>NC_072794.1:77821002-87821002 GCF_028583425.1 Eublepharis macularius | reverse complement strand
TCCCAACCTCTCCTGTCTTTCCCATCCCGTCCTTTCCACGAAGGCAGGAAAGTGTGGTGCTGCCAGCTGATGCCGCTTTTGGGCACGAGGAACAGCTCTGCTGCTGTTGCCGATGTGAAAGTGGCACCGTATGGTACCCCCCCTTCCATGGCACCTGATGTCCCCTCTGAGCAGGGGGGAATGGGTCCCTCCCACTCTTTCTACGAAGCCAGGAAGTTGGGTGCTGTCTGCTGCTTCTGCTTTGGACCCCGAGGGGCAGCTCAGAAGCTTTTGCTGAGCTTGACAGGTTTGAGCTGCATGGTGCACCCCTATCCTTGTGTACCTGCTGTCCTCTCTGTGCATGGGGGGAATGGGACCCACGACCAGTCACGTGCCCTTTGCGCGAAGACAGGAAGGTGGTTGAGGTCTGCTGCTTTTGGGCATGAGGGGCAGCTCAGGAGCTGTTGCTGGTGTTAGTGTGGTGACGCATGGTACCCCCCCCTTTCCATGGGCACCTGCTGCCCCCTCTGAGCAGGGGGGAATGGGTCCCTCGCCCTCACACCCTTTCCGTGAAGGCTGGACGGTGGGTGCTATATGATACTTCAGCTTTGGGCCACGATCAACTGCTGTTGCGCATAAAATTGCACATCACGGTGGCCCCTGCCAACAGCAGCGGCGGTCCCTCTGGGCAGGAGTGAATGGGTAATGCCGCCACAACCAGTCACATCCTTTCCATGAAGGCAAGGTAAGTGATGCTGGTGACAGCCTCCACTGTGACACAGGGGGAGCGGACAAACCTCTGCCACAGCAGTCTGCACACTCCTTCAGGGTGGATGTGGGATCCCTCTGTCCCGGTCCTGCTGCGCAATGCGGCCAGGAAACCTCGGGCTCAGCCCTCCTCTCCCACACAAGTACACGGTCCCTCTTCTCACCTTGCCCTCTGCAGAACACTGAGTCCCCTCCCAATGACCTCTCTGGTCCTGTCCTATTCCATCCTTTCTGCAAAGGCAAGAAGGTGGTTGATGCTGGCTGCTGCCACAGAGTTCCTCAGTGGGATCCTCGGAGGAGGCCTCACGGCTGTTAGGATCTTCCGACTTCACAGTCCCTCTTTCGACCTGTCCCTCTCTGGAGCACTCCGACCCCTCCAAACAACATCTCCTCTCCCTCCTGTCCTTCCATGGGGGGTGCTGCCGGCGAGAGGCCAGACCCCCCGCCCCCTAAAGGGGAGGTGGCTCATTGCTATTTCCCCATGGCCACCAGGCCTGGCGGCCACCATCATCACCCTTCTTCCGGCCTGTGCCAGGAATACCAGCGCGCTCCACTTTGGACTGGCGGTTGCAGGGGGATCTTCCCACTTACCCCCATATGACAGGTCCTCTCCTTCCCATCCTTTCTGGCAAGGCAGGAAGGTGGGTACTGTCGGCTGCCGCCACAGAGTAGCTCAGTGGGAGCTTCGGAGGAGGCCTCGCGGCTGTTGGTGGATCTTCCCACTTCCCCTCCAAATGACATCTCCTCTCCCTCCCATCCTTTCCGGCAAGGCAGGAAGGTGGGTGCTATCGGTTGCTGTTGCACTGTTCCTCAGTGGGACCCTTGGGTGAGAACCCTCGCTTGCTGGGGGATCAGGTCCCCGTCCAAATGACATGTCCTCTCCCACCCACGCCGGGAATACCAGCGCGCTCCTCTTTGGCCTGGCGGGCAGGCACATGGGGGGTGCCGCCGGTGAGCAGCCAGACCCCCCGCCCCCTAAAGGGGAGGTGGTTTGTTGCTGTTTCCCCATGGCCGCCAGGCCCAGCAGCCGCTGTCAACATCTACCCTTCTGTACACTGGGCCAACGTCAACTGGTGGCTTTAATTGTGTCAAGTGGGAGTTTCCTGGGGGCCTTGGATTGCAGAGGGTATAACTCCAAGATCCCTTTTGCAATCTTGTTCAAACTTGGGTGATGGCTGTAGGAGAGGCTGTAAAAGACTCCCCGGGAATATGGGCTCTGTAAGTGCCACGGGGGCTGTTCCGTGCCCAACGAACCATGAACGGGTTCGGTAACGGGAAATGTCCGTTGTGGTTCACGATCTCGGGATCGTCGTCAGCACTGAACCGCGAACCACTGGTTTGTTAAGTTTTTTTGGTTCACGCCCATGTCTAGTTGTGACCCACTTTAAGCAGGCCTCTGAAGGATCTAAATAAATCAATAAAAAGGTTCTAATAAATCAATAAATAAATTGTGGCTGGTGAACCACTCCAAGTTAAGCTACTCATATCTCTTCATACTGTGCCAAGCAAATAGGCCTCTCCCATTGTTACTGTTCTGCAACAGGAGCCTGGCAGTCTCCATCTACCATGTATTCAAAATCAGACATTAAGATTGTGACTTTTGACTCTTACCTTTAATAAAATAATGAAGGTAACATATATGAATTTTTCTCACACTGCAAAATAGTAAAGAGTCCAGTATGCATCTGATGAAGAGAGCTGTGGTTCTTGAAAGCTTATACTACAATAAAGATGGTTAGTCTTAAAGGTGCTACTGGACTCTTTACTATTTTGCAACAACAGATTAACATGGCTAACTTCTCTGGATCTCACACTGCAGGATTTGATACACTTATATACTATCTATAATTATACTCAAGGTAGTTCACAATTCAAAATATTTTTTCCTAAATATAATTTTTAATTCCATGTTTTCAAAGTTGCAATACTTTAAGGGAAGACCTACATCACAGTGTCTGGCAGTAAAATATAAATCTTATCCTATCAGCATAATATAACCTTTCCCCTATTTTCCGCATGCATACCATATTACCATAACCATTGATGTTATGTGCAAATCATGGTAAGTTTTTCCCTAACAGAATTTCACATTAGGAAACTAGCACTTGGCAATGTGTCCACATCTCTTTAACTGTGACTTCTGACATGCTTTCTCTACCAGGTTGTTCTACTATACTATGCATGCTCAAACTGATTCAGTTTTGAGTAAATAAAATTTCAAATATGAGACAATTCTTCACAATCCTCACTACTGTTATATGTCTTCGTTTCTCCAATCCAGTAGATCTATTTATACCATCGCAGGTAAAGTGGTACGCTACATCTGGCTTTAGTCCCTACTAACAAATACAAATAATTGTTCTTAAAGTGCAGGCCCTCCCAGGTAGGACTTATGTACTTAAGTATCAGTCTGCAGTTAGTATTTTCAGGTTTGTTTTGCTTTACTATAACATGAACCTAGCTGCTTCTGTAGAATTAATTAAAAGAGAACCCACACCTGGTAAAACATTTTGTTTGTTTGTTTGTTTATAGTCTGCCTTTCTCACTGAGATCCAAGACAGATTTCAACAGTGCAAGTGAAAATACAATATAATCAACAGCTAGGACTAGGGATGCCATTCCCCCAGTGGGGGTGGGGGATCCCCCGTTCCCAGCCTCCTCCCCCTGCCACCATTCACCTGGCCAGCATGGGGAAAGGTGTGGGAATAGGCCTCCTGAGGCGCACTCCCAGAGTGGCATGATGACATCACTCCTTAGACTGACATCATGTAGGCCCTGGGAGTGCAACTGGGCTTTGCGCCAGGCCAATCCGGCCTGTTTGGGGTCCCAAATCAGTCAGACCTAAAGTCCGGGAGCACTTCCAGGGCTTGCACAATAACATCACTCCCAGAAGTGAACTCATTACACCAGGCTGGGTGCACGCACTCTTTAGAAGATACAGGTAAGTGCCAAGTCCTCCCCCACCAAGAGGGTAAGGGATCCTGGCAACTCTAGCTAGGACATTAACTGAGCAAAGTACAATAATGAACAACAGGACATTCATGGGGAAAGTTACAATAGGGAATGGTAGAAGAATTTTTTTTTAAAGCATAAAGCTGAGCATAGGGATGAAATCTGTCTGAAACAAAGCATAACTAATTTCCATGGCATATTTAGTAGCGTGGAAACTCCCTAGTAGGTGCATATCTACATCAGCAGGTAGTTTCCAATAATGTAGCATTTAGGCCCCATTCTATTCAAGGCATCTCTCTAAGCTATTTCTTATGACACCCTTCAGTAATCTGGGTAGAAGTCCTCCTGAATAATTCATTTTTGCATGGGTTGCAAAAAGCCAGGAGAGTGGGGGTTTCCTGACCACCTCAGGCAGGCCATTTCATAAGGTGGGGGCTACCACAGAGAAAGCATGTGTACAGGCAGCTGTTGATTTTGCCAAACTGCAGAGTGGTATCTGCAGAAGGCCTTGACCAGATGGGCAAAGCTGCTGTGGCTGAATGAAGAGAGAACAACTTTGCAATAATGAAAAGTGGAGGGGGGGATTAAGCTAGTCATTACAGTATTAACACCTGGAAGAATTTTCAAATAAGTCATCCTTTATTGGAAAGGAAAAGATATTTCAAGTCCTTCAGATATAGCCCTTTCAAGAGATGGAGACTGCACACACATTAAAAAATGATGTTCTTGAAGAAAGAATCAGACATATAAGGCCTTGTATACAATAGGGTATTTTCTACTCTAGACATCTTATATGTGAAAACTGGAGCCATGAACGGACAAGATAGATCTTCCCACACACCTGAAAAATGTCCCAGGCAAGAAAAATCTGAAAACTAAAAAAACAACAACATTGGGGGAGGCAGATAAAAGGTAAGTTGTTTAGTGGGTTTGAAGATGAGTAGGATGAAGGGAAAGGTGTGCATATGGATGCTGCCAGGAGGAGGAAAAGAGGAAATAGTGAGCTTAAGGGATAAAGGGAAAGTACACCCCCTCCGGCATACTTGCATGTTCCCCACATGCAACTGGCCGCACCTCAGCCAGCACCACACAATTGAGCCATAAGGGAGAGGCTGCTGGTAGGGAAGGAGGAAAGGTCAAGGGGGCAGACGAAGGTGGGTGAAAAAGTGAGAAAGAAGCAGGAAAAGGGTAGGAGATATGGGAGTGAAGAGGACAGGGTGGGGGAAGGAAAATGAGATGCCCTCTGCAAGTCCTTGGGGGTCCCCAACTTGTTATAGAATAATATCCACCTTTTGTTTTTATACTCCAATCAGATATGAATACCTCATAACTTAGCAGATGAGAGAAGTAAATATCCTTTTACTGCTTTTAACAATCATGATTGTCAATACTGGGTGAGAGGAGTGATCAGCACATGATTTTAAATTATTTGAACCTGGGCACACTTACCTGGAAACAAACTCTTCTAAAATTAATGGCTCTTCTGAGTAAATGTGTATATAGAACTGAGGGTTGCATATTGGCACCTTAAAAAGGGACTGCTTTTGCTTTGAATATTTGGGTTAAAAAGTAGTGAGATGTTCATTTTTTTAGGGAGTCGTGTAAAATTTGCACCATTACTTTTCAAAGAATGGAGAAATATAAATAACTCTACCGGAGCTTTAGCTGGGAGACATATCGGTAGAACAAATACTTCTTCAGCACGAGGAAGAGGTGATTTCTAAAACGTATATCCTGAGGTGTATGTTTCTCTTTGACTAGGCAAACAGTACGAGCAGCCAGGCCTGTCGTCCAAGCAGGCATCACTGCAAAAGGAAGGCGGAGCTATAGAGGCCTGTCTGAGAAAGCTCAGTGCGTAGAAGACGGTGACCAGGAAGAAGAAAAGCGCTTGGGACTGAGGGAGGGGACAGGCGCGGTGTGCACCTGGTTGCCATCACCCCTTGGCCACCAGCTGTCTAAACAAGCCTGCGGCAGAGGCCCTTAAGGAGATGGGGGGCTGAGCCTTCCCCCCCCCACTCCCGCTGCCAGTTGCGAAAGTGGGACTTTCGGGGGGCGGGAGAAGCAACGGGTCCCTGGAGCAAGCAGGCTGAGGGCTAAGCTGCTTATGCCGGGTAGGAAGCTGGTATGAGCCTCTTCAGCTGGACTCCTGTCGCTGCTCACAGGAGGCCGAAGGAAAGCAGCAGCATCCGCTGTCGCGTGGATTCTCCATTGTATCTCTGAGAGGAAGGAGACACCCCACTTCCCTTTGGGGAAGATGGGGAATTGCCTGAAATCCCCCACCTCGGATGACATTTCTCTGCTGCATGAGTCCCAGTCGGACAGGGCCAGCTATGGGGATGGGACTGAACCGGATCATGAGCCGCCGCCGCCATATCAGGTACCGGTAGAGAGCGAGG
Source organism: Eublepharis macularius (assembly GCF_028583425.1). Lineage (NCBI taxonomy): Eukaryota > Metazoa > Chordata > Lepidosauria > Squamata > Eublepharidae > Eublepharis > Eublepharis macularius. The sequence goes on along the minus strand of NC_072794.1, from coordinate 87,814,907 downwards.
GGAGAAATATCAGGGTCTGAGCCAGGGGAGGGAGAGAGACTGGAGTGTGGGGGTTGCGGGTGTGAGAAGGTAAAGGGGGGTCATGAGAACGGTTAAGAGAGGTAGATAAATTGGGGGTGATGGGGAAAAGAAAGGACAAAACTATGGAAGTAACTGAAGAAAAATAGAAACACCGAGCAGATGATGGAGAGCTATGTGAATGTAAATTGCCATTTGATCGAACTGTTTTGTTTTAGGAAGAGAGCCCTTTTTGCTGGCACACACACACACCCATCTCCATATCTGTTTGAATAGAACTTAACCAAAACATTTTAGACCCTTTAAAAATCAGGGGCCTTCTCCTCCCCACCCGCCTCGTCCTGTTTGTTGTACTGAGGTCCGAAATTTGACAAGTGGCCAGACCTCTGTCAGAACCTCTTGCTTCAGCCTTATGTGGGAGACTTCCTTTGTTTCTTTTTTGCATCTTTAACGAGAAGAATACAAGTGTATTCCTGTCTCAGAAAAGAAGTGTAGAAAACTGACATAGAAAAACACTTTTCACAGCTTAAATAGAAGCAGTACAAAATAACAAAATAAATAACAAAAGAGCCAAATCTCAGATGAAGACAGTGAAATTCTAACCACCCTCCATTGGAAAGGAACTCTTGATTTCAATGGAACTTACTTCTAAAGATTATATGTATGAGAATACAATATTTCTGTAGATCTGATAATGTAACTGTGGAGAGTTTAAAGTAGGGATTTCTAATATTATTCCTGCCGTATGAACTACAGAAAAGAGGTTCTAGTTTTTCAGCTTGTGCTGCTTCCTTTGTTTCTTCATACAGTGACATCACTGTCTAGTGTTGCTCTTTTCTCATTATCCTGTTAAAACTATGACCATGCGCACGCGCATCCACACACAATATTTTCTCTCAGTTTATAATGCTGTTGAAATTCTTGGATTCAGTAGTTATTAATAATTAATATAAAACTTTCTTATTGTGGTACAGACATAGCAAGCAGAGGGAGTTTGGGGTTGCTCTTTCTCCCTTTTACCTTCTTCCCCCCTCTCTGGTCTGTACTGAAAATATATGAATCTGTAACTTTTTAATTTATTAGGAATATTAGCCTTTCACAGTTTAAAATACTTTGCTTCTGTTACATTGTATGAAAGAAGAAATTTTAATTTGCATTTCTATTCATGTTTATAATCAGAAAAAAACTTTGAACTAGTATTTGCTCTGTATGTGTGATAAGATAATAAAATAAATTATTAATTTATATCTAAAGCTGCACTAACCTAGATTCATGCCTGGAAGTTTGAACATCAGTAAACAAAATGAATTTAGTTCTGTTGAGCTAAAATAGTATTATTTATTTTTATTTTTATTTTTTGATGTCATTTATGGTCTGCCTTTCTCACTGAGACTCAAGGCAGATTACACGGTGTGAGAGTAGTACAGTCAGTATCAAGGACAATTTCATAAACAATGCCATAGGGTAAATAAACACAAGTTCACAAAGGTAAAGACCTTACAAGTTTTATTCTCAGTGCTTGCTTATTTTTTACAGGATATGAGATAAGTTTTTTTCTTTGGAAACTGTTGACTGTATACAGATCTTGAATGATTTGTACCCTAATCCTAAATGATTACTTAGAAGTAACTCCCACTGAGTTCAATGAGATATTTTCAAGTAAGTATGCCTAGGATTGCAGCCTTAGAATCTTTTTGTGTGCCAAAACACACTGGTTGTAGTCTAGTGCATGTGCAAGAACTTGAGCACCTGATTTTTTAAAAACTTTTTTTTAGATTTTTTTGCTTATACAATAAAAAGTACCTAAGACAATCAACAGTAAAACTATAACTCAGTACACAGCATGATAACTACAACGATAAAGAACTAGTGTAAGGGTCATACAAATTCTGTATATATCAACTGGGCAACATAACATGCACATTGTTAAGGTTTCAAATGTGCTCTTATATGCAAAAAGGGTCTTTAGAATAAAAATTGGAAGGGTTTATCTCAGATGCAATCATATAGTCCAAAACTGACCGCCAATCTTTCCAAAAACTTGCTTGTAGGGATGTCATATCAGCTTGTTTTATTTGGAATTATATTTTTTCCATAATGGTCCCAGATTCTAACATGCCAAGCTTCAAGTGAAGGAGGTTGGGGATTCTTCCATACAGAGGCTATAGTAGTTTTAGCTGCTGATAACAATGCAGTTATTAAGGTTCTTACGTTCTGTGGAAAATCTTGTTCTGTCCAAAGGTTCAGCAGGACCAACTCAGGTTTCGGTGGGACTGTGTATCCCATAATTTGTTTAATACAAATACTTTCAACCAAAATTTCTTTATAACCTTACACTCCCACCAGCAGTGAAAAAAGGAACCAATTTCCCCGCAAGTTTTCCAACACTTCAGGGAAATACTTTTATTACTATAATTGAGTTTTTTGGGGATAATATACCACCTAATTAGGAGTTTAATGGATCGAGATCTAATGTTAATCGATCTAGATTTAAATAATGATGAGTTCCAAGTTTTGGCCCATTGAGTTTCTGAGAGCTCAATATTACAGTCAGCACATGATTTTTTTAAATTACTCAGCAGTCCTTGATACCAACTACCTTTAAAGCTCTTCCAGATTTAAAAGGAGAACTATCGGTTTGTTCCATGAGTGGATATGTAGCCTACACATCATTCTGGGTCACACCTTTTACATTTACAAGGACTTAAACTTCTGTGTATTTAGGATTAGTATGTAAAAGTCATTCAGGAGTTTAAAAATCATTCCAATCCTAGTTAATAAAATTACAGGAAATATTTAGCTTCATAATCAGTCACAAGTGTTTTGTATGCTAATTATGTGACAAGGATGATAGGAATCTTTTGAACAGTTCACAAGAAGAGAAGAATGTAGAGCTATCACAAAGGCTATATTAAGGCTGCAATCCAGTGTGCACTTACATAGGAGTAAACATAATTGGTCTTGCTTTTGGGGAAATGTGCATAGGTTTGGGTGCAAGGCTGTGATTTTAAACACATTTCCTAGGGGATAAATCCCATTTAACTCAGTGGTACTTACTTCTGCATAAATATACTTAATATTGTGCTGCAGAGCGACCACTGCACTGCAAAACTTTGCATAGTAACTTACAGCTTAACATATGCAAGAAGTTGCCATTTTAATTACCAAGTAAAGAACATTTCCAAAGTATGTTGCACCTGCCTAATTTCATCATATCAAAATGTTTCATATCACCATTATTAAGAATATATTTGTATTCTATTTATTAAATATTATTTGTCCAAATGAAGTTTGCTGTATTGATAGTAAGGATAAGTAGTCTGTAGTTTAACATCATATCTAAACTCTTTCAGAATGCTACTAAAAAAAGCAAATATAGCAAAACTGCAGTTATTTTTTAATGGACTGATTATAGACCTAATGGGTGGGTAAATGGGCTTAGGATGGTAGAGATTGGCCATAGTGCTTGTGTAAAGTCAAAGGGGGTATTAAGTTGACAATGTAGAAAATGTTTACATATTTACAAATAGCAGTTATAGGTTTTGTAGGCCTTAGATACATAACGGCTAGATTCAAACCTCCATTATACGGAGGGTATTTTGCCCATATGAGAGTATCTTATTTCTACTGATAGTTTGCCCTTCTTATTGAGCCTCCTTACACCGTATCCCATACTGTTTCCAAGGATCCACCTAACCTGAGGCCCAAGGGGTGTGTGTGCGCAAGAGATTGCAGTATAAAAGGGTGTGTGTAAAGTGCCATTAAGTTGCAATCAACTTGATAGCAACCTCATAAGGTTTTCAAGGCAACAAACAGAGGTGGTTTACCATTACCTGCCTCTGTGTAGCAACCCTGGCTTTCCTGGTAGTCTCCCATCCTACTAACTAGGGCCTCTGAGAACTGATAAGATCGAGCCAACTTGGGCCATCCAGGTCAGGGCAATATGAAAAGGGATTTAACAAATATCTGTTCTAAGAGCAGACCTCAACTTACCGTTATTTGTATTCAACCCATTAAATTTATACCAACTTCCATATATGTGTTTATTAAGACTGAAGAAGAAACTATGGATGGATTATTATCTTCAAGGAGGGGGTTGGCTTCTAATTAACATTTTTTTCATATTAAGTGCCATTTTGTATTGCAGTTGTATTTTTGTCAATTTTTCTGTACTTGACTTCTGCAAAGTTGTGACAGTGCATATCTGGCCATGTGCCTCCACGTTTAAATCACAAAAGTTATTTATTGTGATCGTGACTCATCTAAGCATCATTATATAGGAGAGCCTTTCCTATCTGAATCTGAATAATAACATTATTAAAACACATCACACAAATCATTCCTGCTACTAGTGGGCATGACACCTATAGAAGCAGGTTAAGCTCTATCACTCTTTAGTGGTGCTATGTTGCCGTGAGTAGAAGAAACTCATTAAAAAGTTTAAAAAGTAAAATAGTGTTCCAGTACTATATTGAAATCGATATGGTATATCAATATTCAATTGTACATTCTCTGGGAGCCGAAGATAAATGGGAAAAAGACAATTCAGAAAATGAATGGTAACCATTCATCTGTTACCATTTCAGATGGCCATCTCTACATTTTCTTGTTGTTTATGATAACCATTGATAGTAATATATTCATAGATTTTTATCACATTTCCTATTTATTATGATATTCTTGGTGGCAAACTTTTAAGATAATGCATTACCACCATGCCAAAGGATGCCGGAGCGGGGAGACCCAGATTTAAGTACATGCTAATGGGGTCTGAACTTGCTGAGACGGAGCCAAAACACACGTTAAGAAAAACCTAGGTTCAGCACGTGTTCTCTTACCTCAAGGTTTGCTGGGATCTGTAGGCGTCCTGGAAGCTTAAAGTTTAGCATTTACAGAGCAGCAAAAAGGGAAAGGGAAATACAGGCGCCTGTATTTTAAGCTTTAAGCTTCCAGGACGCCTTTAAGCTTCCAGGACGCTTACAGATCCTTTAAGCTTCCAGGACCTTAAGCTTCCAGGACCCCTACAGATCTTTAAGCTTCCAGGACACCTACTTTAAGCTTCCAGGACTCCTACAGATCCCGGCAAACCTTGAGGTAAGAGAACACTTGCTGAACCTAGGTTTTTCTTAACGTGTGTTTTGGCTCTGAGAAAGAGACCTTGGGGTCGTAGTGGTTAGCTCAATGAAAATGTCAACCCATTGTGCCACAGCAGTGAAAAAGACAAACATTATGTTGGGGATTATTACAAAAAAGAGATTGAAAATAAAAGACAATATTATAATGTCGCTGTATATATTCTTGCTGTGGCCTCATTTGGAATACTGTGTGCAGTTCTGGTCACCATATCTCGAAAAGAACTTCGCAGAGCTGGAAAAAATACAGAAAAGGGCAACCAAAATTATTAGGGAGTTGGAGCACATTTTGTATGTGGAAAGGCTGAAGAGTCTGGGACTTTTCAGTTTAGAAAGTTATTGCTAAGTGGCGATGTGGTAGAGGTTTATAAATTTATGCACAGGGTATAAAGAGTGGACAGAGAAAACTTTTTCTCCCTCTCCCAAAATACTAGAACTCAAAGGCATCCAGTGAAGTTGGTGAGCAGTTGATTCATGAAGGACAAAAGGAAATACTTGCTTACTTGACAAGTTATTAAAATGTGGAATTCACTGCTAGAGAATGTAGTGATGGCCACAGGCATAGACATATTTAAAAGGGGATTCATGGAAAATAGGTCTATCAGTGGCTACTAGTCACAGTGACTAATGGAAAACTCCACCTTCAGAGGCAGTAAACCTTTGAATGCCAGTGCCAAGAGGCAACATCAGGGGAAGACCTCAGAGCCAAACTACAAGTGACGCCTTACACAGGTTGGACACTTGTCAGCTTCCCTCAAGTTTTGATGGGAAATGTAGGCGCCCTGGTTTTACAGCTTGGCTCTCCATTACAGCTGCAAGACCAGGATGCCTACATTTCCCATCAAAACTTGAGGGAAGCCGACTAGTGTCCAACCTGTGTAAGACGTCACTTGTAGTTTGGCTCTGAGTCTCTAAACCCGGTTGTTCATCCTCCCTCCTCAGTAAATGGTTGGCCACTGTGTGACACAGAATGTTGGTCTGATCTAGAGGAATACACTTTTAAAAATTGATTTTGTTTGGATTTTGGTATCTGAGATACCCATATATATTCAGTATTTCCAATATTTGGGTCCAAGAATACCAGTATAATATTCAGAATCAGGTTTTATTTGGAATTCTGAATCTATTTAGCTCCATTATTCCCTGTGGGGGAATCTTTCCAGGAGGTTGGAGGGGCTGTTTTTCACACAAACCACACAAACATTGCATGAAACCTAGTCCAGCCTGTCCACTAAAGATCCTCCAAGTTTTAAGCAAATTGGACCAAAGGGTCCAATTCTACAGGGCCCTGAACAAGATGCCCCCAGCCACTCTCCATTGTTTCCTATGGGGTAAAAATCCAAGGCTTTCTCCAGTACACAGGAAGCCTTAGCCAAACACACAACAGCAACCACTGACCAAAAGCCTCCCAATGCAAATGGAAACAACAAAGCCCAACAGAACCGTCAAACCAGAGAATCCAGCATCCAACCTGGCAAGCCAGTGACTTCAATTAAAATTTCCAATAACATTGGAAATCATAATGATTTCCAAAGACTTATAAAAATGATCAGGGTTTTGTTGTTAAGGTATTGTCGGAGAACTCATGTATTTTCTAATTGGATTAGTGTGGCTTGGGTCCAACAGAGCATTTCTGCAGATGCAAGGATTTCTGCCTGCAGAGTGTGATCACCTCCTCCCTCCTTCTGCAGCTCAAGATACTTACCAAAATACTACTCTTGGGGAACTGGAAGAGCATTTTGGGAGGCATTTTAGGCTGCAGCTGGAGGGGAAGTTGAGAAAATTATGATCTGCAGGCAATGTTTAGGGAAGGGCTGTAGCTCTGTGGTATAGCATCTTCTTATGCCTACAGAAGGTCCAGGTTCAATCCCTGGTATCTCCATTTAAAAGGATCAAGTAGTAAGCAATGTGTCAAACTACCTGAGACTCTGAAGTGCTGCTGCCAGCCACCATAAACAATACAGAACTTGATAGGCCAGCAGTCTGACTGTGTGTGGCTGCTTTATGTGTTCCATTGGAATTGACTGCAGTAATTAGGTAAAGTATGAATGAGTTTGATTCCCCACTCCTCTGCTTGACACCAGCCGGGTGACCATGGGTCAGTCACATCTTATTGGAGCTCTCTCAGCCCCACTCACGTCACAGGGTGATTGTCATGAGGATAATAATAACATGCTTTGTAAACCACTCTGAGTGGGTGTTAAGTTGTCCCGAAGGGTGGTATATAAATTTAATGTTGTTGTTATATTACTCTATACCGTGTTTCAGATTTCTGTCACTTTAGTCCTATTACATTGCATGACATCTTCTCTATTGATTGCATTCGTCTATACTGTGTAATCCAACTTGAGTCTCAGTGAGAAAAGTAGACTATAAATATAGTTAATAAATAAACAGAAATAATTATGTAGAGACACAATACAATAAAATACCAAATCTTAAAATGTCAAGTAACAAAAATTAATCTGTTCTTAAGCACCAGAGTTATGAGGAAGTATGTAGTGTAGTGGTTAGACCAGTGATACTCAATGGCTTTTTGACATGTCACCTTGGCTCTTCTAAGCACTTACCCAGTGCAGAATGATATCCCAGAAAAGCGGGCAAGACCCTTTTCTGGTTCAGTTTCTAATTGGCAGGTAATTCCCACCTTGAAAAAGCCTAGGGTGGCCAGTCCCCTGCTGGGGGTGGGAGAGCCCCCCGCTCCCACCCCCTGCCCCCACTTACCTGGCCGGTGGGGGAGGCATGGGCCTCCTGAGGGTGCACTCCTTGGCGGCATGGCACACTCCTGCGGGTCTGAATTCGCCCAGATTGGGCCCAGATTGGACTGGATCAGGCCCAAATCAGGCTGGATCAGGCAGCTGCGGATCTGCGGATCCCCTGCGGATCAGGGGAGCACTCCCGCACTCTGCAGCAGCCTAATTAGGCCAATTTGGGCCAGAATCAGCCCAGATCAGGCCCAAATCAGCCCAGATTTGACTGGATTGGACATCTGCAGTGCACGGGAGCTCTTCCAGGGCAGCCACGGTCCATGCAGTGCCATCACTTCCCGAAAGTGATCATTGCACAGGCCTAAGAGCTCACATGCAAAAGACAGCAAAGCAGGTAGGTGCCAGGTCCTTCACCTCCTGACAGGAGGACAGGGGGACTTGGCCATCCTAAAAAAGCCTCAGTTGGAATTGTTAAGCTGCAAGCCTCCCTGATGTATATGCCTCATTGCCAGAGATGGAAGTAAATATGGCTCTTTTGGTTGATGGTAATTGCATATGGGGCTCCATAAGCTGCAGAGTGAGTACCGTGGATTAGTCCATCATACTAGGCCTGGGGAGACCTGGATTCAAAGTTTCTTTCAGTATGATGCTTACTTTGTGAGATTTGATCATTCATTCTTTCTCAGCCTAACCTTTTTAACATTCTTATAAAATGAATGAAGAGAGAACTTTGGAGGAAGAGTGGGATAAAAATGTGATAGATTTTCTTTAACATTATTGCAGAATATAAGAATTCACATGCCATTCAAAGGAGGCATCATTCTATGGATATTCATTGTACTGTACAGTTTAAAATCAATGTATAAACTTGATTTTAGCTTCCTTCTTAGGCAATTTGGTAGGCTCTTATTGATGGAAATTGTGGTAATTGGTATCTTTGAAGTTGCTTGAAATTTTCCTTGTACTCAGATGAAATTGGAGTTGCCTCAGTATTCGTAGAAAAGCTGTATTTTTGTTACATACACTCTAATGTTTATGAATATATGAAAATTTAATTCATATTGGTAGTTTCATTTTAAATATTTAATTTTTAAAATACTTTTTGTATGAATCATACAGTTACCATTCATAAATTAGCTGTAACATATATTAAATACATCAAAATGGATTTTAAGTTAATAATAGGGTTCGACATAATTGATCTGTTGGATCTGGTTCATCTGCTAGTTGATCCAGCTGTTATATATAAGGAGTCTTGAATTAAATATATATTTGCTAGAGCCCTTCCAGTTGCAAATAAACTAGGTTTATGAAACGATGGTTGTTGTGGGTTTTCCGGGCTGTATTGCCGTGGTCTTGGCATTGTAGTTCCTGACGTTTCGCCAGCAGCTGTGGCTGGCATCTTCAGAGGTGTAGCACCAAAAGACAGAGATCCAGTAGAGATCTCTGTCTTTTGGTGCTACACCTCTGAAGATGCCAGCCACAGCTGCTGGCGAAACTTCAGGAACTACAATGCCAAGACCACGGCAATACAGCCCGGAAAACCCACAACAACCATCGTTTCATAAACCTAGTTTATTTGCAACTGCCAGAGATGAGCCAGGCATGGCGGCATGCGCCTATAATCCCAGTACTCAGGGAGGCCAAGGCCACAGGCAGTGCAGTGCTCACAGGGGAAAGAAAAGGCCCTATCCCACCCCCGTTTCGCTTGGAGCCTACCTTACCCCTGTTTCGCTTGGAGCGACAGCGAGCATTAGAGCCAGAGGTCCCTAGGTACTCCTAGGTTACGTGGCCACAACTGCAAAACTCCACCAAGGTCCCCCACCTTTGGGTTGGGAGGAACCCCCCCTCAGGCGGCCAGAGGATGCGGTGTTTGAGTCCACAGTAGCCTGTTGTAGAGACCGATATTATCGAGAACTCCCTCAGGCTTGGAAGGAGCAGCCTCCAGCAGAAGCAGAGGATGTGCTCCAACCCTAGCAGCCCCGACTGAACTGCGGTAAGACTGATCCTGCGGGAAGCGGGGGCCGCGAAAGGAAGGAGTGGGTCGGCGCCTATCTACCCTTCTAGACAGTGGCAGCTTGTCTTCATGATACAGACCTGGCTGCTGCCCAAGGGGGCTCCCCAATTGCATGGTCACCATTGCCTGCTTCCATGGGCATGCTAAGGAATATCTGGACATCAAAGTCTCCATGCGAGACTTGGGGTGCTGCTGGGAGGTGTTGGCCAGGGTCACTGCCCTCCCGTACCCAGTACTGTTGGGCCAGGATGCTCCGAGCTTCACACAACACTTGCAGGTTGCCACCCTCCCCACTGTATTGCCAGTAGAGGAGGGAACTAAAGCCACCTCTGATGCTTGAGATCCCAATACTGCCACCAGGGCCTGGAGGATGGACTCAGCCTTTAAGGAGGCCCAAGAAGTGGATGCGACCTTGGAGCCCTTGTGAGATGCCATTGTGGCGACTGAGGGGGAGGTCTGTGATGGGCAGCTGTCTGGCCAGTACCCATGGGTACTGGCCAGCTGGGAGTGAGACCCAGCAACTCCTAGTGCCACAGGATAGAGACCCAGCAACTCCTGGGGCCACAGAGGTTAAATGAGACAGTCCTGACTTCACCCATGACCATATTTGGGCTGGACACAAGGGGGCCAACAACACCTTGGTCCAGGAGCTAGTTCGCTTCTTTTGGCCCTCAGTGGCCTGGGACATTAAAGATTTCTACCGCTCCTGTCCCAATTGCCAGTGGGCCTCCAGCCACCCACTGCCCAGGGCCCCCTTGCCCTGCTTCCGATGATTCACAAGCCCTTTGAGCAGGTGGCTGTTGACTTCATTGCACCCCTGCCTTGGACAGTGAGTGGTTGTTGGTACCTGTTTCTTCTTTTTTACTTCCAAATAGCTAAGCAGTATGGTTTTCTAAGCATTGCATTGGCACAGATCCCACGGAAACATCAGGGGCTGGTATACAAACATTTTGAAGTATTCTTCAGCTGTATGTGGAGGACAATTTTTGAGGCAAGGAGAGATCTGAATCAGAAAACAGCGATTTAAATGTTATGGGCTAGTCTATTGAAGTTGCTTTTCGTTTTCACTGATAATTTCAAGAATTATTTTCTTCATTCCCATTTAGATAGCAATCAGACTTGGCCATCAGAAACCTCAATTTTACATAATACTTAAATGGTTTCTCTGATACTGTGTACAACATCATTTTGAAGATTTCCCCCACTGCTGTGCTTCATTAAGCTCCAGCTCAGCTGTAGATACTGCAGTTCCTCAGGAGGCATGTTCTGAGAGAAGAAACTTACAGAGAAAAGCAAATCATCTAAATAAATAACTTAAAATAGGCAGCAATCTCCGGAAATGCAGGTAATACAGCAGGGGGACAGGATCAGTTCTTCAGATGCTGAACTTTGTGTTCTGTGTTATCCATTCACCTTATGACCTCTGACCAGAGGTTTTTGGAATCTGCATTATTGCCATCTGTTCAAAAGTTGAGATGCTGTCAGAGTCTCTGCACATCTTCTGATGCTGTCATGGACCAGGAATGCCTTTCTGACATTTACATTGACCAAACTGGAGACCCAGATAGAAGTGAAGATCTCAGGAGCCTGTTGTATATGATTCTGTTGTATATGATTCTGCCCCTACCTTCTGGTTTTGATGGGCTATGCCTCCTGCTACCCCAAGCCAATTCCTGTACAATGCAGGCAGTGGGAGTAACCCGGGTCCTCCTGTGATTCTTCGCCCAGATGGGGCTGCCCCAGGAAATCCTCACTGATTGTGAGACACTCTTCACATCCATAGTCACCCGGCAGCTCTGCCGTATCTTGGGCATCCACAACAAGAGCAGGGAAACCCCGGGTAGTCAGAAACTGGAAAAAGAATGCTGGGAATATACAATCAACAAGATCTTCAAAATTTAAGATCCCCGAGAGCTATACTTCAGTTCCCCTCCCCCAGTCCAAATACGTCAGTTGTAGTCAGCGAAAGTCCTGCGAAAGATGCCCAGCCGAAGTTCCCACACCTGGTTCCCACACAGCTGCACTGATAAGGTCTCTTAGCAAAGCATAGGCATAGTGAAGGAAGCTACACTACAGGAAGAAAGCCCACCCCACCCCAGTAGACATGCATTCACAGTTATTACGGCAGTTATTATGACAGGCAGGCTGACTTGCCTGCCTGACACCCTGCAAGCGGTGAGATGCTGTGACCAAGGATGTGGACAATATGCTTTGCTTTGGGGTGATCAAACCCTCCAGCAGTGAGTGGCACAGCCCCATTGTACTGATGCCCAAACCCAATGGTTCAATCCACTTCTGCCTCTCGACTACCAAGAGGTTTACAAGATCGCAAAGTTTGATGCCTATCACATGCCCTGGGCAGAGGTCCTCATCAGCCAGTTGGGAGCTGCCCACTACCTCTCCACCCTGGATCTTACGAAGGGGTACTGGCAGGTCCCCATGTCTCAAGAAGACAAAGAGAAGATGGCTTTTGCCACACCTCAGGAACTGTTTCAATTCCAGGTCATGCCTTTTGGGCTCCATGGGACCTTTGCCACCTTCCAGTGACTGGTTGACTGGGCACTGGCACAATGCCAAGGCTTCACAACCGCTTACATAGATGACATCATTATATACAGGCCCAACTAGATGACCCATCTCATCCACCAGGTGCTCCTTGTCCTATAAGCAGCAGGCCTCAGGACAACCCTGGGGAAAATCACCTAGGGTTCTAGGAGCTAAAGAATCTAGACTTCTTGGTGGGATGAGAGGTCCTGAGGCCCCTCCCAGATAGTGGAGACCCTGGAGAGCTGCCCCCATCCTACAACCAAATGCCAGGTGCAATGCTTCCTGGGCCTCATGGCCTACTATAGTAAGTTCATTCCCAGCATTGCCAGCCCCCTGACGGATAGCTTGTGGAAAGATGAACCCAACTGCATGCAGTGGACCCCAGCCTGGCAGCAGGCCTTTCAGGACCTTTGCTGCTGTAGCAAAATCACCACTCCAGTGGTTCAAATCCCACTACTGCCATCAGCTCAGTAGGTGGTCTTGGGTAAGCTACTCCTCTCAGCCCCAGCTCCCTAGCTGTATTGTGGGGATAATAATAACACTAACTTGTTCACCGCTCTGAGTGAGGCACTAATCTGTCTAGAAGAGCGGTATATAAGCCAGTTATCATCATCATCATCATCATCATCATCATCATCATCATCATCATCATCATCATCATTTGCACATCCTTCTCCTGGGTCCCTGTCCTTCAGAATCTGGACTTCTCCAAGCCCTTCATAGTCGAGACAGATATCTCATTCCAGCTTGGGGGCAGTGTTGTCACAGGACTTCAACAGCCAGTTTGCCTCAGTCTAGTACAGAGGCTAGGAGCGTGAGGAAGGCTTAGGAACTGTGGCAGCAGCACAGTGAACAAACGAGTGACAGACCTGGCTGCAAGCATTGGTTACAATCCCTTATATTTTCCAAGAACCTATATTCGAGCAGGGCATGAAAAGGATGTATTGATCGTATTAAGGCCACAACAGCAAATTTTGTCAGGACAGGGCCTATTAAAAAATCTCCCCTGTAAAATCATTGCGGGTACAATATTCAGTCTTGCAAATAAGAAAGCTCTGAAGTATCATGGGATGATAAGGGGGTATTGATTTTGGGAAAGACCAAACAATAGGGGTGTACAAACTCTGCAAGCTCTCAAAATCAAACTGCTGTGGTCGATTTCTAGGACATGGTTTTTAATCTGAGAAAATGCTTTGGATTTGCCCATCTAAAAAATATCATCCATCAACATTCCAACTATCATTAGTTTCTCATCCAGGGCTTTCATCCAAGTCAATTTGTGGGTGTCCCAATTTAGAGCATCTAACAAACCACCTTCAGCGTACAACAGTTTTAATCTCAGTTTAAAGGCATATAGCCATGCTCTTGCTTCCAAGGATAGTTGCCCAAATTCTGCCCGCAATTGTGCTAAGGGTTGGTCAATATTGTCAGAGATAGCTTTAATCCAAATAGTTGAGCCATAAAGAATAATGGAGGCCACTTTCAGATTAAAAACTTGCACCGCGTCAGGAACAAACTTTCCTCCCCTATTATGAAAAACCTATTTATAACATTTGTGCATGGTTTTGCTTTATTAAGCACTGGTCTTTTTTTAAAAAAAATTTTTTTGAATTTTTTTAACAATATGCAATAGTAAAAAGCCAAATATATAACCATATATAAACAGTATGAATATAAACATGTGCTCGAGACAGCGTATCAATTGCCTTGGCAGTATTTACAATATATGTGGTAAGGACAACGAAAGAACATAACATTTAATAAATTGCTATAACTTTGAGATTGTCAGGTATTGACTGCAAATATTTGTTTTGCTTTTCCATATAGTCCAGAAAAGGCCACCATTTCTCATAGAAATTGGATTAGAAGTTCTGGTTCTCAGAGGCTGAGATGCGGTCTGTGATTTTCTGCATTGTGAGAAATTCCCATAATTTGTTGATCAAAGGCTGTATTGTGAGTGGGACTTTGGATTTCCATGATTTTGTGATTATGGCTTTGGCCGCACTGATCATAATTGAAATCAGATCTTTTCAGATTATGGGGATGTTCTCATTTCCCCACAAATTAAGAAAAACAAGTTCAGGACGTGGTTGAATGACATAACCAGTTATTTTCCCAATCATGTTGAAGATCAGGCTCCAGTAATGTGAAATCAAAGGGCAATTCCACCAACAGTGGAAAAAAGAGCCTGTTTGTTTGCAGCCACACCAGCTTTGTGGGTCGTGTGAAGGATTTATGTAGTGTAGCTTGAGTGGGGTTAGGTACCACCTGTGCATGATTTTTCTGAAAGTTGTTCTGATATTAATAGCATTAGTGGAGCATATTTTTGAGGACCAAATTTGTGCCCTTTGTGAGTCGGAAATAATTGTATTGCAGTCTGCCACCGAAGCTGATAGTTTCCTTTTTTTTTAATATCAGGTTTTATTGGGTTTTTAGTAGACAGGGGAGGGTTACAACAAGACACCAACATTTAGCAGGTTCATATACAAGACACATATCCATCAATCCAAATACAAAAAGCCACTAAATAAGTAATTAACGCCCCATATACCTTCAAGTTTCCCTTTTATTTTCTGTAGTCATTATTTAATTTCTATGCTTTTTAATCCACTTACTCTATTCCTTATGTCATTTCTAATAATCTTTTCTTTTGTGTATATTATAGATAGATCACATTTCCTATCTTTTGCATTTTAGCCAGAGATATTAATCCCTTAGTCATTCCAGGAGTAGGAGATGGAAGTAGTAGAACAAAAGATATCAGCAAAACAGTAGATATACATCAATATGTGAAGGGAACATTTTTGTGCTAATTTTCCCTCTTTCTTACATCTGTTCTGGCCAAGCCTTCCAAACTTGTGTACTTGGGTTTTCATAGTAATAAGGGTGGGGAGGCCAAATCAATACTTGGTTTAAAGACAATTTTATATTCTATAGGAAATATCTCTTTCCTCTATTTTGTTCCAGCCAAACTTATTTGCTTGTGTTTTCATATTGATGAGGCTGGAATGGCCACATAACTATATGGGTAAAGCACAGTTTTACATTTTAGAAAGGGTAGCTCCTTCATCTGTTTTATCTTAACCATCTGCACTTGTTTACTTGGATTCTCATAATTGTGAGTTTGAGAAGAGCAGATAGTCATTTAGCTTAACCACTCATTTATATTCTACCCTTGTCCAGACAAAGCAGGCATTTGTCATGCCCAGGGCTCATTTGGAGGGGGAACGCGCTAGAACGGCATTCCGGTAGAGCTGAAAAGTGGTTACGTGGGTTTTGGCTCTGCTCACATGATTCCTTTTCCTCCCCTCCAAAGGAGGCTAAGCTGCCTCAATTCATTCTGCTGCTTTATTTTCATTCATGAGAGTGGGTGCAAGCTGGGCTACTGGGCCTGGATCTCCAAAGGAGGCTAAGCTGCCTCAATTCATTCTGCTGCTTTATTTTCATTCATGAGAGTGGGTGCAAGCTGGGCTACTGGGCCTGGATCTCCAAAGGAGGCTAAGTTGCCTCAATTCATTCTGCTGCTTTATTTTCATTCATGAGAGTGGGTGCAAGCTGGGCTACTGGGCCTGGATCTCCAAAGGAGGATAAGCTGCTTCAATTCATTCTGCTGCTTTATTTTCATTTGTAACGAGTGAGTGCATCCGTGCAAGTAGGGCTGCTGGGGCTGGCTCTCCAGAGGAGGGTAAGCTGCTTCAATTCATTCTGCTGCTTTATTTTCATTTGTGACGAGAGAGAGAGAGAGAGAGAGAGAGAGAGAGAGAGAGAGAGAGAGAGAGAGAGTGCAAACTGGGCTATGCTAATGAGTTATGCTAATGAGTTCCTGCAGTTCTTTTTCTACTAAATGACCCCTGGTCACGCCCATCCAATTGGGCCATTTTGGTTCCACAATGTAAACACTTTCTTGAAGAGTGCCTTCAGTGCTATAGAGTTGAAGGTCCGAACTCACATCTATCTTCAGAATCGAGGAGTGGAGTGAAGAACACGTCCTTCTTCAGCAGCGGCTGAAGAAAAACTGAGGGAGGGAGCCGCTCACCCCACCTTTTATAGCCACGCCTGGGGGAAAAGTGTGCAAAAGGCTAGGTGAGTGTCTCATGCCTTTAGGAGCTTTAAAACATCCACAGTTGGCTTGCGCATGTGCAGTTCCCATGTGGGACTGCACAGAAGACACAACAATGAACAACCCACCTGTATAAAGCTGCCCAGAACCTGTATTTATGAATGTACAAGCAGGGGACCAGCAAAGACTTGCAGAAGTCATCTATTTTTCCCCTCCCTATTATTTCTTCCTTGCCTTCTCTGAAAGCCCCCATAACTTCTCTTTCCAATCCACCAACCACCCAACATTTTATCTGCCCCCCTATCTTCAGCTATATTTATTATTTAATTACTTCATTTATACTGTGTCTTTCTTCCCAACTGGGACCCAAAACAGCTTATAGCATTCTCCTCTCCTCTCCACCATTTTGTCCTTACAACAACCCTGTGAGGGTTGACTGCCTGAAAGTCACCCAGTGAGTTTCCACAGAGTGGGGATGCAAACCTGGGTTGCGACTACACTACATTGGCTTGCTTGGGGTGGCCTCTGTTTAACAGTAACAAGCAGTCAGTCCTGGTTAAATCATGCAGATTTGTAGTATGTTTCCTGGTAGCTGCTACTGGGTCTGGCAACATTGAGTCTTCCCTCAGAGGTCAAAACAACTCTGTAAAAGTTACTGACAGAAACCAACACATGAAGGCTGGCAATATTCTTGTGGTTGCCTAGTCAAATTTACATATGAATTCCAATTCAGCAGCTTCCTGTTGGATTTTGTTTTTGAAATGTTTCTGTTGTACTATGGTGACCTTTCAGTCCTTGATGGAATGTCCTACTGGTTTCTGGATATTGCCATTTTTAATGTCAGATTTGTGTCCATTTATTCCTTTGAAGAGGTGGGGACATTCTGAATGGTGTTTTACATGACAATTTGCTTGTGTGAAGTACCTTCCTGTAATTTAGCCTGTTTTAACTAGATCAGCATAACTTCTCTTTATAAAAGCAATTTCCTTTTTTGCAATGGTACCTACCAGAATAGATTTCCATGGATATCTCATCATAAAGGTGTAGAATATGAATCAGGCCTAGGGTTGCCAGCTCCTGGTTGGGAAATTCCTGGAGATTTTGGGAGTGGAATCTGGAGAATACAGAGTTTGGAGAGGGGAGGGACCTCAGTGGAGTATAATGCCACAGAGTCCACTCTCCAAAGCAGCTGTTTTCTCTGGGGGAGCTGGTCTCTGTTGTCTGGAGATCAGTTGTTATTCTGGGAGCTCTCCAGCCACCACCTGGAGCTCGGCAATCCTAATCAGACCTCTGAGACTCTTGCTGCTTCCTTGCTGCAGTCATTTCATTGCTTTCTGATTGACCTGTTCTCTCTTGCCTGAAGTAGGGCACAATGGCTAATGGGCTGCCAGTCTCCCAGTGGGGGTAGGGGGGATCCCTGCTCCCAGCCTCTGCCCCGTGCTGCCACTCACCTGACTGGCGGGGGGGGGGAATGGCCTGGGGAATGGGCGTGGGAGACAGAAAAACCTCCTGGGCCAGCGTGCAGCAGGTTGTGTTCTTGCCAGTCACAATGATGTCACTTCCAGAAGTAATGTCATTGTGCCCCACTGGGAGCTTGCGTGCAAGAAGATCCGAAAGATAAGTGCCAGGTACCCCCCAATGGGAGGGTAAGGAGACCTGACAACCCTACCCAATGGAAAGGAACCAAGTAGAACAAATAGAAAAAGCAAGCAAGTAAGCAGCAGTTGTCGGCAAACTGTTGTGACAAGATACATTCACGGATTACTCCCCCCCCCACTGCCACTCTGCATAGTTTCCTTCATAATAGAGATGACCCTGATGGTGTAATTTTTTTGATAATCTTGGATCGCTGCCCAACAGCGTGGTGAAATGGCTGGAAAATAAATTGACATTGAACCCAGACAAGAGTGATGTTATGCTTGTTGGGAAGGCAGAGTTCTTGAAAGACATTGTACTCCCCACTTTTGATGGAGTTCATTTAACCCTTGCAGAGTCAGTTAAGAGCCTAGGGCAGTGATGGCGAACCTATGGCATATGTGCCACAGCTGGCATGCAGAGCCCTCTTTGTGGGCACGTGAGCCAAGTCGCTGGATTGCTAGGTTCAGGGCTCATTTGGAGGGGGAACGAGCTGGAAAGGCATTCCGGTAGCTCTGAACAGAGATCACATGGGTTTTGGTGCTGCCCACCTGATTCCTTTTCCTCAACGCTGCCTCCCTGCTGCCCCTCTCTTTAGCAGCAGGAAGTGGAGGCAGCAGCTGGGCTGCCAGGGCTCTCTTTCTAAAGGAGAGTAAGCTGCTTTGATTTAACTTGCTTTACTTTCATTCGTGACTCCTGAGTGAGTGAGAGAGAGAGAGAGAGAAAGAGAGAGAGAGAGAGACTGACTGAATGACTGCAAGCTGGGCTGCTGGTGTAAAGAAGGGCAAACTGCTTTGATTTAACTTGCTTTACTTTCATTCATGACAAGTGAGTAAGTGAGAGACTGAGTGACTGACTGCAAGCCGGGCTGCTGGTGTAAAGAGGGCAAGCTGCTTTGATTTAACTTGCTTTACTTTCATTCATGGGCCTGAGTGAGTGAGAGAGAGAGAGAGAGAGAGAGAGAGAGTGCCTGCAAGCCGGGCTGCTGGTGTAAAGAAGGGCAAACTGCTTTGATTTCACTTGCTTTATTTTCATTCGTGGCTCCTGAGTGAGAGAGAGAGAGAGAGAGAGAGAGAGAGAGAGAGAGAGAGAGAGAGAGAGAGAGTGCTTGCAAGCCGGGCTGCTGGTGTAAAGAAGGGCAAACTGCTTTGATTTCACTTGCTTTATTTTCATTCCTGGCTCCTGAGTGAGTGAGTGAGTGAGTGAGTGAGTGAGTGAGTGAGTGAGTGAGTGAGTGAGTGAGTGAGTGAGTGAGTGCTTGCAAGCTGGGCTGCTGGTGTAAAGGAGGGCAAGCTGCTTTGATTTCACTTGCTTTATTTTCATTCCTGGCTCCTGAGTGAGTGAGTGAGTGAGAGAGAGAGAGAGAGAGAGAGAGAGAGATGTTAATTAGTTCGGACAACTGTATGAGTTGTTTCTTCTTAACTAAAACCTTAGTATTCAGATTTTTAATTGCAGTGTTGGCACTTGGAAATAAATAAGTTGGTTGTGTGTTGCAGTTTGGGCACTCAGGCTCAAAAAGGTTCGCCATCACTGGCCTAGGGGTTATACTGTGCTACTACTAGAAAAACAAGTTAAGGCAGCCACAAAAAATGCTTTCTACAATCTCACTCTAACCTGGAAGATGGCTTCTTACCTCGACACGGCCAACCTGGCCACCTGGATCCATGCTATGGTAACATCAAAAGTTGACTATTGTAATGCACTATACATTGGTCTCCCATCTAAGTTAACTAGGGGGCTCCCATTGCTACAAAATACTGAAGCTCGACTGTTAGCAGGAGCATGAACATCATCCCCATCCTACAGACACTCCATTGGCTACCTATCAGTTACTGTGCTCAATTCAAGGTATTGGTTATTACATACAAAGCTCTTCACGGCCTTGACCTGGCATTACCTATGGGACCGCCTCTCTATGTCCCTCTACAGCAGCTTCGCTCATCCGAACAGGGTCTCTTGCAAGTGCCAAGCCTGCACATGGGTGAAATGAACAGCAGCCCATACATAGGCTTTTTCTGTGGTGGCCCCTACCCTGTGGAACGGCCTGCCTGTGGAGGTCAGGAGAGCCTCCGCTCCCCTGACTTTCTGCAAACAATGCAAAACCGAATTATTCAAAAAGGCCTTTTACTTAGATAGGAAGGAAGTATTGTAGGGAGGGGGTCTCAGATGCTTCACTAATTAGTTAGGGACCGTAGACTTCACCACTATGTTGCCTTACATATTATCTGTTGCTTTAAATACGTACTCCTACTACCTGTGCTTCATGTTGTCTAATGTCAGTCCTAGAATTGATTATATTCTGTTTCACCAATTCTTCAACTCTGTATTGGATCCTTGCTAATGCTGCGTATTTGTAATCTTGTTTTTATTTATCCTATCAACCAATGAGAGGCATGCTAGGGAGATGTAGCTGTACCAGATAAGTTCATTCCTCCCAAGTGAACTAGAGGCAAACCCATCTATGATTCTGATTCCTGTGAATTCTTAATGGGTCCTTCCCTTCTTCTCCATAAAACAGAACAAAAAACCACCTTCTGATATCTCACACCACATCCTATGGTCTATCGCTGATTGCACTTCACTTCCTGGACTTCTTTTTGTCTTTGCAAAAATGTATACCTTATTAAAGGAGTAAAAGTTAGAGTTGTCTGTGTAATTAGAGTTTTCTGTGTGGTGCGTCTTGGAGGCTTGGCTCTAAATTATGTTGATAATTATGCTCTTCCAACAAGGCCTGACTTGGGCCATTTGCCAGATGAAATGTACCACACTTTGTAGGGACAGAAACAAGTGAAGAGCAGCACTATAAGGTTGAAAATGCATCTAGTTCAAATACACCCTAGGATGTTATCCTGGAATGAGAGGGACATGCTGTGCAATAATTGAAGTGCAAAAATCAGTTGCTTGTGACCAGGAATAACATGCTTCATTAAGATTAATCTTTTTCTTGGCTTCTTTTTGCCAAGTTTCTTGTATTTTTACTTGTATGCAGGGCTTTTTTCCTGCCAGAATATGGCAGAACAGCATTCTGGCACCTTTGGGAAATAGTCATGTGTGTCCACTGCCCCACGCCCCCAGAGACGCTATGACAGGCCACAGGAGCAGGACTTGGTAAGTGGCATCACACTTATCAGGCCCCTGGCAGGTCAGCCTGCTCCTGCAAGAGGGAGGGAGGGAGTGACCACAGTCGGGAGGGGTTGGATGGTGTACTGGCTCATACTGGGCGCCTCCCCCTCTTTGCTCCATAGAGGGAGGGAAGGGTCCCCCGCCTCCAACGAGGCTCCAGACCCTCCCTTCAGGCCTCCCTGCCCCTTCCACAGGCCAAGGCAGTCCAGGCAGCCTCTCCGTCCCGGCATCTCTCTGCCGCGTGGTCCCTCCATCCTCTCCATTGTGGCACTGGAGGAGGAGAAGGCGATGGTGGGCCAGCAGCCAGCCACATGGCGCTTCCTGGTCTTGGCTGACTGGCGTGCTCTGCACTAGGGTTGCCAACTCCAGGTAAGGTTGTGAAATTTTATTTATTTATGTTATTTATAGTCCACGCCATGCTCAATGACATCACTTCCTGGAAGTAATGTCATCGCACAGTCCCTGCAGCATGCATGCAGGTTTGGGCTGGGGGTGCCACTTTCTGCTGGGAGTTTCCCCGGGAGATAGTTCCCCCACCTATTTCCCCAGAAAAAAAGGCCCTGCTTGCATGACTATCAAAGACGAATTTCAGTACAGCTGATTGCAACATTTGGGTAATTTATATTAAACTGCAGGAATTTGGTGGGTTAAACTTTGCAGTAATTGCGTATATTCTCAGGCATCGGTACTCACAAAGTGGTACTCAGGCATCGGTACTCAATCAACTAATACTTTTAGCGATTCAGATTATATGGGATTACTCTGTGGGAAGAGAAAACAGACAGCAATCCTGAGATATGGAAAGTATTGGGGCTTTTTTCTGGCAGTATGTACCAGAAGCACTTTCTGTACTACTGGAGCCTCTTTCGGCTGGTATGTTAGACCCCCAAGACTGTGAACATCATGAGTATTGATATCTCTTTTATTTTAGGGGGGGGGGAACCGATTGAAAGAATCATAGCCACATTCTACTCCTCTAGATGAATAATATAATTCAATAACTTTAATTTGGTTTGTGTTTTGTAGTATATTTTAAAAAGTACTTCATTCTTTTGTGCATTCAGTGGAATATATTAGCAAGGCTTTGAAGTCCAGTTTTTAGCTTTTATGCAAGTGTATCAAAGACTTCTGGGCAACCATGATAGGTTGAGGAATCTGTTACTAATTTAACCAACAAGATGTCAAGTTAGTGTTGAATTTAGATATAAAATAAATTGTGTTTTTGGTGTAGTCAAATTCTTCTTTATCTAGCTGTGTACTTTGATTGATCTTGCAGTGCACCATTTTTCCATTTGTAGAGAGATAATTTTTTCAGGGTGTAAAGCTGCAAGTCAAAATATTTTGCTATAGCACCAAAAAAGTAAAAGCAAACAAAAAAGCCATTGAAGTTTTAATCACTACATACAGACACACACACACATATACAGCGAGTAATTGCTGAAAATAATGGGTAACAAGTTAATTAGATATTTTATGGGAACACACATTCAATTATATGAAGCATACATAATTAAGTTTATTATTACAAAGTTGGCAGACCTATGATCAAGGACAATAATTTACTATTTGTTATGAGAGAAGTGATTTCATTTTTACCATGGTTCCCAAGACATCCCTCAAATTCCTGAAAACTTTCTTTCTTTCTTTCTTTCGTTCTTTCTTTCTTTCTTTCTTTCTTTCTTTCTTTCTTTCTTTCTTTCTTTCTTTCTTTCTTTCTTTCTTTCTTTCTTTCTTTCTTTCTTCCTTCCTTCCTTCCTTCCTTCCTTCCTTCCTTCCTTCCTTCCTTCCTTCCTTCCTTCCTTCCTTCCTTCCTTCCTTCCTTCCTTCCTTCCTTTCTAAAAAAAGATTGCAATTTGTCATGGAGGGCTACTGTATACAAGGAATACCTATATAATACTTATAAAAGAACCAAGCAAACATTCACATAGGACCTTATCTGTTGCTGGTTCAGTGTAGCCATTGTACTTGTAGAAGGGGGCTTAGGAATGTATTTAAATATTTATACTGTATTCTCCTTTTCTCCCTTAAGCAGCTGACAACATTTTTCTCCCCTCCTCCATTTCTTCCTCACAACTACCACCCTGGGAGGTAGATACTGTAAAAAGAATGACAGGCCCAAGGTCACTCAGTGATGGCCATTGTGGATACACTTTGTCTTACAAGCTATGCAGGCAACAAGATTTATCCCAAGCATTCAGTAGCCCTCAAAATTTCACACTTTGTAGAAGAGAGATAAATGTGTTTGAAAAATACAAACAAGGGACCTGCAAGGACTGTGGAAGGAGGGAAATATTTTCCCCTGGTTCCCCTCCCCCACTATTTCCTCTTTCCCTTCTGTGGCAGCCCCCATAGTCTTCCACCTTTTCCTGCTTCCTTCTCTCCTTCCCACCAACCAGCCAACCTATTTTTATCTGCTTCCCTTTCTTATCTGCTTCCCCCGCACTAGGCTTGCTATTCCCCCGTCTGGGGCAGGGGATCCCCTACTCCCACTTCCTACACCCCGCCCCCATTTACTGGTCTGGGGGGGCACACTCCCTGGTGCGCTCCCTTGGCAGCGTGGCACACCCCGAGGAGGCACAGCATGCTCCTGCGCCCTGCAGCAGGCCCATTTCGGGCCAAATCGGGCCCTGTAGAGGGGCGATTCAGCCCTTTGGCAAGCACGGGAGTGCTTCTGGCTGCCCTTTGACCCGTGTGATGATGTTATTTCCTGGAATGAACTAAGCATGCACACGAAAAGAAAATGAGGGGAAGGAGGGGAGGTAAGAGCCAGCGTCCCAATCTCCTGCCAGGAGAGTGAAGGGACATGGCAACCCTACCCCCCACCCATCAGCCTCACCCTGGAAAATGCCTTGCCAAGTTGCAAAGTAGTCCCAGTGTAGGTTTGCCAGTCCCCTTTACCCTCCCAGTGGGAGTGGGGACACCCAGCACTCACCTTTTGAATGTCCTAGCGCACATATGCTTCTGGCATGGCATGATAGCATCACATCCAGGAGTGATGTCATTGTGCAGGCCCTGGGAATACTCCTGCACTTCACGCTGGGCCAATTCTTAAAGAATCAGCCTATTTGGGCACCAAATCTCCCTGGCATGAAGTGCTGGAGCACTCCTGGGGTTTCCATGATGACATCACTCCTGAGAGCAATATCATTGTGCTGTGCCAGGAGTGTGTCCCAAGAGGTCCATTCCCACATCTTTCCCCCATGCCAGCTAGGTGAGATGTGGCAGGGGCAAAGTCTGGGAGCAGAGGATCCCCATCCCCACTGGAGGACTGACAACCCTATCCCAGTGCCAGACTGGGCCCAGTTAAGTGGTGACCAGCTCTGGACCAGGCCAGGTTGCATGATATCCAATGGTATGTGCAGTTTCGTGTGTGGTCATGAAGAGCCCAGTTGTATTATGGCTGCTACTGCTGGGTTAAATGGTGTGGATAGTGAGTCTCTGGTTGTCACTGCTAGGCCTGGCCCCTGTGAATCTTCATTCATCAGTGGTCATGCTGAAGGGGAAGAGTCCCTTTTCAGGGCTGTTTTGTACATGTCTATCCTCCCCCTCCAGTGGCTTTGCTTTACAGAAATCAAGGCTCGGCAGGCTCATGATTATTGTTGTGATTGCCTAGCAACCTCCAACAGGGCAACTGAGACCTCAGTGGCTATTCTTTTATTAAAACTACAGGCAGTTTATATTATTTGGCAGAGGTTTAATCCCCCAATGTATTTTGTGTGTATGTTTTAGATTTCAGATGTTCCTGCAAACCTGGGACTTTTATCAGGTTTGTAGAGACCCCCCCCCCCCAATCTGTTCCAGC
Source organism: Eublepharis macularius (assembly GCF_028583425.1). Classification (NCBI taxonomy): domain Eukaryota; kingdom Metazoa; phylum Chordata; class Lepidosauria; order Squamata; family Eublepharidae; genus Eublepharis; species Eublepharis macularius. The sequence continues at coordinate 87,789,865 of NC_072794.1, read as the reverse complement.
AACATTTTACAGATCTGTTGATCCACACACTGTCACCCAATTTGGTATTAGTCATTCATTCATTCGTTCATTGGCCACCTTTCTAACTGAGACCCAAGTGCAAGTGATTACCCAGTGCAAGTGAAATACATAATCAACAGCTAGGACAGTCACTGAGCAAAACAGCATTACAAACAACAGTTAGAACATTAAGTAAGCAGATACAATAGTGAATGGTAGCAGAAAATTTGAAATAAGCATAAAGGTGAGGACTGAACCAAAGCAAAACTAGTTGACATGGTATGTTTAGCAACCTGGAAACTTCCTAGTAGGAGCATATCTACATCAGCAGACTATACCCAATAGTGTAGTCTCTAATTCCTGTCCCTACCAAGGCATCTCTCTGACCTTCTTATGACACAGCCTTATAATCTGGGTGGAAAGCCCTCCTGAATAATTCTGTTTTGCACAATTTGTGGAAAGACAGGAGGGTGGGAGTTTTCCTGGTTCTTCATCCAGGATGTTTCATAAGGAAGGGGCTCTCACAGAGAAGGCATCTGTTGATTTTGCCCAACAGTAGTGTGGTATCTGCAGAAGGTCCTGTTCAGAAGAGCAAAGCTGTGTGGCAGAACATAGGTGGAGAGGCAGTTGCACAGATATGAGGGGCCAAGACCATGGCCAATTCCAGACGGCCCTCTGCAATCCAAAACGTTGCGCGTTGTCGCGTGTCGTCGCGCGGAAAATGCGAAATACCGCGTTTTCTCGCGCGAGTTTTGTGCGAGGTCATGCAAAACTCGTGCGAGAAAACGCGATATTTCGCGTTTTCCGCGCGATGACGCACAATGTTTTGGATTGCAGAGGGCCGTCTGGAATCGGTCCATGAAGGGCTTTGAATGTGATAGTTATGACCTTGAATTGAGTCTGGTAACTGATGGGCAGACAAAGGAGTGACTGCAGAATGGGAGTGATATGCATGCTGTGACTAGCTCCTGAGAGTAAACACACTGCAGTGTTCTGCACCAGCTGGAGTCTCCAAGTCGACTTTGAGGAGAGACCGATAGAGAGTGCATTACAGTAATCTAGTCTCAGTGTTACTGTGGCAGGAATTCAGGTAGCCGGATTGACCATGTCAAGGAACGTGATTTGTGCTGCTCTGTCATAAAAATATTGGATAGAGGGTTCAGAATTATGGCAGTTTTGGAGTTAGAAGTCCACGTTTCCTCAGCATTGTTGAAAGTAGGATATTGGTCTACCTTCTAAATGGCCTTTATCGTTTTGTTTTTTTGGTCTTTCATTTTTCTGCTGCTTTTGATGCTAGACACTAGAAAATTTAAATATCTTTATTATCAAAGGAATTGGCATAATCAGCTACACATTAATTGGGTTATATTTTTTCTAAACACCCACCTTTGATGGAAAGCCTTCCAGGCCAAATAGGCACTAACCTGCTAGAGTCAAATAGAAGTCTGGTGGGAGCACAAAGGGCATCTGAGTATGATGGTTTGAATCCAAACTCCTTTCTCTCCCAGAACCAGAAAGACCAGCTTGAAGAAAAGTGTCTTGTGCAATGAATAGACTGCAATGAGATAAGATGATGAAGGGAAGCCCCTTTACTTGCACATACCTTTTGTGCTTTTAATCACCCCCCAGTTCCTGTTTTGTACAAGATTGCTTAGTTCTTATTAGTGAATATTAATCTCTTAGGCTTGGTTTCTTAGCTGTAAAATGAGACTGATGTCAAGAAATGAAGGATATTCAGATATCAATATGAAAGAGTGTACACTAAAAATTTAAACAGATAGGAGCATGTAATGATTCCAAGTAAATGTGTGCATGTGTCTTTAAATGCTTGGTTTGAGCTAGGTGAAGAGTGGGGGTGAGAGAGGGAAGAGTGAGTGATGTGATTGGTTGATGACTGAGAGTGTGGGCGGAGTGAATGCAGTTTAGACTGTGCAGGGAGAAAGGTTTCAGTCAGAAGAAAGCAGGCTAGCTGTGTGCTGCCTGAATATGTTGAAGTGTTTTATGAGAGAAATATAACCTGTGTGGAACCTGAACTGAGCATGTTTGTGAAAGAACACTCAGTCAGGGAAAGAGAGGCCAGCTGTGTGCTGCCTGAGTAGGTTTCATATTTCTGTGAATAAGAGAAAGAGAGGCAACTGTGTGCTGCCTGAGGGGTTTTCTGTGAGAAATATAGAGCCTAGAGAAAGAGGCTGTGTGTGAAGCCTTACAAGAGATCTGTGTGAATGAGTTTATAGGAATTAACTTTAAGAACTAAGAACTACTTTTATGAAACCAATACGCTTCTTGAAAAATAAACATTTATTTTGTTTTGTTATATCCCAGTGTAGCTGTCATTGCTATATCCCATTCATATCCTCAGGGCCACATAGAACCATGAAGGAGCCTGACGCTTAAACACGTTACCAAAGGGGAAATTTGAATAAAATGTTTTGGAATAATATATTCCTGGTGGCAGCAAACTACCCAGAGGGTGTAAGGGGCAGATTAAAAGAAAAATCTACCCCAAAGAAAGTACAGGTCATAACAAGTGGAGGCATAGCATTGGGATCTCAAACATCCTGAGGAGAAGAAAATATTTTAAGTGGGATATAATAGCCTGGGAGGAGGGAACATTCTGAGAGAAAGGCATTCTGAAGGGACAGAAAGCCAAAGAGACAGAGTGTTCAGTTAAATCCTATGAGGAATATAGAACTGTTATAAAGGAAAGACACAGAAGAACTAGTAGGATTTATAAGAGAGAACATAATCTAGTGAAGTTTAGTAAAATTGTAAAAGGAATTACAAGTAAAAGAGAAAAATGTCAGAGTTTATGGGGATGAAAAAGGAGGCTCTGATTCAGAAGTGCAGTGAGTTAAATTTACCTCATGAGGGGAAAAGGGTAGAAGAACTGAGAGTTATATTGATACAAAGCAGTGTGGAGCCTAGGAGTACTGCATCTGAGAGAAACCCTGAGGGAATGTATAATCCTAGTCCAGAATATTTAGAGTTTCTAAGAGAAAAAAACCATCTTGAGAAGGAAAAGTTGAAAGTTGAAGCAGAACAAAAACAGCTTGAATGGGAAAAGCTGAAAGTTGATGCAGAACAAAAACAGTTTGAGAGGGAAAAGTGGAAAGCTGAAATGGAACTTAGAGTTCAAGAGATGGAAAGACACACCAGTTTGGAAGCAGAAAGATTACAATTAGAAAGAGAGAGACTTAAGAATGGGGACAAAAAAGAGGGAAACTCTTAACCCAGAGCTGATTTACCTCAAGTTACCCCAAAAGATTTCATGGTGTATGTGTCAGGAGAAGATCCACAAATTTTCCTGTCCACTTTTGAAAGATCTGCTCAGAATTGGGAAATACCTGAGACACAATATATGAAGTATTTACCCAGTTTAATTAGAGGGGAATTGGCTGAGATCTACAACACATTTCCCTCAGATAAACCTGTTGTTTATGCTGAATACAAAGAGGCAGTATATGACAGATTTAGGCTAGGTGCTGATTACTTCAGAAAGAAGTTTAGAAGCCTAGTGCCTCAGAAAGAGAAGTCATTTAAGTCTTTTAGTGCCAAACTGACAGACTATTTTAATAAGTGGATTTCATCTGCCAAAGCTAACTCTAAAGAAGGAATAAGGGATCAAATGATTTTGGATCAGTTTTTATTTCAACTTCCTTCAGAGATCATACTTCTGGTTAAAGATAAACTTCCAGAGAATATCATCCAAGCATCAGAGTGGGCAGATAGATTAACACTTAATAGAGGAGGATGGGATTGCCGTGAAAAGAAAGACTATTCTCATAAACCAGAGTTTAAATCAAGTAAAGGACAAGAGGGAGAAAGGAAAGGAACATATGAGAGAGCTGAGATTATAAAAAGTCAGGATAAAAATATAGAAAGAAACCAAGATGGATACTGGAATGATAAAAGATGTTCTGTATGTGGTCTGAAAGGGCATTTAGCTTACAAATGTCTAAAGAACCAACCCAAGCAAACAACACTTGAGCATGTAAGGAGGGTCACTAGAACTGACTTAGATGATCAGAGTGATGAAGATGATAGAAAACTCCTCAGGTAGCACACAACTAGCCTCTCTTTCTCTTATTCACAGAAATATGAAACCTGCTCAGGCAGCACACAGCTGGCCTCTCTTTCCCTGACTGAGTGTCCTTTCACAAACATGCTCAGTTCAGGTTCCACACAGGTTATATTTCTTTCATAAAACACTTCAACATATTCAGGCAGCACACAGCTAGCCTGCTTTCTTCTGACTGAAACCTTTCTCCCTGCACTGTCAGTCTAAACTGCATTCACTCCGCCCACACTCTCAGTCATCAACCAATCACATCACTCACACTTCCCTCTCTCACCCCCACTCTTCACCTAGCTCAAACCAAGCATTTAAAGACACATGCACACATTTACTTGGAATCATTACAGAGCACCTCTGGTCTTGCCCAGACTGAAAGATATGTACAGAATCAGGATAAGGAGGTCTCTGTTTCCGTTGCTTGATACCTCTCATATGTCCATCTATTCCTATTTGGAGGGGGGGGACTTAAATGCAACTGGAAGTTCACCTTCGTTCTATGCAGTCCCATGCTGGGACTATGCATATGCAGGCCAGTTGCTTGGCAGAGTTTCCTTCACTTCTTTAAAGCTCCATTAGGGGCTGCTTCTCCTCACCTAAACAGTCACGTACTCTGAGAGAGGAGCGTCCCTTTCCTTCTGTTCTCTCTTAGCTGTCAGGTTCAGAATGCATTCCTTTATGTTATAACCAAAGAGACTCCATTTTAATTCTATTAGTATTCTGAGTGCTTTATTCACAGGTGCCAAGACGTTCCCTAGCAGCTATCTCACAGAAGAGGAATGTTTTGACTACAGCTTTTCCAGCCTTGGGAAACTTTCACTTTCTCAGCTTCAAGCGGCTTGTTTTGAGAACTATGGGGGGAGGTTAGGCCTGCTGGGGTTTGATACTCTGTACCTTGTTCTGTGCCTATCATGCGTAACAATACACGTGTACCAGCCCAGATATTGCATCTGGGCCAGTGGACTATAATGGTTGCTTTTTTCAGTAAATCTTTTGAAAACAACGGACTCTTGTCTGATTGCAGAAGGTAGTCTGGATACAACTATTATTTAGCCACAGTTCTGACATTAGCCACTATGAGGAGAGGGTCTTCTCTTTCGAGCTCTGTGCATTTTTCTCACTGTGTTTAATTTCTGACTGATTATCGGCTTCCAACCTTATTTTGGCAGTGGACTTTTGACTGCATCTCCAGTTATTATCCTATCTCATTTAATAAAAAATGTCTGAAAGGGCCCTGTTTAAAAAGTGCTCCTCTTGTGGGGCTAAGGTGACCCATATTGAGGTCATGATCTGTGCCTGTTGTGCTTGGAGGAAAGTCATAATGTCTCAGCCTGTAAGTACTGCCAACCATTCACCCCCAAAGCCAGGAATGGCTGCACTCTGGGAACGAGTCCTTACTGGCTCCAATCTTCCAGCTGCAAAATCACCAGCTGTGAAGGAGTGTTCTTCCAGGACCAGGTTAACAAACTCCTTAAGATTGATGTTGATGTTGGATATGAGTGGCAAGTGCCACTCTCTGAGACCTCCATCACTTCACACAAGTCTAAGCACTCGGAGAACAGTCATCCGAAGACTAATACTGAGAACTAACCACCTACGACTGAGGCCGAGAGAGATGAGGTCTTGCTTATATCTCCAAGGACCCCCTCCATGCTTCTTTATTCACCTGAACAATTTCAATCCAACACTGAGACCAAACTGGTGCTGCTCCTGGTTCAACCTTCAGATCTGAGGGACGAACTGACCTCACACAGATCCAAACAGGAACAACATTGGGCGTCCAGATCACCCACTCACCAGCACATGGAAATGAGATCTTGTTCGAGATCGGATTCAAGAACCAACTCCCATCATTGGTCAGATCTGAGGACATCCCTAGTGACCAGATCAAATCCAAGGACCCAATCTAGATGATGCTCTTCACCAAAAATTAGCTAACACCATCATGTGGATCCATGGCAGGAACAGCAGAGTCAATGCTGCACCCATTATGTTCCCCCATCTTATCACTCTTAGTTGTCAGAGTCTGGAAGATATCGAACCTCCCTGGACCTGAGACAATCCACCTCCATCCAATCAAAGGTCTTTTTGACATCAAATGCTAATGATATTAGCTAAGGTTTTTTTGCCAAAATTTATAATGTCCGATTTTTCCTAATATTATTCATCATTTGTCTGTTAGGAATAAATCTGGCCTTGTCTGTGTGTATATAATTGATGATAATTTTATTCAATTTTGCAGTTAATATAGCTGCAAATATTTTGGTATCTTGGTTAGAGATGGGCACGAACAGAAAAAAAAAGAACATGATGTTCGTTGTTCATTGCCATCCACGAACAGGGACTCATGAACAACCACCAACATGGCCCTGTTCATGAATATGTTCATGGTTGGCTGTTCGTGGGGGAGAGCAGGCTCTCCTCCAGCCATCTTTCAAGTCAAGATCCCTACTGCACCACTCCCAGAAACCTGACCTGAGCAGGCACCAGGAAAGGTACTGATACTAAATAATAGCTTGGCCCCAGAGCCTGGCAGCAGCCCTGGAACTTGAAGGGGTAGATCCCTACCGCACCACTCCCAGAAACCTTACCTGAGCAGGCAGCAGGAAAGGTACCAATAATAAATAATAGCTTGGCCCAGAGCCTGGCAGCAGCCCTGGAGCTTGAAGGGGTAGATCCCTATCCCACCACACACAAAGAAAATTCAAGCTCCAATGCACTCTATCAAAATGCCAACAGCAACTCTCCCTTTCCACTATCTGCAAACTAAACCAGAGCTGGGATCCCCCCTCCCCCATTCTTTGCTCCCTTGTAACAAATTTGGAGCTCCACACTTGAAAGGAAGACCTGCCTATCAAGCTAAATTGGGCTTAGATTGGGGTTTCCAGGGCAACAGCAGGAGTTCAGACAGAGTTCAGACAATCCCTGCCTAAGTTGCCAAGGGAATTGATTGCAGGTGCCAGACTGTCTGGCTTGACGAACAGCAATGAACGAGGCTTGCAACGACCACTTGTTCATTTAGAATGGGGCCTTATGAACAGCTTGTTCGCGAACAGCAGATTGGGCTGTCCGTGGCTTTTTTTTGTTCATATTGCTGTTCATGCCCATCTCTAATCTTGGTTCAGCAGCGTGATGGGATGAAATGAGGTTGGGTTGGTTGCATCCTTGCTTGGTTTATGAATTACAAACATATTTGATTCTGTCCAGGAGCGGGGCATAGTTCCATTTTCCATTATTTGACTGAACGCTTCGGTTAGTGGTCCAGCTAGTAAATGTGCATATTTTTTATAATGTTCTGTCAGAAATCTGTCTATTCCCGAGTTTTATTATTTTTTACAGTTTTAATGATATCTATGTCCTCTTGTTCTCTAATTGGAAGGTCCATAAAATCATTATGTGTTTTGGTCAATTTGTTTCTAATGCCTACACTTTTTATATATTCATCTATTTTTTCCTGTTTTAAATTATCTGATGAATATAAGTTTTGATAAAATTTAGTAAAGGTTTCCAATATCTTTTTTGAGTTTGATTGAATTTGGCCTTGGAAATCTCTGATGAAATTTATTAGTCTGTTTTGGGTTTTTTGCCTCACTCTCCAGGACAGAATCTTTAACTATTTGGGACCTAGATGCCAATATTTCTGTTAGAGGAATAGATTTTTTTAAATATTAGTTACGTCAAGAAATTCTAATTTCTTTCTGCTTGAAGTTGTAATTTTTTTATTGCATGATTTCTTGTGTTCTGTTTCTAAATTAGAAATGTTGGACTAGGGGTCGCGCGACAATGGCAGACACATAAAACCCTTGCTCCACGCCTCCTTGATCTCCCGCAGCCTCTTTTAAGTGTTCTTAAAGCGGTAAGCCCCCCCAAAATATGGGCAAAGCAGGAGGGGGGAAAGCTAAACAAGCTGAGCAGGGTAGCTCCTCTTTAAAAAAATTTCTGGAGAAGGCAGAAGCTAAACAAGCCCCGGTGGGAGGCAGACAGGCCCCAGCTAAAATGGCTACCGAAAATGCTGATAAGCCTGCAAGGGAGCCTGAGAAATCTCGTGCAGTTGATGAGGGAATATTAGCTGCACTGGAAAAGCTGGAAAACTAGTTACAAGAATGGAAGCTATAATTAAAGATCAAACAAGTGAGTTGAAGGAATCGATCAAACAAGCTGCATAGACTGCAGAAAAGGCTGAGCAATTAGCCACTGAAAATCAAAAAGAAATAATGGAATTACACTGAAAAAATGATCAGCTCCAGGAGAAAGTTATTGACTTTGACAACAAACTAAGATCCAGCAATATTAAGATCAGGGGTTTTGCTGAGTATGAAGAAAATAACACTGAACTCACTGCATTTATTGCAGAATGGCTGGGAAAAGAACTGAAATTAGAAGCTGGTGTTACCCCTGTAATTTCCCATGCGTATAGAGTTGGAGCACTAAATGTCTTAAGATCTAGGCAACTACACAGAGACATTATCATAACCCTTCCTGATTACAGAACAAAAGAAAAAATTATGAAGGAAGCTAGAGTGAGGGGTCACTTCTCCTTTCAAAATAAAAAAATCTATATATTTCAAGACCTTTCAGCCGAGACACTAGCAAGAAGAAGGGACTTAAAACCTATCACAAATAAACTGACTGAAGCTGATATTAGGTATCGTTGGGGCTCCTCGACCAGGGTGCTGGTGCACTGGCAAGGAAAGTCATATGAAGCCAACAATCTGAAGTCTGGCACCAAACTGCTTAAAGACCTTCAACTAGAGTGGCAGTCCATCTCTCCTAGCAAATCTCTTCCTTACAGAGCAAGACCATCACCAGCTACCTGGAGCAAGATCCCAGTAAAGAGATGAAAGAGGGATACAGGTGGATTCACTGTAAAGGCACCTAAGGGAAGCAAGGAGGGGGAAAAGATTTTTTTTTCCTTCTACAGACTACTCCCTGGAAAATGAAGAAATAGGACTGAGCAGGTCAAAGTGACAATTTAACCACATTATACATATTACTGTTGTTTTCTCTCCTCCACTCTCCACCGTCTAAAGAGAAAAATGATGTTAAACGAGGCTGGGGTGGTTGGGAGGGGTGGGTGTGGATACGAGGTATATTTGGTCCCCAAGTTGGTTTTGGACCCCAGATACTGGGCCCTTTTTGCTTTTGGTAATTTAGGGCCCAGTCTTGGAGAGTAACAAAGTTATTAAAACATCAATTAAATAAATATATATATATACCCTTCCCTGAAAAGAAGGGTTTCTGGTGGGTTCCTCGCTAAGGAAACTTAGGGAGAGAGGTAGTTGTTATTTTCCTTCTATTTTTCTTTCTATCTCTCTCTTTCTCTCTTCTCTCTTCTGATTTACTCTTCTTTCTCAAACCTCTTTGTATTTCCTGTACGTTGTCTTCTACGTCTATTACTAAACTTGGTAAACCAGCATTTTATAAAGTATAAGAAACAGTTTACTGATAACTACAGATCGCTCATCGATACAAAAAAGAATATATACTATATTTGTGCAGAGAGTATAAATAGTTAATTTCTTGAATTGTTGCTTTCGTATATTCCCCAGGTAATGGAGTACAAAGTTCTTTCTTTAAATTGTAGGGGTCTAAATAATGTAATCAAAAGCAAGAGGGTACAGTCAATGCTGCAGAAACAACGCCCTGATTTTCTTTTTCTACAAGAAACTCATTTATCATCATGGGTGCAACAGGTGTTTAAATCAAAGTGGTGGGATTTCCAGTGCTTAGCCCCAGGGAACTCAAAATCTAGGAGGGTGGCCGTGCTTATCTCAAAAAATGTCAGGACTGAAGAGCTGGTAGTAGAAATTGATACTGAAGGTAGATATATATTCCTTAAAGGCATCTTTGACTAAAAAAAATTGACATTGGCATCTATATACGATCCAAACATTAATCAAAATTCTTTCTTAAAAGACACTCTGTCTAAATTGAAAACTTTCCAGGTGGGAGACATTTTAATTGGGGGGGGATCTAAATTTAATTGTTAATCCTAATCTAGACCACTCAAAACAGATAAAAGGAAATAGGACTAGACCACAACCCTCAAGTATTGGACAACTTGCAGATATCCTTAATCAATTCAATCTAACTGATGTATGGAGAAATCAGCATCCTAACGAGAAAGACTACACCTATTATTCTCCCAGATTTGGAACATATACTAGAATTGATTATATTCTAGTATCTTTAAATTTATTGCATCACACCTCCAACTCAAAAATAAACCCAATGAGGTGGTCAGATCACTCTTGGGTGGAGTGCTCCTTAAAACTTTCAGAACAAAAAACCAGGCAGCCAAACTGGAGTTTAAATAAATTTCTTTTATTTGATACAGCAGCTCAAAAAGATCTGTTAACAGAAATACAAAATTATTTTAACCAAAACTCAAATTGTGGAGTCTCCAGTGAAATAGTTTGAGACACAATGAAAGCTGTAGTAAGAGGTAGATGTATAGCCATAGCTTCAGCCTATAAGAAAAAGAAAGAAAAAACCCAATCAGAATTGATGGAAAATATCACATATCTAGAGCAAGCTCATAAGAAAACATGCAATAAGAGAATTTATAAAAAACTCCTACTGGAAAGGAAAAAGTTAGAAACCCTAGAAACCACAACTATCCAGAAAAATTTAATTTTTTTAAAGCACAAATTTTGGCACAATAACCCTAAAAATCTGAAACTTCTTTCATGGAAGGTGAATAAGAAACAAGCCACAAGACTTATAAACCAAATAAGAGACGAGAAGGGACTGATCCAATCAAACTCAGAAGCAATTCTTAAAACATTCCAAAGCTTTTACAAAACTTTATACACCTCGGACTCCCCGAATTTGAACTCAATTAATAGTTACCTAGATAGGGTTGGAGTTCATAATAGACTAGCAGAAGTTCATAGACAACTGCTGGACCAAATTATTTCAATTAGAGAAACGCAGGACATAATCAAAAACTTGAAAAACAACAAGTCTGCAGGGAATGATGGATTTCCTGCAGAATTTTATAAGAAATACTCTTTCCAGCTCGCCCCTCACCTTACTAAGGTATGTAACACAATCCTAGAAGAGGGGAAAATGCCCCTCTCTTGGACAGAATCGAATATGGTTATTATTTTAAAACCTGAAAAGGACGCCACTAATCCTGCTTCTTATCGCCCAATATCCTTGTTGAACCAGGATATGAAAATCTTCACTGCAATTTTGACGGCCAGATTAAACAAATTTATTTCTAATTATATAAATATAGACCAAGCCGGATTCATCCCAAACAGACAATTAACAGATAATATACGGAAGACCTTAAATATTATTCACTATGGTAAAATAAATAAGATCAATTGCCTTGTTCTGGCCCTTGATGTGGAAAAAGCCTTTGACAAAGTGGAAATCCCTTATCTCAAAGAGCTACTGATTAAAATGAATTTTGGCGACAAATTTCTAAGAGCAATAAATTCTTTATATGCCACCCCCACAACCCAAATCAAAATTAATGGGTACAAATCAGGAAAAATCAACTTAACAAGACAAGGATGCCCGCTCTCCCCCATCCTTTTTGCGATAGCCTTGCCAACCATATTAGATCATCCCCCGGAACCAAAGGTATAACTATCAACAAAAAAGAATATAAATTATCTATGTTTGCAGACGATATGGCAGTATATATCTCTGATCCCCTAAACTCTATAATAGAACTAGAGAAGATAACTAAAGAATTTTCAAAAGTGTCAGGCCTTAGCATTAATAGTAATAAAAGTGAAATTTATCCAATATATATACAGTCTAGCTTTACAGATATTCTTAAAACCAAATTCAACTATAAATGGGTCAAAAAATCTTGGAAATACTTAGGAGTTAGAATACCTATTAATCTAAATGATTTAATGAACACCAATTACTCAGAAATTAATCAAAATATTAATTCATTGTTGGAGGAATGGGGTAAAGCTGCTCTTTCTTTACTAGAAAGAATTAACCTTATCAAATCATTTCTATTTCCCAAATTCCTCTTTCTGTTTCGAGCCATTCCCATAATAATACCAGACAGGTCTATGATTCGATGGCAATCAAAAATCAGTAAATTTATATGGAAGAATAAAAAGCCCAGAATCTCAATGGAAACCCTTAAAAGACCCACAAGCAGGGGAGGCCTAAATTTACCAGCCCTGCGAACCTATTATGAAGCCACTCATCTTAAGAATCTTGTGTTTATATCTTAACGATCAGTGTAGGCTGGACTGGAAAAACATTGAACAGACTTATCTGCAAGACAGTCCAACAGAGGAATGCCTATGGAATAAAAAATCTGAACGCCCATCCAGCTTAAAAAATAACTCTTTCTTGTTGAGCGATATTAAGACATGGGATAAATACAGAGGCAAACTAACTCAATCATTATCTTTAGCCTCACCTTTTGTGGGGCAACACTGGTTTGTACCGGCTCTTAGTCCCCATTCATTTAAGTGGTGGAGACTCAATAGCAAAACCCGGATTCTAGATGTCATAGAGAGGGGCAAAATACAAGAAAAGGCAAAATTAGAACAAAATTCAGGGTCACAGGTTCCGTGGTTAGAGTATCTACAGGTCCAACATCTTGAATCACCTAAAATCAAAGATTCATTGGACAAACCATTAACGAAATTTGAAAGGATTCTGATTGACAAACCCGACCAGCAAAAGGGAGTACTTTCTAAGATCTACTCAATCCTTTTAGAAAAAACACAGGAATGTAAAATGCTATCTTATCAAAAGATCTGGACTAAAGAATGCAATCTAGATATATCAGGCGAGGATTGGAATTCAATATGGAAATCGTCAAATTTCAGATCAAATATAGTAGATATAAAAATGCAGACAATAAAACTGATCTCTAGGTGGTATATGACCCCATTCAAGCTCCATCATATAAACCACACTGCGTCAGCCAACTGTTGGAAGCAGTGTGGGGAACTGGGCACGTACTTACGTTGCTGGTGGGGATGCAAACACATAGGTTCATTTTGGGACAAAATAATTGAAGAAATAAGAACAATAACAGGATATTCCGTACCAAAATCTCCCGAAGTAATCTTGTTAAGCCTTTGGGAGAATTCAGAAATACCAAAAGTAAGCCTCAATATTATTTTTTCTCTCTTGACACTAGCTAAAATGACGATAGCCACATGCTGGAAACAAAAAACAGTCCCTTCAGTCAAAAATTGGAAAGCCTGCATTTGGGATCATTTTATCATGAAGAAAATCACAGATCAACTAGCTCAGAGAGAAAATATACACCATAAATCTTATCTCTTAGAGCAATGGCTCCCAATACTAGACTATTTGACTAAGAATGACAATTGGACAAATAATAAGGCGAAACAAGATCTTTACTATGGTTGTTGTGGGTTTTCCAGGCTGTATTGCCGTGGTCTTGGCATTGTAGTTCCTGACGTTTCGCCAGCAGCTGTGGCTGGCATCTTCAGAGGTGTAGCACCAAAAGACAGAGATCTCTCAGTGTCACAGTGTGGAAAAGATGTTGGCAGGTCATTTGTATCTACTCAGGAGGGGTGGGGTTGAGCTGAGTCATCCTGTAAGAGTTTCCCAGGGTGTGGAATGCTAATGGCGGGAGGCTTCACTGTATCCTGAGGAGGATCTTTTGCATATGGAATGGAGCTTGATGTGCTAATCTTCTCTGCAGGGCTATTGTCGAGTATAGAGTGTTTTGTTAGCCTGGTGTTTTTCAGAACTGGAAACCATGCTCTGTTCATTCTTAAGGTTTCTTCTTTCCTGTTGAAGTTTTGCTTATGCTTGTGAATTTCAATGGCTTCCCTGTGCAGTCTGACAAAGTAGTTGGAAGTGTTGTCCAGTATTTTGGTGTCCTGGAATAAGATACTGTGCCCTGTTTGAGTTAGGCTATGTTCAGCCACTGCTGATTTTTCAGGATGTCCAAGTCTGCAGTGTCTTTCATGTTCTTTTATTCTTGTCTGGATGCTACGCTTTGTGGTCCCGATGTAAACTTGTCCACAGCTGCAGGGTATACGGTATACTCCTGCAGAGGTGAGGGGGTCTCTACTGTCTTTTGCTGATCGTAGCATCTGTTGTATTTTTCGGGTGGGTCTGAATACTGCTTGAAGGTTATGCTTTTTCATAAGCTTTCCCATCTGATCAGTAATTCCTTTGATATATGGCAAAAACACTTTTCCTGTAGGAGACTGATTTTCCTTGGTTGTTTGATTCATCCTGGGTTTGATTGCTCTTCGGATTTCATTTCTGGAGTAGCCATTTGCCTGAAGTGCGTGGTTTAGATGATTAATTTCCTCATTGAGAAAGTGTGGCTCACATGAGGAAATGAGGAAATTAATCATAGGAAATAGGAATAGGAGGAAATTACTCCTATCTCAGAGGAGGAAGTTTGTTTCACTAAAGTTTTGGATGTCAGCAAATAATCTATTCTAGTATATACCTCATGCTGGACAGAGAAGTACATATAGTCTCTCTCCTCTGAGTGGTTGTACCTCCTCACATCCACAAGGTCAAAGTCTTCAAAGATTTTTCCCAAGTTTGATTGTTTTGAGTTTTTTAAAAAGTTTTTGGTGGGTAGTTTTGAAATGAGTTGTTCCATCTAGGCTTGTGTTTACAATTAAGTTCAGATCACCATCAATTAATAGCTCTCTTTCTTGAAAAAGCTTTAATTTGGTTAGGGTTTCTCCTATAAATTGTTGTTGGTTGTTGTTAGGGGTGCATATGGAGTCAGTAATCCCTTTAAGAAATATGTATCTACCTTTGGGGTCTGTTTCTACATCCTTAAACTCAAATCTTAAATTTTTAGAAAGTAGTACAGCCACTCCTCTTGATTTTGATGACCCACTTGCCTGATATTGGTGCACCCACTATTTTTAGTTAAATACCTATTTTGAAGAGGCGAAAAAGTGGGTTTCTTGTACGATTAGTATGTCAGGACATTGTTTTAATACCATTGTTGCGATCCTTTTGCATTTCATTTTGTTATTGAGGCCCCTGTAGTTCAAAGATAAAGCCTTAAATGATATAAAATAACGTTAGTAAGTTGCTTTATGATTTGAACCCTCTATAAGCTAAAACCTTGTTACCAAACCTGAACTATGCCTCACTGTCACTGTGATATATGCTAGCACCTTTCAATTTATATAGATGTCTGCTCTCAAAAGAAAACTTTAAAACTTTTTCCGTGACAATTAATACCTCAATTATAATTTCCATTATGTGCTTCAATTCACATTCTTTCTGTCTCTTTTAGTTTCTGAAAGTTGACTTAATGAAGAATGGAAAGGGATAGGAAAGAAAAGCCAGAATGAAAGACAAAGAAGCACTAGACTTAACAAAGTCATGGTCAACAATCAAGGACCCACTAGGGTTACCAGTAATTCACTGTGTAACAAAGGGCAAGAAAAAGAATAAAAGTGCCCTTTTACCTTGGCATCCTTTAACAAATTGGAGGCCTTAAGAGTGTCCCTCCCCCTGCCTGCCAAAGTGCTTATTTAAATTGACTCATGTAATTATTATAGCACATTATTGTTATGTGATCAGTCCCTGGTTCTTCACTCTTCACTCTTAGATGTGAATTGGAGAAGAAATTCAGATGCCTTTTTTTTCTAGGGATTCTGCTCCATTTCTTTGTATGTGCTTGATCTTTTGATGTAGGATGTTTCATGGGGCTGTCTGCTTGGAGATCCAGTTGTAGTTCTTGTAACATCTGGTTCCTGAGTGTACATCTGTAATCTGGAAAGTCTTGCCCTGGTGACAGATCATGAGCCTTGTTGATGCAATCCAACAATATATTAGATTCATTTAGTTTGGATGTAATTAGACTCAGGTCTTTCCTTTTAGCTAAAGTATCACTGTAGAGGTTTTGAAACACTAGGATTTTTTTGCTTTTATATGAAAAGTGGCCTCTTAACTGAGCCTCCTCCATTATTTTCTCTTTAGTTCTGGAATCTTGAAATCTCACCACTATGTCTCTTTGTAGCTTGGTGTTTGGGTTTTTCACAAAGCCCACTCTGTAGGCTCTTTCATTTAAAGGAGCAACTCCTTCTTCCAGATTTAGTTCACGGGCCAACCACCCTGCTAGAAAAACTACCAAGGCTGTGGTGCCCTCATCAGCTTTGTCCAACCCTCTCAGTTTAATATTATTATATCTAGGTTTGTTTTCCAGGTCCATTCGTTTGTTTTTTATTTCTTCACTGAATTATAGCGCACGTACCTCTTCTTGGAGCGTGCTCACCAGCTTCATGGCAGTATCTGCCGTCTGTGCCACTTGTTGGAGGGAATCCTTGCTCAGTCACTGGTTTAAGCAAGTTTTCAATTCTGAAAACTATTTTCTCCTCCATTTTCTCCCAAGCATCTTTTAGCTTGTTCTCCAAGGCTTGCAGTTCTTCTGTGTCATCTGCAGTTTTTGCAGTGGTCATTTTAGGTTGCAGCAGCTGCTCAGCATCTTTGCTGTTGGGGGCTTCTATTGGTGCTAAAAACAACTTCAGCGAAGGGGTTGAGGGGCTTGCCCTTACCTCCACCAACTTTCCCCATCTTTATTTTGATTTGACTCACCACGGAGTGCTTGTATTTGGCCGTGGAGGGGAATTGGGGGTCGGAGTTCCATTCCTAGGCATTCTTGCGCAACCACTGAATAGAATTTTAACAGATGAGTTGGCTTAGACTGTGATGCAGCTTTACAAAACAGAACAAGAAAAAGATCCCAGGCCTGAGAAGTTTACAGGATTGGGAAGTGATCTGAGAGAGAATGAATAAAGCAAATACTATGAACCAGCAATAAAAAGGGAGGAATGGGAGAGAGCAGACTGCCTGATCTTGTCAGATCTTAGAAGCTAAACAAGGTCAACCTTGGTTAGTAACTAGATGGGAGACCACCACAGAAGAGCAGGATTGCTATGCTGAGTCTGACAATGGCAAATCACCTTTGTTGGTCTGTAATAAATATAAGTGTTGAACTGAAGATCTACAGTATGCCTAATACACATACATTGGTTTGAAAGAAAAAATTCAACACAAACAGCCCTAATGACTCAGTCATTTTGCCCAAAGACAACTTGCAAAAATATTAATTGCCCATGACATATTTCAGCCCCCCCAAGGTATAGCCACTCATACTGCAGTGGCAACACAGGTCTGGCCAGACCCTAAAAATGGGTGGAACTTCATTGCTGTAATAGTAAATGCCAGAAACAAGGACATTTAAAAATAGTGCATCTTTGCCAGAAAAGTTGCACATGGCATAATGGGTACATGCACCATGCAGGATATTTTTAACACACTGCTGTTATAAGAATGTGGTCCAACATTATTATGAATAAATTTCCTAATACTGTCTTCTGAATCTTAGTAAACAAAATCTAAACCCTAATTTAATTCCTAGCCTTGCGTCTTCAAAGTACCATTAGTGGAACTCTGCTAATGGAACTTTCCCAGCTCCCCCCTCCCCTCCACTGTGTCTGGCTGAGCTCCTTGAAATGCTTCTTTGGAACTGGGGACCCTCGGACAGTTTATGGGACAAAGTGAGAGGCCTGCTATGGGAGGCAGGGAACCAGTGATAACACACCCTCTTTTTGTGGTAGAAGTGCCCTTATACCAGAGTAAAACAAAGTTGGAATCCAATCCCAAGAGTTTTATAAAGGGGGGATATTTGTTCTGTAAATAAGTGTTATGTTTGTATGTGTTTTTGCATGTCACTTTAAAACTATTGAGAACTCAAAAGGATTGCCAGCAGTAGTACTGAGACAACTCTACAAATGCAAATTCTTGATTGGTCTGTTATTTAGTTCATTTTATTTATATAAAATGACAGTGTAAACTTTAAGTTAGTGTTTAAACAGCAGGACTCCTTAAATAAACTTTATAACATATCCAATAACGTATTCTGTCTTAATATCAAAAGTTTCTAAGTTGGTCCCCCTTTGCACAAATTATACTTTGTAAACTGTTAAGAGTTTTTTTAAAAAATGCATCAGCTCCTCCGTCTTGGCAGGCAAGAAGTCCATCAATTAGCTAGACCCTACAAGCAAAATTTGCCACCTCTCATGTTGAGTTTGTACATCTTTTTAACTAATCCATGAAGAACTCCTGGAGACAAAATTAAATGGTCTTTGCAGAGATCAGACTAAAATACAGCTGTGCCAGATTTCCAGCAAAGTTGGCATCACTGTTTGTTCTCTTATTTATAATTAAGCCATAAAACTGGGCAAATAATGAAGCATCACACAACTAATTTTCCATCAAAAATAGAAATAAGAGAAAATAGTAAATTCTATACAGTGCCTAATCCATTTCAGTAATGAAGTTAAATTGGCAAAGCAACTTACTTGTTTTTCCTTTCTTCCCCCTCCAAAATTCCTTTTGATTTTAGGAACAGGTTCCAGTTCCAGTTTACCATCCAACTCCTAGCCAGACCCGCCTAGCAACACAGCTCACAGAAGAAGAACAAATTAGGATAGCGCAACGGATAGGCCTTATACAACACCTGCCGAAAGGAGTCTATGATCCTGGTAGAGATGGCTCTGAGAAAAAGATCAGAGAGTAAGTTGCAAAAAAACCCACTTCTAATGTGGAGGGTTTTTTTTAAAAAAAATGTATAGGTACCCCATAAAGAGGGGAAAGAAAAATCATTAATGCATTTTTCCCATTGACATACCTTGAGTATATTGCCGCAACTTTGCAATTTGCTGAACAAAAAGCCTTTTCTGAGAAGGTGGATCTTGTCTGTTTCTCCAAAACTTTGGGGCAATTCACATAATTTCCACATTTTCTACTCTGATGAAGTCCCTTATTTTCACTTAGCTTTTACTTAGTAGGCCTGTAGCAAACAACTCTGCTCAGCAATTTTTTTATTTTTTTAAATTTTATTTATAGTTCACTCTCCTTGCAAGCGGGCTCAGAGCAGATTAACAACATAAATACATATGTAAAAACACTTAAAAACACTGGTAGCAATCGTGTAAATACAGAGTTAAAACATAAAAGGTAGCTCATATTGCACCCTACATCTCAGCACCTCAAGGTCCATGGGGCAGGGTGGCTGAGATGTAGTCAATGCAGGGTTGGGCACATATCCCCCCCCCCACTGAGAGGGGCTGGCTGGCTGATTCATCTGCCTCAATCCCCATAAACCTAGCAGAACATCTCCGTCTTACAGGCCCGGCGAAATGATAGCAGATCTTGTTGAGATTGGGCCTCCATAGACAGAGTTCCACCAGGTATGTCTTTGAAATTGAGGTTGAGCCTTGGTGGAGGGTGGGAGGACAGGTGGAAGCAGGTCCCCTGAAAGTTGGGTGCATTTTGCTTGCAAAATGCCACCCCAGGACACCTAGAAAGATGATGACTTGTTTTTCCCCATAGAGAACAATGGAGAGTGTAGGAGGATGGGGGCACCTTATTTGGGGGGGCATAACATGGCCCCCCAAAGTCCAATCTTTCTGAAACTTGGGGAATGGTTAGAGGAGAGTTAGGAGAAGGTCCCCACCAAGTTTGGCATGATTTGGTGAGAAAATGCCCCCCCAGGCTTCTGGAAAGCCAGGAGAGGGTTTTCCCATTGAAATCAATGGCCGAAACAAGCTGAAATACCGAAACGATTACCAAATCGCGAATACCGAAACGGTATTCCCTGATTACCTAAACGGTTTCCTGATTCGGTTAAAACCGAAACAGGTTTACCGAATCGGGCAGGCCTTGCACACCCCTAGCCCTAACTGGCAGGTGGCACAAGACATAAGCTCCTCAGTACTCTGATCAATCTGTGACAGCAGCACTTCCAACACCCATTTGCTTTAAATTAAGCAGGGATTAGAAGCCTGGTTTTGCATAGACATTATCTTCACCAGAGGTTTTCTTTGAATGCTACATTTTTTAATGAGGAGGTAGTTGGTGCCACTGTTCATCCATTCTCCACCTGTTATTCTTTATAAAAATGGGGTATGTAGAATAGGCTATTGCATTCTTTAGTAGACATAATCTGAATGAAGGCAATTTTTCCATTGTAGGATTGAAGTGTAGAAATAATTTTCAGGCTCACCATGCAGGGAAATAGAATTAAAGTAGCTGTGGTTTCCTCAGCTTTGCCTGCTTAGCATTGCTAAAGAACCTAATTGTCCCCTTGGGGACTGTAACTGCTGTCGGCCCTGGAAATGCTTTAAAACAGAGGAAAGGAATTAAACTGGAATAAAAACATAACTGGAAAAGAATTGCCAGACTGCTTTTATTACTAAGTAGATAATATTTTGGAGTGTATTATATGTAACACAACACTCTTCTCCGAGCCATTCCAGCAGAGGTTCCACCATTGCCTGCTGATCTATAACAGCATGTCTCTAGGGGAGAAAACATCACAAGGGAGGTAATGAATGTAGTAGATTTGTTTCCAGAAAGACCTCCCTCTTGTTACTGTTAAAAATCAGGTGGCAGCAAGCCATTTCCCTCCACAAGCTTCCTTCACACGTGTATATTACAGTCCTGCAAGATAATTAACTGAATATAATCATTTCCATAGCATCTCCTACAAGGAAATGCATCAATATGGAAGAAGGTCTGACTGTATGGTGCTTTATAGATGGAATTTGGTTGAGTTCATAAAAATAGCACACCAAAATTCTGTCTTGGGGTATTAGTGTAAAACAATGTAAGCTGCCCCCTAGAACTTTATGTTAAAAATGGCTGGGTCATTGCAAAAGGAAGGTCATTCATTACATCCTTAGTAGCTAGCCAGGAGGCACATTTCTAGTTTTTTGATGAGATTTGCAAAATCAGAAGTTCTTGGAGGTTGACTTTTTAAAAAGTTTGAACATGGTATGATGATGATGTTATTTGACACATACCTTGTTTTCATACAGTGCTCAAAGCAGCTTACAGCTTTAGGTATTACAATATAAAAATAATTTTAAAAGGAGCTGGCGCTGCAAAAACCAACATGATAATCAACAAAACATTCAAATATTAAAACCAAGGAATATTCAAAATTTCTTGAAGCCACAGCAAATGGCAGTTCCCAGATTAACCCAGAATTTGTGCAGCCTCTACTGTCATCAATAAAATATTGTGCAGATTACATTAATAAATTAATTTGTATTCTAATTTCCATGAAAAAGTTTTCTATCAGTTTGAAAATTTTATCAATTACAAGTTTTGCCAAGTGCAATAGTATTAACAAATGAGTTCATCAACTAGCAGAGTTATTCTCATGCTGTCATGCAAGAGCATGATAACATTGTAACTTAATTCAGTTTCTCTTTGTCTTGTTTCTCCTTTCCAGATGTGTGATCTGTATGATGGACTTTGTTTATGGGGACCCTATCAGATTCCTGCCATGCATGCATATTTACCACCTAGACTGTATAGATGACTGGCTGATGAGATCTTTCACTTGTCCTTCCTGCATGGAGCCAGTTGATGCAGCACTCTTGTCATCCTACGAGACTAACTAAGCCAGAATCTATCTTCTGATCTGTCAAGGATACCATCTATATTAATGGGTTTGATCCTTTCTCATTCTGCCCAAAGAACCAGAGATTAGAAACCAAGATCATGCACAATAAAAAGCTCAGTACCTAAAAATTAAAAAGAAAGCTGCAGGTATTGAAAGAGGAAGGGGAGAAAACAAGCTTTAGAAAACACAGAAAAAGTAGGAAATTATTTTTATGTAAAATCTGGATCCAGTGCTTAAAATAGTTGTTTCTTAAGGAAAGCTTGTTAGCAAACCCATCCATGGAAACTTTGTGAAGAAAAACAACAGCAGTTAAAAGATTCAGTTGTATGAACTCTTTCCACCGAGAAATTCTCCTGCTCAGCCACCACTGAAAGAAATGAGAAGAGCACTAGTGTGAGTGAGAAAGGGGAAATGTGTTTGAGCACATGTGACATAGAGATCAGGTGAAAAGAAAAATAAAGGGAGGCCAGGGTGTTCCTCCACCTAAAGAAAATAACAGCTTTTGTTCAGATGGTGTCACAAGTTCCTGATATTTGGGTCAATGCTCTATTTTTTAAAAAAAGCCTACATTTTATAACACTGGCACAAAAATAGTTTTAAGCTTGTTTGCACAGTTCTTTTTTATCCATTGGAAATGGAATCCATTTTGCCTTAGGTCTTTTTAAAATAGTGTACTCTTATTTTTGGGCTGGCTCTATGCTTGAAAACCAGTTTATTTATAACCTGTTATAAAAGTACTATATTTTGTTTGCAGTTAGGATTATGTGGACTTTAAAAAGGTCTCCTAGCTTGCAAGCAAATCTGATATGCACTCTCTCTTTTCTATATGTGACATTTTAATGTGAGGATGTTAAAGAAAATCAAACAAACCAGTGTTTACCTTTCTAGATTTTCTTTCATTGCTTCCTTTCTGACTGCAAAATTCAAATACTTATATTGATGTTTTGTTTGTCAAGTTAAAAATTGAGCATAGTAAAAATGAAGACAAGATCGAGTTTAACACAATCACAAAGATTTGAAATCCTTCAAAAAGGGTTGTCTTGGATGATATAAAAAGGATACTGCATCTCTCATTCTTGTATTGCATGGTTTTCCCAATATTGTTCTGTGTGTCTATGTATCTTTTATATTCTGCTGGCTGGTGTAGCCTGGCAGATACGAAGTAATCTATATATTTTGTGCAAAATTTGTGTTTGGCCCAGAATCATAGAGATGACCATGTGAGAGATCAACAGTTGGTAAAAAGACGGTTACAAGTATCTACATTTCTTAAGTGAAAAGGTATGTACTTTGTAGAAACAGTCTTCAAGTAGTGTTGTATTTTTCTAATCCTTGTAGCAGGCGGATTTTTGTCTTCTTTAATGTGACTTTTATACGTTTCACTTAAAACCAATACACTGAAGAGTCTTTTAGTTTAGCATGAGGTGCAGTCTACAGTTATCAGCAAGAATCAAGGACCATTCTTGATTGTTCAAATACAGGTTGTTAGGTCACGTACTTAAAAACAAAAGAACTCTACATAATGGCTTATTTATTACCCGCACAGAAGATGCTACACAAACACTACAGATAATTTCCAAATGTCCCAACCCAGAATGCGAGTGAATACACAGAGCTCCCATGCATATTTGGGCTTCCCTTTCCTCTTGATGGATACAGTAAACTGGCATGCTTAGAGCTGCTCCACAAATGAAATGAATGGAGAGATGCACAATGTGTGCATCAGTCCACATACCTGCAAAAGATCTCAAGATACTGTACAAACTACATACTCCATATCAGTTCTGCTGAAGTCACAAATTGTTGCAGTATAAATGGAGTGTTGGTTATAGGAGGAGAAAGAATTTTACTCAGCATGCATTGTCAAATTAACTTACATTTCTTTTCTGGTTTCTTTTTTCTTGAATTCATCTGATCTTAAGTACAGGAAGTAAATCTGAGAGAGAAAAATATGAAGTTGTGCAATATTCTCAGTAGTAAATAATTGTAACTTTATTATCACTTCATGTGTTGTTTACCATAAATGTTGGTGTCTACCTTGTCAAGTATTATAGCCAGACTTCTCTTTTACTTTGAATTGTTAAATTGGAAAATGAACAATTTTTTAAACACCTTTCTCATGTTCATCGTTGTTTGTTCTGAGGTTTACAGAAGAGTGGGTGGGAACTGTGATAAATTTGCCTGGTAGGTGTTTTGTACAATTTAATTGTATCACTTGTGTTTTTATTAAGCTATTTGTTCTTGAGGGCCCCCAGCTTGTCCAGTAGTGGTGCCAGTGTCTTGTGTGCATTGTACCATGTGTGGAACCTCTGATTGTACTGCCATGTCAGTTCCCTGGAAAGTGATCCCCTTTAGATATGGAGCTCACTCAGTGTGTTTGAAAGAACTTCCATGCCCATGACAGTACAACAGAAAGAAATTAAAATACTGAGCATCAAGTAATGCTTTTAATGTGAAAAACCCACTTATAATCCCACCACATTTTACTGTATATAATAAGATCACATATACTAACTGGTCTCTGTCTGAAAGAGTACCTTCTGTGGTGCAAGAGAAAAGAGCCTCGTGCTGCTTGCAGGCAAACTTCCGGTTTAATAAAAGCTAAAAGTTCAGCGAAGTACGACACAACAGTTCTCCAAGTTCTAACCAGACAGTAAATGATCTAACTGTGCTGCAGTTTAGCTCTTTCCTACACAAATTAGTTTTGTTTAATTTCCTAGATTTCTGTAGCAAAAAGTACTGGCCATCTTCCATTTTATGTTGATTTCTCAGTCCCTGTTTTGTTTAAGCAAAGTTTAGTATTTTTACTATAAAGGTAAAATATAGTTATCCTGATAGAGGTCCAGTCATATTTAGTTAAGCATATCCAACAGCTGAGGCAGGGTCATGTGTTCATGAAAGAAGGGATGATTGAATTCAGTCCCTCCAGTGCAAAGTAGTGATCCTTGCCCACAGTAGCAAGATATGTGGGTTGGAGCCAGTGTGCATAAGTCCTAAACAACTTTAACTGGATATAAGTAAAATGTCAAAAATGAGTAAAATATCAAAATTTTGGCTAGGTTTAAATAGCCTTGTAAAAATACAAGTCAACAAAAACAAGCATGTAAATATGTTTAGAATTGATACTGGAGTTAACATAAACTTAAACTTTGCACATAAAACACAGTGTGCCCATTTAATATATCATGCCTATTGAAAAAAAAACTTTAAAGACAGTTCTGGGACTGCAGCAATTCTATGGACCATTGAAGCATGCTTTCTTTATTTCTAACAGGCATCTGCAAGACATGAAATTCGCAGAATCTCTGCAATGCTGACTCTCCAAAGACCTTTTCCAAGTTGCACTGCAAAATTCAATTAACTTTGTTTTTCAGATTACATATAGTTTATGGAAAGGTAGTTCTCTGCCTGTAGGCTTAAACCATATTTACGAAGTTAGAACAATCTAGCATTACTCCAGTACAACCACATCAGTGTCAACAAAAGTTTAGTTTTGTTTTATATTTGGGCACAACTATTACAAGTCTATTTTGTCTAAATCTTATTGAAAGTAATGGAATACATACAGTAGAACAAAGATTTTTAATGTTACAGCTAAAGCTTCTTCTTGCACTATGCATGTATTCTGTATCAAATATAGTGAATTTTACTTGCCCACTAGAGGAGGCAATTTTTCTTCTCTAGAAACTGCATCTCCTTTTAAAACTTAACACATTTTAAAGGGTTGTTCTTAAAAGAACTCTAGTAGCATCTAATGTGGTAAAGGGATCTATGGTTAGCTTTATGGATCTAAACTAAATTGACCCTAGCATTCACTGTATTTCAACTTTCTATAGAACTGGTGAAACTTGAAGTGACACAGATCTGTTTGCTGTACTCAATTAAAAAGTTCCACAGAGACAATCAGAGAAGCAGCAAAACACACACACAAGAGCACAATAATGGAATCCGCCAAACCTCCTCCATTCATGGAACTGGAGACGGAATTTTCCATGTCTGCAAGGCTGCTCCTACGTCCGCGATTTATTGACTCCCTAGTATTTGATCAAATTATGCTATTAGCACAGCAGCTAGAAGTGCATGTGCAGAGTCCTCTTATAAAAGGAACAACCATACCACCTATTAGCTACAATAAGGACAGTCCAGCCCCTGCATATACACACACAATCTCTCAAACTGCTGGTTGATGCTCTCTGCAATCAGCAAAGAGATTTCTACATAAGCAGCCCAAGCAACTGCTTGAGGGAATTCAGCTATGTATGGAGAAGGTCTATGGGAAATCATGTTCATTCCATACCAGGAGTGCCTAGTTGGAGAAAAAAAGAACTTTTATAGACTTCCCCTACTGCAGAATACCTGCACAATAAAGGAGAGGAAAAACACAATACTTCATCTATTCCTTATTCCAAAATGAATATGGTCCAGCTCATACAACTTGCTCCATAAAATATCTTGCTAACTTTCAGAATACCTACAATATCATTCTAATCATAAGTCACCTTTGGAAATAACAAACTTGCCAAAAGACAATGTAGTATCATTTTTTTTATTTTATAAACTTTATTTAAAAGAGGGGGAGAAGACATTTGAAAGTACATAAAGAATTTTGAACAGAATAGAAGATTTAAGCTACAAGAAATATAAGCAAGATATATAACAACACAGCTAAATTTCAATTACTTATTACTTATCGTTATCAAATTTCTTAAGACACCAAGTTATGATTCACCTGTAGAAATCATTGGTTGTTAAAGGAATCAGTATTGACAATTTTTGAGTTTGCATACACCCTCCTCCCTTCCATTGTATGCATTAAAAGAATTAATAACCACTCTGTTCATCTTTGTGACTTCAGTGCCATCCCACATTGGGACTGCGTACGCAGAGGCTAGCCACAGAGAAGATTTCCAGAGCTTTCTAGAACACTAGGAGCACCCCTCCTCCCTTTGGTGCTTTCGTGCCAAATCATCATATGACCAGGAGAAGGGGTGCTATTACTTCAGCTCTCTTTTGGCTGCCACAGAGAAAGGATCTCTGTTGCTGTTCTCTGTTTTTCCCTTACTTCTTCCTTGAGGCTGAGGAGAATTATTTCTTTTTTAACCCTCAATAGACATTCTAGTGAAGGATACAAACTGCACTTAAAGAAGAAAAGTTTGTCTTTCTTATTGTTATGGCTCAAGAGAGGTTTCTTCAAGATGCTGAAAACTGCCAGCCTCCCTGGCACCCTTAATTAGCAAGGGCTAAGTCTAGAAACGTGGTACTTCAGAGCCTTCTCACAACAGCTCCTTCGCAAATGCTGTGGCTTTGCACCTTCGTCGACGGTGAAGAGCCTGGGCATGTACCTGGATACCACCTTTCAATGGAGGCCCAGGTCACAGCCATTGCCTGGTCAGCCTTTTTTATCTTTGGCAGGCCAGGCATCTGGTGCCCTACCTCTCATCCCAGGACCTGGTTTCGGTGATTCATGGAATGGTCATCTCCAGATTAGACTACTGCAATTCACTCTAAGCTGTGCTGCTCTTGGGCTTGACCCAAAATTACAGCTGGTCTAGAATGCAGTGGCATGGGTCCTTACAGGAATCCCATTCAGGGCGCATATTCATCCAGTGCTGTGCCAGCTGCACTGGCTGCCAGTTGAGTCCCAGATCCAGTTCAAGGTATTGGTTCTGGTATTCAAAGCCCTTAATGGATGAGCTGACAAACCTACGGGACTGTCTCGACCATTATGTCCCCTGCAGGGCCTTGTGCTCTGTGGATAAGTAACTGCTGGTGGTCCCCAGCCTGAGAGATGTTGGTCTGTCATCGACCAGGACCAGGGCTTTTTGGGCTCTGGCTTTGGACTAGTGGAATGAGCTTCTGTTGGAGATTCGGGCCCTGCAGGGTCTATTGCAGTTCCACAGGACCTGTAAGATAGTGATGTTCCGCTGGGCCTTGGGTTGAGGACCAGCATCCACCCCCTTTTTCAGCTTTCTCCCTGACTGCCATGCCCCATTTTCTGTCCCACCTCTCTACAGCTGACCCTGTAGAATTTGAGTTTAGACCTTTTATAGTGGCCTATGTATTTTAATGACGCCTGGAACTGAACTACTGTGATTGGTGTTAACTTTTAGTTTTATGTGTTTTTAAGCCCATATTTATTGATGTTCTGTTGATGTTAGCTGCTTTGAGCCTGTTCACAGGGAGGGTGGGATATAAATCCAATTAAATAAATAAACAAATTTTAGTCAACACAGAGTAACTTTATTCAGCAGAAACAAAAGAACGTAAGGCATAGCTAGGGTTCCCAGGTGCTTGTTCATGGCAGACAAACTCCCAGGGGTTTGCCACCTTGCCCTCTAGTTGATGGGAGGTGGCAAGCTCCCAAGGGGCATGACATCACCCCTGGAAGTGTTCCACCAGCTGCAGGAGAATTCCTGCACTTCATTTGAGGCTGATTTGGGCCCCAAATGGGCCAAATTGACTCCACACGGAGCATGGGAGTGCTCCCACGGCTGGCACAACGACGTCACTTCTGGTGGTGATGTCATTGCACTGGTGCCAGAGCACATGCATGTTTTGTATGCATGCAAAGAGGACCTCACTAGCGGCACAAGGTAAGTACCAGATTCCCCCCCCTCCAGTGGGAGGGTATAGGGACCCGGCAACCCTAGGCATAGCACAGGTCTTCCCTAGCAGTTCTTTAGCCAGTTTAGAAAGACATGACTAAAACCTGGACTGGAACTACTTCAGATTCTAGTAGCCTGGAACTAACATAAACATGAAACAGACTCCACAGCATTACAATCGCTACTACTGGGAGAGAGTTCTTATTGCAATTGTGGTCATCCTATCTCTGAGTCATATGCATTGTTTTGTATAGGGGTTACAGCATTGGGCTAAGATCTGGGAAATCCTGATTCAAACACCATGTTGCCTGTGACCTTGGGCCTATCACATTCCTTCAGCCTGGCCTGCTTTGCAGAGTTGTAGTGTGGGTGGAATCAAAAGGTATAAAATTTTATTGCCACTTTGAGTCCCCTATGGGACTTAAAGGTGGGGGTATAGATAAACTCCACACCTATATTTTTAAAGGACATCTTATGCTTCTACTCAGAAAGGGTGCCCCAATACAAGAAGTCCTTGACACAAAATTTTTCATTAAATTGGCTGTTTTCAGGGCCCCTATTGCAGTCCTTTAGCAAATTTATACTTTATCCCAGTAGTCATTGTTATTGTTGTTTATGGCCTGTAGATTAAATAGCACTTCATCTCTTAATTAAGTGACTGTAGAGCGTGAATGATATAAGCTTTGGCCTAGGTGAGAAGCAGAAATCTCCTGCTGCAATTTTTCCTCTAAGTTGCTAATCAACAGGTAATTATGATTTTTTTACCTTCCCCTTTGAAGGGAGCATGACATGTTTTAACCCCACCCTGGGCATAAAGGGAATTGGCCAAAGTGTTATAAAGCGAGGCCATTGAATATCTCCAATGGCAGGTTGCCTCTTTGTGTAACGATAAAAGGACAGTGACTCTCTAAGGATTAACATTTATTTGAAATGAGCTTTTGTGAGTTTAGCTTACACCTTCAGATAGCTGTGTTTCACAGTCTATAAATGTAGTGTATGTGACAAGTCTGTTCCTTTAATCTGGAATTAGACTGCCCTAGTCTATGCTAGAAGTTAGTGATTTTTTTAAAAAAGTAGTGGCTTACTGTGAGTTCACACAGAGACTGAATTCTTCAGTCCAGATAGACAACACTCTGGAAAGGAATAGGCTTGCCATCTAATCCTTTAAATTCATTTGTCTATCCTTAGTGATTATTTACTCTACAAGAGAAAGTAATTCAGGTTTCTGCTGCCATGTTCACCACTCACCATTTTTTTTACAATTCTTTTTCACGTCTGTGTTGCTTTGTGGGCTCGAAGGACCCAAGGTCTTCCCTACCTTTTCTTTCACGGGAGGTCGCCTGTCTGCCCATTAATTGAATTATTCAGTTCAGTATTTCCCATGAGACTGAAAAAAGGGTGTTATTTCTGACTGCTCCTTACTTGTTAAAGAGGACCATGTGACCAGCCATGTGACCATTTTCAAGAGGTTCCAGAACTCCGTTCCACCGCGTTCCAGCTGAAAAAAAGCCCGGTTCATACATATTTCTACCCTTCATGTAGAGAGTCTGTCTGCTGTTGAGGGAACAGACTGCTAGTGGCAGAATTTCCACACCTTGGATGTTTATAAAATATATGACTAGGGTATCCCACTTGAAGCTGCAATATAGTTTTTTTTTTCTTCTCTATTGATGGTTGGTTACTGACTCTTTCCAGGGCAAACTTCTTTTTTTGTCCTATACGTTGAAAAAGACTTTCCTTTGCCTTTCAGTCTTAGTCGATCTGCATTGTACTAAGATTGTTCAGTGTTTTCACTTTCACAATTGCAGTTCTGTTTTCTTATATACCTGTTGTGTGTCACCTTGGCAGAATTTGGTCTTCTGCAAAATGACTTTGTCAAACTACCACTACTTTCTCCTAGCGCACTAGACATATCTTACCTTTTTTTGTCTTTGTTTTCTGCAAATGCTCGATGTCATTGCAATGCATTGCAATTATATTTTCTTCAACTAACTGGCACCAACTCCTAAATACTATGATTGGAGACATGGCCTGTTTGGCCTTGTGATGACCCATGGCCTGCCCTTTTGTTTGCTCCTTTGCTGCCAGGGACCCGTCATTGGGGAATGCCCTCGCTAATCCACTGGCAAGATAATCTGTTTTTATGTTTTAGTCCCTGGCTGTTTTTGCTGCACAGGTTGTTCTCTAGCAATAGAAGGTTAATTGATGGTGCATACTGTCTGTCCTTTCTTTGGCCCCATCATGGCTGCTTCACTGTTTTCATTATTCTGGTGTGGATCTGCTATGTTTTCACTCCCGGTGATGACTTTGGCAGTTTTGGTCAACTCCTTTTCCTGCACTATAGCAGTAGTTTCAGGTTTTTTTCTGAGTGGCAACTGCTGTTCCTTGACTACCATATCTTGCAAATGGGCAAGAGCCTCTAGTGACCCTTCTTGTGCTATGTTTGAGATGAAAACATTCTAAACTTCCTCTTCCTTACTGGATCTCCAAAGACATTAAAAGTACGGGGTGTAACCCCTTGTTAACTTTTTGTACCTCCCTAGTGTTTAAATTTTAGTGTATATAGCACACCTGTGGATTGAGGACACTGTGTAGTGGTTTGGTGCCAGTTTGGTGTAGTGGTTAAGAGCGCAGGACTCTAATCTGGAGAGCCGGGTTTGATTCCCCACTCCTCCTCTTGAAGCTAGCTGGGTGACCTTGGGCTAGTCACAGTTCTCTGGAGCTCTCTCAGCCCCACTCACCTCACAGGGTGTTTTGTTGTGGGGATAATGACATACTTTGTAAACCGCTCTGAGTGGGCATTAAGTTGTCCTGAAGGGCGGTATATAAATCGAATGTTGTTGTTGTTGTTGTTGTTATTAACCTATGTCCCTCTCCCCCCATTCATAGAGTTTCACAATGTTAATCTGTCTAATGCCCTGGCCAGGATTCCCTACCAGTGTTGGCTTTCAGCCCTCATGTCTCAGAACACTATCAGCTGTATTAGTCATTCAGGCTGCAAGAGAGACCTAGCAGTATCTGCACACAACCCTTCCTTTGTGGGTTGGTAGAGGCTATCACACTCTCACTGGAGTGCATGACTATTCAGTGCCCTTTACCTAGCATGGCTCTTCCCACCAGAGCACTGTTTTCTCCTTTGCTGCATTCCTGCTTGTACTTCCTGCTTGTCAGGGACACTTTTAGAGAGCTCTCAGCTTCTTTAGAACCTCTGGGTTAATGCCAATGAGACGCTAAGCATCTGGTTGGGAAGGTGGTCCTCCATAGTCTCTTACTTAGTGAGCTTCACACCCACCTCCTTCAATAAGTGAGCTTGCTACTCTCCCAATGTGAGACTGCACAGAAGCCACAAAGATGAAAACAGAGTTGCACTTGTTTATCAAGTGGTCTTCCGTGCATGCAACGTCATTCAAATCACTAATGATGGGCTGAATCCAGCAAAGTATAAGAAATGCTTCACTCATGGAACAGGGCTTTCTTCCTGTTATAAATTGGTCTGATGTTTTAGGAAAGAAACAGGCCTGTTCTGCTTTGAGTTTGCAGTAAAGCACGAAACTCTCTTTTATAGATACAGATCCTAGATTTTTTTGGAAGTGGCGGGTATCAGCATAGAGAAGTCTCATCTTGCTCACTTACCATGTATTCTGTCAACCCGTGTGGAGGGAAATCAATGGAGTATTTCCCCAGTCTGATACCTATTTCCTTCCTCTTTGTACCCCATAGCATTTTGCAAATATGCGCAGTCCACCCTAGAATTCTAAAGAGGAAAAGTGATTGGTCAAAGCCTCCTTTGGCGGGAGTTTTAAACTCGCACTCACTTTTTGATTGGTCCAAAAACAGAATTCCCTGTCCCTAAGAACAGAAATAAGATGAATATATTATCCTTTGTCATATTTTGCCAAGGCCAGGTGTCTCTGGGGGAGGGGGATGAGGCTGATCCATCTATCAGATAGAGATATGTCTGTAGATTGTGTGTTTAGTTAGCTAGAAACTTGGGTTTTTAATTTTCTGAATTCTATCATTCACCTTTGTATGTTTATCTTTTAGCATATTGTGTACTTAGAATAAAAGCCTTTCTATAATCAGGCACTCTGACTGCGAGAAATGTTCTTATTTTGCTCATGAGCCTATTGCTTTTAAAGCCCAAACTGTCACAGAGACAGAGGAAAGGGAAGCGTCTCAGTCTCACACATGCTTAGACACAAGTCTATACTTAAAAAATCATTTTGACCTGGCGGTGCCAAGTGAACTATCAAGGATTTATCTCTGAAATCCAAGAGGGCTGGGACATATAAAGGACACACAATTACAGAAACATAGGAATCTATAGAATAGATCTATTATACTACCTGTGTTGCTACAACCTGTAACCTCCCCCACCCAACACTGCTTTCAGGATCAAGGAAACTTTCAGGAACACTGCTGGATGCAGCATTAGCAGGGGGAAGGGGAGTGGAAGTAGGAAGACAGAAAAGATTATCCTTCTGTCAGAGAAAAACAAGAGCTGAGTGAAACCTTGTGATTTGTTCTTTCCTCAAACCAGGATTCTGACCATGGAATCCTGGTTTGTTAGAGAGCGATAGTTTGTGATTTGGATGAAACTTTTATCTATGGTTTACTGTACAATTGAAAGTTCTTAACTTCTGAGATGACCTTGAGTGGAATAGGGAGGGAACGTGCAAGCTCAGCAACATGGCTCATTCTCATAACTGTTTGTTGCTATTATGAATTATGACCAGTTCTTCTCACTCATTCTACATATGGCTTTTTGCTCCAGATAGTAATTCAGGTTTATTCACTATGGTTCTTTGGCTATTTTAACTTATTCATTGGTGTGTACTAAATCCTTGCTACTTCCTTAAAAACAGGCATAGTTATGGCATCATATAAGAAAGTCTTTTGTCTGAATAGGCATTTTGTTAACAGCTCAAATATTATTGAAAAGGAAAGCTGGTAAAGATAAGAGAAGCTAAAAATAACTGATCAGAATAGTTCATATTCCAGCATAAATTAGTAAAGTTATTATTTGCTTATTCTCATTAGTATTATTTGTTAGTTGTCAGAAAAATGGGTACCTCATTTTAAATAATTAAAACGTTTTATTTACAATACTGTCTGCAAAAATGTTTGGAACCATATCAAACACAAAACTAGATATCAGCTGTTGTCATGAATTGTTCCTCTGCCAACTTATTTTTTAAACAACTTCTACACAAAGGAAATTCACATTCAGACGTATCGTAAACCACATTTGGAGAAAGAATTTTTTTTAACCCGCATTTGTTAAATACGTAATTTGCTTAAAATATGGAAACGGGGAAGTATCTTAAAAATATTGCCACAGATTTTCTGGTATGAAAGTTTACATACAAACAAGACTTTTTAAAAAGATTATATTATGATACCATGGGAGCTACAGAATGAACTCCATTTTCTTGAAAAGATTTGCTTTGGTGCAAGGCAGCTTGAATTCAGAAATGTGTTCTTGTTTCCATGGAATAATTCTTGTAATTTTGCCTAAACAAACAAGACACAGTATGATAGGCACATATCAACAGTACTTAACTGTGTGATTTTTAGACAGCAAGGGGGGAAAGCTTTATTTACAAGGTCCTTTGTTGTCTCCTTTGAAAGAAAAGAGACCATTCATAGAATGGTAGAATCTTTGTTAGTTTATTCGAAGTTCTAATGCCTGACATTTACCAGGGAAAATGCATCTAAAGACCTACATCTCACTCCCTATCCCAAACAAAATGTTGAGCCATGCTAGCTATTAAAAGTATCCATAATGTCAGCAAGCTCTAACCCTGAAATCCAGTCCCCATTTTTAAGCAACTCTGTATTTATGGAAGTGTCTCTTAGCTAATGCTTATTAAGGAAAGAAATCTAAACCTTCTCTGCAAAATGAACTCAGAGTATACAAGCATGGAAATAAGAAATTTAAGTGCCACTGTAAATTGCAACTGAAGAACAGAACAAGTCACATTAATATATAAAATTGCCTTATACCCAGCCAGTACATTGGTCCAACTACTCTATTCTACTCTACTCTAACTAGATGCAGGTCTTCAGGATCTTGAGCGGAGCGTTTTTTTCTGGCCTTCCTACACAAGATCTCTTTTTCAGATGGAGATGACAGGGACTGAACATTGGATATTCTGTGTGCAAAGCATGTGGACTATCTCTGAGAGCCATATAAAACATATATCCCATTTCAACCTAATAAGCAAGTAGGTTATCCTTATAGTTTCATGTCTGCACTGGGTTTAGAATGGAGGTATCTCTGGCCCAAGTATAACACTCTATCCCCTACACCACTGTGACTGTCTATGCTGGGTTACATGTTATTTGGACCACAGAAATATAGGTAAAAGTAGCATCCCCTTGGCAGGCCCCCTCTTCTTCTTGTAATAATATTCAGGACTAGGATTTCTAGCTCTATCTTAAGAAATTCCTGGAGATTTGGGGATGGTGCCTGTGGAGGGCAGAGTTTGAGGAGGGGAGGGAGCTCAGCAGAGAGGAGATTCAATACAAAGCTGCCAGTTCCTCCCTATAGTCTGGAGATCAGTTGTAATTCTGGGAGTGGTCCAGGCCCCACCTGGAGGATAGTGACTCTACACAGGGCATAATGCAACATCAAAATCACCCTGCCCATGTCAAGTAAATGGCAGAAAGAGAATCTCTCAGTGTGGTAATGGTGTGGCACATAGTCCTAGACCCTCCTGAAGGGAAGGGAAGGCATCCCTTTACGGCTGTGGTCTGCTTTCTTTATTACTTGGGCCCTATTTTATTGGGACCATTTCCTAAGCAAGAACCACAACTGTGAATGACACAAGCTGGTTTCTTGCACATCCATCATTCATTTCAGTACAAGTGCTACAAAAAAGAAAACAAGCTTTTAAAAGTATCAACCCATCCTCAAATAATTAATATGCTAGCCTGCATGTCCAGGGTTTCGGAATTGCATGGGGGGTGGAGTTCAGTTTTTTTCCTTGTCTTCAACTTGTTTACTGAACTTACAAAATGAGAACTGAGTAAACAAACAAAAGGCAGCACTAGGGAGAATGTGAGTGAGAGAGAAAGCATTCTGAAATGAACGCCAAAGAAATATTGAAGCCAGAGAACATACAGCATGGATTTACTGAAGCACACTCATTCACATGACCAGACACTCAATTACAATAAAAGGCTGCCAACTAGCAAAGCCAAGAAAATTCAGTGAGACACAGTTATTTGATCTACAGAGTCCTGGAACTGCATTTTCTGCTGTGCATTAAATTAAGCTTTCTGAGAAAAGCAGAACTATTTTTCTAGACAGATGGGCCCTCACATTGCAGCATCCTATACATACAGCAAGCAGACAGACATTTCCATATAGCTACTTAAACATAAAGGCTTTATATATTGCTCTCACTGGTCAAGAAGGGTAATTAAACAGAAAAGGGACCCCTCTGTGATACCATTCTGAGATTATGGAGGAAGTGATATCACAATATTGATAGAAAAAAATAAATTAGACTTACTATTTTTCATCTGACAATCACTATAAAAATCATACTCCTTGATTGCCCCTGTAATTTTTAGAACGTGGAAAGAAGACATGGATGTGTTTACAGCTTGTTTTTTAGCTTTTCTCCTACTGCAGAGTCTTGCTGGTACTAGTGTGTGAATTTAGGTCATACAGAACCAAGTACCATTAAAGTTGTGGCTTACATGCTTGAGTCTGCAATTCTTAGTTTTCACCACCTGTTTGCTCTCTTGTGGCTTGTGGCTTTTTTTTAGTCTTAAACTAGTTCAGAAAACAAGCTTAGGATACCAAAATTGACATCCCCCCCCCCCTTTCCATGAAGAAAACACTTGGAGGAAAAAAATACACACAAAAACAGAGAAGATGCTGTACTACATCCTCGGAGCTGTCAGTAAGGTCTGTCCTGCACATCATCCTTAAAAACTGTCCAGTGGAACTCTGAACATGGTGGTATTTTATTCTTTGTTATACAATAATGGTTCAGTAATGTTTACACTCTTGAAAAGAATAAAGTAGGGAGACACACACCAAAAGCAAAATAACTAGGCTCTGTGCACTCTAATTCTTTCTACCACAATTTCTGTTCTCTGTTGAAAGGGGAGAGAGAAATTTTCCTCCACTGACTCTAATTAACTCCTCCATGTGCTTAATGAATTAATTAGAAAACTCTCCCAAGGCATAGCCTCTCCTATGCTAAAGGAGTATATTTGGCAAGTAACTCAGTTTAAAGGAGATACAACGTAGAGGTAGGATCCTGCTCATGTTAGCTGCTGTTCTGCAGTGTAACACAACCAACATCTGCCCAATGAAGCTAGCTGTAGCAAAGTAGTAAAAGTAAGAACAGATACATCAGCTTTTTCATTCAGAGACATATGAGAAAATGTGAATAAATTAATTACTTTTATCATTTAAACAGGATAGATGACATTCTGTATCATACAGCTATATCCAAGGTAATATCTATGGTTGAACTCTGACAGAAAAGCTCCTATTATGCAACATGGTGCACAGACCTTTGTGGATGAATACCAAGGACCCACTGGTACTGCTGGCCAATACCATGACTTCCCTTCTGGACAGGACCAGAGCCACAGCACATGAGGGAGAACATACTCTAAAGACAGGTTTGTAATGCATCTCCCTTTTAGGATGGGCACTATGCAACTGACCACATTATCACCTCAACTGATAAATCCCACCCCAAAGTTGTAAGAGGGACTACCATTGAGAAAGTGGAAAGTTAGGTTGTGGCATGTGGATTGGAAAAACAACTAGGTGATGGCATCTATTCCCTCAAGTCTGTAAGTACTCAGTGACACACATACTGTCTGTCCAGGATTCTACCTTTAGTCAAAATACTCCCTCAGTCTTCTTTGTCCCCTCTACACTCACAGCCAAGCTACAAGTGATGCCTGACACAAGTTGGACACATGCCAGTTTCCCTCAAGTTTTGATGGGAAGTGTAGGCATCCTGTCTGACTTGCAGCTTGGCTCGCCGTGTAAAAGCCCATTGAAATCAATTGAAGTTGCAGAGCAGCCAGTCTAACACATTAGAGCTTGGCTCTAATGTGGACCAACTGGAATGGGCAGCCATGGCCCCAGCAGCGTTCCCAGCTCCTCTTGGCCTGGCAGGGCAAGGTGGCCACCGAGCGAGGTCATGCTGCCCCAGCCAGGCCAATCCACCACTAACCTGAGGCGGCTCCAGGCAGACACCGGCTCCCCAGCTCAGGTGCCCAGATACTGGAGCGAGGGCAGAGCCCCTTGCCACCCCCTACAGCTGCGGCCCCATCCCACTGCCGCACTTCAATCTGGCAGGGTGAGGCAGACACCGGGCCAAGAGCAGCCCTGCCAGGCCAAGAGAAGCTAGGAGTGCTGTCAAGGCTGTGGCTGCCCACACTCCCTTGGTGGCTGCCTCCGAGGTGCAGCTGTGGGATGGGGCCCTGCCAGCAGCACGAGCTCACCTGGTGTCTGCCTCACCCTGCTGGGCCGAGTGGAGCTGGGAGCAGATGCTGGGTGAGCTCGTGCTGCTGGCCGGGCCCCGTCCCGCAGTCACACCTCAGAGGCAGCCACCAAGGGAACATGGGCAGCCGCAGCCTCAGCAGCGCTCCTGGCTCCTATCGGCCCAGTAGGGTGAGGCAGACGCTGGGTGAGCTCACGCTGCTGGCCAGGCCCTGTCCTGCTGCCACCCCTTGGAGGTGGTCGCCGAGAGAGTGCAGGCAGCCATGGTCTCAGCAGCGCTCCCGGCTCCTCTCGGCCTGGCTGGCAGCGTGACCTCGCCCAGGCTGAAGTGAAGCGGCAGGACGGGCCCACAGCTGCTTGGGGGTGGCGAGGGGCTCTGCCTGTGCTCCAGTACCTGGGTATCTGAGCTGGGGAGCCGCTGTCTGCCTAGAGTGGCCTCGGATTAGTGGCGGCTTGGCCTGGCTGGGACAGCACAAGCTTGCCTGGTGGCCACCTCACCTTGCTGGGCCAAGAGGAGCTGGGAACGCCGCTGGGACCACGGCTGCCCATTCCAATTGGTCCACATTAGAGCCAAGCTCTAATGTGTTAGACTGACTGCTCTGCAACTTCAGTTGATTTCAGTGGGCTTTTACAAGAGAGCCAAGCTGCAAGTAAGACAGGACGCCGACACTTCCCATTAAAACTTAAGGGAAACTGACATGTGTCCAACTTGTGTCAGGCGTCACTTGTAGATGGCTCTCAGTTAGGTGGCTCTTCTACACCCAGAAGACCAAAAGTGTGGGACTCTAATCTGGAGACCTGGTTTCGGTTCCCCACTCCTCCACTTGGGGTGACCTTGGGTCAGTCACAGCTTCTCGGAGCTCTCTCAGCCCCACCCACCTCACAGGCTGATTATTGTTGTGGGGATAATAATGACATACTTTGTAAACCACTCTGAGTGGGTGTTAAGTTGTCCTGAAGGGCGGTATATAAATTGAATATTATTATTATAACCCACAAGAAAGACAATGGCAATAATGACCACTGGGAAGCCAGTTATGCTTCCTTACCCACTATGCTGTTCTTATACAATCCTATAGAGTATTACAGACAATTATGTAATAGTACTCAGCATGGGGGGAGGGAGGGTGGCATGGTATAGCCCAAAGGTGGCCGAACTTGCTTAATGTAAGAGCCACACAGAACAAATATCAGATGTTTGAGAGCCACAAGACATGATGCATTGAAGTGACTTCAGAGGAAAAAGCGGGTTTGGGGTAGTGCCCTAAAAGTGACATCACAGGAAGGGGTGGGGGTTTAGTGCATTATGCTGGAAGTGATATCATCGGAAGGTGGAGCTTGGGAAGTGCCATCACCTGACCTTTGATCTGGAAGTGACATCACAAAAGTCACTCAAGAGATGGGCTTCCTCCTGTGTAAACCACTATGCAAAGGAGTAACGCTGCAAACTTTGATTAAACAGCCAGGGAGGAAAGTATTGGGATCGCATGCCTTGCCCGCCTGCCTGCCAGCAGCCTCATGGCCCGGCACCATGACCACATCTCCAGTCCGGTTCAACCACACTGGCCCTGCACCATGCCCGCCTGCCATCAGCCCAGCCACCTTGCCAAGGGAAGGGGGGGGTGCGTGCCTCAACTGGTTGGCCATCTAGCTTCCTGGTTCACCTCTTGCTGCTGCTGTCACTGCAACTGGGCATGTGGAGCCTCTGTATGTGAGAGCCCTTGATGAGCTATGTGGCTGCATGCTCTGTTTTCCTGAATTCTCTTTTCTCCTGGGACCTCTGGTAGAGGGGAGGAGCTTGCAAGCTTGCCTATTTCCTCCTCCTTCCCCGATAAACTGTAAAGCCATGGTGATGCTCAGAGACCTTTGGGAACCACATGATATGTCTAGAAGAGCCAGCCGTATGTGGCTCCCAAGCCACAGTTTGGCCACCCCTGGTATAGCCTGTTTTCATCAGAACTCAGAAGCTAAGCAAGGTCAGTACTTGGATGGGTTATCAAGGAAGACTCTGCAGAGGAAGACATTGGCAGACCACTTCTGCTTCTCACTTGCCTTGACAGCCCCTTGCTGGGGTCCTCATAAGTCAATTGCGACTTGATGGCGCACACACACACACACACACACACACACAGAGCAAGGAGATGAAATGACCAAAAAGATGCGCTGATTATACTACTGACTGTCATGCAGCTGTCACAGGTCCCCATGTCCTGCAAGAATAGAAAAGTTAGCAACCCCACCTATGTGTTGCTTGCCGAACTCACTCTACAGGCAATCGTGTTTAATTAATGTTGTGCTGACTGTCAGTTCTTTTGAAGGTTTCTAGAAAAGGAATTCTTGTTTTGTTACCCACTTCAGTAGTTTTCCTGATAGTACACTCACATAGAGGGTGGAACAGGTTCTCCATCAAAACATCTCATCAGTCTTGGAATCTGTATCTTGGCCTTGTCACTTAGAGATGAGCATGAATAAGAGTGGGGAAGCAGGTCTCAGCAACTTAGTCCCCCAGTAGCTCTCAGATGATGCAGGCATGATGACAAACCAAATGGCATTGCTACCATGATATGGTTTTGTGGGGGGAAGGGGGTGGGCAATGGCACAATCCACGTATCCAGCAGGCACTGGCAATTAAACAGAACATAAGATGGCTGGCTACTATACAGGGATCCTGCTGAGGGGGAGGCAGAAGAGAAGAAGAAGATCCCAGACTCTTCTCTTGTAAGACCATGGCTCGGGACTGAACCTGGGATTCCTGCTATATGACCCCTGTGCTACTCCACTAGTTCTGTCCAGGGTCCCCTTGACTCTAGTCTATATGGTTGTTCCTCCTCAGTGTGAGGGGGAGGGGGGAATAGGATATGCAGTGGGCTGTGTTTCTCTGAGAGTGCAAAGACCCCTGTATGATCCATCTTTCATCTTATCCAACATAATTATCCACTGATTTTGCATCCAATGTCATTATTGCTACTAGAGCATCTGAACATAAAGCTATGTCTTGCAGAGATTGGTTCAGTTTCTTTCCATGGCAGGGCTCTGGCCCGCATCTATTTCCTATTGCAGTCTTTTCCATTAAGTCACCAGGCATCTCTTAATGCTGTTTCCAGTGCACATGACTTCTCCCTTGCAAAAAGAATATTCCCTCACATGGGCACTGATACAGTTGTATTGTTTGGTATGTTCCTAAGAGAATCTGTCTGGGAATGTTATCCCTAGAGTGGAAAACGAGCCTGTCATTCTCAGAGGCTAGGTGCCGGTACAAGCTGGGGTTGGTACAGCTGGCAGGTGAAACAGCTTACGATCAGTCAGGCAGTTCAAGTTCACACATGAGTAAGGCAGTCTAAGAGCAACGGGCTGAGTCCTAACACAGGCAAGCAATCCAATAACAAAGCAGACAGGTGCAAAGTCAGGAGTCAAGCCAAGGTCATAAACTGAGAGTTCAGTCCAAGGAGGAGAAAGGTACAAGGTGGGGTCAAGAGCTTCCAGCCACAAGGCTCAGGTCACAGGGAGTAGCGAGCTAGGTTGCTTATCCTCTGCTCCAGTTAGGAGGCTAAGGTGCAGGTGTTTCTTCTCTGCCTGATTGCAGCACCTCTTTCTCAGCACTCAGTCCCAGCCAGCACTGAGCCTACAAGGCAAGTGCTCCTGTGCTGCTCCCAAACCGCCACCCTTTGCCGGTTCCTGTTTTGAGGTGGGCTCGGGGGGGGGGGCTTAGTCTTTTCTAGTGCCAATTTACCCTTCGTCCTGTGCAAGCCCTCACTCCTGGCGGCTTCCTCCAAAGTCCGGGGTTGCTCCCTCAAGGGCTCTTCTGGCACTGCAGCTGTCTCCATTGCAGGCTTCTCTGGCATAATGGCTGGCTCCTCTTGTTCCTCGTCCTCCAAAAAGGACTCAGCGGTGAGTGGTAAGGTGATGAGCCGAGGCTGGCCCATGACAGAACCATTCTCCTGTGGATGCCATCTGTTCTGTACACAAACTTTTATTGGTAAAGGCCATAGAGCAGGGGGCCC
Source organism: Eublepharis macularius (assembly GCF_028583425.1). NCBI lineage: Eukaryota > Metazoa > Chordata > Lepidosauria > Squamata > Eublepharidae > Eublepharis > Eublepharis macularius. The sequence continues at coordinate 87,748,269 of NC_072794.1, read as the reverse complement.
CAACTTTTTTGAGCCTGGGAGCACACTTGGAATTCTGATACGGTTTGGTGGGCACAGCTACAGAATGGCTACCACAAAATGGCTGCTGCAGGAAGCAAAGCCAGCCACAAAATGGCTGCCACAGCTTACGTTCAGTTGCACAGTGAAGATCCTTGTGCTATGAAAGCAGTTTCTGCCAAAACAATGTTTTTAAAAATCTGCACAGCTAATCAAATTTAGTGGCCAATCAGAAGCCAATGCTTGGCAAAAGCCCCATCAGGCTCCACCCAATTTCTAAAAATACTTGATGGGCACCAGCAAAGATGCTGGCGGGTAGAATGGTGCCCAGGGGCACCACATTGGGCCAAGCTACAAGTGACAAATGACACGTGAACGGCAAGTGAACAGATTCACATGTATTCCTCCCTGTTCACTTGCGCTCCTCTTGTGCTCCACTTGCGCTCCACTTGATCACATGTGATCAAGTGGAGTGGGGGCAGCAACAGCCTTGAAGCTGCCCCCAGCCTCAGGCGCCAGAAACTTTGGCACCGGCCCTGATCAAGTGGAGCTCAAGTGAACAGGGAGGAATACATGTGAGTCTGTTCACTTGCCGTTCAAGTGTCATTCGTCACTTGTAGTTTGGCCCATTGTGGAACCCTGCCATAGAGATTACTGGGTATTGTGACTGTAATGTCTCTCCTTCCTTTTCTTTGAGACCATCTGTTTGCTGGGCAAAAGGGTGGTTACTTGTAGGCTATCTGTATTTGCACTGCTAGGGATCCAAACCCCAATCTGCAAAGATCCATGGTGTTTGTGTATAGGTGGTAATGATTTCCTGCATGACGGGAAGGCATGTGGCCCCTCCCTGCCAGCCTGCAGTGTGGTTTGTCCCAAGCAGAGCAATATCGGGACCATCATACATTAACTGGTACCTTCAATCTCTAAGCAACCTTGATGGCAGCAGAGTTGCCAAGGATACTGTAGTCATGCCTATCAGTGTTGTTATGGTATGATCATGGAATTCAATGCTGGTTTGCCAGGCAAGCACAAACCATAGTTCACTAGTTCAGATGTAATTCCTGTTATGCATGAGAGGAAAATAAATCCAGCACTGGGCAACCTCGGACCATGAAACCAGGCAAATGGTCACTCAGGAAAGAAGGCAAGTCTATGGAGATGGACCAATGGGAACACACAGCGTTTGGAGACAACCAAGAGGCAAAATTGATGTAGTTTTCTATCCTGAAGGTAAAACAGTAAAGCACACTAATGTGGGACTCAAGGGGATTGGCCAAGATTTTTCTTGGGAGGGGGAGAGCTACAGTGATCAAAGCCCCAGGGAACAGATTGGACCTGCAACTCCAACACAACTGGAGACAAGAATTAAAAGTAGCCTGCTTTGCTTTGTGTGTGAGAGAGAGATTGCTAGAGAGCAACCTCACTATGCACCCTGTTCCATCCAGGAGGGCGGGGAGACAGATGTTAGGTCAACTGTGAACTAAGAGTCAAGTTACAAGTGACTTTTTTCACATGTAGAACACTTGATCGTTTTCACAAGTTTTCCTGGGAATTGAAGTCCCTGTGTCCTTCCCCTCTCTGTTAGAATCGCTGCCTGAAGAGCCAGAGAAAGCTGGCTGCAGCAGCAGCTTTTGCAAATCGTTCCTCCAGTCACAAGCCTGCTCTCAACGATCTTTGGGGGCCGGCAGCTGCAGCTTTCTCCCTGGGCGTCTTGCTCCCGGGGAGCTGCTCTGGATTTGCAAAAGCTGCTGCTGCAGCTGGCTTTCTCTGGTTCTTCAGGCAGCGATTCTAACAGAGAGGGGAATGACACAGGGACTTCAATTCCCAGGAAAACTTGCGAAAACGATCATGTGTTCTACATGTGAAAAAAGTCACTTGTAGCTTGGCTCTAAGTTTAGGTTTTCTGATTTTATTTTAATCGTCTTCGTCCTTCTGTGCAGCCCCACATTGGGACTGCGCAGGCGCAGGCCGGCCGCGGAAAAGATTTTTCTAGCTTTTAGAGATGTGAAGGGGACGTTCGGATCCACCGCGCATGCGCGTCGGTGTTCCCGCCAATTTTGAATGCATATATATCCGAACGTCCCCGGCATTCCCTCAGTTCCTTTTTCGCCGCCGTACGAAAAGGTTCTATTGTCTAGCGTTTATTCTCTCTTCGGAGTTTTTGGATTGTGATCTTCTAGTCGGTATTTTCCCCTGGATCTCTTCTTTCGGGAGATACCGTTCATTATGTCGCAGACATCTTTGTTCAAAAAGTGTCTTAAATGCGGCACTAAGATGACACATTCGGATGGCCATGAGCACTGCCTCATCTGCCTGGGCGAGGGGCACGTCGTGGAGCGTTGCCCTATCTGTATGTCTTTCACCCCGAAAGCGAGGAGCGATCGAAAGGCGAGACTCCGTGCCTTTTTGTGGGATGCCAATCTACTCCCCCCCCAAGCCCTCGGGCTCTTCGGGAGATAGGCCCCGCTCCGCTGCTCCGTCGCCGGCGCCGTCTCGTAAGTCGCCAGAGCCGCTCCCCTCGGACTCCACGGGACAGCCTGTTCCGGAGGCCCAATCCGGCTCCGGTTCCGGAGATCGCCCTTCGGGCCGGAAGGCCAAGAAGCGTTCCGCGTCCAAGCCAAAGGCCTCCTCCCGGCCTCCGGTCGCAGGGCCTGCTTCGGAGCCCCCACCCAAGAAGGCCAAGGCGAAATCGGCGGCCAAGGAGCGTGCTTTGTCCCCGGCTCCGACTGTGCTGCCCGGCTCTCCATCTGGACCAGTCCTGATCCCTGACGATGTGGTGAGTCTCCACACCCCGTCGCCTCCTTGCACGCCTCCTCCGTCAGTTCCCGAGGAATTCGTGCCGTTCCCGTCTTTCCCGGAACCGTTCCAGTCTTTCGAACGTTCCCTGCCTTCCGCCCCGGCGCCTTCGGAGGCCTCCATTCCACTGCCGTCTACCTCGTCGGTTCCGATGCCTCTTCGCTGGCCTGCCCCGGTGCCTGCTCCTCTGCCCCCTTGTCAGCCTGTCGCGGGGATTGGGAACATGACCTCCTGGCAGGATTTTGTGGCGTGGTTCCAGCAGTCGGTGCCCTTCCTGCAGCATCCTTCGGTTCCGATGGTTTCCGTTCCGGCTCAGCCGGTCGGGCTCCCGGCATCCGCTCCTCCACCTCCTGGCATGCCTCTGCGACCGTCGGTTCCTGCGGCTCGTCCGTCAGTTCTGACCGCTCACCGGTCTTCGGTTCCGACGCAAACCTCGCCGGAGTTTTCGGATTCCGAGGATGAGGAGGGTCTGGCGTCCCCGTCGGAGTGCTCTTCGGACGCGGCCTCTGATCCTTCCCCGGATGACACCGTGGGTGGGCCCCGTTCGTCGTCTCCGAATGACGACTACAGGCTGTTCTCCGAGCAAATGATGCGGATGGCCGCCGCGCTGGAGATAGACGTCTCCTCCACGACCTCCAAGCCCAAGAGCAAGCTGCTGGAGGCGCTGTATTCCGGGTCCCCCGCGTCGGTGGCGTTTCCCCCTGTGGAGGATTTCGTTGACAGCGCTCTTGCGCTCTGGCAAACACCGGCATCCGTGTCTGCGACGGCAAAGAAGGTAGAGAGGTACTACCGTTTAAAACAGGATGATTGCCCGTACCTCTTCAATCATCCGAAACCCTCGTCCATCGTGGCGGAAGAAGGCCAGGCCCGGTTCCGATACGGTTCCTCTTCGGCTCCATCGGACCGTGAGGGCCGGAAGCTGGATGGCATGGGCAGGAAGATCTACTCATCTGCGTCCTTGGGGTTCCGTATTGCCAACTTTCAGGCCATAATGGGTTCCTACAACTTGTTCCTGTGGAAGAGGCTGTCCTCTTCTCCCCGAGGATCGACGCCACCTGGTGAAGGCCCTTCAAGCCGAAGCCATGAAGCTGTCGAAACAGCAGATGACAGCTGGCAAGGACGCCGCCGATTCCGCGGCGCGAACGATGGCAACTTCCGTGGTCCTGCGTCGACACGCCTGGCTCCGGTCCACTGCCCTGCCGCCTGAAAAGAGGGCGAAAGTGGAGGATTTCCCCTTCGAGGGGCCCCAGCTCTTCTCGGAGAAGACGGATGAATCCCTCTCCCTGATGAAAAAGAATCAGCAGACAGCCAAGTCCCTGGGAGTCGCCCCCTCTGCTCAGTCATCGGGTCCGAGGTATCGTTATGGTCGGTTCCGATCCTACCAGGCCCCTTACCAGCCTTACCAGCAGCATCAAGGGCGCTTTTTCTCGGGTCAGTCCTACGGTCACCGATCCTATTCAGCCCAGCAGCGTCACTCTTCCAGGCGCTCCGGCCGGTCCAAGGGCAGACAACAGCCCTCTTCGCCCAAGCCTTCGACCTCGGTGCAGAAGCCCTCGGTCTTCTGACTAAGCCTGAACGCTCCCCTGTTGGCCTCCAAGGACACTGCCTCTGCTGCCCAGTTTCTGGACAGGCTTCGGCCTTTTTTGCCCTGTTGGCAACGTGTTACTTCTGACACTTGGGTCCTGTCCATTGTGGCCCATGGTTACAAGTTAATGTTTACAGATGCACCTCCTCTCTCTCTCCCTCCCCGTTGTTCTACATGTTGTGATGTTGTGTTACACAATAATGTTATGGAGTTGGTTAACAAAGGTGCTGTCCGGGTGGTCAATGTCGCTACTTCCCCATGGGGATTTTACTCCAGATACTTCCTTGTGGATAAAAAGGGTGGAGGTTCCCGGCCCATCTTAGACCTTAGAGGCCTCAACGGTTATTTGAAGGTTGAAAAGTTTCGGATGCTAACCCTGGCACGGGTCATTGAGCTCCTGGAGGTGGGCGTCTGGCTAGCCATTCTAGACTTGAAGGATGCCTACTTCCACATTTCTATCTTTGAGGGCCACAGGAAATACCTGCGGTTTGTGTATGGGAATTCTGTGTATGAATATACCGTATTGCCCTTTGGGCTGGCCTCTGCACCCAGGGTATTCACGAAGTGCATGGCCACCGTAGTGGCATACCTGCGGTCCCAGGGTTGCTTTATCTACCCGTACCTGGATGACTGGCTCCTGGTGGGACCCTCGCCTGACTCTCTCCAGGCCCATATTGCCCTCACTTTGTCCGTGCTGGCTAGGTTGGGCTTGGTGGTTAATGGGGATAAGTCTATCCTGACCCCGGGCATGGCCATTAGGTTTATTGGGGTCCATTTCGATTCCCTGCTGGGCAGGGCCTACCTGCCCCTTGACCGGTTGGCCAGGCTTTCCGCTTTAGCCCGGCATTTTATGCATTGCTGGTATCAGACTGCCCTTTTGATTCAGACACTGTTGGGCCTTATGGCCTCCTCCACAGGGGTGGTTTTCTTTGCGCGCCTGCGTATGAGGCCTCTGCAAAACTGGTTTGTCCGGAGGTACAACCCCCTTACCATGGGTCAGCACCAGAGGTTTTCCATCCCCAGGGTGGTGCTGCGCTCCCTGGCCTGGTGGGCTGTCCCTGGAAACCTGTCTGAGGGTTGTCCTTTCGGCCCCTTCCTAGCTGAGGTTACGGTTTATACCGATGCCTCCAACTTGGGATGGGGAGGGCGCTGTGGACAGCTCTCGGCTCAGGGCATCTGGTCCCCATCTGAGGCATCCATGCATATCAACCTTCTTGAGCTTAGGGCGATCCGTTACTCCCTCGCTTCTTTTGCAGATGCCGTTCGGAACAGGAGGGTTCAGGTCCTGTCGGACAATACCACGGCCTGCTACTACCTCAACAAGCAGGGAGGAACGGTCTCGCTCAAGCTCTGCAAGGAGGCAACGACTCTATGGAATTGGGCCATGGTCAACAACGTCCTTCCCAGGGCCGTGCACATTGCCGGGGATCTCAACACCTCGGCAGATGCACTGAGCAGGGTGTTTTTGCCTCAGCACGAGTGGTCCCTAAACAGGGTTTACCTCGACCAGGTTTTCCGCACATGGGGCACGCCTTTGGTCGACCTCTTCGCCACAGCCCGCAACAAACAGGCCCCGCTGTTCTGCTCCCGGGCCGGAATTGGCCGTCACTCCCTAGGGGATGCCTTTCAGATACCCTGGTCCCCGGGGCTCTTTTATGCCTTCCCGCCCTTCCCGCTCCTATACAAGGTTCTTTCCAGGATCAGGGCCTTCCGAACCCACTGTATCCTCGTTGCCCCTCGGTGGCCTCGCCAGGATTGGTTCCCCCTTTTACTCTCCCTGTCCCAGGGGCGATGCCTCCCCCTGCCTCATGCCCCGGACCTCTTGACCAGGGACGGGGTGTGGCATCACAATGTGGCTGTACTGAATCTGACTGCCTGGCTTCTGGGCAACCGGGAGTGAACCTCTCTTCTGGAGTGCTTGGGGTGATCTTGAACGCCCGGAAACCGTCCACCAGGTTGTCCTACCAGAGGAAGTGGTTACGTTTCTCCAAGTGGTTGGCCCCGAAGGGGGTTTCTCCCTTTAATTGCCCGCTTCCTGTCATCCTGGACTACCTCCTGGATCTCTGCTCCCAGGGCCTTGCGTTTTCCAGTGTTAAGGTCCACATGGCTGCAATCTCTGCCTTCCATGAGCAGATTGATGGGAAGACCGTTTTTACTCACTGGCTTTCCAAGCAGTTCCTGAAGGGCCTGTTCAAGACCTTCCCTCCTAGGGCCCATCCCATTCCTCAATGGAGTCTCTCCCTGGTTCTCTCCCAACTGATGCTCCAGCCCTTTGAGCCTCTGTCTTCTTGTCCCCTGCCTTTGCTCACTCAGAAGGTGGCTTTCCTGGTGGCAATCACGTCCTCTAGGCGTGTTGGGGAGCTGTCTGCCCTTCGGTGTGACCCTCCCTTCCTGCAGTTTTTCCCTGGTACTGTCATGCTCCACACTAGCATGGAGTTTCTGCCCAAGGTAGTCTCCAGATTTCACCTACAGCAAAAGGTGTTCCTCCCTTCCTTTTTTCCGACACCCTCATCCCCAGGGGAACGAGCACTACACACATTGGATGTAAAGCGTGCTTTATTGTTTTATTTGCACTGCACCAAATGTTTCAGGAAATCTCCTGCCCTGTTTGTGTGTTACTCTGGCCCTCGCAAGGGCTCACCTGCTTCTGCCCAGTCCATCTCTCGCTGGATTGTGTCTACGATTAAACTTTGCTATCAGCATGCTGGAGTCCAGTGTCCCTTGTTGGTTACCGCTCATTCCACTCGAGCGCAAGCTGCTTCTGCTGCCTTCCTGCGAGGGGTGCCGCTCCAGGACGTCTGCCAAGCTGCGACGTGGTCCACTGCAGACACTTTCATCCGGCATTACTCTGTGGACGTGCATGCACGACGTGACTCGGCTGTTGGCACAGCTGTCCTGCAGTCCTTGTTCAAGTACACACTCACACCCGCCCCCATTGGTGAGATGCTAGTTACTCTCCCAATGTGGGGCTGCACAGAAGGACGAAGACGATAAACAGGGTTTCTCACCTGTAACTGTTGATCGTCGAGTCTCTTCTGTGCAGACACACATTCCCTCCCGCCTGTCCCCGCTGTGAGTGTTTGGTTAATTTGGTTTCTCCGGCGGCTCAGGTGAACTGAGGGAATGCCGGGGACGTTCGGATATATATGCATTCAAAATTGGCGGGAACACCGACGCGCATGCGCGGTGGATCCGAACGTCCCCTTCACATCTCTAAAAGCTAGAAAAATCTTTTCCGCGGCCGGCCTGCGCCTGCGCAGTCCCAATGTGTGTCTGCACAGAAGAGACTCGACGATCAACAGTTACAGGTGAGAAACCCTGTTTTTTTGCTAGATACTTTCCCCTAATTCTAGCTAGTATTGTTCTACTATTCTGTGTTGGTATCAATAGTAAAAAAGCTTTTGCTTGTTAAAAGATTCATGATTGCATGCTATCCTACCTGACTACTCTCCCATGTTACCATTTTCTTCTGGCTTAGTGCTCACTTAGCACTAATGGGCTTTTTGAGGGAAGTACTTAGGGAATGGTGCCAGCAGTTTGACTGGGACTCCTCCAAACTCTTCCAAATGTTTGGAGGGGTAGAGAAGGAATCTTGTGGGGAAGGCTGGGATTCTTTCATGTGACACCAGTCCTCCGGACAAATTCGGCTGTCTTCAAGGTCACTGGCTCATTACAAGTGACAGGACAGGGAAAGAGAGAAGGACATCCACGGTGCTGAGAACATTACAATGAAACATGATTTGCCTCCAAACAGGGTGGCAATTTTAGTATGCAAGGGAAGGAAGAAGTGCACGATTTGACACTACATTTGAACCAGTCGACTGTATTATTTAAATTCCAGTTAATAGTCTGTCAACAAGGTATTTTTCTACCAATTCAAACAACTGTGCATAAGACCCTGCAACCCAGGACATAATTAACCTGATTTAGAAAATGTATTTTTAAAGGTACTTTCTGACCTTTGTCTGACAGTAATGGTGATATTCATGGCAAGTCACTTCACCATCCCTGACTCCCTTCTTATCTTTAATTACTTTAAATTACAAACCCTACAGATCATGACCTGCCTTATTATATGTTTGTACAGGTTCTGCCAAACAGATCCCTTGTTTATTCTAGGACCAGCAGAGGCTTCCAAGAGATCAATAAGAATCTAAACTTCCGTCCTTCCTCTCTATCCATCTGTAATAATCAATAGCAGGTATGTGCTTCAACAGAATTACTTTGCTCTCTCCAGTATTTCTACTGATTCTTCTTGTCTCTCTTGATCCAGGTATAATAAAGCAAGTTCAAGCAGTGCATTTGGAATTAAGAAATGATCATATTTTATCTTTTTTTCACTGCAGGTCAAAAGTGAAATAACAATGGAACTGTAATTTGTAAACAACAACAGTTCTGTATACAACCAGGTATTAAATTCACTTAAGGTTGAAGGCAATTGATCTGCATCATCACAGTGCATCATAAGACGTTAACCTAATTTTTGAACAAAAGTATATCCCATGGATATTCTTTCATATCATTCCTGAAGCCTCACCTGGAACATCATATTCACAGCTGGCATGCAAAGAGCCATGCAATTTAACAACGCATTACAGAGTTTTCTGAGGTTAGATATTGCTTCTCCAAAAAGAAAGTCAGTGCAGTAAGCCACTCTCCCCATTAGCCACACAGAAATTACTTTGAATCATTCTTTTAAAAAACAAAAACATTCTTATAAAGCAAAGTCACTTTACTGAGAGAAACTTTTCTCAGGGGCTCCAACAACTTGATGTCTTTGCAGTTCTTACTGTTCTCCATTTGGGACACTTACTTTACGTGAATGTAAGCAAAATGTTCTTCAGCTTCTAAAATCTTGCCAAGGTGTTTTAAGCATAACCCTTTTAGCAACTTTATCACATACTGGTCATCACCAAGAAAATCGGTAACTGCAAGATAAAGCAACAACAATATCAGAAGTGTCATCTTTTTACTTTAGGAAAAGGAAAAATAAGCAAATATATTCATTTAGGTTATCAACATTTTCTTGATATCTAATATCACTGTACACCAACCTACACTAGATATGTTTAAATTAATATAAGGTTAACAAATAGCACTTAATCTGATCTGCCCACTGTAAGCAAAAATCTTGTACTTACATCATGACGCACACTATTGTGTGATTAATCTTATTTCATTATAGATAAAACTCACAAATGTTTACTGACTACTAAATTTAGGCTCAAATTTCAGGATATGCATTTATTTGTCCCCATTTACTATAACTTTTACCATTTCACTCTATTAAGCTAAAATAAGCCACAGACATTGCTTGTAGGAACACTCCTGAAACATAACAAAATTATGTCATGCCTCAAATATTCTATTTGGAAAAATCAGAAGACATCACTTTGAAAATCACATTGTCACACTTTTCTCATCATTTCTATAGCATTCTTTATATGACCTTAATTCTTCATGTATTTGCTAACAGCAAGTAATTAGAAATAAAGCTGCATTCCCAGGTACCAATTCTCAACATGTTTACGAAGAAGTAAGACACATTGAATTCAAGACTTGCTTTGAAATACGTGCAGTTAAAATCACAACATCAGCGCATTAAGAATCTCACAAACTTTTTTGCTTCATCCTCTCAACTACCCTATGAAGTATGCATTTCAGCAAGTACTTCTGCCTTTATGAACAGGAAACCAAATCCATTGCCATTGTTTTAAGATGGATCTGATAAAGTCACTTCTGCTTTAATGGTAAGCACTTATGCAGCAAAAGCAACACCATATGCCTGCAATCCAAGTGATTCATTTTTTAGTCGTATCACACACATACCCCAAGCTCACAAGTCTAATCAAATGAACCATGTGTGACAGACAGGACTGGCTCCAGCTCTGCCTCTCTTGAGAGAAAGCCAACGAGAGCGGGAGGAATGCTGGGCCAATCAGAGTTAGAGTCCATTGGAGGGGAAAAGAGGCTCTTGGGAGAGAATGGAGGAGAAGAGTTTGAGATGCTGCTAAGAGAGGCCGCAGGAAGTTAGCTGGCTGTTAATCTCTTACTTTGAAACCTTTCCTATTCAACTCCAGTATGTTTGGTAGTTTAAAATCTGTTCACTCGTGTATTCCATTGTGTAAATAAAGTTTATTTTTATTTTGTTTAACCCTGGCTGGCCTGAAGTTGTTAGCTGAGGGGAAATAAGATATACACACAAATGCTCTGGTCATGTTAAATGGGCCTAGTTTAAATGATGGCAGCATATATTGAGGGAAAGTAACTTATTGAGTTCCCTTTTCTCCAATAGCCTAGGCTTTAGCTCTGTGAGAGGAGGCAAATATCAGGAACTGGCTGCCTGTCTGGTGGAGCCTCCGCAAGAGGAGAGAGGGGCCCCTGTGAGGATTTGGGTCAGGGCTCTCTGCCTGCTGCAGTGTAGGGTAGACAGGTGGCGTGTGGCAGTGGACTCTCAGCCTTAATTTTCTGGAAGCCTCAAACCTGTGAAGGGAGGTTTTGGGGTGGGTGGCAAGGAATATGAAAGGCTTGTGTGTGTCTGAGGGGTGTGGGGTCTACCCAACTATACCCATCCACCCACTCACCTATATATACACTTGCCATACCATGTTCACCAATACATTTATACTCTTGGAACTCAGAGTTTTATATATCTGAATCAGGCAGAACCTTGCCCCCACCTCTCTTCTTTCCCAGAACACTCTAGTTGTTAAAGCCAGAGCACTAACATTAAATTGATACCTAGAGATGGGCAAGAACAGGGAAAATGGTGGTTCATGGTTCATCACATTTCATGAACCACAAAACACAACGAACTTGCCCAGTTCGTGAACCAGTTTGTTTGGTTTGTTTGGTTTATCGATTCCAGAGGCCATAAAACAGCTCTCTTGACAGTCAGAGACGTCAAACTCACAGGGAGTCTTCAGCAGGCTCTCTTCCAGCCACCCTCCAAGTTTGGTGAAGATTGGATTTTGGACCCCCCCCCCAAAGCGGGTGCCCCCAGGAAAGTTCCATTAGCTATAATGGGAGCCATGAATGCCAATTGACTTGCACTGGCTCTGTTGAAATACACTGCAGCACCAAAAAGTTGCAATGAAAACATGGGATGGAGTTAGAGAAGCTTCCTCTGAGAATGGAATGACAGCCCCCAGAGTGGAATGACAGTTCCTGGGAGCAGAAAAACTGCTCTGGGACTGGAATGGGGACAGAAGTACTCTTTGTGGGGACAGTCAAGGGCCGATTCCAGACGGCCAGAAATAGCGTTTTGCCCGCGCTATTAATCGCTTACCGGCCACGCGGGTATTTTCGCCTCCATCCGACTTGTCCCGTCTTCATCCGTCTTCATCCGTTCTGAGCCATGCCGTTCCGCCTCCGCATGTTCGCATGGCCAAGAGAGGGACCCAGGGATTGGTTCTCTTCTCCCCGGCACAACTGACGTGGGGGGCCTTCATTTGTTCGCGTCTCGAAGTTTTTTTTTTATTTCTTTCCCCCTGTTTTGCGCAAACGCGCAAACGCGCACATGCGCGAAGCCGCGGCATCGACGATGCGGTCAATGATTGGTCCGGGAGATTCTCGCGAAGTACATTGGTCAATGGTTCCACTCTAGATTCTCAATTGCTAATCTGGTACGTGCTGACTGTTGGACCCTGAAATGGCACCCGGGAGAGAGCTTTTACTCGTGATGGCGCAAGTGGTGATTCTCCTGCTGCAGAACACGGTCACACTTTGCCATGCGCATCTGCGGCACATTCTGAGGCGCAGAAGGGCTGCCCAGCTGATTTTCCACAGCGAAAGATTGGGTGCAGCTTCACGTAGGTCAAATTTGCGAGGGATCCGTCTGCGGCAGCGATGGTATGTGCTGGCGGACACCAGAGAGCACAGAGACTGCTGGGTATACCCCCGGAGCCAGGACTGGTGGGAGCGCATAGCCCTGCGTGTATGGGACGACACCCATTGGATTCAGTGTTTCCGGATGACCAGGGGGATCTTCAATGAGCTGGTGGATGCCCTGAGGCCGACCCTGGCACGCCAGTCCACCAACATGCGTGAGCCCGTGTCCGTGGAGAAGAGGGTGGCAGTGACGTTGTGGTGCCTTGCCACTGGGGCATGCTACCGCGTTGCAGCGGATCACTTCGGCCTGGGGCTGTCCACCGTTTTGGATGCTGTGCTGGAGGTCTGCTTCGCAATTGAGAAACAGCTACTCTCGAAGACAGTGTGTCTCGGGGACGAGGTCGGGAAGGTGAGTGATGGCTGCAGGAGGGGCAGGCGGTTTGCGCAGGCTGGAACAAAGGTGGTTTGTGTTGTTCTCCGTGTCCCCGATGTTGCGCGACTGCGCATTTCCAATCATGCGTGTTTCTGGTCTCTGTTTCAGATAATGGATGGGTTTGCAGCGCTGGGGTTCCCTCATTCTGTTGGGGCGATTGATGGCACTCACATCCGCATCGGTCAGCCCCGTGGGAAGCCGGACCAATATGGTAACCGAAAGAACTACTCCTCCATCTTGCTGCAGGGTACAGTCGATCACACCGGCCGTTTTGTCGATGCAGAGGTGGGTTGGAGTGGCAAGAACCACGACGCCTTCGTCTTCCGCAACTCGGCTCTCTGTGCTGCAATGGACAATGGGGCTTTTGTGCCTGGGAATCCCTCCCTGACAGTGAATGGTGTTTCAGTGCCACCGCTGATGATCTCGGATGGTGCTTATCCAATGCGCCGGTGGTTGATGAAGCCGTACGGAAAATTTGCTGTCACACCACAACAGAAATACTTCGACCGCTGCCTGGCACGGGCCAGGAACCGGGTGGAATGCAGTTTTGGTCGTCTGAAGGGACGCTGGCAGTGCCTCCTCCATCGGCTGAAGGCCAGAGAGGAGAACGTGGTGACCATTGTTACCGCGTGTGTGATCCTGCACAACTTGTGCGAGGCCAAGGGACATGCAGTGCTCGGGTCACTGACGGATCCCACGCCCTTGACAATGCCCGGGGATGGACTGGAGTATGGGGAGAACGACAGGGGGATGCTTGATGAGGGGAAGAGGGTTCGTGACGCGATGGCTGAATTCATGTATTCAAGTTGCGGACGGTGATGCCCTGGCTTTCTTTGGGGGGAGGGAAAACTCATATCCCCAAAGTGCCAATATTGCAAGGAAAAGTTTGTCCTGCCAATAAATGCTTGTTATTGCACTCGAACAGTTTTCGTTTTCCTTGTCCGTTCCTGGGTGCGGGGGGGGGGGAATGCAGACCTGGCAGGTTTTGGTATTGCCGCATTTGCGCACTACGTGGCAACCATCTGCAACTGCGCAATAGCAGCCGAATGCGCAGTCCGTGCCACCGCACGTTTTCTGGTGGCCCCCGCCATGACCGCTCCTGCTTTGGGGGTAGTGTTAGGGGGTGGCTTTATGCGGGTCACCGGCACATCTAAGCCGGTGACTACAGAAAGTGGCAAAGCCGTGTCGGTTACCCCCTTCTCAGAGTCGCTTGAGTGTTCTGCTTTGCGGAGATGCGCAAATGCGGCGATACACTCATGTTGGCAACCCTTGGGTGAACACTCTCGGGGAGTGTGGGGGTGATCGGGAAAACATTAACGAGAAATACTGTGGGCTGCTGCACTTTGGGGGGGCGCTGCCGCGGCCCTCGGTGGACGGGAATGCTGGGTGGCCGGCAGCAGCTGCCCGGCTAAGCGGGGCAACGGGTGCCTGCACGGATTGCCGCTTCTAAAGTTGCGCATGCGCAGTTGCGCTTTCGCGCGTTAGCGCATATCCTTACACTCGCAGCTGAAAAAATGGCCGCCAGTAAGGGCCACTACTGGCGGGATCTGGAGGTCGAGGCCTGCTTGACCTCCTTCTGCAGAGTGGGCGTGCCAGCCGCATAATGGGCAGCCACCACCTGCCCAAAGGCCATTTTCGCTAGGGTTGCCCGACAGCTGGCTGCGAAGGGTTGGCCCAGGACCGCGGACCAGTGCAGGTCCAAGTTCAAGCGGGTCAAGGCCGACTTCTTTGCAGCCATGGAGCAGTGGCAGGGCATCCCTAGAATGAGCGCCAGGCCGCCGTTCTTTGCGGACATGCGACGGCTCTGGGAGGCGGCTGGCAGGCCTAGCTGGGAGGACCGGAGGCAGGCAGGTAGGTGGAAGGGGGGTGGTGAATTGATCTCGGCCTGGTAGCAGTCTTGCCCTCCCGTTGGCGTTCTTTGCCCTGCCACAGATTAGGGTATCAGTGGTGCTCTGTTGAGGCCCCCAGCACTGCCATCAATCCCCGGTGGCCATTCCTGAGAGGCCAATGATGCCCAGGTTGCAGGCAGACTTCCAGGTGGCACGCAGACAAAGTCACAAGCCCTCCCCCCCTGTCTGCCACAGCGGCCCTGTGAAGAGTGCTCCAAAGAGTGTTTTTTTAAGAAATAGCTGCCCCGGGGTCAAGTAGTTCTTATCTCTAGTAAGCGTTTTTGGGATTGCACCTGCAGTGCTGTGCCCACATACTTGGAATTAGGACCCATTGAACGCAGTAAGCCTTGTGCAAAAATGCACACAACTGCCGTCTGAAGACAAGGTCACAACCCCCCCCCTCCCGCGTCTGCCACAGCGACAGGGTGCCTTGAGGGGCGGAACACCATTGTGCTACTGCATGCCAGCTGGGCACCAGAGATACCAACAACCCGCCCCAATCTCTTGCAGCTGCGATGAAGGCGAGGGCACGCCCCAGAACTGCGGGGCAGCCCGAGGAGGCGGCAGAGGCGGAGGAGGAGGAGGCAGGAGAAGCCGTGGAGGAGGAGGCTGGTGAGCGTGGGCCCAGGATCCGCGAGGAAGAGGCGGAAACTACGGAGGAGGCGCATGGAGGTGAGAGGTGCAGCAAACATGAAGGCAGTGAGTGCTGCCAGGTTGAGGGGGGTGGGGTCTCTGGCCCGTTCACTGATCCATCACGCCCCAATCTCTTGCAGCAGGGCAGGGGGAGCAAGGGATTCCGCCAGCCGAGCCACCAGCAGGCGAGGAGGAGGCACAGGAATGGGAGGCGCCACCTCCACAGGGAGAGGAGTGGCTGGTGGAGGTGGAGTTGGAGGAACCCGCAGGTGAGCGGTGAGCGGTCGTGCCGACATCGCCGCAGCTGTCCCGCGGCACGGCACAGTGCTGCGGCAAAACGTGCGCCAAGATGGGGTGGTGGGGGTTGAATGGGGGGAAAGGAAAGAAAAGCGTGTGTGGTGTGGTGGTTTGGGCCCACGTTCTCACCCTCACATTGCCCCCTTTCCCGTCTTGAGTGCAGATGCACGGGGGCGCAAAGGCCGTGGTGTTCCCGAGGAAGCACTGGAGGGGGCGGCCAGGGGCTCTTTCGTTGCCGGGCAGAGCGGGCAACCACCTTCTGCCGCGAGGCGGCCGGCAGAAGAACCGGGTAAGAGCAGCTCCCGGCGCACCCTCCAGCCACCTACGCAGCACCAGAAATGGCCGTAATGTGCATTGTGCGCATTTGTGCGCAGCTGGTGTGGACCAACTGTTCTTATGTGCTGTTAACAACAACATATGTTTCAAATCTATTTATTTAAACGAAAGAACACTAGAGTACAGAGGCCCACCCCCAATGCTGGATTAACAGCTGTTACCATCTTCTCGCCGTCCACAGTGTTGGCCCCTGGCGAGGGGACTCCCGCCACCATGGAGGAGCCAACGACGAGCCGAGCGGCGGCCCGTGCACCGGCTTCCCAAGAGGGGGACGGCACCATCCTTGAAGCCATCAAGGGCCTGGAGGGGCGGATGATGCTCTCCCGTGAGTGAGTCCATGACTGCCTTTCAGGGAGGCCTGAACTCACACTGAGGCAGTCCTCACCTCTACCACCGAGCGACAGAGAATTCCGCACGCAGCTCTCCCCAAACCCCTGTGGTGTTGAAGGAGCAGCCACAGGCTGGCAGGTTCCTCCCGTCATCTGCCAACTCCACTTGTGTTGACAAGGGACAGACAAGGGACACACACTCCCTGACAGTGTGTGGCTTTATTAACCACTGGAGAACAAATTAGACACATGTGGCTGCATTTGTCCATGTCCCTGGCTTGTTTGCAATCTTAGGTTTTCCCCGGCTCCCATTTCAATTGAAACACCCCCCCCCCGGGGATGGGAGGCCTTCACCTGTGAAGAGAGGGGCAAGGAATTCCAGGCATGATGGGGATGTGGGGGGGGGATGCGTGAGAGTCCCAGGCATAAGAGGCAGTGATGGACTCTGGCGGGAACAAAGGACAGCAAGGGAGAATGGCCGGGAGTTCCAGGCATCAGGGGGAGTGGGGAGCGTGGGAGGGAGGCCAACACATGAGGGGCTGTGAGGAGAACGGTGGGAAGTTCCAGACGTGAGGGGCAGAGAGGGGCACGTGCAAGAGTCCCAGGCAGATAAGGGAGTGAGATTTGAACCGCAGCATATCTTTGTTTTGTCCACAGTGAACACGCTGCAGGGCAGGATGGACACGGTCGAGCGCCTCCTGCTCTACCAGGGACGGAAACACCGGGCACTCGAGAGACGTGTGCGGGCCTTGGAGGGACAACTGTCCGCACTACTGCCAGCGGCCACCGAGCACTGATGGGACTTTGGGGGGGCGGGAGGTTTCTGTTAATGTTGAGTTCACTAAAAGTTAAAGTTGAAAACATCGGTTTGAGTGTCCGTGTTTTCTCGATAGGTGGCAGTGTGTCTGGGGTGGTGGGGCTTTGCGGTCTTCTGTCTGGGGGGGCTGGGGAAAGGTTGGGCAGAGCTAAGGAAAAGGGCAAGACTCGTCTACAGGGTTAGCCGATCCCTGGACCTGCCCACACAGGACCGCTTGGGGACACCCTGCCTTGGCTGAGGATGGGGGGAAGGTGGTCGGATGATCGCCCCCTCATCCACCTCCCCCTCATTCAGCGCTGGAGCTGTGGGGGCATTGGATTCAACCACCAGGGGCGGCCGCTCTGGAGCTGCTGCTAGCGGTTGCTGCATCCGGAGCATGGCCTGTCCAAGTGTTTGCAGCGTGCTGACGGCGGCACGCATCACCTCCAGGTTCTGGCCCCAAGCATTCTGAAACATCGCCTGCTCCTGACGGGTCACCTCCATGAACTCTTGGCGCCACCTCTGTGCCTCGGAATGCTGCCTCTGCCGCTCGGCGATATCCTCGCGGTGCTGAGTGTCTGCCTGGCTCATCATCCTGTCCGCAGCCTCAGCGCCACCGTGGGCCCTCCGCTTGCGGTTCCTTATTGCTGAAAGTCGTGTCCCAGGGGACAGCTGGGCCGGATTTTGCGTAGGGCTGCCTGGGGGGGGTGGAGAAACAGCCAAGAGGTGAACACAAGGCCCCACCATTCCCCGGCCATGGTCCCCCCATCAAGCCCTCGGAACCCGAATTTCCCAGGCGTGCGGCATTGCATGTGTGCGGTACCTGAGACGCCGACGCCTGGCGAGGGCGGGCTGTTCTCCTTATCCAGATTGTCCTCCGTGCTGCTTCCCGAGGCGGACTCGTGCTCATCTGCGAAGAAGGCAACATTGTCAGAATGCACTTTGGGTTACCGGCGGAGGGCATGGCTGCACCGAATGCTTCCCGCCAACATGTGGGTGGGTGCCTGATGAAAAACACCATCGCTTTGGAAGAAGAAGTGCAGCTGCCACCGTTCCCTCAGAGCCCCAAGCAAGCTGATGCCGCAATTCAGGCCCACAGCGGGAGATGCATCCCAAGTGCATGCCTCGAAAGAGCACCACAGTGCTCTTTCTTGCCATTCCATTTGCAGGAATCAATGATCAGCCCCGAGGATGGAGCACGCTCAGATAGACAACCACAGGGGGGGGGGTTAACTGGAAAGTGTTTGGCCATTAGGCCGACGCATTAGCAAATCTCATCCCATTATCTGTTGTGGGCCACAGATTGAGGTATTGCTCCGGTGGCCACACTATCCAGTGCTGGATGGGCTACTCTTGGACGTGTTGGGTTGAATCAGTATCCCAAGCATTAACTTGGCACATCCACAACATGGAGGCAGCTTTGCATGTCACTGCATGGCTGCCCCCCCGACACCCCCTTGCCTCTCCTCAGCCCTGGTGCACCTGACCTTGCCTCAACTCTAGCAATCGAAAACCAACATCCCTGTTTTTGCCATCCCAGCAGGGTTTTTGGTGCCATCCCCCCCCCCAGGACCCCCTGCAATGGTCTCCCGAAAAGCCGGCAGCAGCACGAGCACAAGCGTGTGTGACTGTGCCTGCGTGCTGTGGTGTCTTGGCCGACGGGTTCCCCCCCCCAACGCCCGTCCAATCGGGACACCAGTCTGCGGGGCAAAGGTCAGCGAAACCTCCCGGGGTTGGATTCTCTGGGAGACAAAATGGCGGTTGATAATAAGGCCTCAAGTATTCAGTTCAGGAGGGTGGCACCAATGCAATTGCGCAGATGCGGAAAATGGGGCTGGACACTGCTGCACGCCTTGAGGTCGATTATGCATCTGCGCGCATTTGTGCATTTGCGCGGTTGCGCAAATGGTGCCAGCCCCTTCTGTTAGGCTACATGTGGCCTCAGAGAATCCAAGGGCTGTGTGCCTGACCGGCGGACTTCTCGGGGCCCCCCCCGGACCCCCAGCAAGGGACTGACCGGCCTGTGCCCTGAGCCAATGAACAGAGCACCCACGCCCCACAAAATCCCAGGGTGCATAACCCTACCCAGCAGAGCTGCAGGCGCGCCCCCCCTGCCCCCCTGCCCGGGAAAGCACGGACCATTATTGCGGCGGATTCCCAGACCAGCCCAAGCGAATCCCGCGCCCCCTTGCCTGTTCCCCCCCCCACGTACCCGGTCCCGCCAGTCCACTCAGGGTCGCATCAGGATCTCCACCGCTGTGCAAGTGGTCATCGTCCACGAAGCCACCGTGCCCTGGGAACAGAAGTAGGGCCAGCCTCGTCATATTGCATGCTTTGATTACACCCCCGAAGCACCACCCCGGCAGCAACCGCGCTTGGACCAGGGCCCCCACCGACCTGATGGAAAGGGGGTCGATGTCCTGAGATCTTCCGCATTGATGGTGACGAGGTCATGGCTGAAGAGCTCCTCCGACCCCTCCTGAAGCTCCAGAGGGCCTTCCCGGGCCCTGCCCTCCACCTCCAGCACTATACTCCGAGCCAGCCTCTTGGGGTTAACGCTTGCATCCCCCCTCAAAATGCTGTCCAGCTCTCTGAAGTACGGACAGGTTGTTGGCGCGTTCCCTGAACGGCCGTTGTGGGCCATAACCTTTTTGTACTCCAGCCGCATGGTTTTGGTCTTGGTGCGGCACTCTGTAGCCGACCGCTTGTGGCCCCGCTCAGCCATCTGCATCGAGATTTTTTGGAAGTAGTCCATGTTCCTGTGGGTGCTTCGGAGAGCTTCCTGTATCTTTTCTTCCCCCCAGAAGTGTAGCAGATCCACAATCTCTCTATGCCGCCAGGACACCCCCCGCTTCCCAGCCACATCCCCTCCACCGGCCATACTGCCCCCGACAAGGCGATATTGCTCTAGCACAAGCGTGTGTGACTGTGCTCGAGTGCTGTGGTTTCTCAGCCACCGAGATTCCCCCCACCCGCCCGATCACCCGTCCAATCGGCACGCAAGTCTGCAGGGCAAAGGTCAGCGACACTTCCCAGGGTTAGATTCTCTGGCAGACAAAATGCCGGCCGGTAATGAACGCTCAGTTCGCATTTCATGAGGGATGCAGTAATGCAATTGCGCATATGCGCAAAATGATTCGAAAAACCACGCACCATGATCATGATTATACTTTTGCGCATTGGTGTGAATTCATGCCCGCAGACGCGCGATTGCGCAAATCGCTCCTGCATTAAAAAAAAAAAAATGGCGATATTGTGGCCGGCTGGCCAGCCGGCCGGAAAAAGGGGAGTTCCTCTTCCCCCATGATGGATCGCCATGCTGCGGCAAAACCCGCCATGCTGTGTTCCCACTGTCCACTTATATAGCGCGACGGAGCGCCATGAACCGCAGGTAAGCAGGGACGGCAACTTGCGGGTTTTAACGGGTCTTCCCGCTTGAAAAGCGAAATCACTCGCTTTAATTTTGCCCATCTGGAATCGGCCAAGGAGATGTTCTTGGGGAAACAGGAATATTCTTTGAAAGGACAGGAGGACAGAGACAATCTATGAGAGGAGGTTAATCTTGGGGGGAAGGAGTAGATGTTCTTTGGGGAGTCAGGAATATTCTTGTATAGGAAAGGACAGAGGTTGAGATTTAAGTATTTAATATTGTTATTATTATAGTTTGTATGTTACAAGTTAATAAAATATTTTTTTTTAAAAAAAGGAAAGGACAGAGGCGATCCATGAAGGAAGGTGAATCCTGGGGGAAAGACTTTGGGGGAACAGAAATCTTCCCAGTGGAGCTGGCGAGGGATGGGGAGCCTGGAAACCAGAAAAGAAAAGCCTTTAATGTAGAAACAGACCCTGAGTGGGAGTTGCCACAACAGCCAGAATCCATCTCCCCAACGAGGTGGCCAAGAGGGAAGCCTTCCACTAGCAGAATCCATCTCCACCACAGGGTGGGCGATTCTTGAGGGATGAAGAAGGGGTTAAATAGGGTATGGGATGTTGGGGGTAATGTGGGTGGCTGCATCAGCAAGCGGTTGGGATATCAAGGCCCTGAATGGTCTAGCGACAAGGAATTCCCAAGGGGGGGGGGTTCAGATCCTCCTGGAATGAACCCAGCTATAGACAACCGAGTCCCTCTGCTGGAATTCAGCCAGGGGACAGCAGGCTCTGGTGGACTAGGGGATGGGAGGACCCATGGAGGAAGAGGTTAAAATTCCCCTTGTGGGGAGGTGCATTTGTTGGAAATAGCAATGTCTGGTGTACAAGAAGGAAGAAGAAGACCCTTCCATACAGGGGGTGGCAAAGATCAGTTAGATAGGATAGTGAGGGCAGTACCTCTCTTCTCTGTTAAAGGTAATTTCCTTGTCTTGTCTCCTATTGGACTAAACAGGGCAATATCCTCCTTCTTCTCTCTCCTCTCCACACACACTCTTTCTACTATGTAGTCAGACAGACAGGACCTTTTTCTATCTCTCCTCTTTACTATCAGATATATAGTTCCTAAATAAACTCTTTTTCACCTTTAATCAGTACTGTGCAACTACCGCTGTGTTATTTACCACTCTGCCAACAGCATTCGCACCTGGCAAGGACGGGGTAGTCCAGAGCCCTGACCCACCCAGACACCTTCCCATCCAAGACAGGTGATCTAAATAATAATGATACTGATAATAAGTATAATATATTAAAGTATTCTCTGGACTGGTGGATTAGGGGATGGGAGGACCCATAGGGAAAGAAGTTAAAATTCCCCTTGTGTATGTGTAGGGGGGTGCATTTGCACCTGGCAAGGACAGGGGATGGCCCAGAGCCCTGTCCCACCCAGACAGTTTCTCATCCAGGACAGATGCTCTAAATAATAATGGTACTGACAATAACTATAATATATTAAAGCATTCTGTGAGTCCTCACAGGAAACTACTAGGCTTGGTCCCTGAGGTTGGCAGTGGCTCAGAGACTGGGGTGGGGTTGGAGCCCGGCTCTGGATGACTGAGTTTCTCTGCTGGGTGAAGGGACCAAGGGGAAGCCCATCCCCTCGAGGTGAGAGCAGCAACCGCCAGAATCCATTTCTACAACATGGCGAATGGGAGGAGGCCTGAGGGAGGGTCTTGGGGCATTAGGAGAGGGGGTTAAAGGGTGTGGGGGATGTTTTCATACACACTCAACCTGGGGTGTGTGGCTAGGAGCTGTTAGGTCTCCAACAAAATTGTGTATCTTCCCAGTATGGCCACAGTCCAGAGAAGTCTTTTCTGGGATGGTGTTAAGGATTCCCCTCGTGGGGGAGAGCATCTGCACCTGGTGTGGAAAATCTATTGCCCCAAGCCCCGAGACCCACTGTCCCTGTGTTGGTAGGAGGGGGATAAGGATTCCCCTTGTGGGGGAGAGCTTCTGCATCTGGCATGGGCAGAGGTGGGCCACAGCCCCGAGACCCCAGAAGTACCCCAATTAATAAGTAGTAATAAATAAAATGTAGGTCCTCAAGTGAGGAACCCACTCGGTTTTTCCCATGTGCTCGGCTGTGGCACATAGACTGGGGGTGGCTCAGAGTCCTGATACCCCCAGACAGCTGTTGGTAGGGGGGGCAAGATTAACTTGCAATGGGGGGATCCTGGATCTTCAGTCCCCAAGGTCCAGGGAGGGGTATTCCAGCAGGGGAATAATGACTTTTATGAAAGCCAATTGATCCACCTGGGTCAGGTTCAGGTGTAAGTGGCAAGCATAGAGGAGGTCTCCCAGGTGGAAGAATACCTGCTTGCTCTGGACACTGGTAGGGGGGTAGGAGAGGAGGTTAATTGCCACAGCCAACAAGTTCAGCCAGATGGCAGCTTTGCATGCTCAGTACTCCAGGGAGATTGGAGTCAGGGGGCTCAGGGGGCTCAGCAAGGTACTCGCACACCATCACCTCCACCGAATCCTCCGCAAGGGCACACCTGGCCTCCCTGATGCTGCCAACCTCCCAGCTCACCACCGAGGACCAGTAGTGGGGGGTCCTTGTTGGGTGGGCTCTCATGGCCTGGGGCACTGGGCTAATCCGACTCCTCCAATTCATCTTCCTTCACCAACAACCCCTCTTCCATGTCGTCTTCCCTCTGGCCACATGGTTTTGCCTGCAACCTCTGGACCTCTCTGTAGAGGTCCTGCTTCCATTGCTGGATCTGAGCATTGTGCATCACAATGCTGCCCTTTATACGGAGGTTGCAGATGCAGGCCAGTCTGTACACCCCCTCTTGGCAGAGAGGATGCAAGCAGGCAGCCACGCCTGCCTGCAACCTCCTCACCAAGTCCCTGGCCCTAGGGAGAAGAGCTTCCTCCTGCTCCAGTTCTTTGGCCAGGGCCTGGTCCAGCCCACAAATCAGGGGGATGGCTTGCCCCAGGCTGGATGTGTAAGAGCAGAGGAGGTCAGTGGTGTTCTGAAATGGCTTCAGGACATGGATCATTTGGGAGATGGCTAGCCAGTACGTAGAGCAAATGCTGAGCTCCTTCCTCCCTGCAAAATGGGCACAGAGGACATGATATCCTGTACCACATTTTTTTGCTCCACCAGATGAGCTATCATCACATAGGTGGAGTTCCATTGGGTGGTCCTGTCCTGGAGGAGCTGGTGCTCAGGCTCCCAGCCTTCCTCCTGCCTCTCATGCAGCTGGTGGGCAGACTTGCTGTGGGGAAAGTGGGCAGCCAGATGCTTGCAGCTGTCCAACAAGGTGTGCATGTCCACCATTCCCTGGTCCCAGGTGGGCTTGATAGTGCTACCCAGCCCAAGAGCATCCCTCATGACCAGGTGCTTCTTGTGCACCAGGCAGACAATGTCCTCAAGGGACATGGCATTCAGGGCTGTCACCATGTTTCTACCGGTGTCCATGACCATGTAGCCATGGACAATATCACCCACGGGCGCCCACTCTCTCAGTCTAGCCTTGTTCGCAGTGGAAATGTTCCTCCCCGTGTGGTTTGCATCCATCCTCCATGCCTGGAGCAGAACCATTCTGTAGTCCGGCAGCAGGGCTGTCCCCTCCTCCCGGGGCTCTGATTTTTCCCTGGTGGTCTGGAAGTCCTCCGGTTGCCAACAGTGGGCAGTGTGGGTGAGGTATTCATGCTGATGGCTGCTCCACAGGTCCGCTGTGAAGTGCACAGTCTGCCCTTGTGCTCTGGACAACTGGTTCCTGATGAGCTCTGCCACAGTGTGGTAAATGGAGGGCAAGACACACTGGTCAACGGTCCGCTGTGAGGGGATGGTATACCAGGGGGCAAAATGATGCAACAGCCGGCGAAAGCTCATACCCTACACAACGGACAAATGTAGTCTGTCCAGCGCAATCATCTCCGCCACGACACAAGTGCCCTCCTCCTGAGCCCTCCCCGTTTCTTTTACTTGGCAGTACCAAGACCCTGAGGAAACAACCTCCTGAAGGGTAGCCTGCCTGGAAGTTCCATTCCCACCCACAGCACCCTCAGTGCAAGTCTTCTTCCTTGGGGTGGACTCCCATTCCCCTCCTTCTTCTCCCTGCTCAGAAGCCCTCTGGAGGCGAGAGACTCAGGTGGTGCCTGTGCAGATGCCTGCAGAGGGTGGTGGATGACAGGTGCTTGGGGTCCGATCCCCTATGCACCAGGGCATTGCAGGCCCCACGAGCCACAAAGGGATCATTGGGGAGGGTTAGGAAGTGCTGCCAAAGTGTAGGCCTGAAATGAGGACTGGGAGTTGGTGGGTCAGGAGGACAGAGGCTTAACCGCTGACATGAGTGGTTGGGCCTGGAGGATGGAGTGAGGGGTGGACTGCAGGCAGCGGCCCCAAGAGGTTGGGATGTGGAGGAGCTGGATGTTTCTCCAAGACTCCCCGATGCACCCTGAGATCCCTCCTCCTCCTCCAAAAGTTTTAGCAGCTGCTCTTCGTCTGGCAATGCTGACAACTCTTCTGCCTCTTCCTCTATCCCCACAAGCAGATCTTGAAAAAGAGGCTCTGAGACCTTCTCACTAGTGCTGGGCACCAGTGGGCCAGCAGGATGAGTTTGGGACTCCCCCCCCACTCTAATAAGAGTGACTTGCCCCTCACTCTAATAAGAAGTCTTTAGCCAAGGAACCCACTAGGCTTGGCCCCTGAGGCTGGTGCTGCCACAGAGACTGGGGTGAGGTCATAGCCCTGAGCCACCACACAGGCACCTTCCCAGCTGAGACAGGTGCTCTAAAGAAGAGCCCTCAGCCAAGGAATCCACTAGGCTTGGCCCCCGAGCATGGCAGTGGCCCAGAGACTGGGGTGGGGTCAGAACCCTGACCTACCCAGGCACTTTACCAGCTGGGAGAGATGCTCAAAATAATAAAGACAGACTACCACTCAGATGAGTATCCTACTAGGCTAAGCCACAGAACCTGACTGTGGAACAGAAGCAGGTGTTTTAGAGCCCTGAAGCAACAGAAACACAGCCACAGTTCAAATACCTCCCTCTTTGACTGAGAAGCCAATAGCAGTTCCTCCCTCTCCAACTGCCTGCAGGAAAGTTAAATCACTCTTCTGAGAGTTGTGGGTTATATACTCCTTGCTCTCATAGAGCATAATGGAAGCTTTCTGGTTGGCAGCCAGAACTGCCTATCAAGCTTTGGAGGGCTGACATTGGTGTTCCCAGGGCTGCAGAAGGTTGTAGAAGTCCATCCCCCCTCCCATTGCCTAGCTTATAGATTGATTGATGCCCGACTGTCTGCAGTCACAAACCGGAATACGAACCAAACAAATCACCCTAAAAATCATGGTGGTTCATCGCAGTTTGTCAGAAATGCTCTCCGACGAACCATCTGTTTGTAAACCAAAAAATGGCCTGGTTCGTGACAAACTTTGGTTCGTATTTCAGTTCATGCCCATCTCTAGTTGCAAACATACTTGGAGAAGTGGTTAATCTCTTTCAATGTAGTACTTAATCAAGTAATAAATTTTAAAAAGGGCAAAGCAGTAGTAAAAACATTGCTGCCACCTTTGCATTGATATAACCCCATCATGACTAAATAATCCCATCATCAGGTGATAGTTTAACTTCCTAGCACTCCACAAACCAACACAATCTAAGTAGTTACACTCTCCTCAGTAGAACAGGCTTCCCTGGGAGGTGATGGGCTCTCCTTCCATGGAGGTATTTAAGAAGCTAAATGGCAACCTGACAGCATTGATGCGTCTATGACTCAATATGAATGTATGCAGATTGGGAGGAGGACATGAAGGAATGAGATGGTGCTAGGCTCTCATGGCCCTTTCTTACATGCCAAGGATAATGCCGATCATCATTCTGGGGTCAGGAAGGAATTTTTCAGGGGTCCTGGAGGGCATAGAACAGGAGTCACTGGGAGAGGTGAGGTGGATAGCTGTGAATTTCCTGCATTGTGTAGGAGGCTGGACTAAATAACCCTTGGGAATCCCTTCCAGCTTTATGTTTCTATGTTTCCTGGTGATATACCTCTTGGAATTAGATTTTACTTACCCAATCTCCTTTCCAGGGCTGCTAAAGTTTCCAACATACCAGCAGTCAAATCAACTTGGCAGTAGAAGGATCCAGTTTATAAGTTAATTGGAGACTAGGGACCTTCAGATAGTGCAAATATATTTGGAATCTAGCTGTTTCTCCTACCTCTAAAACTTTCTTGCTTGTCCATGCATGATGCTTAGTACTTGGTTGTCAGTACTGGTTGTCAACACTATTGTTTTATATTGTGACTGCATGGCTTGGGCTGCCACTGATTTTGTGCTGTATCCCTGAAATGTTGGGGGACGGGGAAGGATGGAGTGCTGAAGGGGGGACCTCTGAGATAAAGGTTTTTCAGACTGAATGCTTTCCTATTACCCCCACACTCTAGCCTCTACTTTCCTTCCATTTAAACGCCAGCTGCCACAATCTGGGCTGGTGTCAGCACATGGTAAGTTGGGGCATTATTAAGAAGGCAAAGGAAGGATGCACAGACAGGTAAGTAGGAGAACATGAAGGGAAGCTTAGTAGTGGACATAGCAGAGGCCTTTAGCACTCTCTGCCTAGGGCCCTCCAAACCTAGAACTGGCTCTGGCTACAGTATCAATAAAAAGGTGGGACATTTTCCTGTTGGCAAATGAGCAGGACTGGACGAAGAAGGAGCCACAGCATGTGTGCTCAAAGTGAAAATTGTATATACTTGTTAAATAGGATAAACCACTCTGGCCCCTCCCCTTCCTTGTTTTCCTACAGCTAATCATGTAAAAAACTACTAGTGTTGAAAGAGTCCAGTTATTGGACTTTGCAATCCTTACAGGATGTATTCCAGAGCAGTCCCTATAAAATCAACTTTAGTCCCAAATCAGGAAATATTGCTCAACGTCTTAATGCAGCACAAAAATAGCTGATCTGTGCCCCAAAGCAAGCCTGCAAAAATCTAGGTAGTTTCCATACAAGGACAGGCTTTTGCAGTTTCCGTGTTGCTGCTGTGACTGCCTATATAGAGCAGTGGCAACATGGCTTTCATATGCCAGATTTCCCTGCAGCTTCCCTGCCTTAGTCCCACAGCAGAAGCCATACCCCTTCCTCAAGAGCTTTTTCAGAGATTTTTTTAAAAAACCAGCAACTGAATCATGCGATATTGATATGACATAACAAGATGGGAATCAAATTATCTGAATTCCGGTAGTTTCGAGCCCCTTTCATTGTGGAGGTATGTCTTTCCCCTTATATTTGTGCAAGGAAAGGGGCTAGTGTCTTCCTTAAAAAAAAGCTGGCAATTCAGACAATCTGATACACACATTGTTGAAACATTTTATCAGTTTAATGGAACAAACCTGGAGAACTTCATCAGGAGAGCTTTAAACTGATGCCGCAAGGGGCAGGGGACGATCGACATGGCGACTCCAATGATGAAGTGAACACAGTGGGGACCCACCTGGGTAGGAAAGGTCAAACAAAGGTACAAGGCTACAAGTGTCTATATACCAATGCCCAAAGTATGGGCAATAAGAAAGAAGAGCTTGACCTTCTATTGCAAACAGAGGGCTATGACATAGTAGGAATTACTGAGACTTGGTGGGATGATTCCCATGACTGGAATGTGCTAGTGGATGGGTATGAGTTGTTCAAGAAAAACCGGAAGTGTAGAAGAGGAGGTGGAGTGGCGTTGTATGTGAGGAGAGGGCTTGATTGTCAAGAAGTTATGGAGAATGGGGCGGACAGCCTGGTGGAAAGTATATGGGTAGAAATAAGGGGAGGAAGGACAAAGGGTATTATTGTTGGAGTCTGCTACAGACCACCTGACCAGCGAGAAGAAATGGATGCTGCCCTCTTTGAACAGATTGGCAGAGTATCCAGACATCAGAACCTTGTAATTATGGGTGACTTCAATTTCCCCGATGTGTGCTGGGAGACAGGCTCAGCAAAGCGTCATGAATCACGCAATTTCCTGACCTGCCTGGCCGATAACTTCCTTTTTCAAAAGGTGGAGGAAGCTACAAGGGGCTCGGCCATACTAGACTTGATATTAACCAACAGGGAAGAATTGGTAGATGAGATGAAGGTGGTGGGGACCTTAGGGGGAAGTGACCATGTCCTCCTTGAATTCCAGTTGCTGTGGGGAGCCAAGGAAGTTCATAGCCAGACTCATAGGTTAGATTTTTGTAGAGCCAACTTTGATGAACTCAGAGGCTTGATGAGAGTCATTCTGTGGGGGAGTGTGCTGGAAGGGAAAGGAGCGAGTGAAGGGTGGGCCATTCTCAAACATGAGCTTTTGCAAGCTCAAGCCCTCACTATCCCAGCAAGACAGAAACATGGTAAGGGCTCCAAGAAACCGATGTGGATGCACAGAGAGCTCCAGAATAAGCTAAGGGAGAAAAAGGAAATGTTCAGGAAATGGAGAGAAGGACAGACCTCTAAAGAGGAGTATATGAGGATTACTAGGTGTCAGAACCTGTTTAACCTGAGTGAAGCCATATTTAACTGTGTAGTATTTAGTCTGTTTTTTTCCCCAGGCCTCAACACCTGCTGGGAGTTGCTGCCATGGGAAAGGAAGCTCTTATCAGTTTGCTCGTCCTTGGCCAGCACATCGTGCCTCTGTGAAGCTTTGCTATGTGAACTTGGGGGGGAGGCTAGGATAGGGAGTGTGAACTGTAACCATTTTCTTTTCATGAGTTATTCTTGTCAATTCTTTGGTCGGCCAGGATCTCTATCCTGGAATGTGTATGCTCAGAGATGAATGCTGTCTTTCACAATAAATCCTTTGGAAATAGAAAGACTTGGTCTTCTTGCTGAAGGGAGTGAACCAGACTATCAGCTCTGGAGTAGCATAGTCTGACATTTTGACAAGAATCACTCCTTAGAAGTTGACAGCCACCTCACCCGGGGCAGATGGAGTCCGAGGAATCCTTACTGGACCTCCCAGTCCCTGGCCAGGAGGAGGACAGCTTCTTACCACTGTTACCAGCGAGTGGGTCGGGGGAAATCCCAGACCCTACTGTATTACCTAGTGAAGCACCCTACAAAGTCCCTGAAGAGGGAGTTCCTGAGGACGGAGCGGGAATGGTGCCGGGCGGAGGAGCTGAAACACCTGATCCAGGGATAGCCGGAGCGCGTCCAAAAGTGCGAGGGGCTACCAGACAGGATCAGCTAATTTCACTGCCGACTCCGAGGCAGTGGGACTCCCGGCCAAGAGAAGCGCGGGAAAGAAGAGCAGGGACCATGTTCTCTCGCTCCATGATTGATGTTCGACTCACCGTCGGGTCGACGGAGCCAGAGGGCCCCAACATCATATGGGATCTCAGACGGGCTACCCGAACGCCCGAAGAAATGCGGGCTAGTACACAGCCTTGGTACAAATGGAATGTAGCGGCGGGTCGCCTAGAAGAGTGGGATCCCCGGGGCGAAGACAGCCTCCAGGATTGGGAAACCACTAGACATGAACTCATGAGTTTGGATTACTCAGATGTGAACTCAGCCAGAGCATGGGAGCATCGTCGTACGCAACAATTGGAATATCGAACCCGGGCGGTGGATACCGGAATTTCGGCAGTCACCGGTCTAGCGAAGGGAATATTAGCTGGCATGACTGAAGAAGAGGAACGACGTATGCAGGGAGACGCTGCGTCAAACCTGATACCTCCGGATAGTTCCCAAGGGCTGAGTCCCCAAGACGATGACTCGAGCGAGAGCGAAGAGAGGCCTATGGAACCAGGGCTGTCGGATATTGTCCCCCCTTCATCGCGATCGACCTCAGAGGCCAGCTCACGAGGAGGAAGCAGAGCGGTGAGGGAAATTGCTGAATACAACCGCCGCATGGAAAGGCGAATGGAGGCGATGGAAGAAGAATTGGGACAAGCGATATATCTTATCAATGAGTTGGTGAGAGGGCAGAGAGAACGAGCTGCGGTGGACCAAGCTCGACGCTCGCTATCGGTAGCGCAGGGACAAGCGCCGTCGCATGCCCCGAGGTCGGTAGCTATGCAGTCCACGCTGGGGTCTAGCATGCACCCGTCTCCGCTGCTGCAACAACAACCGACTACTCTCCCAACGCCAAGAGCAACATCCGCCCCGCGACAGCAGCAAACTGCTGCCCAAGTGGCTCAAGCATCTCTGCCAACACCTCCGGCCCCTATTCCATCAATGTCCACCACTCAAAGGATTCAACAGCCGCCTCCAGACCAAACAGTTCCTCCGGGACAGCAAGTTCCTCCACCTCCAAGACACGTACCTCCACCAACACCCAGACAGTTGGTAACTCAGCAGTCCCAGCTGTTACAAGCACCCCCAGGGGCGTCCCCAGGAGCACCGCCACCAGGGAATCCACCAAGGCCCAGGTCAATGGGGGTACCGCGGGGACCGCCACGGGGAATACAACAAGCACCATTGCGACCACTTCCTCCGCAGGTGCTGCTGGATAGACGTAATGAACCAGAGTTACCGTGAGGATGGATTAAATTGGAAGCCATGTTTGACGGAGATACACGGAAATTGGGATTTTTTATTGTTCAAACCCTCCAATTCTTCAATAGATGGGGACACCTGTTTCCAGACGAGGAAAGCCGCATTGATCACTTCGCTTCGAGACTAGAAGGCAAGGCCGCCGAATGGTATGTAACATTGTATGACTCCGGCGCCCCGGAGTTGGACACTTTACAATCTCTTATGGTGGCATTACGCGCCCAATATGAAGATCCTTTGGAGGAGGACCGATCTCGTACGGAGTTACAAATGTTGCGGCAAGGCACGCAACCAGTCCGAGAATATGCTGCTAAATTCAGGCAATTAGCAGCCAAATGCTCTCATTGTGATGAAGGGACTAAGATAGTAATGTTCAAAGGGGGCATGAATCCCAGATTGCTAGATCGGGCGTTAATGCAAGACGACCCGCCAACCCTTCTCGGTTGGATCCAGCTAGCCTGTGAAGTCAAAAATCGTATCCAACAAGTGCGGCTAGTAGAACAACAACAAGCTATGGGGACCCAGAGAACCTCAATAATCCAGAAAGGAGGAAGGGGGGGACCCCTGACCCATGGATCTAGAGATACCCGGTGGCGGCAAGGACTGTGCCTTCAATGTGGCCGAAGCGGGCATTTTGCAGTGCAATGCCCTAACCGCCTGCCTCCGCCACCACCTCCCGCTCAAGCACGATCTGTCCCAGCCCCAAGAGCAAGCCGAGGAAGGGGAATGCCGAGACGCAATCAACCAGAGAAAGGCTTGGAGGCTGAGGAAGTATTGATGGAGCTCGACGTGTCACCTACGGAAGAGGAGGAGGAAGCAGCCAGTCCCCAGTCGGGAAACGAGATGGATCTGTCGTGAGTGGACCCGACCGGCAGATCAGGCAAAATAACTCCCCTCGAGAGGTGAGAGAAAAAGGGTCTGTCCTATTTACATCAGTCACGTTAGTAAACCCAAAGAAGGGGACACATATACGTGTACAGGCATTAATTGATTTTGGATGCTCCAGAGACATTATAGCCCCAGCCTTAGTGCATGGTTTGGGTCTCAAGGCTAAAGAATTGGAGAACCCTATTATTTTTGAGCAAATGGACGGTTCCAATATGCCTCCAGTGATCCTAGAGACTGAACCAGTACCTACTGGTATAAAAACCCACTGGGAGAGACGATGTTTTGTATTCAGTCAAGCAGCCAAATATCCCGTAATCCTTGGCAGTCAGTGGTTATGGGATCATAACCCCCATATAGATTGGGCGACAGGAATAATAGACTTTCACGATGAGAACTGCAAAACTCATAAATGGCAAACCGAATGGGGAAAAACAAAACCCCCTACAATGGATGTGGCACTTCTAATGAAAGAGGAGTTAAACCGCATCCCCAAGGAGTATAGAAGTTTGCAGCAAGCATTTAGTGAAGAAGAGGCTGATAGTCTTCCCCCTCATCGCGCTACAGATTGTGCCATTGAAATTTTGCCCGGAGAGGAACTACCCAAAGGCAAACTATATTCTATGAGTCCACTAGAAAGAGAGGAATTAAGAAAATTCATAGACAAAAATTTGGAAAGAGGATTCATCTGCCCCGCGAATAGCCCACATGCAGCGCCTGTACTATTTGTAAAAAAGAAGGATGGAGGCTTAAGACTTTGCACAGATTTCAGAGGGATTAATGCCGTGTCAGCAACCAATGCTTATCCTATTCCACTCATCAGAGATCTACTCAACGTCGTGGCGCAAAGTAAGATCTTTACAAAATTGGACTTGAAAGATGCTTACTTCCATGTCAGAATTAAGGAAGGGGATGAATGGAAAACCGCATTCAACACGCCTTTAGGGCAGTATGAATACCTGGTCATGCCTTTTGGCTTATCTGGCGCCCCATCTGTGTACATGTCCATGATCAATGAAGTCCTACATAAATTTTTATACAAGGGAGTATTCGTGTACCTAGATGATGTTTTAATTTATTCAAAAACAAAAGAAGAACATGTCAAATTAGTACAGGAGGTACTAACTACGTTAATGTGCCACAAACTCCCTATAAAACTGTCCAAATGTGAATTCCATAAGTCTGAATTAGACTATCTGGGCTACCGCATCTCCGGGCAAGGACTACAAATGGATCCGGCCAAAATTAAAGCCGTACAAGAATGGCAGACACCTCATACTCGTAAGCAATTGCAATCTTTCTTGGGGTTTGCCAATTTTTATAGAGACTTTATAGACGGTTTTGCTCGGATAGCCGTCCCGTTAACTGAACTCTTGAAAACCAAGGGGAAGGGAGATCAAGCAAAGAAACCCACTACTAAATTAGAGTGGGACCAACATTGCCAAGTGGCCTTTGATGAACTCAAGCTCAAATTTACCTCAGAACCCGTCCTACAACACCCAGACGAACACCGACCCTTTATTGTGCAGGTCGACGCCAGCGATGCAGTTATTGGGGGTGTTCTTCTACAGAAGGGGGAGGACGGGAAAGTCAAGCCATGCGCATATCTTTCTAGAAAATGTACAGAAGCAGAACGGCATTGGAATGTATGGGGAAAAGAAGCCTATGCTGTAAAAGTAGCTCTCACAGTATGGCGTCACTGGCTTGAGGGGGCTCAGCACCCTTTCGAAGTTTGGACAGATCACAAAAACTTAGAAGCCCTGCGAAGTCCTAGACACCTTAATGCCAAACAACTTCGGTGGGCAGAATTCTTTTCCAAATTCAATTTCACTCTAAAATTCTTGCCAGGCAAAACGAATTTTCTGGCGGACGCTCTTTCGTGCATGCCCCAACATCAGAGTAAAAAAGAGGAAACCATTGATACTGTCTTCACCCCCACCCAACTTGGGGGAGTGGTTACCACTCGCAGTCAAACTGCGCACAGACAAGAAACCAAAAAGGGGTGGAGAGCAAAAGTGAAAAGCGAAGTGGAAAAAGAAGGGGAGGGAGCGCCCAAAGCAAAAATGTCTCAAACGGAGGACGGAGACTGGGTTAAAGACAATAAATTGTACATACCGGCTAGTCTCCGAAAAGAAGTTTTACGGCATTGTCATGATGCTCGCACAGCCTGCCACTTCGGCTATTTAAAAACTCTCCACTTAGTACAAAGACAATTCTGGTGGCCGGGCATCAGAAAAGATGTTTCCCAATATGTTTCCTCCTGCCCTATTTGCATAAGTGCTAAAACCAGGAAGGGAAAGCCTCCGGGACTGTTGCAACCACTCGAAACTCCAAGCAGGCCTTGGGAAGTAATTTCTATGGACTTTATTACAGATCTCCCCGCATCCAAAGGCTGCTCCTGTATATTAGTGGTTGTGGATCTTTTCTCCAAACAAGCACATTTTATACCTTGCACAACCATACCCACCGCCAAGAAATTAGCAGAAATATTTATGAAACACATTGTTAAATTACATTCCTTCTAAGGTGATCGACCGCGGCGGACAATTTATTGCCAATTTCTGGAAGGAATTACTTCAATTAACGGAGATGGAGCAAGGAATCAGTTCAGCATTCCACCCTCAAAGTGATGGACAGTGGGGGAAAACTAATCAAATATTAGAACAGTTTCTTTGATGCTGTATTAATTTCCAACAAGATAATTGGGGGGACCTTCTTCATTTCGCAGAATACGCATACAACAACTCAGTCCACAGTTCAACAGGAGAAACTCCCTTTAAAATTGTGCATGGATATGATGGAAAACCTTTCCCCTTCGAGTTGCCACCGGGATGGCAACCCTCCAGGGACTTACAACAATGGTGGACTTCCCTTAGCTTACAATGGGCAGCCATACAAACAACACTCAATAAAGCCAAAGCAGATTATAAGAAGTACCCAGACCGCCACCGTGTGACAGAATGGGAATTGCAACCAGGGGACAAAGTATACATTTCAACAAAAAACCTTCGAATGAATCAAGCCAGTAAAAAACTGGCTTTAAAATATCTAGGACCATTTCCTGTTAAACGATTAATCAACAAAGTAACTGTAGAAATCACCCTGCCAAAAAACCTTCGCCACATAAATCCATCCTTCCATATAAGCCTCTTAAAAAAGGCCCCTGCACCAGACCAATGGCATCCTGCTCCCGCTGCTCTCCTTCCAACACTGATCAATGATCAAGTGCATTATGAAGTGGAAGAAATACTGGACTAAAAAATTAGATATAATAAGCTTTTTTACTTAGTTCGCTGGAAAGACTTTGAAGTAGGGTACAACGAGTGGGTAGAGTCTATCCATGTGAAAGCACCCAGATTCCTCAAACAATTTCATCAAACATACCCTCACAAACCGGGAGGAGAAGGGTCTTAAAGGGGGCAGAATGTCAGAACCTGTTTAACCTGAGTGAAGCCATATTTAACTGTGTAGTATTTAGTCTGTTTTTTCCCCCAGGCCTCAACACCTGCTGGGAGCCGCTGCCATGGGAAAGGAAGCTCTTATCAGTTTGCTCGTCCTTGGCCAGCACATCGTGCCTCTGTGAAGCTTTGCTATGTGAACTTGGGGGGGAGGCTGGGATAGGGAGTGTGAACTGTAACCATTTTCTTTTCATGAGTTATTCTTGTCAATTCTTTGGTCGGCCAGGATCTCTATCCCGGAATGTGTATGCTCAGAGATGAATGCTGTCTTTCACAATAAATCCTTTGGAAATAGAAAGACTTGGTCTTCTTGCTGAAGGGAGTGAACCAGACTATCAGCTCTGGAGTAGCATAGTCTGACACTAGGTACTGCAGATCAGCCATCAGAGAGGCCAAAGCTCAGTACGAGCTGGGTCTGGCCAGGAGGGCTCGCTACAATAAGAAAAACTTCTACAGATATGTGAGAAGCAAACGCAAGGTAAAAGAGGCAATTGGACCGCTGTTGGGAGTAGATGGAGAAACTCTGATGCAGGACAGAGAAAAAGCAGACAGGCTTAATGACTTTTTTGCCTCTGTTTTCTCCCTGAAGAACTCAGGCACATCTAGAGATAGTAGAAAATGTGGCAGGACACCTGAGTGGCTAATTGACATTGACAGAGAGGTTGTTGAGAGGCATCTGGCTGCTCTGGATGAATACAAATCCCCTGGGCCGGATGGGGTGCACCCAAGAGTGCTGAAAGAACTTTCCAGAGAACTTGCAGAACCCCTGTCCATCATCTTCAAGGCCTCCTGGAGGACTGGGGATGTGCCACAAGATTGGAGAAGAGCGAATGTTATCCCAATCTTTAAGAAAGGAAGGAAGGATGACCCGGGAAACTACAGGCCGGTCAGTCTGACTTCTGTTGCTGGGAAGATATTAGAACAGATTTTAAAGGGATCAATTTGTAAGCATCTGAAGGACCACTCAGTGATCCAGGGAAGTCAGCATGGTTTTGTTTCTAACAGATCTTGCCAGACCAACCTGGTTTCCTTCTTTGATCGAGTGACCAGCTTACTGGATCGGGGGAACTCTGTTGACGTGATTTATCTGGATTTCAGTAAAGCTTTTGATAAGGTCCCCCATGACATTCTGATGGGCAAACTGGAAGTCTGTGGAGTAGACTATAGGACAGTTCGGTGAATAGGGAACTGGTTGGAGGACCGCACTCAAAGAGTGGTGGTCAACGGCGTTTCATCAGATTGGAGGGAGGTGTCCAGTGGGGTGCCGCAGGGCTCGGTTTTGGGCCCGGTACTTTTCAATATTTTTATCAATGATCTGAATGAAGGAGTGGAAGGGCTGCTCATTAAATTTGCTGATGATACCAAATTGGGAGCAGTAGCAAACACCCAAGAAGATAGAATTAAAATTCAACAAGACCTGAATACTCTGGAGAAGTGGGCAGCTGTGAATAGGATGCAATTCAACAAAGACAAGTGCACAGTATTACATCTGGGCCTCAAAAATGGGAAGCACAAATACTGGATGGGGGATACACTTCTGGGCAGTAGTATATGTGAAAGGGATCTTGCAGTAAGAGTGGACTGTAAACTGAATATGAGCAGTCAGTGTGATGCGGTGGCAAAAAAGGCTAATTCAATCCTGGGTTGTATCAAAGGGGCCATAGCATCGAAATCGCAGGAGGTCATACCCCCTCTCTATACTGCCTTGGTCAGGCCACACCTGGAGTATTGTGTGCAGTTCTGGAGGCCTCACTTCAAAAAGGATGTGTACAAAATCGAGAGGGTGCAGAGAAGAGCGACAAGAATGATCAGGGGTCTGGAGACTGAGCCCTACGAGGAAAGGCTGAGGGTCTTGGGAATGTTTAGTTTGGAGAAGAGGAGGTTGAGGGGGGACATGATTGCTCTCTTTAAATATTTGAAAGGCTGTCATCTGGAGGAGGGCAAAGACCAGTTCCAGTTGGCAGCAGAGGGTAGGACATGAAGCAATGGGCTAAAACTACATGCACAAAGGTACCAGCTGGATATTAGGAAAAACTTTTTCACAGTCATAGTTCAAAAGTGGAATCAGCTGCCTAGGGAGGTGGTGAGCTCCCCTTCACTGGCAGTTTTCAAGAAGAGGCTGGATGAATACTTGTCAGAGATGCTTTAGGCTGATCCTGCACTGGGCAGGGTGTTGGACTAGATGGTCTGTATGGCCCCTTTCAACTCTATGATTCTATGATATTAAATGGCTGGTTTTAACCAAACAAAAAGCCCCCCAGTGGTGGGAGGAGGAAATGACCACTGTGGAGGTATGGTCAGGGAAAATGGCTGCCATGAATAGGCAGATTTCCCAGTCATAATACTTGAAATATATGTTATTGCTCCTTTTAGAAAGACATAGGAAGGTTGTCTTCTATTGGACCAACCAACAGCTAAATTTGTTCCAAGGTTTTAAAAACTGTAGTTTTTCTGCAGGTATCAGAATTCAGCCTGCCTATCCAGCTTGGTTGTTTCCTTTGTTCTCATGAATCCCCATCAGACTGAGACAGGCAAGAAAGTATTAGGTCCAGTTTTATTGATCTTTGGTCTGAACGCTCATTACTTCAGTTTAACTATGAAAGTACTAAAAGTCTTCAAGGGTTTTTAGATTACTGGGTCAAATAAACGTATTCTCTATCTCCCTTGTAGCTACTGTTTGGCTACTAAACCCAATTACAGATCAATTTTCTTCTTGTCTCTATAGATTAGAACTCCATCCAACTGAATCTGGACCAGTTTTAGCTGTTGTGACACTTAAATATTCTGTAACGATAAAGAGGCAGAGGTTTAATGAATATCTTTGAACCAGTTGTTTGAAGAAGAAATAAAAATCTCAGAAGAAAGTGCTTTTTGCTTCATAGTTGAAATTAAACATTTCCAGCTATGAGGACAGTTTCATCCTGCAGTTAACCATTAACAGACTGCAATAGCTTAATACCAGGTCTGCTGCACTGCCTAAAGCTTCATTGTTAGTGAGCACCATCTGCTGCTTTGATGATGCAACTACAGCACATGAAAGTCATATCCATTTATGTTCAAGGCAGATTGCTGGAGACATTTGTTTCAACACCAGAGTGCACAAACAAGGTCCAGAAAGAAACCAAGTGTAGGTGCTCCTTTGTTCCCAGTGGCTTACAGGCATTGGGCACAGATGCAAATAGATTTTATAATTGTTAGATACAGAAAGATACTAATATGTTAGTCATCACAAGTCAAACACTGAAACTGTCCAAGAAAAGAAGGATTTCAAGTAATTTTCAAAAGTAGAGATTTCTGCATGTCTTGGAGACCAGCTCACAGATGTTACATTTTCCACTTATATTGTTGACATCAGTTCCAATAGATGTAAACAGCTAATGATTGGTTCACCAACTGGTCTAGATTCAATACAAAAAATATACAGAATTTGAAAATGCACACAGGCATTCAAACCAAGTCCATTTAATGAATCTCCGTTGTAAATCAGTTGCCTGCAGAAGTCTTGCAAATCTTCCACACTCCAAAAAGCCATGCCACGGGTTTTGCCAGCATATGTTGTCCAATCCCGTTTTATCCATTCACTTAGGAATTGCTGCATGTACCACCATGTTGGTTAACTCCAGATGGTCAACATATTTTGTATTGAATCTGGATTGAATATTTTTGTATAGAAATTGTATTGAATGCAGAATATATATTTTTGTATTGAATCTAAATTGAATAATTTTGTTTAGAAGGTATTCAAACTAGGGGACTTTATTATTTAACTTGTCTTCCAACTTTGATTTCTCTAATATCTGTTTATTTTTGATTACATCAATAAGTCTTACCATGTTCCCTTTTCTCCAAATACAAAATGAATCTCTGTTTTCTGCTGGTTTAAACCAATTTTGACTAGTAAAAGTGGATAGTAGTGAGATTGGTGCTGTTAATTTTGATCTTTTCTGATCCCAGATTTGTAGAGCTGCTTTGAAAAAAGGATTATTACTAGCGTTTGAGACTCTGGTATTTGAGAAATTCCATATCGTTTCCTGACAACTTTTTGGGTAGGTATAGAATTGTGTAATTTCTTTCCAGTCCATTTGGGCAGCTGAGTCCAATAGGACTAATATATTGTGTAAATGAGTCACTTCATAATAAGCCTCAAGATCAGGCAGGGCAAAGCCTCCTTGTTTCAATGGTTTAAATAGAATGCTATGAGCTATTCTGGTTTTTTTGTTATTCCAAATAAAAGTTTAGTTTCTTTTGCCAATTTTTTAGAAATTGCAGTGGGATTTTAATAGGTAAAGCTCTGAAATGAAATTTTTGGGAATATTATGGATTTGACTAAATTTATCCTTTCTAGAAGCGTTAAATGTTTGTTGCTCCATTGCTTAGTAATGTGGGATAGTGACTGAACTAATTCTAAATGATTATACTTTAGGATTTCATTAAACTGTAAGGGAATTTTAACTCCAAGATATTTCCATGTAATCTTAACCCACTTGTAAGAGAATTGACTTCTGATGTCCTTAATTGTTGTTGTGGAGAGATTGATGGGGTAAAGTTCACTTTTAGTGAGCTTTATTATAAGGCCAGAAGCTTGTTCAAATTTCTGTAACTCTAAGGTAAGATTTGCAAGAGAGCTGACTGGATGGGATAAATACAAAACCATGTCATCAGCAAACAGACTCATTTCATAATCAAATGTCCCAATCCTAATTCCTTTGATATCCAAATGTTGTCGGATATTTTGAGCTAGGGATTCAATTGCCAATACAAACAACAATAGAGGAGAGATCAGACAACCCTGTCTCATCCCATGAGATAGAAAAATATCATCTGAGCAGTGGCCATTGATTTTTAGTTGTGCTTTAGGGGCAGCATAAATTGTGTGTATAGCTTTTAAAAATTTGGTTCCAAATCCCATAGTATGGAGTAAGTTCTGCAAAAATTTAGGTTCTAATCTGTCAAAAGCCTTTTCAATATCCAAGGCTAGAATAATAGCTTATTTTTGGGATTTATTACAAAAGTTTGTGATATTTAAAGTTTTGTAAATGTTGTCAGTCATTTTCCTTTGAGGCATGAAGCCAGTCTGATCCCGATGAATATATTCGTTATTTTTTTTCAACCTGTTTGCCCGGACTGCTGTAAAGATCTTAGCATCCTGATTGAATAAAACTATAGGCCTATACGAACTGGGATTGGTTAGGTCCTTGTCTTGCTTTGGAATAACTATGTTATCAGAGTCAGACCAAGTTTGTGGCATAATGCCTTTTCCCATCATATAATTGCAGACCTTTACCGATGGAGGTTCTAAGATTTCCAAGTATTTTTTATAAAATTCCTCATGAAACCTGTCTCTTCCTAGCATTTTATTAGTTTTCAGTGCTTTGATCACTGATTTTATTTCCTGCTCAGATATTGGCAGATCTAATAATTCTTTGTGAGCATGCGTAATTTTGTGAATATCATTATTAGACAAATAATTGTTGATAACTTTTTGTGGAGGATCATCAGTGCTATATAGCTTTTTTATAGAATTTAGTAATAGCATCAATTATTTTCTGAGAGTTTGATTGGGTGTTACCTTCTTGGTCTCTAAATTAATAAATTTAACTGATACTTTTTGTTTAACCTTTCAGGATAATAATCGGATAGATTTTGGTGAAGTATTTCAAAAATTTTGCTTAAGAAAAAATATTTTTTTGGATTTCTGAAATTTCTAGTGCTTCTAGTTTTTTTCTTTCCATAAGGAGTTAATGATAAATTTTCATACTACATGATTTCTTATGAACTATAGGGGTTGAACAACAAAATCAAGAATAAGAAGGTGCTTCCCAAGACATGGGGAAGGCAGATGTTACATTCCCTTACAGCCACCACATCGTCAAGGTGGGTTTCATCACTGACCTCCCAACTCTCCTTCTCCCAGGCATGCGGAAGTCTTTTTCACCCAGGTGTGAGAAATACTTCTTCCACATTGGGGAGCCTACATTTGCTTCCTCCAGGCATGGAGAAGGGTCCTTCCGAACAGGGGAGCCCAAGTCTCCTTTCCCCGAGTGGGGAAGGCAGACGTTACATTCCCCCATGGCCACCATGTCAGCAAGGTGGGTTTCATCGGTGACTGCCCAACTCTCCTTCCCCCAGGTGTGGGTAAGGGTCATTCCAAATACAGGAGCCAAAGTCTTCTCCCAGGTATGGGGAAGGCAGATGTTACATTCCCCTGCAGTCACTATGTCGGCAAGGTGGGTTTCATCGGTGATCACCCAACTCTTCTTCGCCTAGGAATGGGGAAGGCTCCTTTTGAGTACAGGAGCCCAAGTCTCCTTCCCCCAGGCATGGGTAAGGATCGTTCCAAATAGAGGAGCCCAAGTCTCCTTCCCCCAGGTGTCGGGAAGGGTCGTTCC
The DNA here is from genome assembly GCF_028583425.1 of Eublepharis macularius. Lineage (NCBI taxonomy): Eukaryota > Metazoa > Chordata > Lepidosauria > Squamata > Eublepharidae > Eublepharis > Eublepharis macularius. The sequence goes on along the minus strand of NC_072794.1, from coordinate 87,706,724 downwards.
GAATGCAGGAGCCCAAGTCACTTTACCTCAGGCTTGGGGAAAAGTTGTTCCAAATACAGGCACCCAAGTCTCCTTCCCCAGGTGTGGGGAAGAGTCCTTCCAAACAGGGGAGCCCGATTCTCCTTTCCCCGGCATGGGGTAGGGTCTTTCCAGACAGGGGAGCCCAAATCTCCTTCTCCCAGACATGAGGAAGGCTCCTTCCAAATATAGGAGCCCAAGTCTCCTTCCCCCAGGCCTTAGGAAAGTAGACGTTCTGAACGGAGGAGCCAAAGTCTTCTCCCAGGCATGGCGAAGGCTCCTGAATACAGGATCCAAAGGATCTTTCCCTCAGGCATGGGGAAGGAAGATGTTCCTATTAGGGGAGCCCATGTCCCCTTCTATTAGGCGTGGGGAAGGCAAATGTTACATTCCCTCACGGCCACCGCATCGGCAAGGTAGGTTTCAACTCCGACCACCCAACTCTCCTTCTCCCAGGCATGTAGAAGTCTCTTTCACCCAGGTGTGAGAAATACTTCTTCCACATTGGGGAGCCTACATCTTCCCCCAGGCGTGGAGAAGGGTCCTTCCAAACAGGGGAGCCCGAGTCTCCTTCCCCCAGGCATGGGGTAGGGTCTTTCCAAACAGGGGAGCCCAAATCTCCTTCTCCCAGACATGAGGAAGGCTTGTTCCAAATATAGGAGCCCAAGTCTCCTTCCCCCAAGCCTTAGGAAGACAAATGTTCTGAATAGGGGAGCCAAAGTCTCCTCCCAGGCATGGGGAAGGCTCCTTCTGAATACAGGAGCCCAAGACTCCTTCCTTCAGGTGTGGGGAAGGCAGATGTTCCGAATAGGGGAGCCCAAGTCTCTTTCTACCAGGTGTGAGGAAGGCAGACGTTACATTCCCCCACAGCCACCATATCGGTAAGGTGCGTTCCATCACTGACCACCCAACTCTCCTTCTCCCAGGTGTACAAAAGGCTCCTTTGAATACAGGAGCCCACGTCTCCTTCCCCCAGGTGTGGAGAAGGGTCCTTCAGAACGGGGTAGCCCAAGTCTCCTTCCCCCAGGTGTGGTGAAGGCACACGTTTCATTTCCCCGTGGCTACCATGTCAGCAAGGTGGGTTTCATCAGCGACTGCCCAAAAGGAGCCTAAGTCTCCTTCTTCCAGGCATGAGGAAGAGTCTTTCCAAATATAGGAGACCAAGTCTCCTTCCCCCAGGTGTGGGAAGGCTCTTTTCAAATACAGGAGCCCAAGTCTCCTCCCCCCAAGCATGGGGAATGCTCCTTCCAAATACAGGAACCAAAGTCTCCCTCCCCCAGGAGTGAGGAAGGCAGACATTATGTTCCCTCGCGACCACTGGGTCGGCAAGGTGGGTTTTGTTGGCAATTGCCCAACTCTCCTTCCTTCATGCGTAGGGAAGGCTCCTTCTGAATATAGGAGCTCAAGTTTCCATCCCTCAGGTGTGGGGAAGGGTCTTTCTGAATAGGGGAGCCCAAGTCTCCTTTTCTCAGGCATGGAGAAGGCTCCTACTGAATACAGGACCCCAAGTCTCCATCCCCCAGGCATGGAGAAGGGTCGTTCTGAATAAGGGAGCACAAGTATCCTTTCCGCATGCGTGGGAAAGCGTTCTTCCAAACAGGGGAGCCCAAGTCTCCTTCCCCCAGGTGTGGGGAAGGTGCCTTCCAAAGGCAGACATTTTGTCTCCTCTCAGCCACCGTGTTGGCAAGTTGTCTTTTGTTGGTGATCGTCGAATGGTGGAGCCCAAGTGTCCTTCTCCCAGGCATAGGGAAGGGTTGTTCTGAGTAAGGAAGCACAAGTCTTCTTCCCCCCGGCATGGGGAAGGTACTTTCCTCTGCTTGCAAGGAGTGGGTGGCCACCAATGAAATTGACCTCACCAACGTGGCGGCCATGGGGCCACTCCACCCCCATTACTGGAGCCCATTGCCCCGGAGGAAGGAAGGGCGCTGGGCACCTGAATGCTTCCCAGGCCCTCGAGGAGGGGGTAGCCACCAACAAAAGACACCTCACCAATGTGGTGGCCACCCCCACTCACAAAGGGTGTTGTTGGTGGCCACTCCCACCCCCACTACAGGAGCCCATCGCCCCGGGGGAAGGAAGAGCTATGGGCCCAACCATCTCCAGGGCCCGCAAAAAGGGGGCAGCCACCAATGGAACTCACCTCACCAATGCAACAGTTGCCCCCTAGTCACAAAGGGGGGTGTTGGGGCCCACCTCATCCTTCACTATAGGAGTCTGTCACCCCCGGGGAAAGGAAGGGCTACAGGCCTCTGACCACCTCCCAGGCCCTTGCGGAGTGGGCGGCTACGAATGGAACCCAGCTCACCAGCATGGTGGATATCCTTCAGTCAGAAGTGAGGGTGTTGGGGGCCCATCCCATCCTCCAGTACAGGAACCCATTGCCCCCAGGGCAAGAAAGGGTGGGGGCCCCTGACCACCTCCCAGGTCCACGAAGAGGGGGTGGCCACTGACGGGACCCACCACAACGGAAGCCCACAGTCCGCAGGGGAAGTAAGGGAGGCAGGCAGCACTTGACCGCCTCCTGAGCATGCAAGAAAGGGCCAACCACCATCCAAAGAACCCATCTCCTCCAGGTGGCCACCTCCCGGGCACCAGGGGAGCTGTTGCAGGCCATTCCTGGCCCAGGAGCCTGTCACCCTCGCGCAGCCGACCATCAATGACCAAGGACCAGTAGGCATCTTGCAGGGTTGGGAAGGGAAAACTGAACTACACTGTTGTTTATCTGGTTGCAATGCACAGCTTCCCCCCACCCTTGAAAGTCTTCTATGGGCCTCTTACTCCTACAGACAGCCACCGCCGCCCCCCACCCACTGCAGCCTCCGTACCTCCTTGCAGAGGTTCGGCTTTCTCCATTGGTGGAGCTCCTAATTATGAAACGCAATCCCAACGTGCAATGGAGACCTGCCGATGCCTGGCTGTCCACATCTGCCTCCTCCCAATTTTGTTCTGTCCCCCACAAAATCCTCACTTTCATCCTCCTTTCCACATCTGTCCCCTCAAGACATCTGCCCTCCCCAAGTGTCCTCCTACCTTTTAGTCTCCCCATGCCCAGGTCTGCCTCCTCCCAGAGTTGGTGCTTCTAGCTTCCCAGGCACTGGGAAAATTTCCCATTGGGCAGATTTCTATTCCCCCAAGGAGACTCTGCTTCCCTCCAGGATCGCCTCTGTCCAGTCCTGTACAGGGATATTCCTGTCTTCCCAAAGCACATCCACTGCCTCCCCCCAAATTTAACCTCCTCTCATAGATTGTCCCTGTCCTTGTGTCCTTAAAAAGAGTATTTCTCCTACAAACAGTATTCAGACCCACCAGAAAAATACAACAGATGCTACAATCAGGAAACGACAATAGAGATCCCCTCACCTCTGCATGAGTATACCGCATATCCTGCAGCTGTGGACAAGTTTACATCAGGCCCACACAGTGTAGCATCCAGACAAGAATAAAAGAACATGAAAGACACTGCAGACTTGGCCAACCTGAAAAATCAGCTGTGGCTGAACATAGCCTAACTCAAACAGGACACAGTATCTTATTCCAGGACACTAAAATACTGGACAACACATCCAACTACTTTGTCAGATTGCACAGGGAAGCCATTGAAATTCATAAGCATAAGCACAATTTCAACAGGAAAGAAGAGAGTTTTTAAGAATGAATAGGGCATGGTTTCCAGTCCTGAAAAACACCAGACTAACAAAATACACGACATCTTACAATAGCCCTACAGATAAGATTAGCATATCAACCACCAATCCATTTGCAAAAGAACCTCCTCAGGACACAGTGAAGCTTCCCTCCATTAGCATGCCAAAACCTAGGAAACTCTTACAGGATGACTCAGCCCAAACCCACTTTCCTGAGTAGATATAAATTACCTGCTAACATTTTCTCCACTCATTGACACTGAGAGAAATCTGTCTTTTGGCGCTAAACCTCTGAAGATGCCAGTCACAGCTGCTGGCGAAACATCAGGAACTACAATGCCAAGACCACGGCCATACAGCCTGGAAAATCTACAACAACTAACACTCTCTGGCCGTGAAAGCCTTCGACAATATATAGTATTTCTCCTGTCTCTCCGAAAACAACTTCTTGACTGTCCCCTCAAAAACTACTTCTCTCTCTCCCCCCATTCCAGTCCCAGAACAGGTTTTCTGCTCCCTGGAACTGTCATTCCACTCTGGGGGCTGTCATTCCATTCTCAGAGAAAGATTCTCGAATTCCAACCCACGTTTTCATTGCAACTTTTGGGTGCTGCAAGCCAGTGCAAGTCAATTGGTGTTTGTGGCTCCTATTCTATCTACTGGAAGTTTTCTGGAGGCAGCCACTTTGGGGGTCTGTAACTTGGATGTCCAAAATGCAATCTTGGGCAAAATTGGAGGGTGGCTGGAGTACAGCTTGCTGAAGACTCGCTTTGAGTTTGGCATCTCTGAGAGAGAAGGAGGCGATCCTAGCGCCCCCCCGAAGTAACGGATCACAGACCAAGAAACTGGTCCGCGAACTGGGGCGGGTCCATGAATGGTCCATGGAATGTGACGGACCACGGGCCAATGGTCTGTGTTTTTCCCCTAGTCCGTGTCCATGTCTATGGGCTCTTTTATTCAATTTATATTACTCAGTAAAGACTAACATACATACATGGTACATTCCTAATAAAGTAAGCTTTAATGACGAACAGAAGGTCTGTGGGTGTAGGAAACCTCTCACATAGCATCTCCAATTACTTTTCGCTTTTTATATTCTTACTGAATCAATGGCTCCATGATCACATGGTTGTGCTAGCAACTAACTAGGTGCCAAATGCTAATTATTAATGAGTACCAGTATGACTTTACGGTCATTATTATTCAGTAAAAACTGAATCTGATAGAGTGTGCTACAGAGCCTATTGGAAGACCTATGAAGCAGCAGTGATTAGCAGCAAATAAATGTTATTTCTCTGCAACAATTATATCAGCTTGTTCATGGCCATCCTAGTTATTTAAGATATCTCAACATCTTCTGACTCCTAGATCTGAACCTTTACAGTCTCAGGAACAGATTATTAGCTGTGACACCTTGATAAAAAAGCAAAATGCACTCTGATCTGGATGCCAGATGTACTGTAGGCAAGAAGGAACAAATGCTTCATATATAATTTTGTCCACTTAGGGACCATTTTGACCCAGTTACAGTGATCGACATTGACAGGATCCTGACAACTGTAAATGCCATTACTTATGCACTGGATCCTTACCCTTCTTGACTGGCAAAATCATGTAAGGACCATATAAACAAACTCTTGATATCCATTATAAATCAATCACTAACTCAAGGCACCTTCCCATAACTGTTCAAAGAGACGGTTATCCACCCATAGCTTTACAAAAGTCCCTAGACAAACATGATCAGGCCAGTTATCGTCCAAACTCTAATCTTCCCTTTCTAGGCAAAGTGATTGAATAAATCTTCTTGTATAACTCTTGTGCTCTGGAGCCTTTTGAGTCTGGTTTCAGGCCAGTTCATGAGACAGAGACGGCTCTGGTGGCCTTACTTGATGACTTCTGTCTAAATGAAGACAAAGGCCATATATCTTTGTTGCTCCTTATGGATCTCAGCTTTGATACAGTGGATCATGCTATCCTGTTGAGGTATCTGGAGGCAGAAGTAGGTTATCAGGGGATGTGGTTTAAGTCATTCTGGTTTAAGTCATTCCTCATCAAACAGATTCAATAATTTGCTGTTAGAGAACAAATATCTTCAGTGTGGGAATTATCTTATGGGGTTCCATGGGGTACAATCTTATCCCCCATGTTATTCAACCTCTATGTAAAGCCTTTAGGAGAAATCATTTGTACCTATGGAACTGGATGTCTCCAATATGCATATGACAACCAGCTTAGGATCTCACTAGAGATTTTGAGTCACAGCCTGAATGCTATGATCAAACAGCTGAAAGTGAACCCAGACTAGATGGAAGTGATGCTGGCTGGGAAAGCAGAGATTCTGAAGGATATTGTTTCCCCACTTTTAGATTCAATGGACCCTTGCTGACTCAGTAAACAGCCTAGGGGTTATACTGGATCCTGGCAGTCTATGGAAGACAGGATACATTGAAGTTGACTCCCAACCCTTGCAGCAAGAAATCCAAGCTCTCTTGAGTAAATGGGTCTTTATTGAGATATTATCGGCTTCGCCATACATATGTCCATAGGTTACACAGAAGCAATTAAAGGCGTCTGGCTGTACACAGGTCTCTTGTTAAGAATGACGCATTGAGTACAGGATACATTATATCAACCCATTTGCATGTTCCCTCACCCCTCTGGCTCTCCCAGCCAAACACAATCAGTAGCGGGATGGAAGGAGCTGTCCCAAAGCTGCTGTGGCAAGCCATCCGAGATAAGGGCTCGACTGTCTGGAATCGGGAAGGCAACAAAGGAAGCAGGTGCAAGAGGCTATTGCAACATACCATACGCTGGGAAACAATATGGAGGGACAGTGGGCAACAGACCTGACATTTCTGCCTCCCCAAAGGCCCCCCTGACCCCCTAGGTCCTGGTTTGTACAGGTATCATTTGTGGAAGCTGGTGGTGAGTCGGGGGGCATTGACGTGGGAGTGTTCAACCCACTCCCGGAATGCCTTGTCGAAGTCACACCACCTAATTAAGTAATAAAGTTTTTTGTTCTTAAGTTTGGAGTCCAGAATTTCCTCTACTTCGTAGTGGACTTGACCATCTATCACGGTAGGATGCAGAACTTCTTTTTCTGGATGCCACTCGTCTGGGGCAGGAGGCTAAAGTGGAACGTTGGGTGGATTTGGCGTAGGTTTTTTGGGAGTTCTAGTTCCACGGTAACATCGTTGATTACCCGCTTGACGGGGAAGGGGCCAAGGTACTTGAGTCCCAGTTTTTTGCATGGCTGATCGCTTTTGAAGTTCTTGGTAGAGACATGCACCCAGTCCCCGGGCTGTAGTTTCCATTACTCAGTGCGGTGCCGGTCAGCAAACTTCTTGTAATCCTCCTTGGTCTTTTTCAGGGTCTCCTGTATCACTTCCCATTGGGATGTTAACATAGACCACCATTCTCCTAGATCCCCGGCTTTTTGGGATTCGGGGTTGGTTGCAAAGGGCAGGACTGTTCCTTCATATCCTTGGACTATTTTGAAGGGGGAGGCTCCGGTTGAGCTATGGACCGCATTGTTGTATGCGTATTCGGCGAAATGGATAAAGTCGGTCCAATTGTCTTGCTGATAATTGATATAGCAATGTAAGAACTGGTTAGTTTGTTCAGTTTGTCCGTCGGTTTGAGGATGATGGGCAGAGCTTAATCCTTGTTCAATGCCCGCAGTTTGGAGGAGCTCCCACCAAAAGTTGGCAACGAATTGCACACCTTAGTCCCAGATTACCTTGAGAGGGGAAGAGTGAAGTCTTACTACATGTTTCATAAACAGATTAGCCAGTTTCTTGGCAGTGGGGATAGTAGTACAAGGTATGAAATGAGATTGTTTGGAGAATAGGTCTACTACCACTAGGATGCACGTGTGCCCTTTGGAAGGTGGTAGCTCCGTGATAAAGTCCATTGAAATGACTGCCCACGGTCTGGATGGGGTCTCCAGGGGTTGCAGCAGCCCTGGGGTTTTTCCCCTCCTGGGTTTTCCCATGACGCATACTGGGCAGGAGGACACGTATTTAGAGACGCCTTGTCTCATGTTGGGCCACTAGAATTGTCGTTGTACTAAGTGGAGGGTTTTTAAATAGCCAAAGTGGCCAGCTAGTTTGGAGTCATGGCATTGCTGTAGGATTTCCCTCCGCAAGCTGTGTGGTACATAGAGTTTACTGCCTTGGTACCATTCGCCAGTCTCCGTTTGTGTTAGCTCGCTTGTGGGTGTGCTTTCCCCCTCCCTTTCCCCCTCCGCTTTCACTTTCTCCCTCCACTCTGAGAGATCAGGTTTCTGGTTGATTTGCATTTGTGCTGTTTTGCTACGTGTTGTCACCATTCCTCCCAGTTGGGTGGGTGAGAATACTGTGTTGATCACGTCCTCCCTTTGGCTGTCATGCTGAGGCATGTGCAAAAGGGCGTCTGCTAGGAAGTTAGCCCGCCCCGGGAGATATTTTAAGGTAAACTCGAATTTGGAGAACTCCACCCACCGCAGTTGCTTGGCATTTAATTTACGGGGAGCACGTAGGGCTTCCAGGTTCTTATGGTCTGCCCAGACCTCAAATGGGTTTTTGGCCCCTTCCAACCATCCCGAGTCTATTAGGGCTTGTACTCGCACATGGGTTCCCCTTTTTGGGTTTACTAGTATCACGGACATGAATAGTATGGCCCCCCTTTCCCTCACCTGGGGTGGGGTGGACTCCTTCGCGATCTGCTGTCGGGGCCATCTTATGGCAGATCTGTCCTGTTTCCTGCTGGTAGGTACATCTCGTCCTCCTGGCCGAGGTCTTCCGTGTCGCCTGGGTGTTATTCCACATCCAAGACGGTTTCCGGCCTTCCTCGCTTGGGTGGTAGCTTGCGCTTGGCCTTCGGGGCTCGAGGGGCCAGTGGGGGTCTTTGGGCTCATCTGTCAAACATGGGTTTGAGGGGGCATTATGCGGCAAAATGCCCGACACCTCCACATTGCAGGCACAGTCCTTGCCTCCAGCAGGTGTCTTGCATCTCTCGGCCAGGTCTGGGGCTGGTTGACGGGGGTGTTTGGCCGCGGATGTATGTGGACGAGGGCCTCTGCGCCCCCGTAAGCTGGTGTTGTTTCACCAATCTGACCACTTGTGTTCTGTTTTCGACCTCGCATGCCAATTGGATCCATCCCAGAAGGGTTGATGGGTCATCCTGCATCAGGGCCTGGTCTAGCAATTCTGTATTCATGCTATTCTGGAATAATTCTATCTTAACTTCTTCATGATAGTCTGGGCACTTGGTGGCGAGTTGGCGGAACTCAGCAGCGTAGTCCCTCGAGGGCCGGGAACCCTGCCAGATGGCTCGGAATTTGGTCCGGGCACTCTCCCCTTCCATCGGGTCTTCATATTGGGCTCTTAAGACATCAATGAATGCTTGCAAATTGTAGAGTTCAGGGGCTCCTGTGTTGTGCAGGGTCACATACCATTCCGCTGCCACTCCCCCCAATCTGAACCCCAGATGGGTAACATGGCTTTGCTCTGATGCGAACAGATGGCCCCATTCATTGAAGAATTCCAGCGCTTGCACAATGAAGTATCTCAGTTTCCTAGGATCTCCATCGAAAGTGGCTTCCAGCTTAATCCAGCCTAATGGCAGCTCCATTCCCCTCACTCTCGTGTCCAGGTTCCCCCCCACCTGGTAAGGGGGGGCATGGGCTGGCCCCATCCTGGCCTCGGGGGTGGGGGCACGACGGCCCGGGGGTCCCATAGTTCAGTGGTTACCTGGGGGAGTTGAGGTCCTCTCAGTGGCCCTGGGCAGGGGGTGGGGCCGGGCGGTGGCCTGGGTAGTGGTCCCTGCCTGGGTCCAGCTGCCCCCCTCGCACTGATCCCCACCAATGCCAGTGGGTGGCGGTAGGTTCGGGTGCCGCTTGGGACCAATGGGATGGTGGCGGGGGGCGGCGGTGGAGGCAGCAGCTCTTCCTCCTGGGGTTGCTGTGGGGGGAGTTCTGGATGGGTGAGTACCAACTGGCTGGGTCATCATAACTGGATGGGGGGCCCAACTGGCTGGTTCATCATAAGTCCCATTAGGTGTGCCGCATGCACCAACTCTCCCCTCATCGCCACCACCTGGGCCTCCAACGCAGCATATCATGCCTCTTTGGCCTGGGCAGCCCGGCACTCCTCCTCCCCTTAACCTGGTTCTCCCGCAGTTTGGAGGGCTTCGCGGCGGAGATCTTCTTCCCAGGCGCGTTGCATCTGCCACGCACATTCCCACTCCTCCTGGGAAAAATCGGGCCCAGTGGGAGCCCGAGTCCTGTGTCATCCCTGCCCCGACAGGCGTCCCAGAGGCATCATGATACTCGCTTGAGCTGGAAAAGCACGACTCCTGGGACCCCTCGCTTGCGTATTCCGCAATTCCGAGGATTTGTACATCCAGCAGCACCGGTTGTGCTGTGTCCAGGGGGGCCAGAGGGGGGGCACGGGAGCGCCGGGTCCCCCCTCACCCTCCCTGGGGGCTGCGGGTTATAATCCAGGGTCCCCAATCTTGACAAACTTGTGGGGTGTCGGGGTGTGCTGGATGCCACGAGCGCTATCCACCCAGCCCTGCATTAGGCCGGTCACTGCTGGCAGGTCGTAGAGCATCACCTGGACTTTTTCCATGAGGGCATCCAAATGGTGCTCTCCTCGCTGCTCTGCGCCCTCGGTTGGCTCGGGTGCCTCCTGTTCTGGATACACCCATTCCCACCGCCGGAGCTCCAGCAATGGTATCTGGCTCATGCTGATCAGGGGTTGGAATGGGGGCTCCAGGCCACCAGCAGCCGAGCTCTCACGCGGACTGGGCATCTCCACATAATGGCTCACCGCCTCATCCCACCAGACCTCCTGGCCGCCACTGGCTATCACTGGGCACCCGCTTCCACGGAAAATTGGAACGTCTCCCAAGTGTAATCCACTCCGGCCTCTCGCCTCAGCTGGGTCTCTGGGATGGCAGATAATTGGGGGTCCAGACTGGTGCTGAGCCCCGTTCTTGTGTAGTAGCACGCAAACAAAGTCCCGTGGCACTGCTTCTTCTCCTCCCTCGGCCAAGGGGCCCATTGTCTCAGGGTGGGAAAGGTGGACCATGACAGGTGGGTGGCCCCACTCCAGAGAATCGCCCCCATGCCTACAGAAGTCCTCCCAGCCATCGGTGCCTGTTCCAGGGGCCAGACCAGTTGAAGGGAAAGGTCCTCTGCATCCCTCCCTCCCAGGTCAAGTGGCTCAGTCGACGAAAAGCCGGTAGCCATCTCTCCGGGGTATGCGTTCGGAGGTAAAGGTGATTCTTAACAATATGTCAGTCTATGGAAGACAGGATATGTTGAAGTTGACTCCCAACCCTTGCAGCAAGAAATCCAAGCTCTCTTGAGTAAATGGGTCTTTATTGAGATATCATCGGCTTCGCCATACATATGTCCATAGGTTACACAGAAGCAATTAAAGGCGTCTGGCTGTACACAGGTCTCTTGTTAAGAATGACGCATTGAGTACAGGATACATTATATCAACCTGTTTGCATGTTCCCCCACCCCTCCAGCTCTCCCAGCCGAACACAATCAGTAGCAGGCTGTTGTGGCGAGCCATCCAAGATAAGGGCTCGACCGTCTTGGAGTCTGGAAGGCAACAAGTGAAGCAGGTGCAAGAGGCTATTGCAACATACCATACGCTGGGCAACAATATGGAGGTACAGTGGGCAACAGACCTGACAGATCCAGCATTGCTGATAGAGAAGCAAATTAATGCAACTGCAAAAAAGGCCTTCTTTCAACTTAGTCTAAAGATTGCCTCCTACTTTGACACAGCTAATCTGACCACCTGGATTCATGCCATGGTAACATTAAGACTAGACTACTGTACTCTATCAAAGTTTCCCTCAAAGTCAACTTGAAGATTGCAGTTGGCGCAAAATGTTATCAGGAGCTAGGCAGAGCAAGCATATTACTCGCATTCTGTAGTCACTCTATTTGCTACCCATTAGTTATCTGGCTCAATTCAAGGTATTAGCTATTACAAACAAAGCCCTTCAAGACCTTGGCCCTTCAAATCTTCTGGACCACCTTTTCCGCTATGCTCTTCCATCTCAGCTTCGTTTATCAGAACAGGACCTTCTGCAGATACCAACTTGTAAATGGGCAAAATCAACAACTGTCTGCAGACATGCATTCTCTATTGTGGCCTCCACTTTGAGAAATGGCCTGCTTGTTGATGTCAGGAGGGCTTCCAGTCTACTGGCTTTGCACAAATTATCCAAAACTGAATTATTCAGTAAGGCTTTTTATACAGGCTGGAGGGCTGTACTTTATCAAAATGGTTCAGAGAGATACTTGGAATAGGGATAGGGACTGTAGCCCATACTACTGAGTACTGACTGTTGCTGTAACCTATTTCATTGTCTATGGGATGTTCCAGCCGTAGTTTATATTGACTTGCATTCCACCTTGAGTTTCACTGAGAAAGGTGGACTATAAAAAACAAAAATAAATTAATTTAGATAAATGAACATTAATCTCTTCTGGAAATAGGATGTGATTTTGTAGCATGAACATTATGCTAAAAAATATCATTTGGCTACATGTGTATCAGGATACCAAAACGTGGCATTTTCCAAAATGGTATATATGTGGTAATATGTACACATGGTATATACAGAAAAAATAATTTTGTGCCACGAAGATTTGTGAATGAGGTTGGCTGAGTTAGAAATATGCTTTTAAAATTTTTTAAAAATCCATATTAGGAAAAGCAATTTATTAAATTGATGTCAGTCCAGGTGATCCAAATGGCTACAGCTACATTTATAGAGGATGGAAAATAAACATTAGAACAACATTTGGGGGTATATGCAGATGTCAGAACATCTTTGCTGAATTTAAAAACTTATTTCTTACTACTGAAAAGCAACTGTCTTTTGTAGTTATTCTGTGCTTCTCCAAGCAATGGCACCAGTTGTTCTGTGCTTACTTCTGACAGAGGGCTTGAGCTTCTTTCATTGTGTTTCCAGCATTCATTATGTCCTGAGAATCGAAAGTCACCATGGCTTGCATTTCCAATATAGTGGTATAAATCAGTGCATGATACATACTGTCCTTTGCTCTATAGGAAACATGATGGGAGACGCACATCTCTAAAAAATACAGAAAGCAAAAAAAGAGCCAAAGGAATAACCTTTGGAACTCCCAAAACTCTGGAATTTTCTTTCCCAGGGAGATTTGTCTATCGCCTTTTATTGGTGTCCTCCATCAGTTTAGTTTGGCATACTACCAATAACTGTTATGCACCTTTCTCTATGATCTGGTGTTGTTGTTATATGTTTTACGTTATAAATAAATTATTTTTTATACTATTTTAAATGAGTTAATGTTCAAATGTTCGTTGTCTTGGGGAATCTATTTGGGTGGAAAGATGACAAAATATTTTAAATAAATAAATAAATAAACATTGGAAATGGAAACAAATGGAATGGAAAATAAAAATTAAATGGAAAATGAAGAGACAGCAATAGCTAGGATTACAGAGGGGCTCTTGTCTTAAAGAACTAAACTCCGAAACAGTCTTGGCTTCACTTTATCCCTGGAAACTCACCAGAAAACAAAGCAACTACACCTCTTCCGATATTGCAACATACACTCAAAGGCTACGTCCTTTACCAAAGTCTTGGCAGTAAAAGTGGAAGTTGTAGCATTAACATCTGCTGTTGTAATATGTGCTTGCTGTAGAAGCAAAGAGGAGAAAAGGCTTACATTTTACTAAGGCTGCATCTGTGCTAGGGGTGTGCAACCCCAAAATATTTGGGTTTCCTGCAGGAAAAAAATGCAGGTAAACCCGAAACCCGAAGTGGCAAGCTGCTCCCGGCTATCCAGGGGCCTAGGGTGGTCATTTTCTTCCCTAATAACACCAAATTTTCAGGGGACCCTCTCCCAATCCTTCTCTCATGGCCACCCAAGTTTCAGGGAGATTGTACTTCAGGGGGCCATGTTATGGCCCCCCAAAGAAGGTCCCCCCAGCCACAGCCTATCACCATTGTTTCCTATGGGAAAAATTGGGAGGAAGGTTCCCAGGAGGCTGGGGGTGGCAAGCAAAATGCACTAAACCTGCAGGGGACCCTCTCCCAACTCACCTTCCATGACCACCCAAGTTTCAGGGAGATTGGACTTTGGGGGGCCATGTTATGCCCCCCACAAATAAGGTTGGGGGGCCATGTTATCCCCCCAGCCACATTATTCCCTATGAGGACTAACATCACGCCAGAGAATAATAAGAAAAATTTGATTAAAAATACACAACGAAACCATATGAAGCAAGTGAGTGAGCAACTAGAAGTGAACTAATGAATGACCTGGTGCCTATGAAGGGTGAGAACACAAGCGCTGTGGGCTCCTGGCCTGTGGCTCACAGCAGGATGTTTGATGAATGGGCTGTTTCAGTGGATGTGGGAGAGACGGGGGTGAGATTTTTCAAAGATGCCCAGGTCTGGCAAGAATTCTCTCTGCCTATTCTAATTTCTGTAGCATCTGGAGAGGTGACAATGCAAGGCCCCTCTTTCCCTCACCTGTTTTCTATACCAGATCAGTGAGGCACAAAACTGCATGACTCTCCAGGATGTTACAGAAAGAGGAAATTGATCTGGCTTGCATAACAGAGACACGGTTAGAAGAAAATGATGTAGTGTGTCTGTCCCAACTAACTCTGCCTAGTTATGCAGTCCACCAACCACACGCAAGTGGCTGGGCAGGAAGGGCTGTCACTATCCTCCTTCAACTTCTGCAGACTCCTGGTACAAACTGTAGGTGGCATTGACTGTGTGCTTCTTTTGTTGGGGGCTAAGAATAGATTATGCCTTCTGCTTGTTTACTGCCCGTCTAGTTACTCATTGGGCACCCTCTTGTGACAGAGGTGCTCTTGGATCCAGTGCTGGAGACATGTAGACTGAGATTCTGCAGGGGCAACATACATGCCAAGGATTTTATAGTCTCTGGGCCTCTCTCAAATGATGATGGGCCCAGCACATTAAAGAGGCTACACCTTAGAATTAATCTTTTCTACCAACTCTTTGAAGGGGAAACTTGTTTCAGGGTTGGAGATTCAACCTGAACCATTATCTACTGAAAGCAAGGATGAATTTAGCACTGATGCCATAAAGGGGTGATGCAGTTAAAATGATCTGCCCATTGAAAAGCATAGATCCTTGTGGGCAGCACCGCACATTCCTGCGGGCCAAAACGGCCCAAAATGGCCAGAATCGGGCCCAAGTTGGCCTGGATTGGGCTGCTGCAGTGTGAGGGAGTGTTTCTCCACACAGCAGCACCCGTTCCAGGCCAACTTGGGCCCGATCCTGGCCAATTCAGGGCCAATTCTGGCCATTTGGGACCTGTTTCAGCCCAATTTGGGCCCAAAACGGCCAGGATCAGACCACTGCCAGGCAGGGGAGTGTTCCCCCGTGTGGTGGCAGCCCATTCCAAGCAGATTCAGGCCTGATCCTGGCCAATTTGTGCCCATTTTGGCCCAATTCGGGTCTGAAACAGTCAGGATCAGGCCCTCCGTGGAGCGCAGGAACAGTTTTGGGGGTGTACACAGCCTGTGTGATGACATCAATTCCTGGAAGTGAAGTCATTGTGCAGGCCTGGGGCATGCGTGCACAAGTGCACAACAAACCCACCAAGAAGGTAGGTGCCAGTGCCCCCACCTCTTGCCGGGAGTACAGGGGGGGCGCGAGAAACAAGTCCGGGAATGCACAGTAAATACTTATTCTTTTTTATGTAAACATTTCAATAGTGCAAACGTGCAAAGTGCAAAAGTGCAAATAAATAATATACAATAATTACAATAAATATAATTTATACAATTCAGTTGTCCGAGTCGTTATGTGAATGTCCGAAGCAAGCCCACAATGGGGACAAAACAATAAACCAATGAGAGTCACAATACAGTCATAAGAAGGTGGCCCCAGTCCAATTGATGTAAAATCCGCAGATGCCGACGGGATTATGCGGGCATCTTATACAATTCCCGTTTCGTATGAAACATACTTCTTCTTGGGCACAGATATTCCTGGACTGTAAAAAATCAATATATAAGTAAATCTTTAAACAATCCATTAAGGTGCCAACGTGCATACGTGGGCGCCATATACTCACAGGTCACCAATCCACTCCAATGTGACTGCTCACAGCCTTTTCCATTCCACAATGAATAACGGACATGAATATACGGACAAGAATCATACAGCAGGTAAGAGACTCTTAAATACATCATTACAACTAGATTAATAGACCTAAATTGGCATAATTAACATAATCACATCCAGCTGATCACATCTTAAAAGGCTACATACCATATGTGAACAATATAAACACTACAAAACAATTATTGAATGCCACAGTGACCATGTAAAAAGCCAACATCATAAAGACATCACCTCCAGCTGGTCGCATCTTAAAGAGCAGCATACCCGTATACAACCATCAAAAGAATAGGGGAAGGGGATCCTGGATGCAAAACTAGCCCAAAAAGCAAGAAAAATCAATTTCATTATTGAGTCCCCCTGGTGCAAGACTCCGAAGTTTAAAAATCCATCTGCTCTCTAATTGCAGAAGTTTTTTAGGGCTGTCGTCAGTGAGCGGTTCATGAATCATATCAGCAACAGTTATTTTAATATCCCCCAGGTTGTGGTGCCGGTCCTGAAAGTGTGTGACCAGTGGTGCCTCTCTAACCTGATTCCTTATTCTTGAGATGTGTTCTTGGATCCTAATTTTCAGGGGGCGTGTTGTGCTACCCACATAATATAATGGGCAGCTACATTGGATGACATAGACCACATTGGATGACCTACAGGTGCTGAAGTCCCGGGAAGTCTCCCGTCTGTCTGTAAACATTTCTTCGAACTTCACCATATATGTGCAAACATTGCAGTCACCGTACTGAAAATGGCCTTTAGGAGCTGGTCCTGCTGGACTATACGGGGGATTCTCACGTTTAAATTCAGAACTGGTCAATATATCTTTAAGTGATTTAGTCCTGCGAAGACCAATAGCCGGAATGCCCCCACATCCAGGGATGTTATCTACAAGGTGCCAATGTTTCCGAACGATTCTGCAAATGGGAGTGGCCAGGGTCGTATAGTCAAGGGCCCATTTCAAACAATTACTGTCTGTATGAGGTTTAGGAACAAGTAATTTCTCACGTGGCGTGGCTATAGCTCTGTTCTGTGCCGAGCGAATAGCCGGCAACGGATATCCTCTACTAGCAAAGGCTTTATTTAGTACAATACTGCTAGTCGTGAAGTCCCCAGAGTTGGAAGAATTACGCTTGAGCCTAAGAAACTGGCCTATTGTAATATTATATTTCAAGCGTAACGGATGGAAAGATGAAAAATGTAAGTAAGAGCACCTATCTGTTTTTTTCTTAAAGGGCCGCACCCCCAACCTCCTGTCATTCAATTTATAGATGGTAACGTCCAAATAATTAATGCACTCACTACTACCCTGCCAATAATATAGAATTGATTCTCTAAGAGGGTTATTGTGCCTGTCCAGGAAGGAAGGAAGTATGTGGTTTCATACAGACATAACATGCTGCAGCGTCGACTAGGCAACAGCTTCAAAAAATCACGGAATGTGAGCAGGGGGGAAATGTGGGGAAAAGATGGACAAATGTTGTAATTGCATCCCATGACTATCTTGGACATTTGTAAATGAGGAGAACATGAAAAGCAGAATGGAGTACAATATGCTTAAAAATGACCATGCAGAAGACACCTAAGTAAGAACCAAATGCAGAAACAGTTTCATTCATTTGCAGCTTCTCTTCCTTTTTCCATGGATTCTCCTCTCTAATGTATGGATTCTCCTTTCTCTAATCCAAATTACTTTAAAGACCATTTACACCCAAAATTTCACAGTAATTATTTCCAAACACTTGCTCTCTGCCCATTACACACATCAAAGAAACAACTAACTCATTGTGCTAGAGACCAAGAAAGCTCCATTTCATATACAAGCTAATGGAATCACACATTAATTACTGTCTCCAAAGTAAGAGAAGGTAGAGTTTAATTGAAACAATTAATTGGCATGGATAAAGAGTTAATTGTAGATAAAGAGTTAATTGAAACACTTAACTGGAGTGGATAAAGCAAACTATTCTGTGGAGAACAACCTGCATTGGGAGAGAAGGGATGGACTTCTGTGGCTCAGGAAAAGCTCTTGTTCATTTTAGACTGGAGATAATCATAGCAATCCTTTCAGATATTTCCCCCTCTATCCCTATATAAAATTTATGGCACTTCATAGCAATGTGTGTGATTAAAGCCTATTATTGGCACATCAGGTTGCTTTCAAATATAATAATTTAATAGTTGGATACTGCTGGCTTTTTTTTGGAAATATTTTTTTATTTCAATTATTAACAAAACTGTTTACAATATGAAATACAACATGGGTAAATCATTGAAAACTACATAACAGAGAAAGGTAAAACATGGAAAGCAAATTCAAGTTGAATGATCTGATATATTTTGGATTATGGATTCAGGATTGTTTGGTATATTTTATTGGGAGGATATAGATTTTCTTTAGAAATGTATTCAAAAAAGGGAAACCATTTTTCCATAAAATTTGTTGTTGGGGGGAAATTTTCAGCTTGACAGATTCCATCGTTGATTTTTTCAAATAAAAAATGGTGCCATATTTTAGAGTACCAACTGGTAATTGTCAGTACAGTATGTGATTTCCATTTTAGAGCAACTGAATTTTTTGCTGTCATTAAGAAGATATTGATGAGGTCTTGTCGAGGGGGATCTCCATATCATCCGATCGATTCAGAAATATCAGCTTAGCGAGTATTGCCTTGATACCGAAGGAATCACAGGAATTGACCGACGTTAAAAACTATAGACCAATTTCGTTGATAAATAATGACTACAAAATATTTGCAAGAATACTAGCAGACAGAATTAAAATATGGCTAATGGATTTTTTAGGAGAAGAACAGGCTGGATTTTTGCCTAATAGACAATTAAAAGACAACCCGAGGGTGGTCATAAACGCCATTGAGTACTTTGATAAACATCCAGACAAAGAAGTTGGGTTCTTCTTTGCGGATGCAGAGAAGGCCTTTGACAACTTGAATTGGGATTTTATGTTTGCATCGATGGAGAAGATGGATTTAGGAAAAGAATTTATAGAAGCAGTAAAGTCAATTTATAAGAAACAGGGAACGACAATCTGTGTATTTCTTGCAGAAGGGGGAGACGAACTCTAGATAACAGGGATTCCATAGTCTGACAGACTACCCCCCCTGCCCCCCTCGATCTGGCCCTGCTGTTCCATTCTGCATGTGGCCACAATTGTAAATTTAAAACGTATTTTTTTTAAAAATGCATATAGAAAACTTAACTGGGGGGAATTAGGATTCAAGGAGACACAGCAAGAGGAGATAACTAGGGATCTTTCCACCAATGTATACCAGGATCATTCCCTTAGAGAACTCTCTGAAAGAACTAGGTAAGTGTTCAACAAGAAAGGTTTTATTAAAGGGGAGGTAAGAGGAAACACACAGGAAATCACACACAACATATACACAGAGCTAACTAGAAAACAGGGAGGAAAAGGGATAGGAGTACAGGGCTGGATGATATTTACCAGTCTAGGAGACAGAGGATGTCTGTATAGAGTAGCAGCTGAGCGACTAGCGATTCGTAGCAAGAAGGCAACTCAGACACGCATCTGAGGGTGTCCATAGAATCTTGGGACACACACACGCTGAGCACATGGGAGGGCAGTCTAATTAGACAGCCAGTTTGGTGTAGCAGTTAAAAGCACGGGACTCTAATCTGGAGAATCGGGTTTGATTCCTCATTCCTTCACTTGAAGCCAGCTGGGTGACCTTGGGTCAGTCATAGCTTCTAGCTCTCTCAGCCCCTCCCACCTCACAGGGTGTTTTGTTGTGGTGATAATAATAACATACTTCGTAAACCGCTCTGAGTGGATGTTAAGTCTGTTGGAATATATGTGTGTTGCAAGGTCTGAGATTCAGTCATTATGGGGTTAATGTGTTTACCTACCATGCTATTGTTTAGATTGACCTGGAAAGGGAACCTGGCACAAAGCCAATAATCTGCAAGCCCGGGAAACTTGAGAGTGTTTGTAAACTGTTATTGGTCAACAGGTCAGGTGACTGTCCTTTCAGGGTCAAGAAGAAGGAGGAAGAAGAAGATTCTCCACTTCCATTATCCCAGCTCTTTGTTGTAAGCAGTAGTGAGAAAATGTAGCTCCAGGCTTTGTTGTTTTGTAGGCAACCTGTGACCCTTTTCCCTTTAGAAGTAAATGTTTTTTAAAAGCTAAACTCGTGTGCTGACTCTCTATTGATCCAAGATCCATTGCACCTATGATTTGAAGCTATTTTTTAACCTTTTTTTCCCAACAAAGTGGTAGCAATGGTTGTTGTGGGTTTTCCGGGCTGTATTGCCGTGGTCTTGGCATTGTAGTTCCTGACGTTTCGCCAGCAGCTGTGGCTGGCATCTTCAGAGGTGTAGCACCAAAAGACAGAGATCTCTCAGTGTCACTGAGAGATCTCTGTCTTTTGGTGCTACACCTCTGAAGATGCCAGCCACAGCTGCTGGCGAAACGTCAGGAACTACAATGCCAAGACCACGGCAATACAGCCCGGAAAACCCACAACAAC
Organism: Eublepharis macularius; assembly: GCF_028583425.1. Taxonomy (NCBI): domain Eukaryota; kingdom Metazoa; phylum Chordata; class Lepidosauria; order Squamata; family Eublepharidae; genus Eublepharis; species Eublepharis macularius. The sequence goes on along the minus strand of NC_072794.1, from coordinate 87,686,395 downwards.
CATCGTTCTCCGGCCGTGAAAGCCTTCGACAATACAAAGTGGTAGCAGAGAGGATGGTTGATTTTGGCGATTTTGGTTGGTGATTTTGTTATGGTGGTTTGTTTTGCCAAACAAGCAAATAATTTTGAAATGGATCTTTAAAGAGAGACTAAGCTAGATAGGCACAAAGGCTCAGATTTTTTTTCTACCAAACCTTTTTTGCTGCATTCAGTTGTAACTGGGAAAAGGAGATTATTTTAAAGATCGTCGTCGTCCTTCTGTGCAGCCCCACATTGGGACTGCGCAGGCGCAGGCCAGCCGCGGAGAAGATTCTTTTAGCTTCTAGAAATGTGACGGGGACGTTCGGGCCCACCGCGCATGCGCGCCGGTGTTCCCGCCAATTTTGAAGTACAAGTACCCGAACGTCCCCGGCATTCCCTCAGTTCCTTTTTCGCCGCCGTTCGAAAAGGTTCTTTAGCTGTCGCTCGTGTCTTCGGACTGTTCGTCGCTTGTGAGTTATCGCTTCTTTTCTGGGACACGCCTCCACCATGTCCCATTCCTCTCTATTTAAAAAATGCCAGCAATGTGGCACTAAGATGACCCACTCAGACGGTCATGACCTGTGCCTTATCTGTTTGGGCGAGGGGCACGTCGTGGAGCGCTGTAAGTTCTGCATGGCCTTCACCCCGAAGGCGCGGAACGACCGCAAGGCCAGGCTCCGAGCCTTCCTTTGGGACGCCAATCTTCTGCCGCCCAAACCGTCTGGATCGTCCGGGAGCAAGCCCAGCTCTGTCGCTCCCTCGCCGGCTCCGCGTAAGTCGCCGGAACCGCTCCCCTCGGATCCGACGGGGCCGCCCGTTCCGGAGGGCTCGACTGCCTCCGGTTCCGTGAGTGTTCCGTCCAGTCGGAAGGCGAAGAAACGCGCTTCGTCGAAGCCTTCTTCGAAGCCTTTGGCCACTGCGGCTTCTTCGGAGCCCCCGCCAAAAAAGGCAAAGGCCAAGTCGAAAGCCAAGAGCCGTGCTTTATCGCCGGCCCCGACGTCGTTGGCTGGTTCGCCTCCCAGATCGGCCCCTCCTGCTGAGGACGTCAGGAGTCTCCTGCACACCCCTTCACCTCCACGTACGCCTCCTCCGGTGGTTCCGGACGACTATGAATCGTTCCCTTGTTTTTCGGAACCGTTCCAGGAGTTTGAACGCTCCCTGCCATCTGCTCCGGTCCCGTCGGAGGTCTCCGTTCCGGCGCAGCCAGTCTTGTCGGTTCCGGCGCCGTTTCACCGATCCGTTCCAGTGCCTGCTGCTCTACCTCCTTGGCAGCCTGTCCCGGGCTTTGGGAACGTGGCCTCCTGGCAAGATTTCGTGGCTTGGATCCAGCAGTCCGCCCCCTTCCTGCCTGGCCCATCGGCGCCCTTGACCTCGGTTCCGGCGCCGTCGACTCTGCCACTTGCTCCGCCTGCTGCTCGGCCGCATCGCCATCTTTCGGCTCCCGAGCCTTGTACCTCGGCTCCGACGGAGCGCCCTTCGGTTCCGACGCAAGCCCCGGCGGTTTTCTCCGACTCCGAGGATGAAGAGGGCCTGGCGTCTCCATCTGAGTACTCCTCGGACGCAGCTTCCGACCCTTCCCCTGATGATGCTGTGGGGGAGCTCCGTTCTTCGTCTCCTAATGACGACTACAGAGTGTTCGCGGAGCAGCTGGTCCGGATGGCCGCGGCACTGGAGCTGGATGTCGCCTCTTCCACCTCAAAGCCCAAGAGCAAGCTGCTGGAGCCGCTGTACTCTGGCTCTCCTGCCTCGGTGGCGTTCCCCCCTGTCGAGGATCTCGTCGACAATGCCCTCGCGCTCTGGCAGACCCCTGCTTCCGTTCCGCCTACGGCCAAGAAGGTCGAGAAATATTATCGGCTCAAGCAGGAGGATTGCCCTTACCTCTTCACCCATCCAAAACCCTCTTCCATCGTGGCCGAGGAGGGTCAAGCTCGGTTCCGACGCGGTTCCTCTTCGGCTCCGTCGGATCGGGAGGGCAGAAAGCTAGATGGCATTGGTCGGAAGGTGTATTCTTCGGCTTCCCTGGGGTTCCGTATCGCCAATTTCCAAGTGATAATGGGCTCCTACAATCTCTTCTTGTGGAAGCGACTATCCTCCTACCTCTCTGACCTTCCCGACGATCGCCGTGCCTTGGTCAAGGCTCTCCAGGCTGAGGCTTTCCGGTTGTCAAAGCAACAGATGACAGCTGGCAAGGACGCCGCCGACTCTGCTGCACGTGCGATGGCATCCTCCGTGCTCTTGCGTCGGCACGCCTGGCTTCGATCTACGGGCCTGCCCCCCGAGAAGAAGGCCAAGGTCGAGGATTTCCCGTTTGAGGGTCCCCAGCTCTTCTCAGAGAAAACGGATGAATCCCTTTCCCTCATGAAGAAGAACCAGCAGACGGCCAAGTCCCTCGGGGTTGCGCCTTCGGTTCCGCAGACGGGTCCGAGATATCGGTACGGCAGGTTCCGGTCCTATCAGTCACCCTACCAGCAGTTCCAACAGCGCCAAGGAAGGTTCTCCTCCGGTCAATCCTATGGCCACCGTTCCTACTCTGGTCAGCAGCGCCACTCTTCGAGACGCTCCGGCCGGTCCAAGGGACGACAGCAGCTTCCCTCGCCCAAGCCCTCGACTTCGGCGCAAAAGCCCACGGTCTTCTGACTAGACCAGGACGCTTCCCAGTTGGCCTACAAGGAGACTGTTAATGTCTTGTTCTTGGACAGGCTACGGCCTTTCTTGCCCCATTGGCGGCTCATTACTACTGATAACTGGGTCCTCTCTATTGTGGCCCGTGGTTATAAGTTATCGTTTACCACTGCACCCCCTCTTTCGCACCCCCCTCGTTGTGCTTCTTGTTGTAATGTTGTGTTACAAAATAATGTTTTGGAGTTGGTTAACAAAGGTGCTGTCCGGGTGGTCGATGTCTCTGCTTCCCCTTGGGGATTTTATTCAAGATACTTTCTTGTGGATAAGAAAGATGGGGGGTCTCGTCCCATTTTGGACCTTCGGGCCCTTAATACTTACTTGAGGGTGGAAAAGTTTAGGATGCTTACTCTGTCACGAGTATTGGAACTCTTGGAGTCAGGCGTCTGGATGGCCATTTTGGATCTCAAAGACGCCTACTTCCACATTTCCATCTTTGAGGGCCACAGAAAATATCTCCGTTTTACCTGTGGAGGCGCTGTCTATGAGTACACAGCCTTGCCCTTTGGCCTGGCCTCGGCGCCCAGGGTGTTCACTAAATGTATGGCCACCGTGGTGGCGCATTTACGGTCTAGTGGCTGTTTTGTCTATCCATATTTGGATGATTGGCTCCTGGTGGGTCCCTCCTCTGATTCCCTCCGGGCCTCTATCGCCCTCACCTTGTCCGTGCTAGACGGCCTGGGGCTAGTGGTCAATTTGGGGAAGTCTGTGTTGTCCCCAGGTACGAGCATTAGGTTCATCGGGGTCCACTTTGACTCTCTGCTGGGCCGGGCTTATCTACCCCCGGACCGCTTGAGCAGGCTGTCCTGCCTGGCCCGCCACTTCGTGCATAACCGGTTCCAAACTGCCCTCCTGATTCAAACCTTGTTGGGCCTCATGGCCTCCTCCACAGGGGTGGTGTGTTTTGCACGCCTGCACATGCGGCCTCTGCAAAACTGGTTTGTTCGGGTTTTCAACCCTCTCGCTATGAGTCAACAACGTGGGTTTTCCATCCCGAGGGTGATACAGCGGTCCTTGGTGTGGTGGACTGTCCCTGAGAATTTGTCCAAGGGTTGTCCTTTTGGTCCCTTCCTGCCGGAGGTCACCGTCTTTACGGACGCTTCCAATCTAGGCTGGGGAGGGCGTTGTGGGCGCCTGTCTGCTCAGGGTGTTTGGTCCTCCCTTGAGGTAAACATGCACATTAACCTCTTAGAGCTTAGAGCGATCCGTTACTCCCTTGCTTCTTTTGCAGATGTCATTCGGAACAAGAGGGTGCAGGTCCTGTCGGACAATACCACAGCCTGTTACTATCTCAACAAGCAGGGAGGAACGGTCTCGCTCAAGCTCTGCAGGGAAGCGACTACGCTCTGGAATTGGGCCATTACCAACAACGTCCTGCCCAAGGCCGTTCATATTGCGGGGGAGAGCAACACAGCAGCAGACGCGCTGAGCAGAGTGTTTTTGCCCCAACACGAGTGGTCCCTCAACAGGGCTTACCTCCATGTGGTTTTCCGCATGTGGGGCACCCCGCTCATCGACCTCTTCGCCACAGCCCACAACACACAGGTTCCCCTGTTCTGCTCCCGTGCCGGGATTGGCCATCGTTCTCTGGGGGATGCCTTCCAGATACCCTGGTCTCCAGGGCTCTTTTATGCCTTCCCGCCCTTCCCACTCCTTCACAAGGTCCTGTCCAGGATCAGAGCCTTCCGGACCCATTGTATCCTGATTGCCCCTCGGTGGCCTCGCCAGGATTGGTTCCCCCTTTTACTCTCCCTGTCACAGGGGCGGTGTCTCCCGCTTCCACACGCCCCAGACCTGCTACTCAGGGACGGGGTGTGGCATCACGATGTGGCAGTGCTAAATCTGACTGCCTGGCTCCTCTGCGCCCCAGACTAGGCCTCTCTGCTAGGGTGCTTAACGTGATCTTGAATGCCCGAAAACCGTCTACCAGGTTGTCCTACCAGAGGAAGTGGTCACGTTTCTCTAGGTGGTTAGCCCCCAAAGGGGTTTCCCCTTTCACTTGCCCGCTGCCTGTCATTCTGGACTACCTCCTGGACCTGTGCTCCCAAGGCCTGGCGTTCTCCAGTGTTAAGGTGCACATGGCTGCTATCTCTGCCTTCCATGAGCAGATTGATGGGAGGACTGTGTTTGCACATTGGCTGTCCAAACAGTTCCTGAAGGGCCTACTGAAGTCCTTTCCTCCTAGGGCCCGTCCTATTCCTCAGTGGAGCCTGACCCTGGTGCTCTCCCGTCTGATGCTCTCCCCTTTTGAGCCCCTGTCTGCCTGTCCCTTGCCTCTGCTCACGCAGAAGGTGGCCTTTTTGGTTGCAGTCACTTCCTCCAGGCGGGTTGGGGAGTTGTCTGCTCTAAGGTGTGACCCCCCCTTCCTGCAGTTCTTCCCCGGTACGGTCCTGCTCCACACTAGTATGCAGTTCCTGCCCAAGGTGGTTTCCAAATTTCACCTGCGTCAAAAGGTGGTCCTTCCTTCCTTTTTTCCTACACCCTCTTCCCCAGAGGAACGTACTCTACACACATTGGATGTGAAACGTGCTTTATTGTTTTATTTACATCGCACCAAGTGTTTCAGGAAGTCTCCTGTGTTACTCTGGCCCTCGCAAGGGCTCGCCAGCTTCTGCCCAGTCCATCTCTCGCTGGATTGTGTCTGCAATTAAACTTTGTTATCAGCAAGCTGGAGTCCGGTGCCCGTTGTTGATTACTGCTCATTCTACTCGAGCGCAAGCTGCCTCTGCTGCCTTCCTGCGAGGAGTGCCACTCCAGGACGTCTGCCAAGCTGCAACGTGGTCTACCGCTGACACTTTCATTAAACATTATTCTGTAGACGTGAATGCACGCCGTGAATCCGCTGTTGGCACGGCTGTTCTGCATTCTTTGTTCACATAGACACTCACACCCGCCCCCATTGGTGAGATGCTAGCTATTCTCCCAATGTGGGGCTGCACAGAAGGACGACGACGATAAACAGGGTTTCTCACCTGTAACTGTTGATCGTCGAGTCTCTTCTGTGCAGACACACATTCCCTCCCGCCTGCCCCGCTGTGAGTGCTTGGTTTACTCCATTGTTTCTCCGGCGGCTCAGGTGAACTGAGGGAATGCCGGGGACGTTCGGGTACTTGTACTTCAAAATTGGCGGGAACACCGGCGCGCATGCGCGGTGGGCCCGAACGTCCCCGTCACATTTCTAGAAGCTAAAAGAATCTTCTCCGCGGCTGGCCTGCGCCTGCGCAGTCCCAATGTGTGTCTGCACAGAAGAGACTCGACGATCAACAGTTACAGGTGAGAAACCCTGTTTATCTTGTTGTCTTTAAAAGTTTCTTAAAACTGGTCTGCACTGAGAAAACTGCAGCTGAGGACTATTTGAAGTTTTTTTCTTTTACCCTCGGAGCGGAGCCGGCAGACAGCAGCAGAGACAAAGGAGATTGTTAACTCCACGTGTGCCTGAATCTTCACAGCTGAAAAATGAGTGCCTCTGACCAGGGAGTCGTGAGTAATCCAAAGCCATTTCAAATTAGCCAAGGAAATTTCAATATGCCCCATTTAAATAAAAACAACTTTACTTGGTGGCTGGCATTATTAAAAAGCCAACTTGAAATGCATAATGCTGAGGACATTCTAACTGCAAACATACCAGATGATCCTCAAATAAAGCTTGAATTTACCAGGAAAAATGCTCTAGCCAAAACATTAATTATGACCTCAGTATCTCATTATGAAGTCCAGGACTTGCATACCTTTGATACTGCAAAAGAGATGCTTGAAGCTTTAAAGAAGCGTTTTGAAAAACAGACATGCACCAAAATAATCTATCTTAAAACAGAATTGTTTGATTTTAAAATTAAAGAAGGGGATTCCATACCAGCCCAATTGCAAAGATTTATGAAATTGCATAGAGAGTTGGAAGAACTCGGAGAGGCTCCAAAAGAGCGGGATGTTATTGTTGCATTGCTGAAAAGTTTACCAAGTAGCTATGAAAATTTAGCTCTTCTCTTGAGACACAAAGAGAATTTAACACTGGAGCAATTGTTGACAAGTTTAAGAGAGGAACTGGATTCAAGAGAGGGAAGAAATTTACAGGCTGTGTCTGATGGAATGACTGTTTTGAATTTGGGAAATGGATATAGAGGCAGACAGACTAACTGCTTTTCTTGTGGTGGAAGGAGCCACATGGCCAGAGACTGTGCATTAAACCGAATGAATAATGGAGCAGCCATTGCTAGTCAATCAAATGCACGTTACCCTAGTACAGAGACTCATGATGAAAGAGCGCCTTCTCGTGGCAGAAGAGATTATAGCCAAAAAGGGAATTTCAGAGCCAGAAGCAGAGGGAGTGTGTCTAGAGGCAGATTTCAGAGAAATGGCAGGAGTAATTTTTCACTAAGAGTTTTTGATGATGAAGATATTCAGGATAAGAAATTATTCCTCATCGATTCAGGAAGCTGCTGGCATATTTGCAAATATCGTGAATTGTTTTCTGAACTTGATACTGATGATAAACCCAGACTGTTCCAAGCAAATAAACAACCACTTAATGTGCTAGGAACTGGAAAGGTGCCAATTAAGCTATGCACAACAAGAGGGGAAATAGTAAATGTTACCCTTCAAGATGTGGCACTTGTTCCTGAAGCAGCAGAGAATTTAATCTCAACTAAGAAACTTGTGGAAAAGGACTGTGTGGTGGTTCTTCAGAAGAGAATGGGTAGTAGAAGTGTAATTGTTGAAAGGAAATCTGGAGTTAAGTTTGCTGTTGAAGAGAGAAATGGACTGCATTATTTTGTGGATGTTAGTGAAAGACCAGAAGTTGCTGATGCTGGTGAAGGACAGATTTATCAAACTAGCCAAGGTGCTTGTGATCACAAGAAATGCTTGTATTCATGGCATGTAAAAACAGGCCATAGAGGCATACAAAGTGTTGAAAAGTTGTTAGAGGACTGTGGAATTTTTGTTCCTGTTTGTGACAAAGCAAGAGAGAAATGTGAAACCTGTCTTAAAGCAAAGGGAACTAGCCCAAGCTACACAGGAAAGTCCACTACTCATAATGAGGAACTTCTAGAGACTGTATACTCTGATCTTGTTGGTCCACTAGCGCCATCTCTTGGCGGCAACAGATATTTTGCAACTTTTACTGAAAGTAAAACGAGATATAGCATTGTATATCTGATGAAGAGCAAAGATGAAACGCTTGAGAAATTTAAATCTTTTGTTGCTACAGTTAAGAATAAGTTTGGAAAAGCTCCTCAAAGCCTACGTACTGATGGTGGTGGAGAATATTGCAATGCAGAATTTAAGAAATTTTTGCAATTTGAAGGCATTGAACATAAAGTCACTATACATCACTCTCCACAACAAAATGGTTGTTCTGAGAGACTGAATCGGACTATACAGGAAATGTGCAGATCTATGCTTATACATTCTGGATTACCCAATGCATTATGGGCCGAAGCTGTGAACACAGCAGTTTATCTACACAACAGAGTACCTTCAAAGGTGACAGGCATTACTCCATTTGAAGCCTGGTTTGGCAAGAAGCCTGCTCTGAAGCACATCAAAGCATTTGGTTCCAAGGCCTATGCTTTTATACCAAAGGAAAGGAGAGGAAAGCTTGATCCTCGAGCTGAAGTTGGACTAATTGTAGGGTATGCCACTGGTGGAAGAGGATACAGAATTTACAATCCTCAAGAGCACAGAGTCAAAGAACAGAACGTGGTGTATGTGGATGAGAGCCATTTATTACATGCTTCTAATGCAACTGAATCCACAGTGACAACTGATCCAAGTGATACAGAAACTGCTCCTGTAGAATTGGTCGATTGGTTACCTGCAGTGACACCCGGGAAACCGGCAAGTCCACCTTCTCAAGAGATTACCCAAACAGAAGGGGAAGCAGGGACTGGACCAGAGGAGACAGAAGCAGAAACCACTGTGAGACGATCGGAAAGAAGCAACAAAGGAAACCCACCAAAGAAGTATGGATTCTGTGAAACTGTGCAACTTATCCAAGAACCCAAGAACTGGAAAGATATATGCAAACTACCTGCAGATGAAAGAGACAAATGGATTGAAGCAATGGAAGAAGAACTGCAATCCATAAATACAAAACAAGTATGGACTCTCACAAATTTACCCCCAGACAGAAGACCTGTTGGATGCAAATGGGTGTTCAAAATCAAGCACAATGCTGATGGAACTGTTGAGAAATACAAAGCACGTTTAGTAGCTAAAGGATTCTCCCAGGAATATGGAACTGACTACTTTGAGACTTTTGCACCAGTTATCAACCATGCAACATTCAGGACACTACTCAGTGTTGCAGCATCAAGAAACATGATAGTAGAGCATCTGGATATAAAGACAGCCTTTCTCAACGGAGAATTATCTGAGGAAATCTATATGGAGCAACCTGAAGGATTCCAGATCAAGGGAATGGAAGATCATGTGTACAAGCTCAACAAAGGTCTATATGGCTTAAAGCAAGCAGCAAAAGCCTGGTATGACAAAATATCAGGGCTACTACAAAAGCAAGGATTCAAGCAAGGAAAAGCTGAACCATGTCTGTACACCAGAGTTAAAAAAGGACAATACCAGTACATTCTTATTTATGTTGATGACTTGATAATATCTTGCCAAGACAGACAAGACATCAAAGAAATAGTTGATGGACTGAACAAAGAGGTAGAGGTGAAGCAACTTGGAGATGCACAACATTACCTCGGAATACAGCTAGAAAGACTTGAAGATGGAACCTTTCTTCTAAGTCAGAAAAGAAAGACATTGGACTTTATAGAATCTATTGGCATGAAAAACTGCAATGCGACAAGTATACCACTTGAACCTGATTACTTGAGAGAAAGAGATGGAAAACCACTTAGGAATATTGGTGAATACAGAGAAGCAATTGGAAAACTTCTGTACTTGAGCAAAACCACAAGACCTGATATAGCAGTAGCTGTTAGCATCTTATGCAGAAAAGTAAGTTCTCCTAATCATCATGACTGGAATGCGATAAAGAAAATAGCAAGATACCTGAAAGGAACAGCAGACCTAAAGCTGAGAATCTCGCCATCTGAGAAACCAAGACTGGTTGGATATATGGACGCCAATTGGGGAGAAGAATCAAGTGACTACAGATCAACCAGCGGATATCTATTCTTTTATGGAAATGGACTGATAGACTGGACTAGTAGAAAACAAACCATTGTAGCACAATCTACAGCAGAAGCTGAATGTGTGTCAGCGGCGAGTGCCTGCAGTGAACTAGAGTGGATCTTCAACCTGCCAAAGGACTTTGGAATAAATGAACCTATACCTGTAGTTATGTTTGAGGACAATCAAGCGTGTATTACTATATGCCAAGGAGAAAGTACTAAAGCAAGAAGCAGATCTATTGGACTTAAATGTGAACTTGTGAAAGATATGTACCAGAAGGGACTAATAGAAATTGAACATTGTCGTACTGAAGAAATGGTGGCTGATATTCTGACTAAACCATTGTCTAAAACTAAGTTTGAGTATCTTCGTGAAATGTTGAATATGTTTGATCCTAATGCTGAAAGAAAAGTTGAATGATGTTTGTTAAATATGAATGCATAATGACTTCCATGCTAGACCTTGAGAAGGGGTGTTGGAATATATGTGTGTTGCAAGGTCTGAGATTCAGTCATTATGGGGTTAATGTGTTTACCTACCATGCTATTGTTTAGATTGACCTGGAAAGGGAACCTGGCACAAAGCCAATAATCTGCAAGCCCGGGAAACTTGAGAGTGTTTGTAAACTGTTATTGGTCAACAGGTCAGGTGACTGTCCTTTCAGGGTCAAGAAGAAGGAGGAAGAAGAAGATTCTCCACTTCCATTATCCCAGCTCTTTGTTGTAAGCAGTAGTGAGAAAATGTAGCTCCAGGCTTTGTTGTTTTGTAGGCAACCTGTGACCCTTTTCCCTTTAGAAGTAAATGTTTTTTAAAAGCTAAACTCGTGTGCTGACTCTCTATTGATCCAAGATCCATTGCACCTATGATTTAAAGCTATTTTTTAACCTTTTTTTTCCCAACAAAGTCATCCCGAAGGGCGGTATATAAATCAAATGTTGTTGCTGTCATTGTCATTGTTATATTGTGGAATGTACTCTGAGGCAGGATCACGTCTTCTGCCCAAAATACAATCACTTAATGGCTGTCTCCAGAGGTGAGACCATTATTTAAGAAAGGGTTGATTGTCCTGCATTCTTAACCACTACACCAAACTGGCTCTCATTGCAATTCTCTCTGCAGTTTTTATTAGACTCCTCTATGGGGCTCTGATCCTGCAATGGAAAAGGCATCCTGAATGTTTAGCTAGCAGTAGCAATGTTTGTAGTGGCTGGCAGTCGCACACAAATGTGGTTGTGCTCCATCTCCCTAAGTTGCATGTAAGGCAATATCAGCATGACATCACAATGACATCATGGTGAAGTTCTGCAATTTAAGCTCCATTAGAATCTCTCCCTTTCTCCACTGTGCATACTTATTCTGTGCCCCCTGTGTGGAAGACCCTTAAGAGAGGAAGGGTTGTTTAGCTAATACACAGTAGGCCCATGTCAGGGGGGTGAGGGACCACAGGGACATTTGCTGCAATCCAAGCCTGAGGCAAGGGATCCTCATTCATTTGATTACCTGTGTAGAGTGCATTGTCTTTGTATCCTCACTTGGAGGAGTGGAGACTCCAGGTCAGTATTTGTTTCTTGAGGCGAATACCTGTAAGGGTACTGAATGGACAGGTGTTAGCAATATACTATAACAATATTCATTTCCCCCCTTGGCTGTTTGTGCAAAATGTTCCCCTTTTTTCAACATGACTTTTCCTTAGCTCCCATCCCCCCACCACATCCTGCATTTAAAGTGTGCTGAACATGAGGCCAGAAAGCTGGCTTTGTGCTGCTTGCCCCAAGATATAGGTATTCTGGGTTTTTAAAAATATTTTAACCCACCCTCCCCACAAGTGGGCTCATGGCGAGATACAACATTGATTAAAATACAACTTAAAATCAATCATAGAAACAGCAACAGATAAAATACTGTACCCCTTTTGGGGCAGCCAGCGTGAGTGGACTCTCCATACCCCTTGTAGAGAGAGACCAGTGGAAGGCTCAGCAATGATGGACTAAAATTAGCCTCCACCATATGCCTAGTGGAACATCTCCGTCCTACAGGCCCACCTAAATGATACAAGATCCTGGTGAGCCTGAGTGTCCTCAGACAGAGAGTTCTACCAGGTTGGGGCCAGGACCGAAAAGGCCCTGGCCCTGGTGGAGGCCAGCCGAGCCTCCCTAGGGCCAGGGTCAACCAGTAGATTTTTTCCGGTTGAATGAAGTGCTCTCTGGGGCACATACAGAGAGAAACGATCCCTTAAGTATGCTGGTCCCAGTCTGTTTAGGGCTTTATAGGTCAAAACCAACACCTTGAACCGGATCCGGAATTCTACTGGGAGCCAGTGAAGCTGCTGCAAGATAGGTGTAATGTGTGTCCTAAAAACATAAGAACATAAGAACATGAAGCTCCTATATGAAGCTCTAGTTACGACACGTGCAGCAGCATTCTGGACCCACTGAAGTCTCTGGATCAAGCCCAAGGGCAGCCCTGCATAGAGCGAGTTACAGTAGTCTGACCTGGAGGTAACTGTTGCATGGATCATTGTTGTTAGGTCCTGGGCCGAGAGGTAGGGCGCCAGTTGCCGGGCAAGCTGAAGGTGGAAAAAGGCTGCCCGAGCCACAGCCACAAGCTGGCCCTCCATAGACAAGGAGGAATCCAGAATCACGCCCAAACTCCTAACCGATGGTACGGGCACAAGTGGTGCCCCTCCAAAGGTTGGGAGAAGGATCCCTGCCTCCGACAGCCCATGGCCCAAGTACAGGGTTGAGGTTGATAGAGTGCTAAGGAGAGCTGTGATTACTGCAGCACTTGTTGGCAACACTGTGATGGTATAGATATGACACAAAGTTCATTGAGTTCAAGAAGAGTGTTTTTACTTGTATAATGTTACGCTATGGGGAGATATGGACTAAGAATGCTAATGATGCCACCTTAGTTCCACACCCACAGCACTGCCCATTCATGCTCTCTATGCTATGAAGGATTTTCTCTGGTGTGGCATCAGCGGGACACCACACAGGCATATCTCCAGATGTACCATCATCTTCTTATTTGCCATCCTATATTTTTTCCAGACTGGCCTTACAGTGAAATCCTAAATTTAACTCCAGTTTAAACCCATTTATTTCAGTAGGCCTAGACTGGAGTAACTTTGCTTAGAATTTCACTGTTAGTCTACTAAAACAGCACTTCATAACTTGCACTGCAGTTTGAAATATACCATCACTTCTAATATTTTACTAGGCTGCTATAATTTTTTATTTAACTTTTTAAAAATAACACATCATTATAGCATTTTTGCCATATCCTCAATAACTTTATTCCCAAAAAAGAAAATAGGCTTTAGAGCCTCAAAAAGCTTTAGACAATTGTAAGAAGTTAAAATGTAATACTAAATCTGTTTAGAAAAAAAAATCCCTTTTTTCATCAAACATATACGCCAACAGTAACTAAAAAATGAAAGATATTATCCACATACTTTGTTTGAAGAGAAACAAGAGCATCTTGGAACTTATTATTTAGAAACAAATCCACAGCTGTCATGCATTCACCAAGGGAAGCATTCAACTCCAATGTAGATGATCTGGGGAGAAAAAGAAGTTAATTAATGCTCGGTTTCCTTCTTTTCATGCCTTATCTCAAGCTTAGTTATCCCCCATCAAGTATCAAAAAGGATAAGAAAATTACCCTATTATCATATACAAAGCTCTTTCACCTTTTATTAGGCTGGGAAATATCATCAAGCATACTCATCTGAAAGTAGCTTTTTAAAAAAATGAATGACATTTTACATTCATAATGTGAACAAGGAGAGATTTTGACAAGTGGAAAAAACTCTGAGACTATGTTAAAATTAGTCAACTGCTTTTTTCACAGATCAGTGAGCAAGATTCAACTGAAGTGTACAATGGCTCCTTACCCATTTTTAAAAAATAGTTAAACACCAAAAAACTGGATAGAAATCTTGATCGTTGATCTAAAGGGGTGGACCAAAGAGGGTGGTAACATTAGCGTTTTGGTGACCAGGGTTTGAATTGTTATTTACTATGAAAGAGTAAACTTACTTTTCCACAATGAAAAAAATTCAACACCCAGATGAACAAGAACTCATACATTCTGTAATCAAATTATTGCTGCTCTGTCCTAACCGGACAGCATTTGTTCTCTTTACGGTGGCTCAGTATGTTTTCAGGGATAAGTGAGGCTGACCTTTATATAATAAATCCTCTTGTGGATAATACAAAATAGCTTAAAGATTGCAGCCAACGGCAGAAAGTGCTGGCCTCAATCCAGGAAACTGCAAATATATCAGAAGACTGAACTAGACAGACTCTAGCACCCACTTCCCTTTACTCTTCCTAGAGTTGGCAGCAGTCACAACTTGTTCAGTGGCAGGCATACAGCACAGGAACTCCACACCTTATCTTGGACATTATTTATTAGATACTACCCTCCACCAAGCATTGTTATATACTGGTAGTATATATATCATCACTAGAGGGTAGCAAGGAAGCATTAGCATGAAAGAAAAATGCTACCTACAATTAAGAGAGAACAGCAATAAACTGTCTAAAATGCCACTGCATTTTGCCTTCTTGGTGTCAGACTAAACAACTCTTTTGAAATCTGGATTGAAGAGGGACATGCTACATCTTGAAAAACATCTTCTAAAATGGAAGAAAAAGCCTGGTTCCTAGCTGGAGTGGTGGCACACTACTGAAGTACCCAGGATTGGGGGGGGGATGTACCCGCTCCCCGATCCATAACAGATGGAGTTAAAGTATTTTGCCAAACCCAAATTTATATTAACTATCAAACATAAGATGTAATTAGAAAAAAATGAAACATTACTAAGACAGACACACTTGAGTCTCCATGATTTAATTGGGATCATGATATTCCTAGACTGTACCCAGACCCATCCCTTTTCTGGTTTGTGCCTCTATATATCTGAGAAAATACAGGAAACTGGAGTACTAATGGCTAGAAAATGCTCCCACCATCTCACTCATCATGAAGCAGGTGGCAATACTCTTCAGCAGCAGAAGCCTCTCAGGACTCTAGGATAACCTAGTTTGCCTGAAACGACATTCTTTATTAGCCTAAGGAAGTTCAAACAGCTTGAAGTGATCCATGAATAATAATAATAATAATAACATTCGATTTATATATCGCCCTTCAGGACAATTTAATGCCTACTCAGAGCGGTTTACAAAGTGTTATTATTACCCCACAACAATCACCCTGTGAGGTGGGTGGGGCTGAGAGAGCTCCAGAGAACTGTGACTCGCCCAAGGTCACCCAGCTGGCTTCAAGTGGAAGAGTGGGGAATCAAACCCAGCTTTCCAGATTAGAGTCCCGTGCTCTTAACCACTACACCAAACTGGCTCTCCAGGCTCCTGCTTTTGAGGGGGAGGGAAGTGTTTGGATTTACTAATGGATTGAAATTTAATTTGTACTTCCTTACCTATCTCAAGGGATGGAAGTTGGCAGTAAAGCACTATTCAAAAAGTTTTGAGTGCATTGTTCAACCTGCTCTCCTTCTTTGCTGTCATTACTCTGCATTTGTAGGGATATGGATTTCCTACTTGGCTACAGCTGATGATGTGCTGGCAGTAAGCGACAAAATTTTGGAATATGACAAAGACACAAAGTATTACTATTGTTTTCCACAACAGCATAGGGAGCAAAGCGGATGTCTGCAGTGGAAGGAAGAAATTGGAAGAAACCTTCTGACCCCTTGCTCCCATGAACAAAAATGCCACACCATTTAAGGGGCTGTGCAGTTGGATAAATGCCTTTAAGTTGGTATTTTAAAGCAATCCTATAGTTATTAATTTTGCTAATATACAAACATGTTTTATTCAATATTCAATGCTGTCAAATGTTACAAAGAACTTAAGACATGAAATCTGACATACACACAAAGGAAAAAAATAAGATATTGAAAGATTAACCTCAGCTAGTAGTTATTATCAGCAAATTAAACATTAGCCCTTAACCAACTCTAACCATCTAATGTGGGGAAATTTTTTTCAAGCCCCCTGCACCAATACTACAGAGGACAGCATATGTGTCACTTCCCATTCCAAGATTCACTTGATTTTTAAATTAACTTACTTCATCACTTTAGGTGTGGCAGCCCAAGTTTACTTTTACTCTCCAATTGCAGCAGAGGATGCCACTCTGAGTCTGGAACATTATGCTGTGCTTGGGGGCATCCAAGGGGCTATGCCTGGAATACTAATCTATAAAAATATCAATAGATTATTTTCTTCTCTGGATTGTTTGGGGCCTGCAGTGACAGGGTCAGATGATGCCAAGGTGCTAGCTCGTCCAGCTGCGTGGGGTACTTTGCAGTTTATTCAGTCTAAGGATGTGGACAGGATTCATGGAAACTTGAAACTAAAATCTGAAGCAGAACTAGATAAGTGGGGAGAGATCATGACAGTCTATTAACCATTTCTTGTTGTTAAAACCTGCAGAGGTGTCGCTGGAAAAAATGGCGGGGAAAAGATACACGAGGTGGGGAAATGATGGTGGGAAAATGGCATTGAGTGGAAATGCCTTTCACATCAGGAAAACGTGCATTATTCATTCTACTAACATGATTGGACGGGATTCTTTTCAAAAATACTGGATTAAGGCATTTTAGGAAAACAGAGTATTGAGGAGGGGGGAAATCCTGGAAAGAGGCCAATTAGAGCATGCTGTTGTGTGGATGCTCTAAAACAAAACAGAATGAAAACATGCTCCAATTTGGAATCCAAGGCAAAGAAAAGTCTCCATGTGTATTTTCTACAAACTTACAGGAAAAAAAACCTTTAAAGTTTTTTTCTAGATTTGTAATTCAATATCATCTTTTGGTAATGGTTGCACAGAAGATGCTATATTCAATCTCTTCCTCTATTTATTCACTTCAGAGAAATCTGTGCAAAATGTCCTGAAGGTGCCACTCTACAAAAAGGTTAAAATTGGCACCGGGCAGTTTACATGCATTTTCTGTGGTGGATCTCACCTTATGGAATGGCCTACCTGAGGCTATCAGGAATGCCTCCTCACTTCTATTGTTTCACAGAATGTGCAAAACAGAAATGTTCAGGAAGATATAAACAGATCAGTACTGTGGTATAATAGATCAGCTCAAGAGTTTGCTCCTATAGTGGAATGTATTAGTATGAGGGATAGTATGAAAGCCAATATGGGATAATGGTTAGCGTTGGACTAGAATCTGGGAGACCCAGGTTCAAATCCCTACTCTGCCATGGAAGCCTGTTGGGTGACCTTGGGTCAGTCATACACTCTCAACCTAACCTACCTCACAGGATTGTTGTGAGGATAAAGTAGAGAGGAAAAGGACATAAGCCACTTTGGGCCATTGGGAAGAAAGACAGAGGATAAATTAAAAATAAATAAATAATATTACAGTATATTGCAATGCTTGTATGTATCACCTAATTGTTACTACAAGTCAAAGTCTTCTACTTTTGTAACCCTTTCTTCATGTCAGACTTTAGAGCTCTGTTGCCTTAGATAGTTTTTTGCCTACTCTGACTGTTTTGTTACTTAAGATGGTTTGCTTGCTTGTGTTGTTTTCCATCTCTTCAGTCCTAACCTCACTACACTGTTCATCAGAAATCTTTGCTGTTTGATTGTATTGTTTTTAATCAGATTTTGTAACACACCTTGAGTTTCATTGAGAAGGCAAACTATGGGCAATTAATACAGTTTGTGGTGCATTTAATGATCCAATGGACATAATTCTTTGGGAGTAGTAAGCATTTTTTGAAGAGGCTGGGAGTTTGCCACACTTTCTGAAGACCCTTTCTTCCTCAATGTACAAAGTTGGGAGACCAGGCATCCTATTGTCTGCAGCATTTGTAGACTAATTGGGGTTTCTAGTTTCTGCCTGGCATAAGCAGGGAGTAAATAGCAATCTGTCTAGAAAACAGAACATGTCATGGTTCTCACCACCATTTCAACACTGAAGTAATAGTCTCCAGAGATTTTCAAGATGCAAGAACAATAAGCGGAAAAGAAGCTCTTTCCTCTTTCCTGAAAAATCACTTAATATACTGCGACAAAAGACAATTTGCTCACATAGTTTAACAGACTCACATTATAATAGCTCTTTAACAAAAACATAACATGTATTCTACTGGTGTGCATGTTCTGTGATTTTTTTCAAAGTCAAGGAGGTCAAGTAATATATGTCAGCAAGACAGACACAAATACAACACTTTGGAATAAACTTAGACAACTTTTTTTTGTTTTTTAACTAGGTGCTGTTATGTATATGGTGGGAAGCACTGATTTCCACCACTTCCCCCCTCAGGACTTGGGAGAGCCCCCCCCCCCCAAAGAAAAGAAGTTCAATATCTCCTACTGTCAAGCACCAGTGGTAAGCATGGCATGCACAAACCAGTCACACCTGCAGACCAAGGAAAGAGCTGCAGAGCACCAGGCTACTTCTCCTCAGCTCGGAAGCGCGCCGCCCTCTCATAATGCAAGGAGAGCGAACCCCAAGCGGCTTCGCGGCGAGCAGCCCGCTAGGCTCCTCCTCCCGTTGTCGCTTTTCTGGGCGAGCCGCTCTTAGGCGTCTGCGGCTTCCAATTCTTTCGGAGTCCAGACCAGCTACAGAAGCAGCGACTGCTGCCACCTCCAGGCCTTACAGGACATCAGGCGTTTGCTAAGCCTACTCGGGAAAGGCTCTCAACCCCACGTCTAGTTTCCAGTGTCTACGATCAGTTAGTAGCACAAACTCGAAAAGATGGCGCACCAATGCAGAACAAGGAAAGTGAGGCCAAGCTGGGATTTCGAAAGCGCTCCGAGGTTTACAGCGCCAAATAGGTGCCTGGAGCCATGATACCCTTGCGAGGTCTAGAGTTTCAGGTGGGTAGCTCAGCCTTCATTATCAACAATGATCATGACTGGACCCCAGCATCCTGTTTAGTGTTGCTAACCTCCAGGTGTGGACTAGAGATCTTCCGGAATTACATCTGATCACCAGACTTCAGAGATCAGTTCCTCTAGAGAAAATGGCTGCTTTGGAGGGTGGACTCCATGGCATTATACCCCACTGAGGTCCCTCCCTAAACATTGCCCCCCCCCCCCCAGGCTCCACATCCAAATCTTCAACCCAGAGTTGGCAACACTGGTGTAGCCACTAGACTCACACCTAGCTCAAAGTCTAGAAAGCAGTCCCCCCAGGATAGAATATAAAACAGCATGGAAGATTTTGGAGAGCAGGAAGTATTCACTGGCATTTTGTACTGATCTTTCTGGTCCTGGGCTGTTCAATGTCACCAATTAGAGAAAGGAAGATTGTGCTGTACTGCAGATAACATAGAATTGGAAGGGGTAATACACACACAAACAGGCCAATTGACCCTCCTAATTATCTGGATAGAACAGAAACCTAGATGGAAAGAATATTAAATTCATCAAGTTAAAGTTAGGATTGTATGTCTAAAGGGGGGGGGGAAATAGAATAGATAACAGGAAGCAAATAGTTTGTATAGTGCTTTTTCCCTAAGCGCTTCAAGCATCTTTGAAAGGTCTAAAGTCAGTACTGTCAGTACACCAAAGAGATAGCAAAGAGCAGAGAGAATGAAAGTACAATCCTAAACAGAGTTTATAACCTTTTAAGGCCACATAAATCAACGGGTTTAAGGTATAATCTGTTTAGGATTGCAGTAGTATTTTTGTGAGGGGGTTTGTTATTGATTTGCCACAGAGATGATGTTTCTACAACAGACATTGTTCTTATTCACTTAATAGCATCAACTCTACTTAAGGGGCATCATGCCAGCTCCAGGTTTGGAAATTCCTAGAGATTCTGGGGGTGGGGCCTGAAAAGGTAGGGGACCTCAGCAGGATATAATGCCATAGAGCCCACCCTCCAAAGCAGTCGTTTTCTCCAGACAAATTGCTTTTTCAACTAGAGATCAATTGTGATTCTAGGAGATCTTCAGCCACCACCTGGAGGTTGGCAACCCCCAACTGTGCCATACTGGTGTACATAACACCAAATTTGTTTGACGTTTATGCTGCCTGGTCCAACTCTTAATGTTTAGACTGACATTGCACATGTTTACAGTATCCCCACAATATAAACAACTTTTTATTGCTTAGTGACAGGTTAGAACAACATTTGTTCAAGATAAATGCAACTGGTTCTTATATACAGTCGCCCTAAACACATTCACTAATACATACTCATGCAAGTAATTCAAGTAATGGTTATACCAACTTGAGGGGGAATTAAATTTATACCACAATTGGGCTGTTTAGTGACCTTATATTTTTTGTAAGCTAGCTTATGAGGCACATAAAAATTGCCATGAAAATCAAAGAAAACATACCAAAAAAGAGCTTTAATTTGGTCCAGTACTGTTTCTGACAGCTTGTTGAGCAGGGGCCTCTTCTACCCTCAGTTGATGTCTCTCGCAGCACACAGAGCTTGAGTGGGTAAACAATGCAGTTCCAAAAAGGGATGGGGGAGAGTAAAGAATGAACAGTTTACTATCTCCTTGTCCAATTACAGGTCTTCGTTTTAGCCATAGCCTGCATAGTGATACCAAAAATAAAAGGATGGGTCTGAGCAGGTAGCAGGAGCTCAGCCCAGGAGGATATGGAATTGCATACCTTTACAATTTTAGTTCAAGTTAGAAAAATATTTTTTGACTTTCCAGTAAAGATGGCAGAGTAATTAGAAGCAACTCTGTGCTGCTCCTATCTTCTTTGCATGTTATGCTTTGATTTGAACCTGTTTTATTTGATGAAGTGATTATTTGCCTTTATTTACTGTTTTGGGTTTTTTTTGCTATCATTCTGTGATAAGTGGGCTGATAATTTTCAACTATGAGCCATAAAGGCAAAGACACGAAGATAGCTCCCTATTCCCCCGCTGGTGCTGAACCTCAAGAAGTCCTAATTTCTCTCTAGATTTGGAGCATTATTGGATCTGAGAGGTTGTCAAAGTAGACAGGCTTGGAGTGTTGTCGGATCCAAGTTACTACCAGTTCCAATGAGCTGAAGATTCCGAGATGGATTCCGATCCGATGGGCTCAGTACACTAGAAGATGAGCAATATTTTTGGATATGAGGTGGTATGATAGGGTCCAGGGAAGTCGGAGTCTTGGCCAGTGCAATGGCTGGTACTGTTGGATCCAATTGGTCGGCAAGCTCTACAGAGGGGCTAGTTGCAGCTGACAATGCTCATTCCCACAATGCTCATTCCCACAAAGAGTCTGGTGGCTCTTTTGGCTCTGGCTTTAGGGATGAAGCTCTGGCAGTGTTTGCACAAGATAACATTTTGCCCCTCTCCCAAACAGACCAAGCAAAGGGAATGCCCATCTGTTTTTGTCATTTTCATATTGCACTGAGTGCATCTTTTAAATAAGTCCTTTTTAGCCATTCTGTCTCACTCTTTTCTCATTCATCCAGGTAGATAAGGAATCCAAAGAAAGATGCTACGAAGATCCTTTCTGACTGGCAGCTAAAGAGGAACTAAGGGTCAGGGGTGTCGCTCCTCCCAGAGAGCGGGCTGTTTTGGCGGGAAAAAAGCTGCACATGTGCTCTGGGATGGGGTGGAACCCCCCCCCCAAGGCAATTTTAGCTGCGAAACCTATCAATTGGCAGGCCTGCACATGCTCAGTCCCATGTGGGACTGCACAGAAGACTGAAAATGAACATCTCTTACACTTGGCAAGAGAGAAAAAGGACTTGTATTGGGGTTCTAATAAAGACCAGATCATGCTTCACACAGATTATACTAAAGAGGTGTCAGTATTCTGTCATCAATTCACAAAAGCAAGAAGTCTTGTGAGAAATATGATTTTGCAATACTATATTAAGTATAATGCCATCTTTTGTGACTGGTACCAAGGTCGAATTAAGAAGTTTCACAGCCCAGATGCGGCAGAATCTTTCCTTATCGGGCTAAATAAATAAACTGTTTGCACTGATCATCTAAAGAAATATTAGAATATTTACACATATACAAATGAATCTGGATGCAAGCCTTTTCTCTTTCTTTTCTCTGTTTCTTTGTCTTGTTCTGACTTCGCGATCTGGGCATAATGCCAGCTGCAGATAACAGTTTGGCTTATTGCTAGATTTTCTTTGTATGTGTGTTTGCTTATATGTTTTTTTTCTTAGCCTCTCTAAGCTTTACATTGATACAAGGGCCATAAATATTCATATTTATCTATCTATATAACTATAAAGAGGGGAGCGGCCAGTATTGTGAAGATCTCTGGCATCTTACCTGGGAGCAAAGAATTCTTTTGTTTTTAAACTATTTTATTTTTTATTATTTTCGTTTTCTTCTTCACTTTTAGGAAAAGACTTGGAAGCATTTTTCTCTCACCTTGATTGTCCATGTTTAGATACTGTTCAGCAACAGTTTCTTGCTGAACGTTTGCATATTGTAGCCCCTGGAACCTTTGTCTCATTGATCCCTCATTTTGGCTCTAACATGGGCTTAGGACTAGAAAATGAAGTCTGCATCTTGCGAAAGTTAAGCTAACAACAATGGCAATGAGCCATGCTGAGGGCAAGGAGGTGGGTTGTTAAGCAGCAATGGAATGCAGACCAGTGTCTCCTTAAAGCCCACCTCAGGATGATTGAATCGGAGGGCTGTTCCACATAGATAACAATTCAGGTAACAATATGGATGAAATTAAGGCTGTGATAACTAATATGAACACTGGCAAATCTCCAGGGCCAGATGGGTTCCAAACTGAATGGTACAAACCCTTTTCAGCTTTTTTAAATTCCAAAATTATATGAATTGTATAATGAGATTTTTGACTCCGGTGCATTGCTGGTATCATTGCAGGATGCTTATATTACTGTGATTCCAAAGTCTGGCAAAGATCATAATGTGTAAATTTTTGACCTATTTCTTTGATGAATGTGGATGCTAAGATATTAACTGCCATTCTTGCTAAAAAACTTCAAAAGGTTATTAGGACTCTGGTACATGTAGACCAAGTAGGATTTATACAAGGTAGGCAAGGTCTTGATTATTTTAGGTTGGTTGCTGATGTGATTGTATTAAATAGAAAGAGATCTGATCAATTTGCTATTCTTTCACTTGATACTGAAAAAGCTTTTGACAAAATATACTGGAAATTTATTTTTGCCACATTGACTAAATTTGACTTCCCTCATGAATTTTTGAAATGGATTACAATTCTTAATTCATCCCCTAGATCTAGGTTACAGACTAATGGTATCAATCAATCTATCTATCTATCTATCTATCTATCTATCTATCTATCTATCTATCTATCTATCTATCTATCTATCTATCTATCTATCTATCTATCTATCTATCTATCTATCTATCTATCTATCTATCTATCTATCTATCTATCTATCTATCTATCTATCTATCTATCTATCTATCTATCTATCTATCTATCTATCTAATACAGTCGAGGGGGCGTGGTGTCGACGGAGAGGAGGAAGGACACTTAGTGCAAGAGCTCCGTCCCCCCCCTCCAATTCCCCTTTTAAAATCGTCACAACGAAAAGAAACGCATTAATTATGGGAAAGCAGATGTCTGAGAAAAAGAGGCACCAGGTAAAGGCAATAAAAAACTTACAGAACTTTTTTCCGAACTGGGAAACAGCACTAGAGCCAGGGAGAAAGCATGGAGAGGAAGACAAAATGGCGGACGCAACTAAAACTGCCGAAATAAGCTCACCCTCCCAACAGGACAGCTTTTCCCAATTGATAAAACAAATGGAACAAAATCTGCTTGACAACATAAAAATGTTGTCACAGCAATTTACAGCGCAATTTGCTGAAATGAAAATCGAAATAAATAAAGCAACCCACAGTGCTAATAAAGCGGTAGAAATAAACAATGCAACTCAGATAGAAGTCAAAGCTTCAGCGTAAAAATGCTTATCAACAGGAAAGATTATTAAGGTTGGAAATTACCATAAGACAGAGGAACATTTAATTTAGAGGATTTAAAGAAAATATTAATACAAATGAAGAGCTGTCTAATTTTTTGGCGTCATGGCTAATAAAGCAACTGCAGTGGAATGAAGATGAAGATGATACTATAAAAATAGAAAATGCTTATAGAATGGGATCAAGAAACAGCAGAAAGCACAAGTATCCCAGAGACATCATTGCTACCTTTCAAGATGGGAACATTAAGAAAAAAATTCTTGCAACTGCTAGAGCGAGGGGAGCACTTGACTACAACGGAACCCCAATATTAGCCTTCACTGATTTACCACCAGAAGTACTGAGCAAAAGAAGAGAACTGAAAAGAACATCCGAGGCTCTAATACCATAGGGGATTGGGGCGGTAGGGGGGATAGGGGGTAATTGCACTTAGCCCTCATTGTCTTTTCCTGCACTTGGAATTGGTATTTTATACCAATAACCTGTTAGGTATTACCCACAGGTCACCGTGTCAGGATTGTCTATATGTGGGGTTAGGGGAGGGGTAGAAAGGGGAGGGGGGTGAGGAGGGAGGGAAGAGAAAGGAGAATATATGGTTGATAACTATCTTTAGGGGGGAAAGAAGGGGAGGGGGAGGGAAAAAGGATTTGGTCTGGTAACGTTGAAATGATTCAATGATAGATAGAAATGATTGAATGATAGATTAAATGATAATACAGTCAAAGACCAAACAAGTAACGACATACAATCTAATTATTACAGTCAAAGTAAACCATATGGATTAGAATTCTTAATTCATCCCCTAGATCTAGGGTATAGACTAATGGTATCAATCAATCAATCTATTTAATACGGTCAAAGACCAAACAAGTAACGACATACAATCTAATTATTACAGTCAAAGTAAACCATATGGATTAGAATTCTTAATTCATCCCCTAGATCTAGGGTATAGACTAATGGTATCAATCAATCAATCTATTTAATACGGTCAAAGACCAAACAAGTAACGACATACAATCTAATTATTACAGTCAAAATAAATCATATTGTTTACAAATCTATCCATCTAGGAAGCACTGAATTTCCAAAATCCAAATTCTTAAATATTTAAAACTTTAAAATTAATAAAATATTTAAATATTTCCCCCTATAAAATACTTCCAGAGACGTATGGTCCACACAGCAAATTTTGCCGCCTTTAAGGTGGTGTCTTGATTCCTATCGGCTAAAAGCCAATAAAAGGCCAAAAGGGAGTGCTCAATACTGGAAGTGTTTTCTGTCGTAAGCAAAACGGAAAACCTTCGATGTGCTTCCTTTATAGGAACGTGAAGATAAGCTTCCAAGAGATCAGTAGAGGCTAAGAAGTCTCCCTTTTGAATGGCCGCCGCAATGGTTCATAGTCTCCATCCTGAATTTGTGAGTCTTGATGTATTTGATGTATTGTCGAAGGCTTTCACGGCCGGAGAACGATGGTGGTTGTGGGTTTTCCGGGCTGTATTGCCGTGGTCTTGGCATTGTAGTTCCTGACGTTTCGCCAGCAGCTGTGGCTGGCATCTTCAGAGGTGTAGCACCAAAAGTCTTTGCTACACCTCTAAAGATGCCAGCCACAGCTGCTGGCGAAACGTCAGGAACTACAATGCCAAGACCACGGCAATACAGCCTGGAAAACCCACAACAACCATCTTGATGTATTTGTTCAGCCACTGCAGATCTAAAATGGCTCTGATGTCTCCATTTTTCTTCAGAACTATAAAGAAGGTAGAGTAAACCCCTTGGTTCCTCTGATCTGTTGGAATCAGTTCTATCACCTTGACTGGTAGCAAGTGTTGAATTGCCTGCACCAGAAATTGGTGTTTTTGATTGGATGAGTTTCTTGGTAACCGAAAGACACGCCTTGGTGGTATTGATTTGAACTCCAGACAGTATCCGTTTGTCACCCTGTCTAAAACCCATCTGTTTGAAATTGTTTGATGCCACATGTCCGCAAACTCCTGTAGCCTGCCCCCTACCTCGGTGATCTCTCTTGGGGCATCGTAGTCATGCAGACGTCTCCTTCTGTGCCTTGTACTATCTGAATCTGGAGAAGGATGTGCTTTTGCTATCAGACCTGGATCTGGAGTGCCAGCGTCCTTTAAGGGATCTGGAACTCCCATATTATGGTGCTCTCTTGGGGTCACAAAAGGACTGAAACCTCCTTTTGTGTTGCACATCCTTCTTTTTTGAGGGTAGCACTTTCTTCTTCTCTTTATCTTCCAGTAGATATTTTTCTAGTGCCTGCCCAAAGAGATTAGTTCTTTGAATGGAATTGTCGCAACCTTAGCTTGAGCCAAAGGGTCTACTTCCCATTTCCTCAGCTAGGTGTTTCTTCTACCTACTACATTGAATCCCATGGCTCTGGAATAGAATTGGAAGGAAGTTACATAGAAGCATCTGCAGCAAAGGCCATGGCTAGAGCTATTTTCTTGACTCCGTCTTTAATTTCTTTTGGAACATCACTCTCAGCTGCAGCTAAAGCCGATGCCCAGGAGAAGGCAGCTCTTGCAAATAAGGAGCCAGTCACCGAAGCTCTTAGAGACATTGCAGAGGCTTCGAAGTTGCTATGCAATGCTTGCTCGATTCTCCTGTCACATGGGTCTTTTGGGCGACCATCCGCCCCCATGGGAAGCACCGGAGTGGTTGCCAGACTAGAAACCGGGTCATCTACGACTGGCAATTCTTTAGCCACATTGGGTGTAAAGTTGGAAACAACAGGCTGACTGAACTTTGACTTTGCTGGTGTCTCCCATTCTGCCTTCATGATATCATAGAAAACAACAGGCACGCCAGTTTGAGTACCACCCTTTTTGGGTAGAGCCCTTTTTGACCCCTGTGGGAAGGTAGAATCTGTTTCCTTTTTGTCAGAGGACTTAGGGGAAATCTCCAGTGCCCTCAGGACCTTAGGCAATAGTCTGGCAAAGACCTCTTGAGGAAACAATCACACTTGTGTTGGTGCCAAGGTATCTTCTTCCTCCTCTGATAGCTCTCCCTCCTCATTAACTGAGGATAGGTCTGACATATCTGAGTTGGAATGGTCATCCTCCCAAGGGCTAGATTCCCTATGAGTAGTGGGTTCCTCCTCCCTTCTCTTCTTAGATCTTGGTGGGGAGATGATCCCTGACATTTGCTTGTCTTAGAAGTTCTTGCCTTTTTGTGCCTGCCTAGCCTGTCTAAAAGGGCAGAATCCTCCCTAAGGAAACTATGCTCCTTTAGTACTTTTTTATTATTTTATTTTTGTTACAATAAACAACAAATAAAGATTCACATAAAGAAACAAAAACAAACGAATGAATAAAAACATGGAGTGTTATGACCTGTACTTTCTTTGGGGTAGATTTTTCTTTTAATCTGCCCCTTACACCCTCTGGGTAGTTTGCTGCCACCAGGAATATATTATTCCAAAATATTTTATTCAAATTTCCCCTTTGGTAACGTGTTTAAGCGTCAGGCTCCTTCGTGGTTCTATGTGGCCCTGAGGATATGAATGGGATATAGCAATGACAGCTACACTGGGATATAACAAAATAAAATAAATGCTTATTTTTCAAGAAGCGTATTGGTTTCATAAAAGTAGTTCTTGGTTCTTAAAGTTACTTCATTTACTCTCATTCACACAGCTGGCCTCCCTTTCCCTGACTGAGTGTCCTTTCACAAACATGCTCAGTTCAGGTTCCACACAGGTTATATTTCTCTCATAAACACTTCAACATATTCAGGCAGCACACAGCTAGCCTGCTTTCCTCTGACTGCCCCTTTTCTCTCTACTCAGTCTCAAACTGCATTCACTCCGCCCACCCTTTCAGTCATCAACCAATCATATCACTCACTTATCCATCTCCTTCACCCCCCACTCTTCACCTATCTCACACCAAGCATTTAAAGACACATGCACTCATTTACTTGGAATCATTACAAATCCCCCCCCTTCTCCTTAAGCGGAACACATCTCTTTTCCAGAAGAGTTGTGTGCAGCTTCCTCTGGTTTAGGGAATATTTTATAGTCTCTGCAGTTCCAGTTAGGTCCATTTCTCACTCTTCTGTGTTTTTTTTTTTTAAGTCTTGTGTTTCTTTATCTTGCATTCCTCCTCTGCTGGGGTGTCATCTTACTCTCTGGGATGTTCCACTGCTGGGCTGAGGTCATCTTCCTCTCTGGGATGTTCCACTGCTGGGCTGTCATCTTCCTCTCTAGGATGTTCCACTGCTGGGCTGAGGTCATCTCGGCTTTGGCCTTCTCTACTAGGTCGTTGTTGGCTTCTTCTGGTTGTTTCGCTATCAATATTCTGTTCCAACCTGGCTTCACATCTGGATAAGGCATCTGCTACTACGTTATCTTTGCCTTTGATATACTGGATGTTAATATTGAATTCCTGAATGTACCAAGACCACCTTTGCAATTGTGTATTGGTATTTTTCATTGATTGAAGCCATGTCAAAGAGTGATGGTCCGTTAATAGCGTGAATTCTTGTCCCCATATGTAACTTCTCAACTTGTTTAAAGCCCACACTATTCCTAGACATTCTTTCTGCACTGAGGAGTAGTTCTTCTCCCTGTCTGTTAATTTCCTGCTTAGATAAGCCACTGGGTGTTTTATAGCATTATCCTCTTGCAGTAACACTGCACCTAATGCTAATTATGAAGCGTCTGTGGCGATGTAAAAACTTTTATTGTAGTTTGGTGCTCTTAAAATAGGCTTTGATGTGAGTGCTTGTTTTAGAGAGTTAAATGCTTCTTGGCATTTTTCATTCCAAACTATTTTATCTGGGTTCTGTTTCTTGGTCAGCTCATGTAACCTATCACCTATCTCATCAAGCATTTAAAGATATATGCACACATTTACTTGGAATCATTACAGGGAGACTTACCATTTTGGACATTTTTGCAGAATTTCTTTAAACTCGTTAATCAATAACTCTTCTGTATTACCCATCTTTTTAATAAATATATAACTTTGACTTTACTGGAAAGATACCCGCATTTTTCCATATTTCAGCCTATTATTTGTTGCCTACCTTACAATTCTAATTTTCAAATCCACAAATCATTAGCTCTGACTTCTCTTTTACATACAGAAAGTCCACGAAAAGTTTCCAGATCTTCACAAAGTTGGCTGTTGTTTTATCCCTCAGCAACTCCGTTAGCTTTGCCATTTCCACAATCTCCAACATCTTCACTAACCAGTCATCTCCTGTTGGAAGTTCATTCAATTTCCAATATTGTGCATAGACTATTCTTGCAGCCATTGTCATGTATCTAATCAAAATTCCAAATTCACTTTCTATTGAAGTATCCACTAAGCTAAATAGGCACATCTCTGGTTTTAATTGTAGGTTACTCTTTAATATTTTTTGCATTGTTAGGTATATTTGTTTCCAATACTTTTTAGTAGCAGGACAGGTCTACCACATATGGTATTATTATTATTGTTATTAATTATATTTATATCCCGCCCTCCCCGCAAGCGGGCTTAGGGCAGGTAACAACAGAAGATAAAATATACAAGATAAAATTATAATAAATTAACACAGCTTTCTAATAAAACACCTGCTTACTGTATAAAAACCATATAACATCTGACGGGGGTGGAGGTGCGGCTTAACCATGCATGGTCGCTCATATATGGGGGTAGATAGTCAATACCCCCTACAGACATAGAGGAGACCGGGAGAGAGGTTCATTTGGTGGAAACCCTGATGGCCTCAACTGTACTCCTGGCAGAACATCTCCATCTTACCGGCCCGCCTGAAGGAGACAAGATCTTGGAGGGCCCGGGTGTCCTCAGACAGAGAGTTCCACCAGGTTGGGGCCAGGAACAAAAAGGCCTTGTCCCTGGTTGAGGCCAATTGAGCCTCCCTGGGGCCAGGGATTACCAGTAGGTGCTTACTGGCTGATCTCAGCACCCTCTGAGGAGTATATGGGAAGAGACGGTCCCTCAGGTATGCTGATCCCCGTCTGTTTAGGGCTTTATAGGTTAATACCAAAACCTTGAACCTGATCCGGAACTCCACAGGAAGCCAGTGTAGCTGCTACAGAACTGGAGTGACGTGTCCTGAAAGGCACACCGATCAAGACATGGGCAGCAGTGTTCTGGACCCGCTGTAATTTCTGAGTCAGACTCAAGGGAAGCCCTGCGTAGAGTGAGTTACAGTAATCCAATCTGGAGATGACCGTTGCATGGATCACTGTTTCCAGGTCACGGGTTGAGAGATAGGGAGCAAGTTGCCTGGCCTGCCAAACATGGAAAAAAGCAGACTGGGCAACTGCTGCGACCTGGTCCTCCATTGATAAAGAGGAGTCCAACATCACGCCAAGACTTCTGACCAGCGAAACAGGCACAAGTGGTACACCATCGAAGGCTAAGAGCTGGATCCCCCCCTCCAACGTCCCATGACCTAAGTACAGGACCTCTGTCTTCGTGGGATTTAACTTCAGTCTGCTGTGCTTCACCCAAGGTAGGAGCCCTCCTTTTTTTTGGCATTTCCAACATTTATTTGACACCCCATTAAACATCTTAGCTAATTTTTGTGGGGTCATGTACCACCTGTACATCATTTTATAGAAATTGTCTTTCAAATTATAATGTAAACTTTAGACCCGTAATTCCATGTTTTCTCCCATTGCTACCTATGGATATTATATCCAAAATTTTTGGCCCGTTTAATCATGCAGTCCTTCACTTGTTCTTCTTCCGGTTCTATTTTTAACACCAATTTATATATTCTAGATATTAGGTGATCTTCTTTTATACATAGCTCTTTTTCAAATGTACTAATTGATTCCTCCATACCATACATTTTGAAGTCATTTTTAAACCTTTCTGATAGTTGCATATATGCAAACCACTGACAATCAAAGCCTTTCTCTTTCAGTTCCTCTCTCGAGTGTTTTATCCCCCCTTGCGCAAAATTACATAGGTCGTAATATGTAAGCCACTTTATGTAATATTTCTCTTCTAAATAGTGCCTCATGTGGTGAAAGCCACAAAGGTGTTTTTATTGTTATTATTGGCTTAAACTTATTCCAAATTCGTATCAGGACTTGGCATATATTATTATTCTTAAAGTCTACATTTACTTTAATTTTATCATACCACAGGTACCCCCCATGCCACCCATACCTTAGATCATGTCCCTCTAATTCCAAAAGTCTCCTATTCTTTAACTTTATCCAGTCCTTTAATCAAACTAAACAGGCACCTGCATAATATAGTTTTAGATCTGGCACCCCCAGTCCACCTCTTTCCTTTGCATCTTGCAAAACCTTTTGTTTAATACGTGTTTTTTTCTTTTGCCATATAAACGTCATTATATCTCTATGCCTTAACTCTAACTGCTTGTCAGAGCTTTAAATTAGGATTGTCTGAAACAAAAACGTTCATTTTAATAAGAGAAATTCTTCCTAACAATGATAGTTGTAATTTCTCCCATCTTTCTAGGTCTTTTTAAAATTTCATTCCATACCTTGACATAGTTATTTTGGAACAGCATCGTACTTTTGTTCGTCAGTATTACCCCTAAATATTTAACCTTTTTTTCAATTGTAAATCCCGTTTTTTCCAGTAACTGACTTTCCTCTTTTTCCTGCATATTCTTCGTTAGCATCTTTGTTTTTTCTTTGTTAACTTTAAATACTGCTACTTCACCAAATTCCTTTAATTTAGACATTAGTACCTCTGCTCCCTCTAAGGGTTTTTTTAAGGTGAAGACCAGATCATCTGCAAATGCTCTTAGCTTACACACTTCTTTTTTAACTTTAATACCTTCAATCTTACTTTCTTCTCCAATAGCTCTATTTAACACTTTATGCCTGAAACTAGGAAAAACGATTTGATGGTTTTTGGTTTTGATTTTTAGAAAGATAAATTTGCGAAAAAATAAATAGAAGAGGGGCAGTATTGGAAAAGGAAGTTTGAGAGAGATTAAAATTTAAAATATGTTTGTTAAAATTAGATGTTGTAGAGAAAAATGGTAAATGAAACGTATGATTTCTATTTCTAATTTTTCTTTTTTGTATGCTTTCATTATTTATTTCTTTTATTTCTTTGCCCTTTTATTGGGCTTTTAACTCTTAATAAAACTAATTTTTTTTAAAAAAATTAAAATTATTTTATATGCAGATGATCTTTTACTATTTATGACAGAACCTCAGTCTTCCATTCCTGAATCAATGAGTTTGATTAATAATTTTGGTGATTTGTCTGGTTATTCAATTAATTGAACAAAATCAGAATTGAAGCCATTGGAAGACAATATCTTACAGGGTGTAATTACTGAGGGACATTTCTCCCCCCCCCCTTTTTAATATATATTTTTATTTTCTAAACTATAAGAGGGAAACAAAAAAAAAAAGGAAGAGGAATGCAAATTGCACTAAAGAAAGATTAAGGTACCCATTACAAAGATTGTCTGGAATACATCTATATATCTTTTAAATATCATATTCAGGTTTATAACAGCCATTCTCCAAAACATTTCCTCTCTCTTACTATATTTCACTGTTAAATCATTTTTGATGTTTCCTGGATGCTGTTACTTATCTTGGAATATTGGTTTTAAGGAATATTAAGTACATGGTTTTGTTGAATTTTAATTAGCTGATTTTGGATATATTCTTGGATTTGGATAGATTAGCAACCCTAAATTTGTCATTATGGGATAAAGTAAATACACTCAAAATTAACATTGTACCTTGAATTATATATGTTATGTGTGCATATATACCTTGTAGATATATTCATAAAATACTTTGTTGTGGAAATTTATGTGGAGTTCAGCACTACTCAAGATTTCTTTAAAGAGGATGCAACTTTCAATTGATGGAGGTTGTGGTTTTCTGGACCTTAATGCTTATCATCAGACATATGTGTTAACATGTACAAATTATTGGGATCACTCATCTCAGAATATTCATCTTGGGCTCCTTGGAGGCTTCTTTTTTGAAGCCACTTTTAAAGTGGAATGTGTTAGAGTATTTGTTAAAATGAATTTTGTTCCTCCTGCAATCTCTGAAGCTCGAGAATTATGGCATATAAAATCACGACAATAACGATCTGATCCATTCTCACACACCAAACTAACATTATGGTTCAATCCATATTTTAAATTGAGAAGAAATCTGTTTTTATGGAAGGCTTGGACAAACAAAGGAATCTTTACCTTAGATCAACTGTTAAGTCATGGTGATGAGTTTCTTTCATTTTCTCAACTGAAGTCTAAATATGATTTGCCAACTTCTGCTGAATGGCAATATTTAAATTTGCAACATTTGTTGATGTCCAAATATGGCCCAGCAGCGTTGAGTGCTTCAGTATCTCCCCCACTTTTAGCACTCTGCTAAAGCAATAGGACAAGGCTTTAAGCCTTATACCTGTTGCTGCTATGGCTCTTAAGCTGAGACTTATTCAGCAAAAACTTAAGGTGTATGGGACACCATAGCGCCTTTAAACGAAAAGATTAAGCACAGTGTCTAATTGGTGTAATTCACAAGATGCATCTCTTAGGCATATGCTTTGGACATGTTCAGTCATTCATCCCTTTTGGAAGGAAGTCATTACTCATACTAATTTTGTATTTGAATACTCATTTATTTTTGAAGATGTTTATGTACTGTTAAACTATTTGCCTATCTTTTGGAATCTGATGGTCAATGGAAATGGACCTATGTGCCCTTACAGTTGCTAAAAGTACGTGCTGGAAAGACAAATGCCCACTTCCCAAAATTCATTGGATTGAGGACCTTATCCATTTATCAACATCTGAACCTATTGCATATTGACAGCAATTGAGTATGGACTGATTTTTATATATTTGGAAATATTTTATAGAAGCCTATGTATAGATTTGCTAATATTGTTTTTGTAACTAGTATTGGGGATTTTGTTTTCTCATTTTGCAATAATTTAAAGAAATAAAAAATACAAAAAAAACATTTTGATGTGACATACCTGTAAGTTTTCACAAGTCATGTTATTGTGTTACATATTTAAAAGATGACCCATCTCATGTACATAAAGTGTTTTATTCATAATTACAAGCTATCTTTAGTATTTTAAACAAAGATCTATAAATAGGACTAACCCCACTTGATCAAATTCTTAAAAGCCTTTTAAAACTTCAAAAGTAATGCCATTAAAGTTGACACAGCAGTGGTTTATTTAGATGCCTTCCAGTAAAGGTTCTGTAATCAATCAGTAACATAAAATGCAACATCAAGTGACTCAGAACTTTAAATCCTATACAGGAAAGCTTGAATATAATATATATTTATATATTTATATATACACAAATATTGTATTGGTCCACTGAGTATACTTTTAACAAAAAAGCTAAGAAATGTATGTAATCCAGTTAAACATACAATATGCACGATTAATATTGCAGTTTGTGTAGATAAATTATGGATATTTAATACTTGCAGGAGGTTTTGCTAAACTAATTTTTGAGGTGTTTTCAAATGCTCATTTCCCAGTGCAAAAAAAAAATTTCTCACAAGTCTCAATTTTTTTCAGAAAAAATGAATGAGAACTACCTTCAAGCGATTCCGGTAGCAGCATCCACAGGTAACTGGAAAAATTTAAGCCTGAAAGTGGTGACTGTATTTCCTCTTGCAGTAGAAAAAATTGTTTTAATTTTTTTTTATTTCAGGTACAAATACCACAGGTTTTGAAAATAACTCAACATTTTAGTGCTACAGCCCATCTGCGTATGTACTGAAGATTGAGAAATGGGTCATTTGGAGTGAGTTTTACATTCTGCAGAACAGAATACATTACACAGAACAGGCAATAAGTTACTTTCATGAACATTCAATCTTAATTTTACTTTGACTC
Source organism: Eublepharis macularius (assembly GCF_028583425.1). Taxonomy (NCBI): domain Eukaryota; kingdom Metazoa; phylum Chordata; class Lepidosauria; order Squamata; family Eublepharidae; genus Eublepharis; species Eublepharis macularius. Next base: position 87,651,782 of record NC_072794.1, on the reverse strand, counting down.
AGTGACCATAAAAGAAACTTTAGTTTAAGGTGCAACTATCAGTTGGCATTCAATAAATTATACATAGCAATCAACTGTTGTAAACGATGCCTTCACACAGTGCACTTACTACTCTGTTTCAAATCCAGCTGCCAACCTGCCAGTTTAGTTGCATATTTCACAGGAAAAGGTGGCTCAATTAGCAGGGGGCCTTCAAAATTCCTGACAGTGATTTTAGCCAGTCTCATTTTACTGATATCCCTGGGAAAATCCTAAATTTGCATTTTTAAAACTCATGGCAAACTGCCGCTTCAAAGTTTCAGACAAAATATATAGTGTTTGGAACCCTATATTTTCTATTAAATGGCCAGTCAAGCAGTAAAACCTTCATTAAAGGACAAACAATAGGCACAAAAGGCATTTTATATGTCCAACCACCAATTACTATCAATTCTGTAAAGGTATAATACTTGTGATAGCCAGACATAAACATTTCAGCGAAAACAGAATCAGCTACTTTCTGTTCAACGAGTATCCGCAAGCTACATTTTTCTACCTATAGTAGCATTGTCAGCATGACCAACTTTCCTTACAGGTGAAAATATGTTTTGCTGTTCAGCAACAGGCCTCTTCATAAACTGAATATTGTGGTAACTGGCACAAATGGCCAGCTCCCACAGAAAACAGCTAAACAAGACTTGAAACTCAATCTCATTAAAAAAAGTAAATAAAAATTAACACCTGACGTCATCTGTAAAGCGAAAAGGGTATACAATGCTTTAATTGTATGTAGATGCTCCTGCACTTTTAAAGATTTTTTTAACATCCTTAGGAGTACATTGGTGCATATAACAATTAACTTGAGTTTGGGACAGAATTGCTTTTTTTTTTTTTTTAGATTACGCATGTATTCATAAAAGGATTGTTGTGCCTCACTGATCTTCTAATTTTAAAACAGCATTACTTTTTTGCATTGAAGAAAGTTGCTTTGGTTTAATAGTTTATAGTACAGAAGAATTCCAAGGTACAGATGGAAGCGTGCTGTATTACGAGTTGTCAGATGAGATTAGTGAATATGAAAAATTACAAAGATACTAAAATCACATTTGCAGGAGTTTAAAGCCTTTTGTACTTCCCTGTTTATACATAACGTCTAATTACACACAGCTTAGCTATTCAAGGAAAGGGGACAAAGTGGTTGAGGCAAAACAAACTCTTCATGCTTCTGATATTTCAGATTTACTGAGTGCAATAGCTAGTTCCAAATCTTCTTGTTCTTGCTGTTTTAACCTTGCAAGCCGTTCTTTCTCCTCTCTCTCACTTTCTCTCTTTGCCCATTCAATCATGTCCTCTTCAGTAGGATACTACAAAAAGGAATAGATTTGTTAATTGCAAAAGCTGTTATGAAATTGAGTGTTCAAATAAGATTCAGTCTGCAACATACTATAATTGAGTTGGTTTCAATTATTGTTAGCACTGCTTACATTTATGAGTGGGGGGATCTGGTTTGCATCAAAGAGTTATTTGGTTCATTTCATTTTTCTGATCAAGGAATAAGAGAAGGCAGTTTTTCTGTGCCAACTATCTTATTTAGGTTGTCAAAACCATTTCCATTGTTAAGATTTTAGCCAGTGGATATCTGGCCTAGCTACAGTTCATACTAAAAGATTACAAACAGTGTAACCCTGAGGCATGAACCGCTGCTCATCCACTCCTTAAAGACTTTCGCAGGAGAGCTATGTTGGTGACCGAGCCCGGCAAGGCGCAGCAGGAGGTGCACAACTTGCCTTTCCCCTGACAATGCTGTGCTGTGCCCATGGCAGCAAGTGAAAACAAAGCCTGTGTGTGGGCCATGATCTCCACTGCCTGCTGACACCCCACCGGAGACCAGGCAGGTGGGGACCAAAAGACCCTGTGGTCAAGGTACCCGCAGCAAGTTGCTCAGCTTGGGGGGGGGGGAGACCTGGTGTGGGGCAGCTCCCAAAGCTCTGCTGAAGCTGCCGAGTTGCCTAATAGGGTCCAGGTTGCCAGACCCTCCCTGCATGGGTGGGGGCCATTTCCCTGGCCATGTCTCCCACAGTCTCGTGATACCCTTCTGTGCCAGCATCACATGTCTCACTGGAGGCCCTCCTGTGCTGGCCTCCCCACCCAGCCATGCACACATGAGTATGAAGGGGGTGGCCTGCTCCCTGCCCTCTCAGTTGCCACAAAAGCTCTCTCTATGCAGATGAGGAGGACATCCTGGCAAAAACCACTTTGGGCATGCCCTACCAGGGATGTACTCATGGAGATCTTGCTCCAGCAGTTGCTGTGGCTGCCCCATATCCTCACCCAGCTACTGGCTGTCCTTCACATGCTGGGGCAGATGGGCTGCTTGCCGTATCTGAAAAGATCCTCTGGAGATGGTGGGCAGAGAGACCAGGAGTGGAAAGCTCAACCAGCATGGGCAGCCCTTGGGCTATCTGGGTCAGTCCAGTCAGGACTAATAACATGGCGAATACTGCAAGAATGCTAGTAGGTGCTTGCACCACCACACACATACTCTGATCTCCCTGGACTAGTATTTCATGTGGAAGCACTGATTTCGGGGCGACCTGGCCCTCTCTTTTTCTTTAGTAGTCTCTGGGTTAACGGTCGCAGTCAGAATGAGGGAATGGCAAGCAGTCACCTGTCCAGACCCCCACTTTCACTGGTGAAGAGAAGAATCCAGTGGTGGCTCCCCCCCCCCAAAGGGTCCTGGGGATGGAGAGTTTCACCCAGTGTGTGTGTGCATGCAGCATGGGGACCGGCTGCTCTCCAGATGCAACAACCATCTGCCTGGCCTCTCAGGCCCCAGCGGCACAAACGGATTGGCAGCATTCCCCCCACACATGGACAAAATCCCACATTCCACCGTTTGCTGCGTCACCATGGAGGCAGGATGGAGGCAGTATGCGATGGTGGCCCCCATGGGATCAATGGATTCTCCTCCGTTCAGGGGCCAAGCCATCCAACAAAGCAGAGGTGCCAGGTGGATCCTCAGGGCCGCCAGTTCCCTGGCAGCCTAGGGTTGGGGACCATCCCTGGGGATGTGCTGTGGGGCTGCCCCAGGTGACAGTAGTGGAGCATGGAGCTACAGTCAGCCGCAGGTGAGCAAACAGGCAGGGAAAGAGTAGCTGTTCAACACAGACTTTATTAAACTGCCAAAAGTGAAGAGCATGTCTGGACACGTTGCCAACTTCCCTTGGCTGGGACAGGAGCTTCGCCTGATTGAGCAGCAGTCAGAGCTATCCCTCATGCTACCTTCTCAGGGGCAGGGTTGAGTTGTGGGCTGCTGGGGGAACGGTGTCGCAGGCTGGGTTCAGATGGCAGCTGAGAAGGATCACTGGGGACTGGAACAGCCATACTCCTTGGCCTCCCTGACAGATTGCGACCTCCCTGAAAGGGAAACGCATGTGTGGTGAGGGCCAGGCCTTGTGCAAGCCACAGCGAGAACAGCCACGTCCTGGGGTAGCTGCAGTGACTCCATCGTCACAGGTGCTACCAGCAACCAGATGATGGATGCCCCTCCAGCGGGAGAATGCTCCTTGACTGCCTCTGACTATTCTGCTCCTGTAACTACTTGGAGCTCTGATCTGACGGAATACCATCAAGGGGAGGGCAGCTGGGGAGGGCAGCTAAGGGAGTCTGAATGGAGCCCTGGAATGGGCTGCTAAGAACCGCCCCCAAACAGCTGCATCAAGTACGGCTCCCTGGGCAACTGCCTCTTTGGAAGGCATGGGCTGCCCCCCTGCCAGTGAGGCTCAGCCACAGAGGCTACCATGGTGGGCACCAGTGAGGGGAGAGGGTAGGCCAGAGTGAACGAACAAACTGGAGCAGCTGGCTCCTTACCTGTTGGTGCACCCTCGCCCCTCCCTGAGCCAGGAAACCTGTAAAGGAACTTGGGGGGTGGTTGTTAGTCAGACATTTTGGACGTAGATCTCCTCCCATGTGTGAGTGCAAGGTACATCTCATTTTTTGCAGTTTCCCCAGTGCACTCATGCCCTGCTACCATGTGCACTCTCTCCCGACTCATGCTCTTGATCTCCACAGCAGAGGGCTCAAGCAGAGCATCCGGTCATGTCCCTACTTCTTTGGGTTCTTGGGTGCCCAGGACGGAGGTTATGTAGGGTGGTCAGGGGACTGACTGGCCATTGTGGAAGGGGTGTCAGCAGATTGGTTGCCACCATAGTTGGCATCCTATGCTCCGCCAGGCTGCCTGCATGGGACCAGCCATGAAGGGGAGGTGAATTTTCTCCTATATTGGACGCCCATGGGCTACACCATTTTTCGTGGCGTGACTTTCTGCCATTGCTGGATGCGTTCTCATGCCCAAAACAGCTTAGGGAGCAAATTAACTTGTGCCCCACCCTCCAGCCTAGTGACTTATGACCTGGTTACGCCCGCACCCAGCTGCTGTGGCAGGCACCATCTCAAGACCCAGGCTGAGTGGCGCCTGGCTGCTGTGCTGTTGTGTGTGTGTGTGTGGGGGGGTTATGACAACGTAAGTCCGGCATACACCTACATAACTCCTATACAGTTTCTAGGGCACTTTCACTCCACTGCTCCAGGATTGCACTGTTAGTCATTCGAAACTACCCATGGACCACAAAATTTTAATGTAAAGCAATTCTTTTTTTAAAACACTGCATTATGGGAAGAAAATTACTGTTTTTATTCCTAATTTTTTCGCCTCAGTTTTTCCAAGGAAGTGTTTTAAGTGATTACCAAAGCAACTGAAGGATTCCAAGTCTACCTTCCTGACTTACTTATATGATAGCCTGACTGATATAGAATTCAATTTACTAAAGTCGGATATAGGTGCAGTACACATTTCATAACTTTTAATTTAGTTCAAGTTTTTTCCTCCAAGGAGGTCAAGGCAGTGTACACCCCCCCCCCACACACCACATTTTAATCACAACCACTCTATGAAGTTAGGGTGAGAGAGACTTCACTGACAAGGCAGCTATTCACAAGGATACTACCCCTACCCTGGACTAATTTTAGAGTAAACAGCCAGGGACTTGGAGAATGGCTGGTTGACAATGACAAGGCCCAGGGACAACACTTCCCTGTCGTATTCATCAATTTATATTTATGAGTATTTCATGAGATTAAGTTGTTCAACTGTAGCTACAGCCAAGGTATGTGCTGTTCATTGTTTTACCAACAAGAATAAATATTTGAAGTTTTGTCTTTGGAAGAAGTGTTTATTGGTGCCTTTTGTGCAATGATTCGGTTATTTTTTCCACTGATTACATTGTTTGATATATGATATATGTATGGTTTTCAAGTATTTACTCCTCCTTCAAGGAAGATTCCGAAATGATGAGTAATCCGGAAGCTTGTCAGAAAGAAGGAAGATTAAAGGAATATTGTACATGTTTGGATTCAACATGAAGTGTATTTGATTGTATATGAGATATAATTACTTTGTTACAATATTTATTGGTTATTTGCTAATAACTGAACAAATTTGTGGATATTATTGGCTGTATTGCTTGCTGGATCAATTTTTACATTAATATACACATTTCTAATTGGATAAGAATGAATTTCAATTGTGTTTAGAGACCCTTATCTCAGTGCTTTTTGTAGTTGTTTATTTCAAAGACTGATTCCTCTTGATAGTATTTGCTTCAAAGGCCTGAAACTTCTTAAAGAGAAACATTAATAATATAGATATGATACACCATTGTATGAAACATTTTACTTGCTTGAAGCCTGAGAAGTATATAATAATTATCACGGTAGCTTACAAAATCTTTATTAACGACAACTCGATTACTCCCCATCCCATTTACTTACAGCACTGAAATTAGCAAAATTGTTGTTGTCCTTCTCTTTGCAAACCCCAGTGGTAACAAATGGGTCACGAAAGAGATCGGCTTCCTGTTCTTTGGAACCATCGCAGCCTGGGAAGGGCTGGAAAGGGTCATTTACTTTTAAGGAATCTGAAGGCTCCAATGTGTTGATAGGTCTTTTCCCTACATCAAAATAATCACTTCAGAATGAGTCAGAATCAGTTACAGTATTTAGAGCACACCACCTTATTATTCAACATAAAACATTTAATACAGAACTAACTTGGCTTTATTTTTTTCAAATGTTTCTGGGAGGTTTTTTTGGCAATGATTGTATCCAGGAGTGAATTCATGTGGTTAAGAACTATCCCTTTAATTTAAATTATAGTGTTTAACCAGTCTTAAAAACTGGTTTAAGCCAGTTTGCTTTGTCAAATTCAGTTTACTTCCCAAGAACCAGCTTTTAAAACTACACTGTTATTGTAATTTAAAACTACCTCTTTTCCAATCGAGGGCTTCAGATGTATTTAAAAATTCCTGATCTAAATTAGGAGGAAGAATTTAAATATCTAGTAGAAACTGCTTGTATGGGAATTAGTTCCTTTCTGAACTACAGGTTATTTTAACATAAAACATGAAGGAAATAATTACATCTTTTAAAAACAGGTAATGCTGGCTCTTACCTGGTGGAGGAGGACAAGGTCTGGTAGGTGTTCCAGTTTTGGGAGGTAATGCAGGAGGAACATCTTCATTTTTGGCTGGAGGTTCCTCAAATACATTTTTAGTTATGATCACACTGTTCATAGAGCCTGTTGCAGATGAACTAAAAAGATTCTCATTGTTTGCCTTAAGGAAAAAAACCAGATGAACATTATTACTGTTTGCATCACTTCTTCTGTCACAGCCCTGTTCCTGCTATAAGTTGCTACCCCTTTATTTTTTCTATAAAGTAATAAATAAATTGGAATACTACACAACTCATGCAAACACAAACTCATACAAGACGATTCCATGAAGGCTGCCAGAGGAAATGCCTCCGCTTCCTCCCCCTCTTGCTCCATCCCTTCCCTAACCCTCCGAGTTGCACACTTTCCTTTTCTACCCTTGGGAAGGACCCACTGTGTGGATTTTTTTGATTTGTGAAGTAGCCATTTTGGGAAAGAGATATATAATTTCATGAAACTCAATATTATGTTGTAACATACTTTTGCTTATAAAACTGCACCATATGGGAAAATTGCCCCAAGCATGTGGATGTCACTTCACACATTTAGTGCTGCAGCAGCCAATAGGACAGTGTTGTAAATGTGCTGTGCAGTAGCATAACTGCCACTGGAAAATCTTCAAGGAAACTATTTGTGTCCTGGTTTCCATGTTTTTGTGGAAAATGCACTCCACCAATAACATCACTCATGTGGGCTGTACTTTACTGATATAAATTGAAATCACCGGTCTCACTTGCTACAAAACTTATTCATCCAACCCAAGGAGAGAACACAAGCTAAGCTCCCTGTTACTGCAAAAGTATACAAACATTAATAGCTTCATATGCAAATCCACTATAAAGATGATAGATCAGTTTCTGAATAGACACAGAAGAGAGAGAGGCAGGCAATAAGACTGCAGGTGTTTGAAATCACAATAGGTGTAGCTTGCCATTAACTATATTGTTTTCGCAACAGCTCATAAAGCAAACTCTCATAGCTAATTAGACACATAACAGCTCAAAATAAGGAATCAGTCCAAGAAGCCATGGACCTGTTGAATTTATATTCAACATTAGGAGAAGTTTTATTTTGTGCTCCAGTAGTCTGGAGCCTCCCACGTCTCAGTTATTGCTGTAATTTTATGCCCTTTCAATGGCATGAATCATTTCAAATTACCTTTGACAATGTGCTGAAATCAGCAAAATCACTTGCAAATGATTCATTTCCGAACAGAGAGGCAAAGGGATCTGTAGCTAAATTAAGCCAAGAACAGAAGAGAAAAAAAAGTTACATTCATTGCATAACAAAGTATCATCAAAGGCAGCAGTCATACAGAGGCTGCCTATTTTTTAACAATGAAAAATAACCTGTCATCTTGCACACAAGTCACAGCCAACATTTTCTAGGTCTTGTTTGATAACTAATTAGGAATGCACTAGTAATTAGGAATGCACTGGTCCATTAGAATTTAAAAATAATGCAAATGTCTGCAATATCTAACCAAACTGTTACAAAATATGGTTGTTGTGGGTTTTCCGGGCTGTATTGCCGTGGTCTTGGCATTGTAGTTCCTGACGTTTCGCCAGCAGCTGTGGCTGGCATCTTCAGAGGTGTAGCACCAAAAGACAGAGATCTCTCAGTGTCACTGGCCGTGAAAGCCTTCGACAATACATTGTTACAAAATAGTCAACAAGATTTCATACAACTCTTCTTCAGGCTGGAAGGCATGTTAAACATAATAATAATAGTAGTAGTAGTAGTAGTAGTAGTAGTAGTAATAGTAATAAAAAGATGGCGGGTGATAGAGGAGCCACAGTGTGGAACATGGTATAATTTCAGAATTAAATAGACACTGTTTTACAAGTCTCATGAGATGGGACGTATGTGATGAGATTGTGTATGGGAGGGCCACCACATTACAAGTCTGTACTGTGCCCCAAAACGATTTTTGGTTTCTACCTTAAGTACTGCTTCTGCCCATATCAGCCTGCCCAGGTTTTGCAATCTGCACATGGTGCCTTCTGTGGGAACTAGACTTAGGTTGGCTGGGACTTGTGGGAGAGTTCTTTGGTTGTACCCCCTCCCATGCCGTGGAATTCCATCCCCCAGAAGTGAGACTAACACTGTCCTTGAAGGCCTTTCAGAACAACCTAAACACCTTTCTCTCCAGAGTGAAATAATACTTTGTTCTTGGTTTATTTTAGACGTTTTAATAGTTTTAGATTTTATCTTGTTTTGGAGTGGGGCCATGGCTCAACGGTACAGCATTTGCTTTGCATCCAGAAGGGTCCAGGTTCAGTTCCTGGTATCTCTAGCTAAAAGAATCATGAAGTAGGTGATGAGAAGGACCTGTTGCTGAGGCCCTGGAGAGCTGCTGCCAGGAAGAGTAGGCAATACTGACCTTGATGGACCAATGATCTGATTCAGTCTAAGGCATTCATGTGTTAGCCATCTTGAAGACCCGTGGGGTGGAAAGTTGGCCTATAAACTTAATAATTACACCAAAACTGCACTTTGAAGTGAGTACATGTTTGTGCCTGTATCCTCTCAAGTCTGTGTTGGGGAGTTGGGGTTGGGGGGCTCTTCCGAAAATTTAAAACTCAGAAGTAGAAATGTTATCGTCAGAGAAGTGATCCAAGTTGACATCATACAAAATCCAGTCCAAATTGTGTTCTTAAAAAAACTAACAAAAAAGAGAAACCCTCAACTGAACTCCAGTTGAGTTTTGGCAGAAAATAAATATGGTACCAAATATACTATTTTTGCCACTCTCAAAAAGAAAGAAACCCCACAAGTAATGGGAACAAGAGAAGTTAGGGAAGTAGACAAAACAAGCAGAACCCACAGAAGCACTGAAATTGAAGCTCATGCATATTGCATGGCTGATGTGTTTCTTCATCAGAGGAGTGGGAGGGAACAAGCATGCCAGTGATGAAGGGCAGCTGCAGCTCTGCTGCTAGGCTCCTCCAAGCCAGTAACAGTCTTGGCTGCAGACTACAGAGAGAGGAGAACTCAGGTGCCCAACCTGAGGCTGGCAGGAGATGGTCAGGGAAATTCATGCACGAGGGAGGGCAGAGTGCAAGTTCCTGTGACAATACTTCCAATCCTTTAACCACAGATAGTTAAGTGACAGGCAGCAGTACAACTGTGCCAGCTCTAACAAAATATTTAGAGTGTGCTTGGAAGCAAGGCTGTTGCCTACGTTGCATACCAATCATAACATATTACTCACTCATCATCTGATGACAAACATTAATGTGACAGAACTTATGTTTTTACAATTTAGACAGATATGCATTTATATGAACAGTAGGTTCTTTACCTGGATCACTTGGAACTGTCACAGCAGTTCCACCTGGTGCAAAAGGATCATTATGTGTCAGTGTTTCTATCTGAAGTAAAAAAAATGATAGATTAGTTTCTTTAGATTATAAAGTTTGTTAGCATTTATTTTAAAATCCTAATCTTTAATTCAGAAGTACCACTACTTCTGCACAATTTCTCTATTTCTTCATCAGTTAGTAAATGCCAAAGAATGTAGAAGTGGTTGGCTTGGCTCCCAATTACACAAACCTTACAACTTTTTTTGATGCACAGAATTCTTTTTCAAAAGCAACTGAACATCCTTTTAACATGAAACCTGAATAGTCAGTTATTGCCTTACTTCCTTGCTGCCATTTAGTACTTTCAGGGTTCTAAGATATTAAAAACTCAGAATGTCTGGCTAAGCAAAGGGACAGTGACCCACAATTTACTGGTATGTGCCTCGCTGTTATTAAAAGTTACCTCCTGGATCCGTGCCCATCATGGCTGGTGAAAACCGGTGGTGATGGGATACGGGCTCCCTTGACAGAGATCATCATTCTGTCTCTAAGTTCTGAGATTTTTCCAGGGGCTTTGAAGGACGCAGTGTGACGTCCTCTCTAGAAGAAACCATCCCTGGATCTTGAAGATCTGGACAGTAACTGCCCAATTTTGAACCTTCCATTCTGGGGCAAGGTAATTGAGAGAGTGGTGGCTGAGCAACTCCAGGTTTTCCTGGATAATTCTTCCATCCTGGATTCATTTCAGTCCAGTTTCCACCCTGGCCATGGGATGGAGACAGCACTGTTCGCCCTCACAGACGAGCTCCAGCAACGTCTGGACGGAGGCAGGTCAGTGTGCTGTCCATTATTAGACTTAACAGCAGTGTTCAACATGGTCAATTACGATCTTTTGGCCCACCACCTCGCCGATGGGGAGATCACTGGGATTGCCTTGCAATGGCTGCTCTCATTTCTTCATAATCGGGGACAGAGGCTATTATCTTGCTACTCTTTGGTATGAGGGGTCCTGCAGGGAGTGATCCTTTCCTTTATGTTGTTTAACATCTATATGCGCCCCATCGCCCAGATAGTCCACTCCAGAGCTTTGAGCTGGGTTGCCATCAATATGCTGATGACACCCAGCTGTATCTGATGTTGGGCGGCCACCCAGCTACCACCCCAGATATGTTGGCTAAGGGTTTGGAGGCTGTGGCTGTTTGGTTGAAGCAGAGTCAATTGAAACTAAATCCAGCAAAGACAGAGGTCCTGTTCCTGGGCCAAGGGCAAATGGATGGGAGGATCCGGCTTCCAGCCTTTGAAGGTGCACCGCTGGCACCTATGCCAGTGGTAAGGAGTCTGGGTGTGACCTTGGATGCCTCACTTTCGATGGAGACCCAGGTTGCATCAGTTGCCAGATCAGTGTTTTTCCATCTTCATCAGATCTGTAACTCGTTCTACGCAGGGCTACCCTTGCAACTGACCCGGAAATTGCAACTGGTCCAGAATTCAGCAGCTCGGGTCCTTATGGGGATCACATATAGGGCACGTGTTAATCAGTTGCTATGCCAGCTGTACTGGTTTCCAGGTGAGTTCCAGATCAAGTTCAAGGTTCTTGGCATGACATTCAAAGCCCTAAGCAGACTGAGACCAGCCTATCTCTGGAACCGATTCCTCCTTTATATCCCTTGAAGGGCCTTGCATCTGCTGGTAGTCCCCAGCCCAAAGGATGGTCGCCTGTCCTCAACCAGAGCCAGAGCTTTTTTGGTTCTGGCGCCAGCCTGGTGGAATGCTCCTCCAATTGAGATCTGGGCCCTTCAGGAGCTGTTACAATTTTGTAGGGCCTGTAAAACAGAGCTGTTCCACCAGGCTTATGGCTGAAGCAGGCAGTCCCTCATTTTTCTTATGGCCTCCTTGATCTTGCCATGGTGACTCTCTGGCACGTTTCCTCCTGACCTGTACTATGAGGTTCTGGTTGAAGTTGCTGCACTTTATGCAAATTAGATGACATGTTGAGATTTTAATTGTGTTTTATATATTTTATGACATTTATTATGTATTGTTTGTTTTGGTTGTAACCCACCTTGCGCCTGCTTGTGGGGAGGATGGACTAAATATCAAATTAGATAGATAGATAGATAGATAGACAGACAGACAGACAGACAGACAGACAGACAGACAGACAGACAGACAGACAGACAGACAGATAAAATACCAACAGCCTATGAAAATTTCTTGGATTTCTGAAACAATGTGTGCTAAATACATAAAAGTTATAACTGTTCATAGACACCTATTTTTTTAGAAAAATGGGAACAATTAGGAACCGCAGCAGTGATTCACACTTCTATTTACCATTTTACAATATGCATTTCTAACTATACCTCAAAGACCAAGAAGCTGGATTTTCTGGGCACAGCATCCCACTTAACCTCAAGGATTCATACAACAATGACAATGAGGCTGCAACAGAGATCAGTGACCAAATGCTCACTGCCTTTAATAGACATATGTTTGTAGATGCAGGAGGACTAACAAGAGTTCCCTAAAGAAATTAGGAAGCCATGTCGCATCAAAGTTTAACACACACATGCTAAAAATGACACATTCCCTTACTTACTGTGGAATTACTGCTGTTGCTGGCCACACTGAAAGGGTCAATGCTTCCAAAAGGATCTGTGGATGACTGCTTGAAAAAGCACTCTGCAGCAAAAGGATCTGAACCCTTGAAAGGATCGCCACCAAAAGGATCTTTAGAGAAAACCAAACCAAGGAAGAATTATTGAAGAAATGTTTTGAATGCAATTCCAGAAGAAGTCACAAAATACTTTGATTTTAATTATTAAAATATTTCAATTAACAATATTATTTGAATTCCCATTCCAGTTTTGCAGAAACTTTTAGTACGCAGCTATCTCCTAACAAACTTCCCCTCATTTAAGGCATTACTTCACATATTCTGGTAGTTTGTTTATGCCTAAAGTCTTCCATCTGTCCAGACCTGGGACCCACTTTAAACCCCAACATGCAATTATTATTATCTGAATTATTACTTTTTACACAAATACAACAGGACAGTCTAATCTTCAAGGCTACAGCACATAAATGCACATGGTAACATACATAATATCATTATTCATTACTGTATCCATGTACATGAGTTTTTAAAGTTAAAACTATCACTTTCCCTCTTGAGGTAGGCCTGCAAATACTTATGTTGTAAAAGGTACCTCACAGTATCCATGCAAGAGAACATTATTAACAGAGACTGAGCCAACTAAGACACAACTTGCCCGTGGCTGCCAACTGAGCTAGAATCTGAACTCAAATCAAAACCCAGAACTCAGCCAACTGAACTACACTTCCCAGTCCCGTGCGACGCACTTACTTCATCTCTTACACACCACGATGAGAGAATAAGGTAAAACAAAGAAAAATACAATCAAAGCAGAGAGGGCAAACTCGGCCTCTCCGGGCTTGATTCAGAACTGAGCCCAGCTCACTGAGGTATTATCTGAGAATTCAGAAAATAGCTCAGTCTCCTGCCTAGCCTCCCCCCCCCCTTCCACACCTGGCATAATTCAGATCCTGTCTGTCACACTTTCAGTGAGAGCATCAGCTCTACAAAAAAGATAAAATTCCTCCCTTCAACCTACAGTGTAATCTCCTAAACCCTAACCCTGTTGCAGTGGCAGAGAAGGCAGGGACAGGAGTCTCTCACACCACCTTCCCTTGTCACCAGAATGCTGCTACAGCAGCTTCCCAGGCACCAGTGAAAATATGGTTCTGCCTATTTATTTAAAATATTTATTAGCCGCCTTTCCTCTAAAGTTGCTCAGGGCAGCTTACAATGCACCTGACATCCATGTGCCTAGTGTACACAAAGTTCTTTTCAACAGAAAACAATTGTGGCTATACGGTGCTTCCCTACCTGAATAGGACAGGCTAGCTCAATCTCATCAGATCTTGGAAGCTGAGTAGGGTAAGTGGTGGTGGTTAGTACTTGGCTGGGAAACCACCAAGGAAGACCAAGGTCACTACACAGAGGCAGGTAATGGCAAGCCCCAGCAAGTGTCACCATCTTGGCTGCAACTTAACAGCACTTTACTTGCGCACGCACACACACACAGAGCTCAATGCTTAGACCCCACAGCTTTTGCTACCTAACAGATGGCCCTTTTTCTTCCTTTAAAAATGAACCGACTATGATGGCAAGAGAATGCCATGGCCACCTGCCAGAAGCCAAAAGTTGTTGAACTCGAGCATTTAGCACTTTATATCCACAAGCATTTTCTGTCCGAAAGCACTTTTTGTACACTAGGCACAGGGGTATTAAGCATACTAGGAAGATGACAGATTCCCTGTGTTTACAGAACACTAAAAACTAGATATTTTTTGTTCTAAAATAAATTTAGCATCTATTACAGGTGCCCCCACAGAGATTCTCACTAAGCATTTTTTTGTTTCATATAATAATGTTATTTTATATTAGTTGAAAACGTACTAAATACATGGCCAAGTGCCAAAGCTTCCATGCAAAACAAAATCAAACCATCACTCTATCGCATTTAGTTCCTCATAATTCACTGCTTCTGGATAATTGAAAGAAGAAGAAATTACTTACCAATCTTTCCAAAAGGGTCATCTTTGAAAGGATCGCCTATTTAAAAAAATGGTATTTGATATTTGAGCAATTCTATACAGTCATCAACTGGGGAACTGATCATGAGCAGATAAGTCTAAAAATCTTCTAGAGCTCCTCTAGAGTTTGAGGGGCACTCCTCTTCCCCTCAACTAATGGCTTTATCCATGTTTCCTCTAGCTGAGGAAAGCATGCCTACATTCCTCAGCTCTTTCATGGGGACACTGTGGAAGTATTATCAGCCAAATTTATCAGATGAAGGCTGGAGGTTGATCACCCACTATAACACAAAGAACACCAGTTACATGTAAGTGAAGCCTCAAGGGTTTTTTCTTTCTTTTATGTTTTTGAAGTGCCACAATGGATGATGATTAGGTTGTTTTAGAAAATGGGATTGCACTTATGGTAACCGTTCATCTTCTGTGCCGCCCCACATTGGGATTGCGCAGATCAGCTGCTCAAAAAAGTCTTTAGCTTTTCTAAAGCTCTATTAGGGGCTATTTCTACCCAAGTACACAAGAGCACATTTTCCTGTTTAAACAGTCCTATGCTTTGAGAGAGATGCAACCAATTCTCTCAGTTCTCCTGAGATGCCACAAGCTCACACTGGATACTTCACATCGGAGCTCACAGTGGGGCAGGAGGGAGGGAATATGTGCCTGCATAGAAGAAACTTGATGAACAATGGTTATAGGAAAATGCAACACTGTTCTCATCTTTGTCTGTGTAGGTTATTTTGGTACCACATCTCACACATTTCTTAAATAATGCCTTTTGAGACATTTTGAAGAAAAAATGGGAGACTCACAATCTTGATGTAGAAAAAAACTAAAGCAGTCTCCTCAAGAAAAATATACACAGTCAAAGATCAACATGGAGCTATGAAAGAAAGTTCTTCTTGCAGCAGCTATGTGAGAACTGAGCAAAGGGGTCGCTTCTCCTTCTCTGTGTGTGACCATCTAGGTGGGAAAAGGAGCTCTCATCTCTCATGCATTCAGGGAGAAGCAGCCCCCCCCCCATGGAGCTTTAGAGAAGCTAAAGAAAACTTTTCCAAGTGGCTGGCCTGAGCATGTGCAGTCCCAATGTTGAACTGCACAGAAGAACAAGGATAAACACCAGTTGCTTCTTGAAAAGACTTACTAAAGGATTGTTTTTTCATCAGCTACTGCTTTTCTGTCATTGATATCTATAAAGTAATGCTTGGTAAAAGATGACAATGTGGATTATGTTGCTGCTTTCCTGATGTCTTCCACTGCAGCACTTCAAGACAGCTGCATGCTGAATATACACTTTCAATTCTCACTGTACTGGACCTTTGGCTACAAGTTTTAGTGACTACATAATCCATGTGGGAAGCATTTGTGTAGAAGCTCTTTTCTCATTTTTCTTTCTCCTAAACACAGAAAGTGAACAAAGGTCCATTCTGAGAGCATGTCTATTATAATTTTAAAAACTCTTGACATGTAATGAGGGACATGAATGTTCCTTCTCATCCTGAGCATCTAGAAAATGAACAACTTTAGGTAAAAATTCTCAGCTTGTTAGAAGAACTTTGCCTCCATGGTATTTTATAAAGGATCATTGTACACAAAGTTAATCTACCCTACAAGTACATAAATAGTAAATACAGAGGACCAGAGGACACACTGCCATGTTTAAATGGCTTTATCATCAGTCAAGCCAGAACTAAGAAGTACATTCCAATGTGGGTAAACATTGTTTTACTGAGTTTAATGGATGATTATATACCAAGAACAAATAGAAATATGGTTCAAGATTTATTGATATCAGCCAAATTGCTAATGGCAAAAAATTGGAAAAATACATTTGTGTATGAAAAAGTATGTTATTTGCTGAGATTATCCAGATTAAGAAAGTTTGTACACTTATGAGATGGAAGACAGCAAAACTCCGTTTTGTAACAGCTGCCAACCTTTTCTAAGCTACTGGAAACAGATGCTTGATTTAACCATTGATTTTTATAATTCCTTGTTGAAAATATATTCATTTTTATATGTAAATTTTAAACATTGGTGAAATATTTGCATCTAAATGGCTTGAGTATTTTATTTCTGCTTGTTAATGTGGGTTTTCGAAAGTATTTGAGTTTAAAGGCAGGCCTCTTAGGAAAGAAGGGGTGCTGGATGGGTGAATGGAGACCCATTCTATGCTATGATTGATTGGTAGCTGTAGGAACTGCAGTTTTTAATCAGAGCTGAGAGAAAGTTATCATTCTAGCTGAGTGAGACAAACTTTGTGGAGCCCGTGTCAGTCTTTGGGTGTTTCAGATAAAGGATTCTGGCTACATCAGGCAAGCTGTGTGGAAGACTGAGAGCTTAATTCTGTCTAAGTCAGGCAAATTGTCTATGAGCCTGGATCAATCTGTACATCTGACAGAGAGATTATTCTATCCAGGCCAGGCAAGCTGTATGGAATGCATCTATGTCTGTGTAGATGAGAAGAGAGTTTAGTTGGCTAGTGAAGATATGTGTGGAAAATTCGACTGCGTGATTGACTCTATGAATATACCTTTAAGAAGAGATAATTATTTGTGAAACCATCAAGTTTAAGAACTATTCTGGAACTAACACACTTATCAAAACTCTGCAACCATCATGCTTATGTACTTATAAATAAATTCTACTTTTGTTTAAACAAGAAAGATCTTCCTTTTTTAAACACAACTACCTCCACGAGCCGACTATTCTTTCAAACTACCATCTATAACAAGCCTTCCTATATTACCAGTTAATCTTAGGAGGTCTAAGTCAAAAGCTTTTTGAGAGAGTCAAGGTGGCAGCAATATTAAGGGCAAACAAACACAAAAGGGAAGGTGTTCTCAAGGTAAAAGCTTGGGTAAGTTGAGAACACCTGAAGGTCTGTGTGAGTGGAAATAACATGAGTTTGTTGTGATCAGACTAGTCCTCCTGAGGTATAAATTTAAGGTAAACTAAGGAAGCACTAAATTAAAGGTCCAAAGGCAATGTTTAAAGGTTTAAAAACAAACAAAAATAATTACAAACAGTATGATAATAATATATAAAAAATCACTGTAGAAAGTATTATGATGGTTTATAGTTTGCTTATCTCACTGGGCCGTGCCAAAATATTTATTATTTGCCAAAATATTTATTATTTGCCAAAATATTTATTATTTGTTTATCTCACTAAAAATGGAGTAGGACAAGTGCTATTAATCATCTACTTAAATTGTACTATATTAAAACAATTAAAAATTAAGTAAACTTCTGGCAAAATGTTTAGATTACAAATGAGCCAGCACATATTTCCTTTTAACAAGAATACTAAATGCTGCAATCACAACTAAATTAATTCTTAGTGAAAACACTGACAATACATTCTCTTATATCAACCAACGAGCAAACACAACACCAAACCATGTATCTGAGGCTCCTGGAAATTCTTTAAAATCAATAGCAACCATGGCAAAATAATTAAAACCAAATTTGGAGAAGTTGTCTAATTATCTTTTCACCACAACAGTAAAGTAACAGTAACTGTGCTTTGTTCTCTTCAGCATGAGAAAAGATACAAAAACCCATTAGTCAAGAGATTGAGAGAGCATACACTGCAATGTAGAGCACCTCTGTAGGACTGCACAACAGCTATGAAGTTCATAACACAGAAATAGCCCCTCATCTTCCAAAACAAGGGAGCTGACACACCACCCAAAAGATGGAACTATTATCAACATTTAACATAATTTCATATAGTTACCTCTTGCATAGATTTCAAAAAGAAATATCACTAGATAAATCAGCAAGGTAGCTATCAGCAAGGTTCTCTTTACTGTATTATCTCCTTCTGTAAACACAGAATTCTACTGACAAATCAGAATTCTATTATCATACATGCCAATTTTTGGTTGGATAAGAGAATGCTACAATTGTAGTGTTACATTACTGCTGAAAGGTTTAGTTTGCAAGTTGCTTATGGCCCATCGCCTTAATAGAAATTTAATAATACTCACTAATTCCTCATGTATCACCCACTTTTGAGACTACAGGTGATATCATCTTACAAGAAAAAAGAGATTGTGATGTGTGAGAAAGAAAAAATTGTTCACTTACTGTGCTAGAGTACAGCAATCTAGGAAAGCACTTGCCTTGGCTAGGCTCCTTGACTTTTAATAATGACCAAGGGAGGGGTTTCCCCATCACCTCCCAGACTATATTACAGCTGAAAAATAAACCTTTGTAACAACTGCACACATAACTGATCCAACAGGATACAGATAAAAATTCTGTGACAGTTGAGAAAGAACTCTCCTCCCAAAGGCCACATGTAGAAGTGAAGGCATCAATGCAATAGCAGCAAATGAAAAAGGAGATTAATTTCCAGCACTATAAAGTGCTATATAGCAGTACAAAAATTAATTGCCCACCTAAATCAAAGGAAGACTCCTGTAGGCAGCCAAGGATGCTATCCTAGTGAATGAATGAGCATTAGTACGTAATGGTACCACGAATCTCTTAGTTTGATACACTTTAGAAATGGATCCCCTAATGCAGCAGTGCATAATAGAAACTGTCATTAGGGCACATAGAGAAGAATTTCTAAATGAGATGTTGTTCTCAACATACAGAGGACCCTACATTCTATGCCATCCTTGCTTTCTTGAGGGGGAAGAGTTAGGACCAAAACAGGTTTCCTCTGACTTGCAGAAGGAGGAATTTATTTTTCTGGGCCCATTCTGAGGACTACCTTGTCTTTATAAATGAAATATATAAAAGTATGTGTTAACTGAAAGAGTATTTCAATTCTGCAAGTTGATGTAATGCCCATCAGAAAGGCTATGAAAGAGAGACAACTCCTCAAACGGACTGGGTGGCCATAAGCTGAAATGATGACTTGTTAAGTCCTGAAAGAACAGTGTGTAGATCCCTGGTAGGAAATCTATGTAACACGGGGTGGTTCAACAGGGAAGCATCCTTAAGAAAATGTTTCACATGTAGGTGTTGTGAGAAATGCCTACCCCAGCTTTACCCCAATGACTGCTAAAATGGCTGCCACTTGACATCTTCAGATGCTCTAGCCTGGGGGGGGTGGGGGGGATGAAGAAACTTCCAAAGGTCTCCTACTTCTAACCTCTTGATCTAAGGATTTGCAGGAACACCAGCAAATAAAAACTATGTGCCATTGTATTCCCAGTTGGTTGAGGCCTTATAAAATACTAGGAGCATTGAAGTGGCTTCTTTGGAATAAATGAATGCCCTTAGCTGGCACTGCTCAACTTCCAAGCAATCAGTTGTAGGTAATTTAATAATAACTGCACCTCTATACACTTCTTCTAGACAGATTAGTGCCCCACTCAGAGTGGTGAACAAGGTCAGCGTTATTATCCCCACAATACAGCTGGGGAGCTGGGGCTGAGAGGAATGGCTTACCCAAAGTCACCCACTAAGCTCATGGAAGTAGTGGGAGTTGAACCAGCAGAACGCTGATTCACAGTCCAATCACTTCACCACTATGCTACAGCTGATCACTGGGCCTTGTGACAAGAGATCCCAGCTCTAGGAAAGCTAGGGGGACCACCTGAGTAGGTCCTGCAACCAATGCCTCCATGGCTAGAATTGGGTGATCAGAATCAGTTCTGGTTTCAGCTCTGCTGAACAAACTTTGAGATAAGCTTTTTAGGAGAAAATGCATGTACAAGACTTTTAAGCCACTCATAAATCAGCATGTTAGGCCCAGGGCCTGAATCTTGGAGAAAAATGCTGTCACCTGTTGGTTGTTTGAAATTTCAAACAGATTAACATCTGCTTGACGAAAGTGCACACACTTGTCTCCATTCTATCTGATCCATCCTTTTCCTAGTCAACCGATGTGTTGATTATACTCGATCCTGTCACCAAATACCTTCATTGATCTTAGATGTTGTTTCATTCATTTTACAACCCTGATTGTGTCACAATGAAGGGTGATTAACTTTATGTTCCCCTGGCAACTAATTATGTTTTGTGGACATATTGTCTGTATGAGAACGTCCTTTCCTGCTAAATAGTTTTGGAAAGCAAGGAGTTCCAACTGAATGGCACAGAAATCCAGTCAGGTGAGGCTTACTCTGTATTCTGGTGACATCCAAATTTCCTAAGGTACCATTCCCTGGCTGTGGGCTCCTTGTCTGAGACTGGCTTTCATCATTATCAAAAATCAGTGGCTCCCTCAGCAGAGATCCTTGGAAAAGACTATTCTGTGTTAGCTACCAATGGCGAGCTTGGGTGATAGTCCCACTAGTTGCCTCATTTTCTGCTTATCTGGTCTTGGTATGGGAGCAGTTTCTGAAGTGATCTGGCATGAAACTTTACATATGGGACTGACTATATCTCAGAAAGAAGTGAGCACCCTGAGCAACTTACCAGGGTATTAAATTTTTCCTTCTTCTGCTATAGGGCAGTGTACAGTAAAGCCTGGATTTTCATATATCTTATATGACAGGAAAACATGCATCAAAATAAGTGTCTATGAGCACTCTTAAATGTAGGAGTCAAGGTAGCTCCTCTCTGTGTTTATGATGGAGCTATGTGCTCAAACACACTGCAAGGTGTGGTTCACATTCCAGGGATCCTTGGATATGGGATGTTCAGATCAATAGGATGTCCAGATATGGGAAGAGTGCCACACAAAGGATCTCTAAGGATGCTACCTGTGTCACTAGGATCTTTGTATACACTCTTGGGGTAGATACCAGTCTGAAAGGGAGCACTTAGTATTGCATAAGCACAATAGAGAAACTTCCTATGGCCCACATGTATAGAAATATGTAGAGTTTAAGTTTTATTTAAATGCTTTAATACCAGAAAGTCTTCCTGACTTATAGTTGTTACAGTACAGCAGAACATTTACATGAGGAAGCGTTTTCTCCTCAATCTAGAATACTTTGCATGTCTTCTTCTTCTTCTCCATCAAATTGCAGCAGACTTACGGTGACTTCCTAGGATTTTCAAGGCAAGAGACATCCCATTGTCTGCCTCTGAGTAGCAGCAATCCTAGCCATCTTGGTGGTCTCCCATCCAAATACTGATCAGGGTCAACCCTGCTTAGCTATTAAGATCTCACAAGGCCGGGCTATCTCATACATCCAGGTCAGGGCATTCTTGGGCATGATTTTTTTAAAAAAATGAATAAACTCTGGAATGCTACTGGAACTTTGGATGGGGAAAAACTGCATCCCCTGGAATGGGTCTTTCGCCTGGCATTGGGGATATGGCCACTGCATCCCAATGCCTCCGCAGCCCTACTTACAGAAGGGGAAAGGGTAAGGGGAGAGGGGGAAAATTGCTTTAATTCATTTTGAGTTAGAATTTACTGTTGTCACACTGTAGAGGACCAGAGTCCATGACTACCCAGATAGAGTCAGCGAGAAAGCCTGACACTCCATGGTCATCAGAAGCAAATAATCCTGCCAGTGAGCCAAGGGAGCTGCTTTTCCAAAAGTTACTGACTGCCCCAAACCTAGAACTACAGAAGAAAAGAAGCACAGTTGAGAAAGCAAACAGGAACTAATAAGGAATACCCAGGGCCAGTGCCAGGTTTTCTGACGCCTGAGGCCAGATACCTGCATCCGGGGACAGCTTCAGGGGTGTTGCTGCCTCCATGTGCATGTGCGCAAAGCGCGTACATGCACCCAGACTGCATGATGACATCACTACGTGTGACATCATCATGCAGGGTGTGCCACTGCGAGCCGGCCGCCCCATTGGTGAGGCAGGCAGCTGGGACGGTGCATGGGTGGCCTCCCACCTTCCCGCTCAGTTGCCCTGTATCACCCCATCTGCCTGCCGCACCTGGCTGGCCCGCAGCTGTGTGCTGGCGGTGGCAGTGGCGGCAGCACGGGGAAACTGAGTGGGAAGGCTGGGAGGCTGCCTGCTCAGTTGCCCTGCGCTGCCACCGCCAGCACATGCTCCTGGCCAGGCACGTGCGGGCCAGGTGCGGCAGGTGGCGGGGACAGCACACAGGAGCAGCTTCCCAGCCCTCCCATTCAGCTGCCAGCGCTGCCGCTGCCAGTCCCGCAGTGCGCGCTGCGCACCCCTGCCCAGTGCTCAAGGTGGCTGCTGGCACCGCCTCAATCGACACATCGGCCCTGGGAATACCTGCCCAGGAAGATTCACTTGAATTTCCCTATTGGCTTTTAGGTTAACAATTTTTGTTTATTTCAGTGAGTTAACTGAATTAAAATTAGCTGGAGTCTGTCTTTATTTCTTGCTATTTGTATATGTTTTATTGCTTGTTTTGCTATAAAGTGCTGTATAGAAGTATAAAAAATTAATAAAAACAAGTTATTGGATAGACTGATTCTAGTGTTAGAGAACCCCCATTTGTAAAATGAATCTTACCACACATTATCAGTGTACTACCCATACATTCTTAGCAAACTACTACCAAAATAGAGATTACTTACTATCAAAGGGGTCAGACTCGAAGAAGTCTAAACTGGATTCTGTAATCTGTTCAGAGAGCTGATGAGATGCTTCATCAAATGGATCTTCCTAGGAAAGGAAAAAAGATATTTTATTCTGTAATACAATACAAATTCTCTTGGGAGTTACAATTGTTTTTATTTACCTCCCCAAACAGAATTAAGAAATGTTTTCAACTCATGTAAAACTATTTAGATGTTTTGCAGGGTTGTAATTTTAAAATACTGGGCAAACTCACCTTTTTAGCAACAGCTGGTGGCAGGACCTCTTTTTTTTCTTCTACTGCAACTGTTTCTGGACTATTCTTGGCCTTTGTGGGGAGGAAATCACACATGTAAGTTTTCTTTTTCTGCTATGATATAAAATATTTGAGATAGATATATGACCATTGGTATGTGCTAAAGAATGTGTTGTGAAAACCAAAATTCATGAAAAGAGATTTTGGCTGGCTTTCATTTTCCAGTACAGTCTTCTAAGGGTCAGTGGTTCCCTGGGATTGGTGCAGGATGTGTCACAAGAGGCTGCAATGAGAAAGTGAGTAAACAGATAAATTTGAAATAATTTACTTCTGAAAAATGTGGTAAAAATATGCTTACCAGCAGTAAGCAATTTATTCATCACTAAGGACTGTGCCAGAATATCATGAGGCAGAAAGCTAAGGAAATTTGCATGTTTTCATTGCATTATAAAATGCCAATGACTAGTGGACTCATTACTCTTACTCTACTCATCAAACTCTCACATGGGTGGGTGGGGGGGAAGAGCCTGCTCTTGGGAGAGAAAAAATCTTGGCATATGGAGTAGATATTTTCCTGGTTTTATTTCTGTTTAAGCTTGAGTCCATGAAAAAACATGGTGGCCCATGCCATCTTGAGGGCTAGACAATGAAATCTCCTTAAAAAAAGAGAGAGAGAGAACAGAGATCTTTGAAATTTGAATACAAAATAGCTTGGGTGTGTGCATAAGTACACAGTATATAATCCGCAAACTTTGGCCCCATCCTGGCCCACTATTATGCTTCACATCATTATTGCCAAAGAGGATAAGCAAAAGAGAAGAAATTAAAGTAGTACATTCCACCCTCTCCCCAAAAGCTCTATAAATGGATTAATTTTCAGGGTAGTATATTGTTAAAAATTTTAAAACTCTATTATGGAAGTAACTGATATGTGTACCCCTACCAAAATGTTTGATTTTCTTTTAATAGGCACCTTATAGGGGTGTGTTTGGAAGCACCCAGGCTTGAGTACATATGTAGAGCCAATTCTCTCTCTCTCTCTCTCTCTCTCTCTCTCTCTCTCTCTCACACACACACACACACACACACTCACACACACACACAAACTCACAGGAGTATCTTGGTGTGTTTGTTCATTATCTGCACTCTCTCCTTCAACATTCTCATTCAAGTTAGCCATTTCGCTGCTGCTGTTGCTGAGGCTAGAATGATCTTCATTCCCATTAAGTAGTGTGCTCTGTGGTTGAGCCTCCCAGTTACACTGGCTGATTTCCAGTTCTTTGAGCTCATCTAGTTTTTCTTGCATCTGCAGCATAGAAGGGAATGCAAAAATAGAACATGTAATGTTCTCATATCTTCATGTATTTACATTAAGTACCTATTTTCAGAATTTTCAGTTTCAAGTACAAGATGAAAAAGTGGTCACGATACAGATGTCTATATACTTCACAAGTCTCTTTGCAGGAGACTTTGCTTTCATTCCATACTTTGCATTATTTACTCTGTCATGTTTTCCTAGAATCATGGTTTGTTTTCATTGCAACTGCATTCTTTCACTTGAAACTGATGCAGATTTACAGCCTTGTTTAGATAAGCTCAAGTTGTGAAAAGCATGGGTAGCTTCCAGGTATTTTCAGAATCTGAAGCTTTGCACTCTTTGATCATTCTAACAGTTAGTTTATAAGATAAGCCTTTTAAAGACTATTTTGTGTTAGTTAGCATTTGTTTTTTGCTCAGATTAAAACGGAAATATAATTACTCAGACTGAAAAAACTGATGAGGAAGCAACATGCTCCTGTGTTCATTCTTTACACATGTCTCATGCAAGTTATTTCCAATCACATCTGCTAGATGCCTGGAGAGTGCCCTCAAGCCATAGCTGACTTATGGCAAGTCCTGGTGGGGCTTTCATGACAAATGACTAACAGAGGTGGTTTGCCATTGCCTGGCTCTGCAACCCTGGTCTTCACTGGAGGTCTCCCATCCAATTACTAACTAAGGCCAACCCTGCTTAGCTTCTGAGATCTGACAAGACCAGGCTCACCTGGGCTATCCAGCTCAGGGCATCCGCTAGATATCAGTTGCAATAAAAGGGGAAAAACAAAGCTGCGTAAGAAGAAATATGTAAATGATAATGAAGAATCATACTGAAGTGATTTCTTGTTGGGAGTCCTGAAGATTCTGCTGAAGAGGTCTCAATTGTAACTTCCCTGCCTCTACACATTTCTCAAGCTCTGCTGTTTCCTGCTGTAGCTGGATAAGCTCTTCCTGAGCTTTACTTAATTCATCTTTGTATGTTGAAATTTTGGACTCCTGATCAGTTATTTCTGCCTTTAGAGATGCAATCTGCAAAGCGAAGGAAGCACTTGATGAAATGAATTACAAGAAATGTATATATTTATTTATTTAAAAAACATTCTCCCAAAGATTTTTTAATATAAAGAAACAACAGAACATGAGAATGCTATTTCATCGTAGCATTCAACATCTAATCCTAATTTAAGACTGTCCTGGGGCCTAAAACAGGATATAGTGCTGTGAATTATTCTTCCCAGAATTTTTAAAAAGTGCAATGGCAGCAATTGCTTTCCCATTCCAGGGCAACAATCTCTCTGTCGGCTTCAGCTGGCATGTTGGGGAAGGGAAGTTATGACTGCTTTAGCCCTTATTACCAAGGATATTTTCTTCTGCCTGTAAGTTACGGTTTTGACTGTATATCAAGAAAAGAGAACTAAACTACATAAAACTGAGTCTCCTCTCAAGACTAATCTAAGTCTAATAACAATTACTTAAAAAAAACAGATTATACAGTGTGTGTAGCTGATGCTTAGGCACCAGACTTAGATGGGGTTTCTCTAGCAGATCAAGTTAAAACATTTAATGCCAGTGCTTGCATGAACTGCATTGGTTGCCTCTCTGCTTCTGGGAACAATTCAAAGCGCTGGTTATCATTTTTAAAGCCCTTCATACATCTCAAACCACATCTATGAGCCAGTTACAGTCCTCAGAAGGCCTTCCTATTTGGCAATAGTTAGCTCTCAGACATTCTCTGTAGTAGGCTGATTCCTCTGGAATGACCTACCAGATCAGGGGCAGCAGATGCCTTTATTTGCCACCTTCAAGGAGGCATGTAAGACTGCTTTGTTCTAGAGTGCATTCTGTGGCGGATAAATGGTTTTTGGCTGTGTTTTTAATTATGAGTATTGGCTTTCTAACTGCGTGTTTTAACTTTTTCTGGAGCCTCATGATGTTCTGTCCTTACAGCTTTTGGTGCTCTGTTATCTGCCCTGAGTTTGCAGATCTAAGGTGGGGTAAAATAATTTAAATAAATACATAAATAATTTAGAAACAGAAATTCCATGGATATTTCTTTCCTCCTCCTTCTAGAAATATATTATTCTGTTTTAGGAACAAATAAGTTATATTCATAAAGCAAGTCTGAAAAGTTCAGGTGTAGGAATTTAAGACTATATTCATCTAAATTTAAGTTAACATTTGCTTCAAAGGATCTCAATACAATATAACAACAAACAAGTTTTAAAAGGTGCTAAATATAGTTCTTATGTGTTTCTAATATGGCAGTAGATGGAAGCAAGCTAAGAATGCTTTCAAAATTACGGAAAAATCTCTCCTCACCTCTGTTTTACAAAGTTTAAATCTCTAAACAAGGAAGTAACTTTCATCCTCTTATTTTTCCACATAAAACGTAGATATCACACTTTTCTATTCCAGCTATTCCCTGCCCATATAAAAAATGTGCTACTCTTGCTCCAGTGAAGCAGTGGTTCTAACTTCTTTGCAACCACAAATGAGCTGCCAAGACCTACCAAATCAGCCTCTTCAGCACATTTCTGTCGGATAGTGTTAAGCTGTTCTTCCAGTTTGGCTTTCTCTTCATCAAGACCATTAAGGATTTCCTCTGCTTCTTCCTTCTGAGCCAGCAGCTTCTGCAAATTATTATTCTCCTTTTTTACTTCATCCTGAAGATCCTGAGGAATTAAAAATGTGAAAAAGTAAGCATTTTGTACATTCTTTTTTAATGGAAAGGGCTATTCAAAAGAAAAAGACAAGTAATATGATATTTTGGTGGCTGAATCTGATACAAGAAAAAAACAAAAAGAAAGCAGAACAATGGCAAGTAAAGTAAAAGTAGTGAACATGAAAGATGAGGTTTGTAGAACATATTTGAGGAAGAAAAACAAATTCAATAAGAATGTAGGATTCTATTTAAAATATAATGTTAAAAGAAAGTGGAACAGACAAAGGAAGAGAGTTTATGATACCAGAACCTCCCTGCTGAGAACTTTTTCTGCATTCCTTCACCCCACTGACAGCTCTGAGAAGGGCGAGGAAAGAGAGCCTCGTTCATGTCGCTCCTTCTAACTCCCTGTGCCTGGAAGTCAGAGGAACCCCTTAATACTCCCTGGCAAAACCGCCAGATACTTCTTTTCAGGTTCCAGAGTTGGTATACGGCAAGCAAAAGACAACTGAGATAATAATCTCTTGATTAAAGAATTAACTTCAAATTAATTAAATAATTAAAAATACATCCAGTGCAGGTCATTATAACTCTTAAGTATATAAAATAAAGTCTACCTTAGCAAGATGTTACCTGGAGCCTGTGCTGTTTCTTAGCTCCTTGCTTACATAGTCCAAGTGTCAGCCGGCCAGAGTATTCACAAAGTGCTGCCAAACATCAATCCCTTACGCTCCCCTTGATTAATGTTTGCTATTATACTCTTCTATGCTCTCCCGAAAGAAAAGCTAGCCAGATCTGAAAAAAGGGTCAGACAATCCAAGTTTGCCAGATCTTAGGCCAGTTATAGGCCCTAGACCCACTTCAGCCAATCAGGGAGACAGACACTGATAATTTTCCAGAGCTGCCTTTGGGGTGCTCTTTATTCCCCCCTCCCAACTTTGAAATCAAGCTGTTACACTCTCTGGCTGGAATGGCCTTGACTAATTAGACTGAAAGAAGTCTTCCAGTATAGGTGCATGGAGTTAGCAGAACTGAGTCCTGAGCTGTTTTTATTAACCCTTGATGCACCAAAACTCCATGGCATCACAGAATTAAAGAAGCAATCTGCAAATTTTCAGAATCTGTCCCATTGCATAATAACTAACATGGTACTGTGCTTTTATGGGTATAAGCTCAGGGTCAACCCTGATAGGCAGGCAGGAAAATTCCATGCAGCCAAGATCAGACATTTGCTTTGAGTATGGGAGCAATTCAGGCAAGTTCAGGCTCACCCAACTCTCAGAGCTGTCTATCCAGGTACTGGCATGCCAGAAGGGTCTATCAAAAGCTGTTGTGGATTACAATCACCAAGCATTTATAGATGCATATCTCTAAAATGTCTTGGATGAAATGTACCAGCCTCTCTAGCAGTTGATTTTTGTTAAGATACAGGGTCTCACATATCGTATTCAGAACTCCAATCACCAATAATCTAAGAAATGCTACACTCCAAGACAGTATTGTCTGTACAAAGAGCTTTCCTTGACACATAAAGGATCATAGTTGAGTGTACACATAAGATTTCAAGAAATGCCCCATATCATGCTGGAAATTATTTGATCCCAAACGTTAGAACTAGAGGCTCAAAATTTCTCATGCTATTAATTGCAAGTAAGTCAGTTAAGCTATCAAGGCTCCTTGTAGCAAAATGATACATTTTATTATTACTTGTATTTATAGACTGCCTTTCTCACTGGGATTCATTAACAAAAAAGATTTACAGTTATGGTACATGATCAAAAAATGAAGACTGGGTCCCAAAGCTGAGGTGATCAAGTAAGGTAAGAAAATAAATTGAGACTGGGTTAGTAATGAAATAGCTGCTCCTAGCACAAAGCTCACTGATTTCAACTCTTATCTTTCCATAAACCACATCATCTATATGCATGAAATGAAAGAGGGTGCTAATATAATAGAGAACTGACACTCCAGCAAGAATAAAACTGAATACAGGCACAAGAGAATGAAATAAAATAAAATCCCGTCTAAATTTCATAGACTTTATTTTAAAATGAAGTATTTATATGATCGGAGCCCCGTGGCACAGAGTGGTAAGCTGCAGTACTGCAGCCCAAGCTCTGCTCAAAACCTGAGTTTGATCCTGGCGGAAGACGGGTTCAGGTAGCCGGCTCAAGGTTGACTCAGCCTTCCATCCTTCTGAGGTCAGTAAAATGAGTACCCGGTTTCCTAGGGGTAAAGTGTAGATGACTGGGGAAGGCAGTGGCAAACCACCCCATAACAAAAGCCTGACAAGAAAATGTTGCGATGTGACAGCCCCCCATGGGTCAGTAATGACTCGGTGCTGGCACAGAGGACTACCTTTATCTATTTATATGATACTCTAAAATTTAAAAAATCCATACATTTTTCCTGTATGCCCATATCAAAACATACCACTGATGAAGTACAGTGACCAGGATTAAATAATTAAAACTTCTAAAGTTCTAAGGAATTATCAGGAGCTAATCTGAAATCATGGCAGCAACTCAATATACAATGGCCATTATTATGAATTAGAGGGGAACAGTAGTTTAATCAATTAATTCTGCTCATATCTAAAAGGAAATTATTAATTACTCAGTAGTTTATAGTAAGAAGCTATTTGCAGGTCTGAAACAGCATTTCTTTACAGAAATAACTAAGACGCTGGTTAATTCTTCTATAAATTTAGTCAAAGTACCCTCCTGATCTCCCTTCTCCCAAGTTTAATAGTCATAGAAGTTTACTTTACTGGAACACTGATCTGACCATTTTCAGATAACCGCATTTCAGCAGATCTTGCACTGATTTTATTAAAAACCTTCAATGCCTTTTTGGTCTTTAGAATCCTATCACTGCAAGTTTATCCTCTGGGTGCTTAATTATAGAAATTTCATATGCATTTAATTTTTAGTTTTAAAATTTAAAACATTCTTACAACTGGAGGCCTGCTTAAATTGCAATTCTATATATTTGTGTTCCAAGAAGCCTCATATTAACATAATTTTATAAATAGGTAAGTGTACAGCAAGTAGCTGTTAAATAGTCTTAAAAAAATAGCCACGTTCAACATTTAGATCAGACTACTTGGTCTGATAGGTATGTGAAAGCAACAGCCTCAGTACATATCAACACCATCTAGAAGTCATTTTCTACTAATAAAATCAGTGCTATAGGGCTTAAGTAGTAGTCATTCACATACACACAAAAAATCCTTCTGCAGCCAAAATGATTTCTGAGTGTGTATACTTTCAGAGATTTACATTTTTACTGAATAGTAAGAAGGGTTCCATTTCAGACTTGACATTTAACAACAAAATGTTTTTGTTTATTTTGCCATCATTAATGAATTGTGCTGCTTAGAAAAAATACTATTTTTCATATTATGTTCCTATTATCTCTCTATTATCTCTGTGTTTCTCTCTATGATTGAATTAATTCAGTATACATATAAATAGGTTAACCTATCAAATTTAGAATGGACAACTGACACTAAAATAGACTAACAGTTAAGCTAAATAGTGAAACTAATAACTATAAATATACTAAATATTGGGTGATAGAATATAATGCAGAATGCAAAATGTGTAAAGTTTTACCTACGCTGAATTCCCCTAAAAATAGGTTAACAAATATATTTAGAAATGTTATGGCTCATTCCTTTTCTCCTTTTCATTTTTTTTATAATGGAACTGAGGGAGAGGAATAAAAGTATTTTATATATTTTGATTATATCTTTCATGCAGTCCAGATTTAATATTATATATACTTTCTGTGAAGTAGTCTAATATACTTTGTGTAAGGTTCTATGCACTTTCAACTGTTATTTCTGTCTCTTTTTAAAATAAAATTTATTTTATTAATACATTTTTATTAATAAAATTTATTTTAAAAATGAATTGTGCTGCTGACCATTTTGTAAGAAGCACTGCTTCATCACCACTGCTGACAAATAAAATACAAGGATTGCTTTGTGTAACACACTGCCTCATTTTATGCCATCAGAAAAAAAAGCACTGTTGCATTAATCAAATAAATAAATCTCTATCTCAGGCACCCCAAAATGGAGTCCTTACTCGGCAGATTTTTAAATTGAAAAAAGAAGCAGCAGCTGCTTGTACTGTGCAAGCTGCTTGTTTTACCATCAGCTATGCATGGGTGTCACCAATCCCAGGCAGATTTATATCTTAAAAACTATAAGTCAGCTTTGTAGCAGGCAGAGGGGTTGATAAAAACTACTATAGTTATGAAAAATTGTAACAAAATACAAAAAGAATGTTCATCATGCACAGACATTAAATTACAGCACATATAACAAGTGCTGCTTATAGAAAGTAAAATGCAACATTTTCCAATACACAGTGCGCCTTTCCTCCAAAATACTGGAACAGAGCATTACCTTTTCATCCATGTCAATTTCTAAGGCACTATAATACCTCCCAAAGTACACGAATGAACATTTAGTTACTAATATACTTGTTAAGGATACTTCACTTCAATCCTATTGAAAAATGCATGTACATTGTTCACTGGTGTGTACCTAAGACAGAGAAATGTGAAGTTATGATTTGCAGGTGTTATGTTACATAGGAGCTCCCATTAATTAGGTAGCAAGGCACAAATGTTAGTTTAAGCGTTCATTCCTTACACTGTTCCAAGCACACCCAAGCACAAAAATTCAGTTACCTGGATCTCACTTGCCCTCTGCCTGACGGCACCTTCTTTTTCCTTCAGGTCTCGTTCCACGTTATTCTTTTCCCTAGGAGACCAGCAAATAATGCAAGAATATTTGAGAACATCAGCTACACCAGGTACATTTATCCAGCCACCTAAGCCAGTCTCTCTTTTTAAATACATAATGAAACATTAAATTACAGGAGATTTCTTTTCCTTTTATTGACAAAAACACTCTACATGATAAATATTAAAACAAAAAAGATCTCCACTCTCAGTAGACCTTGAGAGGTGGAAATAATAGCTTAAAGAGAAAGCAGAGGAAGGGGGAAATGAATGAAATGCTGTCTTCAGTGATCTCACTGTTGCTATGGAGCAATTGTCTGGTGAAAAGTGGGAGGGATTGCATCAGCAAGCATGTATTTAACCCTTTGAGAACCAGATCTGTAGCTCTAGTAAGAAAAGACCCATAATCTTAAGAACGGAGCAAGTCTTGAACCACTATACTATTTTTGTCTACATAGATAGCAATCATTTCACACATTGGTAAAAGCACATACAATCAAAAACATAAGTAGAGCAAATATTTTTCTTCTATTTTAGATGTATGCATCAGCAGCTTTCTGATCATGAGATGAATACACTATTCCTGAAACATTTGTAGTGTTTTAATAGGCTCTAAAGTAGTTCTCATATTTCAACAAGCTTAGAACATCTTTGGATTTGGTTTAGCTTTTCTCGTGAAACAAGCTAGCCCAAGCTGTCAATCAGTTTGTAAATCGTAAGCTTAATATAACATTGGCACATAGTAAGACATGATTTCCCCATCGTAAGCACTAATACTGATGCCAGTGCCAAAGTGAGATTCCCGACCTCCTAACTAAAGAATCACTCCTCAAGTTAGCCCATTCTTCCCTTGCCTGTATTATACTATTATACGCTGTGTTAATGTTTAATGTTATACTGGTGCTAATGTTGACCACTAACCAGACTTCCTCTTATCTAGGGTATATTAGCAACTTAAAACCATAGGGTTGAGCCCAAAAGAGTGCTTCTGTGGATGAAAGGACTTCCATCCAGAACACAGTCTTCTCATTTTCACACCCTCTCACTGCAGTCCCGAATGCTCTTGAAATGTTCTTCCTGGGGAGGTGTCATCTGTTCCCTAGAAGCTGCATTTGAGGGGCATTTTGTGCCAGAAAGGTTGAGGGGGACAATAAAGTAATGTTTTACAGAGGAAAATCCATTAGCTGACAGTAATACCCTGCTGAATCCAAGTTAAGAGGGATCCATAGTTAAGAGATTAGTGCTGATACAATTAAAATGGTTAAAGTTGTAAGCAGGGAAAGCCACTCCAGAGAGAATACAGAGTTCACTAATGTGTTGATCAGCTTCTAAGCTCTGAACAATTGAGATTAGGAATGTTATATGAACCCTTTATGAATAAAAAACACTATATGAAACAGTCCTGTTATAGCAGAGCTCAGTCATATTAGAAGAATACTGAAGCATATTTTGGCTTTTAAAAAGGAACTGTTAACAATGAACTTTTCTAAGGTGTGTGCTTGCTATCCTCATAAGAGATGCATACATCTGCTTCTGTGGAATAATGCATTTACTAATAAGCAAACAAGTGAGACAATAGATGGATAATAAGCCCTTAAACATCTTTACCAGCAATATATAAGACCCCAGTTTCGATTCCAATGCTTAAAATAACCCTCTTCATGATGCTTATAAAATGTTGTATTTGCTTTTCAGAAAATATGCCCTGAAGAACTTATGGTCTCTGGAAGTCTACATATTATTCTTCCCATTCTTATGGCTACACACACTGAAACACTCACACTTAAGAAAGCAATGATTTAAACAGTGTCCAATTTAAACGGAAAGTAAATACCATTTATTTCAGTGAAATGTGCTTCCAAAGAAGCATGCTTAGGATCAAGATGCAAGCCAGATTATCCTTCTGCACTCATGTCAATTTTGCCCTGTGTTGTTTGCAAAAGAAGTGTCACTTTCCTGTTCTTCACTGCTTGGCTGTTGAATTTAAGTAGTATCATATGTAATAACTAGCTTGATGCCCGTGCTTTGTTACGGTATTTAACTTCTTTAAATCCAGTTACAATATTTAAGTGTATGTAACATTTTTTGATTTGTGTGTGTGTGGGGCGTGGGGTTGAGTTGGTTTTGTAGTATAATAGCATAGTACCCGTGCTTCACAAAGGTGTTTGAATAAAGCAAAGCGTGTTGTTGCTGACAGCTGATGAAGTGGAGGCATTCCCATGTGAAGAAAATATTAATGCGTTAATTATTTTCAAAAAAAATTTAAAATT
Organism: Eublepharis macularius; assembly: GCF_028583425.1. Lineage (NCBI taxonomy): Eukaryota > Metazoa > Chordata > Lepidosauria > Squamata > Eublepharidae > Eublepharis > Eublepharis macularius. The sequence continues at coordinate 87,617,641 of NC_072794.1, read as the reverse complement.
CTTTTATTAAATTTAAAAAGAAAATGTAATAATACAAAACCAACACCTGTGTATATACAAACTTCACCTTTGTACGCATTCAATTAAGACATAACCATAAGAAACCTGAAGCATACCAATTTCTGAAGAGTTCCATAAATCTAGAAATTCAATAGCTCTTGACAAACAATATTAGAAGAAACAATTTTTTTCCTGCAAAAACTGCACAATAGGAAACCAGATTGCTTGAAAATTTTTCAGATGAGCTTCCACATTCTGAGTGCCTATGAAGCAGTCCACTTTACCCAATATGAAATGGGTCCAAATGGAGTTGTACCAGTTTCTTAATGAGGCCCTTTCTTATTTCTCCATTTCTTAAAAACTGATTTTTTTGAACTAGGAACGTTCTGTCTGTCAGTAAATTCCAAAAAATTTCTAGAATTGTACATTTGTCACAAAAGGCCTCTTCAATATGTTGCTAGCTTGTTTGTTCATCTGGATTTAACATGATAAGTCTAAGCAGTGCCGTTAATATGGCAGCTTCATAATAAAGCTACAAATTTGGAAAATTTAGGCCACCCTGTGCTTTAGGGTTAGAAATTGTACTAAATTTAATTCTTGCACTTAAAAAAGCTTGATATGTTTTAATATATTCAATTCTTCCTCAGTTTATATATTGCTAAAAGACTGGAAAGAACATACCAAACTATTAACTGCCATTAGAGTTTCAAATGTAAGTTGCTGTTAAATTAAAGCACTTCTCTTTACTTACTTCTGAAGTTCCACTATTTCATTGCTCAAAGTATCTAGCTCTTTGATTGCAGAAAAATCTGCTACAGGGCTTGGTCCTAGTGTACTCTGCAAAATAAAGAAGAAAATATGGTGAGATTGTGTTTTACACATGTCTATTATTAACAGAAACGTAGTGTTATGTCTTTTAGGCTATGAACTTTTCTATTAGTATTCCAGAACCTGAATTTCCAGGATGATAGAGCCTATTACTATTCTAGAATCTGAATTTCCATAGAAATCCCATCAACTCTTTGAATGGCACTACAAAATATGTCCCCTATTCTAGTTTTATATGTTGTTATAACCACAGGTATAGAAATGCATCTCATCACACCTTTTAGGCTTCAGACACAGTGGTAACAGGACTAAAGAAAGGACTCTCTCTGTCGTTTCAAGTGGGTAATCATGTTGGTCAGCAGTATAAGAACAAGATTAGAATCCAGCAGCACCTTAAAGACCAATAAAATGTCCAGGGTATAAGCTTTTAAAAGTAAAGCTCTCTTCGTCAGGTATCTGTTTTCTGTTAGTCAGGTATTTGATGAAAGGAGTTTGACTTTCGAAACTTGCATCCTGAAAATCTTGTTGTTCTCTGAGGTGCTACTGGGCTCAGATCTCACCCCCTGTTCTTTTAGACAGGGCAACAATCAAAGTAGTCAGGATTTTGGCATTAAAATGTACAAATGAGAGAAGAAAATTTGTTCTGCGAGATCTGTCAAAAAGTTAGTCTAGCTTTACAAAATATCAGACAACTAGAGACAAAATTACAGTACAAATGATCTGATAGACTTGCATCAGCAACAGAAATTGTTTTGCTTGAGCTTATGTTAAGTATCTGTTGCAACCTTTCCACAAAAATGAAAGCTTGCATTAAATTTCAGTTAGAAACCTGTGACGGAAACTTCTACACAGAAAATTTTGAAAAAGGCTTTCAAATAAAGTTATATGAAGTTTTAAATACATCTTTGTTTGCTATGTAAATAGCTGAAGTAGTATCTAGTGAGACTATGTGCATTCCAAATCTTCCCTCTCATTGTAGCTTATAAATGCCATTGGAGAAAGCACAACAGGCTGTTGCCAAGAAAAATACAAATAAGTTGCATTTTGACTCTTTAGGTGGTAAAGTGCTTCTTTAATAATAGTTTATCTCATTTATGTTGGTTACAATCTTAAATGGAAAGACACTCTCTCTAAGGAGTACTTCAAACAGTGGACTGCAGAGCTGGATTTGAAAAGAATTAATCATACAACAGATACTAGTATGTGTGGTGCTAATAAACTTTCACATGTCATACTGCTCAGCAGATAAAAAATATAATTTACAAATGTCAATTTAGAATTTAGTTTTATTCAGTGGAAAACACTGCTTAAAATGAAAGTAATTTAAACTCAGGAGCCTCATTTCTATTCTATTAGTCAGACTTGCCACTGCTGAGTTCCTTGTTTATTGCTGCCTACCTTCATCAAACTCATATCATTAGTTGCTTAATGTAAATGGCATAATAGCTGTGTCACTTCACTGATTTTATTTCCTAATTGTTAAAACATGTAACTGTGGTGTAAATACATCTTGTACGTGGGCACATTCATACTTAAGCAAGTGATCTGGATAGAAAACAGACCTTAATTTATAAATAAAATATATAAACTTTGAAAATAATAAAGCTTTAAGTTCTATTGTATTGCTGTTACACAGGCAAGCACACAATGTGCTATTCTGTGTATCTTCAAGTACTGCCAAGGTTTTGGATGAAAAGAGCTATGTGAAATAGCACCACATTTCTGAAATTTGTCAGTAAGCAGCATGCTGCTGTTTCAAAGAAAATGTGACATGAAAAAGATGTTCATTATTAAACAGTCAATATTGGAAAAGCAAAGAATCTCTAACCTTGAGATGGCAGATTTAAGAAACTGACAGTATAATAAAGATGTAAAGCAGAATGGTGCAGAATGGAAAATATAGTCCAAACTAGGAAAGACATAGAAGGAAAGCAAACATACAAAAAAAGATTAGTAAAGCAAGAAATAAAAGCAGTTTTGTTCAAAATAATGCAAAAATAAACCTGATTTTAAAATGAAGAATTTTAGGGTTTCATTTTTGAATAAGAAGTTTGGAGATAACATGGCTCAGCACAACCAAGAAGAAGCCCCTTAGTGTCAGCAGAACAAGGCACCCTATAACACCACTGCAAATGAAATTTTACTGTTATGTTTATCTTTTACCCTGGTATATTCAGTTTCAAAATACCATATAACACAACCACCAAAGCAGAATATTGCAATTAAACCTATTTTAATTACTACAGCATGGCATTATTAGAACAAAAAGGTTAGGAATCATGCAAATCTGTAATTCGCCACACATTAAAAAAAAAAAAGTATGAAGGAGGTCAGAGAATTTACCTGCAGAGAGCAGGTTGGATCCAGACTAAATTTCCCACTAACAGGAGTGTAGTACTTTCCACCAACTACCCCTTCCTGTTGCAGACCCATCTGGATCCTTGCTAATGCTATGTCTTTGTAAACTTGCATTTATTTACCCTATGACATTGTTTATGGAAATGTCCTTGACACTGTATGGAAATGCCTGTCCTTGTCCTTGCTGCTGATGGTACTAATCTCACACTATGTAATCTGCCTTGAGATTCAGTGAGAAAGGTGGACTATAAATGACATAAATAAATAAATAGGGGGCTCCCTATCCCCCAAGAGCAGCATTTCAGGGAGATCGATGAGCTGTAGCGGGGGTGGGAGACAACATTCTATTCCACTGACAGAAATGGCCTTGAGTGAGCAGAAACTGTAGTCTGGATACATCACAACAACTCCTGCCACAGGCAAGAGATCCCAGGGATATGCAAAAAGCTCCCACATGCAAAAGGGGCTCTTTCCTTCAGTGCAACAATGGGAACAGCTCTTTACTTAGGTTTACATTCTAGGCATGGAACTACCACCAATATTGTATTGAATCCCCATGAAGAACTCTGTGACCACAGGACAGAGCTAGATTAAACTACATAACTTTACTATTGCAAGTTTCAAATAAATGCCTTCACAATAAACTCCAAACTACTGCCCATTTCTGCTTGGTTGGCCAGGACAATGAAAAAACATATTCCAGTAAAATGAGTACAAGGCAATGAACCCATCACTGTATACCCTGCCATATAGCAAGGCCACAGGTCAGCACTATTTTATTCACCTTTCTGTGATCAATACACTTCCTAAAGTGCAAACAAAATTTCACCTGTTGCAGAGTGCTTCTCTCTGATGGAGGGATCATATCTGGAGATAGCACCTGAGGAGGATCAATGCCCTTTGTCAGCTTCTGATTGATGAAATGGAATGCCAGGGCAAACTGCTCATCTGAAAGCTTCCCACAGTCTTTTGTGTCACAGAGAGCCCTGCACAAGTCAGCAGAAAGATTCAACATATTTTCCTGTCCAATTTAAATATGCACATGTGTCAAATAAACAGAAAGATTATGTGATGTTCTAATTTACACTGACAGTATTTAAGTCACCTTACACATACAAATGGTAACCTCTTTAATGCATGAATGAGCAGCAAAATATGCTGGAACCCAAACAAATAGGGATGCCCTTCACATTCCTGCTCTGCTTAGACGGTTCCTTTGGCATGTGGGTCATGAAATGCTGGAAACCAAATTCTGATTTTGTTGGAGCGAGGTCTGACCCAGCAGGGTAATTTTAAGAAACAGGAGATCGAGTCACACGAAGCTGCCTTATACCAAGCCAGACTGTTCATCTATCATCAGTACTGTCTATTCTGACTGGCAACAGTTTTCCAGAGCCTCTTCTAGAGGCTTTCATGTCACCTACTTCCTGATCTTTTTAACTAGAGATGACAGGACTGAATTCAAGACCTTCTGCAGGCAAAGCAGATGTTCTACCTGAAAAGCCAAGCCCCCTCCCCAAAACGTAACAATAAATAAGAGTACAGCATTTTCTTTACTTTTTATTTTGACACCAAAGTAAAATCTAATACTATTTACTAAGTAAATTTAGAACTGCCATGCTTAGTAAGACAGAATTAGATCCATGATTGGGTGAAAATTTACATTAGGTTCTTAATTAAAGATTTTACATTAAGTAGGAAGTAGCACAGTCTTACAATGGCTGCATTCAGATGCCATGACAAACTGTAATCAAACTAAGAGAAGGAAAAGGCACAACTTCCTGTCATGTTCATGTGCTCCTCTTGCCTACCTTCTCTTTTCATGCATGAAGATTGATTCAGAACTTCCTCGTTTCATTAAGTTTCAATTTGATGTAACCTCTGAATAAATGCACCTTGGTAAACTGGAGTTTGTTTACTCCCCACAAACTGCAATTCTAAACTGGAATCGTAGTTTGCTCACTCCAATTTGCCAAAGTTTCTGTATTCAGATGTCATGGCCAAATGAAGCTTGAAAAAACAATGAAGTTTTGAAGCAACTCCCACCACAAGGAGAAGAAAGCAAGAAAGGGAGTATCTGAGCATGCATTCATGCCTCACCTCAGTTTAATTATAGATTGTCATAATATCTGAAAGCTGGAGATCTGACCATAATGCTAAACTTTTTTTTTCACAGTGGCTCAGTCCTTTAGAGGCAGAAATGGGAGACCTAGCGGGACGTTTACCATTAAACCTAATCTGTAGCAGATAAAGAGCCAGGGTTTCAGGGTTTGTTTTCTGAGATCACTGCCTTGGCTAGCTGCAAATTCTTCTACCCATATTTTATCTCTAATGTTACATGGGTATTGATGGTATCCTACTTAAGAACATATCCTTGAAATTAAAATGCATTTTCTGAGACCACCAAGTCTTTCCATCACAATTTTTAAAAAGTGTAACTCATTCATGTTAAAAATGTGTGTACTCATAGCCTACAATTCTACCCTGAAGATTTAGGCTTTACGAATAATTTTTCATCAAAAGTAGGAAGCAGGATTTTTTTTTTTTTACAAGAGTTGCCATAAAAAATCTTACCAGATGTGTGCAAGTAATGCAGAAGGCAGGCCTGTCTTCAAGAACAATTCTCTAGCTTCTACACCAGACACAAAACCATCCATGTCTTTATCAGCTTTCAGAAAGATTTCATGGTATTTTACTTTGTCTGTAGGTGATACAACCCACTAGGGAAAAACAAAGCAAAAAAAAATCACATTCTGCTTCCTTCACACTTTATGAACGGAGTATAAGCCAAGGGCAGCTTGGTGCTGAGTGTACCTGTGTCAACGGTGCTATGGATGGCAAGAGCCCTATAGGTGGTATGGACTGATGAGCATCTTTACTGGATGTTGAAGGCGGCATCAACTGTCCTGCACCAGGGATACTGAGAGCTTTTCTTTTGGAAGGTGGCACCAATGTTGGAGGTAAGGATAATGGCACAGGTTCCTTCTCAAGAGCACAGTACACCAAAAACATGGCCTGAACAAATTTTTTTAGAGAGACAAAAGATGGAAATATTAGTCATTGCAGCAACTCAAAAGGCCAAAAGTACTTGACTCCTCTCTCACACATCTCATTGCTACAGTCTTTTGTCCCAGGTGCTCCTATAGATGTTGATCAGTTCAACATATTAAGAGATTTTACAATTCAAAGGAGGCTACATACAGTCTCTGAAATTATGGCAACTCAGAGACCTCTACTAAAGTAGATGGTAGATACCTTCAGTAAAGTAAAGGTGTAAAAACAAACTGCGGAAATTTCATTTAAATGAGGAAAAAGCCAATGACAAAAATGAAAATGGCAGTTTTAGTTTTACTATATGCTGACTTGCAGGAAGTGTAGGGAATACGTGCTTTAAACAAACAAGCATGTTCAAAATTTATTTTTCCAAATAAGGAACCAGACATCTTTCAGCTATAATAGAAACATATTCTGAAATGTTAATTACTTACTTTTTTAATTAATGAAATTGGGCTGACATCATAAATGGAAAGAATTTCATCTAAGAACTGGGTTGAATAACACTATCTAATTTTTTTAGTTAATTCTCTCTCTCAATTCTATTCTAAAAAATACCAACGTTGGTGTACAATGTAAAAATAACACATAATTTTGATAAAAACAATCGAAACTAAATCAGTAATACCCAAAATATTAAACAGCAAATATACTAACAGCTCAGTCCTGAAGGGAGGAGTGGAAAGCGCTCAGGAAGCGGACTAAGGGTCATGCTGACGTATCCCAGACTTACACTGGCATAACCCTTCCTACAAGGGCATCTGGCCATGGCAGCACTCTGTCACAGCCTCCCGAGGGCGCCCAGCTGTGGCGGAGGAGTACAAGGGCGGTGTAAGTCCCTGTGCTGGCAGCCAGAGGGGCCGTCTGAGGGGCGGGGTGCAAGTTAGTTGGCTCCCAAAGCTGCTCCGGGCCTGGGAACACCCACTGTAGCAGCGGAAAGTTACATGGTGAAAAACGGTGACATAGCCAATAGGCACCCACATTGTATGAGGAAAAGCTTCTCCCCCTGCACCTGGCCCCACCCAGGCAGCCAGGCAGCGTACAGGAGGGACCAATCTGGTCACGCCCCTGTGGTGGCTGAGCCCCCCTCTGCACGTCTAATCAACTCTCCGGGCACCCTACATAAATTCTGTCTGGGGCGCCCATGAACCCAGGTAAGTAGGGAGGTGGTTGGAGGCTCTGCCCAAAAGCCTCCTCATGCGAGGACTTTGAGCGTAAGGTGGGAGTGTGCTCAGGGTGGTTGGGCAAGAGTGCGCAGAGGGAACTTTGAAAAAGTCAGGGAGTACTTTGCACTCACTCAGGAGAGGAGAGCTAAGTCTGGAATGTCTGACTAACAACCACCACCCAAGGTTCCTTGCAAGTTATCTGACTCCTGAGTCCTGGAAGGGATGAGGGCACACTGACAGGTAAGAAGGAGCTGGGCAGGCAGCCACCCCGGCTTGCCCATTCACATCAGCTGCCCCCTCTCCTCACTCTCACTTTCCAAACACCAGCCTCTGCAACTGGGGCTCACCAGTGGGGAGGAGAGCAGCCCCTGCCTGTGAGCTGCGCTCGATACTGCCATTCTGGGGGGCCCTCCAGTTACCCATTTGGGAGCGCCATTCAGACACCCTCAGCCCCCTCCCCCCAGTCAGAAGAAGGAGTGCAGCTGCAGGTCTCGGTGACTAGGTACTTGCTGTGTTCCCTGGTATGGGGAACACACTATTCTCAGCCTGTCTCCCTCACAGGATTAAGGTTCCAAGCAGCCACACAGTAGTGGAACAGCCTAATGCAGACAAGGAGCATTTCCCTGCCAGGGGGTGGTGGTGGCATCTTGCACCTGCTTGCCGGCAAGGCCTGTGACGGAGGTGCTGCCGCCCATGGTGAGGGGCAGATTCCCAGGATGTGGCAGACTCGGCTGTGGATTGAGCAAGGCCTTGCTCCTTGCTAAACATGTGTTTGTTTCCCCTCCAGGCAGGAGCAAGCCATCAGGGAGGCTGCACCACCAGGCACAACTCTGTACCCAGATGAGGGCAGCTGGGCACGCTTCCAGACATCCAGAGGGTACACTTCCAGATGTGCTCTTCCCCTTTGCCTGTTTAATAAAGTTTGTGTCAAGCAACTATATCCTTGTCTGTTTGCTTGCCTGTGTATGGCAATAGCTCCCCCTTAACTTCCCTGTTGGGCTGCCTTTTCACACAGTCCAACTAACTATAACGAAGGGTGAAACGTGGGAGTACAACAAAGACTAGAACAAAAGGACTCCCAGTATAGGTTATGCAAAACCACTCTATGAAAACTCTTATATATATTTAAAGTGCAAAAGTGCTCAAAATATACAGAAATATATATAATCAATCACAATCAATATCAATGAACAATACATAAGCAATACATGTAATGACGAATGCTCAGGAATAACACTGGTCAATGCTAGAAATCACTCAGCGTCCTAATTTGCCGTCAGAATGAAATGCTGTATGGAATAAGCCGACTGGGCTTTTGTAAATTGTATCTGACATGGATTAACGTTTGTTGCACGATTTATTGCTCTTGAAAAAGCACTGTGGTGCAAAAGAGACAAGGCCTACAGTCTGTAGAGCATAGGCGTGGCTGTTAATTGGAGGCTTCTGAATGCCCGCGGTGAGTGGAATTCTTCACAGACGAACACCACTCCTTTATTGACTGAAAAGAACTTGTGGTTTGGACTTGACTCCTGAGCTACTATTTGGCAATACCTACTGTATAACTGCATGAATTTAATTAGGACTCCCAGTGATTTCTAGCATTGACCAGTGTTATTCCTGAGCATTCATTACATGTATTGCTTATGTATTGTTCATTGATATTGATTGTGGTTGATTATATATATTTCTGTACATTTTGAGCGCTTTTGCACTTTAAATATATATGAGTTTTCATAGAGTGGTTTTGCATAACCTATACTGGGAGTCCTTTTGTTCTTTTCACACAGTCCAGCAAATGGTCTCAGGCCCTGGGCTGGTACGGATGGGCTGTCCCCAAGAGGCTGCCTTTGTATGGCTCTGCAACCAAGAGGCGCAGGTGTCCAGTAGCACCTTGGAGACTCAAGCCCTGTCCAGCTTCCGTCTCCTCCCCCCACCCCATCATCACTACAGGGAGGGGTGTGTGTGTGTGTGTGTGCGCGTGCGCGCGCGCGTGTGTGCGCGCGTGCCATGGAGTGTTGCCTGTGTGTGTCCGGAGGGGTGGTGGTGGTGGTGTCATGGAGGACTCTTTCTCCACATGTACTGCTGGCATTTGATAAGCCAGCCAGAGGACCACTGCATGCGGGGGGTGAGGTTGCTGCTGGGAGGACGTGTGCGTGGAGCGATGTTCTAGGATCTCTGGGACTCCCACCCTGCAAGGCCAGACTACTCTCCCTTTTTGCTATTTGCTGAGGCGGACTTTGGGAATCTGGCACTAGAGATGGGATGCTGGCTCCCAAGCGGTTTACCTGGTTCCACAGGCCATCAGGCCACTCTAGGTGCCATCATCCAAGCTCTGGGGTATGGCTCTTGAAATCCACCATGCATTCTCCTCCTTGCAACATCTGTTTGATGTAGTGATGTATTTCAAAGGCACTGCTGCTGGTTAACAGGCAATTGGTGTCCCGATCACATCCAATGGGCCTTCCAGCTTCTCCCATGGATTCCAATAGGCATTCCCGTAATTTGTTTCAGACCTTACCCCTTGCCCACCTCTACGGAGCTGCCCCCCTGGGACTTGGAGACTGCTCCTGAGTGTCATAGACTCTAGGTGTGACCCTTACTGGGTCCTGCCACTTTTCTGGTCTTACTGTTCAAGGAGGGGGGGGGGGTCATGTTTCTTGAGACAGCAGCAGCAGCAGGGAAGGGGTTTACAAGCAAGTGGGGCTTCAGCCACCAGGCTGGCTCTTGTCGGAAATGGAGGTTGGGCATGTGAGTGAGACGACACCCTGTCTACACTGTCGATGTCCACCTCTCCAATGGGGCAGGGCTCCTTTCAAGGCGAATGCCTCTTTTGGGGTGCGGCAAGTCTGATTGTGGGGATCTCCCTGTCCTGCTCACCCACTCTCAGGCGGGATGGTGTCACCAGGTAGCAGTGATTGTGGACCGCCCATTGGCTGTGCTGTGCCTTGCCTAGGGGTGTGCACCCGAAAAATATTTGGGTTTCCCACTTCGGGTTTACCCAAAGTGGGAAAAAGCTTTGGAAAAAACCCTGAAATCCTAAGTGGAATGCCTCTTCGGATTCGGGTTTCTAAGTCGCTTTGGTATGCTCCGTAAAGATTTGGAGCATACTGAAGTGACGGGGGAGGGGGGAGTCCACCCCACCCTTAAACTCCCACTCCCACCCTTTAACCCCATCCCCCAACCCCACTTACCTGGTCAGGTTCCAGCCACCGTTGCAGCCAGCCGGCAGAAAGGGCCTTCCCTGCCGCCACCGCCAGTGTGAGTGGCCAGCAGAGAGGGCCGCCACTGCCGGAGGCCAGCGGGGAGACAGGAAGGCCTCCTCCTCCAGCTGGTGCCAGGTAAGTGGGGGTGGGGAGGAAAGAGTGGGAATGAAAAAGTTTAAAGGGCCCTGTCGCAAACGGGGGGGGGGGGGCTTTAAAAAACCCCGGGGCCCCCGAAGCTTCCCAAAGCATTACCAATGCTTCGGGAAGCTTTGTTTCTCAGTATTTTTTAATTGGGGCCAGATTCGGAATTAACGAATCTTTCTGAATCGGGCACGATTTGGGTGTTTTACCCGAATTGGATACCCGAAGCACACACCCCTATCCTTGCCCCTCATACATGTCAGGGAGGCAGTGCAGCCACTGGCAGGTGTTGGTGGGGTTGTCAGGGGAACAGTGGTGTGGGTACTGTCAGCAGTGGGTATTGTCAGCCAGTGGCACCCTAAAAACTAAGTTATTTTGATAGAGATTTCATGAGTCACACCTAACTTCCTCAGATGGACTTTTGTTTTATATTGCTGTAGAAGCCTAGCACAACTAACTCTAAAAAATTTTTAAAAGTTATCGCAGAGGCAGAAATAAAATCACATTTTTCAAAGCCTATCATCATTTCTAGGAAACAGATTGTCATATACTACAAGCTGGCTCTGATGGCTCATATGTTGTGCAATACCCTTCCAGTTAGACTAGCTTGGTTCAGCAGTGCAATCCTAAGCCAAGTTATACCCTTCTAAGCTCAATGACTTCAATGGACTTAGAAGGATATTGCTTAGGAATGCCCTGCCAAGTATATGAAGACTGAGGAGGGATTGGGGTGGCTATCAGCATGCCTTACTGCTGCTTTTAAGATCACAGGGAGAGGCAAGTCAGCAAGGCCCTCTTCACTGGCTTAACAGAGACCAGATGCCACCTGATTCCTCCTCTTCCAGAACTGTCTTCTGCAGTGGTCATTCCAGAAGAGTCTGCTTGTTTTTCTCTTTCTTTTCTATGTCTTTTCTCTTGAGCTGAATGCATTCTACTGGGGGCTGTCGCTTTGAAATTGTAAATAGCAGATAGTACATAATAAATAAAATACAATTTTAAATGAGTTTTACCTTGTTTTTCATCTTACATGTTCTTTAGCTCCAAAGTCATATTATTTATCTGCATTATTTATAGTCTGTCTTTCTCATTGAGACTCAAGGCAGATTACAGTGTGGGTCAGCACAGTCAATTTCAAAGACATTTCAATAAACAATGTAATGGGGAATATTAATGCAATTTGCAAAGATTGAAACTAGAAAGAATCCAATACAGAGTTGAATATTATAAAAATGTAGACACAGACACCGTAGATATGCAATGATAAAGTAACCTAATATGAGAAAACTTAAGCGCAACAGCCCCCTCTACTAAAAGTTGTTCATGTAAGAAGTGGCTATTAAATCTTAATTAGGAAAAGGGAGAGCAAAGCAATCTAACACTGGCTAACACAGGAAAGCTTTTTTATAGAGTCATACAGGTAATACATGATGGGAATTCTGATAATTTGGGCACATTAGAAAGCTTGCTGAGAGTTTCCATTTCAGTAACTTAATCACCCAAACAGCTTTTAAAATTCCAAGTTTAAAAGGCAGTCTAGGAAATTTTCACAAGAGCTGACAAAAAGAACTTCCTTTTGCATGCATACATTATTCTGCTTTTTCTGTACCCCTCCATTCTACTTTTGCAATCTTGGAACAAGATTTTCTAAACCAATTTGTTAATGTAGATTTTAACAGCAGTTTAGCTGTTCAAAAGGAGAAGCTACAACTGGAATTCAGCAAATATTTAGATAGCCAAGGCATAGAGTACAGTCTATAGTACCATTAGTTCCCATAACTTGAGATAATGAATGAAATGAATGTCAGCATTTTAGGAACCAGCCTGGAAGAAGAAATGGCTATCTGAATTTGCCAACAGAATGGGATCCATTTCACTGATTTGATCTTCTCTCAATTCCATCCTTCTTTGCACATATTCAAAGCCAATCTTATCATTACTTGATATTTTCCAGAGCAGGATATTAGCACTGAAAGAAATCGTGGAGTTAAGTTCAGACTATGGATAAGAAGTGGTGTTGCCTGGATCTCATGCACCCACAAAGGAGAACTACATGCTTTGCTTCCATTCTCTTTAATAACCTGAGTGCCAGTCACCAGCCCATTTTTTTAGTTACCCTCTATGCCTGTGCCCCCAGATTTTTGCACCCTTCAAATAACCACTATATGAACAAACTGAATTTATAGCATGAAAGTCTTTAACTGTTGTAAACAAATTTCAAAATAGCTTTGAAAAGCCTACAAGAAACACTATACTTACAACAGCAAATTCATCTCGATCCAGCATTCCATCATGATCAATATCACTTAGCTCCCAAACCTAATAGCCACAAAAAAGTCATTAAAATGTACATCATGTTGTCAAATAGCTTCAATAAATTTGCTTTACGAACCTGACTTTTTATTGTTACATAAGCAATTTCTACCACAGCCCCTCCCTGTCCAAATTTTGTCTAATTCCATCATCAATCAACTAATTAAAAGACTGGATGTTGAAATATTACTAACGTTTAGCATATTTTTACCACTACTGCTACTTAGTGGTTAACTTAATTAAATGGCAATTCAAACTACAGATGAGCATCCCTCTCAACCATGTTATCCAAGAAGTACTGACTATCTCAGAGCCATCTTACATTATACTCAAGTCTAAGCAAAGTTTTCCCTAATCCCCCATCTCCAGTGAAGTCAATTATTTAATAAAAAATAGCTGCTTGATAGGAAAGACAGGGAGGTCCTCTGCTTACCTCTTTCTCCCCCAAATCACTTCCTTTGAAGCATTTTTCCCCATGCAGAAGAAAAGTATTTCAAAAGGGAGCAACGATGACAAGAAAACTGGTTGCATAAGAAGGATTAAGCACCCATCCTCCACAACCTTTCTTAGTGAAATATCATACTTTTTTTAAAGGAGTTGGGGAAAGCTGTATAAACGCTACATAATATGTAGGTGGATCCTAACTCTCTAGGTTTTCAGTGGAAAGGGGAGAGTGTTCCATCTGGAAAATACATTTCTTTAGCCCATGTGTATAAAAAAGGGAGACCTTGGAGGCTTAATAAACATCTTGGAGGGTTCTTTTGTCAAGGACATTCTCCACAAGTTATGAAGTACCAACCCATAGAATCCCAGAATATCTCCCCAAACTAATGAAAAGATTGCCATTCTTACCCTTCCTAAGATGTCAACAGGCAATTTGGAGTTTAGCAAAACAGGTTTCACTTTATCACCTGATAACAACCCATTCATCGGGCTCAGACTGTCGAAGATAGCATCATACTTGGCCTTGTCTTCCACCTGGTTATCAAAATAACAAAAGGCTACAATTAATTTGACAAGAACATCTGTACAAGCAAGTGTTACTTGATTATATTACAGGTAAGTGCTAAGAATGAGTCATGGCTAGAAAAGCCATTCTATAATTAATAGTATAAGAAACAAATTCAGTGGTTTTCTAGTGAAAGACGGACAAAGCCGTGAAAACAGAACTTCATAGAAATTATCCAGAAGCCTAGTCTTACAAGGTTGGTATGAATTGTCAGATATAAACAAAAGGCTCCTCCTCGCCAGAGGCAGAGCAGAAGCACCTGAGCTGAGGCAAGAGCACATGGTGGAGAGCTGAAGCTAGAAGGTAAGGGTTTGTTGTCTTTCTGCCTTTTGCCTTTCCTAGCTACTGTGTGAGAAGCTGAGGGTGAGTGGTTCTGGGTAGCTTGCTAGAGAGTGGTTCTGGTTAAGTTCTGTGTGAGGTTGTTGGGGGCTGAGTGAATTGCTGTTGTTTGCAGCTGGTTGCTGTTGCTTGTGGTTACAAGCCCCGCCCCCTAGTGTCCTGGGGCCCTGCTGGGCTAGGCAGGAAGGCACCTTTTGAAACAAAAGGCTCCTCCTCGCCAGAGGCGCGAGCCGAAGGGCGAGAGCTAAAGGGCTCTTGCCCTGGGGATCTGCCTGGGGGACCTGAAACTCTGCTAGTATACTGGTTCTGCTAGTACTCTAGGTACATTTGGAAGGCAATCATGTCTACTGAAGCCCCCTTTGCAGTCACCTGCATGGAGTGTTCCATGTTTGTTTTCCTCCCAGAGGAGAAGACAGAGTTCACTTGCCAGAAGTGTAAGCTGGTCAGAGTTTTGGAAGAAAAGGTTCAGAGCCTGGAGGAAAGGATCACCACCCTTCAGGAGATCAAGGAGGGAGACAATTTTATTGACAACAGCCTGTGAGCTCCGCACAGCCAAGAAGAGGAAAGTCAAGGAGGAGGGGAAAGAGCCGATCTCCCTTCTGAGCCTCCTCTCAGATCTACAGTACAAACCCGAAGGCGTCAACGAAGAAGATGCTCTGGTCCACTTGAGCTCAAGAATCGCTTTGAAGTGCTAGGGATGGTGACAGAGGTGACAGTGGAAGGAGAACCGCAAAGATCTGGAAGAGGGAGTGCAGAAGACATGGGGCCTCATGGAAGTGGAAAAAAACGGAAGGTGGTAGTCGTCGGGGACTCCTTGCTCAGGGGTATGGAACGCCATGTCCCTGGGCCAGATCCCCTATTCCGAGAGATGTGTTGCTTGCCGGGAGCCAGAATTCAGGATATTACCAACCGGCTGCCAAAACTCATCAAGCCTGCTGATAAGTACCCGTTTGTGCTGATTCATGTGGGAACGAACGACACGGCTTCGAATACTGTTGCAAGAATTAAAGAGGATTACGAAGCCCTTGGAAGGCAGTTGAAGACATTGGGGGCTCAGGTGGTATTCTCTTCTATCCTTCCAGTCACAGGAAGAGGAGCACGCCGGGAGCGGACCATACTTGAGGTGAATCGCTGGCTGAGATGGTGGTGCCGGCAGGAGCGCTTTAGGTTCTGGGACCATGGGATAGGTTTTCTTAGAGAAGGCCTTCTAGCACATGATGGGCTTCACCTCTCAAGGGCAGGGAAGAAAACGTTTGGAACGAACCTGGAGAACTTCATCAGGAGAGCTTTAAACTGATGCCGCAAGGGGCAGGGGACGATCAACATGGCGACTTCAATGATGAAGTGAACACAGTGGGGACCCACCTGGGTAGGAAAGGTCAAACAAAGGTACAAGGCTACACGTGTTTGTATACCAATGCCCAAAGTATGGGCAATAAGAAAGAAGAGCTTGAGCTTCTATTACAAACAGAGGGCTATGACATAGTAGGAATTACTGAGACTTGGTGGGATGATTCCCATGACTGGAATGGGCTAGTGGATGGGTATGAGTTGTTCAAGAAAAAACGGAAGAGTAGAAGAGGAGGTGGAGTGGCGTTGTATGTGAGGAGAGGGCATGATTGTCAAGAAGTTATGAAGAATGGGGCGGACAGCCCGGTGGAAAGTATATGGGAAGAAATAAGGGGAGGAAGGACAAAGGGTATTGTTGTTGGAGTCTGCTACAGACCACCCGACCAGCGAGAAGAAATGGATGCTGCCCTCTTTGAACAAATTGGCAGAGTATCCAGACATCAGAACCTTGTAATTATGGGTGACTTCAACTTCCCCGATGTGTGCTGGGAGACAGGCTCAGCAAAGCGTCATGAATCACGCAATTTCCTGACCTGCCTGGCCGATAACTTCCTTTTTCAAAAGGTGGAGGAAGCTACAGGAGGTTCGGCCATACTAGACTTGATATTAACCAACAGGGAAGAATTGGAAGATGAGACGAAGGTGGTGGGAACCTTAGGGGGAAGTGACCATGTCCTCCTTGAATTCCAGTTGCTATGGGGAGCCAAGGAAGTTCATAGCCAGACTCATAGGTTAGATTTTCGTAGGGCCAACTTCGATGAACTCAGAGGCTTGATGAGAGTCATTCCGTGGGGGAGTGTGCTGGAAGGAAAAGGAGCGAGTGAAGGGTGGGCCATTCTCAAACACGAGCTTTTGCATGCTCAAGCCTTCACTGACCCAGCAAGAAGGAAACATGGTAAGGGCTCCAAGAAACCGATGTGGATGCACAGAGAGCTCCAGAATAAGCTAAGGGAGAAAAAGGAAATGTTCAGGAAATGGAGAGAAGGACAGACCTCTAAAGAGGAGTATATGAGGGTTACTAGGTACTGCAGATCAGCCATCAGAGAGGCCAAAGCTCAGTACGAGCTGGGTCTGGCCAGGAGGGCTCGCTACAACAAGAAAAACTTCTACAGCTATGTGAGAAGGAAACGCACGGTAAAAGAGGCAATTGGACCACTGTTGGGAGTAGACTGAGAAACTCTGATGCAGGACAGAGAAAAAGCAGACAGGCTTAATGACTTTTTTGCCTCTGTTTTCTCCCTGAAGAACTCAGGCACATCTAGAGATAGTAGAAAATGTGGCAGGACACCTGAGTGGCTAATTGACATTGACAGAGAGGTAGTGGAGAGGCATCTGGCTGCACTGGATGAATACAAATCCCCTGGGCCGGATGGGGTGCACCCAAGAGTGCTGAAAGAACTTTCCAGAGAACTTGCAGAACCCCTGTCCATCATCTTCAAGGCCTCCTGGAGGACTGGGGATGTGCCACAAGATTGGAGAAGAGCGAATGTTATCCCAATCTTTAAGAAAGGGAGGAAGGATGACCCGGGAAACTACAGGCCAGTCAGTCTGACTTCTGTTGCTGGGAAGATATTAGAACAGATTTTAAAGGGATCAATCTGTAAGCATCTGAAGGACCGCTCAGTGATCCGCGGAAGTCAGCATAGTTTTGTTCCTAACAGATCCTGCCAGACCAACCTGGTTTCCTTCTTTGATCGAGTGGCCAGCTTACTGGATTGGGGGAACTCTGTTGACGTGATTTATCTGGATTTCAGTAAAGCTTTTGATAAGGTCCCCCATGACATTCTGATGGGCAAACTGGAAGACTGTGGAGTAGACTATAGGATAGTTCGGTGGATAGGGAACTGGTTGGAGGACCGCACTCAAAGAGTGGTGGTCAACAGTGTTTCATAAGATTGGAGGGAGGTGTCCAGTGGGGGGCCACAGGGCTCGGTTTTGGGCCCGGTACTTTTCAATATTTTTATCAATGATCTGGATGAAGGAGTGGAAGGGCTGCTCATTAAATTTGCTGATGATACCAAATTGGGAGCAGCAGCAAACACCCAAGAAGATAGAATTAAAATTCAACAAGACCTGAATACTCTGGAGAAGTGGGCAGCTGTGAATAGGATGCAATTCAACAAAGACAAGTGCACAGTATTACATCTGGGCCACAAAAATGAGAAGCACAAATACTGGATGGGGGATACACTTCTGGGCAGTAGTATATGTGAAAGGGATCTTGGGGTAAGAGTGGACTGTAAACTGAATATGAGCAGTCAGTGTGATGCGGTGGCAAAAAAGGCTAATTCAATCCTGGGTTGTATCAAAGGGGCCATAGCGTCGAAATCGCAGGAGGTCATAGCCCCTCTCTATACTGCCTTGGTCAGGCCACACCTGGAGTATTGTGTGCAGTTCTGGAGGCCTCACTTCAAAAAGGATGTGGACAAAATCGAGAGGGTGCAGAGGAGAGCGACGAGGATGATCAGGGGTCTGGAGACTGAGCCCTACGAGGAAAGGCTGAGGGCCTTGGGAATGTTTAGTTTAGAGAAGAGGAGGTTGAGGGGGGACATGATTGCTCTCTTTAAATATTTGAAAGGCTGTCATTTGGAGGAGGGCAGGGAGCTGTTCCAGTTGGCAGCAGAGGGTAGGACGCGAAGCAATGCGCTAAAACTACATGCACAAAGGTACCGACTAGATATTAGGAAAAACTTTTTCACCATCAGAGTAGTTCAAAAGTGGAATCAGCTGCCTAGGGAGGTGGTGAGCTCCCCTTTACGGACAGTTTTCAAGGAGAGGCTGGATGAATACTTGTCAGAGATGCTTTAGGCTGATCCTGCACTGGGCAGGGGGTTGGACTAGATGGTCTGTATGGCCCCTTCCAACTCTATGATTCTATGATAAAACGGATCTGTGAACCATTCCGTATGAATGTTGCACAATGTATTTTGCCCCCCTTATGCTTTTAAAATATTCATGAGAGGGAAGGCCCAAATTGTTGCTTAAGAGAAAAATTATTAAAATGTATACATCTTCCACATTTGAAACACAACAGATCTATCTTGTACTCTAGTGTTAATGCTTGAGCAAAAGAAAACCTTCTAAGAACTGTTACTAGGAGCTCCATCTAATAAACAGTTTTTCCTTTCCACTTAATCTTGGTGGATCTCAAAAACAGAATGATTCCTCCCTATACTCCATTCACTGCGAACCAATCTGTACACAGAATGGCTGCCAACTTTTCTCGTAGGGACTCTGTCTCCTCAGAAACATTCTGAGGGGGGGGATGGCACATATGTATTCCTTCCTCTATTGCTCTACAGAAACCTCCAGTAGTTGACTCGAATTAGGAGAAATAAAGACATCTTATCAAGTATTTGATTAGAAATATAGGGCAAGAGAAAAGAGTATGCCAGTCAACAGCTGCCAAATCAAACCAAAACACAACAGAAAGGCAGCCTTTATTTCTTAATGAAGGGTTCTGTGTTATTTTTCTGCTCAGCTAAAGGCAAGCAATTCTACCATGGAAGAAGGAAAACAAAAAAAATGTGATAGCGCCACTAAGATAAGTATTTGGCCAATTATGCTTCTGTTCCCTTTGCTTACCTTGACAGCCCATGGGATATCCAGTGGTGCTCCTCCAACTGATAAAGGGCTAGTGGAATCATTCTAATGCAGAGGAAGAGAAGACAACTATTACTATAGATTGCTAACTCGTTCCAGTTAGATTCAAGCTCACCTCATTCTTCCTATCAACAATAAAATGGAAAGTGTCCAAACGGCATTATCTTCTTCCCCTTAAACCAATTAGCCCAATATGGACAAAATAATACCTAGAGGTTGCATGACTAACACCTTATACTTCCAGTAAAAGTAAAGCGAACCAGTCACATTTTTCAAAATGAAAGGAAACAGACCACAACAAAGATGTGCACCAGGGCTTTTTTTCTGGGAAAAGAGGTGGTGGA
The DNA here is from genome assembly GCF_028583425.1 of Eublepharis macularius. Classification (NCBI taxonomy): domain Eukaryota; kingdom Metazoa; phylum Chordata; class Lepidosauria; order Squamata; family Eublepharidae; genus Eublepharis; species Eublepharis macularius. The sequence goes on along the minus strand of NC_072794.1, from coordinate 87,597,936 downwards.
ACATAGTGGCATAGCGTGGGTTGCCAGTACCTGGGGAACTCCTGGCAGGAGGAGTTCATGCTCCTGGGACTGCATGATGATATCACTTCCGGAAAGTGATGTCATTGCACAGGGCACAGCTGCCCCCCCCGCCAGTGCTCCCACGATTTGGGCCCGCTCGCCTCCCCATCCCTTACCTGGCAGCCCTCTGGTGCAACCACCTGGCAGCGCCACCTGCTCAGCGTGCTCCTTGGCCAGTAGCTGCTGCAGGAGGGCCAGCTTGTTGCCCAGCGAGCTGGCTGCCCTGTCAGCACAGCAGGTGGTGCAGGCGGCCTCCCAGGGATGCAGTACAGGCTCTCTTTGTAGTGTTGCCAGCCTCCAGATGGTGGCTGGAGATCTCCCAGAATTACAACTGATCTCTAGGCCATAGAGATGAGTTCCCTTTGAGAAAATGGCTGCTTTGGAGGGTGGACTCCATGACATTATAGTCTGCTGTGGTTCCTCCCTTCCCTAAATCCTGTCCTCTCTATGCTCCACTCCTCAAATCTCCAGGAATTTCCCAACCTGGAGCTGGCAACCTTAACTCTATGGCATTATACCTTGCTGAAGTCCCTCTTCTCCCCAAACTCCACCCTTGCCCACAGGGCGGGTGAGCAGGAAGGAAGGCAGACAAGCCACGAATGGAGCGATGCCTCCAGGCGAGACCCAGAGGAAACACAGGGAAGGAGGAAGGGATGGGCAGATTCACCATCTGGCTGGCTGGGGACGGCGTCCACAGTGCTGACCTGAGCAAGCCCATGACCTCGGGTTGCCTGGGCATAGGGCTGGAGCAGAGGAGCATCAGGAAGGGGAAGTGCCAGTACATGGTCTCTGTGCCCGGGACAGGAAATCTCCTGTGCTAACTGACCATGTCTGCTGCTTTGCCACCTGGTGCACCCTTGCAGGGGGGAGGCCCCCTTCTGCCTCCAGCCAGGGGGAAGTGCTCGAGGAAGCAGTGATAGAGGCAGCCCCTCCCCAGCAAGCTGGGGCATGGGGCCCACTCCAGATTTGCCACCGCTGAGACTCAGTGTGCCGTAAAAGAGCCAGGTGCCCTGGGCTGTGCGCCAGGAGGAAATGGGACCAGGAGGCAGGGCACCAGACACATGATTACTTTCAAGTGGTCCTGAAACTCCATTCCACCGCGTTTCGACAGGAAAGAAGTCCTGATGTGCACTATCATAATTTCCCAGGTATAAGCCAAACTTAACAAGACCTAGGAATATATATGATTAGATCACCTTTTTTGTTGCTATTTCTTTCTTAAAAGCAGCAAAATTATATGATCTGTATCTAATATTAGTAAAAAATAATGCTAACAAAAAAGAGAATTTTTTCTGAACAGCTAGCAGGATTTAGATCAGATTACCGAACTAGCAAGAACTATTTTGCAGTGAAATTGAACAAAAATAATGTAAGGAATATGTTGCTTTTATGGATGCAAGGGCAACGTTTCATGGAGTGGCTAAAGAATTATTGTGGAAGAATCTTTCTAGAGCCACTCTAGATTGGAATATGGTGATAATTAAAACATTAGTATTCTGAAACTGGTATATCAATACAACAGCTTTTACAGGGCTATTAACAAAACAGTATTTCTGCAACATGGGGGTGGGAATGAAAACTTTAGTCTGGCTCTTTTTAAAAAATTGTTTTAAAAGAAACTATGGGAGGGGGTCTACTTCAGTGGTAAAAGTCAAGGATTCAATTCCTGGCATCTTCAGATAAACGAATCTCAGGTGGCCGATGTTGGGAAAGAACTTTTCCGCCTGAGGCTCTGGAGAACGGACGTCAGATATAACAGACAATACTGAGCTAAAGGGAGCAGTGCTTTGACTCTGTATGAGACAGATTCATATATGCAATACTTGTGATATCTTTCACGCCCCCCCCCCACTGGCTAAAGGAAAACACTGTTACTTCCAAAGCCCCCCTCCCTTTGTCAGAAACGTAATTTTTACCTGTCCCCTCCCCCCACAACTCCTCAGGCCTTGTACAAACCTGAGACTCATCATCAGGCTACATGCAATTGGGAGACCAGGGAATGAGGAAACAGCCTGATTCCCAAGTGAACTCAGATACATACTAACCAAGACTTCTTTCCTGTGTCGCTTCAAGACCCCATGCCCATCATTAATGATTGATATTGACAAGATCAACTCATTCCCGGCCTAGCAACACTGCTTATGAGTTAACCTGATTAGCTCAGGAGAGGCCCAGCACCCTTCCTCTCCCACAACATCAGTCATCTGAAGGACCCCACAAAGAGTACCAACCAACAGCATTATATAAAGAGAGCCCTGCAGGATCAACCAGTGGCCTATATAGTCCAGCATCCCATTTCATACAGTGGCCAACAAGTTAGTCTGGAGGGCCAAAAAAGGGGGCACAGAGGCCAAGTCTTCCCCTGATGTCGCCTCCTAGCAGTGATATTCTGAATGTAGAGGTTCTCTTTAGTCATCTTGGTTAGTACTCTCTGATGGATCTATCCTCCATCAACCTGTCTAATCTAATTTTAAAACCATCTATGCTGCAGGCCATTGCTACATCCTCTGTCAGTGAATTCCATAATTTAATTATTAATTGGAAAAAAATACTTCCGGATCAGTTGCCCATTAATTTCACTGGGTATCCCTAGTTCCCCCTCCCCATTTCAGTTGGTTTTCCTTCCCAAAACCTCCTTCCACTAACACAAAACAAAAGTACAGTCTAATTTCTTTTGTTCTACCTTCCTTCTTTGAACCTACCACATCCTTCCTCCTCTGCTTGTCTCTTAGTTCATCCTCTCCCTAATCTCCAGCCAGCTAGCTTCATGATCCATCAGCTTTCCACAGCCTACTGAACTTCCTTCTTGCTAGGAATCCCCTTTCTACTCCTGCCACCTCCCTCCCTCCTACCGTTTGCATTTCTTAATACACTATACTAGGAAACTTCTTCCAGGCTTCTGTTTACCAGACAATGTTTAACTTAAACTGGAGTCTCTGTTCTGTCAGTGCTATTTTTTTTTTTAAAAATTATAATTATCTTCTTGTTATGGTTAAGATAATGACACAGAGGAGACTGTTTGCCACCTGTCTACATGACTCGCAATGTAATCCTAAACAGAGTTACACTGTTCTAAACGCATTGACTTCAATGGGCTCTGAAAGCTGTAGCTCCACTTATTTACTGATTTAGTGCATTTTTATGCCATCTCTTCAAGGAACCTGCTTGAGGCAACTTACAAAATAAAACATAGTAAAAACATCACATATGCTGTAAATAAATACAATTCAATTCAAATACTTTTAATGGCATACAAAGATCTAAGACAGCAAACAGGTCACGTAAACAAATTAAAACTCTGCATTAAAAGCAGAGTGTAAAAAAACCCCTTACGCAGTTTTAAATGCATTTTCAGACTTAAAAATCAGTTCTTAAAAGCAGCATTAAAAATCAATCTCTTAATGAAAAGCATGGGTAAAAAGGAACATTTAGGATTGCATTGTCAGCGTTTAGGTCTTACCTCTTTTAAGTCTCTGCTACGGGTGGATAACTGACCCCGCATACTTACAAAAGTATCACTGTTGCCTTAAAGAACAGCATACAGTGAAAGTGGCAACTATTGGACAATATAACACTGTGTGATATTACAAGGATTGCTTGTAGGAATCCTGGCCCCAGCCATCATGCACCAGGACATAATTTGGCTTAAATGCCTTATCTTGTCTTCAAATATGGAAGAGGGGAACTGGATGCCATCCTAAGCCATCTCCCTTTCCCTAGCTCTACCCCCTCCTTGGCTTCCTTCCTCCAGTCTTTTGAAGGCCCTAGCCAGGCCTGAGGCATGCTCAGTGGCCTCCTTCTACTGGAGCCTTATATGGGTGTGGCCTAGCTTGTGAGGAGCTAACAGTGCCTCCAGAGCAGTTTCTGCCTCAACTCCTCTTCCCTGCTCTCAGGACAGAGTTTCTCACCAACTGACTGTCAGACAGTGGGTGCAAAGGGTCAGCTGTCAGTGGATGCCTGACTCTTAAAGGGCCAGCTGCCACTGATCAACTGGCTCTTTATAAGGTGCCTCAGTCAACCCAGTAAGCTTGGTGGCTGTCAGGCTTGACCCTGTGGGGGGCTGAGGTGTTGTCTCCACCGCCCTTGGACACAACTTTCAAGATACAAGTTTTCAAAACTGATTGGTACATAGCTACACCAGCACAGATGGTAGAAATCTATAAAGATTGCCAGGAGTTAGGCCTCATGAGATGTTTTCCTTGTAAAAAAAATGTACTACTTGTACATTTTCATGCCAGTTTTCATGCTTCAGCATATGTCTTGGAAACTGTGGATTATGCCACATCACGGAATTGTAGTGACATTTGTGCTTTTATCACATTATTTCACATTATTTCATTCTTAAAGAAACATATAATCACACTTCTGCTGAATCCAAGCTCTTTCACACTTTTATTTTAAGGTGAGGAATGGATTTTTCCCCTTTGTAAAGGTTTATTATAGAAATGTATTGTAAGAATACTATTTCTTGGCTTTTCTGTTTGGTGAGCCAGTTTGGTATAGTGAGCCAGTTTGGAGATCCAGTTAGTATAGTGAGAGCCCGTTTGGTGCAGTGGTTAAGAGCAGCAGGACTCTAATCTGGAGAAGCAAGTTTGATTCCCCACTCCTCCACTTGAACCCAGCTGGGTGACTTTGGGTCAGTCACAGCTTCTCAGAGCTCTCTCAGCCCCACCCACCTCACAGGCTGATTGTTATCAGGATAATAATAATAATACACTTTGTAAACCACTCTGAGTGGGCATTAAGTTGTCCTGAAGGGCAGTATATAAATGAAATGTTATTACAATGAATCAATTACAAGTCAAATCCACATAGATTGGAGCTTCTAGTTGCAGACTTTCCCTAGTCCTCCATGCCACCAGTTTCCCTTTTCCCAAAGTTCATTTAGTTTAAAGGACTGAGTCTCAACCCCACTGGGAATGTCATTTCCCATGAGGCAGTTAACACTATACAGAAGCACCTGAATCCTTAAAATGAAGCCTCCATAAGCCCTGCCCCCAGAGCTCTCTGCTGGTGCTGCCACCACCACCATTTGTAAGCTTTTGAAGAAAGGGAGAGTTTCACAAATGCATTACCATCACAAACACTAAGAGAACTCCTGGGAAAAGGTCAGCAGAGAAAGCAGGGTAATAACAAGCTAAAAAGAAAGGCATGAGAATACTGCTCATCACTACTCCAAATGAACTCATGAAGAAAAACAAGTAGAAGACTGAGGGCAGTTACATCTAGAATGCAAACAGTAAGAACTGGTTCTTTGAGGTTAATATAGTACAGCTCCAATTTTTTATTCAATAGCATTCCTCAACTATCAAAGATTTTGGCTAATGTCAATGTGCAAGTGGACAGCATATTGACTTCCTTATATTGTCATCTACACTTTAATTAGAACCTTATTGCTTCTCTTAAGGAATCAATGACATCAAGCTATAATGGGCATAAAGTTTACCAAGAACTAAAACCGTAGTCTCATTCCAAAACAATTAAAGTATCTCCAATGGTGCACATAAAAAAGGAACACTGTTGCATATGAGAATTCTAAAAGAATGTATTAATCATATACTATATATTTAGTAATAAGCATTTTACTAAATTTAAATTCTGACAGTAAACATGCAAATTGTTTTTTTAAAGTGTCTTACAAATCTAGGTGGAGAAACAGGCGAGTTAAGACTGCTCAGTGAAACATCCAGTCCATTCTGTGCACAGGCTACAAGCCGCAGAGCCACAAAAAATTCCTGCAGAAGAGAAAGAAGTTATTAATATAGTACTACTTTGGTCTCAAAGATATTTTTACTAAAAGAAAAAAACCCTGCATGTCAAACAAAAAGCATTTCCCCCACTTCCAGTGTAACTGGATCCAAAGGCTTCCTTGCTTTCCAAGAATAGCCACCATGCTACCTAACATGTTGCCCACAAGATTCAGAGTAACTTCTGGAGCAGATTCTCATACAATACAAGCTGCTGCACCTGGATAAGAAAGTAAAGGCAAAGTTCTGTACTGTGCTGGGTTCTTCAGTTCTCTAAGAACAACCCATCCCACTGCTGAGCCTCATGAAATTGCCAGGTCTTGTAAGACTTCCCTTCCTAAGTCATTGCCAGTCACCCAGCATTGCATGCGCCTTCAACCCCAAGTCAACACTGATAATCTGGGTGGTGGGCCCTACACAAACTCTGCCACTCAGGTGATATGTGATGGCACAGGACTGAAAAGCACGTGACAGGTTTTCAGCCCCAAGATGCTGCTGTCCAGGTGACTGGCAGCTTCTCAATTCGCCACTCCAAGGACTGGCTCATTCCCAGTTAAGTACAAAATAATTTGGATGCAACTAAACAGCACTTGATCCATGTGAGACTGCATGTATCCCACTTATACATTCATCAACTGGGGGTAAGAATAAATAGAAAATAAACTATAGGCATCTTCTGATCTCCCAGTCCCTTTCCTTGCTCAAATAACTCCAGCCTTTCCCTAATGGTCTTAACCATGGCCAACTATTTCACCAGCCTTAATCATGACATAAGCTATAAAAGTTTAATATTTCATATATGTATAGGGTCAGAGAGGAGGGTGAATATGCAGTTCTGCAGTCCCCTCTTAATTTCTCAACCACGGTTACAGCTACATAAACCTTAACAAATCCCCTTATTTTTCTTCATTTTCAGTTAGCAATTAAACCATAATTGCTGAGTTACTTTAATACATCCCCAAATATTCCCAATTCTTAAAATATTTTCTATAAACCAGTCCTTGTGAAACCATTTCAACGTGAATCAAATTCACTGATTGAGAATTCTCTCAGACCACAGATGTGCACAGAAGGGAGAACAAGACGAGGCAAATATGCATGTCAGTGTGGATTTTGCTTCCTCTCTCCCATGGCCATGAGATAAGAGCTCAGCACCTCTGAAGAAATGAAAACATAGCTGCAGATAGCAAGTTCAGATAGGCTGTTAGCTATTGGCAAAGTCCTTTTGAGGTGGCCAAGCTAGCACATAAATGTGCAAACCAGAAATGTTCAGAAAGACATAGTTACAGGATTCGGTTTCGTTTTCTCAGCCATGCCGGACGCTCCTATCGGCTGGTCCGGGAGGAAACGACCGGGCACCCTGACCGGGCGGCTGATCCGCAAGGATTAGCCTCCAGGACTCCCAGGGAGGGAGCCAGGGTCCGGGACGCTGCGGGAAGAACTCCCCGAAATCAATGCGGGGGGGGGGAATTGCCCGTTTGTCCCTATGGAGGCCGGCAGACATGCGCGGCGCCTCGAGTGCCGCCGGGCAACGAGAAACGGCAAATAAAAGAAACAGGCGGAAGCCCGTAAACAAGCGAATCCCTTCTGTTCTACAAGCGTTCGTGAAGGAGAGGTTCATCTGAAGAAGACTCGTTCTTCCCCTTCGCTGAGTTCCAGAATTTTGTTGGCGCCCCCCCCCCCCAAATGGCAGCAAAGAAGCAAAGTCCCGCTCTCGGTAAGTCAATCTCGGCTACTTTGAAGGGAGAGTCGCTCGAAGAGTTGGTGCGCAGGGCGGTGGTGGAAGCCATAAAACCCTTTGTTGACAAGCTGAACGAAACTGATCAAAGGGTGGGCTTAATTGAAAGCGAAGTAAAAACCATCAAGGAAGCAGCGGGGGGGGGGGGCAGAGAAGTCTGCTCTGGAAAGTGCGTCACTTGTGAAGGCTACAAAAAAGGAGCTGAAGTTGGTTGAGAACCAGCTGATCGGGCTACAGATGGAACGAACGCAGACAATTTTGCGTCTCCAAAACGTGAAAGAGGAGGAAAATGAGGATCTGTGGGAGGTGGTCTCGGAACTATTGGCGATACCTGCGAGGACGACTAAAGAAGAGGTTAAAAGCGCCATTTTGGAGGTCCATCGGGCTTCTTCAAAATATGCAACAAAGCGACAGTTGCCTCGTGAGATCATTATTGACTTTTCATTTAAAAAGATTCGGGACACCATCCTATATAATTCATATAATGCGGATTTGGACTTTTTGGGTTTGAAAGTCAAGATTTTGAAGGACGTTCCATTTCTAGTCCGGAAAAGGCGTTTTAAGTATAAAAAGTTTGCAGCTCTTCTGAGGGACCATGGAATAAAGTACAAATGGTTATTCCGGAAGGAATATGGTTTAGATATAAAGATCAGGCCTATAAGATACTATCAGAAGATCAACTAAAGGATTTTGAGAATAAAAACCCGGAACTCTGCTGCACCGAGAACGAAGAAAAGGAGAAGCCGGAGGGGGGGGGGAGGAGAGCACCGCAACAGCGGTTGCACAGAGAGAATTGCGTCCGGGACCTAGAAGGGGGAGGAAAGTTTAATCAGAATTTGAAATGCCTATTCTCTGTATGATTAACCACTCCATCATTATCCTATGGAGCTATTTTTGTATTATGACAGTATGAAGGGAAAACATTGAAGTGTAGTGTTTAGTGTTTGTAGTTCATTTCCCCCCCTTTTTCCTTTTCCATCCCCCTTTGTCCCTTCCCTCTCCCCTTTCCTTGTGATAGTCTTGTGTAGTGCTGTGTAGTGTTTTGTAGTTATGAAAAATAAAAAAAATTATAAAAAAAAAGAAAGACATAGTTACAAAGGGTAGTAGTATAATGGAACATCACAGGAAGTCACTTCTTCAAGGGACAGCACTGTGGTCTGTTGCCATACTTATTATACATATCATCTCCCTTTTTTAATTGCAGTGTCCTCTACCTTTTTAACTCCCTAGCTTTGTTATGGTATGTCATGCCTTAGACAGTTCTTGTTGCCTTAAACAGTTTTTCATTTGCATTGTTTTCCAGTTCCAAATACCAGTCTTATTACATTGTTTATTGGAGGTCTTGGCTAGCTGACTTAATTCCTTTTTATATTTTGTAGTCTGTCCTGGATATCAGTGAGAAAGGAAAGTTATAAACGAAATTAGTAAGAGAGACAAACACATTTTTACCTGTTTGTTGAGAATACCTTTGCCATCGGTATCAGCCAGATCCCAAATCTAAAACACAGTTAGATGGAAACAACATGTAAAAATAGTGCTGAAGCAGTTGTGTCAGAAAAGTTTTTGCCCCACTTTAAACAAGTGCCAGAAAATCATCTCAGACATGTAACCATATCTTAATATATTAGCAAGAATTTTGTCCAGTACAATACATTAGATTATCCATCAACACAAGCTTTTATTATGTGTGTGCGTGCATCTGCACACACGCACACACTACCTACACAAAATCTGTATATTCATTATACAGGTGGATCTGGACGCTATTAAAGTGGTGTCGTGGTCCTGAGGGCTCGTTTGGGTATGCCAGTCCCCTCCTGCATAGGTGGCGAGCTAATTTATACTCTCCCACGGAGACTTATGGATCCAATTGGCTTCCAGAATGCTCTGTGGGAGCCAATGCCCCCTGGCAGTTCATTAGATGAGCTGGTAGGGGATTGGCATGACCATCTCTTGAAAACCATCGATGAAATTGCTCCCCGTTGCCCTCTCCGTCCCCGTGTCAGACTGGCTCCCTGGTACATGGAGGAGCAACGTCGGATGAAGCGGGAACTGAGACACCTAGAGTGAGTGTGGCGGCGGAATTGGGGCGAAGAAGTGAGATCCTCTTATAGTGCTTATGAAGGCCTATGAGGTGGCTGTGAAGGCAACGAAGGAGTACTTTGCCGCCTCCATAGCATCTGCAAGCTCATGCCCTGCAAAATTGTTTCATGTAGTTTGGTCCTTGGTCCACGCAGGGGGACTGCCAAATTAGAAATTCGGACCAGAAAAATAAAGGGGGAAATCCCCAGGGAGACAAACATAGACAAATTGTTCCAATTATATTGTCAATACAGATAGTTAGTGCACAGTGGGAAGGCAACATTCATTCCTTTCATTAATCAATACATAGAGTTCTGTTTCAGTCTTTCCTCAATCAGGAACAAAGAAGAATGCCATGGTAAATCCTCTGGCGTTTACAAGGCAGAATAACAGCCCTTAACAACAAAGCAATAAGAATTTATCATCCTGTCTCAGTCTTTCCTTTGATCAAGGACAAGAAAATCCTCCAGCGTCTTCCAAGTTGAGCAACAGCAATTAGCAAGAAGGTAATTAATATAAAGGCTACGAGCTTACTGGCTTGAAATCAGCTCATTTCGATACTCTTCTTCCTGGCCAATATTTATACCATCTTCATTCTACAGTCTCTCATCAGTGAGAGACTGTAGAACTAGAATGAGGATAGCCACTTCTCATATCACAGCAAAGATACCTTTTCCAGATCAAAGGATTTCATCGTGTATTGATTCTTATTTGAAAACACAAGCCAGAGCTGCAACCAGTTAAAGCCCCTAGTCAGTCCTGAGAAATACTGAACACACTAACCTCAATTCAATGCAGAGTAAAAGGTGCTTACGCCCTTTCCAGCGGTATTAATCATATCTAATAAGGTTGAAGTATAGCTACTGAATGCACCCAGAAATGCCCACTACTTGATTTACTCAACCTAGTATCATAAGCTGCAATCATGACTTGTCAAGAAAAATTACTATTGTTTACAGTGAATCTGGAGGATTGTAAACACAACAAAACACAACAAAAAGCTATGTTTAAAAGCACCACAGGGGGCAGTAGGGGACTTTGTCAAAATTAAGACAGAATGACAAAAAATTAATACTACCTTCCCAAGAATCAAGTCGGTCAGTCCTGATTTTTTCAGAAATACAGCTGCATCAGAGGCTAAAACTCTTCCAGTGTTGCCAGGATCAACCTGCCAAAACAGAGACACTGTTGGTGTTCAGACACGATGGAACTTGCATATAAGAACCTTACGAAAGTAGCATATGGCAACTTAGATTACTTTCTGAACCAATAAGGCGTGTTTAGCTTAAACTTGCAAGTATACCATCACCATGCATTTTTTATCTGTAAGGATGTATTTTTTCCATACAGAACTTCAAAATGTATAAGAGGAATCTCCAATACTGTAGGAACAGGTTCTCTTCACAATACGAACCCTCAAGTACTCCTGGCTGAACAGCAAGGAGTGAAAACAAACTTGCTAATATACCATAAGGATGTGCTGGGAAACACACTACGTGCAGCATTCACTATTCTAAGGTTAATGGGGGGGGGGGCACAATAATGGACGACTGGCTAACACCATGCCACTGTGTTTTCCCAGTAGTAGCTATGAGCCCTCTTACTGTTGCATCTTGTTCAAAAGACAAAGTATGCCATGGGATTGGCAGACGAGACTGCAATGTTGCATTCTGCCTCTTAGGAAGAGAACAAGTTACAGACAGGCTATCACCTGAACATTTATTTGCTAGCTTGTCTTACCCAAACCCTGTCTCATTTTGCATCTACCATGTCATGCTATGTGCCCCAGTCTGTGGAATGTTTATTACTATTGGCAGCCATGGATCCTTGAAGAATCATAGAGTTGGAAGGGGCCATACAGACCATCTAGTCCAACCCCCTGCCCAGTGCAGGATCAGCCTAAAGCATCTCTGACAAGATTTCTGCTCAGTCTTTGTAACCACCAGCCAGAAGCTCCTCCACCCATTTCCCCAAGGGATTGAAAAGAGCATAGTGATTAATTTCACCTTTTCTGAACAAAGTTATGTTTCCTCTGCAGGATTAGTTTCAGCATCTGGGAGTTGTTCTTGATGCTGTGTTGCTACAATAATCAGAGGGTAGCAGTTTGACAAACTTAAGCTGAGAACTGGCTACGACCATTCCTTTCAGATAGGGATTTCAGACAGGAATCACCCATGCTTTGGTAACCTCTGATTTGGATTACTACAACATGCTCTATTCAGGGCTACTTATGAAGGTAGCTGAAAGCTATGGGTTGGATCCTTACATCAGGGGATGGCTCCTTGTGCTGGAAGAAAGTGCCACTGCTAATGGAATAGACCTGCAAGATCCAGCTCAATAGCTGGTTCAAAAGCTATGGCTGCAGATTCACCTGCGGCCCAGTTTCTGGCATTCAGGGGTGGAGGGTACAGCATAAGTCTGCCAACATTGTGCAGGACCTGGAAGCTCACCTACAGGCGTGGCGGGCAGCCACAGCTTCCTTCCAGTCTGCCGACAAAAAGAAAAGTCGGGGAGCAAAGCTGGGCCACAGCACTTGGCTCCTGAACTGGCAAGGAAGCTGGAGGCATCACAGCTCACTGAGGGAAAAGGAGCAGCAGAGGCTGCAGCAGTGGACCGGAGAGCAAAGTGGAGGAGGCCAGGCCAGACAACTTAGTGGTGGCCTTCTTTTCCTCAGGGACCATTGCATTGCAAGGATGCAGTGGTAGGAGGAAGTCCTGTGGGCATGCCATTGCCAGTGAAGCTCATGCTGCTTCATGGTGGGCAGTGCCAGGGAGTGAGCAAGCAGGGCACCCTCCCTTGGCTGGTGTTGTCTGGCTAGTGTTGGCCCCCTCAGGATCCCCGGGTGGTGGTGGGGAATATTGAGGTGGCTTTCTCAGCGGTGGCAGGTTTGGCTCTGGGCACATTGCTGAGGAAGCCACCTCAGTATTTCCCACTAAGGGTATGTGATTCGGGTTTCCGATTCAGGATAAATACTCAAATTGGACCTGATTCATAACTATTTGGGATTCCTGATTTGGGCCCAGCATACTGGCCCCAATTCAGAAATGATGAATCAAAGCTTTCCAAAGTGATTGGGGCTGCTTCAGAAAGCTTTGGGGCCCTTTCAATCCATGAGGCTGGCTTCAGCTGACTGGTGGGGGAGCTCCCTCCTCCACTGGTCAGCTGGAGCCAGCCTCGAGGTTTGAATTTAAAGCAGCCAAAAGGGGCTTTAAACTTCAGCTGGGCGGCAGGGGAGTCCCAACCTCCCAAGCTGAAATGCGGGGAAGTGCCAGCTTCTGGCGCTTTAAACATCAGCTAGGAGGCGGAGGACTCCCCTGCCTCCCAAATGAAGCATGGAAAATGCCACCTGCTTATTTCACCCAAAAGGAGGGGGAGGAGGGAAACCCTTCTTCCCCCTCGGGTGAAATAAGCCATGGGCGGGAAGTTTCAGTGTGCTCCAAATCGTCACAGAGCATACCAAAGAGGGTCAATAAGCAATTTCTGAAGTTGCTTGCCGATTCAGAAATCGCTTATTTCTGATTCTTTTTCCCACTTCGGAAATTCCGAAGTGGGAAAACCGAATCTTTCTGGTGTGCACACCCCTATTCCTCATCATTTGAGGAGCGAATGGACGGGCTGCCCTCCCTCGTCCAACTTCCGTGTCTCACCAGAACGAACGTTACAGTTGGTATGGTATGGCTACAAATTCACTAGCTGAAGTATTTAGGGCACATCAAATATTTTCTCCAGGATTCTGAAATGCATCTTAGTTGCTTTACTTTATTTTCTCTGCAGTGCGGTAGGGGTCCCCTCATGCCACTGAGATTCTCTACGTAATGGCACATCTGAAGATAAAAGATGCCTTGTGGGAACATCGGCAGCTATGAGGCCCATTGAGATTCACCTGTCAGGTAGGACAGGTTGCTTGGTTTCATGGCATTCCAGCCAGACTCCTGGTTTTGTTGCAGATTTAGGAGCTTTGGCGGGAGCCATTTTGGGGATCTTGTGGTTTTGGCATTGGGCATGGATCCTTTTGAGGGGAAATAAGGCCACAAGCCCAGTTTCCTCATACTTGGGGATCTTCTTAAAGGATCTTGTGGTGATGCATTGTAGGGACAAACCCAGATGGGGGCTGTCAGGGCATGCTCACTCCCAGGTGGTAGGGGGATCCACGCAGAGGTGCGGGCCCATGTAGAATTCTACAGCCCGTCATCCTGTGGTTTCCCCCATCAGCAGGCAAGGAGGTTTGGTTGATGCTTGGACCCGTGCCCTATGTAGCACCAAGGCTCCATACGCTGAAACCAATATAGATGTGGCCTTTTAAATTCCAACAAGTCGTCTGTCTTCTGTCGACTTGACCCTCCCCTCCTCTCCCGAGGGTTAGATTATAAATCCATTTTTGTCCAATTACATCAGCTGTCTGTTTGCTTCTGGGTATAATTATGTCGCAAGCGATGCCCCCAGTAACACCAGAAATCCGTGCGTCGGGGCGAGGGGGCCTCTCCTTGAGCTTACTCTGCTGGGGAGACCAGATCCAGGTGCCAGAGCCCGGATGTGACCCTCCAAGGACATGACACGTTGGTGTGGCTCTCTAGCCCCGGTGCTCTACCGGATGTTACGTGGGATGCTGTGAGGGAAGGTGCCCTCAAATCAGATTTGACTTGAACGGTGGCACAATCCACAAAAGTGTCTGTGGATGTGCCTGGCTGGTTTGAAGATGGTTGTGAAAAGGTTGAAGGTAGCATGCCCACAGTAGTGAGAGAACTGTGGAACAGCTACTGGAGGTGCACCTAAGGTGGCGAGTCGAGCGCTGGGTGAGAGCCAGCTATTGATTAGCACATCGGTGAGAGAGATGTAAGCCTGAAGTGTTGAAAGAAGTGCTTTGCCCAAGACCTGGGCGGAGAAGTGAAGGAGGTTGTCATCTGCTCGCCCAGGGAGCTCGAAAGTCTCGAACGGACTGTTGTTTTCTGCTCACGCGGTGGCAACTGGAGAAGGAGAGTGAGTGACCTTGGACTGGTCTGCGAGTCCCACCCTGTTGGGTGTGCTTTTACTGGATATAGAGCATCCATTTCACGTCAGTTTTTAAACACTTTTCTTTTATTTCTCTCCTTCCCCGACCCAACCTACACATGTGTTCCTGGTTGTGGTATTCACCTGTAAAATAGTCACATTGGTAGCACCCAACAAAGGGATCTCGTAATGATTACTACCTTGGTTCGCGCTATGTCATCTGGCGCGGCCAAGAGTCATGTCGCAGTCACCTTGTAGACGACTCCAGATGGACGAGCCATCGGGGACTAGTCACCCCCATTAACTCGGAATAAGGGCCTCGGCCTCAGTAAAATGTTAGGAATGGCCAGGGTGTTGTGTAGACATATTGCTTAACATCCCATCCTTTACTGAAGGCAAGGCAGTTACGCCATGGAGATATGCTTGGCTTTTCTGCTGTTGACCTTCTAGCAAGAAATTAAAATATTGTTTTAAGACAGCATTTTTTCCAGAAGGTAATTAGCTGTAGACTTTAAATTGATGGGCATGCAGTGTACTTTTAAAAACTGATTTCAATTACTATACTTTATGTAGTTGCCTCATGTATTGCTTCGATGTGTATTATTTTAACTGTACATATTTTGCAAGTCATAGGCAGAAAATTCAGCTAAAATAATTTAAACAAATAAAACTGAAAATGGACACCTTTATGCAAGTAGTATAGTAGATTTGCCACTCTTTGAGGCATAGGAGAAGAGTAAAAGCTTTTCCGATGAATGCCTCATATGTGAAATACAGCATTAAATTTAGTGTCCTCAAGCTATAAATAGCAGGAAACATGGGATATTATCACATTAATAAAGAGATGTTTTGTTGATTTATTATTACAGTTGATTTATTATTACAGTTAATAACCATTACATTCATTTATAAACATAGATAGATGCCATACTCGAATTGCACAGATTTGATATAAAAGTAATTTTATAAAACCTTAAAAAATATAGCAAAGAATCCAGTAGCACCTTTAAGACTGACTAACTTTATTGTAGCATAAACTTTCGAGAGCCACAGCTCTCTTTGTCAGATGCATCTCAAAAGCTTATTCTACAATAAAGTTGGTTAGTCTTAAAGGTGCTACTGGAGTCTTTGCTATTTTGCTACTGCAGACTAACACGGCTAACTCCTCTGGATCTTAAAAAACCATAAATACAGGGATTTGATCTTTCAAAGTTAAAATATAAAAACAAATGTCACTCCTTAAATATTCTCTGCAGATTCTATAGAGAGGCAATGCTTGCAACAAATGCAGCCTGCAAATCTGAGACTCCTGTCAGAACTTTCTCCTCCACTCCCTGTCCCAAGCAAGAGGCAAACGTCATTACAGCAGAGGAGTTCAAATTAAATGTTCACATTTATAAACCTGTTCCACAAAAGTAGTTTTATTGCATATGCTGTTGAAGCAGTGAGATTTAATAAGTGCATACACTTATTCCACAGAATTGCTAGAAATTCTTCAAAGTCAACTGACCACAAACATTAGCTCCATGCCAGAGAGGGCAATGTCGAGGCCATACCTTTAATAGTTTCTGCACCAACAGCTTAAGGCTGTAGCTTTGGATGCAGGGCTACAACATTTAATGTTATGCAGCAATAAACTGTGGTTACTCAGCTATGAGTGAAGTATATGTTCATAAGCAGCCTCTTTAGTATTACATCATATAACACAGCCAAATCCTGGCAATTTGTTTCTGGTATAAAGGCCTACTTTAATTAAGCCTCCACCACACCATTAAACCAAAGCAGGGCTCATTTTGAGGGGGAACGCGCCATAACGCCATTCCAGAACCTCTGAAAAGAGATCATGTGGGTGGTGGCCCCGCCCACTTGATTCCTTTTCCTCCCTGGAGCCAACCCTGCTGCCAGCCAGGCCGCTCGGGCCTGTGCGGCCCGTCGTCCCAGCCTGCGAGCCGGTCAAGGCCGTGTGCAGCCCACAGCGGCCTCTGGAGCTGACCCTGCGGCCAGTCGGCGCTGCTGCAGCCTGCGCGGCCCATCCTCCCAGCCTGCAAGCTATGGTGCTGAGTGGTGGTGAGTGTTGCTATTATCTCCTCCCCATTGGTATGTCATCTTTTAGGGGCCATTGAGGGGTGGTATTATGTTCTAGTCCGTAATTGTAGTCCTATTGCATTGAAATCTGCAGAAACTTTTGGCAGCTGTTGTTAAGTTACACGATAACTAATTTTTTTGGTTCTCCTCCTGTGGGATGAGGGTTGCTGTTTATGACTTAGGCTGTAAAAACAGTAAGAAGTCCTATTTTGGGGGGTGGAGCCTGAGGGGTGGGTTTTGCCTTCTGACACACTTCCGGTGATGTCAGGGGGTGTGGCATATGCAAATCAGTTATGCCAATGACACACTTCCGGTGATGGCAAGGGGTGTGGTAAATGCTAATGAGTTATGCTAATGAGTTCCTGTAGCTCTTTTTCTATGAAATGACCCCTGAACCAAAGTAATTTGGAAACAGTTGCTTAAAGCATTGGGTTGTGCTGAAAACATGGTGAAATGTGAATCCATTATTAGCATGCTGATGTTCCATCTTTTTAAAACTTACCTTTCCCACTTTGTGTACTTCCCCCTCTCAAAAGAAGCTCCTGGGTTACTTTGAGCATCTTTCAGGTACTTCACTCAGCTGAGCCAGCAGATCCACTATGTAATGAGTTTATTCTTGGTTTGAGAAGATGAGGACTTCTTCCTTCCTCTTCCAATTGAAGACAACTCAGATAGTTGCTTGGGTAAAGGCATCAGCCCTCCCTGTTCCCCCTGCCCCAGCATCAGGAAAACCTGGTGCCCATGAAAGTTCTAAGATGCAAACTGTTCTGGGAGGAAAGCACTTAGGAACCCACCAATTCCTAATGCATTTCCTTCTGAGTTCATGTAAAATACACCTGGCACTCCTTGTGGAATGTGTCCAGCCACTGAGTTTATGGGTACCAGGACTGACAGACCAACTTAACTTAAGATTCTAAAAAGATGTTTGGGATTTTGCCTTTATTATCCTTTCTTTTCACCTGTATGTTATCCTTTTGCCTGTTCCCTTATTTTGTTCTAAAGGTGATTTGACTCCTTGTAGCGTCTTTCTCTTTTATATTAAAAACAGCATTTTGCAATTCCTTATAATTTTAAATTTTATATACCAATGGCCAAGTAGCCCTGATCTGAGGCCACTTAAATTCAGAGACTGGAGCCATGAACAAGACAGATCTTGCTATACACCTGAAAAATGCCACAGGTTTGTAGAAAAACCTGAAATCTAAACAAAAATACATTAGGGAGGTTAAAAAAACCCCAAAATGATAAAAGTAACATCTGTAGCTTTAACCAGTTGCTAGGCAACCATAACAGTTTAGCTAGTATTCCAGGCTTGGTTTCTGTCAACAAAAGGCAGGGGAAGGGGGCAGGGTACTTTCCAGGGCTGTTTTGGCCTTTGAGGGAAGACTCATTGGGGCCAAGCCCAGAGTCAACCACTGAGTGACTTGCATAACTGATCTAGGGTCAGTTGCTTGCTACTGTTCAACAGTAGCCCCCGCCCAAAGCCAGTGTACTGGTTAGAGTTTCAGAATACGATGTGGGAGACCCAGGTTCAAATCACCACTCTGCTGCGGAAGCACACTGAATGACTTTGATACAGTCAACACGCTCAGCCTAAATACCTCTCAGGGTTGTTGTGTGATGATAATATGGAGGCAAAGAGAATGATGTAAGCTGTGTTAGGTCTCCACTGTGGAGAAAGGCAGTGTATAAATAAAATAAATTAAGAAATATAGGTGAAGATGAAGGACAGATAAAAGGCAAGTTGTTTAGTGGGTTTGAAGGAGAGAAGGACATAGAGAGAAAGAGGCTACAAGGAGTCATGTCACCTTTAGAACTAAATCTGCACGCTGCCAGGAGGAGGGAGAGAGGAAATAGCATAGGGAAGGGGATACAGGGAAAAGTGAAATAACCTCCTCCCCGCAAGTCCTTGCAGGTTCCCCACCATGCAGCTTGGCCTGGATTAGCCAGCAACATGCAACCGGACCATAGAGAGGCTGCCAGGAAAGGGGGTGGGGAAGTGAAGACAGGGACAGACAAAGGTGGGTGGGAAGGAGACAAGGAAGCAGGAAAAGGGACAGAAACTATAGGGGGCAGGGAAAGGAAAGACGACATGGTGGGGAGGGAGAAATTAGATGTTCTCTGCAAGTCTTTTCAGTTTCCTGCTTGTCAAAACATCTAATTCTCAACATGACCAAACCTGCAAATACTTAAATCCAGAGATTGAAACCCCTCAAAATAATAGTAGCAGCTCCTGTAATTTTAAGAAATGAATGCCCTCAGTGACTGTTGCTTGGCAACCACAATATTGTCAGCTTTTTAGCCTTGATTTCAGTCAGTAAAAGGAAGGGAGAGGGGGAAGGGCCCCTTCCAAGGCTGTTTTGGCCTTTCAGTGAGAACTCATTGAGGCCAGGCCTGGCACAAACCACTGGACAACTTGATACTACCCAACTTGAATGAATCAGGTCTGGCTGCTTACAAGAGCAGTCACCCCATGAAAGTCAGATTGGTATACTGGTTAGAACTTCAGACTACAGTCTGGGAACCTCAAGTCTGAATCACAACACTGCCGTGGAAACTTGTTGGGAACCATTTGGCCAGTTGCACACTCTAAGCTTAACATACCTCACAAGGTTGCTGTGAGGAAAAATGGAGGATTCGATAATGCTGTGGATCCCCATAATGGAGAAAGGGTAGAAAGGAAGAAGGGGGCAGCTGAAGAATGGGGGCAGATAAAAGGCAGGCTGATTGGTAGCTGGAAAGGACAGAAAGAAGCAAGGAAAGGTGAGGATATGGGGGTTGTCAGGAGGAGGGAAAGAGGAAATATAGGGATAGGGATATAGGGGTAAATGAGGTGCCCTCTGCAATTCCCCACTGTGCAACTGGTCCATCTCAGTGGCTAGCATTGTACAACTGGGCCATACATTTTCTCAGGTAGAGACTGCCACAGGGAATGAAGAAGGGAAAGCTGAAAGTGAGGGACAGATATAGATTGCTTGGTTTGTGGGAAGGAAAGAAGAAAGCAGGAAAGGAGGAGAGCTTATGGGGTTTCAGAGAAGGCAGTGAGGAAAGGGTGGAATGAGATACCCCCAACAAGTCCTTAAGGATCCCCTACTTGTAAAGCCTATAATCTATCGTAGTGTCTGCCTAATCAGTTCTTTAGGAGGACAAGTGGCCCCATTTAGGATTTTGCAAATGTTTCTGCTTAGAGCTGTAGACTTTCCATTTCAAGGCTCTGTTTTGATCAGAAAGGTAAGAGTCTCCGCAATAGGATTCTCTGCTTTGAAATTAATTCTTTAACATTCAAATCAGCAACCACAAAAACCAGTATGCACATTAAAGGGAGAAGTGGACAGCAGATAAAATGGAGTTTCACAGTTGCTGGCATGAGGTGCTGCACCCGAGAAAGCCTTCAGGTTCACCCCTCTCAATTGCACACAGCTTTGTAAATTTGGGGATTGGGCAAATTAGCACACTTCCAACACTGCGTGTGAAGCACAGCACTAAGAAAAGCATGGAAGTGCACTTCCATACTCATATTATGAATATTATATCCTACTACAGGGAACTCATACTAACCCATATGTATAAAGAAATGCACTGTGCACAGAACACTACCAGCCAGGGAATTTACACAGACTAGTACCCATTGAAACCAGTTACTGGTAATCTGCCTTGAGTCTCAATGAGAAAGATGGACTATAAATAAATAAATAAACAAACAGTCTTACTTGCTTCAGTAGAATTACTTGCAAGTTTTTTATTTATAACTTTACCTTTAAATAACCACTGCACAATCACTGACATTTTACAAAGATACTACACAGTCTCTCAAAAGACATAAGTAGCTTCAAATGTGGTTCTATCACAAACATCCCTAGAATGCAAATTCTTTACTTTACTACATGAAGCATGCAGACAGAAGTCTAATTTTTTTTAATAGTAGAGGTCATTGATCCAAATTGTGCTGAAAAACAGCATTTATTACATTCCATGAAGAGAGATTCGCTTGGAATAAAATTTTCCTATTAATTACTACAGGATCTAGCTCCTAATCAATACAATTAGTATTTGATCTAAGCATGACTTAAATCAGAAATCAAACACTTCTGCATTTAAATATTTGGAACCTATAGGAATACTGCTCAATCTCCCGTATCTTCATAGCTTAATTGAAGGAGACTCCTATTCTACCTATGCAACAAGAGGCTGGTAGCTTGGATTTTCAAAAAGATGACCCACATATAGTAATCCCTTGGTCTTAACACAGAAATTGTTGAACATTTATGAAAATAATCCAGAATAGAGTTCTGCTTGCTATAATAATATGGGTGGACACCACAATGCCCAACACCACAATCCTTTATTTTTAACACTTAACATTTTCAAAAACTGTCTATTGAAGGACATACAAAGCAAATTTAGTTGCAATGAACTCTTCCAACAAGGAGTCCTTATAATAGTGTTCCCTGAATTCGTCTTATAATGAAGTAAGTCCATTATTTCTGGTGCAAACATGGAATGATATACAGCAGTTAGCTTTTGCGACTGCCATTTGTGACTAACAGTAGCTAGTTTATATTGGTATAAATAATGATTTATATAAAACATGCATGGCATGAATGGAGCCCTTTGTATTGTAAAGTTGGTGAAATAATATCTCAATAATTAACTTTACATCAAACTATTTATCTGACTCTACTTGGAGCCTAAAGACAAAAACCACAGAAACCATTTTCTTCTCCTGTTTAACATAATAGACTTATAATAGACTTACATACATATTTCCACAAAGAAATAAGAACACAGGATGTAATCACACTTACCAACCGATAGTACTTCTCATATACAGGATTTGCACTTGACAGCTACGGGAAAAAAGTTAAAATGTAAAATAAATGCTTTTTAAAAACTTCATTAATCATTAATGTTTCTAATTAGAAAGACAAGATAAACTGACGATATCAAAGTCCAACCTGCCCAACATATCACAAAAACTTAAAATAATAATCAATCGAAGAAATTAAAAACAGATATGTGTTCAAGAAACTCGCATTAAAAAAGACCAAGAACATTTATTCTTGAGATATAGACAAGTATGGACACTGGCGTCAATATATGCCCCAAATAATACTAAAAATCATTTTTTTGAAAACTTTTACCAAAAATTACTAGACTTTCAAGAAGGTGAGATTCTAATTCTTGGAGATATGAATGGATGTTAGATTCAAAAAAAGATCAAAAAATCTTGGAAGGAAACTTCCAAAAATGTATTTAGATATATGGGACTGTTGGAACTGGAAGATGTTTGGCAACTATTCACAGAATCATAGAGTTGGAAGGGGCCATACAGACCTTCTAGTCCAACCCCCTGCCCAATACAGGATGAGCCTAACAGTGCAATCCTATGCAGAGTTACTCCAGTCTAAGCCCATTGAAGTCAATGGCCTTAGACTGGAGTAACTCTGCATAGGATTGCACTGTAAAGCATCTCTGACAAATATTCATCCAGCCTCTTCTTGAAAACTGCCAGTGAAGAGGAATCCAGATGGAAGAGACTACACATATTTCTCTGACAGGCACCAATTATATTCTAGAATAGACATATGTTGGGTATCAAAAACCTTAATTACGAAAACTGAGAAAGCAGAGATTCTCCCAAAGACTTTAGCCTACCATAAGCCAATAGAGATAATTTGGAAGAATGGCAGAAAGAGAGACAGAAGATGGAGACTAAATTATACTCTATTATTACAAGATGAAGTAATACAAAAATGTAAGAAAGATTTGTTGGAATATTTTAATTTGAACAACATAACTGATGTTACCGCGACAACAATATGGGAACCTGGCAAAGGTTATATGAGAGGAACTATATTGGCAATAGCCGTACTAAAGATAAAGAGAGAAGCAAGAGTCTATAAAGAAGATAATGGTCAAACTGAAGATATTAGAACAAGAACATAAGAGTACAGGAAATAAAGAAAAACTGAAGGAAATGAAACAACTAAATAACCAACTGGATCTATTGGAAGTAGGAGAAATGCAGAAAAAATTGAAATATTAAAAACAAAGGCACTTTGAAGTTGTGAATAAAACTGAAAGATATTTAGTGTACTGTTTAAGAAAAGAAATAGAAAAAAGAAGGATACCCAAGATCAGGAAAGGAAATCAAATAGTCTAGGCAGAACAAGAAATGCAAGAACAAATTTTTGAAAATTCAAATCTTTGTAAAAAAAGAACTCATAGGAAGGAATGGAGAACTATTTATCTGAGGTACCAATTCGAACATAGAAGAATCTTGAATCAAGCAATAACAATAAAAGAGATTAGTCATACTATAAAAACACTTAAAAAATTAAATTGCCTGGTCCAGACGGACTGAGGGCAACATATTATAAATGCTTTGAAGATATATTAGCAACACCTTTACAAGGAGTAATGAAGAAAATACAAGAAAGCATATACTATTAACTTGGCAATAAGAGAACATACCTTTAATATATAAAGAAGGAAATGATCCATTATTAACACCAACATATAGACCAATCTCATTCTTAAAGGTGGGTTATAAGATTTTTATAGCAATAATGGATGAGAGATTAAGAAAATATATTCTGGACCTAGTTCATGAAGCTCAAATGGGATTTGTGCCAAAGAGATATATGAAAGACAATATTCAATATTTCCTGAACGTAACTGAATATTCAAGAAAGAAAAAAACGGCAGTAATGTTTTTGGATGCAGAGAAAGCTTTTGATAATGTGGCTTGATTATTTTTAATGAAAGTATTACAAAATATGAACTATGGAGTCAAATTTTTAAATTGGATGCAAAGTATTTATACAGACCAGCAAGCTAGAATTTTAGTGAACAGCTCATTACCAGAGAAAATCGAAACAGCAAAAGGAACTTGTCAGAGTTGCCCAATATCACCTCTACTATTTATTTTAGTATTGGCTATAAAAATCAGACAAGACACCAGAACTGTTGAAATAAAAGATAAAGAAGAGTATGAGATGAAAAGTTATGCAGATGATTCAAAACATCTACTAGGAAAAATATATAAAATATTACAGCAATATGATACAGAAACAGAGCAAGTAAAAATTGTATGGTACAATGGATGCAAAATTTTGGAGAAAATATACGTATGAGCCAGTGGAAAAATGTATGGACTAAAGATATTAAAGTTACTGAATGTCAATTGTTAAGAGAGAATTGGTATAAAATGTTCTTCAGATGGTATATCACTCCCGAAGATACAGCAAAAACTAGTAAGGAGGACGATAATGGAAAGTGCTGGAAATGCCAGAATACGAATGCCTTTTATTACATGTGGTGGACATACAAGAAAGTAAGAAAATACTAGATAAAAGTTTTGATTAACTCCTAAAATATGTTATTAAATATTTTACCAATTAATATTACAAAAGTGCACAGTGAATTATTTAAGTATACGGTGACTGTGGCAACAGTAGTATTTGTAACAAAATGTTTTTTTTTTTTTAAATTTTTTTATTGGGTTAGAACATTAATATTTTTACATTACATTACATTCAATTTTCCCCTAATTTTTCGTTTCTAACCCCCTCCCTTTCCCCCCCTTTTGTTGACTTCCAACAGCTTTCCCACCCTCTGTCCCTTTTCCCTTACTTCTATTAACTTCCTCTGTCTAAAACAAATATATATTCTCCATTATATTAAGCAGTACATCTTTAACTCTTTTACTTATTATACATCCAAACTATACTTCTTTAGATAAACAATTTATCCCATTTTCCAGTTTTGAATATTTCTATATATCATAAACCATAAAAATTTCCCACATTTAAATCAAACAATTTGATTTGTTCTCTATATATTAATCATTTCTTCTTTTTATAGTATTTCTATATAACTCATCACATAGTCAGTCGTTTTAACTCTTCTATACATTCAGTTTGGTGCATATAAGTCTTATCAAGTAAAAAAAAAAATATATTGTTAATTACTCAATCCTCATGTTTAAACCGTTAATTATTCTCTATCAATATTCTATCAATTAACCTTTACATATCTATATATATCTCAATCAATTAATTAATCTAACTGCTTATAAATTCACATTTCTCTTCCTCCCCCGGTAAAGTCACCCCTCTCTTTTATACTTTTATTGTACTTCAGTAGTTCTCAAACTGCCACAGTTTTCCTCCCACCTCCCACTTCTTCTCCAGATATTGTTTCAGCTTCTCCCAGTCTGTGTTAAACTGCCCTGAGTCCAGATCTCTCAGTTTTCTTGTCATCTTATCCATTTCAGCCATATACAGCAATTTGTAGATCCAATCTTCAATAGTTGGCACTTCTTGTACTTTCCATTTCTGCGCATACAAAAGTCTAGCTGCTGCAGTCATATAAAATAGTATTTGTAACAAAATGGAAGACAGAAAGCTGCCCAGATCTTAAGGAATGGAAGAACAATCTATAGGAATATACGTGGTGGCAAAATTAACATCTTATATACATAATAGGCTAATTTCAGAATTTCAAGAAAAAAGTATTTTTGATTATATAGCTGAAAATTAAGAATAAATAAAAAAATGTTATTAGATATGAAAATTAGCTAGAAAGATATTTGAATAGAAGTGAATACTTATCTCTCTCTGTATAAAGACAAGTGTCCTGACTGACTCATCAATGCCCAGCACAACCCCCTGGACCTAGAAACATGAAATTTGAGGAGAACATTCCTTTCATGATGTGAACATCATTTCTTAAGATCCCTAAGAAGGGATTTTAAGAAATCTGCCCCTTAAGGGGGTAAAAAAGTGTTTTCCCAAAGGGATACAGCTTCCCTGTGTGGTTGGCAGGCTGCTGCCTGCTTGCGCCCCCAGGCAGCTCAGCCACTCTTCCCTGATTAGGCCAACCTTTCAAGGTCAGTTGCATACGCGGCCTTATTGGTCTTCACCCCAACATTCTAAACAGTATGTAGTTGCTATTGGGTGTTATTGAATGTGTCCTGAGGTAAAATGCACCTCCCAGTCTTCCCCTAAAAGTTTACTAGGGTTGCCAATTTCCCTATGGGGCCTGGCTTTCCTGTGTGGCTGGCAGTCTCTTGACAGCTTGCACCCCCCCTCCCGGATTGGTCAGCTGTGGAACTCGGTGTTCTGAAGTAAAAATCAGATAAAAGAAACTGCAGACAGTTAATGAAAGACAGTACAAGACTCCTGAATAGGGATTTCATATAAAAGTCAGTATGGCAACTGAGTTTTTAAATGTTCATGGGGAGATGGTGCATGAACTTTATAGGGGCCATTTCGATACAAATCACTCACATGAACCTGCCAAAGTGCCCACCACACCACCCCTCCCTCAGTCCAACTCCATCTCATACTTCTCGCAGCCCCATTACCTCTTACTGCCCCTAAGAAACCTCCTGGCAGACATTGTGCAAGATACGCAAAAAAACAAGGCAAAGCCACACAGACCGTTGTATTGCAAAATAATGTTTTACTCAGTGTCGTTTTCCTTTCCTTTTTGTTTCAGGCACAAGTAAACGTAGTAATAAACGAAAATTAAAGTCTAGGAGCGTCCGCCCACCGGGGACTGCTCCCGACGGGAGGATGGCAACGGGTATGCCTGGCTAGATATCCCATTTCGCTGAACATACGCTTCTTCCAAAGCCTTCGTAAAATTGCCTGAAAACATATATACATACAATAAATACATCATTTGCACAATGGTTTAGAACTTAAATTGTCCAATGGAAACGCCAAAGGCTGCCCTCCATATATAATTACCAATAAATTGTGTAACAATCGCTGGATAGGAGTCGTCCAATATTTTTTTTGTTTAATACCGTGCATAAAGCCTCAATCCTTTCAAAATCTCCTGTTTGGTGCTGCTACAAAGTGGGTGGGATTTAAATACAAACGCCCCCGATGAATCGTTATCCCCAGGTGCAAAGCTACTTAAAGTGACCTTTACCGAGTACACACACAAAACTTTTCCTTACAACCATACAAGCAATACAGATCACATTACATTAATGGGATACACAAAACAGTACTGGTATAAAACATTACGGATACACTTTTTCAGGTGCCAAAGGTGCAAATTGCACACAGCACCCTACAAAAACGGTGTGAAGTCTGCCTCCTGATTGAGTCCACCAGGAGCCAAAGTTTTGAGCTTGAAAATCCACTTTGGCTCCTGGTGGACTCAATCAGAGTCCGTTTTTGTAGGGTGCTGTGTGCAATTTGCACCTTTGGCATCCTAGCCGGACATACCCGTTGCCATCCTCCCATCGGGAGCAGTCCCCGGTGGGCAGACGCTCCTAGACTTTAATTTTCATTTATTACTACGTTTACTTGTGCCTGAAACAAAAAGGAAAGGAAAACGACACTGAGTAAAACATTATTTTGCAATACAACGGTCTGTGTGGCTTTGCCTTGTTTTTTTGCGTTCCAAGACCGTTCCCCTCTTTGACTTCGGCATTGTGCAAGATACACCAAACCCAAAAATGTTACATAGTCGTAAGTATTATAACTGGATTTAAAGTTGTTAAATACCGTAGCAAAGCACGGGTATCAAGCTAGTAAACATACATAAGCAAGTTTCATACAGATATATGATATAATTTACCTAACATACACACACACACAAAATCAATGATTGTAGTTGTGGATGATGATAGAGATAAGATCTGGATGATTTTTAATTGTATTTTATGTTGTATGTTTTTGAGTTAGTAATTGAAATAAAAATTTAATTATAAAAAAACATAATGATGACATTGCAAGATCTGAGCAGAGAGGGGATTCATATTCTGAGGAAACCACTAAAGCTACTATAAAGCAGATTGACAGATGCATTGTAGCATGAGCTCTCTCTCATTGACAAGAGTTCATTTCTTCAAATAAACAATAAAAGCTTTGTCCATAAAACTCACAAAATCATATACTTGTGAATCTTTAGATTTATAAACTACTTTTCAAAAGTAGAGTTTTAAAGGACACTCAAAAACACTGACAGATGTTTAAAAACATGAGACACAAAATTCTCCTTCATTTTCTCCAAAAATAGTCCATAAAGCACATCTTGTTAGACTTATCTAGTTTTTCACCCACACAATACAAATAAAATCAAAATCAGAAACCTCCAAAGATACACCTAATAATAAAATAATAGTATGATATTTTAAAATATATACAGATAATAAAATCATCACATAAAGCTAACGATAAATTTTAAAGTCACAACTACAGAAAGATCCAATCTATCAAGATGACTTCAGGGTTTTATCACAAAGGTTTAATGCCTTTGAGATAAATGTTACTACTATTGCTGTAGTCCTATCATTCCTCGAAAGAAAATTTAAAAGATAGTCAGCTGAGCAATTTGGCAATGTGGTCATGAGAACTATGGTGTTAATTTAGCATAAAGCCTAAAAGAAAAGAAAAAAACCTGTGCAACAGATTCTTTTTTTTTTTTTTTGAAAAATTTTTATTGGGTTAGAACATTTTTATTTTTACATTACAGTCAATTTTCCCCTAATTTTTCGTTTCTAACCCCCTCCCTTTCCCCCCCTTTTGTTGACTTCCAGCTTTCCCACCCTCTGTCCCTTTTCCCTTACTTCTATTAAGTTCCTCTGTCTAAAACAGATATACATTCTCCATTATATTAAGCAGTACATCTTTAACTCCTTTACTTATTATACACCCAAACTATACGTCTTTAGATAAACAATTTATCCCATTTTCCAGTTTTGAATAATTCTATATAAACCTATATATCATAAACCATAAAAATTTCCCACATTTAAATCAAACAATTTGATTTGTTCTCTATATATTACTCATTTCAACTTTTTATGGTAATTCTATATAACTCCTCAGATACTCAATCAATTTAACTCTTCTATATATTCAGTTTGGTGCATATAAATCTTGTCAAAGAAAGAAAATATTGTTAGTTAGTCAATCCTCATGTTTAAACCTTATCATTAATTATTCTCTATCAGTTGACCTATACATATCTATATATATCTCAATCAATTAATCTAACTGCTTATAAATTCACATTTCTCTTCCTCCCCCGGTAAAGTCACCCCTCTCTTTTATACTTTTATTATATTTCAGTAGTTCTCAAACTGCCACAGTTTTCCTCCCACCTCCCATTTCTTCTCCAGGTATTGTTTCAGCTTCTCCCAGTCTGTGTTGAACTGCCCTGAGTCCAGGTCTCTCAGTTTTCTTGTCATCTTGTCCATTTCAGCCATATACAGCAATTTGTAGATCCAATCTTCAATAGTTGGTACTTCTTGTACTTTCCATTTCTGCGCATACAAAAGTCTAGCTGCTGCAGTCATATAAAAAATCAACGTCCTATGATGGGCTGGAATTCCCTCCATTCCCAAGTTTAGCAGCAGGAGTTCTGGGTTCTTATTTATTTGAAACTGTAAAATTTCACTCATTTCTCTTATTATTTCCCCCCAGAACTGCCTAGCTACCTCACACGACCACCACATATGATAGAGGGAGCCCTCATGTTTCTTACATTTCCAGCATTTATTAGAAGTATTCAAGTTCCCTAGCGCAATCTTCTTTGGTGTCATGTACCAACGATAGATCATTTTGAAAATGTTCTCTTTAATATTGATACATGTCGTTGTCTTCATTGTAGTTTTCCACAAGTATTCCCATGCCTCCATTGTTATTTCTTTATTGAAATTTATAGCCCATTTCACCATCTGTGTTTTAACTATCTCATCCTCAGTATACCATTTCAGCAATACTTGGTATACCTTGGATATTCTTTTCTTGTCTTCTTTAAGAAGGGTCTGCTCTAGTTCCGAGTTCTCTGTTCGTATGCCCCCTTTTGCAAAATCTGAGTTGTATAAGTCTCTAATCTGTCTATACTGGAACCAATCATAGTTAGGTGATAGTTCCTCTTGCGTCTTTATTCTAAGTTTAGATACTTCAATCTTAGTTATTTCTTTGTACGTTAAACATTGTTGTTCATTATCCACAGCTCTCGGATCTATCACCTCATATGGAACCACCCACAAGGGGGTTCCTTCTTGTAGGTAAGTTCTATACTTCTTCCAGATTGTAAATAGACTTCTCCTTACAAAATGATGCAGGAACATCGAGTTGACCTTTACTTTGTCATGCCATAGGTATGCGTGCCATCCAAAAATTTTTTTATATCCCTCTAGGGCTAATAGTTTCTTATTCTTTAATGTCATCCACTCTTTTAGCCAAACTAGGCAGATTGCATCATGGTAAAGTCTCAGATTGGGCAGTTGCATTCCGCCTCTCTCCTTTGCATCTTGTAAAACTTTTACTTTCACTCGAGGCTTCTTGCCTGCCCAAACAAAATCTGATATTTTCCTCTGCCATTTTTCAAATTGTTTAGAGTCTCTGATGATTGGTATTGTCTGTAACAAAAACATTACTCTTGGTAACACATTCATCTTAACTGCTGCAATCCTGCCCAACCATGACAGGTTCAATCTATTCCATTTGATCAAGTCTCTCTCTATCTGAGTCCATAATTTTTCATAATTATTCTTGAACAAATCAATATTTTTTGCAGTCAGCTCAACTCCCAAGTATTTCACCTTACTAGTTACTTCACAATCCGTTGTTTCCATTAACAATTGTTGTTTCTGCTTAGTCATGTTTTTGCATAATATCTTTGACTTCTTTTTGTTAATGAAGAAACCTGCCAAGTCTCCAAACTCCTTGATCTTGTCTATCACTTTTGGCATGTTCTCCAGTGGGTCTTCTACAATTAACATTATGTCGTCTGCAAATGCTCTGACCTTATATGAATAGTCCTTTATCTTTATTCCTCGTATTTCCTCATCTTGTCGGATTTGTATCATCAGAATCTCCAATACTAAGATGAACAACAATGGAGATAACGGGCAACCTTGTCTTGTTCCTTTACTAATCGTCAATTTCTTGGTCAGTTCATCATTCACTACAATTGCTGCAGTCTGGTCTCTATAGATTTCCTTGATTGCTCTGACGAATCTTTCTCCCAGTTGTAGCTTTTCCATAGTGGCAAACATAAAGTCCCAGTTTAAATTGTCAAACGCTTTTTCGGCGTCTACAAAGAAGAAACCAACCTCTTTGTCACAACGCTTGTCGTAGTATTCAATAGCATTGATCACTGTCCTTAAGTTGTCTCTTATTTGTCTGTCTGGCAAAAAGCCTGCTTGTTCCTCCTCTATGACTTCCGAGAGCCACCCCTTCAATCTCTCCGCCAATATCTTCGCAAAAATTTTATAGTCATTATTAAGTAGTGATATAGGTCTGTAATTTTTCACGTTGGTCAGGTCTTGGCCCTCCTTTGGGATCAATGATATATTCGCTTCACTCCAAGTATCTGGAATCCTTTGATCCCTAAAAACTCCATTCATCACCTCTTTTAGGAATGGTGCCAGTTCATTGGCCATTGTCTTATAAAATTTAGCCGTAAGTCCATCTGGCCCTGGCGCCTTTCCTAGATTTGCAGATTGTATTGCCTTGCTTATTTCCTCGTCAGTTACTTCACTGTTCAACTTACTTCTCCAAGCTTCCGAGATTTCTGGAAGTTTGGTTTTCTCCAGATATGATGCTATTGATTCTTTGTTTACTTCTTTTTTATTATACAGCTTAGCATAGAATTTATAGAAGGCTCTACTAATGGTAGTCTGCTCCAAGTACGTTTTATCTTCTTCACATATTTTATTTATTATTTTCTTTTCCCTTTTCTTCTTCAATTGCCATGCCAAATATTTCCCAGGTTTATTAGCACCCTCAAACGCTTTTTGATTCAGTCTTTTAAGATTCCACTCCAATTCTTTATTACTCATTGCTGTTAGCTGTTCTTGAAGAATTTTGATTTCCTGGTATATTTTCTTTTTCCCTGGTCTCTTTTTTAACTGTACTTCTTTGGCTTTTATTTTCTCCTCAATCTCTTGTCTTTTCTCCTCTTTCTTTTTTCTTGCTCTGCCATTTAAGTCCATTAGTATGCCCCTTACAACCGCCTTGTACGCATCCCAAACTTTATTGGTTGGTACTTCTTTATTCACGTTGTATTGTATAAAAAACTTTGTCTCTCTTCTCAATATTTCCATATTCTCACTTTCCTGTAACAAGTCCTCATTTATTCTCCAGGCTTTCCTTTTTCTCCTTTTTCCGAATTTCCACATAATTGGGTTGTGATCTGAGCCTACCATCGGCATTATTCCTACCTCCTTAGTCCATAACGCTAAGTCCTTTGAGGCCCAGATCATATCAATTCTTGATAATGTAAGATGCCTTGCAGAATAAAAAGTAAACTGTCTGGTTTTAGGATATTCTCTCCTCCATACGTCTTCGAGAGTCTCTTGTTGAATCAACTCAAAAAAAAGCTTTGGCAATAATCCTCTTTTCTTTTGTGCTTTTGTAGTCTTTTTGTCTAGTTCCAAATCTGTCACTCCATTGAAATCTCCAGCAAGAATTATCTGGTCATATACAAGATCGTCTAAGTGCTTCCTTAAGTCCTCAAAGAAGCTTTCCTTTGCACCGTTAGGTGCATAAAGTCCGACTACCAACACTCTCTTTAAGTTCCAGTTACATTCCACTGCTACAAATCTAGCTTCCACATCTCTCATAACAAATTTTGGCTGCAGCTCCTCTTTTATATACAACACCACTCCTCTTTTTTTCTTGTTGGAAGCCGCTACAAATTCTTTGCCCAATTTTCCAGATTTTAAATATTTTACATCCTGTTTTCTAATATGGGTCTCCTGCAAACAAACAATATCACATTTTTGTTTTAGTAGCCAATGAAAAATATTTTTTCTCTTATTCGGTGAGTTTAGTCCATTTACATTCCAAGATAATACTTTACTCTCCATATTCATGGTTTTGTTGGTAAGTCTTTTTCATTGTCCTTAATAAATCTCTCCATCTCCCGCTCAGATCTGATACGCTTTTTTGCCCCTCCAAACTCAAAGGACACTCCTTCCGGTAACTCCCATCTGTACCTAATGTTCATGTCCTTCAAAGTCTGAATTAACACTCTATATTTTTTCCTGTCCAGT
This sequence comes from Eublepharis macularius, assembly GCF_028583425.1. Taxonomy (NCBI): domain Eukaryota; kingdom Metazoa; phylum Chordata; class Lepidosauria; order Squamata; family Eublepharidae; genus Eublepharis; species Eublepharis macularius. The sequence goes on along the minus strand of NC_072794.1, from coordinate 87,565,199 downwards.
AACACTGATCTGGGCAATTCCTTCATTATGATAATCGTCTTGCCATCAATCTCCAATGGGTCTTGAAATTGTTTTGTCACAATCCTCTCTTTCATATTTCTAGTTGTAAACTGCACGATCACATCCCTTGGTAGTTTCCTCTGGGTTGCAATTCTCGAGTTCACACGATACGCCACATCTAGGATAGCCACAATTTCCTCCTCCTCCTTCCCCAGGTATTCAGCCAACACCTCAGTCATCTGTTCTTGCGCTGACTTCCCTTCAACTTCTGGCAGACCACGAAAACGAAGCTGCTTCTCCATGTGTTTAGTTTCTGCAACTGACATCCTCCCCTTTACCGATCTCATCTCTGTTTGTTGCGTTTCTATTAAATTCTCCATCGCGTCTTCTACTGTTTTGACTCTCTGTTTCGTTCCTTGTAATTCACTGCTAATCGTTTCCACGCCTTTTTTCACTTCTGACAGCTCCGACTTTACTGTCTGTGTAACTTCTTTGACCTCTTTAATAAGCTCCAATTTCGTGTCCTTAAGTTCTTTCATCATGTCTATAAGTTTTTTGTCCAAATTTTCTATTGCCGATTGCCACTCTTTTTTCGACATCGTGGGGCTTGCTTTAGCTCGCTCCCACGAATCTGCTCTCTTCCTCAGCTCCGTGGCGTATAATTAAACGTTTTCCTTTTTTTTCAAATGTCCCAATCTTTGCCAAAATTAATTTTTTATATCCAAAATGTCGGGCGTCTTTTCTCTATGGTTTCTCTATGTTATTATAATCCAAGATGGCCTACTTCCTCTTCCGCTGAAGCCACGACCCTTCCACTTTCAAAAATGGCGATTCCCCACTTCCTGTCCCTTGGCAAGGGCCGCTTCCCTCCAGCCACTCTATTGTTATTACGCACTTCCTGTCTCCCGTCTTCCCACAGCAGGTCTCGCGATGGTGTCTTTTTCCCACAGCTCCAAGACCACAGGTATTCAAAACAATAGTCCGATTTTTGTAATAACTTCTTTAAACTTAGTCTCTTTTAAAATACAACTCCTGCCGAGTCTTCACCTCCTTTTCACTAGTCTGTTGCAGTTTAAAAATCTACTTTCTTTCCTCTCTGTTTTTGTCAATCTGTCCCGTTTCAAGAGATAGCGATCTTTACCTTCTCTTCAACTTTCTCGGGTTGTAATCGCTGTTTCGATCTTAAATTCTCCTCTCGACTTCCCTCCCCGATCGAAGCTTGGGTATGTAGGTCTTATGCCAGCCGAGTTGGCCCCAAAATTGCCGCAGAGATTATAGCCGACCCGTCGCAAGGTGGGACCTCAAGGATCGGGGGGGAGACTCCTTGTGTAGAGCCCCCCCTCGTCCGAGATCTAGCTCACCCTAGGGTCTTGAGCGTTCTTTGCCTGCTCCCCGCCTGAGAGCAGTCGGCCGCGGGTTATTTTCACCCCTCCGGCCGGTTAAAACGGCAATCCGGTCAGCTCCGCAAATGGAGCTGCGTTAGACCTCCATGAATCCCAAACCGGAAGTCCTGTGCAACAGATTCTAAAGTCTGGATTCCACAGGGGTATAGACAAGACATGGGCGCGAACCAAAAAAAATTCAACGAACCAGTAGTTCGTGGTTCGGCGCCGATGACGATTCCGAGATCACAAACCGCAACGAACATTTTCTGTTACCGAACCGGTTTGCGGTTCGTGGGGCGCAGAACAGCCCCTGTGGCACTTAGAGAGCCCATCTTTTGCAGGCTCTCCTACAGCCATCACCCAAGTTTGGACAAGATTGCAAAAGGGATCTTTGAGTTACCCCCTCTCCAATCCAAGACCCCCAGGAAACTCCCACTCGATACAATTAGAGCCACCGGTTGACGTTGGCCCAATGTACAGAAGGTGGGTACTGGCGGCGACTGCTGGAACTGGCGGGCATGGGGAGGCGGGGGGTCTGGCCACTCGCCAGCGGCACTCCCCATGTACCCGCCCTCCAGGCCAAAGAGGAGCATGCTGGTATTCCCGACGCAGGCCGGAAGGTGTGTACTGGTGGTGGCCACCTCCCCCCAGGGGGCGGGGGGGGGGGCTGGCCGCTCACCAGCGGCAACCCCCATGTGCCTGCCCACCAGGCCAAAAAAGAACGCGCTAGTATTCCCGGCAATGGCAGGCAATGTGGGTGGTGACAGCGGCCGCCAGGTGCCCACCTGCCAGGCCAAAAAGGAGCACGCTGGTATTCCCAGTAAGGGCAGGAAGGTGTATACCGGCGTCGGCTGCCAGGCCTGGCGGGCATGAGAAGGTGGCATTGAGCTGCCTCTCCTCAGGGGGCGGGGGGTTTGGTTGCTCACTGGTGGCATCCCCTATGTGCCCACCTGCCAGGCCAAAAAGGAGCGCGCTGGTATTCCCAGCTATGTAGGAAGGTGGGTACTGGCAGCGGACACCGGGCCTGGCGGGCACCGGGAGACGGCGATAAGCCTGCCTTGCCGGAAAGGATGGGAGGGAGAGGACCTGTCACATGGGGGGGGGTAAGTGGGAAGATCCCCCCCCAACTTCCAGGCCAAAGAGGAGCGCGCTGGTATTCCCGGAGTGGGTGGGAGAGGACATGTCATCATGAGGAGGGGGAGGGGGAAGATCCCCCAGCATCCGCAGGTCCTCACCCGAGGGTCCCACTGAGGAGCGCGCTGGTATTCCCGGTGCGGAGGGGTCGGGAATCTCTATCTGTCTCTACACACAGTTCTCCAACCATATACCATTCTCCACGGGTCCTCACCCGAGGGTCCCACTGAGGAACAGTGCGGTGGCGGCAGCCAACAGGACACACCTTCCTGCCTTGCCGGAAAGGATGGGAGGGAGAGGACCTGTCATGTGGGGGTAAGTGGGAAGATCCCCCCCCCCAACCTCCAGGCCAAAGAAGAGCGCACTGGTATTCCTGGCACGGAGGGGCCGGGAATCTCTGTCTCTACATACAGTTCTCCAACCATATACCATTCTCTGAGTGTAACATTTATTCTCTAATGTTTGTGCATACATTCTAATGTCTTTCGCATTATACTGATACATTTTGTACTGTTTGTCTCTTTCTCTGTTTTTGATTTTCAGTCCTTTTCTCCATGGATGTGGCGTGTTCTGTTTGATTCTATATCTTCTTGATGCATTCACATTCTATTTCTACTTCTAGAATGGTTGATATCTGTGTGCCCCGTTCTATCTGTTTCTCTGTTTCTCCCTCTCACTGTCTATTTGCAACTTTCTATCTCTCTCTGTCTCTTCCTATATGATTCCACCACTATTTATCTGAATCTATCTCTTTCTACGTATATATCTGTCCTTTATTATTTCTTTCCATCTCTAGCTGTCTTTTTTTTCTCTTTCAATAACTATGTTTTCTATATTCCTTTCTCTATCATCATCCATATGTAGGCTTGTGTGTCCATCTTTTTCCAATGTTTTTGTTTTTCAATACATCTTTCTATCTGTCTCTCTGTCTTGTTCTGTCCAACATGAGGAGAGGGAGGGGGAAGATCCCCCAGCAGCCATGGGTCCTCACCTGAGGGTCCCACTGAGGAGTAATACGGTGGCAGCCGACAGTACACACCTTCCTGCCTTGATGGAAAGGGCGGAAGTTGTGGGACACATTCCCACCCAGCTGAAAGGGGTCCCGTCAGTCCCATTGACAGGGGAGCCGCCACGCTGTCATCTGACTGTATCCCTATACAATACAATCAGCTGCACGATCGCAACCAAGCTGTGTAACCAAGGAGGGAGCAGTAACAGGATAGTCCCTTGTGAAGCAGGGGCTGACCTGATCCGCCGTCCTGCCTTTGCGGAAAGTAGGGGATGGGCAGGACAGGAGACATTGTTTGGACGGGTCAGCGTGGTTCCTGAGAGGGGGAGACGGAAACGTGATGACAGCAGCAGCAGCTGACATCGGCCACCTTCCTGCCTTTGCGGGAAGGACATCAGTCGAGCGACCCATTCCCCCCTGCTCAGAGGGCTCTGCGTTTGCGATGGATGGGGGCACCGTGCGGCTGAACTATATGTGCAACAGTTCCTGAGCTGTTGCGCTAGTGCCCAAAGGAGGCTGCCATTGGCAGCATCACCCACCTTCCTGCCTTGCCAGAAAGGATGGGAGGGAGAGGACCTGTCATGTGGGGGGGGGAGTGGGAAGATCCCCCCGCAACTGCCAGGCCAAAGAGGAGCGCGCTGGTATTCCCGGCGTGGGAGGGAGAGGACGTGTCATTCAAACCGGGGGGCCTGATCCCCCAGCCACCGTGGGTTCTCACCCGAGGGTCCCACTGAGGAACAGTGCAGCGGCAGCTGCCTCCTGAGCCATCAACCTCAAGGTTGTAAGCGGTGCTGTCCCAGACCCCAAGGGGACAACCTCCGCGAGCGCGGCCTGCCGGAGCACTCTGCTCTCACCAGCATCACCCTCAGGGCAAAGTGACCCTCCCACTGACCCCCACTCAGAAGAGCTGGTGGCCCCCTTTCTCCTCCCAATGGATGTTTCACTGGGTGAGGAGGGAGACAGGCTTGGGTGGTGCCTCTTCAGGTGCCGAGTCAGGGCTGTCGAAGACAGGTGCTTCGGGTTTTTGGCCCTGCGCACCAGGACATCACAGGCACGGCACCGCACCACACGGGAGTCAGCAGGAAGGGCCCGAAAGTGCCTCCATATGGAGGTGTTGAAATGTCGACCACTAACTGTCCCAGGGGAAGGAGGACGAATGGTTACAGGCTGTGCTGTGGGGTTGGACACAGACGACGGGGTGAGGGGTGGACTGCAGGCGGGGACACCACCAAGAGTTTGGGATGGAGACGGGAGGGAATTTCCATAACACACATACCATTCCTCCAGGGATCCATCGCCCACCCACCCTGTGCAAAGACCTCTTTGGCCTCCTCCACAGCCTACACAGGTGAATTGAGGGGAGCGGGAAAACTCTCTGTGGCCCCCGAGCCACACCCAATACTGCTTTCCACAACTGAACCAGAAGGAGTGCCATCGCACTTCACCCTACAACCACCCTTGGCGGCCAACACAAGAGGAAGACTCATTGTGCCACCAAATTAGAATTAAGGAGGACAGGAAAGGAGATGACTCTGAGTGCCCTCCACCGTGGTGCCCACTGAGCTTGGCTCCAGGGCCTGGCAGCAGCCCTGGAACCAGAGGCTGAGGATAGACCCCTAGTCCAGCACACCAAGATGCCTGACCATCAGATCAGGCACTGGAAATAATACTGTGAGCTGTCCGCCGCGGTGCCCACTGAGCTTGGCCCCAGAGCCAGGCAGCAGCCCTAGCACCAGAGGGAGGGAGGGACTAGAGCCCTATCCCACCACTCCCACAGACCTGAACAGATCAGGCACTAATGTGAGCCCTCAGCCGAGGTACCCACTGAGCTTGGCCCCAGGGCCTGGCAGCAGACCTGGCAGCAGCCCTGGCACCAGAGGGAGGGAGGGACTAGAGCCCTAGCCCACCACTCCCACAGACCTGACCCGATCAGGCACTGATCAATAATCAATGTGAGCCCTCAGCCGAGGTGTCCACTGAGTTTGGCCCCAGAGCCAGGCAGCAGCCCTGGAACCAGAGGAGATAGATCCCTATCTCCTAAATCCAAGCTGAATTATACTCTCAGTCTCTCTCCCCAAAGGCTAGCAAGTGGCAAGCAAGAGCTCTGTCCCACTCCACTGCTCACTGAAAGTGAAACCCAGCCTGGGAGCCCACGGCTATTTATAAGCACAGGTCCCATGGAGCAATGCAGGAGGTCTGTGTTTGGCCGTCAGAGCTGCCTATCAGGGTTTACAGGGATGAGATTGGAGTGCCCGTGGCTACATGACACCCCCTTCCCCCTCCCTCCCCTGGGTGTCTTCTCCCAACTTGTAACCGCTTTGCAGCTCCGTGGTTGGAAGGAAGACCTGCCAATCAAGGTAAGCTGGACTTCCATTCGGGTTTCCAGGGCAACAGGAGCACAGACAGAGTTCAGGCATTCCCCCGGCTCCGTTGCCAGGGGAATTGATTGCTGGCGCCTGACTGGCTTCCTGAACTGTGGCCGAATGCACTGAACCAGCCTTCTTCTGAACGCTGGTTCGTTGGCCATGGACAATCATGAGCCGCCAGGTCGCAATTGCGCAATCGCCATTTTCGTGGGTTTTTGAAGTTCGTAATGCGGTTTGTGCCCATCTCTAGTATAGACTCAGGTCCAGTAGCACGTTAAAGACCAACTAGATTTCCAGCGTATGAGCTTTCATATTCGTCTAAATGAGAATTACATAGAGGGGTCTTAGTGGACTGGAACAGCAGTCCTATGTTCACTAAGCTGGATACTTTGTGTTTGGCTTCAGATAGACATAAAGAACCACAGTGAGAAAATTACATATATAGAACATTGACCTAGAAAATTGTCTCCATTTCATGGGGGAAAAGAACATGTATGTAGTTTTGGGTAGTACCTGAAGTTCTGGCAAATCTCAAGTACTTTATACAGTTTATCTGAGACGTGACTGACTAGAGCAAATAACATGCTGACTGCATTAAAAATGGTTGTTGTGGGTTTTCCGGGCTGTATTGCCGTGGTCTTGGCATTGTAGTTCCTGACGTTTCGCCAGCAGCTGTGGCTGGCATCTTCAGAGGTGTATCAATACGAATGACCTGCCAACATCTTTTCCACACTGTGACACTGAGAGATCTCTGTCTTTTGGTGCTACACCTCTGAAGATGCCAGCCACAGCTGCTGGCGAAACGTCAGGAACTACAATGCCAAGACCACGACAATACAGCCCGGAAAACCCACAACAACCATAGTTCTCTGGCCGTGAAAGCCTTCGACAATGCATTAAAAATATTTCCATATTTAGAAATTACTACCAGATTTCAAGTCACTTTTGTCAAGGGATCCAGACAGTCATTCCAATCTTACTGTTTAAGTGTGAGATATTCCTTAGCACCTTGTTATCCGATTGTCACATGCTAAAACCTAAAAAAAAATTCATTACAAGGTGCATTAGAATCCATCTCAGTTCAATTATCTTTAGTTCTCACAACACTGCAGTAAAATGGGTAGTCTCTAGAGATGGGCACAAACTGGGAGTATGGCGGTTCATGGTTCGCTGTAAACCATGAACCGGAATGGTTCATGACAAACTTTGGTTCATATTTTGGTTTGTGTCCATCCCTAGTAATCTCCCTCACTTGTGCAGTTTCTTATGAACTGCTATAAAACATTACCTTTTGGAGCCTCCATATGTAATACTGTACAATTATTAGAAAGTTCATCTTATAATAAACAATAGCCATTCAAAGGTACTGTTTTCTGAAACTGATGAACAGCTAGGAGGAGGAACAGTTCTGCTAAACCACTGTAGAGGCACTGACACATCATAAATCTAAATTCCTTAATCTGTGTCCCTTCTGAAGAACAATTACTAATCTCTCATCTTGAGTCAACTATTGCAATGTCATCATTTTGCTAACAAATCATTACTACAGCCAAACTTACTGTTGAATAGGAAACAGATGCTGGTTCATATCCTGCAGTTATATAACCTTGTAAGAAGAAAGCAGACTCTCTATTCAGCAAATATACAAGCTATCTGAACTAACATTTCTAGTTCAATATCTAACCAAGGAAAACAAATTACATTTTCCATATAATGAGAATCTTGCAAAGACATCTAAATTCTTCATTCAATAACTAGGGACCATATATTATGATATAAAGTCAAATTTGGCAAGAAGATATGGAGATAGCATTGGAGATATTTACTCTCTTGCAATGCCAACAGAACAGCTAGAATTTTTAAGTATTGTACTGAAAATTTTGAGCTATAGGAAATATTCTATGCATCAAGTTTTAAAGTCAAAGAGATAACTGTTTACAAGCATGAGGTAGTATTGAAGACTCGATTTGAGTAGAAAGGTAGCATACAAATGTTTTAAAATAAAAATAAAATAATACTGTGACTCTCTTCAGTTTGCTGTGGAACACAAGCACGTGCCCTAATGAACATTAGCAGTTTTAGGCCTTAGAGACTTCTGAATGTTGATAGCCTTAAAGTTTGAACTATGAAATTAAGCACAATGACCTCATTACCACATGACCCACCCTCTTCAGGATCCTGCGGGACTGCCTCTCACCACATGTTCCCTGGAGGTTGCTCCATTCGGCAGATAAACATCTACTAGTGGTCCCTGTCCCTAGAGAGGTTCACCTTAATTCAACCAGGGTCAGGGCTTTTTCAGTCCTGGCCCCAACCTGGTGGAACTCTCTGTGTGTAGAAACATGGGCCCAGCTGGATTTATTATCTTTCCCACCTGCAAGATAGAGATGTTCCACCAGGCATACGGGGTGGACAGGTTGAAAAGCCGGCTTCCTGCCAAGGGGGAGAATGTTGCCCCATAGACTGTTTTAATCTGGTAGCTGACCACCCTACCCCACGGATCTGTTTTAATGTTGGTGGATGTGCAATATGGGCGCGACTGTCTTATATAGATGTTATTGAACTGATTGATATGTTTTAATTTATGCTACCTTGTTTTTATGGTATTTATTACCATCTGTAATCCGCCCTGAGCCCACTTGCGGGAAGAGTGGATAAAATAATAAAATAAATAAAATAAAATTCAGTCCCCTTGCTTTCTAATGCAAGTGCACATGAGCCCAGATAGCATGTTCTATTCTGGTTTACACAAATGCCCCTTTCTCCATTAGGTACTCTTATCCTACTCTGCTCAGCAGTCTGAAGCCTTTCTCCAGCTTAACAATACTTCCTCCTAAAGTATTTTTTATTTATTTTACTTACTTCATTTATACCCCACTTTGTCCCCAAGGGGGACCCAAAGAATCTTATATTAGTCCTCTCTCCTCCATTTTATGAATATTTGTCCAGGGGTCCCTCCTCTAGTTCAGCAATGAGACCTCCTCCCTTACCAAAAAAAAAAAATCCACTTCTAAGTAGACAATGGCAGACAAAGGGAAAAATCTGGCAAAGAAATCATGGTTCGTGGATTTAAAATGGCCTATAAATCACTAATCCAGGAGCATGACCGAATGCTTCGTAGTTACTTGTACAAAATGAGCCTTTGGCTTATGTTCCAGTTCAACTAGATTTCTCATCTGTGCATTGGGATAAAAATGTACCCCCAAAATAAATGTTCATCTCCAGTAAGAGACTGTGAAATTGTTGACTGGTTCTAGCTCTCCGTTTAGACCTGTTCTTATAAATCAGACATGCAGTACACTTTTCTACTTACACCAATACATTTGCAACTGTTACCTCATTTAAAAAAACTGACCTTGTAAGACGGGCCAAGAATTGAACTACTTATGACAACAAAGATTTCTGCTGGGAGGCTTATTGGTAAGGAGTTTAGTAGTGCTCTGCAGTGGGTCATGTGCAACAAGGTTTACTGCAACTGTTAATCCAATGTTCACTTTATACAAAAAAGAAGTCAGAGGGAAGTCAGAGGCATGTGAAAATTTGGCTCAACACCAATCTTAAAAAAGGGATTGATTAAATGAAACAGAATGTTTGCTACCACACAATATAACTGTCCAGAGCTAGAACCAGATGGAAGTTCTAATACCAGTCGCGCAACCACTGCAAAAGCAGGTCAGGAGGGCAGGGCTGCAGCTCCTCAGAGAGTATAAGAGGAGGTCACAGGACTTACTTACAGCTCCAGAGGTGAGGCTGGTGGTCAGTGCAGCTGCAAGCCAGGCTTCCTCAGGGTGGTAGAAGCAGGTGTGTAAAGTTGCTTTTGCTCCCCGGCCATCTCCCGGCCCTCTGTCTTGCCATGCCACATGATGGGAGCTCCTGGAGCCTCAGATGCAAGGAGGTGCCAGGTTACATCACCAGCTTCCCTCCAACTTGCTCTGGGATTGTTGCCCTTTTTATAGCAGGACCAACTCCTTCCAGTGGATCCTCCCTGGCCATGTTGATAGAGCCCTCCTTTATATTCTCCCCAGTCCTCCCTACCTGCCCAACCTCCAAGACCCAAGCACCTGGGCTACAGGCAACCACACTAATCCCTGCCCGGCCAAGTCTAGCCACCCCCCACCCACTATGCCTTGGCCTTTTAGTGGTTGGGGAAGAGCTGGGCCCACCCTTTGCTTCTGGCTCCAGGCTTTGCCTTTCTTTAGGAGTGGCCTCTTCCAATCCCTGGGTGTCCTGCTCCTTGGGCATGGTTGAGGGTTGAGTCAGGCCTGGACAGCTTGCACAATGGGGCCTCAGGTCCAGCAGGCCACCAAGATATTCCCCTGGTGTTGGTGCTGCTTTCTTCAGGTGCCGGCTGATGACATGACTGGCCAGTGCCACATTGTCTGCTGCTCCCATAAGTTCCCAGGGGCTCCGTCACTTTCTCCCAAGATCAGCTGCCTAGGATTGCACCCCCCAGTATAGGCAAGGGATCCACCACCCCCAGCCTTCTTCCATCTCTTACCTGGCCAGTGTAGGAAGAAGGTGTGGAAATATGACAGTGGGAGGGGCAAAGCGAGCTCCTACATCCCCAGAGCACCCCCACATTGTGCCATGATGTGGAAGTGATGGGTCATGAAGGGGGTCTGAATGACCCCAAATACTAAATTGGGGGCCGATTTTTAAAAATTGCCCCCAATTTAAGTATTTGGAGTCAATTTGACCCCTGGCACATCACAACACTTCTATGTCATCCCAGGAATTTGTTAAGTGGGACGCTCCAGAGTGCATGTGCAAGGTGAATGCCCTCTCATGCTACTCACCTCACAACCCCTGTCACTTTCACTCCCAGGGGACCTGGTAATCTTAGAGCTGGTGAGTGAGGCCAAGCTGGGAGTCCTTGCCAGGCATTCCACTGGCCTGGAGGGGACAAGGAGGGGCAAGCCCTTTCAGGCTGTGTCCAGTCCAGTCAACTGCCCAATCAATTGAACTGGCAATGCCGTGGCTTTGAACCCTAGCAGGGAAGAAACCAAAGCCATGCCTCTGGTGACCTGATGGACTCAGGCCAGGCCAGAGCACACATGGCCACAAGGGGGTGCATCCCGTCCCAAGCTTTTTTTTTTAAGTGATGAGGCAACACCCATGATAGGTTGATTCCCCACAAACCAGAGGAAGAGGGAGGGACTTGCAGGGACTGTTAGTGACTATTTAAATTCCTCCAGCCCCAAAACAAATAGGACATGGTAAAATGAAGGGCAAGAGAGCCCCTCCCAGTCTGAGGCCTCTGCAGTACATTGTCTGGTAGTTTCATCACTAGGGAGGCAGACATGCAACACCTTCACTCAATGACATCATTCCCCCCTCCATTTTATCCTCACAACAATCCTGAAAGTTAGTTTAAAGTGAGTTTGACAGGCCAAAGGTCACCAAGACAGCTTTCATGACAGAGTGAAGATTCAAACCTAGGTCTCTCCAATCCTAGTCTGATACTCTAACAACTACACAATGCTGGCTCTCTTGTATGCTTTCCTGTATGACATTCTCCCCTCACAACTTGCATCTGCTTCCATATATACTGTTATAAAGAGATTGCTACGTTCCTCACATTTAAGAAATGAAATCTTCATCAACATGGTGAATTCTGCACCCTGTTTAGGTTATGCAAGTTTTCTCAACTTGCATATATTTGCTTGGTTTAACCTATAACTATTTACAAGGGCATCAATCCTTCCCTCCCCTTTACTACTGGAAATGCTACTTAACCCTTCCACTGTCTTTCATATGCCTTGTACAAAACTTTGAAGCTTATAGAAATAGAAAACTGCTTTATAAAAGAAAAATGAGAGATGATATTCTCAAGATGCTGAAACCTACACTCACACATTTTGTGCTTGCATAGCCCCATCACATTAAAGTAGCTAAGTATGTGCATGCATACCTCTTTCCTGCACATAAAGTCAAAGTTGTGATCTACCATGAAATTGCATTTCCTTATGGAATGTGATTATTGCAAAGCTTTCCCAAGGCCATTCTTATTATTTATAGCACAACTTCTATTTTGATCACTGCTCATGCAGGCATACTTCTCTACATGCAATATTAGAACTATGCTGTGCCAGCATAAAAGAGTATTTTCAGTGCTATTATTTAGTGTCAAAATTAGGTGACTTTACCAGATGTTAAGGCAGTCTGTTGGGAATATCTATAGTACTAGATCAATATGAGCACAGCCTAACCCGAAGAAAAAGAAAAAAATGTTCTATGTCTAAATGGGTCATGTTTATTTTATATAATGCCCACTCATTTTGATTCTGTTGGAAGCAGGCAGATGTCTATTGGCACTTTTACACCTGTTTTGTTTTGTACTTTGTAAAATATATCTTGCTGTATAAACAAAGCAAGCATCTGTGTTAGTCATTTTAACTCCAAACATTTCTAGTAACATAAATCATTCAGGCAACATCAATTAAAAGTGAGGATAGAATGTTCTCAATAGAAGAGATATTAACAAATGGAGTTTAAACTTTTAATACCATCTATTGCAAGAGTCTTTTTTCTGTGCTAGAGTGCTGTTACATGGTACCCTAAATGCATACAAAATGCAGAATTTAATTATTCACTATGTTTATCACTGTAAACATTACAATGGTCAACAAAAAATCACAACAAGATCTAAACAATTCATCTGCTACATTCAAGTATCAGAAACCTGAAAAGACTTAACACTTCACAGTATTACTTGAACACTTACTCTCATTTTCATTACAGATTTACTTTGGCAGTGAGACAAATAAAGAGCTACAGCATAAGAATCCTGGCCCAACAGTTCTGCATGTGGGTTTTCTGACAGACAGAATTCCAGGCAAGTCCCTCCCACTTACTTCAATATGATAATACTCCACATGAACAATTTCATGCCCCCAACAAGGAAATTTCACAGAGAAGATCCAGTTTAATGGATTCTGTGTACACGCAAGAGTTTCTGGGAACATGGGTATATACTGGGGGACTACATCTATATAAATAGTACTATATCTGTGACTACAAATGGATTCTTATATATTCCTCAGCTAATAAGGAGAAGGCACTTCAAGAGACACATTCTTATATGGGAAAATACTTCTTCGAATCCTAGAAATCCCAAGTTCTGTTTTATAGTTTTCAGCCCTGCTACAAGTAAAGAGTACAAAACTGTTTTTCTGAGTCTATTTGTCACAATAAGATACTTTCATTAACTAAACATTAAATACTATCCCTTATCACACATATAGATTGGAAAGCCTCGCTAAATGAATGCCTCAAGGTCAGTTACCTATGATACACCATTCACTAGTCTATTCTATTGTCAAGGGCTCTTTTCTCAGTTCATCTATGACAGCCAAGGCTGTTTTATATTTTTCTGCCCCCTACAACGCTTGTGCTTCAGCATTATCTGACAAATGTTGCCATTAGTATCCTGCTCGTATTCCAGGGAACTCAGAGTAGCTCTTTATAAAAATCTAGTGAGGTCAATCTAGCTGAGAAATTCACATGTAGACCTGCAATCAAAGTGTGGGAAAAGCTGTTTGTATATACCCTCTCTGCCCTGAAAACAAGTGCCTCACAGTGAAAATGTTCCAAATGCTTCCATCATATTTAGAATGCAAATTTATTTTCACCTTTAGTAAGCTTCATGATCAAACAAGAGCCTGAATCTGGAACTTCTATATCCAGACTTAACACTAAGGGCCAATTCACACGTCACTAAGTCCACCTGGATTGTCAACATGAGCCTGGAGTTATGTACCAGGAACTCAATTTCCAAGCATACAGGGGTCTGATTTGGATCAGGGCCATGGTGCCTGTGAAGAAGGGGCTCAAAACTCCCCCCTCCATATTTTTCCTGATGCAAAAGTGTCCTGGGAGATGCTATTAGCCTCACTGGGGTAACCTCACTCAGGAAACTTACAAGTTAGCATCAGTACATGTATGTTTTCCCATCAGGGCAGACAGTGGCTTCTAAGTGCACCTCCAGATGAAAAAAAAACATGTGCAAGTGCTGGGAAGGGGGTTGGGAGTTTAAGCTCCATCTCCCTGCAGTCCAGATATGAATCGGGTTTCCAACACAGGCCTTATCCAAAGTTATTATCGCAGCCCCAAGTCCTCCATATGGTCTTGTAATGCCCTAACGTTCTATAATTTAACTACTGAACCATAGGGCCTCTCTTCTAGGATACTCTTTTGGATAAGCAGGGATACAAGCTCCACTTGCCAATCCTATAAATGATCACAGTGCTGTAAAATGAATTCAGCTTCAAAGGAACATAGTGCCATTTCAGTGTACATAAAACTGCACCCCTGAACTTCACTTCATCTGCAATGTTTATACGCAGCAATGTATATATGTTTATATATTTATATGCAGCAATATATCCAGACCAAGAAATCAACTACAGCCATCTCATTCCTTATGTAGTATGTTACACATATTAAAAAACCCTCAATTAATGCAGTGGAGCAGTGGACAAATACATGAGGATGATGAGCACAGAGAACAAATAAATAACACCTGTATAAGTCATAATGGCTGGGCTTCCTGTTAAAAAAGCAACCCTAATTATCACTAAGGAAGTAACCAGGATCTTCTGTCTTCCAAATTAACATCTGCACTGATGTTACACAAGGACTGATTTCCATAACATGTATGATAAGAATTAGTTTCCCACCCCACAAATAAATTCTGTTATTAACCAATGCTGAACTTAGTTCTTGCTTTTACGTTGCAGAAAACTTCAGAAATATGCTATCCACTTGTTAATTATACCAGGACTTGACACATTTTCTTTGTCTTTAGGAGCCAGACCAAAAAATTCATGAACCACACTTATTTTGAGCCTTCAGGGTTTTGTACTTCAATGAACACCTTTTCTTGTTATTTCTATTTATTTATTTAGAACATTTTTATGCTGTCTTTCCAGGAATTTGAAGGCAGCGTACATTTTTTTTTAAAATTAAGATATTAAAAGCCCCAGCCCAACATAAAAACAGAAATCATAAAAAAGAGCACAGACAATTTAAAACAAACTGTTTCGATGCTAAAATACTGTTTTTTAAAAATCATTCCTATAGAAATAAATATGGGTTTATTATTTATTTGCCATTATTATTTATTCAGAAAATGTATCTCTTGCCTGATCAAGGCCACCAAGGCAAGGCAGCTAACAGATTAAAAACACACATAATAAAACATGTATTAAAACCTATTAAAACAAAAACAACACAATTAAAACAATTAAAACTACATACAGTACAAAAATGCACATACATAAAAACAACAACTAAAACATGGCAAGAAATAAGTTCACTGAGGGAATGCCAACCAAAAAAAAAGTCACCCACTGGTGAAAGACAGCAACAGAAGGGGATGGATTACTCCTTCTGGGGAGAGTGTTCTAGAGTTTTCATGCCATGACCAAGAAAGCCTTCTCCCAGGTTGCCAATCTCAGAAGGCAGGAACATCCAAAACAGGGCCTCTTAAGATGACTGTAGTGGTCAGGTGAAGGCTGTCCTTCAGGTATGCTGGTCCCAAGCTATGTAGAGCTTCGAAGGTCAATGCTTATACCTTGAAATTTGCCCAGAAACAGATTAGAAGCCAGTGGAGATGGGCTGAGACTTGAATGATATGGTCCCTACAATCCAATCAAGTCAATGTCCTGGCTGCAGCATTCTCCACCAACTAAAGTTTCTGAACACTTTACAAGGGCAGCCTCATGTGAAGTGCATTGCAGTAATCTAATCTAGATGTAACCATGGCATGCACCACAGTGGACAAATATTTTCTGCCCAGGAAATACCACAGCTGGCTAATCAGTCAAAGCCGGTAAAAAGTCCTTCTGCTAAAGCTGCTAACTGCTTGTTCAGCCATAGGCCTGGGTCCAAGAGTACCCAAAACTATGGGCCTGTTTCTTCAAGGGGTGTGCAACCTCAACCATAACAGGTAGCACCTTAAATCCTGGGTCAGATCTTCTATTCACCAGTAACACTCTTGTCAGGATTAAACTTCAGTTTATTAGCCCGCATCTACCCCAAAACTGCATCCAGGTTCTGGTTCAGGGTTTCTACAGTCTCCTTGGGATCAGATCAGCTAGAAGTGTGAGATAGACCAGAACCATCACAAAATGGTTCCTCCCAATCCCAGCCTGAAAAGGTGGTCCAGAAGGATACCATGATCAACAGTATGAAAAAATCACCAAGGTCCAGGAGAATCAACAGAGTCATGCTTGCTCTATCCATCTCCCAGCACACCAGCGCAACCAAGGCTGTTCAGTCCTATAACCAGGCCTAAATCCAGATTGGAAAGGATCCAAACCATCTGCTTCATCCAGGATTGAAGTTGTCCATCTACCAGCTGTTCAATCACCTTGCTCATGAATGGAACATTTGAGACTGCTTGACAGTTAGTGAAATTTCCCATTCATAATCACCGAACATAAAGCTAACTTCTAAACTAACTTCTCCCCAACTTCTGATAATGTCATTATTGCTATAAAAAGCTGCATTTAATTGAATATTGGAGAGAGTATAGAAAGCATCTGATTAAGAAATTAATTCGTCTACTACCACTGAATGAAATATAGTTAACATATAAACAAGCATTGACAAGAACTTCATGGATGTAGATTTTGTGTGTCATACAATGAAACATTCTGATGTAAAATGATTGACAAACTCTATGCTTACAGAGAAACACTACAATAAAATCACTGCCAGAAATCCTAACCGCCACAATGAAAATTCTAGGTGCCATGGTGACCTAGGATTTATCAAGCTATGGATTATACAAAATTGAGTTTAAGTTTATTTAACATTATCTATTCACGCCTACTCTGCCCAGTTTGTATGAGAAAGGAAGGAATAATTTTTAAAATTAGGTGGTTGTAGTGGTTAGAATGCTAAACCACCGTCTGTGCGAACCAGGTTTGAATCACCATTCAGCCATTGAAGTTTGGTGGCCTTGGGCCAGCCACTCACATTCAGTGCAACCTACCCAACAGGGTTGTTATTATGAGCAAAAAAAAATGGGCGCAGGGAGACCAATGTTGTAAGCTGCTCTGGGGCCCACTGAGAGAAAAAAAGTGTTATAATCAATGAAAGGTGTTTAATCAATGAAAAAACAGTGTTTGTAAAAGTCACACCATACAAGCAGGTGTGTAGAACAAAACCAACTGAAAGGTGCAGCGTACATTTGTACCTCATAGGAAACTAAGGGAGGATGAGAAGTAAAAAATCAGGATCAAGGGAGGTGGGAACACAAAAAGATAGTGTGCTAAAGCAATGAAAGAAGCAGGAAACCCCACCAGAGAAGCAAAGCATTAAAACTGGGGTTTAAATAGATTCATCAGGAGTTCTGGGAGCCAACTCAAACACACGAAAAGGGAAGCTGCACTGTGACACAGGGTATGGAGAAACTGCAGGTTCCTGTGGCAGATTAAATCGCAGCCAATTTATTGGACGCGAGGTTCGTGAACGGACGACAGTCCTTTTCAACAGCTCCCAAACCTGCCGGGTGCACAAAACACGGGAGTCTCTGCAGAAACGGCGGCAAAGCAATAGCCGAGCGGCTTTGGGACCACAGCAGAACTTGAAAGGGGGAAAGATCACGAAAGGGGAGAAACCGTGGAACGGCGAGAGCGCCCGAGCCTTAAAGGGAGAGCAAAGTGCTGGGGGACGGCGAGGGCGGGAGGAGACTGCGGGGCGCGCGACAGGCCGGGGAAGCGCGCGGGCCGGGGGCGCGAAGAAGCGACGAAAGGACTACGGGGAGGGACGGGGCGAGAGGGTGGCAAGGGAAGCTACGCGAGGCGGGGAGACTCCGCTGCTCCTCGCGAGAGGAGGCCCGCAGCGGCTTCTTGCTTGCCCGCCTCTCCGCTAGGCTAAACGGACCCCCCACAGGGCTCTCCCCCTCCGATAGGCCGGTGGTTACCTGTGTCAAGGAGAAATGAGCAGCCATGCTGCTTCCATCATGCACCGGCCGAGAAGGAAGAAGGAAAGGCACTGCGGAAGGCCTGGGCGGGCAGGCGCTTGTGCCTCCGCTCGCTGCCCAACTTCAGTAACTTCCCGAGCCACCCCAGCCAGGCCCCGCCCGCCTGTCTGCCACGCCGCAAATCCCGGCGCCGGATTTCTCCCGACTGCTCTTCTGGAGTGGAGCCACCGGCCAGCTGCAAAACTCGGCCTCCGACGAGCAAGCAAGACTCGGCTGCAACAAAAAGACCTGCTGGATCTTGGCGTGTGGTATGGACAATATTTTCTTGGGGTGGTTTTGGAATTGGTGTTAAACTGTGTCGTGCTGCTAGCGACTTCTTGACAACGAAAAGTTATGTTGAATGGCTGCCTGAAGTAGAGTGCGAGCAACAAATCGTTTTATCAAGAACAGATCTATGCCTCTTATATACCTCTGACTGCTCTGAACAGCAATGCATTTTTTCGTATGTATCTGAATTTTCATCAGTATTTCCAGCATAGTCATTCTCTTTCCATCCTCACTGGGTTGCTCTCACTTCAGTCTAGAGAGTGGTTAGGTAACAGTTTTATATGTACCTATTCAAAGTAGCACTGTTTTAAAACACACACAAAACCGCAAAGCCTGCAATCCTATTACACTTGTGAGGCAAGCTTATTGAACTTATTGAAATCTTGTCTAAGGCTACCTGCCTGCTGGTGAGGACTGGGTCCTAGTTTTCAGATCCTTATTTGCAATTATTAGTGCTATTCAATTCAAAATTGCAGGTGCAGTTTAAATTAGTACCTGGGATATAAATAACTCTGCTCCCAAAGTAGCTTATAATAGGGCCACTTCAGATAATATAAAGAGTCCTTAGTGAGCTGCAGCAGGCAGATGCAAGTCTGTTTGTGTGCAATGTGTTTTCACTGAGGGTATTCATAATAGAAGAAAATATAAGTAAATAACGTGGGTGTAAATAGGTTTGTAACTCAAAATAGCAATTGGATCACCATACATTTCATTTACAGGTCAGCAGTGGACTGTGCCCTATGAGCCCTGGTATGCTGATAATAATGTTGATGATGATGATCATATGCTGTCAAGCCACAGCTTGGGCCAAAAATCACTTTGTCTGCAATTGACTTTTGTCCCCCCTCAAGCATGGTGCATACATCTTGCACACTAGACACAAAATAATAATAAAGCCACAGAGCCCCACAAATCTTACACTTTTGCCCCATATTTTCTTTAATATAACAAATAGTAGGGTATCCACAGATCTGAGCAGCCAAACTAAAAGACAATAGTCCGTGTGAACACAATCAAGATATTAACAATACATCCAAATTTATCATAAAGTGCAAGTTGCATGAAAAAGTGAACAATTACATAAATACAGTCAGTCATTCACCATTACAAATATACGGCATCAACCTGATAGTCCAATATCTCAATGGAATATAAATACATCAGTTTACACAGACTTCATACAATAATATAATAAATACACTTTCAATAAACAGACCTTCAATAAATAGTAAAACCAAAATAAATAGGAATAAATAGAAACTATTTCAGGTCCTTAAACGCCAGTATGTAAAGTGCAACCTCGGTCCAAATGTTCCTGGCGTATCAAAAGACAATGGTAAATGTACAATGTCACTGCAAGGTGGGCAAGATGGTCAATTTCACAAGGTAAGTATAAATAGTCTTTGTTATACTAATATTGTGTTATCCTTTTTTCTTTCAGGATAAATCCAAACTCTTGCTCAGAAGTTGTATGCCAATCGTCTGCCCCTCAGGGATGGCACGGGGTGCAGTTATTCCCAAGACATCCCAACAGGCTGCTAGCTTGGATTCTGTTTCGTATATATTCTTTTTCAGTCTGTCTGTTACATTATGGACATTCATTAAATTATGAAATATTTATAGTTTTTAATTTTAAGGTGCAAATGCAATTATTGTAAACATATTATATAGACATCCATTGTACACAAAAATCTCTTATACATTCAATCCTTGTAGGATATTCCTATTTCGGATAGCCAATATTCCTAAATAGGTAAATACCACAGTTTATCTGAATCCAGTCCAAACCAATGCTCATTAAGAAGGTAAGTATCACAATTTATATAACCATATTTCATGTAAATTCTTCTTTCTCTTTTGTAGGCAGATGCCCATCGTGCAGAACCGAAGTAACCAACAACAGGGAGCAATGTTCCGGGAGAGTTGGCAACGGGTGCACCAACACATAAAACATCCCGTTTCGCAACGCTTCTTCAAAAGCCAACATTTTAAACTGCAGCGTTGCAAAACGGGATGGCCCTGCTGGAGTGGCTGAATGGTGACTAAACTCAGTGCTGTCCTCTGGAGGGCTTCCTGCCCCTGGCATCATTGCCAATCGCCACAGCAGGGCCATCAATGGGCTCCTGGATGGCTGCTGCCATGCCGACCCAAAATGTCCCAGGTCCTATACTCAATTCAGAAAGGGGCTCCGAGGCCTGCAAAAGGCCCTGGAGCGTGTATCTGCCTTCAGTACCCTTGGCCTGCCCGAGCCATCCTGGAAGCCCCAGCCAGCCCACTCCGCTTGCCCTGAGCCAGGGTGCTCTGAGATGCAATCCCCTGGGTGCTCTGGACCCTGGCCTGGGAGAGGGGGGTGTTGGCGCTTCACCTCCCATCCACCCTCCTGAGGACCCCTGCTGCCAGCCCTAGCTTTCCCTTTTGATGGCAAAGCTTGAGAAGCATGCGTAGCTGGCATAAATATACCAACCAACCACCCTACAGGGGAAGAAGGGGTGGAACAGCACCCAAGCAGATGCAGGCAGGAAGGCAGGGGTGGGGGGAGTCCTCTTATCTCCTTTTCTGTCCTGAAGAGAAGGTCGTGGTGTTTTCTTCCTTCTCCCTTTCCTGTTTCCCCTTTTTATTTATTTATTTTTGCCCTATAAAGGAAAAGAGGGGAGAGCACTCCTAGCAGGAACCCTCTCTTGGGGTGTGAAGGCACACACACACCCCTGCCCAACTACCAGTCTGGGCTAGGCCACCGGCAGCCTTGCCACCCAGCACAGCCAAAGCCAGCATGAGGCTTCCCCCCAGAATCATGAGGGGAAGGATGCTGTTCCTGCCTGAGCCTCCCAGCCTTGCTGCCTCCTTGCCATCACTGCCGTCTTGCCGCTGTTTTACCACTGGTGCCTGGGGCTGCTCAGAGGAGTTGTGAGGCGAGTGACCCAGAACCCAGCAGGCTTAAGGCTAAATAAGCTGGTGGCAGACCTGAATGGAAACTACAGCACTCAGGTCTGCCCCCAGCCCTCCCCTCCAATATCCAGCCGGCACTCCTGATTAGCTGGCCAGTTTTGAATCAGGCCCATGGGGGTCCCTTGGAGCCTGCTAGACCCTCAGAAAATGGTGACCGTGTCCTCTCATCCCTTTGTGGGCCACAACAAGACCGTCATTGAGCCTAGAGTCGGCATTCAATGAAGGAGGATTTGGTTTTTCAGATCTTAGTGCCTACTATTAAGCATATTTGTTAATATGTATAAATTATTGGGATCACTCCTCTCGGTTGGATTATCCATTGTGGACTGTCTTAGAAGCTTCTGGAGCCACTTTTTAAGTGGAATGCATTAGGGTCTACTTACATTAAAATGGATTTTGCTCCTCCTGCTATTTCTGCAGCTGGAAAAATGTGACGTATAATATCACAACAATATCAGTTTGACCCGTTCTCACGTGGCCCAATCCTGATTTTAAAACTGGGAAGAAATCTTTTTTATGGAAGGCTCGGACAGACAAGGAAATTTTTACCTTAGATCAATTTATAGGCTATGATGATGAGTTTTTATCATTTTCTCAACTGATATGGTTTTCTCAACTGATATGGTCTAGATATGGTTTGCCAACTTCTGCTGAATCACAATATAATAAGGGCACCCCCTGTGGTAACCAGGAAAACAAACCCACAGTGGAATGGTCTAAAGACCACAATTCCTTAATCAGCACCGCATAACAAAAGATAATTCCTAAATGACTTAATCAACTCTTCTTTATATAATTTAAAGTGATAGGTGCTTTGTAATTAACAAGGTAATTCACAGAATACACAATACACAACCCAAAAGCATGAAGACATAAGTTCACAGTCCCAAGCCTTAATGAATTTCAATTGAAGAGCAATCTCTCTTGTTCTTGTCCTGCAGTGGTCCTGTTGCAGTGCACTCCAAGGACCAATTCCCAAGTGGGAGAACTCGCAGTCAAACCTGCAGTCGAAATGTAGACCCGGTATGCGTGACCGAAACCTGGGTGAGGGAGGGTGAAACAGTTGCCCTGGGACTTGTCCCTTACCTGTCAACACATGACTTAACTACAGTGATCCAAGCAATGGTCATCTCTAGGCTAGATTACTGTAACTCGCTCTACGCAGGGCTGCCCTTGAGCCTGACCCGGAGATTACAGCTGGTACAAAGTGCAGCAGCGCGTTATTACGAGTGCGCCAAATAAGGCACATATAACACCGTTCTTACGTGAGCTGCACTGGTTGCCAGTGGAGTACTGGATCAGATTCAAGGTTCTGGTATTGACCTATAAGGCCCTGTGCGGACTGGGACCAGCGTATCTACGGGACCATCTCTCCCCATATATTCCCCAGAGGACACTCCGATCAGGGGACAAACAGCTGTTGGTGGTCCCTGGCCCCAAGGAGGCCCGCCTAGCCTCGACTAGAGCCAGGACCTTTTTGGTCCTGGCTCTCACCTTGTGGAACGCTTTGTCTGCTGAAATCAGGGCCCGGCAGGACCTACTATCTTTTCGCCGGGCCTGCAAGACAGAGTTGTTCCGCCAGGCATATGGCTGAGGCTGGGCCCCTGCCAGCCTGGAAAAAAAGGAGTGTATAAATCTTAACCCTCCCTGTGAAGGCTGTCCACCATCCTGTTTTAAATGTGTTGTTTTTAATGAACATGACCTTTTAATTGTATTTTAAATATATCCACCCTGAGCCCGCTTGCGGGGAGGGCAGAATACAAATTTGAAATAAAAATAAATAGAACTTGCCGAATGATTAGCAGCCACCAAACGCTCAACAGGGCAGCTAAACTTGTTTCGGACTCTCTTTTTCAAGAGCGTTAGCGAGCAGCAGTCATGCAGTTCTGAAGTTGTTCGCTCACTCCTCTCAGCCCAATTGGGAACGTGGCTGCTAATCCTTCTTAACTTCTGCTGAATGGCAATATCTACAACTGCAACACCTGTTACTGTTCAAATATGGCACAGCAGGTTTGAGTGCTTCAGAATTTCCCCACATTTGGAAACTTTTATTGAATCAATACAGAAAATGAAACCTACGTGTGTCTATAAATATTTGATGATTAATAAATATGATATACAGTCTCCGAGATGAATAATGAGCTAGAGCATTCAGTTCTGCCAAAGTAATAGGATAAGGCTTTAAGCTTAATACCTGCTGCCACTATTGATTACGTTGTGACTTATTCAGCAAAAATTATGTTTAGGATATATTGGATACCACAGTACCTTTTTACAAAAGGACTATGTACAGTGTCTAATTGTTGGTGGTACATACAAGAGATGGAAGATGTATCTCTTAAGCAGGTGCTTTGGACATGTCCAGTCATTCAGCCCTTTTGAGCATTCCAAAGGTGAGGTGAGACCACTGAAAAAAACCTTTCCTGGTCATACAGGAATCTACAGGAACATTAATGTTGACAACAGAGGTGTTATACATCAGTCTACAAATATCTGATTGTGTGTCTGAATGAATGTGACCTCCTTTCACATTCTGTGGCTATGGGAGTAATTAATTGACTCACAACCTTAAGGGCTCCTTTAATGGCTGCTGGTGATCTTATTTCCCAGAGGCTGCAGATAGGTATGTTGGTCCAAAGCAAAATCCTAAAGCAAAAAATATGTAATCCCTTTTGTTAGAACCACTTCAAAAAATACAAAACTGTGTGCAAACTTTCAAGTTTTCCAGAGGCCTCCCCCAATGCTGGATGTTAAATTGCAGGGCTCAGAGTGAGATGTTTCATGACCTAGTCTTAAGGCCTCTTGTCTGCATACAGAAAAAAATTCAAATGGAATTCTAAACCTCCATGTAGCCTGGCCCATGGGGGGAGGGGGGTATTGAGGTACAAAACTGGATTTCTTTCCCTAGAGCTAGGGAATTTGCTGCTTTTAGGTATCTTGATACGAGTACTGAAGTCCAAAAAATATTTTGAAGATAGCCAGCTTCTGTTTTGTGGATTTGCACCAGGTCTAGAGAAGCACAAAGAATATAAAAGTTCAGCTGTGTATGGAAATCTGGCAGCAGTCCTGTAACATAAGCTCTTACTGTGGTGTATGAAACATCACCTGCTTTGCCTACTAGAGACCAAAAAAGAAAGCCTGACTGTGCATTAATATCCTCACTATCCCTTCCCTCACGTTTGGATGATTCCTGGACTCTGTCCTGAGCAATAGTGAACTAGATACACAGTATAGTGGGGTTAAATGTGACTTCCTCTTTGTCTGCTAATCCATACTGATCCTATAAACATTGCACAACTGCTGGCAGCTTCAATAGGTGAATCTGAATGTGCTAATGGGCACACTCTGATATAGTATACATATTGTGGGTGAAGATGAACAGTGGACTGTGAAAAGCCACCCCCCCCCAAATAGGTTGAATGGTCAGGAGGATGTTTTAATAAAGGGAATGGGACTACAGAATATACTACTGTACATAGTATGTATTATCTGTTGCTGTATGTTTTTTCTTGTGCTCAGTGCATTGTTTTCTACTTATGTAATATTTTCTGCATTAACATGTAATGTTTAATACTTATACTTTGTTTTAGATTTATGCAGTCCTAGATGTCTTAGCCTATTGATTGTATTGACTCACAGGGTGTAATCTGCCTTGAGTTTCAGTGAGAAGAGGGAGAGAGAGAGAGGGAGGGAAAGAGATCACGAGTGGAGACCCACAATAAAAAGTTTGATTTTTAGTTTTAATATTTTAGTTTTAAAATGTCATAAAATAAGACTGGCAGCATGCTTTAATCTTATAAAAGTTAAGATTTTCAGGTACAAAAAGAAAGATGCAACCCTTGAGGCAGCAATTCCAATGTGGTGCTTGCCACGGAGTTTCCTGGAATCTACTTGCTCCTTCTCCAAACTATCTCTTTGCTAGAGCACAGAGCCAGCTCTGGTTTTCCTCCTACTTCCGTGGAGTAGAGGTGGCTCAGAAGAGCCCAAGAAGCACCACCTTGACGTCTGCAGGGAGGACCCATTTGGAAACAAGCCATCATAGGATGAATCTTGGCTTGGAGCCTTTCAATATTTTGTGACTGAAGTGCTAACTTGACCTTTAGCTCAGTCACTAACACCTTCATATTAGTGTCAGTTATGTGCCTTCTCCTTTATCTCATTCTCAATTCCTTTTAAAAAAAATATTAACAAGTTTCAATGTTCAATCATATAAACAATAATAAACATAAGAGGAGAAATCTCATTGATTGCTTTGGTCTTTTCCTATGCTGCATCTGTGTCTTGGTAATCACAGCTTCTTCCTACTCTCTGTTCCTGAGTTTGTGTCTTAAGGTTCTTCCTCACAGTCATTGCTTGCATGTGAATTCATGAGTTACAGACCTAGTTCTTTGAGAATTTGGAACCCTGCTTTCAGATTCTTGATCTTCTGTTCTTTAAAAAGGAAAAGCTTAAACAGAAAGCTGTGGGTTATGCTAGACCCGCCTTGCAATGGCTTTCTGTGATTGGGCAGACTTCACTAAGCCTCAAGCAGAGTTCTTGGAAGTTCGGAATTCTATTATTTTCCATTTAAAGAGCTGGATAGTACTGTGCCTGCCTGTGGATGACGTCTTAACAGGGTGAAAAAATGAATCCTGCTATGATATTCTTTGGTTTGTTTACTTTGAAGTTCTTGCAAACCATGGTTTTGGCAATCCTGCTTAGTTATAACTGTAATTAGCTCTATTGCATATGTTACACTAATTTACAGTTACAGCAAACCATGAATAGGAAAGACATTTTTACACGAGGTGGAAGAATTAAGTCCCATATCATGTTATTGATCCCTGGTTTGGAGATCAAAGAATATCACTATGGAATTAAATCAGTGGCTGTATGCTATATTTTATATCCCTATATTGCACAAGTTGCCTACATAAAAAGCTTAGACTGGAGTAATTCTGCATAGGATTGCACTGTACGAGTTATTAGCATTACTTGCACTATTACTACCCATCTAGAAGCACAACAATTTATATGTCTTGATTTTTTATTGCCATTTGATGTCTGGGATTCATCAACAGATATTACAAAATAACAATAGATATTACAATAATAGATATTAAAAATATTAACAAATTGAACAATTTGTACCCCAAACTTAAGAACAACATATTGAGTGGCAATTATGCAATATATTTTGATTCATTAGAGTTCATCTTTAACATTGGGATCTTTTTCATTTTTTTCTTTCTTATCCTCTTTTCCCTTTGGTTCCTCCTTTTCATTTATCTTTTTATATACCGTATCTTGCCTTTCTCTTCTCTTCCATTCTCTTTCCTGTTCATCATCAGAAGAATTTTGAAAACAAGTTGGTAAGAAAACATTATTAAAAGCTAGTACAAATGACGTTCAAAGTATTCATGCCCACTTATTCCTTCTTAAGTTCCAATAAAGGCTATCAGGATATTTTAAAAAAAGCTTCTTCCAACTTTGTAAGCATCTTCGTCTGAATATGAATACAGAAATATACTTCTACTTGCTTCCATTAGAAGTTCTGTTTGAAATTCTGTCACCCATTCCTTCATAGCTATCAGTCAATGATTAAGAGGAGCTGGGTCCTTCCCAAGGCCTCAGGAATACAGAAGTCAAAGCCTTGGATGGAGGTTTAAAGAAGGAAACACTACTTAAAGTAATTATGAACACAGTTATAAGACCACTTTTAAGAATGAAATATTTCCTTTTTTAAAGAAATAACTTACCAGAGATTATTTTTGGTTAGGGTTAAAGCTGTATGTCCCTTGTAGGATTTGCTTTATTATTATGCATCCCCAAAATACTAATTGGTGGAATTATTTCAAATTTTGATGACATTTTATAAGTTCAGGCCTTAGAAATTATATGTGCAGTATACCTTCTGTCAAGTTAAACTAATCCTGTAAACATTTTAACGTATATTGAGAAGGCAACTGGCTGTGTCCTGATCTAAAGCACTTGCTTCTTTTCTCCTCAGTGGAAGGCTGAAAGATGAGGAAAAGTAACAATGGTACCCTTCAATATAATGGAAGATTGGTGAAGGGACCACATTATCTAGGAGAGGTGGGGCCTGCCTGTCAAGTTAACAACTAATGGGAGCAATCACATAGGCTGAAGATTTCTGGTGTTTTGAACACCCATGAGAAAGGTTGCCAACAGGCCTGGAAAAAAATATCCTGTCCCTTTAACACAGACTTAATGGAATGTTGTTTACATGCTTCAACTGCCTATTTCCACACATTATGCCTCAATTGAAGGGACAGGATGTTTTTCTCTAGGCCTGGTAACAACCCTACCCTTGTATAACAAAGTGCATGATGAGTGTTTTCTGTGGTTCTTTAAGACTTCACCCTAGAAGAACAATGGTATCTGAATATTGTGCGTATGTTAGTCAGTTCAGTTTGTTTTTTACTAAATAATAACGTGTGATAACAGACTATATCAGCCTGAAACTTCCAACCGTTCTTTATGACCAATTCTATTAGTGCAAGTATCAAAGCTAAAGTCAGTTTTTAACAGAATATGATTTTTGATGAAGCATCTTGCATGAAAACTTCAATTATCAAATACTTCTAGCTTCATAACTATACAAAACAAAATGGCAAAAAACCTTTCAGCTGTATAATATGTAATTTGTGATAAGTAAGAAGTATACAAATGGGCAATAGCGTTCTGTATTGCATTTCTAGTTTGAGCTTCTCTGAACAATATAATAGCAGTGCAATCCTAAACAGAACTCAGTGACGTCAACAGGATTAGAAGAGTGTACTTCTGCTTTAGGATTGTACTATGAATCTCTTAGTTAGCAAAGGAGATTTCTTGACTATACAAAGTCAAACAACATTATTGTCTAGTTAAACAATACTCCAGGTATTTTAACTAGCTCCTTCAAAAATAAAAGTGAATGTGTGCAAAACTCAATGCATATTAGAGCTTAGTTCCTAGTCAAATTACTTTTTTCC
Source organism: Eublepharis macularius (assembly GCF_028583425.1). Classification (NCBI taxonomy): domain Eukaryota; kingdom Metazoa; phylum Chordata; class Lepidosauria; order Squamata; family Eublepharidae; genus Eublepharis; species Eublepharis macularius. The sequence continues at coordinate 87,537,126 of NC_072794.1, read as the reverse complement.
TAATTTATCAACACATTTCACATACATTTCTTAACCATCTTTACAACTCCTCTGTAACAGTTCATTTTCTTAGCTACTAGGATATCCTACTGGTATTGCCCATTCAGGTTAAAAATGTCCAGTAGGCAAAAAGTTGTTGCAAATACAGAAGACATCCCAACTCATAATTAGCAAATACTAGGGCCTATTAGGGCCTTAAACTGGATGAAAAGCCCATTAAGTTGGAGGAGGGCTCCAAACTTGCTTAGTGTTGTATGATACAGACCTAACAAACAATGTACCTATAATTAGCCTGGCCTTCTTGTCCACTACAGTATCTATTGATAATTTAAGTAACTATCTACATGAAGTCTATTGTTTTCCAATTATTATATATAATATTATTTTAAGCTGTGGATTACCAAAAAGTTAAAGGAAGTGTTTTACAAAACTGACAATGCAATTAAGAGTAATAGCATGTATGCTTCTTTACCTGACTTGCTAGAAAAGTAAAGCTGGCAAAAAAATACAGACCTTTTGACAAAACTGAAGACTAATACTCAAGCCTCTAATCCATCACAACTTGCAACATTACTCTACAGTTTCTACACCTGCGTACAATACTACAGCACATAAGCAAGAGCAAAGAGAATATTATATATTTTTTTGTTTTTAAAGACTCCTATAAAATCCAAAAAAGGATATTTATAAAGATTAGAATCAGCCACTGTGTAATTTTTACTATTGAGAAATGCTATAGAGTCACTTACATACGTAGCACCCCACATTTCATTACCAGCATCTTCAGCATACTTTTCATCATTTGTAATAAGAAAATTATCAAAGATTGTACCAGATCTTCCCTATTGGAATAAAAAAGGTAGAACTGTAGACATCAAATTAACTTTTAATACAAAGGATTATTATTTCAAGCAAGCTATTAGATTTGCAGGCTCTTAATGAATTTGGCATAATCCAGGATGATCCATTTACGCCTTATCTAGAAATAAAAATTATACTGCAAGGGTTGATATAGGATACCATTACACAACTGCCACAATGAATTAATATAGTTACAACAGAGTGCAGTAAGTGTGGAGTAGGTGATGATAGTTTCCAGTAGTATATCCATCAGTCATTGCCTTTTTCTGTGTTTACAAATAACACTATGCATAACAAATATGTACTAAATGTCACTAACTTTGTTCTGAGGAAAGTCTATTGGGAGATCCCAGATGCACAATTCATTCACAGGCGTCTATGTTTCTATAAATGCCAAATGTTGCAACCAGAAACTTCACATTTGTATGACTGGAATAAAATACATACCATATATAATTCTGTGTATCTCCTTAATGTCTGTGCATTATCCTATGGTTGCCAATAGGCTTGGATAAAAACCTTAAAATTAAGGTTTAATAGGATGTTATTTACCAAGTGATGTTATTTACCTCCATGCCATGAAAAGCTTCTGCTGCCCATTTCTATACATTAAGCCTCTATTAAAATTGCCAGCCCTATTGGCAACTCTAGTTTATTCCATCAGATGTTTTCCCCTATGCTGGCAGACAATTAATGTAGATTAGAAATAGGCATTAAGTTTTTGGAGAGGGTTAGGAAGCAAAGTTTCATTCTCAAATCATTAGAAGATAGATCCAAAATTCCATATCTTCCTATTTTTTCTCTGTAACCATGGTGACTAGAGAGACTTTAATGAAAGATAATAATAAGGTGTCCACAAGTTTTTCAATAGAAGCTTTGCTGGGTATTTTGAAGATTTTATTTGGGCAAAAGAGTTTACATTTTGCTGTACTGAAAATAAATTCTACATATTTCCATGTTCTTGAAAATTTTAGAACATTTTTAATAAAGCCTGGTGTTTCACAGAATTATTGTTCTGCTGTATTCTTTCTTTTACACCTAGTCTAATCACTCAATCAATATACTTTTTGTTTTGTGGTGCTGACTTCCAATTCCCATTTCTCAGGTCATGTTAAATAAAACCAGAACTACTTACTCTAATTTCTGAAGCACAAAGAAAAGCAGTGTAAGGTTACATAACTGGCAAATTTCATTGTGCAGAAAATTCCCAGACTCTGAATTATCACTCACTCAATATTATATTGAGAATCAGTATGGTGTAGTGGTTAGCGTGTTGGACTAGGATCTGGCAGTCAAAGTTCAAGTCCCTGCTCTGCCACAGAAGTTCACTGGGTGACCTTGGGTCTGTCACACCCATTCAGCCTAACCTACCAGGGTTGTTGTGAAGATAAAATGGAGAAGGGGAGAACTATGAGCTCCTTTGGGTCCCTACTGAGAAGAAATGTGGGATATAAATTAAGTAAATAAATAAATATTATATTCTTTGTCAATAATTGGCCATAAAAAAATTGTTGCCAGATCTAGACAATGAAGGCAAAATATGTACGTATCTTAGCATGGATATCGAGTTATCAGACTACAGCATTAAGGAGGCTCTGGAAGCAATCTATTCCAGCATTAATTTGGAAGAGCAAGATTAGGGTGGGGGTGCCATGTTCATTGTGCATTCAACAAGTTTTACTCTAGAGAGAATAAATTTATAGAAATAAATAATTCATTAAAATATTTAACTGTACACACAAATTAGTTACGTAAAATTGAATTCTGTTAAACTCACAATTAATGTTACTCTATGCCATACCAAATACTTACGATTTTTTTCTCACCCCATCACTGCTGTTTTTTCATAACTTTTTCATATTATTTAATCCATAATATTCCTCCACTTAACTGGTTTGAGGATTGCCATGTCAATTGATTCTTTATAGGCTGCCCATGTTATTGTTTCATTTACAAGATTACAAATTGAGCTGCAATCATTTCAAAATCAATGGATTATTTACTGCTGCTATTGCTTTAGACTAGAGACGGAAAGTGAACATCCTTTTGCACTATAGCAGAGTAACAGAATAGTGTTAAGTCTGCTACTGTCTTAAATAAAAAAAATGGGTTCTTCTAACTATAATATACATACCTGTAAAACTTCCAAGCCAATAACACTGATGTTGAAATATTTGTAAAGACTAGGATCTGGAGTGTATTCTGGGTTATCTACTTCTGGCTGGACCCAGATGCCATTATAATTGGGATTTTTAATTATACGAGGTTTCCACATTCCCTGAAAAAAGAACATGTGAAACAAGTTTAAATTCCTCTTTTCAAAGCCAATTTAATCTAGATATTAATCAGTTAGTATAAATCTTGGATACAAATACATAAAAAGGAAAATAATAACAATAATGCACTAATGTCAGTGGCTTACATTATACCTGCTCCTGATGACAGAAGAGCTTGTACATCACTGGAAAGGGAGGAATGATTTGTTTTATTTTATTTACATTATTTATAGTCCACCTTTCTCACTGAGACTCAAAAGTGGATTACACAGTGTAATTCAATATATATACAGCTGGGACATTCAATAAACAGTACAATAGGGCAGGGGTTCTCAACCTTTTTGATATCGTGACCCACAAGTCCAAATTTATTTAGTATGATGTGACTCATCCAAGGCTGGCCCAAGAGACTGAGGTATGGGAAGGGGGGCACAGGGTTGAGGAAGAAAATAGCAGATAATGGCAAAAAGGTGGGTAGCAAGTGACTCAGTACATCTCCCACCGCAGGTAGAGGGCAGTAAGATACTACAGGGTGTTGGAGAAGAAGTTTGACTACTGAAGGAGGAGTACCAAGACAGAAAACAGGGTTGGACCAACTGTAACTATTGTTCATCGAGGGTTCTTCTGTGCAGGCACACATGGGAACTGAGCATGCGCAGACCAGCTGTGGATGTATCAAAGCTCCAAAAGGCACGAGATGCTCACCTGGACTTTTCACATGCTTTTAAAAGTGGGCGTGGCTATAAAAGGCGGGGGTGAGCGGATTCCCTCCCTCAGTTCACTACGTCGCCGGTGAAGAAGAAAGGTTAGGGTTCTTTCTAAAGGCAATAGTCCTGTTCAGATAGAAACAGTGCACATTTGATGTGCCTCTGTGAACGGCAAGGGAAAAAACACTGGCAGTGTGATGTCTTGGTTGAGGTGAAAAGCAGAGGTTTGGGTAGAAACTGGATACTTGGACAGAGAATGACCTTATCTGCAAACATCCTGAGGAAAGGTGGATTGGTGTAATTCACCACCCTCCTAGTTGATGTTATAGCTATTAAAAGGGCCATTTTGGCTGACAGAAGATTGAGAGGTAGCTATAGGCTTGAAAGGCTTATGCATAAGCGTTAGTGAAACCAAAGATAGGCTCCACTGAGGAGTGGGTTTGAACACTGGAGGGTAAACATTAGCTAACCTTTGAAGGAAGGATTTGCAGCCAGGTTGAAAGAAGAGGGACTTTCCTTTTACTTCTTCATGACAGGCTGAAATGGCAGCCAGATGGACCTTCACAGAGGAATTAGAAAGTCCTTGGTCTTTTAATCTGTCTAAGACAGATGACAGGGGTGCCGAAGAAGGAACCAAGCCCTGTCCAATACCCTAAAGGGAGAAACGTTTCCATTTGCCAGAATACGACTTCTGGGTGGAAAGTTTTCTAGCCTCTAAAAGTATGTTTCTGACTGGGGAAGAGAATTCTACTCCAGGGGGAACACAAGCAAGCTGTCAGCTTCAGTGTATCTAAGTCGTGGTGAAGGACCACATTGTCTTGGAGAAGGGTTGGTGACAGCGGGGACCAATATGTCCTGCCTTGTGTCATTCTGGACAGTGTGGCGAACCAAGCCTATCTTGGCCAATAAGGGACAATTACCTTTTCCCTCATCATTTTGTTGAGCGTCAAGGTCATGATATGGAGAGAAGGCATACAGTAGATTGCTTGACCAATCTGAAAAGAGTATCCTAGGGATGAATTTCCCTTGTTTGCTCTAGAGCAGTATTGTGGGCACCTAGTTGAGTGAAGTAGCAAAGAGGTCTATGCTGGGAAGCCCCCACCGTGGTTCAGAATACAGGTTGTAAGAAATCCATGTGACTAGACTATTCGTAATTCTGGTCCCTGGACTCAAGGCATCTGCCAGAGTGTTGTCTTCTCCAGCAATGTGGATGGCTGAAAGGGAGACCTGATGTTGGATTGCCCATTCCCAAATAAGGGAGGAATCTCGGGAGAGGGACAGAGAGGCTGTGCTCCCCTGCTTGTTCAGATAATGCATGGCAGTTGTGTTGTCCATGCATATCTGGACATTCTTGTGCCTGACAAGGTGAGACAAAGCTTTTAGAGCAAAACTGATAGCCCTTAACTCCAAAAGGTTGACATGTAGCTTGGACTCATGCTAAGACCAAAGACCCTTTACCTGATTGATTCCAGAATAAGCCCCCCAAGCCATCAAAGAAACATCTGTATAGATGGAAAGATGAATGGGTTTGGAACCAAACGGGGTCTCTCCCATTAGGTTCCGTTCATCGTTCCACCAGGTCAGGGATCTGTATATAATCCTTGGAAATGAGAACCGCTTTTATGGGTTCTGGTAGTGTGACTGAAAAACTCTAACAAACCAATTTTGTAACGGCCATAGCTGTAGCCTGGCAAACAGTACTATCAGTGTCAGAGAGGCCATGACAACTAAAAGTTTTTGTATTTGCCTTGCACTTTGGTGTCTGCAAGAATGCACCCTGCTTAGAATGGCTAGGAACTAGGTTATTCGTTCTCTGGTGGGGAAAATCCCAGCTAGTGTGGAGTTCAACACTGCTCTCATGAATGTTACCCTTTGTTGTGGAACCAGGGAAGACTTCTCCAAGTTGACCCATAGCCCCAATTGGTGAAGGGTTGACAGGACTAAGGAAGTGTGATGGGAAATGGACTCCCTGGACTGGCCCATGATAAGCCAGTCATCCAGATAGGGAAATATGGTGCAACCTTTTTCCCCAAGTGACAAACCACTACTGCCATGACCTTGATGAACCCCTGAGAGGCAGAGGAAAGGCCAAAAGGGAGAACCTTGTACTGAAACCTTCCGGAACCACATTGAAAATGGAGATATTCTCTGTAATGAATATTTATTGGCACCTGAAAGTAAGTATCCTTCAAATCGAAGGTAACGAATCAACAGTGGTTCTCTAGAAGGGGTAAAATATCCTTTAACGACAACATTCTGAACTTTTTTGGAACAATAAACTTGTTCCAAAAACAGAGATCTAAGATGGGCCGTGCGCCCCCTGACTGCTTGTCCATAATAAAGTAGTGGGAATAAACCCCTTCAGACCCGCGGTTCGGAACCAGTTCTATTGCTTGTTTCAGCAACAAGCTTTGTACTACTTTCACCAACAGTGTTTGTGGCAGGATAGGGTTCAACTGAGGAGGAACATCTGGAGGAACTGTCCTGAACTCTAGAGAATAACCCTCCTGGAGACTTCCGGTTTGGGATCATGGTGGTCTGACGCAGCTCTAAGAGCGGAGCTGTCCGAGCTGCTGTTTGTGAGGGCCAGCGGGGTGCTAGATCACCCGGGCCCCCCTGTTCTCAGGCGGAGAACAGGCGTGAACGCTCAGGATCCAGAGGGTGCATTGATCTCGGCTGAGGGGGGAGATCTGCGCAATGATCTCCCACCCAGTCTTGAGGTCCCGCCTGGAGAAGGACGGCAAAGATCTCTGCAGCGGCTTTGGAGTCATTGTTTTGGCTTAAGAACACCGTACCCAAGCTTCAGTAATTAATTTGGACTAATTTGGAAGAATTTGAGTATTGAAACAGCGATTACAACCCACAAATAGAACTATTAAGGTAAAGATTACTATCTCTCTTTTTGAGAAGAAATTCGATAAGAAGAACTGAATTAATTTGGAAGATAAAAGTTGCTAAGTGTTAAGGACATATTGGCTAAGCTCCGGTAAAGTGACCGAGTTAAAAGGAATTTATTTAGAAGAATTAGAACGAAGAAAGTAATTATTGTTTACATACCTGCGGTCTAAGAGATATAGTGAACTGTGGGAAATTGGAAAAAACGCGAGAACCGCTGGGCGGCTGTGTCGGAGCAGGAAGTGCATCAATGCAATAGAGTAACAGGCTGGAAGCGGTGGCTAAGTGAAACCCGGAAAAGAGCGCCATTTTGAAAAAAGGGAAAGGGCAAGACCTCAAGTCAAGCGGAAGTGGGACATCTTGGAGAAGGGTAAGGGCAGAATCTTCGACTAAAAACCATAGAGAAAAGACGCCCGCCATTTTGGAGATCGGAATTATTTAATTGGAGAAGAATTTGTTTTAAATAAAGGACTTAACTTTAAAAATAATAAATTACCATCGCCACGGAGTTACGGAAGAGAGCAGACTCGTGGGAGTGTGCTAAAGCCAGCCCCACGATGTCAAAGAAGGAGTGGCAGTCGACATTGGAGAGTCTCGACAAGAAAGTGGCGGATGGAAATAAGGAGATTAAAGATATGACAAGAGACATGGCAAGAGACTTTAAAGAGACACTTAAATCGGAGGTGGCGGAAGTAACCAAGAGTATCAATGAGGTCAAGGAGTTACAAACGACGCAGTTGAAAGTGAAGGTAATGGAGGATGAAGTGGATAATTTGTCTGTTTCCTTCAAGACAGAAACTAAGGGTTTGCAAGGAAGAATGGCCGTGATGGAATGTAAATATATGGAAAGACAACTTAGGTTTCGTGGGGTCCCAGAAGTAGAAGGAAAGTCAGCCCAAGAGCAGATTTCAGAAATACTTGCAGAATTTTTGGATAAAGAAGTGGAAGAAATTGTGGTTTTACTGGATGTGGTGTACACAATCAATTTGAAATATGCAGCACAAAAAAATCTCCCAAGAGATATGATAGTGCAATTTACAACGAAAAGAACAAGAGAAGATATTGTGAGTAAACAGTTTCAAAGCCCTCTGGAAATTGCTGGAAAAAGAGTACGAATAATGAAAGAATTACCTAGAGGAGTTTTGTTGGAGAGGAAGAAATACAGAGAATTGCTTCAAATGTTGAAGGATTTGAATATCAGATATAGATGGGAAATACCAGAGGGCTTGAGCTTTGAATTTCAAACAGTTAAAAAAACAATCAGGTCCAGTCATGAGATGGAGAGTTTTTTTTATGGACAATGAAAAAGACTTCCCTAAAAAACCTAGAATATGACTATGGAGTGCAAAATTATATCTTGGAATGTAAATGGACTTAATTCACCTTTCAAACGTAAAACTATCTTCCACGGGCTAATTAAACAGCATTGTAATATAATTTGTCTACAAGAGACTCGTATCAGGAAGCAAGATGTGAAATACGTGAAAAATGCTAAATTGGGAAGGAAATTCGCAGCCTCATCAAAGCAAAAAAAAAAGAGTAGTAGTTTTGTATGTTAAAGATGAGCTGCAACCTAAAATGATATTTAACGATGTGGAAGGAAGATATATAGCTGTGGAAATTATTTGTAATACGGAAAAGATTTTATTGATTGGAATCTATGCACCAAATGGAGCTAAGGACAATTTTTTTAAGGACTTACAGAAACAACTGGATGGACTAACTTACAGAAAATTTTGGCAGGTGACTTCAATGGAGTTACGGCGTTAGACATGGACAAGAAAACAAAGGGTGCTCACATGAAAAGGGGACTATTATCAAAATCCTTTGAAATGATGGATCAGGAGAATTTGGAAGATACCTGGAGAAGGAATAACCCCAAGGTAAAGCAATATACCTTTTTTTCACCGAGACATCTGACATTATCAAGAATTGATATGATCTGGGCCTCTAAAGACTTGGTTGTTTCGACAAAAGACGTGGAGATAATGCCAAAAATAGGCTCAGATCATAATCCAATTATGTGGAAATTTGGAAAAGGCACCAAAAGACGGAGATGGAGAATAAATGAGGATTTGCTTCAACAAAAAGACAATTTAGAATTGCTACAGAGGGAGACCAAATTCTTTATACAGTATAACTTGAACAATACCGTTCCAACTCACAAAGTCTGGGACACTTATAAGGCAGTTATTAGAGGAGTATTGATGGATTTGAATGCAAGGGATAAAAAGAAAAAAGAGGAGAAAAGGAAAGAAATTGTGGAGAATATAAGAAATAAGGAGTTACAACTGAAGAAAAGACCAGGGAAAAAGAAATTATTTCAAGAAATTAAAATTCTGCAAGAACAATTGAAAGTAATGGAGAACAAAGAGTTGGAGTGGGAATTGAAGAAATTGAATCAAAAGTTGTTTGAGGGAGCAAACAAACCTGGGAAATAGCATGGCAGTTGAAAAAGAAAAAAGAGAAAAAGGTGATAACTAAGATTCAAGAAAATGGAATGACATTGACTGATCAAGCAGCAATAAGTAGAGCATTCTTTAAATTTTATGCAAAATTGTATCAGAGGAAAGAAGTAAATTTGGATGCTATTGAGCAATATTTAGACGAAGTTAAACTACCATCGTTATCAGAGAATTGGAAGGAAAAAATTAAACGCAGAAATCACGGAGACAGAGATAAGAGAAGCTATTCAGGCGACTAAACTAGGCAAGGCACCGGGTCTAGATGGAATTACGGCTAGACTTCATAAATCTTTGGCAGATGAGCTGGTACCTTTTATGAAGGTGGTAATGAATGAAATTTTAAGGGGACAAAAGGTCCCAGATTCTTGGAATGAGGTCACCATATCATTGATACCAAAGGAATATCAGGACCTTGGTAATGTCAAAAACTATCGACCTATTTCGTTGCTAAATAATGATTATAAAATTTTTGCAAAAATACTGGCGGAAAGGCTGAAGGAAGGCCTTATGGAATTTATTGCAGAAGAACAAGCAGGCTTCCTTCCAAATAGACAAATTAAAGACAACTTGAGAACTGTTTTAAATGCGATAGAATATTACGACAAACACTGTGAAAAAGAAGTTGGTTTCTTCTTTGTGGACGCTGAGAAAGCTTTTGACAATTTAAATTGGAGTTTTATGTTCGCCGCAATGGAAAAACTGCAAATGGGAAAAGACTTTATTCAAGCAGTAAGAGCGATCTACAAAGACCAATGTGCAGCAAATGTAATCAATAACGAGTTAACTAAAAATTGGAAATAAGGAAAGGTACAAGGCAGGGCTGCCCATTATCTCCATTGTTGTTTATCTTGATCTTGGAAATATTGTTGATTCAGATACGAGAGGATGATGCAATAAGAGGCATAAAAATTAAAGATTTTACCTACAAAGTTAGAGCTTTCGCAGATGATGTAATGGTTATTGTTGAAGATCCAATGCAAAACATGCCTAAGCTGTTGGACAAAATAAAGGAATTTGGAGAGCTGGCTGGATTTTATGTCAACAAAAGAAAATCTAAGATATTATGTAAGAATATGACGAAACAAAAGCAACATGAATTGATGGAAATTACAAATTGCAAAGTAACACATAAAGTAAAATATTTAGGAATTGAGCTTACAGCGAAGAATACTGACTTGTTCAAGAATAACTATGAAAAGCTATGGCAACAAATTGATAGAGATTTGATTAAATGGAATAAATTAAATCTGTCATGGCTGGGAAGAATAGCGGCAGTCAAGATGAATGTGTTACCACGGATTATGTTTTTACTGCAAACAATTCCAGTTATCAGAGACAGTAAGCAATTTGAAAAGTGGCAGAGGAAGATTTCCGATTTTGTATGGGCAGGCAAGAAACCGCGAGTAAAAATGAAGGTTTTGTGTGATGCCAAGGAAAGAGGTGGACTGCAATTGCCGAATATTAGATTATACTATGAAGCAATTTGTTTGGTATGGCTTAAATATTGGATGTCACTCGAGAACTGGAAGCTACTAACTTTGGAAGGTTATAAAAAATTGTTTGGGTGGCATGCCTATCTGTGCCATGATAAATTGAAAGCTGATTCCATGTTTTTACACCAATATGTCAGAAGGAGTCTCTTCACAGTCTGGAAAAAATATAAAATTCACCTGGGCAAAGGTATCCCCTAGTGGGTGGTACCGTATGAATCTATTGAACCGAGAGCTATTTATAATAGAGATCAATGCCTGTCCTATAAAAAGATTTTCATTCAGGAACAAAATATGTTAAGAATCAAAACAGAAGAAGAATTAGGCTCATGTTATGGATGGTTTCAATATAGGCAGATAAAGGACTTATATTAACTCGGATCGTTCAAAAAGCGGAATTAAATGGAAAGATTCGGAATTGGAGGAAGCTATATTGCAAGAAAGTAAGAAGAAAACTTCAAAAATTTATAAAATTCTTTTGAAGTGGCATACAGAGGATGAAATTGTTAAAGTCCAGATGGTGAAGTGGGCTATAAACTGTCAAAGAGACATAACAATGGAGTCATGGTAATATTTGTGGAAAAATACAATAAAGATTTCAACTTGTACCAGTATTAAAGAAAATGTTTTTAAGATGATATATAGGTGGTATTTGACGCCAAAAAAAATAGCTTATGGAAATGCTAAAATGTCTGATAAATGTTGGAAATGTAAAAGTCATGAAGGATCACTGTATCATATGTGGTGGACTTGTGAGGTAGCTAGGCAGTACTGGGGAGATATTTTAGAAATGATAAATGAGATTTTACAGACTTCAATAATAAAGACCCCAGAACTCCTGCTACTGAACTTAAATATGGAAGATGTTACTAAACAACATAGAATATTGTTATTTTACATGACAACAGCGGCAAGAATATTATATGCGCAGAAATGGAAAGTGCAAGAAATACCATCTATTGGAGACTGGAGTGTTTTAAGAAGAAAACTTAAGAATGAACAGAGCATGGTTTCCAGTTCTGAAAAACACCAGGCTAAAAAAACACTCTACACCCGACAATAGCCCTGCAGAGAAGATTAGCACATCAAGCACCAATCCATATGCAAAAGAAGCTCCTCAGGATACAGTGAAGCCTCCCGCCATTAGCATTCCACACCCTGGGAAACTCTTACAGGATGACTCAGCTCAACCTCACCCCTCCTGAGTAGATATAAATGACCTGCCAACATCTTTTCCACACTGTGACACTGACAGATCTCTGTCTTTTGGTGCTACACCTCTGAAGATGCCAGCCACAGCTGCTGGCGAAACGTCAGGAACGTCAGGAACTACAATGCCAAGACCATGGCAATACAGCCTGGAAAACCCAAAACAACCACATGGAATTGTAATGAAGATAAGGCCTAGAAAGGAACCGGTGCTTATATGGTATGACTGGGGTAAGGTCTAGGAACCTAGCAGTCACCTTATCCTCTTTTATCTTTTTGACAGCGTCTGTAGTAGATAAGAAAAGATCATTACCCTCAAAGGGTAGATCTTCAACCCATAACCTATGGTGTGGGTCTAATGCAGTGGTTCTAAGCCACACGTCTCTGAATCAAGATGGTCAAGGTCATAGCACATGCTATGGGTCTCGTAGTGAGGATCTGTTGCTCAGAGAGCCTAAGGGTTTCTCCCTGCAATATATTTGTGAGACATTGTTTCTCATCAGGGATGAGACTCAAATAAGGATCAGTCTTATTCCAGAGGAAAACAGGGCTGCACCTACCTGTAACTGTTGTTCATCAAGTGTTCTTCTGTCCAGGCACACATGGGACCTGCGCATGCGCAGGCCTGCTGCACATGTATCAAAGCTCCAAAAGGCACGAGATGCTCCCCTAACCTTTTCACGCGCTTTTTGAGTGGGCACAGCTATAAAAGGTGGGGCGAGCGGATCTCTCCCTGCTTTTTATAGCCAGTGAAGAAGGAGAAATTAGCATATATAAGGAGCACACAGCGGGGAAAGGAGGGAAGGATGTGTGCCTGCACAGAAGAACACTTGAACAACAGTTACAGGTAGGAGCAACCCTGTTTTCATCATCGTGTTTTCTGTGCAGTCCCACATAGGAGTGAGCTAACTTACCCAGGAGGTGGTGGGCATGTTGCTCTTCAACGTCATTGAAAAAGACCCTTGAGAACAGCCTTGCCAACTACAGTGTCCCTTCTGGAATCAATGTCAATTGCACAGTGCTTAATAAAGGTGACCGAGTGGCCAAGTGGCCACCTTGCCTAAGTCCACAAGTGGAATGCCCAGACTGAATGCTGACGAAGTCCACTGGGGCTCTTGTTGAAAGTGCCCTGATGTCTAAAGTGCAGGATTGCTTGGCTTGTCCACAACATTCTTTAATGAGCCACACCAGCCTGTTGGAGATGGTTTGAGCGGTGACTTTATGTCATTTCTTAGATCCTTTGAAGGAGACAAATAGATTAAAGTCTTTTCTGAAGGTAAAAGTCCTGTCTAGATAAAAACACAGAGCACGTTTGATGTCCAATGTATGTAGTAGCCTGTCAGCTTGTGTAGAAGGTGAAGGAAAAAACACTGGTAATGTCCTGGTTGAGGTGAAAAGCAGAGACCACCTTAGGAAGGAACTGGTGGCTGGGATGGAGAACCACTTTGTCTGCAAACATTCTAAGGAACAGAGGATCATATCTCAGGGCTTGCAGTTCACTCACCCTCCTAACCGATGTAATGGCCACTAAGAAGGCTGTTTTAGCTGTCAGAAATTTGAGAGGACAGATAGCTATAGGCTTGAAAGGCTGATGCATGAGAGTTGTTAAAACCAAAGATAGGCTTCACTGAGGAGTGGGCTTGGACACAGGAGGGTAAACATTAGCTAAGCCTTTAAAGAAAGGCATTCTGGTTCGGAGGAAAGGGACCCTACCATTCACCCACTCATGATAGGCTGAGATGGACCTTTTTTTAAATTTTTTTTTAATTAGGTGAGTACATATTACAAATAACCTTTTTGTTTAAAACCTAGATATCAATTTTCCCCCACCCTTTCCCTCCCCCCTTTTTCTCAGACTTCCAACAGCTTTCCAACCCTTATCTTATTCTATTCCTTATCTATTCCATTTATATATTATTATCTCATATTTCTCTAAAGAACTAAATTATATCCATTAAATTCATATCTATTCAAAACTTATACTTAACAATAATTAAAACTTCACTTTAAATGGTAAAAATCCCTATCTCCATTATTTTCCCCAATTAGTAACTATCAAATGTGCCATAATTTCCCCTTCACATCCCATTTTTTCTCCAAATACTCCTTCAGTCTCCCCCAGTCCTTAAAAAATTCTTCAGAGTTCTGGTCTCTCAGCCTTCTTGTCAGCCACCAGATGGACCTTCATGGAGGAATTAGAGTTCCTTGTTCTTTAATAGGACTGGATAATCTAAAACAGATGGCAAGGGAGTCGAAGGAGAGGCTAAGCCCTGCTCAGCTGCCCAAAGGGAAAAACATTTCCACTTCCCAGAGTAAGGTTTTTGGGTGGAAGGCTTCCTAGCCTGTAAAATTATGTTTCTGACTGGGGAAGAGCACTCCAATCTAGAGGGGACACTAACCAGGCTGTCAGCTTCAGCCTGGTCGTGGTAAATAACCACATTGTCCTGAAGAAGGAGTAGTGACAGCAGAAACCGATACGTCCTTTCCTGACATTCTGGACAGGGTGGAGAACCAAGCCTATCTTGGCCAATAAGGGGCAATTACAATTGCTGATGTCTTCTCCCTCATCATTTTGCTGAATATTAAAGTCATGAGAGGGAGAGGAGGGAAGGTGTGCAGCAGACTTTCTGACTAGGTGATTTGGAAGGCGACTCCTAGGGAGGACTTCCATTTGCCTGCACGGGAGCAGTATTGGGGACACCTCTTGTTGAGTGTGGTAGCGAAGAGATCTACAGTTGTAAACCCCCCAGTCTTGGAACAAGGGTTGAAGGAAATCCATATGGAGGAACCATTTGTAATTGCGATCCTTCAAGAGACTCAAGGCATCTGCTTGAGTGCTGACCTCCCCAGCAATGTGAATGGCTGTTAGGGACACCCCATGGTGGACTGCCCATTCCCAAATCAGGGCAGACTCCTGGGAACGGGACAGAGAAACTGTGCCACCTTGTTTGTTCAGATAATGCAGAGCAGTTGTGTTGTCCATGCATATCTGAATATTCTTGCACCTGGCCAGGTGGAGGAAGGCTTTTACGGCAAACTAAATAGCCCTTAGCTCTAGAAGGTTGATGTGAAACTTCGATTCGTGTCAAGACCAAAGGTCGTTCACCTGATTGTCTCCAAAGTAAGCCCCTCATCCCGACAGGGAGGCATCTGTGTAGATGGAAAGGTGAATGCGGCTGGAACCAAACAGGGTCTCTACCATTAGGTTCCATTCGTTGTTCCACCATGACAGGGTTTTGTGAATAATCCTCGGAACCAAGAACTACTTTTACGGGTTCTGGTAGTGTGGATGCAATATCCTGACAAACCAATTCTGCAATTGCCAGCAAACGGCACTATCAGTGTCAGAGAGGCCATAAAACCTAACCGTTTTTGGATTTCCCTTGCACTTTGGCGTCTGAATGAGTGCACCGTGTTCAGATTAACTCGGAACTGAGTTATACATTCCTTGGTGGGAAAAACTCAAGCTTGTGTGGAATCCAACACTGTTCCAACAAATATTACCCTCTGTTGTGGAACCAAGGAGGATTTCTCCAATTTGACTCTTAGACCTAGTTGTTGAAGGGTTGAGAGTATTATGGAAGTGTGACAGGAGACTGACTCTGGACTGGCCCACGATAAGTCAATCATTCCAATAGGGAAATACAGTGCAACCCCTCTCCCTGAGATGGCCAACCACTACTGCTATAACCTTGGAGAACACCCAAGGGGCAGAGGAAAGACCAAAAGGAAGGACCTTGTATTGGTATCTTTCAGAACCACATTGGAACCAAAGGTACTTTCAGTAAGAAACAAGAATTGGGACATGGAAATATATGTCTTTTAGATCCAAAGTAATGAACCAACAGTGTTTTTCTAAAAGAGGTAAAACATCTTTTAAAGATAACATCCTGAACTTTTTCTGAACCAGAAACATATTCACAAAGGAAGATCTAATATGGGGCGAGAGTCCCCTGACATTTTGTCTATCATAAAATAACAGGAGTACACCCCCCCGGAACCGGAGGATGTCACTGGCTCTATACCTGTTTCAGTAGTAGGCTTTGCACTTCCTTCATCAAAAGTGCTTGAGGCGGGGGGAGGGGTGGTCAACTGAGGAGGAACGTTTGGGAGAATGGATGCAAACTCTAGGGAGTAACCTTCCCGAACAGTACCCAGAATTCTTGGGTAATTTTCTCTCATGCACGCAGGGGCAGGGATTGACTGATAGGGAGGGGGAAAGACGGCTTGGCATCAAAAACTGTTTGGTGCTGCCCGATTGCTCTCTGGAGGAATTGGAACCTTCCTTAGACTCATGACGGTAATATCTCTGTCTGGGCTGATTGGAAGGAACCATAGATAGAGCAGGCTGCTGGGTCCGAGGTAGGTGTTGGTTGGGTTGAGACGGGAACCGATTGTACCTGGAGTTGTAATGAGGGTAGGGACTGGGAGCGAACTGGTGCTTGTATGGAACGATTGGGGTAATCCCTAATGACCTAGCAGTCACTTTATCATCCTTGATTTTCTTAAGTGCATCATCAGTAGTAGATGCACCACTGATTTCCCTCAAAGGATAAATCTTCAACTCTTAACCTATGATGTGGGGCTAAGGTGGTGGTTCTAAGCCACACATATCTCTGAATCACAATGGCAGAGGCCATAGCTCGTGTAGAGCAATCCCCAATATGTCTCACAGTAAGGATTTGCTGCTTAGAGAGCCAAAGGCCTTCACCTTGGGGAATTTTTTGAGATGTTGCTTCTCATCAGGGATGAGACTAAGGTAAGGCCCAATCTTGTCCCACAAGAACAGTTGATATCTGGCCATAATGGCCTAATAATTACCAATATGGAAATTTAGGGCAGAAGAAGCCTAATATATCTAGCTTTCCTGCCCTCTTTATCTGTGGGGGCAGAATAACCAGCACCCCATGGGAGGCCCTTGCTCTGTAAGTTCTCCATAATAATGGAGTTAGCAGGAGGGTGATTGAACAGAAAACCAGCCCTGTCTTGCTTTGTTCTATATAAGTTGTCTAATTTATTTTTAAGTCACCAGTGCGGATTTGGGAGTTGACCAAATGTCCTTCTTGACATCTATCATTCTCTGCATAATTGGGAAAGCCACCCGTTGCCTTATAGTGGAGAACTTTGAAGACTGGATCCAACAAAGTCGGAGCTGAACAAGTCACCTTGATCTCCAATGACCTTGCCATTCTGACTAGTAGTTCAGAGTAGAGGTGAAGATGCTCAGTGGGAGAAACAGCAGAGTTCTTTGTTATACATTCATGAAGTAATGGCTCAGATACCAAGTCAGAATCACAGTCGGAACTGTCATCAGGATGCGCTGGTGGATCAAGTGTTGGTTCTGCAGACCTGGTGTCTTCAGGAACTGTTGGAGGAACCTAAGAGGTCTCATCTTTGCGATCGAGGAGTGAGGTTCTGGATGGTTGTACTCATCATGTAGGAAGTAGTGAGGCAGCGGGTAAAGACCCAAAGATCCTCGTAGGAATAATAATGATAGGGTGACTCATAAGAGTATGGAACCCAGGGACGCCTGTGACTTTTAACAACCTCCATACAACTCTTGGTGTCAGTCAGAACCGAAGAAGTTGCTTTCTTATGTGTAGCTCATATTGGAGAAGGTGCAAGTGGGGATAACAGCATTCCCAGTTCTGAGAGGTCTATTTCACTGTCTAGTATGGCAGGAACTGAGGCCAAATGTTTCCTTGGAGTCGGAGGAGGAGTTCTCAGAACTGCAGGTGGGCTGGAAGCCAGAGGCAGAAGGAACCGAAGCTGAAGACTACTTTATCTTATGCGGCTTCAGAGTTGGGCATTTTTTAGTATGCCTTGACTTCAGCTTGGCCTTTTTTGACGGTGGCTTTGAAGAAGACTGAGATGGCCTGGAATCTTTCTGAACTGACTGGTTTGTATAGGCAGCACTTGTAGCAGAAGTAGAAGGAACCAACTGGTTCTTATTGTTGGTGCTTTTAGCTGAAATTGGAGGAACCAAGGAGACCCATTCCAGGCGCTGCAGTCCTTTATTAGCAGCCTTCGAGACTTCAGAGTCAGAAACACCATGGATGGCTGACTGCCATAACGCTGCTTTTAGGCATGATACCCTCTCATGCCTGGCTTTCGGCATGCCTGTTTGCAGATGCCACAGCACAAGGTATCATGTGCATTTCCTAGGCACATTAGGCGTTTATCGTGCCCATCAGATTGGGCCAAAAGTGCCTTTGAAGACATCTTCTTCTCGCTTTATATATTCTTTCTCACTTTCTATCTTCTTGCTCGGATTCAAAGAGGAGCTTGAAGCATGTCCTTCTTCAGCAGTGGCTAAAGAAGAACTGAGGGAGGGGTCTGATTGCCCCACCTTTTATAGTCATGCCCACTCAAAAAGTGCTCAGAAAGGCCAGGCGAGCATCTCACACCTTTTGGAGCTTTGATACGTCCGCAGCAGGCCTGCGCAAGCACAGTTCCCATGTGGGACTGCACAGAAGACACAACGATGACTAACTGGTACCTAGCTATAATGGCCTCATAGTTGCCAATACAAAAGTTAAGGGCCAATGAAGCATAAACCTTTCTCCCTAAAATATCCAGTTTCCTGCCATCTTTGTCTGTGGAGAGCAGAATGGCCAGTATTCCATGGAAGACCCTTGGTTTGGAGAGTTTCCATGACTATGGAATTAGCAGGAGGATGGTTGAATAAGAGCCCAGCCCCACTTTGTTTGGTTTTATAAAGGTTGTCTAACTTCTTGAAGTTGCTCATGCGGATGCCAGAGTGGACAAAGCTTCTTTTGTGACATCTATCATCCCCTGCATGATGGAGAAAGCCGCCAGGCCTGTTGCCTTAGAGTGGGGAATCTTAGTGGAGATAAAGACGTTCCTAGTTCAAGAAAGACTGGCGTTTTGCCATTTAAATGGTAGGAACGAAAGCCGATCGACACCCAGAAGCAGGCAAAGGAGTTCTCGGAATTGCAGGTGGACTGGTTGCCACAGAGGCAAATGAAGCAGAAGCTGAGGATCGTTTCTTCTTCTGTGCCCTTGGAGCCAGGTGCTTATCAGTATACCTCGACTTCAGGTTGGCTTTGTTCCACGGCGGCTCGGAAGAAGATCGAGGTGGGCCAGAATCTTTAATAGGAAATGACTGGTTTGTATTATAGCCCTTGGAGCTGAAGTAGGAGGAACTGACTGGTTCATATTATCGGCACTTGGAGTCGAAGTAGGTGGTAATGAGGAGGCCCATTCTAGGCACTGTGGTCCTTTCTTAGCAGCTTTAGTCACTTTGAAATCGGAGACACCCTTCAGGGCAGACTCCCAAAGTGCCACTTTCAGGCGTGACACCTGTTCCTGCTGGGCATTTGTTGTGCCCATTGGATTGGGCCATCCTGGAACCACACCTGAGTCACTTCTTGAAGAGCGCCTTCGAAATCGCATCTTCTTCTTTCTTCTCTCTGCTTGGAGTCAAACCACGTCCTTCTTCAGCAGCAGCTAAAGAGGAACTGAGAGAGTGATCTGCTCGCCCTGGCTTTTATAACCATGCTCACTAAAAAAGTGCACGAAAAGGCCAGGCAAGCATCTTATGCCTTTTGGAGCTTTAATACATCTGTGGCTGGCCTGCGCATATGCAGTTCCCATGTAGGACTGCACAGAAGACACGACAGTGAACCTACGCTTGCACAGACCTCTCTCTCTCCTCTTCTCACTTTTCCATGTGCTTAATAGCTCCTACCTACTCTCCAGTCTTTCCTTCCTTTTTTTCACCTACTATTATAAAGTTACTATTTGTCAGATGGCTTCCCCCTCCCTCCTTATTGTTGCAAAGGTGGAGGGGGATGCAAGAATGTGAGAAGCAGGAAAGGAAGAAGAGCAGAGAGAAAGAGAAGGATGCAAAGGGCAGGAACTGCCATTAGGGCTTGCTGACCTGCAACCCACTTTTTGGTCCCAACCCACAGGTTGGAAAACACTCCAACAGGATATAGAAATTTGAAAATAAGCAGAAATCTGATACAGAGCTGAAACAATGACAAAGCAAAAAATAATTGCAAAAGCCCTAGTGGCTGGGGTGGGTCAGTTCTGGTGCCAAGAAAAGCAGTATGGTTTTATAATTGCTGCTGCTGCTCCACGGTCCATCCCCACAGAGATCAGTTTGCCTCTTTGGTGCTGGCTAGGGATGTGTGCTTCGGGTATCCAATTCAGAAAAAAAACCCGAATCGGGACTGATTTGGAAAGTTTCGGAAATACCGAAGCAAAGCTTTCTGAAGCGGGTGTGCTGGCAGCAGCCCTTTGCTGGCTGTTTGCAAATACTTTAACTTCTGCAGGAAGTTAAAGCTTCCCATGCGTTCTTAGAAGAAGGGAGGGGGGAGAAGAAGTGAGTGACTCACTACCTCCTCCTAACCCCTCCCAACTTACAAAAAAAGTGAGAAGCTTTGCTTTGCTAGCTGTTTGCATTGCAATGCAATGTAAGCAGCCAGCAAAGTCAGAGATTCCCGCCGAATTTACAGGTTCGGAGGGATGAGTGACTAGACTAGGAGTACAAGGGGGAGGAGGGCGGGAGATCAGGGAAGGGAGGGGGGAGTTAGGAGTGTCCAATCCCACTGCTGCATTCTCCTTCCAGCCAACGGATTCTCTGGAAGGAGATGCAGCAGGAAATTTAAATTAGAAGTTGGCCTTTGGGCCAGCTTCCATTGTGTTCCTGGCCTAGAGAGAGAATGAGAGAGTGCCTGTGGATTCTCTCTGTCTCTGTGGTGTGGCCTGTGTCACGGGCTGGGCCAGCCCAAGCAGGGTGGTGCAGGTCCAAACCTTGATACCAAGTCCAGAGGGAGTTTCAGGAGCCAAAAGCCAAGTCAAAGCAGTGGTCAGAGCACAAGCTAATGCCAGAGTTGAGTCCAGAGTCCAAGAGCAAGGTCAGGCACAGTCCAAGGTCAGTTACCGGTAGTGTCAGGTCCAACAGTAGGCACGGGCAAGGTTCACGGAGCACGGAGTGGTTGCAGACAGTAGAGACGTTGCTTCCACGCCTGGCTGTTGCTCCTGACTGGCTTTTATAGCCAGGCATGGTTTTCAGCCAGCTGCTGGGGCTCCATCCTGAAGCTACTCATCATCACCCTCCAGCAGCTGGCGTTGGCTCAGGAGACGAGCACTGCGCCGTCTCTCCTGCAGCTCCAGTCTCTGGCACTGTCTGCGGCGTTCTCTGGGTGTGGGTGAACCTGGGGGGGTGGAAGCCTCTGGCTGGGCTTCCCCTGTGGTGCTGGCAGTCCCTGACTGAGCTTCCCCTGTGGAAGTCCCTGGCTGCACTTCCCCTGTGGTGCTGGGGCTGGAGAGTACTGATGGCTCTGCTTCAGCTGCTGGCTGTAGGCTCTGATTAGCCAACAGCTGTGGCTCCTGATTACCAGCCTCTGCCGAGTCAGGGCTGGCTGCATGGAGCTCCTCTTCTCCTGAGGAGTCCTGGCTGGCTACACGAAGCCCCTCTCCTCCTGAGGAGGAGTCCTCACTCTCACTGAGCCCAGGCTGGACCATGACAGCCTGGTCTTCTGCAATGGCGAGGATCTGACTGACTCAGTGCTGGACTTCAGGAGACTTGTAGGACAGTCAATCAGAGACTCACTGGCTTTTCTATTTAGGGGGGAGGTGGTGGGTTTCTACTTGTCTGGGTGGGGAGGAAGGGAAGGGAATTTAATTTGAAGCTTTTTACTTTTAATTACTTTATTTTTTTTGTGGGGGTGGATTCTTGTGTGTGTGTGTGTAGTGGCCTCTTTTTTGCTTTGAGTGGCTGCTGGCTGGGGCATTTGTTTGGAGAGGGGAGGCTGGTTTGGTTTTAAGGGTTTATAGTTTAGTTGTGGCTTTTATTTTCCAGTTGCTGTTGGGTGGGCCTTAAAGGGTTAGAGGCTTGATTTTTTTCCAGTTGTTGGGGGAGAGGTTAAAGGTTAATAGTATTTGGATTAAAGGTTAATAGTTACTAATTATCCAAATTAACCAGTTTCCATTCTGTTCCTGGCCTAGAGAGACTCCCCCTGTGGCTGATAGAGGCTCTCTGTTTCCAGTTTGGCTGCAGCCTGCCACTGAGGAGGAGAGGACTTCAACTGGAGGATTCCTGCCTACCTGCCTGCCCATCGCTGGACTGCAGGACTGGTGAGAGACTCAGTCACTGACTCACTGGCTTTTCTGTTTGGGGGGGAGGTGGTGGGTTTCTGCTTGTCTGGGTGGGGGGAAGGGAAGGGAATTTAAAGTTACTATTGGGACTTAATTTCAATTGTTGCGGGGGGAGTTAAAGTTTTTAAGTGTTAAAGTTAGTGCTGTTAGTTTTAGCTGTGTTTGGTTCTACTTTGGGTTTCCCAGAATAGTTTTAAATAGTGTTTTTAAAAGGTAGGCTAGTTGTAGGCCTTCACTGAATATTTGCCCTCTGAACTAAATTGATAGGGAACCAAGGGTAGTTTCCCCCCAGTAAATAGGCTTCTGTAGGAAAAGAATTAGTAAAAGTTAGGTTCTGTTCACATTAGTTATTCTCCAGAGTGAAGGTTAGTTCCCATCATAGGGAACAATGGTGAGTGGCTGGCCAGCCCACTCTGGGGGTGGTGGGGAACTTTGGGATGCGTTTGTGGTTCAGGTGTGCTTTCCCAGGGATGAGCTTGCACTCAGGAGTGAACCCTCCACTGTGGCACCCCTGGCCTGTGCATAATTGCCCTGGGAAAGACAGTTTAAAAGTTCCCATCATAGGAAACAATGGAGAGTGGCTGGCCAGCCTGCTCTGAGGGTGGTGGGAACTTGGGGGTGCGTGTTTTTGGGTCTGTGGGGCTGCTAGGAGGGTAGATTGAAAGGGGGATTACGCCTGTGGCCATGGATGTCACATTCCATGGGTTCCTGCTGTGGAAGTCTGGATATTCCCACAACAGGAACCAATCGAGAGTAGCTGGGCAGTTACTGCAGGGGTGGTTAGTTTTTTATGTGTGTGGGGAGTTTGGTTCTGAGGGGCTGCTTGGGGTGTGTGTAGTGTAGCCATTGGCAGCCACAATCCATATGTTTCTAATGTGTGGGAGTCTTCTCCACAGTAGAAATAAGATGGTGTGGTGGGAAAACCACCCTTTGGGGGCCATAATATGGCCCCCAAAGTGCTATCTCCCTGAAACTTGGGGAAGGCATGGTAGGACAGGTAGAAGCAGGTCCCTTGAAAAGTGGGTGCATTTTGCTTGCAAAATGCCACCTCAAGCCACGTAGAAAGACCCTTTGTTTTTCCCCATAGGGAATAGTGAGAGTGGAGGATGGGGGTACGTTCTTTGGGAGACCATAAAATGGCCCCCCAAAGTGCAATCTCTCTGAAACTGGGGGGAGGGTGGGAGGAGAGGTAGGAGCAGGTCCCCGGAAAATTGAGTGCATTTTGCTTGCAAAATGCCACCCCAAGCCACCTAGAAAGATCGCTTCTTTTCCCCCATAGGGAATAATGCAGAGTGGAGGAGGATGGGGGCACCTTTTGGGGGGCCATGTTATGGCCCCCCAAAAGTCCAATCATTCTGAAACTTGGGGGGTTGTTAGAGGAGAGTTAGGAGAAGGTCCCCACCAAGTCATAAAGACTTTGCTTCATAAAGGAAATGCTCCCCCCTCCAGGCTCTCAGAAAGCCGGGAGTATGTTCCCCATTGAAAATAACAGCCGAATTTTTACGAAGCAAACTTGAATCTTTCTGAATCAGGTATTCCGAAGTGGCTTGCCACTTTGGAATTCCCTTTATTCTGAATCTTTTCCCCAATTCGGGTAAACCGAATCGGGAAACCAGAATCACCCTGGCCCTGCACATCCCTAGTGCTGACTTCAGTACCTTCACTCTGGGTCAGTGTTGTGAGCCAGCCTGCTACACCCATCTCACCACCAGCCACTGATTCTTCCTTGAAGGATGAGGAGTTTGAGGACCAGGCTGTTGCATCACAGGAACCACAACCAGAACAGCAGGATAACATGATAGTATTGTGAAGATGGGAGGGAGTTTTATTGCTTATATCTGTGTATTTTTATCATTTGATATGAAGATTTTGTTAGTTGTGAATCATTGCTGGAAAGGAAATCTAAAAACGTGTACCACTTCTCTAGAAAGTTTGTTGATTTGGGATAGCTTATTGATTATTGTAATTTGTTATCTTATCCATTATGAGGTGTTCCCATATCTCTGTGAACCAAATGCTTAAAATTAGGTGGATGTTGAGACTTCCACTTTGATGACACAGTGGTTTTAGCTGCTACTAGGAGGGCTGAAATCAGGTCCTATTTTATCTGAAGAAGTGATTGGTTTTGCCACTGGTCTAAGAAAATAAGTTCTGGTTCTAGAGGTATAGTGTAGTTTGTTATTAGGGGGATATGATGTAAGACTTTTTGAAGAATTCTAGAAATGTGCTTACACCGTCACCAGCAATGTGAAAACATGTCTACTTCTCCACAGTTTTTCCAGCACAGTGGTGACTTAGCTGAGGATATTCTGCCTAGTTTTTGTGGAGTGAGATACTATTAGTGAATTATTTTGAAGGTCTGTAATCTTGTGCTGATGACTGGTGAACTGAGCAACTTTGATGACCAGGTCTTTTCCCATTCTTCATTTGATATTGCGTTTCTGCAATCCTGCTGCCATTTTGAGTGTAATGATATGATTTTTTCAGGGATTTTATTTTGAGGAAAGAGATGGGGGAACTCTCACCCAGGGCAACTCCCAGGAGGTGATGCGCCTCTCAATACATGCGTATACGCAGGACTGCACAATGACATCACTTCTGGGAAGTGATGTCATCACGCAGGCTGTGGCCGCCCCGGGAGCACTCCTGTGCTCCATGGGGGGGGGGTCTGGTTCAGCCCGGATAAGGCAACATTTGGCCCGGATTGAGCCTGAATTGGCACGGAACGTGCAGGTCTGCCACAGGGGAGCACTCCCCCACCTGGCAGTGGCTGGATCCGGGCCATTTTGGGCCCAAAATGGCCAGGATCAGACTAGAACAGGCTGCTGCTGCATGGTAGTGCACTCCCCAGCTGGGCAGCAACCCAATCCTGGCCGTTTTGGGCCCAATTTTGATCGATTTGGGCCAGTTTGGGCCCTAAATGGGCCCAAAATGGCCAAAACAGCACCGAAAAGGCCCAGATCAGGGCCAAAACAGCCTGGAATGGGTTGCTGACAGGTGGTATACCCCTCCCCTGCTTGGCACCGGCCCAATCCTGGCTATTTTGGCCCTAATCTGGGCCCAAACAGGTCATTTATAAAATACCCATGTGACAGCAGTCACATGAGTATTTTAAAGAGGTGCCGGAACGCTGTTCTGGGGCATTCTGGCTCAAAAAAAGCCCTGCTTTTTGTTTTGTTTGTGTGGATAAGAATACTGTAGATTTTAGCGATTGATCCTTTTCGAGTAGGCTCTTCTGTGCCTTATAGCTCCTCTAGATCTGTTTGGGTTCGTTCATTATGACCTGTAATTTCATTCGGTTGGTGAAGTAGGTTAGTTGAAAACAGAGGAACCGAGGAACTGTTTGATGTAATTTGTTTTCTAACTCAGTTTTTTCTGTAAGGCCATTTTTTGAAGCTATGTCTATTAGCCATATATTCCTTTGTAGTTTCCATTTTAACTGAGTAAACAAAATTTTAATTGAGTAAACGAAAGGACTTCTGTGGGAAGTCCTTCTTGCAATAACAGTGTTGAGTATCTGGATATTCTTGGGATTAGATTATTTGTATATTTATATTTATCCCACGTTTTGAGAATGCCTATAAGAAAGATGTTATATTTGCTTTCTTTTGGTCTATGTTTGCAATTGGATTATATTACATCTTGTATCATCATGGAGTAGTGAACCTGCCCGCCTTTCTGTTTGTAAAACCATGAGGGCTACTCTGGAAACAAAGGACTAAATACTACAAACCACACTTCCCAGAGTGTATAGTTAAAGATAGTTAATTAATTAGTTTCCAGATATTTTGCAGTATATTCACAATAAAAAATAACAATTCACATACAACCAACAGTTAACCATACATTCAATAATCCAATAAATACATCAATAAATAGTTCAATAAATACCACAATAAATACACATGCAATTGTTGCAAAACAGTCCAACTAGTGGAGAGGATGTAATCACTTCGAAACTACAACCGTTCATACAAAATCCAAGAGACACAGAAACAATGAGCACTTAAAGAGTCTCAGAAACAATGAAACAAAATATCTGAAAACTAATTAATTGACTCTCTTTAACTATACACTCCGGGAAGTGTGGTTTGTAGTATTTATGTCTTTGTTTGGAATGCTTTGCCTGTGACTAGACTCTAACTGCCTTATTCTTGGACTGCCTGAACTGCTCGTGGTCTGCCTTGCCTACCAGGTGCCTCCAACTCAGCCATTGGTAGGCGCCCTAGACCCTGAATGCAACTGTCAGCCTGCTTGAGTGAGACACTCCAGTTTGAAACATGGGGGGAGGGGATTTGGGATAGGTGATGTAGCTGCTCCCCTTTTAGGCTTCCCCATGCAAAGACGAGCAGTGTGTTCATTTTCTCTTTTTAAAAAATTGAGCACTTATACTGATATATCAATATAAGCATGTACAAAAAATGAGAAGTGTGCGTGTGCTTTGACATCACCAATGATGCCACCAATGATGACAGTGCCCTTGCTTGAAAATTCTGATTATTCAGGGCACATATGGAAGAAAATAAACTGAGTCCAAAACTGTAAATATATAGGAGGACAAACGTGTGGAAGAACCGTACCCAATCTTATTCTAACGCTTGTGAATCTACTGCTAAGAAAATTAGGAATAAGTTAAGTGTGTGGAAAAGCATAGGGAAGGGGGTGGGGGAGAAGCAAGGGTAAAGCAATTTCAAGCCCCTGAGAGCTTAAAACCCTGCAAGGGAACATTGAAGATAGGGTGATTTCCAAATTGTTCTGTTGACCTGGGTTTCCTTATGGGGCTTCCAGATCCGCTTAGATAATGAAGATAATTTCAGGTGGGTTAGTCATGCAGGTCTGGAGTTAAACAGCAAGATCCAGGTCCAACAGCATCTTAAAGCCCAATTAGATTTCCATGGTATGAGCTTGAGAGTCAAAACTCTCTTTGTCAGATATACTCTTGAAAGCTCATACTTTTACAAAATGATGTATCGTTGGTATATGACTCCTGAAAAATTGGCTAGAATGTATAAGGGGGCGTCAAATGTATGTTGGAAATGTGCTAAACAAGAAGGGACATTTTTTCATATGTGGTGGACATGTAAGAAAGCAAAGAGTTTTTGGTTGCAGATACAATAATAGATTCAGAAGATTTTGAAGATTAAACTTCAGCTGAAACCAGAGACTTTTCTGTTGGGAATAATGGACAGCCAGTTGGAAAAAAGTTTTAGAACACTGTTTTTATACTTTATTACAGCAGCAAGAGTATTTTATGCACAAAAGTGGAAAACTACAACATTGCCTACAGTGGAGGAATGATTGACAAAAATTTTGGAGTTTGCATTAATGGCAAAACTTACTGCATTAATTAGAGAAAGGACATTGACTGAACATTCAATGAAATGACTGAATGGACATTCCCTTCCTGACTGAAGGGAAACCGTTAATAGACTTTTTGCATGAAATGAATAACAAGGATTTGATGGCATCTGGATTTATGGATTAAGAAATAGGACCAATAGAAAAAAGAGGAGGTTTGTGACTAACTTAGAATAAGTGGGACTCTAGAAATGATACATACTTGTTGCGGAGAAAATCGGACCTCAACTTGCAGTGTAATTTAGGGGGGGGGTTGTTTTCTTTTTCTCTTAATTTTATAGATATATGTATTGTTAGTGTGTTATATTTAGAATTATGTGTTTTTTCTTGTTCTCTATGTTTGTTGTTTATTGTGTTGTGGTGTGTAGTTTATGGTTTAAATAAAGAAAATGTTTAATACAAAAAAAAGAAAATAAAGCTCATACTTTGGAAATCTAGTTAGTTTTTAAGGTGTTATTGGACCTGGATCTTGCTCTCTGAATAATGAAGTTGATGGTTGAGTGCTTATCAGTAGAACAGTAAAATGAGACTCACAGAGGGAGCAAACCAAAGGTCTACTTGGAAGAAGGTGCCATTTTATTCAATGCAGCTTACTCCCATGAAAATGTTTCTAGAATTATAACCAAAGATTATTAAGAGGTTTCTGTATATCCAAAGGACTGTCTAGGTATGTAGAAAACTATTTCTCAATAATTTTAAAGATGGCCCTTAAATGCCCACTCAAGAACTACAAATGCTTGCTAAAAGGAAGTCACAGAACATTGAAGTTAGTTTGCATTAGTTAAATGGAAAATAATTAGACTGCTTGAGTTCCGAAGAACTTACAGTATCCTAAATAGGGAAGTTTGGGTTGGGAGGAGGATACTGATCAATGACTTGCCTTCACTTCTTCCTACTTTGTTCAGCTTGGATTTCCCCTTATCTTTTTCTCACACCCAAATAGCTACTAAACTTCATCTTATCCTCATCCAGTCATCCTCAACCCTTCTATAATTGTAAGACTCTAGCTTTAATTCTAAAACTTTTCACCTCCTACATCTTCATTTCCACTACATCCTGCTCCCTTCATTTCATTCATGGTCATCTCATTTTAGATCCTTCCTTCCCTCTTCTCCTTTCTTTTGTGAACAGAGGCATTTTGTCACAGTGCTCCCTGTTGCTAGAAAATTCTTCCTCTTTCTATTCATCAGGCTGCTCCTCTCTCTTCCACATCTTCATTCACAAAATTTAGTTCATGGTCAAAGTATTGAGTGCATTGTCTTACTGTTGATGTATCTTGTCATAACGGTCACAGAAAGCATACAGCAGGATCCAGAACACACTCCAAACATTTTAATCCCATCCAAGCTCATAGTGTAATAATAAGAAAATTATTTAGGGTCTTAAGATCCTTTGGCACATATCACTAGGAAGGGCCCACATTCAAGACTGTGATTATAGTGATACCACCACGTCATTGAATTGAATTGTGGGGACATAGCCAGTTGAAAAGTATCCTCCTCTCAACCCAAACTTCCCTTTTTAGGATAAGACTACTAACTTCAATGTTCTGTGACTTCCTTTCAGCACACATTTGTAGTCCTTGAGTGGGCATTTAAGGGACATCTTTAAAATTACTGAGAAATATTTTTCCCTTTTCCCTGCATCTCCTTAATTATATCTCATGTTGCTTCTGGCTTAGGGATGCAGAAAGCTGTATTGGGAAGACAAAAATGGCAAAAAGCCCTTCTGTGAACATGTTCCATTGTAGAAGGATTGGATTCAATCCTATATAATGTATTTATGATTAAGTAAACCTTTACTAATCTTACCTTATATTCAGGGTTTGGAATCAATGGTGGTGCCCACTCTCCATCCATCTCTTCATCCCAGTCACCTGGTTTTTCAAAATGTGGGTCAGGAATTCTTTCTGGCTGGTCCCAGTCCTAAAAAAATACAAAGGGGGGGTAAAGAGCTTAACCGCAATACAGCCACGCACCACACAACAAAAAGAAGCTCACCCCAGGCGGAAATTACCCAAGGCAAATATACAACTTTCTGCAAATTTTAGTGTGTAATACAAAAATACAAGGAACAATAAATAATTCCACAGACCAGTAAATATACAATATTATTGTCAATAATAGCTATAGCTGGTATAGTCCCCAATTTGCACGAAAAGGGCAATGGCCCTAGTAGACAGCCGTAGTCCAACAAGCTGTCCCGATCCAATACGTGTAGAGGCCGCTGAAGGTAAGCAAATTAAAGCAACTGAGGCAAAAAACAGCAAGACGTCCCGGTCCGACGCTTGTAAAAGCCGCTGTAGAATGAGCGGGAATGGATAAATAAGGCACTGAGGCCAAACACAACAAGCCGTCTCAATCTGACGCTTGTAAGAGCCGCTGTAAGGTGAGCGGGAACGGAGAGCTGAGGCAACGAGCGTAAGCCGGCCAGATCGTTCTCTTTTTCTCGTTTCAGACCTAATTACGTCTTTCATCAGGCCATAATATATCATAAATCACAATTTTAAACTCCCAGGAATTTATCCAACATATGCGGAGCATATAATCCCTGTCCCTACCAATGCACCCCTCTGAGCTACCTATGACACAGCCCTATAATCGGGGTAGAAAGCCCTCCTGAAAGTCCTTCCGTTGTGCATAGTTTGTGAAAAGCCAGGAGAGTGGGAGCTTTCCTAATTGCCTCAGACAGCATAGTACAGGGGCTACCACAGAGAAAGCATCTGTGTCACCGCAATGTTCCCTCTAAGTGGTGCCGTGTTGTGAGTGTCATAGTACAGCCTGAGCTTGACGAGTCCTCTGAGGAGGAGGAACTGGAACAGCTGACGCTTGCTGACAGCCTTGCTCCTCCTGAGGAGGAGCAGCCTGTCTCCCAGCAGCCGTCCACAGCTGAACAGTCAGATGCTGAATCCCAGCCAGAAGCTCCCCTTCCCCACCCAGAGCCACCAGCCCAGATGCAGCCAGCTTCCTTATCCCCTCCAACATCTCCAGACTATCGAGAGCAACGTCGGCGTAGCAGGGACAGAAGAGACTTACAGACCCGACATCAATCTGCACGCCTCCGGGCTCTGAACAGGCCAGCCTTCTCAGAGGAAGGAGGGGCTTCAGAGGAGGAGACTTGAAGCAGCTGTGCGAGCTGACCGAATGCCCTTAGAGTATAAAAGCCAGAGGGAGGGCTCCCTTCAGCGTGGCTTCAACAAGTTCTTTAAGTTGCTACTGTACTGCCTGTGTTTGCTCCTTGGAACTGTCTCTCTGACCTCTGACCCGGCCTGTCCTCGACTACTCCCTTGATTTACGGACTTTGCACATTCCTCGCCTTGCCAGCTGGACCTCGTTACCTGTCAGCAGCACTCTGCAGACTCGGCAACCTCTGGAAGCAGGACAGTGAGCTGGAAATACTTTGTGAGCAGCAACTTGCATTAAAGTTTTGAGTGTGCCTTTTCCAAAACCAGAATCTATTTGATTAAAAGACTTTTTAATTAGATTGTCTGAGGCATTGGTATTGGGTGCCATCAATATGCTGATGACACCCAGTTATGCATATCTTTAATTAAGTCTCCTAGATTGTAATCTCCACACTGGGCCACTGCACAGTAACTGTGGCCAAGAGATAGACGGAAAACAAAGGGAAACTGAATCCAGACAAGGCAAAGGTGATTTTGATTAGAGAGGTTGATATATTGGAGCAGCCTGCATTTACCTGCATTGAATGGGGGTAGATCTGTTTTGGCATACTCCATTAAATGTTTCTGAGTTTTACTAGCTTCTAGCTGTCCGGTGAAAATGCATGTCTGAATAAATTTATCTATGTCAGATAAATTTATCTGAATTTTGTCGTATTTTTCTATTAGCAGCTGTGGCCATTTTTGCTACAGTAGTGAAGCTTAACACCAATTTTATATCTGAAGAGAGACACACACACACACACACACACACACACACACACCCTTTTAAACAAATCTAATAGAATCACTTTTGGATCTAAAGGAATGTGACTTCCTAGCATCTTATTAATAAATTGAACCACATACTGTCAGAAATACAAACATGCATTTTCACCAGAAGGCTAGATTCTAATAAAACTCACGAACATTTAATGAAGTATGTCAAAGATCCATCCCCATACAGTTTAATGTAGTCTTCTCCAATCTATCAGCCTCATTTAACCATATATTAAATAGTGCATCTTTAATATATGGAATTCACTGCCACATGATGTGGCAACTGCTAGAGGGTATTAGGGACTTTAAAAATATTAGAGAAATGTGCAGATAAAAGGTTTATTCAGTTATTTTAGCATAAGAGTTAAGTGGATACTCCATGTTTGGGGGCAGTATACCACCTGAGCCCAGACTAGAACAGCCCAGGCTAGCCTGAACTTAGATCTTGGAAGGTAAATAGGTGGGCCCTCCAGGGTTGCTTCGCAGAGGCAGGCAATGGCAAGCCACCTCTGTACATCTCTTAAAAACCTTTCAGGATTGCTATTTATTTTATTTTGTTTGCACTATTTATAGTCAGCCTTTCTCACTGAGACTCAAGGCACATTTTACAGTGTAAGTCAATACAATCAACAGAATGGGGCATTCAATAAATAATACAATAGGGAATGGGTTATATACCAGGGTAACAATGTGGGGTGGGAGGAAATATGGCTTGAGTTTCAGGAGCTGGAAGCAAACATCCTCAACTCCCACCCTCTCCAAGAGCCAGGTTCCCTCTTCAGGAACTTCCTAAGCTTACCTGGAGCTTGCAACTCTAGACGAGTGCTGTGCATGCGAGCCAGTCAAGGCCAGGGTGTGCCATGTAGCCAGCCACCCACTGCCTCCGGGTACTGTGGTGGAGAGGCCGCTTGGCCACCCACCCACTGCTGCTGCCTCCTCCAGCTCCTGGTGCCACCACGGAGAGGCCGCTCAGCCACCCTCTTGCCATGCCACCCTTGCCTCTGCCACCCAAGGAGAGCAATCTCTTCAAGCGGATTCTGGTGAGAAGCCGCCCCATGGCCAGGCTCAAGGGAGGGTCCCTGGAGCGAGCAAGCTGGGGTCTGCCCGGCCTCACTGCCACCAGCACCTGGCCCCTCTCTGCTCTGCCCTGTTCCTCCCTTGTGTGGCACCTGCCAGGGGCGAAGCTCTCCTGCTAAGGAAAAGGACCTTCCCTGCCTCCTGGCCAGGTGCCCATCCCTCACGCAGCAGAAAGGGCTTTGCCTGGACTGGCTCCCCCTCAAAGCACTTGCACTTCTCCCCCATCCTCCAAGCCAGGTCCTCCAGGTGGGCCTACCAAAGGGAAAGAAAGAGGGAAGGCGGGTCCCAGGGCACCCCTCCGTGTGCTTCAGCTGAGAAGCTGTGCACTGAGGGGTAAAAATTCATGCGCAATTGCACAGCAGCATATGTTACTGGGAACACTGCCTGTGTGGCCCCTGTGCAGAAGCACCACGTTCTTCAAGATTTCTGCTTTTCCAAACAGTATTTCTTCCATCTTGTTGGTTTAATTTCAATTTGTTTGTTTTCAGTCAGTTGACAAGAGTTGTTAAACAGTGACTCAGTACCTCTATGGCCTCACCAGGGGATTTGGATAACAAGATATAGAGCTGGGTGTCATCTACATACTGACGGCATCCAATAAATGAGTTCTCCTAAAGGCTTTACATAGAGGTTGAATAACACAGAAGATAAGATTGCACCTTTTGGAACATGATATCTTCTGTCTTCAAGCACCTCAGGAAGATGGCATGGTCTACTGTGTCAAAGGCTGCAAATAGATCCAGATAGATTTAAGAGAAGGTCATCAACTAGAGTCATCAGAGTCATATCCGTCCCATAGCTTGGCCTAAAACCATACAGAAAATGGTCCAAAGTATCAGAGTTGTCCAAGAAGGCCTGGAGTTGGTCAGCTACTGCTTTCTCAACCTGTTTGCCCAGAAAGGGTAGATTAGAAACTGGATGATAATTGGCTACATCACTTTGGTCTAAGGATATTTTTTAAGTAGTGGGCAGATGACCACCTCTTTGAGAGGCTGAGGGAAGTTGCCTTGAATTAGTAATTGATTTATAATAGACATCAAGGGCTCATTTATGTGGATTTTATATGATTTTAGTAGTCAAGATGGGCAAGAATCTAGAATACAAGTAGTGGCCTTCATAGATGCTAGAATTCTGTCAATATCCATCACAGTGACTGGGTCAAGATGACTCAGAAACAAATGGCATTCAAATTAGGCCACATTCAAGCTATTTTATCAGTTTAAAAAAAACCTTTGCAAAGGTATCACAGTGTACTGGCCTGCAGGTTCCCAGTACTGGTGCTTGGAGGCAGACTGGGCTCCAACACACAGTCCAAGGCTGAGACTCCAGGGGCTAGGCAAGGTGTGGTCATTCAGTCCAAGGTCAAGGTTCCAGCAATCAGGTTAGGCAAAGTCAGGCAGTCCAAGGTCAGAGTTCCAGCATGCACTTTGCCTCCTTCCCTGCAATTTCATTCTGAGCTTCTGTTTACGGCGCTCTAAGGGTGGAGGTGAAGCTGGAGAGCTGGGGGCAGCTGAGTTTCACCTGCTGGATCAGAGCTAGAGGGTGTTGGCTCTGCCCCAGCTGTTGGTTGTGCCTGCTGATCAGCCTCCTGCTGGTCAGCTTCTGTTAGCTCCCCTTCTCCTGAGGAGTCCTTAGCTTATGGTAGTTCAAAGCTGGCTGCACAGGGCTCCTCTTCCCCTAAGGAGTCCTCATTATCGCTGAGCCTTGGCTGACTCATGACACACAGCTAATTGTCCGTTCTTTAACCAGCTGAAAGGATGTCGAGATATCTTAAACAGCTAGGATGGACATGATTTAGCTGATGCAATGGTTGCAGAAAAGTAACATTTATTTGCTGCTATCACCACAGCTACCTAAGTCTTCCAATAGGCTCTGTAGAATGCTCTATAAGATTCAGCACGAGTTTTCTGCCAGTGTCTTTCCAGGCATCTTCCAGTCTTCTTTAGGTCATCTAACTCTGTGCTGAGCCATGGGGCTGGTTTCCACTGTGAGGAAGAGGTCAGTGAGGTGCAATCTTGTCAACAGCTTCAAGGATCTTCAGATTCCATGCAGCCTCAATGGGGCCTCAGTTTTGATTTCTAAAACCCCCCAGTGTATTTTGGAAGCCAGAAGGATCCATGAGCCTGGGTGGACCATTTTAGCAGAGTCCTCCATTTTGTGGGATATCACAGCCATACTTTGTTCTATCATTGGTTTGTTTTGTGTGGGCCGTTACCAGTTAAAATCTAATGTGTGTGTGTTTTTTCATTAATCATGAGTTTCAGGGTTTGGGGAAATGAGGCTTTGTGGAAGTTCTTTTTGCACTTAATGACACCAAAATTACACAGAACACAGTCCTCCCCCTAAACCATCGGCCCATAAAATCTGAGAGCACACAGCAACAGGTGACAGTGTTTACAGAACCTGAAGACTGCTTGGGGAAGATGCATGTTAAGAGAGTGTTGGCTGCACACACTCCGATGTACACTGTTTCAAGGGAGGTTGGGGAAGTGAGGCTCTGGAGCAGCTGTTTTTGCACTTAACAGCACCAAAACAGAACATAGTCCTCTCTCTAAACCATTGGCCCACCAAGTTTTTCTTCAAGTACACTACCCACACAATATAACGGAGCCTGAAGGAGGTGTGTCATTGGGTGCACACCAGTGTTCCCACTAACATGCGCTCATGCACAATTGCGCATGAATTTTCATTACTCAGCGCACAGCTAAGAAGCCTAGAGCACTGCAGGACCACCCGGAGGGCCTAGTGCAGCTCCGGCTCTGGCATCGAGGAATTCCCTCTCTGCCATGCACACCGAGCAGCCTCAGTCCTGGCACTGGGAGCCAGAGAAGGAGGCGGTGGTGAGCGGATGGCCGAGTGGCCCCTTCTCTGGGCCAGCCCGGCAGCCTCTCTGGCATCGGGAGCTGGAGGAGGCAGAGGCAACTGCAGCCACAGCAGCCATGGCGGTAAGTGGGTTAGCAGGTGCTCACACAGCCTCTCTGTCCTGGTACTGGGAGCTGGAAGAGGCTGCGGCAGTGAGCAGGCACCCGCATGGCCTCTCAGCCAGGCCTGCTGAGCAGCCTCTCCGTCCTGGTGCTGGGAGCTGGAAGAGGCCACAGCGGTGAGCAGGCACCCGCACAGCCTCTCAGATGGGTCTACTGAACAGCCTCTCCATCCTGGTGCCAAGAGCTGGAGGAGTCTGCGGTGGTGAGTGGGCACCCATGTGGCCTCTGAGCTGGGCCCACTGAGCAGCCTCTCCGGCCCAGTGTTGGGAACTTGAGGAGGCTGCAGTGGTGAGCGGATGCCCACACGGCCTCTCAGCCATGCAGTCTCTTTCTCACAGCAGTAGGAGCTGGAGGAGTAGGCAGCAGTGGTGGGCAGGTGGTTGAGTGGACGTTTGATTCAATCAGAACTGCAAAGAAGTTGAGGTAATTTTTTAATTTTTCGTGAAAATCAAAGCATCACTCTTCAGTGTTTGTATTGCCCAATAACTGAACGGGGGAACCCAGTCCAGTAGAACAAAATTGTATTTGCGATGATTAATTCACCTTATGGTCTGATAAGGTTGCACTTATCAGACCATAAACATCTAGGCATGAATAAATACGTGTATAATAACATTCATATAATACTTGTGTAATTTTAAGGGCGCTGCATTGAATCTTTGTCAATGAAAATGTTTGTTCTAAAGGGGAGGCTTTGGGAAAATCTAGAACTTAGCCAACATGAACAAACTAGGTTTTTTCTTGCTACTTGACTGGTAATCCATCTCTGCTTAAAGTACTGTTATTTCTGGGCACCACTCAGCCATAAATACACACTGTTAAGTAAAAATCCTGGAAACATATTTACCGCTTTCCTACATAATGCAAAAGTAATGTGCTCAGAATCTTTGCTTGGAGGCGATAGCAATATGAGAGATATAACTCTTGAGAATGTCTTGGCCAGATTGGAAAATTGCTTGAAGCTCCAGTGCACATAAAGTTTCTTTTTTAAAATGACTGTGCGAATCGCTCATTTGTAATTCCAACTCCAGCCCACACCTTGAGAGTGGAAACCCTAGGGTTTCATCTAGGGATAATGAAGTGGCTGTCCATTTCTGGCAGCACCTAAATATTCTGGATTTGAGTCACTTTGCAAACTGTTCTTGTATCATCCTGTTTGATAGTTAGAAACTATGTATGAATGACTGTTGTTTCTATGTGAGAAAGAATACAAATTAGTTTCTGGTTGTTTGTATGTTTGTTGACTGAAATACATTTAAAATGGGGGGGCACGCTCACAACTTTAATGTTAAGTTATTGTTTCAGCTCATGAAGTAGATTTTTTCCTCACAGCACTGCACAGCTTAGAGGGAACATTGGTGCACACTATGGTGGGAAACTGGTTGGCAAAGTTGTAGCAATGTTGCAGCAGCAGCAGGGTGGTGCTCAAGCAGGAGCGTACTTCAACCAGCTCAGCACAGTGACATCATTAAATAAAAATTCTGCTTTTATGTTCTCTTTTTTCTTTTTCTAAGTGATGATAGTACCAATAAACTTTTTGTATCAGCATCTTTCTGTCGCATATTGCTGCCATGCTTCCTTGAGCTTTGGCAGTTTCATTCCCACAACGAGAGATGGCCAGTGGTGAATCTTTCCTTCTGCACTTAGTCAGACTTCCGCTGTAAAACAGGGTATTCTCACCTTAATTGCCACCAAGCTCCTTCATCTCTCAAATGCAAGCAGGCAGGCAGCATGATTTCACCCCCCCAATAGCAGTCCTCTATTTTTCCATAACCTTTTCTCTTGCTGTTCAAGGTGGACCTTCCCCTCTACCCTCCATGGTATTAAATTGAAGGAACATTTCTGAAACTGATGGGTGGGGGGAGAGGTCAGTACTCCTTCCCTTTCAATGACCCAATTGATAGGGAGGCAATGGCATTGTTCAGGAATCGCTGAACAGAAAATGTACACCACACACACATTCTCTTTCTGCCAATAGAGCTAACTGGTATAACTCTAAGGACTTAGTTTCTCTCCTTGGGATCTTAATGGATGGTAGATTTGTCATTAAGAAAAACAAGATGCTGCTAGCCCGCTGACTGCGTTCCTGTGCTGCCAAGAACCAAAACAAAACACATAGACATTTTGGTGCTTGGAGGGCACTCATTGCACCATGGTTTCTAGGACCTGGTTCTGGAAGCTGCTTTTGTGAAATAAAAAAGCAATTTGCACGTGTATTTGAATCTCGTTTGTTTCATTTTGTACACCCCTACCCATGAGAGGATGTCCCTGCCCATCAAGGCCTCTGCAGCCACATTGCTGATAGTATGTTCATCATTTTAGAGGCTGAAGAAACTTGTTAAGAATCCAAACTGAATATTTACACAGGCTTGAGAGAGACCAACGGCTTTCATATTAGATAGCAGTGTAGACTGAATTTTTTGCAAGGGAGACAGTTTGGCAGTGGTTGCTATGCACAATCTTTGGCTCAAGAGCCAGACAACAAATTTTCTTTCCAAGGCCAGTACACATTCCTTATTTTTCTTATAGGCTAAAGTGAAAGTCTAGATGACATCTTAGTTGAAACAACGATGAAGAAAAAAAGTGATATCCTTCTCATCCAACAGAGATAGCAGGCACACCAAATGGTGTAACTCCTAGCTCTTTCATTCGAACATAACCATTCCAGAGTTCAGAGGGGAGTATAAAAGATCCTCCTAGACAAGGTCAAGACAGAATTTCAGGTCCAGCTCCCAGACTCAGCTCTCCAGTTCCAAAAAGAAAGTAAACAGTGCTAGCTGTGGAAGTGAAACCAGTTGGGTACAGGGGCCTTTCAGACAGCACAGGAGCACTCTGACCAGTGGGAAATACAGACCATTTCATGAGGTTACACAACACAATTTGTTTCAACCCTTGAGATAGGTATCTCATGTTGCCCATCAAGAAACAACAGCCAGTGGATGCCATAAACTATCTTCTGGAAGTCAATGGAAGCTGTAGCACTCCATCAAAAATTCTGTGGCAGGTATTAAATTTTTTTCATGGTCCCCAGAAAAATTTGAAGTTGGTGAGCAATCCTGGACCTCAAGTTATTCAGTGGGTTTAAGAGGCAAAGGAAGCTCAATTTAGAGACCATGCAAAGAGTACATATCGTTTGCAGTTGCACAGGGAGACATAACCACCCCACCAATATCTGTAAAGAAATACTTTTTTCCAGAAGCTTATTAATACTATAATTATTATAGATAAAAGTTATTTTCATATATACAGCATACATGAGTAAGGGAGAGTGATCATGTGAGAATCCTCTACTATTAAGTTTTAAATTATGTCATGCATAGAATGCTAAAAATGTTACTGAACTCCAGCAGGAATTTTTATAATCCCACTTTAGCCAGTCTTAGTAAATGATGAAAAGTAACATCAATTCCCACGTCTGTAAAATGGGAATCATACATAACTATCATTGTGACAGTCATGAAAAAGCATATAAAACACTTCCTAAGCCAAAAGCACTGTATAAATTATTAAAACAATTATAACAAAAAGAATGATAGGTATTAACTTTGTAAAAGCTAATTCTAGAATTAGACACAGCAGCAACTGATCAGCATGAGAAACAAGAAAGCAGCAGACTAAGTATGAATGAAATGGCATTCAGTTTTTGATAAACAAAGCATGAAGTAATTATATTAAAAGTCTTACATCTGGTTTCTTATCCATGGGATCTTCAATAGTTTCCCTTTCATCCCAGTAGTCAGGTTTTGGAGCATCAGGATCAATTATGGTTTTTGGAGGAAGGAAATCCCAGTGTTCTTCTAGATGGCCAGCTTCGGCCACATAATTATCAATCTTCACTTCATAAGTAAGGTCTGGACGAACTATCAGAGAGTACAGATGAGTAAAATCATCTGTCTGAAAGAAAGGGAACAGATTATAATCAGATTATAGTAAGTGATAGAGATTTATTTTCCAGTGTTCCAAATGAACTGGTATATAAATGCTACCAGGGATGCAAGGCTTTTACTAAACTTTATGTGTGCATTGACATTTTACTTTTTCATTTGCATTACCTTCGAGTAGAAATGTAAAAATTTTGGAAATTAAAAAAAACCTCTCCCTCCCCGCAGAAACCTGAAATGTTGGTGAAAATTGAAATATACGTAATACTTAATTTCCTATCAAACCTAAATTTCTTTTACTGATTGAATAACAAAAAACACATTACTTCTTGGCATATTTAAAAGTATGAATATCTTTTTTTATACAAGAAAAATTGTATGTATACCCAATATAAGAAAGAGTTGCAAACTGATGTACCCTATGATAACAGCACATTTCTTTAATTTTTGCCATCTGAGAGGCAGGGAAAACAAGTTGAAGGCAGAAAAAAAACTCTGTAGTAAACAGAAATTATATGATTTGGACAGGAACTCTCTCATAGAGTCACAGTGAGGACTGAGAGCATGTCTGGATATTACATTAAACTGTAATACTGAAAATATGGAACACTTTAATAATGTATTATCATTAAAGACATTGTTAGCAACATTATTCACTGTTTTTTAAATAAAGTACTGAAAATGTTGTGTATACCTATAGTATAAGAATTTTTTTCAGCACTCTTCATAATTTCCCAACTTAAACTCACAGACTTTTTAATGCTGTAAATGTAGAACGAGTGAAATGCTTTGTTTTAAAGGATTT
This sequence comes from Eublepharis macularius, assembly GCF_028583425.1. Classification (NCBI taxonomy): domain Eukaryota; kingdom Metazoa; phylum Chordata; class Lepidosauria; order Squamata; family Eublepharidae; genus Eublepharis; species Eublepharis macularius. The sequence continues at coordinate 87,497,050 of NC_072794.1, read as the reverse complement.
TCTTACTCAAAAAGAGAAAATATTTCATATGAGTTTTTTCCTAGTATTTCCCCAAATTGCCCAATTTTTCCACTGGAATCAAAAAAGCCATTCCACTTTTTCATGCTATACATTTTGAGTGTGCCTTAAGAAGCTTTTTACTCATTCTAAAAGAGAAAATATTTCTGGAAAAGCTGAAACGGGCTTTGAAACTGCGTCTCCCAGTGAGCCTCCAGATCTCTATTTTCCAGTATTGTCACTAGCCCAGGCAAGCCTGATCTTGTCTGATCTTGGAAGCTAAGCAGGGTCAGTCTTGGTTAGTAATTGGATGAGAGACCTCCAACAAAGACCAGGGTTGCAGAAGCAGGCAATAGCAAACCACCTCTGTTACTCTCTTGCCATGAAAACTCCTCCAGGGGTCGCCATAAATCAGCCATGACTTGACGGCACTCTTCAGCAGTATTTATCTAATCTATTATACTTTGTTCTAACTTCCAAGATGCTGCACAACTAGCTCTTCTAATTTCCTTGAAAACATCCTTTCTTAAAGTATCTCTGTTTAACTGCTCATTCATTAATTTCAGGTCCTATTTTTTCCAGTGTGCATTCAATACAATAGCTTTAAGACATTCTATACCTTGTAACAGACTTTTCACTTGAAGAAAAGTAACCTTAGCACCAACTGTCAAGAAAATCAGTGCCCATGAGCATATGAAGCAAAAGGGAAAGAATTAATTTAAAAATCTGATTACACCCAAGCTTTAGAGAGAGTATGTTTTTTCCCCTCATGATTAAATACAAAACAGAGTAAACTACTTATTAATATGTACCCCTTGCTCTGCAACATCATTTATAAACTGGGTTACTGTTCCTTTAAAAACTGAGATTGCTAAAAGCAAGTACTCTGTTAATTTTCTTGTACTGCCTGCAGCTAGTAATTCCACTTCTACTTTTTAAATCAGGAAGCTGTACCCTGGTGCAAGCTCCGGATTTGGGGGGATGCTTGGCAAGATGACTCCACTACCCATAGGTGCCCTCACTCATGCAAAAATCTTTCAAGTAGACAGGTGACTAAGCCAGCAGCAGAGGACTGCTCCTAGTAGCAATGGTGCCAAATGGCACCACTACTCAACTTCTCCAGGATGGAGGGCTGGCCAGAGCTACAGGTGCCTGGTGCCAGCTTGTGCCAGAAAAGGAGCTACATGCTATCAGCTGCAACAAACATGCATGAGAGCATCATGTAGCTCCTCCTCTCCAACATGTGTTTGTACACCTAGCTGCTGGTGTCACATACCTCGTTCTCTTCCTGCCCTGGGGAGGAGAGGAAGCAAGAAAGCAAGCTGTGGCAAGCAGCTGATGTTGAACCCAGTACTGATTGTGTCTTGGGGAAGGTAGCTAAGTAAACAAGGGAGTGGCCAGTGGCTGTTCAACCCCACTACTGCCACTAGTAGCAACTAGACTGCTGTTGGCTCAATCACTTTATACCTGCTCTAGGGCAGCAGGGACCACTTGAGGTTAAAGGCCCTATTTAAGAGTGCCCTCTCCAATGCCAGGCCTGCAGTAATCTTCATGTAGTCTAGCTTTTTTAGCTTATGTAGTTAGGCTCAAGTGGTAACAGAATAGAACTTTCCCCTCTCTCTTCCTCTTGCTGCAGGTTTATGTACCTCTCTTCAAGATGCTTAGGGTGATATACTTAGTTTTCCTTTCCTCATTTTATCTTCAGAAAAAAGATAAAGTAGGATACAATAAACAGAGAGACTGACATGTCCAAAATCACCTCTGAGCTTTATGATAGCATGGGGATTTAAACCCTCTGTTTCTGGAGGACAAGGAAATCTCTGGAACAGCACTGTGGGGAAAAACAGGAATCTATATTGAGAGAAGGGTGATGAAAGTTACTCCCTCTTTCTACTCGTAGAAGTGCCTCAAGTCTAGTGGAAAGCATAGTTTAGATTCAGCTCAAAGATTCTGCTCAGCGTGGATTTGTATATAGCATTATGCTTTTCCCTACTGTTTATGTGTGAAAATCAACATAACAAGAAGACAGAAATATGCAAAAGACAAACAGTAGAAAAAGAATTAGCAGAAAAACTACCAGTGAACAAGTCTATTGTCTTTCTTAATAGCTGAGAAACATTAATTATACCTCACATTTGATGTCCTTATTGATCATATAGTAGTCGTCTTTATAGTTAAAAATAACTTGCACTATTTTTTTGTCCTCTCCACATATATCTGGACCTAAAAAGAAACAACAGTTCTTAAAAATATAAATTTAAATGATGAAGTTTAATTAGTGACCCTGTCTAATGGCAATTTGAATACAGGTTGACAAAAACATTGTGTTTAATACTACTTTAATTATATACTTCTGGTATCAAAGCCCACTTTTATTTATTTTACTTTTAATCCCATATTTCTAAAAATGCAACAACCTCAGCCTTGAACTGGGGTATGGGGGTAGGGGTAGCCATGATTCTTTATGTTCTTTTCTGCATGGAGCTTTTCTGGTCCCATACTGCGTTAATTTCTCTCTAGAATTCTGCAAGCATGGTCAAAATACTCTGATTCAGGCTCCAAACTACAGGCAAGGTGCGGGGAGGGGGGGACCCTGCAATATGGCTAACATAAAAACTCTGCAAAGAGACCTTAATCCAACTGTGCTTACTGTATTTAGTCCTTTCTTTTTAATTTTTTTTAAAACAACTGTCAGAATGTCAGTTCTCAAGCCAAAGCTACGCCATGTTCTCCTGTTATAATCTGTAGTTATTTAGTTCTCTCCCTCCAGGCCCAGGTGCTGCCCGCCTATATCCATGGGAATGAAGAATTCTTATCAGCCTGGCCGACCTTGATGTCCTCGCTTTCCCAGGCCTTCTAGACAGGACTAAGGGGGGAGGCTGGGAAGGGGTGTTTGAAGTGTTGTTACTTTCATTTTATGTGTCATTCTCAACAAAGCTTTGGTTCAGCCAAGGGCCTCAAGTCCTTGGATCATGGACCCCCGTATCCTGAGCATAATCTTCCAATAAACCTTCTGAAACCAAGAGACCTTGTGCTTCTTGCAGAAGGGGGGAGACGAACTCTAGATAACTGGGATTCCATAGTCTGACAACAGCAAGGTTGGTACCATTAAAAAAACAACTCCTCCCCCACCTTGTAAGTTTCCTCAACCATCAACTGAGGAAACTGACCAGTCCTCACCAGATCAACTGAGGAACCTAACCTGTTCCCCAGAAAGCCCACAGCAGAAACCGGGTATTTTTCTAGTGAAGAAAAAATAGACATCACTTCAGTTTGACCCCCTCAAGTGCTAAATTACAGAGGCATAATGCAGACCCAATCCTTGTAAATTAAATATCCAGAAAACCCAGCATAAGTGTGCATGCAGAAAAACCTAGGAATCCTTTTCCTTTAATAGATTCCCGATGCAAAAAGTTGGTAGCAAAAATTGGAAGTGTCTATGCTAAATAGCAGAGATGGTTGGAGTCCCCTGCTACTGTACCATCTGTCTTGCTCATCTGCAGGTGTCCTAACTAAGATGGCAGAGATCATCTCTGACCTGATGCTTAGGACTCATAGACTTTCGACTTCCGGTTTGGGATCCATGGAGGTCTGAAGCAGCTCCATTTGCGGAGCTGACCGGACTGCCGTTTTAAGCGGCCGGCGGGGTGAAAATAGCCCGCGGCCGACTGCTCTCAGGCGGAGAGCAGGCAAAGAACGCTCGAGACCCTAGGGTGAGTTAGATCTCGGACGAGGGGGGGCTCTACACAACGGGTCCCCTCCCGATCCTTGAGGTCCCACCCTGCGACGGGTCGGCTACAATCTCTGCGGCAGTTCTGGGGCCAATTCGGCTGGCATAAGACCTACATACCCAAGCTTCGATTGGGGGAAGAAGCGGAGAGGAGAAGTTAAAATCGAAACAGCGATTACAACCCGAGAAAAGTGAAGGAGAAGGTAAAGATCACTATCTTCTGATACGGGACAGATTGATAAAAGCAGAGAGGAAAAAAAGTAGATTTTTAAACTGCAACAGACTAATGAAAAGGAGGGGAAGATTCGGCAAGAGTTGTATTTGAAAAGAGACTAAGTTTAAAGAAGTTATTAAAGAAATCGGACTATTGTTTTGAATACTTGCGGTTATGGAGCTGTGAGAAAAAGACACCATCGCGAGATCTGCTGTGGGAAGTTGGGAGACAGGAAGTGCGTAACAACAATAGAGTGGCTGGAGAGAAGCGGCCCTTGCTGGAGGGCAGGAAGAAGGGAATCGCCATCTTTGAAAGGGGAAGGGTCGCGGCTTCAGCGGAAAAGGAAGTAGGCCATCTTGGATTACAAAATTATAGAGAGACCATAGAGAAAAGACGCCCGACATTTTGGACTCTTTAAAAACTAATTTATGCAAGAAGACCGGGACATTTGAAATAAAAAAGGTATTAAATTTAACGCCACGGAGTTAAGGAAGAGAGCGGACTCGTGGGAGCGAGCTAAAGCAAGCCCCACGATGTCGAAAAAAGAGTGGCAATCGGCAATAGAAAACCTGGACAAAAAACTTTTAGAGGTGATTAAAGAATTCAAAGATATGAAATTGGAGCTGATTAAAGAGGTTAAACAGAAAGTAAAATCGGAGCTGTCAGAAGTAAAATCGGAGCTGTCAGAAGTGAAGAAAGGTATGGAAACAATACAAAATGAATTACAAGGAACGCAGCAGAGAGTTAAAACAGTAGAAGGAGCGATGGAGAATTTAGCAGCAACAAACAGAGATGAGACTGATGAGAGGAAGAATGGCGGTTGCGGAAAGTAGACACATGGAGAAGCAGCTGAGATTTCGCGGTCTGCCGGAGATGGAAGGAAAGACAGCGCAAGAACAGATGACGGAGGTGTTAGCTGAATACCTGGGGAAGGAGGAGGAGGAAGTTGTGGCTATCCTTGATGTGGCATATCGCGTAAACTCGAGAATTGCAACCCAGAGGAAAGTACCAAGAGATGTGATTGTGCAATTTACAACACGAAACATGAAAGAGAAGATTGTGACTAAACAGTTTCAAGACCCATTGGAGATCGATGGCAAGACAATTATCATAATGAAGGAATTACCCAGATCAGTGTTATTGGATCGGAAAAAATATAAAGCGCTAATCCAGATGTTGAAGGACATGAAAATCAGGTACAGATGGGAGCTTCCAGAAGGTTTGTCCTTTGAATTTGGAGGTGCCAAAAAGCGCATTAGATCTGAGCGGGAGATGGAGCGATTTATAAGGGACAATGAAAAAGACTTACCAACAAGCCTATGAGTATGGAGTGTAAAGTCATATCTTGGAATGTAAATGGACTAAATTCACTGAACAAGAGAAAAAATATCTTCCACTGGCTATTAAAACAAAAATGTGATATTGTTTGTTTGCAAGAGACCCATATTCGAAAGCAGGATGTAAAATATTTAAAATTGGGAAAATTGGGCAAGGAATTTGTAGCGGCCTCAAGTAAGAAAAAAAGAGGAGTGGTGGTATATATAAAAGAGGAGCTACAGCCAAAATTTGTAATGAAAGATGTGGAAGCCAGATTTATAGCAGTGGAATGTACTTGGAACTTAAAGAGAGTGTTGGTAGTCGGAGTTTATGCACCCAACGGTGCAAAAGAAAGCTTCTTTGAGGATTTGAGGAAGCAATTAGATGATCTTTCATATGACCAGATAATTCTTGCTGGAGACTTCAATGGAGTGACGGACTTGGAATTAGATAAAAAGACAATAACGGCACAAAAGAAAAGAGGATTATTACCAAAGCTCTTTTTTGAGTTGACTCAACAGGAGACTCTTGAAGATGTATGGAGAAGAGAACATCCCAAAACCAGACAGTTTACTTTTTATTCTGCAAGGCACTCTACATTATCAAGAATTGATATGATCTGGGCCTCAAAAGACTTAGCGTTATGGACTAAGGAGGTAGAAATAATGCCGATGGTAGGCTCAGATCACAACCCAATTATGTGGAAATTAGGGAAAAGGAGAAAAAGGAAAGCATGGAGAATAAATGAGGACTTGCTACAGGAAGGAGAGAATATGGAGATACTGAGAAGAGAGACAAAGTTCTTCATACAATACAACGTGAATAAAGAAGTACCAACTGGTAAAGTTTGGGACGCTTATAAGGCGGTTATAAGGGGCATACTAATGGACTTAAATGGTAGAGCAAGAAAGAAGAAAGAGGAGAAAAGACAAGAGATTGAGGAGAAAATAAAAGCCAAAGAAACACAGTTAAAAAAGAGACCAGGGAAAAAGAAATTATATCAGGAAATTAAAATACTTCAAGAACAGCTAACAGCAATGAGTAACAAAGAATTGGAGTGGAACCTTAAAAGATTGAATCAGAAAGCGTTTGAAGGTGCAAATAAACCTGGGAAGTACCTGGCATGGCAATTGAAGAAGAGAAGGGAAAAGAAAATAATAAATAAAATTTGCGAAGACAACAAAACGTATTTGGAACAGACCACCATCAGTAGAGCCTTTTTTAAATTTTACGCTAAGCTGTACAATAAGAAAGAAGTAAATAAAGAATCAATAGCGTTATATTTGGAGAAAATGAAACTTCCAGAAATCTCGGAAGTTTGGAGAAATAAATTGAACAGTGATGTAACGGACGAGGAAATAAGTAAAGCAATACAATCTGCAAATTTAGGAAAGGCGCCAGGGCCAGATGGACTTACGGCTAAATTTTATAAGACAATGGCCAACGAACTGGCACCATTCCTAAAAGAGGTGATCAATGGAGTTTTAAGGGATCAAAGGATTCCAGATACCTGGAGTGAAGCGAACATATCATTGATCCCAAAAGAGGGCCAAGACTTGACTAATGTGAAAAATTACAGACCTATATCGTTACTTAACAATGACTATAAAATCTTTGCGAAGATATTGGCGGAGAGACTGAAGGGGTGGCTCTCGGAAATTATAGAGGAGGAACAAGCAGGCTTTTTGCCAGACAGGCAAATAAGAGACAATTTAAGGACAGTGATTAATGCTATTGAATATTATGACAAGCGTTGTGACAAAGAGGTTGGTTTCTTCTTTGTTGACGCTGAAAAGGCGTTTGACAATTTAAACTGGGACTTTATGTTTGCCACTATGGAAAAGCTACAATTGGGAGAAAGATTCATCAGAGCAATTAAGGAAATTTACAGAGACCAGACTGCAGCAATTGTGGTGAACGATGAAGCGACCAAGAAATTGACTATAAGTAAAGGAACAAGACAAGGTTGCCCGTTGTCTCCACTGTTGTTCATTTTAGTATTGGAGATCCTGATGATACAAATACGACAAGACGAAGAAATTCGAGGAATAAAAATAAAGGACTATTCATACAAGGTCAGAGCATTTGCGGATGATATAATGTTAATTGTAGAAGACCCATTGGAGAACATGCCAAAAGTGATAGATAAGATTAAGGAGTTCGGAGACCTGGCAGGTTTTTATATTAATAAAAAGAAGTCAAAGATATTATGCAAAAATATGACTAAGCAGAAACAACAATTGTTAACGGAAATAATGGACTGTGAAGTAACAAGTAAGGTGAAATATTTGGGAATTGAACTGACTGCAAAGAATATAGACTTATTTAAAAACAATTATGAAAAACTATGGATTCAGATAGAGAGAGACTTGATTAAATGGAACAGGTTGAATCTGTCATGGTTGGGTAGGATTGCAGCAGTTAAGATGAATGTGTTACCAAGAGTAATGTTTTTGCTACAGACAATACCAATCATCAGAGACTCTAAACAATTCGAAAAATGGCAGAGGAAGATATCAGATTTTGTTTGGGCAGGCAAGAAGCCTCGAGTTAAAATGAAAGTTCTACAAGACGCAAAAGAAAGAGGCGGAATGCAACTGCCCAATCTGAGACTTTACCATGATGCAATCTGCCTAGTGTGGCTGAAAGAGTGGATGACGTTAAAGAACAAGAAATTGCTAGCCCTAGAGGGATACAAAAAAATATTTGGATGGCACGCATACCTATGGCATGATAAAGTAAAGGTGAACTCGATGTTCCTGCATCATTATATACGGAGAAGTTTATATACAATCTGGAAGAAGTACAGAACTTATCTACAAGAAGGAACCCCTTTGTGGGTAGTTCCATATGAGGTGATAGATCCGAGAGCTGTTGATAATGAGCAACAATGTTTAACTTACAAAGAAATTACTAGAACTGAAGCATCTAAACTCAGAATAAAGACGCAGGAGGAACTATCACCTTATTATGACTGGTTCCAGTACAGACAGATTAGAGATTTATACAACTCGGACTCTGTAAAGGGAGGTATACGAATAGAGAATTCGGAACTAGAGCAGACCCTTCTTAAAGAGGACAAGAAAAGAATATCTAAGGTATACCAAGTACTGTTGAAATGGTATACTGAGGATGAAATAGTTAAAACACAAATGGTAAAATGGGCTATAAATTTTAATAAAGAAATAACAATGGAGGCATGGGAATACTTGTAGAAGACTACAATGAAGATAACGACATGTACGAGCATTAAAGAGAACATTTACAAAATGATTTATCGTTGGTACATGACACCAAAGAAGATTGCGCTAGGGAATTTGAACACTTCTAATAAATGCTGGAAATGCAGGAAGCATGAGGGCTCCCTCTATCATATGTGGTGGTCGTGTGAGGTAGCTAGGCAGTACTGGGGGGAAATAATAAGAGAAATGAGTGAAATTTTGCAATTTCAAGTAAATAAGAACCCAGAACTCCTGCTACTAAACTTGGGAATGGACGGAATTCCAGCTCATCATAGGACGTTGATATTTTACATGACGGCAGCAGCCAGACTTTTGTATGCGCAAAAATGGAAAGTACAAGAAGTGCCAACTATTGAAGATTGGATCCACAAATTGCTGTATATGGCAGAAATGGACAAGATGACAAGAAAACTGAGAAATCTGGACTCAGGGCAGTTTAACACAGACTGGGAGAAGCTGAAACAATATTTGGAGAAGAAATGGGAGGTGGGAGGAGAACTGTGGCAGTTTGAGAACTACTGAAGTATAATAAAATGTAGAGGGGGGTGACTTTACCGGGGGGGAGAAGAGATAAACGTGAATCTCTAAGCAGTTAGGTTAATAGATTGATATATATAGATTAATAAATAGAATATCGATAGAAAATAATTAACCATAAGGGTTAACTATAAGGATTGATTAACTAATAATATTTTCTTTCTGGTAAGATTTGTATAATGTACCAAATTGAATATGTTTACCTGAAGATATATATGAGTTAAGTTGATTGATTATATAATGACAGTAATATAGATCTACTATTGAAGGGGAATAGAAATACTAATGTAATTAAATATAACTAAAACAGAAAGAAGATAGAATGTAACACATAGAGTATAAGTCAAATTGTTTGATTTATATGAATGTATGATTTATTTGGTTTATGATCTATAGAAATATTTGAAATCTGAACTATGAAAAATGGGATAAATTGTTTGTCCAATATGGAAATAAGGACTCATAGTTAGGGTACAGAGTTTTAAAAATAGTTAAAGAAGTATTGCTTAGAATAGAGGGAGAATATACATTTGTTAGATAGAGGAATTTAAAAGGAGTAAGGGAAAAGGGACAAAGGGTTGGAAAACTGTTGGAAGTCAACAAAAAGGGGGGGAAAGGGAGGGGGTTAGAAATTGGAAAATGGGAGAATTGATTGTAATGTGAAAATAATTGATCCTAACCCAATAAAAATTTTTTCAAAAAAAAAAAAGGACTCATAGACTTTCAATATCAATGTCAAAATTGTCTCAACAAGTCAGGCTCAGGACTCCATGGCGACCATGGTCTATCCTGGATTGTCTTAGACCAACACTTGAAAGGGGTCATATGCTGAAATTTTGGTACTAAGCAGGTAACTGGGAGTCTGGGAAGGAGGTTTGATGCATGTTATGGTAAGATCGTTATCAATTCAAATGTGTGTGGTTACATAGCATTCAAATCTGCAGTTTTTCATTTTGTTTGTTTTTGCTTATTCATTTCAGTCAGTATCACTCAAGTAGGATATTAGGGAAATGGTAGAGTCAGAATTTGACAGCATATACCCCCAGGAAATAAATTTTGGAATTGTCAGAGACAGCTCACTGAAAATGTCAACTCAGTGTGCAGCAGCAGTCAAAAAGCCATCTAAGACTGGGAATTATTAGAAAAAATAAAACTGCCAGTATCATAATGTCTTTATGCAAAAATATGATGAGACCACATCTGGAATATTGCATGCAGTTCTAGTTATCCTATTTGAAAAGAGAATATCATAGCACAGGAAACAGTTCAGAAAAGAGCAACTAAAAACTGGTAGCTAGGAATGATGCAGAAACAAACTAAGCAGTCCAGAAGATTAAAAAGCACTCTTAGAGCTCAGTTCAGATAAGATGAATTTGGTTACTCTAATTTATTAGAATGCCAGAGAGAGCTAAAGCTTTTTGCTTGGCAAAATTCAAGGTTATCTAACAACATCTGAAATATTTAGGCATTCTAGCACTTTATTTAATCCACGTTCTCAGGGAGAAATTAACTAGTTCTTTTCTATATGAATTGTTAATTTAATGCAATGCTTTTTATACACTGGCAGTTATAAGGTTAGATGGGCTAACTAATTAATTGAGAACAGCTACTTCTAATTTCAAGGTACTATCAATGTGAATGAATACATTTTAAAGGGGGAAAGGTATCAGAAAGTACTTGGCACCAATAGGCATGAATATAGGATACACAAAAAAGAAATATGAAGAAATTGGGAGAATTGCAATAGCCTCTGTTCAGAAGATCCTAAAACTGTTTCAGATGGAATTTGACAAGACAGAGAAAACAATTCAAGATTTGAAGAAGGGCATCTCTAAAAAGACTGAGATTGTAGAACAGAGGATTTTTTCAAAAGTTCCAGGATGGAAAGATAAATTACAAAAAAATGTGATTGGCTTAACAGTCACAGCAGAGTTTCTAGAACATGAGTTCCTAACTTGGTGGTCCATGGAACCCTGGGTATTGTTTTATTTCAAACAAGTGTAGGGTGGCATGGGTATACATCAGGTAACATACAACTGTCATAGTCACCATGTTGTTCATTCATGGTTTGGATTACTTAGCAGATATTTTTGGCCATATGAAGTAAATCTTTTGATTCAAAGCCCTGCAGTCACCATAATGGATACGGTTGTAAAACTATGAGCTCTTTTGGCCAAGCTGCCTCTCAGGAAGTGGAAATTGCTGGCAGACAACTATGCAAACTTTCTAGTGCTGGAGGAAGTGCTTCTGCAAGTTGGAGCCAAGAGTGACAAAGCAGATTCCTGGAAACATCACAGAACTCCTTTTGAAGTTTACTTCTGCCAGGAAGACCTTACATTGGAATGTGGATATGTAATCCTTTCCTTCCTGACATAGACAGAATGCAGATCTTGCCAAAGAGGACCTCATTGACTTGAAGACAAAAGAAATGATGCATCATGAATTCAGCTTAAAAAATCATGGACAATTCTGGTTACCCTTGTCAGACAAAGCAAGCTATGAGAGCTCTGATTCCATTTGTTGCTACATTCCTTTGTAAGTCAGGGATTTCAAGACCTGTTGCCATTAAAATGAAAATGTGAAAGTGACTAGACGTCAAAGATGACAAGCACATTGCCATGTCAAAGACTACTTTACAAGTTCAACTTCTTATTCAAACCAAACCACAGTAGCCTTCTCATTGAAAATTACTTCTGAAAATGATAGGCCCTTGGATTTGGAAAGACATGACCTGAGATTTGGGTGGCATGCTTATTTGTGGTATGATAAATTTGAAACTAATGTGGATTTTAAAAACCAGTATATTCGACAGGCCATCCTGAGGATATGGAATAAATATAAACCAAGATTACGACAGAAGATACCATTGTGGCTTTCAACACAGGAAGCATTTCATAGGTGTGAAATGATAACAGAAATGGGTAACTTACGGAGATTTGTTAGATTTCTCATAAAGGGATTGTAAAATGAAATCAAGAGAAGATTTGATAGCTCAAGGCTATAGATAGCAATTTTTTGTGCACAACTACTAGAAAGATTTAAAAGATAAAATTATAGGGCTTTCAACAAGAGAAGACTGAACTTGAAATAGAATTATGTACAAATGATGAACATGTTACAGCAAAATTGTATAAACTTCTGTTGAAATTTGAGACAGAAGAAGAACAAGTGAAAGACTATGATAAAATGGGCAACAAACTTTGGGCATGATATACACATGGAGCAGTGAGATAACATGTGGTTGAAGAGTCTTAAATTTACTTTGAGTTCTATGCTTAAAGAAAAATTTTATTAGATGATGTATTGGTGGTACACAGCTCCAGAAAAGTTAGCTAAAATGTTTAAAGGTATTGCGAATATGTGTTGGAAATGTGCTCAACATGAAGGGACATTTTATCATCTCTGGTGGACTTGTAACTGCAAAAAAAAAAAAAAAAACTAGACACAATTCCATATGCTAATACAGAGTATCTTGAAGACGAATATACAATTTTAACAAGAAGCTTTCTTGTAGGGACTAATGGACAGACAGAAAATAAACATGATATCTTATTTTTATATATGACAATGGCAGTGAGGCTACTATATACTCAAAAGTGGAAGAGCCCAATATTGCCTTCAATAGAAGAGTGGATTGTGAAGATAACAGAGATAGCTGAGATGGCTAAACTTACGTCTTTGATCAGAGAGAAGAAATCATCCACATTCATAGAAAATTGGAAACTCCTTATTGACTTTGTGCTTGAAGTGGGAAAAAATGAAGTGATGATTTGTGGTTTTGAATTATAAGAGGGAGTGGGAGGGGACTATGGAAAATGAGAAGATTGTGCTGGTAACAAGAGTACAAGTGTGAATTCTGTAATTATGCCAATATCTGTTGTAGAGAAAATGAAAGTGTTTCCTATATATTTCCTTCCCCCCTTTTTCTTTTTTGTATCTTTTTATCTTTTATTTTTTTCACTTCTTTTTTCTTTTCTTTTTTAATCTATGTTTTTAAAAAAATTCTTAATAAAAATAAAATTCAAGAAAATTACTTCTGAGCAGAATTTGTACAAATCGGATTTTTAAAAAAATCAAGTGTTAGCCATTAATTAAAAGGTATGCAACATTTTGTGTGCATGTGTCCATATGAATTTTTCTGGGGAGGGGGGGTCCCATAGATTCTCAAAGGAGACTGTGACTCAACAACAGTTAAGAATTACTGCTCTAGAAGTAATTAGGGAACAACACAAAATACTATGAGAAAACTGAAAGGACAGAAAGTGCCTTTAGGCTACTAGAAAGGGATTTTGGCAACTCAAAAAGACAAGTCAGCCACTTGGGGTCCCCATGGAAAAGAAAGACAGGATAGAAATAAAATAAACAAATAAATAAGTAAAAGATGAGACATACGATATCAAAAACTTGGAGAACTGGCTGAGGAAAATAAAAAGGCAAGTTTCTAGCTGTGATGGAATCTGCATGAAAATGTCAGGACTGCAAATACTGCATCCAGCACAAGGCAGATAAAGGCTTGAACATGAGCAGGAAGGAAGGATGATTGAAAGGTCCTTTCCTCCTTCAGTGGCTCACCAGAGAGAGAATGGCAGTTGGTGTTAGAATGATGAACTGATAGAATGAGGAGTTGACAGCTGGAGTGAACTGAAGAGTTGGAGAGTAGAGGCCTGGCCTCTGACCAGAGAGGGTCAGCCAGAGCATCCTCTGTGTGAGGAAGAAAGGGAAAAATGTACCTGTAATGATTTCAAGTAAATGTGTGCATGTGTCTTTAAATGCTTGGTGTGAGCTAGGAGAAGAGTGGGGGTGAGAGAGGGATGAGTGACACGATTGGTTGATGACAGAGTGTGGGCGGAGTGAATGCAGTTTGAGACTGACAGGGCAGAGAGAAAATAATTCATTCAGAAGAAAGCAGGCTAGCTGTGTGTTGCCTGAGTATATTGAAATATTTATGAGAAATATAACCTGTGTGGAACCTGAACTGAGCATGTTTGTGAAAGAACACTCAGTCAGGGAAAGAGAGGCCAGCTGTGTGCTGCCTGAGCAGGTTTAATATTTCTATGAATGAGAGTCAGAGAAAGAGAGGCTAGCTGTGTGCTGCCTGAGGAGTTTTAAGCATTTCTGTAAGAGAAATATTGAGTTGGAGAAAGAGGCTAACTGTGTGTGAAGCCTTAGAAGAGATCCGTGTGAATGAGTGTATAGGAAGTAACTTTAAGAACTGAGAACTACATTTATGAAACCGATACGCTTCTTGACTAAATAAAAGTTTATTTTGTTTTGTTATATCCCAGAGTAGCTGTCATTCCCATCCTCAGGGCCACATAGAACCACGAAGGAGCCTGACGCTTAGGAACGTTACCAAAGGGAAAACTAAAATAAAATATATTGGAATATAATATTCCTGATGGCAGCAAACTACCCAGAGGGTGTTAAGGGAAAGATTAAAAGAAAAATCTACTCAAAGAAAGTAAAGGTCATAACAGTACCCTTACAGTAAAACATAATTTATGAAGCACTTTAAGTCCTAGTACGAAAGTGGGACAGAAAGCGCTAACTTTTACTGAGACAAGAGATCTGGGAACTTACAGTTGGCAAAGGAAGTGGGTAGAAAGGAAAAGAGGCAAAGGAACAGGGTTATAGCTTGGATATAAGTATAACTCTTGCCCAGTATCTGGAGAAGGTTTTAACTCAGTGGAGTACCCTGAGGTCTGCAGTAAAAGGGAGGGAGTGCTGTGGGTACATAAATTGGAGCACCTAATTTGTGAAAGGGTGAAAAAGGAGAAACTGTACTTCAAAGAGATCAAGTCTGATAACACCAACTTCTCTCACCTAAATCAGCCAACATTATGAACTCAACCGAAGTGTTTTATGCCTCACGCAAGTGAAGTAATCTACGTAAAAACCACTGACTTACTGAAGCTTTTGAACACCTGCCTACACTTCTGCCTATCCATCCTACCCATAAATAAACATTATGTTATCTTTTAAACTTCAATAACCCTAGTGTGCCAGTTTCATTTCTAAGGGAAATGTAAACCTCTGTTTTTCCCTCTACGTAATCTTAGCTTGGTAACGTCACAACCTATATGTTCTTTAAGGATGGGACAATAAAGAAAGTTAAAGTTACGGACACAAACTTGCTACTGAAGGCTTCCCGGCCCAGGAAACAGCTTCATACACTTTGGGACGAAATGTTTACCTCAAGTAGGGGAAGGACAGTACCAGCTACAGAAAGCAAAGGGTTGGTGACACTAGCACATTCCATTGCAGAGATAGGCTTTTTTTTCTTAGATCTCAGCAAGGGAAGGGGCTAGATAATTACTTTTTTCAAAAATGAAAGCTTGGAATTCAGAGAATCTGCTCCATGTATTGTTACAACAGTAAGTCTCTATAACATTGTGAAAATGACAATTTTTAAAAAAGCAGAGCTCTGAGGGCCCAGGGGAGGGGGAACACTCCCGGCACCAGAAAAAGTAGTGTGGTTTGAAAAGCACATAGCTGGTTCTGGTCTAGGCTCCCTCCCCAGAGGTTGGTTTGTCCCATTGGTGCTGGCCTCTACCTCCTAGCTCTGGATCAGCCTGGGCTGGGCTCTCCAGTTTGGGCTAGGGGAGAACTTAGGTATGGGTGGCAGAGGGGCTCTCTTTTTAGGCTTCCCTATGTATTCATTTTTTATCTTTTTAAAAAAATCCAGTCCTTAAATTGATGTTACATGCATGCACCAAAAATTAAATGTGGGTGTGTTGTGACGTCACTGATGATGTCACAGATACTTCCAGCACCCTCTCTTGAAAATCCTTGGTTAAGGCTCATTAGGAAGAAAATAAACTGACTCAAACTGTAAGAATGAAAAGGGATGGCAGATGCTTGGAGATTGAATGCGAAGAAAATTAGGAATAAATCAAGAGTACAGAAAAGTCCCGTGCCAGAGAAACAATGTTTGAACAAGGAAATAAGAGTGATACTCCTACTTCAGAAAAGCAGTTGGATAACAAGCCCATTTTACTTCAAAATACCTTGAGTTAACTGATATATTCTCATAAAAAACAGTTGCAGAATTCCATAGTTTTTTTCTCTGAGTCATATAAAGAAGAAAAAAGTAAAGCTAGAAGGTACAGAATAATTCTAACAAGGATTCCAAGATGGCAACTTAGTACTGAATACAGGGATTTCTTAGAGGTTTCCACAAAGTCAGGAGATAAAGTAAACCATTAACAATATGAAAACAAGGGAAACAGCTGGCTTTCTGATTTTCCCAATCTGGAGTTGGCAACCCTCCTGATGGCCCAGGAAAGTTCTGTAATATTTCACATATAGTGAAAAATCAGCTCCGTATTTATGAGTGTTATATGAGAAATTAAAGCATAGAGTATCCCTTTCTATAAACAGCACATGTCAAATTAGCAGTGACCCCATCTCAACCAGATAAAGGCACACAGAATATGTCTTCATATCAACCTATCCCATTATTAAACACAGAATACAAAATACTTGCAGCTATATTAACAAAACATTTACCAAGCTGTGAGGAAAGAGGCTCTTTTCTGATTCAAACTATAGCCATTACTGGTGTGTGATTCAGAAACCCGTTTCGGGAAAACCCCCCAAATTGGGTCAATTCTGAAAGATTCAGGATTTCCAAACTGAGTCCAGCAATGCTGGCCCAATTCAGAAATACTGAATTAAAGCTTTTCGAAGAGATCCAGATTCTGAAGCATTTGCAAACAGCCAGAAAAGTGCTGCTTCCTCCCCCTCCCATGGGGGAAAAAAGTGGCGAGGTGCGAAGT
The DNA here is from genome assembly GCF_028583425.1 of Eublepharis macularius. NCBI lineage: Eukaryota > Metazoa > Chordata > Lepidosauria > Squamata > Eublepharidae > Eublepharis > Eublepharis macularius. Next base: position 87,480,235 of record NC_072794.1, on the reverse strand, counting down.
TTGAAAGCAAGCAGCACTTTTCTGGCTGCTTGTGAGCAGCACGAAAAGGGATGCGTTCAAATCCTGCACCGCTTGCTTCAGTTGATGGGCAGGGGAGCCTCCTCCCCCACCCATCAACTGAAGCAAGTGGCGCAGAGTTTGAACTTAAAACGCCCCTTTTCCTGTTGCTTGTGAGTGGCATGGAAAGGGTTTTTTTCAAATCCCACACTGCTTGCTTCAGCTGACGAGCAGGGGAGCCTCCTCCCCCACGCGTCAGCTGGAGCAAGCGGCACAGGTTTTCAACTTAAAGCTCCCCTTTTTGTGCTGCTTGCTAGTGGCACGAAAAGGGGTGCTTTCAAATGCTCTGCTGCTTTCTTCACCCATCGGGGGAGGGGAGCCATGGGGTGGCAAAGTGGGAAGTTTAAAGCTTGTGTGCTCCTGAATCTTTACAGAGCATACTGAAGTGATCGAAACACTTGCTGCTTTGGGATTCAGGTTATTACTCAGGTTATTCCCGAAGTAGGAAACCCAATATTTTTGGGGTGCACACCCCTAGTAGTCATGTTTCTAAAACTTTAGTCAAGACTCAGAGGCCTTTTTGAGAAACCTGCCTGAGAAAGTTGTAGAGCTTCAAAGAGCTCTCGGTACACAGTGACCTTGGAAATAAGATAATGTGTTAGCTCGTTAGCGCTGTAGAGCCTCCATGGTACAGTTTTCTGAGCCAATTAACATTCTTGAACAATCAGCACATTTTGCACCTGTGGGAGAGAGGTGTGGTACCAAAATTTGGTCTTACTCCTGCCTCCTCATGTACTCACCTAGCAATGGTGACATCAGCTTTTGGGCTCCTGATTGGGTAACAGGTCTGAGCCACTTAGGATCCAAAAATGCATGAAAATAGCTAACTAGCATGGAGCTATTAGGTTTTAGTTTGGTTTCAGCAACTTAAGCTGTAACCTTCCTATGGCTTTCACTCTGGCTTGGATTCTTTAAGATGGAAGTTCCTATACAACCATCTTTCCTCTTTGCTGTGATGAACAATTGAAGTCTTGTGTGCCTCTTGGAAAGAGACTCTGATATTTGTTCTTCTGTGTAACTCCTGTTTTGCCTTCTGGAATACTGTGGTATGTATAATTAGAGTTACATGCTATAGGTTTTTATTATTTTACCCCCCCCCCCAGTCTGTCTTATCTATTTTGAATATCTTTGCACCTTAAATAAATAATTACATTTTCGATGTATTGTCAAAGGCTTTCATGGCCGGAGAAAATTACATTTTCACTTCTGTTGGGGTTCTTGACTCTGAAACCTCAAAGTCATGATCCCTCTGTTTGAACCCATTTTGTGTACCTCTTGGACCACCTACTGAGTAAAGCTTTGTTCTAAGAACTCTGCTTGCAAGCCAACTTTGCAAGGTAGAGCTTCTGTTTTAGTTCCCTGATAGGCTTGGAGATTTGTCTCTTTACTCCACTGCCTTGAGATAGACAAAGGGACTGGTGGCAGCTACCAGGGCAATTGTGAGAACAGACTTTCATTGTCAGTTTTGTATGTTGTGACTAAAAGGCCAATGGGCTCAGTGTGTGCTCTCCCTCAGCTGGGTAGAGACGGCGGTCTCAGCAGACCTTGACAGTAACCATCATGGGTGATTACATAAATTACAATCAAACTGGTTTCATGGGAGGAAGACAAATAGTGTGGAATAGGAGAAGTTTATTGGGAATGATGGGCAAAACAAAATACCAGTGGATTCCAGTTAATTTTTATCCTGAAGATGCAGAGAAAGCTTTTGATTGTGTCAACTGGTCTTTTTTTGTGGGCTGTTTTAAGAGTTTTAGGGATTTGTCCAAATTTCAATAATGGGGTTGCAACTTTTTATCAAAGACCAAGAGCTCAGGACCTAGATAATGACAGATGTCAAAGCAGTTCCATCTACAAAGGGTGATACACAGATGTCTGTTGTCACCCTTGCTGTTTAACATCTATGCAGAAGTTTTGGCTAGCCTGATAAGACAAAAGCCAAGTTTTCAAGGATTAAAGATAGGAATCTTGAAAGGAAAGTGCTGCTGTAGGCAAATGCAAGTTCCTATTTCTCTTTGCAGCTGTATCACAAGTAGGGGTGTGCAGTTCAGTTCAGAATTGGAATTAAAATATCAAATTTTGGCTGATTTGATAAAATGTGAGCATTCTAAATCAAAAATCACGTTTTTAAACCAAATTTTCAAAAAACATTTTGCTAAAATTCAGTGAAAATCACTCTGGGAAAATCACTCTGGGAAATATTCAGTGGGCTAGAGGGGTCATTTTTTCAACTAAAGTTCACCAAATTTGGTGGGAACCTAGACCTCACTGTTTTCTAAAGACCCCCCAAGTTTCATGAAGATTGGACTCCGGGGGAGCTAATTTTATGGGCTCCTAAAGAAGGTACTCCCACCCATTCTCCACTATTTCCCATGGGGAATAACAACTGAGGGTTAGGGTTATCCACGTGCTGGGGGTGGCATTCTTCATGTAAACACCACCTAATTTTCAGGGGATCTACTCCTCACTGTCCTCTAAAGACCCCTCCCAAGTTTCAGGAAGATTGGACCCCAGGGGCCCATTCTATGAGCCCCTGAACAAGGTGCCCCCAGCCACTCCATTGTTTCCTATAGGGAAAAAAGTCAAAACTGACTCCCATTGCAAAAACACACTGAGGCAAGGCTGCCATGGCCAATCCACACTCCTAAATGCAAACTGAGCTCGTCCTACAGAAAGCCCAACAGAAGCAAACTGAAGCACAGGAAACTGAAGCAAGCAAACTGTTACAGCTTAGCCCAACAGAACCAGTGTTATTCACAGCAGCTAGCCACTGGGTTCAGTCACTAGGGAAACACCACAGAACAGAACCAAGCAGTACCCAACCACAAGCACAAGACATTCCCTTGCTACAGTTAACTTCTGTTGGGCTAAGTTGCAACAATGTCCCTTGCTCCAGTTTTGTTTGGGTGGAATTAATGTGATTCTTTGATGTAAATCCTGAAGCACAAGGTTCATTCCTGTGCTTCAGTTTGCTGCTACTGGACTAAGTTGCAACATGTTCTTTACGTTCTTATGAAATCAACCATGTTACAGGCTTTTTTGTTTTGCTTGACATTCCCTCAACGATCCCTCCTCCTTTCCCAATGTTTAAACTGTTGTTTTTACCTTTTGCATTCATTTTAAGATCTGGTTCTAAGCCGGTTTTAATTATGTATTAGTGTGTTGTTTTTAATGGTTTTTAAGAAGGGGTTTTAATTTGTTAGCCACATTGATGGACCTATGAGAGGATGGAAAGGCTGGGTAAAATGTTGTAAATAAACAAACAAGGTGCAATCCTAAACACATCTACTAGAAAGTAAGTCCTACTCAGGTTATACACACTTTGGATTGAAGCCTCATTTAATGTTTTACAAATATAAGGGAACAATTTCATAAATACAAAACAAAAACATAGCTTTAAGAAAAATGAAAGAATTATATAGTGTTGAGCCAAATTCTCCATCAACGAGCACAGTTCTAAAAATTATTGTATGAAACGGATATTCTCTGACAATTGGTGACAAAAGTTTTGAAAAGAACTTACCAAACATAATGTAATACCTGGTATCTTCATTCAAAGTCTCTTGATTCACATCTTCAGGAAAAAGTTTAATATAGGCACCACCGCAGTCAACATGTTGGTCATATTTTACTGTAAACTGAACCACTAAAGTTTGACCTTCATTGTTGAATGGCCTAAACCTTGCTGATACTGCATAGTATTTTGTGTCTTCAGTAGTCTGCAGACCTATAAAGAGAAAATAGGGCCGAATGTCAAAGTGCTATTAAAATATTTTACAGCAACTGAGATACGTTCAAATAACTTTCCCTTGCTGTGTGAAATGACATCAATGTAACTAAAAAGTACCATCTGGAACTATGTAGCTTGTGATTGTTAACTAAATATTTAACATCTCAGTATCATTTTGTTAATGACAGAGGAATCATCAATGTTCAAATCGCCAACGTTGGTTACTAAGGAAAGTTCCAAACTATTAAAATATTAGTCAATGATTTCCTTATGACGACTGTAGACAAAAGGGAAAATAAAAGTTCAAGTGAGAAACAAAGAGTCAGTGAAATTGAAAAAATTGAAAAAACAACGTCCAACCCAAGGACACATCCAAGGATTATGTTTCTTAAAAACCCTTTCAACACTTCAGGAATACGTGAAGAGTTTTCCCTAAACTGGCTGCACATACCAGTTGCTTTCTTAGGATATCTATTCAGAACACTTTTCCTTTGTAGACTAGTCAGAGGGACTGCATCCTTGAAAACAGAAACTATTAGCTAACATATTGCAAGATAACACATTGCATACTTTGAGGTCAAAGAGCAGGCAGAGAAAACAAGAATAAGAGCTAAAAGAAAAGCAAGATTCGGGTCCAGTAGCTCCTAAAGACCAACTAGATTTCTAGTAAGAGAAAACTGTCCCTTATTCCCTCTCAGCTAAAAATAGGGAATATCTTTGTTTTTTGCTTGCAACTTGGCTACTCTCTCCTCCCGTGAATCTTCCTGAAATCTAGGTACTCAGAGATATATGGAACAAACAAAAAAAAAATCTTTGGCTTAAAAAGGCATATACCTTTGAACATTATTAAGGCCTAGAAATGTATGTAACAAATCAAGATTCATTGTGGCATCTCTTCATGTTAGGAATGCTGTGCTTTTCTGCTATTACTTCTAGTAAAACCTGGGCTGCAGATCTCTTAACTAAGCAAATTCAGCATCTACGGAGAGACTGAAGTATTCTTTTCAAACTCAAGAAAAATAATGTGATACATGATGGAGTGAAAAAGGTATTGCTTTTCAGGAAATAAATAGTGTGCATATAATCCTGTGCATACATGTAAAAGCAGCTTACTAAAATTGAGCCACTATTTGTATTAGTAAAGGTGGAAGTGGAACAACTAATTTGAATCAAATCTGCATCTTCTTAAAAAAATCTAAATGCATTGAAGCCACTTAAGACAATGCATACTGATATCCTTAACACTCACTCAACAAACAAATTTTATTTCAATCCTGGACTGGGAACCTCTGTCCTTTGGGCTAGCAGTAGGTCATAAAAAGACCCCATCTGGCCCTCAAGCTGCTTAAATACTCATTCTAGATCTGAACAGATGCAGCCAACACCTTCCCCCACAAAACACTTATCTGTTAAGCCTGTTGAGGCTTTACCTGAGCAAGCTCAACAGTCAAACAACAGAAATCAGTGCCAATTGTGAGGGCCTGGAAAAGGTAACTTGGAGCACTATGTTCTGTTGGAAGAGACACTGAGCTGCCTACTCCAGGTCTCTGCAACCATCAGCAGCATCAACACTACCTCCAGAGCTTGGCTCTTGAGGTTTGGACAAGGCTGGCTGAAGACTAGGCTCTTCTTTCAGCCACATTATGCTTTGGGTGTTTGCTGTTACTTTTATTTATTTGCACTATTTATAGTCCGCCTTTATCATTGAAACTCGAGAAGAATTACACAGTGTAATTCAATAGAATCAACAGTTGGGTCATTCAATAAATAATACAATGGGCTATCGATTGCAGAAATTTGAAAACATGCAGAAATAGGATACAGAGCTGAAACAACACTGAAACAAAACATGAACAACGTGATATGACATAATAAACAAAACTAATAGTGCACAGGAGTATACTGCATCCCTTTATTAAAGCATCTCTTGGAATCATTTTCTTACAGCATAGCCCTGCTACCTGTATTAAAAAAAACCGAATAATTTGGTTTTGCACACAGTTTGTGGAAAGCCAGGAGAGTGGGAGCCTCCTAACCTCATCATGCAGGCCATTTCATTAGGTGGGGAGACTACAGAGAATGCATGTGTATGAGCAGAAGTAGATTTTTCTCATTTGCTGGATGACACAAGCAGAAGGTGTTCAGATGAGCAAAACTGTCATGGCAGAGCATGGGAAAGAGGTGCTCCCATAGATATGAGGTGCCAAGGCCATGAAGAACTTTGTGTGTGATAGCCAAAACCTTGAACCACATCCAGTAACTGATAGGAAGCCAGTCAAGTGACTGCAGAATGGGAGTGATATGCATGCTCTGCCTAGATTCTTGTTAATAATTGAGCTGTGGCGTTCTGTACTAACTGGAGTCTAACAGGAAATCTATTTACAGTGCATTACAATAGTCAAGTCTCAGACCATGCCATGGATCCAGGTGGCCAGATCAGCTTGTCAAGGTGTTATCTCTGTTATGTGCTGTCAAGTCATTTTCTACTTATGGTAACCCTATGAATGAATGCCCTCCAAAATGTCCTGTCATTGACAATCCTATCTTGCTCAGGTCTTGCAAGCTGAAGGCCATGGCTTCCTTTAATGAGTCAACCCATCTCAAGTTGCATCTTCCTCTTTTCCTACTGCCCAATTTTTCCCAGCATTATTGTCTTTTCCAGTGAGTCTTGTATCGTACCAAAGTACAATAGCCTCAGTTTGGTCATCTGATCTAGAAACCATATGTTTGTCTTTTTGGCCATCCTTGGTATCCGTAAAATTCTCCTCCAACAACACATTTCAAATGAAATGTGCTTTCTTCGTTGTCCAATTTTCACTTCCATACCTAGGCCCATTCCAGATGGCACATTTTAAGCCAGCGCTTCGGAGTATTCATGCCGATTGGTGCTGAAGCAGCTTAGGCTCCTGGCATTCTGCACTGAACGACCTTGAAGTTATTTGATATCTGCTTTCTTATTCCAGACAAGTTGAGAAGTGTCTGTTTGAAGCTGCCTTTTGTGGGGGTTGGGGCTGACATTTCTTTTTTTAAAAAGAATCAGTGCATGCGTCATAACGTTGCAATGTTGGAAACCAGTGTGTCCATCAACCCCCTCCTTCTTTCTGTCCTTGTATTTGCTGATTGGGCATTCCCATGTCCGCCATTTTTTTTTTAATTCTAGTGAAGCAACTGGTGATGGAGTTCTGGGGGGAATCCACAAAGTACTTTTTGCACTTGTTCCACTAGCTGCTAGCAGATTGCTCTGGTATGGTTCGAATTGTCTGCTTGGTGAAAACCGGTGCCTCTCTGCTGCTCAAACAAAACAGTGTTCTTACTGGCCTCCTCACATCATGTGATCATGTTTTGGGATGGGGAAGAGAGATTCTTGAGATGAGTCCCCCAACCACATTTCCAAGTCACTGTGAACATGAGCCCCAGTTGTTAAGAAAGGTAATAAAAAAATAAACCCAAAAAGTGATCAGTGGGGAATGTGGATTCCCTTCAGGGAATGGGATGGACATTGTGCTTAAAGAGGTAGAACGGATGAACGTCACAGTGTTGCAACTCTCCTCTAATTAAAAGATGGGGGGGTGGATGCTTAGGGTTTCTTTCAGGTTTCTTCTAATGCCAAAGAGTCCGTCAGATGATAAAAAATATAATTTGCGGGCACAGTTTGCAAGGTTATGAATCCTGATTTCACAATACAGCCATATGAGAAATGATGTTGCAGCGTTTACAAGCCTTCCCTTGTTTAAAAAAATGAAGAGGGTGTGTGTAGAACGCTGGGGAAGGAAAGAGTGGTTTCTACTGGATGGCCAACCAATCAGTTTCCAGGGAAGAGAAGGTGGGGAAGAGAAACAGTACAGGATCAAGAATTCTGCACACACATAAGATGCATCAGCAGCAACTCAACAGTGGCTTATTGTGTATTTCCTCTGTCGTGGTGACTTTTGTCTTCTTGATGTTCAACTTCAATTCTGCTTTGGCACTTTCTCTCTTAACTTCATCAGTACTTGTTACAAATCTTCACTATTTTCTGCCAGTAATGTGTTGTCATCTGCATATCTCTAAGTGTTAATGTTCCTTCCACCAATTTTCACTCCACCTTCATCTAAATCTAATCCAGTTTTCCTTAGGCTGGATTAAGTGTCAAAGTGGTGGAGGGGGCCATTTTCTTGGCTAGACAGAGTTTGTGGAAAGCATTTTTTGCAACTGCGTTAAGTTGCTTCTCTAGCAGCAGCACTGGATCCAATATAACCCCTAGGCTCTTAACCAGCTCTGAAAGGTCAACTGAACCCCTTCAAAAGAGAAGAGCACAATTTCCTTCAGAATCTGTTCCTTCCCAATCGGTATTGCTTCCATCTTGTCTGGGTTCAGTTTCAATTTGTTTGCATTCAGCCAACTAACCACAGCTTTCAGGCAACAATCTAAAACTTTACTGCATCACTACAGGATTTGTATAGATTCGGTTTCGTTTTCCCGGCCACGTCGGACGTTCCTCTCCGCAGGTCCAGGGGGAACTGTCTGAGCAGCCTGACTGGGCGGTTGACCCGCGAGGGTTAACCTCCAGGACTCCCAATGAGGGAGCCTGGATCCGGGGCGCCGCGGGAAGAACCCTCTGGAAGTAATGCAGGGGGTAAATTGCCCGCTTGCTCCAACGGAGGCCGGCAGACTTGCGCAGCACCGCGTGTGCTGCCGGGCCATGGAGAACGGCAATAAGCAGATTTAAGGTGAAAGCCTGTAAGTAAGCGAATCCCTTCTGATTCTTAAGCGTATGCGAAGGATTGGTGGGAGCTGAAGCTAAGAAGGCGCGGATTTCTTCCCCCTTTACCGAGTTTCGGAACTCAGTTGGCGTCCCCCCCCCCAAGATGGCGACGAAAAAGCAGAGCCCAGCAATGAGTAAATCGGTGATGGCGACGCTACAGGGGAAGGGGGAAACTTTGGAAGAGTTGGTGAGACGAGCAGTTTTCGATGCTGTGCAGCCCTTTGTAACGAAACTGAATGAAATGGGGCAAAAGGTTGATTCAGTGGAGAGCGAGGTGAAAGCCATTAAAGAAACAGCGACCGGAGCAGAGCAGTCTGCGCACGAGAACGCAATACTCATGAAAGCAACAAGTAAGGAAGTGAAGCTTTTGGAGAATCAATTAATAGGATTGCAAGTGGACCGTGCCCAAACGGCGTCTTCAGAATGTAAAAGAGGAGGAAAATGAAAATTTAAAAGATGTGGTGTCTGGACTTTTGGCGACATTCGCAGAGGCAACTAAAGAAGAGTTAAAAAGCGACATCTTGGAGGTCCGGCGGACGTCTTCAAAGTATGTAATGAAGCGGCAGCTGCCTCGCGAGATTATTATTGACTTTTCATCGAGGAAGACTCGGGACAATATCTTATATAATTCATACAATGTGGACTTGGATTATTTGGGCAACAAGGTTAACATTTTGAAGGATGTTCCATTTTTGGCTCGTAAAAGAAGATTCAAGTATAAAGGACTTGCGGCTTTCTTGAGGAAATGTGATGTGAAATATAAATGGTTGTTTCCAGAAGGCGTTTTGTTTAGTTATAAGGATCAAACTTATAAGATTACATCGGAAGCCCAGCTGACAGACTTTTTGTTCAATCATCAGGAGTTCCATCAAGACGAATGTCCAAAGTCTGAACGGGAAGGTGGGGGGGAGGAGAGAGCGGGCACAGCTGCTTCAGCTGCGCAGAGAGAATTGAGACCGAGACGCAGGGGGGGGGGGGAAGAAGATCTGATCCTGAATATGGCTTGTACTATATAAGACCTACTAATCTGATCGCATGTTAGAAAGTTAATTTTTAAGAAAAATTACAGCATGAAGGGAATACAAGAGATGTAGTGTAGTGTTTATTGTTTGTATGTTGCTCTTCCCCCTTTCCCAGCCCCCCTCCCCCTTTCCCCCCTTTTTCTTTCCTTTGTATATTTGTAGTTTTTTGTAGTTTTCTATGTTAGATATTAAAAAATAAAAAAAAAATTTAAAAAAAGAAATTCAACCAATGGTGATTGTTCAACTTAACTTTTCCTGACACCTCTCAGAGATATGTAGTTTTGTTGTGCAGATCTGAGTATGACATAATTTTTTACTAATTGGAAGGCTGTACTATGGAGATTATGAATATTCAGTGAAGTGTCAAACCAATCATTATTTGTTTGTGCTATCATGTGAATAGACCTTAAATATTTGCATATTGTGAGGTATATAATTGCAAACACAGATAGAATGGTAGGGTCCTGATGGAAGAAATCTCGAGAGAATTTAGGTGAGAACTTATTTTACCTATGTATTTCATAGAAACTTTGAGCATGTTAAACTTGGGATTTATTAAGAAATGTTAGGAAACTTATTTCTCATTGCCTTTCTGTGTTCTGTTTTTATAGGATTTATATTAATAGCCATTTATATTTTGATTACTTGCTTCATTAAAAAACTAGGGTGTATTTTCAATAAAGTGAAATAAACTCTAAAAAAAAAAACTACAGGATTTGTATAGTGAGATATAGAACTAGGTGTCATCCACATATTTATGGCATTTAATTCAATAGCAACAAATGAATTCTTCTAAAGGTGTTACATAAATGTTAAATAGCATGGGGATAAGACTACATCCTTGCAAGACAAGCCCCACCCTGAATATAGTTGGTCTCCAACTGCAAACTTTTGAGTCTATTCCATGAGGAATGATTTAAACCAGTCCAAGGCACATCTTCTGAAACCCACTTCTGCCTCCCAATGTCTCAACAGGATGGCATCATGTATTGTCAAAGGATGCAGACAGATCCAGGAGGAACAACAAAGATAAACGGCCTTTGTTTACAGTTAGATGGAGATCATCAACTAAAGCCAGCAAAGCTGTCTCTGTCCAACAGCCTGGCTTGAAACCAGATCACAAGAGTTATCCAAGAAGATCCAGAGGTGATCTGCTACTACTCTCTCAATCACTTTGCAGAGAAAGGGCAGATTAGAGACTGGGTGTTAATTGGCCACATCATTTTTGTCTAGAGATGGTTCTTTAAGTAGCAGGTTGATAACCACTTCTTTGAGTGGCGTGGAGAAGGTGCCTTGAGTTACATGACTTTAGTAACCAAAATGGGCACGGATCCAGTGCATATGAAGTGGCCTACACAGATGCCAGGATCATGTTGAATCCATCACTGTATCTGGGTCAAATGATCTATAAGCAGAACAGACAATGTATTAAGATTTCTTCCACCTACCCTAAATTACAGACATGATTCAGATCTGCACGTTTGCGCAATTTTGTCAACAAAGAACTCTGCACAGGTATCACAGGTAACTGTTTCTGAGATGTTAATGGTTTAGATTTAGAGGTTACATGGTGTTGAGATACCTTAAACAGTCGGGATAGTCAGCTGATGCAATGGCTGCTACTATCACCAACGCTTCATAGGTCTTCCAGTGGGCTCTGTAGCATGTTCTATCTGATTCAGTGTGAGTTTTTCATCAGCATCTTCGTAGACATCATCCTACTATCTTCAGGTCACCCAGTTCCATGGTAAATGATGGGGCTGGCTTCTGCCTCAAGGATGGGAGAGGTCAACTAGGAGCAACCTTGTCAATGGCTTCAAGGAGCTTCACATTCCACTGCACCCTCAACAGAGAACGTGTTAGGAATTCTACAATCCCCCAGAGCATTTTGGAATCCAGAAGGATACATGAACTTCTGTAAGTAGACCATCTTAACAAGTCTGCCCCTTTTGCAGGGCATCAGGGCTATATTTACCCTTGCCTTCAGTCAGGGGTCATTTCGTAGAAGAAGAGCTGCAGGAACATATTAGCATAACTCATTAGCACAACTCATTTGCATATGCCACGACCCTTGCCATCACCGGAAGCATGTCATTAGCATAACTGATTTGCATATGCCACACCCCGACATCACCTATCCTGGCTGTTTTGGACCCAATCCTGGCCATTCAAGGCTGAAATTAGGCCCAAAATGGCAAAAGGGGTTGAAAATGGCCGAAAAGGGGCCCAAAATGGTCAGGATTGGCCCGCTGCTGAGCAGGAGAGTGATCCACCACCCATCAAAGGCCCGATCCTGGCCATTTTGGGATCAATCCTGGCTGTTTTGGGCCTGATCCCGGCCATTTTAGCCCCAATTGGGCTCTTTCAGCCCCAATCCAGACCGAAACGGGCCCAAAATGGCCAAAAATCAGGTGGGTGGGGCCACCAGATGTGACCTTTTTGGAGAACTACTAGAACTGCGTTCCCCCTCAAAATGAACCCTGCTTTCAGTAGATAATGATCAAACCACAGTTGAGGCAGAATCTCCAACCTCAAAAGAAGACCTCCTCTCAAAGGCTCACTGCAAAAGACTTAGTCTAAGGTGTCACCTCTTTCTTGTGTTGGTCCTGCCAGTATTCAAAAGAGTGGAAAACAACAAATGTGACCGTCACCAACTAACTAATACAACTCAAAAGAATATTCAATACTCTTGTATGCAAAATTACAAAATTTACTCATACAACATTGAATCGTAAATATAATCCAACCAATTCAAATAGAACAGCCGTATTAGGGCATGTGTTGTATTTCAAAAGAAATTAACATGGGGAGGGGAAAAGGTTTTCAAGCCAAACCCCAATGTTTTTTGCAGAAACACAATCACTTCAAATAGGGCTGAAAAAAGCCTCCACATAAATGGGTACAGGTTTCAGTATATACAAGGCACATACATGTTGCTCCAAGCAATATTTCAACACACTTTGAACAGAATCAACATATTCTAAATTGTAACTGAACGGGTCAGCCAGCAAGAGGTCCCGTTTCCGGTATCCCCTTCTTCAGAGCAGTTACAACTGTGAAAGATATATAAAAGGTACAAATCAATATAAATGAAACTAACATGCAGTAGTCCTTCATACATTGGTTCTGCAAATGCATACTCACATACGATGATTCAAATAATGCTTCTATCTCACTTACGGCTCGCTCACTGGCGTATGCAGAGTATCAAATCCTATCTATTCCTTAAAAAGTCATTACTTAATCGTGTTCACATGTCTCTTGAAATTATTTAAAGGAACAGAGTCCCATGATAGTCCTCATAGGTAAGACGTCACAAGTAATATTCAATCCATATGGCTCCTCTGTATGTAGTTTATAAATCCACCATGCCTCTCGCCTTAATAAATCTTGTTGTGCCAAAGTGTCTTCTTTAAATCGGCTCACATGTAAAACTGTGTATACAAAGTCATTCTCCCGGTGTTTCATAGCCGAGAAATGGGACACCAACGGCGCTTCCTCCACTCCCCGACGGATTCTTGACCGATGTTCCTGTATACGTGTTTTAATTGTTCTAGTGGTGCAACCTACATACATCTTATTGCAATTACATACAATGAGGTATACTACGTTCTTGGTGTTACAATTCGAAAAATCCTTCCAATAGAGTCCCATCGCTTTAAAGCTATGCACAGGCCTTACGAAATCACAGCTGTTACAACTTCCACACCTGTAATGTCCTTCTGGAAGCATCCTAAGATGTTTCTTATATGTCATGTCTGTATGAATGAGTTGATCTCTGAAATTCCTAGTTCTCCGATGAGCTATTAACGGTTTATCTTTGCAGCCCGGAAGATCCTCAATTAAATGCCAGTGTTTGAATATTATCCGTTGAATCTGCTTCGCTAAGGGTGTGTAATCAAGAGCGAAGCAGATCCTTGTCTCCCTCTCCAACCTGCGTTCCCTAAGGATTTCTTGCCTATTTCTTCGAAGTGCTCGTTCCTTGCCCCTTACAATCACTTGTTCAGGGTACCCCTTGATTGCAAACTGGTCACCCATTTGCTCTGCATTGATTAAAAATTCTTTCACCGTGGTTGAATTTTGGCGGAGGCGTAGGAACTGACTGAAGGGTAGGTTACAGCGTAGGTGGGGGGGGTGGAAGGACTGGTAGTGTAATAAAGCGTTCCTATCTGTTGGCTTCCTATAGGGGCGCACATGTACTACATCCCCTTTCGCTCTAAACACAGACACGTCGAGGTAACTGATCTCTTTGCTGTCTGCTATCCATGTGAACTTAATATTACTGTGTATCGTATTCATCCAATTACAGAGATCAACCGTGCGCGACCTATTGGACAAAATAAGGAATAAATCATCAATAAAACGGCAATAAAACAAAATATTAGTGAAAAAAGGATTTTGGTCCAAATTCAAAAAATACTTGTCTTCTAACCGTGACATAAATAAATTTGCTATACTCGGTGCTGCGGAGCAGCCCATGGCTACTCCGCACGTCTGTAAATAAAAAGTGTCCTGAAAACGAAAATAATTCTTTGTAAGTACTAAGTCCAATAGGTCTAACAAAAATTGTGTAGGTGGATCCCGGCTATCTCGTTGGTCCAGAAACAATTGAATGGTCTGAAGAGCCTCCTCATGTGGTATACTTGTGTATAAGGAGCTTACATCTAAGGTGACAAAAGTAGCTTCTCGGGGTAGAACTAAGCCCTCTACAGCGTTAATGAAGTCCCTAGTATCCTGAATGTATGATTTGATTTTCTTAACAAATGGTTGAAGAAATGAGTCCAAATATTTCGCCAATGGCTCTAAAACAGAATTAGATCCTGAGATGATTGGCCGTCCAGGGGGCGGGGAGCCAGGTTTATGGATCTTAGGTAGTATGTAAAAAATCGGAACCCTAGGGTAGATGTTCAACAAAGCTCTATACATCTGTTCCGATATCCAACCCATTGCCACTGCCTCATGTAAAAGATTTTTAATTACACTGGTAATGCTTTTAGTAGGGTCCTTTGGGATTATCTTATAGCTGTTTCTATCATTTAACTGGCGTTGCACCTCCCCAACATAATCTTCTTTGTTCATTATTACTATAGCACCCCCCTTGTCGGCCTCTTTAATAATTATGGACTCATCCTTCATAAGCTCACTCAAGGCTCCCTGATCTATTTTACTAAGATTGGGTCTCATATGACGATGTTGTTGCTCAATTTTTTCTACATCTTTTAGAACCACGGCTTCAAAGGTCTGAATGCGATGGTCCGTTGTAGCAGGAATAAAGGTGGAACGTGGCCGTAAATTAACAGGAATCTGTTGGGCAAGTGGGGAGTTCCCAAAAAAATTTTTAAGTTTAAGAAGCCTTGTCAATTTAAACAGATCTACTCTAGTCTTAAACGCGTTATAACGTGGGGTAGGCACAAAACCTAACCCCAGATTGAGCACCCTAGTTTCCTCTGGGGCTAACGTTCTCCTGGATAAATTGACCACTAGGTTTTCCGACCTCGGCTCCTGGAGCCCCCGCGTAAAAAATTCCCTCTGGTCTTATTTCTGCTTAAACGTCCCGACCGGGCATTGATACAGGTATTCTCCTCAACCGAGGTGTCTGTATCCTCCCCATCCGTGGTTTCTAATTCCGAATTCATTTCTAAAGGGTTAAACCAGGTGACCTTCTTACGGGCACTGTCAGTTTCTAGCCACCATGAGTATACCCGGCCATTTGTATAATCTTTTGTATCTCTATGGAACTTTTTGATCTTAACTTCCTTCAATTTCCGATCAAAGTCCAGGACTTGTGCCTCTAACTCCGCTAGCTTCGTATCGAAAGAAGCCTGTGCTATGTTCTGTTTAAGATTGGACTCTAAGGTCTTGATTTCCTTATCTAAGATTTCCACTTCCAATTTAGATTGTTCTACCACTAGCAACATGAGATCTAAAGAACATTTATTGAGCACCGCTGCCCATTTGCTTTTGAACTCCTCGTTACGTTGAAACATTCCAGGAGGCTTATTAACTCTTCAAACGAAGAATTAGCCATAGCTCTCAAATCGAAACCACAATCACGAAAAGAGAGGGTGACAGTATAAGAACCACAATCACGAAAAGAGAGGGTGACAGTATAAGAGAGGGTGACAGTATAAGAGACTCTATTGGAAGGATTTTTCGAATTGTAACACCAAGAACGTAGTATACCTCATTGTATGTAATTGCAATAAGATGTATGTAGGTTGCACCACTAGAACAATTAAAACACGTATACAGGAACATCGGTCAAGAATCCGTCGGGGAGTGGAGGAAGCGCCGTTGGTGTCCCATTTCTCGGCTATGAAACACCGAGAGAATGACTTTGTATACACAGTTTTACATGTGAGCCGATTTAAAGAAGACACTTTGGCACAACAAGATTTATTAAGGCGAGAGGCATGGTGGATTTATAAACTACATACAGAGGAGCCATATGGATTGAATATTACTTGTGATCTGACGTCTTACCTGTGAGGACTATCATGGGACTCTGTTCCTTTAAATAATTTCAAGAGACATGTGAACACGATTAAGTAATGACTTTTTAAGGAATAGATAGGATTTGATACTCTGCATACGCCAGTGAGCGAGCCGTAAGTGAGATAGAAGCATTATTTGAATCATCGTATGTGAGTATGCATTTGCAGAACCAATGTATGAAGGACTACTGCATGTTAGTTTCATTTATATTGATTTGTACCTTTTATATATCTTTCACAGTTGTAACTGCTCTGAAGAAGGGGATACCGGAAACGGGACCTCTTGCTGGCTGACCCGTTCAGTTACAATTTAGAATATGTTGATTCTGTTCAAAGTGTGTTGAAATATTGCTTGGAGCAACATGTATGTGCCTTGTATATACTGAAACCTGTACCCATTTATGTGGAGGCTTTTTTCAGCCCTATTTGAAGTGATTGTGTTTCTGCAAAAAACATTGGGGTTTGGCTTGAAAACCTTTTCCCCTCCCCATGTTAATTTCTTTTGAAATACAACACATGCCCTAATACGGCTGTTCTATTTGAATTGGTTGGATTATATTTACGATTCAATGTTGTATGAGTAAATTTTGTAATTTTGCATACAAGAGTATTGAATATTCTTTTGAGTTGTATTAGTTAGTTGGTGACGGTCACATTTGTTGTTTTCCAGTCTTATACTGTCACCCTCTCTTTTCGTGATTGTAGTATTCAAAAGAGGCCCAGGACAGCCAGGACAGACAAAGAAGCTATAAAATCCTGAGCCGGCCCTGACAAAGAGCATTCAGCACAGATGCTGAAGTCACTCAGAACAATCAGTGTAGGTGTTTCCAGCACCATCTCCAACAGCACTTCTGCCAACTCAGAAACGATGCTAACTGGGAACAAGGCAGCTGGTAAACAAGAGGAATACCTAATCTATTGTTAGTTACCAATGTGAGAAGCATACAGTTAATACCAGCTATAGTTTATACTGGAAGTCTGCACAAGTTGAAAGACTCATGGAGGATAACAGCAACCCCTCCTCCCCAGCCATCTATGCAAGGTTGGTTAAGGACCACATAACCAGGTAGAACTAGTTGGAACTGAAACACTGCATCATTTTCTTCCAACCACAGCTCTCTTATGCAAGCCAGATCAATTCTTTCTTCCTGCAACAACGCAGTAAGGCATGCAGTTTTGTGCCTTACAAATTTGGCATTACATAATATTAGTGAAGAGGTAGTGGAACTGAGGTGGGAAATTTGCAGTGTCAGCTCTCCAGATGCTATAGAGATTAGTTAGGCAGCAAGCTTCCTTGCCTGACACAGGCCTTTAATAAATCCTACCCCCATATCTATTTTATCTCAGCCTAACCAACACCACAGGCTTGTTATGGGGAAAATAGAGTAAGGGAGAACGTTCCCTCCTCTATGTCTCCCTAATTTTCTATTTCTCTAAAATAGTAATCTTTATACACTGCCTCTTTGGAGACCCACTCAAGGTGGCTCATTCATTGTCTCTTTGTGTCCCCCCCATCCTTTTGTCTGTCACTCATGCCCCCCTCTCTTTCTGTCTCCCCCCCTACTCCTTTTCTCTATCACTCCCTCCCTCCGTCTCCCCCCTCCTTTTTCTCTGTCACTTGGAGCAGCCTACCTCCTGCTGCACCTCCCCTGCCCACTTTCCTAACTCAGATGGAGGTTCTTCTTTTTCTCATTGCAAACACTACACTGTTTTGAGGGGTTTAAACCCTCCCCTCAGTTTTTCCTGGCTTTCAGATTTTTCTGCAATCCTAGGGATTGCAGAAAAATCCTTTATTTCAACTTGGCTCCAATCTGCAGATTTAAGCATATGCAGATGGGGCCATAGTTGACTATTAGAATAGAATATATGATATGTTGATGGTATACATAGAAATAATTATCTAATGCCTCAACCTGTTTTTCATTTAAAAATTTCATGCTACAGATTTTGAGAAAGTAAAACCTGGTCTTAAAATCATGCAATTAATTTTAAATGAGGAAAATATTTCATAGTTTTTTTTTAAAGTGCTCCTCAAAATTTCCCATTTGTTTACATCAGAAAAAATGAAACGTCCTCAGTAAAACCAGATTCTTTCCTGGATTTTCCCAGGCCTTTACATCTCTACTCCCAACTCCTAGTGCAATACTACTACACCTCCTTAGGATGGTCCTCTCCATCACCAGTAAGACTGCCAACATTGGCTTTAATGATAAATATATCAATACAAGATTCAGAAATAATATTCTTTGAATTTAATGTTAGTGTGGAGTTACTACATCCAAGATATCCCTCCCAAGGAAAAAAAATCAATTACACTACTTTGGAATTGAGGTCAAAATGACCTCAACTTACAACCCAAGAAAAGGAAACCTGATAGCATTCTCAATCATGGCATTAGCTACTAAGAAAAAAATCAGGCCTCAATAACTTTCTTCTGCAATGCAGGACAAAGAAGTGTAAAAAAAAAAGGTGACTGAACAGGCGGTGGTGGAGCAGCTGCAGGTTTTTCTGGAAGATGTATCAGTCCTGGACCCATTCGAGTCTGGCTTCTGTTTGGGCCACGGGACTGAGCCAGTGCTGGTCGCCCTCACAGACCATCTCTGTAGGCAGCTGGATCGGTGTGGGTTGGCACTGCTGGTGTTGTTAGATCTCTTTGCAGCATTTGAGACGGTTGACTATGAATTGTTGGCCCACCACCTCGCCGATGTGGGGATTCGAGGGACAGCCTTGCAGTGGCTTGTCTCTTTTCTCCATGGTCGGGGACAGAGAGTGACGCTTGTGGGAAGGTTATCAGCACACCAATCATTGGTGTGTGGTGTCCCGCAAGGGGCGATACTCCCCCCCCCATTATTTAATCTTTATATGAGCCCCCTTGCTCAGTTGGTATGGAGTTTCAGACTGGGTTGTCACCAATATGCGGATGACACCCAGTTGTATATGTTGATGGATGGCCAGCCTGGCTCTGCTCCTGATGCCCTAAGTAGAGCTTTGGAGCCTGTGTCTGAATGGGTACAGCAGAGCAGACTGAAGTTGAGCCCTATGAAGACAGTGGTCCTATACTTGGGTCGTGGGGTCGTGGATATGGGGATCCAGCTTCCAGCCTTTGGTGGGGCACCACTTGTGCCCATGCCGTCGGTTAGGAGCTTGGGAGTGACACTGGATTCCTCCTTATCAACAGAGGTCCAGGTCACAGCAGGTCGCAGTCCAGGTTGTCCAGTCTGCCTTTTTCCATCTTCGGCAGGCCAGGCAGTTTGCACCCTATCCTTCAACCCACGACCTAGCAACAGTGATCCATGCAACGGTCACCTCCAGATTGGATTACTGTAACCCGCTCTACGCAGGGCTTCCCTTGAGTCTGACCCAGAAATTGCTGCAGGTCCAAAATGCTGCTGCACGTGTCCTAATGGGTACATCATATAGGGCACACATGACTCCTATTCTGCAGCAGCTACATTGGCTCCCCATGGAATTCCGGATCAGGTTCAAGGTGTTGGTTTTAACCTATAAAGCCCTAAACAGACTGGGACCAGCATACCTGAGGGACCATCTCTCCCTGTATGTATCCCGGAGGGCGCTTAGGTCAGCTGGTAAACACCTACTGGAGGTCCTGGGCCCCAGGGAGGCTCGACTGGCCTCAACCAGAGCCAGGGCATTTTTGGTCCTGGCTCCAACCTGGTGGAACTCTTTGTCGGACGACACTCGGGCCCGTAAAGATCTTGTATCTTTTCAGCGAGCCTGTAAGACAAGAGATGTTCTGCCAGGCTTATGGTTGAGACCAGGAAATTAGATCTATAGCCTCCAGGTTGGTCTCCTCCCAGTGGGGGGCTATATGATTATCTGCCCCCACACATGAGTAATGATTATTGAATATTTGCTCATAACTCCACTTCCTCTTTTCTTTTTTGGGCTGCAGGATTGTGGAATTGTTGGTGCTGCTGAAATTGAATTTTATGAAACTGATTTTTTCGATTTTATTTTATTTATTATTGCATTTTATCCATTTGTTGAAATATGCCCTGAGCTCGCTTGCAGGGAGGGCGGACTAGAAATTCAATTAATAATAACAATGACAATAACAACAATAATATGCATAATTTGAATATTATGTTCAAGCCCACAACAACCATTCTCAGAGACATTTCCTTTCTCTTCCACTGTCTTGCTATTAAACCAAAAATATTATCACTATACCCCTTGCACCTCCAAATCAATAGCACAGAACACACCATGATCTATACATTTCATTACTATACTACAATGCACCAAACTATACTAACTATACTAAACTAATAGAGTTAAATAATATATGTTTCCATTTTGGAAAATTTAAGGCTTATAATAAACAATATTTCAATAACCTCTGTCAATATGAGCTCCTATTCAGATTTACTTTATTTATATTATTTCTCATCTTTATCTACAACAGGCAAAGTAATTTTCCCATTTCAAATTCTCTGATAGGTCTTCTATTTATATAATTTGTTAACTTTACCATTGCCACATATTCTGTCATTTTAACTTTCCAGTTTTCTTTGGTTGCGCATTCTTCATCTTTCCCTTTACTTTCCATTACCCTTGCTGCTGTTAGTATATAGCTCAAAGATTCATATAGCATTGAGATCTAAGCATACCCCCACCACTAAGGAGAAAAGATGAACTCTTTAACACTGATAAGATTTTAAAAATCTTCTACAAACCTCTGCAGCTGTAAATCTCTCTGGAAGCCCCCAATTACAGGGAAATTAGTCGCTACAGCCAACTGGTTCTGTATGCTGTCTCTAGCCACTGCAATGACCAAAGGCAAAAAAAGAAACAGAAACAACTCAGACTCTGACTTCCCAGTAATCTCTAACTATAAATCCTCAAAGCAGCTCCATATAGATGACTCTCTACAAGACGAAGCTCTGTGGGAGGCCATTCCTCCTTCATACAACAGGTTTAACCTGTTGGAGTCCTTGGGAGACTTGAACCCCTCCAGTTCAATGCAAGTTCCAGCCTCAGTCAATGAACTCTCTGCTGTAAGTGTGAGGGAGATCTATACTCCCCACCAGGAATCTATTCCAAACCTAAGTCCCTCAAATTCTGCAGCTTTACAAGAAAATGAAGAAATCACAAAATTAAATTGAACGGATGCAAAATTTTGGAGAAGAAATAACATTTCAACAGTGGGAGAATCTTTGGACAAAGGGCATAAAGTTCATGGCAAGCCAAACTCTAAAGGAAAATTGGTATGTTTTTCAGATGGTACATCACACCAAAGGACATTGAGAAAATAGATAAGAAATATGTAGGGTCATGTTGGAAATGTAAAGAAATGGACGGCTCCTTTTATCATATGTGGTGGACATGCAAAAAAAGTAAAAAAATTGGAAAGACATACAATTTCGCCATGAAACCCCAGACTATGCTGTTGGGAAAAGTACCAGAAAATATTGATAAAACACCACATGAATTATTCAGATATTTGCTGACAGCGGCAAGTGTGACATTAGCAAGTAAATGGAAAGAAGATGAATGCCCAACCAAGGAAATCTGGAAAGACAAGATGGCAGAATATGCAGTGATGGCAAAATTGACAAGTTATCTAAATAGAAGACCAATAAGAGAATTTGAAGAGAAATGGGGGAATTATTTTGCTTATAAAGAACAGAATATATAAGGTGTTGCAGTTTTACAAATTGGAATAAGATTATATACTGACTTATTGTACATAGCTCATAAGAGGTCATAGTTTGACAAGGGGGGAAATGTCTGAATATATAATTGAATATATATAATTGTTAATATAGTTTGTAGGATATGGAAACATTGATAAAGCTAAGGATAAGTAGAGATGATTGTTATACTAAAAGTTATGTTAATCAATTATATAAAGAGATAAGATGAAATATTGTAGTAATAACGGAATGAGGAGTCTTTCCTTTCTGATTATTAACTTTGATCATTGAGGCGTTAAGTATGTGTAGTATAGAGGAATAATATAGTAATGGCATTTATTAACAGTTATAATCTTCATTGCTATATGGACAAATATTGAAAAGGATTAAGTTTTTGTGCACTCTGTATTCTAATAAATCTTGTAACGAACAGTTGCCAAATCTTGACCTCATTAATTTTTCCCTCCCCCTTTTAGAGATTCTAGTGCTGCTCCATGCCATCCTTCTGTCTCGAAGGATAAAGCAGCAGATCAACTCTCCTTTAAGGACTGTTTGATAGGGGAAAGTTCCCAGGTTGCCTTGGAAATTGCAGAGATTGCAGTGAACGCAGGCTGCTGGAGCAACAGACAAGTGGTTTACTCTTTGAGCCAGCTGCTGAGGCTGGAGGCAGAGGAGGTAGATCTTGAATCAACTGAAAGATTTCCTAACCATCTCTCAAACAGAAGGATGGTTCTTTCCTTTCAGCAATCTACCATTTTAGATACCTTTGGTATTCGTCCAGTTAGTTTTCCGGGATTTAAGTAAGAGACCTCTTAGTCTAAGAGGAGGTGGTTGTGTTCCAACTGCCAGGGGTCCTCAGGAAATTCAGAAATAACAGAGCAAGGATAAAGTGGTAATATCTCCTATTGATGGCAGTGGAAAACTAATGTCTGGAATTTCATCATCTACTAATTTGGTCAGCAAGCTGAAACAAGTTATGCAACCACCATTAAAGCAGACTGAACCTTTGAAGGATCTAACTGACTTTGATTTACCAAAAGATACTTCTTCGATGAACACCTTAGCCTCTCAGCATTGCAGTAATATCCAAGATATCCAACAGCCTGAGATTTCCAACTCTCTGGTCAATCCATCTACTATCTTGGACTTTCCCCAGTCATCTGAGGTTATACAGCAAGCGCATGATATGCAGTTACCTCAGAAGTCCTGCAATATTCTAGAAGGAGGGGACGTTGTTGATCCAATCCCTACCAATCAGGAAGATATGATTCTGGGCCCAACAGAGCAGGAAACCCAAGAAACTCAAGGAATCCCTTTGAGAACAGTCCCCCAGTTAATTTGCTGGATTCGAGAACAATTCAAAGAGATCTGGGCTGGATCTCCTACCCAGCACATGGGCATAGATCAATAACTGGACAACAAAGAAGGCAAGATAACCCATTATCTCATCGCTACCTGTCAACGTTTGCATTGCTTTTAAGGTCTCTTCTTTACTAAACTTTCACGTACTTTTCTGTACACTGTTGCATTGCTTATTGTTATTCTATTGTTGTTGTAAATTTGCCTGTTTGTAAACTTGTTTATCTATTCTGGCTCCAATATAGTAGTTAAAATAGTGAAGATAAATAGATAATATGACTCTGCAGTGGCAAGTGCTTACTGATTTAAAGCCACAGTGCAGGTGTTGGGGGAGGTTATCTTCAGAGGGTCCATGAACCGGTTATAATTTTTCTTTACTTACTTTTGAAATTTGTTTTTTTGTGAAAATGCCTTTTTTATGATGTAAACTGAATCCAAACAGAAGAGTCTTAGAAAATTTTGGTGTTCCTTGACACAAGCTTAACCTTTTCTGGCTAAGCAAGTTATGGGAGCTCTAATTTAGTTTGCTACAACATACCTATGTGAGTCAGGGTTTTGAACACTTGCTGACATCAAAACTAGGCCAAATGAAATGAATGTCGAAGAAGACATGTGCACTGTCATGTCAAAGGCCATTCCACAACCTCAACTTCTTATTCAAGTCAAACAATAGCAGCTGCCTTCTCCTTCAAATTTCCTTCTGAGCAGGATTAAAGATTGCTTTTTGTTTTATTTGTACAGCTTGGATTCACTATTTTTCAGGAAGAGTCCACTAAGTAACATAATTTGTATGCAATATTGTATGTTCATCTGTATTTTCCTGGGGAGGGGGTTCATAGCATTCATCAGATTTCAAGGGGTCTATGACACAATATTATACTGTTATATTCCATGTATTATACAGTTTTAAGTACACTGTTCCCAAATGTTGTAATCCTGTTTTATTTATTGCTGATTGTATGTTTTACACTGTTCTTACTGCAATGTTTTAATTGCATAATTTGCCTTGAGTTCTGTATTAAAAATTAATTTTTTTAAAGAAGATTCATATAGTATTTTCTCAATATTATCTGCATTATTCCCAAGAGCATAGTCCCTGGTTTCATTGCAAAGCCCGTTTTTAAGATCTTTTGAATCTCCGCATGAATTTCTTTCCAATTTTTTTTTGTACATCCACCACATGTGGTAAAAGTTGCCTTCTACTTCTTTACACTTCCAACACAACCCTTTGTGTTTCTTATCCATTTTTGCTGTATCTTTTGGAGTTATATACCACTGATAAAACACCTTGTACCAGTTTTCTCTTAATGTTTGGTTTGCAGTAAATTTTATACCCTTCATCCATAAATTTTCCCACTTTTGGAATGTTATCACTTCTCCAAAATTCTGAATCAATTTTGATATACACATTTTAACTTGTTCTGTTTGTGTCATATCGAAATAGAAGTTTATAAATTTGCCCCAACATGTGGTCTTTCTGCTGAATGATTATATTTCTTAATTGGCCTCTGTGATCTTTGACCACTTCCATTAGTCTGGAAATTGCCTGAAGATATACCAACCATTATATCTTCTTAACTTCTTCATTAATTGATTGCCATGCTTTTATTTTTCTTTGAGAGTTTATCATATCTTCTTAAGTTATGAAATCATTAGCTTTCCTTGTATGTTTATCACAGAAGGCATCTATTGGTGACATTACTGGTGAAATCGTTGGACTAATCCTTATTTTCACAGAGTCCTAAATTTTAAGCAGTCTCTATTTATATGACTTGTATGTTGTGTTCTTGGCTTTTTCTTAAGCCAATGAGGGGTATTTTTGACCCTGATTCCAAATTTTACTCTCCTTTGTCCTGCATTGCTGAAGAAAGTTATTCTTGAGGACAAGGAAAAAATAGGCATATAACAGACCCTTGCAGTAGAAAGGGGCATTCCATTCCTGCCAGTTAAAGGGTTAAAAAAAGAGGAGAAAATATCTGCATTCTTTCTTCTAGCCTGCTTGTAACCTGCCCTCAGGCTGCACCTGTTGGAGCCTTACAATCAAGAGCTCTTCCTGAATAAAAAAGGGAAACAATCAGCTCAGTGGACAGATAGCTATGGGTTATCTAAAGTACCAGGTTGAATAGCTCCTTCCTGTCTGGAAAATGCGAAGAGGTTCAGAGCATGCCTACAAACTTGCCCAGGCTTGGCTTGCAGGGAGCTAGAATGACCCCATTTCCCAAAATTGCGATACATTCCAATTTGAGTTTTTACATGTGGCTATGGACATAAAGGAAGTTTTGAGAGAGCTCAAACACAGGGCTTTTACCTGCTCCTATAATATACACAACAATTCAGGTTGCAAACAGTGGTTCCCTTGGGGGTCACTGCAACCCCAAATTCCAAATGTAGTATAAAGCCCAAAGCCAAAAGTTTGATTTTTTTGCACATCAAATATCTATGGATATAAATTATGGAGAGAAATTTTTAGTTTTCATTATTTGCTCCACCTTTCTATAAAATGGAGATAATAGGTGTTAGTCCATATATTTATACATGGAAACAGTGGTAAAATCATTTTTCAATATTTGTTGGGGTCAATAGAACCTCTATTTACAATTATACAAAGTACTTTCACTTTCAAGCCAAGTCTATAGGGGGCCAGAATGATCCCTTTTACACTTTTGATGAACCTCAAACTTAAAAAAGGAAGTGTGGAGGGAAGACAGGTACTTCAGCACACTGGAGTTCATTGAAGAGAAAGCATAACAGGAGTTTGGTGTCTGTAGAAAGTTTTAAATGGGTAAACAAATTTTTTTCAATGACTTCTGGGGTCAAAATAACCCCCGTTTCCTTGGGAGGGATATAAGAATATACTCCAGGAATGTCCAGTGAGCTTTTCAATCGTTCTTTTTTACTTTGAGCAGCTGATTACAGTGCCTTGTGCAACAGGAAAGGAAAACCTTATCAGGAGGAATGTAATTGCACTACTCAACAATGTTAACAAAGAGAATCGTTTACCAAAGTTAAAGTGCCCAAGTGCTGATTTTCTAGAAGCGTTCATATACAATATATCATAGTACAAGCATACAATCTCAGTACATTCAACAAGGAATGAACAACACACAGTTCACCCCAATATGTGACAATTCCAAAGGTGTCGAAAAGTTATCCAGCAGGTAAGTCCTTTATAAATGTAGAAAATCTTGTATCCAATTCTTAAATGCTGTCTCTTTAATTCTTTTCACAGATGTTCCAGTGGACAGTGGCAAAATCTTCTAAGCCCAAACTGGGGCCGGCTATTAGATCACACAGATTTTGTCCAACAACAGACTTCCTCAGGGGCATGGATCTAGTAGTCCACAGTATCAGTTACTATTTCATTAAGAACTCACTCTTACAACCTGGAAAGTGGCGCTCATATCTTCAGTCACATATCTTCAGATAGGAGCGCCGCTTTTCATTCTGAAAGAGATGTACGGATCTTTAGATCTCAGCCAGCATTAAAAGAGCATAATGGAATAAGAATGAATGGAAATATGCAAAAAATTCACTAGAGAATACGCAAGGCAAATCACACTTTCATGTCTTTAACTAAAGACTTTACCTTTATCTTTTTCTCTGTCTCCATAGAATCTTCCTGCAGATATTCGAAATTTTCCATAATCAGTTCTGTGTTTAGACTGAACCCACCGTTTCTGCCATCCATCTGGACAAATAAAACACAAGTAACAATAAATGTTTACCAAACGATAGTAAACAATTATTATATAGCACAATGTGAAATATGGCTATTTTATACGATATAGCATGTGAATTAACATTTCGCTACAATGTGTATGGGACTCATCCTTGGCAAATTTAATGTTCCATGACTGGCAGTGATTTGACAGATAAGGCTGATTTAACTTACTAAGAAACAGAATTAGTTTCAGAGCCTATACAACAGCATCTAGTACATCTCTTTAAAAATATCAATAAAAACAAGGCTTTTAAAGTCAGTATTTAATATGTGCATAAAGAAATGAATGAAAGGTAACCCACATTGAAGCAAGACTTGTCTTCTATTGCTTATTTGCACATACTTGATGGCTATAGACATTTCTATAAGTTTTCAAAGCAGCACAGCCATTTTTTGATGTTTTTGTAGCAAGGAAAGTACTGCTAACTGAAGCATGCATTTTTGATATTATCTAATAGAATTACCCATGTAGTAATAATAATAATAATATTAGATTTATATACTGTCCTTCAGGACAACTTAATGCCCACTCAGAGCAGTTTACAAAGTGTGTTATTATTATTCCCACAACAAACACCCTGTGAGGTAGGCGAGGCTGAGAGAGCTCCAGAGAACTGAGACTAGCCCAAGGTCACCTAGCTGGCTTCACGTGGAGGAGTGGGGAATCAAATCCAGTTCCCCAGATTAGAGTCCCACGCTCTTAACCACTACACCAAACTGGCTAAGAATACATGCACAGGATCAAACATAAGGTCTTTTAACAGTTTGATTAATACAGAATTTTTCTCAGAAGTCTCTAACTTTATGGCTTTAGGTTGGTAGCCATGCTGGTCTGCAGTAAAACAGCAGGATTTGAGTCCAGTAGCACTTTACACTCCAACAAGATTTTCAGGGTGTAAACTTTTGAGGGTCAGAGCTCCCTTCTTCAGACACATAATTTTATGGCATTTTTCTTATTCATAATGCTCTTTAAAACAATTTAAAATCACATGACATAGAATGTGAAGATAAACCTTTAAAAGTATTTCTTCATAGTTCTGGAATTACATTTAGTAAAAAAAAAAGATATTTTAGTCAAGAATGCATTTCTGAGTAGCAAACACCTGTATTTAACAACATCTGGAACCTTAGGTAACTACTCATGCATCCCTAGGGACTACGCGTGCATGTTGAATCATGTTTGGTGGTTCGCCTGGTTTATGACATGTTTATATCATGAGACTCAACATTCAATCAAATAAAAAAAAACAATTAACTCTCACAATCCACTCTATGAAGCAAGGAACTCAAGACAGTGACTATTTAGTCAGAATAAGCACCTAAGAATCTGAATAAAGTAGAATGAAAGAGAGAACAATTGTGATAAATGGCATCAATACTGAACTTCCCAGGAGATGTATGCATCCTAATTTTCTCATGAAATATGGAGATTGGGAGAAGGAAGGAAACGGAGAACGGTAAAGGGATAGGAGTGTAAAATTCACTCTCATGTATGTGTCTGTCCCTATGAAATAACGTTCCAATTCTTGAAGAACATGCAAAGCCAAATTAAGTTAAGAGCAAAAACTCAACATCACATTATTAATGTACTGCTTTTTCCTCCATATTCAGAAGTAGTATACATAAAATTATAGCCTTTACAGAAGTGGTTAAGTACAGCTTCAAAGGGAAGAGAGTGAAATTAATATGATATCACCAATTTACTGCTATATACTTTTCTCTCTTTTTAAAGACATAATGTTATTTGTTGTATGTTTTCTCTCAAACAATCTGCTGCTTTTGAATGTATTCAGAATAGTCAGGGAAAACTTTATTTGCAATCTGCTGATTTGGGTTAATTGTTTTTTAAATTAAAATAGGTGAAAATAATAATCCCAAAACAAACTGACCTCTGGGATTTTAGATGGATGAATTGGTAAACACCTAATGTTCATCTGATTTTCCTCTGTTCCTTCCATGCATCATTTGAAATTCCTGTAATTATTAGTTCTCCTTCAACAAAAAAGACTACTAAAATCTAGTTCTCTAATTTTTGTATTTCTTATTATTTTCTACAGTGGTATGGAACTCTTCATGTTGGTCAGCAGAGTAATAAGACCATGCATAATGAGAGAAGTCATTGTCATTTACTATGAATATTAACTTGACTTTACTTAACTGTCAAAATATGCCTTTGTGACCACGGTATTTCCATTGACTGCAAAATAAGCAGTTTTACTAAAATATGAATAACTATATACAACCATATTTATTTGCAAAGGAAATATGTTGATATACTGTACTATGAAATCACATCAAGAAGCATTTTGCAAGAAATAAACCCCTATATAGAATTAATAAAATCTATAAATTAATACCTCCTCACTAGCACAGACACCCTCCCTCCACATCACTTACCCTCATCATCAAACTCTTCTCTAAAATACTCTTTTATTATTGTATGTTGAGGCTCCTCTGACTGGGTGGAAGAGCTGGCACCACTGCCAACAACTGCTCCAAGCAATGTCCCTGTTAAAAGGACCCCCAAACAAATCAGTTTCACTACTGATATCATAATGTCTTCGTTAAATTAAGGTGGTGGGAGTTTTCTTCAAACTGCAGTAAGCAGGACTTCAGAATCTTTTGATCTGGAATCTCTTGCTTCTGCCCCTGAACCACAGCCACTACTGTCATCACACTGATACCATGCTTAGCAGATAGAGTTTTCTCATTGGCTGGAATCCATGAATAATTATACTACAGGGGCCAATCAACAAGGACCACGCAACTAACTGCTCAAAAAGCTACCTGGAACGTCTCAAAGGAAATGGATTTTGAAGACCCAGGTGTCCTAGCCTAATTCAGAGCAAGCCACACCTTGTAAGTAGTTTACAGCAAAATCCTAAGAAGAGTTACTCCAGTCTAAGACCACTGATTTCAATAGGCTTACACTGGAGTAACTCTGTTTAGGATTTCACTGTGTGAGCAAGAGACAGTAAGTACTAATCTCCTGCAATAGACTACTCTTTAGAAATGTGGTTAACATAGTGTGGTCAGGTTTTTAAAAATTTTTTAGGAGAAGTTAGACTGTCCAGATATAGACTTGTAAGCAACAAAAAATGACTTAGCAACAATATGTTTATTTATCTAAAGACATTTTATTTCAGAATGTAATATTAAGTATTTTTTCACCCCTAGATTTTTTTCTTTGAGTCTAATTTTTCCCCATAAACCTGCTGGCAAAATGATTTTAATTAGTGTGATCAGTGCAACTGTAGGGGCTTTCTAAAAAAATTAAAATATGATAGATGGGGGTTTTTTTTTAGCAATTACTTGTGTGAACAGTAAAATAAATTGTTGAATGAACTGTAAAGAACTCTCATAAGAATCATAATGCTCAAACACATAATTGAGATTTTAGAGCAGTAGAAGATTATAACCATGTAAGTAGGAGACATGAAAACATTAAAAATTCTTAATAAAGGATAGGTATGGAACCAAAAAATAAGATGTACATTAATATGGGAGGAATAACAACACAGAGCAAAATCAAAGAGCAAATTCACTGTATTATAAAAGCACACTGTGAAGGAGAATGGGATTTTATTTATTTATTCCCCGTTTTATACCAAAGGCTCAGGACAGTTAATGTATTTTAAAAACAAGCAGTAAACCCAATGATATAAAATAAGTATATATATATATATATATATATATATATATATATATATATATATATATATATATATATATATATATATTATTTAACACAACTCTCTATTATCTTAACCTTGGGGCTGCCAACTGCCTGGAGAAAAAAATGTCCCATTCCTTTAATAGAAGCTTACAGGCTATTTACTTGGGAGGTGATATTTAGCTCCAGGCCATGAAAAGCTTCAGCTGCCTATTTCCTCACATTAAGCTTCTATTAAAGAGACAGGATTTTTTTCCCCCAGGCCTGTTGGGAATTCTAAATGAATCAATTCCTACAGCAGGGATGAGTGAACTTCAGCCTTTCATAGTCTACTTTTTCCCTGGAATACACAATGTCTACCTGATGTGGTTTAAATTTATGAAGAAAATGCATACTAAGGATCTCTTAATAATTAAGGAGTAACTAATTTTTGTTTTATTCTATATACTGTATCCTTGCTTAAGAATATAAAAAAAATCTGACGGATCAGTTCAAGGTCCCACTAATCCAGCTTTCTTTACAATAAATGCCAAAAGTCTTTGGGCACTACACTGTCCACCATAAATCAGACAGTAGACCATGATCTAACTTCTGACCACCACTACCACAGTAAGTAGACACAAATAAGTAGATACAGTATGTAGGTCACATTCAGAAGTTTGAGATGAAGTTAGAGTTCTCATACGAAGCTGATGCTATATTATAGGTAGAAAGTGCTTTCGGTAGCCCACCAATGTTCCAAGGTAGCCCATGTAGAAAACAAATGCAGTAATACAGTCTGTATTACCTGCCAACATCTTTACACTGTGACACTGAGAGATCTCTGTCTTTTGGTGCTACACCTCTGAAGATGCCAGCCACAGCTGCTGGCGAAACGTCAGGAACTACAATGCCAAGACCACGGCAATGCAGCCCGGAAAACCCACAACAACCATCGTTCTCCGGCCGTGAAAGCCTTTGACAGTATGACTCAGCTCAACCCCACCCCTCCTGAGTAGATACAAATGACCTGCCAACATCTTTTCCACACTGTGACACTGAGAGATCTCTGTCTTTTGGTGCTACACCTCTGAAGATGCCAGCCACAGCTGCTGGCAAAACATCAGGAACTACAATGCCAAGACCACGGCAATACAGCCCGGAAAACCCACAACAACCATCGTTCTCCGGCCGTGAAAGCCTTCGACAATATGACTCAGCTCAACCCCACCCCTCCTGAGTAGATATAAATGACCTGCCAACATCTTTTCCACACTGAGAGATCTCTGTCTTTTGGTGCTACACCTCTGAAGATGCCAGCCACAGCTGCTGGCGAAACATCAGGAACTACAATGCCAAGACCACGGCAATACAGCCCGGAAAACCCACAACAACCATCGTTCTCCGGCCGTGAAAGCCTTCGACAATACAATACAGTCTGTACTTTAAGAAAACATACATGTTGGTTCCTAGCTCCCAATCTGAGGAAATAATTCATAGCCTTCTAGCAGAATGAGTTGAAAAAAGCCATTCTAGCTATCATCACAACCTGATATTCTAGACAATAGATCTCATGTATCACCCAGCCATCAAACCTGAAGGTCTAAGGAAAGGAGAATCCTTTAATCAAAGAAGCCCCTAGATGGCCTAGGATAGCCCAATCTTGTCAGATCTTGGAAACTAAGCAGGGTTGGTACTTGGTTAATATCTGTATGGGAGACCACCAAGGAAGTCTAGGGTTGTTATGCAGCACCGGGCAATGGCAAAACACTTCTGCAGTCTTTTGCCTTGAAAACCCTACAGGGTTGCTCTAAGTTGGCTGCAACTTGACAGCACGTTCCACCAAACCAGAAAAAGTGTCTTGAGCTATTTTATAAATTTCTGTCTCACTGAGAGCCAAACTAAACTTTACTCACTGATTTGTACAGCATTAGTCTGATGACATTTTTAAATAGGAAGAGCTGTTTCCGAGGGGCAATAGAAATCAGAAAATTGGATGGTAGTTAACCCCTTTCCTGCTCCTCTTTCCTCAGTTCAAATCACCTGCCCCTTACAGCTTTTCTATTACAGGCTTTCAAATGCGGGTAAGCATATTATGGTTCAGTATATCAAAGTAGTTTACCTTGGGTTTTGGAAATAAACGAACTGTATTTACCTCAGTCATAAAGGCTTCACTCCAGTCTTCAATACTACTATTTAAAGTGATTGGGAGCACTCTGGGGGGAAAATTAAAGAAAATTCAAAGTTATATGATGTCAACATTAGATTACACTGTCAGTAGTTATCTCCCCCCCACCGCCCCACTTCAAACAGTTATGTCTGTGCTAAAATCCCAGTATAGTGGGGGGGGGGGAATGGAAAGGGCTTGCATGTACAAACTAAGAGCAAAAAGTTCATTAAAAACTGGAAGAATTAAACCAAACAAAATTAAAATCTTCATGAAAAACCTATCAGAAAACCATAAAAAACTGAAACCAACTATACCTCAAACAAATGTATAACTGTTCATTATCGTCAAGGCTGATTAAATCCAGAGTAATTCCCAGTCTTCTTTTAGATGGGCAGCCAAATCCTATTCATATTTATTCAGAATAAGTATTAGAACTTCTTAATAAGTGAGTTTAGGATCAAGTTCTACTGAATCCATTTAGGAAAAAGCACAGTGGGGCATCAATGGCTAGAATATATGCTTATTGCAGGAAAATATGAAAACTTTGGGGCTTTAAAAAAATCCCCCAGAATCTCAGAAGTCAAAAAGCAGCTGCTGAGACTGCCCAGCAACCACTACTCTCTAACCCCTCCAGATGGCTGCAGAGAAAGAAACAACAGTGTGGGGGGGAGGGGGTCAGAGACCGCCAGCTACTGGGACAACTGCTCTTTAAGCCCCAAGGATAGCAGTCTCATCTCTTGACTCTACTCATATTTACTTCCAATTCCTACTGTAACAATTCTTCTCCTTCTTGCATGCTCTGAAAAGCTTCAACTGCCAATTTCCACACATAAGCCTCTATCAAAGGAGCAGGACTTTTTTTTCCTCCAGGGTGTTGGCAACCGTAGTGGTGGAGTTGTTATTGCAAAGTAATTTCAAGTAAACACAAGCTCCAAGGAAGACAAACTGAGCCAAGCTGCCAGATCAGGTGCTCGTTGCCCTTTAGCCCATGGCTACTATCTGGACTTTAAAAAAATAAGAGGAACCTTACTGGATCAGACCAGTGGTCCATCTAGTCCAGCTTCCTGTCTCACATAGTGGCCAACCAGTTACTGTGGAGGGCAAACAACAGGACATAGCTGAGGCTTCCCCCTGAAGCTGCCTCCTGGCACTACCTTTGTAGAAGCTGGCTTGAGTTCAGTTCTCCCCAACGGCCACCATCACAACCTTTCCAACTTTCTATTGTCTTTACCACAGCTTCAAGTCAGGTGAAGAAGCAGTGTTGTGTAGGGGTTAAACAGACTCATGAGAGAAAGAGGAGTAAAGGAACATGAAAGGTTACAAAGGTACCGCTCACTGCTATTTAACTGGGGCTCTGTGAAGGAGGGAGGTGTGCCTACTTACGAGGAGTCTGGTTTTGAGGGCTAGATGGATGCTTGCTCATGAGGAACTTGTGGTGCTTCCCTTTGATCTGCAGCTGGGGGCCATTTGGTAATGCAGGCCTTGTTGCCCACCCGACCTTCTCTCTCACAGGTACTGCTGGCTATTTAACTGGGGCTCCATGCAGGAGGTATGAGCTGAAGGGTGAACGCACAAGGGCTCTTAGCCTGGGGTGTGCAGCCAGGGAGCAACCATCAACTACACCAAGTGGTAGACACAAGAGAATAAGAAGAACATCACTATACTATGAACTGTTCCTGGGATGACTGCAACTTCATTTTGACACTGTTTGCTTAACTGTACTATGATTGTAGTCCTTAGTCTGTTGCCTAAACTGAGACCACCAGTATGTTTGATAGTCTAGTATGTGGTTATAGTCCCATGCTAAACTTTTTACTACTTACTTGCTTGGTGAAAATGTCTGGCACATTTGCTATTCAAGTGCAGTTGGGAGCTGGTAAATATGGGAGTAGGACTTACCAAAGGCACCCAACATCAAACAGTAATGCAGTAATGCTTGCTGCTTATCCAATCTCTCTAGTATTTTCCCTACTGATAATGGGGCCACATCCACCACCACCCCTGCTACATTAATACTATGCAATGCCAGATCTGTTAGGAACAAGGTTGCATGCATTGCTGGGATGTTGAAGGATGTTGATGTGGCTTACCTAACAGAGACACGGCTGCAGGAAAATAAGGCGTGTCATTCCCAACTAACTCGCCCTGGCTATAGTCTTACACCAACCTCACTATGGCAGGCAGAGTGGAGGAGTTGCTATTATTCTTCGTGAGTCCTTCAACTTCTGCAGATCTCCAGTACAAACTATGGCTGGTATTGACTGCATGTTCCTGTCTCTGGGAATTAAAGATAGACTGGGTATCCTGCTTGTTTACAGACCATCTAGCTCCCCCATAAGCACCCTTTCTGAGTTGGCAGAGCTGCTAGCAGACATGGTGTTGAAGACACCTGGACTAATTGTTCTGGGAGACTTCAACGTCCATGCTGAGTGTCAAATTCAGCCTCGGCTCAGGAATTTATACCTTCCCTGACAACCCTGGGCCTCTCTCAAATATTGACAGGCCCTACATAAGAAAGAGGCCACACATTAGACTTAATATTGTGCACTGAGCCTTTAAGAGAAAACCTTGTTTCAACATTGGAGGTTCGTCCTGAATAATGGTCAGATCATCCTCTGCTGTAGACAAAGGTGAATATTGCCCCAACACCCCACAAAATAGGTGGTCCAGTTAAAATGATTTGCCTACAAAGGCTCATAGACCCTTCCAGATTCCAAAATGCCTTGAGAGATTTTAGAATTCCAGACACATGCTCCATGGAAGCTGCTGTAGGAACATGGAACACAAAGCTCTTTGAAGCTATCAACACCATTGCTCCTTGTCGACCCCTCTGGCTCTTGGGATGGAAACTGGCACCATGGTTTAACATGGAGCTGGCTAACCTAAAAAGTGTTGGAAGATGTCTAGAAAGATGCTGGTGAAAAACTCGCACAGAAGATGATAGAGCATGCTACAGAACCCACTGGAGGACATATGAAGTGGAAATGAAGGTGGCAAAGAAACAATATTGTGTCAACTAGTTCATTACCATCTCAATTGTTTAAGACACCTTCTAACACCTAAATCTGAACCTTTACAGTCCCAAGGACAATTAGCTGCAAAGCCTTTGCTAAGTTTTTTGCTGATAAAATAGCATGAATACGCTCTGATCTGGATGCTAGCTGCAATATAAACGAGACAGAAGAAACAGAAGTGGGCATCAAAGGATGTGCCTTGGACTGGTTTAAATAGTTTCTCATGGAACGGACTCAAAGGGTTGCCGTTGGAGATCAGCTATCTCCAGAATGGGAACTATCCTGTGGGGTTCCACAGGGTGCAATCTATCTCTCATGTTATTCAACCTCTGGTTAAAACCTTTAGGAGAACTCATTTGCAGCTATGGAGTTGAATGTCATCAATATGCAGATGGTACCCAACTCTGTATCTCGCTATCCAGGTCCCCACAGGATGCAGTAGAAATCTTAGATCATTGCCTGACAGCTGTAGTGAAATGGCTGAAAAATAACATATTAAAATTGAACCCAGACAAGACTGAAGAGATGCTTGTTGGGTAGTTAGAGATCTTGAAAAACATTGTAGTCCCCACTTTTGATGGAGTTCGTTTGACCCTTACAGACTTAGTTAAGAGCCTAGGGGATATACTGGATCCAGCGCTACTACTAGAAAAACAATTTAAGGCAGCTGCAAAAAATGCTTACTACATTCTCACTCTAGCCTGGAAAAAGGCTTCTTATCTCGACCCAGCCGACCTGGCCACCTGGAT
The DNA here is from genome assembly GCF_028583425.1 of Eublepharis macularius. Classification (NCBI taxonomy): domain Eukaryota; kingdom Metazoa; phylum Chordata; class Lepidosauria; order Squamata; family Eublepharidae; genus Eublepharis; species Eublepharis macularius. Next base: position 87,443,866 of record NC_072794.1, on the reverse strand, counting down.
CTATGCTATGGTAACATCAAAACTTGACTATTGTAATACATTATACATTGGTCTCCCATCTAAGTTAACTAGGAGGCTCCAATTAGTGCAAAAGGCTGCGGCTCAAGTATTATCAGGAGCGAGCAGAAGCTTAAATATCACTCCCATCCTACAGTCATTCCATTGGCTACCTATCAGTTACCGTGCTCAGTTCAAGATATTGGTTATTACATACAAAGCTCTTCACGGCCTTGGGACTGCCTCCCTCCCTATGTCCCTCCTCGGCAGCTTCGCTGATCTGAACAGGGTCTCTTGCAGGTGCCAGCCTCTATATGGGCGAAATCAACAGGAGCCTGTACACGGGCTTTCTCTGTGGTGGCCCCTACCGTGTGGAACGGCCTGCCTGAGGAGATCAGGAGAGCCCCCACACTCCTGGCTTTCCGCTATCCAATACAAATTGAATTATTCAAAAAGGCCTTTTTCTCAGCTAAGAAGGCGATATTGTAGGAAAGGGGGCCCAGATGTTTCGCTAATGAATTAGGAACCATAGATTTCACCATTATGTTGCCTTACATATTATCTGTTGCTTTAAATATGTACTTTTATATATTACCTGTGCTTCATGTTGTTTAATGTAAGTCCTAGAATGGATTATGTTGTTTCAGCAATTCTTCAACCCCATATTGGATCCTTGCTAATACTATGTCTTTGTAAACTTGTATTCATTTACCCTATGACATTGTTTATGGAAATGTTCTTGACACTGTATGGAAATGCCTGCCCTTGTCCTTGCCAGTGATTGTACTAATCCCACACTATGTAATCAGCCTTGAGTCTCAGTGAGAAAGGTGTAATATAAATGACAAATAAATAAATAGCAGAAAAGGTGAAAGCATGAACAGGGCAAAGGGGAACAAAGAGAAGAAAAGAACTTGGGGAAAAAATAAGGAAAGAACACAGAACATGTCAAGTGGGAAAGCAAGTGGACTCCTGGAAATGCATTAGTGGGCACCACCTTGGGGAGTGCTGTAGCTGGCTTTTTGGAATGTGGCAATATTCCAGCACTAGTGGTGTGTTTTGCAGCATTTAGTAAATACATCTTTGATCCCTGTTTCTAAGAAATTTGACTAAATGAATTAGCAGACTATTTTGGAATGTGATCTGTTGGTTCCCATGGAACCTTACATTGGCAGTGGTATGCCACTTGGAGGTGAAGTGTTACTTTCAGGCAAATCTGCATTAAACATATACAAGTGGGCAGCAACATCAAAAACCCTGAAATTTTCCTCAAAAAAAGCCCCAACAACTCAATTTACTTGAAACTTTATTTTTTCAAGGTGTGTAAGAGAAGATTACAGTTAGGGCCTACATAGCCCATTTATGGTGGTGACCACTATATTTTCTTGAAGTTCTAAATGTTCCTGCAGGCTCAACAAGACTGAAGGCCTCTAAATCACACAGATCATAATTCTGTTGTTTGCCATGGCTGCAGTACTGGTCCAAAATACAGAATGCTGGATGGGTGAGGACAGCCACTAAAGTTCTTGCTGCTCAGTTTTATGCTTTTCAGATTAAAAGCAATTTCAGTTCAAGTACCAGTTCTCATCCTGACCCTGCTGCCTGGACCAGCTGTTTCTAGTCTTGAAACAGGCTTGTAGGAAAGAGTGGCTTTTCTGTCGTCACTCCCCCCCCCCAAGTCTGCAAGCTGTTCTGAGTAAAAGATTCCAATTTCACCTGACCTCTGCAGAAGCGATTGTCACCACCGAACCAACAGAGAGCTGCACATTTAAGAACTATACAGAATATAAAAACTTACTTTCTCGGTTACTTCAGTATTAAAACGGAAAAATTTTCCCAGGCTCTGGGAAAAGCTACAGCAAAAAAAGAAAACCCATGGAAAAGAAAAATACCTAGGAAGATCCATGGAAAATACCTAGGAAAAGTTGCCTCTTCCATGCTGCTCAGGACAACATAGCAACTCCCAATTCCATGCAGCGCAACAAAACTTCCGGCCCCCTTGCGACCACCACAGTAGTTTGAGTCCCTCGGTCCCCAACTTGAACGGTTTACGAGAAGATTAACAACAGATCTCACTTCATAACAACTCCCCTTCTCCCGCGTGAAGTTCTGATGATAAATGTGAACCTTCACTCCATAGATGGTCGTTCCTTTATCCGGGCTGTATAGCCGTGGTCTTGGCCTTCACTCCATACTTCGGTCGAAATAAAGTCGGCTCACGAAAGCTGATGTCGAAATAACATTCAGTCACTGACGGACTGTCAGTCTTTGACTTCCCCTAAGACGCCTATGATTTCTACCCTCACAGTAAAACAGTAACGATTAACGTAGTAACCGGCTACCTTAAAGCCACGTTGCGGTCTTCCGAGAAAGTCGTTCTTCTGAGCCCCCGGAACCCCCATTACCGGCCGAAATCCCTTCGCGGGAAGACTCGCGCGTGCCCTCTAACAATCCCCACATGGCCCCTCCCGCCGCCTACAAATCACGCCCCCTCTCCTTTATCTCCTCCCTCTCGTTAGTCCCGCGGGTTTATTTTCCTGTCTCGGCGGCGATCGCACCTCCTCCCTGCCTCGCCCCGCCTCATCCAGGCCTCGCCTATTCGCGGGGCTCGCGCGTTCCTTCCCTCCCCCTCCTTCCGCCCCCGCCCGCACGGCCGGTCGTTCGCTCTAGCGGGCTGTTTGGCTTCTTACCGGCTCCCAAGATGGCGTCCATCATGGAGGGCCCGCTGAGTAAATGGACCAACGTGATGAAAGGCTGGCAGTACCGCTGGTTCGTGCTCGACTACAATGCGGGGCTGCTGTCCTACTACACGGTGCGTGAGGGAGGGGCCGCGCTGGGACCAACGCGGGGGTGGGGGGGGGAGAGGTGGTCTGTCTGGCTACCCGCTTGCCAGGGGTAGAGGGTGGGGGTTTCTGAGAGAGGGAGTGTCGTGATCTCCTGGAAGCCAATAAGGACGGGGAAGATTTCAGTGGTAGCCAATAGGGAAGTCGCCTTAGAAGATTTACGTGAAGGGGGCGTGGGGCGAGCAATATTTGAGTTACGGCGACTAAAGGGAGGGGGGTGGCACTGCAAAGGACGAAAGGCCTGGGCCTTCATAAGATGTCAAACGCTGCTTTCTTTATGTCAGGGAGACGGAGACGGAAGGGCGAAAACTGGGTTGTCGAGCTTTAGGGAGGAGTTGGTTTGGGTTTAGGAGGTGGACTTCCTCTATTGTTAAGGCTGACAGGATAACGCTGCTTTGGGGGTTCGTTTGCTGTTACGGGCTGATCAACCAGGCTAGTTTTAGAACTTTTTCCAGGGATGGGCGATATGGTAGAAGTTGAGAACCTGCCTTTCAGTTTGCGTCAGATTGTGCCTGCAGCCTATGTACGCTGACTCGAGAGGAAGTCTCTGACAAAACTGGCTCTGACTAAACAAGTGCAGGATAGGGTTGTCGGTCATTGTCACGTCTCCTGCAGTGGCGACATCTACATCTTGCAGTCTATACAATATTAATTAAAGCCTAAGAATTGTATAAGTAAATCATGTGCTCTCTGTATTGCCCTGCAGTGATGGAGAGCAGAAGCAAATAGGAAGCTTACAAGCAGGACATAGGTTAGAAAACAATGCTCTGCTGGTTCCTAACATCTAGTGATGAATACTTAGTTTATGCTTACGTTAAGCCACTTACAATTTATCTCTGTATTGAGGGACAACATATTAGGGTAGATATCCATAACATGCCATAACATGGCAACTGGGTATGTCCAAATGAGTCTGGTTTAGTTACTGAAAATTCATTTAAATCGTTATTTAAGATAGTGAGAAGTTTTGCAGGGGACTGTGTGTGCGGGGGAAAGACATACTAGAACATTGCTAATCACACTTATTGAAAACTTTTAAATTTTAATACTATAAAAAGTTAAACAGCTGTTATTATTTAGAGCCTGCCTTAGCCTTTTTGCCACCCATGCTTCATGCTATGATGGCTGTCATTGCTCTCTACTGTACCTTCCATTATATGCCTCCTGTGGTGGAACGGCCAATGTGTGGATACACCCTAAATTTAGAAATAGTCATAAAGATACCAATTTCACTTTTTGTCTATAATTAATAGTCCCTAATACCCTATTTGAGCGCGTCATGACAGCTGTCTTCTGGAAGCAATCTGCAAGGTCAGTCTACTGAGTAAAGAATAGTAGTGGTTGATTGCATTCCAAGACGAGATGTGTGTGACATCTTTATCTCTAGATAAGATCATGTATGATATTGCTGTAATTTGGTAGTTTTTTATTTATGTGGTATATTGCCCATCTTTTTCACTGTTCTGCACTCTGCAGGCAGCTATGTTGGAGTAAGGCCCTAGGCTTGGCTGTCTAGACTGGAGAACACAGATTGGAACCCGGAGCTGAAGGCAGGGAGCTGGAGCAGGAGCATAGGATTTGAACCTAGTGGACCAGATCATTTAGCAATACAGCCTTCCCGAGCCTCTGCCTAAATAGACTGGGAGATGATCTGGTGCAGCTACACTTGCTGGCAGGTGTGGAGGCTCCTGAGACTGCTGTGCTTTGGTCAGGATCCTGCAAAGAAGTACTTCTCCCAGAGCCTTGTTCTGGATCCAGGCTGGGAGTGTGCACTGCCAGTCTGGCTCCTTGCATTCTTTGTGTTGCCTTGACCCAGGCCTGATGATGCCATTCTTTTGGAGTGGGAGCAGGTTCTGAGGGGCTATAGATCCAGATTTGCATCTTGCCTGGCAGAGGCCTAGTGGTTATTTCAGAGGCTGGTGGCAAGGTCTCCCTGGCAGGCTTTGGCATGGTGGTCTCTGGTGGTGTTGGAGTGTGGTCAATAGGTGCTGTTGCTGTGTCAGGCCCTCCTGATCCCACTGGCTCCATGGTTCCCTGGTCTTGGCTGCTCAGGCTCTTCATCTGAGCTCTCTGAATCAGAGGGAGTTATGATACAGAGATTCAAGGCAGATTACATACATTCTCACATGGCTAAATTCTAGTATGTGGAGAGAATGCGTTTGAAGCTTGATGAACAGAGTGTGTAGGTCAGAGCAGTGTTACAAGTATCTCCCTTCTCTGAGCAGTGAGCAGGTAGAGCAAAGGTGGAGACACAGTGCCACTCCTACACAGCAACAGTTCAGCTGTCCTAAATCCCCAGAAAGAGTTCCTGCACACCTGAAGTGCTTCAGCTATCCGTCAGCAGGGTCTGGTTGTTTTTCTCACTAAATCTTTCAGCATGCAAACTGCTCACATATCCACATATTGAGTTTGAGGGCCTAATGAGTTCCTTGAACAGAACCATTGAGGTTCTGTAGCTATTGGACACGGATCTTGCTCTTTGACTGCAGACCAATATGGCTACCCACCTGAAACTATCATTAAGGTCCAGTGACAGTTTTATTGACCATCATTAAGCAACGTTACTCTTTAATCATATAGAGTAGAGTGAGGTACAGTGATCAGGATCCAAGCTTGTTACAGTAGTTTTAATTCTGGCATCGGAAAGGGTAACTGCTATTTAAGAGTTCCATATGTTGATAATTGTTAGTTCTTGGAGTGGAATGGAATTTTAGTTGGATTGCTTAGTCCTTGGGTTATGTTAGGGAGGTCATGATTTTGAGGTATGTGTATGGGGAGGAAGACGTTTAACAATGGCCTGTCAAATAACAAGGGCAGATAGTCTTTGACAGAGAGATGTTAAGTAAAATGAAGGATTATTTCCTAGTGTAGTAGAGTAGTGAAAAGTGTGGGGTGTTGTGGTTATCTGATACAGGTGCTGACACAATCAATGTCTCTTCCCTTTTTTCTGAAATGGGTGATCCTGTACTAGTTTAGCTTCAATATGGCTTCATATAGAATATGTATAGGCTTCCTTCACTGTCTGAATACTAAAGTGCATAATATCATATTAGCAGCTAGTAATACAGTGAGCATGGAAAACACATTTCCAGTTTACTTTCTGAATGCAGATACCTATAAATATGGGTGGAACTCTAGATGGGAGTCTGTTAACACAGATGTTCAGTAACAATTTGTTTACCGTTCGATATATTGCCTGAAAAAAAATAAAGCTGTTAAAAGTGCTTGCCAGGATATTTGAATTTTTAAGCATCGTATTTTATATACTTGGTGAAGTATTTGCAGCCTCTGGTTTATGTTTAAACTCCTGATAATGATAGGCTCCCTTTAAAAACTTTGAGCTTGTCAGTATTGTGCAGTATACTTCTTTTAGCATAGATTATTTGCATCACATAGTTTTTATGACACACCAGTAGGTTTTGAATAGAAAGATTTGCCTTAAATATATAATACATCACTTTTAATGTAATTTACAAGATATTTTAGAATCCCGGGAACAATATCTTCATTTTATAAAGTAAACGTATGGTTTTGCTTTCTGTTCCAAATCATAGCACCCTGACATCGTAACCATTCAGGAAGTTCTCTGTCTTTTGCTATTCTAACCACAAAAAATTCAGATAAGAGGAGTCCTGCTCAGTCAGACCAGTGGTCCATGTTATCTGGCCTTCTGTTTCCCACAGTGGGGAGATCTCAGAAGATCAATAACCAGGGCATGGAGGCCAAGGCCTCCACCATGGTTGCTGGTATTGCTACCTCTAAGCATGGAGTTTTCTTTCAGTTCCCATGGTGGGCCTAACCTCCATGATAAATGTTGAAATCATTTTTGTAAGTCTACATGATGCCACTTGGCCTTTGCTGCTACAATCTAACATGGCTACTCATCTGGAACCACTTTCCATGAATCTGTCTAATACCTTTTCAAAGCCATCTAAATTGGTGGCTGTCACTACATCCTGTGGCAGTGAATTCCACAAGAAGTACTTCCTTTTCTGTCTTGAATTTACTGCCCATAAACTTCATTGTCCCTAAGTTTCGTATTTCAGGAGAAGAAAAAGTTCCGTCCATTTTCTCCATCCCATGTATAATTTTAGAAATGTCTGTCATAACATCTTTTCTGAACAGGATTAATAAATGCCTTTTCTTTTACAAAAAAATGTCCTAACCTCCTAATAATCTGAGTTGCCATTTTCTGTGGCTTTTTCCCAGCTTTACAATACCTTTTTGAAATAAGGTGCTAGAACTGTGCAAAAAGCAACAAATTAACATGCAGGAATAGTAAGCATATATAAATTTGTCTGACTTGTTTATGTGTGACTGCTGATGTTGGTTTTTTAGTACATAACTCTAAATTCTTTAACTTACATGAGTTGTAGCTAGCAGCTGTATCATAGTGTACTATGAAGAACAGAGAAGTGAACAGCTCCCATGTGTGAGGAAAATGACCAAAACAGCCCCTCAACTGGTTCTTAAAGCAGTTATCGCGGTAGCTTCTTGCTTGTGTTTTAATTTCTCTTTGACCCTAAGAAGTTCAAATTTCAGAAGAATGTATAAATATTTATTTTTTATTAGGTAGAAGAGAGATTCAGAATAAGAGATTCAGAAAAAGTAATTTAGGCCATAACCTGTATATGTCTGCATAAAATAGCAGAAATATTAACTGCCAGAATGATCACCTCTGTATTATGAGCAGTTGTTCCCCCCACTCTGATAGAACAGCTTCCTGCCTAAGTATGAGAAACAGTTAAAGACTGGGATGGAGAAAATGAAGGAAATTTTTCCATATTGCAAAGCCCTCTTTTGTTAGGCACCAAAAAGTACAATTTTAGGGAATACAATTTCTGGCTTATATGTGGCTTCCTTCTATTGTTCTCCAACACTTTGCAAAGTTGTAGCAGAGCAGGAAAACAAATATCTTTATATAAACCTCATGAATGAGGTCACTGCATTCCATTTTCATCTGATGTGCTGCACTTTTTCTTGTGGTAATCTGATATGTTGAGTGCATTCAAAACAAAGTTTTTAGTGAGTTGGTTATAAGACAACACAACACGTAGTAGGAAACCAGTTGTTTATGTTTCACCATTTGAGTGATTGTGCTCTGTTGCTGATCTTAATCCTTAGCAAATATTCTTGAACTTTATTTCTGCAAATCCTGTCTTGTTTTTGTCTATTCTTTCTTTACATATGGCAATAGTATATAATAAAAACCGAAAAACATATGAACAGTGAAGCAGTCTACACTAGATAAAGGCCTGTGTGGTTTCATGAAGAGGTGCTTGTATTGAGAATATCAATTTTTTCCCCTCTGGCATGTTTAGTTTCAGCCCCTTCAATCTCACTCTGCAGACCCTCTGTCTTGTCAGTCATAAGGCAGAAAATAGACCTGGCCCCATCAGTACTACTTCCTGTAAAGGCTTTTGCCAAGGATGGGGGGTAGGGAAATGAGTGACTCTCTTTATTTGTCAGTTGATCTATTGCTTTGGGGGCATATTGTTTCCCTGAAGCTGCTGCTTCAATTATGGTGTCTCAGTGTGATAGAGAACATTGAGAACTGGAGGTTGTTATACTCAAGAATGCTGATCTTGATGATAGGTGATGCCTGTGGGCTTTAATATTTCGAGGACTTCTTCAGGGAGTGTGAATAGTTTAACGTGTCCTGTTTAAATATACTTATGTTTGGTTTTAGTTCTGTTTGCAGATTTCTGATATCCAAATCCTATTGCATTGTTCATTAGATATCCCAGCAGTTGTTCATATTTGTCTTACCCTGTGTAATCCTCTTTGAGTGTCAATAACAAAGGGGGACTATAAATAACAATAACTTGTTTTATGCTTGCCTTTTGGCCTAAGGTAATTTTTATTTTATGTTGTTTAGAGTCTGCCTTTCTCACTGAGACGCAAGGTCACAGTCTAAGTCATACAGTCACCATGATGGAACATCCAAAAAGGAATGTAATAGCATTAGGGTTTCCGAAATCTGAAATCAAGCAGAAAGCTGAAATAAAGTATAGGTGTTAAGACAGCATGTTAAACAATGCAGAAATTACATAACAATGCAGAAAACTTGTAACACATACAGCAACAGATAGTACATACTTTAACACAGTACTATACTGTGCACACTATAGTATAATAGTGTACTATATACAGTAGTATAGTCCACAGTCCCTTTCCCTCTATTAAAACAACTTCCTGAACCATTCAGATACAGCCCTATTACCTTTGTAAAAATGCCCTCTTGAATAATTCAATTTTGCATAGATTGTGGAATGCCAAGAGAATGGGTACCTTCCTAATCACATCGGGTAAGCCATTCCATAAGGTGGGGACCATGATACAGAATGCATGTGTATGGGCAATTCTTGATCTTTCCTGTTTGCAGGGTGGCACAAGCAGAAGGCCCTCATCAGAGGAGCAAAGCTGTCATGGCAGAACATAGGAGAGGAGGTGATCCTACAGATATGAGGGTCCAAAATCATGAAGGGATTTTTATGTGACAGCCGGTACCTTGAATTGAGCCTGGCAACTGATGGGCAGCCAAGTGAGTGACTGCAGAATGGAAGTAACATGCATGCTCCACCTAGTTCCTAATAATTACTGAGCTGTGGCATTCTGAGCCAACTGGACTGAATTCGAAGGGAGACCTGTGTACAGTGCATTACTGTGCAAAGCACTTTATTATCAGACTTGTTGAAGAACTGGGGGGGGGGGTTTGCAGAGATATTGAACTGTTTAAGGTTTTAGACCCATCTATAAGAAGAATTATTGAGTGCTGGGAAGCCACTGGCACACAGCAACTAATTGCTGATTGCTTTATATATTATAGGTCATACTCCTTGTACAGCAGCCTTAATTTAATATTGCAAACTTAGAAAAAATATATATATAGTCGTGGGTATGATTGGGTAGGGAATTGAATTGATGTAAAACTTGTTGGGTGGGAAAGGATATTGGCTGGGGGGTATTGTAGTTCCACCCATAGTATTAAATGTGGCTGTGGTTCAGAACCCAGACATAAGAGTATTAATTGATGGGCAGAGAAGCATTGGTCTGAATTATTATTATTATTATTATTATTATTATTATTATTATTTGATAGGGCACTCCCCACTGATTAACGTCTGTATATTGTGATTAGCATTGCAATTGAAGAGAGCTAGTAGCTTGGACAAGCGGTGTGAGCAGCAGGGTGGTGGATGTGGAGAGTGGTCAGCATGGGGCCAGAGATCCCGGTCCTCTGGGGACGAGGGAGGTATGGCGGTGGGACCCAGGGAAGGATGAGAAGGACACGGAGATATGGTGAGGCTCGATGTCCTTCTAACCTGCGTCCCATCCCGAGGCATGTTGAGTGTGGAGCTAGGAAATATAGCCCCCCTTCGACACTGATGTTGTGTAATGCCAGGTCCATAAATAACAAGACCAGAACATTGCACGATTATTTTGTGGCAAATGATGTTGACCTGGTATGCGTGACTGAGACCTGGGTGAGGGAGGGTGAGACGGTTGCCCTGAATGAACTAGTCCCACCTGGGTTCTCAGTCCTTCATCAGTCCCGAACGGGAGGCCGGGGGGGAGGGGTAGCGATTCTTGTCCGAGAGTCTTTCTCCTTCAGGCCGCTCCCCATCCCAGAGATCTCCGGCATCGACAGTGTAGGTCTAGTGTGGGGTGCCGAGGAAAGTTTGGCCATCTGTGTGGTGTACCGGCCGCCCAGCGCACCAGCAGATGCCCTGCCACATCTGCTAGAGGTGGCGGCTGGATGGGCCTTGGAACACTCAAAACTATTGGTATTGGGTGACTTCAACGTCCATGCTGACGATGACACCTCTAGTCGGGCTGTGGACCTGGTGTCCTCCATGGCTGCACTTGGACTTTCCCAGATTGTTTCGGCCCCTACACATCAAGCAGGCCACACGCTGGATTTGATCTTTGGGATGGGGATGGATGTAGTGCTAGAAACAACTGAGTTGGTGCCATGGTCAGACCACATGGTCCTGAAGGCTCGGCTGGATATCCCACCTCCCCCCTGCAAGGGTGGTGAGCTTATTTATGCTTGCCCACGGAGACTTATGGATCCAATTGGTTTCCAGAATGCTCTGCGGAATCCGATGCTCCCTGGCGGCTCATTGGATGAGCTGGTGGAAGACTGGCAAGTCCGTCTTTCCGAAGCCATCGATGAAATCGCCCCCCGTCGCCCTCTCCGCCCCCGTACCAAACTAGCTCCCTGGTATACAGAGGAGCTACGTCGGAAGAAGCGGGAGCTGAGACGGCCAGAGCGAGTGTGGCGGCGGACTGGTGACGAAGAGGCAAGAGCATCTTATAGGACGTTTATGAAGGCCTATGAGATGGCAGTGAAGGCTACAAAGAGTTCTATGCAGCCTCCATTGCATCAGCTAGCTCACGTCCAGCAAAACTGTTTAATGTGGTTCGGTCTCTGGTCTCCTTATCGGGAGGGGACCGTCAAAATTTAAATTCGGATATTAGCTATGAGGCTTTTGTGAGCTTTTTTGCTGATAAAATCTTGTCTCTCCGCCGTGATCTCCCAGCCACAGTTGATACAGTGTGCGAACTGGCCGCCTTCTGGGATGATATTAGACCATTTCAGTCCGCTCTCTGGGGATGAGATTGACAGGATCCTGCGAGCAGTTAAGCCTACCTCATGCTCCTTGGACCCGTGCCCTTCGTGGCTGGTGAAGGCCAGCGTAGATGGGCTATGGAATGCCCTGGAGGCCATTGTCAACATGTCTCTGAGCTCTGGGATCTTCCCGGAAGCGTTGAAGGAAGCTGTGGTTAGGCCTCTCCTGAAAAAACCATCTTTGGATCCTACCGACCCGGTCAGTTACCGCCCAGTTTCGAACTTTCCGTTCCTGGGTAAGGTGATTGAGCGGGCGGTGGTAGAGCAGCTGCAGGTCTTCCTGAATGATTCCTCATCCCTAGATCCTTTCCAGTCGGGCTTCCGTCCAGGACATGGGACGGAGACATTGCTGGTCGCCTTGATGGACGATCTCCGTAGACAGCTGGACCAAGGCGGGGCGGCACTGCTGATATTATTAGATCTATCAGCAGCATTCGACATGGTCGATCATGACTTGTTGGTCCACCACCTTGCCGATGTGGGGATTCAAGGGACAGCTCTGCAGTGGTTTGTCTCTTTTCTCCACGATCGGGGACGGAGGGTGGCACTAGGGGAGAAGTTGTCATCCCGCCACCCGTTGGTGTGCGGTGTCCCTCAAGGGGCAATACTTTCTCCTCTGCTATTTAATGTATATATGCGCCCCCTCGCCCAGCTGGTACAGAGTTTCGGACTTGGGTGCCATCAATACGCAGATGACACCCCATTGTATCTGATGATGGACGGACGGCCTGGCTCTGCCCCAGATGTCCTGGAACGTGCCTTCGGAGCTGTGACTGGATGGTTGGAGCAGAGTCGGCTGAGATTGAATCCCTTGAAGACGGAGGTCCTGCATGTGGGTCTAGGGTCCATGGGTGTGGGACTCTGGCTCCCTGCTCTCGACGGAGCGCTACTTACGCCGGTGTCGAGAGTGAGGAGCCTGGGGGTGGTCCTGGATGCTTCCTTGTCTATGGAGGCACAGGTTGCAGCGGTTGTTAGATCCTCTTTCTTCTATCTAAGACAGGCTCGACAACTTGTCCCCTACCTATCGACCCATGACCTCACAACAGTGATCCAGGCAACGGTCACCTCCAGATTAGACTACTGCAACTCACTCTACGCAGGGCTTCCCTTTGGCTTGATCCGGAAACTGCAGCTGGTTCAGAATGCAGCTGCATGGGTGGTTGCCGGAGCACCAGTTATGGCTCATGTAACACCTATCCTCCGTCAGCTGCGCTGGTTACCGGTTGAGTACCGGGTCCGGTTCAAGGTTTTGGTGTTGACCTATAAAGCCCTATGCGGACTGGGCCCAGCATACCTTTGGGACCGCCTCTCCCCATATGTTCCCCGGAGGTCGCTTCGATCAGCCACTAAGAACTTGCTGATGGTCCCTGGCCCCAGGGAGGTCCGCCTGGCCTCTACCAGAGCCAGGGCCTTCTCAGTTCTGGCTCCGACCTGGTGGAACTCTCTGTCTGAGGAAACTAAGGCCCGGCAGGATTTGTTATCTTTCCGCCGGGCCTGCAAGACGGAGATGTTCCACCGGGCATTTGGTGGGGGCTAGGCTGTCCTCTCGCTGGCCATACCACTGAAGACCTTCCACCACCCATGCAGGACAATGCTGCATTTTAATATTTAATATTCTACACCCGCCAATTTTAATGGTTTTTTATACGATGTTTTAATGTTTTTATAATGTTTTTACTGTTTTTAATTTGTTGTCAAACCGCCCTGAGCCCGTCTGAGGGGGAGGGCGGTCTAAAAATGTAATTAAATAAATAAATAAATAGATTATAATAGTCTAGTCTCAATATTACCATGGCATGGATCCAGGTTGTGTGATCAACCATGTCAAGATAAGGGGCCATCTTCTGGGCTGAATGAAACTAAGTTGGAGGAAAGCATAGTTTGCAGCTGTATTAACTTGTTTCTCTAGCGGTAACTCTGGGTCCAGTTTAACTTCTAAGCTTTTAACTGAGACGGTAAGGGGTCAGCTGAACCACGATGAAGATGAGAAAGCAGTGTCCTTTGAGAACTCTGCCTTCTCAACCAGCATTACCTTTGTCTTGTTAACAGTAACATGGGGTTGAAAAATTTCGAAAATGTAAATTTTTCCAACACTATATTTCTTCCATGGAAAATGTTCAGCCACACATATGTAAATATAGCCTATTTATATCTGTCAGGGCTGTTATGCTGCAAATCATTCATGTCAGATGGGCTAAATGTGGGATATGAAGCATAGACAAATCCCAATGCTTATACATGTTCCAGGCTTGCATGTGGTGTATTTGCCTCCTATTGCTAACATCATTTAAATCTTAATAGGAAAAGTTTCTGAAAAAACAACATCACTGCTTGTAAGGATTTCATTTCAATTTGTTCACTCTTAATCACAGTAGTCAGGAAGTGACCCTGCCACAGCACCAGGAGATTTGAATAAGGATATGTAGATCTGGGTATTGTCAGCATATTGATAACAGCCACCCCCCAAAATATTAATGATTTGTTGGCCTTAAGTAGAGTTTGGACAACATGGGAGGTAGGGTTAACATGGGAGGTAGGGGCAGACAGCAGCTGCCAAGGGGAAATTTTTATCAGGAAAATTGATTAGGAGATAGGGTTAAACTTTTCCAGGTCTGTTTCCAATTGTCTGATTAAATTGACAACAACCATGGCTGCAATTCAGTGTAACAGCACAAAACTAAACAACTGGAGAGTTAATAATTGATATGTTGGATGATGTTTAATTTGTCCTTGTGAGTCAAGACTGCTGGTATTTGCGTAGTTCTCATTTTTTAAAAATCACTCTGTTATGAAAGATAGTTTGGTACATTTTATATATTTTCTGGAAAAAAACCCCAGAACAATACCACATTAATTTAACATGTGGATCCTAGCAAGATGTTACTAATAACAGAAATTGTAAGTAAAAAAAAAAAGAAAGACAAGTTCCCAATTTAAAAGTTCCCAATTTAAAAGTTTTGTCTTCTCCCTTCATTAGGAACATTGTTAGATTTCAAAACAGGCAGAGTAAGCTAGTGTGATAGTTATAAGAATAACAATGGACAGCAATCTTAAGAAAGTGTTTCTTGTCTAACTGCATATGTAATACAACCAAAATGTAATTCTTGAATCCCTTTCTGGTTGATTAAGGAAAATGTTGAGCACAGGCGAGCTATTAAAAAGCTTTAACATATTAAGGTCCTTATCTGCTACCCACCTCTGTTCTGGGCTTCACTGGGAAAGGAAGCAACCATAGTTTGGGTTACTGTTGGTATCGGGAATTCTCTATTGTGCCCTTAAGGAATCTGATTGCCAGTGTTTGAAGTATATGTATAAGAACAAAAAGCAAAAACCCTTTCCCGGAAGGGTTTTGTGGTGAGTTACGGATGCTCTGTACTTTAGTTTACCTTGACTCCAGCCAGTTCAAAAATGTCATGCCTGCGTAAGCCAAAGATACTTCATTGGTCAGCAATATGTGTTGGAAGATATTTACAAATAGTCCTTTGATCTTATGTCTCCTGTTAGATGCCAAGGAAGTCCTGGGGATCCCACCTATGCTCTCTTGGCTCTTCTTGAGATCAAGCCTATCTGTTAAACTAGGTCTTTCCCTCTTTTTAAATGGAACCAGAGCTTTTTTTTTTAAAGTTTATTGGAAAAGAAAGACAATAATAATACATAAAAGAAAAACATTAACAGAATATATAACAGCACAAAATATTGCTCCTCTCCATCTCCTTACTTTATACTCAGCATTTTATGTTTAACGGTCTGGTGGCGATGAGGCCTTAAGGCCGAGCACAAATCTGTCCACAACAGGCAGATTCAACCAAATGAGCAGTGAGTCTGTTGCCTTTCCAATGGCTTCAACCCCTTTCAGGTAGGCCAAGCACCCAGATTTGGGATTTTTTCGATGGGTGGACCTCATTGCTGGCAAGTTCAAATGGCTTTTACAGGGGCACTGGCAGCCATGGGGTCAGCCAGTATGGTAGACATGCCATTTCCCCCACACACACCTTTTACGGAAAGCCCCCTACCAATTGGATTATTCAGGCCTGAAGACCAGCCTGGATAGCTTTCCCTCAGCCTTTAGGTCCATATGCAAACCTCCCTCAACTTGATATGAAGAAGAGAAGGGAACTTACTGAGGGAAGATCGGAGCTGGGAAACTCAGCAGGGGGCAGGATTCCAGGGGAATCAAGCAACCTCTCAGATGAAGTACCTCCCTCTCTACAGCATCAGATTCTTTGGAAACTTCCCTCTCATCCCTTTCTGAGGGAGACTAATCCAGATGTAAGCACATCAAAAATGCATTACCTTCCAGGAAATCTTAAAGAAGGCAAGAGCAGAGAGACAGAGATCTCAGCCACCCCCTCCCCAAGTTCCCAGGCTACACAGAAGGGGAAATCCCAGTTACAGATACAGGACTCGGAGACTGAGGACAGACTATCGGTCAACTCCTCAGTGATCATAAAATCTGGAAAAAAAAGAAGAGGAAGCGTGGTCAGGGGAGGAGTCTGACAACACAGATAATTCATCCAGGCTTCTCCAACCGGAACATTTTCCTGAAAATTTTAAAGAGGTCCTACATTCAGAATGGTCCACTCCTGACTATGGACCTAACTTACAAACTATCGCAAAAAGGATTTACACCTTGATGGATGAGATCATTGAGGACCTAAAAGGCCCCTTAGTTGACGTCCCCATCATAGCTCTTCATTCGGACACTGTACTGGTTAAGGACACTGACAACGTATTGAAAGACCTGGTGGATAGAAAGAATGTTCTGAAAAATTCACATGAGGCTGCATCACTAGCGATCAGAACATCAGCAGTCCTTTCTAATTTCACGTGTGTGGTAGTCATATTAGCAGATGACCTTTAGCAATCTGAAATAGACTCTTTGACTTTCAAACAATCTCTGATAAAGAGAAAGCAAGTGACCCAGTCTGCATCGGATGCCTCTCAGGACAGTATCCAGTACTGTGCCAGAGCTCAGGCAGCCAATGTAGTTGTAAGAAAAAACCTCTGGCTGAAACATTGAAAGGTGGACATCTTATCTAAGTCTAGCCTCTCCACTGAAAAATGTTCAGGGTGTCTGCTCTTTGAGGATAGTACCCTTGACAAAGTTCTCATTGAAACTACAGAGAAGCAAAAGGCCATGCCTTCTACAAGTAAAGACAAGGGCTATAAAACTAAGTCCTTTCAGTTTTTTCAATCTTTTATGTAGAGATGTTAAGGATGCCAGAACTGGATGACAGTTCAGTCACCAGTCAAGATTCCACAACAGTTTCCTAGTGCCAAGCAATGAGACACGAGCGTAAAAGGGAAAAAGGCTATAGAATTGGGGGACACCTAAGGCGTTTCATGAATCAATGGAAAAAGACTATCACAGATTGTTGAGCCATCCATAGTGGAACTTGGATACAAGATATAGTTCACGGCACTTCCCCCACACCATTTCATCTCCTCTTCGGTTCCGAACGATACCCAGAAAGCAAGACAGATATAGGATGCCATCCAACATCTTTTGGACATTGGGGCTACAGAACCAGTAGCCCTATATCGGCACTTCCAGGTGGTATACTCTCTAGTCTTTAGTCCCCAAAAAATCAGGAGAATGGAAAGCGGTATTGAATTTAAAAGACCTCACATTCCATTCTGCAATCCATACATCAAGGTGACTTCTTGACTTCATTAGACCTCAAGGAAGCCTACCTTCACATCCCCATTTAGTGTACAGGAAATCTCTGGTTTGCCTTCTGGGTACAGCTTTAGCAGTACAGGGTTCTCCATTTTGGACTGTCTTCTTCACTGTGGGTGTTTACAAAAGTCTCATTTACCTTGGTGGTGGATCTGAGGTAAAAAGAGATACACATGTACCCTCATTTAGATGACATCTTAATCAGGGCACCAGACAAGGAAATGTGCAATCGCCACACCAAGACGGTTGTTCAGCTACTCCAAGCATACAGCTTCCTGATAAATACCCAAAAGAGTCTTCTGGTTACATCGCAGGTATTACTGCATCTGGGAGCCTGGATAGACACTCAACAGGTGAGAGTTTACCTCCCATCAGAAAAGCAGGCCAAAATCAGGAACCAGGAAGCGATATTACAGTGTCAGAAGCGAGCAGACATGAGGTACCTGGCTTAGTTACTGGGTCCATTCATAACTACAATAGACATAGTGACTTGGACCAGATTTCATGCAAGAACATTACAATGGACTCTGCGTCCATATCGAAGAGACATAAGGGAGGGGAGGCACAAATACATCCTGTTGACACTTGCCTTAAAGGAACTGCTAAGATGGTGGACATCATTGACCAACCTGATGCAAGGAGTTCCCCTTTGCCTACCCCCACACATCCTAGTAATAACAGGTGCCAAGCTCAAGGGGATGGGGAGCTCACTGCCAAGGCAAGATGTTTCAAGGAAATTGGAAAGAAAAACAGAACAGTATAGACTGGCTTGAACTCAGAGCGATAAGTCAAGATGAGTAACTGTGTTAGTCTGTCTGTAGCAGCAGAAAAGAGCAAGAGTCCAGTAGCACCTATAAGACTAACAAAATATGTGAGTCACAAACGCTTATCTGAAGTGAGCTTTGACTCATAAAAGCTCATACCCTACCACAAATTTTGTTAGTCTTCTAGGTGTTACTGGATTCAGAGCTATAAGACTTTCCTTCCTTGTTAGCCTTTCAAAAACTACTCCAGAAGAAATTTGGTTTGGTCAGGATGAACGGCATCACAGCCAAGGCTCAAAGAGCTCTTCCTCTATACTAAGAATCAATTCATATCCTTCAGTGGGCAGAAAAGCCTCAAGGCCCAATATATTCAGGGAGTAATGAACATTCAAGTGGACTGACTAAGCAGGCAGGATGTGGATCCAGCAGAATGGATGCTGAATGATCAAATATTCCAGGACATCACCAAGTGCTTTGAAATGCCAGTGATGGATCTTTTTGCTTCCACAAAGAACAGGAAAGTCAAGAGGTTCCTGTCCAGATTCAACAAGTTGGGGGCAGAAAGAATAGATGCTCTACACCACACCTGGCCCAAGGGTCTATCTTTGCTTTTGATTCTCAGCAAGGTGCTGGCCATGATATAACAGGCAAAGGCAAACATCATCTTGCTAGTTCTTTACTGGCCAAGGAGACCATGGTTCTCCATTCTGATCCAGTTGTCGATAATGGCCCCTTGGAGATTCCCAATCAGACACAATCTTCTGAGCCAGGGCCTAGTTTTTATCTGGGCCTGTCTTGGATGAAATTGACAGCATGAAGACTGAACAGAATGACTTAGAACTAACTGGACTGTCTAAGGAATTCATGGATATTATGTTTCAGGCCAGACAGCTGGCTACTAGAAAAATATATAGTAACACATGAGCAGCCTTTCGTAAATGGGTGTTAGATCAGGAATCATTGCCTTTTAGGCTGGATATCATTGCCTTTTAACATGTGGGATGGAAAAAGGGTCTTAAGACTGAACATCTTAAAGGGACAAATGACAGCTATTGCCACTGTACTAACAAAGAGGGGTCTGGGAAATATAGTGACTGATAAGTACATAAAATGATACCTGAAGGGAACAGTACAACTAATACCCCATGTCCAACACAGATTCCCAACCTGGAGCCTGTCCAAAATTTCGGAGGCCCTTACTAAGCCCCCTTTTGAACCTCTACTTTCCATTGACTTAAAGATTCTATCTTGGAAGGGTAGCATTCCTAGTTACCATAACGTCGGCATGAAGAGTTTCAGAGTTAGGAGCCTTGTCTGTCAGGAAAGAGTTATGCACTTTCCAAAGAGAGTCATTAGTACTAAGGACTGATCCATTCTCCACTCCAAAGGTAAACTCATCATATTAACCACATATTAATCTCTTTTTGCCCCAAGCCTACACACCAAAAAGAAATAATATGGCATAAGTTGGTTGTTAAATGGGTGCTTTGCATTTACATCAAGAGAACCGCCACGTTCAGAATCTCAGATTCTCTGTCTCACATGAAATTTTAAATCTAGGCAGGAGAGTCTCAAAATTGACTATAGCCTTCTGGATAAAGATGTATATCTGCAAGGCCTATGAGGTTCAAAGTCTGAGGGTCCCCTTTGAGAGTCACAGCCCATTCAACCAGGGCAACCACTACTTCAGCTAGGGCTCCTGTGGAGATTTGTAGAGCTGCAACATGGTCATCCTTTTCTACATTTGTCAAACTATAGAATAGATCAACAAAATTCTGTAGAAGCTGACTTTGGGAAAAGAGTTCTACAGCAGGTGTTAGAACAGTGATTTCCCCCACTGAAGGACAACAAAACACTGATCTGAAGGTTTCTTCTCTTCAGTGAGGTGAAGACATCCAGTTCGCCCACCACTGTTATTAAAGAAGTTCTCATTTTGGGTTAAAATTTATTAAACTATTCTGTTTGTTATAGTTTAAATTTAAAAAATTAAGTCTCATTGAGCTAGGCTATTCTATGTCTGGAGGGACTTCTGCATACACAAAATTTGCATAGCACTGCCTGGAGCAAAAGGAGGTGTGACCTAACCGGTCTGGATGCCTTCACTCCACTGAAGAGAAGAAACCTTCAGGTAAGGCCATGTTTCGTTCATTAATAGTGTTGCACACTGTTTTAAAAACAGGACGTTCTCTTTCTTCATCTTAGCTTCCCTTGCAGGTTTTTGTTGTATTCCATGCTTTTTGAGTGGGGAGGCATTTGGTCTTTAGTAGACTTGCCTTCAGAGCTTTAAAAATGTGTACATGAATATGTAATGATCTTTACTTCACTGTAAAAGTTGTTACTATTTAACAGGAAAATCCTAAGATAAGTCAGGGAATGATGAGATGTGATCAATAAAAATGTTGCTATTGCTTTTAGTATCCATAAGGGGGAACCAAAATCCAAGTCTTCCCATTTCTTGCAGAAACAAGAACAAATTGATGTAATTTTTTTTATTGCACTGACCAAATTAGTACAAAACACCATGCAAGTTTTTGAGCCCCCTGGAACTCTTCATTAGGCTAGATGTTACAAGATTTAAAAATATAGAAGGGTGGAAAGCAGATCTTACGCCATGGTGTAAAGGGCTGATATTGTTGGCATCCTTAGTGAGATGCCAGCAGGGTATAAACCTAAAGCTATTGCTGCATTGTAGGAATGCAGCATGTTCTCTAGGACACTTTGTTCTGTCTGTCTCCATTCTTGATTCGTTTTCTGAAAAACAAGTTAGTGTTTTGTGCTAATTTGGTTGGTCCAATACATGATAATATGTGGATGTTGTTTGGGGCATTTTACATGGACTAATAGGGCTGTAAAACCTTTTCCCATTTCTTGGCCTGAGAATTTTAGGCAGATGCCTTATTTTTTTCTTCCTTATGTTAGAGTATTGGTAATCATATCAGTGCAACAGTGGATTTTTGTCTGCTTGAATTTTGCAGTTTATTTCTGTAAAAATAATATCATCTTACAGTTCTAGTTAATTGCAATTACATAGTAAATACTTAACATATTACTTCAGACTAGGGCTGTCATGTGGTTAAAAATATTATAGTTAATTGTGTGATGGTTTTGCATGTCCATATAATATTTATTTATTTACAAGGCTGCAATTCTTGTGTGTAGATTTTTTGAGAGTAAGCGCCAATAGGACCTACTTCTGAAAGGAAGTTACACTGTCTGAAACACCACTTACTTCCAAAGAAATCTTATCAGTAGAATTGTCTCCTTGACTAGAATAAAACAGAAGTCCAGCGATATCTTAAAGACTAACAACAGCTATTCCAGCATGAGCTTTTATGAGCTTTTTAAATTTTGTTACAGTAGACTAACACAGATACCCCTCTGGAACTCTTGCCTCCTGAAAAGTGTATACAGACATGTACCAATTTGTATATCGTAAATCAAAGCACATATAGAGAATAGAGTAATTGCATATATACTCACAGAGGGCAAATTGGGAAGAACTTGCTGTTGGCACCATCCAGGGCTGACCCTCTGCCTCTCTCACTGCTGACTTGCTGCTGCAGAGAGGACCCCACAGCTGCCACCGTCAACTCCTGTGCAGACTACCACACTGGCTAAAAATAAGCTGTTCAACAGTATAGTGCTGCTCTTCCGAACTGTATTTGCACTGTTCTTGAATAGAAATGTTGACTGTCCCTTAGAACAAATATTATGAAGAGCTCTAAATTTTACTGTTAAAGCCCTCAGCTCAGATTGATTTGTTGGTTTAATAGGAAGAAGTATGTTTAGCCAAGTGGCACCATTTTTAGCAAAAGAAAAAAGATGCCTCAAAGTAGAGCTTCAGTTTTGTGTCTGTTTTTACCGCCTTTGCTGTAATTAGATCTTTACATGCTTTTATGTGGCTACAATTAAGTAACCTAGTTTTTGCTTTGTATTCTTAATCACAAATGACTGAAACCCTTCTTGATTATTCATTACTATTAAGTTTGCCATCTTTTGTATAGTGGAACCATATTGTCCTGCAGCCTAGATGCAATATAGAAAAAAAGCTTTATGCCTGTAGTCTCAATTTTGTGACTAATTTTTTTTTCCATTTCCAATTGAATTTCTATGTTGTTTCTGTTTTCAGTGTAAGGTGAAGTTCATACATGGCTCAGTGTTTCAGGGTAATTCTATGGTGTATGGTGTGTTATAGGCTACCTTTAAGACAATGCAATATCATATAGTAAGAAAATAGTAGGAATGGCAATCACCCTTTTCTGTTGGTTGCATTGTTTAGAAGGAGAGCGCAGAAACTGACTTAGGTAGTCTGACACCTGCCGTAATTAAGGCACAAGCAAACAGAACTGGTAGATTATGACCCCGCTTTTGGGCTACCCATTTCACACCTAGGAGGTTGGAATTTGAACCTCTTCTTGTGACATGGGAAAGAAGATCCTAGAGCTTGGTCCCTCGGTCTTTTGAAAATTCTAAGATTCTTCTTAAAGAGGGTTATTACAGAAATCTCTTTTCTTCTTTTTGGCAGATTTTGCTGTAATAGATTGTTACAATAGCAGTTCAAGCAGTTTATATAACCTGCATTTTCTGTATAATATATGTTGCAGGGAATTGCAGGGGTTAACTCTTCTGCAAAAAGTTTGTTATAGTGAACTTTTATAAAGTTGATAATTATTTTTCTATTTCAGTCAAAAGACAAGATGATGCGGGGATCACGCCGAGGCTGTGTTAGACTGAGAGTAAGTATTTGTTTTTGTATTTTTTGCAGCTTTTTGATATGATAGAGCTAGCAAGTCATTTGCTTGGCTGGACAGTTGGGATGCCAGTGTTCTAATGAAGACCAAAACAAATTAAAGTACTAATGAAGACATTCATCTGACCATTGTAAAATAGAAGGCAGTGAACAGAAAAAAGTAAATGCATTTACAGAAGTGACAGGAATAACATGAATAAGCTTTGGCAAGTAGAAACTGATCAAAGTGTAAGATGTATTTGCCCTGAAATGTTTGTACTTCTCTTCATTCCAAGTCAGTACTATTCAGTGTACACACCAGATAGTTGGCATGTGCTCATTCCTCAGTGTAAGCTATCTTTTCATCCTAAGCAGCCAACCTACAAGTGTATTTTTTTGTGCTTTTAGTTTTGTGGTACATCATTCAGAAGCAGTCTGGTAAGATCAGGAACAATGAGAAGACATTCAGAATGGCATAAGTAACGCATAGCAGGAAAAACACTTGTATAAAAGTAATACCTATGCAGTATTTAATACATAGAACCTTTCTTCCTTTATGGAATTCAGAGTGGCATACACTATTTCCATCACTACATCAACCAAACCCATAATTGCTTAGCTTCAGCAAGGTTATTACACTGTGTGCTCTCCAACCTTGTAATCTTATTCTTGAAATGTCAGAGGTGCTGTGGTGATCTATAGAACATTCATGTTCTTTAGGCAAACCTGTTTTCTCCATGTCCTTTTGGCTTAACAGTCAAAACATGCTTTTTCGGGGCTAGCTTCAGGGGTGAGAGAGGGCAGGTACCGAGAAGGCACGGAGACAACAGGTGAAGTTAAAAGGCCACAACTTTATTGATTACAGTTTACAAGAGCCTTGGTGCCACATGGGGCGTGTTTCTCAAAATTGGTTGGTTCACCTTCCAGTCAATGACCCCCTCATCCCTCAGTCCACCAACTGAGGGGAGTGGGCACCTTATGATCACAGTGAATGGGACTCTGTGTGACTCCCCTGTCATCTGGAAGCGAGCATTCCTCACAGCCCCTGAACTGGACCTGTCCCTATCCTGCATCACCCTCAAAATCCCTTCAGGGGATCCCCCAACTATGGAGAAATAGTGCACACAGACCACATTTCCCCCTCCCCCAAAAGGATCCATGCCCAATGCCAAAACTGCCACAAGAGCCACAGAATGGCTCCCACTAAAGCTCCTAAAGCTGCAACCAAATTCACAGACCATCCTGGATATCCTGCAACCACATGTCCTGTCCATAGCTGGACAGATGCACTCCATCAGGATGGTACAGAGCCTCCAACTAAAAGGAAATGTTCAGGTGATAGATCACACAATCCCAAACCGCTTCCACAAAACACGCAACCGCTTTTGCCCCCCCCCCCCCAGTGCTTGGCCAAGTCCACCTTCCTGGGTGAAGCTGCACCCTCCCACAACCTCCTCTCCTGCCAATCCGGCACAGCACTCCAAGCCCCCCAAAATACACCTGCAGTGTCCTCAGGTTGGCCATGATTGCCTGTGACAAATCAAGCCTGGCCAGGAGCCCAAACCTTTCTCCCCCGGTTGGATCATCACAGCCTCTGGGGGGCCAGAGATTGCCATGTGACAAAGCACCATGGGAAGAAAGGACTTCCATTGCACCTCATTCACGCCAATCACCTTCACATTGACTATGCCATGAAGACCCAGGTGCTGTCCCCAACTAGATTTAGCTGCATAACGACCTGTCCAATGGACAGTGCTATGCCCGCAGAGCCAAACTGACTTGGCTATCCTGTGGGAACTAAAAATGAGAGGGATTAAGCAAGAGCTCTGGGCACACATAAGACTTATACGTGCCCGACTTTCACCTACTCACCGCTGGGATCTCTGAAGGGGAAAGCCCAGATCCACCGCCACTGTGGCATCCCTGATCTGGAAGGAGTGGGCCCCAAAGTCACCTGAAGGCCAGCCCACTGCAGCTGTGGACAACCTGAGCATGCTCACAAACTGAAAGCAAACTGAGAGGGAACCTGTCGGTGTGGATGAACAACGGACCCCCACCCTGCTGGCGTGTCTACAAATAGCCTGACAGTGCTAGTACTGGGCATGGGGAGGACATGGTAGCCTCCAGGGAAAAGTAAGCCCCCTGTCCCTGCTGGTCGGTTTTGGACCGCCATAGCTAGATGTAAACTCTGGACCCCTACAAGGTCACATCAGCGAGCTCCATGGCCCGTCTGGAGGCATCGCAGCAAGAGCCAGCCACCAACTCTGGTTTTAAATTGTATCTTCATTTGATGTAATCTGCCTTGAGCCTGTTTGCAGGGAGGGCGAACTAGAAATTAAATAATAAAATAAATAAAATGAAATAAACTCCCCAACCCTGAGGGCCCCCAAAAAGGCCAGGGTGAAAGCAGCTTCAAACAGACACACCTCAAAAAGTGACCAGCAGATGGCTGGGAGCTGGCTGATAATACCCCCAAGGACCGGCCACATTATGGGCCTCCAGTGGTCCGCAGGGGGCAGACAGCACCTGCTCCAGGCTTCAGTGGCCCTGCACGCAGCAAAAGAACAGCAAGGGTCAGGGGACTCCCCCCCCCGCCCTCGTCTTACTGAAAATGAGATGGCAGCCAAGTGGTTACGCATGGTCTTGGGTGCCTGGCCTTGCTCCTGAAGGGAAGCCAAGTAGCACAGCACCATGGCCTTGGAAGTGGGCAAGGTGGCCCAGCCCCCAACACTGGCTGAGAAGTGCAGGAAGCTATCTAGAGCATTACAGTAAACCCGCAGGGTGGAAGGAGCAACCAAGGCAAATACTCCCTCTGTTATTATGTGTCCCTAAGCTCCCTCAGGTCCCCTAGATCCTGGTGAACCAGACAGACAGGTCAAAGAACCTGTCTGTCTGGAATCGAGACAAGGCGTCCACAGTGCAGTTATCAGTCCCCCCCCCCTCAGCATCAGAGTGAACCTGCAGCTTGGCCTCCAGTTCCCAGCCTTCTGTCTGAGGGAGACCCCTTGTACTAGTCCAGGAATGACAGCCAGACCTTTAGCTCCTCCCTAATGCCTTTAAGGACCCAGATGTGGTGGAGGGGTGACCCCCCACACACACCCCATTGCCCTGGCAAGGTGGGAGCAAAAGGACTGCCCCAGAGAGACTACCCTGCATGCAAAACTGAGTTGCCTGATCAAGGACTGAATGTCCTTGAGTATGTCTTTGGGATGAGATAGGGTGCGGTTAATGAGATCCCTGAGGGCTCAGAGCTTGTCTTCAGGAAGCCATGAGCATCCAGCCACTGAGTCAAGCTTGAAACTCAGGTAGGTGAGGTGGGTGGCTGGGCCCTCTGTCTTCCCCTGAGCGAGAGGGACACCTACCTCCTCTGCCAAAGCCTGGGAGGAAACCAGGTGGTCAGTGCAGGCCAAACTGCCTGTTGGGCTCACTATAAAGAAGTTATCCAAGTAATGGTTAATGTGGGGGCACCCTGTGTGGGTGTGGGCCAAAACAACCATAACAAAACTGGTCAGACCTGGGGCCTTCTTTGGGTGGCTCCTGTGTGGGAGCAGGGAATCAAAGGGGCTAGCAGTTTGCCTGGCCACCAGCTCCTTCACAATCTTACAGACCTTGCATGCCAAGTGAACCCCAAGGGGATCCTCATCATCTCCATATGTCCTTACTCACCACCCCCCTGGACTTTGTGCCCCTCATGCAGCCCCATGCCCAGAGTCCCTTGACTTGCTACCAGCTCTACATCATATGGCCCATGCTTGCAGGCCAGGAACATGGGCCATCTCCCTCCAGTAGTCCTCCCCTAGGTCTCCCTCCTCCCTTCCAAAGAGGACTCACCAGTGGTTCCCTCACTTTCTGACTCCTCTTGATGCAAGGGCCTCTGGGACTTGCAGGATCTGCAGTTCTGTTTTTTTGCCAGCCTCCTCCCTCTCCTCTCTGGAGTGCAGGAGTTTCTGGTAGACAGGGAGCACACCTGCCTGTGGTCTTGCAACCGAGGAGCCCCCCTGTCAGCTTTACCCACTGTTCGTAGGGGAGACCTTAACAGGTCCAGGGGCCCAGATGCACCCAGCTGCTCAACCCTCTCTGTGGGTAGTTCTGTAGCCTTAGACAGACCCTATAAGTTGCAATCCTCTTCTGCCCTGGCTGCACACCTCTAGGTCGACCTGGTCAGCTGGGTGTCTCCCCTTTTCCCTGAGCTGTATTCCTGGGAGCTAGTACAGCCTGAGTGACCCCACCCAAGCAAGGGTGAGCTGTCCCTGCTCAGACTTTGGTGAGAGTGCAGAAAGCTTTCTTTGGTGTGAAGCCTGGCACTGGCTCTGCCTTTGACTCTCTTCTTTATACCCTTGCATCCTGATTGGTTGAACAGCAACCAATCCAATTTTTTCTTTTAAATTTTTTTAAAAACAACAATTTTGCAATGTTGGTGCATTAAAAAAGCAAACCTTGGAAGTTTCCTAAGCTTGTTAGCGGCAATACGGCTAAGAAAAATTTAAAAATGGACTAAAAAGTGTGTTGTGTGTGCACACTAACCTTGGCAGTAAGAAATAAATTCCTTTTTAATTTTTTTAAACAAGAATGTGGCAACATTGGTGCCTTAAAAAAACCCTGCAAGTTTCCTCAGCCCATCAACTGAGGAAACAGAAAGTTCTCTGCAGAAATGGGGTATTTTTCAAGTGCAGAAAAAATAAACGGACATCGCTTCAGTTTGACTCAGGTGTAAGATTACAGACAATGGGTGTGGTTGATAGCCCACCTGCTATCAGCACTTTCCCCAACCAGCCTATTAGGAAAACTGAGAGAAGAGGGAGTGGTATTAGGGCTGGAAGTGGTGGCAACCACTATTCCTACTCATCACCCATACTGGGAGCATGGTCAGTGGGTTAGCCCTGAGGTTGGCTGTCATACACACACAGCTACCCAGAGCTCCTTTTATCGTCATGCAGGGAGCCCATCTTGCACAACCAGTACTATGTTCCCTAGCCAATGCTTAAATGCCAGCAGCCAGTTTATGCTCTTACTAGCAAACTCAACAGACATACACAGTATATGTTTACAGCCTATAGTCTACAGTGAATTGTTCATTTTAATGATTCAGTCCATGCATAGATAGTAGATGAAAAACATCCTTTGGAGGATGAACAGCCTTGCAACTGAAAGCATAGTCACCCCTTAATTCCCTGTCTCCTCACACTTGTCTTTGGGCTTTTCTGTATGTTTAAGTTACCCCTGATCTTCTTGGCAGTCGATCCACAAGCATTGGAATCGGTTTGGGCACGTTTTTTCCACATAACTGCCCTCTGCATTTTTAGAGTTTTGGGAATCACTTTTTCTTCTTTGATGTGGCTCCACTTGTGCCCGCTTCATCGGTCAGGAGTCTTAGTGTGACACTGGACTCCTCCTTATCAATGGAGGCCCAGGTCGCAGCAGTTGCCTGGTCTGCTGTTTTCCACCATAGGCAGGCCAGGCAGATTGCCCCCTATCTTTCATCCCATGACCTAACGACAGTGATCCATGCAACGGTCACCTCCAGATTGGACTACTGTAACATGCTCTACGCAGGGCTTCCCTTGGGTCTAACCCTGAAATTACAGCTGGCCCAGAACACTGCTGCACATGTCCTGATACAGGGCACACATCACTCCAATCTTGCAGCAGCTACACTGGCTCCCCGTGGAGTCGGATCAGGTTCAAGGTTTTGGTTTTAACCTAAAAAGCCCTGAACGGACTGGGACATGCATACCTGAGGTACTGCCTTTCCTTGTACGTACCCCAGAGAGTGCTTAGATCAGCGGGTAAACATCTACTGTTGGTCCCTGGCCCCAGGGAGGCTTGGCTGGCCTCGACCAGGTCAGGGCATTTTCAGTCTTGGCCCCAACCTGGTGAAACTCTGTCAGAGGAGACGCAGTCCCGTCAAGATCTTTTCTCCTTTCGGTGGGCCTGCAAGACAGAGATGTTCCACCAGGCATATGGTTGAAGCCAGCATTAGGTCCATCAGATGAGCCTCCCTGCTAGCAGGGTGGGGGGCTATATAGCCATCCATATAGTGATCTGCCCCCACCCATTCGATGGTTACAGTGTAATATCCACTCGCACCTCCCCCTTTTTCTTTTTCTTATGTATGATGGGCAGGGAAGTGTGAAGGGGACCTCATCTTAGGATGCTGGAATTTATATTATTGAGATTTTTAGTATCAAAAATTATGTCTCTTGGAGATCTGTGATTTCGTTATTTTATTTCTTGTATTTTTATTGTCGCTGTAACCCGCCCTGAGCCCGCTTGTGGGGAGAGTGAGCTAAAAATCAACCAAACTAAACTTCACATACCTTAAATCAGGATTTTCAAATAAGAGTGCTGTTGTCAGTGACATGGCAGCATTCACACACACTTATTTTTTGTGCATGCTTGTATTGATATATCAATATAAAGGCTGAATTAAAATAGCAAGTTTGAAAAAGAACACTACCTGCCTTTGTATGGGGAAGCCTAAAATGGGAGCTTCTCCATCTATCCATTTATGAACCATATGGAAAATGCTATATCCCTTTCAAACAGCACTGCTTTTTTCTGGCGCTGTAAGTAGGCACCCCTTCCCTGGGCCACCAGGGCTTTTATAATTTTTAAAAAACCAACACTTGAATATTGTTATAGCGACACACTGTTGTAGTGATAAGTTTAGCAGGTTCTCTGAACTCCCAGCATTCATTTTTTTTTTAAAAAAAAGCTTGTATCTAGTTCCTTTCCTCTCAGAGATTTAAGGGAAAAGGCATATCTCCACAAGGGAAAGGGTTAGAAATTTACTTTTTTAAAAAACAAAAACAGGATTTTGAGAACCTGCTAAACCTATCAACTTTTTTGTGCATGTTTATATCACTGTTCCCTGACTTGGATAGCCCAGGCGAGCCTGATCTCATCAGATCTCAGAAGCTAAGCTGGGTCGGCCTTGGTTAGTAATTGGATGGGAGACCTCCAACGAAAACCAAGGTTGAAGAGGCAGGCAATGGCAAATCACCTCTATTAGTCTCTTGCCATGAAAACCCCACCAGGGGTCGCCATAAGTCAACTCTGACTTGAGGGCTCTCTCCACCTCTATATAGATATAAGGGCTAATCTTTTTAAAAGATTGAAAACAAAAGCACTCACCATCAGGGCACAGGGGGGAAGAAAGAGGGGGAGAGGTGTGAAGGCCCATATACGGACTCCCAAATATTTATTTAAATAGCCTGCGCCTGGACTATTTTAATGACTCTTTTAAGATTATTATTGATTTTATGGTTTTGTGATTGATTCGCTGTGTTTTGTGAATGTTGTTAGCCGCCCTGAGCCCATTTGCGGGGAGGGCGGGATATAAATCAAATCAAATAAATAAACAAATGACAGTTCAGTCATTACTAAGTGGGTGGGTGTGGACGGGACAAAGAAAACCGAAAGAAACATTAAACACACAAGAAAAAGAGACTTGAAATCAACTTCTAGAAAAAAGATCAGTGTAAAAGTGGTCTCAAAAGAATCAGGAAAAAATGGGAAAACCAAAAAGAAAAAAAACTAATGCAAAAACTAACAGCACTAAAATGTGTGT
Organism: Eublepharis macularius; assembly: GCF_028583425.1. Taxonomy (NCBI): domain Eukaryota; kingdom Metazoa; phylum Chordata; class Lepidosauria; order Squamata; family Eublepharidae; genus Eublepharis; species Eublepharis macularius. The sequence goes on along the minus strand of NC_072794.1, from coordinate 87,413,648 downwards.
GGAAATCGGGATAAACCAAAGCAGTATGATACCAGAACTAACAAAAAAAAACCCATATGGAGAAGTCCTTGTACTGTTCATTATGGTTGCTGCTGCTTTTCAGCCCAGAAAGTAATTTGTGTGGTACAAAAGAGGCTGGACAAGGTTAGGTTACAACTCAGACTTTCTTCCACCTCGGTAAGGGAGTCAGTTCCATGTTGTAATGAACCATACATAGGTAACAAAGCTGCTGCTGTATCAAGCTGTACCTACAGCTCTTGTTTTATTCTTGTAGCGCTAATAGCCTGAAACATAAATGGTTTATTAGTTGTGTGTGTGTGTGTGTGTGTGTGTGTGTGTGTGTGTGTGTGTGTGTGTGTGTGTGTGTGTAAGTAATATGTAGGAATGTCTGTAAGTTAAAATGATGTAATACTTGAGCAACTTTGGGTAGCCTCTTTTATGCATGTAGTTGACTTGCATGATTAGACTGACAGACGCTCCAGAAACAAATTTCATGGATTGCATGTGGATGCTATTGGCTGAAGAATTGGAAGTAAAATTTGTAATGGATATTATAAAGCTACATATTTGCCTAATGCATAAGAGAGATGTTGTGATATAAAAACTATTGGAGACCTGTTGTTGAATGTAGTGGTGATAAGAGCAGGTGCATGGGCGGGAAACTGTTTGCCATTTCATGTATTTTCCAGAGGCAGTTATTATTTTCTCTTGATAATTGGCAAATTATAGTTCTGTATTAAGAGCTGCAATTTGCTGAGCACACTTCATAGCTTCTACAATCTTAATTCTGATTATGATACCTTCTGCATTAATTCTTCATCTTGAAAAAACTATCTTCTACCAATCACTTCTTGAGAGAAGTGGAGAAATACACTTGATTAAGCTGTTACCAAGACTTTACATCTTTCATGTGAGTATGGTGTAAATAGCCTCTTTGAAAGATAACAGGTACTGACTTTTTTAATGCTTGAGTAATAATAGTAGGCAGTTTGGTTTCTACAGCTTTTGGAAAGTGGGGCAGGGCTTACTGTCCTTGAAGTACTGAATCTGTTTGTGCTTTACAGAAGCCTCCAGGTACAGATATGTATTGACAAATATGACTATATATAGCTGTATGTGGAATCCTTTTGTTGTCCTGAGGAAACAACTGAACACTATGCAGAGTATAAATAAACTCCATAGTATACCATTGGAAAAAAAACACCAGTCCCCTAGTAATCAGAGAAATTGATGCAGCAAGAACAGGTTAAAAGTATAGCTCCAAACTGTGATATATTTTACTGGATGAAAAATGTAGTTCTCTTGAACTCTCTGATTTTATACTGAAAAGTGGGGGTATATATATTAGTGTTTCAAAATGTCGTTGTCTCTTAAGGCACTTGCTTGTATGACTTGAAATAAAGCTTTGCTTAGAAGAGCAGAGATCTTTGAAACCTGAATGTCAATATTTTGTTCTAGCTCATCCATTTTTAAGGGGTTTAATTTCTTCTTTGGAAAAAAACTAAAAAGCTTTTGCTGGATTTTGGAGCAGAGAAACACATCTGTCTCACAGTTAGAAAAAATGCAGTATATGCGTAACCTTTAGAAGGGGTTTGATTTTCAGGTACTGCCTGTTTACAGTCTGAAATTTGCTTTCAAATTTGCCCATGGATTTCATATTCTAGTCATGTAGTGATAGACTGCTGCTGATGTCACAGCTTCCTTATCAGGATTTTGCCTTTGTTTCACAGGGAGCTGTGATTGGTATAGACGATGAGGACGACAGCACCTTCACAATAACTGTTGATCAGAAAACCTTCCATTTCCAGGGTGAGCTGAAAGAAGAGGGTCTTTCTTATAATAGTTACTGATAATTCTCTTGGTTTACTGTTCAATAGACTAATTTTATGCGTTTGAGTTAATGAACTGCATGATAAATGTGCAGGGAACATTCTAGAGTCTGAAGCACTGTGAGTTAGTCAGGGATTTGTATCTGCAGTGTATACATATGTGCTAGAAAGGGCTATAGCTTTGGCAGGATCTGGAGATTAAAAATTTAAAAGATATATCAGTCAAGGGGAAAAGAATAATGGGCGTTCGTTGATGGGTTTTGCCTGTGAAAAAAACTCTACCGCCAATCTTCATTATCAAGATGTGCTGTTATGCCTTTCTGTATGAAAAAAGCCACAGGATCGTGTGGAGGTTGCAGCTTTTGTTGATATAGAACTCAAGTATGAGGGGAGACCAGAGCCAACATTTGATTTAAAGGTGGACTTTGCTTCAGGATCTACAAGTTCTCACTCATTTCATCTATATTTCTTTGTTCTTGTCTGCCAGTCACCATTTTCCTGCTCTTATCCTTTTTTCATATTTACTAACGCCAATGCCATCTGTTACTGCTATGTTTCGTCATTGCATGTTATGGTTCACCAGTAGAAAGGGTAAGGTACTGTGTTTTTCATTTGTGCTTCTAAACGACTCCCAGATACCTTTTGCCAACAAGATTGGTAAATATTGTAATTTTAATAAGCTGTTTGCCTTTCCATAGCTATAATCTGTATTTTATATCATAGCTTTCTCTGCTGCTGGTGTCTATTTTTCTCCCTTTTTCATTTTCAGATGAACTGCAAAGTAAATGTTTAGCTTGCGACCATAAGCAATTAATTGTAAAAATTAAAGAGTAACATGCTATAAGTCTGGTTTCTAATAACACTAAGTTTGTAGTGCAACAACCCATTATTTTGTATTACATTTTTAATTTAAAAAAAAAACTCTGTTGGATAATTATATTGTCAAATACCTTTAACAATAAATGTTAGGCTCCATATTGCATACACTTGTAGTTTCTGTTACTGTATCTTCTCAGTGACTTGGCTATCCTGTGGCTTTTATCAGGCTAAATGAGGTATCATGAAAATTCTTTGTATAACTCCATGCTGACAAATGCTTAATTCCTTTGCTCTCAAGAATAAGCTGTTAATAGACCATAGACCACACATGTTCTTCAAAAGCTAGCAGCGATTTTGTCTGGCTTGATGCGGTTGAAATCTGCAGTTCTTTACTGCAGCTATTAAAGGAATGCCTTCTGCAGTTCTCAGTTTGCAGCTTGTTGTGTTGCCTGCTTGTGAAGGGAAAGCTTCTAGAGAGAGAAGTGCCTTGTAGCAGAACAAATTAATTCAAAATAAAGTGATTTGGATGTTTGGTATATTTCCTTTTAAATAAGTATTATTTTGTTCCATTTTTTAAAAAAATACTCTCTTGTGACTTTGTATTTCTACTGGTTCACACGTGTCACGATGATGCAGAACTTAAAAATTAGAGGGTTGAATTATTTAAGTTGTTAACTCTTAGCTAACTGTCTTCAAGTGTATTCCTGGCTACTAATCTTTAACATATTATCTTGGTGGTACATTATCAGTTTGAGATTGCAACTCTGTTTTATTTTTACACTTTAAAAAATCGTATCTGGAGTCTAGCACATTTAGACTGTATAATGTATATCCACTGTGCATGACGTAAAGATTTTCTTTAAATTTCAGTTCTAAGTTGGTCATACTCATTAGACGTGAAATTGTGTGAGTGCAAATTACTCTGAGAACTGATTGAATAGTATTTCTTTCAGAACTTGGTCAGCATTGATAATTATGTGTCTACTAATATAACCTTGTTCAGACCCCCATATGCATAGTAATGTAGAGGCTTTGCTTCCCCTGAAATGAATGGTGCAGATCTTGACAGTAGGATAGTTCCATGAGACCATTATTGCTGCTGTATCAGTAAGGAAGTGCTGGATCAAGGCTCTTGTTTGCATTTGAACGCTTGCATTCTAATATTATAAACTGCTTTAGGTTGTTAGAAACCCATCCTACCATTTTCAGATGATAAATTGTATGTTCTGTTCCGTGAAAGAATTTCTAAACCAGATTAGATTTTCATGCAATTTGTCAGTGATAAAGGATGCACCAAATACTTTGAAAGCATGCATAGTCCTCCACAATCCCAGTGCTGATCTCAGGATGGGAAGAAAGATATTGTGTTACTATTGTGTAACTACTATGGAGTTACTATTGGTGGTGGCTGGATCATTCTAATTAATTGGATATGGGAGAAAGTATAGGTGAATATTTGGGAACAATCCTTGAAGGGAGGTATTGAAAACCAAAGCATGTAGTGTTTTCTCTTAATCTGCATTCTCCTCCCCAGTCCTGTTGCTTGGCTGTGGTAGAATATGACAGAATGTTGAGAAGTCACTGTTACAAGGTGAAAGAATTGCAAGGGGTGGGGGAATTGGGATGCAATCTGTCATTGTTGTGCAGTTGCTTTGATATATGATTGGTGAGCAGCAGACTTCTTATTTAGGTCTGGACTTGTCTGATACATTGCAGAAAGGAATCTTTATTTATCTTTTCCAGTGCAGTGGGACACAGGGGAACTGGAGCTGGTGCATATACATCTGATAGCATACTGTACATTTCCCAACCCTAACTTCACTTTCTTCCAGGATGCTATAGCCTATTAGTTACTCTGCCCCTTTTGAAGCCTAAAAAGCTGTTGTAGTATGTACGGTTAATTAGGGCCACAAGAAGTGTCCCTCCTAATCCTGACTGATCCTTGTGTCAGGACTCTTTTCTTGTAAGAATGAGCACAGCCTTAAAACCATGATGATGATGATGATGATGATGATGATGATGATGATGATGATGATGATGATGATGATGAATAGTATAGTATATTGGTGGGATGGGGATTAGGGTAGGAGTGTATGTGCCTCATGGCATACATTCACCCAACTGTAATCTTCCCCTTCAATATACTATAAGCTATCAGGGAATTAAACAGACCACTTTCTCCTTCTTGCCTCTTTAACTGAAGTTTTGATGTCCTTGTGTTCCCAAGCTCATAGAGGTCAATGAGGATGCTCAAGGTCAGGCTCCCTTAATTTGTAAATTAAGAAAGAAAAGTTTTTATTCATACCTAAGGTGTCCCTCAAATATGCAAAAATCTCTACTTTGCAGTGAGTGACCCCCATTTCATTGTTCCACTAATTAGAACTAGATCCTAAAGTTGTTAATGGAGTGAAAGTTGGAGTCTGAAGAATTGTAGAGTGGAAGGTAAACAGTTGAGAGATTGTTTTCTCCCTACAGTGCAAGACAGCTGAGCTCCATATTGGAACAGCAAATAAGGGTAACTGTTTTAAGTGATTTAGGCATCTCAAAGGTTATCCCAAAAATTAGGTTTAGTTGACTTGGTTTCTCTCTTCTGCCAGGTTTGAAATATTGGGATGATTGAAATGGATTGCTTTAAAAATTACATAAGTCAGGGGGAAGGGAGGCAGAGGAGGAGGTTCTTACTTATCCTGTATGTTGTAGCTTGCTTAATAAGCAATGTTGTTTGATTTATACCCTTAATGAACTTGCAGTTAATATAGGGAACTCTTTACCGATATTTTATTACCATAGTATACTCACCTGGATACCTGAGGCAAGCCCGATCTCGTCAGATCTTGGAGCTAAGCAGGGTTGGTTTTGGTTAGTAATTGGATGGGAGACCTCCAACGAAGATCAGGGTTGCAGAGGCAGGCAATGGCAAGCTACCTCTGTTAGTCTCTTGCTATGAAAACCCCGCCATAAATCAGCTGTAACTTGATAGTACTCTTCACCACCACTTGGGAGTTAGGGTTTGGAAGGATGGAGTGCCACGATTAATTTTGAGAGAGGCAGGGAGAAATTTGGCAGTGGGGAAAAAGTAGGCTAGGTGAGGGGAAGGGGTGGGAGTCTGACAGGTCATACTTGTTCCCCATTCCAATTCTTCTCTCAGCTTACAGAGTTCTGGTTGCCTTGCCAATACACCACTGTGCCTAAAAGTGCTGTTGGTGAAGCCCAGGGCAGTCTGTATGAAGTTTATTACCATCCAAGAATAAATCCTTGGTAAGGAGGCTGATGTCACATGCATGTTCAGAGGCATCTGCAGGAATAATTTGGTGGGTATGGGAGGGATGTAATAATTGTCACTGCAGCTCATCTGATACAGATCAGTAGATTTAGGATTTAAGGCAAGTGTTCCTCTGCAGCAGACACTCATGTCCATCTTAGATAATGGCAATATGCTTTACATAAAGCTTCTTTTGGAAACTGATTTGAAATTACAGATAGTGCAGAACGCTGTAACAAAATTACAGCAGTGGCTTCCTGTTCCCAGACCCAATTCAAAGTGCTTGTCATTTCTTTTAAGGACTGATATGGCTTAGTACCGAGATACCTAAAGGATCAGTGTCTTGCATTTTTTGATCTTCATGCAAGATCCTCTTCCAGCTTCCAGGTGTTTCAGTGGTGAGGTATGTAACAGATAGAAGCAAGGCCTCTTGAGTTTTGGTGCCCCAACAGTGGAATGCCTTTCCTTGGATGACCCCCAGGCTTCAGATTTCTAGCACTGAGACAAATTGTTCTTTTCTGTTTTTTTAAAACGCTGGTTGCTTTTAGCTGATTACTGCTGAATTGCTGGTTTAGCTGACCTTGGAATCAGTTTTTGGGTTGAGGGGCTGGACAGAAATACTCAAATACACTTCCTTGGACATGTAGTCCTGAACCTCAGTAGTCTAGCACAACTGTGGTTCAAGGCTAGTTGAACAGGAAGCTATTTATCTGCTGTCAAAGCTGTCCAGGGAAAAGAGGGTTTTTTGCCTCTTTCCTTTTGCTTTATAGAGAGTTGATAGAGGGAGAAATGGATGCCTCACTCCTTTCAGCAGTATTTAAGATATTTGCTTCTGCCCACTGCTTAACTGACACAGTCACCTACCTTGCAACATTCTATGAGGGAAAGTTCCCCAAGAATGCAGAAATCTCCACTTTGTCTGTGTGGCCCCATTTTGCTGCTCTGTTTGTCCTTTAAGGTAGCTACTGGAACGAATGAGGAGTTGGTTACCCACAAGGAATTGTACATAGGGAAAATCCTTTCAATCCTTTCCTTAATCCTCTCCTCCATAATTGAAATCCAATTAGTCCCAAATCATCCTGTATTTTCTACCTTTTCCCAACTTCTCTTTCTGTGGAAAACTGATGAGCAAGATGCTCTGCAATTTTTAAGTGTACCTATTTACTTTATGCCTTCTTCCCAAATCCAGGAGAGTTTCTAATCTAGATACAGATCAATGGAGGGGGAGTGCATCCTATTCTGGTATAGTTTGACTGTGATAGTGTTAATGCAGTTGTGGGCACTGATAAGAGTTCACGGGAAGAGATATGAGATTTTGCCACTGGCCAGATGTCCAAGAGTTTTTAATACAGATTTTTTTCTCCTGTGGTCTTGGGAGTGGGTCAAGACTGCTGGGAAGTAGCTCCTCCTCCATCTTGCAGGGTCTGTCGAATTAGCCGATCCGTTAGAGGAGGGGCTCTTCCCTAGCCCGCCAGTTTTTTCAGGCCCTGCTCCTGCAGGGTGTCATGTTGCTGAGCTCTGGCAACGGCGATCCCCCCCCCCAAAAAAGAGAGCAGAAGACAGAAAACGAAAGCAAAGGGAAAATACAGCTTAAGGAGGCGGCATTGACCTGGCAAGTTCACCACTATCAAGCCTTTCTCTACCTGGCACTAGTGGGGAAGGCCAGGAGGCCTCAGAACAAAGCAGCCGCGGGGATAAGGAAGAGCCTGTCCCTCCCTCCCCCTTTTTGTTAGCTCCACTGAGTGAGGCAGAGGCACGCAACAGGGCAGATGCACCCCCCACCCTTCTCCAAGGGAGGAAAGTGCGAAAGCGGCTGTTCCCTGACAGGCGCCTGTGGTGTCGGGGGAAAATCGCAACACTGAGAAAGCGGTGGAGGAAAAGACGGGACGGAGCCTTTCCCTTGGAGCACGCACGAGGCAGCAAGTGAGGGATTTTCCCACCTGGACCTTGACACCCCAGTAAGCGCCCTTTCAGAGCAACGGGGGGAAGGTGGAGTGCCGGTGCTACTCGCAAGTAAGGTTGACCCTTACATTTGGGGTAGTTTGGAGCACATATTAACTCTGAGTGCCTGTGTGCTAACACAGTCCCTTTTTTCTCTCCCTCTCTGCCTCTCACTTTCTCTCTCTCTCTCCCATCCACTAGTCCCCTGTTCCCCCTCCTTCTTAGGTGGGGAGTGAGTGTTTGGCGGGAATGGAGTCAGAGGCAGGCCTGGAAGGACCCAGCAGGGCAGAGGGCCTCAGAGGCTGCATTGACCTGGCAAGTTCACCACTATCAAGCCTTTCTCTACCTGGCACTAGTGGGGAAAGCCAGGAGGCCTCAGAATTAAACTTCTCAGGGCATGATGCCAAAAATAATCTTCTGGCGTGGCTCAGAGCAGAGCTAAAGGAAAAAGTTACAGAGGCTATGAGGGTGGCAAATGAGCAGGAGCCCCCCAAGAAGGCAACATTGAAAAGAGGGGTTGGTAAGAGGCCAAGGCTAAGTCATTCCTCAGCCTCTCCAAAACCAAAATGGAAGAAAGCAACCCTCAGAAGGCAAGAGGATTCTAGCAACTCAGAAGAATCTACGTCAGAGTCAGGACTATCAGAGCAACTCTCTGACAATGAAGACGGGGAACTTTCTGAAGAACAAGAAGAACCAGTTGGTCCTTCTCAAACCAGGATTTTCCCACAAGATGTATATCTTAGACTACTGCCTAAAGTCTTGAGAACCCTGGAGATTGCACAGGCAGCGACTGGTAAGGAGGAGCCAAACCCAGCCATCCCTCAGGGTCTGGAAAGAGCGCTGCCAAAGCTTGGTAGTACTCAAGCAAGTGTACCACTGCTGGCCATTTTCCATAGCATCCTGTAAGCTGAATGGGATAACCCAGCTAAACCCAAGGCATACCATTCCGTTTTCAGTAAATTTTACTCACTAACGCCAGAATCAATGAAGAAGATTAAATTGCCAGTGGTAGATGACCCGGTTACCAGCCTGGCTACTACGTCTGTACTACTCATGGATGCAGAAGGGATGCCAAAAGACCCATCAGACAAAAAGATAGAGCAGTCTTTGAGGCGAAACTTTGAGGCTTTGGAGCAGCCCTAAAAGCTTCAGCCACTGCATCACTTTTTTCAAGAGCAATCTTCACTTGGGTGTCAGATCTAGCAACAGCAGGCAGAGATGTACCTAAGGAGATCAGGAACGTGGTGAAGAAAATAGCCCTAGCAGCAGCTTTCGCCGCAGATACAACAATGGACTCCTTCCAAATGTCAGGTAGAGCCATAGGTTTCTACGTAGCCGCAAGGCGAAACACGTGGCTGAGGAATTGGGATGCAGACCCTCCGGCCAGAAACAAGGTTGCAGCTATACCCTTTACAGGTATGAAACTCTTCGGGAAAGCATTAGACAAGTGCCTAGTAGAGGACGCTGAGAAAAATAAAATCCTTCCATCTAAGACAAGGGAGACGAAAGTGCGAGATAGGCACTCCTTTCATGACTACAAGTGCCCTCACCGCCAAAGTGGAGCCAGGACATATAGAATCCGATGGCAGTCAAGATCAACAACTGACAACAAGGCATTCTCCTTTCGCAAGTCTGGACAACAAGCGAAGGGACCGAAGAAAGCAAACCAGGCATGACTACCACAGACCACCAGTGAATCAAATTAGTGGGCAGCTACAAGATTTTGCGACCCAATGGCAAACTACTGTTTCAGAAAAGTGGGTTGTGGAAATGATATCCAGGTGTTACTCCCTGGAGTTCAAACAAAGCCGTTGTCATGTCCATTACACATACCAAGGAATTCACTGGAATAGAAACATATCAAAATTAAGCTATTCAACACCTTCTGGATATAAGGCCAATAGAGCCAGTACCTTTGCTGTACAAACAGGGGAGTGTACTCAGTGTTCTTCATAGTACCAAAGAAGAACGGGGATGTCAGAGCGATATTGGACTTGAAGTGGCTAAATCAATTCATCAAGTCAAAAAAGTTCAAGATGGAAACCCTAAGATCTACCATGGGAGCCATTCAAGAAGGGGATTTCCTGGCCTCCATAGATCTCTCGGAAGCCTATCTCCACATCCCCATTTGAGAGTCACACAGGAAGTATCTACGATTCGCGTACGACGGAGAACACTATCAGTACAGAGCCCTACCTTCGGTCTGAAGTCGTCACCACGGGTATTAACAAAAGTGTTGGTTACCCTGGTAGTGTACCTCCAGCTACAAGGAGTAGCCCTTTGCCTTTACCTCGACGACGTCCTCATAAAAGCGTCAACATTCTCAGAGGGGGTGGAGGCAATGAAACGAACAGCGGACTGTCTGAGAGACAGGGTTTCGTGCTGAACAGGGAAAAGAGCATCCTGACCCCAGCACAGAGGCTCCTTCATCTGGGAGTGTTGATAGACACTACCAAAGACAGAGCCATCATTTTGATGGACAGACAGTAGATAACCTCCTTAATACATGCGGTGCAGAGGGTCGAGACTGTACAGGTGATGCAATTGGCAAAGCTCCAGGAAGAAAAGAAAATCTTCTATTTTCTTTTGTGTTGTATTAAACTGGTTTATATGTTGTCCTGAGAATCCTTTGATCAATAGGAAAGGGGTCTAAATTATTAAGTTAGGATCTCTTGTGAGTAGCTTCTCTTAGGGTTATTAAAATTGCAGGCACTTGGTTGGTCATGTATCTCAAATGTTGATACTAATGGCCAGAAATCTAAAATATGTTTTAAAGTCTGCGTTTCCTGATTCCTAGGTTTGCTGTTCTGCAGCCAGTTAAATCAGCTTGTGGTTATGTTAGTTGACATCATTTCTTTGACACAGCATATCTATATCACCTTTTCATTTAACTCTTAACCTGTATTGTTGGTAGTACTTTAGTGTCAAGATAAAAACAACCAAAAATGACAGGATCCAGACAATTAAAGTTACAGGTTAGATACCCTTGAGATGAAGTCTAATGGAACTAGGGCTTATGATCAACAAAGTCCAACCTCCACATTGATTGAAGTATATTGGGATATTTTTGCCAGCTCTAGCCAATGAGAAGAAAACAACCTTTTTTGTCTGATTTATACCTTGTCATTATCCATGTCATTATAACTTCCAGTGTCAGACTATAGAGCAAATTTCGTTACTATTTAGAAGCTGCTATCTGCACTATTGGATTTTCTTTCTCATGGGGTAGCTTTTTCAGAACAAGTTAAATGTTGCTCAAGGAGTTAAATGTACACTCAAGGTGTAATTGATATTAATGTATAAAGTACTTAATATCTTCAGTCTAATATAATGAAGGAATAACCACTTACTAAGATCAACTAAATATTAACATGTATTTGGGTAGCATAGCATAGAACTATGTTAATAGCTTTCCCTTCCCTGTGAAAATAGTCTGTTGTTGGTTTAAGATGGCAGAGAAAAACTGAAAACCGGAGAGGGGACCCTTTGTGACATATCTATTTATCCATATTGAATACTTCTAGACAGAATTAAATATGTGAAGTTATCCACAATGAAGCACAGTTATTTTGCACTTCGTTTACTATTTGCTTGGTTTAGTAAAAGGTGCTGAAACTCCTATGAAGATAGTATATTGATTTTCCAGCAATATTGGCCATCTGAACCCCTCTAGCTTGGCTACAGATGTTGTAGAAGTATTAGCGATCTGAATGGTTTCCCACAAATGTGCAATTTGTTTCAGAAAGATCTAGATAAGTACTATCAATACTTTGAAAGATTGTCTGATATGCAGACATCAGCATGGATAAGACTTCTGTAGTAAGAATAACTTTGGGGAGTTAAAGGCATAGCTCCGTCTGTTAACTCCTTGTTCTGTTCTCTTGAATATGCATTTTAAAAATTAGATACATTTTTTTTTAATTTTAGGGAGTGTGAATGATGACCTGAACCAAATCTTCATGGAATCATGGAGGAGGAGCAACATTATGAAATCCCACTCCACTCCCCCCCTTCATAATTCAGAAACCTCTAACATGGTTAAGCCAACTGATTTCTGCATCCTCCTTTTTCCATTTAACTGAGATTTCATTGCTCCCAACATTCTGTCTCTTGGAGGTTTTTCTGTCTTCATCAGGCCAGTTGTTTTTCTTCAGTTAATATACAAAGATATGTTTTCCTGGGTATTTGGAGAGATCTAATTGTGTGTGTGCATTAGTGGTGTGCAAGAAAAAAAATCTAAGTTTCCCGCTTCGGAATTTCCGAAGCAGGAAAAAGAGTCAGAAATAAGCAATTTCCGTTGCTTATTGACCTGCTTCAGTTTGCTCCATAAAGATTTGGCGCACACTGACAAACTTCCCACCCCACCACTTATTTCACCCAATGGGAGGGGGATGAGGGAGTTCCCTCCTCCCCCTCCCATCTGGTGAAGAGGAGGAGGAAATTCCCTCCTCCCTCTCCCATCGGGTGAAATAAGCGGCAGGGGTAAGTTCTAGCCGCTTGCTTCAGCTGACCAGTGGGGGAGCCTCCTCCACTTCCAGTCAGCTGAAGCAAGGGCAAAACTTAAAGCACCCACTGCACTGCTTGCAAGCGGTGCGGGCGGCACTTAAAAGTTTAAATCCCCTGCCCTTGCTCCAGTTGACTGGGGGAGCCTGCCAATCAGCTGAAGCAAGGGTGCGGGGTTTAAATGCACTCAAAGCTTTTCGAAGTGACCTGGATCACTTTGGAAAGCTTTGATTTGGGATCCCCGAATCAGGCCTACAATGCTGGGCCCAATTCAGAAATCTCAAATCTTTACAAATCGGGGCTGACTCAGGTATTTGTCCCAAATCAGAAACCTGAATCGCACACCTAGTGTGCATGCATCCACTCACCCACGTGTATATCTTATCCTTCAAGTCTCTTGGGTTAAGTCTTCTATCTTCCTATCCAGCCTCCTAGTAAAGGTTGGTGCAAAAGATTTTTTTTCTCTCCTGCTCCTTTTTTCTCGAAGTATTTTTATTTAAAAGTTTTATATCCCCTCTTTCATCTTAAACGGTTTGAAGAAGCTTTAAGTAAGCACAACTTGTATTTTATTATAGGATTAAGGATTATTTTATATTTTATACCTTCTACCATCTTGCACCTTGGACAATTATAGTGATATATTATAGTTACTGCATGTTCCACATTATTCTTTAAAGACTTTTCTATCCTTGTTTCCCTGGCATCCAAAGTATCAGCATGCTACTGATTCTTGACAATGGGTGATATTAAAGTTTCCCTTGTATTTGTGGCCCTTTCATACCTTATGAAAGGTATGTTGCCTTATATTCTCCCTTTAGTAGTCAGTGGAGATGCGGGGTAGAAAATTTTCTTCTGCTTAAACTTACTAATTTAAACTGTATGTGAAGGAAATTAATAATAATAAATAGCCAATCAGATATATGAAACTACTAAATTATAATGTATTTAAATACAATGAAAATGGAAAGTCACAAAAACCAATCAAAAACGTGTCCAAAGCATACATTCACACAAATAAAGCCATTCCAAAAGCCAAGAAGTCAAAAGTGGAGTATTGTAACACAAAAGTGCTTCCCCTTTTGCCTCTCCAATTCGCTGGACAGAAGAGGTGAGACAGATAAGGGCTGTTGTGAAAAAAGTATATTTGCAAATATAGGTACAGGCTACAAGATGAGCTCAGAATGTACCCCAGAACAAAGGAGCACATGTTACTTTTAAGGGCTTGTGACATCATTTTGGAGAAACGAAAGTCACATTCAAAATAAGGCACCTGATCTCTTTTACACCTTTAGATTGGACTATTGTCCACCTTTCAGTCTCGCGACAACATCATTTGCCATCCTTTCTTGGTTTCCATAGCAGCATCTTCCTTCATTCCACAACTGGTTACTTTTCTACACAAACTCTCTTCTCCAAAAGGGGGAAGTGGGTGGAACATAATTCTCCCTTTGTTTCTGGCTTTGCCCTTTTCATATACCCTCAGGAATGTCCAGTTATCTATCTTCAAGGATAGACATTCTCTCTTTCCATGTACAGCTAGGGAGAAGAGGGGGGGTGGCTAAAAGCATAAAGAATCCATCTTATGCTTCTTGCTAGCTTAATATTATGGCTATATGATTAATCCATAGTCTTTACTAATATAAATTTGCTAATCCCACAAATCCCCCGTGTTTCTCTTGAATATTACAACAAGGGAAACATTTAACATTACTAAGACATTTAACATATGTGTATAGAAAAGAATCATGGATATATAAAGAATACAGGCGTGAAGTAACTATTTCTTTTCAGCATCAGTATAGTAGCGAGCAAGCTCTATAGTTGAAGTAGCTGTGGTTGCTCTAGAAGGCATACAAGCGGTACTGAGTCGGCATACTTTGGGAATACAGTAAATACAGAAACAGCAACTGCAGCCTATACCTAGAATTAATGCTACGACGAGCAACACTTGGTAGACCCAGGTCCCTATGGATGGGAGCCATGAGGTCAACCAGCTCCAAGGGTCTGAAATCTCTTCATAGTTATGTGACATCATGTCTTGTAGCTGATGTAGATGATCTTCTATGGTTTTATTAAGATCATGATATGTTACCTTGCATCCTCCCTTGATTGTCTGGCAAAATCCTCCATTCTTAGCCAGTAGGTAATCTAAAGCTAGCCTGTGTTGCAGGGTTATCTGGTGTAGGTCCTCTATTTCAGCTTGCAACTCTCTAGCAATCTGTGCAGTTGCATTGACACTTTTCTCTAACCTACATGTTAACCCCAAAATACTCTTACGGTTTTTTTTTTAATAAAATTTTTATTGGAATTAGAATAATTTAATTTCACATTACAATCAATTCCCGTTTCCCAATTTCTAACCCCCTCCCTTTCCCCCCTCTTTTGTAGACTTCCAACAGTTTTCCAACCCTTTGTCCCTTTTCCCTTACTCATTTTAAATTCATCTATCTAACAAACATATACTTTCCCTTTAATCTAAGCAATAATTCTTTAACTATTTTTAACACTCTGTACCCTATCTTTAAGTCCCTTCTTCCATATTAGACAAACAATTTGTCCCTTTTTCCATAATTTCATAATTTCCTGGTTTCAAATATTTCTATAAACCATATACCATATAAACCATATAATCCATGCGTTCATATAAGTCAACCAATTTAACTTATATTCTGTATATTACTTTTTCTACATATCTTGTCTTCATTCTACTTTAGTTATATTTAATTATATTATTAATTTCCTCTTTCTTTAATTATACATCTATATAACTATCGTCAAAAGTTATCAATCAATTTGATCCATATGTTTCTTCAGGTAGACTTATTCAGTTTAACATGTTACACGTTTATACCAGAAACAGTATTAATTAGTCGGTCCTTATAGTTAGTTATTTTCTATCCATCTTCTATATATAACAATCTAACAAGATAACTGCTTAGACATTTTCGTTTCTCTCTCTACCCTCCGGTAAAGTCACCCCCCTCTACATTTTGTCATGTTTCAATAGTTCTCAAACTGCCACAGTTCTCCTCCCACCTCCCATTTCTTCAACACATATTGCTTCAGCTTCTCCCAGTCTGTGTTGAACTGTCCTGGGTCCAGATCTCTCAATTTTCTTGTCATTTTGTCCATTTCGGCCATATACAGCAATTTGTAAGTCCAGTCCTCAATAGTTGGCACTTCTTGTACTTTCCATTTTTGCGCATACAAAAGTCTGGCCGCTGCTGTCATGTAAAATAACAATGTTCTATATTGGGCTGAAATGTTCTCCATTCCCAAGTTCAGTAGCAGGAGTTCTGGGTTCTTATTGATTTGAAATTGTAGAATCTCACTTATTACTTTTATTATTTCTCCCCAGTACTGCCTAGCTACCTCACACGTCCACCACATATGGTACAGAGAGCCCTCATGTTTTTTACATTTCCAGCATTTATTAGAAGTGTTCGAATTCCCTAGCGCAATCTTCTTTGGTGTCATGTACCAACGATAGATCATTTTGTAAATGTTCTCTTTAATATTAGTACACGTTGTAGTCTTCATTGTGTTTTTCCACAAGTGTTCCCATGCCTCCATTGTTATTTCTTTGTTAAAATTTATGGCCCACTTCACCATTTGTACTTTAACTATTTCATCTTCAGTATACCATTTCAACAGTACTTGGTATACCTTGGAAATTTCCTTCTTATCCTCTTTTAAAAGTGTCTGCTCTAGTTCCGAATTCTCTGTTCTTATGCCTCCCTTTGCACAGTCCGAGTTGTAGAGATCTCTGATCTGCCTATACTGAAACCAGTCATAGTTGGGTGATAACTCGTCCTGTGTCTTTATTTTAAGTTTGGAAGATTCTATCCGGGTTATCTCCTTATATGTTAAACACTGTTGCTCAGTATCAACAGCTCTCGGATCTATTACTTCATATGGAACCACCCACATGGGGGTTCCTTCTTGTAGAAAGTCTCTGTACTTCTTCCAAGTTGCAAATAGGCTTTTCCGTATGTAATGATGTAAGAACATAGAATTCACTTTCACTTTATCGTACCATAGGTATGCATGCCATCCGAATATTTTTTTATATCCCTCTAGAGCCAATAATTTCTTATTCTTCAGCGTCATCCAGTCTTTCAGCCACACTAGGCAGATTGCATCATAGTAAAGTCTTAGATTGGGCAGTTGCATTCCGCCTCTTTCCTTTGCATCTTGTAAAACTTTCATTTTCACTCGAGGCTTCTTGCCTGCCCAAACAAAGTCTGATATTTTCCACTGCCATTTTTCAAACTGCTTAGAGTCTCGGATAATTGGTATTGTCTGTAACAAAAACATTACTCTTGGTAACACGTTCATCTTAACTGCTGCAATCCTTCCCAACCATGACAAATTCAATCTATTCCATTTGATCAAATCTTGCTCAATCTGAGTCCATAATTTTTCGTAGTTATTTTTGAATAGATCTATATTCTTTGCAGTCAGTTCAATTCCCAAATATTTCACCTTAGTTGTTACTTCACAGTCCGTTATTTCCATTAACAATTGTTGTTTTTGCTTAGTCATATTTTTGCATAATATCTTTGTCTTCTTTTTGTTAATATAAAACCCTGCCAAATCTCCGAACTCCTTGATCTTCTCTATCACTTTTGGCATATTCTCCATTGGGTCTTCCACAATTAACATTATATCGTCCGCAAATGCTCTGACCTTATAAGAAAAGTCTTTTATTTTTATTCCGCGGATTTCTTCATCTTGTCGTATTTGTATCATCAGTATCTCCAATACCAAAATGAATAACAGCGGAGACAACGGGCAACCTTGTCTTGTTTCTTTACTTATAGTCAATTTCTTAGTAGTCTCATCATTCACCACAATTGCTGCATTCTGGTCTCTGTAGATTTCTTTAACTGCTCTTATGAATCTTTCTCCCATTTGTAGCTTTTCCATAGTGGCAAACATAAAGTCCCAGTTCAAATTGTCAAACGCTTTTTCAGCATCAACAAAGAAGAAACCAACCTCTTTGTCACAACGCTTATCATAATACTCAATAGCATTGATCACTGTCCTTAAATTGTCTCTGATTTGTCTACCAGGTAAAAAACCTGCTTGTTCCTCCTCAATAACTTCCGAAAGCCATCCCTTCACTCTCTCTGCCAGTATCTTCGCAAAGATTTTATAGTCATTATTAAGTAAGGATATGGGTCTGTAATTTTTCACATTAGTCAGATCTTGGCCCTCTTTGGGGATCAATGAAATGTTAGCTTCCTTCCAGGTATCTGGAATCCGTTGATCCTTTAATACTCCATTGATCACTTCTTTTAGGAATGGTACCAGTTCGTTGGCCATTGTCTTATAAAATTTAGCTGTAAGTCCATCTGGCCCTGGCGCCTTTCCCAAATTTGTTGATTGTATTGCCATTTTTATTTCCTCATCCGTTACTTCGTTATTCAGTCTGTCTCTCCACGCTTCCGAGATTACTGGGAGCTTCGTTTTCTCCAAATATGTCGCTATTGATTCTTTATTCACCTCTTTCTTATTATACAATTTAGCATAAAATTTATAGAAGGCTCTACTAATGGATGTCTGTTCCAAATATGTTTTGTTATCTTCACATATTTTATTTATTATTTTCTTTTCCTTTCTCTTTTTCAATTGCCATGCCAAATATTTCCCAGGTTTGTTTGCACCTTCAAACCCTTTTTGATTCAGTCTTTTAAGATTCCACTCCAATTCTTTATTGTTCATTGCTATCAGCTGTTCTTGTAATATTTTAATGTCCTGATAAATTTTCTTTTTCCCTGGTCTCTTCTTTAACTGTATTTCTTTGGCTTTTATTTTCTCCATAATCTCCTGTCTCTTCTCCTCTTTCTTTTTTCTGGCTCTTCCATTTAAGTCCATTAGTATGCCCCTAATTACCGCCGTGTAAGTGTCCCAAACCTTGTTGGTTGGTACTTCTTTATTCATGTTGTATTGTATGAAGAACTTTGTCTCTCTTCTCAGCATCTCCATATTCTCTCCCTCTTGAAGTAAGTCCTCGTTTATTCTCCATCCTTTCCTTTTGCTCCTTCTTCCCAATTTCCACATAATTGGATTATGATCCGAGCCTACCATCAGCATTATTTCTACTTCCTTAGTCCATAACGCTAAGTCTTTTGAGGCCCAGATCATATCAGTTCTCGATAGTGTAAAGTGTCTTGCGGAGTAGAACGTAAATTGTCTGCTTTTCGGGTTTTGTCTTCTCCATACATCTTCTAAGGTTTCCTGTTGTATCAATTCAAAAAACAACTTTGGTAGCAGTCCTCTCTTTTTTTGTGCAGTTAATGATTTTTTTGCCTAAATCCAAATTTGTCACTCCATTGAAGTCTCCAGCAAGTATTATCTGGTCATATGAAAGTTCATCTAGTTGCTTCCTTAAATCCTCAAAGAAGCTTTCTTTTGCTCCATTAGGTGCATAAATTCCAACTACCAGCACTCTCTTTGAATTCCATACACATTCCACTGCTATAAATCTGGCTTCCACATCTTTCATTACAAACTTTGGCTGCAGCTCCTCTTTAATATAAAGCACTACTCCTCTTTTTTTCTTATTAGAGGCCGCAGCAAAATCATTGCCCAATTTTTTTGATTTTAGATACTTTGCATCTTGTTTTCGAATATGGGTCTCTTGCAAACATACAATATCACATTTTTGTTTTAATAGCCAGTGAAAAATGCTTTTTCTCTTATTCGGTGAATTAAGTCCATTTACATTCCAAGATAAAACTTTACACTCCATAATCATAATCTTGTTGCTGGTAAGTCCTTTTCATTGTCTCTTATAAATCGCTCCATCTCTCGTTCAGATCTGATGCGTTTTTTGGCCCCTCCAAATTCAAAGGACACTCCTTCTGGTAATTCCCATCTGTACCTGATTTTCATGTCCTTCAAAATCTGAATTAGCGCCTTATATTTTTTCCGGTCCAATAACACCGATCTGGGTAATTCCTTCATAATGATAATCGTCTTGCCGTCAATCTCCAATGGATCTTGAAACTGTTTAGTCACAATCTTCTCTTTCATATTTCGGGTCGTGAATTGCACAATCACATCTCTTGGTAATTTCCTCTGGGTCGCAATTCTTGAATTTACACGATATACCACGTCCAGGATAGCCACAACTTCCTCCTCCTCCTTCCCCAGGTATTCAGCTAACACCTCAGTCATCTGTTCTTGCGCTGTCTTTCCTTCCACTTCCGGCAAGCCGCGAAATCTTAGCTGATTCTCCATGTGTTTACTTTCCGCAACCGCCATTCTCCCCCTCATCAGTCTCATCTCTGTTTGTTGCGTGTCAGCTAGATTCTCCACCGCGCCTTCTACTACTTTAACTCTCTGCTGTGTTCCTTGCAGTTCATTTTGCATTATTTCCATACCTTTCTTTACTTCTGACAGCTCACTTTTCACTGTCTGTTTAACCTCTTTAATCAGCTCCGGTTTCATGTCCTTAAGTTCTTTAATCACTTCTAAGAGTTTTTTGTCTAGGTTCTCTATTGCCGATTGCCACTCTTTTTTCGACATCGTGGGGCTTGCCTTAGCTCGCTCCCACGAGTCCGCCCTCTTCCTTAACTCCGTGGCGTAAAATTTAGTGTCTTTTTAATTTTTAATTTAAATGTCCCGGTCTTTTTGCAAAGAAAAAACTTTTAGAAAATCCAAAATGTCGGGCGTCTTTTCTCTATGGTTCTTCTATGGTTTTTGTAATCCAAAATGGCTTACTTCCTCTTCCGCTGAAGCCGCGGCTTTTCCCCTTTCAAAGATGGCAATTTCCTTCTTCCTGCCCTCCGGCAGGAGCCGCTTCTCTCCAGCAACTCTATTGTTATTATGTACTTCCTGTCTCCCGACTTCCCGCAGTAGCTCTCGCGATGGTAAAATTTTCTCACAGCTCCATAACCGCAAGTATTCAAAACAATAGTCCAAATTCTTTAATAACTTCTTTAAACTTAGTCTTTTTTCTATTTCGACTCTTGCCGAGTCTTCTCCTCCTTATAGTTAGCCTGTTGCAGTTTTAAAATCTACTTTTAATCTTCTTTACTTTTAACAATCTGTCCCGTATCAGAAGATAGTGATCTTTACCTTCCCATTCACTTTCCGTGGGTTGTAATCACTGTTTCAATCTTCGTTTCTCCTCTACTCCTCTTTCCCCTGTTGAAGCTTGGGTACGTAGGTCTTATGCCAACCGCATTGGCCCCGAAACTGCCGCAGAGATCATAGCCGACCTGTCACAGGGTGGGACCTCAAGGGTCGTGAGGGGGCCCATCGCGTAGAGCCCCCCCTCGCCCGAGATCAGCGCTCCCTGAGGTCTTGAGCATTCTTTGCCTGCTCTCCGCCTGAGAGCAGTCGGCCGCGGGCTATTTTGCCCCCGCCGGCCGCTTAAAACGGCAGTCCGGTCAGCTCCACAGTTGGAGCTGCGTCAGACCTCCATGAATCCCAAACCGGAAGTCAATACTCTTACAGTTTTCTTGTGCGATTACTCCAGGATATGCACCTAGAGTCAAGAGGCCAGTTATGGAACCGCCTCCATTTCTAGCTGCATCAGAATAAGACAACTCCTTCCCAATTATTACATCATCAGGACAGGTGGGTTCCATAAAACCAACTAGCTGCCCCAAATCTCCTTTCTGTGGTTCTCTCTTGACTCTACGATGAGAGGTAGTTGAGGAGATTTTGCTAGCTTGGATCACTTGGACAGGTAGGGTAAGATATCCCACCCCTACACATTGAAACTTTCCTGGGTGATAATTAGTAGCCCATTTATCAAAGAAGAACCATAAATTGGGATCTTTAAGAGTCCAGCCTGAACATATGGAACCAGTACCTTTCCAGGTGCTATTTAACAATGGGAAGGAAGGATACAAATCTGAAAGAGTGCTATTCTGAGCATTAGAGAACCAGTTGTTCTCTGTATAATTTCTGACTGAACCTGCTGACCATAGCCAGAATTTATCATTGCATCCAGTATAATTTCCTAACTTGGAGAACCGGTTGGCATTCTTAGTATACCCTGTAAAGTGAGTATTCCAACTCCCACTGTGTGAACAGCAAAAACATAAACCTGAAGTAAAGCGGGTATATTTAAACCAACGGGTCTTAATGGTACCATTTGCTTGACTCGGGTTAGTAAAGAGTGTTGGTTGTTGTTGATATCTTGCAGAGCCCCAACGATTAATTCAGGAACATTAATTAAGGAGGGTAAAAAAGAGAATGATGCTACTGATATCGGAGATTCATAGTAAAGGGTAGCTTCATTCCCATGTACTTGGAACATGTGTAAAGCATGTGCTACCTACACATTAGGGTGAGGAAGGTAAGTCACAAATCTTGCTCCTGCAGAGCAGCTTATAGGATAACATACCAACTTAATCAAAAACACAACCTTTAAGATGGGGGAGGTAATATCTGTCAGGGCTTGCCGCCGCTGCCGCTGGGCGTGGCACTGGGCAGTCTGCTCCTGACATCATAGGGGGGCCAGGGATGCTGCAGGACCCTGCTCTGTGGAAGGAGGGGCGGTATACCTCACCCAGACTCCCTCTCAGTCCACTCGCTGGCCTGCTCAACCTGGCCTGCTTGCCCCGTGTCCTTCTTCATCCCCTCCTTCCAGAACTCTCCTCCAAACCTCCACTCTTGCATTGCACCGCTCTCACTCCACATCATCGCTCCTTACTCACATCCACCACCCCAGGGCTCTTCCCAGCCAGCTTTTATAGGGCTTCCTTCTACTGCCCCACCCCTCTTCCAGCCTGGTCTTGGGCTGCACCAAGCAGTTGCAGCTGGGGTAGCTGATCTGGCCCCACTGACCAGCACCAGCTGTGCCTTGTTCCCGGGCTGCCCAGCCTCCCTGCCTTGGCTGATTGCTGAAGGCCTGTACAGCTGCAGTCCCCTGGCTAGCAGCCTGGCCTCCCTGGCTGAGCTGATGGTTGAAGGTGGGACCAGCTGCGGCTCCTTGGCTGGTTGCCCAGGGCTTCATGCAGAGTGCCTCCACTAGCCCCACCTGGAGTGGCTTGGCTTTTGGCAACTCCTGGGCCAGGCTACTATTTTCTAGCTGGGGTGTGGCTTTGGGTTGTTGGGGCTGCTGCTGCTTCTCCTCCTCAGGTAAGGCCTTTGGGTGGGTGACTGCTGGGCCCCCAATCCATCTGCCCTTGCCCCCTTCTGCCTTGCTTAGTCCCCTTTCCTTCCTTAGGGGAGTGGGACTCACTGGCCTCTCTCTGTCTCCCCCTGCCTCCTGAGGCCCTGGGCCTTTGCCCCTTGTCCCTGGCACTGACAGGTTCTGGCCCCATTTGCCCATGGGAGGGGTTGGCCTGCTGTTCCCCGGCTGCCCCCTCTGCCTGCCAGTCAGACCGGTTGACCTGCTGTCAGCTGGCCGACCAGTTGACCTGCTTTCTGCTGGCTGCTGGCTGCCCCCTCTGTATGCCTGTCAGACCGGTTGACCTGCTGTTCCCTCCTACCAAGTCTGGGGGCTGGGACCCAGACCCCGGACAATATCTTTGTAAGGCACCATAGAGGAAGTAATGGGCCTGTCAGTTATTGCTTACAAAATTACTACCTTTGAACTAGTTGATAACTCCCCCCTGTTGAAACTAATGGTGTATGCCTGTTGAGGTGCTAATCAGTTATGAAGTTTCAGATGCAGATGTATGAGATTCACCATGTCTTGTTATAATGCAAGTGATCTGAAACTGTATGAGGAGGTTATCACTTTCTGCTTCTGAGTTGCTCTCCTCTGAATTCTCTTCAAACAGAGACAGAGCTAAAGGTGGATGCAAAATACTAGGACACCCTGGAATGTTTCCTTCCCAGGAAAAAAATTCCTTTGCTCTCTCTCTCCACTCTGGCAGAGGCAGGAGTGAACCTACAGTACCAGTAACTGTCTCACTGTGGGCTCTCAGAGCATAAACTGCTCGTTTCCGGTGTCCCTGTCCTGGCCAGCAGTGAATACACCAAAATCCTCGCTTTTCCCACCACAAGGGATTTTCAGCTAGAGTGGGGAACGGTTGCCTGTTAAGGCGTTCTTCAACTGGAATGACTCCTTGTACTGGCCTGGCTTGGCACACGTTGTCTAAGGTATGAGAGCTTGGGGGACTAGTGTAACAATTTATATTCACCCTTTAATTTCTCCCAGCCTGGTTTCTTAAAGAAAGCAGGACGCACATAAGATACTCGTGTTAGTGGTTGGAAAGGAGTATCATCAATCCACTCCCAGCATCCAAGGACACCCCACCTATTTATAATTGAATACAGCCTTACACAAGTATGTTCACACACCCACTGCTGCTGCAGTATGTGTTTGTCATTAGGATGATGTCTAAGAGGCTGAAAGAAAAGATGGTTAATCAAATCTGCTATCTCTTCACGACTAAGTGCATTCTGCTTAGTTAGCAGCCACCGATGTTCTCTGCTGACTTTATAGCGAAGCCGTCTGTCCATTCGGGCTCAGGTTCTCAGGCTCAGTTTTCTCTAAACAGGAGTTTTAGTCCTTCTCCTGCTATGACTTCCCACTCTTCAGATGGCTGTCTTGCTGTGACTCTGGTCTGCTCTTCATCTGCTTCTCCTTTCTGCACTGCTAGGCCGTTGGCTGACCCGCCGTCATCTGCTTCCTCGTTCTCCACTGGGGGCGTTGTCTTCTTAACGCGGGTGTGATGGATCCACTTGTAGCTTCCAGTGGTCTTGACGGCTGCGTCAGCAATCAGCAACACCTGATAGGGTCCCTTCCACTTAGGCGTCAATGGTTCATCTTTCCATGACTTGATCAGGACCCATTCACCAGGTTGGAATGAGTGGACCGGAAACTCCAACGGGAGTGGCTGGACAGCCGCAGCAGACCTGTAGAGGGAATGCAAAAGAGACTGCAAGGCAGATACATATTCTCTTAACAGCTTATCACCTATTTCCCCACTACACTGTCCTCTGTTATCCCTTTCTGCAGCTAACGGGAAAGGTTGCCCATATAGCATATCAAAGGGGGATATTCCCAATTTTCCCTGACCTCCTGCTCGAATTCGGGTTAAAGCTAAGGGGAGTGCATCAGGCCATTTTAGTGCAGTTTCAGAACAAATTTTTGTTAGAGTGTCCTTCAAAGTTCTATTTAAACGTTCGACCTGGCCAGCGCTCTGTGGATGCCATGAAGAGTGCAGCTTCCAAGGGATCTGGAGAGCATCACACACAAGCTGGACTACTTTTCCAGAAAAATGTCCTCCTCTATCACTGTCCAAACTTCCTGGAATTCCAAATCTTGGCACGATCTCCTGAATTATCTTCTTAGCCACTATCTTGGCTGTTGGTGCTCGGCATGGGTAGGCTTCTGGCCATCCTGTGAGCTTATCAATTAGAACTAGTAGGTACTTATATCCCTGTGCTCTTGGTAGCTCAGTAAAGTCTATTTGTATACTCACAAATGGTCTAAAAGCCCAAGGTCTTGCTCCAGGAGGGAGCACCTTACGGTCTCGACCCTTTGCATTTGTTTGCTGACAGGTAACACAATGTTGAGCAGCTCTCTCAGTTTCTATGGTCAACCCGGGAGCAATTAAGGAGCGTGCTAGAGTCTTTGCTGCCATGGTTCCTCCATAATGGGTTGTCTGATGGAAATCCACTACAATCTTGCGAAGTAGGTTCCGTGGGACCCACAGCCTTCCATCAGGTCCACAGATCCACCCATCAGACCATTCAATTCCTCCTTCTTTCTCTGCCAGATGTCTTTCTTCCGCTGAATACTTAGGTTGAGGAGGAAGCTGAAATGCTGGCACTAGAGGACACAATGTGGACACTGCTCCCTTTGCTCCTTTCTTGGCTGCCTCGTCTGCTCGGCGATTTCCTCGAGCCTCCTTAGATCCTCCCTTTTGATGTCCTCTGATATGGATCACCGCGACTTGCTTGGGCTCTTGGATTGCTGAAAGAAGGGCTTCACACTGTTCCTGATTTTGCACAGGAGTTCCATTGGCGGTTAGAAAGCCTCTCTCTTACCACAATGCTCCAAAGGCGTGAACTACCCCAAAAGCGTATTTAGAATCTGTGTACACATTAACAGAGGTAGCTTTACTGAACAGCAGCGCTCTTGCAAGGGCATGAAGTTCAGCAGCTTGTGCAGACCAGGAAGCAGGCAAGGGTCCCGCTTCCACTGTTTCATGCTCAGTTACTACTGAATATCCTGTATATCGCTTTCCTTCTTCCATAAAGCTGCTGCCGTCCACAAAGAACTCATTCTCAGCATTTTCTAAAGGCTGGTCCTTTAGATCAATCCTGGCCATTGTTGCTTCATCAATAATTTCAAGGCAATCATGAATAAGCTTTTCATTTGTATATGGGAGCAAGGTGGCTGGATTCGGTTGCAGGCTTGAATAGTAATTCCATCATTTCCAATCATTTGGGCTTCATATTTGATGAGGCGGGAATTTGTTAGCCACTTGGCTCCCCTCTGCTGGAGGATTTCAGGCACTGCATGTGGAGCATGGACCCTCACTGTTCCTCCCAGGGTCATCTTAAGGCAATCTTCAAGTGCTATTGAGACTGCAGCAACCGCTCTAAGGCATGCAGGCCATCCTCTGGCTACTGGGTCAAGCTGTCTTGAAAGGTAGGCCACTGGTCGCATGGTTGGTCCCCACTTCTGTGTCAATACTCCAGTCATACAGCCTTGCTTCTCATAGACAAACAATTCAAATGGTTTGGACAGGTCTGGTAGTCCAAGAGCTGGAGCGCTCATCAAGGCTTGCTTCAGCTTTTTCCAGGCAGCTTCCTCTTCAGAATTCCATACTAATTGTTCTGGCCCACTGGCTGCTGTCTTCTTCATTAAGGATTGGGTCAGAATGCCATAATCCAGAATCCAGGACCTACAATAACCTGACATTCCCAAGGCTGCTCACAGTTGTTTCTTTGTCTTCGGTAGGGGAAGGCGACAGATAGCCTCACATCTTTCTGGGGTAAGTCTCTTAGTCCCTTGATGTAATCGATGGCCTAAATAAGAAACTTCTTCTTTACAGAGTTGAGCCTTTTCTTTAGATACTCGGTATCCCTTTTCTCCTAAAAAGTTCAACAAGCTTACAGTAGCAGCCTGTAATGCCTGTTTGCTGCTCCCACTCAGAAGAAGGTCATCAACAAATTGAAGAAGCTGGACTCCCTCAGGGAGTGACCAATCAAGCAGGGCCTTCTCCAGGGTGGTGCCAAATATAACAGGAGAGTCTACAAAGCCCTGGGGCAAAACAGTCCATCTCAATTGCTGTTTCACATGGGTATCTGGATCTTCCCACTCAAAAGCAAATAAGTCCCTTGAATTCTCGTGGAGTTCCAGAGAAAAGTATGCATTTTTTAAATCCACCACTGAGTACCAAGAATGGCTTGGGTTAATCCTGGCCAACAAGGTATGAGGATTTGGCACTATAGGAAACCTGCTTTCTACTATAGAATTTACAGCCCTTAAGTCTTGGACCAGCCTCCACTTTTTCTTCTCTGGCCCCTTGGGTATTGCAAGGATAAGGGTGTTGAAGGGTGATGCACAAGGTTCCAGTTTCCCTTCGTTAATCAAGTCCTGAATAATGGGCTTCAACCCCTTATGCCCTTCTTGCGAGAGTGGATACTGTTTTACTTGGACTGGTCCCTGTCCAGACTTAAGTTTGATTTCTATCAAGTGTATCCCTTTAGCCTTTGCTGGATTCCCTGGGGCTGCCCATACTTGGGGATTGACTTCTCCTATAATGGAATCCTCAACTGATGCATTAGATTGTGGCATAGTAGCTTCTGACAGTAGTGCCATATATTCTGGGCCTTGGTGAACAGGCAGCTGGAGCTTGGCACCTTTGTCTGAAAATTCAATAATAGCATTTAGCTTACAAAGGAGGTCTCTTCCCAGGAGGGCTACTGGGCAGGAAGGTGTTAACAAGAATGAGTGTTCCAGCCAGGTGGCCCCATCATCTGTTTCTAATACAACTGGACATGGAGTAAGAAAGGGTTGGACAGCAACTTTTCCTCCTATCCCCACTATAGATGCTTGGTGATCAGTTGGGAAAACGTCCTTTGGAATGTCTGGAAGTGCTGAATAAGCAGCTCCAGAATCGACAAGAGCTGAGTAGACCTGTTGCCCAATGTCAGGGTTGAAGTGTATGTATGTAACCAAAGAGACTCCATATTAATTCTTTCAGTATTCTAAGTGCTTTGTTCCCAGGTGCCAAGATGTTCCCAGCAGCTATCTCACGGAAGAGGATTGTTTTGGCTATCGCTTCTCCAGCCTTGGGAAACTTTCGCTTTCTCAGCTTCAAAGGGATTGTTTTGAGAACTATGGGGGGAGGTTGGGCTTGCTGGGTTCTGATACTTTGTAACTCATGCTTTGCCTGTCATTCGTAACAATACACGTGTACCAGCCTGGATATTGTATCTAGGCCCGTGGACTAGAATGAATTCTTTCTTTTGAAAACAACGGGCTTTTGTCTGATTGCAGAAGGTAGTCTGGAGTAAGGATATTATCTAGCCACAGTTCTGACATTTTGTTACGAATCACCCTTTTTCCAATGCCTAAGCCGGAGAAGATGGATACCAAAGTCGTTCCCGACAGGGACCCTTTGTTTGATCCATATGCCTCCCCCGGTTCTCAAGGACTGGAACCTACAAGACCTGTTCCCAGGGGAAGAGGATCCGCTGTTACTACGATCTATACAGTCGCTCCCAGCAGAACGGATACCCGGCCCATTGCCGCAGCAGATCCGTTGATATCCTTGCCGACTCCGACGCAGTGGGGCGCGAGGCCGCGGGACGTGAGAGAAAGAAGGGCAAGCACCGTGTTCATGCAACCCCCGATGGACGGCCGGCGAAGTTTAGGAGTAATTGCCGAACATCCTAGTAGCCTACCTTGGCACTACTGGAACAGAGAAGCCGACCAGGCAGAGTGGGACTATGCAGAAGTTACCCCGTGGTCGGGGCAACAAGACTTCAGTGAACACTCGTGGATACAGTTACAAAGCAGGACTATAGCAATTGACGCTGGAATCTCAGCGGTTACAGGACTAGCGAAAGGGATCTTGGCAGGGAGGTCCCAGGAAGAACAGGGTGCAGGGACCCAAGGTATGGGAGAGATAAAGCCTTGGCCCGGGGCAGCCTGTGCAGAATCGTATACTGAATAAGTGGATACCTCGCAAGCCACCGAGGAACCACCTCAGTATCCCGATACTGAAAGAAATATGAATCGCGTGCAAATCTTAGAGGAAAGGCTGACAGGCATGGAAGAGAGTCTGGCCCATGCAGTTCACCTACTATCCGTACTCGTGGTTGGAAGCTCGGAAAAAAATCGGGAGCTGCCAGCAAGCCTGCAGCAGAGCCTGTCTAACCTACAAAAGTATATCCCCAGGACTGAGGTGAGGGGTCCAGTTCAACCGCTTCCGGTAGAGGGTATACCGCAACAACCGGATGAACCGCCAGATCCAAACTTAGGTGAGGATCCGTGTCCTGAACCAGAAGACCCCTGCCCTGAACCAGAGGATCCCTGTCCTGAACCAGAGGATCCCTGCCCTGAGCCAGACTCAGAGGAAGAAGTGGAAGAAAACGGAGATGGTGGGGGAGTACCTATAGAGGAACCTCCGACAATCCCGAGAGGTACCCCGGAACGTCCTCTGGGAGAAGTTCCCGACACCACACCACCATATATTCCATGAACAACTTCTCAGGGAGGTGGGCAACCTTTTCTGCCGAGACTTTTGGCGCCATTACCAAGAGGTGCCACCCCGCGTTTCTCTCCGATACCGGGATCGATTGGAAGGGGGACCACTCCTCAACCGCTACTGACGCCTGGGCCGAGAGGGACTCCAGTACCAAGACAACCGATCCCAAGAGACACTCCTCACCCAGTACAACCCGTGCCGCTTCAACCAGCACCATTGCTGCCAGCTCCACGAGAGACACTCCCGGCACCATTGCAACCAGCGCTGCTTTTGCCCGCGCCTAGAGGGACGTCCCCAGCCCTGCTGCAGCCCGTTCCGCTCTTGCCTGCGCCGCGAGGTACGCCCCCGTCCAACCCTTACCGGGGCAGCCGGCACCGTTACAACCAGCGCCGATGTTGCCTGCACCAAGGGGACCCCCCTGCTACATCCAATTCCAGGGGCTCCTCCTCCAGCCGAGGCCCCAACAGCCTCCGTTTCAACCTCAGCCGCAACCCGTACCACTTGATTACTACCCGGCACCGGCGCCCGCGGCCAGGCAGCAAGAATTACCTATGGGATGGGTAAAGTTAGAAGCCACATTTGATGGAGATCCTTCCAAATTAGGATTTTTCCTAGTCCAAGCCCTGCAATTTTTCAATCGATGGGGACATCTATTCGGAGATGAAGCCAGTCAAATCGAACACTTGGGATCTCGTCTCCAAGGAAAAGCTGCAGACTGGTATGTAGGCCTGTATGATATAGGGGCCCCTGAGTTAAATACGCTTCAAGGGCTAGTGGATGCACTGCGAGCTCAATATGAAGACCCTTTAGAGGAGACAAGAGCTCGAACAGGACTGCAGTCCATTAGGCAAGGCAACATGTCGGCCAGAGACTATGTTACAAAATTCCGACAGCTTGCCGCCAAATGCCCAAGGTGTGAGGAATCAACCAAAATAATTCTGTTCAAACAAGGCATGAATCCCAAGTTGTTGGATAGAGCCCTCATGCAAGATAATCCTCCCACCTTACTGGGGTAGATTCAATTGACTTGTGAAGTAGAAAACCGCATGCTAGAAGTCCGTTTAGTGGAACAACAACAACATGCAGGTCAAAGGCGCTCCTCAGTTCTCGTTAGAGGAGGCAGAGGTGCTGGATATGCTACCCGAGGAGCGAGAGATGCTAGATGGCAACAAGGTTTGTGTCTGCAGTGTGGCCAAAGTGGTCACTTTGCGGCGCAATGTCCGTACCGGCCTGTGCAAAGAACTCCGCTCCAACTAAGACGTCCAGCCCCCACAGCCTACCTGGCGCCACCGTGCCCGACACCAGCTCCCAGAACAACAAGAGGCAGAGGAGCTTCTCGTAGAAATCCTCCCGAAAGAGGGTTAGAGCTAGAAGAAATAATGGACTATGATTCAACAGCTCTAACCGGGGAGGAAAATCCAGAGAGTCCTACCTCGGGAAACGAAATGGATCTGTCGTAAAAGGACCCAAACAGCAGATCAAACCTCAGTCAGTTCCTACTTTGAACAGACCGCAAGGGTCCATACTCTTCATTCCAGTAACGTTAGTGAATCCAGATAAAAAAATGCACATCCGTGTTCAAGCTCTTATAGACTCGGGCTGCTCTAGAGACATTATTGCACCAGCCCTAGTGAATGGATTAGTACTTCCCATTAAAGAATTGGAAACTCCAGTTATTTTCGAACAAATGGATGGCACTAACATGAATCCGGTCACTACCGAAACCGCACCACTCATAACAGGCATGGGGCAACATTGGGAAGTGAGATCGTTTGTAATTAGTGCCACCGCCAAAAATCCATTGATTCTGGGAAGCAGATGGTTGTGGGACCACAACCCCTACATAGACTAGGCAGCTGGGAGTATCACGTTCACCCATGATACTTGTAAAAATCACCGTTGGAATCAAAATTGGGGTACCAATCCTACCCTCACTGAACAAGCTCTTCTCGCTCAAGAAGAAGTCAACCAAATACCCAAACAATACAGAGCTTATACTCAAGATGTATTGTCGAAGGCTTTCACGGCCGGAGAACGATGGTTGTTGGGGGTTTTCCGGGCTGTATTGCCGTGGTCTTGGCATTGTAGTTCCTGACGTTTCGCCAGCAGCTGTGGCTGGCATCTTCAGAGGTGTAGCACCAAAAGACACTGAGAGATCTCTGTCTTTTGGTGCTACACCTCTGAAGATGCCAGCCACAGCTGCTGGCGAAACGTCAGGAACTACAATGCCAAGACCACGGCAATACAGCCCGGAAAACCCCCAACAACCATCTTACACTCAAGCTTTCACTGAAGAAGAAGCCAATTCCTTACCTCCCCATAGAAGGATGGACTGTGCAGTAGAGATATTACCAGGCGCCTCTTTGCCCAAAGGCAGATTATATCCCATGAGCCCTAACGAAAGGGAAGAATTTCGTAAATTCATTGACACCAATCTTCAAAGAGGATTTATTAGACCCGCTAACAGTCCGCATGCGGCTCCAGTACTTTTCGTTAAAAAGAAGGATGGGGGATTAAGACTTTGTACGGACTTTCGGGGACTCAACGCAGTATCCTCCAGCAACGCCTACCCCATTCCACTCATCAGAGATTTACTCAACATCGTGGCACAAGGTAAGATCTTTACAAAATTGGATCTAAAAGATGCTTACTTCCACATGCGTATCAAAGCAGGTGATGAATGGAAAACCGCTTTTAACACGCCCCTCGGCCAGTTTGAGTATTTAGTTATGCCGTTCGGCCTGGCCGGGGCCCCTTCGGTTTTCATGTCCATGATTAATGAAGTACTGCATGGATTCTTATACCAAGGAGTAGTAGTGTACTTGGATGATGTGTTAATTTATTCAGAATCGGAAGAAGAACATGTGGAACTTGTAAAAAAGGTTCTGACCACTCTAATGTGTAACAAATTGCCCATCAAATTATCTAAATGTGAGTTTCATAAAACAGAACTCACCTATCTAGGCTATTGCATCTCCAAAGATGGTTTGAAGATGGACCCAGGCAAAGTACAAGCAGTCCAAAACTGGCAAACACCCTCTACCCGCAAGGAATTACAATCCTTTTTGGGCTTTGCCAACTTTTACAGAGAATTCATAGCGATGGTTGTTGTGGGTTTTCTGGGCTGTATCGCCGTGGTCTTGTCATTGTAGTTCCTGACGTTTCGCCAGCAGCTGTGGCTGGCATCTTCAGAGGTGTAGCACCAAAAGACAGAGATCTCTCAGTGTCATAGCGAACTTTGCCCAAATCTCGCTTCCCCTAACCGAACTATTCAAAACCAAAGACAAGGGGGAACAAGCCAAAAAACCTGGTGCCAAATTACACTGGACACCAGAGTGCCAGACGGCGTTCAACCACCTAAAAACGCAGTTTGTTTCTGAACCCGTCCTACAGCACCCCGATGAGAATCGCCCCTTCGTGGTACAGGTCGATGCCAGCGACACCGCGATTGGAGGCGTACTTTTGCAGAGGGGGGAGGATGGAAAACTTAAGCCATGTGCCTTCCTGTCCCGAAAATTTTCTGAAGCAGAAAGAAATTGGAATGTGTGGGAGAAGGAAGCTTTCGCTGTAAAAGCAGCACTTGCTGCCTGGAGACACTGGTTGGAGGGAGCCTGTCATCCCTTTGAGGTATGGACAGACCACAAAAATTTAGAAGCCTTACGCAGCCGCCGAAGACTAAATGCTAAACAGCTGCGGTGGGCGGAATACTTTTCTAAATTCAATTTCACTTTAAACTTTTTACCGGGCAAAACTAACTTTCTCGCTGATGCTCTATCACGCATGCCCCAGCACAAAAGCAAAAGGGAGGAGACAATAGACACCGTCTTTTCGCCTACGCAATTAGGGGGAGTGGTGACCACGCGCAGCCGCACAACCCAACCCCCTCAACCCGATCAGGGGTGGAGACTAAAACTAAAAGCTGAAGTGGAAAAGGAGGGGGGAAATGTACCCAAAGACAAACTGCAACAATCTGAACAAGGAGAATGGCTTTGGGGAGACCGCTTCTATGTACCCAAAAGTCTAAGAAAGGAAGTTTTGCAACGCTGTCATGATGCCCCTACGGCAGGACACTATGGGTACTTGAAAACACTTCATTTAGTACAACGCCAATTTTGGTGGCCGGGCATGCGCAAAGACGTTTCCCAATATGTAGCATCCTACCCCATTTGCCTCAGTGCCAAATCCCGCAAAGGCAAACCACCAGGACTATTGCAACCTCTAGAAACACCAAGCAAACTGTGGGAAACAATATCCATGGACTTTATCACTGATTTACCCCCCTCCAAAGGTCACAACTGTATTTTGGTTGTAGTGGATTTATTCTCCAAGCAAGCTCATTTTATACCTTGCGCCACTATACCTTCAGCTAGAAAACTAGCAGATATATTTTTAAAACACATTGTAAAACTGCATTCTTTTCCATCAAAGGTGATTTCGGATCGCGGCGGACAATTCGTTGCCAACTTCTGGCGGGAGCTTTTACAAATTCTGGGTATTGAGCAAGGTTTAAGTTCAAGCCATCACCCACAAACCGACGGACAGTCGGAAAAAACTAACCAAATATTAGAACAATTCCTCCGCTGTTATATTAACTTTCAACAGGACAACTGGATCGATTTGCTTCCCCTCGCAGAATTCTCCTATAATAACAGTGTACATGCATCTACTGGAGAGACTCCTTTTAAGGTCGTTTATGGTTTTCACTTCAAACCCTTCCCGTTTGAAGCACTCCCCCCTCCTACTTCTACAGCCAAAGACGTTTCGGATTGGTGGGGGGAAGCTGCTCAACAATGGACTCTAATTAAACAGCATCTAGACAAAGCCAAACAGGATTACAAAAAATACACAGACCGCCATCGTGCGGCCGAATGGGACTTGCAACCAGGAGACCTTGTTTACCTGTCCACAAAGAACTTGAAAGTAACGCAAACCAGCCGCAAGCTTGCTTTGAAATTTTTGGGACCCTTTCCTGTTAGAAAAGTAATCAACAAAGTGACTGTTGCCTTAGATTTGCCAAAGAATCTGCGCCACGTTCATGATACCTTCCACGTCAGTCTTTTGAAAAAAAAACACCAGCAGCAGACCACTGGCATGCTTGGGCCCCTCCCATACCAACCTTAATTGATGATCAAACCCATTACAAAGTACAGCAAATTTTGGACTCTAAACTTAAACGGAACCAGTTATTTTACCTTATCAGATGGAAGGATTTTGACTCTGGGTTTGATGAATGGGTGCACTCCTCACATGTACATGCACCCAGACTTGTCAGAACATTTCACACTCGGTATCCGCTCAAACCTGGGGGAGGGGCATCTTAGAGGAGGCAGAATGTCAGGGTTGAAGTGTATGTATGTAACCAAAGAGACTCCACATTAATTCTTTCAGTATTCTAAGTGCTTTGTTCCCAGGTGCCAAGATGTTCCCAGCAGCTATCTCACGGAAGAGGATTGTTTTGGCTATCGCTTCTCCAGCCTTGGGAAACTTTCGCTTTCTCAGCTTCAAAGGGATTGTTTTGAGAACTATGGGGGGAGGTTGGGCCTGCTGGGTTCTGATACTTTGTAACTCATGCTTTGCCTGTCATTCGTAACAATACACGTGTACCAGCCTGGATATTGTATCTAGGCCCGTGGACTATAATGAATTCTTTCTTCAGTAAACTTTTGAAAACAACGGGCTTTTGTCTGATTGCAGAAGGTAGTCTGGAGTAAGGACATTATCTAGCCACAGTTCTGACACCCCACTCGTATTTTTACTAGGGGTTCGTCGAGTGGAGTCTATGTGAGCTGCAACCCCTGACTCCCCTATTTCTCTTCCTCAAACATCTGGTAGGCGGGGTCAACAATGCTAGTTCTCTGAGTGTCTTCCTGGTTCAATGAACACTCCCTCATCCAATGTCCAAATTTTTTGCATCTTGCACATTGGTCTCTTTTTAGCATAAGTTGCTCCCCCCTTCCTCTTCCTCCTCTTCTTCTTCCTCCCCAACCACGTTGGGTGCTGCCTCCTCTTTCTCCATTTCCACTTCGACCTCCTCCCACTCCTTGTGTGTTTGTTAAAGCTTGTACTAGCATCATAGTCTTCTGTTTCTCAATCTCTTTCTCCCTTGTTAAATACACCCGATATGCTCTATCCAGCAATGTAGAAATATTGGTGGTTCCCCAGTCTGGATCTTTCTGTAGCTTTTTCCTAATATCATCTACAGCGCCCCCTACGAACACAGCATTTAACATCTTTTGATTGTCTGGGTCCTCAGGGTTCATATTTCCCCATTTCCGAAAAGCATCCATGACTTTGCCCAAAAAAGTAGTAGGATCTTCATCCTTTCCTTGCTTAACCCAGATCTTATTCAGACAGGTTGGGCGGGGCACTGCTTCCTTCATCCCCTTTACAATGTAAGCCCGGTACATGGCATGTCTAGTTCTAGCAGCTGGGGTCTGATGCCCCCCATTAGGATCGTCCGTGGGCACTATGTCATTTACATTCCTTGCTTCCCCTCCCTGCGCTGCTGTTCTCACTGCCTCTTCTGCTCTAAATAGCTCTTGGGCTTTCCTTGTTACCAACGTTCTCTCCTCAGGGGTCAGAATCTGGGAGAGCACTAGTTGAATATCACCAAAAGTCAGCTGATGCATCTCACACAACTGCTGAAATGCTTTTCCCACCTTGTCAGGGTCCTCCCTGTATGGAGGTAATTTTTCTTGCCAGGCTCGAAGTTCATGCGTACTCATAGGCACATAAATAAAAGCAGACTCCTGCTGTTCTGGAACAGCTTGCTCTCTTAAAGGAGCCATGAGAAGAGGTGACAATTCTCGCTCTGGGGAGGAAGCTTCAGAACTAAACACCCCAGAATTTTCAGCTGAAGTGGGAGGGGAAGGTGAGAAATTCCCAATACAATGCATACACTGGCAGCAAGCTGGATGTGCTCCACGAGGAGGAGACTGGGGGGTATCTGCATCAGGAAAATTCCACCCAGGATTTCTGCAAGGAAGGCACTCGCACCCTAGAGGATGCTTATTGGCTGTGGAGGCAGGATATGAAAGGGGAGAGCTTGCTAGCATTTGCACATTATGACAGGGAGTTGTTTTCACAGGAGCCGTGGAAATGGTAAACTGCCTTTGTCCTGCTCCCCCTTCCCTTTCAAAAGGTGGAGCGGAGGGTTTACTCAACGGAGATTGCAAATCTGTGGACTGGATTACATGCTGCGATCTCCTCTGTACTTGTGATGCAGGCTGTTGCTGCAGTTGATCTATTGCCTCTCTCCCCGGCAACTCAATAGGGGGTTGTAATTGAGGTGGGGGTGCAGGTGGAGGAAGCATGCCAGGAGCAACTAAAGGCACCCCCCCTGTCAGATACATCCAATAATCAGGGGGTGGGGGTAGCCCATGCACTTCCCTATTTCCCTCTTTAAACCTATGGGCTCTTTCCCTCGCTTCAGACCGGGTTAAGTCTTTTGTTACCATTGCCACATTTGCTTTCTTCAAAACTTTCCCCAATTTCCTCTCACACCCCACCAGTAGTTTATCAGGATCTTCCATAGCATGTAACCAAGACAAAATAAACGGAACCTCATCCCATTTCCCAGCATCTTGACAGTAAGCAAACAAATCATGCACAGTGGCTAAATCAAACGTCCC
Organism: Eublepharis macularius; assembly: GCF_028583425.1. NCBI lineage: Eukaryota > Metazoa > Chordata > Lepidosauria > Squamata > Eublepharidae > Eublepharis > Eublepharis macularius. The sequence goes on along the minus strand of NC_072794.1, from coordinate 87,377,017 downwards.
GTAGGCTGGCCACTTTTTTCCATTGTACAAATCATAAACTGGCCATTGTCGTGTGGACAAATAAATTAACTGCTCGAGAGGCTCTTCTGTTAACCCCTTAGGTCCTCCGACGATCATTTCCCAGTTTCTAGCCACACAGTCTAGGGGCTTTCCCCTAGGAATTTTACTCTCATTAGTTCCCATTGCTCGAACCTCTCACCGCAGCTCTTTAATGAGGCTAACTCTCGGATTTACAGAGGCGGCACCTTTTTCCCAAGCGCTTTTTTTACTTCGCCTTTTTTTTTTCTTTGCCTCGGGGCACTCACCGTTTTGCTTCGCTCAGCAAGCGGTGCTTAGCCATTAGCTGCCTCTAGAGGACTCTCACAGTGCCCCAGTCCGCTGCTTGTACGAGCTCCACTGAAAGGCCAGAGAGGTCCCAAAAAGTGAAGGTGCGCGCGTATTCTCAGGATGTCAGCTGAGTTCTTACTCCGCAACTGAAGCTAGGATGCACTGGAGATGTCCCGTCTGGAGTGCCAGAATCTGTAACACAAAAGTGCTTTCCCTTTTGCCCCTCCAATTCGCTGGACAGAAGAGGTGAGACAGATAAGGGCTGTCGTGAAAAAAAGTATATTTGCAAATATAGGTACAGGCTACAAAGATGAGCTCAGAATGTACCCCAGAACAAAGGAGCACATGTTACTTTTAAGGGCTTGTGACATCATTTTGGAGAAACGAAAGTCACATTCAAAATAAGGCACCTGATCTCTTTTACACCTTTAGATTGGACTATTGTCCACCTTTCAGTCTCGCGACAACATCATTTGCCATCCTTTCTTGGTTTCCATAGCAGCATCTTCCTTCATTCCACAACTGGTTACTTTTCTACACAAACTCTCTTCTCCAAAAGGGGGAAGTGGGTGGAACTTATAATTCTCCCTTTGTTTCTGGCTTTGCCCTTTTCATATACCCTCAGGAATATCCAGTTATCTATCTTCAAGGATAGACATTCTCTCTTTCCATGTACAGCTAGGGAGAAAAGGGGGTGGTGGATAAAGGCAGAGACCAGTTACTTTTAAAACATAAAGAATCCATCTTATGCTTCTTGCTAGCTTAATATTATGGCTATATGATTAATCCATAGTCTTTAGTAATATAAATTTGCTAATCCCTCAGTATGATCTAGCAGAAAAAAATCTAGGAATAAACAGCACAGTGAGAGAAAGTCTCAGTCAATATAAGTCAACACAAATAGGTCCTTCTGTTTCTTCAACAGGTGTGAGGAGTGTTGCAGGAAGCAAAATGTCCCGAAGACATGTCTGTACCGCCCAACAACCAGGGCCGGCAGTATTGCCTGCTGTTTCACCCAGAAACCTCCTCAGGGGCGGGCACACATCTCACCAATGAATTATCTCGAGAAATGCCATCAATCAGTCAAAGAACAAAATCAACAAACAGAAGCTAGAACGGCTATAATTTAGTAGTTTCATATATCTGATTGGCTATTTACTATTATTAATTTTCCTTCACATACAGTCTGTTCTGTTCAGGTAGTTTTGAGTTGGGTGGAGGAACCTTTTATACATTGTTCTAAACTTACTAATTTGCCTGATTGGCTGTGTAGGTCAAATCAAAATAAAAGCTAAAATTCCTATTTCATCTGACTAAAAGTGAAAGCAAAACCAAAACTGATTAATTTTTATTTCACTTTTAGTAAGCACACAAAGCAATGTCTTGTCTCTTTTCTTGAACTGGGAAGCAGGAAGTATATGCATCTATACTCGTGGTTGTGAATGGAACTGGAAAGACTTTTTCGCCTTAATCCAGACACAGGAACTAACAAATGATCGTACTGTTAAGCTTGTCCTCGGTTCTCAAAGAATCAGTTGCAAGAACAGTTAGTGAAAAAGATGAAGTGTGATAAGCTGCCCTTGGCCATAGACTCATTGGTAAAATAATGTTTTAATAAACAAGAATGCAGTTCTAGTAGTTCTTAAGCAGATTTGCATCAGTCTGATATGGAACTTGCAAGTGCTGCTACAGAGTGTAACAGAGAAACTGAGATGTTGCAGTGACCTCTGTGGAAGAGAATTAAGTTCTATTGGAATAGATGACAGAACAGCGAGGCATATGTCCTTTGAGTGTATTAAACTTAGTGTGTCATCATGCTTTGGTACTTATTTGTTAGTACTTAAGTGTAAATAAATATAAGGGAGCTTCATGCAATTTTGTCTTTAGAAGTATTGCAATAAATATTTCCACATAAATCTTTGAATTTGTTTGAATCTACCATTCAAATGGGCCTTGATTAGAAAAAAAATCAGTTATTTCAGCTGAAGTATTTGTTGCTATTGGGACATAAAATTATCATGGGGTGTATTAAATATAAATCAAAACAGAGCATGATCTGATTTCATATGTTTATTTAGGGCACCAGAAAATTCTGACACTCAAGTTTTTCTGGAAAACCTACATTGTTGGTGGTCATTGTGAATGACTGTTCATACTGCTTTGCAGTATGCTTCATAAACAGAGCTGTCACTTAGCTACTGCAATACTATGACACTGCATCAGTGTCACAGTAGAGTACCTGTATAACATTCCATACCCAAGACAATGAAAGGTTTGAATATATTGAAATAAATCCTAATATTTTCATTGCTTGTAATTAAAAAAATTACTACTGCTATGGTAAATGAGCTATAATGCTTGTATCTCTGAATGGTTTCAACTGACTGTCTTTATCCTTTGGCCTTTTGTATGTGAAACATTTTCCCTTTTTATCTATGCTATATAATCTCAACAATATGCAAGGCCATTTCATACATATGATGAAGTGGGCTGTAGCCTACAGAAACTATAGTACCACAAATGTATTAATCAGTAAGGTGCCACATGACATGTGGCTGTGACTATTAATGATGTAATAGACTAACTTTAGAACTCTTTAAGGTGAGCAAGCCCTTCCCAAGAAGGTTTGAGCAGTTATGAGTCAACCAAGATCTTTCTCAGCCCACATGTTGAATGCTTGTCTTGCCTATGTCTTGGCAGAGCCACAAAGCGGAGTGTGAACCTATTTTATCAGTGAAACAGACAGTAGGTGGGTTGGCTGGAAGAAAACCAATGTAGCAATTCTTGCATCTTTAATGATATTGCTTGCTTTAGTGGGATCCCACCCTTGAGAGCTGAGTGCTGTCAGTAGACTATTTTAACTTCTATGTTTGATTTACTGTGTAGGGAAGATCTATTGTTTCATTTATTTTTGGCTTCCAGTGATTCCTTCCATTGTGGAGTACTGAAGCTCTAAAATGTTTTGTGATTTTAGAAGTCCCCTCCCCCCAAAAAAACTGGGGATCCCCCCCCCAGCATGTGTTTAGAAGTATGAAGGGACTAGGAGAAAAGTATATAGCTTTCAGCATCCCCCATAAGCTGAAGAAGAAAAAACTCTCTGTGTAAAAGTTGTCAACTTTTATGACCCTGTAGAGTTTTCGAGAAGGAAACAAACAGAGGTGGTTTGCCATTGCCTGCCTCTACATAGCAACCCTGGAAGTCCTTGGTGTCCTCCTAAGTACTAACCAAGGGCAGCCCTGCTTAACTTCTGATAAGATTAGGCTAACTCATGTCATCCAGGTTAGAACCCTATCAATGACATGCCAATAACTAGAATGGCAGCCGGGGCGGGGGGATATTGTAGGGCTTCTAGCAGTGGCATGATGTTTTCTTTCACACTCTTAATAGAACAGCCATGTAAGACCAAATGCCCTATAACAGAGCAGGAAGCAACTCAAGCAAAAACACTATCACACATCTTTTCCTGAGTCAGCTGCACTTGACCTTCATTTATCACAGCAATTGTGTGAGACCAGGCATCCAGTAATAGAAAGCCATGAGAGAGGATACAGCAGCAGGCAAAGAAACAGACACTTGTTCCTTTTTCAATTGGATTCACCCTCAAACGAAGATGTGGTTTTTACTTTTTGTAAAGAATCTGCTGCGTTTTATAGGTACTTTAAACTGTTTTAGGGATTCAGATGAAAAAGTAAGATACAAATTCAGTAATTATGTAAATGGAGTCATTTGGGTTTTTTTGTCATCTGCTCCCCCCCTTTATCCCATATTTTATGCTGCAATCCTATGATATTCTCTAGAAGTAAGCTCTTTTGAACACAATGGGGTTTATGTTTGTGTAGACATGCATAGGATAGGTACATTGGTCACACCAAGTGTGACTGGAACCAAGAAATGAACTCTTTACATATAGGATATTATTTCATTAAAATGAAGCTAAGACACTTGAAGTTACCAATGTAAATAAGTTGTGCAGAACTGGCTCTACAGATTAAACTCAATTATAAGAGGATGGACTGAGATCATGACTTACTGGTGGTGGGGTTGTTGGTGTGGCAACAGATTTGCTGTCTGCCATGTTAGTTTATAAGTAGAGACTTCTCAGTTGGTTTACTATTTCTAGATGCCTTCTTCCCTCTACAAAATGCTATAAGCACTGGTAAAGAATTGTAAAGTTTCACAATTTAGCTGATGTGCTAGAGTATTTGTATGGTATTTGCCATAAAGGTTGCATATATATGGATTTTAATTGTATAAATACAACCAATTTGTTTTTCTCAGTAAGTCTTCCTTTGTCAAACCTCACGAGCTATGAAGCACTTTTTTCTTTTATCAGCCAAGTTATTCATCACTAGTTAATTTACTTAACAGCAAAACTGTGTCTTTGTCGCAACATACTAACACAGCTGGCTTTTTGAAGTTGGTCTAATTTGCTATCTGTTGTCTCAAAGCCAGTTAAATATATTTTAATACTTTCCCAGCTCGAGATGCTGATGAGAGAGAGAAATGGATTCATGCTTTAGAGGAAACCATCCTTCGTCATACGCTTCAGCTTCAAGTAAGTTCATTTGCAGTCTGCTTTGGATCACTTTCAGAATACCTATCTAAGATAACCTGATCAAAATGATGTATACATTCTAATGTAGAATGGCCTTTGTGTTATAAACTATTGCCCATAGCAGTCTTGATTCTAAGTTTATGACCTGCATGTTGTTAATTATGTTGGTTGTAGAACTATAATCCATTTAACGTATATCACAATTGTCTAGAAAGTTATTCATTTGACAGTTGAGCACTGATAACTTATTATTGGTGCTTAATTTCTAATCTGCTATTACTAGAAACATTTTGGGCTTTGTTCAGTAACACGTTAGATTTGTTTTGTGTTTACCCAGTATTTTGTGAAGAAAAAATATTAGTATTTACAACTGAGAGATGCATAAGGTGAGAGATTATTAATTGATAATGCTGTCATAAGGAAGAGTTGTCTGGGGAGATCAATACAAGACAACTTGAAGCAAGGCTTTAAAAGGTTACTCTAGAGTGAACAGTCACTTTTCAAACCATTAAAAATAGCTCTTTACCCCATCCTCCACTGTGCTGTAGTCACACATTCTTTCCCTTTAAAGCTACCACAGCAACTTTCCTCTTTCATGTGAAGGAGAGGGAGAGGAACATAAACAGATCTTTGCTCTGGACAGGATACTAGCAACCATTATAATCTGCTTCTCTTCATGCATGCACACTTGCTTTGAAGAGGAAAGGAATTTGTTCAATTCTTCCCCTTGCAACAAAGCTTCCCATTCCCTCTTGCAGGGAAAACACAGATGTAATGGTATTTTTTCCCTTCAGGGCGAGCTTCAATTTGGGATGGTGGTTTGATTTGGGGAGGGGGGAATGAAGAAACTTGTTCACGCTTGAGCACTGCTAGAATTGCCAACAGGCCGGGAGAAAAATGTGTTATCTCTTTAAGAGGTTTAATGTGTAGAAATGGGCAGCAGAGGAAGTTTTTCTTTACAGTAGAGGTAAATAATATCCTTGTAAGTTTCTGTTAAAGACACAGGACATTGTTTCACCAGGCAGCTGGCAACTCTAAGCGCTGCAGACCTGCTCACACTAAAATTTGTACAAGCTGCCATTTCGTGATGGGCTCCATCCACCCAACTTCCATTTTGTGACTAGTAGCTTCTATGGTTCTTTAAAAATAAATTAGCTCCCAGAAATATAGTCTGCCATCACACGATGTTGGTGCCTCTGTATCTTAACTCCAAGGGAAAATACAGTATATAAAAGATGGTACCTTCATATGTCATTTATGCTCCTGCAAAAAAACACAATCCCAAACTCCCTTGCAAGGAAGCTTGTAAATGTTATAACATACACCCAAGATCTAAAAAGGTTTATTTGAAATTGTTTAAAAATGTACTGCTCATAATGCTGATTTTACAGAAATGAAACATCTGGATCACTGTAACTAGGAATACACACTTATTTGTAATCATTGCTTTTTCAAATAGGATTTTAAGGGGGGGTTATAAATTAAAATTAACATCTAATTAAAATATATATATTCCTGCTTTGGTGTTCCTAGTGTTTTTGCTTGGAAACACTCAAGCCACATTTGCCACTTGATCTTGGAGATGCAAACCTACTCTTAATGAGACAAAGTTGTAGCTTTGTGTAAATAAGCTCTGGACATATGAAGCAACTTTCTAGTCTGTTTAAAACTGCAGTGTTATACTAAGCATGTTGCTTGATCATAACCTTGTTTAGAAGCACTGTTGGTTTCAATTAGATTTAATTCCAAGTAAACGAATTTAGGATTCTAATTTAAAATTCAAGGATACATACACTTCGTCTAAGGAGTGATGGAAATACTGCATATAGTAGTTAGGTGGGTAACCATGTCGGTCTGCAGTAGAGCAGCAGGATTTTTGTCCAGTGGCACCTTAGAGGCCAACAAGATTTTCAGAGCGTAAGCTTGCGAAAGTCAGAGCTCCCATCTTCAGGTGTCTGAAGAAGGGAGCTCTAAACTCTCGAAACCTTAGAGTCTGAAAATCTTGCCCTCTCACTAGACGAAAATCCTGCTGTTCTCCGTATAGGATTGTGGCTTCCATGCACGCATCGGTGTGAGATCTTGTGGAAGAGGGCGGAGTGTACGGAAAAGTAGGCGGATGATGAAATCACTGTAAACCGAAAAAAGTAAACTACGCTATAGCCCATTCTAAGGAAGTTGCGGAGGCCTTCCAGAGAAACTTCTCTGAATGAACGTGGCCGCTGTGGCATTGTTTGAGGTTCTCAGCAGCTCACTGGTGCTGTAAATGGCGGCGGCATTAGTAATTGCTCAAATGCCGTAGTACTGCTGCGTGCGGTGCCATGTTTGCTAGCTGGGCTTGCTTTTACACAAACGATCATTTGCCTTTCCGCTCCGGTGCTGCTGTTGTAGGTCGGCCGGATATATCAGCATCCGTGAAGGCAGAGTTGTGACTGACCTTGGTCAAAAAAAAAGAAGGCATCGAGGAAAGGAGTAAGCAGGACGCGTCGAGAATGGCGCGCTAGCAGAACGGAGTTCGGGTTTGTTTTGTTTTTGCGGCCCTGAGCCCCCTTGTCTGCGCGACCCACCCCTTTCGCCGCTGCTCGTCCTGGGAGGGGGTGATGATTGGCGGGGAGGCGCCTATCCCGTAGCCAATCGGGAGTCACCTTGATGTTGAGGCGAGCCCTGTGCCGACGGCTGGCTCGCGGCGCGGCGTCCCTGCGGGCAGGGGGCCTTTCTTAGGACAATTCTCTCCCGGCTGCGTGATGGGCAGGGGGAAGCATGGCTAGCGTGAGTAGGACCAGTTCGGGGGTGTCGTAGCGTCGAAACTGGCAGGATGGGGCGCCGACAACATTCACCGGCCTGCTCTGCGGAGGCCAGCCCAGCCCGGACTCCTGGGTTCCGCATCAGACGAAGGGGGAGGCAGTACTGGTGTCTCCCTGCTCCGCAGTCGCGGTGGACGGGCATCTGAGCCCGGGAGCTAATTCCCACGTGGACTGTAGACCCGAGTTGATGCCAGCGCTCTTACGTAGCAGGCTAGGAAGTGAGCGCGTGACGTCTGAAGAGCGGGTGCGTTCGCGCGCGATTCGTGTTGCGGGGACGGGTGGTGGTAGTCATTTTTGAAAAGTGGGAAAGCTTCAGTTGCTTGTTAGTGGCGGAATTGGCCAGTTTCTGTAGTTGATTTGTGTCTAAAAATGAGTTGTTGAAAGAGTCCTTTGCTAAATAGGAGGATATCAAGAGGAATGGGATTGTTAGGGAAATGTCTTTCATAGTGGTGGGGGAATGTTAAGCTCCATTGAAGACATTTTTATTCTTTTAAAGGCACATTAATTTCTTGAACTGTGTGGTGATGGTGGCAGAATAAACAAGCAATGTAGCCCAGCGATGCAAATAATAGCAAAGCATTGCTTGCTGCTAGGTGGCCAAAGGAATTGAGGCCACAGTTTAAATAAGCCGACTGATCCCTATCCACCTGATTAGGGAGAGAAATATTGGGGGCGGTGTTCCCCCCAGTGACTACTAATGCATCTGTACAGCCAGCAGTGTTTCTGATCTTGTACAGTAACTTCATGTATTCCGACATATTCTCATTGGGTATGTCAGTGCATTTCTGTGGAGATCAAGAATATATACCTTGGGAAAAGCACTTATAGCCGCTGCAGGATACTGTAATGTATCTTGAAGACTGTTATGGTTGAGATACCTGTCCACTTTGTGTTAACCTTGTTGCATATGGTGGCCAAAAAAACCATGTAGGATAACACTTCCCACTGCATTTCATTCCCATTTTATAGGAAATGACCTTTAGGTGAGATTGCTCGTTTGTATCCCTATGGCAATAGGGAGAGGAACAATTGAGATGTTTGGGATCCTGAACAGTCTGCATTCTGTGGCCATTCCCTTAAAATTTATGCTACCTCTTCAGAGACTTGCTCGAGGGGACTCACAAAATAAAATAAAACAAAACAAACCTAGAATAATTCTGAGTTATTTTCCATGTATCTCTAGCACTTAAGAAGATAACATTGCATTTTAGTAGCCATACTGTGTCCTCAGTTTTAGTGTTAAACGACTAATTTCTTGTGATCTTGAACTTTGAAAGACTACAATATATCTTAAGATTTGTGGTTTTAAAAATATTGCTATGTATAGCATTATGCAAGCACTCACTTTTTTAAAAAAAGCCATGGGTACAATCCAAACAAATTGAAGCACTATTAAGGCGCCATGCTTTCAGTGGGAGAGTTTCAAGGTGAATTCTACCATTTAAGATCATGAAACTTAAAGCTGTCTGGATTAGAAACCCTTTATAAACAATATCAATAGGTAAAAACCAGCTATAGTGAAAGAAATATTTATTTTAGCTGCATGGATAAAATGAGAGGAGAATGATGTAGAGCTGATTTGTGGGTCCCCATATGGGAGAAATGTGGAATCTAAATTAAGTAAAATAAATCATGTCATTCCATGAACACCTTATTCACTTATTTATGTTGTTTATAGTTTGCCTTTCTCATGAGACTCAAGGCAGATTACATAGTGTTAGTCAATAATCAGCAAGGTCATTCAATAAATAATGCAATAGTGTATACAAATGCAAATTTGCTGAGATTTGAAAACAGGCATAAATCTTATTAGCTACATAGAACAGTTGCATATATTTTACCAGAGACTGTGGTAATAGTAATAACTGCACTTACATAATGCTCTTCTAGGCGTATTAGTGCCCCACTCAGAGTGGTGAACAAAGTCAGTGTTGTTGCTATCCCCATAATATTGCTTGGGAGCTGGGGCTGAGAGGAGTGGCTTACCCAGGATCACCTACTGAACTCATGATAGTAGTAGGATTCAAATCAGCAGAGCACTGACTTGTAGTCCACCAACCTCACAGGGTGATTGTTTTGGGGATAATAATAACATGCTTTATAAACCACTCTGAGTGGGTGTTAGGTTGTTCTAAGGGCGGTATATAAATCAAATGTTGTTGTTGTTAGTCCAATCACTTAGCCACTATACTACAGCAGCTCTAGTGAAAGTCTAGCACTCAAAATGTCTAAATACAATTTTGTGCATTGAAATAGATCCTAACTACTGCCAATGGATGTTTTACTATTTTCCCCCTATACAACAGTCCCAATCCAGGGAAAATAGATTCTTGAGGTCATGAGACATACTGGCGGAAAATCCAAGAAATGGTTTCTCCTACGCCCCGCTAAAACACTACAAGCTGGGTGGCTATTAATCCACATCGGTTCCACAACAGGAGCACAGACGGTTATCGTGAAGATCTATGTTTCTTTTACCAGTGGTAGTTAAGAGCCAAACCAATAACCTTGTCTTTGTGCAGTCATGAGGCATAGAAACTTTTAAACCTTTCTCCTTGTATTCAAGTATTGTTAGGGGCTAGCCAGCAGGAACACATTTCGCCTCTTTTAAATAGGTACATTGGCTGTCACTTTATTTCTAAGCTGCCACTTTATTTCTAAGTTCAGTTCAGGGTCCTAGTTATGACTTTTGTGGTCCTGCATTGCCTTGGACCTACACATCTGAAGGACCATCTTCCCAAAATGTCCCCGTTCGTGTTAATGTTCCTCTAGCTTCCACCTTTCTCCTCCAGTTTAAGGGTTATCTACCTGGTATGTACCACATTTTTTTTAGTCATGCTCCCCACTTTGGGAAACAGGTTCTCTAAGGAAGAAAGGAAGGTGAGTTTTCAGGAAGTGCTATGAGCCTGTTACATTTGTTAGAGCATTTTCTGGCATTTGAGCTGAAGGTGCTTTAGGGGTGAGTTAATGGTTTTTTATTTAACTATGGCTAGTTTAATGTCGAATTGGCCACCTTGAGCTACAGGAGAAAGACAGAGTATAAATATGTTGCTAAATACATTTTAGTACATTGTAGGCTTATTTGTAAAATGGCATATAATTATATTCTGCCCCAGAGGGCTACTTCTTGAACAGGCAACAGGTTTTCTTATGTTTAAACCTTAAGTCTGTTCTGAAAAACAAACTACATGGGATATTTTTAAACAAATCAAGTCTAGCTTACCCCAGCTCATTTTCCCCTCACAGTAGCTGCTGGAAGTATCTCTTTTAAAGCTTGCAAGGGCCTGATTTTTCTTGAGATTGCAGTATAGGGGGAGGAGGGCCTACTGTTTCCTACTTTGTGCTGTTTTCCTGAGCCACTGTGACCCTGGCAGGGGAAGTATTTGCATAATCTCAAGTTATACGAATTGTGCATGTTATGAACTCAGGCCCAACTTTTTAAAGTCTTGTCTAGGTTCGACCCGACTAGATGCTAAAAGAAACTGTTTCAGTGAAATAGATGTGAAAGGGATGTTTCTTTCGTCTATGCAAAAAACAAAACACCTTGAAATATTCACCAAGAAAAATCATAAGATTGTGGGGGTGGAATAATAATTGTATTTGACTCATTACTTATAGTACTCATTAGACAGGACATTGTGAAAATACTATTGGTAGACTGAATATTTCTGTCTTAATACAAATGAGGCTGTGATTACATTTACAGAGTTTTTCCTTTTCTTCTGTGCGCATATGCACTGGGGAACAATGATAATACATACCGATGTCCACCAATTCAAACTATGTTAAGGAAAACTGACAAAGTTTTGATAATTGTACTCCCCTGAAAACAGTATTTTGAGGTTCCTGTTGTGATGCCAGCTAACACCCTTCCTAGCAGCCACCGAGTGTTTTTGGAAAGTGAGTGGAGCTTGGTAGGGTTTCTGATTAACCATTGGAGATCTTATTGGCTGTGCAGATTAAAAGGCATCCTGGTAAAAAGACCTTCTGCCTGAAATGCTTAAGAGTTAACATTAGTTATATATAATCTCAATCCTTGCCATTTTGTAGTTGGCTACGCCTCATGTGGCAGCTGTTTTATGGCTGTGCCCCCCAAAATGTTAGAATTCCAGAAATGCTTGCAGACTCAAAAAGGTTGAGGACCACTTCACTATTCATTTCCTTTGGACTTCAGATAATTATAAGGAGAGAAGTAATGCTGAAACTCTGTTTCACAAAATTTCTGAGTCCTAGTCTCTGACCAGGAGCTGGTGCACAATTCAGTGTGTTAAAAGCCTGCACTGAATTGTCTCCTCAGTCTTCAGTGATTTTAAGAATTCTTAAAACATGCTCTATTTACTTTTGAACATCATAGAATAGTATCTGTATTGGATGTAGTCCAGTAGTAACTATTTTGCTATAGTATCATCCATTCAATGCATCAGGTAGCAAAATGCTTAACTCTTCAAGAACGTGGTATTACTGCACTACAATCAGGTAAAGCTATGCTGAATTCATTGACTTTAATGTATGGATTCTCGTGTGTGTGTGTCTGTGTACACACACACACACACACACACACACAGGGTCATATGGGAACAGACGGGTTTTCAGGCATGCTGTTCCCAAGCCATATAGAAATTTAAAGGTCAATAACAGCACTTTGAATTGGGGCCAGAAGCAAATATACTTCATAAACTTTATTGCTGTGGGAAGAGACACTTAAATATCATGAAAACAAATGGCCACTTAGTTTTTAATATAAACATTATGTGCACTTGTGGAATCATAGATCAGTGTTAGATTTACTGAGCTTCTGCTTGTTTATGCATTTGCTTATAATTAATTTGTTGTGGTTTTAATTTCATAATGCACAATCTAGTGTGTAAAATGTATATAATTTTATTATAGGTTATTTTGTAATTATGTAGCAAAAGAATTGTAATCTTTCCTTCATATCATTGAAAATTATATCTAGCCTGCTCATTTATCATTTGAATTCTTAAGTACTGTTGTCTGTACTGGCCAGTTTTGCTTGAGAAATAAATTGCTGTTTTGTGTGTTGTGTAAACAAAACTTATTCACATTTTATACATTTGGGTTTTTTTTAATGCTGTACAGGGTGTGGATTCTGGATTTGTACCAAGTGTCCAGGATTTTGACAAAAAACTTACAGAAGCTGATGCTTACCTACAGATTTTGATAGACCAATTGAAGGTATGTCCCTACACCCAGCACAGAAATTCAGTTGTTAAGGGCCACTCATATGATCCTTCAGTATGATCCTTATTTTGGTTCAGAAGTTTTATTAAATGACTGAAGTCAACCTATTTGAAACAAAAGAAAATTTAGCTTCAACAATGTGCTCATTTTTTATTTTTGATTACAGTGAAGTCTTATTAAAGTATAATAAAACCTAATTAGCATGCACATGCTACAGTTTTTTAAAAAAATGAAGGCTATGGTTAAGGATTAAATGCAGTCAAAGCAAGCCATTTCCTTATGGCCAGAGTTCGTCTCTTTTCTCTCTTAACAGAATGCCCTGTTGTTCATATGAAAATACCATGAGAGCCAGTTTGGTGTAGTGGTTAAGAGCAGTGGGACTCTAATCTAGAGAACAGAGTTTGATTTCCCATTCCTCCACTTGAAGCCAGCTGGGTGACCTTGGGTCAGTCACAGCTCTCCGGCGCTCTCTCAGCCCCACCCACCACAGAGGGTGATTGTTGTGGGGATAATAATAATATACTTTGTAAACTGCTCTGAGTGGGCATTAATTTGTCCTAAAGGGCGGTATATAAATCAAATGTTGTTGTTATGGAAATTGATACCAGATATCCTGGTATCAGTCTGTTCCTAGATCTCTACAGCAATAGATTATACCATAGTTAGCTGAAGCAGTTTATCTGTCCCCTGAAGGTGGATATTTGCTCTGCCAGCATTAGGGTTTTGGTGTTAACAGGGCTCACAGGATCCACTTTTTATGTCTTTTTTGTAGGTCCCATGCACTTGAGATGTAGCTTATTAGAGCATATACATTAGAGTTGCAACTGTTCCTAACACTAAATCTATCCAGGCACAGATATCTACCCCAAAGCTACTAATCACTGTTCAGTACCACATGATACATATTATTGATTTAGGTCTGTGTTCATACCTGTAGCATCCTGCAGCACAACTTGTAGTTCACTTAAAGTCCTAGTGAATTAATTGGCCTACTACACTTGCTCTTGTTTTCATAATTATGGGTTAGTAAATGGATTTTAAGATACAATCTTTTTACAGAGCGAATCTTGCAGTTGAGGCTCCTAAAGTAAATTCTCTAAACACTTAGAAATTTGAGTGAAATGCTTTTCTGGATCTATAGTGATGTACATCTTTGAATATATGTATTTTGTAGACTTTAATTTTTTTCATAAAGCAATTCTATACTTTATGCAACTATCATATTTGCAGTGAGTATACCAGTGTTTCCCACAGGAAATATGTAAAAGCATAGATTGACAGTGTACAAATGTGACTCCCCTGTGCATGTATGGTGGAACTGTGACCTAATCACCATTCCTCAGCATGTTTTAAACCATTTGCTTTTACATATTTGCTGTGGGAAACACCACTGTCACCACTGTACCTGAAATCTAGTTTTCCACGTAAAGCTGTTCTCGGCCTGGTAACAGAGAGCATTACTCAAAATTTAATATCAGATTCTGGAGTCTGAACACTACAGCAAATGAAGTATATATGTGTTGAAGCAGAGGGTCAGGAACTGTACATGGTATTTGGCCATCTTTTGTTCATTGAAAATAATAGTTCTATAAACATATTATTTGCCATGATGCTGTCTTTGAAACTCTGGGCAATTGCCTGACTATATTCAGAACATAATCTGTTTCTTACAACAGGTAAGGCCTATGATTGAGAGACAGCACAGTGTTGTTGCTATGAATGGTTTTGTTCCATCTAGCTGTAAAACTGTGTCCCTTCCTGGATATGTCCAATATTTATCTATTTTCTTACATTTATAGTCTGCCCTCCCCAAACAGGTGGGCGGATCACAACAACTTAAAACACACTACACAATTTATCCACAGTAACCATTAAAAATATAAATAATACATATAATTCATTTAAAAACTTATACTACCACTATATAAATATACCACAATATATAAATATAATGGAATTACCATCTGTGGTAATTCGTTTAAACATCTTCTGCTTACTAATTTCCTGTACTGGCTCCAGTAGATAATTTTTTTTTAACCTCAAGTTCTGACATTAAATATGTACTTGGGCCATGGGACGTTGGAGGGGGGGATCCAGCTTCCAGCTCCCTTCCAATATAATTGAAGGGAGCTTTTAACATAGGGAAGCATTAATTTCATAACATCCAGCCAAATAAGAGTTTTGGAGAACTCGAAAGCTGGCATACTGTTTGGTGTCATAACTCTGAATTCCTCACTGAAGAGCTGTCTTAGGGTCAGCAATTGTTGGGAGGAACCTTACATATTCAGAGGTTCTGTGGTAATTAAAATAGTTATATATTTATGTTTGGAGCTGTGTATAGAGCACGTAGATCTTTGGGTTGGTAGGAATTGCAAATGTGGCTCTCCATGATCCATAAAGTACCACTGTGTTCGTTGCAATGAATTAAGTAGGTATTTAAGAAGGAGGCTGCATTTTTCCATGACTGAAAGATTTGTTTGGTGCATTAAAAAAAACACTTCAGAAACAGCACTTACTGGTGAGAGAAGGGAATGTTCATCTTCGTATCTTCTGTGCAGTCCCACGTGGGATTTGCGCATGCTCAGGCCAGCCACAGATGTTCCAAAGCTCCTAGAGGCACGAGATGCTCGTGTAGCTTTTTTGTGTGCTTTTCCCCCAGAAGTACCTATAAAAGGTGGAACAAGTAGCTCACCTCCCTTAGTTCTGCTGCTGCTGGAGGACGTTTCTTCTCTCCACTCCTTGGATCTGTCGAACTATATACGAATCAGAGCTTTTAGTTCCGTGGTGTCGAAGGCCCTCTTCAAGAAGTGTTCCTGTTGTGAGATGAAGATGTCCCAATCAGATGGGCACAACAACTGCCTCTTCTGTCTGGGGGAAGGCCATGACACCTTGCAGTGTGTGGTCTATAAGCAATTCATGCCCAAAGCACTCCAGGAAAAGATGTTGCAGCTTAAAGTGGCTCTTTAGGAATCAGCCCCAAAGGGCTCTACCAACTCCAATCGCAGTGCCATAGATGAAGAACTGCAGTGCCCGGAACAGCCCTCCTCAGTTCCACTAGAATGTTCAGCACCTGACACAGCTCAAAAGGATCAGTCAGTTCTAGCTACATCTTCCTCGGTTCCACTTCAGTGCCAGTCAGAGCCGCCTGCTAAAAAAGCTAAGCTGAAGTTGAAGCGTGCTGACAAACCTTTGACATTGAAGTCACACAAGAAGACGAAATACTCTTCTTCAGGTCCAACCACTTTGTTTCCATCACAGGAAATTCACAGGGTGAATTTCCTGAGGTCATTGAGCCATCTACAGTCATTTCCCCTCTGCTGCCCTCACCAATATGGCCTGTGAAAAGGCCTCCTCGGTTCTGTCTGAAAATGACAATTGTTTGGAACTGGCTCATCATCAAAGGCACCATCAATTCTGTTACTCTCCATATGATTTCCCTTACCATTACTATTCTTATGTAAGGTTGGGCTTGTTCTGGGATTGCCCAAGTAAAGGGTCCCCTTAGGAATCATGTATGCATATCAACCTCCTCATACTCGGCAATATACTCTGAAAGCTGTGGTTTGCCTAGTAGAAGGCAAAAATATACAGATACACATAAACAATACAACTCCCATGCATTACTTAAACAGACAGGGGGCAGGCAGAGCTTCCCTAGCTCTTTCCTGGGAATGCTCACTAATAATGGAATTGGCTATCTCACATCAAATCAGTCTCTTTGGATTACACATAGCAGACAAGGACAGTATTCTGGCAGATACCCTGGGTTGATCCAGAACTACGAATAGTCTATCCTCCACCCTATTTTTGCAAAGTGGGGGTATCCAACTATAGACCTATTTGCCACATATCTCATCAGGAAATGTGCATGGTATTGCTCAAGGGCAGGGAAGGGAAAGGCCTCTCTCGGAGATGCCTTTCAGATTCCTCGGTCAGGCACCCTCCTGTACACATTTCCCTCTCTGCCTCTTATGATGCTAACACTCAGCAAGATGAAGAGGGAAGGTTTCTCAGAAATTGTAACAACCCCTTACTGGCTGAGGAGGCCTGTTTTGTCACTGTTTTAAATGGTGCAGGGCAGAATCTACCATTTTCTCCTAACCCCAGATCTTCTACAGGATGATATGGTTCTATACCACAACCTGGGCACTCTAAAACTGACAGCCTGGTTCATCCTAATTTTTTACTCCCCGGTTCAAAAGGTCCTGTTAAAGGCTAGAAAACCATCCATCAGGAAATCATATCTAGCCAAACGGAAAAGATTTTATTTTTGATACAAAGACAACAATCTGAGCCCTGTCGCCTCATTGTCCTCCATTTTATACTATTTGGTCCAGTTAAAGGACCAAGGTTTGGCTAATTCTTCCATTAAGGGCCACCTAGTGGCATTTTGGCCTACCATGACAACATATATGGGAAATCTCTCTTTTCCCAGCCACAGTGTGTCCTTCCTCAGAGGTCTAGCAAACCTATATCCTCCAGCATCCAAGCCAATTCCTGAGAGGAGTTTCTCCTTTGGTCTCACTTCAATCATGCATAAACCTTTTGAGTTCCTAGCTACCTGCTCCCTTAAGATATTGGCAGCTAAAACAGCCTTTCTGGTGGCCATAACCTCAGCTAGGAAAATGAGTGAATTGCAAGCTGTGAGATACGATCCTTGTTTCATTAAGATGTTTGCAGATAAGGTCATTCTCTGTCTGAGCCTCCCTTTTCTGCCAAAGGTAACCTCCACTTTCCACTTGATCCAGGACATTGTCTTACCCATCTTCTTCCTTCCACCTAAGGATGATGCATAGAGACTTTTGCACACCCTAGATGATAATAATAATAACATTTGATTTATATACTGCCCTTCAGGACAATTTTACACCTACTCATAGCGGTTTACAAAGTATATAATTATTATCCCCACAACAATAATCGCCCTGTGAAGCAGTTGGGGCTGAGAGAGCTCCTAGAAGCTTTGACTGACCCAAGGTTACCCAGCTGGCTTCAAGCAGAGGAGTGAGGAATCAAACCCAGTTCTCCAGATTAGAGTCCAGCGCTCTAAACCACTACACAAAACTGGTTAAAATGTGCTTTGTGCTTCTACTTGGACAGGACAGCCCCTTTCCAAAATGACCATAATCTCTTTGTCTTGTTTAAAGAGCCCCAAAGGGCCTGAAAGTCTCGCACTGTCTATTTCGAATTGGATAGTGTGGCTCATGAAGGCTTATTATAAACAGTCTAAATTAAAAAAAAAAAACCAAACCCTGCCCATTGCGCATAAAAGCACATTCTACAAGGGCTCAATCCATCTCGTCAGTCTTCAAATTGGGCATCTCTCTAGTCGAATTGTATAAGGCAGCCATCCGGTCTACACCATCTATGTTTATCAAGCACTATGCCATTGATGTAAACTCCAGAAGGATGCACCTATTGGCAAGACCATCCTGAAGAATCTCTTCCTTTAAAGAGCTTCATGCCCACCTCCTGAGTAAGTTATCTTGCTAATCTTCCTTGTGGTACTACACAGAAGGCACGATAATGAAAATAGGGTTGCACTTACCTGTAATTGTTGTTCATCAAGTGGTCTTCTGTGCAAGCGCACATCCCTCCCTCCCTGCCGTGAGCTCTTTTTTCTTACCTTCCTTCTGCACCGGTGGCTTAGAGAACTGAGGAAGCAGCTTGTCCTGCCTTTTATAACCACAGCTGGGGAGGAAAGCATGTAAAAAAGCTGGGCAAGTGTCTCACACCTCTGGAAGCTGGCCTATGCATGTGTAGATTCCATGTGTGCCTGCACAGAAGAGCACTCAATAAACAACAGTTCCAGGTAAATGCAACTCTGTTTTACAAAGATACCCTACAAGGGCATTAGCCTGGCTTGAAACAGATAATTGAGGCGAAAGATCAGAACAGTAGATACTTTTAATATAATCTGTAGTGCTTTGTTGATTCCTTGGGTTTGCAGCTGTTAAGTCTTTAAAAATGTAAGGAACAATAACCCTGATTGTACTTTGGTAGAGAAAATATGTATGTCTGTACCTAAAAATAAAATTATCATTATTGAAAAGCACCATTATTCTAAGCACCAGGGGGTTTGATGGATTGTATTCAGCCACATGAAGATTTAAGGGCTGTTAAGGAATCTTAAAGAGGACGTGTAATTTCTGCCAATTCATCCACCTGCTGTAAATTATTGCACCCCCTAAAATTTTGTTCCTTGGGGTCAGCAGACACTCAGGAAGAGCATAGAAAGCAAAGTGGAGCTTTGCTATGGGAGGGCAGAAGCAGCAGAAATATCTGCTCCCTCTTTAGAAAATTTAAGTGCACTTAAGTCTTCAGAATGCGTGGTTGGATACAGGTCACTGTTTGGCACGGAGCAGTGTGTCTCTCTGGCACCCGATCCTCTTTTTGTCAGCTGGATGCACCTTGTACTGACAACGCTCAGTTAAGTGAAATGGTGTGATGCAACCCAAACCAAGTTTTTCAGGAAATGAATTTGACTATTCTATTTGAGGGGGGTGGGTTGTGTTAACTAAAAGGCCTCCAAGCAATATTTGTTGATAATTTTTTCAGCTATTTGATGAAAAGCTTCAGCACTGCAAAGATGATGAACAGCGAAAGGCAAGTATACTTCTTAATATGCTAGTTATTTTCCTTTGAAATTCATTGCTTGAATCTATTTAGTTAAGATTAATCTAAGTAACCCTTTTTGTTGTAACGGATAACAATGTTTTAAAAACATTGCATGCTATGTTTCTTTATCAAAGTTATGTTGCCTGAATGGAAAACTCCTCTAGCAGTTTTCTCAGTTGCTCCATCACAGTGAAATTAGTTAAAAACAGCTATGAAACCAAGCTTGGAAAGGCACTACGAAGGCTTTAGAAGACTCTTGTCCTTTTAAAAATAAAAGTAGTACAGTTGGAATGATCTATACTGCCTTCTTTCATGATCTGCTCCTACTGTACCATTATCACAATGTATCTCAAGTGTAATGAAAATGTAAACATACCTTTGTCTCAACTGATAATTTCATCTTCCATGTCTAGTTTTCTCTCCTTATCTTGTTTACGTAAGAGGTATGGCTTGGTTAGAATAGTCACATTGTAGTTACCCGATGGCGTATAATAACATGGTGTTGCCCCCTCCTTCCCAAAGAAACAACTTCAGATCAGAAACCTATTGACTTGAATAATTTTCAAGAAAGACTTGGTTATTTTTTTAGGAGTCATTTGCAGCACTGGGACTAAGTCAGTTAGTTATGAGTTTGACCGTTTGACTGAAAGTATGGATATTGCTTCAGTAAACAGTTTTTCGCTGTATTTAGAGCAGAATAATTTGGTGATGGTGCATAGTACTTTAGAGGGCAAAGTGTAGCTGTAATAATTGCACAATGTTGCCAAAGGTGCGTGTGATCTTGTTCTTCTTTGCTTTCCAGTTTTTGTGTTAATGACAGAACTGCAATAAGGGATGAGTTGTTTTCTTCCTTATTTATTGTGACATGCAATATTTTAAAGGCTTCTTGTTCACAAAGAGAATTGGGTTGTCCTTGCTTTAAAGTATTTTTAAATCATGTCTTTGGTAACTCACAGATTTCCTGGAGTTCAAGCATCCAGAATTTTTTTTCCTTTTGAACATTTCAACTGACCCACTTTTGAACAACCCCACTGAAGTAGCAAGATTTGCAATTGCTTCCTATGGAAATACAGTTTTAAAAAAAATACGGCAATTCATAGCATCAATTCTCCCTTCCAGTTTGACTCTTTATGGGAAATGATAGCTTCTGATTATCTTTGCTTCCAGTGAAGCTTCTTGTAGGTGAATTTGCAATTACAGCGGTACACCACAAGATCTGGAACAAGAAGACCATATTATTGTAGCTTTATATTTTCTATATTAAATATCTCTAAGAAACTTGAGAGTCAGGCAACTCACTATTCTACATGTTTTTTAGGAAACTTGACAGAATTAAGACAGCTGAGAACTTGCTGTATTTTTCTTTTATGGTCAATTTTAGGCAATACTTGGAACTTCTTTCTGGTTCTTTAAATTATTTTTAATTCATCTTTCTCCTATGAGGGGTTCTTGCTATATGTTGATTATAGTCTGTGTCAGTTCAAGGATACAAATACAGCATAGGTGGACTCAGCTCATCGTTGTGTCTTCTGTGCAGTCCCACATGGGAACTGTGCATGCAGAGACCAGCTGCGGATGTTCTAAAGTTCCTAAAAGTGCGAGATGCTTGCCTAGCCTTTTCGCGTGTTTCCCCCCCCAAGTGTGGCTATAAAAGACTGGGTGAGCAGCTTACTCCTTTGATTCTTCTTTAGCTGCCACTGAAGAAGGATGTGTTCTTCACTCTGCTCCTCAATTCCTGAGATAGATGCGAGTTTGGGCCTTCGGCTCCATCGCATCAAAGTGTCCCGATGCAGATTCACACTGGCAGCAGGCAAGGGAAAACTCCCAAGTTGTCCAAGCAGGGCAGCACCTAATTCCAAGGTTCAGGCACCAACTGGGCACACTCACGGCTTCAAGTCCAAAGGGGGCTTCCAGAAACACATCCACAGGAACAGGCCAAGGTCAGGGACAAGAGAATCAGTTCACAACACAGCAGCAAGGTCAGTAGTAAGTGGACTCGTTGCTTCCACGCAGCCACTCCCTCTTTGGGCTGCTTTTAACCCTCACAGTGCTTGGCTGCCTGTGCTATAGCATGCACCTGCTGGCTGTCTCAGTCCTGCTCCTGCGAGCACTCATCATCACTAACGATGCTGGGCCGGTGCTGTGCTGCTAGCCTGGCACTGCGCCTCCTGGCTTGGAGGGCTCTTCTAGCCCTCCTCTGGCAGCGCTCCCGAGGCTCTGGTGAGGAAGGGGGAGAGCTGGCCTGCACCTGGCTTTCTCTTGCCAGCCCAGGGCTGGGAAGCTGAGGAACCGATGTGCTGGGACCTGGCTGTGGATCAGTATCTGAGCCTTCAGGGCCTGCCTCTTCCTGCAGTGCCTCTGCCACTGGCTGTGGATCTGGGTCAGGTTCACCAGCTGCCTCTTCCTCAGAAGAGTCCTCTGAGTCTCTCTGCTCTGCTGGGCCAGGTTGGTCCATGACACAAAGGTTCTCTTCAAGCAGTGTTCATGTTGTGGAATCAAAATGGCTCCATCAGATGGGCACAACGTATGCCTTCTATGTCTGGCGTGATAAACAATTTATCCCCAAGGTGTGCCACGAAACAGTGTCGCAACTGAAAGTGGCTCTTTGGGAGTCAGCCCTGAAGGGTGTTACTGAATCTGAGAATAATGCAGCTGCTAAAGAACCACAGCACCCAGAATGGGCCTCCTTGATTCCTCCAGCATGCTTGGCACCTATTACTGCAGAAAAGGACCAGTCAGTTCCAATTGCTCAGTTGCAATGGTTCCACCTCAGAGCCCGTCAGAGCTGCCTATGAAAGAGGCTAAGCTCCAACCACGTTGGTTACATCGAGGCCATCCATGATTCTGTGAACTCCCATCTCCAACCCTCAGGGGCCTTTTTGCTTTGGTTCCATCCCTCTGGAAGTTGTAGAATTGACAGCCATTTCTCTGTTGCCGCCATCACTAATACAGCCTGTAGAGAGACAGAGGGTTTCTTTGGGCCCATCTGAGAATGTCAGTCACTTGGAACTAGTTGCCCACCATAGATGCCATCGGTTCCATTATTCTCCATACGATTCCTTGTACCATTACTACGCTTACGAGTTATGAAGGGTCACTGGGCATGTACCCACCTTATTACTTCTTCCATGATGAAAACCCTTATGTTTCGGTTTGCTCAGAACCAAGAAGTAGAAAAGCCAACCTACTTTGGTACCAGCCACAGCTGCAGAAGACAATGCTGTCCTAGAACGGACATTAACTCACACTACACACACTGATGATGACTCCTCTTATATACTGAACAGTTAGCCTAGATGGTGAGATCCCTGGAAATTGTTGACTTACCTGCTTTGCTCCAACCTCTTCAGATCCAGTTTTCAAGGTCCTTCACTAAAAGTGGCCAGACCAGTGACATTTCCAATCATGCAAGGCATGCTAGATGCAACAAAAGACGTATAGTCCAAACCAGCCTCAACTCCAGCGACTTCTAAGAAGCTGGACAATATATATATGATGAAACAGAAGGGATCAAGTTTTCTCTTTATTCATCCTCCCGCCAACTCTGTTATTACCGAGACCCCCTGGGGCAAGGGCATCCAGAAAAGCACAGGCCACTCGGCTCCGATCAATAAGGAGGGCAGGAAACTAGATATACTGGGCCCGAAAGGTTTATGCTTCTGCAGCCTTAACCTTTAGAATCTGTAATTATGAGGCTGTCATGGCCAGCTATCAGCATTTCTTATGGTCGAGGTTACAGCCTGGACTTCAAGACAACTCTGCTGAACATTCCTCCTCTGTCCAGTCCTCCACCCCCTCCCACTTTACTTTTAGAGGAAGTGCAGTCCTTGCTGCAGAAACAGACCATAGAACTGGTTCCATCTGGTTATACTGATGGAGTGTTTTTCAATTATTTTATTGTGGACAAAAGTCAGGGGGCTCCCACCCCGTCATAGACCTTTGTTCCCTAAACAAGTTTATAGTTTTCCGGTGAAGAGCATGCCTCCTGGGTCAACGCCAGCTGCTTGTGGATAGTGATGAGAAGTAACCACAGGATAGCCCCCAAGCAGCTGGCTGCAAGCCCAGCCTCACTATAAACCCAGCCACAGAAGACCAGGAGGCATGGAAGCAACATGTTGGATTCCTGCTCCTGCTGCGACCACTCCTTTGAACCTTACCTTGCTCCTGTAACTCTTGGATTGTGCCCTATCTCTGCCTGCATCTAGACCTGACCTTACCGGTAACTGACCCATGGACCTCCTGACTTGGCTTTTGGACTTTGGACTGGACTTTTACTACTCTGCTTGGACTGGCCCAGCACATGACACTTAGATTCCTCTCTAGTCCTTGCCTTCCCTAGCCTAGAAAGGATACGGAAATTTCTCATCACTCTAAACCAAGGTCTAAACCAAATTCAAAGACTTGTTGATTTTATGGCCTCTCTGACTATGATACTTCCATTCGCTAGACTGAGGCTTTGTCCCTCGCAGAACTGGTTTGTACTAACATAACCCATACAAGTGGTTTTCAGTTCTGAGGCTTGTCCACATATCCCTGAAATGGTGGAACAACATACAGAACCTATTAGTAGAGATTCCTTTCAGTTCCTCCCCAGTTCACATCTCGATCTACACAGATGCCTCTCAGTCAGGATAGGAGGCTTGTGGGACCACCCAAGCAAAAGGAACTTGGTCTCATCAAGAATCATCTGCAGCCTTCTCAAGCTTAGGGCAATAAGATGCTCTGAAGACTCTTGTTTGCCTAGTCAAAGGCAAGAATGTTCAGGCGTGCAGAGGCAATAAAACTGCCATGTGTTACTTGAACAGGCAGGGGGGCACAGCTTCTCTAGCTCTCTCCCAGGAATCCTCACTGGTTTGGGAATGGGCTATCCAACATCAAGTCTCCCTTTCTGCCAAGTTGCTCCAAGTCCCAGAACAACGACTGGTCCATTTGTATGGACTTCGTACGCCCTGATATCCTACCATAGATCTGTTTGCCACAGATCTCAACAGGCAGTGTAGTGAATATTGCTCACTGGCAGGGGAAGGGAAAACCTCTCTTGGGAATGCCTTTCAAATCCCTTGGTCAGGCACCCTTCTGTATGCAATCCCCCTCTTCCTCTTTTGATGCTGACACTCAGCAAGATGATGAGGGAAGGTTCTTCGGCAATTGAAATAGCCCCTTATTGGAGGCAAGCCTGCTTTGCCACTCTATTTCAAATGGCACAGGGCAGAATCTACCATTTCCCCCTTACACCACACCTGCTACAGGACACTATGGTTCTCCACCACAACTTGGGCACTCTGAAACTGATAGCCTGGTTCATATCCCTCCGGACTGAATTTTTCCTCCCCAGTCCAGAAGGTCCTGTTGGAAGCTAGGAAACCATCCACCAAGAAATCAAACTTATCCAAATGAAAAAGATTTTCGATTTGGGCCAGAGCCAACAACTTAAACCCAGTCTCGGCCTCATTACCATCTGTTCATCTTCGTTCTTCTGTGCCTCCACACATGGGGACTGCGCAGGCGCAGGCCAGCCGCCGGAGAATTTTCTAGAGCTTCCATGGCTCCGAAGGGGCCGTTTGTCGCGCGCCTCAGCGACCGTTTTCCCGCCCAAACGGTCACGTGATCCTCCAGCGACCAACGGCCCCTTCCCTCAGTTCTCTTCTTGCCGCCGCTTGGAGAGAACGTGAGCTTCGTTGCTCTGTGCTTTTGTGCTTCGTGCTTTATTCTGACTGATTGCTTGGCTTTTGACTTCGGACTTCGTGACCTCGACTATTCTTCGGATCTCGTTTGGACTTTGTTGTGGACTCGGTAATTTGACTCGGACTGTTTGTTGACCTTCCTTTTGCGTGCCCCTGAAGATGGCCTCAAAGGCTCTCTTCAAGCATTGCCTCCAATGCCACACTAAAATGGCCAAGACCGATGGCCATGAACTGTGCCTGTTCTGTTTGGGGGAGACCCATAATGTAACGGCCTGTAAGATTTGCCAGGGCTTCACCAGCAAGGCCCGACAGGAGCGCAAGGCCCGTCTTAACTCCTCCCTGTGGCAGAAGGTCATGTCCGGAGGCGCCCCGTTGCCCTCCTCCAAGGCCGGCCCTAGCCCCTCTGCCGAACGGCATTCCGGAGCTGGCTCAGTGGCCTCCGCGAGGTCGGGGTCGAAACCGCGTCCCCCGAGTGCCTCGGCGTCGAGAGCGGCCTCTCCAGCGCAGGGACCGGTGCGGCCGCCCCGTAGCGCATCTTCCACCAGGTCGGATCCGAGACCGACATCGGAACCGAGGATCCGTCTACCGAGTCCCCGATCGGAACCGACGACCGGGTCGATTCCGGTAAAATCTAAGAGATCGAGGCCGAGGTCCCCTTCGAAGGCGAGGAGCGCGTCGGTTCCGAGGTCTTCTTCGGAACCGGCGAAGAAGAAGAAGAAGACCAAACATCACCGGTCGCCGCATCCCGCTCCCCAGGAAGAGGTCATCGTGCTTCCTCACACGCCTTCCCCTCATCTGGATTCCCCGGAGCCAGAGGACATCTCCGTGCCGGTGCCGGATCCGATGGCCTTCGAGACGGTGCCCGCAGAATTCTCTTCGGGACCGGAGCCGAGCCCGCGCCGTCGGATCCGAACATCGCCTGCTCTTCGGTCGCCGAGGCTGGAACCGAGCCCGTCTCCTCGTCGGAGCCGTCCGTCGCCTGCCCGTCCATCTCCACCAGCTGCCGGTCGTGAGCGACGTCGGTCTGGGGACAGTGTCCGATCGGTCCGGTCCACTGCGTCCCGACATCGACAGGCCTCCTACCTCCCCTCGCCATACCATTGCCAGTGGGAAGGGGCACCTGCAGGTTTCTCCGTGTCGGAACCGAGGCCTTCGACATCGAGGTCGACGTGGGCTCCCCCTCCGCACCAGGTTCCGGAATCCCAGCTCGGTTCCGATGAGGAGGATGTGGAGAGCTTTGGCGGCTACCAGTCGGAGTCCTGGTCCGAACCATCGCCAGCTGAAGAGCTTGTACCATCTGCGGACTCGCCATTCGAGGACCTCCGCATCTACGCCGACCAGATGGCGAGGATGGCCAAGGCTCTCGAGATGGACATCTCCTCGGCGGTTCCCCAGACCAAGGACAAGCTCCTCAAGCGCATTTATGGAGACAACCCGGCATATGTTGGCTTCCCCATGCTCGAGGGTCTTGAGGAAATCGTGGAGAAGGTGTGGCAGGTGCCCTGCGATCAACCTCCAACATCCAAGAGGATTGAGCAGCTCTACAAGATCAAGCAGGGTACCTGGCCGGCGCTGGTGAAACACCCTCCACCTTCCTCCTTGGTCACAGAGGAGTTCAACCCCAGGCGATCGGGTCACTCCTCGGTACCTGCTGATAAGGAGGGCAAGAAACTGGATGCCATGGGCAGGCGCCAATACATTGTTTCTTCCCTAGGTCTGAGGATTGCCAACTATCAGACCATCATGGCAGGGTACCAGCTGTACCTCTGGGAGAAGTTGGCATCCTATACGCGAGACCTCCCTCCTGAGCAGAAGGCTGTGGTGTCCCTGCTGCAGACAGAGGCTGTGAGGCTGTCTAAGCAGCAGATGAACGCTGGAAGCCACGCTGCTGACACTGCTGCTAGAGGAATGGCTTCGGCGGTGGTCCTCAGGCGCCACTCCTGGTTGCGGTCTACGGCCCTGTCCCAAGAGGTGCGTTCCAGAGTGGAGAGCATGCCATTTGAGGGGGACTCGCTCTTTTCCAAAGCGACCGACGAGACCCTGAAGAAAAAGAAAGAGGACCGGCAGACGGCGCGGTCTTTGGGCCTGGCTCCAGCGGACAAGCCCTCCTCCAGGTCACGGTACGCTCCCCGATCTGGTCCTTACCATTACCAGGGCAGATACCATCAACAGCGGCCAGGCTACCAGCAGTATCCTGCCTACCAACAGCGGCCTTACCCTCCCGCACAACAGCAGAGGAGGCGTCGGCCCTTCAAGCCTCGTCCGGCACAACAACCGGCCCAGCAGAAGGATCAGCAGGGCACCGGGAGGCAGTACTGACGGGTCACGCCAGCCGTATCCCCGAACTTTTCGGACAGACTTAGTCCACTCCTCTCTGAGTGGGAGTCAATAACATCTGACTCATGGGTCTTAACTATTGTTGAACTGGGATACGGGCTGGAGTTCGTTGAGCTGCCTAGATGCAGTTCACCCCTGACAGCTGTCAATAACACTATGGCCGAGCTGGATGCGGAGATCGTGTCGCTCTTGGCCAAAGGTGCTGTGGAAGAATTGCCCTATGAGGACTCTGTAAAGGGATTCTTCTCTAGGTTCTTCCTGGTCCCTAAGAAGGATGGGGGCTTACGTCCCATCTTGGATCTGAGGGGCCTTAATGCCTTCCTCAAGGTGACCAAATTCAAAATGGTAACGTTGGCGGCTGTGATCGCCTTGCTGAGACAGGGGGATTGGTTTGCGGTTCTTGACTTAAAAGACGCATACTTTCACGTGGGCATACGGAAGGAGCACAGGAAGTACCTGAGCTTTGTTTACCGGCAACGGGTTTTCCGGTATAAGGTGCTCCCCTTTGGCCTGTCCACTGCCCCACGAGTGTTCACTAAATGTGTGGCCCCTGTGGTTTCCTTCCTACGGGAAGAAGGCTGTACCATCTTTCCGTACCTCGATGACTGGCTCATCGTGGCTGAATCAGAGTCTAGGCTGGTGCAGGACATTGGCTTGGTACTTAGCACTTGCCAACGCCTGGGGCTCCTGGTGAACTTGGAGAAATCCAAACTGGTGCCCAACTGCAAGGTGTCCTACATTGGTGCACTGTTAGACTCTGTGGAGGGTAAGGCCCTGCTCCCCTTGGAGAGGGCTCGGTCCCTAAAGGGTCTAGTGGCCGTGTTTAAAAGGAACCGGTTCCAGTCTGTGCGCACTATCCAGTGCTTACTAGGGCATATGGCAGCGGCCACCTCTGTGGTGCCTTTCGCTAGGCTGCGTATGCGCCCTCTACAGAACTGGTTTGTGCGGAGGTATGATGCTCTACTGCACCCTCCGTCCCTCAAATTCTCTATCCCGAGGGTCATCCTCTCCTCCTTGGACTGGTGGCTGTCTGACGACAACTTGTTTAGAGGGACCCCTTTCGGGTATCAACACCATGACATCACGGTTACCACTGATGCCTCTCTGTTGGGATGGGGGGCTTACTGTGGTGATGTGTCGGTGCAAGATGTCTGGTCTGACAGGGAAAAGACCCTCCATATCAATGTGCTTGAACTAAGGGCCATTCGTTTCGCACTTGTGTCTCTTACAGCACTGCTGAGAAATCGTCATGTCTTGGTGCAGACGGACAACACGACTGCCATGTACTACGTGAATCAGCAGGGGGGCACAGTGTCCATGGCCCTGTGCCGGGAAGCCACACTCACTTGGCAGTGGGCTATCAAGAACGGCGTGTCGCTCCGTGCTATACACGTGGCTGGGTCGGACAATGCCCGGGCAGATGCCCTCAGCAGGGTCCCTTTACTGGAACACGAGTGGGAACTGAACGTAGAGTGCGTTGGGCCGATCTTCCAGATGTGGGGTCATCCAGTGATAGATGTGTTCGCCACTGCGGCGACCACCAAGGCCCACACGTTCTGTTCCAGGGCAGGGAGCGACCCCCTCTCTATTGGGGATGCCTTCCAGTTTACGTGGACGCAGGGCTTGCACTACATGTTTCCTCCGTTCCCCTTGATTCCCAGGGTCCTGTGCAAGATAGAGGAGGACGGGACGGACTGCATCCTAGTGGCCCCCTTCTGGCCACGGCAGGTTTGGTTCCCGAAGCTCCTGCGGATGTCCCAACGGACGTATGTGAGTCTGCCCCCTCGGCAAGACCTTCTCCTGAACGGGAGCCTAGTCCACCACGATCCCAGGAAGCTGCATCTAACGGCTTGGCGGATCGTTCCTCCCCGATAGGCTTTACTGACGAGGTGCAGAGGGTCCTCCTGAATGCTCGTCGGCCATCCACTAGGCGCGCTTATGCGGCCAAGTGGCGCAGGTTTGAGCTCTGGGCACTTGCCAGAGGGGTGGTGCCTGACAACAGTCCCTTGGGGGTTGTGTTCGAGTATTTGTGCCACTTGCGTGGCCTGGGCTTGAAGGCTTCCTCCCTCAAGGTCCACCTGGCAGCGATATCAGCTGCTCACACCCGAGTTGAGGGTGCTACGGTGTTTTCTCACCCACAATCCCGCCAGTTCCTTAAGGGCATGTACAATCTTTACCCACCTGTGTCAGCGCCAGTGCCTCAGTGGTCGCTGTCCTTGGTGCTCTCACGTCTCATGTTGCCTCCATTTGAACCGATGGCTACATGCCCCTTGGATATGCTATCCTATAAGGTAGCATTCTTGGTGGCCGTCACATCGGCCAGAAGGGTCAGTGAGCTGTCTGCACTGAGGTCTGACCCTCCCTTTCTTGTGTTTCACCCCAACAAGGTGGTCCTGCGTCCCTGCCTTGGGTTCCTGCCTAAGGTGGTGTCCGCCTTCCACCTCTCGCAGGATATCTCACTGCCTGCATTCTTTCCTCAACCCTCCTCTAAGGGGGAAAAGGCCCTCCATACCCTAGACTTGAAGAGGGCCCTAGCCTATTACCTGGATAGGACGAAGGGATTCCGCACCTGTCCTCACCTGTTTGTATGTTTTGGGGCCAAGGACAAGGGTAACAGGGCTTCCTCACAGACCCTGTCTAGGTGGATTGTGACGGCCATTAGCAAGGCCTATTCCCTAGCAGGGGTGGCTTGCCCGCTTCATGTCAGAGCCCACTCCACGCGGTCCCAAGCATCCTCTTCGGCACTCCTCAGGGGGGTGCCCCTGGTTAACATTTGTAAAGCAGCCACATGGTCCTCTGCAGACACCTTTGTCAGGCATTACGCCGTTGATGTCAATGCGGAGCAGGATGTATCTGTGGCCAAGGCTGTCTTACACTCCCTTTTTTCCTGAGGGAGT
Source organism: Eublepharis macularius (assembly GCF_028583425.1). Lineage (NCBI taxonomy): Eukaryota > Metazoa > Chordata > Lepidosauria > Squamata > Eublepharidae > Eublepharis > Eublepharis macularius. The sequence goes on along the minus strand of NC_072794.1, from coordinate 87,346,596 downwards.
TTTGGAATGACTTTCTTGGCGTACCTGTTGGGTACCCTTGAGTGAAAGTGTGTATATATGTACCTGGGGGTGTGTATATATGTAAATATTGAATATTTATGTGTCCTTACACAGTATTTTTACATAGATGTATATATGCATATCTATTTATTGTTGATCTTGTTTGCTTAATAAAATTGTGTTGGACTTCACCCCCGCCTTCCTTATTGTGTGAAGCTTGGTACACTCCCATGTGTGGAGGCACAGAAGAACGAAGATGAAAACAGGGTTAACATACCTGTAACTTATGTTCATCGAGTTCTTCTGTGCTGACACACAACCCTCCCTCCTACCCCGCTGTGAACTCCAATGCACGATATTGTGATGGCTGTAACGGATATTGGTGTTTTTAAGGTGTTACGGCTGAAGTGTGTTGGTCAAGCGGCGGCAAGGGAGAACTGAGGGAAGGGGCCGTTGGTCGCTGGAGGATCACGTGACCGTTTGGGCGGGAAAACGGTCGCTGAGGCGCGCGACAAACGGCCCCTTCGGAGCCATGGAAGCTCTAGAAAATTCTCCGGCGGCTGGCCTGCGCCTGCGCAGTCCCCATGTGTGTCAGCACAGAAGAACTCGATGAACATAAGTTACAGGTATGTTAACCCTGTTTTTTACATTATCTGGTCCAGTTAAAGGAATAAGGTTTGGCTAATACTTCTATTAAGGTCCACCTACCAGCCATTTCTGCCTGCCATGACAATGTAGACAGAAAACCTTTTTTTGCCTAGCCATAATGCAAGTCCTTCCTCAGAGATTTAGCAAACCTATATCCTTCAGCATCCAGGCCAATTCCTCAGTAGAGTATTTCCTTGGTTCTTGCTTCAATCATGCATAAACCTTTCAAACCTCTAAAATAGCCTTTTGATAGCTATAACCTCAGCTAGGAGGGCAAGTGAATTACAAGCCCTGAAACATGACCCTCCTTTCAGTTAGATGTTTGCAGATAAAATTGTTGTGATGATTTTAAGTGTGTGTGGTTTTTTTTAAAATGCTTGGTGTGGTATAGATGACGAATGGGGTGAAAGAGCAGGATGAGTAAGATGATTGGTTGATAACTGACAGTCTGGGCGGAGTGAACTGCTTTTTTTAGTTACAGAGGGGGGGGTGTCTATTTTAGACAGATAAGTTGTATGCAGCCTGAGAGTGTCTCTGTATTTCTGAGAGGAAACATTCATTCTGTCTAAAGCAGGCAAACTGTGGGTGCGCCTGAGAGAGATAAAAAGCTTTCTGGTTTAAACAGGCGATCTGTGTGCAGCCCTGAGGGTGTCTATGCGTTTCTAAAAGAAATACTGATTCTAGTTTAGACAGGCAAACTGTGTTTGCGCCTGAAAGAAAGTATGTACATTTGAGTGAGTGATTGATCTATCTGAAGTAGGCAAACTGTGTGTGTGCACCTGAGAGAGAAAGTTTATGTATATCTGTGTGACTGCCTATGAAAAGAAATTTTAAGAACTGATAATTATCTTTGAAACCATCAAGCTTAAGTACTAGTGTGAAACTGATACGCTTCTTGTAAAAATAAAAGTTTATTTTGACTTTTTTTGTTCATCCCAGAGTATGTTATTCCTATCCTCAGGGCCACATAATCCCACAAAGGAGCCTGATGCTGGGGCACATTATTAAAAGGGAACTTGAAATTACATATTTTGAAATATAATTCCTGGTGGCAGTAATCTACCCAGTGGGTGTAAGAAGAGGCTTAAAGGCAAAATCTAACTGAAAAATGAAGAGGGTCGTAACAATTGTCCTTTGTCCAAGACTTTCCTTTCTGCCAAAGTTTGTCTCTGCTTTCCATTTAAACCAGGACATTGTCCTACCGATATTTTTCCTTACTCTGATGACTGATGCAGAAAGACTTTTGCACGCATTTAATGTTAAAAATGCTTTGAGCTTTTACTTGGACAGGACAGCTCCTTTCCAGAAGAACCCCAATTTCTTTAAATGGCCCAAAAAGGGTCTGAAGATCACTGCACAGACCATTTCAAATTGGATAGTTTGGCTCATTAAGGAGTGTTAAATTCAATCTAAACAACCATGTCCATGACACATAAGAGAACACTCTATAAGGGCTCAATTTACCTTGTCAGTCTTCAACTTGGGCATTCTAGTGGATTTGTGTAAGATGGCCGCCTGGTTTACACCATCCACATTCATCAAGCATTATGTCGTTGATGTAGACTCCAGAAGGGATGCAGTGCAGCTGTTGGCAAGACTATCCTGATGAGTCTCACTCTCTTCCTTTAAAGAGCGTCATGCCCACCTCCTGGGTAAGTTAGCCTGCTCATCTCCCCTGTGGGACTGCACAGAAGACATAACAATGAAAACAGGGTTGCTCTTACCTGTAATTGTTGTTCATTAAGTGGTCTTCTGTACAGCTACACATCCCTCTCTTCTTCTCTGCTTTGCGCTCTTTTTTTGTGCTTGATTAATCAAGTTTATTATAATACAAGATCAGTTCTGGAAAGTTGGCAATCATGGAAATAAGAACAAAAAAGGATGAAATAAAAATAAAATAAAAAATAGGGAGGACTCATGCTATGCAACAAGCACAGAGTAGTGAACACAGATTATTGGCGTGGGGGAGAGATAATACAAAGAAATAAAGTTATTGAGCGTCAGTCAGCTGCTTGCATATCCCACAGGCCCAAAGGCAAAATTTAGCAACTTTATTGGTTATCTCCTGGGAAGAGCCTGCAAGAAGGGGGAAGTGTAAAGTTGTTCAAATCTTCCTGGTAAAGTTGACAAAATTTGAGCTATATATTGAGATTAGGTGTCATTGTAGAATGAGCAGTATAGCAGAACGTGTTCAGTAGAGTCTATTTTCCCTGTATGGCATGGGTGGAGCTATTGAGGGAGTGAAACATGATGGTATCTGCCTTCCAGGAAGACTGAAGGTAGAATGTTGAAGTGTGCAGGCGTAGAAAGTCTCCAATATTTGGGAATCTCAAAGGATGTAAAATAATCTGCTGGTTGGAACCATTTAGTATAGTACAAAGTAATTGGATATTTCTGTATCTGTGCCCTATCGGATTGTAGGGCGTGATCCCAGAGCCGCTATTTAATTGTTTCTTTTGCTTTTTGGTACCCAAGATGCAATAAAACTTGGGGGGGAAAGCCATACTCCTGGAGTTTCCCCTTGATTGCTTTTTGCCAGGTTGAATGGTGGCTATCAATAAGGATCACGGATAATAAAACCACTAGATTGAAGATGAGTTTTAATGAATTGGTGGATGCATATAGCCACATATGAGTCTCCAAGAAGATCAGTCCAGTCTCTAGTCTAAGAAGGGCATTCAGGATACACCATGGGACTCCAAGAAGTTTTCACAGGAGCTTGAATAGTACCGCTTCCACTGAGCACCTTTCTTTGTATATACAAAGCTCAGAACCATATAAGAGCTGAAATACAATCTTTCCTTGGAAGACCTTGATTGCTGCAGGGATAATGGAGGCTCCTTTTGTGAAAGTAGAATCTTAAATGGCAGAGGATGCTTTATGGGCAGTCTCTGCAGCATGCAATGCCTGAGCTCTCCAATGTCCAGACGACTGGAAGACCATTCCAAGATATTTAAAGATTTTTATTTGTTCAGTGTTGTGACCCTCTACTTGCCATCTATGAATTCAATGTTTTTTTTGGTAAAGATACAATCTTTTTGTTTTTTGGTAGTTTATCCTTTACAATGTATATGATGAAGGGACAGAGTGCTCTCCTGAGGCCCAGTTGTGAATAAGATAAGATGACAGTATCATCTGCATATAATAAGGCAGGAATCGTTTTGTAAGCAAGGTTTGGAGAATGTAAGCGTAGATGTTGCACCAAGGAGTTAATATTTATTTATTTATTTATTTATTTATTTATTTATTTATTCAATTTATATACCGCCCATCCCAGGGGCTCTGGGCGGTGAACAGTTAAAATTGATAAAAACAAAAACTAAAATCAATATACAAATAATAAAACAAATTAACAAGGTGCAGTGGTGGGGAGAACCTTCCCCACCCCAAAGGTGGGAGGCCGACATGGCACCGCCCCCTTCAATCACCAAACGCCTGGCGGAACAGCTCTGTCTTACAGGCCCGGCGGAACGATAATATGTCCCGCTGGGCCCGGGTTTCCATTGACAGAGCGTTCCACCAGGCTGGGGCCAGGACTGAAAAAGCCCTGGCCCTGGTTGAAGCCAGGCGGGCTTCCTTAGGGCCGGGGACCACAAGTAAATATTTATTCGCTGATCGGAGCGATCTCCGGGGAACGTACAGGGAGAGGCGGTCCCGAAGATATGCCAGTCCCAACCCACTCAGGGCTTTAAAGGTAAGAACCAACACTTTGAACCTGATTCGGAATTCAACTGGAAGCCAGTGCAGCTGGCGCAGGACAGGTGTGATGTGTGACTGGTAAGGTATACCAGTCAGGACCCGTGCCGCCGCATTCTGGACCAGTTGTAGTTTCCGGATCAGGCCCAGGGGTAGCCCAGCGTAGAGTGAGTTACAGTAATCTAGCCTGGAGGTGACCGTTGCATGGATCACTGTAGCCAGGTCCTGGGGCGTCAGGTAGGGGGCAAGTTGCCTGATCTGACGAAGATGGAAAAATGCAGACTTGGCAACCGCCGTGACCTGGGCCTCCATCGATAGGGAGGCATCCAGGAACACACCCAGACTCTTTACCACTGGCAAAGTTGCCAGTGGTGTCCCATCCAGGGCAGGGAGCTGGATCCCAACATCTGGCAGCCCCCGTCCCAGCTGCAGGACCTCCGTCTTCACTGGGTTCAATTTCAGCCTGCTCTGAGGAGTTAATATAGGAGTTAAAACATAGAGGGGTCAGGATACAATTCTGCTTAACTTCTTTATCAAGTGGGGTCCTATTGGACAGATGGCCTTGAGGACTGCATCTTACTTTTAGGAAGTTTCTGTCATGCAGTGAACAAATAAGTGCAAGTGCAAGACTGTTTTCTTTGTAGTAGACCAGTTAGATGTTTGTCAGGCACAAAGATGGTATGGCATTCTCCAGGAGCTTTGAGTCAGGCATGCAGTTGAATCTGATCTTTCCTGCATGAACAAGACTCACGACTGCCTTTCTTTTTGTAAACATCTGTACAATGTCACATGCAGGTAAAAGAATGTACTGTCCTAGCCAACTCTTAAAATGCAAAGACCATTCAGGAAAATTAGTTGTTCTAGATTTTCCGGGCTGTATGGCCGTGGTCTTGGCGTCATAGTTCCTGACGTTTCGCCAGCAGCTGTGACTGGCATCTTCAGAAGTGTAGCATCGAAAGACAGAGATCTCTCAGTGTTAATGTGTGGAGAAGATGTTAGCAGGTAATTTATATCTAATCAGGAAGGTGGGTTTGGACTGAGTCATCCTGTAAGAGTTTCCCAGGGTGTAGAAAGCCTCTGAAGATGCTAGTCACAGCTGCTGGCGAAACATCAGGAACTACAATGCCAAGACCATGGCCATACAGCCCGGAAAATCTACAACAACTAACGTTCTCTGGCCGTGAAAGCCTTTGACAATATATCATTCAGGAAAATGTTATAACTTGTACACTACTATGTCTAGTTGTTACATTGTCAGTAATTGTTGTGTTTTTTTGCAGAAAATCGAAAACCTCAAAGAAACAACCAGTGTAAGTGTGTGTTTTATTACTGTGCATTTAAAACATTTCAGTCATGGATTGTTTGGTGTTAAAACTCGTGACTGACTTTATTTTACTGGCAGGCCATTTTGAATGGTATGATGAAGGGATGTTCACACAAACAGGTCCCAAAGTGACTGGTTAACAAATGTGGATGCCTTGCATCTTCATTACACTATCTACAATGGAGTGGGGGGGCGGGGGCAGATAGACTGGATCACATAAGTACCATGGTTCCTAAAGGCTTTATCTCCTCTAGAATCAAATACAATTTGTCAAGGTCAGGTTTAGCCCTCCTTTCATTTTCCTGTACCTTATGATTCTTATGAAGTTAAACTTACCATGTAGTATTCTTTCAAAATATCATATTCAAGTGAGGACACGTAGATGTTTAGTGGTAACTTGTTTATCAGCCACATCCGTGAAAGCTGGCACTTTAATTGCTTGACTTCTTTACTTGTCTTTCTGTTGTATAGATCAGTCTGTGGGCATCTTTGGACATCACACAAGGGAATGGGTGCAACCACAAAATGGCTGCCAGGGGAGGTGGGGCCAATCACAAAATTTCAGGAAGTGAGATTATGCAGAATTTTGATAGTAAGTTTTCAGCATTTCAGGCAGAAGCTCTCCTTAATGGGATACTTTTTAAAATTAACAGACTGTTTAAAAACATTTTCTTCTGTACATGTGAAATAACTATATGTATTGAACTAGCTAAGAAATTCTCATATGGTGGTATCTGTCTATGTTGCAGGCATCTAACACACTTAAGGAAAAGGAAAAAATGTTGCTTCTCTCGGCTATCCCTTTAAATGAGCCTTTCTCTCATGAGTCCAGCCATTTATAACAAGCACTGTTATTTGTAAGAATGACAGTTGGTTCTGAAGGGCTCATGAGAGCCCCTTGCATATGTGTACAGTAAAAGATTCTAGCCAGATTTTTACGGGAGAAAGTGAACAAAATTTGATGTAGTGAGGTACTTCCACCTGAATTATAAAAATATGTTAAAACTGAGAAGATCTGATGACTTCAATAGACATTTCAGTAAGGCATATTAAGCATTTTAGCTGTGTAGCCCAATTGGGTTTGGTCAGAACCAAGTCTCATTGTGTTTTTGGAATATCAGTCTATTATTTCTTCGGGAAAAGTACTTTACATAAAGCCATTGTTATACCATAAACATAAAAAATTACCTGGCCCCACACTTGGGAGCCAGGAAAGGTGCTGGCAGGTGCCATGGTGCCCGTGGTCACTATGTTGGGGACCCCTAGTTTAGGCTGTATATTTGTTTGCATATATCATGCACTTCCTCAGTTAAGACAGCTGTATGATTTAAGATGTATTTTGTTACGCGCTCCTTCTCCCCCCCCCCAATGATTCCCAATTTTTCATAGACCTATGCTTAAAATGTGCCTCTTGGGTGTATAATCTTCCATTACGTCACCTGCAAGGTGTTGCGCTCTGCAAACAAGCAACTTCTGGTGGTCCCTGGCCTGAAGGACTTCCATCTGGCCTCAACCAGGGCCAGGACTTTTTCTGCCCTGGCCCCAGCCTGATGGAACGCTGTCCCACTGGAGATCTGGGCCCTGCGGGACCTGTTACAGTTCCGCAAGGCCTGTAAAACGGAGATGTTCTGCCAGGCCTTTGGCTGAATGCCAGCGGGTGTCTTCCTTCTAAGACCACCACTTTTTCTGGGGCTGCCCTCTGCCATCTGTTATGCCCATATACGGACTCCCAAATATTTTTTTAAATAGCCTGCGCCTGGACTATTTTAATAACTTTTAAAAGATTATTACTGATTTTATGGTTTTGTGATTTTAATGTATTTTATGAATGTTGTCAGCTGCCCTGAGCCCATTTGTGGGGAGGGCAGGGTATAAAGCAAATCAAATAAATAAATAAAACATCCTTTCCCTGTCTGTATGATATTTGGCGCAAAATCATTGTGCCATTAAAACAAATGACAAAAAACAATTTTAAAAAATCTACTTTGCATCATCATTCACTTGCCCAAATAGAGTTTCAGTTGCATGATTATAAATTAGACTCCTTTGACAGATACCTAGTGAAAAGTAACAACCAATCTCAGTAACTTTTGTATTAACATTTTATTTTTATAAGCAGTGGAAATGTTCATGCAGAGATAACAACATATTTGTTTTTATCCCCCACAGAGCATGGTCGAGTCAATAAAACATTGCATTGTGTTGCTGCAGATTGCTAAAGTAAGTCTCTCTGAAATGAAAATCCAGTAGAATGTTTGGACAGTATAATATTAAACTGTTAGAGTAAATTGCTTTGAGGCACTGGTCTCCAGTCTTTTTCAGCCATCGGCCACCTTTGGAATTCTGGCACAGGGTGGTGGGCACCAACACAAAATGCTTGCTGCAGGAGGCAGAGCCAACCAAAAAATGTAAGGAAGTGAGGTCATGCATAACTCTTAATAGTTAACCATTTAACATTTCAGTCAGAAGCTGTGTTGTTTAATAGGATGCCTTTTAAAATAAATATATTTTGTTAAAATATTGTCTTGCATTCACACAGCTTAGCTTCAGTCACGCTATAAAGATCCTTGTGCTGTGGTAGCAGCTGCTGCTGAAGCAACTTTTCAAAAATCTGCACAGCCCATCAGATCGCCAGTGGCCAGTCAGAAACCCTACTGGGCAAAAAGCCCACCTGGCCCAACCTACTTTCTAAAAACAGTTGATTGGCACCAGGAAATGTGTTAGCAGGTGCCATGGCACCCATGGGCACCACATTGGGGACCGCTGTACTATGCTATTGTAGTGTGGCTGTGTTAAAACAGTCAAAACATCTAAGAAATGGATGTATAGGTTTATACAGTTATAAAAGTTTCTTTCCCATTGCTTCCCACGGGTGATTGCTAATGAACAAATGTTGATTTTGTTTCTAATTGAAAATTTTCATTTCACTTGAATAACTAACTTTTCCAAGAATTTCAAAGAATTTTATAGGGGTGGTTCCAACCAGCTTTTCTACTTATGAAAAAAGGAGGAGGGGGGGTCTCCTTCGACCCTAGAATGCTGTGCTAGAGATCATGGGATCTGCATGGACAAAAGTTATGTTGGACAGGGACTATAATATGGAGGGGAATTGGGTGAGATGTAAAATAAAAAGGCTGGCTGGATCCAACTCATTGTACTTTGTCTGGTAGCGTTGGTATATTTGGTCATCCTGCCCCTCTTTATATTAAACGTAATGAATATTCTGACCCTTCAACAGTGTTGTCAATAGGCATAATAAGTGTTGAAACAGATGATGCAGTGTTGAAAATACTACAATCTTCTACCATTCTTGTTTTGAAAATGCAAGTGAACAGATTTTTGTCAACAATATCTATGTCGGTTTCCAATTGTCTTCAATATCTGTGTAGGTTCTCAAAACTATCCTGAATAGTGGATTTTGAAAAAGAATTACTTTTGATGCCTTAAACATTCGTATGCCTTGTCTATCTTGTGGAGAGTCTAAGTGACAGGAGAAAGAAACAAATGTTAATGTTTATCATTTTCATGAATCATTTATAGAAAACAGCTGAATAGGTTATAATGAATAGTGATCTTGAAACTTGACAGTGCTGTCCTAATAAATAGATGATTGTGTCAAAAAGGTTTATCTTTTAGTAGAGCTCCTCAGGGCAAAAAGAGTTGATATAATGGGGTGCTCATTGGCATGAGATAAGAGATTATATATGCATGTTTGAAACACTTAATCTCTAATATAGATTTATCTGTAACATACCACTCTGAAACTTTGCATTGATTTTTCTAACCAAAGAAGGCCTAGTGATGAATAGCATATAGTACTGAAGTTTCTGCAATGTTCTGCAATGCTGCACATTTTAAAAACAAGCATTCTTGTGTTTTGTTGGGGACTATCATACCATTCAATATATGTAATTCTCAGTGTGGCCCCATCTGTAGATACTTAAATCCAGAGATTGGAACTATGGACAGATAAGATAGATCTACAAATTGGAGAAAAGGCCCAGGTTGCAGCTGAAATCTAAAAAGAAAGATTCCATGCCTTGAAACCGCACTAGATGACTTTAGACCAGTCACAGACTCTCAGCCTCAACTACCTCACATGGTTGTTGTGAGGATAAAGTGGAGATGAGGAGAATGATGAATCTGGGGTCCCCATTTGGGAGAATTTGGGTCCCCATTAAGGAGAAAGGCAAGACCATTTATGAACTAAGCAATAAATATAGCTGAAGATGGGGCAGATAAAATGTACGATGGTTCATGGGTGGAAAGGAGAAAAGCAAGGAAACTTAAGGATACAGGACTTGTTAGGAAGAGAGAAGGAAGAAATGATGTGGGGAGAGAAGTACAGGGGGAAGTGAGTCCTTGCAGGTTTCCCATTGTGTAACTGGGACCAGCTCAGCCAGAATCATGCAACTGGGCCTGGACAAGTGACTGGCACTGTGCAATTCAGACAGTTTTCCTGAGGAGAGGCTGTCAGAGGAAGGGAATGAGGGAAAGGTGAAGACCAAGGGGCAGATAAAGTTGGGAAAGTTGAGACTTTTTGAGGGGCTTTCAGGGAAGGGAAAGATGAAATGAGGGGGGAGTGAGATGCCCCGACAAATCATTGCAGACACATCCTGCTTGTAAAATCCTAATCTTTAACAGAATCGTGGAACTTCTATATGTTATCCAAAAAGCAAGCCCCACGGGGATTGCTACTGTAGCACATCATTCTCAGATTTTTCTCTGAACCCCACCTTTCTCCTCAGCGGGGACCCAACATTATTCTTAATTCTTCACAACAAATCTGTGAGGTAGGTTACACTGAGTATGACTAGCCCAAGGTCACCCAGCAGTCTTCCATGGCAGAGTGGGGATTGAACCCTGGGGTCGTAGATCCTATTCCAACACTCTAACCATTTACTCCACAGTGGCCCTGTGTATCATAGTGGGGCTTCCATTGATGCAAGAGTAGGGGAGGAAATGTTTTACTACTTTTCCCCTGTTAAACAATGGAAGATCTGTATTCTTTGGTACTGGAGAAGAATACAGCCAAGCTAAAAAATAGTTATAAATAAAAGTAATGTCCTTGTAATGGGAGGAAACTGTTACAGAAATGAGCAGAAGTATTGCTGGTACTTAAAAGAGGTATGGTTTTATTTTTAAAGGCATATGTGAGTGCTCCTGCTCTCATGTTCTAAAGAATAAATCAGAAAATGACATGGAAGATTTCTCATCTGTTACATAACACTATCCAGTATCAGCTTGTGACATAAACAAAGCTACATTCTGCACTTCACAATTGAGATTTTGTGTAATGTTCATATAACAAATACCTATAAATATGATTTTATTTTGGGTTGGATCCATCTATTAGTCAACAGAAGGATCCAATAGAAGAGCTATCCTACACTGTTAAATGGTTGTTGTGGATTTTCCGGGCTGTATCGCTGTGGTTTTGGCATTGTAGTTCCTGACATTTCGCCAGCAGCTGTGACTGGCATCTTCAGAGGTGTAGCACCGAAAGACAGAGATCTCTCAGTGTCAAACTGTGGAGAAAATGTTAGCAGGTAATTTATATCTACTCAGGAAGGTGGGTTTGGGTTGCGTCATCCTGTAAGAGTTTCCCAGGGTGTGAAATGCTAATGGAACTCTTGCAGGATGATGCAACCCAAACCCACCTTCCTGAGTAGATATGAATTACCTGCTAACATTTTCTCCACCGTTTGACACTGAGAGATCTCTGTCTTTCGGTGCTACACCTCTGAAGATGCCAGTCACAGCTGCTGGCGAAACGTCAGGAACTACAACACCAAGACCATGGCGATACAGCCCGAAAAATCCACAACAACCATCGTTCTTCGGCTGTGAAAGCCTTCAACAATATACACTGTTAAAGTTGATTGCTAGGGACATTAGACTCCAGATTACTGCAATACCAGGACTTCTCAGCCATTGTGCCAAAACTGTAGAACTCTCTCTCCAGAGAGAGTCATCTGTTCCCTTCTGTTGCCATCTTTTGCAAGTGAGTGAAGATTTCTGTTTACTGCTCCCTTCGCTATCCTTCCCTTTTGCCTTATGTTCTAATAATAGTGTTCATATATTTTTGTGTATTTTAGCTTTATTTTAATTGTTTCAATGATGTGTATGTATTTTTTTGATATTAATGGTCTTTAAGATGTGATTTTATTATGTATGCATTTAAGTTGTTAGCCACCTTGGTGACCCTGATGAAAGGGCAGAAAGTCAGGGTATAAATTTTGTTAATATAATAATATGGACTAACTGCTATGCAGCTCGAGGGGCTGCATTGTGAAGGGGGAAGAGGACAAAATTGCTCTTAGCCCATGCAGCTCTTTTTTATTCAGTGTAGCCCCCAAATTGCATGGCCAGCAGTTGGCCATGAGTCCTGTCATCCTGGGAATCAACTTTCCCAGAAAACAGAATGGGGAAACACAGGAAATAGCAACCATCTTTTTATGCAGTGAATGCTGGATACAGCCTTTATCATGTTTCATACAATTTTCATTTTTAAAATTTGGAAAACAAGAACTTGATTGGGGTTATGCACATTTTGTATATCAGCAGCCAAGCTTGGCAAATTTCCAAGAAAAGGAAGGTGACATAATTTAATGGTAGAGCCCATGCTTTTCAGAAGGCCCCAGGCTCTCACTTCTTACAATACCTGATAAAAGAGTGGAAAATACTGCTGCTTAGATTAGGAAAATCAAGTGCTAGGGTAAACATTACTTGGCTGCATGAACTGGCTTGTGATATTAATCTGTGTAAGACTGCTTCTTATTCTAGATAGCTATTTTTATCAGTATTTTATTCAAAATTTTGAATTGACTATTATATAACAGAGTAGTTATTTCTTAGGCTTCGTTCCCATTCTGGTTTATCTACTCATTAAGCTGTGAAAAAGATTGAAAGTAACAGAAGGAATAGGCAAAAGGGAAGGAGGAGGGGATGAAAATTGTTTTGTCCTCAACTGTTATCTGATCAGTATTCCCTTAGTTTGGTCTTCTACCCTTAGAGGGGATAGAATGTGAGACCTGTAATATTAGGCTGGGCCCAGAAGCACAGCATTCAGTGGATTATGATAAATGTTTTGTAAAGAAATGAAAATAATATTGCAGAATTTGTCTAAACAGAACATCCACATTGAAGGAGGAGGGGCGGGCTGTCATCTGGTGCCTTGAGCTCTCATTTAGTAAAAAGATTCACCTTTAAAAAGTAGGAAATACAGGTGTACAACCGACCCATTCTCTCTCTCTGATAACTCATCTTAGGGAGAATGGTTGAATCTTAAAATTCATAACATGCATCTGATATAAATTTATTTGCTATTTGTGTTAATATAAAAATAGAGAAGGTTTAGTGTTATAAAAGTTGGTTGTTAAGTGGTATGAAAGTTAACTACGTTGGGATCGGGGGAGAGGGGAAGAGGGAGGTGTTTCTCTTTATAACTTAATGAAATTATTACAAATCATTGATATAAACATTATATAAAACAGAACTTAACAGATAGTGTAGTAGTTTATATTGAGAGTATAGCTAGAAAGTGGGTATAAGGGGGGAGGGGAGATAGAAGCTAAAGGGGGAAACTGACATAATTTTAAATTGGACTTCTGATTATCAACTAAATATATATTTACGGATCTCTATTGATTTAAAATGCAGCAAGGTATAATTAATGAATTGTGTAGTAAGTGGGAGGTAATACTAACACACAGTAAAGAAACATCTGATTTCTATAAGGGGGAGGGGTTGGGTAAGCGAGTCACTTCTAATTAGATTTAAGTACACGAGAATGTTCATTTGATAGGATATCAAATTTTGTTAAGTACTTAGATTCTGACAAAAGACTGACTACATAACTAATAGCATCTTGAGGCTGATACAAAAAAGTGGGAAAGAGAGAGGGAGATACAAGTATTAATCTGCTATTTTCTCATTAAACCACTAGGTAGAATCATAACACAAGCTTTTACACATTTCATAAGTAGTCCAAACTACACTAGTGGCCAAAATTGTGGAAACCTTTTGGAAAAAGTGTATTTTTGAGGTTTGATGGCTCATAACACCACTTTATTTTGGAGTAATACCATAAAATTATATATCAGTGGAAAAATAATTTAATCAAGAATGTAATGCAATAACTTTCATGAAGGACATTTTTTTAGAACAGTAGGTATAAAGAAGAAAATTGAAACACGTAGAAAAAATTAGTTATACAGCAATTCTTACCATGTCAGTTAATACTTAGTTGGGTAACCTTTTGCTTTAATTACGGCCTTACAACGCCTTCCCATGGAATGAACCAAGTTTTTTAGTTCTGCAGCTGTTATAATGTGAAACCACGATGGAGTTATTGCTTCTATTAATGGCGTTTTATTGCTGGGTTGCTTCTCACTAACCAGTTTCTTTAGTCGACTCCATAGATTTTCGATGGGGTTAAGGTCTGGGCTATTCCCAGGCCATTCCAACAGTGGAATATGATTATCTTGAAACCACTTTTTGCACACAGCAGCAACATGACATCTTGTTAAAATATAAATGAATCTTGTTAAAATATAAATGCTTCATTATCTTGGAAAAGATCACATGTGGAAGGCTTCAGTTTGGGCTCAAGTATTTCATTTATGTATTTTGGGGCATTTATATTGCCATTTATCACACAAATTCTGCCCACACCTTTTGATGTCATACAACCCTATTTCATAACACTAACTGGGTGTTTCACGGTAGGTGTAATGTAATCAGCATGTAAATCTTCTCTAATTCTTCTTGGTCTCGCCACTCCAAATAACACTGTCCCGTTGTTCCGCTGTCCAGTTAACATGGGTTTTAGCCCAGTTTAATCTTTTCAACCTTTGTTTGAGAGATAACAATGGGGTTTTTTTGTGGAATTCTAGCATTAAGACCAAATTCCTCCAGTCTGCGCCGAACAGTCCTTGCACTCAACTTCACATTGAATTTCGCCATTTCGTTCTGTATACACACCCCTATGATTTTCTTCTGTCACCTAGTCTCTCAATTCTTCTATCATCCCTTGCTTGTGTGCACCTTTTCCTGCCTTTACCAGTCTGGTTTTGTAGTGACTGAGTTGCCTTCAAAAATTTAGAAATGCTTCAAAAATTTAGAAATGCCACCTTTGGTTAAGTTTCCACCAGTTTTTCTTCTAATTTATTCATAACTATAGCCTTGTTCACTTAATAGTACTATTTCACATCACTTTCTGGGTGATCAGTCAACTCTTTGTGCCATTTCTTTAATTGTGTTATGCTTTACAAGCTTACTCATGCTCATTGCCTACATTCAAACGAAGGAAAGCTTCATATTAACCTAAGCAAGTTGTGCTTCCTTTTCCAGGTTATTTGGCTATAACATTTGATAGAATACAGATAATTGAACAAACTTAGTTGCATTACATTCTTGATTAAATTATCTTTCCATTGATATATAATTTTATGGTATTACTCCCCCCAAAAGTGGTGTTATGAGCCAGCCTTGTAGGTATCCCATACCTTATTGGTTGGTACTTCTCTGTTCATGTTATATTGTATGAAAAACTTTGTTTCTCTTCTCAACATCTCCATATTTTCTCCCTCTTGCAGCAAATCCTCATTTATTCTCCATCCTCTCCTTTTACTCCTTTTCCCCAACTTCCACATAATTGGATTATGATCTGAGCCTACCATAGGCATTATTTCCACATCCTTAGTCCAAAGCGCTAAGTCTTTTGAGGCCCAGATCATATCAATTCTTGATAACGTAGAATGTCTCGCAGAGAAAAACGTATATTGTCTGCCTTTGGGATTTTGTCTTCTCCATACATCTTCTAAAGTTTCCTGTTGCGTCAATACAAAAAACGTCTTTGGTAATAGTCCTCTTTTCTTTTGTGCAGTTGCTGACTTTTTATCCAATTCCAAGTTTGTCACTCCATTGAAGTCTCCTGCAAGAATTATCTGGTCATAGGTGTCACGGGCTGGGCCAGCCCAAGCAGGGTGGTGCAGGTCCAAACCTTGATACCAAGTCCAGAGGGAGTTTCAGGAGCCAAAAGCCAAGTCAAAGCAGTGGTCAGAGCACAAGCTAATGCCAGAGTTGAGTCCAGAGTCCAAGAGCAAGGTCAGGCACAGTCCAAGGTCAGTTACCGGTAGTGTCAGGTCCAACAGTAGGCACGGGCAAGGTTCATGGAGCACGGAGTGGTTGCAGACAGTAGAGACGAAGCTTCCACGCCTGGCTGTTGCTCCTGACTGGCTTTTATAGCCAGGCATGGTTTTCAGCCAGCTGCTGGGGCTCCATCCTGAAGCTACTCATCATCACCCTCCAGCAGCTGGCGTTGGCTCAGGAGACGAGCACTGCGCCGTCTCTCCTGCAGCTCCAGTCTCTGGCGCTGTCTGCGGCGTTCTCTGGGTGTGGGTGAACCTGGGGGGGTGGAAGCCTCTGGCTGGGCTTCCCCTGTGGTGCTGGCAGTCCCTGACTGAGCTTCCCCTGTGGAAGTCCCTGGCTGCACTTCCCCTGTGGTGCTGGGGCTGGAGAGTACTGATGGCTCTGCTTCAGCTGCTGGCTGTAGGCTCTGATTAGCCAACAGCTGTGGCTCCTGATTACCAGCCTCTGCTCCATTAGGTGCATAAATTCCAATCACCAATACTCTCTTTAAATTCCATATACATTCCACTGCTATAAATCTGGCTTCCGCATCTCTCATCACTAACTTTGGCTGTAGCTCCTCTTTTATATACAATACCACTCCCCTTTTTTTCTTATTGGAGGCCGCTACAAAGTCACTACCCAATTTATTCAATTTTAAATACTTTACATCCTGCTTTCTAATATGAGTCTCTTGCAGGCACACAATATCACATTTTTGTTTTAATAGCCAGTGGAAAATACTTAAGTCCATTTACATTCCAAGATAAAACTTTGCACTCCATATTCATAATCTTGTTGCTGGTAAGTCCTTTTCATTGTCCCTTATAAACTGTTCCATCTCTGATTCAGATCTAATGCGCTTTTTCACTCCTCCAAATTCAAAGGACACTCCTTCTGGTAATTCCCATCTGTACCTTATTTTCATGTCCTTCAGAATCTGAACTAGAGCTTTATATTTTTTCCGATCTAACAACACCGATCTGGGTAGTTCCTTCATGATAATAATCGTCTTGCCATCAATCTCCAATGGATCTTGAAATTGTTTAGTCACGATCTTCTCTTTTATGTTTCTGATTGTGAATTGCACATCACATCTCTTGGTAGTTTCCTCTGGGTCGCAAATCTTGAATTTACACGGTATACCACATCTAGGATAGCCATCACTTCCTCCTCCTCCTTCCCCAGGTATTCAGCTAACACCTCAGTAATCTGTTCTTGAGCTGTCTTTCCTTCCACTTCCGGCAAACCGCGAAACCTCAGCTGCTTCTCCATATGTTTACTCTCCGCAGCCGCCATTCTCCCCCTCATCGCCTTCATCTCTGTTCGTTGCGTGTCTGTTAAACTTCCGGTTTGGGATCCATGACTTCCGGTTTGGGATCCATGGAGGTCTAACGCAGCTCTAACTGTGGAGCTGACCAGGCTGCCGTTTAAGTGGCCGGCGGGGCAAAACAAAGCCCGCGGCCAACTGTTCTCAGGCGGAGAACAGGCATAGAACGCTCAAGTACCTCAGGGCGCGTTGATCTCAGGCGAGGGGGGGTCCTACGCAACGGATCCTCTCCCGACCCTTGAGGTCCCACCCTAAGACAGGTCGGCTATAATCTCTGCGGCAGTCCTGGTGCCAATGCGGTTGGCATAAGACCTCCATGCCCAAGCTTCAACAGGGGAAAGAAGAGCGGATGGGAATCTAAGATTGAAACAGCGATTACAACCCACGGAAAGTGAATGAGAAGGTAAAGATCACTATCTCTTGAAACGGGACAGATTACTTAAAGTAAAGAAGAATTAAAGTAGACTTTTAAACTGCAACAGACTTAGTATAAGGAGGGGAAGACCCGGCAAGAATTATATTAGAAAAAGGACTAAGTTAAACGAAGCTTTTAAAGAAATTGGACTATTGTTTTGAATACCTGTGGCTAGAAGGAGATATCAGGCTGTGAGAAAGTTTTACCATCGCGAGAGCTGCTGTGGGAAGTCGGGAAACAGGAAGTACGTAACAACGACAGAGTTGCTGGAGAGAAGCGGCCCTTGCCGGAGGGCAGGAAGAAGGGAATCGCCATTTTTGAAAGGGGAAGAGCCGCGGCTTCAGCGAAAGAGGAAGTAAGCCATATTGGATTACAAAAATCATAGAGGAACCATAGAGAAAAGACGCCCGACATTTTGGATTATTTAAAAGTTTTTTTTTTTTGGAAAGACCGGGACATTTAAACTAAAAGGATATTAAATCAAACGCCACGGAGCTAAGGAAGAGAGCGGACTCGTGGGAGCGAGCCAAAGCAAGCCCCATGATGTCGAAAAAAGAGTGGCAATTGGCGATAGAGAATTTGGACAAAAAAACTTTTAGAAGTGATTAAGGAGCTCAAGGACATGAAACCGGAGTTGGTGAAAGAGGTTAAAGAGACAGTAAAAAATGAGCTGGCAGAAGTGAAGAAAGGTATGGAAACAATGTTTAACGATTTGCAGGGAACACAGCAAAGAGTCAAGGTAGTGGAAAGTGCGGTGGAGAATTTATTTCAGCCATTTATAATTATTATCTAACTTGACTAAAACACATACACTCACAATACCAAGCATGCTGGCAAAAAATCTGTGACACACATCTGACAGAATCTGACTCATCTCTGTTTGGAAATTACCACCATTTAAAATCTCATATTGTAACTGAAAGTTTACAAGTATTCAAAATCATCTTACACTGGTACATGACACCTCAAAAATTAACCCATGTCATATCAGCTGCCAGCCCAGCTTGCTGGAAACATTGTGGTGAGATAGGAGATTACCTTCACTGCTGGTTATACTTTCCCAAAGTAGCAACGTTCTGGGAAAGAGTTCTAAATGAAATCAAAACCCTCACAGACATACACATTCCCTTTTCTCTAGAGACCTTGCTCCTAAACACATGGGCATTAATAGGAAGTACGCAGACACGAACTACATCGATCCTGTTAACAGCTGCCAAAGCAGCCATTGCCACCCCCTAGAAAAATGTAAATGCTCCAGATCTCTCTCTATGGCATAAAAAATTAAGGGACAATTATACTGTGGCTGCTGTTACAGATAACCTGTCACGTATAGACCCCCAGGTGACATCAAAAGACTTTATATCTAACTAGTACCCAATCTTAGAATACCTAATGAAACAACAAGAAATCCCCCAAAGACTAAATCTGTGGTAAATTGAAAATATATAATTCCTCTATATTACCTCAAAACATGACAGCAATCACCGCTACTAGTTATACACATCCACTTTCATTTTTTTTTAATTTTTATTGGATGGGTCATTATACAAATATAAAAACATACACAGTTAACTTTCCATCATATTGTAATACCCCCCACCCTTTCCCCCACCCTTTTCTGTTGACTTCCGACAGTTTTCCATTCCCTTTATTACCTCTTAAATAAAACCTTAACCAAGCTAAAATATATATAATATAATAATACCTATCTAATGATAAATACCATTATCTAACATTCCATATCCTTTAGTACTATCTATCCATAATATCCAATAACCTACAATATAATATGTCCCCTATATTAATAGCTATATACTACATTCTAAGAATGGGTCATAGTAATATATTTTATACCATTGCATATCTTTAGATAGCACTATTACATATATCTATCATATCTATAATGTTCAAAATTATTAATATCCTTTATATTTTTATCCAATTCATGATGTTATAACCTAGTAAATTATAACATATTGTAGCTACATATATCAATAAAATGGTATATTATCACAAACTAGATTTTTTACCTCTAATATAATATAATGATTACTACCTCTGTATTAATTCAAAGTAACAGCAGAACACTATCCTCCCCTCAGAAAGTATCCAAAGACCACACCTTCCCTTTAAAGTCCCACTTTTTTTCTATGTAATTCTTGAATTTCTCCCAACTTGTTACATACTCTTCCATATCTTCCTCTCGAAGTTTCCTCGTTAGTTTATCCATTTCAGCCAAGCTCAATGTTTTTAAAATCCAATCTTCCACCGATGGTATCTCTTTTGTCTTCCACAGCTGTGCATAAATTATCCTAGCCACCGTAGTCATATAAAATACCATTATTCTGTCCATTTTGTCAAAATCTTCTAGGTTCATACATAACAACAATTCTGGGTTTCTAACTTTTTTCTTCAATATCTCTGACATAGCGTCTACTATTTCCCCCCAGAAATGCTTAGCTTTTTCACATGTCCACCACATATGATAAAAAGAACCCTCATGCTTTCCACATTTCCAACATTTATCTGACATCTGACTATTTCCATTGGCTAGCTTTTTTGGCGTGAGATACCATCTATAAATCATTTTATACACATTTTCTCTTATCATGGTACATGTTGATATCTTTATAGTATTTTCCCACAATTTCTCCCAAGTTTCCATCAATATATCTTTATTACAATTTATTGCCCACTTTACCATTTTAACTTTAACTGTCTCATCTTCTGTATACCATTTCAACAAAATCTTATACACTTTAGATATCAATTCCCCCCCTTGCAGTAGACATTGTTCCAATTCTGAATTTTCCACTCTAAACCCTACTTTCCTCTGATCAGTGTCATACAAATCTTTTATCTGCATATATTGAAACCACCCATATCGAAATGGCAATTCATCATTATTTTTAATATTGTATAAATTCTGATCCACTCTAAGAATGTTCTGATATGTCATCCACTCCGCTCCTTCATACTCAGTTTTTGGATTCACAACCTCTGCAGGTACAATCCACATTGGTGTTCTTTCATTCAAATATCGCTTGTATTTAGTCCATACTGCAAATAGACTCCGCCTCACAAAGTGATGCAAAAACATCGCATCAGCCTTATTCTTTCCATACCATAAATATCCATGCCATCCAAAGGTTTTATTGTACCCTTCCAATATCAATAATTTATGATTTTCTAACAACATCCAATCCCTCACCCAAACTAAGCATATGGCTTCATAATATAGTTTCAAATTTGGTAATTGGAGTCCTCCTCTTTCCTTTGCATCATATAACACCTTCATCTGCACTCTAGGCTTTTTTCCTGCCCACACAAAGGTTAAAATTTTTCTTTGCCATTTTTCAAATTGCTTATTATCTATCATAATTGGAATTGTCTGCATTAAAAACATTATTCTTGGTAACACATTCATCTTAATTGCAGCAATACGACCCAACGACGATAGATTTAACTTATTCCACACCATCATGTCTCTGTCTATTTGGTGCCAAAGCTTATCATAATTGTTTTTAAATAGATCAATATTTTTTGCAGTCAACTCAATACCTAAATATCTTATTTTATGAACCACTTCGCAATCCGTTATCTCCATTAACTCTTGTTGTTCTTGCTTAGACATATTCTTTCAAAGCAGTTTAGATTTCTTCCTATTTATATAAAATCCTACCAAATCTCCAAACTCTTTTATCTTCTCCATTAACCTTGGCATATTTTGTAGAGGGTCCTCCACTATCACCATCACATCGTCTGCAAAGGCCCTCACCTTGTATGTATATCCTTTAATCTTCAAACCTTTAATTTCATCGTCATCTCATATTTGTCTAAGTAAAATTTCCAACACCATCACGAATACCAGTGGAGAGAGTGGACATCCTTGTCTTGTTCCCTTTCTTATGTCCAGCTTTTTTGTTATTTCTCGGTTGACAACTATGGCTGCAGATTGATTCTTATATATCTCCTTAACTGCTTGAATAAACATCTTACCCATCTGTACTTTTTCCATCATTGCAAACATAAAATCTCAGTTCAAATTGTCAAACGCTTTTTCAGCATCCACAAAGAAGAAACCAACTTCTTTTCCTGGATTTTTATCATAATATTCTATCGCATTCAATACCGTCCTCAGGTTGTCTTTTATCTGCCTATCTGGTAGAAAGCCTGCCTGCTCCTCCCCTACAAACTCCACCAGCCAGGCCTTCAGCCTTTCAGCCAATATTTTCGCAAAAATCTTGTAGTCATTGTTTGTTAAAGATATTGGTCTATAATTTTTTACATTGGTTAAATCTTGTGTTTCTTTTGGTATTAATGTAATATTAGCTTCATTCCACGTTTCCGGCAGATCATCACCTTTTAAAATTGCATTCATCACTTTTTGCAGCAACTCTTTCAAATCTTCTGCCATTACTTTATAAAATTTAGCTGTAAGGCCATCTGGTCCTGGCGCCTTTCCCATCTTTGTAGCTTGTATCGCTTCCACAATTTCTAACGTTATTTCAGCATTTAATTTATCTCTCAATTTCTTGGGCACCGTTGGTAAAATCAACTTTTGAAAATCATCCTCTATTGAATTCTTATCAATTAGTTTCTTCTGATACAACTTTGCATAATACTTAAAAAAAAGCCCTCTCTATTGAATTTTGATCAAACAGTTCTTTCCCGTCTTCCACGATCTTACTAATTATTTGTTTCTCTCTTTTCTTCTTTAACTGCCACGCTAAATATTTCCCTGGTTTGTAAGCTCCTTCAAATGATTTTTGTTTCAGCCTTTTCAACTCCCATTCCACCTCCTTATTTTCCATTGCTCTTATTTGTTCCTGCAGTATTTTAATTTCCTGTTGTATTTTCTTTTTACCCGGTCTTTTCTTTAATTGCTGCTCTTTAAATTTGATTTTTTCTTGAATTTCTTTCAACCTCGACTGTTTTTCTTACTTTTGGCATTTAAGTCCATAAGAACTCCCCGAATCATAGCTTTATATACGCATCCCGTACTTTATAAATTACCACTCCTTGATCCACATTGTATTGTATAAAGCTTTTAGTCTCTTTCTTAAGAACATCCACATTAACATGACTACTTAACAAATCCTCATTTATTCTCCATCTCCTTTTTTCCCCTTTCGTTCCAAATTTCCAAAACACAGGATTATGGTCTGAATTAATTTTTGGCAAAATATCCGTTTCTTTTTTCGCATACAGCAAGCTCTTTTGATACCCAAATCATGTCAATTCTTGAAAAAGATTGATGTCTTGCTGAAAAAAAAGTATATTGCTTAGCACCCGGATTCTGTTTCCTCCATACATCCTCTAAACCTTCCTGTCTTTGAAATTCAAAAAAGGATTTTGGGAGCTTACCTCCTTTGTTTCTTATCAAATTCGTTGTTTTATCAACTTGTGGATCTACCACTCCATTACTCCAATCACTTCATCATATGTCATCTGTCCAAGTCGATCCTTAATTTCATCAAAAAATTGTTCTTTCGCCCCGTTTGGCGCATATATTCCCACTTTATATACACATCCACTTTCACATGCCCATGTACAACAACACATAATAGGATGGATATCCCATACAGTAAGATATAATCATTAATAACAACAACAACATTTGATTTGTATACCGCCCTTCAGGACAACTTAATGCCCACTCAGAGCAGTTTACAAAGTATGTCATTATTATCCTCACAACAAAACACCCTGTGTGGTGGGTGCTATATGATCGATCATTGTTATATGATCGAATGCGAATTTGTAAATATGTTATTTTTGAATGTATAATAATTTAGAAAACATATACTGAAAGTAACTATTGTTTATAGATACTTATCCTTGTAAAAGTTATTTGTATTGTTAAGATTTTGAAAACAATAAACAGAATTTGGGGGGAAATCCACAAAGAAAAGGTGGTTTTGAGGCCAAGTTTAGAATTCCTTCTGAAGGTGGTTACCAAATTCCATACATTCCAGGAGATAATACTCTCAGTATTCTTCCCTTCATGAGCATCTGAAGCTAAAAGGACACTCCGCTCTCTAGATGTCCCTAGAGCAATCTTGTTTTATTTGAATCATACGGTGTCATTCAGGACGGACGTGCAACTGTTTGTGTTATGTATGTCCAAACAA
Organism: Eublepharis macularius; assembly: GCF_028583425.1. NCBI lineage: Eukaryota > Metazoa > Chordata > Lepidosauria > Squamata > Eublepharidae > Eublepharis > Eublepharis macularius. Next base: position 87,322,915 of record NC_072794.1, on the reverse strand, counting down.
GGGGGAAAAGACTACCTCACGTTCTATTGCCAGGTGGGTGGTACAGGAGTGTGTTACAAACAAGCTAACTTACATTGTCTGTTGGAGATGCATGCTCATTCCACCAGATCACAAGCATCGTCAGCAGCACTCCTCAAGGGAGTGCTACTACAAGACATACAGAGCAGCAATATGGACAATACAGCCCGGAAAACCCACAACAACCATCGTTCTCCGGCCGTGAAAGCCTTCGACAATATGGACATTGTCAGATACTTTCATCAGGTACTATGCACTGGATGTGCTTAATAGAAAGGAAGCAACAGTGGGCCATCGCTATTCCAGTGAAGAGCCTACCCCTCTTCCTTAGGTGGCTTATTAATCTCCCATGTGGGACTGCACAGAAGACCAACAATGAAAACAGAGCTGTATTTACCTCTAATTGTTGTTTATTGAGGTCTTCTCTGCAGGTACACATACTGTCCCTCCTGCCCCACTGAGTGTTCTTCACTATTTACCTGGAGAGTCCAGCAGCTTAGGAAAAACTGAGTATGGGGGCAATGCATCCTCTAAAGCATGGACTGCTTTTGGCAGGAAACACCCATATATGCACTCTGGGAGGACAGGCACCCCTAGCGGTTTTTGAAGCTGCAAAACCCTCACCGATCAGCAGACCTGTGCATGTGCAGTCCCATGTGTGCCTGCATGGAAAACCACTATGAACAACAGTTACAGATAAGTGCAACTCTGTTTTAGGTGCAGTCCAACACAGCATCTTAAAAGTTAATGATGTGTTAATGGTTTGAATAGATTATAATTTTGTATAGTATTTGTTATTACCCATCTTAAGTCCTGATTGTGTCACAAGAAAGTTGGCATATATGAATACCCTTAATAAATGCTAGAAGATCATAGGGAAGATCAAGGAGACCCGGTTTGGTGTAGTAGTTAAAAGCAGCGGTACTCTAATCTGGAGAACCAGATTTGATTCCCCACTCCTCCACTTGAAACCAGCTGGGTGATCTTGGGTCAGTCACAGCTCTCCAGTGCTCTCTCAGCCCTACCCACCACAGAGGGTGATTGTTGTGGGGATAATAACATACTTTGTAAACTGCTCTGAGTGGATGTTGTCCTGAAGGGTGGTATATAAATTGAATGTTATTATTATTTTTATTATAATCCTCAGAATACCCAAAGCAGTTTTCCAGCTTGGTATGTAAATGGGCACTACAAGTCTACATATTAAAGTATCTCTGTGGAACAACACTTGGTTTAAACATTTCCACCCTAACTTTCCATGAGACACTTAAGGCAGATAAGTAAACAAAAAGCACTGAATTATCAAATCATAAAGAAATAATAATGATATAATAATAATATTCAGTTTATATGCCAACCTTCAGGACAACATAATGCCCACTCAGCAGTTTACAAGATACGTTATTAGTAATCCCACAACAATCATCCTGTGAGGTGGGTGGGGCTGAGAGAGCTCTAAGAGAACTCTGACTGACCCAAGGTCACCTAAGCTGGCTTCAAGCAGAAGAGTGGGAAATCAAACCTGGTTCTCCAGATCAGAATCCTGCCACTCTTAACCACTACACCAAACTGCATTAGTGAGCTAGTTTTCTAGATTTTGTTGATTTTTATGTAACAATGAAATACGATGGTGATTCAGAGCAGCTTATGTCATTCTCCTCTCCTAAATTCTATCCTTCAACAACCCTGTAAAATAGATTAAGATGAGCATGTGTGACTGATCACCAAGCGAGCTTCTGTGGTAGAGTGGGAATTTAAGATCTCCCAGATCTTAGTCTAATGCTCTTATCTGCTGCATCAGAAATAATTAATTGCATCTTCTCACACCGTTTATAGTATGTCAGCACATCTTCATGTCTTCCGTACAGTCCCCTATTATGTGGAACCAAGATGGCCCAGTCTGCTGGCCAGGACACATGTTTCTTTTGCATAGGGGTGGAACAGAGTCCATGACTCCACTTCTGTTGTTTTATTTGCAAACAATTTATCCAAGTGGCATAAAATGAGAGTCATAACTCAAAGCCATTCTGTGAGGCAGTGCTCAAAAAGCAGCATGAGCAGGAGATAAGAGTACCATCAGAGCCTGTCTCTCTCCTTGGTACTACTGGTTCCAGCACTCCACTCTGGTTCTAGCCCCCATGTTGGTTCCATCTGCACTTCCTGGAATCAGAGAAACTTTGTTATGGATAGATAGGGATTGTCTACCTACATGGCTAGTGGGTGAGGAGAAATAAACATAACAAATCTGAGAAGAAGTCAGATATAGCCTAAATACAGTATTGTGGAGGATACATGAGAAAATCACAAAAGAAATAAGACAGAAACCCCCTGAGATAACCTCCTGCAATTTGGGGGCAATTTAGATGTGAACTGTAGCACTGTTTCCCTCCTCTTAAGTGCATATTCTATGGTAGCGTCTGTAAGGCTTTGTTTCAAGGGCTATAGAATAGTGGGTTTCCTAATGTGAGATAAAATGTCTTATTTTTCTGTCAGGATACTGAAACTGCTGAGGCAACATTTAAATGAACAGAATAGCTTTATTCTGCTCAGAAGGGTTAAGATGATTTAAGTAGTCAGGAGCACGACGAACAGGTCACAAAAAGTAAAACTTCAACTCTGATTGAAGTAAAAAAAAAATTATCGTCTCAAGTTACAATGCAAGAGAACGTTGTATATATATTAACTTTAATTATTCACAGAGACTTTAGAGCCAATTTCACACATTTGAAGGAATGACTTGAACCAGATTAGACCCACTGATGCTTGGGGCTTCTAATCTTCCACCCTGGAGACAGTCTATTTTGCCTGCTTTTGCTGCCCAAGAGTCAGGCTTCCAGCTGCACACTTTTTCCATTCCTTGTATCTGATGAAGGGCGCTTTTACTCACAAAAAGCACATGCCTTGGAAATCTAGTTGGTCTTTAAGGGGTACTGGGACCCGAATCTTCCTCCTACTACAGACCAAAATGGCTACCCACCTGAAACAACTTTTCCTTCAGTACACTATCAGCTCTCTCCAAGCCGACTGGCTGTTGCAGCTGCTTTGAAAGTGGCTCAGGCATATGATTGGTTGCTTGGCAGCGACTGACTGGACGGCCACCATCAGACCCCCATGTTCCTATCTGACTACCTCTCCATATTCTCCTGGAGCTGCTCCTTGTATACCTGACATCGCATATTCCAACACCACTCTCACCAGAACATCAGTTATGGATAAGCAGCCTGTTCTTGTCTCTCCACAGCTATTTGTTCAGGGATGTCAAGATTCTGGGTACAAGATTCTGGAGGTCTCTGCCATCCTGAGAGCCTAGGCAAATTTGACAAAGGGCCACTGTGGTGTCGCTGAAGCATTCCTCTTGCATTCAAGACTTTTTCATGTGTTTTGAACTTTAGAGGGGTGTAGAAGACATTGGTGGGGGCATCCATGGGGTAGACCTCTGACTCAAACTATGTGCTTTGCACACATAAGGGCCAACATTCAGTCCCTGGCATCTCTGATTAAAAGGACTTTGTAGTATTTGATGAGAAAGACCTGAGACCATGGAAAGCTGCTGCCAGTGATAGTAGATAGTTCTGACCTTTGTAGACCAATAATTTGACTTGGTATAAATCAGCTTCCTGCATTTGCCTGGTACTGAAATGGAGTATGGTTTTGGTGCCAAGTGAACAATTTTACTTTTGGTCTAACTATTTTGTCGATTGTGTGTGTTCTCATTTTCTTCTTTGTGGTTTGTGCACTGGCATGCTGATGCAGACTTGAGCATGGGCTGAATATCCCTTTGAAACCCTCCAGAATTATACTTTGTTACTAGCTCCACCCAGCTTGAGGAGAGGAATGCCTAACACATGCCTTGAGTGGGCAGAGCTATCTATGCCTTCTAGTTTGGTTTTTCTTTGTCCGCCTCAGTAGTAGCATTGTAGAGACCTTTTCTTACAAAAATCTTGTGAGCTAGGCCTTTTGTGCATTCATAACTGTATGCTCTCCTTTAGGGTTTTCTTTAGGTTTTTCTCTCCTTCCCTGCAGTGGTTCACACATCTATGGTATATGGTCCACATTTAAAAAATGTTGGCAGCATGATACTAACTTACCCAGCATGGACAGCCATGATCAATTGTTGCCTCTTCTGCTTAGATGAAGAGTACTCAGAATCTTGCCCACATTGCCATAAATACACCAAGCAAACACAATTCCATTGTTCCACTCAACTGACAGTAGTTCTTCAGGAATATTCCTTGTCTTGACAAGACCACTCGGTCTACTCTGGGCTCTTCCAGTACTCTCTTTAACCTGAAATTTTGGGTATGAAGGATCTGGTTTCAGCACAGCAGATGAAACAGGATAGATAGCAGTAAATATTAAACCTGTTCTTTCAGTTCTGAACCAAATAAGAGAAAAGGAGACACCTAGAAACAACAGTTGTCTCTGCTATACAGCTGACTGTACTTTCCACTGAACCCATTACTTGCCATCTACAAAATAGCCACAGACCTCAGTACTGAGTATGGATCCAACAACCATGAATGACCCAGAGATTTCCCTGCAGCCAATTCTAAACAAACTTGAAGAGATTTTCACACCCCATAGGATACCCTCACCAGAACATACATCTACCAAGGTACAGTTCAGTGTGGTTTTAGGTTGTCCAAAAGAGGATACATCCCAAGAGGTTCACATGACCTCAGCATATTGGTTTTGTCACGCTCCTTGAGTTGTTCACCTTGATACAGATTTCTCAGAGATTGCCACACTTTTAAAGGTATCGTGGTTCCTCTTACCTCTCATCATCTAGAGGTGCCTGGGACCAATAGTCAGGTACTAAGACTCTTATTTGCAGAATTGGGATTCATGCCGTTAGAATGATCACTGCTCCACTCCTTTTTTGCTGCCACAGACTTTGGCCGCAGATTTTGACTGAGACTAGAGCCAGTACTGTACGTAGAGTATATAGATCTAGGTCTCTGTTAAGTGTTGATTGATAGTTATGGAATTGGCATTTGCACCATCATTGGAACCTTCTGTTTTCATTTCCAGTCTACGGCATACCTTGTTGCCCAAGACCATCTGGTAGCACAACTGAATCTGGTGGTTCCCATTCCTCAGCCCAGCAGATTAATACAAAACCCAGTTAGATTAACTTCCCTGCCACGTATGTTTATCACTGTCTTCCTAACACCAGCCCAAATCACATTGCTTTGGAATGGGTCGTGTCTTTTATAGATGAGTGCTATAGAGTCTGTTCTCCCCCTACTTCAAAGAACCACATTTTACTCCTATTTCTTCAGCACCATCCCCTCAAAAGATGGAAGCCTACATCCAATGTTAAACCAGAGTGCATCAAAAGATTTATTTGTCCCACAAAGTTTTAAATGGCCTCTCTCTCCTGTATCCTATTCCTAACCAAAGGGATATGGGTTGCATCTGTAGACCCCAGAGATACTTATTTGTATACCTCTGTCCAATCCCAGGGTCATTTTTTTTTTTGCTTTGCTGTTTGGCCCATTTATCTGTACAAAGTCCTACCATTTGAGTTGCCATTGGTAGTCACAGAGTGCATGGTAGTGATAATGGCATATCTATGTCATCAGGAAGTCACCACATTTTCCCTGCATAGACATGCTACTCATGGCAGATGCCTACCTTTCCTGCACCATGTTCATACTGCATTGTGCCTTCTGGCAGAAGTGGGGCTCCAGATAGTGAATTGCACCTTGATTCTACCAGATATATCCAATTTGTAGAAGCAGTCGTGGACTTTGTGCACCTTGATTCTGTGCAGGGGGTAAAAACATATGCACAGTCATGTGTGTATTGTGATGTGAGTATATTTTACTGGGAATATGCTAAGCAGCCGAACTCTACATTCATGGTAAAATGAATCTCTGAATTAAGTAATTTTTGAAACTATGACATAACTTTTTACAAGATACTTTCTTGGTGGTAATTTTCTTTTGAACCATTAAGGAATATGATGTACAACCTTCACCTTATAGCTGTTTAAGCATTCACAGTTGTTGCTTCTTGATGTTTTGAAATGGTTGCAATTCGCTGTATTGCATAGTGCCTTTTCAATGCATACCCATTTTAATAATAATAACATTCGATTTACATACCGCCCTTCAGGACAACTTAACACCCATTCAGAGTGGTTTACAAAGTGTGTTGTTATTATCCTCACAACAATCACCATGTGAAATAGGTCGGGATGAAATAGCTGTGACTGACCCAAGATCACCCAGCTGGCTTCAAGCAGAGGAGTGGGGAATCAAACCCAGTTCTCCAGGTTAGAGTCCCACGCTCTTAACCACTACACCAAACCAAACCTTCTGTATTGGTATAAATGGAGCAGAGATGAATGTTACAAGGCAAGGCAAAATGACAAGGTTTCAGTGGTTAAGTGACTTCCTCATTGTGAGGATATCTTACTGTGGAAGACGAAATTCTGAAGAGAAATGCGTCATTCTCATTTAAACACAAATATAAATGACACTTATAAACAATTGATATGTTAATATTTCTAACATTTTTCCTTAAGGACCAAAATAATGAGGAGAAGCACGCAGATGGACTTATAGTAAGTTTAAGCCTAATCTTTTACTTCTCATTATTTCTACAGAATATTAACACTACAGTCATGTGAGCACAGGGATTTGAATTTCCACTCTCTTCTGATATTTCTTTCTCCTCATCACTTACAAGTGTTTGTCTTTGAATATATTTGTCACTCTCTTAAAGCCTGTTCAATAATTAAGAACATTAAATTCCAGCTTTTTCTGGAAACACTGCTGTTTCATTAAAGAAGAAAAATTTAAAACCATGTGAAGAAATTGGGTTACTTGAAATGCACGTTTTTGTTGGAGCAGCAGTCAGTTTCTCCAGAACCTGGCTTCTGAAATACTGGAGAAAAAAGTTCTATCAAGTTACTTTCTTATATATAATTTTAACATAGCTTCTCTTTCTGTCTTTCATTTGTATACAACTTCTTGACTGCTTCTTCTGAGTGCAAATTTAAATGCTAACACAAAGCTTTTTATGCAATTCAATTTTTCCATTGCTGAAGTTTTTAAACTTGAAAGACATAGGGAGTGGAGCCCTTGATATATGATAAAAAGAATGGAGTGCTACTGTATAATAGTGTTCAACTTCATGGCTTCTGAGCAGGCACACTCTGGAACTGTGCACGTGCAGGCCAGCCATGGAGATGATTTCCAAAGCTTTCTAGAAGACTAGGAATGCCCCTCCTCCCTTTTGCACTTTCCTGCTAAAATCATCCCATGACCAAGAGGAGGGATGTTATTCCCTCAGTTCTCTTTGCTGTCAGAGACAGCATTGCTGCCTACATTGCTGTTCTCTTCTTTCCCCTCACTTTATCCTTGAGACTGAGGAGAATTATTTCTTTTAAAAGTCTTTAACTCTCAGTAGACATTCTAGTGAATGATACGATTACATTCTAAAAAGAAAATTTTCTGTCTTCCCTTTGTCATTATGGTTCAAGAGGGGCTTCTTCAAATTGCTGGAAAATGCCAACCTGATTAAAGGCACCAGCTTAGCTTCTGAGATGTGACAAGATCAGGCTTACCTGGGCTATTCAGGTCAGGGCGCTCCCTCCCTAGCATCCTTGATTACCAAGGGCTAAATCCAGAGATTTGGCCTGTGAGAAATTCCTCAAGGGTTCCTTCTCCAAGGCTGTGGCTTCATGCCAACCTGATTAATGGTACCTGCCCCCCTCCCTGGCATCCTTCAGTACCAAGGGTTAAGTACAGAAGGGTAGCTAGGGTTGCTGGTCCCCTGGTAATGTCAGGGGATCCTCTGCCCTCCACCTCCACTCACCTGGTGAGTGGGGGTGGGGGGAGGCACGGGAATGGGCCTGCCAGGGCATGCTCTTGGCACAGCATGACATTACCCTCAGGAGTGACATCATCACACAGGCCCCTGGAGCACTCCCACACTTTATGCCAGGTTGATTTGGACCCCAGATGGCCCAGTTCTTTAAGAATCGGTCTGGTGCAAAGTGCTAGAGTGCTCCCGGGGCCTGCACAATAACGTCACTCTGGGAAATAATGTCATAGCACTGCACTGGGAGTGTATGTGTGACAACAGGTAAAAGCTGAGTGCCAGAGAGAAAGGGAACATGGCAACCCTAGGTGTGGCCTATCAGAGCTTTCTCACAAGGACTCTTTCTTCAAGGCTGCAGCAACATGCCAAGCTGATTGAAGTCACCTCCCCCCTCAGTTCTGAAGGGAGAAGCCTGGAAATATGATCAAACAGAGCCCCCGGTTGCATGGCTCTTTCTCAAAGGCTCGCCTGCATGCCTGCTCAAATAAAGGCCGCCCCTTAGGGGGCGGGGGGTCTGGCCACTCGCCAGCAGCACCCCCCATGTGCTCGCCTGCAGGCCAAACAGGAGTTTGCTGGTATTCCCAGCAATGTAGGAATGCTGGGTACTGCCGGCGGCCACCGGGCCTGGCAGGCACAGGGAGGAGGCGGCGAGCCGCCTCCCCTCAGGGGGCAGGGGGTCTGGCCGCTCACCGGCTGCACCCCCCATGTGCCCGCCCACCAGGTCAAAGAGGAGCATGCTGGTATTCCCAGCGAGGGCAGGAACAGTGGGTATTGCCGGCAGCCGCTGGGCCTGGCGGGCACGGGGAGGCGGTGGCGAGCCACCTCCCCTCAGGGGGCGGGGGGTCTGGCCGCTCACCGACGGCACCCCCCATGTGCCCACCCGCTAGGCCAAGGAGGAGCACGCTGGTATTCCCAGCAATGTAGGAATGGTGGGTAGTGCCGGCGGCTGGCGGGCACAGGGAGGCGGCGGCAAGCCGCCTCCCCTCAGAGGGGGGGGGTATGGCCGCTCGCCGGCAGCACCCCCCAGGCCAAAGAGGAGCGCACTGGTATTCCCAGCGAGGGCAGGAACAGTGGGTATTGCCGCCGGCCGCCGGGCCTGGCTGGCATGGGGACGCAGCAGCGAGCCTCTTCCCCTCAGGGGTCGGGGGGTCTGGCCGCTCGCTGGCGGCACCCCCCTTGTGCCTGGCCACCAGGCCAAAGAGGAGCGCGCTGGTATTCCCCGCCAATGTAGGAACGGTGGGTAGTGGCTGCCTCTGCAGTGCGGGGGCCCTACTATGAGGGTGTGCCTCCAGGTGGCTCCTGGTCTTCTGCAAAATGACTTTGTAATATTACTACTACTTTCAACAAGAATACTAAACATATCTTTCTTTATCTTTTTTGTTTTACTGCAAATGCTCCATGTCATTGCTATGAGTTGCTATAATCTTTCCTGGCGCCAACTCCTGGATACTCTGATTGGAGGCATGGGCTATTTGACCTTGAGAGATACTGTGATGGTCCATGGCCTGCCCTTTTTTTTCCTCCTTAGCTCTCAGGGACCCACGTTATTGGACAATGCCTTTGCTAATCCACTGGCAAGGTAATCTCTTTTTATGTTTTACCTCCTAGCATTTTTTTGCTGCACAGATTGTTCTGCTGGCAGCACAGGTTCATTGTTGGTGCATACTGTCTGTCATCTTTGGCCCCATCACACCTGCTTCATTGTTCTTTTTTCTGAGCGACAATTGCTGCTCCTTGACTGCCATATCTTGCACCTCTAAGTAGGTAAGAGTCTCTACTGAGGCTATAGCTGAACTTGGATCCTTCTCCTTATGCTGTTGATTATAATTGGGATTCAGACGCTCTAAACTTTCCTCTTCCTTATTGGATCTCCAAAGACTTTTAAAGTAGAGGTGTAACTCCTCGTTAACTTCTTGCACTTCCCTGGTGCTTCATTTTTAGTTTACAGCACTTCCACCTGTGTAAGGAGGACACTGGGTTTCTAACCTATCTCCCCCCCCCAATTCATAGAGTTTCACAATGTTAATGTATCCAATGCCCTGGCCAGGATACCCTACCAGAGGTTGGCTTTCAGCCCTCACTTCTCACAACACTATCAGCTGCATTAGTTGTTCAGGCTCTGAGAGAAACCTGGCGATACCGCCACACAACCCTTCCTTTGTGGGTTGGTAGAGGCTATCACATTCTCCCTTGAGTGCATGACTGTTCAATGCCCTTTACCTAGCATGGCTCTCCCCACCAGAGCACTGTTTTTTCTTTGCTGCATTCCATCTTGTACTTTGTCAGGGACACTTTTAGAGAACTCCCAGTTTCTTTAAAAGCACCTCTGGGTTAATGTCAATGAGAAACTAATCATCTATTGGGAAGGTGATCCTCCATAGTCTCTTTATTTTGAGAGCTTCACATCCACCTCTTTCTGTAAGTGAGCTTGCCATTCTCCCAGTATGGGACTGCGTGGAAGCCATGAAGATGAAAAGAGGCTGTACTTACCTGTAACTGTTGTTCATCGAGTGGTCTTCTATGCAGGCACATATCCCTTCCTCCTGCCCTGCTATGAACTCCCTGGAACCTTAGTTTCTGAGTAGTCTCCAGTGGTGGCCTGGACAGAACTGAGGGGATCCTTTGGTCATGTGATGTTTTTGATGGGAAAGTGCCAAAGGGAGTGCTCCTAGTCTTCTAGAAAGTTCTGGAAATCTTCTCTGTGGCTGGCCTGCATGTACACAGTCCCAGTGTGTTCCTTCACAGAAGACTACTCGATGAACAGCAGTAACAGGTATGTTACATGTGAAAACATGTCAGGTATCTGGTGACTCTAAAGTAACTTCTGTGTTAGAGTGGCTATGAACCATAATATAGATCCTGTGAAAATTCATAACTTTTTGCACAGGAAATGAGTAGTAGCAGAGAGAGATTTTTAGTGGGATTAAAAAATTGTCCCTTGTTAGTTGTATGACATCACATGCATTTAATAATGGTTGCTTAAGATGGTACATTCTTCTGACCTTGGATCAGACTTTTATCTCCATTGAAAGTCTAAAAATAAGATGGGTATCTGTATACAGAGATATACTGAAAGAAATACATCTAAATGTAGCTGAATTTGGTCCTCTGCCTTTTGGGCAGTACATTGGCAGGTCAGAACGAAGTGGTCATTGTTTGTAACAGTGGATCTGGATTTTAGGGGCACAAATTCTCTCACAAATTCTCTATGACAAATATGACAAAAGATACATTAGGCTCTCAAACACTCATGTATTTGATTTGTATTCGCTTGGACATTTTGCTTCACAGTGGGTTGTGGCATATGCAATCAAATAAAAATTGGCTACAAGTGTAAGATAGGTACAAGATTTGGATACTTTGTACTTTAAGGAATTACTTGAAGAATTTATCAAAGTTGTGTAGAAAGGAAGATGCAGGACTATGTTGTCGTACCTTTAGCAGGAATACTTGAGGATAGTTTCTGTAGCAGCTACTCTACAATAAATACAACAGAATATGTTCCTTTTGATAAGCTTGAAATCAATGTAACATATCACAGTTTTTTGAAACAATACTGGAAGGCTTGGGAAGATATAGCATGCCCTTGATATGAACATTTCTATTTAATTTTCCTTACCCAGAGTCTTGCCTCTGTAGGAGGAGCTCTAGGAGGTTCCCAGCATTACTAGTTTGGGGCAGATTTTTAAAAATGCTGCTCTGAAGTAACAGGTCATTTGACGGTAAATTCCTAGCTGTTCAGTATCTGCAGCTGCTTAGTTTCATTTTCAGTTTGGGGGAGGTATCAGTCACTGGTTCATTTTTCTCTTATTGCACCTTTTTGCACCTATTATTAGTAGAGCTAACTTTCCTTTACAACAGAGCACATACTTACCCAGAATTGTCCTTGTGCTTTGTTTCTTACTACTGTTCTTCCTCTGGTGCACAAATTACAGCTGCTGTGGTGAGGTTAACCAAAGTCAGCATTTGTTGCAATGGGAGGCCAAGTAATCAATTTCATCTCCACTGTGGAACAGTTAAAGCTCCTATGTCTGACAGTATTAGCAATCAACTGTAATTAATAGTTAAACAAAATACTGTAATTATTACATTGTAACTGCTTCTTATGTTTTGCCAGTTGGCTAGTGAGTATATTCCATGAACTAGCATGTTTTGTATATATGCAGTCATAAAATGTTTATATCTCGACATCACTTGGGATCAACATCACATGGGAATGTTTCAAGGCATCATCCTTAGATCTCAACAAGTGAAATAGAATACAGAGGTGAGAATAGTAGAAAGGGAATGCTGAGATGTAGAACAAATAGTCTTGTCAGTCCCTGATTCCAGATTAGATTACTTTGGGCCACTTTTTGACACTGGAGCTGTTCAATATCTGATGTTCTTTTTTCCTCAAGATTTATTTTCTACCTTTAATATCCTACTACCCTCACAATTTTTAAATGAGAGAGGATGTGTGGTCTATAGCTTGCTTACTGTAAGAAATGTTTAAATCACTTTTAAACTTCTTTGATTATTTCCTGCTGCATTCATTTTCTCAACAAACTTTTAAAAAATTGTACAGAAAACCAAGTTATGCTCTTGCTAGCACTTCGTACAGAGATAAATGTAACCCTTGAACACCTTCCCCTTCTTTTTGATTTTGAAACATTTCCATTATTGTTTCTGTCTTAAAGTACTAGATGTTTATGCTCAGGTGTCAGTCTATACTGTGCTTAATCCTGTTGCTGTTCTTGTTTGTTATCCCCCCCCCTGCAATTTGCTGCCATGTAACCTGTTTTTAAATGACCCACGCTGGATTTTGTTCAGTTTGCTTTTATTCTGCTCTTGATCTTACCTTGATTTTATTTCTTTGACAGTTTTAAATCAATGGAGTGTTTTTATAATCATGTTTCAAAAAGTGCTGAAAGTGTTTCACTGCTGTTGTACCTAGAAACCATGCACCCTGTTGGCAGGGTTTGAAGAAAATAACTAAAAGACATAAGGCTGCTTCCCAAAAGGTTGAAACTGGCTATTTATTAGATGTTAGCTAATAGATATATTAGAGTGATGGCATGCCATTGCTTGTATATGTAATTTGCCAAGAGCCTAAATCTTTCTATCACTTCAAAATTACAGGAGATACTAAAATAACAAGCCCATTGCTTGTTAAATATATGGCAAAAGGCCCAAGCATGCACTTTTGCCCTTGGCATGTATAGTGAATTTCCAAAATTTTCCAGGGTGCAAACTAGCTCAAGTGATTAGGTACTTGTGTTTTTTTACGGTTGATACCTTGTAGTGGTGGTCATCCTCTGATTTAAAGAGGCATCAATATTGGCAAACAAGGCTTGTGAACAGATTTTGTCTAATAATACTGGTTATATCAGATGAAAGGGATGGAGTTGACTAAATGTACCATGAACTAAAGTACAGCAAGATTGAAGAAAATTATTTGCATTCACTTAATCTGCAAATCATTTTATGATTACGTTGAAGAAATCTGACTTGTCTGACATGTCTGTATTTACAGCTGCTTCTATTGAAGACTCCTGATGAAGTCATAGGACATTTGTTCAGTAATATTTTTAGAATTGTGGTGGTCCTGGATCTCATTTATAGTGTTGCAATTAATGTAGGATAACAGTGAAAACAGAAACTGCAATTTCTTTAAGGCGCATTAATCGAGTAAATTTGATTGTAATATACTGTGACAATTATTTTTCTGTAGATGCTGTTTAATACTTAGGGGAATCTTTTTACACTTTCTCTGTCACTTTGCCTTTTTCTCAGGATTTTGTTGTTGTATGTGAAGAGTTCTTACATAGAGCAAATCACTGTGTTTCTCAAAAAAAGTTTGACTTATGTTTTGTATCACAGAGCACTATTAACCCTGTTGATGCAATCTATCAGCCTAGTCCATTGGAACCTTCAGTGATCAGCACAATGCCCACACAGACTGTCTTACCTCCAGGTATAGTACTTGAAAACTCTTGCAGATTTCCCCCCCTGAAATAATAGCAAGTAACAATATTTGGTAACAGTTTAATTGTTTAACAGATTCTGTTGCTTTGGTTCACCTGTTTAAATTTTGGAGACAGTTTTTTCCCTGAAGCTTAATTTTCTTATTGGTAAATACATTTACAAAAAGGACAAGGGTTTGAAGTTGATTTATGTAATTAATTTATAAGCTCCTACATATCCCTTCTGTTAGAAGGGATTTAATAACTATACTATTTCATGCAGCTAAATCCTCACTTGCTTCATTTTGGAAGTCACAATCAGTTCCTACAATTAACACCTGATTCAACAAGATACGGGATTTTCTAATAATGGAAAAAATAACAGAAAAGCTATACCTACAGAAAACCCCCACCGGTACTTCGAATTTTTATCTTAAGTGGGAGCCTTTCCTCAAATTTCTTTCTAAAAATAATCTACTTTTGACAAAGCTACCTTACCAAGAAGTTATTGATATGGAAACGTGGGGTTTGTGGTGACCTTTTGTGCAGATTGTTATATTACTATTAATATCTCTACTGTTAAGATTGTTCTGTTTGTTACATATTTAAAATAAGTATTAATGGTTTCTTGTATTGATACTGACAAACTTGTATCCATCTTTGGTTTTAATTTGAGTATATTGTTATTTTGATGATAGCTGTTAATGCTATTAACATTCTTTTTTAAAAAAAAAATTAAAATTATAAGCTCCTGGTGCTCTTATGTTGCTTTTCCAAAAGTGGGCTGGTAATACAGGAACAAAAATATATATGAGTTTCTTTTTTATTTTAAATGAACTGTGTCTTTTTATTTACTTAATGTGGTAGGATTCAGTTCATTCCATTAAATACTATTTGGATTTCTTCTCTTGATACCCTTTCTTTTTATATTTATGCCTTTTAAGGACAATATCTAAAAGTAGGAATAGGGAAGGAGCTTTGCATAGCAACATTGATACTGAACAACCTCCTTTGTCTTGAATACCTTTCAGAACCAGCTCAGCTTTGCAAATCAGAACAACGACCTTCGTCCTTGCCAGTTGGACCTGTTGTAGCTTTACTTGGAAATCACCAGACTCCAACACCAAATAGTACAGGTACCGTACCAGTACTGTTCTAATTTGAAACATGAAAATTACACTGTGTAGACTTGATATTTGTGAAGCTATAAAATGGCATACACTTTCTGCTGGAAGACCCAATACCAGGTCATGGAGTGGCATATTTTAGTGGGAATTCCACAGGCCACTTTTTCTCCTTAATAGGAAGGAATGAAAATAAGGATGCTGGGTCTCTTGCTTTGGCAGGAGACCTCTCCGCACTGGGCAGCAGGAGAAAAACAAGGTGGTGGAAGTAGCAAGTGATCAGTTGTGATACAGTGATGTCACTTCCAATGCAACTGGAAGTGACATCATCAGCAGTGCTCTAATATTTGGATAAAAACTTCATGGTTAAACCATAGAGTTTTGGTCGAATGCTAGAATATTACCAGAAACACAATGATGTCGCTTCCGAACACGCTGAAAGTGATATTATAGTGTCCACTAACATCGGTGTGTCGCTGGTGAGAAACCCTCCCCCTCCCTTGGTAGTTTTCCTCCAGTTGTCAGCCTTGTGGTGGAACCCTTAAATGAAAAACCGTGGCTGACATTCTAAACAACTGTCTAGCCAACTGGTCATGTATCCACCCTATGTTCTAAGAAGTTTCCAGTTACAGTAAAAGCCCAGGACACAGTAAGGACAGATTACGATGTTGGACCAGAGGTGTGGAGATAGGAAATACCTGCACATTTGCTAGGGAACAGTGTAGTTCTTGGCTACCTTCATCACATACAGATTGGATTGCTTTAAATGGTGGCTTGGAGAGAATAGTGGAGCTGCTATGTGGACTTAGTGGAAGACCACAAAAATAACTCCCAAGTGGAGGGCTGGAGATGGTGTCTGAATTCTTTCTCTGTAATATTATAGATAAGTAGATAATTATAGATAATATTATAGGTAAGATAAACAGACTAAACTCATAGGTATTGATTAGTATGTGTTAAGCAGATTAGATTGTGGAGTTTAATCTTGGAATTAAAAGTTTACTTGTTCTGCAGGATTTGTTTAATTCTTAGTTGTACTCATCTATTAAAAGAACAAGTTTTTTTTTCAAATTAAGCCTGAAAAGTAAGCTGCTTTCCAATTAAGCCTAGAGTACCCCACTTGGATTAGAACCTTGTCATCAGACATGTACATACTTTGCATTTTTCTGTGCCATTTTTCTATAAAAAATTCTTTCATGTGGTTCTTTTTTATTTACATCAACTCTGACGGCTTCATACTTGGCTTTTTGAGTATTAAGTCATACATCTATTTGACATAATTCATTATGTAGGGCCAAATCTCTCAGCATTTTCAAATAACTTAATTAGTTGTCAGTGCTTGCTTATAGACAAGTTGTGTATAAGTGTATTTGACCGGTGACAGTTCACTTCTTTTTTGTTTGCCTTCACAAATCTAATCCATCCTAAACGGCCTAACAGTAATTCAAATGATGGTTGTTGTGGGTTTTCCGGGCTGTATTGCCGTGGTCTGTGACACTGAGAGATCTCTGTCTTTTGGTGCTACACCTCTGAAGATGCCAGCCACAGCTGCTGGCGAAACGTCAGGAACTACAATGCCAAGACCACGGCAATACAGCCCGGAAAACCCACAACAACCATCGTTCTCCAGCCGTGAAAGCCTTCAACAATACATAGTAATTCAAATGATAAAGGATTGTTTCCATTGTGTTTCATATCTATATTACAATTGGGTGTTCCCAGTCCAGTTCAGTGCTTCATGGTGAAGGTCAGTTTGGGATGTTAATCCTTCTACCCTTGCATGGTTTCACATATTGAAACCACCCTCTTCAGTAAGTAAGGTCTATTTCCATAGACAAAACCATGCTGGGTTGAAAGAATTAAATTCCCTCTTTTGATGTGCCTCCAGTCCAGATAGGACCCAAGCAGGCCTGTAGTTTACTGTTTTCAAAATGTTTAGAAGATTTACACACATCTCTTAGTATTTCATCTCATTTGGCCCATACTCTAATCTGAATTTGGGAGTTTGGAGTGGTTAGCAGGAAGTGAGGGGAAGGCAGATGCAATCAGTGACTTACTGAATTCTTACCGTTTTTCTGATTTCTTTTATTTATTCACAAAGATCATGTATGGTTCAAGTAGCTACCCATTTTGTATATGATTGGTTCCACTAAAGATACCTTTTCCAAAAACTAGATGTTCTTTGTAATTTGTATAATCTTTATAGGCAGTGGACAGTCAGCACCAAGCAGCAGTTTAACTTCTCCGAGCCATGTCAATCATTCTCCAAATACGGTTCCAGACTTTTCTTATTCCAGCAGTGAAGATGAATTTTATGATGCTGATGAATTCTATCAGAGCAGTTCATCCCCAAAGAGGTGCTTAGAGTAAGTGATGGAAAAACACACTATTTCTCCTTGAGAATAATTGTCAAAAGTTGTATATTTGTTGAAATAGGAAACAATTACCATGTGTTGCAGAAATTGCTATAGACTATATTTTGCCTTTTTTTTAAAAAGTGAGACAAAATAGCAGTTAACTGTACAGCATGCTTGTAGAAACTGTCAGTCTAAACTGAGGTTGAATTTTCATCCATGACAACTGGAATAAGTGTGAGTTGGAAGTCCCCAGTTCTCCCTCTGGGGTGGAGGACATCTTGATGGGTGATTCCCACCCTCTGTTCAGGGAGGCAGGAACAAGTTTTCTACTTCCTGACTTCCTAGTGGAAGTCACCCTTTCTTTCAGCTTCATTCCTGCCTTGACAGGGAGAGCAGCTTCATCCGAGTGCTACCTTACCTTTCAACTTTCTTTCTTCCTTTCCTTCACTTCTACGTTCCAGAACCTGATTCTTGCCTTGTTCACTCCTTTCTACTCTACCTCCTTGCTATTCTCTTTCTCCCTGCGTGCCTGCTAGAGGACTTGCAGTGGAAGCTTTCTCCTTCCTTCCCTTGGCCGTGGCGGCCATTTCATGGCAAGACAGAATCGTGGACCAGCAGAACATGCTGTTCCATCACAGTAGGACAGAAAATCACAAGGGACACGATGGATTCCTCTCCGAAGGAGAGTTGGAAGCCCCCCTCACCAACGCTTCCCAGCATCAACCCCAGAGACAGTGGGGCAAACCGCAAGGAAGCCACAGCTGCGGCCACCCATATTGCGAAGAGACCAGAAGCTCAAAATGCGCTATTCCTCTCTGAGCAGAGGAAACACGGCAGCCATTTCTGGCCTCGTAAATGAGGGCAGCATTGCCAACCAGCTGGGAGGCAGCTATGAAGTGGATTTCTCCACATCCTTAAGCCAGTCTAGTGGCGTAAGACAGTGCTGGACAGCCAAGCCAGTCTGAGATTCAACAATTACCTGTGCCTCCAGAGCCTATGGCGAACAAAGGAGGGCTACTCATGAGTAATGCAATGGGATCAGGACCTGTGGTAGTACCCCAGGAATTCCTAAATGCCATTAGACAGACTATTTTTTAAAAAAGCTTGCTTATCTTACTTCAGAAAGCCGTGGCAGCCATTTCTGGCCTCGCCAAAGCTGGCAACCTTGCCAACAGACCAGGTAGTCAATCAATGAAAAGGAATACCCCACCCGGGAGAAAACACACTTACAACAATATAATCAATTTATACAATTTAAAGTGTCCAAGTGCTCAAGTGCTAATTTGTCATATACAATTCATCACAATTGATACAATCAATAATATGAACACATTTCGTAAATAACACCACACTTCCCACACATTCTACTTGTATACTCAAAATGTCAAGGAGGTGACTCTGGGAAAAGTCCTCAGGTAAGTATCTTTAAGGTAAAATTGATCTTATATGTCCTTTACTAATGTTCTCTTTTCTTTATTCCGCTGATTCAGTAGAAGGAAACCCGAAGATTCCAAGCCCAAACTATTTTTTAAAAGCTTGCTTATCTTACCTCAGAAAGCCATGGCAGCCATTTCTGGCCTGGCCAAAGCTGGCAACCTTGCCAACAGACCAAGAGGTGGCTGCGGAATGGTTTCCCGCATCCAAAGCAAATCAGTGGGCACAGGACCCAGCAAGAGCACCAGATAGCAATGGCCCTAGGGTCCAGTACTGCTGATGGTCTACTTGTGAGTAATGCAATTGGGTCAGGCAGTGCGATGCTATCCCCAGATTTCCTAAACTTGATTACATAAACTGAGACTGCCTTTTTGTCAGAGTGCTGAGGGAAGAGACAGGCCTTCCACCACCTAAACAGGGAACTGTGGAAGAGGCCATTTCTTACAAAGGGAATCCTAGCTGGCCCTCTGAGGCAGCTAGAAAGGAAACCTATACCAGAAAAAGAAATGGAAACTGAAACTTATGCAGATCATGAAGTTTTTTCTCCCTGTTGGTTCCATATATGGCTAGTAGTGTGCAAAAAAAAAAATTCAGGTTTCCCCAAAGCAGAAAAAAATAATTGGAAATAAGGGATTCCCAAAGTAGCAAACAAAGCAGTGAATCCCTTCTTTGACCAGTTTTGGCGTGCTCCGTAAAGATTCAGAGCACACCAACAAACTACCCCCCCTGCTTATTTCACCCGATGGGAGGGGGAGGAGGGAACCCCCTCTTTCCCCTCCTATCGGGTAAAATAAACCACGACGGGGGTGGGGTCCAAACCCCACCGAGCAGATCAGCTGCTTGGTGGGGTTTGTGGCCAGCCCTTTAAACTCCATTTGGGTTGTGCGGGAAAACCCCTGCAATCCAGGTGAAGCGCGGAAGTGCCCTTTCCAGCTGGCTAGAGGAAGGGGGGGAGAGTTTGAAGGGAAGAAGGTTCTCCGTGCTGCTTCCCTTCAAACTCTCCCCCTTTCCAGCTGGCTGGAGGAAGTGGGGGAGAGTGTCATGGGCTGGGCCCGCCCAAGCTGGGAGTCCAGGTACTAGCACGAAGCCAAGGGGTGTTCAAAAGTCACAAGCCAGGTCCAGTCCGTAGTCAGAGCACAAGGTTAATGCCAGGGTTGCCTCCAGGATCCAAAAAGCCAAGCCAAGTCCAGTCCGTAAGTCAGAGCACGAGGGTATCGAATCAAGGTGCAGGCAAGAGCAAGACACAAGGTACCAGGGAGTGGTTGCAGGTAGTTGACACGTTGCTTCCACGCCTGGCAGTTGCTCCTGACTGGCTTTTATAGCCAGGCGTGATTTTCAGCCAGCTGCTGGGGCTCCATCCTGATGCTACTCATCATCACTCTCCAGCAGCTGGCGTTGGCTCAGGAGACGAGCACTGCGCCGTCTCTCCTGCAGTTCCAGTCTCTGGCGCTGCCTGCGGCGCTCTCTAGGTGTGGGTGAGCCTGGGGGGGTGGAAGCCCCTGGCTGGGCTTCCCCTGTGGTGCTGGCAGTCCCTGACTGAGCCTCCCCTGTGGAAGTTCCTGGCTGAGCTTCCCCTGTGGTATTGGGGCTAGAGGGTGCTGGTGTCTCAGCTGCTAGCTGTGAGCCTTGATCAGCCAGCAGCTGCTGCTCATGATTGCTGGCTTCTGCTGAGTCAGGGCTAGGGCTGGCTACACAGAACTCTTCTTCTCCTGAGGAGTCCTGGCTGGCTACACGAGGCTCCTCTCCTCCAGAGGAGACCTCACTCTCAGACTGGGCTATGACACCATCCCCCCTCCCAAGGCCCCCCCTCCTCTGTGGCCCGGGCGCCCCCGGTTTCTGAGGATAGGCCCGATGGAATTGTCGGACTAGACGGGGGGCATGAATGTTCACAGCCGGCTCCCATGAGCGGTCTTCCGGTCCATACCCCTTCCAGTCCACCAAGTACTGCACTTGCCCCCGCCGGCGACGGGAGTCCAGGATCTGGGCGACCTCATATTCTTCTTGCCCCTCAATGGTAATCGGAGGTGGAGGAGGTGGTGGCCCGGGATGGTGCAGGTCTGGGGGTGACGCCGGGACTAGAAGGGACCGATGAAACACGGGATGGATCGGGAGGGTCGGTGGTAGTTGCAGGCGGTAGGCTACGGGGTTCACCTGGTCGGTGATCACGAAGGGTCCAAGGAACCGAGCATCCAGCTTTTTGGAGGGCCGTTGGCTGCGGATATGGCGGGTAGATAACCAGACCTGGTCACCTACGGACAGGGGAACACCAGGTTGCCGTTTCCGATCCGCAGCTCCCTTGTAGTTTTCCTTGGCAAGCTGGAGTTGCTCCCGCAACAGCTCATGCATGGATTGAAGTTCCTGGAGGCGATCGTCCGCAGCTGGGATTCCTGACGAGGGTGTGGTGCTAGGAAAGAAGCGAGGGTGATGGCCATAGTTAGCCATAAAGGGGGTCTGTTGGGTGGAGGAGTGCACTGCATTGTTATATGCGAACTCGGCCAAAGGCAGTAGGGCTAGCCAGTCATCCTGTTGATGGTTTGTATAGCATCTCAGATACTGCTCCAGGGTTGCATTGGTGCGTTCCGTTTGCCCGTCGGACTGGGGATGGTGTGCTGAGGATAAGTGGACTTGGGTGCCAAGAAGGGAGTGCAGTGCCCGCCAAAACCTAGAGGTGAATTGAACTCCCCGATCGGAAATTACATGGTCCGGTCGCCCGTGAAGTCAAAAGACATGCTGAAGGTACAGGTGTGCAGTGTCCTGAGCGGTGGGGGGTCCAGAACAGGGAATGAAATGGGCCATTTTTGTGAATAAGTCCACCACCACCAGGATGCAGGTATGGCCTTCGGAGCAGGGCAGATCTGTAATGAAGTCCATGGAAATAGTCCTCCATGGCCCGGTGGGTGTGGGTAGCGGATGCAGAAGGCCGGAGGGTTTGCCAGGGGAATCCTTGGCCCGCCTACACGTCTCACAGGCTGCCACGTACCGGGCCACATCTGATTGCACCCGGGGCCACCAGAAGTCACGGGTCAAGAGATGGGTTGTCTTGTGGCGACCGAAGTGCCCAGCGGGTCTGGAATCATGGACCAGTTGCAGGACTTTCGTTCGCAGCGGGCCAGGTGGTACATAAATTCGGCCTCGATGGGTCAGTAGCCCCTCTTCCTCTGCGAAGCCATCCGCCTGGAGCTGGTGCGGCTCCCGGACCTTCTGGAGGTATTTCTGGGCAACTGGGTCCAGTACCTGTTGAGCCAGTATCTCCTCAACCAGCCCCTGGGAGGGTTGCGCGGCAGCGAAAGTTTCGGGAGCCAGGATAGTAGTTAGAGGCTCTTCCCAGCCTGGGGATGAGTTGTACTCTGGTTTCCGGGACAGAGCATCGGCTTTCTTATTCTGGGAACTGGGGACATACGTGATCCTGAAGTCAAAGCGGGAGAAGAACAATGACCAGCGGATCTGCCTCTGGTTGAGGCGGCGGGCGGTTTGGAGATGTTCAAGGTTCCGGTGATCAGTGAGCACTCGGACAGGGTGTTGAGCCCCCTCCAGATGGTGCCGCCAAACCTCGAAGGCTGCCTTTATTGCCAGCAGCTCCCGCTCCCAGATGGTATAGTTCCTTTCTGCAGGGGTAAGCTGGCGAGAGTAGTAGGCACAGGGTTGGGGGACGCTGGAGGAGGTTGCGCGTTGTGAGAGCACCGCTCCGATGGCAGTGCTGGAGGCGTCCGCCTCAACTACGAAGGGTAGCTGGGGATCTGGGTATCGGAGTACCGGTTGTGTGATGAAGCGTGCCTTCAAGGTCTGGAATGCCTCATTGGCTTCCGGTGTCCAATGGAAGGGTTCTCGAGGCCGGAGAAGCCGGGTAAGGGGAACAGCTATGGATGCAAACTGGGGGATGAACTGCCGATAGTAGTTGGCAAACCCCAGAAATCGTTGCACATCCTTCCGTGAGCGGGGGGGTTGCCAGGTCTGTACCGCTTCGACCTTAGCTGGGTCCATTTGGATACCCCGGGGCGAGATCACATGGCCGAGGAATTCTACGGCAGGCAGGTGGAATGCACATTTTTCCAGCTTGGCAAACAGGCCATGCTGCCGGAGTCTTTGCAGCACCATGCGCACGTGCTGGGGGTGTCGAGCCGGGTTCCGGGAATAAATTAATATATCATCCAAGTAAATGATGACAAACTGATCCAGCAGGTCACGAAAGACATCATTCATAAACCTCTGAAACACCGAGGGCGCGTTAGTCAGGCCAAAGGGCATTACCATGTACTCGTATTGTCCATACCTGGTACTAAAGGCAGTTTTCCACTCATCGCCTTCCCGGATGCGCACCAGGTTGTAGGCTCCCCGAAGATCCAGCTTGGTGTAGATCTGGGCTCCCTTAACTTGCTCCAGGAGGTCGGAGATCAGTGGCAGTGGATACCGGTCTCGGACAGAGATTTTGTTCAGGGCCCGGTAGTCATTGCAGAGCCGGAGTTCTCCACTTTTCTTTTTAACAAAGAGGACTGGGGCAGAGGTGGGCGAGGTGGAGGGGCGGATGAATCCTCGACGCAGATTGGTTGTGAGGAAGTCCCGGAGTGCGGCCAGCTCAGGCTCTGATAACGAGTACAGGCGTCCCACTGGCAGGGGGGCGCCGGGGATTAAGTCAATAGCACAGTCATACGGCCGATGCGGGGGGAGTTGGTCTGCCCCTTTTTCCTCAAACACATCTGCAAAATCTGCATATATCTCCGGTAGTGCAAAGGCCCCTTGTGCAGCGGCTGCAATTGGACCCGTGCGTTTATTTTCATGTGGGCAGGGTGTCCGGAAGCGAAGGTCCTGCTGGCCCCACCGAATAACCGGATCATGGCAACAGAGCCAGGAGAGCCCCAGGACCAGCGGAAAGTGGGGGATGCCCACAACATCGAAGCAGAGCTGCTCACGGTGATGCTGGATCTGCAAGAGAAGGTCCTGGGTTTCCTTGACCACTGGCCCAGAACGCAGAGGCCGCCCATCAATGGCCTCCACTACGGTGGGGGTCTTCTTTGCCCGCAAGGGAATCCTGTGCTGTGCGGCAAACTTGATATCCATGAAGCAGCGGGATGCCCCTGAATCTACCATGGCATACACAAATAGGCATCGGCCGTCAGGCAGGCACAGCTTTACAGGCACCAGGAATGGTTCGGGATGGTCACAGGAGGCATTGGCTGTTCCAACAAGTTGTTTAGCAGGAGTCCGCTCCAGAGCTAAAGCTGGGGCCCTCCTTTTTGCAGGGCAGTCATTGGCGTAGTGGCCCACCCCACCACAGTACCAGCAGAGGTTGTGGGTGTGACGCCGCTCCTTCTCCTCAGGAGGCAAATGGGTACAAGGCATGCTCGAGGGTGCTAGTTCTGCTGCCTTGGCAGGTGAGGCCTGGGGCGGAGGACAGCTTAGCACACGGGCTTGTCTCCGGTTCTCTAGCCGCCCATCGATTCGCAAGCATAGGAGAATGAGCGCTTGTAGTTCTCTCGGTCGTTCGGATCGGGCCACTTCATCCAATACCTCCTCAGATAGGCCCTCCAGGTACTGGTCGGCGAGGGCAGCTTCGTTCCAGCCCAGGTCCTGGGCCAGTAACTGGAATTCAGTGGTGTATTGGGCCACAGTCCCATTCCCCTGGGTGAGGGCACGTATTCTTTGGTTTGCTTTGATGGCCTTCAGGGGGTTCGCAAAGGCGGCAGAAATGTGGGCCACAAAGTTTGGGAAATCCCCTAGCAGTGGGGATTTGGCCAGTAACAAGGGTGTGGCCCATCTTGCCGCCTGCCCCTTTAACAGGCTGAGGATAAAGCCGACCTTGCTTTTATCTGTGGGAAAGTCTCTGGCCCGGAGTTCAATATATAGCTGGCAGCGGGCAAGAAATGCTGGGAATTCCTCCACATCGCCCTCAAAACTGTCAGGAAGCTTCACTGGGCATTTAGCAGGCGGCAGTGCAGCAGGGGCAGCAAGTAGGGTGGCAATCTGCTGCTGCAAAGTCACCAGTGCTTGAGTCAATTGCAGTACCTGATCCTGCAGCAGAGCCAGGCTCCCCAGGGTGGGCATCGCCGTGTCCATGCTGGGAAGTTTTGTGGTGGA
Organism: Eublepharis macularius; assembly: GCF_028583425.1. Taxonomy (NCBI): domain Eukaryota; kingdom Metazoa; phylum Chordata; class Lepidosauria; order Squamata; family Eublepharidae; genus Eublepharis; species Eublepharis macularius. The sequence goes on along the minus strand of NC_072794.1, from coordinate 87,298,132 downwards.
AGCAATCTGTCATGGGCTGGGCCCGCCCAAGCTGGGAGTCCAGGTACTAGCACGAAGCCAAGGGGTGTTCAAAAGTCACAAGCCAGGTCCAGTCCGTAGTCAGAGCACAAGGTTAATGCCAGGGTTGCCTCCAGGATCCAAAAAGCCAAGCCAAGTCCAGTCCGTAAGTCAGAGCACGAGGGTATCGAATCAAGGTGCAGGCAAGAGCAAGACACAAGGTACCAGGGAGTGGTTGCAGGTAGTTGACACGTTGCTTCCACGCCTGGCAGTTGCTCCTGACTGGCTTTTATAGCCAGGCGTGATTTTCAGCCAGCTGCTGGGGCTCCATCCTGATGCTACTCATCATCACTCTCCAGCAGCTGGCGTTGGCTCAGGAGACGAGCACTGCGCCGTCTCTCCTGCAGTTCCAGTCTCTGGCGCTGCCTGCGGCGCTCTCTAGGTGTGGGTGAGCCTGGGGGGGGTGGAAGCCCCTGGCTGGGCTTCCCCTGTGGTGCTGGCAGTCCCTGACTGAGCCTCCCCTGTGGAAGTTCCTGGCTGAGCTTCCCCTGTGGTATTGGGGCTAGAGGGTGCTGGTGTCTCAGCTGCTAGCTGTGAGCCTTGATCAGCCAGCAGCTGCTGCTCATGATTGCTGGCTTCTGCTGAGTCAGGGCTAGGGCTGGCTACACAGAACTCTTCTTCTCCTGAGGAGTCCTGGCTGGCTACACGAGGCTCCTCTCCTCCAGAGGAGACCTCACTCTCAGACTGGGCTATGACAGAGAGTTTGAAGGGAAGATCGCTCTCCGGCAGGCTGCACTCAGCCTCTTGTCAGGGAAACCCCTGACAAGCGGCTGAGTCAGGGGTGAAATGTCCCTCTCCCTGCTGCTGTGCAGCAGCAGGGAGGGCATTTCACTCTGGCAGGCTGCACTCCGACGCTTGTTAGAAACCCCTGACAAGCAGCTGAGTCAGGGAGTTAAATGTCCCTCTTTGTGCCACTGCACAGCAGCATAGAGAGGGAAATTTAAACCCCGGCAGGCTGCACTCAGATGCTTGTCAGGAAACCCCCAACAGCTGATCGGTGGTTTAAATGTCCCTCTCCCTCCTGCTGCGCAGCGATATGGAGAGGGATATTTCAGCCCCTTGACCCGAAGCTTCCCGAAGCTACACAAATAACTTTGGGAATCTTTAATTTGGGGTTCCCGAAACAAACCCGGCATGCTGGGGCTGTTTCAGAAGTCCTGAATCTTTGCAAATCGGGTCCGATTCTGGTATTTTCCCCAAATCGGAAATCCGAAGCGCACACCCCTATATATGCCTGTACGCCCTTTTTTCCTCCAGAGAATGGGGCCAGCTCTCCCTAGGGTTCTCAATCTCTTTTAATCAGCACAGAGTAACCTTAGAAACAAAGAAAAGAGCACAAGGCCTAGCAGGCCTTCAGCTAGCTCATGCAGACATGAGTAAACCCCGGACTGGAGTGGAACTGCTCCAGTTTTTAGTACCCTGGAACCAACATGAAACAGACTGCACAGCATTACAATTGCCTATGCTGAGAGAGAATCCTTGTTGTGGTTGTGTTCATCCTGTCTCTGGAATCTTTCCTGTATGACACCATTTTAAACAAGAGCCAGTTTGATGTAGTGGCAGAGTGTTGGGCTGGGATCTGGGACATCCAGATTCTCGTGCCATTCTCCCTGGGAGGCCTGCCTGTGGCCTTGGGCCCGTTGCATTCTCTAGAGCTGGCCGGTCTTGCGGTTTTGTTCTGTGGCTAGAATGGAAAGGTATGAAATGTTGTATTCACCTTGGAGCTCCCACTGGGGCTGAAAGCTGGGGTTTAGATAAACACAACCATCTTTCTACTCAGAAAGGGTGCCCCAGGGCAGAAAGTCCTTGATGCACATACTTTCCTTGAATTGGCTACTGGCAGGGCTTTTGCTGTAACTCTTAGCAAATATATTCTTTGTTCCAGTGGTCATCATTATTGTTGTTGAGGATCTACAGATTAAATAGCACCTCATCTCTATTTCACTCTCTGTAGACAGCAAATGCTTTAAACTATTAGTCTGTGAGAACCCGAATTCTCTGTTGCAATTTTTCCTTTAAGCTACTGATGAACAGGTCATTATGACCTCTCTGCCATCCCCTTGAAGGGAGCATGAAATATGTTTAACCTTATCCTAGGGCATAAAGGGTATGGGCCAAAATGCTATGAATTGAGGCCGTTGATCATCTCTAATAGCAGATTGCATCCTTGTAGGAAAAAGATAAAAGCCCAGTGGCTCCCTAAGAATTAACGTTTATTTGCTATGTGTTTTTGTGAGTAAAGTTTCCTTTTTCAGATATGTGTGTTTCATAGTGGCTGTTGCTGTGATTTCACAGAGACTCTGAATTCTTCAGTCCAAATAGACAGCATTCTTGTTACAAGTAAGTTCATCCCTCCTTTCTCATGCCTCCTCTCCCCCAGGACCAGGGGGAAAGGAATGTACACCATATTGTTCACAGTGCCAAAAAGAACGGAGATTGGAGGGTGATACTAGACTTAAAATATTCAACAAGTTCATCGAACTTAGGTATCTCAGATTTGAGATGATGAGATCCATTACAGAATCCCCACTAATGGAGGGCCCATAGCTCAGCGGGAAACCACCTGCCTTGCATGCAGAAGGACTCAGGTTCAGCCCCTGGCATCTGTTATTCATAGATCTCTGGGCCGACCTACACCAAAGGAGTATGTTACTGTACTTGATCTAATGGAAGCATATTTCCACATACCAGTCTTGGCCGGGCACCGAAGACTCCACCATTTCTGTGCAAGAGGGCTCCATCTACAGTTCAGAGTACTTCCATTTGTCCTCTCCACGGCACCAAGAGCCTTCACAAAGAATTTGATCAACCCAGTGTAAAGTTAAGGGAGAAAAAACATTCATCTACACACAACTTACTGATCAGGTTAAGCTCTGTATGCCTACAAGCTTACAGTTCATTGTCAGTCTTCTGTGCAATGGGACTGTGCATGCGCAGGCCTGCCAATTGGTCAATTTTTCTAGCTAAGTCCGCCAAGGGGCACTCGCCTCCCAGTGCACATGAGTGAGCCTTCCCGCCAAAACGGCACAGGGAGGTAGCTCCCCAGACCCTGGTCAAGAAGGTTCTAGTTTACTCTGCTCGTCTTAAAGTTAAAAAAATAGAATGTTGATGAGATCTTTCTTTAATATGGCCGATACAGCCTTATTTAAGAAGTGCACAACCAAGATGACCAAGACAGAAGGTCATTCCATCTGTCTGGAGTGCCTGGGGGAGGGCCATAATGTCTAGGCCTGTGAGCATTGCAAGAGCTTCACCTCAAAGGCCAGAATGGAGAGGGCCAAATGGCTTAAGGTGCTGCTTTGGGAACGCGCTATGAAAGTGTCCAATGCACCAAAAGTCATTTCCCCTTTGTTGGGGACGGCAGCTGCCCAAGCCCTCGAGAGGGCCACCTTGACACCTACTGAATCAACTCGGTGGCATCTGACCTCGACTCCAAGGATCAGAGCCACAGGGTCTGTCAGAAGCAGCTCAGATCCATACTCTTCTGAAGTCACTCGTGGTGTCGGATCCGTTGACATCGGGCACCCCTAAATAGAAGCGGCTAGACTCAGTTCGTGGGGAACATCGAGAGAGTCCCAGATCAGTGGCCTTAGAGCTGAGAAAGTCTGGCTCCAATAGCTCGGATCCAAAGACGACGGCCTCAGCAAGATCAGATCCAAAGAGGCCGGAACCAAAGCCCTCGCATCCAAGGAACTCGGATCCAAAGCGCCTGGATCCGAAAGGGTCGGAGGGGAAGGAACTTCCTCACCCTTCGGAGCCTCCTCGGGTTTTGCATAAAAAGGCTAAGTGTAAGACCAAACATATCGAACCGGTCTCAGAGAACAGCCCGCATATGCCTTCCCTACATTCAGCGTCCCCTTCATACCACTCCTCCGCTAAGGAGGGTGAGCTGCAGGAGGGCTTTCTTTCGGATGAACCTTGGCACTCCGATCCTGACTATCATCAGCACTCTTCGCCTAGATCTGAATGGTCTCACCCGAGACCTTCTCGTTATGGTCTGGACCTAGGAGAGCCTTACCGTACTCAGTCCATAGCTTCTGGATTTGAGATCTTTGAGGAGCGTAGGGGCTCCAGATCGTCCTGTGGGATTCCGGACTTAGCCATGTCCTATCAGCTATCGGACAGGAATGGAGAACAGAGCCCTAGTCCAGTATCTGACCCATCTCCTGATGAGATTATCATCGGATCCAGCCAAGTCTCTCCCAAGGAAGACTACCGCCTGTATACTGAACAGCTCCTTAGGTTGGCCTGTTCATTGGAGATTAAGGTGGCTGCAGTTGAACCTAAGGATAAGATCCTGCAGCACATATATTCGGGAAACCCTTCAACAGTCGCATTCCCAATCATCGAAGGGTTTGTGGACATCATCAATACCATCTGTGAGAAGCCTGCCTCCACGCAGCCAACCTCTAAGAGATACAAAGGCCTCTACAAGATGTGGGAGGACATTTGTGCTTTTTTGTTTCAGCATCCTCCTCCGTCCTCTCTTGTGACGGAGGAGATGCAAATGCACCAACGACAGGGTTTGCACCATACCCCCTTGGATAAGGAGAGCCGAAAGCTCAATGCGCTGGGAAAGAAGCTGTGCTCTTCTGCTGCATTGAACATGACGATCGTTAACTATACTGCAATCACTGAAATTTTCTACCATCACGCCTGCCTGCAGACTACCGCCCTGCCTCTGGAAACAAGAAGCAAGATTGAAGACCTCCCATTTAAGGGCATTACCTTGTTCTCATCCAAAATGAATGATTATCTCTCACAGAAGAGGAAAGACCGTTTGACAGCTCGTTCCTATGGTGTACTCCCCAAATACCCTCCGAACCATCTGTATTCATACCGTCAACAGCATTCCCAACACCAATCTTACCGGGGAAGATCTTTCAGATACCAACCGCATCCTCAGTATGCTTATTACTAGCAGCAGCCCTAGCAGGGAGAATTCCAAAGAAGATGGTCCAAAACGGTAGCAGGCAAAGTCAGTAGCCCCCTTCCAGTAAGGAGGCAGCCGAACCGAAGCAATTCTGACTAGGGCCGGAACAGCCAATCGTTTTTGGAGACAGATTGGCTAATTTTCTCTCTACCTGGGAGGAAAGAACCTCTGATAGATGAGTGTTAAAAATAGTTCAGTTTGGCTATAAAATTGAGTTTGAATGTTACCTGACTCAGACGCTCCCTAAATTTGCATCACATCCCCCTTCGGAGGGTTTGTAGGCAGAGAGAGGAGAGCTTTTGTCCAAGGGGGCGATACAGCAGGGCTCCTCGGGGGAGCCACAGTTGGGCTTCTATTCAAATATGTTCTTGGTTGAGAAAAAGGATGGGGGAATGAGGCCTATCTTGGACTCAGACAGCTTACCAAACACATTCAGTAAAGGAAGTTTAGGATGGTAACGCTGAACATAGTGTTACAGCTGCTCCCACAGGATGCTTGCTTTGCCATTTTAGATTTGAAGGATGCCTACTTACACATTGCGATACACCCCTTACATAGGCGATTTTTATGTTTATGCAGTGGCAACCTGTATCAGTACTAGGTTCTATCTTTCGGTCTCTCTACTGCCCCCAAGGTCTTTACTAAATGTAAAGACCGTGGTAGTGGCGCATCTCAAAAAGCATCCTTTATCCTTTATCTGGACAATTGGCGGCTTACTGCCTCGTCTGCTGGGGCACTGCAGGATTATATTGACTTAGAGGTTGGCGCCTGCAACAGATTGGTTTTGATTGTTAATTTTAAAAAATCATCCCTCACCCCGTCTAGAAGGGTTCAGTTCATTGGAGCAGTACTAGACGTTACCATGAATAAAGGTTTCCTCCCGGTTGGTAGGACAAGATGGATTTGCTGCATGGTAAAGTGTTTTCAGCGCTGCAGGTTTCAAGCCACCTTGAACATCCAGACCTTATTGGGATTGATACCACATTTATCACCCCATGGGCTAGACTGCATATGCGAGTGCTTCAGTTATGGTTTCTATCTGTACATAATTTTGAGACTCAAGACTTGAGCAAAAGGTACTCTATCCATAGAAGGGTGATAGGTTCCTGGTCCTGGTGGACTGACGATGTGAATTTGCTTAAGTGTATAGAATTTGGGACCCCTCAGATTGATGTGTCTATTTCCACTGATGCCTCCACATCCAGGTGAGGGGCACATTGTTTGTCCCTGAGTTCTCATGGGAGATGGCTTACTCATGAGAGTCAATTGCACATTAATGTACTGGAATTACGTGCCATTCATTATGCCCTTATAGCCTTTTCAGATACTGTGCCTGCACAGAAGACGTCAGTGAACAGCAGTTACAGTAAGTGCAACTCTATTTTCCTGATCAACTTACAGAGAAGTTCTTTATAATCCAAACAGTGTCTAGAACATCTGGAAGCCCTAACGCAATTGTTTTTTCCTAACTGAAGCAGTGGCAAAGAAGAAAAAGATGTCACAAGTGATCATCAAGGCCGAGTATTTATTGATGACATTTGCAAAACTGATGGGTCTACTGATTCCAAATATTGACGCCATCCAGTGAGGTCGACTACATACAGGACCCTTATAGACTTCTGAGACTCTTCCAACTACAAATTATGAACAAGAAAGATCTTTCCATTCAGTTCCCCCTCACAATATAAATAAATAAAATAATTATAATATTTTTAAAAGCCTTGTATGTTGGACAGCTATGATAGGCCTTCTGCAAGGAAAGCAACACTGCATTCCAGTAATGGAACAGGTTCCATGGACACCAGTTCTGTCCGGATGGGAAGCAGCACTAGAAGATCCACCAGTGCAAGGTCGATAGTCCAGCAGTGAGATCAGACTGTCAACCTATTGGAGCTTCAGTCAGTTTATCTAGCCCTACTACACTTCAGACCACAAATAGTAGACAAACACGTCCTAATCTGAACAGACAGCATGTCGAACAATTAAGTGGACAGATATTTCACCAGGTGCTTCCATCCTGAGGCCAAAGTAACTGTTGTGTTGACATCACAATGGCCATGCATTCTGCTGTTTGCCTTCCAACTGCTCCAATTCTCCCGAAGCTAATCAGGAAGATAAGAGAACAAAAACAAAAAAGCAGAAATCATAGTTGTAGCACCCTACTGGCCCCAGCTCCCACGGGGCTCTGCTCTTCAACAACTGACAACACTTCCACCACTGACTTCTCTGATATCTCTGGATATGCTCCAGCAACGCCAAGTTCCATAGCCACGCCTGGAATAGCTATATTTAACCATATGGAGAGTGAGCAAGATTCCCTCTCTTGGCTAGGCTATTCTCAAGAGTAACCAACATGCTACTGGCCGCTAGGAAACAGTCCGCTAACAGGATATATAATTTGTCATAGAAAGCTTTCACAGGAGATGCAAAGGAAAAAGGGGTTAATGTCATGAAACCCAAAACCAGATCCATTCTATACTTCCTACAAGTCGGTCATGCAAGTGGTCTCAGAGCCTCAACCTTAAGCCAGTTTGGTGTAGTGGTTATGAGTGTGGGACTCTAATGTGGAGAGCCGGGTTTGATTCCCCACTCCTCCACTTGAAGTCAGCTGGGTGACCTTGGACTAGTCACAGTTCTCTGGAGCTCTCTCAGCCTCACCCACCTCACAGGGTGTTTTGTTGTGGGGATAATGATAACATGCTTTGTAAACCGCTCTAAGGGGGCATTAAGTTGTCCTGAAGGGCAGTATATAAATTGCTTGTGGTGGTGATGATGATGATGATGATGTCAGGTCACTGTCTTAACAACAATGCTGCCACACTACTAGGGTCTGAGTCTGTCCAGACACCTCACATATGTAGCTCCCTCTAGTGTGATACTCTGAAGGATCCGCCACAGGTTCACCAATTTCTGACTTGGAAATTGCATACAGTTTTGTTTGCTGTTACCAGACACCTCTTTGAGAGCTTATCAAGTAAATTCCTTTGTTCCTTACCATAGTTACATCTGCAAAAAGGGTATTGGAACCGGGTACCCTGTTAATTAAGTTGAGCCACGTATCTTACACAGGGACAAAGTGGTCCTGAGAACAGATCCTACCTTCATACCAAAAGTGATCTCTCCCACAGATCACTGGAATTATATCTACTATCAGTTGACCCAATACTTTTCATCTCAAAGAAGAAATGTGGCCTACTGTGGACATAAGACTTATTCTAGAAGCATTTCTTTATAGAACAAAGCAAATCTGGAAAACTGCTTCCTTGTTTATTTCTGTACCCTCACCGAATAAAGGAAGGAGGATGTCTAAATCTGCCATTAGCAGTAATCTCAAGGCATGCATCATTGAAGCATACAAAATTCAAAAACTAGACATACCAATTAGGATTACTACTCACTTGATACAAAGTGCTGCAACCAGTGCAGCATTTGCCAGATATACTACAGTTAAGAGATTTGCAAGGCAGCTACTTGGACGTCTGTATCTACCTTTGTTAAACACTATAAGCTCAGCGGATGCAGTGTTTGGCAGAAGAGTATTACAACATATCTTACGACCAGATGACAATGACTCACCCAGAAAATTGGGACACTGCTCTGGGAGGTCCCATCAAGATGTCCTCCACCTCAGAGGGAGAACAGATCATTGCATACTCACCGTGAAAGGTCCATCTCCTTTGAGGAAAGGAGGACATCTTGCCCCTCCTGAGGTCATTGTCTTTTCACACTTCCTGTCCTGTTGTTTCCCCTTAACATGTTTGTTACTCACCTTTCTCTTTGTTATTCAATTCTAGAGTGTCGTATTCATAATTATGACGCTATAACTGCTTTCGGAGTTGCCCAAATTGAAAGAAAGGGTGACTCCCACTAGGAAGACAGGAAGTAGAAAACTTGTTCCTGCCTCCCTGAACAGGGGGAACAAGTCACCCATCAAGATGTCCTCCTTTCCTCAGAGGAGAAGGACCTTTCACGGTGAGTATCCAATGGTCCGTTCTCACCTCTGCTGTAAACTTGTCAGGTTGGTTCAGACAAGCCATTATTCTCTTAGCCTCTATTCCAGATAATTCTGGCCTACTTTAGAGGGCTATTGAAAAAATTCAAAGCACTGTTGCTGGCCCCTGAGATCCCTTTAGACAGCAGCACAAAACCAGGCATGTGCATCCATGGTATAAGCCAGGTGACATAAGAATGAGCTGCTGCTGTGGCTGCTGCTATTAAACCTAAGTAAGAATGGCTGCTAGTCCTTCAGACAAAGTAGGGAAGATATATAAATCCAAGGGAGGTTGCAACCTGGCTGGTGCTTGCCCAGTTCTTCTGATGCATCTTCACTATTTCCCTTTCCGTGGCAGAAAATAAGGGGGAGGGAAACCTCCTTTGGAGCTGGTCTTCTCTTATGGCTTTGGGGTGCCAGAATCTGTATCTCTTAACTCACAACTTTATCTAAGAAATGGGGTAGGGAGAAGGGGTAGAACATGATGCGTAGAAACGAGTATTATTCTTGCTTCTTAGTTGTCGATTTTCTGGGCTGTATAAATAAATCTATATAAATCTGTATAAATCTACAACAACTAATGTTCTCTGGATGTGATAGCCTTCGACAATATATTCTTGCTTCTGTCAGTATTCCACTCTTCGAAGTTGTACTTTTTCTTTCTGGGTTTGAAGATTTAGTCATACAGGTTTATTATTCCTCAAGAAAGTGAATTCTGCATATGGTTCTTGAAATGTCTAAATATGTTTAATTACAAGAGCTCCATATCCTTCTCTAGCTCTTCAGGGTCAGGGGCAATCCTAACTCGTAGCAGCACAGGAAGTAGTATGAAACGACCGGACACAGCAGAGTCCCTCAATTCTTCATTGTCTAATGGGACAAATGATGCCGGTAAGAGATGCATGAACAATCCAGTGCCAAAAATATTTCATGTACAAATTCCAACACACTTGAAAGATGTTTAATACACTTTATGCAGAAAAGGCATAAGAACATAAGAACATAAGCAAAGCCATGTTGGATCAGGCCAGTGGCCCATCCAGTCCAACATTCTGTCACACACAGTGGCTAGAAATCCAGTGCCATCTAAAGGACTGTCAGTGAGGCCAGGACACCAGAAGCCCTTCCACTGCCTTCCTTCCAGCACCAAGACAACAGAGCACCACCTCCCCACAAAGAGAATACCATCTATCTCCTGTGGCTAATAGCCACTGATGGACCTCTGCTCCATATATTTGTCCAGTCCCCTCTTGAAGCTGGCAATACTTGTAGCTGCCACCACCTCCTGTGGCAACGAATTCCATGTGTTTATCACCCTTTGTGTAAAGTAGTATTTTCTTCTATCTGTTCTAACCCGACTGCTCAATAATTTCATAGAGTGCCCACGAGTTCTTGTATTGTGAGAAAGGGAGAAAAACACATCTTTCTCTACCTTCTCTAACCCGTGCATTATCTTGTAAACCTCGGCAGCTCATTCACGTGCATATTAAGAATGAGTTGCAGTAGTAAACAACTGACTTCTATTTGCATACTACTTTTTAAGACTACTTTTAAAAAATTGCTATGGACAATAACATATTTAATTTCTATGCCAATTTAAATGTGTATATTGGTTTATAGTTTATATTTAGTATTTCAGAAAGCATTGTTGAATGTGATTTATTTTTCTAGATCTTTTTGATCCTCATGATGATAGAGATGATGATGCTGAAGGAGAATCAGTGGAAGAACACAAGAGTGTCATCATGCATCTTTTATCTCAAGTTAGGTTAGGAATGGACCTAACAAAGGTATGATTCAAATAAGTTTTGCGAGCTGTGTTAAATGTGTTTTTTTGGATTTAATGAACTCAAAATGAGACTGGGTCACTGAATAATCAAAGATCCGTAAAATGTAAAACAGTTAAATAAGATCAGACTTTTGTTTTACCCAGTCCATTATTTGTACCTTCAGTTGTAGAATGGTTTAAAACTAGTATAGATAGGATTCATGTCTAAAAAAACCAAAATAGTGCATATAATGCTTCCTAATTGCTTCTCGTTTGTATGTAATCTTTTTAAAAGTGTGTGTGTGTGTTGCTGTTTGTGATATTCAAAACTCTACATTACTAATCAAACTGGAGTTTCCTATAATTGGGAAGCCTAAAATTTTTGCATTTATTGATTCAAGTTATACAACTGGGAAAATCCAGAGTTTGGAGGGGAAAGTTTTGGCAAGTACAGATGGAAATTGGTGGGACTAGCAGTGAGTTCCCATTGAAATTAAAGTATGTGTACTTTCAAGATTAGACAATCTGTAATGAATAACATGAACAAAGAGATATTTGAGAATTATTTTGGTTGCAATACTTCACCAGCGCCACCCAGAAAATTGTGGCTCAGTCTATCTGTTCATCTTTCACTCGTTTTGCTATAAAAACAATCAAGCTGACCTCCCAGACTATTCCTCCCCTTTTTCTTCTTTACCTTCCTTTAAAAAAGTCATGTGAGCTGAAGAACGAAGGCCACCTCAATACTATCCAACATGCTAGTTAGGATCTGCCTACCAAGGCCTGCTCTTTGTGCCCTACTTGCAGAGGTGAGGTGGGTGGCAATGAGAGTCAAGGCATTTTCATTAGTGGTACTTGACCAGTGGCATGCCCTTTACGTTGAGGCTTGCCTAGCATGCCCATCTTACTGTCTTTGAGGCACCAAGCCAAAGCAGGTTTTTTAACCTGGATTTTAATTATAGGTGTGTGAGCCAGTGTGATTGGTTATGAGTGCCAGACTAGAATCTGAGAGAATCAAGTCTGAATCGCCACTCTGCCCTGGAAGCTCACTGGGTGACCTTGGACCAGCCACACACTTTCAGCCTAACATACCTCACAGGATTGCTGTGAGGATAAAATGGAGGAGAAAGGGAAGATGTAAGCTGCTTTGGATCCCCATTGTGGAGAAAGGCAGGGTATAAGTTAAGGTGATGTGTGGTCTGTGTCCACTTTAAGGTCTGTGAAATGAATACTTCTTATGCTTTTCAAAGCTTTTTAATATCAATCATTTATATTGTTTGTTTTATAATGTTAGCTTCCTCAGGCAGGTCTCTAGAGAGGCACCATATTAAGTCCCTAAATAAATACTGTCCTCACAAGGCTTAATGGATTATAATAGTAAGATTCGATTTATATACTGCCCTTCGGGACAACTTAATGCCCACTCAGAGCGGTTTACAAAGTATGTTACTATTATCCCCACAACAAAACACCCTGTGAGGTGGGTGGAGTTGAGAGAGCTCCAGAGAACTGTGACTAGCCTAAGATCACCCAGCTGACTTCAAGTGGAGGAGTGGGGAATCAAACCCGGCTTTCCAGATTAGAGTCCCGCACTCTTAACCACTACATCAAACAACAAAAGAACAACTTTAATCTTTGTTTAAACATGGTAAAGCTATTCAGTGATATTTTAGACTTTTTACCTTTGATAATTTATATATCCTTAATAGAGATGGGCACAAACTGGGGGTGGGGGGGAGAACCATGTGGTTCGTGGGTCATCACATTTCATGAACCATAAACTTTCACAAACCTGCCCTGGTTCGCAAACCGGTCTGAAAACGTCACTTCTAAGCCAGCAAATCATCACTTCTGGGTCAGCAGAAAGTCACTTCCTGGTCACCAGAAGGTCTGCAGAAAGCCCATTCTCCGTTACCTAGGAAACTGATTGATCGGTGCCAAGCTGACTGCAGTGATGAACCAAACGAACCAGCCTAAAGTTCACAGAGGTTCATCAGAAATGGGCTCTGACAAACGGCCAATTTATGATCCACAAACCGGCCCGATTCGTGCTGAACTTTGGTTCGTATTTCGGTTCGTGCCCATCTCTAGTCCTTAAGTTATTTTCCTGTTGATTATAATATTTGTTAAATTAGATATTTTGACAATATTTCTTGCCATGTGACCTAGAAATATTTTAAAGTGCAGGTTAGGTTCTCAGGAACTTGGAAATATTAGTTACCTTTAGTCATTGGTAGATTATATGCTTTTTAACTTCTCTCTGCGTTTCAGGATTCTGTTAATCTGGTTATCTTTAAATCATTATAATTCTAACTTGCTTTGGAGTAGTATATTCCACAATTTCTGAACAAGATAAATTGATCAGCTTTCAGAGTATGTTATTTTTACAGAGAATAAATTCAACCCTTAAATCAAAATTCTGAAAATACTAAATGGAAGCTCTTTGTATAAAGAATATTGAATTCTTTGGAGACTTCTTCTGTTATGAGATACTGAACTTACTTTCTCTGAAAGAGAATCCAAACCATTCTTTTTTCCTCCTTTAAATTTTTCTTTTTTGATGGATTGCATAGGAAAACTCCTATGGTAGTAATTTTAGAAGGCAACTGCTTTTTACCTGATATCTGCCAAATGCTGTAATGTATTAAGTGGTAGTAGCAATATATATAAACAAAACATTATTTAACTAAATTAAAACAATGTTTCATTATAATTGTGAACTCTACCTTAGAGGATATCATTTATTAAAATGTCTATTAAGATACTATTTTGTTTCTTCAGGTAGTTCTTCCGACTTTTATTCTGGAAAGGAGATCACTCTTAGAAATGTATGCTGACTTCTTTGCGCATCCTGACTTATTTGTGAGGTATTCAGGCTTTTGATTATATGTTGGCCTTGTCTGCAGGGAAGTCCAGCAGGTTTCTGTAGTTCATCCAAATATGTGATACTTTGCCCGTTTGTTTGTGGGATTCAGTGGTCTTTGGCAGCATAGGGCTACACTATTGTAAGTGTGCAGCCAGTCCTGAAAATCTCTCCCTTTACTATTTATGAAGAAGAATATCATTCAGGTAGGAATTGCAGTGTTCTGTAAGTATAGCTAAGTCATTAATCAGATCTTACCAGCCTGGTTTTAAACTAGAATAAAATTCACGTTTTGTTTGGTTTCAGAGTTACTAACTTCTTTTGTTTTCTCTAGTATTAGTGACCAAAAAGATCCGAAAGACCGAATGGTTCAAGTGGTGAAGTGGTACCTTTCAGCTTTCCATGCAGGAAGGAAAGGGTCAGTTGCTAAAAAGCCTTACAATCCCATCTTGGGAGAAATATTCCGGTGTCACTGGGTGCTTCCAGCTATTGAACAAGAAGATAATGTGGTTAGTAAAATTATCTAAGTAACTAGTATTTCATAGTGAGTATTCTCAAACCATGTCAAAAAGATTTCCTTCTTTTGTTATGCTGGCAAGAAAAGATTCACAACATTTTAAGTTCAGGATGCCTTGAGTCATGCATCCTGTGATATGTGGTTTTACTTTAGTAGCATTCACTCACCATCTGTCTTTTGCAAGTCAAATTGCCTGGAAGTAGTAATCTGGCTGGCCTGAAGAATCTGCTTGTCTTTTTAATCCAGGGTGAGTTAAGCCTCTGAGAGTATCTTTCTAGGCTAGAAACTTTCTCATGAAGTAAATGTACATTTGTTGATTTGTATTCAGAACTCAGTTTTCCAAACACTTTTGTACTTGGGAGCCAACTGCATTTTCTCCAAGTGTCATGGGGTCTGTAGTTGTGTGTCACAGATAGAGATGGGCATGATCCAAAAAATTTTAACGATCCAGCGGATTGTGGATCGGCGCTGACGATGATCCCGAAATAATGATCCGCGCCGATCATCTCCCATTCCCGAGCTGTGGATTGTGATTGTGGAGACCAAAGCAGGGCACGCTGGTATTATGTGGGAAGGTGGGTGGTGCTGGCGGCTGCCAGGCCTGGCAGGCACTGGGAGGCGGCAGTGAGCCGCCTCCCCTCGGGTCCCATTCAGCAACACAGGAGGTCTGTGTTTGGCCGTCAGAGCTGCCTATCAGGGTTTGCAGGGATGAGATTGGAGTGCCCATGGCTACAGAACACCCCTTTCCCCCTCCCTCCCCTGGGTGTCTTCTCTGCTTTGCTGCTCCATGGTTGGAAGGAAGCCCTGCTGATCAAGGAAAGCTGGGCTTCCATTTGGGTTTTCAGGGCGACAGAAGGAGGGCAAACAGAGCTCAGGCTTTCCCCTAGCTCCGTTGCCAGAGGAATAGATTGCTGGCACCTGAGTGTCTGGATCCCCGATCCGAGCCCAAACACAACGATCCAGGCCTCTCCCGATCGTTGGCCGTGGACGATCACGATCTGCCGGGTCACAATCGCACTATCGCCATTATCATGGGTTTTTTCCAATCATAATGCGGATCGTGCCCATCTCTAGTCACAGACACTCTCTGCATAGTGCCTATAGATCTATGCAGAATTTGATTGGGATTGCACAGGTCTATCCCCCATGGTGTGCCTGCTTTGTTCCCTTTTGACATTGCCATGTTAGACTTGACATTTGCACAAGCCCTATCTACATAATTTGCACCTTTTTATGAGTATGTTTCATGGATAGGATCTGTGCACAGGCCCTGTACAAAGCTCATCATTACTCAAGCATGAGAGCAGTCTTGCTGTCCTGCATAGCGTACAATAGCAATGCTACATTCACCAGAGTAAGCAGAAATTCGCTAACACCAACCTTTTGTTCCTATTTTTTCCCCAGCATTTTCTTTGATGGCTGCTTTCTCCAACAGTGTGCACTTACACAACATTTTTATGCAGTAAACTTACATGGTTAATGTAAATAAACGGAGAATGGGATTTTTAATCCTTGAAATCAGGAAGAGCCAGTTAAACTCCCCCCCCCCCTTTCTCATACTCTTCAATTAACTGTCATGCAAGTGAGAACTTTTGGCTGGAGTACGTAGACTTTTGCAAAACTAATGTTTAATTAAATAATTATGTGGCTGTTCTTTGCTATATATTTTGTCAGTAGTCTTCTGCATCTTTTCTCCTACTACTGTGAAAGGGAGAACAAGGAAAACATTAAAAGAATAAACATTGCAAAGAAAGTAGAAAAAACCTACACTGCTTTGGAATTTCTAATGGAAGGAGTAGTCGTGTCAGCATTTTGCAGCAAAACCAAAAGTTACTTCTGTGGTGCATTAAAGACTAATTATTGTGGGATAAACTTCAATAAACCTGCAAGTTTTAAAGTACCACAAGACTCCTTTTTGTGTTAAGGAATCAAGGGAATGCAATCCCCTAAATTCTGTTTCTGTTTTTCTGGGGCCTTCAGTAGAAACTTCTGCTTTCTCCTCTGAAGAGCTGGTATTGGATTTCTTTCAACTCACTCCTCCCCCTTCAGCTCTTGACTGTGGTAATAGACATGTTAAACCTGTGTTAGCTTTCTAAAACACTTGTGTAACGGGGCCTGTTAATTCAGAGGGAGGTTGCCTTATTAGTCTTTTATAGCAAAAACAATAGAAGCCTTGTGGTACAATCGAACTACATTCTGTTAGATTTCTACACACGAGTAGCGTACATGTAAAGACTGCCATTTCAAATTGGAACACTTTTTTTTTTTGGGTAGGAGACTGTTCCTGATGGACCAATTCCATGGATTACCAGAAACAGTGTAACTTTTGTAGCAGAGCAAGTTTCTCACCACCCTCCAAGTACGTTATTAACTCTTTGGAGCTTTTTCCTTCAGTAGTATTGTTTTTAGTGTTCTGCTTGTAAGCTTTGCTCACTGATTGATTTTGAAAATGCACTCTGGGTTCTCTGCCAGATTGCTCCCTTCATCCTAGATGCTGTATGTTGAAACTATTGCTTTGTAGTCTACTTATGTCTGTTTCTTCTCAAGTTTCAGCATTTTATGCAGAATGCTTCAGCAAAAAAATTCAATTCAATGCTCACATCTGGACCAAGTCAAAGTTCCTGGGGATGTCTATTGGTGTTCATAATATAGGTCAAGGTATGTCAGAAACATGCAATTAATCTGTTTCTTCATTCCAGAATAGTGAAAGTGTGTCACAATTACAGTAATATATTGAAAATACTAGCGAAAGGTTTCAGTGTTAAAGGGGTGCAACTACTGTGTCCTGCAGGTGGCTTTTCCTCTTCTTTATTGTTTACTTATTCCGCTCTTTTCTACCATTCTGTCTATCCATCCTGGAAGGCAGACATAGTTGCTGCTGCCTTCCTCACAGGATATGTTTAGATAGGATATTATGACTTTGTTCCCCAAATCATTTGGGGGCAGAGAATCATCCAGGCTATACTGGCTCAAGAGCAAGAATCTCAGGAAAGTAGCTCTGGGGAAGGACTATGCCTTGAGATTTTGAAGAGCTGAGAACCCCCAGTTAATTTGATTGATTCCTCATCCTAAGATTCTCTTTTGCTAGTTGTTCCTAATGAAGCAATATTCGAAATAAATACTATCAAATGCATTAAAATGCACAATTTACGGTACCATCTTGAGTAGAGTTATGTCCTTCAGAGTTAGTTGGCAGGGGGGTAAGTCTGCTTAGCATGATGCTGTTGTTAGTTTGTATGTCTAGGACCTGGGGGTGAGATTCTGATTCCACAGTTCTACTTCGTATGCAGAAATATGCTTGTAGCTTAGATTGACAAGATAACATACCTATTGTTACTTTTTACTACGTTAGCCTTTTGTGGGCTCCATTATTCCTATATTTTAAAAGGCATGTGTCTGATTCTTATACTGCCCTGTTTTCTTTTGCAGGATGTGTGTCATGCCTGGACTATGATGAGCACTACATTCTGACTTTTCCCAATGGTTATGGGAGGCAAGTAAAACTACCATTTTCAGCAATTTTATAAGTGGTGGTAAGCTTCTTTCCACAGCCTTTGAAGTGTCTTCTGTTCCCTTGACAGATCTATTCTCACAGTGCCATGGATAGAGCTGGGAGGAGAATGCAACATTAGCTGCTCAAAGACAGGCTATAATGCTAGCATAATCTTCCACACAAAGCCTTTCTATGGTGGGAAGAAGCACAGAGTTACAGCAGAAATCTTGTAAGTATATTCCAGAGTCTTAATCTGATTTATCTCCAGGTGTGACAGAAGATACCATTTACAGGGTGGGGTTGATCTAAAGTGTTTTGGGAAAGTGTGTGTTACAAGCATCAAGTAAGGTAAAGTGGTAATGATGCCTTTTAATTGTTTTTCTTTTAATTAGTTCTCCAAGTGACAAGAAATCCTTCTGCTCAGTTGAAGGAGAATGGAATGGTGTCATGTATGCAAAATATGCAACAGGGGTAAGTGTCTTATATTCTCCCCTTTGTCTTTATTTAGTGAACAGGCTTACAACGTGTTGATGCATTCTGTCTGATCTGTAAAAGAAAAGGATATTGTTGGAGGGCTGTTCCTGGTACTGGTAGTGCTTTTGCCAAGAGACTGATGGAAGAGAATAAACCAACTTTGGTGTTGCTGCAGCAGGCTTAATAATTGCTATGAAATAGCTTGTATTGTTTGAGAGTGGGAAGCTGTACATAGTGGCATGCACTGACTTCAGTACAGGGAAGTCTTGTAGTCCACAAAAATATTGATACCAGTCAAAACTAGATGAAGAGTAAATCTAAGTTTAAAAGGTCTTTTTTCCTTTAGGAGAATGTAGTCTTTATAGATACCAAGAAAATGCCTATCATTAAGAAGAAAGTAAGAAAGCTTGAAGATCAAGAAGAATATGAATCCCGCTGGTAAGAACTGAAATCTTTTTCTGTCTGTCCATTAAAATTAGTCTTACTTTCCTTAAACATCAAGAACCTATTTGTATTTTGTTAGAACATGGTGCGTAGAATCATAATGGGCATACACATTTCTTGTATTTCAGAGTGATATTTTCTGCACAGAGCTGTTTCATTGGTACTGGCCCCATACTGCATTGACTTCTCTCAAGATTTCTGCATGCATAGTCAAAATACCCTGATTCAGTCTCTAAACTGCTTCCCAGACCTTTTTGCATTCTGCACGGAGAAAGGCTGCATTTGCCACAGAATTGATCTGTCCCTGACTTTTCTGCAGCTTTTCTCCCCAATTTTTTCCAGCAAAATCAAATCAGGGCTTTTTTGAACTTCAGCATGCTTTCTTTGGTGGGAGGCCT
Source organism: Eublepharis macularius (assembly GCF_028583425.1). NCBI lineage: Eukaryota > Metazoa > Chordata > Lepidosauria > Squamata > Eublepharidae > Eublepharis > Eublepharis macularius. The sequence continues at coordinate 87,279,194 of NC_072794.1, read as the reverse complement.
GGCACTGCTTTTCACCTTTATTCCCATGCATCCTGATTGATTGAATGGCAACCAGTGCCGTTTTTTTCCCTGAATTTTTTTAAAAAAAACTTGCAACAGCTGCCATGATGGTGCTGCAATATGTCTAACACAAAAAAACTGCAGAGATCCCTGAATCCCACTTGATATTTTAAAGTTTTCACTTTTGTTTCCTGTGCTTTTTAGTCCATTCTTTGTTGTTGTTTTTAAATTAAACAGCAACCTTGTAAAGTCAGCGTCATTTTTAAAAAAGAGGAAAAAACCTTGCAAGTTTCCTGAGCAGTGAACTGAGGAAACGTGTGTCCTCCTCAAAACCTGCAGCAGAACGGGGTGTTCTTCTAGTCCAGGAAAAAACCACACACACCACTTTAGTTCAACTCCCTCAACGTGTAGAGTTGAAGAAGTATGGGGTGAGAACCAATGAATAAAGCAGATCCTGGCACTTAAGTCTGGAATCATCAAGAACCAACTCGGCAAACTTACAGTGCAATCCTTAGCAGGGTTACTTCAGTCTAAGGCCATTGGCTGAGGCATTTTCTTAATTTATTTGGATGAGGGTAGTCAAGTCTCAGTATGAACCTGTAGCTTCTAGTAACTTATTTTTTTCTCCCATTTTGTATAAATGTAATTTTTCTCTAGCTTATGGAAAGATGTAACTTACAACTTAAAAATCAGAGACATTGATGCAGCTACTGAAGCTAAGCATAGGCTTGAGGAAAGACAAAGAGCTGAAGCGCGAGCCAGGAAAGAGAAAGAAATTCCATGGGAGACAAGGGTAAGACTTATTAAACAAATAGTTCCTTTGTTTACAACTCTTTCTATTATTACTATGACACTGAGTGCACTTTTTTTTTTACAGCTGTTCCATGAAGATGGAGAATGCTGGGTTTACGATGAACCACTACTCAAGCGACTTGCTGCCAGTAAATATTAAAAGGGCCATGCCTATGAAGTTCAAGCCTTGACTTGGTGGTGGTAGTTGTAACTTTCAAATACTCTTCTTTTGGAGGGTGTGTCTTCTCCAGTTACAGTTGTTCCTCTCTCAGGGATACTGGATTTACTGATGCAGCGAACGATTAAAACAGGAAGAGCCTTGACTGTGTAGCAGTAATTTATATTGGCCTTTCCTGTCTGACCTCCCATGGTTTTAGGAGAATTAATAAAATATGGGCTTGAGCCCTATCATGTTCATTCGAACAACTGCTGTAAAGGTGCAACGAGGCATTGGATAACAGATACATAGGGCTCTGGCATACTCCATAATGCATAATGACTTCATTTCATTAGAGCCGTTAATATCTGTGTATATATGAAAAATTGTTCTGGCATATTAGAACATGCTACGTGCTGATTACCAACTACTATTTTACAAAAAAAAAATCCTTTTGGCATTTCAGTGTTTCCTTAAAATAATTTGGATATTTTTTAGAAACTAAAGTGTAAATGATAGGTTACTATTTGGTTCTAGCTGGTACATCTATAATGCTTCATAAAATAATTTTCAAATGTATGCATTGTTTTATTTCAGAGTAAACATTTTATAGCAAGAATGCTTTGAAATAGTATTATATTCAAGTCCATAGATTCTGTTGAACAGGAAGAATACTAATTTGATAGCCAGGACTATTTGCTTCTGTTGCATAAAGAGGCAAAAGAGCTGTAATTTCAGTGCAGTCTTCCAAACTTCACTATTTAGAAACAGATTACAGTCTAAGTGAGCAGTTACCTGTGTGAACTCATGTAATTGCCACATAGAAAAAGCATTCATTCTTATGTACTGTTCTATTTTAGTACAATTGTTAAATTTTGGCATTTAAAGCCAACTTTTTGCTCTCTGGTTGATTTTTCTTATGTTACTCTTACAATGATACCAAAGTTGTGCTAATGGACAGTGGCAAAATCCACATTATGAAACTATACTCAATATGATCAGTTTAGCCTAGAGCCAGTTAAGGACTAAGAGATAAGATAGCACACACTGAAAGAAGGAAGTATAGTTGAAATACATACCACCATCCCCTACTCCTTGCAGCAACTTATGAGTATTTTTACTGCAGAATCATGTTCAAAATATTACAAAGAGTTGCATAATTAGGAAGTGGTTATAATTAGTTATGTGGTCTCTCTTAGAAATAGGATAAAGTGTCAAGCTCTTGTATTGCCTCTCATTTCTGCACCTGCAAATTTAACGGTGTACAGTAAATATGCCTAACAGCTGATTTATGTTGAGAGAGCTGTCTTGTGACAGCTAATTAGAATTCCTGATGCCGCTTGCCCTCATACACTTTGTAAAACTGGTCCCATATTTTGTTCATAGTAACTTGACTATGTAGAATGACTGATAGTATGCCCTGATTGCCCAGATTCTTTCCAAGCAAAACAATGAAAGGCTACAGAAATGGAAACATGCTTGCTTGTTTTGAGCTAAGTCCCATTGTGCTTCCAAAGGGAAGCATGTAATCTCAGTGCAAAGCCTGTTGAAATAAACATTCAGATCCACCTTTGAATGCCTGCTCTAGAAAACACATGGGTTATTGTGATAGAAAAGAACCTATAACCATTAGGAGAGCCAGTTTGGTGTAGTGGTTAAGAGCACGGGACTCTAATCCGTAGAACTGGGTTTGATTACCGACTCCTCCACTTGAAGCTGGGTGACCTTGGGTGAGTCACAGCTTCTAGGAGCTCTCTCAGCCCCACCCACCTCACAAGGTGTTTGTTGTGGGGATAGTAATGACATACTTGGTAAGCCGCTCTGAGTGGGTGTTACACTAGTGGCCAAAATTGTGGAAACTTTTTGGAACAAGTGCATTTTTGAGGTTTGATGGCTCATAACACCACTTTTTTGTGGAGTAATACCATAAAATTATATATCAATGGAAAGATAATTTAATCAAGAATGTAATGCAATAATTTTTATGAATTTTTTTAGAACAGTAGCTATAAAGAAGAAAATTGAAACACACAGAAAAAATGAGTTATACAACAATTCTCACCATGTCAGTTAATACTTAGTTGGGTAACCTTTTGCTTTAATTACGGCCTTACAACGCCTTACCATGGAGTGAACCAAGTTTTTTAGTTCTGCAGCTGTTATAATGTGAAACCACGATGGAATTACTGCTTCTATTAATTGCGTTTTATTGCTGGGTTGCTTCTCACTAACCAGTTTCTTTAGTCGTCGCCATAGATTTTCGATGGGGTTAAGGTCTGGGCTATTCCCAGGCCATTCCAACAGTGGAATATGATTATCTTGAAACCACTTTTTGCACACAGCAGCAACATGACACGGAGCTGAATCTTGTTAAAATATAAATGCTTCATTATCTTGGAAAAGATCACATGTGGAAGGCTTCAGTTTGGGCTCAAGTATTTCATTTATGTATTTTTGGGCATTTGCCATTTATCACGCAAATTCTGCCCACACCTTTTGATGTCATACAACCCCATTTCATAACACTGACTGGGTGTTTCACGGTAGGTGTAATGCAATCAGGATGCAAATCTTCTCCAATTCTTGTTCTCGCGTATTTTATGCCATCACTACCAAACGGAGATTTTGGTCTCATCACTCCAAACAACACTGTCCCATTGTTCCGCTGTCCAGTTAACATGGGTTTTAGCCCAGCTTAATCTTTTCAACCTTTGTTTGAGAGATAACAATGGTTTTTTTGTGGAATTCTAGCATTAAGACCAAATTCCTCCAGTCTGCGCCGAATAGTCCTTGCACTCAACTTCACATTGAATTGTGCCATTTCGTTCTGTATACACCCCTATGATTTTCTTCTGTCACCTAGGCTCAGTCTCTCAATCCTTCTATCATCCCTTGCTTGTGTGCAGCTTTTCCTGCCTTTACCAGTCTGGTTTTGTAGTGACTGAGTTGCCTTATACCTCTTCAAAAATTTAGAAATGTCACCTTTGGTTAAGTCCCCACCAATTTTTCTTCTAATTTATTCATAACTGTAGCCTTGTTCACTTAATAGTACTACATCGCTTTCTGGGTGACCAGTCAACTCTTAGTGCCATTTCTTTAATTTTATTACGTTTTACAAGCTCACTAAATGAAAGAACACAAAACAAACCAACCAACTTGATAGCAATCACATAACAGATTGACAAATGACCTCCTCTCAGCTCCAATACATGACATCAATAGTTGAATCCTACTGTGACCTGATTGGCTCATTGCCAAAACAAGATGACACCTGATTGGCTCTCAGACTCATGCTCATTGGCTACGTTCAAATGAAAGAAAGCTACCTATCAACCTAAGCAAGTTGTGCTTCCTTTTCCTGGTTATTTGGCTATAACAATTGATAGAATACAGATAGTTGAACAAACTTTGTTGCATTACATTCTTGATTAAATTATCTTTCCATTGATATATAATTTTATGGTATTACTCCACAAAAAGTGGTGTTACGAGCCATGCACTTTCCAAAAGGTTTCCACAATTTTGGCCACTAGTGTAAGTTGTCCTGAAGGGTGGTACATAAATCAAATATTTTTATTATTATAGCTATTTAAGAGGTAGTAGATCTCTTTTCTGTAGCCTCTACACGGAGTTTTTTTTAACAGCCTACACATACCATATACACACAAATAGAACTTAAGATCACCAATTCTTAAGTTTATTGCACATGCCACCCCTTGTAGCACTTACACTCAACTTCCTCATGCAGATGATTCCTATGAGGTGCTCAGGCACAACTTCTATAGCCTGTAATGTTTTTAGCTCTAAATTATTGCCTATAGCCAGCTTTTAGTATTTTCATTTTCTGGATAGTAGTTAAGGATTTTTTTAAAATTGTCTTAACCTAAAATGGCACACAAGCAGAGGCCTTCAAATCCAAGATACTCCTGTCCCCTCCCCCACACACCGCACTCCAAAGGATCCAGCAAACCACGTTGTTGGGAGATCAGGCCCTTCTGTTATATTTTTCCACTATTCACCAAGAATATTCCTACTTGCATATACCTTCCTTCTTCAGAAAGATGCTTGTGTTTATTTATATTTAATGTAGCAGGTACTCAATCACACAGTTTTCAGAAAGTATGGTAGATTAGATCCTTTATAGTAAAACAGACCTCCACAATCATCACTTAAGGCAGTAGTTACTTAAACCACTCGAAGTATGCTATAGTGAGGTTGTACTGCACCTACTACAGCAGTCTGAGGAATTACTTTAATATCTTATGGTATGGAAGAACATTAAGAGCTGATGTATACATTTTGATGTCCTTGATACAAATGGCATCAGTCAAAGAAGAAGCATCCAAGAAAGTAAGCTGAGGTATTTCACTGCATGAGGAACTGTGAACATTTGAGACAGCTGAAGTGTCTGCATCTCCTTCATATTTTCCAAATCCAACCACCTGTAATGTCAGAATATCAAAGTTACTATAATGTAAGCTTTGCAGTAACTACCATTAGCACCCCCACAGCATTAACCATCTCAAATCCATACTCTAAACCTTGGTACAGATTACTACTACTACTAATGGATGCTTCCCTGCTACATCGAACATACCTGAAGACTTTTGCCACACACACCCCTTTAACAGTGCAATCTTAAACAGAGTTATACCCTTCTAAGGTCATTGATTTAAAGAGTGCAACTCTGCTTAGGATAGCAATATAAAGCACTGATCCTAGCTGTAGCTGTCATACCAGCATGTTACTGTAATGGAGGAACAAATCTTAGGGTCAGGTTCAAAGATAACTGAAATCAAGGCAGAAATTTAAGCTTAATATCCTTTTCAAAAACATATTTTCCATAAATACTCACATGTACACTAAGTACTTTCCTCTCTTTGCCTCTGTGTACTTGGAACCAATCAACTAGTTCTGATCGAGCAAGGGACTTCAGAGCTTCAATCTAGAAACGTAGTAGTAGTAGTAGTTAACAGCTGAGAACTCGCAGGCCGGTAATACAGAAATTAGCTCCCAAACAAAGGCATTTCCTTCCCTTAATGTATAAAATATGGGAATGCTTGAGGTCAAAGTAACTAATGTCACTTCCACCAATAGCCCTGATACAAATATGATTCTGAAAATGACAAGATCTCTTAAACAGTTCAGTAAAGGAACAACTACAGTGCAAATGGGAAGAAGTCTTAGATGAACACCAGAACTGGCATTAGAGCTGCTGGTGAGAAGTGGAGCGATCTACAGAAGGTTGTACAGATTGCATAAAAGAGTTGTTAGCTGAGAACAGTCAGAAGATTTACACATTCTTCCATAGTCCGTTAAGACACTGAGTTCACTGTATCTTTTAACGTGTGTAAGAACTCTATGCTCTAAGCTTGTCTTGAGTTCCCACTCTTGTAGTCTTTCCCCGAAGAATCCCTGAGAGGTGGCAGATTCCAGTGTTGGGGCCCCATCAGCCATCTGGCCATTTCATTGACCTCTATATATACCACCTTTATTGTGGTCCCCAACGGTCACACATAATGGACTTTTAAAAGCAGAAATCCTATCAACATACTAAAACATTAATCCAAACTTCAGGTTCCCCAGTTCAGAATCACAGCACAATCATTCCAGGGTTAAGCGATAGGATTCGAATGTTTGAAATGTTTTGTTGCTAACTATGTATTTTGATAAACCAGATGATGTTTTTGGCAACCAACATGCTCATTTTGTTTTCAGATACTAACAGTAAAAGACTTGTAAAAAACATGGCAAAATTTCTCACAGCCCCTTTAGGGGCTAGTATAGGCCATGTCAAATTTATGATTGATTACTTAATCAGAACCCACCTTAACATTCATAGTATGTTCAATGGGGGAGGGGTGCTTCTATCTGTTATATTTTGTAAACACCTTAACTCTCACCAAGAAAAGCAGGCGTTAAGTAAACAAATAATATAAATAGAACAATGGGCATGCCAACTAGTCAGAAAGCCAGCATGATGTAGTGGCTAGTGTCTGACTAGTATCAGGGAGACCCAGGTTTGAATCCTAACTCTACCATGGAAGGTTTTTGGATGCTCTTGGGCCATTCATACACACTGCATAACCTACCTCATAGAGTGAAAATAAAATGTTACATGAAAGTAAATAATATAAGGGTCTTCATCATTAGGGAGAAATGCATGGTATGGGTGCATTAAAACATAAATATGTCCTTAGATCAATCCTGGCAACTGGAAGAGGCAAATAGGATCATGCTGCCCTTCCAAGGATATAATTTACCCATTTCAGCTTTGTTTGCTAATGGAAGTTTAATTTCCTTAGCCATTTCAGCTGTATTTAAATTATGCCCTTGGTTGGGCAGCATGACAAAGATTGATTTATGGCACACGTGTAACATTAGCAGCTTGTCCATGATGTTAGCACCCCTTCCAGTTTTTTAGATTAATAAATTCTTGGATGTAAAAATAATATACCCTGAAAGTTGGGTCAGGAAAAGATTAGTCTTGATTTATAAACACATCATTTTGTCTATACTTGCCAGGAGATAAGTTGTGTAGTGGATTTTTGTCATTCTATCACACTTAAAAGCAAAAAAAGTATGGTGATTGCCAGAGGTGACATTTATTTCTTTAACCCCTCTACCATATTTACACAGACGTCCAGAAATTAACACGATTACATATGCTCAATCATGAACGGGGGGGGGGGCATGTTTACAGTTACAGAGAGGATTTTAAAGCTTAAAACTCAGGATGCACCCAATTCTGTCTTACCACTTTTACAGTTTTTCCTACCTCCCGGACTAGTCTGTCAAACAGATATTGCTGAGTCACCACTTCTGTCCAGTTCCTATCTACCTCCTCACCCAGATGGGAATCTTCACATTCTTTTAATTTAATAAGAGCTGTAACCTGAGGGAAGAAAATTTCATCAGTCTGTGAGCTGCTTCGTTCATAATATGAAACCATGGCTAGCTATTACACAAGCTTGTCTCAAGTATATGCTTCAATTACCTCTTAACCCAAAGTAAATCAAACTATGCAAACTGGAAGTCAAACCAGCAACTGTGACTTCAGAGTAGTTTTTATGCAAACGACAGTTAACTTGGTTTGTGGCCTAGGCTAACCTGATCTCATCAGATCTCAGAAGCTAAGTGGCATCAACACTGGTTAGTACTTGGATGGGAGGCTGCCATGAAAGACCAGGGTTATCATGTAAAGCCAGGCATCAGCAAACCATCTCGGTCTCTTGCCTTGAAATTCCCAGCACAGGTCATCATATGTTGTCTACGACTTGACAACACTTCATACCTAACCCAGGAAGTGGAGGAAATCAAAGCATACATGCGAAGGAGAGAGCTAAAGTACCAAGTAAATACTGAACCACAGTTTGGTATTATATGTAAACATGTAAATAAATAAATAAGACATCACAGGTTCTCATTTTTTCCTTATAAACTACAGTCACTGTATTGCACAGTACTGTCTAGCACAGGAAGGGACAGAGGTCTAGGATGTTGAAGTACTTACTGCTATCTGTATCAAAAGTAGGGCCATCGTGAGACTAACTGTGGTTCAGCATTAGGAGAACCAAATTTAGATTTGTTAGGCATTGGGGCGTGTTTAGAAACAAACCAACTCTGTACAAAAGGCAACCAGACTGGTGCCATTTAATAGTAAATTGTTGCAGAGTCTATTACCCTAATTCCTGAAGGAAAGCTGACAGAAACTTGGGGGCATTTAGTCTGGATGAAGTAAATGTCATCTAACTGGGGCAGGACAGAAATTGACATACATATAGAAGGAGACCAAAAAGGTCACAGGAGACAATGTATGTGGTGAGGGTACTCAGAGAAGGAAATAAGATAGGCACTTAAGATACAAATACCAGAAGCCTGTAATAAGTCAAAATTGGAGAACAGGTGTACTTGATGCTAAAGCAGAACACTGGGAAAGTGGTTAGTTCAGAAACCTGATAGAATGGGGGAAATTGGCAGGAAAGGATTATCCTTGGCTAATTCAATGGGATGGATGTGGGGGTGGGGTCCTCTGATATCAACCAGTGCCCAGAATCTGATTAAATTAGAAAAGAGGAACAAACTCATCCACAGAATTGTTGGAATACCAGACCAAAAAGTAACAATTCTGTGGCTGTACTATTGATTACCCAATCAGAACTCTGAGGGAGATGGAGAACAAAAGAGGTAAGGGAACCAACCAAAACAAACCAAAAAAAAGTGATATAATAATGGATGTTATCAATTACCCACACATTGACTGAATAAATGTTCAAGTTGTAACACACTATATTTCTAGATACCATAAATTATACCATTGGAGCAAATTACAAAATAAGTTGAGGGGATTTCATCTCGAGTTGAACTCGGGACCTAACAGTGATGTAAGCACTGTTTTATCAGTTGGAAATTGTGACCACAGTGCTATTAAGTTGGAAAAACTGCCCCAAAGTTCAGCATGCTAACATTTAATTTCAGAAAGAAAAACTTATCTAAAATGAAGGGATTACTTCAGAATAAAGCTCGGAAAATAAGAAAGGGCCAGATCTCACCAAATGCTTGCAAGTTATTTAAATCCACAATAATTGCAGCTTAAACAGAATGTGGAGCTCTTGGTTTTGACCTCCTGCTTCATTTGTGGACTCTGTTGTCCTCAATTCTTCCCTACACATAAATCACCCAATAAACCATCCATCACACCTGGCTCACTTCTTCCATTCATACTAGGGGTGTGCACTGCTAAAAAATTCAGGTTTCCCCAAAGCGGGAAAAAAATCCAGAATTACCAGAATCCCGAAGCGGCAAACCGCTTCAGGATTCTGGTATTTAGCTCACTTTGGTATGCTCCATAAAGATTTGGAACATACTGAAGTGAGGGGAGCAAAAAAACTCCACCCACCACCCACCCCACTTACCTGGCAGGCAGGGAGAGGGGAGGCCGATCAGGTGGGCAGCAGGGAAGTACGGAGCTGGCTCCATGCCACTGCCTCTGCTGCCACAACGACCACCTGGGCGGTGGGGAAGCACAGAGCTGGCTCCTCTGACCCTTCCTGCCCCTCAAATGGCTGCCGCGGCAGCCATTTGAGGGGTAGGAAGGGCCTCCTTCACCTCCTTTCCCTCTCCAGCTGGCTGGAGGCATGGGGGAAGAGCTTAAAGGGTAGAAGGCTCCGTGCCTCATTTGCAAATGGCGTGAGGAGTGTTTTTCCCTTTAAACTCCGCCCCCTCCAGCATGCCCAGGAGGCCCTTTAATCTTCAGCTGGCCCACAGCCAGCTGAAGTTTACAGGGCTCTAAAGCTTCCCAAGCAACCTGAATCGCTTCGGGAAGCTTTGATTCAGATATTCCGAAACGGGGTCAGCATACTGGAAAACCCGAATCTTCACAGATCGGGTCCGATTCGGGCATTTTTTCCTGAATCGGGAACCCGAAGTGCACACCCCTAATTCATACTCTTGTGCAGCGTAAATGCTTCAAAAGAGCTAGCTGATTGTCTCTCATAGATTCACGATCTCCTTGTTTGCCATCTTAGCTCAGAACCACTTCTAAGTCTCCATGATCCACAACAACCTTCAATGCTGCTTTTCTACCTTTGTTGCCCTACCACCTTGCCCTACTACTCTCTGCTCAAGACTGCTTCCTCCTTCAATGATAAAAATTGAAGCTATCCACTCCAATCTTCTTTCTGGTGCTTCCAGGTCACTGTCATCCTAAACATCCTTCAGTCTCTACTTTGACTTGTCTCAATAAGCTAACTACCTGTTGACCTCATCCAATTGTTCCATATGTTCCTTATCTCCCTACCCTTCCCTCTCTTCTCTTAAATAGAGGTTTATAAAATTATGCCTTTTTTCTTCCATTTCATAATGGTAGTAAATTCAGGACTGAAGTTCTTCCTCACACAACACCTAACTTACTAAATTCACTGCCTCAAAATGTTTTGATGGCCACTAGCCATCAAATGGCAGACATTAGACATTCATGGATAGGTCTATCAAGGACTTAGTCACAGTGGCTAAATGGAACTTCCACATTAAGGGACAGCATATCTCCAAATACTGATAGGCCTTCAAAGGCATCTGGTTGGCCACTAAGGGAAATGGCACTCTAGCTGAGTAGCTCTTATGTACCAAATAAATGGATCTTGTGAGATGTTTCCATAGCACTCCTCCCTACCAGTGAATCTGTTCATAGAAGTGCTGCAAACAAATAAGGAATAGTATTCCTCACATCTGGGCAGATACCATAAGGAATTTGGTACCTCCAATAAAGGACTGACTTACCCTCAACAAAACTTAAGAAGTAGAACTCCAGTAACAGTATAACATAGGCTGAGATTTGGTATGGGGAAAGGTTCCCCAATGTGGTGTCCACCAAGAGTTTTTAGAAAGTGGGTGAGACTAGATGGGGCTTTTGCACAGCAGGGATTCTAAATGGCCACTGGAGATCTGAGTGTGCAGATTTTTAAGAAGTTGCTTCAGCAGCAGCTGCCACCAAAGCACAAAGATCCTCTCTGGATGACTGAAGAAAATCTGTGTGTATGCGAGAATATTTTTAAGCAGTATGTTCATTTTTAGAAGACAGCCTGTTAAACAGAGCTTCTGCCCTGAAAGTTGACCACACTCCCTAAGGTTTTGTGGTTGGCTCCACACAATTCTAGTCTCCATGAAGGTTAACACAAATCAAAGACTGGGAAATTACTGGTCTCAGGGTTAGTAAAACTGGTGATCTGATCATACCATTCTTTATTTACAAGCAGATATCGTACACATCCAACAATGAGGAAAATGCAGACCTTGTTTTAAATACCCTTACCTGTGTATTGAAAGCTTCTTGTGTCATTTGCTTGAGTTTTTCCTCAAAGCATAAAAGAAATTCTTCTATCTTCCTATCCACTAGTTCAGAGCTGGGGCGGGGGGAAAACTGAATTAGCACTCAAACTCTTAGTTCCTATTGCCACAATTTTTCTAGGGTTTAGAAAAAGCAGTTTCTTGAATTCTTCTGAAATATAAGTCTTTTAAGACAAAGTTCTCAAGTATAAAAAATAAAGATTAACTTTGAACATAATTTTATCATAATCAAATGTCTAATTTATAGTAAAAATATACACCATTTGCTCTACGGGAGCAAGCTAAGAATAGCCCTTTTTCAGCAAATTAAATGAACTCACTAGTGTAACATTTCCAAACCTCCTTTTCTGGTAGTGCAAAGATTAGTATGTACCTTGTGCTTGCTGGGAAAGTCAGTTTTTCACCTAAAGATACGCACTGACATCTGCTGAAACAGAACATCTGTCACCATGCATTTCAAAGCAAGCACACAAGTGGATACTTACAGTGAATCCTATGCAGAGTTACTCCAATCTAAGCCTACTGACTTAAATAGACTTGGAGTTGGTACATAGAATTGCACTGATGGTGACTTAACTATCAATTTTCTTTAGCACCCTTAAAGTAGTAGGAACCAATGACGGATTATAGCAGAAGATACATGAGGTCAGGCTAGGTAGTAGAAAGTCCCTTTGCTTGATACATACTTAGGAGGGTGAGTTTGTGTATTTCCTACTTGCTTGGTGTTGGATTATCTTCTCTAAAGAACCTCTGAGTTTAAAGGATCCCATGATGGAAATGCTATTTTTCAATCAAATTTTTAACACACATCACTAACTTGTATTTAGTTGCTTGTGTTGCTACAGTAACAGAGAAGCCAAGAATTCCAGATGTATTCCTGCAAGTTGGATATACATGGTATCTAAAAACCAAAAGGAGAAGCAGAGGTCACTTCATAAGAACAATGTACTGAACTAGTTTAATGTGAATGCTGTTAGTTAAGAATGCCCATTTCAATCCGTATTCTCAGTGTTCCATTGATAATCAACTAGTCCTTCCTTTCTAGGCATGCACCAGGTGAGTATCAAACCTATAGGTATCTTAAAAATTCTTTAAGTTAGAAAATGTTGCTCCAATTTTCACTATAAGACCAAAGAGAAAACAAAAATCGCCCAGCTATCTGAAACATTTTGAGAGGACAAGGGTGGTGATGAAAGACACTGTTGGTTGTTTCAACTATAGCTTGTGAATTTGACAAGTTGTTACCAATAAGGAGCTTCCACATTAAACAGTACAAACTTTTCCCTTGCTTCTATTAGAGCAGCTGCATAGGAACTTACCCTAAGGTTTGCTTGGTTCGGAGAAAGTCAAAACAAGGCTCTTCCATGTACATCTGAAATTCAGCAGGATTTCAATCAAGACAGGCTCTTTGCTTTAGGAGGGAGGGAATGGGGAACTGATCTTTAACCTGCTGCAACCCCAAAGGCTCAGAGTAAATAGCTTATTCAACAAGCAAGCAATCCGTTTTTTAAAAGGCAGAAGAACCTCATATATAAAATACTTGCCCAAGTACACTCCATTACTTTGATGTGTACAAAGGCATAATCTGATGCAATTTGAAAACTATGGGAAGCTTTAATGTTAGCTGGACAATGTTGTAGCACTGGACAAGAGTGTTCTGCATATTCCATATAGTCACATATACAAGTTAACACATCACCTTGCATACTGGTAGATTCCCTGCAAGTCACAGGATTAAATACAGCAGGAACATTTACACTGACAGAAGGGGGGGATTTTCACCAGCTCCTCCCTCATGCTGTTTTTGGGGTTCTCTCTTGGCCAGCAGGAGCACCATTTAACGGGCATATTGGACAACAGTGAGAATGGGAAGTGGAAAAGTTCCACTCCAATCCCTTCCATCAGATTTTGTGCAGACTCTAACCATAGCCCCTTCCCCAGTACAAAACAGAATTCTAGGGCTTGCCAAGCAGATTATACTGAACTGCAAAAAAACATAATGGAAATATTAGCTGAAGTCTCAGAAACCAAAAGCCTGCACAAGAAGTTCCTCTATCACATGTGAGCTTTTATATAACATTTTCACAAATCTCTTTAAATATGTGTGTGCAACATCCACCAGCACATATTAGATTGGTTGTGGTTGTGGATAGAAAGAAGAATGCATTTCCTAGGTTACGAAACAGTACTGCCAAATCTAAAAGAATGCCTGCATGGTTAATGACCCAAATCAAGGAAGCTAAAAAACCCCAAAAGGCTTCTTAAAAGTCTGCCCCAATGAAGTGAACAGAAGGAAGGACAGGGTCTGGCAAAAGAAGCGTAAGATAATAATTAGACACATGAAAAAAAATTGAGAAGTTGATTTCTTAAAGCATTAGGACAAACAATAAACAGTTCTTTAAATATGCCCAGAACAGGAAACCAGCCAGAGAAGCAGTTGGGCCTTTGATTGATCAAGGAATAAAAGGATTGCTAAAGGAAGATGGGAGCCAGCAAAGAAATTGAATTAATTCTTTGCATCTGTGTTCAGGAATGTGTGGGACATGTGCCCATACCACAGGCACCGTTTTCAAGGAGGGAATCTGAAGAACTGAGTCAAATTGATGTGATGGGATGAAGTTCTAGACCTACTGGGAAAATTAAAAAACAGTAAGTTTCCAGATTCTGATGCATATAGCCAAGAATTCTTAGGAAACTCAAATGTGAAACGACCCACCAACCAGTATATTTAACTTTTCACTGAATCAGCCACTATATCAGAAGACTAGAGAGTAGGAAATGTTACACCATTTTTTAAAAAAGGCTCCAGAGTGAAACCAGGAAATTACAAGCCAGTAAACCTAGCATCTGTCCCAAGCAAATTAACAGAAACTGTAATTAAATACAGAATCATTAGGCACATAAAGGAACAAAGCCTGCTGAGGGAAAATCAGCATGGCTTCTGTAAGTCCTGCCCCACCATTTTTTTGGAATTCTTTGAGAAAGTGAACAAGCAATTAGGTAACAATAACCTGGTAGACGTTATATACTTGGACTTTAAAAGGGCTTTAGACAAAGTACATCCTGAGAAAGTTTCACAGTCACGGGATAAGAGGAAATATTCTCTTATGGATTTAAAATAGGTTAATGACTGGAAACAAAGAATAGGAATAAATAGTTCTCACAATAGAGGGAAGTAAGCAATGGAGTCCTGCAAGGGTTGGTATTAGGGCCAATGCTATTATCTGCAACTGGGAGTGAGCAGTACAGTGGCCAAGTTTGCAGATGACGCCAAACGAATCAGGATGGTGAAAACCAAGGCCAACTGTGAAGAGAACCAGGATGAACTCCATAAATAAGGGGAGTGGGCGACAATGTGGCAAATCAAATTCAATGTAGGTAAGTGTATGGTGAACAACCAGAACAAAAAATCCCAACTTCAACTATATGTTGATGAGGTCTGAACTTGCTGAGACTGAGATGGAGACGTTGAGGTCATAATGGATAACTCAATGAAAGCGTGAACCCAGTGTACTGCATCAGTGAAAAAGGCAAGCTCTATGCTGGGAATTATCAGGAAAGGAACTGAAAATAAAACAGCCAATATTATAATGCCCCTGTACAGATCTATAATGTGGCCTCACGGGGAATACTGTGTGCAGTTCTGGTCACTGTATCTGAAAAAGGCCACTGCAGAGTTAGAAAAGTACAGAAGAGGGCAACCAAGATGGGGGTTGGAGCACCTTTCCCATAAAGAAAGGCTGAAGAGTCTAGATCCAGAGGAGCTAGTCGTGTTAGTCTGTAGTAGCAAAACAGAAAAGAGTCCAGTAGCACCTTTAAGACTAACCAACTTTACTGTAGCATAAGCTTCCGAGAATCACAGTTCTCTTCATCAGATGCTGAAGAGTCTGAGGCTTTTCAGTTTAGAAAAGAGACTACTTAAGAGGAACATTGTAAGAGGTTTATAAAAAGATGCATGGGATAGAGAGAAAACCGAGAGAACTTTTTCTCTCTCCCCCAAAATGCCATCTCTCAGGGCATCCAGTGAAGCTGATGAACAGTAGATTCAGGATGGACAAAAGGAAATACTTCTTTACATGAGTGGTTAAAATGTGGAATTTGCTGCTAGAGGATGTAGTGATTGCCACAGGCATAGACAGCTTTAAAGGGGGATTAGACACATTCATGGAGCTTAGATATATCGGTGGATACTAGCTGTGGTGATTAAAGGAACCTTCACATTCAGAGGCAGTAATCTGTGAATACCAATGCCAGGAGGCAACGTTTTTTTAAAAAATACTTCATTTCTTTCCCACCTTTCTCCCTATCGTTATCCTCGCCTCCATTTTTAACTCGCAACAGCCCTGTGAAGTAGGTTAAGGTAAGAGAATGTGATGGCCCAAGGTCACCCTGCAAACTTCCATGGCAGAGCAGGAAATCGAACCTGGGTCTCCCAGATCCTAGTCTGTCATTCTAGCTTCTAACACATTGGGGAAAACCTCAGCCTCTGTGCCCTGTTGTTGGCCCTCCAAAGTAACTGGTTGGCCACTGTGTGATACAGGATGCTGGACTAGATAGATGACTGGTCTGATCCAGCAGAGCTCTTCTTATGTTATTAAGAAAGAAGAAATACTCTTTCTACAAGGATAGTCATATTGCTGTCCCCAGGCAATTCCCATGGTGATACACAACCATACTTCATACAGAAATGTCTATAATGATCAGTTGCTGTGCCGACATCCCCAAACATCACCCCCAAACATCCATCTATTAGTACAAACTCCCAGAATATGGTATTTTATAGATTATTTTATGCACAGTCCATCAGTGTTCGCTAACTGAATCTACATTCAAGAGTTTTAATCATTACCATTAAGACTATACAGAATAGAATCTACTTGTTTTATAAAAGTAATCTGAACTTACCACAAGCAATTCCATGAGGGAATATTCTCTTAAACTCCTGGCTCCAGACTAAACAAAAAACAGAGTTAACTCACTGCAAAGTTTGTGCATTTTCTATTCCACTAGCAGTTCTAGACAATGATTATGAAGCCCCAGAATATCACGGAGGGTATCTTTGCTGAAGCTAAACCTGATCTATGCCATATAGAGTTCTATGACAAAAGAAAAGCAGGACATAATGTTCTGACGTCCATTACAGAAAGATATAAGGTACTTCCAGCTGCCCACCTGTACATGATAAAAATCAGGATGAGCAGGATGGAAATAAACAGATGGCAGCTCTACTATGTGAAGAGATGTTTGCCCGTAGATCCAGGTTGTTGTTAAGAGTATGATGAGCCCCTCCTGAGCTTACTCTGCAAGCAGTTGTCTCATCCCTTTTATGTGGTAAGCTGCAATGAGCTAAATTTTTAAATGACAGCTCTCTGGTTACTGCTAGTCTTTTTTTTCCATCTGGGGTTGGATGGCAGTTTTGTTTATCACAAAAAGACAGACCTATATTATATACAAATGATCTAAAAAGATCAGTGGTTTGCCCTCTACTTTTGCAAGAATTGTAGGATGAATCTAAAAAGTCTTGTCCAACTGAATGTTAGTTTAATAGGCAGTAGAACAATAAAGCTTTTTCTGGACTACATCCATGTGGGAAAGGAAAGGATACATATTTGAATGCCCAGTGCTATGCTAGGAAGAAGGGTTCAGTGTCATCTTCTCAGTATATCAGCTTTCTAAGTGGAATATGTAAAATAACATCTCCAAAACAGATAGGAAAAACCCACTATAAGCAACCAGTACACCATGAAATGATAAATACACCATCTCTTTAGACCCACTCTACCTGATAATACACTGTCACTTCAGAATTTGCATCCCCTTTGTTAAGAGTTTTCACTTTGCACAGCAGATGGGTACTTGGCAAGTCCATCACTTGGAACTGCACTGGACATGGGTGTACTTGAGGAAGGAACTGCAGTTTTCTGAAAGGAGTTTAAAGATCAGAATGTCAGCTGCCAACCCACTCCTTAAGCCAACATCAATGATGTCATCCTGGCACACAAGATGTCTGAAGCTGATATGAATGTTTGTAGACTATGTCCCTTTAACAAAAAATAAAATACACAATAATACCCAAAACAAAAGGCCAGCATCATGTAAAAGAGCAAAATTGTATTTAATTTTAGGAAGAGGAACTTTTGTTTTACATCTACCTTTCTTGTTCTCAAGATTTAGGAAAAGAAAAAGAAGCAAGGAACAATGGGATTTTTTAAAAATAATTATAGATCCCAATGTGTTTTGCTTATAGCTTTGTCAGGGATCTAACAGTTCTCCCACTGCATCTTGCTTCTTTTTCTCTTCCTGGACCTTATATCAGTGCAGTTTCCCCTTTTCTCATGTCTCAAGAATTTGCCAACATTTACAGTCTTAAACATTTCCCAGCACAAAGGACAAATATACTCACTCAACAACATAATCCAGAAATTCTTTTGATTCCTAAAAACAAAAACAAACATATTTTTTCTAACTACACACAATGCCACAGTACAATTGTTGGCATACAACTTTGAAGCAGAAAAAAAAGAAAGAAAGCTGGGTGTGGAGAGCTTCTGTAGGACATATTAAACACGCTCCCTGGACAGCAACCTCCACCCAGAACATCCAGGTCCACCTCACTTGCTCCTCACCAGGTTACAATAATAGATACCTTCCTATATATTCTGGGACCCCATTAAGGTAAATTGTTTCCTAGCATTACCAGCAGAGATTTTGCCCCAAAGCTTCAAGAGCTCAAATGCAACCCAGTTAAAGTCCTCGGGGAATTTGTGTAGAAAGACAGGAGAGACAGTTTTAACATAAATAAAATAAAATATGAGCATGAATGTTTTTCCAAAGATATACAACAGGGAAAGAAAAAATAGAAAGGATGATCCTGCAACAACAAACTAGAAGTAACTTTGTTTTGCAATACAGGAAGTCTAATGTTCAAGTTTAGACATTATTCACTGCTTGAATACACTGGAAAAACCATGTTCCATCCCCATGGGCTCATCCCTGTAGAGAGAAGTCATGATTAGACATCTTTTTTATGCGTGCAGGTCTGAATGTGTAGAATATTCATACACTGGAGCTGCCTAGTCTGAAGCAGTTAATACCAGTGTGAAAATGTTGGCCAGCTTATTTCAAAGACATTCCAGTTCCACTCCACCAACACACAGGCTGTTTAACCAAAACAGGGCTTTTGGGCAGTAACTGCAGGCCGTGCACACTAAATTATGTTCAATTTGAGCAGGTTGCACTTACTAATATTAGACAGCCTGCTAACATACCTTCTTCTGATAAGCCATTCTGAGCAAGTGTAACTTAATATGGAAGTTAAAGTTGTCAAGAGTTTACACATTGCAAGCATTATACCTAGCTCAGAAGAACTGTTTGTAGCTTCATCAATCAACATAAGATATATATTGCTGAAAGAGACAGGGTAGCTTCAAGTTCAGAGATCATACTCACACTGCTTGTGAAATTTCCTTGGACAAGGCCCTCTGCAAAGAGCTGAGCCTTGAACGCCTTCACAAATAACAAGAGAGAATCAATGGAAAGGCCCTTCATTAGCGTCTCATATTTGTCTGTCATAGACCACCTTCCGTGTTCCAGTATTAAGAGGCGTAGATCTCTGTAGCAAAGGAAGAAATACTGATAAATGCTAGTTAACTAAAAAACGCCTTTGAAGCAGCTCTTCCATGCTGTAATCTCAGTCCAAACCTAAGATACATATGGGCAACTCCAACCAGTTACAATTTCAATGTCCTCTCTCGTCTCTTTCCCCATTTTTCTTAACACAAGATCAAATTCTGCTCAGAGTACAGATCTGTCATTCTTTTAACTCCACAAATCACAATAATTACTGAGAGTCTGTGACAGAATCCTGAGGTTCAATATAGCTCAAGAGTGCCACCTAAAATGTCTGGGTTCTTGGACCTCGGGCTTACATGAGAATAACACTTTATTCTATATTGTACATTGGCTCTGCCTGGCCAACTTAATTCTTTTTGAACAAAGGACAAACTGCTTGGGCCAGATTCCATTTTTGTCATAGAAGTGCTGATGGCCGGACCATCCTGGAGTAATTCTCTGATTGGCAGAAATAGTCTCTGACATCATAGATGGAGCAACAATCTCTGACATCAGAGATGAAGTGGAGGGGGGGGGATTCTGGAAAATCTGAATCTCAAAGCGGCAAGCCACTTTGGGTTTGGGTATTTAAACCGCTTCGGGAATATCAGGGAACATTTGGCCATTGTTTCCAATAGGAAATGCCACTCCTGGCTATCCGAGGACCGGGGGGGGAGGGCATTTTCTTCCCTAATAATCCTAAATTTGCAGGGGACCCTCTTCTAACCCTCCTCACGACCACCCAAGTTTCAGAAAAATTGGACTTCGGAGGGCCATGTTATGCCCCCCCCAAAAAGGTGCCCCTATCAACCGCCAACCTTCATTGTTCCCTATGAGGATCAACCTTCACATCAGAGAATCACACTAAGAAAAAAATTAATTTAAAATGCACAAAACCATATGAAGCAAAGGGCACTCCAGCAACTAGAAGTAAACTGAAGCCCTCCACACACAATATAACAAAACTGATGCAAGGGGAACAACTTCACACCAGAGAATCACCAGAGAAGCACACTAAGAAAAATCCTCCCTCTAAAGAGGAAAAAAATCACTCTCAAACCAGTCTCACCAGGTCCAGTCACCAGGTCCAGTCAAGTCCAGGTCCATTTTGCTTGCAAAATGCTACCCCCAGCCACCTAGAAAGCCCCACTAGCAGCGGAAGCACTGTTTCCTCTTGGAGTTCCTTAGGAACGGCAAGGGAAAGACTGCTTCTGTGCTACTCGAAGCTTAACGAAGCTTCGGGTAAGCTTTGCTTTGGCATTCACAAATCACTTCAGCAATGCTGAGGCTGATTCTGGAATGCCAAAACATCCCAAACTGGGCCCAATCCGGGTTAAAAACCTGGATCTGTAACCCGAAGCGCACATCCCTACTGGGGGTTAGTTAGATCCTTTAATCAATCTCACCAAGGAGGCTAGCTTAGGTTAGACTTCAGTACCCATAAATATATGGGAGCTGTGGAGTTTTCTCAGGTTCCAACACTGGAACATCTGAAGACCCCAAGAGCAGTGGGTCAGGGGTTAAAGACTCCACCACTATCTTGGTACCGCAAGGAAGTCTGTACATGCTTTAAGTATCCTGCCGCAACCTAGGTAAAGTGTAGTTAGCTGAGTTAGAGCAATATTACTGCTTTTTTTGAGAAACTGTGTGATAGTGTGCTCTTCCCTGTGTTTTGTATTTTGTCCCCTTTCAAATCCACCCATCATTTCCCCTTTTTTTCTGACCTTTCTATAACAACATTTTTGGCTTCCTTACTACAGTGCATTTCTCTGGGCTATTTCTCTGAATCTCTTCCCTATGGGACAGACCATTTGGGCACTATAGAGCTTGTTGTAAGATATTTTCCAGGGTTTCCACCCTGTTAACTTTGATATTTTGCTAGGACTGAGTTGGAAAGGCACTTTCTCAGCAGGTCAGTCTAGATGTTCACAAGGAGACCTGAGGATGGCAGCTGATTACCAGGGTGCTTTCCAGAGAAACTCTGGTCTAAGGGTGTTCCCAGCAAGGAAAGATGCTTCTCTCCCCTCTTCCTAACTGTTACAATTTGGTGGCATGGGAGGGATTCAAATTTGAAGAGTTCTTTCCCCTTTGCTTTTTGTGGAGCAATCTCATTTTTCTTTGTTATTTTTTTTACTGAGAAATCTAAAGTGAGAAACACAAAGCCAATTTTGAAAGTTTTGGGAGAAGCACAGCACACAAACACGCACACAGATTGTTCTTCTGTTTTGTTTTGTGAGTTTTCTTTATGAAATAGGAGATGTTAGCAGGTCAGGGACTAGACCTCTCACTATTCCAAGGGGGAGATCCAAATCTTCTGCCAGCTGCTCTAATGCTAAATGATTCAACCGTGGTCCAAACTGAGAGTGTGTACCTCACTTCCAGTTGGGAAGAGAGGAAAGAAAAGAAATGCGGAGAGGAGACAGAAAATGAAGAAACAAAACTGCAGAAAAAGAGCCTTTACAGATGTTGAAGGAGAGGGAAAGCATGCAAGATGCTGTGATTCCGATTGGAACTTGCTAAGACAAGCACAGCCTCACCAAACATGGCAAGAAACCCACTGACAGAACTCCAACATTTCCCCAAGTATACAAAGGAGGCCTTCTTTACTTCCTCTGAACATGATTGTCAAGACTTTAATATTCCTAAGAAAAGACACGCATGCTCTCATATTACAAGAGAATTGGAAGAAGTCTATAGAGACACAGAATCATAGGGTTGGAAGGGAACTGTAGGCTCATCTAGTCCAACCCCCTGCTCAATGCAGGAAATCCACAGTTACCTCCCCGCCCCCCTACACACACACCCAGTGACCCTTACTGCATACCCAGAAGAACAGAGGTGCAAAACACCATCAGGATCCCTGGCCAAACTGGTCTGGGGAAAATTACTTCCTGACACCAAAGTGGTGACTGGCATTACTCTGGGCATGTAAGAAGAGGCTGCGAGAACTAAACACTAATGTAACCCTTCCTGCCCTCCCTCTCATGATCTGCCTAGGTTCACAGGATAAGAATTGCTGTCTGGTGGCCATCTAGCCTCTGATTAAAAACCTCCAAAGAAGGAGAGCCAACCACATCCCAAGGAAGACTGTTCCACTGAGGGATCGCTCTGTCAGAAAGTTCTTCCTAATGTTTAGCCAAAAACTCTTTTGATTTAATTTCAACCCACTGGTTCTGGTCCAACCTTCTGGGGCAGCAGAAAACAACTCCGCGCCATCCTCTATATGACAGCCCTTCATGTACTTGAAGATGGTTATCATATCACCTCTCAGTTGTCTCTTTTCCAAGCTAAACATACCAAGTTCCTTCGACCTTTCCTCACAGGACGTGGTCTCCAGAACCCTCACCATCTTCGTTGCCCTCCTTTGGATATGTTCCATCTTGTCTATATCTTTCTTAAATTGTGGTGCCCCAAACTGAACACAATACTCTAGGTGAGGTCTAACCAGAGCAGAGTAGAACGACTCCATCACTTCGCATGATCTGGACACTATGCTTCTGTTGATACAGCCCAAAATTACATTTGCCTTTTTAGCTACCACATCACACTGCTGACTCATGTTCAGTATATGATCTACTAAGACCCCTAGATCCTTTTTGCACATACCACTGCCAAGACAAGTCTCCCCCATCCTATAATTATGCTTTTGATTTTTCCTGCCTAAATGCAGAACTTTGCATTTATCTCTATTGAAATTCATTTTATTTGTTTTAGCCCAGTTTTCCAGCCTGTCAAGGTCATCCTGTATCCTGACTCTTATACTGTATTTGCTACCCCTCCAAATTTAGTATCATCTGCAAATTTAGTAAGCATTCCCTCTATTTCTTCATCCAATCATTTATATAATCATTTACATGGCCAAGACTGTATGGGGATTATGACCTTTTTAAAGATAGGATGAGGCTGTGCAGCTGAAGAAAGTCAGAAAAACTTCAGAACTTTAAAAAAGTGCACCACAAAAACATTTTCCCAGACGAGAGGACATGTTTGAGAGGACATTTTAAACAACTTTTAACTCACTGGTGGCAAGGAGAGGGAATTACATTTTCCAGCAAGGAGGACCAAAAACTGTTGAGCTTAGGAGTAAAATAACTCCTTTACTGCTGTTCTACAGATATGTATGAAGAAGTGGCCAAACAAAACCCCAAAACTGTTGCCCAAGCAGCAGACTTTGCAGGTGATGGAGTTGCAAGTGATCCAAGGGAGAAAGTTTATTGGAGGAGACAATTGTTTTAAGGGTCATGGGGCAGCACCTCAATGGTCTGAAAAGCTGTCCCACCATGTGGATTGTAAAGCCCGACAGCCTAACCCTGCAGCTCCAGTTAGCAAGCCCAGCTCACAGACAGGTGAGATTGCTTGTTTTAATTGTGGAGAGAAGGGACATTTAAATCTGACCACCCTTAAAAGCCAAAAGGGAGTCAGTCTCAACCTTCCAGAGTGTATCTGCTGGGAAATGTCACCCAAGAGAATGTAAATCCTCTTTCTGGGCCTGAAAATCCTACCAGTCCTGAAGACCTGAATGAGCAGAATGGGAGGATCCATCTGACCATCATGGGTGATGATCCATCTGACCAACCCTGACAGTATTCACTTTAAGCATCAGAAGGAAATTATTCTCAATGGGGAAGCCACGCAGAGGTGGAGGGCATCAGCAATTACAACTGTCCATGAAGATCTTATTGTGCCAGCTATGTGGATACCGGGAGAAATTTGGCCTATTGCTCCATGGGCACATTAAAGGCAAGAACAATGTAGCTGCAGATGCCCTATGCAGAAATCCTTCCTAATATACTGTATGGTTACACTGCAAAGACTATGGAACACTGAACTATATACATTGCTAGTTGTTTTCTTTTAATGATCTATGGGCCAAGGCTATGGGACAAAGATAGTTCTGGTGGCTTTAGTGGATGACATCCATCTGAATGCAGACAAAGACCATGCTTCTTTGTTGCTCTTCCTGGCTCTATTTGCAGCCATAGACACAACAGATCATGCCTGTATAAGCCTGTATATGCACATTCTCTGTGGTAGCCCCAACCTTATGGAAACACCTGCCTGAAGAGGTAAGGAACGCTCCTAACCTCCCAGCTTTCAACAAACTGAGCAAAACACAATTATTCAGGAGGGCTTTCTCTTACACAGGTGACAGGACTGTGCTGTAAGGAAATGGTTCCCAGGGATGCTTCAATAAAGAGAGAGGGTCTTTAGACTATACTACAGTGCACTGACTCTTACCGCCATTTATTACATCATGTCAAATTGCTTATGTTTTGTTTCAACATTGCATTGTTTCAGCTCTGTATCAGATTTCTGTTTGTTTTCAAATTTCTGCAAACTATATCCTACTGTATATTGAATGCCACAGCTGTTGATTGTATTGAACTTCACTAATGTAATCTGCCTTGAGTCTCCATGAGAATGATGGACCATAAATGTAAATGAAATAAATAAAAATAATGCAGTTCCTAGCTCTTTCATGTTTTGAGGTTACCTTTGAAGTGTGCACCCAGCTCTCAAATATGGCTTAGAAATGACAGAAAAATAAGCACATCCTGCTCTATCAATGCTCAATTTCCCAGCACACAGACACCGTCTTTACTTCCTCCCCACAAACACTGCTTTCCCAATTCCTGCCTTGCTTCACCCAACTGATTGCCAAAAATATTTTCCTCTTTCCATACAAAATCACTGAAATGAGATTAAAAGTAAGGCAAGCCCACTGATCCATATTTTCTTTCCAAGCCTTACATTAGCATTTCCCTACCACAGATGATACCCAGGCTCACATGCAAATACAATTTACTCCCTCACCCCAGAAATTCATCCTTGTTTTATTGAGTCCCATCACTCACTTGGCTAGTGTCTCCGGTTTGATGAGGATGTTGAAGTAAGTCTTTTTCAATTGCTCAGTTATCATCTCAAAAACTTCTGGAGTAAAACTGAAGTTGGCTAAGTGGTCAATAATGAGTTGAAATAGCAGCTAAAACAGAAAATCAAAATGCTAGAGCAAATTTTCAGCAGTCTGATGGAGCAGGACCTTTTTTATACATACAAAAGAACATAAAGGTTAAAATAGTGTTAACACTTACAGGCAGCTTATGATTGAATCCTTTCACGCGAATGATCAATCCATGCTCTCCTGCTACCAGTTTGTATTCCAGCTGGGCAACATCTGCTTCATAGGCAGGTTCAGCAAGGTTGTGCGCAAAGATGTTCACAAATGTATCAAAAAGCACTATGCTGCACACAATAATTTGTGATGGTGGGAAACAGAAAAGGTAAAATGTTGAAATAAATTTTTACAATAAAGAAGCTATAGAATTATTCCATGCACTTAAATATAGAAAATGTTTCATTCTTTAAATCAATCTCTTTAACATAATATCAGATTCTTTTAGACCATGAACTGCATAGGAAACATGACACAATGAGATTCTGGTATCTGAGTGTCAATGATGGGAACTGTCATTTTACTTAACAGTCCACTGTTGATGTTAAGCCAGTGGTAAACAGAATTCGAGGAGTAGCCCGCAAGGCAAAATATAATGCTTAGATGACAAATGAAGTAGCATTTCTCCCTCCTCCATACACACTACCACATTTAACTCAGTAGTAAGCTTCCCAGTCAAGTAATTCTGAGGCTTTACACAGTGCAGAGAGCTCAGAAGTAGCTAGAGGCATTTTAAGTGCTTTTGTTGAAGGAGAAAAAGTTAACCAAGAATAGGAAAAAAAGAGACTTTCACCCTTACTTCTCAGCAGACTGCTGGACCAGCGGTGAGATTAGATGGAAACGGATATAAGCTGCAATAAAGGTTATTGTGAGTAACAGCAAACAACGGGGTAGTTATTTCTAGATAGTTATTTCTTATTGAGACATCTAGACTTCAACATTAAGCAAGTGATAACTAGAGATTAAGGAGTACCTCCAGCCAGAACACAATATTTGGATGAAAAGTGAAATGCTCCAAAGCCTTTGCTTTCTAAAACCATGGGGCCAACACAGTCCAGCTATTCCGTCACAAATTCTATTTGTAAAAAAAACTCCCAAATTTTTATTTGATGACATGGATCTCAAGAAGCATGTAAATGCCATTTAATTACACCTATTCTACCAATAAAACATGTATTCAAAAACAACACTGAAGCTGGAAGGCTGAATGGTGTCCCACTAACAGATAAGCAAACAACCACTCTCAACCTGTAGGTAAATATACCACATGATACCAGAAAAAGGATGAATGTCTCTATTTAAAAATAATAATAAAACAAGTAACTTCAGGTAAGATATGAGAAACAATGTGATCTCAAACACCCAATATTTTATAGGACAGAAATGCCTCACAGTTTATAAAAGACATATATAAGCATGTTACCTTTAGGGATTTTGAATTTATCATCCTTCTTGTACCACAAACAACCTTGCTGGGTACTAAGTATACTGACTGGATACTCCGTCTGAGGACAGTCGGGGGCCTTCAGAGCAAAATCGGTTGCTGAAATAGCAATAAAGAGGAAGTTATATAGCAGAACCATAAGCAATAGATCAAATCCACATATTTCTGAAATGAATGATCCAGCCTTACAAGAACTGCTCGGTCTATTCAGTAACAAGTATTCAGGCATCAGTGCAAGGGTACAAGTTGGCTCTGCCACTGCAGTTACTTACAACCGGCTGTAGATCTGATGTCATCCTTAGGATTATTTAGAAGCTCGGAAGCCAAGATCAGTGATGCAACTTATGCTTATTATTCTTTAATAGTTACAATGCTTTGTATCCTATATTTTTATCTTTATTTCAAATAAGCCAATGACCCAACAGTCTTGGACAACATAAATCACTCTAATACCACCCTCTAGTGGAAGAAGCACCAGAAGCAATCACTGGCTGAATCCAAAGATCTCTCAAAGGGGCCATCAACATGCAGTCAAAGAAGCTATGAGAAGATTTCAATTACACCATATCCACAAGGACACAATCTGTCTGAGTGAGCTACTCCTTGGACTCTACACAGCAAAACATAGGAGGGAAAAGCAGTTAACCTAATTGTCAGGCTCTGCTGTGGAGGCATTGGAGCCTGGAGGAGGCTTGCTTTGATAGGCCATAGGGCTGGCTTCAGAATGGGAGAGGAGAAAGGTTTACAGCACCTTCACACCCTCTCTCCCCCATTGGCTGCCAGTTGCTCACTTGCTTGCTTGCTTGCTCTCTCCTCCACTCCAACAGGCTCCAAAACTCCTTCCTCCCTGGCCTGCCCAGGGGGCTCACCTTTATAAGGGCGACCCTGGGAGAGTTCTCACACCTCCCTCAAGCTCCAATCCATGCCCTCCTCCCATTCCTGCATGAAGGGCCACAGGCCCAACCCAGTGCTCCCAGGAAACCTTGCGCCCAGCCCTCATCTCTCTGCCACCCAATGCAGGGTGAGGCTGGTCAGATCGCCACACCGGTGCCCGCCCCTGGACGTTCATGGTGGTGGCATTTCTGTGGCCACCTCAGGAGCTAGGCTGCACCTGCTGGGCTGCCACACTTGCAGCCCTTCCTGTGGCCCACCCCGGACAGCCTCAGCACGAGCAGTTTGGTTCTTTTGGGCTGTGTGTGTGTGGAGCTTGTATTTAGGAGTGTGCCTTGGCCATGGCAGCCTTGCCATAATGTTTCTGCAGTGTGTGTCAGGTTTGACTTTTTTCCATAGGAAACAATGGAGTGGCTGGGTGCACCTTGTTCAGGAGTCCATAGAATTGGACCCTGGGGTCCAATCTTCATGAAACATGGGGAGTCTTTAGAGGACAGTCAGGAGTGGGTTCCCAGAAAATTTGGTAGCATTTGCTTGATAAAGTGCCATTCCCAGCCCCCTGTATTGGATCCCATGGTCCAATTTTCATGAATCTTTTTTTTTAATTTATTTTTTATTTTTATTGTAGAAAAGTTAAAAGATAGAACAAGAGAAAGAAAGTGGAACATAACAAGAAAACAACTACAAAGGGCCAAGAATGGCCTACAAATCAATCTACAAAGTAAAAACAGTAAGAAACATAATAGGCATATTATTAATCCATTACAGTTTTTCGCCTACACCACTTCCCTCTTTATTATCAATCAACTTGTGATCTCATTAATATCTTTTTTCTGTGGCTCTTCTTCTTAATATCTCAGAACCTTATTCTTAAAAATCAAAACCACAACTCATTCATTCATTTTTCTTTGTCTCTTGCAGATAGTCCATAAAGGGTTTCCAATTTTCATTAATCTTTCATTTTATCAAGAATTACCCAGTGGGATGTCTTAATGTGTCATTCTATCTTCTGCCTCCTAATGTGTTTAGGAGGTTGCTGAAAATGTTATGAAGAAACTTGGGAATAAAAGTGTCAGCTCTCTTTCTGTTCTTCATTTGCATCCTGCCATCTCGATCCCTAGTTACAGTATGAAACCATACCCTTGAAAGTCAACTGAACTGTATCCATTTCAGATGAAGTTCATCACCAGCCCTATCTTTCATATTTGCTCTTGGACCATCACTGCACCTGGAGTGTCAGGTGCTGCAACAACCCAGAATACTTTTAAGCAACTCCTCATGGTGAGAAAACTGTGACTCTTCGTATGAAATCCAGGCCTACAGTCAGTATGATTCACTAGGAATACATTCCAACAGTGCTGAATGTTACAGCTTTAAAATCTTATATTTTTATATATCATTCAAGTTTCAGATTCTGCTGTAAGCCTCCTTTGTGAATACAACAGGCTAGAACGCCAATGAAATAAATCTGTTCTATTCAGTTCCAGCATAGCTGTAAAAATATTCATTTTGTAATCAAATACAAGTATTAATCTTTAGCCACGTTTCAAAAAAGGAACCCAAACCACATTCAGATTTGTGTTCCATGCATAAGAAACCATGTGCTACTCACCAATATATCTGTTTTCTTCAGGCAAGTGCAAGTCTGGATTTAACATGAAATCACTAGCCCACATGTCACTCCAGTATTTATCTATATCTGTAATAAACAGAAAATCAGCATATTGGAAGCAGATAGTCAAGCAGGATCTGAGGTCTGTATATGTAGCTGTTCTAAAAATATCTCTCCCCTCCTCAGCTCATACCCATTATGTCTCTTCTTCGGTTGCAGCAGGATAAGGTCACTCATTCTTGATCTAACAGATCTCTTTGCAGGTGATGAGGTTCAAATCACAGCTTTTTTGTTAACCCCGACAGAAACTCCATCTTTCAGCAACTTAGGGGGTTCCTCGACTAACAGTAAGATTCTAATTACTAGAACTTCAATCCCTCTGTACTTTATACCACTGCTGGGCCAGTAATAGCTCCTCTCTATACCTGAAGGGTTTTTTTTACCAGAATTCAAGATTACCTTCAACACTGTATTGTGTGCCAAACCACTTCTCCTTCAGATGACACTGGCCTTCATGGGAGGCAGACAACAGAATGAGGTTAGCCAGCTGGGGACGCAGCAGGTTAAGAGCCTCAGCAATGATCTGCAAAGAGAAAAGTTTCAGAGGCAGCCTTCTCCCTTAGCATACAAAACTACAGGGTTTCATTCCACTGCTTGACAAAGAAGAAAAAGAAAAAATACAGAGCATGAAGGACTGTAAGCCCTTCCCCATCATGAAATATTTTCATGAATCTGAAATTGATTTCAATGTGATCCAAGTAAAGATATCCCCAGCTCTCATCTTCAGTGACCAGGTTGGTCTCTCCTAACAACAGACAGGACTTACAACATTCACTTACCTCTGGCTTGTATTCAAACAGAAGCTGGTCTCCTGTCAGAACGTCCTCCTTTGGAAACAACTGCATATTTTCACAAAGGCTTTCCACATACTCAACGGGATCAGTCTGTAAACAAGCAATTCTATTTACCATCTAATAACACGGAAGATTTTTTTTATCTTGCTTCTGGCTGAGTCTAAGGGTGGAATTCAGACATTAATTTTTCTCCAGTGTACACTGACTTTTACATTTGCCATGTATCAGGGGCAAAATAAATAATTTCCCTGAAAGGATTTTAGATTTCAATAGCTAGTTCAAATGAACACTGGCAGTCAAGCCCATCTGGTGCCAACCATGGCAGACAAATGAATTAATTCTCTAATGCATGGTGACCGCAAACACAATGTAGAGGTGGACAGATCAGGGAATTGTTCAAATCCACCCTTACTCAGGCTCAATATTAAAGTACTACTAGTAAGAGGCTTATGGGGGAGAGTACAGATGCCAAAAAACCAACCAAATAGACAAGAATTCCATCTCATAAAGAAGTCTTCAGTACTTAGCTAACGAATGGATGTTTGGATATACTTTGGAATGTACCGAAGACTTCTTTATGAGATGGAATTCTTGTCTATTTGATTGCTGTGACTTACATCGGAATACTATTGTGATATTTCCAGTTTATTTATGTATTGAATGTTTTATAAGTAGTAGAATTGTATTGTCACAGCCAGAGAACGATGGTTGTTGTGGGTTTTCCGAGCTGTATTGCCGTGGTCTTGGCATTGTAGTTCCTGACGTTTCGCCAGCAGCTGTGGCTGGCATCTTCAGAGGTGTAACACCAAAAGACAGAGATCTCTCAGTGACACTGAGAGATCTCTCAATGTCACACTGTGACACTGAGAGATCTCTGTCTTTTGGTGCTACACCTCTGAAGATGCCAGCCACAGCTGCTGGCGAAACGTCAGGAACTACAATGCCAAGACCACGGCAATACAGCCCGGAAAACCCACAACAACCAACAGTAGTAGAATTGTATGAATTTAGTGTGCTATGTTTATTGATTGCATTTAGGAACTGCATATGTATAATACTGTATTTATTCATAGCACTTTTCTATGATTGAGCACTTTAGTAAATATTGTTATAGAATTTTTTCCAGGGGAATCTGTTTTTTCAGTATTCAAGAAAACAGTTTGATGGATGTTGTAAGAAATTATTCTCTTGAACTCATTCTAAGCAGGACTCTGAAACCAAGTTCTCCACTGTGGAGATTTAAGATATATCTTCCAAAGGAGGAGGGACCCACCCCGAGTCACTATCCCTTTGATTCCATGTTCCTAGTTCCTGTAAGAGATGGAATGGCCACTTATTTCAGCTAGTGGAAGTTATGGGGCTAAAAATGTATACATCCTTTCAAATAATCTTCTATACTTAATGGAAAGCATAGAGTGAAAAAGATATTGTTGAGATTTATTATAAAGACCAATAAATCAGAGCTCTGATTACAGAAGTACATCATCAAAGTGGGGGAGGGACGCACCTTTAATTCAGCAAGGCAAAAGAGACAACAAAACCCCAGGAAAATACTTGAGGCTGTAAACCAAGCTACATTTTGGATAAATATGTAAAGAACAGTATAACAATTCTCATTTTCCTCATCTCATATGTACCTTCCAAATTTCATGAGGCTAGAGAACAGCTAAGGGTAAGTTATAATGTAAAAACCTCAGAATATTTGAAAAAACTTTATGCTCACTACTTACAGAGATTTATGCAACAACACACCTGTTCTTGATAATGAAATTCGTTAGCTTCAATCTTCTGGATCTCTTCCCATATTCTGTTTACAACAAAGCATCCTCTCATTATTCAATGACACTTGTCAACAAATTAACAAAGCACAATTTCCAAAAATTTAATTTCTCAGCAGTAATAATACTCCAGACAAGTAGATAGTAGATATAAGGTATAGGTGGAAATTCTGGTACCCCTTTAAATTTATTCTAAAATTTCTGAGCTCAGACTAGCTTTCATTGCTTTTTCCTAGGACAAGTCTTCTTAGAGTAATTGACTCTCTATTGTTGTCAGTCAAGAGGAAACCAATACTATCTGAGGCTTGGCTAGAATCAAATTGCAATGTTTTGGGTACCTTTGATCTGGTCCTGTTTTTTGCAACATTTTCAAATACTGGAATATAACATGAGCAACCTGAAAATAGAAAAACAAAAGTGTGCATGTTTTTGGCAACTAGAATAAACAAAAGTCATAAGCATTCCAAGCTGCAGCTGCATTTACCTCATAGAAGTGCCTGTAACCTTCATCAGTCAGAGTCACACAGATACTGAAGACTGAGTATGTGGAGTTTTGCTCAAATCCTGTCTCACCATTTCCTCCATATAATGCAAGTGCCCAGAATCTGATGGAAAAGATATCACTTCTTACAAAACATAATCACCAGTTGATTTAGAAGTTTTTACCCAAATTCCCAATACACTTTTTAATTAGCTGCAAAATAAAATGGCTAGTTGCAACTGTTCCTAAAGAAAGCAAATCTGGCTACAGTCACACATGCCTTTGCAATATCCAGGTTGGAGTACTATAATGTGCTCTGTATATCAGGCTGCCATCAAAAACAGTCCAGAACCTTATACTGGTAGAAAATGCAACAGTGAAAATACTGACCCAGGTTTACCATAATAAGTATATAAAGCCAATACTCATACCAACTTCACCAGTTTGGTTTTTACCTTTAAAGCCCTAAGTAGGTTAGGTCTTGGGTATCTGAAGGGCCATCACTTCCCATTTAACCTGCTGAAGTTCTGTCAGGCGAGACTGCCTGCAAGAACCTGCATATCCAAGAGCTGGCTGGTAGATATCCAAGGGAAAGCTTTCCCAACTGCTTCCCTAAGCAGTTGTGGAATTCCCTCTCTTTGGAGGTGAGACTGGCACCTTTATTGCAGCAACAAACTAACAAATTAAAAAAAAAGTGGTGCAGTGGTAAAAGTAATTTTATTCAAATATACGCCCTCTACATGTTTCACTGATGCTTCTTCAGGAGGGTCTGTATAATAATATCAGCAGCTCAGAATGCCCCCTACCAAATGACGCTATGCAGGGACAGGGGGCACCAAGGCATAGCTGAGGAGGAATCAGAGGTCAGCTGAGGGAGGGGGAAAATAGTGAAATTTGTCCACCTCCTCTTGCATGCATACAAATTTTAGGTGGGATCCAACTCAGCATCTTCTTCCATTGAATTGGGTATTTTCAGGTCCTGCTCAGGCTCATCTCCTCAAAGGATGGACCATAACTATTTTTTAACGCCTACTCAGTAGGCATGACAAGGATTCTCAATGAGATTTATCCAGATTACTTTTAACTTTTTCTTAAACATCAAATCAAAAGATAACATTTCAATCACTTAGTTTGTTGCCCAATATATTGTTTTGTAAAATAGTATTAAGTATCAACATTCAGTTTTTAAAAATGTACTATCAAGTCACTTTTACATATCTAGCAAATGGATATTAATATATAATTCCAAGCTAATACTCATCTCCAAATTCAGAATATTTTGTAACAGTTTCTTTAACATGCTGCCCAACCCCTATACATGTTTGTTCAGAAGTAGGTACAATTGAGTTTAATGCTATTTACTCCCAAATAAATGTGTATAAGATAGCAGCCTCAGTCACAGAGTAAACTGATATAATTTTCAACTGGTACTGCACATATGGAAATAAATATAACTATTAAATTGAGCAATTAAACATTAAAAGTATTTTAAATTCTTCTATTATCCTTTGTTGCTAACTTGCACTGTTAGAGCACATACTTTTTTCTAAGAAATGAAAGAACACTTCCTTTGCCTTCGTGTCCAACCAGCCAGGAAATATAATGAAGTGGTTTTACTCTAGAAAAGAAAAGAGATGATTAGATCATTGTTTACAGTAATAAGTAAAATGGGAATGTCTAGAATTCTGGGCTTTGGAGAGCAGCAACACATAAACTAGACTTCATCTACCATTTCAGAATAGTCACCTAGACGGAAATCAGCTGAAAATTCTGATCTTTGGCACAAATGAAAGTGATCACTGTGATTACCAGCCAGTTAATTCTATATCAACATAAGCTTAATTCAGTTTCATAGCACTCACATCAGGGTTCCCTCATAAGGTGAGTTTAAATGTTCACCTGTAATACTGTTCTTGTGGCGGAAGCGCCCACGTGATGTTCAGGGAGTGAGTCTTTCTGATTGGAACAACTGAAGGGGAAAAAAACTGTAAATGTAAAGGCATGATTATTCCCTAATATTCTCATCATAATAGCTTAAAGTAAAGTGTACAAGAAAAATCAAGTTCAAAATGCACGATTTGTTTCAGCACTGTAGTAACAGCCTATCTTAAACACTCACCTCTGTAAACTTTGTGAAAATCAGGTGTGTCAAAAGGCTCTGTCAGATGGCTAAACACTGGTCTGGATAAATCACTTTAAATAGAAAAGAAAAAAATGTCACATAGCATCACTGCAAGCCAGCAACAGAGATCCACAGGGCAGACACACTGATCATACTTCTCGATGCAGTCCCCCATACCCATCACCTACCAATCACATGTTGGGAGTGGAGAGCCGATTCCAGATACTCATACCCTCTGTGAATCCTGACTGGTGATCTATATTACCATTAGAGAAGATCTTCCTATATAGCAACATGCATACAGCTCACTGCTGCAAGCAGGGATCTCTGAGGTGGGATCTATCTGCTCTACCTGTTCATTCAGAATCGTGAAAAGTTTGAACCAAAAACTGCTTTCTGGCCATATTTTCTTTTTTTTTAAAAGCCTAAAATGTAAGCTGACTCTTCTATCAGATGAAGGACTTCATCAGTGTCACTGACCTTGTCTGTTAAAAGAAACTCTAGGACAGAAATCCAGGGGTTAGATGTACACGGGCTCTGACTGAGGGTAGGCCAAGCGCTACTCGCGTAAGAGCTGCAGGAACACCTTTTGGTAAAGCTAAAATTCTCCTTAGGAAATGGTTTTGGATAGATTCCAAAGCTGTAATTAAACAATCTTTCCAACCCCGGACCTCTACACCGCCTTGCTCAAGTATATTTTCAGTGCCGGGTCTATTAGAAAACCTCCTTTTGTATAGTAACATTTCAGAATGGCACCGATTGACCTAAGAACTGCAGATTTAGTTATTGCCAGATGCACCCTCCAAGACAGAGTTTCGCTAAAGGTAATCCCCAGGTATTTAAAGGTGCTGCACTGTTCTATGGTGGTTCAAATCCAGGGTTTCTACACTCTTTTATGAATGTCTTTAGGCACCATGCTAGGCAAAACAAAACTGACTGCAGACCATAAAGCAAGTAATATGAAAAATTAGCTGAAATGAAGTAAAAACATCGGCTGCATTCAGACATAAACAGAGGTTTGTTTGTGACAAGCATGACACTGGCTTGTAGCCATCCTCACATACTCCCTTCCTCCTCCACTCATATGCATAGAACAAAGGTTTACTTGTTTTAGAAGCCTTCGTCCAAACTCCAATTTGCCATGACATCTGAATATAGGCTCCTAGGTCGAAGAGAAGAAAACTCCATTTGGTTCAGGCACCTACATTCAAATTCATGGCAAACTGGAGTCTGAATTTTTCCACAACAAGGAGAACTTCAGTCAGACTCCACTTATGGAGGGGAGGAGGGAAGGAATACATAAGCATGGCAACATGGCAGGGCAGTGCCCATCACAAACAAGCCTATTTCTTTGTGACGTATGAATGCAGCTAATGTCTTTGGACCTCACACACCAACAGTGAATTCTAACAGTACACTGGAATTCCTACCATCTATGCAAATTGTTTTAATAAAGTGAACACATTCTAGTTTCTGTTGCTACACCACTTAGTAAAACTCTACATTATCAACATAATAAGGAACATCTGACAAGTACTCAAAACTGAAAGCACAACCAAGATGAAACAGATACAGCTTTAGGGGGAAAAAACGAATACCTTAGTATTTCTTTTAAAGTCAACAGGCTCATTAGGAGTCTTAATTTGTTAACATGAAGAAATGTGTGCAAAGCTTGCCTTTTATTTTAACTGACTACTTCCAAGGAATAAATTGTATCATTTGAATGTGAAGTCCAATTTACTGCAACCAAGATTATGGGCATCCAATATTAAGAAGAGGGTCAGTTCCCAGGCAGCATACAAGCAGTCAAATCCAGAATTCTATCACACAGCAACATATACTGTAACTACAATAAAGTTATGCTGTACTGTATGCAAGGTTGCCCGCTGCCTCCAAACTGAAGCATTCTCATCTTAACAATGAAAAACTACCAGTAATAAAAGGCAAATAGGAACTATTTATGAGTGACAATGAATAGCAGTTTTCCTACAACCTTTTGCAACAGCTTCCTTTCCTCTTCCCCCAAACCTCTGTGCCATCTTCCTCCAAATCTCTGTTCCCTTAACCTTCTATGTCACTTGGGGAAACCCAGTAGTGCAATCTTTTCTTTCCTGATTCCCGCCCCCCGCACACACACGCACACACACACACGTTATTGTTAAATGAATCTGGGGGAAAGCACAGTAGGGGAATGCTAGTGAGGAAGAAGAAAAACCTAGGGCAGAGCAGAGATGAACATATATGCAAGGCTGATTTTGTTGTGTGATCTACATACAAAATGGTGCATACAGTTTATTACAAAAATTGTAGGAAAAGAAACTTACTTATTTGGGATTTCTGAAAAGATTTCAGTCACCCATTTTTCCAGAGTATCCAAAGTTTCTAGGAAGGTGGAAAAAAGTTTTAATAACTTCATGTAGGAAAGAAGCACATTCTTAGATCAAAGGTATCATAAAGATCCTGTTTGCTGTCTAGTTATACTGGGGGAGCAGAACCAGTTGCTCAACTGGCTAGAGCAGAAGTGGAAACATCATAAAGCCTGTAGGCACAGTTCAGGCACTGTATCCAAATTACACCTAAACCCAAAATGGGATCACATCCTTGGGCGTGGCTGAACAGTACATTTTACGTTCACATGAAACTACAGTTGCCATACAAGATCAACAGCCCCATGACAGACAAAAAGGCAGACAAGGACACCCTCCTGCACCTGCTCCTACATTAGTTCCCAGTTGCCCCTCTACTTCTCTCCTCAGAAGGATTTTTGCGGGGGGGGGGGTTGCTCGTCTGCTTAGATTTTGTTCTTGGTTGGTTTATTTTGTTTTGAGTTCAATATTTTAAAACTCTGTTTTTCAGCCTGAT
This sequence comes from Eublepharis macularius, assembly GCF_028583425.1. Lineage (NCBI taxonomy): Eukaryota > Metazoa > Chordata > Lepidosauria > Squamata > Eublepharidae > Eublepharis > Eublepharis macularius. The sequence continues at coordinate 87,241,792 of NC_072794.1, read as the reverse complement.
CTCCCACCCACATCTCTTCTCACAGGTAAATTTATGTTATGATTTGAGTTTTTAAACAAATTTGAAAATGAATTTTTAACTTGAAGTGTTTAAGGGAGTTTTAGAACAGAACTCAATGCACTGCTCAAAAAGCAAGATTCAATCCAATAATTAAACAAAAATTACATAGGCTGTACTTTAAAGATAACTGGATCTCAAATGTCCCTTCAGGGAAAACCTCTCCCCATCTTTACTGATCTAAAAAGAACGTCTGCTTCATCAAGATTAACTACAAACTCAAATATCATTACAAAAATGAAAGAATGGAGAGTGCTTAGCCAAATAATCCAACTATCTCTTAATTAAAATAACTGCCATTTTCTACTACAAGCCAATAAAGGAGAATTTCTGCAGTTTTCACTACTGCCCAGCTCCAACCAAATATCAATTCACTGCATCACAATATGCATCTACAACGTAAACTGAATAATCATTACCTTTGGACTGCACAACTAAAGTCATATAGTGAGCCGAATAATAGTGCTGCCAGAATTCCCTCAGCTTGGTGTAAGTATCAATATCATTTTGTTTTGGCTCGTGTTTGAGAGTGTCAGCATTACCTATAAACATTAAAAGTAAAAGTTGCTTATTCTAAAGCCATTCTATTTTAAATTCTCATACTGAGCCTTTTGATTAAAAAAGCCTAACAATTTAATATTATCCTTGACAAATGTCTGCACTAAAGTACCAAGCAGAAACTCAAAAGGGGAAAGATATTTCCGCCTACAATTAAAACAATTGCCACAGCAAAAACTACAGAAAAGTACTATGCATTGAAAATAATATACAAGCATTTTGTCCAGACCTCTCCCTACTGCTCACACTCCTCCTGAGACCAACCCAAATTCCCCTTCTGTGCCTCCAACTGCAAGAAACAGAATTTAATGAAGAAAGAGGTCTCCCCCTCATCACTTCGCTTTCCTTGCCTAAATACTTGCTATGTGTCTTCCTTTCTCTCTGCCCTGCAACCTGAAAAAAACCTGTGCACAACACCCTCGCACAGGAGGAGGAGACCAAGAGGAATAGTTTGGAAGTGAACAGGAATGATCCTCACATACAAATGTCAGGAGTTATCTGTGTGTCAACAATTTGCGGAAAGGGAGTGTTATCTTCTCACTCTGCTGCACTAACCTGGCCAGAAATTTCTGTACACTACTTCTGTAATTCACAGTACTTCTTTTATCTGAAGTATACTTTACATTAATTTATTGAGTATTATTTCTCATTACCCCTACTCTAAAAAACCAAAGCAGACCTATATAATGCTGTAAAATAATTTTCTGTATTACCACTAAAAGAAATCCAAATCTGTGGAAACTGTCCTATGACTCCACCTTTTTGAGCACACAGCTGACAGTTGCCTTTTTGTTCAATATGAAATCTCAGGGAGTTTATAATACTCATGTATAAAATTACATAAATATCAGATATGCTAGTTCACTCCTTTCATCCTCAAAGGTCGAGGTATAAACTGACAACATCAAATTTCCATTTAAAATATTTATCCAAATCTTTAAATCAGCTCTTGCATTTACTGACGCTGTCATGAATTTCACATTAAGATAGTAAAAACATCATATAAATATATAGCACATTATGACATAACTTACCCCAGAAGAACTTCTTCATAGGATGGCCAGTCTTGGCAAGACTTCCAAACAACATTTCTCTTCGGTTTGTATCAGACGGCCTTGCAAGCTGATATTCTATTTTGTTTTTAAAAAAGGTTTTCAGATTTGAAACAATGTTGGACTTCAAAACCAACCTTGGTTAGTAACATGACCAAAGCATGCCCATGAATGCATACCCTTTCTCAAAACAGGAAGAAAGGATAAAATATTAATATCGAAGCTACCTAACCAAGCTCATATGCAAGGCTCTTGTTGTGTATACCTTTCCTTCAGGGAACCTTATAATACATATATGTAAAGGGCCCTGATGCAAGGAATCTTGTGTGCGCTGATGAATGTTTAATGAATATAAGTTCAGGATGATTAACCCTGATGATTCCTAGCAGCTTCTTTGTATAGATCCAACCCAGCACTGATTAGAGGACAAGCAGCCCCTAGTTGCCCAGTTGTAGGGCTTTGTCTGTTCAATGGTACAATTCCTTTTATGTCTATTTGGGATTCCAGCCTGCTTTTTATCCCAGAAGCATCCTTCTGCATACATAGGGTCCAATCTAGAGGACAGTCTGAGAGCAGAAGAAATGTATGCATGGAAACTGCCCTTGTTTGATCAGGATGCAGGTCTTCACAATATCCACTTCTAGTTAACTTCCCAGAAAGAAAGTAGATAAAAAAAATTCTTTATTGCATTCCTGAAAGATCCAAGTATCAACTGATAATCTTAGCTCTTCTAATACACACACAATTGGACTCTAATATACTCTATTATACAACTGCCCCTTTGGTTAATGTAATGGGGTTGAATTTAACATATTCTCTGCTGGAGGAAGAGTAGTTCCACTGATGGAGGAGAGGAGTGATTTTTAATCAGTTCTCCTCCAAATCACGCACAGTGCTGTTTCTGGGTGTTACCTGGACCCAACGTACTGTGCTGTCTAGTGGTAAGTGGGAAAGTTCCATTCAAAAGCAGAGTTCCATTTTAGGATACAAGTTGGCATGCAGCCCATTGAGTTTTTCTTCATTTTACAAAATAGTAAAGAATGTGTGGTGAAAATTTTTAAGTGCTTATTAATAATTCAGTTCTGATCTAGTTTCTTTAAAAAAAACTTCAGAAAAGTATTAAAAAGTTTGCTTTAAAACCATACATTGACTATATTGCTTCATGGCAGGATACTACCAATACTTTTTAAATCAAACAAAGAATGTTTTTAAAAAACTAAACACAAGATAACAAAACAAGTCAGAATTCTTACCACTGTCCACAGCCTCAACTTCCCGGTCAATTGCATCCTGGATCATCAAAGGGTGAATGAAAAACTGCGCCCACCTGACAAAGAAAAGTACAACAAACAAATTTTCTCTACCAGTCTGATACAATGTTAGAAATCTTATTTTGAAAGAAAAAATATTAATTTTCACATGCACATGTTAAGACTGCATGTTTGGTTTAGTGAACTTGAACCATCAAAAAACAGTTTTTCCCTGTTATGTTAATGTGTCTTGCTATTACTGAAAAATGCACAAGTACTCAAGTGATTAACAATGAAATCATATGCACAGTTACTCTAGCCTACATCTTCTAATTTCAGTTGCCTTAGGAAACGCTCCTAAATACATATATTCAGAGATAAGTTTCATTTTATTCAATAGGGCTTACTCTCAGAAAAATGTTCTTAGGCTTGCAGCCTTACATTGAAGTAACTGTATAGATCAGCATATCAGCATTGTAAACTCTTCCCTACATCCTAGATAAAGTTTGAAAATAGCTTAATTACATAATGTTCCATCATCAACGTTAAATCCTTTGCATATTTACTCTGTAATTACATAATAAGCTGCCTTGAGCTTGGAGGAAAGGCAGCTAATAAATATTTTAAATAAATAAACAACGTAAATAAATGACTGATTGATTACATTTATAGCCCTCCCTCCCTGCAAGCGGGCTCAGGGCGGGTTACAGCAACAGGTAAGATTACAGAGTTAAACAGATAAAATAGTAAAACAATAAAATCAAATCTTATATAGCAGCATACATTTCAATATTCCAGATAGGGCGCCATTCCCCTTTCCCTGCACACCATACACAGGGGGGAAAGAGGGTGGAGGTGCGGGTTGGTAAACTCTAACTCCATGGCACAAAGGGCCAGATGGACCATATAACCCCCCCCCACACACACACACACACACTAGTGTGTTCTGTTGTTTTAAATTGTATAGCCTAATACAGAAAGTGATTGGACTTCCCTATCAGAGACAGTGCTTATAATTAAAAAATTCTAAAGACAAAATGAGACAAAGGCCCTGGTCCTTTACAAATTTCACTACAGGGAATGGCCCGGTTTAAGATTTCTCCTTTAATTAAGCACATTTTTAACTAGCTCTATTTACAATAAAAAGTTAAATCATATCTTGGCTGAGAGCCAAACAACTTTGGCAAGATGACAACAATTCCACTCATGTAAAGGAAAAGGGGGAAAGAGAAGGCAGCATGGTATAGCCCAATCTCACCAGATCTCGGAAGCTGAGTGCGGTCAGTACTTGAATGGGAGACCACCAAGGAAGACTCTGCAGAGGAAGGCAACAGCAAACCACCTCCATTTCTCACTTGCCTTAAAAACCCCAGCAGGGATCACCATAACTCAGCTGTGACTTAACAGAACTTTACATGCAAAGGAAAAGGGAGTTCCTGTTTTTCATGGATTTCTCCCTCCACTGCAGTCCTATATGCCACATTGCATACTGTACAAGAAGCCCTCCAGAGTAGTTTTTCAGAAGGCATAGCAGCTCTAACAAAAATGATGTGAGAAAGACCTACTACTTGAGTAGAATTCTGCTTGTGCTGGATCAAACCCATCAATATCTATAGTATTAACTGGTGAATGCAACCCTTTCATCTGAATTTATAGTAGGTGAAACAAACATGATCACATATTCAAAGAAAGGCCACAAGCACTGAAATGTTTACAATCACCTTATCAATTACTTAATAAAAGAATACAGCAGTAACAGCTATGATATGAAAGACACTTATATCCAGAACAAGCTAATTTTTGATTTAGCATAATCGAGATACCTATCAAGGGCTTCCTTGAAATATTTCCTCTGTACATCAAACTGAAAGACTGTCCGCTCACAGTCTGTTGAGGCATTGTCACTGCCCCCATGCTTCTTCAGAAAAGCATCAAACCCATTCTCATCAGGATATTTTGAGCTGCCCATAAAAACCACTAGAAAGAAAACAAAATCCAGGAGATAGCTGTTAGTTCTCAGTGCAGAAAGATATGAATGCCAGAGGAAAGTGTAACAATTAGAAAATACAATTCATAATTTTATCCAAGAGGGAACTTTTTCACTACAAGATGCAAAGAATATTCCAGAATCAAAGTCTTCTTTGACAATTGCATAATTGTAAAGAAATGTGAGAGATTAGGTACCAAAGCAGCAAATTACCTTCCTATCCCTTTTCACAGATACAGCTGACACAGGGTTCTCCTAGGCTAGTTTTACTCTCAATAACAAGGCAAGACGAAAAGCAGACAATGTGCAGATTGCTACATTCAAAGGAAAATCAGGAGATTACTCAGATCACTTAAGAATTAATATTCATCTTCGAGGCTTCACTGCAGGCACGTATTAGGACTGAGCACACGCAGGCCAGCCACAAAGATTTCCAGAACTTTCTAGTAGAAGCACCCCTCCTCCCTTTGGTGCTTTCCTGCCCCAAACATCACATGATCATGAGCCCCGGAGCTGATGTGGTGATATCACCGCGCCAGCCGCATGAGCACTCCCGCACTCCACATGGGGCCAATTCAGCCCATTTGGGGCCCCAAATCAGCCCCAAATGAAGTGCAGGAATGCTCCCATGGCTGGCATGTTGCTGCCCTGCAGAAAGCGCATGCACTACGCATGTTTGCTGGGTGCCTGCTGGTGATGGGCAACCTCCAGGGGGCGGCAGGCGAGGGGACAAATCCCCAGGAGTTTGCCCACCACTGGCAGGCATCTGGGAACCCTACTAATTGAAGGAAAGTCCAGATTAAAGGTAAATTCAGAGGTGTGGTCTGTCAGAGCCTCCTCACAATGGCTTTTCCTTCAAGGCTGCAGCAGCCCATGGTTCCAAGACTCTTGCCCAAAGGCTTTGCCAGCATTCTTGCCTAGATAAAGGCTCCTCTCCTCCTCAGCTGTGTCAGCTCTGAGGGGAGACACTTGGATGTATAACTTAACAAAGGCCTGGGATCTGAGGCTAAGAGGTTTTTCCCCAAGGCCTTTGGAAATGTGCCTGTCTGACTGAAAGAACTTCTGCCTGAGGCAGAAGTTAATACAGCTGACACAGTGACATAGCAGCCTAGAACCATCAATGTAATGGCTTTGGCTCTTCAGCTGCTTCTCTTTTAACAGAGATGATAAACCTGCACCTCTGAGCCCAATGCTTTTTGAAGGGAGTTTTTTCCTGTTGGTTCCATGTATGTCCATGCTTCCTTTTTCCTTCCAGGAAATGAATTTTTCAGTCTCATTGCTATAAGATCCAGCAGTCATTTAAGAATGTGCAAATAGTTTCTTTTAGTCAACACAGAGTAACTCTACTCAGCAGAAACAAACAAAAGAACACAAGGCCTGGAACAGGCCTTCCCTAGCAATCCTTCAGCCAGTTTACACAGACATTAGTAAAACCTGGACTGGAACTACTCCAGATTCTAGTGTCCTGGGACCAACATAAAACATGGAACAGATTCCACAGCATCACCACTGACACTGCTAGGAGAGAGTTCTTGTTGCAATTGTGTTCATCATGTCTCTGGGGTCATTCCAGTATGACATCATTTCTAACCAGAGCTAGTTTCGTATAGTGGTTGAAGCACTGGGCTAGGATCTGGGAAATCCAGATTCAAAAGCTATTCTGCCTGAAAGGTTTTCCTGAGGCCTTGACCCCTTGCATTCTCTCAGCCTGGCCTGCTTTGCAGGGTTGTTGTGTGGGTGGAATGGAAAAGTATAAAATTTTATAGCCACTTTGAGTCCCCACTGGGGTTGAAAGGTGATGGTTAGATAAACTCCATGTCCATTGTTTTAAAAAACATTTTATGTTTCTACTTAGAAAGGGTGCCCCAGGACAAGAAGTCCTTGACACAGAAACTTTCATTAAATTGGCTGCTCTCAGGGCCCTTGCTGCAATCCTTTAGCAAACTTATACTTCATCTCAGTGCTCATCATTATTGTTGTTGATGGCCTGCAGATTAAATAGCAATTCATCTCTAATTCAGTCACTGTAAACTGTGAATGCTATAAGATGTTAGCCTATGTGGGAAGCAGAATTCCCCTGCTGTAATTTTTCCTTTAAGATGCTAATCAACAGGTCATTAGGATACTTTTACCACCCCCTTTGAAGAAAGCATGAAACACATTTTAACCCCATCCTGAGGCATATAGGGTATCGGTCAAAGTGTTATAAATTGAGGCCACTGAACATCTCCAATAGCAGGATTGCATCTTTGTAGAATAAGGTAAAAGCCCAGTGGCTCCCTAAGGACGTAACATTTATTTGTTATGAGCTTTTGTGAGTTCAGCTTACTCCTTCAGATACTTGCATGCTTCACAGCCTATAACTGTAGAATACGTGATGAGTCTATTCGTTTAATCTGGAGCTGGACTGCCCTAGCCCATACTATGATACAAAAAAAATAGTAGCTGTTACTGTGACTTCACACAGAGACTCTGAATTCTTCAGGGCTGATAGACAACACTCTATAGGGAGGAACAGGCTTGCTGTCAAATCCTTTAAAATCATTTGTCTATCCTTATTCATGATTTGCTTTATAAGAGAAAGTAAAAATTCAGATGTCTGCTGGCTTGTGCACCACTCAAGTTTTCCTACCATTCTTGTTCACATCTGTATTGCTTTATGGGATCAAAAGGCCCAAAGTCTTCCCCACCTCTCCTCTCAGGGGAGATTGCCTGTCCTCTCATTAAGTGAACTATTCAATTCAGTATTCCCCCTGAGACTGTGTTATATTTGAGCGCTCCTTATTTGTTAAGGAGGACAGATAGAAAAGCCTATTTTAGGTCAAGGTCATCTAATTTTGTGTATTGTAGTCTTTACAGTTGGCTGTCTTATTCACACAAATCTCTACCCTTCCTGCAGAAAGTCCCTCTGCTGTTGGGGAAGCAGATTGCTAATGGCATCCAACACCTTAAATATTTATAAAATACACAACAACTAGGATATCCCTCCCACTTGAGACCACAATAGTTTTTTTTCCTCTCGTCTGTTGATGGTTTTTACAGATCCTTTCCAGGGCAGCCCCCTTTTTCGTCCTTCTAGTTAAAAAAGAGTTTCCTTTCCCTTTTCAGTCTAAGTTGATCTGCATTTTACTAAGATTGTTCAGTGTTTTCACTTTCACAATGCATTTCTGTGTTCTTATGTACCTGTGTATGTCACCTTGGCAGAATGTGGTCTTCAGTTTATGGGATGCCCTTTCCCCCCCCCTTCTTTGCTAGACAGAGCATATGTGCACCATTCTCATGCTTTCAGCACACTGTTCTTCTCAGGGTACTCTCATGATGCTGTGACTCAGATTTAGTGCCATCTCAGTGGCTGCCCCTGCAGTCTGAGAGTCCTACTATGAGGGTGTGCTTCCAGCTGGCTCCTGGTCTTTTGCAAAATTACTTTGTCATACTACTACTACTTTCACCAAGAGTACTAGACATACCTTACCTTCCTTTGTTTTGATTTACTGCAAATGCTCCATGTCATTGCTATGCATTGCTGTAATCTTTCTTCAACTAACCAGCATCAACTTCTGGATCCTTTGATTGGGGACATGGGCTACTGGGCCTTGCGACACACTGATGGTCCATGACCTGCCCTTTGGTTGGCTCCTTTGCTCACAGGGACCCACGTCATTGGGGAATGTCCTTGCTAATCCAATGTTTTTATGTTTTATCTCCTGGCTGTTTTTGCTGCGCAGATTGTTCTGTTAACAAGGTTCATTGTTGGTGCATACCTCCTGTCCTTTCTTTGGCCCCTTCACACCTCCTTCATTGTTCTTTTTTTCTGAGTGGCAATTGCTGCTCCTTGACTACCATATCTTGCACCTCTAAGTGGGTAAGAGTCTCTACTGAGGCTATAGCAAGACTTGGGTCTTTCTTATGCTATTGATTATACTTGGGACTCAAACATTCTAAACTTTCCTCTTCCTTTTTGGATCTCCAAAGACATTTAAAGTAGAGGTATAACTCCTCATTAACTTTTTGCACTTCCCTGGTGCTTCATTTTTAGTTTACAGCACTTCCACCTGTGAAATGAGGACACGGTGAGTTTCTAACCTATATCCCCACCCATTCATAGAGTTTCACAATGTTAATGTGTCCAATGCCCTGGCCAGGATACCCTACCAGAGGTTGGCTTTCAGCCCTCATGTCTCACAACAGTATCAGCTGCATTAGTCATTCAGGCTCCGAGAGAGACCTGGCAATACCCTCACACAACTCTTCCTTTGAGGGTTGGTAGAGGCTATCACACTCTCCCTTGGGTGCATGACTGTTCAATGCCCTTTACCTAGCATGGCTCTTCCCACCAGAGCGCTGTTTTCTCCTTTGCTGCATTCCTGCTTATACTTTGTCAGGGATACTTTTAGAGAGCACTCAGCTTCTTTAGAAGCACTTCTGAGTAAATGCCAATGAGACGCTAAGCATCTGGTTGGGAAGGTGGTCCTCCACAGTCTCTTACTTTGAGAGCTTCACACCCACCTCCTTCAGTAAGTGAGCCTGCTGCTCTCCCAATGTGGGACTGCACAGGAGCCACGAAGATGAAAACAGGTTGCTGTAACTGTTGTTCGAGTGGCCTTCAGTGCAGGCACATATCCTTCCCTCCTACCCCACTGTGAACTCTCTAGAATCTTAGTTTCTGGAGGCCTCTGGCGGTGACATGGAGAAACTGAGGAATTCACGCCCCTACTCCTGGTCATGTGATTTTTGGTGGGAAAGTGCCAAAGGGAGGAGGGGCGCTTCTAGTCTTCTAGAAAGCTCTGGAAATCTTCTCCATGGCTGGTCTGCTCATGCACAGTCCCAATGTGTGCCTGCACAGAAGACCACTTGATTAACAGGGTTATTAGTAAGTGTAACCCTGTTTTTTGTGTCAAGTTTTGTAGCATATAAAAAAGGCATTATTTGAAAATAATTTAATTTTTTTATAATTATGCACTTGTCAAAGACAACATTGCTTTTGGAAAATTCTGTGTAAACTCAATGAAAAAAAGCACACACCATAGAGGATGTAACATAAAAGAAGCATAAAGGGAACATGCACATTTTGGCAAACTACTTCCTTGAACTCAGTAGAGTTAAGAGGACTGAGTGGGGACCTTCCAGCCTCTAATTTTTTTTAAAAAAATGATTCAACATATATCCATTGCTATTCTACAAATATAACATAATTTATTCTCCAATTACTGAAGTGGGAAAATAACAAGGCTGAATTTCACAGTACTAATTATTGAGTATTTGTATTTAAAAACTCCACAAAAGATAAAACTATATACAGCAGCTACTACTGCAAAAGATGACATTTAAACATAAACATACTGTGTTCCAGAAAATGTGCCAACCCAGGCAAATCATCAGGGTCACAGAAACTGCCAACACCAACACAAAGGGCAGCTGCAGACTAGAAGAAGCAAAAACACAAAAATGTTTAGGGAAAACAGCACCATTTTATGCATCAAACTATCAAATTCTCCATTAGAAAACTGCATGGATCCCTAAAAGTGATACATCCACGAGAACCAGCACTGCTTAGATATTTATACCTTACTTTTCTTACCAGTGAGACTTCAAACAGCTTATAAGCTTTACAATATCACTTTTTCCTCCTCTCCTTTATTCCTCCCTATGAGACAAGTTAGGCTAAATGTGACTGGACCAGAATCTTCTGGCAATCTTCCATGGCAGAATGGGGATTCAAACCTGGGTTTCCCAAATTAGAGGCCCACTCTGCTATAAAGATTAGAAAGGGATATGAATGTCAAAATAGCTGGGACTCTAGCATCAAAGTAGCTTAGATGAGGCATGTTACAAAAATCTTTCTTGATTAGGGTCCAAACATTTTTTCCTATTACAAAGGGAAATGATCACACAAGAGGAGATATCACTGCTGGGTTTCATTCTTTCATCCTCTTTCTCTATCAACCACAGAATAGGAATGGAATTTTCCCTTGTAACAACTGATGCAGAACTGAACACATAGCTAAAGCACACAAGTTCTCCATAAGTACAAGGTGCTTTTCCCCCCTCTATCTCTACCAATGGGACTTCTGAGCGAATCAAACAGATCAACTCAAACAAAGCCAGCCTAAAGCACTTAAGACATACCTGCTTTTCTGTACAGTTCCTTTTCCTGGACTCCTCTTTATCTGTCAGCTCTTCTAATTCACTGTCAGGGTCATCAAGATCCTCATCATATTCACCACAGTCATCATCTTCCTGATCATCTTCTATCTCTGCTCCAGAATCATCATCCTCATCAGTGCCTTCCTCGGACTCCTCCTCCTCTTCTCCCTCTGAAGATGCTGAACAAGGGCTACCATCTGGGTTATTTAAATCCGAAATCAGCAACGCGCACAAGCCATTTTTCAGCTTGATGTATCTAGGAAATTGCATGTATATCATCAACAACACAGGATCATAATACCATCCAAAAAACTAAAACACAGAACATGATAAAAATCCTTTATGGATCATTTGTAGAAATCATGGGATAGGCTAATTCACTATGGCAATCCATTCCTTTACTTTTGAACAGACGAGAGTATAAACTGGAAGGAGTCCTCCATTTCTTTGAAAAAAAGCAACAGTGGACCACTTTGTACTCGCAAAGTAGCATAGAGCTACGTGGTAAAAACCATAAGAGAACTGCACAGATGCAAGGGCGTGAGACACACCTATCCACACTCCATTGTATCAGGGAAGTTGAAGAGTTCTTAGACAGAACACATGAAGTACTCTTGGGAGAGCAACAAGAGGAGGAGGAGATGGTATATTTGGAAAAGAAGAACACCAAATACAGGAAGAGGGTATGTAGAAGAATGTGACCCACAGGAGCAGGAAAATCAGGAGACATTCTGAGCCTAAGCAGTTGGTTCCAGGACCTTCCTGTAGATACTGACCCTGGACTTCTGGAACAAGAACTTCTAGCCAAGGCTCCACAGAGTTCAAAGGAAATCTCTGTGGATAAGAGGACTTATGCATCTGCCTCCAAAATGGGAGGAGACGTGCGATAGTGGTTGGGGACTCCCTACTGGGAGGGACAGAGGCTAAAAAGTCTGCAAACCAGGCTTGTCATGTTGCAAGGTATGTTGTTTATCAGGTTCATGCATCCAGGATGTGATAAAAAGGCTAGAAAGACTCATCAAGCTCACAGATTATCCCTTCTTGCTCATCCAGGGGAAAAAGGATACTGCCTGGAACAGCCTGGAACATGTTAAAGAGACTATGAGGCTGTGGGTAAACAACTGGCTATGCAGATGTCAACATCCTTATGTTAAAGAAGAGCAACAAAGATAGTGAGGGGTCTTGAGACCAAGTCCTATGAGGAAAGGCTGAAGAAGCTAGGTATGTTTAGCCTACAGAGGAGACAACTGAGAGACAATATGACAAGTATTGGTATAGGGCTGTCACATAGAGGATGGAGCCTCAACCAGAGAGTTGGACCAGAAACAACGGGTTATAATTAAACTGAGTTTTCGGCTAAACATTAGGAAGAATTTCCTGACAGAGTGGATCCTCAGTGGAACAGGCTTCCTCGGGAGGTGGTGGGCTCTCTTTCTTTGGTGATTTTTAAGCAGCGACTAGATGACCATCTGTCAGCAGTGCTGATTCTATGACTCAGTATGAATTTAGGAAGATTGTCAGAGGGCTGGTAGGAAGGGATGAGCCAGTGCTCAGCTCTCGTGGCCCTTTCTTATATGCCCAGGGTAATGTCAATCACCACTCTGGAGTCAGGAGGCAATTTTCCTCCAGATCAGATTGGCCCATGGATCCTGGAGGTTTTCTGCCTTCCTCTGGGCACAGAACAGGGGTCACTGGGAGAGTGGGGAGGAGGTAACTTCCAGCTCTATGTTTCTTCCTTACTGGTGTCAAGCAGTCATCATTGGCACTTCCATTATTAAATGGAACAGTTGCCATTCAAAATTGCAAATGAAAAATATACATGGCTTTCATTACAGGAACAAAGATATGCCTCTCTATTCATCTAAAGAGAATAAAAGCCACTGTGATCTTCAATTTAATACCAGAAATTCAGGTTGTGCATTCTTGCCAGCCTGGTAGGAGCCTCCCTCATCAGTAAAGAAGTCACCCCAGTTTCCTGTGATGATGCAGGGGCTCCAGTCCTAGAGTGACCTTTTGTTTGCTTATGGGAGAGGCACATTCTGAGTTTTAAGCAGTATACAACTCTGATGCACACTGACTGAGAGCCAAATCAGCATACAGCACTAAGGTCAAGAGGGTCCAGTCCCCCAAGCAGAAATGTGCATTTCTTACATAGGTGCCCTTCTCTTTAGCAACTAAGGCCACCCTGGAAGTTTCTGCACCATCACAGAGGTCCAAGTAGAGGGCTGATCTCTCAGTCGATGAGAGGAGAGTTGCTTGCAAGTAAGAACCAGTGTATGACTCCTGCCCATCACCAACCACCCTTCCCTGCAGCAGACTGAAAGATGCTGAACAGCTTCTTATCTTGCAGTGCACCTCCGAGGACAGGAAAGGGGCACCTGCCAGACAAGAAGTCTGTCACCTGTCAAGAACTGGGGGGGGGGGGGCAGAAAAGTCATGAACAGGGAGAAGCAACAGATTCCATCCCCATGGGCTCAAGAAGTTGGCCACACCTGTCATAAGAAATATTAAAGAGCTGTTTAAATGAAAGAAGGTCAAATATCATCCTCTGCCTTTAAAAAATGCAAATCTCTTGACTCTTAAACTAGGTGATATCACACCCCTTCATGGATGATCAAAAGATGTGTGTATGAACCAGGACCCCCAACTCCTATCCCTGGGCGCTGACCACAGCCATTCCAGAGTGTAAACAGAAGGAAGGTTCCTGATCTTTTGTGAGACTTTTCAGTCTCTGGGTTCTCTCTGAGGCTGTAACCACGTGCAACTCATGAATCCAGACACAGGAGTCAATCAAGCTTCAATTTATTGATTACAGAGTGTTGCTGAGCATAAAGCACTAGAATTCAGGCAAAAGACACAAAACAAATAACCTGTCTATTGCTTAGCTAAAATCTGCCTAGCTTAAACTTGCTACTTATGCCTCTCTGAATAACTTTAAGATGGTTGTTTCTCACCGGTGTTATTTGGCTGGTGTGCCCTCTTCCATGCCATGCAGCGTGCTGAAGCACTATGGAGCATGGAACCTGCAGCATCTCTTTCACATGATGTTAGGAAAGAGTTAAAAACGGGAACCAAGTATGCTGGGAGGCCATCTTTTCAGGCCTCCAGTCATCACCTTACCAACCAACAGCCAATAGGGCCCAACTGTCTAATTAGCATTTCCAGCCATGTGAAAACAGGGGAGTGAAGATAGGAGCTGTGAGAGCCAGTCCCTCAAGGCTGAATCTCCAGGGAATAGTAACTGGCTTGCAGGTTTTAGAATCTGCAGAGGCCAGAACATTTCTTAAGGCAGGCCAGAGTTTAGGCCTGTGAACTCTTACATACTGAATCAAAGTCCAGCCATTCTTAGTAAACTTCTGGCCTTAAATCTGCAGTTCCTTACAAGGGGCATTTGGGATTTTAGGCAACTCCTCCCCATTTTTAGTGATTGCTGACAGCCAAAAGATAGTTGTTTTACACTTCTCATCCCGCCATGAGAATAAAATCCCAAGTGTCTCCCATAGGTCCTTTAAAAAGTGGCACACAGCAAACAGAAATAAGCAAGAACAAAAGACAATAATACTCCATCCATGACACTAGGGCCGTTTCCAGACAGCTTACCTGCACCTGGGATGTCGCGCCATGTTTTGGATCGTGCCGGGGAAAACGCGAAATATCACGTTTTCTCGCGCGAATTTTGTGCGATGTCGCACAAAACGTGGCACGACGTCCCGGGTCCAGGTAAGCCGTCTGGAAAAAGCCTAGGTATGTGTGCTGAGACTCCAAAAAGAAAATAACAGAGAGGACACCGCAACAAAGGAGAAACAAAAAAATAAAATTAAAGTTGGCACTTTTTTGAGAACCTGCATTCCCTTATCTGCATAGATCATCAATATACCTATATACTGTTGCCTTGTCTAGTGTACTGCTTTTACAGTGCAGTCCTAAACAGAATTACTCCAGTCTAACTGCCACTGACTTCAGTGGGCTTAGACTGGAATAAATCTTCTTAGGACTGCACTGCCTGTCCTAAATTGTCACTTGTAGGTTGGGTAATGGATTAAAGATTAAGAATATCTGGTATCAACAAATGTTTTACTGTATTTTTAAAAACCAAGACCAATATTTCCAGCAACTGCTTAATCCCACTGAAGTTGACATGATGTAGGCACTGTCACCATCATTTCATTTTAATCACTGAAAGAATCATACTTAACCCCCACCCACCCAAACATTTAAGGATGTAAGACTTCTTTGGAAAAACGAATTTAACTTTAATAGTAAAGAGTCCAGTATGCAACTTTACCATAGCATAAGCTTTCGAGAACCACAGTTCTCTTCAGTAGCGCAGTAAAGTTCTCTTTACTGCACTTAACTTTAATAGAAGATCACTAACCTTTCTGTAGCTCATTTCAAGATGAACATTGAATATAAATTATCTATATTACACAAATGTAATTAAATAACAAATGTTTAGTGACTTCCCACCTCAAATTGCGTATCTTAGAAATCACCCACTTGATGAAAATCAGTGGCCATATGTTCCAATGTGCCTGCATAAGCCTTTCCTTTTTCATATCCCCTGAAATACACTTTTTCAACAATAAATCATGGGATCATAGTTGGAAGGTATCTTAGAGACCATCTAGTCCAACCCCCTGCCCAATGGAGGAACAGCCTAAAGCATCCCTGACAAGTCCAGCTGCTCCTTGAACACTTCCAGTGAGGGGGAACCCAACACCTCCCTAGGCAGCTGATGCCACTACTGAATTACTCTTGAAGTAAAGAAGTTTTTGCTAATGTCCTACCGTTACCTTCCCTCCTGTATATTAAACCCACTGTTTGGAGTCCTGTCCTCTGTTGCCAACAGGAACAGCTCCTTCCCTCCTCTAAGTGATGGCCTTTTAAACAGAGCAATCACGTTTCCTTTCAACCTCCTGTTCTTCAAACTGAACATTCCCAGATCCCTCAGTCTTTCCTTGTAGAGCTTGGTCTCATGGCCCCTGATAATCCCGGGTTCAACTCTTACTCTGCCATGAAAGTTTGCCAATTACTCTCCCCACCAAACCTACCTCACAGAGTTGTTGTAAGGATAAAATGAAGAGGATGGGAATGATCTACACCACTTTGGGTCCCCATTTGGAGAAAGATAGGGTATAAATAAAGCAAATAGAAAAAACTGTAAAGAAGAGGTAGTTTTACTCTTTCTATTTCTCATAGATTTCAAAATTGTTACAAAGGATGCTGTTGCCATTTAAATCTTTTAACTTTTTAACTGTATTTAGATGTCTTGTTACTAGTTGTACATTACCGTAGGTACTTCTTTTCAGAACACAAACTTACTAGAGAATAAACCTCAGTGACGACGTCTCGACTTATTTTTAGGTCCCCGTTGGGGGGAAAGCTGGTGTATAAAAGAAGTAAATAAAAGAAATAAATATGCACAAGACTAGGATGAAAGATGGTAACACATTTTCAGTGCAATTCTAAAAGAAGTTACTCCAGTCAAAGCCCACTGAAGTCATTGGGCTTCAATCGGCTTAGACTGGAGTAACTTTTCCTAGCATTGCACTGTTTATAAAGCAATAAAATTGGGGTAACAAAACATCTATATCTTTCAAATGTTTTCCTGGGGATATTATAAATGGAGTCTCAGCTATAGCTTTATCCATGTTATTTGCAACCCACCCTTCCTCCAAAGAGCTCGTGAAAGCATACAATTTATTTATTTACGTTACTTACAGACCACCTTTTGGTACATGCATTTTAGAACAGTGTCTTTTATATCTTTTTATTGAGACCAACCACAATATTACAAAATCATCATTAGTTCTAATAAAGAGAAGTTACACAGCTAGCTGGTTTTTATGATTTCCAGGTCTACTTAATCCAGTTCCAACACTCACCACTGCACTGTCTAAACCCTGTTCAGTGAGCACATGTATATCCTACATGCACACACACACACACATCTGTAAGAAACAGCCAGAGTGCATTTACTTCATCAATGAAACTGGGGACCAGTACCTGGATGAATGTCAGGTTTCAATCACACATTTAGCTGTACATGCATAAACTATAATGTGAGAATTACTCAATGCATGTATAAAGAAAAATCAAAACCCTGTTCAAAAGTTACTGTGAATGCCATAAAGAAGCTACACTTGGATTTTTTTATCCATACACTGAACTATTCTCTGTTATGTTCAATTCACCTACAGCTCACTGTGTATGATTTAAACTGCACATTCATCCAGATACTGGTTCGTGGTTTCATATTGTTCCACACAACCTACTTCAATATGAAATGTGAAAACACTTTGGCTCTTTTTTACAAACAGATGTATGCATGTAGATACAGGATGCACACATGTTCACTGTAACATGTGAACTGTGCTGTAAGAAGCACACATCACGCTTTAGAGAACTAGGATGATCTAGAATTGGGTCCCTCACCATTGGGGGGGGGGCTGTAAATAGGGAAGCCGCACTGCTTTTCCCTGAGTGCCCAGTGCAAACACAACTGTCTGCAACCATGGATCGCCCACGCCCGTCTGCTTACCTGTACTGCTTGGGATCGCTGGGGGACTTGACAATCTCCGGATCTCCCAAGTTGGGGCTGAGTCCGCAGGCGACGGCAGCGGCAGCACCTCCTTCACCTCCTCCTTCAGGTTCTTCCTGAGCTGCGCCGGCTTTGGCCCCGTGGCTGTTTTCCAAATCCTGCGGCTGGTCGGGACCGCAGACGGGCGAGGCTTTGGCCCTGCCAGGCATGACTGTCGACGGAACTGCCGTAGAAAGGCACAGGAGATGCCCGATGGCAGTTCGGCGGGGTCCGGCTTGTGGATGACCCGCGCGGTTACAACGGCGATGGCTGTCAAGGACTCGACGCGCTTGGAGCTGCTTCGCCCCCGACGTCGATCGCGCGAAGGCAAATCCAGCTCTCCACATCTACCGTGGGCCAAACCTGGCCGGCACTCCGCCTCCAACCCCCAGCCACAGGGGCCAATGACTAGGAGCTCATCATCCATTCAGAGCCAATGTAGCTGTTCACGTGATCTGTTCCAACTAATCCTAAACTCTAAAGGCCCAGGTCGATCCTGATAGGATACTCTGAGGCTCCGAAGGTAGGAATGGGAGGAACCACTGTTGGTGCTGGGGGTGAAATGGAACGAAGAGAAATCGATTACGTTCTGTGCCGGGGAGAAAATACATTGTTGGGATATGAATTTTTCTTCTTGTTTATTCAAGACCTCTTCCTTCCCTCAAAACCGGAGTTTTTAAAAAAATAAATGGCGTTTGAAGAGAAGCTTTCCTGGTTTGGGCCCCCGAGCTGTCATTATAGAAACACAGTGCAATAACGTGATAGAGGCGAGGAAGGCCATTTACGCAGAGCGTTACGGACGAGGAGGGGCTTATTCGCCCCCACCCCTCGCATTGGAGCGTTGATTTACTCAGGCAGTTAATAGGGGTTAGTTTCTGTAGGAAGGTATGTAGTTTGCGTTTACACGCAGAGGATTAGGATTTGTTTTTAAAATTCAAGTGACTAGGCTGTAGTTTGAGTGGGTTTGAACTATTTTGGGTTTTGAAATTATGCTTATTTTTAAATTTTATTTTGTTTTATTTAGGAGTATAAAGGCCCCCCATTCTGCCTCCTATAGCTCCTCCCACAAATCTCCCAACGTTTCCCAACCCAAGAAAAGACCAAAGTGGCAGTAAAAACGTCCAGTCTAGACAGCTGACTATTCTGTGGAGGGGGAAGGGGTAGTGTGTACTGCCTCTTTAAGAGGCTATCGCAGTAGACTTCAATGCAAGCAAGAGAATAGGAGGGATATATATCACTTTCCCTGCTTAGAAATCTGCAGGAGTGCAGGGCTTCCCCATAATTCTTCAGAACCAGCCCAGGACAACCCTGGGCCTAGTAGACCAGAAACAATCTTAAGTTTCTTCCAAACCAAGTTATCTGCCCTACAGTTAATATTAATAAAGGAACCTTCAAGTTTAAGGAAACTGAAGGTAAAGCTATACAAGTAGGTTTTTAAAGATAAAATAAAGGAGAGCCCAAACAGCCTCAAAATACCACCCGGGGGGAAGAGGGGCTCCTCTCTCACCCTTCAAACTATTTTCCAAAATAGTGAGGGGGGGGACTATATTTTTGCTGCTCCACGTGGAGTATTCTGCGCTTGTGAAGCAGTAAAAACCAAGAAATACCTTCCTTCCAAGCTTTTTTAACACAGACAAATTGCTAAAGTGGCCAGCATGAGCTCTTCCTCCCTCTGCTGTGTCATTCCAAGGCTGTTTGGGCTCACCTTTATTTTTAATAGCCTTTCCCAAAGCTGCTGTGTGGCTGCGAGGAACCTGCATGTTTAGCTTGCCCCTGGGTGTTTTAGTATGGGGGAGGGGATCCCATCTTTTTTGCCATATGTTGTGTATTGGAGCAAACAACAAAACACCCAGTACACTTTGTCCCTCCTACTCTCTTGCTTTCACTGAGATCTACTGGGATGGCTTCTTAGAGGCAGTATATAACACAGTCCTAGTGCAAGTAGTTATCAACAGGTAAGATCTGCTGTTGGAAGTACATCAGGTAGAGAGTATGGGTGGGGTGCTTTTTCACTGCAGTTACAAGCAACTCCAGAAGGCTTTGAAACTCCTGTATTCTCAATAGCCTCTGAATAACTAATAGATCCAGAGGAGTTAGCCGTGTTAGTCTGTAGTAGCAAAATCAAAAAGAGTCCAGTAGCACCTTTAAGACTAACCAATTTTATTGTAGCATAAGCTTTTGAGAATCACAGTGCTCTTCGTCAGATGCATGGATGGCAAAAAGAAACTGGTCAGATATAGAGGAGGAGAGGGGAGGGTGGAGTTGATGCAAACAGCTCCTTCTGATATGGAGATCAGTTTGCTTCTGTTGAGGAAATCAGTTACCTCTGATAATGAGATAACCATTCATAGTCCCTATTCAGTCCCAGTTTGACAGAGTCAAATTTGCATATGAATTCCAATTCAGCAGCTTCCCGTTGGATTTTGTTTTTGAAAGGTTTCTGTTGAACTACAGTGACCTTTAAGTCTTTGATGGAATGTCCTGGTAGATGGAATGTCCTGGTACCAGGACATTCCATCAAAGACTTAAAGGTCACTGTAGTTCAACAGAAACCTTTCAAAAACAAAATCCAACGGGAAGCTGCTGAATTGGAATTCATATGCAAATTTGACTCTGTCAAGCTGGGACTGAATAGGGACTATGAATGGTTATCTCATTATCAGAGGTAACTGATTTCCTCAACAGAAGCAAACTGATCTCCATATCAGAAGGAGCTGTTTGCATCTCCATATCAGAAGGAGCTGTTTGCATCTACTCCACCCTCCCCTCTCCTCCTCTATATCTGACCAGTTTCTTTTTGCCCTCCATGCATCTGACGAAGAGAACTGTGATTCTCAAAAGCTTATGCTACAATAAAATTGGTTAGTCTTAAAGGTGCTACTGGACTCTTTTTGATTTTGAATAACTAATGAATGTGATAATGCAGGTGTTGCAGTGCTATGTTGTTTTTACTGCTTAAAAATTGTCATGTTATTATCAACATTTGTGACAATTTCTATACTTAATGTGAGTTGCTTTTGGGTAAAAAAGCAGTGTAGAAATTAAGCAATTCAAATAATACATTCATCTGCCTTACTTAAACCTCACCACATCTGCTGCTCAATACATCTCTGTGATAGCAAAAATATGTAAGTCTTAGCATAGGTCTGACCTTCAGATGGAGTAGAAAGGTGGGTGCAGACAAAATGTTCTTGATATCTTGTGCTGATACCTTAAAATGTTTGTTTCCCTATTTGTGTGATTCTGGATTCAGCCCTAGTGAAAGCCACAGCAAAGAAAATGAAAGTATTCTCAGGTCTTGCTCTTAGCATGAAATGTTTAGCTTAAGTCAGATCTCAGAAATTAAACAGGGTCAGCCTTGATTAGTAACTGGATGGGAGACCTCCAATGAAGACAAGGGTTGCAGAGGCAAGCAGTGTTAGTCTCTTGCCTTGAAAACCCAAGCAAAGGTTGCCACGCTTTCCACCACCACAATCATGGACTTTATAACTTACCAGCTGAATAGTCCAGACTAGCCTGAACTTGGAAGCTAAGCAGGGTCAGCCATGGTCAGTACTTGGATGGGAAACCACCAAAGAAGACGGGTTGCTATGCAGAGGAAGGCAATGGCAAAACATCTCTGCTTTTCTCTTGTCTTGAAAATTCCATGAGAGGTTGCCATAAGTTGGTTGTGACTTGATAGTACTTAATTATTATGCCTGACCTGGATAGCTCAGGCAAGTCCCATCTCCTTAGATCTCAGACACTAAGCAGGTTTGACCTTGGTTAGTAAATGGACGGAAGACCTGCAAAGAAGACCAGGATTGCAGAGGCAAGCAATGGCAAACCACCTCTGTTAGTCACTTGCCATGAAAACCCCAGCAAGGGTCGCTTAAGTCAGCTATGACTTGAAGGCACTTCCCACTACCATGATTCACTAGCATTATGTGATGAGCAGAGGACCTGTGAGAATCCCGTTTTGCCTTCCTGCTGCCTGTCTCAGTTTACTTCCCCATTCCTACTGCTTGATCTATTCCCACCCTCCCTCACAGTTGCATCATGAGCACCTTAAGCTGTCTTATACTAAATCATATCAGTGGTCCATTAAGTTAGTTTGGCAGCGGCATTCCAGGGTCTCAGGTGGAGGTATTTCACATCACTTTCTTGATCCTTTTAACTGGAGATACCAGTGATTGAACTTGGGACATTCCATATGAAAAGGTGATGCTGTACCAGAATGTGCTTCTCCTTTAAGTGGTGACCCACAAAGAAGCAGTGGCATCTGCAGTTGTGAATTCTGTTGTACCCTCTAATTAGTAATGGCTATAGATTTAATTGCACTAGATGTTGAACAGGGTGTTACAGTACCACACTGGTACCTCACTTGGCTCTGCAACAGATCTAATTTATTTCTTTTTATTGTCCAGAAAGTTAAACACACTTTAGATTGTCGTAAGCAGAGCTTTTTTTCCAGGGGGAATGTGGGGGAATGGAGTTCCGGCACCTCTTGAAAATACTCGGCAATAGTGCTTGAAAACGATATGATTTCAAAGAATCTCATGTGTTTCTTCCTCATTTTCCTCTTGAGAGTTCCCAGGAAAAAAAAACCCTGGTCCTAAGCACTTTTTTACTTTCTGTTATTGACCTAAAACTGGAAAAATATATTTTAACAGATCAGTCCTATAAATACAGCTGTGACTGTGCAAAGTAGTGTGTGGTGTAACTAAAGGAGCTTAATGCATGGGATGATGACAGTGAGTTGTAAGATGACCAAAATAATGTGCTTTGCATACTTTTGAGTTCTGTGTCATGGTTAATATTACTTAGCATTGTTTTTATTACCTTGCCTGTGCAATCCTAACATAAAAAACTGGCCAGATGCGGTAGCCAAGTTATTCAACAAATGCATACTTTAAATCATTTAACTTCTAGTTGTATCTAAGGGAGTGGGGCTATATTCCCTAAATGCTTATCCTGCAATAAAAGCATGTTAATCTTCTGTCTATTCTTGCTGTAACAGCTCTCTCTCTAGAATGTCTTACCTATTTGTGGCTTTTTACCATTCTGAGTACTGGCAATAAAAATGAACATTCACAGACCTTACACAGTGACTAAAGAACAGATTTTTTATTTTGTCAGCATCTTAGGAATAATATATACACTTCAAGACTACAAGCTAGTGCCTTCTGTCCACTAAATCATAAATAATCAAGAAAATTAAAAGACAAAAGCTAAAATTGTTCAAATTCTACCAAAAGGATTTTATCTTGCTATCATACTTAATTAAAGAGGAGACATGATGAAGGTTCCACTACTTTTAACAAAAAAAATGTACAGCTTCCAAATGTTTGATGTCATACATTCCAAAAAGCTGCACCCTGAGAGCTTAAGTGACCACAATGATTGAGTACAGTGAATATTGCAGGGAAAATTGAGAATATGTGCTATTTTTTCTGTAGCTTTCATTTGTTACTTCTTAGTTACTTTGTTACTTCTTAGTTAAACACATTCATAAAGGCTACTAACTCAACAGCCACTCTACCTTTTTTTTAGTAATACTTGACTTTTTGCTCTTGTACCAAATTATAAACAAATATCTGTTTTTTTGTAGCCAGCACTGTTTTCTTTTTTTCCTTTTCTTCTGTTTGCTTTTTATTTGTTCTGTTTTGCACTAATAAAATAATTTAAAAATTAAAAAACACATCTGCAAGTTAACATTGAAAACAACAAAGATCGAACAGGGTAAATACATACATAGATAGAATAATTGTTCAGCGCCATAAAGCTGCTGAATGGGCATGGGAGTAGGGAACCCAGGTCCTCTGGTGGGAGCAGGGAATCCCCCACTCCCACTCCCACTCACCTGACTGCTGAGGGGGAAGGCGGGGGAACAGGCCTCCTGGGTGCACTCCAAGGGCGGCACAACAACATCACTCCTGAGATTTGGGGACCAAATCAGCCCGCTGCGAAGTGTGCATGAGCTCCCAGGCACGTGCAAAGCGTGCACATGAGCAAAAGAAAGTGAGTGCCAGGTCCCCCTCTCTCACTGGGAAGGTCAGGGGACCTGGCAACCTTACTTGGGAGACCATTACTAACCTCCTAACTGTCCAATTATCATAGCCAGAATGTTTCATACACAATCCAGAACTTTTTGGGCCCATTGTTCCCCTTCAAGGCTCAACAAAGCTTCCTTGAAAGTCTGTGGTATAGTGCCAGACTAGAACCAGGGAGACCCAGCTTCAGATACCCATTCAGTTGTGAAGCTCACTTTCATCTCTCTCAGCCTTACCTGCTGCAGAGGCTTTTAATGAGGTAAACTCTTGTTGCGAACTCCGAACGGTTGGATATCCACAGCAGTAATATTTTTTCTTATGATCTATGGAGTGATGCCTTTTTCTGTGGGAATAAACTAAAGTCCCCAACCCTTGAGCCTTTCTTTACAGTAGACGGATACAACGTAAGTCTCACACCTCCCCAAGTCTGTGATATCCCAGGCGCAATTCCAGTTATCCGTTGTCTGGAGTCCTTTCCCTTGTGGGAATTATTTTAAGACCTGATGGTGGTGAGGAAGAGAAAGAAGTACACTTCTGGGTGCAGAAACAAAAACGTGTAATGAAGTGGAGAAAGAGATTTGGAGAGACCATTGAGTGCCTTGACTGAGAAGAGAAAACACACTATGGGGCACATAATAGATAAGACAATAAAATATTGACTTACAGTGCAATCCTAACCAGAGTAATTCCAGTCTAAGCCCATTGAAATCAATGGGCTTAGACTGGAGTAACTCTGCTTAGGGCTGCACTCTTAAAGTTGTAGCAAAAATGCTTTTTTGTGGTTGAAGAAGAATGCAGCTACTTTGAAAGAAAAATGTAAACGTGGCTCCTTGAAGTAATTTGATTTGTGCAGGCATGCTTTGTAAGAAAAAAGCTTCAGCACCGATCCTGTCTTTAGTTGGTCTTTGCTGTCTTAAAGGCACACTAGCAATGTGCCCCTTAGCTCCTGCCATTGTTTGCTTTTGGCACATGGTAACCTAGGTAGTGTAGATTCATTGATATGAGTTGACTGACTATGAGGAGGTTTGCCTCTGAAAAGTGCCTTTAAAAATTACTTTCAGGCATACAGTAGCTATGCAATTTCTTATTGAACAAAAAAGGAAGAGGTTTTTAAAAAAACTTTACTTTCCTTCTGAAGAAAGTGAAAATGCTGCTCCTTGTTGCTCAACTATTTTCAGAAGGCTCAAACTGCTTTATACTTGTGGATAAATATGTCTGGCACGACCACATCATTTTAAATTCATCCAAATGTGAATTTCAGCAGTTGCTTCTCAATAACAGATGTTGAAATGTGTTGAAGTAAGGGTAGCAGTAAAACTACAATAGTATGAAGATTCACGATACAGTACGTAAGATGCTTAAACAACCTTTCACTGGAATACTGTCTACATTTACACTATTTTTAAATTATAAGTAAAATATTTCACAAGAGACGGGGCATTGAGCAAATACATCCAGCTCTACCTGTACTAAAGCATTTCTTTTTAAAGACTACATATGATAAATGATATGTGGGGGGAGTACAAGCTTTCTTAGGGATTTTTAAGTACTAACAGGAACAATTCTGTTGCAGAGGAGATGGGTTATAAGTGAGATGCACGTTCCTCCCAGCAGCGGTTCTAGAAGCTTCTGAATCCATGCTCTCAGACATCTTCTCACAGATAATATCCACAAGACGCTCAAACACTTGCCTCACGCTGATGTTCTCCTTGGCGCTAGCTTCAAAGTAATCATACCCTGATTTTTGTTTTTCAAAAAAATACATAAATCAGTATTTGGTTATTTCAAGATTGCTTCTTTCATGTCACTCTGCGCTTATCTTGCTCAGATCATATATGGTTGCCTTTTTTACTCAAATGATATCAAAACTTTGGAACAACTGGATAAGTTTGAAGTAGTCTTGTACCATCTGAGTTTAACAAAGCTTGAGTAGAGGACAAAACATTTCATGTTATAAAGGATTAAAAGAATGTAAACATGCTTCAGAATTTATGTACTGTCCTAGGATCAGCTGATTTAGCTTGAAAAGCAATAGTGGTTAACATATAATAAGGCAAGCAAAAGCAATGTATTAAGTGATTATAAACATGCACTCTTGCTTAAGAACATAAAAGCCAATTCAAGGGATACATAGTCCTGTCTTCTATCTGTCTGCCAACAGACACAGTCTGGGAGTTGGATGCTTGGAACTTAATTCTCTGGTATATGTGTCCCCAGTTTGGACTGGGACTGTGCAGAGTTAGGGCAAATGGGCTACACTTAAGTTTTCCAGGAGGGAAAATAGCTGCTCTCTAGGGCCATTTCAAGTCAGGAAATTAGTGCAGGTGGAAAGCTTAAGCCCCCTGTCCACTCACACCATGGCTCTAAACCGAACTGGGTCCACACATCCCTGGAAATTGTTCCAGCTACAGAACTCCCAGAGACTATCTTGTCAATGGATTAGAGCAGACAGTTGGGGGACACAGAAGTGCTTCATAAGATCAGACCAAGGTCTACTGAGTACTGCTTTACAAAAATTTCAGCAACCAGAAGCACCAGTTGGCTTATCAGAAATCAGCCAGTGGTTTGCCTGCCCAGAATTATCGCCTATGGAATGTATGAGGCCTTTGTAAGAGTTTGGAAGGTCAGGAGAAGAGCATATGTGTAAAAGTCATTTCAATGTGTATCTATTTGGGTTTGGGCACAGTGCACCCTTCCTCTCCTGGATGAACCATGCATGCATCAAATGTTCAACAAGACAAAGCTCTAGTGAGTAAGTGACAATAGGTCTGGGCAGAGACATTTCTCAACCATACACCCTTGTACCTAGGTCCCCTCACCATTGTTCTCTACCTAGGGTTCCCAGATCTCTATATCCTCCCACCAGTGGGAGGGGAGGACCTGAAACTTACCTGTTCCAATTTCTTCATGTGTGCACTGTGCGCATGCATGCTCCCAGAGAGTAGCGATGGCGTCACTTCCAGGAAGTGACGCCATCCTGCCAGCCATGGGCGTGCTCCCATGCTTTGGGTGGGGCTAATTCTGGCCTGTTTGGGGCCAAAATTGGCCCCAGCAAAGTGCAGGAGCGTGCCTGCAGCTGATGCAACAATTAGTGCCCCATCAAGAGCATGCTGGTGCATGCAAGCCTGGTGCATGCCCCAGGTTGCCTGCCATTGGCAAGCAATCTCCAGGTGGTTTGCCACCTCCTGCCAATCACCAGCAATCAGCACAAAAGACACCACTGGGAGGGCAATATGTATAAATACAAATTGTAATATTCAAAAGTGCAAAGTGCAATAGATACCAATATACAATACAATATTAATACAAAATTTATACTATAATAACAATAGAAATTTTTTTACAGCCAATATAGCAGACCATTCCTATAGCCTGTAGTTGTCTATATCAATTAATCATTCTAAGCTCACATGAGCCATTGCATACAATTGCAGGATAGCGCGGCAAGGTATAAGTCTAGAAACATCACCAGTCCATTCCCATAAAGGGAGTAGTAAAGCCAATAGGCACAATTGGGAATGGACTGGTGATGTTTCTAGACTTATACCTTGCCGCGCTATCCTGCAATTGTATGCAATGGCTCATGTGAGCTTAGAATGATTAATTGATATAGATAACTACAGGCTATAGGAATTGTCTATTATATTGGCTGTAAAAAAATTTCTACTGTTATTATAGTATAAATTTTGTATTAATATTGTATTGTATATTGGTATCTATTGCACTTTGCACTTTGCACTTTGAATATTACAATTTGTATTTATACATATTGCCCTCCCAGTGGTGTCTTTTGTGCTGGTTCTCGGTATACTGGGAGACTCCCGTGGTTGTTTAATCACCAGCAATCAGCAGACAACAGGGCAAACCACCAGGAGATTGCCTGCCACCAGTGGGCAACTGGGAAGCCTATCTCCACCCCATGCTTGTTTCATATTAGGAACCATTCATTCTCATGGGAGCAATTTACAAGGCTGAAGTCAGGGATTGCTAAGGTATCTGCTGATACAGATCATCAGAATTTTGGATGTGGTCAAATTTGGCCAATAGAAGCCATTCACTTTTATGGAAAACAAAGGGCAAACCCATCATAGTCAGCTTCCATGTGGAGGTTTTGCTCTAATTTAGCATTCAGTTTTTTTAGCATCTGCATGATGCCATCCCATAATTGTCCACTATTTATGTTTCTCCCACTTTGCAGCAATCTTTCCCAAACTTGGTTCAGTATAATCTTTTTGGAAAGATCACAGTCAAAGTGAGTTTTTTATGACATGTGGGTGGGAAGGTGGGAAGGTGTGCATATGTCCCATCCACACTGGCATAATTTTCCTTGCTTCATCCCCCTTCCTCTGTAGCCGTCCTTTCTTCTTTGCCACCATAGTTCCTTTACAGGCTTAAAAAATCTTGAAAATTAACACATTTTTATAGCATTATATTGATCTATCTACTAGTTCTTCTGAATTCCCAGCTTTCTATTTCTGGCTCTTTTTGTTGCATACTTTGTTGCTTATATCTCTTCAATTAAAAAAGGCAAGGAGACTTTTAAAAAATGAAACTGCACATTCAGAAGATCTAGTGGATAGATCACTGTATATATAATGCTTAGGTTTGCCAGGCCATGCAACAGGAGGGGAGAGGGGCAGCTATTCATGCACCGTATCACTTCTGTGGAAAACTGGCATCACTTCTGGGTTTACCCCAAAAGTGACATCACTGTGGACATGACACCAATGTAGTTGTTTTTCTCTTCTGCCACTGTTTGAAGTAGCAGCAGGCAACCAGGGCTGCCAGCCCTAATAACCCTGTAGTGATATGTCAATTGCCATTTTTTTTAAAGTCTGGAAGAGCTCTCCAGTGATGGGGGGGATGGTAGCCACAGGGTTCTGAGGCAAGTAAAAAGTGTAGGGAAAACAGTGGTGTGGGTGCTCTATTGCCACTGTAAATGCAGCTATACAGAAAAGTGTTGCTGTGTGGGAGCAGCCTTCTTGACCATGCAAGAGGCAAAAGTGAGAATTTAAGAGATTTTAGAAGCCTGCTTTGTGTTCTCTACAAAAGAAAGTAGCAAGTAACAGTTTCAGAGAAGAAACCTCTTAACAAGATTCAAAGATTACAGAGAATATTTAAAATGTAGTTATACTAGCACCAGGCTCTCCACCTCCTTGCATAGCTAACTGTATCTTTCAAAGTGCTTGAATTTGGGCCAAAGGCAAATTATGAAATAGCTAAAAATCTCTCCATGAGTGATATTCCCTAATCTTTAAAGCAGCAAAGTAAGATTGCTGTTTAATTACAGGGGAGTCCTAAACAGAGATCACTCATATCATGACTAGTATGAACTTTATAAGGCATGACTCTTGGTAGAGAAAGAAAAATACATATTATATGTGAGATATAAAAGCATCAGTACAAAACCTCAACATGCTAGAATGTTCTTTACAATTGCGGCTGGTAATTGTCATGCAACAAATGTTGTAGTTAGGAATCATGTTGGATTCTGGTCTCTTGCTTTTAAAACAATACAATGTCTCCTTCAATCAATAAAGAATTTGGGATTTGAAACTGGGTTTGGTATAAAATTGTAAAAAAACTAGGGATTAGAGAACTCTCATAAATGCACTGAAAGCTCTCCTACCAAACAAGAAAAAATTTACACATCAGTTGTCTGGAAATTTTTAATTAGATATGTAAATACAGGAGCCCCATGGTGAAGAGGAGTAAGCTGCAGTACTGCAGCCCAAGCTCTGCTCACAACCTGAGTTCAATCCTGGCAGAAGCCGGGTTCAGGTAGCCAGCTCATGGTTGACTCAGCCTTCCATCCTTCCAAGATCAGTAAAACGAGTACCCAGTTTCCTGGGGGTAAAGTGTAGATGACTAGGGAAGGCAATGGCAAACTACCCCGTAACAAAAGTCTGCCAAGAAAACGTTGAGATGCGATGTCCCCCATAGGTCAGTAATGACTCGGTGCTTGCACAGGGGACAACTTTTACCTTTTACCCCCTCTTGGATACACACCTGAATGCAGTGAGGGGGTTTGAGTGTGTCACAGAAGTTGAGAGCAACAGCATCAGGAGCACAGGCTTGGTCAAGAGTCACTCAAGGAGGAATGGTCAAAGCTGAGACACCAGACTAAGATGTATACACCCCCTTCAGGAATCAACAGTCACATCAGCAGAAGAGAACTGAATGTTCCAATGGTGATGGGAGCAGAGGAATTCTTGAAGGTTAGCTACTGGGAAGTAGCAGTAGTGACAGAGGATCTTTCACAGACAACAGCAGTGTCACTTCAACTAACCCTGGTTAGTACTGTGCAGCTGAAAAAGGCAATGGTAAACCACTTCTGCTAATCTCTTACCTTGAAAACTCTATGACGAGTCAATCCAAAATGAAAAAAGATATAGTGCTGGAAGACAGGATCCCCAGGTCGGATGACACTCAATTGGCTACTGGGGAAAAGCTGAGGACAAGTACGAATAGCACTATTCTTAATGATGGGATTGGATTAAAGCTGAAAGTCCCAGTTGTGGATGTGAATAGATGCAAAAGGAATGTGCAACACACATAACAGGAACATGGAACGTGAGAAGTATGAAGCCAGGTAAGCTAGAAATCATCAAGCAAAAAATGGAACGTTTAAACATTGCAGTCCTGGGTGTGAGTGAACTAATTTGGACCGACTCAGTCAGGACATTTTCAGTTAGAAAAACACACAGTGTTTTACTGCAGAAATGATAAACTCAAAAGGAAAGGTGTTTCACTAATAGTGAGGCGAGACATAGCACAAGCAGTCAAGAGCTACAATGCAAAGTCTGACCGAGTAATATCAATTAGACTTCAGGGAAAGCCTGTTAACGTAACAAACCTTCATTCAAGTTTATGCTCCAACTACAGATGCTGAGGAGGAAGAAATTGAAAACTTTTATGCAAGTGTCCAAGAAGAAATTGATCATACACCTAAACAAGATATGCTGATAATCATAGGTGACTGGAATGCAAAAGTAGGAGACAAAGCAGAATCAAACATAGTTAGAAAATTTGGAGCAGATCATAGAATTTTGTGAAGCCAACAACCTGTTCATTGCTAATATAGGCTTCAGGCAAACAAAAAGATGGTTGTATACACGGAAATCACCTGTGCCCAATACAAGAACCAAACAGATTACATAATTGGAAGCAGAAGATGGAGCAGCTCTATTTTGTCTGCTAAAACAAGACCAGGAGCTGATTGTGATACAGATAATGAGTTGCTAATATCAAAAATTAGAATAAAGCTGAAGAGAAACACTAAAAGAATCATAGTGCCAAAATATAAGCTAAATAATATTCCTGAAGAATTTAAAGACCAGGTAAGGAGCTGTCATTCCAGTCCAAGAAAACTTCTGCTACTCCCAGGGGCTGTCATTCCATTGTGGTACCTGTAATTCCACTCCAAGAATGCTTCTCTACTACCAGGGGCTGTCATTCCACTGTGCAATCCGTCATTCCTTCCCAGAGCACAGATTCTGCTCTGAGGGGCTGTCATTGCACTCTGGGAGTTGTCATTCCAGTCCCAGAACACTTCTGCTCCTCCCATGGTCTGTCATTCCAGTCTGGTGCCTGTCATTCCAGTCCCAGAATGCTTCTTCTACTCCCAGGGGCTGTCATTGCACTGCACTCTTGGAGCTGTCCTTCCAGTCCCAGAGAACTGCGCCTATTCCAAGGACTGTCATTCCACTCTGAAACCCGTCCTTCTGGTCCTGGAGCACAAACTCTACAGCTAGGGACCATCATTGCACTCTGGGGGCTGTCATTCCACTCCCAGAGTATTCCATCTGGTCCCAGAGACCTTTATGGAAAATCCATTCCACATATTCTTTGCAACTTTTTTTGTGTTGTGATGCATTTCAATGGAGCCCAGGCAAGTCAATTGGCATCCCTGGCTCCCATGATCTCCAACGGGCCTTCAAGCCTCTTCTATTATTTCCAATGGGCAATCCTCCTGTCATTCCTTTTAGTATATGGGAGGGGGGGAGCAAGAAAGAAAGGAGGAAGCAAGGGGGACAAAAGGTCAGACAGGGGCTTGCTGCTCCCCAGCCAGCTACAGTGTCTCTTGCTCCCGGAAGCTTCGCCCAAGGCTTAAATTGAGAGCGAGAGAGAGGAGGAGGGGGAAAAAGGCAGAGAGACAAATGTCCTCGCTGATGGGGCTGAACTCAATGCTCCTCAGGTGCTAGCTGAGCAGGAAGACAGGGCTGCCCGTCTGCACTCCAGAAGAAATGCCTTGTGCCAAGAGAGGAGAATTCCTGCGCAAGTGCACGGGAGCGTGCACACTGCAGGGAACTCCGGTCATTGGGGAGCAGGCACAGCACCTCCTTCAAAGTTCAGTGCCTGAGGCAGGGGCCAGCTCTGCCTCAATTTAAGAGCCGGCCCTGTTGATGCGCAACCTGTACTCTGGATAAGAGGCTACTGTCAGGACAGAATCTGGGGAAACAGAATGGTTTCCAATTGGCAAGGGTGTCAGATAAGGATGCATATTATCTCTATACCTATTCAACCTCTATGCAGAGTATATAATAAGGAAAGCTGGATTAGACCTAGAAGACGATGGAGTGAAAATTGGTGGAACATTAACAGTTTGCGATGTGCAGATGACACCACGTTACTTGCATTAAAAAATAGTGAAGACTTGAAATGACTACTGACAAAGGATAAAGGAGAAAGTGCCAAAGGAGGATTACAGCTGAACATCAGAAAGACAAAACTAATGACTACTGAGGAATTACACAATTTTAAAGCTCACAGTGAGGAAATTGATATTGTTTAAGATTTTCTATTCCTTGGCTCAACCATCAACCAAAAGGGAGACTGCAACCAAGAAATCAGAAGAAGATTGAGATTTGGAAGAGCAGAGGGAACTAGATAAGATACTTAAAGACAAAGATGTCTCTCTGGGAACCAAGATCAAGATAATCCAAACTATGGAATTCCCCATTACTGTGTATGGATGTGAAAGTTGGACAGTGAAGAAGGCTGACAGGAAGAAAATTTATTCATTTGAAATGTGGTGCTGGAGGAGAGTTTTGCATATGCCATGGACAGCCAAAAAGACAGATAAGTCGGTACTAGATCAAATCATGCTTGCTTTCTCCCTAGATGCTAAAATGACAAAACTTCTGATTTCATCACGAGAAGACAAGATTCTCTGGAAAAGTCAATAATGCTAGGAAAAGCGGAAGGCAGTAGGAAAAGAGGAAAACCTAAAACAAAATGTCTTGACTCAATAAAAGAAGCCACATCCTCCAGTCTGCAGAATCTGAGCAAGTCTGTTAATGATAGGATGTCTTGGAGGTCTTTCATTCATAGGGTCGCCATAGGTTGGAGGTGACGATGGCACATAACACACACATATTGTTTCATATATACATATTATAATAAAATTTATTTATATATATATATATATATATATATATATATGCACATGCACACATGCACGCACACACAAATATGTTCACGCAGAAACAAACTCTCCCTTCCCCATCCTGGAAATCCGGATGGATTTTATCCAGGAATAAATCCCCCTAAACCCAGATGGCTTTCAACTGACCTTGTTGTATGTACACCCTAAATAATTTCATTTAACCAAATGGAAAATAACAAAACATTTGCAGGGTTAAATATGTGCCACTGGTGTGCTGTATTTTCAACCTCCTTTTTAATTTTTGCTGCTATAAAGCCATTTGTATTTGCTTTGAAAATAACTAAAATAGAACGAAAGAGGAGCAATCCCATGTCTGATATATGAGAATGATAGAAATATTAAGTTGGTAATTATAAAATCTTTATTCAGAACCCTGCTTCTGTCAAAGGAGCAATTCTGTAAATTATCATAGAAGAACCTATATTGCCTTTTACTTCAGCCTTATGAAAAATATTGTCTTCTCTGGTGCCCTGTATTGCTGTGCATTTCTTATCTTAAAGAAATTGGATTGTTTAGGAGTCATGGCCTTGGTGGTGGCTCCAACTTTATGGAACTGAATACTGAGATCCACCTTAAATCTGTAAAATGTTTCCATTTAGTTTATCAATTTGATTTAGTTTTAAAATATAGATCTTTGGTTTTAATGTATGTTGATCTATTTTAATTTCATTGTAAGCAATTTTTTTTCTGTAAAGCTGGTATGGTAGAAATTGTATATATTAATTTTCCCTCCAAGTCATCTCGCGAATCTGTTTATGCCAGATTAACTTCTTTAGTCATAGCCAGGAGATGTGCATTTTATTCATCAGCTCAAGAAGTAACTTTTTAATAGCTATGAGGTTCAGAATGAGCCATTCAGTAGGAGAACAAGGAAAGCCACCAGCCCCACCCGCGGCCTACAGCCAGAGTTCAAGGCCATGGGCCGCATGCAAACGAGCAGCCCAGCTCCTCTCGTCCCAGCCGGGCTCTGATGTGGTTCCCAGAAATGCGCAGGAACCACGGGATTCAAAACACCCAGCTGGCCAATCAGAATGGTCGGCTGGGAGAAGGAGGGCAGGGACTTTGTCTCCAACATGAGAGAACAAGTTTTCTCTCAGGTCCAGCGCCCTTCTATTTATGGTAGGCCAGCTGGGAGCACAAGGCAGTTGGGCTCTGAGCAGCGATCCCTCCCGCCCACCAATTTATATAAAGTTTAGGTATAGGCTGGTTCTT
Source organism: Eublepharis macularius (assembly GCF_028583425.1). Lineage (NCBI taxonomy): Eukaryota > Metazoa > Chordata > Lepidosauria > Squamata > Eublepharidae > Eublepharis > Eublepharis macularius. The sequence continues at coordinate 87,207,472 of NC_072794.1, read as the reverse complement.
GTTATTACCCTAATGTTATTCAGGTTTGTTAAACATTTTGGATTAAATTGCAATGTCACATTTTAGTCACAACTTTGGGTGATAGAAATTGACTGGTTGGAACAGTTTACATGTGGGTTTTGCTTTATTGTAATGTGACTATCATAATTTATGTGGCGGTTTTGGTGTTGGGCACGGATCCCCTTGGGGGGGAAACAGGGCCTGTGCACAAAGTTTCCCCATAGATGGGGAACCCCATAAGGGATCTTGAAACAGGCATGGGCAGGGGCAAGCCCAGGTTGGGGGCTGCCAGAGCGTTCCTGCTTCCAGGTGGTGGGGAAACCAGTCAGAGGCTGCCGCTCATTGCGGTTCCCACTAATTGTTATCCCGCAGTTTCCCTTTCAGCAGGTAGGCTGAAGAATGAGGGGTCATCAGCTGGCAGGTGGGTCAGTCAATGCAGGGATCTGTGCCCTATGCCATGCCAATGCACTATTCACTGTAACCAATAAAAATTGTGGCCTTTTTTCTCCACGCAATGTGTTATGCATATTTGTTAACCTGCCCTAACACCTTAAGCCTTTGGGCTGGCCCCACAAACATAGACCCACCTCTTCTAGGTATACAATCAAAGTTTTATTCCTGTTTATAGTAAATTGTTTATGTCCTTTTAATCCCAGTGAGTTTTTAGCAAATTTTGGGCTTTAATTAGGGCTGCCAGACCCCCGGTGGGGGCGGGGGATCCTACCCTCCCACCCCGCTCCCACCTACCTGGCCAGCGGGGGGCACGCACCTTCAATGCGTGCCCCTCTGCGGTGCTGCACGCCCCCACGCACAGCAGCAGCCAGGATCAGGCCTGTTTGGGCCTGGATTGGGGCCCCTGTGGAGCGCGGGAGCATTCCTGCGCTCTGCAAGGGCCCACAATGGACCCAATCCACGCCAAAACGGGCCCGATCCACGCCAAAACGGGTGCAGATCGGGCCCGTTTTGGCGTGGATGGGGCCCATTGTGGGCCCCTGCGGAGCGCAGGAACGCTCCCATGCTCCACAGGGGCCTTAAACGGGCCCAATCCGCACCAAAACGGACCCGATCCATGCCAAAATGGGCACGGATTGGGCCTCTTTTGGCGTGGATTGGGCCCGTTGTGGGCCCCTGCAGAGCGCAGGAACACTCCTGCGCTCCGCAGGGGCCCACAACGGGCCCGATCTGCGCCTAAACGGGCTGTGTGGTGACATCACTAAGTGACATCATTGCGCTTGCAGGAGCGTGCGCCCCCCCCCTCAGGTAAGAGCCAGGCCCCAATCTCCTGCTGGGAGATTGAGGGGGCCTGGCAACCCTAGCCTTACTATGCAGTTCTTATAGCCCTTCCTTTGAGCCCAACTGTACATAGCCCAGGAGATCTGTAAGTAGAGATTGCTTATGATTTTTCAGAAGTCTGGAAGCACCTGTCATAGAAGAGGCATATTTGGAGTTACAACACTGGAGGAGTGGTTAGTCTTTCCCCCTTGTGCCATTTTTCCCATCACCAGTCACCCTCCTGGAGTTTTTAGTGCACTGGAGATAAAAGCATATGGATACTCCTGTGATATAATCCCTGTTTAGGGTGCTTACAATCAATATTAAATGCACAGAGAGAAAAAGAGAGAATGTGTGTTGATAAAATAATAGGATATAAAATGTGTGGGCTTGGAAGCAGTGAGGAAGCAGTTGCGGTGAGCCATATTTTTCTTACAACAAGAATAGAAGCTCCATTAATTTCAATGCTAAATCTGAGATGTCAAACAGCAGCCATAGGCCCGGGGGGGGGGCAGGCCTTGGGGTGCTTGTTTAATTAGCTTGTTTAATTTCAACCAATTTGAATATTGGACCTTGTGATCTCTTGGTTGCAGACAATTGGATTATTGCCTTTTTATTAAAGTTGGATGATGTGACAGTCATCCTTTCTTCTGTCTACATTCCTCAAGCTATCCCTAGTTTAATGATTTAGAGGGGAGATCATCTGGGGAAAACTGCTGATGACTTGCAAACCTGTTTTCCAGAGACTCGTTTAGTATTAGTGGGAAATTTTAATGCAAGGATTGGCAGTAACGTTTATACGCTCTTCTCCAAATTATTAGGCTCAGATAATGTTGAATTTCTTACCTCTGTTTGACATTATAGAAAATCGGATGTTGTAATAAACAGAGGTGGTTTAGAGATGGCTAAATTTGCAATGCAGAGACACCTTATCCCATTGAATGGTTACTAGGGTTGCCAGCTCCAAGTAGGGAAATTCCTGGAGATCTGGGAGGTGAAACCTGGAGAAACCTGGAGAAAGTGGGGTTTGGGGAGGGAAAGAACCTTGGCATGGCATAATTCCATAGAGTCCACCCCCAAAAGTAGCCATTTTCTCTAGGTGAACTGATCTCTGTGGCCTGGAGACCAGTTGTAATTCCGGGAGATCTCCAGCCACTACCTGGAGGCTGGCAACCCTAATGGTTACCCAGAGGTCGGTGGAGCTGGTGACTTCACTTACATGAGTCCCAGAGGAACCAATGTAATAGATTATATTTTGGCACCACTTGACTAGCTTTCCCACTTTGAGTTTCAAAAAGCTGGTGATTTTATGGGAAGAGACCATCTCCCCGTCTTTTTTTTTCAATAGTTGTTTCATGGCCTGCTCGATTGTATGTTTTTCGAAAATATAACAGATTATTATATTAAGCCTTTAATTAACCAACTGTCCCCCTATACTTCAGAAACCCTGGCTCTTTTGCTTAGCAATAAGGATCCTAAATTTAGCAATTGCAAAATATGTCTCAGTCCTTTTAGCCTTTGCATCCCAAAAATAAAGGATAAGTTTTTTCTGCTGCTCAAGATTTATGAATCAATGAGCTTCTAAAGGAATGAAAGGAAAGGAATCTGAGATGTTGAAAAAACTCCTAAAAGGACGTCATTGAAACCATATGGTAGATGGGATTAAACAGAAGATTTGGAATCTGGGGAGGAAAATTATATCTGGAGTCGGCGGCATCAACATAGCAGCTGAGTTGAAGCTACAAGAATAAATTAGAGCCTTGAGAGACAAAGTGAGATGAGAGAGATGCAGAATGAAGCTGGAGGTAAAGGTCTGATCCCTACAGGTAGGAAGAGTGAGAGGCAGCAAGTAGCTGTCAGAGACACAGCGATGATGATAATGATGATGATGATGTGATGATTGTGTAATATTTCTACAGGTGCATCTCTACAAGCAGTATATTGTTTAGTCCTCAGTTCTTAAAGAGTTTTAACATGTTTAACGTACATTCTTCTTTGGTCTTCTTGTTTCAAGTGTCATAGTCTTGCAGGTTGCATTACAAATACTACAATGGCTCCTGAGCATAGAAAAGGTGCAAGGCATGTAATACTGAAAGGCACAGAAGTGGTATATAAAATCTATTTCTTCAAATCCATATTCCTCAGTGATGATGATGATGATACATTTTCAGAGGAAAATTAGGAAAGGAGAATGAAATAACTAGGTTTGCTGAAGTCCAGGTAGAGGCTAAATTTCTCCTGGAATTACTACTGATCTTCAGACTACAGGGATCAGTTCACCTCAGGAAATATGCTATCCTCTTGAAAAATGAGACTGTAGTGTAATAGTATATTATAAAGAGTATTGGACCTGGATTCTGGAAATCTCTGTTCAAGACTCCACAGCCATGAAGTTCAATGTGTTACCTTAGGCCAGTCATTTGAACTTGGCCTACCTCATAGCATTGTTTTGAGGATAAAAATGGGATAATTTTCATGTACACTTCTTGAGTTCCTTGGAAGAAGAATAGTGTACACATGCAATAAAGAAAACAGAAGCACAGCCTGGAGGCAAGCTATAAGAATAACAAATGGGTAACATCCATTCATTCAACTAACATTTTATAATCTGGGAAGGCCTGAAGAAAGGAAATGGGACTGTAACTGGAGGGAGACAAGGAGAAAAAGAGAAGTTTTAACATGTACCCAACTGATTGGCCAGATGTTTTCCTTTTTCAAAAGGAACAATTCTTTCATCTTCCATATCACACTTGTTTCCAACAAGGATAACTTGGGCATTATCCCAGGAGTAGGTCTTTATCTGAGTGGCCCTGTGAGAGAAAAGAGATGATGTACTGGGAGTTGTAGTATGATACAGATAGAACTGTGAATACAGAACACCTGTAACCCAATTTTTTAAAAAGTTGTAAACAGACACATTGGCAAAAATACACATTCCAACCTTCCCAGTTCTGTGAATTATAATTACCTTTATTTGAAGCCAAAATTCTATCTGTGCTTGCTGGTGAAATTCCCTGTGTAAAGGAATTAATTACTGGAAAATGTCCTCTTAAAAATAAAGTGCAAGAATACTGATTGCAAACTTTCTATTAACTGCTTTCAGTCTCTCCCTTCCATCAATTTCTCTTCTCTTTAGAAGCACGCTAAAGTCTAGGAAGGTTTATGTTCTGTCAATGAAATAAGCCAGTCTCAATAGTGCTATCTTGGATTCAATCCGTCAATTCCTGTTCTAGAATTTGACAAATTGGTAAATTGGGGACTGGAGCTAGTCACATTCAGAAGTGATTGCCAATCTCTTTTGTGCATATTCATATTCACCAAAATGTCATTTACTATTTGATTTATCCGTTGATTCTGACATGTGCTTCTAGGTTCAGAATTCCGGTGCTGATGAAAATGGCTTCCAAATGCCACCATGGGCTAGGCTCTGCACTGGTGGGGTGTTTACAAGATTTTTTCTTGAGGTGCAGAAAAACATACTACAATGCTGCATAATAGCAGGGTTGCAAGCTTTTATCAGTATTTTCAGTACATAAAATTAACAAATTAGTTTAATTAGAATGGCTGCTAATTACACACTTACGTATTTTTGAAGCTATTGGTTCTGCTGTAACAGAACTAAAGTGAAAAAAATAAAGATAGCTTTTCTTTCTAACCATGATAGTAGGCTTTTTATTACATTATAATTTTACATTTTACATTATAAATTTGCACTTCTCAGAACGGCACCTATGTTGAAGCAATGATAACTTACAAAATTTATTTAAATATGATCAATTAATTATTGGTTAGAATGCAGATGATTAATCAACTATGAATTAATGAATCAGCAAGGAACCTGACTGCAACTACTCAACTTTTAAATGTGGAAGGCATTTATGTCCAAGAACAAAATACACACATCCCAATCCAGCAGAGGGAGCTGGGAGATATAAAATGATGAGGTATCTTAGCTCTAATTCAACGCTTTTTTCCCAAGGTACGCTCATAATATATTGCACTACAATGGAACATTTCGTTCATTTTTAGAAATCTGGATTGTTGTGTTCATAATGCTTGGAAGGACAAAATGTTTCTTTCAGAGAGCGATCCTAAGCAGGTCTACTCAGATGTAAGTCTCAGGGTTTTCACCAGGGCTTACTCCCAGGCAAGTGTTCCTAGGACTGCAGTTGAAGATATCTCCCTATATTTCTCTGTTTCCTTATATCAGGTTCATCTTCAGCAGACTGATCTTTCAGAAGTGTTACTATTATCAGTTCCTTTTGCACGAATAAAACACACACTGCGTTACTAGTATTTCATTTTTACCCATGATGATAAAGGAAAGTTTTTTCACATTCATTGTTTTTATTAACTTTTCTCTTAATTACACAGGGACACAATTCTCTTTTGCATCTATACTCCCATGTACTTCAGCAGAACTTATGCTAGAGAGGTTCCTGGTGGACTGAGTCTGCGGAGCTTGAGTTCTGATTCAGAAGCAGCCTCCTGTTCTGATTTATTCCTGACAATCTGTAACTAGTTGTGGACAGCCCACATCATGCTTCTCATACTAAAAGCAATGTCAGTTAGACAAATCATGAATATTCGAAAGACAAGCTTCTGTGTGGCTCTGAGGCTTACCTTAAATAAACTCTGCTGCACAACTGGGTCTGTAATAATTAATTGAAACACAGCCAACTGTTATGGTTTTCAAAGTGAAGACTTAAAGAGGAAATTTTGCTTTTAGGCACAAGCTTCCAAAAGTTAACATGAACATTATATGTTTATGGGTTTTTTAATCATAATACTTTTCCAAAGCACATTTAGGTTTCTGTTTTCATACAATTTGCTTTAGTTTGGCTTAATGTTATGTTCATACATCTCATCTATAGATGGTGTATTTTATACAAGTAAAAAACAACTAAGTGAAAATCGTAGCGTTAGAGCTCCAAAGTGATAGATTCGGCATTCCTTGCCCACACAGCTGCATAATAGTTTTGTTTTTTAAATCAGACTCCTGCTCCACCCTTCTTTCAGCATAACTGGGGTAGACACATAGCCATCACATCTTTTTTAGCCCAAGACTTTAGCCTGTTTCCTAGTGCACCAATCCAAACATGAAACAGTGACAATTCTGGAGTAGGATGCTGCAGGGTTCTAAACATTGTAAGCAGTTTATGTTGCTGGTTGAGTGGAAACTGAAGAACTGCAATAGCTTCTACTCAATGGTTTATACCATGTCATAGGAAATGCAAGGGAAGTTTTTTCTCTCTTAGATTTTGATTCTAGAGATGGGTTTTATTTGGAGTATTGATTTTGAAGACCATGTAGTGAATTAAAAATTCAAACCACTAATTTAGTTTTCATGTGTATATTTGGTATGCCTGTATAGATTGTACAATTATTATTTTCTGACTGACAGATACCAAGGACCTCTCCAGACTTGCCATTTAGACCTGAACTACAATGGGTAGTTGACTAAGAGTCTCTACACAAGTTGCCTGGGTAAGTGTTGGTTAAGTGTAAGGAGAAGCAATGTTAGTCAGGAAGCATAGTTTTAAAGACAACGCTGGTAGAGATCGCTCCTGAGGGTTTATTAATTTCATCTTCACCTCTGCAAAGGTTCTATCAATTTCACCTCTCCAATCTAAAACTGTGTAGAATCGCAACCAGAGGGCAACAAGGAATAGAAATGGGCAGGAGCAGCCTTCCAGAGCTAGGCTTGGACCTGGAGAGGCTGAAGTTTCCCTTCTGGCATTTCACAGCCCATTCACATAGTTCCAGCGTATAGCAAAGCCTTTGACCTACCACCGGCTCTGTCTTTTTAAATTACCCTTCCTGGCTAACATTGCATCACCTGACACATGTTCTTCACATGTCAGATGTCTCATGTAGAGCCTCTCAGTTTTGATGAAGGTTTCAGATGGCAACCTCTTACAATTCACTGCTTTCTCTGCTGTTTTCCCTCTGAATTCAAACCTGATTTGCAGTGATTTTTTTAAAAAATGTAACTTTTGACGACAATGCCAGGCTTCAGAGGAGAGTTGGTCCATTAAATTTTCAGATTTCCTTTCTTAATTCAACATAATTATTTCTTGTTCAACTGTAGATCCAACAGATTCTCTTGGCATTCATTAATCAATTGTAAATTATCAGCTTCTGTGGGAGGGAGAAGGCAAATAATTGTTTTGTGCTTTGTAGTTTGCAAATTGTTTATGGTTGTTATTTTGTAACACTGCAATTAAAATGACGATTGGTGACTGACTGGTTACGTTTTTTAAAAAGTTTTAAAACTCTCCATCTATTCAATTAACCATTGAATTAAAAGTGTTGTATGAGATCCAGCCAGTCTTGAAAGAACATGAAACAATCTGAAAACAATAGAACAGAAGAAAAATCACAGGGAGAAGTGTAAACCTTTACTGATGGTGCAAAGTACTGCAAAGTAAATATATTGTAGAATCTAGGTCATAAAGATGGATTTGAATGGAAGCATGGTGCTATATAAATTGCCATCCGGAAGTTCAGTTTTAATTCTGCTCCCAGGTAATTCTGGAAGAATAATTATTCAGCAGTGCAAAACAACCCTATGTGGGTAGTCCCTAGTTCAGAGAATCTTGTTAACACATCAACTATAACCTTTTTTTTGCTTTTGCCCAAACACATATACCATCACAAGGTGTCAGACAGTAATATTGTATGCAAGCTTCTTTAAAATTCTTTGCCTCTGCTCATTATAATAGTACTTTAAAACAGTTTTTCTCTTTGTAAAAGCTTAAAAATCCTGTTCCTCCTTTCTTTAAAAACATTTCCCCAGCTTCTCAGAAACAAATTAAGGTAAATCAGATGAGAGTGTATCAACTAGTTTACAGGCTTTTGATGTCCAAGCTCTTAAAAAAATGCTTCTTGTAAGGACATCTGGAAATCTCTTTACAAGACCTTTTTTTAAATCATAAGTGATGATAAACTGCATGAGCTCTCTCAATCGCTTGCAGAATCCCTTCTTATGAAAGATTAAATGTGTTGCAGTTTTGCACATGGTTTCCAAAATGACTTAGAATGCTTTCTTTTCAAAATAAGCTTGATAGATCTCCTGCTGTCTTTACAGCACATAGGTTGGTAAAGTGTTCTCTAAAGTTTTTGATTTATTCCCAGTGTCTTGTGTGTCAGCCAGCCTTCTGTTCCACATGGGCTATACCTCCTATTTACAATTGGTTCTGTTTACTGCATTTGGAGGCAGAGCAGCTGCATCACCACCAGCCAAGCAAAGGAAGTTGGCACTTGCAAGGGAAAACAACCTGCAAATAATTGCTGCCCTCATTTGCACAATCTCTAGTCACTTCCGTGGATGTAACAGGAAGATGAAACTGACAGAATTTGGCCTTTGTGTTTAATTCTTATCATATGTTTTTCTAGCTTCAGATGGCACTGAGATGTTGCATTTCTTCGGAGCTGGCTGCACATATTTTAACTTTACATATAAGATGCCACTTGTGTAATGCCTATCCTGTTCAATACAGCCAGGTATATTTTTGCTTTCTTAATCATTATTTTCTAATTTCTTGTTTAGTTACCCAGTACTATATACCTACAGATTTCAGTTTACACAGGCCAGTGATGAGCCTTGTTACTGAAAGTAAAATGCCTTGGAAACAGTCACTACAGCAGGATTTTAGTTCAGTGGCACCTAGGAGACCAACAAGATTTTCAGAGTATAAGCTTTTGAGAGTCAGAGGTCCCTTCTTCTTCCCTTCCCTGTCTGAAGAAGGGAACTCTGACTCTGGAAAGCTTACACACTGAAAAATCTTGATTTCTTATGTGCCACTGAACTAAAATCCTGCTGTTCTACTGCAGACCAACACAGCTACCCACCTAAACTAAAACAAAATTATAATTATCTAATTATAAGATTAGCAGAAATATTAGTTGCTAAGTAAAAGGGAGCTGGTCAGCCATACAGAAACATATCACTCTTTGTAACTGGGGAACAGCTTGCTGCAGCCAATTGCTAGGGAAATTTAAACTCCTTCATAAATAGGTGAAGGCCCTTAAGGACATTTCGCAAATGTGGCACTTTCCACCATAGAAAAGAATACTAAGAAATGGCTCACAGAAAAATATCTGAAGGGAGTGAAAAGTTCTCTATAATATTCCCTCCCTCACTGAAATACACATACCATTTTCATGCTATGGGTCTTCTAAAACATGTAAGAAACAATTTTTATGATATGATCATGAGATTTTAACCACACAAAACTCAGTGCACTGTGTCAGATAAAAAAATAACAGAAAAGGCATCTTGTGAGCACTTCCTCATTTAAACCCATGTATGCCACTTGCCATATGGGTACCCTTCACCAATGAACTATCTGGGGTAGTGGTGCTGGGACTGCCTTCGGGGAGTGTGCAGCTGTTTGCTCCCTTGTTGGTGCCCCAAAGTCTGCATTCCGCTTCTCTGGCACTATCATCTCCCATCCTGGGCAGGATCTCAAACCTTGGCGGTTATTCTGAGATCCATCATGGTTGCTTTTGGTGCATGCGCTACAGGAGCATAGCAAGGTTGAGACTAGACTGGCCATGCTTCATGGCAAAAGGAAATTCAGTTGTAGGCAGGGACTTGAACCTACACTGCAGAGCTTGCAGTTCTGGAGCTCCTGCTGCTCATGTTGCATCTTTGAAAGCAAATATGGCCAAACCACATTTTTTCTCCCTGCCTTCTTGTGCTCCACTGACATGTGGGCAACAGTTGCATAACACCAGAGGGCTGTAGTTGCATGTGTGAGGCCAGTTGGGTGTGTTCATGTATGTCATCCACAGGAGCAGAAGTAGCATGTTACTCTATCACTGGTGGATGTTGGGGGGTTACTATGCACTCCAGTGTGATTACTACTATAGTGTTGCTGTGTGACCTTGGGCCAGTCACACTCTCTCAGCCTACCCTAACTCACAGGGCTGTTGTGAGGATAAAATGGAGGAGTAGAGTATTATATAGACTTCCCTAAATTACTTGGAGGATGGATATAATAAAAATATACTAAATATATAAGAAAAAAATGTACATAATTCATGTATACATGTTTCCACAGACCTGTAGGCACTGCTGTTGAAGAGTTTCTTGCCAAGTGGCTTAATTAGCTGGCTACCCATTTTTTGTGGCTCTGTGTGACACCACAGAGAAAAACCTGAACTGACTGCAATGGATGATTGGCCCCTTATTGGGTGATCTGTGTTAGAAGGACTGTGTTAATTCTAAAGGCATATTTTCCTACTACACAGTGATTTTTTCCTTATTTGTCATGTGATAGGAGATATGGTCAACCAAATCCATCCTAAATGCTTTGAATTTAATTATACACAATACTTTTTTGTATCTTAGCCCAACAGACTGTTTAAATAATGTTGCATGCTGTGTTTCTGACCCTATTAGGCTTACTAATGGGGAAGGGTTGACTTTGTGTGCATTATAGAGGGCAGTGATCACATCATCCTAATTGACATAGTACAACTGTGCTACAAGAAAATATTTCTCATTTAATGAAACCATTGCTCTAATTGGATTTGCTATCCTGAGGTGTGAAATAATTAGTGCATGGAGGTGTGATTTGAAGGGGAAAAGGGCGTCAGCTTCTTGGGAATACTATAGTGCCATGGAGAAAGCATGTCTCTTTTCTTCTGGCTCAACTCTTCCATCTTTAATAACCACCCAGAAGGTAGAAATTCTACAAGTAAATTCAATTAGTTGTTTTATATAGCTGTCACAGAAGCTATTTGAGTTAAAAGAAATATACAGTCCTCGCATGTTAGTAAAAATGAGACTTCAAATTCTATTAACAACCATTTTTAAGTGCTAGAAGGAGGTTAAAGGGGTACTCAAAATGGCATGGGATTTGCAAATATGCTCTCTATCAAAGCCTCAATGCCTCTAAACAAATGCAAGTAAAAAGAATGTAAGTCTTGGATCTAAGCTATGCAAATTTTCTGAGCATTATAATTGTGGGTGTATAAAATTTAAATTGCATAAACACATGTAATTTTCATAATTGATTCTCTTTGCCACATTTAAATTTGACAGAATTCATAGATTTCTAAAGACAGGTATGAAAGAGGGGAAAAAACCAATTAGAATCTGAGGAAGAAAAAAGTAGGACACAATAATTGGGTGAGGGCAAACAACCCAAATCTCTTTTTTTTTTGAAAATTTTTATTTTTTTAATATCTAACATGGAAAACTACAAAGAACTACAAAAATACAAGGGAAAGAAAAAAGGGGAAAAAGGGGAGGGGGGCTGGGAAAAGGGGAAGAGCAACATACAAACAATAAACACTACACTACATCTCTTGTATCCCCTTCATGCTGCAATTTTTCTTAAAAGTTAACTTTCTAATATGCGATCAGATTAGTAGATCTTATACAGTACAAGCCATATTCAGGATCAGATCTTCTTCCTCCCCCCCTTGCGTCTCGGTCTCAATTCTCTCTGCGCAGCTGGAGCAGCTGTGCCCGCTCTCTCCTCCCCCCCACCTTCCCCTTCAGACTTTGGACGTTCGTCTTGATGGAACTCCTGATGATTGAACAAAAAGTCTGTCAGCTGGGCTTCTGATGTAATCTTATAAATTTGATCCTTATAACTAAACAAAACGCCTTCTGGAAACAACCATTTATATTTCACATCACATTTCCTCAAGAAAGCCGCAAGTCCTTTATACTTGAATCTTCTTTTACGAGCCAAAAATGGAACATCCTTCAAAATTTTAACCTTGTTGCCCAAATAATCCAAGTCCACATTGTACGAATTATATAAAATGGTGTCCCGAGTCTTCCTAGATGAAAAGTCAATAATAATCTTGCGAGGCAGCTGCCGCTTCATTACATACTTTGAAGACGTCCGCCGGACCTCCAAGATGTCGCTTTTTAACTCTTCTTTAGTTGCCTCTGCGAATGTCGCCAAAAGTCCAGACACCACATCTTTTAAATTTTCATTTTCCTCCTCTTTTACATTCTGAAGACGCAGTACCATTTGGGCACGGTCCACTTGCAATCCTATTAATTGATTCTCCAAAAGCCTCACTTCCTTGCTTGTTGCTTTCATGAGTACTGCGTTCTCGTGCGCAGACTGCTCTGCTCCGGTCGCTGTTTCTTTAATGGCTTTCACCTCGCTCTCCACTGAATCAACCTTTTGCCCCATTTCATTCAGTTTTGCTACAAAGGGCTGCACAGCATCGAAAACTGCTCATCTCACCAACTCTTCCAAAGTTTCCCCCTTCCCCTGTAGCGTCGCCATCACCGATTTACTCATTGCTGGGCTCTGCTTTTTCATCACCATCTTGGGGGGGGGACGCCAACTGAGTTCCGAAACTCGGTAAAGGGGGAAGAAATCCGCGCCTCCTTAGCTTCAGCTCCCACCAATCCTTCACATACGCTTAAGAATCAGAAGGGATTCGCTTACTTACAGGCTTTCACCTTAAATCTGCTTATTGCCGTTCTCCATGGCCCGGCAGCACACGCGGTGCTGCGCAAGTCTGCCGGCCTCCGTTGGAGCAAGCGGGCAATTTACCCCCTGCATTACTTCCAGAGGGTTCTTCCCGCAGCGCCCCGGATCCAGGCTCCCTCACTGGGAGTCCTGGAGGTTAACCCTCGCGGGTCAACCGCCCAGTCAGGCTGCTCAGACAGTTCCCCCCAGACCTGCGGACAGGAACGTCCGACATGGCCGGGAAAACGAAAACGAATCAACAACCCAAATCTCTTGACATCTCTAATTGTTCTTTTTTTCTTCCTAATTTTTGAATCTTTGAGTAGAAAATACCTAAGATTCTTCAATTCCCTTCCTCAATGAGGACTAATAGCTTAAAAAATTAAGCGTTACAGAAAAGTAAAATGATGTTGCATGAAATACTCAGTTTTGTACTGTTTGGAGACTACAAAATGTGATTGATTGGGGTTATTCAAATCAGAAATAATACCATCCTCGACTTCCGGTTTGGGATTCATGGAGGTCTAACGCAGCTCCATTTGTGGAGCTGACCGGATTGCCGTTTTAACCGGCCGGAGGGGTGAAAATAACCCGCGGCCGACTGCTCTCAGGCGGGGAGCAGGCAAAGAACGCTCAAGACCCTAGGGTGAGCTAGATCTCGGACGAGGGGGGGCTCTACACAAGGAGTCTCCCCCCCGATCCTTGAGGTCCCACCTTGCGACGGGTCGGCTATAATCTCTGCGGCAATTTTGGGGCCAATTCGGCTGGCATAAGACCTACATACCCAAGCTTCGATCGGGGAGGGAAGTCGAGAGGAGAATTTAAGATCGAAACAGCGATTACAACCCGAGAAAGTTGAAGAGAAGGTAAAGATCGCTATCTCTTGAAACGGGACAGATTGACAAAAACAGAGAGGAAAGAAAGTAGATTTTTAAACTGCAACAGACTAGTGAAAAGGAGGTGAAGACTCGGCAGGAGTTGTATTTTAAAAGAGACTAAGTTTAAAGAAGTTATTACAAAAATCGGACTATTGTTTTGAATACCTGTGGTTTTGGAGCTGTGGGAAAAAGACACCATCGCGAGACCTGCTGTGGGAAGACGGGAGACAGGAAGTGCGTAACAACAATAGAGTGGCTGGAGGGAAGCGGCCCTTGCCAAAGGACAGGAAGTGGGGAATCGCCATCTTTGAAAGTGGAAGGGTCGTGGCTTCAGCGGAAGAGGAAGTAGGCCATCTTGGATTACAATAACATAGAGAAACCATAGAGAAAAGACGCCCGACATTTTGGATATAAAAAATTAATTTTGGCAAAGATTGGGACATTTAAAAAAAAGGAAAACGTTTAATTATACGCCACGGAGCTGAGGAAGAGAGCAGATTCGTGGGAGCGAGCTAAAGCAAGCCCCACGATGTCGAAAAAAGAGTGGCAATCGGCAATAGAAAATTTGGACAAAAAACTTATAGACATGATGAAAGAACTTAAGGACACGAAATTGGAGCTTATTAAAGAGGTCAAGGAAGTTACACAGACAGTAAAGTCGGAGCTGTCAGAAGTGAAAAAAGGCGTGGAAACGATTAGCAGTGAATTACAAGGAACGCAGCAGAGAGTTAAAACAGTAGAAGACGCGATGGAGAATTTAATAGACACGCAACAAACAGAGATGAGGCTGGTGAAGGGGAGGATGTCAGTTGCAGAAACTAAACACATGGAGAAGCAGCTTCGTTTTCGTGGTCTGCCAGAAGTGGAAGGGAAGTCAGCGCAAGAACAGATGACTGAGGTGTTGGCTGATTACCTGGGGAAGGAGGAGGAGGAAATTGTGGCTATCCTAGATGTGGCGTATCGTGTGAACTCGAGAATTGCAACCCAGAGGAAACTACTAAGGGATGTGATTGTGCAGTTTACAACTAGAAATATGAAAGAGAGGATTGTGACAAAACAATTTCAAGATCCATTGGAGATTGATGGCAAGACGATTATTATAATGAAGGAACTGCCCAGATCAGTGTTATTGGACAGGAAAAAATATAGAGTGCTAATTCAGACTTTGAAGGACATGAATATCAGATACAGATGGGAGTTACCGGAAGGAGTGTCCTTTGAGTTTGGAGGGGCAAAAAAACGCATCAGATCTGAGCGGGAGATGGAGAGATTTATCAAGGACAATGAAAAAGACTTACCAACAAAACCATGAATATGGAGTGTAAAGTATTATCTTGGAATGTAAATGGACTAAACTCACCGAATAAGAGAAAAAATATTTTTCATTGGCTATTAAAACAAAAATGTGATATTGTTTGTTTGCAGGAGACCCATATTAGAAAACAGGATGTAAAATATTTAAAATCTGGAAAATTGGGCAAAGAATTTGTAGCGGCTTCCAACAAGAAAAAAAGAGGAGTGGTGTTGTATATAAAAGAGGAGCTGCAGCCAAAACTTGTTATGAGAGATGTGGAAGCTAGATTTGTAGCAGTGGAATGTAATTGGAACTTAAAGAGAGTGTTGGTAGTCGGACTTTATGCACCTAACGGTGCAAAGGAAAGCTTCTTTGAGGACTTAAGGAAGCACCTAGACGATCTTGTATATGACCAGATAATTCTTGCTGGAGATTTCAATGGAGTGACAGATTTGGAACTAGACAAAAAGACTACAAAAGCACAAAAGAAAAGAGGACTATTGCCAAAGCTTTTTTTTGAGTTGATTCAACAAGAGACTCTCGAAGACGTATGGAGGAGAGAATATCCTAAAACCAGACAGTTTACTTTTTATTCTGCAAGGCATCTTACATTATCAAGAATTGATATGATCTGGGCCTCAAAGGACTTAGCGTTATGGACTAAGGAGGTAGAAATAATGCCGATGGTAGGCTCAGATCACAACCCAATTATGTGGAAATTTGGAAAAAGGAGAAAAAGGAAAGCCTGGAGAATAAATGAGGACTTGTTACAGGAAAGTGAGAATATGGAAACATTGAGAAGAGAGACTAAGTTTTTTATACAATACAACGTGAATAAAGAAGTACCAACCAGTAAAGTTTGGGACGCGTACAAGGCGGTTGTAAGGGGCATACTAATGGACTTAAATGGCAGAGCAAGGAAAAAGAAAGAGGAGAAGAGACAAGAGATTGAGGAGAAAATAAAGGCCAAAGAAGCACAGTTAAAAAAGAGACCAGGGAAAAAGAAAATATATCAGGAAATCAAAATTCTTCAAGAACAGTTAACAGCAATGAGTAATAAAGAATTGGAGTGGAACCTTAAAAGACTGAATCAAAAAGCTTTTGAGGGTGCTAATAAACCTGGGAAATATTTGGCATGGCAATTGAAGAAGAAAAGGGAAAAGAAAATAATAAATAAAATCTGTGAAGAAAATAAAACGTACCTGGAGCAGACTACCATTAGTAGAGCCTTCTATAAATTCTATGCGAAGCTGTATAATAAAAAAGAAGTAACCAAAGAATCAATAGCATCATATTTGGAGAAAACTAAACTTCCAGAGATTTCGGAAGCTTGGAGAAACAAGTTGAACAGTGAAGTAACTGATGAAGAAATAAGTAAGGCAATACAATCCGCAAATCTAGGAAAGGCGCCAGGGCCAGATGGACTTACGGCTAAATTTTATAAGACAATGGCCAACGAACTGGCACCATTCCTAAAAGAGGTGATGAACGGAGTTTTCAGGGATCAAAGAATTCCAGACACTTGGAGCGAAGCGAATATATCATTGATCCCAAAAGAGGGCCAAGATCTGACTAACGTGAAAAATTACAGGCCTATATCATTACTTAACAATGATTACAAAATTTTTGCGAAGATATTGGCGGAGAGACTGAAGGGGTGGCTCTCGGAAGTCATAGAGGAAGAACAAGCAGGCTTTTTGCCGGACAGACAAATAAGAGACAATTTAAGGACAGTGATCAATGCTATTGAATACTATGACAAGCGTTGTGATAAAGAGGTTGGTTTCTTCTTTGTAGACGCTGAAAAAGCGTTTGACAATTTAAACTGGGACTTTTTGTTTGCCACTATGGAAAAGCTACAATTGGGAGAAAGATTCATCAGAGCAATTAAAGAAATTTATAGAGACCAGACTGCAGCAATTGTAGTGAATGATGAATTGACCAAGAAATTGACGATTAGTAAAGGAACAAGACAAGGTTGCCCGTTATCTCCATTGTTGTTCATTTTAGTATTGGAGATTCTGATGATACAAATACGACAAGATGAGGAAATACGAGGAATAAAAATAAAGGACTATTCATACAAGGTTAGAGCATTTGCAGATGACATAATGTTAATTGTAGAAGATCCATTGGAGAACATGCCAAAAGTGATAGATAAGATCAAGGAGTTTGGTGATTTGGCAGGTTTCTTCATTAACAAAAAGAAGTCAAAGATACTATGTAAAAACATGACTAAGCAGAAACAACAATTGTTAATGGAAACAACGGACTGTGAAGTAACTAGTAAAGTGAAATATTTGGGAGTTGAGCTGACTGCAAAAAATATAGATTTGTTCAAGAATAATTATGAAAAATTATGGACTCAGATAGAGAGAGACTTGATCAAGTGGAATAGACTGAATTTGTCATGGTTGGGCAGGATTGCAGCAGTTAAGATGAACGTGTTACCAAGAGTAATGTTTTTGTTACAGACAATACCAATCATCAGAGACTCTAAACAATTTGAAAAATGGCAGAGGAAAATATCAGATTTTGTTTGGGCAGGCAAGAAGCCTCGAGTGAAAGTAAAAGTTCTACAAGATGCAAAGGAGAGAGGCGGAATGCAACTGCCCAATCTGAGACTTTACCATGATGCAATCTGCCTAGTTTGGCTAAAAGACTGGATGACATTAAAGAATAAGAAACTATTAGCCCTAGAGGGATATAAAAAAATTTTTGGATGGCACGCATACCTATGGCATGACAAAGTAAAGGTCAACTCGATGTTCCTGCATCATTTTGTAAGGAGAAGTCTATATACAATCTGGAAGAAGTACAGAACTTACTTACAAGAAGGAACCCCCTTGTGGGTGGTTCCATATGAGGTGATAGATCCGAGAGCTGTGGATAATGAACAACAATGTTTAACATACAAAGAAATAACTAAGATTGAAGTATCTAAACTTAGAATAAAGACGCAAGAGGAACTATCACCTAACTATGATTGGTTTCAGTATAGACAGATTAGAGACTTATACAACTCGGACTTTGCAAAAGGGGGCATACGAACAGAGAACTCGGAACTAGAGCAGACCCTTCTTAAAGAAGACAAGAAAAGAATATCCAAGGTATATCAAGTACTGTTGAAATGGTATACTGAGGATGAGATAGTTAAAACACAGATGGTGAAATGGGCTATAAACTTTAATAAAGAAATAACAATGGAGGCATGGGAATACTTGTGGAAAACTACAATGAAGACAACGACATGTATTAATATTAAAGAGAACATTTTCAAAATGATCTATCGTTGGTACATGACACCAAAGAAGATTGCGCTAGGGAATTTGAATACATCTAACAAATGCTGGAAATGTAAGAAACATGAGGGCTCCCTCTATCATATGTGGTGGTCGTGTGAGGTAGCTAGGCAGTTCTGGGGGGAAATAATAAGAGAAATGAGTGAAATTTTACAGTTTCAAATAAATAAGAACCCAGAACTCCTGCTGCTAAACTTGGGAATGGAGGGAATCCCAGCCCATCATAGGACGATGATATTTTATATGACTGCAGCAGCTAGACTTTTGTATGCGCAGAAATGGAAAGTACAAGAAGTGCCAACTATTGAAGATTGGATCTACAAATTGCTGTACATGGCTGAAATGGACAAGATGACAAGAAAACTGAGAGATCTGGACTCAGGGCAGTTTAACACAGACTGGGAGAAGCTGAAACAATATCTGGAGAAGAAATGGGAGGTGGGAGGAAAACTGTGGCAGTTTGAGAACTACTGAAGTATAATAAAAGTATAAAAGAGAGGGGTGACTTTACCGGGGGAGGAAGAGAAATGTGAATTTATAAGCAGTTAGATTAATTGATCGAGATATATATAGATATGTAAAGATTAAGTGATAGAATACTGATAGAGAATAATTAATGATAAGGTTTAAACATGAGGATTGAGTAACTAACAATATTTTCTTTCTCGGATAAGATTTATATGCACCAAACTGAATGCATAGAAGAGTTAAATTGATTGATTATGTGATAAGTTAGATAGAATTACCATAAAAAGATGAAATGAGTAATATATAGAGAATAAATCAAATTGTTTGATTTAAATGTGGGAAATTTTTATGGTTTACGATGTATAGGTTTATGATATATAGAAATATTCAAAACTGGAAAATGGGATAAATTGGTTATCTAAAGACATACGGTTTGGGTGTATAATAAGTAAAGGAGTTAAAGATGTACTGCTTAATATAATGGAGAATGTATATTTGTTTTAGACAGATGAATTTTATAGAAGTAAGGGAAAAGGGACAGAGGGTGGGAAAGCTGTTGGAAGTCAACAAAAGGGGGGGAAAGGGAGGGGGTTAGAAACGAAAAATTAGGGGAAAATTGAATGTAATGTAAAAATAATAATGCTCTAACCCAATAAAAAATTTTTCAAAAAAAAAAAAAAAAAGAAAAAGAAATAATACCATCCTCAAAATGGTCACTCAGAAGGTGAATTTAAAAATGTGGAGTTTTTACATTTAATTCCTTGGCCAATAATGAGGAAACCAAAGGTTTGTGATGTTCTGTGGTCTACAGGAGATGGCCAAGCCTTTTGTTCTCTTCTAACTTTATGGGTATAAACAAAGAATCTTAAAGAGCAATCCTAAGCAGGTCTACTCAGAAGTTAGTCCCATTTTATTCAATGGTACTTATTCCCAGGAAAGGGTTTTTTAAAAAAAAGATTACAGTAGTGGAAGCATAGTGTCCTTCTCTTAAAGCTCCTGTGTATTTGCTTCCATCATTTAGGAATAGCTGCTATGGTTTATCAAAGCAGGAAGCCCGAGGGCATGGCCAAAGCAAACAGCCAGGTAAAAGGTGAAACATATAACAATTTAGTCCTATCTCAGGAAACTGATCAAACTGAAAAACCAGGGTAGAACCTGATGGTTCATAGGTCCAAGTGAACCCTAGTGTCATTGACTGCCTTGAATCAAGAAGCTCCTCCTGGCCAGCTACACTGGTAGCACTCTAGCGTGGAAAATATTTTCCTCTTTTGCTGAACTGACATGACTGCTCATAAAGTAAGCCACCAACGTGAATCTGTGCTTAACATTATCAGTTTTTGGAGACATAAAAAATGTGCTCACTGCTTCAAGATAGCTATGTTAAGAACAATTTTGCCACACAGCCCAGTCATTTGAGACTACTAGTTAGAAATTCTGAAATGTGGGGCTTTTGAGAGATCTGAGCTTTTTGAAGGAGTATGAGATGTGCATACAGCTGAATCTGGTATCTAAGTATGCTGGATCAGTAGCAGATGTTTTGAATCAGAAAGATATTAAAAGTTCCACTGCTGGAAATGCTGTTGCAGCATTTCAAGTTTGGACAAAAGACTGCCACAAAGATGGTAGTGATGTATAGTTTCTGGTAATAGATAAGCTTTGTGCATAATTAGCACAATCTCATACATAAATATTAAACAGAACTGCTGTTATTTACTGAAGCTGACAGTTAACGCCAACAATAGAATAATTTGGCTGCAATTTTTTTAATAAAAGGTGCCCTTTGAGCCTTAGTAATATGCACACGTTTTGGAGCAAGTCTTACAGAACACACTTGAGGCTATTTCTGAGTAAATGTGCACAGCATTGGATTGATGGATTGTGCCTTTTGTGTTTGTTACCACTGGGATAAATGAAAAAATGAAGCAAGCTCTCCCTTGGGAGGGGACAGAGATGCAGAAGAGATCAGGAGGAGAAAGGAGAGAAGAGTCAAAATGTATCTCATTGTGTTTATGTGGGTTAGAGAACTTTAGTCCATAAACTGAGTTTTTATTTAAGCCTGTGTCTGGATTCATGAGTTGTACGTGGGGACATCCTGAGAGAACCCAGAGACTGAAAAGTCTCACAAAACCAAAGAACAAGAACCTTTCTTCTGCCTAAGGTCTGGAGTGGTTGTGCTCAGAGCCCAGAAATAGGAGTTGGGGTTCCTGGTTTGTATAGGTGGTGCAATTATTCCTTCTTGTTCTTCTCTCCCTTGTAACTTCTTAATCTGATTTTTGCAGGTGTGTTGTTTGTACCAAAGAACAAATCAAGACTCTTACGTGTCACAAACTTAACAGTACTTTATTAGAATACAGCATCCTTGTACCATGTCAAAGTTGCTTTGCAGAGTTATGGTGCCTCTTATTCTTTTCTGAGATAACTAAATAAAACAGAGTTGCTTGTGCTTACCTATAGTTCATCTAGGTCTTCTGTGCAGAGACACACTGGGACTGAGCTTGTACATGCCGGTTGCTCAGAATGATACCCTCTAGCTTAAAAGCTTGTGAGGGAGGGCGCCTCCCTCTTCAGACTGTGCGCTGGAACTGTTTCCTGCCAAAATGGTCATGTGATATGGAGGGGGAGTCACCCCCTCTCCCTCATTTCTCCTCTGCCATCGCAAAACCCTCTACCTCAACTGAAAGCAGAGAAAGCTCACAGCAGGGCAGGAGAAAGGGAATGTGTGCCTGCACAGATCACTTAGATGAATGTTTAGTGATGGTCTCCAGGCTGACACTGGGTCCCACCTCTCCATGCCCAGACAGCCCCACACAGGGGCCACCTCCCAGCTACTCCCCACCACAGCCCAGACCACCAGCCCTCTGGAGACAAGTCGCTTAACTCACCCAGGGCAATGAGAAAACCGGGGGCAGCAATGACAAGCTGGAGAAAGGGGACCGTGAGCAATTGGCAGGATGTGGCTGCTGGCAACGAGCCACCAGTCACCAGTAGAGGGGAGCAGAGAGCAGGCCATGAAGGGCTGGCTGCAGGACACATCAGCCAGCAGGTGACAGGTGCTAACTGATGTTGATGGACTGGCACCAGCACAAGGTAGCTTTGTGATGCTAGCCCAGCATTGGCCTGAAACTGGGCAAGGATGTGAGTTGTCTCCAGAGCACCCACCCACTCTCTAGCCAGGTAGGGAATGCTGAATTGTGGAAGGGCCACGGAGGCACGGCCCAGCCTCTCCCTGCCCTACTGAGATGCATAAGGGGACTGGAGAAAGGTAGGACCAGTGGTAGGACTTCCCCTCAGGCAGTGCTCTAATCCCTGGCCCTGGGATTGGCCTCTTCCTGCAAAAAGGGGTTGGAGGTAGAGCTGGAGGTGAGGGAAGGGATAGGAGGAGGTATCCATGGGCAGGTCAGGGAAGAGATGCAGTGGTGCTACTGATAGAGAGAGTGCATTTTCCAGGCAGAAACCAGTCCCCAAAGGCAACACCAAGGACTGAGGCTGAGGCAACCTGATCCAGCACCCCATTATTTGAGGCCTATGGGAGCCCTTGACAGGATGCTGGACTGGTGGATGTTGGACCCGGTGGAGGAGGAGGGCTCACAATGAACAACAGTTACAGGTAAGCACAACTCTGTTTTCATCTTTAGTCTTCAGTGCAGTCCCACACTGTGAGACTAGCAAGCTACTCACAATTGGAGGTGGAGAGATGTCATTTAAAAAGACTGCAGAATGTTGCCTTGCCCTTGTTAGGGCCAGAATAGCAAGCAACTAATTATCTATTTGAAATGGTTTTGTTCAGGCCAAATAAAACAGAATAGCTCTCCTAACATCCACTGTGCACTGTTTATTCTGCTGTTGATGTGGAAGCGGGAAAAAATACTGGAAGAACAATTTCTTGAAATACATGAAATTTAGACACTACTTTTAGGAAACTGTAAACTCAGACATATAACTACTCTTTCTGCATAAATCTTCATAAAAGGGGACTCTGTTCTTAAGACCTGTAACTCACTAATTCTCCTGGGCTGACTTAACAGCCAACAAAAAAGCCATCTTTGCTAACAAGGCTAAAAAACATGTTGCCATGGGCTCAAACGACTTTAACATTAAAAGAATCAGCACCATAAATAAAGAACACTGAGGTACAATATGGAATCTAGGAGGATGCAGACTGTACAATCCCTTCAGAAACAGTTTAGCCATATAGTGAGAAAACATAGTTTTACCATCAATCTTTGTGTGAAAAGCTGAAATTGTGGCTAAATTAACCTTTCTAGATGATGTGTCCACTCCTGAAGTCCACTAGGAGAAAAGGTAGTCAAAATTGCAGACAACATACAAGTATTGAGAAAAATCTTGCTATCAGCCCCTTGAACAAATCCGTTCCATGTATAACCATACAACCACCTAGTGGACGGTCTTCTGGCATTGAGAAAGATGTGTGCTACTTCACTGGAAAACCACAAGCCTAGTAACACTGTGAGATGCAACCTGTCCAGGACATGGTACAGTATCTGATCAAAGCAGAGCAGGTCTTAAAGGTAAGTACATATACTTAGAATCATAGAATCATTGAATTGGAAGAGACCTCCAGGGTCATCTAGTCCAACCTGCTGCACAATTCAGGAAATTCACAACTACCTCCTCCACACACACCCATTGACCCCTGCTCCATGCCCAGAAGATGGCAAAACACCTCCAGGATCCCTGGTCAAACTGGCTTGGAGAAAATTGCTTCTTGTCCCCAAAGTGGTGATCGACATTACCCTAAGCGTGTAAAGAGGGGCCACGAGAACTAAGCACTGATGTAACACTTCCTGCCCTCCCCCTCATGATCTGCCCAGGTTCACAGAATCAGCATTGCTGTCAGATGACCATCTAGCTTCTGCTTAAAAACCTCCAAAGAAGGAGAGCCCACCACTTCCTGCAGAAGACTGTTCCACTGTAACTGGCAGGAAGTTCTTCCTAATGTTTAGCCAAAAACTCTTTTGATTTAATTTCAACCCATTGGTTCTAATCTGACCTTCTGGGGCAACAGAAAACAACTCCACACACCATCCTCTATATGATAGTCCTTCAAGTACATGAAGATGGTTATCATATCACCTCAGTCGTCTCCTCTCCAGGCTAAACATATCGAGCTCCTTCAACCTTTCCTCATAGGACTTGGTCTCCAGACCCCTCACCATCTTTGTTGCCCTCCACTGGACATGTTCTAGCTTGTCTATATCTTTCTTAAATTGTGGTGCCCAAAACTGAACACGATACTCTAGGTGAGGTCAAATCAGAGCAGAATAGAGTGATACTATTACTTTGTGTGATCTGGACACTATACTTCTGTTGATACAGCCCTAAAATAGAATTTACCTTTTTAGCTACCACATCACACTGCTGACTCATGTTCAGTGTATGGTCTACTAAGGCCCCTAGATTCTTTCCACACATACCACTGCCAAGACAAGTCTCCCCCATCCTATAATTATGCATTTGATTTTTCCAGCCTAATACAGAACTTTACAATGCAGATCACATCTCCATTAATATTCATTTTATTTGCTTTAGCCCAGTTTTCCAGTCAAGAACATCCTATATCCTGCCTCTGTCTTCTACCATATTTGTTACCCCTACCAATTTAGTATTGTCTGCAAATTTAATAAGCATTCCCTCTATTCCTTCATCCAAATTATTTATAAAAATGTTGAACAAAACAGGTCCCAAAACTGATCCCTGAGGCACTCCACTTGTCCCTCTTCTCCAAGAGGATGAGGAACCATTAACAAGCCCTCTTTGGGTGCAATCTGTCAACTAATTACAGATACACCTAACAGTAGTAGGAACAAAACCACATTTTACCAATTTGTCAACAAGAGTATTATGTGGAACCTTATCATAAGTCTTACTGAAATCAAGATAAACTATGTCTACAGCATTCCCCTGATCCAGCAAAGTAGTACATTCTCAAAAAAAGAGATAAGGTTAGTCTGACATGATTTGTTCTTGAGAAACCAATGCTGGCTCTTAGCCATCCTTTCTAAATGCTCAAGGACTGACTGAGGTACTTGTTCTAAACTTTTCCAGGTATAGAAATCAAGCTGACCGGTCGGTAGTTACCTGGATCTTTATTTTTACCCTTCCTGAAGGATTTGCCCCTGGCTGTTTTGGGATCTGAAGCCATATCTAACATGGCCAGAAGGGGTCTATGAGAAAACAGGTGATCTCTTCTACTTGTATTTTGCAGATCACTTTGTTAAGCAGAAGTAACACAAGTAACACACAAAAGAACATCCCTGTCTAGGATATCTGAAAAGCATCCCCAAGTGACCTTATGGCCGAATCCACATTACCTCCGCGCGTCCCGGTGTTGCACTAAATGTCCGCGAAACACCCGGAAGTATAGCGTCTTTCAAGCGCGATTCAGAAATCGCGCTTGAAAGACGCTATACTTCCGGGTGTTTCATGGACATTTAGTGCAGCACTGGGACGCACGGAGGTAATGTGGATTCGGCCTATGTCACCCCACCCCTTGAATAGAAAAGCAGCACCTTGGAGCTGGTCTTGGTGGCAAACAGATGAATGTCTGGGAAGCCTCATTGTGTGAAAAAAACCTGTTGGATATACATATCTGCTACAATCATTTGTGGTTTGAGCTTCCCAACCTGCTGAGCCAATCTTTCCTCTAATTGTTAGAGACCACAATATGAATCGCTTGCAAGGTGATGTTTTCGGTTATAACCAATCCCATATGCGAATAGCTTCCATACATAAGAAACTGGAGGCAGTGCCATGCCACTTGTTCACATTTAACTTATCTAAAGTGTTGTCTGTTAAGACCTGGACACTCTTGTGGTAAACCATATCGGAAAAGTAGGTAAGGGCATAGTAGCTTGTAACTCAAGAACATTAATATGGAAGAACTTTTCCTCCATTGAACATGTGCCTTTAACATAAACATTATTACAGTGAGAACCCCATCCTTCCAAGGAAGCATTCATGGTGAGCACAACCTCTGGCTGCTGTACACCAAACAAGACCCTCCTCCCAAGATTAAAAGGGTCATCCCACCATCTAAGGGATTTCAGCACACTTCTATGCTGGGCATGAAGTTCAGGTCAAAATGCCTCAGAAACCACATCTGTAAAGGCCTCGTTTTGAGTTGTGCAAAAGGGACCACCGCAATGGTCGAAGCTATAAGCCGCACCGTGTTTTGAAAACAAAGTGCAGATTGATACCTGTATGGTAACTGCCAACGTATAAACCCTAGTCTCAACTAGAAATGCCATATTAACAGTGGGATCCAGTACCACACCAAAAAATTGCACAGTACAAGACAGAACTAATTTGGATTTATTCCAATTCACTACTAGACCTAAATTGTCACAGGCAAATAGGATGAGAGTGATGTTCATAAAGCAGGACTGAGCCATTATGAGCCAATAATCCAGATAAGGATAGAACATCCTTCCCACCTGAAATGAGCTATGACTACAGCTATACGTTCTGTGAATTGCTGGGGTGCTGTGACCGAATCGGGGGGGGGGGCAGTATATTGAAACACAGCATTCCCATAAATAAATCTGAGGTTTCTCCTGCAATTAGAATGTATGGAAAAATGGAAATAAGCAGCCTGTAAATCAAGGACTGCAAATCATGAGTCGAAAGTAAGCATTTGTGGAACCCACAGAAGAGTCACCATTCTGAACCTGGACACTTTGATAAACTTACTGAGGTTGAGTAAGTCCAGAGAAAGTCATTTTTTCCCAATCTTTCTTGTCTAGCAGAAAAAAGTGGGGGGAAACTGTATGGATTTTCCTCCTCAGTCACTTGCTAGACTGTGCCCTTATCAAGTAAAGACTGAATTTCCTCTGCAACTGAGGAAAATTATTGGGTGCCTTACTTGACAAACACATAGGAGGCAACTCCATTAACTCCAACCTATAATTTTGTTTAATAACAAAGAAAATCCCAGCTATCAGAAGTAATAAGCTACCAATGGGCAGTTTTCTAACTTATTGCAGAGCAAAATATGACTAGAAACCTGAGGCAGTCCTAGTCCTAGGCAAAACTCCTTGGAAGACTAGTTATTCTGGCCAGTTCTGGAACCACCAGCTTTTCTCTGCTTCAAAGATGGCTGATGAGAAGCTTGAGGATGATAAGGAGGATACTGTGCCTCGAAAGGGTAGTATCTGTAGGATCAACTTTGAGGCCATTGGAAGTCATGCCTGGAAGATGTCCTGTAGCCAGAAGACTGCATAGCAGGAGGGAGACTGCTATACAATGTGGCTGTTTGATAGTCTTTCTTCCATTGTCTCCAAAAACAGTGATGTGCCCTAGAAAGGCATGTCTTCCAATTTATTATGGGTCTCTAATGTAACAGAACAAATGAAGCAAGACCATGGGTGGAATCATCCAACACATGCTTGCTGGCAGCGATTTGTTGCTTTGACAGGTTTAATGCCTTCTCCTGAATCATTTTAAACAAATACTTCTTATTGTCAGGCAAACAGTCCATGTATCAGACCATCTTCTGCCATAGAAATATCCGATAAGCACTCAAAATTGCCAAGTTAGAGCGGAACTACAAGTGACAAAAGGCACAGGTTGGACACTTGTCTGCTTCCCTCAAGTTTTGATGGGAAATGTAGGCATCCTAGTCTTGCAGCTTGGCTCTCTGACTGCCGTCCAATGGACTTTTCAACTGTCACTTGTCCAACATTCCGCCAAGCTGCCTACATTTCCCATCAAAACTTGAGGGAAGCTGACAAGTGTCCAACCTGTGCCTTTTGTCACTTGTAGTTCCGCTCTTAGTTTGCAATTTTTCTGAGAGCTGCAGAATAATACATGTTGTGGCTACAAAACATACACATCAATATTCAGAGAGGCTGCCATGTGAAGCATTTGCTTTCAGAATATAACTTATAGTCCTCATCAAGGGAAACCATTCTGGATCCCCCACTACCTTCTCAGGCAATAGCTCCTAAGGCATATTCATGCTCAAATCTGAGCCAATTACCTTGACATCAGAGTATGAGTCAAATCCAAGACAGAATGAAATGCCAGCAGAGGAGGCGACCAAGGTGGAAACTGAGAGTGGTACACCTCTTCCCATGGCACTGTGACATGGATGATGGGTTGGATCTTAATGGAACATTGGAGGAGCTGTCTCCATCTCTTCCCCCAGCTCTGGTGACTCAGGTGATATCACCCAATCTGGTGAGGGTGGAGCATCTAATATCACCATCAGATCCAAAAGAAGCCCAGACTTCCGGTTTGGGATTCATGGAGGTCTAACGCAGCTCCAATTGCGGAGCTGACCAGACTGCCGTTTTAACCGGCCGGAGGGGTGAAAATAGCCCGCGGCCGACTGCTCTCAGGCGGGGAGCAGGCAAAGAACGCTCAAGACCCTAGGGTGAGTTAGATCTCGGACGAGGGGGGGCTCTACACAACGAGTCTCCCCCCGATCCTTGAGGTCCCACCTTGCGACGGGTCGGCTATAATCTCTGCGGCAGTTTTGGGGCCAATTCGGCTGGCATAAGACCTACATACCCAAGCTTCGATTGGGGAAAGAAGCTGAGAGGAGAATTTAAGATCGAAACAGCGATTACAACCCGAGAAAAGTGAAGAGAAGGTAAAGATCGCTATCTTTTGATACGGGACAGATTGACAAAAACAGAGAGGAAAGAAAGTAGATTTTTAAACTGCAACAGACTAGTGAAAAGGAGGTGAAGACTCGGCAGGAGTTGTATTTGAAAAGAGACTAAGTTTAAAGAAGTTATTAAAGAAATCGGATCATTGTTTTGAATACCTGTGGTTTTGGAGCTGTGAGAAAAAGACACCATCGCGAGACCTGCTGTGGGAAGACGGGAGACAGGAAGTGCGTAACAACAATAGAGTGGCTGGAGAGAAGCGGCCCTTGCCGGAGGACAGGAAGTAGGGAATCGCCATTTTTGAAAGGGGAAGGGTCGCGGCTTCAGCGGAAGAGGAAGTAGGCCATTTTGGATTACAACAATATAGAGAAACCATAGAGAAAAGACGCCCGACATTTTGGACACTTTAAAATTTAATTTTGGCAAGAAGATTGGGACATTTGAAAAAAAAAACGTTTAATTTTACGCCACGGAGTTAAGGAAGAGAGCGGATTCGTGGGAGCGAGCTAAAGCAAGCCCCACGATGTCGAAAAAAGAGTGGCAATCGGCAATAGAAAATCTGGATAAAAATCTGGACAAAAAACTTTTAGATATGATTAAAGAGCTTAAGGACACGAAATTGGAGCTTATTAAAGAGGTTAAAGAGGTTACACAGACAGTTAAGTCGGAGCTGTCAGAAGTGAAAAAAGGTATGGAAACGATTCGTAGTGAATTACAAGGAACGCAGCAGAGAGTTAAAACAGTAGAAGACGCGATGGAGAATTTAATAGACACGCAACAAACAGAGATGAGATTGGTGAAGGGGAGGATGTCAGTTGCAGAAACTAAACACATGGAGAAGCAGCTTCGTTTTCGTGGTCTGCCAGAAGCGGAAGGGAAGTCAGCGCAAGAACAGATGACTGAGGTGTTGGCTGAATACCTGGGGAAGGAGGAGGAGGAAGTTGTGGCTATCCTAGATGTGGCATACCGTGTGAACTCGAGAATTGCAACCCAGAGGAAATTACCAAGGGATGTGATTGTGCAGTTTACAACTAGAAACATGAAAGAGAGGATTGTGACAAAACAGTTTCAAGATCCATTGGAGATTGATGGCAAGACGATCATTATAATGAAGGAACTGCCCAGATCAGTGTTATTGGACCGGAAAAAATATAAAGTGCTAATTCAGATTTTGAAGGACATGAAAATCAGGTACAGATGGGAGCTACCGGAAGGAGTGTCCTTTGAGTTTGGAGGGGCAAAAAAATGCATCAGATCTGAGCGAGAGATGGAGCGATTTATTAAGGACAATGAAAAAGACTTACCAACAAAACTATGAATATGGAGTGTAAAGTATTATCTTGGAATGTAAATGGACTAAACTCACCGAATAAGAGGAAAAATATTTTTCATTGGCTACTAAAACAAAAATGTGATATTGTTTGTTTGCAAGAGACCCATATTAGAAAACAGGATGTAAAATATTTAAAATCTGGAAAATTGGGCAAAGAATTTGTAGCGGCCTCCAACAAGAAAAAAAGAGGAGTGGTGTTGTACATAAAAGAGGAGCTACAGCCAAAATTTGTTATGAGAGATGTGGAAGCTAGATTTGTAGCAGTGGAATGCATTTGGAATTTAAAGAGAGTGTTGGTAGTCGGACTTTACGCACCTAACGGTGCAAAAGAAAGCTTCTTTGAGGATTTAAGGAAGCATTTAGACGATCTTGCATATGACCAGATAATTCTTGCTGGAGACTTCAATGGAGTGACAGACTTGGAACTAGACAAAAAGACTACAACGGCACAAAAGAAAAGAGGACTATTGCCAAAGCTTTTTTTTGAGTTGATTCAACAAGAGACTCTCGAAGATGTATGGAGGAGAGAATATCCTAAAAGTAGACAGTTTACTTTTTATTCTGCAAGGCATTCTACATTATCTAGAATCGATATGATCTGGGCCTCAAAAGACTTAGCGTTATGGACTAAGGAGGTAGAAATAAAGCCGATGGTAGGCTCAGATCACAACCCAATTATGTGGAAATTTGGAAAAAGGAGAAAAAGGAAAGCATGGAGAATAAACGAGGACTTGTTACAGGAAAGAGAGAATATGGAAATATTGAGAAGAGAGACAAAGTTTTTTATACAATACAACGTGAATAAAGAAGTACCAACCAACAAAGTTTGGGATGCATATAAGGCGGTTGTAAGGGGCATACTAATGGACTTAAATGGCAGAGCAAGAAAAAAGAAAGAGGAGAAAAGACAAGAGATTGAGGAGAAAATAAAAGCCAAAGAAATACAGTTAAAAAAGAGACCAGGAAAAAAGAAGGTATATCAGGAAATTAAAATTCTTCAAGAACAGCTAACAGCAATGAGTAATAAAGAATTGGAGTGGAATCTTAAAAGACTGAATCAAAAAGTGTTTGAGGGTGCTAATAAACCTGGGAAATACCTGGCATGGCAATTGAAGAAGAAAAGGGAAAAGAAAATAATAAATAAAATCTGTGAAGATAATAAAACGTACTTGGAGCAGATTACCATTAGTAGAGCCTTTTATAAATTCTACGCTAAGCTGTATAATAAAAAAGAAGTAAACAAAGAATCAATAGCATTATATCTGGAGAAAACCAAACTTCCAGAAATCTCGGAAGCTTGGAGAAATAAGTTGAACAGTGAAGTAACTGACGAGGAAATAAGCAAGGCAATACAATCTGCAAATCTAGGAAAGGCGCCAGGGCCAGATGGACTTACGGCTAAATTTTATAAGACAATGGCCAATGAACTGGCACCATTCCTAAAAGAGGTGATGAACGGAGTTTTCAGGGATCAAAGGATTCCAGATACTTGGAGTGAAGCGAATATATCATTGATCCCAAAAGAGGGCCAAGACTTGACTAACGTGAAAAATTATAGACCTATATCACTACTTAACAATAACTATAAAATTTTTACGAAGATATTGGCGGAGAGATTGAAGGGGTGGCTCTCGGAAGTCATAGAGGAGGAACAAGCAGGCTTTTTGCCAGACAGACAAATAAGAGACAATTTAAGGACAGTGATTAATGCTATTGAATATTATGACAAGCGTTGTGACAAAGAGGTTGGTTTCTTCTTTGTAGACGCTGAAAAAGCGTTTGACAATTTAAACTGGGACTTTATGTTTGCCACTATGGAGAAGCTACAATTGGGAGAAAGATTCATCAGAGCAATTAAGGAAATTTACAGAGACCAGACTGCAGCAATTGTAGTGAATGATGAATTGACTAAGAAATTGACGATTAGTAAAGGAACAAGACAAGGTTGCCCGTTATCTCCATTGTTGTTCATTCTAGTATTGGAGATTCTGATGATACAAATACGTCAAGATGAGGAAATTCGTGGAATAAAAATAAAAGACTATTCATACAAGGTCAGAGCATTCGCGGATGACATAATGTTAATTGTAGAGGACCCATTGGAGAACATGCCAAAAGTGATAGATAAGATTAAGGAGTTTGGAGACTTGGCAGGTTTTTATATTAACAAAAAGAAGTCAAAGATACTATGTAAAAATATGACTAAGCAGAAACAACAATTGTTAATGGAAAGAACGGATTGTGAAGTAACAAGCAAAGTGAAATATTTGGGAGTTGAACTGACTGCAAAGAATATAGACTTATTCAAAAACAACTATGAAAAATTATGGACTCAGATAGAGAGAGATTTGATCAAATGGAATAGTCTGAACCTGTCATGGTTGGGCAGGATTGCAGCAGTTAAGATGAATGTGTTACCAAGAGTAATGTTTTTGCTACAGACAATACCAATCATTAGAGACTCTAAACAATTTGAAAAATGGCAGAGGAAAATATCAGATTTTGTTTGGGCAGGCAAGAAGCCTCGAGTGAAAGTAAAAGTTTTACAAGACGCAAAGGAAAGAGGCGGAATGCAACTGCCCAACCTGAGACTTTATCATGATGCAATCTGCCTAGTTTGGTTGAAAGAGTGGATGACATTGAAGAACAAGAAACTATTAGCCCTAGAGGGATATAAAAATTTTTTTGGATGGCACGCATACCTATGGCATGACAAAGTAAAGGTCAACTCGATGTTCCTGCACCATTTCGTACGGAGAAGTTTATATACAATCTGGAAGAAGTATAAAACTTACTTACAAGAAGGAACCCCCTTGTGGGTGGTTCCATATGAGGTGATAGATCCGAGAGCGGTTGATAACGAACAACAATGTTTAACATACAAAGAAATAACTAAAATTGAAGTATCTAAACTTAGAATAAAGACGCAAGAGGAACTATCACCTAATTATGACTGGTTCCAGTATAGACAGATCAGAGACTTATATAATTCGGACTCTGCAAAGGGGGGTATACGAACAGAGAACTCGGAACTAGAGCAGACTCTTTTTAAAGAAGACAAGAAAAGAATATCCAAGGTATACCAAGTACTGTTGAAATGGTATACTGAGGACGAGATAGTTAAAACACAGATGGTGAAATGGGCTATAAATTTCAATAAAGAAATAACAATGGAGGCATGGGAATACTTGTGGAAAACTACAATGAAGACAACGACATGTACTAATATTAAAGAGAACATTTATAAAATGATATATCGTTGGTACATGACACCAAAGAAGATTGCGCTAGGGAATTTGAACACTTCTAATAAATGCTGGAAATGTAAGAAGCATGAGGGCTCCCTCTATCATATGTGGTGGTCATGTGAGGTAGCTAGGCAGTACTGGGGGGAAATAATAAGAGAAATGAGTGAAATTTTACAGTTTCAAATAAATAAAAACCCAGAACTCCTGCTACTAAACTTGGGAATGGAGGGAATTCCAGCCCATCATAGGACGTTGATATTTTATATGACAGCAGCAGCTAGACTTTTGTATGCGCAAAAATGGAAAGTACAAGAAGTGCCAACTATTGAAGATTGGATCTACAAATTGCTGTACATGGCAGAAATGGATAAGATGACAAGAAAACTGAGAAATCTGGACTCAGGGCAGTTTAACACAGACTGGGAGAAGCTGAAACAATATCTGGAGAAGAAGTGGGAGGTGGGAGGAAAACTGTGGCAGTTTGAGAACTACTGAAGTATAATAAAAGTATAAAAGAGAGGGGTGTCTTTACCGGGGGAGGAAGAGATAAATGTGAATTTATAAGCAGTTAGATTAACAGATTGATATATATATGGATATATATAGGTTAATAGATAGAATGTTGATAGAAAATAATTAAGGATAAGGTTTAAATATGAGGATTGAGTAACCAACAATATTTTCTTTCTTTGATAAGATTTATATGCACCAAACTGAATGTATAGAAGAGTTAAATTGATGGAATATGTGATGAGCTATATAGAATTACCATAAAAAGATAGAATAAGTAATATATAGAGAATAAGTCAAATTGTTTGATTTAAATGTGAGATTTTTATGGTTTATGATATATAGGTTTATGATATCTAGAAATATTTAAAACTGGGATAAATTGTTTATCCAAGATGGAAATAAAGACTTACAGTTTGGGTATATAACAAGAAAAGTAGTTAAGGATATACTGCTTAATATAATGGAGAATGTATATCTGTTTTAGACAGAGGAATTTAATAGAAGCAAGGGAAAAGGGACAAAGGGTGGGAAAGCTGTTGGAAGTCAACAAAAGGGGGGGAAAGGGAGGGTTAGAAATGAAAAATTTGGGGGAAATTGAATGTAATGTAAAAATAATGGATTCTAACCCAATAAAAAAATTTTCAAAAAAAAAAAAAAGATCCAAAAGAAGCCCAGATCCGAAGATCTTGACTGTTCCACTGAACATGAATTACAGCACTTCTCCTTACGCCATATCTTTTCATTGTGCTTCTGTGCAGGAAGCTCCCAAAAACTCTCCCTAGGAAGAGCCAAAACTGGTAATGTGGAGCTCCTGCACTGTGAGTTGGACAAGGTCCTGCGTGAAAACACTGACATGGAGGATGACTTGGCCAGAAATGATGGCTCTTGAGACTGAGAGCAATTTCAAAAGTGATTTGAAGGTGAAGCATTTGATCTGAGACGCCTGCCAGAGGCATCATATCCACCATCGAAGTGGACATTTTCAAGGTTGATTTGGTCTGAGGGCCCAAGTTCTCCACTGTAGTAGATTTCTTTACTGCTGGACTAGCAACATTGGTCATTGCCTTCTCCCATCTCCCACAGCATGGTCTTGAGATGGGTAGCCCAATCTCCTCTGGCCATAGGCATAAACATCTAGCACTACCTATAATGCTCAACAATGTGTCCTTCACCCAAACACAGCAGGCACAAAGAATGACTGTTAGTCTTAGTCATCTTTGTCCTACACTCTTCACACTTAAATAGCATCTTCTCAACCATCATAACTAATTGAAGAGAACAAGGATGGTCGTCTTCAACTTCTGTTTATCTTATTTATTTATTTCAAATAAGTCTTCTGGAAATATCAGGAGCCAATACAAAAAGAGAAAAACTCCTCAAAAGCTGAGATAAAATTTTTACATCATGTGATATTTGCTAAGCACAAGCCAAAAGATCTGTTCTCTGTGGTAGCAAAAAACAAACAGGGTGGGTGGGTGTTGACCTCTCTGGATCATGTGACTGTTGCAGTGGGAAACCATCCTGGTGCACAATTCGAAGGGGGAGGGGTGACCCCCTCACAAGCCTTTAAGCTATAGACTCCTGTTCTCAGTGGCTGGCCTGCGCAAGCACAGTCCCAATGTGAGATTGCATTGAAGACTGATGATAAAGTAACTATTCCATCAAATAAGGAAACAATGGCAACTTAGAATCAAACAATACCCTGGGATGCTTACTCTAAGTAGATCTGCTTAGGAAGAGCTTCCCAATAAATTTGCTCTGGAAAAAGTGGACAATGTGACATCTACATATAACATGACCATTTC
The DNA here is from genome assembly GCF_028583425.1 of Eublepharis macularius. Classification (NCBI taxonomy): domain Eukaryota; kingdom Metazoa; phylum Chordata; class Lepidosauria; order Squamata; family Eublepharidae; genus Eublepharis; species Eublepharis macularius. The sequence continues at coordinate 87,172,274 of NC_072794.1, read as the reverse complement.
TTTAAAGAGAGACTCGTTTTCGTGCTGCAATACCTGGAAATGGAACATTAATTGGTGGTTTTGTTCCACATGTAGAGTAGGTTGATCACTGACTGTAATCTGATAACTGGACTGAAAGGCAATTACAGAAGTAGCAATTATCTGTTCCCTACCAGTCCTGAACAGCGTTGAAGGATTCTTCACAAGTAATATCATACATAAGGATAAATCCCATGGCTCCTCGATAATAGGCAGTGGTAATGGTCCTGTATCTTTCTTGTCCAGCAGTATCCTAAAAGAAAACAAACACTAGAATAATATAGGCATTAAATTTATGTTCCTAAGCTGAAAGCACTGTACACCCATTGATATCAGCATAAGAGCCATTTTATTTATTTGTTTGTTTTATTTACAAGATTTTTACTCCATCTTTCTGCCCTTATAGGGCCACTAAGATGGCTAACAAATTAAAAGAAATTAAAATCTCATCTTAAAAACCATTTAAATCAGTACATAGATACATCATTAAAACAATTTAAAACCAGAGCTTAAAATGAATACAAAAAATAAAAACAACAGTTAAAACATCAGGGAAGGTGGAGGGATCACTGAAAGAATGCCAAGCAAAATAAAAAGTCTTCACCTGTTGGCAGAAGATGGCAACAGGAGACTGTATTCCCTGGGCAGATGCAGTCTTATAGGAAAATATATACTTATTGATGTCTATGCTTTTATTGATTGTTAGCCTCCGTGTTGAGCAGAAAGTTGGCATGAGGAAGACTGGCTTTTCTGAAAACCGTGTCTCCTATGCCCCTGTAAGACTATGATTAATTCCAGTCCCCTTGGGAGCAGCTACTCTTTGCAAATAAATTTCAGAGTGGTAGTCATATAAGCGTCTAAATGCAAGAGAGGAGAACAATATCCCCCCATTGGAGAGAAAGGCAGGATGTAAATGAAATAAGTACATTAATAAATAAGCTTCTTACAGAAAATAAATAAATATTCTAAAACGAAAATTCTAATTGTTACATAGGTTTTTCTGTACCAAAGGCTGCTTTATCAGATCAGATGCATGAAATGTATCTTTGAAGTGTAACAAGAATCCTTTGCAAAGAGCGAATGCTTTTTATATTAAAAGGTGAGATCTAGTTCCTTTAGAAATTCAATTTTCCAATGAGAGTAGAAATTATCTACCTTCATTTCCCCTGCTTCTTTGTTCTGGCACTGATATGTGCCTTTGGAACAGTGGCTTCTATGCCCCCAGACACTGGAATCTGGATTTTGGAAAATGGATTTCTGTTCACAAACTCTACAACTGTGCTTTGTCTTGATTTTTACCATCTAGGAACAAAGATGGCTTTTTAGTTAATTTAGAAATCTTTTTGCCAGATAGTTAAATAAGAGAAGATAGGTAAATAGGGCAAATAAAAAGTATTATATGGGTAAATAAAACAGAGGAAAATGGGTATACTGGCTTGCCCTAAAAATATCCTGGGAGGTGAAGGATTTCTCGGATGTTTAAAGCAGCACAATGGGACCATCAACAAAGAAGAGATAAAGTGTATAACTGAGGTATGCAGTAAAAACGTACTTTTCGCCTTCACCACAAAGATGGACATGGGGAAAAAGACAAGATTGGAAACAGATCTTGCATGGTACCCTCATGTTGTCATGGAATTCTAACAGCACGACAGCATAGCGTGCAAACAAACCCTTTTTCTGATCATTGACAGGCTACAGAAAAAGGGGAAATAGAAAAATGTCTCTTTAGTGCTCTCTTTTCTCTACTTCCCCACATCCACCTCTCTGAATAGCAGCCAGCACTAGAGACTGTAATAAAGGAAATCTTCACCTCTGGGGTCTGATCTCATGCTCCTTTCTTCCATTGCCTTTAGAGGCTTTGCTTGGGCACTTCTCTACTCTCCTCACCTTGACAATCCCAGGGACTAGCACCTGTATTTGCATATTAGAGGACTGAGGAGTTTCACTGCTGCATCCCACTTTGGATCTCACTCTGGATAAATTTAATCAATTGGAGCAAATGGTGGGTTGCAGAGTTCAAATTACATGAACACTGCACATTTACAAAATGAAAACTGCACATATCTACTGCTATCACAGAAAACTGAGCAAAAAACCAAAGAAAAGTCATATCCTTGTTCCCTAAACTCTGTACATATCCTAAAGGATGTTAATTTAAGGTAGGCTACTGGAGTTGCAAGAAGTCAGAATTAGTTCATTACCTCAGTTCTCAGAGTTGAAATTTCTTCCATTGTCCCTTGATACATGGGTCGTTTTCATACATCCAACCTACTGTTACTGATTCTGCTTTTCCATTAGTCACTTATATTCTTTTTCCATGTATATTGTTTCATATCTTCCTCTTCGATACACACCTTAACGTGGTGAGGGGGTTTCAGTGTGTCAGTGAAGCTGAGAGCAACATCGTCAGGAGTGCAGGCTTGATCAAGAGACTAAACTTCTGGAAGAGTCACTCAAGGCGGAATGGTCAAAGTAGGGTACAAATGCAAAAATAAATAAATAAATAAAATTTTGATGAAGAATCAAAAATCTTGAAAGTGAAGTAAAAGCTGCACTCAAAGCAACTGAGAGAAACAAAGTACCTGGAGTAGATAGAATACCAATAGAGCTATTTCAATGAAGTCCCTCAAATTCTTAACAAGAATCTGTCAACAAATGTGGAAAATCAGACAATGGCCCACAGACTGGAAATGTTCAGTCTACATTCCAATTCCCAAAAAAGGTGATGCCATAGAGTGCAGCAACTACTAGACTATTACGTTAATTTTCCATGCAACCAAAGTGATGCTCAAAATTCTACCGTAAAGACTCTAACATATATGGAACAAGAAATGCCAGATTTTGAAGCAGCATTCAGAAAAGGAAGAGGCACTAGAGATCACACTGCAAATTTATGATGGCTAATGGAACATGCCAGGGAATTTCAGAAGAAAATCAGCCTGTGTTTTATAGATTACAGCAAAGATTTTGTGTGTGTGGATCATGAAAAGCTATGGAGAGTCTTAAAAGAAATGGGGTTGCCACAACATCTGATTGTTTTGATGCGCAACCTGTACTCTGGACAAGAGGCTACTGTCAGGACAGAATATAGGGAAACAGAAGGGTTTCCAATTGGCAAGGGTGTCAGACAAGAATGCATATGATCTCCCCATCTATTCAACCTCTATACAGAGTATATCATAAGGAAAGCTGGATTAGACCTAGAAGAAGGTGGAGTGAAAATTGGTGGAAGGAACGTTAACAATTTGAGATATTCAGATGACACCACATTACTGGCAGAAAATAGTGAAGACTTGAAATGACTACTGATGAAAGTTAAAGGAGAAAGTGCCAAAGCAGGATTACAGCTGAATGTCAAGAAGACAAAACCAATGACTACTGAGGAATTACACAACTTTAAAGGTGACAGTAAGGAAATTGAAATTGTTCAAGATTTTCTATTCCTTGGCTCAATCATCAGCCAAAAGGGAGACTGCAACCAAGAAATCAGAAGAAGATTGAGATTTGGAAGAACAGCTGTGAGGGAGCTAGAAAAGATCCTTAAAGATAAAGATGTCTGTCTGGGAACCAAGATCAAGATAATCCAAACTATGGTATTCCTCATTACTATATATGGATGTGAATGTTGGATGGTGAAGAAAGCTGACAAGAAGAAAATTGATTCATTTGAAATGTGGTACTGGAGGAGAGTTTTGTGTATACCATGGACAGCCAAAAAGACAAATAAGCAGGTACTAGATCAAATCAAGCCTGAATTCTCCCCAGATGCTAAAATGACAAAACTCCTGATCTCATCATGAGAAGACAAGATTCTCTGGAAAAGACAATAATTCTAGGAAAAGTGGAAGGCAGTAGGAAAAGAGCAAGATTTAAAACAAGATGGCTTGACTCAATAAAAGAAGCCGCATCCTCCAGTTTGCAGGATCGGAGCAAGTCCATTAATAATAGGATGTTTTGGAGGTCTTTCATTCATAGGGTCACAAGAGGTGACTTGATGGCACATAACACACACATACATTGTTTCATATATACATACTATAATCATATTTTCATATATGAATTTTTTCTTAAAATGCAGGAGTCATTCATTTAGTGCTTTCACAGATCTGAATTCTTTTCAGCTGATCTGTATGCATACAATGAATAGGGAGTAGGATCACAGCAGCCAGCTCTGTTCCCAGCCTTCAGGCATCTATTGAGACATATGCATACAGCCTATGTGCATACAACAGTAACACTCATAGGGAGAGGTTGCCAGGCTGAAAAACACAACATGGAAGCCTGAAAAGGCGCGTTCCAAATAGCATCAAGAGAGCTGAACATACTTCATGTGAATGAACCAGATCTACAAATGTAGATGTCCTTAGAGCAAGCAGCCTGATCTTCCAGTACACTATCACACATTTTGCTCCCATAAATGAAGTCTATCACGGTTAGGGGCAGTCATACTAACCTGGCAGCCTATGAAATGTCCCACTTCCCTGGTTTAAAACTTTTGCATTGTCTGTAAGCTTTTATATAATAAACTATGAAATTTTGCCCTGCAGTTCCATCTTGCAAGTACTGGTTTTCAAAGCACCATGATCACATTGTAACATGATGTTTATTTTATCCCCCACACAAGCCCCTTTCAGACATTCTAAGACCATTCAATGAACATGCAACAGAAGATGAAGCAACCCTATCCTAAGTATATTAATTGAAATGCATACATAAAGTCTATGTTGGCTTGCCAGCTCTGAGTTGGGAAATTCCTGGAGCCTGTAGAGGATGGGGTGTGCGGAGGGACCTCAGAAGGGTCTGATGCCATAGAGTCCACCTTATACAGAAGCCATTTTCTCCAGAGAAATTGATCGCTGCCATCTGGAGATCAGTTGTAATTCTGAGAGATCTCCGGGCCTCACATGGAGGCTGGCAACTTTAGTCTACATGCATACACATGAGTGCATATGACTCTCTCCACATTGTTGGGAACCTGCTTTTTCAGAGTTCCTTATTGTGTGGAGAGACCCCACAAGTGTTACTGTTATATGCACACTGGCTGTATGCACATGTCCCAATAAATGCCTGAAGGCTGGGGACAGAGCTTGTTTTTGTTTGGTTTTAATGTTTTTTATTATATTTTTTTTAATCTGTTGGCCACTTTGGTGGCCCTGATGAGGGCACAAAGTCAGTGTATGAATTGTGTAAATAAATAAATACATCCAAGTGCCATCACTAAGGCAGGCCAGGGGCAGGGGGAGCAACCAGGCATCCCTTGATCACATCTGGATCTACCACAACTGAGAATTATCTCCAGAACGAACAGTTTATATTGCGCTTTAATCATTCTCATGTTAGATTCCAATGCCTATGTGCTCCTTTTTATTTATTTAAAACATTTGTATGCCATCTTTCTACCCAACTAGAGATGATCACCCAAGGCAGCAAACATTAAAGCAAGTAAAAATTTTAAAACAACATTTTAAAACAATTTAAATTTAAAGCATTTTAAATAGCATAAAAATAATGACAGAATGAATATGAAAAGACTATGTCTCTTGTGCTCTTTGGAAGAGATTAGATTCTGTCATCCTATGCAGATTTATTGGCGCTATCATGGTGCTTTTAATCACTACAGTAGCTGGCTGTAGAAAAGGAGGATCCTTGTGTGAGTGACCGAAGGATGCATTTGCTACAACCTGGAGAAAAAAAACTTCTTTATCTCTTAGCAAAATGGAAATTTATACTCTACTTTTCAGGTACCAGTGCTTGCATAACAAAGATGCTGCTGCTATCTATCAAACAAGCATACCTTTATTTACATTCTGGAATCAGGGCAGAACACCTCATTGCAAGATACTCCTGTCAACTGTCAAATGGAAGTATATGGCAATATGTCTGTTTCCAGTTCTTTAGAACTGAAAGCCCTGCAGAAAGGAACATGACTTTATCTATTTTACCTTGAAATACAATTTAGGGAGGAGTTCTATACAATCGGAATGTCTTCTTCCAGCATTTTGAACACCAGTTTGTCCAAACAAATTATTTGGTTTGTGTTGCCATCCTTTAGGTTTGGAAGGGAACATTCAACAAATTACTTTGGAAGTAATGATCTTTTATTCAGCAGTATTTAAAGGATTGGTATAATTTTAAATGATCACAACAGATTGAGACACATCACCTATTTTCTATACAGAGGAAGAAAATATGAAACTTCCCTAAACCATCATTAGTGAATCCAGAGCCAAAGAATAGCCTGCAATGTCAATTGCTCTAATCACTGGCTGTGCTCCTTTAGCATTGTAGTTGTCTCTTTCCCCCCCTTTTTTTTGCTGCTTTAGCCAGGCAGCCTAAAACGAAATGGATGTCTTCACATATTCAAAATTTAACCAGGCCAAGAATGGTGGTTTCTTGTCAATAAAGATGACCTAATACTTGCAATCTGTTCTAGGTTTGATCATTGAATGGACTAGATCAGCAATTACCAATGTGGTGCCCAAGGATACCATGGCTCCTATCCATGTGTTTTCTGGTGCCCATTTTCTTCTTGCATCTTGGGGTAAAACCTAAAGAATTTCAAATGAAACAGGAAAAAAGAGAGCTTTGGGTCACTCCATACCATGTGATTGACTAGCAAAACACTGAGCTGATCCATAGCCATGTGCTTGGCTATAGACATAGAGCTTCTTGCATCTTTGAGCCTGGCAATCTCTCTCAGTCCCAGTGTAAGGAACAGTACTCTCTTTCCACTGGAAACTGAAACCAAACAACATATATCCTGTAAAGGACAAAGCTCATGCTTGCTTTCCTTCTATTACTTGGTATTATGATTGTCTGGGGTTCCTCGCTCTCTCTCCTTCTCTGTTACTTGCTCCAAGACAGTGAGTGGGTGAGAGTGCTGAGTTGCCTGGGGATGTGTATTTGTGAGGAATCTAATCCCCTTATGGGATTTCCTCCTTTTCTCCTCAAAACTCTTCCCTGAGACTTTGGGGGTTTGGGTAGAATCTGTCTCCACTCAAGGATTTATCTCCTCAAAACTTCTCTAGATGCTTGAGCCATCTAGAAGGGAACAAACACGACTTGCCTGAGCAATCTCCAGCTAGTAAGAATTCTCATTCCTGAATGCATGATGATGATGATGATGATGATGATGTCATTTATAGTCTGCCTTTCTCACTGAGACTCAAGGTGGATTACACAGTATGAGATTAGTACAATCAGTATAAAGTACATTTCAATAAGTATCAAGGACATTTCATAAACAATACCATAGGGTAAACAGATACAAGTTTAAAAGACATAGTATTAGCAAGAATCCAATACAGAGTAGAAAAAATACTGAAGCAGAACATAATCAATTCTAGGACTACATTAGACAACATGGAGCATTGGTGGTACATAGGAGTACATATTTAAAGCAGCAGATAATATGTAAGGCAATATAGTGATGAGGTCTATGGTCCCTAACTCATTAGTGAAGCATCTGAGACTCTCCTCCCTACAATACAGCTCTCCCCTTTGAGTAAAAAGCCTTTTTGAATAGTTCAGTTTTGCATTGTTTACGAAAAGCCAGGAGAGTGGGGGCTCTTCCGACTTCCTCAGGCTAGTCATTCCAGAGGATAGGGGTCGCCACAGAGTAAGCCCGTGTACGGGCTGCTACTGACTTCACCTGTGTGCAGCCTGGCACCTGCAGGAGACTTTGTTCAGATGAGCGAAGCCACCATGGAGAAGCATAGGGAGGCAAGAAGTCCAGTAGGTGTACTGGATGAAGGCCATGAAGAGTTTTGTAAGTGATAACCAATACCTTGAACTGCGCATGGTAACTAATGGGTAGTCAATGGAGTGACTGCAGGATGGCTGTGATGTTCATGCTCCTGCTCACTCCTGATAACAGTCGAGCTGCAGCATTTTGCACCAATTGGAGTCTCCTAGTTAGTTTAGACGGGAGACCTATTTATAGAGCATTACAATAGTCAAGCCTTAATGTTACCATAGCATGGATCCAAGTGGCCAGGTCAGCCGTGTCAAGAAGATAAGAAGCCACCTTCCAGGCTAGAGTGAGGTTGTAGTAAGCATTTTTTTACTGCTGCTTTAACTTGTTTTTCTAGTAATAACGCAGTATAACCCCTAGGCTCTTAACTGAGTCTGCAAGGGTCAGACAAACTCCATCAAAAGTGGGGAGCACAATGTTCTTCAATATCTCTGCTTTCCCAACAAGCATCACTTCAGTCTTGTCTGGGTTCAATTTCAATGTGTTGTTTTTCAACCATTTCACTACGGCTGTCAGGAAGCGATCTAAGATTTCCACTGCATCCTATGGGAACCTGGATAGCGAGATATAGAGTTGGGTGTCATCTGCATATTGATAACATCCAACTCTATAGCTGCGAATGAGTTCTCCTAAAGATTTTACCCAGAAGTTGAATAACATGGGAGATAAGATTGTGCCCTGCAAGACTACCCCGCAAGATAGTTGCATTCTAGAGACAGTTGATCTCCAACAGCCACCCTTTGAGTCCGCTCCAAGAGAAATGATTTAAACCAGTTCAGGGCACATCCTTTGATGCCCACTTCTGTTTCTAAGTGCCTCAACAAGATGGCATGGTCTACTGTGTCAAAGGCTGCAGACAGATCCAATAGAAGTAATAAGGAGGCATGGCCTTTGTCTATATTCAGACAGAGATCATCCACTAATGCTACTAGTGCTGTCTCTGTCCCATGCTCTGGTCTGAAACCTGACTGGAAAGGATCCAGACCACTAGAGTTATCCAGGAAGGTCTGGAGCTGGTTAGCTACTGCTCTCTCAATCACTTTACCCAGAGTTAGTGATTGATTTACAATAGACCTCAGTGGTTCACTTATGTGGTACTTACTTGATGTTAACAGCCAGGATGGGCAAGGATCAAGTGCACAAGTAGTGGTTTTCATAGACATCAAGATCCTGTTAAGATCTGTCATTGTAATTGGTAAGCTGGATGGTGCATTTATCATTTCTTCTATCTCACTTGCATTGCACCTAGCATCTAGATCAGAGTGTATTCATGCTATTTTATCAGTGAAAAACTTAGCAAAGGCCTCGCAGCTAATTGTCTGTTCTTGGGACTGTAAAGGTTTAGATTTAGGGGTTAAGAGGAGTCTGGATATCTTAAACAATTGGGATGGTCGTGAATTAGCCAACGCAATAGTTGCTGAAAAATGTTTCTTTGCTGCTTTTATTTCCACTTCATAGGTCCTCCAGTGGGTTCTGTAGCATGTTCTATCTGCTTCCACGCCTTTCTAGACGTCTTCCAACCCTCTTTAAGTCAGCCAGCTCCGTGGTAAACCACAGGGCCGGTGTCCGTCCCAAGGGCCGGAGTGGTCAACAAGGAGCAATGGTGTCAATAGCTTCAAGGAGCTTTGCGTTCCACACTCCTACAGCAGCTACCATGGGGCATTTGTCTGGGATTCGAAAATCCCCCAAGGCATTTTGGAATCTGGATGGATCCATGAGCCTTTGTGGGCAAATCATTTTAACTGGACCCCCAATTTTGTGGGGAGTTGGGGCTAGATTCACTTTCGCCTTCAGCAGATGATGGTCTGACCATGGTTCAGGCCGAACTTCCAATGTTGAAACAAGGTTTCCTCTTAAAGACTCAGAGCAAAATGTTAAGTCTAAGGTGTCACCTCTTTCATGTGTAGGGCCTGTCACAATTTGCGAGAGGCCCAGGGTTGCCAGGGAAGCTATAAATTCCTGAGCCGGACCTGACTTTGAACACTCAGCATGGATGTTGAAGTCTCCCAGAACAATAAGTCTAGGTATGTGTGTTTTCTTTGAGGGAAGATGCCTCTCATTTACAATGGGTGGTATTTCAAAATAGCCTAACAAGACATCATTTTACATATAGAAAGAATATTTATTCAGAGGCAGCTGTCTCTGTTTGACAATCCTTGGCATGTAACTTCTCAACATTTTGTGGACCACTCCCCATGGCAGATATTTTGTGGAATCCTACCCCCATGGCAGCCCTGCAGTTCAACAGTGTGGGTGCTCCTGTTCTCCAAAATGGGGATCAATCAGAATTTAGTTTACATTGGTGTATCTGAGAAGTAGTTGTGACATGCAACTCTAAAGTCTGCAAATTCTGAGTTGTGAAACTTTGACAATTGTCCAGTTTGTCTTAATTATAGACTAGGATCCATTCTACTCATAAAGAAAACACTGAAGTAAAGTGTCTTCAGTGGCTAAGCCTTGAAAGATGACAAGCATAAGGACAAATGTCACAACTTAATCCAATTCTCTATTCTGTGACTTTCTGAAGTCTGAGCACCTGCGGGAGAAAATAAAGTTCAATCTACATTGGCTCCCAATTTGCTTCCGGGACAAATTCAAGGTTCTGTTATTAACCTTTAAACCTATTTGACCTTCTCCCATGTGATCCTAACTGTGATCCTTCAGAGGTGATGTTTTGGGTGCCCCCACCATCTGAGGCTAGATGGGTGACAATCCAAGAAAGAGCCTTTTCTGTCATGGCACCAAAACTTTGGAACTCCCTCCCCAGGGAGATTTGCCTGTCTTCCTCTGTCATTGTCTTCTGCCAGGTAAAGAATTTTTTTTATTTGTTTGGCATATCCCCAGTAAATTATTTTTTGCCCTTCACCTTGATTTTGTGTGTTTGTTTATATGTCTATATGTTTTTATTTTATGTATATAAACATGTATTTATGTTTCATTGTATGCATTTTAAATGTTATTTTAATGTTTTAATCATCTGTTGTTCACCACCTGGAGAACTCTATTTTAGGTGGAAAGGAAGCACATAAATGTTTTAAATAAATAAATAAAGCAACTTGAAGATAACCAGTCTGAAGCACCTGGGTGTCCCAGAATCACATAGGAGAATACTTGTTTGATAAGCTCACACTGGGGGAGAATAGCTGAGCTAATTTGTGTATGAAAATTGTTGCCCAAGAATAACATTAGTAAATATATATATATATTTAAAACGGTCTTCATCCTTGGTTGTACTAGTCTTAATTTTAAAATCCTTACTTGATGAAGGAAGGACCCTCCATGGGTGTTGCCAAGCACTAATCCCTATTACCTACCTCTTACCATATCAGCTGGAACACACTATCCAATCTGCAATGGAAGCCTTTAATTTAACTAATAACTTGAACACATCAAATTGGGAATTCCACAAAGCTACTTACAAATTATATAGTGATTTCATACAAAGCTATTGCCACCTGGGTATTCCAGGCCCATTTTTTGAGGCTCTCAGCTTACTGGCTTTGGATGACAGCATCTAATCTTTTCAAAAGAGCCAAAAGGCATTGTTTTTACATATGGAGGGAGGGAAAGAAACATGTAGCCAATATTACGCCTGATTATTAATAAAAAAGAAACTTGTTCCTCTCTGAATGTCCTACAGAAAAGTGTCAGGTCCAGTGTATATCTAAACTGTACTGACTCCATTTTCTAATGCTTCTAGTGTTTAAGTGCTTTCTTCCCAGGTGCACCAGTTCCCAGGCAGCATTCCCACCGGAGGCGACTGTTTTGTCTAACACCGTTCCACCAAGCATTGGCCTTGAAGGAGAGCAGCTTCCCAGGACTGAGAGATGTTGTTTTGAGAACTGTGGGGGGAGGCAAATCCAGATGGGTATTGTTACTCTGTACCTCATGCTTTGCCCTTCATTGGTAACAATGACTATGTACCATCCTGAGTCTCCTATTCAGGACAGTGGACTATAATGGACCTTTTCTGCAGTAAAGTTTCCTTGTTCAATCAATGGACTCCTGTTTGCTTTTGAAAGGGAACCTGTAGGAAGCGCCTTATCTAGCCACAAGCTGACATTTTTGTTACCAATCATGCCTGAGTCGGGCCCAGCGGAATCCAAGGTTGTCCCGGACAGGGATCCTTTGTTTGATCCGTATGCGTCCCCCGACAGTCAAACAGTGCAACCCCAAGAATCTCATGTGCCAGCCGGGGCTGGAGCTTCGACGTCTACATCGCCTCTCATCGACCTCAGCAGTGAGGGGACAAGGCCGACGGCTACCGCTCTCCCCTTGATCTCGTTACCCACCCCGTCGGAGTGGGGAGCCAGACCCCGAGAAACGCGAGAGCGCCGGGCCGGAGGGCTTCATCCAAGAATTTCGATGGACGGACGCCGAAGCCTAGAGACTGTCCCTGAGCTGGATAGCAGCCAACCGTGGCTGTTTTGGAACAGGACGGCCGAACAGACGGACGGGAACACATCTCGCCGCGGCGCCCTGAGTTGGGATTATTCGGAACTTGTCCCATGGAAAGAGCCAACGGAAGTTCCTGAACAAAGTTGGGTGCAAATGCAAGGTCGCACCCATGCTGTAGATTCCGGCATCTCGGCAGTGACGGGCCTAGCCAAAGGAATTCTAGCAGCGAGATCACGAGTCGATCAAGGAGACCCTCCGCCTTGGGGGCCGTTTTCCCCGGTGAGTACAACCGAGGGAGGTTCCGTGATGGGGCAACCGGGTCATAGCCGAATGCAACAGTTGGAGGCTAGGCTGATTGATATGGAGGAAAGTTTGGCTCATGCCATTCACCTAATCTCAGCGATGGGGGCAGGGGAGAGAATCTCACCTGAAGAAATGGCGGTACAAATCGCCACCCTCCAAAGTGTCATGTCCTATCCAGTGGAGGACGCCCCGCAGCAGCCGCTACCTTCGGGAGAGGAGGAATACTATCCGGGAGAACCGGGAGAATCGCCCGCGGAACTCCCTAGGATAGACGTAACTCCGCCGGGCGGGGATACTCCAGCTGAGGCACCTGGAGAGACTCCGACGGAAACCCCAAAATCGGACGGGGATCCATCTCCCAAGGAGACTCCAGCAGAGGAGCCTAGAGAGGAGGAAGAAGGGCCAACCCGTCCAACCGAAACGACGGTGATACCCCCTCCCGCTTCTCCAACGACAGTTCGGCCGGATCAGACGGAAGAGCCCCCGGCCCCTTCAGAGGAGGAACGACCGCTAGAAGTGGTTCCCATTCAACAGACCCCGAGCGCCCCGACGCCACAAGATCAGCCTTTGCGTCCCAGAGACACGACGCCGAGAGGGGTAAGCCCGCACGGCCCACCACCCATCAGGACTTCGCCGCTGCGGCCCCTTCCGCTTCGACCGCAACTAACTCCTTCGCAGCAACCGATACGTTTGCCACTTGAGCAGCCCGTAATACCACCTCCGAACCAACCGGTGGGGCCTACACCACTACGACCCCACCAACCCGTCCCTCAGCGGCCGGTCATTACTCAGCCGCACCGGCCACCTCCACCTCAACCGCTACTGCCAGCACCTCCTGTATTGCCACCAGCCAGACCGAGATTGCAGCCGCCTGCCCGACCACGACTGCAGCCACCGGCCCAGCCGAGAGCACCACCGCCAGCCCAGCCGAGAGCACCACCGCCAGCCCAGCCAAGGCCGCTACCCCCAGCTCAACCGGTGATGCTGCCGCCAGCGCAACCAGCACTGCTACCACAACCGGGTCCCCCCACACCTCAAGTGCCATTGATGCTTCCGACGGACTTCTACCCAGCACCGGCTCCGAGGCAAGACCTCCCGATGGGTTGGGTGAAACTGGAAGCTACTTTTGATGGGGATCCCTCCAAACTGGGATTTTTCCTAGTGCAAGTCGTGCAATTCTTCAACCGGTGGGGACACCTCTTCGGCAGCGAGGCCAGTCAAATTGAACATCTTGGCTCCCGCTTACAAGGCAAAGCAGCGGACTGGTATGTAGGACTATATAATATCGGGGCCCCAGAACTCAATACTCTCCAGGGGTTGGTGGATGCTATTCGAGCGCAATATGAAGACCCCTTAGAGGAAACCAGGGCCCGAACAGAATTGCAAGCCATTAAACAGGGCAGCATGTCGGCGAGAGACTATATCACGAAATTCCGACAATTGGCTGCCAAATGCCCTAGGTGTGAGGAGTCCACCAAAATCATTCTGTTCAAGCAAGGACTAAACCTGAGACTTTTGGACAGAGCCCTCATGCAGGACAATCCCCCTACGTTGTTAGGCTGGATCCAACTTGCATGCGAAGTTGAGAATCGCATTTTGGAAGTCCGTTTGGTTGAACAACAACAACAAACGGGACAAAGAAGACCCTTGACTTTACAGAAGGGAGGACGGGGAGCTGGGTACGCCACCCGTGGAGCGAGAGATGCTAGATGGCAACAAGGGCTGTGTTTGCAATGCGGACAAGCCGGTCACTTTGCAGCACAATGCCCCTACCGGCCTGTGCAAAGACCTCCGCTTCAACTACGGCGCCCAACCCTTGCTCCATTTCCTACTCTCCAACGCCCGATTCCCGCACCACGAGCGAACAGAGGCCGCGGCGCTTCCCAAAGGCCCGCCTCAGAGAGAGGACTAGAAGCGGAAGAAGTTATGGAATACGACCCCGCTTCCCCAAACGCAGAAGTCAATCCAGAAAGCCCCCAGTCGGGAAACGAGATGGATCTGTCGTAAAAGGGCCCAAACGACAGATCCGCCCCAAGCCCGTTCCTGCACGGAACCGGCCGCCCGGGTCCATCTTATTCATGCCAGTGACTCTAATCAACCCAGAGAGAAAAATGCACATCCGAGTGCAAGCCCTTATCGACTCGGGCTGTTCGAGAGACATCATCGCCCCAGCTCTAGTCAATGGACTAGTCTTACCAACTCGGGAATTACAAAATCCAGTAATCTTTGAACAAATGGATGGCACCAATATGAACCCTGTTACCACTGAGACCATCCCAGTGATCACAGGCCTGGGACAACATTGGGAAAAGAGGTCTTTTGTCATCAGCTCCACTGCCAAATACCCGTTAATTCTAGGCAGCAAATGGCTATGTGATCACAATCCCTACATAGACTGGGCCCAAGGTTGCATCACCTTCAGTCATGCCAACTGCAAAAATCACCGTTGGAACCAAAACTGGGGCAATGATCCAACTCACACTGAAAACGCCCTTCTTACTCAAGAAGAAATCAACCAAATACCCGAACCGTATTGGCCTTTTCTAAACGCTTTTTCCGAGGAGGAAGCTGATACTCTACCCCCGCACCGACGAACGGACTGTGCGGTGGAAATTTTACCCGGAGCCTCACTGCCCAAAGGACGACTCTATCCCATGAGTCTCCATGAACGAGAAGAGCTCCGGAAATTCATCGACACCAACCTCCAACGAGGGTTCATCCGCCCAGCCAACAGCCCCCACGCCGCTCCGGTTCTCTTCGTGAAAAAGAAGGATGGGGGACTACGACTATGCACGGACTTTCGAGGACTTAATGCAGTGTCCACCAACAACGCCTATCCTATACCACTCATCCGAGACCTTCTCAACGTCGTGGCCCAAGGTAAGATCTTTACAAAATTAGACTTAAAAGATGCTTACTTCCACGTCCGTATCAAGGCAGGGGATGAGTGGAAAACCGCATTTAATACGCCCCTCGGACAATATGAATACCTAGTTATGCCTTTTGGATTGACGGGAGCCCCGTCTGTATTTATGTCCATGATAAACGAAGTTCTGCACGAATTTCTGTACAAAGGGGTGGTGGTGTACCTTGATGATGTCTTAATTTATTCGGACACAGAGGAAGAACATATTCAAATGGTACAAAAGGTCCTGGCCACCTTGATGAATAATAAACTGCCCATCAAGTTGTCCAAATGTGAATTCCATAAAACCGAACTCACTTACCTTGGGTATTGCATCTCCCAAGAGGGTTTAAAAATGGATCCAACCAAAATACAAGCGATTCAAGAATGGCAAACACCCACCACCCGTAAAGAACTACAATCCTTCCTGGGTTTTGCCAACTTCTATAGAGACTTTATAGCAAATTTCGCCCAAATCACGCTCCCCTTAACAGAATTGTTGAAAACAAAAGATAAAGGGGACCAAGCTAAAAAACCCTCCTCCAAACTACAATGGACCTCCGATTGCCAAACTGCTTTCGAATGCCTGAAAAAGCAATTTGTAACGGAACCCATCCTCTCCCACCCCAACGAACAGTCCCCTTTCGTAGTGCAAGTCGACGCCAGCGATACGGCAATAGGGGGAGTTTTACTGCAGAAGGGGGAGGATGGAAAATTGCGGCCTTGTGCGTTCTTGTCTAGAAAATTTTCGGAGGCGGAAAGGAATTGGAATGTGTGGGAGAAGGAGGCTTTTGCAGTAAAAGCAGCCCTTACTAATTGGAGACATTGGCTGGAGGGGGCGCGATACCCCTTCGAGGTCTGGACAGATCATAAAAATCTGGAGGCCCTCCGAAGCCCACGCAGACTGAATGCCAAGCAATTGCGATGGGCGGAATTCTTTTCCAAATTCAACTTCACTCTAAATTATCTCCCGGGCAAAACTAACTTTTTGGCGGACGCCCTATCGCGCATGCCCCAACACAGGAGCAAACGGGAGGAGACTGTCGACACGGTCTTCTCGCCTACGCAACTTGGGGGCGTGGTGACTACTCGCAGTCGAGCCAAACAGCCCCTCCCGGCCAACCAGGAGTGGAAATCGAAATTTAAAACTGAGGTGGAAAAGGAGGGGGATAAGGCTCCGCGAAACAAACTGGTCCAATCCCCACAGGGGGATTGGCTAGCTGGGAGCAAGTTTTATGTCCCAGACAGCCTCAGGCTGGAGGTCTTGCAGCGCTGTCATGATGCTCCCACTGCTGGTCATTATGGGTATCTGAAAACATTGCATCTAATCCAAAGGCAGTTCTGGTGGCCGGGCATGCGCAAAGACATTTCCCAATATGTTAGTTCCTGCCCCGTTTGCCTCAGCGCCAAAACCAGAAAAGGAAAACCTCCGGGTCTCCTGCAACCATTGGAAACACCCAACAGACCTTGGGAAATAATATCTATGGACTTTATCACTGATCTACCTATTTCAAAAGGACATAATTGCATTTTAGTCGTGGTAGATCTGTTCTCCAAACAAGCTCATTTTATTCCCTGTACTGCTATACCCACCGCTCGAAAACTAGCAGATTTATTTTTAAAACACATCGTAAAATTACATTCTTTTCCGTCCAAGGTGATTTCGGATCGCGGCGGACAGTTCGTTGCCAACTTCTGGCGGGAGCTTTTGAGAATGTTGAATATTGAGCAAGGCATCAGCTCAAGCCACCACCCACAAACCGATGGACAATCCGAAAAAACAAACCAGATACTAGAACAGTTTCTTCGTTGCTACATTAATTTCCAACAAGATAACTGGGTAGACCTTCTCCCTCTGGCCGAATTCTCATATAACAACAGTGTACACGCTTCAACTGGAGAGGCCCCTTTCAAAATTGTCTATGGAGCTCACTTCAATCCCTTCCCGTTGGACGCTCCCCCTCTCCATTCCTCTAATTTGCCAGATGTATCTTCGTGGTGGGGGGAGGCGGCGCAACAATGGACTCTTATTAAGAAACATCTTGAAAAAGCCAAACTGGATTACAAAAAATACGCAGATCGCCATCGTGTGGCCGAATGGGATTTACAACCTGGAGATCATGTGTATATTTCCACAAAGAACCTGAAACTAGCTCAGACAAGCCGCAAACTCGCTCTGAAATTCCTGGGACCTTTCCCTGTGCGCAAAATAATAAATAAAGTGACTGTTGCTGTAACTTTGCCCAAAAACTTACGCCACGTACATGATACGTTCCACGTCAGTCTTTTAAAAAGAGCTCCTACCGATGACAAGTGGCACATCAAAGCTCCACCCATTCCAACTTTAATT
The DNA here is from genome assembly GCF_028583425.1 of Eublepharis macularius. NCBI lineage: Eukaryota > Metazoa > Chordata > Lepidosauria > Squamata > Eublepharidae > Eublepharis > Eublepharis macularius. Next base: position 87,154,544 of record NC_072794.1, on the reverse strand, counting down.
GACGACCAAATACACTATGAGGTACAACAAATTTTGGACTCTAAACTCAAACGAAATCAGCTTTTTTACCTCATTAGATGGAAGGACTTTGATTCTGGGTACGATGAGTGGGTGAACTCTGTACATGTTCATGCTCCTAGATTAACCAAAGCTTTTCATACTCGCTACCCATATAAACCAGGGGGGGATCTGTTTTAAGGGGGGCAGAATGTCAGGTCCAGTGTATATCTAAACTGTACTGACTCCATTTTCTAATGCTTCTAGTGTTTAAGTGCTTTCTTCCCAGGTGCACCAGTTCCCAGGCAGCATTCCCACCGGAGGCGACTGTTTTGTCTAACACCGTTCCACCAAGCATTGGCCTTGAAGGAGAGCAGCTTCCCAGGACTGAGAGATGTTGTTTTGAGAACTGTGGGGGGAGGCAAATCCAGATGGGTATTGTTACTCTGTACCTCATGCTTTGCCCTTCATTGGTAACAATGACTATGTACCATCCTGAGTCTCCTATTCAGGACAGTGGACTATAATGGACCTTTTCTGCAGTAAAGTTTCCTTGTTCAATCAATGGACTCCTGTTTGCTTTTGAAAGGGAACCTGTAGGAAGCGCCTTATCTAGCCACAAGCTGACAAAAAGTACAGTATTGATGCAAAAAAAAATCAATAACAAATTAAAACATAATAGCAGCCTCCAAAAATTTAGGCTTTTGACTCTTATTAAGTTATTATTAGAGAAGGGCATGAACAGAAAAAAAACCCCGAACATGATGTTCATTGTTTGTTGCCATCCACGAACATGGCCCTGTTCATGAACATGTTCGTGGTTGGCTGTTCGTGGGGGCCAGCAGGCTCTCCTCCAGCCATCATCCAAGTTTGGTCAAGATCCCTACTGCACCACTCCCAGAAACCTGACCTGAGCAGGCACCAGGAAAGGTACCAATAATAAATAACAGCTTGGCTCCAGAGCCTGGCAGCAGCCCTGGAACTTGAAGGGGTAGATCCCTACCTCACCACTCTCAGAAACCTTACCTGAGCAGGCAGCAGAAAAGGTACCAATAATAAATAATAGCATGGCAGCAGCCAAGGCCTCCTGACAGCATCCCTGGAATTTGAAGGGGTAGATCCCTATCTCACCACACACAAAGAACATTCAAGCTCCAATGCACTCTCTCTAGCAAAATGCACTCTCTCTCCCTCTCCACTGTCTGCAAACTAAGCCAGAGCTGGGAGCCCCCCTCCCCCCTGGTCTTTGCTCCCTTGTAACAAATTTGGAGCTCCACACTTGAAAGGAAGACCTGCCTATCAAGCTAAACTGGGCTTAGATTGGGGTTTCCAGGGCAACAGCAGGAGTTCAGGCAGAGTTCAGACAATCCCTGCCTAAGTTGCCAAGGGAATTGATTGCAGGTGCCAGACTGTCTGGCTTGACGAACAGCAACAAAGGAGGCTTGCAACGACCACCTGTTTGTTTGGAATGGGGCCTCACAAACAGCTTGTTCGCAAACAGCAGATTGGGCTGTTTGTGGCTTTTTTTTGTTCGTATTGCTGTTTGTGCCCATCTCTAGTTATGATCCATTTGGACAGACACAACTTTTCTGGTAACAAATTTTTCAGACTACTTATTTATTTATTATTTATTTATGTCATTTATAGTCCGCCTTTCTCACTGAGATGCAAGGCAGATTACACAGTATGAGATTAGTACAATCTGTATCAAGTACATTTCCATACAGTATCAAGGATATTTCCATAAACAATGCCATAGGGTAAATAGATACAAGTTTTAAAAATATAGCATCAGCAAGAATCCAATACAAAGTAGAAGAAAATGCTGAACAGAACATAACCACTTCTAGGAGTGACATAATCACTTTCTAGGAGAAAATGCTGAACAGAACATAACCACTTCTAGGAGTGACATAATCACTTTCTAGGAGAAAATGTTGAACAGAACATAATCACTTCTAGGAGTGACATAAAGCAAGCATAAAGCACAGGTAGTAGGTAGGAGTACATATTTAAAGCAACAGATATGTAAGGCAACGTAGTGGCGAAGTCTATGGTCCCTGGTCCCTAACTCATTAGTGAAACATCTGAGACCCCGTCCCTACAATAAAGCCCTCCCATTTGAATAAAAAGCCTTTTTGAATTATTCGGTTTTGCATTGTTTGTGGAAAGCCAGGAGAGTAGGGGCTCTCCTGACCTCCTCAGGCAGGTCATTCCACAGGGTAGGGGCCACCACAGAGAAAGCCTGTGTACAGACTGCTGTTGAGTTCGCCCATGTGCAGCCTGGCACCTGCAGGAGACCCTGTTCAGATGAGTGAAGCTGCCGTGGAGGGACAAAGGGAGGGAGGCGGTCCCATAGGTATGCTGGACCAAGGCTGTGAAGAGCTTTGTATGTAATAATCAGTACCTTGAACTGAGCACAGTAACTGATTTATTTATTTATTATTTTCTTTGGATTTCTATTCCACCCTCCCCACGAAGGGCTCAGGGTGGCTAGGTAGCCAATGGAGTGACTGTAGGATAGGAGAGATGCTCATACTCCTACTTGCTCCTGATCACAGTCGAGCTGCAGCATTTTGCACTAATTGGAGCCTTCTAACTTAGATGGGAGACCTATGTATAATGCATTACAATAGTCAAGCCTTGATGTTACCATAGCATAGATCCAGGTGGCCAGGTTGGCCATGTCGAGATAGGAAGCCATCTTCCAGGCTAGAGTGAGGTTGCAGAAACCATTTTTTGTGGCTGCCTTAACTTGTTTTTCTAGCAGTAGCACTGGATCCAGTATAACTCCTAGGCTCTTAACCAAGTCAGCAAGGGTCAGACAAACTCTAGTGAAAGTGGGGAGTACAATATCATTCAAGATCTCTGCCTTGTACTTGCATTACCAGTTTCATAACAGGGATGCTTCATTAGTTAGTTGGTGGGACCTTTGCTTTAAAACAAAACAAAACAAAACTCAAAAGCTAAGGCTTCACAACTTGTACCTGAGGTAAGGTCAAGTGGCAAGCATTTAGGTTAAAATTTTATTTACCTTTGAATAAGCATCCCAACCAGTGGGATGCTAAGCCAATTAGTTTGAAGACTTAAATGGCAATGCTCTATGACTAAGCAAAGCTCACTTCTTGATTAGTGAGAAGAAGCATATTCAAGCAAAGTTAAGTTTCGGCCCAGGTAATTAATCACTGAAGAAATGTGGTGAGAAGCTGTTGCTGAGAAGGGAAATGCAGTGTTTTTCAGAATTAGTAGCATGAATTTTGCAATCCAGTTTGTCTCAGGGGAATTAATGGCAGTGCATGGAGAGCTTTGAGCAGCTCTCCCATTCAAGAGTTGTCCAGGTGTGTTGAACAGCAGTAAGACTGCTCTGTGTGTCATGTGCATTCGGACTAGTCTCCAGCACATAGAACAAGAGTCATACCATTTGCTGAAAAGGGACAGCAGCAGTGATCAGTTCCCCTTTATTTATTTTTTCACTCCCCCATGACGTTTCTCTTTTAAAAGCTGTTCCTTCAGTGGAGAGGTTCAGTAAGGAAACACTAGTTTAGCCTTGTCGAATCAATAACAGGCAAGAAAGCCCCAGTGACTCTGAATTGTGTGGTACTTTTGGTACATTTTGTATTTTTCATTCTTGCCCAACAGCCTAGACAAACAAACATTCTCTTCAGTGTTCTGGAAAAAAATGAAATTGAAAAATATCATTCACGGTGCTGTGAGAAAAGCCAAAGCCACCTCATCCCCTCCAGGGCTGATGGGCATCTTTATAGTTCTGCTTTTAAAATGGGCCAGAACAAACTGAGAGAGCTATGAGTAGATCTTCACAGCATCTTAGGAACTGCATAGAGTCTACTGCACGGGGACAGGAGAGAGGGCTTATTCCTTCCATTTTTGTTAATTCCCCTTCATCGCTTGCTGCTGTTATTCTTGGAAAGAAAAAAGTGTGTGTGGGGGGGATATTGTAATGAATCCTGCAAATTTCACAAACTAGTTATGAATTTCCCCATTTTTCCAAGGTTTCGCCCTCTTTCTATGCCTTTCTGTTTCTCTAGCAAGCCCCTCCGTCCCCAGACACTTAAAGCTCCTGCTGGGCTTTTGGACTTGGAACCAGTGACCATGTGGCTGATGGAGATTTCACTTTTCTCTTCAGATAGAGGTGTTAATACTTCTCTTCCTGATCTGACTGTCCCTGGTAAAATCTAAGCCCTAGGACTGGCCCCCTGTAAACCTCGGCTAACAAATAAGAGGCACCCCAGGAAAAGCCTACATGCAACAAGTTGTGGGGAAACCCCCATCGGGGATATGAAGAACTACAGTACTCAAGAGAAGACTTCCCATGAAACAAATCAATTTTTAGCAATTTTTAAATATAGAATAATTATGGTGAATATTTATTCACCCCATCCCCATGCCTTTCCCCCCAACGCTTGAATATTGTGATTCAGTAGCAACAGCCACTGAGGGCATCTGTTTCTTAAAGCTGCAAACCCTCCTTTTATCATTTGGGTTTTTTTCCAAAAAAACCCCCATGTTTTGTTTTTTTGATTTTAGATTTTTCTGCAGATCTAGGGCATTACTCGGGCTTGTAGAAAAATCTGTCTTGACTGTCCATGATTCTATTCACATTTAAGTATCCACAGATTGTTGTCTCATTACTGCATTGTCCATTTTGGTGGAACTGAGTCCTTTTGCAAGAGTAGTGGATGAGAGGAATCCTGCATTTTGGTGGACTTGAGAAGTGAGACTTAACTCACTGAAGAGCTTTGCAAGCAAGAACCAGTTGTTTATCTGTACTCAGGGAGTCCATGGTGCAGTTTCCTGTTCACTACTATTTTTATGAGTTAGCTATGTAAGCTTTGCTGCAGTGTTTTGTAAGGTGGAAATTCTTATTTTAAAGCTATTTGTCTTGCAAGTTCTGATGCTAAATTAGCCCCATAGAACCCACACAGAAAGAAGTTTCATGTGCCCTGTTTGAAATGCATCACCACAGCTGCTGTCTCACTACTTCATCTGTGCCAGGCAATCAGCTGCTTTGTACCTTTGCTTTTGCATAGGTCTACCAACCACTCTAGCCCTGATTTTTTATACAAGCTTCTAACTGCTCTTGCGCTAGTTTTTATGGCTGCTTCCAATAATTTTTGAATTGTTCTCTTTTATGGCAGTTAGTGGCAGCATCATTTGCTGCATCATTCTAAGAGAATTTATTCATAGGGTCACCTGTTCATTTAGACAAGTGATCAAGAAGGCAACAGCAGTTCTCATACCAGATCCATCACAGGGTTAATGGGGATGGATATAAAAGAATGAGAATGAAAGAGTGCAGGTTATAAGGCTTGACTAATCTTCCTACATTTTAACTTCTTTCCCAATACTTTGCATAAAAATCAATATAAAGTTAGCATCCCATAGTCTTTCCATCATTTAATAACATCCTTGTGACAGCAGTTGTTCTTACAGAAAGCCAAGAGGAAGGCTTTATTGTTAACTCTGTATGTGTTTGTGTGTGTGTGCATGTTGTGATTTTTTAAAAAAATAAATAAACCTAAAACAGAAGTGTATTGTTCCTTAATAACATTGTTGGCTACAGTTCCTCTGATCAAGCTCTTAAAAATCCTTAATGGCCTTGGTTCCTCATATCTACAGGACGACCTGTCTCCCTATTCCTTACCATGGGCCTTTTCACACTGCTTACCTGCAGTCACAATGAGCTGGAACATCGCGCAAAAAAGCGGAAGATCGAGTTTTCTCGTGCGAGATTTGCGCAACATCACGCAAATCTCGCATGAGAAAACGCGATCTTCCGAGTTTTTTGCGCGATGTTCTGGCTCATTGTGACTGAAGGTAAGCAGTGTGAAAAGGCCCCATAACAGCTTTGCTTATCTGAACAGGGCCTTTTGCAGGTGCCACCTTGCACATGGGCAAAATCAACAGCTGCTCATATATGTGCATTCTCTGTGGTGACACAATAGAGGGCTTACCTGAAGACATCAGGAAAGCTCCCACTCTCTTAGCTTTCTGCAAACTGAATTATTCAGGAGGACTTTCTTACACAGGTAATAGGGCTGTGTTGCACGGAAATGGTTCCGAGAGATGCCATGGAAAGGGATAGGGACTGTAGACTATAATACTGCGTACTGTCTGTTGTTATAAGTATGCTCCTACTGGATAGTTCTGCATAATGGGCCTTTTCACACTGCTTACCTTCAGTCGCAATGAGCTGGAACATCACGCAAAAACCGCGGAAGATCTTCTGTGTTTTTTGCGCGATGTTCTGCGTTTTTTGCGCGATGTTCTGGCTCATTGCGACTGAAGGTAAGCATGTGAAAAGGCCCCATGTAATATGTCATGCCAATCTGCTTATGTTTTGGTACAGCATTGTTTTCACCTCTATATCGGATCTCTGCCTGTCTTCAAATTTTTGCTATCCTTACCCATTGTTTATTGACTGTCCCAGTTGCTGATCGTATTCACCAGTACTGTGTAATCTGTCTTGAGTCTCAGAGAGAAAGCCTGACTATAAATAAATAATTGTCCTCTTTCCAGCTTTCTCCTGTCCTTAGTGCACTCTTTTCCAAACCTACATTATTCTGATATTTTAGGAAAGAACGTGTTAGCATGCCATCTGGAAAGAACACTGGACTTTTTTCTGCCCTGCAAAAGTCCTGCTATAGTGCATCTGTCCGGGGTCTGGGTCCCAGCCCCCAGACTTGGTAGGAGGGAACAGCAGGTCAGCCGGGCTGACGGGCAAACAGAGGGGGCAGACAGCAGACAGCAGGTCAACTGGTCAGCCAGCAGACAGCAGGTCAACTGGTCAGCCAGCAGACAGCAGGTCAACCGGTCTGGCTGGCAGGCAGAGGGGGCAGCCAGGGGACAGCAGGTCAACCCCTCCCATGGGCAAATGGAGCCAGAACCTGCCGGTGCCAGGGGCAAGGGGCAAAAGCCCAGGGCCTCAGGAGGCAGGGGGAGACAGAGAGAGCCCAGCAAGTCCCACTCCCCTAGGGAAGGAAAGGGGACTAAGCAAGGCAGAAGGGAGCAAGGGCAGAGGGATTGGGAGCCCAGCAGTCACCCACCCAAAGACCTTACCTGAGGAGGAGAAGCAGCAGCAGCCCCAACAACCCAAAGCCACGCCCCAGCTAGAAAATAGTAGCCTGGCCCAGGAGTTGCCAAAAGCCAAGCCACTCCAGGTGGGGCTATTGGAGGCACTCTGCAGGAAGCCCTGGGCAACCAGCCAAGGAGCCGCAGCTGGACCCACCTTCAGCCATCAGCTCAGCCAGGGAGGCCGGGCTGCTAGCCAGGGGACTGCAGCTGGACAGGCCTTCAGCAATCAGCCAAGGCAGGGAGGCTGGGCAGCCAGGGAACAAGGCACAGCTGGTGCTGGTCAGTGGGGCCAGATCAGCTACCCCAGCTGCAACTGCTTGGTGCAGCCCAAGACCAGCTGGAAGAGGGCTGGGGCAGTAGAAGGAAGCCCTATAAAAGCTGGCTGGGAAGAGCCCTGTGGTGGTGGGTGTGAGTGAGGAGTGATGATGTGGAGTGAGAGCAGTAAGATGCAGGGGTGGAGGCTTGGAGGAGAGTTCTGGAAGGAGGAGATGAAGGAGGACGCAGAGGGTAAGCAGGCCAGGTTGAGCAGGCCAGCGAGTGGACTGAGAGGGAGTCTGGGTGAGGTATACCGCCCCTCCTTCCACAGAGCAGGGTCCTGCAGAATCCCTGGCCCCCCTATGACATCAGGAGCAGACTGCCCAGTGCCACGCCCAGCGGCAGCGGCGGCAAGCCCTGACAAGTTGGTGGCCCGTAAGGGGAGAGACGTTCTGACACAGTCACCAGTCAAGGGGTGGCCTCCCAAGGCCGCCGCCCCAGCGGAGCTCGGACCGTGGCTGGAGGATGTTGATATCTAAGTGTCAAAAGCCAGTGTGCAGAGGCTTTAGATCAGAACGATCAGTATGACAGGTAGACACATCAGGTGACATAGAGTCAGATGGTTAACATAAGAGTCAGGTGACCATGAAGTGAATGACTCAGCTAAACTCATGCATGTATCTGATTGGGTGTCTACATGTATATATAGCTACCATGTACAGTATGGTTGGGGCTTCTTGCAAGTCCAGGTGTAGGCGAAGCACTTTGTCTCTCTGGACTGTAAACTTGTATATATTGCTCTTTATCCACCTATAAATAAATTGTATTATACACCTTTGCTAAACTAACAAGGTGTGGACTCTTTGTGGATCCTCCTTAAGCTGGTGCAGTCACGCTGAATACACACCCTCCAACAGGGTTATGGGCCCAGATAGACTGCGCCAAGGAGGCTGCTGAGGAGGCTCTACTGAAGTAGAGACGCAACAGAGTCGGTGGTGGATGTTGGCACCTGATGGCCGCGATCCCTCGGAGGAGGAATTATTGGCGGTGGAAAGTGTCAGTGACCAGGAGGAGGAGGAGGCAAACGAGCTCCCTCAGACCGGTGCAGAAGCAAGTATGGCACAGAGTACGGTCGTGTTGGTGGAGAAGCTGACCTCCGTGAACTACTCCATTTGGTCGTTGCGTATGGAGCATTTTCTAAAGAGAGAGGGGCTGTGGAAAAGTGTCAGCAACCCCCCAGCAGCCCCCAATGATGCGGAAAAGATTGCAGATGAGCGTGCTTTAGCTCATATCGTGCTGGCTGTGGGAGATGACCAATTGCTTCACATCAGGGACTCGGCTACTAGTTCAAAGGCCTGGCAAGATTTGAAGCTGATACATGCAAGAACATCTGCAGGGTCATTAATTATGCTGACACGTCGCCTCTACAGACTTGCTCTCAAGCCGGGGGAGAGCATGCAGAAGCATATAAACAGTTTGACGGAATGTTTCCAGCAACTGGCTGCTCGTGGAAAGCCCACGGAGGACTCTGATAAGGCATACATTCTATTATCAAGTGTGCCTGATGTATATTTTCCTCTTATTGCAAGCCTTGAGAGCCTGGAGCCAGATAAACTCACTTATTCCTATGTTACGTCTCGTCTTCTTGAGGAAGAGGCTCGTGTTTCAACATACGGAGGCTGGCATTCAAGGACGGAGCAACGAGCAGACGGAGGGGCCCATCGAGGGGTTTCAGCTACTGACGGCGGAGGAGTTGCTAACAAGCAGCGTGAGGTCACCCAGCTGTCAGCAGCAGCCGTGAGAAAATGTTACAGCTGTGGCTCCACTTCTCACCTTCGTCGGTTTTGCCCGGACAGGAGAAGAAAACAACAGAAGCAGAAGCAAGGACGTGTTCAGGAGCCTCGGTTTCCAGATCATCATGCGAGGCTGGTCACTGCATCTACTGTAAATACGCATTCCCAGTGGACAGTTGACAGTGGCGCTACCGATTCCTTCTCCCGATCTGAGGAGGTGCTGTATGATTTACAAAGAAGCAACCTGCAGTCCGTGTTGTTGGCAGATGGGAGAGAATCTCCAGTCAGTGCCATGGGAGCTGTACGGTTTACAGCTCTGGAGGAGGACTTTGCGCCTGTATATTGTGTTCCCTCTTTGGACCATAATCTATTATCAGTAAGTAGGTTGACCCAAAAGGGGTTTGAGGTCCGGTTTGTGGGGGACAAATGCCAAATAAGCAAAGCTGGCAAAGTGCTGGTCACTGGGGAACTCAGAAACAATGTTTATATTGTAGAGAATAGGCAGGCAAAGGCTGACACGGTTACAAACAAGTGTAGCCATGACAATTGTGTGCATTTATTGCACAGGCGTTTAGGGCACGCTAGCTTTGGGGTTATAAACAAAACTCTAACACTCCTGAAGGGAGAAAAGGTGTCAAGCTGCTCAGAGTTCCTAGACTGCACTGTTTGCAAAGCAGTCAAAACAAAGGCATTCCCTGTAGCTAAGAAAAGTGGCCGGGTGTCTACAAAGCCACTTGAATTAATACACATGGATCTGATTGGTCCATTCCCCAAAAGCCATTCTCAAAATTGTTATGCCCTGATCCTAACGGATGATTTTAGCCGGTACTCATGGCTGTATGTTATGAAACACAAGTCTCAAACGTTTGATTTGTTTAAGGTTTGGGCAAAAAGGGTACAAAAACAGTTGGGGCTGGACATAAAGGCCATCCAGTCTGACCAAGGGGGGGAATTCATGTCTGCACAATTCTCTCACTGGTGTGATAAATATGGTGTTTTGCACAGGGTAGCAAATACAAGTGTGCCACAAGAAAATGGTCTGGCAGAAAGGCATGGTGCCATTATACAAGAAAAAATGGCTGCTATGTTAGCTGATGCTGGTTTGCCAAAAACTTACTGGGCTGAGGCACTTATCTGTGCCTGTTATGTGGTAAATCGTCTGTGGTCCCGTGCTGTGAAAGAAATACCTTTTAGGTTACTTTTCAACAGGGACCCTAACCTAAAGTTACTAAGGGTGTTTGGCATGGCTTCTTGGGTGCATATCCCTTTAAAACAGCGGAGAAAAGGGGGCCCAAAAGCCTCTAAGATGATATTCATTGGATACCAGAGTGGCATGAAGGCCTACAGGTTTACAAATGAAAACAAAAAGGTATCGTACAGCAGGTCTGCTAGTATATGTGAGCATGGAAGTTGGAAAAGGCTTCACGGGTATGAGAGTGAAAGCCAGATCGTGTTGCCAGTTACCGATGAAATGCCTGAAACAAGTCCAGAGGGGGACGTGAGTGTGAAAGAGGAGATTAGTTCTCCAGCCAGGCAGGTAACACAGGACACACAGAGGTCTAGTCCTCCTATACGTGTGTCCAGTCGTCCTAATAAAGGTGTCCCACCTCAAAGGTATGGTTTTGAAGCTGCAGCAAACTGTGTGCTGGCTAAAGAGCCAGCTAATTATTCTGAGCTTCTCACTTATGAGGGGGAAGAGAAAAAGGCTTGGCTCGAGGCCATGAAGGCCGAATATCAGTCTCTAACTGACCATGAAGTGTTTACAGTTGTACCTAAGCCTAAAGACACAAATATTATTGGTTGTAGGTGGCTGTATAAGGTGAAACGACTTCCCTCAGGTAATGTGCAGACGAAAGCTCGCTTAGTAGCCCGTGGTTTCTCTCAGGTACAATTCCAAGACTATGACCAGGTATTTTCTCCTACTGTTAGGCCTGAAACAGTAAAATTAGCCTTATGTAAGGCAGGGGCTCAACACAAAAACATAGATCATTTTGATGTCTGTACAGCCTATCTCCATGCTCCTATACAGGAATGTTTATACATGGAGCAGATACCAGGGTATGAGGTGTCAAATAAACATATGGTGCTCAAACTAAACCGAGCCTTGTATGGGTTGCGTCAATCAGCACGAGCTTGGTTTCAATACCTGTCACAATCACTAAAAGCAGCAGGTTTTGAGCAGGGCAAAGGTGATGCCTGCATTTTTACAAAAATGGTAGGAGGTTCAGAAGTCCAACTCCTTATTTTTGTAGATGACATATTGTGTACATATGAAACAGAAGAACAATTATGTTGGTTTAAACAAATAGCTAAGGATATTTGCAAAGTGAAACATTTGGGTCCTATCTCCAATTATTTGGGAGTGCAAGTGTCCAAAACTGAGGATGGATTTTTCCAACTGAATCAGAGAGATAAAATTACAAAGTTGCTCTCAGAGTATGGATTAACTGAAGCACATGGTGTGTCCACTCCTATGACTACAGGGTATATCAGGGAGCCAGATGATTTTCCCTGGGAAGATGTACAAAGATATCAGTCATTGGTGGGCAGTCTTTTGTATCTCTCATGTTGGGGCCGTCCAGATATAACACAAGCAGTAAACATGCTATGCCAAAGGTGTGCTAAGCCTTTCCATAGGGATTGGATAGCAGCAATACGCGTCTTGAAATATCTTAAGGCTACTCTCAATTTCTCTTTGGTTCTAAAAGCCACTGAACCTATGCAGATCACTATGTTTTGTGATGCTAGTTGGGCAGATCGCCCTGACGGTAAATCCACTACAGGACTAGCCATATTTGTAGGAGGTGCTCTCATTGCACATAAGACATTAAAACAGTCTTTGTTAGCACATTCATCGTGTGAGGCAGAGGTCGCTGCCATGAGTCAAGGTATCTTAGAGCTGGAAGTGATACAACAGCTCATGTCTGACATGAAAATGCATTGTGCAGTACCTATTGCTGTTTATGGAGATAATACAGCAGCACAACAGTTAGCCCAAGATGGTGGAACCAAAACACGCAGTAAACACATCTTAATCAGGTATTTGAACGTAAGATGTGCTGTAGAGCAAGGATTCATAAGATTGTTTAGATGTACATCTGGTGACAATATTGCAGACATGTTTACTAAAAGTTTGTATGCTGTACCATTTGAACGATTACGTGATGCCTTAAACTGCTCTCATACTGGCTTGGAGGAGTGTTGATATCTAAGTGTCAAAAGCCAGTGTGCAGAGGCTTTAGATCAGAACGATCAGTATGACAGGTAGACACATCAGGTGACATAGAGTCAGATGGTTAACATAAGAGTCAGGTGACCATGAAGTGAATGACTCAGCTAAACTCATGCATGTATCTGATTGGGTGTCTACATGTATATATAGCTACCATGTACAGTATGGTTGGGGCTTCTTGCAAGTCCAGGTGTAGGCGAAGCACTTTGTCTCTCTGGACTGTAAACTTGTATATATTGCTCTTTATCCACCTATAAATAAATTGTATTATACACCTTTGCTAAACTAACAAGGTGTGGACTCTTTGTGGATCCTCCTTAAGCTGGTGCAGTCACGCTGAATACACACCCTCCAACAGAGGAACCCCTGGATGGGATGTGGGGAAAGTTGGAGACAGCCTACCAAGCCGCTCCGGCGGAACTAGCACAGGCAGTGGAGCCGCAGATGCAAGACGGCACACTCATAGAGCCCTCGCCAAGGGTTTGCGCCCTTGTTTGGGAAAGTAACCCACTGCCCGGCAAGCAGGTGCTGAGTCTATGCGCCACCGTGAGGATAGGCCGGCTGATCCTACAAGCCCTGTTGGAGTCCGGGAGTGCAGTCTCAGCAATTTGGCCCCAACTCCTTCCAGCTGCCACCCCAGTGCACCGCTGGATCCCGGTGACGGATGTGATGGGCCGCACCCAGCCGTACCCTACGGCCCTAATCACGGTAGAGTACCTAGGGGTCTGCCACCAAATGGAAGTTGCCCGGGTAGCTCACCTACCCATGCCAATGCTGCTGGGAAGAGATGTCCCGGGGTTCTTCAGGCTCCTCCAGCAGGCAGCGGAGAAATTGGGAAGAGACGCCCCAGGGATCGCCAGGCATCGGCTGGAGGCGGCAGGGGAATTGACAGACCCACAAGTTGCCACCGCTCTGCAAGTGGAGGAGGCCGACGACCCGGGAGAGGGTCCCTCCATCAGACCAGGGGCAGAACCACGGACTGAAGACCCAGCTGGACCCCTGGCAGACCGCCCATTCCGCGAGGCCCAAGGGGCAGATGAGTCCTTGCAGCGCTTACGAGAGACAGCCGCCCGTGAGGAGGAGCTAGTGTGGGATGAGCGGAGGTCTCATCGGCTTCCTCGCATCGAGAGGCAAGGGGGTGTGTGGGTCCGCCTTGCCCGTGCCCCAAATGGCCAGGGAGAGGTCCGCCAACTACTTGTGCCAGCAGCCTATCGGGCGGAAGTCCTCCGCACGGCCCATGAGCACGCTTGGGCCGGGCACCTGGGGCACCACAAGACCCTGAGGAAGGTTCTTGAGCAGTTCTTCTGGTCCTCCGTGAATGCAGATGTGAAGGCCCACTGCCACTCATGTCCCACCTGCCAGCGGGTGGCAGCCCGCCGCCCGCCGAAGGCCCCCCTCTCCCCGCTGCCCGTCATGGAGACACCCTTCCAACACATCGCAATGGACTTCATCGGACCGTTGCCACGCACACCCCGGGGCCATCGCTTTGCCCTGGTGATTGTGGACTATGCCACGCGGTTCCCCGAGGTCATCCCGCTGAAGACCATGCAGACCCCGGGGATGGTACGGGCTCTGTCCAAGTTTTTCGCGATGGTGGGGCTGCCAGATGAAATTTTGACGGATCGGGGGGGCCCGTTCCGTGCCACAGCCTTGCGCCAGCTCTGCCGGAATTTGGGGATCCGGCAGGTGTTCACCTCGGCTTACCACCCTCAAACAGATGGTTTGGCAGAGCGGCTGAACCAGACCGTCAAGGAGGCCCTGAAGAAGATGACGCAGGACAAGCCTCACCAGTGGGACTTGTACATCGACCCGCTCATGTTCGCCCTCCGGGAGACCACGCAGGCCTCCACCGGCTTCAGCCCATTCGAGCTGCTATATGGGCGCAAGCCACGGGGGATGCTCTCCCGGCTGACAGAACGCTGGGGGCCCCGGGCCAGCAGCCCCGCGCCCCCCATACAGGAATATGTGAGCCGGCTCTGTGACCGGGTGCAACAGTCCCAAGCGGAGGCAAATCGCAGACTGACTCGCACCCAGTCAAAGCAAAAGGCCGCCTATGACCGGGGTGCGCGGATGAGGACTTTCCAGGCTGGAGAGAAGGTCCTCGTGCACCACTTGGTGTTCCCAAGAGAGGAAGGGGACCTATGGAGGGGTCCCTACCAGATTCGAAGGGTGCTGGGCCCCACCACCTACGAAGTCCAGTGTGGGGTCGGCCGGCATCGGCGGAAGACCCTGCATGTGAACCTCCTAAAGCAGTGGCACGAGCGCCCAAAATAGGAGTGCGGCGTGGCTGAGGACCCGCTAGAGCTCCCTGACAGTGTGCTGCCTTGGACCACTGATGCCCCGGAGTTCGAGGAGCCCAAGGTGGACCCTCAGCTCGACCCAGCTCAGAGGGCCCAGCTACAAGAACTCTGGGCCCGGATTCCCAGGGTCTTCTCCCGCAGGCCGGGCAGCACGAGCCTGATCCAACATGCCATTCCAACGGACCCGGGGCAGACAGCCCGGGCTACCTGGCGCCCCATCCCCAGGAAGCGGTGGGAGGCAGTGGAGAAGGAGACTGACGAGATGCTCAGGCTTGGGGTAATCGAGCCGTCGCGAAGCACTTGGAGGAGCCCGATAGTCTTGGTGCCCAAGCCGGATGGGACCACCCGATTCTGCATCAACTATTGCGAACTGAATAAGGTGGCCCAGTTCGATGCATACCCCATGCCCCGAGCAGATGTGTTGGTAGACCACCTAGGGTCCGCCCGCTACCTGTCGGCCCTAGACTTGACGAAGGGCTACTGGCAAGTGCCCGTGTGGCCAGCGGACCGGGAGAAGACAGCCCTTGCCACCCCATGAGGCCTCTTCCAGTTCAAGAAGATGCCATTTGGTCTACACAGGGCGGCTGCCACGTTTCAGCAGCTGGGGGACCAAGTGCTGGGAGAGTGCCGGGCGTATGCAATGGCGTACATAGATGACATCATCATCTTCAGCCCGGACTGGCCCACCCACCTCCAACACTTGGAAGCTGTCTTGAGGGCCCTCCAGCAAGCCGGACTATGGGCTAACCCAAAGAAGAGCCATCTGGGGTTCCAGGAACTCCAGTACCTGGGCTTTGTGGTCGGGGGAGGCCAAGTTCGCCCACCACCAGACAAAGTGGCCTCGATAGCCGATGCCCCACAGCCCCGGATCAAGAAGCAGGTCCGACGTTTCCTGGGACTACTGGGGTATTACGGGCGGTTCATCCCCCACTTCGCCTCCCGAGCTGCCCCCCTGACAGACTGCTTAAAGAAGGGGCTGCCCAACCAAGTCCGGTGGACCCCAGGGCTAGAAGCAGCTTTCAAGGACCTGCGGTCAGCCCTCTCTAATACCACAGCCCTGTGGAACCCGGACTTTGACCGACCCTTTACGCTGGCCACAGACGCTTCTGACACCGGCCTTGGGGCGGTCCTGACTCAGGAACGTGACGGAACCGATGTCCCCATCCTCTTCCTGAGTCGGAATCTGCAGCCCGCAGAGAGGCACTATGCAACAGTGGAGCAGGAGGCCCTAGCGGTCAAGTGGGCAGTGGGGGCCCTGCAATACTACCTGTCCAATAATCCCTTTGTCCTACTAACGGACCATGCGCCCCTGCAGTGGCTCCACGGCATGAAGGCGCACAACCCCCATGTGCTGCGGTGGTACCTCTCCCTCCTCCCCTTCCGGTTCACCATCAAGTACCGCAAGGGGGCGCAGCATGTGGATGCGGACTTCATGTCCTGCATGTTCGAGTCTGACCCTGACCCCCACAACTCAAAGCTAAGTGGGGGGGGGGGTGTCCGGGGTCTGGGTCCCAGCCCCCAGACTTGGTAGGAGGGAACAGCAGGTCAGCCAGGCTGACGGGCAAACAGAGGGGGCAGCCAGCAGGTCAACTGGTCAGCCAGCAGACAGCAGGTCAACTGGTCAGCCAGCTGATAGCAGGTCAACCAGTCTGACTGGCAGGCAGAGGGAGCAGCCAGGGGACAGCAGGTCAACCCCTCCCATGGGCAAATGGAGCCAGAACCTGCCGGTGCCAGGGGCAAGGGGCAAAAGCCCAGGGCCTCAGGAGGCAGGGGGAGACAGAGAGAGCCCAGCGAGTCCCACTCCCCTAGGGAAGGAAAGGGGACTAAGCAAGGCAGAAGGGGGCAAGGGCAGAGGGATTGGGAGCCCAGCAGTCACCCACCCAAAGACCTTACCTGAGGAGGAGAAGCAGCAGCAGCCCCAACAACCCAAAGCCACGCCCCAGCTAGAAAATAGTAGCCTGGCCCAGGAGTTGCCAAAAGCCAAGCCACTCCAGGTGGGGCTATTGGAGGCACTCTGCAGGAAGCCCTGGGCAACCAGCCAAGGAGCCGCAGCTGGACCCACCTTCAGCCATCAGCTCAGCCAGGGAGGCCGGGCTGCTAGCCAGGGGACTGCAGCTGGACAGGCCTTCAGCAATCAGCCAAGGCAGGGAGGCTGGGCAGCCAGGGAACAAGGCACAGCTGGTGCTGGTCAGTGGGGCCAGATCAGCTGCAACTGCTTGGTGCAGCCCAAGACCAGGCTGGAAGAGGGCTGGGGCAGTAGAAGGAAGCCCTATAAAAGCTGGCTGGGAAGAGCCCTGTGGTGGTGGGTGTGAGTGAGGAGTGATGATGTGGAGTGAGAGCAGTAAGATGCAGGGGTGGAGGCTTGGAGGAGAGTTCTGGAAGGAGGAGATGAAGGAGGACGCAGAGGGTAAGCAGGCCAGGTTGAGCAGGCCAGCGAGTGGACTGAGAGGGAGTCTGGGTGAGGTATACCGCCCCTCCTTCCACAGAGCAGGGTCCTGCAGAATCCCTGGCCCCCCTATGACGTCAGGAGCAGACCGCCCAGTGTCATGCCCAGCGGCAGTGGCGGCAAGCCCTGATACATCTACTTTAGTGACCATGTATTAAAAGGTTTTTTTTAATGTATGTATTCCATTGGGCTTTAATACTCCATTTTAAAAGCTATATTTCACCCATATTTCAGCAGCTGTTTCAAAAGCAAAGGAAAATGATGGTCTTATCTTTGAGAGACATACTTTGTTTTGCAACAGCTTTTCTTTCTTTTTTTTAATAAAAATTTTTATTGGATTAGATTATAATATCATTCAACACATACTTTACCCCCTTATAAGTCTATTTCTAACCCCCTCCCTTTCCTCTCCCCTTTTTAGTTGACTTCCAACAGTTTTCCAACCCTTAGTCTATCTTATTACTTAATTACTTAGTATCTCATATATTCTATTAAACACACTTAATACTCTTTTCACTAAGCTTGTTAAATCTCTACTAAGAATATCTCTGTAATAGAAGTTTCCCTTTAAATACCTCATTTAAACCATATATTCTACATAAGATAATGCTAGCATAATAATATATATTAGCAATCAAGATATTAAAAATATAACATTGTATCCGTTTACTTTCCATTTACTTTAACTCTTTACTTTCCACAATCATCCTGATTCTGATGTTATCTTAGACTCTAATATTCTATTACACACCCATCTTTTACTATTTCTTATTCTAAGCATACTTTAAGTCTATAAGGTAACTGTTATACTCAAATATCCATTATATACTCTTTACTTAAGCTATATATTGTAAATAATATCTAACTAGCTTAATCTTATATATCCATAGTAAACATCTATTATTTCATACTCTATAATTTTTAATTTTAATCATAACCCCAATGGTAGCTTAGATTTTAATAATTAAATTCCCCCTTTCCCGGTAAAGTCACTTCTCTCTTCTTCTATTACATTTCAGTAATTCTCGAACTGCCACAGTTCCCCTTTCATGTCCCATTTTTTTTCTAGATATTGTTTCAATTTCTCCCAATCTGCATTAAATTGTCCTGGATCAAGATCTTTAAGTTTTCTTGTCATTTTGTCCATCTCAGCCATGTACAGCAATTTGTAGATCCAATCTTCTGTAGTTGGTATTTCTTGTACTTTCCATTTCTGCGCATATAAAAGTCTTGCTGCTGTAATCATGTAAAATAGCAATGTTCTATACTGCATTGGAACATCTTCCATTCCCAAGTTCAGTAGCAGCAATTCTGGGTTCTTATTTATTTGAGTTTGCAAAACCTCATTAATTACTTCAATTATATCTCCCCAGTATTGCTTCGCTACCTCACAAGTCCACCACATGTGGTATAATGATCCTTCATGTTTTTTACATTTCCAGCATTTATTCGACATATTAATATTTCCTAGCGCAATTTTCTTTGGTGTCAAATACCAACGATAAATCATTTTATAGACGTTGTCTTTAATACTTGTACATGTCGTAATCTTCAAAGTCGTTTTCCACAGGTATTCCCACGCCTCCATTGTTATTTCTTTGTGAAAATTTATAGCCCACTTCACCATCTGGACTTTTACTGTCTCATCCTCTGTAAACCATTTTAAAAGTACTTTATAAATCCTTGAAATTTCCTTTTTACCTTCTTGAAAAATTACATCTTCTAATTCTGAGTTCTCCATTCTTATTCCTCCTTTCAAACAATCCGAATTATAAAGATCTCTGATCTGTCTATATTGAAACCATCCATAACATGGAGACAACTCCTCCTCTGTTTTTATTCTCAATTTTGAAAATTCTACTCGTGTTATCTCCTTGTAAGTTAAACACTGCTGCTCATTATCGACAGTTCTCGGATCTATTACTTCATACGGAACCACCCAGGAAGGAATTCCGTCTTGTAGGTAATTTTTATACTTCTTCCAAATTGTGAAGAGGCTTCTCCGGATATAGTGGTGTATAAACATAGAGTCTGCTTTTACTTTATCGTACCACAAATATGCATGCCATCCAAATATTTTTTATATCCCTCCAAAGCCAGTAATTTGTGATTCTTCAGCGTCATCCATTCTTTTATCCATGCCAAACATATTGCTTCATGATATAGTCTTAGATTGGGCAGCTGCATTCCACCTCTCTCTTTGGCGTCCTGTAATACTGTCATTTTCACACGGGGTTTCTTGCCTGCCCACACAAAGTCCGATATTTTCCTTTGCCATTTTTCAAATTGTTTGGAGTCTCGGATAATTGGAATTGTTTGTAACAAGAACATCACTCTTGGCATCATCTTTACTGCTGCAATTCTTCCCAACCATGACAAATTTAATCTATTCCATTTTATCAAGTCTCGCTCTATTTGTATCCACAATTTCTCATAATTATTCTTGAATAGATCTATATTTTTCACAGTCAGTTCAATACCCAAATATTTTACCTTATTTGTTACTTCGCAGTCCGTTATTTCCATTAGTTCTTGTTGTTTCTGTTTGGACATATTCTTACATAGTATCTTTGACTTCCTCTTATTTACAAAAAATCCACCCAAGTCTCCAAATTCCTTTATTTTCTCCATCTCCTTCGGCATATTCTCAATTGGATCATCCACAATTAACATTATATCATCCGCAAACGCTCTGACCTTGTAGGAAAACTCTTTTATTTTTATTCCTCGGATTGCATCGTCTTCCCGTATTTGAATCATCAGTATTTCCAAAACCAAAATGAACAACAATGGTGACAAAGGACAACCCTGTCTTGTACCTTTACCTATTGTCAATTTTTTAGTCACATCATCATTCACCACAATTGCTGCACTCTGGTCCCTATAAATTTCTTTCACTGCTTGTATGAACTTTTCTCCCATTTGCAGCTTTTCCATAGTGGCAAACATAAAGTCCCAGTTCAAGTTGTCAAATGCTTTTTCAGCGTCCACGAAGAAGAAACCAACTTCTCTATCACAATGCTTGTCGTAGTATTCAATAGCGTTTATAACTGTCCTTAAGTTATCTTTGATTTGTCTATTTGGCAAAAATCCAGCTTGCTCCTCCGCAATAAATTCAGACATCCATCCTTTTATCCTCTCAGCCAAAATCTTCGCAAAGATTTTGTAATCATTGTTCAGCAACGAAATTGGTCTATAATTTTTAACATTGGTCAAATCCTGCCCCTCTTTAGGAATCAATGATATATTAGCTTCTCCCCAAGTATCAGGGATCCTCTGATCTCACATAACTCCATTAATCACTTCTTTCAGGAACGGCACCAGTTCATTAGCCATTACTTTATAAAATTTAGCTGTTAGTCCATCCGGGCCTGGTGCCTTTCCTAATTTTGTTGACTGAATTGCCTCTTTTATTTCCTCTTCCGTCACTTCCCCATTCAATTTTTCTCTCCAACCTTCAGAAATTGCAGGGAGCTTCATCTTTTCCAAATACCTCATTATAGAATCTTTATTCACTTCCTTTTTTTGGTACAGCTTTGCATAAAATTTAAAAAAAGCTCTACTAATGGCTACCTGCTCCAAATATGTCTTATTCTCGTTACAAATTTTATTTATGATTCTCTTCTCTTTTCTTTTCTTCAGTTGCCACGCCAAATATTTCCCAGGCTTATTTGCACCCTCAAACGACTTCTGGTTCATTCTCCTAAGATTCCATTCCAATTCTTTGTTATTCATTGCCGTCAACTGTTCTTGTAGGATTTTAATATCCTGATATATCTTCTTTTTTCCTGGTCTCTTCTTAAGTTGTGTCTCTTTGGCTTTTATTTTCTCCATAATCTCTAACCTCTTCTCCTCTTTTTTCTTTCTAGCTCTTGCATTTAAATCCATTAGTATGCCTCTGGTCACTGCTTTATAAGTGTCCCATACCTTATTAGTCGAAACTTCCTTATTCATATTATGTTGTATAAAGAATCTGGTCTCTCTTCGCAACAATTCAATGTTTTCTTCGTCTTGCAAAAGATCTTCATTTATTCTCCATCCTTTTCTTTTATTTCTTTTCCCAAATCTCCACATGATTGGGTTGTGATCTGAGCCTACCATAGGCATTATTTCCACATCTTTAGTCCATAACGCTAAGTCTTTGGAGGCCCAGATCATGTCAATTCGTGATAAAGTAAAATGTCTTGCAGAGTAAAATGTATATTGTCTAGTTTTAGGATTCTGTCTCCTCCACACGTCTTCTAGAGTCTCTTGTTCCTTTATTGCAAAAAAAGACTTCGGTAGTAATTCTCTTTTCTTTTGTGCAGTTCCAGATTTCTTATCTTCATCCAAGTTAGTAACTCCATTGAAGTCTCCAGCTAAAATTATCTGATCGTAAGATAGTTCATCCAATTGTTTTCCCAAGTCCTCAAAATTTTTTTCTTTTGCTCCATTAGGTGCATATATTCCAATCACCAACAATTTCTTTAAATTCCACATAATTTCCACTGCTAAATATCTAGCTTCCACATCACTCACTACTAATTTTGGCTGCAATTCTTCTTTTATATACAACACCACACCTTTTTTCTTTTTTTTGAAGCAGCCACAAATTCACTTCCCAATTTTGCAAACTTTAAGTATTTTATATCTTGCTTTTTAATATGAGTTTCTTGCAAACATACAATATCACATTTTTGTTTCAATATCCAGTGGAAGATATTTTTTCTCTTATTAGGCGAGTTAAGTCCATTTACATTCCAAGATATTATTTTGCACTCCATAATCATAATCTTGTTGTTGGTAAGTCCTTTTCATTGTCCCTGATGAACTTTTCCATCTCCAATTCAGATCTGATGCGCTTTTTAGCTCCTCCAAATTCGAAGGACAGTCCTTCTGGTATTTCCCATCTGTATCTTATCTTCATGTCCTTCAAAATCTGGACTAAATCTTTATATTTTTTCCGATCCAATAGAACCGATCTGGGCAATTCCTTCATAATAATCACCGCCTTGCCGTCGACCTCTAATGGATCCTGGAATTGTTTACTCACAATCATTTCTCTTGTGTTTCTAGTCGTGAATTGCACAATCATATCTCTTGGTAATTTCCTCTGGGTCGCAAATCTTGAATTTATTCTGTATACCACATCTAGGAAAGCCGCAATTTCATCTTCCTCTTTCCCCAGGTATCCAGCCAAAACTTCTGTAATCTGTTCTTGGGCAGATTTTCCCTCAATTTCCGGCAAACCACGAAATCTCAGTTGTTTCTTCGTATGTTTACTTTCTGCGACAGCCATTCTGCCTCTCATCGCCCTCATCTCAGTTTGTTGCATGTCTGCTAGGGTATCCATTGCATTTTCTACTACATTAACCCTTTGCTGTGTGGCTTGCAAGTCATTTTGTATTTTTTCCATACCTTTCGTCAGTTCCGCCAGTTCCCTCTTAAGTGTCTCTTTAAACTCTTTCGCCATCTCTTGTATCATATATTTAACTTCTTTATTTCCTTCTGAAACTTTTTTATCCAAGCTTTCAATTGCTGCTTGCCACTCCTTTTTCGACATCGTGGGGCTAACTTTACCTCGCTCGCACGAGTCCGCTCTTTTTCTTAACTCCGTGGAGTTTAACTTTATATACTTTTACTTTTGAAAGTCCCGAATTTAATTTATTTCTTTAAAAAACACATTTACACAGTCCAAAATGTCGGGCGTCTTTTCTCTATGGTTATTTCAACTATACTTCTAATCCAATCCTCTTCCACTGAAGCCGCGACCTTTTCCTTCTTCAAAATGGCGTTCTTCTACTTCCTGTCACATAGAAAAGGCCGCTTCTCTCCAGCTTCTCTATCGTTCTGACGTACTTTCTGTTCCTCTGCCACACACAGCAATTCTCGCGATGTTGAGACTTTCCCACAGTCCACTATCTCTTTCTCTCCGCAGGTATGTAAACAATAATCAGCTTTCTCTACTAACTCCGTTATACATAGTCCTTTTTAAAAACTTTTCCTTGCCGGAATTTCCCCTCCTTGTAATCAATCTGTGGCAGTTTTTAAATTCGCTTTAGTACTTTGTTTCTTAAATTAATCTGTCCCGTTTCAAGAGATAGTAATCTTTACCTTCTTAGTCGTTTTCACGGGTTGTAATCACTGTTTCTGTATTCAATTCACTTCAAGTCCCCTTGTCCCTGTATGAAGCTTGGGCATGCAGGTCTTATGCCAACCAAATTGGCTCCAAAACTGCTGTAGAGATCTTGGCAAAACCTTTCTTCGGGTGGGACCTCAAGGGACGGGAGAGAGTCCGTTGCGCAGGACCCCCCCTCGCCCGAGATCAACACGCCTTCAGGTTCTTGAGCGTTCTCTGCCTGTTCTCCACCTGAGAACAGTTGGCTACGGGCAAATCCTCGCCCCTCTAGCCTCCAAAACAGCAGCCCGGACAGCTCAGCTCTTAGAGCTGCGTTAGACCTTCATGGATCCCAAACCGGAAGCCATCAGCAGCTTTTCTTTCTTGATGTGTCTTAGTGTTTAGTGAAGTGGAAACTTGCTAGTTTCTTTGCTTAGCTTTTGAAAAAAGATCTCATGCATCAAACATGACTAATGGAAATAATTCTTTTTTCCACCCACTCCAAGAAATAAAAGTATTGCTCTGACAACTTTAGCAGGAAATCTAGCAACTGGTTAACAGTGCCATATTAAACAGAAGGATTTGAGTCCACTGTCACCTTAGAGTCCACGAGATTTTCGGAGTATAAGCTTTGAGAGTCAGCGCTCCCTTCCACAGACTCTCTGACTGTCAAAAGCATATACCTTGAAAATATTGTTGGTCTCTAAAGTGAAACTGGACTCAAATCCCACTGTTTCACTGTAGACCAACCCAACTACCTGCCTAAAACTATCCTAAACAGAGTTGTATCCTTCTAAGACAATTGAAGTCAATGCATTGCATTGTAAATAACTAAGGCAAACCAATCTGACTGTACAGTCATCTCTCTCTCTCTCTCTCTCTCTCTCTCTCTCTCTCTCTCTCTCTGCATGGGAGGATTCTGATTTTCCTAGAATTTGGAGTAATTTGCTGTAGGTAGCCCAGATTATGGACAGCAAAATCTATAAACTGTTGATGTCTTTCTTGTGATGTAAGTGAGCCCAGCTCTAAGCTGTGGAATGTAAAAGGCTTCAAATATAATGACTGACTCTTCTGAAATACAAATTTGTTTGGAACAAGTTTGTTACAATAGGGAACCTGAAATGCTTTTCTGAAACCTTTAATAGATTCCATATTTCTCTTGCATCGCCTTTTACAAAGTGGGGGTCAGGGCAAAATATAAACTGGCATTCAGGTAGCAGTTTCTCTTTACAGCAAGCAACCTGTTTGTGACTGACATCAGAATAAACTCTCAGTGAAAACTCTTATAACTTACCTGCTGAGTGTGTAGACAAAGACTTATACAGACAATCAGAGAAAGTAGACTCCAAATATGTTAGATGTTTGTGTGACGGCATGGACCATCTACTACGCTGAGAATTTTTAGTTAATTAATCACTTGCTTTAGCTAACTCATTCATTAATATAGATTAATATATTAATACAGATTAACTAAAATCTCAACACAGATTATTTTAGAGATGCTGAAGGAAATTAAACTGTTATTATTAAAGGGAGGGCAGGCTGTCAAATATTTTCTAGATGAGAAAGAAGCTATTTTCTAGATTCTCTTGATATGAACCTGTGTGCGCTTTTGACTCAGCTCGCCAGATTTTTCTAATAAAATAGAATCATGGGATAGCCTTCTAGAAAGTATTTAGACAGCTGTTTCTATACCATCATTTCTTAAGACCTATGAGATTCTTCTATTTCATAGAATATTCTTATTTTGTTTTGAATTATTTTGATGAGCTAAATGCCAGGCAGTGTCTTGGACTTATTCATATTCCATCCATAAACTGCCCTCTAAGTGTCAGGAAGGGGTCTGACTGCTGACAATTCCACTACTTACCCCCCATGAAGGGAACACAGCTTTGCTGTGTGATTTTGTTCCACTTATGTGGAGAGGAAGGTAGGACTGAGGTCCCAAGAGAGGAGAGAAGGGGAAGAGGGGAAGGAGAGAGGAATAGGAACCAGGGTCATCAACTAGAAAAATGGTATTTTTGGACAAAAACTAAAAGGAACTAGATTAAAAACATATGTTTTTTGGAACATAGGCTCCTTTTTTCCATGGATCAGAGCAAGGGAAGGAAGGAGGTTTCCCTATCTACAACATCACAATTAAATATCACAAGACAACTGAATAATAAAAATGGAGCAAAAAGAAAGAAAACATTGAATTAAGGCCAATGGAATCAATATAACACAAAATAAATAACAAAATAACAAATAAAGCAAATGGAACTATATGAAGCAATCAAATAATGGAGCAAAATAACACAACCAAATAATAAAATAGGACAAACTAATAGAATAAATCAGTACACACACACAGGGCAAATGGAATCGAATTCAATAGCTTTGATTAGGAGAGGTGGGCGAGGGGGAAGTGTAGCAGAACATTGATGGGATTAGACAAGGGTTTTTTTTAAAGGAAACCTTATTATCGCTGCATCTCTCTGGGGCATGGAGGGGCCATCAGTCAGTCAACCACCTCTGACTCATGTTCTGGTAGTTTTCTAGGCTCCCGTCCAGTTGAGATTCACTCTGCCTTGGGCCAGGCAGTGCCTTGGACTTATGAAGGCATTCATAACATTCCATTCATAAATTGCCCTATTAATGTGAGGAAGGGGTCTGACTGCTAACACTGTAAGTCTTCCATCTATAAATTTATGTAACAGTTTGAATGTCAAGACCAACAAGTCACATCTACTTTTCTTTGCCCTCTCCTTTACAATGCCTTGCTCCTTCCATGACAATTCAATAAAATATCTTTTCATTTTTTCTCCTGAGAGAAAAATCAATACATGTGTGCATATACTAACTAGTTTAAACATATGAAAGCTGACAAACCATTTATCGCATTTGATCCCCCACCCTTCCCTCGAAGAGCAAAGGGAGGCATCCATAGGCTCCTTTTCATTTATCTTAACAACAATCCTCTGAGGTAGGTCAGATGTTCAATGCGTAGCCTATGCTCGTGAGTAAGATGTCCCAGATTGATCTGAGGAAATCTACCAAAATAAGAAAAGAAAATGTTGACAAGAATTGATCAGCCATTGTCCCTGCTAAAATCTAGAAATAGAATTGAACAGGAGAGTCAGTGGCTACTCTATGAAGAGAATGATGTTATGAATTGCTTTCAAAACTTCTTTCCAATTTCACCTGCTGGTAGTAGCGATTAAACACCTCCCTTCTGTGATCGCTGCCATGAAAAGTAGAAGTGTTTACAGTTTAACTCTCCTGACAACTCTTCATTTTCATTTGCTATTTCTCTCTTTTTAGCCACCAATTTTTCCTATTTGCTCAAAACCAACCTGCAGCAAATTCCTCCTGTATTTACAGTATATGAAATCATTTTGTCCAGGATAAATGCTGGTTTATGTGTTACTTTAATGGTTCAGTGAGGCTGCTTCCCATGATGACTGTCACAGGAAGATCATTTGGGAGAGATCTTTGACACAAGTACTTCCCATGCAACACCACAGGTCCAAAAAGAGATTGCTCTGGCATTCCATGTAACATATGCTATTGGAATAATGTGTGGAAAACTGTTTTATAGAAGTAGTAATCATGCATCTAAAGTAACATATAGCTTCCTTGGGACTGCTTTATACAGTACTTCGTATTAGCAAACAATGTGCACAATAGTCCTTTTCAGACTTTATGTCCACATGTCCTGGGGTTCTGAAAAATGCACGGAGAACTTTTTGATATGCAGTCACCATGTAGTCTGAATGGGAGTGGGTATGCATATTTTCCATACAAGTACAGGTTTGGTATGCACAAAGCAACTACTGGGTTTTCCATGGCTCACACATACCAAAACTGTAAGTGAATGCAAAATACATGCATTCTCCCTGTCCAGACAGCATGATGACTCCTCGCAGGAGCATTGCAGGGAGTGTAAACTCCAGATATGAGCCAGTTGCCAGGCTCCTGGTACATGTTGACACATGAAAAGGTATAGTTTCTGTATATCATTATAAATGAGCATTGTGCACAGCTCTATCATATTTTTTCTGCCTTTCACTTAAGGGTGTCAGTGTAGCATAGAATCATAGGGTTGGAAGGGACCTCTAGGGTTATCTAATCCAACCCCTTGCACAATGCAGGAAATTCAAAACTACTCCCCCGACTGCTCCAGTGACCCCTGCTCCATGTCCAGAAGATGGAAAAACACCTCCAGGATCCCTAGCCAAACTGGCCTGTGAAAAATTGCTACCTGACCCCAAGATGGCGATCAGCATTACCCTGGGCATGTAAGAAGGGCCATGAGAACTAAGCACTGATGTAACCCATTCTGCCCACCCCTTCATGATCTGCCCAGGTTCACAGAATCAGCATTGCTATCAGATGGCCATATAGCTTCTGCTTAAAAACCTCCAAAGAAGGAGAGCCCACCACTTCTCGAGGAAGCACTCTTCCTTCCTCTGTTTTATCCACACAAGAATCCTGGGAAAGTGTGACTGGCACAATGTCACCCAGTGAGCTTCATGGCTGAGTATGGATTTTCAAATCTTGTTTCCTTGGTCCTATTTTCCTGTGTGCACAAACACGGCAGCAGCAATCTACAATAAGCCTATATTGTACACAATAAGTACCCTGCTGTATCAAACCAGAGGTCCATCTATTCCAACTGTCCAGGGTCTGAGTCCCAGCCCCCAGACTTGCCAGGAGGGAACAGTGGGAGGCAACCAGGAGGCAGTGGCCCTACCACCCCAGCCAGCAACCAGGTCCAGAACCTGCCCACTCCAGGGGGAAGGGGCGAAAGGCCTAAGCCTCAGAAGGCTGGAGGGAGCAGGGAGAAGCCAGCTAGTCCCACCCTCCAGGGGGAAGAGAGGGGGCTAAGCAGGACAGAGGAAAAGGGCCAAGTCAGGGGGAACAGGGACCCAGCAGCAGCCCAAACAGAGCCTTTACCAGCCAAGGAGGAGAAGCAGCCACTACAGCCCAGAGCCACACCCCGGCTAGAGGACAGCAGCCTGGCTCAGGAGTGGCTAGGAGCCAAGCCCCTCCAGGTGGAGCTGCCACAGGCATTCTGGGGGAGGAGATGGGTAGCCCCGTCCGGCATCAATGAGCAGGCAGCCCAGAAGCTGGCCAGGGCAATTCCTCGCGAGCAAGGCTAGGGAAGCTCAGCAGCACAGAAGCCAGCTGGGACAGCTCCTTGCGAGCAAGGCCAGGCAAGCTCAGCAGCTCAAAGGCCTACTGGGGCAGCTCCTCGTGAGCAAGGCCAAGGAGACCTCAGCTGGGGATGGCTCGCATTCAACCGCACCCTGTCAGCAAGGCACGGAAGCCTAGGAGGGGTTAGTGATAGGAGGGAAACACCTGAGGGAAGGCACAGCTGGGCCAAGCCAGGAGAGGGAACAAGCCTGGAAGGAGGGCGGGGCGGAGAAAGGAAACTCTATAAAGGGTGGCTAGGAAGAGCTCTGAGGTGGTGCGTGTGAGTAAGGAGTGATGGTGTGGAGTGAGAGCAGTGCAAGAGTGGAGGCTTGAAGGAGAGTTCTGGGAGGAGGAGACGATGGAGGACGCAGGGGGTGAGCAGGCCAGGTTGCGCAGGCCAGCGAGTGGACTGAGAGGGAGTCTGGGTGATGTATACCGCCCCTCCTTCCACAGAGCAGGGTCCTGCAGCATCCCTGGCACCCCTCTGACGCCAGGGCTGGCCCAGCCGGTGCCCTGCCCAGCGGTGGCAGAGACAAGCCCTGACACCAACATCCTGTTCAACACATAGATCAGCGAGATCCAAGTGATGTTGCTATTTGAAGAATATAGTGGATTTATTATATATTTTTGTCTCTGGTGGAATTTTTGTCATACACTCCAGGTTTAGCTTCATTATTGTTAGTAATATGCACAACGTACTTTGTGCTTATGATCTTCATTTAATTCATCCTAACATTATCTGAGAAGCAGGTCATGATTTAGTCCTATTATCCCTAAAATACAGGGCAGATTCTCTAATCTGGTTTGGTAAGATAAGAGAATCCCAGATTTATCCAGCCATTACATCCTATGAAAAAATCTATGGAGGGCGGGGGTTGGGGCATCATTTTTCAAGCAAATTCCACCAAATTTACAGGGAACCTACTTCTTCCTGTCCACTAAAGACCCCCCTCAAATTTCAGGAAGATTGTTCCCTAGAGTCCAATTTTATAGACCCCTGATCAAAGTGTCCCCAGCCACTCTACATTGTTTTCTATGATGGGGGGAAATTCCAAGCTGGTTCTTAGGCAAAAACACACAGGGGCAAAGCAGCCACCATCCAAACACACAGTCCCAAATGCAAGCTGAACCAAGAGGAAGCCAAACAGAACCAAACTGAAGCAAGGGAATGGAATCCCCCCCAGAACCAAACTGAAACAAGGGGATCAACATCAAACCAGAGAATCATATCAAACCAGTTAATTCCACCAAAACCAAACTAAAGGCACTGTTGCAAGCACCACAGAACCAGTGTCACTCTCAAAAGCCAGGCAGAAGCCTTTTGGCCAATGGGGGAACACCATGGGGCAAAACCAAGTACCACATCATCAGCCCTACAACAGCAGAACCACCAAGCACAAGGAAATGGCAAGGCAAGCAATCACAGTTGTTGTAACTTAGCATAAGATGGATCTCTCTCCTAAGGGAAGATTCAGAAAGTTATGGAGGAGTAATTTTGGGAAACCCAAGTTCTCCTCTACCTAGTATCTACAGTCTGCCATGCAGCCTTCATTTCCACTCTCACTGTCTCAGAGGAGCCCTGGGAAAGAGCTGCAGTCTGCAGCTGCCCTTCATCACTCGCCATCCTGTTCCCTCCTACCCCTGCTACGAAAAAATTTAACATTTCACACAAGAACAACACAACAGCATCCTCTAGCTTCATTTTGGGACTTTCAGCAGCTTTGCCTCTGCTTGTTTGTGCCACTTGCATGCATGGAGTGTCAAATTCTTTCCTTTACTTAACTTCTCTTTCTGAATCCTTCTGTTCCAGTGGCAAGATAACATTATTTCTTGTGCTGCTTTTCTAAATTCTCTGTGCAGATTTGTGCCAAGGTCCAAGAGTATATTGGCTGGGCTCGTATTCTTGGAGAGTGTGTGTGTAAGGGAGATTCTAACTTGGAGTGTGTATTGTATGGTGTGCCAAGAGGATCAAGTGTCCCTCCTGTTGGTTTTCTACCAAAGTTTGACTTTGAGAAGAGTGCTTTTCCCTACCTCCCTAACACATACTGACACAGGATACAAGCATAACTGCTCATTCATTCAGAACAGAGCTGGAAAACTGAAGAGCAGCAAGTTGACCTTCAGGAAGACTAACTGCTCAACTCTTCAGGGGAGCAGGTGAGTACAATGAGGGCTGACAATGTTGCCCACATGGGAAAAGACACACATTCTAGATGGAGGGCATGAGAGGAGCATCTGAGCTGTGAGACAGTTTTAGCCAGACTGCGTCTTTCTTGGCCCAGCAGCTCAGAGGACAGGTAGAATGCAACTCACAGGGCTCTGCAAGGTAGTCCCTGATTATTACTTCTGCTAAATCCCGGCTCATGCTCCTCAGATTCCCAGAGAGACTGAGCTCAACCCAGATGGCCTCCATCTCCTGGAACTGGGAGTGACTGTGGAAGGACCCTGCCAAGAAGAGGAGGTGCGGGGCCAAGCAAAGCTGATTTCTCTTTCCTCCTCATCTGCTGGCAGGGCACCCTTCATGGCCTGTATATGCTGCACATTGGCTCTCAAACCGGTGACATTCCTGGACCACTCAGGGATACTGCCATTGATGCACAGGTTGCAAATAGTCACCAACATGTACACCTTGTTCTTGGTGAGAGGTTGCAGCTGCGATGTAATGCCCTGTTGCAGCCTTCTCATGAGCACATGCACTGCTAGAACAAGGTCTACATGTCCCACATCTGGGTTTTCCTCTGAAGCATCTAGACCAGAGGAATGACCAGACCCAGGGTCGCCATCTAAGACAAAACCGTGATACTGAAATCCTTAAAGGGCCTAAGGATCTCCACCATCTGGAGATGATCAGCCTCTCCTCTTACTGAACTGACTCTCCCCTCTCCCAGTATCACTCTTGAAGAGCCAAGTCATGAAGGTGGCCTGCTGCTCCACCAAACACTCAAGCATGGCATGGGTGGAGTTCCAGCAAATGCTAACATTGCCCATCAGGCAATGTCCTGGCATGCCTGTCAGGACCTGCTTCTGGCACTGTTGGTGAGCTGTTTTCACACTGCACAAGAAGTGACCCATGACACACTGGCATCTCAGGATGAGACATTGGAACTCATGATTCACAGCATCCATTCTGGGTTCCTCAGAAGAATCCAGACCCAGAGCATCCCTCATTAGAAGGTGAAGTTTGTGGACTATGCTGTAAACGTGTAAATGTGGCTGAGGCTCACTTGCTCTGCTGCTACCTGGATGTTTGAGCTACCATTGGTCACCATGTTTACCATGGCGACATCCCTGACTACCCTGACTACCCACTCCAGTACTCCAGTAATTGCCTCTTGATGGTGGCAGCAATGTTAGCTGCTGTGTGTGCCTTGTTGAGAACCTTGGTGTGGAGCAAAACCTTGCAGTAGTCAGCCTGGCAACCATCCATCTGACCCTGCCAGATGCTGGTCATCCCACCCCCACTGATAGCAGGCAGCAAACCAGCAGCACAACAGTAATGGCAACAGGCAGCATATCCATTCACTCCCCCACTTCTCTTGGGAGAAAGGCTGGGAAGACTCAAGAAGCTCAGGAAGCAGCCAGTAAGCAGGCTGAAGCTGAGTTTGCTGGATTAAACTGAATTAACCCGGTTTAATCCAACTATCTTGATCTGGCTTCCTGGATCTGATCTGGGATTCTCTAATGTGAACTGTCTGAGACAGATTATGTTGAATTGACATAAATTCAGCTATATAACTGGATCAGGAAAGCCAGATTGCACATCTCTAGTCTGAGAGACCCAGCTGTGAATCCCCACTGTGCCATGGAAACTCACTTGGTGACCTTGGGCTAGTCCCTCTTTCTTATCTTAACCCATCTCACGGGCTGTTGTGAGGATAAAATAGGTAGAATGCTAGTTTTCCCCAGAGAGAATAATGGAGATTTGAGGTGGCTTGGGGCACCTTCTTTGGAGGGGGGCATATAATGGCCCTCTGGGGTCCAATCTTCACAAAACTTGGGGAGCCTTTAGAGGACAGTCAGGAGTATGTCCCCTGAAAATTTTGAAGATTTGTTTTGCAAACTGCCACCCACATTCCCCTGGAGAACTCCCATCGTTTTCCTTATAGGGAATAATGGAGATTAGAGGTGGCTGGGGGCACCTTCTTTGAGGGGCCATAAAATGGCCCCCCAAAGTTCAATCTTCATGAAACTTGGGGGTTGGTAGAAGACAGTTGGGAGTAGGTCTCCAGCAAATTTAATAAAATTCGGTTCAAAAATGCCCCCCCAGGCTACCAGAAAGCCCCAAATTGCATTTCCCATTGGAAACAATGGCCAAATTTTACCAAATTTGCTCTGTACTGCTGAGGAAGATTTGAGCATGCGCAAAGAGAATGTGAATCACGGGATGCCATCCCTCATCTCTGACGAACAGGGAGGAAACCTGTGCCAGTCCCTACATGGGATCAACTGCTATGTGACTGAAGTGTGTGAGTGAACAGGAAAGTAACGGGGGAAACACGTGTAAGTGCAATCACGTGTTCTCCATGTGTAATTTGTCTTGTGTAGTTCAGCTCTACTTTGGATCCCCTCTGGGGATAAAACAGAGTATCAATTATCTAAATAAATAAATAGTACAGAATTGGTTCTCTGTCAGTCCAGGGATAGTTTAATTATTTATTTATATAAGAATGTAAATTGTCTCATTGCAGAACTTTATGACATTCTGATTAACTATCTTGCTTATTACAGTAAATTATTTTGCTTTCTAATGTTGTTTTGTAAATTTAGGAGAGATTGAGATATTATTAGGCTGTTTAGCATATGAAATAGCAAGAGGGGTAGGAATACAGATGCTACATTCTCAAACATCTTCTGACACCAATTATCACTTTAGTGGCCTGTTGCAGGTTTCATGTGATTTATGAAATAGCACTGTGGAAAAATTATATCTAAATAAATTACATCATAGTGAAAAAAAAAGATTTAGGGCCTAAGGATGCATACGTGAAATTAAGTTCCACCAAGGTCAATAGAATTGAATTCTGTAATGCATTTAGGATCAGACCCTTGGTTTGGTCGCTTTGACTATAAACAAGAAAAAGCCTTCAGTGGCAGCCCTTTCTTTGCTTACAGACAAAACAGATTCTTACTGGCACCAATGGATTACTAACTGAAACACAAACCTAAGGACCAAATCCTGCTTCAGCATGCCTATAGGGTTATTAGGTCAATTACTGTTTGATCTACTGCTTTTCAGAGGTTGCTTCTTTTCTATGGAAGAGCCTTCCTGAAGCCGTGAGGACAGATTCTACATTGCCGAGATTCTGCAAGTTATGTGAAATAGTGTTATTCAGGAAGACATTTGACACTGCAATCTCATGATTTTTGATGATAGCTTGATCTGTTTGTTAGTACTTAAGGATTTCTGATGATCACCACTGTAATCCACCTTGAATCCAGTTCCAGAGAAATCTATGTTAAAAATGCTCCAAACAAACAAATGTTTAGAGATGTGACAATTCTACATTTAAATTAAATTGTCATGCTTGAATCCTCCTGGATGAGGAAAACATTTTAAGTAGCATATTAATATTTAACACTCCACCATTATCACAATCACCACCACAAATTAATACTGTACAATGAAAATAAATTCAGTTTCAGACTGGGGAGTCAACTCATCTTTTTGTTTATATATTATAAACATTTACCAATACAGATGCAATTATTGCATTATTTTAATTTTAGACTCCAAATTATAAACAAAAGGTGTTATGTAATATCTGGTAGTAACAGCTGCTTCTTTTGCCCTCCTGACAACTCCTATCTGAGGTTACATTTCAGCCTGCCATGTAGTTATCACTGCCTGTGGGTATTTGGGTTAGTACTGTCCTTTTGGTGGCTATTTTTAGCCCATTCACCTTTAAGTCAGTGTAATTTTTGTCTTTCTATTTTAAAACGTCCTTGTGAAAACCTTTCTCTACATTTTAGAGCTTTACATAATAGTATTTTATCCCAGAAAATTATACTTTAAGCCAATGTATGGTTTAAAGATGGCGAATACTGTAATTCACAATGTTTTATATTTTCTCATGGAACCTGTATACATCTGAAACCTCAGCTAATTTGTTTATTGTGAATTCTACATTAGTAAGATCCACATTTGTCAAGGAGAGCCAAAATCTGGGACCAAAAGTCTCAGATTTTCTAAGTGGAATACAGTCCATAAAAGAAAGCTGTACATTTGTTTCTTTTACAACTGACACCATTAATCAAGTAGGTCAGGCATCCAGGGCATTGGATAACACAATTGTGACAATTTGTGGAAAAGTCAGGCAAGAGACATTGGATGAAATCTGTTACTGCACATCATTTAGTTGTCTAGTAAATATTGCACAGCTACATTTCTGTGCTTGCTTCTCCCTTTTTACCCATGAATTCCCATTTGTCTAAATCCCTCCTCTTCCTTCTGTTCTCCCAGACACTTGTGCATTTTATGGTTCTCTGACCTTATGCTTTCTGGCACCCCCCAACCACTCCTTTCCTTCTCTTCCCCCTGCCCAAGCCCCGTACTTCTTTTCATGCCATACAGCTCTCCAAATTACCCAATCACCACAATTGTTTTCCATCGCTAAAGAAAGCAAGGACTGGTACATGAGCTACCATTCTAGTTTTATTTTCTGCCTGCTGAGTTCAGAAAGTGCTGAAATAAGGCTAAGCTGTTGTCTGCCTCCACCTCATTCTCCCCAATAGGAGGGGAAGGAGAAAAGTCTCCAGCTAGCTAATATGAGGTGGCATATTGATTACTATCTCTTTGAGAATCTTGTGCTCTGGCTGTAGTTTATTCATTCAAGGCACATAGAATGGCTCCTGATTATTACAAATCATAAGCAATGATATACAAGCCTGGTGAAACAAAGGATCCCTCTCAGCCAGAACCTCTTTCTCTCTAAAGGCATTTAAAACTTACATTTGCTGCAGCAACACATAAATAAATTTAATGCCAAGAAATTGGTATGTTTTCAGTTCAACTTCACACATGAAGTTTTGACACACTTGTTGTCTAAGATTTTAATACTACCTCAAAAAGCAATGCTTCTCGTTTAATATTGTCCTATTGAGCTGCAACCCAGAATATGCAGCTCTTCCAGCTAACATGTCCCCCATTTCATGAGAGCTGATTGGTTATACAAGTGTGAAGAGTATCTTGGACATCATCAGCAACCACTAGCTCACTTGATCTACAACTACAGCACCGGTGCATTCATCCAGGATAGGTTTTTTTAAAGTTTGAAAAACAATAAAATTATCTCCGCCCCATGCATCACCTTGCCATTTCAAGAAATCTTATTTAATTTCTTTGCTTGTTCGGCTGGTCTAAACCATGCAAAACCATCGAAGGAGTGTTCTATGAACTTTGCTTACACACATTAAACAAAAAAAATTACAAACAACTGAGAAACAAATTGTATTCCTCTTTACAACAAAGCCACCTACCACCCATTGCATGAACATAAGTACTTAAGAGCAGCCAAGCTGGGATCAGACCAATAGTTTATACAGTCCAACACATAGTTTCTACAGTGGCCAATTAGATGCCATATGGAATCTCACAAGTAGGGCCCACAGAAACGCTCCTCACCCAATCACTGCTCCTCAGCAGCTGGGATCTTGGAAAGTCACGGAGCAATCCTAAACAGGTCTACTCTGAACCAAGTCTCATGTTATTCAATGGGGCTTAGGATTGCAGTCCCAGATCATATCCCTACTCTGTCATGAAGCCTCCTAGGTGAAATTGGGCCAGTCACTCTGTCTCAGCTTTACATATCTCACAGCATGATTGCGAGGATAAAATGCAGGCAGAAAGACCAAAGTACACTGCTCTGAATATCAAGGGCATGATAAAAATCACTAAACAATCAGAGGCATTTTGTCATAGAACTTGGAACTTCCATTCAGCTGTCTAATAGCCAATGATAGATCTATTCTCCAAAAATCTCTTGAAACCCCTCTAAGCCTGTGGCCATCACTACATTACATGGGGATGAGAGCCACAACTCAACAACCTCTGTTGAAGTAGTGCACGGTAACAGGACATTCTATCAATATATCACCAATTATGTTACCGGGTCTCCTTGCAAAAATAATTTGTGAGGGAATTCGCTATCAAGGAGGATGGCTATGCAAGAGGCCAGTAACCACGTGGATCAATCACCAGCTTTAACCAAGTCCCCTCCCCAAATAGCAAGCAAGGCTGGTTCTTAATATCAAGCAACAACTTTTATTGAAGAACAAGGATTCATGCACATACACAAAGTTACTTGGGGGGAAATGATTACACACAGAGAGAGAGTCCTAGGAAACCTAGCCAGAGATTGGAAATAGAGAGAGGGAGCAAGTATATCTACCTATCCTGAAGAGCAGTCCAGTCCGCGGTGAAGAGAGAGAGAGAGAGCTTCAAATATCCAGCGTCCTCAGCCAAGAGAGCAAGAGGCTCAGAGCAAACCTCAAGGGAACAACACTTATGGATCCGGAAGCATGAACTATTTGAATGGGGCCAGAGCTCTACCTTTATAGGTAAAATGTGCCCTGACGTGGAAGAGCCCACCTAGCCATTAGAACAAAGGCTCCAGCGGTTAGTTCCTAGGGTAGACAAAAGGCTTGAGTACCTTGATTGGTAGCTGCTAGGGTGCGTAGAAGCAAATGCAAAACCTGTTCTAGTGCTGCAGAAAAGGGATTGTTAGTTAGTGAATTCCACCGGAGCTACATTGATAGATTTTAGGTGGGGACTGTACTTTTCCAGGAACATCTGTATATACTTATGAATGTCATTTGATTAGCTCCTCAATCAAGGACTGGAAATCTCATCATGGAAGGAGGGAAAGGAATGTGTTAAGTGGGGATGACTCTGTGAGGCCTTTGGTGCACTGGGCACCTGCAGGGCTGGAGAGATAGTAAATCCAATCACCTCTTAATCACTCCACATTACTGTGCGGCATTCCATTCATGCTGGGTTCTCCCAGGCAGGATTCAGCAACTGTTAGAGGCTCTCTGGTGGCAATACAGCAGCCATTTTAACTCCAGAGGCCTGAACAACTTTAATATCATAAGCAGCCATATTAAAATGGCTATTAAAATGGCGGAGGACGGGCTGACTGCTTACAATTATACCAGCTGAGTGAGATTAATATGAGAATAGTTTTAAAGATGATCAAGTAGTTGTAATTTTTTCATATTCGAAAGCTTAAATTCCTATCTAAGCACGTTAAAATCAACAGGTTTAGACTAACACCATATAGTTTCAGCATTAGCCATGTTAGTCTGTAGTTGCAAAAAAGTAAAAAGTCCAGTAGCACATGTAAGACTAACCAACTTTATTGAGGCATAAGCTTTTGAGAACCACATGCATCTGACTAATAGAGTTGATTAGTCTTAAAGGTGCTAGTGGACTTTTTACTATATAATTTTATACTATATATTTAAGCACGGTTGGAACACCTCAAAATGATTATATAAACAAATATTAATGCATATTATATACCCACATAGATGTAGAATAGAACCAGCAGCCTAGATGAAGGAAGAGTATACCTTATCAATTATGCTGAAGAAAATCTACTCTATTGAGTAGATTGCATCATTGTACTGCTAAGATTCTCTGTTAATTAAAAAAAATAAAACAAACATCATAAAAATATGACAACAATACTGATAGGTCTACCACAAGATTATTTTTTTACTAAGTTCAACAACTCACAATATCCTGGGATATTATGTTCATGTTTACCTAACTTGAATTTTAATTAAACTACAGGCTTGCTGAGGTGAATTTTTCCATTACATGAAGTGTGTTTTAAAACACAAGCCACTTTCACAGCTGTGCTCAATTGATCGCAGGGCATCCTCACTAAAATATGAAGTTCACCACTATTCAACTAGCGAGAAGCCTCTATTGTTCTGAAAAAATAATTGGTTAAAAAAAGGAAGGCAGTAAGTAGACAGAGAATAAAGCAGGTAGCAGAAATCAATACTGCTTGCTGGCAAATAATACAGGTTCACCATAATCTCAGTGCCTTTTTAATTAACACTGAAATGCTAATACTAGAAAGTGATTCAGTACATCATTAAGTAGAAAATTAACCCCTCCTCAGATCACCACACACTTGCTTCCCATTCCTTTCTACACCCAGCCCAGATTCCAGACCTTACCTTTAAAATTCTCTATATCCTTTCCCCCACCTTACCTCTCTGTCCTTATTTTAGTCCAAAATATTCACAGCTCCAACTCTACCATCCACAACCAATCCAAAGCCTCCTAATCTCCGAATGACTGCTCATTCACAATCTCTGGAACTCCATCTCAGAACTGTAGTGCAATCTCTCTCTTTTCAATTTCTTCTTCAAAAGCTATGTTGTATATGAAGACGTAGAATGCGCCTCAGAGCCCTCACCCCTGATTAAAAGTTTAATATCTCAATTCTAGGCACTTTTATTTGGAACAAAATATGCAGACAATGTTTTCTTTTCACATGGCACAAAGAAGGTAACATGGAAAGTCTAGTTTAAGGCTGAATCCACACTTCCTTTTTGTTTCCGTGCCTTTTTCGCAACCGCAGCGCTGTTCAAGCAGATACTCACATGTTTTCCCATTCCGCATGTTCCCCACCATCACTGTGCCACAATTGCGCCTCCTTTCCATACCACGTGATAATGGCGGAAATCTGTTTTTGCCCGGCCCCTTTTTTTTTTTAAAGGGCTTTCATAGCGCATTTGCACAATAAAGAAAGGTCGGTATACCGGAAAACCTACTTTGTGAGCAACAGGATTTCCAGAGAATGTTTTAATGTGACAAATTATTTTCAAATTTGCCTTCCATAACAACCAGCCAATTGTTAGAAAGTGGTCTGTGACGAGCAAAAACTGGGCCAATCAAAGTTGAGGGGGAGGGGACCTTGCCATTTCTTAAAAGTCGGAATATCGGTATAGTGCAAAATTAACTTCTTTTTTTTAAAAAAGGGAAGTGACGTATGCCATCAACGCTGACGATGGAGGAAGGAACCGCCCACTATAACACTTTATTCAGTGGCGTGTGGAGAACTGATTGTGCCACAAAGACGCACTGGGTGAATGTGATGATGCACAGCATGGTAGCGGAATGAACCCAACTGCCATGACTGCGCAAAATAAGCGGATGGTGATAACGTGTGGATTTGGCCTAAGTCTTGCTGTAGAATATTGTGCATAAGTGAAAGGAAATCCATATCC
Organism: Eublepharis macularius; assembly: GCF_028583425.1. Lineage (NCBI taxonomy): Eukaryota > Metazoa > Chordata > Lepidosauria > Squamata > Eublepharidae > Eublepharis > Eublepharis macularius. The sequence continues at coordinate 87,114,910 of NC_072794.1, read as the reverse complement.
ACTACCTCAAGAGGTAGACTTTTTTCACAAGTGGAAGCATGAGAACTGCTATAACAGCTACTTATTATAGCATTATGAAACCTCGCACAGTATCTTGAAGAATAGAACTAGATTATTTTTTTCCACTTGTGGGGTTTTGGATCCAACCAAACATCCACTGAATTCAATGAGCTTTATTCCCAAGTAAATATAGATAGCATTGCAGTTTCAGTAGTACACATTATAGCATTCTTGAATATTTTTATTTTTAAATCAGCTAAAGGGGCACAGAAAGAAAAGGGGAAAGGGGAACAAAAAATTAAAAAGTGAAAATTGAAGATTACAAAGACTAGCAAAATACAATGATCATATAACATTTGAAATATAGTTTCCAGACATACAACACAAACAAGCAATAATTAGTAAACTATATAGTCGGGTTGACTTAAATTAAAAAATATTTTGCATTAGCTAATATTAATTATAAAAAAATTAACATTATAATAATTATATAATAATTATTATAATTTTAAAAGTTAAGATCATTATAATGAGAAAGTTAAGATACCACTCACAAAGACTGTTAAAATACACTATAATACAATAACTGTATAGCTTTTATACATCACATTCAAATTATAACACAATATATCCTAAAACGATTTCATTACTAGCTATACTAGATTATATTATAGATTTTATTCTACTAATTATATTATATTAATCAAATTAAATAATTTATTTATCTACACACTTTATTTGTTACAATTATCTTACTACTTGTATATAGAATGCATAACCTACTGGTTTTAATAAATTATATTCTAGTATTATACTATATTAATCAAAATAGGTAACGTATTTAGCTATACACCATCTATAAAATTTGAAGCTTAAAGTAAACAAACATCTCTACAGTCTCTAATACTCAAAATTCATAACCCAATGAACAAAGCTAAATTTATTTTATTTATTTCCAGTTTTTATCTATAATCAGGGCTCATTTTGAGGGGGAACGTGCCGAAACACCATTCCAGCAGTTCCTCCAACAGGTCACATGTCAGGTGGCCCCGCCCACTAGACTTTGGGATTAGGCCTCGATTGGGGCTGAAATGGCCCGGATTGGGGCTGAAACGGCCCAGATTGGGTTGGTGCCAGGCAGGGGAACCCTCCCCTGCCTGGCACCAACCCGATCCCGGCCATTTCAGCCCCAATCTGGGCCCAAAATGGACACTTTGGGCCATCTGGGCCATTTCTGCCAGGATTGGGACTGAAATGGCCAGGATCAGGTCGGTCCCAGCCATTTTGGCCATTTTGGGCCCATTTTGGCCTCGATTGGGGCCAAAACGGCCCGGATCAGGGCCAAAATGGCTGGGACCTAGTCAGTGCTGGGTGGGGGAACCCTCTCCTGCCCAGCACCAACCCAATCCGAGCCATTTCAGACAACAGGTAAACTTAGGCCTTGTTTCCTGACAAATGTCAGCCAGTTTGAAGGAAATTTTTGGATATCCTTTTCCTCCCCTCCCCCCTAAGATTCCAATATGGAACATAGATTTTTTATTTGAATCAGGGAGGCCTGGGTTCAAATCCTTCTCAGGTATGAAGCTCTCTAAGTAGCTGCGGGCAAGCTTCTACCTCTCAAAATAACCTCTTTCACAGAACAGTGTGAAAATTAACAAGATAACTCCATGGATAGTTCTCTGAGGTAAAAGGATAGAACAGAAATTAAATAATAATAAATAAGTATTTAAAAAATCAAATCAATAGCAAGTATATAGGTGTGTTTCAACACTTGTGAAAAAAATAGATATAATGGCATTTTTAGTTCCTACTTTTAAAATAAAGGTGATATTCTTCATGACAGAGTAAGCATACAAGAATACTTTGTGTTTGCGATGTGGGTGACTTTGTAGATATACACATACACACACAAACAAACACACATTAATACAGGAGTGTTCAACATCGAGGCTGGCAGCAACATTTTCTGCAATTCTTGTTATTTCATTGCAAAACAAATTTCAGGCTCTGGCAGGCTGGGACTTGCTTCAAAAATGCCATCCAATAATCTGATACAGTAATTTCTGCTTGTACTTACAAGCACCATAGACATAATGCTCACAAGTATGTAATCAACCTTATTCTTCTCAATTCATCTCATTCATCTCAACCTTATTCTCAATTCAGTAGTATCTGATCTTTTCTACATCGCAAAATGAACTCATAACCTGAAGGTCCAAATGTAAACCTCATAGTGAAAGAGTCCAGGGTGCTGAAAAGATGGAGGGAACTATTAAACACAATGAAGAGGAGGCCAGACAGAAGGGCTTATAACCAACAGGTAATTTTATTTTAACTGCAAAAAAATAATCACGAAATCTTGAAGTGAACAAGCTGATAAGAAGAGCTAGAATGGAACTGGAAATTGAAACCACTCCTGATATGAGTCCTAATATGGCATGCCGATACAGCCAACATAAACTTTTGACCACTTTTGGATTTCTGAGAGTGGTCAGCACCACCACCAAATAGTTGCCAGGGAAATTATAAGCGATCAAGCTCCGCCTTTTTAGCCTCAAACTCCTCCACAGTCTGTTTAGCTTTCAAAAGTTCCTCTACTTGGGTAATGCTGGAGACAAAGAAGTGTCAGTTGTTACTGAATGCAGCCTCCTTGACAGTTTATTCGGTGAATAAATTTATCCCGAGAGGCTTGCGTATCCACAAACCTCCCGGGATGTTCAAAGAGGACGAGTTCAAACAGCGTTGGGCAGCAATACTAAACAAATGTTCTTTCGATCTAATGTTGCTGCTTATTAGGACATCGAACGCAGAGGCGGATAAGATTACAGCAGAAATTATCCGAGTAGAGGAACTTTTGAAAGCTAAACAGACTGTGGAGGAGTTTGAGGCTAAAAAGGCGGAGCTTGATCGCTCTATTTTAGAGTGTAAAGAAAAGCTCAAAGAATTAAAACTTAGAAAGTTTGAGCGGGATAGGAAGGACTATACCTCTGGCAGGATCTATACTTGGAGGGAAGATTTTCAGGCTAAGCCTCGCAAAAGAGTATCTTGGGCGAGAAATCTACCAACCGGGTCTGATTTCGAAACTACGGAGCCCTCGGAAACAGACACCTCAGGGGACGAGGGAACCAGTACCAAAAACCTGAGGAACCGTAATGTCTCCTATTCATTTAGGGGCACCAGGAATACTTTTTTAGAGAAAGGTCCACCACGCCCCAAGAGACCATACAAGCCGAGGACTTAGTTTTAAATCTGTCCTCAAGGCCACTTACCGAGGTTGAGAGAAGAGTACTGAATAAAGGACTTGGATTCGTGCCCATACCAAACTATAGAGCTTTCAATACGAGACTAGATGTATACAAACTAATCAAACTTATTAAACTTAAAAAGTTTTTTGGGAATGATGCTGACGTGGTTTCAGATGTTAACATCCGGCAAAAGTCCACTTTTTGTCCTGCCATCTCTGACCCCTCATTTGATTGCTTTGAAAGGGTGATACTCAGGGACATTGAAAACTTAGAGAAAGAAAAAAGATTTCGTAGATATAATTTGGACCGGGGAGAGTGGGAGGCACTTAATTCTTTAAAGACAGACCCAAACATCATTATTAAATCGGCCGATAAGGGCGGGGGGTTAGTCATACAGGATACCATCCATTACATTCAGGAGGCGACTAGACAGCTCTCGGTCACCACGGACTACAAGAAAATCACTACTAACCCTCTGCCCCAGATCCAAAGAATAATTAAAATAGTTCTTGATGAGGGCCTAGTGAATTATGAAATAGACAAGAAGATTTATGACGGTCTGCAAAATAGTAACCCCCACACCCCCATGTTCTATCTGCTCCCGAAGGTACATAAAGGCGGCATACCACCACCTGGAAGGCCAATTATCTCGGGTAGCAATTCAGTTCTTGAACCTCTTTCGAAATTTTTGTACCATTTCCTTCAGCCACTTGTGGTAGGGACAGAGGCATACTTACGAGATACTATGCATCTTATTTCCTCTTTGGAAAATCTTGAGCTCCCTAGTTCAGTTTATTTGATGACTCTTGATGTTGTTTCCCTATACACGTCTATCCCCCATGAGGGGGCGAGGGCTGTGGTGGAAACAGCCTTATTTACAAGAACATCCCAGAGCCCCTCGACTCCATTCCTCCTCAATATTCTTGATATTATATTGGAGCGTAATTATTTCAAATTTGATGGGGTATTTTACTACCAAATTAAAGGGGTGGCGATGGGGTGCGCTGCCGCCCCCAGTATCGCCAACCTCTTTATGGCGCAATTAGAGAGGGAGTATATTCTGAATGGAGCCAACAACCCCTTTAAGGAGTTTATTATATATTACCGTCGATACATAGATGACATCATAGCGATTATGGAGACTAGTGAGAGTGCAGAAAGGTTCGGCCAGTGGATTAATACGATCAGCACGGATATTAAATTCACCTGGCAGGGGAGCAGTGAATGTACTAATTACCTGGATGTCACTGTGTATAAACGTAGTGATAGGAAACTTGGTGTGCGCCCCTTTAAAAGAATACCGATAGGTGCTTGTATCTTCACTTCTCGTTCTATCCGCGGTGGTTGAAATATAATATTCCTATTAGTCAATATCTAAGACTTAAACGAAATTCCTCCTATGATGGTGATTTTAGGGAAAGCAGCATCCAACTAGGGAAAGCATTTGCCAGCAGAGGATACCCCTTTGTCAGCCATTAATTCGGCTAGGAGAAGGGCTGTGGGGACGCCACATGAAAAACTGTTGGTCCCAAAAGATCGCACAGATAATAAACATCTAAAATGGGCCATTGATTATACCACTCTAGCCACTACCATTTGTTGTATCATTTGGAAACACTGGCATCTAGTGGATAATTTCCCTGGGCGTGAAGTAAGCCCTGCCATCGGTCTTCGCAGGACCCAGTGCCTTAAGGATATATTAACTCGCTCTGAATTCAAACAAGAGAGTCCCTCCTGTGGTCTAAGCAGCTCGGCCCCCAGGGGCCATTTCCAATGTGGGGATTGTAATGTTTGCCCCTATATGGTTAAGTTTGAAGAAATGTTTGCAGACAGACGGGAGAGTCCTCGGAGCTTTAGCACATGCAGGTCATCTTATGTGGTTTATGTAATTCGCTGTAGTTGCCCTCTCCATTATGTGGGCAGTACAACACGCCCTCTGAAGATTAGGATACAGGAACATGTGTCTAGAATCCGTAACCAAGTTAGAGAGGCACCATTGGTCCAACATTGTTTGAACTGCCATCATAACCCTAAAAATCTCAGAGTAACAGTTGTGGATATGATTCACGAACATTCGAAAGATAGCCCCAGGAGGCTCCTGCAACTTGAAACTAGGTGGATTTTCAAACTTCGGAGTTTGGTCCCTGGGGGGCTCAATAATGAAATAGATTACTCGTGTTTTCTAGGATAACAGAATCTCTTTAAGATTACTGTCTTGTTGGTTGTATGTAAGTTCTGTTGCCCCTTTAGCCGTCACTTAATAGATGTAATTGTGTTCATTATCTAATTTGTATAGATATAATCATAGGTGTTCCCTTCTCTGTATGATTCTTGTCCGTTGCATTACAGTTATGATTTGAGGTCGTTATGTATTGAAGCTGGGAAGAAAATGTATCAGCAGCTATATCGGAGTAACCAATGAGCTGGTGATCAGTGAGTAGATGGGATAAATGCATAGAATGTAATTATTCATGTATGTTTCATAAATTCCATTATGCTGTATTTTTGTTCACAGTCCATGATTAATTGTGCCCAGGAAGAAGTATGCTCAATACGAAACGGGAATTGTATAATATGCACGCATAATCCCGTCGGCACGTTTGGACTATTCTTCAGTTTGGACTGGGGTCACCCATCATCTATATCAAGATTCTCCGGCCGTTTGCTGCACGTTGCCAAAGTTCCCACTGTGTTCCCATTGTGGCACCTTATGACTACTTTGATGGACATTTGAATTTTTTCATAACTATTTTGATAGAAAAATTAGGAATTTTGACTTTATTTATTGTGTGTTTGGACAATAAGAATCAGAAGATCCGATTGTATTTATTGTATATCATATATTTATTCATTTGCACTTTACACTTTGCACTTTAGCACTTAATATAAAGAATTGTTAACTTGTTACGTATATCCGGAATTGTTGTTTATAGTGTTAGTTTGTAGCAGCAAAACAGCTTGACCATCCAATTCCAATGCAGTATAAGCCTTCGATAACCACAGCTCTCCCCGTCAGATGCCTCTGACAAAGAGAACTGTGGTCCCCGAAAGCCCACACCAGGTGCCACTGGGCTCCCCCAGACCCCGCCTCTGTAAAGGAAATCTGTTACCTGTGATAATGTGATAACCATTCATAGTCCCTATTCAGTCCCAGCTTAACAGAGTCAAATTTGCATATGAATTCCAATTCAGCAGCCTCCCATTGGATTTTGTTTTTGAAAGGTTTCTGTTTAACTACAGCGACCTTTAAGTCCTTGATGGAATGTCCTGGTAGATTGAAGTGTTCTCCCACTGGTTTCTGGACGTTTCCATTTCTAATGTCAGATTTGTGTCCATTTATTCTTTTGCGTAGAGGTTGGCTGGTTTGTCCAATGTACAGAGCAGAAGGACATTGTTGGCACATGAGGGCATATATCAGATTGGAGGATGAGCAGCTGTAAGAGCCAGAGACACTGTAGTTGATGCCATTGGGTCCTGTAATTGTATTCCCTGAGTAGATACATTCTATAAAATACTACTTGCTGATCCTACGGAGCAATACAAAAGAGAACTCAATAAAATATTAAAGACTCTCCCCGTGGACATACAAGAATGCATCCATACGGACACACCCCAGGAACAACGACCAGGAAAATTCTACCTACTACCCAAAATCCATAAACCGGGTAACCCAGGACGCCCCATTGTCTCAGGAAGAGACACTATTACAGTAGGAGTCTCAGGATAGATGGACTCTATCCTCAGGCCCTATGCCACCAGCACACCCAGCTATTTATGGGACACCACTGACTTCCTCAGGAAAATACAGTCCATTGACAACCTACCAGATGACACCATCCTAGCAACCATGGATGTGGAGGCTTTATACACCAATATCCCACATGCAGATGGACTGCAATCCATAAGGAATATTATCCTGGACAAAACCATAGCACACCTCGCCACTGAACTTTGTCACTTCGTACTCACAATTACTTCGAATTTGGTGACAACTTATATCTACAGATTAATGGCACAGCCATGGGCACACGCATGGCACCACAATATGCTAACATATTCATGGCGGACTTGGAGCAACGCTTCCTCAGCTCCCATCCACTGGAACCACTACTATACTTAAGATTCCTGGATGACATCATCATTTGGACCCATGGGAAGGAAGCCCTTGAGAGATTTCATCAGGACTTCAATAACTTTCACCCTACTATCAACCTAAGCCTGGACCACTCTACACAACAGGTACACTTCCTGGACACCACTGTACAACTACATAATGGACGAATAAATACCACCTTATACCGGAAACCAACAGACCGATACTCATATCTACATGCCTCCAGCTACCACCCTAAACATACCACTCGGTCTATTGTCTACAGCCAAGCCTTACGTTACAACCGTATCTGCTCCAATGCTCTCGACCGAGACTCACACTTAAGAGATTTACAACAAGCATTTTTGAGACTACAGTACCCACCAAATGAAGTGAAGAAACAAATCAACAGGGCCAGACTAGTACCCAGAAACAGTCTGCTCCAGGACAAACTTAAAGGAACTAACAACAGAACACCACTGGTTGTCACCTATAGCTCCCAGCTCAAACCCATCCAATGTATTATCAGTGAGCTACAACCCATCGTGGAAAATGATACCTCTCTCTCAGAAGCCCTGGGTGGAAGACTTTTCCTTGCCTACAGACAGCCCCCCAACCTTAAATGACTTCTCACTCACAATCATGAATCAGCCAGCAGAGTCACCAGCACAGGTACCAGGCCCTGCAACAGACCCAGATGCCAGCTCTGCCCCTATATCTACCCAGGAAATACAATTACAGGACCCAATGGCATCAACTACACTGTCTCTGGCTCTGACAGCTGCTCATCCTCCAATCTGATATATGCCCTCATGTGCCAACAATGTCCTTCTGCTCTGTACATTGGACAAACCAGCCAACCTCTACGCAAAAGAATAAATGGACACAAATCTGGCATTAGAAATGGAAACGTCCAGAAACCAGTGGGAGAACACTTCAATCTACCAGGACATTGCATCAAAAACTTAAAGGTCGCTGTAGTTAAACAGAAACCTTTCAAAAACAAAATCCAATGGGAGGCTGCTGAATTGGAATTCATATGCAAATTTGACAGTCAAATTTGTCACGCCGGGACTGAATAGGGACTATGAATGGTTATCACATTATCACAGGTAACAGATTTCCTTTACAGAGGCGGGGTCTGGGGGAGCCCAGTGGCACCTGGTGTAGGCTTTTGGGGACCACAGTTCTCTTTGTCAGATGCATCTGACGGGGAGAGCTGTGGTTATCGAAGGCTTATACTGCATTGGAATTGGATGGTCAAGCTGTTTTGCTGCTACAAACTAACACGGCAAACTCCTTTGAAGCCAACTGATCCCCACACCAAAAGGAGATGTTTACATTTACTAGCAAAGGAATGTTTTGGTTGCATCCTCCCTCTCCCCCCCTAATTGCATCTTCTCTCTCCTCCCCTCCCCCCCCTCCTCTTCTATATTTGACCAGTTTCTGTACCATGCATCTGACGAAGAGAACTTGATTCTTGAAAGCTTATGCTACAACAAAATTGGTTAGTCTTAAAGGTGCTACTGGACTCTTTGATTTTGCTACCACAGACTAACACGGCTAACTCCTCTGCATCTATGATTTTTTTTCCAATTTTTTTTATTTTTTTAAAAAAACAAACAAACAAACAAACAAAAACAGTATACAGAAGTAAAATAGAACAACAACAAAGTCTTAGTGAACTATATACAATTATATGCATAGATGTGAAATTTGTGAAACGCTTTAGTTTTTATACAGGAATAAGGAAATTAGATAATAAACGTCATGCCAATATAGTTAAAACAAAGACAACTAGCATTTTTTTTTCAATTATTTGATAGTCGTTGCTTCAAATCTGAGTAACAAAAAGTAAGTGCTTAGGTGGAGAGTGATTTGTATTGGAAATGAATTCAATGAATGGTAAGCATTTTGCAATAAAATCAGTTTCTTTCAAACAGTGTTCACTCTGGTATAATTCGTCATGTATTTTTTCTTGTATATAGTGGTCCCATATTTTTTCTAACCATTTTTCTGCTGTGGGAACCGTCTTTGATTTCCAATGTAAAGCTAGCAAGTTCTTAGCTACAACCAAAAGGTTGCTAATTAGATCTTTTCTTATTTGTGGAATTTCGAAAGTATCCCATACATTCAAGAATATGATCTTTGGATCAAGGGGAATTTTGTAGCCCGTTATTTCTTTTATATAACATAATATATCATTCCAAAAAGGTTCTATTCGGGGGCATTCCCACCAGCAATGTTTAAACGTTCCTATATTTCCACACTCTTTCCAGCAGAGTGGAGGATTTGTTTTAGTTATTAGTGAGAGTTTTCTTGGTGTTATGTGCCATCTGTGAATGATTTTGTAATTTTGGATTTGGGAGGTAACTGTCTTAGGTTTTAGAATGTTTGCAGTCCATATTTCTCTCCATTGTTCAGGTGTTAGCTCTATGTTGCAATCTAAGTGCCAATTTGTTTGGCATTTTAGAGTTTTAATTTGGTTGAGAGATAAAAGGATGTTGTATAGTTTAGAAATTAATCCCTTTTGTTTGAGTGATTTGGTATCAAGTAGGAGTTCAAAATTGGTTGCGTTCTTTTTAAGTAATTCTTGTATTTTTATTTGTTGTAGCATGTTTGAGAGTTGAAAATAGGTAAACCAGTGAATCTTGTGTTTTATTTTTTGTTCTAATTCTATTTTGTTTATGATTCCCTTTTTTGTTGTTATATCAATTATGCGGATCATATTTGCTTGGAGCCATATATTTTTAAAGGCTTTAGTTTGCCCTGGAGGGAACCAATGCTGTTCTATAAAAGAAGAGAATCTTAAGAATTGTGGTATAAGTTTGAATCTTGTACGATCCCAGGTATTGATTATTGATTCTAGAAAAGGGTTATTTATTTTGTGGGGTCGATCTTTTGTGTTCCAAAACATATTTTGTATATTGCAATGTTTAAGTTCTGACTCCAAGATTGCGATCCAGTCGGTCTTATTTGCTGTAATTAAAATTTGTAATGTATTGAATAGTCTGGTGGCTGTCTGATAGAGTTCTAGATCAGGGTATTTAAAGCCTCCTTGCTGTTTTTTTAGCTTAAGAGTTTTAAAGGCTATTCTTGGATGTTTCTTCCCCCATAAGAATTGGTTTAATAATTGTTGCCATGATTTAATTTTCTTTTGTGGAATTGTTAACGGTATTGCCCTTAAAAAAAGAGTAATTTTGGAAGTACAAATGACTTAATTAGGTGGTATCGTTCTAACCATGAGGGAATAATCCTTCCCCATTTATGTAGATCTGCTTTAATTTGGTTGATTGTTTTGATGTGGTTTAGTTCCATCAATTGGTTAAGGTTATTAGGGATGGTTATGCCTAAATATGACATTTGCTTATGGTTCCAGTGGTACTGACTAGATTGTATGTGTAACAGTGTTTGCGTGGAGAAATATTGGAAAGAGCTGTGACTTGGACTGATTGACTGTAAGGCCCAAAATTGAGCCGAATTCCAGTAGTTTATTTTGGAGTGGGTATAGAGAATCTATGGGATTTGTAATATATACAACCATGTCATCGGCAAAAAGGTTTAATTTATATTGATCTCTATGTTAATTCCTTGTATTTTGGGGTCTTCCCTAATAGCTATAGCTAACAGTTCGATAGCCAACACAAATAAGATTGGTGAGAGAGGACACCCTTATCTCGTGCCTCTTTGGATTAATATTTTGTGGGATAGATGATTATTAATTGTTATTTGGGCAGTTGCTTGTGAGTATATAGCATTTATTATTTTGAGGAATGTCTCTCCAAATCCCATGCAGTGTAAAACTTGTTTTAAGTACGATATTTCTATAGAATCGAACGCTTTCTCTATGTCCAAAGATAGAAATATTGATTCTAATTGTTTTTTTTGACTGTGTGAAATTAAGTTGAGTGTCTTATAGATGTTATTAGTTAAATCTCTGTTTGGAATGAAACCTGATTGATCTTGGTGTATGTAATGTGTAATAAATGAATTCAACCTTTTAGTTAGTATAGCTGTGAAAATTTTATAATTTGATTTAGTAATGAAATAGGTCTGTAAGAAGTTGTTTTAGTTGAGTCTTTACCTGGTTTAGGGATTACTATGATCGTTGAAGTGAGCCATGATGGGGGTATTTGTCCGGTATTTAAAACTGTGTTGCAAGCATGCATTAGTGGAGTAGCAATTAGTGTGGCAAACTTTTTATAAAATTCTGATGGGTAGCCATCAGGTCCTGGAGTTTTGTTATTTTTGAGTGATTTAATAACATCAAGTATTTCTTGATGTGTGATGGGGCTGTTTAAGAGTAAACGGTGTTCATCATCCAATTGTTTTAAATTCTTAAGTGATTTTAAGAAATGTGTAATTTTCTCTTCATTTGGTATTTTAGATGAATAAAGTTGTTTATAATAATTGACAAAAGTATCAAGAATTTCTTTTGCTTTGAATTGTAGTTTCCCATTTTTATCATATATCTGTTTAATGATATTGGATGATTTTTTTTCTTTTATTTTATATGATAGTAACCTCAATGATTTCAGATTGTTATACCAGTAGTTTTGCTTAACATATTGGAGATTTTTCAAAATTTTGTTCGTTTCTAAGGTTTCTAATAATTTACGCTGAATCAATAACTTTTTATATGTCTGTTTGCTACCAGTTTTTTTGTGCTTGAGTTCTAGTGCTTTGATGTTTTCTATTAATTCCTGTTTCATGACATTTCTTTTCTTATTTAGCTGTGATGATAAAGAAATGATATGGCCCCTAGTAACTGCTTTAATTGTATCCCACACGATGCATGAATTAACATCATCTGTTGTGTTTTCTTTTATAGCCAGCTCAATGTTGTTGCTAATTTCTTTGATAGCATTTTGGTTGTTAATGAGTAATTTATTGAATGACCAATGCCTTTGTTTCAATGTGTCTTGGGTGGCCATCAGTGTACAACTAGTCCAGGCATGGTCTGATATGGTGATATTACCTATTTCAGAGGAAAGTAGCCTATTTATTGCTGTATTGGAAATTAGAATGTAATCTATTCTAGTACAGAAGTTATATTTAGATGAATAGTATGTGAAATCCTTTTCTATACCATGTAAATGTCTCCATACGTCTGTTAGAAAGTTATTGTCTAGAAGCTTTGCTAGCTTAGTATTTGAAGTTTCTTTTTTACATTTTTTGTTTTTAGGTTTGGATCTGTCTAATTTTGGGTTTACTATGTAGTTCAGGTCTCCTCCCAAGATCAGTTCACCTTCCTGAAAAGAAGTCAATTTGTTTAAACTGTCTTCCAAGAACGCAATTTGATTTGAATTTGGGGCGTAAATTGAAGCTAGGGTGTAAGTTTGTGATCCTATTTTGCCCTTTACAAAAATAAATCTCCCTTTGGGATCACTTAATATGCTTTGATGTTGAAAAGAAATGGTTCTAGAGATTAGGATAGCTACTCCCCTCACCTTAGAAGTGCCTTTTGCATGGTATTGAAGGTGTATCCAGCTTGCTTTTAGATTTTGACTATTTATGGGGTGGAGATGTGTTTCTTGAAGAAAGATGATGTCTGACCTTGTTTTAGCTAAGTTTGCCAAAATGCGTTTTCTTTTAATGGGGTTACCTAGACCACGAACATTAAAAGAGGTGATTTTAATATTTGATGACATATTGAATCTAATGAATTGTGCAGATGAATTCCCCCCCCCCTTTTTTAATGTATTTTAATTAATTATTTGGTAATAGCACTATCTCAAGGTGGATTGATAAAATCGAGAATAAGGGTTTAATTAATTGATGATGTGGTATTTCTCCCCCCAATCAATTTTCTTCCAATTATGGCAATTAATTTATAGGTGGTAGTTTTGTACTGTTTGGTAGGATTCAATTTATAGAAGAACTTGCTAGCTTTATATGAAGGATCTTTAGTAGCTAAGATGAATTGTGGATACTTAGTATTAAAGGTTTTAATAGATTAGTAAATTCCTGTTCACTTGAAAAGTTTTATTTTGACTTGTTAAGCTTGGTGTATATACTTTCCCTTCTAACCTTGTCTGAAGAGATCACAGATTGCTGCAGTAGTAACTATATCAATAGGATCTATAAATAATCTTTAGAGTGTTCTTTGGTACAGGTATCAAGTAAATTTAAACAAGTAAAAGTTAAATGACTTTCTGTGTTTATAACTTATGGAGATTTTTATTAACTTGAACAATGAATTCAGCTTTATATAACTTAGCAGTTACCCTTGAACGTTTCTAAGCTTTGCCTCTTTTTCTCTTTTCTCTCTTTTGTTTATTTTAAGACAAATATAGGCCAAAATAAAATAGAAATTATTCTATTAGTGAAGTGTTTTATTCACACTTCAAATAGTTATTGAAAATAAATTGTTTGATTTCCTTTCCACTGACCTCTTACCCTTTTCTTTTCCTCTTTTTTGCAGTGTTGTAGTTTCACACTAAGTAGTTTGAATGTAATATAGAAGGATTTATTTGATTTTCCCTAGCTGTCCACTCCTTTTCTCTAACTCCTTACCCTGTTCTATTTTCTTATATCCTTTGTTTAGATAAATCAACTTATTTCGTTTAATTTTCCCCCTTCCCCCCCTCCTTTCCCATCTCTCTTTTCCTTTCTATTCCCTCCTCCTCCCTAACCCACCCAACTTTGCCCTTTAAGTCTGAATTAGCAATACAAATGAGCTTTAGAAATTTCTCCCCCTCCCTTGATGTTTCCCTTTCCCCTTTCCCTAGTTATCTTATCTTTCCCTCCCACGGAACTCTTGGTTGATTAGCTCTAAGATCACAATAATGGGAGATCTATTTCAAATCCTTTCCCTCCCACAAATCCCCTGGCCAGTTGTTACAAACTGCACAAAAATAATAGATTTGTTCCCCAAAGCCCTTTTAGCTAGTGTGTTCTATTCACACACTAGTTTGGTATATACCAAAACTTACCGGGCTTAACTAAAAAAGGAGTTACATTGAAAGGACTGAACTCCCCCCTCCCTTTCTTACCCCGTTTTGAATCTTCAATAAAGAGTATTATGATAACGCTTCCCTTAAATTTTAGCATTGTGGCTAAGTGTCTAAATCAATTGTCTCTTATTGGAATTTTACTTCCCTTCTGAGGGGATGAAGATGTTGACTGGGAAAATTTTCTTTTTTGACTTGGTTTGCTTGTTTCCATCAGTTCTTCTAGGTTCAGTTCATTTAACATTGATGCTGCAGAGTCAAAGTCCAAAGCGATAAGACGATGTCCTTTGTGATAGACCAGTAGTTTCGTGTAATTCCACCATTTGTATTGTACTTCCGCTCTCCTCAAAGTCTCGGTTGTGGGTTTAAGTTCTTTTCTCTTTAAGAGAACTTCATTAGGCAGGTCGCTGTATACTTGTATCTGAGTGTTATTGAATAATAGAAAGCCTTTGGATCTTGCTTCGTTGATTATTTTCTTCCTGATGTTAGTATCTGGTACTTCAATAATGATATCTCTCGGCATATTTCTTTTTTTCTGCTGGCTTAAAGATCCGATGCGATAAGCTTTTGTTATGAGTTGGTTTGTGCCTTCCTTAATGCCCAGCAGCTTAGATAGCCAAGGTGTTAATGTTCTAATTATATTTTCGTTTTCTATAAGGGACTCTTCAATCCCACGGAGCTTGAGATTTCTGTAACGAGCTGACACTTCCAGGTGAAGAATTCTTTCCTCCTGCTGTTCTAGTTTATTATATATTTCTCTTATGTCTCTTTGAGACATGATACTAAGTTCCATAGCACTTTCAACTGTTTGATTTGTCTTTTGAAGTTCTAATTTGATTTCTGTTAATTGTGTAGATAGCGGTTGAATGAGCAGCGTCGTTTGCTTGAGCAGGTTTTCTTCAAATTTTGCAAACTGTGCCTCGAGGGAGTGGTTATTAGTTTTTGCCACTGCGTTTGTTTCTACAAGTTTCCCATCGGCCATTTTGGATAGCTCGGCCTTGCTGCGTTCCTGAGGCGTAGTTTGAGTTGTGCTGTAAAAGAGCTGCTGCAAATTTCTTGTCGATTTTGGATAGATCTTCTTTTCCCTCTGTGTCTGCTTTCTCAAATATATAATGCAGGGTAAGCGATATCAGCTGTTTTCCGGGGTTTACAGGGAGGAAGGAGACGGAGATCTTTCAATGTGCGTCCATACCCGAAGGCTCCGATGCCACGCCACGCATCTATGATTTTTGATGAGAGATTCAATCTCTTTCTCTGCAGCCCTTCTCTACTTCTGTGCTTCTTTGGCAGGCATTTTTGTTACGTCTTCCCATGTGGAGGGTTCAGGCACAACTTCTGTCTTTGTCAGATAGGAAAGTCTTTTCAGTGGTATGTTCTTGTTTACTCTCTCTGATTGCCTGATTCTTGGCTCTTCAGCCCCTTCTGGCTTTGCAGCCCCTTCTGGCTCTGTGGATTCTGCTGCTGTGTCATGTGTGCAGTCCATGATGGGTAGTTGTACTGCTCTTTGTTGCTGTTCTTCATTTTCTCCTGTTGGTACACTTTCACCAATGTCTGTCATCTTCCTTTCATTAACATAGACAATGTGGAAGATTTTTATTATTTCAGTCTTTGGGTTAAGGATTCAGTATCCTCTACATCCTTGTGCGTATCCCACAACAATTCCTTCTGCTCAGAGATCCATCTTAGACCTTTTTTCCTTAGGAACATAACTGTAGGCTTTTGATACAAAAACATTCAGATGATTCATACTTGGTTTGTACTCATACCATAGTTCAAGTGGGGTACTGCTTGCACCTTTGGTGGGCAGTCTGTTTTGCAGGTAGGTTGCAGTGTTAATTGCTTCACCTCAGAATTTCTCAGGTAGCCGTGCTTCAAGGAGCATGCACCCACTCACTTCAGTGAGAGAGCAATTCTTTCTCTCTGCTACTCCATTCTGCTTTAGCATGTATGGCACAGGATGCTGAATCCCCTGCTTGGTTATGTCCTACTTATTCACCACCATTGTCAGTGCAGAGTGCCAATGGCCCAGTCTGGAATCTGTTACTGACCATTGCTACATAAGCTTTAAATTTTTCCAGCACTTGATTTCTCTCCCTGATCATGTATGTTATGGTATACTTGGAGGATGCATCGATGAAAGTGAGAATATATTTGTTGCTACTTGGTGTCGCTATTCTCATTGGACTGCATATGTCACTGTGTACTAAATCTAATGGCTGTTTTGCCTCATTTTCCTCAGCTCCTTCCCCTCTAAAGCTGGGTCTAACTGCTTTGCTTTTAATGTAGCATATACATTTTTCTTCAAAAACATATTTTGTAAATTGCATGCCTTTCGTCAGATTATTGCTTTAAAGTTGGCTGATTGCATTTACATCTCGATGCCCAAAATGCCTGTGCCAGATTAATGAGCAATTCTTATGTTTACAGGTCTCCTCTGCAATTGCATTTGCATACAATTCTATAACTGACATTTTGCTATGTTGTTTAATCAAAAATGTAATAAATGAAAATACTTAGAGATTTTATATAAAGAATTAACCGGAGTTCTGGTGAGATATTGCATTTGCATACAATTCTATAACTGACATTTTGCTATGTTGTTTAATCAAAAATGTAATAAATGAAAATACTTAGAGATTTTATATAAAGAATTAACCGGAGTTCTGGTGAGATATAATTTTGACTAGACTAAACCGTATATTCCTTTGGAAGATAATTTCTAATAAAAATGTTTCTTAAGGGGAAAACATTGATATTATGTACAGTCTGAGCAGGCTATCCAAAAATGACAATGAAATATTTTCATAAACGTCAAGTATACCTACAAGAACCAGTAAAAGCTAGATATGAAAAGCAGTGGGTTGAATCCAGACTAAAGTTTCCACAGAGATTTCCACCACAGAGTGTGATTTTCCAGCCTCCCCCATCCTGCAGCATCCCCAAATGCCTTCTGAAATCCCTCCCCCTCTGTCTGTGACCCTGGCAAGCACCGCTCTGGCTGCCTTCAAGCTTCCTTCAGCTCCTTTAGCACAGGAGCAAGAGACACTTCAGCTTCCTTAGGAGTTTGTACCAGGCTTTGTGCCAGATTGAAAAGTAGGCTTTATTTACATGGATATGGCTACTATTCCCTTTGTCAGCTCATCCCCAGCTGTACATAGTAACACTTTACCTGTTTTATCCTCTCAACAGCCTTCTAAAGTAAAAACAGACATATACTTACTCATTAGTTCCAGATCATCACACAGTCTTCAAGGCAGAATAGGCGTTTGAACCCAGGATTCCCGGTTCTTAGTTTGACACTTTTAACTACTACACTACATTGGCTGAGGGAAGATGATTTTATAAACTTTGATTTGGTAAACCTGATTGTTTAGATTATATGGAAAAAAACAAGAGTAGTTTTTACTGTCATTTTCCCTTAAAATTTTGTATGTATATATGTATGTATGCACGGCTTTTTTTTCTGGGAAAAGAGGTGGTGGAACTCAGTGGGTTGCCCTTGGAGAAAATGGTCACATGGCTGGTGGCCCTGCCCCCTGATCTCCAGACAGAGGGGAGTTTAGATTGCCCTCCGTGCCGCTAAGCAGCGCGTAGGGCAATCTAAACTCCCCTCTGTCTGGAGATCAGGGGGCGGGGCCACCAGCCATGTGACCATTTTCAAGAGGCTCCAGAACTATGTTCCACCGCGTTCCTGCTGAAAAAAAGCCCTGTATGTATGTATGAGCAGTTGATTGTTATAACAAGGAGCTCTGCTCTGTGAAGCTTTCCCTTTTCATTCATCAATTAATCTCTTTGATAGTAGTAATCTTGACCTTTATGATTCACCTTTTTTGACAGATTGGTTGTTAGCTTGTTTACCTATGCACATCAGACTACATTCTCTCCTTGGTGGTCTAAGAAAAGACAACACAATTCTTCCCCACATTTATTTGCAGTGAAATGTCCGGGGTCTTAGGCTCAGCCCCCAGACTTGCCAAGAGGAACAGGCAGGGGACAGCCAGGAGGCAGCTACTCTGCTGCCCCAACAGACCAAGTCCCAAACTTGCCAGCAACAGAAGGAGGTAAAGAGGCACCCAAGCCTTAGAGGGCTAGACAGGGCTGGTGGAAGCCAGCTAGCCCCACCCTCTGCTGGGAGGCTGGGAGCCCAGGCAGGGAGACTGAGGACAACTAGGTGGGGATCAGACCAGAGGGAGAAAGCCCAGGAAGCAGGGACAGCCAGCCAGCAGTAAGACAGTCAGCAGCCTTACTGGCAGTAGAGGAAGGGCAGCACAGGGCCATGCCCCAGACTGCAGGCAGGCTAGAAGGAATCAGCCAGAACCAAGTGGGGCTGAAAGCAAAGCAGCCACAGGTGGGGCTGCCTGAGGCCCTTAGCAGGGAAAGACAAGGCACCCAGCAAAGCAACCACAGGTGTGGCTGCCTAGGACAGCAAAGGCCGTGGCTAGGGTGCTGGGGGCATGGTTGGCAGGTGGAGCCAGGAATGGGTGAAGGGATATAAGGGAAGTCCACCCACAGGGCGGTGTGGGTTGTGTAGGAGTGAAGAGGAGGTTAGGAGAGTGAGAAGATGGAAGGAGGAAGAGCTAGAGAGATGAAGGAGAGAAGGAAGAGTGAACAGGGAGGAGACAAGGAGGGTGGAAGCTGCAGAAGGCTGGATTTAGGAGGATGCCGCAGGGACCCTGACAGGTTGAGCAGATGCGTGAGTGGTAGAGAGGGAGCAAAGGTGATGTATACCTCCCCTCCTTCCACAGAACGAAGACCTGGGCAGTCCCTGTCCACAGCCAAGGACTGCAATTCAGGCACACCGATGCCCTGTGCAGCTATGCCCCAGCCAAAGCCTGACAGAAAAGATGCTACCATAGCAATGCCACAGAAGCAGGTTTCATTTTTGTTAGCTGCAGTCTGCTCATCTGATAAGAGGTCAGCATAGCTAAAAAACTAAGGTATGAACAGAGAATAGGCTTCAAAGTTTCCAGTTTCACAAAGAAGTTTGGCAAGTGTAGACCTTGGCATTGTGCTACTGATTTTGAATTGTAGCTGCAGTTCAGCTGAAATGGCAAACAAAATGGGATTTAACAGAAAAGTATGATGTAAACAGCAGTATATCTTAAATCCTGCTTATAATTTACAAGGTATAAAATGCTCCAAACTCTAGAATTAAAATTAATGTGATTTGCATAGGAGAATATTTGGTGGAGACTTTGGTGGAGATTTGGTGGGAAAAGGGCAGGAAAGGCAGTGTAAAAGGTAGCAGAAACAAAAGTAAAATCAAAAAGAGTCCAGTAGCACCTTTAAGACTAACCAATTTTATTGTAGCATAAGCTTTCGAGAATCAAGTTCTCTTCGTCAGATGCCTGATCAAAAACTGATCAGTTTTGATCAGGCATCTGACGAAGAGAACTTGATTCTCGAAAGCTTATGCTACAATAAAATTGGTTAGTCTTAAAGGTGCTACTGGACTCTTTTTGATTTTGCTACTACAGACTAACACGGCTAACTCCTCTGGATCTAGAAACAAAAGTAACACTGCACTAAGATGGAATCAAGAATATTGTGAATTGTGTGCTTTTCTACAGACATCTGTGCTGTTTTCATTGAGTTCACTTTGTCAAACAGAATTGTAATATCACTAATGTGTATTTGTGTTAGTGTATAATTAATAATTAGTGGATTCATTCATAGATATAAATACATAATTTGAGATACAATCGTTCTATTCATTATTCTTGATTCCATCTTAGCACAGTTTCTGGACCAAGTGCAGTTTCCATCTTTTGTTTCTGGAGACTTCTTAAAGGCAACACTTCCACCTTTTAGCAAAGTGATGGTATTCAATAAATGTATACCATTACTTGCAGCAATTGTTCAGGTGGGTGTTTAATATTGCACTAACAGCACAGCAGTTTGTCACCTAATATGAGCCACAACATCTGATCGCCTAATCATTGCTGCAAAAAAAATTCAAGGAAGCCAAATCAAACATGTATTTCACAGTTCTAAATTTGGCCTTGATAAAGCTACCCCAATACTTAACTACAAAGTATCAGTTAAACAAGAGTAGTGTATTGTTTTGTTATTTATCTATTGAGAAAATTTCTATGCCACCTCTCCAGAGAACCTGCTCAAGGTGGTTTACAAAGTAAAATATAATAAAAACTTAACATGCCATAAGAGTAACAAACAATGAACAAATAAAAACTTAGCACTAACAACCCACCTACAGCATAAACATATAAGCTGCCTAGAGTTGCCAGGTCCTCTGTAGGGGAAACTGGGGGGGGGGGGACACACTCACACGAAGTGCACACACGCCCCTGCATCACTGGAAAAGGATATTGTTTCCAGTGCAATGTGGAAGCAGTGGATCATGGGCGGCAATCTCTAAAAACTGAAAGTACCAGCCTCTGGTGTTACTCATCATTTTTGTGTCACACCAAAAATTATGTCATTTTCCAGTGATATGGAAGTGCACCTGGACTGTGCACATGCCTCAGGGCTGCCTCCCTGTTTCCCAGTGCCTTTTCTCATACCAACCAGGTGAGCAGCTTTGGGAGGTGGCAGCTGGCAGGGAGCTGGCAGCCCTGAAGCTACCTTGTACCACAAGGAAAGGAAGGATGATAAATATTTTAATAAATAAACAGCTAAATAAAGCATTTAGCAGGTTAAACAAGTCTCATAAAACAATTCTCATGCTAGAAGCAGATTTTAAAATGATTGTAAAATATCAACCATTTAATAAAAAGCCTGGGTAAAAAGCAATGTTTTGGCTTGGTACCTAAAAAAAAAAGAGTAGGGTAGGCACCAGCTGAGTCTTAAGGGAAAGAACATTCCACAGGCAAGGTGCCAACACTGAAAAAACCCTCTGTAGTTGCTACTTCTTTTACCCCTAAAGGCGAGGGCCATGATAGTATTTCCCCATGTTTCCAATATATTATTTATTTATTTATTTAAAACATTTCTGTGCCTCCTTTCCCCCCCAAATAGGGGCTCCCTCAAGGCGGTGAACATCAAGCATTTCAACACTAGAAGCATTTAAAATTAAGTGTATATACAACAATTTAATAAAACAATATAATAATTATCTAAAACAAAAATTCCATAAAAACATGTAAACTCACATAACACCATATATGATGGCAACAGTTCTGATAGCTGAAAATGGCAGAATTAACATGACTTAATCATTACTCATGGCTCTAACTGGAGATGGGAGTGCATGAGAAATGTAACATGCAACCAAGAGTTTGACATCGCAATCCTATGCTGAGTTACTTCAGTCCATGGGAATAAATGAATTGCACTGTAAAGAACTGATTTCCAGAGTTCTGAAGCATACTTCAAGATTACAGATGTTGCTATGGCAAAGATCAGTGTGCATAGAACTTGCTCACACAATTGCAGCTTTTATCTAGAGTCAAGAAAACAGTTGAAAGGAATATCTAAATAGGATCATATATTCTTTCATTATCAACATTGGTAACT
The DNA here is from genome assembly GCF_028583425.1 of Eublepharis macularius. NCBI lineage: Eukaryota > Metazoa > Chordata > Lepidosauria > Squamata > Eublepharidae > Eublepharis > Eublepharis macularius. The sequence goes on along the minus strand of NC_072794.1, from coordinate 87,093,143 downwards.
CTGCTTTCTTCACATATGTGTCAGTTTGGATATATTGTGTGTAAACACATTCCACATTTCCTCATATACCAGCAGTTGTGCATCTCTGTTAGAGCCAACTTCGAACATATTAAGCCTTAATGTTGTCTGGTCTGACTGACAGCAACTCTGCAGATTCTCAGTAGAAATATTTTATCTAGGGTTGTCATGCCTCTGGTGGGAAGGCTGGGTGGGGGTTGGGGCATGAGGGGGTGGCATCATGGGAGTGACAATGCCTCTTCTGGAGAAAACCCAGTGGATAACTCTAGGAGTTTCCAGAAACTCTAAAGGCAATTCCACCTAGAGGTTCCTGTCACTGCCAGGTAATGGGAACTGCTGGGCAATGGAACTAGGGGCTTGGCAGCCCTAATTTTATCCCACCCATTATCTGACCCTATTTCAAAAACAGGATTTACAGGGATTTAACCTGGGACTTTCTGTATGCAAAGCAGATGCTCTACAACAGCTGTGGGCCTCAGCCATCTCCTGAAACTTCAATTTCAGAACAGATTTTCATGAAAAATATTTCCCAGCTGCAAAGAAAACTGGAAACTCAGAATATATTGTCATTTTTCATCCAAACAAGCCCAGTTATTCCATTTTGAATCCATTTTTTCAGTCTTCTAGTATGCAGCTATACAATGTTCTATTTTTATCTATTTGAAAGGAGAGAAAAAATCCTTTGCTTAACTACCACTATTGCATCACTTAGGTGCTTCATGTTAACATCCTGCCAATTAAACTAAGTAGCTTTTAAAAAATGTTAACATATTTTGCTTATAGGCAGCTGCAGCCAAATTGATTGGGGGGAGGGATAAAAAGAAACAGTCATTCAATGTAATTAGTAGTTGTCAAGTTTCAATTTGCTTGAATCATCTCAGAGAAATAGGATGATGGTATGTATTTCTGCTTGCAGCTGTGCATGATTGCAGTGGAATGGTATCTCTACCAGTCATCAAAACTATTAATATCCTCCAGAAGTCTAATTCAGAAAACACAAAGTAAAACTGGGCTTTTAAAAAATGTTAATCTCACACAACTGTAGATTCTCAGTGGTTCTCTTAAATATGAGGGGGAGGGAAATTCTGCTAAAATCTAAAACTTGTATTTTAACCTCAAAAGAGAAGAGGAGGACTAAAGAAAAATAGCCTTACGTCCAATACGTGCAGCCGTCAGAGTAAAGCCCAGATAGAAAGGCAGTTATTATGAAGATCAGCTGTTCAGGGTGATGTGGGGGAGGGGCTAAATCTATTCCAGCTTCCTCTGCTGCACAGCTGCTCAACCCTATTGCCAGTTTCTTATTAGGTCTCCATACACACACACACACACACAGAGAGAGCTGGGCTGGGGATGAAGAGAGTGTATGACACATGTTTCATTTGCAACTCTTCAGCCAGTTAGGGCTCCATGTGTGAAAATCTGCTTCTCTGCATATGGCCTCTACTGTATCAGGGCAATAATTTCTTCTACTTCTATGGCCTCATATTAATTGTTTTCTTGGTTTTTATGATCACTTGTTATATCTTTTGAACCCATCTCTCTCCCTTGTTGATCCCTGAAAAGTTCATGCAAATAGCAGGGGAAATTGAATAGCTTTCTAGCCAAATTTGAAGAAAATGTCCTACGTTGTATCAGGACACAGCTGTTTGTTTCCTAGATCCTACTGCTCAAGACAGGATAGTGGCTAAGTCCCCTTGCAACCATTCCACTTCTGCCATTTTTTTTAAAAAAAATTTTTTACATTGTTCTGAAAACCTTGTGTTGCTCTCAGCTACAAAGCAAAGTCTGACCGAGTAACATCAATCAGACTTCAGGGAAAGCCTGTTAACATAACCATCATTCAAGTTTATGCCCCAACTACGGTTGCTGAGGAGGAAGAAATTGAAAACTTTTATGCAAGTGACCAAAAAGAAATTGACTGTACACCTAAACAATATATGCTGATAATCATAGGTGACTGGAATGCAAAAGTAAGTGATAAAGCAGAATCAAACATAGTTGGAAAATTTGGATTAGGATCATGAAACAAAGCAGGAGAGCGGCTCATAGAATTCTGTGAAGCCAACAACTTGTTCACTGCTAATACATGCTTCAGGCAACCAAAAATACAATTGTATACATAGAAATCACCAGGTGACCAATACGGGACCAAATAGATTACATAATTGGAAGCAGAAGATGGAGAAGCTCTATTCTCTCAGCTAAAACAAGACCAGGAGCTGATTGTGATACAGATCATGAATTGCTAATATCAAAAATTAGAATAAAGCTGAAGAGAAACATTAAAAGAATCATAGTGCCAAAATACAGTCTAAATAATATTCCTGAAGAATTTAAAGACCAGATAAGGAACACATTTGCAATACTAAGTTTAATAGTGAGCCAGAAGAACTATGGGCTGAAACCAGAGATATTATCAAGGAAGAATGTGCAAAGACTATTCCTGTAGCCAAAAGAAAGGAGAAGCCTAAATGGATGACTGAGGAAACTCTTTAAATTGCTAATGGTAGATGAGATGCAAAAGAAAAAGGCAACAGAAATAGGGTCAAAACTCTAAATGAAGCTTTTCAGCGGCTTGCACGCAGAGATAAAGAAATCTATTACATTTGATGAAAGCCTCTACAAAAGTTGATGAATGAAATTATTAAGAAGAAAAATCTCCTGAAGACTTGGAATGAAGCAAATATTTCACTCATCCCAAAAGAGTCACAAGATTTATTAAATGTTAAAAGTTATAGGCTGATTTCTTTATTAAACAATGATTACAAAATTTTTGCAAGACTTATAGCGGAAAGGCTTAAGAAATTTTTGATAGAATTCGTAGGGGAAGAGCAGGTCGGATTTTTACCGAATAGCCAAATTAGGGATAATTTGAGAGTGGTGTTGGATGCCATTGAATATTATGATAAGCATCCAGAAAAGGAAGTCGGCCTGTTTTTTGCTGATGCTGAGAAAGCCTTTGACAATTTGAATTGGGATTTTATGTTTTTGACGATGGAAAAGATGGATATGGGGCAAGATTTCATTAATGCAGTGAAAGCTATATATTTTGAACAAAATGCATCATTAGTGGTAAACGGTGATTTGACAGAAAAATTTGAGGTAAGAAAAGGTACAAGACAAGATGTCCGCTTTCACCGTTACTATTTGTTATGGTGTTGGAAATACTTTTGAGGCAAATAAGAGATGATGACAATATTAAAGGTATAAAACTCAAAGGGTTTTCTTATAAGTTCAGAGCATTTGCAGATGATGTAATGTTTATAGTAGAAGATCCAATCCAGACATTACCAACATTGTTAGATAAAATTAAAGAGTTCGGAGATCTGGCAGGATTTTTTATTAATAGATCAAAGTCGAAATTACTCTGTAAAAATATGACAAAAAAGAAACAAGAACAATTAATGAATGTTTCAAAGTGTGAAGTGGTTCAGAAAACAAAATACCTGGGGATAGAAGTATCAGCTAAGAATATAGATCTATTTAAAAATAATTATGAAAAATTGTGGTCGCAGATAGAGAGAGATCTGTTGAAATGGAACAAATTGAATCTGTCATTGTTAGGACGTATCTCAGTTGTTAAAATGAATGTGTTACCGAGAATGATGTTTCTGATCCAAACGATTCTAATTGTTAAAGAAATGAAGCATTTTGATAAATGGCAAAGAAGAATCTTAGATTTTATTTGGGCTGGGAGAAAACCGAGAATTAAGATGAAGGTACTGTGTGACGCAAAAGAAAGGGGAGGCTTGCAATTACCAAATTTGAGATTGTATTATGAAGCAATTTGCTTGGTCTGGCTGAAAGAATGGGTGAAATTATCTAATCTAAAATTATTAGCTTTGGAAGGGTTCAATAACTTGTTTGGTTGGCATGCGTATTTATAGTATGAGAAATATAAAATGGATGGTATGTTTCAGCATCATTTTGTGAGAGGGAATATCTTCATGATTTGGCAAAAATATAAGAAGTTTCTGGGTGAAAAAAGACCTATGTGGATTGTATCAGCGGAAGTGGTGAACCCAAATATGTATTATAGAGGGGAAGATAGGTTAACCTATAAGGAATTATTGAGCGGAGAGAAAGACACCCTCAAGATAAAAGGTAAGGATGAGTTACCATTTGAGTATGGTTGGTTACAATATAGGCAAATTAAGGATATATTTGAAACTGACAAAAGAAATGTAGGTTTTAGAATAAAAAATACAGAATTAGAAGAGATTTTGTTTGGTGAAGAAGTGAAAATGATTTCTAAAATATATAAAATTTTGCTGACATGGTATACACAGGATGAGGCTGTTAAAATACAGATGGTGAAATGGGCAATAAATTTTAACAAAGAAGTGACAATGGAAAGCTGGGAATTTTTATGGAAGAATACTTTGAAGATATTCACATGTAACAATTTGAAAGAGAATGGATATAAGATGATTTATAGATGGTATTTAACACCGAAAAAATTAGCAAATGCAAACAGTGCAATGTCAAATAAATGTTGGAAATGTAAAAAACATGAGGGCTCCTTTTACCATATGTGGTGGACCTGTGAAAAGGCCAAAATATTTTGGTCTAAGATTTATGGAGAAATGCTGTTAATTAGGAAATGTCATTTGTTGAAGAGCCTGGAAATGCTGTTGCTAGGATTGAATATGCAAGAACAGACAGAACTTTGTTATATTATATGACTGTGGCAGCAAGAATCTTGTACGCACAATACTGGAAACAAGAAGAACATACCAGAAGTTGAGGAATGGATCCAAAAGCTGTTGCACATGGCGGAAAAGGACAAATTGACAAGGAAATTGAGAGAGCAGAATCCGAATGAATTTTTAACTGACTAGAAGAAGTTTAAGGACTATGTGGAAAATAAATGGGATGTGAGAGGACAACTGTGGACTTTAGATAGTTATTAAGTAATATGAGCCATGAGAATGAAGATGAACTTTACTTTAGATAATAGGGACTACATAGAAATTAGAGATAACGATAAGAAATTAAGGGGTTTTAGTGCTGTTGGAAGTCAAAAAGGGGAAAGGGGAAGGGGGAAGGGATGGGGGGCATATACTGTAATTATAAGGGTAAATGAGTATGTATTGTGTATTACATAATATGTTAACCCATTCAATAAAATTTCTATTAAATTTTTTTTTTAAAAAGATACTTTTGATGAAGAATCTTTTGATGAAGAACCAGAAATCCTAGAAAGTGAAGTAAAAGCTGCACTCAAAGCAATTGAGAGAAACAAAGCACCTGGGGTAGATGGAATACCAAAAAAGCTACTTCAAGCCACAGAAATGGAGTCCATCAGAATCTTAACAAGAATCTGTCAACAAATATGGAAAACAAAACAATGGCCCACAGACTGGAAACAGTCTACATTCCAATCCCCCCAAAAGGGGATGCCAAGAAGTGCCACAACATCTGATTGTTTTGATGTGCGACCTGTACTCTGGACAAGAGGCTACTGTCAGAACAGAATACGGGGAAACAGAATGGTTTCCTATTGCCAAGGGTGTCAGACAAGGATGCATATGATCTCCCTACCTGTTCAACCTCTACGCAGAGCATATCATAAGGAAAGCTGGGTTAGATCTAGAAGAAGGTGGAGTGAAAATTGGTGGGAGGAACATTAACAATTTGAGATATTCAGATGACACCACATTACTAGCAGAAAATAGTGAAGACTTGAAACAACTACTGATGAAGGTTAAAGGAGAAAGCATAAAAGCAGGATTACAGCTGAACATCAAGAAGACAAAAGTAATGACTACCGAGGAATTACACAATTTTAAAGTTGACAATGAAGAAATTGAAGTTGTTCAAGATTTTCTATTCCTTGCTGATCCTCCCAAAGGTGCACAAATGCAGCAAAGCACATCAGATTAACATAATATGTCTAATTTTTCATATTTACAAGATTATTTCTGAGCCTTTATTTCTTGCCAAGACTAAATAACCACATTCATTCATTCATTCTCCACTTTTCTCCACAATGTGGATCCAAAGCAGCTCATATCTTTCCCCCCTCCTCGATGTTATCCTCATAACAACAGTCCTGTGAGGTAGGTTAGAGAGAGTGACCCTGGGAACAGCAAACTTCCATGGGGGGAGGGGAGCAGAATACAACCCTGCATCTCCTAGATCCTAGTCTAACACACTAACTAGTAGGAACTAGTTTTGTTTTTCATGTGAAGTACATATTACCATTTCTTTCTTGCTTTCCATTTGTTCACTCTGGTTTCCTGTGTTTATTATTTTTAAAAAGCTCACATTTTTCTTTGGCTGCTAGGCAACCTAAGTGTACAGAAATGCTGTTGCAATCTGCTGTAGGTTTCATTAAGTTACCCTTTTGATTTTTTTAAAATGAGAAAACACCTCTGTCTGCAAATAGAGTGATTTTCCTTGTTGATCAGTAATTAACATCTTTGAGAGTTCAAAACTGGGTGTTAAAAGTCTTCTGAAGACTTCTGGTTGGGAAACAAAGATTATAAATTAGCTTCTTAAACATATTGGTTGTACGCAGAGGCTCACACAAGACATTTGCACAGGCTGACTTTCTCCTTCTCTTCAGCTGACCCTCACCCCACCCCCGCTCCATGCCACATCATAAACTGCTTTTGAAATTCTATTTTGAAAGCAGTTTTCTGTGCGTCAGAGGGGGCACTAGTAACTGATGTTGCAAAAATGACTACAGCTCTTTTGGACTCCCAGAATTAGTTTCATGGATCTTTGGATCCTGCCTATAGTTGCAAAGATTTGTTATAAAAGCTTTTTGAAATGCAAATAGTTCAAATGGTGCCTCAAGGTACTTCTAAAAGCGGTTGTGGTGATGAAGCCCCACTGACCCGTAGGCACTGCCCCTTTTTGCCCTCTGGGGTGTCTGGGTTTAACCAGTAGCAGTCCACATCTCTGCCTGGCATGTGCCACCCACCCAGTGCCCCCCAACCCTCAGAGCGGCTTTCATTCCTTCTCTCTTGTACCTGATGCCACCACTTGGCCTTTGTGGGAATTGCTCATGGGGAGGGCCAAGACTTCCTTCTCCCCTGGGCAGGCTTGCTACTCAGAGGCCCTGGTTACCACAGGGACTACTTGCTGCATTTGTGCACCTTTGGGAGGATCAGCAAACTGCCAACAGACCACCTCTTTCCTGTGGTATAGGTTTTAGATAGCGTGGTTGAGCAGTGGAAGTCTATGTGGTAAAGAGAACAGCTACCAGCATTTAAGAATTTTTTAAAAATATATTTAAAATGGTGTGTGTGTTCGCACACATACTTTTAAGCACAGCAAGAATGTTGAGCAAGGGATCCCAAAAGAAACGTGTAAAACCACAATTCCTCTGTCCCTCCCTCTGTACATGCTGTAGGTAAATCTTTTGTTTTGGCGGGCTTTCTAACAAGGGGTTCTTTCACATTTCAGTTTTAACCTAGTTGTTATCCATTGCTGCACCAACTCCATGTAAAGTGATGTGGGGACAGCAGTTTTATACAGCATTTACAACTGTTTATGAATCATATGTGAATCACTGTGGCCATTTCAAACAGGGCTATTTCAAACAGGGCTGCCTTTTCTGGTGCTGGAAGTGGCTACACCCCTCCCCTGGGCTATCAGGGCATTTGCAATTTTTAAAAAGCACAAAAATATTGCTATAGCATTGTAATGACAAGTGTAGCAGGTTCTCTGAATTCCCAGTGTTCGTTTTTTTAAAAGTAACTCTCTAGCCCCTTCCATTGTGAAGATATAAAGAAAAAGGCACATCTCCACAACAGAAGGGGCTACAGACTTACTTTAAAAAAAATGAACGCTGAGAATTCAGAGAACCTGCTACACTTATTATTATAATGCTATAGTATTAGATGCTAATCTATATATTTTCAAAAAAGAACACAATGGAACTGGAGAGAAAATAAAAAAGTGGAACTGTTAGAAGCACTGCAGACATTTCAAACAGTAGTCTACAGCAAATGGGAAGCACATTAAAAACTTGTGAATGAGAAAAATGGTTTTTAAAAAAGACTCAACCCCACATTACAGACGGTTTACAAATGGCTTTGTCTGAAAAGGTAAAAAAAAGTCCTTTAGCAACCAGCTGCCAAGCTGGTTGTTTCTGAAATGGCACAAAAATGGTACCAGCAACCAGCAGCCAAAACGGTTTATAAAGGCTATGTGAAGAAAAGGTTTCAGCTTATAGTCCTGGTTGAGGATTCCAGCCTCCACATTGAGTCACTTTACACGAGACATCTGACACATGTCAGGAGATGCAATGTTAGCTGGGAAGGGTAGTTTAAAAAGAGCTAGTGGCAGGGCAAAGGCTTTGCTATACACTAGAACTGTGTGAAGGGGCTGTGAAATGCCAGAAGGGAAACTTCTGCCAATTATAACCTCTCCAGCTCCAAGCCCAGCTCTGGAAAGCACATCCAGCCCATTTTCATTCCTTGCTGACCTCTGGTTGTGATCTGGCACAGTTTTAGACTGGAGAGGTGAAATTGATAGAGCCTTCCCTGAGACTAAGATGAAATTAACAAACCCTCTGAGGAGTAATCTCCACTGGCTCTGTCTTTTAAAACTACCCTTCCCAGCTAACATTGCATCTCCCTTCACTGGATGAATACACGTGTAGAGAGACTTGCCAGTAGCCACCACCTGCAAGGAGCCAGCTCTCAGCTCCTTCAGCTTCCAGATGAAATCAACCAAAGACAGCATCCCCCTTGTACTAGGAGATTTTATTATCTCCCTTTGCCCAGACACTGGACAAGTCAAAGGAGCAGAGGTCAGAAAGGCTTTTCCTGAACTTCAGGAAGAATCCTCTCTGGTATTTTAGTCCTTCAAATCTCTGTTGCCCTCCTATATATACCTAGGATAGTTTTTAACAGAAAATGGAATCTGCATGACTAAAGCCCCAGACTGGGTGTAGGTTTTGGTTTCCTCTCCCTCCATCCTCAGACCCTTTTTAAACTGGAGATGAAGATTGATACAGTCCAAACCTACAAATAAAAAAAGCATTTCTCCACAGCAGTGCTTAAGAAACATTAAAAAAGTGATAATACAATCTCATCCAGGTAAAAAGATTGAAATCAATCAGTTTAGAATGAGTTAGATCCAAAGGCTGAATGAGTTGGAGCTGTGAGTGAAATGCACTTCTACTCAAATAAGGAGGAATCTGCTACTTTTACCGATTTTCTACTAGCTGCAGTTCACCAAAGGGTCTCTCAAACCCTCAGGTACAGCTTGTGGTATGCTAGGTGTTACCATGTGTGGTCTGTATACACTCAATAGTAAGACATGCATCTTCTGAGTCCCAGTCTGGACTTGGAACTAAACATGGGCACGAACCGCATTACGAACTTCAAAAATCCACAAAATTGGCAATCGTGACCCAGCAGTTCGTGATTGTCCTCGGCAAATGAACCAGCGTTCGGAAGAAGCCTGGTTCAGTGTGTTTGGCCGTGGTTTGGGAAACCAGTCAGGCGCCATCAATCAATTCCCCTGGAAACGGAGCCGGAGGAATGCCTGAACTCTGTCTGCGCTCCTTCTGTCGCCCTGGAAACCCGAATTAAAGCCCAGCTTACCTTGATCAACAGGTCTTCCTTCCAACCATGGAGCTGCAAAACGGTTACAACTGGTTACATGGGAGAAGACATCCGGGGGGAGGGAGGGGGAAGGAGGGTGTTCTGTAGCCATGGGCAACCAATCTCATCCCCGCAGACCCTGACAGGCAGCTCTGATGGCCAAACACAGACCTCCTGTGTTGTTCTATGGGACCTCAGCTTATAAAAAGCACTGCGCTCCCAGTTCTGGTTTCACTGTCAGCGAGCAGTGGAGTGGGACGGAGCTCTTGCTTGCTACTTGCTAGCCTTTGGGTAGAGACAGAGAAAGTATAACTGAGCTGGGATTTTTGGGATAGGCATCTATCTCCTCTGGTTCCAGGGCTGCTGCCTGGCTCTGGGGCCAAGCTCAGTGAGCACCTCGGCTGAGGGCTCACATTACTGCCTGATATGGTCAGGTCTGTGGGAGTGGTGCGCTAGGGCTCTAGTCCCTCCCTCCCTCTGGTGTCAGGGCTGCTGCCAGGCCCTGGGGCCAAGCTCGGTGGGCACCTCGGCTGAGGGCTCACATTGGTTATTATTGATCAGTGCCTGATCGGGTCAGGTCTGTGGGAGTGGTGGGCTAGGACTCTAGTCCCTCCCTTCCCCTGGGGCCAGGGCTGCTGCCAGGCCCTATGGCCAAGCTCGGTGGGCACCTCAGCTGAGGGCTCGCATTAGTGCCTGATATGGTCAGGTCTGTGGGAGTGGTGCGCTAGGGCTCTAGTCCCTCCCCCCCTCTGGTGCCAGGGCTGCTGCCAGACCCTGGGGCCAAGCTCGGTGGGCACCTCAGCTGAGGGCTCACATTGGTTATTATTGATCAGTGCCTGATCGGGTCAGGTCTGTGGGAGTGGTGGGCTAGGGCCCTAGTCCCTCCCTCCCCCTGGGGCCAGGGCTGCTGCCAGGCCCTACGGCCAAGCTCGGTGGGCACCTCGGCTGAGGGCTCGCATTAGTGCCTGATCTGTTCAGGTCTGTGGGAGTGGTGCGCTAGGGCTCTAGTACCTCCCTCCCCCTGGGGCCAGGGCTGCTGCCAGGCCCTTGGGCCAAGCTCAGTGGGCACCTCGGCTGAGGGCTCACAATATTATTACCAGTGCCTGATCTGGTGGTCAGGCATCGTGGTGTGCTGGACTAGGGCTCTAGCCTCAGCCTCTAGTTTCAGGGCTGCTGCCAGGCCCTTGGGCCAAGCTCACTGGGCACTGTGGCGGAGGGCACACAGAGTCATCTCCTTTCCTGTCCTCCTTAATTTTAGTTTTGTGGCACAATGAGTCTTCCTGTTGTGTTGGCCGCCAAGGGTGGTTGTGGGGTGAAGTGCAATGGCAGTCCTCCTGGTTCAGTTGTGGAAAGCAGTATTGGGTGTGGCTCGGGGGCCGCAGAGAGTCCTCCCGCTCCCCCCAGTTCACCTGTGGGGGCTGTGGAGGTGGCCAAAGAGGTCTTTCCGCAGGGGGGAGAGAATCTCTCTCAACATTTTGAGGAGGGGGTGGGCGATGGATCCCTGGAGGAATGGTATGTGTGTGTTATGAAATATCCCTCCTGTCCCCATCCCAAACTCCCGGTGGTGTCCCCGCCTGCAGTCCACCCGTCACCCCGTCATCCATGGCCAGCTCCGCAGCGCAGCCTGTAACCATTCGTCCTCCTTCCCTTGGGACACTTAGAAGTCCACGTTTCAATGCCTCCGTATGGAGGCACTTCCGGCCCCTTCCTGATGACCCCCGTGTGGTGCGGTGCCATGCCTGTGATGTCCTGGTGCACAGGGGCAAAAACCTGAAGCACCTGTCTTCGACAGCCCTGACTCGGCACCTGAAGAAGCACCACCCGAGCCTGTCTCCCTCCTCACCCAGTGAAACATCCATTGGGGGGAGAAAGGGGGCGACCAGCTCTTCTGAGCGGGCATCAGTGGGAGGGTCACTTTGCCCTGAAGGTGACGCTGGTGGGAGCAGAACGCTCTGGCAGGCTGCGCTCGCGGAGGTTCTCCCCTCGAGGTCTGGTACAGCGCTGCTTAGAACCTCAAGGCTGATGGCTCAGGAGGTGGGCCTTTGCAACTTGGCAGAGACGATTGCCCTACATGGCTTGCCCCTATCCATCGTGGAGTGTGTGGGCTTCCGCAGGCTACTAAAACATTTTGCCCCTTGGTTCTCCATGCCGTCGCCAGGCACCCTTGCCCGTCGAGTCCTGTGGGTATCTCGAATGAGGGCTGGCACATTTGGGTCAGGTTTAGTCAGGTCCAGTCCCACTGCTAACAGGCTTCTGAGACCTTGATAGGCCTTCCTCACACAGCCAGATCATCATGACACCTCCTTTCTGCGAAGGTGGGAAAGCGGGTGATGCTGGAGGCAGCCTCCTTTGGGCACTTGCACAGAAGCTCAGGAACTGCTTCACATATAGTTAAGCCACACGGTGCCCCTATCCATCGCAAACGCTGAGCCCTCTGAGCAGGGAGGAATGGGTTCCTAGACTCATGTCCTTCCCGCAAAGGCAGGAAGGTGGCTGATGTCAGCTGCTGCTGCTGCTGTCCCGTTTCTGTCTCCCCCTCTCAGGAACCACTCTGACCCGTCCAAGCAATGTCTCCTATCCTGCCCATCCCCTTCTTTCCACAAAGGCAGAACGGCGGGTCACGTCAGCCGCTGCTTCACAAGGGACTATCCTGTTACTGCTCCCTCCTTGGTTACACAGTTCAGTTGTGATCGCGCAGCCGATTGTATTGTATAGGGATGCATTTGGTTGCACAGCGTGGCGGCTTCCCTGTCAATGGGACTGACTGGAGCCCTTTCAGCTGGGTGGGAATGTGTCCCACAACTCCCATCCTTTCCAGCAAGGCAGGAAGGTGGGTACTGTCAGTTGCTGCCCCACTGTTCCTCAGTGGAACCCTCGGGTAAGGATCCGCGGTTGCCGGGGGATCTTGCCGGTCCCCCAACACATGTCGGACAGAACAAGAAAGAGAGACAGATAGAAAGATGTGTTGAAAAACAAAAACAAAACCATTGGAAAAAGATGGACACATGAGCATACATATAGATGAAGACAGAGAATGGAATGTAGAAAACAATATAGGTATAGAAAGAGGGGAAAAAAGATAGCTAGAGATGGAAATAAATAAAGGACAGATTCATACGTAGACAGATAGATTCAGATAAATAGTGGTGGAATCACATAGGAAGAAACAGATAGAGAGAGACAGTGGCAAATAGACAGTGAGAGGGAGATACAGAGAAACAGATGGAAAGGGGTACACAGAAGTCAACCGTTCTAGAAGTAGAAATAGAATGTGAATGCATCAAGAAGATATAGAATTGAACTGAACATGCCAGATCCATGGAGAAAAGGATTGAAAATCAAAAACAGAGAAAGAGACAAACATTACAGAATGTATAAGTATACTAAAAAATACACTAGAATGTATGTACATATATTAGAGAATGTATGTTAACGGTTAGAGAATGGTATGTGGCTGGAGAACTGTATGTAGAAACAGATAGAGATTGAAACAGAAAGAGAGGGGACATCACCCGCCATCTGGCACTTGCCTGGAATGCGAAAGATTTATGCGATCTGAAGAGAAACCAGAGTTTCTCCTATGAGGCCAGGCGGTTGCAGGGGGATCTTCCCCCTCCCCCTCCTCATGATGACATGTCCTCTCCCTCCCATCCTTTCTGGCCAGGCAGGAAGGTGAGTACTGTTGGCTGCTGTCGAAATTTTCCTCCATGGGACATTCGGGTGAGGACCTGCGGTGGCTGGGGGATCAGGCCCCAGTCTGAATGACATGTCCTCTCCCTCCCACGCCGGGAATACCAGCGCGCTCCTCCTTGCCCTGGCAGGTGGGCACATGGGGGGTGCGGCTGGCGAGCAGCCAGACCCCCCCACCCCCTGAGGGGAGGCGGCTCGTTGCTGCCTCCTCGTGCCCGCTAGGCCTGGCAGCCGCCAGCATTAACCACATTCCTCCCCTTGCTGGGAATACCAGCATGCTCCACTTTGGCCTGGCAGTTGCAGGGGGATCTTCCCCTCCCCCTCCTCATGATGACACATCCTCTCCCATCCTTTCCAGCAAGGCAGGAAGGTGGGTACTGTCAGCTGCTGTCGAAATTTTCCTCCATGGGACCCTCGGGTGAGGACCCGCAGTGGCTGGGGGATCAGGCCCCCATCTGAATGACATGTCCTCTCCCTCCCACACCGGGAATACCAACGCACTCCACTTTGTCCTGGCGGTTGCAGGGGGATCTTCCCACTTACCCCCCACATGATAGGTCCTCTCCCTCTCATCCTTTCCGGCAAGGCAGGAAGGTGGTTACTGTTGGCTGCTGTCGAAATTTTCCTTAGTGGGACCCTCAGGTGAGGACCCGTGGTTGCTGGGGGATCAGGCCCCTGTCTGAATGTAATGTCCTTGCCCACCCACGCCAGGAGTACCAGCGTGCTCCTCTTTGGCCTGGCGTGCGGGCACATGGGGGGTGCCGCTGGTGAGCGGCTGGACCCCCCGCCCCCTGAGGGGAGGGGGCTCGCCGCCGCCTCCCTGTACCTGCCAAGCCTGGCGGCCGCCAGCAATCCCCACCATTCCTACATTGGTGGAGAATAACAGCGCACTCCTCTTTGGCCTGGTGGGCGGGCACATGGGGGGGTGCAGCCAGCAAGTGGACAGACCCTCTGCCCCCTGAGGGGAGGTGGCTCACCGCCGCCTCCCCGTGCATGCCAGGCCCGGCAGCTGCTGTCAACACCCACCCCGTACACTGGGCCAACATCAACCGGTGGCTCTAATTGTATCGAGTGGGAATTTCCTGGGGGCCTTGTATTGAAGAGGGTATAACTCCAAGATCCCTTTTGCAATCTCGTCCAAACTTGGGTGATGGCTGTAGGAGAGCCTGAAAAACACTCTCCCGGGAATGTGGGCTCTGTAAGTGCAATGGGGGCCGTTTTGCGCCCTACAAACCGCAAACCGGTTCAGCAATGGAAAACGTTTGTTGCGGTTCGTGACCTCAGGATCGGCGGCAGCACCGAACCACAAACAGCGGAATCGTTAAATTTTTTTGGTTCGTGCCCATGTCTACTTGGAACCATACAACATAGCCTAGCAGCGGGAATAAAATATCTCCTCCATCATCCATCACTCCAGACTTAGCAGGAGCAGCTGACTTTGAATACCCAACTTTTTGTTTGTTTAAATCTTTGTATCCCATTTTTCCTTGTTGCTCAAGATGGCTTACATGTCACAGTTAAATTCGAAAATTAAAACCAATAGATTAAAACCCCAGATCCTCCCTCTCTCCAAAAGATGTCTGCAGTTTAGACCCCATTAAAAACTGGGGGGGGGGGATAGCCTTGCAGTGCCTCCTGTATTTTATTTTATTGCAATGGGAAGATAAGGTTAGCAATCGTCCTTTTCTTTTGTTTCCACTAGTTTAGGAACTGAATGGGTCTATACTTATAATTTATAATTTCAGGCAGGTATGTGTGTTGGTCTATAGTAGAAGAGCAAGAGACAAATTTTGAAAGTTCATACCCTGGAAATCTAGTTGGTCTTGAAGGTGCTACTAGACCTGGATCTTTTATTTCTAATTGAGTTTTTAATAAACAATTTTTAACTCATGAAAAGAATAAAGTGGTTTTTAAAAAATAACTTCCATATCTATTTTACGGCTTTCAAGTTATCTTTTTGATTTAGATTTGTGAAACAAATGCAACACCCTAGAGAAATAAATTCACAGTGATATTAGCCTAGGGTTGCTAGGCACTTGCACGAACCTCTTATTTAGAAATATTTTTTTATATAAGCACTTCAATGTTTCCTAGTTAAAAACACCAACAAATTATGTCTAATATGTGCATGCCTCCTTATAATTACTTTTTGGTCTCATGGTGATTTTTTGTTATCTTTCACAATGTACTAATTTATCTTGAGTTTTTTCCAGCACAACTTCTGCTTTCTGAAATCTTCAACTTCAATTAGTAGAAAAAAACATGACATATCTGAGTAATATTTTAAAAAGTAATCAACCAAAGACAGCATCCAAGTCCAGTAAAAATCTGGAAAAGCAGGATGCTATTGGTGTCTTTGATTGCTAAACTGTTAGGGAACCATTATATTAAAATACATTTGATTACTAACATTGTAGCCTGTAACACTGAAAAAACTCTTCTTTGTTAGTTACAGTTCTACTAAAAGTGCTCAAAATGTTGAATAGTATTGTTTCACTAATGAAAAAAGTTCTGGTGGTAAATTTACACTCTCATCCTTATCTCTTGTGGATAGCCATTTATAATTTCTATTTACTATCAACATTTATCAGTACAACGTTGAAGAGTCTTAACTGATGCCACAATAAAACCACTCCCAATATCTTACAACCATTTTTGCAAGCAGAACAGTTTTCTTACTAATACAGAAAATGAGCAATGCATTTACACAAAGGTGCTTCTACACTGCATATAGAAGAGAATTTCTCACGACCACCACCACCATAACAACAACAACAACATTCAATTTATATACCGCCCTTCAGGACAACTTAATGCCCACTCAAAGCGGTTTACAAAGTATGTTATTATTATCCCCACAACAAAACACCCTGTGAGGTGGGTGGGGCTGAGGGAGCTCCAGAGAGCCATGACTAGCCCAAGGTCACCCAGCTAGCTTCAAGTGGAGGAGTGGGGAATCCAACCCGGCTCTGCAGATTAGAGTCCCGCGCTCCTAACCACTACACCAAACTGGCTCTCAGGTCCAGATTGCCGTAAAACATTACAATATCTTCATTTACCGTCTTTCAGGAGCCAAGATTTATAGACATTATTTAAACATAGCAAGTCTTTCCCTGCTGCAGGATACGCCACTGTTCTTTTGCAAGGGTCCCCATATTTGTGAGAGCTTTTGGAAGTTTTAAAAATGGTAGTGAGTGCAACTACAATAGAACTGCTATGGGATTTGGAACCAACCATAAGCTGGCTGGGGAGTTGGGGAGGGTCAAAAAATCCTGAGAGGTTTCAAGCCTAGCTTCCTCCTATGATAGAGACAGCAATTTCCAAACAATGTTTACTGTAAAACATAAATATGGCAAAAATGGTAGCAGGTTAAAATGCAGTCTGTTAAAATAAAAAGCAAATAAACAAATGACCTGTGAACAATAAGCATACACTGATCCTGGATCATTAATGCCACTACCTCCCACTATATCTTCGCACATGTTTAATGATTTTGGAATCACTGGTACTTACCCAAATCTGCAGTTTTACTCTCTTGTCGTTCCTGTAAACAGTTTTTACTTTGAAGTCAATTCCCACTGTACTGACAAAGGATGGTGTGAAAGTGTCGTCAGCATATCTAAAGAGGAAGGACGTCTTGCCCACGCTGCTGTTGCCAATGATCAGGAGTTTGAACATATAGTCAAAGTTCTGGTCGGAAACATCCTTGTGTCCATATCTGGCATCTGGCATGGAAGCCATCTAAGGAAACAACAGCACCATTTTTTCCCTCTGCAATTTAATTTATTCAGGCACAGAATAGTCACTGTTATAATCTCCAACAAAAATTCAAAAAGACCATCAGACCATCTAAACTGACAACATTGAATTATGGCCATGATCCTGAAACAGGAGCTATTTTATATATGTGATTTTATTTTTTTGTGATTCACCTGACTGGTTATATAAATAAAATCTCATGCATGTGTATATATAGAGAGATCACTATTTACTCTTTCCCTTTCTTGGCAGCCCCCATAGCCTCTCACATTTTCCGGCTTCCTTTTCTCCTTCCCACCCAACCAACTAAACTCTGGACTGCCTCCCCATCTTCAGCTCACATCATTCTTTTCTCCTCCAATTTATCCTCATAACAACCCTGTGAGGTAAGATAGGGCCAAGCTACAAGTGACAAATGACACTTGAACAGCAAGTGAACAGACTCACGTGTATTCCTTCCTGTTCACTTGTGCTCCACTTGCGCTCCACTTGATCACTATGTGTGCAAGTGGAGCGCAAGATGAGCACAAGTGAAAAGGGAGGAATACACATGAGTCAGTTCACTTGCCATTCAAATGTCATTCGTCACTTGTAGCTTGGCTCTTAGGCTGATAACGTGTAACTGGCCCATGGTTACCCAATGATCTTTCACAGTCAAGCAGCGATTCAAACCTGGGTCTCCCAGATCCTAGTCTGAAACGCTAACCACTATACTACCCTGGCTTTTGTGGGGTGGCTGTTATTGTACTAGTGGCAAGAAGTAGGGCCCGGGTGAGTCATGCCAATCACTTAGTGACAAGTCACCTGATGGTTACTGCCTGGTCTGGACCCAATGAATCTTCCTTCAAAGGTCAAAACAGCCCTGCAATGGGCCCTGCCCCTTCCTCTCTACTTTCTACTGAAAGAACCCATAGATTGAAGGCTAACAATATTATGGTTTCCTAGGAACAGCCACTGAGGTCATTTGTTTCTTAAAGCTACAGGCACTGCTGCTATTATTTTGGGTTTTTTTAATTCTCCAGTTTTTATTTTTAGATTTCAGATTTATCTGCAAACCTGGGGCATTATCTGTTTTATCTGTTCATGGCTCCAGTCTCTAGGTTTAAGTATCCACAGATTTGGCAATTCTAAGAATTAAATATATTGACAGCTAGGCTCAGAACTCCAAAACTCAGCACTCTTTTTGATCATATAAAGCTTCTTCACTAGGGAGGGATTTATATAGATAGGGCTGACTCCTTATTTCTTTCTAGATTTAGCAATAAAATAAATTTGTGTAAATAATACTATAGCTAGTTTCCAGATAAACTACCTAAGAAACAGAGCTTACTCTTTTCACTTAATAATGGTGAGCTGCATTCACCCTAGGTCTGATTATGAATAGCTAGTGTAACCCCTGTGAGGTTAATTGGTTTAGCCCAGTGGGGTCAGAAGCTAGAGGCAGGCTGCTGAGGAGGAGGCTGTTTGCAGGGGAGTTTAATAAATTATAAGCTCTTATCACCTTGAATAAGGTAATCAAATATTGTATGTAAAATATGATTTAAGTGGTGTTTGTGTATTGTGTGTAGCTGGTGTTACTGGGGTTGTATTATTTTTGCAGGGCTATAATTCCCAACCAGAAGCCTGAAGCCTGGGGTACAGCTGCTTCAAATGGATGAGAGAGGACACATCATCACTTCTTGGATGCCTTTTCAAGGACATTGTTGATTTGGGGTTTTTTTTTGTATGGTTGTACTTAAAAGTTAATTTTTTGTTAAAGTTGTATTTTATTAATTGTTAAAAAGTTGTTTCTTAAAATTTTGTGAAAGTTGCTTTCTAAACCCCATAGAACCCATGTAAAGAGAAGTTACACTAGCCCATTTTAAATATGTTTAATCTGCCTACATTGGGTCCTGGTATAGTTGTTGGGGGGAGGTTTCATCATTAGAATTCAGTGTTATTGGAGAACATTTTACAAAACGTGGGGGGAATCTACATTGTGCCAAGACTCAATGAAGCCACCTGGCTTCCAGATTGCATTAATTATTGTATTGTTTCCTGAATAGCGCTAAAGTGATAGATGTCTACTTCAATGACAATCCTAGGTAGAGGAGAAATTTCTTTGGTGCTACTTTCAGAGAAGAGAGATTCTGTCATATTTTATAATTCAAGTATCAAACCCGTTCTATTGTTATGCTTTGCAAAGTTCTCCAAGAATGAATTCTAAAAGTGCTTTGCTCACATTTATAGGAGAAGAATCTGTAGTAAGTTTTTTTGTAGTAGAGAATTTACTTTTAGGAGACTAACCTGAGAAACCTCTGTGTTACTGAGAAAAATTGTTTGCTATTTAAAAAGGTGCTGCCAATTACCTAGCCAATTTAAATTTGGCACTTATTCTCAAATTGTTCCTTCTACATTTCCCCAAGGCGAAAATCATTAGTTCTCGACAATGTAGCCTTTTCCATTACTTTTTCAGTTTCGCTCTAAATTATTAAGGCAGGGGAGGGGGGAGGTGCTTGTATATTTTCCCTAAGGAAAAGGCACTGTGATTTTTTTTAGTAACCTAACCATAAAACCAATAATCTGTAAGAGTGGCAGCAGTTTATTAATATAACAATGTAAACAAAGAACAGAACTACTTAGTGAGGTAATAATTCAATCAACCAACTGTACTAGAATCATCAAGGATACAATTGAACCATTATATGATTGGAACCAGAAATGTTGAAACTAAAGTTACTTAGACCAGAAACACTTTCTTGATTTAGGACATGCAAAAGTTGTCATGTACTTGGCTGTAAATTCCACTGAAATCAAAGAAACATAAGACAAGCTTATGAATTATATATATGCACCCACAAAATGCTTTGCAATGCAAAGTGTGTGCACATATGTGTGTTTCATATACCCATGCCAGGAGCCCATGCCAGGAGCCAGAATCAATTCATCCGCATTGTAAGGTATAAACTTAAAATGATCATTGTTCCAAATACTAAACTATATTATATGTAGGTGAGTGACAGATTAAGCATCATCACAATAAAACAGAGTTTACTGCAACTAACCCAAAACCAAAGCAAAGAATGGCTCCTTTTCGGGAACATATGGTCATATAAAACCATGAAAACACAGCTACCTGCTTTCAGATTCAGTGAACATTATTGTCATGAAAGTACTTGACTTCCATTAATGCTAATGGAAACTGATGTAGAAAATAAATTATATATTTAACCTAGTATTAGTTTTTTTAAACCTGGCAATTTTGAGGCTTTACAGTAAGATTTTTCAAGAGTCAAATAATCTGCTGAGTAAATAGGATTTCACTATTAATTGAAAGTATTAACTGGATTCAAGATCTTTATAATGAAGTCACCAGGCTTGAGGAATGAAAAATTGAAAAGGACAACTAGAAATACTATGCTGAAATCTACATTTAAAATGTGACCATCCCAGTTTCTGCTCGAGTCCGGTTTTTTTAAAATTATTTTTATTAATTTTTCATAAACAAACAACATATTAAACGGTGAATGTAGTAAAAATAACAGATAATTAATTTTGTGATAGTACAATATTACTGATCAGTTCCTATTAAACTTGATAGATGTCGAGTCAGGTTTTGACTCTCCAACAACAACAAATGTAAACGTCCATGAATTTTAGAACTGACATGTGGAGATGTTGCATTTCACCTCCTGGAAAGAGCAGATAAGTTAAAAACGACAGTGGGAACAGCTCACAGAGATTTTAAATGCACATAAGATGCAGAGGGCCTTAACAGAACTGTGCACATCTAGACAAAGTTCCCCCCTCCAAGGCCTCTAGATAGCTGCTGAATTTGTAGCTGGAATAAGAAACTTTAGGATAGAACTGGGCACTCAGCAGATCAAACATGTTAATGGGGCCTCATGTGAAAGGCAGAGAGCAACTGTGTATCTTGTCTTATTCCTTGCTCCTTTCAGTTGCCCAGATGTGTCTGTTTTTTAATGACAAATTCAGCTAATGGGCAGGTTCATCAAAGAACACCCTTAAGATAGGCTGGTTTCAGACATTTAAGGCTTTAAAATAAATTTCCTGCAAAGAATTGTGCTTAGGGGTGCGGACCTAAGCCCCATCAACATTCCCTCCCCCATGCTCAGTGCAGTGTTTTAAACTTGCAATTTTAATCAGTTACATGCTTTTAAATCAATTGAAGTTACTGGGCTTAAGAGGCATTACATCCTTTTAGGACTACACTGTAAGAATTCTCAGCCCATTTGAATCGTGAAGATTTTTTTTATAAGTTTTTATTTTTATCTTTAATAAACTAAAACAAATTTAACATTCAACATTAACTTAATAATTTCATCATTCAACATTTAACATTCAAACATAACATTTTTAGTACTAAAGGTTGTGCATATCACCGTTCTTAATAAAAGACGAAATTCAATTTTTTTTGGCATGATTATTTTTGTGGATGCATAGTTTGTGATATAATCAAAGAAGGGGAACCATCTTTCCATGAAATTTTATTGATAGTCTGGATTATCATTTGTGGTTGGTTGTTCTGATATTTTGTCCATTGTAATTAGATCCCATACTTTATCCATCCGTTGTGTAGTGAAAGATGGTATTTGTATGTCATTTAGACACAAAATAATTTATAGAGTAAGAAAATAATTCATATGCTGCTCAGCCTGGTTAAGGTGTCTAATGAGGTAAAATGATGCAATAAAGTAATTTTTTAAAAATAAGAATTATCAATAATAAAATTAAAGGCATTAAAAACAACCGTATCAAATCCATAACCAATAATCACCTCACAGACTTTCAAGTGACTTCTAGGGCATGCTCTGATTTTGAACAAGATTTTCTCCAACATCACTCAAGGTATCTCCCCACTTGGCTCTTAAGTGTTCCCAATTTTTATGTAAACCAAAATGCTGGGGCCCTATTTGAAGGGGAGGGGGTCATGAAGTGACTCATTCAATTGCTCCCAAGAGCTTGTCATTCCAAGCTGTTGCTCCAGGGCTCCCAGAGTTACCATCATGACTCTCAAAATCTCCTAGAGTGATCTGGAAACCAGATGATCTATGGGGCTGACCATCTTAATCAGTATCCTGCACCTGCACATTGGAAGGTGGCAGTGCTACCCACACATTCAGCAGATACTGAGCTGGCCTCTCAATTAGAGTTTTAACTCTGACCCTCTCATTAGATAACCTGAAAACTTGCAATAAAAAAGGAGATACGGCACATGTTTCTCTTCATTTGTCAACCACATAACAACCTGGGACAGTCTCATGGTTTCCATGGCATCTATGAAAACCTGATCTTGGCCAATCAAGGCAGTCTTGGTATGGATGTTATAGACCCCCAGAATAATACATCTGGGAGTTCATAATACCATATGTGAAGCCATCTCTGTCTGCTCAGAGCCTTGCTGGCAAGCTAGACAGATGGTAAACCAGGAGGAACTTTGATCTGTACTTGAACCCAGCACAAGGTGTGTAAATCTCCCGCTGAAAAAGAAAGATTGTGGATAATAATACCCTATCCTCTCATCCAGTTCATGGTTGATGAAGAACTGAATATCCATTTGGGGCTAACTGAGATAGAACAGCATTATCAAATTAGTACAACCTGACAATCCCCACCTATTACAGGTGTTAATGTGAACAGATTAACACACTAAAACATACATAATAAAATTATTAAAATTGACAGTGACACCTCATTAAAACAGTTAAAACATGTGAAGACATAAAAACAACAATTAAAACAATTAAAATATTGGGCATGAAGGACAGATCACTGAGGATATGCCAAGCAAAACAAAAAAAGTCTTCACTAGCAACAGAAGGGGACAGCCAAACCTCTCTAAAGAGAGAGTTTCAGAGTTTTGGTGTCACAACCGAAAACGCCCTCTCCAAGGCTGCCACCCATCTAGTCTCAAAAAGTGAGGGCACCCTAAGCAGGTCCTCCAAAGATGACTGCAGTGGTTAAATAGATTCATAAGGGTGGTATTTCAAATATGTTGGTCCCAAACCAAATAAAGCTTTAAATATCAACACCAACACCTTGAATTGCACCGCAA
This sequence comes from Eublepharis macularius, assembly GCF_028583425.1. Taxonomy (NCBI): domain Eukaryota; kingdom Metazoa; phylum Chordata; class Lepidosauria; order Squamata; family Eublepharidae; genus Eublepharis; species Eublepharis macularius. The sequence continues at coordinate 87,070,055 of NC_072794.1, read as the reverse complement.
AACTGACTAAGAGCCAATGTAGATTAGAGTGATATGTAGCCTGGAGTGATATAGTCCTTACAACCCAGCCCACTCAACATCCTGGCTGCAATATGCTGCAACAATTGAGGTTTCCAAACACTTTTCAAGGATAGCCCCATGTAGAGTGCATTGCAGTAATCTAATCTAGATTTAACCAGGGCATGCACCACAGTGGCCAGATCTTTTCTGCTCAGGAAAGGCTGCAACTGGCTAACCAGAACCAGTAAAAGGTACTCTTGGCCACAGCTGCCATCTGCTTATTCAGCTAGGTCCAAATGCACCCCCAAATTATAGACCTGTTCCTTCAAGAGGAGTGCAACCCCATCCAGAATGGGTGACACCTTAATTTCCAGGTCAGAACTTCTGCTCACCAGCAGCACTTCCATCTTGTTGAGATTAAGCTCCAGTTTATTAGCCTGCATCCTCTCCAGAACTAACTCCAGACACTGGTTTAAGGTTTCTACAGCCTCCCTGGGATCAGCTGGAAGTGTGAGATAGAGCTGAATGACATCCAGTTACTGGTGATAACCCAGCACAAATCTCCTGATGACCTCACCAAGCTGTTTCATGTAGATGTTAAAGAACATAGGGGATGATAGAACCTTGAGGGACCCCACAGACCAAAGGCTGAGCAATAGTCCCCCAGAACCACCTTCTGAAAACTACCCTCCAGGTAGGACTAGAACCACTACAAAACAGTGCCTTCTAGTCCTAACCTGGAAAGGCAGTCCAGAAGAATACCATGATCAATAGTATTAAAAGCCACTGAGACGTCCAGAAGAATCAACGAAGTCACACTCCTTCTGTCCATCTCCTGGTGCAGGCCATTCATTAGGGTAAACAAGACTGTTTTGATCCTAATGGCATTGTCCGGGGCCAGCTGCACCGGCCCCAGACTGGCGCACGCCGGTGAAGGAACCTGCGCTGCCCCGAGCCTCGGCCCCGGCCCTGGTCCAGCCCTACTTACCCGGCCCAGAGGCGGCGGGGGAAGGCGATGAGGAAGAGACAGCGGGCGAGGAGAGGAGACCCCGGGAGACACCGAGCCAGCCGAGCGGGGCCTCGGGAGGGCAGATGAGCCCGAGGCCCGCCACGCAGCCAAGCAGCGCGGCGGCACAGCCGCAGGCTCGGGCGCCAGCCCTGCGGCTGCTTGAGACACCACTCGGATCCGGCGAGGAGGAGAAGCATGCACTGACGCCGAGGAAGGGCCGTGCCCGGCCGGGAAGAGGGGAGACAGGGCTGAGGGAGGGAGGAGGAGCCCAGCCACCGAGGCCTCCAGCTGCAATTGGCCCATGGGCCCGGGGGTGGGGGCAGGGCTCCCATGACGGGCAGGAGCACAACCAGTCAGGCCGTCAGAGGCACAGGGGGAGGGAAGGGGGTGAAGAGGGAGGCGAGGGAGCACACGGCCGATTGGTGGCCGGGGGAGAGGGGAGGGTGGAAGGGCAGTATAAAGAGGGAAATCCCAATGAGGCCGAGGAGGAGGAGGCTGGCGTGGCTGCAAGCGAGAGAGAGAGGGAGAGATCACTGACCAGCAGGCCCGAGCGGGGGAGGACCAGGTGATGAAACCCCCTCCCCCTCAAGGCCCAGTCTGAAGCTGAGGGAGTGCCCTGTCTCTGAGTGGCACGTGCCACGGTGGAGGGCGGGACCGGTGGGCGCGGAGGGGCAGCGGCTCCCAACATGGTGCAGAATGCAGGCACCGGTGCCCCTGTGAGCCGCCCGCTCCCCCATCTTCCCGCCCCAGCCGGGTGGAGCAGCGGGAGGCCCCTGCTACGGTCATCAGCCCTCAGGAACCCCAGTGGCACAGACACCCCGCCCGGCAGCACACTGGCCCCAGAGATGGACTTCACGCAGCTTGGCCAGTGGCTGGCGGAGCACCAAGGCCAACTCCTGCATGAAGTGACCCTCCAGCAGCAAGATGCGCAGGTGGCCCTCCTCAGGGACTTCCAACAGGGCTTGGATGGGGCTCGAGGAGGAGGCGGGGTGGGTGGGGCCCTGGCCGGGGCCGGCCCCCCAGCCAGTACCCACCCCCCCTTTCACCTGGCCAAGTTGGGGCCCGAAGATGATGTCAATGCCTACCTAGATTCCTTTGAGAGGACAGCGGAGGCGGCCCAATGGCCCCGGGGTCAATGGGCCTTTATAATAGGACCATATCTGACGGGCGAAGCCCAGGAGGCCCTGAAGGCCCTGCTGAAGGAGGAGAGCGCCGACTATGACAAATTGAAGGCGGTAGTTCTGGATCGGTATGAAATCACGCCCGAAACGTACAGGCAGAAATTCCGGGCTGCCACCTTCCAGAAGACAGACCGGCCCCGGGCCCTGGTCGCCACCCTCTGCGACACCACCTACTGGTGGCTGAAGCCCACAACCGATGAAGGACGCCAGATCGCCAACCAAGTGGTCTTGGAACAGCTGCTGCAGGTCATCCCCAGCCGCGCCCACAACTGGGTGGCCTACAACAAACCCGCTACCCTGAAAGAGGCGACGGCTCTGTGGGAGAACGTCATGGCTGCAGACTCCCGAGAGGGGCCCTACCCGGGGGCCACCGCCCCATCCGAAGGGGCGGCCCCCCTGGGGGAGGGACCCCAGGAGGGGCGAGCCAGGAGTGGGCCCCAACCTCCCAACCCTCCGCGGCCACCCAAGGGCCACGGCTTGCCCCCACCGGCCTGGGGCTCCCAGATTGCCGGGCCGGCCCCCCCGCCGGCTAGGCCACGGTCGCTGGGCGACCCCAAGGAGGCGGGGGAACGAGGCCTGTGCTTCACCTTCAGGAAGTGGGGGCACTGGAAGCACGAGTGCCCCCTGATGGAGTGCGACTGGGGGTGGGACTCTACCATGCAGGTCACATCCCAGGCCCTGTGGCCGCCGCCAATGGTAGTGGTGATATCCGTGGCCAGGAGGCGCCTCACAGCTCTGCTGGACAGCGGGAGCTCCATATCTATGATATGCTCCCACCTCCTGGGGCCGGGCCTCCCGGTGATCTGCCAGGCCTTGATAGCCTGCTTCCATCAGCACATGGAGGAATGTCCGGTGGTGCGAGTTCCTGTGACGTACAACGGGGAGACACAGGACATGGAGTTAGCCCGAGTGCAAACCCTACCCTTCCCTGTGCTTCTTGGGCAGGGTGCCCCGCAGTTCCAGGCTGCCCTGAGGGCCACCTTGGCCACCGCCTCAGACCAGAAGGAACGGGCCTGGTGGGGAGAGGAAGGCGGCCCGGCAGAGGGGCCAGGGCCGGCCCCCGAGAACCAAGATGAGGCCGGCCATAGGCGGGAGAACTGGTAGGCGGATCCTCAGTTCGTGGCGGAGCAGGCCCGGGACCCCTCCCTGGAGGGCCTCCACAAGCTGACCGCGGTAAGTGAGGGGGTGGTCCAGGGCCCACAGCGGGCGGGACACCTATCCCAGGTCATCCAAGAGAGAGGGCTGTGGTGCCGGTTGGTGAAGACTCTGGACGGGGAGGAGGCCCAACTGCTCGTGCCCACCAGATTCCGGCAGGAGGTGTTGGTCATGGCCCACAACCACCCGTGGGCTGACCACCAGGGAATCCCCAGCACCCTGGCCCGAGTGACCACACGGTTCTTCTGGCCCTCAGTGACCAAGAATGTGAGACGCCATTGCTGCACCTGCACACACTGTCAGTGACTGTCTACCCGAACCCCACCCCGGGCCCCGCTAGCCCACTTGCCCGTAATTCGGGATCCTTTCAACCGCATTGCCATGGACTTCGTGGGGCCGTTCCCCCGCACCCTGCGGGGTGCCCGGTACATCCTGGTCATCCTCGACTACGCGACGCGCTACCCGGAAGCCATACCCCTGCTCGACATGAAAGCTGCTGGGGTGGCCCGCGTCCTGATGTGATTCGTCGCGTAGGTGGGGATCCCATGGGAAATCCTGACGGATTGCGGGAAGCCCTTCATGGCCAACTTGACGAAACAGCTGTGCCAGACACTGCAGATGCGCCAGATCTTCACAAGCATCTACCACCCTCAAACCGACGGACTCGTGGAAAGATTTAACCACTCTCTCAAAGGGATGCTCCGCAAGCTTGCGCATGACCGCCCTCGGCAGTGGGACCCCTACCTAGATCCCCTCCTCTTTGCAGTCTGGGAGACGCCCCAGGCCTCCACTGGGTTCGCCCCGTTCGAGCTGGTATATGGGCGCAAGCCCGGGGCATCCTACACTTGGTGGAGGAATGCTGGCACCTGGCGAGCCCCGGGGGGGGGGCGTCCGGCCCCAACCTACGTACAAGAGCTGCAGGACCAACTGGAACTGGCCCACGCTCGGGTGCGGGGCCACCTGGCCGAGGCCCAAGCAGCTCAAAAGAGGTATTATGACAAGAAGGCCAAGGCGCGGGCCTTCCAGATTGGGGACAAGGTCTTGGTTCACCAGCGAGTGATGGGCCCCGGCCCAGGGGATCCCTGGTGCAGACCGTTCCTGGTGACAAAGGTCCTGGGTCCCCTGTTGTACGAGGTGCAGTGCAGGACACACCCCCGGCATAGGAAGCGGTTGCATGTGAATGACCTCAAGGCTTGGCACAACCCCTTCCCGCTCCCGTGCAGGCTGGTGGAAGAACCTCTGGAGCTGACGGAGGGCATGTTACCCTGGACCAGCGACCCCGAGGGGAGGGAAGAACCGCAACTAGACAGGGAGCTGTCCACGTCACAGAAGGCCCAGGTGCGGGAGGTGCTGCAGCGGAACCCAGGCGTCTTCTCCCGGCGGCCGGGCCACACCCAACTGTTATCCCACGCCATCAGCACACCCCCAGGCCGGGTGGCCCGCACCCCCTAGAGGCCCAGGAGGTCAAGGACATGCTCATGTTGGACGTCATCGAGCCCTCCCGAAGTACGTGGAGGAGCCCCATCGTGTTGGTGGCCAAGCCTGATGGGTTCGTGAGGTTCTGCATCAACTACCGGCAGGTCAATGCCATTGCTACGTTCGATGCCTACCCCATGCCCCGGGCCTACATATTGATCGATCAGTTAGGCACCGCCCAGTTCCTGCCGAAACCCCGTCCCCCTCGAGGCCCTGTCTGAGGCTGAGGGAGCACCCTGTCCCTGAGTGGCGGGTGCCACTGTGGAGAGCGGGACCGGCGGGCGCGGAGGGGTGGCGGCTCACAGGCATTATCAGTATCTTCAAGCAAAGTAATAATTACATGTGCTAAAAAGATACTCTGAAGGTAAATCATAGAGATCTTAGTTTTACTGACCCACCATTCTACAACATCAAGGTTGAAGTGGGATAGTACTGACAGCCTCTTCACACACACACTTCTGGATGGAATAGAGATCTCACTGAATGTCCCAATGGTAAAAAAAAACAACCAGAAGTGGGACTTCTGCATCTTGCATAGTTTCCTGTGCTCAGGTACACTGCCAATCTTTCATGCCATACTGGATCAGATTTGTTAGTGATTTGTATATCTGGATTCTTACAATCCTCTTCCATTATCTAGGACTTGGATACCTTCATTCAGATAAGGCAATGTTAACTAACAATAACCATTATCAACTAGTAGCAGCAACCCACTCAGAATGTTAATATCTTGTGTTGCCACATTGTCTCTGGAAGATTCCAGCTCTCAGGGAAGTTTTGCTCATCAGCAGTGCATCCATCCAATGTTGTAGCTGGTAAACAGTTAATTTGTTTTTAGTACTAGTGACTTCTGGCCTGTTGCAATCAATTGATTACAGCCTTTACAGGATATTTTTTTTAAGCTGAAGCCACTATGGTGTGGAGTGTTCAACTAGGAATGGGGAGACCCAGGTTCAAATCGCTCTGTGCCATGAAGATCACTGCATAACTTTGGCCCAGTCTATCTTTTTGCTTAACCACCTTGTAAGGATTAAGTGAAGGAGAGGAGGAACCATGTGCATTGCCCTCAGCTTCACAGTAGTTTCAAGTGTGGAAACAAATGCACCCAGAGGAAAGCAGGATAAAATGTAATAAATCAGATCATACAATGGGCAGCATCCGGTATGAAGGGATGTTTGGGATCAGCAACCGTGAGTGTTGCACCTATCCTGCATAAATTTATTAGACCCCTTGTTAAAGATTCAGCATATAAATTAGCCCCCAATTACAAGCATTAAGGGGCTGCTTAAGGGGACATATATTCTAGCTTGAGAAATGATCATAGATAAATGACTGCTCAGAATGTTCTGTTGTGCATTAGTGAATCATAAGATGCATTTGACATCCAGGATTTCTGTACAAGAGGGCAGATGCTAGAAACAAATTAGACTGAGGAGGCACTCTCCAATGTGTCAATATATTTCTCTTGCAGCAAACAATGCTTCTGCAGTTGACATCACCCTATTATCACACAAAAGCAAGGAGAGTGGTAGCAAGTTCAGAGGTGAAATGGAGGGAATGAAACCCATAAATCTTACTTTGGCCTTATTTACATTTACTTAGTGAGACAATGCTTGCTAAGCGATGATGATTCACATAAACATGACTGAGCATGTGGGTTAAATGCCTGCATGGATCAAGGAGGAAGGCTCCAATCTGGCATTTGTATCAGCACATAATAGTCTTTATTGTATGTAAGGACATAATTTCTGGAAATGGCTGTTTCAAGTTCTTGCTTATGGGTTGGGTTCAAAGAGGCCACTCTGTTTACAGAAATTCTTCCAAGAACAGAAGACTTATTTCAAAAGAAATGTACCTATAGATCCCAATCACTAATTCTATTATATGACCTTAGGGTTTTGTACTTTTGAATTTTATTTTATTTTTGTGCAGAATTTGGAAGCAATCGCAGAACTCTATGGGAAACATCCATGGCTGTCAAGGGTCCAGGATCCATACAGAAAAGCAAATTCTTAGAAAGGGGAAAAGATGCTTCAGAGATTTCGATTTCCTTGAATGCTTCCTTCTTCCATAGGGGAAGCATATTTTTTTGACATTTCACTTTGGCTGCTGAGTGCCATCCACCAAGTACCATGCTCAATCCTCATACCCAGGGTAATTTGGTAGCCTATTATGAAAAACCCAGCTATAAACAATCATCTTGAAAGACTGTTATGTGTGATAAGTGTCTAAACATGTGTACACATGCACACACACTCTCCCCTCTCCCTCTGAAGAGGCTCTTTGAACAACAATCCCCCTCACAGGTTTTATCTACAGTTTCTTGAAAGCAAGAAAAGATCATTCTATTTATGAAACACCTACCCCCAAAAAACTTTAATTCAGTTTTGATAATTTATTACAGATCCAAAAGCATTTTGAAGTAGAGAGTACTTCCAGCTTTGTTAGAATTATCAGATAAACTTGATTACAAAATTGGATTGCCTGCCATTTACAGTAATCTAGTTTAAATCCATATTATAAATTACTCTAGTCTAACAGCTTCTTGAAGGTAAGTGATTGTACCAAGGTCAATGTGAGCAAAAATGCTTTCCCATTGAAAACAAGTGAATACATTCTACCTTAGTCAAGATTATGTCGAAGACCTGGCAGATTTTTTTCTGAACCCAAAGCCTAACAATATAATTTACCTGATTATACATGGTAGAAGTCCACAGTTTTTCATGCTCATCATGAATCCCAGGAACCATGGGAGCTGAATAGGCACATGCTGGTTTTACACAAACAGCAAATAGACAGGCTGTACTACCTCATTTTGCAGTTAAGGAACTGCATATTTGATTTTCTCCAATGTAAATAACTCCTTTGCTACAAAAACACTAATGCTAAGAAGGCTTTTAGACTAGGTTACTCTCTGATGTGCCAGAGACAGGAGGCTCCCCCCCTCCTACCCAAACACAGTAGAGCATTTAAATATGTAAACTTTACCCATGGTCTGTAGTGGTACAATCCAGGAAAGACTATACCATTGCTATTTCTGCATGTGTGAATCAACCCTTAATCATTCATTAAAGGTATGAAGGAAGCAGTTGCACAGCAAGCTGCCTTGGTGGAAGGTCACCGCTGTCAGCCCTGTCAAATAGATCAGCCTACCTAATTTGCATTCCTTATGCTTTGGGACTAAATCCGATTAAAATTCAAGGATATTCTGTTGGTAATTATAAAGGATACCAATGTTTCCAAAGCCTATGGGAAGGATCTTCAATGTACCTGACGAAGCATCATCCAGCTCAGGACTCCAGTGGATGTGGTTTGGTTGCCTTGTGATATAAATTATCTTACAGCTAGTACCTAAATTTGCTGTTTTCTTCTCTTTCTGTCCATTTTTCCTTTTGTGTTATATTATAGGCATTCTTTTGAACTGTAAACCACCTTCAGACCAATGGCAGGCAAAGGGCATATGTGATATTAAATAAGTTTTTTTAAAAATCCACTGCAGAGTCCCATGTGCAAGCCAAGATACAGGAAATAAAAAATGGACAGAACACAAGGGGAGAACTCAGACACTTCTATTGCTTTTGGAGGAGTGCATAAAGATGCATGTTAAAAATTAAACAGGCATCCAGTGGTACTTTAGCAACTAACGTTTATTCCAGCATAAGTTGTGATGAGTCAGAGCTTTTCATCAGATGCAGATACATCCATAGGGCTGATGAATTTATATTAAAATTTTATATTAAAAATAAGTCACCAAGCAGGGGTGTGTATTAATAATACTCTTCACTAGAACATGAACGATGTGGCCTGTAACATAACCATGCTACCCATTTGCCAAATCTCTCCAATTGTTGCTTCATTCTGAAAGTCAGAGAAGAAGGAATAGTAGAAGCTGAAAGGACGTTTTGTGGAAGCCTCCCTTCCCAGTTTTGTCAATGTTTCATATGTCTGTTACACACCCAATATTATACATTGTTTAGTGACTCTGAAGACAGTATAGTATCTAAGGTATTTTCTGATCTCACAGTCTGTTGATGGAACATAATATTTTTATGAATGCAGCTGACATAGAAATTGTGTGGTGTTACAAAATGTTCTGATTATAAACTGTTATAAATTTATGTGGGTGTATCTAGACTTTAAAGATGATGCCTTTAACTATGGTATAATAATGGCAAAATCCATCAGCACAATAATTCATAGAAATACTTTACTAAAAAGTACTTGAAGTACTGTTGATTGTGTTTACACTGAATTGATGAATTGATACAAAGCTGATATGTTGATGATTTTATACATGGAGCGGTTTTAGCAGGAGAGGCACAGATTGGGTTGAACTGATGGTTGGACTGCATGTTTAAGTACTTCAAACCACCTCAAACCAGCTTATTATTGAAACCCATATAGGAAATCCCAGTGAAAGACACAAATATCAACAGCTTATCATCATCATTTTGCCTGATTCTTAGCCTATTACATATTAGAGGAAATTAATGGAAAATCGGTTGACACTTTACAAAGTAAGCATTAAAAAAGATAAGACAAGAAATCCTTCAAATAACCTTTCTTTTAACTAAAAAAAATGTTTACTAACACTTCGTTTCTCATACCAAAGTAGTTTTAAAAAAAAACATTTGCATTTGTGGACTCTTCATAACATTTGTCAATGGTCAAAGAATCCTCTAAATTACTTGTCTACAGAACATTACCAGACTAATCTGGTAATCAATGGCTGCACTGGTCCAGATCAAAGCCTTCTCCCTCCTCACCCAGGCCACATGCCTCTGCACCTGAGATGCTCCAAGGCTTCTATTGCTCAATGTGTCCCTGTTCTCTCACTGTCATCTCAGCCCCTTACAAGAAATCCCAGTCATAAATACAGAGATTACTTACATAGGTAACAAACAAATTAATCTCATTTGCATAAATTTCCATTACAATGTAACCTGAAACTGTAACCCAGATTTCCTGGCTGTAAATTTTGTTTCTACATTTTGTAAAATCTGAATACTTTGCAGCAATAGTAAAGGACCCTACACATATAGCTTGACAATTATCCCTTATTTTATTGACTAAAGTAGACAAAATGGGGTGGCTACTATTAAAATATCTGTGTATTCATAGAGGCATTAAATCATGATCCCTGATTCTGCTAACTGATCACTGAGAGTTAGCTCAAATTTTACAAGTCTATCCTTTGTTTCAGGACACAGAAGCTCCACAAGTCTTCCAAGCTCCAAATAACTTATTATTCTCTAAAAATTTAGTATAGAAAGCCTACAATGCTCCATAATACTTACATTCCCTTTATATGAAAACATAATTCAACATCAGTGCTACATTTATGTTGCTTAGCATGCCCACATAATGCTGCTTCTGGTAATGTGAGCCCTTTCCATTCATAATTTGCTAATGTGTAGTGCACAAACCTATATTATTTATAATACACAGTTAAAATCTACACATTATGAATTGCCTGTGACTATGTCACAGATAAGCTATAGTCAGAGGATTTGAAAACAAAGTCCCATTCAAAGTAACTGAGAGAATATTAGAGTAATTTGGGGTTTTAAAAATTAAACTAGGGCTGATTTATTCATTTCAAGAAATCAAGAACCAGCAAGTGCCTATATTATTAGCAAAGCAAAGCCTTTGCTTTACATACTAATAGAATAGCTGTATAAATCAAAGCACCATACTCTAAATTAAAAATAAAACATGATTCACTATGTTTAACAATTTGTTATGAAATTGTTACACTTTTACAGGGAGATACTGGAGGTGGCAACTTACTGTTTCTTCACAACACCTTTGAATGGAAACAGGAAAGCTGGTTAATTTACCTTTAAAACAAACTAACCTATTTTATTCAAAATGCCCATTTAGAACAAAGCAAAACAAAGTGAAAATAAACTAAAACCTGTCCCATTCTGTATTGGCATTTCAGCTTCCTAATGAAATTCTCTGGAACCTTACAGTTCTGAACCTTGCATGGTACTAAGGAGGAGAAAGGCAGATCTTGGAAACTAAACCCAGTTTAGTTGGTTAGTACTTGAATGCGAAACCAGCTAGGAAGTCCTGTGTCTGCGTCTTTGTGGGTCTCTTCTGTCTTTAAAACCCTATGGGGGGTAGGTACTTTACATATACAGGCAGGAGAAAGCAGAGAACCCTCTGCAAGTCCCTCCGCCTCCCATACTTTAAAGGCAGCAATACCTAAATTATAGAAGGAAAAGGAAAGAAAGCCTTTAAGACCCGGGAAAAGATTCATCAAGGTTAGTCAGCAGTAAGGAAAATAACACTCTGCTTATTACTCAGAGGCCCTCTTGTTACTGCACAAGTTCTGGGACTACACTAGAAAGAGATTTGGGAGCTAAATCACGGCTGAAGTTTAGCTCCGCGACCCCCCCCCCGCGGCTTCCTTTGTTTCCCTATTCCCCCCTCTCTCTCAAGTGCTGCGAGATTTACTTGGGTCTTTAGATACTCTTTCCGTAGCAGGAATGGTACAGCGTTCACGGGCTTGTCAGGATGCGACCACCATCCCAAGGGGGAGATCGAGTCAAGGGGCATGCCCTGAACCTCCAGCTCGCTGGGGACAGTTGGGCGGAAGCCAAGCTTATCCTATCCGCTCTTACCTGAGGCACAGGTGATGGAGCTGCTCGCAGCACAAGGAACAGAGATGACCTAGGAGAGGCGGAGGCTGGCTAGCCGAAGGGCTGCTGGCTGCATGGTTGAGCTCTGTCCAGTTCCAGCAAATCCTCCCCGCCTGGCACAGAGGACCGCCCCCCCCCCGGGCGGAGCTCACTGGACCAGGCAAAAGAGCCCCCTCCCCTCCTCTCGAGTCGAGACCAGCAGCGCCCATCCGGGACTGGATGGGGGACGGGCGTGGAAGGAATCTGCGCAGAGAGGGCAGGCAGGAGCATCCGCCTGAGCCCAGCACACACAGCTCAGGTCGTTCCTCTCTCCTCTCCTGTCTACTCTGCTCTTCCTTCACCATCGAAGGCTCCAGCTCATGGAATTCTTCCTGCAGTTTTGTTTCACTGGTCTCGCACACCTCTAACAAAAGAAAGCAAGGCCTTGGAGCGTGTGCAGAGTGTCCTTTCCGGGCTAAGTTGCAACTAACCGCTTTCTTAAAAGGCTTTCAGGACACTCATAAAAACTGATCGGAAAGGTGGAAGTATTGGGGAGGGGGGAGTTGCCATTCTGAAAGAATACGTAAAGGACCACATGTTGAAGACCCACGACCAGGATTATATATCCCTTTGTATATATCCCACCATGATCTCCCAGGGCACACACGCATATTGCATAAGATCTGTAAACTCAGTACCAGCAGCATTATGGCAACCTCTACTTTTTTTTTGACATCGAGTCACAGCCCTGATGGGGTTTTTAAGACAAATAAAGTTCAGAAATGGTCTGCCTTTGTGTGCCTCTGCATAGCAACTCTGGACTTCCTAGGTCTCCCATCCAAATACAAATCACAGCTAACGTTATTTAGCTTCCATGATCTGACTAGCTTGGGCTATTCAGGTCAACATAACCCCTACATACTCAATGTGTACTCAGTAACTCATCCCACACTACATGCCTTGCTTCACTATATGCTACCTAGCAACAGGTGTGTACACACTCCCCCTCCCACCAATGCCATTAACAGAGCTGTTGGGAGTACATTTCAGTATTTAATTCACCCAGCCAGACTTTCACATACAGCAAACAGCTGCCGGTGTGTATGACTGCGGTTTCCTTCAGTAAAACAGGATCTTCATTACAAGCCACAAGCTTATGACCATTAACATGTGTTTTACATACCCACCTGCTATTACTGAATTTGCAAGACCCCGAGCCCCACAATAAGAAGTTACCCTTTGGATACAAATATAAATCATACAAAAACAAGACTGTGACTGTATCTTATGGCAATGAAGGGTTGTAGATATGTTATGTTTGTAAAAAGCTTTCTTACTGCAAAGAAATGACAGTTGGTACATTTTAATCACTTTACAGAAAAGACAATCTATAATATCTAAATTTAATCTATCAAAATCTTACACTTTGGATTTTTTTTTTCATTTTTGAAAAATTCAGTCTTTCCAAATTCTATATTGTACACTGTGAATGTTAAAAAATCACTGCATGTGTATATGTAATTTCAGGGAATATATATAAAGAGGTAATGACATTTTCTAAAAATTGAGCAGTTTCCTTCAGCTACTAAGGAAAGCAATAGATTTTCAGCCAATCATACATGGGAGATTAACTCTAAACATATAAGATGCTCCAGGGTTCCTCCCCCCTCCCCGAAATAAGAGATATTTTCTCCCCCAACCCCACATATTTTAAAATGGCCTGAAAGAATGTTTTATGAACAAATAAAGAAGGAACCATTAATACTAATTCAGGTTTGGTTTATGTGCTCCACGTAGTAAACCATTCTCCTGTGAACACACTACCTGAGGGAATCACAGACATAAGACATAAAATAGATTTGCTGGTAATTATATATTGAAGCTGCAGTGAACAGACAGGCTACTCCACCTGCTGGTAAACTGAAAGAGTTGTAAAAAAATAGTTATTTAAAACAACTTCCCAAATGAAAGCATTTAAGATAACTTTTGTAATATATATTTTTGTAAAGCAGTAATTTGTTTGATGTAAATAAATCCACTGAAAGTTTTACATATTTCATTCTTTCTTCCCAAATGGAATTTAAACCAACAAGAGGCATGATAGGAAGAACTCGACTTGAGACATATTCAAGCAAATGTAAAAGTTGACATTGGTATGTTTTACATCCTGAAACAAGTAACAACTAAAGATTCGGGGATGGCTCACCTGAATAAGCCCCAAAGAACTGTATTGGGCCAAACTCACATGGAAATTTGTTTATTTATTTAATCACATTTCTAGACCGACCTCCCTGTCAGACGGGCTTAGGGCGGTTTAACAAGAGTTTAAAACAGTAAAAACATTATAAAAACATTAAAACATTGTATCAAAACAATTAAAATTGGTGGGTATAAAATATTAAAATACAGCAATTCCCTGCATGGGTGGTGGAAGGTCTTCAGTGGTATGGCCGGCAAGAGGACAGCCTAGCCCCCACCAAATTCCTGGTGGAACATCTCCGTTTTGCAGGCCCGGCGGAAAGATAACAAATCCTGCTGGGCCCTAGTTTCCTCAGACAGAGAGTTCCACCAGGTCGGAGCCAGGACCAAAAAGGCCCTGGCTCTGGTAGAGGCCAGGCAGACCTCCCTGGGGCCAGGGACCATCAGCAAGTTCTTAGTGGCTTATTGAAGCGACCTCTGAGGATCATATGGGGAGAGGCGGTCCCGAAGGTATGCTGGGCCCAGTCCGCATAGGGCTTTATAGGTCAACACCAAAACCTTGAACCGGACCCAGTACTCAACCGGTAACCAGCTCAGCTGACGGAGGATAGGTGTTATATGAGCCATGATTGGTGCTCTGGCAACCACCCGTGCAGTTTACATATCAATGCCTCTAGAGAGTGAGTCTATAGGCAACCATTCCAATGGTGGTTACAATACTTTTGTGTTTTGTGGCAAAAAGATATAAAATATGCACACACAACTTATGTGGGTCTACTGGTTTACACAAAAATTGCTTCCAGCTAAGCTCAGTTGGTAGGATCATGTTAAGATGAAATTGCAAAGGGTGAGGGTGTTCATGGGTAAACCTGCTCTAAGAGACAACAGCAGAAGACATTAATGCAGCACTCTAACTGAATCTAATTGTACAGCTTGTGTGTGCCCTCTTAGGAAGGTCATTGCACATTTGGCTCAAGGTCAACTAATCTTTGAATGTAAAGAAGTTCAGGAGCAATTCTAAAAAGCCAGAGAATACAGGAGAAACCGCTTTTTAAAAAAAATAAAAAGAGACATTGTTTGTAAGAATTTATTCAAGGTACCAGGCTCAGGTTTTAGGTAAGTGGAGTATAGATGCTGTTCAAAAGACCAGGCAGTAGAATTCTTGCATAATCCAGTTAACTGGTGAATGTGACAAATCAACATTATTAGATTTAAAGGTGAAGCAACAGCTGACCAATGCTCCTTAGATTTGACAAAAATGGAATATTCTACCAGAAAGGATTTTCTCCTTAAGCACTGAAGATTAAAGTCATTATCCTTATTAGATACTATTAAGAGGGCCACCAAATAGTGAAACTTGCTACAGAACATTCATTCTACAACCTAGCATTCAAAAAAGGAAAATATGTTCGTAAGTGACTGTCACACTACTTCATTTGACTATAATTCAGCATAGGCTGCCTTTGTGTGCAATAAGCATATTAGGTGTTCAAATACTTTTTTAATGTATGAGGTGAAAGTTTGCTTTGAGCCATAAGCAATTATTTTCTTTACAATAAAAACAGGTAGTTTTAGGCAACGGCCTTTTCATTAATTTTGCTGAAGTAGCTGGATAGCCATAAAATGCTGAAAAATCTGTTACTGACATAAAGAACAATCCTAAGCAGGTCTACTCAGAAGTAAGTCTCATTTTAGTCAACTGGGCTTTTTCCCAAGAAGGTGTTCTTAGGATTGCAACTATGATCACTTAAAGTATGATACTGGACTTTAAGAGTACAGATATCCTATATATATAAACTTCATAGGAGAGAAAAAATACACATTCAACAGGAATCCCACAATTTCAACACTAACACAGGATCCCCCAAAAGAGAAGGAAGTAAATTGAGAGAGAAGTGAAAATATAAAAATCAAAAATCAATTTATTTTTTTTACCCTGGTACAAAAATACAGTACAATGTGATGAGACAAGGTATCCACCCTGAATATTCAAAGAAGAAATTAACACACAAAATACTTGAATATTTTCTCTCTTCTGCTTACAAAACAACTGAAAGATGAATGCACAATGTAAGAGTTACGTTTCGGGCTAAATCAAGCAACAGAACACGCAATTCTATAAGAAGAGATATTTATACATCCAATATTCTTTATGCTACTCCTTGAACTGATCAGAAATTGCTTCATGAACTGTCCACATTAGAACCATCACTGTATTTGGCTTTGTATGTATGTGGTTATAATTCACAGGGAAAGAATTAAAACCCAAGAGTAGAATCCTAAACATTTTTACCTGGAAGCCCCTACTGAAGTGAGGACTTTGCAGGAAACATGTTTAGAGTAACAGTCAAAGGGATTATTCTGTAACACTAATGTTCTCACTACAAATCATGTACTAACCATTTCCTAACATTTAAAAAACACATTTTAAAAGGAGAGTTACATCTTAAACTTCACTGAAGCTCTTTTTTAATCTTTCAGGATCAAAGGGCATTTTCATTAAATAATGCAAGTAATATAGCTTTAATTCTCCTATAAATAAGCATCTCACTGTAAGAGGGAAAATAATGCTTTACTTGATTTTATTATGTGAAAAAGAGTGTATTTGATCTAAGAAGTTACCAGTAGGGAAAGGTCTTTCTGGTGCAGTTACAATTCCTCATCGGCTAAATATTAGGAAGGATAAAAAATCATATTTTAGATTTCAAACTTATATAAAACACATCTCCAGTGTATTATAATTCATCTCCGAGATGTTTTTTCTTGAAAGCATCACCTGTCAGCTTCACTTCAGCCTCCTTCATTCCTTGGATGACTATAATATTAAGAAAAGATTATTTATACTGGATTTGTTTCATTTTATATGATAGATTACTATTGTCTTATTATCATTAAGTACTAAGGAAAACTTTTAGTGTGAACACACATGAACAGTAAACAATTTATGTTCCTATACAATCCTTTTCATTTTTTCCCTTTCATTGTTCCTATTTTTTAAGTTGAAGCTTCATCTGCCCTCTTTTACCTAACACAAGACCAGAACAGAACAGGATTTGAAAATTTTTTGAAAGATTCCTGAGTTTCCCATCATGTTTTTTTTTCCTGGGTAACAGACACAACTGTTTAATAACAGCAGTGCATGGCTTATATCAATTCATCACCAACAGTCTCAATAATATATTTGTAAGAACTGAATGTGAACAGCTTACATGAAATCTATCTATACTTTTCATATCTAGCTGAGCAGGAGAGATCTAAAGCTCAGGTCACTGTAATAGAATATCATACCACATCCCAAGAGAATAGCCCAACTGCACGTGTGGTGGACCAGCTCCAGGACTTAAGGGGCCAGATTTGCTAAGATAAATAAAAAGCAGTAAGCCAGATTGCCCTTACCCTCTTGTTAGCATGTAAAAGAAAAGGAAAATGTACATGCTGTCTGGGATCCGAAGAGCCCCATGCCCTTTTCCACTTCCAATGAAACTTTACTGATGTTTAATTCTGACTGCAATATCTCATTGCTGCACTAGAAAACTCTTAAGATTCCCCAAGCCTCTAGAAGTGGTTATTCTGGAGATTTAGACTCTTGTATTGAGACTTAAAAGACCTGACATATGCCTGGAAGTTCACATGCAACCCTATAGATTCCAGTAATTATACTGCAGAAGCCAAAGGCATTATCAATTTACGGCCTAGGGTTTTTTCCCCCTGAGCAATCTCTGATTATTATCTCTAGTTATACCAGCGTCAAAGTACAATCTCTAGTTTCACCTTCCTTGTTAAAAAGGACAATCTAGCACTCAGCAAAATAAATCAGAAAGCTGCCCATGGTTGTAGTCAACTGATCTGGAGCCCAATTTGGATCCAATCCGGTCATACCTTGTTCAGCATTGGTGTAGAAATACTTGTAGCTTGGGTTTCCCCTCTCATTTATGATTTCTGGATGGATATTTCCACTGGGATCTGTGAAATGGAGAGATCAATTAAAATAACCAATGGAAACCCAAGAGCAGAAAACAACAATTTTGATATCTTACCCATAAAAAGGATTCTGGGAATATAGCCACCATCAGGACTAAAAGCTTCATCCTTGGGTTCTTCTTCATCCTGCATATAAATGGTGACGATAAAGAAACATCACCATTAATCACATATATACAACCCATCTTAGAAGTTTACTTTTCTTCAAAACTTCTTTAAAAATCCAGCAGTCACTTAACTTTAGCAAGCATAAAATCCTTGAAAAGATGGCAAGTTATTTACCATAATTGCTTCTACTTGTCTACAGTGGGTTTTTTTGTGAAAACAGCAAGATATAACTCTGAGGACAACCGTTTGTACATTCAAGCATGTATAGTTCAAAAATAATATACAAGATAAATGAACAGGAGTTTTTTTCTTTTTTGAAATACAAAGTGTCTTTCATCTATATTCTACATCTATGGATATGTCAAAAACCCTATTAAACGGGGGGGAAACATGGAAAATGTTACATTATAATGTCACAGCAAAGACTTGATGTAAACTGACTTTACCTCAAGGTTGACCATTACAAAGTTATGGGCAAGCTCTGAAATTTCCTTAGATTCAGCAAACTTTGGTTTTAAAGCTAAGAAAATCAAAGAAAGGAAAACAGATTAGGCAAAAATGTAAACAATGGCCAAGTACATGACATAATTTCTATATAAATCTTCTTCAACACAAGTGCCCTGACCCCAGTAAAGTTAGCCATGCACAAGTCCTATTGAAATCAACAGAGCATAAATTAATAATGACTGACTTGTCTCATTGCTATCATAGGATACAAACATGACTAATTGTCACTAATTATTTTTTAAAATTGTTATTGTTTGACCATCTCCTCTTATATGAATCTGTGTGCTAGATCTACATGGCAGATCAGTTCTTGCTTGCTTTTCCTTCTTTGGAGTCAAGGCACATCTCAGTTGGGAACCCCAACAGGGTTCCCATTCCCGCAGTGGGGATAGAGGATCCCCTACTCCCAGCCACCTCTGGGTCGAACATGCAGGGTGATTTAGTAAAAATTGGTCCCAAATCTTGGGACTGGGCCCCCACTCCATGCTCCCATCCCCCACTTTCATGTCTGGGGGATGTGGCAACCCTACTACCCAAGTGCCTTTAGCAAGGCATCCTTTCTGAGTAATGGGCCGCCAGAAACTGAACCTGTGACAAGATCAGTTTTCTGGAAAATGGAGGCTGATTAATTTTAAAGGGCCTCTGTCAGGGGAGAGAGGGGTCATGCAAGGACTTTTCTGCTTTAGCCGCCCCCCCGCCCCCCCTTCCCTTCAGCCCTGGAGCAGGTAAAGGCCTCACTGGCTGTCACCACTCTGGTCTGGAAGTTTAACTAGGGAGAGCCCAAAGCATGCCCCCCCTCCCTTCAGCCTTCTTAACAGCCCCCCTTTGCTGCTGAGGGCATTACAAGGTGACTGGTTGAGACTGAGGCACAAGAATCCAGATAAAATAAAAAAGAGGCAATCAATAACAGGTGGGAAAATACTTTGAGGAGAAAGTTTAACGGAGGATACATTTACAACAAAGAGGGAAAACACATAAAGGAGTCAGCAAGAAAACAACAAAGCTTTCTAACACAGCTAACTGTTCCCTACAATGTCTGGCCCTTCCTGGGTCCTTTCCCCTCCAAATTCCCTTAGTTTCATCCTAAAGCTGGAAACTTTAAAAAAATATTTTCCAAACTACTGTTAAGTGTAGTCATGTTATACTTCAGTATGTGTTTGTGTACACAGACATTAGGGTCGCTAGATGGGCTCTGTGGAAATACTAAATCCTGGAGAGGGTAGGGAGATTGTACTCATCCCAGGATTGACCTTTGCACATGAGCCCCTGGTCATGGTGCAATGACTTCACTTCTGGAAGTGGCATCATCGTGCTGCTATCCCCAGTGGTCCCCCTCCCTGCCTAGGGTTCCCAGGTGCCCGCCAATGGCGAACAACCTCCAAGCAGTTTGCCCATTTACCCACTGATCTCTCACAACCAGCAGGAGTTTGCAGGTTGCCCAGTGATCAGCCACCACCAGCGAGCACCCTGGGCACAAATGCTGCACGTGCGCACTCCCAGTGGACAAGATGACATCACTTCCAGAAGTGATGTCATTGTGCCAACCGTGGAAGTACTCCAGAGAATCAATTCCATGTGAAATGCAAGAGCACTTCCATGGCCAGTGTGATGACACCACTCCCAGAAGTAACATAATCACACTGGTGCTGAGAGCATACGTGCAAAATGTGTGTGCAAACAATCCCCTGATGATGAGTAAGCAGGTCCCCTCCCTATCACCCGGAGGGTATGGGGACCTGGCAATCCTAGTAGCCTCCCCCATGCCAGGAGTATAGGGACCCAGAAATAATATTAATACTACATAATATACTAATATTGCCCCCCCTGCTGGGGGGCTATGGAAAACTAGCAACTGTATTCCCACCCTAGCCAGCAGGGTGGCTTCTCCTCTTTTCTTCCAGGGGCACTTTTCATCAGCTCCAGCTGGTGAGCCGTGTGAGCAGTACCAATATGCTGTATAATGGGACAGTTGGAATCTGAATACATCTTGGCCCCTGACCAGAATCCTTTTTTTTGACAAAATAATCAAATACTTCAGATTCATTGATGACGTTTACATTCTGTATAGGGAAAGGGAAGAAGCAGCAGTGTTTGGAGTATGGATGAATCAACTTGATCCCAACATTTCGTTCACTGCGGTAACTAACGCCTCCTGCATTAGTTTTCTAGATGTTGTGACTTTTCGGGATCAGTCCAATAGGATTGGAGTCAGACCATACAAGAAACACACGGATAGAAACTCATATTTGAGTTATACATCCTACCATCCTAGACACTTGGTTAGAAACATCCCCTACGGGCAATTATTGCGTTTGAAGAGAAACTCAACCCGAGCCAGTGACTATCAGGTGGGGAGTAGAGAGATGTGTCAAGCCTTTCGGGAGAGGGGCTATCCCTTTAAGATTGTGCAACAGGCCAAGAGGAGGGCAGATCTGGTTGTCAGGAAGAAGTTGTTGGAATCCAAAGTAAAGACAACGTCAACTGCCATCACATGCTTTCTAGAATATACTCCTCTAGCCATAGAAATCAAGAAGATCATCTTGCAGCACTGGCATATAATATCGGACATACCTGGGTGTCAACAACCCCCTGTCGTCGGATTTAAGAAGACAAGAAGCATCGGAGACTGTCTGGTACACACTAGATTTGGATCAAGAGCACATAGCACCAACCTTCCACGGGGGCACTTTGCATGTGGTCACTGCAAAGTGTGCCCACTGGTCTGGCCACAGCATGAGATTCAGAATGATGGGAGGTTTTTGAAATTTGGCCTCAACCACTTCTCCACGTCAGACAGCCAAGGTGGTGTATGTCATTAGATGCCCATGCAACAAATTGTACGTGGGCAGTACTATCCGCCCGGCACACGTTCGGATCAGCGAACATATTTCTAGAATACGCAACAAGGTCCAGGAGGCACCACTAGTTGAACATTACTCCACCCAACACAGCGGTTCTACCTCTTTAACTTATACGATCTTATATGTAGCACGGAATGAAGATGTCATGGGCTGGGCCCGCCCAAGCTGGGAGTCCAGGTACTAGCACGAAGCCAAGGGGTGTTCAAAAGTCACAAGCCAGGTCCAGTCCGTAGTCAGAGCACAAGGTTAATTCCAGGGTTGCCTCCAGGATCCAAAAAGCCAAGCCAAGTCCAGTCCGTAAGTCAGAGCACGAGGGTATCAAATCAAGGTGCAGGCAAGAGCAAGACACAAGGTACCAGGGAGTGGTTGCAGGTAGTTGACACGTTGCTTCCACGCCTGGCAGTTGCTCCTGACTGGCTTTTATAGCCAGGCGTGATTTTCAGCCAGCTGCTGGGGCTCCATCCTGATGCTACTCATCATCACTCTCCAGCAGCTGGCGTTGGCTCAGGAGACGAGCACTGCGCCGTCTCTCCTGCAGTTCCAGTCTCTGGCGCTGCCTGCGGCGCTCTCTAGGTGTGGGTGAGCCTGGGGGGGTGGAAGCCCCTGGCTGGGCTTCCCCTGTGGTGCTGGCAGTCCCTGACTGAGCCTCCCCTGTGGAAGTTCCTGGCTGAGCTTCCCCTGTGGTATTGGGGCTAGAGGGTGCTGGTGTCTCAGCTGCTAGCTGTGAGCCTTGA
This sequence comes from Eublepharis macularius, assembly GCF_028583425.1. Classification (NCBI taxonomy): domain Eukaryota; kingdom Metazoa; phylum Chordata; class Lepidosauria; order Squamata; family Eublepharidae; genus Eublepharis; species Eublepharis macularius. Next base: position 87,048,218 of record NC_072794.1, on the reverse strand, counting down.
TCAGCCAGCAGCTGCTGCTCATGATTGCTGGCTTCTGCTGAGTCAGGGCTAGGGCTGGCTACACAGAACTCTTCTTCTCCTGAGGAGTCCTGGCTGGCTACACGAGGCTCCTCTCCTCCAGAGGAGACCTCACTCTCAGACTGGGCTATGACACCATCCCCCCTCCCAAGGCCCCCCCTCCTCTGTGGCCCGGGCGCCCCCGGTTTCTGAGGATAGGCCCGATGGAATTGTCGGACTAGACGGGGGGCATGAATGTTCACAGCCGGCTCCCATGAGCGGTCTTCCGGTCCATACCCCTTCCAGTCCACCAAGTACTGCACTTGCCCCCGCCGGCGACGGGAGTCCAGGATCTGGGCGACCTCATATTCTTCTTGCCCCTCAATGGTAATCGGAGGTGGAGGAGGTGGTGGCCCGGGATGGTGCAGGTCTGGGGGTGACACCGGGACTAGAAGGGACCGATGAAACACGGGATGGATCGGGAGGGTCGGTGGTAGTTGCAGGCGGTAGGCTACGGGGTTCACCTGGTCGGTGATCACGAAGGGTCCAAGGAACCGAGCATCCAGCTTTTTGGAGGGCCGTTGGCTGCGGATATGGCGGGTGGATAACCAGACCTGGTCACCTACGGACAGGGGAACACCAGGTTGCCGTTTCCGATCCGCAGCTCCCTTGTAGTTTTCCTTGGCAAGCTGGAGTTGCTCCCGCAACAGCTCATGCATGGATTGAAGTTCCTGGAGGCGATCGTCCGCAGCTGGGATTCCTGACGAGGGTGTGGTGCTAGGAAAGAAGCGAGGGTGATGGCCATAGTTAGCCATAAAGGGGGTCTGTTGGGTGGAGGAGTGCACTGCATTGTTATATGCGAACTCGGCCAAAGGCAGTAGGGCTAGCCAGTCATCCTGTTGATGGTTTGTATAGCATCTCAGATACTGCTCCAGGGTTGCATTGGTGCGTTCCGTTTGCCCGTCGGACTGGGGATGGTGTGCTGAGGATAAGTGGACTTGGGTGCCAAGAAGGGAGTGCAGTGCCCGCCAAAACCTAGAGGTGAATTGAACTCCCCGATCGGAAATTACATGGTCCGGTCGCCCGTGAAGTCGAAAGACATGCTGAAGGTACAGGTGTGCAGTGTCCTGAGCGGTGGGGGGTCCAGAACAGGGAATGAAATGGGCCATTTTTGTGAATAAGTCCACCACCACCAGGATGCAGGTATGGCCTTTGGAGCAGGGCAGATCTGTAATGAAGTCCATGGAAATAGTCCTCCATGGCCCGGTGGGTGTGGGTAGCGGATGCAGAAGGCCGGAGGGTTTGCCAGGGGAATCCTTGGCCCGCCTACACGTCTCACAGGCTGCCACGTACCGGGCCACATCTGATTGCACCCGGGGCCACCAGAAGTCACGGGTCAAGAGATGGGTTGTCTTGTGGCGACCGAAGTGCCCAGCGGGTCTGGAATCATGGACCAGTTGCAGGACTTTCGTTCGCAGCGGGCCAGGTGGTACATAAATTCGGCCTCGATGGGTCAGTAGCCCCTCTTCCTCTGCGAAGCCATCCGCCTGGAGCTGGTGCGGCTCCCGGACCTTCTGGAGGTATTTCTGGGCAACTGAGTCCAGTACCTGTTGAGCCAGTATCTCCTCAACCAGCCCCTGGGAGGGTTGCGCGGCAGCGAAAGTTTCGGGAGCCAGGATAGTAGTTAGAGGCTCTTCCCAGCCTGGGGATGAGTTGTACTCTGGTTTCCGGGACAGAGCATCGGCTTTCTTATTCTGGGAACTGGGGACATACGTGATCCTGAAGTCAAAGCGGGAGAAGAACAATGACCAGCGGATCTGCCTCTGGTTGAGGCGGCGGGCGGTTTGGAGATGTTCAAGGTTCCGGTGATCAGTGAGCACTCGGACAGGGTGTTGAGCCCCCTCCAGATGGTGCCGCCAAACCTCGAAGGCTGCCTTTATTGCCAGCAGCTCCCGCTCCCAGATGGTATAGTTCCTTTCTGCAGGGGTAAGCTGGCGAGAGTAGTAGGCACAGGGTTGGGGGACGCTGGAGGAGGTTGCGCGTTGTGAGAGCACCGCTCCGATGGCAGTGCTGGAGGCGTCCGCCTCAACTACGAAGGGTAGCTGGGGATCTGGGGATCGGAGTACCGGTTGTGTGATGAAGCGTGCCTTCAAGGTCTGGAATGCCTCATTGGCTTCTGGTGTCCAATGGAAGGGTTCTCGAGGCCGGAGAAGCCGGGTAAGGGGAACAGCTATGGATGCAAACTGGGGGATGAACTGCCGATAGTAGTTGGCAAACCCCAGAAATCGTTGCACATCCTTCCGTGAGCGGGGGGGTTGCCAGGTCTGTACCGCTTCGACCTTAGCTGGGTCCATTTGGATACCCCGGGGCGAGATCACATGGCCGAGGAATTCTACGGCAGGCAGGTGGAATGCACATTTTTCCAGCTTGGCAAACAGGCCGTGCTGCCGGAGTCTTTGCAGCACCATGCGCACGTGCTGGGGGTGTCGAGCCGGGTTCCGGGAATAAATTAATATATCATCCAAGTAAATGATGACGAACTGATCCAGCAGGTCACGAAAGATATCATTCATAAACCTCTGAAACACCGAGGGCGCGTTAGTCAGGCCAAAGGGCATTACCATGTACTCGTATTGTCCATACCTGGTACTAAAGGCAGTTTTCCACTCATCGCCTTCCCGGATGCGCACCAGGTTGTAGGCTCCCCGAAGATCCAGCTTGGTGTAGATCTGGGCTCCCTTAACTTGCTCCAGGAGGTCGGAGATCAGTGGCAGTGGATACCGGTCTCGGACAGAGATTTTGTTCAGGGCCCGGTAGTCATTGCAGAGCCGGAGTTCTCCACTTTTCTTTTTAACAAAGAGGACTGGGGCAGAGGTGGGCGAGGTGGAGGGGCGGATGAATCCTCGACGCAGATTGGTTGTGAGGAAGTCCCGGAGTGCGGCCAGCTCAGGCTCTGATAACGAGTACAGGCGTCCCACTGGCAGGGGAGCGCCGGGGATTAAGTCAATAGCACAGTCATACGACCGATGCGGGGGGAGTTGGTCTGCCCCTTTTTCCTCAAACACATCTGCAAAATCTGCATATATCTCCGGTAGTGCAAAGGCCCCTTGTGCAGCGGCTGCAATTGGACCCATGCGTTTATTTTCATGTGGGCAGGGTGTCCGGAAGCGAAGGTCCTGCTGGCCCCACCGAATAACCGGATCATGGCAACAGAGCCAGGAGAGCCCCAGGACCAGCGGAAAGTGGGGGATGCCCACAACATCGAAGCAGAGCTGCTCACGGTGATGCTGGATCTGCAAGAGAAGGTCCTGGGTTTCCTTGACCACTGGCCCAGAACGCAGAGGCCGCCCATCAATGGCCTCCACTACGGTGGGGGTCTTCTTTGCCCGCAAGGGAATCCTGTGCTGTGCGGCAAACTTGATATCCATGAAGCAGCGGGATGCCCCTGAATCTACCATGGCATACACAAATAGGCATCGGCCGTCGGGCAGGCACAGCTTTACAGGCACCAGGAATGGTTCGGGATGGTCACAGGAGGCATTGGCTGTTCCAACAAGTTGTTTAGCAGGAGTCCGCTCCAGAGCTAAAGCTGGGGCCCTCCTTTTTGCAGGGCAGTCATTGGCGTAGTGGCCCACCCCACCACAGTACCAGCAGAGGTTGTGGGTGTGACGCCGCTCCTTCTCCTCAGGAGGCAAATGGGTACAAGGCATGCTCGAGGGTGCTAGTTCTGCTGCCTTGGCAGGTGAGGCCTGGGGCGGAGGACAGCTTAGCACACGGGCTTGTCTCCGGTTCTCTAGCCGCCCATCGATTCGCAAGCATAGGAGAATGAGCGCTTGTAGTTCTCTCGGTCGTTCGGATCGGGCCACTTCATCCAATACCTCTTCAGATAGGCCCTCCAGGTACTGGTCGGCGAGGGCAGCTTCGTTCCAGCCCAGGTCCTGGGCCAGTAACTGGAATTCAGTGGTGTATTGGGCCACAGTCCCATTCCCCTGGGTGAGGGCACGTATTCTTTGGTTTGCTTTGATGGCCTTCAGGGGGTTCGCAAAGGCGGCAGAAATGTGGGCCACAAAGTTTGGGAAATCCCCTAGCAGTGGGGATTTGGCCAGTAACAAGGGTGTGGCCCATCTTGCCGCCTGCCCCTTTAACAGGCTGAGGATAAAGCCGACCTTGCTTTTATCTGTGGGAAAGTCTCTGGCCCGGAGTTCAATATATAGCTGGCAGCGGGCAAGAAATGCTGGGAATTCCTCCACATCGCCCTCAAAACTGTCAGGAAGCTTTACTGGGCATTTAGCAGGCGGCAGTGCAGCAGGGGCAGCAAGTAGGGTGGCAATCTGCTGCTGCAAAGTCACCAGTGCTTGAGTCAATTGCAGTACCTGATCCTGCAGCAGAGCCAGGCTCCCCAGGGTGGGCATCGCCGTGTCCATGCTGGGAAGTTTTGTGGTGGAAGCAATCTGTCATGGGCTGGGCCCGCCCAAGCTGGGAGTCCAGGTACTAGCACGAAGCCAAGGGGTGTTCAAAAGTCACAAGCCAGGTCCAGTCCGTAGTCAGAGCACAAGGTTAATTCCAGGGTTGCCTCCAGGATCCAAAAAGCCAAGCCAAGTCCAGTCCGTAAGTCAGAGCACGAGGGTATCAAATCAAGGTGCAGGCAAGAGCAAGACACAAGGTACCAGGGAGTGGTTGCAGGTAGTTGACACGTTGCTTCCACGCCTGGCAGTTGCTCCTGACTGGCTTTTATAGCCAGGCGTGATTTTCAGCCAGCTGCTGGGGCTCCATCCTGATGCTACTCATCATCACTCTCCAGCAGCTGGCGTTGGCTCAGGAGACGAGCACTGCGCCGTCTCTCCTGCAGTTCCAGTCTCTGGCGCTGCCTGCGGCGCTCTCTAGGTGTGGGTGAGCCTGGGGGGGTGGAAGCCCCTGGCTGGGCTTCCCCTGTGGTGCTGGCAGTCCCTGACTGAGCCTCCCCTGTGGAAGTTCCTGGCTGAGCTTCCCCTGTGGTATTGGGGCTAGAGGGTGCTGGTGTCTCAGCTGCTAGCTGTGAGCCTTGATCAGCCAGCTGCTGCTGCTCATGATTGCTGGCTTCTGCTGAGTCAGGGCTAGGGCTGGCTACACAGAACTCTTCTTCTCCTGAGGAGTCCTGGCTGGCTACACGAGGCTCCTCTCCTCCAGAGGAGACCTCACTCTCAGACTGGGCTATGACAGAAGAACATTGGAACTTTCAACATGATCTCCTCAGAAGAGAAGCGGAATGGATCTTTCGTCTTCAAACCTTACAGCCCAAGGGCCTCAATTCAGATTGGAACTTGAGTTGTTATTTAGGTTGATTCAAGATTATGCATGGTCTCTCTCTTACAGGGTAGATACAGCTTTAATTTGCAACCAGTCGTTTGAAGATACATATAGGGGGCGGACATTACATTTGCAAACTGATCCCTGAAGGTGCGTTGAGAATCAGCACATGAGAGCTCATTTTCTGTGAAGGGGAGTTGGGTAAGTGTATGGAAAGTCGAGGGTCAGAGGCAGTGTGGAAGGAGGGAATAGATATTTACTTGAGTGTTTTATGTTATAGAGAGATCGTTTTGAGGTGGGACACACATCGCCCCATGAGGAAATGTATATGAAACAAGCCTAAGACATCCGGGAGCTTGCTGGGCGCAAGAGCCCCCTTTGGGGGTCTCCAAGCAGTGCATCACACACCCACCTGAGGATAATATCATCTTTTCTCACCACCGACATCTCCTTTCCAGGGATTTTGCATCGGACTACATAACATCAGCGGGTGTTCTCAGCATTGAGATTTGGAATACACTTACAAAGAACAATTGCAGGACTGGTTTTTTGCTTGAGGACACGCACGCTTATCAGTCAAGGTTTACTCTGCTGTTGATATGAATTCTGTATGTAGCAGTTAGTTATGGTTTATGGCAGTGGTTATGAACTTACATGCACCTTTTGTAGTAAATAAATGTGTATATGGTGTTGATAAAAACTTTTACAAACATTTGTATTATACAGCATATTGGTACTGCTCACACGGTTCTTCTCAGCTCGGCTAGGTGAGTGGGTAGGATTTTTGCCTCTTTATCACTCCAGCTGGTGAGCCAGCTGCAGCCCTTCCTAGGCAGGAAAGATCTTGCCATTGTGGCGCATGACCTAGTAAAATCTACATTAGATTACTGCAATGCACTCTATGTGAGGCTGCCTGTTACGACCCTTTTCTTTCTCTTGGGTAGATTTGGTCTTTAAGCCTTATATTCTTGCCCCTCTTGGTAGATTGCTGCCACCAGGGATTAAATTCCAGAATAATTAAAAATTCCTCCTTTTAGTAACGTGCCCAAAGGTCAGGCCCCTTCGTAGTACTATGTGGCCCTGACGAAAGGAATGGGATATAGGAATGACAGATACTTTGGGATATAAAAAAACAAAGTAAACTTATAAGAAGCATATCAGTTTCATATTATTTCTAAAACTTGATGGTTTCAAAAGAGTAGTTCTCAATTCTTAAAGTTACTTTACTTAAACCCAGTCACATAGTTCTTCTCTCAGGCTTCACACACAGTTTGCCTGCTTTTGATATTAAATTTCTTTCTTAATTATAAGTAAGACCTTTTCTCAGGCGCACACAGTTTGCCTGCTTTTCCCTGACTGAATGTTCTTTCACAAACACACAGTTAAGGCTTCCATACAGGTTATATTTCTCTCAGACAACATAAACAAGCTCATGCTGCACACAGCTTGCCTGCTTTCTCCGGACTCAATATTTCTCTCAGAACTGCTTAAAAATACTCAGGCTGCATACAGCTTGCCTCTCTTGCCCTGACTGAATCTTTTTTCTTCCTCAGTAACTAAAAACTGCATTCACTCCGCCCACACAACCAATCATATCACTCACCCCTCTTTCACCCTCACACTTCATCTGTACCATACCAAGCATTTAAAGACACACACGCACGCACGCACGCACGCACGCACACTTAAAATCATTACACTGCCCTTGAAGACTGTTTGGAAGCTGCAATCAGTATTTGTACTGATTGCAGCCAGAGCACTGACTGGATTGGTGAAGGGGTTTTGTTATAACTACACTGATTTCTAATTTGCCTGCGATAGCCAATTCAAGGTGCTGGTATTGACCTTTAAAGCCCTATATGGCTTGGGACCAGCATACCTTACGGGATGCCTTCTCCCATATGAACCTACCCATCTGCTCCGGTCATCGCTGAAGGCCTTGTTTCAGGTGCCCCCACCATCTGAGGCTAGATGAAATGGCAACCCAGGGAAGGGCCTTTTCAGTCATGCTGCCAAAACTTTGGAACTCCTTTCTTGAGGAGATTCAACTATCTCCATCATTGTCTTCTGCCGGAACAGGGAGACCTTTTGTTTCATTTGGTGTACCCCCAGTAAACTCTTATTGGCCCTCCTCCCTCATTATGTGTGTTTATTTTATTTGTAGTCGCTTTCCCCACATGTGGGCTCAGAACGGATTAACAACATCTAAATACATACAATAAAAACAATTAAAACTCTGGTAGCAGTCATATAAATACAGCAATAAAACATATTAAGACAGCATACCTTGCACCCTACATCTGTTTACATGTCTATATGTTTTTAATGTGTTTATATATACATTTTAAACATTTTAATGTTTTAATCTCTGTTGTTTACTACCTTGGAGATCCTGTTTGGCTGGAAAGCGGCATATAAATGTTTTAAATAATCTTTTCAACACCAAAAAAAACCCCACAACTCCAAAACTGTTTAGCAAAGTGTAACGTGAACATAATAGGACAATGACATGGAAATTAAGCTCTCTTTTATTTTTATTTGATTTGATTTATAGCCTGCTCTCCTCTGTAGCAGGCCTTCAGACAAGTCCAGGGGTTTAAGTGATGACCAATGTTTCTAGTGAAAAATTCCTAAGCTAAATGAAAACATACTTTATAGTTGAATCCACTAGACAGAATTAAGGGAGGCCTCAATTTTATCACTGTGGGAGGTGGGAGAGATACTTTACTAAGTTAAACTACCTAGCTACATATCAAACGTTAACATTTAAACAAGAATGTATTCCAAACTTTTTTTTAAAATGACAACGTAAACTAAAATTGCTGTTAGACTTTTCCACTTCAGGTCACAGGTTATGAACTAAAGATGTAAAGTAGTCATGGCTGCTAAGGAAAGTTTATCTTACCTTTACAAGCACCACACCAAGATTTGTGAATGATTATCATGATGGGCAACCCACTGAAAAAATACCAAGACAAGACACACAATTACTGTATTTCATCTCCCTTGATGCAACTTCTGAATCTGGTTTCTATAAAGAAAATCTTGTTGAGGCTTTATTTCCAGATCACAACATCTTGATGCGGTGTTTCATATTCAATAACAGGATTACATCATACTATGCATGTTTAGTTGTAACTAGGAGTGCAATCCTAAGAGGAGTTACTCCAGTCTAAGTTCCATTGAAATCAATGAGCTTAGAATGGAGTAACTTCTTTTAGGATTTCTCTGTAAGTCTCCCCAATTGCAATGGGATTTCTTCCAAGTTAATCTATTTGTCTTAGGTCAGCAGGAAAAACCCACTTAAACTGAATGTTATCCCTTCCTTATCATCATCCTACTTACCACAATGGGAATTGTTGAGTAGATCTGTGTACCCTCCATGGGCCAAGTATACAATTTACTAGCAAGCTGTCTTCTTACACTATCTTACCTCAAAAATGCTTTGCCTTACTGTGCTAAAGATAATTCTGGATATTAAAATAAGTAGTTGCCAACGGATTTCACGACTACTTAGTTAACATGCAGCCATTTTATGTTAAATTGTCAGAACACTGCAGCCATCCTCACACCATCCCCACAATAAACAGTGAAAAGCATTATACTATGAGATGCTGTTACCTAATAAATCATATGCTTTGAACCAGGGTGGTTAGAATGTCCTACTATGATCTGGGAGACACACGTTTGAATCTTCAAGTTTCCATGGAAGCTACCAGGGTGCCTCTGAGCCAGTTACACATACACTCAGCCTAGCCTATCTCACAGGGTTGTTGTGAGGATAATATGGAGAAGAGGACAATATAAGCTGTTTTGAGTCCCTACTGAGGAGAAAGGTGGGGTACAATTTAAGGAAAAGAAAAAACTGTGCTGCTTTTCTTTTATTATCTAATACAAAGGTGGCAATGCTATTTAAATTCTAAAGTGTAAACCTACAATACATAGCCACACTAAACACTGATTATTTCCAACCCTTTATTTTCTACCACTGTTAAAAAAATGCATTCCAATATAAGTTTTCAGAGCATTGCAAAATTCCTATGCAGCTTCAGAAGGACCTCTAAAGCGTAATCTTATGAAGTTATTCCAGTCTAAGCCCAGTGAAATCTATGGGTTTAAATTGGAATAACTCTGTAAAGACTGTACTGCTATTAAACAGTCTCAGACATAACCATATGTATACCTTTCCACACATTTCCCTTCCATGAGGTACATTTCCTTATAAAAGCAACATGTACCAAGGTAGGCAATAGTCAATAAGAAGGAATCTTTCAATAAATACTACAAAAAATCAGGTTTAATGGGCAACAGCAACCATCAATATATTAGACCTGTATTATTAGTTTCTATTAGTGTTTCTATGAATCCATCTCTAGACATGCAAGTGACTTGTAGGACCATGCCTAGGATTTACAAGTATAATGTGACCATCTCCCAGTCACCTGAGTTTGTCAGAGGTGAGTAGGAAAAAATCTAGGCAGTACCTAAGAGGCTGGTCAAAGAGGTCAATATAAGCTGTTTTGAGTCCCCACTGAGGAGAAAGGTGGGGTATAATTTAAGGAAAAGAAAAAACTGCTGCTTTTCTTTTATTATCTAATACAATATCTAATATTATCTGGTCAAAACTAAAATCTGCATTCTAAAGTTTCTTTGTGATCAAACACCATATTTACCACAAAGGAAAACTAATTTTTTTCTCCACGAGTCTTCAAGAAAATGAAGGGTCCATCATTATAGTTATTTAGCATAATAACAAGTCTTTCGCATATAAATTTTTTTAGGGAAATTGACTTACATTCAGGATTGTCTTTTTGTGTGTGTAAATACATAAAGAGAGCCATTCCCTTTGCTCTTCCTACCTCCTTTGTCCTGTGTCTTATTCCTTGTTTACCTACTGTCCCATCTTTTCATACCCTTAAGCCTTGCTCACAACTGTGAGGTGCTTCTAAATGCATGTAACTGTTATGCCCTTTACTGCCTTGATGTGGGAAATGACATTCTATATATTTTCCACTAAAGCTCAAAAAATATATTAACAAAATGGTTCTAATAAAATCCACAACTAGCAGGGAAAATTACAATAGCTACATACAACTCAACTTCTATGTCTGACTGCTTACTGCTAACCTTAGTGCTAAGTGTACCTTAGAAAGAAAAGCAGAAGCCTGTTTAAGAACAGTTTTATTCCATGAGCCACAATACTGAAGGAAAAATATAAACTTAATATAGAACGTGCACATCCGTTTAAATTTTGGGGATCCATTTACTGTGGGGAACAACAGATTCAGTACCATGTGATTTGATTATGGAATTTCCTTGTTTTAACATATGTGCCCATTAGGAATATGAAACTGCTTTGTTCTATTTCAGGTAGATAGCAAGAATCTTACTGTTCTGTCTGCTCTGATGTTGTGGCTTCCTAAAGCACTTTGTACTTCATGGAATAGTTTGCTTCTTGTTTAACGCCTTGAGACTCAGCAAGAAATGTAGGCTAGAAATAAAGTAAATAAAATAGAATACAGAGAAGTATCCTTTCTAGTATGTATTTCAAAACACTGAGCTCAGAATGGGTAGTTAGCAGACATCTTATTAATAGATAATATCTACATTCTTCTCAACTGGAGACATACATACAGCATCAGTTACAAACATCAATCATTCAAAATACTTTAAAAAAAAAAAGACAAGTGACCAGGGAAACTTATTTGGCTGTGACTAGCTGTCTGTTATTAAGGGATCCTGTGTTGATGACAGAATGCTGGTCATCCTTCCCTCGGTCATTTTCATTTCCCTCAATATTCAAACGCATTAAGCTCCAGTGCAGCAGAGTGTGAAGAAGCTGATAGTCCACCGATCGAGGCTCCTAAGTTTGTGCTTGCTGGTTGCGCTGCTAGCTGGTGACTAGCTGAATTGCTCCACGTCCAGAGAATAGGTAGCAGGCCAAACAGATTAGGTTCTGTCCCAGGAACTCAGGAGAACGAGCGGGCTCCAGTCGCTCACTGCAAGTTGCGGCTCAAGTACTGTAAGAACATGCCGCCCAGCTGGGGTAGATTCTCCTCCCCTTCTCCAGGATGCATCTTGGCATAGTTGAGGAACTGTCTGCGGAGCCTGCTTAACTCCGCGAGGCTGACAGGCCGGCTCAGCAGCAACCCCTGAGCCTCTTGGCCTAGCCCGTCGACCGCCATCGAGACGAACTGGCCGGGCTGGGCGCCGTTCCTCTGCGCGGCCATAAGGGCGGCCACCATGTCCTGCGTGAGGAGGTCGAGCTGGTGAAGGAACCCGGCGGCTTGGAGGGGCTGGGAGCGCGTGGACTTATTGGGGGGAGGCGGGCAGCGCTCGAAGAGGGCGGCGCGAATCTCCGGCAGCGGAAGCGGCTCTGCGAGGTCGGCGGGCGCCATGAAGAGCGGCCAGTCCCAGCGGTTGCGTGAGTCCGGCGCTTCCAAGGGAGGCCTATCGGAGCAGGGAGCGCCGCCGGGACACAGGACGAGGCAGTGCGGGGTCCCCGCGTGCTTGCTGAGGCAGTACAGCTCGTAGCGGAAGCTCTTCAGTTCGCTGCCCGCGTCCACGATAACCACGTCCCGCCGGCTCAGCAGCCGCTCCGCCTCCGCTCGCAACGCAGCCCTGCCGCCGCTTCCCCCCGCCGCCACCTCTGCTTCGGCCACCACGAAGACTCGCCGCTCGCCGCCACTCTCCTCCTTGGCCCTCAGCGCCGCCCGCAACTCTTCAGCTCGCCTGCTCTTGCCGCTCCCCGGCAGCCCACACAGCACTACCAGCGGCATTGCTCTTCGCCTCACTCCGGAGAAGAGCAGCCACCGGCGTCGCTAGGCACTCCCTTTTCCGGGGAGGGGAAAAGACGACTGGGGGAGAGGAGCTCTCGGAGCGCTAGTGCGTCAGTAAGGGAAGCGCCGAGCGGACGCATGGAAGGGCCACAGCTTCGGAAGTGATCGGAATCCAGAGGCACGCGGCTGCCGTTTCTCTTCTGAAGGGCAGGGCCTCAAGAAGAGCGGTTTTCCAGGCGTGGTTTTCCAGGCTACCAAAGCAAAATCTCATACATCTGAAGCCCTGCCAGATCCTGCCTCAAGAGATGCCAAACTAAAAATTAAATCTATAAATAACTCTTATCAAAAACTGAAAGGCCTCACAACTGAAGGGTCTCACAACTTGCAACTCTGCAGTCCTGTTTAATACTAGCAGTTGATTATGTTAAAGTAATACATAATAATCCAAAAGGTATATAAATTAAAATTAAAGGACTTGTGTATCTAAAAAGAGACATCTCTTTAAAAGCAAGTTACTCTCGTGCACAACATTATAATGCTATTGTTAACTGCAAAAGCAAAATAAAAGTTCAAGTCTTATTGTAGGATTTAAGTATGAGCTTCTTACATACTCAGATTCACAAATGTTGTAAATACTGCACACTTATGTCTGCAAAATTACAGTATTATTAAAGGCTCCATGCCTTTAGGTCTTTCGATTGCTTAGAACTGCAGTGGCACAGAGTTAAGCACACCTAAGCCCAGTGATTTAAAAGACTTTAAGTTCCTTTGAATGTACTAGAATTTACTTCAGAATAAAAATACTTAGGACTGGATTTTTTCTCTCATAACTGCCTTCATAGAAGTTGAAAGGCAAGGGGGAAAGGAGAACATATAACCAGAAATTCTTTGGTATGCCGGTTTGAATATTATTGCAGGACGTTGGTTAGCCATAAGTCTAGTCCTATGAGTTTTAGCCTTCATACTATTTATGTAGAAGCAAGTCTCACCAAGAACAATAGAATTTTTGAAAGAGCAAAACATACCTAGCCGCTGCCTCCTTTTTCCCATCTTCTAGCGTCCTCCAATTAATATGATCTCCAAAACCTTGGAAGAAAAAATGTGATACATAATTTACCATATGTTAATCATACAGGACACAAATAATTGCTCATAACTACACACTTCTTAGTCTATCACACCACCACACATCAGCTATAATGGAATAAATTATTTAGAAGAATAGTCGTAGTAAGATTACTTTAGTATGATGTATCATGTACCCCAACTAATTTTTAGCACTCCTGGTGGCCATGTTCAAAAGTTAGTTTATTTGGGGACAAGATACTGAAAGATGTAGAATTATCACACAATATAAAGTCCCCTGTGAACCCTTAACTATAATTACTAGAAAACTTTGATACACAAAACCTCTCTATCCTAAAAAGAGAACTGATTTCGATATTGATACTAGCAGCAAAATTTATAACTGGGTATGTAATGATTTTAAGTAAATGCATGTATGTGTCTTTAAATGCTTGGTGTGGTATAGATGAAGAGTGGGGGTGAAGGAGGGGGATGAGTGAGTGATATGATTGGTTGATGACTGGGAGTGTGGGTAGAGTGAATGCAGTTTTAGATGCAGAGTGGAGAGAAAATATTTAGTCAGGGCAAGAGAGGCAAGCTATGTAGAGCCTTAGCATGTTTAAGCATGTCTGTGAAAAATATTGAGTCTGGGTTTAGCAGGCAAGCTGTGTGCAGCCTGAATATTTTTAAGCAGTTCTGAGAGAAATATTGAATCAGGAGAAAGCAGGCAAGCTATGTGCAGCCTGAGCTTGTGTATGTTGTCTGAGAGAAATATAACCTGTGTGGAAGCCTTAACTGTGTGTTTGTGAAAGAACATTCAGTCAGGGAAAAGCAGGCAAATTGTGTGTGCGCCTGAGAAAAGGTCTTACTTATAACTGAGAAATTAATATCAAAAGCAGGCAAACTGTGAGAGAAGCCTGAGAGAAGAACTATGTGACTGGGTTTAAGTAAAGTAACTTTAAGAATTGAGAACTACTCTTTTGAAACCATCAAGTTTTAGAAATAATATGAAACCAATATGCTTCTTATAAAAGTAAAAGTTTACTTTGTTTTTTTTATATTATGTCATTCCTATATCCCATTCCTTTCCTCAAGGCCACATAGTACCACACAGGGGCCTGACCTTTGGGCACGTTACTAAAAGGAGAAATTTAAGTTATTCCAGAATTTAATTCCTGGTGGCAGCAGTCTACCAAGAGGGGCAAGAATAAAAGGCTTAAAGACCAAATCTACCCAAGAGAAAGAAAGGGTCGTAACAGGGTCATTGTTGAATAATTGCAGGCTTAGAAACAGAACAGCATAGAAAACAGTATTCCTCTAACAGATGTAATCCTGGCCATGTTAATTTTCTGTAACTTAGGCATTTACTAGAGAACGTGAGTACAGTGGCTACATAAACATTTCATAATAAGGAAGATGGTACCACACCATTCTTTAATCTCTCATGTTAACCTATTCTGAAACAAGGGGCAGATTTCTCAGGAGATCCAAGCAACTCTGACAGTCAAAATAACATATGCAACAATGCATGCACATGTAGGCTGCAACATATGTGTAATAAACTTGTAAATGTTAGCAGTTTTATAATGTACTACACTATGAACTCCCTGCCCTCCTCTATTCGTACAAGACGAATGTGCTTCCTTCGTTGCACATCATTAATTCAACTATATTCTTGCAACCGATTATTTCTTGGATACCTGAAAACTTAAATGATAACATTGCATACTTGCAAAGGCTAAAAGGTTCTTTTAAAAAATACTATTGATGAGTGCCCCAATGGTCGGCAAAGAAATTCTTGCCACTTATTGTTTATAAAGCACAGTAATTTAAAAACACACGCAAAACTTTAAAAGGCAAGAAAATTGATGGCTAACCTTTTCCAAGCCCTTCTCCAGCCGAAACTGTAAATAACAACTGACTGAAGAAACAAAGAAAAAAAGGAGAAAACGCTGCAGAATGAACCTTCATAATGCCAACCAGGACCTTCACAAGCTCTGTTACTCCAATCAGCACAGCCAACCCCTGAACAATATCCGATTAATTTTAGTCTGCAAAGGAAGTGATGTTTTCAGGCGGATGTGGGGTGTGTGTGCCAGTGATTTGGATCCGGTGTGAATTAAAATATACTGCTCACACAACCTGGATGGGCATAGATCCATAGATAGATGGGAAATCTTAGCGGGAGTATTTTTTAAAGAGATATCGATCGCTATATGCCGCGGGAGGAACCTTTAGCACAATTGGTGTTCTTCAAGATTTATGAAAAAAGTAAAGTCATTACCGAGGTTACGAATCAACTGTTGTCTCACAGCTGAATTTTCAGTGATATTCTCACCACTGAAATGGCTTTAATGTGCGAAACATTACCTAAAAAAATAGTAACGAGGAACAAAAGAAACCTTTCTTTGGATAACGGCGTCAACAGGTCTGGAGAAAAAAATATCCTGTCCCTTGAATCGAGTCTTAATGTTTGGCATGAAGGTACACAGTGCTTAGACTGGAGTAACTCTTCATAGAATTGCACTGAAAACCATCGGGAAAATTAAGCCTATTATGTCTCTGTTGAAGGAACAGGATATTAGATCCGCCTCCCTTTCCAGTCTCCTAAAGACCACAACTCTCGGTATGCCTTATTTTATAGACACCCTTGCCGCGCTGTCCGCACGGCCTGCAGCTGTATTGTCTAAGTCAGGGAAAAGCGGAAGACCTGGCGAGGCGGGTCGGGCCGCCTGGAGTTCCGCAAAGGCAGCCCTGTTCTCTTCCAATCGGGTGTGAGGGGCGGGGCGATCATCCTGTGGTCCGAGGGCTCCTTTCTCTGGGCCGCTCTCTTTCCTCAGCTAGGCGCCATCTTGCTCTTGCCGCGTGTTGTCCTCGGAAGGTTCGTCGGACTTAGGTGAAAACTTCTTGCCTGACCCTTCTGGCTTTTGCGCCTTTCCTAATCCTTCCGTGCAGGCCGTGCCCGCTATTTCTTGTTTCGCGCAGAGTGCTATGGGGGGTGGGAGGGGCTACTGAAGACCGAGCAGCTCGGGGGAGGAGAATGGGCCTACGGCTCGGTGCTTATGGGGGGGAGGGGGGGAGAATGATAGGCTTCGATCTGATACTTCGGCAGTAAAAGCCACGCGGCCCCACCTGTGCCTAGAGTGTGACTGCCTCGTGTGAATACTCTCACGCCCGAGACTCTTCCTAGCACCGGTCCTATGTTTCTGCGCTGGCTCCACCCCTTCCTTAAAGCAGCCATCGGAGTAGATTTTGCCTTTACTTGACTCCTGCAGTTTTTCAGGAGATTACTTTCCTAGGCTGGAGCTCATTGCCCTCCACTTGAGCATGTTGATTTCATTATTGGGGGGGGGGGGGGTTCTTTCTTCAGTGTTATATATTGAGTGAGTTCCCCTAAGACGCCTGGGACACCTCACGTGTCACACCGAACCTTGTTAACACCTTGCCTTTCCTCCAGAGACCTCTGCCTGGCAGACATGATTTCTCTCTTTAATTCTCATTACAACACTGTGAGATAGGTTAAGCAGGGAAATGGTGACTGGCCCGAGTTTGTGATTGGGTAATGGTTTGAATTTGGATCTCTCTGGTCTCAGGTCAGCGCTACAGTCGTTGCACTACAATGTATCAATCTTCCCTTGGTAATGTGAAGTTTCTTTTCTATCTCCTTGTAAACCGTTCTGCACGTTTTTTTAATTATTTACATTTTCATATCCTACTTTTTCCACAAATAACGTTACATACATTTAAAACTAAGTTAATCATAAAAATAGTTGAGCAGGACATGTTAACTAATCAGTAGCACTGCAACAACTGAACAGTACTTAGATGAAATTTGAGAGGAGTTAATTTTCATGTTGTGCTTGATTTATAATGTCATCCTACAGACATGCTTTGGGAGGGGGGTGTCCTATGCAATTATTTTGATTTAGAGACCATTCATTAATTTTGATTGCCCTCTTCTCTTTAGGACTCCTTTGGTCTGTGGAATGCATGGCTGGTTCATACACTGTTGAACTTTTGTAAATATTCTTCTCTTTTATGGCCTTTTGACTCCACATTTTATTAGAATAGGAGTGTTTTTCCTAATCTTTCATAAGTATTTGTACACTTGGGGTGGGTGATTGGAACATATTACACAAGTCATTGATACAGGTATTGCAGTTGCCAGTTTTGGAAAACGTCTATCTTCTTCTTTCTTCCCATCAGATGTATTTACCCGAGTGCCTTCATTTGTACATCAGGGAATTAGAACTGATTTCAACCCAGGAATCTTTAATTGTAGTATGTGTGATAAGGAAGGATTAAAGAGAGCATATGGCATGAGAAGCAAGCTGGGCATGGGCCCAATGCAGTGGATTTTGAGTTACTGTGACATTTAAATGCTTATCTTATATGTTTGTATACTCATATTAAAAAAGGCTGCATGCATGTTTTCATCTCAGTATATGCATTTTGAAAAGTAGCTTCCCAATATATTTGTCAAGCTCAGTACAAAAATACACGTCAATTTGACCATTATGAGAATATATGCAATTCTTTATAAATGAGCAGTGTTTATTGGTCTTTATTTGTATGCAGATATTTTAGGATTGAGGTTTTTTATGTTTATAAGGTTGCAATTCTGTGCATGTTAACTTGGCCACATTTTTAAAATGGAAGTATACATGTTTAGGATTTTGCTGCACAACTGAATCTTTGGGTTGGATACACTGGTGGAATGAGGTGTGGGAACTTTGGATTAAAATCTCCACTTACTTGTGAATCCTGCTACATTTTCTTGGGCAAGTTACTTCCTTGGGCAAGTTACTCAGTCCTACATTGCAGGAGCGTGTGAGGCTGAGTTGCTGCTGTAAGCTCCTTAGAAGATGGTGTAATACCAGTTTCCAAAATTCTCTTTGTTTTCTGTCACACATGTTCCCAACATTCTGGCACGCTCTAGCATGACTAAGATGATAGAGCTGTTCTGATGGAAGTGTAGAGTTATATGCAAATGGAGGGGGTGACCAAACTGTGGCTTCCATTGAATTCTGTGATAAAAAGTAAATGGATTTTAATTTAGGGCTTGGTTAAGCAGTGAGAGACTGTTTCTCGCTTGGATAGTTGAACAAATTTAGTCCATATTCAGTGGTTTTCCTTTGTGCATACTTTTATTTCTCCCTGCCTTGTCAATGGCTGCAGCTTTTTACTATGGAGAAAAGTAAGCTCTGAAGTTAGGGGTGATATTATAATAGAGGCCAACCAGCCAGGTACATTTTAATGGCAGAGAGTAATCTTCTTCTTCTCTTGCCTGAAGGCACTTTAGGGCTGTGAGGAGGGAGAAGTAACATGTTTTTGCTTTCTTTTTCTAAAAAAGCAGGAATACAGAGAGATGCTGTTATTTTTAGTTGGTTGCTTGAGTTTGAGCATTTAGAAAACTGTTGGATCTTGACTTGGACAGGAGAGTTGCAGGCATATAAATGTTTTGATAAATTAGAACTTGTGTATTTAATATTCTGAAAACATAGTCAAACGATTTTTTAAAAAATCTGAATATGTTTTAATCCTACCTGGTGTGTGTGCTTTTTCAGGATAGAGCAAGATGAATCAAGAAAAGCTGGCCAAACTTCAGGCTCAGGTCCGAATAGGTGGAAAGGTATGAATAGAAGAGGCATTATCTTCCATACTTTCAGGTTTTGATTAACAATATCGGTTCAGCAGACTGTTGTTCATTCTAATGCAGACATGCCTTATAACATGCCTATAATTGTCTTCTGAGAGCCTTCTCCAGGAGAGGGGGAAGCACTTTTGGAGGTTAAAGAAGAGGCTGCCAGACCAGGCATTTCCTGTAGTGGTGCTTTGCTTATGCAATTCCCTACCAAAGCACATGTGTCTGAAACTATCTTCATTATCTTTTAGGGGCAAGCTAAAATGCCATTTTGTTTTCCATATACTTTAATACTAACTGATATTCATCTGGTGATTACATTTGTTATGTTTGTTTCAGCATACTGTTAATTTTTAAAGATATTACAGTGTATGCATATTGTCTTTAATCATGTGGATTTTTAAACTGTCATGAAGGCTGTTTTAGAGGAAAGAGGAGGTATAATTTTTTAAAAATAAATTCAACTTATTTATTAGGCAAATCATCTTCAGTCTCACATTTCCATCTCCTCCTTAAAGAATAGATGGCAAAAATGGAGCTGGTAGTGTAGCTGGGCCTAACAGCTGTAGATACAGTGAGGTCTGTGATCACGCACTTGGCTTCCTTTCTTTCAGACAGAACTGTGTTGGAATGCTGTAAGTAAGTGGACACAGTTGTTCCTATTTGCAGCTGTGATGACCTGCAGTTCCCTGCTCTGCCTCTCCTTCATCTGAATTTGATACATTTAAAAACATCTACTGATATATTGTCTTACAAAATCTCATACCTCAATAAATATATTAATAATTTTTAATATGTCACAGGACTGTTACAAAGTTTTTGATAAACTGATGGGACAGATTTACTTGATCTGTAATGATACTAATTTTCTCATGTGTGTTTCAGGGTACAGCTCGTAGAAAGAAGAAGGTAGTTCATAGAACAGCAACAGCTGACGACAAAAAGCTTCAGAGTTCCCTCAAAAAGTTGGCAGTAAACAATATTGCTGGCATTGAAGAGGTACATTAGTGAAAAACATTTTCTGAAAGCTTTGTTCTTTGATTTACACAACAATCACATGAAATAGTTCTTTCCAGTATAAACATAGAACACTCCTCTTTTAAGGATATTATGCATGAAAATAACTGCACATGAATATCTGCATGTAACCCTGAATGTGGAAATGGAGAGTAACCATCCACTACATTTGGTAATGTACAGTGCCATCTACTTAGAATCCTACTGAAATCTGTTTAATGGGGCTTACTCCAAGGAAAATGTTTTTAAGATTGCACTGATGCCATGCTTGCCCTAAGGAAAGTTACATGCTTTTAAGCTCACAGAGCCTATTGACTTCAGTGCACTTAGAAACGTGTAACTCTGTTTAGAGGATGATTGCACATTCAAGTAGTTGCTTATACCAGCTGTTGGAGAAAAGTAAAAAGCAACTTAACTTTGCTGGATCAAGTCTGGGGCTAAGTTGTATACTCTGGCTGACCGCCAGAAGGGGATGTGATACTAGTGCACTCTGTAAAGATCAGGGTGTGACAGAGTGATGTTGTGGGTCACTTTGACATTATGGTGCTTTGTATTTAGGCGGCACGGTAAAGAGTCATTCTGCTAAGGGCAGATTTGATGGCAACCTAAAAAAAAAAAAAAAGCCAAATTCCACAACTTAAAATGATTAGAAATTAGTTCAAAACTTGAGTGTGCCCCCCTTGTATATGTTGCAAATGCTGAGAATTCTTTGTTACATAGGCTTCATACTAGTTTATATTTGTATTGTAGATGCATCTTATGGCTTGGATTCATTGGAAAATTTCCAATGGTGGAAGGGGGGAGGGTTCTTGTCAATTCCTCCTCCATCACCCCTTGTGCTGTTGACCTCCAACACACCTCTCATTCTCTTCCTGTGGTCTCTTATCCCCAAGGAGTGGCATTTCTGGGGGCATTTTGGGCTGCAGTGAGAAAGGAAGGCAAGGAAGGTCCTCTGTTTGTTTGCGAGATACTGCATGGCAGTTTTTCTGATATTTTCCAAAATAGGCAGTACTAATAAAATTACAGGGATAAAGATTTTTTTTATTTTATTTAATCACATTTCTAGACCGCCCTCCCTGTCAGATGGGCTCAGGGCGGTTTAACAACAGTTTAAAACAGTAAAAACATTATAAACAATTATAAAAACATTAAAATGTTATATCAAAA
Organism: Eublepharis macularius; assembly: GCF_028583425.1. NCBI lineage: Eukaryota > Metazoa > Chordata > Lepidosauria > Squamata > Eublepharidae > Eublepharis > Eublepharis macularius. The sequence continues at coordinate 87,027,263 of NC_072794.1, read as the reverse complement.
CAATTAAAATTGGCGGGTATAAAATATTAGAATACAGCATTTTCCTGCATGGGTGGTGGAAGGTCTTCAGTGGTATGGCCGGCGAGAGGACAGCCTAGCCCCCACCAAATGCCTGGCAGAACATCTCCGTCTTGCAGGCCCGGTGGAAAGATAACAAATCCTGCTGGGCCCTAGTTTCCTCAGACAGAGAGTTCCCCCAGGTTGGAGCCAGAACCGAAAAGGCCCTGGCTCTGGTAGAGGCCAGGCGGACCTCCCTGGGGCCAGGGACCATCAGCACGTTCTTAGTGGCTGATTGAAGCGACCTCTGGGGAACATAAGGGGAGAGGCGGTCCCGAAGGTATGCTGGGCCCAGTCCGCATAGGGCTTTATAGGTCACTTTTATGTTGTATCCTGTGCTTTGTTCCACTAGTGCAAGCACTCCTCCCCCTGCAGGCCCTCACACTGTTCCTGGGCTTCACTAGCCCCCAGATGGAGAATTTTAGTGAGTTGTAGCCTGCAGTAAGAAAGAGGACATAAGGAATTTTAATTCCCATGAGAGCTAAATTTAAGAGACATTCCTTTACTTAAATTTTTAAACAGAACTAAGATAAAATCATCTGCAGCTTCAGTTGTGTGTTAAAGTGAATGCTGATTGCATTGAAAAATCTTACACTTCTAGCTTACCTTTTTGTATATTTTGTGTGTTTAACAATAATGTATATAAATTCCATTGATATCAATTCCATTAGCTAGCCTGCTATGTTATGAATGTTTATTATAAAATTAATCCTTGGAAATACTTTCTGGTAAGCTGATGAATTTAAGACTTCTGAATAGTAATATACCTATTTTTAAACAGGTGAATATGATAAAAGATGATGGAACAGTCATTCATTTTAACAATCCTAAGGTCCAGGCTTCACTATCTGCAAACACATTTGCTATTACTGGTCATGCTGAAGCTAAACCGATCACGGAAATGCTACCTGGCATCTTAAGCCAGTTGGGTGCTGACAGTTTAACAAGTCTCAGAAAATTAGCTGAACAGTTCCCAAGGCAAGGTAGGTATCTGAGATCAGTGCAGACCTTGAAACGTAATTTCTGTTGCTTACTTAATAAACAAGTCATTCCATAATTTTAATGGCCAGCTTTACTTGACTTTGTAAATTTACTTTTGTCACACATCTAGAGTTTCAAGTACTGTAGAATAGCTAAAACTAACATCAAGTTTAACAGTTCAGTCAGTATGCAAGTATTACCCTAATTTTGCAAGAAATATGTGGATGCTTTGCTATGTGTTTTCCTTTATTACATCATTGGTGTAGGCTCTTCCTGCTCCATTCACAGCCACAGCCTTATTCATTAAGGTTTATTTTATATGGTCCTCAGGCTGTTCCTGCACTTAAAGTAGTTCCTTTGGTATCAATCAGGGCTCCATGCCTTCCCCATTGTAGCTTCCTCTTTGTGGAACAGGCTCCCTGAGAAGATGAGTGGGGTGTTGCTTCTAGATATTTTCAGAGGATGCTGTGAGGTAATTTTATTTGCCAAGGTTTTTATTGAGGTATACTCCACAGGCATCCTTTGGGAGAAGGGCATGTTATCTGGGATTTAATTTTCAACGTTTTTGATAATGATGTTTCTATTTGTTATTCATGGTCTAGAGCCAAGAAGAAAGGCAGGATATAAACATTTAAATTAATTGTTTTTGTATGATCCAGTAAACGAGCCATATGTGAGTGAATTGTGGAGCTGTGTAAAGAATATTGCCATGAAAGGAGAGTGGGTTGTTGCAGTTTATCTTGCCATTTGGATTTCTGTCTAATTAGAAATAGTAGCCTTCCTTAATGAGAAATTCATCGTATTTTTATTCTGCATTGCTGTCCTATTTTACCCATACCAGAAGCCTGTTAAGTAAGATAGCTGAGAGCCCATTCAGTGGGCTGTGCTTTAAACCTGTCCTCTGTATGTGTTTTATGTTAGGGATATGCATTTGGAAATAAAACAAAATCCAGTCTGAAATTCTTCTATTGTTTAATGTTATTAATCAGGTCCCTAAAAATAACGATATTTGTTAAACTCAACAGATACTGAAACAGGTTGTTCTAACACCTCACTGTCAGTTTCAGAAGCTGAGTAAGTAGGAAGGGCAGCAAAGGGAGAGAGTGACTAGATAATTTAGGCAATAGAGTTATCTTCCAACCAGAAGAGTTAGCAGATGTTCCCATCATTTCTACTTTCTACCAATCGTTGCACTGTCCACTGGCTTTGGGGTGGGTGCTTTCTTGATTCTGCATAAGCTGTAGAATAGTTGCTTACTGTTCCTTGCTCCATTGTAGTTCTGTGCCAGAGGCCTGCCCTTTATGTTAGTGATTAGCAAGGATCACATTTCTAAGATCATTGTGTCTTTCAGATTTGTAGTTTCCCAATAAAAATCTCACCATCTCCCCTTGCCCCTGGTTGCTGTTAACCCAAGTATGGGGGGGAAAGCTGTAGCTACATGTAACAGAACTGGGAAGGGATGTCGTTTTAAAAATAAATGTAGAGCACATGAGACAGGATAACTAATAATTGCCCTCTCCTATGCTTTATTCCATTGTTTGAAACCTTTCCCCCCCCCAATGCAGCTCACTTCCAGTGTTTCAAAAAAGCGCTTCAAGCACCAGTAAATTTTGGGATAGAGGAGGGTTTAATTCCCCTTATTTACGTATTCTGTTTTTGTTTAAAAATAGACTCCTACTTCAGGAGACACTTGCTTTTTGAATAAACTGGGGAAGTTTTTTGCGTACTTAAAATATTTACTTGTAGATAGAGATGTGAAGGCCTGGGAAAAAACAAACTTTTTTTTGGAAGGGGGAGTGTCCTTTTTCAGACTTTTTTCTGATTGGGAAATTTGGGGGAGCTCTGAAAAAAACTCCTGAGATTTTTGTTTTTGAAAAGCAGGGTGCTTGGAGCACAGGGGTTGTGCCTAGTGAATTGGTTGATCTAGCAATGTAGTCTTCTCAAGCCTCAGTCTAAATACACTGAGAAGTATTGTGACTCAGCTACATTTAGTGGCAGGTGTTGAGGTGCCTGAGACTGAGCTGTGCTTTGGCCAGGATTCTGCAAAGCAGCACTACTCAGAGCCCTGTATCTAATAGGACAAATCCTTTCTTTAATTTTTAGGTAGTATAGCCAAAGACAGCGGACCAGGAGAAGTCCAGTAATTCAACAGGTAAGTGTTTTGAACCAGTTGGATGAGTAGTACTAATTCTTCTTTTTTTCCATTTCTTCTTTTTAGGTGGAACTGAGAAGGTGGAGTAGGGATCCAAAGGGATCCCCCTGCCCGACAAGAGGCCGGCTAAAGGGGCCAGAAAGCAGTCCGCCAGATACAATAATTAGTGCTGATTTAATTTGAGACAAAATTTAAACGCATCCATTCGGCATGCAGCAAAGCAGTGGCTCAATGCCAAATGGATGCATTTAAATTTTGTCTCACATTAAATTAGCACTAATTATTTTATCTGGTGGACTGCTTTCTGGCCCGTGATGAAGTGTCGTGTGCATGAAACAAATATGATCTGTTAGCTGGTGTCTTGTCGGGCAGGGGGATCCCTTTGAGTCTCCACTTCACCCTCTCAGTTCCACCTAAAAAGAAAGAAGAATTAGTACTACTCATCCAACTGGATCAAAACACTTACCTTTTGAATTACTGGACTTCTGGTCCGCTTTCTTTGGCTACACCACCTAAAATTTAAAGAAAGTATTTGTCCTATTAGATACATGTGAGAGGATGCTTTTTGTATTTGGCCGACACTTGTATAAATTTGCATACTGTATTTATTGACTTTCTATAGAGATATTTTGTTACGTATTTATTAAGCACTAGTCATATTTCACCTTTAAATACTTTAAAGATTTATATATTTATATATAAAAATTCATATTTAATTGTTTAGTGTATATTTACTGTGTCTTCCTCCAGAGTGGAATTTACCACTGAGTAGTGTGGCTGTTCTGGATCCAGGCAGATCCTCCCTGCTCACTCTGGTCCTCCTGGTTCCCTGGCCTTGGCTCCTCAGGCTCTTCCTCTGAGCCCTCCAAGTCAGAGTCACTGGGCTGGTCAGAGGGGGTCATGGCATTTCCTACCTCTCAAATGACAAAAAATTAAGAGCCTTTCAGTAACATAGGATGCAGTTCTTTTAAGTCCCTGTTGCTGGTTGTATTGAATTACAAAATGTAATCTGCCTTGAATCTTAAGTGAGAAAGGAGGACTATAGATTATGTAAACATATAAACAACCAGGGACGAGTGCCAAAAACAGTCGGGAAATGCCAAACAAACAAGTCTTCACACACTGGCAGAAAACAAGGATAGATTTTTTTCCCCTTGTGGCATCAAAATTTCTAGAAATGTTATATCTCTAGTTGTAGTGTGTTTAATAACAACAATAACAACATTTGATTTATATACCGCCCTTCAGGACATCTTAATGCCCACTCAGCAGTTTACAAAAGGGCTTATTATTCGCACAACAAAACACCCTGTGAGCTGGGTGGGGCTGAGAAGGCTCCTAGAAGCTGTGACTGGGGTCACCCAGCTGGCTTCAAGTGGAGGAATGGGGAATCAAACCCAGTTCTCCAGATTAGAGTCCCACGCTCTTAACCACTACAGCAAACAGGCTTAACCACTACACCAAACGACATTGATTATGGCAAGCTGGACTGTTTTGTATTTTTGTTGGAACGGAATTGTTTCATACTGCAACCACAGAAAGGGCTGCAGTATTTTTCAATTGCGATTGTATTCATTTTCAATCTACAGTAGAATTACAAGTTTTTCTAGCTATCTATCCAGATACTTCATGATGGTCCCTGTAGAAATACGTGTCTTTGCATGAGTGGAAGTAGGGAAGTTTGGCTTTCCCATGCAAGTTGCATCTTCTGATCGTTTCTGATCTTCATTGTCCTTGAGTAACAGCTTTTTGGGAGATACCGGGACTATAGAAGACAGGAGAACATTGTTCACTAGTGAAACTCTGTTACCATTCAACTCAGTGTTTCCTAGACAGCAGTTTTGCCACTTTTACATAACAATCTGACTCTTTGCAAGGTTGCACTTAGATTTTGTATGTTTTCTTGTGGGTAGTATAGTCTTTTGTAATGAAATAATTCTGTTAATTCCATATATCAGTTAAGATAATTTTATTTTACAGTGTTGGATAGCAAAGTACCAAAATCAGAAGATATTGATGAAGAAGATGATGACGTTCCTGGTAGGACTCTTTAGTTCAATTTGAACATTTAAGAGTAAACATATTTCCAGACAATAACATCTTGGAGCTTTTAAGTTAACCTTAAGTTGCTTTTAGAAGGCCCAGCCCAGAGAACTTGAAGGTCGACCTTAGGCTGCATACATACTGCCATGCCTACAGTTCCGAAGAGTAGTTGGTGCAGAAGGACAGAGGCCTCTGTTGGGTAGGTTAGGATCATAGGATGAGATCACTGTCTCCTTCCTCCCTTTTTGGCCCCTTTGCTAAGGTACGCTTCACATCAACAGCATAGAGGCTAAACTGCTTCCATGTGGCACCTTGTGTTGAGGTGTTCATGTCATGCAAATTAGCCCCTACTATAGTGCCTGTATGCTGTTACAAAACATTGTCATTGCTTGTTTGAAGCATTGTTGGGTAAATTAACTGCAGAGATTAGAGACGATTTCTATCATTTACTTTAGCCAAGAGTTTGTATTCTGAACTCCTGTGTTAAAAAATTGGTGTTTAATGTGAATGACTGGTTCTGTGTTAGAATTATCCTTTAAGGACAAGAAAAGCCAGGGATTCATGATACTGAAGTAATCAGTAGAATTGGGTGTGAATGACTGTATGTTTGTTAATGTACAATCATTCAGAAGCATTTTATCTTGTTGGTCCTATATGTCAGTGGGTGATCGATTTTTGTGCCATTTAGCCCATTCACAAAAACATTGCAGCTGGAATATTTTCAAATAACAATAAAAAATTTCATGTATTTTGTGCATTGTTGGTGAACAGAATTGAATTTTGGAATCATACTGGATCCCATTGAAAGGATCAACATGTGCAAGAGGAGGCATAATTCCACTGTCTTGCAGCAGCTCTCTAATGCTTTCCTCATGTTGCTTCTGGGCATTCCCTGACCCTAACACCCCCGTGCCCCACCAGTAGTATTTCAGGGGAGTCAGGGAAATTGTGCTTCCATACATGAAATTCAGACAGATTCCAACATGCTACTTGCACTTGCTATTTGTTATGCAGAAATCTGTTTTCTGTAAGTCAAAGATGTGCTTATTACATTGAGGAGATTAAATCAGTTTTGTGGAATAGTTGAACTCAGCCTGCCTAACAACTATTCCATTGTCAGATGCCAATCATAGAAGGGCTACAAGAGGATGACACTTGTTTCACTGCTGCCCTGGTATAATTGCTAGTCCTAGAACCATCTATTAAAATGTTAGGCTCTAATAAACAAAAGGATTCTTTTGTAATTATACTTTTGAATTAAAATAATTATGCAGGAATTGTTTTCATTATTCTGTATGCTCCAAAGAGAAATATGGTGTTGAATGTTAACTGTAAATATTTCTGTCTTTTCAGATCTTGTAGAAAACTTTGACGAAGCATCAAAAAATGAAGCTAATTAATTAATTCAGTAATAGTTCTGGAAGTTGACATGGACTAGATTTAAAAAGTCAGCTGTGTGGTTCCAAAGTTTTACAGAAACAGCGAACATTACCCGTTTAATAGTTCAATAATATAAAATACTTTGTATTTTAATTATGCTGTTTATTCAGCATTTCCTGTCAGTTGATTTTTGCATTTTGCACTTGTACCCAGGATCAACCTTTTTGGTAAAAAGGAAAAAAAAAGATTTTCAGTACAGATTAAAGGAGATGTGCATGTGTGTGGATGTATGTATGTGGCTTTATGTACAGTGGAAGGGAAATTGGAGAACAGTTCTATTTGACTTTCCCTTCTCCCTATAAAGCAGAAATAAAATAAGTCTTTAACTTGGTTAAAGTAATTTTTCTTACTCCTATAATCAAACAGTTCACAGAAAATAGTGAAAAGTGAGTCCGTCTTGTCCACATTTCATGAACTCCAGATCTTGATTATTAATTTGGTTTAGTTTTTTTGTGCTAACTATTGTATTTGCAAATGTTTTTCTCTTCCATACTAACAACGTATACATGCAGCTTCACTTTGGCCTCCTTTTGATTTTAAATTGTACCAAAGACAGGATATTAACAAGCCTGTTTGCTGCAACATTTAAAAAAAATACTTAACGAGAGTGCTTTTTTCCCCTCTTTAAAGCTCTTCTCTCACTCACTTAACTTGGGTTGCATTAGGGATAACCTACTTTGTCTTGCATACAAACACTATCATGTGTTCTGCCCTTGAGTGCCAGCCCTGCATCTGTGCCATGACTTTTTTCTGCAAAAGGCCACTGTCATGTTTGTACAGGGTTGCTGCGAAAAGGCAACAATAGCAATGATTATGATAAAACATGGTAGTTAGTTTCTACTAGCTGAAAATTGTGTGCTTGTGAAAGCATAGTGCTGGATTTAATACTTTGTGGATTGGATCCTGCAATCTGTCTGCAGAAGGTGCTGACATTGTGGATCTTTCTGGCGTTCCTCCTGCCTTCTTAGCAGTCCTTTCTGATCTTGAGAAAGTTTTTCTAGTATTGTGGGATTCACATGGACAAGCATACCAGAAGGGAGAGGCTGCAGTGTGAAGGAAGATGAAATGAAATCGCATTTTCTACCTGTTCTGTTAAGGGTGAGAGTAATTTCACTCCCCTTTGTCCTCCCTGCTGTAGCCTCCCAGCCTGCATGACTGTTAAATCATGTTGAACCTGCAGCTCCAGGAATAAGCTTTTCCAGCATCAGACAGGACTGCTAGGAGGCAGGGGACACAGGTAACATCCATGATCCTTGTGTCTGTGGATCACCAGATCCAACCTTTGGTTTCTTCTTGATTATAATTAGCCATATTTCAAACTCAGCCCTCTTCAAAGTGCTGAATGCTGGTTGATTTTTATCTCAGCTCAGCAAAGAGGAGTTTGTTCTCCTTTTGACCAGTGGGTATATTCTCCAGCAGTATTTCACTTTGATAGGAGAGTAACATTCTCCCAAGTTTGCTCAGATGTTCACTGTGAAATAGTGCATCTTTATGCACAGTTACATAGTTTTTCTAGAAGACTTCAAACAATTCTAGCATGTTAATGCGGCTCCTAAGCAGGTGAGCTGCTATCTTTCTCCAGAATACCAGTATCTGGAAGTGTAGTTTAGGCAATACGGAATGAACAAAGAAATGGCCATCAATTGTGTTTACATAGGCTGTAAGAGGCTTACAGTGCAACCATATGCAGTTACTCCAGTCTAAAGCCATTGATTTCAGTGGGCTCAAACCAGAATAACTTTGCATAGGATTGCACTGTTTAGAACATTAATTTTGAGGATTATATTCTATTTTACCTTCATTTACAACCTACTCCAGAGGACATAATGGCTCCAGTCACACTGAAACATAGAAGCCCTTCTCATACACAGAGGATACTGATAGTATCACAGGCTACAGCACAGTGTTTTCAGACCTTCAAAATGCTCAATGTGAAGCTCTTATCGGTGGTTTTTCAAAGGTGCTTAATGTAATTTTTGCAATTGAGCATCATTGCAAACTTTGTCAAGGGCAATTATGGCTTGGGAAAGCCATCTTTCTTATCAACTTACTTTGGCTTACTTCTAAAACATCCACGTTCTGTGTAGATATGTGTACCCATTGACTGAATGTGAGGGTATCAGTAAGTCAGCACTCTAGTGACATCAGTCTAAACCACGAAAGTAGAACTTGTGGTGGTTTGTCATCTGGACTGCTCACTTGATTTTATAGACTTGTTTGGGTTTACTGTTCTATTTTATATAATACACAGATCTTAATAAAATAATGCAAAAGAGGCAATGTTCCCTCTTGTGTGTCGTTTCCTTCTCCCCAAAGTACTTAGAACAAAATGTGAATGCAGGTGATGCTTTAATCAGCAATACTTGTAATACTCCTTTTTTTGAAAGAAATAGGGAGCTGGATAAATGTTCTGCCAAATCCCACTGTTCCAATCATCCCAGTTTACTTTTTTACTTCAGTATAAGCATTTGGGAATGGTTTTCTTAAATGCTATAACTGCTCAGATGTCGGCTTGTTTAATGAGGGTTTATGCCCTTTCTATTTGTGCATACAGATGCTAAACACACTGCTTTATGCCCTTTTGATTCACGGTAGACACATTGCTTTACAATCCCTGTGCTTCACCATGAGACAGCAAACTAACATTTACAAACCTTTTTGCCGAGATTAATACCATACACAAATGTGACATAGGTTTGGATCCTATACTCCTGTTACGTTCCCAGAAGATGGGGATGGACGTTCACCTCCTCGATGTTCCTAGGAGTCCACTGCTGGGGTGGGGGGTGGGAATAGAAGATGGCAGCAGGAAGGGGTAAGCAGGAAAATTGCCATTTATGTAGCATAGGTTTTGCATTGCATAGAATCCAAGGTGTATTTTTAAAAATACACAAGACTATTTTCCGTCTAATAAGTATGAAATTAGTTACTTCAGGATACTGAAGGTTAAGAATCCGAATAATTCTAATTGCTTTATAACCTTTCCACCCCCCAAACCCCAATTCATTTGTAATTCTTACTGTTACATAAACTTGGAAATTAGCAAGGTAACACATAGTTAGTTGTGTGTGTTTTATTGTATGCAAGAACTGTCGACCACTTCTGATTTGTTAAAAGTATGATAGCTTATAGAAATCCATTAAAGTGATGGTAAATGAATGTATTTATTTAAGACATTTTTAGACCACCTGTTGCCTGAAAAGATACAAGTTGACTTGCAATTGTTTTAAAAAATATACCAGAATAAAATAACAGAGACCTATACATAGCACAGATTTAGACAACTTCAGATTGGGAAACATTTGCCTATTGGAAGCCCTGTTTAAATAAACAAACCTTGCCCTGCTGTCCAAATGATAATCTATAGACCTATACAGGGAGGCTGTTCTACCATGCAGGCACCCTGGAGTGAATAGATGCTGCCTGGATGAGGATACTCAAGTAGCCCTTAATCTAATGAGTCAAATTTCAGCACAAAAGTACACTGGAAGAGACTTCCTGAGATTCTAGGCCATGAAAGGCTTTATAGGTCATAACACCTTGAATTGCACCTGGGGGGTGCAATTTCCTACTGTACTATTTCCTTGTCTGTGACCAACAGTCTTCTAGAACATATCAAAACAAGTCCTCCAATGATCATACATTTCATCTGCACTAGAGTGTAATCAGTGTGTGGTGGCGGTAGTAATTTTATTATTTCTTGATTTGTTAATGTCATATTTGAGTAAATAGAATTTGTAAACCACATCAAGTTATTAAATGGCAATGTACTGGCTCTGATACTATGTCGCATTCTAGGTTAAACATTAAAGCAATTCATTAAAATATAAATTATGTAGCACTGGCAGCTTTATTTTTTTAAGATTTTATATCCTGCCTTAATTCTTCAGACCCAAGTCTAACAATGAACAGATTTTTAAAATGTAGCCAAATATGCTAGACGTTTTCCCTCCAAGTGCCCGCTGAATGAAAACTGTTCTACATGCCTTATTAAATGTGAATGAAGGCACCTTTCAAATCCACTTAGATGAGCAATTCCAGAGGACTGGATATGTGACAGAAAAAGCCCCACACTTAGTCATAAGACAATCCTACAAGGCTAGTAAAAGAAGGCTGTCTGAAGGATTCAGCTGGTACATGGTTCGATGATTAGCCATGAAGGGCTCTTAAGGTAATAACCAGCTATGAGGAACCCTCCCCCACTATGAGGCAGACTTTCCCACCAAAATTCAAGTTTGCCTGCTTTGGCTGAGCAGCACCAAGTAGCATGTCTCTGTGGTTGGTTTGAATCCGTCATAATTTTGAAGTGGTTATAATTTGGCTTTTTAGCCCAGCCCAGGAACTTGATGCGGAAAAGCAGGAGCCCTCTCTTCCTTTGTGTTGGAACTTGGAAATGGCACTGGAGACTGTATAATATTAAAAAAATAACTTTATTAAACAGGCATGGATGGAATAAGTTTAGTCAGGGAATTAAAGTGCTGAGGTAGAATTTGTTTGGTAGTACAGATTGCACTATGAGTAATAGGCAAAATATTTTCCTTTAAGCTAGTTTATTATATTACTGGTTCTTAATGGTGAGTGGTGTTTTACTTAATTATTTAGTTACAGCAACAATGTTTCTTCACAGAGTTCCCTTTGACAATTCAGGTTTCCTGGAGTTAGTTTAAAACTCTTTTCCCTTCACAACAGTCCTAGGGTCCTCAGAGCCAACCCCCCCTTTACCTATTTACCTAGTTTACCTATTCACCTGTGTCAACATTGTTAAAATTAGTAATATACTATTGTCTTTGCTGCAGTCCCTTTTGTGCAGCAACATTACAACAGTATCCCAATATTGAGGCATTGTTGCAGTACCATACTGCAACAATCTAGCCTATAGATGAGAGATTCTCGAAGCTTAAGTAGCGTGCTTTGAGTGAGTTTTGTGGCAGAGTACTTCATCCCTGCCAATCATCAGTCCAATACAGGAAGTTTCACTCACCATTCATTGGCACTTGCTATAATTTAGCAGACTCCCCCCACCAACTTCATTATTACTTCCCCAGGAATCTGGGGAATCTTAAAACACATTTGAGGCACATCTGGTTCTGCTTTGCTCCATTTACTTTTATTTTCTCTGGATTGAAGATAAGTAGACTAGATGAGTCTAGTACACTTAGGAAAGCGAAATAGGTGCCTTCTTGATTTAGCAACATCCTGGCATAGGTGGATGAGTCAGATTCTTGCAGTTCACATTCTGTTACGAAGTTGTCAGTCCAGTCCTGTATCCTGCTGCCCTACATGGAACATACAAGTGCAGCATCCTGTTGAAATACTCTACTCCCAGGAGCTGAGGCAGTGCATTGGCTGAAATTGTCCTGATAACATTACAAATCTAGTTATGTGCTTAATGTTCCTCTACCAAGATGGAAACATATGACCCCACCCCACCCTCACAGTTCAACACAGAAAATATAACATATACGGTGTATAATGCTTCTCAAACTATTCTATTTTAGACTTAATGCAATGGATATGTGATCATTCACTTAAAATTATTATGATTATGAACATTGGAAGACAATTATATAGCACTGTGTTTGCATCATACAAAGGTCTAGTTATGATAGCAATAGCTTGCATGAAATGAAGCACAGCATATATAAAATATTATTAGATTCTCAATGATTGGTTAGTTCCTAGAAGACAGTCCATATGAAAGAACCAGCTATGGTTGAAATACCACAAAGAACAGCTTGAGTATCACTGTAAGGAGATCTAAAGACTACTCATCATGCTGGAAAGTTCAGGTTTATATATGCTTCTGATAAAGCTTCAGTTGATGGCCAGAACAGATCCTTCACTGGGGAAAAACCCCTTATTACCAGGGGAGCCTATTGGTGGACATCAGGCAGTGTCTGTCAGGCCACCTTAGTCTGCATGCACCACAGTCTGTAACAAAAGAGATTAGACCCTAACCAGACAAGGCACAAAGTTTCTCCTTTTGTTAGCCATTGGGTTAGAAAATGTATTCTCTCTGCCTATGCTGTAAAAAACAATGTTATTTATCTATAAAACCAACATGTTTTTTACTATCAGTCCAGAATTTGGCAGGGAGGATCCTTTGGTTGCAGGCATTTTCATCCCAGTTCAATAGGGAAAGTTGCAGCCAGAAATGCATTTCCCATTGAAATAAATGGAAGTTCAGTTAAAAGTTTATTGTGTATAGCCATAGGCCGTCACAAAATTACAAAAAACCCCATTAGATAAGATAAAAATTAGGTAAGATACAATTATATATACAATATAGATTTATCAAAATGTGGGGGAAATTCCATAAAATAGACATTGATTTAAACCAGAAATCAATATGTTAACTGCAAGTTCAGGTAACACCCTCTTTCTTTGCTGCATTAGACTTTATCTTCATAGCAGCAAAAGCAAAAAGTGAAACTCTATATGAAACGTACATTGTCAACATCAGAAAGAAAAAATGAAATTTTCTCTGCATCTGTGTATAATCTTAGACCAGATAAAAATCTCACCAGAAAATTAGATCTGGAGTCAGAATATAAAGTGCGAAAAGGATAAAATAAAGTAAATTCTCTAGGATATGAGATCAACAGATACAGACCCTTTGGGCAATAGGAGTTTCAAAATAACATCTAGACAATATTGCCAAGGGCATGGATTAAATCGCAATAGGGTAAAGGACACTTTAAGATTATGATTAGAGATGTTAACAAGATGAGAGGGGACGTGGTCAAACTTAATACATTTGAACCACAATGCTGCTTTTGAATTTAGAATATGGGAGTGATTGATCAATGCATTGGAGTTAAAAATCCAATCCCTACGTTGGGGATAGGTGGCCAGAGACCGTATAAGATCATCAGGGATAGAGTACCTTAAAATATCTCATTAAGGTAAACAGCACTGCAAGTTATTGGCCACCAAAAAACTGAAAGATCGTTGGATAAGTGAATCTTCAAGGGTCAAATCCACATTCACCCATTACCCGCATGTTTATCAGCTATCTTCCGTTTGCCTCCAATCCGCGATTTTTTCCTCTTCGTTCACATTCCTGCTTCCAATCCATCTTTCTCACGCGTCCCTCCGGTCACACGGCCGCTCAAAAACCGCTTTTTTGGGCGGGACCTTTTTTTCCCCGCCCATTTTTTTTAAAAAAATTTTGAGCGCACTTTCCTGTTACTTCGATCTTGCCTTATAAAGAAACATCATTGAAGATAATGATGCCTCTCTTTCCCCCACTGACAGCACTGATGGCTCTCTCCCGTTTCTTTTTTGGAAATTTGGGAGCATGTGGGAAGCTTTCGTGGGCATTTCCTATGCAGGACAGTTCAGTGCCTGAATTTTACTGAAGTTTCACTTCCTTGGAGTGTCATTATTTCGATATTTTGCAATTTCGATATTACAGTAATATAAAATAAAAAAAATAAAAAACAGTTAAAAAGGAAGTTTTGCGAGTCCGTTCTGAGGATGGATTCACCCCAAAATGATTTTTCAGACTACCAGATTTGATTCAGAAACAGCATAATCAATAAATCCAATGCTATGAAGTCAAAAACAGTCTTTTGCAGACTACGGAGCACTTGCAAGTTAAATCAGCCAATAGGAACTCTCAGAACGGCCGGAGAGACAGGAAGGGGGGTGGTTTTTTAAAAAAACACGTAAATTGCGCATTGGCCCGTTCACGGCCACCGTGAAACTCCCGTTGAAAACCTGTGACCACATATTCGGGAGAAATGCGAATGAAATGCTTCTGTTTAATGAGGTAACGTGACCGGCACTCAGGATTGCGTGTGGAATGCGGGGAACATGCGACTTAGAATGAGTAATGTGGATTTGACCCTTGTCTAGGATTTTTATTCTTTACCCAATATTTTATAATGGCCAGATGCTCTCAGGAGGGGATCCCGCTCGCATCAAAGCAGGTGGAGATCCCCTGGGGAGGGCTAGGATATGTCTTAAAAATGGTTCTGGAATACTTCTATACTAGATAGATTTCCCACTCTCTATCCCCAACTCTATAAAGGAGATGAGGAATGACCTTGCTCTGAAATAATTTCAAAACTGGATCAATAAGACTACGCCCTTTGAGCAATAGAAACACAAAATATACCTTACCCTACCTTTCTTAGCGCTGAAGATTTTACTGTTTCCAAATGAGTGTTCCAGTTTAAAATCTCACTAAGAGTAACACCAAAATATTTAAAAGAACTGCATTAACTGATAGGGTTACCACGGATGTTCCAGGAGGACAGTTTTGCCTTTTTCCTAAAGACCATTACTTTAGTCTTTTCAAAGTTGATATTAAGAGCTTCCTCCTTGCAATGATGCCCCAGTTGATGTAGTAACCTACGCAGACGCATTTTGGTCTGGGAGATTAAAACCCTATCGTCTGCATAAAGCAAAATAGAATTTTTTATTGGCCCAAAGAAGGGGGAACAAAGCAAGAGCTGGATAAATTCTCAACTATATTATTGATATACAAGTTAAATAGTAAAAGGCAAAGGGGTGAAGCACATCCCAGCTTCACCCCTTTGCCAATAACAATTCTGTTTGTTAATGAGATGGAAGTTCCCACTCTAATTTGAGCATAAGTGCCACTGTGTAACTCCTGTAATAAGTAAAGTAGTCTCTTGTCTATGTTCAAGCTCGCCAACTTTACCCACAGGCGGGATCTATTGACAAGAGTCATACGCTGCAGCCAAATTGACAAATGCTACATATAAAGCCTTCAAGGGACCATGAATACCGGAATATGCCAAATTATAGAGAGTTTGGCAATGATCAGTAGTTCCTAGGCCCTTTCTAAAACCTGCTTGGACTGGGTAAATAACCTGCTTCTCATCTACCCAGTCCTAGTTAATAACCACTTTGGCTGTAGAAGGAAGCAGATGCACAGGTGCTGAATTTCTATTATGATTGTTTACCTGGCAGTTTATTTATTTACCTGGAAAGAAGCTAAAATGAATGGCACTAGTGTATAAAGTATAACTCTAATGTTTTTGTCCATATTTTATGATGCTTCATCCCCCTCCATTTCAGTTATTTGCTTCTGTCCCCCAAAATCTGTGATCTCTGTTCTGTGACTTCTCTCTTCTTTTTGCTGCCACTGCATCTAAAGGGTTCAAGTATAGAGATTGCTTAGCAAATGCAACATGTTTTTCTTTTCTAAATCCTGGGGAAATGCTGAATGGAGTTGTGCCTCTGACAGCAAAGTTGTGGGCATCTAATACTGTTTACTGTCTGTCTGCTATCTCCATGTAATACTTGTGTCTAGGATGAATGTTCTGTTTTCCCAGAGAATAGTTGGCCTTGCTGTTAAGGCTAGCAACAACAATAAACAATATGTATACCAATTTTGCGTGTTGAAGTGCTTCACATTCAGTCATAGTAATCTTTTTAAAAAGCACCCCTGTAAGAAAGGCAGTATTACCAATTTAACATATACTCTCCTCAGTTTATAGATGGGAGTATACGTTGAAGGAATAGTGGTATATCTATGGCCACTTATTGAATTCAAGGACAAACCAAGGACTTCTTGGCTCCTAGCTCATAATCTTAGCTATTACCTAAGTACAAGTTTGAATCATGTCAGCAGCAATTTACCTTTCCCTATTCAAAAAACACAGTATAAAATTTGGAATAACAACTGGACATATAAATGAATCCCCTTATTAAAGGAGAGTTGAAAAACTGTTAGAGGGTGCATCTATATGTAAGGCTGACTTACCAAATCAGTGTTACTAAGTATTGTTATTATTAAGTCTAATTCTGTGGTGGTGCCTTGAAGTCTGTTATGAAACAGATTCCTGTTGTGATATGTGTACAAATGCAACTAGTGGGCAGACCATGCTCCAAACAAATCACAATATTGTGCAATATATGGATGAAAAGGATTCACTAAAAGGATTGTTCTATTGGTTTTAATTCTAATCATTTCCCCATAGTTATCTTGCAAAGGAATACTTAGAAATACTTAGACAAAAGACTCTCCTCAGCTTAACTAAAGTAATTACAACAATGATTTAATCAAGGTTAGATAGTGACAAAATAAATGTTCCAAACCACATTTACCTTAAAGCAGGATTCAGATTTAAGTAGATTTGCACGTTGAATAAAGAAAAGTACAAGTGAACATATCAACAGGAAGATCAACAGATTTGTCAAATAAGAAAACAAATGTTTTGTATATGCCTCCCCGTTTCTTATCAATTATTTGAGTTCCTCAGCAAGTATCTAATTGCTATAGCTGTCTACAGGTTTGCCTCATAGTTGCACTTGATCAGGATCCCTGAGAGCACCTGGGACAAATGTGACATGTCCCCAGCTCTTTTCAATACCATTCTTGCTCTGCGTGTATGTGTGGCCTAACTAATCATGTCCTAGTCATGTGCAGCAGGAGAGTTATTGACCTGTAACAGAAGTTATTTCAGAGTGATGTCTATGTAGTCACATACTATGTCTTCCGTTACATTTCTTCTTCACTGTTATGTCTCCTCCTTCTCATATTCATGAGATGTCAGTTTGGCGTAGTAATTGAGTGGCAGGACTCTAATCTGGAGAACCAGGTTTGTTTCCCCTCTTCTGTGCTTGAAGCCGGTTGGGTAACCTTGGGTCAGTCACAGCTCTCTCAGAGCTCTCTCAGCCCCTCCCACTTCACAGGGTGATTGTTGTGAGGATAATAATAATAACACACTTTGTAAACTGCTCTTACTGAGGCAATAGGTTGTCCTGAAGGGCAGTATATAAATAAAATGTTTTTATTATTATCGAATGTTATAAGACTGTCACATCACTTTTTCCCCTTAAGCATTTCTGGCTGCAATCCTAAACCCAGCTACTAGGGAATAAGTCCTATTCGACATTACGTTGGCTATGATTGGTCCAATAAGAGCAGATGTTTAACTACATCACATCTTGGGAAGAGAAGCCTGATATTAGACCGATATTCTATTATTTTGAATGTCTATCCCTATCAGGATAAAATTATAAATTGGACCCGTAAATGGAGAGCTAGGTAACACCTTCAATTTCTTCTGAATCTGTCTTATGTCGACCTAAAGCAGGTCGAGTGAGTGCCTGGTGTTGTTCGTCCTGATAGGAATTTACTCTCTTTACACTCACCTAAATACCAGTGCTGCTTCAGGCAGAAAAGGAAAGACTTAGGACTTTTGGTATAGTGGTAACAAGGTTTTTCCAGGACCCCATGGTCAGGCCTTTGATTTGGAATGAGAACTTTTCAAAGTTACCAACGTTGACTAATAGTTTAAGACTTAGGAGAAAATCAGATAACTATTTAACCTTTACTAGGGAAGGCACGATTGAACAGAGATCTCAGGGTCACACTATAGGGTTCCCCAGATAGAGTACATCTAACTACAACTCGTGCCCCTAATCCCAAATTGGAGATCTATGAGGGCTCAGAGGAAGTGGCGCTGGATGTGATTAAAGCCAACCTCTTCTCCACCTTTAATTTCCTTACTCCTTCTGAGCAGGAAAAAATGATTAAAAGGTTTCACTATTTGCAGGTAACTTTGGAGAAATTAAGGCAGAAACCTAACAATGACAACCTGAATACTCCTGTTGAAGTTTTTTCCACCCTGTTCCAGACAATGGAGAATTTTCAACTTATAGCATTTGAGGAGTGCCAATGTGGGAGTCCATCCCCACCCCCAGAACCCAAGTTTATAATTCAGAAGGGGAATGGTTGTGTTATAGTAGATCCTAGCACCATTACAGGGATCTCTCAATGCTATTTTTATATGATGTTTTAATGTTTTAATATAAAATGTTTTAAAATGATTTTAAGATTGTTATCCATCCTGAGCCTGCTTGTGGGGAGGGCAGAATACAAATATGATATAAATAAATAAAAATGATAGGAGAATTCTGTCAAGCTGGTTACCTGGAACATTGCAGAATGGGGAGCTCAAATACAAATTCCAGAAGTTGCCTTCTTAAATGCGAGCATTCTATTATTTTGCTCCGGGAAACTCTGCACCCTTACAGAATACTCATTGTACTGTCTGAAAGCACAAAAATGGATGGGGGGCGCCCTATAGCTGCCTTTGCCTGCTTGGTTTCCAATGGGTTGCCCCTTGGAGATATCCATTTTCTTGAACTCCCATCTCTGGCACTTGCAATATACTCTGAGCTCCCAGAACTGTCCCTTGTTGTAATATCAACCTACCTCCCCCCTTTTCAAGTAATGATAGGCTGAAAAACTGTTGGACTAGTCTGGGGAACTTTTAAAGTCTTTTAAGTCGATCTTTCCCTAAGACTAATTTAATAATTACTGGGGATTTGAGTGCATGTATTGGAACCCGAGAGGAAGACTGGTTGCTGAAAGGAGAGATGGAAAATCTAGATCCCCAGGAGATAGGATACCCTTTTTTAATGATAGAAGTTCTAAGGACCATAAAATCAACCAATCGAGACGGAGGATATTGAATTTAATATTGGAACATGATCTGGTAGTGCTCAATGGTAGAACGGGAGTAGATAAATTTGGAGACTATATGTTTTTTTCCCCTCAAGGGTGTAACTTGAGTGACTATTTTCTTATTTCCCCTGCATTACTCACTTTTACTGATAATTTACAGGTGGAGCTTTATCTTGGCAGTGATCACCTGCTGGATACACTCTTGTGGGTTTGTCAGGGGAATCATTTTCAGAACAGCAGGGTCCCCTTTTGAGAGCCCACAATACACTTGGACCAGTCTGATGGAATGAAGATGGTGGAGGAAAAGTGGCTGTCTTTTAGATTCTTTAGATTCTTTGAAATTTATTAGACATCAAGATGCTTCCTCAGAATTCCTTTTGAGAATGTTGGACAAGATTGTGGGACTACTGAAACCAATCCTTTCCAGAGACCTAAGAGTGAATAAGAAACAACTTTTGTCTGGTAGTAATAATTGGTTTGACAAAAAATGTTGATCTCTCAAGTGTCAAATAACTCAAGCTCATCATAAGCTGAGGAGAACCTGTAGCTTCCAAGTATACATTGAGCTGAACCAGATAAAAAGGAAATTCAATCAAGTGGTCAGAGATAAAAAGTATGAAGAAATCAGAAAGAGATGAAACTCTCAAATTTCTGCTTCTCAAAATGATTATTTAAAAAAATTGTTCTTTTTTTTTTGGATTAAAATTTTCTTTATTTAAACTATAAACTACACACCACACCACAATAAACAACAAACATAGAGAACAAGAAAAACACACACAATTCTAAACAGAACACACTAACAATACATATATCTATAAAATTAAGAGGAAAAGAAAAAAGAAAACAAAAAAAATCTAAATTACACTACAAGTTGAGTTCCGATTTTCTCCGCAACAAGTATATATAATTTCTAGAGTTCCACTTATTCTAAGTAAGTCACAAAACCCCTCTTTTTTCTATTGTTCCTGACTGTTTCTTAATCCATAAATCCAGATGTCATCAAATCCTTGTTATCCATTTCATGCAAAAGTCTATTAACGGTTTCCATTCAGTCAAGAAGTTAACTAATGTCCTTTCTCTAATTAATGCAGTAAATTTTGCCATTAACGCAAACTCCAAAACTTTTGTCAACCATTCCTCCACTGTAGGCAATGTTGTAGTTTTCCACTTTCGTGCATAAAGTACTCTTGCTGCTGTAATAAAGTATAAGAACAGTGTTCTAAAACTTTTTTCCAACTGGCTGTCCATTATTCCCAACAAAAAAGTCTCTGGTTTCAGCTGAAGTTTAATCTTCAAAATCTTCTGCTTTCTTACATGTCCACCACATATGAAAAAATGTCCCCTCTTCTTTAGCACATTTCCAACATACATTTGACGCCCCCTTATACATTCTAGCCAATTTTTCAGGAGTCATATACCAACGATACATCATTTGTAAAAAATTTCTTTAATACTGGAGCTTAATGTAAATTTCAGCCCTCTTCTCCACATATTTTCCCATTGCTCCATTAATATATCATGTCCACAATTTTGGTTCTTGATTTCTGGTGCTATGGGAAGAAGGAAGGGGATGGATTTCTGTATTCCTTCAGTTATTTGAGAAAAATATTATGCTAATCTTTTCTATGGTCTGCTAATGAACGAAGAGCCTCTGTGGGAGCAAGATATGCTCCCAGCTTGGCCTAGAGCTTTGCCTGAGGAGATAGGGACCTTAATCAAGAAATTAAAGCCAGGGAAAGCTCCTGGGTCCAATTTGTTCACGTGTGGAGTCCTTTATTTTAATACTGGATGGTGCAACCAATTTTTGGCACCTATTTTTACATCGATTAACAAATTAGGCAAAATTCCCAGATTCTGGCATCAAGCCATTATTGTACTGATTCATTAAAAAAAGGATAAGCTAAATCTAAAAAAAAAGGATAAACTAAGCTTTTGATAAGGTTCCCTATAACATTCTAATGGGTAAACTGAAAGACTGCAGACTGGACTATAGGACAGTTCAGTGGATAGGGAACTGGTTAGAGGACTGCACCCAAAGAGTGGTGGTCAATGGCATTTCATCAGATTCGAGGGAGGTGTCCAGTGGGGTGCCACAGGGCTCGGTTTTGGGTTCAGTACTTTTCGATATTTTTATCAGTGCTCTGAATGAAGGGGTAAACAGGCTACTCATTAAATTTGCTGATGATACCAAATTGGGAGGCGTGGCAAACACCCAAGAAGATAGAGTTAAAATTCAACAAGACTGGAATACTCTGGAGAAGTGGGCGGTTGTGAACAGGATGCAATTCAACATAGATAAGGGCACAGTATTACATCTGGGCCACAAAAATGTGAAGCACAAATACAGGATGTGGGGGGTACACTTCTGGGTACTAGTGTATGAGAAAGAGATTTTGGGGTAAGAGTGAACTGTAAACTAAATATGAGCAGTCAGTGTGATGCAGTGGCAAAAAAGGCAAACTCAATCTTGGGTTGTATCAAAAGGTCCATTGCATCGAAATCGCAGGTGGTCATAGTCCCTCTCTATACTGCCCTGGTCAGGCCGCACCTGTAGTACTGTGTGCAGTTCTGGAGGCCTCACTTCAAAAAGGATGTGGACAAAATTGAGAGGGTGCAGAAGAGAGCGATGAGGATGATCAGGGGTCTGGAGACTGAGCCCTATGAGGAAAGGCTGAGAGCCTTGGGAATGTTTAGTTTGTAGGAGATTGATGGGGCGGGGGGACATGATTGATCTCTTTAAATATTTGAAAGGCTGTCATTTGGAGGAGGGCAAGGAGCTGTTCCAGTTGCCAGCAGAGGATAGGACTTGAAGCTACGGGCTTAAATTACATGCAGAAAGGTACTGGCTGGATATCAGGAAAAAACTTTTTCACGGTCAAAGGTGGAATCAACTGCCTAGGGAGGTGGTGAGCTTCCCTTCACTGGCAGTTTTCAAGAAGAGGCTGGATGAATTTTTTGTCAGGGATGCTTTAGGCTCATCCTGCATTGGGCAGGGGGTTGGACTAGAAGGTCTGTATGGCTCCTTCCAACTCTGTGATTCTGTGAAATCCAGCTAACTGCCAACTGAGTAGCCTTTTGTTGGTGTTGCTTTATACCTACATCAGAAACTTGAACACTGGATTCAGTCAGAACATGTTACTGGTCCCAAACAGGCTGGGTTTATGCATGGCTGCTCTACACAAGACCAGTGGGCAACTCTCTGGTGGAAAAATATTTGACCTCAAATCGTTCCTTGTATGTTGCTTTTATTGATCTATGAGCAGCTTTTGACTCTGTACCAAGGAATCACTTATGAACCAAGTTAAGAACTACTTCATTTGACTGCAGACTGTTGTGGTTAATCGAAAGACTATATGAGTTCTTTTTATGCATGTATCCGCTGTAACAACCTTAGTCATTTGTCTTGATCCTTCCCTCTGCAGAGAGGGTTCCATCAGGGATGTATTTTGGCTCCTTTATTGTTCAATTTATATATGTAATCATTTTCTCAATATTGTATCAGGGGAAAATTGGAAATCAATAATAATAAGTCTAAGGTTATGATTTTTACTAAGCGACAGTGACCTCCAACTTGTAATTGGGAAATTAGTGGGCAAAAGTTAGAACAAGTTTAACAATTCTGATATTTGGGAATACTCTTTTGATATAAGTTGTCATGGAAACAACATATCAAGGAGGCCCAACAACTGTTTGAATGACCAGTGCAATAATTAACTATTTTTTTTCTAAAGGAGGTCAATATATACCTGCGACACTCTCAGTGTACAACTCTAAGGTGGGAGCTCAGTTGTTATATCGTGGATCTCTGGTTGCCATGATCAGCTCGATACCTTTTTCGCTAGAGTCTTTCAAAGAATCAAGGGAGTTCCACACAGTGTGGCAGTAACTGTATTGAGAGCTGAACTAGGTGTGCATTTCTTAGAGGCAAGGGCCTGGGCACCTGCTTTTGGATTTTGGCTCAAGTCAACTTATGCCTCCCTGAGAATGGGTGGGCATAAGGATGGATACCTTTAAAAAAACCAGGCAGAAATTGGTAACCTCCCCCCTGGATTGGCTGGGGATTTCCCCTAACGATACTGATTGCCCCAGTCTGACTTTTCTTAGAAACTTGATTTTGAGATATCTTAATGCTCTAGATGAGTTCAGTACAAGAATCTGAGCCTGTAGTTTGTTCTCCTCTCTACTTGGGGCTGGCATAGCCAGATTTTAGTCCAGCGTATCTTGACTATGTGATGGTTTCTAAATACTGCTGAGCCTTTATGTTGGCTTGCTTTAATTCAGTCCCAATGGCAGAATTATCTGGCTATTTTGGAAGAATCCCATTAGCTGATATACTTTGCAGCTGTGACACAGGGAGTCTTGACACCTTGCTCCATTGTTTATTGAATTGTCCAAAATTCTATAGGTATAGAACTATGTTTGGCTGGAAGTTATCATACTACTACTCTGGCAGTAGTATTTTCCTATGTAATTTTTTCCTATGCAATTAAATCTAGTAGATAGCCAGACTTTTTTTTTTTATAAAAATTTTATTGGAATTAGAATCATATAATTTCACATTACAATCAGTTCCCATTTCCTAATTTCTAACCCCCTCCCTTTCCCCCCTTTTTTGTAGACTTCCAACAGTTTTCCAACCCTTTGTCCCTTTTCCATTACTCATTTAAATTCATCTGTCTAACAAACATATACTTTCCCTTTAATCTAAGCAATAATTCTTTAAGTATTTTTAATACTCTATACCCTATCTTTAAGTCCCTTCTTCCATATTAGACAAACAATTTGTCCCTTTTTTACATAATTTCATAATTTCCTGGTTTCAAATATTTCTATAAACCATATATCATATAAACCATATAACCCATGCATTTATATAAGTCAACCAATTTAACTTACATTCCGTATATTACTTTTTTTTTCTTTTTTACCTATCTTGTCTTCCTTCTACTTTAATTATATTTAATTATCGAAAATTATCAATCAAATTGGTCCATATATTTCTTCAGGTATGCTTATTCAATTTAACATGTTACACGTTTATACCAGAAATATTAATTAGTCTGTCCTTGTAGTTAATTATTTTCTATCCATTTTTCCTATATATTTTTCTATATATAACAATCTAACAAAATAGCTGCTTAGACATTTTCATTTCTCTCTCTACCCTCCGGTAAAGTCACCCCCCTCTACATTTTGTCATATTTCAGTAGTTCTCAAACTGCCACAGTTCTCTTCCCACCTCCCATTTCTTCAACACATATTGCTTCAGCTTCTCCCAGTCTGTGTTGAACTGTCCTGGGTCCAGATTTCTCAATTTTCTTGTCATTTTGTCCATTTCGGCCATATACAGCAATTTGTAAGTCCAGTCCTCAATAGTTGGCACTTCTTGTACTTTCCATTTTTGCGCATACAAAAGTCTGGCCGCTGCTGTCATGTAAAATAACAATGTTCTATATTGGGCTGGAATGTTCTCCATTCCCAAGTTCAGTAGCAGGAGTTCTGGGTTCTTATTAATTTGAAATTGTAGAATCTCACTTATTACTTTTATTATTTCTCCCCAGTACTGCCTAGCTACCTCACACGTCCACCACATATGATACAGAGAGCCCTCATGTTTTTTACATTTCCAGCATTTGTTAGAAGTGTTCAGATTCCCTAGCGCAATCTTCTTTGGTGTCATGTACCAACGATAGATCATTTTGTAAATGTTCTCTTTAATATTAGTACACGTTGTAGTCTTCATTGTGTTTTTCCACAAGTGTTCCCATGCCTCCATTGTTATTTCTTTGTTAAAATTTATGGCCCACTTCACCATTTGTACTTTAACTATTTCATCTTCAGTATACCATTTCAACAGTACTTGGTATACCTTGGAAATTTCCTTCTTATCCTCTTTTAAAAGTGTCTGCTCTAGTTCCGAATTCTCTGTTCTTATGCCTCTCTTTGCACTGTCCGAATTATAGAGGTCTCTGATCTGCCTATACTGGAACCAATCATAGTTGGGTGATAACTCATCCTGTGTCTTTATTTTAAGTTTGGAAGATTCTATTCGGGTTATCTCCTTATATGTTAAACACTGTTGTTCAGTATCGACAGCTCTCGGATCTATTACTTCATATGGAACTACCCACATGGGGGTTCCTTCTTGTAGAAAGTCTCTATACTTCTTCCAAGTTGCATATAGGCTTTTCCATATGTAATGGTGTAGGAACATAGAGTTCACTTTTACTTTATCGTACCATAGGTATGCATGCCATCCAAATATTTTTTTATATCCCTCTAGGGCCAATAATTTCTTATTCTTCAGCGTCATCCAGTCTTTCAACCACACTAAGCAAATTGCGTCATAGTAAAGTCTTAAATTGGGCAGTTGCATTCCGCCTCTTTCCTTTGCATCTTGTAAAACCTTCATTTTCACTCTAGGCTTCTTGCCTGCCCAAACAAAATCTGATATTTTCCTCTGCCATTTTTCAAACTGCTTAGAGTCTCGGATAATTGGTATTGTCTGTAACAAAAACATTACTCTTGGTAACACATTCATCTTAACTGCTGCAATCCTTCCCAACCATGACAAATTCAATCTATTCCATTTGATAAAATCTTGCTCAATCTGAGTCCATAATTTTTCATAGTTGTTTTTGAATAGATCTATATTCTTTGCAGTCAGTTCAATTCCCAAATATTTCACCTTGGTTGTTACTTCACAGTCCGTTATTTCCATTAACAATTGTTGTTTTTGCTTAGTCATATTTTTGCATAATATCTTTGACTTCTTTTTGTTAATGTAAAACCCTGCCAAGTCTCCGAACTCCTTAATCTTCTCTATCACTTTTGGCATATTCTCCATTGGGTCTTCCACAGTTAACATAATATCGTCCGCAAATGCTCTAACTTTATAAGAAAAGTCTTTTATTTTTATTCCGCGGATTTCTTCATCTTGTCGTATTTGTATCATCAATATCTCCAATACCAAAATGAATAACAGCGGAGA
Organism: Eublepharis macularius; assembly: GCF_028583425.1. Lineage (NCBI taxonomy): Eukaryota > Metazoa > Chordata > Lepidosauria > Squamata > Eublepharidae > Eublepharis > Eublepharis macularius. The sequence goes on along the minus strand of NC_072794.1, from coordinate 87,001,145 downwards.
CAACGGGCAACCTTGTCTTGTTCCTTTACATATAGTCAATTTCTTAGTAGTCTCATCATTCACCACAATTGCTGCATTCTGGTCTCTGTAGATTTCTTTAACTGCTCTTATGAATCTTTCTCCCATTTGTAGCTTTTCCATAGTGGCAAACATAAAGTCCCAGTTCAAATTGTCAAACGCTTTTTCAGCATCAACAAAGAAGAAACCAACCTCTTTGTCACAACGCTTATCATAGTACTCAATAGCATTGATCACTGTCCTTAAATAGTCTCTGATTTGTCTACCAGGTAAAAAACCTGCTTGTTCCTCCTCAATAATTTCCGAAAGCCACCCCTTCACTCTCTCTGCCAGTATCTTCGCAAAAATTTTATAGTCATTGTTAAGTAAGGATATAGGCCTGTAATTTTTCACATTAGTCAGATCTTGGCCCTCTTTGGGGATCAATGATATATTAGCTTCCTTCCAGGTATCTGGAATCCGTTGGTCCTTTAATACTCCATTGATCACTTCTTTTAGGAATGGTACCAGTTCGTTGGCCATTGTCTTATAAAATTTAGCTGTAAGTCCGTCTGGCCCTGGTGCCTTTCCCAAATTTGTTGATTGTATTGCCGTTTTTATTTCCTCATCCGTTACTTCGTTGTTCAGTCTGTCTCTCCACGCTTCCGAAATTACTGGGAGCTTCAGTTTCTCCAAATATGTCGCTATTGATTCTTTATCGACCTCTTTCTTATTATACAATTTAGCATAAAATTTGTAGAAGGCTCTACTAATGGATGTCTGTTCCAAATACGTTTTGTTATCTTCACATATTTTATTTATTGTTTTCTTTTCCTTTCTCTTTTTCAATTGCCATGCCAAATATTTCCCAGGTTTGTTTGCACCTTCAAACCCTTTTTGATTCAGCCTTTTAAGATTCCACTCCAATTCTTTATTATTCATTGCTGTCAGCTGTTCTTGTAATATTTTAATGTCCTGGTAAATTTTCTTTTTCCCTGGTCTCTTCTTTAACTGTATTTCTTTGGCTTTTATTTTCTCCATAATCTCCTGTCTCCTCTCATCTTTCTTTTTCCTGTCTCTTCCATTTAAGTCCATTAGTATGCCCCTGATTACCGCCTTGTAGGTGTCCCAAACCTTGTTGGTTGGTACTTCTTTATTCATGTTGTATTGTATGAAGAACTTTGTCTCTCTTCTCAGCATCTCCATATTCTCTCCCTCTTGAAGTAAGTCTTCATTTATTCTCCATCCTTTCCTTTTGCTCTTTCTCCCCAATTTCCACATAATTGGATTATGATCCGAGCCTACCATCGGCATTATTTCCGCTTCCTTAGTCCATAACGCTAAGTCTTTTGAGGCCCAGATCATATCAATTCTCGATAGTGTAAAATGTCTTGCGGAGTAGAACGTAAATTGTCTGCTTTTCGGATTTTGTCTTCTCCATACATCTTCTAAGGTTTCCTGTTGCATCAGTTCAAAAAACAACTTTGGTAGCAATCCTCTCTTCTTTTGTGCAGTTGATGATTTTTTGTCTAAATCCAAATTTGTCACTCCATTGAAGTCTCCAGCAAGTATTATCTGGTCATATGAAAGTTCGTCTAGTTGCTTCCTTAAGTCCTCAAAGAAGCTTTCTTTTGCTCCATTAGGTGCATAAATTCCAACTACCAGCACTCTCTTTAAATTCCATACGCATTCCACTGCTATAAATCTGGCTTCCACATCTTTCATTACAAACTTTGGCTGCAGCTCCTCTTTAATATAAAGCACTACTCCTCTTTTTTTCTTATTAGAGGCCGCTGCAAACTCATTGCCCAATTTTTTTGATTTTAAATACTTTACATCTTGTTTTCGAATATGGGTCTCTTGCAAACAAACAATATCACATTTTTGTTTTAATAGCCAGTGAAAAATACTTTTTCTCTTATTCGGTGAATTAAGTCCATTTACATTCCAAGATAAAACTTTACACTCCATGATCATAATCTTGTTGCTGGTAAGTCCTTTTCATTGTCTCTTATAAATCGCTCCATCTCTCATTCCGATCTGATGCGTCTTTTGGCCCCTCCAAATTCAAAGGACACTCCTTCTGGTAATTCCCATCTGTACCTAATTTTCATGTCCTTCAAAATCTGAATTAGCGCCTTATATTTTTTCCGGTCCAATAACACTGATCTGGGTATCTCCTTCATAATGATAATCGTCTTGCCGTCAATCTCCAATGGATCTTGAAACTGTTTAGTCACAATCTTCTCTTTCATATTTCGGGTCGTAAATTGCACAATCACATCTCTTGGTAGTTTCCTCTGGGTCGCAATTCTTGAATTTACACGATATACCACGTCCAGGATAGCTACAACTTCCTCCTCCTCCTTCCCCAGGTATTCAGCTAACACCTCAGTCATCTGTTCTTGCGCTGTCTTTCCTTCCACTTCCGGCAAACCGCGAAATCTTAGCTGCTTCTCCATGTGTTTACTTTCCGCAACCGCCATTCTCCCCCTCATCAGCCTCATCTCTGTTTGTTGCACATCAGCTAAATTCTCCACCGCGCCTTCTACTACTTTAACTCTCTGCTGTGTTCCTTGCAGTTCATTTTGCATTAATTCCATACCTTTCTTTACTTCTGACAGCTCACTTTTCACTGTCTGTTTAACCTCTTTGATCAGCTCCAGTTTCATGTCCTTAAATTCTTTAATCACTTCTAAGAGTTTTTTGTCTAGGTTCTCTATTGCCGATTGCCACTCTTTTTTCGACATCGTGGGGCTTGCCTTGGCTCGCTCCCACGAGTCCGCCCTCTTCCTTAGCTCCGTGGCGTGAAATTAAGCGTCTTTTTAATTTTTAATTTAAATGTCCCAATCTTTTTGCAAAGAAAAAACTTTTAAAGAATCCAAAATGTCGGGCGTCTTTTCTCTATGGTTCTTCTACGGTTTTTGTAATCCAAGATGGCTTACTTCCTCTTCCGCTGAAGCCGCAGCTTTTCCCCTTTCAAAGATGGCAATTCCCTTCTTCCTGCCCTCCGGCAGGGGCCGCTTCTCTCCAGCAACTCTATTGTTATTACGTACTTCCTGTCTCCCGACTTCCCGCAGTAGCTCTCGCGATGGCAAGATTTTCTCACAGCTCCATAACCGCAAGTATTCAAAACAATAGTCCAAATTCTTTAATAACTTCTTTAAACTTAGTCTTTTTTCTGTTTCGACTCTTACCGAGTCTTCTCCTTGTTATAATTAGCCTGTTGCAGTTTTAAAATCTACTTTTAGTCTTCTTTACTTTTAACAATCTGTCCCGTATCAGAAGATAGTGATCTTTACCTTCCCATTCACTTTCCGTGGGTTGTAATCACTGTTTCAATCTCCGTTTCTCCTCCGCTCCTCTTTCCCCTGTTGAAGCTTGGGTACGTAGGTCTTATGCCAACCGCATTGGCCCCGAAACTGCCGCAGAGATCTCTGCCGACCTGTCACAGGGTGGGACCTCAAGGGTCGTGAGGGGGCCCGTCGCATAGAGCCCCCCCTCGCCCGAGATCAACGCGCCCTGAGGTCTTGAGCGTTCTTTGCCTGCTCTCCGCCTGAGAGCAGTCGGCCGCGGGCTATTTTGCCCCCGCCGGCCGGTTAAAACGGCAGTCCGGTCAGCTCCGCAGTTGGAGCTGCGTCAGACCTCCATGAATCCCAAACCGGAAGAGTAGATAGCCAGACTTGAACAACCTGGTGTTTTAGTTGCTATGGTTATATTTGTCATTACCATTATCATTATTTGCTGTTATTACTACCATTACTTCTTTGTTGTTGTTTTTGAATTATTGATGCTCAAGACGTAGTCATAAGAGCAAAGAAGAAAGAAAGAAAAAAGAAAAAGAGTAAGTCCCATTCAATATAGTGAGATTTCTGTAAATATATATATAAATACATTGTGCATTCTGACTGATCTTTCAGATCACTGCTAGACTTACTCATGGTCAAGTAATCTCATTCATAGATGCCTCCTTGCGAGTCTTCTTACCTCTTCAATAAGTCACAATAAATATCCATTTATTTGGAAATAAGTCCTATTGACTGGTGCAACTTACTTCTAAGTAAACATGAAGTCTGTCTGAAGAGCAGAACAAGCATCCTGAGATACCTTTCAACCCTGTGATAGTTAGATGCATCTGTGGATTTATGGTACTGGCAAACAAACACTGACATGCTCCAGTTGGACATGGAAGGCTGGATCACTTAAGTACTGTAATATCACAGATGACTTGTTGTAATCTTTGCTTGGCTTATTGCAAATCTAACACTCCAGATAAAGCTCTTATGCCACCACATATAATCTCAAATGGAGTCATTTTATCTTTCAGCATACTTGCATGGTGGTCCTAAGCAAGTTTGCTCAGAAATGTTCTACTGAAGGCAATGAAACTTACTCCCTAATATGTTCTCCTAGGATTCCAGCCTTAGGTTGCAGCTTTAGTCAACACACTTAGGACTGGGCTATTATTTATTTAATCATGACCTTTGCCCCATTTATTTGCAAGAGCAAACCCAAGGCTGCAATCCTAAAGACTTCAAGTTGGGAATTACACAATTGGTCCTCCTTCTGAGTAAACATTCAAAGGCTTGGGCTGTTACTAAGACACCATTCCTGCTTGACTCACTGAGACTTATGTCTGTGTAAAATGCTGTCCACATCTGGAAAAGCTCAGCATTCAATGGGAATTCAATGGGAGTTATTTGTGCATAAACATGCATAGGATCAGGTTGAAAAGAGTGAGATGGGGTAAAGCGGAGAAGATCCTGTTCCTCATGACTGAATATGAAACCAATATTGTAGTTAGCCAGAATGGCCACAGCAGTAATGTCGGTTCAGGATCTGAGAGACCCAGGGTCAAATTCCCCACTCTGCCATGGAAACTTGTAGGGTGACCTGGGCCAGTCAAACACTCTCAGCCTAACTCACCTCACAGGGTTGTTGCGAGGATAAATGCAGGAGACAAGAACTATGTAAGCCACTTTGAGTCTCCACTGGGGAGAAAGGTGGGGTATAAATGATCTAAGTAAATAGACATCAGTTCTGGAGGATCTGAGGAAGAGTACAAAGTGTTTTCACTGCCACCAAAGCCCTTTTTTGATTTCCAGCAGTATCCTTGCTTCTTATGCTTGCTGATGTTTGAGACCATTCTTACTCAGGAAGCTTAGTTATTTATACCCAGTACTCATATTTGTATCTTCCCACAGTATTCACGTCCCCAGGCGCACCGCTAGCTCGCAGACACTCGCGTAGTATCCCTGCCTCCCAGCTCCTCAGACAAATTATGCGGCCCACCGGGGCAACCAGAGGACCGCAGTTACCCAACCCGTGCCGCCGCCTGAGCCGAGCACGCTGCCGTGGAGCGGCCTGAAGAGGCCGGACGGGATTTTCTCTTGTGCCGCAGTGCTGTGTGCTGCCTGTAGAGCCGGCTAGGGGGCGCTGTTGCCGAAAGCGAAGGCGGCCCTCAGAGCAAGCGAGGCAGGCAGTAGCCAAGGCGGGTAGGAAGAGAGGGAGGCTGGGCGGCCGTCGTGCTCGATCTTCCTGTGCTCGTTGCGGGTGAGGCCCTCCTGAGAGGAGCGCTCGGCGTTCAGGAGGTCCCTTCAGCAATGCAGGCCTGGCGGCGCCTGCTGTGGCTACCGTTTGAGGTGAGCGTGTGCCGGCCTCGCGCTCTACTTCGAGGCCGGGGGCATCCCTCTTCCCAGGCCCTTGTAGGCAGGCGGAGAGAGTCGCGGCCGGTTTCCTCTGTTGGGTGGGGGGTCTGGTTGAGGAACAACACGCTGCTGCTTTTTGATGAGCTGCACTGGGAAGGCTGAATGCGAGGACACCTGGAAAGGGGAGGGGGCTACCGGCCTGGGAGGGAAGGGCAACCTATTTGCGCCTGAGAAAGAAGAAACCTCGACGCTTATTCCTCCTGTCTGTCTGTGCGCCTCCTCCCCTCCCCCGCGCTCATGTTGGGCACACCGAAGGAAAAGATGTAGGATAGTTTATGTCACTGCCTGTTTGTTTTCTTCACGGTTGCTGGCTCTGATGGACCACACTGTAGGAGCCCCCCCTCCCCGCGCCTCACTGCCTTCTCATAATTTATGGCTGCTCGGCCTGTTCTTTGCCTCTGATCGTTGGAGGCCGCAGAGAAGACGAGGCAGAAGCCCAGCAGCAACCCCCCCCCCCCGTTTCTGCTAATTACCGGAGCTGCTTCTCTCTCCTCTCCCCTTCTTAACGTAACTAGGCCCCATGGGGAGTTTATACCACTTACTCGGTTCTCCGTGTGTATCTGTTTTTATAATTGTGCATCCTTGCATCCCTTTCTTCCCTGCCTTACTAGGTTATAAACCAGCCCCATTTGTTTACAACTCAAGGTTCTCCTGATGTATCTTACACAATTCCTGTTTGCCGTTAAGGTGTCTTATCTGTACCTGTAGTGCCTTGTGTTGGTTGTCTTCTTTTGTGCTAGTAGTCTGTTCTATATTAAAATAACCTGAAGGGATAACACTTGCTATGAGGCAAGGTTGCAGTTAATAATACGTGTGGTCGTGCTTATTTAGACAATGTGCAACTTGGTGATGAGTTACTCTTCAGGTTTTCCAGAAGTCTTTAACTCTCATAAGTAGGTCCAGATGATCAACTGCAATTATGCAGTTTAATTGAAAATCTTGTAGTAAAAATTCCATTTGGAAATTAGTTTGATAGGTTAACAGATCTAGATATTTAGTAGGCATGTAAACATATTGAAATTATATCTGCTGAACCGGAGGATTAAATGTTGTTTCACTGAAGAGTATTTGCATTAAAATATTTATAAGTTATGCATTTTCAAGGTGCTCTTGAACATTTGGCAAAGAGTCCAGTAGCACTCTTAAGACGAACAAACTTTACTGTAGCATAAGCTTTTGAGAACCACAGTTCTCTTCGGCATGATGAGATAACCATTCATAGTCTCTATTCAATCCAAGTCTGACAAGAGTCAGATTTACATATGAATTCCAATTCAACAGCTTCCCCTTGGATTTTATTTTTGAAAGGTTTCTGTTGAACTATGGTGACCTTTAAGTCTTTGATGGAATGTCCTGGTAGATTGAAGTGTTCTCCCACTGATTTCTGGATGTTGCCATTTTTGATGTCAGATTTGTGTCCATTTACTCTTTTGCGCAGAGGTTGGCTGGTTTGTCCAATGTACAGAGCAGATGGACATTGTTGGCACACAAGGGCATATATCACGTTGGAGGATGAGCAGCTGTAAGAGCCAGAGATAGTGTAGTTAACGCTGTTGGGTCCTGTAATTGTATTTCCTGGGTAGATATGAGGGCGGAGTTGGCATCTGGGTCTGTTGCAGGGTCTGGTACCTGTGTTGGTGACTCTGTTAGCCAGTTCATGGTTGTTAGTGAGAAGTCTAAGGTTTGGGGGCTGTCTGTAGGCAAGGAGAGGTCTTCCGCCCAGGGCTTGTGAGAGAGAGGCATCGTTTTCCAGGATAGGCTGTAGATCACTGGACTATATCATCAGTGATCTGAATTGCAACTGATTTGCATCTACTCCCCCCTCCCCTCAACACCTATATATATTGGGCTAGTTTCTTTATACCCTTCATGCATCTGCCAAAGAGAACTATGGTTCTCGAAAGCTTATGCTACAGTAAAGTTGGTTAGTCTTAATGGTGCTACTGGACTCTGCCATTTTGCTACTACAGACTAACACAGATAACTCTTCTGGACCTTGAACATCTGGGCAGTTGTAGAACAGATTTTCACGTCTAGACCTGCTCCTATGAATTTGTATCAGAGACAGATGTAAAATTATCAAGACCAATATATATTGGTTTATATATATATAAATATATATAAAACCAATATATATATATATTGGTTTTCATACAGGCAAAAAAAAGAATAAGCATATAGTGAGACAGTTATCCTTATGTTTGCTTGTGTCAATATTCTAGTTTTCCACATTATATGTTTCCTCTTAATACATCTTTAACTGTGAGTTCTGTTATATATTATTGCCTTAATATTACATCACATTTAATCATTATATTTATTCTTCATCCATTTGTAGAAGGGGTCCCATGGCACGGAAAAGTCTTCTTCCATTTGACCTTTCATTAATTAAGTTAATTTGTCTGTTTCTGCAGTTTCCGTTATCTTTGCTATTAACTCCTCTTGCTGTGGTGTTGTTGGTCGTTTCCGATAGGACGCTAGTAAAATTCTGGCTGCTGTTACTATATGAATTATCAGGTGTTTCTGTTCTCTGTTCTTATCCAGCATACAATTTAACAAGAAGGATTCAGGTTTGAGGGGAATTGCAATCTGCAAAATATTTTGTATTAAGGTATACACCATTATCCAAAATCTACACACCTCTTTACAAGACCACCACATATGAAAAAATGTCCCTGGTATACCAAATCTTGTGGTGGAGGTGTAAAAAATACTGAGTTTTAGTAATTAAGCCACAAGATTTCCTTCAACAAACTTCTCTGCTTTAATTTACATTCTTTATCCAAAACCCTCTAAAGAACAAGTATATAAATTTAATTTTCAAATGAGAAAGTAATAGACACTGAGAAGCATAAATATGCTGCAACATTCCCACATAAGGCGGGGGACTGCTCTAAATATCAAACTAATAACCAACTAGAAGAGCACAAATTCAGCACCTACTTTCATTATACACTATGAGTTTTGGAAAAGGAGATTCTCTGGAGAGGTCACACATTAATTTTCTAATTGAATTTTTATTCACAACACAAAGTTTATGGAAGAATTAAACATTTACCATGTTACTTTTTTAAAAAAGAAAATCAATTATGTGAGCAAAACTATTGCTCTGTCATAACAAACCAAAATCTAATTTATGGAATGTTAATATCTATACAAACTCCAGGAGTGGAAGTGTCTAGTAAAATCAGAAAAAGTATTATTGCACCTTAAAAACCAACAAATTTATGCTTATGCTACAACAGATCAGTTAGACTTTAAGGTGCCATAAGATTCCTTTGAAAATCAATACAATCACTGATTACAAAAACAATCCACCAAGTACCCATGGGGGGGGGGACTCTCTATTGTATATACTCCAATGTAAGGGCATTTTAAAGCCAATCTATGACGTCTTGAATCAGAATCCCAAGAATTATGGATGGGTTTAATTTTACCATTTTACTTATAAATGAACAAGGCTACATATATATTTTGTGCTACTGCTCTTAGTAATTAAGTTATTGTTAAATTCATTATATTATGATTTTAACTTGCTAACTGCTTCTGAATATTTTAGTATTAATGCACAAAAAACTATAACTGTAGACATGAGGCTGATTCAAAGGCCAGATTAGATGTTACAAAGCTCATCACATTTATTAAATTTATTAAGTATTTAAATAACATGTACAAATGAATGACTATGGTGCCTTTAAAGTTTACCCTAACGATCAGACCCACTATTTCATGTATGGCTCCCATGTGACTGATTAATATTTGCATGGGGAGGGCTTGGGTCACTTACTGCATGGGTCTTATAATAATAATAATATTCGATTTATATACAGCCCTTCAGGATGACTTACCCACTCAGAGTGGTTTACCAAGTATGTCATTATTATCCCCACAACAACAAACACCCTGTGAGGTGGGTGAGGCTGAAAGAGCTCCTAGAAGCTGTGACTGACCCAAGTTCACCCAGCTGGCTTCAAGTGGAGGAGTGGGGAGTCGAATCCAGTTCTCCAGATTCGAGTACTGTGCTCTTAACCACTACACCAAACTGGCTCTTGACTTCTATCAGCAGTACTCATGTGATTGGCCTTTGCCAATGTGATTAATGGTGCTATCATAAGAAGAGTCACACCCAGTTCCATTGGGCTTTCAAAGACATAACTCGGTTTAGGATGCTAGTGTAACTGTAAATCATTTAAATTTTACCCCAGTTACATGTAACTGTGAGCAAGTGCCTGGAGGCAGTTTGGAACTGCTGAAAGCTAACAAACTGAAAATCCCAATAAAATGGAGATGCTACTGGTGGGGTGAAGGTCCGACCCAAGAAATGGCTTATGTCCTGTTCTGGATGGGGTTGCGGTCCCCCTAAAGGAACAGGTCCTGCTAGACCTGGACCTTTTATTGGATAAACAAGTGGCAGTAGTGGCCAGGGGTGACTTTTGGTCAGCTGTGGCCCTTCCTGGGATGGAAAGCTCTTGCCACAGTGATGCACGCCCTGGTAACATCCAGATTAGATTATTACAGATTATTACAATGTGCTGTAGGTAGGGCTGCCCTTGAAGATGGTCCAGAAGTTACAGTTGCTAAAGAATACTGCAGCCAAAGCGCTGACTGTAGTGGGTAGTAAGGACTGTATTACTCCAGTCTTGTTCCATCTCCCAATTTGCTTCAATTCAAGGTGCTGGTATTGATTTTAAAAGTCCTATATGGCTTGAGCTCAGCATATTTTAAGGACTGTCTTTTCCCATATGAACCCGCCTGTCCACTCCATTCAGCAGGCAAAAAAAAGAATAAGCATATAGAGAGTGAGACAGTTATCCTTATGTTTGCTTATATCAATATTCTAGTTTTCCACATTATATGTTTCCTCTTAATACATCTTTAACTGTGAGTTCTGTTATATATTATTGCCTTAATATTACATCACATTTAATCATTATATTTATTCTTCATCCATTTGTAGAAGGGGTCCCATGGCACGGAAAAGTCTTCTTCCATTTGACATTTCATTAACAAAGTTAATTTGTCTGTTTCTGCAGTTTCTGTTATCTTTGCTATTAACTCCTCTTGCTGTGGTGTTGTTGGTCTTTTCCAATAGAATGCTAGTAAAATTCTGGCTGCTGTTACTATATGAATTATCAGGTGTTTCTGTTCTCTGTTCATATCCGGCATACAATTTAACAAGAAGGATTCAGGTTTGAGGGGAATTGCAATCTGCAAAATATTTTGTATTAAGGTATACACCATTATCCAAAATCTACACACCTCTTTACAAGACCACCACATATGAAAAAATGTCCCTATATAATTTTTACATTTCCAACACTTATTTGACATATTTTTATACATTTTAGCCAATCTATCCAGTGTTAGATACCATCTATGAAACATCTTTTATAGATTCTCTTTAAATGTGACAGATTTAGTTATTTTGACATTCTCTTTCCATATCTTATCCCACTGTGCTGGGTCGATATTACCCCCTAAATTCCGTGCCCATACAGATTTACATTTCTCCACCCCTTCATTCAAGTCTTGATTGCTTCTTGATTACTTAAAATACCAAAACCTATATGGTGTTTATTTTTTTGGAAATTGACAGAATAAATTTCTTGAGATTTGGCATTGCATAGGACAACTTGAATGAAAACAGGGTTATTGATTAGCGGCACTAAAGTACGCAGATGAACTAATAAACCAGTGTTTATTTTCTGAAGTAGATTTAAATATCTCAAAACTTTTAAATATTGTGGTAAGGATTGGTAATTAATAGTGTAATCCTACATAGCGTTACTCCAGCCTGGAGTAATGTTGCATAGAATGACTCTGTAACTCTGATGGACAAAGACTTTCAAATGTTGCAACTAATTTGCATCTACTCCCCCCTCCCCTCAACACCTATATATATTGGGCCAGTTTCTTCATACTCTTCATGCATCTGCCAAAGAGAACTATGGTTCTCGAAAGCTTATGCTACAGTAAAGTTGGTTAGTCTTAATGGTGCTACTGGACTCTGCCATTTTGCTACTACAGACTAAACACAGCTAACTCTTCTGGACCTTGAACATCTGGGCAGTTGTAGAACAGATTTTCACGTCTAGACCTGCTCCTACTGAATCATTTTAAATGTTGGTTTAACGTTTTTTGCTGCCTTGAGTATCATATTTGGGTGGAAAGGTGGCATACAAATGTTTTAATAAAATAATAACGTTAAGTAGATTCACACAGACCACCAAAAGGCATTTTGGAATGGATCTAGTAGAATCTTGTCACCGGACCTAGCAAATGGAAATAAAGCAAAACCATGAAAAAGAAAAATAGTGCTAATAAAGGTTTAGCCAAAGAGTGAAAAACTAAGGGGAAAGCAGGATCTGATAAATATAAACCTTTCCTGTGAATTGCCAGTGCAGTTACTGAAGTGAAACAGCTGGGCCCAAGAACAAGAATGCAAAGGCTGGACCTTCTAAGGCCACTTGCCACAGTGTTAAGCCTTGGTCAGATGTGGGAGTCAAGTAGATGAGTGAGACATAGTTTTGTTCACACAGACCACCAAAAGGCATTTTTACCCATTATTCAAAAGATGTTTGATTTACAACAGGAAGAGCTGATTGCAAGGGGGCTGGAGGGGAGGGTAAGGGAATTTGGCAGAGAGAGAGAGAGAGAGAGAGAGAGAGAGGAAAGGCTAAAAGTGTTTATAAAGGGAGAGGCAAAGGTTGTTTGCGACAGAGACGAGAGACAGAGTCTCAAGGGGTGCTTTGCCAAGGAGAAGGGACATGAGAGGTGCTTTCCAGGGAGGAGGAGTCTTTGACGGTGGTGATAAAAGGTGAGAGTCTTTGACAGGTAAGGTAGTAAAGGATAATGGTCTTTGACGGGGAAGGGTGTTTGGCAGGGAGCAGCAAAAATGACAGGGAAGGTTGGGGGAGCACTAACAGAGAAGGGTTGGTGGGACAACTGTCTCCACAATCTGCAACATATTGCTGCGGGTCTCCAATTGTACCATTCTAAAGTTCATAATACTGAGTTATTCTCCCACTTGTTTCCTCATGTTATCCCCCCCACCGGTCCCTTCCACAGTGTTAAGCTTAAAGATGAGACTCTGTTTTGTGCTGCCTGGCTGTTCATGGCCTATTTGTGGTTCTGCAGCCAGGCCCTTTGCAGTATGTTCTTGATACCCTAGTTTATAGGACAGGTTTGAACATGTGGCTTTCATAAGTAGAAATGTCTTCTTAGTTTGCCTATTGCACACTGAAGCACCAAATTCTCGTTAAGCTGAAGTATACTATCTTCCACTCTGGTAACTCTTCCAGTAGGCTGATCAAGGCTTCTTTTTCTTTACTTTCCTCTCATAGTGAGAGTATGCACGCACTTTGGGAAACATCTATAAACTACTCAAATCACAGCTGGCTAGCTCACTTACATGGTTCACAGATATCTTGACTACCTCATGAAAAGGATATGCTAGTTTCAAACAATCCTCTTTAATGCTTGTTGTGAGCAGAGAAAATGTATTCTGAAAGGGTTTGCAAACTACAAATATGTACCTGCCTCCTTAATGAGGTGGAGAAAGAGAACAGAAAACACAAAAACATAGCTTGGAAATCCCCTTTATGTGCCATAGCACCCCTGGGACATAACAACAAACCAGAGTTTGTTGCTGTGAGGAAGTCTGATAGATTGTCTGTTGCACTTTCTCCTTTCATGTGCAGGTCGATAATAAAACTTACGGGTTTGTAACAAGCTATAGTTTTTCATTACATCTGAATCATAAGTAAAATCATAGCTTGTGGTTCAGATATAATTGCAAACTATGATATGCAACAATTTTTTTTTCTAAAGTATCTTTTTATATACTTCATATCTAATTCCTTTTCCATAATTTAAGGAAGGGCTCATATAGATATTGATGTTGAATACCTTTCTGATTCATATATGAAATAAAATCATGCCATATTTCATAGAAATTTGACATTTTAGCTTTACCTTTAACTACTGTAAGTAGTTCTGCCGTAGCTATTTGCCATAACTCAGGGTACCAACGATGTAATGATGGAAATTCTGCAGATTTCCAACACTTTGCTGTTACACTACGTGCTGATAGGAGCATCAACACTATTAATCCCTTAGATGTGACTTTTCCAGTTTGTTTCCCCTCCAAAATTGTTAACAAGGCCAGATATGGTACTTCATGTACAGATGAAACAAACTTTTCATATACAAATTCAATGAATGTATTACTATAATTCATGTATTCAGTGAATGTTGTCTCTTCTGCAGGCTAAACATACTGAGCTCCTTCAACCTTTCCTCATAGGAGTTGGTCTCCAGACCCTTCACCATCTTCGTTGCCCTCCTCTGGACATGTTCCAGCTTGTTTATATCCTTAAATTGTGGTGCCCAAAACTGAACACAATACTCTAGGTGAGGTCTACCCAGAGCAGAGTAGAGTGATACCATCACTTCTTGTGATCTGGACACTATGCTTCTGTTGATACAGTCCCAACTCACATTTGCCTTTTTAGCTACCACATCACACTGCTGACTCATGTTCAGTGTAGGATCTACTAAGATCCCTAGATCCTTTTTGCATCTGCTACTGCCATAACAAGTTTTCCCCATCCTATAATTATGCATTTGATTTTTTCTTCCTAAATGCCAAACTTTGCATTTATCTCTATTGAAATTCATTTTATTTGTTTTAGCCCAGTTTTCCAGCCTATCAAGATCATCCTGTATCCTTACCCTGTCTTCGACCCTCCCAATTTAGTATCATGTGCAAATTTAATAGGTATTCCCTCTATTTCTTCATCCAAACCATTTATAAAAATGTTGAACAGAACAGGTCCCAGGACTGATCCCTGAGGAACTCCACTTATCTTCTCCAAGAGGATGGGGAACCATTAACTAGCACTCTTTGGGTGCAATCTGTCAACGAGTTACAGATCCACCTAATAGTAATAGGATCCGAACCACATTTTACCAACTTGTCAACAAAGATATTATGTGGAACCTTATCAAAAGACTTACTGAAATTTAGATAAACTATGTCATGAGACAAGTACATTGTAGCTTTTATTAGGTTTTTCACTTGTCCTATCAAGAAATTCAAGATCAGATAACATTCTCTCTCCAAAAGCCAGTTGAAATAAGTTACTAAATACATCATCTTTCCATTGACCACCAAAAGCAAGCCTATGAAAAAGACCATTCAGTGCTTCCACAAACAATAAGGCAGCTCTTTCACAGAGTTCCCCAGAAAAGCCATTCTCTCCCTCTCCCACACATCCATGCAGATTTAAGAAGCCATTAATTTTATTTTCATAAAAAGTTATAACTAGGACAGGTTTAAAATCAGTTTATAATCAGCATTCAGATAGTTATATAAAACAGTGCATTCTTCCTCTCCGGAACACAGTCAAAGCCGTTTCTAGAGAGCATTATAATAGCCAAACCCTGAGATTACAAGAAGTTGGAAAAGAAATGCAGTTTTCTCACCAAGGTTACAGATAACATGGTTACTGAGCCACAGCAGAGTCACTTTTCTAGAAGCCAGAAGGTGGGCTATCTCAGAGGCAGGGTTGATAGCTTTTGAATACCGCATGAAATCTATATAGATACAAGGCTGGTGTCATATGACAAGAGCCTTAAGCAGATGGATGACAGTGTGTATGTACTGCACAAATAAGGATTTGGACAATTAGAAGCATATAGTCTACACAAGCTCTCATTTCCATTAGAACATGTTATTCACTACTTTACAAATAGCACCCTCTAGTAGGAGGATTACCTTTTCTTCCTTACCTTGCATGGCTTGACAATGGAGGTAATAGCCAACCCATGGAGGTAATAGCCAACCATGAGGCTACCAACAAACAGACTGCTAAAGTATGGAGGACACAGTAAAATAAGTGCAGGAATTTAACAATCTAGGGACAATTATGGATTAAGAAAGTCCTCTGTACAGGAAACTTTAGTAGCCAGACTGAAAGCCATCAATCACATGTATCTCCAAAACCCATCATTATCTTTGAAGATTATATATAGAATTAACATTAACATACATTCATACAAGTATTTTATTCCAAAGAACAAAACATTCGTTATTAGAGATGTTCAAGATGATATTACTGCACAGTTGTTAGCATTCTCACTGCAGTAATATCATCATGGCTGTTATATGGAATACCAGAGGAATTCTGAGGTAAATCATCACCAGGAGAAAAATAGCTCAGTAAAAGAATTCCTCTTAGTGAAGAGCTTGATCAAACTACTTCTCAATATAAACATATCATTCCTTCCTCAAAAATCATGAATATTAAAAACTTCCTAAAGTATAATACTTTTTTCTTTCCTACTTCAGAAAGATTTTAGGCCATTCACGCCATTTTAACACAAAATCATTGTAGATTATTGGATTTTAAAAATCCACTAATGTAGAATTCACTGATATTTCACTAAAAATGCCACATATTAAAATGTAAGTCATCATGCCTACAAATTCTGAAAAACCCAAAACTTGCTCAGGAAGATACATAGAATTTAGGTACAACATCATTCGTGATGTGGGTGTGTGGTCAAAGGCCTAATATATTTAAGTACAACAAATTCAGCAATCCATAAACCAAAGTAATGTTCAACACTAAACAATTTCTCAAGATGTTTATTGTTCCTTGTTGAGATGTGTCAAAATAATAATTCCAGGAAATTAAAAATTAACAATGTTTCCAAGTTCAAGGCAAGCATGCATAGCATTAGCAGAAGTGTGGGTAATCCACTAATCCGCTGGTCAGAATCACACTATACCTTTGAGTTTGGCATGTCTAGTTTCATTTTTTAACAGATTTCTAGCCCTTACTACAAGAAGCAGCTATAGTTTTCTATACCTTAGTTCACGTTATTGTCTGTCCAAAGACACTTGGTTGGTCAATTTTTTGATGAAAGAAAGAAAATCAAATTGTTCACCCATTCTAACTATACCTGTTTAGTGCTTTTTACTGAAATGGCCTTAGTATAGAAAGAAGATTTGATTTCCATATTAGACTAGCAGGAAAAATATCAGTGAAATAGACAAACTGATATGAAAAGAGTGAATTGTAACATAAATTATGACACCAACTCCTTAGCTATAAACTATGCCACCAACTCCAAAGCCATAAACTATGCCACCAACTGCAAAGGGGTTTGCAGAAAGATTAAAGATCATTGGAGATAAAACTGAAATGCCTGTGAAATGCCTCGGGACAAGTTCCACAATGATGACATCCAACTGATGTTCTCTATGAGACCAATCCATAAAAAAATATTTAATAATAAATTGTTTAAACAATTCCAAAGTACATCCATTGAAACTCCAAACATCTCAACAGGTTAGCATGATCCACTGTATAAAAGGCTGCTGATAAATCCAGTGACTTCAATACAGAAGCAGCCATATTTAAAACCATATTTAAACTAAATTTAAAATATTTTTACCCTACCTAACGATAATGTTCTTAACAAGATTTATAGCATGATAAAGTCAAGATCAACAAATGCCAGGCATCAGGTTGCTGCAACATCTAGAAGTTTCATTGTGGCAAATAGTATTTTCAGCAATGATTTTATTGCAGCATCTCTCAGTAGACTGGTGGGATATAACTAGTTTTTCCTGTGTTGAAAAAGTGAGGAAGGAGTCCCCTTTGACCACAAAGAATGCTATGTTTGGGATAATAAAAATGCATGGACAAAATCCCTGTGGAACAGGGATTGTAATAAGGAGGGTAACAACCCAAAGTTGAGCAAAAAAGTTGGCTGAATCCAACCTAAACTTATTTACCAGTTCAAACCAGAATGTTTTGTTGTACAACATAAAAATAAAGTTCCACATCTGAAGTTCTGGCTAGTCAGTCTCTTGTTTCATCTATTTAACTTCATCAGGGAATACAAATAATCCACCATGCATCCACTGACACACATGAACCTTCCCTTGTGGTAGTGTATAGCACAACCTGTGCTTTGGCCGCAACCTGTGCTTTTACTAGCTGTTTTCTTGTTGGAATGTGACACCTCCTTTCCAATATCCTGGCTCCACTTGCAATGAAAAAAGAAATATAATCAAGACATGTATGATCATTGATCACTTTAGAGATACTTGCTGGAGACTCTTTGGAACTTTCTTCTGCTGTTCTGTTTCTACCTATAGAGAAAATACAGAGTTATCAGCTTGGACTTTATTGCCTTTTGTTATACTTTTGGATACTCACCATTTTGAAGATTGTTTATACATTTCTTGTTCTAACCTGTTGAATTTCTGGCTGAATTAATTGAATGTATTACTGTTTTTGGCCGTCTTACCCACTTTGAGAATATTGTCATTTTGTATAAGATATTTATTATACTACTTAGAATTTGATATATTATTAGTAGCACTTTTCACTTTTTCACTGATTAAATTATTACATTCTATTACTGTAGTTCCCGGTTGTGGGATACCATTCTTGGATTAGATCTGTTTGTCTGGGAGAGCTGCTTTTTTGGTATCTTCTGGGCATGGAGCTGGGGTTACTGGGGCAGTCAGTGGGGGGGGGGAGTTGTGAATTTCCTTCATTGTGCAAGGGGGTTGGACTAGATGACCCTAGAGGTACCTTCCAGCCCTATGGTTCTATGATTCTACTTTATGGCAGTGTTAACAAGTCTAATATGTGGTGTATTTGTTTCATTTTTAGAATCAAGTAGAACATACAGATTCAACTCAAGTAGCTGACTATGCAGAATATATCACGGATAGATGTTGGCTTTCCTGTTTCTTGATGCATATATAGGAAATAAGGTAAGAAGATATCAAGTGATGTGATACATCTGGAAGATTTGGATCAAGCTGTAGTTATTTTAGTTCTGATTCTGTAACATAACTCGTCCTCCCATGCAGGAGGAAATTGGAAGAGACACTTCTATGTTCTGGATGGGAACACAGACTTGTTTGACCTGGCACTACTGGATGTTGGAAAATGTCTTGAGGAGAATTGGATATCACACATTACTTGAGATGGTGCATTGTTCTTTGTAATAATGCTTTAAGTCAAAGTGCCTGAAATCTGAAATGGAATGAAAGCATTTCAACATGAATGAAGGAGTTGCAACATTTATTTTTAAAAACTGTTACATCAGTTCTTTGTGATAACTATTATGATGGAAACTACTTTCTGGTAACAACTGTATGTTCATCTTTAGGTTTATACGGTACTAGCTTGATACCCGTGCTTTGCTACGGTATTTAACTACTTTAAATCCAGTTACTGCCTTTCCGCAGTTTCCTTTACCTGGTTTTTAATTCAGAACACACAGTTCCACAGCTGACCAATCAGAGAGAGCAGAGTGAAAGCAGGTAGGAGCCTGCCAGCCATACAGGACAGCCAGGCCCCACAGGGAGATTGGCAACCCTAGTGAACTTTTAGGGAAAGACTGGGAAGTGCATTTTACCTCAGGACACATTCAGTGACTCCCAATAGCAACTGCCTACTGTTTAGAATGTAGGGGGTGAGAACCAATCAAGCTGCATATGCACATGACCTTGGAAGGCTGGCCCAATCAGGGAAGAGTGGCCAAGCTGGCAGCAGGGGCATAGACTTTCCAATTTCCCGGGGAGAGGGGGGTTGGGGCTGGGCCAGAGGTGTTACTATATCAGGTCCTTAAAATAACCAGGGCCCAGTAACATCATTGGGAGGAGCCAATGACATCACAGGGAGGGGCTTCTATTGCCACCATCTATGGAGGTGGGGCCATGGGGGATTTAGGGAGGGGCTCCCCACAAATTCAGGGGGACCCGGGCACCATTGGGGATCCTCTTAAAGCCACTGAGCTGGGTCAAACCTAGGAAAAGGTGGGAGTTGGCTAGAGGTCGTATCTATTTCAGAAAAGGACAATTGCTAAATTGGCAGCCTGAGTGCTATTTCAGCAATCGTCTGCTGTGTCCTGTTTTTGAAATTCATTTTTAGGATAGTCACTTTAAGATCTACAAATATACATACTGTGTGTATAGGACAAACTAAAGGTTACAAATTTGACATTAAGAAAGGCAACACAGAAAAGCCTGTAGGTGAACGTTTTTAAAGTTTTCCTGGACGTTCATTTACAGGAGTCTGCCTTATTCAAAAGGGTGACTTAGTACTGAAATTTACTAAATTGTGGCATTGCAGATGCCATCATTTGGTAAATGCATGGTTGAAGTCTGAACCAGGGCAGAAAACTAAACAGTTGCTGTTCACTCGATTTCTGAGCAATGTACAGAGTTCAGAGTAGTAGCAATCTCCTTCTTTTCATTTCAAACTCATATCCTATATGTGAGTACAAGCACATTTTGAGGCAATTCAGAACAGTGCTAGTCATGACCCCAAAGAAAACTCAGTTATACTACTTAGGATTTTATATACCTTGCTTTCTTAGCATACTGCTTAAAAACTCACCTTAAAAACAGACATTCAAAACACATTATTAACAAAATCACATAATTAAATGCACATTCCTTGCCAATGTTCTTTCTAGGCTGCACACAGGGCAAAAAGAAATTTTTAAAAGGCCTCTGATCTGCATCCCCCCCCCCCCCCCAGTCTTGTTCATGCAGATGGGCTTTCTTGTTTCAGAGAGACAACACTCAGGCTGCCATTTTAGCAAATGTCCTTTTCTGCAATAGATACCACCACTCCATTTAAAAATTGAATGGAAATTGAAAGAGGATCTTAGGATTAGTTGAAGCAGCCACCCCCCACTACCATGAAAAAACTAACTGTTCTCTCACACTCAGCAAACAAACAAACCAGCAAGCAAACAAACAAATAAAGCTATTTCAACAAGAAAACATTCCCCGTGTTCCATTTCCAAAATACAATAGTATAATGATAATGTAACTGAAAAGTAAAATAAAATAGAGACTCACTTTTTCCCTATTGAAAGGAACAGAAACTGGTCCTTAACAGAGTAGCATTGATTGCAGAGAAAATGTGATGATGGGTGGTTGGAGCATGCTGGCTGGTGTGAGTGTGAAAGAGGAAGAAGAAATAACAAATTTCTACTTGCCTTGGTTTTAGAAAAGTTCTTTATTATAGGAACTCCATACTTTGATAGGAAAGTGGAGAGAGAGATTCTGATCTACCGATCTATTCCTGAGGAGGAAGCCCTAAGATTAGCAATCTACACATCAAAGGATAGGGGCAGTAAAGGAGTAAACACATGTCCTGACTGTCTAACTCTGGTTTCTCCCCCTCTGAAACTTGAAGAAAGGGACAGCATTAGAAGTGGAGTCTTCTTGTTGTTGTTATGTGCTGTCAAGTCACCTCCAACCTATGACGACCCTATGAATAAAGACCTCCAAAACATCCTATCATTAACGACTTGCTCAGATCCTGCAAACTGGAGGATGTGGCTTCTTTTACTGAGTCAAGCCATCTTGTTTTAGGTCTTCCTCTTTTCCTACTGCCTTCTTCTTTTCCTAGCATTATTAACTTTTCCAGAGAATCTTGTCTTCTCATGATGTGACCAAAGTATGATAGCCTCAGTTTTGTCATTTTAGCTTCTAGGGAGAATTCAGGTTTGATTTGATCTAGTACCCACTTATTTGTCTTTTTGGCTGTCCATGGTATCTGCAAAACTCTCCTCCAGCACCACATTTCAAATGAATCAATTTTCTTGCTGTAAACTTTCTTCACTGTCCAACTTTCACATCCATACATAGTAATGTTGAATACCATAGTTTGGATTATCTTGATCTGGGTTCCCAGAGAGACATCTTTAAGGATCTATTCTAGCTCCCTCACAGCTGCTCTTCCAAGTCTCAGTCATCTTCTGATTTCTTCATTGCAGTCTCCCTTTTGGTTGATGATTGAGCCAAGGAATAGAAAATCTTGTACAATTTCAATTTCCTCATTGTCAGCTTTAAAATTGTGTAATTCCTCAGTAGTCATTACTCCCCCCCCCCCCCTTGATGTTCAGTTGTAATCCTGCTTTGGTGCTTTCTCTTTACCCTTCATCAGTAGTCATTTCAAGTCTTCACTATTTTCTGCCAGTAACATGGTGTCATCTGCATATCTCAAACTGTTCCTTCCACCAATTTTCTCTCCACCTTCTTCTAGATCTAATTCAGCTTTCCTTATGATATACTTTGCGTAAGGGTGGAACAGATATGGAGATAATATACATTCTTGTCTGACACCTTTGCCACTGGGAAACCATTCTTTTCCCCCATATTCTGTTCTGACGATAGCCTCTTGTCCAGAGTACAGGTTGTGCATCAAAACAATGATGTTGTGACACCCCCATTTCTTTTAACACTCTCCATAGCTTTTTAAGGATCCATACAGACAAAAGCTTTGCTGTAATCTATAAAACAGGCTGATTTTCTTCTGAAATTCCCTGGTATGTTCCATTAGCCATAATAAATTTGCAGTGTTATCTCTGGTGCTTCTTCCCGTTCTGTATCCAGCTTAAACATCTGGCATTTCTTGTTCCATATATGGTAAGGGTCTTTGCTGTAAAATTTTGAGCATCACTTTGCTTGCATGGGAAATTAACACAATAGTTCAATAGTTGCTGCACTCTTTGGCATCCCCTCTTTTGGGAATTGTAGCGTAGACTGAGCATTTCCAATCCGTCGGCCATTGTTTTGTTTTCCAAATGTTAATTGGAGTCAAGCAATTATGTTGCAATTATGTCCAACAGAGGCTTTGCAATCTGACTGTTGCTACATTGAAAGTGCGTAGAGCCAGCCAGGTTTAAGGACTAAGTTACTTAATGTGGGCCATAGCCATAGGTATTTTAAGGCAGTGTATAAATTCTTTTTTATATATAATTTATTTTTATAAATATAAGCAGAACAGAGAAAATAAAATAAAAACGATAGCACAATTATAATTACATCAAAAGAAAAAGAAAAGAAAGAGTAAACATATAATATAAACAATATAAATAACTCAAGTTTTTTATATCCAGCACATATCAATCCTGGAATGAGTTTGGTGTCTGTCAGAAAAGAAAGTATAGTTTTCAGTATTCTGATTTTTGATCCTCCAAGCATGTTCCAATTGTAACATTTCCATATAATTAAACACATTTTTGGAAAGTTTGCCTTCTTTGGATTTTTTCACCTATCATTTTTTTTAGATCCATTACCCCATTCATGTCTCTGAAGATCATTATCTTCTTGAAAATCGAAAATGGGTTGGAAAACATTTTCATAAAAAATTTCTCTTGCATTGTTTGGCGCATATATTGTTGCTAGTGTGTAAATCTTGCCTTCTAGGGTCCTCATTTTCAAAATCATATATCTTCCATCAGTTTCTTAATTCTTCTGTAACATTTATTTGTAAATTGTTTATAAAAACTGCAATTCCTTTTTAAATTACAAATTCTTAACACACAAATACATACGAGCAAAAAACAGGGACAAAACCTCAAAGAATCATGGAAATTGTAATGTGATACAACAGAAAGGGTGGACAGTCCTGTGCTTCATCTGCCATTGTAACTGAGTCCCTCATGTGAGTTTGTCACTGCTTCTCCCCCCCCCTGGCCAAATCCGAGGGGGCTTGAGCCCCTCGGCCCCCATGTAGTTCACTGGTTTCCGGGGGGGGTCAGCTTGTGCCCTTCAGCCCCCCCACCCCATAGTTTACACCTATGGCTGGCAGTGGGATGGGGTGCAAGCAGGCAGCTGCCTGCCAGTCACTCACACAGGGAAGCTGTATCCCTTTGGGAAAACACATTTTACCACTTTTTACTCCTTTAGGGGGCGAATTTCTTAAAATCCCTTCTTAATGGGTGTTTACATAATGAAAGGAATGTTCTCTCCAAATTTCATGTTTTTAGGTCCAGGGGTTTGGGCTGGGCATTGATGAGTCAGTCAGGACACTTGTCTTTATATATGTATAGACTAGCTTGATGCCTGTGCTTTGCTACGGTATTTAACTGCTTTAAATCCAGTTATAATATTTATGCGTATGTAATGTTTTTTGGTTTGGGGGTGATTTGAGTTGGTTTTGTAGTACAATAGCATAGTACCCAAGCTTCACAAAAGTGTTTGAATAAAGTGAATCATGTTAATGCCTGAAACTGATGAAGTGAATTTCAAAATGTAACATTTATTGAAGAGGTTTTTAAAAGGGAAATATTATAGTGCAATAAATAAAGTGAAAAGTATGTACAACTTTTTTTTCTACTTAAAGACCACTTTGTAGACCTCAGTGGTGGTTTTCCCCCACTTTGGAGCCCCAACTTTGAGGAGAAGCTTGTGGGCTGGGAAACCAAGAGTGTTGAGCATGTTGAGGAACTCCACAGGAAGTGGACTTCATCATCCATTTGCACCACTGAGTCCACAGATCTGTACTCCATTTCTGCCCCTTTGAGGGAGTTGTTTCATTAACGATGGCAGCCTTGTCCTTCTTGGGGGTCAGAATGGCATGCTTGCACAGCCTGTCCATGGACTTCTCTGTGATAATGACAATATCAGAGTATATCATGTCTGATCTGCTAGGGTCATCACTACTGTGCCCAGGCCTGCAGGGATAGTCACCTTTCCCTTGGACTTGGGACTTGCTGGTACTTGGCCACTGCTGCTCAGTGCACCACAGGAGTACGATGTGCATATTTCTTTGCCTCATCTCTAAGTTGCTTCTTCCTTTTAGCATCAGTATATCTTACACAACATCTTCCAGGAGGCTTCTTGGGGGCACTAAGAGGTGATGGCTGCAAGAGGTGTGAGGTGGAGTTGGACTGAGGAAGGGGTGGTGTGGTGGACACTTCGGCAGGTTGAGAGGTACGCATTGAAATGGTCCCTAGAAAGGTTGTGCACCATCTCCCCATGAATATTTAAAAACTGAGTTGCCATACTGACTTTTATCTAAAATCCCTTTTCAGGAGTCTTGTACTCTTTCTTCGACTGTCTGCAGTTTCCTTTACCTGATTTTTACCTCAGAACACAGAGTTCCACAGCTGACCCATTAGCCTGCCAGCCACACAGGAAAGCCAGGCCCCACAGGGAGACTGGCAACCCTAGAGGGGCAGGCTGTGAGGTGTATTTTTATCTCAGGACTCGTTCAATGACTGGGAGTCATTGAATGTGTCCTGAGTACTGCATGTGTCCTGCATACTGTTTAGAATGTTGGGATTATGACCAATCAAGGCCGCATATGCAAATGACCTCAGGGAAGAGTGGCAGTTGGTGGTGGGGGGGAGCACCCTGTTAGCCACACAGGGAGGTTGTATCCTTATGAGAAAACACATTTCACCCGACTTCTGGTTTGGGATCCATGAAGGTCTAACGCAGCTCTAAGAGCCGAGCTGTCCGGGCTGCTGTTTTGGAGGCTAGAGGGGCGAGGATTTGCCCGTAGCCAACTGTTCTCAGGCAGAGAACAGGCGTAGAACACTCAAGAACCTGAGGGCGCGTTGATCTCGGGTGAGGGGGGGTCCTGCGCAAC
The DNA here is from genome assembly GCF_028583425.1 of Eublepharis macularius. NCBI lineage: Eukaryota > Metazoa > Chordata > Lepidosauria > Squamata > Eublepharidae > Eublepharis > Eublepharis macularius. The sequence goes on along the minus strand of NC_072794.1, from coordinate 86,976,010 downwards.
GGACTCTCTCCCGTCCCTTGAGGTCCCACCCGAAGAAAGGTTTTGCCAAGATCTCTACAGCAGTTTTGGAGCCAATTTGGTTGGCATAAGACCTGCATGCCCAAGCTTCATACAGGGACAAGGGGACTTGAAGTGAATTGAATATAGAAACAGTGATTACAACCCGCGAAAACGACTAAGAAGGTAAAGATTACTATCTCTTGAAACGGGACAGATTGCTTTAAGAAACAAAGTACTAAAGAAAATTTAAAAACTGCCACAGATTGATTATAACAAGGGGAAGTTCCGGCAAGAAATTTTTTTTAAAAAGGACTATGTATAACGGAGTTAGTAGAGAAAGCTGATTATTGTTTACATACCTGCGGAGAGTAAGAGATAGTGGACTGTGGGAAAGTCTCAACATCGCGAGAACTGCTGTGTGTGGCAGAGGAACAGGAAATACGTCAGAACAATAGAGAAGCTGGAGAGAAGCGGCCTTTTCTATGTGACAGGAAGTAGAAGATCGCCATTTTGAAGAAGGGAAAGGTCGTGGCTTCAGCGGAAGAGGAAGTAGGCCATCTTGGATTAGAAGTATAGTTGAAATAACCATAGAGGAAAGACGCCCGACATTTTGGACTGTGTAAATGTGTTTTTTTTTTCTTAAAGGAATAGATCAAACTTGGGACTTTTAAAAGTAAAAGTATATAAAGTTAAACGCCACGGAGTTAAGAAAAAGAGCGGACTCGTGGGAGCGAGGCAAAGCTAGCCCCACGATGTCGAAAAAGGAGTGGCAAGCAGCAATTGAAAGTTTGGATAAAAAAGTTTCAGAAGGAAACAAAGAAGTTAAAGATATGATACAAGAGATGGCAAAAGAGTTTAAAGAGACACTTAAGAAGGAATTGGCGGAACTGCCGAAAGGTATGGAAAAAATACAAAACGACTTGCAAGCCACACAGCAAAGAGTTAATGTAGTAGAAAATGCAAGGGACACTTTAGCAGACACGCAACGAACTGAGATGAGGGCGATGAGAGGCAGAATGGCTGTAGCAGAAAGTAAATATATGGAGAAACAACTGAGATTTCGTGGTTTGCCGGAAAGTGAAGGAAAATCTGCCCAAGAACAGATTACAGAAGTTTTGGCTGGATACCTGGGGAAAGAGGAAGAAGAAATTGCGGCTTTCCTAGATGTGGTATACAGAATAAACTCAAGATTCGCGACCCAGAGGAAATTACCAAGAGACATGATTGTGCAATTCACGACTAGAAACACAAGCGAAATGATTGTGAGTAAACAATTCCAGGACCCATTGGAGGTCGACGGCAAGGTGGTGATTATTATGAAGGAATTGCCCAGATCGGTGCTGTTAGATCGCAAAAAATATAAAGATTTAGTCCAGATTTTGAAGGACATGAAGATAAGATATAGATGGGAAATACCAGAAGGACTGTCCTTCGAATTTGGAGGAGCTAAAAAGCGCATCAGATCTGAATTGGAGATGGAAAAGTTCATTAGGGACAATGTAAAGGACTTACCAACAACAAGATTATGATTATGGAGTGCAAAATAATATCTTGGAATGTAAATGGACTTAACTCGCCTAATAAGAGGAAAAATATCTTCCACTGGTTATTAAAACAAAAATGTGACATTGTATGTTTGCAAGAAACCCATATTAAAAAGCAAGATATAAAGTATTTAAATTTGCAAAATTGGGAAGTGAATTTGTGACTGCTTCAAAAAAAAAGAAAAAAGGTGTGGTGTTGTATATAAAAGAAGAATTACAGCCAAAATTAGTAGTGAGCGATGTGGAAGCCAGATATTTAGCAGTGGAAATTATGTGGAATTTAAAAAAGGTGTTGGTGATTGGAATAGATGCACCTAATGGAGCAAAAGAAAATTTTTTTGAGGACTTGGGAAAACAACTGGATGAACTACCTTATGATCAGATAATTTTAGCTGGAGACTTCAATGGAGTTACCAACTTGGATGAAGATAAGAAATCAGGAACTGCACAAAAGAAAAGAGGATTACTACCAAAGTCTTTTTTTGCAATAAAGGAACAAGAGACTTTAGAAGACGTGTGGAGGAGACAGAACCCCAAAACTAGACAATATACATTTTATTCTGCAAGACATTTTACTTTATCACGAATTGACATGATCTGGGCCTCCAAAGACTTAGCGTTATGGACTAAAGATGTGGAAATAATGCCTATGGTAGGCTCAGATCACAACCCAATCATGTGGAGATTTGGGAAAAGAAATAAAAGAGAAGGATGGAGAATAAATGAAGATCTTTTGCATGAAGAAGAAAACATTGAGTTGTTACGAAGAGAGACCAGATTCTTTATACAACATAATATGAATAAGGAAGTTTCGACTAATAATGTATGGGACACTTATAAAGCAGTGACCAGAGGCATACTAATGGATTTAAATGCAAGAGCTAGAAGGAAAAAAGAGGAGAAGAGGTTAGAGATTATGGAGAAAATAAAAGCCAAAGAGATTCAACTTAAGAAGAGACCGGGAAAAAAGAAGATATATCAGGGTATTAAAATCCTACAAGAACAATTGACGGCAATGAATAACAAGGAATTGGAATGGAATCTTAAGAGAATGAACCAGAAGTCGTTTGAGGGTGCAAACAAGCCTGGGAAATATTTGGCGTGGCAACTGAAGAAAAGAAAATAGAAGAGAATCATAAATAAAATTTGTGAGGAGAATAAGACATATTTGGAACAGGCAGCCATTAGTAGAGCTTTTTTAAAATTTTATGCAAAGCTGTACCAAAAAAAGGAAGTGAATAAAGACTCTATAACGAGGTATTTGGAAAAGATGAAGTTCCCTGCAATTTCTGAAAGCTGGAGAGAAAAATTGAATAGGGAAGTGACGGAGGAGGAAATCAATGAAGCAATTCAGTCAACAAAATTAGGAAAGGCACCAGGTCCGGATGGACTAACAGCTAAATTCTATAAAGTAATGGCTAATGAACTGGCGCCTTTCCTGAAAGAAGTGATTAATGGAGTCATGAGAGATCAGAGGATCCCCGATACTTGGGGAGAAGCTAATATATCATTGATTCCTAAGGAGGGATAGGATTTGACCAATGTTAAAAATTATAGACCAATTTCGTTGCTGAACAATGATTACAAAATCTTTGCGAAGATTTTGGCTGAGAGAATAAAAGGATGGATGTCTGAATTTATTGCGGAGGAGCAAGCTGGATTTTTGCCAAATAGACAAATCAAAGACAACTTACGGACAGTTATAAATGCTATTGAATACTATGACAAGCATTGTGATAGAGAAGTTGGTTTCTTCTTCGCAGACGCTGAAAAAGCATTTGACAACTTGAACTGGGACTTTATGTTTGCCACTATGGAGAAGCTGCAAATGGGAGAAAAGTTCATACGAGCAGTGAAAGAAATTTATAGGGACCAGAGTGCAGCAATTGTGGTGAATGATGATGTGACTAAAAAATTAACAATAGGTAAAGGTACAAGACAGGGTTGCCCTTTGTCACCATTGTTGTTTATTTTGGTTTTGGAAATACTGATGATTCAGATACGGGAAGATGATGCAATCCGAGAAATAAAAATAAAAGAGTTTTCCTACAAGGTCAGAGCATTTGCGGATGATATAATGTTAATTGTGGATGACCCATTTGAGAACATGCCAAAGGTAATGGAGAAAATAAAGGAATTTGGAGATTTGGCAGGATTTTATGTAAATAAAAGGAAGTCAAAGATACTATGTAAGAATATGACTAAACAGAAACAACAAGAACTAATGGAAATAACGGACTGTGAAGTAACAAATAAGGTGAAATATCTTGGTATTGAACTAACTGTGAAAAACATAGACTTATTTAAGAATAACTATGAGAAATTGTGGATACAACTAGAGTGAGACTTGATAAAATGGAATAAGTTGAATTTGTCATGGTTGGGAAGAATTGCAGCAGTAAAGATGAATGTATTGCCAAGAGTGATGTTCTTGTTACAAACAATTCCAATTATCCGAGACTCCAAACAATTTGAAAAATGGCAAAGGAAAATATCGGACTGTGTGGGGGCAGGCAAGAAACCTCGTGTGAAAATGAAAGTATTGCAGGACGCTAAAGAGAGAGGTGGAATGCAGCTGCCCAATCTAAGACTATATCACGAAGCAATATGTTTGGCATGGATAAAAGAATGGATGACGTTGAAAAACCGCAAGTTATTGGCTTTGGAGGGATACAAAAAAACATTTGGATGGCATGCATATTTGTGGTACGATAAAGTAAAAGCAGAGTCTATGTTTTTACACCACTATATCCGGAGAAGCCTCTTCACAATTTGGAAGAAGTATAAAAATTACCTACAAGATGGAATTCCTTCTTGGGTGGTTCCGTATGAAGTAATAGATCCGAGAGCTGTTGATAATGAGCAGCAATGTTTAACCTACAAGGAGATAACTCGAGTAGAATTTTCAAAATTGAGAATAAAGACAGAAGAAGAGCTGTCTCCATGTTATGGATGGTTTCAATATAGACAGATCAGAGATCTTTACAATTCGGACTGTTTGAAAGGAGGAATAAGAATGGAGAATTCAGAATTAGAAGATGTAATTTTTCAAGAAGGTAAAAAGGAAATTTCAAGGATTTATGAAGTATTTTTAAAATGGTTTACAGAGGATGAAACAGTAAAAGTCCAGATGGTGAAGTGGGCTATAAATTTTCACAAAGAAATAACAATGGAGGTGTGGGAATACCTGTGGAAAACGACTTTGAAGATTACAGCATGTACAAGTATTAAAGAGAATGTCTACAAAATGATTTATCGTTGGTACTTGACACCAAAGAAAATTGTGCTAGGAAATATTAATATGTCGAATAAATGCTGGAAATGTAAAAAACATGAAGGATCATTATACCACATGTGGTGGACTTGTGAGGTAGCGAAGCAATACTGGGGAGATATAATTGAAGTAATTAATGAGGTTTTGCAAACCCAAATAAATAAGAACCCAGAATTGCTGCTACTGAACTTGGGAATGGAAGATGTTCCAACGCAGTATAGAACATTGTTATTTTACATGATTACAGCAGCAAGACTTTTATATGCGCAGAAATGGAAAGTACAAGAAATACCAACTACAGAAGATTGGGTTTATAAATTGCTGTACATGGCTGAGATGGACAAAATGACAAGAAAACTTAAAAGATCTTGATCCAGGACAATTTAATGCAGATTGGGAGAAATTGAAACAATATCTAGAAAAAAAATGGGACGTGAAAGGGGAACTGTGGCAGTTCGAGAATTATTGAAATGTAATAGAAGAAGAAGAGAGAAGTGACTTTACCGGGAAAGGGGGAATATAATTATACAAATCTGAGCTACTATTGGGGTTATGATAAAAGTAAAAATTATAGAGTATTAAATATTAGTAGTTGAGCAGTGTATATAATGTCATTGCTCTCATCTAATGCCAAAGAAAAGAAATCAAAACTTTTTGCCTTGGCAATCAATGACATGCAGTTCTTCTCCTAGTTCTTCCACATGCGTTGTAATTGTAGATGCAGATAAACTGACACAACTAACACAAGATACCTTATCAGGGCACATTTCCTCCATTACTTTAACCATGCACTTTTTAACAAATTCACCACCAGTGAATGGCCTACCACTCTCAGCAATACATTTAGCAACATGATAGCTGGCCCTCACAGTAGACAGGTTCTCCTCAACGTGCTTTCTAAAACTATTTTGCTGCAAACATTGATTTTTTTAAAGAGAATTTTGTTCACTCACACCTCTCCTTGATATAGAGAAACTCTTGTGACAGGATTCTGAGTTAGGCTATGTTCACCCACTGCTGATTTTTCAGGTTGTCCAAGTCTGCAGTGTCTTTCATGTTCTTTTATTCTTGTCTGGATGCTACGCTTTGTGGTCCCGATGTAAAGCATAACCTTCAAGCAGTATTCAGACCCACCCGAAAAATACAACAGATGCTACAATCAGCAAAAGACAGTAGAGACCCCCTCACCTCTGCAGCTGTGTACAAGTTTACATCGGGACCACAAAGCATAGCATCCAGACTCAAACAGGGCACAGTATCTTATTCCAGGACACCAAAATACTGGACAACACTTCCAACTACTTTGTCAGACTGCACAGGGAAGCCATTGAAATTCACAAGCATAAGCAAAACTTCAACAGGAAAGAAGAAACCTTAAGAATGAACAGAGCATGGTTTCCAGTTCTGAAAAACACCAGGCTAACAAAACACTCTATACTCGACAATAGCCCTGCAGAGAAGATTAGCACATCAAGCACCAATCCATATGCAAAAGAACCTCCTCAGGATACAGTGAAGCCTCCCGCCATTAGCATTCCACACCCTGGGAAACTCTTACAGGATGACTCAGCTCAACCCCACCCCTCCTGAGTAGATACAAATGACCTGCCAACATCTTTTCCACACTGTGACACTGACAGATCTCTGTCTTTTGGTGCTACACCTCTGAAGATGCCAGCCACAGCTGCTGGCGAAACGTCAGGAACTACAATGCCAAGACCACGGCAATACAGCCCGGAAAACCCACAACAACCATCGTTCTCCGGCCGTGAAAGCCTTCGACAATACATGTTTCCAAATTGCTAAGTGTTGGTTCCTTCTACCCCCAGATCTCAATTCCATACAGTAAATGAGTAGAAACTTTAGAAACAAAAAGCTTTATGGCCAGTGCTATCAAGAAACCATGCTTAGAGTAGTAGAATCTCATTATTGCTCCTATGGTCTTGAGCGCTGAGTCTTTTATAGGCTTTATATGGGCATCCCATTTCAAGGTCTCGCTAAAAGTTAGACCTAGATACTTGTAGGTCCTACACTGTTCAGTTGGGGTGTCCTGTATACTCCAATGATTTTTTTGGTCTCTTACTAAATACCGTTGTTTTTGTATAATTAATTGTTAAATGTTCCTCTTTACAGTATTCACCCAGTCTCTCTTTAATCCAATCCTAGTTAGAGAAATTAGGACCGTATCATCAGCGTACAACAATACTGACACTTTCTGGTGGTCTAAGGTTGGCGCAACAAATTCTGGTCCAGATAGTTTCGTGAAAGTATCATTTACGAATAGATTAAAGAGTATAGGGGCTAGGACACACCCTTGCTTTACTCCCTTTTCTGTTGGGATTTCCTTAGTTAGAGAACCTGATATACCGACCCTGATTCTTGCGAATGTATCTGAATATAGCTCGCGTATAAGAAGCAACCGTCTCTTATCTATGTTAGTCTGTGCAAGCTTCTCCCAAAGCCATCCCCTATCTATTGAATCAAAAGCTGTGGCCAGATCAACGAATGCCACATATAAGGCTTTGGTTGGGCGATTCATACCTGCATAAGCCAGCTGGAGAAGCCAGCTGGTAGTCATGGTAAATTCCCATTGAAAGCAGCAGAATGGGATTTTTTAAAAAAAATTTTTATTGGATGGGTTAACAAATATAAACATACAAGTCATTACCATTTTCTACCCCATTACATTTTCCCCGTCCCCCCCCTTTTTCTGGTGACTCCCAACAGTTTTCCATCCCCAACTTAATCTAAAGAATATATCATATCATAAAATCTATAATAATATATATCATATATATCTAGTCTATTAAGAGTATGAAAATTATATAACCATATAAGTGTGTGTGTGTGTATAATATACTATTCCTTAACTCCCTATTATCTGTATTATAAATTACTTCTATTACATCCCTAAAATATCATATATACTTACTATTACCCATATAATCTTGTTATTCAATCTTATACTTTCCCAAATAATTATACTATCTTACTCTTAAATTTAAACTACTACAATACTGTAACTCTCTATACTATACCATTAAAATATATTAATATACCCCCTTTTAACCTTAAGTAAGTTTCTATCTCCCCTTAACAACTATCCAAAGACCGCAATTTCCCCTTCATGTCCCACTTTTTCTCCACATATTTCTTAAATTTTTCCCAGCTTAATGTATATTCCAATTCTTCTTGTTCTTTCAATTTCCTTGTTAACTTGTCCATTTCTGCCGTATTCAGAACTTTCAAAATCCAATCCTCCATAGATGGTATCTCCTGAGTCTTCCACAACTGTGCATAACACATTCTGGCCGCCGTAATCATATAAAATACCATAACTCTGTCCATTTTATCAAAGTCCTCTAGGTTCATGCATAATAACAACAATTCTGGGGTTTTATTTATATTCCTTTGTAAAATATCCGACATATCCTTAACTATATCCCCCCCAGAACTGTTTTGCCTTATCGCAAGTCCACCACATATGATAGAATGAACCTTCATGGTGTTTACATTTCCAACATTTATCAGACATCTGACTGTTACCATTGGCCAACTTCTTCGGTGTTAAATACCATCTATACATCATTTTATAAACATTTTCACGCACCGTGGTACATGCTGAAATTTTAACTACATTTTTCCATACCTTTTCCCAAGCTTCCATTGGAATTTCCCTATTACAGTTTATTGCCCATTTAACCATCTGAACTTTAACAACCTCCTCCTCCGTGAACCATTTCAATAGTATCTTATATATTTTAGAAATCATTTTCTTCCCTCCCTGAAGCAAACAATTCTCAATCTCAGTATTTTGTAGTCTAAAACCATTTTTCCTCTTGTCTTTCTCATACAAATCTTTTATCTGCATATATTGAAACTATCCATATTGGAATGGCAATTCATCATTACCTTTAAGCATATAATTATTCTGTTTTATATGGATGATAGTGAAGAATTTGAAGTTGTTAGCATTGGAAGGATATAATAAATTATTTGGATGGCATGCATATCTATGGTATGACAAAGTAAAAGCAGACTCTATGTTTTTACATCATTATGTAAGAAGAAGTTTGTTTGCTGTATGGACTAAATACAAGAAATATATGGAAGAGACTATACCAATGTGGATTATCCCTGCGGAAGTAGTAAATCCAAGAACAGAATATGCAGGGGAAGACTGGTTGACATATAAAGAAACTGTTGAGCAGAATGGGATTTTTATCATGACAGGTCCTATTGATTAGTTGAGTCTAAAATTTGCTGGATTATGTCTGGTGTGTTGCAGTGCTGAAATTTTGGAGTGCAGTGTATGATTACATAATTAGGTTTGTACAGTGTTCTTTCAGATGGCTATACTTTTAAAATCTAATTAGGAGTACTAAATTGCAAGAAAACCAGCAGATATTAATTTCTAGGGAACTGCAGCACAAAGCAGAGCTATCTTGATTAACGAATAAATCAGTTCCAGTTAGGGTTGCCAGCTCTGGGTTGAAAAATTCTTGGAGATTTGGGGTGAAGACTGGAGGGTGAAGTCTGGCAAGGAGAGGAAGCAGGGAGGTGATGCCATAGAGTCCACTCTCTGCAAGTGTCTTTTCTCCAGAGGAACTGACCTCTGTTGTCTGGAGGTCATTTGTAACTCCAGGAACCACTTGGAGTTTAACAACACTAGTTCCAAGAGTTAATAGTACTCATTTGTTTAATAATTAACAGGCTGGATCCTAGAAAAAAGCTTTAAGGAAAATTTTAATTGAGTGGATCTTCCTCGCCCTTCTGCCAGCAACCTCTAGGTGTCCTGAAAATTCCACATTGATAATTGGGACCCTTGTAAACAAAATGCACTGCTGTATGGGGGTTGCAGTGAGGATGGGGAGTTTCATGAAATAATCTTCCTCCTTCTGGCTCTGAGCTTGTTCCACCATTGAAGTAAGAGGAATATGGGATCAATTTCGACCATTTCCTTTTCCTCATTGCATTTACCATGCTGTGGTGGGTTTTGTTTTCAGACTCCTCTGACTCTCACTGGAGATTTTTTTGGGGTATGCAAGGGACTGCTAATGGAAGGGGATGTTGGGGAAGATTTGTTCTGCCAATTCTTTCTAAACTCTTTTTCTGTAGGAACCCACCCACTGATTATGGGTCGGTTCCTACAGAACATTATGAATTCTCATTAAATGTATTAGTCCCACCAAAGGGCTTCTGTTTTAAATTGTTGATCTTCAACATATTTTGTATTATCAGATGAATTTGTGACCAATTTTTTTTTGCTTTAGGGCATGATAAGATGCCCTAAAGATGATAAAATATTCCTTCATGTTGCTCACATTTCCAACATTTGTTTAACATACCTTTACTCATTTTTGCTAATTTATCAGGAGACATACACCTCTGATACATCATTTTATAGAACTTTTCTTTAAGTGTGGAACTCAAAGTGAATTTGAACCCCTGTATCCCCATATTTTCCCCTTGGTTCATTTGTATATTATACCCCAAATTTTTAGCCCATTTTACCATACAATCTTTCACACATTCTTCTTCTGTTTCAAATTTCAACAAAAGTTTGTACATTTTGGAAATAATGTGTTTGTCATTTTTACAAAGCTCTTTTTCAAACTTTGTCTTTTCATAACCAAAGTTCCATACTTTTTAATCCAATTTAAACCTTCCCTTGTCTTCAATTTACAATCTACTTGTGAGAATTCTAGTAAGTCTCTGTAAGTCAGCCGTCCCTGTTTAATAATCATTTCACCTCCATAAAATGCTTCCTGTGTTGAAATCCAAAGCAGTGTCTGCTGTGATCATTTCAGTTTGTATGTATTCCGAATTCTTCAAATGGCTCTCCTAATGTAATGATTTTTGAAGTCTACCTTGACTTTTACTTTATTGTGCCACAAATAAGCATGCCATCCAAATCTCAGGTCATGACCTTCCAATGTCAAGAGCCTCTCATTGCTCAGAAGCATCCATTCTTTCATCCACATTAGACATGGTGCAGCATAATACACCTTCAAATCCAGTAAACCTAGCCCACCTCTCTCCTTTACATCCTATACAATTTTATATTTAACTTTTGTTTTTCCCCTTGCTGTATAAATGTTGAAATATCCTTTTCCCACTGTTTACATTGTACTTATGGAGTTAACACAGGTATTGTCTGGAAGAGGAATAACATCCTAGGTAAAGCATTCATCTTGATAACTGATATTCTCCCCAATAAGGACATTTGTACTTTATCCCATCTTAACATGTCTTTTAAAATTTATTTCCATATCTTAACATAATTATTTTGAAATAGCATACAGTTCATTCCTGTTGGCATTATACCTAAATATTTTACCTTTTTTCAACCTTAAAACCTGTTATTTTCATCGATTAGTATCCATATTTTTTGTTAATATTTTTGTTTTCTGCTAATTTATTTTGAAACCTGCCAGAGTACCAAACTCTAACAAAATTAGAGCAACACGGTAATATAATTTCAAGACAAAGAATCTCCCGTGTAATACTAATGTCTCCACAATTGTTTTAAAGGATATATTAATCAGGTATTACTTTACAAATTTATTTATTTATACAGAATAAGGGATGTAATGAATTCTTTTTGTTTCTCTTAACACAACCAAGTACTACACCATATATTGCAACCTCCCTCGACCTCAGTTATACAGGCATCCTATGCGTTCTAAAAACAATTCCTTAAAGTGTCCCGTGCTCAAAGTGCTATCATCATTGTTATTAAAGTGCAATTGCTTTATGGCATCCTATGACACTATTTTTCGTATAGAACTCAATTCACCTTGCATATAGGTACAATACAGGTACAGTACAATGGTAATTCCAGACACTGTGAATGTCACAGATCTCAAGAAGACCTATAATCATAGGTGCACGTAGTTGGTTCTGTGACTGCGTTCTCTACAGAATGCAGAATTGAGTTCTATACGAAAAATAGTGTCATAGGATGCCATAAAGCAATTGCACTTTAATAACAATGATGATAGCACTTTGAGCACGGGACACTTTAAGGAATTGTTTTTAGAACGCATAGGATGCCTGTATAACTGAGGTCGAGGGAGGTTGCAATATATGGTGTAGTACTTGGTTGTGTTAAGAGAAACAAAAAGAATTCATTACATCCCTTATTCTGTATAAATAAATAAATTTGTAAAGTAATACCTGATTAATATATCCTTTAAAACAATTGTGGAGACATTAGTATTACACGGGAGATTCTTTGTTTTGAGAGTACCAAACTCTGTCAACTTCTCCATCAATATTTCAATTCCCTCTCAGTCTTCCTGAATTAAAACAATCATCTGCGAAGCCTCTTAATTTGCACGACTCTTAAAATTTTTATGCCTCTAATCCTTTCCTCCTGTCTAATGTCTCTATTCAAAACCTCCTACATCAAAATGAAAAGGAGCAGTGACAATGGACATCCTTGACGTGTTCCTTTTTGAATCTCACATGGTTTAGTTAATTCTCCATTAACAAGTTAAGTGTAGATTGATTTCACCTATATTATAAAATTCTCCCCCAAATCCATCTTTTCTAAAACTTCAAACAGGAAAATCCAATTCAAACTGTCAAAGGCCTTCTCAGCCTCCAAGAAATTTAGAGCTGCTTGTTTTTCATTGTGTTTATTCAAATATTCTACTATATCCAATAGAGTTCTGACATTGTCTTTCAACTGTCTTTTGGGTGAGCAACCACTTTGATCTTTATAAATAAAGTCTTTGAGACTTTGTGGTAAATAGTTTGTATTCATTATTCAGCAATGATATAAGTCTATAGTTTTTTGCTAGTGTCTAACCTTGCCCTTCTTTAGGTATCAGTGTAATGTTAGCATCTTTCCAAGTCTCTGGCATCTTTCCTTCCCCCAATAAAGTTGAATTCATCGTATTTTGCAAGGGTACTAAGATCTCATCTTCAAAGTATTTATAGTATCGGCCAGATAGGCCATCAGGACCTGGTGACTTCCTAGTTTCCAGCTTTTTAATTGCTTCCACCCCTTCTTGAATCATTATTGGGCCAGTCGTCACCTGTTGTTGTTCCTCCATAATTTTAGGTAGCTTCTGTTTTGTTAAATAATCATTCAATTTCTTTAAGGAAATATCCTGTCTTTTGTACAAGTTTGAATAATACTTTAAAAGGGTCTTTTTGATGGCCCCATTTTCTGTTAGCATAGTATTCCCATCTTGCAATTTTAAGATCATTTTTTCCTCTCTCTTTTCTTAGTCTATAGGCCAACAACCATCCCAGTTTATTAGTAAATTTGAAATTTCTCTGCTTAACATAATTCAGTTTTTTTCCTAAGTCCCTTACTGTTAACATACATAACTGTTCTTGCAAGCATTTTCTCTCTTGTTGCACCTTAACTTTCTCCTGTGGTCCTGAAGTGGGGCAGTCCTGACATTCGGGTAGCTCCTCTGGTTTCTCTTGTGCAGGGTTGGATGAAACTTGTGATCCTAGGGGGAGGGGCTCCCCAGACTTGTCAATTTTTCCGGCCCTCCTCAGCAGGAACACGGACCTTTCACTTCTCAGAGCAGTGACCTTCAAAGGAACCCTGAAGCAGGGGAAAAGGGGCATGTGGCTCGCTGGGGAAAAGGAAAGACACGTTCCTCCCCCCCACTCCAACAGAACAGGAGTGGCGACGGCCGCACAGGCGAGCCACAGAGCCCATGTTCCTAGAGAGCTAGGACCTGGCTGCTGCTGAGGCCACAGGGAACGTGCGTAGGAATGCTGCGGCAGCTGTGGAATCAAGGAGTGCCTGCAAGGCTCTGAAGTGGCTATGGCCTCTTCAGACGTGCCAAAGCAGTGAGTAGGAAGACAGGCTCCCACAAAAAGGAGGGGGGAACCTTGTCCTGGTTAAATAGGCCTAAAACGGTCATGCTTCATAGCAAGGGGGTGCTTATTCTGGGCTAACCACCTGAATGCACTGTAACGTTTGCCTTGCTCATTTTCGTTTTAGGCAGGAAGAGTTTTCGCAGGAATGGAGGCTAAGGCAGTCCACTCCTTCTGACCTGGGGAATAGGCATGAGAATGAGGACCTTAATCTCTCTGGCCAAGAGGCTAAAGTTAATATCTTGGCATGGCTGAAGTCTGAGATCGAAAAAGGGATTACAAGTGCTGTGAAAGACCTTAGAGGGCAATTAATGTCTCAGAAGAAAATTAAACACCTATCAGGCTCCTCTAAAGAGAAAGGACCTGCTAAAACTGCCACCCATACTAAGCCAAAAAAGAAAAGCGTGGAGAAGAGGACAGACAGGACCTCCAGTGACTCAGAGGAGTACCAGTCGGGTTCAGGCTCATCCCATCATTCCTCAAAAAGCAAGGAAGAGGAGGTTTCAGAGGCAGAGGAGGAAGAAGTAGGTCAAATTCAAACTAGACTTTTTCCTCCAGAAGTGTACTCCTAAGTTGCTTGCAAAGGTTCTGAGGACACTAGAAATAACCAGATGACCACAGGGAAAGAAGAGGCAGGTCAACCTTATCCTCAAGGTCTAGAATGGGCACTCCCTAAGATAGATCCTAAGCAAACTGGTGGGCCACTTTCAACCATATTCCATGACGTTCTTAAAGCAAAATGGGATAATCCAGCCAAGCCAAAGCTATATCAATCTGTATTCAGCAAGTTTTACTCTTTAACACCCGATGGAACTAAAAAGATTAAGCTTCCCATAGTAGATGATCCAGTTACCATCCAGTTGAATGGTATCATCATTCAGATGATCCAGTTCCCAAGTTACCAGCCTGGCGACAACGTCTATCTTACATATGGACGCAGAAGGTATGCTGAAGGACCCCTCTGACAAGAAGATAGAGCAGGCTCTGCACAGAAATTTTGAAGCATCAGTGGTGTTGCTGAGGTCTTCAGCAACAGGTTCTCTGTTTGCCACAGCAGCGTACACCTGGGCCTCAGACCTTGCAGCTGCGGGCAGAGAGGTTCCTAAGGAAATCACGATGAAGTTAAGAAGATAGCCTTAGCAGCAGCCTTCACTGCAGATGTGACTCTGGACTCATTTCAGATGTCATCCAGGGCGATGGGGTTCTATGTTACAGCAAGGCAAAACATGTGGCTGAGGAACTGGGATGTGGACCCCCCTGCATGAAATAAAGTGGTAGTGATTCCCTTTGGGGGTGCTAAACTGTTCGGAGATGCACTAGACAAATACCTAGTGGAGGATACAGATAAGAAAAAAATGCTGCCATCAAAGAACAAGGACCAGAAGTTCAAAAACATTCCTTTCAGGACTTCAAGAGGAACTCAAGACAGGGAGTCAACAGACCCTTTAAAAACCGCTGGCACACCAAACCAAAAAATGAAAGCAGGTCCTTTTCCTTTAGAAAATCAGCCCTCCAGTTGAAGGGTCAGAAGAAGGGAAACCAAGAATGACCGTCTCTGCCACTAGACAACAGTACAAATTGGGGGATGCCTACAGGACTTTTCAGACCAATGGAAAGAGACAGTAACAGATCAGTGGGTACTGGACACAGTATCCATGGGCTATTCCTTGGAATTTGAGACGATACAAGTAAGATGCTTCATCCAGGTGTTCCGAAGCCCATCATAGCAGAAGCATCTCAAAATGAAACAAGCCATCAAGCACCTGATGAGGATAAAAGCAATACAACCGGTGCCAACATCACACAGAAAGCAGGGTGTATACTTGATATTCTTCATTGTTCCCAAGAAGAATGGGGATATAAGGGCCATCCTGGATTTGAAGTGGTTGAACTTCCACATAAAGTCCAGAAAGTTCAAGATGGAGACTATGAAATCCACCATGGGAGCCATACAGCAAGGGGACTTCTTAGCCTCCATAGATCTGTCAGAGGCCTACCTGCACATCCCTATAAGAAAGGTGCACAGGAAATACCTACGCTTTGCTTATGACGGGAGACATTATCAATACAGAGCCCTTCCTTTTGGCCTGAAATCGTTACCAAAGTACTGGTAACTCTGATAGCCGTTCTAAGAGTCCAAGGAATAGCCCTATCACCCTGTCTGGACGATATCCTAATAAAGGCCCCGTCCCTGGAATTGGCTTGGATGGCCATGGGAACAACAATAGACTGCCTGGAGAAACAGTTTTATCATAAATCGAAAGAAGTGCCTTCTCATCCTGTCACAGAGGATGGTCCACCTAGGAGTGACTGTGGACATTGTCAGGGACAAAGCTTTCGTGTCTCCAGACAGACAGCAGAAGATTACTACACTAATAAGATTAATCCAAACAGAGAAACAGGCGGAGATAGTGCAGCTGGCAAAACTGCAAGGGATGATGGTTTCTTGGCAGGAAGTACTACAGTGGTCCAGGTTCCACATATGCTCATTGCAACGATTCCTGTGACCATACCAGAGGATAACAATGAACATACGGGACAAGAGGGTAAAAATTCCACAGTCGTTATCCAGAGAACTCAATTGGTGGACCGAGGTGAACAGATTTACCTTGGGGTCACTCCTCAGGGAACTGAAGAGAATAATTATGAACACGGATGCGAGCTTATCGGGATGGGGAGCTCACATGAAAGGCAAAATCGCTCAGGGAGAGTGGAACCCCAAGGAGAGAGAATACAGCATAAATTTCCTGGAATTGAGGGCAATAAAAAACAGCCTGTGGGAACTACAGGACAGTCTGAAGGGAAACCATGTTTTGGTGCAAACAGACAATGTGACAGCAAAAGCATACATAAACAAGCAAGGGGGAAGCAAGTTCGAGTCATTGAACAAAGAAGGAGAGGAGATCTTCCTTTGGGCGGAGAGACATCTGAAATCGATACGAGCAATTCATGTAGCAGGACCACAGAACATTCTAGCAGAT
Source organism: Eublepharis macularius (assembly GCF_028583425.1). Classification (NCBI taxonomy): domain Eukaryota; kingdom Metazoa; phylum Chordata; class Lepidosauria; order Squamata; family Eublepharidae; genus Eublepharis; species Eublepharis macularius. The sequence continues at coordinate 86,959,364 of NC_072794.1, read as the reverse complement.
TGGCTGAGCAGAAACAAGATGAGCCAATCAGAGTGGAAGTTTGACAAACAGGTATTCTTACAGATATGCCAGAGATTCGGACATCCAGAGATAGATCTTTTCGCAACTGCACAGAACAATCAAGTTCAAGAGTTCTTTTCAAGACAAAAGGAACAACAAGTGATGGGCATAGATGCATTGAACTAAGACTGGCCTCGGGGGCTGCTGTACACCTTCCCACCAATAAAGATAATAAGCAGGGTAATCCAGAAGGCAGTAGAACAGAAGGTGGAGGTAATAATGATTGCCCCCTTCTGGCCATGGAGGCCATGGTTTCAAGACCTGAAAAGACTGTCAAGTGCAGACCCATGGAGGCTTCCATCCAAGGACCTGTTAACCCAAGGGACTATGCTGCACCCAAATCCGGAGACTCTAAAATTAACAGCCTGGAGGTTGAGCACAACCAGCTCAGAGAACTGGGGTACCCAGAAAAGGTGATCTCCACGACGCTGGCTTCTAGGAAACATTCCACGAATAAAAGCTACAATAAAACATGGCAGGTGTTCGGGAAATGGCATAGAAAGAAAGGGATCCACTAATTGCTTCTGAAAAACAAATACTACTTTCCCTTCAAGACGGACTAGATACAGGACTTAGTACTAGTACTCTAAAGAGACAAGTGGCGGCAATTTTGGCAATTAGAGGATCAAAGAGAGGGATGTCTCTTACAAAACATCCTCTTATTAAAAGATTCCTGAGGGGTACTATGCTAATCACAAGTACATAGGTTTCCAACCTGGAACCTGAACCTAGTGCTCAATTCCCTCACAAAAGAGCTGTTCAAACCCATAGCGACTTGCCCTCTGAAAGAACTAACCCTCAAGATGGTTTTTCTGGTGGGCCTGACTTCAGCGAGAAGAGTATCAGAGATCAGAGCTCTGTTGGTGAACAGAGAATTATGTATTTTTCATGACAAGGTAGTGTTAAGGATAGACCCTACTTTTATACCCAAGGTTAACTCTCTTCCATAGGCAAGAAGATAATAGTCCTGCCTTCCTTCTGCACTAATCCTAAACATGAGAAGGAGAAAGAGCGGCGCAAGCTAGATGTAAGAAGGGCTTTGAGTTATTATATAGAGAGAACCAAACAGGTGTGAAAAGTGGAGAACATGTTGGTCTCATTTAGAAAGAGCTCCATAGGGGGGAAAGTGACATCCTCCACAATAAGTAGATGGATCAGGGAATGTATCAGTTTAGCATATAAGACCAGAAAGGTGATACTACCTGCAGGGATTACAGCACACTCCCTAAGAGGAACTGCCACCTCAGCAGCGTATAAATCTTTTCCATCCTTAGAAAAAATATGTAGATATGCGACATGGAAGTCTGTTCATATGGTCATGAAACATTACAGGATAGATCAAATGGCGTCTGTGGAAGCAGCCTTCGGTAGAAGGATTTTACAGCAAGTTCTGGACACATAGTATCTAGAATACCTACCCAAAGGTACACTGCTAGAAATATATCCCAAGTGTCAGGACTGCTTCACTCCAGGACCACAGGAGAATAGAATATTTTATTCACTTACCATGAAGCTTCCTTTCTCGGTGGTCCGGGAGTGGGGCAGTCCAAGAACCCACCCTGCTCTAGGTTACAGACAATGACAAAAAAAGTTTTTTTTAAATAAAATTTTATTGTTGAGTGGAAAAACAAAAGAAAATTTTCCAGATTTAACACATATAATCCCATTTTTCCCCCTTACTTTGTCCCCCACCCTTTTCTTCCCCCTGCCCTATTGACTTCCAACAGCTTTCCAACCCTTAACCCTTCTTATTACTTAAATATATTTCATTTATATTTTCCTACCAACTTTAAATCATAATATCTCTTACTCTAAGCACATTCTTATTCTTTTACATAAACTCTATCAAACATACTATCAATATAGTATATCTCATATCAATATAACATAACAATATAGTATAATATATAGCAGGGATCCCACTATCTCTTTAAACTTATTCTATTTCTTTTCTTTTAGGCATATAATCCATCAAATACACTATCAATATAGTATATATTATAGTAATATATTATATATATATTGTATGCTATGCCACAAAAAAAAGTTGATGAGTTATGTTAAGGGCGTTGTGTGTTTTGCAGTTAATATGTCAGTTTCTAATGTAGAATAGGGCATGGAGACAAGGAAAGAACCAACAGGAGGACGTTTGGGGCTTGGAAAAGAACTGATGAGTCTGGGGAGCCCCTCCCCCCAGGATCGCAAGTTTCGTCCGACCCTGCAGGAGGAGGAGGAGCTACTCGAGTGTCAGGACTGCCTTACTCCTAGACCACTGAGAATGGAAGCTTCATGGCAAGTGAATAAAATCTTCCATTCCCCAGCAGAGTTTTTAATTCTTCCTCCTTTTAAAAATTTCTTACAGAATACCTTGCATTTTTTCCAGCTTTTCCCCCTTTCGAGTTGTGATGTATGAAGTGGCCTCTTATAAATGCTTTACTTGCATCCCAAACCATTCTCAAATCTGTACCCTTGTTCAAATTTATTCAAAAAATTCTTTCAACCTTTTTTTACAGTCCTCCACAATTGCCTCTTACTGTAGTAAAGATTTATTTAATTGCCATCTAAATGTATTAGAATTGGTTCTATAACTTACATTTATAGGATTATGGTCTGAAAAGGACTTTGGCAATATCTCCACTTTACCAATTTTGGTCACCCAATTTTTCGATACCCAGACCTTATCTATACATGTCAAAGATTTATGTCTCTCAGAATAGAATGTATATTCTCTGGAATCCCTATTTTTTTGTCTCCAAACATCCTCCAAACTCATATTATCAATCATGTCAAAACAAACCTTTAGTAATTTGCCTTGAGTATCTTTTATGTTTTTCTCAGAGCATCTATCTATTTGTGGAGAAACTACACCATTCCAATCATCCATCAGCCAACTTTCATAGGACAAATCCACCAGTTTTTCCCAAAGATATTTGTAGAACCTCCCCTTTTCCTCATTTGGTGTATAGATTCCCACCATCAAAATTTTGATCCCATTCAATGTCACCTGCACCCTCACAAATCTGCCATGATTGTCAGATATTACAAGTTCTGGTTTCAGTGCTAGTTTTAGATACAATACCACCCCATTTTTCTTTTTATTTGAAGAGACAAATCCCGCCCCCCAATTTTGTAATCCAGGTACTTGAAATCTTTTTTTCTGGTATGAGTTTCTTGTAAGCAAATGATGTCAGCTCTCAGTTTTTTCAAATAATGAAATATTTCTGTCATTTTTGAGGAGCATTCGCCCCATTTATATCCTACATTATGCATTTGTATTTGGGTTTTAATTATTATCAGAGTCCACATCTTCTTGTTCTTCATCTTTCTGTTCCAGTGAGGGCTGTTGTAAATCTTCTGAAAACTCTTCTAAAATTTTCTTCTGTGTTTCAAAAAAACTCTTGCTTTTGAAACTGAATCCAGCCTGAATCTCTGTTGTTTGAAAGTAAAAATCACTCCTTCCAACTTGTCCCACCTAAATGGGATTTTCTTCTGTTTCAATTTTTCAGTTAAAAATACATTGTCTCTTTGTTTCCTCAAGATTCTGAGTGGTGTCTCCTTTAAATAATAACTCCAACTTCCCGTATTCTCAATTTCTTCTTATCATGTTGTAGAACTAGATCTCTTTCTGACTTTTTGACAAAATGCACTATATCTTTTGGTAGCTTGTTCTGTGTTGCATACCTGGTGGAATTTCTGTATACTTTATCTAACTTTAGGTCAACTCTTGGGATGTCTCACTGGAGAAATTCTGCCAAGGCCTCCCCCACCCAATGTCAAATATCTTCATCTTGTGTCTCCCTAACTCCTCGTAGTCTCAGAGCATAGTCTTTCTCCCTTAGTTCCAATAAGCTATCTTGATGTTTTTCCAACTCTCTATTAAACACGGCTGTTCTGCTGTCCCGGAGCTCCACTTGATTGTTCAACTACCTCCTCACATGTTTTTTAAACACCTTCAATATTTTTAATTAGCTCAGTTAAATCTGTTTTAAATTTCATAAAATTGTATTCCATTATCTTTTCAAATGAATCTAGTTTATCACCTAGTTGATCAAAGAGTTTTTGCATCAAATCTGCGGATGTAAGAGTGTCTATAGAGGTAGATTGTTTTCTTGTACCTTGAGACATTTTCCACTAGATGACTCTGTTTCTCTATGAATAATCTGTGAAGCCTTTTTATAGATAGTGTTGTTTACTGTCAACTTTGTTTACATTCCAGTCCCAAGTTTCAAGGCCTTTGCTTCAACCTTAGCTTTTTCTATCCAGTTTTATTTTAACCAGTCTGGCCAATAAAGTCCCAATATAAATTCACAGTTTACAGAGAAAAACAAACAGTAAGCTCTTTGGTTCCCTTTAGTCTGTTAAATCTTTCCTTCTCATATATAGTTTAAGAGCTTTCTGCTAATGATGTATCATTAATCTTCTTATCCTTACTTAAAAGGAAAGAAAAAAAAGAGAAAGTCCAGGAAAGCAGAGTATTATCTCATCACACAGTAAATATTTGTGTCTTAGAGTTGGTTAATTCTTTGAAATCGTCATATTTAAGACTTGAGCATAGGCTTGCCTTTGAACTCCAATCATAGCTGCTAATAGATGTTTTCTCCCCGTCTCCAGAAGCCCCAAATTTACAGTCACCACCCAGGACAAACCTGGGCAGTAAGACCTTCAGCAGAGTGGTCAAACAGAGCACAAGTGAGTAAACTCACAATCCCTCTTTATCCAGAGCGATTAATCAACTGGATTTGCATCTCCAGCCATTAATCAAAGCTATGTTGTCTCTCCCAGCACAGAAAACTTCAGGCAGCCATGTCCTCCCATCACATGATCGATTAAGATCTTTCTAAAAATGAACACATCCAGCAAAATATTCTTTTTATTGTCAGTCTTTCTGTACTGTCCCACTTGGGACTGCACATATGCAGGCCTGCCGATCGGTAGGTTCTATAGCTAAAAATTCCTCTAGGGGAGTCCTGACCCTTCCCAGAGCACATGTACGGCTTGTTTCCTGCCAAAACAGCACTTTGCATGGATCCTCTCTTCCTGGAAATACATGCAGAAAAAGTGATACTAAGACCTAGCTTGTAATTTTTACCCAAAGTAGTCTCCAAATTCCATAACTCACAGGAATTAAATACTACTTGTATTGTTCCGTTCTCTGATGTCTGAAACAGAGAGTACTTGATATTTGCTGGACGTAAATCGCGCCGCATCATTTAGGTCAGATGTCCAACTTTTCATTTGTTATGCAAATAAGGGGGGGAAAGGCAACTTCTTAAACCATTGCTAGATGGTAGTTCACTAGTTCTGGCTATTAAGATGTGCTGAACAAGCCAACTTACCATGTCCTTTGAGAGTTCATATCCATTTTACCAGGTCACAGGCATCTTCAGCAGCCCTGGTTAAAGGTGTTCCTCTTCTAGACATCTGTAGAGCTGCAACATGAATGTCTGCCAATATTTTCATCAGGTACTATGCCTTAGATGTACATAACAGGAGAGAAGCAGCCATAAGTCAAGCAGTCCTGCAAATGCTATTCTCATGAAGAACTCACCCCTCCTTCATGGGTAAGTGGCTTGTTAATCTACCACGTGGGACTGCACAGAAAGACTTGACAATGAAAACAGGGTTCACTTACCTGTAACTGTTGTGCAATGAGGTTTTCTGTGCAGGCACACACACCTTTCTGCCTTCCCTGCTGAGTACTGTTCACTACTTACTTGGAGAGTCTGCTGGCTAAGAAGGAACTGAGAGTCAGGAATGCTGCTCCTCCCAGAGAGCGGAATGTTTGGGTGGGCCTACTATGATGTAAGCCCCACTCACTCCCCCATTGTGAGGTAGAATTTCCCTCGAAAACTGTCAAGATTGCTTGCTGTGGCTCCGTCCCGCACTTTAAAACATACATATTTTTTCACTTATCTCACAGCACACATATTTGGTAGGGGAGAAGCAGGAGCCCATGTCTTTTTAAAATGAAATGGCATTAGGAGCTGAGTAAAAGGAAAGAGCAGGTATATTAAACAGGCATGGTTGGTATATAGGTAGGCAGGGAAAGCAATGCTGACGTAAACTTTGATTGTAGAACAGAATACTTCATAAACTTTAGGCACAATAATAATCCTAAATCTTAGTTTCAGTAGTCACAGATCTTAAAAAGTAAGAGATTGGTAGTTTCAGACTTACGGTACATTAACAAGGTTTCTTCTGACTTCAACACAGCACTCTTTCCCTTTATATCAGACTTGGGGTCCTCCTAAGTGCCACCCCCCTTTTTTAGATATTGGGCAGGAATTATTCTTCTCCAAAAGACATAACCCTGATTAGTTGATTGAAAGGGAGTCTCCTTTCACTACCAACTTCCTCTGACAACACTCTGCCCCCCCAGTTCTGTGTAAATCAGTGCTGTCTTTCACATTTAAGTACTTTAACTAAAAGTTTTCCATAAACCTAAAGCTATCCCAGTTAGGGCAAATTTTCCCTTTTTCCTCACATTGAAGGTTACTAGTCTGACCCTCTTTGTCAGACTCCAAACTTCAACTGCTTCCACAATTCTTTCAGCACCAATTGTTGTCTTCTCACTGGCCAATCACAGAGAGGGGGGAACAACCTGTCAATCATTCTCCCTTCAGGCAGTTTTTAACCCTTTCCCTTCCACTCTTTGGGTGCTACACTTTGTAAACCTTTCATTTAGAAGCCCATTCTGTCACACCTGTGCATGCGCAGATCCATGTGTGTCTGCACAAAAGACCTCAGTGAACAACAGTTATAGTTAAGCACAGCTCTATCTCTCTTTTTCTCTAAAACATAAGCTGAAAATCTCCTTCTCCCAACTATTGTAAATCTCTTCTTCTAATTTTACTTCATTTAACATGTAGTTACATTTCAGCACTTACTTAATGTTGCTGAAGGTGTCCAGTTTATTTTTAAATTTGACTTGTATTGATAAGGAATCATCTAGGAAATATATCTAAGAAAATTAATCTAATAATAATTTAGGAATATGGGAAAATGCTCTTGCTTTTTAGAAGGCATGCTGAGTTGGTTTAAATTTTAAGTTTATATTGTAGTAACTCTCTAAATCTTGTGTTTGGACACTGGAATATTATTAGAAGTTCATAATTGGCGATCTGCTCAACAGGTTCAATAAGGATCTTGGTGGCATTTCCTGACAAATGGAGAACTATTTCCAAACAGAAGCATATAACCTTGATAAGGTTTTAGATGAATTTGAACAAAACGAAGGTGAGTAATTTGTTAGGATAGAGGATGTAAATTGACCTCTAGATTTGTGGCTCTGTTTGTTTTGTCTTTTTGCTTCCATTACAACTATTATATTTGCCGTTACTGTAGTAATATTTGAAAAACACTGGAAATTGTTTACAAATTTTGACTAGATAGAACATTAATGGGATGTTTAAACATTGTGTCAGTTGGATAGAAATGTAATTTTCAGATGATTGTTTCCTGACACAAACTTAGTAGGTGAACTGTGAGTGCTTATGTGCTGTTTCTGCATCTTATGTTTTAATGTTACATCTGACTATTAAGTTATTAAGACAAACCCAAAGATTTTCTATAATTAGTTTTCAGAATCCTTGGTTTAATTGCTTGTACCCAATTCTTTCACTCTAGCAAACAGTTTGCTAACATTTTATCTGCACTAGTCCTTATGAAATTCCAAAATAAATATAACCCCCCCCAATAACTAGGTTTTAAAACTTATATAACAGATTTCTGTGTTGTGTGTTCATCTTGTGTTTCTCAAAAGGCTGTGGGGAAGAGAGAAAGGAGCATGAATAGTCACAATATCTATGAGCTAAGCTACAAGAGACGAATTACATGAGGAGGAGCACATGAAGGGAGTAGCAGTGTTAGCCAGGAAGCTGAGTTTTAAAAGAGATTGGAAGGCTTTGTCAATTTCCCCTCTCTACAGAGCCAGGGAGATTGCTACTCAGAGGGTTTGTTTATTTCCTCTTTGCCTCTTAGAAGGAGGGGTGAAACTGACAGAGCCTTCCCCAGGCAAAGAGGAAATTAACAAACCCTCTGAGCAAGGATCTCCCTGGCTCTGTAGAGAGGGGAAATTGACAATGCCTTCTGATCTCTTTTAAAACTCAGCTTCCTGGCTAACATTACAACTCCCTTCACATGCTCCTCGTGTAATTCGTCTCTTGTAACTTGGCTCTATGTTGCTAATCTTTATATATGGTGGGGTGAAAGAAAATTACAAATATATGTATTTTCCTCTCACAAAATATATACATACCACAATCTGTGCTGTAAATCACACCTTTCTCATTCTGCTTTAGACATTTCTTTGGCTTTGTTAAACATTACATAACTTTTGTAAAATTCAACTCCCATGTTGTTTTTCATGTCTGTGACTCAGTGTAGAACCTACCACCTTGTTTTGAAGGTAGCTGAACCAAAGTTCCTTCTTATATCAAGTCTGTTCTCTAACAAAGATCTTAACATGAATGGCATTTATAGCTTTTCATGTAGGTATTAGGCTATAATTCCTTTCAGTAATTAGGGCATTTTTGAGCCTTAACATTGGTAGCATCTGTTACATGGAAAATGCTGTCTTTGGTGTTTAATGGGGCTGTAGTTATGAAAATAGTCAAAATGCTGTTAAAATATAATGGGATTTTATTATCTTTTTGGTAATATTTGTTGATTAGTTTGACTTGTAGAATTGCTTTCTTATACTATAATTTTATTTCTTTGAAGTAATGGAAGTGTTGTGAATCTATGGGTAACTCATAAACCAAGTTTTAGTGGGTAGCCATGTTGGTCTGCTGTAGAACACCACGATTTGAGTCCACTGGCGCCTTAGAGACCAACAAGATTTTCAGAGTGTACACTTTTGAGAGTCAAAGGTCCTGTCTTCAGACAAAAGTAGAAATGGAGATCCTGGAGCCTTTTTTTCCTAGCCAAAGGTAGGTGAGGAGTTTGAAGGCAGGGCATCAGGATGTAAAGGTACAGTTTGTTTAGATGGGAGGGGTGCAGCAAAGGAAGATGTTAGGATGTCAACTTTATTAGAGCAGAAATTAGCACCTGTAGTGAGATAAGAATCCTAAGTCTCTGTTCAGCTCTGAGGGTAGGGGCTCATTGCTTTGAATTTGTGAAAACATTGCCCCCCCACACATCTTCCTTTGCTACACCCCTCCCATCTACTCAAGCTGCATTGTATCTGGACATCGTGATAGCCTCCCTTGTAAGACTCTAACCACCTTTGGCTGAGATATAAAGGCTCAGGGATCTCCATTCCTACTTGTGTCTGAAGAAGGAAACTCTGACTCACTAAAGATTACACTCTGAAAATCTTGTTGATCTCTAAAGTGCTAGTGAACTCAAATCCTGCAGTTCATAAACGAAGTGTTCTGTATTACTCTTGTGTTTCTTTCCCCTAATGGCACTTAGCAGTGTATGCTGTATGAGGGAAAGGAGAAGGTACAGCTGCAACCTAGAAAAGTGACTGGAATTTTTCTGACCAGAGGAAAGGTGTTGGAAAGGCAGACTAGTATCTTTGGGCAGAGGAACAGTGTGAGGAACGTAAATGAGCATAATCCTCTCTTTGCTGGTTAATTTTTTGCTGTTATTGTCATCACTTGGTGGTCACTGCACCAAGAAGAAAAGAAACAGTAGGGCAGAGGTTAGAGATTCCCACTTGTTTCTTTCTTGCTCCAACATACTATTTTCCTAGATGCTGCTGGGCTATCTGCCTCTACTGAATAGAGTAAAATGTGACTTCTTTATATGGGCTGTCCAGCTTCTCTTCATAGAGCATAGGGAGCTTGCATTTCTGCCGCTTCCTTTGACTACTGGGATGGCAGATTTTCCCGTTTAGGGTCTAATGCGTTCCTCTTTGAGAAAAAGGTAATGATTCCCTCCCCATAACATTACTTTTTTCTCAAAGTGGTACAGCATTGCAAATCTGTAAGCAGAACAATTCCTTGTTCTGTTTTCACGTTATATAGAACTGTTACATAAAACAGAAAGGGGAGCTTACATAGCAGTATGTTGGCAAAAAATAGGCCTTTACTTTGGTCCCATCAATCCTACAGAATTTTTTTTCTTCATTTCATAAAGAACTTGCACACACACATTTTACATGATATCCCTTGAATTTTGGCAATAAGAGACTTTACTTCAAATATATACAGTATTTTACCCAATATTTTTGCTAGGTAGATACTTCTGTAAAATACTTAAGAGGTCACCATGCTGTTATAGTGTTGACTGTAGAAAATTCTGGTTGATATTGTTTCTGTAATATTAGTTAATGTAAAAGGTGCTTTGCATTATTTTAATCATTTATACTTGTTATGTTTCTGTCAAATTGATTAGGCTGTGATACAATAACTTGCCCAAAGCCCCTCAGTGAGCTTTAGGATTAAACCACAAAATTGAGCTTTCTTGAAATCTAAAAGTGACATTCTGTTTGCTCTGTTACACCGTACTGTTTCAAGAGTTCTAGAGATGGACACGAACTGAAATATGAACCAAAATTCGTGATGAACCAGGCTGGTTCATGGTTCGTGGACTAGAGGTTTGTCAGATCCCATTTCTGATGAACTGCCACGAACTTTAGGCTGGTTCATTTGGCTCATTTTTCAGTTAATCACGGTGGACAGCCTGGTGTCGATCAATCAGTTTTCTAGGCAACAGGGGATGGACTTCCTGCAGACCTTCTGTTGACCCGGAATTGACCTGCTGACCTGGAAGTGACCTACTGACCCAGAAGTGGTGATTTGCTGGCCTGGAAGTGATATTTTCACGAACCAAAACGAATCGATCCATGAACCAGGGCAGGTTCATGAAAGTTCATGGTTCGTGAAACGTGATGAACCACGAACTGCATGGTTCTGTTTTTTTCTCGTTTGTGCCCATCTCTAAAGAGTTCATAATAATCCCTATGGTGTCATGTGATTTGGCTTTCACTTACCCATCATGCCCTACAACAGCTTTCATGTCATGTGTATCAATAAAAAATTTAAAATAGCTTTTGCCAATTAGAATAATATTGCTAGAAAATATTTATGTTCTAGGCCTGTTACCTAAATTGATTTTAACTTTAGAGAGCTGTAATAAGTTTAGTCAAAGAAGAGTGGGAATTGTAAATCTGTAGTTTCTTCACAACTCTTTAGTTCTCAGAGTTCCTTCAAAAGAAACTACAACAGTGAAATTGGTGCATGTTTATTGCGTGAAAATTTCCCCGATACCATCCTTTTAGCTGCTGATACAGCATTCTCAGGTAAGTATTACTGTCTTTGGCAGTACTGTTGGATGCTTATTCATACTCCACCTTTCTCTCCATGGGACCCAAACAGCTGACATGATTCTCCTCTCTTCCATTCTATCCTCACAACAACCCTGTGAGGTACGTTAGGCTGAGTGTGTGTGATTGGTCCAAGGTAACCTAGTCAGCTTTCATGGAAGAGTGGGAATTTGATCCTGGGCTTCCCAGATCCTATAGCTATAGCGACACTATAGCTACCATGCCACACTGGACATTCTGAATTTCTTTCAGAAGCAGCTTACATATAGAAAATGTTGATGTTCTTTTTACAAAACAAAAAATTCATAGCTGTGCTGAATTTACTGTGTACTTACATAAGACATTGTATATTTTTTTTCAGATGAGGGTGTTTCGCCTACATTATTGGAAGCAAAATGGAATCAGATACTGGATCCTCCTTCTCATCGGTTGTCTTTTAATCCAACTCTGGCCAGTGTGAATGAATCAGTTCCTGATGAATGTCCACAAAAATTAAAATCTTTGTCCCTGTCTCATTTAGCTGCTGCATCAATAGGCGAAGGGAGTTTTTGTACTAATGGAAATAATATAAGCTCAGAGAGCTCAAATGTGTGGATTGATGAACAGGCGACAGCAGATGATCAGCTTGTTAAAAGAAATAGTAATCAGAATTATCAGTGTAATTCTGTGAATGGAGAAGATAGGAAATGTGGTGAAACAGCTTGTTTACTAGAGGAAAAAAATGTTCTGGTTGTAGCAGTCATGCATAATTGTGACAAGACATTGCAGAGTGGTGATTTATTAGACTGTAAAAATTACAGCAATCCCTCCCTAATGGATACTGTTAGCTTTACATTGGACAATGAAACCCAACAAACTGATCACCTTGATGTTACTGTAAATGGGATAACTGAGAAAGATACAGACACTGAAAAGGAAACAGTACAAGAAAACAAGCTGTATATGGAAGATTTTGTTAATCATTGTAGTGTTGTTGCCGTTACTTCTGAGTGCCTATCCGGAGGAGATTCTTCCTCTCATTTAAAGGAGAATGAGAACACAAATAAAGATCTTCAGCAATTAGAATCTGCAGCAGCAAATGTAGTTACCTTACACAGGTCACCTGGTGGTTGTGCATCAGGTGAGGGTTTTGATATTGCTACTGCTGCCCAGAGAACTGAGCTAGAAACAAGAAACAATTCACCTGGTACACACAGTAGCAATTGTTCCAGAGAGATTTCTGTAGTAGATCAAACAACCCAACAGTTTCAGTCAGTACCTGAGATCTCTGAAGCTTATCAGCATGATGCATTTAAAAGTGACAATAACTGTGAGCATTTTGATAGACATTCCACAACATGGGATGAAAATGCAGTTGAAAAAAAAACTGACAAATGTGAAAATATTCTCAGAACAACTGAATTGCTCAGTGTGGCAGAGTGTTTATCTAAATCTCAGGAAATGACTAATGGGGAACTGACTAAACAAAACGAACAAAGTAATAAACAAACATATAGGGAGAATGAAGCACTATTTCATATAGCAAAGCATGAGGAGGTATATAGTAATAATGGCGATAACAGTGAAAGTATGACAGAAGGAGATGCTGATATAAAAGGAATGTGTACGGATGAGCTTGAAGACTGCAGTTCTACTGGTGTCATGGGTATATCAGCATCAAGTATTCTGCCCAATGGTTGTGATTCCTATGGAATACAGAATCCAATTTTTGCTCATATTCCAAAGACTTTACCCTCTAAGGAAGACTCTGTGACTGAAGAAAAGGAGATAGAGGAGAGCAAATCGGAATATTACAGTAATGTTTATGAACAAAAAGGCCATGAGACGACAGACAAGAGTGGTCTCATTTTGAACTGCACTGGAGACCAAATGAAAAAAAAATATTTACACAGTTTCCACAGTCCAGCACCATCTGAACCAAGTGAAACATCATCCAAACCAGCATCTAGCTTGCAACCTCTCAGTGTTCCTTTTGGTGGTGCCCGACCCAAACAACCTACAAATCTTAAGCTACAAATTTCAAAGCCATTATTGGACCATTTACAAAATGATCTTGTTCCCCCAAATTGTGGAGGCAACAGTAAAAACAAAAATGATATATCTGGAAAAGGAAAACTGGGTGAAAACTTAACACCAAATACATTTTCTGATGAAACATCACTGAGTACTTCTATCGTTGATAGTGGTGGGGAACATTCAGTTGAGTATGAGTCTGGGGTTTCTAGTAGTTTGTGCCTTGCAGCAGCCTCGGATAGTCCAGACAATGATCTTGGAGCTGGCCAGTTTGGCATTCCTACAAGAAAGCCATTTACTACTTTGGGCGAAGTGGCTCCAGTTTGGGTTCCAGATTCTCAAGCACCAAACTGCATGAAATGTGAGGCAAGGTTTACATTTACAAAAAGGCGGCACCATTGCAGAGCCTGTGGAAAGGTAAGATTTTATGAATGATAGAAATTGTAGATAAGGCTAAAATTGTAGACAGGCTATTGCTAATTCTACTATTTTCTGGAAATGTTTTATTTTCAAGTGAGCATAGTATGCAAGTCATCTGTTTATTTTTAATTGTTACTGAGAGTAGTTGGTTATTATTAGTGGTCTAATCATTCTTTTTAGGATTTAGGTATTCTAGAATTCCTTAAATATGAGATTTTCATGGAAATATTTAACCACATAAAGGAAGCTAGCTTCCCAAATTATTACATCATTCATTTTATTTTATCTGCCCCATGGCTTGGGATACAAGGCAGTTCTTCCATTCATAAATGTTTAAGATAATTCATGATGCTATGTTATGTGTACAATGTACAACAAATGTGTGATGTGTATTATTTTAGTTTTCAGCTGTGGAGAAAAATCTTGAAAAAACTTCTTTTCATTAAATGTGAAAGCAAGAGCAACAGTTCAGATGCATGGCTGTAAAGATTTTAACCTTTCTTCATGGTTATCAGTCATATGTTTTAGATACCAGTATTTGAATTTATGTTTTCTCCATATTCATAGAAATCGCGGGTGGTGAAAAATGTCTCTGGCAGCAGAAAATGCTTATATATGTGCCTGCCTAGTTGTACTTAACTATAAAGTCATAATGAAGATGATGAAACAGCTATATACTGAGTCAGAGCTTTGATTCATCTAGCTTAGTATTGCCTGCTCTTGACTGGAAGCAGTTCTCCAGATCATGCTACTTGAGACCCTTTAACTGGACCTACCAGGAACTGAGGATCTTCTGTCCTCTATTTTGGTTCTTGAGTCTTGAATGGTGCTTAGTATTGTAGATATTGTTGCACTAGTGGGGAATGTTGACCATAATACTATTGTTCAGCAGTAGCATTAATATCAGTGGGAAGTTCCCCCCAAGTGCAGAATAATCACATTTGACTTCAAAAGAAGGAACTTTACAAAAATGAGACTAGACAGAAGAAAGATGAAAGAGAAATTAAGAGAGTCAGGTCCCTCCAGGATGCTTGGAAGCTATTTAACACCAACCAAAAGAGGCTCCCCTGGTAACACAATGCAAAACCACAAGTAGCAAAGCCACAACAAGAGGAATAAGAATAATCACAATGTCAAATAGAAATCCAATACAGGCTTTATAGCGCTATCTATCTTATTAATGCATGTAGTCACTTTATAAGATTGATAGCGCTATAAAGCCTGCATTGGATTTGTATTTGACATTGTGATTATTCTTATTTCTCTGGTTCTGGCTTTGCTGCTTGCGGTTTTCAAAGCTATTTAAACCAACTGAGGCCTAATTGAGGCCTATATAGAATATATACTTCAGAGTAGGACTGGTAATACCCGTTCTAAAAGGATGACTGCATGGGATGAATGGAAAAGAGCAAAAGAAATGTAAGTTGACAATCAGGCAAGCAAAAAGAATTTAAGGAGTCAATTCTAAAAAAAAAAACACAAACGTGTTCAAATATGTTATGAGCAGGAAACCAGTTGGGCTGATGGAGGATAGAGGGATGAAAGGATTGATAAAGGAAAAACAAGGGGAGAGAATTCATTCAGTTTCTTTTCCTTCTATTTTCACTATGGAAAATGTGGGGAATGTACCCATGCAGTAGCTGTTGTTTTTGGAAAGGATTTTGAAGAATTGACTCAAATGGAGTTGGTGAAAGATGAGAACTACTGGTCAATTAAAAAGAGTCCAGTAGCACCTTTAAGACTAACCAATTTTATTGTCGCATAAGCTTTCGAGAATCAAGTTCTCTTCGTCAGATGCACGGTACAGAAACTGGTCAAATATAGAAGAGGAGGGGGGGAGAAGGGGAGGAGAGAGAAGATGCAGTTAGGGGGGGAGAGAGACGGATGTAACCAAAACATTCCTTTGCTAGTAAATGTAAACATCTCCTCTTGGTATGGAGATTAATTGGCTTGTGTGAGGCTTCAAAGGAGTTTGCCGTGTTGGTTTGTAGCAGCAAAACAACCCGACCATCCAATTCCAATGTAGTATAAGCCTTCGATAACCACAGTTCTCCCCGTCAGATGCATCTGACAAAGAGAACTGTGGTCCCCGGAAGCCCACGCCAGGTGCCCCTGGGCTCCCCCAGACCCCGCCTCTGTAAAGGAAATCTGTTACCTGTGATAATGTGATAACCATTCATAGTCCCTATTCAGTCCCAGCTTGACAGAGTCAAATTTGCATATGAATTCCAATTCAGCAGCCTCCCGTTGGATTTTGTTTTTGAAAGGTTTCTGTTGAACTACAGCAACCTTTAAGTCTTTGATGGAATGTCCTGGTAGATTGAAGTGTTCTCCCACTGGTTTCTGGATGTTTCCATTTCTAATGTCAGATTTGTGTCCATTTATTCTTTTGCGTAGAGGTTGGCTGGTTTGTCCAATGTACAGAGCAGAAGGACATTGTTGGCACATGAGGGCATATATCAGATTGGAGGATGAGCAGCTGTAAGAGCCAGAGACACTGTAGTTGATGCCATTGGGTCCTGTAATTGTATTCCCTGGGTAGATATAGGGGCAGAGCTGGCATCTGGGTCTGTTGCAGGGCCTGGTACCTGTGCTGGTGACTCTGCTGGCCGATTCATGATTGTGAGTGAGAAGTCGTTTAAGGTTGGGGGGCTGTCTGTAGGCAAGGAAAGGTCTTCCACCCAGGGCTTCTGAGAGAGAGGTATCATTTTCCAGGATGGGTTGTAGCTCACTGATGATATGTTGGATGGGTTTGAGCTGGGAGCTATAGGTGACAACCAGTGGTGTTCTGTTGTTAGTTCCTTTAGGTTTGTCCTGGAGCAGACTGTTTCTGGGTACTAGTCTGGCCCTGTTGATTTGTTTCTTCACTTCATTTGGTGGGTACTGTAGTCTCAAAAATGCTTGTTGTAAATCTCTTAAGTGTGAGTCTCGGTCGAGAGCATTGAAGCAGATACGGTTGTAACGTAAGGCTTGGCTGTAAACAATAGACCGAGTGGTATGTTTAGGGTGGTAGCTGGAGGCATGTAAATATGAGTATCGGTCTGTTGGTTTCCGGTATAAGGTGGTATGTATTTGTCCATTATGTAGTTGTACAGTGGTGTCCAGGAAGTGTACCTGTTGTGTAGAGTGGTCCAGGCTTAGGTTGATAGTAGGGTGAAAGTTATTGAAGTCCTGATGAAATCTCTCAAGGGCTTCCTTCCCATGGGTCCATATGATGAAGATGTCATCCAGGAATCTTAAGTATAATAGTGGTTCCAGTGGATGGGAGCTGAGGAAGCGTTGCTCCAAGTCCGTCATGAATATGTTAGCATATTGTGGTGCCATGCGTGTGCCCATGGCTGTGCCATTAATCTGTAGATATAAGTTGTCACCTACAGACAGCCCCCCAACCTTAAACGACAATTCATATGCAAATTTGACTCTGTCAAGCTGGGACTGAATAGGGACTATGGTTATCACAATATCACAGGTAACAGATTTCCTTTACAGAGGCGGGGTCTGGGGGAGCCCAGGGGCACCTGGCGTGGGCTTCCGGGGACCACAGTTCTCTTTGTCAGATGCATCTGACGGGGAGAACTGTGGTTATCGAAGGCTTATACTACATTGGAATTGGATGGTCGGGTTGTTTTGCTGCTACAAACCAACACGGCAAACTCCTTTGAAGCCTCACACAAGCCAATTAATCTCCATACCAAGAGGAGATGTTTACATTTACTAGCAAAGGAATGTTTTGGTTACATCCGTCTCTCTCCCCCCCTAACTGCATCTTCTCTCTCCTCCCCTTCTCCCCCCCTCCTCTTCTATATTTGACCAGTTTCTGTACCGTGCATCTGACGAAGAGAACTTGATTCTCGAAAGCTTATGCTACAATAAAATTGGTTAGTCTTAAAGGTGCTACTGGACTCTTTTTGATTTTGCTACCACAGACTAACACGGCTAACTCCTCTGCATCTATGGTCAATTAAAAACTACCAAGTCTCTGGATCCAGATGGCTTATACCCAGAAGTTCTTAAGGAACTCAAATGTGCAATTATTGATCAATTAATAATTGATCAATAAATAATATGTCCCAGCGGGACATATTATTGTTCCGACGGGCCTGTAAGACAGAGCTGTTCCGCCAGGCATTCGGTGATTGAAGGGGGCGGTGCCATGTCGGCCTCCCATCTTTGGGGTTGGGGAGGGTTCTCCCCACCACTGCACTTTGTTAATTTGTTTTATTGTTTGTATATTGATTTTAGTTCTTGTTTTTATCGATTTTAACTGTTCACCGCCCAGAGCCCCTGGGGATGGGCGGTATATAAATTGAAATATAAAATAAACCTATGTAATTTGTAACTTGTTACTAAAATTTGTCTCTACTAGAAGGCAGAAGTAACAAATATTACAATTTTTAAAAAGGGTTAAGAGAGGATCCAGGAAATTACAGACCAGTTAGCTTAACACATGTTCCAGGTTAATGGGTAGAAATTTTATTAAAGAGATATTTATTAATCACACAAAGAAGTAAAGCTGTTGCGCCACCAACTTTTGGTATTCTTTTAGAAGATTAATGAGTGTGTGAAAAAGGAGATCCAATAAACTTTATATACTTGGATTTCTTTTATGGTTTTAAATTGGTTCAATAATGGGAAGCAGAGAAAAAGAATAAAAGGACATTTCTTGCAGTGGAGGAAAGTGAACAGTTGAGTTCCACAAGGATCAGGCCTCTTGGTCAGGCCCATCGCGAAGCGGCTCCTCCCCCCTTTCCAGTCACTAGGGCGGCTCCTGCTGGGAAGTTCCTGGGAAAGTTTTCGCTGTCAGCGGCCAACTGATAGGGAGGCAGCGATCGGAAGGTGCCTGGCCTCCAGGTCTCCCCCTCGGCGGGAACGGGGCTGAGCTCTAGGCAAGCGAAAGACGCCCCTCCTCAAGAGAGGAAGGAGGGAGCAAGGTCCTTGGTGTTGGCCACCCGCAGAGTCACTGAGCGAGTGGCGCTGGAGCCTTCATTGGCCTTCACCAGGCAGCCCCTCTTCCTCCTTCCAGGGGAGAGCTCCTTCGTCTCTGTGCCAAGACCCTCCTCAGAGAGCCCTTTTAGTGATAAGTCATCTGCAACGCCTGAGACCATCACTGAAGAGACCACAGCGCTTCAACTTCCCTTGGCCGTCCTCACCTGGCGCAACTTGCTGCCAGTTCTTTCCAGTTGGTTGAAACCCCCCCCCCCACCTTTTATTCAATGACTTGGATACAAGGATCAGTATTGGGACCAGTCTATTTAAATTTTGACAAATGATCTGGAATTGTGGGTGAGCAGTGTAGTGACTAACTTTGTGGATGTTACCTCATTTTAGAGAATGGTAAAAACCAAAGTAGATTGTGAAGAGCTCCAGGAGGGTTTATTTGAATTAGGTGAATGGGCAAAAACATAGTAAATAAAGTTCAGTGTAGGTAATTGTAAGGGGATACACATTGGAACTCAAAATCTGAAGTTTCAACAGATACTGATGGAATAGAGTATAGCTTAGTGAAAGTGGATGTTTCAGTGGAAGTATGCAGCCGTGGTAAAAAAATAAAAATGAACTCTATGCTTGGGATTATTAGGAAAGGGATTGATTATAAAGTGAATATATATTGCAGACTTGGAAAAAGTGCAGAAGAGGGCAACTAAGATTATTAAAATTTTGGAGCACCTTTCCTATGAAGAAATGCTAAAGAACTTGGGGCTTTTCCATCTAGAAGAAGATGGCTAAGGAGAGTCATGATAGAGGTTTATAAAATTGCATGGAGCTAGAAAAAGTGGATCAAGAGAACTTTGTCTCCTGCCTCCTAATACTAGAACTGAAGTTGATGGCCAGTAGGAAGACAAAGGAAAAACTTAAATTTTATGAGGGAGTAATTAAATTATGGAATTCACTGTCAGTGGACATAGTGATGGCCATAAGCATAGATAACTTTAAAAGGAGATGGAGAACAGGTCCATCAGTGACTACTAGCCAAGATCTCAAGGGAACCACCATGACCTATGGCCACAAACCTCCCAATACCAGTTCCTAGGAGGCAGCTTATGGTAGAGGCCTAGGCTTCTGTGTCCTGTTAATTGTCTTTCCAGGGCAAATGGTTGTCCACTGTGTGAAACCATATGCTAGATGGGCCACTGGTCTGACCTTCCATAACTCTTCTTATTTCATTTGAGCACTGCTATTACGTTTTTATGTGAAAAAGTAACTGAGAGATACGGTGTAAGTTTTTAATATTTTCTGCATACACTTGAATGCCTAATTGAGTTTATACTTTTTAAAAAGGTAATGGTAGTCCCCTGTGCAAGCACCAAGTCATTACTGACCCATGGGGGAACGTTGCATCACAACGTTTTCTTGGCAGAGTTTTTACAGGGTGGTTTACCATTGCCTTCTCCAATCATCTACACTTTACTCCTAGGAAACCGAGTACTCATTTTACTGACCTCAGAAGGATGGAAGGCTGAGTCAACCTTGAACTGGCTACCTGAACTTGGCTTCCGCCAGGATCGAACTCAGGTTGTGAGCAGAGCTTGGGCTGCAGTACTGCAGCTTACCACTCTGCACCACTGGAGAGCTCTGCTCATGGCCTGAGTTCAATCCTGACAAAAGCCGGGTTCAGGTAGTTGGCTCAAGGTTGACTCAGCCTTCCATCCTTCCGAGGTCGGTAAGATGAGTACCCAGTTTTCTGGGGGTAAAGTGTAGATGACTGGGGAAGGCAATGGCAAACCACCCTGTAAAAAGTCTGCCAAGAAAACGTTGTGATATGACATCCCCCCATGGGTCAGTAATGACTCGGTGCTTGCATTGGGGACTACCTTTACCTTTTAAAATACTTTTTAGGGAAAGAGATTAGATTTGACTACACGGGTAACTTGCATAGAAATACATTTTTTAAAATGGGCTTAGTCATAAGATAGTGCTATGTGACTGAGTATATTTCTCCTATTTATTTAAGGTCTTCTGTGCAACCTGCTGCAGTCTGAAATGCAAACTGCTGTATATGGACAGAAAAGAAGCCAGAGTGTGTGTAATTTGCCATTCAGTACTAATGAATGGTAAGTAATAGGAGAGGAACTAAATATGAAATGTATTGACTTTATGCTGCATGGAACCATCTCTGTGCATGAGTGAAGCTGAAACTATCTTTTATTATATTTTGTGTTCTAGTTGGAACTGATTGTAATATGGAAAATAATTTTCATACCAGTAACTAGGCACAGATTCAAAATTTACCTTTAATGCCTTAAGTGGCTTGAGACCTTAGTACGAGGACTGCCTCTTCCTGGCAGCCAGTTAAGATTCTCTTCCCAAGCACTGCTTTCTGTGCCCTTGTCTGCAGAGATGAAGAAGGTGGTAACTGAAGATGAAGCTTTTCCAGTGACGGATCATTAGTTTGCCTGGCAGGTATTGTATTATCTTTTAGGTGCCGGGCCAAAAACATTTACTCAGGGTATTTTTTAACTGAAAGGTTCCATATTTTTAGCTGTTGTTTTTATGGCCTGCTTCTAGCTTGAGAGCTGTCTTATAATATTGTTTTTATGTCCCTAATGCGTTCTTGTTTCTTTTATTGCTGGTTTAAATTTTGTGCTTGTTTTTATGGTGGCATTGTTATGCTGTTTTTCCCTTGTGAGGCTCTTTGCACTTTCTGGAGACAAATTATATAACTTGTCTAAACAAATAATCCAAATCCAAGACCTCTAGAACATTCACAGAGGCACTCTAGAATGGTCCAGGGTCTCTATACCATCAAAGACAGAGATGTGAGGTGGAAGATTTTCTGATGCTTTATTTTTCCATGAGGAAAAATCCCTTTCTTTGTCTTGTCTTGTGATAGTAATGCAACAAACTTTTAAAGTTTTTAAATATACTTGTATTATTTTGTATAAAAGCCTATGTTCTTTGAATAAATAAATAAATAAAAGCCTATATGCTGCATGCTTTGAATAAGTGGAATGGAAGGGAATAACAATAAATAGATGCCGTTGCCAGTCCAATATTAGGAAAGCTCAGCAATTTCAAAGTTGTAATGTTTTTAAGTTGATAACCTCTAGGAATTGTGTAAAAGTACACGCATGTGTTAGTGATTTTTAAACTGGGAATAAAAGGGATAAAGCCACAAATAAATATAATCCAATTAAAAACTCAAGTTATGAACACGCCTGATTGGCTATGCAGAGCAAATCAAAACCAAACCTATTTTTTTTATTGATATGTCTCCCCTTGCATGATGAAATGGATATTGTAGTCACCGATTTGGTATGAAATTAACAAGTACTGTAAGTAATGAGATGCCCTAATAACCTCTATGGATGACAGTTACATTTGGTTGAAGTAGATGAAAGGACTACCACATCTATGGCATATCTTGCAAAGTTCTTCAGCAGTGCTAAAATTAAAAATAAAGTATTTGTTGCTGTTGGAGCATAAAATTGAGGTACTTCAAAAGTTTTCTAAATGTAGGTCAAAATAAACATCATAAATTAGATCATGGTGTATTCAGAGCATCTGTAAAACTTTTAATTTTTCTGGAAACCCCCATCACTTGATCAGAGGATGCCCAGTGTGACCTCTACTGCACTGGGTCAAGGATGAACGTGGATATAGGTTCTTTACTGTAGTTTTTGCCCAAAGGCTCTAGTAAAATTAACTTGGAACTTGTGTCTTCTGTGCAGTCCCACATGGGAACTGTGTATGCACAGGCCAGCCGTGGACTATCAAAGCTCCAAAAGGCGCAAGATGCTCACCTGCCCTTTTCATGTGCTTTCTGAGTGGCCGTGGCTATAAAAGGCAGGGTGAGCGGATCCCTCCCTCAGTTCTTTAGCTGCCACTGAAGGACGTGCTTCGAGTTCCTCCTCGAATCCAAGCAAGAAGAAAGCAAGCGAGAAGACGACGACTTTGGAGGCGCGCTTCCAGAAGTGCCTCAAGTGTGCCTCCAAGATGGCTCAATTCGATGGGCATGAGAAATGCCTCATGTGCTTAGGAGAGGCACACGATACCGTGTGCTATGGTGTGTGCAAACACTTCATACCAAAAGCCCAACGACAGGCATTGTGCCTAAAAGCGGCACTATGGGAGTCAGTCCTCCAAGGTGTATTCAACTCTGAGGTTTCAAAGGTCGCTAATAAAGGACCACAGTGCCCAGAATGGGCCTCCGATTTCGGCTCCGAAGTGCTAACAATACAAACCAGTCGGTTCCTAAAGATTCCAGCCCATCTCGGTCTTCATTTGAGCCGCCGTTGAAGAAAGCCAAGCTGAAGTCGAGGCATATTGAAAAATGCCCAATAAAGAAATAACAATGGAGGCGTGGGAATATTTGTGGAAAAATACTTTGAAGATTACGACATGCACTAACATTAAAGAGAATGTCTATAAAATGATCTATCATTGGTACCTGACACCAAAGAAAATTGCGCTAGGGAATGTGAACACGTCTAATAAATGCTGGAAATGTAAAAAGCATGAAGGATCTTTGTACCATATGTGGTGGACTTGTGAGGTAGTCAGGCAGTACTGGGGGGAAATAATAAGAGTAATAAGTGAGATTTTACAGTTTCAAGTTATTAAGAACCCAGAACTCCTGCTACTGAACTTGGGAATGGAAGATATTCCAGCACAACATAGGACATTGCTTTTTTACATGACAGCAGCGGCTAGACTTTTGTATGTGCAAAAGTGGAAAGTACAAGAAGTGCCAACTATCGAGGACTGGATTCACAAATTGCTGTACATGGCGGAGATGGATAAACTGACAAGAAAACTAAGAGACCTTGATCCAGGACAGTTTAACACAGATTGGGAGAAGCTGAAACAATATTTGGTGAAAAAATGGGAGGTGGGAGGAGAACTGTGGCAGTTTGAAAATTATTGAAGAAAAACAAAAGAAGAGAGAAGTGACTATACCGGGGGGAGGAGAGTTAAAGAAGAATTACTAAGCAATTATTCTATCTGATTATTCTATACAGTATTAAGTAATAGTTATTATGTGATATATAAGAATAGAAATTAATTAATTAATTATGTTGCTGGCAGATAGGGGTGTAATTGAGAATTAACAGAATTAAAATTCATGAATACAAGAAGGGGGGGGGAATGAGAAGTAGCATATAGAATATAGGTTAAATTGATTGACTTATGCTGAAGGTATTTTTGGTTATAGCGATATTTAGAAATGTGCAGAACATGGGTCAAATTGATTGACTTATGTCGAATGTATATTGTGTTTATAGGTATATTTAGAAATGTGTAGAATATGAGTCAAATTGATTGACTTTATGTTATAAAGATAAGAGATATAAGAGATATAAGAGGAAGTAAAGAGTAACATATAGAGTATAAGTTAAATTGGTTGTCTTATAAATGTATTCATCACTTATGAGTACTCAAGTTATGTATAGGGAGGGATAAATTGTTTGTCCCATATTGATGACATTAGAATGAATAAGTTAGAGTACAGGATATTGAGAATATTACCAGTATTATTACTATTGAATAACATGCCAGGAATGTATTAGTTAGTTGATAAGTGAAGGGAAATTGACTTAGTACTGTGTTATAATAGACTAGCTTAGAAGAGTGTGAAAGTATATGTTTAATTGACAAAATAAGTTGAAATGAGTAGGGGAAGAATAGACAAAGGGTTGGAAAACTGTTGGAAGTCAACAAACGGGGGGGGGGAAGAGAGGGGGTTAGAACTGGAATATTAAAGTAATTTGATTGTTATAAATGACAAAATATTTCTAATTCCAATAAAAATTTAATTAAAAAAAAAAAGAAAAATGCCCAACTCCGAAGCCACAAAAGAAAAAGTGTTTTTCAGCTTTGGCTCCATCGACCTCTGCTGTGTCCAGCCTGCCTGCGGTTCTGAGAACTCCCTTTTCGACTCCTAGACGTTGATTGGCTTCAGTTCCTGCAGTTTTAGAGAGCAAGATTCCAGACCTTATGGATCTAGGAGTAACTTTGTCCCTGCTACCACTTTCTCCAGTGCAGCCTGCACAGAAGGAAGCAGCTTCTTTGGCTCCAATAGATACCGAAAGTTGTCTAGAGATCATTAGAAGTCACAGATGCCCATGGGTTCCATACCCTTATGCATCTCCTTACCATTACTGCGCCTACGGCATAGAAGGATTTCCGGGTCTCTATCCTCCACCTCATTACTACCTGTCCGATGACTACTACATTCCAGAGCCTCGTCCTTCAGCCTTGAAGACGAAGCCACCCTCAATTCCTCCAATGGCTCCTGAAGACACCGAGTCTGCGAAGCCAACACTTGATCCACCAACACATCCTGACAACAGTTTTGACTCCAATTCTGACTTGGCATCCAAGCCACCCCTCCTGAGTGTATCACAGAGGACTTTGCTATATCTCCCAGTGAAGACCTTCACCTCTGCTCTGATTGGCAAGGTCATTGGAAATTGAAGTAACTTGTTCAGCTCCAACTTTGTCAGATCCAGTCTTCAAGGTTCTCCAGTCCGAGACAATGGACCTGGTGGCATTCCCAGTTATGCAAGGAATGAAAGATGTCATGAAAGAGGTTTGGTTAACTCTGGCATCTGCGCCAGCGACCTCAAAAAAGTTAAATAACCTATATAAAACCAAGCAAGATGGGGCTGGGTTCCTGTTCAATCACCGTCTTGCTAATTTCATTGTTACAGAAACCCTACAAAGCAAAGGTTTTCTATGGGGGCACTGGTCATTCTGCCCCCCACAGATAAGGGCAGGAAGCTTGATATTTTGGGAAGAAAGCCCTAAATTTCCACATTGTCAATTATGAGGCCATTATGGCCAGATACCAATTGTTCCTTTGGGACAAGATTGGTCCTTACTTAAGTCTTAACCCTGATGAGAAACAGTGGCTCACAAAGACACTCCCGGGAAAAGCCTCTGCTGTGTCCAGCCTGCCTGCGGTTCTGAGAACTCCCTTGCCGACTCCTAGACGTTGATTGGCTCTTAAAACAGCAAACAGAGGCTCTTAAAACAGCAAATTCTCACTCTGAGACACACTGGGGATTTCTCTGTATGAGCTATGGCCTCAGCCATAGTAATTAGGAGGCATACGTGTCTTAGAACCACTGCTTTAGCTCCACACCATAGATTAAGGGTTGAAGATCTACCCTTTCAGGGAAATGTTTTCTCGTCAACCACTGACAATGCCTTCAAGAAAATAAAGAATGATAAGATGACTGCTGGGCATTATCCCAGTCATACCTTAACAAGCACTGGTTCCCTCCTAGACCTCATCCTCACTACAACCCCAGATACAGTTAGTTTCCATCCCAATCCCAACCAACATTTCCCTTGGAACCAGCAACATGCAGCTTCCACAGTTCTGTCCGTCCATCCTCGATGGAGGCATTGCCATCATAAGTCCAAGAACAGTTCCAGTTCTCCCATAGAGCAGTCATGTTCAACCAAGCAAAGTTTTTGACACCAAGTCATCCTCCCCTCCCCCTGTTAGTCAATCCCTGCCCTTACCTGAATGGAAGGAAATTATCCAGGAACTATGGGTACTCTTGATAGTCCGGGAAGGTTACTCCCTAGAATTCAAATCTATTCCTCTGAATTTTCCCCAGACGAACCCCTCCCTGCCTCAAGTACTTTTGGTGAAGGAGATACAGAGCCTATTGCTGAAACAAGCAATAGAACCAGTTCCATCTTACAATAAGGACAAAATCGTAAGGTATTATTGTAAGATGAAACCGTTTCAATATGATTCAACACCTAAAACTGGTCCTTCCCTAAATATATACTGAAAAACTCAATAATTAAAGATATAATTAAAGGTTGAATAGATACTTGGATAAAAATGATACTTTTGAGATATCTGAGATTTATTTATGAGACGCATGGAAACTGGTCTTAAGGGGGGAACTAATTAGTATACTTTCAAACATGAAAAAACAGAAAGAGAAAGTAAGAAAAGAAGTATTAGAAAAAAATAAAAAACTGGAGACAACATAAAATTACAGGATCCAGTAAGATATATCAAAAGTTACTTGCAGAATGAAAAATGTTAGATCTAATGGAAATTAATAAAATCCAGAAGAATTTAATATATGTAAAGCAGAGATATTGGCAGACCTCTAATTAGTCACTTCAGTTGCTTTCAAGTAAACTTAGAGAAAAATTTAAAAATAAAGTAGTTCATCAAATCAAGGATAAAAATAATAATATGCAATCTTCTCTAAAAAAATAAGTAATTTTTTTTCAGATTTTTATTTAGATTTATATAAGTCCACGGAACCTGATTTAAAAACAATTAATTCCTTTCATGATGAACAGAACTGGATCCGGAAACTAAATCAGGAGGACAGAATATTTGGAAGACAGAGAGTGAAATCTTCAGTGTAATAAATTCTATGAAAAAGAACCTCTCCAGGAATGGATGGGTTTCTGGTGGAGTTTTAGAAAGAATTTAGTACCTCACTAATTACACCATTTGTTAGAACATGTAACAATATACTAACAGCGCAATCCTATGGCCGGCCCCAACGCCGACGCGGCTGCACTGGTGGTGTGGCGGCGCCGCCGGGCCGGATCCTGTGCCAGCAAAGTGTGGCCGCAGCGGCGCCCGCAGCGGCGCAGAGATGCAATTTTGGAGAACCAGAAAGTGTTGTGGGCGGGTCTGATCCACGGCCGCCGCCAGGCGCAGCCAAAGGGCGCTGTTCCTGACAAGCGTCAGGGGGAGGGGCCAGGAAAGGCGCAGCCTATGGGCAGCACGCGATCCCGGCCAGGCCCCAGAGCAGCAGGCAAACCGCGCCCATGCTGGCAGACTGCCTCGGCTCGTGTGTCGGGCGGGGCTCGCAGTCGGGAAGGAGAGGGGTGGGCGTAGTCTGAGAAGCCTTTCCCCCGTTTGCCCAATGTAGCACCAAGTCCCTGGCGGCCGCGTCCAGAGAGGTTGGCATGGGACTGGCAGGCGCCCTGCCATGAGGAATCCAGGGCAGCAGCCAGTCTCTGGCAGCAGGGGACAGCCCCCAAGTGGC
Organism: Eublepharis macularius; assembly: GCF_028583425.1. NCBI lineage: Eukaryota > Metazoa > Chordata > Lepidosauria > Squamata > Eublepharidae > Eublepharis > Eublepharis macularius. The sequence continues at coordinate 86,931,620 of NC_072794.1, read as the reverse complement.
GCCGAAAGGGAGGGCTGGCCTGAGGCCGCCACCAAGAGGCAGACACAGCGGGCCTGCCCCCTCGTCCCCATCCCAAGGCAAAGAACACAGACACCCATTGCACAGAAATCAGCCTTTATTATTATATCATCCCACCTCCCCCAGCAGACGTGAGGAAGGGGAGGCGTGTAGGAGAGCCGTCTGTGCAGCAAAACACCCCACCCCACCCCCAAGGCGGCAGCGGCGGTCACTAGCGAGGCCGGCGGCCGGACCCCCTTGGCCGTCCACGGGCCCGGCCTCTCGCACGCAACTGGGCCCGAGGGAGGGGTGCCTCTGGGGCGGGTGGAGCTGCTGCAGCGGGTGGGGCCGGAGGGTCGAGGATGGCGACGAGCCGCCCGAGCAGGGCTTCGGCACGGACTTGAGAGGCACGGACCCCTTCCCCCACTTCCAGTACCGCAGCCATGAACTCCCGGCCGCGGTTGTTCGCCTCCTCCCATGCAGCGTGCACCTCTAGCCGCTCCCTCTCGATCGCCGCCCACATTGCGGCTAGTGTCGGGGGAAGCCGCTGGGCAGGGCGGGGGCCACGAGCCCGTGCGCCTGGAAGGATCCCCTCCATGGGCCCCTCCCCCTCAGAGGCGGAGCCAGGTCCTTCCCGCACACGGCCCATGGCACCCGGGGGCGGGGGGGCTGGAGGGGATGGTGCTGCAGGCTGGGACAGCTCCTCGAGCGGCTCTGTCGATGAGGTGTCCTGAACCGGCGGAGTCCCAGGGCCACCTTCACCCTCCACCGACACAGGGAAGCCGAGCGACTGCAGGAGAGCCGCTCCGGCAGCAGAGGTCCTCCGGGAGGGTGGCAGCTCGCGCAGCTGGGCAATCACCTCCCCGCCTATCTCCAGGCGCATGGTCCCTGCTGGAGTGAGACATGGGTGGGAAGAGGCCCCAGGGAGGGAAGAGCAGCGGCCCAACATGGGCTGCCACAGGCCACCAAGCCGGGCCAAGCACACCCATTCCAACTGCGGCCGCAGCCCCTCGTCTTGAGACCGGTCGGCGCCATGAGTGGCCTTGGATGTGTGGCCGAGGCCGGCGGCCGAGCCGGTCCCTGGCCCCACCAGCAGCAGGGCCACAGATACATACCGTGCTCCGGATCCATGCCCCCCGACGGGCCCGGTTGAGGCTCCTCGTCGCTGGCAGCAGGGGCTTGCTGTGGCGGTGGAAGGGCTGCCGGTTCCTGGGCCCCGCTCTCTGCCAGGGGGGGCACAGACTCCGCTGCCTCTGCCTCCGCCTGGCTTGGGTCTGGACCCTCAGGGGCCGTGCCTACTCACGGGAGAGGCCCTGTCACACATGTGCCACGATCCATACGTCCCCCCCTCGCCTCCCTGAATCCACAAATACTAACCGGGCAGGACCTCAACGCCCAGGCCGCCCACCACTGCCTCCGGGATGACCGCTCGCATGACCGCCTCTGGGCCTGGGAGCCCCTCGTCAAGGGCCCGCTCATAAGGAACCCCCTGAGACATGAGGAGGCGCACTCGTTTGCGCGCGGGCCCGAAAGAATCATTCCAGCGCTTCATTGCCGAGTGAGCAGTGCGGGGCGCGTTGCCCACAGCCGAGACCCTGTCAGCTGCCATCTGCCAGAATGCCCGTCGTCGAGACCGGGACGAGGCGCCCCTGTGCGTGCTCAGGGCGACCTCCGCATTCTCCACCACGAGCCCAAAAAGCAGCACTCTCTCGGCCTCTGTCCAGTTTGCCTGGCGCTGGCTTCCGCTGCCACTAGTGCTCTCAGCAGACATGGGGGTAGTGCCCGCTGGAATGTCCGGTCCCCGAGATAAGTGGTGGGAACCAGCCACCTAGTCATGTGCTCACCCATCCCCTCGGCAAGATGGAGGAGGGCACAGGGGGTGCAGGACCGGGAAGGGTGGCTGGGACGGCCCATGCAGCGGACAGAGGACCTGCTCCTGAGCACCACTTGCAACGGGCCGCTGAGACCGGTAGGCCTGCTGCTGTGCGTGGGGGGGGGTTCAGGGTGCTGGAACTCAACCTGCGTTCCTTCCAGGCAGGACCTTGATCATCCCCGCCTGGTGCCCGCCACTGCCGCCGCGGCTCCCAGCCATCCGGACCAGCCACCTCCTGCCAGCCGTGTTTGTCCGAGCGGCCCTCAGGCGGCGCCGCCTCAGACGCCGCCGCCGGTTCCAGGCCAGGGTGCCATCCCTGCTCCTGGGCGACATGACTTGCCTGGACCGCTTCCGCCTGGACAGGGCAGCCATACAGGCTCTGTGCGAGGAGCTCGCGCCCGCCCTTCAGGGGCAAGCTGCGGCTCCCCGGGGCATCCCCGTCCTCCAGAGGGTCCTGCTGTCCCTCCGCTACCTTGCGACCGGCTCCTTCCAGGGAGTCATGGCTGAGGCCTTGGAGGTCTCCCAGTCATCCGCCAGCCGCTGCCTGCATGCCTTCCTGGACGCCCTAGTTGGTCGGATCCGCGAGCACATCCACTTTCCCACCTCGGAGGCAGAGTTGGCACCCATCCGGGCTGGCTTCTCCTCCTTTGCAGGCTTCCCCAATGTGATTGGAGCAGTCGACTGCACGCATGTGGCCATATGCGCTCCCAGAGAGGAGCCGCAGGTCTACAGGAATCGGCACCGGTTCTACAGTATCAACGTCCAGGCAGCCTGTGACCACCAGGGGATCTTCACGGACCTCGTTGCCAAGTTCCCGGGAAGCGTCCACGACGCACAGATCTTCACCACCTCCGGCCTGAACAGGCTCCTGTCATCATGGCCTGAGGGGAGAGGCTGGCTCCTAGGTCAGGAGTTGGTGGGGGAGCTGTGAGGGGACGGGGATGGGAAGGGAGATCCTAACTCCGCCTCCCCTTGCAGGTGACCGTGGCTATCCATTGCTGCCTTACCTCCTGACGCCATACCCTGCGGATGAGCCCGCCGACAGAGCCAACTACAACCAGGCCCACCGGCGCACGAGGATGGTGATCGAACGTGCTTTCGGTCAGCTGAAAATGCGCTTCAGATGCCTCCATCACACGGGCGGCCGCCTGGCCATGCAGCCGTTCACCGTCGCCAAGCTCGTGGCTGCCTGTGTCATGCTGCACAATATTGCCGTGCGCCAGCAGCTCCCCTTGCCAGCCACAGAGGGCCCAGGCGAGGACCCCTGGCTGCCGCCCGCCGGTCGCCTTTCTCCTGACGCCCCTGCAGAGCCCCAGGAGCATGACCGAGCTGTGCGAGACAGGGTCGCGGAGCACCTGTGGCATGCTGCGCGCTGAGGGCCATGCCTGGCCATGGGGGGCTCGGCCGGCCAAACACTCGCCCTTTACGCCCCTATGGTGTCCCAGGCGGCCCCTCCGAGTCCCCGCTCCCTCAACCCCTGCATGTAGAGAGCATGGGAAAGCCGCCCCGGCCAGCAGCCACCGCCCCCCATGGACGGGCTGCACGGGAAAAGCGGTTAACGAACTTGGCTTTATTCCCAATCGATTCCAGGGCCGCATCAGGCGCCCAGAGAGCAGCTTGCCAACCCAGAACCCCGGCCTCAGCAGCCAGGAGGGTGAGGGCTAGGTAGCGCGTCGGAGCAGGGGGAGGCCAGCGGCCCCGCCACGGCATCCCCGTTACAGAGCAGGGGCCCGGCTGGGGTCCAAGATGCCTGTGCCTGGGATGGCATATCGGCAGCTGCCCGGCCGTCTGCGGGGACGGGCTCCAGCTTCGGCCGCTTCCTGCCAGGCCCCTCCACTGGGTCACCCTCTGGGTCTTCAGCGGGTGGCGGGTAGCGGGGTGGAGACCAGGCGGTGAAGCCCCTCCCAAGTTCCTCCTCATCTGGCGAGGGGCTCCGGGCGGGCGCCGCTGTGGGGGCAAGAGGTGGGGGATGGGAGCGTCAGGGCCCCTGTGGGCTCTGGGGTTGTTGTCGCGGCCACAGGCCGCCCCACCCCACATGCCCGTGCCCCTCCTGTTGGCGAGACTCACATGGTGCCGCTGCCCGCGCCTGCTGGAATGCCCCGTGAACCCGGTCCATGGCAGCCATTCACCTGTCATTGATGGTCCCTGCAGAGGGGGGAGAGAGGGAGGGGGGGCACCCGTTGGTGGCAGCCCGGCATCTGCTGCAAGCACCTGCAACCTGCGCCTCGACGGAAGTGGCTGGGACGCCTCCGGGCCCTTATGGCCTGCCCTCTGTGGCAGCGGAGGAGGCTCCCTGGATGGCGCCGAGGACCCTGACTTACTGCGCGCAGGGCCCGCAGCCACCTCCTCTTCCAGGAGGTCATGCTCCACCTCGCACAGCGCCGTGTCTAGCCACGCTCGTATGAGGTGGGCCTCCTCCGCACGGCCAGGGAAGAGCTCCTCCAGGTAAACTGGCCGCGCAGTCATCGCACCCTCATCTGCCAGGAGGTCATTCCCGGCTGCCTTGGCAATGAGCTGGGCCCCGAGCCTGGCCGCCCACTGCTCCCGCCACCCGTCGCCCTCCATGCAGCCGGGACCGCTGTGGGTATAGTGTTTCTGTGCTGCCCACCGAACTACACCGCCCGCCGGCATGACCTTGGAGGGTCTGAGATGTAACAATTTCCTATCTTCTGTCTGGCAGCTGCATAGTTCATGGATAGGTTCAGCACAGGCCCCCCGTCTCAGACCTGTGGGTTGGAGGGGAGGGGGCCGTGGTGGTTGGCTTCCTATGGCCCCAGGGCCCTCTTCCCTTGCGGGGATGCTGTGCTGCTCAAGTGCATCCTTGCGGGACGTGAACCCTTGGGCCTGGCTGTACGTTGCGCCGTGGGACTGGGAATAAAGCTCATCTACACATGGACCCGTGTCTGCCTGCGATACTTTGGTGAACTGCCAGCCATATCCTGCCCTGGCACCATGAGCGCATGACCAGGCCCGCGGTGACAGCGCATCCCTTCCAAGGGGGGGGCTTAGGATGCACAAGGACTGGCCAGGGGCCGCTCTGGCATGTCTTCCATATTGCCCTAACGCACCTGCCCTGCCTGGCATGCCGCCCTGAGCTGGGGCAGTCACGCAACCTGCCATCGGGGGGCCCTCCCGGGCCTGGGGTGGCCACCCAGCCTGCATGGCCCGGCCGGGGAAGGGGCACGCTGTGGCAGCCAGCCGGGAGGCCTCGGGCTCCTGCATTTTAGCCACTTTGCGCAGCTGATGCGCTCTTCCACTGCCCCTGTGGGCGGGGCCAGCGGCCTTCCCTGCAGGATTGGCGGGGCTGGCAGCCTCGGAATGGTTCCCCCCCCGGCAGGGCAACGCGAGTGGCCACAATTGCTGAACGCAGGAGACGGCGCCGAGCCAGGGCGGAGCCACGCGCAGCCTCGGACACACCCCACCCCTCCCAACAACCATGGCCTGTTGGCGTGGGAGGCTGGCAACTGCTCCACGGGATTGGATGCGAGGCAGGACGCCCTGGGGTGGAAGGTGTTGGAATGACCAATGGGGCTGCTGCAGACGCCCGAGGGGCTGGACCCACTCTGGGAGGCGGCCGCTCATGGGACTGTGTTGCTGGGGCTGCGGCTGCGATGGGGGCGACCCTCCCCAGGCGCGCGAGACCTCCTGCCCGGGATATGGCATCCGCCTGCCACCACCCTGGATTCTCCATTGGTGGGGGCTAGGGTTCCCGCGAGTGGACCGTTTCCCCTGCCATCTCCCGCTCCCTTGCAGCGGCAGCTCGCACCACCCTCTCCCTTGCTTATCGGGTGCCAGCTACTCTCCCCACCGGGGATTGATCCCCCTCCCCGCTCACATGCCCCGCCCCAACCCTCTACCTGGCCATAGATGCAGGGGGGTTAGCCGTGTTAGCCTGTGGTAGCGAATTCAAAAAGGGTCCCATAGCACCTTTAAAACTATCCAATTTTATTGTGGCATAGGCTTCTGAGAATCAAGTTCTCTTCGGCAGATGGGTGGTACAGACACTGGTCAAATACAGAGGAGGAGGGGGAGAGGAGGAGGGAGGGAGGGGGCGGGGAGGCAAGACGGGGTGTGTCGGATACATTTGTGGCAATGTGCAGGTGGGGAGATGTGACGGGAGTGTTGGGGGAGGGGCGGAGGACGAAGTCAGACTCGCAGACACAGAAAACAGTTGTTGTACATCTCGTTTTATTGCACTGGAAAGAGCGGGCTTGCGTTTAGGCTGGCGAGGGAGCCGGAGCATTCCACACAGCCCTCCTTCCCGCTCGGAGGGGCGGGGCTGGGATGCAGGCCGCGGCGCGACGGTGCTTCCTGGGCTGCAGCCAACCGTCCGTCAGAGATGTTTGGGGAGGGCGGGGCGCGGGGGAGCAGCCATGCCCTGGACGTGCCTGTGGGGGAAAAAGACACGTGTGGGCTTTGCCTCGTTCCACTGGCAAGGCAAGCCCCACACTCCGCCATCCGGGGGGGGTTGCACATGGTCGAGGGCAGCAGCTGATGCATGACGGTCTGGTGAGGATGCACTCGGCCTTGGCAAGCCTTTACCTTTAAGGGAGAGAATGAGCTGGTCACAACGAACACCTGGCCACATGTGGTTTTCGAGGCGCCTGCCTCTGAGGCAGCCAGGGGCGGCCATGGTTGCCCCCCACCCCTGCTGGGCCTCACCCAAAGCGGCAAGTGAGCGGGTGGGTTCAGGTGAATGGGCGGTTTGCACTAATCTGCGGAATGCCCCCCCACCTCCTCCTCACCTGTCAGCGCTCCGTCGGTCATCACCAGGTGGGAGCGCCAGAGTCAGGGCACCTGCAAGGAAACGGGAGAGCATGCAGTTAATTTGCAAAGTGTCATTCCCTTCTGCCACGGAAGGGTTAGTTTGTTTGTGCTTAGTTAGAAGCAACTAGCATGCATCAGTTAGCTGTGGAGTCATTCTTTCTATCACGGTAGAAAGAGAGTTAGGCAGACATTTGCACCTCTTCCCCTTTATGCGAAGTTCCCCCAGGTTTTCGCAAAGTCCCCCGAGTGCATTCTGCGCCTGCCAATGTGAATGCCCTCAGCCCGTTTCGGTTTTCAAAGGGGCAATGCCACTCAGCAGACGGGCAGAGCCTCCGGCCGAGTGCTCACTTACCTGGGGGTTTGGGCGGCGCTGGCCGGATGTTTTGTAGGGCGCGGTCGCAGGTGATTGGGTGCAGAGAGGGGGGCTCGTCCACGCCGGGCGCGCACACTGATTGGTCCCCGGGATAGTTCTCATCCTATGCTCCTTCGGGCCATAGGGGCGGGGCGAGGCGCTCAGAGAGGGGGCTGATTTTTCGCCGTTCCATGGACGCCTATGGGCTACGCCTTCTTTTTCCGTGGCGTAGCTTTTTTGCACCGCTGTGGGCGTTCCCGCTTCTGGAGGAGCTTAGGGAGCGGACTAACTCCGACCCCGCCTTGCTCCCCGCCCCCCCCTGCGTCGGCGTAGGGCTCTACGCCACTTCTGCGCCGCCGCCCGGGCGCCTGTGGCTTGCACCGGTGCTGGCCCGCCGGCGGGCCAGCGCCGCGTCCCAGCGCGGGCGGAAGGCCACTTACGCGGGCGTACGGGCTAGATGCGCCCTCGCAAGCCTTAGTTCGGTTCCTGTTCACTTTCCGTGCCCTTTTTAGGATTGGGCTGCCCGTCAAGGACATTTGCCACCCTCATGGGATATAGCAATTATAGTCCCAATACTGAAAGAGGGCAAAGACAAAACCATCCCAAGAATTTATAGACCCATAGCATTATTAAATACAGATTATAAAATTTTTACAGCAGTATTAGCTAACAGGATTAAATCTGTTATTGGTAAATTTATTAATCTGGATCAAACAGGTTTTATTCCGAACAGGAAAATAGAGGACAATATCAGGTACACAGTTGATGTAATTAATCATTGCACTGTGATGAAACAGGAAGCTGTAATTCTTTCTATAGACATGGAAAAAGCTTTTGATGTAGTAGAGAAAAAGTTCTTTACGGCACTGTGTGAGAAAATAGGATGTGGAGAAAAGCTTTTAAAAGCAGTTACAGCATTATATGGGAAATTGAAAGCAATAATTAAAGTGAATAACTTCCTTTCACAACAAATACCAATAACGAGAGGAACCGGTCAAGAGTGTCCCCTCTCACCACTGTTGTTCGCGTTATAAATTGAACCCCTTGTAGAAGCAATCCGTAGAAATGAAAAGATCTAAGGAGTTAAAATTGGATCCAAAGAACACAAAATATCATTGTTTGTAGATGATGTGATTATATACCTTACATCACCGCAAGATTCAATGATACCTCTTAATCAAATACTACAAGCCTACGGTGAAATCTTGGGATTAAAAGTTAACGTTCGAAAATCAATGTTACACCCGATTAATGTTTCCTAAGAAAAAGAAATATCTCTAAAGCAAATCTGTGATTTTGAATGGTTGAAAGACCATTGGAGATATCTAGGTGTAAATATCCCAAAGGAAATAGGTGCCCTTATGGAAAACAACTTTGATGTACTGCAAAGGGAGATAACAAATCAGTTACAAAGTTGGAATAAATTAACACTGTCATGGCATGATAGAATTTTAACGGTTAAGAGTTAAAATTGCCCAAAATTATATATTTATTTAGAACTTTGCCTACAGAAATATCAGAAAATAAATTAAATAAATGGCAAAAAATATTGAACCAGTTTATCTGGTCAAATTCTAAACCACGAATTAATTTTTCTACAATGTATAAACCGAACAAAAAAGGAGGTCTTCAGATACCGAATTTAAGATTATATTATTACGCTGCAAATTTAGTGCAGGTAAATAGGCTATTAGAAATGGACCCTAAGGAAGATTGGATACTAATAGAGTAGGAATAGGCATCACCGTTTACACTTTGAGGTACATTTTGGATGAAAAAAGGCAAGAGATCTTACTCAATCCCGGCAAATCCTTTTTTTAGAAAATACTTTACGAATTTGGGATAAATTACAAAAGTTTATTGCTCCAGATATCTCACCAGTAGCTAGTATACTGAACCAGGAAAGGTTTCTGCCCCTTCAATTAGCTAAACCCTCACATCCATGGGTAGTAAGAGGATTAGACTGTGTGACTGGCATAAAAAAGGAGAAATAATAACTAAAACTCAAGTAGAGAGAAAACTGGAAAACAGTATTGAATGGTTCCAATATCTCCAAATAAGTGATCTAATATATTCATTGCAAAGAAAGGGTGTTTTTAAAAGACAACTAACTTCGTTTGAATCACTGCTAAAGGATTCAGATAATATTGTGAAGGGTCGGTTATCAAAGTTACATAAATATTTGGTAGATATGGCAAAAAGATAGAGAGATAGGGTTGACTGAATTGGACTGGGAGAAAATTTGGGCTTCACCGTCAAATACATCGAGAATTGTGTGTATCAAATATCAATATTATAAAATGTTTTCAAATTGGTATTGAACTCCATCTAAGCTTAAATCAATCTTTAAAACTGTTAGCCCAAACTGTTGGAGGAAATGTAGAATGAAAGGAACTCCCTACCATATTTGGTGGGACTGTCTGGTCATTCAGGTCTTCTGGAGGGAAATTTATGAGGAGATTTTAAAAATTGTTAAAGTTTCTTTCCCTTATAATGTTAAAGTGTTGTTGTTTGATATTTGGCACGATTGTAGGTTGACAAAAGAATATATAGTTTTGATTTCAACATTGTTGGCAGTGGCAAGATTGTTAATAGCTAAACATTGGAAATGGGATACCCCACCTACGAAGATGCAGTGGTATAATAAAATATGGGAGATGTATGTAATGTGTGGAATAACAAACAATTCTTTTTTGAGGGAAGAAGTCATAAATATGTGGAAAGCTAGTTATGAAGAGGGGTGGAATATGGTGATAGAACATCTCAAGTGTAGTAATATTATCCCAAATAGGAAGGACTATGACGTGTTTTTGAATTAATTGTATTTAAAATTTTTATTTCCCCTTTGCTTCTCTACGATTATAAATAACTAAGTTCTTAATTTTAATTTTTCTTTTTTTTTTATAATATTTTTTATTTTTCAATGTCTAACATACAAAACTACTACATACATATATAACCTACAAGACAGTAACTACAAAAGACTACAATAGCACAAGGGATGGGAAAGAAGCGAGAAAAAAGAGAAAGGGAAGGAGGGGTGGAAAAAAGGGGAAGGTGACCTACAAACACTAAACACTACATTTCAATGCTTTCCCTTCATACTGCCATAGTAAAAAATAGCTTAATAAAATAGTGACGGAGTGGTTGATCATACAAATTACAAATTACAGTTCAAATTAAATCTTTTCCCCTCCCCTGGGCCTCGGGCGCAATTCCCTCTGCGCAGCTACCGCCGGAGCGCTCATTGCCTCCCCCCTCCCTTCAGGCTTCGGATCCTCTTCTTTTTGCTTGGTGTCTGGTCCAAATTCTGAATTTTTATCCACAAAATCCCTTAGCTGATCTTCCGAATTAATCTTGTAAGCTTTATCTTTATAACTAAACCCGATTCCTTCCGGGAGTAGCCATTTGTACTTTATATCCCGTTCCCTCAAAAGAGCTACCAACATCTTGTACTTAAATCTTTTCTTCCGCACTAAAAATGGAACGTCCTTCAATATCTTGACTTTATTTCCCAGAAAGTCCAATTCCGCATTGTATGAATTATATAGGATACTGTCCCGGACCCTCCTAGATGAAAACTCGATAACAATCTCGCGAGGCAGCTGCCACTTCGTTGCATATTTTGAAGATGCCCGACGGACTCCCAAATTGGCGGTTTTCACTTCTTCTTTAGTTGCCCTCGCGGGTGTCGCTAAAAGTTCCGAGGCGAGATCCCATAAATCCTCTTTTTCCTCCTCTTTAACATTCTGGAGACGCAAAATGGTTTGTGTTCGCTCCACTTGCAGTCCGATCAGCTGGTTTTCCACCAACTTTAATTCCCTGTTCGCTGCTCTCGTAAGTGACGCACTTTCCCGGGCAGACTTCTCTGCCCCCCCCGCTGCTTCTTTAATGGCTTTCACATCGCTTTCAATTAAGCCCACCCTTTGATCTGTTTCATTCAGCTTGTCAACAAAGGGTTTTATGGCTTCCATAACCGCTCTTTTAACCAGTTCCTCAAGCGTCTCGCCCCTCTGCAAGGCCGCCGTAACTGACTTGCCAAGAGAAGGACTCTGCTTTTTCGCTGCCATTTTAGGGGGGGGGAAACCGCCAATCTTCCGAGACTCTATGAGGGGGGAAAAATCCGAGTCTTCTAACCTTCAGACCCCACCACTCCTCACATGCGCTTGTAATAACAGAAGGGATTCGCTTACTTGCAGGCTTTCGCCTAATCCTGCTCCTTGCCGTTTTCCATAGCCCGGCAGCACACTGGGTGCCGCGCTCGTCTGCCGGCCTCCATAGGGACAAACGGGCGATTTACCCCCTGCCTCGATCTGTCAGAGGGCTCTTCCCGCCGCGTCCCGGACTCAGACTCCCTGCCTGAGAGTCTGGGGGCTAACCTTTGCAGATCAGCCGCCCGGCCAGGCGGCTCGGCTGCTTCCTCTCGGACCTGCCGAGAGGAGCGTCCGACATGGCTGCGGAAACGAAACCGAATTCCTTAATTTTAATTTTTCAATTTTTAATCTTCATGATATATCTTGTATATTTTGTTCTAGTTAATTAATAAAGTTTTAATTAAATTACTTTTTTTAAAAAAAGAACCTGTTCCATCCTCTGCTTCTGATGGAGTTTATTACCGTTATTTCATGGTGGACAAAAAGTTCCAAGTCTCTCTGAACAAGGTGCACTCTTTCAGATACCAAAGCGCAAGGGAAATCCAAAAACGGTTAGGTTTTATGGCCTCTCTGACACTGATAGTTCCATTTGCTAGGCTGTGGCTCTGACCGTTGCAAAATTGGTTTGTCAGGGTATTTCATCTGCACTGCCAGAACCCGTACAAGTAGTTTTCATTTCTGAGAATTATTCACAGATCCCTATCATGGTGGAACGAAAAATGGAACCTAATTGTATGGACCCTGTTTGGTTCCAGCCCCATTCACCTCTTCATCTTTACAGATGTATCTCTGTCAGGTTGGGGGACTTTCTCCGGAGACAATCAGGTGAAGGGCCTCTGGTCTCAACATGAGTCAAAGTTACACTTCAACCTTCTTGAGCCAAGGGCTATACGATTTGCTCTGAAAGCCTTCCTCCACCTTGTCAGAAGTAAGAATGTTCAGATATGCATGGGCAACACAACTGTCATGCATTACCTGAACAAACAGGGAGGCATAGTCTCTCTGTCCCTCTCCTAAGAGTCCTCCCTGATTTGGGAATGGCCAGTCCAGCATCAGGTTTCCCTGAAAGCCATCCATATTTCTGGGGAAGACAACACTCTGGCAGATGCCCTGAGTTAGTCCAGGGACCTCAATTACAAATGGTCCATTCATATGGATTTCCTTCAACCCTTATTCCAACCATGGGGGTTTCCAACTATAGACCTCTTTGCTACTTCAATCAGCAAGAGGTGCCCCCAATAATGCTCTCAAGCAGACAAAGGGAAGTTGTTCCTAGGAGATGCTTTTCAAATATCCTGGTCAGGCAGTCTACTCTATGCCTTCCCTCCTCTCTCTCTCATGAGTTTAACACTCAGCAAAATGAGGGAGAGGGCATCAGCAGTTGTAATCGCTCCTTACTGGCCAAGACAGGCTTTGTTCTCCACCCTGAAAAGAATGTCACAAGGAAGGATATACCGGTTTCACCAATCCTTCTTCAAGACGTGGTTTTTCACCATGATTTAGAAACACTAAATGTGACAGCTCTGGAGTAGAATTTTCTTCCCCAGTCAGGAATAGACATGGGCACGAACAGAAAAAAAACCCTGAACATGGTGTTCATTGTTCGTTGCCATCCACGAACAACGAACACTGACGAACATGACCTGTCCACGAACATGTTCATTGTTCGTTGTTTGTGGGGGCCAGCAGGCTCTCCTCCAGCCATCAAGATCCCTATCACACCACTCCCAGAAACCCGACCTGAGCAGACAGCAGGAAAGGTACCCGTAATAAATAATAGTTTGGCCCAGAGTCTGACAGCAGCCCTGGAACTTGAAGAGGTAGATCCCTATCCCACCACACACAAAGAAAATTCAAGCTCCAATACATTTTCCCTTTCTCTCAAAATGCCAACAGCAAGAGTCTCTCCCTCATTGTATGCAAAACCAGAGCTGGGAGCCCCCCTCCCCCCTGCTCTTTGCTTCCTTGTAACAAATTTGGAGCTCCACACTTGAAAGGAAGACCTGCCTATCAAGCTAAATTGGGCTTAGATTGGGGTTTCCAGGGCAACAGCAGGAGTTCAGACGGTGTTCAGGCAGTCCCTGCCTCCGGTTGCCAAGGGAATTGGTTGCAGGTGCCAGATTGTCTGGCTTGATGAACAGCAATGAATGAGGCTTGCAATGACCACCTGTTGGTTTAGAATGGGGCCTCACGAACAGCTTGTTCTCGAACAGCTGATTGGGCTGTTCGTGGCTTTTTTTAGTTCATATTGCTGTTTGTGCTCATCTCTAGTCAGGAACATGCTTTCATAGACTAGAAAATCTTCCACCTGGAAGTCTTATTCTGGCAAGTGGAAACATTTCTCCCTTTGGGCAGTTGAACAGGGCTTATCCCCTTCTTTGGCTTCCTTACCAGCTGTCCTAAACTATCTGGTCCTGTTAAAGAACTAAGGTCTCTCTTACTCCTCTGTGAAAGTCCATCTAGCGGCCATTTCAGCCTGTCATAAGGGGGTGAAGGGCAGATCCCTCTTCTCCCAACCAGAATGTAAGTCTTTCCTTAAGGGGTTGGCTAATGTTTATCCTCCAGTGTCCAACTCTCATGCATAAGCCTTTTGATTCTCTAGCTACCTGCCTTCTCAAATTTCTGACAGCTAAGACAGCCTTCTTAGTGGCCATAACATCAGCTAGGAGGGTGAGTGAACTGCAAGCCCTGAGGTATGATCCACCTTTCCTCAGAATGTTTGCAGGCAAAGTGGTTCTCTGTCCCAGCCTCCAATTCCTTCCCAAGGTAGTCTCTGCTTTTCACGTCAACCAGGACATTATTCTGCCTGTTTTTTCCTTTGCCTTCTACAGAGGTTGATAGACTCCTACACACTTTGGACATCACTGTATTTTTACCTGGAGAGGGCTGTTGCCTTCAGAAAGGACCCTAAACTATTTGTCTCCTTCAAGGGAACTAACGAAGGACAGAAGGTCACTGCTCAGACCATCTCCAACTGGTTGGTGTGACTCATTAGAGAGTGTTAAAAGCAATCCAAAGAACCTTGCCCTTTGAACCTCAGGGCACCTCATCAGCATTTAGATTGGGCATTCCACTCGTGGATTTATGCAAGGCAGCCACCCGATCAACACCATCCACCTTTATTAGACATTATGCAATAGACATAGACTCCAGAAGGGATACTGCAGTTGGCAAAGCAATCCTGAAGAGTCTTTTTCAATGATGAGCAACACACCCACCTCCTGAATAAGTTAGCTTGCTAATCTCCCATGTGAGACTGCACAGAAGACATGACTATGAAAACAGGGTTGCACCTACCTGTAACTGTTGTTCATCGAGTGTTCTTCTGTGCAGGCACAAATCCCTCCCTCTTTTCCCTGCCGTGTGCTCTTTAAATGCTAATTTCTCCTTTTTCATCGATAACTTAGTGAACTGAGAGAGAGATCTGCTCGCCCTGCCTTTTATAGCCACAGCCACTCAGAAAGCACGTGAAAAGGCCAGACGAGTGTCTTGCGCCTTTTGGAGCTTTGATATGTCTGCGGCTGGTCTGCTCCTGCGCAGTTCCCATGTGTGCCTGCTCAGAAGAACACTCAATGAACAACAGCTACAGGTAGGTGCAACCCTGTTTTATCTGTTACTGTTTTATCTGTACACATTTCTGCCTCGTTCTTTAGTTCAGTAAATGTTTGATGCCTGCTTGGCTTAAAAGGTCAGGCATCTGTCATTTCTTACTTAGCTTATTTTTATTGCAGCTTTTAAAAGGGTTAGCACAATATAAGTTCTGATTAAAGTATTAAATATTAATATATTTCCCTGAAGGTTGATCAAAATGTGGCAAGAAATGGTGGGTTTGTTGCAACTATGAATTAAAATGTAGTAACTAAGTTGAAATTTGAGGACAAGAAATATGAGACAGGGAAGTTGTGCATATTTAAAATACATGTTGTGAAAGGTCCTTGGTTCTGTAGGGAAGGCTCTATATAATTATGAATAATACTTTTGGGTGGTAGAAGGGTAGAACCTGATATGGAATCTTTGAATCTGAAAGTGCCCTTGTTAAAGAAGCCTAATAAAATCAATACTTTTCTAATGATTTCATTTAAAACCCCTGTCTGTTTTAGTGTGAACTTGTTAATGATGAAGAATTTATTGTGTGTTGGACAGGGGTACGTGAGAATGTATGTATGTGTTTTTGGCATTGTCTATATTATGAAGAATGAATCTGTGTTTTGGTTGATATCCTCCAGTCCAATCCCCGTTTAGCTGTAGCGTATCACATTTGGTTCTAAAATCACTTTCAGTTTGGTTTATGATGGGATAATGAGGTCTCTCTTCTTCAAAACATCAAAAAAAGGAAGGAAGGAAACACACAACCCTCTGTTCTCCTGAGCCAGGTGTTCTAAGCTTGCAACGAAGGCAACAGGGATGTTTGTTTCCCGGTTCTCTTAGGGTTGGAGACCAGCTCATCATCTGTGTCAAACATCCAAAGGACTGTAGGAGCAGTCCTGTCCCTTTATTGCCAATAAAACAGCTCTAATATGAAAGGTTTAGGAGGCACTTGGTGCAAAGTCTTTAATAACTTGCTACTTTAACTTGTTTTAGACCAAATCGTAAAAGGTAAGTTTTTAGTGTAATTTTTACAGAATGTAATCTGCCCTGAGCCTGCCAGTTCAGGGAGGGAGGAATGGAAATTGAAAGTGAATGAATGAATAAAATAAACAAAAGAGCTAAAGCCCTTGATTAGGTCAAGCTGTCCAGCAACAGTACAAAGGCTAGGCATACAAGCAGGTTCCAATATAAGAAGCTAAAAGCAGCTAATGCAAACTCATCCTCAGCAATGAAAAAATCTATCATAATGGTCAGCTGCATGTATTTTTTAGTCTAGAATGATAGTGATGGTTTTGAAAGTTTATATAAGGTAGATCACATCATTTTGGCTAGTGGCTGGATTCATGATTCACATCTGATTGTGGGTGCCTTCATTAACTAAACTCATTTCTTTCCCGGTAACTGAGATTCTGAATCACAGTATAATCCTGGTTAGATCTAAAGATCTGAATTCAGCCATTCCTATGTTAGTTCCCCATTGATAGTCCCCTCCCACCCTCCAAATCAGCTAGTTCTTCCCATCTGCAAGACTTTCTCTACCTGTGTTGCCTGATTATGATTCTTATTTACCAGAGGAAATAGGGTTTATTTTCTACTGGACTGACGCTTGTGTTTTCTAATGAAGAGGAAAAACTACTGGTCTGGTAGGGAGAAATCTTAGAGTTGCTTGTAGTATTAAGGTTACTATTTCTGTGACTTATTGCCTTTTCTTGTATTTTTGTGTTTCCTTAGCCCAAGCCTGGGACAACATGATGAGTGCCTCAAGCCAGAGTCCTAATCCTAATAATCCTGCTGAGTACTGTTCTACCATTCCTCCCTTGCAGCAAGCCCAGGCTTCTGGAGCCCTGAACTCTCCACCGCCTACTGTTATGGTACCTGTGGGAGTCCTGAAACATCCAGGTGCAGAAGGTACAGAAATCCCTCTTCCCTTCATAAACTGATATCCTTTTATTCCTACCTATTTGTGAGCTGCAGTGTTTCAGTGGACAGTGTATTAGGTTTGGATTGAGATGGTCTGATATGAAATATCCTTTCAGCCATGAATTTTTCTGAGCAGGTTAGTATGCTGCAGCTTTTTAAATCTACAAAATCTAAACTGTGACTAACCCCACAGAGGAGTTGTGTGTATTTGTGTAATGACAACTATGCAGGGCTTCTGTATAGTGTGCTGTAAAAATTCTGATTAGCGTTCTTTACTTGGGCTGCAGTCCAAAATTGTGATATGTGCTTGTGGAGGAGAGCTGTATTCAGACTGCACTTCACTTGCTGTTTCTGCTGCAGTTCTGCTATAGAGATACATTGCTTTTTTAACTGACTGAAATGTTAAGATTTCAGTTGTGAAAGTTGTTACTCAAAAGCAACAACTCTGTTTTGGATTATGGCCTTGGGTAGCATTCATAGCTCCAGTCAACGTTGTTTTTAGTTTGCATTTAAACATTTTTTTACCCCTGTTTTAGAAGTTAAAGTTCATCGTTGGTCTTCCTATGCAGTCCCACATGGGACTGCACAGATGCAGGCCTACCGATTCGGAGGATTCTTTAGCTGAAAATCCACTAGGGAATGCACGTGTGTGGACATTTCCCACTGAAAACAGCCCCTAGGAGGCTGGGGCACCCCCTGATACCCTCAGTTCCTCTTTTGCTGCTGGTGGAAGAGGTTCTAGCTGATCATTGCTCAGATAAGTTGGCATTCTTTCTATTCTTATCTTTGAGGATAACGTTGTTATGTTGGAAAAAGCACTGTTTAAGCGTTGCACATCTTGCAACATGAAAATGACAGAAACGGACAGGCATTTGCTCTATTTAATGTGCTTGGGAGAGACTCATAATACTCAGTCATGAAAGCATTGTCTCGGCTTTACTCCTAAAGCAAGGACTGAAAGAGCTGGCTGACTGAAAGCATCTTTGTGGCAGAGAGCTCTAGAGGCTGCAAAGGTCCTGGCAAAGGCTAAACAATCCACCCATGCTGGTGGAACCAAGGCATTAGATCTGACATAGGCACCGACACAGTCTTCAACTCTGAGACCGAGTACAGTGGGTTTGAAGACCCTGAGGAGCAGGACACTGTCTGTCTCACTCGAGACGCCCAAGAGGTCGGACACTGTCTGTCTCACTCGAGACGCCCAAGAGGTCGGACACTGTCTGTCTCACTCGAGACGCCCAAGAGGTCGGATCCAAACTGATCGGGTTCGAGAACACCCCGGACTCGAGAACCATCAACTCCGATTGAAGCCTTGAGTCTATCGGAACCGACACGAGAGTGCCCACCTGACTCAGAATCAAGGTCTCTGCCCTGCTCAGATCTGATGGTGGAAGCTCGGAGCACAAAGTTGAAGGAACCGAAGGCAACAGGAACATAATCAGATCCAAGTGAGAGAGAGAGAGAGGGTAGGAGAGGAGCCTCCTCGAAAGAGGACCAAGAAGATGAAGCATCTGTCTTCCCAGGAACCTCAAGTCTCAACCCCAAGAGAACAATGGGTGGAGCAAGAGGTCTTGATAATCGACCCCCTATGTATGCCCTCGGCTCATTCGAGATCACGCTGTACCTGTTCTAAATCCTGGTCAGCTCAGTCCTCGGAGGAGGAAGGTGAACTCCCTTGTAGGAGGCAGAAATCTTGTCACTCCCCGAGGGAAGACAGTTACTACTCCAGGGAGGAGAGTCTATGGTATCGTGAAGCAACCAACTGTGAGCTGGACACAGGGAAGACATTCCTTACTGATGTACTGTCAAGAGACCCATCACCGCTGCTGGTTAGAAGGCATCATTCTTTTTCTAGCTCGAGGATGACTTTTCAGCTGCCTGACCTAGAGGGCTATGTAGATCCTTATCAGAGGAGGGATAGTCCTAGCCCACACTCAGAGACTTCTCCAGAAGAGACTGTGGGAGAAACAGGAGAAGTTTCTCCTACAGATGATTTCCGTTCTTATACAGAACGATTGGTAAGAATGGCAAGAACTCTAGAAATAAACATCTCGTCAGCGGAGCCGAAACCAAAAGACAAGATCCTGCAGCACTTATACTCAGGATCCACATCCTCTGTGGCATTCCCAGAAATAGAGGGATTCATGGACCTGATGAACTCTCTGAACTTAAAACCAGCCTCTGCCCTCGCCACTACTAAAAATGTAGAGAATCTCTATAGGACCAAGGACGATGCCTTTCCACACCATTCAATACATCCTCTGCCATCCTCTTTGGTCATGGAGGAAATGCAATCAAGGCAGAGGCAAGAGACAGAGAGGGCTGAAAGTTGGACGCTCTGGGGAGGAAGATCTATGCTTCGGCGGCACTGAACATAAAAATAGGAAATTATGCCACCATGATGGGGGCTTACCAACTGTTTTTGCGGGGCAAGGATGTGGTTTTCCATGCCAAGTTACTAGAGGACCGGAGATCCTTCGTGAAGGTTATTCTGGAGGAGGCTACAAGATTGGCAAGGCACCAGATAAATGCCAGCAGGAACACAGCCATGAGAACTATGGCCTCAGCAATTGTGTTGAGAAGGCATGCCTGGCTGAGGGCCACGGCGCTACCTGTTGAGACCAGGAATAAGGTGGAGGATCTACCCTTTGAGGGTAAAATCTTATTCTCTGAAAAAACAGACGACTACCTTTTTCAGAAACAAAAGGACTGACTGACAGTGCGCTCCTATGGGGTGATCCCTTCTACCCAGCAGGGACATGGAAGAGGCCAATTTAGACAACCTCAATACAAGGGGAGAGCATATCACTATCAACTTTACCATGGATATGTGTATCCTATATAAAGGCCTTACCAGAGCTCACAGAGTCCTTTCCAGAAAAGGAAGTCGAGCCACAGGTCATGGGAAGGTGCACAGCCTCACCACTCCAAAGAACAAAACCCTAGCCAGAAACAATTCTGACTAGAACAAGGGCCGGACCCCGTCTTTGGGGATAGGTTACGTAGTTATTATTCTGTTTGGTGTGATACTACTTCAGATGTCTGAGTTTTAAAGATTGTTTATGAAGGTTATAAAATTGAGTTTGAAAGTTTCCCTCATCTGGGTTTCCCTAAATTTTCAGATTTGCAAACATGTGCTGAGCTTGGGGCAGAACCCAAGGCTCTGCTGGAAAAGAGAGCGATACAACAGATCCCTGAGGGTGAACCAGTATCAGGTTTCTACTCCTGATTCTTTATGGATGACAAAAAAGACGGGGGACACAGACCGATTTTGGATCTGAGAGAACTCAACAAATTTATTCACATTCATAAATTTCGTATAACCACTTTGCATACAGTAATGACATTGATCACACCAGGTTGCTGGTTCGCTGTTCTTGACCTCAAGGACACATACTTTCATATCTCTATCTGAGAGGCACATAGAAAGTATGAGATTCACTTATGATAAGAAGGCGTATCAATACCAATACCTTCAGGCTTTTCACAACCCCGCGCATCTTCACAAAATGTATGGCGGAAGTTATTGCCTATCTGAGAACTCTGAGCTGTTGCATCTACCTGTATTTAGATGACTGGTTACTTACTAGTCAGTCCGAGGAGGATGTATGTAGGCAGGTACACTTGACCCTACGCACTTGCTTGAATCTGAGAGGAGTGGTTCTCAATGATAGTATGAATAAAGCCTTCTTTCATCAGATAGGATGCAAAAGATCAAAGGGATGGTTAGGATATTCCAGAGGTGTCGATTTCAGTCTGCAAGAAGGATACAGACTCTGCTGGGGTTCATGATATCAACCATGGCTGTGGTACCTCTCACTAGAATGAAAACAAGACCGTTACAGTTATAGTTTATTTCTGTTTTTCATAGCGAGAGAGACTCACAAGATAAGAAATATAACATCCCCAGGGAGGTTGTGAGATTGTTATAGTGATGGGCAATAGACACAAATTTACTGACAGGAATTCAGTTTGGTCACAGAGACTCTGACCTGTCTATTACAACAGACACTTCTAAGCTTGGTTGGGGAGCACACTGTGGTGATCATTATGCTCATGGAACATGGGACCTAGTTGAGATAGAAGACCACATTACACCTGTTAGAAGTAAAAACAATATGTTACACCTTAATATCATTTGCAAATGTGGTGACAGGGAAATCCATCATGGTTCTCATAGACAACTCAACTGCAATCTGCTATATAAACAAACAGGGAGGCACCGCTTTTAGGAGTCTGCATGGAAGCGGTAGCAATCTGAACCTGGGCAGTAGAGCATTCAGTTTGGCTGCAGGTGGTTCATATCTCAGGGGTGGACAATGTAATTGCGGACTGCCTTAGCAGAGTAGGAAAGGACTCACACGAGTGGTCCATAAAGGATATATATCTAAATCCTGTTTTTCAAAGTTGGGGGTTTCCAGATGTGGATTTATTTGCATCAGAAGGAAACTGAAAAGCAGAGTTATATTGTACAAGGGGCAGCCAAGGTCACGGTTCCCTGGGAGATGCCTTTCAACTCCAATGGTCAGGACTTTTTACTACGCATTCCCACTGATACCCTTGCTAACCAGGGTGATCAGTAAGCTGCAGTCAGACAATACTCGGGCAATAATAATAGCACCGTATTGGCCCAGGCAGCCACAGGCTGATGAAATTGAAGAGTCAACTTCATCATTTACCCAAAGACCCAGATCTACTGTCATGGAACGGAATATTCCATCATGACATACAGAGACTCAAACAGACAGCTTGGCTGATAGCACCCAGTGGGGCACTCTCAGAAGGAGTGACTCTGGTTATCAGGCGGCTGTCAACCAGACAATTGTATAGCCTAAAATGAGACAGGTTCAGGATTTGGGTGGAGGATAGAAACCTAAACTCTACTGATTGCTCACTATCCACGGTTCTGGAGTTCTTATTAGACTTAAAGTGAAAGGTTTATCTAATTCTTCTGTTAAAGTTTATTTAGCAGCCATTTCGGCTTTCCATGCACCAGTTGGCAATAAAACTGTTTTTTCCACCACACTTCTAAACTGTTTTTTAGAGATTTAAATAATTTTCCCCAGCTAAGAGGATAGTACCCCAGTGGTCACTACAACTGGTTTTGACAAAGTTACTGAGAAAGCCGTTTGAACCCTTAGCAACATGCCATCTAAGGTTGTTGTCCATGAAGGTGGCATTGCTAGTAGCAATCATGTCAGCGAGAAGGGTGAGCGAATTGGCTGCTCTATGTGCGGACCCACCTTTCTTAAAAATACACCCTGAAAAGGTGGCATTAAGAACGAAGCTAGACTTTCTACCAAAGGTTGCATCAAAATTTCATGTTTCCCAAGAAATCGTGTCACTTGTCTTTTTCTGGGAACAGTCAAATGAGGCGGAGAGAGCTCTCCACACCTTGGACATTAGAAGGGCAATCTTTTTTTTATCTGGATTGTACTAGGATCTTCAGAATCGATTCGCAACTCTATCTGTTTCGCTGGCCCTAACAAAGGGGAAAAGGCCAGTGTTCAAACTATAGCACAATGAGTGGTGCAGGCAATAAGGTTGTATTATAAGAGTTCTAGCCTACCGTGTCCTTTAGAGGTACATGCTCATTCCACCAGGTCGCAGGCACTGTTGGCAGCGTTGCTGAGAGGAGTGCCATTGCAGGACGTATGCCGAGTGGCAACTTGGTCATTGGCTGACACCTTCATGAAGCACCATGCCTTGGACATCCTTGATAGGAGAGAGGCAGCAGTGAGTGTAGTGGTTCTGCAGTCGATATTCCTATAAAAGAGACAGTTCCACCACCCAGGTGAAGAACTTATTAATCTCCCATGTGGGACTACACAGGAAGACTGTTGTTCATCGAGGTCTTCCGTGCAGGCACACATACTCTCCCTCCTTCCCCGCTAAGGCTCTTCTATTTATCTGGAGAGTATGGTGGTGAAAGAGGAACCAAGGATATCGGGGTGCCCCGCCCTCCTAGGGGCCATTTTCAGCAAGAAACAGCCATGCATGTGCAGTGGACGTGAGGTCGCCCCCTAGTGAATTTTCAGCTAAAGAATCCTCTGAATCGGCAGGCCTGCGTGTGCATAGTCCCATGTGTGCCTGCACGGAAGGCATCGATGAACAACAGTTACAGGTAAGTGCAACACTGTTTTTACCTACTTTCACTTTGCTTGGTGCATATACTTTTGGTAAACTCTTTTCACCTTTCTCCCTAGTGGCTCAGCCTAGAGAACAAAGACGTGTTTGGTTTGCAGATGGCATATTACCCAATGGAGAAGTTGCTGATGCAGCCAAATTGACAGTGGCTGGAACAACCTCCACAGGAACGCTAGCAGTATCACATGATCCAAGCAAGCCTATAAGAAACAATACTTCACCAGCAGAGGTAGGAAACAACTTGATTTGTTGCATGGTATGTTGGACAGTTCATATATGACTGGTACTTCAAATATTTGTGATACAGTATACATTAGGGGGATTTGGGTCCTTGTACCTAGTTGCATATGCAAGTGAGCTAGCTGTCAGTGTTTTTCCTTTGTATAAGTGGCTGTGGAACAGATTGCTCTTTTGTATTTGTTGAAAAATGAAGGCTGGTATTATATGGGTTTACCTTTTGCGTAGTATTTGTTTGTTGCTTTTTGTAGACTGAAAATACATTGACATTTTCGAGAAGTATAACTCAGGTTGGAAGTCCAGTTGGCAGTGCAATGAACCTTATTCCAGAAGATGGTCTTCCTCCGATTCTCATCTCAACTGGGGTAAAAGGAGGTGAGAGCTCAACAGTATAGAATATCAAAAATTGAGATTAACAAATTGTAGAGCAGCCATACTGAAACTTTAACCTGTGTTGGGTTAGGAAGAAAATAGTCTTTTACTGACTTTTATCAATGGCCAAGACCAGGCTTAGTGAAGAGTAGCAATTTATTGTGTGAATTTTGTTGTGGTGTTTTATATATGAAATGATACTCAGGTGAACCAGAGAGGGGATAGGGAGAACAGAAGGTTGAATTTGAATGTCTGCCAAATTGGAAAGGAAATGCTATTTCTGGAAAAACTTGTTTGTTCCTGATCTATCATGGCTAATATGTGCCTAGTAGTCATATTTGCTGCAAATATTCAGGCTCTACTATGACAGGCTGGCAGACTTGCACTTTTCTTATCCTTACCTTTCATATTAAGATCATTCTGTCAGGTCTGGGACATTGTCAGTAATTCTGTGTAATCTCTATAATTGTAATGATATACAAACAATTTTGCCTATGAAGCTGTATTCCATATAAAATATTTACTCCTGACTATAGTACTATTTTTCTTGTTACATTATTTAAAAATTAGCTAGCCAGTTGAGTGCTCAATCATTTGACAAGCTTACCAGGGTGTTGTAGTTGTTGTTATTTAAAACTGTTATGGGCATAATTCATAAATTATAGGGGTGTGCACCCAAAAGCGGGAAAACAATTAGAAATCACAATCATATATTATAGGGGTTTACCTGAAGTGGGAATACAATTGGAAATAACCCGAATCCCGAAGCGGCAAGCCACTTTGGGATTTGGGTGTTTGAATTGCTTTGATATGCTCCATAAAGATTTGGAGCACACTGAAACTCAAAGTGCCCCTTTTCATGCTGCTTGCAAGCGGCAAGAAAAGTGTTGCTTTCAAACGCCCTGCACCCTTGCTTTTCCTGATGGGAGGGGGAGGAGGCTCCCCCTCACATTGGGTGAAGTAAGGGGCGCGGTGTTTGAAAGTGCCCCTTTTTGTGCCACTTGCAAGTGGCACAGAAAGAGTGGCTTTCAACTTCCCACTCTGCTGTTTTTTTCCCCCATGGGAGGGGGAGGAGGGAACCCTCCTCCCTCTCCCATCGGGGGGGAAAAGCGGCAGGGTGGAAAGTTTGAAAGCAAGCAGCGCTTTTCTTACTGTTTGCAATGCAAACATCTAGAAAAGTGCTTTGGACCCAGCTGCTGCCACTTTGCTCGAAGCTTCTCAAAGCGATACAAATTGCTTCTGAAAGCTTTGCTTCAGGATTCCCAGATCAGCTCGGCAATGCTGGGGCCGATTCGGGAATCCCAAATCTTTACAAATCGGACCCGATTCAGGTTAAAAACACATCCCTAATATATTACAATAAAACACAGTTCTTGAGATAGTTGCCCATACCATCTACCCCTGCCAATGATGCACAGGGGGAAGGGAAGAGGGAAGAACAGCTGTCCTGATTCAAATTGTATTCTTGACAAGCACTTTATACTGTGAGTAGATCAGATAATTAAAATATAAAGAAAAATGGGACACGTGTCTTTTGACGGCAGGCTGTTGAAACATTCCACATTAACTTTTCTTTTTTTTGAAAAAATTTTTTATTGGGTTAGAATCCGTTATTTTTACATTTACATTCAATTTTCCCCAAATTTTTCATTTCTAACCCCCTCCCTTTCCCCCCCTTTTGTTGACTTCCAACAGTTTTCCAACCCTTTGTCCCTTTTCCCTTACTTCTATTAAATTTCTCTATCTAAAACAAATACATATTCTCCATACTAAGCAGTACATCCTTAACTACTTTTCTTATTATATACCCAAACTGTAAGTCTTTGTTTCCATCTTAGATAAACAATTTATCCCTTTTTCCAATTTTAAATATTTCTATATTTCTATATCATAAACCTATATATCATAAACCATAAAAATCTTACACATTTAAATCAATCAATTTGACTTATTCTCTATGTATTACTCATTCTATCTTTTTATGGTAATTCTATATAACTCTCGTCACATAGTCAATCAATTTGACTCATCTATACATTCAGTTTGGTGCATTATACAAATCTTATCAAAGAAAGAAAATATTGTTGGTTACTCAATCCGTATATTTAATCCTTATCCTTAATTATTTTCTATCGATATTCTATTTATTAACCAATATATATCTATATACATATCAATCTGTTAATCTAACTGCTTATAAATTCCCATTTATCTCTTCCCCCCCCCGGTAAAGTCACCCCCCTCTACATTTTATTATGCTTCAGTAGTTCTCAAACTGCCACAGTTTTCCTCCCACCTCCCATTTCTTCTCCAGATATTGTTTCAGCTTCTCCCAATCTGTGTTAAACTGCCCTGAGTCCAGATTTCTCAGTTTTCTTGTCATCTTGTCCATTTCTGCCATGTACAGCAATTTGTAGGTCCAATCTTCAATAGTTGGCACTTCTTGTACTTTCCATTTTTGCGCATACAAAAGTCTAGCTGCTGCTGTCATATAAAATATCAACGTCCTATGATTGGCTGGAATTCCCTCCATTCCCAAGTTTAGTAGCAGGAGTTCTGGGTTCTTATTTATTTGAAATTGTAAAATTTCACTCATTTCTCTTATTATTTCCCCCCAGTACTGCCTAGCTACCTCACACGACCACCACATATGATAGAGGGAGCCCTCATGCTTCTTACATTTCCAGTATTTATTAGAAGTGTTCAAATTCCCTAGCACAATCTTCTTTGGTGTCATGTACCAACGATAGATCATTTTGTAGATATTCTCTTTAATATTTGTACATGTCGTTGTCTTCATTGTAGTCTTCCACAAGTATTCCCATGCCTCCATTGTTATCTCTTTGTTAAAATTTATAGCCCATTTCACCATTTGTGTTTTAACTGTCTCATCCTCAGTATACCATTTCAACAGTACTTGGTATACCTTGGATATTCTTTTCTTGTCCTCTTTAAGAAGGGTCTGCTCTAGTTCCGAATTCTCTATTCGTATACCTCCCTTTACAGAGTCCGAGTTATACAAATCTCTGATCTGTCTATACTGGAACCAATCGTAGTTCGGTGATAGTTCCTCTTGCGTCTTTATTCTAAGTTTAGATGCTTCTATTTTAATTATTTCTTTATAAGTCAAACATTGTCTTTCGTTATCAACAGCTCTCGGGTCTATCACCTCATATGGAACCACCCACCAAGGAGTTCCTTCTTGTAGGTAAATTCTGTACTTCTTCCAGATTGTGTATAGACTTCTCCGTACAAAATGGTGCAGGAACATCGAGTTGACCTTTACTTTGTCATGCCATAGGTATGCATGCCATCCAAATATTTTTTTATATCCCTCTAGGGCTAATAGTTTCTTGTTCTTTAATGTCATCCACTCTTTCAACCAGACTAGGCAGATTGCATCGTGGTAAAGTCTCAGGTTGGGCAGTTGCATTCCGCCTCTTTCCTTTGCATCTTGTAAAACTTTCATTTTCACTCGAGGCTTCTTGCCTGCCCATACAAAATCTGATATTTTCCTCTGCCATTTTTCAAATTGTTTAGAGTCTCTGATGATTGGTATTGTCTGTAGCAAAAACATCACTCTTGGTAACACATTCATTTTAACCGCTGCAATCCTACCCAACCATGACAGATTGAGCCTATTCCATTTAATCAAGTCTCTCTCAATCTGAATCCACAATTTTTCATAATTATTCTTGAACAAATCTATATTCTTTGCAGTCAGTTCAATTCCCAAATATTTCACCTTACTTGTTACTTCACAATCCGTTGTTTCCATTAACAATTGTTGTTTCTGCTTAGTCATGTTTTTGCATAGTATCTTTGACTTCTTTTTGTTAATGAAGAAACCTGCCAAGTCTCCAAACTCCTTGATCTTATCTATCACTTTTGGCATGTTCTCCAGTGGGTCCTCTACAATTAACATTATGTCATCCGCAAATGCTCTGACCTTGTATGAATAGTCCTTTATTTTTATTCCTCGAATTTCCTCGTCTTGTCGTATTTGTATCATCAGAATCTCCAATACTAAAATGAACAACAGTGGAGACAACGGGCAACCTTGTCTTGTTCCTTTGCTTATAATCAATTTCTTGGTCAATTCATCATTCACCACAATTGCTGCAGTCTGGTCTCTGTAAATTTCCTTAATTGCTCTGATGAATCTTTCTCCTAATTGTAGCTTTTCCATAGTGGCAAACATAAAGTCCCAGTTTAAGTTGTCAAATGCCTTTTCAGCGTCAACAAAGAAGAAACCAACCTCTTTATCACAACGCTTATCATAATATTCAATAGCATCAATCACTGTCCTTAAATTGTCTCTTATTTGTCTGTCTGGCAGAAAGCCTGCTTGCTCCTCCTCTATAACTTCCGAAAGCCACCCCTTCAGTCTCTCCGCCAGTATCTTCGCAAAGATTTTATAGTCATTGTTGCGTAACGATATAGGTCTGTAATTTTTCACACTAGTCAAGTCTTGGCCCTCTTTTGGGATCAATGATATGTTCGCTTCAGACCAAGTGTCTGGAATCCTTTGATCCCTTAAAACTCCATTGATCACCTCCTTTAGGAATGGTGCCAGCTCATTGGCCATAGTCTTATAAAATTTAGCTGTAAGTCCATCTGGCCCTGGCGCCTTTCCTAGATTTGCAGATTGTATTGCATTACTTATTTCCTCATCCGTTACTTCACTGTTCAGTTTATTTCTCCAAGCGTCCGAGATTTCTGGAAGTGTCATTTTCTCCAAATATGACGCTATTGAATCTTTATTTACTTCTTTCTTATTATACAGTTTAGCGTAGAATTTATAAAAGGCTCTACTAATGGTATTCTGTTCCAAATACGTTTTGTCATCTTCACAAATTTTATTTATTGTTTTCTTTTCCCTTCTCTTCTTCAGTTGCCATGCCAGGTACTTCCCAGGTTTATTTGCACCCTCAAACACTTTCTGATTCAGCCTTTTGAGATTCCACTCCAATTCTTTATTACTCATTGCTGTTAGCTGTTCTTGCAGTATTTTAATTTCCTGGTATAATTTCTTTTTCCCTGGTCTCTTTTTTAACTGTATTTCCTTAGTTTTTATTTTCTCCTCAATCTCTTGTCTCTTCTCCTCTTTCTTCTTTCTTGCTCTACCATTTAAGTCCATTAGTATGCCCCTTATAACCGCCTTGTAAGCATCCCAAACTTTATCAGTTGGTACTTCTTTATTCACGTTGTATTGTATGAAAAACTTTGTCTCTCTTCTCAATATTTCCATATTCTCTTTTTCCTGTAACAAATCCTCATTTATTCTCCATGCTTTCCTTTTCCTCCTTTTCCCCAGCTTCCACATGATTGGGTTGTGATCTGAGCCTACCATCGGCATTATTTCTACATCTTTAGTCCATAACGCCAAATCTTTTGAGGCCCAGATCATGTCAATTCTTGATAATGTGGAGTGCCTTGCAGAATAAAAAGTAAACTGCCTACTTTTAGGATATTCTCTCCTCCATACATCTTCAAGAGTCTCTTGTTGAATCAACTCAAAAAAGAGCTTTGGTAATAATCCTCTTTTCTTTTGTGCCATTGTAGTCTTTTTATCCAATTCCAAGTCTGTCACTCCATTGAAGTCTCCAGCAAGAATTATCTGGTCATATGAAAGATCATCTAAATGCTTCCTCAAATCCTCAAAGAAGCTCTCTTTTGCACCGTTGGGTGCATAGATTCCGACTACCAACACTCTCTTTAAGTTCCAAGTACATTCCACTGCTACAAATCTGGCTTCCACATCTTTCATTATGAATTTTGGTTGTAGCTCCTCTTTTACATACAACACCACTCCTCTTTTTTTCTTACTTGAGGCCGCTACAAAGTCTTTGCCCAATTTTCCCAGTTTTAAATATTTTACATCCTGTTTTCGAATATGAGTCTCTTGCAAACAAACAATATCACATTTTTGTTTTAGTAGCCAGTGAAAAATATTTTTTCTCTTATTCGGTGAATTTAGTCCATTTACATTCCAAGATAATACTTTACACTCCATATTCATAATCTTGTTGGTAAGTCTTTTTCATTGTCCCTTATAAATCGCTCCATCTCCCGCTCAGATCTGATACGCTTTTTGGCGCCTCCAAATTCGAAGGACAAACCCTCTGGGAGCTCCCATCTGTACCTGATTTTCATGTCCTTCAGCATCTGGATTAGCGCTTTATATTTTTTCCGATCTAGTAACACTGATCTGGGTAGTTCCTTCATTATAATGATTGTCTTGCCATCGATCTCCAATGGATCTTGAAACTGTTTAGTCACAATCTTCTCTTTCATGTTTCTTGTTGTAAATTGTACAATCACGTCTCTTGGTACTTTTCTCTGGGTTGCAATTCTCGAGTTCAGACGATATGCCACATCTAGGATAGCCACAACATCCTCCTCCTCCTTCCCCAGGTATTCAGCTAACACCTCCGTCATCTGCTCTTGCGCTGTCTTTCCTTCCATTTCCGGCAGGCCGCGAAATCTGAGCTGCTTCTCCATATGTCTACTTTCCGCAACCGCCATCCTTCCCCTCATCAACCTCATCTCTGTTTGTTGCGTATCTGCTAAGTTCTCCATCGCTCCTTCTACTGTTTTAACTCTCTGCTGCGTCCCTTGTAATTCACTTTGTATTGTTTCCATACCTTTCTTCACTTCTGACAGCTCCGATTTTACTTCTGACAGCTCCGATTTTACTGTCTGTTTAACCTCTTTGATCAGCTCCAATTTCATGTCTTTAAATTCTTTAATCACCTCCAAAAGTTTTTTATCCAGGTT
Organism: Eublepharis macularius; assembly: GCF_028583425.1. NCBI lineage: Eukaryota > Metazoa > Chordata > Lepidosauria > Squamata > Eublepharidae > Eublepharis > Eublepharis macularius. The sequence continues at coordinate 86,901,433 of NC_072794.1, read as the reverse complement.
CTCTATTGCCGATTGCCACTCTTTCTTCGACATCGTGGGGCTTGCTTTGGCTCGCTCCCACGAATCCGCTCTCTTCCTTAGCTCCGTGGCGTTAAATTTAGTACCTTTTTTATTTCAAATGTCCCGGTCTTCTTGCATAAATTAATTTTAAAGGGTCCAAAATGTCGGGCGTCTTTTCTCTATGGTCTCTCTATGATTTTATAATCCAATATGGCCTACTTCCTTTTCCGCTGAAGCCGCGACCCTTCCCCTCTCAAAGATGGCGATTCCCTTCTTCCTGCCCTCCAGCAAGGGCCGCTTCTCTCCAGCCACTCTATTGTTGTTACGCACTTCCTGTCTCCCGTCTTCCCACAGCAGGTCTCGCGATGGTGTCTTTTTCTCACAGCTCCAAAGCCACAGGTATTCAAAACAATAATCCGATTTCTTTAATAACTTCTTTAAACTTAGTCTCTTTTCTAATACAACTCCTGCCGAAGCTTCCCCTCCTTTTCGCTAGTCTGTTGTAGTTTAAAAGTCTACTTTTTTTCCTCTCTGTTTTTATCAATCTGTCCCGTTAACTTTTCTTCCACTTGTCTAATTTTCTTAAAATATTTTTACAAAACCATAATCATGAGAACATAGTAGCTAGGTTACAATATTCTGTTGTACTCTAACATGACTATAAAACAGAAACAAGACTCTGCAAATAAAAGCAGTGGCTGGAACAGGGATCAGATTTAGATCTCACCACACTGGCATCCTTGAATGTTCCTATTTTGTATTTATTACACTTACATCCTACTTTTCTTCATGGCATTCAGATTGACATAGGACTCCCAGAAGGTCTTCCATCCATGCACTAACTAGACTTAACACTTGTTTAGCTTCAGTGAAGTAGCTGCAGTAGGTGTATTTCAACCATAAATAGGAAAGCTTGCATTCTTTTTGATGGGGATAATTAAAAATCTTTGAGTGGGGGCACACAGTATGCTATCTGGTAGTAACACTGGATGATTGAGCCTTATTTGCCAAGGGTCCTGCAAGAGCATGCGCTATGTGTTCTGTGTGAACCACATTGCATATCCCACCCTTCCCCTCTGATCTTTATCATTCAAGCCTATCTTTTACTCATACATGTTCCCATCGAAATTTTGCTAATAAAATTTTGCTAATAAAAGTCATCCTTCTTGGATCAGGATGTATTGCAGATAGAAGAAAAAACTGGCTTAGAAATTCTGTCCAGTATGCAAAGAAAAAGTTTATGCCAATGTGATGAGCTTGCTCCAGCCCAGTTGAATCTTTTGTTTTTTCCCTTTGCACAATTGATCTGTTCTACATCATAAACTACTTGTGAAAATATCAGTTTTGAAAGTGGTTGATCTTGTGGCATCAGGAGCTGTTGCTCAAAGAAAAACATGTTAAAAATTTCCTGGATATCATTGGTTTAGTTTCACAGTTCTTTGGATGGTGTGTTAGTTAATTTGCAGAACCAGATTTTGAGGAAATGTTATTGTAAGGAGTGAGTTACATCCAGTCACCTTCTTTGCTCTATCTCATCCTATCCTCCTCTTTACTACAGCCCCTGTCCCACATGTTTTTTGTCCATATGGGTATGATGATCCCCAATAGAACCTTTTTGGTAGTCAGAAGAGACCCTTTCCTTCCTTTTTCACCAGTGGAAGAGTTGGTTGGGTCCAATCCAGTGGGTTGATGTCCTGTTGAAGATTCGTTGGTTGGCTGAATATGGTTTTTATTGAGCAGAACTAGGATATTGTTAAAAAAAAGTGGGTATGCAACTTTTTATAAAATACCTTTTCCCTAGTTGCAGCTGTGAGTTCAGTTTGTTAATGAAATCCGTTTTCAGAAAGAGAAATCAGTAGTTAAGTTAAAGCAAAGTATCTTCTGAGATCCTAAGCCCTTAGTCAGCACCTCGCACATCGACAAAAATGGCACTGCTCCACTACTCCCTGTGGACTTTTGCAGGAGGGCCATGCTGGTGCAAGAGCTCAGCAAAGCAAGGTGCAGCTGCTACCAAGAGCAGCCGCCTACCGTTCCCCTGACAATCCTGCCCACACCGGCCAATGGCCACTCCGCTCCCCTGACAGGCAGGCGAGGGGCAAATAGCGGCGCAGCCAGTGGAGAGGCCATGATGCCTGCTGTCCACCAACACCCCCTCTCCAGGGAGCAGGAATCCCCACCTGTGGGTAACACTGAAGGTACGGACAGGGGTAACACTGAAGGTATGGACAGGGCACCCACCCTCTCACCCGTCTGACCCCCATTTCCAATGAGGGCCAGGCTGGTGGCTGCTGCTTCGTGCTTCTACAGATCCCCTCGCCACCACTGCTGCGAAAAACAGGTTCCTGTTCCCTGAAAAGTGGGACCATAAAGGCGACGGGACCCAGCAAGGGTTGCACTCACAGCCTGCAGCACTTGGGATCAGCCCCCAGGTTCCAGAGAGGCAAGGGGGGGTACTTCAATGAGTGACGGGAATGCCCATTGGAAACCACACAAGAGGCCAGAAGGCCCATTGGAGGTGATGGGAGTGAAAAGTCACACCATTTGAACATATCACTGCATCACAAAAGATGTGAGAATGTGGGTTGGACCTCGAGAGCCATGCTCCGGTCCTAAGGTGACGCCCCCCAGAGTGGATTAATGGCCTGTGGGAGCAGAGAAACTGCTCTGGGGCCTGCCATCCACCCCCTCCCTACATCAGATTTCCCAGGTCCATCCCTCCCTCCGCAAACCATGAAATGGAGGTTGATCCATCCTCCCAGAGGAGGAGCTCCGGAGATCCCAAGATGTCGCTCCACATTTCTCACTTTCTCGCAGCAACCTCCCCTTTCCCTGTCATGCAACGGCCAGCTGCCTGGCTTATCAGATGCCAGCAGCTCTGTCTGTCAGAGAATGAAAGTCCTCAGTGGTGCTCCCCCACCCTGCCAGACATTGATGGGCCACACTTCAATTCCCACCCCACTGCCTGAAGTTTCATTGAGGAGGGGAAGGGGGCAGGGAAGCTGAATGGGGCCCCAAGGCACCACTTGAACACCTACTCCTTCTGGCAGCAGAGCCCACCCCACGCATCCCAGCCCTGAGCCAGGAAACATTTGTGGGGATGTATGAAAAGACATCCCTAAGGGGAGTTGGGGTGGGGGCTACTATCACCGTCAGGAAGCAAGCAAACAGTTTGTTGTTTTTCAACACATTTTATTAAACTGGAAAAGGTGAAGAGGTTCTCCAGACATATTTCCTGCCAATGTCCCTTGGCTGGAAAAGGAGCAAAGGCAGTTTACACAACAGTCAGAGCTGCAAAATCCATCCCTTGTCCTGCCCTCACAGGGGCGGTGTTGAGGTGCGGACTGCTTTGGGAAACTGCTCCCTGGGCTGGATCTGAATGACAGGATCATTGGGATCTGGAACAGCCATGCTCCTTGGTCTCCCTGATGAGTTGTGGCCTGCCTGCAAGGGAAAGAGGCATGTGTGGCAAGAGACCCAGCCCTGTCTGAGCCCCAGCCCAGTCTGCCACGTTCGGGGTGGGGGGGCTGTCCATGGGTGGGAGCAGCTCCAGTATCACAAGTCCACCCCGCAACCGGATGATGCACGACCCTCTGGTGAGAAAGCGCTGTGCATCGCAATGGTCTTATCTTGTGAGGGGAAAAGTCAAGGGGCTGAGCACCCTCCATCAACAGGGAGTTATGAACACCCTGTTAATCCAACCTGCAGCTGCACTTCCTTCTCTGCTGGGAGGGGCCTTGGCTGAGGGAGTCTGAACAGAGTCTCCAAATGCTCCCCCCCCCAGTGGCTGCGTCAGGAGCAGTTTCCTGTGTAACTGTTTCTGTGGGAGGCAGCCGCTGCTTGTTGAGCTCCCCACCAGTGAGCCTCACCTGCAGAGGCTGACGTTTGGGAAGGTTCAGGTGAGGAGGGCAGCTGGCTCAAATCAGTGAGCTGGGGTAGTTGCTGCCCTACCTTCTTCTTACCTGTCAGTGCTCCCTCGCCCCTTCTGGAGCATGGACTCCAAAGTCAGATTAACCTGCTAGGAGACTTGGGTGGTTCTTGTTAGTCAGACATTCTGGACTTTGCTCTTCTTCCCTTGAGTGAGTGCAGAGTGGTCCCGATTTTCCGCTAAGTCCCTCCAGTGCACTCGTGACCCACCACTTTCCCGCCTTGCACACAAAGTTATTGCGGTAGGAGGATGCTGGGCAGAGCCTCCAGCTACCGCCCACTTACCTGAGTTCATGAGCAGCACAGCTGGAGGTTATGTACATAAGAACATAAGCATAAGAACATAAGAACATAAGCAAAGCCATGTTGGATCAGGCCAGTGGCCCATCCAGTCCAACATTCTGTCACACACAGTGGCTAGAAATCCAGTGCCATCTAAAGGACTGTCAGTGAGGCCAGGACACCAGAAGCCCTCCCACTGCCTTCCTTCCAGCACCAAGACAACAGAGCACCACCTCCCCACAAAGAGAATACCATCTATCTCCTGTGGCTAATAGCCACTGATGGACCTCTGCTCCATATATTTGTCCAGTCCCCTCTTGAAGCTGGCAATGCTTGTAGCTGCCACCACCTCCTGTGGCAACGAATTCCATGTGTTTATCACCCTTTGTGTAAAGTAGTATTTTCTTCTATCTGTTCTAACCCGACTGCTCAATAATTTCATAGAGTGCCCACGAGTTCTTGTATTGTGAGAAAGGGAAAAAAACACATCTTTCTCTACCTTCTCTAACCCGTGCATTATCTTGTAAACCTCTATCATGTCTCCCCTCAGTCGTCTTTTCTCCAAGCTAAAGAGCCCCAAGCGCCTCAATCTTTCCTCATAGGGAAAGTGTTCCAACCCTTTAATCATTTTAGTTGCCCTTCTCTGTACTTTTTCCAGTGCTATGATATCTTTTTTAAGGTGTGGCGACCAGAACTGTACACAGTACTCCAAATGAGGCCTCACCATCGATTTATACAGAGGCATTATGATACCGGCTGATTTGTTTTCAATCCCTTTCCTAATAACCCCTAGCATAGCATTAGCTTTTTTTATGGCAGTCGCACACTGTGCTGACGTTTTTAGTGAGTTATCTATCATGACTCCAAGATCTCTCTCTTGGTCAGTCTCCGCCAGTTCAGACCCCATCAACTTGTATTTATATTTTGGATTTTTGGTTCCAATGTGCATTACTTTGCACTTGGCTACATTGAACCTCATTTGCCACATGGATGCCCACTCTTCTAGCCTCGACAGATCCCTTTGGAGTGCCTCACAATCCTCTCTGGCTTTCACCACCCTGAACAATTTCGTGTCATCTGCAAATTTAGCCACTTCACTGCTTAATCCCAATTCCAAATCATTAATAAACAAGTTAAAAAGCATTGGACCCAATACCGACCCCTGTGGCACCCCACTGCTCACCACCCTCCACTGTGAGAAGTGCCCGTTTATACTCACTCTCTGTTTCCTATTAATTAGCCAGTTTTCGATCCACAAGAGGACTTGGCCCTTTATCCCATAGCTACTGAGCTTACTTAGGAGCCTTTGATGAGGAACTTTGTCAAAAGCTTTCTGAAAGTCAAGATAAACAATATCTATCGGGTCTCCCTTGTCCGCTTGTTTGTTCACTCCCTCAAAGAACTCTAACAGATTGGTGAGACAAGATCTTCCCTTACAGAACCCATGCTGAGTTTTCCTCATCAGCTTTTGGTCATCAATGTGCCCACTAATTTTATTTTTGATAATAGTTTCCACCAACTTACCCGGTATTGACATCAGGCTGACTGGCCTGTAATTTCCCGGATCTCCCCTGGAACCTTTTTTAAAGATGGGGACAACATTAGCTACCTTCCAGTCCTCAGGAACAGATGCAGAGTTTAATGACAGATTACATATTTTTGTGAGGAGATCTACAAGTTCACACTTGAGTTCTTTCAGAACTCTTGGATGTATGCCATCTGGGCCCGGTGATTTATCAGTTTTTAAATTATCTAGCAGTCACATAACCTCCTCTCTCGTCACCTCAATGTGACTCAGGTCTTTCAAAACCCCTCCCAAAGTCAGTGCTTCCGGAGTGGGCATGCACTTCTTATCTTCCACAGTGAAGACAGAAGCAAAGAACGCATTCAGCTTCTCGGCCATTTCCCTATCACCCTTTAGTAATCCTTTTACGCCTTGGTCATCCAAGGGCCCCACTGCCTCCCTAGCTGGTTTCCTACTTCTAATATATTTAAAGAATTGTTTATTGTTTTTCTTTATGTTCTTTGCAATATGCTCCTCATATTCCCTTTTTGCCTGTCTGATCACAGACTTGCACTTTTTTGCCACAGCTTATGCTCCTTTATATCAACCTCACTCCGACTAGTTTTCCACTGCCTAAAGGAATCCTTTTTACCTTTTACAGCTTCTATTACATTGCTTGTTAACCATGCTGGCCTTTTCCTAAACCTATTTGTGCCTTTCCTAACCAGCGGTATATATTTAATTTGAGCTTCCAGGATTGTAGTTTTAAATAGTCTCCAAGATTCCCCAAGTGTTTTGACCTTTTTTACTTTCCCTTTCAGTTTCTTCTTCACGTACCCCCTCATCTCAGAAAAGTTACCCCTTTTGAAGTTAAACATGGCTGTGTTGGTCTTATTAGGCAATTTCGTATTTATACATATGTTGTACTCAATAACATTATGGTCACTGTTCCCAAGTGGTGCAATCACATTTACATCTCTCACCAGGTCTTCAGCATTACTGAGGACCAAATCCAGGATCACCTCTCCCCTAGTAGGTTCTGTAACCATCTGTTCCATAGCACAGTCATTGAGACAGTCTAGAAACTCACTTTCTCTCCCCCGATTCGAACACCCATTGGCCCAGTCAATGTGTGGGTAGTTAAAATCACCCATTACAACACAGTTTTTTTGTTTAGCAGCCATCTTTAATCCTGTCATCATTTTATAATCCTCCTCTATTTTCTGATCTGGAGGGCGATAACAAACTCCCACAGTTAAGTTTCCATTTGGGCCCGTAATTTCAACCCATAGCATTTCCAGAAGCGAATCTAATTCAGTTACCTTCTCAATCTTACTGGAATGTATACCTTCTCTGACATATAGAGCCACCCCACCACCAACCCTTCCCTCCCTATCCTTCCGATATAATTTATATCCAGGAATCACCGTGTCCCACTGATTTTCCTCATCCCACCAAGTTTCTGATATGCCCACAATGTCTATGGATTCGCCCAACACTAAACATTCCAGCTCCCCAATTTTACCTCGGACACTTCTAGCATTTGTATATAAACACCTGTAACTTCCCCGGCACACTTTGCCTCGAGACGTAGTTAGGTCATCTGCACTGTTTGTCTCCATCTCAGTTGACAACTCTAATCTATCTCCCTGTAGAAGTGTTATACCTAGCCCTTCATCTCTCTGAGATGAACCATCCTGAACCAGAGACACTTTATCTCTTGTCGGCTTTCCCCTAGCATTTAGTTTAAAAACTGCTCTGCCACCTTTTTGATTTTAAGTGCCAGCAGCCGGGTTCCTTCTCGGGACAAGTGGAGACCGTCTCTCTTGTACAGCTCCCGCTTGTCCCAAAAAGAATCCCAGTGCCTAACAAACTTGAACCCTTCCTCCCTACACCATCGTCTCATCCACGCATTGAGACTCCTGATCTGCGTTTGTCTCTCTGGCCCTGCGCGTGGAACAGGTAGCACTTCTGAGAAGGCTACCTTGGAGGTCCTGGCCTTGAGTCTCCTGCCTAACAGCCTAAATTTTTGTTCCAAGACCTCACGACTGCATTTCCCAACATCGTTGGTTCCAACATGGACCACGACCGCTGACTCCTCCCCAGCACTATCTACCAGTCTATCTATAACACGCGTAATGTCCGCTACCTTCGCACCAGGCAGGCAAGTCACCATACGGTCAGAACGCGGTTGTGCCACCCAGCTATCTACTTGTCTAAGGATCGAATCACCAACTACCAAGAGCCTCCCTCCCGCCCCACCCAGGGATGGTTCCTTGATGCGAAAGGAAACCTGCTCACCAACTGAAGAAGAGGTCCCTTCTGAGGGCATGTTCCCCTTATCCTCAGTACGGTGCCCTGATTCCACAAGATCCTCATTCTCCTTGACAACAAGAACGCTGCCATTTTTAGAGTGGGACACATCTATCCTGTCCCTGAGAATCTTGTCCTCGTGCCTATCTAACTGTCTCCGCTTCTCCAGGTCAGCCACCTTGGCCTCAAGGGTACGTACTCGTTCCCTGAGAACCAGGAGCTCCTTGCAGCGAGCACACATCCAGGACTTCTGACCAGAAGGCAGATAGTCATACATGTGACACTCAGTGCAATACACTGGAAAGCCCCCAACCCCCTGCTGGCATTCTGACTTCATTATTCTGTTTTAGGAATAACACACTAAGAGGAAAGAAAACGGCTATGATCCCCCTGCTAAGAGCCACAGGCCAAGAGCCCTTTAGCTCTCGCCCTTCGGCTCGCGCCAAAGGCTCGCGCCCCTGCCCAGCAGTTGCCTTTTCAATGCAAAAGGTCACTTCCTGCTAAGCACAGGAGGTGAGCACAAAGGGGTGTGTGTGGCTTGTACTCCAGCAACCCCCAGCAGCCTTACAAACACACTCACCCTCAAACACAATCAAGCCCAAACACACTCAGCCTCAAAACTACACTCAAATCAACACAAAACTACACACAAAAAGCCCCAAAGCTAGAGAGGACCACCCTTAGCTTCTCAGCTTAACCCACCACAGCCAAGAAAGGCAAAAAGCCCTTACCTCCTCTAGCAGCTGCAGACCATGTGCTCCTGAGCCCAGGTGACTCTGCATGGGCAGCCGATTGGGCGTGGGGAGGGGGGCTTGCCTACCCCAGAAGCACATGAGGATTGGTCCCCATGGTAGTTTCCATCCTAAGCCTTGTTCAGGCCACATGGGTGTCCCAGTGCCGGGAGGATGGCCCAAGCTTTCCCATTCAATGGGTGCCATTCAGTGGGTGTCTCCTTTTTTTTGTAGCGTAACTTTCCACCGCTGCAGGGGGCATTCCCAGGCCTGGAATGGCTTTGGAGACCAACTAACGCGGCCTGCCCCTCCCCCTCCCCCGCTGCTGCAGGACCTTGCGCCGCACTTATGCCTCTGCCTGGCTACCCAGCATGCCCACTGGCAGTGACCCATCTGCGGTAGTGTGCCTCAGGTTGGCGGTGGCGAAGAAGGGGTTACACCCACATAAGTGCCATTTACGCCCGTGCAAGCCTTAGTTCTCTCCCTATGCACTTTCCACACCTCCCTTAGGATTTCACAGTTAGCCACATAAACCTGCTGAAAATATAGATAGGATTTATGGAATTGGTGTACAGGTAGAGTAGGACCAATGATCCAAGGCCAGGCATTGTGTGCGCTTTCTTCGGCAGGAAGCAGTATTTAGAAAGGTCTTCCCTTTAATCATTTTCAGTACTCAGGAGTTCTACTGGAGAGGGCAGCTTCATTTGCTAATGTTTCAAGCCAAGTTGTGAAAGAGCCCACCACCCACACACCTGTGCACACCATGATGGAAACTTTTTTGCATTTTTAAAAAATATAACAGCATGCAAAAAGCACCATTTGAATTGTTTGCAACTATGTACCTGAATATACTTTACAGATTTGGCAAGTCCTTGACATTTACATTGTGTAATGCCCTATACAACTTCTGCAGTGTTGGCCTAGTGCTTTCTGATACACTTGGGCAGAATTCTATACATTTCCCACTAAGCCATCAAATAACTGTTTTAAATATCTTGGAGCTGACCTGCTATATGGGCATTGTAGACTCTTTGCCATATGGGCAGAGCAATTCTAAGCTCTGCTGGGGCATGTAACTTTGGTGGCGTCAGTTGGATTCAAAAGGACTTTTGGCAGGGAGATGCATCCAGTTTGGTGTAGTGGTTAAGAGCGGTGGGACAATAATCTGGAGAACCAGGTTTGATTCCCCACTCCTCCACTTGGAGCCAGCTGGGTGACCTTGGGTGAGTCACAGCTTCTAGGAGCTCTCTCAGACCCACCCACCTCACAGGGTGGTTGTTGTGGGGATAATAATAACAGTTTGTAAACCGCTCTGACTGGGTATAAGGTTGTCCTGAAGGGCAGTATATAAATTGAATGTTGTTGTTGTTGTTATTACGGGTGAGTCCTGCCAGACATGGCCAGCAGAGCATGTTGTCTTGTTTCCATAGAAACTCCAGCATGCACCAGTCATCTTGACAGCTGCTGTTGACAGCTCTGTGAGTAACTGACAAAGAAGGAACCAATCTTGGCAACGATTATGGCCACCATCTGCCAATACCATTCCCTGAGACAGGGTGCAAAGACCCTATGACCACGGCAGCCAAAGAGAGTTACCTCGCTTGAGAAGCCCACCCCCCCAGCTCAGAGGGGACATGCACACAAGCTGCAGACAGAGTGCCCACCCCATTGCTGGAAAGGGCCAGGCTGACAGCTAAAACATCACCCTGAGCCACATGCACTCCTTCTCCAGAAATGTAAAAACAGAAAGGCATTAGAACCAAGAAATCCTAGACCAGCTCAAACCCACAGCCTCACCACACTCAGGACTAGCTCCCAAGTCATGGAGCCGGTAGAGGAGATTCCCACAAACCATGCTAGGAGGGACTAGAGACTCATCTGCAACTCTGATGTCACCACCAGCCACATGGAGCCAGACAGAGAATATCATGCAGATTAGCATGGCTCAGTAGAAAGGTGCAAAGAGGGCATGCTTGGGGTTCCTGTTGTGAACCCCACTGGGGCTGGGGGGAGAGGAGGGCTAAAGCCCTTTGTCTCATGCCTCCCCCCGCTGCAAACAGAAAAAGGGGAAACAGGCTGGCCTAGCCAATGAGGCACCCCAGAAATCCATCATTTTGGCCAGCATGTTGCTCCACAAGTCCCTCTCCGCCGCATTACTGGTGGAATGCCCCCATGTGCTTATCAGATACCAGTAGTGCTATGGGAGAGTGCGGGAGCCCCTTAAAGCCCCCCTGCCCAGGTATTGTCATCTATAGGCAAGCAAGCAGACAGGGAAAGAATTGTGGTAGAACACAGACTTTATTAAACTGCCAAAGGGGATGTCTGGAAACAGGTTACCAACTCCCTTTGTCTGGATGGCAACTATGCCTGCATGTGCTGTTCCCAGGAGCCTTTAGGGGCAGGCTGAGCCTGACTCTTGTGCTGCTTCTGAGCAAGCAAGGCAGGCTGAACGCTGCCTGAGGGAGAATGCTCCAGGAGATGGGCTGGAAATGTAGTCTGAGAGGACTGCAGGGGACTGTGACTGCCATGCTCCCAAATCTGCCTATTGAAGCCACCTGCCTGAAGGAAAACAGAAGCATGTGCAGCAATGGCAAGGCCAGGTCTGATGCACTTTGGGAGGGTCCATGACCCCAAAGGGGGGGGGAGGAGACTTCTGTGAAGCAGAGACTGCTGGCATCTGATTGAGACTTAACCGTCCAGTGAGGACGTACCCTTTGACTCCATCAGCTTGCTTTGTTTCTGTTGCTGCTGCATGGAGCTTTGATTCTGTGAGGAAACAAGTCTAGGAGTTGCTTGGCCACCTTAACAGGGGAGTAGAGAGAGCCAGCTCCAAGGCGACCTGGCCAGTTTGTCGGGCCAGTTTGGAACTGTCACCTCCCCATGGAAACTTTCTTGCAGGAAGATTGAATCGCTGATTCTTGGATTATGATCCATCTATATTGGAGCATTGGGAGTATGATGGGCAAGTGCAATTTGTAGTGATTGACTGGAACTGCATACGGACGGTACTTCATTTGGACTATCAGATCCTCCTCATTTTTATGAATTGATATGGCTTTGGCTTTTGATATGGAATGTTGTTGATATAGTGTATAGTTTAGATTGTTGTACATTTCCTTATAGCGCGGAGCACTTTAAGACATTTGATATTCATTGCTTTATTTTGTGTTTGAGAGAGCTTTTTTCCAACTCTTCGTTTTTGTTGCTCTTCTCATTACAAGCCTCTGTGTTCGGTTTTCTGGAGACAGGGTACCTGTTAGGGTCCTGGAATGGGAGATGTTAGTCAGACATTCTGGAATTAGCTCTTCTCTTGGAGTGTGGGTGTAAAATGCTTATCTAGTTTTGCACATGTCCTCTCTGTGCTCTCACCACTACTGAGATGCCTTGTGCTCTAAGTCCCCATGGCCAAGGGCTTTTGGACAGAGTTCCGTGCCGCACCCCCTTTTTACTGAGTTCATGAGTGCCCTTGCCAGGGTTTATGTAGGGTGGGTGTGATTGAGTGCTGAAGAGGGGCTTGGCTGGTGCTGGGGCACAATGGATTGGTTGCAACTGTAATTGGGATCCTGTTCTCCTCCAGTCCAGTTGGGCAGGGCTGTGCATGAGTGGGGGAGGGGATTTGATTTTTCCCACCTCAGAGCCACACCACCTTTTTTTGTGACAAAACTTTCAGTCACTGGGATATCCCCCAAACTAGACTGGCTTCAGGAACTAACTCCTGCCTTGCCCCTTGGCCTTCACAATCCCATGCTGGCACAGAGGTTTATGGGCCACATCTGCCAGTGGTGGGCTGTGGTGATCCCCCATCAGTGCAGCCACCTGGTGGAGCTACGCTGGGGAGCTCTGCCAGTGTAATTCAGGTTTACGATGGCTTCGGTGCAAGGTACGTCAGTGTTGGGGGTTGACTCCCTGAGCACTTTTGGTACCCCCAATTAGGATTGCAGTGTTAGTTTTTTATAGCAGACTATATAGTACTCAGAATTTTAGATCAAAGAGTTTATCTTCATTCTTTCTATTGTGATCAGCATTTTTGAAATTTTCTACATCCTTTGGTTTGAATTGAGTTTGTAGGTTCTCTTACTACATTGGAGCTCCTTATGCCCCTTGAAAAGCTTCTTCTGATGGTTGGGCTACATTTATTAACAGTGTAGGATGCTGCAGCCAGAGAGAAGTTCCCATTCCTATGCAAATGGAATGAGAAGGTGACTGATTTCTACTAATTTTAGGGAATGGCTTTTTATGGGTGCAGGGGTTCCAGTGGGAATGGTAAGATGCAAGGATCCCTTGTATGGACTCTATTCCATTCCTGATTCTTTGGATCTAAGTCACTGAAATGTTTGAAAATTTTCTATTAACTTGTCTTTAAAATTCTACGCTTTTGTTTGGCAAAGAAGTTTGTTCACCCATGCTTAAATGTTAGAGGTTTATTATTAAGTTGCATTAAGCATTTTATAGTAATTGACTGCTACATCTTTTTTAATAGATTATGCTGTAGAAGAAAAACCATCTCACATCTCAGTGATGCAGCAGCTAGAAGATGGTGGCCCAGACCCTCTTGTGTTTGTTTTAAATGCAAATTTGCTGTCCATGGTTAAAATTGTGAATTGTAAGTCCTGTTTAAATTAATAAGATGGCAAAAAGTGAACATGCTTCGTTTTATAAAATGTGTTTCTTTGAAAAAATTCACTCAAAGGCAGAAATAGAGGAGTAAAGAAAAATGTATGCTGTTTCCTGAAGAAAGTGCAGGATAGCTGTATAATAGAAATTTTCCTACCATAATGCAGGTCAATAAAAAAAACCTCCCCGTGTTTCAATTAAGTGCCATTAATTAATTGTCAGCTTTCAGTAATGTCTAGGAGTGTGCATCAAAAAAAAATTCAGATGATCCGGAGCCGGGTTTCAGGGATACTTAAAAAAACCAGTATCCCTGAAATCCAGGTTAGATTCTCTAATCCAGTCAGGTGAGATTAGAGAATCCTGGATTTATCTGACCATTATACCATGTGGGGAAAACTATCCAGGTGGGAGGCATTTTTCAAGCAAACTACCAAATTTGCAGGTAACCTACTTCTAACTGTCCACTAAAGGCCCCTCAGGTTTCAGGGAGATAGGATCTCAGCGTCTTAATTCTATGGGCCACTGAAGAACATGCCCCAAGTCACAGGGGCAAGGCTGTCACTGGTCAGAGGCACATTCCCAAATGCAAGATCAACCCAGAGAAAGCCCAGCAGAACCAAACTGAAGTCCCCTCAAAACCAAAGTTCCCCCTGAGCAAGATGCCCACAGCCACTTTCCATTGTTTCCTTCGATAGGAAAAAAAGCCAGGCTGGCTCTCAGGCAAAACCACAAAGATGTAATGCTGCCACTGGCCAAAGGCACAATCCCAAATGCAAACTTCACCCAGAGAAAGTCCAACAGAACCAAACTGAATCAAGGGAATGGAATCCCCCAGAACCAAAGGGAAGCAAGGGTGGCAACATCAAAACATTCATGTCAAACCAGCAAAATCCACCCAAACCAAACTGAAACAATGGATACTGTTGCAACTTAGCCAAATAGAGCCAATATCACTCACAGAAGCCAGGCAGAACCCAAGGCCAGTGGGGGAACACCACAGATCAGAACCAAGCAAGTATCCAGTTGCTCAGCCAGAACCACCAAGAAAAAGGCAATGGAAAGCAAACATAGCTGTAAGTAATCTGGTATAAGATGAATCCCTCTTGACCTCAGAATGAAAGTGAGAGGGGTAATTTTGGAAAACCCAAGTTCTCCTCTCTCTGCAGTCTGCTCTGCACTGACTCAAAGGAGTCGCTCTCTCTGACACAAAGGAGCATTGAGGCAGAGCAGCATGCTGCGACATCCCTTCATCACTGGCCGTCCTGTTCCCTCTCACTCCTGCAATGAAGACAGTTAATATTTTACTCAAGAACAACACAGCAGCCTTCTCAAGCTTTCAGCAGGTTTGCCTCTGCCTGTTTTTGGCATTTGAGTTAAATTTTCTACTTCCCTTACATTTCTCTCTTAATCTTCCAGTTCCAATGGCAGAGAAAGCAACATTTCTGATGCCACTTTTCTTTCTTGCACAGATTCATGCAAGATCCAACAGTGTACTGGCTGGGCTGGTGGTTTTGGGGTGAGGTTCCAACTTGGAGTGTGCCAAGTGGAACAAGTGTCCCTCGTGCTGGGTTTCTATCTAAGTTTTAAGTTTTGGGAAGAGCACTTTCCCCCACCTCTCCAACACAGACTGAGAGAGGATACAGGCACAACTGTGATCACTTGACTCACTCGGAAAGTCCAGAGCTTGAAAATTGTAAAGTAGCAAGATGACCTTCAGAAAGACCAAATGCTCAACCTTCCACAGGAGCAGGCGAGTGTGATGACGGCTGACAATGTCACCTGAATGAGAGAAGACATGTTTGCTCTGCACGCTCATCAGAAGGCATGAGAGGAACACATGAGCCTTGAGAGAGAAGCCCAGTCAGACTGCCTCTTTCTTGGTCCAGTAACTCTGAGGACAGTTGGAAAGTAACTCTCATGGCTCTGAAAAGCAGTCCCTGACCATTGCCTTCACTGAATCCTGGCTTATAATAACATTCAATTTATATATCGCTCTTCAGGACAACTTAACATCCATTCAGAGCAGTTGACAAACTATGTTGTTATTATCCCCACAACAAAACACCCTGTGAGGTGGGTGGGGCTGAGAGAGCTCCTAGAAGCTGTGAATGACCGAAGATCACCCAGCTGGCTTCAAGTGGAGGAGTGGGGAATCAAACCTGGTTCTTCAGATTAGAGTTCCATGCTCTTAACCAAACTGGCTCTCATGCCATACGTTCCCAGAGGGGCCAAGCATACCCTGGATGGCCTCCATCTCCAGGGACATCATGGGAGTGGCTGTGGGGGGTACCTGCTGAGAAGAGGCACCACAGGGAATATCAGAGCTGGTCCCTCTTTCCATCTCCTCTGCTGGCAGAGTGCTCCTCCTGGACTTTGTACACTGCACCTGCTGAGAAAGCTCATCTCTCAAGCTGGTGAGGTTCCTGGTCTGCTCAGTGATGCTTCCCTTGTTGTGCAATTTGCACACGGTCAATTTGCACACGATTTTCCGGGCTGTATAGCTGTGGAAAATCCACAACAACCATCGTTCTCCAGCCATGAAAGCCTTCGACAAAATATATATATAGCTCCTCAGTGAGAGGTTACAGATGGGACTTGATACTCTGTTGCAGCCATCACATGAGTGCACACAGTACTGGAACGTATGTCCTGCATCTGGGTCTTCCTCTGAAGCATCTGGACAAGAGGAATGATCAGATCCAGTGTTGCATGTAAGATGGGACTGTGATGGTGAAGTCCTTAAAGAGCCGAAAGACCTCCACCATCTGGGATATGATCAGCCACTCCTCTTGACTGAACTGACTCTTCCCTCTCCAAGTGTTGCTTTCTTGAGAACTGCATTGTGAGGGCAGCCTGCTGCTCCACCAAATGCTCAAGCATGGCATGGGCAAAGTTCCAGTGAATGACAACATCTCTGTTGTCATTGCAGTGAATGACTGGTGTGATGCTCTGTCACACCAGTCCTGACCTACTTCTGGTGCAGTTGGTGAGTTGCTTTCACACTGTGCAAGAAGTGACCCATGATGTGCCAGCATCTCTGGAGGCCCATTTGCACTGCTGCTGCCTTGATGTTTCTGCCACCATTGGTGATGTCCCTGCCTACCCAATTCATTAATTGCCTCTTGATGGTAGTAGCAATGTCGGCCACCATGTGCATCTTGTTGAGAACCTTGGCATGGAGCAAAGCTTTATAGTAGCTGGCCTAGAAGCCCCGTCTGACCCTGCCTGACACTGGTAGTTCCACTCCCTCTCAAAAGGTCATTGGGTGTACAGTGTACCAGTGTACAGTCAGTGAGAAGTACGCATGCTGTGACTGGGGGCAAGTCCAGATGTCTGATGGGAAGTGCACATTTCTCCCAGCAGCATGAGAGAACTGTATATGCACATACTTCTTAGCAGTTCTGTAAAGGAAAGGCATCATAGTCCTGCTCAGCATCATGTGGGCAGGGAGCACATACCAAGGACAGACTTCTTGGAGCAGCCCATGAAAGCTGATAACCTTGGCCTTGGAAAAGGGCATCCATCTGTGGTGATCATCTTGGCAATTTTCCAAGTGACCATCTGCATTGCCCCCAGGGTCCCCACTCCAGGCACACTAGTGCCGCCTCCATAAAACATCTCCATCAGAGATGCTTTGTATCCCTTCATTATAGGATAGCACCAGAGGTGGTAGTAGGTTGGCTCCTCTGCTGGTTTACTGGTGACCATACAGTGCCAGCTTCTCCCCCTAAGAAGCACTGGCTGGTGGTGTTTTTCAAGTGGCCCCTGAGGCTGGTAGCTGAGAGATGGAGGTCTTTCCCTCGACTGACCTGGACCCTACAGTGTTGGCACTGCACGTAGTGGGGGTCCTCCCTCCTCTGCAAGTTCTCCCAGACATCAGTGTAGAGGCATCTAAGCTGCCCTTCAGCTGCAGGTACCCCAGGAGCTGCCTCCTGTGAGGCACTTGGGACAGATACACCATGTCTGGGGGGGACGCAGAAACAAATGGCCGAGGGCGAAGGGGTAGAGATGTGGGAGGGCACTTCTTCCATCCCATCTTCTTTTTCTACCTTCTTCTCATCCTACCTCTCCCTGAAAGGCCTACTGCTAGCCTCAGAGGAAATCAGGGAAGGCTCAACCCACAGTTTGTCCAGCACCCTCTGGATCCCTGGAGTGAGCTTGAGGACCCAAAAATGCTCGTCCTTCAAGTACACCCCAAATGACATCTCATGTTTCTCCTCAATAGCTGGGTCTCAGTAGCTGGAAGAGGTGAAGCCTCAGTAGCAGCCTCCTGCCCAGTGCCAGCTCCTGTCTCAGCAAAGAGGACCTTGTGTACCCTCTTGCTGTTACCAGCCAACCTGCAGGCCAGGCTGCTGGATAGTGACTGCATCAGGGCAGGCCTCCTTCATGCAGGTGGGGGTATAGCTGCAGGCCTCCCCTCCTCCCCTCTAGTTTTCATCCTCGCCTTTCCCTCGTCTCACTCATTCTGTCCCCTTTGCACTACACTCACCAGCTAACCCACAAAAATTAACCAACACTCCCAAAACACCCAGCCAAAAATCTGAAGTTTTTCTTAGAAGCTACTCTCTGATTAGTACCTATTGTAAATACTTACTAATGGTTTTGTCTCTAACTTGGATATTGAAAAATTTCTTTTTAAAAAGCCTTAAGTAGGTGTTATTAACTAACTACACTAGTAAGAAGCTTAATTCCTCTTCAGGAATCAAGCACCTTCCCTGAACCCAGACTACAGGTCAGCCTGTAGCTAATTCTAAAGCACATGTCCTAGTTGGCTTCACTGAAGCCAAGACACCCAGAGCAGCCTAGTTAAATATTTTACTATGGTATCTATTTGATTAGAACACAACAATGGAACCTTTCTTAATTCCTACACAAGCCTCTTAAGGTGAAAACTCTGTTGGACCCTATAAGCTAAAAATTAATTTGTGCTTGTTTGTTAAAAAAGCCTATGCCTCACCTTCATTTTAAAAAAGCCTTTTGAAAAGTTCACCTAGTTCTCTAGATGACCCAACAAGAGCCCTCCAAAACTCCATTAGTAGCAAAACCAAAAATTATAAGTAGCAACAACTGCAGTACAGAAAATAACACACCTCTTGGTGAAAATCAGGCCTCCCTTCCAAAAAAACCCACACAACAGGAACTAACAACAGATAGCAAGCAGCAAGTCTTGCCAACCAAAAGTGGAAGGCAAACCGGCAAAAAGAGAACAGCTGTTCCCCCCACACAAGAACAGCAATATCTCAAAAATGGCAAATAGCAACTACTCTCTTGTCTTTAAACCAGCATGCAAGGAACAAGTGAAGGGTGAGCTCTTCTCAAACATGAGCTTTTGCAAGCTCAAACCCTCACTATTCCAGCAAGATGGAAACATGGTAAGTCTTCCAGGAAACCGATGTGGATGAACAGAGAGCTCCAGAATAAGCTAAGGGATAAATGTTCAGGAAATGGAGAGAAGGACAGACCTCTAAAAAGGAATATATGAGGGTTACTGGGTACTGCAGATCAGCCATCAGAGAAGCCAAAGCTCAGTATGAGCTGGGTCTGGCCAGGGGGGCCAGCTACAATAAGAAAAACTTCTACAGATAGGTGAGAAGCAAACACAAGGTAAAAGAGGCAATTGGAACTAACTTTGCTGTTAGTTTCTGTTCATTTATTTGCTGACAAACTTCTTTTGGGTGGATGGTTCTTTTTTCTCTTGTTGTGTTGCACAGAATCACATAATCACAGAGTTGGAAGGAGCCATACAGACCTTCTAGTCCAACCCCCTGCTCAATGCAGGATGAGCCTAAAGCATCCCTGACAAATACTCATCCAGCCTCTTCTTGAAAATCACCTCCCCAGGCAGCTGATTCCACCTTTGAACTACTCTGACTATGAAAAAGTTTTTGCTCATATCCAGCCAATACTTTTCTGTATGTAATTTAAGCCCATTGCTTTGAGTCCTATTCTCTGCTGCCAACTGGAACAGCTCCTTGCCCTCCTCCAAATGACAGCCTTTCAAATATTTAAAGAGAGAAATTATGTCCCCCCCTCAATCTCCTTTTCACCAAACTAAACATTCCCAAGGCCCTCAGCCTTTCCTTGTAGGGCTCAGTCTCCACAGCCCTGGTCATTCTCATCACTCTCTTTTGCACCCTCTCAATTTTGTCCACATCCTTTTTGAAGTGAGGCCGTCAGAACTGCACACAGTACTCCAGGTGTGGCCTGACCAAGGCAGTATAGAGAGGGACTATGACCTCCTGCAATTTCGACGTAATAACCCTTTTGATACAACCCAAGACTGTGTTTGCCTTTTTTGCCACTGCATCACACTGACTGCTCATATTTAGTTTACAGTCCACTCTTACTCCAAGATCTCTTCCGCATACACTACTACCCAGAAGTGTATCCTCCATCCAGTATTTGTGCTTCACTTTTTTGTGGCCCAGATGTAATACTGTGCCCTTATCTATGTTGAATTGCATCCTGTTCACAACTGCCCACTTCTCCAGAGTATTCAGGTCTTGTTGAATTTTAACTCTATCTTGGGTGTTTGCCACTCCTCCCAATTTGGTATCATCAGCAAATTTAATGAGTAGCCCGTTTACCCCTTCATCCAGATCACTGATAAAAATATTGAAAAGTACTGAGCCCAAAACCGAGCCCTGTGGCACCCCACCCTCCAATATGATGAAATGCCATTGACCACCACTCTTTGGGTGCAGTCCTCTAACCAGTTCCCGATCCACCGAACTGTCCTATAGTCCAGTCCACAGCCTTCCAGTTTACCCCTTAGAATGTCATGGGGGACCTTATCAAAAGTTTTACTGAAATCCAGGTAAATCACATCGACGGAGTTCCCACGATCCAGTAAACTTGTCACTCAATCAAAGAAGGAAACCAGGTCGGTCTGACAAGATCTGTTGGGGACAAAACCATATTGACTTCCCCGGATCACTAAGCGGTCCTTCAGATGCTTACAGATCGATCCCTTTAAAATCTGCTCTAATATCTTCCCAGCAACAGAAGTCAGACTGACCGGCCTGTAGTTTCCCAGGTCATCCTTCCTCCCTTTCTTAAAGATTGGGATAACATTTGCTCTTCTCCAATCTTGTGGCACATCCCCAGTCCTCCAGGAGGCCTTGAGGATGATGGACAGAGGCTCTGCAAGTTCTCTAGAAAGTTCTTTGAGCACTCTTAGGTGCACACCATCCGGCCCAGGGGATCTGTATTCATCCAGTACAACCAGGTGCCTCTCCACAATCTCTCTGTCAATGTCAACTAGCGCTCCAGGTGTCCTCGCGTGTCTACTACCATCTCTAGATGGGCTCAAGTTCTTCAGGGAGAAAACAGAGGCAAAAAAGTCATTAAGCCTGTCTGCTTTTTCTCTGTCCTCCATCAGAGTTTCTCCTTCTACTCGCAACAGCGATCCAATTGCCTCTTTTACCTTGTATTTGCTTCTCATCTACCTGTAGAAGTTTTTCTTATTGTAGCGAGCCCCCCTGGCCAGACCCAGCTCATACTGAGCTTTGGCTTCTCTGATGGCTGATCTGCAGTACCTAGTAACCCTCATATATTCCTTTTTAGAGGTCTGTCCTTCTCTCCATTTCCTGAACATTTATCCCTTAGCTTATTCTGGAGCTCTCTGTTCATCCACATCGGTTTCTTGGAAGCTTTACCATGTTTCCATCTTGCTGGAATAGTGAGGGTTTGAGCTTGCAAAAGCTCATGTTTGAGAAGAGCCCACCCTTCACTTGTTCCTTGCATGTTGGCTTGCCTTGCATGCTGGTTTAAAGACAAGCACACTCCCCCATGGAATGACTCTCATCAAACTCTGAGTTCATTGAAGTTGGCCCTACAAAAATCTAACATACGAGTCTGGCTACGAAGTTCCTTGACCCCCCACAGCAACTGGAATTCAAGGAGGACATGGTTACTTCCCTGTAAGGTCCCCCCCTTTCACCCCATCTACCAATTCTTCCCTGTTGGTTAATATTAAGTCTAGTATGGCCGAGCCCCTTGTCGTTTCCTCCACCATCTGAAAAAGGAAGTTGTCGGCCAGGCAGGTCAGGAAGTTGCGTGATTCTTGTCACTTTGCTGAGCTTGTCTCCCAGCACACATCGGGGAAGTTGAAGTCACCCATCATTATAAGGTTCTGATGTCTGAATACTCTACCAATCTGTTCAAGGAGGGCAACATCCATTTCCTCTCCCTGGTCAGGCGGTCTGTAGCGGACTCCAACAACAATACCCTTTGTCATTCCTCCCCTTATTTGCACCCATATATTTTCCACTGGCCTGTCAACCACATTCTCCAGAACTTGCTGACAATCAAGCCCTCTCTTCACATACAATACCACTCCGCCTCCTCTTCTACCCATCTGGTTTTTCTTGAACAACTCATACCCGTCCACTACCGCATTCCAGTCATGGGAATCATCCCACCAAGTCTCAGTAATTCCTACTGTATCATAGCCCTCTGTTTGCAAGAGAAACTCAAGCTCTTCCTTCTTATTACCCATACTTCGGGCATTGGTATATAGGCACTTGTAGCCTTGTACCTTCATTTGATCTGTCCTACCCAGGTGGGCCCCCGCTGTTACACTTCTTCACTGAAATCCCCATGTTGATTGTCCCCTTGTGGCATCAGTTTAAAACTCTCCTGATGAAGCTCTCCAGGTTCTTTCCAAATATTTTCTTCCCTGACCTTGAGAGGTGAAGCCTGTCATGTGCTAGAAGGCCTTCTCTAAGAAAACTTATCCCATGGTCCCGGAACCCAAAGCGCTCCTGCCAGCACCACCACCTCAGCCAACGATTCACCTCAAGTATGGTCTGCTCCCTTTGCATTCCTCTTCCTTTGACAGGAAGGATAGAAGAGAATACCACCTGTGCCCCTGCTGTCTTCAACTGCCTTCCAAGAGCTTCATAGTCCTCTTTAATTCTTATGATGGTATTCATGGCCATGTCATTCGTTCCCATGTGAACCAGCACAAACGAGTACTAATCAGTCGGACTGATCAGTTTCGGCAGTTGGTCTGTAATATCCTGAATTCCGACTCCCAGCAAGCAACACATCTCTCGGATGTGTAGGGGATCTGGCCTGGACACATGATGTTCCATACCCCTGAGCAGAGAGTCCCTGATGACCACCACCTTCTGTTTTCTTCCACTTCCGTGTGGCCCCATGCCCTCTTCACTCCCTCCCCCAGGTTTTTGTGGTTCTCCGTCCACTCTTGGTCTCTATCACCATCTCAAGCACCTCAAAACGATTCCTGATCTCCAGTGGACCAGAGTGTTGCCTTAGTCCACGTCTTCCGGTTTGTACTGCAGAATTGAGAGGAGGCTCAGAAGGGACTCTTCCTTCTTCTCTCAGACTTATTTCTTCATGCTTGTGCAGAGCCCCCACCCCAGGCTCTTCTCAATAAAATCCTCCCCTTCCTTGATTTCCTGAAGGGTGGTGATCCTCTCCTCCAGGCTCTGAATCTTCTCCTCCGAAAGCCTGACCAGCTTACACTTCAGAAAAGTGAAGTTTGTCTTCTCTTCTGGGAGGAAGACAAACATGGCACACTCCATGCAGGTGACTGGAAAGGGGCCTTCTGTTGACATCATCGCCTTCCAAGTATATTACAAGAGTACTCTTCTAGCTGCAGTTCCTTTTCCTTCTCCTTCTCAGAGCTCAGATGGCTGTGATGTGCCTCTGGTGAGGAGGACCCTAATACAATCAAGGCTCACTCACTAGAGGATGGGGCCAGCAGTTAGCCCCAGGCAAAACAGACACTCTCCAATTACTAACAATCCCCTTCTGCAATCAGCTCCAACTCAGGCAAAAAAGACAAATAGAAACACTTACTCCAACTGGCACCACTTTACAGTAGGCTCTACCCACTCACACAGCCCCAAACACTGTCCTCCCACACAGTAACCTCAGCAAATTCCCCCAGCAGTTAAGGAAGGCAACAGAAAAAGACTCACCACTCTAGCAGCTCCCTTTTCTGCTCCTTCTCAGAGCCAGATGGCTGTGATGTGCCTTTCTTCAAAACTTCCAGACTTTGGTTATAAATATAGATTGCTATCCCATTTCTCTTCATTTGTGTAGATGCTATATATACTTTGCCATGATCTGGATAGCCCAGAAGAGCCTGATCTTGCCAGATCTCAGAAGCCAAGCAGGTGGGCCTTGGTTAGTAATTGGATGGGAGATGTCCAGCAAAGACCAGGATTGCAGAGGCAGGCAATGGCAAACCACTTCTGTTAGTCTGTTGCCATGGAAACCCCACCAGGAGTTGCCATAAGTCAACTATGACTTGAGGGCTGGATTTCATTTATATATACTTTACCTAATCTTTAACAGTTTAATATATGTTCTTCATCTTTTTAAATGTCAGTTTCTTGGACACATAATATATCAACTTTTGGTTTTTTTTAATTGGTTACAAATTTTGATCATTTCGAAGGAGAATTTAATCCATTTAGATTCACTGCGATTATTTTCAGTTCACTCATTTTCCTCCTTTTCTCTTTTCCTTATTGCTCCTTCTCTTCTCTAGATAAGGTTCCAGCAGCTTCCGATCCCAAGCTTTGATCTCTATCTTTTGTTAACAGTTCTTGTAGGAGTAGTTCAGATTGTTCAGTTGTTACTATTTTCCTACCTTCTGCCAGGAATATTTCTATGGAAAATGGAATTTTCTAATGATACCTTATGTGCTTCTTTTTCAACACTTGCTTCAGATTTCCAAATTATTTCTTTTTAAAATTATATTAGGCAAGTTTTGAAATATCTGTACTTCTTGCCGTTCAATTGTGAGTGGTTCTTTTCTGTGTTGTGTTGTATCCTGGATTTTTTATAACTGAAACTAACTAATATATCCCATGGTAACTTATTTTGACTTGCGTATTTTGAGTTGATTCTAAATATTCGTTTAGTTTCAAGGAAGTTACTTTGTACCTTCCAAAAATCTTGTGTTAATTTTCAAAATCCTTTCTCTAAATCCAAATCTTCAGATTTTTTTGGAATTCTGTGGAAGTGTAAATGGTTACTTCTAAGTTTCAATTCCAAAACTTCAATCCTTTGATTGAATCCTGTGGTTCTTGTACTAATTCAGTCTTTTTTGTTTTTTCTTTGATTTCTCCATGCTTTTTATTTCTTGAATATCTTGTTTCTTTTCTTGAATTCCTTGACTTATTTCCTGCAGCCCAGATGTTTTCTCAATCTTCCTTTATGCCAATAAATATTTCCTGTGCCTTTTGGTCTGTTTGCTGTAATTGAGTTAAAAGGCCCCTGTTTTTCTGCTTTATTTCCTCAGTGATATTCTGTGCTCTATCTGTTGGTTGCAGTGGAGTTACAACATTTTATCTTCTTGTATTTACTGTGTGACAGATGATGCAATCTTCTCAGTTATCTCTATCTCATCTCCAGAAGTGTATTCTTTTTTACTGCTCTTGTTCCTGATGCCATCTTTTACAATTTCCTCAACTTTCCCCTCGGTTTAAATGCTTTTACAGTTTTTATAACCATATGATCATAAAATCATATAATCATACAAATTAATACAAGTTTGTGTAAATTAATATTAGCTAATTCAGGTTAATATTATATATAAACAAACTTTAGCTTAATGTTTTATAAACAATCACTACCTTCATTATAAACTTTATAGTTAGTAGTTATTAATATTCACTATTATTATGTTATTATATTATCTCTTAATTATAAAAAATATGAATAGAAAAAACAAAAGAACAGCAGGTGGCAGCAGAAATCTTATTCCAATTACAGTTTTTAAAAATCAGTTCAGGCAAGAAAAAAAAGGTGGCTCTTCTAGAAAACATTCATGAAAACCTTACATTTAATCATAGATTCTTTTATCTGAACTGGGAAAACCATATTTAGCTGTATGACATTCCCTTGTCCTTAAACAGCAGAAGCTTTTTTAAATTAAAAAAATTAGCTAGTTTGTTTTAGAAGGGAAAGATCAAGTGAAATCAGGGACTAAGGTAATTCAACATATTTATATCTGAGATAAAATCAGCACATGCACAGACTTTAATTTTTATGCTCTTCAAAGATCCTTAAAGGCTTATGCTTTGAGGCTTTTGTTCCCTTGGTTTCCCCCAAACACTTTACTATACTTACTTTTAGAATTCTGTTTCTCTTTTGGAATTAGGAATGCTGGTACCCACTTTCTAGTACCCCAGTCCCCTTCTTTCCAAACTCCAGTGTTTTCCTTCAGTTGATAACTGAATCTGAAAGTCTTCACAGGCAGTTTCCAACTACACTCAACTAGAAATCTCTTCACTCTCCAGTAGGCATGGGCACAAATCGAAATATGAATCAAATTTCATGACGAATCGGGCCGATTCATGTATCGCAAAAACATATTTCGTGGGGCCATGTTTTTCATGAAATCCACGACTTTTGGGGCCGATTTGTTCAATTCATGAATGCTTCGTGCTGCCAGACAGGCTGGCAACAATCCATTGATTCCCTAGGCAACATAGGCCCAGAATGTCTGTAGACCTTTTGTTGCCATGGAAACCCCAATCTTAGCCCACATAACCTTGATAGGCAGCTCTCCCTGCCAACCTGAGAGCTGAGCAATGCGGGTCTGTGGAAGTTTACCTGGAAACTATAGTCAGAGATTCCTTCCCCTCTCTATTTCCCTTCTCCATTTTTAAGAACGGGATGGTGGAGTAGCAGTGGCGGCGGCGGCCTCAGCAGCTCCTTCTGCTGTTGCTTGCTGCTTACCAGCTTCAGGAACCCTTCCTTGACTCTCTGCCTCCCATCCTCCTGCTGCTTTGACATTCCTTCCCACCCCTCCCCGCCCCCAAGCTCCTTGGAGTGGATCCTGAGTGGATCCGCTCTGCTCAACTTTTCCTTTGAGAACTTGGAGGTGGGATGGAGGGCATGTCAGAGCAGAGGAGGATGGGAGGACGGGAAGGAAAAGTCAGCAAAGATAACCTGAAGAGAGGAAAACCCAAGCAGATCTGCTCCACTTGACTTTTCTTCCAGCAGCGGCAGAAAGCAGGAGGCCAGGAGGACGGGAGGGAAAAGTCAGCAAAGAGAGCCTGAAGAGAGCTACTTGGAGGGTGGCTAGAGGAGAGCCTGCTTGAAGTCTCCCTGTGAGTTTGGCATCTCTAGGTATGAATGGGGCCCTTGAAGTGCCCCGGGTTCTGATGAATCACAAAACTAACAAATCGTATTGCGAAATGAAACAATTTTGTGAAAGTTCATGTTCCGTGATTTGTGGAACGCGATGAAACGCAAAACTCTCATTTCGTTTTCTCCCGTTTCGTGCCCATCGCTACTCTCCAGAGCTACTTCCCTGTTTGGCTAGGTAGGGAAAGTCTCCTCTTCTTAGAAGATCTATCCAGGTTTTTTTTCCTGATTGAGAGTTTGCACCTACTTCCCAAACTTCCTTGCCAGCTTTTTCCTAGTTCTCCTGTTAGTGGTCTGTTAGGACTCCATCTCCCCCAATTCTTCACACTCAATTCCTCTCTGCTGGGGCTGAAAAACAGACCCTTCTCTTTCCAGCTCATGCTACCCAATCAGATCCCTTGGAATAACTGCTCAAAGCTTTCAGTTTCTGTTTCTGTGAAGGATGAACCCTTCACAGTTTGCCCACACTTTATAAAGTTTGCTCACACTTTAGATTTGAAATATTTATTTACTGTTCTAAATGTGTACCATGCTGCTTTTTACAGATGTGAACCGGAAATGCTGGTGCTTTACTACAAAGGGAATGCACGCTGTAGGCCAGTCAGAAATAGTAATTCTTCTCCAGTGTTTACCTGATGAGAAGTGTTTGCCCAAGGATATCTTCAACCACTTTGTGCAGCTTTATCGAGATGCCTTGGCAGGTGAGAGAACTGCTTGTTTAAAAATTATAAAGATTGATGATAGCTGCTTTTTGTATCACCAGAGGTATGTGGTGGTGACTTTACATGCCTCTCTTCATTGTTTGGCCACCTATAAGGAGTTGAGCAAGGAGATTCATACCTCAGGCTGCCATTCTGTTGGCACTCTCTGCTCTTGAGAAAATGGGACAGTTGTTATTAGATGCAGGTATATTTGATTCCTTCAGACTCAAAGATTAATAAATGTGATATGTGATAATGAAACAACATATATCATATATGGGAAACTTCGTATTTACAAATTATTGTGAATATATTGTTCTCCTGGAAATCATTGTTAGCCAGTGAATAAGGCTACTTAACGCAGCATAACGTGTCTTTATTAGAGCCATACATCATATAAATGTCCAGAAAAGTGGGAACATATATGTATATGGGGCTTCAGTAGTTTCATGCACTTGAGCTGTATATACCATTGGACTGTATATGCAAATATAAGTGAAATTTCAGTCCTTTTGAGGTCCCAATGTATCTGCAGGAGGACTTGAGTACTTATATTTCCATCCAAGATACAATGATATTATAGTGCCTGTCTGCAGATGCTCTTTTAATAGATATCTTAGTGTGTAACAGCTGTACAAATTTCTCTGGCTTTTTATCTGAGGTGCTGGTATCTTTATACCTGTCAGTCTGCACTGTAGGTGTGTAAGAAGTAAGAAAACACTGTAAAGCTTCCTAATCATACTGTTTTACAAGTGCAGTAAAAGCTTTGTTATCTGGCACTCATGAGGAATGGGTAATCAAATGTGCCAGATATTCAAGCTTATTGCTCTGCCCTGTCCCCTACCAAGAAGAATCCACAGCAAATGAATCCCTCCATGCCTGGTGCTGACCCTTCACCTCAAGCCACAGAACTGTTTTTACCCAGTAGGTGGACAAATAGGCTAGCTGCCCAACAGCCCTGCAACAACTCAAGGCAGGCTAAAGAGGAAGGAAACATGCAAGGATGGTGTTAACTGGTGGCACTGGCTATTAG
The DNA here is from genome assembly GCF_028583425.1 of Eublepharis macularius. Lineage (NCBI taxonomy): Eukaryota > Metazoa > Chordata > Lepidosauria > Squamata > Eublepharidae > Eublepharis > Eublepharis macularius. The sequence goes on along the minus strand of NC_072794.1, from coordinate 86,873,197 downwards.
AAGTCCAGCTTGTTGCCAGAGGCAACAAGCTGTTTCGCTGAAGAGGTAAAAATGGTGGTGTGTACATGCCCAGAGATGCAGGTATCGTAGCTCATGGGGAGGAGCTTACTCTCTGGGTAGTGCCTGTTAACTGAGCATTCTGGATAATCAAGTGCCAGATAACAAAGCTTTTATTGTATTTGTTTACTGTAGTCATAAAAAAATTCTCTCCCGAATAGAGGCAGAACTGTAAATGGACTGTATTGGGGACTAAGAAATAGTTCTTGAGTTTTTTAAACTGAAAAAAGTGAGATTTTGCTATTTCATGTAGGTAACAAGAAATTTAGCCACATTGCTATGGAAGAAACATAGGAATAAAAATGTATGATAGTCATTCCACTTTAATCTCACACTTTTCCAGTCTAGTATTATTGAGAACACGTAATTGTGCGTTTCACTTGGTATTACCATATCTATGAAATAATTGTACTTCAAAGGAGCTGGTAACTGCTAGTATGCTTTATCAGTTCCTGGTTATGTAGTAGAAGAAAAACGAGCAGCAAGTATGTCTGCACTACACAGTGGAAGGCTATTAATGGTATGAGACACAAACATTTAGCTAACTGTATAACTGCATTTCTCAGAATCGGACTAGAAAGTTTGTCAGTCTGTTCTCAAGTGACTCTTATAATAGAAAATCAGGATTCCTGTCACTGCAGAAAGAACATATTGCAGTTTGCTCAGTACATATCCATGCAAGACTTCAAAGATGAATGGGAAGGACAGTACACTGTAATGAACTGTTGTTGTGTTTACCTTTCTGTTTGACACTAGATATATAATCAAAATGTAAGCAGGTCTTAAGCAAGAACTATAAAAACATTTTTTGTGTTGTCATAGTGTTTTATTGTCATAAAAAAGTATCTATGCTTTATAGTTTACTAATTTAGGTACTAGAATAACCGTCTGTGACAAAATAGTTTAGCTGCTACATCAGTGTTTACTCTGAAGAGCATCAGAAGTAAAAAGCATATTATAACTGATTGTTTTATTCACACATTCTGCGTTAAAAAGCCTGCTTTCCTTTCTTTTTAAAACCATACCGAACTCCTTGATAAAACTATGTGGTAACTCAAGTTAGACTTGTCATGTTCTCAGCCAAAGTGCCATTGTTCTTATTTTGAAACAGGTGGAATATGTTTTCTTTTTCACTAGTAATCCCATCATTATCATTGTGCATTTGGATGCAAGCCTGATAAAACCTGTTAAATTGGAAAACGAGAACTTTGCTTGTATAAAAGACCACTTCAGCATAGTCATGTGCTAAGTGACAGTTTTTAGGTATATGTTTTAGGATCAAAATAGACAATAGTTTTTAAGAGAATCAAAAGTGGTTTAAGATAACTTGTCTTCCAATGGTGTATGCATGCTTGTTTTTTCCTAGTGTTTTCTCGTAATTTGCTAAAGGTGAGAGAGAGAAATAAACTAAATACTGACTTCCCACACGGTGAATGTATTCAAGTATTTAAACACATGACATTGGATTAAAAAGCCAATTCCTTGACCTTCAGGAACAGTATGGGTTGCAGTGTGACAAGGTAAAGCCACAATCAGCAGAGATTCTGCTCCCCACCATGTGCTTGCAGTTTGCATAACAGGGAGGCAGTTTCTGTTCATTCCTTCTTATGGCTGTGCATGTGTGTGTATACTAAATCCTACAGCGTAGGGAGGATCATCTTATCAATGGACATAGGAGGTTGCAGTTGGAAGGGGAAGACACTGTTAGCTTTTATCTTTTTGCTAAACCAATGTTAATATGCGAGAGAGGGATCTTTGCATATCTTGGACCGAAAAGACTTTGCATATCTTGGACTGAAAAGACTTGGACTGAAGAGAGCAAGGATACAACACAAGCCAGGACATAAATTTAGTAATTTTATTCAAATCAACTTGTATAGGTTACAGGAAAACTTTTAAAAATCATGATACAAGAACCTGGCAAGCCAAAGACAGCATAGCTAAAAAGATACTAGCAATACAATAAAGCATAATGAGTTATTTTACCAATCTTGAAGATGTCCCAAGAGGTCTGTATTGATGAGGAGAGGGAGAGAGCTTCACCAGATCTGAAAAGGAAGAGAGAGAGACAGGAAGGAAATTGATTCCTTCCCTCTCTCTTCTTACTGATTCCATCATCTTTACTGCTCATTTTATATCTTTTCGGAACAGCTTCTTCCCTCTTCTCCACCAATGAGATTCCTCAGAGTCATCTCTTTTCAGGGAAACCACCTAAAAATCGTAAGGTCTACAAAACAGCCAGGTTACTTTGATTCCCCAATATTTACTATCATTGCTCAAATTATGACAACATGCGTCAACAAAAAGCCCCTAGGTTTTTCTAGCCCATTCCAACCATGCCTATTATGCCACGTAGTTGTCCAAAGGTTCATTTAAACTCCATTTTGTTTGGTTCAGTATATCCTAAATTCCTTATAACTTTGTGATTGGAGCTATATATGATGATATATGTATAGTGATTGCTAGCTTATTCTGTAACTTGTAGTAGCCTATGTAATATGTGAGTATATATGCATGTACTATATATTATTCAGCAAAAGCAAACATGTGGCCACTGTTAGTAAGATGATAATGTCAAGACAGCATTCTGGATGGCAGGGAGAGATTTTGGTTAGCTTTACAGAGAGACAGATGGGTTTTTCTCCAGAGAGATTAAAAAAGGAACTTTAACTTTCTGGTTTCTTACGTTCTATTCCCCCCATCTATTCCCCCTTAGCCATGAATATATGTGCCAGTTTTTCCTTTAAGAAACAGGTAGTCCAGTGTAGCAATTACTGCTTTTGTGTCTTGAATCTTAAGAGCCAGAAAAGGAAAATTGTTTTTAAACCTTCAGCTTGAGTTATCAGCCCCTCCTTCACTAGCTGTTTGTAATATGTTTAGATAGTTACCGAATTTTGGACAGTTATCAAAAACACTGACCCTCTTCCCATCATTGATTTTGTCTCTGTCCACATGCCATGGGCAAACAAGCCGTAAGCAAACTCTACACTGTTTTTCGACCAAAGGGCACAGCATCTGGATCTGTTGAAAGGAGACACAGTGGCTGCTTCCACACATGTTGGATAATCCACTTTCAATACTCTTCAGTGAACATTTGAAACTGCTTTTCCATGTGTGGAACAAAAAATCCACTTCCAAAGGATTGCTAAAGTGCATTGAAAGTGCATTATTCAACGTGTTTGGAAATGGTCAGTCTGTGTCTAAAATATGATTTTCTGTTAAAATGGCATTTCCCATGCTCAAAATGGCTTCAGGATTGACAGGTTGGCTTCACTATCCAGGAATACAACAACACAACAAAACACTTCCTGTGAAATTTGTTCGGTTATTTTTTTAGAATCCAACCTATGAATTCCATTTCTATCCCAATCTGAGTTTTCTGAAATAGCAGGATTATAATATGGGCCTTTTCTGAATGTTTGAATTGGATCTCTAAGGCTGCATCCAGATGGAGACATGAAAACATGCCATGGCAGCAGCAACAAGGAGAAGGGGAACAGTCCACGTGTGCCCATCTGCTTGCTGCTGTTGCCCTCATCCTCTGTTCCGCTCTCTTTTTTGCTCTATTGCACCTGTGCAAAAATGTAAGTAGTGGTTTCTCCAGGACTTCAGCAGCTCAGAAACCTCCGCTTTCCCTTTCCTGATGACCCATGCTATAGCAGTATAGCATGGCATTTCAGAGAAACAGAAAAAGTGTATTGGGGATGGGGGGTCCACACCATTCTGAAAGCAGAGTTTAGGTCTGTCTTGACCTTTTAAAAAATATTATTTTATTAAAACAGAAAGTAACATTGCACTATAGAGAAAATATCAGAAGCAGAATATATAACAGAAAGTAACGTTAGACCGTAAACACAATATCGAAAAAAGAATATATAACAGTATTAAAACCACTTAATATTTCTCCTCTCTCTCCCCCTACTTATATATGTTAAAATATCTTGTAGTCGACATTTTATATTCTGCGTTTAAAAGAACTTCTCTTATCTTCCAGCCACATAGTCAAAAAAACCTTTCCAGTTTTCCTGAAATTCTGAAGTTGGTGTGTTATGTGTATAAGAGGTTAATTTAGCCATTGACACATAAACATACCATTTATTCATCCACTCAGTCACATCTGGACAAAGTTCAGCCTTCCATTTTGTTGCATATACTACTCTCTCCACTGTCACCATATATTTTAAAAGTTCACTGTGTTCTTTTGTAATATTTCTTGGTAAAATAGTTAATATTTTTGGGTCTAGCACAGAGCTTTTGCTTCTCTTCATGTATTTTTATCCAATATCTTCTCGCCTTCTTGTATATCTACCACATCCATACATTGACATTTCTAACACATTCCACTACAGTCCCTATTAGTTTATTAGAGTAATATACCACCAAAAACATTTTATACCAGTTCTCCCTTAACATTTGACAATCCGTAAATTTAATTTCTTTAGTACATAAATGTTCGCATTGGCTCTTAGAGGCATTTTCTTTGAAGTTTTGCATCGATTTTATTATATAGTTTTTAACTTGTTCTGATTCTGTTTCATATTGCCATAAAATGTTGTATACTTTTCCTAACAGGTGTTTTGGATCTCCACCAATTGGTTGTTCAAACACTATTTTTTCTCTTAGTTGACCACCACCTTTGGATAGTTGCTCTTTAAATTTGGACACCACTTGATGGTACATCAACCATGGAATGTTTTTCCCTTGAACTTGAATTTCTTGCCATGTTTTTATTTTTCCATGTTTGTCCATCATATAGTCATAATTTACATAATCAATTCTATTTCTTATAATAATATCATTTCTATTGATGATGCCAGAGGTGAAACTGGCGCACTTAGTCTGTTTCTACACTGAAACTGTATTCTCTTAAAAATCTTAAAATTTGAATAGTTTTTAGTGATTTCTTAATCCATAAGTAATTATAAATTCATTCCTTGATATCAATTGTCTCCAATTTTATATGTATTCTGTTTGGATTTATAATCCAATCTGTTATCCAAACTAATGCTGCTGCTTGGTGGTACAATTTAATATATGATACTACCTTGTAATATTTTTAATCTTATCCTTGGTTTCTTCCCATTCCATACAAAATCATTTATCCATTTCTGCAACTTCTAAAAAATCTTTTCATCTATATGAATTGGCAACATTTTAAACAAGAAATTCAGTTTTGATAATTATTCATTTTAACAGTAGAGATTCTATTGTCGAAGGCTTTCACGGCCGGAGAACGATGGTTGTTGGGGGTTTTCCGGGCTGTATTGCCGTGGTCTTGGCATTGTAGTTCCTGACGTTTCGCCAGCAGCTGTGGCTGGCATCTTCAGAGGTGTAGCACCAAAAGACAGAGATCTCTCAGTGTCACAGTGTGGAAAAGATGTAGGTCATTTGTATCTACTCAGGAGGGGTGCGGTTGAGCTGAGTCATTCTGTAAGAGTTTCCCAGGGTGTGGAATGCTAATGGCGGGAGGCTTCACTGTATCCTGAGGAGGTTCTTTTGCATATGGATGGGTGCTTGATGTGCTAATCTTCTCTGCAGGGCTATTGTCGGGTGTGGAATTCTATGAACAGATGGATGGGGTGGCCATGGGGAGCCCACTCAGCCCAGTTGTAGCAAACTTCTACATGGAACATTTTGAAAAAACAGCTCTAGAATCAGCACCCCACAAACCCAGTGTATGGTTCCGGTTTGTGGATGATACATTCATCATTTGGAGCCATGGGGAGGAAGAATTGATGGAGTTTTTGAATCATCTCAACAACATCCACCTGAACATACAATTCACAATGGAGAAAGAAAGTGAGGGAAAACTCTCATTCCTGGATACCTTGGTCATCCGCAAAGCAAACTTTCAGTTAGGTCACAAGGTCTACAGGAAACCAACTCATACTGATCGGTACTTACACAAAAACTCCAATCACCACCCCCGACAGAAAAGAGGCATAATGAAAACATTAGTGGATCGTGCAAGACGGATATGTGAGCCGCGCTTTCTCAGTGAGGAAATTAATCATCTAAACCACGCACTTCAGGCAAATGGCTACTCCAGAAATGAAATCCGAAGAGCAATCAAACCCAGGATGAATCAAACAACCAAGGAAAAACAGTCACCTACAGGAAAAGTGTTTTTGCCATATATCAAAGGAATTACTGATCAGATGGGAAAGCTTATGAAAAAGCACAACCTTCAAGCAGTATTCAGACCCACCCGAAAAATACAACAGATGCTATGATCAGCAAAAGACAGCAGAGACCCCCTCACCTCTGCAGGAGTATACCGTATACCCTGCAGCTGTGGACAAGTTTACATCGGGACCACAAAGCGTAGCATCCAGACAAGAATAAAAGAACATGAAAGACACTGCAGACTTGGACAACCTGAAAAATCAGCAGTGGCTGAACATAGCCTAACTCAAACAGGGCACAGTATCTTATTCCAGGACACCAAAATACTGGACAACACTTCCAACTACTTTGTCAGACTGCACAGGGAAGCCATTGAAATTCACAAGCATAAGCAAAACTTCAACAGGAAAGAAGAAACCTTAAGAATGAACAGAGCATGGGCTCCAGTTCTGAAAATCACCAGGCCAACAAAACACTCCACACCCGACAATAGCCCTGCAGAGAAGATTAGCACATCAAGCACCAATCCATATGCAAAAAAACCTCCTCAGGATACAGTGAAGCCTCCCGCCATTAGCATTCCACACCCTGGGAAACTCTTACAGAATGACTCAGCTCAACCGCACCCCTCCTGAGTAGATACAAATGACCTACATCTTTTCCACACTGTGACACTGAGAGATCTCTGTCTTTTGGTGCTACACCTCTGAAGATGCCAGCCACAGCTGCTGGCGAAACGTCAGGAACTACAATGCCAAGACCACGGCAATACAGCCCGGAAACCCCCCAACAACCACAGTAGAGATTCTCCTTAGCCATGAAATATTCAATTTTCCCCATCTTTGTAAATCTTCAGTGATGCTTGTCCAAACTTTTTGATAATTATCTTTATATAGATTATCATTTTGTTCTGTCACATATATTCCCAGATATTTTATTGGTTTTCTAGTAATTGCACAAATCTGTTACTTTTTTAATCTCCTCTTGTTTATTTTTATTCGTTGATAATATCATTATCTTACAGCTCAATCCTATGCCCCAAGGCAGCATTGTCACTCATGCGCCGATGTAAATGGGGCGCCATTCCACAGCTCCCTATGGACTTTTGCAAGACAGGCTCGCCAGCATCTGAGTGCAACAAGGCGTGCAGCCACTGCCAGGAGCGCCTGCCCGCCGTTCCCCTGACAACCCTGCTCACACCAGCCAATGGCCACACCCCTCCCCTGATATCCAAGCGAGGGGCAAGCAGTGGTGCAGCCAATAGGGAGGCCGCGATCCCCGCTGCTGCCAATAGCCCCCCCCCTTCAGAGAGCAGGCATCCCTGCCAGGGAGGGGGGCAGAGGTGACAGTGAAGGTCCAGATCGAACACCCACCCTCTCGCCCATCCAGCACCCATTTTCAATGAGGGCCAGGCCGGTGGCTGCAGCTTGGTGCACCTGAAAATACCCCCCGCCGCCGCCGCCGCCACCACCACCACCACCACCACAAGAAACAGGTTCTCCCTCCCTGAAATGTAAGGCCAGATAGTAGGGAACTGATCTCTGTTGCCTGGAGATCAATTGTAATTCTGGGAGATCTCCAGCTACCACCTGGAGACTGGCAACTTAAGTAGTCCCCAGGTTCCGGAGAAGCAGGTGAGGGGGGAGGCGGGGTCTTCAATGAGTGACAGGAACGCCCATTGGGAACGCCAATTGCTAATGGCAATGTCAGTCAGGCATGCAAACACAGAAGTTTGTTGTTTTTCAACTTGTTTTATTAAACTGGAAAAAGTGCCATTGTCTCTCGGCTGGAAAGGGAGCCAAGGCATTTTGCACAGCCCTCATTCTGCGCTTCCAGGGGCAAGGCTGAGATGCAGACTGCCTTGAGATATTGCTCCCTGGTCTGGATCTGAATGACACTCGCAGAGGATTGTGGGGGGGGGGGGAGAGGAAGCAGACATGCTTGGTCATCTCCTGGACGAGTCATGACGTGCCTGCAACAGAAAGACACACATGTGGGGTTTGCCTCGGTCCATGGCCAAGGCAAAGCCCACACTCCAACATCTGAGAAGATTCACATAGTAGAGAGCAGCAGTAGTAGCGATAGTGACCAGCTGATGCAAGACCCTCTGGCGAGGATGCGCTCTGCCTTGGGGTGATTTTACCTTTAAGGGAGGAAGTTAACAGGTAGTTACGAGCACCTGGTCAAGAGTAGTTTTCTGGGCAACTGCCTCTGGGGCAGGCTGGGGCTGCCGCCACCGTCCTCTCCCCTGCCAAGCCTCACCTGAAAAGGCTAGCGGCCAGGCGAGTTCAGGTGATGGGGCAGCTAGCACAAATCAGCGAGCCGCCCTGCACCGTCTCCTTCTTACCTGTAAGTGCTACCTCGCTCCTTACTGAGATGGAACTTCAGAGTCAGATAACCTGCAAGGAAACTTGAGTGGTTATTGTTAGCTAGACATTTTGGACTTTGCCCTTCTTCCCTTGAGCGAGTGCAAAGTTCTCCCAGTTTTCTTGCTAAGTCCCCCCAGTGCACTCAGTGCCCACCACCATGAGTACCCTTTCTTCTGCCTTGTGCTCAAAGTACCCATGGCAGATGGCCGATGGGCAGAGCTTTCGGCCATGTGCTCACTTACCTGAGGTCATGAGCAGCGCAGCCAGACGTTTTGTAGGGTGTGTGAGCAAGTGATTGGGTGCGGGGAGGGGGGCTTGCCCACCTCGGAAGCGGACACGAATTGGCCCCATGGTAGTTCCCATGCTATGCTCCTTTGGGCTACGGGGGTGGGGCTGTGCAGTGAGAGAGGGGCTCGTGTTTTCCCGTTCAATAGGCACCTATGGGCTGCACCTCCTTTTTTCCTGGTGTAACTTTCTGCCGCTGGAGGGGGCGTTCCCAGGGCTGGAGTGGCTTTGGAAGCAGACTAACTTGTGCCCCGCCCCCTGCCCCGCCCCCTCCCACGCCAGCATGGGGACTTGCGCTAGACTTGCACCTCTGCCCAGCCGCCAATGTTCCCGCCACCGGTGACCGTTTGCGGTACTGTGCCTCAGGCGGGCACTGGCAGAAAGGGGTTTACAGCGGCATAAGTGCCATTTACGCCCGTGCAAGGCTTAGTTCTCTCCCTATGCAGTTTCCACCCTGCTGCTTAGGATTGCACTGTTAGTCTTCATTTTAGTCAGTTTATATCCAGAATATAATCCAAATCTTGCTATTTGTTCCGTTACAAATTTCAAGGAGTAATTTGGTTTTGTCACTGATATAACAAGATCGTTGACATAACTTCATTTTATATTCTTTTTCCCTTCTTTTATTCCAATGATTCTGGTGTCTTACCTAATTTTCACTTCCAATATTTCCAAAGCAATAATAAACAATAATGGGGATATTGGGCATCCTTGTTGAGTTCCTTTTGCTATATCTGTTTTCTCCCTTGAAGAACCATTTACCAGAATTTTTGCTTGCTGACCAGTATATATGCTTTGCATCCAATTTAAAAACTTGGTCCCACAGTTCATATTCTGTAGTCATCAAAATTTTCTAAGACACTTTATCAAAAGCTTCCTCTGTCTTCCTTGTCCTTTTGGTGGCTACAGGTGGAACATTCCAATGGATGGGGTAATCAGGATTTGTTTTCCTCCAGATTAAAATGGGAAGCCTCAGGAACACCACTTGGAATTAATATGACATCACATAGATGGTCCCAAGAAACTGAAGTTTTCTGCAGTCCATTGGGGAAAAATACCCATGCAGAATCAGCCTAACAGGGATGTTTCTAAGTAGATACTAAATAGAGAGAGAAAATTTTAAGAGAGAAAACTCTCTTAAAAAATACCCAAGAGAAAGAGGTGGTTCAATTGTCTTTTTGAATGAGTTTAGTCAAGTTTAGTCCTCAGAGCCAAGTGTAGAAGTGAATGGATGGATGTGCATATGCATTTACCTGGTGTAAAATAGTTCCCCTCCTCTCCCTCCTTGCTGTTGTCTTTGCCCAAGAGGCAGAGGGGAATCTATGTGCTTGAAAGAGGGCTGCTCCTTCCCCTAGCCCTCCCTTCTCACTTGCCTCCTTTTGGAGCCATCCCTACCCAAGTTCTGCCCTTCTTTATTCTATCCATTGCTTGAGGGCACAGATAGTGGCTGTGTGTGTGTGTGTGTGTAATACTGCTTCACAGCCCTGGACAAGTTACTATCTGTAGCAGAGTCAGAAGTTTCTGGTCTATTGCATGGATGAGCAATCAGGTGCCCTGGGTGAGATTATTTGATCACAGTGTGAACTCTTTAAAAGGAAAAGATCTTTATTTACAAAAATAGTCTCTATTCACTAGAGGACAATGACATTGGAAGAATATATCAAAACACTACAGGATGTTACAGAACTATGGGGAAAAACATATCAGGCTAACTAAGTTGTATAGTTATCTTGACCTTCCCTTCCTGGAATAGACACAAGCCTACTGAATCCTTGAAAAATAGAGGCTGGTTAAGACAGACTTCACTCCATTCCTTGCAAACTTCTGGCAGGGTATCTAGACTTTTTTTAGCCTTTCCTGTCTCAGCTGGGAGGGTTTCACTTCATCATGAAACCTGTACCTTTTCTCCAACAAAATTAAGCCATGTGTCCCAAAACTTTTATGGTCCAATTTAGGATATCCAGATAGCCCATATCCCTTCCTGGTAGATGGTTATCTTCATCGAGCTTGTTTGTCTCCATAGAGGAAACTGATCTCCTCTTCGCCTATTAGCTAAGAAATTTATGGATCTCTGTCTGAGATCAGGGCCTCTCTGAGTGTTAATCAAGGTATCCTGCCTCTGTTTGTCATAATGTATGTATGTAACTGTTTGTATCAATGATGTCCAACTTGGTGCCCTTGAGCTCTCTCTCTCCCATTATTGTGTTCCCCAGCAGCCGTTTTGTGTGGCACCCACTATCTTTTTAAAAATTCCAGATGTCCCCATGGACTCAGCAAGGTTGCGGTCTCCTGGTTTACATGTTGAATCCATGAAACTTACCAAGATACGTTTTCCTGTTCATGCTTTGCTAGTTCTGTTATAGATCTTATAATGCATATTTTTTATTTGCGGGACCAAATTATTCAAATTCATATATGGAACCCCACATGGAAATTTCATTCACAGATGGTATAAGATTATAAAGTAGTAATTTATGTATTTAAGTTTTTTGACTGTATTTGAAAGCTAGTATAACAAGCTGATATCCTAGAAGGAACTGCAGGAGGAAGGAACAATTTGGAAATCCCAGCCTCCAAGATCTCCTCCTCCATGATTCTCTAAGCTCCCAGGGGCTTATTTTTCCTTTAACCGATTCTCAGCTGCTGTTAACATTTCGTGCTCTTGAAGCATATTCAGTATTTTATCAGCTGTTTTTTTGTTTGTTTTTTCCTTTCATTAATTTGCAAAGTCATATGTTTTGGCATATATGGGAAGTCCCTACGTTCAATATGGGCAGCTTGGTTTTTGCTGCTTTTGAGACTTTTAGATGGTGCAGTTCACTGCAATTACAACTAATTATTTGCAACTGAGTAAGAGAAATATTTGTGATTGTTTCTTTCAGTGTGCTTGCTTATAAATAACTGCAGTGTAACATTAAAATGTTCTGTGACTAGTTGTGTAACAGCAATTATGAATTATGTGCTGTTTTGATACAACTGTTGCTGTCTTTGTATACTCTTTAAAATAACTAGACTACCTCTGATTTTATAGGTAATGTTGTGGGAAATTTAGGACACTCATTTTTCAGCCAGAGTTTCCTAAGCAGTAAGGAACATGGTGGCTTCCTGTATGTTACACCTGCATACCAGTCACTACAGGATTTGGTCCTCCCTACTCCACCCTACTTATTTGGGATTCTTATTCAGAAATGGGAGACTCCGTGGGCCAAAGTATTTCCCATCCGATTGATGCTGAGACTTGGAGCAGAATACAGGTGTAAGTACCATGAGTGTGTCTATATATGGAATTTTCACTTTGTTTTGCAACTATTAATGATGATATTCTTGGGACATATCAATTTGCCATGTTAAATTAATCACATTAAACCACAGCTGCTCCTGAGATATGCAATATTGCAATTGAAGTAACTGTGATTTTCAGAATGGTATCTTTGTGTACATAGCCTTTCAGAAGCACTTGCAGCCTAACAAAACTTGAAAATACAAATGAAAAGCTAGTACTGTGGCTTTCATCCAACCACTCTGTCCTGCAGACGGAAAGGCATTTCCATCTCCAGAAGAGGGGCTGGCAATCCCATTGCAGGCTCCTGCTGTGTACACAAAGCAGGAGCCTGCAAGGGACCATTAACAAGCCGAAGCAAAATTTTGGGGAGCTCACTAGGCCAGGGGTGGGCAATTGTTTTGGCTCGGGGGCCACTTTGTGGGAGCGGAGGTTAGCGGAGGGCCGCACCTTTTAAAATGATTGCATTCATTAGTTAACTTTGCATTTCAGAAAAGGTATAAATTGTATCATAAAAATCAATAAATATAAATTAAATAAAATAGTGGTAGTTTTATTCAATTTATTTATTGTGCTGATTTCATATCATCTATAGCTGCAAGCACATTTAATTTTAGAAGGAAATCTCGGTTCAAGGCGGATTTTTCTGACTGTCTTGGCGGGCCACAAAAAACTCTGTAGCGGGCCGCATGTGGCCTGCGGGCTGCAATTTGCCCACCCCTGCACTAGGCTATAGCAGGGGAAACAGTAAAGTCTTATTCAAGGTTCACAAGTATGTAGAAAACCTTGGATTTTTTTCTTTTATCTTTGCTTATTTATAGCATAACATATAGGATAATTTGTTATCTTCAAGATGAAAGGAATCTATTTTTCTCTCCCTGCCTCAGCAGCATATTTGGGACATAAATTGCATGCCCCTGCATAGCTGATACTAAAAATTGAGCATTTAGTGTCCTTAGGGATGTAATGGGTTGGTTCTAAAAAGTGTGAGTGCAGGTCATTCCTATCCTCAATTCCCCCAGAAACTCATTGAGACCTCTGAACAGTTGGTGCTGGAAGAACTGGGACCCACATGGGGAAAAAAAACCAAACATGGTCCCAGATGGGTGGTGCTGCAGTGATGGAGGAAACTTGGGGAAATCACTTCATCAAGCTCTTCTGCCAGTGATGCTTTTGTTAGTGCAAAAATGAGATGGGGAAGATTTTGTCCAGTTCCCTTCTTCACTGCAGCCCCCCTGGCCATGCAGTTTGTTCTATTCACCAGCATTAACTCTAAAAATCTCAGGGGATTGTTGAGGGAAGGAGAGACTGTAAAGATTTGTGTTCAGAGTATTTCCACTTGATTCATAGCCAACTATGTGTTCCTTGAGTTAGTTATAAACCAGTTGCTGACTGTTATTAGAAGGACAACACTAACTGGTTGTCATTTCTATTCTTTTGACCTTCTTCGTAGTAATATTTTTTGTAGTTGGTTTTCTAGCAACTGCATTTTTTAATTGAATACGTTTTTCAGATGGTAAATTTGAATAATTTTTTATTTTTTAAACATTTTCTTAGTGTATCCCTGCCCGCTTTTCAGTGTCAGGTTTCGGAAGCCACTGTTTGGAGAAACTGGACACACTATTATGAACCTCCTTGCAGTAAGTTACTGTTATGAGATGCTTTTTTCTCATAGGGTTGATAAATGAAATGAATATAAACTCTGGCGCTTGGATTCACTGGAGCATTTCCACAGACAGAATGTTTTTTATGCATGGTGCATGACTTTCATTCCCAAAAGTCCCCCTGAAATGCTGCACCTGGGGGAATTGCCATGGGAGGAAGAGGAGAGAAAGTCATGCTCCAGAGGACAGAAATTCTTCCGTCTGCGGAAACATTCTGGTGGATCCAAGTCTGGGTTTCCTTTTCATATACATGGATTCTGAAAATACTATTATGGCATCTGGCTTGCTTAATCTGGATAAATATTTATTTATGGATACTAGGTTTTTATGCAATCAATGACCTTTTCAGACTTAAAAACAAAAAGTCAAAGATGTGACCTTTAACATTTCTGGAGATTTGAACTATCTCTGCATTCAATTGTAAAACAGTTGCCCAGTCAAGTCTTATAAATAGATAATTAAAGGTACTTTATGTTTAAACAGTACTGTGGTACGCTTTTGGAATGGATTAAGGGCATTGTTCTCTGGAACAGAGGGAATGCTGAATGTAGCAGCATCAAGATGGTTTTAAAAGCTGTGGTACTGAGGAATATTTGCTACTGTTTGCAAATTCCCCTTTGATTTTTTCCATATTGTGTCTGAAACCAAAGAATTCTGCTTATTGAAGACAAATAAATACAATATTTTAATTGTACATCCGTATTAGCTCACAGTACTTGTTCTGGTCAAATTTGTGTGTCATTAATCATGATTTTATTGTTCTGTACACTGGCAGGATTTCAGAAATTACCAATATACATTGCCTGTTGTCCAAGGCTTAGTGGTTGATATGGAAGTGAGGAAAACTAGCATAAAAATTCCCAGCAACAGATACAATGAGGTATGTACTATGAATATCATGAACTTTAGTTTCAGAAGAATCACTGTGATTGAGTGAACAAAATAAACAATTTTATTAAAATATTTTATACTGACTTCCATTTCAAAGGTAGGCAACAGTAAAAGTCCAGTTACATAATTAAAACCCAAATGTCAAGCAGGCCACATTAAATATAAATGAACAAAGCCATCAGAGATGTAGCTGCAAAGTTTGCTGTGAGAATGTCTGCTGAAAGGCAAGAAGTAATGAAGTCAGGAAAGCCTCTTTCAGGAGGGTTGTTTGTAACTTGAGGAGCTGATGCAGGTGGACTGATGTAACTGGCTCCCAAAGTAGCTTGTAAAAATTAAAAGAATTCTCATCTGGAGCAGAGCACAGTGGAGTGGATGCCTGACTGCTTTCTGCCCTCCCTCTGATGGCATCAACAGCAGTAGTTCTGGCTATATCTATCTTCAGGTACAATGCAAAAAATGTCTTCTTTTTAAATTTTCTTTTTATTAATGTTTCTGAAGGGTTACAACTTATCCTAATAAAGTAAATATTATTTCTGATCCACAACAAATCAAAGTTGAATATTCAAGTATCTCAACCAGCTATATACAAATGCTAGAAATGTATTCGAATCTCTGTTAACATGAGATCGTATAAGCATTTTAACAATATTAATTATATATAATGAACCTAACTAGAATCGTTTAAGAAGTTTCATAGTATTGTTAAACCTCTTCATTCCCCTTTTTCCCACACACTCCCACGAAAGAGGTTATATTTACTAACAAATATAATTCAGATAAACTTTGTTATATTTAACTCTCCCCCTTTAACCCACCCATTTCCCCCCTCAACAAATAATTATTAACTAGTAGTATTCACACACCCCTACTTTGTTAAATACAAATATACCAACTGTTTGTGTACCCATAAAAAAAGAGAGTCTGGATAAACAGCCTTCTGGTCTTTGTGAGATGTATCTCACTTAGGTCATTGGAACAAGTTCCAATACAGAAAGGTTGTTAAAAATCTGGGAGGCAAGAGAAAATGAGTCCCCCCCACCCCTTTCTCCCCAAACTTCCAACAACTAGGTATGTTAAACATTGAAAGTCTAAGCTGTAACTTCTTCAGTAGAAAGTCTTAAGAATCCTGGCATATGTAATAGAAGATTTTCATTTTTCTATGTAAATAAACAGCAGCTCAGTTAAGCATGTTGAACTGGTATTTTGCTGCCCTTTGGTGGAGTCATGGTCTGTGTCACCTTTCTTTTCTGTGAGGATGTTAGGGTCTGTTGTGGGTTTTCCGGGCTGTATTGCCGTGGTCTTGGCATTGTAGTTCCTGACGTTTCGCCAGCAGCTGTGGCTGGCATCTTCAGAGGTGTAGCACCAAAAGACAGAGATCTCTCAGAGATCTCTCAACGTCGGGAACTACAATGCCAAGACCACGGCAATACAGCCCGGAAAACCCACAACAACCATTGTTCTCCAGCCGTGAAAGCCTTCGACAATACATGTTAGGGTCTGTTAGTAAAGGAATGTGAATGTCCTGCAACAAAGTTAGACCCGATTCTTGATCTTCTAGATAATAGACTTTGTCATTATATTTTACTTGTAAGCTTGTTAAGTTTGTCCATTTGTAAGTCACATTTGCTTGCCTTAGTGCTTCCGTGATTGTTTTAAGATCTTGGTATTTCTTCAGTAATTCTGATGCAGATCAGGTAAAATAAAGATCGATTCACCCTGAAAGGAGAATGAGCTTGGGATCTGGCTGTTTCTAATATTATCTTTCTGGTTCTCGAGTCAGAGAAAACTGCCAGCATGTCTCTGGGGCCCCTTTGTTTTGGAAGATTGAGTGATCCTAAACAATACGCTTTAGAAATCAAAGGGGCCACTCCATTTTCCATCTGTATCATTAAAACCTCTAAATTTTATGTGAAGCTGTCGAGCTGAAACTTCTAGGTTCAAAACTCTATCCTGGAGCCTGGCATTTTCTTTTTTAAGAGAGGGGAGCTCTTTTTGTAAAGCTGTTCCAAGCTTCAGTGCGCTCTCTGCCTTTAGGTTGTCAAAGAGTTTTTAAGTTCAGCATATTGCTCAAATAGGGGATTAATAAGAGCTTTCATATTTTCTATTAATCTCTGTTCCATATTTGTAAGAAAAGAAATAAGCATAGGGTCAGTGGGAGGAGTAGTCTGCATGCTTACCCTACTTCCCTTGGTCGCCATTTTGTCTGCGTTGTTGATTTGAATCGCTGTTGTTTTAGGTGGTGAAAAAAAGTCCTGCAGTTGTTTTGAAGCTTTTGATTTAGATTTATTTCTGTCAGGACCTTGCTTGCCCATAATTTCTGTCAGGACCTTGTTTGCCCATAGGTTATGGCATTAGATAAAGAGACAAGGGGATCAAGGGAGGTCGAAGCCCACTCCTCAGGCGTTCTCCTTCCCTGCAGTCGATGCCATGCCCCCTGCAAAAAACTTCTCATATACCAAGAGTGTTTTACTTTTTAAATTATCTGATATTATATGGAAATGGCAAATTTTGTATGATTGTGTTGCAGATGATGAAAGCCATGAATAAGTCCAACGAACATGTTCTAGCAGGTGGAGCATGCTTTAATGAGAGGGCAGACTCCCATCTAGTGTGTGTACAGAATGATGATGGAAACTACCAGACACAGGCCATCAGTATTCATAATCAACCACGAAAGGGTGAGTTTTGATGCCACCCCTCATATATAGTGTGCTGCCGCACAATTTCTTTTATATTGTTGTGGCTATTAAAACCTTTTTAAAATCAAATACATGATCAGTTTTCATTGAAAGATCTTCTGAAACAAATCTTCAGACATTGATATGTTGAGACGAGAATTGACATGGAATTCAGCATAATTGGATTACTTTGTGATCCTGTAGTTGTCTCCCATGTCATTTTTCTTTAGTATGCTTTTGTTTGGCTGTCTTTTAAATTATTTTTAATATATTCCATTATCTTAAGTTTACATAATGGCTAAAATATTGTGATACCTTTCTGAGCAGCAGTAGTTGTTACACTTATCTTGCCCAGGGGTGATTATCATTTACTCATCTTAACTTTACTTTGGCATATTGGCACTTGACATCAACAAATTATCTTTCTGTTATAAGAAATGCACATTGTAGAGAGAACAGCTGATAATATTTGTTTGAAGCTGGAAGCGCTAGAGTTGGAGTAATGTGTCCCTTTAACAGATGGGACCATCAGCTGAAGCTTCCAAACTGTCTTCAAAAACAGACCTATGTACACCCCTTGCAATAATCCAGCTTTAAGGTTACTGTAGCCAGTTTACCTGATACAGCAGATAAAAGACTCCTGATCATTGTAACTAACTGGGATTTTAGGAGCAAAGTAGAATCCAATAGTACTGCTAGGATGCAAACCTGATACTTCAAGAAGTATAAATGACACTTTGGCTGTCCAGTCACATGGGATGTATAGGATTTCTTACAGTAATGTAAGATGCTGGAAGTAATATAGCCTGGTTTCCAACTTGTTGGCTTCTGGAGATTATGTTGCTTAGCCTGTGCTTGCTGCTCTCTCGCTGCCTTCTTTCACTTGTAATAAATAGATTTTCACAAAGACAGCCCAATTCTGAAGTGCCTGTGTTCTCTCCAAAGGAAACTAGACTTGCAGAATTGGTTGGGAACCAACTATTGCTTGGGGGAAAAGGAGAAATATGATGCATTAAAAAACAGGACTATGAGTAGTAATAGTTATTCCTGTAGCTCTAAAAGTTCTAGGGATAATTTTATAAATAGTGCAGTAGTAAATTCGCATTTTAGATAATAGCTGGTAAAATGTGTTAATAGTAATCAGCTATGTTCATAATAATTGAACTTGCATAGTGTTTCCTGTGACTCTTGCCTTTTGCTTTGAACTGTTGCCTAAAGCTTTGATCAAGTGTCAGAAATGCAGTTTGCACACATTTGTGCTGTATGATCCTTGTTTGTATCATATGAGAATGATGTTGCTTTGAGTTCCAGCTTTTGTATATAGTGTGAATCTTTTGTTGCAGTGACCGGAGCCAGCTTTTTTGTGTTCAGTGGAGCTTTAAAATCTTCTTCGGGTTATCTTGCAAAGTCTAGTATTGTAGAAGGTAAGATAAGATTTGAGCTATTACGAGGTACACAGTTAGTGTGTGGGAGATCAAAATTAGGGTGGTAGTTAGAACTTGCCTTATTTACAAAACATTTTATATTACTATTTTAAAGTTAAGCAGTTGGTTCACAGAGAATTTTTTGTCAATTCCAAGTTCCAAGGCACCAGCTTAAATTTAATGAAAAAAAGGAGAATGTAGATGGTAGAACATGGCTTCTTTTCTAGAAGTGCACGGCAGGGTTGAAAAACCATAAGCATCAAATTACAATATTTTTTTTAAAAAAGGGATGAGTTACTTTGGTGGTATCATCTTTATGTACTTAACTTCCAGTTTATAAATCGTAATGTGTAAGATGTTTGAACACTAGAATGTGGGAAGAGCCACCGTCAGATGAACTTTAAAAGATCACTGGAACAACATTTGATTTTTCAAATTAGTATGGTTTTCTATAAGACAAGACAGTTCCATGGAAGTATTTACTTACTGCTATACCAAAGTACTGCGTACAGGAACTTATGCTGACATTCACATGGTGGGGGACTAGTACCATCTCACCCCAAATGGCATATGCTTGTTACATAAGAACTGTGTTCATAGAGCATGTAAACCCAATCTTTGTGACCTGTATATCTTGATTTTATACTGTACAGATTGTGTGGAATGGTCCTAAGCAAATGTAAAACATGGCATGCAAATCAGTTTCTCCCAGTCTCCAACTTTGCATAAATTCCAAATGTTTTATTTTAGGATTTAAATGTTTATTGCATTAATCAAACCCACTTAATGTCATTAATCCATCCTGCATTTATTGTTTAATAACATTGCTGTCATTATTTGAAGTCATTGAGTCGTATCTTTCCTCAGATGGTGTCATGATCCAAATAACGGCTGAAAATATGGACTCCCTGAGACAGGCTCTCAGAGAGATGAAAGACTTCACTGTTCCTTGTGGTAAAATGGACGCTGAAGAGCCACAAGAGTATGTGCACATTCAGTGGGTGGATGATGACAAAAACTTCAACAAGGGGTAAATACTGCAGTAGTCTTTTAGCTTTTAATTGTGTCTGTTGAAAGCATGTGCTATTTAGATTGATAAGCAAGAGTTGGTCTGTTATTTGTTAATAATTTTAGGAGCTGATAATTCTGATGGGCATGGGCTAGCATTTTCAAACCAGTGGTGTGAAATGGTGTGTAGGTTGACTTGACTCTACTGATGGTGTGTGTTAATGCCAAGATATCTATGATAAGCATCCCATATAATGGTTGAGAAAAGGCCCAGCTTTGCAGAGAATCTGAAAAAAATACATTGGGAGTGTTAAAAATCCTCAAAATGGCAGAAGCAGCAGCTATAACTTTAAGAAATGAATGCCCTCTGAGTGACCATTGTGGGGATTGCAAGGAAACCACAAAATATTGCCAGCCTCCAGGTTTCTGGCAGGAAAAGACAGGGAGAAGGGACAGACCCATTTCTAAGGCTGTTTCAGCCTTACAGGCCACCACTGCTCCTCACCTCACTGCCCTTGAGGTGGCCTCATTGGGGCCAAGTCTGGCAGCATCCACCAGATGACTTGCACAACTCACCCAGGCCTAGATGCAACCACCTGGCAACTCACTACTATTTGGCAGCAGCCATTGCACAAAAGCTAGTATAGTGTAACGGTAAGCATGCCAGACTAGAATATAGGAGACCCAGGTTTGAATCCCCACTCTGCTATGATTAGGTGACCTTGGGACGAGCACACTCTCTCAGTATAACTTACCTCACAAGGCTGTTAGGATAAAATGGAGGACAGGAAAACAATCTAAGCTTCTTTGGGTCCCCACTGGGGGGCAGGCAAGTATAAATGAATTATGTAATAAATAAGGCTGAAAACGACCCGAGCAGGGAAGCTTGGTTGGATGGGAAGAAGGAAGCAGGGAAAGGTGAGGATATGGGGCACCCAGGAGGAGGGAAAAAGTATGGGAAAATGAAGTGCCCCTGCAAGCCCTTGCAGGTTTCCTGCTTGTCACACTAAATTGGTTTGCGCTAGGTAGTTTGCAATAGACCTTGTTTTTTTCTGGGGCATATCACTTGAAATATCATTAAAAACCTGTGAAACTAGTTTGACCAAAACTAGTGTGTTGAAAAGGTTCTGGTCTAGATTTTCATAAAACCCCGTGTAGGCGTTTTGCCATGGGTAACTGATGGAGACTCACCAAGAACTTCTTTCTATATACAAACCCACATGCCAGATTAGGTTCTCTGATCAGCTGGTGAATATTTCCTTTGTGAGAAGAACCTTTTTGACTGTGGCTCTGGCTCTTTCTGCAGTCTGTAGGGCCTTTTCCGTTTTTAGGAGGCAGTATCAAGCTGTGCTTTTTCAATGAGCCTGCTATGAGAAGCGTGTTGCCAGCAGTGACTTTGGAATAACTGGCTATGTTGGGTGTGTATATGATTGCTTTTTAATTTGCTTTTATTTGAAAACGTATTTTTAAATTCATCACCCACCTCAAACGCATAGAGAAGCAAGCTATATATTTTAAAATATGGCACTATGCTTTCATGTATAAAATTGTCTTAATATGGAACTCACAGCTTTACGTTTGCTTCTGAGCTGTGTCCATTTAGTCTCAAGCACATAAGGCAGTGAAAAAAGTGAAGCATTTTTCATGTCTTTATTGTATTACCTAATCTTTTTTCAAATATCAAAATAAAGGTTACTTAAACATAAAAAGAAAGTTGATATCCAAAATAAATATAAGGTTTACTTTCAGTGTGATATTTGGGCCTGTTTATCTTTGCGCAGATGTTGAATTCTTGGCTTATTTCTCGTGGAACCCCTGATGATGTCCTGAGGAACCGCAGGGTTCAGTGGGACCCAGGTTGGGAAACACTAACTTAAGGAAACAGCCTGCTAATAGAGAGCCTTTTTTCTGTTTCTAGTGTTGTAAGCCCCATTGATGGGAAATCCATGGAGTCTATCACAAGTGTGAAGATATTCCATGGCTCAGAGTATAAAGCAAATGGGAAGGTCATTAGATGGACAGAGGTGAGGAAATCAAATTGTTCTGTTTGTTCTAGTGTAAATTGTGATGTTGTATGATGTAGCTCTACCAGTTCTGTAATGACCCTAAGATTGTGCTTTTCTGTTAGCTCTAAAGATCCAAATACTATAAAGCATAATTTGTGCTGCCAGATCCTATACAGCAGCACCTGTAAATCTTCTGTCTTCCTTGGGATAGATGAAGATGGGTAGCTGTGTTTGTCTGTCTGTAGCAGTATCTTTCCTTGGGATAGTTACTGGTTGCCCTCTTGCACTAGTTATTCTGGTAAATCTTATTTCCCAGTCTTTTCAGATACTAATGGCATGAATTTTCATTTTTTAATGCAACATTTCATTGTGATCAAAATCTTGATGAGGCTAGAGCAGGCTGCTAAGTACTGAAATATCAGAATGGATTTCTTCATGATACCTGCATACCACCTGGCCTCACTGCAGTATGCGTAGATGCCTTCCATTTCCTCTTCCGTTATCTGGTGTTCCTCAAAGTCTGTGCTGCTTTATTCCTTAATGAGCACAATCCTTGCCGCGGCAGGTTTTAACTGAATTATAAAAAATTGCCTGTATCACAATGTCTATAGCTGTAAAAACTACTGCATTTTTAGGACAGAAATTTAGACAAGTTGTTTGAGACAAATCTTTTCTTCAGGTTTTCTTTCTGGAGAACGATGAGCAACATAATGGCTTAAGTGACCCAGCGGACCACAGTAGGTTGACCGAGAATGTGGCTAAAGCTTTCTGCTTGGCCCTGTGCCCTCACCTGAAACTGTTGAAGGAAGATGGGATGACCAAATTGGGCCTACGGGTTACACTTGATGCTGATCAAGTAAGTTGAATCAACTAGTTCTGGGGAGAAACAATAATTCTGAGGTAAGGTTGGTTAGAAGGGCTAAAAGGAACTTCAGTAGCACCTTCTGACAATTTAATTTTTTCCTTTGGTTGATAGTTGAAGCAGATCTTTATCAGTTTTAGGTTATAAGAATTGTTTGCTGTACATTTCTTCCAGGTAGTATCCCAGAATCAGTTATGAAAGATGGATGCTTACAATTCTAATTTTAATAGTAACTCTCTTATTCTGTATGATGATTTTAAACCAAGGATTCATTGACCTTGTACAACAAATTTTGGCCTATAGTGACTGCAGAGATTTGGAAGTTCAAAGGACAAAATCTTACACCATAAACACAAGGAAGTAGTTTATAGTTGGTTTCTTAAAATAGCTGTGCAATCACTAACCCTGAGGAATCTCGGGTTTTGATGAGATGAAATGGAGCTTGAAGTAGTCGGAATACAGAGCTTTATAAAAGCGGTGTATAGTGTTGACAGTGCCTAAAATTGGATTCCACAGACCTCCAAAAACAAAATTGAACATAATAGCAACTTTTGTATAACTTAACAGTTGCAGTTCTTTGAGGCATCTATTACAAGAATGGGCACATAAAAACCTGCTATGTACTGAATCAGATCACTGGTACATCTCAGTATTGTCTGCTTTGACTGGCAGTACAGGTAATGGGCACCTCTCTAAAAACCTTTCAGGTAGAGATGCCAGGGATTGAAACTGATTTTTATCTGTATGCAAACCATGTACTGTAGTACTGAGCCACAGCTCCTCCCTATGGTCTTGAATTAAATGGCAGAGAAAATCTTGAAAGTAATACACAATTTAAATATTCTTAATCTAATGAACTTGTTTGGGTTCATGATCAAAGGACAGGGATAGGATGGTAACATTTAGAATTTTTTTATAGTTTAAGGAGTGTTTTGGGTTTGTTTTCTTGTCTGGTCTCCCTCATTTTAAAAACAGGCAGGTAACAAATATACATACAGTCATTCCAAACAGGAATTTCTTTAGGGGTAAATGAAATACGTTGCAGTTCTTTCTGATTCCCCCTGACCCATGTGAAAGAATAGCTGCAGAGGACGAGGGGCTGGAGTGAGAAGGGACACTTCCCTCCCTTTTTCTGCAAGTGCAGTGCTGCTGAAGGGAGAGGAAAATTTCACCCCCTTGTCCCTTCCCACTCCAGCAGCCTCGTAATGCTGGAAATGAGCTTTCTGAGGGTGTGAAATTCTGCAGGAAAACCATGGAGTGGGAGGATCTTGTATCCCTTACAGTAATTACTTATCAAGAATTGGTAACTTCTAATGTAATCATAGTCACCTGTCCATAATCTTTGCACTTCAGAAGCTGTCAATTTAAGAAGCTGACTCGTTATCTCTGCATAAAAGACGCAAGAAATTTTCACTACCCACATATTTCCATGCTAGTTTTGTCTATTGGATTTAAAATCATATGCTTTCCTGGTTATTTGAAAATTATATTCTGGATTGTGCTTCATGTGGTCTAAGACCGTCAGACCGACTTAGTCTTGCATTCCTTCATGAAAAACAGTAGCTGAAGACAGTGGTATTGTGCAGTGTTAGATGCAGAGTGACTCTGCCACAGATGTAGAAGTATTGCAGTCTGTCTCCTATTGTTTCCAACCTGAATAAAATTTTGTCTCCTTTTATTGTCTGTTTTTGTAGGTTGGCTACCAGGCTGGGAGCAATGGCCAGCCACTGCCCTCTCAATATATGAATGATCTGGACAGTGCCTTAGTTCCAGTGATTCATGGAGGGGCATGCCAGCTAAGTGAAGGCCCAGTCATAATGGAGCTCATTTTCTATATCCTGGAAAACATCTCATAGGAGGACTTCATTTTCTGTTCAGACCTGTTCCTGCAGCAGTTGTATCTGAATCATTTGCACTTTAAAACTGGAAAATTAAGCTTTTTGTTAACACTATTATGAAGGGGTGGGAATGGGGTGGGGGTGAGAACAGTTCCATAATTCTGAATTGTCTATGCATTTGTCAGTGAACAGAATCAGGGCAGCTTCTATACTACAAAATGGCTATGCTATCTTTGCAGCTAATATACTTCTATTACAGAATAGAAATCAACAATGGTCATGGTTTTAAGACAACTTCAGTCATGTATTCAGTGCTCAAACAGGTGCAGAAATCACACTGGAGCATAAATAAAAGGAATTGTCAACATTTGTAATGTTTGTAGATGAACTTACTATGAAGAAACAATCAAGACCTCCATTCTGACCTCATTATACTGCTGTTTGTGATTACTTTCTCTAGACATTTTAGTATCATTTACATTTAATTTTGACCAGATTTATTGGTCAAAGTACCTTTGAGACACAGTGGGATACTCTATAGAGATGTACAGAACAAGTAGTATGTCCAAGGGTACCCCAAGACTGAGAAAAACAGAAGTGTATCTCTTACATTTAAGTTTGCAGGGGGTATACATGTGTGTGCATAAATAGGATAGCTTTACTTTATTTTTCTTTAAACTGTCCCCTCAGATGAACAACCTTGGAAACAACTGCATCAAATTTTCCTTCTCTGTGAATTGCAAAAGAATCTGTCACAGGCATGATACTTGTTAGCCTTCAAGAGCAGTTACGTGAGGTACCTCTTTTCAGTTGGTCCTGCTTTCTTTAAAAAAAGTAACATCCTCCCTTGAGTGGTGCATATTGTACTTATATTAGCCCTAGCATTAAGCCTGCGCTTACCTAACTCTTGATAGTAGCAGCACCATCCTGTGAGAACTAGAATAGTTTGGCTGCTCTTGCATGTCTGGCTTTTACTTCAGGCTGGAAGGCTTGCACTCCACCTCACCTCAGAGGAGAGCAGCTTGAGCCCTCTTGCTGCAGCATACAAAACTAGTCATGAGCATAAGCATTACATCTAATTGTCATCTCTGAGAAACTGACAATGAGTGAGAAAAGCTGTATATATATATATTTAAAAAAGCAAGTTTAGGTTTCCCCTGAACAGCTGCTGTTCTGATTAGTTACCACCTAGCTACAATGAGATAATAGACAAAGAAATTAGGGTTAACACAAAGGCAAACAGATCTGAAACTGGAGCAGCATCTGTGGTTGTCCTTGTCCATCAGCAAGTAAACACAGTAAGCGCTACAGGTCAGCTCTTAAGAGAACTGCATTTGTATATAACAATAATGGCTACAGTAAATAGCAAAGTATAGTTCAATATACACAGAGCTCCATTTGTGAGTAAATGGCTATTGCTTGTCTAAGCTTAGTAAACCCTGCTAACAGCCTCTGGTAAACTGCAGCAGAGAAACTGAAGGAGTCAAGGTTGTTTGAACTAGGTCTAAAATTAAAGGGCAGGAGAAGTTAATCCCTTTAAAATGAACGGCTACTTTCAAAGGCTCAGTTAATAGCTGGCCACGTTATGCATAAATAAGGTTGAAGTTCTTAGACTGCTGCATCTGCACAAACGTAGGTGCTTATCATTCTACCACTCATCAGTAAGCACCTAGGAAATCCGTTGCAGAGCAAGGGTCTTATCCCTGCAGATTAGAACCTTCTTACCTGTCCTGGTTTTTTCTTTTATATAAAAATGCAAGTTGGCGTTTACAATTTCCTCCTTTTTGCAACCGTCTGCATTTAGTTTTACTTACAGAATATCCAGAAGAATTTCATAGCTGCTGTATTTTTACTTCAAGAGATGGCATTCCACTGTTTTACCACAGAATCAATTAATTCAGTACCTTTCATCTTGCTTTAAGTTAGTGGGGGAAAATAAGACTGAATTTTTCCTCCTTTCCCCTACAAAAAAAAATCACTTGTTTGGGTTATGTTTGTGCAAAATGGTATTGCCTGGTTTGCTTCAACCATAGCCTTTAAAATGACCTTAAAAGTACCATATTGTTAAGAAATGAGTACTTGTTTAAAGAAAAAAATGTACTTTTAAAAATTCAGTTAACACTGCAAAAGACTGCATATTATATTTTTATTTTCAACATGTAGTTTTGTATATTAAATTTATTAAAATTAAAAACTGCATATTGTATTGTCTCCATCCACTTAGGCAGACAAGCAGAAATGCTAGTTCAAGAGTAGACCTATCTTTGTATGGAGGAAAGTCTGCACCTCTTCTGCCACAGGCTTATTATTCTCCTACATGAGCTCTCTCTAAGGACCCGCCTGAAGATGAGGAAAAACATGCAGGCAATTCAAGATCCATAGAATTACACATTGTAACCATTCTAGAACACTTAGGTGCAGTATTCTCCTACTTTACTGCTACCTTCCATTTGAAAGGGAAGAGCAAAGGCAGATGGCTCATAGTTAGATGCTGTTCATAGCCATCACAAATATGGTGTTGGGCACTTTCAAAGGACTGATTAGGGTGTTACACTAAAACAAGAGTGTCTGTGCACATACAGAGAAGGTGGGAGATGTAGCAGTAGCTTGAAGAATTTTTCCTTGCAGGCAATTAAGAAAAGAGCAATATACAGGCATCTGAGTAGCAGCTGCTTGACCTAACTTTCCTGTGCACAAGAATAGAATTTATTCCAGGGCTAACACCACAAGATATTTTGCAAGATAATATACCACCCAACTAGTAAAATAAAACTTTACCTCTGAAAACATGTCCTTCCTTTGCATAAGGGAACAGTAAATACACCTTAAGTAACATTCATACTAACGATATCTACAAGGCTTTAAGGCAGGACAGTCTGTCAGTGAGTAATCTAGGAGGAGGTGGCAGTGATTTCACCCTCCCTGCAGTTCCTTGTGTTGTGGTGTATTTTGTTCACAAGAGTCTTCCAAGCCTCCAAGGATTTTTGTAACAAACAGCAGCTCTTGGAGAAGGAGACAATAGGGTAAGATCTCATCTGTCAACTCCCCCTGCAAACTTTTCCACTACCTCCAACCCATTATAAATCTTTAGTACCTTCATTACCAGTAGTAGACTTACAAAGTTTACCAACACATACTATATGATAGTTATGAAAATAGATGTTATGTTCAGTAGTGCATTCATTGAACATCTTTGGTGCTTGTAGAAGCTTTATGTGTACTCAGTCCATTCTGCAGCATTTAGCATTTCTGAACCTGTGGCGAAGATAAGAAAATTTAACATTTCAGAGGATAAAAATTCATAGAAATGTCTGGCAAAACTTAACAAATCATGGACCATCAACTATTATACCTGTATACCTAATTCACTTTTAATGATAAACATAGAGACCCCCCATATTGTTCATATCCCTAGGAGCAACCTACATAGGAACTTCAGATACTCCTACCTTAGATGCAACTAGTGTTCAAGAACTAGCCAGTTTTCTGTAATTGTTTGAAGATCTTGTCCGCTAAGTGGCTCCCTGAGTCTCACTTTCACTTCTAGTTTTCCTCCAGTGGACTTCCTGCCATCCAAAACCTACACACAACAGAAGCTTTAATCACAAAGGCTGCAACCCAACAAACTGCAATTGTTTCAACATGTTTTTTTGGGTCTTCTCTCGAAGAAGAGTTTCCTTATTACTTAAGCAAGACTTTATAGTCCTCCTGCAGTCAAGGAAAGTATCCTTACACTGGAGCAAAATAGTAAAGAGTCCAGTAGCACCTTTAAGACTAACCAACTTTATTGTAGCATAAGCTTTCGAGAACTACAGCTCTCTTCGTCAGAAGAGAGGCATGGCACCTCTTCACTCTACAGCAAGGTTTCACACACACATTTTGCCACTACTTCCATTCTCCCTTCCTGAACCCTACTGCTACTCCAAGGGATCTGATTGGGTAGCATGAGCTGGAAAAGGAGGGGGGTTTTCAGCTATGTTAGAAGGAGATGGAGTCCTAATGGAGAGCCGTTTTAACACGGGCAGGTGAACTAGGGAAAGTTGGCACGGAGGTTTGTAAAGTAGATACAGACTCTCAAACAGGCCAAAGAAAGGGAATAGAACTTCTAAGGAGAGGAGATTTTCCCTACCCAGCCAAACAGGGAGGTAACGGTGAAGAGATCCTTGGCTGGGTGTAATTGGAAACTGCCTGTGGAGACCTTCAGATTCAGTTAACAACTGAAGGAAAGCACTGGTGTTTGGAGAGAAGGGTATTGGGGTACTAGAAAGTTGGTAACAGCACTCCTAACTCTAGAAGAGAGAAAATTCTAAAAGTATCAGAGTGCTGGGGGGAAAGTAAGGGAACCAAAGCCTCGAAACAGAAGCCTTCAAGTATCTGTGAAGAGCACAAGAACTGAAGTCTGTGCATATTCTGTATATATTGAATTACCTCAGAAATTTTCAACCCCTGATTTCACCTGACCTTTCACCTCTAAAGTACATAAATTAGTTATTTTTGGAATTTTAAAAACACCTCTGGTGCCATTTCTGCTGTTTAAGGACAAGGGAATGTCATAAACCCTTAGGGTATACTAGAAGAACCAAAACTTAGACAGTGGTTCCCCTCCACTCACCAAAAGGCCCTTCTCACTGTTTACTTCTAAAACAAAACAGGTACCTCAATTATTTCTCTAATTTCACATTCAGATTCCAGTTTGTCCAGTTTCAAGTGTGCCATTCCTACTTGCTTGTCGCTTCTGAAAAAGGATCTGGGAAGAGGGCAGTTAATCAGTGGAAGAATTAGGTTCTTCACTTACAACTGTGATTGGAAACAGCAAAATATTACCACAGTCCTATGGACCTTGCTCCATTATAAATTAAAAATGCTGAATATGCACAACACTCCTATCTACAAATCTAATTCTCAGCATGGCCCCATGTGTAGATACTTAAATCTGTTGACCAAGGCCATGTAGACTGCGGGTCCCTCAGGTATGTTCTTGCAGACCTGAGGGACCCTCAGGAATTGCATACAAATCTGAAATGTACCAAAGATGGAGGGGGGTTAAATTCCCCCAAACACAAGAGCATTGTCTACACCCGTGCTGAGCAATGAGGGGAGAAAGAGGAGGCACAGTTGGGGGGGGGGGGTTGCAAGCAGACAGGAATGAGGACGAGGACTGGGAGCTGCCTTCACCCATCCACCCATCCCATGAGAAGGGAGGGAGACAAGCCTGGAGACAAGGAAGGGCTGCAGAAGCATAGGCAGGCAGGCAACCAATACAGCAATTAAGAGAAGAGGCTACTGATGGCTAGCTGTGGGAGAGAGACAGTGTTGGCTATAGATACTGAGGAAGGAAGGTATGGGTGACAGGGCTGAAAATGAGCAAGTGGGCAGAGGGGAAAAGTGCAAGAACAGCAGCAGAAATACAGGCAACAGGAAAGGGGAGCAGTCCGTAGGCAAGGCTACAGGAAAGGGAGAAGACGCTAGAGAATGAAAGATGAAGCTGCAGTGGGAACTGAGGTGTGTGAGAATTGCCATCTCCTATGAGGGTCCCTTTTGTATCTATTCTGCAGCTTAATCACTTACACTCCTATCAAACAAATCAAGTTACCAGAAATTTTGAATTCACACTGCACAGGAGGAAGGCAGTTCTCTAAACTATTCAAATTGATGCAGTTCTTGGCATCCGTTGTCTGTCTTCTATCCTAAGCAATCGTGTCCCAACCCAGAGTCCTTGTGATGTTTAGACTAATATTTACTTTACTGATACAGAAAGGTACACCCTATGACCTCAGTATCACACAAGTAAGCCTGAGCTGTAAAACCTTACATTAGAAGCTAAAAACTGATCATTGTTATATATCAGCTACACATAATCCCTTATTTAGCCAATTCTTGTGGCCAAGATGGTGACCCTTTCTAATATGATCAACTTAATGATAACAACTATATTGCAAATAAGAGCTCTTTCTCCTTAATGGTCAGCCAGTGGACCAGATGACATTCATTTTGACACAGGGTAAATAAAATTTTGTTGGCTTCCTTCTAGTGCTGTGCCCATACACCAGCTTTACCCATGGCTGTAGTGAAACAGGCAAGATCTCCCCCTGTCCTTGCATGTCTTTTCTTTTGACAGTGGTCAGAATGGGAAGTGTCTCCGCACCCTTGAGTTTAAAGGGGTCAAATGCACTGCATCAACATGCCTGGCAAGGAAGACTGAATTCTACAACTGAAGTGATCAAGCACAAGTGGAACAAAATTTTAAGGGAGATACACTGACCAACCCTGAATCTCAGTGAAGTGCCAATCTTTATACATAGCCTGGATGCTAAGAATATGTAATTCTTGGGACTTTGCAGTCAAGAGTTTGCATTTTGTAGGGGGAAATTGCAATAAGCATCAAAATACAGCATTTGCTGGCCAGTGGGAGAATAAGTCAACACCAGTAATTTGACTCCACTATAAATATTCAGTCATTGGGTTGGAATGCATTTCGGTCTCTGGAGTATGTCTTAGTCCCCCATTGCAACCCAAAATTGCCCCCCTTCCATTCATGCAAACCTTCCACTGGATCCAAGACACTGTAAAGATCATAAAGAATGATCCACCATAGCCAGGAGATTGCTTTTCAAGAACTCATTTTGCCAAAACACTTCCTCACAGATTTTGCATCATGAGTTCAGCCTACCAAAAAAAATCTCCAAATCCTCAAAAATAAAGGAAAGTATCTATAAGGCAGACGTATGCAAAGGTTATAATAATGATTTTCACATTCCCACAATACATTCCCACCAAGCTTGTGGGAAATCTGTAGAATTTGAAATTTATAAAGGGGGGGGGGGGGAGAGAGAAATCGCATGAACTTAATTTCATTTTGTGTAAGTCCCTAAGTTGCTTTCATTAGGCGAAAATACTTACCCTTTGTGCAAAATTTCAAATTTAATGCCTTTGGCCTGAATTGCTCTTCGGAAACCTCTGTGATTTCGGTTAATGTTCAACTTGAATAGCTGATCATATTCTAGAAATGAAGGCAAGACGTTAAGATGTACAGAGGTATTAAGGGCACGTAGAGCCAATTAAAACGCTGAGCAGGATAGCGGCTGCAGTCCTCAGGGGGGCTTTACCATCTCCAAGTGCACATGCAAGGATATTTGCCAGGGGACACTTTCAAACAGGTGCACGTTTGAGACGGCACAGATTGTACACCATGCACACTGCTTAATGTCTACATTAGATCTTGCTCTCCTTTAACGAAGTTCAGACATCAGATTTCAGCCTCACATAAAATCTTGCATTTTTCTTTCCACAAAGCTCTCCATCTTGCAGCAAGGCTTCTGCTCCAATCACCTCTCTGACCCACAATGGGGATGGCACAAGGGGCAGAGCACTCTCATGGCTCAACATTTTATTCTGTCCCTAATGTTAGCCTGTGTATTCCTGCCTGCCATATTCAAGAAGTCTTTAAAGAGTCTCTGGTGCCTGGACCACATCCAAGAAAAATGTATTTTAATATTCGCTTTCATGCTATTTCACATATGGCTTTTTCAGGTTGAACTGCAAATCTCACTTCCCCCAACTTTCCACTTAGTTATAATTTGAGATCTGCATGAGAACAACTAGCTTGACCGACTTCCGGTTCGGGGTAACGGAGAGACCGACGTGATTCGGAGCTCCGGATCATCTGAGGTGCTGTTTTTTGGGCTGGTGGGGCTTCCAGATCACCCACAGCCCCCAGGTCTTAGTCAGAAATCCGGCAAGAACACTTTTAGCCCTGAGAGTGAAGGGTCTCGGTGGGTGGGAGGCTCTGAATTAAGGGCTTCTCCCCCAAGCCTTGAGATCCTCCTCGGAGAAGGGTGGCCAAAATCTCTGCAGCAGCTTCGGGAGTCATTAAATTGACATAGGCTCTTTGTTCCCCGAGCCTTGGAAACGGATTTGAACAGATTTGGACGTTTGAAGCAGTGAGTACATCCCAAGAAGTCTGTATTAAGTTAAGATTACTATCTCCCCCAACGGACCGTTTTACTGAATAAAGACTTAAATTTTAAAAGAACTAAAGACTGCGTTGCCAAGCTGAAAAAGTATATTAAAAGACTGAGCAATTTAATTGGAGTTTTGAGAACGTGAAAAAGCTAAAAAGAGCTAAGAAGAATATTGTTTTGCATACCTGTGGTTGGGGAGATAGCGACGCGGTGGGCGGATCGTGGGAACTGGAAGGTGTGCCGTGTGACAGGAAGTGGAGAACAATAGATGGAGAGGAGATAGAGAGAAAGAGCGGCGCGGGAGGTCAGGAAGAGCACGAGGACCCGGAAGAAAAATAAAGCTGGAAGAGGAAGTGAAGTACCCACTATTGAAAGTAAGGGAAAGGAAACGGAAGTAGAGGACTCACCATTGAAAGTAAGGGAAGATTATCGGTGTGACTGTATTACCATAGAGAAAGATCGCTTGACATTTTGAACCATAGAAAAACATCGCCCGACATTTTAAGGGTAAGGGAAGCCTCAATTGCCATTTTAACTGAGGGCAAACGTCAAAAACTTTTGATATATAAAAATAGAGATTTGAACTAAAAAGAAGACAGAGTTAAGAAAGACAGCTGATTCGTGGGGACCTAAGGCAAGTCCGATGGCCTCCAAAAAAGAAAAGGACTGGCAGGCTGCTATTGAAAATTCGGGTAAGAAAATAACAGATGGAAATAAAGAGATTCGGGAGATGATACAAAAATTACAGCAAAATCTAATGACGGAAATGAAAGAAGCAATCAAATCGGAAATTATGGAAGTTAAAAAGGAGATGGAGGCAATAAAAACAGATTTACAGAATACTCAACAAAAGGTGCAAGAAACGCAGCAGTTGGTGCAGGATGGGGAGAAAAGAACAGAGGCTATACAGAATGAGACCATAGGTATGGGCGAAAGAATAGTGATGATGGAATGCAAAGCAATGGACAGACAGATTCGCATGAGGTCAGTTCCGGAAAAAATGGATGGATCTGCCCTTAAACAAGTAGCTGAAATTTTGGCAAAATTTTTGGGGCAAACAGAGGAGGAAATGATGACTCATTTGGTTATCGCGTATAGAGTCAACTCAAAATATGCGGAACAAAAGAGCTTACCAAGAGATATTATTGTCCAATTGACCACAAGGAGAATGAAGGAAAAAATTATTAGAAGACACTTTGAAACTCCACTGGAGGTAGCCAGGACACGGATTCGAATTATGAAAGAAGTACCACGTAAAGTACTCCAGGATCGGAAAAAGTACAGAGACTTAACACAAAAGCTAAGGGCAGCGGAAATCAGATATAGACAGGAGCTACCGGAAGGAGTGACTTTTGAATTTCAATCAGGGAGACAAGTGATCAAATCGAAATATGCAATGGATGTCTTTCTGATGGAAAATGGAAAAGACTTTCCTAGCTCAACTAGATTATAATTATGGAGTACAAATTAATTTCATGGAATGTTAATGGACTTAATTCACCCTCTAAATGTAAAGCTGTGTTACATTGGTTAGCTAAACAAAGAAGTAATTTGATTTGTCTACAAGAAACTCATATTAGGGATCAAGATGTTAAATATTTGATTAACAAAAAGTTAGGAAAACAATTTGTCTCGGCAACAAAGCAAAAAAAGAGGGGAATTGTTTTATATATAAAGGAAGAGCTACAACCCAAATTAATTGTGTCTGACAAAAATGGAAGGTACCTGGCTGTGGAATGTTTATGTAATGCAAAGAAAACTATGGTACTTGGATTATATGCGCCAAATGGCTCCAAAGACATATTTTTCAAAGACTTACAAGAACAAATGGAGCAGTGGACTTATGACCAGGTAATTATAGCTGGAGACTTTAACGGAGTGGTAGATTTGCAACTGGATAAAAGTCTATCAACAAGTAAAGTAACGACGGGGAAATTACCGAAGTCTTTTTTTGAAATTCAGGAACAAGAAAATTTAGAAGATGTTTGGAGAAAATATAATCCTAAACTGAAGCAGTATACTTTTTTTTCAACTAGTCACCAATCTTTTTCGAGAATTGATATGATCTGGGCGTCTAAAGAACTGGTAGTGTTTACAAAAGAGACTGATATATTACCAAAAGTTAGCTCGGATCATAATCCAGTGATGTGGAGATTTGGAATGAAATACAAGAAAAGGAGATGGAGAATTAATGAGGATCTTTTGAGTGACCCAGAATGTGTTGAGGTGTTGAGAAAAGAAACGAAGTTTTTTATTCAGTCTAACGTGGATAAAGAGGTGCCAATGCACATGGTCTGGGACACATATAAAGCAGTAATTAGAGGTGTTTTGATGGATTTAAATGGCAGAGAGAGGAGGAAAAAAGAAGCGAAATTAAAAGAGATACAGGAAAAAATTATCCAAGTTGAACAACAATTGAAAAAGAGACCAGGTAAAAAGAAATTGTTGTATGAAATAAAGTTACTGCAAGAACAGATTAGAGCCATGGAAAATAAAGAAGTGGAGTGGGAGTTGAAGAAAATGAAGCAAAGAACATTTGAAGGTGCTAATAAACCAGGGAGATATTTGGCCTGGCAATTAAAGAAAAAGAGAGAGAAAAGAGTAATAAGTAAGATTACAGAAGAGGGAAAGGAACTATATGATCAAGGATTGATTGAGAGAGCATTTTACAAATATTATGCCAAGTTATATCAGAAAAAAATAGTGGATCATGAAAAGATAAGAGACTACTTTGACAGGATTGACTTACCAAAGGTACCGGAGAAGTTGAAAGAGAAGCTTAGTGCTGAGATATCAATAATGGAAGTGTTACAAGCAATACAAGCTACTACAGTTGGTAAAGCTCCGGGACCAGATGGAATTACTGCAAAATTTTACAAAGTGATGGCAGAGGACTTGAAACAACTGATGCAAAAGATGATGAATGGAATATTGGAAGGGGTCGAGATGCCAGATACATGGAATGAGGTTAATATTACATTGATACCGAAGGAGACATTAGACTTAAGTAATGTTTAGAATTATAGACCAATATCTATAACTAATAATGACTATAAAATATTTGCAAAGATACTAGCAGAAAGACTTAAGACTTGGCTAGTGGAATTTATTGGAGAGGATCAAGCCGGCTTTTTACCGGAAAGGCAAATAAAAGATAACTTACTAGTGTTGTTGAATGCTATTGAGTATTATGATAAAAATCCAGGGAAGCAGGTTGGTTTTTCCTTTGTGGATGCGGAGAAAGCGTTTGACAATTTGAACTGGGATTTTATGTTTGCAACAATGGAAAAGATGCAGTTGGGAGAGAAATTTATACAAGCAATAAAGGCAATATATAAAAACCAATCTGCAAATATAATTGTTAACTTGGATGTAACCAAAAAGCTGGAAATAAGAAAAGGAACAAGACAAGGGTGTCCGCTTTCCCCACTTCTGTTTGTAAGAGAAGTAATTCAGTAAGAGGATTGAGGACTAAAGGATTTGAATACGAAGTAAGAGCTTTTGCTGATGACATAATGGTGATAGTGGAAGATCCAATAGAGTGCATGCCAAAACTGATGAAGAAAATGAAGGATTTTGGAGACGTAGCGGGTTTTGTAATTAATAAGGTGAAGTCCAAAATATTGTGCAAAAATATGACTAAACAACAACAAAAGGAGCTGATGGACAAGGTGGAATGTGAAGTAGTAAACAAGGTTAAGTATTTGGGAGTGGAAGTGACAGTGAAGAATATTGACTTATATAAGAATAACTATGACAAGTTATGGCAACAAATAGAGAAAGATATGATTAGATGGAATAAAATGAACTTGTCATGGTTAGGTCGTATTGCAGTAATTAAGATGAATGTTCTTCCAAGAATGATGTTTCTACTACAGACAATACCTATTGTTAAAGACAGTAAACAATTTGAGAAGTGGCAGAGAACGATGTTAAACTTTGTTTGGGCTGGAAAGAAACCCAGAGTTAAAATGAAAGTACTCTATGATGCGAAAGATAGAGGAGGATTACAATTACCAAATTTTAAATTATACCATGAAGCGATATGTTTGGACTGGTAAAGGAATGGATGATATTGAAGAATTTGAAGTTGTTAGCATTGGAAGGATATAATAAACTATTTGGAGGGCATGCATATCTATGGTATGACAAAGTAAAAGCAGACTCTATGTTTCTACATCATTATGTCAGAAGAAGTTTGTTTGTTGTATGGACTAAATACAAGAAATATATAGAAGAGACTATACCAATGTGGATCATCCCTGCGGAAGTAGTAAATCCAAGAACAGAATATGCAGGGGAAGACTGGTTGAATTATAAAGAAATTCTTGAGATACAGCAGAATAACTATATGCTTAACGGTAATGAAGAATTGCCATTCCAATATGGATGGTTTCAATACATGCAGATAAAAGACCTATATGAGAAAGACAAAAGAAAAAATGGTTTTATACTACAAAACTCTGAAATTGAGGAGTGTTTGCTTCAGGGGGGGAAGAAAATAATTTCTAAAATATATAAGATATTATTGAAATGGTTTACAGAGGAGGAAGTTGTTAAAGTGCAGATGGCCAAATGGACAATAAATTGTAATAAGGAAATTTCAATGGAAGCTTGGGAAAAAGTTTGGAAAAATGTAGTTAAGATTTCAGCATGTACCACTGTGCGTGAAAATGTATATAAAATGTTGTATAGATGGTATTTAACACCGAAGAAGTTGGCCAATGGTAATAGCCAGATGTCTGATAAGTGTTGGAAATGTAAACAGCACGAAGGTTCATTCTATCATATGTGGTGGACTTGTGATAAGGCTAAGCACTTCTGGGGGGATATAGTTAAAGTTATGTCAGATATTTTACAAAGGAATATAAATAAAACCCCGGAATTGCTGTTATTATGTATGAACCTAGAAGATTTTGATAAAACGGACAGAGTTATGGTGTTTTATATGATCACGGCAGCCAGAATGTGTTATGCACAGATGTGGAAGACTCAGGAGATACCATCTATGGAAGATTGGATTTTGAAAGTTTTGAACATGGCAGAAATGGACAAATTAACAAGGAAATTGAAAGAACAAGAAGAATTGGACTATACATCAAGCTGGGAAAAATTTAAGAAATATGTGGAAAAAAAGTGGGACACGAAGGGGAAATTGTGGTCTTTGGAGAAGTAGGGGAGATAGAAACTTACGTAAGCTTAAAAAAGGGGGTATATTTTACTATATGTTATGGGATTAGTATACTTACAGGGGATATGTATGTAATTTTGTTTTACTTAGTTAGCATATGTACTTATTATTACTTATGTAATCTTTATATTTTTAACTAAGATAAGTAATATAGTTAGACTAGATAGTAGGCATAATATAGATATATATTACATTAGTATTATAGATTTTATGAATTTATATGATATACTTTTTAGATTAAGTTGGGTATGGAAAACTGCGGGGAGTCACCAGAAAAGGGTGGGGGGGAGGAAAGGATGGGGAAAATGCAATGGGGTGAATAATGATAATGATTTTTATGTTTATGTTTGTAAACCCATCCAATAAAAATTCTTTAAGAACTACTAGCTTGACCTATAAGCTTAGTTCTTATACTAGTTGCTAATAAATTCTTAAGGAATAATATGTTATTAAGCATTTTAGAATACCTCCAGCTTATTAAATAAGAAAGTGAATTGCAATGGGACCAAAAATTTTGCTGAAGCTCATCCACTGTGTGCTAAAACATTCAACAACCAACTCCTAGAAATAAAAGGAACAGATGGGCAGTAATCACAGTTAAGTCCCCAGTGTGTACAGCAGAGTTCACACAAGGGCACTTGCTCCTTATTTGTGCACTTCACCTATCCCCTCTTGTTGAACTTACAAAACACAGGGGAGTTTTAACACTCACTTTGTTTATTCTGCATAAGCCAATGCAGCAAGAAAGAAAAGGAAAAAAAAGCAACTCCCTAGACATGTTAGGATCAGGCAGGACACAATGGCCACTTTATAACTTGCCTGATGTGAGCCCTTGAGAGATATTCAGTGACCATTGGCTTAGATCCTATGAATGTCACTTTAAGAGAGAAGGCTAAAAGGTCACTGGCATGCCCACGGTATCGGATTCAGTCCTGGATTTCAACTATGTCCAGTGAGCTGAAGTAAAAGCAAAGTTACCCCTTTGAGTCTAGCTTTGATAGCCCAATTGAAGACACAAAAAGTCAGAAAGTTACATACCTGGACAATTGGTGTTTTTTATCACAGATGTTTTACTTTTCTGAGCTTGCTCCTGTTATAAGAAAAGCAGAAAAACAGATTTACCTAAAAAAGCAACACAACTATTTATTTATCCTGTAGCATTGTCTATAGAAATGTCCTTGACACTGTATGGAAATGTCTTTGATACTGATTGTACTGATCTCACACTATGTAATCTGCCTTGAGTCTCAGTGAGAAAGGCATACTATAAATAAATAAATAAATAAATAAATAAACAAATAAACAAACAAACACACTGCATGTTACAGTGTTAAGATTCAGCAGATGTTGTAAATTTTTGTCTGCTTTTTGTCTGAGTGAAAAGTCTACAAATGTTTGAAGCTATTTGCAGCAGTAAAATGTAAACAATCCATTCAAAATGCAATGAAATGCAAATATTTGAAATACAAACTTTCAACATACAGATGATAGAAAGAGATCTATATGGCATGGCAGACCAATGCTAGCACTGGAAATCAGCTCAGTGATTTGGCTTTGCTGCAGGACAAAGGCTGTTGTATTCAGCTTTCAGCAGGATCCCCAACAAATCTGGCCTGGAGAAAAATTCCTTTCTTACCCCAAAATGGCAATCGGCATTATCCTGGGCATATAAGAAAGGCCCACAAGAGCCTAGTACTATTTCATTCTTTCATGCCCTCCTTCTCCCAATCTGTGTACATTTGTACAGAGTCACAGAATCATCATTGTTGTTAAGTGGCCATCTAGCCTCTTTTTAAATACCTCAAGGGAAGGAGAACCAACCACTAGGAGTGTGCCCTTTGGGTTTCCAATTTGGGTTCGGCCCGATTTGGAAAGATTCGGGGTTCCCAAATTGGCCCCAGCATTGCTGAGCCAATTCAGGAAACCCAAAGCAAAGCTTCCTGAAGCAATTTTTATCACTTCAGGAAGTTTCGGGCAAAGAGCAACACTTTTCTTGCCGCTTGGAAATGGCAAGAAAAGTGTTGCTTTCAAAACTCCTGCCACTTTACAGCTGATGGGAGTGGATTCCCCTGTCATCAGCTGAAAAAAGCCCTTTAATGCTGGGCATTTAAACGTCTTTTTTCAGCTGATGCAAGGGGAATCCTCTCCCATCAGTTGTAAAGCTGCCGGCATTTGAAAGCAACACTTTTCTTGCTGTTTGCAAAACAACTTTGCTACATCCTCTATGTGAAAGCCCTTCAAATACTTGAAGAGGGCTATCATATCACCTCTCAGTCATCTCTTCTCCAGGATAAATATACCCAGCTCCTTCAACTTTCCTCATAGGACTTGGTCTCCAGATCCTTCACCATTTTTGCTGCCCTCCTGGACATTTTCCAGCTTGTAAACATCTTTCTTAAATTGTCGTGCCCAAAACGGAACACAGTACCCCACGTGAGGTCTAACCAGAGCAGAACAAAGTGATATCATTACTTTGCATGATCTGGACACTATATGTCTCCTGATATAGCCTAAAATTGCATTTCACAGAATCATAGAGTTGGAAGGGGCCATACAGACCATCTAGTCCAACCCCCTGCCCAGTGCAGGATCAGCCTAAAGCATCTAAAGCATTTGCCATTTTAGCTTCTGCATCACACTGCTGACTCATGTTGTGTATAATCTATTAAATTCTCTAGATCCTTTTTACATGTACTACTGCCAAGACAAGTTTTCCTCAACTCTCCTCTCTTAGGATTCAAACACATAAAACAGATATGATGTTCCAAAGGCCACTGGTGATACTTGCTCACATTAATTTTTTCTAACACCTATTGTGGTAAGGAATCATAATAGTCCCTGCTGTCAATAGTGACAGTACAACAGGAAAAGAAAGAAGAATTTCTAAGTTTGCCTTTCCTATGGAAATGAAGCCCTAATTCAAATCAATTTGAAGGCCATTTTATTTATTTGCTATGTAAAATGTGGGGAGCCATTTGTGACATTTCTAACCCAATTCTTTTCTTTTTAGCCCACTGCTGATCCCTGCCTTCCACTTTTCTCTGTAATCCTACAGCACATTCTCTTTTCCTCTGTTAGCAATACTTCATTCTCTCTCCCTATCTCATAGGTTCTCTTTGCACATCATACCACAATGACTTCGTTCTGCATTCCTCTCTATATCTCAGTTATTTCCCTCTTTTCTCTGCTATCGTACCTACCCAAAGGTCTTTCTACACATCATTTCAGTATGCCCATTTTTTCCTTTGCATCACCTCAGGCTTCTCAATTTCTCCATTTGTTATACCCTTTCTCTCTATGCTAGAAGCTTCCTTGCCTTCCATCTGTGTCATTCATTCTTTTCTTGCCTCGTGAGGTTCTACACCCCATGTCATCTCCTATCTCTTTCTTAAGAGTTTTAAGGTTCCATTTCTTCTCCCATTTCTTCTCCTCTACTGGATGACTTCCTATACTGGCCCTCTGATGCATGCACCAGCATGATATATGCATTTCCAAAAAGTGTTTGTTGCACTCACCTATAACATTTAGATGTAAACTTTAAAAATGTAATGTGAGAATCAGCACAGCAGAGTTATATCTGAAGAAGTGTCAGATGCAACCTTGCTGTGCAATATGGGTGTCCAGTTCCAACTGGCTGAAAAAAATGGTGCCAACTATACTTCAGACCTCTAAATTCAGGGGAATTATGAAGTAACATATTATAATTCTTTTGATCATGTTCTATAAGCTAGATCAGACCACATATTCCCACACAGAGGTAGGAAAAGCCACAGAAAGTAAGCAAGTGGAATAACTCCCCATGGGGCTGCAAATAGTAAGGAAGGGATCTGTGGTTAACTGGTGGGCCTTATCTTGTACAAATGTGTATTAGAGTACATGCTTGGTATTTTAAATAATGGGGAGTATCAAAGATTTACAGTTCTTACTCTACCATGGTAACCATCAAATGTTCAGACTGAACAGATAAGGTACTATTTTGACATGTGATGCAGTTTAGCAGTTAGGAGAAAGGAAAGGCCTTGCAGTATACTCACTGCGTTAGGATAATGAAATTCAAACTTTACAAATGCATCCAAGTCATTTGGTGCCACACCTGAGCAAAGAGAAAAGTTCTGTCAACTAAACAGCTCTTGTAAAACAAAGCATAGGCTTCCCTCCAGACAACCTACCAGTAGATTCAATATCAATTCTAAATCCAACTCAATATTAGTATTCAGCTACAAACAGTCAAGGCTTTGAAGACGAACTGCAAAGAATGGACCAAATAACATTTTTATTAACCATTTTATGATCACAAGATTATAAATGATTTTCTAGGAAAGGACAAATAGAGTCCTGTGTTTAGAAGTAGTCTTGCTTGCCTCCCAAAAACCTGATAAAAGGTCAAACTCAGATTTATTTAGAGAACGGGCTATAAAATGGATCTCTTAAATAAAGAAATGGTTGCAGGAAAACTGAACATAAGGTAGAAACTAAAGATAGGGATGCACACTTCAAACAGTTACGTGGGCCATAATAATCAATAGATTGGAGTCTAAGGGGGCCACCCCATAATGTCATCTGGCTCCACTATGGCCCACATAACTGTGTTGAGAAGTTTCCCATCGCTGAGAGAGGGCGAGGTCTGAAGACTGCTTCTCTGCTCATGCCCACTTCTAGACAGGAAATTTCTCCACTGCACCTGAGACTAGGGTTTCAGTCAACAAACATGCAAGCTCCTGGGACATAATAGGGAAATTTCCCAAAGGGAATATTTGAGAAGCAGTACTCTGACATGGCCCTCCCTGGAAATTCTCTATTGCATCCCTATGTTCTCATGCTCCCTCCCATCAAAGTTTCACTACCCATATCCAACCCCTAGGAAACTCCATGCACACATTCTTTTCTCCTCTTCTCTGAACAAGAGACTGCACAAACAGTGCTTTAAAAAGGTCAGGAGTCAGCATGACAGTTCTTATTTCTTTCCCAGGAAAGTATGACTGTGTGGGGAATTCTTAACACGCGTACCAGGATATTCTTTCCTTCATAAATACACGTGTAACACTCTTCTGTGCCTCTCCAAAGAGCTCTCCTTAAGCATACTATTTAAGAGTTACAAAACATGGACTTAAAAAAAAAAAACCTAGATTGGTCCACATAGAGTGATTTTCGATTTTGACAGTTAAGCCTGTTGGTTCAGTATGAATGAGTGGCAATTCTCTGGTAATTCAGGAATCATGAGAAAAGGTTTCACTTACCTGTAACTGTTGTTCATTGAGGTCTTCTGTGCAGGCACACATGGGACTGCATATATACAGGCCTGTCGATTGGCTGGTTCTGCAGCTTAAAATTGTCTAGGGGTGCCTGTCCCCTTCCAGTTTGCACACGTGACTGCTTCCCCTGAAACGGCCCCCAATCTGGGAGAGGCAGTGCCCCTAACCCTCAGTTTCTCCTGAACCACCAGACTCTCCAGGTAAGTATAGAAGAGTTGGGGTGTGCGATTCGGGATTCTGATTCCAGAAAAAAATGAATCAGCCCCATTTGGAAAGATTCAGGATTCCCAAATCAGGCCCAGCATTGCTGGTCCAATTCGGAAATACTGAATCAAAGCTTTCTGAAGTGGTTTGGATTGCTTCAGAAACTTCGGTCAAGGCGGAGCAGCCCGCAGCAGTTTTCTGGCTGTTTGCATTTGCAGCATTTGCAAACCCGAAGTGGGAAACCCAAATATTTTTTCGTATATACACCCCTAGTAAACAGCGCAGGGCAGGAAGGAGGGCATATGTGCCCCTAAATACTACATTTTATGTATGGATTTTCATAAAATATGGGTCCATGCACAAAGCTGCTAGCTTGCTTACTTTCCTAGTAGAAGTAATGGCCACCAGAAACGCTACCTTCACTGACAGCAACCTTAAGGGACAAGTGGCCAGAGGCTCAAATGGCTTTGACATCAGCTTTGCCAGAACTAGCTATAGTGACCATTGAGGTACAATCTTGGATGTTGGTGGAAACATATTATGTAGCCTTTTAAGGAGAAGTTTAGTAGTAATGTGAAAAACACATTTTCTTATCTCAAGGCCAGTGGAATGCTGAAATTCCCACTAAATGCACTTTGAAGGCTGATATGGACAGTCCTGCATGCTTTAGGCTCAAGATACTATAGAACAATGGCTAAAGGCAAATATGGGGGTTAAGGTTCTTATTCTAGGCCCAATCTACAAATTTGTCCCACTTGTGAGCATAAGACTTCCTAGTATTAGGCTTCCTAGCATTCAGTATAACTTCAGCTACCCCTTCAGGAAGGTCTTCTACTGTAGAATCAACCAGGCCATCAATTTGAGTCTGGGTATGTTGTTATACTTTACCCCTTGGTGAAGGAGAAGACCAGGTATAAAAGGAAGGGGCTGATAGTTGCCCCTGATCATGAAAAACTACCATGGTTGTTGCGGCCAGAAAGGTGCCACAAGTGTTCCATCTGCCTGCATCTTGCTGATAGTACGTGCCATTAAAGGAAGGGGCGGAAATGCATAGAATAGGTACCCTGACCATCTAAAATGCGTCCCCTAAAGACCTCAGGTCCAACCCTGCCCCCTTCTGGAGAAGAACCACGGGGTCTTCTTATTTTTCCTTGTCGCAAACAGGTTTATGTCCAGCATGCCTCAACATCGAAAAATCAGTAGTATGCATGACTCTTTCAGTGACCACTTGCGAGTCAAAGAACCTAGCCAGTTTGGGTTTTGGTTAGGAGTGGCAGCACTCTAATATGGAGAACCAGGTTTGATTCCCCACTCCTCTGCTTGAAGTCAGCTGGCTGACTTTGGGTCAGTCACAGCTCTCTGAGCTCTCTCAGCCCCACAGGGTGATGTTTTGAGGATAGTAA
This sequence comes from Eublepharis macularius, assembly GCF_028583425.1. Taxonomy (NCBI): domain Eukaryota; kingdom Metazoa; phylum Chordata; class Lepidosauria; order Squamata; family Eublepharidae; genus Eublepharis; species Eublepharis macularius. The sequence continues at coordinate 86,828,698 of NC_072794.1, read as the reverse complement.
CACATTTTGTAAAACACTCTGAGTGTGGCATTAAGTTGTCCTGAAGGGTGGTATATAAACTGAATGTTGTTAGCAGGGCTCATTTGGAGGGGGGAGCTGAAAAGTGGACACGTGGGTTTTGGACTGCCCACATGATTCCTTTTCCTCCCCTCTGCCTCCCCTCCAAAGGAGGCTAAGCTGCTTCAATTCATTCTGCTGCTTTATTTTCATTCGTGACTCGTGAGCGAGTGAGTCCATGCAAGTAGGGCTGCTGGGGCTGCCTCTCCAGAGGAGGGTAAGCTGCTTTGAGTTCATTCTGCTTTATTTCCAGGAAATACTGGCGATTTGGGGGGAAAGGGGCCTGAGGGGTGGGTGTTGCCTTCTGACACACTTCTGGTGATGTCAGGGTGTGTGGCAAATACTAATGAGATATGCTAATGAGTTCCTGCAGTTCTTTTTCTATGAAATGACCCCTGGTTGTTAGTATTATTATTAGTTTGCTCAGCCTGTCTGCAACCATGTTGGATATTCCAGGAAGGTGCACAGCCTGAAGCGAGACATTGTTTCTAACAGCCCAGTCCCATATTGAAATGGATTCCAAGCACAGTCTCCTCGACATCATGCCTCCCTGCTTGTTTATGGTTGTACAAATGTCTGTAAGGTCAAGAGCAGCATGGGAGAAGGTGCAGCAGAAACAGAGCAGTGCTGCAGTGGAACCTCTCTAACAGGTGGCAAAAGAGGAACTGAGGGTCGGGTGCACTGCCCCTCTCAGAAAATGGGCTATTTTAGGGGGAAGCAGCCACACGCATGCACTGTGAGGTAACAGGCGACCTCTAGACAAATTTTAAGCTCCAGAACCTACCAATCGTCAGGCCTATGCATGTGCAGTCCCATGTGTGCTTGCACAGAAGACTGAAAATGTATCATCATCATTAAGTATGGACAACTCCACTAACTACAGTTAGTTACAGAAAATCAAGCCAGGATCTGAAACCTGGTACAAACATGGACATGCTGGCTTAATTTTGGTTTGTTCTCTACTGCCATTTCCACCATAATACAAGCCAAAGCACCAGCCAGGTCTCTGCAGGGAGAGGAATGAAATGCAAAGAAACCAGCACCAAAGAAACCATTCAAATCTGGATTTGAATGATTGATCGTGAAATCAGGATTTAGATTTCAAACCAATCACAGTTAAAACAAACCATAGTGCTGTAGGCTCTGATATATCTTAGGAATTATCTTGAGTCTGATTAAGGAGTGAACGAAGAGAGTTTATTCAGAAACTACAGCTCAGACAGAAAGGAGAGAAACAGAATAGATACTAACTACCTCAGTAAACAGGGAGGAGGGAACTTCTGGGAAGAGGCAGGCAGTAGCCTAAGCATACCAATCTGGAGACATGCAGGAAGGACAGAAGGAGGAAAGAAGGATCCCACTCTGCCATCTATATGTCAGATCTACTGCCCCTTGCGGGTATTCTGTGCCCTCTGCCTTCTCTGTACACAAGACGTTGTATTTCCAACAAGTGCCATATCAGAACTGATCCAAGTCTCTCTGTTTCAAATACTTCAGGAGAAAGGGAAGCATTCATTTTTAATAATTTCAATTTAACCTGAGCAAATTCCATACAGAGTTGTTCTTATCTGTGATCTTTTCAGTTGAATTTTCATGCTACTCAAAACTCTTGACTCCACATCCAACTGAGACACAAATGAGCCCAACACCTAGGCTCATCCTTTAGTGCTGGCACCTATTTGTTTAGGATGGAATTTTAAATTCACCTCCAGCACAAACACAAATTCATGCCAGTGTTGCAGACAGAGAAATGGTTTAAGACTATAGCAGTAGATCACTCAGAAAATGAATTTACTATAAAATATGCCATGCAGAACTTGGACAATTAAATATTTAACTATTGTAATAAATGCTTTGCGTTTCAATGTCTTCTAAATTTTCATTTGGGAAGTTCCCCATTGCTTTGATCCATAAACCTTCTCTTTTCATCAAAAACAATTCTACTGTCTGGGTAAAAATCTTCAAAACTACTACTGAAGATTACCTGGTGGAGCTGGTAGATTTATTCCCCTGACAATGATAAGATGCATCTCTGTGCTGTTGAGTTCAGAAAATATCCTACAAAAGAAAACAAACAAACAAACAAAAATCACAGATCTGCTTCAGAAAGCTGGCTCACTCCTCTTTCCTTAGCAAAAGTGCAGAAATAAGAATCAAGGAGAAAACATAGTGTCATGCTATCAGGACATGCATGGGAAAGCTGTACTAGGTGGAGGTGGTGAATGAAGAGACTTGACATGTTTTTGGTGACAACTCTGTATTTCTTGTAATGCTTAGATTCACTCTAAAGTAAGTCACTTTCAGGAAAGAATAATCAGAAGAATTCTGCTCTACTTAGGAATTTTGGTTCATAAAGCTCAGCTATCTGTGTGAACAAGCGATTTCAACCCTCCCATGCTTGTCTGCATATAATCAGCTGTTGGTCTGTCATACCTGACAATTTTAAATGTTCTTTCTTCAAAATGATGGCTTGGGGGATCCAGTCCCTGGGCTTGGGCAAGCTGTAAGATGTCCAGATCTTTTTTACAATTCTGAGCCAGCTTTTCAAAGCTGAAATACAAAGCAGAAAAGACAACATACTGGGAAAGTGAAAAAAAGAATCAGCACTATTGCTGGAATCTCTTTTGGTTTCAAGCACAAAATGTGCCCACCGGCTATTCCATTCATGGATGGCGGTCTTTACGCACGTGAAAGAAGGTCCAGGCTTTGATTCAGAACAACAATAAGCCTCATGCCTGAGAGTAGTAGAGAAGTGATTACAAAGAACCAGGCTGAAGTGCTTAGGGACTTACTTCGTACTGCTGATCACAGCAATGGGTCACAGCAATCACAGTTCAGTCTTCTGAAAAAGTAGACTCCCATACATTTAAACCATTCCAGAAATATTCAGTCTTGAAGAGCAAGATATAAGACAGTACAACTTTGGTGAGTGGCCTACTCTACTTCCAAACTCAGATTACAAGTTGGTGGATGGAGAGGAGGGGAGAACTGGTCACTACTGATGCATGCTGGGCAAGTAGAAGAGCAGCTGAGAATGGGGAAGGAGGAGCTGCTGCATTTATCAAGTGGATCTATGGGGGAATAAGTGGGTGGCCAAGCAAGGGAGAGGAGGATGGGATCCCCCTGCCCCGTTAAGTTTTGCAGGTTTAAACCCAATTCCCTACTCCAAGGCACTTTCCACAGATACTGGCCAGATAACAGATTAACCCAAAGTCATGTGAACAAGGTGTGCCACACTGCTATAAGTACCACCAAATGTCTATCAAGAAAGCAAAAACATACAGAATTATAAAATTAAGCATGGGATAAAGAGAGTGGACAGAATTTTTTCTCCCAAAATACTAGAATTTGGGGGCACGCAATGAAGCTGATAGGCAGTAAATTCAGCATGGACAAAAGAAAATACTTCTTTACTTGTCAAGTGATTAAAATGTGGAATTTGCTGCCAGAGGATATAGTAATGGCTACAGGCACAGACAGATTTAAAAGAGGGATAGAAAGATTCATGGAGGATAGGTCTATCAGTAGCTACTAGCCATGATAGCTAAAGGAAACCTCCACATTCAGAAGCAGTAAATCTCGGAATACCAGTGCCAGGAGGCAACATCAAGGGAAGGCCTTGGCTTTGATGCCCTGTTGGCCTTCCAGACTCACTTGCTGGCCACTGTGTGAGACAGGATGCTGGACAAGATGGACCACAGGTTTGATTCAGAATGGCTCTTCCTGTTCTTACATTGTACAGAACAAGAGGGAAGAAATGCTTCAAAGATCAGCTGTTAATCTGACCTAGGAAAAATCATCATTGTATCCAAATGTAAAGTGGGCAGCCCATGGTGCCAATCATGAAAGCAGAAAAGCCACACCGTGCCCTTTCCTTCTTCCCTGCCCCCTCATCCAGCCCTTCTTTCCTCACCCACTCACTGAAGCCTGGTGTGTGTGGGTGTGGGTGTGTGAGAAGACATAAGAAGAGCCCTGGGGGATCAGGACAATGGTCCATCTAGTCCAGTGTCTTCTTATACTGTGGTCACTCTGTAGGACCAACAAACAGAGCATAGAGGTGAAGGCACTATCTTGATGTTGCTTCCTAATACTGGTTTTTACTTCCTCTGAATATTGGGGTTTCCGTTAGTTATCATGATTATAGCCACTGGTCCCCTTTAAAGCTATTTATGGAATTCCAATAATTATGGAATTCAGTGCTAGAGAACGTAATTACTTGTTGATTAAAGTAGCAGTAGTAAATTAAAGTAGCATCCACAAGCTAAAGTAATATCTGCTTCCTCCGCTTCTTGCATAATTTTATGAACCTCTATCATGTCCCCTCCTTAGGCATCTTTTTCTAAACAGATTCCACTTTTCCTCACAGGAAAGATGCTCCAACCCCTTAATCATCTTGATTGCCTTCTTCTGCACTTTTCTGAGATAAGGCAACCAGAAATATACACAGTATTCCAGATGAGGCAACTACACAGACCTCTCCAGGGGCATTGCTGTATTGGTCATGCTCAGCAAAGGCAACAGCAATGGTGTTTCACTCTTTTGGCTGCTAAATGATGTTATCCACCACACATGTTTAACAAGTCTAGGTCGAACCAAACAGACATATCATTTAAGTGTACATGTGGAAAACAGCACATCTGGTTAGGCTCTCCCTATTGTATCCAGGAGAGTTCGTACACTTCTCTGCCTCAAAAGCAGTTCAGGAGAACCTCAAACTCTGTGCAGAGCCTGACACAACCTTTCAAAGCAAGGAGCTGATTACTTCATAAGCTTAATGGTTTCGCATCCTCTTGAAGACAAGTGACAAGTGCCTCAAGGATCAGTCTTGGGACCTGTTCTGTTCAAATTTTAAATAAATGATTTGGATGAAGGTATAGAGGGAATGCTTATTAAATTTCCAGATGATACTAAATTAGGAGGGATAGCAAATATGGTCGAAGACAGAGTCAGGATACAGGATGATCTTGATAGGCTAGAATATTGCGCTAAAACAAATAAAATGAATTTCAACAGAGATAAATGTAAAGTTCTGCATTTAGGTAGGAAAAATCAAATGCATAATTATAGGATGGGGGAGACTTGTCATGGCAGTGGTATGTGTGAAAAGGATCTAGGGGGCCTTAGTAGACCATACACTGAACATGAGTCAGCAGTATGATGTTTTAGCTAAAAAGGCAAATGTGATTTTGGGCTGTATCAACAGAAGCATAGTGTCCAGATTGTGCAAAGTGATGGTATCGCTCTACTCTGCTCTGGTTAGACCTCACCTAGAGTAGTGTGTTCAGTTTGGGGCACTACAATTTAAGAGGAAGATAGACAAACTGGAACATGTCCAGAGGATGGTGACGAAGATGATGAGGGGTCTGGAGACTAAGTCTTATGAGGAAAGGTTGAAGGAGCTCAGTATGCTTAGCCTGAAGAGGAGACGACTGAGAGGTGATATGATAACCATCTTCAAGTACTTGAAGGGCTGCCATATAGAGGGTGGCACAGAGTTGTTTTCTGTTGCCCCAGAAGGTCGGACCAGAACCAACATCTTGAAATTAAATCAAGAGTTTTTGGCTAAATATTAGAAAGAACTTCCTGACAGAGTAGTCCCTCAGCGGAACAGGCTTCCTCACAGGTTTTTAAGCAGAGGCTAGATGGCCATCTGACAGAAATGCTACTTCTGTTAACCTAGACAGATCATGAGAGGGAGGGCAAGAAGAATTAAATCAGTGCTTAGTTCTCGTGGCCCCTTCTTGCATGCCCAGGGTAATGCCAATCGCCACTTTGGGGTCTGGAAGCAATTTCCCCCAGGGATTCTGGTTGGGGATCCTGATGGTGTTTTGCCATCTTCTGGGCATGGAGCAGGGGTCACTGGTATGTGTGTGGGGCGGGGAGGTAGTTGTGAATTTCCTGCTTTGTGCAGGGGGTTGGACTAGGTGACCCTGGAGGTCCCTTCCAACCCTATGACTCTTATGATTCCCTCAGGCTCAATGCAAGGTCTGGCTGATACTGGGTCAGGGATGGTTGATCTAGTAACCTTAATCATCAGGCTGGCTTTCCCTAAAGTTCATGGGAAACAAACCCAGTTATACCATCCATACTTCTTTCTTTGAAAGACAGGGAAGGCTGATTTGGCATATCTCCTGGCTTTGCTTCCATCAAACCCACTCGGTACCTACAGGACCACCTCTCACCATATGTGCCCTGGAGAGTGCTGAGATCAGCCAATAAACATCTACTGGTGGACTTGGGCCCCAAGTCCACTGGCCTCGACCAGAGCCAGGGCCTTTTTGGTCCTGGCTCTGACCTGGTGGAACTCTCTATCAGAGGATACATGGGCCCGCCAGCATCTCTTATCATTCCAGCAGGCCTGCAAGACTGAGATGTTCCACCAGGCATATGGTTGATGCTGGATCAGCAGTCATCCAGAAAGCCTCCCAACCAGCCTCCGAGCAGGGGGACCATGTGATCATCCCCCCCCCCGGGGTCCTGAGTTACCGCTTTGATCGAAAAGGCTTGTTCCTCCTCTTTTTTACCCACCCCTTTGTGTTTTACTGGCAGGGGGTGGTTGCAAGGCTGCTGTCTGGGGGTAGAATCAACAAGAATTTATTGCTGTTTTTAAATGTAAATTATATTTTATTGTTGTAATCCACCCTGAGCCCGCTTGTGGGGAGGGCGTGATAGAAATTCAATAAATAAATAAATAAATAAATAAATAAATAATATATATACTATGAGCCTATGCCTGTCTGATAGAATTAGCTCTGAAATCAGTTTGCATAAAACCTAAAGCTAAGTTACACTATCTGATAATTCAAAGCAACCTGTAACATCTTTCTTAAGTCCCCACTTGTATCATCCAAATGACAGACCTCTCAATGAAACCTGGAGCATGAAAACAAAATCCATGCACACCAAAGTATGGCAAAATATAAACCTACCGGGAAGTTTCAGTTACATTTCCCAGATGCATGAACTGCTTGGAATACTGCACACATTTCTATTAACAGAAGAGAAAAACAGTGTTAACTACACCCTGGCTTGGACAACAGATTTTAGAGACAGGCATTTTATGTTAAATGGGCTCTTTTACAGTTTTTATACTGGGGAAGATGTAAATCAAACATTTTTTTTAAAGTCTAACTTTATAACACAGCATTGTAAAATTTCTTTTATCCATGCAGTTGGGAAAGGGTTTAGAAAAAATGGAATGCTAAGACATGAGAAGGAAGATCAAGAATTCAGAAAAGTGAAAAGGTTCTAGGGAAAAAAACTACTAAAGAATAATTGTAATGGGTCTCATATTGCAGCTGTTTCTTTCATACTGCTCTCATGTACCTTGCATTCTTTGTCAAACATAGTAGATATTGTATGTAAGTTAAGACTAAGGCAGGATTACTCAAGTTTACTGAACATGAGCCCCATTCCTAACCTCGCATCCAACCATCTGCAGCCTTTGCAGAGCTGGCCTCTCCTGTTTTCCCCATCAGCAGCAGTCTGAGCCCCTCCCATCTGACCTAAAAGTAGCAGTTATCCCGCAGAGGAATTTCAAAGGGAGATAAGAGAGACTGCTGAATTGCAACTGATAACGAAGCTCAGGACAAAGTATCCACCTGGACTGAATCGAGACTTAAGACTTCCTGTCTTATTACCAATGCTGATTTCTCCACACCCACAACCCCTCGGCATACACCACCATATCCAATCACGCCTGCTAATGTCATTCACCAGCTTTTGTCATTTGGCATCTGACTCACGAAAAGCTCATACCCTACCACAAATTTTGTTAGTCTTATAGGTGCTACTGGACTCTTGCTTTTTTCTACTGCTAAAGACAGGCTACCCATCTTGATCAATCTAAAGGGAAACCAAGAGGGAAAAGTGAGAGCAGGGGACTGATGAATGCAGAAATGCTACTACATATACTTCAAAACTTGTTTACAGGTTAGGGGGTATGAGAAAGGCTATGTGAAAAAGGAAAGGACAGGTGGCATCACATACGTATCTGGGGAGGGAACTTCACGTATTGGCATCAGCAAGAAAGAACGGATAGAAGCATTTACAGGAGCTGAGGATGTCAGCTGAGGATGGCAGAACTGGAGAAGTGAAGATCGCTGGCAGGGACATAATGAGAAACAAAGGCTAACTGATAATGCTGTAGGAGCAGGAAGGAAGAACAACACACCTCATGCTGGTCTTTCAACAGCTTGATGAGCTGAATGTACACTTCTTCAGCTTTCTGAGAAAGCCTGACATCCTCATGATGTATAAAAATAAAGTCACCCTCATCATCTGTGGGAGGGGAAGGCAGCTATAGAGGAACAAACAACAAAGTCAGAAATTCCCTAAAGTAAGTATAACTGATATGGAAAAAGTACCAACATCAAAACAGTGGGCCCAATTCACAACAGACTGAAGATGGTGGGAGTAAGAATCTTTGCCAAGGACAACAGAGTATTTCACTAAGGATTCAAAGATTGATCTCAGGGTCTCTTGGCAAACCAAGTTGACATTTGGTGTCAAACCTACTCATTTCTAGGGCTTGCAGCTTATCTCAAGGAATGGTGGAGCACAATGTCAAATTGCCTTGGACCAACAGCCTCACACACCCTGAACTTTCTTATGACTCCATGAAAATAGAGGTTAAATTGCCTGGTGATTGTGGGAGACTTTAAACCTCAGACTTTCTTTCAAGGATTGGATGAAATGTCCTACGCACCAGATGACACTGATGCTACTCATCAATAATAATGAGTCAAAGGTACCAGGAAAGAACATGGAGGACCAGGAAGGTTCCAGGACAATTAGAATAGTTGACCACCATTTGCATATCATGTACATGAGTAAGGAGATCTGCCCTTCCCCACTCCAAGTAACCCTGAAATCTGAGCAATTTCATCAGTTCATCCTGTTCCCTCTCCCAATAAGTGTGTCCTTAAGTGGTGGGGTGTAAATTTATTTATTTATTTATTTATTTTTTCAATTTATATACCGCCCATCCCCAGGGCGGTATATAAAGCCATCATATTTCTTTATTTCATTGTGTTTAAAATGCCTAAGATAAACAAGTTCTCTAAAGTGAAGGGGTGCAACTGAGTACTCAGAACTTTTAAAATGCTTCTTTAATGCATGGAGAAAAGAAAGGATAACAGCCAGGCCCAGGACCAATTGTGGAAACACTTCCCTCTTTTTAACAAGGAAAAGCCAGAAGGAATATGTTAAATAGCAACAATGGGTAAATGGTGACACAAGGTGGTGAGGATGACGCCTTCTCTCAAATTCATTAGTCTTGATACCTTCCCTTAGGGCTTCTCTGCTAACCTTGGAAATGTCAACCAACTTGCCATTCTTCACCAGCTCAATCTTTGGGTCAAAGCTCTTTGCTGTTCTAAGATACATCTTGGCTTCTTCAAGATCATTTTTCTTCTTTGCTTGGACTGCAGCCTTTAAGTATTGCTTCTTTCTACTCTCCAGAAATTCGATCTGTTCCCTAGCTGCAAAGGAACAAAAAAGTGTTTTTTTTAAAAAAAACAAGCACTTTTCATACCCATCTGATACAACCAGAATCTGTTAAGTGTTTTTATGTTCTTGATTTAATTCCAAGGAAGAAATTAAGTCAAATGTCAAATCCCACATGATAGAGATATCGGCATGTGACACACGTCCTTCATATCCAGCAGATAATTTTGCTTTACACTGTCATAGAATGAGGAATAGATCAGGGAGAAATTTACATAAATCCACAGGGTTACCTAACCAGCATGAATCCTGACATTCTTAAGCCTTAAGGCAGAGTTATACCTTACTGACAACCAATGTGGTATAGTGGTTAAGAATGTCATACTAGGAGCTAGGAAATTCAAACCCCACTCTGTCATCAAACTCACCAGGTGACCTTGGACCAGTCTCTTGCAGACTAATTTGCTTTACCAAGCTGTTTTAATAATAAAATGGAGGCAGGGAGAACGATGTACACCACCTTCAACTCCTTAGAGGAAGGATGTATTAAAATATATTAAATAAAAGTAGTAATACCTTAACTCTCTTGCTGTAGTGTGAATACTGCCTATCCTCAACATGCTCCCAATCCTAAATTTATGCAACACAGACCAACCAAATGGCTTCTTGGAAGCTTCAATATTATCACAGTTTCATTTAACAATGAGTAAGAGGAAACATGTTGCCTTCATGGAAAATTTGAAAATATGCAGATTATTCTGCTGAAATCTCAAAAACTACAGTGAATCTAACATAGTGTATAATCAACAGAGGAATAATTTCTATAACATGCAAAGCATATACTCTATATAGACCCTGATCCCCATGCTGTAGATCTTGTACTCTTTTCCCCACGACATCATACCCTTATCTTCCTACATTAGATGAGCACTAATGCTCGTTTCCTAAAACCTAAACAAAGCAGGCAAATTAAAGACATGCATGCAGTTTAAACTGATTTCTGTGCAATATTCTAGAACCTTAAAATATATTTCTGAAGGGACTTCCCTGGAAAAACTGTGGTAATCAAGAATCTTACTGCGTTTAAGACACAGGTGGATACATTATGATCCTTTGCTATCTCTTGCCCTTTATCTATGATCAGAATAACCCCTCCCATGCAACAAACAAGCAAGTCTTGTTTGAGGGGCTATTTTCTGTTAATCACTGTTTTGCAGTATATCTGACCTCTTTGCTTGTTGTGCTTTATGGAGAGGATTGTTTCAGAGTGATCTGTACATGAAGGTAGCAGAAGGATCAAAGAGATGACCCATTTAAACCACTCTACTATCCATCAAAAGAAAGGATACCAAAGTCCCTTTATACAGCATAGTACCAAGATTTATCAGTAAAATGGGAGGGAAAACACTATTGTTCACATTGAACTTATTAACGGAGGAACAGCGAATGTATAAACTATTCTTTTTAAAATCTGCCTTTTATTTTCAATGCGTGCACACTATGGTGATGGTGTGGAACTTCATTAACAAAACTACTTGTGGGAGAAGGTTTTCTCATTAGATGATCAAAGTTAAGTTGTTAACAGCGTGACGATGGCTCCTACTTATTCCCATCTACACAGCATTGCTAGCAGGACTCTGCTGTTATGTGCAATCTGCCTACCAATGCAAAACCAAATAAATCAGGTAAGGCTTGTCAGGCTTTGACTCAGAGTAGCTAAGCTTCATGTGGGAGTACAACAGAGAGGTAAGGAGGAAAGATATGGAGAAAGAAGGGGGGGGGGAAACACTCTTCAGAGTCATGAGATCTTGCAGTAAGCTCTTCATACATTTTAGGCTCTCCTTTCCAAATGCACACCTCATCTTTCAAGCTCTTAAAAAAGTTGGATGACAGGAAATCAATCCAGACATCCTCAGTCCCCTCTGCCTAATTTTCTTTCCAGCTTCCCTTACCTAAAACTAGTTGATGTATTCTCCTAGTCAGGCTTTCCCCCAGTAGTTTCCTTCCCACTTTTTGACATAGTTATTTAACTTACACAAGGTACCCTAACTAAAATTGATTGGTAGTCCTAAGTCCTTACCAACTAGAGAGAGATGCTCAATGGATGTAGATTTCTCTGGTGCTGTTATAGGGGCTGGTTCAGAAGTATCCTTCTCTGGAGAGGACTCTTCCTGAATTACAGCAGATGGCACCATAAGTGGCTGAACAACTAGCACTGGTTTCTTAGGCAGCTGAGTGGGCTTCTTGGCAGCTGGAGCCTGTGTGGAAAGTTCACCCTAGTAGGATCAAAAAGGAACTGAATGTAATGTGCTTGAAAACCACATACAACGTCTATAATGACGACAGTATATGACTCAGATTGGATTTCAGCAGCTGTCTGTCATGCTGCTGCAAGGGACCACTTGAGAGTTTATTTTACAGTTTTGCAAAGACATGGGAAACAAATGAGGTAGGATCTGGAGGCCAAGTATTGAAAAAACATTACTACTGTCGAAGGCTTTCACGGCCGGAGAACGATGGTTGTTGGGGGTTTTCCGGGCTGTATTGCCGTGGTCTTGGCATTGTAGTTCCTGACGTTTCGCCAGCAGCTGTGGCTGGCATCTTCAGAGGTGTAGCACCAAAAGACAGAGATCTCTCAGTGTCACAGTGTGGAAAAGATGTTGGCAGGTCATTTGTATCTACTCAGGAGGGGTGGGGTTGAGCTGAGTCATTCTGTAAGAGTTTCCCAGGGTGTGGAATGCTAATGACGGGAGGCTTCACTGAGTCATTCTGTAAGAGTTTCCCAGGGTGTGGAATGCTAATGGCGGGAGGCTTCACTGTATCCTGAGGAGGTTCTTTTGCATATGGATTGGTGCTTGATGTGCTAATCTTCCTCAGGATACAGTGAGAACCTCCTCAGGATACAGTGAAGCCTCCCGCCATTAGCATTCCACACCCTGGGAAACTCTTACAGAATGACTCAGTGAAGCCTCCCGCCATTAGCATTCCACACCCTGGGAAACTCTTACAGAATGACTCAGCTCAACCCCACCCCTCCTGAGTAGATACAAATGACCTACATCTTTTCCACACTGTGACACTGAGAGATCTCTGTCTTTTGGCGCTACACCTCTGAAGATGCCAGCCACAGCTGCTGGCGAAACGTCAGGAACTACAATGCCAAGACCACGGCAATACAGCCCGGAAAACCCCCAACAACCAACATTACTACTGCTTAGTCATATTCTTATTGTATTCTGCTAGAACAAAAACACAGCAAGAAACTTAAGCTCAAGGGGAAAACATCCCGTGGTTAATGTACCATCAAGTGGTGTGCAAATCTGATGAGCAACTATCCAAAGGTGGTTGACTAAGAAAAAAAACAGTGTTTGAACAACTAATCAGCAGTGATTCAAAACACTTTTTAGGAAAGGTATATAAAATCTTGTTGCAGTATGAAACAGAATCAGACCAAGTTAAAAACTGTATGATAAAATAGATGCAAAACTTTGAAGAAAATATCTCTATGAGCCAATGAGAATCTTTATGGACTAAAGAAATTAAACTTATGGTTTGTCAAATTTTAAGAGAGAATTGGTATAAAATGTTTTTAGATGGTATATAACTCCTAAAGAAATTGCCAGAACCAATGAGGACTATAGTGGAAGGTGCTGGAAATGTCAATGTATGGATGCAACATTCGATCACGTGGTGCAAGAAAGCGAGAAGATATTGGATAAAAACACATGAAGAGATGCAAAAGATATTAAAGCTCTGCTTTGTGCTAGACCCCAAAATATGTTATTAAATATTTACCAAGTAATATTGCAAAAGAACAAAGTGAACGCTTTAAATATATTGTAACAGCGGCAACAGTTGTAAATGCAACAAAATGGAAGGTGGAACTTTGTCCAGATGTGACTGAATGGATGAATAAATTGTATGTTTGTGTGTCAATGGCTAAATTAACCTCTTACATACATAACAGACCAACTTCAGAATTTTAGGAAAAACTGAAAGTCTTTTTTGATTATGTGGCTGAAAGATATATATTTTTTTAATATGCTCAATATAAAATGGTACACACAACAAGTCCGGAAATATGCAATTAATGCTGACTTTTCTCCCCTTGTTTGGCTTAGTTCAATATAAAATGGTGACTACAATGTATTTTAATATAAATAAGTGAAGGAATGGAGAGGGAAAATGTTATGTCGTTTAGGAGTTTAAATTTTTTTACTTTATTAATAAGATTAAAAGCCAGTAAAAGAGCAGAGAAATAAAAGGAAACAAAAAAATAGAATACAAAGAGAGACAAAAAACAAAAACTGAAAAGAAAAATAATACATTTCATTTTCCATTTTTCTTTAAAACACCTATCATATTTTAACAAACATTATATTTTTTGTTCTAATATCTCCAAAATTTACCTTTTCAATATTGCCCCACTTCTATTTATTTTTCCCAAATTTATCTTCTTAAAAATCAAAACCACAGATCATCAGTTCGTTTTTCCTCGTCTCACACAGAAAGTCAATAAGGGGTTTCCAGTTAAACATAAAAGTAGACAATGTTATGTAGTTTTAATAATCTGCTATATATTCTGTTTTTGTTATTCTGTTTATTCTTTAATGTTACTTTTTGTTATTTTATTATGTAGGTTTCATACTTTGTTACATATTTTGCTTTGAGGTTATGTTTACTGTCTAATGTTACTTTCTGTTATACAGTCTGCTTTTGATATTCTTTCTACAGTCCAATGCTATTTTCTGTTTTAATCAAATAATTTTAAAAAATTACTAATGCTGCCCCATCGCCTTGGTGCTTGGTGCATTCTATAACCTTTAGACTCACAGCTCTAAATAACTTCACAAGTACTTTTACCATAACAGGAAATCCGTAAGTTACAGCACACTGGGCTAGTAGATGGATGGTATTAGGAAAACAAGAGGAAAGAGCCAGGCTTAAACCAGCACAAGCAGTTTCTATGTCAGGATTTATGAGGAAGGGTGAATGTGTATCAACAGCTCTGAAAAGCAAGGTTTAAGGCATTAAATACTATCAACAAACCTCATCATCATCATCATCTTTGTCCTCTTCTTCCTCCTCTTCCATTTTAATCAACTTACTTGCACTTTCCAGCACTGCCGCTACGGTACTGTCATCTTCAGGAGCAACTCCAGGAATTGGAGGGAATCCTGGAAGAGAAAAAAGACATAGGATTTTAAAAACATATTTCAGCTCTTTTAAAGCCTATGTTTATGAGAGCATAACAGCAGCTGCTGGATCAGGTCCAAAGACCCATGTAGTCTAGCATCTTTTCTCTCTCCCTCTGCCCCTGCCATGACCAGCCAGATGCCTCTGGGACACCCACAGGCAGGACACGAAAGCAAAACCCTTCCCGGTTGGCAACCAGTAATAACAGCGCCCTGTTAAACAAGTTATAATCGTACACAGACTGCCAAACCCTGATAGCACTCTTACCACAAGTGGCAGTGGCTGCCCACAAAACTAGTAATGCAAAGCAGCTGTGGTCTTTTTGACTAGGTAAGCATGCAGACATTCATCTATGCTTCCATGAACATGGACTCTGGTGGAGGGCTGCAGCTGCTCTTCCTCACATAAAATCAAATAGGAAAATACTGACAGAGAGGAACTGTGTCATGCATCCAGGACGTTATAAAATAGGCAATTTTTCACACTAATGAGTGGGAGATCAAATACAGCTTTCTGGAATTCTAATTCTCACCCCTAATTCTATATTGCTTTTGACATAAATATCCCACCTTCCTTTTCCTCTTTTTTTTTAAAAAAAAACTTTCTTTAAAAGCCTTTTAAAAAATGCTAATCGTGCAAATACATCTTTTGAATCTAATCAGCTAATCTATGAATCTAATCAGCTAATCTATATGCAGATTTCAAAATCTATTTTGCAAAAGTTATTCTAACAGAATAATATGACAGGTTTTTTTCCTAGGCCACAGAATTTGAAGGCACATAATTTTTGCACCTCATAAAATCCTATTTATGTTCACAGCAGGGCAAGAAGATTTTTATTATGTATTTATTTTTAAACAAGCATAATGCTGAGCACAGAGATGAAATCTACCTGAAACAAAGTGTAACTAATTTCCATGGCATGTTTAGCAGTGTGAAAACTCCCTAGCAGGCACATTTCTACATCAGCAGGCAGTGCCCAATAGCATAGCATTTAGTCCCCATGCCTACCAAGGCATCTCTCTGAGCTTCCTTATGACAGTCCTGTAATCTAGGTAGAAAGCCTTCCTGAATAATTCAGTTTTGCATAGTTTGCAGAAAGCTAGGAGAGCAGGGTTTTTCCTGACCTCCTCAGGCAGGCCATTCTGTAAGGGGGGGGCTACCACAAAGAAAACACATGTACGGGAAGAAGCTGATTTTGCCCAACTGCAGGGTGCTATCTGCAGACAGCCCTGACTAGATGAGCAAAGCTGCTGTGGTGGAACACGGGGAGAGGTGGACACGCAGATATGAGGCGCCAAGGCCATGAATGTGATAGTCATGACCAATGGAGTGACTGCAGAATGGAAGTAATATGTAGGCTCCGTCTAGCTCCTGAGTGTTAACGAGCTCTAGTGTTCTGCACCAACTGAAGACTTCGAGTTGATTTGAGGGGAGACCTACGTAGAGTGCATTATAGTAGTCTAGTCTTGATGTTACTGTGCCATAAATCTAGGTGGCCAGATCAACCATGTCAAGGTATGGGGCCATCTTCTAAGCTAGTCTGAATTCTTGAGAACGCCTTTTTTACAGCTACGTTTATTTGTTTCTCTAGCAACAGTGCTGGGTCTACTATAACTCCTAGACTCTTAACTGAGTCAGCCAAAGTCAACTGAACCCCATCAAAGGCTGGAAGCTCAATATTTGTTTTCCAACCAGCATCGTCTCTATCTTGTCTGTGTTTAATTTAAATTTGTTTGTTCTTAGCCAGTTGACAACAGCTGTCAAGCAGCAACTCAGTATCTCTACTGCATCACCAGGGGATTTGGATAACGAGATATAGAGCTGGATATCATCTGCACATTGATGGCACTTAATTCCATAACTACAAATGAGTTCTCCTAAAGGCTTTACATAGAGGTTAAATAACATGGGGGATAAGATTGTGCCTTGTGGAACCCCAAAAAATGACCTGAGATAGTTCTCTAAGTTGCAAAATTGTTACCAATAAATTAAAGACAAATATCTCCTTCCTTCCTAGGCAAGCAAAAGTTTTAAGCACCCACTTTCAGTTACTCTTTTGGCTTATGGGTGATAACTGCAACTTGAGAGACAGAACAATGGGTAGTTTTAACGCAAATTCAGCAGCGTCATCACAGGGTCAAATCAGCATTTGACAAAGAAAGGTAGGAGGAATTCTGCTGAAGTATTTCTGGCAATTGTACTAGGAAAAGTGCTTAGGCTAAATATTTCAGATCAGACAAAACAAACTTACCAGGGGGAATGGGTAGTTCTGAAAAATTCACTTTTCTTCCTGCTCTATGGGCTCTTATAGCATCTTGGTATTGCTGCAATAAGGCATGTGCATTAGAATAAGGCCTGGCTGCAAAGGTTTTTGAAGCACAGTAAATACATTTGTGTCCCAGAGTGCCTATACCAACCTGAGTTGTCATGTTTACTTCACAAAGGATATTGCATTTTATAAATAAAAATGTAAAACTGCCTTTAAAGAGTGTGCCCATTCTCGCCAATACTGGCACAATACAGCTTGCAAAACTTTAGGGAAAAGGCTGTAGAAAACTACCTATAAGCCCACGGCCTTTGTAAATTTGGTTTTATGAATCTTATCATTTACCAGTGTGCATGTATACATTCAGATCTAAAAAATATAGTATGTGTAAAGTAGAAAGTCACCAATCCAGCACATTTTATGGCTGTGTGGTGCCAGTGTGTGTATAGTGGCTGGAATGTATGACTAGGATCTAGGAGACCCAGGTCTGAATCCCCATTCTGCCATGAAAGCAAACTGGGTGACCTTGGGCCAGGTACACACTCTCAACCTAACCTACCTCACAGAGTTGCTGTGAGGATAAAATGGAGTGTGGGGAGAATGATGTAAGCTGCTTTGGGTCTGCATTGGAGAGAACAGTGTGGTATGAATGACATAAAATAGAAATAAATAATAAATTTTCCACAGTTAATTCTTCTACTCCTCATGCCACACTGATGATTCATAATAAGGGTATTATACACAACTTAATTTTTGGCACCAAAATCAGCTTCCTTCTTTACCTTAGCTATCCTCTCATGCATTCTGCTTTTCCGATCAGCTCCGCTTGCTTTGGCTTGAGCTGCTGCTGTTTTGTATTTTTCCAGCCTCTGCTGCAAAGCTTCTAGTACTGATTTTGGCTGCTGCACAGAACCTTTGAATAAGATACAGAAAATCTATAATGAGAGCTCAGTCATCTGAACCCATTCTCCTTTTCTCACCAACACAAGAAGCAGACTTTTATACAAAAAAACTGAAAACCCATGAGGACTTTTGGGCCTTTAACCTATACAACACTGTTCACAACAGAAGTCTTGTTTGAAACTCCTCTCACTTGAAGCTTTCATACTTTGGAGCTCTTGTGTTGTCAGAGGCTGGGAAGCTTCTACAGGTACAGACAGCGTCGGTTTACGGGGAATGCACATTTTTTCCAGGCTTTCAACGTCTGAAAAAAGCAAAAGTGAAGAATTTCAAATTAAATTTCCTAATAGGCAAGAGCCCCAAAGCCATAAATCCTTCATTAAAGTTGTGATGTAAATTTAACCAGAGGCAAGAGAAAATTCTGGACTATAAAGAGTTATCAGTGTTTCAATGGAAGATGTTCTGCTTTACAAACAAGTCCTAGCCCCAATTGTGGAGGGAGAGGTATATCTTGGTTTTAAATTGTAATTTTTTCATTAATACTTGTAAGGTGCCTTGAGCCACAAAGAAATGTGGAATATCTTATATACTAATAGTCAAATGGCCCTGATCTAAGGATACCTAAATCCAGAGATTGAAGCCATGAATGGACAAGAGAGATCTTCCTAGATACCTAAAAAATGCAACCAGGTTTGCAGAAAAATATGTAATCTGAAAGTACTTTTGGGGGGGGGGGTGTTAAGAAAACGCAAAAGGATAAAAGGAGTGCCTGTAGCTCTAACCAGAAGTCCTCAGGCAATCATAAAAGTTCAGCCATTATTCCAGGCTTGGTTTGTCAGAAAAAGGCAGGGGGAGGAAACAGGGCTCTTTCCAGGGCTGTTTAGCCTTTAAAAGAGAAATTATTAGGGCCAGGCCCAGAATCAACCACTGGGTGATATGGCATGACTCCCATGGCTCATCCAGGCCTGGCTGCTTGCTACTGCCCCCCCTCCCAAGCCAGTATAGTGTAGTGGTTAGAGTTTCAGAAGAGAATTCAGAAGGCTCAGGTTCGAATCACCAATCAGCTGTGGAAGCTCACTGGGTGATTTTGAGCCAGACACACACAGACAGCCTAATATACCTCTCAGAGGTGTGGTGTTGATAACAGAGACAAGGAGAATGATGTAAGCTGCTTTCACTCCCCACTGTGGAGAACGGTATATAAATAAAGTAAATTAAGAAATTTAGTGAAAATGAGGGGCAGATAAAAGTTAAGTGGGTTTGAAGGAGAGGATGTACGGAAAGGTGAGCATATGGAGGCTACCAGAAGAAGGGAAAGAAAAAAATAGCATGAGGAAGGGGATACAGGAAAAGTTGTCCTTGTAGGCTCCCCACTATGCAACTGGACCGTGGGGAGAGGATGCGGGGTGGGGGGAGAGACAAAAGAGGGTTTAAAGGAGACAAGGAAGCAGGAAAGGGGGGGAGAGACTAAGGAGCAAGGACATTGTGGGGGAGGGGAAAATGAGATGTCCCCTGTAAGTTCTTGCAGATCCCCACATGTCAATATACCTAATTCTCAACATGGCCAAATTTGTGGATTCTTAAATTTGTAGACTGGAGCCACAAACAGACAAGACAGATCTTTCTACAAACCTGAAAGAAGACCAAGGTTTGCAGAAAAATCTAAAAAAAATTACATCGGACATTAACGTTCCCCCCAAATAACAGAAGCATTGCCTGTGGCTTTAAAAATTACTTCCCTCAGTGACCACTGTGAAGGTTGCTAGTATTGGCAAGACTTCAAGCCTTGATTTCTGTCAGTAAAAGGGAAGGGAATGGGGTAGAAGAGAAGACTCATCAGGGCCGGACCCAGCAGCAACCCCCAGCAACTTGCAATGTGACTTGCATAAAGGATGCCAGAGGGAGGGAAGGAGATGAAGCTGAAATGCAAGGGGGGCAGAACAATGTAGGGGGGAGGGGTAAGAGAAAAGGGAAACAGTGACAGTGGAGAGGCTGTGAGAGCTTTCAGGGAAAGAGAAAAGAGTGCGGGAGGAGACAATGAGATGCCCTCTGTAAGTCCTTCTAGGTCTCCCCCTTGTAAATATTTTAATAACTAAAATAAATGAATTCCATTGCTGGAATAGGAAGAAATATCTATTTGAAGAAGTATCCACTAAATACCCCTACTGTTAGATTTTTATGATATTCTGAAGTCAATGTGTTTTACAGTTATCCTTTACATATAATTCAGTTTCTTTGTGTTGTTAAATACAGGAAAATAATCTTCTATCTAATAGTCATGGGAACTGGGAGTCCCCACCCTCAGAAAATAGTCAGCTATCTATGCATGCAAAAAAAATCTGGCCGACACCTTCCTGGCTTCTGTGAAGTTCCTCACTGGGACTACACACACACAGGCCAGCCACGGAAATTTCCACAGCTTTCTAGAAGATTAGGAGGGCCCCTCCTCCCTTTGGTGCTTTCCTACCCAAAATCATCACATGACCAGGAGGATTCCCTCAAGTTCTCTTTTTGCCACTGCAGAGATCTCCATTGTTGTTCTCTGCTTTTCCCTCACTTCATCTTTGAGGCTAAGAATTATTTATTTTAAAAGTTTTAAATCATCAACAGTCTTTCTAGAGAAGAATAAAACTACATTTAAAGAATAAAAGTTTCTGTCTTTCCCATTGTCGTTACGGCTCAAGGGTGGCCTCTTCAAGATGCTGGAAAATGGCAGCCCGATTAAAGACACCTGCTCCCTCCCTGGTACCCTTAATTATCAAGGGCTAAGTCTAGAGGTGTGGCCCTCAGAGCCTCATAATGGCTCTTTCTTCAAGGCCACAGCTGCATGCCAGCCTGATTAAAGGCGCCTGCCCGCTTGGTTCTAAGGAGAGAAGCCTGCAAACGTGGCCTGACAAAGCCCTCTGTTCCAAGGTTCTTTCCCAGAGGTTTTGCCTGCATGCCTACTTGAATAAAGGCCCCTCCCCTCCTTGGCTGTGTCAGCTCTGAGGGGTGGTACCTGGAGGTGTAACTTAACCGAGGCCTGGGATCTTAGGCTAAGAGGTTTTCCCCCAAGGCCCTTGGAAATGTGCCTGACTCAAGGAATCCCTCCTCCTTCCAAGGTGTCACTGGTTCCAAGATGCAATCCCTGGAAACAGTGCTAACACAAGGAAGTAGCAGCCTGGAACCATCAATTTAATGATTGGGGCTCCTCAGCTGCTTCTGTTTTAACAGAGATGATAAACCTGCACCTTTAAGCCCAATGTTTTTTGGAGACAGTTTTTTTTCCTGTTGGTTCCATGTACGTCCACACTCTCTTTTTCCTACCAGTGAATGGGGCTGGCTCTCCTCAGGATTATCAATCTCATTGCTGTTAAGATTCAGCAGTCATTTAGGAATTGCAAAGAGTCTTTTTGTAGATACCACAGGAGTAATTTTATCCAGCAGAAACAAATAAAGGAACACACGGTCTAGCTCAGGCCTTCCTTAGCAGTCCTTCAGCCAGTTTATACAGATATGAGTAAAATCTGGACTGGAAAAACTGCAGATTGTACTACCCTGGGACTAACATAAAACATGAAACAGACTCCACAGCATTACATTCCTCTGGTGCATATGCTTCAGTGTGCTATGGCTTCCTCCCAGGACCAAATACATAAAATGTTCATACCAAATATTCGCAGGCATTTGGGCTTCTATTTGATATAAAGAGATCTACCCATACCAACTGAGACTAACTCCCCAAACAGGGATTCTTTCTTTTTGGCAGCAGCCTGAGCCAGCTCATTCCATGATTGCTTGGCAAGAGCAGCCTTCTTGCTTTTAAGCAAGATCTTATACTGAGATCTTAATTTAGCTATATGCTGAACAGAGATTTCCGTACTGCCTCATGTAGTCTTGATGAACTTAAGATATTTTAGCTTTAAACACCCTACATTCCTGATCAAACCAGCTATTGCTGGGTAGGATGTGCAGACTTTGTTTAAGGAGTGTGCATGCTCATGAGAAGGCTGCAACAGGGCGTCATACACCAGCTGCAGCTTCTCCCCGAGGAGTCATATGCATGGGTGACCATGTGCGACCCACACATCAAGGGCACCATTACCGAGTGGGCCAAGCATCTCACCAGTGCGAGAGATGCCGTCTCTGCAGGTGCAGCATAGGCAGGCCAAGAGGGACCTCCTGTCAGCAGAGGGGATGGGAGAAGGGACTAAGTCAGCTGGTTCCCCTCCCACCCTTTCTCAGCAGCCCCCCCCCCGCCCCCATGGCCAGCACCAGGATGTCCATGGAGATACTCCAGCATGCTCTCAATCCCTTTTGGAATGTGAGGCACATGAGCCAGGATTTGGTGGAGGCAATAGTCAGGACTAACTTGCAGAGCCCTGCAAGTTGCTTTCCACCAATCTGCTGAGCTACTGGGCCAAGAAAGAGGTGGTCTGGACAAACCTCTCTCTTGAGGATCAGAAGCTCCTCTCATGCCCTGGGTGGGGACTGCAGAGCAAGCACATTTTTTCCCATGCAGGTGACACTTTCAGCTTGCATCGCACAGGCCTGCTCCCCTAGAGAGTTGAGCTACTTGTCTTCCTGAAGGTCAACATGTTGCTCTTCAATTTCCCAACTTTGGACTTTCAGAGTGAATAAGATGACCCCACCTTGAGGCTTGCATCTTCTGGGAGTCTGTGAAGTGGAGACAAACACTCTTCCGAAGACTTAAAATTTAGGCAGAAAACTAGCAGCAGAAGGCTGATTCAGTTACAAATTTCTGCAGATAATTGAGAAAAGAGGCCCCAGAAATGTTGTTCTCTTGCTACTGGGATGGGAAGAGTCAGAGAGAGATAAAAATCCAGTGACCTTTTAAGGACTAACATTTATTTGCTATAAACTTTTGTGAATTCAACTTATGCCTTCAGATATCTGTGTCTTTCACAGCCTGTAACTGTAGTGTGACAAGTCTGTTCCTTTTACCTGGAGCTGGACTGCCCTAGTATATGCTAGAACTTAGTGTATAAAAAAAATTAGCAGCTATTACTGTGACTTCACAGAGACTGAATTCTTCAGTCCAGACAGTCAAGACTTTATGGAGAGGAATAGGCTTGCTGTTGAATCCTTTATATTTGTCTTTCCTTAGTGATGATTTACTGAGGATGATTTAAGTAAAAAATCAGTCGTCTGCTGTCTTGTTCACCACTCACAGGTTTCCTGCGATTTTTTTTCACATTTGTGTTGCTTTGTGGGCTTAAAAAACCCAAGGTCTTACCCATCTCTCCTCTCAGGAGAGGTCACCTGTCCTCCCATTAATGAACTATTCAATTCAGCCCCTGACTTGAGTGCTCCTTACTTGTTAAATAGGACAGATGGAAAAGCCTATTTTAAGTCAATGGGTACGGAGAAATATATTAGTTTAAGAAAAAATGCAACCTCCCCCCCAAAAGATATGCTCACTATTTTCAGAATTCTTAGTAGAAGGGGGAAGAAAAAGGGGAGGCATTTACCTGCTCAAATCAATAAGACTTCATAGTTTTCATGAAGGGGGAGATTAGGATACTTTAACTGATTATTCCTTGTCTCTACCTACAATTTCTCATTAGCCCCCCAACTTTGAAAAATCACTACTGGTCTTACCATGTGGAGCTGGAGGCATATCCTTGATGTCTATTGGCTGTCCACTGTCCAATGCTTCTAGGGCCATGCTAAATTTCTGAAACAATAAGGCACAGTCAACCAATACAGATTGTTTTCAGAGGATTTAGAGGTCTGCATGGCCCTGATTTCAACATGATCCCTAGACCACTGCTTCTAAATACCTGAAAGTATTTTCAAAAGCTTAAAAAGCTACTTCCATTTACAATAAAACACATTCAAATTTCTAATGCTCACCCTGATTTTTAAAGGCTGAATGTTATAGAAGCTTGTTGATGATTCAAATCATGAGCAAATCATGAGAGATTTCTAGATATCCACAAGATTAACTTTTATAACCAAGTTTTCTTTCCCTCTGTATAATGCATAGACCTTGTTCATCTACACATTCACATACCACCTACCCCGCCAATATCCCTGTATTTGCCAACATTCCAAATTATTTTAAATCTAGGACAAAAGATAATCAGTTTAAGCATGTCTTTCTAATTTGTATATAACTAAATTAGTTTATCTGGTCGCAGAATGTGGACTTCTAATTCCAAAAAGAAAATGCTAGGACCATTCAGTTTAAGAGTTAAGCCAAATTCACCATGAGTCAAAAAGGAAACTTAAATATGCAATGCACCACATAAGCAGTAACTACATTGTACAGTCTTGCATATTATATTCACTTCCTACATCCACACTTTCCCTTGCCCTTTCAGCACTAGAACAGTTATTATTTAATAGGGGTGATCTACAAATCTTGAGAGGCATCCAAACCTTTGGGGAGCAAATGGGGATCATTTGGGATTTTCAGCAAAACCCTTCTCATTTGAATAGCTTATATCAACCAGTGAAAGAAAATGGTATATACTGCTCTCCTCATCCTGAAGATAAAATCCTAGATTCCCCCCTCCTAAAAATACAAAACATGGCAAACAGGAATCAAACCTAACATTAAAGAGTTGGCTCATGACCATCAAACACAACTGTCTCATTAAATGTATACCTGAGATCTGTATTGTATGCATACATAATAAATCACCTATATAAATCAAGTTGTCATGTTTGGAGTGCCATTTTTATATCCTAAGTTTGTTTACTTGTAGTGAGGAAGGGTTAAAGGTTAACAACCACTGAGCTAGACACTGGGCTGTGTGGATGTGGTAAAGGTAGTCCCCCTATGCAAGCACTGACTCATTACTGACCCATGGGGGTACGTCGCATCACAACGTTTTCTTGGCAGACTTTTTGTCACGGGGTGGTTTGCCATTGCCTTCCCCAGTCATCTACACTTTACCCCCAGGAAACTGGGTACTCATTTCACTGACCTCTGAAGGATGGAAGGCTGAGTCAACCTTGAGCTGGCTACATGAACCTGGCTTCTGTCAGGATCGAACTCAGGTCGTGAGCAGAGCTTGGGCTGCAGTACTGCCGCTTACCACTCTGTGCTATGGGGCTCCTGACTACATAGAAATTCAACAAGTACATCTTTCTCATCTTTGCTACTTATATACCTAATGAATTTCCGCCTATAATCCACAAAAAGCATAGTGAAATTTATCACAGCAACAGCTGTACTAAATGTTACTCATACATTCTACACATGCTATTTTCTCAATCTGTTCTGAGTCCTGGAAGGGAGAAAAAATGTGTATAAATTGTATGCATGAACAACTTGTTATAGATGTGCAATGAAATGACACTTCACCAAACTATTTGTTTTGTGAAGTGATGCAATGCGCATGCGCAGCCGTTTCCCGCCTGAGCGACATTGGGCGACGTCGCCCCCTTCCCCTCAGTTTCTTCTTTGCCGCCGACCGGTAAAGAACTAGCTGTCCGCTTTCTGAGGAAACTTTTTTCTGAGGAGATCGAGTCGAACATGTCGGAGAAGTTGCTGTTTAAGCGTTGTTCTACCTGCTCAACGAAGATGACCAGGACAGACGGTCACTCCGTTTGCCTCGAGTGCTTGGGTGAAGGACACATTGTGGAAAAATGTGAGCATTGCCAACGGTTCACCCCAAAGGCCAGGGCTGAGAGGGCAAACAGATTGAATGCCCTACTGTGGAGACGTGCTATGCGGGCGTCGGGAGCCCCTGATACCCCGGGGGGGCCACCACCGACTACTGGGACGGCCAAAACCCTTTCAGTGATGGGATCTGTCCGGAGCACTGCTTCTACCTCCCGCTCTCGCTCGCCGGATCGGCCCCTACAAGCCCCGACCCCAACCCTGGATCCGAAGGAGGCTGAGAGTTCCGCGTCGGGTCGCAAGCACTCGGCTCCGAGGTCGGATCCGACTCGGAAGCGGCACCGTTCCAGATCCCCGTCGAGGTCGGAACCGACTACCACACCGGCTCCGAAGGTGCCGAGAACTACATCGGAACCGAGCATCCCTGCTGGGTCGGTTCCCAAGCCATCGGATCCGACATCGGTTCCGTCGTTGTCGGCTCTGAAACTTGCTGAATCGGCGCGCACTAGCCTCGCTCCGAAGTCGAGTGCACGATCGGATCCGAAGGCATCAGATCCGTTGCCTGTCGTGATATCGCCAGCTCCGACAGACCGGAACTGAAGCGCCGATCAGACTTCAGCCGCCAAGTGCGAGAAGAAGTCAAAAAAGAAATCGAAGCACAGGCAATCGGCATCGGTCCAAACGGATGAGGTGCTCTGGGAGAAGCCCTCGACCCCGTCACCGCACCTGTCACCTCCATTTCACCACTCCACTGATGACGATGGTGACCTGCCCGACGCTCCACCTCAGGTTGCCCAAATGTGTGGCATGCTGGTGACTATGCGGACAGGGAGGACCGGCCTTATCACCTTCCTCGGAGTGGATATGACAGAGAGGGTTCCCTGTATGCCAGCTCTCCATCCTTTGGCAGGGAGTATTGGGGTGACACTCGGAGTGAGTTCTCCCACTATGGTTCTCCCAGGCGCGTTTCGCCTTACCAACATCCAGAACCTTACCAGGGCCCGAGTCCCAGCCCTCCGTCTGACCCGTCACCGGATGACATCATCATTGGGACCGGTCGTGTGTCACCATCTGAGGACTACCGACTCTATACTGAACAGATGGTCCGGATGGCCCGTTCTTTGGATATTGAGATCTCTGCTGTAGATCCTAAGCCGAAAGATAAAATTCTGCAATATGTCCAGTCTGGGAACCCTCCAACTATTGCTTTCCCATTCACTGAAGGCTTGGTGGAAATCATTCACAACACCTATGAGAAGCCGGCTTCTGTGTACCCAACATCCCACAAGCTGGAGGCTCTGTACAAGACACGGGATGACGTATGTGCGTTACTCTTTGAGCATCCACCCCCTTCTTCCCTCATTACTGAGGAAATGCAGACCCGGCAACGCCAAGGGTCTTATGCTGTGCCCATTGATAAGGAGAGCAGAAAATTGGATTCCTTGGGCAAGAAATTATACTCGTCTGCGGCCCTGACGCTGAAAATCTCCAACTACTCAGCCATCATGGGAGCGTATCAAATTTTCCTCTGGAACCGCATGGTGGCCTTTATGGAAAAACTCCCTGCAGACCAGAGGGTGTTGGCGAAGGTGGTTCTTGATGAGGCCCTGCGACTGTCTCAACAACAAATAAATGCTGGTCGCGATACCGTTGACACCTCTGCAAGAGCGTTAGCTTCGTCCATCGTACTCCGCAGACACTTGTGGCTCCGCACGACTGCACTGCCCGTCGAGACACGAAACAAAGTGGAAAATCTGCCCTTTGAAGGTCAATCCCTGTTTTCATCTAAGACAGATGAATACCTGTCGCAGAAGCGCAAAGATCGGCTGACAGCCCGTTCCTACAGCATTCTCCCGACCGGGCCATCCACCGAGAATCATTTTCAATATCGCTCTTCACAGGACTATCGTGGACGGCAGCAGCAATACCAGCCGTATCCACGTTATGGGTCCTACAGGCAATTCCAGCCGCCTACAGGTTCCTTTCAGGGCCGGAGGCCTAGCTACCGCCCTCGTCGCGGTCCACAAGCCCGCGATGTCAAAGAGTCAGCAACGCAACCAAAGCAGTTCTGACTAGAATTCGAACAGTCTGTCATGTTTGGAAACAGATTGGTTCAGTTTGCCTCTGCGTGGGCAGAAATTACATCTGATAGTTGGGTTCTTAATATCGTTAAAGTTGGCTATAAAATTCAGTTTGATGTTTACCCAGTGTTGTCTCTTCCTGACCTCTCAGTACAATCCTCTTCTGATAACTTACAGGCTGAGGTTGTGGCACTACTAGAGAAGGGGGCTGTGAAGGAGGTACTCCCTCAGGACCCCCTCTTAGGTTTTTACTCCAGGATGTTCCTGGTAGACAAGAAAGATGGGGGGGGTACGACCCATCTTAGACCTACGGGAACTGAATAAATTCGTTCTCGTTAAACGGTTCGGGATGCTTACCTTGAACACAGTCCTCCAGTTAATGCCCAAGGACATGTGGTTCGCTGTCCTGGACCTCAAGGATGCATATTTCCATATTGCCATCCATCCTGATCATAGGAAGTACCTTAGGTTTCTATGTAACAATAAAGCCTACCATTACCAGGTGCTTCCCTTTGGTCTCTCAACAGCCCCACGAGTTTTTTCTAAATGTATGGCTGTTGTAGTGGCTTATTTAAGGGAACAGGGTTGTACCATCTATCCCTACCTTGACGATTGGCTTCTAGCAGCACCCTCTGCTAATGCACTCCTGGCCCAGATTCATACTGTGATGCTCACCTGCTCCAGATTAGGACTTTTGGTTAACTTACAAAAGTCTAACCTTACCCCGTCCAGGAGAATACTGTTTATCGGTATGGAATTGGATGGTGACATAAACAGAGGTTTTCTGCCCAGGGAGCGTGCTTTAAAGATTGGCAGGATGGTGAACCTTTTTTCTAAATGCAGGTTCCAATCCGTAACAGCTATCCAGAGGCTACTGGGCCTCATGGCCTCTTCCACGGCTGTCACCCCTATGGCCAGGTTGCACATGCGACCTCTCCAGCTGTGGTTCCTCTCGGTCCATAATTTTGAACATGAGTCCCAGAATAAGCGGTATTCCATCCCCAGGGGGATTATCCGGTCCTTACGATGGTGGCTTGATGAGACTAACCTCCTTGGGGGTGTTGCGTTTGGGTCCATCCAAACCGAGATCACAATCTCCACTGATGCCTCCACGATAGGATGGGGAGCCCAGTGTGGTGCCCTTAGGGCACATGGGGTCTGGTCTACCCAGGAGAGGGAAGATCACATTAACCTGCTAGAATTGAGAGCAGTCCGTTATGCCCTTATCGCCTTCGCAGACACGCTGCAGCAGAAGCCCGTTCAGGTGCTCACGGACAATTGCACCACGATGTTCTACCTGAACAAGCAAGGGGGCACTACTTCCAAGGCCCTTTGCGAAGAGGCCATTCGGATTTGGGAGTGGGCCGTGGACAAGGGCATATCCATTCATGCGGTCCATATTCCTGGCACCACCAATGTCATCGCAGACAAACTGAGTCGGATGCGATTCGACAGCTACGAATGGACCGTAGCAGACAACTACCTGAACTCCATCTTTTTGGACTGGGGATTTCCAGGCATAGACATCTTTGCGTCAGAGGCCAACAAGAAGGCCCCACGATTCTGCTCCAGGGGAGGGCTGGGTCGCCATTCCCTAGGGGACACGTTCCAAATACGCTGGACAGGGCACCTGTTTTATGCCTTCCCTCCGTTCCCACTGCTGTCTCGGGTCGTCAGCAAGATCCAGAGGGATGGGCCTCACTTAATTCTAGTAGCGCCCTTCTGGCCCAGACAAGCATGGTTCCAGCATGTCATGCAGCTTTCACAGGGGTTATATTATCGGTTCAAACTGAACCCGGACCTTCTGTCCGACAAAGGGGTTTGGTATCACGACCTACCCAAACTCAACCTCACTGCTTGGCACATTCAGGGGCGGAAGGGATGTCTGACAGGGTAGCTGAAATTTTGCTGAATGCCCGTAGAGACACCTCTCGCAGGTCATACTCAGCTAAATGGAAGCGTTTTGAGGCCTGGGCTGCTGGCAACGAAGTGAATGTTTGGGATTGCCAGTTGTCTTCTGTGTTTGAGTTCCTCCTGTCCCTAAAGGGATGGGGGACTCTCTAATTCTTCTATTAAAGTTTATTTGGCTGCCATTTCAGCCTTCCACCCTAAGATAGATGGGAAGACGGTGTTCTCCCACAGTTTGTTGAAGTCTTTTTTGAAAGGGTTGTATAATATGTTTCCACAAGTCAAGGAAATTGTTCCCCAATGGTCACTGCATGTAGTGTTGGCGGGGCTTATGAAATCACCCTTCGAACCACTGGCTACCTGTGATTTAAAATGGTTATTCTGTAAAGTGGCCTTCTTGATCGCCATTACATCTGCCCGTAGGGTTAGCGAGCTGGCTGCGCTGAGGTGGGACCCTCCCTTTTTGAAGGTCCATCAGAATAAGGTGGTGCTGAGACCTGACCTTCGTTTTAGACCCAAAGTGTCCACTCAATTTCACACCTCACAGGACATTGTCCTGCCTATCTTTTTTCCTGACCCTTCTGGTAGCTCTGAAAGGGCCTTACATTCCTTGGATGTGAGGAGGGCTATTTTATTTTACCTCCAACGTACGTCACAGTTTAGGAGTGCCAAACAACTGTTTGTGTGCTATTATGGGCCCAGGAAGGGAGAGGCTGCTACAGCCCAGTCAATTTCTCGCTGGGTTACTCAGACTGTTAGGGCCTGCTACTCGCATGCTAAGTTACCTTGCCCTTTGGAAGTAAAAGCTCATTCCACCAGAGCGCAAGCTGCCTCTGCGGCCTTCCTTAGGGGCGTGCCCTTGCAAGACATCTGCAGGGCTGCGACGTGGTCGTCCTCTGACACGTTCGCTAAACATTACGCTCTAGATGTGTGGGAAAGGAAAGAGGCTGCTGTTGGTCAAGCAGTGCTTCAGTCTCTTTTTCAGTGAGAACACATGCCCGCCTCCTGGGTAAGTGGCTTGTGAGTCTCCCATGGGGGGCTGCACAGAAGACGGACAGTGAAAACAGAGTTGCGCTTACCGTAACTACTGTTCACTGACGTCTTCTGTGCAGACACACAACCCTCCCTCCTACCCCGCTGTGTTCTTCCAGATAATGTGAAGGCATTCGGCGGCAAAGGAGAAACTGAGGGGAAGGGGGCGACGTCGCCCAATGTCGCTCGGGCGGGAAACGGCCGCGCATGCGCATTGGATCGGACGTGCGCCCCCTAGTGGACGTTTTGCTAGAAAGAAAAAATCCGGTCGGCAGGCCTGCACAGGCGCAGTCCCATGTGGGGCTGCACAGAAGACGGACAGTGAACAGTAGTTACGGTAAGCGCAACTCTGTTTTTTGTGAAGTGATGTTTGCTGTTCCACTTTGCTTTGTGAATGTTGGGTTTACACTCTATGAAAGCTCAGAGGTCAATCTCAAAGTGCCCTGTAGCCAGCTTCCCTCCATCTCAATTCCTTCTGAATTCTGAGTCACAGAGTTTAAGGCAATAAATCCATTTGCATAATAATGAATGCAGCAAAGGGATAGGTTTAGAGAGCTCTGCTGCATGTACCTATACAATTGGGACCTTCCAGCATCAAAGTGGCCAGACGGCTCTACTAAGTCTTTTCTTTTCCCACCTGGTGAATGTACATAGGGAGTGGTTTTGAGGGTATGGGAAGGAGGAGGCAGCTGTGCCTTCATGGAGACTCTGAAGGACAGACAGATTGGCACAGGGTCTGAAGACTGGTGACCACCCAGATCGAGAATGAAGTAAGTTGAAACGAACAGAGCCTTAACAACAAACCATGCTGCTCAACTACATGGATGCTTGTTATATCCAATGCCTGCTTATATACTTGAAAGATATTTTTTTCTTTTTTGGAAACTGGAGTCATTTGGTCTTTGCATCCCAGAAAAAGCCTCATGCTTTGGCCCATGCTCATCTAAGAAGAGAAGCAGGAAGAGATGAGAATATCTCTAATCACTGAGATTCCCAAAATTTTGTCCCAACCTCCACATTGGCTGAAGCAAAAAGGGGGTTCTGATTTTCTTACAGGGTTTCTGTTAACGGCCTGCAGGTGGCAGCAGAAAATAAAATACATCCAAAGGAAAATTCCATTTGAAAACAATTTTCAGTAACAGTTTAAATGGGGAAGCTGCTTTGCATAGAAAAAGTGCAATAACTGCAAATACAAAGAAGAAAGACAGTTTGTGGGTGGGTGGGGAGCCTGTTTCCCTTCTTGAAATTTCTCACTACAGTCTTTTCCCTAGTATTTCAGCTCAAGGCAGCCTTGAGTGAACCTGGATTTTCTGGACCAATGTCAATTGGTTTTCAGGCTCAGTTCTGGCACAGAAACTGCTGACTAATTACTTGAATTGGAAGACAAGAGAAATAAATTAATTAAAAACCTTTATTAGCTGCCTTTTCACTAAAAAGCAGCTCAAGGCAGCTACCGTGTTGATTGTCCTAGATTTATCAGTGGCTTTTAATACCAACCCTGGTAGCCTTCTGAAATGCCTTGCTAGGGTTGGATGGGGTGGGGACGCTGGAGGATCTTCTCTACCTGGAAGGCAAATGCCAGAAAATGGTGCTTGGGTTCTGCCTCTTGGCAGATGCTGTATGGGGTTATACTACTCCCATGTCTCTCATGATTCGTAAAGTTTACATGAAGTCACCAACGGAGGTCATTAATAATCTGATCAATAATTAGGAAAGGACACTGGCACCACAATTATGGACAATTCTTCACTGTGAAGCTTGTCTAGAGAAATCTTAGTTATCATTCTAGTGCTATGTGAAAGCATCTTGGCTTTGGTTATTTATGCTGGATTTTATGGGTTGCTGTTTCTGAAGTTTTGATAAAATTAGCTGACATGCTGATACAATAAAGTGAAAATGTTACTGCTGAAATTTTGGGTTGACTGAGGGTGTGCTATATTTTATTGCTGTGATTTTATATGGCTGCTTTTTATTGTTTAAAGTTGCAAGAAGTTACTGAGTTGCAGACTGAACACAATTTTTTAAAGAGCTGTAAACCAATTTCTTCTGAAATTTGGGCAGATTATAGCATTAATGAGGTATCTTGATACAAAACTTGTCAAGTGGGATAAACTGTTTAGAGTTTAGAAAGAATATATTTTTTTAGACATTATGATGACAGAATGCTATGTAACAGACATGCACATAAAAGAGAGCTGATCTCTGATACTTGGCCATGGGAACCAGTACCCCCCGTAGTGAATTTCTTCCTCTCACTATTGTCGCAAAACGGAACTCGTCACACTAGTTAGAGCTGAGAGACTCATATGATAACCCCATCTTATACCTCTTTCTGAACACAGAGAAAGGCCATGGATCTCTGTTACTCCTTGAGGATCTACCTGAAGCCTTTGATACAGTAGACCATGTTATCCTGTTGAGGTATTTGGAGGCACAAGTATGTATTGAGGAAGTGCCTTGGACAAGTTTAAATTGTTCCTCATAGAATAGCCTTAAAAGATTGCTGTTGGAGGCCAGCTATTTTCAATGTGGGACTTACCAGCCAGTATGGTATAGTGGTTAAGAGCAGAACTCTAATCTGGAGAACTGGGTTTGATTCCCTACTCCTCCACTTGAAGCCAGCTGGGTAACCTTGAGTCAGTCACAGCTCTCTCAGCCCCACCTACCTCACAAATCTGACATTAGAAATGGCAACGTCCAGAAACCAGTGGAAAAACACTTCAATCTACCAGGACATTCCATCAAAGACTTAAAGGTCGCTGTAGTTCAACAGAAACCTTTCAAAAACAAAATCCAATGGGAAGCTGCAGAATTGGAATTCATATGCAAATTTGACTCTGTCAAGCTGGGACTGAATAGGGACTATGAATGGTTATCTCATTATCACAGGTAACTGATTTCCTTTACAGAGGCGGGGTCAGGGGGAGTCCAGTGGCACCTGGTGTGGGCTTTCGAGGACCACGGTTCTCTTTGCCAGATGCATCTGGCGGGGAGGACTGTGGTTATCGAGGGCTTGTGCTGCAGTGCTGCTGAACTCTTTTTGATTTTGCTACTACAGACTAACACGGCAAACTCCTTTGAATCTTTACACAAGCAAACTGATCCCCACACCAAAAGGAACTGTCTGCATCTCCATATCAAAGGAGTTGTTTACATCCCCCCTCTCCTCCTCCCCCCCTTCTCCTCCTCTATATTTGGCCAGTTTCCTTCTGCCCTCCATGCATCAGATGAAGAGAACGTGATTCTCAAAAGCTTATGCTACAATAGAATTGGTTAGTCTTAAAGGTGCTACTGGACTCTTTTTGATTTTGCTACTACAGACTAAAACGGCTAACTCCTCTGGATCTACCTCACTGGGTGTCTGTTCTGGGGACAATAATGACACTGACTTGTTAATTGCTCTGAGTGTGGCACTAATCTGTACAGAAGAGCAGTACATAAGCACAAGGTTATTATTATCTTGTGGTGTTCCACAAGGCGCAATCTTATCCCCCGTGTTATTCAATCTCTATGTAAAGCCTTTAAGGAGAAGTCATTCATAGCTATGGATCTGGATGCCATCAATATGCAGATGATACCCAGCTCTATTTCTCACACTCCACCTGGTGAGGCAGTAGAGGTACTGAGTTGCTGCCTGACAGCTGTGGTTGAATGGCTGAAAGCAAGCAAATTGAAACTGAACCCAGACAGGTAACTATCTTGAAGGACACTTGTGTTTCCCACTACCAATGGGGTTCAGTTGACCCTTGTACATTCGATTAAGTGCCTAGGGACTATAGTAGATTTAGCACTGTTGTCAGAGAAGCAAGTAAATGCAGTTGCAAAAAAAAAAAAAGTCCTCTCAATTAGCCTGGAAAATGCCCCCCCCCACACACACACACACTATGACAAGGCCAATCTGGCATCTGGATTCAAGCCACAGTAACATCAAGACTAAACTACTATAACACACTCTACATAAGGTCTCCCTTCAAAGTTATCTTGGAGACTCCAGTTGGTGCAGAACACCACAGCTCGATTACTCTCAGGATCAAGACAGAGCAACCATATTACTCCCATTCTCTAGTCACTCCACTGGTTAACCATTGGTTAGCAGGTCAATTCCAGATGCTGGCCATCACATACAAAGCCCTTCATGGTCCTGGCCTCCTCATTTCTACAGGACTGTTTGTCTCCTATGCTCCACCATGCCAACTTCGCTCATCTGAACAGTGCCTTTTACAGTTGCCACCCTCCAAATGGACAAAATCAACACATCCTCTGTAGTGGCCCCAACCTTATGGAACAGCCTGCCTGTAGAGGTCAGAAAAGCTCCACTGTCTTGGCTTTCTGCAAACTATGCAAAACTGAATTATTCAGGATGCCTTTTTAATCAGGCAATAGGTTATGAGAAATGATTCAGATAAATGCTTTGGCAAAGGGACAGGGTCTGTAGATTATACTACTGTGTTCTGTTGATGTAGTTATGCTCCTACTGGATATTTTCCATGT
The DNA here is from genome assembly GCF_028583425.1 of Eublepharis macularius. Taxonomy (NCBI): domain Eukaryota; kingdom Metazoa; phylum Chordata; class Lepidosauria; order Squamata; family Eublepharidae; genus Eublepharis; species Eublepharis macularius. Next base: position 86,793,744 of record NC_072794.1, on the reverse strand, counting down.
CATTTAATAAGTCGTGTTAAATTACTAATGTTTTGTTCCAACAACATTTCATCTATGTATCCCTGTATTCACATTTATGTTTCTTTTCAAATTTCTGCAATGCACAAGCTATTTCCCAGCTGTTGATCATATTAGTATACACTATGTAATACACCCTGAGTCCCAGTGAAAAAGCAAATTATAAATAACAAATGAATATGACCTCATGATATGGTATAGGGTGGGAAAGCAGCTCTCTCTTATGGAGAAACGCATAACCTGGCTGCTAAATTTACCCTCTGATGACTAACTATTTTTGGAAATTTAAAATTCCTAACAAACAATTAGTGTGCACAAAGTTGCTTAGGCTTGTGAATAAATGAAGTATTACCTTTCCAGTTCTCATGTATTCTTTGGCCTTCTCAAGATCACCTTCCTGCTTGGCTTTCAGTGCTGCTAATTTATACTCCTTCTCTCTTGTCTCAAGTAGTGCTTGCATACAAAGTTTTGGGGAATCTGAACAAGACAAAAAGTCATCTTCAAACATCTACTTATAAACACAGTGAAGAACTCCTCTCTCAGTTCATCCCCTGCACCCCAGAAAATAGAAGTAGCAAGGAATGTAGTAGTCACACATATCCAGACTGGAGAAGTCATATGGGAAAGGGCTATAGCCAGTTTGGTGTAGTGGTTAAGAGCGCAAGACTAATCTGGAGAGCTGGGTTTGATTCCCCACTCCTCCACTTGAAGCTAGCTGGGTGACCTTGGGCTAGTCACGGCTCTCTGGAGCTCTCTCAGCCCCACCCACCTCACAGGGTGTTTTGTTGTGGGGATAATAATGGCATACTTTGTAAACCGCTCTGAGTGGGCATTAAGTTGTCCTGAAGGGCGATATATAAATCAAATGTTGTTGTTGTTATTATTAACTACTTACTGTTTTCTAAAGTGGTACCTACTCCCGCAGCACCTCCATCTGCATCCAGGCCCTGGAGAGCAGTTTTGCTGACAGACAGCTCCACACCACTGGGGTTCTTTACATCAGGGTCTGCAGCACAGACTTCTTCCTCCTCTTCTTTTTCAGGGACTGTAACTTTATCCTGATCACCTGAGCTTTTTGATGTATCATGCACAGCTTGTGGCAAGGCTGCAGAGCTCTTCCCTGAAGCTACTTGTGGTGGCATCTCTTCCTCATTCACTTTTTTGCCCTTCTTCACAGCAGTCAGCATTGTTTCCAAAGTCTAGCAGTGATTAAGGGATAATGGCACCAGGTAAAAGCAGCACCTGCCTCTGATCCCAATCAAGCCCCTTCATTATAATGAAAACAATGGCAATACAATGCACAACACAAGTACTTCAAACAGAAAAGGCATAAACTTTTATATAGAAATGTGTTTCGCTTTCCCTGAGGAAACTTGTTTTTACTAATCTGCTTCCGGTCACTCAGACTGAAAGGAAGATGGGTGCTTCTTATAAGCATCATAGATGTTCCTTGTAAAAAATTCATCCTACTTAATCCAAATTCATCCTACTTAATCCAAGACCACCCAAAAATTGATACAATTGTTTTAGAATTGCCCCTGTTCTGAATCTTCTGAACTACCCTGTTGTATTTTCAGTTCTTCACCAGAAATTACACACATTACTGGCGCCTCAATGACTTCTACACAAAGCCATAATCCTAAATCACTAAATTTAAGATAATTAACATTTCATATCAACTATCAGGCTGAAATTGTACCAAGGGAAGCACACGCAAACATATAATGTCTGAAAGTTGTGTTCAAGTAGGAGACTATCAATAGAGTATCATGTATGAAAGGCTGCTTGAAAAGAACTTCATAGGATATTTGATAGGATCCCCCACCATCTTCAGTGCTCCAAAAACATGACAAAACTCTGTCTTAGTATCTTGCAAAACATACATGTAAATCATTCTGTACCAACATCTAATAAAACATAGCAATTCCACATTCACTGGATAGTGCAGCGATCTAACACCACAACACTAGTATACCTCAGCCTTCAGACCCCTTTTATGGTCCTTCCTACTTGAATAATTTAAAAACCCAAATTTTCCTCTTTACGTCATACAAAAAAAATTTCAGTGAAGCAGCTTCATTTCTGTTTATACATATAATTCTGTTTCTACATACATTTAGGACAGAACTGAACATATAATGATAAATTGCACTGGAAGTATCTCTTTTCTGAACATCTTTGCAATATATATGAGAGTGTCGTTCCTGGCAGGTTTTTAACAGAATTTCTCCTTCTTCACCAAAATTATGGTTAATACATTCAACATACCTTAAGGCCCCGCTCATACCGTCGCACTTTGGCACTCTCCCCTGCCTTCTTTGCATTCTGTATTGCTGCCTTATAGTTAGTTATCCTTTCTTCTATTGTTTTCTGCAGTTCACTGGAAGCAGAAGACATCTCGAAAGAGCAAAAAATAAGGAAAATAAAAAATATTTTTACAAAATTACATGCACTCTGACATAATAGCACAAAACTGCTCTCTAGGACAGGCACACATAAGGCAGCAGAAATTGAGTAAGTCTCTTTTGAACAGAGAGGTGCTTGTCCTTCAGCAAACATTCCATGTGTCTACCCCTGAGCTTCCCATCAAAGCAGCAGTAGAGAAATGGGTGGAGTACCTTAGGAAAATTTACAGCCACAGGATAACTAGAGATATTTGGTCAGTACAGAAGATGAGGGAACACAGTAAAAAAGGTTTAGTCATTACTGGCAAAGACTGACTGTACAGTTTTGTAGACACTAAAAAAGTTCTCTCCCCTTCACCATAGATGTTTAAAATGGTTTTCTTCACTAGGTCTGCTTGCAAAATTCTTTCCTTTCCTTTTGAGATGAAAACTCAGCAGGCAATAGCCAGCTTAGAAATACAAGGAAAATAGGTGAATTTATCTTCTTTGAAAAACTCCATCAAGAGGTTACCATTGTAACAAATATTGATGTGATTACTAATCAAACCTGATCCCGTTGGTTAAGAAGAATAACACACAATTCAGAGCATGTCCAAAAGGAAGCCAGCTAAGTCCTATTTAAATCAAGAAGAGGGGAACATCTTGGGGTAAATCCAGTCAGTCTACCTACCTTATACCACACAGTCTGTGCTCTTAAAGTCTGATACCTTGGAAAATCTAGGAAATATTGAGTTGTAACCATGAAAGAGGAAGAATACAACTATGATAAACAAATGTAGGGACCCCTTTGCATGTCTAAGATTCATTCCTGCTTCTCATTCCATGTAGACCACAACATACAGCCTGTGCTGAGACAGAGGAAGCTTTTGCTATCTATGTGCATAAGTAGACATTCTTGCCTTTGTTTCTTCCTCATTTTCAAAATGTTAATAAGCCCACAAGTTAATTTACAGACCAAAAGCAAACCACAGTGCTAGCCTATATCCCAATACAAAAAGCAGAAATCTTTTCAATAGTGAGAAAATACACTGGGTGATTTAGAGGTAGAATGATGGCCTAGATAGTCTTTAATTCTTTTCCATTGCTTAAAATATAGGGCATTGGTCTTAAAAACAGAACTTTCACCTACTTGGATCTGTAGTTCAGAAACTTGATCTGTGGCTGCAGGAAGCAAACCTATGGTTTCTGTCTCATGTTCAGTGCTTTCTCCTCCTCCTTCCTCTCCTAGAACCTCCTGTAACTCTGCCTAGAGCAAGAACCGGTGAAAGAGGAGACTGTAAAAATGAGCTACAGAATATTTAGCATCATTCCACTGTTAACATTCCAAAAGAGGGCCTGAAGTCTCATCCCACCTCTTTATCTCTTGATATTCAGTTAAAGGATATCAGGTAGCAGGTGTTGGGGGAAAACTCCTTCTGTTGAAGAACCCAGAGAGCTACTGTCATCCCAAGGTGAGCTAGCCAGACCAATAGTTTGATTTGTATAAGGTAGCTCTAAATGTTCTGGCTGTTCTGGTGTTTGTATTTTTTTCTTGGTGAACCTATCATTTGAGTGCCCTTAACACATTCCTCGGGCAACCAAAAACACACGAGGAGGCAAATATGCCTCTACACAAGGTCTATTTCTGAGAAAGTTCACAAAATATTAAAATGATGTCCATCATCTTTCACACAATTACAGATATGTCCCAGCAAACATAAAAGATCCAGTGATACCACTGCCTTTCAGCAATGACATTAACCTCTCCCTCAGCCTCAACAACCACAAACCTTATGTCTTGAATTACATAATAGTTATTTTAAAGCAAGGATCACATGAGGGATAATTACTTTAGGGAAAGGATAGATTGCAAAGCTTTCTTCCTGGAATGAGCAAGGCCTGAACAAACTTTACTAAACCACTTTTGAAATTTGCTATACCTACAGCATTGTCACAATTTAGAAACCGGAGCATTTGTTTACTATCCCCTTACTCATGCAGGGCACTTTTCTCCCCCTGTTCCTAAATATTTTCTTCCCCCATGCAACCGGAGTACCAGCTTCAGTTAACAGAACTGGCAGCAATCAATGATGACGACTATAACTTTCTCTTTCAATGAGATCAGGAACGCTGAGTGTTTTTTTTCCAAATTATTTCAATTAACAAACTCAAACACTTAAGACATAAGCTACAATCATCTAAATCATACCTCTACAATCATCCACTACTACAGTCATCAGTAATCATATAGATCATACATAAAACCTAAACACATTGATCATTTAGAAAAAGACATAATGGATAAACTATCATTTAAATCATATTATAAGTTAAAACATATCTATATAGAACTTGCTTATATATGTTCTTAACTTTCACTTCCATTTAAATATCTTTCTGTCTGTCTTCGTATATAATAATTGTTCTTAATTATTCTTAATTTTTAACTACATAGTCAAAAAACACTTTCCACTTTTCATGAAATTCTGAAATTGGCCTATTGTGCATATAAGATGTTAATTTTGCCATAGATGCATTCTTCCATTCCCTCAGACTTTGACATCTTTCTGCCTTCCAGTTAGCTGCAAATACTACTCTTGCTGCTGTCATCATGTACTTGAATAGTTCACTACGCATTTTGTAATATTATTTGATAAAATATTTAATACCATTTTTAGCATTAATCAAAACTTAAATTTTAATATCTTTTGCATTTCTTCATGACTTCTATCCAATATTTTCTTGCTTGCTTGCATGTCCACTACATGCTGCATCCGTGTTCTGAAATTTCCAGCATTTTCCATTATAGTCCTTATTAGCTTTTGCAATGTCTGAAGAACATTTTATACAATCCTCTCTTAACATTTAACATTCTGTAAATTTAATTTCTTTTTTCCATAAATTTTCTCACTGGCTCATGCATATATTTTCTCCAAAGTTTTGCATCTATTTTATTATACAATTAACTTGCTCTGATTCTGTATCATATTGCAATAATTATTTACATATTTTTCCCAATAGGGGTTTGAATCTCCAATGATTAATTCTTCAAAAACCATTTTCTCTCTTAACTGGCCCCCTTCTTTGACTACTTGTATTATTAAATGGTGTCTAAATTCAAAGAACAACAACCACAGAATGTTTTTTCTTTCATTTTGAATTTCTTGCCATGTTTTTAGTTTCCTTTGTTTGTCCATCATATATTCATAATTTATATAATCAATTTTATTTCTTACACTAATGTTATAATAGGCATCAACTGGAGATATCAATAGTGAAATTAGCAGACTTAATCTATTTCTGCACTGAAACAATATTCTTAATAGTCCATCCCTTGAAATATGAGTGGTGTCTTGTCTTGGAACAGTTTTTAATGATTTCTTAATCCATAAATAGTTATGGATTCCTTCTTTAGTGTTAATTGTTTCTAATTTGATGTTTCTTCTATTTGGGTTTATAATCCAATCTGATATCCAAACTAATGCAGCTTCTTGGCGATAAAAGTTTGATATTTGATACGACTAAACCTCCTCTTTTTTAATCATGTAATATTTTAAATCTTATTCTTGGTTTCTTCCTATTCCTTACAAAATTATTATCCTTTTCTGCCATTTTAAAGGTTTTTTCATCTGTATGAATTGAAACAGAAAATTCAACTTTTATATTCATTTTGACAGTAGAAATTCTTCCTAACAGCAAATTTTCAATCTTTCCCATCTTTGCAAATCAAATATCTTCCATTACGATCCTTTCATTCTTCGAGAACTTCCAAATTTTGGTTGTTAATGTATATTGCTACACCTTTTTTCTTTGCTTTTGCAGATGCAATATAAACCTTGCTCAATCTTTTACAATTTAATATATGTTCTTAGTCTTTTTAAATATGAGTTTCTTGGACAAATAATAGATATGTTTAATTAAATTGACTGAAGATTTATCATCATTTACAGGAAGAATTTAAACAATTCAAATTCCCTGAAATTATTTTAAGATCATTCATTTTCCTCCTCCTTTCTTTTCATGACTGCTCCTTCTTCTTGTCTAGATAAAGGCCCAGCATCTTCCGATCCCAAGCTTTGATCACTGTCTTTCACTGCCAACTCTTGTAAGAGTGTACTGACTTGTCCACCTGTCATTATTTTCCTGCCCTTTGTCAAAAACATTTCTAGAGCAAAGGGAAGATTTCCAGCAATACCTTATTTGCTTCTGTTGCAACACTTGCTTCAGAATTTCAATTTTTTTTCTTTATTATATTTGGTGGTAGGTCTTGAAATATTTGTATTTCTTGTCCTTCAATTTTGAGCTGTACTTTTCTATGTTGTAATAAGATTGATTCCTTTGATTTTTTTATGGGTAAAAGCAGGGCATTTTTCTGGGAAAAGAGGTGGTGGAACTCTCAAGAGGGAAATGAGAAACACATGGGATTCTTTGAAATAATATTATTTTCACACACTATGGACTTACATCAGCTTTAAAGAAGTTTCCAAACTTTAGACATGTCACCAACTTCCTCCGTTCTTTTTCGGGTCTTGCTTTTGGTGTCTACCACTGAATGATGACCTTGAAGCAACCATGTTTTTAACATACTTTGTTGGATCAAACATTGTCGAAGGAGGTCCAACAATTCTTATAAACAATAAAGATGTTATGGTTTTGACTGACAAGGAGGACCTTTCTGGAGTGACAATCAGGTTCATCTGGGAAAATCCTCTTTCACACTCACACTCATAGCTATTATGTTAAGAACGAACCAAATATGAGACAGTTCTTGGATATCTCTTCTCTGGGTTTTAGATGTTCTCTGAAGGCTCAAATGGCTTCTCTTCATTGAGCTGAAATCTTGCCAGTGCACTTATTTTTTCCCCCCCACACAGAATGTTGTCCCTTGGGTTTGCTGGCCATTTCTTGGAATCCAGAACTCTTCCACACTTTGACAGTTCTGTGTCTTCCTTTGAAAGCAGTCTTTTCTGAAGAGAAATTTTAAGTTGTTAATAGAACACAAATGGGGAGACTGGTGAGTCATCAACTATTTTTTCTATGCCGTGGACACCCTTAAATTGCAGATCTTCTGTTGACTTGAGTGCTTCCTTATAGTAAGGACCTGGAACAATGCCTCTCTTCCCACGAACATCAACAAGACACTCAATCTTGCAGTGGGCTTTGTAAAGATCAGTATTTCTCTCCTGCAAATCTAAAGTCAAATCTGACAGTTCTTCCAAAGCATCACAACTCAATCCAAGGTCCATAATAAATTCAACCGATGTGATTTTTCTATGAATACCTTCATATGTGTTCTTCTCCTTTCTGCTCGACCATCTTCCATCTACCTTTTTCAAGGTAGGGCTTCATAATCCTGCCAAACAGCCAAAACAGTTCTGTAGCTAGATGCAACCCATCTTCTTGACAGAATCCTTCCAATTTTTAAAATCTCCATCTCCAACATAGCTGCACATGACTTGAGCTGCCTTGCATTTTGGAGAGATGAATGATACATGACATACAACTTGTCCAAAAAACTCTTAAATCTATTGATGTTAGAAACTTCTTTGGCAACATCATGTACTGGTAACTCCAGCCTATGACTAGCACAATGCCATACAACAATGGCAGGGAATCTGTCTTTGAAAAGTTTTGAAACTCCCCCACAGGATCCCAGCATCACTGCAGCACCATCACATGTCAATGAAACTAGATTTTCCTGTAAGAATTCTTCAGTGAACCCTAGTGACTCAATATGAGACATCAAACTTTGGTATATACCATTTGCTGTTAGATCTTCCAGCTCTATCATACCAATGAAGAGATTTACAGGCTCTTCGATGTCTATTTCCTCAATGTAGGTGCAAATATATATTTTCAGTACAGATTTCTGACTCACAGTTGTAGATTCATCGAGTATCAGTGAGGTTTTGCTCTTTGAATCAGTAAACTGGGTACCCAGATCCAGATTTGTGTTGTCATGTTGTCCATTTCTCTTGGTTGACTGGGGAAGACACAGCTACAGTAATGAAAACAGGTGGCTTATGTCCTGTCACCAATCACATATCTTTGGATATGGCCCCATGGAATTCAATCTGCTAGCATAGAAGAAATATTTGTATACTCTCTCCACACACATAAACACATGTATTCTAATACTGCAGAGGCCTCCGCCCTCTCTACCCCACATTTTCCAAGCTTCCATCCCCGAAAGAGCAAGAATTAAAATTGCCCTTTGCCAGCCCACTTGTTTGCAGCTGGGGAAAAACTAGGCGTTCTAACAGCCTGGTGCCTCCACTGAGTGAAGTCAATATGCACTTATGCAAAATGCCACAGCTATTCTCTCCCCCTCTCTCCTAGGGTCCAGAAAGCAAAAGGCATGGCTTTTTTCAGCAGGAAAAAAAGCCCTGGTGAAAGGACTGGGGGTGGGCAGGGAGGCGCCAGCTCTGCAAAATACCAGTGAAATTGACAAGCATCCCTGCTTTCACCTCTGGGGCCGGGCTTGTACCTGCGCTGCTGACTGCCTTTTTTCCACATGCCTCTAATTGCATTAGTGCACCTGCAAGAATAGCCTTGGCAGGGGACAAATGCTGTCGCCTTGGGGATGGGGGTGTATATTTTCCCTTTCTGGCAGAGAGAACGAGTCCCGCCAAGGATCAAAGGTGCAGGTCCCCAGCCCGCTTTCTTCAAAGTCGGTGCCTCTGGAATCACCTCCACACTGGGGGGAGCAGGGTTGCCAACACCAGGCTGGGAAATTTGCAGAGATGGGGGAGTGGAGCTGAGAGAGGGCAGGGTTTAGGGGAGAGAGGGACCTCACTGGGGTATGATGCAATAGAATCCTCCTTCCAAAACGGCCATTTCCTCCAGAACTGATCTCCGTCTGGAGATCGGGGGCGGGGCCACTGGACACGAGTATTTTCAAGAGGTGCCAGAACGCCGTTCCACAACGTTCCAGCTCAAAAAAAGCCCAGCATATGCTAGAAAGAGACTTAAATCCCGTATTTTGTTTTAAAGCTTAGATAATAACCTACTGTGGATCTAAAATTACACTTTAGATTCTAACATGGGAATGCTTCCTACCACAGTAAAGTTAAATGTATTATTAGTGCTAAATTACAAGACTTGGGGAGGGGGGGAACATCACCAATAGCTCCAAGGTACCAGCACAAAACTACAATGCAGGGGGCTACCCTCTGGAGGAACCAAAGGCTAAGCTACCTGCTCACCTTTTCAAGCATCTGAGGAAGGATGCAACAGTTTCAACTGCAGCCACCAAACTGGAAGACTAAAGGGGTAAAGAATTCTTTCCTTTCTTCCCACTAACAGTACTCAGGATCCAAACAATACTTTCCTAAGTATTGTTGATAGAAGTGAATTTAATGAACCAGAATATTTTATGTGCCTTTACTATTTCTATGCAACTTTGCTTTATTCTCAGGTACTATTGAAGTATGCTAATGCATTATATAAAAGAATTAACACTGGAGACACATGAATGTATAGTAGGCACCGGGAAGGCTGAGACCAATAATTGTGAAGTACCTGCTGTTTTGCAGTGACTACTAGATATGCTTATTTAATTTATTATTATATTTATATTATCAAGCAAGCTGCCAGGAAGATCAGCAGTATTCACTATGCGATATGCTATGCTTCTATGCTGATATGGGAAATCTCTTTCTGAACTATTTACGCTAAATGTATGCATAGAATAGTCAAAGATAGACACGAGAAGCCAGCTGCAAATGGGAGGATTTGAATGGCTATTTGCAGACAGGAAAGTGCTGGACGAGGAGTGGGCAACAAACCACTCAGCAAAAGAACTGAGCCGGCTTCAAATTAATTAGATTAACAAAACTCTTCAAAGCTGTAAGAAGCCCCAAGTAATAGAAAAAGGGGCACCCAATGTAGTCACTACCACATTCCTGAGGAGGGGAAAGTGCTCCCCTCCCACGGTACTCAAAGGGACAATCTCTGCCTGTAAAGATATAAGGTTGCTGAAGCGACATTAAGGTGCCCTTGGCAAAATGTTACATTGCCTGGAGAGAAGGAAATACTAAGAGATCTATGAATGGGAAAGCATAAGAGAGGAAGAGAGATGTTCCTTGAAAAGATAAAACAATGTACTAATGTGATAAGCAATGCTAATTGGGAAATATTGTCATTATGCTGTTAACCAGAGTTATTCTTCCAATAAGGGACCACCGGATCATTGAAGGTTGTCACCTACACAGACCAATGGGGTTCATAATTATGTCCGAGCCAATGGGACCCCCAATATTGTAATGAACCAAAGGGTATAAAATGCTTTGCACAGCTATTGTAGCTTTGATGAGCGTTGGGCACGAGTGATTTCTTTACTCTCCGTGTAACTGATGCTCCTCCACGTTTCATAAACGTAGCAGACTTTCTTCTTTCACAGGACTTTGCGTGTCCCTCTTCTTTGAATTGTGTGAGGGACATTCGAACCACAGATTGTGTGGAACATTAGCAAAGAACAGAAGTAGATTTGGCAACCTCAGTGAAGGATGGCTTACTCATCTGCTGAATTTCAAGAACTATGATATTGGGGCCGCTCTGGATACTATCCAGTACTCCAAGCAACCACCAGCTCCCTAATAATAAATGTGCAACTCTAATACTGAAAGCAGAGTGAAAAGGCTCTAGTGCCTTTTCCTTTTCTGAATCCAGCTTGAACATCTGGCATTTCTCGTTCCATACATGGTAAGAGTCTTTGCTGTAGAATTTTGAGCATCATTTTGCTTGCATGGGAAGTTAACACGATAGTCCAATAGTTGCTGCACTCTTTGGCATCCCCCTTTTTTTGGCATTGGAATGTAGACTTAGCATTTCACAGTAGAAAATAAAAAAACTGCATTTAATACAAGGCAGGAAGTCTTGTTAATGTTCTTCATTAATGCCACAGAGATAAAATATCAGAAAGATGAAATCAAAACTTGTTGCTTAAAGTTGTTAGTTGACGTTTAAAAAAAAGTAGTCTAAAGAGGTTTCATTTAATATATAAACAAAGTTATTTAACCAATAGTGGTTCTTTTGCTTGCCTTTCTCTGCAACTGCTCTGTTTTGCATCTGCTCTGGTAGCCGCATTATAAGGAGACAAAGGATCTTAAAATCCTCTCATGAAAGAAGATGCAAAATTCTCCGATCTTCTCCCACACAGGTTGCTTTCCTAACCCTACCTGACAGTTAAGCCCATGATGCAGAGGAAGCATGAGAACACATAGTGATATAGTGCTTTCCACTAGTCACCATTTTTCTTCCATTTAGAAGCCCTGAGTTTTGCTGGTCTATAATTTATTAGCATAAAGGCATGCAGAATTGTCTATGCATTTCCCTCCCAGTGTTCCAGGCTCTTCACCCTGTGGAGTATCCCCAGTGTCGATTTTCCATATAAGATGATGGCTCTTAACATAAAGAAAAATGACCTGCCAACAGAAATCTATACATACCAAAAGACTGTTATCTTCCTCTAGCTCATCATCATCATCATCATCATCACCACCACCATCATCCAAGTCCTTCATACAATCTGCAGCCATCTTTTCAATATGATCCATTGGCAAAGGAACTGGAGAACACAATAAAAATAGACAAAACAAAACCTGAAGGAGGGAACCTTGAGATTGAGACACTTGTTGCTAACCCTAGAGACAGACAACAAGCATCTAAAGGATCCTACACTATTAAAAGACCACATGTCAACTCCATTCTTTCTAGCAACTTCTGCCTGTGCCTTCTTTTAGAGAGGTCAGATCAGCGATGACCCACTATAGGGCTTTTTCAATGTTAGCTTCACTTATATGGAATGGATACAGTGATATGAGGGCAATACCATTCTTATTTCTCCTTTAAGAGTTTGAAAGATAGTGCTGAGGGGATTTTAGTTGATTCTTGGATTTTTAGATTTTTGTAGGCTGTTCTATTGGATTAGTGGATTAGGAAATATAAATGAATTTTACTGTTCATGTATATTTGCATATTGTATGTAAACTGAACAAGCAAGTCAACAAATATAGGTGGATTAAGATCAAAGAAAGTAACTGTTACTCTGGACTAAGCTTATTCCTCTAAGAAACTATTACCAACCCTTCTGGAGGATTTGGGAGCTAAAGATGCACCATAATGACCTAGATACAGCCTTGCCCACATACAGCCACACTGCCACCGTAACATGTATTCTCAGCAAACTGTAGGTTGAACGCTTTCAGCCACATTTTATCCACAATCTTCCAGCACAGCAAAGACAAAAAAACTGCACACAGAGAGCCAGTGTGGTGTAGTGGTTAAAGTATCAGACTATGATCTTGGAGACCCAGGGTCCAATTCCCACTCTGCCATGTATGCTTGCTAAGTGACTTTGGGCCAGTCATGTACTCTCAGACCAACCTACTTCACACATTGTTGCAAGGATAAATGGAGGACAAGAAAATGATATAAGCTGCTTTGGGTCCCCATTGGGGAGAATGGTGGGGTATAAATTAAGTAAATAAATATAAATATAAATATAAATATAAATATAAATATAAATATAAATATAAATATAAATATAAATATAAATATAAATATAAATATAAATATAAATATAAATATAAATATAAATATAAATATAAATATAAATAAATATAAATAAATGAACTAATTAAAATAAAATTCACACTTGCATATGTACATTCACCACCCACACAATTTTCTCACTCTGATGCTTTGGACACAGATCTCTTGCAAGCAAGCCATCCATACTACATGTGATACTGACAGAATGGCAGTGGTGGGAGTAAGGAAAAACTGGTTTGGCCATCAATGTCTCCCATGTCTTTATCCTTCTTACCTCTACCTGCCACCACTTTGTTTGCTGTAGAAGCTATTACCATAGTTTTTGATGGTGGTGATCATTTATGATACTAGTCTCTTGCTTCTAATCCTCAGAGGCAGGGCACTTTATTTTGCTTTAAAGATGGGGAATGAAAGCCAATAAGGAAATAACAAGGATGTAAAACCTGAGCATGTCAGCTCCAACCTCAAAAATCTACTCCCTAGACCATTAGCTCTTCTAAACTAGCATTCTTAAAACATTTTTTTTCTCAACCCACTCCTCTTCTATTGTCTTTGTAAGCTTACAATCACAAGCCTTAAAGCTTGTATATATAGCTCACCCCTCCTACTGTTGTATCATGCCCTCTTTCCTCATGTTCTGCCATCTGTCCAACCTCTCCAGTCAACGTCTTTTGATTCCTATTGCTCACTTCAGTGGTTGTTTTGTACCCTCCATTGTATTTAAGCATGCTTGATTCTTACCATCGCAGAAAAGGGAAGATCCAAAAACAGAATCAACTAAGAAAGGAAGATACACAATCCCAAGGCCTCCTAGTAGAGAAGGGGTGTATGCATGTACCCATGCATTAGCCTATTTGAAATAGTCCTGAAAATCTTCCCTTCGTGTTACTATGAAAATCTAAAATTGGAGACCACAAATATTTACCAGTAGACAGTTTAAAAGCTTCAATTTGAGACCTTCACAGTAACATATACACTACAATCTTCAGGAAATTGGTCAAATTATTAATACAAAATAGGTATCAAGTGACACCTTAAAGACTTACAACATTTATTCCAGTACAAGCATTCATATTAGTATAAATAAATAAATGACATAAATAAATGTTACACTGTACAGAAACTTGTTCTTGGTGTCTGATGCAGATAATCATGCATCTTACAGAGTCTCTCAGTTTGCACTTGCAGCCAAGAAGATAAGATCTAAGGTAGCACTGAATGAGGCTGTTTCGTGACTCCTGGGATAGTTTGGTATACTGTACTGTTTTAATTAACCTTTTTAAAATGTGACACTGGAAGTTAACTGTTTATTAGTTGATGTGATGTTTGGAAAATTTGTGACAGCCTATGGCTATAGACAATAAACTCTGCATCTGCATATAAGTATAAGCAGACACAGACTTTTACTGCCACAGACTAAAATGGCTTTGTTACTGAATTGTGGTCAGACTACTGTTTTCCACCATGGCCAAAAGAGATTATTTCCAGTCTGGATAGGCATACCTTATCTTTGAGCCATTGGATCCAGTCGTTAAATGAAAATTTCCTTTCTGTGAATGAGTTCTTAATTAACTTCTGCATAACAAAGGCATTAATTCTCAACTAAATGCTAATACCTTAACTTAAAACAACTGTTCACCTTTTCTGATGAACAAACTTACTCTTTCCTTTAGGCTTCATCTTCCCAGTTGACACGTTCTCTCCTGTGATCGCAGCTAGTTCCGCTTCTAGGGCCCCGTCATCACCATAATCCTCCATTTCTCGCATCATCTCTTCAGGACTGAAATTGAGAAAAAGTCCCAGCTGATGCCAGGAAAGAAACTGTTTCAGAGAGCTCAGGAGGCTTATCACAGCCACAGCAATATTTGTGCTGTATGAACATGTCTACATATCACAAATGAAAATGGCAACACTGTCTTTATTTGCCCTGAACCAATGGCATTAAACTTCTCTGCTTTGCTAGTCCCGAAAGTAAGTTCTATTGCCAAGAGACATCATCATCAGTATATTTAATTCTCATAATGGCTTCATCTGTAGACACTTAAATCTGTGGGTTAGGGCCCTGCAGAGAAAAGGGATATCTTCCTATAAACTTGGGGGACCCATTCCTCAAGTTGCAGAAAAATATGAACAGGTTTTTTTTAAAATAGAGAGGGATCAAATCCCCCCAAACAGAAATGTGTTGTCTGCCTCTTTTGGACAGTGGGTGCGGGAGATGGAAAGGAAGCTGCCGCCACCTGAACCAGATAACCAGAGGCAGCAGCAACGCTTCAAAGCGGACAGAGGAAGGGGAGAGCGGGTGCTGCCATTTTCCCCACCACTCCTTGCAGGGGCAGCTCTGCGGACAGGGAAGGTGACAAGTAGAATAACAAGGGGACAAGCAGCAGGAAGCATGGAGAGGAATGAGTGAGATCCTCCCTTTCCCTGCAGCTTACTCCCTCCCCCTCCTGCTGCTTGGGGGAGGGGAGTGGAATCCTGAGCAACCTCCCATTCTATGATAGTACTGCAGGATGGCAGAGAGTAAAGGGAAGAGTTTACGATGGGATCCCTCTCCCCCTGAATCTCATGGGTCCCTGCTTGTGTGTTCTATTTTCTGATATACAGATCCTGAAGATTCAACTTTCAAGATTTTAGAGGAGCTGTTGTCATTTTAACAATATGGAATTATCAAAGTTAGTGCCAAAAAAGTTATACGCCAAAGTTATGCTTACAATGTAAAGAAAATATGCTCCTGCATCCCTGAGGTAAATGTGTACCTTTTAAACACGGCTTCTCTTTTTAAAGCTAACAAAGGTGCAGCAAGTGAGTAAGTATTTGGAAGAAAACTGGTATAGACAGTAAGACAATTATAAACCAAATTATCTGGCACATTCTATGTTCATGACATAGAATGGTTGGTATAGGCTGGTTTGAAGGATACTGACAGATCCTGCTTCATAGCAAAGGATTATCCTAGGTCTAGACAATTTTTGGTCCCTTCCATGAATATGTGTTTCAAAGAATAAACTAGTCTGCTGCCTGTAATCATTCACAGTACAATCCTAAACAGAGAGATACTCTTGTATGTGCATTGAAGTAAATTGGCTGGAAGACTGTAATTGCTTTGGACTATATCGTTACTGTATCAAATAACAAAAGAGATTTAAGCTACCTTGTTACATTCACACTTCAGAATGAAAGTAAATCATCAATCTGGCATTTCTACCAACCCTTAGACAGTGACAAGCCTATGAAAACAAGAAAAAGAAACTGACTGAAACAACAGAGTTTCAGGCATCCTGGCTCTCCTTCTTGCTTCCCTCAAAGGATAGATACCTCCCTAAGTCACTAAGCATTTCCACTATTACAAGTTTTCCTAAGGATTCAAGAATTGGCCAAACATTCTTGTAGAAACCTATGATGCTAATAAGGGCAAATGAGTCATCAGGTTCCAAGGCAAAGTTTTTAATGATAAAGTGCCTAAAAGAGTACAGTCCTTGTAAGAAGAGTCTACCTGGACATCTGTAAGGGCTTGTTTAAATCTAAGAAACCCTGCCATGCTGAAACCATAGAATTTAAGATACATGTATAATTCAAAGCTGGAGCCTGGAAGTAAATATTTGATGCACATAAAATACAGGTTATCAAATGGACCAATTGTCCACTATTCTAGATACAAGAAAAGGCTACAAGTATTATATAGTGTCTGAATTACATTCACACAATGAGAAATGCTGCACACAAAATGGGCTTAATATGCTGGAACATTCTAACTAGGTGCAGATATAGTTAGTAGAAATAGTTATATACCTGCTTTGCAGCAGCTGCTCCCTGACCCTTCTGTTGGGGACTTTTCCTGGGTCTTCTACCAAGCATTTTGGCTCATTAACACCAAATACTGCCTCCGATGAGTCCACAAAAATTGCCTACATCAAATATAACACACAAGACTTATTTATGCTTAAAACATACAAATACTTATTGGAAGCTATGCCTGAAATACCCATTTATCACTTCTAGGACTGCTACAAATCTAGTTCAAGTAGACAATCAGACAAGAGAGTTTGTCTCCCTAGATACCCTTGAACCATAGGAGATGGACTGGGCACCATTTCTTGAATGACTTAAAAGGGCCATCTCACAGAACCTGACCTTGTTAGGCTTCTTTACCTCATCACAGAAGGAACAGGCTGGTACTAGCCTTTTCGCTCCTAACTTACAGCCACCAATTCATAAAAGTCTTTTAAAATAAACATCCTGGGATTCGTAATTGGATAGAAGCTATACCATCTCACATGGAAGGTACGTTGCCAGCCCACCCCCAGGATAGAGGAGAGGAGGAACACTGGTATAGCACATCATCTGACTAAGAATACAGATTGAAATCCAGAATTTCTGTCATTAAAGAAATCTGGGATGGCCTCCTCCATAACGCAGCTCACTTCAGATGTCGCTTAATGCCGACTCTGTGGTAGATAACAGACCTGCTACACCTGCTGAAGAGTGCGCTTTATTATTACTTCCCATGCCCCATGGTCGAACCCTTGGTGTTCAAGTTTCTGAGACTCATCTGGCTCAAATGAAGCCTTACACCTGCAAATAAACCAAAGATGACCATTACTGTTCTTTTCCTGCACTTCTTTGGGGCACATAGCTGGTTCAGTATCTTAACGTTTCCCTCCCCACTATTAAAGTACCCCTAACTTCTAAGGTGCCCTGAATCACGTACATCACTCAGCTCCACGATGACTTGAGTGCATGACAAGATGCCCACACATAAAGCTTTCAGAGCAACTGCTACCAGCACGAACCCAAGACTTTGTAGAAGCGGTTCTCACGTTTAGCTACGAGGCGCCCGAGGACCATGCACCGTGAGAATCAGTACAGCCCCGAGCCCAGGAGAGGCACAGCAGCCAGCCAGCCAGCCACTGCCCACCGCCTCCAAGGGGTGAACTCCGTCAGAGGAGGCTACGAAGGACCCAGGGAAACAGGCTACGCTCAGTTAACAACAAACCGCCCCCGCCCAGCAGGAGGAGGAGGAGCGGGAGGGGGCCTGGACCGGCCATTGGCAGCTGCCCTAGCGCTTCTCCGCTGTTCAGGCTGCAGCCACAGAAAACCAGGAGGAGGCACCGCAGCCTATCCGACGACCCCGCCGAGACTGGCAGCGCCCGCGAGCACCAGCTTACCTCCCCGCAGACAGGAAGCGCGGCGGCGCAAGCCTTCCACGCCTGCTCCGCCTCAGAAAAGGGCTGCGCCAAGAGGCCCAGCAACGCACATGCGCAGATTGACAGAGACTCGGAACGGCTCGGAGGCGAGGCGGAGCAACCAGAAAGGGAGGGCGAATAGGCGGCGAAAGAACACCTGTTGCCGAAAGGGGCGCGCTAGTGGCTGTGAGCTCCGCGCTGCGCTTTGGCAAAAACCCTGCGCAGGGGCTGGCGGGAAACGCCAACCCAGAGCAAGGAATGAAGCCGAAGGAACAAGCGCCTTCCGAAGCTGCTGGAAAGATGACTCGGCTTCATATTATATGAGGCGCTTGCTGATTCAGCGCGGTCTGGCCCTTGGCCTCTGTGGAACAGATGACGGAGCGATGGTACTCTTTCGATGATAGAAGCGCTTACATGGATTTTGTTTCCTCACCAGCGCACTGGCTTATTTTTAAATGTCTTCAACAGTGTACAACCGGCCATATAGTAAAGCGCCAAGATTAATGTCAGAAATGTAGTAGATCTTCCTTTATAACATACAAGTATGAAAGTGCTGGCCCTGTAAGAGTGAAAGGCCTTTGTAAGATCCACTTATTTGGTACCAAAATATGGATTCATTCTCCATTCATAGGCACACCTTGAGATAGGAATTACTGCTGAGGCCGATGAAGGAGCGAGAGATGGGAGGTGACTCTCAAAGAAGGGCATTGCATGTTAGGGAGAGCTGCAGCGCTGTCTGTCCAGTCTTCCTCCTCTTGGCCGGGAAAGGAAGGGGGGAATCAAAGCTGCACTTTCAGGGCGAACTTTCTGTAAGCTGCATTCTGCTGGGATTCTCTGGTTCTGTTGGGCTTTGTTAGTTTTGGGGGGAGACTTTGGGTCAGTGGTTGCTCTTCTTCGTTTGGGTCAGCCTTCTTTATCCTGGAGAAAACATGCGATTCCCCCCTCCCCTATAGGGTACAATGGAGGGAGACCCCCCCCCGCCTTGTTCAGGGCCCATAGAATCAGATGCCATGGTCCAATTCACTCGAAACTTGGGAGGGGGCCTTTAAAGAGACAGCACTCACTTACACTCCAATTTTGGTATTGTTTGCTTTAAAAACAAACACTCCAGCCCACCAGAAAGTTTCCCTCATAGGGGGGAATAATGGAGCTGAAAGTATTTCAGTTTCTTCCTCCAAAAGCTGAAACCAAGTTCTATATAGGTGGTTTTAGAACCAAATATCAGGAATACTGATACTTATTGGATTTCTGATACCTGAATCTGAAAAATGTTTTTCCCCCTAGTGCACACTCCTAACTACACCAAACCTTTGCAGAGCTTTGTTGCAGTATTTATTGGCATTACTTGAGTTATTTTCTGTCTTCTAAATGAATGTCTTGGTAGATTCCATATGGGAAATATTTAGTAATCTCATTTAGGAAATTGTATTAAATGCACTCTGAAGTTTTGGTTTGTAACAGATTAGCATACTTGAAGTATGTATATTATGAATATTATGCATATTCATAAAGATGTCAATCCCGTTTTAGTATGACACCTTACCTCAGACAATTAAATGTAAGCATATCAAACTTCATTTCATATTCCCACTGAAGAAAGTAGAAAGTCAATTAAGGTCCTTGTCTCTTCAGGTAAAGCCAATATGAACTTCAGCTTTTGTGTAGTTAAATAAATGCCACTTTGGTCATAATAGTGTTCTGGTGAAATATAATTTCAACAAACAAGGTACCTTGAAAGTAGTTAACTAAACTTTTATATTTTTTTTTACTCTCCCAAACAGGGCTGGCTCTAGGTTCGGGAGGGACCAGGGCAGAGAGTGATCATCAGGGGTCCCTTATGCCCACTAGGCTCCTCTTCTTGCCCTCCCACTTGTTCCTGAACCTGCCTGTGCATCCTTCCTTCATGTTCTTGCTAGTTCTCCCACCACCTGCAGTCACAGCTGCCCATACTGCCTGCATTCCCTTTCCCCAATAGTGCTAGGTGGTGGTAGAGCTAGGCAGCAGTACAGCAGCAGCAATGCTGATGCTTTGTGCATCACCCACATGCCCTTGTCCCGCACTGCTAGGCAGCATATGCAGCTGGAAGAAGAGGTGACAAAGCACTCACAAGCAGGTAGTGGGAGTGCAGGCATCAGAGAAGATGGATGAATAGGGAGTCAGAAGCAGTGGGCTCCATCAGAACCCATAGACCCTGATAGCTGCCCCACCTTGCCATGTTTTGACACCAGCCATTCTCCCAAAATAGGAAGAACATTGCCATCTACTGGCCATATACTGCATATGCAACACTTTCAGCCCAAGGTAATCGACTCCCAAATCAGTCTGAGTATCCAAGGTTGGGGGGGGGGGGAGGGAAGAAACCGTGTGTGTGTGGGGGGGGGGGTAATAACAAGAACCCCAAAAGGCTAAAAATACTATTAAATAACAGAATATTTAATTAAATATAAATATTAAAAACATATGTTTTATAAGATTCTCTTTAATAATTTTTTTTAGCCTTTTGGGGTATAGACTGCTATTACCCCACACAAGGTTTCTCTGCCCCCCCCCCCAACCTTCTTGGTTACCTGGCTTCTGCTGGGTTGAAAATATTTCCCCCCTCTTGGTTTTGTCTTTGCTCCCAGTCAGTCTGCCATGGTTAGACCAGTGTGGGCTTATAAGCTTCTTCTTCTACTTCCCAATTTTCACTAAGGGGACATGCCTGATCAGCAAATCATAATTAAATCTTAGATCAGTTGAACAAATAGTTTAATACAGGGACCATTTTAACATTAAGATTTTATAAAAGTGAAATTAAAAAAATATAGAACTACATTGAAAAATCAAAATAAGAGACTAAACTGGCATGAATTTGAAAATACAAATGATAAACAAGTTTCAATCTGCACCATTTAAAACCTCTTTAAAAATTAAAATTAACCTCCCCACCCAATTATGTTATCAACAAAATTGCTTTATTCTTCCTTGAGCGCGTACATGACATCATCTCGGCTAATATTAAGTCGAATTCGCCTTTGTAGATATTTATTATTCGATTCTGTCAACAAGAGTCTACAGGCACTAAGCCGAGAGGAAATTGCCATTATTTCTGATACAGTAGGAGTTTTCAGGCCTTCAATCCTACACAGTGCAACATGCTGGTGAAATACCTAAAGAACAACAACAACAGTGAATTTTTTCAAAAAATACAAAGCAAGCATCAATTGGAGAAAATGGATCTACCCATCTATATGGACACTATTTAAACCAAGTATATTCTTTTCAGAACAATGCTGTTGTTTATTCAGAACCACAATATTTTATAAAAAGCTTTATCCGTGGATGGTATACAATAACCCAGGCAGGTATTTACACCTCACATGTACAAAATTTCATTTCCCCCCCTACAACACATTCCTTTAAATTCAAGGGAGTTTAACACAATTTGGGGTTCACAGGGGGAACTGAATAGGAAAATGACAGAACTAGAGTAAAATCTAGTCCATACACTGACCATCATGGACCTGTATCCTACCACTCTGTTCAGTAAAGTTTGAAGCATTCCTCCAGCCTAAGGATTCCCCATTGGCTCTACTGCCATTAAGATGGTGAATTTTATAAATACCTGCTGAACTGTAGCCTCTTCTAGTCCTGACCTGTGAAATTCTGCTATAGTTGCTTTCAGGAAAGTTTGCTCCTGCAAGGAAGCATTCCTGAAAGAGAAAAAAAAGTCCAAAAGGATTAAATAGCCAAGACAAGGATTTTATTGTTTTGCTGATTTGACAAGCAATATTTTCAAAAAATACCATTTTTCAAAATATACACCACAGAAGAGTGAAAACCATCACTTTGAAGAAATTGCAAATATATATAATGGTGGATAAAATATGTTATTCTGAAAAGCACTGTATTTATAAAAGTTGCAGTTTGAGATGTGAGATTTCTTGAAATTGTGAAGCTATAGAAAAACCCCATAGAAATGTAAAATATGGAAACGTGGAGTGTGTTGAAATATATGTAATACTTTTCTATCGATCCTAAATTTATTTTTACTGATTTAACAACATAATACTTATTCATAACATAGCATAATAGGCTGGATCCCATTGAAAAGATCTATGCATATGTGGGAAGGAGCAGGGGAGAGAACACATTTTTTCCTGCATGTTTCTGTTTATTCCCCACAGGCCTTCACATCTCTAGCTGCAATTTTCAATGCCTGCTAAAATAGTTAAAGCAAATATATGTTTAGACAGAATCCTTAACAACATTTTCATAACAGCTGTGATACCCGCTTAGAAACTCTGGACCCTTTATGCCTGCCCCATACTATGAGCTGAGGAACATCACTCTGCATTTCCACTTTTAATGTGGACATTTCCTTGACACGAAAAAGAACTGGACCACTCCTATTCAAACTGTTTAGATAGTGGAGCCATGCAGAGATGTGGACAGCTTCCACTACAGCCAATCAAATTTAACAACAGGACAGAGGACTATCCAAAGACGCTGTGCTAGGTTCTAACCAGAAGTCAGCAGATACCTTAAGGATTAGTAATCTTTTGTGCAAAGCAAAAATGATGAATTGTCTGAGAGCACTAAGACTTGCTTTTGTAACACTAAGATTTAGAAAACTGCTTGGACCATGGTGGTGGTGGAAAGTGCTGTCAAGCCACAGCTGATTTATGATGACCCTGGTGGGGTTTCATGGCAAGAGACTAACAGAGGTGGTTTGCTGCTGCCTGCCTATGCAACTCTGTTCTTTGTTGGAGGTCTTCTATTCAATTACTAAACAAGGTCAATCCTGCCTAGCTTCCAAAATCAGACAAGATTGGGCATGCCGGGGCTATCCAGGTCAGGGTGCTTGGATCATAGTAGGTACTTTAAAAGTTCATTACAATTAGCTTCTACTCTATTTGCAGATCATGCCATACAGAGTGAGCTCAAAGATCACTGTAATGCCAAAATCTGGTACTACCTAATTGTATTTATATAGGGTGATGAGAACATTTCATCCATGGCTTCCATGATGTGTGTCATGCTGACTAATCCACAGTCACTCTTTTGATTAGAGAGTTCACAGATCTCGGTGGATCTTCTGCAGATATCAAGGCAACGTCTTGCATCACCAGACAGAGCAGCTATCTAAAACAAAATAATGAAATAATAAGAGCAGTTTCTGATATCACAATACTCAGAAAACAAGGTAGATTTAAAATATACTATTTGCTCCTTTAAAAAAAATCTCTCATTAGCCTCCATCTCAACCTAGTTTAGGCTGTTTCCATTATTATTGAGATTCAGATTATAAACTCCTTTGTTGCAAGGGCCTGCCCTGTTGCTTTTACTATTAAAAACCATAATCAGCACTGAATTTTAAATATGGACAGCCTCTACAGTATACAAAAATGAGAGTGTGTTGCCTTCCCTGCACAATGATTTTCTGGGTAACACTAAAAATTGAAACTGATCACTTTGACAAAGGCTTTCCGAATTCAAATAAATTAAGTTAGAAAACAACACATTTTTTCTTAGATCTCAATGGAGAAAAGATGTCCATTATTAGACCAATGAGAGGTTGAAATGAAGTCAACAGATACAAGATTACTATATGGGACTGCAGAGGTCTTAAATGTCACAAAAGTGTCACTTAGTTGTTAGGACCAGTGCTTTCTAGGTTGAAATATCCTTGTACTTAGTTTACCTTTCTAGAAACTAGTTGAATAGCATCCTCTTCAAATGCTCTCACATGGACCATCCTGGAGGAAACAATCTGCTGTAACTGTTTGTAGGTATACGGCTGGAAAGACATTCTGGTAAGGCCCTACAATGAAGAAAATGTGCAGCTTCATTTCTTCTAGAAACTACTTAAACTGACTTCTAGCCCCTTTTTTTGGTTACTACCCTTTCACAACTAAACAGCAGCATCTTCCATTAACTACATTTGCATCCTATGGAAACAAGTTTACAAACCATACTGGAACCCACTTAAGACATGCAAAGTGATTATCTTGGGACAAGGAAATTCTACATTCATGGAAAATTAGAGCTTACAGCAGATACTACATAGATTGCTGAAAAAACCAATTATCTAGAGAAGACTTATGTGCCATCAGGCCCCCTCAATGCTGAATAATTTTAGAAAGTCATGCTGAAATATAAGTAGCTATACAAATACAGCTTGTCTGAGCAGTTATTTAGAAAAAAAGGTTTTCCCTAGCATGTTTTATACATAAGCTAAACACTTGGAAACTGGCCTCAAGTCTAATATTTGTTGGTTTATCTGTAAACAACTCAAATACTTTTTTCAGAATTGACATTTTGTTTCATGAGTTGATGAAACAAGAAACCCTGTATTTGGGATCTATTTGCATCCTTCGTCTTTCAGAGTTTCTAACACATCAGTAGAGTGCAATAAGCCAATTACATAGCAGTGTGGTAGGGATGAGCAATGAATGTTTGTCTGAACAAACTCAGACCATTTTCTTGAGTGATATGTACAACTAACCACAATTACAACCGTGTAGTTGGAAAATTACAAACAATGCATAGGGTAAGTAGTCATCATATAAGTATCTAGTAACAATCCTATCAATGACTCATAAAGGCAAAGAAATCCAATAACAACAACAACGATCCACTCTTCACACAATCAATGGAGCTGGTCATATGCAATCCAAAATAATTATCATTTACTGACAAAATTCACATAAAATATATATTCTTATATCCAATCAAATCCACACACAATCAACGTGCTTCCAGTTATAAACCATGTTTCAATGGAAACATCTTCAGGTATGGATTGATCAAAGTTGTGATGGTTACATGTGTTTCTTCCGTTCTCAAAGCTAAAGTGACTGTGCACTATTTCCCAGTTTGTACATTCAAGAAAGCAACAGCTTATTGACACAGAAAATTCTTCAAACTTTATGATATTGTGCCACTCAATTTCTTGGCAAAAGCCTTCATCCCCTCTGGTTGGCTGTAGTATGACCAGCGGCATCGATTGTGTGAACAGTGGATTACATATGCCTTTGAGTCATTGATAGGATTATTACTAGATACTTATATGATGACTACTTACCCTATGCAGTGTTTGTAATTTTCCAACTACATGGTTGTAATTGTGGTTAGTTTTACATTTAACACCATAGTCCTTTTTGTTGTTGATACCTCTCAAGTGATATGTACAACAGGTTGCTACATTTACTTTTATCATACTAATAAGAAGTGATAGCCTAAGCAAATGAACAGGTTTTTCATTCTTGGCTGTACAAGAGATATGAGATACAAACAACCTCAGCTGAAAGTTATCAAACCACAGTTTGGTCTTAATAAAGGCAAAAAACAAATGAATACAATCACTGAATATTCAGGAAAGCACCAGACTTGAACACTGTTTAGGATTCTTTATAACCACAGCAATAAAACTGCAAGGACATACCAGCCTGCTAGCTATTCGGTTCATCATGATTCTTTCTGGCAAATCCATAGTGTTAGCAATGGCCAAGACAATCAACTTGGAACCTTTATGGGTTGGCCAGTCGAAGAGATTATACATCACATTTTGTTTTCGGGTCCACAAGAGGTCAAGCTAGAGAGAAAAGAGTGTGGGTAAAAATAGGAAAATGCTCTAGAAAGGTTTGGGAGATAGGATGTCAGTTGCAGTTTTACAGACAGATATCTTTGTACAAGCCATTTTTCTCTTTTGACCTTGCCTATTTGAAATGGACACACAAGAACATACAAAACTGTTAGGTAAGTCTGTGCCGTGATACTTCCTCACTAGATCCTAACCACTGATTTCATAAAATAAAGCTAAATACTTTAAAAAAATATATAAACTGTATCACATCAACATGAGCATTCGTCTGAATGCTTGCCTACATGTACAGTGAGTAAAAAAACTAGGGATTCTTTCTTCATGCCTCAGTGAAAACCTTGCATAACAGACAACCTTTTGGCGAGCTGAATCCCTAAAGCTGGCAATTAATTCCTAAAAACGTATCTGGATACTATAAAATCACATCTTGTCACTTCAAGTCTCATATTTACATTTCTCATGGTTCAATATGTTTCAGAAAATTTATTTAGGGCAGGTCATAATCACTTCCTTCTCACATTAGGAGAACCCCCACATTACCTCATCCACTACCAGTACTATGGCTTTCCTTTTGGGACTAGGTTTGCAGAACATCTTCTCCAGCAGCACTGCAGCATGAGTAGCAGTTGCCTTCTGGTCCGTCAGTAACTGAATGGGATTAAACAGAGTCACAAGTTAAGATCTGCATAGTAAAAGAGAACAACAGAATCTGCTTAGCCAGGTTTGTCTTGATCTTTACAGCTCTTGACATATGAATTGAATGCAAAGATTTTGAAACTGCATTACATATGAACAGTTCAGAGCCACACAATCAAAGCAAAATATGAGACCTGAAAGCAAAGTATATAGATTACTTCACTAAGAGCCTTATCTCTTGTCTTCTGCAGGTACCACAAGCCAAGTATCTTGGTGCTTCCATTTACAAATTGTTGCAGTAAGGAAAAATAGTTGTACCTGCAAAAGGTAGTGCCACCAACTCACCCCAGTTCTTGCACGATTCCTCTAGTGTACAGATATAACATTATTCTTTTGCCTAATTTGTTGCCCTTGAAGGGAGCCTTTATATAATCTTCCAGCCTCCAAATACTGCTTGGTAGAGATGGCCTATGTTAAGATACTGTGCAAAGAAAGCCTATATTCTAATGTTAGTATTATTCTATAGGAGTGTCAAAAGACACACACACAATTATTTTTAGTCTCTCTTAGGTCTTTTCTGGTCAGTCATAAATTTAATCTAGCTACAAGAGTCTTGTCTGACCCATTAGACAAGGCCAAGGGTAGAAATAGTTTTGGTCACAACTCACCTTGACCTAAACATGACTGAATCCAACAATATTTTCAGGGTGTAAGCTTTCGAGACTCAGATCTCCATTCCTACTTGTGTCTGAAGAAGGGAGGTCTGACTCTTGAAAGCTTGCACCCTGAAAATCTTGCTGGTCTCTAAGGTGCCACTGGACTGGAATCTTGCTGTTCTACTGCAGACCAACACGGCTACCCACCTAAAACTGCTAGTCCACAGTACTATCTTATGATCCTAGGTTTACAATTAGTCTGAAGCTTAGGGATACACATTGGCCCTGTCTCCATACAGACTGTAATATTTTGCCATGTAATTATGTTTTTTATTTGGGCTAATGTGAGGGATTGAATGTATGTTTGCTAGGGTTTAAAATACAGGCTTCCAAGGGAAGAAAGAGGGGGGCTGGATGGGTGAATGAAGTGTGATCATTGGATGGTAGTTATACCCTAGGGAGCTGAGTGAACTGCAGTTCAATCATATTCGTTCTGATGGAGAGACAGAAGTCGTGAAGTGCTGTAGCCTGAAAGAGGCCTATATTCTTTTCTATAGATTATATTAGCCTAAGTGGCTAAGAAGTCTTTGTGACTAGGTCTGTTTAGAAAAATACAAAAGCAACCTGTACTTATCTTGCAACCAAAAAGCTAGTAGTTTTAACGAAACTGAACTACCCTGAGACCATTATGCATATTTACTTCTAAATAAACTGTAGTTCTGTTAAAGTAAGACAATCTGTTTTATCTAGTGAAAATAATCCCTTTTTACCCCACATACTAACCATTTTGTCATTCTACCAAATACATGGATCTGATGAAGAGAGCTGTGGCTCTTGAAAGCTTATGCTGCAATAAAGTTGGTTAGTCTTAAAGGTGCTAGTGGACTCTTCTATTTTGCAACTACAGACTAACGTGGCTAACTCCTCTAGATCTAACTACCAAATATATCTAAGCCTTCCTATGCACCAGCATTCTGCACCATATTGACTTTGAGGGGAGACGTATATTGAGTGAATTTACAGTAGTCTAATTTTAATGTTACACAGCATAGAATCATAGAATTGGAAGGGAATGTATAGACCATCTAGTCCAACCCACTGTCCAATGCAAGGAACAGCAGCACAATGCAGGAACAGCCATGAATCCAGCATGAGTCCAGATCAGCTGCATTTACTTGCTTCTCTAGCAGCAGTGCTGGATCCAGTATAAACCCTAGTCTTTTCACTGAGCCAGCCAGGATCAACTGGATCCCATAAAAATTCAGAATCACAATGTCCTTCAAGATCTCTGTTTTTCCAACCAGCATCATTTGGTCTTGTCTGGGTTCAACTTCAATTTGTTTGCTTTCCGCCATTTGACAACAGCTGTCAAGCAACGATTCAGTACCGCTACAGCATCATCAGGGGATTTGGATAGCAAGATAGAGAGCTGGGTACCATCTGCATATTGATAGCATCCAATTCCATGGCTGTGATTGATTTCTCCTAAAGGCTTTACATAGAGGGTAAATAACATGGAGGATAAGATTGTGCCTTGTGGAACCCAACAAGATAACTGTGGAGATAGCTGGTCTCCAACAGCAACACATTTGAGTCCATTCCATGAGAAAAGATTTAAATCAGTCCAAGGCACATCCCCTGATACCTACTTCTGCCTCCAATGCCTCAACAGGATGGCATGGTCTACTGTCTACTGTTATCAAGGCTGCAGATAGATCCAAGAGTAACAGTGAAGTGTGGCCTTCATCTGCATTCAGGTAGAAGTCATCAACTAGAGCCACTAGAGCATACCATAGCCTGGCCTAAAACCAGACTGAAAATGGTCCTGAGCACAAGAGTTGTCCAAGAAAGCCTGGAGCTGGTCAGCTACTGCTCTCTCAACTACTTGCCCGCCAAAGGGCAGATTAGAAATTGCGTGATAATTGGCTACCTAATTTTTGACTAAGGATGGTTTTTAAAATAGTGACAGATTACCGCCTCTTTGAGAGGCTGACAGGTGCCTTGAGTTACTGATTGATTTATGATAGACATCAAGGGTTCCTTTAATGGTCTTTACAAGATTTTAGTAGCTAGGATGGGCAGGAGTCCAGTGTACAAGTAGCAGCCTTCACAGAAGCTAGAATTCTGTCAATATCTGTCACTGTAACTGGGTCAAAATGATCCAGAAGCAGACTGGACAATGTGCTACTTCTGTATTACCTATATTACAACTGGCATCAAGATCAGAACGCATTTGTGCTATTTTATCAATAAAAAAATTACAAGTTGTCACAGCTACTTGCCTGTTTTTGAGCCAATGAACTTTCAGATTTAGGAGACAAAAGATGTCAAGATACCTTAAACAGCTGGGAGGGATGTGAACCAGCTTATGCAATGGTTGCAGAAAAAAAGGTTCTTTGCTGCTACATCACTGCTACTTCTTAAGTTTTCCAATGGGCTCTGTAGCACATTCTATTGGATTCAGCACAAGTTTTCCAATGTCTTCCAACCCTCTTTAGATCACCCAGCTTTGCTGGTAACTACGGGGCTGGCTTCTACTGCAAGAGTGGGAGAGGTCAGGAGTTTCAAGGTGCTTCACATTCCACTGCCACTTCAACAGAGCCTGTGTTTGGAATTTTAAAATCATCCAAAGCATTCTGGAATCCAGAAGTATTCATAAACCTACCAAGCAATCAGTGAACTACTTTCATTATGGGCTGTAAATACATGACGTTGAAACCTGGCAACAGCTAGAAAGTGAAAACACACGAGTAGGAAGCAATTGCCAATTAACAAATTCAAGGAGTCAAAGGCATATATTAAATACAAAATATTATCTTCATATATAGTCAAAATTCCTCACATAGTCAACATAATATTGCAAAGTAAATTTCAAACAATTACAGTATCATGATGGTGCAACACAAATACAGTCAGGAAGAACATCTTACAGGTAAGCTTCCATGAAAGATTACAAGGTAAGTTGTAAAGAAGTCCTTTTTATAATAAAGTGCAGTGCTTATTTTTCAGGTGGAGCCGGAGAAAGCCAAAGGCACGTCAGATCGCCATACACACAGTGCCGACTTGACTCTGGTGTTTCATCAGATGACCTCTTCAGGGGCGAAGGAACATCCACCATACAAAAAGTCAATAAGTAATGTCAATTTCAAGCACCAACCAGTCAATTGTCCCATGCAGAAGTCAAGTGAATTACTGTCGGCGTTGGCGCAATGACCACCTGAAAAACGAGCACTGCACTTTATTATAAAAAGGACTTCTTTACAACTTACCTTGTAATCTTTCATGGAAGCTTACCTGTGGAATGTTCTTCCTGACTGTATTTGTGTTGCACCATCATGATACCGTAATTGTTTGAAATTTACCTTGCAATATTATGTTGACTATGTGAGAAATGTTGACTATATATGAAGATAATATTTTGTATTTAATATATGCCTTTGACTCCTTGAATTTGTTAACTGGCAATTGCTTCCTACTCGTGTGTTTTCACTTTCTAGCTGTTGATTTTGAGTAGGTACCTCCCTTTTTACTGGTTGATACCTGGCAGGCTGCAAAAACTCATTGGTGGGGCTGGGAAACATGCTTATGGGCCATATATTATGCAAAATTAGTACTACTAGAGGGGAAGCAGTGATCTGAGTGCTTAGCTGGTATAAGGCAGTTGTAGTCTAGACTAGGTCTTAGGAAGTAATGAATGAACTTAAGTTCAGAACTGTAAGTATTGTCAGGTTGTGGCCTAGCTCAAATATGTGGTTGCCGAGCTGATTATTAACTCCTGTGGAGCAGTCTCTGAATTCCCACAGATTTGAACTTGGAGAGGCTGCTCTCAGAAAGGCTATGATTCACTTCCTAGATTTTCATACAGCTGAAACACTAATTAACATCTCAGCCCAGATTGGCTCTTGAGTTTCCAAGTGATTCACTAAGTCCTGAAAAAGATGGCTTCTCAGCTCACCCAGTTCCCCAGTTAGTTTTCTTCAGCCAAGGTGTGACCATGATGCAAGTATGCCAGAGAGAAGCTGAAAGCTGCATGCTATTCATCACCTCAGCATATCCATATGCTGAACGAGCTAGGCATGGGAGAGGGCTCGCATTCTAACAGATAAGTGAGTTAAGCAACAATGGATGCCAAAGTCAGATGCTAGCTCTCAAGTTTTAGATAGGCAGATTTTATTATATAGCAACAGTAAGGCTTTCTTGTTTAAATATTTGTCCTGTGTAAGAGTGCTTTATGCTTTTTCCAAACTCTCCTTAAGCTAATAAACATAACTTTTATTTAAGAGGCAGTCTACCATATAGCTAGCCAAAATGTGTTCTCCTAACTGGCAGATGACTGGACTAGTAGAGCAGTCTTAGGTAGTTACTTATTCAAATAATCTCAAAGGTTTCTTCCCAATATAATTTCAAGCACAAAAAATCACTCACATTTAGGATCTGCACATAGGCTTGCTGGGGCTCTGTCAGCTTCATGCCATTGATTTCTATGAACTGGAAAGATGGCAGCTCATCATTTTCTGCTGCTTGTTGGAGACAATGAATGACTTCATGAACTGTTGCTGTTTTGCCTGTTCCAGGAACTCCAGAAATGTACATGCACCTTGAACAGCAAAAAGGCAGTGATGTCAATATGAAAGGACAAGCTGTGAACTGATAAGGATTCTCCGGGCAGAGCAAATACCATTCCCCATCCCCCACTCGCCCAGCTTTCTTCCTTCTCTCCTGTTTGTCTACTCTTATTTCTCCCCCCTGCAGCCATCCCTCCTCCCCCTTGCCCAAGTGCCCACCTGCTCTTTTCTTCCTCCCAGCCACTCACCTCACCCACTTGTTATTTTCTTCCTCCTCTCTTTAGCAGTCCCTACACAGTTTCCTTCCCTCCTGTTTTCTCTCTGTACCTGCTTCCTCTCCCAAGTTAGTCATTTTGAAGCTTCAGATCTTGCCACCCGAAGTTCATTTTGAGAAATATTTACTTTAGCCCAGTGTTGCCCCTCCCTCCCATTACAGAATTTTTATCTGCATGGGTGGGAGAACAATTTTAGTTATTCGATGTATCAGTGTTCTTCAGTCCACAGCTAGGGTGGGTTGCAAGCCTCTATGGAATTGCCCCCACTTTTTTGCAGCTTTTTGGTAGGATCTGTTGACAGTGGGCATATGTAAACAGCAAGGGCACCACATGCCCTGCCTCTTTGCATGTAAGCTCACTGAGCAACTAAGTATCATCTAATGCTGCTGAAAAACTACAGTATGCATTTATTTACTGAACTGACAGGCTCTAAAAAACTTTTCACAAAAACAAAATGATATGCTTCTGTTTTAACCTACACTGATAAAAACCCTTATAACAATGTGCCATAAAAATTGATTAATGTCAATGAGTTAGAGTAACTTTTTATCTCTGTTTAGTCAGACACATGCATATATATTTCTTCACATCCTTCCTCTTCCCTGAAACCAACCATGCAAAAGCAACTTTTCACTGATCCCAAGAAAAAGGTTAAGAACACACTCACCCTGCCGTCCCATCAATGAGTTTGCTTTCTATGAAGTTATAGATATCCTGGAATTCCTTTTCACGGCACGGCAAAGACTCTGGGACAGTAGAAACATGCAGCCTTTGATTAAAACAAGAAAACAGATTATAAAAGGTAGTTAAGAGTCTTGTTACAAGAGATGCACAAAATATAGAAGAGACATCAGTAAGAAGCCTTCTTCTGTTCTGAAGAATTCTTTCAAGTAGTGTTAGCGCGGCAATACTGCAATTGGAGTGTTAACATGAAGCCTTAACGTTGAACTCAGATTTTCAAAGGGCTCTCAATGCAAAACCAAACCAGTAAAAAAAGCGATACCCATTATTAAACACACAACTTTTCAAAGGAGCACTGATATTACTGTTAAAGTTGTACTTTACAGAAGGCATAGGGAGTGTTTCCCAATTGCTTTTGTTTTGAAATCAGATTGTGTGTCTCACTTCTATTTCCATCAGGAACTTGTCACTTTACCTTATCCTAGCCTCTTCTAACACATTGGCTGGCTCTTGTATTGTCTGATTCCGGCTGCGAATTCTGGGAATAGCATCATGTGGAGTCTTGGGGGTTCTTGGCTCAGGCTGCAGAGGAAAGTCAAATCTAACTAGCAGCACAACTAGCTTCAAAAACATATGCATAAAACATTTAATGATACCAAGTTAAACAGATACAATAAATGTCTGATTATTTGCTTCTTTCCTGCAGCTAAACCTTCAGATGGCAGTTAAATGGAGGAAGCAAGAGGGTTACCATCTAATAAGTCTGAAAAATGTGGAATAAATCTTTTTGAACATTTAGGACTAAGGCTCATGTGGATGATTTCATAAGCACACACTACTTTACTTTATGTAAGTATATCATATGGAACTGCCCTGTACTTCAGACCATTTATCTAAATCCAAATCGCCTACATTGCATTGACCCTGCCATAGCCTCATCCAAGTAAATGATGTACAAGGTGCACTTTACTAATTTCAAATAGTATTTTTTTCTTCTCTTTCCCCTAAGATTTCTCTTTAATCTGCTGGCCTCTTTTAAAAGAAAAAAAGCTCTGATTTATTTTAAGTTGTGTATAAATTGTTATTTAATTGATTACTTAAATGTTTATAAACTTTGAAAATCTTAAATTAGTTTTAAAGTAGTTCCCAAAAGATACCAGTATGCAAGGACAACAAAATAATAGAAAGTTGTGATGGGCTGCACTTTTTAAAGTGCTGTACAAACAGCTGAAGGAGTGTGAAGGGTTAATTCTTCACGGAAACAGAGAGCCTTGAGTGACTGACTACCGAGGTGTGCGATTTGGGATTCCAACTGGGAAAAAACACCCAAATCAGACCTGATTCTGAAAGATTTGGGATTCCTGAATCGGGCCCAGCATTGCTGGCCCAATTCAGAAATACCGACTCAAAGCTTTCCTAAGCAATTTGGATCGCTTTGTAAAGCTTCAGGTCAAGTGGTAGCAGCCTGCAGCACTTTTCTGGTTGTTTGCATTTGCAAACAGCCAGAAAAATGCTGCTTGCTTTCAAATTTCCTGCCCTTCTGCTTTTTTCCCCTGATGGGAGGGGGAGGAGGGTCTCCTCCTCCTCCCCCTCTCATCGGGGGAAAAAAGCAGCAGGGTGGGAAGTTTGAAAGGATTGCAAGCAGCATGGAAAGGGTTGCTTTCAAATGCCCAGCCACTTGCTTCCCCCATGCAGGCTTTGAAAGTTAAAGCATCCCTTTCCAAAGGGGCGCTTTCAAACCTGACGCTGCCTGCTTCAGCTGACAGGCGGGGCAGCCTGCTCCCCACCTGTCAGCCGAAGCAAGTGGTGCAGTGTTTGAAACTTAAAGCACCCCACGGCTTGCCACTTCAGAAACTTCCAACTCTTTTTCCTACTTCAGAAATTCCGATCGGGAAACCCAAATCTTTTTTTGTTGCACGCTCCTACTGACTAGTCCAAGGAATCCGATTGGGCAGCATGAGCTGAAAAAAGAAAAAAACCTTCTGAACTGGATGCTGGGGAGAAGAGAATTTTATTTCAATCAAAGGGGGGGGGGGCACGTCATAAAAGTTTTTTACTCCAAAATTTGGAATTTAGAAGCATACAAGTGGCAAAAGAGAAGTGATCTTTAAATTTTTCCTCTAAGATAAATTATTTATTTTTGACCTGACTCAAATAAATAAACGTTTTCCCATTTTCCCAGATCAACAAAACTGGCTAGGACTAGGAGTCATTACAACGAATCTTACTGTTTTGCTTGAAGTTTTGCTTGTTTTGGCAGGAGTCCCAGCAGATTCTTTTCTTGTACTATTTTGAGCAGATTTTATTTGCCTTTTGGGTTTTTGAAACACCTTTATATCTTCATCATCACTGCCAATGGAATGAGAACTTTCAGCAAGAGGGAAGTACTCTTTTTCACCTTCCTTCCCAGATGAATCTAAAAAACTAAGAGAGTAAATGGATATATTATGTAATGTTTAACAGATAACGGAGCTGCAACATTAAGTACTGTATATGTCATACAAGTTATCTACTGCTGTTACCTGTTTAATGGTAGCCGTTCATATTAGTAAGCAAATAGAAACTTCCATCTAGTTGTCCAGTCACCAATTCCTAGAACAAATCTCAGCCATAATTTTCAAGTATTAGTGTAAATGGTAATGCCTTCAGATTTCTGGTTCAGTAGACATAAAAGAGCACCAAATCACAACCTTCAGGACTTATGAAATGGGGCCTCTGTTTACACAGTCATTTGGAAACAGATCTATCCATTAAATATACCACTATTAGGCAATCACCACCTTAAGAGGATGGCAGTTAATATACTGTCACAGATATGAAGAGGAACATAGGGGAAGAGTTGCTCATCTTGACCAAAAAGATCATGGAGGATATTTCTGCAGGCCAAAAAGAAAGCTGGCCTAGTATCTCGGCTGAACACAATAGAATAGCCTTGGAGAGGAGTAAGAAACAAAGATTAGAACCAGTCTAACCGGTATCAATTGATAATATGCAAAGGGGCCCAGGCACAAGAAGCATGTAAGAAGGGTAAGAATGTCCAGCTTCACAAAAGCTATAGTTCAACAATGATGTGTACTGGTTGAGGGCCAACAGATGTATCTTACAATTGTTATGTATGAGAAACTTTTAATCACTATAGGAAGATATTCAAGTATAGTTAATTTTGTATGCTGTTTGAAAATATGAGATAATTAGTTAGCAAAGAATGTGTATCCTTATCAAGTGGGACAGCTCACTATTGTTTGGAAATTACTTTAAAAACCTACAAATATGGAAGGCTGAATTAATTGGGAGTTTCTCCTTAGAAGAGGCTTCTTTCTTGTGACCTCATCATTGGGTAAGATACTTTTATGGATACATGTAATTATTCTTCTTTAACTACCTTTGTAGCAGTAATAGATAGTATATTTTTCTGTTGAGGTAGTCAATGTTAAATATGCAGAATAGTTAAGCTGTAATAAAGGGCTGAAACGGAAGCAAAGATTCTCTAATACTTGTGTACTATACCCAGAACGAAACAGAAACATCACTGAAGTGTACCTCCTGCCAGGAATTAAATGATCTGATATGGGAAAACTAACACTGCAGTCCTAATAGTGCAATCCTAAGCAGAGTTACTCCAGTCTATGACCATTGATTTCAATGAGCTTAGACTGGAGTAACTTTTTTTAGGATTGCATTGTAAGTTGTCGAGGGCTTCTGAAGTGCATGCCTATATTTGAATCAGATATAGGCATGCACTTCAGAGGCATCCAGCACAATGTGAAGCATTTATTCTTTTTTTTTTACTGTATGATAGATAATAAGAAGGCTGCATGAGAGTTTTAAGTCAGAAACAATTTTGTGTTCTTCGCAACTGCTTTTTATTATGAACTAGGAAATACTCTTCAGTATGACAGGTGAAGTGCATGGAGGAAGGAATACGGCCACTGCATGGACCCAACTCAGTCCTCTGCAAATCAGGGTAACATGCTCTAGCCTATGCCAAAGGCCCCTGTGACAACATGAGGCTCCTTTTCTATTAACTCCACAGGCAGAAGAGAGGAGGAGGCATTTTGCACAGGCAAACTCTGGAGTAGGAAAAAACAATGTGAGACTGACTGCTTCTGTTTGTTCCAAGATACAGCATGATAGCTCTGTCTCCTTTCACACCCCAAAATTCTTTACAATTCACAAAGGGCTTGGAGCAGAACTACATAATGTGTAGTGTGTCCCTAAGATGGAATTAATTTATACACACACAGATGTGGCTATGCACATCTGATCCTACCATATCCCTTGAAAAACCTCACACTGTATTTGTTGGGACAACAAATGATTTTGAATCATTTTAACCCCCCTGAAACTCTTCCTATTAAACAGAAGAACCCAATGTATACACCTAAAAACACACTTTGCCAAGCATTTCTGCATCAAAGAATAGTGAACTGCCAGCAACAGTGCTATAATCAAACACTCACTTAAGCTGTTTTGCAATGCGAGTAGCAGTCCTTTGTGAACATTTCCGTCGAGAACGAGTTGTCACTATACTCCTGGCATCTGATTCTTGTTCTTCATCTGAACTGTAGAGATAGAACGATACAGGTTTTTCTAACTGCTTTAAATGACACTATGGTTGGATCCTGCAACCTATCAGCAGAAGATGCTGATGGTTGCAGATCTTCCCCAATTTCCCTTCCCCCAGAAGCCATTTCCAGCTTGGGAAATGTGGATTCCTAGAGTTGAAGGACTCAAATGGAGCAACAGCAAGATGGGTTGGTGGCTCCAAAGAGAAGAAGACGATACCACCCTTCCTGCCAGTGGAGCTCATTCTTACAGAAAAGGGAGCAATTTCACCCCTTTCTCTCTCTAGTGCTGCCAATCAACCCAAGGGGCTATTACTCCATAAAGGTCCTGTAAACCCAGAAACCAGCTTTTCTGGCATCAAAAAGTGCAAAGCGGGGATGACCCACAGTTGTTTTATCATTGGATCCAACCCCAACTGAAAGATGCTGGCTTTCTGACTTTCTTTAGATTGCAACAGTGAAGTTCCTGTGAGGATTCTCTCTCATCAGTGGACTGGAAGGCATTCTTGTATGGGTCTTGCCTCCTCCTTGCTCAGTGGACAGGGCACATGCAAAATTTTGGTAGAGGCGCTCACTATACTGAGTAGTTGCTTGCCCCCCTCCCCGCCCACGCCCGTTCAGCACAGAGTTCATAGATGGGTAAGACTTCTCTCTGGAGTCCTGTAACCAGAGATACTATAAAATTGGTTACAAGATAGAGAAACCCCAGACAGTCTGTGTGTTAACCTAGGGGATTCCTCTCCAATTCCTCTTCTGCCAGCTAGGGTGGGGTAGGATACCTTCCAATCCACTGATAAGGGGACCTCACCATAAGTCCAAAATTTTGTTTTCAATTACAGGAGGAAGGTATCCTTGTATGGGACTGCCAGCGAAGCTCACTCTCACAGAAAAGGGAGCAATTTCACTCGTTCCTTTCTCTTCACTGCTGCCCATCAACCCAAGGGACTATTACTCCAAAAAGGTCCTGCAAGCCCAGGAATCAGTTTTCCTGGCATCAGAAATGGCTACTGGGAGAAGGGCAAAGTAGGGAAGACCCACAGTTGTTTTGTGAGTGGATCATTGGATTCAACTCCCATTGAAAGATCAGAAGGTTGCTGTCCTTTTAATGTGGAAGGCCCTCCAGACATTGGGATGATCAGTGGAGGTTACTGTTCCATCGTCACCAGGTCAGAGAACTATTCATTTATTTATGTCTCTTTGGTCAGTGGGAAGTGACAAAGATAACAACAACAACAACATTTGATTTATATACCGCCCTTCAGAACAACTTAATGCCCACTCAGAGCGGTTTACAAAGTATGCCATTATTATCCCCACAACAAAACACCCTGTGAGGTGGGTGGGGTTGAGAGAACTCCAGAGAACTGTGACTAGCCCAAGGTCACCCAGCTGGCTTCAAGTGGAGGAGTGGGGAATCCAACCCGGCTCTCCAAATTAGAGTCCCGCACTCTTAACCGCTACACCAAACTGGTTCTCTGCCAAATGATCTCCGCCACTTGATGTAGTGGTTAAGAGTGCAGGACTCTAATCTGGAGAACTGGGTTTGATTCCCCACTCCTCCACTTGAAGCCAGCTGGGTGACCTTGGGCTAGTCACAGTTCTCTGGAGCTCTCTCAGCCCCACCCACCTCACTTGTTGTGGGGATAATAATAACATACTTTGTAAACTGCTCTGAGTGGGCATTAAGTTGTCCTGAAGGGCAGTATATAAATCTAATATTATTATTATATTTTGTTGAGTGCCCTGGCTATGAGTGGTGGGGGAGGGAAAAGCAAAGAGGAATTCCTTTGGTCAGGGGGCTGAGAGTGAGTTTGTCTCCTCCACTTCTTCTGATAGAAATCTAGCTTGAAATCGCAGTACTTTGTTGTTGACTGGGGACACAGCGGTCCAGGCAGGGGAGACCTATCCTCCTGGTCACTGCACAGAAGACTCTTGGATTGAGGGGCCACTTTCCTAAATTCAGGTCCTGCCAAACTAAGCAAGTCTTTCCTTTGGTTATAGCCACCTGGATAGGTTGAACTTGAAGAGAGACTCTACCCACTGGAACAGAAGAGTTGCTTATTGCTGAAGATAACACAATTTGGTACCTCCCTGATAGCTGACATGAGACTTCGCTATCATGTTGTCAGCAAGGATGAGAATACTCTATAATCTGTTGGAAGGTCAGTAGCATGAGACTTAGCTCCAAGCAACTCACGCTGTGCTTCATCTTACTATCACTCCATTGCCCTTGGGCTACTAGGTTATGGTCATGTGCTCTTCTAGCCAGAAGAATGGCATCTGTGCTGATCTCCACTCTAGGTGGTTCTGGAAAGGGTTTGGCACCAGCATTGCAAGGAACAATGTACACTGCAAAGAATAGTCCCCATGTCACTGAAAGATGTCCCTTTGATATGGCAGGAGGTGTCATTGAAGGGACCCATGGCACAATTTCCAGAAATGAGATTATGAGATCCAACACGTTAAGGTCATTACATCTACTGATGTTACATGTTGGAGGGCAGCAACTGCTGCCCTGAGGAAGAAGTAATGCTTTTCTGGATAGGAGAGGATGGATCGAGTAGTGTTAATTGCTGTACCTAAATGAATGATGGTCTGTGAAGGTGACTGGGTACTCTTCTGGTGATTCACCAGGAACCCATGGGACCAGAGGGCAAGCAGGGTTGGCTGGATATCCCAGAGGCCTTGAGATCTGGGTAGTGGTCTGATCGGTGAAAAGGCCTTTGATGTTCCCCGTTAGAGGTATCCTGAAGGGCCACAGGGATGGTTTGACCCGCAAACCTTAATCCATATGTGACCTTCCCTAGACGGTATGAAAAATCCTCCTGTTGAAATAGCCTGTTAGATGTTGGGCCAGAATAGGTCATTTCTTATCCTGACCATTTTTCCTTTTCTCTGCCTGAAGCCATGATTGATTGATTGACTGACTGATTGATTTGATTTTTAGCCCGCCTCCCCGCAAACAAGCTCAGGGCAGGTTACAATCATAAATAAGGTACAACAGATAAAACCAATAAAATAACTCAGTGCAAACATGAATATCAGCATTCCAAATGGAGTACCCTTCCCCCTTTCCCTGCCCACCATACACAAGGCAAGAAAAGGGTGGAGGTGTGGGTTGGTGAAACTCTTAACTCCTCAGGCATGGGGGGGGGCGGGGGGCAGATAGACCATATGCTCCCCCCCTCTCCCCATGGAATCTGAAGCAGAATTAATGCCTCTGAATGGCCAGAGGTCACAAGAAAGAAGCTGTCAAAGCAATGTTTTTAAAAATCTGCACAGCCAATCAAATCTCCAATGAATCAGAAGTCATGCTTGGTAAATGCCCTTCCAGGCTCCATCCACTTTCTAAAAACACTTAGTGGGCACCAGGAGAAGTGTTGGTGGACACAATGGTGCCCACAGGCACCACTTTTGGAAGCCCTGACATAGCAATTTCTGGATATTCAGCAGAACCTTACAGAAAAACATCAAAGAACAACAAAGACAAACTGTCTTAGCAATAACTTTTTTGGTTTTTAAGATGGAAAAATTTGTTAAAATAAGTCCTATATTTCAGATCCAAGGTATTTTTGACAAAGCTTCCACTTTTCCCACTCCTCCCGTCAGAACTCATAACTTAAGGGCAACTCTTTTCTAGATCTGAATATTTGAACAAACCAAGCTTTCTTTAAAAAAGGATTTAACTCATGTCCAATATTTCTGTTAGACTATGTCACTTACTCTCTGGCACTGTCCTTCACAGCAGAAGTTCTGGTTTCCAGACTGGAAGCTTGGTTCCTCTTGGAAGAAGATAACACAAATGAATTAGATCTCTCAGTTATGTTTTCCAATGGCTCAATGTCGTGAAACGGATCTTCTTCATCAGTAAGGCAGGATATTTTGGGAGGTGAGCCTTTAAGGCCATGGAATGTGACTTTGCGTTTAAGAGCTGACTGTTCCAGAGGCTCAATGAAGTCAAAGTCTAGAAGCGCAATACCATCTTGTTCTTTGGACTTATTTTTTGGAAATTTGGTAGGACCTAAAAACCAGAAACATCAACAGATTTTAAATAACGTTCATTCGGTAACTATCAGTTTTGAACCCATGCATGCAAGGTGCTAAATTTCAGTTACAAGCATTTAACAACATAGAATACAAATTGTAAATGCATTTTTGTATTAGTGAATCTATTCTCAGTAAAATTATTTTGGTCTGTATGCCCAGCCAATACAATGGAAAAACAGAGCCCATCTCTCCTGCATTCATCTGTAGACACCCTTATCTTTATCAAAGAGAGACAAGTTACAGCGATAAGTGTATTTGCAAATCCCATACAACTAGGTCTGTTTTTGTCCTCTCAGTGTACAAGGACAGAGTCTAATCTGAGACAGATTCCAGGCCACAATGTATAGACATACTGATAGTTCTATTAGTAATGCAACTGGAATTTAAGATAAGAGACCAACACTACTCTCAGCCCCACCACAAATTAATAGTTATAAATACATTGCTCTTACAAAAAGGATTTAGGAACATATTATATCCCTCCAACAATTTATAGTGGTAAAAAGATGTCCAAATTGAGAAGCTAAGACACATGCTAGATTTAAATCCAGGGCCCCTCCCTCACACTATTCCTTTACATTTTACTGACTAGCTCAGAAGATTGAGATATGTTCATTCAGAGGCCTCAGCTTGCACAATTGTAGCATAGTTGCCTTCAGCATAAAAACACAATGTTAGCTACAGCTCTTCCTGAAAGTATGATCATTTATGCTCAGGCCAGAGTAGATGCCTGATACGAAGAGCAGGTTGAAATTACTGGTATCTCCCATTCAAGGATTTCAGGTGGCTTGGTTCACAATCAGAACTCATGTTAATATTTAATTCCTGATAGCCAGAAAAAAATACTGTACCAGTATCTAGTAAGTGAGGCAAAACCCACATTACAACTTTTTATAACATGCATTCCTCCATAGGAATTGTTCTAGAGAACTTGTGTGTAGGGGGGAGGGAAGGCTGTGGAAAGCAGCTCTCATCAACTACAAATTTGTGCTGAAGGAAAAATACTGGTTTTGAGATTGCAGCATCCAAGACAGTCTTGGAAGAGTTATTCATAAACTATCCTTTTGAAGATCAGATAACCTACTTCCAGTTTCCAGAGCCATCAGACCCACTATGAGAAAACAGTAGCATGTGTTTAAGTGCATACGTACTATTCAGCTCTAATTTCTTCTTCACTGCTGTGGTGTTAGTGCCATCAGCTACTCTTCGGGAATGTCTTTCCTTAGACAGAGATGACTTGGAGTTTGAATGTTTTGATTCTATTTCCATCCCATTCTGTCTGCTTCGAGTCACCCTCCCTGTTTTTGCTTCCGAGCAAGTAGTGCGTGAGGGTGTCACTTGGTATTCAGTTGTAAAGCTCATGGCATTACTCTTCATTTTCACAGAGTCTTTCAGCTCTGCCAATAAGCTAGGTGGCAAAGGTTTAAATTTTTTGCCATTCCAAGATTCCCTTACAAAGAGCATCTCTTCATTCTCTAGCACAGCAGGAAGCTCTTCACATGGTGACAGTGGTATAACCTGAAAAGGAAGCAAAACACCAGATGTTTATACTTTGTTAGAACATACTATTTATATTATAAATAGTACTTCAATGTTCTAATTAGATATCAGACTTTAACCTAGCCTTCAGTACCATGTTAAACCTCTCAAATAAATCTGTGCAATCCTAAGAAGAGTTACTCCACTCTTTGCCCATTGACTTCAATAGGCTTAGACTGGATTACTCTGTTTAGGATTGCTGTTAGTGTCTGTAGTTTTAATTTCTAACACATTACAAAGCCAAGACACTGTCTTAAAAACATAATTCAGGGGGGCGTGGCTTCGGCTCCAAGGGAGAAGGAAGCTTGGAAAGTTAGCTCCAACCCTCCCCACCTTAAAGCCTCAAAATAAATCATAACAGAAAGAAATATGAGCAAACAAAACCTTGAGAAGAAAAAAATGAAGGCAAACACTTCAAAAAAGCGTCAGGAATTCTTCCCAGCCTTGCAGCAAGCAACAGAGAAGAAAAGTGCAACATCTAAAATGGCTGCTGAAAACAGCAAGGGTAATAAACTTGCTGAAAACAGCAAGGGTAATAAACAGCAATAAACTACCTAACAGATTTACTTAGAGCACCAGGTTTTATTTCTTCAGATACTACTAAATATATTGCCGCTCCTGCAGCCTATTTTTACTTTCTTGAATCCAGTAACTCCAGAAGGGCATTTACTTTAGCTAGAAGTACTTTAGCTACCCTCTGCCGTTCTGGAAGGAAAGTTTAAAGCTGTCCCTTACTCTCTTAGGCTTTGTTCCTGTCCCCTAAGAGAAATTGACTCAATGGAGCGCATCGTCTTTAACTGCCCAAATCATAGTAAAATTAGAGCGGAAACCATCAGTCCATTAGTAGAAAGATTCCCTGGAAGTTCAAATAAATCAAACTTGATTATCTTTTGTCTGATCAGAATCACCAGACAACACGTCAAGTAGCAAGATTCTGTGCCCAGGTCTACAAGCAACGTAAATCTCATAAGGCAGACTGAATGTATTTTAACCTTTTAAACAACTAATTTATGATGATCTTATTTTTTTACTCTTATATTTATTCATTGTTCTTCCCCTGTATCCAGTATCAACTGTTTTTAAACTGATTTGCAAATGGTTTTATATGTACTGGTCGCAGACTGTAATAA
The DNA here is from genome assembly GCF_028583425.1 of Eublepharis macularius. Taxonomy (NCBI): domain Eukaryota; kingdom Metazoa; phylum Chordata; class Lepidosauria; order Squamata; family Eublepharidae; genus Eublepharis; species Eublepharis macularius. The sequence goes on along the minus strand of NC_072794.1, from coordinate 86,749,926 downwards.
TAAACTTGACTTGACTTGAACTACCCAACTTATCTAGCTCAGCAGACCCAATACTAGCCAGAATGCTTGCTCAATTGGAGCAAAAAATTATGAATAAAGTCTCAACTATTCTTCAACCCTTTGAGGGACAACTTGTTGAAATAAAATTGGCTATAGACAAAGTAGCACAAAAGGCTAATCGTGCCCTTATATTAAGCAATTCACTGCAATCTGAAATAGCTATTTTACAACAAGAAAATAAACAGCTACAAGAAAGACTATTACAATTGGAAATCCAGACAAAACAATCTAACCTTAAATTCAGAAATTTTGATGAGAAGATATCTGATAATGCAGATCTACCTTCCTTTTTAGAATCATGGCTGTCACAGCATTTACAACTTGAAAAGGGAGCAACTCCTGTAATCACCAAGGCTTTTCGCCTGGGGTCACAAAATAATCCAAAGTATAATAAACCAAGAGATATATTAGCCACAATCCCAGACTGGAAGACAAGGAGCAAAATACTAGAAGTAGCAAGAAATAAAGGATCAATCCCTTACAAAGGGACAAATATTCAAATACTTACAGACTTGCCATCCACAATATTAAAGAAAAGAACTCAGATCTACAACAGAAGCATTGATAAAAGCCCAAATAAAATATAAATGGACTAATTATACACATTTCAAGTAAAAATACAAGATACAATCTACCAAGTTTTAGATCAGGAAGCTGGAAAGACATTACTGCAAGATCTTTGCATTGAGACTTTTTCAATCAGAGATAGAATATCACAGAAAAGAAAAATGCTCAGTTCGTTATCACCCTTTAAGGAAAAAAAGACCCAAGCAAGACACATTTAACAAGAAAGAAAAAAACAGACTGAAATGTTAAAATCCAAGTTGATAGCAAACTAAAATATCCTGTAAAATGTTATGACTGTAAAATGCATATATGTACTATCAGATTAGATGCATGGTAGGGAGGGAATGGAGCTCACAGACAGGGCCTCCAGTTATTTACAGTTCTCCAAGTTGGTAGTAGTAGGCCAAATAGTCTATAGGGGGTTACTCTTGGGCTATAGAGAACTGTCATTAAGCAACTTAATTAATCCAATTTAAATAGCACTATTTAGTTAAGTAAGAGGGGACAGAGGGAGAGGGGAGGGGAAAGGGGGTTAATTTAGCAAGGTTTATAAGGGTTACAATAATGAGTATATATTATCGTTGTTGGTTCTTCTATTAATATCTGTAATCGATGGGTAAAAGGTTTGACTTCATAATAATACTTATTTAATCATTATTATATATATTGAAAATACCTTCCTAACAGTATTTTTATTAATCTAATCATTATCAAAGTAGTTCAGTCGTCTATGTTTATGATATAAATCCTCTATAATAAGGTTAAGATTTAAGTTATTTAATATATCAACCTTTAATGGAAATCCAATTTGAAATACTCATTTGTAAGAAAATTCATGGTTACAAGGGCATGTAAATTATTATTAATATGTAACAGAAAATTTCTTAGTTATCAATGTTTAATGACTTTCTCTCAATATTGTAACTATTAATGTGCATAATTAAATAAAAACTAAAAAAAAACATAATTCAAACAGTTAATCCTCTGAACATGGAAATATTCAACAAAACATAACAGAAAATTGAAACTCACAGCTTTAGAATTAACTTTTTGAGTTTGATACATTCTCACACTGTATCTCAAGGTGTTACCCAAATAAATAAATCTTGGCCAAATAGTTCTGCATACGTCTTCATGCCAAGATAGTTCTGAAGAAAAAGATAATGCATATTTGCATTGTAACAGACATCACACTAGACGAGTATCTGAACCTTTACAGTGTCAAGAACAGACCATTAGGTGTGAGGTCTCGTTTTTCGCTGTGGAAACATGGGCTTGGGAAGGTTTACTATCTTTTCACCAGGCCTGTAAAGTGGAGAAGTTCTGACAGGTGTATGGTGGTTGAGGTGGGAGGACCCCGCTTCTTCAATCGGCCTTCTGCCAGGGGGAAACACTGCCCCCTGTTTGTATAACATCTATCAGTTCACCACCTGCCCCACAGGTTTTAATGAGGGAAGGACAATATGAGTCCAGAAGATAAATATAATAAATAAATAAATAAATTAGTACAAATACACACTGATCTAGATGCTAGCTAAAATACAGATGAGATTGAAAAAATACTTAATACACCGTCTGGCTCACACATGGACGGCCTTGAACCAGTTACAATGACAGATCTTAACAGGATCCTGACATCTATGAAAGCCACTACTTGTGCACTGGATCTTTGCCCATCTTGACTCAAGTAAGCACCACAAAAGTGAACCACCAAGGTCTATTGTAATTAACTCAAGGCACCTTCCCCTAGCCGCTCAAACAGGCAGTTATGTCCACTAATTAAAAAACCATGCCTAGACAAAAAATGATGTGGTTATTTATCACACAGCCTCTAATCTGCCCTTTCTGGGCAAAGTGGTTGAGAGAACAGTAGCTGACCCGATCTTCTTGGATAACTCTAGCATTCTGGACCCTTTTCAATCTGGATTTAGTGGATGATCTCCATCTGAATATAGATAAAGGCCATGCCTTCTTTTTGCTCCTCTTGGATCTATCTGCAGCCTTTGACACAGTAGATCATGCCATACTGTTGAGGCATTTAGAAACAAAAATAGACATCAAAGGATATGCTTTGGACTGGTGTAAACCATTTCTCATGGAACATCATCAAAGGGTTGCCATCAGAGATCAGGTATCTCCAGAATTGGAAACTATCTTGCGGGGTTCCATAGGGCGCAGTCTTATCTCCCATGTTATTCAACCTCTATGTAAAGTCTTTAGGAGAACTCATTCACAGCTATTGGCGTGGGATGTCATCAATATGCAGATGACACCCAACTCTATATCTCACTATCCAGGTCCCCACAGGATGCAGTCAAAATCTTGGATCACTGCCTGATAGTTGTGGTCAAATGACTGAAAATGAAAAAAACTGAAATTGAACCCAGACAAGATGGAAGTGATGCTTGTTGGGAAGGCAGATCTTGAAGAACATTGCACTCCCCACTTCTGATGGAGTTCGTCTGACCTTTGCAGACTCGGTTAAGAGGGGGCTTACTGGATCCAGCTCTACTACTAGAAAAGCAAGTTAAGGCAGCTGCAAAAAATGCTTTCTACAACCTCACTCTAGCCTGGAAGATGGCTTCCTACCTCAACATGGCCAACCTGGCCACCTGGATCCATGCTATGGTAACATCAAGACTTGACTACTGTAATACACTACGCATAGGTTTCTCACTCCAATTGGCGCAAAACTCTGTGGCTCAGCTGTTACCAGAAACAAGCAGGAGCATGAATATCACTCCCATCCTGCAGTCACTCCATTGGCTACCTATCAGTTACCATGCTTAGTTCAAGGTATTGGTTATCACATGCAAAGCTCTTCTCAGCATACCTGAGGTCCAGCATACCTACGGGACCACCACTCTCCCTATGTACCTCCACGGCTGCTTCACTCCTCTGAACAGGGTCTCCTGCAGGTGCCATCAACAGCTGCCCTTACACATGCTTTCTCTGTGGTGGCCCCTACCCTGTGGAATGGCCTGCCTGAGAGCCCCCACTCTCCTGGTTTTCTGCAAATGATGCAAAAGGGCTTTTTACTCAGATATGAGGGCTGTATTGTAGGGAAGGGGGGTCTCAGATGCTTCACTAATGAGTTAGGGACCATAGACTTCATCCCTGTTACCTTATATTTTATCTGTTGCTTTAAGTATGTGCTCCTATGTGCTACCTGTGCTTCAAATACGATCCTACTGGGTAGTTATATGTTGTCTAACGTTAGTCCTAGAATTGTTTATGCTCTGTTTCAACACTTCTTCAACTCTGTATTGGATTCTTGCTAATGTTACATCTTTGTAAACTTGTATTTATTTACCCTGTGGCATTGTTTATGGAAATGTCCTTGATATTGATTGTAGTAATCTCACACTATGTAATCCGCCTTGAGTCACAGTGAGAAAGGCGTACTATAAATGATATAAATAAGTATCAGCGATGGAGTTTCTAGCTATAAAGATTAGACAAGACGCAAGGATCAAAGGAATAGAAGTGGATGACAGAATTTAAAATGAAAAGTTATGACGTGGTTCTAAGAGTTTTGGATCCACAAAAATTGTTACAGTATGTAATAAAACATACTGACAAATCTGGATTCTTTTCAGGATAGAAAATCAACTGGAAGATGACAAGAATGATAACATTTTTAAAACAATAACAACAAGATATTTAATATGTAGTAACGATGGAGCACATAATGGAGTTGTGAAACAGATTAGTTATGAAATATGAAACTTAAAATGTTGAATGTAAGTGTACCAGTATAAGTATCATAAGTATTTTATAGATACGAGTGTTAAACATTTTTAATGAAGATGTTATGGAGAAACATTACCTGTTTTGTATATTATGTTATATGTAATTATTTTATATTTATATAATCATGTTATATAATCCATTTTTTCTTTCTGTATTCCCTCTATTCTATAACTTTGTTTCTTAAAATAAAAAAAAATTAAAAAGGAGTTACTCAAAACCAGTACTGTGATAAATTGCGAGTTCCAAGTTAATAGCTCATTTTAGCTGCAGTGACAGAAACAGCAATCTGAAACAATGCAGCTCATGTGACATCCCAACAGTGAAATTTTATGCAGTTACTCCAGTCTAAGCCCACACATAGGATTATACTGTAAACCTTGAGGGAAACAAAGATGCTTAGTACAGAAAATTGCTGGCCCACATGTTGCACTGAGGTTTTAGCTCTTGAACTTCTCCAAGAACACTGCATGGAAGTGTTACTACCAGTTCTGCTCTGCTAATGTCATTCAAGCCCTCCCTTACAGTGTTACTGTGCTACAGCAGTGAACTTGTATTTTCTGAAACATCAGCAATTAAGTCAGAAGTTCTGTTATCAAAGACACTAGTTCTACAGGAATATTTACACCCATTTCTATTAGTAGTGTGCCCACACAACACGTTTATAATCAACAAATCTGAGGAATGAAAAATAAATGGAACAGTGCTTCATGCAGAAAGCCAGCTTCAGACTTTAAGACCTTTGGAAAGACAGTTTACGGATCACAAGAATCAAACATCACCATACAAATGTATTATAAATTTCAGAACCAGAAATTCTCTCTTCCTTTCTTACATAAGAGTAATATATACATACTGTGACATTACTAATGATGGCTGTAACAAGGATGTCTGTATCCCATTCAGCATTTTCATTCAAAAATATCTCCTGAGAGTTCTTTTTTCCTGAAGTTATTAATTGATTGAGAGGTATTTTTTCAATATGAGAAAACCACTGAACAACTGCATGTTTTTCCTGAGTACCTGACGGAGAAAAAAAAACCCAATTAAATTTTGCACTAGTAAAAACACTAAAAGCACTTTAGCTTAGCAATGATTTCTTCACAAAATTTGGATGGTCTGTAGCAGCGTTTCTCAAATTTTTCACTTCCAGTGAACTTCTAAATAAACAGTCTGCTAAAGAACCACTGTGCTTTTTGCCACATTTGTGGGTGCAGAGAATTTTGAGACACTTTCTTAGGATACAGTCTTTTCAAGTGAAGGGCTGGCCATATTTTGTTGGGCTCACCCAAACTGTGTGGCCCGAGATTGCATGATAGGACACATTCCAACATTCTCTTATAGCTTTATATTTTGCAGGATAATTAGTTATGGTGGACAGACACACTGTCGTTCAGGATTGACTGCCCATTGTTACCAGGCATTAATACCCTCTATATGAGTATCTAAAATGGTCCAGAAACTACAGTAGGGTAAAACAAGTGGTGGCTAGACTGCTAAAAGGCACTGGCCTAAACAAACATACTGCTCCAGAACTGATTCAACTGGTTTTCTATTGGAAAGCACACACAGCCCATGAAAGTACCCTGGGATTCAATTTGAAAACACATAAGCTTATGTGGCTGTTATACGTTACTATTGTTATTGTTAAAGAATGGCTGTATGCTGTTGAACTGTAGAGTTTCAGGGACCTATGTCTCTGCTTAGTGCATCACAAGATCCTTGTGCTATTTAATTAAATTTGCTTTAGCAGAACCATTTGTAGGAGACAGGGCAAGCGTATGTCCTCCGTCATCCCCGAGTGTTCAATAACGGGTGGGGTTTGAATGAAGCAGAAGACTGAACACTGTTCATTCTGGTTCCTAGACCAGTGGTTGTCAAACCACTAAAATAATAATAAAATAATAATGAAATAATAATGAAAGCTCCTTGTTAATGCTTGTAAGACTTGTACTTTACAAAAAAGGAATAAAGATTTCTATTGAACATTTTAGGAGAGAAGGAAAAAAAACAGACTGATAATGAATGTATTGTTTTATAAGGAAAAAGAACACAGAAATGGTTATTAATTGTCTATCTATAAAGTTCTACACAGAGTTAATTCCTATATTATCTTTATTTTGCTTGTCCTAGAGTCTTGTGAAATTTGTTTAGAATTAAAGCCTTAATAAGTAGCCCCTGACCTTTATAAGGTCAGAAATATTGCATAATTTGTCTATGCTTCAAACCTCTTTTTATATTATCTAAAGAGATGAGACTCCTTAACTAGCATTGGAAAAACAACCAGGCAATTAAAAGGAAGATTCAGAAAACTTACCATCTTCATATAATTTTAGGAGTCTTGCCACAAGGATCTGGTCTGTATTCTCCTTTTCTATTAAAATAAACTCCCCAGGGAATATGCTGGTTTCAGTTGCATTTTTTCCTGATTTGACAGATATCCCCCTAGAAAATGATGATTATAAATGCTTTCCACATTTCTTACAATTAAGGGATACTGTCAAAGTTACCAAATGCAATTTCTAATTTGTTTCCATATCATTCAAACCCATACATCCCTTCCAAATGATTTGGTTCACTTCCCACAGTAATTAACTACGAATAAGCCAAGGTTTTAATTGTACTTAAGTACAAGCACAATATCTAGGTATATGAAGAAACTAATACATTTGTATTTTTTTAAAAAAATTGATGTAATCACTGAAGTAGTTTGTGGTTATACTTACTGAAGTTATTATCTATAGCGTTTATGTATGATAATTTTAGAGGCTGCAGAACAAGAAGCTATGCAGCCTTCTTTAACAAAACTAGTTAATACTGATGAACAGCTTAAGGCAGGAAATTAAGAACACCAAAATCAAATGAATCACAAGGCTGAAGTGTTAATGTTAAAACCCATTCTCCATCTCTTCTGTGATCTTCATTCTTCCACCCTTGCATCTTCAAAGGCATCATGACTCTGCATTACCTCTTACTCCTGGAACTCCCTCAAGTAATGTCTACATGATACTACCTCTTTCTTCAAAACCCTTTCCCAAAATTCACCTTTGCCATGAAGCCTTTGGCTTAATCCTAGGCCTCATTCACCATTGCAACTAAGGACTGGTTAAAGTATCATGAAAACCAGGTGGGAAAAAAGTAACATGGAGTGCTCTCCTTCAGACTGCAGGAGGAGGATCACATTTTGGAATGCTCTCTTAGTTTAACCTTCCTGCAAATAGAAAGGTAGCACAGCAAGTTAGGCATAGATCCGCTATCCTTACTGTGCCAGTTTTCTGCTTGAGTGATTTTTCAGTCTAACTAACAATTCAAAGGAGGAATCCAATCTACAATCCAAAGGAATGCAATCCATACTACTACTTCATGTTATGCAGAAGCACAAGTAACTGATCAAAACTCATATTATTTTCATTACCCTCACCCCATCTGCTTCCACTCTGTGTCAAATTGTACACAGATCCTCTTTCATTTATTATTCTGTAATAACTAGCACTATATTATGATACCAACCATTCCTACACCAAACACAGACTTAATTCATTATCCATTTTACTGTGTTATTTATCTATTCTGGTACAAACCTATAATGCGAGATCTGCAGTTGTCCGTCAAAAGAGATGGCTCTTCCAAACCAAGAGTAGATGCGTTTACCCGGATTCCTTAGGTTCATGTTTCCTGTGAAGCAAAACGAAATCATTTGTATGCACATGTACAAACAGTTGCAAAGAGACGAGAAAGAGAATAAACTGCTTATGGCAAAGCAGCCCGTTTCGTGAATGCTACACCGGTCTATTACCCACTGGGTTCATCAGAGAAGAGGCAGAAGAGCCGGGGCCCGGCTTCCACTTGCAACGTTCCAGGAAAAGTTCGCACTCACTTTTTCTATGTGCTCTTTAATTCCTTGACCTCAGGCCCAGCTCCAGCTGCAGCACCTCGCCCGCCTGCAACAAAAACGCGCTCCTTGGACTAAAGGACCTTACAAGAGATTCGATGGGGTACACGACGAGCTTCCTGTCAGGATGAAACTTCCCGCCAAACTGAACTCATCCCGCCCCGGAACAAGGAACTAGCGTTGCGCTTCCGCCATGTTTGTTTCTGGCCCAACGAAGTCTGGAAAGCGCAACTCGTTTGTCCGCCCCCAAAATGACAGGAAGGAAGCGTCAAAGTTCAATTTGGAAGGGAGAGACTTCTGAAGCGGAAGCGGAAAGCAGCGAGTTGGTCCTCCTCAACACTAGTCCGATTCTTCCGTTATCATTTCTTGCTCTTTTTTTCAGTCTTAGTTCTGGGCCAGACAATGGCAAACAGGACAGTAAAGGATGCGCATAGCATCCACGGCACCAATCCTCAATACCTGGTAGAGAAGATTATCCGCACTCGCATCTATGAGTCCAAATATTGGAAGGAAGAATGCTTCGGTTTGACTGGTACGGTTTGGCTGGCTATTAGGGGAACGGGGATTAGGAGCAGTGTGTCGGGAAAAGGAACCTGAAAATAGGCTGGGCAGGTAATGAGATGAGGGCCCCACTGTGCACATTATAAGATACTAACTACATTTGTATGCCTCGCTTCCTATGATTCCTATTTCAGCCGAACTGGTTGTGGATAAAGCTATGGAACTGAGGTACGTTGGTGGAGTTTATGGTGGAAATATCAAGCCAACGCCATTCTTATGTTTAACTCTGAAGATGTTACAGATACAACCTGAAAAAGATATCATTGTGGAATTTATCAAGAATGAAGACTTCAAGTAAGGAATTGTTTAGTCTGAACACAGAGATTAAAGGAAACGAGAATTTGTTGTATATTCCATTTTGGGGGGAAATTGAAAGTAACCAGTAACCTTTCATAGGTATTTAGCTTCACATTAGAGACTCTTTATACATTTATATTGAACATGTATCTTTATACATTTATATTCTACTGTTTCTGTCACCATGTATCTTTTTTGATGAAGTCAAAATTTTATGGACCCATCCTTTGTTTTCATTCATCCTCTTGACACTGTTCCCTCCCCAACTTCTTGCTACTGGTTATGATTTCACTGTGAATCTACTAAGTATTTTTGAATGTGCAGACTAATCTGCAGAAGCAACAAATGAAGATCCTAGTAATCATGACCACTGGTGATGTTTCATGATTTTGTATGTTAGATGACCTTGAAATAATAATGAAGCCACTCGTAACTATTTTTGTGTTTGCTAATTTTCAGATATGTGAGATTGTTGGGTGCCTTATACATGAGACTAACTGGCACTGCCATTGACTGCTACAAGTATCTTGAGCCCTTGTACAATGATTATCGAAAAATAAAAAGCCAAAATAGAAATGGGGGTAAGTGGCCTAACTTTATAATTAGGTCCCCAAAACTAGGTATTTATCAACTGCAAGCCATGTATATATAAACAGAATAAATTAGTTTTGATGCTATAGATAGGGGTGTAGTCTTGCTTCAGTATACTTGTAATCTTGGTTTCTGAAACAGCAGTTGTCTTGGAGAACATGAAGAAAAGCATGGTATCAGCAGACTACAGAGAACTGAACTATTTCTACTCTTCTTACAGTAACTTTATTTGGAAAATAGAGCTAAACAAGTTTATTATGGTATATAATTTAAACGTCACCCATTTAAAAAGTATTACTATAGAAATTAAAGCAGTTTGAATTTTAAAAGGCAGTAACTATTTTTTCTTCCAGAGTTTGAATTAATGCACGTGGATGAGTTTATTGATCAACTGCTCCACGATGAGCGTATGTGTGATATCATTTTACCTAGACTACAGGTGTGTAATCACTAACATATTAATAATAAAAACAAGACTCAGTTATCTGAAATGCTTATCTACATGCCAAGCCGTAACTAGACTTGATAAGGCAAGACCCTTACTACTTATGTGAGGCTACAGATGCATAGGATGTTGCTTTACTCGTTTGCCTACTAAACATTGCCTGCATCAAAAAGCGGTTGTTTATTTTTAGAAACGGTATGTCTTAGAAGAAGCTGAACAGCTGGAACCACGCATCAGTGCACTGGAGGAAGATATGGATGATGTGGAGTCTAGTGAGGATGAAGAAGAAGAGGATGAGAAGGTTTAAGTATTTGTGTAGCCTCCAATATTCTGGTCCTTCTGTACCCCAAAGTTCTCTCATACTAACTGTGCATGAATTTTTAGAACTAAATTTTTTGTTCCATTTTTAGAGATGTATTGAATTCAGGGTACTTTAACAAAGTGGTTTGTTTGTAATACTTTCAGATGGAAAGGGCTCCCACACCTGATCACAGGAGAAGAGGCTATAGGGATCTAGACAAACCCCGCAGATCTCCAACTCTGCGATATAGAAGAAGCCGAAGCAGATCTCCTAGAAGGTACATTTTGGGGAAATCTTTTCAATCAGTGTAATGCTAGTCCTAAAATTATGTAAGCCTAACACAATGACCTTCTTTACCTTCCCCTCCTCCTTCTGTTTTAGACGAAGCCGATCTCCAAAGAGAAGAAGGTAGGAGAGCTACTAATTTTTTTAAAAAAAATTGAATAGGCTTGATACTAATAATATCCTGTGTTCTATTAGTCCTTCTCCACGCCGGGAAAGACACCGTAGTAAGAGCCCAAGGCGACATCGAAGCAGATCCAGGGAAAGACGGCACAGATCAAGATCTAAATCTCCAGGTAGTTCTGTTTTAAGTATGAAGGAAGGATTAGTTTGTTATTTCTTTGGCAATTTTCAGTACCTAGTAGTGACACCTCCAGTTTCTGTTTGTTTATAATAGTTTCAGATAGATAGCTGTGTTGGTCGGCAGTAGAACTGCAGGATTTGAGCTGAGTGGCTCCTTAGAGACCAACAAGATTTTCAGGGTATAAACTTTCAAGACTCAAAGCTTCCTTCTTCTGCTCTACAACTGCATCGATTCAAACCTTTTACAATAGTAATTTAATTTTAGTTTTTTTATTGATACTCTCTACATAAAGTACCCTCCTTCACAATTTTGCAGTATATGAACTGGAACTTAGAAGAAATCCTATGCAGGTAATTAATCAAAGTAAGGATTTCATGTCTTATTTTAACAGGGCATCATCGTAGCCATAGGCATCGCAGTCATTCCAAGTCCCCAGAAAGGTACACACCATATTTTGCTGCTGAATGTTGTCGCAATGGCTTTATTTTTAGTAGATTTTAACCATGATAACCATCTAGTGTCAAGTTCCAAACAATTTGTGTATATTTACGTGAGTTTGTTAAAAAGTGTCCTAACTAATATACATTGATGAAATAGCGGTCATGAATGTGCAGTTCCAGTTCACTAGAATCAACACACTGAAAATTGGAATCAGAAAACTTACACATTTTTGTTGTTTTTTCAGATCTAAAAAAAGCCATAAGAAGAGTCGTCGGGGGAATGAATGACTTGGTCAGTGTATCTGAGCCAACCTTGTTTGTAGATATGCGCTCACAAGATGTGTAGCAGCTGCCGCAGCAGTAAATTTTTTAGTATTTTGGACAATGTAGTATTTGTTTTTGTCTGATATCAAGGGGAAAGTTTTCAATGTACAATCTGTTTAAATTCTTTTGAAAGCCAGTTTAAAAAGCCAACATAAGGAACTGTTTAAATTCATTTCAAGACCTGTTAATAAAATATTGTTTATTTGGCGTTTTTACAATGTTTGGTCTGATTGTTATGCAACTATTCATTTTTACAAAAGCCCAACAAACCATCAAAATACTAATAAGACTTCAGGGAATGATTTGTAAGTATGAAAGCATATTGTAATTATTATTGTAATTTCTGTATGAAAACAATCATCATTAGTACTTCATTCTACATATGTCCTGCATATGATTTTACTTCAGGCATCTTCCACGGGAGATGATGAGCTTGTGCAGTTTTCAGAAGACCGGAATGCAGAATTATAATCTAAGGGAAGCTTGGAACTTTAAAAAATAAGTCTCTTAATGCACTCCTAACCCAGATTGGCAATATAATACAAACTGACAAACTTCTGGGAACTCCCCCCCCCCCACCAACCTTTCTAGAAGGCAGCAGTGTGTAACATTGCATTCAGCATGTACGTATTTTTAAAAACACTTTATACATGTAATCCAGTCTAGATATTTCATCTCTCATTGATAATGTAGGCCTAAATTCTTTAGAGTGGGAACCAAAGGAAACAAACTTTTCAGATCAGCGCTCTGAACCACTCAACATTAACAGTAGGTTACCATGCGCAGCCTATGCAAATTTAGTAATAATTCTTGTCATACTGAATTATATTGCAACCCTAGTTTATAAGCATATGTTGGATTATATTGCTTTTTTGTGTTCTCTGTAACATTTTGGTTAACTTCAACTATAGAAGCTCAGGACAGAGGGAAAAGATGCTGTTATCCAGACTGCATATTACAGGGGTCTCAGACAGGCAGCTCATGAGCTAACAGTAGCTCATCAGCTGTTGCACTTGTGCATCCCCTAGAAAACCCAGGAAAAGACTGCAAAATGATCTGCTCTAGTTTTGTACTTTAGGCTTTTTATTTCATAGGACTCTGACAGCTTCATTTCTGTTGTTCTTCCTAGGCCATGTCTGTTTCCAGGACAGTACAAAACTTGGCAGCAGGGAAATAGCTCGGGATATTTTTCAGTACTCAAAAAATAGCTCTCATTAACAGAAAGATTGGTGACTTCGGGCATATGGTTTCACTTTAATTTGTCAAGTGAATCATCAAACATACACACCAGTCAATGTAAGGATAAGGAGGAAGTGTAAAGAATTTCAAGAAGGGGGAAAGGGTCAGCCTTCACAAACCCACAGTATTCCTCTCTACTTTTACCTCTGAAATCTGACTAAATACCTTGTGAAAGACTCATGTAAATTTGGAAAGCTTGTGTGCTCTGATAGTTAGTTCTGAAAATATATTTTATCTAGTCTGCAATTTTTAAAAGACCAACAGTACAGCCAGATGCAAACTATATACAGAAGAAAATTCTGGTTATGATTTCTAATTTTGCAATTTTATTTTTTTTCCTTTTAAAAAATTTTGGCACTACATTGTTCTGTAAAGAAGTGACAATCTTTAACACATGAAATCCCTTTCTAATTTCTTCTTAGAACAATAGGTATAAAGTCTGAACCAAAGTATGAATAAAGCTAATAGAAAATAAACAACTTAATTTTAAAAACTCTCTTTACATTTTATCAAGATAAAATAAAACATAGTTTCCCTTAAAAATAGGGTAATAAAATAGATGACATTTGTATCACACTTGTGATACTGGTAAAAACTATATTTTATATCTATGTACAAATGATACAGTTAAAAAGTTTTAAATAATCTCTTATCTAAACATGTTGCAATAAGATTTTAATCCAGAACCTGATTTCTTCCCATCCCCTTAATTAAATTTCATTTTTTCTGTTGAATAAAATTCATGTTCAAGTGTGGGTGTCCTTGAGACAGAAGAGAAAAGCGCTGGTTGTTCTGCATCAGTAAGCCAGCTAAAAGAAAATAAGTTATAATTATGTTAGCAGACAAATTGGTTAAATCAACTTAATAAACAGGTTAAAAACAAGTTTTAAAGTCCCTGTGGCTTTGCAGCAGGAATGAAGGCTTGCTGGAAAGAGACTAATGCTCAGATGCATTTAATTGTACAAAAGTTATCTCTTACTAAATCTGATTCTTGAAAGGCCCACCTTGAACAGTTTTTGTCTTAAAAGGCAATCCTGGACTTAAGACAGGTGTATTTGAAGCTATTTAGGAAACATCAGTGTAAAGAATATTTGAAGAAGTTTCATACTATGTATTTATACAATAAAAGAATAATTCCTCTATCATCAAATGGTTACAACTTCATTCGTAATCATAACAAAAACCGAAATGTGTTGTATTGATGAGAAACTAAGGAAAATTCCTTCTGCCGAAAGGTCAGATTATTTTAATTAATGATGTTAATCCTGTTTAGCTTCTACCTCATTGGGAACTCAATGGAGACAAGCTGCAATCATAAACAGCTGATGATTAATTCCCTAGTATGCCCCTAAGCCACCTGCTTAAAAGGAAGTTTCACTACATTCAGAGAGCTAAGAAATTTGTCTTTCACATCCTACTATAGATTGATTTGCAAATACTAACTTAAATCTCATTGACTGTAATGAGGCTATTTCAAGCTAAGTTGTTTAAAGGCTGCAAACCCATGTTAGTGAAAATAGAGCTGGCAAAGTTGCTTCATATAGTTGCTCTAGTACCTTGAGGGTAGAAAGTTTTGTTCAGTGGATAGCTGGCATTTCCCTGTTGCATGTAGTTCGGAGACATATTGTAAGGCCACGTCCCTCGAAGGAGAGGAAAATGGGCAGGGGCTCCATGGTCCCAAGGAACAGGAGGAGGAGGAGGGTTCATTTTACCAAACTGTCCTTGGAAGCCTTGATCTAGTATTCATTCAAAAGGGAGAAGGAGGGGAAATATAGATGACACTGTTCATCATGAAACATGAGATGAAAAGCATATCAGTAAATATCAGACTCTGTTTTTAAAATTACTAGTGCTTCTGTTTAACAATGCACAACAACTTCGTGTCTCTCGATATTTTTACTTTTCCACACACTCTTATGTTGTTTCCAGAATAAGTGACATATATTGTAATATATCATCAAGTGGAAGAAGGTTTGAGTATTAAAAAAAACAGTTGTTATAACCACTACTGAAAATGTCTGCTTGATTGACCCCAAAAGAATTCTGTTTTCTTGTGAGTGGTGTAAGAACATTCATTCCTGGATAGTCTGACATTGAACAAATCATATAGTAAACTAAGTCACAATGAATTTCAATAGGCCAGCTTACTGTTAAAGAATAAATGATAAATATAACAGTAGCGAACACTTAATAACATTGTGAACATTAAGAGGCTGGCATTAACAGTGACAGAGAGAGAATTTACAATGTATGTGTGTGTGTATGCCATCAAGTTGCAACTGACATATGGCACCCTCTTCTGGGGTTTTCAAGGCAAGAGATGTTCAGAGGTGGTTTGCCATTGGCTGTTTTTGCATAGCAACCCTGGCCTTCCTTGGTGGTCTCCCATTCAAAGTCTGACCAGGGCCAACCCTGTTTAGCTTCTGAGTTCTGACAAGATTGAGCTACTTGGACCACCCAGGTCGGCATTAACAGAGCTGGCGATTATTTTCTAAATAAATAATAGAGGTCACACTGGTCCAGAAACTAATTTCTCTGACTTTGATTTCTTCCTTTCAGCCAAGATGCAAGGAGTTTTGCCTGTGGCTATGCTGTGGTGTTCTAAACATGCTTTGTGGAATTTTCTGTTATTTAATTTGTCCAAGGATTGCCGTAGTATTGAAATCTGGTCCCCAGGCAGTGTCATGGCTTAAAATATATTTTCAAAATCGAATGGAAAGCTAATGAAGAGTTTTATATTTGTTCAACAGGATATGAAAGGCTGTGCATAGTGTTCTGCCTGTGCCTAAAGATGTTTGTAGCTATCCTTCTTTTTGCACTTCTCTTAAAAAACTGTTCTGCAAGTTCAGGAATCCACCGGAGCACTATGCAATGTGGCCCAAGGGGGTGCAGCAAGAAGGCAAAATGGGACACTTTTAACATGCAGATGCCTGAGCACAGGGTTCTTTTGATTGCAGCCTTTGTCTATAAATACCTGTCTATCACACTGCTGTTTGAGATTCAATTTTGGAACCTATTTCTCAACAGAAAACACAAATTCCTTTTCCTCTGAATAATAGCATGGTCTACAAATACCTTTCAAAAGCCAATCCAGATTTCTGAATCTTTCAGATAGCTTTTTTCAAAGTCTAAAAAGCACTAGGGAGCCCGAGTCTTTAAAAAATTGGCATAAGTACTATTATAGCAAATAGGTTCAGAAATATTTAGTTAAAGTATTATCAGTACAAAAGAGAAGACGAGAAGACAGTTACCTGAATTCACCACAGTGCCATTGTTCACCAGTGAGTTTAGAGTCACAGGGTTGTTGTGCCAGTGTCCCTCATGAGAATTGCTGGGGATTCCTACAGGCCTGGCAGCAGGCTGTGCAAAGATGATACTTGGATCATTCAAGTTTACGCTGTTCGGAGTACTGGGTGGATTGCTGCTGCCAGCCCTCATAGAAAATGGAACGCTTGAAGAGTGAGCAGGATTACCCGGTGCAGAGTGAATAACAGGCCACGAAGTGTTAGGAAGTTGAATTTGGTGGTGGTGGTGGTGAGGGTGCATCTGAAACAATCCCAGGTTATGCAAGGTAGAATACTGACCTGGGGGAGATTGGGGAAAGTTTAAAAAAGGCAGCTGGACCTGTTGGGGTGATTGTGCCCCTTGCTGGGGCTGCAGAGCATGCTTGGACTGGGAGACTGATTGTGGCTGAGTCTGGTTAATGGAGGTTGGCGGAGAGGAATTCTGGGTAAACTGCTGAGGTTGTGGAGAGTAAGATGACTGACGCGAATCAGACTGGAAGGGGGAAAAAAAGGATGTAGTTTGGATTAGTTCACTAAAAAATGTGTCCTGCTTAAGTTTCTGATGCATAAAAACTTCTTTGTAATAAGTATTCTCTGGCCCCTCCTTTACTATACCTTAACAGTAAACTGAATTTTTTAGATGTCCAAAATCAATTAATAAGGTTTTTATTAACAGTGAATCTGACCTGTTCATTGAACAGAACAAGTTGTACCACTGATTACAGCCAGCTGGGACACTACTGGAACAGCATTACATAATCAGAAATAGTCCATTTTCTTCACTCATCAACAGTATTTTAATTCAGTTCTTCAATTACTCCATATATATTTCAAATCTCTGCCTTAATCTGGGATTTTTCAAATGTAATCAATATATAGCAATTTCAACAAAAGCTTGAGAAAAGGCACCTTTATCAATGTTATTAAAATATATGAGTGATCTCGCAGCAGGAAATTTCACAAACACTAAATACTGCAACTATATTGCCCTCTGTGACTCACACTGGCTTCACAGATAGAATTAATCACTGCAATATTATCAAATAAGTGGAACTTACGCATTCTGATGGCTGTCTAGTGCGCAAGGGTCTTTCTACTTGCTGCTGAACTGATCCAGTTACTTGCTGTGAGTTTACAAGGCTTCGGACTAATTGAGTGGCTAAATAACAAAACGTGATGTATGTATGAGTTTAATATATTTTAGGAAACCAAACAGATTGTGATTCAAAGCAGTGGTTTCATGCATGAAAAAGCTCTAAAATGTAGCCAGGACTTATTTGTTGCAGGGCCAGTTGCACACAGCCTAACCTACCAAAGTGGGGTGTTGTGAGGATAAAATTAAGAAGAGAAACATGATGCATACAGCCCTGAGCTGGGAAGGATAGGATAAATAATATTAAATAAATAAATAAATTTCTGGCAAAGCAAGAATAAAGCAAATCACAGAGAAAGGACAACAGTGCTACTTTACACATCGCCCTGCTGCTGCTTGATAAATGGTAGGCACTAAATTGAAGGCAAACAATACCAATCTTGATTACTAAAATCATGTAAACACAACATAAATGAGCCCTTGAAGCCTATCATAAATCAGTCATTAATTAAAGGTATCTCCCCCTGGCCACTCAAAGAACAGGTATCTGCTCACTACTTAAAAGACCATTCCTATGCAAAAATGAAGTGGCCAATTATCGCCCAATCTAATCTGTCCTTTCTGGGCAATGTGATTGAAAGAGCAGTAACAGACCATCTTCAGGTCTTCTCGGAAAATTCTTGTGCTCTCAACCCTTTTCAGTTTGGTTTCAGGCTATGGGACAGACAGCTCTGGTGGCTTTAGAGGAAGACCTCTTTTTTAATGTAGACAAAAACCATGCTTCTTTGTTGCTCCTCCTGGATCCATCCACAATCTTTGACACAACAGATCATGCATCCTGTTGAGGTGTTTGGAGGCAAAAGCAGGTATCCGGGAATGTGCCTTGTTCTTTATGGAACAAACTCAAAGTCATATAATGAACTCTACATAGGTCTCCCCTCAAAGTCAAATTGAAGACTCCAGTTGGTGCAGAATGCCTCAGCTCAATTATTATCAGGAGCTAGGCAAAGAATGGAAGATTTGTTCACTTACCGTGAAACTTCCTTTCTCGGTGGTCCAAGAGTGGGGCAGTCGTCCTCCTTCTCTTGCACAGGGTTGGACCAATTTCGCGATCCTGTAAGGGGGAGGGGCTCCCCAGACTCAGCAGTTTTTGTTCAAGCCCCAACTTCCCCTTGTACAGTTCTCGCCACTCTGTTCTATATGGCTAGAAAACTAACACGTTAACTGCAAACAGTAGTAAACCAAAACTCCTGAACCATAGTCAACATAACTATATAATCCCCCCCCTTTTTTATAGGGTGGGTACTAGACTGCCCCACTCTTGGACCACCGAGAAAGGAAGCTTCACGGTAAGTGAACAAATCTTCCATTCTGTGGTCTCAGAGTAGGGCAGTCATGACCAATGGGATATATCCCTACCAGTGTACTTTCAGGTGGGCAATCTAGTTTTTATGCATCCAGCATGTGCTGCAGAACCCTCCTACCGAAGGCTGCTTCTGCAGAGGCCAATTGGTCTATCCCAGGGGTGGCCAAACTTGCTTAATGGAAGAGCCACATAGAATAAATGTCAGATGTTTGAGAGCCGCAAGACATGATGCATTGAAGTGACTTCAGATGAAGAGGTGGGTTTGGGGGAGTGTCTTGAAAGTGATATCATAGGAAGGGGTGGGCTTTTGGTACAGTATGCTGTGACATC
This sequence comes from Eublepharis macularius, assembly GCF_028583425.1. NCBI lineage: Eukaryota > Metazoa > Chordata > Lepidosauria > Squamata > Eublepharidae > Eublepharis > Eublepharis macularius. The sequence continues at coordinate 86,730,800 of NC_072794.1, read as the reverse complement.
ATCAGAAGGGGTGGAGCTTCATTCCCAAGGTCCCCAGGTATTTTCTGAGTCAGACCTGACAACCCCAACATTTTTATTGAAAATATGAAAGTCATGGAAAGAAAGAAGGAAAAAAGGAAAAGGGAGGCGAAGACATGGAAAGAAAGAAGGAAACGGAGTGAGGGAAAGACATGGAAAGAAAAGAGGAAAGGGAGAGAGGGAAATAAACTAAACTAAACTAAAATGTTTGGCCATGACAACACTCAGGGACCACTGGAAGCCACACAATATGTGTAGAAGAGCCACATGTGGCTCCTGAGACACAGTTTGGCCACCCCTGGTCTATCCTGTAATGTTTTGTGAAAGTATGGACAGACGTCCACGTCACAGCTTTGCATATCTTCTCTAGGGATGGGAAAGACCTATATGCAGCTGATGTGGCCGCTCCCCTTAGAGAGTGTGCTGTAATCCCAGCAGGTGGCATCACTTTTCTGGACTTTTAGGCTAGACTGATACATTCCCTAATCCACCTATTTATAGTGGCAGATGTCATTTCCCCCCCAACAAACTCTAAAGGAAACAAACATGTTCTCCACTTTCCTCGTCTGTTTGGTTCTCTCTCTATAAAAGCTTAGAGCCCTTCTAACACCTAACTTATGCCATTCCTTTTCCTTTTCCTGTTTAGGATTAGGATAAAATGAGGGTAAAATTGTATCCTCCTCCTTATGGAATAGAGTGTTAACTTTGGGTACAAAGGCAGGATCTAATCTCAGCACTACCCTATCAATATGAAAGATGCATAGTTTCCTGTTCACTGACAGGGTTCTGAGTTCCGATACCCTTCTCGCAGACGTCAACCCCACCAAAAAGACTGTTTTGAGGGTTAGCTCTCTCAGGGGGCAAGTTGCCATTGGTTCAGACAGCACTTTTGTGAGGGCCTTGAGCACTAAGTTCAGATTCCAGGTTGGAAACCTATGTACTTGTGGGGGGTTGATCAGCATGGTACCCCTCAGGAATCTCCTAATATGTGGATGTTTTGTAAGAGATGTGCCTCTCTTAGATCCCCTGATTGCTGAAATTGCTGCCACAAGTCTCTTCAGGGTGCTAGTACTAAGTTCCATATCTAGTCCATCTTGCACGAAAAGCAGTATTTGTTTAACAGACGCAGTCAGCGGATCTCGTCCTCTTTTCCTACACCAGTTCTCCAACACCTGCCACGTCTTATTGTAGCTCTTAATTGTGGAGTCTTTCCTCGACGCTAACATTGTGACAATCATCTTCTCTAAGTATCCCAGTTCTCTGAGCTGATTTCGCTCAAGCTCCAGGCTGTCAATCGTAGAGTCTCCAGACATGGATGCAGCATTTCCCCTTGTGTTAGTAGATCCTTCTTGTATGGAAGTCTCCATGGTTCTGCGCGTGACAGTCTTACCAGCTCCTGAAACCATGGCGTCTGAGGCCAGAAGGGGGCAATCATTATTACCTCCGCCTTCTGTTCCATCACCTTCTGGATTACTCTGCTTATTATCCTTATAGGCGTGAAGGTGTACGTTAGTCCCCCGGGCCAGTCTTGAAAAGAACCTTGAGACTTGTCTGTTCCATGTGGTTGTGAAGAGATCGACCTCCGGGAGACCGAACCTCTGGCAAATCTGTGAGAACACCTGTTTGTCCAGCTGCCACTCCGACTGGCTCATCTTGTTACTGCTCAGCCAGTCTGCCAGAGTATTCTGATGACCTGCCACGTGAATCGCTCGTATAGATTCCAGATGTCTCTCCACCCAAAGGAAGATTTCCTCTGCTTCTCTGTTCAGGGTTTTGAACTTGCTTCCCCCTTGTCTGTTTATATAGGTTTTCGCCGTCATATTGTCTGTTTGTACTAGAACGTGTTTTCCTCTCAGACTGTCCTGAAATTCCTTGAAACTGTTCTTTATCGGCCGCAATTCCAGGAAATTTATACTGTGTCCTCTCTCCTGTTGGTTCCAGTCTCCCTGAGTCACATCCTCCCTCAAGTGGGCTCCCCAGCCCGTTAGGCTTGCATCTGTGGTCAGTATGGTCCTCGGTCCTCTTTGGGTCCCTGAGGGCCAATCCCGAGGAGAATCTGTCCATCTTTATCCACCAGTTTAGTTCCCTGGATAACGTCTGTGGAATCTCTACTGCCTTGTCCCCTTTTTGCATAATGATCCTCTGGTATGGCTGCAGAAAGCGTTGTAACGGTCACGTGTGGAACCTGGACCGCTGCAATATATCCTGGTAAGAGACCATCATCCCCTGCAGTTTCTCCAGTTGCATTATTTCCACTCTCTGTTCCGATTGGATGAGCCTTATCAGGGTAGTAATCTTCTGTTGTCTCTGGGGACACAGAAGTTCTGTACCTGACGGTGTCCACAGTCACTCCCAGATGGACGATCTTCTGCAAAGGGACGAGAAGGCTCTTTTGTTGGTTTATGACAAAACCATGCTTTTCCAGGCAGTCTATGGTCTTTGTCACTGCTTTCTGGGCCAGTTCCAGGGATGGGGCCTTTATAAGGTATCGTCCAGATAGGGTGACAGGGCTACTCCTTGGACTCGTAGGATGGCTACTAGTGTGACCAGCACTTTTGTGAATACTCTGGGTGATGACTTCAGGCCGAAGGGAAGGTCTCTGTATTGAAAATGTCTGCCATCGTAGGCAAACCGTAGGTACCTCCTGTGAGAATGTCTGATATGGATGTGTAAATAGGCCTCTGACAGATCTATGGAGGCCAAGAAATCCCCCTGTTGAATGGCTTCCATGGTGGACTTCATGGTCTCCATCTTGATCTTTCTGGACCTTATGTGGAGATTCAACCACTTCAAATCCAGGATGGCCCTTACATCCCCATTCTTCTTCGGAATGTTGAAAAATATTGAGTATACGCCCTTCCCTTTGTGATATGCTGGTACTGGTTCTATGGCCCATATTCTCAATAGGTGTTTGATGGCCTGTTTTATTTTTAGATGTTTCTATTGAGACAAATTTCAGAAAACTTGGATAAAGCGTCTTGTCGGTCTCGTCTCAAATTCCAAGGAGTAGCCCCTGGATATTGTGTCCAACACCCATTCGTCTGTCACCATTCCCTTCCATTGGACAGAGAAATCCTGCAAATGTCCCCCTATTTGTATTGCTGCTTGTTGGCACGGATAGTCGTTTCCTTTCTTCTGGCCCTTTGGCTGGGGAGCTGATTTACTGAAGGAAAAGGATCTGTTCTCATGCCTTGATCTGGACTGCCAGCGGCTTTTAAAGGGTCTGTTGGTTCCTTGCCTTGGGGTCCTCTTGAGGTCCCGAAAGGAATGCCTGCTCTTAAGTCTCTGATCCTTTTTCTTCGATGGCAACACTTGCTTCTTTTCTGGATCCTCCACTAGGTATTTATCTAGTGCATCTCCGAAAAGCATGGTACCCTCAAAGGGTATTGCTGCCACTTTGTTACGTGCAGGAGGGTCAACGTCCCAGTTCCTCAGCCATGTGTTTCGTCTTGCTGTGACGTTAAATCCCATCACCCTAGAAGACATCTGAAAGGAGTCCAGGGTCACATCTGCAGCAAAGGCTGCAGTGAAGGCAATCTTTTTTACCTCATTCTTGATTTCCTTAGGGACCTCTCTTCCAGCAGCCGCAAAGTCCGAGGCCCAGATGTAAGCCGCTCTGACAAAAAGGGATCCTATCGCTGAGGAGCGTAATGACGCTGCAGAGGCTTCGTAATCTCTACACAGTGCCTGTTCTATTTTCTTGTCAGAAGGATCTTTTGGCATACCTTCTGCATCCATAGGTAAGACAGACATGGTAGCCAGGCCATGGTAGCCGGGTCCATCTACTGTCGGAAGCTTGATCTTTTTGGATGCATCAGGTGTTAGAGTGTAGAATTTGCTGAATACAGACTGGTACACCTTTGGTTTGGCTGGCTTATCCCATTCTACCTTAAGAATGTCATGGAAAATGGCTGGGAGTGGCACACCCGTTTGTTTGGGACTCATCTTAGGGAGTGCTCGTTCTAGACCCTGAGGGTAGGGCTGACCTGACTCCTCCTCGGCCGTCTGAGTTATTTCTAGTGTCCTCAGAACCTTTGCCAGCAGCTTCAAATACACTTCCGGAGGAAAAAGTCTAGTTTGAATTTGGCCCACTTCTTCCTCTTCCTCAGAAAGCTCCCCTTCCTCACTGTCTGAGGACTGATGGGATGAATTTGAACCCCACTGGGACTCCTCTGAGTCACTGGAAACCCTGTCTATGTCTTTTTCCACCCTTCTCCTCTTTGGATTGCTGTGGGTGGCTGTTTTAGTGGGCCTTTTCCCTTTAGTAGAGCCTATTAACTGCTTAGGCTTCTTCTGAGGTGCAGCTTGCCCCTTTAAGTCTTTCACAGCATTGGCAATTCCTTTTTTGATTTCAGACTTTAGCCATGCTAAAATGTTAGTTTTTGCCTCTTGGCCAGAGAGGTCAGGGTCCTGGCTATCATGCCTATCCCCCAGTGCAGAGGGAGTGGATACTGGCGATCTGGGGGATTCCATACCACTAAGAGTTGCCTCAGTCGCCTTGAGCTCTCATGGGCCTGCCTTTGCCGCCATTCCCACCAAACAAACTCTTCCCACCTAAAATGAAATTAGTGGGGTGAATGTTACAGTGCAGCCAGGCTGAGACCCAGAGCAATCACCCCCTTACTATAGGATGCACCCGTTTCGGCTCTGATCAATTGGGGCAAGGATTCCCCCCCTCCCTTCTGCAGGAGGTCGACTTCACTCACAGTTCCAGAGCACTTGGAGAGGCCGTTGCCGCTTCGATGCCTAGCAGGCTCTCCCTGACTCCACGGCAGTGGCGGCATTCCCGCGTGCACTCTCGTCGGCCTCTGCAGTAGCCGGATCCTAGATCTCTAGGAACGTCGGCTCTGCTGCTCGTTTGTGCGGCCCCTGCCACTTCTGTACTGTCAGATTGGGGGGGGGGGGGAGGAACGTTGCCGCTTCGCTGTTGCTTTGATGCCTAGCAGGCTCTCCCTGACTCCGCGGCAGCGGCGGCGTTCCCGCGTGCACTCTCGTCGGCCTCTGCAGTAGCCGGGTCCTAGATCTCTAGGAACGTCGGCTCTGCTGCTCGTTTGTGTGGCCCCTGCCACTTCTGTACTGTCAGATTGGGGGGGTGGGGGGAGAGACACGTCCTTCCTTTTCCCCAAACAAGCCTCGCACCTGTTTTCCTCGCTGTAGTCTTCTTCCAGGATCGCTGCTCTGAGGAGCAAAAGGTCCGTGTTTCTGCTGAGCAGGGCTGGAAAAAACTGCCGAATCTGAAGAGCCCCTCCCCCTTACAGGATCACGAAATTGGTCCGACCCTGCGCAAGAGAAGGAGGAGGAGCTACCCATTGGTCATGACTGCCCCACTCTGAGACCACAGGAGAATGCATATTATTCCCATAGTCACTCTATTGGCAGTGATCAGGCTCAATTCAAGGTTTTGACTTATCAAATACAAGCCCTTTATGATCTTGGTCCCTTATATCTATAGGAGCATCTCTCTCCCAATGCTCCATCAAGGCAGTTTCATTCTGCACTGCTTTCTGCAGGTGCCACCCTGCAAATGGGCAAAGTCAACAGCTGCCTGTATACACACATTCTCCACCTTTTGGAACAGCCTGCCTGAAGAGGTCAGGAAAACTCCCACTCTCCTGGCTTTCCACAAAGTGTGCAAAACCAAATTATTCAGGGCAGCTTTCTTATACAAGTATTAGGACTGTGCTGTAAGGAAATAGTTTAAAGAGATGTTTTGATAAATGACAGAGACTTTACTATTACTGTGCACTGTCGTTGTTAACTATGTCATCTTAAATTGCTTGTGTTTTGGTTAACATTGTTTCAGCTCCAAGAGATTTCTGCTTGTTTTCAAATTTCTGCAGTCTACAATCTATTGTATTGTTTACTGAATTCCCCAGCTGGTGATTGTATTGAATTACACTGAGTAATCTACCTTGTCTCAGTGAGAAAGACTGACTATAAAGAACTAAAAATAAATAAAAATCAGAATAATCATGCAAAATTAGGAGAGGAGGATATCCAATATGTAAGCTTTGGTTCCTGTGACAAGATTTTATAGTGCAAATTTTTGACCGCCCCCCATATAATTATCCAGAAAACCTAATTCACAGACAAGACCACATAAAAAAGAAAGCATATTATACTGAAAATAGGTAACAATCACAGTATTTTCTAAATAAAAATGAGATACATTAGAATGCAAAATGGGGGTGGAGATTCTGTTTTACCTGCAACACCATTGCTTCTTTGTCTTGTTTGTTTGAATTCAGGACAATCCCTTCTAACATGTCCAATATCACCACAGATAAAGCACCTCTTTTCTCTAGTCTCTCTGTCTTCCTCCTTTACTTCTTTTTCATCTTCTCTCTCATTTTCCTTCTTCTTCAACCTAAATGAGAAAAAGTTCTAAATAATATTTTGAAATGCACTGAAAATGTGTAACTGTGATACTAAAAAAGGCAGCAGAAAGAAGACATATAAGCGAAATCAGGAAAATATGAGATGTACTAGATACAACTTAAGCCTACAAGATTCAGGAGGCATTATAAACACAACATCAGTTTTGAATCAAGTTGTACTCCTTTGTCTGAGAGGCAACTGAGGACTGAAATGTTGAAAAGAGGAAATCAGAGCTGAAGTGACAAGAAAAAGTTTCCTGAAATGATGCAACAGATGGAACTTGCTTATATTTTCTGAATCTCCTCTCTACATTTATCCTTCAAGGAAGGGGAACCTATTGTGTTATTCAGGAAAGCGTATTAAAATTACACAGCATGAGTAAATTCAGCAAGTATAATTTCAGCTACAGTGTTTGGGCAATGCTTTATGCCACCTCCTATAGTCAGGAAAAAAGAGGTTTCAGGGAAGGAACTCAACATGTGACTTTAAACTAATTATGTCAAAAGGAACAGTTGAGAGGATGGGATGCGTTGTTTGAGGCAAACAAAACAAGTATGAAAATAAGAAGCAAAGACTTGAAGCCCAGCTTTACTCATCAAAATATACTCCTCATTTATATTCCTCATAAAACAGTTTTAAATAACAGGTGTGCATATTTTCCCAACCTCCTCCGCTTTGGGCAGTCTTTCATGTAGTGACCAATTTTGCCACAGACACGGCAGCATCTGTCATTGGGTGCCAGTTCTCCATCAGTTAATACCTTTGAGTTGAAAAAGTATTCCTAAGAGGAAAAGGTACATTATTACTCTACAAAAGCTTCCTTTCATCATTCTACAAAGAGGGAATGGGAGAAAGCAGAGGCATATCAGAAGTAACAAGATATGCTAATCACTTGCATTATGGGACAACTAAAAATTCAAAATTATATATCAAATGTTACGTTCATTCAGCACACATTTGCAATAAAGGCAAGTTAATAGCATTTGAAGGATTATTTTTGCAGGAATGCAAAATTGTGAAACTATGACTTGGATCCTGGAAATCCCCAAGAACAGTATTTTGGGTCTGGGGAAGGTGGGAAAGTCATGTTCCATGTGCAGAAATCCTTCCATCCCTGCAAATGCTCTAGTGGATCCAAGCCAACAAATGGACAATATAGCCATCGAAGACAATGCAAATTTGCAAGCTTTCAAACAGAGAGGTTTTACATGCATGAGAAATATGATGGCCAACAGCCATGACTATGGAAGACCACATACTTTGCAAAAAGGATGGAGTATTGAGAAGTACATTATTTTGCTCTAACCTGCTAAGTACCAGCCTACAATTGTGTACATGAGCACATGTGGTTTTTAACTGAGTCTACACTTAAAACTATATCCTTTGAATTCACAAATTGAATTCAGGAATAATCAACAATTGCACATATGCTTTACATATATGGAATGTAAACCTTGAGAAACAGCAATAGGCACATACCTATACAAACAAGAGTACCCACGTCCTCCCATCAGTTTATGTATGCCCGCGCATGCACACACAGATACTTCTATGACAAATTTTATTAATGTTTTAATTCAGATTAAAACATAAGTAATATATTTTCAGCGTAAAAGAACTAACACCCTTAAAGATAATTAAATGCATTAAATTGAACTGACCCAAAATAAATTGTCACTGTGCTTATCTTTTAAACATTTGAGCTTTACACAGCAATGTCAGATTATATAACTTGTACATCACAGACCGTTCACAATCCCACTCCCTCATGAGTATACACAGATGCATTTCATGTGTCTGATGATGAAGTGAGCTCTATCTCACAAAAACTATGCTATAATACATCTGTTAAGTTTAACAAATTCATCTGCATGTATTTGAAAGATCCAATGAAACTGCAATAAAATACCTGCTATTTTTTTGACAACAGCAAAAAGTGTAATATTCAAAAATGGGAGGACTTACAGCTTCTCTTCCCAGTACTGGATAGAAAGGGGTACCAAATAGTTTTCTCCCATTGATTAATGCTTTCATTATGAAATTGGTCACTGTGAAAGAAAAGAATAACACGACTAAGTAATTCCTGTTGCTTTAGAAATTCCATTTTGAATATTAAGGGTTTTTTTTTTAAGTCTTACTTTTTCTGGAAACTCCTGCACCCAGGTTATGATTCAAGTCAAAAGGATCTGAGCAAATGGAATAAAAGAGTAGGTAAAGAATACTGCTAGCACTATAATTTTCTCACTGATGGAATTATTAATTTCTAGGTTTATAGTGCCTTCATACATTCATCTTTACTTTTAACAAAAGAAAAATTAATAGTTAAGAATAAATATTATGGGTTAAAAGGTGCCCTTCGGCATGCAGAAGGTAATTTCCACTTATAAAGAGAGCGTTTTACATCTTGCACTAACAAGACCATACAAAAAAGCCTAACAAAATTCAAAATTGATGTTCTGCTCACACAAGACTTTGAGCATAAGCAGAAGCATGAGAACTGATGTGAAAGCCACTTTTCATGGGTGAATCCTTGCACAAGTATTTGTGAAACAGTGCCAGCTGATGTTTTTTTCTTTTGCTCACTATTCTTTGGATCTAATTAAGGGACTTGGTGAGCTTTATACTGGTTCAGAAATAATTACTGAATATGCCATGTTTCCTATTACTGAATTCTATCAGTGGGAATACACAAGTCAATTCTCACTGAGTTAAGATTGTAATGCATATAAACATCCTACATTAGTGAAAAAGTTCCTCTGAAGGTTGTATTCTTTCAATTGATAACTAACATTCCATAAGTACCTTCAATAGCAATGCATTTGGATGTCCACTGTTTTTCAAAGGTGGTTAACAGCTTTTTCTGCCGAATGCTAATGACATATTCCTTGAAGTCAAACTCTTCAGTGTAAAATCGCAGTAACCCTAACCAGAGTTCTCCCAATGATTCTGTGTTTTTCCCAAGAGAAGGTAAACGTTTTTTCTGTATAAAATTTAGAGCAGACTAAATTAACAAAAGCAGTTTTGTCTGAACATAATACTTTGGAATGATATGTGACTCTTTTGTGAAGCAAAGTTTTCATAATGTAAGCTGACACACAATAACAGGAAATGCTCTATCTGGGTAGGCTCCAGATAAGGGCATCTTCCTGTCTTCCTTCTTCTGTCCCCAGTTCTTAGACAGGTAATTCCCTGGCTAAAGGAAACATTGATGTTTAAAAGTGGAACTCCATCTAAATTATGTTACAAGGCTTCCTTTTTGCACTATAGGCTGACTGGATTTGCAAGCAATCATAAGGTTTTTAAATGGAAAAGTCTTGCAGCTGTGGTAGCTATGTCCTATAATTTGAATAAAATAAAACATACAGTACAGCAGTCTGGCAGTGATGCTTGTACATACTCTCTCTCACCTCTAGTTTTAACAAGCCATTAATCTTTGGATGCTATAAACGAAGAAATGAGGCAGCAAGCAGGCAATGCCACCATTTCAAGAAATAGCAGTGTGGCCCTAACTTAGCAACAAGTCCTTAGGACGGGCATCTGAAGCAGTACTGAAGTTATGGGTGGGTGGATGTAAGGTAGGCGGCAATAGGAAGGAGGCACAGGAGAAGTTTGTTACTTGGCTTCCTTTTGAGTATCTCACACTGTTTACAAACTGTATGGCTTTTACATGGTTGAGATCATCTGTAGTTCAGTTGGGGGCTCTTATCATAAACAATGCATGTTCCATCCCCAGTATCAAGAGGCACTTTTTCCCCATGCTTGCCCATAAATTATATAATCTTTATGAGGAATTGTGGTCACGTACTCCTAAAGCACTTGTAAATTCACTCAACATATCATCTGAATGTTTCAAAGAGAGGTCTACAAAAGCTAAAGATTTGCTACGCATAGAGGGAAACACAGGAGTTTTTCCATGTGACCATTTCCAAAATGTTAAGAATAGATTTTACAAGAAATAAGCAGTATGAAAATTGTGCTTGTGAAGTGGGTTATAGGGAGCTACACTCCCATCAGCACCCTCTTCCCATCCCATTCTATCTCATCTCCCCATTAACCCCCTTGTCTATTCTCTTCTTTCGTCTTTTCCCTTGCAGTCCCCCAGCAGTTGTATCTTCATGCCCCAGTCTTCCTTACATTCAGGTGTCTATATCTGGGGCACTGTTGGCAATGGCGAGGCAAGGGTGATGCGAGGCCCAGTTCCAGGTCTGTGACGCTGCCTCCATCTGCTACTTTGGCTGGCAACAACATTTTATGGTAAATTTTTGCAGTTTTAAAATTGCTGCAAGGCCCTGATCCACCATGGAAGTGCAGCACACTGGCAGCAACCAATTTTGTTTCCTCCACATTTGTTTATTTCCTCCCAAACAGCCCCCCTCAAACTGTTTCATCACTTTAAAAGGTGTGGGGGGGCAGGAATCTGTTGTTGCTTGAGTGCTGCACATCTGCATTGGATCAGGGTCTCAAGACAATGTTTAAAATCGGCTAAAGAAAAAGGCATCCTGTTTTGGGAGGGCAATGAATTTCGTAGGGATTCCAGGGAGTCACCTCCCCCATTCTTTACCACCTACTGTGGCCTGCTGCCCATGGCCAGTGGGGCTCTCCATGCCACAGTTCTGGGCAATGGAGATAAAGGGTGAGTAAGAGAGCATGTGCGCATAATGCTTAACTGTTTAGCTTTGGGGGAGATTTTAAATGCCCCAATGTACTTCTTTTGGCTTTTAAGATTCGTTACATGCCTTGGAGGTGCCTCACATTTGCAGAAACATCTGCTTGCTTCTGAAGTGGTCTGGATTCTTATATTTAAGAATTCGCATGGGTTGGGGGCCACTTAAGAATTAGATATATAATTTGCAATTATTTATTTATGATTCTATGTTTATTAGAAGTTCTTTCTATAACTCTATCCACATTTGCTCTCTCGGAAAGTTGTTTTTTTATTCTCCCTTCCTTTGCTCAAAATACTGTGAATGAGTTTTTTCATTTCTGCAATGTAATATCAGTGTTGCTTCATAAATAACTATTAGTATATCTATGTAGCATTTTTTCAGCTAAGTAGCCGTGTTGGTCTGCAGTAAAACAGAAGGATTTGAGTCCAATGGCACCTTAGAGACCAACAAGCTTTTCAGGATATAAGCTTTCCAGAGTAAAAGTTCTCTTCCTCAGATACCATCAGGTATTCTTCATGTATCCAAAGAAAGATGCTTTGCCTCGCAAAAGCTTATACCCTGAAAATCTAGTTGGTTTCTAAGGTGCCACTGGACTCAAATCCTGCTATGTATCATTTGGTATAATAAATCTAGACCTAAGAATTCATGGTCTATTCCAGAATCAGAACATTACCAGTTCTTCAGTATCATCAAAGAAGAAAGCATTCCACCCATCAACCATTCTCTGGGGGATCTGTTGTCCATCAAATATCTAAAACACCATGAAGAATAAAGTTTTTTAAAAAGGAAAAGAACTGAACAGATACAGTATAAGAAACAACCTTTTCTAAAAGTCACTAAAGCCACAACTGAGTCGACCTGCACAACATCAGCAATTACTTGTTATTAAAAAAGATGCTGGGCTCTAGCCTGCCAGAAAAGCCACATACTTTGACTTGGAAGTCCTGATCCTTCATATCAGATACGTGCATTTGCTGGGGTTGAGGTTGAGACTGGTTATAGCTGTGGTTACTTATAGGTAGAGATGGGCACGAACCGAAATACAAACCAAAATTAAGCACAAACCAGGCTGGTTCGTGGTTCGCGAACCGTGGTTCATCAGATCCCATTTCTGACGAACTGCCATGAACTTTTAGGCTGGTTTGTTTGATTCGGTTTTTGGTTCGTGACTGCAGACAGCCTGGTGCCAATCAATCAGTTTCCTAGGCAACAGGGGATGGACTTTCTGCAGACCTTCTGCTGACCCGGAAGTGATGGTTTTCTGACCTGGATGTGACTTTCAACGCACCAAACGAACCGGTTCGCGAACCAGGGTCAGGTTTGTGAAAGTTAGTGGTTCGTGAAATTTGACGAACCACAAACCACATGGTTCGGGTTTTTTTCCTGTTCATGCCCATCTCTACTTATAGGTAAGCACAATGCAGTCTACATTTGCTCAAAAGGAAATCTGTATTAAAATTTTGTCTGAATTTCAGATAATGCAATTTGGTTAAGGAAAAACAAATTCAAAACAGTTTACTATTATGTTCACTTATATGTTCAGCAAAAAGCCTGTAAGGAATTGTTTTTTGCTGCAATGATTTAAAACTACACACAAGATGCACATCAATTCCAGCAGTAAGGGGGCTCACATTCACAAAGCTGAGTCCTAGTAGCTAGGGAAAGACACATTTGTTACATCAACAGCTCTAACACCAACACTGAGAAAAAACAGAATTCTCAAAACTATCATCCTTCATGCCTTTTCCTGATAGCATACCTCTTGAAGAACTGGGATAACTGGTGGGTTTCTCTGTTGTAGGAAATATAATACCATAAGGATATAGGCATATGAAGAAAGACTCCCTCTGGAAGCATCTCCAATATCACAGCGCTGGTCAACAAAATACAGATTAAAACTGAACACAAAATTTAGTTCTGATATTTATGACATTGAACAAATATTACTGATTTCATAAATCAATTATTATTTGTTAAATAACAAATTGGGCTTTGTGATACTGCCAAATCTGAATATTATATTTTTAGCCTTTGGTATATGCTAAAGCAATAACTAAAGTCAAATGCACTCAAAGACAATTTATCATTGAAAGCTCTTATTCACGAGAAATACTGAATATAGGTGCAGATCCAAATAATTGTGCAACTATTTCTGCATGCATTACTTAAATAGTAGTTGCCCATTTTATTGTTTCAGTTTATACATTTTTACCCCATGTTCAGGTTCTCCCCTATCTCCCATTTTATATCTTTGCAACAATCCTGCGTGTTAGTTTAGGCTGAATGTGAGCTTCATGGCCAAGTAGGGGTCTGAACTTTTATCTACTCAGTGGTAGTTCAATATTAGGACCACTATACCATACTGACTGTCTTAGGCTGCACAGCAACACCTTTTGAAACTAATAAGCAGTTCAAAAGTCATTTGTAACACATTACAGGAGTTCTTCCAAGTTTTTTTTTTAAAAAAATCCTTATGGTTGAGCACAAAGTCCTTGGGCCTAAAGTCCATACCTAAAGTAGAATTTTGCATCTTGGCCCTTATAAATTTTATTTTGATTAATGACTCACTAACATGTACCCTGAAATTACACAAATACCTTCTGTTATTCCATAGTACTAAAAGCCAAAATAAACTTCTTGCTAAAAAGACAGCTAACAATACTGCTTCTTGACATGTTCACAGATCCACATATAAACTCTTCGTAGGGCTATAATCAGAAGACCTAGGGACTAGCAATTTTAGACTAGCAAGAAAGCAATCTTGGTATACAGTATGAGAAGTGTGTAAAAATTCAATCACTGCATTCACTTTAAGTCTTCCATCATACAGACATCCAAATGCCAATAATGATTATGAAACCTTAATTTTATGGCAGGATTTGAGTCCAGTGGCACCTTAGAGACCAACAAAATATTCAGGGTATGAGCTTTCGAGTGTTAAAGCTCTGTTCTTCAGATATGTATCTGAAATTTCACCCCCTTCCCCTCCAGGCTGCGGCCTCTCGGTCTGCATAGCTATTACTCCATGTGGTCCCACAATTATTGAATAAATTTTTCTGGGCTTGGGAAAACTGCTGGGAGGAGAAAAAGCCACAAAAATCAGTGACTACCAAAAATCAGTAATGGGATCCAACCCATTACCGTTGCAAACAGAAGAGGAAGTGAGAAACAGTTCCATAAAACCAGGTAAGAAAATATTGGAATTGGACTTGCAAGACTTTGTGTTGATCATTTGTAACCGCTCCCCCCAAAACTTTCTCAAACATTCAGAAGTATCTAGAACAGGCTGGTTGCCTGTTTCTGTATTAATTTTACTTTCAACTACAACCTTTCTCACTTGTCTGGATTAAACTTCAATTTATTTACTCTCACTCCTCACAACATACTGATGTAATATTTCTACAGCCTCTCTGGATTTATATGGAAAGGAAAGGAGCTGAACGCCCACAAGTTCAGTGTATCATTTTCAAAACAACATGATCAATTACTTGGAACAGGAATCACCTAGCACATCAACCTATACACTAAAGTTATACTTGTTATAGATTACCTTTGCAAAAACTTTCATTGTGTATCCCAAGTATTGCACTCTTGGATCAATGGCTGCATAGGTTGCAAGCATTCTTGTGTTGTGCTGTGCCTAAAAACCAAGTCAAGAATTTAGATACCAAACTGGAGTTCAATACATTATCATTTGCAATCCAATTTATGAAGTACTACCCAACAAAAATCTATGCACATTTACATAACAAAATTTGAGGATGGTCACAAGTAGACATGGGCGCGAACCCAAAAAAATTAATGAACCAGCGATTTGCGGTTCGGTGCCAACAACGATCCCGAGATCGCAAACCGCAACAATCATTTCCCGTTACCAAACCGGTTCGCGGTTCACTGGGCGCGGAATGGCCCCCGTGGCACTTACAGAGGCCATATTCCCGGGGAGTCTTTTGCAGCCTCTCCTACAGCCATCAACCAAGTTTGGACAAGATTGCAAAAGGGATCTTGGAGTTATACCCTCTCCAAACCAAGGCCCCAGGAAACTCCCACTCAACACAATTAGAACCACCGGTTGACGTTGGCCCAGTGTACAGAAGGTGGGTATTGATGGCGGCCATGGGGAGGTGGCAACAAGCCACCTCCCCTTTAGGGGGTGGGGGGTCTGGCCGCTCGCCAGCAGCACCCCCCATGTGCCCGCCCGACAGGCCAAAGAAGAACGCGCTGGTATTCCCAGCATGGGTGGGAGAGGACAATTCATTCGAACGGGGGCCTGATCCCCCAGCAAGCGAGGGTCCTCACCCGAGGGTCCCACTGAGGAACAGTGCGGCAGCAGCTGACAGCACCCACTTTCCTGCCTTGCCGGAAAGGACAGGAGGGAGAGATGTCATTTGGAGGGGAAGTAGGAAGATCCACCAACAGCTGCGAGGCCTCCTCCGAAGCTCCCACTGAGCTACTCTGTGGTGGCAGCTGACAGTACCTACCTTCCTGCCTTGCCAGAAAGGATGGGAGGGAGAGGACCTGTCATGTGGGGGTAAGTGGGAAGATCCCCCTGCAACCGCCAGTCCAAAGTGGAGCGCACTGGTATTCCCAGCACAGGCCGGAAGAAGGGTGATGACGGCGGCCGCTGGGCCTAGCTACCACGGGGAACCAGCAATGAGCCACCTCCCCTTTAGAGGGCAGGGGGTCTGTCCGCTCGCCGATGGCACCCCCCATGGAAGGATGGGAGGGAGAGGAGATGTCGTTTGGAGGGGTCAGAGTGCTCCAGAGAGGGACAGGTCGAAAGAGGGTCTGTGAAGTCAGAAGATCCTAACAGCCGCGAGGCCTCCTCCGAGGATCCCACTAAGGAACTTTGCAGCAGCAGCCAGCATCAACCACCTTCTTGCTTTTGTGGAAAGGATGGAATAGGACAGGACCGGAGAGGTCATTGGGAGGGGGACTCAGTGTTCCGCAGAAAGCGAGGTGAGAAGAGGGACGGTGTACTTGTGTGGGAGAGGAGGGCCGAGCCCGAGGCTTCCGGTCCGCATTGCGCAGCAGGACCGGGACAGAGGGATCCTACATCCACCCTGAAGGAGTGCGCAGACTGCTGTGGCTTGTCCGCTCCCCCTGTGTCACAGTGGAGGCTGTCACCAGCATCACTCACCTTCCTGCCTTTGCGGAAAGGATGTGACTGGTCGTGGCAGCATTACCCATTCACCCATGCCCAGAGGGGACTGCCACTGCTGTTGGCAGGGGCCACCGTGATGTGCAATTTTATGAGCAACAGCAGTTGATCTGTCCCTCATGGCCCAAAGCTGAAGCATCATACAGCACCCACCATCTGGCCTTCACGGAAAGGGTGTGAGGGCGAGGGACCCATTCCCCCCTGCTCAGAGGGGGCAGCAGGTGCCCATGGAAAGGGGGGGTACCGTGCGGCGCCACACTAACACCAGCTACAGCTCCTGAGCTGCCCCTCGTGCCCAAAAGCAGCAGCGGCAGACCTCAACCACCTTCCTGCCTTCGCGGAAAGGACACGTGACTGGTCGTGGGTCCCGTACCCCCCATGCACAGAGATGACAAAAGGTACACGTGGATAGGGGTGCACCATGCAGCTCAAACCTGTCAAGCTCAGTAAAAGCTTCTGAGCTGCCCCTTGGGGTCCAAAGCAGCGGCAGCAGACAGCACCCAACTTCCTGCCTTCGTGGAAAGGGTGGGAGGGACCCATTCCCCCCTGCTTAGAGGGGACACCAGGTGCCATGGAAAGGGGGGTACCATACGGTGCCACTTTCACATCGGCAACAGCAGCATAGCTGTTCCTCGTGCCCAAAAGCGGCATCAGCTGGCAGCACCACACCTTCCTGCCTTCGCGGAAAGGATGTCCTCTGGTGCCAGGGCTGCTGCCAGGCCCTGGGGCCAAGCTCGGTGGGTACCTCGGCTGAGGGCTCACATTAGTGCCTGATCTGTTCAGGTCTGTGGGAGTGGTGGGCTAGGGCTCTAGTCTGTCCCTCCCTCTGGTGCCAGGGCTGCTGCCAGGCCCTGGGGCAAAGTTCGGTGGGCACCTTGGCTGAGGGCTCACAGTGTCATCTCCTTTCTTCTCCTCAATTGTTGTTTGCTGGCACTATGAGGCTTCGGGTGGGGGACAAGAGTGGTCGTGGGGGGAAGTGCAGAGATTGTCCCAGTTGCAACATGGGAAACAGTGCTGTGCAGGACTCTGGAGCAGCAGAGACTCCCGCTCCCCCAAAATCACCAGTTGCGGCTGTGGAGGAGGCCGAAGAGGTCTTGTCGGTGGCAGAAGAGGAACTCCTGAAAATTTTGGGGGAGGAGGAGGCTGAGGGATCCTTGGAGGAATGGTTGGGGTTTGAGGAATCATCCAGCCCATCCCCATCCCAAACTACCAGTAGTGCTGTCCCTGCCTGCAGTCCACCCATCACTCCGTCTTCCATTGCCAGCTCCGTGGCACATCCAGCAGCAAACCTTCGTCCTCCCTCCCCTGGAACCGTTAGTGGGCCACGGTTCAACCTCAATGTTTGGAGGCACTTTCGGTCCCTTCCTACTGACCCCCGCATGGTGCGGTGCTGTGTGTATGAGGGCCTGGTGCACAGGGGCAATGACCCAAAGCACCTGTCATCAACGGCCCTGACCTGGCACCTGAAGAGGCACCACCTGAGCCTGTGGTCTCTGTCCTCGGCCAGCATAACATCCGTTGGGGGGAGACAGAGGGCCACCAGCTCATGAAATGATTGCTGGCGCCTGAGTGTCTGGCTTCCCGAACCGCGGCCAAACGCACCGAACCAGGCTTTTACCAACCGCTGATTCGTTGGCCATGGCCGATAACAAACCGCCGGATCACGATCGCGCGATTGCCATTTTCGTGGGTTTTTGAAGTTCGTAATGCGGTTCATGCCCATCTCTAGTCACAAGATAGCATAGTTCAAAATACAATCAGATGCAAATATACAAGGTGACTGTAAAGTTATTTATAGGTGGAACACATTCTGAAGGAAAGACCACAGTTGTTTCTGCACCTTCATAACTGTCCTCCTAATAAGAAGAGAAAGTAAGGCTAAGTATTTTGGCCAACATTTATTCAAATGGCATGAAAATGGTAGCTCTTTTTCATTTCAGTCAAGCTTTTAAAAACTGCACCATACTGCAATTTGAAGGAATTATTTAATGGTAGAATATGATCAGCTTGCTGATACACTGACTACAGTCAAGTGTGAAGGTGCTAATAAATGATACACGGATTGGATGCAGCTAAAAAGCCTGCAGAAAGAATTAGCTGATCAAATCTCTTCTGGACCTTTCCCTGCAGCTGACCATTTGTCCCGATAGTCCCCTCTGAAGGTCAGGGGCCCTAGTGAATAAAACAAATCCCAGTATGGGAGGCTACAGTGAGGGAGAAATGTGTGAAATCACCTCCTCTTCTCCCCTTTGCCAGCAAAGGTTCCCAGTGGAAGAGGAAGAGATTTTTAATCCCCCCCACTCAGCTCCACTATACAGTGGTGTAATTCTTCATGAGGATTTCCAGACCCTCAGAACAGATTTTCAGAACAAAGAGCAGACTTCAGGGGGAAGGTAGGGAAAGATCTGCCCCACCCACTCCTCAGGCAAGCTTTTCTACTGGATTCAACCCAGCAACTGTGGTAAGGACTCTTACTTAAATCTAAGAGTCATTTAGATGTCTTGTTTCTTCAAATGGTACCATCTGTACATCTGAATTCCTGTGTGGCAAAGGTACTTTAAAAAACTGTCTCAGTTGAGAAAAAATAGAAAAAAGTCCAACAGCACCTTTAAGACTAACCAACTTTACTGTAGCATAAGCTTTCGAGAATTACAGTTCTCTTCTTCAGATGCATGGACGGTAAGAAGAAACTGGTCAGATATATTGGTGGAGAGGGGAGGGGGGAGTAGATGCAATCAGTAGCTTCTGATAATGCCTCTGCTTCTGATAATGAAATCAGTTACTTCTGATAATGAGATAACCATTCATAGTCTCTATTCAATCCAAGCCTGACTGACTCAAATTTACATATGAATTCCAATTCAGCAGTTTTCCCATTGGATTCTGGTTTTGAAAGGTTTCTGTTGAACTACAGTGACCTTGATGGAATGTCCTGGTAGATTGAAGTGTTCTCCCACTGGTTTCTGGATGTTGCCATTTTTAATGTCAGATTTGTATCCATATATTCCAAACCAGGTAACCCAAGATTCCCCAATCTACAGGTTAATGGCACAGCCATGGGAACACGCATGGCACCACAATATGCTAACATATTCATGGCGGACTTAGAGCAACGCTTCCTCAGCTACCATCCACTGAAACCACTCCTGTACTTGAGATTCTTGGATGACATTTTCATCATTTGGACCCATGGGAAGGAAGCCCTTGAGAGATTTCATCAGGACTTTAACAACTTTCACCCTACTATCAACCTGAGCCTGGACCTCTCTACATAACAGGTATACTTCCTGGACACCACTGTACAACTACATAATGGACAAATAAATACCACCTTATACTGGAAACCCACCAACCGATACTCATATCTACATGCCTCCAGCTACCACCCTAAACATACCACTCAGTTGACTGTCTACAGCCAAGCCTTACATTACAATCGTATCTGCTCCAATGCTCTTGTTCGGGACTCCCACTTAAGAGATTCACAACAAGCATTTTTGGGGCTACAGTACCCACCAAATGAAGTGAGGAAACAAATCGACAGGGCCAGACTAGTACCCAGAAACAGCCTACTCCAGGACAAACCTAAAGGAATTAACAACAGAACACCACTGGTTGTTATCTATAGTTCCCAGCTCAAACCCATCCAACGTATCATCAGTGATCTACAACTCATCCTGGAAAATGATGCCTCTCTCTCACAAGCCCTGGGTGGAAGACCTCTCCTTGCCTACAGACAGCCCCCTAACCTTAAATGACTTCTCACTTACAACCATGAATCAGCTAGCAGAGTCACCAGCACAGGTACCAGACCCTGCAACAAACCCAGATGCCAGCTCTACCCTCATATCTACCCTGGAAATACAATTACAGGACCCAATGGCATCAACTACACTATCTCTGGCTCTTACAGCTGCTCATCCTCCAATGTGATATATGCCCTCATGTGCCAGCAATGTCCATCTGCTCTGTACATTGGACAAACCAGCCAACCTCTGCGCAAAAGAATAAATGGACACAAATCTGACATTAAAAATGGCAACATCCAGAAACCAGTGGGAGAACACTTCAATCTACCAGGACATTCCATCAAGGACTTAAAGGTCACTGTAGTTCAACAGAAACCTTTCAAAAACAGAATCCAACGGGGAAACTGCTGAATTGGAATTCATATGTAAATTTGAGTCAGTCAGGCGTGGATTGAATAGAGACTATGAATGGTTATCTCATTATCAGAAGTAACTGATTTCATTATCAGAAGCAAACTGATCCCATTATCAGAAGCTACTGATTGCATCTACTCCCCCTTCCCCTCTCCACCTATATATCTGACCAGTTTCTTCTTACCCTCCATGCATCTGAAGAAGAGAACAGTGATTCTCGAAAGCATATGCTATAGTAAAGTTGGTTAGTCTTAAAGGTGCTACTGGACTTTTTTCTATTTTTGCTACTACAGACTAACATGGCTAACTCCTCTGGATCTATACGACCAGTTGAGAAAAGCTTTCATGAAACTCTGCTTCCAAGCAACACTTTTGGACATATATTGATGTTGGGTATTTTGAAGGTTCAAAACTTGGGGGGGGGGGGGGGAGTTGGTGTTGGATCTAGGCAAACTTATAAACTGTTAGAAGTTGTTAAGAAAATTTAATGTACATAACGGAAATGTGTTATACTGATCACCTGATATAAACCTACAACTTCAGTGTCCCTATTTTATGGTCCTGGATTTTCTGATTTCCCCCTAATACTTGTAACTTCTGCAGTACAAATGAATAGACCATTTATACACACTGTGTTCCTCTGTGCCCTTCTATTAGTCCCTCCTCTTTTTATAGTGACTTATGGCTATATACAAATAAAGACAAACTAATTAATGTTTTATGAAACACAGTCCCCTTTTTCATTTCAACTTTGCCCTAGACATTTTAAATATTACTTGCAACTTTTAAACTTGAAAAAATTAGCACGAACAGACAAGTTTTCACCCATCACTAGGAACAGTGCTTTACTTGCCAGTGTATTGTATAAGCTGATGTCTCCTTCTAAGCCGCTTCGTCTGTGCTCAAATTTTACTATAGGCACTTTGGCTGTGGTTATAGGCAGAATGTTTCTTAAACCTGAGAAGGAAAGGTTTCAGCATGTAAACTACTTCCTATAACAGAATAGTCATATAAATCAAATGGCCATGCAACACAAAATCAATACACATACCTGGGTGCTTCTTAAGAACCTTTGCCAAATTTTCAATAATTTCCTTACAATTTAATTTCTAGATAAAATAAATAAAGGTCAAAGTTACTGCTTACACAGACCTTCTTTTAAAAATTCAGATACAAGCAAGCACTTTGAATACACCTGTGATAGTATTATAAATCTTCCTTTAATTAATTTTCAAAAACAGAAGTCCTACCTCTGCATTTTCATGGCCTTCAAGTGTCATGCAAATATCCAAATCACTGTCTCGGAATCCAAATCCATTCTTTGAAGAGCCAAATAGGCACAACCTGGCTTTGTCTGACCAAAAGAATAAGTGGCACAGATTTTGCACTACCATTAGACTTGCTTACAACAGAAAACTGTTAACTTACATTTGAGGTCAGGATAATATTCAGCAGATTTCATAGACAGAAGAACATTTAAATCCGTATCTGTGCAGAATATACATAGCTACTGACACATGTCTTGCTACATTTACCAAACTACATCACCATTTCCAATGCCCAAAAGAACAAAGAAACCCTTTAATGTTGCAATGTAATTATAAATAAAATGTACATACTTGTTACTTAAAAATTATTTCTGTTGAAGAATCATAGATTTACCACAGTATAATGAGCTTCAGGAGTTTACAATGGCCAAACTAAACTGAGTGTAAGAAACACAATGGTTATGACTTTTTTTCCAAGATATAAAACACACAAACACTACTTCGTTATAATTTATTTACTTCATGTATACCCCCCCCTTTTGTCCCAATGGGGACTCAAAGTGGCTTAAATATTCTCTTCTTCTCCATTTAATCCTCACAATAACCCTGTGAAGTAGGATATGCTGAGAGTATGTGCCAGTTCCAAAGTAACCCAGCAAGTCTCCAAGGCAGAGTGGAGACTCAAACCTGGGTCTCCCAGATCCTAGTCTAACACTCTAACTACTGTGCCATGCTGTAGTTAATAACTGATCAATGTAGCTAATAATTAATCAATAATCTCACTCTGCTTAATTTTTTTCATTAGTTTATGAACTTGATGTCAATTTCTTAACTCTGAGGACATGGAATATTTAGAACATCTTCTTAAGGGATGAGCCATTCCAAAATAGATGTTCTTTGACATCTGATGGCTGAAAATCACTTCAGCCTGAATATATTCAATAGTGTTCCTGCTATTAAAGGCATCGGTTTGGATCTAAAGTGACACCAGCAAAGCTCCACTAACAGAACTTTCCCCTTCATACTATAACCACTGAGTTCCCCAATGCAGCTCCAGGAGGACCGGGGATCCTCAGGAGGAACACTGGTGGAAATGAAATGAGGCTCTGCAGTGGGAAGGCGGAATCAACAAAGAGAGTAGAAGGCATTTACTAGCATAAGTGACCTTCGGATACACACACAAACATGCATGCAGACACGCACGCGCACACATATATATGCAAAGCCAAACTTCAAGAATATCATCAATATATCTGTCAATGTTGCCTCATCTTCAAATACTTAAATCTGTGGATCAGGGCCATGTTCAGACAAAACATTTCTTTTTACAGACCTGGGACAACCCCCAGGTTTGCAGAAAAATCTGAACACTTTTTTTTAAAAGGCAAGGAATTAAAATTCTTAAAAATAAAAAAATAGCAAGATCTCACTATATTCCATTAAGCAATCTCAGCCACCATCCAAGATGTATTGGAAGCGATGGGGGGGGGGGGGGGAGACGACACAGCTGGGAGGAAAAGATACTGACAGCAAGGGGTAATGGGAAATTTAATGCTCACAATGTTTGTTTGGGATGGGACTGGAGGGAGACTCCCATGCTGCCAAGCATTCGGCAAACCTCAGCAGTGGGGGGGAGACTTCCAGCAAAAAGCAGCAAGCAGCACTGGCCAGAAAAAAATGGAGGAGAATTGTCTGCCTTTTTTGTTCTTTCCTACACGCATGCAAGAGACAAGGTGAGCAAGGGCAGTGCTCCTTTCTTTATAAACAGATGGGGTGGGGGAGACAGAAGAGACTTCCAGCTGGTAGTGTTTGGAGGCAGCTGCCACAGAAGATTGCAAACACCAACAGCCAGGAAGAAGTGGAGGCACTGCTGCTTTTTCTGTTCTTCCCCACAATGAAGAGAAGATGAGCAATGTCTACACTAGTTTCTCTGATCTTTCCCACTTGGTGCTTCAGCGCTTGCAGGGAAAGAAGTTAGGCAAGCAGTGGCAGCTGTGGGGAGGCAGCAACAACATCTTCCAACTCTCCTCCCCCCAACACCGATAACAAACATGATCAAGAACTTATTACTCAACTCCTCTGGCTGGTAAAGACTTATTACTCAACTCCTCCTGGTGGAAAAGAGGAAGAAGTGGCTGAGGAAAGAGGAGCAACAGGAAGGCTTTGGACCAGAGTTGAGGGGGGACAGAGTGTGTGGAAGGAAAAAGATGGGAAGTGGTGGTCGTGGGAGGAAAGGCGACAGAAAGGTGGCTGGGATGTTAGAAGCCAGAAGAAAATTTCCCCGTGACTTTCTCTCAGGTTTCACTTGCATAGTTGTATTCTTTATATTCTATTGATTTAATTCTAAAATTAAATTTTAGATGCACCTGATATCTGTACTGATGTTTTAAAATTATGTATTTCAATATGGATATATTGTTAATGTATTATTTTATATTAATACAGTGTATTGATCTTAGCGTATTTGATGCTTTGCTATGATCTACCCTACATGCCAGGACACATAGGATATAAATATTTTAAACAAAAAATAAACAGAGCTGAAAAGCATAGGCTAGACAATAGCAAAAATATGGACTATGTATCTTATCAAATATTTATATATCACCTTTGAAAACAACAGATATGCTTTAAAACTTTTCTGTTACATACCATTGTATTCTTTTCGAATAAACCTTTCCAGACTTGCCAGAATCTGCTCTCGGTTTTGTTGTTCCAAGAAAGGAGGTGACAATTCATCTAAACAAAAAAAACTGAGTGAGACATATACCTAGCTAATCATCAAATACAACCATTTTTAACATTGGTTACTTTTATTATTCCATAGGTCTTCACTAGATCCTTGTAGAAAAGGCATTTTACATTTAGGAAGTAAATTCTCTCTTTAACTATCAGACAAAACTCTTAAGGAAGTTTTAAAGCTCTGAGCAAATGCTGTAGAATCCACAATCCTTGACCATCAAAACCACTTTTCTCATCACTTTGGACTATACCCACTGCCCTGATAATCTTACTGTAACCTAGAACATCTCATGAAAGTAACTTTTCCCCATTGCCTTCAGCAGGGGAATCCTTTAGTTTATAACTGTGTATCAGTCCTGTATCATTAAATTTTAAAACAGAATTCACAATTTGAACAGCAGCAAAACTGTACTTACCAAAACACCTTTTACAAACTAGATCAAGTATTTCTCTAAATCTACTTGTCATTGGTGGTAGTGGCTTCAGATCAATTTTCTTAAAATCCTCTGGGCAATCATTTTTGGAATGGCCATCCCTTTTGCAGATACTGCATACTATAGTTGGGGGCTATGGAAAAATTTTAAAAAGTTTATTTTAAAATTGTTCGCCTGAGATTTTCCTAACAATACCTGGTATGTTTCAGTGGTAATTTTGTTTAACTGTCAACTGAACACACTGCACACCTTTTGGGAGGGGGGGTTCCACTATCTTTCAAGCCTGCTTTTATAAAAGAAATTGGAATAAGCACACCACTGTACACCGCTCGTGTACAGTCTGCACTGGAAGCTGTAATTAACACTGTTTCCTGCCATGTCAAAGTTCAATTCAAATGACACTAATCTGAAGCACACAAGATGGAGAGCAAAAGTAAAGGAGGTGCGGAGGAGAATGAGGAACATCCATGGAGAGATTTGATTACAGGTGTCCTTACAGTGTCCCTAATTTTTTTCTTTACTGAACAATAAGTTCACAGAAAATAGCATCTGAGCTTTACTCAAATGTATACATATTACTTAATTATGCTATCATTCTTATTACTTAATATTTAATAGTAAAATGAGTGAGTGGTTGATACCAGTAATGAAAGTAGTAAAACCAGGCCACCTACAGATTGGACAGGGATTTTGATGCAGTAGCAACTCCCTATATGTATTAAAATATGGTTTTGTAAATTAAGCAAAAGGAAAAACAAACAAAGCATGAGGAGAAAGCACCCTCTAATAGACGCAGAATGTAAAGAGCAACTTAGAATCTGTTAAAGTACTGCGGGAGGGACAGGAACCAGGAAGATGGAGAACTAGCTTGCTGAAGCCCTGATAACTTACAGAATCCCAAAGAAGTGGATGAGGAAATGGATTTTAAAATGTTTTCCCTCTCCCCCGCCATTCCTCATGGGCTAACAGCTACCAGCAAAATTCATGACTCTGTCCTGATGCAAATGGAACCACACACAAGCAAGAAGTTTTTTGCTTTCCTGAAAATAGGCAAAAAATATTGGACTCCCTATTCACTTCAAAAATCCAGGTTGTGTGTGGGGGGAAGGTGAACCCTCCAGTAAGGCAGAAACAGAACCATGTCCTGGCAGCATGAGTGCATGGCACAGGCACAAATCTTCAGTTTCCTTGGTGATCATTAGGAGGGAAGCAAGTGGCTTGCTATCTGTTTCACTTTAGTATACAGCCCCGCAGAGAAGAACAATTGCTGGAAGGGGAGAAATACAATCATGTTTACTTCTCCTTGCCCCAAAGTTCACCATCACCTTCCATAAAGATCCTTTCAACTGTAAAGAAGCTGAAATCAGCATCTGTGGACTAATTAGAATGAGAGGACACTTTTGTTCACTCCTAATAATTAATCCTAATTAATACCTTTCAAATTACCATTTATACTGTGAAGGTAGTACCCCCTAACAGCTGCCAAGTAGCCCCCATAACAATTGAAAGGAATAGGTGACAAAAGGGGTTTGGGAATATGCATGTGATATTGCATCTTCCTGGTCCATATTGACTTATTCAACTAAGGTCATAGTGAAGCAAGTGTCAAACCACTTGAATCACCTCAGCATAAAAGCCAACAAATTGTTGGGGGAGAAAATAGGGAGGGTTCCTTCCTCTGTGATTCCAAGAGATGTGTGATTTGGGTTCAGGATTCGGCTCTCCCTGCAGGCCAGATGGAATTTAAAGGGCCCTTTCCTGCCTTCAGCCAGCCCGCGGGGGAAGGGGGAATCTCCCTGCGGGCCAGCTGGCATTTACGGACCCTTCCCCTGCTGCTCGAGCAGGGAAAGGGCCCTTTAAATGCCAGCTGGCCGGTGGGGGAATCCTCCCCCACTGGCCAGCTGAAGCAGGGTAAGTCCTGCTGCCACTTATTTCACCTGATGGGAGGGGAAGGAGGGAACCCTCTCCTCCCCCTCCCATCAGGTGAAATAAGCGGTGGGGCGGGAAGTTTCAGTGTGCTCCAAATCTTTACAGATCATACTGAACCAGGGCAATAAGCAGTTGGAAATCGCTTATTTCCAATTCTGTTTCCCGCTTCGAAAGTTCCAAAGCAGGAAAACCGAATCTTCCCATCCCTGCACACCTCTACTCTTAACTGTCCTCTAACGACTCCCTGAGTTTAATGTAGATTGGACTTCAAGGGGCCATTTTATGCCTCCCCCCAAAGAAAGTGCCCCGGCCACCTCCCATCTCCATTATTCATATGGGGATAACTATGGGAGCTATCCAGGGGGATGGGGATGGCATTTTGCAAAAGAACTCTATAAATTTTTTAGTGGACATACCCTTGACTGTCCTCTAAAGACCCCTCAAATTTCAAGAAGATTGGATCCTGGGGGGGAGGCATTTTATAGCCCACCCCAAAGGTGCCCCCACACACCCCATTTGTTTCTATTTTGGGGGGAAACTGACTACCACTGTAGAAACCCATGGATCATGGCTTCCCCAAGGTCTAATCCCCCTAAAACCTGGAGGGTCTTTAGAGGACAGTTAGGAGTAGTCCCCTGCAAATTTGGTGGATTTTGGACCTTGGACCTCCTGGATTTTTTAGGTGGAGGCTTCATTTTGGTTCTGTCTGGTATGGAGACTGTAATTGGGAGTGTGCCTGTGGCAGGTGGCTGGTGATGCTTTCTTGGGGGGCGGCATAAAATGGCCCCTGAACTCCATTAATTTGGGCGGGGGGGGGAGGTGGTTAGAGGTCAGGGGTATGGCAACTGACAATTTTTGTAGATTTCTTTTGCAAAATGCAAATCCCCCCCCCCAAAAAAACCCCAGCTTCCCCTGAGCAGGCTGACCACCCACTCTCAGTAAATTTCTATTGTGGGGAAAACTGAATTCCACTGTAGAAACACATAGATCATGCCCCCACCCCACCCTGGTTCAATCTCCCTGAAACTTGGGAGGTTTTTAGAGGACAGTTAGGACTAGGTCCCCTGCAAATTGGGTAGATTTTTCTCACTTGGTTAATTCCCTTAGTTTTCCCTGTAGGGAATAATGGAGATTGGAGGTGAATAGGGGGACCTTCTTTGAGGGGCTATAAAATGGTCCACCTAAGTCCAATCTTCATGGGACTTGGGGAGTCTAGAGAGGAAAGTCAGGGGTATGTCCTCTGAAAGTTTTGTAGATTTATTGTGTAAAATGCCACCCCCATCCTCCTGGATAGCCCCATATTTTCCCCATAGGGAATAATGGAGAATGGAGATGGATAGGGGCACCTTTTGGGGGGAGCTATAACATGGCCCCCTGAAGTCAAATCTTTATGAAAACAGAGTTGCGCTTACCGTAACTACTGTTCATTGACGTCTTCTGTGCAGACACACACGGGACTGCACCTGCGCAGGCCTGCCGACCGGATTTTTCTTTTCTAGCTAACATCCACTAGGGGGCGCACGTCCGATCCAATGCGTATGCGCGGCCGTTTCCCGCCCGAGCGACATTGGGTGACGTCGCCCCCCTTCCCCTCAGTTTCTCCTTTGCTGCCGAATGCCTTCACATTATCTGGAAGAACACAGCGGGGTAGGAGGGAGGGTTGTGTGTCTGCACAGAAGACGTCAATGAACAGTAGTTACAGTAAGCGCAAC
Source organism: Eublepharis macularius (assembly GCF_028583425.1). Lineage (NCBI taxonomy): Eukaryota > Metazoa > Chordata > Lepidosauria > Squamata > Eublepharidae > Eublepharis > Eublepharis macularius. The sequence goes on along the minus strand of NC_072794.1, from coordinate 86,702,328 downwards.
TCTGTTTTCACTGTCCGTCTTCTGTGCAGCCCCACATGGGAGACTCACAAGCCACTTACCCAGGAGGCGGGCATGTGTTCTCACTGAAAAAGAGACTGAAGTACTGCTTGACCAACAGCAGCCTCTTTCCTTTCCCACACATCTAGAGCATAATGCTTAGCAAACGTTTCAGAAGACGACCACGTTGCAGCCCTGCAGATGTCTTGCAAGGGCACGCCCCTAAGGAAAGCCGCAGAGGCAGCTTGCGCTCTGGTGGAATGAGCTTTTACTTCCAGAGGGCAAGGTAATTTAGCGTGCGAGTAGCAGGCTCTAACAGTCTGAGTAACCCAGCGAGAAATAGCTGTAGCAGCTTTTCCCTTCCTGGGCCCATAATAGCACACAAACAGCTGTTTGGCACTCCTAAACTGTGACGTACGTTGGAGGTAAAATAAAATAGCCCTTCTCACATCCAAGGAATGTAAGGCCCTTTCAGAGTTATCGGAAGGGTCAGGAAAAAAGATAGGCAGGACAATGTCCTGTGAAGTATGAAACTGAGTGGAGACCTTAGGTCTAAAACGACGGTCAGGTCTCAGAACCACTTTATTTTGATGGACCTTTAAAAAGGGAGGATCCCACCTTAGGGCCGCCAACTCGCTAACTCTGCGAGCAGATGTAATGGCTATCAAGAAAGCCACTTTCCAGAACAACCATTTTAATTCACAAGTAGCCAGTGGTTCGAAGGGCGATTTCATAAGCCCCACCAATACTACTTGCAGTGACCATTGGGGAACAATTCCCTTGACATGTGGATACATGTTATATAACCCCTTTAAAAAAGATTTTGACAAACTGTGGGAGAACACTGTCTTCCCATCTATCTTAGGATGGAAGGCTGAAATGGCCGCCAAATAAACTTTAATAGAGGAATTAGAGAGTCCCCCGTCCTTTAGAGACAGGAGGAACTCAAACACAGACGATAACTGGCACTCCCAAACATTCACTCCTTTCTCATCAGCCCAGGCCTCAAAACGCCTCCATTTAGCTGAGTATGACCTGCAAGTAGTGTCTCTACGTGCATTCAGCAAAATTTCAGCTACCCTGTCAGACATCCCTTCCGTCCCTGAATGTGCCAAGCAGTGAGGTTGAGTTTGGGTAGGTCGTGATACCAAACCCCCCTGTCGGACAGAAGGTCCGGGTTCAGTGTGAACCGATAATATGACCCCTGTGAAAGCTGCATGACATGTTGGAACCAAGCTTGTCTGGGCCAGAAGGGCGCTACTAGAATTAAGTGCGGCCCATCTCTCTGAATCTTGCTGACGACCCGAGACAATAGTGGGAACGGAGGGAAGGCATAAAACAGGTGCCCTGTCCAGGGTATCTGGAACGCGTCCCCTAGGGAATGGTGACCTAGACCGCCCCTGGAACAGAATTGTGGGGCCTTCTTGTTGGTCTCTGACGCAAAGAGGTCTATGTCTGGAAACCCCCAGTCCCAAAAGATGGCGTTCAGGTAATTGTCTGCTACGGTCCATTCGTAGCTGTCGAATCGCATCCGACTCAGTTTGTCTGCAATGACATTGGTGGTGCCAGGAATATGGACCGCATGAATGAACACGCCTCTGTCCATGGCCCATTCCCAAATCCAAACGGCCTCGTCGCAGAGGGCCTTGGAAGTAGTGCCCCCTTGCTTGTTCAGGTAGAACATCGTGGTGCAATTGTCCGTGAGCACCTGAACGGATTTCTGCTGCAGCGTGTCTGCGAATGCGATAAGGGCATAACGGACCGCTCTCAATTCTAGCAGGTTAATGTGATCTTCCCTTTCCTGCTCTGACCAAACCCCATGTGCCCTAAGGGGACCACACTGGGCTCCCCATCCTATCGTGGAGGCATCAGTCGAGATTGTGATTTCGGTTTGGATAGACCCAAATGCAACACCCCCAAGGAGGTTAGCCTCATCAAGCCACCAACGTAAGGCCTGGACAATCCCTCTGGGGATGGAATACCGCTTATTCTGGGACTCATGTTCAAAATCATGAACCGATAGGAACCACAGCTGGAGAGGTCGCATGTGCAACCGGGCCATAGGGGTGACTGCTGTAGAAGAAGCCATAAGGCCCAGCAGCCTCTGAATAGCCGTTATGGATTGGAACCTACATCTTGAAAAAAGATTCACCATCCTGCCAATCTTTAGTGCGCGCTCCCTGGGCAGAAAACCTGTTAACATCACCATCCAGTTCCATACCGATAAACAGTATTCTCCTGGACGGGGTAAGGTTAGACTTTTTCAGGTTAACCAAAAGTCCTAACCGGGAGCAGGTAACTAGTACTTTATCAATTTGGACCAGGAGTGCATCAGCAGATGGTGCTGCCAAAAGCCAATCATCAAGATAGGGATAGATGGTGCAAACTCGTTCCCTCAGGTATGCAACCACAACAGCCATACATTTAGAAAAAACTCGGGGGGCTGTTGAGAGTCCAAAGGGGGGCACCTGGTAATGGTAGGCCTTATTGTTACAAAGGAATCTAAGGTATTTCCTATGATCAGGATGGATGACATTATGGAAGTATGCGTCCCTGAGATCCAGGACGGCGAACCACATGTCCTCGGGCATTAACTGGAGGACTGTATTCAAGGTAAGCATCCTGAATCGCTTAACGAGAACGAATTTGGTTGTTGTGGGTTTTCTGGGCTGTATTGCCGTGGTCTTGGCATTGTAGTTCCTGACGTTTCGCCAGCAGCTGTGGCTCACAAGATGCCAGCCACAGCTGCTGGCGAAACGTCAGGAACTACAATGCCAAGACCACGGCAATACAGCCCGGAAAACCCACAACAACCATCGTTCTCCGGCCGTGAAAGCCTTCGACAATACATCGAGAACGAATTTATTCAATTCTCTCAGGTCTAAAATGGGTCGTACCCCGCCATCCTTCTTGTCTACAAGGAACATCCTAGAGTAAAAACCCAAGAGGGGGTCCTGAGGGAGTACCTCCTGCACGGCCCCCTTCTCCAGCAGTGCTACAACCTCAGACTGTAACTTATCAGAAGAGGATTGTACTGAGTGGTCAGGAAGAGACAACACTGGGTAAACATCAAACTGAATTTTATAGCCAACTGTAACGATGTTAAGAACTCAACTATCAGAGGTAATCTCTGCCCATGCCGATGCAAACTGAACCAATCTGTTTCCAAACACGACAGACTGTTCGAATTCTAGTCAGAACTGCTTAGGTTGCATTGCTGACTCTTTGGCATCGTGGGCTTGTTGATTACGACGCGGGCGGTAGGTAGGCCTCCGGCGCTGAAAGGAACTTGCAGGCGGCTGGAAATGCCTGTAGGACCCATAACGTGGATACGGCTGGTATCTCTGCTGTCGCCCACGATAGCCCTGCGAGGAACGATACTGGAATCGATTCTCGGTGAACGGCCTGGTTGGGAGAATACCGTAGGAGTGGGCTGTGAGCCGATCTTTACATTTTTGCGATAGGTATTCATCCGTCTTGGATGAGAACAGAGATTGACCTTCGAAAGGCAGATTCTCCACTCTGTTTCGTGTCTCGACAGGCAGAGCCGTTATGCGGAGCCACGCGTGTCTGCAAAGCACGATGGATGATGCTAATGCTCTCACCGAGGTATCAACAGTGTCGCGGCCAGCATTTATCTGTTGTCTTGACAGTCGCAGGGCCTCATCCAGAGCCACCTTTGCCAACACCCTCTGGACTGCAGGGAGTTTTTCCATGAAGGCCGCCATGCGGTTTCAGAGGAAAATTTGATAGGCCCCCATGATGGCCGAATAGTTGGAGATTTTCAGCGTCAGGGCCGCAGAAGAGTATAATTTCTTGCCCAAGGAGTCTAATTTTCTGCTCTCCTTGTCGATGGGCACAGCATAAGACCCTTGGCGTTGACGGGTCTGCATTTCCTCAGTAATGAGGGAAGAAGGAGGTGGATGCGCAAAGAGATACGTACAGACGTCATCTCTTGTCTTGTACAGAGCCTCTAGCTTGCGAGACGTCGGGAACACAGAAGCCGGCTTATCACAGATGTTGGTAATGATTTCCACCAAGCCTTTGGTGAACGGGAAAGCAATGGTTGGAGGATTCCCAGACTGGACATACTGTAGGATCTTTTCTTTTGGTTTAGGATCCACAGCAGAGATCTTGATGTCGAGAGAACGGGCCATTCGGACAATCTGCTCCGTATAGAGCCGGTAGTCCTCTGATGGTGACACACGACTGGTCCCAATGATGATGTCATCAGGTGACTGGTCAGATGGAGGGCTTGGGCTCGGGCCCTGGTAAGGTTCAGGCTGTTGGTAAGGCGAGACACGCCCGGGAGAGCCATAGTGGGAGAACTCACTCCGAGCATCACCCCAATACTCTCTGCCAAAAGATGGAGAGCTTGCATACAGGGAGCCCTCCCTGTCATATCCACTCCGAGGGCCGCGATAAGGTGGGTCCTCTCTACCTGCATAGGCACCAGCATGCCACTTCTGGGCCATCCGAGGTGGAGCGTCGGGCAAGTCACCATCATCATCAGTGGAGTGGTACAACGGAGGTGACAGGTGCGGTGACGGAGTCGAGGGCTTCTCCCAGAGCACCTCATCCGTTTGGACCGAAGCCGACTGCCTGTGCTTCGATTTCTTTTTTGCCTTCTTCTCGCCCTTGGAGGCTGAGGTCTGGTCGGCGCTTCGGTTCCGGTCCATCGGAACCGGCTGTGTCAAGGTGGGCGATGGATCCGATGCCTTCGGTTCCGACCGGGCACTCGTCTTCGGAACGAGGCTAGCACGCGCCGATTCAGTCAGCTACGGATCCGACGACGTCGACTCCGACGTCGGATCCGACGGCTTGGGAACCGATCCAGCCGGGATGTTCGGATCCGATGAAGTCCTCGGCACCTTCGGAGCCGGTGTGGCATGCGGTTCCGACCTCGTCGGAGACCTGAAATGGTGTCGCTTTCGAGTCGGATCCGACTTCGGGGTCAAGTGTTTGCGACCCGACGTGGAGCCCGCAGCATCCTTCGGATCCGAGGTTGGGGTCAGGGCCTGTCGGGGCCGATCTGGCGAGCGAGAGCGCGAGGTGGAAGCGGCGCTCCGGACAGATCCCATCACCGAAGGGGTTTCGGCCATCCCACTAGCCGGTGGTGGCCCCTCCGGGGTATCAGGGGTTCCCGAAGCCCGCATAGCCCTTCTCCACAGTAGGGCATTCAATCTGTTTGCCCTCTCAGCCCTGGCCTTCGGGGTGAACCGTTGGCAATGCTCACATTTTTCCACAATGTGTCCTTCACCCAAGCACTCGAGGCAAACGGAATGACTGTCCGTCCTCGTCATCTTTGTAGAACAAGTCAAACAGCGCTTAAACAACGACTTCTCCGACATTCCTGGACAGAGATAGAACGATCTCTCACGAAAAAAAGGTCTCCTCACACAGCGGACAGCTAGATCTTTACTGGTCGGCGGCAAAGAAGAAACTGAGGGGAAGGGGGGCGACGTCGCCCAATGTTGCTCGGGCGGGAAACGGCCGCGCATGCACTTTGGATCGGACGTGCGCCCCCTAGTGGACGTTAGCTAGAAAAGAAAAATCCGGTCGGCAGGCCTGCGCAGGCGCAGTCCCATGTGGGGCTGCACAGAAAACGGACAGTGAACTTTGGGTGGTTCTGAGAGGATAGTTAGGAATATATTCCCCAGCAAATTTGGTATTATTCAGTAAAAAAAATGTCCCTGTCCCCCCCCAGGCCCCTGAATATCCAGGAATGGTATTTCCCATTGGAAACAATGGCCAAAGCTTACCAAATAATACTGAAGCAGCTTCAGAAACCTGAAGCAAGAAACTGAGTTGAGATTTTCCCAAAAAAATTTCCCACGTTTGTAATACCAAAGCGGGAAACCCAAATCTTTTCCTGTGCACACCCCTCCAACTGGTTATTCCCTATCGGAACACTGATAATTTTGTGAGTGTGTGTACACATGAGAGAAGGGGCCTATGATGCTGCAATGGAGACTGCAATGCACTGCTGTGTGCCAACATTTGGAAATACTACAACAAAGCAGAGAGAGAAAGAAAAAAAGAATTGGTGGTTGCAATAGGACAATAAGAAACAATGTAAGAAATCTGATGCAGAGAATAAGCGCAGATACTTGTAACGTTGTAGAGAAGAGCCATATTGTTGGATCCAATCCTGTATTTTTAATTCAATATTTTTACTTCAAAAATATATACTCATTCTTGCTGAATTTTAGATTGAGAATAAATTACCAGGTTGGAAACATTCCAGGTGCTTAGATGGCACAAAAAACTTGATGTTGTCCTGTAAATATTTTCTCAGCTGTGTACAGGCAAGTGCTTCAGAGTTTGATATTGGCTTCTAAATATTATATACATTTTACCAGGCTAAAACAGTACTTTTTAAGCATTTTAATTTCTAACCCTTTTTCTAAGACTATAAGATCTATATTTTAACATATCCAGAATACTTGGCAACAGCTAACATATAATTTATATTGCAACTGCATATTTTCATAATCACAAATCCTCCCTTTTGATTCATAATTGTCTACCATGTCAACAATCAGAAAAAACTGAAGTGTTTCTTAACACAAAAAAGTCAGAAAGCCTGGTTTTCACAAAAGTACAAATCACTCAAAATATTTTTAATTTTTAAAATCAAGACAATGGTTCCTGCAAAAATAAAGATAAATCACAAAGGTTTATAATGTAACAAATGTTCGTGATTCAGCATGTTCTATCATCTTTGGCCATGCTGCAGTTTATTCTGGCATATTCATAAAAGACAGTTAAAAGTTTACATACTAAAGTTTATTACCAAAGTGGTAATAAAAGACAGTGGGGATTATTATACAGCTTGGATACAAACTGTTATAAAACTTGTATATTATATGATAAATTATAAGAATAAAGAAATGTCAAAAGCAAATACATCTTCAGAGACAGTGAAGACAGAAGAAAAGTGATTATCAGGAAACTATTGCCCACATTTATAATTAAAGGTCAGGGTGTGAGTACAAGACCCAGAAATTTTGAAATATTAGAATCAAGAAGCTATATTGTGGCCAAAGCCAAATCATAACTGTGAAATATATAAGTGGTGTGAATAAAGGTGGCATCTGGTGACAGGTGCTATCTTACTTTTTATTGTAACAGGTAAATTTTTGTATGCAGGTATGTAATGCAGTTGTTCAATATGATGGGTGATACAGTGTATTACACTTTAAGCAATGAAACTACTATACAGATCTTGTAGAACAGCAAGATTCGAGTCCACCTGCACCTTAAAGACCAACATGATTTTAAGCTTTTGAGTCACAGCTCCTTTTGTCAGATACAGATCTTTAGACACATCTTGTATATACTGCATGAATGTTACTAAAATACCTATAAAGCCAGAGAAACTGCCACAGGATGGAAGGGTTTTTCCTAATGTGATTATTTTTGCTGAAATAAGAATCAAGCGCTACATTACACCAGCCTTGAGCATATATAGTGGTGGGGCAGAAAAGCATTAGCCACAGCAATCTAGGTAAGCAAGTTTAAGTAGGTCTACTCAGAAGTAAGTCCCATTTTATTCAGTGGGACTTACTCCCAGGAAAGTATTCTTAGGAGTGCAGCATATTTTTCTCTGGTTTGAGGGAAAGCAGCATATTGTAGCTGATGCCAGTTTCAAGATGCTCTGCTGTAAGAGAGACAAACCATTCAGACAAGAAGTCATGCTCCTCCCCAACTTTCCATTCAGTTTCAGTTTTTAGGAGCACAGGAGCCAAGGCATGTCAAAAGAAATGTTCACATCCTGGGAGAAATTATACTCCATACTTACAGCAGCACCCCCCCCCCACGCACACACACATACACACACACTGAAGGAACTGTCCAAGCACAGGAGTTCTGCAACATCTTATAAAAATGGAACATGTGGTTGCAGTTCTCTGGGTGTTGTTGGTTAACCCTAGCTGAAGTACACAAACCTTCCCAGAAATAAGAAAGAAAAACTACTCTAAAGAAACTAGCTGTGCTTCTAGGTGAAAATTGAGAAGCTATACAAAGCTTGCTCTCCGGTTGATGGCATGACCTATCTCAGTGCAAAAGGAAGACTATATGTGAAGCAAATAAAAATAAAGCAGGGAAGGACTTCCTTTCTGGATATGATGACAAATGATAGAAACAATATACAGTATATGAATTTCTATAACAAGATTCATACAATAAGGTTTTGTGCATGTATTACCTTTCCAGAAGTCAGAATAAATTTATCAAATACATAACGCATATCTTCTGTTGTGACTTCATCTTTAGTATCTTGAATTTCTCCTACTGCTTGGCAGTTGTGCGAGGTAGTTGATGTGCTAGTGCCTGAGCACATACTTGTCTGTGGATGGTCCGTTACTGAACTCTGTCTACTTCTAGTGTCAGATAATTCATCAACAGAATCTGCATCATGCAAAATGCAATGGTGGCTTAGTTCCTCTTCAACTGAAGGCTCTTGATCATCTTTTACTTTGACTGATTTTTGTTCTAATTCACAGCATTCATTAGTTTTAAGGGATACAGCTTCTTCTTGGTCTTCCAACTTTCCATTTAAAACTTCTGGTTTATTTACCTGCAAACCTTCTAAGCTCTTGGAAGTACATCTCCTGGACGTAGGTTCCATTTCACTACATTCATTAAACTCATTTGCTTGTATAATACACCCACTCTTTGTATTCGGTTTCTCTGCAATGTTGGCCTGTTGTAGAAGGCAACAATTGGTTACAACTTCTCCATTTTTTTTGCTACCAATTTTCCCCTTTTCTTTTTTCTTGGTATCAAGTTTGGACTTCACTCCACCTTTATTCTGCAGACATGCAAAATATTTATATGCTGTCCTGAACCTTTCCAGGATGTACTCAAACACCATCTGGCTGTTTAGGCTCCGTGCAACATTTCTTTTTAGTGCAAAAGGATCTAGAAAAAGACAAACCAGTAATTAGTTCTTAGTTAGGACAAAGCACAATATTAATATATTGCAGTTCAAATAATATAAATCAAGTATTGTCATGCATAAAGCTTATGCAAGAAAGCATCCTCTTTTGAATATAATTATTCTTATTACAAGGTTGAATGATAATATAGAACACAGACATATAGCAAGGATATGCTTCTCATTCCAAATTGGTATGGCTGCTCAAATATATTATTTTTCCTTAACTGATTACCTGTTTGTTTGTTTTGACTCTCAGAGACAAGGAAATACTGCAACACATGATATTAACACAATAATACAGTCAAACCACAAAGCCACACTCACAACAGCTTTTTGGCCAAAAATGGGAAGGCGCATTTCTTGCTTTCATAATGAATTATTGCTTAAAATTTGAAACCGACAGCCTGAGCCATATTTATTTAGCAATATGATCTATCATACTAAAGAAATATCTAAAATAAACTTGTTAATATTTTCAAATAGTTACAGGCAAATAAACATCAGTCAGCCAGGCTGAAACATGCAACCTCAATAATTTCCACAGTTCTATCTATTGCAATATATGTCAACACTTTATTTACACAAAGTTACGCAAATAAGGCAAACATAAAGAGTCTTATTATAAGTATAGTACTCCACCTTCAATGGCTATTCGCCTTTTAGGCCAGTTTTTGTTCTCTCTAGTTAAAAGTTCTTGTACCCGTATGCTGATAACATATTCTTCCAAAGCAAATTCCAGTGTATAAAACTTCAGCAATTCTAACCACAGTTGTCCCAGAGATATCTGCTGTGGTGTTTCCAATGCTAATGCAGACTGAAAGAAGCAAAAGAAAACTTAAATTTCTGGATTTTTGGTAATAAAATGTTATAATTCCAAGAAGAGTGGTAATAGAAAAGGAAAATTTACATTCAAAGATAATTACATACCTTGCCATTTTTCTCCTTTGGATTACTCTGGGTGTCTACTTCTAGAGGTGTTACTTTCTTGTTACCACCTTTTTGTTGATCACCTTTAGCTTTGCCTTCCACACCACTCAAATTTTTCCCTGCCCCATTATATGATGGTTTGTATTCCCACACCACAAACTTTTCATCTTCAATGCCTTTCAGCTGGTAGTCATCAGCCTTCTTAGAATCGAAGCCTTCAATCTAAATCAAAACAAGACATTCAGAGAACAATTCATAGGCAAAAAACACTATCTTAACGATTTAAGTATTTCTTTTAAATCATAAATTATTCTTAGACAGAAACTCCACTGTTAAGTAGCACTATTATTATGTACATACTATTTGCATGGACATTGAGAGAATTCTCCAGGACTATAAAGTTTTAGATATCAACAGTCTTTTAATAATAAGAGTGGCCAAAGCCCAAAGAGCTATTTCAGGAATAGCTAAGGCCTTAGACCAATGGAATTTCTTTTTCAAATGCAAAATGACCATGCCATAAACAGCTTATGAATCTGCCTTCAGTTCCCAAAGAGATTTGCTTAGTGGCATGGGAAGCTGCTGTTCAAGAGGCAGAAGTCCAAGCCTCCCTTAGTTCTACTGGAACTAACTTTACAGTTCTTTGGATCCAGACCTTTATATACTATACTGTTAACTTACCCAGTTGCCTAAATATGATGGTAATATACGTGGCTCTCTTTGCTGAAGGAAAAATATCACCATTAAGGCAAAGGAATATGAGGGGATCCCACCTTCGGCTTGACAGTCAATATGGCACAACTATAAAGAGGGAGAATATATTTATTTATTTTATTCAGCTTATACCCCACCCTTCTCACAAGCAGGCTCAGGGTGGCTTCCAACAAAGATATACAATTAAAATATACAACAAAAGCATCATAACAACAACAAGCAAGTCCTATCAAAGAATATGGCAAAAAGAATGTAACATAGATCCTTCCAATGACAACTGGAAGGAAATCTGGAAATCTCACATCTATACTTCTAGAATTATAAATATCAAAATGCAGACTGTAAAAATATACTCTCACTGGTATCTGACGCCAGTCAAACTCAATCATGTAAACCATGCTATTTCTCCTAAATGTTGGAAGAATTGTGGCGAGCTAGGGACCTTTCTCCACTGCTGGTGGGAGTGCAATATGTAAAAGCATTCTGGAATAAAGTAATTAAGGAAATAGAGTTTATTTTTGAATATGTAATACCTAGAACATATGAAGTAATTTTATTGAGCCACTGGAAAGATTCAAGGATTCCAAAAATCAGAATAAATCTAATGCTCACATTATTAGCGATTGCAAAACTAATTATAGCTTCTAATTGGAAACAAAAATCCACACCGACAATCTCTAATTGGATAGCCCGAATTTGGGACCCTTTTATAATGGAAAAACTTTCGGATCAACTTGCCCAAAGGGAAAACCAAAACTGTAAATCCCACCTTCTGGAGCAATGGTCCCCAATTTTAGATTACTTAACAAAAGATGAAAACGATGGTTGTTGTGGGTTTTCCGGGCTGTATTGCCGTGGGCATTGTAGTTCCTGACGTTTCGCCAGCAGCTGTGGCTGGCATCTTCAGAGGTGTAGCACCAAAAGACAGAGATCTCTGTGTCACAGTGTGGAAAAGATGTTGGCAGGTCATTTATATCTACTCAGGAGGGGTGGGGTTGAGCTGAGTCATCCTGTAGGAGTTTCCCAGGATGTGGAATGCTAATGGCGGGAGGCTTCACTGTATCCTGAGGAGGTTCTTTTGCATATGGATTGGTGCTTGATGTGCTAATCTTCTCTGCAGGGCTATTGTCGGGTGTAGAGCGTTTTGTTAGCCTGGTGTTTTTCAGAACTGGAAACCATGCTCTGTTCATTCTTAAGGTTTCTTCTTTCCTGTTGAAGTTTTGCTTATGCTTGTGAATTTCAATGGCTTCCCCCTGTGCAGTCTGACAAAGTAGTTGGAAGTGTTGTCCAGTATTTTGGTGTCCTGGAATAAGATACTGTGCCCTGTTTGAGTTAGGCTATGTTCAGCCACTGCTGATTTTTCAGGTTGTCCAAGTCTGCAGTGTCTTTCATGTTCTTTTATTCTTGTCTGGATGCTACGCTTTGTGGTCCCAATGTAAACTTGTCCACAGCTGCAGGGTATACGGTATACTCCTGCAGAGGTGAGGGGGTTAAGAATGAACAGAGCATGGTTTCCAGTTCTGAAAAACACCAGGCTAACAAAACACTCTATACTCGACAATAGCCCTGCAGAGAAGATTAGCACATCAAGCACCAATCCATATGCAAAAGAACCTCCTCAGGATACAGTGAAGCCTCCCGCCATTAGCATTCCACACCCTGGGAAACTCCTACAGGATGACTCAGCTCAACCCCACCCCTCCTGAGTAGATATAAATGACCTGCCAACATCTTTTCCACACTGTGACACTGAGAGATCTCTGTCTTTTGGTGCTACACCTCTGAAGATGCACCACAGCTGCTGGCGAAACGTCAGGAACTACAATGCCAAGACCACGGCAATACAGCCCGGAAAACCCACAACAACCATCGTTCTCCGGCCGTGAAAGCCTTCAACAATACAAAAGATGAAAATATGACAAATGCAAGCAGGAAACATGACCTCTACTATTCCCTAGCATATTTATGATACCAGTTGGCACATTAATAGGATCACCACTAAGCAAACCTGGAAAAATTTTGTTTAACAGAGCTTTTCCTATATATTTTCGTTACACAACAGCCACTCAAATAACTGAATATTGAGTATTGAACCAAGTAACAGGAGGTGTACTTTTCTGATTGTTGTATGTAATATACTATGTTGTTAACTGGTTCTTGTTTTTTAAAAAAATTGAAAACATTGAATAAAATATAATTTAAAAAAATAACAACAACAAGCAAGTATCATGAAAAAATCCAGGTGCCTCAAATCAGGCTACTGTGAGATCACTATAAACCATGGGCACCGCCATGATATAAATCCAGGGCAGTTGCAAAAAGAGGGCATGGCAGTCAGAAAAGGGGACAAAATCAAAGGCCCAGCAGAACTGTAAAAGGTCCTGCAGGCCCAGATCTCCATTAGGAGAGTGTTCCATCAGGCCAGAGCCAGGGCAGAAAAGGCCCTGGCCTCAGCTGAAGCCAGTCAAATGTCCCTCGGCCGGGGACCACCAGAAGCTGCTTATCCACAGAGCGCAAGGCCCTGTGGGGGACATAATGGGAGAGACGTTCCTGTAGGTATGCAGGTCCCAGTCTGTGAAGGGCTTTAAACACTAGAACCAATACCTTGAACTGGATCCAGAACTCAACCAGGAGCCAGTGCAGCTGCCATAACACAGGGCAGAAGTGCGCTCTAAATGGCGTACCAATAAGGATGCGTTCTGCTGCATTCTGGACCAGTTGTAACTTCTGGGTCAAGCCAAAGGCAGCCCAGCATACAGTGAGTTGCAGTAGTCCAGTCTAGAGGTGACCGTTGCATGGATTACTGAAGCCAGGTCCTGACAGGGTGCCAACTACCTGACCTGCCGAAGATGAAAAAAATGCAGATCTGGCAACGGCTGCAACCTGGGCCTCCATAGAAAGTGTGGCATCCAGGAGCACACCCAAGTTCTTCCCAATCAAAGAAGGCTGTAACTACACTCCGTTGAGGGCAGGGAGCCAAATTCCCAATTTCATCGTCCCATGACCCAGGTACAGAACTTCCGTCTTCAGGAGATTCAACTTCAAGTGGCTCTGCTATAACCATTCCACCACAGCATCCAGCCACCCAGCCAAGGAATCCGGGGCAGCATCTAACTGGCCGCCCATCAACAGCTGGGTATCATCAGCATACTGATGACAAGCCAGCCCAAAGCTACAAACCACCAGGGCAAAGAGGCACATGTAGATGTTAAATAACATCAAGTAAACAATCACCCCCTGAGGGACGCTGCCCATCAAAGAATGGTAGGTGGACATCTGTTCCCCTAGTGTCATCCTCTGTCCCCGACCATGGAGAAAGGAGCTCAGCCATTGCAAGGCTGTCCCATGGATCCCCACAGCGGTGAGGCGGTGAGTCAAAAGATTGTAATCGACTGTGTCAAACGCTGCTGTAAGATCCAAAAGTATCAGCAGCATCAACCCGTTCCAATCCAGGTGTTGCCGCAGATCATCTGTTAGGGCAACCAGAGCCATCTCCGTACCATGGATGGGCTGGAAGCTGAACTGGAACGGGTCCAGGATAGAGGAATAATCAAACACAGACATACCTCCCAAACTATAGACCAGAGCCTGGAAAAATCTCTTGCAGCTAAAACTTTCAACATTGCAGACTGAAGGGACAAGTGATGAAATAATGAAGCAAGAGGTTTCATTTTTCAGTATTTATCCTTTTCATTTGTCAAAACTAGACATGGGCACGAATCAAAATACGAATCAAATTTCGTGATGAATTGGGCTGATTCATGTATCGCAAAAACGCGTTTCATGGGGCTGCATTTTTCACAAAATCTATGACTTTGGGGGCTGATTTGTTCGATTTGTGAATGCTTCATGTTGCCAGACAGACTGCTGCCAATCCATTGATTCCCTAGGCAACATAGACCCGGAACATCTGCAGATGTTTTGCTGCCGTGGAAACCCCAATCTTGACCCACATAACCTTGATAGGCAGTTCTCCCTGCCAATCTGAGATCTCCCATTCTGTTCTATGACAAAAATGAGCAGGGGGAGATGGGCCTTCTGTAGCCAAGGGAACACCAATCTCATCCCTCCAAACCCTGTTAGGCAGGTCTGTCTGCCAACTAGAGAGCTCCTGTTCTGCTCTATGTGAGCGTTTCTTATATAAGGCACAGCTCTGTGCCTCCTGCTTTCAGTTCTAGGGAGAGGGAGGAGGGAGAGGGAGGAGCTATTGCTGGGATTTGGAGTGAGAGAGAGTGGATTTGAGAGCTTTTGGCTGGATTAGCTGCTGCTTCAAAAGAGACTGAAAAGACTCTTTCTTATTTTCTGCTCCTGTCCTTGCTGGGAAGGTTGTTAGGTGAGGGTGCCTTTGAAGTCTCCCTGTAAGTTTGGCATCTCTGGGTATGAACGGGGCCATTGTAGGGCCCCAGGATCTGATGAAACATGGACCTAATGAATTGTTTCGTGAAGCGGGACAATTTTTTGTTCAGTTCAGTTGAGTTCAGTTCACCTTTATTGGCATCAGTTGGCACAATATTCACAATACAAGGAACACAGTAAAACAAAGTTACTTCTGGAACCACTCCTGATGGAATTTTATAGCCATATAGACGATTTTGTGAAAGTTCATGGTTCATGGAATGCAACAAACCACGAAACTCAGGGTTCGTTTTTTCCCTGTTTCGTGCCCATCTCTAGTCAAAACTCATGGCTGCTTAGGAAACTAGCTCAGCGATTTTTAGCAGAGACCAAACTGGGGGCAATATAAAAATCTTTGGTGACATTCAAAACTTTGGGAAGAAAATATTATGCTTTCAGGGTTTTAGGCAGCCACTTCTCCCTCCTTGCAATGGCTTCTTACAGCCAGCAGAGGAGAATTATTTTATACTGCTGACCCCACTCTGAGCCTAGAATACCAAATCATAGATTTCTACAAGGTTCTTTAAAAAATTACACACAGAAAATAGGAATCAAGCCTAACATTAAGGGGCTGGCTCCTTAAGGAACTGACCATTAGGCAACAAAGCTCTTATTGAATGTACATATCTAGTTAATTAAGTTTCCTTTTCAAGAGTTCTGTTTTTATGTCCTTTTTTTTACTGGTGGCTTGGAAGGTATTCAGTGATAATGTTGAGTCCTTGGTGGGTGGTAGTAAGTTAAAGAACCACTGCTCTAGGTCCTCTTTTGTGACTCTGGTACATTAATTTTCCTTTTTGCCACACTAATAGGTTTGTTGTATGTATAAATTTAAACTCTAAATAATATGGATAAGAAAGATGCTACAAAAAGCCAAGACCTAGGCTCGCATGCCCAAGTGTTTCAGAATGTATAGAAAAATTCTTCTGATTTCCATTTATAAATGAAGCCCCTTAAACTGTACTGGAGGCTGCTATGAAATGTCCTCTGACTTTCTGGAGCATCTTTTCTGTTCATGCAAGTATCATCAATGAGCAAAAGAGATAAGAGGAGCTCAACACACAGGCACAAGCTTCAGTGCTCAATATTCAGCCACTTGGATTTCATTAAGTACACACACAACAAACAAATGTATCTACTTCATAAACTTACTCTAGCCCAGTAGCGAAAAGCCAACACCAAAGGAACAAGAACTGGCTCTAGTTTGCCGAGTGTAGCTAGCAGGTCAGTTGTAAGGCAGGCCACATCATTTCCAGCACTCACTTTGCAAGTTAAGCCACTGACAATGAAAGAAATTTTAGGAGAAGTTAAGTCATAGTGAATGAAATTTGCAAACGAAACAAGGCATGCAATTCTTGCCATATAAAAGCAGTCTGCTTTGTTTTAATTATGTATAGTTTGCCTGCATGATTTCCTTTCACATTTAGATTTCTCCCCAGATACAGAGGCCATCTGCCCTGGATTCAATGCTGTTGTGGAGTTTTTTTCCTTGATTCCCCACAATATTGTGGTGCACTCATGCACCTCTCAGCGTTTCTCTGGCTTTTCTCCAACCTTTATGAAATCTGCTTTACTTCAAAGTTTTGGGAACCATCACAGTAAAGCTGAGACAGTTGCTCTGTGGGTGAGAAAGGTCAGGCTTTTCTAACCCTGTCCCTACAGTGGCTATTTCCTCCCTGCACCATGAGGAGGCTTTTTAAAAGTCAGTAGTTTCATTTTAGAAATAAAATGTTATAATAATAAGAGAAACAAATTCTGTGAATTCCCAGTATTCATTTTTAAAAAGTCTCTAGAACTTTCTGTTGTGGAGATACAAGGGGAAAGGCATATCACTACAAGAGAAGAGGTTAGAGACTTGCCTTTTTTAATGAAAGCTGGGGATTCAGAAGCTGACACACAAAGTGTTCTAACATTTTCCCAGTATGATAAGCCATTGTTGATTTTTAAAAAAATTAAAAAAGACCCAGGGGAGGGGGAATAACTATTCCCAGGAGACTAGGGCAGGGAAACTGTGGGGAATCCTGCTACGTGGAAACCCAGTTGCTGCTGCACTGTTACTGGCAGCTGCACTGGCAATGAGGAAACCACACAAGCCTGTTCCTATATGGAAGCCGCCACAATCTGTTTGAGTTTTTTTAACTTTGAGCACAATCTAGCCAAAATATTAAGCACTTTTAACTTCCAGTGATTTCAAGTGGTTAAGAATATGAATAAATTTTTTCCCACTGAAATAAATGGGATTTAATATTGCTTCACTTCGGCCAAACTATGCCTTTTGTAGTTTGCAAGGCATTTGTGACAAGTTTTTACTCCTTGACAGACTGAGGAAAAAGAAGACCTCAAAGAACTGCAATCTGCAATCTACAACGGATTATAAAATACTAGATTTAATTTTATTATCATTTTAACTCAAACACATAACACAAATTACACAAACCTTTTAACATCTTTACAAAAAACAACAGGAACTTTGGCATGGAAATCTGATTCCACATCAGAGTAAGAAGCTGAAGGAGGACAAAAAAAACAGCATATCAAGAAGTAGAAGCACCTTCCACAGATTTCTCAATTTGTTGACATTTAAATCCATCTGGGTAATGTAACAGGTTAGAAGTATATTATGCCATCTATCAGATATTCTTTCTACTCCCAGCATCAAACTATGAAGAAAGTGAATGAAAGATAAAGAAAAAATAAACTTACCGCTGTTTTTTAAAATATCAAGCACCTGTATCAAAACATCTGGATGACTCATCTAAAATAATGACAAAAAGGTTATCTTACCCTCATTTTGATTCTATGAAAATGGACATGACAATGAAATTCTTAAAAGTCATACGTACAATCAAGTCCTTTGTTTGCAACCTGCAAACAGCAAAAAGCAGGTTACAGGGCCTCTTCATGTAAAAACAGGCCTCAGGGTATTTACTTCTGGAACCTGATGCTAATTCCCTAGGGGTTATGAACACATGAAGCCCCCAGCACACTATATCAGAGCTATGACTTAAGTGCATGCATATGACTATTTAAGCTATGACTTAAGTGCATATCTGAATCAGGCCTGGATAGAGTAATTCAGAACAAGTGGATGGAGCCAGTAATTATCAGACAAATTGTCACTCAGAAATCAAGACACACAGCCCCTTTGTTCCACAAAGACTTTGCTGGTCTTTGGCAGACCTACATGCTTTGTACCAGCTGCTTTTTTGGAATCATGCTCTACCCTCATCTCTGTTCTTTCATACACTTATCGAATGAAATCCCAAATCAAAAGGGTGTTTACTCAGATGTAAGACCCAATTAGTTTCAATTTTCAGTACAGCTTTCCTTCAAGTAACTATGCAACCACCTTTCTTTTTGTGCTATTAACAGGGCCTGATTACATGTTACACTGTTCCTGGTTCTGTCTGTATTCTATCCAAGCACACATGAATTGAGAGTTCTGTGCTAAAACTTAATTTTCAGACACACTGGGACTGATTTGGAGTGACCCTGTGGGGACATGGGGAGAGAGGGCTTAAGCTTCCTCCACCCTGCACCATTTTCTAGCCAGAAATGCCCTCAGGGAGCCACGGCTATCCTGGGATATTTCAGGTTGGGAAAATGGTGCAAGAAGGCTTAAGTCCCCTATTCATGCAGTCCCAATCCAAATTGAACCATGATGCGCCTAAGAATTAAGTTTCCAAAAGGAGCTCCCAGTACCTTGGACAGTCCTGGAAATAGTGTAATATGTAGTTAAGACATGAGAACGCTTCTGTCCTAGATTCCAGTTATATACAATGCACGTTTGTTTTAAAAAGGCAATTGGTGTTCCAAATATTAGATGTTATGATGAAGACTATACTGGAATTAGGTTGACTATACTGGAATTAGGTTGAAGATTTGTATATTTATCTAAAAATTTTAGAAACATGATGAAGCAAAATTTCACAGCTCTAATAGTCAACTTTTTTTGTACCATAGCAACATTTCTAGTGGAACTTGCTGGGAAAGCTTGTTTAATGTATTTCCAGGACAAGAACCTTGTTCCTATTACATAAAGCTAGTGGGGAAAAACTGACACACAAGACATAAAATATTTCTAATTAGTACAGTGTCACAATTTTTTAAACTTACCTTGGAGGGAAATTTTACATCAATATTTACATCACTCGTCTTAAAAGCAAATCTAGTTAGGCAGGACCCATACATTCTCAACGAACACTCTGAAAATAAAAAAAGGTTCTGTAAGTTTTCATAGGGCATTCATCATTCTTTTTAAAACTGATGTTATTATGGCCGCAATCTTAAAAGTCAAATGTACTAGGAAACAAGTTCTCTTATTTTGGAATAGATCAAAATGCATTATTTACCTTCCAGTTTAAAAGTATTTTAAGGTTTCAAAAAGCAAAAATTAAATAGCGAACACTAAGTTAATGAACAATATATAACAACATAGGAATGATTCTCCAGCATTTCAGGCCAATTCTGAGATGCAACTGACAAGGGTACAGGCCCTATTCTACATTGTAATGTAATTAACATGTAAAATGGTAATTGCTTTTGATATAGGGGTACTATACGTTCTTGAGGTTACTTCCAAGAAAATACATCTCAGGCATATTCATGAACTTCATGCAGCTTATTAACAAGTGCACTCTGTCTTTACAGCCATCTATGAGGAATGCACAATTGTACATTTAACTGCAAGTGTCCACCAAAAGACATCATCATACCTTGAAAAACATATGATAAAGGACCCTAAAATTCTTACTTGGGAGTAGATCCAGAGGAGTTAGCCGTGTTAGTCTGTAGTAGCAAAATCAAAAAGAGTCCAGTAGCACCTTTAAGACTAACCAATTTTATTGTAGCATACGCTTTCGAGAATCAAGTTCTCTTCGTCAGATGCATGATTCTTTCTCCCCTCTCTCCCCTCCTCTTCTGTATTTGACCAGTTCGGATCATGCATCTGACGAAGAGAACTTGATTCTCGAAAGCTTATGCTACAATAAAATTGGTTAGTCTTAAAGGTGCTACTGGACTCTTTTTGATTTTACTTGGGAGTAGTATTCATGAAAGATATTTGTTCTATGTGAAGTGGCCCTCAGATGTATTAAATACAAGACTGACAGATATGACTAAAACAACATTATAACATTGAGCATTAGCTAGTTTAAATTCTGTCATTCCAGTAAGTTTGTCTTTTTCCTTACCAGTATTCTCAAACATCACTATTTGCCAGTCATGACAAGAGATAGGGTACATACTATACAATGTAAGTAGAACGACAATTACTGTATACACTAACAGCTGCTTTTCCAAGAACAAAGTGCTCATATATTCAAATGCTTCAAGCGACTTTCTTGTAGTTCAGAGTTTATTGTGTATAGCAATAGGCCGTCACAAAATTACAAAGACTCCATTAAATAAGATAAACATTAGGTAAAATACAACTATATACAGTACAGATTTGCCAAAATTCCATTAGAACAGCTTTCTTGTATTATTCTATAAAGAAATAATGTAGAATAGGGCCTGGATTCCTGTCAGTTGGAAGGGATTTGCAAACTGCAAATGAATTGGCACTGTACTTGTTTATACTGTTATTCCTTAATATGAATAAAGTACTTACTTTCTTTTTTTTAACCACAATATTTTATTGAAGGAGCAAATATGTTTTTGGTAAGTTCAAAGTTGTGAAAGTGTGGAAGACCAGATCAGAATTCACATTCCTGAATGATTATAGCTAAACTAAAGTTTCAAAATAAAACCAGATCACTGGACCTTTTAAAACCACCAAGGCAAGAGTACAAAGAAACATCATTTCAATGTAGATTTCCTCAAACAGATAAGATATGCTAGAAACTGAGCTAAAATCATTCCATCTGGTAGCCTTCCAAAGCTGCACTTCGTGCACAGATGAATATATGCAAATTGCACTAGGTGAAGAGCCTGATTGAACGAAGGAAAGAAGGGCATAAGAAATTGATTTGCCTTAAAGAACACTGATGAATCTATCGTTACCTGGTAAAGGCTGCTGAATTATCTTCTCCATCTCCCATACAATTTCTTGGCGGATCTGGAAATCATTATCTGATATGCCTTGTTCCTTTGCTGCCTCCATCAGTGTAAAGCTCAAGGCAGTTATTTGTGCAGGGGAAGGAGAAGGGAGGGCACGTAGTTCATTTTCTTCTTGCTTTTCCTGAAGAATGAGTGATACATAAACGTATGTATTACTTTTGTATTTTAATATGCTTCTAATCGAATTATTGGTCCTGCTCATGTCCTCATTTTATCTATCTTGCTCATGTCAAATGCTAGGAAGTGTGGGAGATTCTACAAGCAGCAGCTGAATACCATCTAGACTTTGTTTTTCTTTTTCATGCAAGTACTTCGCTTGGGCATGGCCAGAGACACAAGCCCTCGGTCCATGGCTCAGTTTGAAGTCCAGGACTAGCCCAGGATGCTTGGTTTTTGTTTTGTTTATTCAAACTGTATTGTTTAAATGGGCGGTGACTGTGTTTTAGAATTTTCTGTAAATAAGTAACTTTTTTCAGAAACAACATTAGGAGCCAAAGGCTTCTTTCATGATAGGCATGAAAGACATCTGAGAACCCTTGCATGACTTTGAAGACTCCAGCCATCTCACAGTACAAGAAGATGGTATTGCATGACTTTTGCTCTACGCAAGAGAACTATCCTGCAGAGTACTCAACATTTAGTTTTGTAACATATTTCTGTCCATATTTATATATAAAACTTCCCAGATACTTGCAATTAAATATTATTGATACATTGATGATGCACACATCTTTTTTTTGTTTGTTGTCCTCCAATTCAAAAGCATTAGTGTCTATGAACAAGTCTCTGGAATCATAGTTTCTAGAACTCCTGTTAGTATGTTATATCTGTAGAGTTGTCCTGATTCCCAACTCAGTTTAAACATTTATTTGTTTTCTAAGCTACCCTGAGTGCCATAGATGGGACAGAGAGGAAATAAGACCAACAGCACAATCTTGGGGTGGGGGAGAGAGTGCACAGGGAGCTGACTAGGCACTACTCCAGTGTATCTCCAAGATATGCCAGTGGAAGGCCTGGGCAGCACTGCACCCTGGCTGTCTGCTGGGAAGGGAATGCCATCGAGTAACATCCATTCAAGTCACTGTGCTGGTGGGAAAAGGGGCATGGCAAGAGTTAATCAGTACCCTAAGATGACACAGCACAGCAATACTCCCCACCACCAGCAGAAAGTTACGCCATTAAAAACCATGGCATAGCCCATAGATGCCCATGCACTGGAAAAGGCCAAGTGCTCCACACAGGCATGGCCCTGCCCAAAAGCCGCAGCAGGGCACAGGATGCTGACCATAGTCACAGCCAATCACTCCTTCCCCAGAAGGAGCCAAACCTCCTCCCCAGCACGCAATCACAGTCATCCCAGTGATATCAGAGCTAAATGGGATGCCTAATGCCTGCTGGCATGCCACCTCTGAATGCACCCTCTTGGTCCAGGGGTTAGGATGCTCGCTTGGGTGTGGGAGCTATGAGTTTGTGCCTGACTTCTATTCCTTCATGTCTTTCTATTCTTACTTTTGGGGGGAAGGGATAAGCAGGGATGTCTGCCCATAGGCAGCATTTTTTGCTGCTAGTTGAGCCTTTCTCAGGGAGGAAGTGGTCATCCTGTTTGCCACATTGTGGGGGAGACATGCTTGGGCCATATGCCTCTGTCAGAATTGCACTGTTGCTGGATCTATCCTCCCTGTTCACTGGCTCTCCATAGCAGAGGGTGGCATCAAGAGGCCATGCCCTGATCATCAAGCGTTGATTGGTTGCACTTGTGCATGCCACTCACAGGGGCATCACCAGCTGCTATTGTCTGATTGGTGGGTTTTGCCAGAGCTGCTATGGACTCTAGCATGCTTGTATGCCTCTGTACCTTACAAAGAGTTGTGTGTTGTTGTTTCCTCCTGTGGAATGTCCACAGGGAATGGACCAGCACCATAGTTTCTGTGTGGCAGCCAGCTGCCTCTGCAGCCCTCAAGATTGTGCTTCTGTGACTTCGACAATGATAGCTCAGGCTTTTCCACCATAAACATCCCTGTCGTATTATTACAGTCCTCTTAACTCTTTTTTACCTTGCTTTCAGCCAAATGCCAAAGGTTCACCCATGGTAAGTTTTACAAGTTAGATCAAAGGCTTAAAAGCATGTTTCTGATAAGAAACTTCAAGCTTTATTCTAAGACACTTACCATGATATTCTTTTTATGGCGTTTTTCTTTTATATGTTTGTGAGCTCCCTGGATATTTTCAATGTGAACTAAGCAGAGCTTGCATAGGTACTGGCAATTAGAGTACTCAGGAGATGGCTGTGGGAAAAAACCATATTTAAAATATAGCAGCAACTTAATTATGTTTTCTTTCCACGGTGACTGTAAGAAAATAACAATAAGCACATGAACAGCAGAAGATCATTACAAGTTGGGATTTCCCCTCCTGATCATATCATGAAATAAAGCGTTCGACCGCATACTATATCTGTACACAGTTGTGGACTTTTAAGTTTTGTCTTTCCTCAAACATTAGTAATCTAGATCTGCCACAAGAAAATTCAGAACCTACATTCAAACCCTCATATAAAACATTATCCAAGTTATTCAGAAAAAATGCAACTTCTGCAGAATGTTAATTTTTGTAGAGAATGAAAAGGGACAAAAGATAGTTGATTTACTCAAGGTGATGTGGGTCCAAAGATTTACTCAAGGTGATGTGGGTCCCAAGATGTCTAAGGAGTAAAAACCTGAAATCACAAGAAGTTGGAGAGGTGAAGGGGTTCCAAAGTTAAGCAACTGTAAGCTTCCCCTCATCAAGAACTAAAATTACTTGAACCCCCACCTAATAACTAATATGGGCTAATTGCACTTGTTCTTCTAAGCCCCTAGGAAAAAGTAATTTTCATAAGCAAAAAGCACACAAAACTAGTTGCTGTTCTACTGGCTCGTAGCACAGTCAGTCATGAGATTTTCATACAATCCCTCATAGTTACCATGAGAAAATCATTTATAAAGTCTGTGTGTGCTGATTCCTAGCGTTTGTTTTCTAGCTCTTCATCTATATCACGTGCAAGATTCAGCTTTTGGTACACTAACCAGAATGTTCAAAATATGTCTCTTGTGGTTACCAAAACACAAATACTAAACACAGAAGATGATACACAAAGGCTGGATTGTCATAGGCTAGGAAACAGTTTGAGCAGGCTTCCCAGTGGCTACCACACACCCAAACATTAGTAGGAATAGACACCAACATAAGGCATATAACCTGTGTTGTCCACTGTTTATAGAAGAGTGTAATCAAGATCAACAACATGCTTCCTGCTACACAAAAAAATTGATTTGGGTGAAGTTCCTACCTCCTCTATGAAATGTTCCTACCTCAGAACAAGGACCTATTTCACACTCTGAGAAACAATAATATACACCTAAGTATTCCTGCTCTCTAGAAGCCTCATCCGTTCTCATCTGATTCTTACATAACAACCACAGTTCTAACCAATACATCTAATTCTCAACATAATCCCCATCTGTGAATACTTAAATCCAGAGAGTGGAGCCATGAACAGACAAGGCAAATCTTTCTACAAACCTGAGAAAAGCTCCAGATTTGCAGAAAAATCTGTAATCTTAATTAAAAAAAACCCTGCCAAAGTAATAGAAGTAGCATCTATATTTTTTTTTACTTATTTTTCAGATTTTTAGACCGCCTCTCCTTCAAAACAAGGCCCAAAGGAGCTTACAACATTAAAAACACTCTAAATATTATATATTAATTTTTTTAATCACCACAATTAACAGGGTACCACAAGAATACAACCAATAGTAAAATAACCTTTAAGAAATTAATACCCTCTGATAGTTGAGTGGCCATTGGGAGGATTGCTAGGCAATCACAACAATATATTTTCTTTGTGACCCTGTAGGAAAGAGACATTCAGAGGTGATTTGCCACTGCCTGCCTCTGTGCAGCAACCCTGGCCTTCCTTAGTGGTCTCCCATCAAAATACTGACAAGGGCCAACCCTGCTTAGTTCCAAGATCTGATGAGACTGGGCTATTGGACCATCCAGGTCAGGGCACACAATAATACAGGCCCACAACAACAGTATTACCAGCCTTTAAAGCTTGCTTTCCATCAGTAAAAGGTAAGTGAGGAGGAGGGCTTACTGGTGCCAGCCCCAGCAGCCATCACCAGGCAACTTGCTACGATGCAATTCACACAACTCACCCATGTGAGTCAGAGGCTACTAGAAGACAAAATGCCATAAATAGGGGTGCGCTTCAGGTATCTGATTTCCAGATCGGGCCCGGCATGCTGGCCCTGATTTGGAAATACCTAATCAAAGCTTCCTGAAGCATTCATAATGCTTCGGGGCCCCGCGGTTAAGTTTAAAGGGCCCTTTTGCAAGCGGCAGGGCCCTTTAAACTTACCCATTCCCCACCCTTACCCTCCCCACGCTTACTTACCTGGCACCGTGCTGGAGGAGGCAGCCCTCCCGCCTCCCCGCTGGCCTCCGGCGGCGACCCTCTCTGCCAGCCACCTGGCCATGCCAGCCGCGGCTGTGTGGCAATGGCGGCAGGGAAGGCCCTCTCTGCTGGCCAGCTGTGCCAGCCACGGCTGCACGGTGATGGTGGCAGGGAAAGCCCTCTCTGCCAGCCAGCCACGCCAGCCACGGCTGTGCAGTAGCGGCAGGGAAGGCCTTCTCTGCCAGCCACCGCACCGTTGCCTCCAGCCTTCTGCCTGACCAGGGAAGTGGGGTGAGGTGGGGGTGGGTTAAAGGGTGGGGGTAGGAGTTTAAGGGTGGGGGTAGGCCTTACCCCTTCGCCATCACTTCAGTATGCTCTGAATCTTTACAGAGCATACCGAAGCGACTTAAAAACCCGAATCCGAAGCGACATGCCACTTCGTATTTCAGGTTTTTCCGAAGCTTTTTCCCACTTTGGGTAAACCCGAAGCAGGAAACCCAAATCTTTTTCGGGTGCACACTCCTAGTTATAAGGGAAAATGAAATGACCACTCCCACAAGTCCTTGCAGATTCTCTGCTTATTCTAACTAAACTTCAGTACATCAATCACAACATCAAAGTCCAGTAACCAGTTTATTTCTTCTTTGGAATTAATTATTCCAGAAGATAAGCATTTAAAAACAAAACCAAGGAAAGAAAACATATTCACTACTGACTTTTTCCAAGCGGATGATATAATCTCTTTCCAGTCGTTCTTCAGCTTGTTTCAAGCCTAGCTGCTGTTCTGCCATCAGTGTAGATTCATCAATTACTGTGACATTTTCTAAATAATCACCCTCGGGATTAATTTCTTTTGCAGACTTGGGATTCTTTATTTTACCTGGTGAGATGGGAGTGTGTGAAGTTGATTAACATATTTTTATAGACTAATTTAAACATAAAGTTAAACAAAGGATATGAAGACACACAGGGTATGTGGAAGTGTGCAAAAATGAAAATTTTAAAATAACATACAAAGTTTCAGTTATCATCAAATGAAAATCAATAAGGGATAGTTGTTTAGGGTTACTGTGATAATATTTATGAAGCACTTTAAGTATTTAGGAAGTGCTCTTTATGAATATTTTTAAAGTCTATAATTCCATATATGCAAATATCTTATTATCAACTGCATATATTATTTGTTAATAAGCAGCAAATTCCTTTTCTCAGCTACACTCACAAACTTGTAAGACAAATCATATTTGTTTCCTTTTTGAATATGAAACATTTAGGTTTACAAATAGTGACTCATCCCCCACTTCTCAGTCATCCTTTGTCTGAGCAGATATTCCTCAGCCTAGTGCAACAATCTTTTCCCACCAAAGTAATATAGCTATTAATCAGTCGCAGGAGAATGGACTATTCCACTTCTGACTGCAGGTAGAGAAATCCCTTTTTGAATTAACCCACATTTTAAAAAATACTTCAATTGAAACAGTTAATTATACCAATGGGGAAAGATATTTTCCTCAAAGTCTTCACCTGCTGTGTTGATTCTATTTGTACATTTTTAAAAATATAAAAATATTCAAAAAAGTGAATTCCACCCCCCTTCATCTACAATGTCAAGTTGTGCAGCCTATTCTAGAATTCTGTGGGACCAGGTCTTATATTTCAAAGAAGACTGACAACCTTTGAAGTTGAAGGGGAAGGGAATCTGACCGTCTTCTTGGGTTTATAAACAGCAGCTTAAACTGAGAAATCTGTCTTATAGCACCTTCTGGGACCAAAAATTGAACAAATACAAGAGAATAGTTTTCTTCAGCATCATAATATTTTACATTGATATGAAGAGAAATAATTCTGAATTTTTAATAGTCTTGCCATTTAAATCTTTGAAACCTAGTTTTGCTGCTGTGTTTTAGCTAATATATAAATGAGCTGTTCAGACTTTTTTTATTCAAAAAGCTGAATGTAGTACTCACAGGAGTCTTCAGACTTGTGCTCCATAGTTTTCTGATCCAAACCACTCTTGCCTGAGTCATTGGGCCAATTCATAACAATTATGGATGCATTATCTCCTGAAGGATTTTCCAGTTCAGAAGCTTTTCTTTCTGTGGTTGGTGAGGTTTCAGCGCTGGCACCATTCCCTGAAAGATGTGAACTCGGAGGACTTTCATCCATGTGCTGAATTCTGGACTCAGGTTTCAGGTTTTCTTCTGCTGCAGGTAAATGTGGTAATCTTTTTGTTTTGCTATGATCTTGAAGATCTGACTCCAAGTCTTTACATCCAGCAATACAAATACTGGTCTTACATGATTTGTTTCCCCCTGACTTTTCAGTACAAACTTCATTTTGTTTATTCTTTTTGCTACTGTTTCCAGTTAAAGAACTTTTCCCAGCTTCTTTTATAGATTTGTCATTTTTGTTATGTTTATAATTCTGATTGGTTGCAAGTCGGACAGCTTTACTTTCCTCACAAATAATGTGGGCAGATTTTCTTGATTCATGATTTCCACTTTTTGAGCTTTTGCCCTCTTCCATTATTGAGAAGACCTGCTTCGTCTATCACTTGGAACCACTTGAAATATAATTTTGCTATAACTTGACAGAGCTGAAACCTCTGTTGAAGCAGGGAATCTGGCAGATTGTCTGCTGGGACAAAAATATTGCATGGAAAACTGTCACAGTAACATCAAAACAGTAACTTGATCATCATCTACAGAACAGTCTATCTTTTAAGTTTCACTTGCAAGACAAAGATAGGATCACTCTGTCCCATTGTACTAGATATGCCACTATAGTAGATTTACACCATATGATGCCAGAGGATAGGTTATCAAGGAATTCTGTAGCCAGTCAATGTATAAACTTACAACAGGAAACACACATCTCACATATCAGAGCATGTGGCATGGAACTACATCACTCAGATCTCAAATTAGAAGAACTAAATATGAGTAATTCCCAATAATGGGCAGTCGGGTAGAAGAACACGTGACACAAAAAACAGAATGTACTTTATGCAACAGCCTGGCCTAATAACAAATACGAGGAAGGCATAAGAATTGTCTTCTCAGAAACCTTCCATCTCAGGGATCCAGGCACAAACACCCAACAGGGCCAAAGGAGGGCAGCATACTGTGGCTGGTCCCCTGGGATGCTATAAAGACCCCATCCTCTGTCCTTCCCTCCCTGCACCTTTGGTTATGTGGTTATAAAGTTGTTCTGTGGTATGGGAGGATTAAGTTCTAACTATGCTTCTCCTATTTCTCCATATACATATTTTTATGTTTTTACATCTCAAATCACTATGCAGCATTAAATATTCAGAAAACTGACTACGTGGGAAATTTTTTTTCATAATTTGAGTCTTTCTCTTGAAGGGCCCCACAAGTTCATCATACAGGTCTCACACTAGGGCTATCTGTCTGTTATGACTGAAATCTTTTTTTTATGTCTAGTTCAGGCTGTTTTCCTGGCAAAAGAGTAATTGTTAGTAGATTGCTGCTCTGTGCAATACCAGAGGATTTCATTTGCTATCTGAGGAAAACCTAACCCTTGAGGCTGCAGGTGTCTACTGGCACTCTCCTGATATTTCACTTCTGGTAGGGCACCACATCAACACAAAGTTGGCAAAATCAGACTGCCTGCTAACACTTGATTTCCAGTCACAAACAATTCTGGTTGCCATAATCATAATTCAAGGAAATGTTCATTATACAATGGCACCAAGTAGCAATCTAAGGCAGAAGACAACAGAAAACTACCTATACCAAACTACTTGCACAACAGAAATCACATCACAGTGCTGAACAGTATGTTCAGTACATTTTTCAGTAAGTGTCAAGTTTTAGAGGGTTTTTTTAGTAGTTTCATATCTGAGAAAAAAATTATTTAGGCATACTACCAAGCCTCAAAGGATGCGTGTACTATGAACTGCATCCAGGGAACCATTCTATTTCCAACAGAATTTTTTTTAAAAACTACCCTAACATCTAAATGTGTCTTATAATAGCAAAAGCCAATCTGGCATAATGGAAAGAGCCTTGTACAAGCAGCTATCTTTTAATCAGTGCTTTCCCTGTAATTCTTGGGTCAGGAGTCTCAAAATTCTAATTTGTTGTGGGGGTAGGGGTGACAACTTTAGCTTCTTCAAGTATACCAATTTTTCATTTCCAGGCAGCAAAAACTCCATGCTAACTGTCCCTCAAACCTAATTTAGTTAAAAAAATTGTAGCATTTCCAAACAAAACAAGAACACAAACCTCCTTTTTCCACTCTGCCCTCTCCCCTTATGGCACTAGCTATAATCCACATAGCCAAAAACGAGAGAGAAAGAATTCCCTCTCCTGTTCATTGCTGTTTTCGGTGCTGCTTTAGGGGATGAGAGGAGATATACAACCAGGTCTTCCCTTTTTGAACAGAGCATTGAGAGCTGTATAAAACAGAACTCCCCGAGCTCAATCTTTGCTTCATGCTTGTAGTTGAGAATTGCTAGCCATGTCAAAAACTACTATCCTGCTGTCCAAGTTAATACTGCACTGAGTAATTCTGAATTCCAGCAGCTTGTATACAGGAGTATAAAAGGTTTTGTATCTTGAAGTCTTTGATTCTCTGATAAAAATGAGAATTCTCACATGTCTAGCAACATTGCGCTTTGCCTTGGTGTGAAGATAAAGTAGTCTAACAACCAAAGTTGTTGTGAGGATAAAGTATACAAACCTGATATCCTTGAAGGAAAAGCAGGATACATAAGTGATAAAAATAAATTAAAAATGGTCCCTATAGTATTCATTCTTGTTTTTGATTAATGAAAATAAAGCAAGATAAGGAGAAGGATAAAAGAAACATCAATCCAATTCCTGATGTGGAGAGTAACAGAACAAGTGATACTCCTCCTTGTTAAATGCATTTTAGCATTCTAGAGGGGTAGGGGAAGGAAACTCGCACCTTACTTGTTTTTTTGTCACCACCTAGTGATGGATTCAGACTAAGCTGACAATTTCTGATTTCTCCTTTCTGTTGCAGATCCCAGGAGTAGCATTTCATGGAATTCTATTAAATTTAGTCTGGATTCAACCCCTACGGAGGCTCAGTCCACAGCTTTTTAAAAAAAAGCATTTGTGTAGGATCAAACAAACATTAAGGTTCTTTTATAGAACTGAAGCATTTATATTTTATTTACATTCTAAGGAATGCCAATTGGAACTGTATTCACAAGTGTTAAATGAGAGTAACTTATATAAACATACCTATGGTTATATAAACAGGTCTATACATCTACAGCTGCTGCAAGAGGTTTGTTTCAGTGTTTTATACACCAACAGCAAACCTAAGCAGGTCAACTCAGAATCCTACACAAGTCTATTAAGTGGGACATATTCTCAGGAAGCATTCTTGAGTGTTCACCATCAAGCACCTTATGCTACAGCAATGTTAGTATAATTAGATGCAACTAGAGTTGCCAGTTCTGGCTTGGGGAATTCCTGGAGATTTGGGGGTGGAGTCTAGGGAGGGTAGTGTTGGGAAGGGGGAGGCACCTCAACATAATATAATGCCATAAAAGTCTACCCTCCAAGGCAGCCATTTTCTCCAGCAGAACTGATCTCTGGAGATCTGTTGTAATTCCAGATCTCTGAGCACCACCTGGAGGTTGGCTACTCTAGAATCAACACTGAAAGAAAGTGCTTTTGCTGTTATCTGCAACAGAAAAAAATACAAGAAACCTTGAAGGCACAGCTTTTATCCAGGACATGTCAGAAGTTTACTGTTAAAGAAGCCAGATTCTAACATCCTTGGAGGGACAATTAATGATGCCAGCATACCAGCTGCTCATCTTTTCATTTACTTACATTCACTTATATTCAGGGGGACATCAATAATTGGAAGGCCTTAGAACCAATGACTGGGTAAGTGTGAGCAAATCCAAGAGTCAGAAACATTCATCTGGGAGACAACAGCATGGGTAATATTAAGGAAAAGGGTTTTATTCCAACCATCTTGGCAGAGACTACTGAAGGATGCATAGGCAAGAAATCACAAAAAGTTCACGGTAGTACACTATTCTGTTAATTTGGGCCACACACTTGAAAAAATGACTTACTTTCACTTTTTATTTCACTGCACTATTACTAATTACAACAGTTGTGAATGGCGACTACGTTTACACACTTTTCAGCTTTGCATTGAAATGTCAGAAACTACCAGCTACTTCTTCATTTCAAAGCCTTCTAATTCACCATTCACTGTGAGCATGTGTATATTTGCAGACTGAGCAAATATACCTGTTGAAGTGGCCTACAGCACACAAAACCTTATCTACAATAATAAAAGGAAGTTGTAGCTGAACAGAATCACCAGGCCTCCTCTCTTTCCCAGGAGTCAGGCTGGAACAGTAAAAAGGTGGAGTGACAGCACCAGCTCAAGGAGGGTCGCGAGCTGGCAACTGAACCAGGCGAGGAAACAGTGCCACCAGACAAGGCAGTGGAATGGGTCTGGCCAGGATCCATGCAGTGAGCCGGGGTAGAGTGCTTTCAAGGCTATGTCATGCCTGGAGGAGAGGGGAAATAGACGATAGGGTCAGGACTGGGGGAAGGGTCTAACTGCTGGGGAAGGCTTTAAAGGCCGAAGCACAGGAGTAAAGGAAGCTCTTGTCCATGGGCTGGGTACTGTAATTGAAGTAGAGCTGGAATAACAGACTGTTTCTGGTCTCAAGAGTCTCCTTGAAAGGCAGAGGGTGGCATGAGGACTCACCCTCCTCCACCCTGTCTGCTGCAAGCCACTACCTTACAAAGGCCCGGAGTCATAGCTCCCACATCTACAGTGGCAACAGAGGAGTCCGTCTGTGGCGCACACAACTCATCATAAAATAAAACTAGGCACCTCAAAATTGGCCACAACTTTCAGGGTGACTATGGGAGTTGTAGTGCCAAAGATGAAGGGAACTGGACCAAGTTGGCCCAGAATCCTACCAGAACACTCCTCCCACATGCTAATTCCAATAGAAGCTAAGGTTGTATTTCTGTGACAGGGATAGCTCAACAGAAAATAAAGCTGCAAATCTCAACATTGGCCTCCAACTTCAGGATGATCACGGGAGTTGCAGAGCCAAACATGTAGGAAATTAGAACGTCCTGGCTCACATTAGTTCCAGAAACCCATCCACCCCATGCTATTTCCAATGGAAAACAGGGTTGTACTTACCTGTAACTGTTTTTCTTCTAGCATCTTCTATGCAGGTACATATTGAGACTGTGGACATGCAGGCCAGTTGCAGAGAGATTTCTTCACCTCTTTAAATCTGCAAGGGGGTGCTCTGCCTCTGCTGCGCATGCACAGGGGTTTTCCCACCAAAAACACGGGTTGTGAGGCAAAGCACCCCTATTCTCCTCCGTTCTCTTGAGTCACTGGAGGCATAAAGGTAAAAAGCAAATGCACTCACAGTGGGGCAGGAAGGAGGGAATGTGTGCTACACAGAAGATACTCAACAAACAAGTTACATGAAGCTGCAACCCAGTTTTCCTCATCTGTGCAATCCCACACTGGGAGTATAGCAAGCTATTCACCAATGGAGTAGGGTGTGAGTTTATTAGTGAAAAAGAGAATTCAGCACAGATGTTCCAATTGCTGATTCCTTTCTCAAATTCTTATCAGTGTAGTGCTTCACAAAGATGCCGGCCAAAGACCACATAACAGCCTGACAGATGTCCCATTGAGGTATACCACAGAGGAATGCGGCTGATGAAGCCTGTGCCCTGGTGGAGTCTGCTTTGATTGTCACTGGGCAGGGAACATTAGCTGTTCTGTAGCAAACAATAATGGCAGCTACAATCCATCTGGAGAGTGTTTGAGAAGATGTTGTGAGGCCCTTGCGAGGGCCGAAATAACAGACAAAAAGAGCCTTGGTTTTGCAGAAACTCTTTGTTCTGTGTAAATAATATTAAAAAGTCCTCTTAACATACAATTTATGTGGTGTACAT
This sequence comes from Eublepharis macularius, assembly GCF_028583425.1. NCBI lineage: Eukaryota > Metazoa > Chordata > Lepidosauria > Squamata > Eublepharidae > Eublepharis > Eublepharis macularius. The sequence continues at coordinate 86,668,889 of NC_072794.1, read as the reverse complement.
ACTGACTCAGAGGTTGGATTAGGAAAAATATAGGCAATCTAACCCTTTGTTGTAAATGAAATTTAGAAACCACCTTAGGAAGGGATTCTAGGCTGGTGTGTAAAACAGTATCTCAAGGAAAACTTGGGTGCATGGGGGCGGGGTCGACCTGTAGAACTGTAAGTTCCCCCACATGCCTTGCTGAGGTGACACCTACCAGCAGGGCTGTCTTCCAGGATAACAAAGACAGAGGACAAAAAGCCATGGGTTCAAAAGGGGGCAGCATGAGTTGTGAAAGAACCAAAGTTAAATTCCATTGAGAAACCGGGAGTGTCCTCAGAGGAAAGGTATTGCATATGCCTTTAAGGAACTGTTTACAGATGTGGTGAGAGAAAACAGTCTTGCCATCTATCCTCTCATGAAAAGCTGATATTGCTGCTAGGTGAACCTTAAGGGAGGAAACAGATAAGCCCTTCCGCTGCAGGGACAAAAAATAGTCCAGGATAAAGGCCAATGAGTAGGAAAAAGGAGAAACCTGTTTGGGTTCCAACAATGTAGTGTAGAGGTTTTTCTTGTATTAAGCATAAAGTGAGTTATTTCTCTAGAGAAGGTAGATGAGGAGGGTTTAGCAACTATGCAGTGAGTTTCAGTGTGGTTACATCATAATGCCATACTTGGTCTATATGCAGAAGGTCTGGAACTACTGGTAGATAGTAGTACTGTCCCTCAGCTAAGGCTCAGAGGGTAGAGAACCACTCCTGATAGGGCAAAAAAGGGGTGACTAATATGCGGCAAGTCCGGTAATGGTAGATTTTGCAAAGGACCTTGGTGATTAATGGAGTTGGGGGGAAGGCATAAAAGACACGTTGAGCCCATGGGATTTGGAACACATCCCCCAAGTGAATTGTTGTCCGTCCCAGCTATGGAACAGAAGAACCTGGCCTTGGTGTCGAGGTGTGTGGCAAAGAGGTCAATGAAAGGAAAGCCCCAAAGCTGAAAAATGGGCAGATGTATTTGTTGTTGATTGTGCATTCAAGATGAGTGTGAAAAACCCTGCTTAGGACACTGGTCTTGCTGTTTTCCATGCCAGCTATGTGTATGGCCTGTGGGAACACATTGTTCTGTATTCCCCACTCCCAGACAAATATAGCCTCATGAAGAGCATAAGTGACGCTGTTCCCCACTGCTTGTTCAGATAGTAGAGGGCCATAGTATTGTTGGTGTAGACCTGGAACTCTCTTGCTGTGCAACAGACCTGAAAAAAAAGCAACAGAGTAATGGATAGCCCTGTGTTCCAATACATTAATATGAAATTTAGATTCTAAAAGTGACCATATGCCCTGAATAGAGGAAGTTCCACAGTGGGCATCCCATTTCAACTTTGATGCATCAGTGGTTATAGAAATATCAGGTCAAAAAGTGCCAAAAGAGCATCCCTGAAGTAGGTGTTCAATGTTAGCCCATCAGTGGAGAGATTTATTGGCCGATCTGGGGATAGATAACTTGGTGTGCTGGGACATGCTCATGGGATTGAATGATGTAGAAAACAAGTCTGCAAAGGTCTCATTCTTAGTCGTGCAAAGAGCACAACAGCAGTAGTGGATGCCACAGGTCGTTAATAGCCCCTTGGAGGGCAGGGGAACAGGAATCTGAACTGGCGGAAGGAGAATAGTGGTAACTCAAAAAATGTAAATGGTAACCATTGTTAGTATCTGTATCCCAATGGGGAGTAAACAGAGATAATCTGTCCAGGAATGAGACAGCCATGTCTGGTTGTAAATTGGTCAGTCAGAAGAGCAACTTTTGCCCCGGTGCATGGGTTTAGATGACAGAGGTCACTTTGCCCTAGGCTTGAACACTCTCTTTGAGGTATGGCTATTGAGATGGAAGGACCGACCTCTGGGCGTATAATTGGTGGTAAGGATACCTTGTAGGACAATGCTGGTAAGGCTGCTGTCCTTGGTATCTGGGCTTGGATGGCTTCTGGTGAGGCAGTGCAATCCCTAGACTTTGCAGTCTGATTATTCTTTTTCATTTGTTGGAAGGAGTCATCCGTTCTTTCAGAAAATAGGAGTGTACCCTCAAAGGGAAAATCCTCAATCTTATTTCTCTACTCTTGAAGGAGAGAAGCTGAAGGGAGTCAAGCATGGTGTCTCATCACAATGGCAGATGCCATTGATCGGACGAAACAGTCAGCAGCATGTTTCTCAGCTGTCATCTATTGTTTTGCTGATCTCATCACTTCTTTTTGCAGGACTTTAATAATAAATAATAGTAACATTTGATTTATATACTGCCCTTCAGGATGACTTAACACCCACTCAGAGCAGTTTACAAAGTAGGGCGACTGAAGAGGAAGGAACAATTCTGCTGCTGAAGCTTTTAATAATTTTCAATCTTGCGGGAGGTCACAGGAATAGAAGCTGGCTTCTCCCATATGTCATGAGCAATATCTAAGAGGTACTCCACAGCTGGGAAGGCCACTGATGCAAGTGAGTCCAAATACACAGCCTGTAGGACTTTGCTTTTAGGCTTGGGGGGAGGGTAGAAATGACACATCAAGCTCTAATTCCCTGACCGTTTGTATCATCTTTTCAGAGAAAAGGCGGTAATCCTCATTTGGAGAACAGGATGCTCTCTCTCCCACTGCTTCCTCTGGAGAAGTGAGTTCAGAGGTAACATCGGATCTGGAGACACATTCCTCTCCTTCTTCCGAATCTGAGAAAACTGGAGATTAGTGTCAGAGCCAGTGAAGTGTAGTAAATGGAAACCTTGGAACTGAAGGTATTGGAACCAAAGGCATCAGAACCAGAGTTATCGGAACTGGAGTTATCAGAACCAATGGGGTCAGAGTCGCTGAAGGGCTTGGAAAATTAAAGAAGGGGCCGATTGCAGCCAGGTTATGAAGTCCTGCCAAGATGACAGATGGGAGGTCTATGAAATAGAAGCAGCTTGTGATGGCCATACTGTAGGGCCCTCAAAACCGGCTGGAACTGATGTCAGATCCTTGGGAAAAACTGAGGTTGAGCCTGCAACCAGTAAGGCTGGGAAATCCTCGGCAGGAGTGTACCCATTATTGTCTTGATGTAAGACAGAGTATGAGGAGGAGAGGAAGAGTCACAGGTGGTAACTACCTCCTCTTCTTCATTGGCCAGTGGTGTGGGAACCAGAGAGCGATCATGAGCACAGTGTGTCACTGAAAACAGCGAACGCTTTCAACGCTTAGTCTTCATTTGGACATTTTGGCTGGCAGCTCAAACGCAGCACTTTCTGGTTGTGTTGGAACCAGTGAATGTTTTTTCTTGAGTTCCAGAATGTCAGAACGCAGACAGCCAGATGGGGCATCACAGGGAACACATCTGAAGATGATCTAGACAGAACCGATGAACGACATCTGGTCAGATCCAGTGTCTTCCCCACCCCCCCAACTGATTATGGCGGTTCAGATTGGGGCGCTGGCTTTTCACGGCAGATTTCTTTGCTGCTTGTTTGTCAGAGCCTGAAAGCACCTTCTTCCAAAGTGCTGCCTTTAAACAAGATGCCCAATCACTTCTAACCTTGGGAGTAAAATGCTGTCAGTGCTGGCATTTAGAGACAATGTGAGATTCGCCCCAACCAGAGAAGACACAGCTCAAGTTCATCAGAATGAGGCATCTTCATTTCATACTGAGAACATTTTTTTTAATAAGGCTTTCTGAGACATATTGTAGAAAAAGACAAAGAACAATAAGGCATAAAGAAAGCTAAGGAAGACCTCTCTCGGTGGTGGTGAAAGAATTGAGGGAAATAGGGGCGCTCCTCCTCATAACCTGTGTTTTTGGCAGGAAAACCCCTGTGCATTCACAGCAGAGCCAGAGTGCCCCCTTACAAATTTAAAGAGCTGAAGAAATCTTTCTGTGGCTGGCCTGCACATGTGCAGTCCCAATGTGGGACTGCTCAGAAGAATGACAATGAACCTATGGATTATTTATTTGTGGCAGGCACAACACACTAGGAAATAAAGTTAATCGTCTCAAACTTGGCCAACAACTTCAAGATGATGACAGCACTTACAGTGCCAAAAATGAAGGGAATTAGAACATCTTAGTTCCATTTATTTCTTTACTTACACTGATTAAATTCAAAAGATTCTACATGGATCCAAATGCAGGGAAGATCATATAAGACAGGGTTGTCAGCCAGGAGCATTTGGAAGGTGGGAGCACTGCAGGGTGGGCAGAAACTAGAAAATGAGAGTGCATGGGCCTGTGACATCAGCAGCATGCTATCCCAGGTATATCTGAAGCTCTGTTTTGTATTTTTATCTTTAGCAAAGCTTATACATTCTTCAAGTTTCAATTTCACTTTATACCATTAAACATAACAAGCTTTAATTTATGAAATGACTGTTCACCCTGAATTTGTGTATGTCTGGGCTATAAAGACCAAATAAAGTTTTAACAACATAATAACATAACAACATTCGATTTATATATCACCCTTCAGGATGACTTAACACCCACTCAGAGTGGTTTACAAAGTATGTCATTATTATCCCCACAACAACAAATACCCTGTGAGGTGGGTAGGGCTGAGAGAGCTCCTAGAAGCTGCGACTGACCCAAGGTCACCCAGCTGGCTTCAAGGGCGGGGGGGGGGGAGAGTGGGGAATCAATAAACCTCAGGGAGGCTAAAGGTTTGTTTTCAATCTCAAATCTATGCTATGCAGCTCATGAACAACATATTATATATGAAGTCAATTACTGATCTAAGATTAATCAAGTGCAAATTAGCCAAGTGAAATGGTTTTAGTGCTGCATAGTTGTTCTTCCTGGCTGAATCCTACTTAACAACTGCTCCCAAAACACTACTCCATAAATTACCAAGGAGATGCCAGGATCTCTACCTTAAAAAACAAAAGAGAGCTCAAATTGGCTTCAATTAAATGTAATGTTAATTATTAAATTTCACAGAATATTTGAAAACAAGGAATATATATAACAAGTACTGATGTAAAATTATCAAAAAAGGCGTAAAATTTGTTTTCTTGCATAAGTAATTATACAGTATAGAGCAGAGGACCACAATGTGGTTTCTATGGGCACCTTGGTATCTGCCAATACATTTCCTGGTGCCCACCATGTGTTTTTAAAAAGTGGGAAGAGCCAGGTGGGGCTTTTGCCCAGCAGAACCATTTGAGATTTGATTAGCTGTGCAGTTTTTAAAAGTTGATTCCGTTACATCTACCACCACAGCACAAGGATTGTCATTGCTTTACTGTGCGTGTATGCAAGAAAACAGGTTAAAAATATGTTCATTTAAAAAGGCACTCTGCCTGAAATGCTGAAGAGTTACTTAAGAGTTATGTATAACCTCACTCCCTAACATTTTGTGGCTGGCTCCCCATCCTGGAGCACCTCCTGGAGCACCAGGAGCACCCACCACGCTGTGTCAGAATTTCAAAGGTGCCCACGGGCTTGAAAAGACTGGGAACTCCTGGCATAGAGCACTTTATATGCAACTGCATTGCACAAAGTATCAGTAAATTCTTAAGATGTACAATACACAACTTCTCCTACCTCTTACTTCGAAAGATAAAAATAATTTGTGGATGACACAGTGATTTGAAGGAAAAGTTTAGATTTGTTAGGCACTGGAAAGTATTTCTGGATAAGGTGAGCTTGTTCAAGAAGACATGCTCTGCTTACCCAATAACGAAACCAAACTACTGGCACAATGTAAACAAAGGACACAGAGCAAAGTTTAAATGGCCTTAACCCTAGGATATGCACCAGCATACAGTTTGTGAATCATGGTTTGATTTGTATTTATTTGATTTTCACCACACCCTTCTTCCAAGCATAGAGCAATGTATATGGTCCCCCCCTTTTATTATTTATTTAGGAAATTTATATACTGCCTCTTCAGAGTCCTGCTTAAGGCAGCTTACAAGTGAAAGTAATGTCACAAATTAGCATAAATATCATAAATTAGCAATTTAAAAACTAGGGAATTTCTCAGCAAACCTGTCCAGCACTCAAATTTACCTTGTTAAGATACTCATGACCAAACTGTGAGCTGATCAAGTAAATTTTAAGACTGCATCAAACAGCTGCAAAATAAGTTTGTGGCTGCCTGTGGGTCAGAAGCTGACTCACAGCTGATCTGTATATCAGCTGGGAGTCTGGGTCTAACCCCAACCATGCTGTTACCCATTCTGATGCCATTCATGGGGAAAGCGGGCTATACATTTAATCTGATCAACCACACTCAGCAAAAGAGCCATGAAGTGAAGTTGCAAAAGGGAGAAATAAAAGAGCTCCTTTATCTTCCCTTCCCTCCAATCTGGGCAGGGACAAAAGCAATGCTTTTAATGTATGCATTACAAAGAGGAGTACGGAAAGATTACTTTCCTTTTATCTGCAGCCCAATCCGACAGTTTGTGGTTGGGCTTCTGATTTCCCCTCCCCTTTGCTGCAGCACAGCAAATCTGAGGCAGTAAATTTTCAGCTGGGAGACAACTGGGGATCCCTTCCTCCCTAAAAACAAATTTTACTGGGCACAGAACAATATTTCTATAGAGGGAGATCAAAGGCTGACTCCCTGAGTGTTAGCTGCTGACAGCTGCAAGTAGTCTGTTCCTGCAAACACACCTGAACAAACAGCTGAACAGCACATTGATTAATTGGCTGCCTGATCACTATTGGTGAATGGGCAAAAATTAGCTGAACCAGCAGGTGAGCCAGCATCCCTAATAGATACAAAACAAACCAAGGGGTGTAAAAAGTATAAAACAGATCTCAGATGAGAAGCAAACCATAAACAGCTAAAAAAAGAACCCTTTGTTAAAAGCCAAGGTCAAAAGAAACGTTTTGGCCTGGTGCCCAAAAAACTATATGAAAGGCACCAGGCACAGGGAAGTAATTTCAAAGGTGATGTGTCAGCATTGGAAACGTCCTGTCTCTAGCCATGTGCCTCTCTTGTGGGAGCACAGATATCAGGGCTCGGGGGGCAGATCTTGAGATCAGGTGTGATGTAGTAGTTAGAGTGTTGGACTAGGACATGGGACTTCAAATCCCTACTCCACCATGGAACCTTACCAGGTGACCTTGTTCCAATCAAAATCATTCAGCCCAGTCTTCCTCAGAGGGTTGCTCTTGCAAAAACAGACTAGACAAATTATACAATTACTTGCCTTGGGTCCCCATTAGGAAGAAAAGTAGGATATAAATTTAAAGAATAAACATAACATAAATGAGCATCTTCACTGAAGGGCTGGAGTGTTATGGGGGGAGACAGTCCTTTATTCACACAGCAACCCAGTGAGGTTGCTATGTGAATATGAAACTAAGAGACAGTGACTGGTCTTAGGTGCTCTGTTGTGGACCATTGCAGAATTTGTATTTAAACCCAAATCTTTCCAGTCTGACATTCTAACCATTACAACATACTGACTTCTTCTTTGTGATACCTTACATCAGTAATTTGTCAGCCCCTCCTCAACAGACCCAGAAACGGACTCCTCATCTGTGGATAACTGGGACAAGCCAGAGACCACCTTGGGGGATGATTAAGTAGATAATGGGACAACCGAGACCTCTGAACCTGCTCCAGAGCCCCTCTTCACGGCCTTGGTCTGGCATACCTATGAGCCCGCCTCCCTCCCTATGTTCCTCCATGGCAACTTTGCTCATCTGATCTTCGCTCCTTCAGGTGCCACCCTGCACATGGGTGAAATCAACAGCAGCCCATACACGGGCTTTCTCTGTGGTGACCCCTACCCTGAGGAACAGCCTGCCTGAGGATGTCAGGAGAGCTTTCCGCAAACAACGCAAAACCAAATAATTCAAAAACGCTTTTGTATTGTAGGGAGTGATCTCAGATGCTCTGCTAATGAAGTAGGGACCATAGACTTCACCAATAGACTTCACCACTATGTTGCCTTATGTACTATCTGTTGCTTTAAATATGTGCTCCTATGTCAGCCCTATCGCTTATGTTTTGTTTCGGCATTTCTTCAGCTCTGTATTGGATTCTTGCTAATGTTATGTCTTTGGAAACTTGAGTTTATTTAACCTTTGGCATTGTTTATGAAATTGTCTTTGATACTGACTGTACTAATTTCACACTGTGTAATCCGCCTTGAGTCTCACTGAAAAAGGCTGACCATAATCGACATTAATAAAATAAATTGATTCTAGGGCCTCCAACAAAAAAACTGCCCTTGAAGGATTAGCCTCAGATGGTGCTGCCAGAACACCTGCCTCCAGGGCAGCCAGTCCTCTATCTTACAGGGGTAGATCTTGTATCACTAATCTCCCATGTTTCTCCTGCCTGGGGGAGTGGCAGACATGGCAAGCCCATGGGGAGGCAGCACAAGGGTAACGAACCACCAGGCTAGTGGCCCATGTTACAACTACTAAGGCAGGGTCAGGTCTCAATCAATCCCTGGCCAAGTGAAGTCCAGGAACAGCTGAGGCGTCTCCTTCTATAGAATATTTAAGCCTTTGGCTAAGCAGAAAGCCTTCCTGGTTCATCCAGTTCACACAGCCAGTACACTTCAGTGATCATTGTGATTCTGGACCTAGATGCCTTCTGACCTCCAAACTCTTTGGCTGACGAGACTCTGCTCCCAGTTATGCTTGATCCTGAGGAGTCTGATGACTGCTTCAAGCCCCTGCAGTCAAAGACAGAATATAAATTGCTCCAACAGCAACAAGTTTCTGATTTTCAGAATCAACTGAGTAAAGAGAAAATGACCAAGTTCATAAATGAAAGAGCTACCTCTAGCATAGTGGTTAAGTTGCTGGGCTGCAAATCAGCACTAGCGCCTTACGCTCAGCAAGTGGTCTTGGGAAAGTCATTCCTCTCAGTCCCAGGTTCATTATTGTGATAATAACAACACAGAACTTGTTCACTGCTCTGAGTGGGGCACTAATCTATCTAGAAGAGCAGTTTATATGCACAGTTATTTTAAACAGATTATTAATTTCTGATCCTAGAATCTGGGAAATTTAAGGGAAGCTTTGGATTAAAAAGTAAACAAATAAAATTAAATGGAATAAAATGAAATAAATTAGTTCATAATTTCAATTTTAAAATAAAATTTTAAAAAGTTACTTCATCCTCAATGTCTAAAGCCCAAGAACACTATTAGAGTAAAGTCTGAATTAATTAAAGTTAACAAAAACAACTGAGCTTTTTAAAAAAATGCATACTTTGCTGCTGGAATAAGTTGTATAACACAGTGCAATACTTAAATTCTGTTAGGGTATAAAAGTTCTGAAAATAATGGATTTTCAGGCAGGAACTGGAGTGGTGCAGCAGAAGAGAAAAAAAGCATTGTTTTTCACTCTACTTCTCCTTTAACCAACTTCATTGTCACATGCTCCCTTTCACTCTCTTCTCACACAGCATGTGACTGAAGATGGAAGTTACAACAAATTCCAGTTTGTTGTGACATCCAAATGTGAACAAATGGAGTTTATTTCTTCTCTTCTAGACCACAGTTAAATCTGGGGGTTTGTAGGGAAGAAGCAAACTCTATTTCACCCACAAGTGCCCATATTCAGATGTCTTGATTAATATGAGTTAGTTAAAACTTCCATCTTCAACCACCATACACTATGCAAAGGGGATAGAGATAGAGAAGTATGACCATGAACTACAAATAAACTGAGGTTTGCTCATGGTGTCTGAATGCAGCCCAGGTCTTAAGGAGTACAGGCCAAACAAGATAGATATAATGGTGGTAATTCTGTATGTTTAAACACAGAACTGACCAATTAGATATAAAGAGAAGGACTGAAAGACTAATTTTAAAAGCAAAACATCTCACAGATGAAAAGTGTGGAATCTTCCCTTTATCTGCAGCAGCTCCCTGCAGGTTTTTCCTCAAGCATTCTTCTCCTCAGTTGAACTCCAATACTAAAAGGAACCTTGACTGAGAGAAAAGTACCCAGAAAGGCTTCTAGGAGGCAAGATCCAGACAGGAGAGAAGACAGTTCTCCATTCCTCACTCACACAACTCCTCTGCTTTTAAAATCAATTCCCCACCCTCATTCCTCTTTACATTTGGCTGGAATAGCTTACGTACTTAAATATATGGAATATCTACACGTACATTAAGTTGGCCCTAAAAGGATTGTCAGTAGTGGAAGAAAGTGGGTTTATGAGTTAGCATCATCTATCAGCCTTGAACTCCTCTGGGTTTTGAACTTTTAAAAGATATTTATCCACAAATGTTCATGTTTTCAAAGCCATACAGATTTTTAGATCTTCCCCTTTTGTACTGATAACCAATTGCCTTTGTTTTTATTTTTGTTGCATATTTGTTTACAAGTCACCCATTCAGGTACAATGGGAAAAAGAAGAGATGCTGTCTCAAACCAACTGGTATGAGCACTCATTTGTACTTCTGACTTCTGGTCCCTTGCCTACACTCTCAAATAAACCTGCTTCCAGCAGACATACAGTCACCCTACAGAAACGATCACACTGGAAAATATCCAATATTACTATTTTACAAAATAAGGTATCAGAGTTAAATAAAATCAAATTACTGATTTATTTGACCAGGTGTCCTTAGTAATAAGGACACCTTAGGAATACAATGTTAATAGAAAATAGTTTAATTTTCAGAATTTGTTACATTCAAATAAAGTCTACTTAGAAGGCTTTAAGAAAAAAATGTATAACTGGCTACAGACAACCTACCCTTCAAACACTCGCTGGAGACAGAAATTGGCATGGGTCAAGGGTTACAGTACAGAGCAGTATGCAAGGGCTAGTATTGTGGGCAGCCAAAGCAAGCAATCCAGCTTGCTTTTGATGGGGATGGGATTCAAATGGTACATGCCCTGTGATTCATGTCTTCTGAGCACATTTCCTGCCATCCCAGATCCCTGCATCAGGAGGCACCTCACATTTTAGGCTGAAAGGGTTTTGAGAGGGACAATCTGGCTTTGAGGACATGTTTTCTCTTACCCAATTTTTCCTTCCCTTATACTTAAAAGTCCATTTCAGCAAGCTCTTTATGAGTCTCAAATTTATGAGTCTCAATGTGAACATTTTTCTTTCAATTTTTAAAAATATATTTCACAAAATAACAAAAATATATTTCACATTTTTCTGTGCTGCTTTGATTGCAGAATTTATTGCTTTTATATTTTTGGAAATCAACAAAACATATTTAAAAGCAGATTTACAGATAGATATACAACAGTGTATGAAAATAATAATGCAGTGCTTTCTTCAGGCCTGTGCTACTTCAGATTATGTATACTGAAAAAAGGTTACACATACAAAGCAAACCTAAAGCATACTATTTAAAAGGGTTTTTTTTAAAATCCTTGAATCCAGTTTGCAATATACTCTTTGATGCCTTTTAGCAAAATAATAATGTAAGGTTGCAATCCCAAGGGCACTTTCCTGGGATTAAGCCCCACTGACTAACATGAGACCTACTTCTTAGTAGACCCATTTAGGATCGCTCCCTAAATACAATATGCGTACATATACATGTGCTTATGACCATCACACAGCCAAAACATTCTTGTACATTTTCTTGATACAACACAAAGAATCCCCACATTGCAAGTGCTCATGCTTGCACATCTGAACTAAAATTTTAAAAAGTACATTTAAGGGCTAAAAAATGGAAAGACAATAAATAAGTAACTACAAAGTTGCCCGAGACGTCTGGAAAACTCAGCTATTGACTTGGGTCCTGGTCACATTTTCTGATATGGAATCAATTAACTGCTTTCTGAAAATGAAATACTTCACAAGGTACAGCATATACAGTCATTAAACAAACAGCCTCAACGCCACTGCATTTGGAGGCTGAGAATATGTAATGTATATTCACTAAACATACAATAAGATGACAGAGAGGTTCTCTCTGGATTTTTTTTTCATTTGCAGAAACTCCAGCAGAAATTTTATGCTTCTAGAACATAGGCATTTTGTTCTTACCGTTATTTTGTGTGATACCTAAAATAAATGAGGATGAACAACAATTAAAGATTGCATTACCTTTTTTCATAGCTTACCTGATTTTGCTGCCTAGGTTCTTTCAGTCCTCAGAAAGAAGTAAAGCAATATTACCTTTCACTTTCAATTAGGTTCAGGGTTCACTTTCACAATTCAGGGTTCATTTTCAACTTTCAGGGAACTCAATATATTCTGCCTATCATGTGTATTCTCACACCAAAAGATGCACAAATAGCATCAATGAATGAGAGCAATGATTATTCACTAGCTGCCCTCTGACATCCACAAAAACTGCATGTGAATATGTATAAACAAAAAGAGTAAACAGCAAGTACCTAGTAATTAAATATCCAACAAAAGTCTTTCCACAAGGACAATGAAGTACTTTTTCAGCTCCATACTGGGCTGACACCTAAAATGTAGTATTTACTCCTAAAAAGATTGACCTAGAAGCCTGGCAATGTTAACTATTTCTTCCAGCCATCAAGCGGCTAAACCGTAAAGTGATACAATAGTTAATAAGATGTCGTAACATGGGCATAAGGAAAAGCATAGTATTGTAATAGCTCAAGGATCAGAAATTATCTTGTTCTGTTCTAGCTTGACTACAGAATTGGTCAGGGCCACATTACAAGCTGTACAGACACTATACACTGTGCCAGTTTCTATTTTGCAGTAAGCAAAGTGGTCAGTTCCAACACTATAGTGTTTCTGTAGTGTACACAGCTGAAGTAGGCACAAGCTAAATTTTTAACATGGCCTTGATTCTCTTGTAAAGTACAAAACTAACCTGAAACCCTTCATTTCTGCCATCAACAGAATGGAAATAACAAATCAGACTTGTAATCATTTTTTAAAACTAGAAACCGTTTTATATTGTGCATCTCCAAAAGAGACAGTCCTGCACTCTTTTTCAACACTATGGCATCACCATACCATATTTTAGATTGCAAGCATCCTGAGAAAGGGGTCTATTTTTTTCTCTTAAGAAACACTAAAGTATCATGTACACTGACAGTACTTTACTAACAAAAATTATGTTGACCTCCCATACTGACCTCACTAGTCTCCCACATGCTTTCTGTGAGGCTGGTAGAGGCACTGAAATCAGCACATTAGGTCTGAAAGGCAAATCTCTAAGGGTACAGGAGGCTGGTTCCAAATATATACAAGTCAAGCTTCCTAAAGCAAGAACTCCCTCATTATCAGATGGCTCTTGTGTTAAAAGCATCACAACTCCAAAGAGAGTAGTACCATGTTTTAGGCAAGGCACCCTGCCTGTTTAGAGAGAGACTACAAACAACCGTCCCCTCGAGCCGCCAATCAGTTCCCAATCTCCGAAGGAGCGCACTTTCACCCTCGGAACAACTCCGCCCTCCCAAGTGCGTCTTCGCTCCAGGCAGAGTCCTCAAAGGGTCTTTTATCTTCAAACTTTCCTTTCTCTGCACACAGCTCGCCTCAAAAGCAAGGAATAGAAAGTGAAGTCGCTGGTCACAAGACCGCAACGGGGAAGAGTCTAGAGCTAACAGGGGAGCCAGCAGCCCCTTGCGCAGAAAACTCCGAAGGGCGCATGTGGGAGAGAGGGAGCCAACGAAGGCCCTTAACGGAGAAAAGCAGTCAACCCCCCCCCCCCGCGCCGCTTTTGGCGAGCACCTCAACCCCAAGAAAGAAGGAGGCGGAAGCAAAGGGGAGGAGGGTTCAACAGGAGAAGCACCTGAAAATATCCCCGGCTTCTTCCCCCCCCGGAGCCCGAATACCTGGCTGTCACCCCAGGGATGTTCTGGCCGCGTCCCCCTCCATATCCTGCTCCGGCAGTTGGAGGCCCCGAAGCGAGCTCCTCAATCTGGGCCGACCGCCATGTCAGCCGCGGCGCGCACTGCATTGTGGGGGAGGGGAAAGGAGAAGCGGGCGGGGGCGGGCGAACCAGGGAGGCCGCCTCACCGCCCCCCCCCCCAACTGTCTTTGGCCGCCCCGGCCGAGGCTGCTCGTCCCCCGTAAAATGCCCTTGTAGTAAAATTCCTCCTCCGATCGGATTCCGCAAAGTCCCCCCTCGTTTGATTGCGGAGGCCTCGAAACAAGACAGTAGGGACTGAAATGCCGCTCCGAGCAACCCTCCCGTTGCTCTGGGCCGCAGGGCGTCATCCTTAGAGTTGATTTGCAGTGGGGCTCAGTTGATGAACCCGTCTGTGACGAGACGAGTCCCGAAACACGTCTGAAGCGAAGGCGGGCCTACGCAGATACCGATGGAAATTGTACAAATGCATTATCAAAACATGTCTTGCGGAGCTTTATTGTTGTTGTTGTTGTTGTTGTTATTGCTTTACATTCCTATAGAGATTAGCAAAAACCCAGCTCTCAGGTGTACAGGCCTTCATGATCAACTCCCCCCAAAGAAACTGTTTTAAGTGTGATAGTCATCCGTATCCTTTGTCCGATGACTACTTTGCAAAAATCGTGGATCCAGGGGTCACACAGTTACAGTTACAGTTCCATAAGCAGATGTGAAATATAATCGTCTAACTGATTTGTTGAGTCTGCCGCCTTGAGGACCAGGAAGAGTTATGGGTATCTGTATACTGCAAAGGAAGCCAGAGGGTTGTTCTGTTTTGGGGCCAGGAACGATTTATGATGCTGCCAATAGGGACAGATGTAGCTTGCAATTAGATAAAAGATTTGTGGGATCAGTATGTGAAGCCATTACATATTTTACAGGCCGATCAAAATGATTTCCAAGTGACAGTGCTTCTCTAACTGCCTATGGATGATAATGTGAAGTCACACACCTCTGAATTAAGGATTGTAGTCTTTGGCTTTCTTGTGCCTCCACACCATGCAACCATCAGGATCGATTAGGCAGGTATTGGAGACTCGCCCCAAAATCAAATCAATGCAAATCAAAAAACACATTTTTTCCAAAAGTTTCAAATCTCCACACACATGTACAAGCAGGTTTTGGTGGTCTCCAATTTTATTAAGGATTTATATTTATATGTGTTTTCCAAAGAGATCATACATACATAAGGCTATCAATTTATTTTTACAACAACCCAGATTAGACTGAGATGCATTATTAAGATACATAGCTATTGTAGAGCTACTATGACACTTGGAGATATTTATGTTTTTGTTGGTATTTTTAATGTCAACAAAGATGTAGATTGTATTTAGGAATGGATTTTTGTGCTCTGCATTTAAAAAATATGCATGCCATGCTGCAAATTGAGTGTGTGTGGGGGGGGGGGCGTGTTTGCAATGGGGCTCCGTTGATGAACCCATCTGTGGAATGTCCATATACACCAAATCCTTGTTTTTTGTGAAGTAGTCAGGATTAAATGAATGCTCTGCAGAATCTATACTCTGACTCTAGATTTTTGCACTTCTGTGGAGTTATGAGCTATTAGACACATAATTTTTATCGTGCTCAAAACAGATGCATGTACAATATGATTAAAAGATCATTTTGTATACATATTGTATTTGTACATATCCTAATAGATTTGTTTTTTTAAAAAAACATTGACATTTAGGAGTGAAAAATTAAGGATCAAAGATGCAAAGGATTCCGTTAGGGCCCAACCTCACATCTGTATTTTTAAAGAGTTGGGTCCAGGTTTCCCAGACCCAACTCAGTTTCCCGTAGCCACTCAGCAGTTGTGGAGAATTATGTTTTAAAAATAAAGGAGAGCCCAAATGGCCTTAGAATGCTACTGCAGGGGAGGAAGAACGCCCGTCTTTCCCTCGTCCTTTTTTTCTTCTTGGAAACAGCACTGGGGATAAGTTATTTCCTCATTTTTGTTGATCCATGTGAAGTATTTTGTGCTTGTGGAGCAACAAAAATGGGAAAATAACTACCCTCCCAGAACTGTTTTGGCATGGGAAAGCAGCTGGGGTGGGAGGAAGGCAGGATCCCTTCCTCCCCCCTCTCCATGGCAGTGTTCCAACTCGCATGAGCTCTCCTTTATTTTTTAAACACCATTCCCTGTAGCTGCTGTATGGCTATGGAAAACCCAAGTTGAGACTGGGGGACTCAGAAGGGCAATTTCTCACTTCATGTCCTATTCCTTTGGGAGTTGGCAAGATCTAAATTCAGTCACTATTGGGTTAACTCATTTGTTTTGATCCCATGAGACCTAACCTGGAAGTGTAACCTTGGCTTAGAGTCAATCCTGGTTAGAAGCCATAAAAGGGTTAATCAGCAGGTTGTGAGATGCTGAAGCAGACGCAGACGTGCAGCCCTGCTACTGTGTAGCCTCATTACTTACCTTATCTATTAGCTAGCTATCTGTATGTATGACTTGACCATTTATTGACTAACTGATACTATACAAAGACTTTATTTTTCTCATAAACAAATGGCTCAACTTTCCATGCCTCAACCTTTTATCCCACAACTTGTGCTCTCCTTTATTTTTTAAACACCATTCCCTGTAGCTGCTGTATGGCTATGGAAAACCCAAGGTGAGACTGGGGAACTCAGAAGGGCAATTTCTCACTTCATATCCTATTCCTTTGCAAATGAAGCAATGAGTCATGCTTTCTCTGTCTACAGCATCCCAGCATGCAAATTTCCTTGCTCCAGTATCTCTTAAAAAGTTATGCTGCCTGCCTGAAACATAATCCCAGTCTTTGTCTGTCTAAACATTGTGGCATTCGGTCCCCTTTCTTTCTATCCCATATGGACTTTACTTGAAAACTCTATAGACAGATTCTCAATGTCTCTTTCTCATAGCAGTTCTCTGTGCTCTATTTTTAAAGATACCAAATTTGCTGCTTGAATAAACGATGTAATATTGGTTGACTCTAAATAGCCAAATAGTATAAGCAAAACTGTTTGGTAGAGAAATGTAAAAGGTAGCCAATTGGTCTTCCCCTGGCAGAGGTCTGTCTGCTTACTTAGATGGTTAAAAACATGTATCAGTTTAGCCAAATGCTTATCAAAGGGTTCTCCCTCTTTGTATTGGATTCCAGCAAGTTGCCTTTTCAATTGACTGATCAGAGGGCAGCCAGATCTCTTATGAAGTGATGCTAGTAGTAAATAAATTTTTCTTTAGCAGATTTAACAGCACAGAGCAGCAGCATCTGATCCTCATAAAGACCACTGTTCAGCAGATAAAATGCTTTCTGGTCCTTCAGTTCCCATTGGGGATTTGTGGGAGATGGGGGTTAATGCATAATTGCAAAATCACATGAAGTTGTAGAGACTCCTTCCAGGATGAGTAGTTCCCATTCTTCAGGTAGACCAAAGGATGCCAGTCTCCCTGTGGAAGATTTTTTTCACTCAACCTCTGTAGATTAGAGGGAGCAGAGTTTTGCTGAGAGCTGCTGGGAGATGCAGCCCTAGCTCCATTGTTATCCAAACTCATTGTTCTCTAAGCTTCTCTAAACCGCATCACCCAGAGGGCAAATCAATTTGCTTAGTAAGCCTGGCAGCTTGAACTTTTCTCAGCTCAATTAGAAAAGCACTCAGCACAGCTTGGTATGCTCCTGTTTATCACCCTTAAACTGGGCCCATAACCTATTAAAAATATAAAACAACTGGGCCTCCATAAACTAGTACAAGGGTAGCAGAGTAGCATCAATTGCTACTCTGATGGTGATGGGTGTTTTGGAGTTTGCTGGCTGGTATGTATGTGTAAGAGAAAATAACAAACTTACACTTAGCTCAGATTTTGAAAAGAAATGAGTTCTTTATTATAGGAACTCCACACTCTGATAGGAGAGAGAGTGATTCCTATTTACCTATCTAGTCTAAGGATGGCCATGGATTGTAGGACAAGTCAAGCATCCATGGTGCAAGATGGAGAGAAGAGATAGTTATGTAACAGAGAGAGAACAAGAAGGATGTCACAAGGAGGAAGTCCTGAAAGTAGCAATCTACACATGAAAGGATAGCAGTAAGAAGTAAACGACTTCTCTATCTTTCTGACTTTCTGGCTCATCTGCTGAAACCTGAGGAAAGGGATAGTGTTAAATCCTCCTCTTCTAACATTGCAGTCTCTGCTATACATTGGGAAATGATGCATCACTGAAAGACTAGCAAGAGATCTACATCACTCCAGGTTTACAGGTAATGCTTTTGAAAATTCTAATATTAAACTTTATTTTTGTGCAATAGTTTCCAGGTTTTATCAGGCAGAGGTCCTGTGCACCTGATTTTGCCTAATATAATACCCACTGTGGTGTAGTGGTTAGAATGTCAGACTAGGCTCTGGGACAATCAACTTTTAATCCCTGCTCTGCCATGGCAGTTTGCTGGGTGACCCTGGGCCAGTCAGCCTGACCTACCTCAGAGGGTTGTTGTGAGAATAAAATGGAGGAGAGCAGGATGATGCGAGTTGCTTTGGGTCCCCCTTGAGGAGAAAGGTGGGATATAAATGAAGTAAGTAAATAACCAATATCTCTAGTAATTACTAGCTATAGAAAACAGCCACCAATTTGTGGTCATCATAAGTAACTGTCCACAAGTAAACATATTGACTACAAGCATTTTATTTTTTATTTAAGCCAACATAACAAGCCATTAATTTGTGTATATACTTCAGCAACTGTTCTCAGTATTAACAGTACAATCCTAAGCAGAGTTACACTCTTACTGACTTGAATGGATTTAGAAGGATGTAACTCTGTTTAGGACTGCACTGTAAAGGAAGCATCCAGATAAATAAACTGAACAGTGCAGCACTGTAGAAGTGTAGTCACTGCATTTTGATAATCTATATTATACTGTTCCCAGGGTCAACCCTGTCTGTTCTACATGTCTGGGGTAAAAACCAGCCACTCAGTGACTGATTAGTGGCTTGTGATACATAAACCCATCTATGGGGGAAGTTTACAAATCTTAATACAAAACAAAACAAATTGCCACGCCACCATTAAATCTGTTGATTTAACCCCTTGGCTGAAACGCCTTGGCTGATTTAACCCCTTGGCTTAGTTGAAAGATGAGAGAGATTTTAATAAATACATATACTCAAATAATCTTGCAAACTCTTTAAAGAATAAAAAGTAAGTAAGGCCAACAGCCCACCTGAAGCATGGACCAGAATGCAAGACAGATTAGATTATTCAATTAGATTTTGCTGATCAGCATTTTAGTCAAAAATCATTGCAAAAGCAAGGAGATGCTGGGCCTTCTCCATGGGAAAAAATGCTACAAGGACTTCTCTTTTGAAGGTATATTTATCTGCAACATAGTATCTTTTCCCTTTTCTGGTACAGCTCTTTTGGCCACAGCCTTCACCTTAATGCAACTTAATATTATACCAGGAGAAAAATACACTGTTAGGCCAGAAACTTGTATGTACACTTCTATACTGCTGGAGGAAAGCCAAGATTAAAATGTGAAACAAGTAGTATCAATAATATAAATATTGAATATAGTGTGAGTAAATGTGTAAACTATACATACATTTACATAAAACGTTTTCTACATTGATGTTCACTTTAAATTAATTCAACAGGTCTCCTGTAGATGTTCCAGTTGAGGCTGACTGAAGGATATGATAACTTAAGGGGGTTGAGGATGGTTGGAAAGTGGGATCACTGTTCATGGTTAACTAACCCCATTTTCATATTTGGTCAGATCAGTCTGACAGAGGTTTTATACGGAGTTTTAACATTTTTTCCCTTCCCTCCTCTCGGAATTAGCTATCAATAGTATGAAAAGAAGAATTTAAGAAAGGGGTGTGTGTGAGAAGGTGCCATAAGAATGGGGCAAAATGGATGTAGTTAGCCTACTCAAAGATCGCAAAATATTTAGGAAACGCTTTTCATACAACATTGTCATCTGTTCAATTTTTTTTACATTGTTTTAAAACTCTTCAACCCAATTAAACCAGTGGCAGTAATAATGGGACAGAAGAACCATTCCCTGTGGGCAGGGGTGCCACTTTCACAATTCACTTCAAATGGGAGCCTGTCTAATGATTTTTACCAAATGATGTGTGTGACGCTACAGTTTGTGTCCTTTTTGTAAGTCATATTACATTCCCTCGATGAATAGGAGAACTGTTGCAAGAATCCTTTTTCAGCAGCCACTTCTTTCCGGCATCACTTTGCGATTTGGGAGGAGGGCCGATGCCGGGCTTCTGTGCAGCATGTTAGACCCTGAGGGCAGTGCGGAGCGCAAAGTTAATTCTTCGTTCCCCAAAGTTTTCCTCGTCCTTGTAGCTATGCTCATCGTTTTAGCAGTGTGGCTCTTGCTAGCTTTTTCTGCCTCAGAGCAGAAAGAGAGTAATTTTTACTCTTTTAAAGTGGTGAATATCAGAGGCAAGCTGGTCTCTCTGGAGAAATACAGAGGCTCGGTAAGTTTGCAAGCCTCTGCTCCTACACCTAACGGCGAGTCGTCTCAGCATGCCTGCATGAAAGACGGGGAGGAGGGAGAGGCGGCGAGGCCTGAATGGTCTCTCCTGGGGCATCTTGTTTTGCGTTGCCTGTGGCTTTGTGTCGGGTTGTGTAGAATGCTTCTATTAAAGAGTTCCCCCCATTGCATGCGCGCGTTGAGCCGGCTGTTCTTCGTATACGTGGCAGGCAGGCAAGCAAGCAAGCAAGAGAGAACCCTTGCCTTCCGTTCCCCTGAAGCTGTTCTATTGCTGGTTATATCAAGGGACCTTTTTCAAGTGCATTCCTTTCTGAATGTTTAAAAGGTCGACATTGCAGGATTCTGGATTTGTGGGGAGGGGGGGATTTGCTTATCTGCGATGAGGAGGAAGTGTGCAAGTCTTTAAGGTGCTATTAAACTCGGATCTCACTGTATACAAAGAAATTCAATATGAGGACTTAAAGTGACCTGTAATTTTGTAACCCAAGGAAAACAACACTTCCTTATGTCCTTTTCCTTAAGAAATGAATGTTCACTGCAGTTTGTACAGGAGAACGCCTCAGCAGATTGCTCCCACAACCTCTACCTTCTCATTTAGTACTATTGTATAGTGGAGATTGGTCCTTTAAGTTTATAACCATGAACAAAAGCAAATAGTCACACTATTATTATATCACCGTGCAATCTTATTCAGTGCAATCTTATTTGTGCAATCTTATTCAGTGCAATCTTATATCCCATGTTATTCAACCTCTCTATAAAGCCTTTAGAACTCATTTGCAGCTATGGAGTTGGATGTCACCAATATGCAGATGACACCCAACTCTATATCTTGCTATCCCGGTCCCCTCAGTAGAAATCTTGGATTGCTGCCTGACAGCTGTAGTGAAATGGCTAAAAACGAACAAATTAAAATTGAATCCAGACAAGACAGAAGTGACGCTTGTTGGGAAGGCAAAGATCTTGAAGCACATTGTACTCTCCACTTTCGATGGAGTTCGTCTGACCCTTGCAGATGTAGTTAAGAGCCTAGGGGTTATATTGGATCCAGTGCTGCTACTAGTACAACAAATTAAGGCAGCTGCAAAAAATGCCTTTTACAACCTCACTATAGCCTGGAAGATGGCTTCTTACCTCAACATGGCTGACCTGGCCACCTGGATCCATGCTATGGTAACATCCATGCTATGGTAACATCAAGACTTGACTATTGTAATGCACTGTACATAGGTCTCCCATCCAAATTAACTAGGAGACTCCAATTAGTGCAAAACGCTGCACCTCGACTGCTAGCGGGAGCAAGCAGGAACATGGACATCACCCCCATTCTGCAGTCACTCCATTGGCTACCTATCAGCTACCATGTTCAGTTCAAGGTATTGGTTATAACATACAAAGCTCTTCATGGCCTTGGCCCGGCGTACCAACGGGACCGCTTCCCTCCCTATGTTCCTCCATGGCAGCTTTGCTCATCTGAACAGGGTCTCCTACAGGTGCCACCCTGCACATGGGTGAAATGAACAGCAGCCCGTACACGGGCTTTCTCTGTGATGATCCCTACCCTGTGGAATGGCCTGCCTGAGGAGGTCAGGAGAGCCCCCACTCTCCTAACCTTCCACAAATGATGCAAAACTGAATTATTTAAAAAAGCTTTTGTACTGTAGAGAGGGGCTCTCAGATGCTTCGCTAATGAGTTAAGGACCGTAGACTTCACCACTATGTTGTCTTATCTACTACCTGCTGTCTTAAATATGTGCTCCTATGAGCTATTTGTGCTTCAGGTGGTCTAATGTCAGCCCTAGAATTACGTTCTGCTTTAACATTTCTTCAACTTTGTATGGATTCTTACTAACACTATGTATTTGTAAATTGTGTTTATTTACTCTATGGCATTGTTTATGGAAATGTCCTTAAAACTGACACTACTACTCTCACACTGTGTAATCTGCTTTGAGGCTCAGTGAAAAAGGCGGACTATAAATGACAAACAAACAAACAAATAAATAAAAATGTTTATTCAAAAGTAAGTCCTACTTTGTTCAGCAGGATTTGCAGTGCAATTGTATGAAGAGTCTAGGCCCCCTTGAAGTCAGTGGGTTTAGACTGGTATAACCCTGCATAGGATTGCATCGTTAATGCATCAACATAACAGATAAATTATGGGATCCTCACGATCTCAACCATTAATATAAATTCTTTGGTACTAATTTGCAAAAGTGTTTCCATATTGCTGTATATCAGTCTCTCCACAAAAATATGAAAAAATAGGTACAGCTCTTTAGGAAAAGAAAATGCTTATATATATGCATATTATTAAGAAACAATTTGCATTAATGTTTGAGATCATGATGATCCCAGTTTCTCTATAGCATTCATACATTAGGCTACAATCCTGAGAGAGCCCTATTGAAAGAAGTGAGAGGTACCACTGAGTAAATGTTGATAGGAGGATTACATCATGATAAAATCATAATGTTATTTGCTTTTGTTTATGATTATTTAAACATTAAATTCTAAAAAAAACAAAACTCTGTTATGTCTTCGTAGTGCAGGGCTGCATCCACACAGCAACGATTCTTAATTTTTCCTGTCATTGTTGCCACAAATGCAGAAATATTCACACTGGCAATGGATTATCCACATGGGAATCTTTTGTACATTTTCCCCCATTTCCTCTTGCATTTCCCCCATGATGTGTTGGGGCGGGGGGGGGGGCTTTTTTATACTGGGTAATGGTTAGTTGGCTATACCATTATAGCATTTTAAAGTAGGGGACTAGCCAGGATTTGCAGTGGTTTGGGCATCTTATCTTTCCTTCCCCTATTATTGACTCGTTCTCTTCCCTGAAAGCCCCCATAGCCTCTCCCCTTTTCCTTACGCCTTCTCCCCTTCCCACCCATGAGCCGACCTACCTTTATCTGCCTTCCCATCTTCAGC
The DNA here is from genome assembly GCF_028583425.1 of Eublepharis macularius. NCBI lineage: Eukaryota > Metazoa > Chordata > Lepidosauria > Squamata > Eublepharidae > Eublepharis > Eublepharis macularius. The sequence goes on along the minus strand of NC_072794.1, from coordinate 86,645,680 downwards.
TTTTCCTCCTTCCATCCCCCTGGCAGCCTTTCCCCAGGATGTATGGCTCAGCTGCACAGTACTGGCCACTACCTGGGCCAAGTTGCATGGTGGACTTGCTGCCAGGGCATTTAATTTCCCCCTGCATCCACCTCCATACATTATTCTTCCTTGTCCTCACAGCCCCCGTATCCTCAGCTTTCCCTTTTTGCTTCTATCCTTCCCATTACACAACTCAACCTACCTTATTTCTGACCACCTACATTTTCAGCTATATTTACTATTTATATACTTCATTTATACCCCGTCTTTTCCCCCAGTGGGTAACCAATGCATCATTCTCCCTCCCCTCCATTTTATTTTCACAACAATCCTATGAGGTGGGTTAGGTTGAGACTGTGTGACTAGTTCAAAGTTTCCAGTGAGCTTCCATGGCAGAGTGAGGATTCAAGCCTGGGTCTCCCAGATTCTAATCTGATAGCCTGTCTAACCACTACACAACACTTCCTCAAAGGGCAAAATAGCCCTGCCCTCCCCTTTGTCTTTTACAGATAGAAATCAATGCTGGAAGGCTGACCAATATTTTTAGTTGCCTAGCACCAGCCACTAAAGGCATTTGTTTCTTAAAGGTACAGGTGTTGCTTCTATAATTTTGGAGTTTTTTTAATCCCCCCATTTATTTTTTAAGATTTCAGATTTTTCAGAAAATCTAGGGCTTTTTTCAGGTTATAGAAAGATCTGTCTTTCCTATCTCCATCTCCAGTCTGGATTTAAGTGTCCACAGATGGAGCAATGTTGACAATTAAATGTATTAATTTATTGCTAGGATTTTCTAGTTCTTCTGAATTCAGCTGAATTTCCTTGTGGGCTAGAAGCTTACTTTTTAAATGAAACTTGATAATTCAGAAGAACCAGAAGATCATAGCAATAATAATTATCATTTTTAAAGCCCCACCCCCCACCCCTCTGGTGGTGTGGTGGGAGGAATGGATGCTGGGGTTAAGGTAAGGAAAATGACGCTAATGCAGGCAAGTCCTTAAAAAATGCACAGCTTCCTGTCCACACAGTAAGCAAATGCTAAGATAGTATCAAACCAGATATTGAAAGATTGGAGCAAAGCAGAGGAAACCCTGAAGATTATGGGATATCACTGCATCACATGGATGTTGCTAAAAAATCAGCTTCAATTTTGAGGAAAGTCACCAAGTGAACATGAGTGGTATTTGGGGCTCTTATTCATTACATACTTAGTACTAGTAAAGACTCATACAAAGGAATCACAGAATTGTTACTGTTCCAGCATAAGATGTCCTGCATGTATACAACATATAATGGAAATGTATTGCAATGTGATTTATCAAATCTACAAGTAATAACCAATTAAGACCTAGTATTGTATAATGGTTAGAGCATTGGTCTAGGACTGCAGAGACAGGAGTTCTAATCTCCACTCAATCATGAACCTCGCTTAATCAACTGGTTTCTCTCAGCCTGCTATACCTTACAGGCTTGTTGCAAGGACAAATGGGTAGGTGAGAACAAGAGATATACTTCAAGCTCCTAGATGGAAAGCGGGTATAAAAATGCAGAAGTAGACAGCTAGACATGTATCCAATACTCCAGTAAGAGAGCTTTCCTGAGCCAAACCAACAGTTTACGTTGGTTGATACCTGGCATCAGGGCTTTTTTTCTGGGAAAAGAGGTGGTGGAACTCAGTGGGTTGCCCACGGGAGAAAATGGTCACATGGCTGGTGGCCCCGCCCCCTGATCTCCAGACAGAGGGGAGTTGAGATTGAGGGCAATCTCAACTCCCCTCTGTCTGGAAATCAGGGGGCGGGGCCACCAGCCATGTGACCATTTTCAAGAGTTTCCGGAACTCCGTTCCCCCGCATTCCCCCTGAAAAAAAGCCCTGCCTGGCATTAAGTAGCAATTAGCTCCTCGGAATTGTCCAGAATGGCCAAAGGTGATAGCAGAGTGCTTTACAGTGCAATCCTAAGTAGAGTTTCACCCTTCCAAACCATTTATTTATTTATTTAAAACTTTTTAAAGCTGCTTTTCTGCCCATTTTGGACAAACATATAAATATATTTAAAAAACCATGAATGGGAGGAAGGGTCAAAGAGAATTTGTGAGGGAGCACTGGGAGGGGGGGAGTCCTTACCCGCTGGCAGAAAACAATAGAAAGGATCAAATGAATTTCCCTGGGGAGGAAATTCCATGATTTTGGTGCCACAACCAAGGAAACCCTTCCTCGGCTACAAGCCTTCTAGCCTCAGATGACAATGGCATCTGGAGCAGGACCTCTCAAGATGACCATAGAGGTTGGGTAGGGTCATACGTCATTTATAGTTAAGGTTGCCAGGGAGCTGGCACTTACCTCTACAATGTCCTTGTGCATGTGTGAAGTGCATGTGCACTTCTGGCATGGTGTGATTATGTCACTTCCAGGAGTGACATCATCACGCAGACCCTGGGAGCGCTCCTGGACTTTGCATAAAGCTGATTTGGGCTCTAAACAGGCTGATTCTTAAGGAAGTCTGGGAGCACTCCTGGGGCCTGCGCAAAGATGTCACTCCTAGTGGTGGCATTGTTGCACCGCTCTGGGAATGCACCCTAGGAGGCCTGTCTGCATGCTTTCTCCTCCTGCTAGTTAGGTGAGTGGTGGCAGGGGACAGAGGCTGGGAATGGGGGATTCCCCACCCCCATCTGAGGGCCAGCAACCTTATTTATAGTCCATCTTTCTCACTGAGACTCAAGGTGGATTACAGGATCAAAAGGTTTTTTGTTTTTTTTAAACAGCCAGTTTGGTGTAGTAGTTAACAGTGCGGGACTCTAATCTGGAGAGCCACGTTTGATTCCCCACTCCTCCACTTGAAGCCAGCTGGATGACCTTGAGCCAGTCACAGCTCTCTGGAGCTCTCTCAGCCCCACCCACCTCACGGAGTGTTTGTTGTGGGGATAATAATGACATACTTTGTAAACCACTCTGAGTGGGCGATAGGTTGTTTTGAAGGGCGGTATCTAAATCAAATGTTGTTGTTCATCTAGGGTTGCCAGGTTCCCTTACCCTCCTGGCGGGGTGTGGGGGAGACCTAGCACTTACCTTTTCTTCCTTTTCGCGTGGGCAAAGCACACAAAGCACACACACACTCCCAAGGTGGAGTGCGGGCCCCAGAAGTACTTACAGGCTTCACACCAGGCTGATTTGGGTCCCCAAAGAGGCCGAATCAGCCCAGCACAAACCCAGGGAGTGCCCCCAAGGCTTGTACAATGATGTCATTCCTGGGAGTGATGTTGTTGTGTTGTGCTAGGAGTGGACCCCAAGAGGCTCATTCCCATGCCTTTCCCCCCACCAGCCAGGTGAGTGGTACCAGTGGGGAGGAGGCTGAGAGCAGGGGGTCCCCCTCCTACACTGGGGAAACAGCAACTTTATCCATAGCTATAGCTCAGCTCTGTATCTCATTCTATACTTGTTGCTACATTCCCTGTTTCCCTGGTCCTTCTCGCCCCAGTCATTGCTGCTAAAGGACATAACTTCCTGAAGAATATGCTTAGACAAGGTTGTGCTTATATTAAGTTTAAACAAATTTGCCCTTTTCCGGTGGAAAAAAGTTGTTTCTTCAACAATAACAGTAGTTTCATTTATTTTAGTTATAGTTCCCAATAGCATTTTTGGAAGAAGAAATGTGAAGTGCTTGCAGTGTACACTAGATGGCAAGGTTGATTCACATATTTCTTAACTTGATGTTACGGATACATTGCTGGATAATTGTTTTGACTGTTGTCTGGTGCTAGAAACTAGAAAAGACTCAAGGGGTCTGTGGCAGGAAGGCTCTTGACAAGCAGATAAAGGAGAAAGGGGTCAGCAGGGAAACCACTCCAACCCCAGGCGGAAACTCATTGGTGGGAATGGAGCCTGTATATAGAACTCAGGCAGCTAGACAATGAAGGCTGGCGAGCATTCTTAGGTATACGGTGAGAAGAGGAGCCATCTGAGCCTCTGGAAGGATCCAATGAGGTAATGCCAGAGAGGGCTATTGGGGGGTGGCAGGCGGCAGTGTGGAGCTAGCAAATAAAAGATGTGCAGCAAGTCAGGGGAACAGCCAGGAAGAGAAAGCTGAGCAGGCTGAGGCTCTCCACTGCAGCTGTACCTGGTGGCCTTAGTCTGATTATTTCAGCAAGAAAAAAAAGGTAAACCATAGACAAACATCTAACAACTTTTACAAACATCTAAGCCTTTTACATCCCTTGCTGCTCACAGGATTACTTCAATTTAGATAGTTTCAGGTGGGTGGCTGTGTTGGTCTGCAGTAGAAGAGCAAGATTTGAATCCAGTGGCACTTTAAAGACCAACTAGATTTCTAGGGTATGAGCTTTCAAGAGTCATTTAGAAGTGGAACTATGTAGAATTTTTGTCCAGCCAGAATGAATGTGGGAGGGGTATTTAAAGTAAGGGTGTAACTTAAAGTATAATAATGTTTATTTAATTTTTTTTTTAAAAAAATTCAAAACAAAGAGGGGTACAGAAGAAAGAAGGGAGGGGAATAATAGGGTCCAAGGAACAGTAAAATTTTGCACTACACAGGTTGTTAAAACACAGTGTACACACAGCATACCTTCATCAGAGTTCATCAATGTTAAAATGAAGATTGCATCGAATATTCCAGCTTCTGTGTACCTTACTAACTAAATACATTCTTTTTCTACCGAGTGTTCACTTTTAGATCAACTAAAGATCATAATGAGTGGTCTCCATGCACATTCTTACTGCTATATCTTAATATAGGCCGTCGTCACATGGGCCCTTTTGTCAGTTTTGCACTAGAAATCGTTTCTTCTGTTATCGTTATTAGAACGGATTCTCCCAACTTTTGATGACAGCTTGCGCTTCCAGTCAGTCCCATTAAAAGGGAAAAGCACAATTCGAAGGTCAGTTAAAGTGCCTCCGGAAACAGGGCCCTAAAAGTCCCGCCCCCTTTAAAAAAAAATTTCGCATATTTGCGTTATATCACTCTTCTATTATACCAGTGTTGTGCTGGGCCAACCCAAAAGCCCATGGCAGAATAGCACTATAGCGTTATAGCACTATAAGGCTGACGTTTTTTAAAAAAAAATACTTTGAGGCTTAATTTCTGGTTGCGCTGGTGCTTGTGGGAGTGTAGGGCAGGAGAATCAGTGTTAGGTGAAACAGATGATTGGGGAGAGTGAGCATTTTGGTGTTGCAAAGCGTTCATAGTTGATCCAAGGCGTTCACATGGAAGTAGATAAAGACGACATAAAGAGTCACAAAGCGTGAACTGGGGAGAATGGCGAAATCGCAAGAGAGCCGGAATAAGGTGAGCATTCAGCAGGAGATGGTGCTAGTTTGGTGCTAAATTTATGGCCGTGTGACGACAGCCATAGTCTAATGCTTCTATACAGATCATTTCTATTTCTTTTAACTATTATACCAAAGTTTCCATATCTTGTGTTCTACCTCATCAATGATATTTAAGCATTTTCCATCTTATCGGATCCTAACCTTATATTCAATCTAGAACAATATATACTATCTTATTCAGATTTCTGAAACTAAAACATTTTATGCATTTTCTCCTTTGTACATAAAATAATTCCCCATTTCTCTTCGAATTCAAGGTATAAGAATATGTTAATTAGCTTTCTAGAGCAGGGTGTCAAGCTAATTACTTTACTTCCCACATTCTAGCTGGATAAAACCTCTACATAGTTCCACTTCTAAATCTATCTGAAGAAGGGAGCTTTGACTCTCAAAAGCTCATACCCTGGAAATCAAGTTGGTCTTTTAAGGTGCTACTGGACTCGTATCTTGCGCTTCATCCCAACCTGCATTTTTAACACATAATGATCTAAGCAAATGGGAGGAAGAATGACTTGAGTTTTAAGTTCTGAATTGAATACATACATTGTTCTGTTTAAATATTTTGTGAATTTGAACTGGATTAGAATTTATGGTCTAGATAGGGAGGCGGGGGGGAGAAAGAGTTTCCTGTATAAAACACTTTCTGTCAATATGCTTCTACAAAAACCAGTACTGCTTGCTTTGTCTAGTCATTCCCATACGGCCCACAACATGGACAGAAATTAAAAATGAAATATCCTTCATTTCCTCCCCTAGAGAATAAGAAGTGCAGGGGAGTAAAATATATGTACTGTTGCAAAATGACCACCATTTTTATCCGAATGCTGGAGTCTGGGCCAGTCACAGGATCAGGTATTCATAGTACCGTTATGAGAACATCTGGGCAGCAGTTATGCATGTTTTGACCAATAAAGATACTGTAAGGATTTATATTGACATTAGGATTGAGAAGCTTCTAGTTTTATTAAATTCTGACAATGGTTAGAATATGCCCAAGGGATAACTCTAGGGGATGCTTTGAATTACAGCAAATGTTAGGCTGTGTTCATATTGTCCCATGTCTGCCTCCCCTAATTGTTTGGAAATGGGGCTGCTGACTGCCAAGTCAAAAAAATGTCTTCTCTCTTTAATAGAGGCTTAATGGGATGTCATTTAGGTGGCATGTTTAACTCCATGCCATGACAAACTTCAGCTGCCCATATTCCCACATTAAACCTCTATTAAAGGGACAAGACATTTCCTACCAGGCCTGTTGGCAATTCGGCTGGAAACCACTTTCCAGGCGGTGCTCCAGGCAGTTAGGAAAAGGAAAGAAAGGATGAGAGCCAAATGAAGCAGCCAGCCATCTGAGGCATCTTGATCTATGCGGGGTTCAGGGGTGCCCACACCTCTGCCCTCAGAAGCTCCCTTGTCTGTCACACTCTTGTCTTCCCTATTTTCAGCCTGTAGAGCTTCATAATGGGAGGGGAGTGGGTTGCAACATCTGCACAGCCTGAAAAGCGAAACAGCCCAGCCACCTCCATACTGACTGACTTCTAAGCCTCTTATGCGGACAGTGCAGCAGCTCTGCCAAGACCTTGCAAGACTTGAGAGGGGAAGAATGTCAGGCTATACGTGGGATACATTGCTGACAGCAATTGGTGGCAGCAGCATTGGGGCCTTAAAGGACCCAAACTGTATTGCTGCCATCATGGCAGGCTTCTGTGTTGCCTTCATGGTGGGTTTCTGAGTGACCATCCTTTGGCTCCAGGATAACTCTGGGGGCAGCTCTGGTGCTGGGAGCAGGCCCACTCCTGGAAAGTCTGTTAATCCAGTTAAGATCAGTGTTCTTTTAAAAAATAAAGGAACAGTTTTCATTAAATAATCTTGAATATCAAGCATATTAAAGTCTTGTAATAACCATTTTATTTTATAAGGTTTATAAGTTAAAAGCAAGATACTGTGCTGATGAAAGTAATAGCAATCAATTAACTGTACCTTAATTTTATATTTTTCCTTTAGGTGTCCTTAGTTGTCAATGTTGCAAGTGAGTGCGGCTATACTGACAGCCATTACAAAGCCCTACAGCAGCTACAGCGAGAACTGGGCCCATATCATTTTAATGTGCTCGCGTTCCCATGTAATCAGTTTGGGCAGCAAGAACCAGATAGCAACAAAGAAATTGAGAGTTTTGCTCGAAAAACATATGAAGTCTCCTTCCCTATGTTCAGCAAGATTGCAGTGACAGGCACCGGTGCAAATGCAGCCTTCAAATATTTAGTTGGTGAGTACAGCAGAAATAGTAAAGCTGCTGATTTTCAAGCTTTGAACTACTATATAGTAAATAATATTTAGGATACATATGGATGCCATAATTGATGTGTGTGTGGGGGGGGGGATTCTAGCAGCATTCAGTAAAGACTAAGATCCAGATCTCTGATCCAGTCACAGTTAAATTATGAAAAAGCAACTTCTTTTATGAAGATAGTTTCAGGTGGGTAGCCATGTTGGTCTGTAGCCAAAGAGCAAGATCCACATCCAGTAGCACCTTGGAGACCGGCTACATTTCCAGGGTATGAGCTTTCGAGAGTCAAAGGTCCCTTCATAAGATACCCGACCAAGTATCTGACAAAGACGGCCTCATAAGGTATCTGACAAAAAGAGCTTTGACTCATACCTTAGAAATTGAGTTGGTTTTTATGGTGCCATTGGTCCCGAATCTTGCTCTTCTTTTCTATCTTACTGAAACTCAATAGGAACAGTAGGAGTTAAATGGAGATTTCATTGCCTTGCCCTTCAAAACAAAACTCCAGAGAAATTCTACTTCACTGAGCTTAGGTTCACAGGAGATAAGTTCTCTGTAGGTTCCACTTCTAGGTTTTCTTGCTTATTTCTGAATATGAGTAGCAGATGAAGCAAAGTGGGAGTTCTAAGGCATCTGTATTTTCTCCCAGTGGTAAAAACAACTCACAGGGGGTCCTTTTTTCGGAAGGAAATGGAGAAAGAGACCCCTGCTGTTGCTGCCACCAGTCCTTTCCTAGGAATCAACATCCAGCAATTACAATTTATAAAAGAAAAACAATACCTCAAAATGAACTATACATAGCATGCAGTTTCACTCTGAGAGAAGCCTTTGAAAGAAGATTCTGATGGATCTCACCCACTCATCTGCAAGAGAGAAATCTAGGAAGTTTCTGGGAGCAGCTTCTGTTCAGCAGTAGGGAAAGGGTTGCCCATTTTTACATCTGTTGATTCCCCAGAAACAGTCAGAAGTAGGCTTTGGCTACTGGGGATAAAACTGACATGGCTCAGTGTGTTACTCCTCCTCTAAACCCATCTTTACTCTGTCTCTTGGAGTGAGTCGTCATCCTTTATTGCCCCCGTCTTCACTTGCGCTAGATTGCTCTGCCCAATTGTGCAGATTCCTTTTCCTCATGCAGGGTGAGTAACAGATCCTTCATACCAGAAATCTCTTCTCCTGCTGTCAGGGAAGCCTTCAGTGTTGGCTCAGTTTTTTATTCTATTATGCAGTAGGGTATTTTGATAGGGTTGCCAGGAGACCACCAAAATCCATTCTATAGCAACAGGTTGCTTTTTTTAGAAAGACCTTTCACTTCCCTTTATAAATGGCATCTCTGGTTATAGTACATGCTAGAGTTGTATATTTTGTGAAATATTCACACTTGTTTCTTTTCCAAGTTCAGAGACACATATTATGAACTCATTAATTTTAATCTGTTAGCTGTGCCAGGGTTGTGCCTAAATTAAATAAGCCTAAATCTACAATCTTTAAAATGGCTCCTTTCTTCCTTTAGCAATCCTTTTATTCCTTGATCGTCCAAAGGCCAATTATTTATACCCTGTGTAAATGCAAAAATAAAACCCTTATGTTTTTATTTCCAGTCTTTTCTGTGAGATTAAGAGTATTATTTTTTATCATATTACATATGATAAATCTCACGTCTTCTTTCCTTGAAGACTGAATAGTCATAGAATTATAAAATTATATGCAACTTCATCTTCTGTCTCTAAAGTTTATTTTTTTCTTTTTCTGTGTAGAATCCACTGGTAAGGAGCCAACCTGGAACTTCTGGAAGTACTTGGTAGATCCCACTGGGAAAGTAGTGAAGGCTTGGGATTCTACTGTCACTGTTGAAGAAATAAAACCTTATGTCACTGAGCTTGTCAGGGATATCATCCTGAAGAAAAAAGATGAACTGTAATTTTTAAAAAAACTCTGTCATTTTTGTACCTTTAAGTATCATTTGTACAATTCTTTTAGCTATTCACATTCCTGAGAGAAAATGTAGTGAAGAGAGAGCTTCTGCAACATTGGCTAGTCCTCATCACTAACTAAAGGTATTTTGTTTTGTACTCAATCCATTATTTTGTCTTGTCCCTTTCATAGAGTTTTAATGAGGTGTTTTGACCAGATTATATTGCCTACCTCCTTTCCATAAAAAGCTTTAGTTGTCCATTTTCATATATTAAGCCTTTATTAAAAGGACAGTGCATTTTTCTCTAGATCTTTTGGTAACTCTACTAATGAAACTGACAGGCTTGTGCTTTTTAAAATTGTGCAGAGGTGAGGGGGAGCCATCTCATCAGCACTGCAGGGAGCAGTAATATTAAAAGCATTGTGTGAAATTGACATAACTTCCCCACACATGGGAAGATAGCTTTTTCAGAGAATCTGCTGAGAATCCACTAAAACTAACATCACTTTTGAGTTTCACCAGTCTTCTATGAGTTACAGCGAAAAACAAATGGCGCTGGGTCTGGAAAGGGCTACCTTTCATTTCCCTTTTCATGAGGACTAGGTAATACACAATGTCCACTGAACAAGGCTAATGCTTGTGTAGTGCTGGTAAAAGAAATAAAATCACTTGTTATTTCTGTTTGGAAGAATTAATGACTTTGTTCTATAATAAACATATTACTGCAATGAAGTGATTTTACTGAGGACAAGAACTATCTCTGACAAGTGCACTTGCCTCTGACTGATCCAAAAGAAGATACTTAACAGTATTTTACCAAATTATGTGAACTTCCTTTGTGTTTCAAATCAAAACAAAATTCTTGTGTAGTTAAAAGATTACTGAGTGAAGTGGTGCTGTTTACTTGAATATGGCACATACCCATCTTCAAGAAAAGTTATACTATCTAGAGAGTTTGAGTCCTGCTTTTTACTTTAAATTGAAAAATGTGGAGTACTCTTGGGAATCAGGCCACCATCTTCCAAGGTAAGCAAAAACAATGGGAAAGTTAAAATACATTAGAAAAAGCCAAATTCCTTGTGCGAAAAGGGGGAATTTTCCTGATCCTGGCTTAAAATATAGTTCTGAAGTTGCTCACACTCCCAACAAGAACTCCATCATAATGTCTTGGAGAGCCCTAGGTCCTTGTTCACCATCCATTCGTTTCTAGCACAAGATAAATTCATGGTAGATTGTGTCCTAATTTTTCATTAAGTACTACTGCAACTTTCCATTACTTTAATTTTTTCCACTTTCACAGTAGATCGGGTAACAACATAAGCTAAATACATTCACAAGGGGATGAGGTACAAGCTATAAGAAAAGGTTTTCAAAATGATTTAGGGGCATAATAGCTGCTGAAGCTTCGTGTGACTTTGCATGTTGAATCTGTTAGTCCAGTTAAAGCTTTCAAATAACACTAAGGTCCATTTGTAAATGTGCAAATTTCATAGGTTTGTCATGACAGGAAGAATGTAAGCTTTTATGAGTCCAAAGCTATCTTCTGTTGCATTTGCTTACTTCTCAGGAAGCAGCTTTTTGCTATAATAATTTATTTATTATTGCATTTTTATCTCATCCTTCCCCAAGGAACTCAGGATGGCATATATTATTCCTCCCTTCCCCCTCACAATAAGTCTGTAAGGCAGGTTAGGCTGAATGTGGAATAGAACCAAGATCTACAGTGCTCATTTTTAAAAATTACATGTTGATTATAGTCATACAGAATTTCTGTCTAAAAGCAAATATTATTTTCAAATGACATTGTATCTGTTCATTGAATGTCCTGTTGATCATATTGTATTTTGCTCAATGGATGTCCTAGCTGTTGATTGTATTATAGTCACGTGCACTGTGTAATCCAGTGTCCAAAGAGTGTAATCTACTTTGGGTCTCAGAGAGAAAGACGGACTAGTAATAGTAATCATCATCATCATATGAAAGACCAGAGATCCTGGAGAGCCTCTGCAGTGTGAGTAGACATTACGGACCTTGGGCTTTTGCTCATACTCAACTTCTTCCTGATTTTCTTAGCAGTCGATCCTCAAGCATTAGAATTGGTTTAGGTATGGTTCTTCTACATGTCTGCCCTCCCTTTGCATTTTTACAGTTGTGGAATAGGTTTACTTTGTTTTGCTTGTGCCTTAAATAATGGTTTTCAAGTGAGGGTGCTGTCATCATCGGTAGCATCATCAGAGATGTCACAGCACTCCCCATTTATTTTTTGTGCATGCTTACATCACTATATCAATATTTTTGATTTTTTAAAAAAGATAAAAAACAAACACATGGGGAAGTCTTTCCATGGGGGAAGCCTAAAGGGGGATAAACTCCACCAACCATGCCTAAGGCACCCCAGAGGGCCTTGCAGGGGCTGATGCGGAGCCAGGAGGCAGAGGCTGGCACCAGTGGGACAAATTGACCTCTGTTGGGACGGAGCCAGCAGAAGCTGTATGTTTTTCAAACCGCACTCCCCCCCCCCGTCCAGCTACTAGGGCTTTCATATTTTAAAAAATCATTTTCATATCACTATATTGACCTTCCATTGTAATAACAGATGAAACAGATTCTCTGAAATCCCAGCTTTCATTTTTTTAAAAAAGCAAGTCTCTAGCTCCTCACCTTGCAGAGATATACGGGAAAAGGCATATCTCTGCAATAGAATGGGCTAGAGACTTTTTTTAAAAAAATGAAAGCTGAGAATTCAGAGAATCTGCTGCATGTTATTACGATAGGTTGATATAACAATATGGAAATGACAATTTTTTAAAAAGATAGAAAACAAAACCAGGAGGGTGAAAGAGTGGTTTGATGATGAACATCCAATCCTTGAAAAGTGGTCTGGAGATGGGTAGGAGTGGATGAAACAAAAAACCCCAAAGAAACATTATACACAAGGGAAAAATTGACTTGAAACCAGGTTTCATAAAACAATCAGGGTAAAAGTGGTCTTAGAAGAACCAGAAAAAAACTGGGAAAAAACAATAAAAGCTGAGGTGAAAACTAAAGCTCACCCCAGGCGGAAAATATTCAAGGCAATTTAACCACTTTCTGTAAGTTTAGTGTGTAATACAAAAATACAAGGAACATTAAATCCAAAAAACAGTAAATGTACAATATTATTGCCAATAATAGCTATAGCTGATATAGTCCCCAGTTACATGAAAAAGGGCGATGGCCCTAGCAGACGTGTATAACTGCCGTGGTCCAACAAGTTGTCCCGATCCAGAGAGTGTAGAAGCCGCTGAAGGTAAGCCAATTAAAGCAACTTGAGGCAGAAAACAGCAAGACGTCCCGGTCCGACGCTTGAAAAAAAGCCGCTATGAGATGAGCGGGAGCGAATTAATTAAGCACTGAAGCCAGACACAACAAGCCGTCTCAATCCAACGCTTGTAAGAGCCGCTGTAAGATAAGCGGGAACGGAGAGCCGAGACAAAAGCCGCTGTGAAATGAGCGGGAGCAAATTAATTAAGCCCTGAGGCCAAACACAACAAGCCGTCTCAATCCAACGCTTGTAGGAGCCGCTGTAAGGTAAGCGGGAACGGAGAGCTGAGGCAACGAGCGTAAGCCGGCCAGATTGTTCTCTTTTTCTCGTTTCAGACCTAATAACGTCTTTCATCAGGCCATAATATCTAAGGAGTAACACAAAAGCAATAATATGCATCGCTATATGAGAAAAAAGCTATAACAAGAAGACATTCTTGTTCATGAGCTCTGCTTTTGCAACCCGCGGCTACCCCCCATGGGTCATAAATAGAGCGAGGAAGAAGGCTGACGCTACCCCCCGAATTAACACACTGAATTATCGCCATCGGGATACTTCCTCAGATAGGATCACTTGGGCATTGGACTACTCCCAGTTGTCTGGTGCCATTTCCAATATCATCCGTAAGAATTGGCATATTTTGTCTGATTTGCCGGGGTGTAACAACTTACCACAGATTGGGTACCGACGTACTAAGAACCTTAAAGACCTTTTAGTCCACTCAGATTTTAGATCTAGATCCGAGGTATCCAATCTACCACAGGGACATTTTCCCTGTGGGCATTGCAACATTTGCACGCTGAGTGTAAAACTAACCACAGTTAAAAATCCGATATCAGGAAAATATCTTTATTCCAGATGCTTCTCCACCTGCAGCACCCCTAATGTAGTGTATCTCCTCATTTGCGATTGTGGTCAGATTTATGTTGGCTGTACCACCCGCCCGGTACGATTACGTATTCAGGAACATATATCTAGATGTAAAAATCCAAGTTTGGACCTCCCACTGTATGAACATCTTAGGACTAGACATGTCTCTGACAGACCCTTTCGATTTTCTGTTCTGGAAGTTGTTCCGAGACCGGGTTTTCACAATCGGTTCCTCCTCCAGGCTGAAACTAGGTGGATCATTAGGCTTCGGTCCATGATCCCACATGGCCTTAATAATCATTTGGAACTCTCCTCTTTTTTATGATCCTCCTTCCCCGCTCTTCCCTGGGTGGTTAGCACTTTTCCAGCCCTTTTCCTCCCTTCTCCTCCCCTCCCCCTCCCCCTCCCCTTTCTCTCTCTCTCTCTCTCTCTCTCTCCCCCCCCCTTTTTTCCTCCCCTTCCTCTGGTTAGTGGTTTGAAATCAACACTACTGAACAATATCTTGTATATAAATTGTTACTTACCTTGTGTAAATTTACTTGCTGTGCTGTGTCTTTAAAAAGAATGCGTGTATGTTATTATGGTCCCACCCTGATAGATTTAAGCGTTCGTATTGCCCCACCCCCCTATACTCCGCATATGTTGGATAAATTCCTGGGAGTTTAAAACTGTGATTTATGATGTAAGTACTACTTGAATGTCTTCTTGTTATAGCTTTTTTCTCATATAGCGATGCATATTATTGCTTTTGTGTTACTCCTTAGATATTATGGCCTGATGAAAGACGTTATTAGGTCTGAAACGAGAAAAAGAGAACAATCTGGCCGGCTTACGCTCGTTGCCTCAGCTCTCCGTTCCCGCTTACCTTACAGCGGCTCCTACAAGCGTTGGATTGAGACGGCTTGTTGTGTTTGGCCTCAGGGCTTAATTAATTTGCTCCCGCTCATTTCACAGCGGCTTTTGTCTCGGCTCTCCGTTCCCGCTTATCTTACAGCGGCTCTTACAAGCGTTGGATTGAGACGGCTTGTTGTGTCTGGCTTCAGTGCTTAATTAATTCGCTCCCGCTCATCTCATAGCGGCTTTTTTTCAAGCGTCGGACCGGGACGTCTTGCTGTTTTCTGCCTCAAGTTGCTTTAATTGGCTTACCTTCAGCGGCTTCTACACTCTCTGGATCGGGACAACTTGTTGGACCACGGCAGTTATACACGTCTGCTAGGGCCATCGCCCTTTTTCATGTAACTGGGGACTATAACAGCTATAGCTATTATTGGCAATAATATTGTACATTTACTGTTTTTTGGATTTAATGTTCCTTGTATTTTTGTATTACACACTAAACTTACAGAAAGTGGTTAAATTGCCTTGAATATTTTCCGCCTGGGGTGAGCTTTCTTTTGGTGTGTTGCGTGGTTGTACTGCAGTTTAGCTCTTCACCCCCCTTTGTAATTTTTTGAGGTGAAAACTAAAGGCAAAAAAATGCTTGCAGAAATCAGAAGATAAATCAAAGCAGTATGGGGCCAAAAACAATGGGGAAAAAACCTGAGTAGTTCCTAAATCTCCTTGACAGGCCAAAGGTCTGATTCAGTATAAGATAAGTTTCATGTGTCCCTTAGGAGGATTTCCAAACTAACTAGAATTGCTTTATGTTCTTAACACAACCCAGCTTTTCCGTTCATAGTGTTACCTCTCTGCTTTCCATGGTTATAGAATGAAAATCCATGTTGTAAATAGCTATAGCATAACAAGATGTATCGTATGCAACTTACAAACTGGGAATCAAGCAGTTCAGTAAACAGTGGTTCCTAGTGAAGGACAGTTATATGGCTATGCTCTTGAAGAATCTAGAAGTACAAAGAGACAGCAGTGTGGCATGTGGGTTCTATGGTAAAGATCATGAACCGGGCTTGAAGAAGCAGAAAAAATACATATAGGAAAGCTGGAATGTTATGTGGTTTGATGTAGGTAGAGCTTTGTTGCCTTTGGCTGTGAGAAGAATGTGGAATGTTGAAACTGGGCTCAAGGATTCTCATCATTTCTACTATACCTCCTTTTCTGTTGTTAAATGCTCATTTTTCACAGTGTGACTATGTTGTTTGATTCTTCACCATCAATTATTCTGTTCTAGTAGTGATGTTAACAAATAATTCAGTCGGTACAACTTTATTTAAGAAAAGTTATTTCTTCATAACATGCTAAACAAATAACTAGGAATACATAAAAACAATGTATTGCCTAAGCGTATATTACAGTAATACTGGCAGTGTTAACCAATATGCAACTGTGGTATGTGTCATGGTATGCCACTAAAGAAAAAAAGTCACGCTCTCAGTTATTTACTACTTAGCCTGTACCAGTTATAGCACCAGCAGCAATTATAGCCTGAAAAACATGGTGTTTGGGCAGCAATGAGTTCTGCCTTTTTTAAGGCAATTTGTGTAAGACAAAACAAACCCAAAGGGTACGTACTTCAGGTTCATCAACATCACAGATTCTCATAAGCAATCCTATACATTTGGAAGGCCAACAGAAGTTGAAAATCTATTGAGTAGAGGCATGGAATATATATGGCAAAATAAACAAAAGCTTTGCAAATTAAATAAACAATTAATTGTTCCAACTCTGAAAGCTAAGTTCATTAGCTACTGAAAATTCCACCATTTTTTTCTTTAGCTATTTTTTTCTGTTTTAGACTTGTGATTATGCTTGAGATCATAAAACTGCAGCATTTCATACAGTAATTTGTCAGCAAAAGTGTTATTAGCTATTTCAAGAATTTTCATTTAAAAGGCAAAAGCAAGAAGAGGCAGTACTGATGAGAACTATTTGAACTGAGGTACATTTGTACCTCTTTTATGTACAGTTAATTCCAATACATCTCATTTATATAATTCCCAGTTTTCCTGATCACCATCAATTTCCTCAAGGGGAGACGTTTCAAGATGTGGGGGAGGGGCTGTGTCTATCTCACTTTGGAGTGATAAGGTGCGGAAAAGATCTGATATAGGCTCATCAGCGTAAGTCTCACTATGGACAGCTTTCACCGAGGGAGTGTCTCTGTTCCCATCTGATAGCTGGCTCCTCCTCTCTGATTGTCGACTTCTATCTGAATGCTGACTTCTATCCTGAAACACACAAAAAATGTACAATTGCCTATATTTACATACACACACACAAAAAACAGTCTGTACCATTATGGGCCAACCTAGATGACCCTGAGATCAAGTATAGTTGTCTTTAAAAGCTCAATTGTAATTATGTAGGTCCCTAATTCAGAACGGTGCACTACAGGCAGAGGAGGCAGGGTTTGACCCTTCTATTCCTGTACGATTGTGCAAAGTAAAACTGCCCTTCTCCAGTGTTGTTTGATCCCTTCCTTTGAAAGGCTGATAACAACAGGGGTTGGATGACTGATTAACAGAACTATGTGGAAGGAAGGAATCTCTCTTCCCTCCCTGTGTGGCTCAGTGAATCAGGACCCTGTGCAGCTGTAACTGATAAAAACAAACAGAAATCTATGTTCTCTTTCTCATCCATTTGACATCAAATCAAGTTTTATGATGTCATCAAGATATGGCACTTAACCTAATCCAGAAAGTCAGCTAAAGAATATTATACAATTGAAGCTTATTCTTTTGCCTTTCCAATGAGCCACCTTGATGTCATCATAAAAAGTTTAAGCTACCAATCAGAACAGGTTATCATATCAAAACATAATACACAGACATACACCTTTCAGAAAAACATAAACATTGGCACCACGCCTGATACCAATGTCAATTTTTGGCTCTTGGCCCACACACAAAGAGGGACATTCCAGAAAAATTACACTAGTCAACAGGTGACTGTGCAAACATATTCCACACTGTTCTTACAATAGCAAGAAATGCTGACAGGAGCACAGGAAAAAGCAATCTTAGCAACTGACAAAATATCGTGGTTTTATTTCCCCACAACAGAAGCACTGTTTGGCAGAAAGGCAAGAGTTCTCTATCAGTGGTGGAAGGCATCCTTGTACAGGTTATGACTTCTCCTTGACCCATGGGCAGGACATATGCAAATTTTTTTGGGCAAAGACTTCCACTACCTTGAGGAGGCACTCAACCCTCCCTACCCCTTCCAAGCACAGCCCGCTTTATGGATGGATGAACTTCCATAGCTCTCCCACCTTGTTTAATAAAGAAAAGACATAAAAACATTTTTAAAAATCAGCAGCTGCCCCTTCTACCTCCCACTTATGAGTAGTGATGGCAGGCAGGGACAAAGAAGAAACAGCTTTCTTGGAGGGAGCAATTCTCTCAAGGCAGAAACAGCTTGGCTGCTCCTCCCTCTGAGACCCTTGAGGCAAGCTGCTGTGCCAGACCCCTTCTTTTGCTTCCCTTAATGGGACTACTTGCAGCTCATCCAAACAAGTACTCATCGACTCTACATGGCCAGGAATCTCCAGCAAGTGTCAGTGCTGAAACGGTACTTCTCCCACACCATACCACTACCTTCCTTAGTCATGGGAAGGGATCCTAAAGGATCCCTTTAGGCAGTTGGAGGGACAGGTGGTCACATCTGCCCCCTGAAGGTAGTGGGCTCCTTTTCCATCTCTACCCAATCACCCTTGATGGGGCTTTACTCCACTTCAAGCAGTTCCATTCCTACATTATTCAGAAGGTGAAGGATCTGAAGGGGAAAAGGCACAAAACAGGTAATACAATAGGCAGAGTGATTAGAATTTCTCCTCCTCCTCCTCCTCCTCCTCCATTTCCCTTCCTTCTCTTCCAAAAGGAGACCCAAAAAAAGGAACCAGCAGAAGCCAGTGCCATTCCCCAGAGAAACCTTGCTCCTATATCCAGGATCTCAGAACGACCCACGGGGCTAGGCCCAGCAGACCACCAGACCAGCACTCAGTCCTAGTCTTGGCCTCCAGAGCTAGAGCCTCTTCCCTCTTCGGCCATTTGGAATCATTGCATTCTAACTCTGCTTCAGAACCCATGGCTTCAGATAACGAATAAGGGTCACAGTCAGGGAAAGATACCAGTTTGTCTGGCCCAGCCTCTATCAGGTTATTCTAATGGGGGTTGGGGCTATCAACTTCACAAGAAAGTCCAGTGCAACTGCAGCCTCCTCTGTCTTCTCAGAGCTTCCATACCTTTTCCAGATCATACTCTATCCTATTTGTCAAGCCCAAGAAAAATGCATTGGGAGAGCAATCCTAGACCTACACCTCAATAGACAGGTAAGCAGGAGAAGACTTTGCATGGAGACTCTCCAATCCACAGTGGAAGCCCTCTACACGGGAGACTTCTTTGCCTCCAAAGACCTTCTACCTGCACATTTGTACACATCCAAACTCCAGACAGTACCCTTGCTTTGCACAATGTTGCTAACACTTTCAGTACAAGACTCCTACCTTCAAACTCTCTACCCAAGTCCTCACCAAGCTTTATCTCGGGTGGTTCAACTCAGGACATGGGTTGTACAAACATACCACCTACCTGGATGACTGTCTATTCTGGTTACTATTCAGATCACAGGGTTTCCAAGACATTCAAACATTATAGGTTCTCCACGTGCATGAATTCCTGGTAATTCACTAGAAGAGCACACTCATGCCCTCATAGGCCATCATCTATCTGGGGATGTTGATTGACAATGTTCGATCCTCTATCTCCCTCCAGGAAGAACATTGCTTCAATCTCAGGGCAGCAATCACTCCTCCCCAACACATGACATCTCCATATCTGATGGCCTTAGTGCATGTATTGGAATTCATGAGCTCCTGCCTAGAAACTGTTCCATGACGTCAATTTTACTCCCATCCCCTTTGTAGGGCAACAAGTTGGCTTTGGCTTGTACCTCAATGAGGCACTATGCTTGCCTTGGCTGAGGCTGCATTTGGTAGAAAGTTCTCCAGAAGATAATTCCTCAATCATTCCTCTCCTTTCTATTTTCCCCATCTGGGATAACAGAGCTTTTCAATATCCCATACAAGGATACCTTTCTCCTCCAATGGAGAATGAAACATTGGACTTATGGTGAAGGTTTCTTCTCATCAGCGGACTGGAAGGTATCCTTCCTGGTCCTAGTTGGCAGAGGAGGAATTGGAGAGGAACTCCCTAGGTCAACACAGAGATTGTCTGGGGTTTCTCTGTCTTTTACCCAAGTTTACATTATCTCCAGTTACAGGTCTCTAGGGAAAAGTCAATCTTCATCTATGAATTCTGTGCTAGAGGTGGATCTGACTTCCTCAGAAGCTTGGCAAAACATGAACTGGGGCAGACGGGAGTGGGGAGGTAATCAAGTATCTCAGGATAGTGGAAAACTGCAAAAATTTTGCATATGGCCTGCCCACTGAGCAATGAGGAGCCACAACTCATACAAGAACACCTTCCGATCCACTGATGAGAAGAAACCCTCACAGGAAGTTGAATGTTTCAATCTATGAAATTGTGCTAAAAATTCTATAAAGGCCTGTTGTGTCCAAAAACAAAAGGCAAGTTAATGTTTAATAATTCTGAATCTAAAATTATCGAACCACTTTTCAGGTCTTGTCAGGTCAGTATATTAAACATGGATTTCAATTAAATATTATACCTTCTGGTCATCTATATAAACTTCATCTAACATATCCTCAGGCAGTATATTACTGGGTTCCACTGCTGCAGCCTCTTGCAAGAGATCGGGCTCCACAGCAAAGAGTACTGCATCATGTAGGGTTGGAAAGAACCGTGCTTTAGTAACACACTGGTCAAAAAAATCATTCCTTTCAAAGGCTTTTATTACAGTGGCTGTGAGATGAAAAATGTAGAAAGAATTATAAACATAATACAATTAAAAGACTGATGCTTAAAATTATATTATTCATAAAAAAATCTCAAAAATGGCTACTTGAGGAATTGCCACCATTATACTCACGGTGACAGGCAGCTATCAGGACTGTAATACCAATATTTTGAAACACATGGCAGAGCTGTAGAGGGAAACCAGCATATTAATATATATGATTTTCTCATTCTGTGTACATAGATAGATTTGACATAAGGTATATGGTATCAAGCATTTCATTTGCTTGCAGTAAGACTTTTGGCTTAGATTTAGTAAGAATGCTAGAACTACCTTCAAATAGTTTCAAGTGGGTAGTCATGTTGGTCTGCAGTAGAACAGCAAGATTTGAATCCAGTAGCATCTTAAAGGCCTACAAGATTTTATGAGGTATAAACTTTCAAGAGTCAAAGCTTCCTCTGTCAGATAGATAGAGGGTATCTGGGCAGGGGTTACTGCTCCCACTAATACACAATTAGACATGATTGTTATTTCCTCTGGCTGGAGGAAGCCATTCCCAGTTTCATAATACAGAAGAGATTATTTAACAAAAAACCCAAACAACCCAATACTGCATTGTACAAAGAAACCTATGCCAATTTCCGCAGGTTTCCTTCAAAAGAGAAGAAAAAGAGAGGAGTGCTGAGGGTTCAAGCTATGCCTATTGAGGCTTGGGAGCCAGAGGCTAACTACCTGATCCTACCTGTGAACAGTGAAACAGTCAGGTGGGGCAGGACACCTTCAGTCCACAGATGAGAAGACACATTCAGAGTGTGATGAATGTCCTTTTCTCTGCTGGTGGAGCAGGTATCCTGGGGATGTATGTTAAAACAGTATCCAAATTTTGGGACCAAATCCTGTTGCCAAAGACTACAGGGAAAGAATATGTTGGAATAACCACCTCTTAAATCTGTATTAGATATACGTGTCCACAGAAGTTCAAAAAAAGAAGAGACAGAGACCCAAATGGCTACTCCAGAGATCTCTTACAATAGGACGTTTTAAAAATTTATTTACTTATTCATCATAACCTGCCTTTCTCACTGAGATTCAGTGTGGATTTCAAAATATACAAGTATAAGAACAGCAGAAATTTCAGCCTTCTAGTGAAATAGGCAGAGTCAAGGGCTCCAAGCCCCTCTGCCCCGACCCAGCTAAGGGGAAGCCTGGAAAGCCTTTTTCAAACAGCACACAAATTACAAAACGGGCAAGAAGAGAAAATCTCACTCTTGCCTAGGTAGGCTGCCACAAACTCCCCTATCTATCTCAAGGCTGAGGAGTCAGGGAGCAAAGCTCCAGAGCCTATTAGGGAATTAACCAAACAGAAGTCTGCCTTGCAAGGGTGATTTGCAAGCAGAGGTCTTAACACAAAGTACTGTCATGGTAGGTGGTTCTCACGCACACACAGGGTGAGTTCAACAAAGATTTTATAGCTTTGAGGCTTCAGAGTCACAATAACCCACACAGGGTAAAAATACAATTGTTTATTAATCAGAGTGCAAGGTTATCACAAAGCACAAGACAAAATGTGAGAACAAAAAAAAACTATAGCTGTTGGCACTACATACCACAGTAATTCCTTAGGAGGCAAAGCAAGTTGGTTTTACAGATGTAGAAATCAGTCTGTGGTCAATCCACAAAATCAAGCAGCAGTCTCGAAGTTGGGAGCCTCAGTCCCTCTCACAAAACAAGCCAGAAGCAGAACAAAGGGGCAAGGGCAGTTGTCTGTTACTGACACCTACCACAAGCTGACTCCATGTTTTTAGTAGCCAATTTATGCTAGTTGAGGCCAGTGTAGCTCAGGCCTGACAGCCAATCCGGTCACAACTTGCCAACATCACCTGAGAAATAGGTGTCTAGTGCAAAAGGGAAGTGTGTCAAGTCTGCAGCTCTTGGCACGACCCAAATCCACAGGTGCAAATTTGGTTACCAATTAACTCACACAGAAAAGTCAATCTGTGGAGGCTTGACTTGACACCATCTAGAACAGCTTATCTTATCTCAAGGACAGAAGCGAAAGTAGCTTGCTGCCAGTAAGAGGTGAAGAGGCTTCTCAAGGGGGCAGAATTTCTCTCAGCAATGAAGCCTGAACTCTCAAGAAATGGCTTCCCATACAATCTTGAACATAGCATTTTTTTTCTTCCCAGGCAGTATCCTCCAGGGGTGCAAGTAAATATTAGCTTTCACAGCCAACAATCCATCTCCTTTGGCACTGTGGACATCTATGGTTTGATATGTCATACTATCAAGTGAAATATATGAATGTTTGATAAACCACTGTGCCTTGGTCAGAAAGGGGAGATCAGTATGGCGACTACTGAAATGTTCAGGAGAAATGCAGGAATATAAATATTTTAAACAAACAAACGAACTACTGCCTTAGCGGTTATCTTCATAAAGACCCAACAAAAAAGTCGAATCAGTGAGAAGAGGTAGATTAGCAGACTGGTACATTAATGAAGGAATGCATCCCCTCTAGAAAGATGTCCAAGACCTTCCCTGTTGAAGTACATAGCACATTCGGCTTTCATTGCTGAAGCTAATGTATCCGTTCGTGGTACTACCCATGTGAAAAAATCAAGCTGAGCTATTTTGATTGTATGGTTGGAGGAGAGCCTTTCTTGGTCATGTTGCCTACCCAAATATTGTCTTTCCCTAGGAGCAGTAGTGATCATCCAGTGAGTTTCCATGGCAGAGTGAAGATTTGAACCTGGGTCACCCAGATCCTAGTCTGATACTCTAACTACTCCACCGCACTGTTGATGGAACAGGCTGTGCTGCTCTACTCAAAACTGAATGCCCTTGTTCGGAACAAACAAGGGGGAAAGTGTATTCCCATCTGTAGATGGCCTTTTCTTTATGCTTCCCTCCCAACCAATAAATTCAGTCTCCAAATCCTGAGCAGTATCCATTTTATCCAGCTGAAAGAAATCTGAGTGAAAGAAATCATCATCAGATATATGGGAAGGAGAAAGACAATTCATGCTTAACAGTGACTACGATTTTTTATTTCAGTATTGAGGATGAATTGTGCAGTCCCAAAACAGCCACTCTGTCAGGTGGTTGTGCCCTAGTAGTGTTTTGTGCTCCCCTCTGCTCGGCTGGTTTCCTTTGGGACAAGAAATCCTCCTGTGGGGCCTTGGTGGTCCCTTGCTTGTCTGAGAATGTGCAGGATGGAGACAGAGTGTGTGCACATGCAGGCTGTAATAGTCCCAAGGGGGCATGGTTCCAGCATCCGAAGAGTTGCTCCCCAGACAGAAACCTCACAGCAGCTCTGCCACCCCCCACTCAATGTTCAAACTGTTCTCCAGCTCCACTGCATGTACTTTTTGTGGGAACACGGATCAGACTTCTGGATCAGACCAGTGGCCTGGCTGGACCAGCAATCTGTCTCTCAGTGACTGAGTGAGTGCCCCAGAAGGCCCACAGCAACTCATAGCCATAAATTGACCTTTTCTCCACAAATGTCACTAATCTTTTTTTAAAGCACTCTGAGCATCCTTGCATCCTGTGGCAGACAGCTCCCCAAGCAAATTATGTATTGTGTGAAGATGCTCAAAATGATGTTTGTTATGAATCTGCTGCCCATCAATTTCACTGGCCCAGAGTTCTAGGATTTTGAGAGATGGAGAAAGTTCCCTCTCCGGGCAAGGTTAGGTAGAATCCCTGAGGTTCCAAATTGTTAACAGAACACTCAGGCCAGGATTGAACTGTCTAGGAAACCAAAGAGCAAAACGTTGTTTCTAGCTTTAAATCCTTTCCTTAAGGCATATAGGGGACAAGTAGGCGGAGTCTTGCGGGAGATCCCTGTGAAAGGCAATAGCTGGAATTGGAAATAAAAATCTCTCTGCCCTCCTTGTCAATAGACACAGCCTGGAGCCCAGTGAGCAGAGCAGCTGCTCGTTGAAGGCTTGGCTTTCTTCTCACAAGAAATGTGGCTGGGAAACAGCCAGTTTTAGGAATGGTTCAGTGGCAGGTCAAGTCCGTGAACATTCAATGTATACATATAAGTTATCCCCCTAGAACTGGATGCAGGTGAAGGTGACATATATTTCTCTTTAACATGACCTGTTCCTAACTCTCCGTGTCAGTGGGGCACAAATGAGCACAGATTCCAGTCAGATGATCCAGTCAGTGTTTATGGGGGAGGGGGTACCCCACCTGATTAGGATCCCCAAGTAGTGGGTAAAATGGCAATATCACCAGTGTAAATGAAGACTGAAAGAGGGTACTTGATTTTGAGACGAACTAGCCCCTTCCAAGATGTGTTGTGAGTTTTGTGTGTGAGTGGGGGGGGGGATGTAGGGTACCCAAAAAGGCCACTTTGGGCCCATTTCTGCCAGAAATGGGGCTGGAACGGAAGGGATCAGATAGGTGCCGGGCGGGGGAAACCTCTCCCGCCTGACACCGACCTGATCCTCGCCGTTTCGTCCCTGATCTGGGCCCAAACGGGCCAGTTTCAGCCATTTGGGGCCAGTTTTAGCCTGGATCACGACGAAACGGCCCAGATCGGGTCTCGTTTCCACTGGGATTGGGGCCAAAACCGCCTGGATTGGGTCAGTGCTGGGCTGGGGACCCCGGGCTGGGGACCCCTCTCCTGCCTGGCATTGACCAGATCTGAGCCATTTTGGGGCCAATCCAAGCCAAAACGTGCCCAAAATGGCTATTTTGAGCCATTTTGGGCCCATTTCAGCCTGGATCGGGCGGTTTTGTCCCGAAGTAGGGCCAAAATGGCCCTGGTGGGCTACTGCCAGTTGGGGGAACGCTCCCCCATCTGGCAGCAGCTGAATCCCAGCCATTTCCAGCCCGATCTTGGCCATTTTGTTCCCCTTTCAGCCCTTTGCGCCCCAATTCAGGCCCCAAATGCCAGATTCAGGCCCCAAAGAGCCAGGATTGGTCCCGAAATGGCCAGGATCAGGCCTCTGACAGGTGGTGGATCACTCTCCCGCTCAGCAGCAGCCTGATCCTGACCTTTTTGGGCCCCCTTTCAGCCATTTTCAGCCCCCTTTTGCCATTTTGGCCCCAATTTCAGCCCTGAATAGCCAGGATTGGGTCCAAAACAGCCGAGATAGGTGATGTCAGGGGGTGTGGCATATGCAAATCAGTTATGCCAATGACACACTTCCAGTAATGTCAAGGGGTGTGGCACATGCTAATGAGTTATGGTAATGAGTTCCTGCAGCTCTTTTTCTATGAAATGACCCCTGGGTGTGGGAAATGTGCTGGGCTTTGATTCTCCCAGAGGATGTCACACTGTCTGTGAGGCTCTTGGAGTCCACACACTAGCCAAGACGACAGCCTGGGAAGAAGTAATTATACTAAGTTTTTCCTTGCAGTGTTCAAAGCAAATGCAAGGATGGAGTTTTACATACAAGAGAGTAGAAGTATTTCCAAACATATGGGAGACTGACATGGGATACTGACAGCTTTCAGGGGGTAGCGGTTAAAGTGGTGGACTAAGACCAGTGTTTTTACTGGTTCAAATTCAGGTTCAAATTCCCACTTGCCACGCAACTCACTGATGACCTTGGACCAGTTACCCAGTCTCAGTGAAGTAATAATAACAATAATAATAACATTCAATTTATAAACCACCCTTCAGGACAACTTCACGCCCACTCAGAGCAGTTTACAAAGTGTGTTATAATTATCCAGTTCTTAAGAACTAAGGCCATGGCCCTTGTATGGAATAATGCCCTACTGGTTGCTGCATCTCAGCAGGGATATTGAAGAGCTGGAAAAGTAGAAGAGATGAAAATCAAAATGTTCAAGGGATTAGAAAACCTTTTCTGAGAGCAAAGGCTAAAGACTCTGGGGCTTTTCAATTTGAAAAAAGATGACTGGTGATTATGCGTGGGGTAGAGAAAGTGGATAAAAAGAGATTTTCCCCTCCCCCATAATACTAGACAACAAGTTAAGGCAGCCGCAAAAAGTGCTTTCTACAATCTCACTCTAGCCTGAAAGATGGCTTCTTACTTCAATGCGGCCGACCTGGTCAACTGGATCCATGCTATGACTTAACTACTGTATTGTATACATAGGTCTCCCATCTAAATAAACTAGGAGGCTCCAATTGGTGCAAAATGCTGCAGCTCAGCTGTTAGCAGGAGGATGCAGGAGCATGAACATCACTACCATGCAAGTCTTCCTTCCATCTTGCAGACACATGCAGCCTAACCATTTACCAGATGAAACATTAGGGACATTGGAGACAACTACTGCTGTGCAACCTGTGTCCCCCTACCTTTCTTAACTCTTGTACATGCACTCTCCATGCTCCATGAAGCCTCAGCTACTTCTCAGCTGCAGTATATTTGCAATCTGGCCAGAGCTTTGGAGGCTGTGACGGCATGGTTGAAACAGAGCAGGCTGAAAATGAACCCAGTGAAGACGGAGGTCCTGCAGCTGGGACGGGGGCTGCCAGATGTTGGGATCCAGCTCCTCCCTCCCTGCAACTTTGCCAGTGGTAAAGAGTCTGGGTGTGCTCCTGGATGCCTCCCTATCGATGGAGGCCCAGGTCACGGCGGTTGCCAAGTCTGCATTTTTCCATCTTCGTCAGATCAGGCAACTTGCCCCTACCTGACGCCCCAGGACCTGGCTACAGTGATCCATGCAACGGTCACCTCCAGGCTAGATTACTGTAACTCACTCTACGCTGGGCTACCCCTGGGCCTGATCCGGAAACTATAACTGGTCCAGAATGCGGCGGCATGGGTCCTGACTGGTATACCTTACCAGTCACACATCACACCTGTCCTGCGCCAGCTGCACTGGCTTCCGGTTGAATTCCGAATCAGGTTCAAAGTTTTGGTTCTTACCTTTAAAGCCCTGAGTGGGTTGGGACCGGCATATCTTTGGGACCACCTCTCCCTGTATGTTCCCCGGAGATCGCTCCGATCAGAGAATAAATATTTACTTGTGGTCCCCGGCCCTCAGGAAGCCCGCCTCACTTCACCAGGACCAGGGCCTTTTCAGTCCTGGCCCCAGCCTGGTGGAACGCTCTGTCAATGGAAACCCGGGCCCAGCGGGACATATTATTGTTCCGCCGGGCCTGTAAGACAGAGCTGTTCCGCCAGGCGTTTGGTGATTGAAGGGGGCGGTGCCATGTTGGCCTCCCACCTTTGGAGTGGGGAAGGTTCTCCCCACCACTGCACCTTGTTAATTTGTTTTATTATTTGTATATTGATTTTAGTTTTTGTTTTTATCGATTTTAACTGTTCACCGCCCAGAGCCCCTGGGGATGGGCGGTATATAAATTGAATAAATAAATAAATAAATAAATCTTCACTGTGAAGTGGCTACAGGAGCAGCTGACTGCTCAGTGGATAACATTTCAACATTAAAAAAACCCTTCCCAATTTTAAAAAAGGAGAGAAGATTCTGGCATCTTCCTATTTTTTTTTTGAGGTAAAAATAAGAACAAAAAGGAAATATCTCTGTCAGTGCAGAGCAGGAAGGACTGGAAATTAGTGGCCTCCTCCCACCAAGAGAGATGGCAAGCCTATCTAATTTATATAGTCCTATCTGTAGAGGGGGAAGCGCAGACCTCACTAGAATGCCCTCCTCTACTCATTGAGGACTTGTGGGACATCTTAAATCAGGAGATGGTCTGGTACATCTGATCAGGAGATGGTCTGGTACAAGTGAACATGAATCTCTCTCTCTCTGAGACATACGATGGCGTTGATCAGGAGCACTGTGAACACTTTGGGCACAGTGGACAGGCCAAAAGGGATGACTCAGAAATACCAACTGATTTTTTTTTCACGCAAAATCTTAGGTATTGTTGATGGGCTGTCAGAATCAGTACATGGAGGTATGCTTCCGTGAGATCTGTAGATGTCATATATTCTTCTGGGTGAATGGCCTCTGTGACTGAGCGCAGAGTCTCCATTTAGAAGTGACGCAACTTGATAAATTTGTTCAAAAAGTTGAGGTCTAATAACACCCTCCAGTCCCTATTCTTTTTAGGGGTTGTGAAGAAGATTGAGTAGACTCCCCCGTCCTCTTTCATTGTGGAGAACATGCTCCACAGCTTGAATGTCCAGAAGGTGTTGGATTACACTTTGAGTTAAGATTTCACATAGGGGAGAAATGACCCAGCGTCGACCGAGGCTTGATGGTAAGGAGTACTTGGCCTCTCACAAGGATGGCTTGTGAGTCCTGTCTTAGAGAGCTTGGTATCAAGGTTGGATCTTTTTCCACGTGTGAAGAACTGTCTGTTTGATCTTGGGACAAAGTAAGCATTATCCCCCACAATACAGTTGGAGAGCTGGGACTGAGAGGAATGGTTTACCCAAGGCCATGTGGTAAGTTCATGGCAGTAGTGAGATTTGAAGCAGCAGAGTACTGCATCACAGTTCACTTACTTAACCACTATACTACAAGTGGGTTCTTGAAAGGACCCCCCCCCCTTATTAAAGAAATGCCTAGATTAACCCCAGGAGGGTCGCTTGGAATCCTTTCTGGACCTCAGTAAAGTGTGTTGTGAATAAAATGGCTGAGGGCCAAGAGATCACCTCTCAGATAGTTTGAGTGTTTTTGGCAACACTTTCTTTTGTCCTGGGTCTCATCCCAGATCTTTCCCAGGGCATCCCCAAATAGCTTGCCTCTCTGAAAGTGGTAAGCCAGAACGATATTTTTAGAATGTAAATCTGCTGGCCATGCTCTTAGTCAAGGGTGCCTACTTGTTACTGCTGCCAAGACCATAGTCCTGGAAGAAAAAGTAAGTGCATCCAGGATGGTGTCTGCCTTGAAAGTACTGGCCTTTAAAATTCTGTTTGCCCCTTCAAGGGGGGCATCTACTGTTGTATGGAAGAAGTGGGATCAGTTTTCTGATTCATACTCCTGATGCTCTGGAGGCAATGGAGGCAATGGCTGTAGCCTTACATGGCCTCGTGAGCTCTCTGCAGCATGGCCTCTCTGTTCTTGTATAAGATGTCTCTGACTGATCCTTGCCCGTCCACTGACAGGAGCCCAGATGACTGAAGTGTAGCCATTGGAGAGTCAATTGCAGGTGCCTGCAACATCTCATAGCAAAGAAAGTTAGTGAGGACAGTCTTTTGACCACATTAGGGAGTTGCTTATTGGTTGATGGTTTAGACCACTCAGCCTTGAGCTGTCTCCCAAAATATTCTGGAAATAGGAGGACCTTTTCTGAGGAACCTTCCCTAGGAAGAGACTCTTGTTTCCCTGGGTCTGGATTTGGTATTCCCTGTCTAAGGGTCTTCCCCCACCCCCCGAGGGTAATTCCCGCAGCCCTAAGCCTGAGAATGTCTTAGGTAGTAAATACTGGTAGACTTCAGATTCATACAACTGGGCTGACTGTTCTGGCAGGGATATTTCCTCCTCCTCCACATCTGAAGGAATTCTTCCTTCTCCTTGTCATTATAGATGTTCTCTGAGGGCAATCCCCCTGCTCAGTGGGTATCCCTGTCTGTTAAACATTACAAGCTGCCTTATTCTGACTCAGACCATCGGTCCATCAAGGTCAGTGTTGTATACTCAGACTGGCAGCAGGTCTCCAGGGTCTCAGGAAGAGGTTTTTTCCCCCATCATCTACCTGATCTTTTTAACTGGAGTTAACAGGGAACAAACCTGGATTCTTCTGCAGGCAAAGCAGAAGCTCTTCCACTGAGCCACAGCCTCACCCGTGGAAGAAGGAGGAGGAGGTAGACACCACACCACTATTAACAGAGCTTTCAGCCTGGCAGAGATTATATATTTCCTCCCTCCTGGTTAGTCTTAGGAAGTTAAAAGTTTCAAAGACACAAGCAAGTTTGTGCCCTTCATACTTTACCCATCTGACGGAGAGAGTCCTGTTGTAAAGGCAGGGCTAGATCTGAAGGGGAAAAGCCTGCTTCAGAATCTCCAGCCAGGAGATTGGCATGGGTGCATTCACTGTTGTGCCGGAGTTGAGGAGATTCCTGGTATCTTTTCTTGCCAAAAGCCTGGGCTGAGGTAATACGCCGACTCCAGCTGCAGAGCAGGAGTGCACAGAATCTTCTGTCTCCCAATCATTGGGATGGGCCTTTTGAAGCTCTTCTGTGGCTCTGAGGCCGACTTGTAGCCAGGAGACCACACAAGCCGTAGAGGCATGTCGGTGCCGACTCCTTGCCGGAAGCATGTACAAGCCAGGAGGCATGTAAGCACCGGATTCATCAATCCCCATCATGTTCGATGTGAATACTGGGAAGCATTCCTCTCTGTTGTCTAGGAAGCTGTCCTCAGAATCCCTGGTGTCCATCTTGTAGGCAGCTGCCCCAAATGGCTGCCGTGATCCTCTCAGTCAGCCAGGGAGAGTAGTAAGAGACAGGAGACGACAGCAAAAAGATAGGGAGGAACTATGAAAGTTTTAAGTCAACAGAGTTTGAAAGACAAAGGAAAGATTACAGGAAGAGAAGAGCAAAGGTGTAGGAATGGGAAAGTGAACGTGAAACCAAAGTCCTACTAAGAAAGTAGCAGAGCTAGTCTGCTACTAGACTGCTCTCCCTGGAGGCAGGAACAGAACTGAAAAGAGGGTGTTCCACATGCCAGACAGGAAGAGGAAGAAAATTAGTTCCTGCCTCCCTGATTGGATGGTGGGAATCACCCAAGATGTCCTCTGCCTCAGAGGGAGAACTATTTATTTATTTATTTATATTTAATTTATATTCCGCCCTCCTCACATCAGCAGGCTCAAGGCAGATCACAACCAAGTTTAAAAACGTATTTCATCATATATACAATTTAAAATCATAAAACATCCTAATACATAGATTAAAATACATGTAAACATATTCACACACACACATATATATGTGTGTGTATGTATGTATGTATGTAAACACAGCAGCACATAATTCAGACGACCTCCTATTTAGCCATCTCCAGAGTATTTTGCCAGGGATGTATGAGAGATGGAGGAGTCACTAGTAGGGAGGGCATATACTGTGCTCCCCCAGCTAGGGGGCACCGCCCGGCATCAACTATATGCCTGGCGGAACAGCTCCGTCTTACAGGCCTGGCGAAATGCTAATAAATCTCGCCGGGCCCTGGTCTCATTGGACAGAGCATTCCACCAGGCTGGGGCCAGGCCTGAAAAAGCCCTGGCCCTGGTTGATGCCAGGCGGGCCTCCCTAGGGCCAGGAATCTTTAATAGATGCTTATCGCTACAGCAAAGAGTCCTCTGGGGTTCATATGGGGAGAGGCGGTACTGCAGATATGCCAGTCCCAGTCCGTATAGGGCTTTATAGGTTAGTACCAAAACCTTGAACCTGATTCGGTACTCCACCGGCAACCAGTGCAGCTGACACAATACTAGCGTTATATGCGTGCGCATTGGTGTTCCGGTGATGACCCATGCCGCTGCATTCTGCACCAGCTGTAACTGCCGGATCAGTTTCAGGGAAAGCCCAGCGTAGAGTGCGTTACAGTAGTCCATCCTAGAGGTGACCATTGCTTGGACCACTGTAGTCAAGTCACAGGATGAGAGATAAGGAGCAAGCTGCCTGGTCTGTCGAAGATAACAGAAACAAGACCTGGCAGTTGCAGTGACCTGATCCTCCATTGTCAAGGAGGAATCCAGGATCACCCCCAAGCTCCTAACTATTGGCTTAGTTGATTTTTTTCTTTCCTCTATGGATGACAATATTAAATGTGGCTTGCAACCCTTTCTAGGAATAGAAATCTAGTGATATCTGTTTGATATCCTTTGAATCTAAACCATTACTTCTAAATATTTATGTTAATGCGATCGTGCTTGCCTTGCCTTACTCTTTTGTGCTGTTTTTAGTCCATTTTGATCCACTTGTTCTTAAAGTGCAATCCTATGCAGAGTTACTCCAGCCTAAGCCTAATCAACTCTATATAAATTCATCAGATCATATACAACATTAAGTTTTTTTGTTTTTACTTTCTGTTGTTCTTCTCCACCATCAGTCCTTTCTGATACCAAGAAAGTTAATTCTCAGGGTTGCGGGACCTGCATGGAATAATGGCCTCATGGGAGCTGCACTGATGGAGATAAGAGTAATTAATAGTGTAACTAAGCTACAATAATTCAGATGACTTACCTCACGTAATAAATAGGAAGCTTGCAAATCCACAAAGTGTACCATGCTGAAATCTAAAATAATGGTGTGGATCAGGTATGCTGCAGACTCTGAATCAATTGGGAACAACTGAGTTGTGGATCTCGTTACAGGAGGGTCTGAGCAAAACCATAATCTGTTTGTGTCTTCCCTTTTCTTTATATAGTCATGTCCTGCTTCCCTTTCTCTGACAACTGGAGCTGGCATAGTCCGAATGTCAGAACTATATCTATTACCAATTCTTGTCAAACGTACCAGAGCCAAAGAAGAAGACGATGAAGTCTCATTAGAAGTATGAACTCGTCTTACAAGTTTTTCTGTGTAAGGTACCTAGAATAGAAGAGAAATTTAATCTTAGGCCAGGATAGGACAATATGTAATTCATCTAAATATTCTTATACCTTTAACATGAGTATTATAAAGATATTTAAGCACAGTCTGATTACAGAAAAAATAATTCACACCCAATATTCTATGATTTTCAAAAGAACTAATTAAAGTTAGAACAAAGTACCATAATTTAAATTTCATCTTTGTAAAAACTCAGTTGCAAGGAGTTTTATGGAAAACGGACCTTTGGACACTTACCGTGAAGGGTCCTTCTCCTCTGAGGAAAGGAGGATATCTTGGGTGATTCCCACCATCCAATCAGGGAAGCAGGAACTAATTTTATTCCTTTTCCTGTCTGGCATGTGGGGCACCCTCTCTTCAGTTCAGGTGACTCCACAAAGCAGTAACATTGAATTTATCATTCAGCAACTGTCAATACTGAGAGAAAGAACATATATTGCATTAACATGTACTGTAAATAAAGCATAGCCCGGAGGAGGCAGAAGAATGAGGCAGCAGGGTAGATGAGGACGAAGACCCAGGGAGGGCAAGATGTCCTCCTTTCCTCAAAGGAGAAGGACCCTTCACAGTAAGTGTCCAAAGGTCCGTTCTCCCTCTGAGATGGACGACATCTTGGGCGACAAAGTAGTTTCCACTTTCTGGGTGGGATGTGTTCTTCGTCTGAGATCATGTGCTGCAGTACTTTT
Organism: Eublepharis macularius; assembly: GCF_028583425.1. Lineage (NCBI taxonomy): Eukaryota > Metazoa > Chordata > Lepidosauria > Squamata > Eublepharidae > Eublepharis > Eublepharis macularius. Next base: position 86,612,032 of record NC_072794.1, on the reverse strand, counting down.
CTACTGCTGTTGGTGTCCACTGAATCATATAGATTTAATTTATAGCATCTCACCAAGGTCGAGATTGATGACCATGTTGCTGGCTTGCAGACTTCTTTTACAGAAGTGTTCCTCTGTAATGCTACATTGGTAGCAGCGCTCCTCACACAGTGAGCCGTTATTCCATTAGGAACCTCTATGATGAGAGCTTTGTTAGCTTTAATAGTGCATGTTTTGCTAATGGCACCTACAGCTACTGAAGGCATTTTCTTCCCTAAATTGAGGGGAGATATATTGATGAACAGTAAGTCCGACTTTCTTATTTGCACTGTTTGGGGCAGATAGGCCTTGAGCTTCCTTCTGACGTCTAGGTTGTGTCAGAGCCTCTTCCTAGTATATTTAGGGTACAGGTAGAAATGTGGTAGCCTTATCTCTTGCAACCTATGGAATTTGGAATAGACTTTTGGAAGAAAGGTGGGGACAGTATAAAGTATTACCTTATCATTATGAAAGATACAGAGTTCAGGGCTGACTGATGGTGCACTTAGGTCTGAGATTCTTCTGGCAAATGTGACCACAATAAGGAAGATGGTCTTCATTCTCAGCCTTCTCAGGGGAACTTCCTTGACCAGTTCAAATGGATGTTTGGTCAGGACTGTGTAAAATGTCCAGAGCTTTCCTCCTGCCCCACTGAGTGAGGGCTTTCCAAGAGGAATTGAACATTCTGACCGTGAACTGTTTTCTGGATGCTAGGAGAGTGTCGGCCACCTCTCCAGAATATCCCCATCTTAGGAAGATTTTCCTTTCTATTTCCACACAGTTAAGCAGAGTGAGTCTAAATGAGAGTGTCAAATCATTTCTTGCTGTAACATGGCCGGAGAGGTCAGTAGGATGAGGGGTGGAGATATCACCATATGTTGGAATGTGGAAAAGCACAGTCTGCAGGGCCAGGAAGAGGCAATCACTAGCACTTTGTTCCCTGTTCCTTGATCCTTCTCAGGAGTTTGGGTATTACTGGTAAGGGTGGTAATGTGTAGAGGAGGCCTAATGGCCACTGCGATGTCAGGGCATCTGCTTGTGGGTGGAACAAACCTTGTCATGTACCTTGGTAGTTGATGGTTGTTTTGGGACGCAAATAGGTCCATCAGAGGTGTTGCAAAGTGCGATGTTATCCATTAGATGAGATCTTTCTTAAGGGACTATTCCCCTTGTTGAATGGTCTACCTGCTCAGCCAGTCTGCCTGGACATTGGATATGCCTTTGATGTATTCAGTTCTGACTGAGGCTAGGTGACCTTCCTCCCAGGTAAGTATCCTTGTCACCTCCTTGTGCTGCCTTGAGGTCTTGGATCCCCCCTGCAGTTTACATATGTCTTGTTTGCGACCTTATCCATACAGATCAGGATGTATGAGTTCACTATATGATCGCTGAACTGGAACAGGGCCAGACAAATCGCTTACATTTCCAAAACATTACTAGAAGACATGCTTAACCTGTGATGCTTGCATCTGTAAATACTTGTTGTTCTTGAGGGGTCATGAATCTTTTGATCTGAAGTGGTACCTGAATGGGAAGATCTGCCCTCTCCATGATCTGTTGTTAATAAGATCTGAGATAGGTCTGAAGCAGTCTTGCATATAGATGACCCCAAGGTATCGCCTTGATTCTGGCCACTAGCAAATCCATCAGTTTGGGTAGTATCATGAGAAGTGATTTTCACTCTGATGACAGTCTCAGCGAGCTGTCTTCCTGACCTTTTCTTTGGTGAGGGATAGACAACACTCTTTTGATGATCATAGCCTGGTGTTCCAGCTTGTAGGAACAGAATGGTGATCTGAGTGTCATGGTAAGATTTTTCTTTTGAACTTGATCTCATCAGGAGATGGTCTGGTACAAGTGAACATGAATCTCTCTCTCTCTGAGACATACGATGGCATTGATCAGGAGCATTGTGAACACTTTGGGCACGGTGGACAGGCCAAAAGGGATGACTCAGAAATACCAACTGATTTTTTTTTCACGCAAAATCTTAGGTATTGTTGATGGGCTGTCAGAATCAGTACATGGAGGTATGCTTCCGTGAGATCTGTAGATGTCATATATTCTTCTGGGTGAATGGCCTCTGTGACTGAGCGCAGAGTCTCCATTTAGAAGTGACGCAACTTGATAAATTTGTTCAAAAAGTTGAGGTCTAATAACACCCTCCAGTCCCTATTCTTTTTAGGGGTTGTGAAGAAGATTGAGTAGACTCCCCCGTCCTCTTTCATTGTGGAGAACATGCTCCACAGCTTGAATGTCCAGAAGGTGTTGGATTACACTTTGAGTTAAGATTTCACATAGGGGAGAAATGACCCAGCGTCGACCGAGGCTTGATGGTAAGGAGTACTTGGCCTCTCACAAGGATGGCTTGTGAGTCCTGTCTTAGAGAGCTTGGTATCAAGGTTGGATCTTTTTCCACGTGTGAAGAACTGTCTGTTTGATCTTGGGACAAAGTAAGCATTATCCCCCACAATACAGTTGGAGAGCTGGGACTGAGAGGAATGGTTTACCCAAGGCCATGTGGTAAGTTCATGGCAGTAGTGAGATTTGAAGCAGCAGAGTACTGCATCACAGTTCACTTACTTAACCACTATACTACAAGTGGGTTCTTGAAAGGACCCCCCCCTTATTAAAGAAATGCCTAGATTAACCCCAGGAGGGTCGCTTGGAATCCTTTCTGGACCTCAGTAAAGTGTGTTGTGAATAAAATGGCTGAGGGCCAAGAGATCACCTCTCAGATAGTTTGAGTGTTTTTGGCAACACTTTCTTTTGTCCTGGGTCTCAACCCAGATCTTTCCCAGGGCATCCCCAAATAGCTTGCCTCTCTGAAAGTGGTAAGCCAGAACGATATTTTTAGAATGTAAATCTGCTGGCCATGCTCTTAGTCAAGGGTGCCTACTTGTTACTGCTGCCAAGACCATAGTCCTGGAAGAAAAAGTAAGTGCATCCAGGATGGTGTCTGCCTTGAAAGTACTGGCCTTTAAAATTCTGTTTGCCCCTTCAAGGGGGGCATCTACTGTTGTATGGAAGAAGTGGGATCAGTTTTCTGATTCATACTCCTGATGCTCTGGAGGCAATGGAGGCAATGGCTGTAGCCTTACATGGCCTCGTGAGCTCTCTGCAGCATGGCCTCTCTGTTCTTGTATAAGATGTCTCTGACTTGCCCGTCCTCTGACAGGAGCCCAGATGACTGAAGTGTAGCCATTGGAGCGTCGATTGCAGGTGCCTGCAACATCTCATAGCAAAGAAAGTTAGTAAATACAGTTTTTTTTAAAAATCACATTAAGGAACTGCTTATTGGCTGATGGTTTAGACCACTCAGCCTTGAGCAGTCTCCCAAAATATTTTGGAAATGGGAGGACTTTTTCTGAGGAACCTTCCCTAGGAAGAGACTCTTGTTTCCCTGGGTCTGAATTTGGTATTCCCTGTCTAAGAGTTCTCCTCCCCTGAGGGTAATTCTTGTAGCCCTAATTAGCCTGAAGTCCTAATAAGAAAGTAGCGGAGCCAGTCTGCTTCTAGACTGCTCTCCCTGGAGGCAGGAACAGAACTGAAGAGAGCGTGTCCCACACACCAGACAGGAAAAGAAAGAAAATTAGTTCCTGCCTCCCTGATTGGATGGTGGGAATCACCCAAGATGTCCTCCACCTCAGAGGGAGAACATAAAGCTCTTGTTTCAATAGACACAAGATAATGAAGCTAGGCATTCAGTATCTGTTTGGTGTGTGCTGAATAGTGATTCTCAACACAAATTCTGATGCAATGTGGGATTAAAAAGTTAATGTGACTTTCTCAATTTGGTTCATAGGCTTGAGTGCAGGTAGAGAAATGTATTACTATACCACCACCCCCAGCATACTGTGCAAATTTAGAATGCTCTTGGTGCTGAAAATAAAGGAAAATCCCATCAATGCCATCCCCAGCGGTGCTGGGTCAGCATGCACAAGACTATATTTAGGGTTCCCATCCCCCCGCTTGAGGCGGGGGATCCCCCAATCCCACCCTCCTTTCACGCCCACTTACCTGGCTGGCGGGGGGGGGGGCGCGGCGCACCCCTGGGAGCGGGGTGCGCTCCTATGCCATGAGAGCAGGCCAAGCGCCACTGGGTGCAGGGTGTGCTCCTGCGCAACGAGAGCGGGCGGCGGCGGCAGTGGCAGAGAGAAAGCAGGCGGCGGTTGCATGAGCACGTCGCTCTCACCGCTGTTGCTGCGGCCGCCGTGCTCTCTCTCTCTCACTGTGGCTGCTGCCGCCCCTGTGCAGCCGGCGCTGGCAGGGACAAGGGGTCCGGTGGTGGCGGTGGTGAGAGAGCGAGCTGCGGTGGCCATGGCCTGCTCTCTTTCTTGCCACCACTGCCGCTGCCGCGCCCCTTGTCCCTGCTGGCGCTGGTTGCACAGGTACAGCGGCCACCACTGCGAGACAGAGAGCAGGCCATGGCCACCGCAGCTCGCTCTCTTGCTGCGGCTGCTGCTGCCCCTGTCGGCAGGGAGAAGGGGTGCGGCAGCAGCAGCAAGAGAGCTTCCTGCTCTCTCCGCCCTCTCCGGCGCGCATGACATCGTCATGCGGGCGCCTTTGACCCTGCATGATGATGTCACTCCCGGAAGTGACATCATCATGCACACTGGGAGCGCACGCGCTTCACACACGCGCGTTCACAACAGCGAGAGGACCAAGGAGGTAGGGGCTGGCATCCCAGTCTCCCACTGGGAGACTTGAGGGACCTGGCAACCTTAACTATATTACTGTTGAGAACTGAGGACCCAAGCATTGAGCTTCAGAAAGGAACACAAGGGGGGGGAAGTTATTTCATTCTCACACATGATTAAAAAAATACTTCTAAAGCACACCTATGAGGGCTTTCCCAGTGCACTGAATGGCATCACTGATTACCAGCACTGCTGACACGAATGGGTAAATCAGTCAGGAACAGAGGTTTACTTGCACTGGCTCAATAATCCTTTGTGCAGCATGTGCAGTATAGCATAGGATTGGGCACTTCAACTTTTCTGCATGTGTTCCAATATTTATATTTTCCACTGGACATATTTTTTTAGGCCTTTAAAGCTTAACAGGCAAGATTTAGTGATCTACTAGCATGAATAAGGGGTCTTTGTACAAGGATTACAATTCTTCCCTACTTTCCCTAGAAGTCACATCTGACCCCAGGAAAGTTGATTCCCAGGTGGAACACTTTGTCAGAAGTAGGAGGGGGGAGCAGTTTTGTCCCTTTCTCCTTCCTCAGTGCAGTCCACCAATTTATGTCACTATTACTCCACAGAAATCCTGCAAATCTACTTTCCCAAGATCTAAAATGGGCTCTGTGGGGTTGGGAAATCAGGCAGAACCTTCCCTGACAGATCACTGAATGCAACCCAATGTGTTTATATATAAATGGAAATTTTAAGGTTTTAAAGTATTTTAAATAATTTTAAAATAAAACAAAGTACAGAATTTACATAAGTTGAAATTGTACATAAGGATATATACCATCACTTACTTTAGTGCTCCAAAATGCAACAAACAATGACCATCTTTCCACACATCTATTTTTAAAAACAGTTTCATTTATTTGGTTTCCATAAAAGTAGGTAAATTTTGTTAACGGAGGAATTCTCCAAATATAGTTCAAATATTCAAAGATAGAGGGAGGTTTGAATTTTTCCTCCATTTGGCTGCAATAGCTATTTTAGCAATAAGGGTCAGTAAACACAGTGTTAATTCAAAATTAGTATCTAACACACTGTCTTTTAAATAACACAAAATAATTATTTTAGGATCCATAGGGATTTCATAATCCAAGACTTCATTTAATATTTTAGCGATTATATCCCAAAATTCTTAATCTTATGACAGTACCAAAAGATATATATCAAGTCTGCTGAAAAGGAACGACACCTCCAATAATGGCCCACATAGTTTACATAAACACAAAGTAGCTTGTGAAACAATCTGTTCCTATGCTGTTTTAACTTGTATTTTCTCAATGTTATTTATAATATGCCTCACTTGGAGGTATTACAAAAATAAAGGACATGTTTCTATCTGAAATTGTGTATAGATGTATAAGTAATAGGAATTAAATGAAAGCATTTACCTCAGTGACACTGGTCTGGAAAATCCAACATCACCAGGAAATACTCTGGAGTGCTATTAAACAGTAATTTAGTGATAGAACACAAACAGTAGAAATTAACTTTCGAGGTAGGAAATAATTTAAAATTGCTGGTCTGGTTAGGATATCAGCAGTAACAAATGAACCTGCTTCCTAACAATCTTTTAAAAATATATCTTTAAAATGGAAACAGAGATTTTAAATAAATGGCAGAGACTTATTCTTACCCTCCTAGAATATCAGCTTCTACTTTACGTGGAAATGAGAATAAAGGAGGCATGGGTTTATTAATATAGTCCTTTATTATTAAGCAGTAAAATTGGCTTCTTGGAACACCCTGATTAATCTGGATGAATTGATACACAAAATAAATTTGTGGGATTACATTTGGTTTCCTGAGAGTAACCCTAGGAGTGGGGTTGGCAAACTTGGCATTCGTCAGCTCACTAAGCTGCTGCAGGCTGTAACACCCCGTAAAAGCAGTGAATACTTAAGCCTGCAAAAACATCTTGGAGCTCATAGGAAAAGACCAGCTTCCCTCTCCCCCAACTCTACAGCTGTGGCCCTGCCCAAAAGCCCTGGCAGTGTACAGGATGCCAACTACAGCCACAACCAATCACCTCCCTCCCCGGTAGTAAATAAATCTCTTCTACAGCACCCAATCATTGGCCCATCAGCACTATATAAACAGCATCCAAGATGCTTCACAGGACAATAGATAGGTGTGCGTGTGGAAAACCTCCCTGTCCCACAGGGTTGTTTTTGTATGAAGGGCAGAAGCACAACACTCAAAGCTGGACATGAATCCTCACCTCCAAAGTAGCAGTGCTATCACCAGCCTTTTTGACTAGCCCTCAACTTGAGACCAAGAGGCGAATCCTGATTCTCAAGTCCTACAGGGTTTAAACAAAACAGAAGTCAGCCCTGCAAAGAAGGATACTTTGCAGACTGAATTTCACAAAATAATTACTTGGGTAGTTATAGCAAATAAGCCAAAGCGCTGGATTCACACTGAAGTGTTGCAAAACACAAAGATATATTTATTAAAGTTTATTAAAAGAATTGCAAGAAAGCAGAAATTATAGAAGTGTGCAAAACAGAAGAAAATAATAACAAGCTAAATAAGTAAGCTAGCAAACACAGGAAAGGCTTTCAGTCATAAACCAGATGCTACCTTTCAGCTAGAGCACAAATGACCAGATCAAAGATTCAGAGTTCCAAGTTCAGAGAACAAAAACAAGATGGCATAAAGTTATTGGCGTCCACCAGCAACCATCTTAACAAGAATGGAATCCAGGGACAAAAGGTCTGATCCCTAAACAAAATCTGATCCTTAGGAAGGATAAAACCAGTCTAAGGGTTCAAGTTTTAAGGCTACCTGCTTGCAGTGGCCTGACCAGCTTGACTAATCAGTGAAGAGCTCATCCTGTGATGACAGGGCCATTGCAGTCAGCACATCCTCACAGGTGAGAATAAATCACTCCACTCCCAGAGTGCTATGTGATGACGAGATGGAATGCAGGTGCAAAAACTCCCCTCAATGTTCTGGCCTTGAAGTTCTCTGATCTTCACCTGGGACTCCATCTCACTCCCTTATCTGTTGTAAGAACTTGGTGTTGTCCTGACTGCACTTTCCCAAAACGTAATGGGGGTCCAATGACACCCTGAAGGTCTCCAACCCCTTCCCCCCTCACCCTGCTGCCTGCTGCATTCAGCTTACATGGGGGAAGGGACCAGTGAGTGGTCTGAGCAGGTGTGGCTGCTCTGGGAAAGGGAGAGGTCTCTGGGTCTCACACTTCCCCACAACACTGCTGGCATCTGATAAACCATGCTTGTTGCTGGTACAGGTACAGGGGCATCGTGGTGGACTCAAGGGAGACAGGGCATGTTCATGGTTAGCCAGTTGTCACTGGCAGGAACACCTCCTGGCATCATGGCAAAGCTGCCGAGGCTGGATGCAGGGTGTGTCCTGCTGCCGGAGGGGCAAGAGGAGAGTCCTCAGGGGTAGGAGCTGGCATGAGGGCCTGGATCCCTGCTAAAGGCCTCCGAGCAGCCCTCTGTGCATGCCTGCCTGTCCTCATTGTCTCTAGCAAGAGCCACCAGCTTCTCTAAGAATTGAGTTGCTACCCCCAAATATATCACCAAAAACTCCATGTCCTGGCAGGGCCCCACAAGGATTGGTATTGGGATACCACTGTCTGCTGTTCTGATCTTCTGCAGTGTAAATGCTATGAATTGCTATTTTCTGTGGTTCATGTGAATGACAGTGATGAGTTGATCATGGGGTTAACTGGAGGGGAGAAAAGATGGGTCAACAATATGGAAGCATGATGGCAACAAACACATTATATCAGTTTCTAAACTCTCTCACCTATCTCCTTCCACAGATCCTTCTACAGATCCTTCAGATCCTTTTTCTCAAATTATAAGGAATTGTCTCTAATTATGACTGAGTAGAATAGCACTTGCTGATTAACTGTGCAAAAGAGATTATAAAATTAGGCATGGGGTAGAGAGAGTGCACCAAGACAATCTTTTTTCCCTCTCCCAAAATACTAGAACTTGGAGGTATCCAATGAAGGAAATTTATGGGCAGGAGATTTATGACAGACAAAATGAAATGCTTGACTCAATGAGTAATTAAAATGTGGAATTAACTGTCTGAGGATGTAGTGATAGCCACAGGCATAGATGGCTTTGAAAGAGGATTAGACAGACTCATGGAAAATAAGTCTGTATCAATGGCTACTATTATACATGGTGACCAAAGGCAATAAACCTCTAAACAGCAGTGGCAGGAGGCAACATGATGGGAAGGCAACAGCCTCTATGCCCTGTTGTCAGTCTTCCAAAGTAACTGGTTGGCCACTATCCACTATGTGAGACAGAGACCCCCTCACCTCTGCAGGAGTATACCGCATACCCTGCAGCTGTGAACAAGTTTACATCAGGACCACACAGCGTAGCATCCAGACAAGAATAAAAGAACACGAAAGATACTACAGACTTGGCCATCCGGAAAAATCAGCAGTGGTTGAACATAGCCTAACTCAAACAGGACACAGTATCCTATTCTAGGACACTAAAATACTGGACAACACTTCCAACTACTTCGTCAGATTGCACAGGGAAGCCATTGAAATTCATAAGCATAAGCACAATTTCAACAGGAAAGAAGAGGCTTTAAGAATGAATAGAGCATGGTTTCCAGTCCTGAAAAACACCAGGCTAACAAAATACTCTATACCCTACAATAGCCCTGCAGAGAAGATTAGCATATCAAGCACCAATCCATATGCAAAAGAACCTCCTCAGGATAGAGTGAAGCCTCCCTCCATTAGCATTCCACGCCCTGGGAAACTCTTACAGGATGACTCAGCCCAACCTCACCTTCCTGAGTAGATATAAATTACCTGCCAACATCTTTTCCACACTGTGACACTGAGAGATCTCTGTCTTTTGGTGCTACACCTCTGAAGATGCTAGTCACAGCTGCTGGTGAAATGTCAGGAACTACAATGACAGGACCACGGCTATACAGCCCAGAAAATCCACAACAACCATATTGTTCTTTGTTTTTCTTATAAAATGCAGCTAGAGAGATGATCTTTCTTCTTTATTTTATCTATTTATTTATGCCATTTATAGTCCACCTTTCTCACTGAGACTCAAGGTGGATTACACAGTATGAGATTAGTACAATCAGTAACAAGTACATTTCAATACAGTATCAAGGACATTTCCATAAACAATGCCATTGGGTAAATAGATACAAGTTTAAAAGACATAGTATTAGCAAGAATCCAATACAGAGTAGAAAAAAAAACTCGAACAATCAATTATAGGGCTGACATTAGACAACATGGAGCACCAGTAGTATATAGGACTACATATTTAAAGTAGCAGATAATACATAAGGCAGATAATACATAAGGTCCCCAACTCATTAGCGAAGCATCTGAGACCCCATCCCTACAATACAGCCCTCCCATTTGAGTAAAAAGCCTTTTTGAATAGTTCAGTTTTGAATCATTTACGAAAAGCCAGTAGAGTGGGGGATTTTCTGACTTTCTCAGGCAGGTCATTCCACAGGATAGGGGCCACCACAGAGAAAGCCCATGTACGGGCTCCTTCTGACTTTACCCATATGCAGCCTGGCACCTGCAGGGGACCCTGTTCAGATGAGCGAAGCTGCCGTGGAGGAACATACGGAGGGAGGCGGTCCCGTAGGTATGCCAGACCAAAGCTGTGAAGAACTTTGTATGTAAGAACTAATACCTTGAACTGAGCACAGTAACTGATGAGTAGCCAGTGGAGCGACTGTAGGATGGGAGTGATGTTCATGCTCCTGCTCGCTCCTGATAACAATCAAGCTGCAGCATTTTGCACTAATTGGAGCCTCCTTGTTAACTTAGATGAGAGACCTATGTATAGAGCATTACAACAGTAAAGCCTTGATGTTACCATAGCATGGATCCAAGCGGCCAGGTCAGCCATGTCAAGATAAGAAGCCATCTTCCAGGCTAGAGTGAGGTTGTAGAAAGCATTTTTTGCCTCTGCTTTAACTTGTTTTTCTAGTAATAACGCTGAATCCAGTATAGCCCCTAGGCTCTTAACTGAGTCTGCAAGGGTCAGGCAAACTCCATCGGAAGTGGGGAGTACAATGTCCTTCAAGATCTCTGCCTTCCCAACAAGCATCACTTCAGTCTTCTCTGGGTTCAACTTCAATTTGTTGTTTTTCAACCATTTCACCACAGCTGTCAAGCGGCAATCTAAGATTTCTACTGCATTCTGTGGGGACCTGGCTAGCTAGATATAGAATTGGGTGTCATCTGCATATTGATGATATCCAACTGCATCGTTGTGAATGAGTTCTCCCAAAGGCTTTATGTAGAGGTTGAATAACATGGGAGATAAGATTGCACCTTGCGGAACCCCACAAGGTAGTTCCCATTCCGGAGACAGCTGATCTCCAACAGCAACCTTTTGAGACAGCCTTCATGGCATCCCAGACCATACTTTGGGAGGTTTCCACGTTAGAGTTAATCCTGAAATAATCTTCTAGTTCCTTTTCTATTTCTCTGGAAAATAACTGATCAAATAAAAGGGATTTGTTTAATGTCCAATGGAAGTCTTGTCTGGTCATTGTGTCTGTGGCAGAATGGGCGCTGGCTCTCAGTCCAGGCAACTGAGCCGCCATCAGTGGCCTGCTAGCCCCGCTATCTACCTCCCACCGTCCCTGGTGGGTGTGGCTCACCTTCTTCGTCACTGCCACCACTCACTGAATTGTACACCACCTGACTGAGGGGCAGTGAGACCCCTCTGGCTGAATTTCCCTACTGGGAAGTGAATTCCCCAATCTTTGGGTGGGCCCTGGAGAATTGGCAACCCACCAAGGTCTGGCCTGATCAGTTCTCCTGGGCTCCCTCCCTTCCTGTAGCATGCCAAGTGGGGGAGGTTACGTAGTCAGAGCACCACAAGGTCCTTTATATTCCAAAAAAGTATAATTTAATAACTATATACAGAGCACTATATACAAAGCAGGTAAAGGCACAACACATAGGGGTAGACCCCCATGTTCAGAACTCATAGGGCAGAAAATCAAACTGAAGAGAACCGCTGTCTGCTTTCCCTACCACACTGTTCCCTACTCTACCTTAAGGGGGTGGTGCTCTGAGGGAAGGTTCACCTTTTATTTCCTTTCTGCTGCCTCCCAGGCCCTCCACATTTAGGGCCTAGGCTGTCAGGTCCAGTATGTATATAAACTGTACTGACTCCATTTTCTAATGCTTCTAGTGTTTAAGTGCTTTTTCCCCAGGTGCACCAGTTCCCAGGCAGCATTCCCACCAGAGGAGATTGTTGTGTCTAACACCGTTCCACCAAGCATTGGCCTTGAAGGAGAGCAGCTTCCCAGGACTGAAAGATGTTGTTTTGAGAACTGTGGGGGGAGGCTGTTCCAGATGGGTATTGTTACTCTGTATCCTATGCTTGCTCTTCATTGGTAACAATGATCATGTACCATCCTGAGTCTTCTATTCAGGACAGTGGACTATAATGGACCTTTTCTGCAATAAAACTTCCTTTGCCAGACACTGGACTTATTCTTGCTTCTAAAGGGAACCTTGCAGAGAGTGCCTTATCTAGCCACAGTCTGACATTTTGTTACCAATCATGCCTGAGTCGGGCCCAGCGGATTCCAAGGCAGTCCCGGACAGGGATCCTTTGTTTGATCCGTATGCGTTCCCCGACAGTCAACCAGTGCAACCCCAAGAATCGCAGGTGCCAGCCGGGGCTGGTGCTTCGACGCCTACACCGCCTCTCATCGACCTCAGCAGTGAGGGGACAAGGCCGAGGGCTACAGCTCTTCCCTTGCTCTCGCTACCCACCCCGTCGGAGTGGGGAGCCCGACCCCGAGAAACACGGGAGCGCCGGGCCGGAGGGCTACATCCAAGAATTTCGATGGACGGGCGCCGAAGCCTAGAGACGGTCCCTGAGCTGGACAGCAGCCAACCGTGGCTGTTTTGGAACCGGACGACCGAACGGACGGACGGGAATACATCTCACCGCGGCGCCCTGAGTTGGGATTATTCGGAACTTGCCCCGTGGAAAGAGCCAACGGAAGTTTCTGAGCAAAGTTGGGTGCAAATACAAAGCCGTACCCATGCTGTAGACTCCGGCATCTCGGCCGTGACGGGCCTAGCCAAAGGAATTCTAGCAGCGAGATCGCGAGTCGATCAAGGTGATCCTCCGCCCTGGGGGCCGTTTTCCCCGGTGAGTACAACTGAAGGAGGTTCCGTGATGGGGCAACCGGGCCCTAGCCGAATGCAACAGTTGGAAGCTAGGCTGATCGATATGGAGGAAAGTTTGGCTCATGCCATTCACCTAATCTCGTCAATGGGGGCAGGAGAGAGAATCTCGCCTGAAGAAATGGCGATACAAATTGCCACCCTTCAAAGTGTCATGTCCTATCCAGTGGAGGTCGACCTGCAGCAGCCGCTACCTTCGGGGGAGGAGGAATCCTACCCTGAAGAACCGGGAGAATCGCCCGCGGAACACCCTGGACTAAACGAAACTCCGCCGAGCGGGGATACTCCAGTTGAGGTGCCCGGAGAGAATCCAACGGAAACCCCTAAATTGGACGGGGATCCGTCTCCGGAGGAGACTCCAGCGGAGGAGCCAAGAGAAGGAGAGGGACCAACCCGTCTAACCGAGACGACAGTGATACACCCTCCCGCCTCTCCAACAACAGTTCGGCCGGGTCAGACGGAAGAACTCCCGGCCCCTGCTGAGGAGGAATTACCGCAGCGACCGCTAGAAGTGGTTCCTAATCAGCAAACCCCGGGAGAAGATCTACCGGCGCCACAAGACCAGCCTGTGCGTCCCAGAGACACGACACCAAGAGGGGCAAGCCCGCGCGGCCTACCACCCATTAAGCCTTCGCCGCTGCGGCCCCTTCCGCTTCGACCACAACTAACCCCGCCGCTGCAGCCGATACGTTTGCCACTGGAGCAGCCCGTAAGACCACCTCCGAACCAACCGATGGGGCCTACACCACTACGACCCCACCAACCCACCCCTCAGCGGCCGATCATTACTCCGCCGCACCAACCTCAACCGCTACGGCCAGCACCTCCTGCATTGCCACCAGCCAGACCGAGATTGCAGCCGCCTGCTCGTCCCAGACTGCCGCCACCAGCCCAGCCGAGAGCACCACCGCCAGCCCAGCCGAGAGCACCACCACCAGCCCAGCCGAGAGCACCACCGCCAGCCCAGCCGAGGCCGCTACCCCCGGCTCAACCGGTGATGCCGCCGCCAGCACAACCGGGTCCCCCCATACCTCAATTACCATTGATGCTTCCGGCGGACTTCTACCCAGCACCGGCTCCGAGGCAAGACCTCCCAATGGGTTGGGTGAAACTGGAAGCCACTTTTGATGGGGACCCCTCCAAACTGGGCTTTTTTCTAGTGCAAGTCGTGCAATTCTTCAACAGGTGGGGACACCTCTTCGGCAGTGAGGCCAGCCAGATTGAACATCTCGGCTCCCGCTTACAAGGGAAAGCAGCGGACTGGTACGTAGGACTATATAATATCGGGGCCCCAGAACTCGATACTCTCCAGGGGTTGGTAGATGCTATTCGAGCACAATACGAAGACCCCTTAGAGGAAACCAGGGCCCGAACAGAATTGCAAGCCATTAAACAGGGCAGCATGTCAGCGAGAGACTATATCACGAAATTCCGACAATTGGCTGCCAAATGCCCTAGGTGTGAGGAGTCCACCAAAATCATCCTGTTCAAGCAAGGGCTAAACCCGAGACTTTTGGACAGAGCTCTCATGCAGGACAATCCCCCTACCTTGTTGGGTTGGATTCAACTTGCATGCGAAGTCGAGAATCGCATTTTGGAAGTCCGTTTGGTTGAACAACAACAACAAACGGGGCAAAGAAGACCCTTGACTTTGCAGAAGGGAGGACGGGGAGCTGGGTACGCCACCCGTGGAGCGAGAGATGCTAGATGGCAACAAGGGCTGTGTTTGCAATGCGGACAAGCCGGTCACTTTGCAGCACAATGCCCCTACCGGCCTGTGCAAAGACCTCCGCTTCAACTAAGGCGGCCAACCCTTGCTCCATTTCCTACTCTCCAACGCCCGATTCCCGCACCCCGAGCGAACAGAGGCCGCGGCGCTTCCCAAAGGCCCGCCTCAGAGAGGGGACTGGAAGCGGAAGAAGTTATGGAATACGACCCCGCTTCCCCAAACGCAGAAGTCAACCCAGAGAGCCCCCAGTCGGGAAACGAGATGGATCTGTCGTAAAAGGGCCCAAACGACAGATCCGCCCCAAGCCCGTTCCTGCACCGAACCGGCCACCTGGGTCCATTTTATTCATGCCAGTGACTCTGATCAACCCAGAGAGAAAAATGCACATTCGGGTGCAAGCTCTAATTGACTCGGGCTGCTCAAGAGACATCATAGCCCCTGCTCTAGTTAATGGACTGGTTTTACCAACTCGGGATTTACAAAATCCAGTAATCTTTGAACAAATGGATGGTACCAACATGAATCCTGTTACAACTGAAACCATCCCGGTGATCACAGGCATGGGACAACATTGGGAGAAGAGGTCCTTTGTCATCAGCTCTACTGCCAAGTACCCGTTAATCCTAGGCAGCAAATGGCTATGTGATCACAACCCCTACATAGACTGGGCACAGGGATGCATTACCTTCAGTCATGCCAACTGTGAAAATCACCGTTGGAATCAAAACTGGGGCAAAGACCCTACTCAGAAAGAAAAGGCCCTCCTTACCCAAGAAGAAGTCAACCAAATACCCGAACCTTACTGGCCTTTTCTAAACGCTTTCTCGGAGGAGGAAGCGGACACTCTACCCCCGCATCGACGAACGGACTGTGCGGTGGAAATCTTACCAGGAGCCTCGCTACCCAAAGGACGACTCTACCCCATGAGTCTCCATGAACGCGAAGAACTCCGGAAATTCATCGACACTAACCTTCAACGTGGGTTCATCCGCCCAGCCTCTAGCCCCCACGCCGCTCCGGTCCTCTTCGTAAAAAAGAAGGATGGGGGACTCAGACTCTGCACAGATTTCCGGGGGCTGAACGCAGTGTCCACCAACAACGCCTATCCTCTACCGCTCATCCGAGACCTTCTCAACGTCGTGGCCCAAGGTAAGATCTTTACAAAATTAGATCTAAAAGATGCCTACTTCCACGTTCGTATCAAGGCAGGGGATGAGTGGAAAACCGCGTTTAATACGCCCCTCGGACAATATGAATACTTAGTTATGCCTTTTGGATTGACGGGAGCCCCGTCTGTATTCATGTCCATGATAAACGAAGTTCTACACGAATTTCTGTACAAAGGGGTGGTGGTGTACCTTGATGATGTTTTAATTTATTCGAACACCGAGGAAGAACATGTTCAAATGGTACAAAAGGTCCTAGCCACCTTGATGAGGAATAAACTGCCCATCAAATTGTCCAAATGTGAATTCCATAAAACAGAACTCACTTACCTTGGGTATTGTATCTCCCAAGAGGGTCTGAAAATGGATCCAGCCAAAATACAGGCGATACAAGATTGGCAAACGCCCACCACCCGCAAAGAACTGCAATCCTTCCTGGGTTTTGCCAACTTTTATAGAGACTTCATAGCAAATTTCGCCCAAATCACGCTCCCCTTAACAGAACTGCTGAAAACCAAAGATAAAGGGGACCAAGCTAAGAAGCCCTCTTCCAAATTACAATGGACCCCCGATTGCCAAACGGCTTTCGACTGTCTAAAAGAGCAATTTGTAACAGAACCCATCCTCTCCCACCCCAACGAACAATCCCCCTTCATAGTACAGGTCGACGCCAGCGATACGGCGATAGGGGGGGTTTTGCTACAGAAGGGGGAGGATGGAAAATTGCGTCCTTGTGCGTTCTTGTCTAGAAAATTTTCTGCCGCGGAAAGGAATTGGAATGTGTGGGAGAAGGAGGCCTTTGCAGTAAAAGCAGCCCTTACTAACTGGAGACATTGGCTGGAGGGGGCGCGGTATCCTTTTGAGGTCTGGACAGATCATAAAAATTTGGAGGCCCTCCGGAGCCCACGCAGACTGAATGCCAAGCAATTGCGGTGGGCGGAATTCTTTTCGAAATTCAACTTCACTCTAAATTATCTCCCGGGGAAAACTAACTTTTTGGCGGACGCCCTATCGCGCATGCCCCAACATAGGAGCAAACGGGCGGAGACGGTCGACACGGTCTTCTCGCCTAAGCAACTTGGGGGCGTGGTGACTACCCGCAGCCGCGCCAAGCAGCCCCTCCCAGCCAACCAGGAATGGAAATCGAAACTTAAAGCTGAAATAGAGAAGGAGGGGGATAGAGCTCCGCGGAGCAAACTGACCCAATCCCCACAAGGGGATTGGTTGGCCGGGGGCAAGTTGTATGTCCCAGACAGCCTCAAACTGGAAATTTTGCAGCGCTGTCATGATGCTCCCACTGCTGGACATTATGGGTATCTAAAAACTTTGCATCTCGTTCAAAGACAATTCTGGTGGCCGGGCATGCGCAAAGACATTTCCCAATACGTTAGTTCCTGTCCCGTTTGCCTCAGCGCCAAAACCAGGAAAGGGAAGCCTCCGGGTCTCCTACAACCATTGGAAACGCCAAACAGACCCTGGGACGTAATATCCATGGATTTTATTACTGATCTACCTATCTCAAAAGGACATAACTGTATTTTAGTGGTGGTAGATCTGTTCTCCAAACAAGCACATTTTATCCCCTGTACTGCTATACCCTCCGCGCGAAAGCTAGCGGATCTGTTTTTAAAACACATCGTGAAATTACATTCTTTTCCGTCCAAGGTGATTTCGGATCGCGGCGGACAGTTCGTTGCCAACTTCTGGCGGGAGCTTTTGAAAATGTTGAATATTGAACAAGGCATCAGTTCAAGCCACCACCCACAAACCGACGGACAATCCGAAAAAACTAACCAAATTCTAGAACAATTCCTTCGGTGCTACATTAATTTTCAACAAGATAATTGGGTGGACCTTCTCCCCCTAGCCAAATTCTCCTATAACAACAGTGTACACGCTTCAACGGGAGAGGCTCCATTCAAAATTGTGTACGGGACTCACTTCGATCCCTTCCCGTTAGACGCACCCCCTCTCCATTCCTCTAAACTGCCAGATGTATCTTCCTGGTGGGGGGAGGCGACGCAGCAGTGGACTCTTATTAAGAAACACCTTGAAAAAGCCAAACTGGATTACAAAAAATACGCAGATCGCCATCGTGTGGCCGAATGGGAATTACAACCTGGAGATCATGTGTACATTTCCACCAAGAACCTAAAGCTAGCTCAAACCAGCCGCAAACTCGCTCTAAAATTCCTGGGACCTTTTCCTGTGCGCAAAATAATAAATAAAGTAACTGTTGCTGTAACTTTGCCCAAAAACCTGCGCCATGTGCATGATACGTTCCACGTCAGCCTTCTAAAGAGAGCTCCCACCGACAACAAATGGCACATCAAAGCTCCACCCATTCCAACTTTGATTGACGACCAAATACACTATGAGGTACAACAAATCTTGGACTCTAAGCTCAAGCGAAACCAGCTTTTTTACCTCATTCGCTGGAAGGACTTTGATTCTGGTTACGATGAATGGGTGAACTCTGCACATGTTCATGCTCCTAGATTAACCAAAGCTTTTCATACTCGCTATCCATATAAGCCAGGGGGGGATCTATTTTAAGGGGGGCAGAATGTCAGGTCCAGTATGTATATAAACTGTACTGACTCCATTTTCTAATGCTTCTAGTGTTTAAGTGCTTTTTCCCCAGGTGCACCAGTTCCCAGGCAGCATTCCCACCAGAGGAGATTGTTGTGTCTAACACCGTTCCACCAAGCATTGGCCTTGAAGGAGAGCAGCTTCCCAGGACTGAAAGATGTTGTTTTGAGAACTGTGGGGGGAGGCTGTTCCAGATGGGTATTGTTACTCTGTATCCTATGCTTGCTCTTCATTGGTAACAATGATCATGTACCATCCTGAGTCTTCTATTCAGGACAGTGGACTATAATGGACCTTTTCTGCAATAAAACTTCCTTTGCCAGACACTGGACTTATTCTTGCTTCTAAAGGGAACCTTGCAGAGAGTGCCTTATCTAGCCACAGTCTGACATAGGCAACCGGGTTTCACCCAGCAGCAGGAGCCTCCCCTTCTTCAACCAAAAAGGTGACTCCCTTTTATTTCCTTTCTGCTGCCTCCCAGGCCCTCCACATTTAGGGCCTAGGCACCTGGGTTTCACCCAGCAGCAGGAGCCTCTCCTTCTTCAACCAAGAAGGTGACTGACTTTTTCCCCTCAGGATCGGCTGAGTCTCTCTATTCCAGCTCCACCCCTTATTTTTCCTGCCCTTTCTTGGCCCGGGGCAGCTGGGAGTTGTAGTCCAGGAAGAAGGGCGTCCCACACCAAGACTCCTGCAGGCCCCTCCCTGGCCCCACAGCCCATCAACCCTCAGGGGGAACATTTCCTCCCCTTTCTTTAAAGACAGATTAACAGTAACTGGCACTCATTTCACCCCTGGTAACCATTTCGTTACAGTGTCATACTTTATTTTGCACTTGATCCATGCAAGATCTGACCAAGCTCTAAGCCCAATATTTGAAGATATTACTTGGTGGCTTAATTTTGGTGATACCAGGATGTAGTCAATACAAGTGTGGATGTTATGGCATAGAGAGTAATAGGTATAGTCTCTCTCTTTGTTGTGCTGAATGCGCCAAATATCATGCAAAGAAAACTTATTAAATAGGTTGTTTAATTTTGACAAGCTAGAGGGCTTCTTTGTTTTACAAGCTGATTTTTTAAGGAAATGCTCTATCAAGGGTCGAATCTGCAATATAATTTAGGTCACTCCCAACAATAACTTCTCCTTCAGCAAATGTGGAAAGATTAAGTAGGGTGTCACGTATATTGTCTAACTGGTTATTATTAGGAGCGTAAATAGAAGCTATAGTCTGTTTGAGGCCATTAAAGACACCTTTTATAAGTACTGGCCTACTGGATCTATTTTAGTTGCTAATAATTGAAAATTGATGCTTTTGGAGATTAGTACTGCCATTCCTCTGGCCTTGGAAGCACTAGGGGCTTGGTATTGATGTTAAAACCAATTAGTTTTAAGCACCTGAGGCATCTTACGCTTAAGATGTGTTTCGTGAGCAGCAAGATACCAGGACATTCTTTTACCAAGGTGGAGGTGATACATTTAAGTTTAATGGCATTATTGAGTCCACTGCAATTAAAAGAAATTACCTTAATGTTATTTGTCACAATAAACTGGTAAGCAGAGATTTCAACCAGAAAAACCACATTGTGAAAAACTGAACCACAAGTTTAAGCACAAAATTAGCGACACATACTGTCAAGTGGAAAGCATGGTTCTCTACAGTGCAGATAAAGTTATATGATAAGCAGTTACAATCCCTGACAGAAGTGAGATTAGAACAAGAATCTCCCAACCACCCAAACCATCCTACAGAAAACAAAAATACATAGCTATAAAGGTTAGGATCACAAATTTGTTATAATTATGAACAGGCAAGCAAAGAGCCTTGTTTTCTGCAGCATAGAAAGAGTCATGTAACAGACAGTTAAAACCTTTAATAGTGTCAAAACCTGAGACAGATCTCCCAATTACCCATGCCCCCCAACACCCTCCTAACCCCATCTTCCCAACAATGTCCCCTTTCTACCCCTTCGACACAACACAAAAAGAAAAAGAAACGCAAACATTAACTGAAGCTACTCTCTGTCCTCACAGAGGAATTCCTCTGGAATCACTAACATGGAAAAAAATGCAATTATATTGCAGATTCGACCCTTGGGGATATAAAAGGGTAATCTTCTCACTATTCCCTCACCAGCCAGAACGTTAAAAAAAGAAAAAGAGTGAGATATACATTTGGTAAGCTAGCCTTTCTTACACCAACTAGCTTTACACATATAAACAAAGTAGTTTTTGACTTGCTTGATGACATCTAGCTGTCATGATGTCTCCTGCCATACTCTGCAAGATTCTGAGTATTGCTTGTATCCTACAATGCCCTGTGTACTTTTTGACTCTGATTATAGCAATCGAAGGGATGTGAAAGTCTGCAAGGGAGAGGGCTACTCTGCTGTTATCTGTGTGTTTTCTCTTTAGCCTGGGAAGCAGTGCCTCGTGGCCTTGAAGTTTCCAACACATCATCTTTGCTTCGTCCTGCTGATCATATCTTGAACTTTGCTAGCTGTTTCCTGAAGGGGGTGGGGACTCTGCAGATTAGGCTGTGCTTAGAATCCTTTATATGTTATGTGCTTGTAGAGAAATGCCATTCTTGCCAAGGAATGCAGTAAGGGTATGATTCTAGTAGCTTATCAATAAAGTACTATAACTCATGCAGTGAAGTCTTTGAGAGTTACTTGGCAGATCCTTACACTAGCTCAGAATCCAGTTCCGCGGGAAATGTATCAGTGAAATTCGGCTTGAAGTCATGGGGATTGTTTTATTGGGATCCTGTTCCACATTGTTGGGGTCCCAATTTTGCTGGTCTTTTCCCCAGCTGTTTTTTTGTTGTCTTCAGTCTAGTGTTTCAGGTTCAGTTCTTTTAGGAGTTGTCTGCCAGACTCTGGGTCAGCAGACTGAAACACTCTGCCCTGGTGGTAAACTTGAAGCTTTGTAGATGAGACCCATCTGTATGTAATATTTGCTTCTGACAGCCTAGATGTAATTGGTTGAAGCTCCTTGCGATGGGTGAGGGTTTTGGCTGAGAGATCTTGAAAGACCTGGATCCTATTGTTTTGGAACGTGAAATAGCCCTTTTTCCTCGCTTCACAAAGGATTTTTTCTTTGGTATGGCTGTTTGAAAATTTAACTACGATGTCTGTTTATTTTTGTTCTTGAATTGCGTGGTGGGCCTAGTCTATAGGCATGTTTGATAAGTGGTGCAACACCATCTTCTAGTTTTAATTCTATGACCAGCCACCCAGCGAGGAAGGCTGCTAGATCAGACGTGCCTTCAGCTGCCTCCTTGAAGCCTCTAAATTTAAGATTATTAAACTTTAACTTATTTTCAAGATCAATAAATTTATTTTTAAGCCAATCAGTGGACTGCAGGCTTGTGTTTCCACTTGTAGGGTCAGGCCTAGCTGTAGGGCTGTGTCGGCAGTTTGAGATACGTTGTATGGTATCCTTATTATCACTTAGCTGCTCAATGATAGGTTTTAACAAAATCTCAATTCTATTAGCAATTTTATCTTCAAGCATATTGATTTTGTTTTTAATTTCGACACTGAGTGCCTGCAATTCGTTTTCATTTACCTCCTCTTCGCTTGCGGTGGCCATCTTTGTTGATTTTTTTGCATCCATGCCAGCACCATTTCTGGCCTTGCTGGCTGGAAAAAATTGCTTTCAGAGATGAGGGAGCAGTTTTGGCAGGCTTGTTCTTGCTTCCCCTGGTCTTTCCCATCGTTTCTTCCTGTGGATGGTGCCTAAGAGCTACGAAAAGCTGGCTGGAGGGGAAAAGCTTGTTCCTCGTGCATCTGGCATTATCCCATGTGACACCCCGCCCCCCAGTGCCCTTTTCAAGCTGTCCTACGAGCCTTGTTATTTTGTTAAATGATTCTTTAGTTATTTGTTTGTGCGTCATCCCCTCAAGCCAGCATCTCTTTTAGCACAGGAGTAAGAGGTGATGGAAGAAGGGTTTCTTCTTTAAGGTTAGGCTTCCCCAAATGTATATGTATCAGATTATAGTAACATGTTTTCATGGTCAATGTTTACAGATGTGAAAAAGAATTGTTTAAAGACATATACCATTGTTATTTAACAGCATATAGTTTAAATTGTAAATATCATACTTCAATGAATAATTGTTAGCAATGTCGTGGAAGTCTGTTCAATATTGCACATTTTTTGGAGTTGCCGTAGATATTGTCAAAGTACTGGGGTAGTATATCATCTTTAATTACAAAAATGATATTAATTGCCTAATGGTCCTTAAATAATTTTAGTAAACTGCATATGAAATTTGATTGCCATAGTGGATCTGGATGAAGAAATGAATTTGATGACTGTTGCTAGCATTTGTATAGTAGAATATTAGAAAGAAAGTGAAATATTTCCAACACAGTATACGTTTAAAAAATTCATATTACCATACTGATGATTAAACCAATGTATGATACTAGATGTAGAATAAAGAAAGTAACAGATAAGATTGAAAAATGGCCCCGGAAATGACAAATTTCTGGATAACATGAAACTATACATTTTTTCTGTAACATATAGTCCACTGAAAAATAACAACAAAATAAGAGAGACCACTGACCCTGGGTAATGGTTCAGGTGGGTCACAAACACAGGCACACTGTAAATCCTTGTTCTGTGCTCTAACACTAGATAGACTGACTGATATCAAAGCTCTCATCTCATTTTCATCAAGAGGCACCGCCTTCATATCCATCTGAAATATAAATAGGGATAGTTTATCAGAGGCCACAATGTATTTCTAGTGTATAGGCTCTGAACGTAATTTACCTTCCGTAAAACATAATCTTTAAAATGTTTCATATTGGCTGATGAAATGGAGGAACAGCACTGGAATATTCTAACTCCCTGTATCTCTATGGCCTGAAAAATAAAATGAAATGTAAATCTCATATTTGTCCCTAATAAAAAAGTTATGAATTGCTGATATGAGAAAAAAAAAATTTTGCTCAAATTTCCTTCTGCTGGCACTAAAAGTATCTTAGTTACTACCACAAAAGATAAATTTCAGCAGACATCCGTAGGTGCATCTCCAGAAGAAGAGTATTTTGCTTCTTTGTCTTGAGCTAGTAGCAGATAAATTCAGGCACATAAAATAGCAACTTAAATTATGCAGATGTTCTCTCTGTCATGAGAATAACAAAATATAAGTTCCACAAATCTTTTACTTCTGATTTCAGGGTAACAAGTGATAAGTACACATGGTAGGTGTTGATTATAGCCTGTCAGAAAGACCACATAATTTGCTTTTCAGAGATACTTGCAGGGAAATGTCATCTTCTCAAATATTTCCATATGTTTTTCAAATGCAGCTCTATATTGCCTGTTATCATATAATAAATATACATAGCACTCATACTAATGTACCAGCTGATATGCTATTGAAAGAGACTGGTAATAGCAAAGAGTATTTATTTTTCCCCTTACCTCACTATAATCTGAAAAACTGCGATAAATATTTGTGTTTGGAATCTGGCCCAATATCAACATCTTCATTCTGTAAAAGAAGCAGATTTCCTTTCTTAGTGATTAAGTAGAACCAATGGTTCCAAAATTTTCATCCTGGTCTTTTTTACCATAGGAATACCATGAAGTAATCCTGGTTTATTAAGATAATATTTGGGAATTCATAATCTTAGGAAAGGTGCTTTGATGAACACAGACAACTATAAAATTATAGTTTCAAATAACTGAATGCTCAGAGTTCATCTAAAAGAGACAAATTTCCCTTACACAGCTTTTCCCACTCTCGGAAAATGGATATAAAAAGAATAGCAAGTAATGGCCTGATGTTATGCTCTGTCACACTGTGTAAATAGGATGAAGGTATTAAACAGAGAATGGGATGAAGGTGGACAACGAGAAGAAGGGGTCTAGAAAAGAAATAACAAAGAGGTATAGAAGAGTTTAGGAAGTAGGACAATACGTAGGCAGCAGGAGACCATTGGTATTTACCATGGCCCTCACAGTTATCTTGTTGAGGATCATTGAGTTAGAGGATACACTACAGGTTTCTTATTCTTTTTCATAATAACTAAGTTATGGCATCTGACACCAAGAGAGGTCCAAAGATTGCCACTATTCTTTTTAATGATCTTTATCACATTCTACTAGTGCCTGATCTCTATAGAGATCATCTATCCATTTAAACTTCTAATGTACTTTTCTATTATCTTCTACAAAATTTAAGTTCTCCACACACATTAATCTGCAGCTCCTTAACACAGCACTTCAATATGTGACAGTACCTGTGTGATCTGACACTTATTATGAAAAAGGCAAATCCCATAGCAATTCCCAATCCAATATCCAGACCAAGACAGAGTACAGCCAGAAAGGTCACAATCCAAATTCCCTTTGAAATATAAATGAAACAAGAACAATGTTAGCTACTTAAGGGTATGCATATACAGTTAAAGCAAAGTGAGCTGTATGAAGTGGACCCATTCTTGGTTTACAGGGAACAAAAATTGTGAAAGATTCTTCAATATATACAGATTTTATATCCAAGTCTTAAGTTGAGCCCTTAAAACTTATAGGTCACTCCAAGTATGACTGAAATATTTCAAGCAGCATATACAGTTTTTTAAAAAAATTATAATCTGCCTTTCATTGATTTTGAAGGTTTAAGTTTTCCAGAAGATCACTCATCCATATACAGACCAGATCCAGACCGGCTTAGGTTCAGTATAAATATAGGGTGTGTCATGGGGTCAGGGGACCTTGTGCAGGCCTGTCCAATAAGAGTGTTACATCCCAGGAGCCTTCAAACTTCACAAACACACCCCTTTCCTTTGTGTCCTCTTCAGCACTGAAGCAAGCAAAGGCCTGACTGACTGCCACAACCCTGGTCTGGGAGTTCAGCTAGGGAGGACCCAGAATACCCTCATTACTTCACCCTTCGAAACAGCTTCCCTCTACTGAGGACATTGTCAGATGACCAACTGAGCTAGACACATGAGAACCCAGGCAGAATAAAACAGTTTTATTTAACAAGATGGGCAATCAGCAAACAAGTAGATGGGGAAATAAGACTTATAAGCAAGAAATTTAACAGGGGATACTTTTCAACAAGCAGGGCAAAATTAACCATAAGGAGCCGGCAAGAAAACAATAAAGCCTCTTAATGTGGCTACCTGACTGGTCCCTACAGTACCTGGCCCTTCCTGGGTTCAACACACCTTCCCTGGCTGACAGATCCTCTCCTGCTGGTAGCTGCTTCTCTGCTTTGAAGCTCCTGACAAAAGAATGCCTTCTTGTACTGGGAGGTGGGGTTTATATTATTCCTCCCACGGCCCAGCCTCCTTGGTGCCAATTGGCCTTCCTTTTCCCTCCAGTTTCTCTTTCTCCTATCCCAAAGCTAGGAAGGATCTTGGGAAATGTAGGCGAACTGGCACGTGTATTGGAAATGTAAGGCTTCCATTTTTTTCAGAACAAAGAGGGGTACAGAAAAAAGAGGGTGGGATAACGAGGTCAAAGGAACAGTAAGATTTTTCACTACAAGAGTTATTAAAATACAGAGTACACAAAACATATCTTAATCAGAGTTCATCAATATTAAAGTGAAGATTACATCTACTATTCCAGCTTCTGTGCATTTTCACATTTACCTTCACAAACTAAATATGTTCTTTTTCCTACTCAGTGTTCAATTTTGGATCAACTAAAGGTCAAAACGAGCGGTCTCCATGTACATTCTTAGTGCTATATCTTAATATGGTCTAATGCTTCTATACAGATCATTTCTATTTATCTTGACTTTATGCCAGTTTCCATATCAAATATTCTACCTCATCATTAATATTTAACCATTTTCCATCTTATCTTATATTCAATCTATAACAATATATCAGTATACAATCTTATTCAGATTTCTAAAACTAAAACATTTTATGCATTTTTTATCCTTTGTAAGTAAAATAATTCCTCCATTTCTCTTCAAATTCTCTCATTGGTCTTCTGTTTAAGTGGCTTGTCAGTTTTGCCATCACTGCATATTCTGCCATTTTATCATTCCAGATTTCCCTAGTTGGGCATTTTTCCTTCCATCTGGTTGCAAATACCACCCTTGCCACTATCAGTAAATATCTAAATAGTTCGTGTAATTTTCTGTCTAGGTTTTCTGGTAGTCTTCCCAACAGCATAGTTTGTGGTTTCATGGCAAAATCAAATTTTAAAATCTTTTGCATCTCCGAGTGTATTTCTTTCCAGAACGTTTTGCTTTTGTGGCACGTCCACCACATGTGATAAAAGGAACCATTTTCTTCTTTACATTTCCAACATAACCCCACATATTTCTTGCCCATTTTCTCGATGTCTTTTGGTGTAATGTACCATCTGAAGAACATCTTGTACCAGTTTTCCCTTAGTGTTTGACTTGCCATAAATTTTATACCTTTTGTCCAAAGGTTCTCCCACTGTTGAAATGTTATTTCTTCTCCGAAATTTTGCATCCACTTTATCATGCACACTTTAACTTGTTCTGTTTCAGTATCATATTGGAGTAAAAGTTTATATATTAGACCCAAGATGTGTTCCTTTTTCTATGTGATTATTTTCTCAAAATCGGTAAGATTCCTTAGCTGTCCTCTGAGTTCCTTCAGGGCTTCTTGTATTCTGGAAACTGCCTGAAAATATATCAGCCATTGTATTTTCCCCCCTGTCGTCTTGAATTTCTTGCCATGATTTTATCTTTCCTTGAGGTTCATCATGTCTTGGTACATTACAAAGTCATTATCTTTTCTATGATTCTTGTCACAAAAAGCATCGGTGAAAATAGTGGCAATATCAATGGGCTTATTCTTCTTCTAACCGAGTCCAAAATTTGAATGAGGCTGTCTCTTATGACATGGCTTTCTTGTTTCTTTCTTGATCTTTTTGGCACCCAAAGGTCCCAGTCTTCCAGCTCCTTTCCACTTTTTCCGGAGGGACTTTTCATCTGCCCCCGCGGTTCCAGCGGGAATCCTCAGTGTACTGATTGAAGACAGCTCATAAGAGAACTCTTGGGATTCTTCCCTTTTCTGAGGATACACATGCTACTCGGTGTTGTAACACCTTGCTGTGTGTAACTGACTGTGATGACATTATAGTGATTATGATGTTTTAGAATTTCACATGTTGTATTTCACTTTTGTATATTACTCTCAAATTCACTAAATTATTTTTGTGAACATTGTGTGAAGAATTTAGTTTACTGCATCAGTGCTCATTTGTGTTTTTTGGCAAGTTTAGGTGGGTGAGCAACCTTGATAGCCCCTTTTGGTTTGAGACACCTCTGAAGATGCCAGCCACAGCTGCTGGCGAAACGTCAGGAACTACAATGCCAAGACCACGGCAATACAGCCCGGAAAACCCACAACAACCATGTATCTTTCATGCTTGGGTTACAGAAGGGCATAAATCATGTGCTACCTTTTTATTGGTGCATGGTGGCAGAGCTGAATGCTGCAGGTGCGTTTATCAGTGCTTTTGTTATATGATATTTCTGTGGGTACAGTTTTGCTTTCTACTTCAGGGCTAGAAGTACATAGGATTGTGACAATCTTATACTAACATAATGCTTTTACATTCGTGGCACAGCATCTGCCAGCTCAGCAGAACCATAAGGTTAGACTGTGTCCTTTCCTGAAATGCATTGTAGAGATTAATGGTATGCTGCATATGTCTTACAGTCATGATAATTTTTTGATTGGCATATCAAACAACTCTCTTCAAAGCATACTAGGAATATATAGAAATTATACAAAGGGAAATCAGAACATACGTGCCCTATATCTACAATGTTTATGTAAATATAAATTATGAGATATGTAGCCCTCCAGCCCATCATCTATTTCAGAATGACCTTTTCCATTCAGAACAGGTTGTTTATTCTTGTCCTATGGCAAATGATGTATAAGATGCTTCTTCTGTGCATTACTTCCAAATAGTCTGTTATCCCCACCCAACTTTATGTGGATCACGCGACACTTACAAAATCATATTTATCTTGTCTCCACAAGGAAGGGACATCCATAAACTTTTCAAGAAATGGGAACATGTTGGCCATTACAATGGCTGCCAAAACAGCCTGTGAAAAATAGAAAAACATTATCTTTTTAATAGTTCTGGATAATACCTTTCATAGAGTTCTCAGATACTCTAGTCAGGTAAGGGGATTCCCTGCTCCCAGCATTCCCCCACTGCCAGCCTCTTATCTGGCTGGCAGGGGGGGAAAGGTGCGTGGAATGAGAACAGGAGCTCCAGAACGCACTCCTGCATGCTCTGGAGTAGGGTTGCCAGTCCCCTGCTGGGGGTGGGGGATCCCCCACTCCCACCCACCATCCCCGTTTACCTGGCCATCAGGGGAAAAGGCAGGGGAATGCACCTCCCAGGCCCTCAAATGCACTGAATCTACCTACTGTGAAGTGTAGAAGCACTCCAGGGGCCATGGCACCACCCTGGCAGTGCTCCCACACTCGGCAGCGGGCTGAAATCAGCCTGCTGCAAAGGAGCACTCCCAGGGGCAGCATGAGGCCCGTGTGATGACATCACTTCCTGGATATGATGTTATTGTGCAGCCAGTATGTTTCCCTCGCACATGCTCCCCCACAATACAACAACAACAACAACAACAACAACAACATTCAATTTATATACTGCTCTTCAGGGCAACTTAAACGCACTCAGAACAGTTTACAAAGTATGTTATTATTATCCCCACAACAAACACTCTGTGAGGTAGGTGGGGCTAAGAGAGCTCCAGGAAGCTGTGATTGACCCAAGGTCACCCAGCTAGCTTCAAGTGGAGGAATGGGGAACCAAATTAGAGTCCCGCCGCTCTTAACTACTAAACCAAACTGGCTATGGTTTGGACCCTGGGGGACCTGGCAACACTAGTTGTACTGGAAATTGTTAAATAAGCTTGGACAGTAAGCACACAAAATATCTGATTTATGCAAATGTAGGAATTAACTGATTTTGCTTGGCTTGAAAGTTTGTGTTATTTATGATGATATATACTGTTGCATAATTATACTGTGACTTCTATTTGCTTGATTTAGTTTTATACCAAATATTAACTCCAGGATGAGATTTCTATCTCACTATAGCTGAGATATACCACTAATTACAGGTGTTAATTTTTGAAGTCTTTCTATTTTTTCATTATTACCCTTTTCATCTGAAAGGAAGACTTTTTCCCCATGTGCCATCAAGAAAAAGAGAGAATTGTCTTAAATTCATATATTCAAAACTCTTGTATAACTTTATTAGAAGGACTGCTTTTCATTCAGGGCAATCTTCCTTTCTGGTAAATATAAAGTAATAGAATTTAAGTCACATAATTACTTCCTATTCTGTACTTCCTGTATTTCATTGTCCCTTAACCCTGTTTTTTATTTCCTACAACTTATACATAAAACGTCTGCATAATGAAGATCCAGTCACAGCTTCTGAACAAGTGGGCTTTAATCTACAGAAGCGTATGCGGAAATAAAATGTTAGTCTTTAAGGTACCACAATATTCTTGCTTATTTTTCCTGCAATCTCCTTATGCAGCTACTCCTCTGGAACAAATGAATCAAATTACTGCTATTTATTTAGATTCTGTTTCACATTTCACTTACATTTGGAAGAGACTGGAAGTGGTTTCCAAGTTTTAGCACTGTCACCAGCATTATGGATGCTCCAATTAGAGCTGCAAGCTAAGGAAAATACTACATTAAAAATGGTATTGATTACATTTTGCACCAGTGTTCTGTTCATCACCAAAAATCCAAGTTTTTAAGCACAATAGTTTATCGTGTTCAGTGTATATCCAAAATCATCACTTTAGTGAAGATTAATATGCTAAAATTTCATTTTGGATCTCACTGATGAATATTTTATCTATTTGATAACAATTTAATCAATAAAAGCAGTTTGACACAACAAAATTATTATGTAGCATGGGCCTTTAGGAGGGCACAAACCACCTCCCTTGCCCACTGGCCATCTTGCTGAGCTCTGGCCAGCCTCTGCTGGGGGCCAGGTGGCATCAACCCAATCCTGGCCCTGATGTTCTTGAGGTTGGACTGGCTCGTAGCCTCTGCTCTCCCCCTTGCTGGCTCGTAGCCTCTGCTCTCCCCCTTGCCAACGCTTACTCTGCTCCACCATCTGCTCATCTCCTCTACTCTCCTCTGAACTCCACCACTCCACTTGCCTCTTGAGTCTCCCACTCTCAGAGGTGGCTGGCCACAGTTGGGCAGATTGGTGAGGCCTCTCCCAGCAAACTTGGCCCTCTCCCACCTCTTAGGTGTCAGGCAGTTCCTGTGCGCCACCCAGGCCAAGTAGATCTCCTAGGGTCTGGGTGTAACGGTAGTAAGGCGGCTGCTCCCTGTCAGAACTCTGTGTCTGTTCCCTGGGGTGGCCCCAATTGTACAAGCCAAGAGGAAGGAGTTAGTGTGGTCCCTGAGCTACTTGCAGCTGTGCCTTCCTCTCTGGTGGCTCTTCTGCCAGCTCCCTTTTTGGCCCTGGCTTCACCCCTTGGTGGGCTCCTGGTGCTGCCTTTGTTGCAGCTGGGCTGATTGCCTCCTGGGGAGGTTGCCCAGTCTCCCCTGTCATCCCCGGGTCTGTCCTCAGTAAGTTGGGGTCTCTGCAGGTTCTGGGGGAGCAGTTGGTGTTGACGGTGAGGCTTCCTCCACGCTGCCATGGCAAGTCCTCTATGGGGCTGGTGGGGTGCCTGGCAGAGTCTGGGGAGGTGTCTTGGACACTCCCTCTTCCAGAGACTTCTGTCAGGGGGCCATCTTCTTTGTATATCTGCGACATGAAGTCGGTATTCATGTTTAGGCCTCTCAGTCAGTGTTCTATAATATAACTGAAAGGGAGGAGTGAAAGATACCACCGCATTACTCTGGGGTTGAGAATCTTGAGATCCTTCATTCTGGCCATCCAGACTAATAGTGTGTGGCTGGTGACTAGCTTAAAGGAGTTGTTAGTAAGTTGCTCTGATGGCCCACTTGACTGCCAGGGCTTCCTTCTCAACTGTCATGTAGTTGCGTTCAGTCACCTGTAGCTTGTGGCTGAGGAACAGAATTGGGTGATCCTCCCACTGAGACTTCCTGCAAAAGAACAGACCCTTGTCCAGTCTCTGAGGTATTTGTATGGAGTTTGAAAGGCTTTGAGAAGTTGGTATTCTGTAGGACAGGGGACATCAACAAGGCTTTCTTGAGGGCCTGGAATGTTTGTTGTCACTTGGGTGTCCACATGACGGCATTTAGTCGGTTCTTCAAACATTCCGAGAGGGAGCTGGCCAGACTGGCGAAGTGGGGCATAAATTTGCTATAGCAGCCAACTAGCATCAGGAACTGTCAGACTTGACGTTTGGTGGTCGGGGAAGGAACCTATTTGAGAGTGGCCACCTTCTCCAGGACGGTCGAAGTTGTCCCTTTGCCCATGAGGAACTCGAGGTAGAGAAACTGCTGGAACCCCAACTTGCTCTTTGTAGACCCAGCTTCGGCCAGGGCCTGGAGAATGCTGCATAGGTGTTTGAGGTGGGATTCCCAATCAGGGCTGAAGACAATTATGTTGTCTATGTATGCCAAGGCATACTCTTGGCATTGGGCTAGCACCTTGTCAACCTGCTATTGGAACGTGGCCACAGCCCCATGTATGTCAAAGGAGTGGCAAAGACCATCTTTTCTCCATCCTCGAGGGCCATGGGCACTTGCTAGTAGCCCTTGGTGAGGTCCAGGGCTGAGGGATAGCATGCTATGCCCAGCTGATCAATCAGCACATTGGCGCAGGCCATGGGCTAGGTGTCGAACTGCATGATTTTGTTAACTTCTCAATAATCAATGCAGAACCTGATGTATCCATCGGGCATGGGGACCAAAACAATGGGGTTCCACTAGGCATTGCAGAAGGCTCAATCATGTTGAGGTGCAGCATTTCCTCAACCTCCCAGGCCATGGCCTCCATCGTTTCCGGGGTATAGGTCTCCAAGCAATGAGGGTAACCTTGCCAGAACGGCATGGATTAAAACTGATGTACAGCCCAGCTATAGAGAAAATACCCCAGGCAGGATCCTAAGCAGGGCCCTGACTTGGACGATCTGCGGAGCTGCTAGGTGGTGATCTAGTTCTGGGAGGGCTTCTCCCTCTTCCCAGGCCTTCATGACAGTTCCCTTATGATGAATTCCAGGAGGTCATCTGCTAGTTGGCACTCAGATAGTCACTGGTCGTGCCACTCTTTCAAGTAATTTATGTGAAGGTGCTTGCGGAAGCATCCTGAGGATGGGGACTCAGGATTCGTGTGATGGGGAAGGGCCCCTGCCAAGGGTCACTCCTGGGGGCACCCATAACCTTGCTGCTAACAAGGACGAGGGCTTCACGGTGTAACTGTCATTCCCAGGCGTATCGGTCGTTATGGCTTTTCTGGTATTCCTGGGCTGCCTGTCGGTAGCGACATGCTTCTTCCTGGGCTCATTCCAGTTTCTCATGCAGCTGCTGGACATAGTTGAGAGCAGGACAGCCTGGTTCTGCATTTGTGGGTGACTATTGGCTGCTGATCACTTCTAAGATGCCTCGGGGTTTCTGCCCATACAGAAGTTCAAATGGGGTGAAGCCAGCGGAAGCCTGGGCAGTCTCTCAGACTGCAAAGAATAGGGGGATCCACATAGAGGTCTTATTGGGAAGTTCTGTCTCAGGCCAACTGGCGAAGCATCCCCTTGATGGTCTGGTTGAACCTCTTGACCAGTCCATCTGTCTGGGAGTGATGGACAGAGGTGAAAAGTTGGCAGCTCCCCAGCATCCTACAAAGCTGTTGAGTGATGGTGGTGGTAAACAGGGTCCCATGGTCCATGAGGCGTTCTCAAGGTAGTCCTACCTGTGCATCGTGTGGAGCAGCACAGCCTTGGGGTAGTGGTTGCTGTAGTCCATCAGCACTAACAGGCAACAGGCACCTCTGGCTGTCCTGGGAAGGGGCATCATGAAGTTCATGGCCACCCGCTTGAATGGTATGTGCATCACTAGCAAGGGAGCCAGGGGGGTCTGGAGCAGAGGTCATCTGCTGGTCTGCTGGTAGGTTGGGCAGGATCAGCAAAATGTTTGGACATTGCAGGAGATGGAGGGCCAGAAGAACAGGCTAGGATCTGAGCAAGAGTGCCCTGGGGCCCCTGCGGCCCTGCCCAGGCATGATTGTGGGCTAATACCCAACACTTCCCCATGGTATTGCTGGGGATTCAGCAATTGGTGGACCTCCTTGCCCCTCATCTGGGTCATTCTGTACCAGATGACCACCACTTGAAGAATGTGGGGAAGCGGACAGTCCAGGGGTCATCCTGTACCTCTCCTTCACTCACCTCCACTCTTATTGCATAGGGCCCACAGGGTGTCGTCGGCCTCTTGGACAGCTTGGAACTCCTTGTCCACCTCTCAGGCATCTAAGCTGGTGGCTTCTCCAGATGAGCTCATCCCCTGAACTTTCAGGGGGAGGAGGTGAGTGGGGTAGTGGCCATGTGCAAGGTGCCATGGAAATTTGGTGTCATGGAGCTCAGTGATAGTGAGGACTCCTCCAGAGGAGAAGTGCTTCATGTAGCCTGCGCTGACTCAGTGGACTCCTCAGAAGAAGAGGAGCCTCGTGTAGACAGCTCTGACTTAGCAGAAGCCGGCAATGAGGAAGAGCAGCTGCCGGCTGATCAGAGTCCACAACCAGCAGCTGAGGCAGAGTTACCAACACCCTCCAGTCCCAAGCCCACAGGTAAAACTCAGCCAAGGGCTTCTAACCCTCCAGAGTCACCCACACCCAGGGAGCACCGCAGACAAAGACAATTCACGGAGCTGCAGGAAAGATGGTGTAGTATTTGCCTCCTAGGCTTATGCCAGCTGATTGGGGATAGCGACAAAGAGTAGCATCAGGATAGCTCCCAAGCAGCTGGCTGCAAACAGTGCATGACTCAGCCAAAGAGAACTTTTGGGTATGGAAGCAACACATCAGATTCCTGCTCCTGCTGCGACCACTTCATTGAACCTTGCTTTCTTCCTGTGACCTTAGGACTATGTCCTGACTCTGACTGCGTGTAACCCTTGAACTTGCTAGTAACTGACCTTGGACCTCCAGACTCTGCTTTTTGGACCCACCCTTGGCTTGTGACTCTGGACTCTGACCTTGATATGGACTCTGATCATGCTGCTTGGGCCAGCACTCGGGCCTGCAACACTTGGTGCATCTCAACTCAGGAGAACCGGAAATGGCAGTGAGGTGATAAGAGCCAGTTCCACTGGCTGAGTTTGTTTTTGATACTGCTTGGGGAACCTCATGACTGGGTATTCTTTCACATGCTGATGGAAGCAAGCAATGGAAGCGGTGCAAACCACCAGCAGACTGCTGGGAGGAGGTGCAACCATATCATTGAGACAGAGCTGCCACTGTCCGGTAGGCGTTATATGCCTCACAAAGGGTCTCAGACCCTCCCACGGAGAAAAACAAAGATTAAAAAAAAGTATATCAACTGTTGTTAGAATCATAGAATTGGAAGGGGCCATACAGACCATCTAGTCCAACCCCCTACACAGTGCAGGATCAGCCTAAAGCAACTCTGACAAATATTCATCCGGCCTCTTCTTGAAAACTGTCAGTGAAGGGGAGCTCACCACCTCCCTAGGTAGCTGAATCCACTTTTGAACTACTCTGACCGTGAAAAAGTTTTTCCTAATATCCAGCTGGTACCTTTGTGCATGTAATTTAAGCCCGGGTTCGGGTCCTACCCTCTGTTGCCAACTGGAACAGCTCCCTGCCCTCCTCCAAATGACAGCCTTTCAAATACTTAAAGAGAGTAATCATGTCTCCCTTCAATCTCCTCTTCTCCAAACTAAACATTCCCAAGGCCCTCAGCCTTTCCTCGTAGGGCTCAGTCTCCAGACCCCTGATCATCCTCGTTGCTCTCCTCTGCACCCTCTCGATTTTGTCCACATCCGTTTTGAAGTGAGGCCTCCAGAACTGCACACAATACTCCAGGTGCGGCCTGACCAAGGCAGTATAGACAGGGGCTATGACCTCCTGCGATTTCGACGCTATGGCCCCTTTGATACAACCCAGGATTGAATTGGCCTTTTTTGCCACCGCATCACACTGACTGCTCATATTTAGTTTACAGTCCACTCTTACCCCAAGATCCCTTTCACATTTACTACTGCCCAGAAGTGGCAGTATACCCCATCCAGTATTTGTGCTTCCCATTTTTGTGGCCCAGATGTAATACTGTGCACTTGTCTTTGTTGAATTGCATCCTATTCACAGCTGCCCACGTCTCCAGAGTATTCAGGTCTTGTTGAATTTTAATTCTATCTTCTTGGGTGTTTGCTCCCAATTTGGTATCATCAGCAAATTTAATGAGCAGCCCTTCCACTCCTTCATCCAGATCATTGAAAAAAATATTGAAACGTACCAGGCCCAAAACCGAGCCCTGCGGCACCCCACTGGACCTCCCTCCAATCTGATGAAACGCCGTTGACCACCACTCTTTGGGTGCAGTCCTCTAACCAGTTCCCTATCCACCAAACTGTCCTATAGTCCAGTCCACAGTCTTCCAGTTTGCCCATCAGAATGTCATATACTGGGAATGACCAGTAGGTGGTTAGCTGTCAGCCAGCAATACCCACCGTGATTAGATGTGGTAGAGGATGTGAGGATTGGACAGCCAAGAGCATGGCCAGTTCCCAGCCCACATCATGCTCCACGAGCAGGCATTCCCGGAAAAAGTCGTTCCACTGCCCACAGCTGAAGTAAGCCCCTGGGTCCTTGGGGTGCTGCTTGTTGCTGGTCCCAGTGGGGCAGTCTGGGTTGGTGCCAGCATCCAGAATCCCTATGGCCCCCTCTGGGGAGGGTGATCCCGCTGGTGTTTTCAGGCTTGGCTGGTGGCGGGTTTGCCTTCCATCTGGAGGGGCTCCTGCCTGGGCTCCCTGGGTTCTGCTGCTAACAATTAAGCAGGGTTGTGGCTGTTGGGAGGTCCTATTGCTTGCTGCAGGCAACCTAGGACCTAGCCCCTGGAGAGATCACTTGTATCATTGCTTTAGGACCATCTCCTCCACTGTACATCTCCTGTCTGTCACCTCAGGCTTCAGCCAGAGCTGGGCAGTATCCTGTAAAGTGGCCATGAAAAAATGGGGGCAATCCCCTCGCTTGAATATCAAATGAAGTTTCATGCAGTAGATGTCAGGTGTGACCTCATATCTATTGAGGATAGTCTCCTTCAGCTTCGTGAAGGCCACCCCTTTCTCAGAGAGGGCCATCCATGCCTCCCGGGCCTCCCTTGTCAGGTAGGAGCCCAAGTTCTTGGGGCCACTGGGCTGCCTCAGCTGTCCACTCAAAGGCTTTGAGGAAGGTGTCCACGCCGTCCTCTGGCCCTAGCTTTGTTAGCTGGAATATGGGAGGTCACCTAGGGTCGAGGGGGTTGGGTGCCCCACCATCCTGGTCATTCCTTGAGCTTCACCCAAGGTGTGGGAGAGTTCTCGCATCAGCACTGTCTGATGCCTCTGGGTTATGTCTCTCACCAGGTGCTCCTGGGATTCCCGCTGCTGCTAGGTCACTTCCTGGAGGAGTTGCTCCTGGTGCTCTGCTAGCCACTGGCCAAACTAGGTAAGTTCCATGGTGATGGTCAGGAGCATTTGCAGGTCTTCCTTGGGTTCTGTTCCAGCCACTGAGGTGCCTGCTGTCATATATGCCTCCAGCATATCTGCCATGTGTTATGAATTTCTTGCTGCAGTGTGTAGAGTACCTCTGAGAACCTGCAGAGGGAACCTGTTTTGCTGTCTGGTTGCTAGCTGCTTATCTTGCAGGTGTTTTGGTTACCATATACTGGCCAGTCTGAGAACGTACCCTTCAAGTTCCAGCTAAGACCACACCAACCTCCTAAGAGACTGAACAGAGCTCATCCTTTCCCTCCTACCCTCTCTCCTGGCTCCTGGACTCAGTGCACCAAAATCCTAACGGACTTTCTTTACCATTGGGGGGCGGGGACTGTGCCCTGTAATTAATCTTGCTCTGCTACTTTGCGTCACTTCAGCCTATGATCCTGTCTGACTATCTTGATACTGGTATTTCTCTTCAATAAAGTAACTTTAATTCATACACCTGAGTGATGCAGTGAAGTGCTTGGGGATTCACTTGGCAAGACCCGACACCTGCCAAGTCCACCCAGTTTCTATGCAAAGGAGGGAGAACTGTTCAAGGGTACAAAAGTGGCCAACTGCTCAACAACCCTGGAGGGGCAGGGAGATAGGTTAGGGGCGTCTTACCATGAGCCAACTGCTCACATTCTCCACCACCTGTGGGCCCTTGGGGGGGGCAGACTTGCCCCTTGGCCATCGGCCATCTTGCTGGGCTCCAGCTGGCCTCTGTTGAGGGCCAGGTGGTGCCACCCTGGTTCTGACCCCGTCATTTTTGAGGCTGGACCTGCTGACTCGTAGCCTCCGCTCTCCCCCTTGCCCATGCTTGCTCTACTCCACCATCCACTCCTCTCCTTCTCCTAGCAACTCCACCACCTCACACACCCCTTGAGTCTCCATTAAATCCCTCCCACGGTTCCAAACTCCATCCCCTCCAGACCCACCCACAGGCCTCAGGCGAATTCCAGGGCCAGGGACTGGAGCAGGGCCAAGGAGTGACTTTCTCTTGGTCCTCCTGCACCTCCCACTAGGAGGCTACCAGCTGTGATCAGTGGGTTGGTGAAGCTGCACCCCATGTCCTAGGCCCTCCCCTGCTCCCTGGGAGTTGGTTGGTTCCCATCAGGTGTCATGGCAGGCAGGCAGCAGGTCCCTGTTGGGGCTCTGCGCCCGTTCTCTGGGGTAGCCCCAATTCTCCGGGTTGAGAGGAAGGAGCTGGCGTTGTCCCCAAGCTACTTGCTGCCATGGCTTCCTCTCTGATGGGTCTTCCACTGGCTCCCTTCATGGCCCTGACTTTGCCCCTTGGTGGGCTCCTGGCACCACCTTTGCTGCAGCTGGGCCAGCTGTCTCCTGGGAGGGGGTTGCCTAGCCTCCATCATTGTCCCTGAGTCCGTCCTCAGAAAGTTGGGGTCTCTACAGGGGCTGGGAAAGCAGTTGGTAGTGACAGGGGGTATCTCTGTGCTGCCACAGTTGGGCCTCTACAGGGGCGGAGTCCAGGGAGGCGTCCCTGGACATGTAAAACTTTTATTTAGGCAGTTTTATTTGTAAAAAGAGAAAACTTACTGTGTGGAAGTTCTCTAAAACAAAGACAAATTAGCTATAGTTTCAATATGAGAATTCCATTTTGCATAAAGGAAAATAGATCTTTAAAAATAACTTAAGTCAAGCTTTGTGGGGGGGGGAAGCAATTCACCTGTGTTTTTCCACCTGTCTTTTCCTGAATAACTGTTGCAGAAACAGCACAGCTAACAACAAAACTTTTAAAAAATGAACCAAAGATATTGCATAGCCCAATAGCGAAGAGGTCCTGCATATAAGAAACAAAAATCAATCCAGATCACTAAAATACAAATATATGTTGCTCTTGAAGAATCATACACTGCAGATCTTAACTGTGAAAAATCTTCTTTCTTCCTCCCTGTTTCTGATGAGAAACCATTATGGGTGCTTACAAACTACAGTTTACCTCTTTTTGAAGCCACCTAAGTCTCTGATTGTGCATAGAGGAAGGGGCGTTGATTTCCATGCCACTTAAAAGAAATTACAAGGCACAGAAGTTTTTGTGCTTTTGGGGGGGGGGTATTCTCCTGCTTCAGCATGGACTCCAGACCATGGTACTGTCTAGGCCTCTTAGAGTAACTTCGAAGGTAATCATAAATTGCCACAGAAAAACAGCATAATCTGAAATTATCCTCAGCAGATAGTCCTTTTTGAAGCCACCTAAGTACCTCATATCAGCACTAAAAGTGGTCATAGAAAGAAATTTTGAAGTTACACAAGAAGGTTCTTTCTTGTCATTGAGAGGTTGATACTGTGTGATGATTGCTGACTTCTTTTATTCATTTTGGGAGGTGGGATTTACTCAGTCTTCTGAAACCTCCACTGGGGAGACAAGCTTTCTAAGTTTTCAAGGCTCCCTCATATGAAGAATAAGCTTAGCTGTGCAAAACAGATCAACCATTAATAATACTGAAAAATGTAATACAGCAAAAGACTGAAGATAGGGCAGGTAGTATACATCCCTGGGATGTAATGTCATTATTCTAGGGAGCAACTTCAGTCTTCCTCTATGCCAAAAGTATAGGCTGAAATGCAGATAGGCAAGGATGTCAGCCTCCGTGATCAGAAAGAACCCCCAAGGGAAAGTTCAACATTTCTGGCTTTCTCTTGTGAGAATATCATCTTAAAATGATGGGACATTTAGTGACAGTGCCCAAACTGCTTGGGGTGGGCAGCAATGCACTCTTCCTACTGGGGCATCATTTGACCAAATAAAGTTTTTGCTGAGGGGTAGAGCATTAATCTGATAGTGCTGGACAAATATAAATGAAGTGTTACCAGCAGCTAGTCTTTATATGCTAGCATTATATATTTCTTTAAACACCTGTTCAGTGTAGCTCCCAAAACCTTTTTCCTTCCAATGAATGTCCTCTAAAGGAAACAAAAATAAAAACTGATTTTCTAAAGTGCTTCATCATTTTCAAATATAAACAGCTCTAGAACCTGATCACTTGTTTTATACAATTATAAAACTAGCAGAAGATATTCTCTTTTGGGGGGTCAGCTGGATTAAAGAAAAGGGAAAACTACTGCCACAGTCTTATGGAATACGGAATTGATTTTTTAAAAATGAGGGATATATTTTTAGAGTGCCTGTGTCTGGGAATACACAGCACTGTGTATATTTTGTGTTGAGACTTATTCCTTTGGTGTCTCTGTGTGCCCTATAATGATAGCATTACACACTGTCCTTTAGCAGCTGCCAAATTGTCCAAATCCAGAGTTCATATACATTTTTGCACTGCCTCATGAAAGCTGTAGTTTATTTTTCTCCCCCCACATTGGTAAAAAACTGTTTTTAAGCTTTTAAACTACTAAAAGTGATG
This sequence comes from Eublepharis macularius, assembly GCF_028583425.1. Lineage (NCBI taxonomy): Eukaryota > Metazoa > Chordata > Lepidosauria > Squamata > Eublepharidae > Eublepharis > Eublepharis macularius. Next base: position 86,571,597 of record NC_072794.1, on the reverse strand, counting down.
CATATTGGGGCTTGTTGTGATGCAATGTTCTTGGCACGTGGTGAATGTTTTGACAATGATATGTATCCTGAGCAAGAATAAATGGTGCAAACAGATGGCAAACTGAGTCATCTGTGCTTGAAAAGTAAGTAACTCTTCTCCAATGACTGAGTAGATAGACTTTGTCAGTTGTGCAAACTCTGTAGCACATTCATCTACTATGCAACCACTAATCTGCTCAATAGTATTCAAGACAGACACCAAACAGCAAGATCAAGGCAGTTTGGTCAGGGGGCTCAACCTGTATATAAGCTAGGGTTTCAATAAAGGTACATTTGGTTAGCAATTGCATTCAGGGTTCACAGCATCCCTTTTTCTGTGTTTAACCTCACTCCTTTTTTGGTGGTTGATAGTACACTGTCATTAAGAATTGTATTTTAGAGATGGTATAGGTTTTAGCACATCATCTGAAGGAATATGATGCAGCAATCTTACTAAAGCTACACAAATCCAGTTGTGGTCAATTCCCGTCTGGGATCCTTATGTATATCATATAAATTTCTAGGAAGAAAGGTGGGATATGAAAGAAAGATATGGTGATGAAATCAACTGCAGGCCAGAACTAGATGCATATAAGAAATCTATGGATTTGGGGTCAGTTAATCATGAAAGTTCATTTAGAGAGTGAAAGTGAGAGCGTCTAGAACTGCTTGGGAAAAAACCTAGTAGATGAGAGACTCTAACCTTGGCAGGTATGGCTTTTCTTCTGCCCTGCATCATCTATAGTTCCTATAGATTCAAAACTGAGTGGTAGAGAGTAGACACCCTTGTGAGATTCCACTATAACAACAATTCACTCAGAGTCTAGATCCTTTAAATTGTTTTGAAAATGTAACTTTTTCTAATTGCCATTGTGAACTATACTTTATTTGTAACCTTTTTCTGCCTAACTATGCTAACATAATTCTGGAGTGTAACAAGGTAGCTTCTAAGAATATTTGAGCCTGAAGACCAGTGGGAGCCCTTTTACCTCAGAAGCAAGAACAAAAACTGAGAAGACTCCCCCCCCCTATACACCGGTGGAAGTTCCACAAGTTTTCAGAAGAGGATGGGAGGAGTGACTATCATCACAAAATGTAATCATTCCATGAATGAGAATTGTTTTCCCATAGACATCTCTATTTCTGATGAAGCACTGGCTTGGATCCACTGGACCAATTTCATGGGTAGAAGGATTTCCGCCCATGGAGTGCAGCTTTATCACCTTGCCCCTCCTGCAGCAGCCCCAAATCTCTCAACCAAATGCTGTTCCTGGGGGGCCCCAGTAGTAGTATTTGGGGGGGGGGCATATTGGGTTGAAAGATGACAAATCCCCACTCTGTGCGTGGAAATTCTTCTGCTCACAGAATCACTCTGATGGTTCCAACCAAGCCAAAGAAAATTCAGATAATATATTCTAAATAGATATTGTTTTATTAATCCTATACAAAACAATTAGCACAACCCAGTTTATATTACAGCTTTCTTAGAGATAATGTATGACTAAATTCAGATCTTTTCTGTATTCTTCCCCAATACAGGAAATTATACTGACATCCTAATTGCCTTAATTTCAGGAATCTTGAGAAAGTTTCTGAAAACTCAACCTGAGATGTACATAAAGCAAAATGGAGCATGCCGTGCCACAGTCAGGTGCATTTTTTAAAACATGTAATCTGAAATATAACTGGGATTACATTTTGTAGTTCATTCAGTTTGGCAAGAAAAAATAAATTCCATTTAGTCAGTTGATAGTTAAAACCTATGAAATATATTACGTTGAACTCTTACCTGAGTGTTTCTGAGGTGATAGTTGTGGATAGTTGCATACTTCTTTCCCACAAAAATGAGAAGGAAATAGCTTACTACTGCCAGAGACAAGGCATGTAATACAATCTTGTACAATTCTGGAAAGTCAGGTAATGTAGGAGGCAGAAACCTGGAATAATATAAAAGAGGTATTTTAAGTCCTCTAATATATTGCCCCAAAACATTCTCAAAACCTTAGCTGAAGGTGATGAATTTGATCTGTAGTTCTGTTGGTTCACAATTGTTCTATTAAACACAAATACCCAGAGCACTAACTATACAGTGATGACTTGCTGTACAGTGGAAATAATCTGCTAAACCTAATGTACATAATAATTTTAACATAATTTTTTTCCAGTGGGATACCACTACTAAACTCTTATTGAGAGTGAAGACACTAAACATAAACAGTAATTATTGGAGAGTGTTTTCATAAATACTGGTTTATATATAACACTAGGGGTAAAAGAAAACAGGGTTGTACATACCTGTAACTATTGTTCATTGAGTTCTTCTGCGCAGGCATGCACATACGTGCAGACCAGACACTTGGAAAAATCTTTAAAGCTTTAAAGCTTTTAAAACGCTCCTTAGGGGCCACTTCTCCCGAGTCATGTAGACTCATTTTCCCACCAAAATGGGCATGTGATAAAGGAGGAGCGGCCTCTCAACCCCCCAGTCTCCTGAGCCGCTGTGAGCTGCAACTGGATCTACCAGAGAGTTCACAGCGGGGCAAGAGGGAGGGTATGTGTGCCTGCACAGAAGACCTCGATGAACAATAGTTACAGGTATGTACAACCCTGTTTTCATCATCGTTCTTCTGTGCAGGCACACATGGGAGATTACCAAGCTAAACACAATAAGGAGGTGGGGTGAACATTCTTTATTAATACACTTCAAGTCAAAAACATTTTAGTGCAAAAACTGAACGCATAAGAAACAGTTCAAAATGTTTAGAAAAATATAGATAACTCTGTTGATTAAAAACTATATACTATATAAAAACTACATATATGTATCTGATATATACATTCATATACATACCCTGAAGAATTATATACAAATATAAACACTATATATAGTTACCCCCACCTGGGCCGATTCCAGACGGCCCTCTGCAATCCAAAACGTTGCACGTTGTCGCGCGTCATCGCACGGAAAACGCGAAATATCGCGTTTTCTCACGCGAGTTTTGCACAAGGTTGCGCAAAACTCGCGCGAGAAAACACAATATTTCACGTTTTCCGCACGATGACGCACGACAACACGCAATGTTTCGGATTGCAGAGGGCTGTCTGGAATCGGCCCTGTAATCGTCTTGTATAGTCACCCTGCTAAGTAAGTGGTTCTAATTACGGTCATTTTCAAGTGATCAGAGATTGCAGTACAGCTCTCACCACTGCCACATCTCGTGGTGTGTCAACATTAACAGCATAATGTTTTACAAAGGTGTCTGAGGAAGACCATGTAGCTGCCTTACAAATTTGAGACTCCGGTACACTCCTCAAGAAGGCCGAGGACAACACCTGGTTGAATGAGCCTTTATCTGCAAGGGGCATTCTACATCAGTTTTCTAGTATACTTTTCTGATAGCAGAGACAATCCACCTGGCAATTGTTTGTGATGAAGCATGCTTGCCTTTATTAGGGCCTCCATAACAGACAGACAAACTGGAATCAGTGCGAAAACCTTGAGTTCTGTGTAAATAAAATGACAACACTCTCCTTAAATCTAGAGAGCGGAGTGCTCTTTCTGCCTTTGACTTGGGTTCAGGGAAAAAGACAGGTAGAGAGATTTCTTGGTTCAGATGGAAGGGTGAAATGACCTTAGACAGGAATTGTATACTAGTCTCAGAACTACCATTCTGTCCAGGAACCTCAGGAATGAAGGATCCGACCTAAGTGCAGCCAGCTCACTAACATGCCTGGCAGAGGAGATCACAGCTACTAGGAAGGTCACCTTGAGTGATAATAGCTCCATAGGCTCAAAAGAAAGCATCATAAGTTGGGCCAGCACCAACGACAGTGACCACTGTGGGATTGGGGCTGATACAGCAGGATGCAGGTTATACATTCCCTTAAGGAACTGGAGACTAGTGTGATGTGAAAAGACAGTTTTGCCTTCCATCGAAGAATGGAAGGCAGAAATGGCTGCTAGATGAACCTTTAAAGAAGTAGTGGCCAGGTCTTCTGATTTTAGGCTGCAGAGGTACTCCATAATACTACTCAGAGGGCAATCTATAGGTGTCAGGTTTCTAGACTCAGTCCGACAACAAAAACGTTTCCATTTGACCTTGTATGACTGTCTCATTGATGGTCTCCTAGCATTAAGCAATACTCTTTGCACCTCCAATGACAATGTTAAGTCCCTGCATGGATGCGCCATGCTGTTAGATGCAAGGAGCTGGGTTTGTGGTGGTACAGCTCCCCATAGGTCAGGATGTCCTGGGTCATTGGCAGGCATATGTACCTCTGTTCTGACAGACTCAGTAACTTCAGGAACCAGATGTGTCTGGGCCAGAAAGGGCCCAGTCTTGTCTGACTGGATTTTGCTCAGTGCCCTGAGGATCATAGGAATAGGCAGGAAGAAGTAGAATAGTTTGTTTGACCAAGTAATTTGGAAGGCATCCCCAAGAGACAGGGGTCACTCTCAGCTCTGGAACAGAACAAGGGGCAATTGGCATTGCATGCTGTGGCAAACAGGTCCACCTCTGGTACGCCCTACAGGGTAAAAATGTAACTGAGACAATAGTTGTCCAGGTTCCACTCATGATTGGTGTCTAAGGCCCTACTCAAAACATCCATTCTGGTGTTGTTTGATCCTGCAATGTGTATGGCATGAAGCAAGACTTTGTTGGCAATAGCCCAGTTTCAGACTGCTGTAGCCTCTGCACATAGGGCCAGGGACCTCCTTGTTTGTTTATGTAGTACATGGCCGTAGTGTTGTCGGTCTGAATCTGGACATTCTTGCCATGCAGGATAGCTGTAAAGAGACAAGAACAAAAGGACCCAAGTCTACCACGTGCTCCAACCACTCTCACTCCAATCTGGCAATCATGGACTCTTTTTATACTTAAAAAGTGCACTTGATTAAGTATAAAAAGAGTACATGATTGCCAAATTGGAGTGAGAGTGGTTGGAGCGCGTGGTAGACTTGGGTCCTTTTGTTTTTGTGCTCATACCCATGGGAGCCTCTGTTGTTTTCTTGTAAAAGAAACAAGAGAAAAGCAGATGGCTTTGAATTCCAGTATGTTAATATGCAATGCTTGGTCTTGTAGGGACAAGAAATCCTGAATGGAAAAAGACCCACATCCTCAAGAGGAAGCATCAGTGGTCAAAATAATGTTGTGAGGGGACGTGCCAAAGAGCATACCCCATGAAAGTTTAGACTCAAGGTACCACCATACTAATAATATGAGTATGTGTCTGGGTATTGAAAATGTATGACCAGGAGAGTATAGAGTGGCTTGATACCTTCTTACAAACCAGTTCTGCAGGGTGTGCATATTCAAGTGTGCATAAGGCATCACAGCCATGGAGGCTGCCATGTGACCCAACAACCTTTGTATTCTCCACACAGGTTGGAAGTGATTCTCGGAGAACATAGACACCAGCGTCTTGATGGCATGTTCCCTTTCAGGCGGCAAGTAAGCCTTAGTGTTCTCTGAATCGAGGACTGCACCAATGTAACTCACCCTCCGACATAGTTCCAATTTAGATTTGTTAAAGTTAATAATCAATCCCAACCATAAACAAGTATTTACTACCAGGGAAGCATCCTTTTGTAGTTCTTCTTTTGATGATGCTGAAATAAGCCAATCATCAAGGTATGGAAAAATAGAACAACTTTGCTCTCTAAGATGGGCCACAATGGGTGTCATATACTTTGTAAACACCCTAGGTGCAGTAGATAGCCCCAAATGATAATACTGTGTACTGGTAGACTGTTCAAGTACTTGAAAGACAGGTATTTCCTGTGATCTTTTTTAATAGCAATGTGGAAGTAAGTGTCCTTAAGATCCAGGACTGAAAACCACTCACCAGGGTTTAACAAGGCCAAGACAGCTACTAGGGTTACTATTTTGATGTTTTCAGATACCAATTAAGTCCTCTTAAATCAAGAATAGGTCTAAGACCTCCATCCTTCTTGGGTACAAGAAAGAACTTTGAGAAAAACCCTGGGGAAGGATCTACATCTTTCACCGTATAATTGCCCCTTTTTAAAGAAGGGCTTCAATTTCATTTTCAAGTTCAAGCAAAACATTGTTAACAGCTGCAGATGGCAGAATGCAATTAGGAGGCACCACACACTCTAACCTGTAGCCATGTTCAATAATGGCTAAGACTCAAGAGTCAGATGTTACTGACTCCACTCCAATAAGTAGGCAGACAGGTGATCTACATAGGAGCAGTCAGGGTTAGAGGTGGCAGCAACATGTCAAAATTGCTTGGAAGGACCCTGGTTGTCCTTCCTCTGATGCTGTTGTTGTCATTTTGGCTTATATGATCTCCTCCTATTCTATTAGTTGGATTGGTAAGAACACTGATAGGACCCTTGGTACTTGTCCCTGTTTGTGGGGCCGGTCATAGGGTTGGTACCGGTAGAACTGATAGCGAGGAAAGTACCTAGGTTTATAGTATCGTTGGTATGAAGGCAAGATCCCTAAGGACTTTGCTGTTTTCCTGTTCTTTTTCTTTTGTGAGAGAATCTTATCTGTGGTAGAAGCAAACAAGGAAATGCCCTCAAATGGCATCACCTTGATCCTTGTCTCTGGTGGTAAACTTGTCAAGCGAAGCCAGGAGTGATGGTGAATCAGGATGGCACCTCCCCATTCCCTTGGCAGATGTTTCCACTGAGTGCCTTTCAGCATACATCTGCTGTTTTGATGATAGAGCTGCTGCTATCATGGTCCTCTTATCTTGGGGAATGTCCTTGATGTACTCACTCTACTTCTCCCAAAGATAGAGTTGATAGCCTTTTATTATGGTTTGATAATTGCCAATTCGTAAATTGAGTGCTGATACTGAATACTGTCTCCTTCCTAGGGCATCAGTCTTCTTGCTGTGGTTCTAAGTGTGTGCTCACTCAATTGTGCTGGACTTCTTCAGTAGAGCCTGCTCAACAACTTCCCTTGAGCTACTGGTGTAAATGTAGCTACATCGAGGTCCAGGGTGGTCGCCATCCTTGACATCTGTTCTACATAGATTCTCAGACATCAAATGGGGATCTGGATGGCACCTCCCCATTCTGGGGAGACTACAGGAAGTGCCCTCAAATGGCATCTCTTCCACCTTGATCCTTGTCTCCGATGGTAAACTTGTCAAGCGAAGCCAGGAGTGATGGTGAATCAGGATGGCACCTTCCCATTCCCATGGCAGATGTTTCCACTGAGTGCCTTTCAGCATACATCTGCTGTTTTGATGATAGAGCTGCTGCTATCATGGTCCTCTTATCTTGGGGAATGTCCTTGATGTACTCATTCTACTTCTCCCAAAGATAGAGTTCATAGCCTTTTATTATGGTTTGATAATTGCCAATTCATAAATTGAGTGCTAATACTGAATACTGTCTCCTTCCTAGGGCATCAGTCTTCTTGCTGTGGTTCTAAGTGTGTGCTCACTCAATTGTGCTGGACTTCTTCAGTAGAGCCTGCTCAACAACTTCCCTTGAGCTACTGGTGTAAATGTAGCTACATCAAGGTCCAGGGTGGTCGCCATCCTTGACATCTGTTCTACATAGATTCTCAGACATCAAATGGGGATCTGGCTGCAGGGGTGACATCCTTATCTAGGGATGGATCTGAGGCTGTCTCAGATCCAATCTCTGATAATGCTGGGGCTGGTTCCTCCTCATCTTTGGAGTCATAGGATGCTTTTAGCTGGGCTGGATATGGCAGGGGCAGCCAGGTCCTTCCCGTTGACCTCGACGGTCTCGGATCTGACAGGAGTGGGGTCCCTGGACTGGCAGGCCTGTCAGCTTTTGAGTACCTCAGTTCCAGAGGCTGCCTACTGCCGTATCTGAGAGGTGTTGGAGAGTTGGAGCCTAATGGTCTCAGATCCGGATGCAGCATTGGCTCTCTACTTGACTCCTACCTCCAATCAATCCGAAAGCCAGGCTGGCCCTCCTGAAGCTCCCCTTCCGACATCAATGTCTTGGGTGAGTGAAAGTGTGGAGAAGGTATTTGGGGAACAATCAGAATGACGTCCTCGGAGTCCCTGGGGGCTGTAACGGTTGGTCATAGGAAGTTCTCATCTCTGACCCTGCTCTTGAGCCTGAAGCTGCAGTAGACTTTTTGCTGGGCTTAGTATGGGTCCTCAACTCCGATCAGCTCAACTCTGAGCAGGACCAACTCTGACCGGGATTTCTCCCCGGATTTCATCTTTGAGTCAGAGCGGGAGACATGTTTTGTCTGCTTGGGTCCAAAGGTACAGGTTTTTCAGCAGCTTCAACATGGCTGGTTCTGATGTCACCACCAACCTGGCTGAGACTACAGACACCGCTCTGGAGTGGTGATCAGGGGTTGAAGAGGGCCGCGATCCTCTGGCTCCCAACAGGGGGACCTGATCCTTGGGGATTGGTGATTTAACAGCAAACACCTTTTCCCATACAGCAGCTTTGAGGTGAACTGCTCTCTCATTGCTAGCTTTGGGAGTAAATTGGTAGCAAATGGCACAGGCTCCCACATTATGTCCCTCACCCAGGCAAAGGAGACATAAGTCATGCTGATCTGAGTGCATCATCTTGATCAAACACTGAGCGCACTTTTTAAATAAGTCCTTTGCCTCAGTCATGGCAAAGGATGAGTACACAGACTCACAGAAAGCCGAAGTTGTCAAAGCACAGTCCACAATCCAAAAAGAGAAGTCAGAGAAGTCAAGACGGTCTGAAAGTTCAGTATAACCCATAAATTTAGTCAGAATCAGAAACGAATGAAGCAACAAGCTAAGATCCTCTCCTTGCGGTGGCTCAGAAAGAATCGGGGGGAAGAGGGGTCACTCCTCCTTTATCATGTGCCCAGTTTGTTGGGAAAATGGGATCCTACGTGACTCAGGAGAAGCAGCCCCTAAAGGAGCTTTTTAAATGCTTTAAAGGTTTTTCTGAGTGGCTGGCCTGTGCGCATGAGCAGTCCCATATGGGACTGCAGAGAAGAAGGATGATGAACAGTACAGTTTACATGTATCAGTAATTACTGCTACTGAATTCTGTAAAGATGCGTGTTCTCTTCCTGTGTGGTTGCTGTGGTAGTAGGGTTGCCAACTCCAGGCTGGGAAATTTCTGGACATTTGGTGGTAGACTCTGGGTATGGTAAGGTTTGGGGAGGGGAGAGGAGAGGAAGGATTTCTAAGGGTATAATGCCATTGAGTCCACCTCCATAGCAGCCATCTTCTTCAGGAGAACTGAAGAAAACTAGTTTATAAATCCAGGATATCTTGAGACCTCACTTGGAGGTTGGCAATCTTATGTGGTGGTGGTTGTACTCTCACTTCGCTGCTGCTAGTTTGGTCTCCTTCTGGCAACCCTCTGGATGCTGAGATGAGAGCGCAGAGGTAGTGGTGAAGTGTGTGTATGTCTGTGTGGGAGGGGTGTTGTTGGAAAGACAGGCCTTCTATCAGTAGCATGAGATCAAGGAGGCTCAGAGCTTACCCATCCTCCAGCCCCTGCAGTGGTGACTATTTCAAGGTCAGAACTGCCTGCCAGCTGCAAGTCATATCAGGAAATGACCTTGGCCACTTTCCTGGAACATGGATAGGGTGCCACATTGAGGAACAGTGCTTAGAAGAGCCACAGAAGGTATGTCAAAGAGCCACACATAGCTCCCAAGCCTCTAAGTGAATATCACTGTTCTATAATAATTACAATAGGCAGGGCTCATTTCAAAGGGGAACAAGCAGGAACACAGTTCCGGCAGTTCCTGAAAGAGGTCACATGTCAGGTGGCCCCACCCACCTGACTCTCAGCCATTTTGGGTTCGTTTCAGCCTAAATTGGGGCTGAAACAGCATAGATCGGGCCTCTGACGAGTGGTGGATCACTCTCCCACTCAGCATCAGCCTGATCCTGACCATTTTGGGCCCCCTTTCAGCCATTTTCAGCCCCTTTTTGCCATTTTGGGCCCAATTTCGGCCCTGAATGGCCAGAATTGGGTCCAAAACAGCCAGGATAGGTGATGTCAGGGGGTGTGGCACATGCAAATCAGCTATGCCAATGACAGACATCTAGTGATGTCAACGGGTGTGGCATATGCAAATGAGTTGTGCTAATGAGTTATGCTAATGAGTTCCTCCAGCTCTTTTTCTACGAAATGACCCCTGACAATAGGATGTATTGTGTTGACTTCAGTGATCACTGGCAACATAGCTAGAAGTCAGCATGGGGTAATTAAAAACAATGGTCACCAAGCACCAGGAAGTTTGTAAGAACAGGACCCTAGTGTTACATTTTAAGAAACATCTTAATATCCCATGTAAAAGAAGTCTAAGGCTGAGAAGCAGCAACTCAGATCACCTCCACTTTACGAACAGGTCATGGCTCAGTGATAGAGCATACACTTTATATGCAAAAGTTCTGGGTTTCAGTTCCAAGCATCTCCACATAAAAGGATCAGGTAGGTGATCTTCTGTTAGTCAGAATAGACGATGCTAATCTTGATAAACCAATGCTCTAGCTCATCATGGCAGCTTCATGTGACTCTACATACTTCTACACCAGGTTTCATGAGATTTTGTACAGTAATATTCAGTAACATGATGTATTATATTAGCTGTGGATTACCAACCTGTAGGGTACTATTTCAAAGATTCCCATACTGGATTCAGCATGCCACTGTATTTTGGTAGAAATTATGGTACATATAATAATCTGAAAAAGAAAACAGGGAATTATACAACAGATTGTAAATTATTGACTATATATAAATCATATAGAGCCAAGGAGTATATCATTCTATATAAACCATTTTCTAAAATAGAAAGAGGGTGTGTGTCTCTGCTTTTGTGTTATCCAAAAAGGCGGTCTTCTAATTAGTTGGGGGAATTAGTTTAAAGGAGACAAGCGAGAGGGGATAACTGGGATTCTCCACCTATGTTTACAGAGATTATTCCCTTAAGAGCTCTCAAAATGAACCAGCCAAATGTTCAACTGGAAAGGTTTTTATTAAAAGAGAAATAAAAGGGCAAGCGTACAAACATCACACACAGCCACATACAAAGCTAACTAAGAGAAAATCAGGAAGGAAAAAGGGAGAAAGCCGTTTTGGGAAAGGTGATAATTACCAGTCACAAAGAGGACATCTGTGGATGCAGCAGCAAAATGACCAGCATTTCATGGAAAAGAAGAGAAGGCCCAAATGGTGTGTGTGTGTGTGTGTGTGTGTGTGTGTGGCTGGATCCAAAGACACACAGACACGCCCCCCAAACAATGACTTACTGGGTTTTCTGGAGGTAGGTAATGAGTTGGGAGAGGCTTAATGAGTCTACCTGAGGGGGTCCATAGGTGTAAATGGTGCTTGATGACCCTTTAAGTACTGGATAGGAAAAGCTACCAGGTTTGGTGAATAGAGTTAGGTGGTGCTTAATCAGAATAAATGAGTGAGGAAAAATGAGGCAGGGCATCTATGAAATTAATCAGAAGTTTCTTAGGCGATCTCATTGTCCTAAATTATGCATCTCTCTGGGGTGTGGAGTGGTTCTTTAGTTAGCCAGCTGATCTGATTCTCTTTTAAAAATATTTTTCCAAACTCCTGCCTGACATCTATTTTGTTTTATTTCAGGCAGTGCAGGTGGGGCAGAGGATCCTCTGCCCTGGGTAGGGGGATGGCAAGTCTACTGGATGACTTTGGGCCAGTCACACACACTGCATAATATACCCCACAGGGTTATTGTGAAGATAAAATGCAGAAGAGGAGAATACACTAAGCTGCTTTGAGCCCCCATTGTGGAGCAAGCTGGGGTATAAAGTAAATAAATAATAAATATAGCTGAAGACAGGGGGAAGATAATAGACCAGTGGGTGGGAAGGAAAAAAGGAAGCATGGAAAGGTGAGGATATGAGAGTGGCCAGGAGGAGGGAAAGAAAGGAGGTGGAATAGAATGGAAAATGAGATTCCTCCCACAAGTCCTTTTGAGTTCCCCATTGCACAACTGGGACTGGCTTGGCAGCTGGCACTGTGTAGTTGGGCCAGCAGCTGGCACTGCACAGCAGCTGGAACTGAACACTTTCCCCAGGGAGAGGCTGCCAGGAGGAGGGAAGGAGGGAAAACTTAAGGTGGCAGAAGAGAAAAGATGGTTGGCTAGTGGGTGGGAATGAGAGAAGGAAACAGGAAAAAGGGACAGGCTTTAGGGCTTTCAGTGAAGGGTGGGGAAGGAGAAAATGAGATGTCCCCTGCAAGTCCTTTGGAACTGGTCCATAGAGCGTAAATTAAAAAATCCATACAGTGGGGCTAGGGCAGATGGGGCAGTTTTCTATGTGCTTGAGGGAAGCATCAGGTTTGCACAAAAATCTGAAATCTCAAAAAGAAATACACTTGAGATGAGACAGACTCAAAAATCATAAAACAACCACCACCACCACCACCACCAATTTATATACTGCCCTTCAGGACAACAACGCCCACTCAGAGTGGTTTACAAAGTGTGTTATTATTATCCTCATAACAATCACCCTGCGAGGTGGGTGGGTACCCAGCTGGCTTCAAGTGGCTGAGTGGGGAACCAGTTCTCCAGATTAGAGTCCTGCCACTCTTAACTACTACACCAATCTGGCTCTTTTAAGTTTGCTTCTTTAAGAAAAGTGTGCCACTGAGATCTCACAAGCCTATGTTGTAAGACTCTCCACCTTTTTTTAGGCATCAGGTTGGCAGGGAATTGTTGGCAGGTCCCCTTACCCTCTTAGTGGATGGGGGGGACCCATCGCTTACCTGTTGAGAAAACTTCATGTGTGCGCATAGCACTCTTCCAGTGCCAATGCAATGAACACTCTTTTAGGAGTGACATCATTGTGCTGCCCACAGGAATGCTCCTTCACTTAACGCTGGGTCAATTCTTATACAATCTGTCTATTTGGGGCCTAAATCGGTTCCAAGCAAAGAGTGGGAACATTCCTGCAGCTGGTACAATGTCATCACTCCTGGAAGTGACGTCATTGTGCCCCGCTAGGACTGTGCCCTCTGTGGGCTTGCCCAGGAGGTATTTTGCCTCCTGGTTTCATTCTCCAAGTCTTTTCTCCCTGCCAGCCAGGTGACTGGCAGCCCTATCCTCCCCTGAGGTTGTGCCTTCAATTTCTTCTCTTTCTGAGCACCCAGCAAGGAATAGAGCAGCTCAAGCCACCCCCTCCTCACTAGGGTTGCCAGGCCCCTGACTCCCCTGCACAGCATGCACTCCCAGCTTGTGTGATGACATCACTTCCGGGAAGTGACATCATCACACGGGTCAAGGGACGGCCTGGGAGCACTCCCGTGCTCACCAGGGTGATGAATTGGGCCCAATTTGGGCCCTCTGCAGAGTGTGATTTGGCCCAAATCAGGCTGCTCTGGGTGCGGGAGAGTACTGCTTCACCCAGGAGTGTGCTGCACTGCCTGGGGGCATGCCTCAGGAAGCATGCCCCCCTGCTGGCCTGGTAAGCGGGAGTGGGGGTGGAGGGTGGGAACAGGGGATCCTCCACCCCGGGCAGGGGAGTGACACCCCTACTCCTCGCCCTGGTGTTTATAGGGCTTAAATAGCCCAGGATGGGCTTTTCTGGCTCCACTCCCCCTTTTCCCTCTCAGGAGGCCTAAAGGCCTTGTGAGAGCTTCCTCCCAAGTCAGCAGACTCTAGGCTTCTCAGTTGCCTACCAGTGGCAAGCAATCTTTCTGGAGTTTGCCCCTTTGCCTGCTGATTGCTGGTGAGCAATTTATAATGGTAAGTGCCAGGCTCCTACTCCTCCTGCCAGGGAAGTTAAAGAGACTGCCAACCCTATCTGTATTGTAGTCATCTGCATGCACTGGATACCCAATGTGGTCCCAGACTTCAGTGGGATGGGGCAATGGGGCAATGGCCGCAGCTCAGTGGTGGTGGTGGTAAATGGTAGTGGTGCAGAGTTCTGAGGTCTGGCCTGGCCCTGCAGACAGACTAAAAAAGGTAAAAGATAGAAGGAAGAAAAGGGAAAGGGAGAAACAAAAATGGTAAGAAGGGAAAGTTGAGTATGGGGGAGTGGAATAGGAAACAGTGGAGGGGAGAGGGGGCAGAGTAGAATTGCCAACAGGTGGGTCCCAGTGATCTCCCAGAATTAAAACTGATCTCCAGACCACAGAGATCAATTCTCCTGGAGCAAATGGCTGCTTTGGGGTGTGGGCTGTATGGCATTATACCCTGCTGAGGTCTCTCTCCTCCCCAAACCCCATCCTTCTAGGTCCCTCCAAATCTCCAGGAATTTCTCAACTCAAAGTTGGCACCCCTAGGGTGGAGTCTGCCAAGGCAGAAGCAGAAAAGATAGGAAGGTAGGTGGGTGAGGAGATGCTACAGGCACTGCCAGTGGTGAGACAAAGAGGAAAAGCAAGAGGGAAAGATTGGGGAAATGAGTCCTCCTCCATATTTATATTTATATTTTTGAACAAAAGGTTCTAATCTATGTTGTTTAAATTAAAACTTGTTAGTCTTTAAGGTGCAACAAGACTTCTGTTTATTTTTGCTATAACAAACTATTACCACTATCCTTCTGGAATGACCAACAGGACACTCAACATTACTATATTGGGTGTTCCTGTGGTATGCTAGCCATATAGCAGTTGCTTCAGAAATACCTATACATAATAGTAATTTCTTCTAAAATATATTTCACATTTAGAGCACATAATATCTATGTCTAACATTTCAGATTTGTAATCTAAAGCACAGTGTTTAAAGGTTAAAGGTCTTCTTTTATTATAAACATTTCAGAAATATATCAAAGCATATTTTCCTGAAAATGGTAACAAGATTAGTATAATAAAGAATATTTCTTTTCCAATCAGATTTCTGTGCTCTAATGTACTTTTGGGCATGACATTACCTCATTAATTTCAATGATCCATGCTTATTGTCCTGTGCATTAAATTCAGAAATGAAAGAGGAGGCTCTTGCAGACAGGAAAACTATATGAACTGTGAAGCTCTTGTGCACATAAACAAAAACTGGGCTGGGGTATTAGACAACATGAGTAATTTTTCCCAGGAGCTCAGTGCTTTTTGGCACTATTGAGGAATTGCTCTTATGCAATGGAAGTAAACAGTGTTTCCACATAGTACTTTAGCCTAACTAGACATGGCACTGGGATTTTTATGAATAGTACCTAACTGATGCTTGTTTGTTTCCCCCACAGGGTAAATACCATCTCCAGAGGGCTGATCAGGAAAATAGCATGAAGGAAAATGTTACCCCACTCATACTACAAAAATTAAACATTCTCCTTCCTTCTGTGTCCCATGCTGCCTCCTTTTACTTCTGTCCTGTGAGCTGATCTTTTCTGCCTGGAGACAGAGATTAGGCAAGGGAGGGAGAACAGGCAGGAGGAGTTTAACCATGTCAGTATGATTGAAAGTTGGCATCTGAGGCTGTAGCCATAGTCAGCAGAGGCCTGATACTAAGCTACAAGGAAAGGAACCCCCCCCCCATTCATCTGGAGCACTTACCCATCTTTTCCCTCCTACCCTTGCTGCTCTGAAAAGGTATAAAAGGTATTTTAAAAAATTATTTCCTAAGGGCATATATGAGTGCCAGCACTTCTGTGGGAGCAATAAAGGAAACTGGATCTCCTCTGACTCCCTCACCAACCTTCTATTAGATGATTCAACAGTATTTTGCCAGACAACTAGGCACTGTATTCAGAAAAAATTGTCATAAACCAAACCATGTATTTAAAAAGTCTGAAGGACAACATGGAAAACACTGGAATGCAATGGTTTGGTAATGTCTGGATTATCTAATAAATTAATAAACCAATGATGTAGCTTTGGGAGAAAAAAGAACTGAAGTCACAGCAGCCTAGCAGGATGAGGTCTCCCAATCCCAATTTGGTTGAAACTGTCAGGATCAAATGAGTTACTAACTGAAAAATATGGAAATAGAACACTAATTTATGTGAGATTTTACCTCAGAGTTCTCTTGTTTTAGGTCAAGCTGCTGCTAGTGAATACCGAATTAAATAGAAGGGGAAAGGTTAAGAATTTTTCAGCATCTGTATGTGCATTGTTTATAGTACGTCTTAGACAGTTTTCTTTTTTGCATTGTTTTATAATTTTGTAATTCTAGTTTTATTGCATTATTTATTAGATGTTTTATGTTGTCTGATTGAATTGGTTGCCTTGGGAGTAGGTAGATTTTTTGCAGACAAATGGCTGGGAAAGAGAGACTAATACAGCCCACCCCCAACAACCTGAAGCCACCTCCAACTGCTTTAGATGGAACTACTTAGAACATGCCCTTAGAGATGTTCAGTGGAATTAGTCAAACTCTTCTTCCTATACCAAAGTCAAAAGGCAATATTTAAAGAAGTTTACTTTATGAAATAGTTATCTGCTTAAAGTATCACATCAAGTGGTTTTTCATGTGTTGAGAAAATAATGGTCTGTGGGGCATAAATGTTTATTTATTTAATATATTTTTATGCTGTCTTTTTACTTGGGATCGTATTTAAACATCATAAACATCAAATGTCACATTCCAACATTAAAAATATTTTTTAAATATATAAATAATTCAATAAAAACACACACACAACACCAAAAATCAGAGAGGAGGCCAATTTTTTGGGAGGGGGGTATGCCAAACAGAACAACGTTCTCACATGTTGGCAGAAGACAACAATAGATGGAGACAGAAAAATCTCCCTGGGGAGAGAGTTCCAAAGTTTTGGTACCATGATCAAGGAGGCCCTTTCTTGGGTTGTCACTCATCTAGCCTCAGATAGCGGGGCACCCAAAGCAGGGCCTCTAAAGATGACTGGAGTGGACAAGTAGATTAAATGTAAGATACCCACCAGAAGAAGTTCCATTGGAAATTCAACAGGGCTGTGCTTGTAAGTTATCTTAATACATTTACTGACCCTCAGCATGACTAAAGCAAGCAAAAACAGTAGTATACTGGTGGAATTAGCTTTTGGGAGCCCCATGCAATAGTGTATCAAGTTCTGAAAAAAAGAAAATAACAGATAGTTCAAAAGGAGTAATTTTAATGAATGTTAACTCACTTCAAAATGAAGGTGGCATTGCAATTTGAGTTCTAGGATTTCTAGTTCAGAAATTGTTAGTAGATTATGAATATATTAATATATAGAATATTAAATAGATATAAACAGATTATAAAATAACTATTATAAGCAAAAACATTTCCTTCACAAATGTAACGTTATAAATTTCTGTATATTAAAATATAACAAAACCTATACATGCAATATCCAATCTCTATGTACTTCACAATATAAAGCCCAATCCTGAGCAAGTAAGGATGCCAGACTCCTGCCAGGGGTGGGGGATCCCCGACCCTGCCCCCACGCCCCGCCCCCACTTACCTGGCCAGCGGCGGGAGCTCACCTTCTGTGCACGCTCCCCTGCAGCGCTGCGCACTCCCATGCGCTGCAGCTGCCTGGATTGGGCCCGTTTTGGCCTGGATCAGACCCAGATTGGGGCTGCTGCGGAGTGAAATGAGCATGTTTCCTGGAAGTGATGTCATCGTGCTTGTGGGAGCACGCACATGCTTTGCACGCACGCACCCCCCCCCCCCCACACGCAGGAAAGTGGCAGACAACAACCCCACACCAGAGGTTGAGGGGGCCTGGCAACCCTATGTGCAAGTTTGCTCAGAAGTAAGTCCTACTGTTTTCAGTAATGGTACACAGGACTGCACCCAAGCACTTGCAATGCTATGGTGCAGCTAAGATGGCTTCTGCTATGTTAAGTCTTGTACCTGTAATCCATTTGGGGTTGTTTCCAGCAGCAAAATCAGAATAACAGCATTAGAAAAACACCTACTGATGCAACAATGACAGCCACTCCTACAAAGTTCCTATCAACCATCTCACCAGGCACCAGCCATGATCATGCGCACTGCTGATACTCCAACACTAACTATGCATTGAAGATGCCAATCCATAAATTGTAACAACAGGAATATCAATATAACATTTTGTAACCCATTCCATATATGCAATACATGAATCAGCTGCCAAATACAATCCATGGTGCTTCTAGCAGCACAGGCTCCCATAGATCAACATTAAAGAGACCTTCAGACTTGGAGGGTGAGGCCAATGCAGTCATGTTCACTCCCTCTCTATGATTATTGATTTCAACACTCTTGATGTTATCTGTTTTCACTGTGACATGAATTGCACTACAGTAAGTCATATAAAATAGGATTACAGTTTGTGTGGCTTCCCATACCAAGGAGAAACGGGGACCAGGCTCTCATATTGTGGAGAAGGAGAGGGAAGCTGGCATTTGGGACTTTTATTTACTCCCATGGTTATTTATGAAACCAGTTTTGTACACATAACTGATATAGAAGTGATTATTACCTTTGGGGGAAAGAGAAGCTGACAATACTGACCATTCCTTTATTCATTTCCCACCATAGCCCAATTCCCCGTTTTCCTCATTATCTTGATATTATTGTGACAGATTAGGGCTTCTGCCATTCCAAATTTCCTCCACGGCAACAGACTTTCTATGTCTGGGCAACTTGTCTGGGCAACTTTCTATGTCTGGGCAACTTCAATATGCTGGTGTAACTCATGAAGCCTACATGCACACACTTGGTATTCACACAGACTCCATGCTCACAAGCTGGTAGTGTAGGTAGTGTAGGTGGCTTCCCACAGGGAAACTGGGCTGTCATACTATGAGGAACTAGAGAGTTAGGATTCCCAGTCATATCCATAGCCCACTGTCCAAGCAGAACCTGAATGCACTACATAGCCATACATCTATGTTATGCTCTCTCAATTCATTATAATACTATGTTCCAATTATTTGGCACTCTCTGTGTCTGTGTGCTTGGAGATGAGAGCTGAAGCCATTGTCCTACTATATTAGTTTGCAACAAAGTAGTCTGAAGACCCTTAAGAAACATATTGAATTTAGGGTTGCTAACTATCTGGAGAAAAAAAATATCTTGCCCCTTTAATAGAGGCTTAATGGAATGTAATTTGTCAGTTGATATTTACTTCCTTGGCATGAAAAGCTTCAGCTGCTCATTTCTACACATTAAACCACTATTGATTGGACAGGACATTTTTCTCCAGATCCATTTACAACCCTAATTATCTACATCAACTTGAATTTTATTTGGAATTTCTTACATTGTTCTCTTTTCCAGCTGAGATAGGGTTGTAGCTTTCAAAAAAACAAAAAAGGTGGATTTACTCACATAAAAAATTGCCAAAGGACCTGAATGAAAGTCAATTACAATTCCAAAGATAAAGGAAAACTGGGATACAATGACATGTAGTGCTGCTGCAGTGAGATAAGCATTCATGAGAGTTTCTGACAGGTATGTCGTGACATATCCCAAGCCGATTAAACCTAAAAGTAACTAAATGAAGACACAAAAGAAACAAAATAAGATACTGGGAGTTGTAAGGCCTAGGCATCAAGCCCAGCCTCCCACAATGCCTTCTACATATGATCTTCAAAGCAATTATTGTCCAAATCAGCATCCTCCAAAGACACAACCTTGGAGCAAAACTTTCTACCTGGATTATCCCCACCAAAAATGTTGTAGATGCAGTAAGAGTCACAGCTTCCATATATATTTTAATCGAATTTTCATCAGACATGTTGACCAGAGTGCCACTGCTTGGCAATGTAACATTGAAATTAAGAGTTTTCTGAAAATTTGCTATCATTGCATTCAGAATAGTGAAAGAACCTGTTGCCAAAAAAGGAAGAAAGCAAAGATTAAGCATAATATTTTTATTTATTAGATTTTTATGCTGACTCTCACTCAAATGAAGCCTGAAGCGGTTTACAAGAATTGTAAACAATTAAATGATTTAAAACAATGTAAATATTATATGTTAAAACTAAAAACATAACACTGCAATTAAATGTTCGTAGAAATACCAGCAGTAATAAAAACAACAACTGGGTGGCAAAGATTTCATTCCAGTCATGGCTGGTTAAAGTCCTGTTGAAATAGCTCCACTGAGGAACTTGGATAGGTCCTGCAGCACACACAAATTGTCTGACAGAGCATTCCATCAGGATGGGGCCACCACAGAGAAAGCCCTCAACCAGATACCCCCAGTAAGCTGCGAGATGAAGAATGCAGACTTCATGGGGGATCATATCGGGAGAGCTGGTCTTTCTGGTATGATGGTCCCAGACTGTGTAAGGCTTTAAAGGTTAAAACCAGCACCTTGAATTTGATCTAGAAACCAATGGGAAGCCAGTGCAGCTGCCGTAAAATAGGCTGTATATGGGCAGACCATGATGAATTGGTCAAGAGCCTAGCAGCTACATTCTGGACAACCCGCAGTTTCTGGAGCATCTTGAAGACCAGTCCTGCATAGAGCGAATCACAGGAGTCTAACCTGGAGATGACTATGGCATGAATCACTGTGACCAGGTCTGATTGAGATAGGTCTGGGGCCAGCTGGCAAGCCCGGTGAAGATGGTAGAATGCTGACCTTACCACTGTGCATGCCTGTTTATTCATAGAAAGCAAGGTATCCAACCAACCCCTCCAGGGTCCTCACGGAATCCACCAATGATAACTGGACCTCACCAAAAGCCAGTAGCTTCACCCCCTCCAGAGGCCTGATTCTATTCAACCAGATGACTTCTGTCTTAAATGGATTCAATTTCAGACAGCTCTGTCTTAACCATCTAGCCACAGCATCCAGGTAACAGGTGAGGTTTGAGAAAGCTGCCTCAGGCTGCTTATTCAGCAAGAGAAAGAGCTGGGTATCATCAGCATATTGATGGCACCCATCGCCGTACCTCCTGATAAGTTCTGCCAGAGCATGCATATAAATATTAAACAACATTGGGGACAAGATTGCACCCTGGAGAACATCACACACCAGTGACCACTTGGAGGACCTTTTTGTCTCCAATGGCAACCTTCTGAAAGTGTCCCTAGAGGAATGAGGAAACCACACTAAGGAAGTACCTTGAACCCTCAGTGAGGCCAGGTGGTTGACCAGTGTCAAATGATCAACTATGTCAAGAGCAGCTGACAAATCTAACAATATCAGCAATGCTGAAATGTCGCTATCTAAATGAAGGCAGAGGTTGTCAACCAGGGCTACAAGTGCTGTCTCAGTCCCAAATCCAGGCCTTAGGCCAGATTGAAAAGGGTCAAGTGCAGAAGTTTCATCCAGGAAGGCCTGGAACTGTTCAGCAACTGCTTTCTCAATTACCTTCCCCAAGAATGGCAAATTAGGTATTGGGTAGTAATTGGCTAGGTCCTTTTTATCTAAGGATGGTTTTTTTCAATAAAGGTCTAACTATAGCATCCTTCAAGGAGCTAGGGAAACAACACTGAGTGAAGGACAAATTAATAATTTCCCTCAAGGGGTCTACCACCATCTTCCTGCAGGCGTTCACCATCCAGGAGGGACAGGGATCCAAGGAGCAAGTTGTTGATTTCACAGAAACCAGGACCCTGTCATCATCTGACAAAGAGATCAGGTGGAAATGGTCCAAAACTGGACTAGATGGTACCAACATAGTCTCCATAACATTACTTGAATCAAAACTGGAAGCAGGATCCTGGTGAAGCATCAAGATTTTGTCCACAGAAAAGGACACAAAGAAGTCACTGCTAATTGCCAATTCACTATCAGTTTGGGACTCCACCCTTGGGGAAGTCAGTTGATGAATCACCTTAAATAATTGTGCTGGATGTGAACTAGGGAATGCAATGGAGGCAGAGAAGTAAACCTTCTTTGCTGCCTTCACCACCACCTCATATGCATTCAGTTGGGTTCCATAACTTGTTCTCAAAGCCTCATCACAAGACTGCTGCCAGGTTCACTCTAGCCGTCTGAGCAACCTCTTCAGTTCTCTAAGCGCCTCAGTATACCAAGGATCAAGAGAGGAATGAGGGAGCAGAGGGTGTCAAGGAGCAACCCGATCAATGGCCTTACGAAGACCTTCATTCCAGATCTCAGTAAGCACAGGGACCATGGAGAACAGACTACTTACAAAAGAAATAGGATAGACTTAACTATGTTGAATAGAAAGAGCAGAACTGCAGCCCAGATCTCCACTCTTTTCTTTTTTAAACACTGCATTTATTAACATTTAAATTTTTTACATTATATTTCATATACAAAACAAATGTTATGTTTTTATTATTTTTATCTGGTAAGCCACCTTGAGGTTAAAATAAATAAATAATACAGGAATGAATTGTGTGACCAAATGATACAGGAATGAATACAGAAACAAATGTAACTGTAACAGAAAAACTAGGGAAAGGAAAATAACAGACAAAAGTAGAAGAAAGAATCATTGTTATGTAATGAAATAACAAATTAAACTTAAAGATTAAGGTAAAACTAAATCTTACCTAGTGTTATTAATTTGGCCTGAATATCTATGCAAGTCATTTTAGATAGATGACTGTGTACATTCTGCAGCCTTCCTAAAGGCTGCTTCTTTGATTATCTCACTGGTATTCTGCATCATACAATTTAGGAGGACCCACAAAGGCAGCTGCTTGCACCCAGTTTGACAGTTGGGGATACCTGCTGGTTGCCTTTGAAATGGGTGAGTTAAAAGAGGTAGGGCTGCATTAAACACATTTGCAGATACCTCCAAGATGCTTCGTCGTGTCCATTTAAATAAATAAGAGTTGAGGAACAGCAGATGGACAGAACAATGCTACTTACTGCCTAGGACTGAGTTCTTCTGAGAGCCAAGCTACAAGTGACGAATTACACTTGAATGGCAAGTGAACAGATTCGCGTGTATTCCTCCCTTTTCGCTTGTCATTCACTTGTGCTCCACTTCACCACATAGTGATCAAGTGGAGCGCAAGTGGCAAGTGAACAGGGAGGAATACACATGAGTCTGTTCACTTGCCATTCAAGTGTAATTTGTCGCTTGTAGCTTGGCTCTGAGCTACAGTGGTCACAGTTTAAGCACACTGACTTCCATTTCTCTTAGAAGATATGTGCAGAAAATAGCTTGAGCACTTGAGAGGCAGCAAATAAAAAAACTGCTTTGCTTTTACAAAGGCATTTTTTAACTTTATGCAACATATACTTAAAGGAGAGCTTATGATATGAATCCTTGTTTTAGTGTGAGAATGCAAATTTCTAGTCATAGCAGCTGCAAAGATGATGACAAAAGTTTCCAATGTGGTCGTAAGCAAACATTCATCTAGGCCATTTTCACATGTCGTTAACATGTCGTTAACATTGTGCAACGCTCACGGAACAGTGGCATCTTCATGGCACAATTTCTCATGTCACCTCGTCATGATTCCGTTTTCGTGGCACGATGACATCAGAAATCACAACATAAAGACGCTAGTGTTCTGTGAGATATGCACAATGTTGCATGATGTTAATGATATGTGAAAATGGCCCTAATTTAGCATCCTGTTTCCCACAGTGGCCAGACAGGAAGTCCAGTTCAACAGCATGTTCAATGTCATCCCACACAGACAAATAGTACATTAATTCTAATACAGTTCTTGAGAAATTAATATCGTTATTATTTGTTATTATTTTTTAAACAAATTTAAAATATAAATCAAGTTCATGTTAACTACTACTCACAAATTAAAAACATTTTTTGAAAGGGGAACTGCATACCATCTTTGCTGACAAATGTAAATAGAAATCTATATATCTGTTAGACGCATTTAATAGAATAGAGCAATACTTACCAATAGACATATGGTGTGAAGTTCCAAATATAACATATGTTAAAGTAGAGAAAAATGCAGAATAAAAACCATTTACAACTGGTAGTGGTAATCCAGTTAACAATACTCCTGATAGTCCTGAAATAATGTATATTTTAAAAATTAGTTTCTAGATTTTTTTAAAAAAGTTTTTATTATGGAGATCAAAATATATATAGTGTTGAGGTATCATTCATTATGTATTGGCAGGAAAAAACCTACAAGTTGGAAATAAGCCAAGCCTCTTCCATTCTTATAATTAGTAATAATTTGTTTAGCTTGGGACCACCATACTTGAAGGACCACCTACTTCCTTGTGAATCTACTTGACTGCTATGATAATCTTCCAATGCCCTGCTGTGGGTGCTCCTACCTTCTGTGATTAGGCTGGTGGCAACCTGGAAGAGGGCCTTCTCTGCATTGGTGCCAAAACTCTGGAGCTCTCTCCCCAAAGAGACTTACCTCTCCACTTCCACCAGTTGTGGAAAGACTTTGATTTGTCTGGTGTTCCCTCAGAGATCCCTCTTCCTGTCCTGTTTTTAATTGTTTTTATGTGTATTAATTGTATCGTATGTGTATTTTAATTTGTTTTTAATTATTTGAATGTTGTGTTTTTGTCTGGTTTTAGTGGTTTTTAAGATGTGTTTTTATAATGTCTGTTTTTATTCTGTTAGTTGCTTTAATGGCCCTGATGAAAGCAGAAAGGTACAGTATACAAGTTGTAAATAAATACATAAAATTTGCCAAAAAGACTGTGAGCCTGAGATGAAACTGTGCAAGACAACATTCTTCCTACTGTAAGTACTCCATGATGACTCATCATGTGATTGGGCTGCAAATCAGTACTCTACTGGTTCAAATTCCACTGCTGTCATGAGCTCAGTAAGTAGGTGGCCTTGGGTAAGTCACTCCTTTCAGTCCCAGCTCCCTCGCTGTATTGTTGGGATAATAATAACAGTGATTTTGTTCACTGCTCTGCATGGGACATTAATTGCCTTAAAGAGCAGTATATAAGCACTGTTATTATTATAAGCACAGATTTGACTTTTTAACTAACTATTTGTATGACCAGACATTTCTTTTACTATAATGGGTTAAATATTTTGCCATTTTTAAAAGGAAGTTAAAATCCTTCCAGGCAACTACAAGAAAATTAATATCCAGAATAAGAAGATATCCATTCTTATTTATTCATTTAGCTTTATTTATATCACAGTTTTCCCAATGGGGACCCACAATGGCTTACATTATTCTATTCTCTTTCATTTCATTTCACAACAATCCTGTGAGATAGGTTAGACTGGGAGTGTGTGACTAGATCAAGGTCATCCGGCAAACTTCCATGGTGGGATTCAAAACTGGTTTCCCCATATCCTAGGCTGACACACTAACCGCTGCACCACACTGGTTCTTAGGCTGCGTACACAGAATTGTTTCTACAGTTTAACAAACTCTATTTCACTGGGAGAGGAATTGAAAGCAGGATGAATATAAACTTCTTTTTGAAGACCCATATATCTCAACTGTCAATCTACTTCTTTATACGCGTATTTTGTGCCCAATGTCCCTCAGACCACTCTGCAGCAAGTCTAGTTCTCAGCCTTAAACTGGAGAATTGTTTGTGGCTGGAGGCAGCGGCAGGAGAGAATAAGTTTGAGCATTTGCTCCTAGCACTGTGTTTCAGTCAAGTGTCTCTAGAGCAGTTTTCTGTAGCCCTGACCTCATTGGCCAGCTGTATGGCTGCAAGAGGGTAGGATCAGCTGACCAATTTGATCCACAGTTCAGGAAGGGCTGCACAATCCTAAGCAGCCTCATACCCTTCTAATCACATTGAGTTCAATGGCTAGAAAATATTGGCATTCTCTTATTTCACCCTTAGCCAAGGTGCCATCAGAGACTGTATTCTGCTGTTTGCATGTGATTATGTCAAATGATCCTCAATGAGGCTGCCGTTCAATAGTCACATTGGATGTGACATGTGTAGTTTCCCATCTGTTTTTAAGGATAAATAGCAACCCAGGCTGGATGTGGGTTAAGAGGAGTTTGGATACCAATCATGGGGTATGTGGACAGAGATTTTTTTAAAGCATCTCCCCTTCCTCTGCTGTTTTCCAAACCCTGTCAGGCACCTGGGAGCCGCTATTTGTCTCATGGAGTAGCATTTGCCCTATAGATGTCTGTACTTTTTCTCTTGTAAAATATAAAACATCCAAGGAGACAATTAAAGTTGAGAAAATGGTAGAAGTGATTGTGTGGTTAAACTCTGTCCAAGAGAGGAAGCTGTAACTTTTTTAGTAACCTTTTAAGACTTGTACTAGGATGGAACTGGAAATGTAGTTCCAAAATATAGGTCAAAAGGCAAAGGGAGAAGCCTTAATAGTAGTCCTTGTTTCTGTAGCTTCCTCAAGAAAATCTTAGAGATTGATCTAGGGCTCTGTATTTTGTGAATAATCTAAGTACTATTAAAATATATCCAGTTCCTGTTGCAATCCAGTCCGAATTGAGTGTGTCTCACGACCTCATCCCTACATTTTTCCTGCACAGGCATGGCAAGGACAGTTTTCCCTGGAAGCAACATCAGTCCTCTCTAGGTATTGCTGGACATTCTGTGTTTTTGCAATACAATTTCTGGCAATACATAGAGAGCAGCAAATGGGAAGAAATTGGAGCTTGAGGGCAGGGAATCCCTCCAGCTCTACCAGAGGGCTGTTAATCCAATTCCTGCAACTGTTGTTTATAAAACTTTTCACAGTTCTCCCAGTGTTATGTCAAATTTGACCCTTGTCTGGCCAAGTACATAATGAAAAACAGTACTACATAAACTTTAAAAAAAAATTCAGATTCCGACATGGAAGGCACGTGAAGAAAGGTATGAAAATAAGAGAAAAAAAGTTAATTTTAATTTTCACATGTTACATTCTTTCACCACAATCAGATTACAGATAAGTCCAGGGGTCCTCCCCAACCCTTTGGAGCCTGTGCGTACCTTTGGAATTCTGACACAGAGTAGTGGACAAAACCATAAAATCACTGCTGCAGGAGGCAAATTCACCCACACAGACAGGATTGCTGGTCCCCCAATGGAAGTAGGGGATCCCCCACTCCCAGTCTCTACCCCCCCCCACACCACTCACCTGGCTGGCGGCGGGGGGGATAAGGTGGGGGAACAGGCCTCACCGACACACTCCTAGTGAGGCTTGATGACATCACGCCGAGGAGTGACATGATTGCACAGGCCCCGGAAGGGCTTCTACACTTTACACCAGGCCAGTTGGGGCCCAAATCAGCTTGGTGCAAAGCACAGGAGCGCTCCCATGATGCCATCACTCTCAGAAGTGATATCATTGTGCTGCGGTGGGAGCACACGGGAGCTTGCATGCACTTTGTGAGTGCACAAGAATATTGAGAAGGTAAGTGCCAGAAGATAAGGGGACCTGGCAACCCTACACACAGAATAAGCTCAAGTGCAGGGGAGAAGAGGGGTAATTTAAAAAAAATTAAAAATACACTGGGAAAGAAGAGTGAGAAAACATAAAACCAATATTGTGGTGGCAGCTGCTGCTGCTGAAACAATGTTATTTTAATCTGTGCAACCAATGAGATCTCCAATGGCCAATCAGAAATCCTACTGGACAAGAGTCCCACCTGGCTCTACCCACTTTCTAGAAACACTTTGTGGGCACCAAGAAAGATTTCAGCAGATGCTGTGACAACCACAGGCACCATGTTGAAGGCCCCTGGACTAGACTGTGCTTAACAAAGTACACAACACATTTACTATTCACTTTTGAAGCATATATTGTCAAAGGAGGGACCTCTTCACAATTTAGCCTAAGGAAAATGAGAGTGCAACAAAGAAAAGGAAGTAGACATCTCTTTTACCTTGAAGAATCTGCACCATCCCTACACTTAAGCCAGCATGCACGTCTCCTAAAAACCATTCTGTGATATGGTATGAACACATCCAGTTTAGAATAGGAAACATCTTGAGCATGATCTTCCTGAACCTTTCCCATGAGAATCTGAAACAAATTGGTCTGTGTAACTAAACAGTATAATGTCCCTATCTAGGAAAAAATGAATTACCTAAACAACTTTCTACATATTAAATTCATGATTTGTTTCTGCTAGATCAGTGGTACTCACTCAGCACTTTGTGGAGATCCACGTTCACAATTATCATTAACCAAAGAGCCACATTTACTTCCATCCCTGGCATGGAGCCTGTACCTCAGAGAGGCTTGCAGCTTACTCACAGCCATTGGGGCAGCTATTTCAAGGTGGGAACTACTTGATAACCAAAAATCCCAAAGGTAAAAGGGCTTTGTCCACATTCTTGAAACATGAGGCAGATGCCAAATTGGATAACAGCAGGGGGGTTTTCCAGCCAGAATGCTGTTCTGGCACATCTTGAAAGTAATCACATGTCCAGTGGCCTAGCCCCTTTCCTCTCCAATCAGCCCAAGTGTTGCTGCTTTCAAAGCCAGCAGTTTTTTTCCACTGACAGGATGGGGATTGCCCTCCCATCAGCTGAAAAAAGCTGTTTTAAAATGCCAGCAGCTTTTTCACCTGAGGGGAAAAGGAGGAGGGACCACCCAGCCTCCACCTCCTCTCAGCTGAAAAAATAGGGTGACAGATGTTGCAGCCATATCACCTTCACAATTGGCTAGAGAACTCCTCTTCATAATATGGGCCTCTAATGCCAACAAAGTACATTTAGAATTTGACATAAAAACAAAAGTCCATCTTATCAAAACTTCTCATCAGTCATCAGGTGTGATTCAAGGTCACGATT
This sequence comes from Eublepharis macularius, assembly GCF_028583425.1. Lineage (NCBI taxonomy): Eukaryota > Metazoa > Chordata > Lepidosauria > Squamata > Eublepharidae > Eublepharis > Eublepharis macularius. The sequence goes on along the minus strand of NC_072794.1, from coordinate 86,543,107 downwards.
ACCACATTTTAAAGCCCTCCATGACCTTGGCCCCTCATATCTGAGTGACTGCCTTTCCCCCTATGTTCCACCATGGCAGCTTTGCTCATCTAGTCAGGGCCTTCTGCAGATGCCACTCTAAAGCTAGGCAAAATTAAGAGCTGCTCACACACATGCTTTCTCTGTGGTAGCCCCCACCTTATGGAATGGCCTGCCTGAGGTGGTCACGAAAGCTCCTACTCTCCTGGTTTTCTGCAAACTATGTAAAACTGAATTATTCAGGAGGGTTTTCTACTCAGATTACAGGACTATGAGCTAAACTACAAGAGATGAATTACATGAGGATATGCACATGAAGGGAGTTGCAATATTAGTCGGGAAACTGAGTTTTAAAAGACAGATCAGAAGGCTCTGTCAATTTCCCCTCTCTAAGGAGCTGTAAGGATCACTCCTCAGAGGGTTTGTTTATTCCCTCTTTACCTCCTAGAAGGCAAGGTGAAACTGACAGAGCCTTGGAAGACTAAGAGGAAATTAACAAACCCTCTGAGGAGTGATCTTTGCTAGCTCTATAGAAAGGGGAAATTGACAGAGCCTTCTGATCTGTCTTTTAAAACTCAGCTTCTTGGCTAACATTGTGACTCCCTTCATGTGAGCGTCCTCGTGTCAATCATCTTTAGTAGTTTAGCTCTATGTCATAAGAAATAGCTCAGAGAGATGCCTTGGTAGGGACAAGAATTGAATTCTTCACTATTGAGTATTGTCTGCTGATATGGATATGCTCATACCAGCAAGTTTCCACACTGCTAAACATGCCTTGAAAATTAGTTATGCTTTGTTTCAAATAGATTTCATTTTGCTGCTCGGCTTTATGCTTGTTTAAATTTTTTTCTGCTACCATTCCCTATTATCTCTGTTTCTCTGAATGCACTATTATACTTTGCAATACAGTAGATTGTCATTTGCACTGTTGTAATCCGCCTTGGATCTCAGTTAGAAAGGCAGACTATAAACTAGCAAACAAACAAACAAACAATTTTGCCATGTCCTTCATATTACTGGTGAAGTGAAATGTACAAGACATATTTATAACCATTTCTAACATGTTGCAGGGAACTGGAATTTATGGTTTAATGTTTTTGCTGCTTACAGTTTCAATGTTAGTTCCAAAAGAACAAAATTCTAACCTGCAATGGATCCTTCGTTTGGTCTGTGGAGCAGTAAAATCCTTCTCAGTTTGGGAATAAAGTCTTCGGTCATGATCTTGTTGGAATTCTTCTTCATTGTATACTTTTCTGTTAATGTTGTATGTCACTCTCATTGGCTGTCTCATACTAGCAATTTCAACAATGTGTTCCATTTAGTCACACTAGTCTTGGCAAGTTCAAAAAAACATGAGATCAGATGTATTAACAAAAAGCTTTTTTCCTTTTTTGGCAATTATGCTTCTGAAATCTGCAAAATTATATTAGGAACAAGCATGATCCAGGAGCATTGTGGCTAGAACTTCCAATATGTAAGTTTGGCTCTAAAATGCAACTGGGAGGAATATTGAGTAAGGCCAAGGCACAGAGGCACAAGTCAGCTCTCCCCCATGTCTCCTTTTTCCAGTCAAAAAGCCCTCCCCACAACTGCTTTAAGACTCAGGAGGGAAAAAGAACAAGTACCCATACTATGCCTGTTTAGTTTCCCTAAGCAGATCATTTTTGGTTGAGGAAACAATGTGACAGAAAGCATTAAAATCCCTCTTTCTCCAGTATCTTGGCCCCAACTCATAATGAGCCTCTCACCAGCTGCTTTTTAGGGTCAAATTACATTTTGGGAGTTCCAGTCATGAAATTCAAATGCCATGTGTAGTTTGGCCATCTAATCCTCAATCCATAAACAGCACCAAGCCAATTATTCACCAATGTTATTAATACTATTTCTATATCATTTGTTGTTAATATGAGGGAAATATTTTACTTTAAGCATTCTCAGATATGACTCAGAACTGCGTCTAAGGTATCAGTTGCAAAATCCTCTCATACTCACCCTGGATTAAATTTTCTCTAAATATATGCTAAACATTTGATGTAGATTACTCTATACACAATGTAGCTATCCTTTAGTATTCACAGGGAAGATGTATACACAAATTAATACATTGTATTTCAGATGTATTAATTTAAAGTAATTACCATACCCTAGTTCTTGGATAGGCAACCTCTGGCACATGTGCCAAACAGAGAATTGCCAGATCATTTTTCTCAGCACAATGGGCTGGGTCTCTGTCCAAGCAACCACGGTGAGCCCTGAGACTGTCCTCCCCTCATTTCCCAGCACATCAATATCTTCACAGATAAACTGCATTTTTCAGCACTCTGCTAAAAATATTTTTTTACCCCTGCCCTAATTCCAAAACCTCAAACATTAATATAGATTGAATTCTTACTGTCCCATAATCATGAACTGAAAAACAGAGATAAAAAATGAATAATTCTTTATTCATTCTGTAATCGTATCATGGTAAATAGAGAATGGAGGCAAAACTGATTTAAGGTGAAATCTACATTATGTGATCTTTGATATGCAGCATTAGGCCTCTCATCTGGGCTGAGTAACTTGATTGACCTATTGTTCAAGTCATACTATGAAAATATAAGTAACATGAGGGGACAAGGCAGGTGAGTTAATATTTTGTGAGCTGCTATATTCTTATTTTTTTGTTTTAATTGTGAAATACATACTCTTATCAGAGCTAAAGTAGTAGTAAGAAGCCAAAAGGTATCAAGTTATTTTGGAATAATCCATAATAAAAATACCTTATCTTTGTTTATGTGTTCAATGCTATACATTGAAAGCATCAGAGGAAAAATCTACCCAGTTAGCACTAAGGGATATGTTACAGAAATTTTGGGCAAAAGGAAATTACGCTGGATCAGCTCTGCTAGGTGTCAATAGAGCTATGACTATAACCCATATTAAAATGTGAGCATGATCTGAGAACAAACACATTTCCTCAATGAATCTTTTCCATGCTATCCTTCTCTAATTCTCCTTCTTTCCCATTGTATCCCAGCTTTTTCTCACACTTGTCCATGTTTTCTTCATTCCCTTTCACTTCTATTTTCCCTGTATGCTCCCCTTCTTCATTCAGATCATTTCATTTAGTGATTTCATCGGTTGTTAGATGGACGTTGCTAAGGGACAAAGCCACAAGCAGGCCTCATTATTCAAAAGTCCCCTATCCTCCCACTCACATCCTCTCATCAGAGCTGAAAAATTCCTTTCAATTTAACCATCTCTGGATAATTTTACATTAATCCAACTGTAACCCTTACCTTTCTATTTTAGGTATTTTTTTTAAAGTACTCTGCACACTAATAAAACCAAGAGCCTCATATCACCCGTGTAAGTGGTGACACATTTCATAGAGAGAAATGGAATTTCCATATATGGAAGAAAAGGCGGGAATTCAGTGGGGAAGATACCCCCCTCCTTTTGCTGCTGAATCCAGTCAGCTGACAGAAGCAGCAAAAGTACCTCAAAATGCAGTTGTTTGTTAGCAAGTTCCAACTGAAATTGGATTTTATAACATTTTTCATCTATTTCAATTCAAATATATGGAAGTGAAAGAAGGAATTAGCTATGAAACAGATGAAAACAGCTTGTCATTATAATTATGAAGTTGACAAAGAATTATTGTTGTTTCATATATCCTCCAACCTTTCTAGAGGAATATAGGCACATGCTTGTATCATCTGCATTTTCATAACAAAATATTTCATTAAATATGCTAAATACTTTTTCATATAATAATGTTATATGTATAAAATATTCTGCTGAAAATCCATTCTATTCTCACACAGTGCTGAAGGTTCTATTCTGCCTGTTGTGTTCAATTATTCTTCAACAACTAATCTACCACTGATATAAAAGCTGAGTTTAGTTAAACTTGGGAAAATATAATTGTCCTGCAGTTCAAAATACTTTTCTTGTTGTATGGAAGAAGGCAGCATTCAAAGGCAGTCAGTATCCCATCCAGCAATATCAGAGTTAGATCTGTTTAGCTTCTGCAAGATGGCTATGTCCTAGAGTGACTGTGCTCTACGAAGCTGAAGTTGGTTCCCAGGTCCTTATTCGCAAAGCCAAACACAAATATTAGGGGAAATGGAAAAGCTCTGCACCCCAAAATAAAGATTGTAGGGGGATATATCATATACTGCCAAATTCAACAGATTCTGCCCTTTAAGAGGACCTACGCTGGGTCCTCCTACAAAGACCTTGCATTAACAGCTTCAAAGTAGGGTGTCCTCAGAACAACTCAATAAGCACAAAGGGGGTCAGCTGCACCTGAAAAAAATGTTCGGATCACCCCAAATCACACAACCCTGGGAACTGGGAACCAACTTCAGCTTCATCTGTGCTCTGGAGTCACTGCTCTGTAGCAGCTGGATCATATAAGAATAGCAGGTAATGCATTATATGATGCCTTAAAATTCATGAACAAGTATCTATATGCATGTGCACTAGAGATAAGATATCTCCAGCACCACTCCATTCAGAAATTTAACTACTATAAACTCTGGGCAACTGTTGAAACCTAAAGAACTCTCGCATATCACACTAAAGAATTTTAAAAGGCATCCGCAGAAGGCATCTTACCAAGAACATGCACTAGACATTCAATGGGTTTAGAAGGGCGTAAATTTGTGCAGGATGGCACTGTTAGTGACTTATCTAATAGCCATGTGTCCTGTCGTCCCCCCCACCCTGCTGCCAGCATAAAAAACTGTACAATAGGAATGCATGTGATAAAATATGTTTCTGCAACTCCACGGGTACATGAGGGTTGCAGAAAAGTAAAAAAAAACCTTTTTAAAGAAAGTTGAGAAGCTACATGTCCAGGATCTGAGGCTCAGCCCCCAGACTTATCAGGAGGAGGGGACAGGAGGCAGTTGGGGGACAGCCACCAAGCCACCCCAATGGGCACTCAGGAACAGAACAGACCAACAACTGAGGAGGCGGAGGAAGGAGGCATCCCAGCCACAGGAGGGCAGAGAAGCACTCAAGCCTCAGAGAGTCAGGTGAGGCAGGTGGAAGCCAGCTAGCCCACCCTCTGGTGGGGGGCCAGGCAGGGAGAGTGAGGACCCCCAGAAGGGGAGTAGACCTGAGGAAGGAGGCGCAGGAAGCAAGGGCAGTCAGCCAGCAGCCTTATCAGCCAGGGAGGAGAGGCAGCCAAAGCAGCGCAGAGCCACGCCCCAGCCTGCAAGCCATCTATAAGGCAGTAGCTTGGTCCAGGAGAAGCTGAGAGCCAAACAACCCCAGGTGGGGCTGCCTGAGACACTCTACAGGAAAAGATTGACAGCCAGCCAAGGAGGTGTGCCTGCCCCAAGCAGCCAGCTCAGCAGAGAAAGCTTGGCAACCAGCCAAGGAGGCACAGGTGTGGCTGCCTAGGGCAGCCAGCAGAGCAAACCCAGGTGCGGCTGCCTGAGTCAGCCAGAGTGCAGGAGGGGGCGTGGCTGACAGGTGGAGCAGGGAATAGGTGAAGGGATAAAAGGGAAGCCCACCCACAGGGCAAGGTGGGTTGGGGAGGGAGAGGGAGAGAGAGAGAGTGCACGCGCACGCGCACGCGCACGCGCACGCGCACGCGCACGCGCACGCGCACGCGCACGCGCACGCACGCACGTGCGCAAGAGAGCGCGTGCGAGAGAAAGAAAGAAAGCAAGCAAGCAAGCAAGCAAGCGGAAGGAAGATGAAGAGGAGAAGGAAGAGTAAGTCCGGAGGAGGCAAAGAGCCGGCTTTCATGGAAGGCAGCAGGGAGCGTATTGAGAGGGTGTGAGGGTGAGGTATACCCCTCTCCTTTCACAGAGATGGAGCCTGCATAATCCCTGGTGGTACCCCTGGTCCAAAGTCAGGCATGCCGGCGCCTCACAGGGCGACACCCAAGGCAGAACCTGACACTATATCAACATCTGTACATTCAGACATCAAGAAAAAAAGAACTTTAGATGGCTTTAGGGAGAAGATTATTTCTTTCCTCCTCAAGGCCTTGTGGGTCCTCCTTTTGTGATAATTACTGCTAACTACGCAGAGGTACTCCAGTCAAAGTCCATTGTATTGGAGTCCACTAAACTTCAGCAGCTCTGCAGATGATCACACTGTTAATGTCTTGTACTGTTTCTACTATGAACTCATGATGACAGCTCAGTCAGCTGAGATAAACGATAATACCTGAGTCCAGCTTATCAACATTCCTAGCGAAACTGAATTTTAAAAGATTCATCAGTTGTCTTCCTTTCAAAATAGCAAAGACTAAACCATTCACTGGGGTTTTCTGAACAGTTATTTTGCCTCTCTTCTGGGTCCATTCTGTGTCGTTGTTTTGTCTGACATATGTATGGTATTTTAATAATAATAATAATAATAATAATAGTAATAATAATAATAAAGTTTAAAACATAAGGCCTGAATGGCAGGCTACATATATATACTAAAACTTGCTAAAACATCTCAAGATACAGATGATGGTACAGTGCAATGACCAACACAAATAGACAAAGGTACAGTAGAAAACCGAACAGCGTCTCGGCCCTAAGGCCTTCCTCAGTGGTCAATTGTAAACAATTTAAGATCAAACACACCTCACACATATAGAAACCAATCATGCAATGCTCCTGGTGTTTTATCTAGAGCTGTAACAAAAGAAGGGGGGAGGAAATTTTTTTAATATAATATAGTCCATTATTAAGTGCTAGAATTATTCCAGGTAAAATACTGGATCAGAACTTACCTCTAGTATTGTGTGATAAACTACAAATATTGCAGTAAACCCAGAACTGCATTCATACACTGCTCTTTGTTTGTTGTTGCACTCTAAAGAAAAAATGTACCAAATTAGAAAATTATTCCCTAACATGCTCTTAATTAACCTCCCAGGTTCTCCAAACCCAATCACAAACCATTGCATCACCCTTCTACCTTCTCATATAGCTGAACTTTCTTAGGTTAAAGTGCCATTTTATCTTTACTGCAGGTTGATGTAACACACTCCTATACATTGGAAACCAAGCCTCAGGTTGGTTTGTGATGTTTGATCATAAATTGTTAACAATTGACCACTGAGGAAGGTCTTAGGGCCGAAACACGTCTGGTCGGTTTTCTACTGTACCTTGGTCTATTTGTGTTGGTCATTGCACTGTACCATCATCTGTATCTTGAGATGTTTTAGCAAGTTTTAGTATATATGTGTAGCCTGCCATTCAGGCCTTATGTTAACCCCTCTATTTTGTTCCTCTGCTTGTTTGGGTTGAGTTTGTGGGGATTTCCCCCCCACTCCCCTTTTTTTCTTCCTTGCTGTCACCAAATACCATACCTGGTAGAAGGTGTAAGAAACATACAACTTACCGTATAATGTAGAACATGTCAAGGCTAAAAAATTATTTAGTAGTAGTAGTAGTAGTAGTAGTAGTAGTAGTAGTAGTAGTAGTAGTAGTAGTAGTAGTAGTAGTAGTAGTAATGTCCCACCTTATCTCTGAATGCAGCAAAATTGCACAGACAAACTACAAAGCTAGACATGATAGGGTCACAAAGCTGCTTCATTGGTCATTTTGTAAAAAGTATAACTTGCCAATATCAAAGAATTCATGGAACATGAGGTGGAAAAGGTGCTACAAAATGAAGAAATCAAGATGTTGTGGAATTTCAGAATTCAAACTGATCGGCACCTTGAACATAAAAGGAAGCGGCTGACTCACCAGCAAGCTGAGTTGCCACCTGGGGCCGGACGGAGTGGAGGCGGGACAAAGAGTGGAGGCGGAGTGTCCATCCCGCGAGGGTCCAGCCACGTGGTCAACGCCATTATTGTCTGAGCAACTGCAGAAGAAAGTTGCAGGTAATGGGCCAGATGCTTGGGTGGGGGGGCCACAGCCACCGCCCAGGGGGATGGGGGTTGCTCTGGGGGGGGGTTTCCCTGCCCCCGGCTCTGGGGGAGATCGGCCCGCGGCACGGCCTTTTTCTGCCTGGGTGGGCTGCTGTGGCTGCGGCTGTGGCTGCGGCTGGCCCGCGGCACGGCCTCCAGCCCGCTGGGGGCCTTCCTGATGGCGCCACTGGGCGGGCTGCCCATGTGCCGCCATGCAGGCCGCTGCGGCCACGGCCAGCCTGCAACGCGGCCTTCAGCTTGGAGGGCCTTCGGGGGGCTTTGCTGGGTGTCTGCGCCGGGCAGGCCACCCAGGCGCCGCCTGTATGGGTGGCCACAGCTGCGGCCAGCCCACGCCATGGCCTTCGGCCTGAACGGGCCTTTCCCACAGCTTGGCTCCAGCACGCGGGGGCCTTCCAGGGTGGCGGCGCTGGGCGGGCTGCCCGTGCACCGCCATGCAGGCCGCTGCGGCCGCGGCCAGCCTGCGACGCGGCCTTCAACTCGGGGGGCCTTCGGGGGGCCTTGCTGGGCGTCTGCGCCAGGCGGGCCGCCTGGGCGCCGCCTCTATGGGTGGCCACAGCTGCGGCCAGCCCACGCCGCGGCCTTCGGCCCGAACGGGCCATTCCCGCGGCTTGGCTCCAGCACACGGGGGCCTTCCAGGGTGGCGGCATTGGGCGGGCTGCCCGGCGCCACCGGGGCAGGCCGCTGAGGCTGCGGCTGACCCTCAGCGGGGTCTTCTTCCTACGGGGGCTGCCTACCTCGGGGGGGACCTTGCTCGATGGGCTGCCGCGGCCCCCTGGGGTGGGTCCCCTCCAGGGGAGCGCGGGCGAAAGGAAGTTTGTGGGGCTGGGCAGAAGCCGGCGGCAGGCCGATGGGGCTGCCCGGCGCCGGATCGCTGCAGACCCCCTCCAGCTCCGGAGTTGACAGGGAATTGCCTCCCCAGGCGGGTGTTATTGTTTTCCCAGGCCAGATGGCTCCAGGTGCTAGCAACAGCAGCAAGACAGCGGCCAAGGCCACACGACGGGGCCCGGGTCACAAGGGGAGCGGCGGGGGCCCCTCACAAAGTGTGGGGGGAACCCCACCGGGCCCCCCCAGGGCCGGGGCTCCAGCCAAGGTGACCAGCGGGGGGGCGCCTGTGCCCCCTGGGGGCTGGGGTGCACCCCCCCCGCATAAGTGGTCAACATCCAGGTGGCTTGGCAGAGCATGCAGGAGAACATGGCCATGATCTCCACTGCATTTGGGGGGCGGGGCACCCACCGTGAGCCCCCAGGCCGCCTCGGGCGGGGTGTCCGCCACCCCTCTCCCATCCAGGCCCGCCACAGCCCCCCTCAGGGGGTGGTGGGCAAGTGGGGGAGGGGCCGTTCACCCCCCCGGGGTGCGGGGTGGAAGGAGGCCAGGCATCGCATGACTCAGAGCCCGTCGATGGAAGTCAGAGACGCGACTGAGATGGAGGAGGAAGCAGAGCATGCAAATCCAGAAGGCGAGTGGGAGAGTGGGTCCGAACATGGACGGAGTACAGGACGACCCAGGGTGTCGGCCCGATGGTCGCGCAGGTCCCATCGAAGGAGCAGGAGCCGCAGCTCGACATCGTCCAGGGAATCGAGAGATGAGTCGTCTGGGGATGAAGACTGGGAGCGGAAGGCCAGGGACTACTGGGAGGCGGCTGCTTACACCCCTGGACTGCCCGAGTGGGCTTGGCGACGCAGGCATCGGAGCAGGGCCACTACAGGGGCCCCGTCTACATAGAAGCACTCCCACTCAACCCGGCGGGGGAAGTCCCCGCCACCAGTGGGGCCGGGAGAGGCACCCATCAGGTACCACTTGCCAGCCTGCGTGAGGGAGCGGATCTTGAACTGGTACTACGTGGACGTTTTAACCCTGCTGCAAGCAGAGGAGCCAGTGGGGGACAGCGGGTCCCCATGAAAATGCAGGCGGCAAGACAGGGAGAAGCCCACCGAGCGCACGTTCACTAATTGGGTTTTGGGGTACTGCGAGTATGCAGGGGTGGTGCAGGCCGCATACCTGGAGCGGGCCTGGCACCTCACCATGCACATGAGGGAGGTGGCACACATCAAAGCCACTTCAGGCGAAAGGGCAGCCCTGAAGTATGATGAGAACTTTTGGAAAAAGGCTTCCAACAACGAGCTCACACGTTGGGATCAGCCAGACAGCACGGGATGGTTGAGGGCAGTCAACAACAGAGGCATGGGGGACCGGGCCAGGGCTGAGGCTTCGGGGTACAGACACCATGCCGCAAAACGCCACTGCTGGGAGTTCAACGCAGGCAGTTGCTGCAAAATGAGATGCCGCTTCGACCACGTGTGCAAGGAATGCCAGGGTCGCCACCTACGGCGGGACTGCCCCAGAGGAGCCAGATATCAACACCCCTTTCGGGGAGGCGCTGGGGAAAGTGGAGCCAAAGGTGATGATGCAGCCAGAACACCGGCAGCGGGGGGGGGGGCAGGACGCCACCATGGCCCCCGGAAAGAAGGGAGAAGGTCGGCCCGGGAGACTGGCGATCCCTCGTCCTGGCGCCAGTCTCTCCGGCAGCGCTGCGGCCTTGGCTGCAGTGCTACACCAACAGGGCGGCTGCCACTTTGCTCTGGGGGGGGTTCACCGAGGGATTAAGGATCCCATACATGGGTCCCCAGGTCACTACAGGTGTGCCCAACCTCAAGTCCACACAGGACATGCCGGGCGTGGTGGCGGCCAAGATCAAAAAGGAGGTGCAGGCAGGGCGCGTGGCAGGTCCATTTGACCTACCCCTCATGAACAATCTGAGAGTGTCCCCGCTGGGGGTGGTCCCAAAGAAGACCCCGGATGAATTCCGGCTGATTCACCACATGTCGTACCCAAAAGGAGCATCAGTGAACGAGGCGATACCACCAGAGCTCTGTACAGTGCGCTACGCATTGTTTGACCATGCCGTGAACTTGGTGCGGGCTTGCGGCCGGGGTGCACTGATGGCCAAGTGCGATATACAATCTGCCTTTCGGCTGCTACCGGTCCACCCGGAAGACTGGTCCCTCCTGGGATTCAAATTCCAAGGAAAATGGTATATGGACAAGGCCATGCCTATGGGCTGCGCGGTGGCCTGCACGGCTTTTGAGACTTTCAGCACATTCCTCGAGTGGGCGCTGAAAGACCTGGCGGGCTCCCGTTTGTCTCTCATTACCTTGATGACTTTATCATGTCAGGGCCAGGGGGCGGGGACGAGTGCCGCAGACTCCTGGGTCTGTTTCAAGAGCTGGCCAGGGAATTGGGCATTCCGCTAGCCCAAGAGAAGACCAAAGGCCCTACTACCTGCCTGTCATATTTAGGGATTGAAATAGACTCAGTGCTTGGAGCCTGCAGGCTGCCCCCCGAGAAGTTGAAAGACCAGCAAGACGAGATCTGGTCGGCGCTCAAAGCCAGGAAGAAAACGCTGCGGGAGGTGCAGTCTCTCCTTGGTAGCCTGAACTTCGCCTGCCGGGTTGTCACCCCGGGGATACCATTATGCGCCCGGCTGGCCAGAGCAACAGCCAGGACATCAGTGCCGCAGCACCACATTAGGATGACGAAGCACCTAAAGGAAGACCTGCGGGTCTGGGACACCTTCCTGCGGGATTACAACAGTGTGTCCTGGTGGCGGGAGCCGCTCGAGGCGGGCGCGTCCCTGCAGGTGCACTCTGACACGGCAAGAGGCGCTGGATTTGGAGTGTACTGGGGAGGCCAGTGGTGAGCTCAGAAGTGGCCCGCGGCCTGGCTGGGAGACGGCATCCTTCGGGATCTCACGTTCCTGGAGCTCTTTCCCATCCTGGTGACAATAGAGCTCTGGAAGGAGCAGTTCAGCAACAAGAAGGTTCTCTTTTGGTGCGACAACCAAGCAGTGGTACAAATCATGAATAGACAGTCGTCGCGATCAGAGCACGTCATGCGGCTGGTGTGCAGATTGGTTCTTCGGTGTTTGCAGTACAACATTGTGTTTGGAGCTCGGCATATACCTGGAGTGGACAACAACATAGCAGACGCCCTTTCTTGCTTTCAGGAGGACAGGTTTCGAGAGTTGGCACCAGACGCAAAGCGACACCCAGACCCCTTCCCGGAGGAGCTGTGGGAGCTTGGGAACACCGGATAGTGCAGGGAGTGCTGAATTCGCAGGCGCCAACGACCAGGCGGGCCTACAGGACCGCGATCGCAGCCTTCACGACATTCCTTTCGGAAAGGCCTAGCCGGACAAGAGAGGACATGCCGGAAGTGGCCCTGTTGGAATACCTGGCGCGGATGGATCAGGCCGGATACGCACCTAAGACCATCAAGCTGCATGTGGCGGCAATCTCGTTCTTTTGCAAGGCAACAGGGAGGGCAGACCTGATGAGCAGCTTCCTGGCCCGCAGGGCAGTGGCGGGTTGGGCCCGCCGGGAGCCACCTCACAGGGACACCCGGCGGCCCGTCACAATTGAGGTTTTGCCTATTGGATAGAGATTTTAAAGAATATAAAAGAAATACCCTTTGATATTAAGCTAATTTTTCTAAATCAATGGGACAACATGGATATCCCAAGCATTAGGAAAGAATTAATTAATGACCTCCTAATGGCCGGAAAATCCCTTTTGGCAGCTAACTGGAAGTCCCCCAAGATCCCATCTATCGACAGTTGGTTTTCCAGAGTCTGGGATTATTATATCCAGGAGAAGGTTTATGATTCTATTTATATATCTCAGCATTTTCCAAAAGAAACTGATTTTATGACAAAATGGCTCCCTTTCTTTGACTACTTATTAACCAATGATGTACACCCTCCAAAGCATTTATTGTTTGTCTCATGGTGTTTCTGAGCAATATGTTAGGTTTCATACAAACTGTAAAGAACCTCCTTCTCTGCTTAGGTATATTGCAATTCTCTAAGCAAATTTTCTTTTTCCTTTGTTAATATTATATTTGAAAACTGGTAGTATATTATAAGCTATCTGTTTTTTCTTGTATTATAGTTGACTTTAATATTGTGTAATTTGTTTTCCTGTTTACGCATTGTATGTTGTTTTTAAAGTTAATTAAAAGTTTATTTATAAATAAAAATAATAATAATAAAAAAAATTGAGGTTTTGCGGGTTATGTTGAGGCAGCTGGACGGGACATGTCATTCCCCTTTCGAAGGCTCACTGTTTGGGGCAGCCTTCAGCCTCGCATTCTACGGGGCCTTCCGTGTTAGCGAACTGGCGGCGGCCTCTTCCGGGGATCTGTCCAACAGGGCATTAACACTGGCAGATGTCTCGTTCAAGGGGGCTGAACTACAAATCAGGGTCCAGCGGTCCAAGACCGACCAGCTGGGGCACGTATCGTTGGTACAGCTCAGTGCTGTGGGGCGGGGGGCCCCTTGCCCAGTGCGGGCGGTCAGAGCCTACCTAGACAGGCGCCCGGCCATCTCAGGACAGCTCCTGGTGCACGCCAATGGTAGGCTGCTCACGAGGTATCAATCCACAGCGGTAATGTGAGCCAGCCTGCGAGCGGCGGGCTTCTCTCCAGAGGCATATGGGTCCCACTCGTTCCGCATAGGGGCGGCGACCACAGCAGCGGAGGTGGGCCTGCCCGCTGACATGATAAAGCGTGTGGGCAGGTGCAAGTCCAGATCCTATTTGGGTTATGTCAGGAATGGCAGTACTAACGTTATGTGATTAAGTTTCAGGCACAGCGACCCTTCTGCGGAGAGGCTGCATGGTCGACAGAGGGATGGAGAAACAACGAGAGCAGCGCAGGCAGGGGGTCGAGAGTGGGCCCCCTGGATGGCCCTGGCAGAGATCACCAGGGCTGTTGTGCCGGTCGCCTTTGGGGGCCAGGGAGGAATTTTTTCCGCAAGGGGCCAGATTGGCCGAGGCCACTTGGGATTTTTCACCTCCCTCTGGTCATCAAAGTCAGGCCCCCCCGGGGGTAAGGGGTGGCTCCACATTTGTGGTTACAGCAGTTGGAGCTTTGGCGGGGAGGCGGGCCTCTGGCCTGCTTCCGGTGACGGTTTTTAAGGCATTGGGCTGGATCCCAACAGGGTGAGCGGGCCGGCGAGCTGCTCACCCCGACGGATCTAGAGGCAAGGGTCGCCAGGCGGAGCTGGCGATGGAACAGCATGTGCCGAGGTGCCAGTGAGAGGCTGGCGGGTGATGCATCGGTTCGGCAGTGAGGCCTACGATGCCAACGGGGATCCAGCCCAGATGCCAGGCCAATGCTCCATATAGCTGTAATCAATAAAGTTGTGGCCAATTTCTAACCCACACAAGAGGCTGGTGTGCTTATTTAGCTGTAACGCAGTCCGACATAGCCCCTAGGTGACAATACACCAGACATAACAGTCATGGAAAATCTTAAAGTCTGGATAATAGACATTACAATTCTTGGGGATGCCAGAGTCGAAGAAAAAGAACATGAACAAATGATTAAATATAGAGATCTGGCAATAGAAACCACTCGACTATGGAAGAAGAATGCAACTGTAATCCCCATTGTCATCGGGGCACTGGGAACTATTTTGAAAAACTTTGCAATTCATATGGAAAAACTGCAGCTTTCTGACATAACACCTACAGAACTGCAAAACACGGTGCTACTTGGAACAGCATACATATTACGCCGGTATCTGGTTAATACTTAGGTCTCCAGCGGAAACTTGTATCAGCTTAGCAAGGCCAATCAATAATAACATGTGACCTTTGCTTATTATTGATTGTGTTTTGGATAATTTGAATAACAACAACAACAACATTTGATTTATATACCTCCCTTCAGGATGACTTAACACCCACTCAGAGCAGTTTACAAAGTATGTTATTATTATCCCCACAACAAAACACTCTTTGAAGTGGGTGGGGCTGAGAGAGCTAGAAGCTGTGACTGACCCAAGGTCACCCAGCTGGCTTCAAGTGGAGGAGTGAGGAATCAAACCCGGTTCTCCAGATTAGAGTCCCGCACTCCTCCTAACCACTACACCAAGCACTCTTAACCACAACATCAAGCATTTACCTAATGTTTTCCATTAAATATGTTTAGTAATATTTTTAGTTTTTTATTTATGTTATTTATAGTCCACCTTTCTCACTGAGACTCAAGGCAGATTGAATAGCGTAAGTCAATACAATTAACAGTAGGGACATTCAATAAACGATATAGATTGAAGAAATTTGAAAACAAGTATAAATCTGAATATACAGCTGAAACAAAACAAAACATAACCAATTTGACATGACATATTAAATGATGCAAAAATACCCAGTAGGAGTATACTTACAGCAAAAGACAGCACATAGTAGTAGAGTCCCTATCCCTTTACCAAAGCATCTTTCCAAACCATTTCTTGACAGCACAGCCCTATTACCCCCAACTCAAAACTTGTAACATTGGGGTGTGAGGAGTGACAGGTACTCATCTGTGTACAAGCCTGAATCCCACGGTGCAACCTGGAAGCAATGGGTCATGCCAGGAGCCATTTCTTTAAAAATCAGCCCCAAACATAGCAAAAATGCTATCTTTTAGACTGATTTTTATTGAATCGGCCCTACATGACTCATAGTTTCTGGGTTGCATTGGAAATGATGTAATGCTGGGGGATGCAGGAGCACATCCTTTGCAGGCATTCCTACTGGCCTGCTCCCCACCCCTTTCCCCATGCCTTCCCCTCCCACTGGCCAAATGAGCAGTGACAAGGGGCAGCAGCTGGGGGTGGGGAATCCCACCCTGCCCATTATTGTATAAAAAAGCCCTGAATAATTCAGTTTATACATAGTGGGAGCTTTCCTGACCTCTTCAGGTAGACCATTCCATTAGGTGGAGGCCACGATAGAGACTGAACATGTGCAAGCAGCTGACCTTCAGGGTGGCACCTGCTGAGGATGCTGTTCAGATTAACAAAGCTACCATAGCAGAGCATATTGTTTTTCCTGTTTTCCTGTCAGAAATGTAATCATTCTAATTCCTATGATGTTGATACACTTCTCTTTCTATAGTATTTATCTTACAAACTTTTATGTGCAAGGTTTCCCCCATCCCCTCAGTGGTTAATAAGAGAGGCAAAATGGAATTTGGGAGCTCTTAGGAAGCCAGACAAATTACAATTGTAAATGAAATGTTTAAAAGAAAGAATCAAGAAGGAAGAATATTGGGAGACAGATTTTATGTGGTCATATTAGGCATTTCAAGATGACCTTGGACTTTGATGAACAGATGATATTTGGATTCTGTTGATTCATTTTTGTTAAAAAATGTCATTAGTGGTATTTTTCAAAAAAATAACCAGTTACATGAGTAATGAAAATGTCATTCCTTAATACTTATTGATCCTTGTTCCTAGAAGATGGATGAGGTACCTTCTAAAAAGTCATTCAGCATCAGTAACTCACAGCTCAATCCTATGGGGTGGGTGGGTAAAAGTGCTTAGGAAGTAAATGAGCCCCCATGTCGGTTTATTTGCTCACTATGCCAGTGTAAACCCCACTTACGTTGGCGGTTCTCCTCGCTGCCACCACACCTGGTTCCCCACCTTTGCCCAGTCACCGCAGCTGCACATGAGTGGATCTGTGGCATAAATCCTTGTGCCAGTGAGGCGGGGCACAAGTTAATCTGCTCCTTAAGCTATTTCAGAATTGGGAACACCCCCTGCAGTGGTGAAAAATTATGCCATAAAAAATGATGGTACAGCCTATAGGCGCCTATTGTAGGGGAAAAGTTGCCTCCCCCACCCCGTGCCCAGCCCTGCCCAAGTAGCCCAACAGAGCATAGGATGCTAGCTACAGCAATGATCAATCTGCTCTCCTTCCCCAGCAGCTGATCAGTTCCTCAGCTACCCGACATAACTTCTGGCTGGGGCACCCAAGAACCCAGGTAAGTAGGGACACAGCCAGAGGGTCTGCCTGAGAGCCCTCTGCCATGGGGACTTAGAGCATGAGGCGAGAGAGAGTGCAGACAGTGGCAGGGCAAGAGTGCGCAGGGGATACTTTGTAAAAACTGGGTGTACCTTGCACTCACACATGGGAGAAGAGCTAAGTCCAGAATGTCTGACTAACAACAACCACCCAAGTTGCCTTACAGGTTAACCATCTCCTGAGTCCTGGTTTGGGGAGGGGCAAGGGTGAACCAACAGGTAGGAAGGAACTGAGGGGCCGGCTGCCCCAGATTGCTTGTTCACACTGGCCTCCCCTCTTCCCTCACTGGTGCTGCCCAATGCTGGTCTCTGCAGCTGTTTTGGGGGTGAAAATGTCAGCTTGCCTCAGGGAGCATTTTGCCCTATAGCTGGACTCCTTAGCTAGCTGTGAATGTGTGTGAGTTCTTGGAAGATGGATGGAGTTCCTAGAAGATGGATGAGGTACCTTCTAAAAAGTCATTCAGCATCAGTAACTCACAGCTCAATCCTATGGGACACACGCCCTCAGATCTGTTTGGCCCTCTTCTCTCCTTCATGAAACACTGGTCATTTTGCTGTTGCCTCCATGGACCTCTCTCATCAAGACTGGTAACTATTGCCTTTCCCAAAACTGCTTTCTCCCCCTTTCCTCCCTGATTTTCTCTTAGTTAGCCTTGTATGTGTGCTGGGTGTATTTTTCTGTAGTTTGCCCTTTTATTTTTCTTTACTACTAATACAGAACCTTTCCAGTCGATCATTTGCTTGGCTTATTTTGAGAGCTCTCTTAAGGGAATAATCCCCATAAACATAGGTGGAGAATCCCAGTTACTCTTTCTTGCTTGTCTCCTTTAAGCTAATTCTTCCAACTAATTATGAGACTGTCTATTTGGGTAACACACTCCCAGGAGTAGTTCCTCACACAGCCCGCAACTCAACTTCACTCCTGAGAAGGCAGCACATGGAATGGCTCTAATGGCTCCAACTGCTGCGCAAGAAGGCACAGCTCCCTTCCTGGGCAAGGGAAGTTGGCAACATGCATCTAGACATCCTCTTGACTTCTGGCAGTTCAATAAAGTCTGTGTCAATCAACAACTCCCTCCCTGCCTGTTTGCTTGCCTCTGGATGACAGTAGCTCCCCCTGCCTACTTCCCCATAGGGCTGCCCTTTCACACAACCCAGAGGGTGGTCTCTGGCTCTAAGCTGGTAAGGATGGAGTGGGCCCAAAGAGGCTGCAGGTGCCTCTGCATGTTCATATGGCTCTGTTGCCAAAAAAGCATGAGTCCAGTGGCACCTTGGAGGTTCCAGCCCCCCTTAGCTTCCCTCTTCCTTTCTCCCCCCCAAATTCACTGTGGGCAGTGGGGTGGGATTTGGACTGTTGCCTCTGTGTGTGGTGGGGGAAGGGTGCCACAAAGGACTCTCATTCTCTGACAGCACAGCTGGATCTGATAAGCCAGGCAGAAGACTGATGCATGAGCTGGGCAAGGTTGATGGATTGGTGGGAATTGGGTGGGTGATTGGACTGATGGATTGGGTGGGGGATTGGAGCGACTTCCTGAGATCTCTGGGGCTCCACCCCCACAGGGCGAGACCACTCTCCCTTCTACTGTTTGCAGAGGCAGTAGATGGATTTCAGGAGTCTTGCTCTAGGAATGAGATGATGGCCCCCAGAGCAATTTCACTGGTCCCAGGGGCCATCATTCCATTCTGGGGGCTGTTATCCAAGCACTAGGGCATGACTCTTAAGGTCCACCCTGTGTTTTCCTTGTGTGTTTCTGATGCAGTAATGTATTTCAATGGGGCCACTACAAGTCAATGGGTACTTGTGCCTCTCATCATATCAAATGGGCCTTCAAGCCTTTTCTATTGTTTCAAATAGGCATTCACATTATTCTTTCCAGACCTCCACCCTGCTTGTCTCTACAGAGCTGCTTCCCTGAGACTTGTGGTGGGGGGACTGGTCCTGAGTGCCAGGGGCTGCTGGTGTGACCCTCACTGAGTCTCACTGCCTTTCTTGTCTTACTTTTCTGGGAGGGGGTACATGTTTCTTGGAGTGATGGAGGGGGTTGTGAGCAAGCAGTGGTCTAGTTGCCAGCCTGGCCCTTGTCAGAAATGAGGGTTGGGTGAGCGGTTGGGTGGGTGCCCTGTCTGCACCTTTAGTTTAACTCCCACCCCAGGGCAGAGCTCCTCTTGTGGCAAACATCTGTGTTGGGGTGTGGGAAGCCTGATTGCAGAGGTCTTTCTGCCCTCTGCTCCTGCTCTCTACTGTGCAGGAGAGTAGCATTGGCAGCTGGTGACATCAAACGTGGCCCAGCCAGCAGAGCGGCTACACCTCTCCCTGTCACTCATGGTGCTATCAGTTGCAGTCACTCTGCAGTTGATGAATTCTGCCAGTGTTGCTGGGGCAACTACAGAGGATTCTCTCCTGGTTGTGCCTGGACGCACCTGGCTGGGCTTACCACACCAGCACATGCTTGCAAAAGTCCTTTGGGAGAGACTAAGTGGTGCCAGAAATCCACAGGTGCCTGCACAATGGCAGGATCCAAGATTTAGGATTGTACTGCCCAGGGCTAGTTTCGCGGGGAACTCGCAGGAACACAGTTCCGGCAGTTCTCCAAAGAGGTCACATGTCAGGCGGCCCCTCCCACCTGACTTTCAGCCATTTTGGGCAGGTTCGGCCTGGATTGGGGCCCAAACTGCCTGGATCAGATCGGTACCAGGTGGGGAAACCCTCCCCTGCCCAGCGCTGACCCGATCTGGCTTGTTTCAGCCCCAAACCATGCCCAAAAGGGCCACTTTCGGTCATTTAGGGCCTCTTTTTGCCATTTTGAGCCCGATTTCGGCCCTGAATGGCCAGGATTGGGTCCAAAACAGCCAGGATAGGTGATGCCAGGGGATGTAGCATATGCAAATCAGTTATGCTAATGACACACTGATGATGATGTCAAGGGGCATGACATATGCTAATGAGTTATGCTAATGAGTTCCTCCAGCTCTTTTTCTACGAAATAACCCCTGGTACTGCCCCTTTAGTAACAATTCAGTGTCATTAAAAGAATTAATGAAATTTATGAAATAGCCTAGTAAGAAGTCAATTTAGTGATCATTATTATGTTTTATTTACTTTTCACCATAATTTCTAACTACCCAACACTCTAGCTTTGAATGACAACTGCTTGGACTTTTTAAAATAGGGGTTGGGCCTATTTTAATTGTTATTTCAAAATATTTTTTCAATGTTTGGTCTTACTGTTGTTACCCACCTTGGGTCCCTGTTTCCTGGGTAAAAGGTGGGTTTTTAAATTAATAAATGAATAAATAATTCAGAGTAGTTCACCTTCACCAATGAAAGCAGAGAGATGTATTATTTATCTTTAATCAAATCCTGAATGGGAAATCATCTGGGAAGTTCCCAAATATCTCAGCAGTTGATAGCTTTCAGATCTTACAGACTGTGAGGTCTGAAGTTACCAGAAGAAGCTAGCCATGCTAGTATGACCCAAGCAAAAATCCAGGTAAAAATTGAAGAAAAAGATTCAGGAAACAGCATGTGAAAGTGGCCAAGGTTGGATGGGACTTCTTCTTTTCCTTTTGCTCACTTCCTCTTCCTTCCTTCCCCATCTGTTCCCCTGTCATTCTTTTCCATAGATAAGGAATTTCTTTTCATGCTGTGTCTCTTTCAGTCCTGCTACATCTGATGAAGAAAGCTGTGGTTCTTGAAAGCTTATGCCTCAATAAATTTGATTAGTCTTAAAGGTGCTACTGGACTTTTTACTATTTTGCAACTACAGACTAACATGGCTAACTCCTCTGGGTCTGCTGTTCAATGTATCTGCCATATTGTCTTGCGAAGTCCAGCTCTGTCCATCACTGGTAAGGAGCCTTCTGATTCTTCTCTGCTTACTGCAAAATACTGTTGTATTTGTTACTCACAACGCATATGGATTCTGTTGTTTAAGCACAAGACTGGAAGATTTCAAAATGAAATCAGCATCAGTCTGTGACAGGTATGGAAGAAAGGGACCTGTAACCTCTCCATTCCCCTCTCTCTGTAAGGCTGGTATCATCTGCATGGGAGACAGTGGCAAGAGAAGGAAACTTTTGTTAACATCACTCTTCTCCCTTCACAGACTTTGGAATTTATTTACTTACATATTAATTATTATTCATCATTGTTCATCATTAACTATTTCCACTAATTGTATGCAATTATTATTTGTCACTTATTATTATGTATTATATATTATTCATATATTCATCATGATTTAACATATTCCATGTTATTTATTTTATGTTATTATTTTTTTACTCCTTGCTTACTGTTATCTCATATGTTCACTTACTTTATGGTTTTAGAATTTTGTTAACATTAACTATTATTTATTTGAAATATTTTAAGACTGCCTTTCTACCCTACCCTTGGGTAGCAAACAATCAAAATCCAAGAAACGTGAACACAGAGATGCATGAACAGGAAGGAGAGTCGGTGAGAGTCATTGTGGGAATGTCATACAAAACAGAAATGTCTTCAGCTGTTAGAAGACAATGTAGGAGCAGATAAATTTTCCTGGGGAGGGAATTCTATAGTTTTGGTCCTTTCTTGGATTACCACCTGTCTAGCTTCAGATGGTGGTAGAATCTGAAGCAGGAACTCTGATGATGTGGTTGAGTAGGTTTATTTGGAAGTAGACCTCAAGATATGTGGAGCTGCCCTTGGAGAATGTTTGGAAACTGCAACTGGTTCAGAATACAGTGGCCACACTGCAGCAGAGGTAGTTTGCCAAAAGCATATGAGTATTTCATAGGAACATAAGAAGAGTCCTGCTGGACCAGATCAGTGGTCCATCTAGTCCAGCATCTTGCCTCACACACTGGCTAACCAGTTACTCTGAAGAGGGACAACAACAAGGCATAGGGAACCAAAACCTTCCTCTGATGATGCCTCCTGGTACTGATATTAAGAGGTTTACTGCCTCCGATTGTGGGGCTTCAGTCTCTGTCTAATCCTCTTTTAAGGCTGTCAGTGCCTGTGGCCATCACTACATCTTCCGGCAGTGAATTCCACGTCTTAATCATTCATGTAAAGTATTTCCTTTTGTCTGTCCTGACTGCCCATTTCATGTATAAAGGCTGCCAATTAATGTTAGGGTCCAATTTGGGACCAATTGTCCTTTAAGGATCTCAAGGATCATCTTCTCCTGTGTAGATCTGCCCAGGCACTTATCTCATCATAAGCCCTCTGTATCTGAAGAGCATTGCATGGCCATAAGAGACAGAGACTTCTTGATAGCAGCATCATAGGACTGGAATAAATTTAGTTGAAGACAATCTCTTTCAATAGCAATCTTAATAAAGAAATTAAATTGTCTTTATGAAATTAGATAAACCAATGTGGGGCAGAGGTTAGAATATCAGACAAGGAATGGGAAAGCATTCTGACCTGCCCTCTAATATTTTTCCATAAGGGTAGGCTCCTACATGCTTTACTGAAGGGGTGATGGATCAGGGAGGAGAAAACAAGATTTGAACAGCTGTTAGATCACTGCAGTGATAATTTTGGAGAGGTCAGCACTATCATTCTCATTTGCCATTTTGAACTAATAACTTAATAACTTCAATTGGAAAATTAATTATAATGTAGATAATTAATCAGTGAGGGCTAAATGTTGGGAAAGCATATGGCAGAGTGCATTTTAGCCAGTTCCCTCCTCACACCAGTAGGATCTGGAGGCTTGGTTTGAATTCCTGTAGCACCTATCAGATCACCTACCTAAAAACTGTTATACCTGAGGAATGGTCTATAGTCAATGGTTCACAGCGGCCGTATTTGAAATGTATTTTGTTTTTAACAAATGCTATTAATGATAGATCAAGATGGGTGGCTATGAGCTGTGGCTCACCAAAGCTCATACCTTACCACAAATTTTGACAGGATTCATTGAGCTTTCGTATCTGAAGAAGTGAGCTGTGGCTCACAAAAGCTCATACTCTACCACATATTTTGTTAATCTTATAGGTGCTACTGGACTCTTGCTCTTTTCTACTGTTATTAATGACGCTCATGTCACATTTCCGTGTAGAAAATTCCTTATTTTGTTTAATTTCGTCGAATTGCTTTGTGATCCTGGCCTGAAAGCTTCATCAGAGGACAAGGCTCCAGGAAGGGGGGGGGGCTGCATCGCCCAGGAAGGAGTGGCTCTCCCGGGAGACCCAGTTGGCTGAGGAGAAGAACGGTAGTTGCTGGACGCAGGAGGAAAGGAGCGCCGGCTTCCCCAGCGCACTAGAATCGCGCCCTGGTTGATGGGTCTTTTTCCTGCCGTGTGGTCATTTCACTCCTTTGCCGTGCCGCCTATTTCTTTTCCCCAGCTGAAGGGGGTGCGTAGCTGAGCACAGTAGCCTTCCGACAGACTCCGCGACCTGGCTGCACCATGAGCGCCGATTGCACGAGTTACTTGAACGCTGAAAAGGTGCTGGTGAGCGCTTTTAGCTGCCCTCGGGAGGACAGCGAAGCCAGCGCGGTCTATTGCTGCGGCTTCCAGGACGTCAAATACTGTTGCGACGACCCGAACAGCTTCTTCCCCTACGAGCACAGCTACATGTGGTGGCTCAGGTAAGACTGGCGAGCAGGCTGGCGGGCTTTTGCCTCCTGGAAGCTATTGCGGAGGGAGGGGGGCACAATGTCATGACCTTTGGAAATGTGACGAGACAGTGGCTAATTTAATAAAAGAAATGAGGTCCTGGAAGTGATGACTTCTGCCCTGGCAGCAGAACAATCCCAAGTATGGAGGAACAGGAATATTCACTCAACGGTGGTGTAGAGGTACTCCATACCAGCTCAGAAGTAGGAACTTCTCTTCCCATGTTCCTTGACGGAGCCTTGACACTGTTGAGCTCAGTAACAACCTATGCCTTGGGAATAGCTGTGTGCAGTCCTACAGAGGAAACAAGAGTGGGGTGGATGTTGCTAGACAAATGAATTATCTGTGTATTAATTTTTCTCCATCCTTCCAATGTACACGTGTTTTTGTCTGAGGGACAAGTCTGCTAGTAGTGGCTGGAAATGCAAAACCTGGAAGTGGTATTTATATTAGATTAGATAATCTACATTGAAGAGTTGTGATCTTCTGTAAAACTGCCCCATCCTGAGCACCGGATGGAAAAATGTTCTTGATGTGGTCTTGAAATAAGGATAGGCCTTTTCTTTCTCCCTCCATCATAATGTTAGCTGGGGGAATTTATTTATATATTTATTGAAACATTCATACCCCATTTTTCCCACTATCCAATAGTGGCGGAAGATGACTTACAAATGCAGGTGTAAACTACACTGAGCACTGAACCAACATGTTAAACCATTATAAATACAAAAAGTCAGGGAAAACAACCCCCAAATTTTCTCTGCTGCACAGTCAACTGCACAGACATCAGTTCAGAGCAAACAAGAAAGCTTTACATTGCTTCTAGAACTGTGCCCAAATCAGAATTCTCCTGATGTCTGCTCTCTGGGACAGCCCAGAAGGAATGTGCTTGAGCTGTGACTTCCTTTATGTGGCTGTTCTAAAGATTACTGCAAATGTCCATCAAACAGTGTAATCCTAGAAATGTTTTCCTGAGAGTAAGCCCCACAGGATAGACATAATTAAGATTCTAAGTAGACCTTTTTAGGATTACTCTGTAAAGTACTAGCCTAGGGGAAAAAAGCCTTGACTAGTCTGCCTCCCCATACTTACTTACATTATTTATTTTTGGCCCCAAGGAGGGAAGGGGGGGAACTATTTTAAAGCTTCTCTGACAAGTGACTTGTAAGTGATTTTAAATTGCCAAAGGCATCGAATTGTCAGTTCCCAGTTTGTAATTAGTTGAAGCTGATTCGCATGTACTCTACTGATGTAAGCTGTATAATATCAGAGCAGGAAACTTTCTTAAGATTACAATTTCTATGAAACTACTTTTTTTATATAATCATAGATGTCTCATAGAAGCCCTCTCCTTTGACATTGTACTGAATGCTTTCCCACTATATACCATGTTGGTCAGGCCGCACTTGGAGTACTGTGTTCAGTTCTGGAGGCCTCACTTCAAAGCAGATGTGGAGAAACTGGAATAGGTGCAGCAGAGAGCAACCAGGATGATCAGGGGCCTGGAGGAAAGCCCTATGAGGAAAGACTGAGGAACCTGGAAATGTTCAGTTTGGAGAAGAGGAGGTTGAGGGGAGATGTAATTGCTTTCTTTAAGTATTTAAAAGGCTGTCAGAGGAGGGAAAGGAACTGTTCCTGTTGGCAACAGAGGAGAGGACTCCAAACAATAGGTTTAAAGTATAGGAGGAAAGGTGCCAGTTGAACATTAGGAAAATCAGTTTAAGAGTATTGTCGAAGGCTTTCACGGCCGGAGAACGATGGTTGTTGTGGGTTTTCCGGGCTGTATTGCCGTGGTCTTGGCATTGTAGTTCCTGACATTTCGCCAGCAGCTGTGGCTGGCATCTTCAGAGGTGTAGCACCAAAAGACAGAGATCTCTCAGTGTCACAGTGTGGAAAAGATGTTGGCAGGTCATTTATATCTACTCAGGAGGGGTGGGGTTGAGCTGAGTCATCCTGTAAGAGTTTCCCAGGGTGTGGAATGCTAATGGCGGGAGGCTTCACTGTATCCTGAGGAGGTTCTTTTGCATATGGATTGGTGCTTGATGTGCTAATCTTCTCTGCAGAGCTATTGTTGAGTATAGAGTGTTTTGTTAGCCTGGTGTTTTTCAGAACTGGAAACCATGCTCTGTTCATTCTTAAGGTTTCTTCTTTCCTGTTGAAGTTTTGCTTATGCTTGTGAATTTCAATGGCTTCCCTGTGCAGTCTGACAAAGTAGTTGGAAGTGTTGTCCAGTATTTTGGTGTCCTGGAATAAGATACTGTGTCCTGTTTGAGTTAGGCTATGTTCAGCCACTGCTGATTTTTCAGGTTGTCCAAGTCTGCAGTGTCTTTCATGTTCTTTTATTCTTGTCTGGATGCTACGCTTTGTGGTCCTGATGTACACTTGTCCACAGCTGCAGGGTATACGGTATACTCCTGCAGAGGTGAGGGGGTCTCTACAGTCTTTTGCTGATCGTAGCATCTGTTGTATTTTTCGGGTGGGTCTGAATACTGCTTGAAGGTTATGCTTTTTCATAAGCTTTCCCATCTGATCAGTAATTCCTTTGATATATGGCAAAAACACTTTTCCTGTAGGAGACTGTTTTTCTTTGGTTGTTTGATTCATCCTGGGCTTGATTGCTCTTCAGATTTCATTTCTGGAGTAGCCATTTGCCTGAAGTGCGTGGTTTAGATGATTAATTTCCTCATTGAGAAAGTGCGGCTCACATATCCATCTTGCACGATCCACTAATGTTTTCATTATGCCTCTTTTCTGTCGGGGGTGGTGATTGGAGTTTTTGTGTAAGTACCGATCAGTGTGAGTTGGTTTCCTGTAGACCTTGTGACCTAACTGAAAGTTTGCTTTGCGGATGACCAAGATATCCAGGAATGGGAGTTTTCCCTCGATTTCTTTCTCCATTGTGAATTGTATGTTCAGGTGGATGTTGTTGAGATGATTCAAAAACCCCATCAATTCTTCCTCCCCATGGCTCCAAATGATAAATGTATCATCCACAAACCGGAACCATACACTAGGTTTGTGGGGTGCTGATTCAAGAGCGGTTTTTTCAAAATGTTCCATGTAGAAGTTGGCTATAACTGGGCTGAGAGGGCTCCCCATGACCACCCCATCCATCTGTTCATAGAATTCGTTATCCCATTGGAAGTAACTGGTTGTCAGACAATGATGGAATAAGGCTGTTACATCCTCTGGGAAAATCTGATTAATAAGTGCAATAGTGTCTTTTACTGGAACCTTGGTAAACAGGGATACAACATCAAAACTGACAATTATGTCTTGTGTGTCTTGAGTTTCAGAGAACTGATTTTGTTGATGAAATCTGCTGAATCTTTGATGTAAGACGAGGTTTTCCCGATGTGGTCCTGCAGGAGATCGGCCAGATGTCTAGCTAATTCATATGTCGGTGAACCAATGGCACTCACAATGGGTCGGAGTGGGACTGAATCCTTATGTATTTTAGGGAGTCCATATAGTCTAGGTGGCTGTGCTTCTGTCTTGCATAGTTTTCTGTGTGTCTCGGGATGTAGTGAGGAATTCTTGATCAGCGCATTTGTTAGCCTGGTGATTTTGCAGGTGGGATCTCGTTTTAGTTTTTTGTAGGTGGAGGGATCCAGGAGTTCCTTAATCTTCTTTTTGTATTCCTCTGTTTTCATGATCACTGTAGCATTGCCTTTATCAGCTGGTAGAATGATGATGTCTGGATCTGCATTGAGGGTCGTGATGGCATTTCTCTCCTTGCGTGTTATATTGCTGGTGGGAAGCTTTGCCTTGCGTAGAATCCTGGCTGTCTCTCCTCTTATTTCCTCAGCTTCCTCATCAGGTAGATGACGAATGGCAGCTTCTACATTTGCAATGATGTCTTCCACAGGAATTCTGGTGGGGGTGACTGCAAAGTTTCCTCCCTTTGCCAAGATGGAGGTTTCTTCTGGTGAGAGTTGACGGTCTGTCAGATTGATGACAATGCGTGCATTGTCGAGCATTGGGCTTGTCTGTCTTTTTTCCTGTAGTTTGTTAAACTTCTGCTTCTGTCTGGATATGTGGTTGGTAAAAACTTGTTCCATCTTCCTGTAGGTGAGGTTATCGACCTTGTCCCAATCCTGACTTCTCATTTTATGGCTGGTGTTGATATGCAAGCAAAATAGCTCCTTGTCTGTGGCAGCAAGTTCTCTGCGGGTAGTGTGGATTCTCTCACGTAAGAGGGCCTGTTCTAGACGGTCATAAATGCAGTTCGCCTGTGTGGTTTTGAAGATTCTTTTTGTTGTGAGAAATGTCCACCAAACATGTCCCATTAGCATTCCACACCCTGGGAAACTCTTACAGGATGACTCAGCTCAACCCCACCCCTCCTGAGTAGATATAAATGACCTGCCAACATCTTTTCCACACTGTGACACTGAGAGATCTCTGTCTTTTGGTGCTACACCTCTGAAGATGCCAGCCACAGCTGCTGGCGAAACGTCAGGAACTACAATGCCAAGACCACGGCAATACAGCCCGGAAAACCCACAACAACCATAGTGTAAGAGTAATTCAGCAGTGGAATCGGCTGCCTATGAATGTGGTGGGGGGACCTCATTGGCAGTCTTCAAGGAGTAGCTGGACGAATATTTGTTGGGGATGCTTTAGGCTGTTCCTGCATCAGGCAGAGGGTTGGACTAGACATCCTAGAAGGCCCCTTCCAACTCTGTGATTTTGTGAGTCCATGGATTGGGCTATTCATATGACCTTTCATTTAAAAAGTGGAACAAGCCTTTGGCTCTGTCTTTTAAAACTACACTTCCTGGTTAGCATTCTATCTCCCTACACTTGAGCATCCTCATGTAAGAGGTGTGGTGTAGAGAGATTAGGTCTTGTGTAGAGAGACTTCTGCACACCCCCATTCAATCCAAGTTGACAAATGCTGTCAGTGCAGAAGGTGCCTTCTGAAGGAGCCACCCTGCAAATAGGTAAGATTGATAACTGCCTGAACATACACATTCTCTGTGGTGGCCCCCACCTTGTGGAATGGCCTGCCTGAGAAGGCCACAAAGGCCCCTACACTTCTGCCATTCAACAAACTATGTAAAACAGTTATTCAGAAGGGCATTTTTATAAAGGTAATATGGCTATAGTAAAATGGTAGAGTTCAAGTCTGTGCCACTGGGTATGGTATGTTTTCTCACTATCTGTCTATAGTATGCATTATCCTGTTTTTACTGTGTTGTTTTCTACATAAAATTTCCTGCATTATTTATCATATCTTGTATAATGATTTTTGCATTGTTTCTAATTTTTGTAATGCCAGTCATATTGCATGTTTATTAGATGTCTTGACGCACACCCCTTAATCTGCCATGAGACTTAGTGAGAAGGCAGACTATAAATAAAGTAAATAAATAAAAGCCAAAATCTCAAGTAAACAGAAATATCTTTTGGGAGTTGCAAACCTCTTTTTAAAGTGTTTATTGTTAAAGGTTTTATTTGATGTAATATTTTATACTATATGATGATGTATTATAAACAAAAATTAAAAGTATTAAATTAATATAAATTAATATAATTAATTAATATAATCAAAAATTATATATAATTAATATAATCAAATTAAATTAATTATAATCAAAAGGTGGTCATTATATAAAACATAACTGGAGGCAGTTTGGGGGATGATTTGGAATGGAAACAGGCTTGCAGATAAAGGATCAAACATCCTGTCCCTTTCACCACTCCTCTACCCCAAATCATTCCTTCTCAGTTGCTTTTCTTTAAAGAAAAATAGTGCCAAGGCTTTGTTATGTGCCTTTGCATTCAACATGTATCTTGCCCCTTAGTAATTAAGAATGAAATGGGGGACAAAACTCTACCTATTACTTGCTGGCACTATTTCTTTCAGCAGATGGTCAGCTTTGAGCAATCTAAGATTGTTTCTTTTCTTTTTCATGTACTATATTGTAGCACTTCAAACTGGGATGAGTCAGAGTGCATTCACATGAAAAGAAGATTTTTAAAAATGTTAGCTATATTCACCTCCCTCCCAATTTCATCATCAAATGTATGGAATGTATTGAAAGAGGAATCACAGCCTTAGTTAGCAATGACTCATTTAAGTCCTTGCAGGCAGATAGTTCTGCTATACTTAGAGCCAAGCTACAAGTGACGAATTACACGTGCCTGGCAAGTGAACAGACTCATGTATATTCCTCCCTGTTCACTTGCCATTCACTTGCACTCCACTTGATCAAGTGGAGCACAAGTGAATGGCAAGTGAACAGGGAGGAATACATGTGAGTCTGTTCACTTGCCAGGCAAGTGTCATTCATCACTTGTAGCTTGGCTCTGTAATTCGTCACCTGTAGCTTGTGTCAGGGCTAGCAGCAGCTGCCACTGGGCGGGGCGCTGGGCGGTCTGCTCCTGACATCAGAGGGGGACCAGGGATTCTGCAGGACCCTGCTCTGTGGGAGGAGGGGCGGTATACATCACCCAGACTCCCTCTCAGCCCACTCGCTGGCCTGCTCAACCTGGCCTGCTTACCCTCTGCATCCTCCATCACCTTCACCTCCCAGAACTCTCCTCCAAGCCTCCACTCTCGCACTGCTCTGCTCTCATTCCACATCCTCACTCCTTACTCACACCCACCACCCCAGAGCTCTTCCCAGCCACCCTTTATAGGGCTTCCTGTCTCCACCCCGCCCTCCTTCCAGGCTTGTTCCCTCTCCTGACCGGGCCCAGCTGTGCGTTCCCCCAGGTGTTTCCCTCCAACCACTAATCCCTTCTGGGCTCCTTTGCCTAGCTGGCAGGGTGGGGTTGAGTGTGAGCCATCCCCAGCTGAGGGCTCCTTGGCCTTGCTCACGAGGGGCTGCCCCAGCCAGCCTCTGAGCTACTGAACTTGCCTGGCCTTGCTCACGAGGAGCTGCCTTAGCCAGCTTCCGTGCTGCCTGCTTGGCAATGCTGGGCGGGGCTACCCATCTCCTCCCCCAGAATGCCTGTGGCAGCCCCCCCTGTTGAGGCTTGGCTTCTAGCAACTCCTGAGCCAGGCTGCTGTCTTCTAGCCCTGGCATGGCCCTGGGCTGTCTCAAGCTGCTGCAGCAGGGGTAGCTGGCTGGGCTGCCGGGATCAGCCACAGCTGCACCATGTTGGCTGGCTACTGGGCTTCTCTGGCTGAGCTGACTAGGGAAGGTGGGCCCAGCTGCGGCCCCTTGGCTGGCTGCCCAGCTCTTCCCACAGAGTGCCCTCAGCAGCTCCACCTGGAGGGGCTGGCTTCTGAGCACCTCCTGAGTCAGGTTGCCCTCTTCAAGCTGGGGTGGATGCTGGGGCGTGGCTCTGAGTTGCTGTGGCTGCTTCTCCCCCTTTGCAGGTAAGGGCCCTGTTTGGGCTGCTGCTGGGTCCCAATTCTTCCTGCCTCTGCCCTCTCCCTTTGGTGTAGGCAGGTTCTGGCCCTGGCTACTGGCTGAGGTGGCAGGACTGCTGTCTCCTGGCTGCCTCCCCCTGCTTCCTCTTGTTGAGGCCGGGGGCTGTGCCTCAGACCCCGGACAGCTTGGCTCTTAGTGTGAAAGCAGTCCACTTCACCCATTAGAAGATTGCTTGCGTAGAACTGGAAAATGTGCATGAAGGTTGAAATATGTTTTTTTTTAAATTTTATTGTTTTAGATGTCATTAAATTGTACATTACAATCAGTTTCCTTTAATTTTCCAATTCTAACCCCCTCCCTTCCCCCCCTTTTGTTGACTTCCAACAGTTTTCCAACCCCTTGTCCCTTTTCCCTTACACATTTCAAATTTATTCTATCTATCAAACATAAACTTTCACTTTCTTCTAAGCTTATCTATATAACACAGTGCTTCTTCTATCTTCTTACTTACTTTAACAACTAAATAATGCATAACTAAATAATACATTCTTGGCATATTTTCTTTTAATAATAATCATTTAGCTAATTTTGGTACTCTATACTCTATCTTATAATCTCATCTTCAATATGGGACAAACAATTTGTCTCTCATTTAGCATAATTTTAAATACTTCTGTAAACAGTACATTCAATATAAGTCAACCAATTTAACTTATATTCAATATATTACTTTTTCTGCATATCTTATCTTCGTACTGTTTTAATTATATAGTTATATAATTCTTCCATTATGCAGCTATCCACCAAAAATAGTCAACCAATTTGACCCATATATACCTCCAACCTAAGTCAATCAATTTAACATATAGTCTGTACATTACTATATATTTTCCCACCTTGCTTAAGTTCCTTCATTGCAATTATAAAATATCTCCATTATACAATTAATGCCAGAAATGAAATTAATTAGTTTCTATCCTTATAATTAATTAATTTCTATCATTATAATAACAACTGTAATACTTAATACTATATATAATAGTCAAATAAAATATTTGCTTAGGAATTCTCATTTAACTCTTCGCCCCCCGGTAAAGTCACCTCCCTCTACTTTTGTTGTATTTCAGTAATTTTCAAACTGCCACAGTTCTCCTCCCACCTCCCATTTCTTCACTAAATATTGTTTCAGCTTCTCCCAATCCGTGTTGAACTGTCCTGGATCAAGGTCTCTCAGTTTCCTTGTCATTTTGTCCATTTCCACCATGTACAGCAATTTATAAATCCAGTCCTCAATAGTTGGCACTTCTTGCACTTTCCACTTTTGCGCGTACAAAAGTCTAGCCGCTGCTGTCATGTAAAATAGCAATGTCCTATATTGTGCTGGAATGTCCTCCATTCCCAAGTTCAGTAGCAGGAGTTCTGGGTTCTTATTAATTTGAAATTGTAAAATCTCACTTATTACTCTTAGTATTTCCCCCCAGTACTGCCTAGCTACCTCACAAGTCCACCACATATGATACAAAGATCCCTCATGCTTTTTACATTTCCAGCATTTATTAGACATGTTCAAATTCCCTAGCGCAATTTTCTTTGGTGTCATATACCAACGATAAATCATTTTGTAGACATTCTCTTTGATATTGGTGCATGTCGTGATCTTCAACGTATTTTTCCACAAGTATTCCCACGCCTCCATTGTTATTTCCTTATTAAAATTTATAGCCCACTTCACCATTTGCACTTTAATTGTTTCATCTTCAGTATACCATTTCAGCAACACTTTATATACCTTAGAGATTTCCTTTTTGTCCTCTTGTAAAAGTGCCTGTTCTAATTCCGAATTCTCCATTCTTATCCCTCCCTTCACACAGTCCGAATTATAAAGATCTCTGATCTGTCTGTACTGAAACCAATCGTAACTTGGAGACAACTCGCCCTGCGTCTTTATTTTGGGTTTAGAAAATTCCATTCGGGTTATCTCCTTGTATGTTAAACACTGTTGTTCATTATCGACAGTTCTCGGATCTATTACTTCATATGGAACCACCCATGAGGGGATTCCATCTTGTAGGTAATTTCTGTACTTCTTCCAAGTTGTGAATAGGCTTCTCCGAATATAATGATGTAAGAACATAGAGTCCGCTTTTACTTTATCATACCATAAGTATGCATGCCATCCGAATATTTTTTTTATATCCTTCTAAGGCCAGTAATTTCCGATTTTTCAGCGTCATCCAATCTTTCAACCACACTAAACAAATTGCGTCATAATAAAGTCTTAGGTTGGGCAGTTGCATTCCGCCTCTTTCTTTTGCATCTTGTAACACTTTCATTTTCACTCGAGGCTTTTTGCCTGCCCAAACAAAATCTGATATTTTCCTCTGCCATTTTTCAAACTGCTTAGAGTCTCTGATAATTGGTATTGTCTGTAACAGAAACATCACTCTTGGCAGCACATTCATCTTAATTACTGCAATTCTTCCCAACCATGACAAGTTCAGTCTATTCCATTTAATCAAGTCTTGCTCTATCTGAGTCCACAATTTCTCATAGTTGTTTTTAAATAAATCTATATTCTTTGCAGTCAGTTCAATTCCCAGATATTTCACCTTACTTGTTACTTCGCAGTCTGTTATTTCCATTAATAGTTGTTGTTTTTGTTTAGTCATATTTTTACATAGTATCTTTGACTTCTTTTTGTTTACATAAAATCCTGCCAGATCTCCAAATTCCTTAATCTTCTCTATTACTTTTGGCATATTCTCCATTGGATCTTCCACAATTAGCATTATGTCATCTGCAAATGCTCTGACCTTATAGGAAAAGTCCTTTATTTTTATTCCACGGATTGCATTGTCTTCTCGTATCTGTATCATCAGTATTTCCAAAACCAAAATAAACAACAGTGGAGACAACGGGCAACCTTGTCTTGTTCCTTTACCTATAGTCAATTTCTTAGTCACCTCGTCATTCACCACAATTGCTGCACTCTGGTCTCTGTAGATTTCCTTTACTGCTCTTATGAATCTTTCTCCCATTTGTAGCTTTTCCATGGTGGCAAACATAAAGTCCCAGTTCAAATTGTCAAACGCTTTTTCAGCGTCCACAAAGAAGAAACCAACCTCCTTGTCACAACGTTTGTCATAGTATTCAATAGCATTTATAACTGTCCTTAAATTGTCTTTAATTTGTCTGTTTGGCAAAAAACCAGCTTGCTCCTCCTCAATAACTTCAGAAAGCCATCCCTTCACTCTTTCCGCCAGTATCTTCGCAAAAGTTTTGCGAAGATACCTAATCATTATTAAGTAATGATATAGGTCTATAATTTTTCACATTAGTCAGATCTTGCCCCTCTTTGGGGATCAGTGATATATTGGCTTCACTCCAAGTGTCTGGGATCCGTTGATCCTTTAAAACCCCATTAATCACATCTTTTAGGAATGGTGCCAGTTCATTAGCCATTATCTTGTAAAATTTGGCTATAAGTCCATCTGGTCCTGGCGCCTTTCCCAAGTTTGTTGACTGTATTGCCTTTCTTATTTCTTCCTCCGTTACTTCATTAGTCAATTTGTCTCTCCAAGCTTCCGAAATTACTGGGAGCTTCATTTTCTCCAAATATTTCGCTATTGAATCTTTATTCACCTCTTTTTTATTATACAGTTTGGCATAGAATTTATAAAAGGCTCTGCTAATAGCTGTCTGTTCCAGGTACACTTTATTGTCCTCACAGATTTTATTTATTATTTTCTTCTCCTTTCTCTTCTTCAATTGCCATGCCAAATATTTCCCAGGTTTATTTGCGCCTTCAAACGCCTTTTGATTCATTCTCTTAAGATTCCATTCCAATTCTTTGTTATTCATTGCTGTCAGCTGTTCTTGGAGAATTTTAATGTCCTGGTAGATTTTCTTTTTCCCTGGTCTTTTCTTTAACTGTATTTCTTTGGCTTTTATTTTCTCCGTGATCTCCTGTCTCTTCTCTTTTTTTTTTTCCTGGCTCTTCCATTTAAGTCCATTAATATGCCTCTAATTACTGCCTTGTAGGTGTCCCATACCTTGTTGGTTGCTACTTCTCTGTTCATGTTATATTGTATGAAAAACTTTGTTTCTCTTCTCAACATCTCCATATTTTCTCCCTCTTGCAGCAAATCCTCATTTATTCTCCATCCTCTCCTTTTACTCCTTTTCCCCAACTTCCACATAATTGGATTATGATCTGAGCCTTCCATAGGCATTATTTCCACATCCTTAGTCCAAAGCGCTAAGTCTTTTGAGGCCCAGATCATATCAATTCTTGATAACGTAGAATGTCTCGCGGAGAAAAACGTGTATTGTCTGCCTTTGGGATTTTGTCTTCTCCATACATCTTCTAAAGTTTCCTGTTGCGTCAATACGAAAAACGTCTTTGATAATAGTCCTCTTTTCTTTTGTGCAGTTGCTGACTTTTTATCCAATTCCAAGTTTGTCACTCCATTGAAGTCTCCTGCAAGAATTATCTGGTCATAGGAAAGTTCATCTAATTGCTTCCTCAAGTCCTCAAAGAAGCTTTCTTTTGCTCCATTAGGTGCATAAATTCCAATCACCAATACTCTCCTTAAATTCCATATACATTCCACTGCTATAAATCTGGCTTCCGCATCTCTCATCACTAACTTTGGCTGTAGCTCCTCTTTTATATACAATACCACTCCCCTTTTTTTCTTATTGGAGGCCGCTACAAAGTCACTACCCAATTTATTCAATTTTAAATACTTTACATCCTGCTTTCTAATATGAGTCTCTTGCCGGCACACAATATCACATTTTTGTTTTAATAGCCAGTGGAAAATACTTTTTCTCTTATTCGGTGAATTAAGTCCATTTACATTCCAAGATAAAACTTTGCACTCCATATTCATAATCTTGTTGCTGGTAAGTCCTTTTCATTGTCCCTTATAAACTGTTCCATCTCTGATTCAGATCTAATGCAGTTTTTCACTCCTCCAAATTTGAAGGACACTCCTTCTGCTAATTCCCATCTGTACCTTATTTTCATGTCCTTCAGAATCTGAACTAGAGATTTATATTTTTTCCGATCTAACAACACCGATCTGGGTAATTCCTTCATGATGATAATCGTCTTGCCATCAATCTCCAATGGATCTTGAAATTGTTTAGTCACGATCTTCTCTTTTATGTTTCTGGTTGTGAATTGCACAATCACATCTCTTGGTAGTTTCCTCTGGGTTGCAAATCTTGAATTTACACGGTATACCACATCTAGGATAGCCATCACTTCCTCCTCCTCCTTCCCCAGGTATTCAGCTAACACCTCAGCAATCTGTTCTTGAGCTGTCTTTCCTTCCACTTCCGGCAAACCGCGAAACCTCAGCTGCTTCTCCATATGTTTACTCTCCGCAACCACCATTCTCCCCCTCATCGCCTTCATCTCTGTTCATTGCGTAACTGCTAAATTCTCCACCGCACTTTCCACTACCTTGACTCTTTGCTGTGTTCCCTGCAAATAGTTTTGCATTGTTTCCATACTTTTCTTCACTTCTGCCAGCTCATTTTTTATTGTCTCTTTAACCTCTTTAACCTCTTTCACCAACTCCAGTTTCATGTCCTTGAGCTCCTTAATCACTTCTAAAAGTTTTTTGTCCAAATTCTCTATCGCCGATTGCCACTCTTTTTTCGACATCGTGGGGCTTGCTTTGGCTCGCTCCCACGAGTCCGCTCTCTTCCTTAACTCCGTGGTGTTTAATTTAATATCCTTTTAGTTTAAATGTCTCCTTCCCTCCTGGGAGAAATAAGAAATGCCACGTTGATCACCGCATGGCTATAGTCCCTGTTAGAGTTGCTAAAGTTCAATCAGTTCTAATAGCTGAGAGGGGGGCAGCCACAGGAAACAGGGGTGCACACTAATTGGTCCCTGTGGAAGTTGCCATCCTATGCCTCGTTGGGCCACATGGGCGGGGCTGGGGGCTGGGAGAGGAACCTGAGTTTTCCTGGTTAATGGGCGCCTATGGGCTATACCACTTTTTTCTGGCGTAACTTTCTGCTGCTGCAGGGGGCATTCTCAAGCCTGGAGCAGCTTTGGAAGCCAAATAACTCATGGCCTGCCCCCACCCTGCCCCCTCTGGCGCTGGCGCCAGGAATTGTATTGCACTTATGCCTCCGTTCGGCCACCAAGTGTGCCTGCTGGTGGCGGCCCATCAGCGGGAGCACACCTCAGGCAGCAGCCAGCAAAGGGGGGTTACACCCATGTAAGTGCCATTTACACTGGCATAAGCCTTAGTTCTCTCCCTGTCCACTTTCTACCCCCCCCCCAGGATTGCAGTTATTATACGAGAATAAGCATTTTGTTGACTCTTGAAATATGTTCTTAAAAAAACAAAAAGCTTTTGAGTATGGTGACGAGTCTTTTTGCATCATACATCTTGCCACCCAATTGTGCAAACTTTGAAAACTGAGCTTTCTGCAAAGCATTTTCTTGAAGGGTGGTGCATTTTCATGACTAAGAAATATAAACTGGGAAGTTGTCCATTAAATTTTCACCTCAAGAATGAACTCCCTAGCTTGATTTCGACAAGCCATTATTTCTTAGCTTCACTCCAATATCTCCAATAGGGATAATAATGCTGACTGCCCATAAAGGATTGGCACAGGGATTATGTGTAGCACTTATAACACTCAAAAATATAATCTAAATGCTAAATATTACTTTCTCTAGGTTACATTGACCTTGGGTGATATTTGCTTTAGCATTTATTAATCAGTGGAGAAAGTAAGCTGGATGGCCCAGGCTTGATGCAAAGATGGAGCAATCAAGATTCTTAGGGACTGGTCTAAACTGTGCGAATACACAGAAAAAGATCAGAATCGAGAGGAAATTGTTTTTAGGATGAAGTACGGTTTAGGAGCAGAAACCTACATAGGCTAAGGACAGCGCCATTGGGCATATGTGATGACAGCTTATATGGCAGTGGGTTGCTAAACTGTCAGTGGCTGATCACCCTACTGAAGGCATTTGTCCATCAGTACACTAGGCACTTTCCTTGTATAAAATGCCTAGTGCCAGAGGATGGTGCTGAAGAAACAGAAGACAGGGATAGGATCCAAATTTTTCACATCCTTCTCTGGTGAGATTTTAAAAAATAATTGGACAGCTATCTTCTTTTTAAGACTTTGGAAATTAATTGTTCCTGGTTGCTGACAAAGTTTTAGGCACACAGATATACTCATCTTGCAAGGACTTAAAATATTATCTCTGTGTTAGTCAATGTGATCTAAAGGCTTCTGCACCATACAATCTGTACACTGCCTACCCGATTAGGGCTCATCTACATAGCAGAGGAGACAGAATGAGGAAGGGCAGGTGAGTAGGGCATGCTGGGTCAAAAGTACTGATCCTGGGAACATACCTACTCTGAGCCGTTGAAGAAATTAGATGAAATTGGTGTATATTTAGCTCCTGAATTCTACACATGCAAGGGTATTCAGCACAGTGTCTCCTACTTGTTCACTCTGCAAATAGGATTAACTGCAGGACCAAAACTGGCTATGCTGTCTGTACAGTAGTCATACCAGTGCATTACAGGAGAAGATGCACCTGGTTTTTCCAGGGACACCCTCTATACTGAGGTACTAAAGTGCCAAGCTAAGTATAGAAAGGAAGCAAGGTAAAGGGGTTCTTGGTGAACTGAGGAGAAGGTAAGCCATACTGTAGTCAGAAACAAAATGCTGTCCCGTCTTTAGGGGTGCTCCAAAATATTGCTTTCAGCAGTAGTATTAGACCATAAATTAGAGGGAAAGGAAATATTTCTAGCAGGAAATGCTAACTGTTGTGGGGTTGGACTACCGTGGCTGTTGTTCCAGCATCCCAAATATGACCCAATGTAATGAAGACAGATACCAATTATGTGGGTTCAGCTAGTTTCTTTATTAACCTTCAACTTTAACTGCTGATCTCCTATAAAACTCCACAGGACAAAGCTCAAACTGATGATTATGGTGATCCTCTGCTCACCCTGGCCACTCGTCTTTGATCTCCTTGCCCGAGAGTATGCAGAAGGTGGTGGGGAATCTGCATGTGGGCGAGAGGGCTTTGATTTCCTCATTGCTCTTCTCTCTCTCGTCCATTCCAGGTAGCAAACATCACTCAAATTCTGCCCTTTCTTTCACTATCCTCAGTTTAAGACTGAGATAGGTCCCATGTAGGGGCTATGCATTTGCGTATGAGCTGCTATGCACTCTCTTTCCCCTGCCTGCTAATGGATCTTAACCCAGTCAAGAGTTTGTGGTCTATGCATGGACAAGCATACAAGTGCCCAGGGTGAGATTCTTAACACAGTCTGAGATCTTTAGGAGGGGAAAAAATCATTATTTACTAACATAAATATCCTTTCACTAGAGCACATGAGCACTGGAAAATTATATCAAAACATTATAGAAGTGTTACAGAACAAAGAAAAAGAAAAAGCATGAAGCTAATTATGTACAAGCCACAAGTTTTACCTTGGCATTTTGTTCCAAGGAATGGAATGGATGTTGATCAAAGCAAAGTTGGAACTTTACTAGTAGTAAGAATTAGAGTGGAAAGTGTTGGAAATGCCAATGTATGGATGCAATTTTCTATCATATGCAATGGACATATAAGACGGCAAGAAGATATTGGATAAAAATAAATGAGAAGATGCAAAAGATATTAAAGTTTTGCTTTGTGCTGGACCCTAAAATATGTTATTAAATATTCTACCAAGCAATATAATAAAAGAACATAGTGAACTTTTTAAATATATGGTAACAGCAGTGAGAGTAGTATATGCAACAAAGTAGAAGGCAAAATCTTGTCCAGACAAGACTGATTGGATGAATAAATTGTATGAATATGCATCAATGGCAAAATTAACTTCTTATATGCATAACAGACTAAACCAAGAATTTCAGGAAAAATTGAGAGGTTTTTTTTTAAATATGTCACTGTAAACGAAGGAGAATTAAATATAAGTAATATTAAAATAGATCAATTGTTAAAGCTAAATAGTTAAGTTAGCATGCCAATATGCTGAACATAATACGATTAAATATAAAATGTAAAATATAAAAGGTTGTATGTATGTTAATTATGTTTGGGGGCGGAGAGGGGAAATATTATGTAGTTTCATTATTTTGCTATTTTCTTTTTCGCTTGTATTTTATGTGTATGTTGTTTGTTTTTTTAAAAACATTTCATTCACTGTTTATTATTTTAAAATATTTTTTTTTAAAAAAGCAACCCTGTATCTTTGAAACAGAGGCTGGTCAAGGCTGAATTCATTCCATTACTTCTTCATTCCCCAGTCCTTGGTTTTTGTGCTTCCACAGAGTCTGTTAAGCTTTTTAACTCTTACCCTTCTGACTGGAAGGGTTTCTCCCTGACCTATCCTGCCATTGGGCTTGAATTCCCACAAGTGCTGCCTTGCGCTTTTCTCCAGTCATAACAAGGCACACATCTCCAAAGTTTTATGGCCCAACTCATGATGTTCCAATAGCGATCTGTCTTGCCTCTTCTCATCAGGAGGGGAAACTATTCCATGGACCTGGCTATTTGTCAGCATAAACAGGGAGCCAGACTCCTTCCTGCCAGAAACCCAAAGAGTTTATGACTTTGCTGGGTGTCTCAGGAGTTGATCAAGGCATCCTGCATTCCCTCATCATAAGAATAACGGATTTCCAACAGCAACCTTTTGAGTCCAGGCCATAAGAAACAATTTAAACCAATCCAAAACACACCCCCTGATACTTACTTCTGCCTCCAATCATTTAAACAAGATGACATGGTCTACTATGGTACCTACCTAAAGGTAACAGATAAATCCTGTAGGAGCAACAAAGAGGTAGGGCCTTTGTTTATATTCAGCCAGAGATTATCAGCCAAAGTCACCAGCACTGACTCCTTCCTATAGCCCAGCCTAAAGCCAAATTGAAAAGGGTCCAGAGGAGCACATTTGTTATCTAAGAAGGCCTGGAGTTTTTGCCATATATCAAAGGAATTACTGATCAGATGGGAAAGCTTATGGAAAAGCATAACCTTCAAGCAGTATTCAGACCCACCCGAAAAATACAACAGATGCTACGATCAGCAAAAGACAGCAGAGACCCCCTCACCTCTGCAGGAGTATACCGTATACCCTGCAGCTGTGGACAAGTTTACATCGGGACCACAAAGCGTAGCATCCAGACAAGAATAAAAGAACATGAAAGACACTGCAGACTTGGACAGCCTGAAAAATCAGCAGTGGCTGAACATAGCCTAACTCAAACAGGGCACAGTATCTTATTCCAGGACACCAAAATACTGGACAACACTTCCAACTACTTTGTCAGACTGCACAGGGAAGCCATTGAAATTCACAAGCATAAGCAAAACTTCAACAGGAAAGAAGAAACCTTAAGAATGAACAGAGCATGGGCTCCAGTTCTGAAAAACACAAGGCCAACAAAACACTCCACACCCGACAATAGCCCTGCAGAGAAGATTAGCACATCAAGCACCAATCCATATGCAAAAGGACCTCCTCAGGATACAGTGAAGCCTCCCGCCATTAGCATTCCACACCCTGGGAAACTCTTACAGAATGACTCAGCTCAACCCCACCCCTCCTGAGTAGATACAAATGACCTACATCTTTTCCACAC
Organism: Eublepharis macularius; assembly: GCF_028583425.1. Lineage (NCBI taxonomy): Eukaryota > Metazoa > Chordata > Lepidosauria > Squamata > Eublepharidae > Eublepharis > Eublepharis macularius. The sequence goes on along the minus strand of NC_072794.1, from coordinate 86,501,752 downwards.
TGTGACACTGAGAGATCTCTGTCTTTTGGTGCTACACCTCTGAAGATGCCAGCCACAGCTGCTGGCGAAACGTCAGGAACTACAATGCCAAGACCATGGCAATACAGCCCGGAAAACCCCCAACAACCATCGTTCTCCGGCCGTGAAAGCCTTCGACAATACGACAATACAAGGCCTGGAGTGGTTCCACCACCACCCTCTTCATCACCATACCCAGAAGGACCAATTAGAGACAGGGAATGACTGCCTACATCACTTTTCTGTAAAGATGCTTTTTTAAATGGACAGATAACCACCTCTTTGAGTGGCTGAGGGAAGGGGCCTTAAGTCTGAATGGTTGATAAAGGCCATCAATGACTCATTAATGCGGTCTTTACATAATTTCAGCAACCAAGATGGACAAAGATCCAGAGCACATATAGTAGCCTTCACAGATCCCAGGATCCTGTCAACATCCATTACAGTACCTGGGTCAAAATGGTTCATAAATGGACCATAACATGGATTAGATTTTTCTCCTTTCTGAGCCATGTTATAACCAATATTCAAATGAGAATGTATTTGAGAGAAGTATCACAACTAGGGTTGCCAGTTCCAGGTTAGGAAATTCCTTTAAATTTTGAGGGTAAAGCATGGAAAAGGCAGAGTTTGAGAGGGGTTCAGCATGGTATAATGCCACCACATCTACCCTCCAAAGCAGCCATTTTCTCCAGGGGAACTGATCTCTGTGGCCCAAGGATCTCTTGTAATTCCAGGAGATCTCCAGCTACCACCTGGAGAGTGGCAACCCCAACTGATCTCCTGTTCCTGAGACAATAAAGGGTCAGATTTACAAGTCAGTGGATGGTGAGATACCTTATACAATGGCATGGTCATGGGCTGGATGACGTAATGATAGCAGCTTTAGACCAGCTGCGTAAATCCTCATGATAAAAACAAGGGCCTGGGGCTCATTTTACCACATGGTGTATCTTTGGTTTTGTTTCCTTACAATTTTAAAAATGTACTTTTTAAAAAGTTTAATCATGTGCATGAACAGTCCCCCCACACCCGATATTGGAAGATTATTAATTGAATGTTTGTTTTCAAGGTACGGTTGCCAGGTCCCCTTACTCTCCCAGTGGGAGGTGAGGGGCCCAGCACATACCTTCTGCCTTGCCCATGAGTCTTTTCACAACTGTGGATAGCATACATGCTCCTGTCACTTGCATGATGACATCATGTCCTGGACATGACGTCATCACGCTGGCCACGGGCATGCTCTTGTGCTTTGCATGAGGTAATTCTGACCTATTTGGCCAAAATTGCTCCCAGCAGAGCGTTGGAGCATGCCTGCAGCCAGTGCAACAATGTCACTTCCCAGATATAATGTTGTCACCCCCACCCCCAGGACTACACATGCAGCATGTGTTCCCGGGATGCCTTCCAATGGTAGCCAATGTCCTGGGGGGCTTGCCACCTCCTGCCAATCACGGGCAGATAGGTGAGCAATGGGGAAATCCCCCAGGAGTTTGCCCACAACCAGCAGGCACCTTGTAACCCTATTTCAAGGTATGGGCCTGCCCCCTTCAGTTATTTTTAAACAGAGGGCAAAAGGGAAAGAGAGACTTCACTTAAGTCAGTGAGTTTAATTCCATTTCAGTATTTAGCTAGAAGCATCATTCAGGTCAGTAAGTCTAGCTAGCACAGTCAAGCACTTTGCATATAGTTTGCAGATCTAATAAAGCCAATGGCTTTATCACATCAATTTATTCTATCAATTTATTCTATGTTGTCAAAAATCTGTCTCTTCATTAAATATATTTTATATTAACTACTGGAGAGTATATAAATATACTCTTTGCATTCTGATAACTGTGTGTTTGACAGTGCCCTTAGACTAGTTGGCACACTGAATTTCATTGCTTTTTCTTTTCTCAGCATTGGAGCGCTTGTTGGCTTGTCAATCGCAGCAGTGGTCCTGCTGGCTTTTGTCATCACTGTGTGTGTTCTCTGTTACTTGTTTATCAGCACGAAGCCATGCAGCAAACTGGATACAAGCTTGAGCTTACAGACAGCAGGTAAACTCTCTTTCTCCCGCAGACAATATTCAGACATGCTCTCAGTTGAAAATAAAGCAGTAGAACTGGTGTGACATTCAGTTTGGGTTTTATGATGTTTCAACAACAGGAGCCCTCACATTCTATCAGAGCAACCTTCTTTAAATAAAAAAATGATCCCTTGGAGCTTCTCAAGAACAGATGGCTCATGCTGTGCTTACCCTTGATTGTGATTTTAGTAGCAATTGGATCAAAGGAAGAATAAGCAACCTTTAAAGTCATCTAGGAATGCACCCCAAGATAACAGAAATCCTGTTGGGCCATAACACAGTCACTTCGCACAGTTGTCACTGTAGCCTGATAATAAAGGTCTCCATATTGGTTGGGACTAAGAAGGAAAGGAAGGGGTTGTTGCTCAGTTTCTTGGAACAGACACACATCTGGGCTAGGAAGAGTTAGTATTAGTCTTCATCTCCTTGAGGACCTCCATGTTACAGTTTGTGAACTATCAACCATAGACATAATATTATCTAGTTGGACTTCACTTGTGGTTTTGGAAGTCTGGCTGAACTTCCTCTGTGGTGTTGGGGCTGGAGGGTGCTGGTGGGTCTGCCTCGGCTGCTGGCTGTGGACTCTGATTAGCCAGCAGCTGTTCTTCCTGATTGCTGGCTTCTGCTGAGTCAGGGCTGGCTACACGGAGTTCCTCTTCTCCTGAGGAGTCCTCACTTTCACTGAGCCCAAACTGGCCTATGACAGGGTCTTTATAATCCAGGCAGAGGGTGGGAGGGATATTGTAAACTAGAGTGTATTAAAGAAGTATTATAAATTAGGGAGCTAGCTGTAATACAGGTTGTAGTTAGCTTGGTAGAGCTGGGGTGTAAAGTGCAGAAAATTAACAATGGCTGTTTTCACACAGCCAAATATTCCGCCAATTTTGCGCCATGATCTGTCACCTGTGATCCTGCATTGTCTTGCCTTGTTCCGCCTCTTTGCGCTTCCTTGCAGTACCAGAAGTTCACATTCTGCAGAAATCGCACAATAGTGGGTGGTCACATGTGTTTGCGTCACAGTTGACGGCAGCACCTTGCTGCCCACTTTCACTTTTTTTTAAAAAGGCTCTGAGATTTGCGCAATATCGCCATTTCAAATAATTGCAATGTCTGCCGAGGTTTTGCAGGGTGGGGGGGAGTTTCTTGCTCTCTCTCTCTGGGGCTTTCAGTTCATGTTGATGCCTCATTGGGGAGCAGACAGGAGGAAGGTGTGCAGGGCCAGTGCATTCATAGAGGCAGGTCCGGCAGCCGCCTTGAGCGCTGAGGTGCTGGAGGGGCAACAGGGGTGGGGGACGCGTGCCATGGAGCTGGTGGTGGCAGTGCTGGAGGGCTGGGAAGCCACCCACAAGCCACCCCAGCCACCTACTGCACCTGGCCCACAGCTGCTGCAGCCTCCCAGCCCTCCCAGTCAGCTGCCCCATGCTGCCACCGCCATCGCCAACATGCGCTACCGGCCAGGCGCAGCAACTGCGAGCCAGGCGCAGCAGGTGGCCGGGGCGGTGCGCGGAGCAACTGAGCGGGATGGCTGGGAGGGCACACGCACACCATCCCAGCTGCCTGCCGCATGATGTCATCACGCAGTCCAGGTGCGTGCGTAGGTGTGTGTGGGGACAGCAACAGCGTTGAAGCTGCCCCTAGCCACAGGTGCCAGAAAACCTGGCACCGGGCCTGCGAGCCTGCTGGTGCCAAGGTTCACAGCTTTCATTAAATGGCAGCAGAGGTGTTGCCAGCCTTGCGCTTAGCTGGCGTCTCGCCTCTTCTCTCCAGCTTCTCCCTCACCAGCTTTCTCTCTCCGAGTGGAACACTTGTCACACTCTTTTCTCTCTCTCTCTCCTCCGTCCCACCCCTCTGCCTTCTCATGCTAGCTCAAGAGAGCCTGGAGGAAATTATGAGAGTTCTCAAGCCAAGGCTTCCTTCCTCACATTCCTCCCAACTCGCTTCCCTCCTCTGTGCTGGAATGCAGGTGGGGAGTCTGCCACGAGCCTCTCTGAACGTCTGGAGTTCAACCAAGCCGACGGGGGAGCAGGCAGGAAGCGTAGTCCAAGGAGCTGGATGCAAGGGTCAGAGCCAAAGAGCAGTCAGAGCAGAACTGAGTTGCAGTAGAACCGGCCGGGTCTGTGTGCAGGTGCTTCTGCAACGAGGGAAAGGGCGTCCTGGCTTAAGAGCTCTCACCTGCAGGGCAGTGCTGCACCCTGTTACAACTCAAGGTCATTATGTCGTTGTTTGAGTGCCTGAAGCCTTGCACTTCACCTCCTTTCCTGTGCAGCAAGACACTGTCTCCCTCTGCACTGCCTATCAGGTTCAGGGGAGCTGGGTGGAGATTCTGCCCTGGTCTCAGGAGCTGGTGCAGGTAAGGGAACAGCCCCTGTCCCTGAGTCTGCCCTGGATTCCTCAACCTGCTCTGGTAAGGGTTCCTGCTGTTCCATTTCCTGCTGGTCTTCCAAGCAGCTGCCTCTGGAGGGGCTTGGACTAGTCCCACTCCTGTCATCCTCCCCGAGGTCTTCATCTTCTGAGGACTCAGAGGCCACAACACTATCCCCCCCCTCAGGGCCCCCCTCTGGAAGCACCGGCGCCGGCTTGCGGGGGTATGCCTCATGGAAGCTCGAACCAATGCCGGGGCATGGACCTGGTCTGCAGGTTCCCAAGAGTTGTCCTCAGGCCCATATCCTTTCCATTCGATCAAATATTGCAGCTGGCCTTGGTGACGGTGGGAGTCAAGGATTCGGATGACCTTATATTCCTCGTGGTCATCCACTCATATGGGCAGAGGTGTCGGCGTGGCAGGGCGTAGCGAGGCCGGGGCCGGGGCTGGTAGGAGTAAGGAATGATGAAACACAGGGTGTACCCGAAGTGTACGTGGCAGGTCCAACCAGAAGGCTACAGGATTGATCTGGTCCACCACCGTGAAGGGTCCAATGTATCGGGCGTCCAGTTTCTGAGAGGCGCGCAGAAAACAGAGAGCCACCAGGCTCAAGGAAGAACACCAAGAGGCACCAATATGAAAACTTCCGTTGTTAATCCCAAAATACCATACAATAATGCCATACAATAATTCAATTCAATATGAATGCAATTGAATGCAATTGGATACAATACAAAATACAAAATGACAGTGATACAAAAGGCCAATATAAGGCAAGAACAATACATCCGTAACAAGGCTAACATAAGCCCATATGCCGGCAGTCCGTAAATAAGTCCAACCGGCTAAACCGGGGAAAGACAGTCAGCACAATGCATCTGCCAAACTGAATTGCAGAAAAGAAGGGTGAAGGCGACGAGTTGGGCATTTTTAAACAACGAACTGGACTATTCATCTTTTCTATGATCGTTCTTCACACTATTCACTCAGGAGTTTTACATAGTGTTAGCATTCATAAGCAGTAAAAAGGTCTCAGTCTCAGTGCATTTTAAGGTATTTACTGCTTTTATTGCATTGAATAAAATTGCAGCAGAGTCAGATTCGGTGACTTTCACTTTAATTTATATGAAATTTGGTGACTTTCACTTTAATTAATTTGGCACAGCGTTTGTATAAATTATGGGAGGGGCCCGGACCCCTTATCCAAACGATTCGTTAGACTTACTCTAAGGACTTGAACTGGAAGATGCAGAGCGGTTTCTTGTCAGTAAGTTCCATACAGGGAAGATATTGTTTTGCTGTAACATTTGGGGAGGTGTGAAAATATTTCCCTTTCGTGATTTGTTCACATAGATTTTGGCCTGAAGAAAGAAGAATGTACTTCTGAAACGAGCAGTGAACAGGTCGACCCAACTCGTCGCCTTCACCCTTCTTTTCTGCAATTCAGTTTGGCAGATGCATTGTGCTGACTGTCTTTCCCCAGTTTAGCCGGTTGGACTTATTTACGGACTGCCGGCATATGGGCTTATGTTAGCCTTGTTACGGATGTATTGTTCTTGCCTTATATTGGCCTTTTGTATCACTGTCATTTTGTATTTTGTATTGTATCCAATTGCATTCAATTGCATTCATATTGAATTGAATTATTGTATGGCATTATTGTATGGTATTTTGGGATTAACAACGGAAGTTTTCATATTGGTGCCTCTTGGTGTTCTTCCTTGAGCCTGGTGGCTCTCTGTTTTCTGCGTGTCTTTGGGAGGAAGACTTTCCAGTTTCTGAGAGGGTCTGGTACTGCGGAGGTGGTGAGTGGATAGCCATACCCTGTCCCCAATATGAATATCCTTTCCTGGTTTCCGGGCTTGGTCGACTCTGGCCTTGTAGGCCGCCTTGGCCTGATTGAGGTGTTCCCTTAGCAAGTCATGTTGAGCTTGCAATTCCCGGGTCAGGGCGTCTGCTGCAGGGACAGGGGAGTGAGGCAGAACCTCTGGAAAATGGCATGGGTGGTACCCATAGTTAGCCTGGAAAGGTGTCTGTCATGTCAAGGAGTGGACGGCGTTGTTGTATGCAAATTCTGCCAGGGCCAGCAGGGATGCCCAATTGTCCTGTTGATGGTTGCAATAACAATGAAGGTACTGCTCGAGGACTGCATTAACACGTTCGGTCTGCCCATCGGTCTGCGGGTGGTGGGCTGAGGAAAAGTGCAATTGGGTGTCTAGGAGGGAGGGTAGGGCCCGCCAGAACCGTGAGGTGAACTGAGTGCTGCGATCTGTGATATGTTCGGGGAGTCCATGGAGTCAGAAAATGTGTTGCAGGTACAATAACGCGGTCTCCCGGGCCGTCGGTGTTCCTGAACAAGGGATGAAGTGAGCCATTTTCGTGAAGGAATCCACCACTACCAAAATGGAGGATTGGGGTCCCGACTTGGGCAGCTCAACAATGAAGTCCATGGTGACTGTGTGCCAGGGTCCCGGTGGAGTGGGCAGGGGTTACAGCAGGCCAGCCGGCTTGCCTGGCTGATTCTTGGCCCTGTGGCAGACATCACAGGTGTTGACATAGCGGGCCACGTCAGCATGGATCCGGGGCCACCAGAATTCCCTTGTGGCAAGGTGCAACGTCCTGTACCTCCCAAAGTGGCCTGCGGAGCCCACATCATGGGACAGGTGGAGGACCTCCCTACACAAGGGACCAGCCGGCACATAGAGGTGCCCCTGATGCAATACCAAGCTGGCTTGGACAGTGATCTCTGCTCCTACAGGGATTTCCTGGTCGCGCATTGCTTGCACCTGCTTCCGAGCCCAGGGATCATGGAGTTGTTGCTGTTGGATGCGTTCCCGGAGGGACGGGGGGTCGGTGGCGACAGCAAAAGCAGTTGGTGGCAAGATCATGGTTGGGGGAGTCGTGGGTACCTGATCCTGGTAGTGCTCCATTTACTCGCTCCAACAGTTCTGGGATCAATGGCAGGGGGTACCGATCCTACACTGTAATCTTATTGAGGGCGCAGTAATCATTACAGAGACGAAGCTCCCCACACTTCTTCTTCACAAACAACACAGGTGCAGAGGTGGGGGAGGTAGAGGGTCGAATGAACCCGCGTTGCAAGTTCTTGTCCAGAAAATCCCAGAGGGCTTGGCGCTCTGGCTCAGAAAGCGAGTATAACCAACCAACAGGCAGGGGCGCTCCTGGTTGCAAGTCAATCCCACAATCAAAGGGGTGGTGTGGGGAAAGTTGGTCTGCCCCGTTCTCTTCAAATACATCTCGAAAATCCACGTATGGGGCAGGGAGAGACCCGGTGTCCACAGGCGCAGTCACTCCTAAGAGAGTGCGGTCGTCCAGATGGGGACAGGGGTCCCAGAAACTCAGCTCTCGGGCTGTCCAATCTATCCGTGGATCGTGCAACATCAGCCAGTCCATCCCCAGTACCAGCGGGAACTGGGCCATATGGGCGATGTCCAACCTAAGAGTCTCCTGATGCCGATGGACGCACAAGGTCAAGGGCTGGGTCTCTTTGGTAACTGGCCCAGAGCGCAAGGGCCGGCCATCAATAGCTTCCACCTGGACTGCTGTAGCCTTGTCCTGTAGTGGCACATGGTGTTGGGTGGCAAAGGTGAGGTCCGTATAGGAGCGGGAGGCCCCAGAATCCACGAGGGCATGGGACATGATCCATGGTCCCCCTGGTGCTTGCAGCCGGACCGGAACTAGGACGTGCTGTGGTCCTCCGCTGCCAGGTCCATTGAGCCCCCTTGCTTGCCCCAGGTAGTCAGGGCCCAAGGCCCCTGGGGCTTGGCATTTCCCGGTGTCCGCTGCTTCTCAGGGCAGGTACTGGCAAAGTGTCCTGGCGCCCCACAATAGAGGCACAGGTTAGCTCGGCGCCTCCAGTCTTTCTCCGTTGGGGTAAGGCGAGGTCTGGCAGCCCCAAGTTGCATGGGCTCCACCCCATCTTCTGGGGAACGGGTCACTGGGATTGCAGGGCCCCCTGGGGGAAGGGGGAGTCTGGTAGTCACACGGCCCCGGCCGCTACTCCTAGCCTGGTGTCTGTCTTCCAAGCGCCCATCTATTTGCAGGCTGAGTGCAATCAAGGCCTCAAGGGTGGCTGGCCACTCCACCCGGGCTAACTCATCCAGCACTTCTTCTGATAGGCCCTCCAAATATTGGTCACGTAAGGCACCATCATTCCAGTCCAAATCCAAAGCCAAAGTCTTGAACTCTGCAGCATAGGCTGCCACAGACATCTTCCCTTGCTGTAACCATCTCAGCTGCTGATTAGCCCTTCCCTGTTTTTGAGGGTCAGAAAAAGCAGCCTGGAACTGGGTCAGGAAGTCTGCATAGTTGTTCAGCACAGGGGAGTCAGCTACCAGCAGGGGTGTGGCCCACTTAGCTGCATGGTCCTTTAACAAACTCAGCACTAAGGAGACTTTTGTTTGGTCATCAGGGAAATCTTGCTGTCGTACCTTCATGTAAAGCTTGCACTGGGCAAGGAACAGAGGAAAGTCAGCTATCTGCCCCCCAAACTTGTCAGGCAACACCACTGGGCATTTACGGGGGGGGGCGTGTCACAGCCCTGGAAGTCATTGCTGTGAGCTGCTGCTGCATGGCTGACAACGCAGCAGAAACTTGCTGAAACTGTTCTTTCAGCGTTTGGTTCTCGGATATCAAAGCAGAAACCTGATTTTGTAGCTGTTGATTGTCAGCCGCAAGACTCACAAACACTGCAGCTGCGTCTCCTGTCTCCATGGTGACAGGGAGGAACTTCAGCCACTTGTGATATATGGTAGAAGCACTCAGTGCTGGAATGCAGGTGGGGAGTCTGCCACGAGCCTCTCTGAACGTCCGGAGTTCAACCAAGCCGACGGGGGAGCAGGCAGGAAGCGTAGTCCAAAGAGCTGAATGCAAGGGTCAGAGCCAAAGGGCAGTCAGAGCAGAACTGAGTTGCAGTAGAACCGGCCGGGTCTGTGTGCAGGTGCTTCTGCAACGAGGGAAAGGGCATCCTGGCTTAAGAGCTCTCACCTGCAGGGCAGTGCTGCACCCTGTTACAACTCAAGGTCGTTATGTCGTTGTTTGAGTGCCTGAAGCCTTGCACTTCACCTCCTTTCCTGTGCAGCAAGACGCTGCCTCCCTCTGCGCTGCCTATCAGGTTCAGGGGAGCTGGGTGGAGATTCTGCCCTGGTCTCAGGAGCTGGTGCAGGTAAGGGAACAGCCTCTGTCCCTGAGTCTGCCCTGGATTCCTCAACCTGCTCTGGCAAGGGTTCCTGCTGTTCCATTTCCTGCTGGTCTTCCAAGCAGCTGCCTCTGGAGGGGCTTGGACTAGTCCCACTCCTGTCATCCTCCCCGAGGTCTTCATCCTCTGAAGACTCAGAGGCCACACCATCCCACTTCTCTGGGCGTCTGGGCACAGGAGAAGTGCAAAGGCAAAAATGCAGCTCACCCATCTGCCTTTTAGGCAGCAGATTTGCACTATTGCGCTGTCTCCCAGAGAATTTTTTTTTAAAAAAAGACGAAAGTGGTGGTTCTCTTTTACTTAGTGCATGATTAGCAAAAAGGGGGGATGTCACCAAGTTAATATATACATACAATACAATAAAATACATTTACCTAAAACAACAGTTAAAAACAGACCAGGAACAGAAGATCACTTAGGGAATGCCACAAAAGTCTTCACCTGCTGGTGGAAGACTGCAACAGAAGCAAACAAGTGAGTCTTCCAGAGTTTTGGTGCCACAACCAAGACTGTCATTTCCTAGTTTGCCACCCACCTAATCTCAAAAGGAGGGAGCACCTGGTACAACGAGGAAGTCCTCTGGAGCATGATGTAAGTTCCTCGTGTGCAAGCCCCCTCACAACCCCCCTGTCCCCAGGGAATCTGGCAACCCTAGTCAGACTGTATGCTCACCAGTAGCACTTCTGTCTTGTCAAGATTAAGCTTCTGTTTCCTAGCCTGTATCTACTCCAAAACTGCCTCCAAAGACCATTTCCAAGTTTCTACAGCCTCCCTGGGATTAGCTGGAAGCATGAGATAGAGCTGATTGTCAGCTGTATATTGGTGATAACCCAGCCTATATCTCTGGATGACTTCACGCAGCAGTTTCATGTAGATGTTGAAAAACAAAATGGAACCTTGTAGCCCCCCACAAGCCAAAGGTCAAGAGGTTGAGCAGTCCCCCAGCACCACCTTTTCAAAGCTGCCTTCCATGGAACCACCACAAAACAGGCTAGAAAGGCAGTCCAGAAGGATGCCATTATCAACGATATTGAAAGCAGCTGAAAGATCGAGGAGAATCAATAGAATCACACTCCATATCCTGACTAGGGTTGCCAGGTCCCTTAATTCCCCAGCAGGAGATTGGGAACCTGGCACCTACCTTGCTGCTGCCCGGGTCCTACTTTCGTATGCACACACACTCCAAGCTTGCGCAATGATGTCACTTCCTGGAAGTGACATCATCACATGGGGTCAAAGGGCAGCCGGGAGCACTCCCGTAGGCTGGATTGACCTGCTGCGGGCCACAATTGAGCTTGAAACGGGCCTGCTGCAGGGCACGTTTTGGCCCAAATCAGGCCGCTGTGAGCACAGGGGCACACTACACCACCCAGGGGGTGTGCCCCAGGGTGCGTGTCCCTCCTCTGGCCAAGTAAGTGGGCGCAGGAGGGAAGGGTGGGAGTAGGGGATCCCCCACCCCAAGCAAGGGAATGGAACCCCTACTCCTGACACAGGCCATCCACCAGGGTGACAAAGGCTGTTTCAGTCCCATAAGTAGGCCTGATGATAGATTGGAAAGGATCCAAACAATCTACTGCATCCAGAATTGTTTGAAGTTGTCCAGCTGAGTTTCCTAAACAAAGCTGGAAGTCTCGAACAGTGCAATCCTATGGTGAGTTACTTCAGTCTAAGCCCATTGAGGTCAATGATCTTAGACAGGAGTAACTCCACATAGGACTGCACTGAAAGTCAGCTAAGAAAAGAATTGATCGCCATTTAAATTCTATCAATAAGAGAAATTATTCATGATTAAAAATCTCAGTTCCTGTAGAGAGAGCTGAAAAGGACTTTTGGGGAGCAAAATTAAATACTATGAAAATTAACGGCAGTACTTCTGTGTAACTTAATTAGGAAGATTTCTGTTTTTGTAAGGAAAATCTCTGTCTGAAAAACAGCGAAATACCTTGCTTGCCCCCTTTTAGTAAAGATTCCTAATAGGACATTGCCCAGAAGTGTTGTGTAAGTGATCTTGCTAATTAAAATATGATAATGCCTTGTGTCCTTATTACTGTAACAAGCCTACTTGGCTTAAATTTAATTCCAAGTCAAGGAATCTGTTTTGTAAATTCTGGGTACTGTGCTTTTTCACTGAATATCCTCTAAAATAAGAACTAAAACCATCATCAGTCAGCATCAGACTTTTTTCTAGTAATTATTTGTGACTTTCAAAATTTATGAAGGTAAAAACAATAATGATGAAATACCATTTCATCTAACTGTATGATAAATATCAGCTCCAAAATTATGACACTCACTGAGTGTTGGTGCCTCCTAAGAATATTTTTTAATTTGATGATAACATCAGACTTCATTAACAAAAGTAAGTTACTAGCCCTCATGTTTGTGATTAAAAACTGAAAATGTTGATCCTAGAGGCTTCAGTCGGAGGAGTATACAAAAACATTACTTATTTTACCAGTCACATAATTTTAAGTGTCTCATGGTTTTTAACACTGTACTGACCCGGTTAATGGATATATGCCAGAAGTCTCCATAGAAGCTAGAATATTATTCAGCTTACAGTGCTAGGTGTTTGATCAGACAAGAGATGAGTTTATAAACATATATTTCACTTTCAGGATGAAAAAAATCTATCTTTGTAGAATCATCACTGGCTTTATATGCCTTTTTTATAGCCTCTATTTTCACCTTTATCACAAACCAACATATTCCTCAGTTGTTTTGGCCTCTTTGTTCAACACTAGCAGAAAAGAAAACTGACGACTTACCGGCAAGTTGGGTTGGCGCTGGGTGCAAGACGGAGTGGAGGCGGGATCAGGTGAAAGAGGAGGAGCGTCCATCCTGTGCTGGTCCAGCCGCATGGTCAGCGCCATACCTGAGCATCTGCAGGAGCAGCTTGTCAGCCACTCACAGGTGAGGGCAGCTGCTTGGTTTTGGTTGGGCCCCCCCCGGGACCCTGCCGGGGGGAGGGAGCATGCTTGGGGCCCCTCTTACCCCTCTCAAAATTAAAATAAGAAAGAAAGTAACTGAGGGGGGCTGGCTGGTGGCACAGGGTGGATGCTGGGTGTGTGGCGGCCCCAGGGAACTGGGGTGGCCTGGCTGGGGCGTGGTGATGGGCCTTGCTGGACCCCCGGGGGCTCAGCGGGCCTGCTGCAGCCCCCGGCACCCACCGGGCTGCCCGGGGTGGTGCCAGCCGGCTCGGCGTGGCTGCGGCCTGGTCTGCTGGGTACCCAGGCGGTGCGACCTCTGGCCTATGGCTTGCGCCACAGCCAGCCGAGCCCATGGGCCTTCTGTGACGGCGGAGAGGGCAGGGGATGCCCAGCCTACTGTTGGGGCGGGTGCCCCAGTGTGTGGTGTGGCCGCTGGTCTGGCCGCCGGTGTGGCTGCCAGGGAGCATGGCGCATGTGCGTGCAGGCCCGGGACCTTCCTTGCCACAGCACCAGCCACGGGGTGGCCCGGCCCACTGCCAGGGCAGGCTGCCGGGTGTGCGCTGCGGCCGCCTGGCGTTGGGGCCTCCCAGGGCCTGTCGTGGCAGGCCTGGGGCCTTTCCTGGGGTAGCACGGCCAGGACTGCCTGCTGCGCTGCCTGCGCGGGTGGCCCGGCGAGCACCAAGGTCTCCTCGGGGGCCTTTGCGGGCCTTGGCACGGGTGAGGGGAGGAGCCTTTAGTCGGCGCAGCATGGGCCGTGGCAGCCCGGCCCACCACCTGCACAGGCAGTGGTGCCATGCTTGCCCGGGCCTTTGGGGCTGTTCTGCTTGGGCCCTGAAGCCTTGGGTGGCCTCGGCGTGGGTGGGGATGGTGGGGCCGCTGCTGCATGGTGCCACAGTGTGTGCCAAGCGCTGTCTGGCCCATGGGGCCTTCCCCTGCTATGGGGTGGGCTGGGAGACTGGCCTGGGGCCTGTTGGGCCCAGGCCTGGGCCCTGGAGCCCTGCTGGGTCTTCAGGAGCCTTCTCCGCTGCAGGGGGGGCACAGGCAACCTGGCCTGGGGCCGGCTTTGCCCACACCCGAGCTCTGGTGCCAATTGGAAGGGGATCCGGCCACTGTGCTGCCTCCAGGGGTGGAGGTCCCCAATGGGGCCCCTTCGTCCTCTGTGTATGGCCTGCGGGGGTGGGGGTGGGGGTGGGGGTGTTCTCCCAGAATTACAACCAATCTCCAGGTGCCTGGGATCAGTTTCCTTGGAGCACAGGGCTGCATTGGAGAGAGTACGCCTTGGCATCACACCGCTTCTGGCTCCTCCCCTCCCTAAACCCCACCATGCCAGACTTCACCCCCCTCAATCTTCAGGAATTTCCTAACCTGGACCGGGCAACCCCTATGACAGACGCTGGCAACAGCTCGCTACGTTGGGCAGCCTAAACAGGTGGCACAGGCTCATGTGACCACCTTGCAGGTGCAGGCGGTCCTTCTCTTTGTTTTTCACAGGATGGCACCAAGTTCGAGTTCCAGGAGCAAGGTGGTGGCAGCCACCACCCACTGGAGCCCGCTCACAAGGGACGCACTAGAGGCACCCCGCAAGACATGGGGGGACCCTCGCAGGAGGCCCAGTTGTGTGGGAGCCCCTGCAAAGCACCCAGCAGTGGCCAGGCAGTGCCCACGGGGAAGCAGGGCATGCACTGGGCAGGGGCCCCTGCCCAGAGGCAGGCAGTGCTGGCAGCCATGTAGGACATGCAGGAGTGCATGGAGGTGCTGAGGGTGGCCATCTGTGGTGGTGGGGAGGCAACCCCCACAGTTCACCAGGCCCCCCAAAAAGGGCCAACAGGCAAGCAAGCTCGCGGGCCCTCACCGCTCCGGGCAGTGGGGCGGAAGGAGGCCAGGGCCCCTACACCAAGGAGCCCACCACCTGATGCCAGTGAAGTGGCTGAGCAGGAAGAGGAGGCGGACCTGGAAAGCCCCACTGAGGTGTGGGAGAGCGACACGGAAGGGGACAGAGCTGGGGTCAGTCCCGGGTCTCAGGATGAAGGTCACGCTGGTCCCGGTGGAGGAGTCAGTGTCGCAGCACTTCATTGTCCAGGGCATTGGGAAGTGAGTCATCAGGGGACGAGGACTGGGAAAGGAAGGCTAGGGATTACTGGGAGGCGGCAGCCTACATTCCTGGGCTGGCTGAATGGGCTCGGTGCTGCAGACACCGCAGGAGAGCCAATGCAGGGGCTTGGGTGGCATGGGACCACCCTCGCTCAGCTCATCGTGGGCAATCTCCACCGCAGATGGGTCCCAGTGAAGCTCCTATTGGGTATCACCTGCCCTCCCGGGTGAGGGAACGCATCTTGAATGGGTACTATGTGGATGAATTCACCCTACTGCAATCAGAGGAGCTAGTGGGGGATATTGGATCCCCCAGGAAGTGTAGGTGACACGACAGAGAACGACCAGCAGAGTGCACTTTCACTAATTGGATTCTGGAATTCTGCGAGTATGCAGGACTCGTCCAGGCTGCATACCCCAAATGCGCTTGGCACCTCACCATGCAAATGAGGGAGGTCACGCACAAAAAGGCCACATCAGGCAAGCGGGTGGCCTTGAAATATGACAAAACCTTCCAGAATAAAGTCTCCAGTAACGAACACACTTACTGGGACCAGCCGGACAGCATGGGCTGGTTATGGGCGGTTAATAGCAGGGGCACTGGGGAGCTGTCCCAGGCCGAGGGTTTGGGGTTCAGGTGATACGCCACTAGATGTCCATGCTGGGAATTCAATGTAGGGGGCTGCCGTAAGATGAGGTGCTGCTTTGACCATGTATGCGAGGACGGCCATGGCCACCATCCACGGCAAGATTGCCCCAGGGGCACTGGAGCACAGCCGCCCTTTCAAGGGGGGGGCAGCAGGGAATGGAGCCAAAGGAGATGATGGAAGCCGGGCAGCCAGGGCAGTGCCACAGGTCCCAGGAAGAAGTGAGGCAGATGGCCCAGGGGGCTGGCGTTCTCTTGCCCGAATGCCAGTCTCCCCGGCTGCACTGCGGCCCTCGCCGCTGCGCTACACCAACCGGGCGTCAACTGCTATGCTCTGGAAGGGCTTCACAGAAGGTTTCAAGATACCGTATGTGGGTGCGCAGGTCACCACTGATGCTCCCAACTTGAAGTCAGCTCGGGATATCCCAGGTGTGGTGGCGGCCAAGATCCAAAAGGAGGTGAACATGGGGCGAGTGGCTGGCCCATTCAACACACCTCCCATTACTAACCTGAGGGTCTCCCCGCTTGGCGTGGTACCGAAGAAGGCGTCAGGAGAGTTTTGGCTGATACATCACTTGTCCTACCCGAAAGGTGCCTCTGTGAACAAGGTGATCCCATCAGCACCATGCGCTATGCTTCTTTTGATCAGGCAGTTCATTTGGTGTGGGCCTGCGGCCACAGTGCACTCATGGCCAAGCGCGACATTCAATCTGCCTTCCGGCTGCTGCCTGTCCACCTGGAGGATTGGTGCCTCTTGGGGTTTAAATTCCAGGACAAGTGGTATATTGACAAGGCCATGCTTATGGGTTGTGCCGTGGCCTGCTCTGCCTTCGAGACCTTCAGCACATTCCTCAAGTGGGCACTGAAAGATCTAGCTTGCTCCCCATTCATCTCTCATTACCTGGATGATTTTTTCATGGTGGGGCCGGCTGGCAGTGGCGAATGCCAGAGGCTCCTGGGCCTGTTCCAAGGGTTGGCTGCGGAGCTAGGCGTTCCACTGGCCCAAGAGAAGACCAAAGGCCCCTCCACCTGCCTATCATTCCTGGGGATAGAAATAGACTCTGTGCAGGGCACCTGCACATTACCCCATGAGAAGCTGAGGGGCCTTCAGGAGAAGGTGACAGCTGCACTTAAGGCGAAGAAGAAGAAGACACTGCAAGAAGTGCAATCACTCCTGGGCAGCCTGAACTTTACCTGCAGGGTGGTTGCACTGGGAAGGCCATTCTGCGCCCGACTGGCCAGAGCAATGGCTGGGGTAACGGTGCCGCATCACCACATTCAGATCATGGAGAAGCTGAAAGCAGATCTGCGAATGTGGGATCACCTTCCTATGGGATTACAATGGCATGCCCTGGGGGCAGGAGCCCCTCAACCTAGGGGTATCCCTCCAAGTGCACTCTGATGCTGCCAGGGGCATGGGATTTGGAATGTATTGGGAGAGCCGTTGGTGCGCCCAGAGGTGGAACTTGGGAACATTGGATCCTGCAGGGAGTTTTGAATTTGCTGGCACCAATGAACAGGCGGGCATACAGGGCTGCTGTCACTGCATTAACGGCATTCCTCTCCAAGCGGCTCAGCTGGATGGAAGGGGATGTGCCAGAGGAGGCTCTATTGGAATATTTGACACGGATGGATGAAGCGGGATATGCACCCAAGACCATCAGGATGCATGTGGCAACCATGTGGCAGCCATCTTGTTCTTCTGCAAGGCAACGGGGTGGGCAGACCCGACAGGCAGCTTCCTGGTGGGACTCCCGGTGGCCCATCATGGCCAACATTTTGCAGGTCATTTGGGGGCATCTGGGGCATCTGGGTGCAATATGCCACTCATCCTTTGAGGTCACGTTGTTCAGGGCAGCCTTCAGCCTTGCATTCTATGGGGCCTTCCACGTGAGTGAGCTGGCAGCTGCGTCAGCTGGGGACCAGACCAGCATGGTGTTGGCACTGGCAGACATCTTACTCAGGGGTGGTGGGTTTTTTATCAAGGTCCAGTGGTCCAAGACTGACCAGCAGGGGCATGGAGCAGTGGTTCAGCTCCACATGGCGGGGCGGGGGGCCCCCCTGTCTGGTACGGGCAGTCAAGGAATACCTGGGCAGATGCCCAGCCAACTCCTGGTGCATGCCAACAGCGGACTGCTTACTAGGTACCAGTTCACTGCTGTCCTTAGGTCCAGTCTGAGAGCAGCAAGCCTCCCACCGGTGGAATACGGGTCCCACTCATTCCACATCGGGGCAGCAACCATAGCAGCCAAGGCGACCACATAAAAACCATTGGCAGGTGGGCTTCCAGAACATGTGTCAGGAGAGAACACACTAATGTGTGATCTAGTTACAGGAGAGACGGCGTGGCTGGTGACATCATGATGAGATTGACAACTGGAACAGCTCAGGCAGGGGGATGCGAGTGGGCCCCCTGGGGGTCCTGGCAGAGATCTCCAGGGCCGTTTCTGCCGGTTGCCTTCGGGGGCCAGGGAGGAATTTTTCCAGCAACGGGCCAGATTGGCCAAGGCCTCTTGGGTTTTTTTTTGCCTTCCTCTGGGCATCAAAGTCAGGGACGCTGGAGGTGGGAGGTGGCACCATCTTTCTTGGTTGCAGCAACTGGAGCGTTGGCAGGAGTTGGGCCTTCAGCCTTCCTCCTGTGGCGGTTTTTGAGGCATTGGGCCAGATCCCAATAGGGTGAGTGGGCCTTCGGGACTGCTCACCCCAACGGATCTGGAAACAAGGGTCACCAGGCAGGGCCGGCAACGGAACAACATGTGCTGAGGTGCCAGGCCTACAATGTGATGCATTGGTCAGCAGCCAGGCCTATGATGTCAACAGGGATCCATGCCCAGATGCCAGGCCAATGCTCCATTCAGCTGTAATCAATAAAGTTGTGACCATTTCTAACCCAAGCATGTGTCTGTTGTGATTCTAAGCCTCCACGCAGTCTGACATCGTACATAGGTGACAAAAGGAAGCTGACGACTTACCGGCAAGCTGGGTTGGCACCGGGTGCAAGATGGAGTGGAGGTGAGATCAGGTGAAGGAGGAGGAGCATCCATCCTGTGCTGGCCCAGCCGCATGGTCAGCACCATTATACCTGAGCATCTGCAGGAGCAGCTTGTCACCCTCCCACCCTCTGCTGATTAAGGACTATGGGGGGCACTGTCATAACTTTATGGGTTGGTGGTTTTTGAGGCATTGGGCCAGATCCCAATAGGGTGAGTGGGCCTTTGGGACTGTTCACCCCAATGGATCTGGAAGCAAGGGTCGCCAGGCAGGGCCAGCAATGGAACAATGTGTGCCAAGGTGCCAGCAGGAGGCTGGGGGGTGATGTATTGGTCGGCATCCAGGCCTATGATGCCAACGGAGATCCGTGCCCAGATGCCAGGCCAATGCTCCATCCAGCTCTAATCAATAAAGTTGTGGCCATTTCTAACCCAAGCATGTGTTTGTTGTGATTCTAAGCCTCCATGCAGTCTGACATAGCACATGGGTGACAACTGGTTTGCTCCTCACAATCTTTTCCCCCAACATCTTTGTGCTTGACATTCTCCTATGGTTGCCAGTTATGGGTTGATGAATTCCTGGAAATTTGGAGGGTAGGGCCTGGGGAACAGCAGGGTTTGGGGAGGGGAGGGACCACAGCAGGGTATAATGCCATAGAGTCCAGATATCAAAGTAGTCATTTTCTCCAGGGGGGCTTATCTCTGTCATCTGGAGTTCAATTGTAATTCTGAGAGGTCTCCAGGCCCCACCAGGAGGTTAGTAACTATATGTATCTTCATGATGACCTAGAGGACTGCAATTCTTGTTCTCTAGCAGAATGCACTGATTGTTAAAAAATCTGATTCTGCACTTTATCAATTGGGTCAGTGCTTAGAAGTATCAGCTTAGAACTGCTGATCTTCTCCCTTCTCCCACTGTCTTCTCTCACCTCTCTTTCCTCCACTGCCCCTTTCTCTCCCCTTTCCCACCACCACCTCTTAGTTTTCCTTCTACCACTTCCTTCTCCACCTCCTCTTCTTCTTGAGCCTACCCAATGGTGTCATCTCTCTTGCTCTCCTCACCATCTCCTCCTTCCTTTCCCCTTGCTTTCCCAGTCTTCTGTGTCTACTACTACAAAATAACACAACTCACTTCACCATTTTTGACAGCAATAAAATGGCCCCCCAAAGTGGGATCTGGTTGAGCTTTGGTGGAGGGTGGGAGGACAGGTAGGAGATTGGCCCCTGAAGGTTGGGGGCATTTTGCATGCAAAATGCCACCCCTAGCCAGACAAGCCTCTCTTATTTCCCCCATAGGAAATAATGGAGAAAGGGGGGCTAAGAGCAGCATCTTTGGGAGGCCATAAAATGGCCCCCCAAAGTGGGATCTGCTTGAGCCTTGGTGGAGGGAGGGGGGACAGGTGGGAGATGGGCCCCTGAAGGTTGGGGACATTTTGCATGCAAAATGCCACCCCTAGCCACACAAGCCTCTCTTATTTCCCCCATAGGAAATAATGGAGAAAGGGGGGGCTAAGAGCAGCATCTTTGGGAGGCCATAAAATGGCCCCCCAAAGTGGGATTTGCTTGAGCCTTGGTGGAGGGAGGGGGAACAGGTGGGAGATGGGCCCCTGAAGGTTGGGGTCATTTTGCATGCAAAATGCCACCCCTAGCCAGACAAGCCTCTCTTATTTCCCCCATAGGAAATAATGGAGAAAGGGGGGCTAAGAGCAGCATCTTTGGGAGGCCATAAAATGGCCCCCCAAAGTGGGATCTGCTTGAGCCTTGGTGGAGGGAGGGGGGACAGGTGGGAGATGGGCCCCTGAAGGTTGGGGACATTTTGCATGCAAAATGCCACCCCTAGCCACACAAGCCTCTCTTATTTCCCCCATAGGAAATAATGGAGAAAGGGGGGGCTAAGAGCAGCATCTTTGGGAGGCCATAAAATGCCCCCCCAAAGTAGGATCAGCTTGGGCCTTGGTGGAGGGTGGGAGGACAGGTGGGAGATGGGCCCCTAGCCACACACGCCTCTCTTATTTCCCCATAGGGAATAGTGGAGTGGAGGTGGATAGGGTTACCATAAAATGGCCCCCCCAAAGTGGAATCTGCCTGAAACTTGGTAGAGGGTGGGAGGACAGGTGGGAGCAGGTTCCCTGAAAGTTGGGTGCATTTTGCTTGCAAATTGCCACCCCAAGCCACCTAGAAAGATGACGTGTTTTTCCCATAGAGAACCATGGAGAGTAGGAGGATGGGGGCTCCATGTTTGGGGGGGCATAACATGCCCCCCCAAGTCCAATCTTTCTGAAACTTGGGGGGTAGTTAGAGGAGAGTTAGTAGAAGGTCTACACCAAGTTTGGTGTGATTCGGACAGAAAATGGCCCCTCCCAGACTCCCAGAAAGCTGGGAGAACGTTTTCTCATTGAAAACAATGGCCAAATCAAGCCGAAACGCGAATACCGAAATGGTTTCCTGATTCTTTTAAAACCAAATCAGGTTTACCGAAACAGGCAGGCCATTGTACCTACTTGCCTGCAATCCAAGGCTTTTTAGAAAACAAAATGCAGGTTCCTGTAACATTTCTCATTTCAGTTTGACTGAAAAACTTCCTTTGTTTTTCAGAGAGAGCGAAACTTGAGGAAATTCTTCATGATAAGTACCAGTGTACAGAATAAGATTTTACCAGTTCTTCAGGGAAACAGGTATAGTGTTCTTCCTATACACTCCCCATTTCTGTCTTTGACGCTGCAGGAGTGCATGCTGCTGATTAATGGGAATTATTTACTGTTCGAAAAGCAGTATATTGTTGAATTATTTTGGCCAGTAGGTATCTTGCCTGCTTTGTGGATTTCATTGTGTAGTTCCAATGCAGGAACACAACGATATTCTGTGTACAAACAACAGCTTTTTAAATGCTTCAATAGGAGGATCATCTGAAATGAGAGAAGGATTGTTAAGCACTCTCCTGTGGAAATGATTACTAAGTATTTGGATAGTGTTTTGGAGTACTTTATGTACTCTTATAACAACCCTGTAAGATAAAACAGATTATTTAGGGACAGGGTAAAAGCCGGAATGAGATGGAACAGGCCGGAACGGGCACTAAAGAAAAACAGTGCCACGAAAAACAGTGGGGATGTGTTAGAGACATTCCAGAACAATATTTTAGAAATGAAAACTCTGGACTGCCCCGCTTTTATTAACCCATTGCGCCGGAGGCGGGCCGGGCCCCCCCGGGGGTCGTGGCGCAGGGGCATCGGGGGGAGCAGCGCAGCCGCGACCCCCAGGGGCCCGGCTGTCTTTGTCTGTGTCTTTGTCTTGGGATGGGGATGGGGATGGGGAATTTTATTTTTGGCAACCTCTTCTACATGCAAAACTTTTTTGGTACAAAGTTGTAATGTTATAAAATGGTAAAAATTTCATAAAATTGTAATTTTACTAACAATCCAACTCAAATAAATTTATAGATAATTCAAACAGTATTGCTTCTATAAACATATTACGCATAAATATTAGACATAACTTTTAAACATTAAGTAAAAAGTATTAAATACTTGGTAGAGATGGGTTGAAGGTTTTATTTTAAATCCTGAGCAGCTTGAAAACTTCAAGTGAGAACTGAAAACACGTTTCTCTGTTTTAGAGAAACTGCTTTTCAGTACAAAATAAACGGGATGTATGTTTTTGTTGCACTCTCCCAACCAGGAGACAGACTCCTCCTAAGAGTTTAATGGCTTCTTTCATTAACCAATGCTAGTCGTTTTCATTACGTGAGGTATCAAAATATAAATGTTTATTTAAATAAAACAGAAAAATAGAACAGATGAACACAACAAGAATTAAATTTCCTAACATTTCTTAATGAAATCTAACTCAGTCAGATTAACGATGAAATGCTTTCAAGTTACTGTAGCACATATTACAAGGGTAAGTTTCCTGCCTAGATCTTCATGAGATTTCTTTTGGCCAAAACCCTGATCTGCTATTTGGATTGCCATTTTTATATATTATCTTATGCAGAAATCTAAGATCCTTTCATATGATGATAAAGATAAATATCAAACCAATCATAATTTAATTCTTTTTTACTATTTCCAATCATGTGACATTCTACCTAGCCAAAAGTACCACTATGCCCAGCTGCAAGATAAGAGATATGGATAGTAAAAATGACAAGAAAAGTTACATGACCAGATCATCCTTGGTCTCTGCTAACAATTACAGAACATGTATCTGATACTGTTCACTATTTTTAATTGGCTGTCAAAGATAAAGCACCAGTTATACACCATACTAGAAAAAGAACTACAGTGATGTTCATACAGCGTTATTTAGAATGCATATGTTTCACGAAGTATGTGTTCTAAACCATAATCAGCAGTCTACTGGTTTGAATCCCACTACTGACATGAGCTCAGTAGGTGGCCTTGGGTCAGCCACTCCTCTCAGCCCCAGCTCCATTGTGGGGATAAGAATAACACTAACTTGTTCACTGCTTTGGGTGAGGCACTAATATGTGTAGAAGAGTGGTATATAAGCACAGTTATTATTATTATTTATATTTCCATGACACCATCCCTTGTCCTGTGAAATTAAGTATTTTGATAAATATGAAAGTGATACAAAATATAAATGCATTGCATAATGTGTGAGTGTACATATACAAACTTTAAAAATTGTATTGGATAATACCGCAAAGCATGATTACTGAGAAAGCTGCTTTCACTGCTTTCAGTGTGGAGAGCTGCTTGTAGATCAAAACAACCTGACGAGCTGTCTTCATGCAGAGTACACTTGATTCTCTTGGCTTTCAATTCTGCTTTCGTTCAGCATGGGTAAATCAATGTGTCAGCAGTAAACATTTGTATCACTCCTCTCTGAATGACCTTTTAAATTTTACTGCCTATCGTGTCAAAGCAATTAAAATTAACAATACAGTTACTAAGCTGCTAAGATCAATTAATGGCTCTTAGGCTTTATCTATTGATCTAGTGACATCTTCAAAACCCACTGGTAACAGACTATACATACTTCTCTTCTATCCACAATATATACACAAGGATTGATTACATATTCTTTTTTTTTTTGGACTTCTGGTTTGGGATTCATGGAGGTCTAACGCAGCCCCATTCGCGGAGCTGACCGGACTGCCGTTTTAACCGGCCGGAGGGGTGAAAATAGCCCGCGGCCGACTGCTCTCAGGCGGGGAGCAGGCAAAGAACATTCAAGACCCTAGGGTGAGCTAGATCTCGGACGAGGGGGGGCTCTACACAACGAGTCTCCCCCCGATCCTTGAGGTCCCACCTTGCGACGGGTCGGCTATAATCTCTGCGGCAGTTTTGGGGCCAATTCGGTTGGCATAAGACCTACATACCCAAGCTTCGATTGGGAAAGGAAGCTGAGAGGAGAATTTAAGATCGAAACAGCGATTACAACCCGAGAAAAGTGAAAGAGAAGGTAAAGATCGCTATCTTTTGATACGGGACAGATTGACAAAAACAGAGAGGAAAAAAAAGTAGATTTTTAAACTGCAACAGACTAGTGAAAAGGAGGTGAAGACTCGGCAGGAGTTGTATTTTAAAAGAGACTAAGTTTAAAGAAGTTATCAAAGAAATCGGACTATTGTTTTGAATACCTGTGGCTTTGGAGCTGTGGGAAAAAGACACCATCGCGAGACCTGCTGTGGGAAGACGGGAGACAGGAAGTGCGTAACAACAATAGAGTGGCTGGAGAGAAGCGGCCCTTGCCGGAGGACAGGAAGGAGGGAATCGCCATTTTTGAAAAGGGAAGGGTCGCGGCTTCAGCGGAAGAGGAAGTAGGCCATCTTGGATTATAACATCATAGAGAAACCATAGAGAAAAGACGCCCGACATTTTGGACATTTTAAAATTTAATTTTGGCAAGAAGATTGGGACATTTGAAAAAGAAAAACGTTTAATTTTACGCCACGGAGTTAAGGAAGAGAGCGGATTCGTGGGAGCGAGCTAAAGCAAGCCCCACGATGTCGAAAAAAGAGTGGCAATCGGCAATAGAAAATTTGGATAAAAATCTGGACAAAAAACTTTTAGATATGATTAAAGAGCTTAAGGACACGAAATTGGAGCTTATTAAAGAGGTTAAAGAGGTTACACAGACAGTAAAGTCGGAGCTGTCAGAAATGAAAAAAGGTATGGAAACGATTAGTAGTGAATTACAAGGAACGCAGCAGAGAGTTAAAACAGTAGAAGACGCGATGGAGAATTTAATAGACACGCAACAAACAGAGATGAGATTGGTGAAGGGGAGAATGTCAGTTGCAGAAACTAAACACATGGAGAAGCAGCTACGTTTTCGTGGTCTGCCAGAAGTGGAAGGGAAGTCAGCGCAAGAACAGATGACGGAGGTGTTGGCTGAATACCTGGGGAAGGAGGAGGAGGAAGTTGTGGCTATCCTAGATGTGGCATACCGTGTGAATTCGAGAATTGCAACCCAGAGGAAATTACCAAGGGATGTGATTGTGCAGTTTACAACAAGAAACATGAAAGAGAGGATTGTGACAAAACAGTTTCAAGATCCATTGGAGATTGATGGCAAGACGATCATTATAATGAAGGAACTGCCCAGATCAGTGTTATTGGACCGGAAAAAATACAAAGTGCTAATTCAGATGTTGAAGGACATGAAAATCAGGTATAGATGGGAGTTACCAGAAGGAGTGTCCTTTGAGTTTGGAGGGGCAAAAAAACGCATCAGATCTGAGCGAGAGATGGAGAGATTTATTAAGGACAATGAAAAAGACTTACCAACAAGACTATGAATATGGAGTGTAAAGTATTATCTTGGAATGTAAATGGACTAAACTCACCGAATAAGAGGAAAAATATTTTTCATTGGCTACTAAAACAAAAATGTGACATTGTTTGTTTGCAAGAGACCCATATTAGAAAACAGGATGTAAAATATTTAAAATCTGGAAAACTGGGCAAGGAGTTTGTAGCGGCCTCTAATAAGAAAAAAAGAGGAGTGGTGTTGTATATAAAAGAGGAGCTACAGCCAAAATTTGTTATGAGAGATGTGGAAGCTAGATTTGTAGCAGTGGAATGTATTTGGAATTTAAAGAGAGTGTTGGTAGTCGGACTCTATGCACCTAATGGTGCAAAAGAAAGCTTTTTTGAGGAGTTAAGGAAGCATCTAGACGATCTTGTATATGACCAGATAATTCTTGCTGGAGACTTCAATGGAGTGACAAACTTGGAGCTAGACAAAAAGACTATAACGGTACAAAAGAAAAGAGGACTATTACCAAAGCTTTTTTTTGAGTTGATTCAACAAGAGACTCTTGAAGATGTATGGAGGAGAGAATATCCTAAAAGCAGACTAGGGATGTGCGTTTCGGCATTCAGAATGCCGAAAGAATGCCGAAACAAAAGTGTTTTGGCTTCTTTCGGGGAATGCCGAAACGTTTCGGGTAGCCGAAAGAAAAAAGCCGAAACGTTTCGGGATTCTTTCGGCTTTCTTTGGGCTTTTCAATGGGAAAATGCCTCCGTCTTCCCGGACGTCTGGGGGAGGCATTTTCCCACCGAATAAGCCCAAAATTGGTGGGGACCTTCCTCTAACCCTTCTCTAACAACCACCCAAGTTTCAGACAGATTGGACTTTGGGGGGCCATGTTATGGCCCCCCAAAGCAGCTCCCCCCATCCTCCCATAAGAAAGCGAAGGAGCAGCATATTGTTAGCATGCTGCTGCTCATCTTTCTTCATTATTTCCTATGGGGAAAAAATGAAGAGGCAGGCTTCCTTTGCCAGGGGTGGCATTTTGCATGCAAAATGCCCCCTTACCCTCAGAGGCCCTTCTCCCACCCCTCCTCCCACCCCCCACCAAGGCTCAGCCTGCTCCCACTTGGGGGGGGCCATTTCATGGCCTCCCCCAGTAGGTGCTCTAATCTCTACCACTGACAGCTGGGGGAGGCTTGTGTTGCCAGGGGTGGCATTTTGCATGCAAAATGCCCCCCAACCCTCTGGGGCCCTTTTCCCACCCCTCCTCCCACCCCCCACCAAGGCTCAGCCTGCTCCCACTTGGGGGGGCCATTTCACGGCCTCCCCAAGTAGGTCCTCTCAGCCCCTAAAGTCCACCCCTTACAGCCCCACACAAACCCAATTCCCCCCCAGCTGCCACACACAGACCCAAATCCCCACATTAGCCCCTCACAGACCCAAATCCACCCCCACCTGCCCCACACCCATAACCCCAGGAACAGGCTGGCAAAAACCAGCCCTCTCCCTTTGTTCCCTATGCTGGGAACTTCTAAACTCTCTTTCCCTGGGCAATTCTGCACAGCCCAGGGGTGCCACAATGGTGGGCACACTTCTGAGTGCCAGCTGGTCCCTGTGAAAGAGCACCTGAACCACAGACACCCTCCCTCAAATTCCCCCGCCACCTACAGAGATGGCTGGCCAGCCAGCCCCATTGTTCCCTATGATGGGAACCAACTGCACAACAAAGAATAAAACAAGAACAACACAAAATAAAGTTTTAAATTTTTTTTCTCCCTTCCAAAGTACAAGTAGGCAAAGCATTATGACACATTACACCAGCAGTCCCCCACACAGAAAAATAACACAACTCACTTAACATCAGAGAATCACAAAGCACGATTCCTGTCAAAAACACTTTATTTCTTGAACAGCTTTAGGTTACACAGCAGGGGGGAACACCAAAGGGCATGGCAGCACTATCTTACACAAAAATAACACAACTCACTTAACATCAGAGAATCACAAAAGCACAATTCCTGTCAAGAACACTTTATTTCTTGAACAGCTTTAGGCTACACAGCAGGGGGGGAACACAGTAGGAGGGCACAACAGGGCATGATAGCAATGTACTACAAAAAATAATACAACCCACTTCACCGTTTTTGACAGCAATTGTGTTTGTGTGATTCTCTGATGTGAAGTGAGTTGTGTTATTTTTGTGTAGTACACTGCTTTCCTGCTCTGTGGTGCCTTCCTACTGTGTAACCTAAAGCAGTTACAGAAATAAAGTGCTTTTGACAGCAATTTTTTGGGGTGATTCTTTAATGTGAAGTGAGTTGTGTTATTTTTGTGTAAGATATTGCTTCCATGCCCTTTGGTGTTCCCCCCCTGCTGTGTAGCCTAAAGCTGTTCAAGAAATAAAGTGTTTTTGACAGGAATTGTGCTTTTGTGATTCTCTGATGTTAAGTGAGTTGTGTTATTTTTGTGTAAGATAGTGCTGCCATGCCCTTTGGTGTTCCCCCCTGCTGTGTAACCTAAAGCTGTTCAAGAAATAAAGTGTTTTTGACAGGAATTGTGCTTTGTGATTCTCTGATGTTAAGTGAGTTGTGTTATTTTTCTGTGTGGGGGACTGCTGGTGTAATGTGTCATAATGCTTTGCCTACTTGTACTTTGGAAGGGAGAAAAAAAATTTAAAACTTTATTTTGTGTTGTTCTTGTTTTATTCTTTGTTGTGCAGTTGGTTCCCATCATAGGGAACAATGGGGCTGGCTGGCCAGCCATCTCTGTAGGTGGTGGGGGAATTTGAGGGAGGGTGTCTGTGGTTCAGGTGCTCTTTCACAGGGACCAGCTGGCACTCAGAAGTGTGCCCACCATTGTGGCACCCCTGGGCTGTGCAGAATTGCCCAGGGAAAGAGAGTTTAGAAGTTCCCAGCATAGGGAACAAAGGGAGAGGGCTGGCCTTTGCCAGCCTGTTCCTGGGGTTATGGGTGTGGGGCAGGTGGGGGTGGATTTGGGTCTGTGAGGGGCTAATGTGGGGATTTGGGTCTGTGTGTGGCAGCTGGGGGGGAATTGGGTTTGTGTGGGGCTGTAAGGGGTGGACTTTAGGGGCTGAGAGGACCTACTTGGGGAGGCCGTGAAATGGCCCCCCCAAGTGGGAGCAGGCTGAGCCATGGTGGGGGTGGGAGGAGGGGTGGGAGAAGGGCCCCAGAGGGTTGGGGGGCATTTTGCATGCAAAATGCCACCCCTGGCAACACAAGCCTCCCCCAGCTGTCAGTGGTAGAGATTAGAGCACCTACTGGGGGAGGCCATGAAATGGCCCCCCCAAGTGGGAGCAGGCTGAGCCTTGGTGGGGGGTGGGAGGAGGGGTGGGAGAAGGGCCTCTGAGGGTAAGGGGGCATTTTGCATGCAAAATGCCACTCCTGGCAAAGGAAGCCTGCCTCTTCATTTTTTCCCCATAGGAAATAATGAAGAAAGATGAGCAGCAGCATGCTAACAATATGCTGCTCCTTCGCTTTCTTATGGGAGGATGGGGGGACCTGCTTTGGGGGGCCATAACATGGCCCCCCAAAGTCCAATCTGTCTGAAACTTGGGTGGTTGTTAGAGAAGGGTTAGAGGAAGGTCCCCACCAATTTTGGGCTTATTCGGTGGGAAAATGCCTCCTCCAGGCGTCCTGGAAGACGGAGGCATTTTCCCATAGAAAAAAGCCGAAAGAATGCCGAAATAATGCCGAAAGAATCCCGAAAGTCGAAAGCCGAAAGAGATTCTTGTTTCGGCTTTCGGCTTTAACGATAGAGAATCTTCTTTTGGCTTTCTACTTTCGGCTATAGCCGAAAATTTTTGGCTTGCACACCCCTAAAGCAGAAAGTTTACTTTTTATTCTGCAAGGCATTCTACATTATCAAGAATTGATATGATCTGGGCCTCAAAAGACTTAGCATTATGGACTAAGGAGGTAGAAATAATGCCTATGGTAGGCTCAGATCACAACCCAATTATGTGGAAATTTGGAAAAAAGAGAAAAAGGAAAGCATGGAGAATAAATGAGGACTTGTTACAGGAAAGAGAAAATATGGAAATACTGAAAAGAGAGACAAAGTTTTTTATACAATACAATGTGAATAAAGAAGTACCAACCAACAAAGTTTGGGATGCTTACAAGGCGGTTGTAAGGGGCATACTAATGGACTTAAATGGTAGAGCAAGAAAGAAGAAAGAGGAGAAAAGACAAGAGATTGAGGAGAAAATAAAAGCCAAAGAAATACAGCTAAAAAAGAGACCAGGGAAAAAGAAGGTATATCAGGAAATCAAAATTCTTCAAGAACAGCTAACAGCAATGAGTAATAAAGAATTGGAGTGGAATCTTAAAAGACTGAATCAAAAAGCGTTTGAGGGTGCTAATAAACCTGGGAAATACCTGGCATGGCAATTGAAGAAGAAAAGGGAAAAGAAAATAATAAATAAAATCTGTGAAGATAATAAAACGTACTTGGAGCAGACTACCATTAGTAGAGCCTTTTATAAATTCTACGCTAAGCTGTATAATAAAAAAGAAGTAAACAAAGAATCAATAGCATCATATCTGGAGAAAACCAAACTTCCAGAAATCTCGGAAGCTTGGAGAAATAAGTTGAACAGTGAAGTAACTGATGAGGAAATAAGCAAGGCAATACAATCCGCAAATCTAGGAAAGGCGCCAGGGCCAGATGGACTTACGGCTAAATTTTATAAGACAATGGCCAATGAATTGGCACCATTCCTAAAAGAGGTGATGAATGGAGTTTTTAGGGATCAAAGGATTCCAGATACTTGGAGTGAAGCGAATATATCATTGATCCCAAAAGGGGGCCAGGACCTGACTAACGTGAAAAATTATAGACCTATATCACTACTTAACAATGACTATAAAATTTTTACGAAGATATTGGCGGAGAGATTGAAGGGGTGGCTCTCGGAAGTCATAGAGGAGGAACAAGCAGGCTTTTTGCCAGACAGACAAATAAGAGACAATTTAAGGACAGTGATCAATGCTATTGAATATTATGACAAGCGCTGTGACAAAGAGGTTGGTTTCTTCTTTGTAGACGCTGAAAAAGCGTTTGACAATTTAAACTGGGACTTTATGTTTGCCACTATGGAAAAGCTACAATTGGGAGAAAGATTCATCAGAGCAATTAAGGAAATTTACAGAGACCAGACTGCAGCAATTGTAGTGAATGATGAATTGACCAAGAAATTGACGATTAGTAAAGGAACAAGACAAGGTTGCCCGTTATCTCCATTGTTGTTCATTTTAGTATTGGAGATTCTGATGATACAAATACGACAAGACGAGGAAATTCGAGGAATAAAAATAAAGGATTATTCATACAAGGTCAGAGCATTTGCGGATGACATAATGTTAATTGTAGAGGACCCACTGGAGAACATGCCAAAAGTGATAGATAAGATCAAAGAGTTTGGAGATTTGGCAGGTTTCTTCACTAACAAAAAGAAGTCAAAGATACTATGCAAAAACATGACTAAGCAGAAACAACAATTGTTAATGGAAACAACGGATTGTGAAGTAACAAGTAAGGTGAAATATTTGGGAATTGAACTGACTGCAAAGAATATAGATTTGTTCAAGAATAATTATGAAAAATTATGGACTCAGATAGAGAGAGATTTGATCAAATGGAATAGTTTGAACCTGTCATGGTTGGGCAGGATTGCAGCAGTTAAGATGAACGTGTTACCAAGAGTAATGTTTTTGCTACAGACAATACCAATCATCAGAGACTCTAAACAATTTGAAAAATGGCAGAGGAAAATATCAGATTTTGTTTGGGCAGGCAAGAAGCCTCGAGTGAAAGTAAAAGTTTTACAAGATGCAAAGGAAAGAGGCGGAATGCAACTGCCCAACCTGAGACTTTATCATGATGCAATCTGCCTAGTTTGGTTGAAAGAGTGGATGACATTAAAGAACAAGAAACTATTAGCCCTAGAGGGATATAAAAAATTTTTTGGATGGCACGCATACTTATGGCATGACAAAGTAAAGGTCAACTCAATGTTCCTGCACCATTTTGTAAGGAGAAGTTTATATACAATCTGGAAGAAGTATAGAATTTACCTACAAGAAGGAACCCCCTTGTGGGTGGTTCCATATGAGGTGATAGATCCGAGAGCTGTTGATAATGAACAACAATGTTTAACGTACAAAGAAATAACTAAGATTGAAGTATCTAAACTTAGAATAAAGACGCAAGAGGAACTATCACCTAATTATGATTGGTTCCAGTATAGACAGATTAGAGACTTATACAATTCGGACTTTGCAAAGGGGGGCATACGAACAGAGAACTCGGAACTAGAGCAGACCCTTCTTAAAGAAGACAAGAAAAGAATATCCAAGGTATACCAAGTACTGTTGAAGTGGTATACCGAGGATGAGATAGTTAAAACACAAATGGTGAAATGGGCTATAAACTTTAATAAAGAAATAACAATGGAGGCATGGGAATACTTGTGGAAAACTACAATGAAGACAACGACATGTATTAATATCAAAGAGAACATTTATAAAATGATCTATCGTTGGTACATGACACCAAAGAAGATTGCGCTAGGGAATTTGAATACTTCTAATAAATGCTGGAAATGTAAGAAGCATGAGGGCTCCCTCTATCATATGTGGTGGTCGTGTGAGGTAGCCAGGCAGTACTGGGGGGAAATAATAAGAGAAATGAGTGAAATTTTACAATTTCAAATTAATAAGAACCCAGAACTCCTGCTACTGAACTTGGGAATGGAGGGAATTCCAGCCCAACACAGGACGTTGATATTTTATATGACAGCAGCAGCTAGACTTTTGTATGCGCAAAAATGGAAAGTACAAGAAGTGCCAACTATTGAAGATTGGACTTACAAATTGCTGTATATGGCTGAAATGGACAAGATGACAAGAAAATTGAGAGATCTGGACTCAGGGCAGTTCAACACAGACTGGGAGAAGCTGAAACAATACCTGGAGAAGAAATGGGAGGTGGGAGGAAAACTGTGGCAGTTTGAGAACTACTGAAGTACTGAAGTAGAGGGGGGAGACTTTACCGGGGGGAGAAGAGATAAATGTGAATTAATAAGCAGTCAGATTAATAGATTGACATATATACAGATATATATATAGGTTAACAAACAGAACATAGAGAAAATAATTAATTATAAGGACTAAATATAAGGAGCGATTAACTAACAATATTTTCTTTTTTTTTTCTGACAAGTTTTGTACCAAACTGAATGTCTGAAGATATAGATGGGTCAAATTGATTGACTACGTGAGGAGAGATATATAGAACTATTATAAAAAGATAGAATGAGTAATATATTGAGAGAATAAGTCAAATTGTTTGATATAAACGAATGTATGATCTATATGGTTTATGATATATAGAAATACCTGAAATTGAAAAATTGGGATAAATTGTTTATCTAAGATGGAAACAAAGGCTTACAGTTTGGGCATATAATGTTAAAAATAGTTAAGGATGTACTGCTTAGAATAATGGAGAATATATATTTGTTTTAGATAGAGGAAGCTAATAAAAGTAAGGGAAAGGGGACAAAGGGTTGGAAAGCTGTTGGAAGTCAACAAAAAGGGGGGGAAGGGAGGGGGTTAGAGATGAAAAAATTGGGGAAAATTGAATGTAAATGTGGAAATAATGGAGTCTAACCCAATAAAAATTTTTCAAAAAAAAAAAATGCTTGATGAGATAGGTGAAGAGTGGGGGGTGAAGGAGATGGATGAGTGAGTGATATGTGTCAGGCTATGGCATTCCAGACTTGATAGTCTGTTTCACTCCCTTCTGCAAGAAGACGACGTCTTTTGATTTCAAAAGGTTTATTGTGAAAGACAGCATTCAAGCCCCGATGTTCATATTCCAGGATTAGAGATCCTGGCCGAGCAAAGCGTTGCTAGGAATGAATCATAGAGCAAAGGTTGTTACATTTCACACTCCCGGAGCCCAGCCTCCCCCCCGAGTTCATACAGCAAAACTTCTCAGAGGTACGGTGAGCTGGCCAAGGTCGAAACAGCAGATAAGACAGGATCCTTTCCCATGGAATCGGCTCCTTGCAGGTGTTGCCTGGAGGGAAAGAAGTCTAAACACTACACGATTAAATATGGCGTTACTTAGGTTAAAACAGTTTCTTTTTTTTTTTTTTTTTAAATAAACTTTTTATAAAACAGTTTCTGACAATATGATTGGTTGAGGACTGAGAGGGTGGGTGGAGTGAATGCAGTTTGAGACTGAGAAAATTTTTAGTCAGAAGAAAGCAGGCTAGCTGTGTGCTGCCTGAATATGTTGAAGTGTTTATGAGAGAAATATAACCTGTGTGGAACCTGAACTGAGCATGTTTGTGAAAGGACACTCAGTCAGGGAAAGAGAGGCCAGCTGTGTGAATGAGAGTAAATGAAGTAACTTTAAGAACCGAGAACTACGTTTATGAAACCGATACGCTTCTCGAATAAATAAAAGCTTATTTTTGTTTTGCTATAGCAAAACAGTGTAGCTGTCATTGCTATATCCCATTCCTATCTTCAGGGCCAGATAGAACCACGAAGGAGCCTGACGCTTAGGAACGTTACCAAAGGGAAAATTTAAATAAAATATCTTGGAATAAAATATTCCGGGTGGCAGCAGACTACCCAGAGGGTTAAGGGATAGATTAAAAGAAAAATCTACCCTAAAGAAAGTAAAGGTCATAACACCATCCATCAGCAGATAGAGCTGAGTGTCATCCGCATACCAGTGACAACCTAGCCCAAAGCTGCGGGCTAACGGGGCAAGGGGGCACATATAGATGTTAAATAGCATCGGGGAAAGAATCGCCCCCTGAGGGATGCCACATACCAAAGAATGGTAAGCAGACATCTGTTCCCTGTGTGCCACCCTCTGTCCTAGATTGTGAAGGAAGGAGTTCAGCCATTGCAGGGCTGTTCCACGAATCCCCACATCGGCAAGGCAATGGGTCAGAAGATTATGATTGACCATGTCAAATGCTGCTGTAAGATCTAAAAGTATCAGCAGTGCCGACCCACTCCGGTCCAGGTGTCGCCGCAGATCATCTGTGAGGGCAACCAGAGCCGTCTCTGTACCATGGCCGGGCCTGAAGCTGGACTGGAATGGATCCAGGATAGAGGCATCACCCAGGTATACCTGCAGCTGTTCCGCTACCGCCCTCTCAATTACTCAAAGTTATCTCAGAAGACTCAGTCAACTTGAGAGGAACAATCCTTAGTGAAACTACTCCTTTTTAGCTCTCCAGAGAGCCAGCTAAAAAGAAGAAAGCAAACAAATTAAGTAACTGCAGACAAAAGTATCTCCTTTTCAAGTACAACATAATTCTCTCTCTCATTGTCTCACAGCAAACATGAGAAGGGGGTGGGAGTAGAAGACACTCTGTTGTGCCAGCCAGGAAAAAGGTGGGGAAATAGCTTCCAATGCTACAAAAAGAAACTTTTCAGCAACTTGAGGAAGCCAAGCAAGAAGTGAGAAGGAAAACAAAAGGGAAAAGGTGGGAAACTGCCTCCGGAGCTAAGAAAAAAACCCACTTCATAGAGCAAACTGTATCCCAGCAACACCAAGAGAAGAGGCAGAGTGGAAAACACTAAAATCTTCACAGCTATTCTGCTGTGTCTGGAAAGAAATGGGCAGAAAGTCAGCTTCATGGCTGCAATAAAAGGGAGGAAAGTAGGGAAATTCTGCTGTAGCAATGCGCATAGCATACTTGCTGCAGAGGAACAAGTGCAGGGAAAAATACCTCTGCACTAGAACCTACAACTATATAGCCAAGCTTTTAAGGTTTCCTCAAAATCTGAAAATCCTTTAAAGAGTTATGATGACCTCGTCCAGTCCTTAAGGCCACTTTTGGTAGGTGCTCGAGAGGGAAAACTGGTCAAGACCAATTTGTCATCTAAATCTTGGTTTGATCAAAGCTGTATTTGTGCTAAAAATGCTTTAATCTATGCCTATAAGCTAGCACTGAGAGCTGATGAAAAGACCAGACAAGATGCATATCGATGTATTGTCGAAGGCTTTCACGGCCGGAGAATGATGGTTGTTGGGGGTTTTCCGGGCTGTATTGCCGTGGTCTTGGCATTGTAGTTCCTGACGTTTCGCCAGCAGCTGTGGCTGGCATCTTCAGAGGTGTAGCACCAAAAGACAGAGATCTCTCAGTGTCACAGTGTGGAAAAGATGTAGGTCATTTGTATCTACTCAGGAGGGGTGGGGTTGAGCTGAGTCATTCTGTAAGAGTTTCCCAGGGTGTGGAATGCTAATGGCGGGAGGCTTCACTGAGTCATTCTGTAAGAGTTTCCCAGGGTGTGGAATGCTAATGGCGGGAGGCTTCACTGTATCCTGAGGAGGTTCTTTTGCATATGGATTGGTGCTTGATGTGCTAATCTTCTCTGCAGGGCTATTGTCGGGTGTGGAGTGTTTTGTTGGCCTGGTGTTTTTCAGAACTGGAGCCCATGCTCTGTTCATTCTTAAGGTTTCTTCTTTCCTGTTGAAGTTTTGCTTATGCTTGTGAATTTCAATGGCTTCCCTGTGCAGTCTGACAAAGTAGTTGGAAGTGTTGTCCAGTATTTTGGTGTCCTGGAATAAGATACTGTGCCCTGTTTGAGTTAGGCTATGTTCAGCCACTGCTGATTTTTCAGGCTGTCCAAGTCTGCAGTGTCTTTCATGTTCTTTTATTCTTGTCTGGATGCTACGCTTTGTGGTCCCGATGTAAACTTGTCCACAGCTGCAGGGTATACGGTATACTCCTGCAGAGGTGAGGGGGTCTCTGCTGTCTTTTGCTGATCGTAGCATCTGTTGTATTTTTCGGGTGGGTCTGAATACTACTTGAAGGTTATGCTTTTTCATAAGCTTTCCCATCTGATCAGTAATTCCTTTGATATATGGCAAAAACACTTTTCCTGTAGGTGACTGTTTTTCCTTGGTTGTTTGATTCATCCTGGGTTTGATTGCTCTTCAGATTTCATTTCTGGAGTAGCCATTTGCCTGAAGTGCGTGGTTTAGATGATTAATTTCCTCATTGAGAAAGCGCGGCTCACATATCCGTCTTGCACGATCCACTAATGTTTTCATTATGCGTCTTTTCTGTCGGGGGTGGTGATTGGACAACTGGACAACACTTCCAACTACTTTGTCAGACTGCACAGGGAAGCCATTGAAATTCACAAGCATAAGCAAAACTTCAACAGGAAAGAAGAAACCTTAAGAATGAACAGAGCATGGGCTCCAGTTCTGAAAAACACCAGGCCAACAAAACACTCCACACCCGACAATAGCCCTGCAGAGAAGATTAGCACATCAAGCACCAATCCATATGCAAAAGAACCTCCTCAGGATACAGTGAAGCCTCCCGCCATTAGCATTCCACACCCTGGGAAACTCTTACAGAATGACTCAGTGAAGCCTCCCGCCATTAGCATTCCACACCCTGGGAAACTCTTACAGAATGACTCAGCTCAACCCCACCCCTCCTGAGTAGATACAAATGACCTACATCTTTTCCACACTGTGACACTGAGAGATCTCTGTCTTTTGGTGCTACACCTCTGAAGATGCCAGCCACAGCTGCTGGCGAAACGTCAGGAACTACAATGCCAAGACCACGGCAATACAGCCCGGAAAACCCCCAACAACCAAGATGCATATCATTCTCTTTCATTTTTAAAAAAGAAATATAAATCACTGGTTGCCCGCTGTAAGAAAGAACATACCAGAAAACTGTGTGCCAATATAATTGAAGCAGCTACGAGCAAAAACTCAGTGGTGTTCCGGAAACTAGTGTCAAACTGCGCCTCCACAGCCACCTCCCCCTTGGCTTCCTCTGTCCCCCCAGATAAATGGACTTCTTTTTTCCAAAAAATGTATGATGATCCTATTCAACCCCCTCCTGCCCTAACAATAGAAAATCTGGCCAAATGCCCCCCAGTTCATGCCGAAGAGGTAAAAGCTTATATTAGCCAGTTAAAGAATGCAAAAGCCCCTGGGCTTGATGGAATATCTCCGGAATTACTAAAAACAAATAAGGACTGGTGGGAAACTTTCCTAGCCTCCCTATTTACTTATATTGATGAAACCGGCTACATCCCCAATGATTGGGGAATGGCTATAGTAGTCCCCTTCCATAAGAAGGGAAAGAAGGAGGATCCATACAATTATAGACCAATCAGCTTACTAAGCATTGTGAGCAAGTTGTCTACAAAACATCTGCTGAAGAAATTTTTAGACTGGCTAGAACAGGAGGATATAATTGCTGATGAGCAAGCTGGGTTTAGAGCTGGCAGGTCAACAATAGATCACTGCCTAGTAATGCAACACCTTGTAGAGAAATACGCTACAGGAGACCAAGCATCACTTTACCGGGCATTTGTTGATTTAAAAGCAGCTTTTGACACAGTCTCTAGAAATAGACTTTGGAGGAAACTGCAGGCCTCCTCTATTGATAGGCGACTGCTGTCCCTTTTGGGGGCTATGCACAAGCAAACTGCCCTGAGTAAGGTGCAGCCGAATTGGGCATTTGACTGACCCCATTCAAACTTACAGGCAGGTGTGCCTTCTAGCCCCCTTTCTGTTTATCTTCTACATCAACAATTTGGTAAACCTTTTGAATGCCCCTGGATTGCACCCTCCCAAATTAGCAAATAGGCACATTCACGTACTGCTCTATGCAGATGATGCTGTATTACTTTCTAGGACCCCCATAGGGCTGAAACGAGCCCTAAAAAAATTCTCCCAATTCTGTGATACTGAACACCTTCTAACTAATTACCAAAAAACTAAGATCCTGGCTTTCGGTAAAAATCCAAAGATCAGACGATGGGAGCTTCAGGGGCATCAGTTAGAACAACTTACCAGCTTCAAATATTTGGGTGTAGTTTTGCAAGCCTCAGGTACCAAAACAACACATAGCAGCTTCATTGCTGATGTGGGAGAAAAAACAGCACACGGTATATTGAAATTCTATCGATCACAAGGGGGGCAGTATGTACCGGCTGCACTCAGATTGTTTAAAGCCAAACCATTGGCCCAATTAGTATACGGATCATTCTTGGGGCTGCCATCCTCCTCTTTCTCTCGACTTGAGAGAGTGCAGTCCAAATTCCTTAGAGCTCTATTACAAGTGCCCAAATGCATGCCTAACTCATGGGTTAGACTGGAAACAGGAATGTTAAGGGTAGAGGCCAGAATCACCATCCTTTCAATTTTCAAATGGCTGTCAGGACGTCTAAACCCGCAAGGTCTGCTCCCTCTGTTATTCCAAGACAATCTAATTGGCAAAAGGCGACTCTGAAATCCCTGGGGAAATTGGGTCTTTCCCCTCAAAGTTTGCTAGTCATGGGGTTAGACCGAGCAAAATCACTCATTAAGCAGAGAGTGACAGACATTGAAAGACAAACATTTTCTTAGAGCACCAGGTTTTATTTCTTCAGATACTACTAAATATATTGCCGCTCCTGCAGCCTATTTTTACTTTCTTGAATCCAGTAACTCCAGAAGGGCATTTGCTTTAGCTAGAAGTTCAACTCTACCCTCTGCCGTTCTGGAAGGAAAGTTTAAAGCTGTCCATTACTCTCTTAGGCTTTGCTCCTATCCCCTAAGAGAAATTGACTCAATGGAGCACATCTTCTTCAACTGCCCAAGTCATAGTAAAATTAGTGCGGAAACCATCAGTCCATTAGTAGAAAGATTCCCTGGAAGTTCAAATAAAATCAAACTTGATTATCTTTTGTCTGATCGGAATCACCAGACACCATGTCAAGTAGCAAGATTCTGTGCCCAGGTCTACAAGCAACGTAAATCACATAAGGCAGCTTAAACAACTAATTTATGATGATCTTATTTTTTTACTCTTATATTTATTCATCGTTCTTCCCCGGTATCCAGTCTCAACTGTTTTTAAACTGATATGCAAATGGTTTTATATGTACTGGTCGCAGACTGTAATAATAAACTTGCCCTTTTTCAGAGTACAAAAGAACCTATACAAACCACCATCACAGTACCTTGCTTTTTAAATGAGAACATTGGAACTTGGCCAATGGTCTCTCCAAGCCAAATAACTAATATAATTAAACGTCTGAAACGGGGCAAAGCACCCGGACCGGATTTTATCCCTCCTGAATTGTTCCTAATGAACCCTGATTGGTGGGGGGCTTGTTTAGCTCCCATCTTTTCATCAGTAAATAGTTCAGGTTCCATGCCATCTGACTGGAAGCGTTCAATTATAATCCCAATTTATAAGAAAGGTAATAGGTCCGACCCTTATAACTATCGTCCTATAAGTCTACTTTCTATTCCAGGGAAAATCTTTGCGGCACAACTTCTTGATAGGTTAACGGATTGGATGGATCAAGAAGCAGTACTCTACCCTGAACAAACAGGCTTCCGTACAGGGGCCTCGACTATGGATCATTGTTTGGTTTTACACCATCTAGCAAGCAAATATTTGGCACCCCCCGGCGGTAAACTCTATGCGGCCTTCATGGATTTGAAGACCGCATTTGACTCTATTAATCGTTGTAGATTGTGGCGTAAATTGTCAGAATCTACAATAGATAAAAGACTTTTATATTTAATAATGAACTTATATACTGACACTTCCGCCCAAATTAGGTACAACCGGCAGGGTCAATTAACTCCAAGTTTTCAAACCGATAAAGGTGTGAAACAAGATTGTTTCCTGGCTCCATCCTTATTTAATCTATTCATTAATGACATGATTCCATTTGTGAAATCACATACCAGACACCCCCCTTATCTAGCAAATACTCCAATTTCGATTCTTTTATACGCAGACGATGCTCTCCTTATCTCCAAAACAGAACTAGGTTTAAAATCACTAATTAACGCATTTATTACATATTGTAATAATGAGGAACGTAAAGTTAATTATGCTAAATCAAAAGTCCTGAGATTTTCCAGGTCCTTCCATAACGGCTCCAAATCGATAAGAGTACTGGGAGGGGCTTTGGAGAGAGTCCCCTCCTTTAGTTATCTTGGTATCACTTTTAACTACAATCTATCATGGAAACCACATATTCAGGCTGCTCTGAAGGCCGCAAACATTTCATCAATGG
Source organism: Eublepharis macularius (assembly GCF_028583425.1). Taxonomy (NCBI): domain Eukaryota; kingdom Metazoa; phylum Chordata; class Lepidosauria; order Squamata; family Eublepharidae; genus Eublepharis; species Eublepharis macularius. The sequence goes on along the minus strand of NC_072794.1, from coordinate 86,461,590 downwards.
CAATTAAAAAATTCTTTTACTCCAAAGGAGCAAAACATATACCAGCAGCCATTAGGATTTTTAATGCTAAGGTTATCCCACAGATACTTTATGGGTGTAGAGTGTGGATTGAAGGTGTATCCGACAACCTTGACACCCCTCTACACACATTTTTGAGGGAGATAGCGGCAGTCCCGAGATGCATAGCAGGTACTGCACTTAGGGTGGAATTCGCCCAACCCTCAATTGAGAAGAGAGCATGGATTACAGCCTTTAAGTTGTTCTTGAACAAGGAAATTTACAAGGACAATTCAGGGAAAGTAGGTTTTGCACATTTGATCTCGCAGGATACCTATAAGAGTAGCCGAACTAATTTAATTAACCAGAAACTAAAAATTCTGGATATTGATATAACATCTTTACAGACAAATGAGGCCCTAAGAGTTATAAAATTAAAACTAAAGGATCTCGATTACAGCAGTACTCTCCAGACAGCCAGACGTACATGTTCGGGCTTATCCCTGGGACTTTCACCTCCAGAGGCTATTCCATCTTATTGCTATTCTTTAAAGATTCCAGCTCAACGCAGAGCCTTCACATTGGCCAGACTTAACTCCTTCCCCTCTAAAGTGCTTTCTGGTCGTTTCTCTGGACTCCCTTATTCTGAACGAGTTTGTGACTGTGGACAAGGAAAGTTAGAGACCTTGGATCATATAATAGTTTTTTGCCCTAAGTGGAGTAAGGAAAGAGAGAGATTTATTATTCCTATTATGTTAAAAGAAAAGCTTCCCTTCCTTCCTTGGGCAATCTCAGTGTTATTGTCTGATAACTTTCCTGACAATCAAACCTCTGCTATAGTGGCTTCCTTTTTAGCCACGGTGATAAAGAAACAAAATCTTCATGAGCTTAGATAGTTTAAAGTGATAATGACGAGTTATGTCTGTGTGAATTGGGTATGTTCAAGTGTACAGTTCATATTTTGTTGGTGTTTGTATGGCTTATGGCTTCGGCCGGAAAAGCAATAAACATATTATTATAATAAACTTGACTTGACTACCTCTGCACTAAGAACAGCAGAAATACCTGAACCTACTTCATGGGGTGAAATATCCTAGCTACCACCAGAAGAAGCTGAGAAATGGAGAAAAGCGGAGGGTGTGGGGTTGGTGTTGAAGAGAATGATAGCACATTGAAAGAGCTCCGTCTCTCCCATGCCTGAAATTTAAAATTTATGTTGAAAAGGTAAAGTAAAAATATTTACCCTTCCAACGTAAAAATACGCTAAGAGATCCGAAAGGCAGATTCATATTTATTAAAGGCACTATAGAAAACCAAACTTACACATTTGGCTCAATTTATGCCCCAAACCAAGACAGCCTAATGAAATTCCAAAACAAAGTTCACATGTATCACTTAGTATAATTTGCTCTAAACCATATTTTCATGACAAACCCACAGAAACAGCAGCAACATAATCTAAGAGTATAATGGAGAGCAACAAATAGAAACAGAAGGATTAAAAGTATCCTGCTCACTAGGTTGGAGGCAAGTTCTGACGACAACAGGGCCAACAACAAAGATTCTCAGGTCAAACTCTATGGTCAAGTAACAGATTCCAAAATCAAAGACTGTGACCCACCAAGGCTCAGGCATCCAGAACCGAAGAGCTCATCAACAGCCAAGTCCAGAATACCACAATTGTGACTAGCTAATCCCATGCTAGCGGCGGCCTTATAAAGGGAGTTACTCCTACAGGTGAGGCTGCGTTCATTAAGCTTCTTTCTCCAAGCTAGCTCATCTCTTATTTATGAGTAGGTGGGAAAATCAGTACATTCTACATGCTACTAATCCCTTTAGGATACATATTGCACAGTACTTCCGTTTTATAGATGACCTGTATTTTATTTATAAGGATATAGGAAATGTGGAAGAGTTTTGCTATGGATTAACAGTAGAGATCCCAATGTGAAATTTACATGGCAACACAGCAAATCTGAAATCAATTTTTTAGATGTTGTCACTTATAAGAATGAGAAAAATTGCATTGGGATCAAGACCTACCATAAAGAAACAGATAGGAATTCTTATCTGGATTTTAAATCCTTCCATCCGCGACATCTACGGGCAAATATACCCTACAGTCAGTTGTTAAGGATTAAAAGGAACTCTTCCTCTATGTGGGATTTTGAGAGGGATGGTACTAATTTGTGCAAACAATTTAGAAGAAGGAACTACCCACAGGAAGTGATCCGGACTGCCTGGCAGAGAGCAAGCCTAGTGGATAGAGAATCCCTACTTGAGGGACACAGAGACTTGCAGGAAAATAGAATCATATGGGGATTAGATTTTACCCCAAGGGCGAATCAAATTAAAAAGATCATTCTTCAACATTGGAAACTTGTGGAAAATATAAAAGGCTGCGAATTGAAACCTAGAATTGGCTTCCGCAGAACACAGAATTTGAAAAATAATTTGATTAGGGCTGATATATGGGACACTAGCGGAGGGCACAGCTTACCATCTGGAAACTACAAATGTGCCCACTGCCAAATTTGTAAACTGTTCCAAGAAGGGAAAGAGTTTAGGTTTGGTGAGAATAAATGTGTTATCAGACATTTTGCAAACTGTCAAACAAAGGGGGTTGTTTATGTCTTGGAATGCCCATGCAAACTGCTATACGTAGGTTGTACGTTAAGACCCATCAAGATACACATTTTAGAACACATATCGCGTATACGTAACAACATCCAGGAGGCACCCCTGACTCAGCATTTTAGGGAGCAGGGACATGCAGAAAATGACTTTAAGGTGACGATTGTGGAGGTTATGCATAGGAAAGATCGTGAATCTGCACAAACAGCACTACTTCAAAGAGAAGCATTCTGGATTTTTAGATTGGGATCAGTTAAACCTAAAGGGCTGAATAATGAATTGTCTTTGAGCTGCTATTTGTAATAGGGTGGAGGAAACCGTATGGCTGTAATGTGACAGTATATCTTTAAGAGACAGATGAAGTTTGTTTATTTAAGAGAACCACCCTTTTTGTTAGGCACGCGTGAAGAAACATCGCCGCCTTGTCCGGGTTGAGTGATTTAAGTGCTTAGGGGTGTTCCCCATGGGGGCTTTGTGAGTATAAATGCACCTTAAAGAAAATATTTTGAAGAATTTTTGTTAAATCCATTTGATTGGTAAACTGATGGGACTTATGTTCTATTTAGGAAATAGACTCCTGAAGAAGCAAGCGCGAAATCTGCTTGCAGCCGGCCACAGATTGAGGGTTATGCAGGAATGAGGTTTACTGCTGCTTTTACAACTGACCTCATTATTGTTATACAAGAGAAGGTTACGCAGAAATGAGATTTACTGCTGCCTTTACAACTCACCCCACGAGTGTTTTGCAGGGGTGAGGTTGACTGTTGTTTTTATAACTTACCTCATGGCAGGAAAGCCTTTCTACTTTATATTTATGAATGCATAAGAAAGAAGATCTGGAAAGAAAGTAAAAAACTGTTTCATCAAGGATTTACCCGGAAGTTATGGACTATTTGGAGAATGCTCATATAAGAAATGTTGCCTTGTATGGACTTGTATGGACATTTGTGAATGGATATTTATGAATTTGTTAGATTGTGGTAATATTTATGAATTGTCAGCACTTTGCACTTTCAATTGCACTTATAAATTGACTCATTGTATTATAAATGGCATGAAATTGATTCTTTTGTTCCCTGTGGGATTCACCTCCCTCCTTTTTGCATCATAGTTTATTACAGGGACGGCCTAATTCTCTGTTTGCTTCAATTATATTGGCACACAGTTTTCTGGTATGTTCTTTCTTACAGCGGGCAACCAGTGATTTATATTTCTTTTTTAAAAATGAAAGAGAACGATATGCATCTTGTCTGGTCTTTTCATCAGCTCTCAGTGCTAGCTTATAGGCATAGATTAAAGCATTTTTAGCACAAATACAGCTTTGATCAAACCAAGGTTTAGATGACAAATTGGTCTTGACCAGTTTTCCCTCTCGAGCACCTACCAAAAGTGGCCTTAAGGACTGGACGAGGTCATCATAACTCTTTAAAGGATTTTCAGATTTTGAGGAAACCTTAAAAGCTTGGCTATATAGTTGTAGGTTCTAGTGCAGAGGTATTTTTCCCTGCACTTGTTCCTCTGCAGCAAGTATGCTATGCGCATTGCTACAGCAGAATTTCCCTACTTTCCTCCCTTTTATTGCAGCCATGAAGCTGACTTTCTGCCCATTTCTTTCCAGACACAGCAGAATAGCTGTGAAGATTTTAGTGTTTTCCACTCTGCCTCTTCTCTTGGTGTTGCTGGGATACAGTTTGCTCTATGAAGTGGGTTTTTTTCTTAGCTCCGGAGGCAGTTTCCCACCTTTTCCCTTTTGTTTTCCTTCTCACTTCTTGCTTGGCTTCCTCAAGTTGCTGAAAAGTTTCTTTTTGTAGCATTGGAAGCTATTTCCCCACCTTTTTCCTGGCTGGCACAACAGAGTGTCTTCTACTCCCACCCCCTTCTCATGTTTGCTGTGAGACAATGAGAGAGAGAATTATGTTGTACTTGAAAAGGAGATACTTTTGTCTGCAGTTACTTAATTTGTTTGCTTTCTTCTTTTTAGCTGGCTCTCTGGAGAGCTAAAAAGGAGTAGTTTCACTAAGGATTGTTCCTCTCAAGTTGACTGAGTCTTCTGAGATAACTTTGAGTAATTGAGAGGGCGGTAGCGGAACAGCTGCAGGTATACCTGGGTGATGCCTCTATCCTGGATCCATTCCAGTCCAGCTTCAGGCCCGGCCATGGTACAGAGACGGCTCTGGTTGCCCTCACAGATGATCTGCGGCGACACCTGGACCGGAGTGGGTCGGCACTGCTGATACTTTTAGATCTTACAGCAGCATTTGACATGGTCAATCATAATCTTCTGACCCATTGCCTTGCCGATGTGGGGATTCGTGGAACAGCCCTGCAATGGCTGAACTCCTTCCTTCACAATCTAGGACAGAGGGTGGCACACAGGGAACAGATGTCTGCTTACCATTCTTTGGTATGTGGCATCCCTCAGGGGGCGATTCTTTCCCCGATGCTATTTAACATCTATATGTGCCCCCTTGCCCCGTTAGCCCGCAGCTTTGGGCTAGGTTGTCACTGGTATGCGGATGACACTCAGCTCTATCTGCTGATGGATGGTGTTATGACCTTTACTTTCTTTAGGGTAGATTTTTCTTTTAATCTATCCCTTAACCCTCTGGGTAGTCTGCTGCCACCCGGAATATTTTATTCCAAGATATTTTATTTAAATTTTCCCTTTGGTAACGTTCCTAAGCGTCAGGCTCCTTCGTGGTTCTATGTGGCCCTGAAGATAGGAATGGGATATAGCAATGACAGCTACACTGTTTTGCTATAGCAAAACAAAAATAAGCTTTTATTTATTCGAGAAGCGTATCGGTTTCATAAACGTAGTTCTCGGTTCTTAAAGTTACTTCATTTACTCTCATTCACACAGCTGGCCTCTCTTTCCCTGACTGAGTGTCCTTTCACAAACATGCTCAGTTCAGGTTCCACACAGGTTATATTTCTCTCATAAACACTTCAACATATTCAGGCAGCACACAGCTAGCCTGCTTTCTTCTGACTAAAAATTTTCTCTCTACTCTCAGTCTCAAACTGCATTCACTCCACCCACCCTCTCAGTCCTCAACCAATCATATTGTCAGAAACTGTTTTAACCTAAGTAACGCCATATTTAATCGTGTAGTGTTTAGACTTCTTTCCCTCCAGGCAACACCTGCAAGGAGCCGATTCCATGGGAAAGGATCCTGTCTTATCTGCTGTTTCGACCTTGGCCAGCTCACCGTACCTCTGAGAAGTTTTGCTGTATGAACTCGGGGGGGAGGCTGGGCTCCGGGAGTGTGAAATGTAACAACCTTTGCTCTATGATTCATTCCTAGCAACGCTTTGCTCGGCCAGGATCTCTAATCCTGGAATATGCACATCGGGGCTTGAATGCTGTCTTTCACAATAAACCTTTTGAAATCAAAAGACGTCGTCTTCTTGCAGAAGGGAGTGAAACAGACTATCAAGTCTGGAATGCCATAGCCTGACACATATCACTCACTCATCCATCTCCTTCACCCCCCACTCTTCACCTATCTCATCAAGCATTTAAAGATACATGCACACATTTACTTGGAATCATTACAGATGGCCAGTCCGATCTTGCTTTGGATTCCTTGGTCAAGGATCTTGAGGCTGTGACGGTATGGTTACATCAGAGTCGCCTGAAATTGAATCCCCTGAAGACAGAGGTTCTGTGTCTGGATCATGGGGCAATCGAGCTGGGAACCGGCTCCCAGCTATTGATGGGGTACAATTGAAACCTTCCCTGATGGTGAGGAGTCTGGGTGTGACCTTGGATGCTACACTTTCAATGAAGGCCCAGGTCATGACTGTTGCCAGGTCTGCCTTTTTTCATCTTCGACAGGGCAGGCACCTGGCACCCTATCTTTCACCACAGGACCTGGCCACAGTAATCCATGCAACGGTCACCTCCAGGCTAGACTACTGCAACTCACTCTATCCTGGACTGCCCTTGGGTCTGACCCAGAAGTTACAGCTGATCCAGAATGCAGCGGCACGCATCCTTACCGGAACGCCCATCCAAGCGCACATTCATCATGTGCTGTGCCAGCTGCACTGGCTTCCAGTGGAGTTCCAGATCTGGTTCAAGGTGTTAACCTTGGTATTTAAAGCCCTTCATGGACTGGGACCTCCATACCTGCGGGACCGCCTCTTTCATTACGTCCCCTGCAGGGTGTTGCGCTCTGCAGACAAGCAACTCCTGGTGGTCCCTGGCCCAAAGGACATCCATCTGGCCTCAACCAGGGTGAGGGCTTTTTCTGCCCTGGCCCTGGCCTGGTGGAATGCTCTCCCGCTGGAGATCTGGGCCCTGTGGGACCTGTTACAGTTTTGCAGGGCTTGTAAAACGGAGATGTTCTGCTGGGCCTTTGGCTGAGTGCCAGCGAGTGTCCTTCTTCTTCCATCTAAGACCACCATTTCTTCCGGAGCTGCCCTCAGCCATCTGCCATGCCTGTATACGGACTCCCAATATTTGTTTAAATAGCCTGCTCCTGGACTATTTTAATTATTTTAAAAAATATATTATTGATTTTATGTTTCTGTGATTTTAATGTATTTTTTAATGTTGTTAGCCACCCTTAGCCCATCTGTGAGGAGGGCAGGGTATACATCAAATAAATAAATAAATAAATAAATAAATAAATAAATAAATAAATAAATAAATAAATAAATAAATAAATAAATAAATAAATAAATAAATAAATAAATAAGTTACGGTGAGCTTTTGAGCTGCTTGATGTCTGTGGACAGGACCATTTAGGGGGTGCTCAATAGGTTTTCTCAGTTGCATTTTTTTCAAGAAAGTAATCTGTATAAAGCTATGCCCCTCTTGAGGTCTGTGCCCAAGGCGGCTGCCTAGTTGGTCTAATGGTAGCATTGGCCCTGTCTATAGTTATGGCAAACAGAAATGGGGAAAGGGGACAGCCTTGTCTAGTTCCCCTTGCTACATGGATATCTATTGAATGTACATTGTTAGTCCTAACTGTAGCTTTTGGAGAAAGATAAAGAGCATTAATGGCATTTTAGAATTGGTCGCCAAAACCCATTTTTTGAAGTAAAAGTTTTAGATATGGTATTTCCACTTAATCAAATGCCTTCTCTATATCAAAGGCCAGAAGTAATGCAGGGGTTTTGTATGCTTCACAGAAATTAATTATAGTTAAAGTGTTATGTGTATTGTCTGGTCAAGGTGAATGTAGTTGGTTATTTAAATTTAGACAATGTTTTGGCAAATATGCTTGTAAAGATCTTTTGGTCTTGATTCAGTAAGGGTATTGGTTGAGAAGATTTAGTATTTGTAATATGGTTGTCCTTTTTTGGAGTAACTACTATTTCAGCCTCTGACCAAGATAGAGGGATGCTACCTCCTAACATAACAGAGTTGCATGTGGCAGTTAGTGGAGTTGAAAGTAGGTGAATGTATTTTTTTGTAAAAATTTGGCAGGGAATCCATCCCTGTCTGAAGCTTTGTTATTTTTTTTCAAGGATTTGATAGTGACTGTAACATCTTCTGTTGTGACTGGTTGGTCCAGATATTGTTTATGTTCTTGTGAGTTTTTTTCCAAATTTCCTGTGATGATAAATAATTTAAAATATGATTAGTGTCAGGATTGTCTGATGTACAAATGGTTTGGTAGTATTCAACAAATACATCGGCTAATTTTACAGAATTAGTTTGAGTTTTTCCTGGGTGCCTTTAATAGCTTGTATAGAATGTGAGGAGGTTTTTTCCTCTAATTTTCATGCAAGCAAGTTTATAGATTGGGTGGCCTTTTTTGTGTTCATCTTCTAGTTTTCTTATTCTAGATATCATTTCATTTCTAATGTTTTCCTTTTGCTCTTCATGACAGGAGGCAATGGAGATTAATTTCCCTCTAAGTACCACTTCCATAGCATCCTACACGTGGATTTGAGGAATGCCACATAGTTTGTTTCTATTGTTTAATTTCTAAAGAGACTTCAGAAGAAATTTATTTGTTAAATAAAAGTGATTTATTTAGTTTCCAATTTGTTTGATGTCATTTATTCTCAGTGTACATTCTGTCCAAGCATAGTCTGTCCACAACTTGTCACCAATCCTTGATGTAAGAGTTTGACTAATTAATTTAGGAGATAAGAATATGTCATTTAAATATGTTATTTAGAAGATAAGAATATGTAATCAATCCTTGTGTATATATTGTGGATAGAAGAGAAGTATGTATAGTCTGTTACCAGTGGGTTTTGAAGATGTCACTAGATCAATGGATAAAGCCTAAGAGCCATTAATTGATCTTAGCAGCTTAGTAACTGTATTGTTAATTTTAATTGCTTTGACACGATAGGCAGTAAAATTTAAAAGGTCATTCAGAGAGGAGTGATACAAATGTTTACTGCTGACACATTGATTTACCCATGCTGAATGAAAGCAGAATTGAAAGCCAAGAGAATCAAGTGTACTCTGCATGAAGACAGCTCGTCAGGTTGTTTTGATCTACAAGCAGCTCTCCACACTGAAAGCAGTGAAAGCAGCTTTCTCAGTAATCATGCTTTGCAGTATTATCCAATACAATTTTTAAAGTTTGTATATGTACACTCACACATTATGCAATGCATTTATATTTTGTATCACTTTCATATTTATCAAAATACTTAATTTCACAGGACAAGGGATGGTGTCATGGAAATATAAATAATAATAATAACTGTGCTTATATACCACTCTTCTACACATATTAGTGCCTCACCCAGAGCAGTGAACAAGTTAGTGTTATTCTTATCCCCACAATGGAGCTGGGGCTGAGAGGAGTGGCTGACCCAAGGCCACCTACTGAGCTCATGTCAGTAGTGGGATTCAAACCAGTAGACTGCTGATTATGGTATAGAACACATACTTCGTGAAACATATGCATTCTAAATAACGCTGCATGAACATCACTGTAGTTCTTTTTCTAGTATGGTGTATAACTGGTGCTTTATCTTTGACAGCCAATTAAAAATAGTGAACAGTATCAGATACATGTTCTGTAATTGTTAGCAGAGACCAAGGATGATCTGGTCATGTAACTTTTCTTGTCATTTTTACTATCCATATCTCTTATCTTGCAGCTGGGCATAGTGGTACTTTTGGCTAGGTAGAATGTCACATGATTGGAAATAGTAAAAAAGAATTAAATTATGATTGGTTTGATATTTATCTTTGTTATCATATGAAAGGATCTTAGATTTCTGCATAAGATAATATATAAAAATGGTAATCCATATAGCAGATCAGGGTTTTGGCCAAAAGCAATCTCATGAAGATCTAGGCAGGAAACTTACCCTTGTAATATGTGCTACGGTAACTTGAATGCATTTCATCGTTAATCTGACTGAGTTAGATTTCATTAAGAAATGTTAGGAAACTTAATTCTTGTTGTGTTCATCTGTTCTATTTTTCTGTTTTATTTAAATAAACATTTATATTTTGATACCTCACGTAATGAAAACGACTAGCATTGGTTAATGAAAGAAGCCATTAAACTCTTAGGAGGAGTCTGTCTCCTGGTTGGGAGAGTGCAACAAAACATACATCCCGTTTATTTTGTACTGAAAAGCAGTTTCTCTAAAACAGAGAAACGTGTTTTCAGTTCTCACTTGAAGTTTTCAAGCTGCTCAGGATTTTAAGATAAAACCTTCAACCCATCTCTACCAAGTATTTAATACTTTTTACTTAATGTTTAAAAGTTATGTCTAATATTTATGCGTAATATGTTTATAGAAGCAATACTGTTTGAATTATCTATAAACTTATTTGAGTTGGATTGTTAGTAAAATTACAATTTTATGAAATTTTTACCATTTTACAACATTACAACTTTGTACCAAAAAAGTTTTGCATGTAGAAGAGGTTGCCAAAAATAAAATTCCCCATCCCCATCCCCATCCCCATCCCCATCCCCATCCCCATCCCCATCCCCATCCCCATCCCCATCCCCATCCCAAGACAAAGACAAAGACAAAGACAAAGACAAAGACAAAGACAAAGACAAAGACAAAGACAAAGACAAAGACAAAGACAAAGACAAAGACAAAGACAAAGACAAAGACAAAGACAAAGACAAAGACAAAGACAAAGACAAAGACAAAGACAAAGACAAAGACAGCCAGGCGCCCCCGGGGGGCGCGGCTGCGCCGCACCCCCGACGCCCCCCACCCCGCCTCCGGCGCAATGGGTTAATAAAAGCGGGGCAGTCCAGAGTTTTCATTTCTAAAATATTGTTCTGGAGTGTCTCTAACACATCCCACTGTTTTGTGTGGCACTGGCCTTTCTTTAGTGCCCGTTCCGGGCTGTTTTGTGCTGTTCCAGGAGCTTTTTGGCATGGAACGGGTTAATAAAAGCAGGGCAGTCCAGAGTTTCCATTTCTAAAATATTGTTCTGGAGTGTCTCTAACACATCCCACTGTTTTTTGTGGCACTGGCCTTTCTTTAGTGCCCGTTCCGGGCTGTTTTGTGCTGTTCCGGGAGCTTTTTGGCATGGAACGGGTTAATAAAAGTGGGGCAGTCCAGAGTTTTCATTTCTAAAATATTGTTCTGGAGTGTCTCTAACACATCCCACTGTTTTGTGTGGCACTGGCCTTTCTTTAGTGCCCATTCCGGGCTGTTTTGTGCTGTTCCGGGAGCTTTTTGGCATGGAACGGGTTAATAAAAGCGGGGAAGTCCAGAGTTTTATTTCTAAAATATTGTTCTGGAGTGTCTCTAACACATCCCACTGTTTTGTGTGGCACTGGCCTTTCTTTAGTGCCCGTTCCGGGCTGTTTTGTTCTGTTCCGGGAGCTTTTTGGCATGGAATGGGTTAATTAAAGGGTGCCAGTCCAGAGTTTTCATTTCTAAAATATTGTTCTGGAGTGTCTCTAACACATCCCCCTCTTTTTTGTGGCACTGGCATTTCTTTAGTGCTCGTTCCGGCCTGTTCCGTCCCGTTCCGGCTTTTACCCTGTCCCGATTATTTATCCCCAGTTGGATAGGGGTTTGGTACTAAGATTCTCAGTGGTTCATCAGTGGGGTATGTAATGTGGTTTCTATTTCTTTCTCCAGCATAGAACTGCACTTTTCAGAAGACACCAGCAAAGCACTCCCACCACAGCAACAAAAGAGTTCTCTAAGCTGGACTGTGAGAATCTGCTCTTTGAGGGTTGTTGTATTGCCTTTGTGACAATTTAATGCTCGGAGGCCAACCTAAAGATATACCTCTGGATATGAAATCATAATTTTCATGATACAAATGGCTTTATGTTCCAGTGACCTCTGTTTATTGTCTTACATGTACACAATAGGAACTTTTTATTAACAGAAGAGCTGTTGTTTAGCCAAAGGTAAGCAAAAATCCCCGCTGTTCATGCTTTTCATGTTTTCCTGGATCATTTACTGAGTATCAAAATGCAATAGTGTGCTATGATTTGCATACTTTCTGTAAGATGTTGTGCCTGAACATTGCCTTCAGTTACCTATGTACAATCTCTCCCTCTAGCACAATAGGATCAGTACGGACTCTGCCTCACTACCTAGCACGTCATTTGTGCCTTCGTGTCCTTTTAAAGCTTTTGATTTAAAGTCTGTGATGGTTTGGAGTTATAAAGACATAGATAAAGTGTGCAGCATGGCTGGAGCTGGCTGCAATAGGTTGGATAAACTGCAAAGAAAGGAGGAGCAATTTATTTATTTATTTATTTATTATTTTACTTCATTTATACCCTGTCTCTTTCCTCAGTGAGGACCCAAAGTGGCTTACATAATTCTCCCCTCCACTAATTTATCCTCCCAACAACCACGTGAGGTAGGTTAGGCTGAGAGAATATGACTAGCCCAAGATCTCCCAGCAAGCTTCTATGGGAGAACAGGGATTTGAACTGAGTTTCCCAGATCCTAGTCCAACACTCTTAATCACTACACCACACTACAGGCCACACTGCAGTTCTTCAGATTCCTTCCCTGAAAATAGTTGCTCTGACCTGGGCACATACTCCATATTTACCACAGTGAACACAGATCCAAGGAATTCATTGAGCTTCTCTGCCATCTCTCCTTCTTTAGCCATCCTTTTATTCCTTGGTCATCCAAAGACCCAACTGCATCTCTGGCTGTTAAATATATGCGCCATATATATTTTTAAAGAAATGCTTTTTGTTTGTTTTGATGCTTTTAGCAATCCGCTTCTCAAATTCTCTTTTTGGGTGTGAATTGTTAACATGTTTCTTCTGCCAAACCTGGAGCTTATTATGTAAAGTGAGAACATCTCTGTCTTATACCAGGGAGTACTATCCATATTTGTAATTGATTAACATCTCAGAGAGCAATCCTAAGCAGTTCTACTCAGAATCCTTCTAAAGAATCCTCCTAAAGTTTATTCAGTGAGCTTTACTCCTAGGAAAGTATTATTAAGATTGTAAGTCTGCAGTTTGGAACTGTGAATGTAGAAGGAATTGGCGTAGATCCAGTCCATTAACAAATTCAATGAAATATGTTATAATGTGGGAAATAGTGTTGTCGTGCTTCATTCACTCTTCTAGACTGATGAAACTACAAAGGGCATTGCCAGAACTTGCCCAATGTTGCTTCAGGGTTAGCAGCAGGATACTGAAGCTATGGGGAAAGATGTGCACGCTTAAAAAAAAAAAAAGACCAACCACTGACTAACACCAATTCTAATTTTCTTCATTCTAATAGGAGTATTTCAGATGTTTAAAAACCCAATTGAAATGGTGACTTTTAAAAGCAGCATAGTTCACCATCACTGAAAAGGTGAATTTCACATTTAGTAAAAAAAAAAAAAAGTAGTGGCAAATTGTTCCAGCTCATGCAGTTACAGAGTTAAGACCATCCAAATACCACTGCTTAGAACAGATGTAACCAACATACCCTTGGAACTTTTGTATTTTTTAAAAAAGTATGTTTCCAGTTCTCATGGCTCTCTGTATCCGTTTTAAAAAATGTAGATTGAGAACTTAACAAATGATCTTGTTCAAAATCATGTTCTCTTGTCTCAAAAAATGTACACCATATAAATAAGAGTGAGAGCCAGGATGATGTAGTAGTGGTTCGTGTGTTGAACTAGGTTCTGGGAAATGGAGCTTTGAATCCCCGTTCTGCCCTGGAATCTTGCTAGGTGACCTTAGGCCAGTCACACACATTCAGCCTAACGTAAATCACAGGGTTGTTGTGAGTATAAAATGGAGGAGAGGAGAACAATATTAGCTGCTCTTGGTTTCTTTGGGGGATAAAAGTGGGGTCTAAATTCAGTAAATTAAAAGAGCAAAAGTCCAAAACCTACTTTTAGTTGTGTAACATGCACATGTAAATAAAAACATGTAAATCAGCTGTGACCCTCCAGATTTCTTTTGTTTTTATTCTGGAATAGTGCAGGATTTGTCCTGAAATCAGCATATGTCATAGTCCAAGCAGAGGCAAGAAAAACAGAAGAAATAACAGAGCAATCTTAAGGAGGTCTACTCCTAGTAACCTACTCAGTTTTATTCAGTGGGACTTGTTCCCAGGGAACTGTTTTTAGAATTGCATTGTAGGTATCCCAGTTTTGAAAAAGCTTCCAAGAGTTCTCATGAAAGGTGAAAGTCAGTGATAGTAGCCTTCCAAAATCAGATTACAATTGAGTTATCTGAACTGCTGTATCTTCTAATGGTGAAATCACTGTTAAAAACAAAAAATGCTCACAGAGAGATGTAGCTTGTGTCAGTCAGGCCAAAGATATAATGTGCCCATAATAAGTTACTTATTTCACACAATTTTTGCCAAGTGCCTTGGGTTTCCCCCCCCCCTAATGTATGAGCAGTAACTGGTCCACAGCTTATGTTTATCATACAGATAGTCCTGGAAACAGTCTCCATGCAACTAAAGAATTCATTTGTGGCAATACCTTATAATGAAATATAAGAAAATAAGAACTACTTTGCTGGATCAGACCAATGGTCCATCTGGTTCTGCATCCCATTTCACACAGTAGCTAATCACATGCCACAGAAGGCCTGCAAGAAGCAGTACCTCTGTTGTTGCCCTTCACATCTGATATTCAGACGTCTATCTTTGAATGCTGAGATTTCATTTATACAACATGGCTAATAGCCATTAATGGAACCATCTACTATGAATTTGTCTAATACCCTTTAACAGGCACCTACACTGGTGGCATTAGAAACACAGAAATATAGAGCTGGAAGGTACTCCAAGGGCCATCTAGTCCTGCCCCCTGCACAATGCAGAACATTCACAGCTATCTCCCTTCCCCAAATGACACTGGCCATTGTCACACGGTCCCTTATTTCGTCAGTTTTGCTCTAGAAATCATATCCTCTGTTATCGCTATCATAATGGATTCCCCCATCGTCTGTTGAGTGCTTGCACTTCCAGTCGGTCTCATTAAAAGGGAAAACCACAATTTGACGGTCAGTCAAAGTACTTCCTTAAAGGGGGGGGGAAACCGTGCCCCCCCTTATTTGTAAAAAAAAAAAAATCCCCTGCATATTTGCGCTATATCGGGCAGCAGCTCGTCCCAGCGAGGCTAAGTGCACGGTGGTCAGTTTCGCAACTACACCAAGAGGGGGAAAGTTGCCACTGACTGGCAGACTTTGGGATGTGCACAAAACGGCGGCCCTTCCCCGATGACGGCCAAGATCTGCTCAAGCGCCCCTCCAAGCCCTCACAGGAGGAGAACATTCTCCCTTAAACGGGCGCCTACCTAGCCGGAGGCGGAGGGGCTGCTCGCTGGGGCGCTTTGGTTGCGGGAGTGGAGGGCACAGAGCCAGGAAAAGGGTGCCCGCCGGGGCCTCGGGGCATACTTAAAAAAAAATACTTTGAGGCTGAATTGCGGGTCGCGCTGGGGCTTGTGGGAGTGTGGGGTGGGAGAATCAGTGTTAGAAGGGACAGATGATCAGGGAAGTGAGCGCTTTGGCATTGCGAAGCATTCACAGTCGATCAAGGGCATTCACATGGAAGCGGATGAGGAAGACATAAAGAGTCACAAAGCGTGATTTGGGGAGAATGGCAAAATCGAAATAGAACCGGAATAAGGTGAGCATTCAGCGGTAAATGGCACTAGTTTGTTGCTAAATTTATGGCCGTGTGACGACGGCCACCTGCTCTATGCCCAGAGGATGGCAAAAACCCTCCAGGATCCCTGGCCAATCTAGCCTGGAGGAAAATTCCTTCCTGACCCTAAAATGGCAATCAGCATCACCCTAGGCATATAAGAAAGAACCACAAGAGCCTAGCACTGGCTCATTCTTTTCTGCCCTCTCTTTCACAATCTGCTAAAATTCATACTGAGTCATAGCATCACCACTGCTGTCAAATGGCCATCTAGCCTCCTCTTAAAAACCTCCAAAGAGCCCACCACCTCCTGAGGAAGCCTGTTCCTCTGGAGAACTGCTCTATCAGGAAGTTTTTCCTAATGTTTAGTCAAGAACTCTTTTGTTTTAATTCTGGTTCTGCTCCAACCTTCTTGGGGAACAGAAAACAACTCCTCTCCATCCTCTATGTGATAGCCCTTCAAATACTTGAAGATGGCTATCATATCACTTCTATTGTTGATCTCTAAGGTGCCACTGGACTCAAATTCTGCTGTTCTACTGCATAAGACCAACATGAATACCCACCAAAAGGTATCACCTCTCAGTTGTCTCTTCCACAGGCTGAACATTCCCAGCTCTTTCAACCTTTCCTCTTAGAACTTGGTCTCCAGACCCCTCACCATCTTTGTTGCCCTTCTTTGGGCACTGTCCATCTTGTCGACTTCTTAAATTGTGGTGCCCAAAACTGAACACAGTACTCTAGGTGAGATCTAGCCAGAGCAGAGTAAAGTGATACCATCACTTTGTGTGATCTGGACACTATACTTCTGGTTGATACAGTCCAAAATCACATTTACCTTTTTATTTTATTTATTTATTTTCGGTTTTTATTCCGCCCTCCCCACATTTCCAGCAGACTCAGGGCAGATTACAAAATACATAAAGATTAAAATATATAAAACAGTTATTATAGTTAACAATTCTAAAAACATCAATTTACACTGTTAAAATACAATTATAAATATCAACATAGCGGCACAGAATTCCACTGATCAAATTTTAGCTACGGCATCATACTGCTGACTTATTCAATGTATGATTTGCTAAGACCCCTAGACTGCCTAGTACAGTACTCTTCCATCCTATAATTATGCCTTTGATTTTTCCTGCCTAAATGCAGAACTTAACATTTATCTCTGTTAAAATTCATTTTGTTAGTTTTAGCCCAATTTTCCAGCCTGTCAAGAAAGATCATCCTGAATCTTGACTCTGTATTTGCTACCTCTCCAAATTAAGTAGTATCTGCAGACTTAATAAGCATCCCTTCTATTCCTTCATCCAAGTCATTTATAAAGATGTCGAACAACACAGCGCCCAGGACAGATCCCTGAGGCACTCCTCTTGTCACTTCTCTCCGAGAAGACAAGGAACCATTTATAAGCACTCTTTGGGTGTGATCTATCAACCAATTACAAATCTACCTTACAGTAGTAGGATCCAAACCCTATTTTACCAGCTTGTCAACAAGAATATCATGTGGAACCTTATCAAAACCATGGTTGTTGTGGGTTTTCCGGGCTGTATTGCCGTGGTCTTGGCATTGTAGTTCCTGACGTTTCGCCAGCAGCTGTAGCTGGCATCTTCAGAGGTGTAGCACCAAAAGACAGAGATCTCTCAGTTATTCCACCATTGTCTGACAACCAGTTACTTCCAATGGGACAACGAATTCTATGAACAGATGGATGGGGTGGCCATGGGGAGCCCACTCAGCCCAGTTATAGCAAACTTCTACATGGAACATTTTGAAAAAACAGCTTTAGAATCAGCACCCCACAAACCTAGTGTATGGTTCCGGTTTGTGGATGATACATTTATCATTTGGAGCCATGGGGAGGAAGAATTGATGGGGTTTTTGAATCATCTCAACAACATCCACCTGAACATACAATTCACAATGGAGAAAGAAATCGAGGGAAAACTCCCATTCCTGGATACCTTGATCATCTGCAAAGCAAACTTTCAGTTAGGTCACAAGGTCTACAGGAAACCAACTCACACTGATCGGTACTTACACAAAAACTCCAATCACCACCCCCGACAGAAAAGAGGCATAATGAAAACATTAGTGGATTGTGCAAGACGGATATGTGAGCCGCACTTTCTCAATGAGGAAATTAATCATCTAAACCACGCACTTCAGGCAAATGGCTACTCCAGAAATGAAATCCGAAGAGCAATCAAACCCAGGATGAATCAAACAACCAAGGAAAAACAGTCTCCTACAGGAAAAGTGTTTTTGCCATATATCAAAGGAATTACTGATCAGATGGGAAAGCTTATGAAAAAGCATAACCTTCAAGCAGTATTCAGACCCACCCGAAAAATACAACAGATGCTACAATCAGCAAAAGACAGTAGAGACCCCCTCACCTCTGCAGGAGTATACCGTATACCCTGCAGCTGTGGACAAGTTTACATCGGGACCACAAAGCGTAGCATCCAGACAAGAATAAAAGAACATGAAAGACACTGCAGACTTGGACAACCTGAAAAATCAGCAGTGGCTGAACATAGCCTAACTCAAACAGGGCACAGTATCTTATTCCAGGACACCAAAATACTGGACAACACTTCCAACTACTTTGTCAGACTGCACAGGGAAGCCATTGAAATTCACAAGCATAAGCAAAACTTCAACAGGAAAGAAGAAACCTTAAGAATGAACAGAGCATGGTTTCCAGTTCTGAAAAACACCAGGCTAACAAAACATTCTATCCCCGACAATAGCCCTGCAGAGAAGATTAGCACATCAAGTACCAATCCATATGCAAAAGAACCTCCTCAGGATACAGTGAAGCCTCCCGCCATTAGCATTCCACACCCTGGGAAACTCTCACAGGATGACTCAGCTCAACCCCACCCCTCCTGAGTAGATACAAATGACCCACATCTTTTCCACACTGTGACACTGAGAGATCTCTGTCTTTTGGTGCTACACCTCTGAAGATGCCAGCCACAGCTGCTGGCGAAACGTCAGGAACTACAATGCCAAGACCACCGCAATACAGCCCGGAAAACCCACAACAACCATAGTTCTCCGGCCATGAAAGCCTTCGACAATACATCTTATCAAAACCCTTACTGAAATCAAGATAACTATGTCCACAGCATTCAGTAGTAACTCTCAAAAAAGGATATGAGGTTAGTCTGACATGACTTGTTCTTGAGGAACCTGTGCTGGCCCTTAGTAATCACAGCTATCTTTTCCAAATGCTCAAGAACAGTTTTATGATTTCTAAAACCTAGCTGATGGGTAGTTACCTGGATCCTCATTTTTCTCTTCCTGAAGATTGTGACAATATTTGCCTGCTGCTTCTAGTCTTCTAGAACCTTACCTGTTCTCCAAGAATTCTCAAATCTGATAGACAGAGGCTCTAAAATTATGTCAGCATGTTCTTTAAGTACTCTAGGATGCAATTCATCTGGCCCTGAGGACTTGATTTCATTTAAAGAAGCTATGAGTTTACCTACCACTTCAATGCCTATCATAGTCTGCTGCAACTCCCTTCCTTCATTGCGTGTTCTCTTTTTGCTAGGTTGAGCACAGTTTCCCTTGCAAGAGAAAACCGAGGAAAAGTAAGAGTTGAGCAGTTCTGCCCTCTCTTTATCTCCTGTTAAAATTCCACTTCCTTCTCCCTGCAGTGGGCCTACTACTTCCATGTTCTTTTTCTTGCTCTGAGCATAACCAAAAGAACCCCTTTTTTGTTGTGTTTAGCATCTCTTGCTAGCTTAAACACAAACTGAGTTTTCGCTTTTCTAACAGCAAGCTCAGCAAGCACTGGCAA
This sequence comes from Eublepharis macularius, assembly GCF_028583425.1. Classification (NCBI taxonomy): domain Eukaryota; kingdom Metazoa; phylum Chordata; class Lepidosauria; order Squamata; family Eublepharidae; genus Eublepharis; species Eublepharis macularius. The sequence goes on along the minus strand of NC_072794.1, from coordinate 86,442,080 downwards.
TTTATTTATATTCATCCTTGGTTATATGGCCCTCCTTCCATTTCTTAAATGTGTCTTTTTAAATTCTCAGATCTTTAGAAAGCTGCTTATGGAGCCACTCTGGTTTCTTTAGATTCTTCCCATTTTTCTTTCTCATTGGACTTATTTGTACTTGTGCCTTTAATATCTCGCTTTTAGCCATCTTGAACTCCCTTTTCCTTGAGTATTTCTGACCATGAGATCCTATCGAGTGCAACTTTGAACTTGTTAAAATTAGCTTTTCTAAAAATCAACCTATATGTCTGACTACACTCAGCTTTTTCCTTAACCAAGATCTTAAATTCCAAAATTACATATTCAATACTGCACAAGGTGCCCACTAGTTTCACCTCATCAATCAATTCTTCCCTGTTGGTGAGAATCAGATCTGAGATAGCAGACCCCTTCTTTCCTTCTCCACTTTCTGGAAGATGGAGTAGTCAGCAAGACAAGTCAGGTATTTATTAGACCTTACATTTTAAAGGTTGCCATAAGTCAGCTATGGCAACCCCTGCTGGGGTTTTTAAGGCAAGTGACTAACAGAGGTGGCTACAAGGGTTTTCCATTGCCTCCTTATACATAGCAACCTTGGTCTTCTTTGGAGGACTCCCATCACATTGCTAACTAAGGCCGACCCTGCTTAGCTTCTGAGAGCTGATGAGATCAGGCTATCCAGGTCACGGTAGTAGGGCTCATCTCCAGTAATTGGCAACATAATACATTTTGGGTTTCTGTCTCCCTCTGCCACAGGATTTAGTTTAAAAAAACCCTTATCAGGTTTGTGAAGCTCTTGCCAAACACATTTTACCTACCATTGAGACGTACAAACTATCTCTCAAAAGAAGTGCTTCATCTTGAATGCATAGACCATGGTCCAAGAAACCAAACCTTTCTAGACGACACCATCTGCATAGCCAGTTGTTTATTTCCAGTGTTCTCTCTCTTTGTAATCCAGGATCATCAACAGGAAGAAGTGACATAATCACAACCTGTGCTCCCAGGTCCTTCACCATTTTTACCCAGAGACTCACAGCCTTTAGCAATAAAGGCTCAGAATGTCTCCTGATTTCCATCCTCCTGTGGGTCACATATTTCTACTTGCACTCATCCTGTGTTTGGTGCTCCTCCTTTTCTAGAGATACCTCCTCCTCCTCCTCCTCCTGGTGATCATCCAAGAATGCTTCACCATGAGTCCTTTCCAAGAATTTTGCACCTTCCCCGATAAACTAGAGTGTGGATTGGTGTGCCTTAAACCCTCATCCAGTAGGCCTACCAGCTTACACCTGCTACAAGTGTAATTTCCATTACCCTCAAGTAAGATAATAAACATGGCACAGACTTTGCAGATCATTACTCAGCTCCATCACCAGCCATATTGCTTTGATCCATACAGGAAGTGGTTCAGTCTTTCCTGACTCACCTCACACTTCTCTGCCAAACTCCCACACAAAACTCCCTGTTCACCTACTTCAGATCATAAGTTTACTAGATATGTAAGGTTATTTATACAAATGTTTAACTGCATACCCCACCCCCAACAAACTCAAGGCAGGAGACTCACCAGTCAGGTAACTCAGCAGACACAGGTGACTCATCTCAGTCAGCAGACATAGGGAAAAGGCGGGAAACACATTAGCCAAAGTCAAAAGAGTTTATTGTCTATAGCCATAGGCCACCAAACATTGACTAATAAACAATTAAGTCCCTTATCACAGTTTATAAAAGTTACTAAAATTAATTAAAACAATACAGTATGCCAAACTATCCCAGGGATCACGAAGCAGCCTCATTCAGTATCACCTTAGATCTTATCTTTTTGGCTGCGAGTGCAAACTGAGAGACTCTATAGGACACATGATTATCAGTGTCAGATAACAAAAACACAATCTTCTCGATTTCAGAGTATGTGTTTGTCACTGGTAGGATTCTGGCCAAAAATTTAGCTCTGGGTACACTACATAATGGACAATAAAGTAGGTAGTGGGAAAGGTTCTCCACCGTAGGTAATCCACAAATGCAGGTGCAATGTTCCATAGAGGTGTGAGAATAATGCCCTACCAAAAGAGCTATCGGCATCATCTGGAAGCGCATCATCTGGAAGCACAGAGCGCAGAAATACTGGCTAGGTAGGGAGATCTTGAATGGTCAGATTTGATTAGTTTAGAGCTGCCTTAGATTTTGATATTAATAGCTGATCCATCACTGCATCTGACTTATAGATCCACTCCTTAAGTGGGAGGTTGTTGGCTGAGACCCCTAACAGGTCATCCAGGATGATATACCTTTGGCAAATGGTGGATAGAAAGCCAGGCCGTGTGGGGTCTTTGGATAGCAAGTAATTTACTGATTGGCAACTTAAGGAGTCAGAACTGGGAAATTTGATCCTTTCCCAGTATTTTAAAACTGCAAGGTGTGCCCACGCCCTAAGGGAGGGGAGTCCTGTTTCGGCCCTCATCAGGGCAGCAGGAGCGCCTTTGGGTAAAGCCAAAATCTGTCTCAAGAACTGGTTTTGGATTACCTCAAGGCTGGTTAGAATGTCTTCCTTCCAACCCCACACTTCAGCTCCATATAGGAGGTGAGGGACTACCTTGCTCTTAAATAATTTCAGTGCTGGATCTATCAGTCGACACCCCTTTGTATAAAGAAATGTATGATTGACCCTACAATCCTTGATGCTGAGGATTTAACCGATGCAAAATGTATTCAGAGTCTCTTTAAAGGTTACCTCTAAATATTTAAAGGACCTGCATTGTTGGATTGGGTTGCCAAGGATGCTCCAGCGGGAGATTTTTGGCTTTCTCCTGAAAACTATTACTTCTGTCTTTGTGTAGTTGACATTGAGAGCTTCTTCATTACAATAATGGCCTAACTGGTCTAAGAGTCTCCTCAAGCTGATCTTGTTCAGGGAGGTTAGGACCATGTCATCTGCGTAAAGGAGAACTGAAATCTTCTGTTGTCCCAGAGAAGGTGGCATAAATTGGGGACTTGACAGAGACTCATTGATATCATTGAGGTACAGATTAAATAGTAGAGGGGCCAGCAAACAACCCTGTTTCACACCTCTACTAATAGGGATTCTGTTGGTTAATGATCCCACCCTGATTTGAGCAAAAGTATCTTTGTGCAGCTCACGGAGCAGAAACAGCAGTTAAGTTTGGCAAGCTTGGACCATAAGCGGGACCTATTGATTAAATTGAATGCAGCAGCCAAGTCAACAAATGCTACATAAAGTGTCTTTGTTGGTCCATTTATTCCAGAGTAAACCAGTTGGTATAGCATTTGACAGTGGTCTATAGTTCCAAGACCTTTCCGAAATCCCGCTTGTGTGGGATGAATTATTTTTTCGGTGGTCACCCAATCTTCCAATTTTGCCAGCAGATATTTACTATACAGTTTTGCTGCTAGCCCAAACATGCCTCAAATCACTCAAGCCAGCACCTAACACCACAACCAAACAGCCAAGCACAAATTATGCATCACCATCAGACAGTCAAATCAAACAACATAAGCAGGTAGTAAAAGCACCCTTGCTTTTATTACCTGCTTACTCCCACACAAAACTGTTTGTTCCTCCTGTACGCTCACTCCATATCACAAGCTCACTAGGGGTGTGAGGCTATTTATCCAGCTGTGTAACTGCTTACCCCATCCCCAACCAACTCAAATTAGGTGACTCAGCAGTCACGTGACATAGCAGTCAGGTGACTCACTTCAATCAGCAGACAGAATAATCATGCAGCAGTGAGTTTCACAAGTATGCATATGTACAGAAGAACTTTAATCTATTCTGAATCTATTCCCATCATTTTAGTTGCCCCCTTGCCCAAGCTCTAATATTTTGGAATTTGAAGAAAACTTCTTGGACATTTTCACCACAGTATGCACAGTTTTATTCACGTCTATCATGTTCATAGCTTGGTTACTTTTTTTGGAAACTGATTTAGTACTCCTACTGTTTGATCATTTTGGTTGCCTCCATTCCTAACTCTACAAGAACTAGAACTAGATACAGTATTCCAAATGTGGCTGCATCACAGATTTGTAGAATGGCATTACAATGCTGGCTGTTTGGTTTTCAAGTGCCTTTCCTAGTAACACCTAGTATAGCATTTGTCTCTTCACTGGCAGTTACTGGGTTGACATTTTCATTGAACCATTATTCAAAGATTTCTTTCTTGATCACTCCCTGTCAGAGTGTATGCCATGGAGGTCTTTAAAGATTAAGACAAGCGTCCTGAATTGTGCCTAGAATGAAATATGCAACTATGGTAGAATGTAGCAAAGTCTGCACGGGTCAGTATTGCCAGTTCAGTTCCCATACTGCAGCATTTTTTTGTGATTGCAGCAGATTTGCTGCCATGAGTAGACACTCCAGCCACTATGTGGCTTTCCTCTGGCTTTCCTGTAAGCACTTATACCCCCTTTTAAAAAATCCGCTTTGCTGTAGGGTGTTTCCCTGTGCATACTCTTTATCCCGTTTTTGATGTTCCACCCTCTTCCCCCTTCTCCCACCCCCACCCCCCGCCAACCCACTGCATTTTGATTGGCTACTCTCATGTAATCAGCCACTCCCCCTCCTCTCCTTTCCATTCTTCCCCACTCCGCTTTCCTCTTTTAAAAAAAAAAATTAAGTCCAGTGCAAGATTGATGAATTGCAGGTTTGAAAGCACAGGGGAAAGTTCCCTTTTAATTCTTTTTGCTTTGGCATGGGTAGGAATATTGTACAGGGGTTAAATATCTGGGTATCAAAAATAAAAATTTTAATATTGAGTTTTAGAGAGATGCAAATAGCCACATACAAGCTGCTTTTTAGTATGACTTCAGGGAAAATAAGGAGTTATGTCCCCATTGCAGAAGGGGTCTGTGTATTATATAGCAATGGCATCCAGGCCAACAAAAAGGCAAGAAACTGCATATTTGCACAAGATGACATTTCTGAGTTGCCTTCAAGGGCAGCTCTATATAGAGGTGTTACAGCAGTCCAATCTGGAGATTATGGGGTGGGGTAGGATTGGATTATCAGTGTGACAAAGAAATATATACAGTGACTAAATATCATCAGCACATTTATAACAACAAACTTTAATTATTATATAGCCATCCCTATTAGTAGGTGGTACTGTTGCGCATATGAGTGTTTGGGTTGGTGCTTTATTGGTTCTAGTTATTGTTCTGTGGAAGTTGAATGTTTAACTGTAGCAACTGTTTTTAAGATCTGTGCTGGAGGCTGTGTTGGAGACCACTTGGAAAACTTTCTATTAAAGTTTGTTTCTTAACAAGTGTATTGCAGGACTCTAAAATTCTGTATACTTTTATTCAAACATTAGGACTATAAACAAGATACCAAGCCTTGAGGACATCACATATCAATTCCCACAGTGGTGATGAATGAACCTCTTTAAGGAAAACTCTACCATTGTTCTGATAAAGAAGACTGAAACCAATGGAGGATGGTGGCAGTGATTCCAAAACCTTGTTCTGGACAGCATTGCACAGCATTTCTGCCTCCATTTTGGGGCCCTGTCTCTATCCCTTTGTGGCATGTTACCAGTTGAGCTGTCCAGATCCCACCATCTGGCCCACTCTTGTCTGAGTTGCCTATATCTAAAGTAAGCTATTCTCAAAGAATGGTTCTTTGAAAACTTTCGATTTGGAAAGGTTTTCATTTTGAAAGATCCTCCTGAACTCCTCCCTCCTCTGTCTTGAATCATCCCCAGCAGCTAATCCGGAGGTTTACTTAGGATGCTCTTGACTCTTTTCAATCCCACAAAAACCAAACATTTGTTTCTATTTTTCTCCATCCTCTAACACAAAATTCTGTCTTTCAGCCTTCCAGCTTGTGCTTTGCTTTGGAAATTTGTCAGTGCACTCTGATGGTGCAAACATAAGCAGAGTCAGCCCAGTCTAGGATTGTACTGTGATAACCTAAGTTCACTTTCTTTCATCAGTCCTGCTTCACATGTTCTGCTTTCTCTGGACCTCTCTTGGATTTTTTGCCTGAACTTCTGCCTCGATTTCCACTTGGTACCCTGGCTAAGCACCCTGACCTGGATAGCCCAGGTGAGCCTGATCTCATTAGATCTCAGAAGCTAAGCAAGGTCGGCCTTGGTTAGTAATTGGAGGGGGAGACCTCCAAATAAGAGCAGGGTTGCAGAGGCAGGCAATGGCAAACCACCTCTGTTAGTCTCTTGCCATGAAAACCCCGCCAGAGGTTGCCATAAATCAGCTATGACTTGAGGGCACTGTCCACCACAACCACCCAGGCCAAGCAGCTCCTAACCTCTGAGTTGCTGTATGTCTGAGGCCACTTAAACCATCAGACACATGCACTTTCCATAAACATCCCAGATTATATCACCAAACAGCAAAGGCAATATCTCTTTGCCCATCCTTGCTGTCCCTTGTCTTCCTTTCCACCTCTTCAATCCCCCATTTTCAAAGATATATACTTATATTTTAATACATATAACTAAAATCAATGGCTGCTTTTTTCCAGTAATGTTTTTGGTTTCCTTCCACAGTTTCACTTTGTTTGTCTTGAACATCTCAAGTGTCATTAAATGGGAAGCAACAAAGACTGAAAATGAACGCTGTAAGGGAAAAAGGTATCTTGACCTGCTGACAATCATTTCTTGGGTAGGAATATAATTTCCCTGATTCCTTTATTTCTTTTTTCTTGGGGTTTTCTAAATAATAGTGAAAAAAGCATGTCCCAGGTCAAGAAGTCTATAATGTATTGAGTCTGTCATGTCAGTACATTTGAAGGCACTCTGCCACAATGTACTATAGCAGCATAACTGTTCCACGTGCTTTATTTATACCGCCCCCCCCCCCCCAAATTCTGGTATATAGACTGCTTTTACACTCCAAGAGGACAAAGTGGTGAACAACAAAACAAAACAAAAACATCAAAAAGTGGTCATGACGAGAACATAAAAATATGAAGCAGTAAGCTTATCACTAAATTCCTTTAAGAGCTCTCCAACTTGAACTACCTAAATGGAGCTAAACCATTCAGCACACCCATTTTATCCTGTCTCTTCTTCCAAGGGACTCAGAACAGCAGCCAGAATTCTTCCCCTTCCATTTTACCTTATGAATTGACTATAACATACCAATAGGTGAAGCTGAAAGTGAAAGTCAGACCCAAGGTCACCTAATGAGCTTCACGCCTGAGTAGGATTAAATCTCATGCCTCTCTAGTCCTAGCCTATATACTATACTACACTTACACAGCCACTAACTTGTCTTTGGACAGGTATTTAAAAAACCTGAATGAACATGACCATACAGACACAAAAAGAGAACAACTCGATGCAATATCAAGTGACTCAGCAATAAAGTTATGATATTGTTCATAGCTCCACTTATCCATAGAGCAAGCCTGTGCTGGTTAAAAATTCCCCATAATAATAAAAAAATGTGAACTTTTCTTTATAAGCAGAAAAGTGAATAAATATTGTTAGTCTAAGGTGTCACTGGACCTTAGAAAAGTGAATTATATTTTTTTTCTTTTTGTCTGTTGAATAGTATACTTTTCATTGCAATAAATGTATAATTTATTGGAACAAAAGGAAGTCTAACATCCGACAAAGAATTAAGTTAAAATATAATTACTTCTAGGTAAGATTGTTATTTCTGTTTGTGAAAGCATTTGTACTTAAAGAGTACATCTGACACAGGGCTGCACAATAATTAAGGAGAGTCAGCAGGGAAATTTACAAGCAATGTGCTTGTGTTTCTTACTGAACGGTCACAGACTGTTTTACAAGGGCATTGTCTATTAGAGAGAAAATTCATTTGTTTTAATCAGTTCCATGGTTTGCAGACTTCCAAAGGTAATTTCTTTTGAATTAGAACTGTATTTTTATTCAGCATTTTCCAAAACATTCAAACTTGTATGTGATTATTTTGTTGAACTATCTACACTGAAGTAAACTCTTTGGACCGGAAATCCTCGGTTTAGGATCAGAAATTCCACTTTTACCTCCATGCCTTGCTTGTAAAGACCCCGAAGCATCTGTCTAGCTACTGCTGAACAAAGTGGGTGCTGGCCAGATGAACCTTTGGTCTGATCTAGTGGATTCTTCATAAATACTTATGTTTTAATGGATCCATAATGCCCATCATCACTGTAGCCTACCAATTGACCCAAAGTAAAAATCCCCCTATATTTTCATTTTTTAAAAAAGATTTCCTCCCAATTTGCAAATCTGGATTGGCCCATAATGTTAATTTAGCAAATGAAAATGGATCAAATTGATGTTGTGACATTATGTGCTATAGTTCTCTGACTGCTGAAATTGTAGGAGAAGCAGGATGCTGGATTCCAAAATGCTCTGGGGGATTTTAGAATTGCAAATACAATCTCTGTTGAGGCTGCATTGAAAGCATGGAACATGAAGCTACTTGAAGACGTTGACAAGATTTGCTTCTTGTCAACATCTCCCACAACTGGGGCAGAAGCCAGTGGAGTAACTGAAGAATGGGAGTAATGTGCATGTTCCATCTAGCTCCTGATTATAACCAATCAGCAACATTTGGGACTAACTAGAGTCTCCAAGTTGACTTCAAGGGGAGACCTAATGTAGAGTGCATTACAGTAGTCAAGGTATTCATCCTTCACATATGTTAAAGTTCTTTCTATTCAATGAACCACAAGACAGAAAGAATATTTTATGAACCCCATGAAGTACCTGGAAAAATATTTCAGCCCTTTCAATGTATTGTCTTCCAATGAATGATGGCAAATTATTAGATAGATCTGCCAAATTGTATCATTATATCCAGGATAGGTCAACCTACTTCATATTTACTTACAGCAACATTAGAAATGTACAAGTAATGGAAAGGAAAATGTTAAGCAAATCCTAATCAAGCACAATTATTTTCAGTAATCAGTGATTTAAGTCAGTTTTAGAGACCCCAGAAACTCTTGGTTTGACAGACATAATTACTGCTGAACTTAACCTTTGGACCTTTTTCAGTTTGATTTTTCTTATGAATATATGTACCATGTGGGGATATTAATTGCTTCTTTTAAAAATAAGCATATTATGATTCATTATATGAAGGATAACCTGAAGCTTGATTCTTTGCCTAACTTGGGTTTCCCTGCTCAGTTCTCGGACAGGAAATGGAAGGGAAAATTAAGTCTGATCTTCCATTCTGTCATCACTGTCCTCCTGTTCAGCTGAAAGAGCAGGCCATAGATGCCTGCAGAGAAGAAATCTACAATCAATTCTCAAGCCTTTTTCATCTTGTTAGAAACTCAGCAGGGGACATATAAGACCTTTTCTCTGTAGGATAAGGAAGGGAAAAAATCTCTTCTGCAAACTCTCTCTATTTGTAGAAGCTCTGGATCCAACCCAACATTTATTTCACTGACACCTCTCTGTAAGGCCTTTGCATTACTTTATAAAACATAAGAATGGGCAAACAATCTAGCACAGTACTAGTACCGTCGCTGGTGCAGATATTTACACTAGCATAGGTAGCTTGAAATCAGATCTGCAGTTTTTGTGCTGTATGGACTTTGGAGATTTGAGATCTGAGGACTTTGGAGGTTCCTGGAGGTTTATGCCTATATTTGAACCTCAGTGCTCCAAATATGCACTTGTTCTTATGAACAGATTAAAGTGTTCCTTTTCTTGAAGAATCAGTTTTGACTTCTATACACAGTGATTTGTTTTCCTATACAATATATGCACCATTAAGCATTGTTTGATTTCATGAATGTAAATGTAAAATATCTGCCTCTTATAAAAATGAGAGCAGCCCAAATAGCCTAGTTTAGCCTGGGCTTATCAGAGTTTGGGAGCTAAGTAGGGTCAGCCACAGTCAGTACTTGGATGGGACATCACTGAGGAAGATGGGGGTTGCCATGCAGAGGAAGGCAATGGCAAACCACCTCTGCTTCTCTCTTGCCTGGAACACCTTGTGGATGGTGGTCATGATTCACAAATTTGAATTACATCTGTTTTTCAAACCCGAGGCCTTTTCCTAAAAACGATCACTTTGGTCTTAATGTTAAAGACAAACTTGTGCTTTGGGTGTCCCTCTTAGCCAATCACAATGAGAAAGACACTCTATAGAATCCTGTTGAATTGAAGCAGAATGAATTGTTTATTAAACAATGGATGAACAATTCTTTACACAAGAGTAAAAGATCTCCTTGTGCTCAGTGCTCATCAAAGCTACAATAGCAGTGCAAAGCAATTAATACCTTTTGACTCATTATAATATTTGTTATCTTATTGCAGAGGAGTTAGCCATGTTAGTCTGTGGTAGCAAAATCAAAAAGAGTCCAGTAGCACCTTTAAGACTAACCAATTTTATTGTAGCATAAGCTTTCGAGAATCAAGTTCTCTTCGTCAGATGCCTGATACAGAGACTGGTCAAATACCAGTATCTGTATCAGGCATCTGACGAAGAGAACTTGATTCTCGAAAGCTTATGCTACAATAAAATTGGTTAGTCTTAAAGGTGCTACTGGACTCTTTTTGATTTTGTTATCTTATTGGCTCGCAGAATCCAGGGGTGAAGAAAAGGGGGTCCTCTTTCTTGACACCATCTGTCTAGGGGTGCTCTAATTGGATGAAGCAGCCTAGGTCAGCCACCATAATTGGAGAACTTGCAAGATTGCAGTTTCTTATCTGTCCTTGGGCTTGTTCCTCTGGTAGAAGGAAGAACATCTTCCTTCTTCTGGGCTCATTCCTACCCCCTCTTTTGCTACTGTTACTTGTTCGATGGCGCCCAAAAGTCGCTGAAGAAGCTCCTTTTTGCAACCTTGAAGCCTCAAAGCCTGCAAAGAGCTTAGTTCTGTGGGTGGAAAGGAATGCGCCCCATCTCTGCCCCCTCTCTCTTTCCCAGCCTTGAGAGAGATGCTGCTAAATCAGGCTGACCTAGTTTGCAACATTTCACATTAATCAGTTCTTACAAAGAGCTCTTTTGTATTAGAACCATATAGAGTACTATAACATATGTGTGACATCTCTACAGGTGCATCTCTACATCATGTTGCAAGCATTATACTGTTAGTTCTCAGTTCTCATAGCGTTTAACATGTTTAACATACATTCTTCTTTGGTCCTTTGTTTCAAACATCATTTTCTTGCAGGTTGCATTACAAATACTACAATAGCTCCTGGGCATAGAAAAAGTGCATATAATACTGAAAGGCACAGAAGTGGTATACAAAATCTTTTTCTTCAAATCTATATTCCTCATTAACATGGTTAATATTTAAGGCCTCTTCTCTACAGAAGTTGTCTAGTTTTTGGAGCAATTTTTTAAAGGCCAATGTATGTAAGAGACAACTCTAGAACTATATTGTTAGCATATAAAAATGCTCCAGTAGTGCACTGTAGGGGCTGTGACCACAGTGATATCCCAACAATAATGCTGTTAGGTCCAAAGTCACAACAGCATGACACACAGGGGGGAACCACACAACTACACAGCAGCAGCCATGGTGACTCCCTGTGCCACTGCCAGTGGAGCAGGAGGGGGGTGGCAGGGGTGAGGGGCAGGGCTAGGCCATAGATCATTGCTAAGAGATCTGCAAGCAGCCCCACAATGTGCACCTGCCACCCATCCATAACCTTCCACTTGAGGCTGACCTCAGGCCACAAGGTCCCTCCAATCATGCCTTGTCTCCAATCACTTCCTCTCATTGGCCACCCACAAGGACAAGAGGGTGGGTGGATGTGCTACACTGGGTGTATGACAGAGGCTCCAAATCTTCATCCCCACCAGGGGCTGCAGCAGCTGAACTATCAGGGATGACTATAGCAGCCTTCCCTGTTCCCCTCAGCACTCCCATGCAAGGACATGGAGCCTGCTATAACGCTTTACCCACCATCACTCACCTAGGAAGTCCTTTATGCTCAAGGTCTAGAGGACGATCACACTGCAGTGGGGTGGCTGTCCCATCGTTGACCTTCTCCTCCTCCTGGCTTATCGCTGTAGTATGGGTGGTTCAGACACAGCCCATTGGGAGCCCACTGGAGGGGTCACCCAGAGCCATTGATGGGCCCACAATAGCACCAAGTGTTCTTTCCCTGGGTCCTCTTCCCTTTTTCACTGTAATGTGCCGTGCTTCTTAACTTAGCCATCTGGCAGCAGCTGCTGCTGCCCCAGCTGGGAGAGAGGGAGAGGTCCCCTGGCCCAGGGGCATGAGGGACAGGCTGCTAGAGCCAACAATGGAGGGCCAGAATGTCCAGGGCATTGCTAAACAGGACAGAGTTCAGGACCACATATTGATGCAGGGCTGGTGACACAGGGCAACCTACCAATGGCACCCCAGCATTTGTGGCTCCTGCTGCCATACTATAGCAGGGTGGGGTGGGGCATCCCTATAGACAGTGAGTGTCCACCATGTGAGCTCCAGTTGGGAGTTGACATCAATTCTGAAAGTGATATCTTCTGGGGCTGGCGTGATGATATCACTTCCAGAAGCGATGTCATCCACCACCTGTACCACCTGGGTGGCTCCACAGGGCAAGGGGTGGAACGGCAGAGCAAGGCCAGCCCAGGATGCGTGGTCGCCTCTGTTTCTTGCTTGGCTGGAGAGTCTAGCCCATCAGACCAAATGTTCGGTATTTTAATTTCATTTTGAATAAGAATACTGGACTGTCTGGGTGAATACCAGACACCTGGCATCTCTACATACCAACGCTGTCACTACCGGATTGTGCCAGCAGTGACATCATCATGCAGAGACAAGGATTGTGTGCTCCCCTTCAGTAAGTTCATGGGGCTCTGCTCCAGACCATGTCTTCATTCCACAGGGCTGTCACTTGTGGATGCATAGAGGCCTACTGGCAGTGACCATCTAACAATGCCTAGAGACGGAGGAGGACAGCATAATGCAACTCCAGGAGGACATGGAGCAACACTTGTGCAGCCTGCTGGAAATTGTCACAGGCCTGCCATGTAGTGGCTAATCTATGGCCCTGGAGGATATCCATGAGCACTTCACACACAAAAATACCTTTAAATACTGCAGGTTTTCTAGTAGATGTGCATCTTATTTGGAACAGGGCTCTTCATATGGTGCAGCAACTTGCCTCCTATCCTGTCTGGTAGGGTTCTCATTCCCTGGTGGGGGTGGGTGATCCCCTGCTCCCAGCCTCCACCCCCTGCCACTTCTGACCTGGTCAACGGGGGTCAGGGGTGGGGAGCGCACAGTATGTTCCTGCATGCTCCAGGGTACTTCCTTGTCATACCAGGAATTTAGTGCCCATGGCTACAGAACACCCCTCCCCCTCCCTCCCCCCTGGTGTCTTCTCTCATGTAACCAATTGTAACCAATTTGCAGCTCCATGGTTGGAAGGAAGACCTGCCGATCAAGGTAAGCTGGGCTTTGATTCGGGTTTCCAGGGTGACAGAAGGAGTGCAGACAGAGTTCAGGCATTCCCCCAGCCAGTAAGTCATGAGCATGTGCCAACTACAGCTGTCCAGCCTGATAAAATCTGATAAAATCCTTGCTGAAATAGTTGTCTTACCTACCTTTCAAAAGGCTACAAAAGAGGAAGCCAAATGAGCTTCACTGGGGAGGGCATTCCACAATCTTGACACTGCCTCAGAAATGGTCCTGTCATGTGTTCCCTCCCAACAAAAGATGGCATGCAATGTGAGGCCTCAATGGCTGATTTTAATATGGGCTCTCTAAGTACAACGGGGGCCATTCAGACACCCACGAACCACGAACTGCAAACCAGTTCGGTAACGGGAAATCTTCATTACGGTTCGTTTGTTTGGGTTCATCGGCGGCACCGAACCACGAACCATAGGTTCGTTAATTTTTTTTGGTTCGTGCTCATGTCTAATTATGACCTTTAAAGTCCTTCACTGCTGAGGACCTACATAGTTAGGACCAGTTGTGCTCCTTTAGCTGATACCTTCTGGCATAAAAACTTATGCTGGAATAAATTTAGTCTTTAAGGTGTCTGGATTCTTGTTTTATTTTACCTTCTGGCTGGTCCCTTCACTCAAGGTTGCTGAGTCAATTCTTTTTCAAGGAGCTTGTCATTGTTCCAGGATATTTCATTGAAGAGGATATGTGACATGTACTCCCCAGTTATGTAATACTTAAATTTCTTAAAGGTGTAGCACAGTGGCTAACTACACGTTACATTTTTACATGGGTCCTTGAGATTAGACATATGTTGTAAGTTCCCACACATGTGTGGAACTACTTCAGATCAGGATGACAACACCAAGGAGAAGGGGTTTTAGCCTTCCCTCCCACTCCATTTTGCCAACCTGAAACAGTGCCAGTGGTGCTATTTGTTTCATTATGGGCTGTACATGAACTGATGGGTATATATCTTGGTTTCCCCAATGGGGGCTATAGTGTTTCAAGTCAATAAAACATTGCAAGGGGAGGCCATAAACTCATTCACTATGTTTAAAGTCAGGTGTCATTAAGCTTGTGCCTGAAATAAAGCACATCTAAAATTCCAGACAAATCAGAAACCTGTCGAAATAATGGAAATCATTCCAAAGCCTAATGGAATATGGAACAGATGGCTCTGCTTTTTGGTCCTCTGAGAACAGAAATCAACCTTAATTGTTATTAATAACAGTTACTGTGATTGTACTTTCTCTTTTTTAATAGTTCTGATTTTACATGGTGCATAATTGACCATCTTGTATTCTTTGGGAATTCTTTTTTTTATTTTTAGTTGGCAGACAGGCAGACTCTGGAGAGAAGAGGGTTCTGCATGTGTTTTATTATGATAAAAAAATTGTAGCAGGAACAAGGCATTTATGCAAATGATCTGTCATGCCACTAGAGAAAACATGATCTCATATTAAGAGGCTGACACGATGCTCTAACAAGTGATGAGTGTTGCTCATGCTGGTCTTCATTATTGTGATGGACTAGAAAAGACAGAATAATGGAGGAAAGAATGACTGTCTCCTGTAGCTACTATATATGAAATTTATTTATTTGCTAGCAACAGGGCCCATTGTGTGGAAAAATACACCAGGCTCTAGAAAACTGATTTGGTGGGAGGGTTACATTGCTGTGCCGGGCCACCCTGCCACCCCAGTGACTCCTCAGAGGCCTGGCACAGGCAGCAGGGAGGCCTGGTGCAGTGGACCAGCCCTCCCAAGGCTGTGCAGGAACTGCGCCGCTGCACCAGGCCTTCCTGCTGCTGTTGCAGCCTTTTTTGGGGCTCCAAGGCCAGCTGTGTTGCCAACGACTCACTTTTTATCCCCATGGAGGGGCCTATGAGTGCACCTACGTGGGGATAAAAAGTGAGTAGTCACCAATACAGGTTGCCTTTTATATAGAATGATAGTCTGCCTTTCTCATTGATATTCAAGACAGATTACAGGATGTAAGGCAGTACAGTCAAGCAGTATAAGGCAATCAATGAGCAATACAATAGGACTAGTATTACAGAATTAAAGAAAAATTCAAACATGAAGGTATTTAAGGCAAATGTATACTATAAACAATACAGGAAGTGGGTTACAAAGTATAAGACAATGCTGTAAAAGTAGGCGATACCTGCCATGATCATTGCATTGAACTAGAGTCCTATTCCATTATAAAGTTGTCTTCCTGGATTGTTCCATTCTACTACAGTTCTAATTTCTTTTACACATTACTGCTTTGCACATTCTGTGAAATGATAGAAATGTGGGAGTCTTCCTAATCTCCTCAGGCAGGCCATTTCACAAGGTGGGAATTACCACGGAGAACGCATGTGAATGAGCAACTGCCAATATTACCCATTTGCAGGGCGGTACTTTCAGAAAGCTTTGCTCAAATGAGCATAATGGGAAAGGCAATCCTGCAGGTATGTGGATACAATACCATAAAGGGCCTTGGAACTAATATTTAGAATCTTTAATTGATCTTGGTAAGTGATTGGTAACCAATGGAGTGTCTGCAGAATGGTTGTGATATGCATGTCCTGTCTAGTGCCCAGTAGCAACCAGGCTGCAGCTATAGAATAGGTCCATGTGACCAGATCAGCTGAGTCAAGGTAGAGTCCATCTTCCCAGCTAAATAAGATAGTAGATGCTTTTGTTTTGCTTCTGCATTAAGTTGCTTCTCCAGTGCCAGAACTAATACAGCTCCTAGGCTCCTAACGAGCATCAGCATCATAGGCTCCTAATATGTGTCATATCTAAGAGCATCCTGGTCTTGTGAACAGCTCAACAAGGATAAACAACAGTGACATCTTAAAGCAAATTTAGTCCAGCATACATATTGAGCTCCTTGAATAAAGAATTTCCTTAAAGCCAATAGAGCTAAGTCGATTTTCTGTGTAAGATGTTGAATATGCATGGACCAGGATAAATTCAACTGGAAGACGATTCCTAGATATCTGAATTCGTTGACCTGTTGTAATTCATATGCATCAATTTTCCATTTGTTGTTTAATCATTTTGTTGACTTTGAGAACACCATGATTTTGGATTTATTTTTGTTTATCTCCAAGAGTTTGTTGTTACGATAGACAATAAATGCTTTTATAGCTCGTTTTAGGCCAACCTGGGTTCCAGACAGCAAAAAAAGGTCATCAGCATATAACAAGTTGGGCACTGGGCAGTTGCCCAAGCATGGTGCATGGAGATGCCTGGCAAGCTTGAAACAAAGTCATTTAAATATAGGTTGAATAGATGAGGTGCAACGACACAGCCATGGCATACACCTCTTTGGATAGGTATTTGGCTTGATATAGATCCCAGTTTGTTTAGTTTGACATGTAATACGTTTTTAGAGTAGAGGTTTATTATCAGCTTTAACAGTCTCTTGGGTAGACGTGCAGCGTTATGTTTGTTCCATAGTCTTGCATGGGACACAGAATCAAAGGCAGCACTTAGGTCAATAAATGCTGCATGTAGGGATCCTGGTGTGTCTAACACATATTTGCTTACCAGCAAGGCAAACATAAAGCAGTGGTCCACACAAGAGTGGCCCTTTCAAAAACCAGCTTGTTCATCCCCCAGTACCTCTTCTTTATCCAATATAGCAATTGAAAAAAAAAAGATGCATACAGCTTGCCAACTATTGCCAGGAGGCTGATTGGTCGATAATTTCTTGGATCAGTTTTGTCACCTTTTTATAGATGGGTGTAATCAGTGATGTTTTCCAGGTGTCCAGTATAATTCCATTCAAGTTTGCCAATGTAAATAGAGGTGCAAGCAGTTGAGCCCACCAGCTGGGGGCTGAATTCAGAAGCTTGGCAGGGAACGCATCAAGGCCAGGGGACTTCCCTGTTTTCAAAGCTTTGAACAATTCAACTACCTCGCAACAGATCAGCTGAGTCAAGGTAGAGTCCATCTTCCCGGCTAAATGAAGCTAGCAGATTTTTTTGTTTTGCTTCTGCATTAAGTTGCTTCTCCAGTGCCAGAACTCAGGGCTCATTTTGAGGGAGAACACGCCAGTATGCAGTTCTGGCAGTTCCCCAAAGAGGTCACATAACAGGTGGCCCCGCCCACCTGACTCTCAGCCATTTTGGATTGGGGCCAAAATGGCCTGGATCGGGGGGCGTGGCGTCGGCTCTGAACGGGATGGACGCGTTGTGCTGAAGCTCCGTATCGATTCCACCCCAGACCCCTAGTAAAACGCATTCTACTTCGTCCTGCTGAAATTGACATGAAGGGTAAGCAAGACCAGACATTCAAGAAACAAAATACCAAGGCAGTTAAGAGCCTACAAAACTATTTCCCGAGCTCTCAGGTGGAGAGTGCTGAGGGAGAAGCGGAGGGGGTGAGGGCCAACATGGCGGCCGCGGGAAGCTCCTCTGAGGCGCGAAAGTTACCGACCGTGTCTTATGACCCAGCCCTGAAAGCGTTGCTAAAAGAGGTCGAAACTAGCTTTGCTGATCGACTCTCACTTATGATGGAACCAATCTCTAAACAAATTAATGAAATCAAGCTAGTAATGGAGACTGTAGCTCAGAGGACGGACCAAGCCCTGACCCAGACAGCGGCTTTAAAAGACGACGTTAAGCTCCTCCAGTCTGAGAACAGCAAAGTACAAAATAAAATCCTTGACATTGAATTTCAGCTAAGGAGCTCCAATTTGAAATTCAGGGGGCTGGAGGAGGACTTTACAAATGGCACGGACCTTTCTACTTTTCTCTCTGACTGGCTGGCAAATGAGCTTCAGTTGCAGGAAGGTTCACCCATAGCCATTACTAAAGCATACAGAATTGGCGCCAAAAATAATGAGAGGCGGAAGGGGCCGAGGGATGTGGTGGCGATGTTTGCTGACTGGAAGATAAGGAAACAAATCCTAGAAATAGCCAGAGTGAAGAGATTCCTGACCTACAAAGGGGCGAAGATCAATGTCTTCACAGATCTCCCCCCTGAAGTACTGGAGAAAAGACGGCAATTCAAAAGTGTGACGGAAGGTTTCAGAGCTGCCCAAATTGATTACAGCTGGACCCGCTTCTCAACGCTTCGAGTCAGTATCAACGGACAGACTCACTTCATCTCTACACCTGATGAGGGTCGCCGCTTCATGCAGGAATTAGGAATTGAAATCGCCATGGAAACTGAAGCGGGCACACAGCGGAGGAAGCGTAGCATGCCCTTATCACTACAGAAGACTAGCAAGATGGCCGCCCGTGATGCCTGACCGAGAAAGAAGCTGTTCTGAATGTCATTTATGCTTGAAGTGGAATGTTTAAAGCACTTAATAGCCACTCACGTTTAAAAGGGGGTGGGGTGGGATTGAATGAGAGGTTTTTTGCCTTTTGTTTTTTTTTCCCGGCTCCTACATACGGGCAGTTCTTTCTATTGGTCTGTAACCGAGGCTCAGAAGAGCTCTACTTGCTCTGAGCTTCTGAAGACTGCCTAGCAACAGGATAACCTTTACTTCTTTAGTGAAGTTCTCTTAGCTTTTACCTTAATTGCCCCATCAAACAAATACCCCAGTTGGTTTTATAGTGATCGATCATCTGGGAGGGGAGCTTCCACTGTGTCTACAAACCTAGCTGAGACTTCCCCTTTTCTAACTGATTAATCCCACTCTCCTAATATTAATTAACTCTGATATAAAATCCTGTGCTTCTATCAACTATCTGATTGATTTATTAAAAATATATCATAATAGGGGAGGGGGGAGAACGTGGGAAGTCTTCTTAGTAATAATTAAATTTTGTGGGTTTGACTTTTATTGATGAATATATGGGGCACTGGAGACACATAGTTAAGTATTCATAGTTCCTGTAGAGAAAACCCAATAGTATCTTCAACTGATTAATTATATATTAAGTAACTGATTACCTTATAGATACTCGCAGGGCTTCTCGAATTAGTAAAGAGAAGGAATCTGGGGTTTTATCAACCATTCTAGTATTTATCTCCAATCAATTTTAACTATCCTGATTAAATAAGGGGAGGGGGGAGGGGGGGTCTTTTATTGAACGGGGTTAACTCATTGTGTATTATCTTTGAACATTTGGGGGGGAGAAAGGAGCACTAATACTAATTAATTTCTGAGGGATCATATCTTATTGATTATCATTGAAAGCACTATATACATATATACACGTATTAACTTAATCTAATAAGGATTTGCCCACGGGCTCTTCTATCAATTTTCTATTCCATATCAGAGTAAATACTCAACAAGAATATACAGCTTTCCATATAGGTACAGAAAAGGTAATTTGGTGTTGCATTAATTAATTCAATATTTATTTTAAATCAATTTTGATTATACTGATTGACTTAGAGGAGGGGGAGGGGGATTGTCTTATATTGAGGAAGTTTACTTTACAATCTGCTGACTGCGAATTCCTATCGCGTGAAAGGGTTGAAAGGGTGCTTGCCTAACAATAGTTGTTTGGTGGGTAACTTGACAACTGAAACGATTTACTGTTGATTTCTCAAGTTATGATGCTATATAGTAGAGCTTAAAGCATAGTAGTTTCTCCTTAAATCTAATTTGTTAGTGAAACTTGACTGTCACAACGGTGTATATTGGTGTTGGCACACTGGTGTTGACAACGTATTGCTTTACCTGCTTTCCCTTCTTTGGCTACGTTAAGCTACTTGTGGCAATACACGCGACCCAATAGCTTGCACTACTCTGATAGTATCACTTTGGCCTACACAACCTCACACTTCTCCAACGGGGTTCCTAAGCTAATTGGCAATGGCTGCGCGAACCGGACTACATATTGTCACCCAAAATTTGAGAGGGCTCAATAATCTTGTAAAAAGGAAACGAGTGCTATCAAAATTAGCAAAACTTAATGCTGATGTTGTTATGATTCAAGAAACTCATCTGCATGCGCTGTATGATGACGAACTCAAAGCCCCCTGGATTAAAATGCAGTTTCATGCGAAGGGCTCCTCGAAGGCACGAGGAGTGGCGATACTGTTATCCAAACAGACTCAATTTGTGCACAAGGCTAGTCTAAAAGATCCAAGGGGAAGATACATATTCATCAAAGGCTTGCTGAATGATCAGAAGATTACCTTAGCCTCGCTTTATGCGCCTAACGCAACCCAGATAGATTTCTTAACAGACACATTACAGAAATTACAGGACTTTCAGGAGGGACCAGTGATAATAGGTGGGGATCTGAACTATATAGTGAATCACAAATTGGATAAATCATCCTTTAACCACACTACTACTAAGCCCGAAAAGAAGCTTTACTCTGAGTCTTCTGACTCGAATCTATTGTCACTCTTCAATCACTTCCACCTAACTGACGTCTGGCGGGAGAAAAATGGATTGCTTAGGGATTACACCTATTACTCCTCCCGACACGATGTATACACGAGAATCGATTATATTCTTATGTCAACAGACCATATTGATAAGGTGAGCCGCTCAGAGATAGGTAGCATAGAATACTCAGATCACGCCTGGGTGGACTGTAGGGTGCACCTAGCCTCTGAGTATCCTAAAGAAAAGTACTGGACCTTTAATAAAAACCTCTTACTTAGCGACAAAACCACTGAAACAATAGAACAATATATTAAACAATATCTAGAGGAGAACCAAACAGGACAAACTTCGGCACAAACGGTGTGGGATGCACTCAAAGCTGTGCTGCGAGGGAGATTGATAGCACTTTCAGCATCTCTTTATAAGGTTAAAACACAACAGAAACTAGCCCTGATGGACAAAATTAGCACTCTAGAATGTCTACACAAAAAGAATGGTAGTAAACGAATTTATAAACAACTACTGCATGAGCGCAAATCACTAGAGGCACTAGAATCACAGCAAATCCAGAAAAATCTTTTATACTTAAAGCAAAAATACTGGTACCACTCTCCTAAATCTTTAAGATACCTATCATGGAAGGTAAAAGACAAACAGATTAACAGGCATATCAGGCTTATCAAAGACTCTAGTAATCGGGTACTCACTAGTCCTACTGAAATAGTAAAAGTGTTTAGAGATTTTTACGCCAAATTGTACGCGTCAACCAAGCCAGACAAAGAGAAAATTAAACTTTATCTCTCCAAACATAAGAACATTAAAAAATTAGCGGACGCCCACAAAGTGATAATGGACAGTCCTGTATCCACCGTTGAGCTTCTCGCAGCCATCAAAAGCTTGAAACGTAACAAGGCCTCGGGGCCTGATGGCTTCCCGGTAGAATTCTATCAGAAATTCGCGGCTACATTGCATCAGCCCCTGCTTTTAGCTTGTAATGATGTCTTTATGTCAGGCACCTTACCTGGGACGTGGTCAGAGGCAAACATCACCTTAATCCCCAAGGAGGGCAAAGATCTTTCAAACCCTGGCTCATATCGGCCGATATCGCTTCTAAACGTAGACTACAAAATCTTTACTTCAATTCTGGCAAAAAGGCTGAACTCCTTTATAGGGCAATATATTAGTAGAGATCAAATTGGCTTTATCCCCGATAGAGATATTTCAGAAAACATTTATAAAGCCTTAAATATCTTGACTCATAGTAAACATTACAATCAACAACTACTGTTCCTATCCCTAGATGTGGAAAAGGCATTTGACTCTCTTGAGATCACTTATTTAACAGAGCTTCTATCCCACATGAATTTTGGTTCTGACTTTCAACAGGTAATTCAAACCATTTACGACTGTCCCCGGGCAAAAATCAAAACCAATGGTGTCTCCTCGCATTCGCTCACCCTTTACAGGGGCACCCGCCAAGGCTGTCCTCTATCCCCCATCCTCTTTGCTCTAGCGGTCGAGCCCCTAGCTGAAGCTATACGAGCCAATGAGCACATCCATGGCATAAAAATCAATAACATCACCCTTAAATTGTGCCTCTTTGCAGACGACATCTTACTATTTCTCTCTCATCCTTTGAACTCTCTAAAGCACCTCCACGCAGAACTAGATCAATTTGACCTAATCTCAGGGCTAAAGGTCAACAAGAACAAGTCGAGCTTACTCCCCATAAATTTGCCAGATCTGTTGAGCAGCAAGATCAGACAGCTCTTCCCGTACCATTGGGCCCAATCTCACCTACATTACTTAGGCATCAATATCCCCCAGAACCCAGATCACCTACTCCGATTGAATCACCAACTGATAATGAAAGACATTAAGAGCACAATATTCAAATGGAACAAACAGACGTTATCTTGGTTTGAGAGGTACAATTTGATTAAATCCTTCATCCTGCCAAAACTAATATTCCTTTTCCGAATGATCCCAATAGATATCCCCCATCACGTACTGGGACAATGGCAAGCAGCTCTTAATAGGTTTCTTTGGGATCATAAGCGTCCCAGAATAGCTTTCAAGATCTTGAGGACCAAACGCTGTAATGGGGGATTCAATTTCCCTGACATTGGTATGTACTACACAGCAGCTAGGCTGACGGATATAGCTCAAATCCTACATCACAACACACACTTTGACTGGATGGATGTGATGCATCCGCAACATCAAACCCACACGATTGGTGAGCTGTTCTGGACTCATGCCACCCACCGTCCCGCCTCGCCGAGCAGAGGCATCTTCCTCAAGGCGCTCTTAAAGGTATGGGACAGGCATAAATCTAAACTGATCCCTAAAATCTCCAGATTCTCGCTAGTGACTTCGCATGACGGGGTACCACCCCGAGATACTAGCACAGTCTCAAGATCCTGGGAGAGCCTTAGGAACAAAAGGTTGATAGATATAGCATCTAACTCTGGCATCTTAAACAGGGCAGAGCTAGCCTGCAAATTAGGTAGGGAAGTCCCGTGGTACCTCTACTTTCAGCTAACCTACTTCGTGCGAAGCCTGGAGATAAAGCAAGTCCTTTCCAAATCTAGGACGGAGTTTGAGATGATTCTTGAACCCAACTCACTTACCCGCAAAGGACTTCTGTCCAAAATCTACAACTTGCTGATAAACTCCCATACTAAGCAGAATGTGACATTGAAAGAGAAATGGCAACTAGATTGTGGGGTGGACATCGCACAATCTGATTGGGAGCGGGTTTGGTCCTCCAAATTATTGCGCACCCCGATCATCAATACCAAACTGCAAAATTACAAAATTCTCCACAGGTGGTATCTTACCCTGCTTCAGTTGGCAAGAATATATCCCAGACGGTCCCCTCTTTGCTGGAAAGGTTGCGGTGAACAGGGGACCTTTATACATGTCTGGTGGGGATGCCAGTCCATTCAAGGATTTTGGCGCATGGTTTTCAATGAAATCGCGATTATCACCTCCCACGTTATCCCACCTAGCCCTGAACTAGTCTTTCTGGATATCTGGACTGATTCCACTATACCAAGCCAACGGAGGGACTTAATACGTACACTCCTGAACGCTGCCAAGAATGCAATCGCAATCAAATGGAAGTCACCTGTCCCCCCCGGCCTACACATGTGGTATAGGATGGTATGGGACCATCTTATAATGGAAAAAATAACTGACAGAATGCAACTTAGTACAAACCCACTGAAATCTTCTGACTTTGCTGCCAAGTGGTTCCCTTTCTTAGATCATCTAGCCAGAAATGAGCTGTTGGCATCGCAGCTGCCCTTTCAGGAAATCATACAACCAGAAGTGTGAGGTCAGGGGGCCATTGTGATACAAGAGTAGTCACGTCAGCTTGCTCATGAGATGTAGTTCAACTAATATCCTTTCCTGTACTTTCGCATTTTGTATAATGTATGTTAGATAGAATATATATACTGGATATAGCCTCTTA
Source organism: Eublepharis macularius (assembly GCF_028583425.1). NCBI lineage: Eukaryota > Metazoa > Chordata > Lepidosauria > Squamata > Eublepharidae > Eublepharis > Eublepharis macularius. The sequence goes on along the minus strand of NC_072794.1, from coordinate 86,417,919 downwards.
TGTCCCAGTTGTACTATGGAAATAGTTTTGTATATTGTTATCTGATATGTTCTCCTACAGTTGATATTGTTATGACTTGTTGTTGATAATAAAAATCTTTTATAAAAAAAAAAAAAAAGGGCCTGGATCGGACCTCTGACGGGTGGTGGATCACTCTCCCACTCAGCAGCAGCCCAATCCTGACCATTTTGGGCCCCTTTTCAAACATTTCCAGCTCCTTTTTGCTATTTTGGGCCCAATTTCGGCCCTGAATGGCCAGGATTGGGTCCAAAACAGCCAGGATAGGTGATGTCAGGGTGCGTGGCATATGCAAATCAGTTATGCTAATGACACACTTCTGGTGATGGCAAGGGGCATTGCATATGCTAAAGAGTTATGCTAATGAGTTATGCTAATGAGTTCCTCCAGCTCTTTTTCTACGAAATGACCCCTGCCAGAACTAATATAGCTCCTAGGCTCCTAATGAGCATCAGTGTAATAGGCTCCTAAAAAAGTCATATCTAAAAGCATCCTGGTCTTGTAAACAGCTCAACAAGGATAAACAGGAGTCTTGTGACATCTTAAAGCAAATTTTATTCCAGTATAGGCTTTTGTGGACTACAGCCCACTCTTACAGATGCAATGAATGGATTTTCACTAGGCGTTTACGTAGGATATTTTTTTAAAATATCAGCAAGGGGGCATTAAATGGAGAAAGTACAGGAATAAAAGTAATTATAGAAAATTAAAATCAAATTGAGAAAATACAGAGACCATTAGGGTTGCCAGGTTGCTTTCCTCTCCTTGTGTGAGGGGGTGGGACCCAGCACTTAGCTTTGTGGTGCTCCCAGGATGTTCCTCGCACGTGTGCTTTGTACATGCAGGGTTCTGTGCCAGTGTGATAACGTCACTTCTGGGAAGTGATGTCATTATGCAAGGCTAGGGAGCATGCATGAGCTTTGTAGCAGGTCAATTGGGCCCCAAACAGGCCCCATTTGGGGCCCAAACTGGCCTGCTACAAAGTGCAGGAGTGCTCTCGAGGTGGCGCAATAACATCACTGATGTCGTTATGCTGGGCCCAGGAGCACGCCTGGGAGGCCCATTCCCTGCCTTTCCCCTGCCAGCCAGGTAAGCAGTGGCGGGGCCTGAAAGGTGGGAGCAGGGGAAGAGGTAATAGCTAAAAGTTGTACTCTGTGCCACTTAGATAAGAACATTTAAATAGTTTCATTGTTCAATTGCATTATCCCAATAAACTATGTGGGCTTTTTCTCTCTCTCTTTTTGGTTTTATGCCAGAAATATCTATAAACTCAGAATCTACTACTAAAAATCCTCCCTTCCAACTGTGGAACACATCTTAAGACAACCCACTAACAGTACTCTTCTTCAAATCTGACAGAGAAATAATTTGATGGGATGGATCTGAATTCATTTATGAGTGAGTTAAATCCCGATCTGTATAACACAGAAGACTTTTTGTACAGAAGAAATCTGTACAAAGCAGTAACAAAAGATGAAATGTGGTTGAAGGTGTTTTGGGGGGGGGTAATCTATCTGCGCATCAGAAATAAAACCATTTCTCCCCCCCCCCGAACAATTTCCTTACGGCATATGTTATCTTGCTGAGTAATATTTTACTATTAGTAGTTAGCTCTCTAGATGATAGAAGCTGTCACTGAACAACATTTGCTGATGACACTAAGTTGAAAAATATCGTAAAGAAAAAGAGAAGTACCAGGAGAACCTCAAGGACTGGACTAATCATACACATGATGCTGCCTTACACTGAATCAGGCCATTGGTCTATCAAGTTCAGTATTGTCTACCTAGACTGGGCAGCAGCTCTCCAGGATCTCAGACAGAGATCTTTCACATCATCTACTGGTTGGTTCTTTTCACTAGAAATGTTGGGAATTGAACCTGGGACTCTCTGCATGCAAAGCAGAGCCACAACTACTCCCTAACTAGACAATATGCAATTTCATGTGTTTAGAGACTAACATGAAGAACTTTTGCTGACTGCTGCAGATTTATCAATTGAACTCAGCTAAAAATGAAGTTCAACATTGCACACAGGTGCCTATAACAGTCCCCTGATCCCCCCCCCCAGTACAAAGCTATACTATAGGAACTGGGTCTAAAGCTATATCCATATCAATCAGAACATTGACCAGAATTTTATCAAGGCCAGGCCCCCTTCCCCTATATGTACAGTCATGTGGTAGCCACTCTTCTATGGTGTTATTCTTCATAGTTGCCTTACATTTGTGAAGGCCAATTGTGTGGAACTTTCCTACTTGATTACTTTCCCATTGAAAGACAGAATGATATTCAGGTGGGAAAAACCCACAGTATTTGCTTAGCCCACATGGATACAGTATTTATATACATAATAAAGCACCATAGCCACATGGGATCATGTCAAAGGATAGTGGCTCCCTTGTTGCTGCGAGCCATCAGAAGCCAGAGTTGCAGACCAGAAGTGGGAAGCTTAAAGCTTTATGTGAATTAAGGCAGACAGCCCAGTAAAGCTATCTAGAACTAGGATGGGGAGGCTGTTCAGGTCTGGAAATATATTGAAGACAAAATACTTCAGTATGAGACATCTTGATGATCCATCTGTAACACACACATTTCCTAGTTCTCTGTCTTTAGTTCAGTCAGAAGAGATAGAGAGCACAATGTGTGACGTACATTTGGGCAGCAGTGGGGTGTGCATGTGAGATAATATGCCACACCAGGGCTAATAAGTCTAATCTTCAGACATCATAGTTCTCCTTGACATCTGCATCTCCCCAATCCCAATTTCTAATGAAATTTTGCCTGTAGACTTAGCACTGTGATAAGACATTGAACACCTAAGTTAGAAGCTCAATGTCTCCTAACCCAGCCCCCAAATCTGTTTTTGTGTGTGCAAGAAATACATACAAAACTGAAATCCAGTTTCCATTGCTGCTATTCTCAGGGCAAAGAACACAAATGTACAGTTACTTCACATAAGGGTTTTTCAAATGAAGCATTTCAAGAATCCATTAATGTCTGATGCATGCTGAACTAAACCCTCAAGAGCAGTGTGCAAAATGGCTAAAAGGGTACTATTAGTTCTCTATATATGTTCCAGCTATGAAGACCATACAGCTTACCAATATAGAAATCAAAAGTCTTTTGTATGCTGCTGTTTCAATAGGTCAATTTACCCCACAGTTTCTAATGCACAACACTCATTCTGTTGTTGAAAATGGGTCTGAGTTACAATTTTTCATTCTCTTTATTGTTATGGTCATTGAAGTAATGTCATCTAACTTCAGAACTATGACTGTTTTCTAGACTAAAATAATAAAACTGTTTCTGACCTGACAAAAGTAAAGGTCAAAATAAATGTTTATCACCACCAGAGAAAGTGGAAAATAACAATACATCCCACTAGTGTCCTTCAATCCCAGCATGTGGGAATGCAATAAATAAGATCAATTAGTTACATTTCTTGATTGCTGCTTAAATATGGATTTTTAAAAAAATATTGTTTCTAGCTCTTAAATCCAGATAGTCTTTTTATGTAGTAAATGTTCTTAAATAACCCATAGGACAGTTTGCTTTATCCGTAACGGGTTCTGTCAAACAAATTTTGAGTTAATATCCTGGGGAAATCAACAACAGAGAGGACAAGGTCAATCCAACATGACAAATTATTCAAACACACACACTGTCAGTAATCAGCTAAGAGCATGAGGCAAAAAAAGAAGAGAGAGACTATTGACTTCATCTCAAATGGAAAGGGTTTTTTTCCAGGTTCAAGACAACACAAAATATGTGACCATAGATTTTGGCAAATTAACATTTGTTTTTGTCTAGACATCAAACAAAATCCTAGAAAGGTATGAAGAAATCCTGCAAAATACTCTACTATGAGACCCAATCTCTTCTTGAAGCTCTATATGGTCACCTTGGGAGAACTGAACCCCCCCCCCAGGGTACTCGGTCCTCCATCAGTCCTGAACGGGAGGCCGGGGGGGGAGGGGTGGCAATTCTTACTTGAGAGGCTTTCTCCTTCAAGCTGCTCCTTGTCCCTGATATCTCTGGCATTGACCGTGTGGGATTAGTGTGGAGTACCGAGGAAAGTTTGACTATCTGCTTGGTGCATCGACCGCCCAGCGCACCAACAGATACCCTGTCGCGCCTGTTGGAGGTAATGGCGGGGTGGGCCTTGGAGTACCCCAAGCTGATTGTGCTGGGGGACTTCAATGTCCACATTAACGATGATGCCTCAGTTCAGGCTGCAGACCTGGTGTCAGCTATGGCAACACTAGGACTTTCCCCATTTGTATCGGCCCCTACACATAAAGCAGGCCACATGCTGGATTTGATCTTTGGGGCAGGGTTGGATGTGGTTCTGGATACAATAGAGCTGGTGCCATGGTCAGACCATTTGGTTTTGAAGGCTCGTTTGGATATGCCACCCCCTCCACCCGCAAGAGCGGCAAGCAAATTTATGCTTGCCCGCAGAGACTTATGGTTCCAGAATGCCCTGCGGGAACCGATGCTCCATGGTGGTTCATTGGATGAGCTGGTGGAGGACTGGCAACTCCGGCTCTCTGAAGCCATCGATGAAATCGCACCCCATCGCCCTCTTTGCCCCCAAACCTGCTGAGCCCCTCGGTATATGGAGGAGCTAAGGCAGAAGAAACGGGAGCTAAGATGGCTTGAGTGTGTGTGGCGGCAATCTCATGATGAGGAGGATAGAATATCTTATAGGTTGCTTATGAAATTCTATGAGGTACAGCTGTAAAAAGGATTTTTATGCAGCTTCCATTGCATCAGCTAGCTCACGCCCAGCAAAACTATTTAATGTGGTATGTTCACTAGTCTCCCTATTGTGGGGAGACTGCCAAAACTTGAATTTGGACATTAGCTGTGAGGCTTTTGCAAGCTTTTTTGCTGATAAAATCTTGTCTCTCCACCACGATTTACCAGCCACAGTTGATACAGTACTTGAACTAGAGGCACCTTGGCTGTCTTCTGGGCCAATATTTGATCATTTCAGCCCACTCTCGGGGGAGGAGGTGGACAAGATCCTGCAGCTAGTGAGGCCCATCACACGCCTCCTGGACCCATGTCCCTCATGGCTGGTGAAAGCCAGTGTCAATGGGCTATGGGACTCCTTGGAGGTTATCATCAACTTGTCTTTGGGCTCTGAGGTTTTTCCTGGAGCATTAAAGGAGGCAGTGGTGAGGCCCCTTCTAAGGAAACCATCTTTGGATCCCGCTGACCCGGTCAATTACTGCCCAGTATCAAACCTCCCGTTTCTGGGTAAGGTAATGAGCGGGCGGTGGAGAGACAGCTTCAGAGTTTCCTGAAAGATATGGCCCTAGATCTCTTCCAGTTGGGGTTTCACCCAGGACACAGGGTGGAGACACTGCTAGTCACCCTCACGGATGATCTTTGCAGACACCTGGACCGAGGTGGATCGGCACTGCTGATATTATTAGATCTCTCAGCGGCATTCAATACGGTCAATTACGGACTTCCGGTTTGGGATCCATGGAGGTCTAACGCAGCTCTAAGTGCAGAGCTGACCGGGCTGCCATTTTAGCGGCCGGTGGGGCACAACTAGCCCGCGGCCACCTGCTCTCAGGCGGAGAACAGGCAAAGAACGCTCAAGAACCTCAGGGCGCATTGATCTCGGGCGAGGGGGGGTTCTGTGCTAAGGACTCTCTCTCGTCCCTTGAGGTCCCACCCTAAGACAGGTCGGCTAAAATCTCTGCGGCAGAACCGGGGCCAGTGCGCCTGGCATAAGACCTACATGCCCAAGCTTCACAGGGGAAAAGAATCTGAGATTGAAGCAATGATTACAACCCAGAAAGACGCTTGAAAAGGTAAAGATCACTATCTCTCGAATTGGGATGGATTGCTTAAAGTAACGAACTTTTAAAGTGAACTTTTAAACTGCAACAGACGGATTATAATGAGGGGAAGATTCAGCAAGAAATAGTTTAGAAAAAGGACTAAGTTAAACGAAGTTATTAAAGAAACTGGACAATTGTTTTTCATACCTGTGGTTAGAAAGCGATAGCAGGCTGTGAGAAAATTTCTACCATCGCGAGAGCTGCAGTGGAGAGTCGGGAAACAGGAAGTGCGTCATAGTGATAGAGCTGCTGGAGAGAGACGGCCCTTATCGGAGGACAGGAAGAAGGGAATCGCCATTTTTGAAAAGGGAAGGACTTTGACTTCAACAGGAGCGGAAGTAGGACATTTTGGATTACAAAAAGACTATAGAAAAACCATAGAGAAAAGACGCCCGACATTTTGGAGTCTTTAAACATCTTTTGTTTTTTTTAAGAATCGGGACATTTAAATTAATTTAAAGGGATACTAATTTAAACGCCACGGAGTTAAGGAAACGTGCAGACTCATGGGAGCGAGGTAAATCAAGCCCCACGATGTCGAAAAAAGAGTGGCAAACGGCTATTGAGAACCTGGATAAAAATTTTTTTGAAATGTTAAAGGAATTGAAGGAGACAAAACAGGAGTTGGTGCGGGAAGTTAAAGATGTCAAAGAGACAGTAAAAAATGAATTGGCAGAAGTAAAGAAGGGGATGGAAACAATACAAAATGACTTGCAGGCAGCGCAGCAAAAAGTTAATGTTGTCGAGAAGGCGGTGGAGAATCTCACAGAGACGCAACGAACGGATATGAGAGCGATGAGGAGAAGGATGGCAGTTGCGGAGAGCAAGTACATGGAGAAGCAGCTGAGGTTTCGAGGTTTGCCGGAGGTAGATGGAAAGACAGCACAAGAACAGGTTATAGAGGTGTTAGCTGAATACCTGGGAAAGGAGGAGGAGGAGGTTGTGGCTATCCTTGATGTGGTGTATCGAATAAATTCCAGATTTGCGACCCAGAGGAAATTATCAAGGGATGTGATTGTGCAATTTACGACAAGGAATTCAAGAGAAATGATAGTGAGCAAGCAGTTTCAAGATCCATTGATAGTTGATGGCAAGACAATTATCATCATGAAAGAGTTACCCAGATCGGTGCTGCTTGATCGGAAAAAATACAAAGTCTTAGTCCAGAATTTGAAGGACATGAAAGTAAGATACAGATAGGAATTACCGGAAGGGATATCCTTTGAATTCGGAGGAGTGAAAAAGTGCATCAGATCTGAACTTGAGATGGAAAAGTTTATGAGGGACAATGAAAAAGACTTACCAACAACAGGGCTATGAATATGGAGTGTAAAGTATTATCTTGGAATGTAAATGGACTTAATTCGCCTAATAAGAGAAAAAGTATTTTCCACTGGCTATTAAAACAAAAATGTGATATTGTGTGCTTGCAAGAGACCCATATTAGAAATCAGGATGTAAAATATCTTAAATTGGGTAAGTTGGGCAACGAGTTTGTAGCGGCCTCAAAAAAGAAAAAAAGGGGAGTGGTATTATACATAAGAGAGGAGCTACAGCCAAAGCTAATGATTAGAGATGTGGAAGCCAGATTTATAGCAGTGGAATGTACATGGAATTTAAAGAAAGTGTTGGTGATTGGAATTTATGCACCAAAGGGAGCAAAAGAGAGCTTCTTTGAGGATTTAAGGAAGCAATTAGATGAACTTTCCTATGATCAGATAATCCTTGCAGGAGACTTCAATGGAGTTACAAATTTAGAACAAGATAAAAAATCAGTAACTGCACAAAAGAAAAGAGGACTATTACCAAAGACTTTTTTCGCATTAATGCAACAGGAAACTTTGGAAGATGTGTGGAGAATGCAGAATCCCACAAGTAGACAATATACATTTTTCTCCGCAAGGCATTCTACTCTATCACGAATTGATATGATCTGGGCCTCAAAGGACCTAGTGCTTTGGACTAAGGATGTAGAAATAATGCCTATGGTAGGCTCAGATCATAACCCAATAATGTGGAAGTTTGGAAAAAGAACTAAGAGGAAAGGATGGAGAATAAATGAGCACTTGTTACAAGAGGGAGAAAATATGGAGATGTTGAGAAGGGAAACTAAGTTCTTCATACAGTACAACATGAATCGAGAAGTACCAACCAATAAGGTATGGGACACATATAAAGCAGTAATTAGAGGCATACTAATGGACTTAAATGGAAGAGCTCGAAAGAAAAGAGAGGAGAAGAGACAGGAGATTATGGAAAAAATAAAAGCAAAAGAAATACAATTAAAGAAAAGACCAGGGAAAAAGAAAATCTATCAAGATATTAAAATCCTTCAAGAGCAGTTGACGGCAATGAATAATAAAGAATTGGAATGGAATCTTAAGAGAATGAATCAAAAGTCGTTTGAAGGTGCAAATAAACCTGGGAAATATTTGGCATGGCAACTGAAGAAGAGAAAGGAGAAAAAGACAATTAACAAAATATGTGAGGACAACAAAGTGCATCTGGAACAGACTGCTATTAGTAGAGCTTTTTACAAATTTTATGCTAAACTGTATGATAAAAAAGAAGTGAACAAAGATTCAATAGCGACATATCTGGGGAAAATCAAGCTTCCAGTAATTTCGGATGATTGGAGAGCTAAATTAAACAGTGAAATAACAGAGGAAGAGATAAGGAAAGCAATACAGTCAACAAATTTGGGGAAAGCGCCGGGACCTGACGGACTTACAGCTAAATTTTATAAGGTAATGGTTAATGAGCTGGCATCATTTTTAAAAGAAGTGATCAATGGTGTTTTGAGAGATCAAAGAATTCCAGACACTTGGAGTGAAGCTAATATATCATTGATCCCTAAAGAAGGACAGGACTTGACTAATGTTAAAAACTATAGACCTATTTCCCTACTTAACAATGACTACAAGATCTTTGCGAAGATCTTGGCAGAGAGACTAAAGGGATGTTTATCCGAAGTTATTGGGGAAGAACAAGCAGGTTTTTTACCAAACAGACAAATCAGAGACAATCTAAGGACAGTTATAAATGCTATTGAATATTATGATAGGCGTTGTGATAAGGAGGTTGGCTTCTTCTTTGTAGATGCTGAAAAAGCATTTGACAATTTGAACTGGGACTTTATGTTTGCCACTATGGAACAGCTACAAATGGGAGAAAGATTCATAAGAGCAGTGAAAGAAATTTACAGAGACCAGAGTGCAGCAATTGTGGTGAATGACGAGTTGACCAAAAAACTGACTATTGGCAAAGGTACCAGACAAGGTTGCCCATTGTCTCCACTGTTGTTTATTTTGGTCTTGGAAATTCTAATGATACAGATTCGAGAAGACAATGCGATCCGTGGAATAAAGATAAAAGACTTTTCCTACAAGGTCAGAGCATTTGCAGATGATATAATGTTAATTGTGGAAGATCCAATTGAAAACATGCCTAAGGTAATAGAAAAAATTAAAGAATTTGGAGATTTGGCAGGTTTTTATGTAAACAAAAAGAAATCAAAGATACTATGCAAAAATATGACTAAGTTAAAACAGCAGCAATTGATGGAAGTAACAGACTGTGAAGTAACAAATAAGGTGAAATATTTGGGAATTGAACTGACTGCAAAAAATATAGATCTATTCAAGAATAACTATGAGAAACTATGGACTCAAATAGAGCATGATTTGATTAAATGGAATAGATTGAACTTGTCATGGCTGGGAAGAAATGCAGTAGTTAAGATGAATGTGTTGCCAAGAGTGATGTTTCTGTTACAGACAATACCAATTATTAGGGACTCTAAGCAGTTTGACAAATGGCAGAGGAAAATATCGGAGTTTGTGTGGGCAGGCAGGAAGCCTCGAGTGAAAATGAAAGTATTACAGGATGCAAAAGAAAGAGGTGGAATGCAGCTGCCCAACCTGAGACTTTATTATGATGCAATTTGTTTGGTATGGTTGAAAGATTGGATGACGCTGAAAAATCGCAAATTGCTGGCCTTAGAGGGATATAAAAAATTATTTGGATGGCATGCATACCTATGATACGACAAAGTAAAAGCAGACTGTATGTTTTTGCACCACTACATTCAGAGAAGCCTCTTCACAATTTGGAAGAAGTACAAAGACTACCTACAAGAAGGAATTCCCTCCTGGGTGGTTCCATATGAAGTAATAGATCCGAGAACGGTTGACAATGAACAACAGTGCTTAACGTATAAGGAGATAACGCGAATAGAATCTTTTAAAAAAAGAATAAAGACGCAACAAGAGTTGTCTCCAAATTATGACTGGTTTCAATATAGACAAGTTAGAGATCTTTACTACTCGGACTGTGTGAAGGGAGGGATAAGAATGGAGAATTCAGACTTAGAGAAAGTAATTTTACAAGAAGATAAAAAGGAAATCTCTAAGATTTACAAAGTGTTGTTAAAATGGTACACGGAAGATGAAGTAGTTAAAGTGCAAATGGTGAAGTGGGCTATAAACTTTAATAAAGAAATAACAATGGAGGCGTGGGAATACTTGTGGAAAAATACATTGAAGATTACGACATGCACCAGTATCAAAGAGAATCTCTACAAAATGATTTATCGTTGGTATTTGACACCAAAGAAAATTGCGCTAGGGAATTTGAATATGTCTAACAAATGCTGGAAATGTAAAAAGCATGAGGGATCTTTGTATCACATGTGGTGGACTTGTGAGGTAGCTAGGCAGTACTGGGGGGAAATAATAAGAGTAATGAGTGAGATTTTACAATTTCAAGTTAATAAGAACCCAGAACTCCTGCTACTGAACTTGGGAATGGAGGACATTCCAGCACAATATAGGACATTGTTATTTTACATGACAGCAGCAGCTAGACTTTTGTACGCGCAGAAATGGAAAGTACAAGAAGTGCCAACTATCGAGGACTGGATTTATAAATTGCTGTACATGGCGGAGATGGACAAAATGACAAGAAAATTGAGAGACCTTGATCCAGGACAGTTTAACATGGACTGGGAGAAGCTGAAACAATATTTGGTGAAAAAATGGGAGGTGGGAGGACTGTGGCAGTTCGAAAATTACTGAAATATAACAAAAGGAGAGGGGAGTGACTATACCGGGGGGGAGAGAGTTAAGTGAAAAATTCTAAGCAATTACTTTATTTGATCAGTATGTATAGTTGGGTATTAATAGTGTTATTATTATAAGGATTATAAGGATAGAATTTAATCAATCTTTTTTGCTAGTAGATAACTGTACAATGGAGAATGAATATACATTAGCATACAGAATGTGGGTCTAATTGATAGACTTATGCTGAACGTACATGAATTGTTTATTTTTGTTAGATAGTTTTATAATGGAGAAACTAGTTAATTAAAATGGATAAGACGTAAAAGTAAGCAAAGAGCAACATATAGAGTATAAGTCAAATTGATTGATTTATAATAAATGTATGCAATGTTTATAGAAGTATTTGAAGTTATGTATAAGGAGGGACAAATTGTTTGTCCCATTTTGAAGTAATTAGAAAGAGTAAGATAGAGTACAGGTTATCAAAATGATTATATTATTATTATTGAAGAAGATAAGTTAAGAGTGTTTTACTTTTACTTATTTGGGAAGGGAATTAGAGATAGCACTATGTTACTACAGATAAGCTTAGAAGAGTTTGAAAGTATATTACAATAAGCAAAATAAGTTTGAAATGAGTAGAGGGAGAATAGATAAGGGGTTGGAAAACTGTTGGAAGTCAACAAAAGGGGGGGAAAGGGAGGGGGTTAGAATTGGAAAATCTAAGGGAATGTGATTGTAATAAATATTATATGTGTCTAATCCAATAAAAATTTTTTTTTTTAAAAAAATACGGTCAATTACGATCTTTTGACCCACTGCCTCACCGATGTGGGGATACAGGGGATGGCACTGCAGTGGCTTGTATCTTTTCTCCACAGTTGGGGACAGAGGGTGGTGCTTGGGGAGAAACTGTCATCCCGCCACCCACTAGTATGTGGTGTGCCGCAGGGAGCAATTCTCTCCCCATTATTGTTTAACATCTATATGTGCCCCCTCACCCAGCTGGTGCAATGTTTCAGACTTGGGTGCCACCAGTATGCTGAGGACACCCAGTTATACCTGTTGATGGACGGCCGGGCTGGCTTGGCCCCGGATGTCCTGGATCATGCTTTTGAAGCTGTGGCTGGATGGTTGAAGTAGAGTTGGCTGAAATTAAATCCCACAAAGACGGAGATCTTGTATTTGAGTTGCAGATGCGTGGATTCGGGACCCCCGCTTCCTGTCCTCGACGGGGTGTCACACCAGCCCCAAGAGTCAGGAGCCTGGGGGTGATCCTAGATGCCTCCTTGAAGATGGAGGCTCAGGTTGCCGCGGTTGCCAGGTCTTCTTTTTCCCATCTCCAACAGGCCAGGCAGCTTGCTCCCTATCTGTTGATCCGTGACTTAACTATGGTGATTCAGGCAATGGTCACCGCTAGACTTGACTACTGTAACGCTCTCTATGCAGGGCTTCCCTTGAGTCTGATTCAGCAGTTACAGCTGATTTAAAATGCAACAGCGCATATCATCACCAGAGTGCCCAGTAGTGTACATATAATACTGGTACTGCACCAGCTGCATTGGTTACCAGTGGAGTACCAAATCAGATTCAAGGTTTTGGTATTAACCTATAAAACCCTATGTGGACTGGGACCTGCGTATCTTCGGGACTACCTCTCCCCATATGTGCCCCAGAGGATGCTCCAATATGGAGACAAACAGCTATTAATGGTCCCTGGCCCCAGGGAGGCCCGCCTAGCATCGACCAGAGCCAGAGTCTTTTTGGTCTTGGCTCCAACCTGGTGGAATGCTCTTATCAAATGACACCAGGGCCTGGCGGGATTTGTTATCCTTCCGCTGGGCCTGTAAGACGGAGCTGTTCCACTAGGCATATGGTTGATGCTGGGTAGAGCCCCCGCCGGCTGAATAAGATTAGAATGGGGCCCTCCCTATCAGAGCATCCACCTCCAAAACCTTTCCTTTTAAGACATTTTTCAGTGACGGTTTGATGAAGGATCCAATTACATACCTTGTGCTGTTGAAATTTTGTACCTGTAATCTTAAGTTTTTAATTTTTTTAATGTATTATTGTGCTTTTAAATTGAGAAACTGTGAATTTTTGACATATATGAATGTAATCCGCCCTGAGCCTGCCAGTGCAGGGAGGGCAGAATAGAAACTGAAATGAATGAATGAATAAATATAGGTAGTAAACTTATATTGGACTATTTGTTTTTTTTTTTTTAATAAATTTTTTATTTTTCATAGCTACAAAACACTACACAAAACTATCACAAGGAAAGGGGAGAGGGAAGGGACAAAGGGGGGGTGGAAAAAGAAAAGGGGGGGAATGAACTACAAACACTAAACACTACACTTCAATGTTTCCCTTCATACTGTCATAATACAAAAATAGCTCCATAAAATAATGATGGAGTGGTTAATCATACAGAGAATAAACATTTCAAATTCTGGTTAAACTTTCCTCCCCCTTCTAGGTCCCGGACGCAATTCTCTCTGTGCAACTGCTGTTGCGATGCTCTCCTCCTCCTCCCCCCCCTCCGGCTCCTCCTTTTCTTCGTTCTTGGTGCAGCAGAGTTCTGGGTTTTTATTCTCAAAATCCTTTAGTTGATCTTCTGATAATATCTTATAGGCCTGATCTTTATATCTGAACCATATTCCTTCCGGGAATAACCATTTGTACTTTATTCCATGGTCCCTCAGAAGTGCTACAAACTTTTTATATTTAAAACGCCGTTTCCGGACTAGAAATGGAACGTCCTTCAAAATCTTGACTTTCAAACCCATAAAGTCCAAATCCGCATTGTATGAGTTATATAGGATGGTGTCCCGAATCTTTTTAGATGAAAAGTCAATAATGATCTCACGAGGCAACTGTCGCTTTGTTGCATATTTTGAAGAAGCCCGACGGACCTCCAAAATGGCGCTTTTAACCTCTTCTTTAGTCGTCCTCGCGGGTGTCGCCAGTAGTTCCGAGACCAAATCCCACAGATCCTCATTTTCCTCCTCTTTCACGTTTTGGAGACGCAAAATTGTCTGCGTTCGTTCCACCTGTAGCCCGATCAGCTGGTTCTCCACCAACTTCAGGTCCTTTTTTGTAGCCTTCACAAGTGACGCACTTTCCAGAGCAGACTTTTCTGCCCCCCCCCGCTGCTGCCTTAATGGTTTTCACCTCGCTTTCAATTAAGCCCACCCTTTGATCAGTTTCGTTCAGCTTGTCAACAAAGGGTTTTATAGCTTCCACCACCGCCCTGCGTACCAACTCTTCGAGCGACTCCCCCTTCTGCAAGGTAGCCGAGATTGACTTACCGAGAGCGGGACTTTGCCTCTTTGCTGCCATTTTGGGGGGGGGGGGCGCCAACAAAATTCTGGAACTCAACGAAGGGGAAGAGCGAGTCTTCTTCAGATCAACCTCTCCTTCACAAACGCTTGTAGAACAGAAGGGATTCGCTTGTTTACAGGCTTCCGCCTGTTTCTTTTACTTGCCGTTTCTCGTTGCCCGGCGGCACTCGAGGCGCCGCGCACATCTGCCGGCCTCCATAGGGACAAACGGGCAATTCCCCCCCCCGCATTGATTTCGGGGAGTTCTTCCCGCCGCGTCCCGGACCCTGGCTCCCTCCCTGGGAGTCCTGGGGGCTAATCCTTGCGGGTCAGCCGCCCGGTCAGGGTGCCCGGTCGTTTCCTCCCGGACCAGCCGAGAGGAGCGTCCGGCATGGCTGAGAAAACGAAACCGATTCGGACTATTTGTTTTTTTACTGTCCATAAAACAGTCATGAGCTGTTTCTTTCTCATTGTCTGTCATCATATAACTAGGAAAGTGTCTTTAATTATAGTAGAGTATGTGTGAAGGGAGGACTTGTAACAGAGGTTTCCTAGAGGGTGTTCTATGTACTTAGATAGGCATAGCAGTACCCCTACAGAATTCCTGTCTATGAAGGCAAGCAAGATTTTGCCATCGCTACAGCTGTCTTTCTTGTCCATATTTATTTAATTACATACAGTCTCAAAACCAGAAGGTTCTCAAGATGGTGAATGGAAACCCAAGGCCCGATGCAAAGGATGCTAGGCCAGCCATTTGTCTGTGATCCAAGACTGGCAAAGGTTCCACTGCCCCAACAGCATGAACTCTCTTACTTTATATAAAGCACACAATAAATCAGGATTCTCTAGCATCAAAACTTTTTATTGGATGGGTCAGTACACACAAATCATAATATTCAATATCAATATCCATCACATTATATCACTCCCACCCATTCCCCCCCCCTTTTCAGTTGACTTCTAACAGTTTTCCATTCCCTTCATCTACATTACATCACTATCTCCTATCATATTAATTTCTAATGAATTATAATATATAGTATAACATATCTGTATCTACCATGTTTATAATAAGTCTCTAATATTACTTTCAAGATTATAATATAAAATATACTATATCATTCTTACTTATATACTATTAATATTTTCACCTCTAACTAATATAAAGTAAAGATCTCTTCTCCCCTCTTAACAACTATCCAAAGACCACATTTTGCCTCTCATGTCCCACTTTTTTTCCACATAATTCTTAAGTTTCTCCCAACTCATAGCATATTCCACGGTATCTTGTTCTTTCAACTTCCTTGTTAGCTTGTCCATTTCTGCCATATTTAGTAATTTCAAAATCCAATCTTCCACTGATGGTATCTCTTGAGTCTTCTACAACTGTGCATAGGACATCCTAGCCGCAGTAATCATATAGAACACCATTGTTCTATCCATTCTATCAAATTCTTCTAGGTTCATACTTAATAACAACAATTCTGGGTTCTTAATCACATTTTTCTGTAAGATATCTGACATAACCTCTACAATTTCCCCCCAGAATTGTTTAGCTTTTTCACAAGTCCACCACATATGATAAAAAGAACCTTCATGTTTCTTACACTTCCAACACTTATCTGACATTTGACTATTACCATTTGCTAACTTTTTTGGCATTAAATACCATCTATACATCATTTTATACACATTTTCTCTTATAGTGGTACATGTTGAAATTTTTATAGTATTTTTCCACAGTCTTGCCCAAGCTTCCATCGGTATATCTTTATTACAATTTATTGCCCATTTCACCATCTGTACTTTAACTATCTCATCTTCTGTAAACCATTTAAACAAAAGTTTATATACTTTAGATATCATCTTTTCCCCCTCTTGAAGTAAACATTCTTCTAATTCCGAGTTCTTAGCCCTAAATCCTACCTTTCTACAATCTGTATCATATAAGTCTTTTATTTGTCTCTATTGAAACCAACCATACTGAAACGGCAGTTCTTCATTCATTTTAAGTATATATTTATCACAATCTACTCTTAAAATTTCTTTATATGTCCTCCACTCCTCTCCATCATATTCCACCTTTGGGTTTACAGCTTCTGCTGGTATAATCCGCATTGGAGTTTCTTCATCTAAATATCTCTTATATTTTTTCCAAACCGCAAATAAACGCCATCTCACAAAATGATGTAAAAACATAGCATCAGCTTTTATCTTCTCATACCACAGATACGCATGCCATCCAAAAAGTGTGTTGTATCCTTCCAACATCAATAGTTTATGGTTTTTCAATAACACCCACTCTTTCAACCAGACCAAACATATAGCTTCTTGATACAATTGCAGATTCGGTAATTGTAGTCCGCCTCTTTCCTTGGCATCATATAGTACCTTCATCTTAACTCTAGGCTTCTTCCCTGCCCATACAAAGTTCATAATCTTCCTTTGCCATTTTTCAAATTGCTTATTATCTTTCACAATTGGTATTGTTTGCATTAAAAACATTATCCTCAGAAGTACATTCATCTTAATTACAGCAATGCGACCCAACCATGATAAATTCATTTTATTCCATTTCAACATGTCCATATCTATTTGCTGCCATAATTTGTTGTAGTTGTTTTTAAAAAGATCAATATTTTTCGCAGTCAACTCAATACCTAAATATTTTATTTTATAGACTACCTCATAATTCGTTATCTCCATTAAATCTTGATGTTCTTGCTTAGACATATTTTTACAAATTATTTTTGATTTGTTCTTATTTCCATAGAATCCTGCTAGATCCCCAAATTCTTTTATTTTCTCCATCAATCTTGGCATATTTTGGATTGGATCTTCCACTATCACCATGATGTCATCGGCAAAAGCTCTCACTTTATATGAAAATCCTTTAATTTTCAAGCATCAGATCATCTTCACGTATCTGCATCAGTAAAATTTTCAATACCATCACAAACAACAATGGGGAGAGTGGACATCCTTGTCTTGTTCTTTTACTTATTTCCAACTTTTTTGTTATATCAGAGTTTACAATGATAGCTGCAGATTGATCTTTATATATTGCCTTCACTGCTTGAATAAACATCTTGCCCATTTGCATCTTTTCCATTGTGGCAAAAATAAAGTCCCAATGTAAATTGTCAAAAGATTTTTCTGCATCCACAAAGAAAAAACCGACTTTTTCCCCTGGATTCTTATCATAGTACTCTATAGCATTCAATACTACTCTTAAATTGTCTTTTATTTGTCTATCTGGCAAAAAGCCTGCTTGTTCCTCTGCGATAAACTCCACCAACCATGTTTTAAGTCTTTCAGCCAATATTTTTGCAAAAATCTTATAGCCATTATATCGGTCAATAATTTTTAACATTGGTTAAATCCTGTGCTTCTTTCGGTATCAGTGAGATGTTAGCTTCATTCCATGTTTCCGGTATTTCCTGTCCTTCTAATATTGCGTTCATTACTTTTTGCATCAATTGTACCAATTCATCCGCCAATACTTTGTAAAATTTAGCCGTAATTCCATCTGGTCCTGGCGCCGTTCCCACTTTCGTTGCTTGTATCGCCTCCATAATTTCTGTTACTGTAATTTTAGCATTCAACTTGTCTTTCAATTTCTTAGGCATCTCTGGCAATTTCATTTTAAGAAAAAATTCCTCCATTAACCTTTTGTCAATAGTTTTTTTCTGATATAATTTCGCATAATATTTATAAAATGCTCTCCCAATTGCATTTTGATCAAATAACTCTTTTCCATCTTCTATAATTTTGCTTATTATTTTCTTCTCTCTCTCTTTTTCTTCAACTGCCATGCTAGATATTTCCCAGGTTTATTGGCTCCTTCAAAAGATTTTTGTTTCAGTCTTTTCAGTTCCCATTCCACCTCCTTGTTTTCCATCACTTTTATTTGTTCCTGTAACATTCTAATCTCATGTTGCAATTTCTTTTTACCTGGTCTTTTCTTTAATTGTTGCTCTTTTTGCGTTATCTTTTCTTGAATTTCCTTCAATTTCAATTCTTTATTCTTCTTATCTCTGGCATTTAAATCTATCAGTACTCCTCGAATAACAGCCTTATAGGTATCCCATACTTTATGAACTGGTACACCTTGATCCACATTGCATTGAAGAAAGCATTTAGTCTCTTTTTTGAGAACATCCAAATTTATTTGGCTAAGCAGGAGATCTTCATTTAATCTCCATCTCAGTTTTTCCTTCTCATTCCAAATCTCCACAACATAGGGTTATGATCTGAGCTAATTTTTGGCAAAATATCCGTTTCCTTAGTCCACACTGCTAATTCTGTAGATGCCCAAATCATATCTATTCTTGACAGTGATTGATGACTTGCTGAAAAAAAAGTATATTGCTTAGTCTTTGGGTTATGCTTTCTCCAAATATCTTCTAAGCTTTCTTGTTTTTTTTTAATTTTTAAGATTTTTATTAAATTGAAATAAAATACACAATCAATAAACATTCAAGTTGAAGAAATAGCATAAACTGTATAAAAAACTCTGCTATCTCAATTTTTATAGCCGTAGCAAATACATATGATTGATATAAGCGACAATTATGCAAACGTATAGGCAATAAATTCAGTAGCAAGTGAGAAACATAAGGTAGTCCTTAAGTGAGATATTTTTAACCACTGGGTCCTTGCTTAGAAAGTGGTCTAACACTGGTAACCATTGCTCCACAAAAGAACATTTATAATTAGGGTTTTCTATGCATTGTGTGAAGTTCGCAAGTTTAGCCATGATGAAACAATCCCAGACATGTGCTAGCCAATTTGAAATCATTGGAGGTCTTTTGTCTTTCCAACGGGATGCAATTGATTTTTTAGCCGCATATAATAAAGTTGCAATCAAACATTTTTTAGAAGGCGGAATTGTCTCTTTTTGCCAATTATTAAAAAGGATCATCTCTGGTTGCAGAGGGATTTGGTTACCTATTAGGCGCTCGATATAATCAATTACATCCTTCCAGAATTGAGTTATATAGGGGCAGTCCCACCAACAGTGGATAAACGTGCCCTTAAAACCACACAATTTCCAGCACTGTGGGGAGCTATCAGGATTAATATGGTGAAGCTTAGCAGGAGTTAGGTACCATCTCGTCATTAACTTAATGGACTGCATCCTTATGTCTATGACATTTGTAGTAAACATATACGATTGCCAAATGCTTTGCCAGTTTTCCTCTGAGGATTCAATTTTACAGTCCTTCTTCCAAGCCTCTTGATATGGCATAGAGCCTGACCAGTTAGGCTTAGAGATGATATTGTAAAGTTTGGAGATAACCCCTTTTTGAGATGTAATGTTCTTTTTCAATATATTTTCGAATTCTGTCAGAGGTTGGAGCAAAGCAGAAGTAACTGCCGCAGTGTTGAAGAGATGCTGGATTTGGACGTATTCAAACCATGGTAAGTTTGCCCCGATTTTTTCCTCTAATTGTTTCTTTTCCAGCAATTTTTTGTTTTTTGTTACGTCTATAAGTCTTGTCATATTACCCTGTTTCCATCTTAAAAAGGTATTATTAGGTTCTGCAGGTTTGAACCACTGTTGGCCTGTAAAGAAAGAGAGGACCGAGACCGGAGGTAGTTGGTTAGTCCTGAATTTGTCCCATATACGTAGTGTCGTGTCCAAAAAAGGGTTAGACTTGGTCACAGATGGTCTGGGTCTGGGGAGTTCCAAATTATTTCTTGGCTAGTTTTTGGGAGAGTGTACGTTTGTCCTATTGTTTTCCAGTCTACCTTTGCCGTGCTATCTAACATTACAAGAATATTTCGCAACTGGGCTGCTTCATAATACGTTTTGAGTTCTGGGAAATTAAAACCTCCCATGTTTAGGGGTCTGTGTAGAGTTTTGTGGGCAATCCTGGGTCTTTTATTGCTCCAAACAAAGTCCAACAATTTTTTTTGCCAAATTTTCAATGTCTTATTTGAAATAAATATTGGTAACGCTCTGAAGTAGAATATAAATTTTGGGAGAACCATGGTCTTAACTATGTCTATTTTTTCTGATAGCGATAAGCACTTATCATTACAGGTTTTAAATGTGGTGGAAAGAGTATGCATCAGCTCTTCATAATTAAATTTTGAGATATCAGCCAAATTAAGAGGTATCCTGACCCCCAGGTGTTTCCATGAGGTTTTCACCCACTTGTATGGGTAGAGCTGTTTAATGATTTCTAGTTTGAGGTTGATTGGGTAGATTTCACATTTTGACTGGTTAATGGACAGTCCTGACACTGCACTAAAATTTGTAAGCATTGAAGAAAGCATTTTGAGGGATGTATTAGGTTGCGTTATGTATAATACTAAGTCATCAGCAAACAAGCTTATTTTGTACATTTCTTTCCCAACTGTGACCCCTTTAATTGAAGACTGTTGTCTAATGAGAGTGGCCAAAGGTTCTATTGCCAACGCAAACAGGAGAGGCGACAGCGGGCATCCTTGCCTAGTTCCTCGTAATAGGACAAACTCTTCAGACTGCCACCCATTGATCTTTAGTTGGGCTTTTGGGGAAGCATAAATTGTTTGGATAGCTGTGAGGAATTTAGGCCCAAAGCCCATGTGGACCAACAGTGTTTGGAGGTAAGAGGGTTCCAATCTGTCAAGGGCTTTTTCAATGTCTAAAGCCACTACTAGTGCTTCTTTTTGCGTCTTCCTACAATAACTAATAATGTTTAATGACTTCCTTATATTATCAGTCATTTGCCTGTTGGGTATGAAACCCGTTTGGTCTGGGTGTACATAGTTGGTGATCACTTTATTTAGACGGGCCGTTAAGACTGCCGTAAAAATTTTGGCATCCTGGTTTAAAAGAGCTATTGGCCTATAAGAGCTAGGATTGGTGGGATCTCTGTCTTGTTTAGGTATAATTATTATGTTCGAGTCTCTCCATGATGGAGGCAGAGACCACTTTCTAAAACATAATTGCATGCCTTCATTAGTGGGGATGCTAAAATATCACTATATTTTTTGTAAAATTCCGCAGGGAGACCATCCCTCCCTGGGGCTTTGTTAGTTTTGAGGGCTTTAATTACTGATATAATTTCTTGTTCGGTTATGGGCCCATCCATGAACTCTCTGTGAGCATTAGAAAGTTTGTTTACTATGCCATTAGATGTTAAATAGGCGGATATTGTAGCCTGGGAAGAGAAATCAGATCTATATAAGTTGCTATAGAATTTTTTAAAAAATTCCATAATTTCTTTGGAATCAGTATGGGTATTACCTTTTGGATCTCTAATAGAATTAATAAATTTTGATGACACTTTCTGTCTGACCTTCCATGACAATAATCTCAAAGTTTTGGGGGATTTCTTCCAATATTTTTGTTTGAGGAAGAGTAGATTCTTCTGAATTTTGGAAATTTCTAAAGCCTCCAGTTTCCTCCTCTCCTCCATCAACAGGCGGTAATTTTTTTTATTACAGGTTTTCTTATGTTGTGTTTCTAATTCTGTAATACGTTTAATTAGTTTGTTCCTAACAGAATTTTTCTTTTTCTTGTAGGCCGATGCTATTGATATATAACTACCACGGATCACCGCCTTCATTGCATCCCACACAAAATTGGGCATGGTGCCGCAATTTTCATTGAGCTCAAAATAAGACTGAAGATTAGATTTTATTTTATCATAAACAGTTTGTTCAAATAAAAAAAAATTGTTTAAAGACCATTGTGTGAATTTTAGGTGATTATCTATTAAAGTCAAATTGCATTCAATCCAGTAATGGTCAGACCATTGTTTCAATCCTATTTTGGAAGATGTGATGTGGTCTAGTAAAGTGGCTGTAGTTAATATATAGTCAATTCTCGTAAATGAATTATGGCGTTCAGAAAAATAAGAATAATCTCTTTCTCCTGGATGCTGTCTCCTCCACAGGTCTATTAGACGGGGCGTACACTGAGGCTAAAGTAAATTTTTTGGTGTGTAATAACCCCCTAACAAATATGTATCTACCCATTGGGTCTATTTCTGTTGCTTCACAAGTAAAGTTAGCATTTTTTGAGAGAAGTATGGCTACCCCTCTCGATTTCGAGTTACCTGGAGCCTGAAATTGTTGGGCCCACCATGTCAAATGAAATACTGGAGACGTTGGAGATCTAAGATGAGTGTCTTGGAGGAATAAGATGTCAGGGCGTTGTGACTGTAGCGATGTTTGCACTCTTGCATTTTATCTTATTATTCAAGCCTCTGCAGTTGAAAGATATTGTTTTAAGTGACATATTAAAACAAAATTAGCAGAGTTATAGCAAGCAGAACCCGCTGTTAACAACAATCAATGCAACTTCTTATTTATAGAAATTGTTTCCTAATTAGAACCAAATGCTATCACATTCACGTTCTGTTTTCTTATAAACAAATCAGCTCCTATATGGTTAGAATGTCAAAGGAAGATTTAAATCCCACCCCAACTTAAAAACTTTGCAAATTCTTAGTGTTCAGTTAAACTTTGGGGGATTGGGGAGTATTACAACAAGAGAAAAAGAGAGAGAAGTAAAAGAAATGAGGAAAGGGGAAAGATAAAGACAAGAAATGGAAAAAAATAAACAAGATCACCACACATACAAACAGTTTTGAGCAACTCGCTCAACCTTCCCCTGGCTTGCTGGATAAAAATCCAACAAAATAGGACAAGATTAGTCCTATACCTGGGGAATTAAACCACCCAACAGGGCAAAGAAACCAGGTATCCCATCCCCCCCCCCCGATCCAGCATGTGGATTCATAAAGGAATTATAATTTTACTCTCAGGCAGCTGAGAATGGGCTATTTAAGTAATATAAGAGGTCACACAAGTCCTCAGTTCAGACCAATTGTTTGTCAGTTATTTTGCTCCAGCGTCCTAATGTGGATTGCTTGAAGATCTTCTCCTTGCCAGAGTCCTGTTGTTGCATCTTCTGGGCGTCTAAGTCGAGATTTTGCAGAAGCTTGTAGCCACTCTCAAGGTTTGAAGCCTGGTAGTTCTTGCCTTGTCGCCTAATGAAGATTTTTGTAGAAGAGATCCATCGATAGCGAATGTTTGCTTCTTGTAGTTTGCTGATTATCAGCTTGAGCTCCCTCCTTGCTTCCAGGGTCTCCTTAGACAGATCTTGAAATATTTGAATTTTTTTTTAGTGAAAGGTTAGGAATCCGCGTTTTCTAGCTTCTTGTAAAATTTTTATTTTGGAGTGGTAATCTAGGAACTTTATTATGATGTCTCTGCCATTAGTATTAGTTGCTGTGCCTATTCTATAAGCTTTAATTATCATAGGCTCCACCCCTTCTTCAAATTTAAGTTCAGATGCCAGCCAGTGAGCCAAAAAGATAGATAATTCTGTATTTTCTTCATCCTTCTCATCAAACCCACGGAGCTTCAAATTATTTTCCCGCATTTTGTCATCTAGGTCCATCAACCTGTCTCTAGACCATTTTCCTTCTGCTTGCAGCTTTTGGACTTCGAATTGTAGCGATTTGCTCATTTCAAAGGCTGTTTCTGCGGTTTGGGCAGTCTGGTGGAGCGATTCCTTAATTTCTGTAAGTTGCTGCTTAAGCAGTACCTCCACTCTAGCAGCGATTTTATCTTCAAGTTGGTTTATTTTAGTGTTAATTTCACTTTCTATTAACTGTAGCTCAGTCGTGGTGTGTTCTTTCACAACGGCAGCCATTTTAGGTTCTTCACCACTACACACACAGGAGCAGGCCCTGGTGTCTCCTGATGGCTGGTGAGTTGTTAAGCTGGAAGAAGCCGGTGTCGATACTTTGCCCTTCGTTCCTCCTGTTTTTACCATTATTTGTAATGCTCTAGTTTTTCACTGAGAGTCAATTTCGGATTGGGGTGAGGAATGGTAGGACGGAGCTCCGGTTTCAGGCGTCTACCATTACCAGGCGCGGCGCCCCGCCCCCAGCTTTCTTTTTTTTTGAAGCTCAAAAAACGACTTTGGTAATTTTCCCATCTTATTCTTACTCATACTTTTTTTTTGTCTAATTGTAAGTCCACAACACCATTAAAATCCCCTACCACAATCACTTGATCATATGTCATTTGATCCAACTGAGTCATTATTTCATTAAAAAATTGTTCTTTTGCTCCATTAGGCGCATATATTCCCAAAATCAATGTTTTTTACCATTGCACTCAAATTCCACCGCTAGATATCTACCATCTCTAATCAGGATTCTCATGATTCTGGAAACACATCTTTTTTTAAAAGCTCTTATAATGGTACAATTTTGATCTTTGCATTGGAATCCAGATTACAGTTCCTGTACAAAAAACAGGTTTTCAACTGGGTTAAACACTAACAACTAATCAAAATTCATTTATTTCATTTTTTAAAAGATATATCATTCAGTATGATAGACCCCCCCCCCCCGATGCTTGACTTGTGTTTCCTGTCCCTGGCTGTCTTGGTTGCTGTTAGAGATGGGCACAAACCAGGAAAAAACGAACCGTGCAGTTTGTGCACTTCATGAATCACGAACCACGAACTTTTCAAATTTGCCCCAGTTCATGAACCTGTTTGTTTGGTTTGTGAAAACAGCACTACTGGGCAAGCAGAAGGTCACTTCAGGGGCTGCAGGGGGGTCCCATCCCCCCATTGCCTAGGAAACTAATTGATTGGCACCAGGCTGTCTGCAGTGACGAACCAAAAATGAACCAAATGAACCAGCCTAAAGGGTTGTAGCAGTTCATCCGAAACAGGCTCTGATGAACTGCTGGTTCACGAACCATGAAGTGGCCTGGTTCGTGATGAATTTTGGTTCATATTTCAGTTCATGCCCACCTCTAGTTGCTGTCCATAGTCTTGGCTTTGACAACAGAAATGTCATGGGCTGGGCCCGCCCAAGCTGGTAGCCCAGGTACTGACACGAAGCCAAGGAGTGTTCAAGAGTCACAAGCCAGGTCCAGTCCGTAGTCAGAGCTCAAGGTAAACGCTAGGGGTGTGTCAAAGATCCAAGCCAAGTCCAGTCCACTCCGTAGGTCAGAGCACAAGGGTATCAAGGCAAGGTGCAGGCAAGAGCAAGACACAAGATACCAGGCAGTGGTTACAGGTAATCAACATGTTGCTTCCACACCTGGCAGTCGCTCCTGACTGGCTTTTATAGCCAGGCGTGGTTTTCAGCCAGCTGCTGGGGCTCCATCCTGATGTCACTCTCCAGCAGCTGGCGTCGGCTCAGGAGATGAGCACTGCGTCGTCTCTCCTGCAGTTCCAGTCTCTGGCTTTGTCTGCAGCATTCTTTGGGTGTGGGCGAACCTAGGGGGGTGGAGGCCCCTGGCTGTGCTGCACCTGTAGCCTGGGATGTCCCTGGCTGAGCTTCCCCTGTGGTATTGGGGCCAGAGGGTGCTGGTGTCTCAGCTGCTGGCTGTAAGCTCTGATTGGCTAGCAGCTGCTGCTCCTGATTGCCGGCTTCTGCTGAGTCAGGGCTAGGGCTGGTTACACAGAACTCCTCTTCTCCTGAGGAGTCCTGGCTGGCTACAAGAGGTTCCTCTCCTCCCGAGGAGACCCCACCCTCAGACTGGGCCATGACAAGAAAGGTCATAACTTCCTGTCGTATGACATGTGACACATGGGAATGTTTACAGCTAGTTTCCACATTTTATTCTGGGGGTTAAAGGTGGCCTTTGGTTCTGGAAGAGTTGAAGACCACTGCCCTTGAAGACCTTAGGATAAAGTACACTACAATCTTAGCATTCCTAAGAAACAGAAACCGGGGCCTGCCTTTTATGAATAGGACAAGTCAAAACTAATACCAATACTGATTTTTAAATGCTACATGTGCACATCTCCTATAAAGGCTAGAACAGGTAAGGGCCCAGGGAAGTATAAAAGAGGATATAGCTCTGTGGTAAAGAGTTAGAAATGATGATTACTTTAAGAAAGAGTTAAGGCTTGGAGGTAGGGTTGCCAAGTCCAGGTTGGCAACTTCCTGGATATTTTGGAGTGGAGCTTGGAGAGGGCAGGGTTTGGGAAGGGGAGAGGCCTCAGTGGAGTATAAAGCCACAGAGTCAACCTTCAAAGCAGCCATTTTCTCCAGGAGAACTAGTCTCTATTTCCTGGAGATCAGTTGTAATTCCAGGAGATCTCCAGCTATCACCTAGAGGCTAGCAACCCTACTTGGAGGAGAGGCTTACAGGTAGTATCTGAAGTTGTGGTTGTTAAGATGGCTGCTGGAATGGTTACAGGCTCAAGTTTTTTTTATATTAGATCTATAGGCTCAAGTTGTATTATATGTAAATAAATCTGTTGAGTTCCTTCACAAGTGGCTGGGATCAGTTCTTAGGAAATCTGGAGGATCTCCCTAAATTCCAATAATAGCAGGCATCATTGTCTCTCAACCTGGAACAAGAATTAACCAAGCCACAAGAGAAGATTTAGATCATTTTCTTTACCAAGATGCTCTGACATAAGTGAAAATATATATAACAGAAGCAAAAAATTGTGCTAGCAACTGCCTGTTCTTCCACCTTACTCCTGATTGGTTGACTGTTCTCATTCTGAATTAGGAACTCTGAGTCTGTCGGAGTTGCTTGCAAAGCATCTGGTACAGTTCTATGCTGCTGTAAACCTTTTTGGTGGACCATAACCGCTAGTGAAATATGTGGATTTGATTTAATAGATTTTATTTTAATCTGTCAGTGAGAAACCTGGAAGGCCACTTACAAGTGTAGGTCACCACCAGCACTCCCATAATCACTCTTCGCATTCCTGAAATGAAAGATGCTGTTTCTTTTTGAAGTCTCAAGGTCTCCTACTACAGACATAAAGAATTCCATGAAACGCCATCTGTTCTACCTTACCAGAATCACATTATGTTCCTCTGCACACAGATCTTAGTTTATAACCTTGTAGCTTAAATTAATATTGCTATTGGGAAGAATATTTCTTTTTCAATTGACTACAGCAAACTCAATGTTCTTTTATGGCTATGCTACAGGATATATTCTGAGAGAAGGATTGTTATTCTCCATGAAGGCTTTACATGAAGATGCATGAAAGAAACTTTCTAGGCAAGGCAATAAATGAAATTAGAACAAGTCTTAAGAAACAGATGGTTTTTGACAATTCAGCTCCTTGCTGAATTAATACTTTGCTGATGGCTAGCTATTCAACCTGAGCACAACCTAGGTCAGAACAAAGTTAGATATTCAACCTGAGCACAACCTAGGTCAGAACAAAGTTAGATAATATTTTAACAGCATGAGTTTTAATATCACACAATCATCTATTGTTTATACTTGGCCTACAAGGCATTTTTTCTGGCCTCTTAATTTTGTTAGAAATTATGTACACTAGGTTACTTTTCTTGTTGAGACTCATAAGGAAATTGTTTGATTTCTGCTTTCATAGACACAAAAATATTACTAGCCTTTATAGCTGTACAGAAAATCCTGCAAATAAAAAAATAAATAAAAAGCAGTGAAATCTTTGCTTGCATTTAAAAAACATATGCATTGAAACAGTGCCCCCCTCTAGTTACCAAAGATGCATTTCTGTAATGCTGATCAGATGTGGGCTTTGCACGGCCCTTGTAGAAGGGAGAGCTACCCCTGCTAGGACTTCTCCCCAAAGGACAGCCCTTGTTCTTGATGGTGACAAGAACAAAGAGACAAAGACCCAGTAGCAGCTACCACAAGCCCCTCTGGCTATCCCACAGCTAGAGACTGAGAGGCAAGCCTTCAGCCCTCAGGGCACTAAACTAACTGAAGTAAACCCTCTAAGGTGGGCGCTTATCAGGTTGAGCCCAGAAACAAATTAACAGGGTAGCAGTGGTACCTGAATGGGTCTCCCTGCAAGTGGGGGGAATTAGCAAACAAGGAGAAGGCTTAGCAAGAGGCAGTAACCAGCAGGATTCTCCACCAACTTTACTAGGTGCCCTCCCTGAGGATGCTAATGGGATGGGTCTTCTTTCCAAAACAAAGATGATTTTTATTGATGAAGAAAAGTGTCACACAGATACCTAATTGCATAAATCACATACACAAGAGTCCTAGAGAATCACAGAAAGGAAATGGGGAATAATTATAGGTTTTGGGGTGATAATTACCTATCAGAGGAGTAGAGAAGTCCGTGGAGAAAGGAGTGAATGACCCGTGTTGCATGGAGAAATTCTGAGGGTTCTGAGGGTGGGGCACGTGAATCTAAGAAGGTGCACACAAACATTGGTTGGGGCAAAGCCCTAATATTTATAGCACAAAACGTACCCTGGGTCAGTTTGGTCCTTGAACAATGGACTTTGAAGTTTGTCCCCTGGGATGGACAAAAGGTTTAAGTGACTTTGATTGGCATTACAGTAAGTGACAAAAGAAAGTGATTGATTACTCAGGTGCCGGGCAATAAAACTGTAGTTTATATTAAGTGTCTCTGGGTATGGGTGATGGACTTTGAAATTTAGATTAAGTATACCCAGAAAGGATTAAAACTTTTCCAGAGATGGTTGATGGCTCTCAATTGCTGGACAGGATTATCTTATCAAAGGGAAAAGGGGAAGGAATGTCCAAGGGATATTGAAATGGAAATCACTCAGGTGCCTTTCTTGTTCAAGGATCTTGCACATCTGCAACTGGGAGCGCAGAAGCCAATCCTGTCTAATCTCTCAGCATTATTCACATTTCAGTTCTCCCAGGCTGGAGCTAGCAATGCCTTTCCCCTTGGGCAGCGAACTATTGCGGCTTGCCAAGCAACTGGATTCAGATTGAAGCAATGCTCAAAAAACTCCACACAAGATATAATTAATAAGTTTATTAATTAATTATCAAAGAGCACAGAATGATTTAGCAGGAGAAGCAAAATTAATAAAGACTTATTAACTAAGCTAGCATACACTAAAGATCCCTAAGCTTATTTCAGATGTTTATAAAAGGTGGCCAATACCAGGCAAATTTGCTTGCTGTTTATCTAACCTCTCTAGCATCTTTAGATACGACAATGCAAGGGCCACTATCTCGCCCACTGTTACTCTTCTACTATGCAATTCCAGATCTGTTCAGAACAAAACTGCATGACTTACTGAGATGTTGCAGGAAGAGGAAGTTGATATAGCTTGTATAACAGAGACATGGTTGAGGGAAAATGATCTGGTATGTCTGTCCCAACTAACTCCACCTGACTATGCAATCCTGCACCAACCATGCCTTGGCAGCCAGGGAGGAGGGGTTGCTATTATCCTAGTAACTCTGAATATGGCCTTGACACCCCCCAAACTAGGGGGACCCATTAAATTAGTTTGCCCACAAAGGCCCATAGACCCTTCTAAATTCCAAAATGCCCTGGGGGATCTTAGGATTCCAAACATATGCTCTATCGAAGGTGCTGTAGGAGCATGGGATGTGAAACTCCTTGAAGCCATTGACAACATTGCCCATTGCCAACCTCTCCCTCCCTTGTCACAGAAATCTGTCCCATGGTTTACCACAGAGCCGAGTGACCTAAAGAGGGCTGGAAGATGTCTAAAAAGATTCTGGTGGAAAACTCACCCTGAAACTGATAGTGCATGCTACAGAACGCAATGGAAGACCTATGAGGTGGTGGTGAGGGCAGCAAAGAAAAGCTATTTCTCTGCAACCATTGCATCAGCCAGCTCACAACCATCCCAGTTATTCAAGGTATCTCGACATCTCCTAACTCCTAAATCTGAATCTTCACAGCCTCGAGAACAGACTATTAGTTGTGACGCTTTTGCAAAGTTCTTTGCTGAGAAAATAGCATGAATATGCTCAGATCTGGATGCCAGTTGTAATATAGGTGAGGTAGAAGAAATACCCATCACACCATCCGGTTCACATATGGTAAGGTGATTGAATGGGCAATGGTGGAACAGCTGCAAGTTTTCCTGGAAGACACATCAGTCCTGGACCCATTCCAGTCTGGCTTCCGTCTGGGTCACGGGACTGAGACAGTGCTGGTCATCCTCACAGACGATCTTCGTAGGCAGCTGGATCGGGGCAGGTTGGCACTGCTGGTGTTGCTAGATCTCTCAGCAGCGTTCGACATGGTTAACTATGAATTGTTGACCCACCACCTCGCCAATGTGGGGATTCGAGGGACTGCCTTGCAGTGGCTCATCTCTTTCCTCCACAGTCGGAGACAGAGGGTGGCGCTTGGGGGCAGGCTATCAGTACGCCAACCTTTGGTGTGCAGTGTTCCTCAGGGGGCGATACTCTCCCCCCTGTTATTCAATCTTTATATGCGCTCCCTCGCCCAGCTGGTATGGAGTTTTGGACTGGGTTGCCATCAATATGCGGATGACACCCAGTTGTATCTGCTAATGGATGGTTGGCCTGGCTCTGCCCCTAGTGCCCTAAATAGAGCCCTGGAGGCCGTGTCTGGGTGGGTGCGGCAGAGTAGACTGAAGTTAAACCCTATGAAGATGGAGGTCCTGTACTTGGGCCATGGTGCAGTGGATAGGGGGATCCAGCTCCCAGCGTTCGATGGGGCACCACTTGTGCCTGTACCGGCGGTCAAGAGTCTTGGTGTGACACTGGACTCCTCCTTATCAATGGAGGCCCAGGTCACAGCAGTTGCCCAGTCTGCCTTTTTTCACCTTCGGCAGGCCAGGCAACTTGCCTCCTATCTTTCAACCCATGACCTAACTACGGTGATCCATGCAACGGTCACCTCAAGATTAGACAACTGTAACTCGCTTTACACAGGGCTTCCCTTGGGTCTGACCTGGAAGTTGCAGCGGGTCCAGAATGCTGCTGCACGTGTCCTGGCGGGTACACCATACGGGACACATGTGACTCCAACCTTGCAGCAGCTGCACTGGCTTCCCATGGAGTTCCAGATCAGGTTCAAGGTTTTGGTCTTAACTTATAAAGCCCTAAACGGACTGGGACCGGCATACCTGAGGGACCGCCTCTCCCCATATTAACCCCAGAGAGCGCTTAGATCAGCAGGAAAACATCTACTGGTGGTCCCTGGCCCTAGGGAGGCTCGACTGGCCTCAACCAGGGCCAGGGCATTTTCAGTCCTGGCCCCAACCTGGTGGAACTCTCTGTCGGAGGATAGTCGGGTCCGCCAAGACTTTGTGTCCTTCCGGCAGGCCTGTAAAGACAGAGATGTTCCGCCAGACATTTGGTTGAGGCCAGTACTCAGATCCACCGATTGGCCTCCCTGCCTGTCTCCTATTAGTGGGGTGCTATATTGAGTCATCTGCCCCATGTAGGAACGGTGGCTAATCTCGTACCAACTCACGTCCCCACCCCTCTCTTCCCTTGTGGTTGGCAGGGAAGGGTGAAGTGAACCTGGGACATAGTGCAGAGTTAGAACATAGTGCAGAGTTTGTTTTTATGCTGTTAAATCTGGCTTTTATCATTATTCAATGTACTGTTTTATCAATGTTTTATCTGTATGTTGTAATCCGCCCTGAGCCCGTCCACAGGGAGGGCGGACTATAAATTTAATTCATAATAATAATATGGACCATTTTAAACCAGTTACAACAATGGATATTGATGTATCCTGGCATCTGAGAAAGTCACAACCTGTACACTGTACCCTTGTCCATCTTGGCTGCTAAAATCATGTAAAGACCACATAAACGAGCCCTTGAGGTCTATTGTAAATAAGTCACTAAATCAGGACACCTTCCCCAACTTCCCAAACAGGTGGTCAATTGCCCACTACTTAAAAAACCATCTCTAGACAAAAACAATATGGTCAATTATCATCCTGTCTCCCATCTGCCCTTTCTGGGCAAAGTGATTGAGAGAGCAGTAGTTGACCAATTCCAGTTCTTCTTCGATAAATCTGGTGCTTTGGATCCATTTCACTTGGGATACAGGCTGGGCTATAGGACAGAGACTGTTGTGGTTGCACTAGCTGATGATCTCCACCTGAACATAGACAAAAGCCATGCTTCTTTGTTGCTCCTCCTGGACTTATCTGATGCCTTTGATATAGTAGACCATGCCACCTTCTTGAGGTGCTTGGAGGCAGAAGTGGTATCAAGGGATGTGCCTTAGACTGGTTTAAATTGTTTCTCTTGGAATGGACTCAAAGGGTAGCTGTTGGGGACTGACTATCTGCAGAATGGGAATTATCATACACAGTTCCACAGGGTGCAATCTTATCCCACGTATTGTTCAACCTCTATGTAAAGCTTTTAGGAAAACTCATTTGTAGCTATGGAATTGGATGCCATCAATATGCAAATAACACCCAGCTCTATATCTCACTGTCAAAATCACCACTGGATGCAGTAGAGATCTTAGGTTGCTCTTTAACAGCTGTGGTCAAATGGCTGAAAACAAACAAATTGAAACTGAACCCAGACAAGACAGAAATGATTCTGGTTGGGAAGGCAGAGATCTTGTAGGACATCGTGCTTCCCACTTTCAGTGGAGTTCAGTTGACCTTTGCAGACACATTCAAGAGCCTAGGGATTATACTGGATCCAGTGCTACTGCTAGAAAAGCAAGTTAAGGAAGTTGCAACAAATGGTTACCATGAACTCAGCCTAGCCTGGAAGATGGCCCCCCATTTCAACATGGCTGATCTGGCCACTTGGATCCATGCCATGGTAACATCAAGACTTGACTACTACAATGCACTGTACACTGGTCTCCCCTCAAAGCTAACTCAGAGACTCCAGTTGGTCCAGAAGGCTGCAGCTCGCCTATTATCAGGAACTAGGAGAACCCATGAATATTACTCCCATTCTACAGTCACTCCATTGCCTCCTTATCAGTTACCAAGCCCAATTCAAGGTATTGGCTATCACCTACAAAACTCTCCATAGCCTCAGTCCATCATATCTATGGGACTGCCATTCTCCCTATATTCCACCATGGCAACTTCACTCATCTGAACAGGGCCTTCTGCAGGTATCACCCTTCACATAGGCATTCTCTGTGGTGGCCCCAACTTTATGGAATGGCCTACTTGAGGAGGTTAAAAAACCTCCCCCTCTCCTGGCCTTCCGTAAACAATTCAAAACTGAATAGTTCAAGAGGACTTTTTGCTCAGATGGGAGGGCTGTACATCAGTAAAGGGATAAGGAGGGACCAAAGACTTCACTACTATTGCTGAGGGACCACAGAGTTCACTACTGGGTAGTTCCTATGTTGTTTAATATATCAGTCATGGAAGTTGTCTATGCTCTGTTTCAATATTGTTAAATCTTTAAACCTTTACTTTTCATTGTTTGTTTCTCTTTAAATCTTGCAAATTGCATGTATATACCCATCACATGTATATTGAAATGTCATGATATTGATTGTATTGACTCACACCATGTAATCCTCCTTGAGTCTCAGTGAGAAAGGCGGACTATAAGTAATGTAAATAAAAATAAAAATAAAAAGTAAATATTACCTTTAAACAAATAGCAGAGTTTCATTTCATTTTTATTTACGGTCATTTGACCAATCACATAACATGGTAAATAGCAGAGTTCAGCAAGAACGAGGAGAAACCTAGAAAGGAATAAAGACTAAAGCTGAAAGTCACCTTTTAAAAACACTGACCCATGGTGAATCCAAACAAATTAGCCAATCAAGGGGCAGATCTGATAGACCAGTTCTGCAGTTATTAGACTCACAGATAAAAAAGAACTTTTTTTAAATCTCAGGACACTTTGTGCTAATCAGCCAGAATACCAGAGCTGAACTCTCCAAGGCCCCAGCCTTGAGAACTTCATACCTCCAGAGATAGGCTCTTGTCTTATCAGCCTGAGAGCCAGCAGTACCATCCAGCCTCATTCTTAAGAAAACGAAAAAGAAAAAAAAAGAAAAGAAAAGCTGTATTTCTCTACTATCAAAAAGGAGGGCCATAAAAGTGAAAGCCATACACTTTGAAACAAATCTATCTTTACCATTAATACAAATATTCCACTGGCTTCTTTGGGGACAGCTGGAACTGCAGATTTCTGTCTGATAATCTATAGAAGACGTGTGGGAAAAATATTTCTAGTCTGTCAGATGTTCTGGAGTGCATTGCAGAATTGATTCCACAATTCACTCTAGCAATTCACCCCTGTTCAGACATGGTGGCATCTGTGCATCAAGAGGTTGATGAAATCATCATCAACTGTCAACATTCAGAAACCTCAGAGTATGCACAGTGAGGCCTATTCCAGACATACTATTTCTGTTTAGAATTAATTTTTAATACAAGCATAAATGATCCTAAAACTTCTTATAAAGATATTGATTTGCATTCTACCATTTTTTCTATTACTGCTTGTAAATTCAAGGACCCTGCCACTAATGTAAGATGACACAAGATCAGTAGAGGATCCTTGTACTTGGACAAATGTACAGATACCGATGGAGCAAGATGGTCAGAACTAGAGATGGGCACGATCCGCATTACGATAGAAAAAAACCCACGATAATGGCGATCGCGCGATTGTGACCCAGCAGATCTTGATCGTCCTGGATCGTTGCGTTCGGGCTCAGATCGGGGATCCAGACACTCAGGCGCCAGTAATCTATTCCCCTGGCAACAGAGCCAGGGGAAAGCCTGAGCTCTGTTTGTCCTCCTTCTGTTGCCCTGGAAACCCGAATGGAAGGCCAGCTTTCCTTGATAAGCAGGGCTTCCTTCCAACCACGGAGCAGCAAAGCAGTCACAAGTTGGGAGAAGACGCCCAGGGGAGGGAGGGGGAAGGGGGTGTTCTGTAGCCATGGGCACTCCAATCTCATCCCTGCAAACCCTGATAGGCAGCTCTGACGGCCAAACATAGACCTCCTGTGTTGCTGAATGGGACCTGAGGGGAGGCGGCTCGTCGCTGCCTCCCTGTGCTCACCAGGCCCGGTGGCCGCCACCAGCACCCAGCTTCCTTTCTTGCTGAGAATACCAGCACGCTCCAGTTTGGCCTGGCGGGTGGGCACATGGGGGGTGCTGCCGGCGAGCAGCCAGACCCCCCGCCCCCTGAGGGGAGGCGGCTCATCGCCGCCTCCCCGTGCCTACCAGGCCGGGCGGCCGCTGCCGCCACCCACCTTCCCACATAGCTGGGAATAGCAGCGCGGCCCGCTTTGGCCTCCACGATCGGGAACGGGAGATGCTCAGTGTGGATCGTTAATTTGGGATCGTCGCCGGTCCACAATCAGCTGGATCGTTAATTTTTTTGGATCGTGCCCATCTCTAGTCAGAACTAATCACATGAAACATGACAAAGACTGAAAGCTTTTATAGGGTGAATCCATTTCTTACTTCCTGAACACTGCAACATATTACAAAGTTATTGATTACAAATTTGAAAACTCAAGATGAAATATATAGTTATAGTTCTGGAGCAACCATTCTTTGATATGCTGATGAATGGCTAACAGACTAGGTTGATTAGTTGAAGCTTCCTCAGTAGAAAAAAACAAGAATCAAAATATCTATCCATGCAATACAATATAAATATCCACTACAACAGAGAAATAACACTTATTAATTATATAAGCCAATTATGGAAGAAAACAAAACATGAACAAAAATCTGTAACAGATGCACATTAATTAAATGGAATGTGATAAAAGGAGAGTGAAAAGTACAACAACCAAAGATCAACAACTAAAGATAAAGAACTCACAATAAGAATACAGTAAGTTCCAAAAATCCACCTGTCCATACACTGCTGAAGTAGCAATGAGGCCGAGGTAAAAGAATTGTGTCAATAGCACTTATATATGAACTTAACAGTCCAAATTTTAAAGAGCCAGCGAACATGTGGAAAAATCCTTATTACGAGGTGCACGTCTTTTAGAGGCTGAGATCATTGAAATATGTATCAAATTATCTATCCGTGCAATACAATATAAATATAAAACACTACAACAGAGAACTAACACTACACTACAACAGAGAAATATATATCATGTTTCACAAAGGCATTGTCGAGGCCTCCTCTTGGCCTCGGGTGGAGTCTGGGGTAGAAGCCCCCTCCTAGGGTACCTCCTCCAGGCCTTTTGGGAGGAAGTCAGAGGTGCCTCAAAAATGAGAAAGGAGGGAGGTTAGCAGTACACCCTATTCCTGCTCTTCTTCTAGCACTGGGCCACCTGTCCAGTTCCACAGGCATGCCTGTACTCTTCATCTCGGGCCCTTGCCATCCTGGCCTTTTGAATGATGGGGACAGCCCCAGACTCTGCCTCCCCCATCGCCCATTGGAGGGGCTCCCCGAGGCCACCAGGCCATTGGGCCAGTGAGGTCCTTGGGTCCCACCCCCAACTCCTGGCTGCCAGTGCATGACAAATTTAGGGCCCCTGTGCCAGTTCACATTTTTTTGCTATACTCTGTCATTGGGCCTATAAATTCAGATATGAATAGGTTGCTGCTGAGGCTCTGCAGATGCTATCAAATGATGAGTAGCAGGCTTCATACTTGGCAATGGCATCCAGACTTGGCTATTACCAGAGTCTATTGAACCTTTCCCAGTTCAAACATTCCTCATTTCACTGATCTTATGTTATCACTTCAGCTGCCTGGAAAATCTGTTATCAAAAACAGAAGGTACAACAATTCTGTGTCCGGGGTCTGAGCCCCAGCCCCCAGACTTGACAAGAGGGAACAGCAGGGGACAAAAGGGTGGCAGCAACCCCACCCCCCAAGCCGGCAACCAGGGCCAGAACCTACCTACTCCAGGGGGAAGGGGTAAAAGGCCAGAACCTCAGAGGGGTGGAGGGGGCAAGGAGAGACCAGCCAGTCCCACCTTCCAGGGGGAAGAAAGGGGGCTAAGCAGGCCAGAGGGAAAGGGCCACAGCAGGGGGAATGTGGGACCAGCAGCAGCAGCAGCAGCAGCAACCCAAGCAGAGCCCTTACCTGGCAGGGAGAGGAAGCAGCCTCTACAGCCCAGAGCCACACCATGGCTAGAAGACAGCAGCCTGGCTCAGGAGTTGCTAGAAGCCAAGCCTCTCCAGGGGGGGCTGCCACAGGCATTCTGGGGGAGGAGATGGGTAGCCCCGCCCAGCATTGCTGAGCTGGCAGCGCAGAAGCTGGCTAAGGCAGCACCTCATGAGCAAGGCCAGGCAAGCCCAATAGCACAGAGGCTGGCTGGGGCAGCTCCTCGTGAGCAAGGCCAGGCAAGCTCAATAGCACAGAGGCTGGCTGGGGCAGCTCCTCGTGAGCAAGGCCAAGGAGCCCTCAGCTGGGGATGGCTTGCACTCAACCCCACCCTACCAGCAAAGCAAAGGAGCCCAGGAGGGATTAGTGGTTGGAGGGAAACACCTGGAGGGACGCACAGCTGGGCCCGGTCAGGAGAAGGAACAAGCCTAGGAGGGCGGGGCAGAGAGAGGAAACCCTATAAAGGGTGGCTGGGAAGAGCTCTGGGGTGGTGGGTGTGAGTGAGGAGTGATGATGTGGAGTGAGAGCAGTAGGATACAAGGGTGGAGGCTTGGAGGAGAGTTCTGGAAAGAGGAGATGGAGGACACAGAGGGTAAGCAGGCCAGGTTGAGCAGGCCAGCGAGTGGACTGAGAGGGAGTCTGGGTGAGGTATACCGCCCCTCCTTCCACAGAGCAGGGTGCTGCAGAGTCCCTGGCCCCCCTGTGACGTCAGGAGCAGACCGCCCAGTGCCACGCCCAGCGGCAGCCGTGGCAAGCCCTGACAAGTTGGTGGCCCGTACGGGGAAAGTCGTTCCGACGCAGGCGCCAGTCAAAGGGATGTATCCCGACGCCGCAGCCCCAGCAGACCTCAGACTGTGGCTGGAGGAACGCTTGGACAGGATATGGGGGAAGCTGGAGGCGGCCTTCCAAACAGCTCAGGCAGAGCTAATGCAAGCCGTAGAGCAGCGGATGCAAGCCTGCGCCCCCACAGCCTCCTCGCCCGTGGTATGTGCGTTGGCTTGGGAAATTAACCCGCCAGCTGGCAAGAGGGTACAGAGTCTGTGCGCCACCGTGAGGATAGGCCGGCAGAGCCTGCAGGCCCTGTTGGACTCAGGGAGTGCAGTCTCGGCGATCCACACCCAACTCGTCCCAGCTGCCACCCCAGTGCACCGCTGGATCCCGGTGACGGATGTGATGGGCCGCACCCTGCCGTATCCTGCGGTCTGGGTGATGGTGGAATACCTGGGGGAGATCCGTCGCATAGAGGTCGTCAAGGTAGCCCACTTACCCCACCCAATGCTGCTGGGAAGAGATGCCCCGGAGTTCTACAGGCTGCTCAGAGAGGCAGCAGGGGGGCTGGCAGGCCCACGAGTCGCCCCAGTTCTGCAAGTGGAGGAGGCCGCCGACCCAGACGAGGGTCCCTCTGTCAGACCAGGGGCAGAACCACGGGCTGAAGACCCAGCTGGACCCCCGGCAACCGCCCATTCCGCGATGCCCAAGGGGCAGATGAGTCCTTGCAGCACTTACGAGAGACAGCAGCTCGGGAGGAGGAGCAGGTGCGGGATGAGCGGAGGGCCCAACGGCTTCCTCGCATCGAGAAGCAAGGAGGGGTTTGGGTTCGCATAGCTCGCGCCCCAAATGGCCAGGGGGAGGTCCGCCAGCTATTGGTGCCAGCAGCCTACCGGGCCGAAGTCCTCCGCACGGCCCATGAGCATGCATGGGCCGGGCATCTGGGGCACCACAAGACCCTGAGGAAGATCCTCGAGCGTTTCTTCTGGCCCTCAGTGAACGCAGACGTGAAGGCACACTGCCGCTCCTGCCCCACCTGCCAGAGGGTGGCAGCGAGACGCCCGCCAAAGGCCCCTCTTTCCCCGCTGCCAGTGATGGGGGTGCCCTTCCAGCGGATAGCGATGGACTTCATCGGCCCACTGCCGCGCACACCCCGGGGATACCGTTTTGCCCTGGTGATCGTGGACTATGCCACACGTTTCCCAGAGGTCATTCCTTTAAAAACTATGCAGACCCCGGGGGTGGTCCGGGCGCTGTCCAAGCTGTTCGCGATGGTGGGGCTGCCCAGCGAAATCTTGACGGACCGGGGAGGGCCCTTCCGAGCAAAGGCCATGCGTCAGCTCTGTCAGAACTTGGGGATCCGGCAGGTGTTCACCTCTGCCTACCACCCCCAAACAGATGGATTGGCAGAGCGCCTGAATCAGACGGTTAAGGAGGCCCTGAAAAAGATGACGCATGACAAACCTCACCAGTGGGACCTGTATATCGATCCCCTGATGTTTGCCCTCCGAGAGACCCCCCAGGCCTCCACTGGCTTTAGCCCATTTGAACTGCTGTACGGGCGGAAGCCACGGGGAATGCTCTCCCGCCTGGTGGAGCAATGGGGTCCCCAAGCCAGCCCCCCAGCTCCTCCAGTCCAGGAGTATGTGAGCCAACTCCGCGAGCGGGTGCAGCAGTTTCAAGCGGAAGCAGGCCGACAGCTGGCCCACGCCCAGACACAACAGAAGGCTGCGTACGACCGGGGTACGCGACAGAGAACTTTCCAGCTAGGGGAGAAGGTCCTCGTCCACCGCACAGTTTTCCCCAGGGAGGAGGGGGACCCCTGGCGAGGCCCCTATGTGGTGACAAAAGTATTAGGGCCCACAACCTATGAGGTCCAGTGTGGGCCTCGTCGACGTCAGAGGAAGACGCTCCACGTGAACCTGCTGAAGAGGTGGTATGAGCGGGACAGCCAGGAGTGCCGGCTGGCTGAGGACCCCCTGGAGCTTCCTGACAGTGAGCTGCCATGGACTGCCGAGGCCCCAGAGTTCGAGGAACCACAGGTGGACCCTCAGCTCGACCCTGCCCAAAAGGCCCAGCTGCAGGACCTGTGGAAGCGAGTGCCCGGGGTCTTTTCAAGACGCCCCGGGGTTACAAAATTAGTGCACCATGCCATCCCAACCCAGCCGGGGCAGTCTGCCCGGTCGACCTGGCGCCCCATTCCCCGGAAGCAGTGGGAGGCAGTGAACCAGGAGACGGAGGAGATGCTGCGCATGGGGGTCATTGAACCCTCCCAGAGTGAGTGGCGCAGCCCTATAGTGTTGGTGCCGAAGCCGGATGGGACGACCCGCTTCTGCATCGACTACCGGGAACTGAACAAAGTGGCCAAGTTCGATGCCTACCCCATGCCCAGGGCGGACGTCCTGGTCGGGCAGCTGGGGCCAGCCCGGTACCTGTCGGCCCTCGACCTGACGAAGGGGTATTGGCAGGTACCAGTGTGCCCTGAGGATAGGGAGAAAACCGCCTTTGCCACCCCCCGGGGCCTCTTCCAGTTCCGCCGCATGCCCTTCGGCCTCCACGGGGCGGCAGCTACCTTCCAGCGGTTGGTGGACCAAGTCCCGGGGGACTGTCGGGACTTCGCGATGGCCTATATCGATGACATCGTCATCTTCAGCCCTGACTGGCCCACCCACCTACGGCACCTGGAAAGGGTCCTCAAGGCACTACAGAAAGCGGGTCTGAAGGCCAATCCCAAGAAAAGCCACTTGGGGTTCCAGGAACTCAGGTACCTGGGCTTTGTGATAGGGGGAGGGCAGGTCCGGCCACCACCTGAAAAGGTGGCCTCCATCGCAGACGTGCCCCAACCACAAACCAAGCGGCAGCTCAGGCGGTTTCTGGGGCTCATGGGGTATTATGGGCGCTTCATCCCACATTTTGCGGCCCGCTCAGCCCCCCTGACTGACTGTCTGAAGAAGGGCAGCCCCAATCGTCTCAGCTGGACCCCGGAACAGGTGGCTGCCTTCACTGACCTGCGCACCGCCCTGTCCGACACAACAAAGCTGTGGAATCCGGACTTTGAGCGGCCTTTCATATTGGCAACCGATGCGTCGGCCTCAGGCCTTGGGGCAGTCCTAATGCAGGAGCAAGAAGGAATAAAGGTACCCATCCTGTTCATAAGCCGCAAGCTCCAGCCCGCGGAGCAGAAGTATGCCACCGTAGAACGGGAAGCCCTCGCCATCAAATGGGCCATAGGAGCACTACGGTATTACCTAGCCAACAACCCGTTCACGCTAATGACGGATCACGCGCCACTCCAGTGGATGCACAGGATGAAGGAGCACAACCCCCGCATCCTGCGGTGGTACCTTTCCCTTCTGCCATTCCAATTCTCCGTAGTGTACCGCCGGGGGGCCAACCACCTGGATGCGGATTTCATGTCCCGCCTCTTCGAGCCGGGCCCCTCCGAGCCAACGTCCAGGCTAAGAGGGGGTGTGTGTCCGGGGTCTGAGCCCCAGCCCCCAGACTTGACAAGAGGGAACAGCAGGGGACAAAAGGGTGGCAGCAACCCCACCCCCCAAGCCGGCAACCAGGGCCAGAACCTACCTACTCCAGGGGGAAGGGGTAAAAGGCCAGAACCTCAGAGGGGTGGAGGGGGCAAGGAGAGACCAGCCAGTCCCACCTTCCAGGGGGAAGAAAGGGGGCTAAGCAGGCCAGAGGGAAAGGGCCACAGCAGGGGGAATGTGGGACCAGCAGCAGCAGCAGCAGCAACCCAAGCAGAGCCCTTACCTGGCAGGGAGAGGAAGCAGCCTCTACAGCCCAGAGCCACACCATGGCTAGAAGACAGCAGCCTGGCTCAGGAGTTGCTAGAAGCCAAGCCTCTCCAGGGGGGGCTGCCACAGGCATTCTGGGGGAGGAGATGGGTAGCCCCGCCCAGCATTGCTGAGCTGGCAGCGCAGAAGCTGGCTAAGGCAGCACCTCATGAGCAAGGCCAGGCAAGCCCAATAGCACGGAGGCTGGCTGGGGCAGCTCCTCGTGAGCAAGGCCAGGCAAGCTCAATAGCACAGAGGCTGGCTGGGGCAGCTCCTCGTGAGCAAGGCCAAGGAGCCCTCAGCTGGGGATGGCTTGCACTCAACCCCACCCTACCAGCAAAGCAAAGGAGCCCAGGAGGGATTAGTGGTTGGAGGGAAACACCTGGAGGGACGCACAGCTGGGCCCGGTCAGGAGAAGGAACAAGCCTAGAAGGAGGGCGGGGCAGAGAGAGGAAACCCTATAAAGGGTGGCTGGGAAGAGCTCTGGGGTGGTGGGTGTGAGTGAGGAGTGATGATGTGGAGTGAGAGCAGTAGGATGCAAGGGTGGAGGCTTGGAGGAGAGTTCTGGAAAGAGGAGATGGAGGGCACAGAGGGTAAGCAGGCCAGGTTGAGCAGGCCAGCGAGTGGACTGAGAGGGAGTCTGGGTGAGGTATACCGCCCCTCCTTCCACAGAGCAGGGTCCTGCAGAGTCCCTGGCCCCCCTGTGACGTCAGGAGCAGACCGCCCAGTGCCACGCCCAGCGGCAGCCGCGGCAAGCCCTGACATTCTGTATTCTTTAAAATAAGTATTCATGTTTATTTTGTTGCTCATGGTCTTAGTTATATGGCCCACTAAATTGTCTACTTGTAGACATTGGTTCTTCCAAGAAAAAGTAATCAAGGATCACTAAACTTAATCATTAGATCAGCTCCAATTGAAAAATATTTTTACTTGCTAGGTATAAATGCAGATTGTCATTAGGATAACTTCAGTACTCTGCTTTTATTATTACAAAATAGTAAAGAAAGCTTATGCTACAGTAAAGTTGGTTAGTCTTAAAGGTGCTACTGGACTCTTTACTATTTTGCTACTACAGACTAACACGGCTAACTCCTCTGCTTCATTATTACATTATATTTTTCCCATGAGATTGCAGATACCCTGCAGTATTAGTGCCATTTGATTCATTTGCTGGAGAGTGCTCTATATATACTACAGGCAGAGATAGCAGTTTCTAATGGAAATGGACTTTCATCAAATTACCTATGAGAATCCTTGAGCACAAAGCCAATCAACTGCGATGGAAAATGGAATATACTATAGTCTCAAAATAACTTTGGCATTGGGAAGTAGCCAAGTTGATCACAGCAAAGGGACAATGTATGTAACCAAGGCAATTAGAATAGATCACAGTTAGCTGTTTTAGCCACTATAATTTGCACAATATTTTAAGATTATTAAAATATGTGTTGAGAAGAGAGCATGGATTACAGCCTTTAAGTTGTTCTTGAGCAAGGAAATTTACAAGGACAATTCAGGGAAAGTAGGCTTTGCACATTTGATCTTGCAGGATACCTATAAGAGTAGCCGAACTAATTTAATTAACCAGAAACTAAAAATTCTGGATATTGATATAACATCTTTACAGACAAATGAGGCCCTCAGAGTTATAAAATTAAAACTAAAGGATCTCAATTACAGCAGTACTCTCCAGGGAGTCAGACGTACATGTTCGGGCTTATCCCTGGGACTTTCACCCCCAGAGGCTATTCCATCTTATTGCTATTCTTCCAGCTCAACGCAGAGCCTTCACATTGGCTAGACTTAACTCCTTCCCCTCTAAAGTGCTTTCTGGTCGTTTCTCTGGACTCCCTTATTCTGAACGAGTTTGTGACTGTGGACAAGGAAAGTTAGAGACCTTGGATCATATAATAGTTTTTTGCCCTAAGTGGAGTAAGGAAAGAGAGAGATTTGTTATTCCTATTATGTTAAAAGCTTCCCTTCCTTCCTTGGGCAATCTCAGTGTTATTGTCTGATAACTTTCCTGACAATCAAACCTCTGCTATAGTGGCTTCCTTTTTAGCCACGGTGATAAAGAAACAAGATTTTCATGAGTTTAGATAGTTTAAAGTGATAATGACGAGTTATGTCTATGTGAATTGGGTATGTTCAA
Source organism: Eublepharis macularius (assembly GCF_028583425.1). Lineage (NCBI taxonomy): Eukaryota > Metazoa > Chordata > Lepidosauria > Squamata > Eublepharidae > Eublepharis > Eublepharis macularius. The sequence goes on along the minus strand of NC_072794.1, from coordinate 86,374,182 downwards.
GTGTACAGTTCATATTTTGTTGGTGTTTGTATGGCTTATGGAGCCAGCCGGAAAAGCAATAAACATATTATTATTAAAATATGTGACTGAGATACAGTGAAATGAATTCTCCCACTCCTTCTCACACTAATGTACAAAGTACAGGAGGTCCCAGCCTCCTTATCTACTGTAAAAAGCATATATAGTCACTGTTTTAGAAGAGGGCTATGATTTGGTCTCCTACCTCTATACAAGGGTCACCCATGTCTTCGTTGTCTGGGTCTCTCCACCAAGTCTCTGTAACTATGTGCCTGATTCCATTTCTATATTATTTTGTTTACTCTCTCCAGATCCATTTTATGCCCTCAGTAGGATGCCCTCAGCCAGCCCCTCTTCTACCATGCTCTTGCTCACATCAGATACTCTATCCTGTCCATGAGATTGTCTTTCCACCCTCCAAGAGTCCCAGATGCTTCAGAGACTGCTGCTGCTGACAGCCAGTGTGATATAGGATCTCGGAGAACCAAGTTTGAATCACTACTCTGTCATGGAAATTTGCTGCATGTCTTTGGACCAATAATACATATTCAGCCTAACCTACCCCACAGGGCTGTTGTGAGGATAAAATGGAGAAGAATGTTGTAAGCTGCTTTGGATCCCCATTGGGGAGAAAGGTAGGGAATAAATGAATAAATACAAAGGCTGTAGGAACTATTCAGCCAAATGGAACTGGTCCCCTGTCTTTGCGAAGAGGAGGAGGGAAAACTAACCAGTCCTTCAACAGATAGTGGCTGAACTGTGACAAGGTCTTCAACTTTATCAAGTCACCAGATATCTGCTTGTTACAGAAAAGCAGATACAACCTACATTCAGATGTTATATGTAAGCCAATGTTAATCTGATGTGAATAGACCAGTCTTATTGCTGGGCTTATACACATGCCTCACTCTTCCCCACTCACTCCAGATGAGGCCTGGAGTTCTCAGAATTACAATAGAAAATGACAGCTTTAGAAGGTGGAATCTATGGCATCACAACCCTGTTAAGTTCCCTCCCATCCACTACTATCTCCGGGACCATAGAATCATAGAGTTGGAAGGGGCCATACAGACCATCTAGTCCAACCCCCTGCCCAGTGCAGGATCAGCCTAAAGCATCTCTGACAAGTATTCATCCAGCCTCTTCTTGAAAACTGCCAGTGAGGGGGAACTCACCACCTCCCTAGGCAGCTGTTTCCACTTTTAACTACTCTGACCGTGAAAAAGTTTTTCCTAATATCCAGTCGGTACCTTTGTGCATGTAGTTTTAGCCCATTGCTTCGCGTCCTACCCTCTGCTGCCAACTGGAACAGCTCCTTGCCCTCCTCCAAATGACCGCCTTTCAAATATTTAAAGAGAGCAATCATGTCCCCCCTCAACCTCCTCTTCTCCAAACTAAACATTCCCAAGGCCCTCAGCCTTTCCTCGTAGGGCTCAGTCTCCAGACCCCTGATCATTCTTGTCGCTCTTCTCTGCACACTCTCAATTTTGTCCACATCCATTTTGAAGTGAGGCCTCCAGAACTGCACACAATACTCCAGGTGTGGCCTGACCAAGGCAGTATAGAGAGGGGCTATGACCTCTTGCGATTTCGATGCTATGGCCCCTTTGATACAACCCAAGATTGAATTAGCCTTTTTTGCTACCGCATCACACTGACTGCTCATATTTAGTTTACAGTCCACTCTTACCCCAAGATCCCTTTCACATATACTACTGCCCAGAAGTGTATCCCCCATCCAGTATTTGTGCTTCCCATTTTTGAGGCCCAGATGTAATACTGTGCACTTGTCTTTGTTGAATTACATCCTATTCACAGCTGCCCACTTCTCCAGAGTATTCAGGTCTTTTTGAATTTTAATTCTATCTTTTTGGGTGTTTGCTACTCCTCCCAATTTGGTATCATCAGCAAATTTAATGAGCAGCCCTTCCACTCCTTCATCCAGATCATTGATAAAAATATTGAAAAGTACCGGGCCCAAAACCAAGCTCTGCGGCACCCCACTGGACACCTCCAATCTGATGAAACGCCGTTGACCACCACTCTTTGAGTGCGGTCCTCCAACCAGTTCCCTATCCACCGAACTGTCCTATAGTCCACTCCACAGTCTTCCAGTTTGCCTATCAGAATGTCATGGGGGACCTTATCAAAAGCTTTACTGAAATCCAGATAAATCACGTCAACAGAGTTCCCCCGATCCAGTAAGCTGGTCACTCGATCAAAGAAGGAAACCAGGTTGGTCTGGCAAGATCTGTTAGGAACAAAATCATGCTGACTTCCCCAGATCACTGAGTGGTCCTTCCGATGCTTACAGACTGATCCCTTTAAAATCTGTTCTAATATCTTCCGAGCAACAGAAGTCAGACTGACCGGCCTGTAGTTTTCTGGGTCATCCTTCTTCCCTTTCTTAAAGATTGGGATAACATTCGCTCTTCTCCAATCTTGTGGCACATCCCCAGTCCTCCAGGAGGCCTTGAAGATGATGGACAGGGGTTCTGCAAGTTCTCTAGAAAGTTCTTTCAGCGCTCTTGGGTGCACCCCATCCGGCCCAGGGGATTTGTATTCATCCAGTGCAGCAAGATGCCTCTCCACAACCTCTCTGTCAATGTCAATTAGCCACTCAGCCACTCTCAAATCTCCAGGAATTTCCCAACCCAGAATTGGCAACTGTACCCCTTCTTCCTTTTCTCACAGACCACAAGGGAGCCTGAATTAAATAGAGTACCCAATACAGAACGAGTCACGGAGAACGTACCAGAAACAAGAGCAAACTGTGACCTACTTACTATTCCAATTAAAGATACAGTATAGCAAAATAAACAAGAAAGTCTTTTATAGCATCCAATTAATATCAGTCCCAAGAAAACTCTAAATAGGTTATATTGCTGGCAACAGTTAGTATATGGAGGATACAGTACATGAAGCAGCTGACAGCTACATATAATCAAAAATTCAAAGTGCAAAAGTGCTTATAGATTTCTTATCCTAAGGTGCAAAGGCTAGCTTCAACGGACCACACCTCCTATAACCACAGAGTACAAACCATGAATATATATAGGTAACAAACCAGAATACAGCAATATAAACAGATTCCAATAACAGCAATAAGCTTGTTCATGGATACATAGAACTTTTTAGATGAATAAGTAGTAACTGAATTAAATAGAGTTACTTTTCTTCTCAGAAACTGGGATTTTAAAACTGATGGATTAGAAGCCTGCCTTGTGGAGTAGGCAACTAACTCCAGTTAACATGGGTACTTGCATTTGTATGGTGCAATCCTTACTTTGTTTTTAACCAGCATTCCTTCATCATATTGTGCATGAGAAGGGAGAGAAGAGAGGAACAAGGTACACATGCACTACCCTGACAATAGTTTGGCTTCATGTCCAACACTGGTTTAATGTGATGTCTGAATGCAGCTCAGAATGTCTTTTTCAGTTTGGAAGTTTTATGCTGCAGCATAATGGTTAAGTGGTTGGATTGCAAATCATCATTCTGCCGGTTCAAATCCCACTACTACCATGAGATCAGCCTTGGCCTTGGGTAAGCCCCTCCTCTCAGTCCCAGCTCCCCAGTTGTATTGCGGGGATAATAATAACACTGACCTTGTTTATTGCTCTCAGTGGGGCACTAATCTGTTCTAGAAGAGCAGTATATAGTGCACTGTTGTTATAATATTATTATATGATTGCCATGGTAGCCATGATCTTCTGAGCTTGAACCAAGATAAAAAGGGCTCTGTGCATTTATTGTATTTTTCAATTTTTTAGACCACCTCCTTTGAAACTGAGGCCTAAAGTGGTTTCCAAACATTAAAAACACACACTAAATATTACATATTAAAAGACTAGAAAGCTTATCAACAAAATGAGGGAAAATCTCACAGGAATACAACCAATAAAACAGTGTAATCCCAATAAACGGGGACACCCCAAAAGCTTGGTCCGCACATAATCTGTTGTATTGGAGCCATGGAAAGATATTTTTTCCAATAATATCCTAATTGAAATTTATGAAATAGACAAAGATCTCCCTAATAGATAGCAGACAGTGCTTAGTCATGGACAGCAAAAGGTTTCATTGCTCTCTGAAAGAGACTCAAGATTCCATTGAGTATAGAATAGTGAAAGTTACCACCCCTGGAGATGACATTTTAATCCAGCTGCAATAAAGATCTGAGATTGCTACCCACTTTTATTTTGAAATGAATTATTTAAAACATATACCAAAATGATCTTAGACTAACCAGCTGTTGAGATTTTTAAATTCATCGAGGAACATTAGCAGAGGCAGCCTTCTTTACTATGTGTTTATATTTTATTACTGTACTATATCTAATTGGATGTGCTTATAACGATAATGTGTTGCATTCTATAACTCTGTTATATTGTGTTAATTCCAGTTTTTGTTTCTTTGGATGCTTCTTTTTTAAAGTTACATTTATACTTGTTTTTCCAAAATGACAGCAAAATCATGCAAGTTGTAAGAAAAAAGAAACAGAAATAAAAATTAGTAAGAAAGAAAGGAAGAACATAAAATATATTAATGTTTTACTGGTATAACAATGTAATTACAATTAATAGTAACTGTTATGATGTATACTAAGAAGAGGTTTTAATAAAATAATGGGTTGAATCCAACCAGCTTTTCTAGTATTAAAAAAGGGAGGAGAGCGTCGTCTTTGGCCACTAAAAAAGATATACTGGGGTTCGTGAGACCTGCATGTACAAAAGCCATGTGGAATGGGGGCTGGGCATTTGAGCAGGCTTGAGTGAAAAAGGTGGCTAGATCCAACTCGTTAAGGGTAACCCAAAGGATCTGTGTTGAGCTGAGGGTCTAAGGAACACCATAATTGCTACTCACATATGAAATATATGTGAACTATATTTTAAAAATTGTCATATTTTATTAGGTCTTTTAGTAATTTTAAATTTTAAAGTAATTTTAAGGCCAACTCCCAAAGTCAGTTATATCAATATACCAGAAGAATTTTACTGCTTTACTATTCCAGCCATGTCATATCAGAACCACTGTAGCACAGTAGCACATGAGCACTTCATTCCTGATTCAACAATCACCTCAGCCACAAACTTCTTATGGCCATAGGCAAGCCATTATCTCTGAGCTTTGCCTCAGCATCTGTGGTGTGAGGATTAATAAGAACGAGTATTTTAAAGGATTATTGCAATATTTCATATAAAATGCGTTGAGCACTCAAGAAAACGTGCTGTATAATTTGTAAGTATTATTATTTCTGGTGGAGAGATGGAAATATTCAAGCTTCCTCCAGTTAAGATTGGGGCTGTGTGGAGGGGGACCTACACATATTCTCCATAATATTCTGTAGCTGTGAACATGCCATACAATGTCACTTTTGAATTTATTTACTGGGAAAAATCAAAGCCTACCATATCCAAACGGAGCATGTCAGAATAATACTGTCAGGAGGAAGACTTTAGAAACCAAACATTAATACCACCACAACTATATTTCAAAGTAGACTGCCACGTGGCAATTATCACTTGCAGTAACCTATGCCTACCAGAAGCAACTCATCTGGTGAGCATTCATTTTATGGCCATGTTCATATCCAATCTATTGCTTTGGAATGGAAGATTTGAATTCATTTACCGTGAAGCTTCCTTTCTTGGTGGTTTGGGAGTGGGGCATTCCGACTATTGGGAACGTAGCTCCTCTTTTCCAATGCAGGGTCAGGCGACTCTTTCGATCCTGGAGGGGAGGGGCTCGTTCTAGCGTTCTCCAGTTCTTCTCTAAGCCATATACCTCTGAACCTGTCTGAATCTTGGAAAACACCATGTTGCCTCCCCTTATACAACTTCAACCCCTTTTTAAAAAAAGATGCAACTAAGAACTATTTACATCATGATGTCTACAGTGATCCCCTTCTTTAACCAGCATCTGTTTATACATCCTCGAATCCCCGGAGCCCTTCTCCCTATATGTACTGGGTCGGAATGCCCCACTCCCGAACCACCGAGAAAGGAAGCTTCATGGTAAGTGAATTCAAATCTTCCATTCTCTGGTGGTTGGGAGTGGGGCATTCTGGACTATTGGGACATCTAATAGCAGTATGCCTCAGGGAAGGTCTGATTTTGGCTCCGTGATTAGAGGATATGTTGTAACACCCTCCTTCCAAAGGCTGCCTGTGCCGAGGCTATCTTGTCAATTCTATAGTGTCTTGTGAAAGAATGTACTAATTTACAAGTTGCTGCCTTGCATGCCGTCTCTAGAGATGGAAATGCTCTATATACTGGCAATGTGGCCGCCCCTCTTAAAGAGTGTGCTGTAATACACTGTGGTGGTTTTAAGCCCCCAGAAGAGGTGGAAGCTGGAGAATTGGGCAGATCCAAATCACACTTGGCATTTGCAGTATCAGCTGTATCAGTGAGGCCTGCTCTAGCCACCATATCAACTGCCAGATGCTTCTTCCTGCCAAAACTGGAGGGGTTGGGAGAGAATAAAGAACAAAAATGAAAGAAGAGGCGGGTTGGGGATCCCTCAATCTAGGCCAATCTGCCCCTCTTCCCGTCTGAGTAGTCTTACCGTCTCCGATACTTACACTGAAGCCTACTTTTGCTTGTGCCTAAGGGCGGGAACGCAGTTTAACTCGTCCCTTCCTTGTACCACACTAGGCTGCTGCAGTCATTTTCATGCCTCCCTAGGCTCAGTGGTTGATGAGCACCATAAATTCTACTTAGCTTCTTTTAAACTGCGAATATCAATGTGGCTAAAAGGAGTGAAAGAACACTGCACTGCTAATCCAGCATAGCCGCAATGTGGGGAAGGGGTGGGTGGGAATTATGATTGGCGGAAGAAAGGTTCGAAGGAAGCTATGATGAACTCCTTGGACCCAAGGGCCCATGAAAAGTTTCAGCTGGCTCTACCTATGTACTCCAAAACTTAATAGACCATTTAAACAAATCAGAGCTAAATTGGTTTTGTGTCATAACACAAGTTGTGGTAAAGACTACTATAAATGCACAGAAGGTGGATGAAGTTAATGCCTGTGGTTGTGAGAGCCATATGGAGAAATAGCTGTGCAAGTTGGGGGCTGAGGTGAGGAAAGAGAAGGCAATCCAACCCTTTCCTTTTTGTTCTGTCTGATGGAAGATGCAGGAGTGGTTTTATAAATTGGTTCACATTTTGTTTTGATGACATGGATTTTTAAGAAGCCTTATATCAAAAGGCAAAAGTAAACCTGGACTGGGAGAAGCTGAAACAATATTTGGAGAAGAAATGGGAGGTGGGAGGAGAACTGTGGCAGTTTGAGAACTACTGAAGTACAATAAAATGTAGAGGGGGGTGACTTTACCGGGGAGGAGAAGAGGTAAAAGAGAATTTCTAAGCAGTTATGATATTAGATTGATATATATAGAATAATAAATAGAATATTGATAGAAAATAATTAATCATAAGGGTTAACTATAAGGATTGATTAACTAATAATATTTTCTTTTTGATTCCGTACAGTGTACCAAACTGAATATGTTTATTTGAAGTTGTATATGAGTCAAATTGATTGATATCATATATAGACTTATGACTGAAGGGGAATAGAAATACTAATGTAAACAAATATAACTAAAATAGAAAGAAGATAGAATGAATAACATATAGAGTATAAGTTAAACTGGTTGATTTATATGAATGTATGGTTTACATAGTTTATGATATATAGAAATATTTGAAAGTGAAATAATGAAAAATGGGATAAATTGTTTATCCATTATGGAAAATGGGACTCATAGTCAGGGTACAGAGTATTAAAAATAGTTAAAGAAGTATTGCTTAGAATAAAGGGAGAATATATATTTGTTAGATAGAGGAGATTAAAAGGAGTAAGGGAAAAGGGACAAAGGGTTGGAAAACTGTTGGAAGTCAACAAAAAGGGGGAGGAAAGGGAGGGGGTTAGAAATTGGGAAATGGGAATATTGACTGTAATGTGTAAACATTTGATCCTAACCCAATAAAAAAATTTTCAAAAAAAAAAAAGCAAAAGTAAACCTGCTGGATTGGAATGTAAAAAGCCATAATTTGCATATAACAGTGATCCATACAAGGCTATTCTATTACAAACATGTCATAGAGACATATTAGAAAAAGTCTTTTTCTATGTGTTCATATAGAATCTCTGAATATTTTGTCAACAATATCAAGAGATACCCTAGCTTTTAATATGTGGGATGATAAAAAATAAAGCATCACTACACAATGCTTGAACATCTCTTAAATGATATATAACATACCCCAGTAGCTGTGAGAGAAAATAATTCATATGCAATGCATGTAATAAAAGCCCATTTTGATACATTTGAAATATGAACCTGCTAGAACTAGAATATTTCTTTATAATGTTTCTAAAGAAAATTGCACTAATAATATATTTTACTGCAAGGAAATGTGTTCCCACATTTGAAAACAGCATGTGGAAATAAAAGTGTTTCTTAAGACTATTGAATGAAACAAATATATTTTAAATCTTGACTGCCTCCTAGTGACAAAAAAGTGAAGCATCCTATGAGTAGACTATTCTGAAGGAATGCTGCAGAAATGAGCAGCTATTCAGAAAGAACTTTTACACTTTTCTGCCCTGCAAACTTTTCTGGATCACAGCTAAGGTTTGGCTAGTAAATTCTGTTATGTGCAATCTTGATACATTAAAGAAATAAACTCTAGTGAAAATTCAACAATATTTTTCACACCATGTTTTTAAGATGACATTCCAGTATTTTGTCCTATAAAGGACATTTATTTTAAAAAGTGTCCTCAATATTTAGATGTTATTTACTGTGTTACAAAAGAGCAAGTTGTACAGGCAAAAACTTATTCATACAAATGGATCTTTTTGTGTATATAATAGAACTGCACCACTGCCTAAATTTCAGCACCATTTAAAAATTATGCACCCTGAAAAGACAGTGCTTCACTTGTCTGGACTTACTCCCCAAATGTTAAGGATCTAGAACCTGCTGTTTGCTCCTTGTGCAGGTTCATTGCCCTGTTCTTTAGGGTCTCTGCCTTAGTATCGTTCTTCTCCACACCATCTCCCAGTTTGTACATTCGGCTAGCATTGGCACATGCCCAGATGTGTCCCAAGTCACATGCTTTCAGAGAATACTCCAAAGCCCTGTTCATGTCCTTTGGTATCTCAGAGGCTCCTTGAAGATATATAGCACTAAGGTTAAAGCAGCTGGCGGCAAAACCACTATCACAAGCTTTGCTGTAATAGTCCCTGGCCAGAGAGACATTGGGCTTTTCATCATCGTTTCCCTGCCCATCATGTGCCAGTAGTCCAACGTTGTGACAAGCCTCTGTGGCTTTCTTACCACCTTTCTCACAAGACTTCAGAAAACAGCTATAGGCAGTTTTTAGATCAGCCGTGAGACCACCTGCAAAGAGTATTTAAAATATTTAGTATTTATACAGCACTTTTCTGAAGTGTTTTATACACATTATCTTAATAATACTTAATATTATATTCATATTACAGAAAGAAATTTCACTAAGGTGAAATTCACACTAGGGATTTTGTGATTTATAGCTGATTTTCTTATCCACTTGACTATTCTGTGCTTTCCCCTCAGTCTCATGCATATCTTTATTTTTTCTTTTATTTTTAAAGGTAAGTTGAACAACAGAAAAAGAAATGCTCCCTAACCTTTTCCAGTTATGTAGTAAGCTCCAAGTTTGTAGCAGCTCTCACTGTGTAGGTTGTTTTCACAATTCTCCTTCAGTACTTTGGCAGCTGCCTCAAAGTTTTTCTTCACTCCTTCCAAGTAATCAGCCAGACGATGGCACCCTGTGATTTAGCAATCGAACACGTTTTATGCAGGGTATGATCACATCTCCCCCAATTTACACTTCCCTCATAGCTCTGCTTTCTTGTTTGGTTGATTGTACCGTCATCAGTTAAGTCAGAGGGTATCTTGATCTCAATCTCTACTGTCTGCCAATGTAGCAAAAGAGGTGTGGAGGGCTGACTTCTGGCTCAGAGATGGATTAGATTAGCAAATTCTAAAGTGATATCTCCATCATATACACAACTGCCACAGACTAAATCTCTTCACAAAAATTTAGAGGAATACCTATTTTCTTACCAATTTTCAGCACAGCTCTTCCATTGGCCTATGGTCCCCAAGAAACTTTATGTGGGACTCCTATTAGTTTCAATAGAAAAAACTTCAGAGTAAGTGTACTTAGGGTTGAGAGCTCTGGTTAAAAAATTACAAATTATGACATTTTATCTGTAATGCAGCAAATATTGCACAAAATGGATGGGTGCAAAAATAAACCCAAAATACATTTTTCATTCTAAAAGATGAAAGCAAAATAACTTTTTTACAGAAATACCACCTTGTACAATTAAATCATGTGTAAAGTGTCAGCATAAAACTGAAATCAGACACACAGTTTCTTGAGAGCAACTCCCATTGAACTCAGTGGGACTACCCTCTGAGGAAACACATGGGATTGGATGAAAATTTCAGACCTTGCTTTCGTTTAATGAAGAGTTACACATGGCTTAGAGTTGCTGATTAACCTGGACAAAAATATCCTCTTGCTTTAATAGAAGTTTAATTTGTGGAAATGGACAGCTGAAACTTTTCATGACATGGAAGTAAATAACATCCCATTAACTCTCCATTATAGGGACAGCAAAATCAAAAAGAGTCCAGTAGCACAGACTAACACGGCTAACTCCTTTGCATTACAGGGACAGGGCATCCCCCCCCCCCCGGGCAGTTGGCAACTGTACCAATCGGATTCACTTGGGGCTTTGAACTACAGCTCAGAAATATTACTGGATAGTGGCCAAACTATGTGCATTTTAGCTGCACGCCGCCAGGCTCCTTACCATCAGGATCCTTCTCCTTATAGCACTGAAAGCTGAATTCCACCCTCAGATTTTCCAAATAGCCCTTCACCTCCTCTTCGTCCTCGAAGTTGACCAACCCAGCCATTTTACGTTACAGACGAAAGATGAAGGGGAAAGCAATGCATCACCCTTGCGGCTCCTATGCAAGGTGAAAGTGTCCCAGGAAATCTTTCCCTCCTGTTGTAGTCGGAAGAGAATAGGCGACGGACACGAGGAAGCTAAAGGATGTGCAACTTGCATTCTGTGCCGTTGCAGAAAAGCAGGGTGAGAGCACGCTAGTTTGCGCTGCGGCAGTTTGTGCTGGCATCATATAACAGTTTAAACTGGTCTTCCGAATTAACACATTCCAGAGGATGAGACGTATTAATTTTTTACAACAAAACAGTGAAGCGTCTTATCATGGCACCATAAAGGCTGGTTGGTTTATTATGGCATAAGCTTTGAAGGACTTACTCAGATATATTAGGTGCAATTGTCCGTTGGAATATATGCAATAACTATATATGTGGCTATAAAGAAGGGGAAAATGTATAACTGAAAGGTATTGGAATACCCGAGAAGCAAACTGGCATTTTTATGCCAGCTATACATTTGAAACACCTGGCCGGCATGCCCCATCCTCCATTTTCTTCTACGTATTCCAAGTACTAGCATATCCTCGCGTCTGGTGTTTTGTAACCACAACGCTTACGCTTGCCTAGACTGACTTACACACCCACTGAAGTCTGCATCTGAGATCCTAACATCCCTTGACACACCCATATGCAGCAGGCTTGAACGGTGCCAAGGAAGAGCTTAATACAGAAAATGAAAGTGCTGGAACTGACTGGAAATCTCGCCAGAATTCCTGTTCCTATTTCCAGAATTCTGTCTATTCAAGCGGTGAGGGAAGGCACTCCGCACAGGCATCGGAACGCTCTCTTCTTGATTAATCATGACATCCTATCTTCCATGGCTGGAAATAAGGAGGAAGGTCATCGCTACGTTTGCTGTGTCGGGGGGGGGGGTTATAAGAACCCGCTCACCTTCAACCCAAGCACGTCTCCTTTAAGGGAGGCGGGCGATAGGCTTGTGGTGGCTTTTTTTTTCCCTTACCGGTTCTGCTGAGGCGAATTCACTTCCAGGTCGAGGGTGACAGCCGGGCTGGGGGGTCCCCGGCTCGCTCTGGTCGGTGGTCGGGGCCCGCCCCTCACTAGGAGCAGGAGGCGCAGAGGACGAAGGATTCCAGGCGCAGAGATGGTAGGTGGGAAGTCCCGCAGTGACACAGGAGGAAAGCGGGGAAGCATCCGAAAGAAGAGAAAGATTTCGGATCGATTGATCTGGAGTCTGGTTCCCCATCCCCAGAGACAGACTGTAGAATGGACTTTACCATACACTAACGCTGCCTTATAGGGTGGTAAGGGACAGTATCTGCTGGATCACTGGTGTCTAGTACATTTGATCATGAATATATGATATATGGAAACGGGGGGGGGGTATATATTGAGTCAAGTGATTGGAATGTGACCCCATGATAATAAAAACTGAAATTCCTAGAGGAAAGTATTTTATGATGAAGAACATTTGCCTGGTAATCTGAACTGATTGACTGGGATTAGCAGATATCACTAGTTCTTTAATTGCTAATGTGAACTAAATTGACCCCTTACCTTAAGCATGTACTAAAAATGTGATGAGAAAAAGATCTACATTAAGTGATGTTAGCTATAGTGTCTCAGTGGTTATTAAGGGCAATGTGTGTATATTTCTGTGTGTCCAGGGGAAATAAATGACTGTTCAAAGAAAATGGTGTGTGTATGTGAAAAAGAATGACTGGGGGAGGTTTTCATAGGTTAGATGAAGGTAGGGCTGCATACCAAAGGTATATCTGAAAGTTGTTCAACTCATGGATGGAACCAATGGGCAGTGCCGCTGTGGGGAATTCTCCACGTGCACACATAGTAGCTGCAGTGCTTGTCATGTTGCTGTGCTAAGATATGATGCAGGTCTGTATCATAATAGAATCCATGGCTTAGTGTATATGTAGTTTTCAGTTCTCACATGTAGAGAAACATGTTAAAAGTACCTCTTTTCAGATATTCCCAGAAATGCATTTTTCAACAATATTCCAGTGAAGGAGGAGTGGTTGTGTGTGTTTTTGCTGTCAAGTTGCAGCCAATTTATGGTGCCCTCAAAGGGTTTTAAGGGCAAGAGATGAACAGAGGTAGTTTGCTTACATACTGCTCTTCTAGTCACCCTTCTCAGTGTCAGTAAGAACATATACTAATAATGTATTAATAATAAATAATATTGCACTTATATACTGCTTTTCTAAGATTAGTGTTCCACTCAGAGTGGGGAACACAGTCAATGTATTACTGTCCCACAATGCAGCTGTGGAGCTTGGGCTGAGAGAAGTGGTTTACGCAAGACCACCTGCAGAGTTTATGGCAGTAGTGCTAATTCACAGCCCAACCACTTAACAACTCTTATTGTGCATTTGGTTACATGATGTACGTTTGGGTATATTATGTCTGCTGTGATCCTCTAAGTCAGTGGCAACCCATCAGATAGACAGAGCTGCTATCTCTGCCTACGCCCTTCTTCTGTTTTTGTAGTTATGGGCCAATAGCAAATATATTTATTGAGTCTGAAAGGCTGAAAACAGCCTCCTCCTCCGCTCTGCGGGCCCAAGCAGCAGCGAAGGAAGCTGAAAACGGCCTTCCTGCCCCTCGCGGGAGGAGGGGGAGGATGCCGTGGGCGCGCAGGGCAGCTGGGCAAGGTAAGCGTGGGGCTGGGGCTAGGGCCTGTGGTTTGGGCCATTTAAAGGGCCCTGCCGTTTGCAAGCGGCAGGTCCCTTTAAACTATCAGCCGGCAGGTGGTGGTGGGGGGATTCCCCCCACCTGCCAGCTGATAGTTTAAAGGGACCTGCCCCTTGAAAGGCAGGAAAGGGCCCTTTAAACTGTCAAATGCTCTTTTCCCTGCTGCTGCTAAGCGGCCGGAAAGGGGCATTTAAACCCCACGAACCACGAACTGGTTCGTGAACTTGCCCTGGTTCCTGGTTCGTGAAAACCCACGAACCACGAACCTCATGGTTCGGGTTTTTTGTGGTTCGTGCCCATCTCTATTCCAGAGTGGTGTAGCAGCATGTTGGGCTGGGGAGACCACTGTTCATGACCCTGCTTGCCATGAAAATTATTGGTGACCCTAGGACATGCTTTCTCAGCCTAGCTATTGCATAGAGCTATTGTGAGGATAAAATGGAGGAAGGGAGAATCATGTACACTCCCTAACTCCTTAGAGAAAGGGCAGGATAAAAATGCACTAAATAAAACAAATAAATACTCCAGAACCACTTCTGACCTTTCATACTTAAATTGCATATACAATATTACACATCTTTATTCCAGAGTACTAATTTAAAAAGTACTGTCCTACAAGAACTAATGTGGATTGGACACTGCATTCTGAATGTAAACATGAATAGGAAATCTTTTACCATTGTTCAGTAATATCAATTTACACAAGAGGGAGTTTAAAATGTTTCAAGGAATAATAAGTATGCATTAAATATTCTCATACTCACTGTTTTCTGATGGTATCAAATACAATTCATTTTTTTCATTGTTTTCCCACATAAATCAGTACATAGCACATGACACACTATCAACTCTTAACAATACATTCTTAAAGTCAATAGTGTGTGGGGAAATATTTAACATGCCTTTACCACCAAATATGCTGCCCCAACTTGTAATGTAGATGCAGAGGAGTTAGCCGTGTTAGTCTGTGGTAGCAAAATCAAAAAGAGTCCAGTAGCACCTTTAAGACTAACCAATTTTATTGTAGCATAAGCTTTCGAGAATCAAGTTCTCTTCGTCAGATGCATGGTACAGAAACTGGTCAAGTATAGAAGAGGAGGGGAGGAGAGAGAAGATGCAGTTAGGGGGGGAGAGAGCATTTAAAACTTGTGACGTAGAAAGCCAAACTCAGTTCCTCGTATGACTCAGTAGAACAGTTTGTGGAAGTTTGTGGAAATGAGCTTCCACGAACCACTGGTTCGCAAACCACGAACTGGGCTGGTTCATGTGTTTTTTTTGGTTCGTATTTGGGTTTGTGCCCATCTCTACTCT
Source organism: Eublepharis macularius (assembly GCF_028583425.1). Taxonomy (NCBI): domain Eukaryota; kingdom Metazoa; phylum Chordata; class Lepidosauria; order Squamata; family Eublepharidae; genus Eublepharis; species Eublepharis macularius. The sequence continues at coordinate 86,359,152 of NC_072794.1, read as the reverse complement.
GGAATAAGCTGCTTAATTCAGAAGAAAAAGCCATACCTAGGTTTCTGTGAAGGATCACATCATATACCATAAAGTGCAATCCTAAAATTCCTCCGAAGTACCACTGGTTCCAGTGGGATTTACTCCCTTGTAATCGTGCTTAGTAACACTTTAAAAACTTGGCAGAGCATTTAAAAATTGAATTATTTATATCTTCCCTTTCGTTTTTATGGGTAAAGCGATAATTCTAATCTGTGTTTTTGGTAGTAAATGCAGAATCAGTATTCTGGTATAATTAATGTAATGTATAAGAAGGGCCTAATGTTGTGAGTGTCAAGTACATGTGTATGGGAAAGGAGAAATATGCAGTTATAGTAAAAGACTGGTTTCTTACCAGCTAACAGATTGGAAAATGTTGATACCAGTTTGTATGTTTATACTCCACCTTTCTCCCCAGTGGGGACCCAAAGCAGCTGACATTGTTCTCCTTTTCTCCTCACAACAACCTTGTGAGGGAGATGTATTGTCGAAGGCTTTCACAGCCGGAGAACGATGGTTGTTGTGGATTTTCCGGGCTGTATTGCCGTGGTCTTGGCATTGTAGTTTCTGACGTTTCGCCAGCAGCTGTGGCTGGCATCTTCAGAGGTGTAACACCAAAAGACAGAGATCTCTCAGTGTCACAGTCACTGTGACACTGAGAGATCTCTGTCTTTTGGTGCTACACCTCTGAAAATGCCAGCCACAGCTGCTGGCGAAACGTCAGGAACTACAATGCCAAGACCACAGCAATACAGCCTGGAAAACCCACAACAACCATCCTTGTGAGGGAGGTTAGGCTGAGAGAGAGTGATGGCTCATGATCACCCAGCAAGTTTCCATGGCGAATTGTAGATTCAGACCTGGTTGTCCCAGTTCCTAGTCTGATGCTTAAACCACTATACCAAAGTGGCCCTTTTGTACTAGAATCTTGTATTAGTAATAATTAATTAAAAAGAAATAAATGACTGTTAATTTATGTGTAAATGTGTAAATAAATATATAGACGTCACTAGCTAGGCTAAAATATTCTCGCTTCTGCTCTATTTGGATATTTAAGAATAATTTTATTGAGTCCCTAACACCCATGAGATTAGTGTTTTAAAAATAGAATTTAAAAATTCTGTTCTGAGAACTAGATCGTATGTTCAATAGTACATAGTCTATTGAATAATACCACTTGAAAATGTGGGTGTAGAGCAGGGAACTCTTCTTGATGTAAAAACAAACTCCGTACAATTAGTGAATAAAGGAGACTATTTTTATGAATTTTTTTAACTTGCAGGGTGAACACCAGAAATTTACACGGTCAAACAGCAGAAATTTAACTCTCCTGTTCCCCTTCTTCATGTAGTATATCGCTGTTTATAAACATCCTGAATATTGTTTATAATGTACTTTCGAATTTCATATGGTGCAGTGGCAGGATGCTGACCACTGAGTTACATGAGTCTGGCAAGTGCCTGGGCGTGGCTCATAATACAGTTCTGTATAGAATGCAGTTCAAGTTAAGTCAATGGAGTAGTGCAGCCTGAGGACACAGAGGCTTTCGTTTTTTTTAAATGACCTTTTGAAGTGAATCTGATTGGGTCTATAAAATGTGTTCTGGAATTTAAGATGTTAGCTGCTCTGGAGTAGCCATGCTCCATCAAGTGCCTTCCTTCCCCTGCCCCACAATTTGGCAAAAACATAAAACTTTCATTCTTGTGTTACAGGTTATATGAGCTCAAGTTTATGGAAGTCTTTTAACAAGGCTGATGATGATCCTTATGAATTTAGAGATTCCTTGATTGTCATAAATAGGTTTATAGTTCCCTTATTAAAATAGTGGCTCATGGGAAAATGTATGAGGTCCTACAACAGTTTTTACATTTTATTACTTATTTTATTTAACCCCCCTTTTCTCCCCAATGAGAACCCATTGTAGCTAACAACATTCTCCCCTTCTTCAGGCTGGGAATGTGTGATGGCCCAAGGTCACCCAGCAAACTTCTATGGCAGAATGGGGATTTAAACCTGGGACACCCAGATACTAGTTTGACACTCTAACCACGTTCTTTCAATAGCCACTCTAACAAAGAGGCTGGTGGCTCTGCTTTGGGGATTCGCCTGTGCTCCATACATCGTGTGTTCTGGCTGCTTCACAGAGCTGTCAAATGTCACGGCAGGACTTACACTATTAATGTAGTTCAAATGGATAATTTCTTCTTTTGAGTAGGGAGTTCTGGGGAGGGAAGGACTCCTGCCTTTTTTCCAGTATGAGGGGTTGGAGCACCTTTTCTATGAGGAACTGGCTTGAGAGTCAGAGACTTTTCAGTTTAGAAAAGAGATGACTAATGGGGGACATGATAGAGGTTTCTATGTACTTATGCTCTTGAATTTCCATTGTAGTAATGCACAAAGTTATATGTGAACATGTTTTGAAACAAGCATATACCTATGCATAGGCATTTACATTAAAACCTTACTGCCCCCTGGCCTGCCTCAGTTAGATTTTTGAAGCAGCAAGCTGCCATTAGCGCTAGTATTCCATGAGCAATGCATACTTGCAGCCAACATTGAATGATCCCAAAATACTAGATGATGTTTTCCCTTTCACTCTTGCTCCACCTTGCTGACTCAGCTATAGTTATTTTCTCAGTAAGGGAGAAATTCGTAGAAGTGGCAGTGTTAGAGCTGCTGCATGTGGCACAAGGGTGCAATCACTAGACCCCAGGCAGTTTCATTGCAGTCTGTGGGTTGCCTAGCGATTGTGGAAAGAGCACAGATGACTCAAAATAAGCTCCTGCCGTGTGGTTCTGAAATATTAATGTGTTTTAGTAATAAGAGATACGTCTTTTCTTGTTCCTTAATCTTTATTGATGTTTTAAAAACAAAACAAAAGCATAGAGCTAACATTACTTTTCTGGAGGAGAAAATAAAGCCCTTAAAAGCCATATAGATATAATGAATATTTCTTATGTACTGAATAGCTCATATGTGCTGCTGAGAAATTAATGGATACTACATAGGCTGTATTTTAAACAGATTTTGCAAGGATTTCCTCATTCTATCTTATAACACATCTTAGTTCCACAACAAGCTTATGTAAAACAGATGAAATAAGGAATCTAACAATGCAGTTCCAACATAGTTATTCCAGATTAAGACCACTGAATTCATTAGGCTTATAGTGGAGTAATGCTGCATAGGATTGCATTGTTAGATTTTTTAAAAATAAAAGTAAAATGCTAGTAAACCAGCTGCTGCAAAGGCAAGACATTGTTCCAGTTAGTTTACAAAGCGAACAGTTGGCATTTCTGTTTTTAAAATTGGCTGGAGGTGTAAAAATGCTAGTCGATTGAGCCAGGTTTTTGTTGGTACTCAGGATAATTCATAGTGGTGATGATGCTATTTCCACCAACAGGTGAAAGTTAAGGAACTGAAAATGGCAAGCTTATATAGGGGGTCTGAAAAGGGGGGAAATTAAAACAACCTTTATAACAACCTTTTGTATCTACAGTGAGGAAGTTGTAAGTTTTAGTTTATGATTACCTTAGTTATTAAATTGCACGCATGCATATACACTGCATGGAACCATGGTAATTAGAAATAGAAGCAAGATTTAAAGGCATTATTTCCATTGGCTCTGAAGTAGAAGGTGGGTTAATTTTTCCATGATATATATTTTCTCTGTGTGTTCCAACATGTTACTTCCACTACTTTATTAGAAGCTTTCAGAAGTCAATGGAAATAACATTTAACTGTCTGATTGGAAAGACGGGCTTTCTGTGACATTCTAGGCATACAATGAGCTTGTGATATGATATGAGTTTGTGATGTGATATGATTAAAGCTTAAAAAGCTTTAATCAACACAGAGAGAGGAAGTTTTCTAATGGTGTTGCTCTATGATGCTCAGTGGAGTTATACCCTTCTAAGCCCTTTGACTTTAATGGACTTAGAAGAGTATAACTCTGTTTTAGGATTGCACTGTCAAGCTACTTCTGTTAATCTGAAATTACTGCTCAATAAGTCAAGAGTTGTTTTACCACACAGGATCTTGGCATTTCTTTATATTCTGTACTTAACATTTTAAAGCTGTTTTTCACTATCCCTGTAATAATATCCATAGATGTTTTAAAATTTAGCCAATCATTCATGTTAAAATTGTTGTCAGTTTTATCCTATGATGGTGTAAAGTGCTGTCAAGTTGTAGCCCACTTGTGGCAACGTGTACATGGGATTTTCCAAGTAATTGCATGCAGCAATGCTATTCAGAGGTGAATTAAAATCAGGAATTACAGGTATTAGTTTTTGAACAAGAAATAAGTTTGTCTTGCCTTGGATTATATTGAACACATGAAGCTGTCTTATACTGAATTAGACCATTTGTCCATCAAGATCAATATTATCTACTCAGAAAGGAAGCAGCTCTTCAGGGTCTCAGGAAGGGTCCCTTTAACAGAAGATACCGGCTGTTGGACTGGGGGACTTTTTGTATGCATATCAGACACCCCTTCCCTATTAATGCATTGTGGATTTATAGTTTCTGTTTGTGATATTTTTTGGTAAACTGCTACAGTAGCTTGCTGATAGTGGTTTAGATATAAAAAAGTACATATGTATGAAAACACATGGGAAAAGCTGTACCTCTGCCCTTGTTACAGAAAGGTTATTTTTTAGAGATTGTGCTGAATCCCCCTCTTGAGAGCTTTTAAGAATGCCCTTCTGCATGCATCAATATTAAGTCAGCGCGTGCTTGGGCTTGTGTCCCAACATTACCAAAAAGATACTGGATGAGAGGGATTTGGGCACCAAGGATGTGCATGCTGACTTGAGGCAACAGGGTCATGGGAAGTAGGTGACACATATTTCCGTGGCAGTATGAAGACAGTCTTGATCCTTAGCGCGTCTGACTTCTCAACTTCGTTTATTTCAGCAGTTTCGACTTAGGAGGGTGTGTGGGAGTAGATCATTGCAATGGCAACAGTAACTGTATTTTTCTTGGCTCTTTGTCTTTTATTGTTTGAACTTTTGTTTTAAACCTTGTCCTTAGTTTCTTTGAGAGAAAAGTGAGCCATAAATGTCTTAAATAAACTCCAAGGTGGAATCTTTCTATTCTGCCCCCCTCCCTTCCTCCATCATTTTGGCCCAAGGCCACACTTTGAAAATAGAGGGAACAAGGTGAAGGCCTACAAAGTATCCTGGAAAGAGGCAGCAATTGGGAAATCCTACCTCAGCTTCCAAAATCTGCACCTCCAAAATGCATCAAGCACTTACAGACTTGTAACAGGTAGTTTTCCCTTCCTCCTTTTCTTCCTTGAACTGACCAGTTGCTGTCCGTATTGCCTGCCCCCTAGAGCACATTCAGGCTTCATGAAGCCATGTCTGGGTTTTCCTCTTTTGGTTAATTTACAGCATCATGTTTTAGCACACATGGAGAATCCCCAGATTGTGGTAAAATCAAGGTAGCCCATTTACACTGCTTTTGTGATCAACAGATTCCCATCACTTTACTACTAGGAGAAGTGCCGATTATCCCATCATTCCAGCCAACAATCTGTATGGTTTCAACATTTTAACATGTAAACTGGCATTCCTTAAATAGTTATTCTACAGTCTCTTCACTGACGTTGTGTACCTTCTGAGCCCGGTTTCTCTCCCAGGCATGTCAACTCAGTGGTGACTGGGATTGCAGGTGCAGCCTCTTCCCCAAAGAATCCTTTTGACAGCTCTCCTCCAACCCCTTGCCAATGATTTTTAGCTAATAAGTTTTTTCTTTCTAACAGGAGGAGGCTTCACCTTACTCTCTACTTGATATTTGCTTGAATTATCTGACTACTGACTTAGAGAAGTTTTGTACTGAAAGGCATGATGGGACATTGTGCTTGCAAGAGCCTGGAATATTTCCCCAAGAGGTGGCTGACCGATTGCTGCGGACAATGGCATTTAATGGTATAATGATTCTTTTTATGGATATCCTAATTAAAGTTAAAAAATACAAGCAGGGGACCCACAAGGAGTTACAAGGGGCATCTCATTTTCCCCTCCCCCACCATTTACCTTCCCTGAAAGCCCTGGTAGCCCCTCCCATTTTCTTGCTTCTTTCTCTCCCTCCCTCCCACCCACCTACCCATCTTTTATTTGTGCCTCCATCTTCAGCTATATTTATTATTTCATTTATACTCCACTTTCTCCACAGAAAGACTTTGGGAGACTCAAAGCAGTTTACATCATTCTCCTCTCTTCCATTTTATCCTCACAAAATCCTGTGGAGTAAGTTAGGCTGAGAATGTGTAACTGGCCCAAAGTCACCCATTGAGCTTCCACAGCAGAGTGGTGATTCAAACCTGGGTCTCCTAGATCTTTGTTTGAAACTCTAACCACTACACAACATTGGCTTTTGTGGTGGAGGAAATAGTGGCTGTTGAACAGTAGCAAGCAGCCAGTTATGGGTAAGTCATGCAAGTTTTGTGGTAGCAAGACACCTGGTGGTTGCTTGCACACCTGGCCCTGATGAGGTCAAAATAGTCCTGGAAAGGGCCCTGCTCCTTCCCCTGCTGCTCCTTACTGACAGAAACCAATGCTGGCAATACTGTGTAGTTGCCTAGCAATGGCCATTGAGGGCATTTGTTTCTTAAAGCAACAGGTGCTACTTCCATTATTTGGGGTTTTTACCCCCTCCTCCCAATTTTTTTTTGCAAACTTGGGGCTTTTCTCAGGTTTGTAGCAAGACCTGTCTTATTTTCCCGCATGAGGCCATGGTGAAAATTAGTTATACTGATATCCATGTGAATTGTTTCTTGATATTGTATTTTATTATCACAAGCAATGTGATTTTGTGTCATTGGAGATCAGTGGCTTCTTTTGTCAGGCAGTCATTTAAAATGATCTCCGGTTAAGGGAAGTCTGTTGCACTCATACAGCATACCTAGGGGTGTTCTAACAGGCCTATTATGCAAGATACTGGAGTTAACCCTTTCCAGAGAAAAAAGTTCTGTGCATTGCCTAGCTGATACCACATGTCAGTTTGGAGGGAGTTATGCTAGCACTGATCTGAGGAAGGGGGATAGAATTCAGCTCTGGAGCAAAGGCCTGGCATCCTGCTGGATCCTATATGCCTTGGCTTCTGCACAGTAATTTCCCCAGTACCATGAAACCCCCCAAAAAGAAGCCTCAGAACTAAGAGGGTTTTCTTCTCTTCTGGGAAACCTCCCTTTCTTCGACCCAGAAAGCCTCAGTCCCAAAGCTAATGGAGGAATTCCTAGCTGAGATATCTTCTCTAGAGATGGGCACGAATCAAATTACGACCCAAAAAAACACACGAACCAGGCCAGTTTGTGGTTCGCGAACCAGTGGTTCGTGGAAGCTCGTTTCTATGAACTTCCATGAACTTCCATGAACTGGTCTACTGGTTCCTTTGGGTCGTAAAGGGGCAGTTTAAATGGCCATTTCCCCAGGGAAATGGCCATATAAACTTGCAAGTGGCAGGTCCCTTTAAACTATCAGGTGGCAGGGGGGGATCCCCCCTTGCCGCCTGTCAGCTGATAGTTTAAAGGAACCTGCTGCTTGCAAGCCGCAGGGCCCTTTAAACTGCCCAAGCCCCAGCCCCAGCCCCACACTTACCTTGCCCTGTGGGCCCACGGCATCCTCCCCCTCCTCCTGCAAGGGGTGGGAAGGCCGTTTTTTGCCTCTTCTGCCACTGTGTGGGCCCGCAGGGCGGTGGTGGAGACTGAAAACAGCCTTCCTGCCCCTCAAATGGCCGCCACGGTGGCCAGCTGATAGTTTAGAGACCTGCTGCTTGCAAGGCAGGAAAGTGCCCTTTAAACTGTCAAATGCCCCTTTCCTGCCACGCTAAGCAGCTGGAAAGGGGCATTTAAATCCCACGAACCACGAACTGGTTTGTAAACTTGCCCCAATTCGTGCCAGTTTGTGGTTCCCGGTTCATGAAAATCCACGAACCTCATGGTTCAGTTTTTTTGTGGTTCATGCCCATCTCTAATCTCCCCATCCTTGCTTCCAATTTTTAAAAACATCCATGATATGTCTATTACTGCTTTTTCAACAGGACTGTTGAATGAGGCAACTGTGGGCATTTTTCGAGGCAACCAGATGCGCTTGAAAAGAGCTTGTATCCGCAGAGCAAAAATATCTGCTGTGGCTTTTCGGAAAGCATTTTGCCACCATAAGCTGGTGGAACTTGATGCTACAGGAGTGAATGCAGACATTACCATCACAGACATCATCAGCGGACTTGGCAGCAATAAATGGATCCAGCAAAACCTCCAATGCCTTGTACTGAACTCATTAACTCTTTCATTGGAAGATCCCTATGAAAGGTGCTTCAGTCAGTTGACTGGTCTTCGTGCTTTGAGCATTACCAATGTTCTCTTTTACAATGAAGATCTAGCTGACGTGGCTTCGCTTCCGAAATTAGAAAGCTTGGATATATCCAACACCTCAGTCACTGATATAACTGCACTACTGGCCTGCAAGGATCGCCTCAAGTCTCTTACCATGCACCACCTGAAATGCTTGAAAATGACAACCACTCAGATTTTGGATGTCATACGAGAGTTGAAATATCTGAATCATCTTGACATTTCAGATGATAAGCAGTTCACGTCTGATATTGCACTACGCTTGTTAGAACAGAAAGACATCTTATCCAGTCTTGTATCATTGGACATTTCAGGCAGGAAGCATGTTACTGATGAAGCTGTAGAAGCATTTGTTCAACAGCGACCATCCATGCAGTTTGTGGGGCTGTTAGCGACTGATGCTGGCTACTCATTATTTCTTACAGGAGAGGGACACTTAAAGGTTGGTATCTTTGGCAGGGGCGGGGGGATGACACATACCTGAAATACTAATTCTGAAATAAGTCCTTGTGCAAAGCTTAAAATTCTGGTTGGTGACAAGTGGATCTCTTCTGATGATGGGAGGCGATAAGGCTAGATACTTTTTGGTTTCTTAAGGCTATCAAAGGGCCTGCTGTCCCAGAAATGCCGTTGTTTTCATTTTGCATTGAATTTGCATTATTTTCAGGTAAAATGTGGGACAGCTAAGTGAGCCTTGCTTGGACCCCACCTCCAACTGTGGAGCCAGACGAGAGAATAGTCCCAGTGTACTCTACCTGCTTCTCTTTCTCTATTTTCTTCTGACATTTCAAGCCGTTACACTTTGTCTCTCACTGGCCATTTCTTCATTTACCATATGCTTTTTTCCTCAGCCGCTTACATTCTAGTTTTCAGGTAGTTGCTTATTTATTTATTTGTTTATTTATTTATTTATTGTCCACTTTTCTCACTGAGACTCAAGGTGGATTACACGGTGTAATACAATCAACAACTGAGACGTTAAAAATGTGTGCATTGCAGAAATTTGAAAAAAGCATACATTCAAATACAGGAAAAGAGATGGACCTTACTGAAACAAACATAAGCATTTTGATATGACTTATTAAATCATACAGATATTACCCAATAGGAGCATAACTACATCAACAGACAGTACTTGGTAGGATAAACTGCAGTCATTGCCCCTTTACCACAACATCTCTCTGAACCATTTCCTTACAGCACCACCCTACTGCCTGAGTAAAAAAAAGCCCTCCTGAATAATTCAGTTTTAGATAGTTTGTGGAAAGTTAAGAGAGCAGGAGCCTCCTTGAACTGTTCAGGCAGGCCATTCCATAAGATGGGGGCCACCACAAGAATGTGCTTGCGTGGGTAGCTGTTGATTTTGTCCATTTGCAGGGTGGCATCTGCAGAAGGCCCTGTTCACATGAACAAAACTGCTATGGTGGAACTTAGAGGGAGAGGTGAATGTGCAGATACGAGCGGACATGGCCATGAAGGGCCTTGTATGTGATGGTCAGAACATTAAATTGAGCCGGTGGAGAACATTAAACTGGATGGATAGCCAGTGGAGTGAGCTTGGGCCATTGGATCATCCACATATGTTGTATAGCTTTAATTTTTGATGGTCTGTTAGCTAGCTCGCTAGATGGATAGATGCATAGCGAGCTAGCATTGATTTACTGTAAATGTTTCTTGTCTTTGTAAGCTGAATAGTGGTGCCTGTTAAGGCCTAATGGCAAGATACACCTATAATAAATAATAAAATTCACTCAGGGAGATGCAAATCCATCAATTTTTCTGAAAGGTTCCTCTCACAGGTACCAGAATCTGCCTCTCACTTGCTCTTCAAACTTTCCTAAGTTAATAATAAAAAACTAAGAAATCAGCATGAAGGCTTTTAAAGGGGAAAATTGACTTTATTGCCTATATACTCTTCATCCCTCACATTGTGACAAAACCTCAAAGTAGTTTTTGCGATTGGGACTTTAAAGGCAATGTTGTTGCTTTTCTGGTGCACCTTTTGACAGGGTAAATGTGAGGGTGCTTGCCGATGGCATTAATGAGCCCCTTTAGATTATAGCTTGTGGGCAGCTGATCCTGGCTAGAGAAAAAGAATGCTTGTCTCCCTTCATACAATGCCTCTCGTCTTTCCCTCTGGTGTACAGCATAAGCTGTCTTATTCTTAAAAGCCTTAGTTATACAGCAAGGAGACTAAGCTAATGTTTTTAATGGTTGGGAAGGGATTCTGTTGCTTTGTCACTTTTACCATGCCAAGCAGCATAGCAGTGAAAAGTGGGCAGTTGAGTTTGTACCTGAAGGAGAGAAGAATAATTTTCTGCCCAGCAAGAAGTGACAGACCTGTGAAAAGGTCATTTCATACCTAAAGGCATGTTCTCCTCTGGTAACCCATCATAATCCAGCACTCTAGCAGGTTTATCTGCAGTCTTGAACTATTGTTCCTTAGATCTCAAAACGGCGGCTGACTGAGAGACTCATTTCTGTGGGCTTCTGCTTCCTGGGCTTTATAGCCAGGCAAGGTTGGGGAAATCAACCTGAGCCTGTCTCCTTATTGATAGGAGACACCCCAGCATGTGGTGCTGGATAGATCTGGAGATTATTTGGCTCTTTTTAATTAGAGAGCTGAAGACTCCCTGGCGTTCAGAGGACACAAACTTCAGCAGAAGCAGGACTGAAGGCGGCTGGAAGGACAGATAAATCTGCCAGGATCATTTGTATATACATATATATCCTTTTGACTATGCTAGGACCTTTTTTCTTTTTTCTTTTTTGTTCTTCTTTTAAAAGAACAAAGGAAAACTATAAACTATGTTTAATTTTGCTGTCTGGATGAAGGAGGCTTGTAAAAAAACTGCAACTCTTTATAAAAGTAAAAAGCAAGTACTTACATTTAGTCTTTGGCTTTAAAAATAATTGGGATGCTGACCTTAAAAATATTGCATTTAATTTTGGGAAGAAAAAGATTGCGGATTCTAACTTGGAAGAGTTGCTTCCAGGAAGAATGTTTACAGTTTCACCTCGGCATTTTAACAGACAATTAAGGGAACTATTTTAAACATATCTGGGAACTCAGCCAATTCTGGGCATTATCTCTTTCTTTTTTCCTGGCTTCAATATTATGCCCTGTTTGTTTTATTTTTCCTTTTTTTTCTTTTTCAAGAAGAAATAAGATGCGACAGCTGATTTCAAACTGTTTGGATTATTGGACTAATTTTGGATTACAAATTACCTACAAGGAAATATTTAAAGTTATAGCTCAGTTAAAATTCATTTATTAGCTCATCTTTTAAATATATATTGTTGAATTAGAACTGTTGCTATTATAACACTTCTTGATTGCATTATGCGACTTTGAGAGAGAGAGAAAAATGGCTGAACATTGAATATTTTAGAAAGCTATAGACTAAACTCTGACGTCATAGGATGACCGAGAGTAATATTCCAGCTACATAATCACCACCTACTGGCTTGAATAATGAACTGACTTTTCTCTTACTAATCTATTCTAAGGATAGACTTCTTGAGGTATTTAAGTGAAGAAGGAGTCAAGTTGAACTGAAGAAAATGGTTGCAGCTATGAAAAACGCTAAAGCCAAACTAAGTTCAGAAGATGTCATAAATATATCTCAAAAAATAATCTCAAGTCATATTAAAACTTTGTTTATAAAATTAAAGCAAGAGTGTAAAAACACTTTAACCCAGTAGCAGCAAACAAGAAGCAGTGCTGGAAGATAAGGAATCATTAACTCAGTTACAGCAAATGGACCAGAATACGTGAGGATCTTTCACTGAATCAAGGAAAGATTTCCAGAAGCTAAGAACTAAATTACTTTCTGGATTACAATAAATAAATCAGAAAACTCAAGAAAATAAAGATACTCAAGAAATTAAGATACAACAGAAGTTGTTCAGAGAGATACAAGGAAAAATTGAATCAAGCAAGCCCATTGATAAGAGCAGACCAGAGAATGGGAATTTTGCAAATGGAATTCAGAAGCAATAATCTGAGCTTTCGCGGAACTCGAGAAATGTTGGATGATTTGGCTTTAGAGAGTGTATTTTGAGGATTAGTACGAGACTTTGAAGGTCCAAGGCGACTTTGATCCAGGAGGCCCCTTCCGACAAGATGATCCAATGATTATACAGCTTTTTGGAAACTGAGCAAATTAGAATCAATTCAAGGCATGCAAGTTGGAAGAAAGTACGAAGGAAAGAAATACAAGTGGGATTGGGGGGGGGAGATTTATTTTGAAGTTTATCCATCCTGTTACTTAAAATTATTGTTGATTTATACAACTATGTTATAGAATTTTCTTTCTCTTTCCTTCAATATCATTCTTATTACTTCATTCTTAAGACTATGGTCTTTTTGTACGATTGGATGCATTTTCTATATACACAACAGGTCAATTTATTAAATTTAGAATGTATAATTAATATTAAAATAGACTAATAGTTAAGCTGAATAGTTAACCAATAAGTTAATATACTAAATATTATGAGGCTGAATATGATGTTGAATACAAAATGTTTAAAGTCTCACCTTGTGCTGAACCCTAAAAATATGTTATTAGATTTTCTACCAAGAAGTATTAGTTCGTCGTCGTACTTCTGTGCAGCCCCACATTGGGACTGCGCAGGCGCAGGCCAGCCGTGGAGAGATTTACCTAGCTTTTAGAAATGTTAAAGGGGACGCTTGGCACGCAGCAGTGTTCCCGCCAAAACGCGGCCAACAGCTCGAACGTCCCCGCATTCCCTCAGTTCCTTTTTCACCACCATCGAGGAAGGCTTTTCCTAGTGTTAGCTATTCGTCAGTGTTTTTTCAGCGTTCTTCGTAGTTCTTTTGGCGGAGATATCTTCCCTTTCTAACATCTTGGGAGATATCCGGCTTTATGATGTCTCAATCATCATTATTTAAGAAGTGCCAGCATTGTGGGACGAAAATGACCCAGTCAGACGGTCATGACCTGTGCCTTCTCTGTTTCGGCGAGGCCCATGTTGTGGAGCGCTGCACCATCTGTATGTCCTTCACTCCCGACGGCGGGGAGCGACAGGAAGGCCAGGTTGAGGGTTTTCCTGTGGGAGTCCAATCTTCTCCCCTTCAAGTCATCGGGAGGTCAATCGGGTGAGAAGCTGCGCTCCTCTGCTCCTTCCCTGTCCCCATCGCGAAGGTCCTCAGATCCGGCTCCATCTTCGGATCCGACGGAGCAGCCCGCTCCGAGGCGTTCATCGAGTTCCGAGCCCGCTTCAGGTGAGCCCTCGGTTCCATCAAAAAAGCTATCTGCCTCCCAGTCTTCGACTGCTAGGGCTACTTCGGAGCCCCCGCCTAAAAAGGCCAAGTGGAAGTCCAAAAGCAAGAAGCGGGCTCTGTCCACGACCACTGTTAGCCGGGGTCGTCCATCCCCCATGCCTGTTGCGGCTGAAGGAGAAGTTGACGACTTTCTCCATACCCCGTCTCCTCCTCGCACTCCGCTGCCTGTGGTACAAGATGACTATGTGGCCATGCCGAGTCTCTCGGAACTGTGTATATCCTTTGAGCATTCCTTACCATCCGCTCCGGTTCCATCTGAGTTGCCGGCTTCGTCTCTACCCTGGTCCTCGGTTCCAGCTAGTGATCCTCAGCGCTCTGCTCCAGGGCAGTGGCCGCCACAAGTGCCTCCTTCTCTGCCGCCCTGGCAACTGATTCCGGGCGTAGGTAACCTGGCTACATGGAAGGATTTTGTCTCCTGGCTGCAATCGTCAGCATCCTTCCTCCAACGCTCCATGGTTCCGAGTGCATCGGTTCCGATCCAGCCGGCCATGTCTGCCTATCCTCCTGCGCCGCCTCCCTTTCCTTCCACCTCTCAGGGAGTGCCACAGTCTTCTGCTGTGCAAGGAACCCGTCCATCGGTTCCGACCATGCCGACTACCTCCGTTCCGGCGCCTGCTCCCCCGGAGTTTTCCAGCTCAGAAGACGAAGAAGGCTTTGCTTCTCCATCTGAGTACTCGTCTGACATGGCGTCTAATCCATCTCCTGATGAAACAGTGGGAGAAGTTCGTTCCTCTTCCCCGAACGACGACTATCGGATGTTTGCGGAGCAGATGACTTGTATGGCAGCTGCCCTTGAGATCGACGTCTCTGCTACCACCAACAAGCCTAAGAGTAAGCTCTTGGAGGCCTTGTACTCCGGGTCCCCAGTTTTGGTGGCGTTTCCTCCTGTTGAGGACTTTATGGACAATGCCCATGCTCTCTGGCAAACTCTATCGTCGATTCCGGCGACCGTGCAGAAGGTGGACCGGTATTATCGTCTGAAGCAAGAAGACTGTCCCTTCCTGTTCGCCCATCGAAAGCGGTCTTCCCTGGTGGCCGAGGAGGTCCACGCCCGGTTCCGACACGGTTCGTCCTCCGCGCCAGCTGACCGTGAAGGTCGTAAGCTTGACAACGTCGGTCAGAAGATCTACTCTTTGGCATCCATGGGGTTCCGCATTGCCCATTTCTAGGCGATCATGGGCTCTTACAACCTGTTCCTCTGGAAGCGTCTGTCTTCCTATCTTTCTGACCTCCCAGAGGATCGGCGTCCCCTGGTCAAGGCATTGCAGGCGGAGGCGATCAAGCTGGCCAAGCAGCAGATGACCGCGGGGAAGGATGCTGCTGACTGTTCCGCCCGGTCAGTGGCATCTTCTGTGGTGCTGAGGCGTCACGCCTGGTTGCGGTCCACAGCTTTACCCCTAGACAAACAAGCCAAAATAGAGGACTTCCCCTTTGAAGGTGCCCTCCTCGGAGAAGACCGATGACTCCCTCTCTCAGATGAGGAAGAATCATCAGACTGCGAAGTCTCTTGGGGTCATCACGTCTCAGCAGCCCAGTGTTCCAAGGTACCGTTCCAGGCGGTTCCATGCTTACCAAACCTTGTACCAGCTGTAACACCAGGGGCAATTCTCCTACAGTCAGCCCTACGGTCAGCGGTCTTACTCGGCCCCGCAGAGGCACGCATCCAGGCGATCCGGCTGTTCCAGGGGAAAGCAAGCCCAGCCTTCTTCTCCTAAAGCCTCAACTTCTGGGCAAAAGTCCATCTTCTGACTAGGCCTGGATGCTCCCCAGTTGATCCCTGCGAGCACTGTTCAGTTTGCTCCTTTCCTGGACAGGCTTCGGCCTTTTCTGCCCGTTTGGCAGCTGGTTACTGATGATTCTTGGGTCCTCACAATCATGGCCCATGGTTACAAGTTGTTGTTTATTGACACCCCTCCTCTTTCTCACCCTCCCCGTTCCTCTTCCTGTTCTGATGTTGTTCTGCAAAATAATGTTTTGGAGTTACTAAATAAGGGTGCTGTCCGTGCAGTTAATCTATCTGAGTCCCCTTGGGGGTTCTACTCCAGATACTTTCTTGTGGACAAGAAGGACGGTGGGTCTCGACCCATATTGGACCTTAGGGGTTTCAATACTTATCTCAAGGTCCAGAAATTTCAGATGCTGACCTTGGCACCTTGGCAAAGGTCATAGAGCTCTTGGAAGTGGGCGTCTGGCTGGCCATCATTGATCTGAAAGATACCTACTTCCATGTCTCCATCTATGAGGGGCATAGGAACTACCTCCGCTTTCTCTGCGGGGGTACGGTTTACGAATATACGGTTCTGCCTTTTGGGCTGGCCTCGGCCCCCCGTGTATTTACAAAATGTATGGCCACTGTGGTGGCGTATCTGAGGTCCATGGGCTGTGTCATCTACCCTTACCTGGACGACTGGCTCCTAGTGGGGCCCTCTGCTGAATCCCTCCAGGATCACCTTACCCTCACCTTGTCATTACTTTCCAGGTTGGGGCTTATGGTGAATTTTGACAAGTCTGTTCTATCCCCTGTCACGGCCATACACTTTATTGGCGTCCATTTTGACTCTCCTCTGGGAAGAGCGTATTTACCCCCTGATAGGCTCCGCAGGCTAGCTTCTCTAGCCCGCCACTTTATTTCTAACCGTTATCAAACGGCTTTGCTGATTCAGACCTTGCTGGGCCTTATGGCCTCCTCTACTGGTGTAGTATTTTTTGCACGGTTACGTATGAAACCCCTGCAAAATTGGTTTGTTCGCAAGTTCAATCCTCTGACCATGAGTCAACATCAAAGGTTTTCTATACCTAGAGTGGTACTGAGGTCCTTGGGCTGGTGGACGGTCTCAGAAAATTTATCTGCAGGTTGCACATTTGGTACCTTTCTGGCTGAGGTCACTGTCTCTACTGACGCCTCTACCCTAGGGTGGGGAGGGCGTTGTGGCAGTTTGACGGCCCAAGACACTTGGTCCCCAGCTGAAGCTGGCATGCATATTAATGTGTTAGAGCTTAGAGCGATCTGTTACTCCCTTGCTTCTTTTGCAGATGTGCTTCGCAACAGATGGGTTCAAGTCCTTTCGGACAACACGACAGCCTGTTACTACCTCAACAAGCAGGGAGGAACGGTCTCGCTCAAGCTCTGCGCAGAAGCCACGGCTCTGTGGAACTGGGCCATAACCAACAGCGTCCTTCCAAGAGCCATTCACATTGCAGGGGAGCTCAACACCTCGGCAGATACGCTCAGCAGGATGTTTCTGCCCCAGCACGAATGGTCCCTCAACCTTGCCTACCTTCAACTGGTTTTCCGCAAGTGGGGTTGTCCACGGGTCGACCTGTTTGCGACGGTCGTGAACAAGAGGACACCCTTGTTCTGTTCTCAGGCTGGGATAGACCCCCAATCCCTGGGGGATGCATTCCAAATTCCCTGGACCCCGGGATTCTTTAACGCCTTCCCGCCCTTCCCTCTCCTGCACAAGGTTCTCTGCAGGGTCAGGGCCTTCAAGACCCACTGCATCCTGGTGGCCCCATGCTGACCCCGTCAAGAGTGGTTTCCCCTGTTGCTCTCCCTTTCTCGGGGACGATGCCTGCCTCTGCCGCCTGTTCTGGACCTGCTCTTCAGAGACGGAATCTGGCACCACAATGTGGAGATCCTAAAACTGGCTGCCCGGCTCCTGTACCCCCCGGAATAGGCCTGTCTTCTGGAGTCCTGCGGGTCATTCTCAATGCCCGCAAGCTGTCCACCAGACTGTCCTATCATAGGAAATGGTCCCGTTTTTCCCACTGGTTGGTCCCTAAGGGGGTCTCCCCCTTTGCCTGTCCTTTGCCCCTAATATTGGAGTACCTCCTGGGTCTGCAGTCGCCTTTGCCAGCATTAAGGTTCATATGGCTGCGATTTCTGCTTTTCATGAGCAGATTGATGGGAGAACTGTTTTTGCCCACTGGCTTTCTAAACAGTTTCTGAAGGGTCTGTTTAAGACTTTCCCTCCTAGGGCTCCACCGGTTCCTCAGTGGAGCTTGTCACTAGTCCTTTCCCAACTGATGCTCCAGCCCTTTGAGCCTCTGTCAACCTGTCCCTTGCCATTGCTCACACAGAAAGTGGCCTTTTTGGTGGCGGTTACGTCCTCCAGACGGGTGGGGGAACTTACCGCTTTTCGTGTTGACCCACCATTTCTGCAGTTTTTCCCAGAAAAGGTTGTGCTCCACACTAGCATGGAATTCCAACCCAAGGTGGTCTCAAAATTTGATTTACAACAAAAGGTGGTCCTCCCTTTCTTTTTCCCATCCCTCTTCCCCAGGGGAACAGTCACTACACACTTTGGATCTGAAATGTGCTTTATTGTTTTATTTGCATCGCACCAAATGTATCAGGAAGTCTCCTGCACTGTTCGTGTGTTACTCTGGTTCCCGTAAAGGTCTTCCTGCTTCTGCCCAGCCCATCTCCCGATGGGTGGTGTCTGCGATTAAATTCTGTTACCGTCAGGCTGGAGTACAGTGCCCTTTTTCATTGACTGCTCATTCGACTCGAGCGCAAGCTGCTTCTGCTGCCTTTCTCTGTGGAGTCTTTCTTCAGGACGTCTGCCAGGCTGCAACTTGGTCTACACCAGACACCTTCATCAGACATTACTCTGTGGACGTGAATGCACGGTGTGAATCAGCTGTTGGCACGGCTGTCCTGCATTCCTTATTCATACCCGCCCCCATTGGTGAGGAGCTTGCTATTCTCCCAATGTGGGGCTGCACAGAAGTACGACGACGAAAAACAGGGTTTCTCACCTGTAACTGTTGTTCGTCGAGTATCTTCTGTGCAGACACACATTCCCTCCCGCCTGCCCCGCTGTGAGTGCTGTTTTCTATATGTTGTTGGCTCTCTGGCGGCTCAGGTGAACTGAGGGAATGCCGTGGACGCTCGAGCTGTTGGCCGTGTTTTGGCGGGAACACTGCCGCGCATGCGCGGTGATGCCGAGCGCCCCTTTAACATTTCTAAAAGCTAGGTAAATCTCTCCGTGGCTGGCCTGCGCCTGCGCAGTCCCAATGTGTGTCTGCACAGAAGATACTCGACGAACAACAGTTACAGGTGAGAAACCCTGTGTTTTTTTCCCCCTGTATAACAGACCAATTGAGGGAGAGGAGTAATGTTATGAAATTTAGTTGTGTTATATATCTTGCTTATATTTTCTATGTACCTTAAATCTATTACCATATAGTCTAAATATTTATTTCTGTTGTAGCTTAAATTTAGTATTCTGTATTTTGTACAAGATTCTATGCACTTTCTATTTTTCCTTTCAAATAAAATTCTATTTTTTTCAAAAGAAAACTGTTGTTCTTACATTTGAATAGACACTAAAATGGTGTCTTACAAAGGTACTTCTCAGATGGGTCACTAAGCTTATGTGGTAACAGATTGTAACCATGTATATACAACAGAAATCATTCTGTAGCTTTTTTGAAGAGCAAAGGCTTTTTTACTGACATGTCATTATCATGTTTGACAAACTAGGATGAAATCCTCTTCAGTATCAATACCAATGGCTCATAAAAGCAAACCAATGCAATGTCTGCTATCTTATTTTTATACTTGTGTGATTTTTAAAAAAATGTATAAGTGCACTTCTATCTCTTTCCAAGTGATTAATGTATTCTGCTGAAATATTTACTTCAATTGTAATGTTAATGTTACTTTGAATCTTTTGGAGAAATCTGAAGTTAAGGTCTCTCATCTGAAACATCTAGGATGTTTAGGTCCGGGTTACGTTTGATGGATCCATTATTTCACTTCTATGATGCTTTGCTGCACATTTTGTGCATTGAATTTGCCTAGGAGCATAGAACTTGCAGTGCTTAAGAATGTTGAAATATTGACTTATTTCACATGCATAATTGATAGGTTCACACTACATCATGGGTCTACTTCATGTGGATAAAATTACAGAAGGTGGAGTGACATGAAAAGTAATAATACAAAAAAATCATTGAGAGAAGGCATATGATAAAAGTTTTCTGATTTATTTAAATAAGTGGTGGGTTTGTCAAAAGCCTGCTGGATTTTGATCACAATATCTGAATTTATAGAGTTATATGTCTTGAATCCTGTTTTTGCCAAATGTTGGTAGCAATGCTATCTAGATTGCTGCAATTCATATAGCAAAGACTGTCCAATTATTTGTTTGTTATAGTCCACTATTCTCATCAAGACCCAAGGCAAATTACACAGTGCAAGTGAAATAAAATATAATCAACAGCTAGAACATTCACTGAGCAAAATACAATAATGAACAACTGTTAGGATATTCAATGAGCAGATACAATAGGGGCTAGTAACAGGCATAAAGCCAAGGACAGAGATGAAATCTTTCTGAAACAAAGTGTAACTAATTAACATGGACACTCCTTAGTAGGAGCATATCTAAATCAGTAGACAGTAACCAATGCCATAATCTGCAATCCCTGTCCGTACCAAGGCATCTCTCTGAGCTATTTGTTATGACACAGCCCTTTAATCTGAGTAGAAAGCTCTCTTGAATAATTCAGTTTTACATAGTTTGCAGAAAGCCAGGAGGATGGGAGCTTTCCTGACTTCCTCAGGCAGGCCATTCCATAAGGTGGGGGCTACCATGGAGAAAGTGCATGTACAAGTTTGTATGAGCTGTTGATTTTGCCCAGCTGCCCAATATATTTCGTCCCTAATTAAAAGATCTTGGGTAATAAGGATGGGAAAACCCTCTGCTTCAGAGATTATGGAAAGCTACTGACAAGTGCTAATCTACTACACTAGGTTGAAAACTATTCTTTTGCTTACAGTGTGGGAGGTCGACAGTTATTCTTGGTATAAGACTGTGTATCCCACTACTTGTTATGAACAGCATGTTAGCATAAAAGATGTTTATCACGTCTGCAGATGTCTTGGGATCTTGATTCTAAAGGACAACTGGGGCAGAGGTAATTGAGGGCAGAGGTAAACTCTTTATCAAGAAACTTAATCAAAAGCTTGAAAGGAGTTACAGACTTTGAAGAGCAGTGTGATGCTGTAGCTTCTGACTTCCATAGATCAGAATCTACCAGACATCACAGTGGAAGAATCCTTTGTTTGCTGTACAGTTGTTGCAACACAATGTTTGAGCAAAAATGCATGTGGCTGTTAAGAACCTAGCCAAAAGTTGGAGCAGCTAGTGATGTTCAAAGGAGAGAACATTAAGTTTTAATTCAAGTCGTGCAAAGCAAGACATTTGTGCAAAATACACTTAAAGATTATAAGGGCGTCCTCTGTGCTTTAGGGGCAAGTCAGGCACCACAATGCCATTTAAATACTCCCCAGTTGCTATTTTAACTTTGATGATTGTATCCCCCTAGCTTGAGATATTTAAAACATATAAAGAGTTCAAGTATGTACCAAGAATTTACCAGACTATCTCCATCTAGAAAGGTGACCATTGGGTCACAGGATTATTTGAAATAAAGAAATAATATAAGCAGTTTGTATCTATACTAAGGAACTAGAACTGTGCAAGCAATAGGATATAGAATTTGTGAAGGGACTATTAATAGGGGGTAGAGAACATGTTTTGCATGCATAAAGTCTCAGTCCCTGGCATTTGCAGTTAAAAGGCCTCAGATAGCAAACTCAGAAAGACCTCTATCTGAATCTTAGAAAACACCACCAGTCAGAGTAGTCAATAGCTAGATATAACAATACAATATAATGTTTTATATTCATGTAATTCACTTTTTATCATGGAGTGTGATACACCAGTTGTAGCAAGTACAAATTATTCCAGCATACACTCTTAAAATGCAACATTATGTCATATGAAGGAAGTTTCCTGTTGTAGCTACCAGAAAGGTTTGCTTGTTATATCCAGTAATGAATGGCAGATCTGATTTATATCGAGGTAAGAATGATAGTCAGAGAAACTTTGGGGAAGTTAAATAAGTGAAGTCTTTGGGTTTCATAAAATTTCCAGTTTTGTGTCTCATCTTTCAATAATGACAACAAAAAATTTATCTTCTTCTGCCTTTGTTATGAGAGCTTGTCGTTTTTGTTGGTATGTTGTAGGTATCAGGAGAAGCAAATGAAACTCAGATTTCTGAAGCTCTGAGGCGTTACAGTGAGCGAGCCTTCTTTGTGAGGGAAGCACTCTTTCATCTCTTCAGCCTTACTCATATTATGGAAAAAACCAAGCCAGAAATTCTAAAGGTAAAACCATTAAGCAATGATGAACCAGCTTTGCAAGCGTCTCTGTGTAAATGTCATCTGGTAAACCTGAGATACAATGGAATGAAATGTGCATGCATGATCAGAATAACCTCACAATCAAGTGAGGTTAACCTCCCAAGGGAGGAAGAAGAAAGCAAAAAACAAAAAGTATAGAACAAAATTTTTAAAAATTGTCATACTATATCCATATGATTATGCTAACCAGGGCTTTTTTTCAGGGGGAACACGGGGGAACGGAGTTCCGGAACCTCTTGAAAATGGTCACATAGCTGGTGGCCCTGCCCCCTGATCTCCAGACAGAGGGGAGTTTAGATGGCCCTCCGTGCCGGTGCGGAGGGCCATCTAAACTCCCCTCTGTCTGGAGATCAGGGGGCAGGGTCACCAGCCATGTGACCATTTTCTCTGAGGGCAACCCACTGAGTTCCACCACCTCTTTTCCCAGAAAAAAGCCCTGATGCTAACTCAATGTCAGGTTGTTGAAATGTTCCCTTATTTTTAACCATAAAAAAGAGAGGCAATAAAATTTAAAATGGAATAAAGAAAAGCAAAATGATTATCTCTCTCATGATAGAACATTTGGAAGAGAAGGTCATTTTAATCCTAATTTGAAGGGCAGTGGAAGAACATGGTATAAAAAACTCTTTGCTACAGTAAGGAAATATTGTCCCATCCTCCTCCATTTTGAAGTACTTGCTGCCTTTGGGTAACTTGAAGATTTGATGTAATAACTCAAATGTTTATCACGGGAGATGCAGTAATAGCCAACTCATTTAGCTGGTGTGGTAAAGTGGGTCTAACCGTGGGCTGAACTGCATGTGAGAGCAGCAAACTCATGTAACTTTGAATGCTTTCTGTGAAATGTCAATAAAGTGGCAAGATTTAGGATGAGGAAGCAGTTTTCCAGTAGAAAAAGGATGTGTTTGTGTTGCTGAATATTTTTCCTGTTTTCTGTTTCTCCCTCCTACAGCTCCTTTCCTCTCACAAACAAGCTCTGACACCTGAGCTTGGCTGGAGAGAAACTTGAGGCTGCCAACGGTCTGGGAGAAAACTATCCTGCCCCTTAATAGGATGTTATTTCCCTATACCATCAAAAGTTTTAACCACCCATCTCTACACATTAAGCCCTTCATTATTAAAGGGGCAGAATGTCTTTTCCTCCAGCTTAGGAAAAACTGATTTGGATGTGCATGGTACTAATAAGAATATGCTAGTGATGGTGAGTTTTTCTTTCCCCAGGCTTTGCCTCAGTCAAAATCCTGTACTCCTTTGCCTCAGTTTCTTCATACCCCATCCAATACTGAATAAATGTGGTCTTGGAAGAAAGGAAAGGGCTATATGAATGGCATAGCCTCTAATCAGGGGATAAAAATGCTAGTCTGTTCATCTGTGTCCTGGAAATTTTAAGTGTGTGTGTGTGTGTGTGTGTGTGTGTGTGTGTGTGTAAGATCCAGTCTTGTATAGTGGTTAGAGTATCAGACTAGGATCTGAGAGACCCAGGTTCAGGTGCCTACTTTACCATAGAAGCTTGCTGAGTGACTCTGGGCTAGTCACACTCTCAGTCTAACCTATGTCACAGGGTTGTCGTGAAGATAAAATGGAGGAGAGAAGGATAATTTAAACTCTTTGGGTGCCCACTGGGGAGAAAAGTGGGATATAAATGAAGTAAATAAAAATAAAAAATAGATAAGAAAAAGAGAGACTGAGGCTTACTTATAGCTAGTTCATAGATTCTTGGAGAGATAAAATTGACCAGGACTGCCACAAGTCCTTGGACAAAAGTTCTCTTTGTGCCCTCCCCAACTTTCAGAAGATGCCTAATTAGAACAAATACGTTCCTGCTGTCCCTCATCAGCACCATGTCCAGTTCCTAGAGCAATCTGAGCCCTTGGAATTTTGTACACATGGCTTCTCGCCTTCCTTGGCAGTTCTGAAGATGACTTTTCTAAAGATCTGAGTTTGAATCTGTTTTTTAAAAAAATGTGAGATCAAATTCTGATTGGGCTCTGTGTGTATGTTTGTTTTCAGCTGGTAGTTATTGGAATGAGAAACCACCCTCTCAATTTGCCAGTGCAATTAGCAGCGAGTGCCTGCGTATTCAACTTGACCAAACAGGAGTTAGCTCTAGGCATGCCTGTTAGGCTCTTGGCAGATGTCACTCACTTACTCCTTAAAGCCATGGAGCACTTTCCCAACCATCAACAGGTAAGCTTTTTTCTTTTTCAACACAAAGAGCTGAAACATTAAAATGCTGAAATATTTGGCACTCTTTCCAAAAATGAAAAATCATTTCCATGAATCTATTTAGAAGAGTTGAGGATTATTGACTTCTAATAGACCACTATTAAATCTACTGCAAAGAACAGGAGTGGGGAGCCTGTTCTGGAACAGGAATGTGGTTCATATGATCCCACAATGGATACGCCACACTACTGTGAAACTGGCTTAATCATAAAACACTGGTAAGTTCATCTGAGAATGCAGTCATTCCAGCAGCATTAGCTCTACATGGCATAATTTCTATTTACTTCACCTTCTGTCAAGGTAGCGGGTATTTTGTTGACAAGGTCTGGCAGACTTGAGTGATAATGTATTGTGAAGCTCTATACTATCCTTCCAACCTACTCTATTTTGTTGCATTTCATTCCAAAACAAATAACTGCAAAATGACAATAGCAAATTATAAGAAGGAAGTATTGTGGATCTTGATACATAAGAATACAAGGATGTTGCCTTCTAAGATTCAGATGAGATCACTGGTCCGTGTAGGCCAGTATTTTCTATTCAGTATTGTCTGGCCGACACTGTTCAAAGGCTTTCCCAGTCCTGCTTCCTTGAATCCCCTTTACTTGAATATGTTATGAAGGGAATCTGGGACCTTCTGAATGCAATGCAGATGCTCCATTACTCTGCTTTGGCCCCTTCCCAAACTGTGGTTTATTAGATTTCTGCTGCAGAAAAGGCAAAGCTGCAGAAACAGTATTTTGTTCTGAACACCATTTTGCTCTTTTACAGCTGCAAAAGAACTGCCTGCTTTCATTGTGCAGTGACAGGATACTTCAGGATGTTCCGTTTAACAGGTGAGTTTGTCCTCCTGAGTTAGAGGTTCAGGTTCTTTGGCTTCTCAGGAGCAAATTATGACTTCTTAAACAGTTGTTACAGTTTAATGCTTGGAAGTTTGTATACTGTGGTTGTGAAAGAAGCTCCGTTTATCAGATCCACGTGCCTGCCAAAGGTTATAGGTCATTTTTCTTTTTCTGTTTCCCCGGGGTTTTTTTATATGATGATGATGATAATGATAATTTCTAGCCCTCCCTCCCCATGAGTGGGCTCAGGGTGGATTACAACCATGTCATAAAACAGATGAATCATTTAAATAAATTACATTAACATCAAAGTCAGCAATAAATACATATAAAATCCAAAGATGGCAGCTCTCTCCACATCATCCCAGCCAATGTAAGTAAGGGAGGAGGGAGTACGAGCAGATGTCATACTGCAACTTCGCATATAGGGGGGCAGATGTTATGTAGCCCCCCCTTACAGGAGACCGGTTGGGAGGCATTTCTAACACAATTAAGACTGGCCTCAACCAAACGCCTGGCGGAACATCTCCATCTTGCAGGCCCGCTGAAAAGACAAAGTCCTGGCGGGCCTGAGTGTCTTCCCAGGGCCGGATCGAGGGGGGGCAGGGGGGGTAGTCTGCCCCCGGCACCACCAGGGAGGGGGTGCTGGGAGCAGCTGCCAGCTGCCAGAGGGCTCAGGCAGCAGCGTGGGCAGCCTCGCAGCCCCCCGCGCTGCCTTTCGCCTGCCCCGCAGGACAGGGGGCGGCCAGCTTGCTGCGCACCCCCTGTCCTGCAGGGCAGGCAAAAGGCAGCGCGGGGGGCTGCGTGGCCGTCCGCGCCATTCGCCTGCCCCACAGGACAGGGGGCAGCCAGCCGCCCTGTCGTGCGGGGCAGGCGAATGGCGCGGGTGGCCACGCTGTCTTTTGCCTGCCCTGCAGGGCAGGGGGTGCCCGGCAAGTCGTCCGCCCCCTGTCCTGCGGGGCAGGCGAATGGTGCGGGCAGCCTCGCAGCCCCCCGCGCTGCTTTTGCCAGCCCTGCAGGGCAGGGGGTGCGCGGCAAGCCAGACGCCCCCTGTCCTGCGGGGCAGGCAAAAGCAGCGCAGGGGGCTGCGAAGCCGTCCTCGCCATTTGCCTGCAGGGAGACGAATGGCGTGGGCACCTTCCCAGCCCCACACGCTGCCTCCGTTCTGCCCTGTGTGATGACATCACCGAAGTGATGTCATCACGCAGCTCGGGGAGCGCACGCGGGGAGCGCGCGCACGTGAGGTGGCCGGCCAAGGGTTGCCCCGGGCATGGGCAACCCTAGATCCGGCGCTGTGTCTTCCCACTAGGTAGGGGCCAGGACTGAAAAGGCTCTGGCCCTGGTCAAGACCAGCTGAGCCTCTCTGGGGCCAGGGACACCAGTAGATGTTTTCCCGACAATCTCAAGGGTATATATGGGGAGAGGCGGTCCCTCAGGTATGTTGGACCCAGTCCGTTTATGACTTTAAAGGTTAAAACCAAAACCTTGAATCTGATCCGGAACTCTACAGGAAGCTAGTGCAGCTGCTGTAAGATCGGGGTAATGTGTGCCCTGTGCAGTACTCCCATCAGGACACGCTCAACCGCATTCTGGACCCCCTGTAATTTCCAGTCAGACTCAAGGGAAGCCCTGCGTAGAGCGAGTTACAGTAATCTAATCTGGAGGTGACTGTTGCATGGATCACTGTGGTTAGGTCATGGGATGACAGACAGGGTGCAAGTTGCCTAGCTTGCCAAAGATGAAAAAAACGCCAACTGGGCAACTGCTGCAACCTGACCCTCCATTGATAGGGAACAGTCCAGCATCACTCCCAGGCTCCTGACTGATGGTGCTGGTTTTAAAAACCCTGCTTCTACAGAAGGCTTTAGCTCAGTCCCATTTGACATAACAGCAGAATTTAGACCAAATGGCTTTGGATTGCATAGCTAATTAACTGTACAGTAGTCGAGTTTCAAGGGATGTTAGTATTGAGAAGAAAAATCAATGAAGACAATAAGGTGCCAACTTTGTTTGAGCAATAAACAGTACCAAAACGGATGTTAAATCCATTTACTGACTTTTGTTCCATGCTTAATAGTATGTCATGGCTTAATGGACACAAAAGGGAAGTGGCACCTGACACTGGATATAGTATCCTGAAAATGTCACTTTTTAAAGCAAACATTTCTAGCCCTCTGGTTGTGAACAATAACAAGAGAAAGGTTAGAAATCAGAGCAGGGATTAATAGGGTCTTTAATAGTTAAGGACCTTGCATTATTCCAGGTTGCTTTCCTGCAGCTACCTGCTCATCTCTCCATCCCATTCTTGACCATGAAACCCTCCAATTTATCTGAAAGTTGGACTCTCTAAACCCAATTTATAGTTTGATTTTCTTATTCTTTCCCAGTCACAGAATGTATATGTACGAAGTATACAACAGCCTGGCACTAATCGCTCACTTACAGTGCAATCCTATGTCGAATTACTCTAGTCTAAGCCCACTGAAACCAATAGATGTAGAATGTAGTAATTGGGCATAGTATTGCCCTGCCACTGCAAGTGTCCCTGAGGAGTTTGTAAGAGCCCAAGTAGACATAATGGCATCCTTGTGGCCACCATGAGGCTGCCACCATTTTAAAGTGATTTCAAAATGCCACGATGGCCTGATCCTCACTGAGCCTGCAGCCTGGCAGCCTGAGGCACTCTTGTCTTGCTCTATGCCTTATCAAGTGCTGAAAAGCCATACCCTCTTTCCTGCAGCTGTTTCAGCATGAGAAAAGGCACAGTGGGGGAAACAAGAGCACCCAGCTGTAGGCCCAGTTGGGAGCAGGCCCTCACAGCATTTCAGAATCACTTTAAAGCAGTGGTGGCATCCTCATGGAGGTCAGGAGGATATCCTCACATCTAGTTTGGCCCTTAAACAAACTATTTAGGTATAATATATATGTAGAAAGTTAGCTGTGATGAGAACCATGTTTGAAAAATTCTCAAGGCAGGAACAAAGATTGCAAAATATATCTGTGTCCATGAACAGCTATGCTTGATGTGTGCAAAGAAACTGATGTTGGTAAGAAGCCAGTGCAGGGGGAATACGGCATGCCTTTGTCATCTTCTAAGTGTATGATGCCATTCTTTCTTGAGTCACAGAACTAATTTGGAACCTGTGCCCCAATACCTCTTCTGGCCTCTTTCACAGAATCACAAATGTCCTTTCCTGTTCACTTCTTAAGCCTTAGGTTCTGCCAGCTGCCCAAACACTGCAAACTAAGTTGTTGCAAAGCATAAAGCACCAACCAACATCATTTCCTAGAACTGCTTGTGCCCGTCCCCATTGAGGTGAAAATCCCTTCCCAGCCTCACCATCCAGTGGCCAATTGAGATCCAGAGCACGCCCTGCTTACTGTTTATGCTGAAGCTCTAGGGTGGGCTGGTAGGAAGATGAGCTCTACCAAATTGTTTGTCCAAAGCAACATGTTTCTTTTAAGTGATGGTGGTGCCAGTTGGAAAGAAAACATTTTCTTCATTATTAGTGCCTGATGCCAGCGGAGCTTTTAAAATTTTGTCTTTGGGGACATAATCTAATTGCTTTTATTTTTGCTGTCTATGAGATGTGGCACATGGTGTTTTAGTTTCTCTAGATTTGTGAATTTTCTGTTGCCTTTCAGATTTGAAGCAGCCAAACTTGTCATGCAGTGGCTGTGTAACCATGAGGATCAGAATATGCAGAGGATGGCAGTGGCTATCATCTCCATTCTTGCTGCAAAGGTGTGAGATTTTTAGTTTTCACCACTGTAATATTTCTAACCTCTTTGAATCCTCTAACATTAATCCAAATATTTTTTTCTTACAGCTTTCCACAGAGCAAACAGCTCAACTTGGTGCAGAACTCTTCATTGTTAGGGTAAGCTAAGTGCTATATACATAATGCAGTGCACAAAAGTTGATTGATATGGCAAAAACTGCAGCCCCATGAATCAGAGACCTTCCTCACTATCTCGCTTGCAGCATGGCCTGAACTTGCCAGACCTGGGAGCCATGTAGACTTGGCCTCCTGGGGACACATCACAAAAAGTGAAAGTCTAAAATACTGACTTTAGTTGAAAACCTTTCTGGGTCACCTACTCCCTGGTATGTAGTCTTCAGCTATTCCATATGATGCCATAACAAGCACTAGAAGGCTCATAATTCCAGAGAAGTAGCCACGTTAGTCTGTTGCAGCAAAATAAAATGGAAGTCCAGTGGCACCTTGAAGACTAACAAAGTTATTCCAGCATAAGTTTTTGTGAGATAGACTTCAATTCATAAGATGTATAGAGTAAAGTATAAGGAAGAGAATGTGTACCAGGTGAGACAACGGGACAGCAGGACAATCTGGATGGAATGATGGAATTACCTGAGTGGCAGACTGATAAAGGTCTGAACAAAGTTTAAGGCCAGATTTAGCTTAAAAGCCATTGAAATTTTCCAGGATGTAAGCTTTCATGAATCAAAGCTCAGATACCAGCTAAGATCTGTTTGATAAAGCCTAGGATGTGGCTTCCTGGGCTCATGATTGTTTTATCAAGGCACGTTGTCCTGCCCAAGATTGCTGCTTGAGACAACAAGATGAACTGCTTGTTAACAACTGAATGGTGTAGTGATGAGGACTGAGACTGAAAGACCCATATTCAAACACCCACTCAACTGCAAGGTTCACTGGGTGAACTTGAGCCAGTCAGTCACTGTTAGTGTAGCCCTCCTGACTGAGCTGATGTAATGATAAAATGGAGGGGGTGGAGGGGGGAGAACAGCACATGAGTTGTTTACTGAAAAGGTGAGATAACAGTGTGATAGATCATTAGCAAGAAGATCTTTTCATAAGTAAGTGGAAAACTGTTGCAGATACTCATGAGTAAGTGATCTGGTCTGCCATCTGAAATGCAGCTTAGGGCACCTATCCATGAGGAGGACAACAACTGTCCGCTCCGTAAGAGGAGCCTTCTTTCTTACAAGTGGATTTACTGCAGAGCTGTAGCCTTCATCAAATCTGTTCTCAAGTTGGAATGCCTCCTTCTTGTTAACATGTATCCATGTGCTGTGAATTTGGTGTGTGAATCCATGGACTGCACACACGCAGAGTAACAGAGGAATGCCAGCTGGAGGCACAGCTGTTTTTCAGAGTTTAAAGTGGTAGTGGCAGTGATGGAGGCATCATTTCTATAGTGTGTACATATTCATCCCATTCACTTTTTCAAGGTTTTTTACTTTGATATAGTGATTTACAAAGAAGCAAAACCTGTTTGACCAGAGATGAGAATGAGACAAAAATGGGGGGGGGGACTAGATTTGTTTGCCTCTTGTTGACCTGGAAAGGCTCATACATAGCTCTCTTTTCTAGTTAAGAGTTAGTACTGTGATGTTCCTCAACTCCTAGCAAACTACGCATAATGATTGCAGCCCTATTTTTTATACCTAGATCTTCCTCTAATGGTATATAAAAGCAGGAAGGTATGCTCCAATTTTTAGGTTCAAAGGGGCTGATGAGTGATGATACCTGCCCTAACCCCTCTGTAGCCCAGCTGCCTTTCTCTGTTTGTGCCCCTATGCAAGCCCACCTGGGAGAGACACGTCAGAACAGAAGTTGTGTGGAGGCAGATCATGGGCAGGGGGAGGGAGTTTTGCACACCTACTCCTTTTCCTCTACAAACCTGGAGCCCTAACATTCCTCCGGTTATTTATAGTCTGCCTTTTTCAGTGAGACTCAAGGCAGATCACGTAATGCAAGTCAAATACAATCAACAGCATGGGATATCCAACAAAAGAGTGCAGTGCAGTTTGGAATGGCAAAAATCTGAAAACAAGCAGAAATCTGAAAGAGCTGAAAGAAACATGAAACAAAGCATAAGCATTTAAACATGACACATTAAAAATGCAGAAATTACATGGCGGGAGCATACTTAACAGACAGAACACAGTAGTAGAGTCCACAGTCCGTGTCACATTTGCCAAAGCATCTTTCTGAACAATTTCATTACAGTATAGCCATCCTGCCTGTGTAAAAAAGCCCTTTTGCATAGTTTGTTGAAAGCCACGAGAGTGGGAGCCTTCCTAACCTCATCAGACATAAGGTGGGGGGCTACAATAGAGAATACAGTTCTGCAGGCAGTTGTTGATTTTGCCTATCTGCAGGGTGGCATCTGCGGCAGGCCCTGTCATGGCAGAGCACAGGGAGGAAGGCAGTTCTGCTGATATGATAGACCAAGGCCATGAAGAGCTTTATTTGTGCCAGTACCTTGATTTGAGCCTGGTAACTGAAGGGCAGGCAATGGAGTGACTGCAAAATGGGAAATAATGCACATGCTCCATCTAGCTCATGATAATTACTGAGCTGCAGCATTCTGTACCAGTTGGAGTTTCTGAGCTGACCTCAAGGGGTGACCTATGTAGAATGCATTAGTCAAGTCTCGATGTTACTGTGGCATGGATACAGGTGGCCAGATCAACCATACCACATTGGGGGTGGAGGGATCTTATAGGCTAGACCGAGTTAGAAGAAAGTGTTATTTTGCAGCTACACTAACTTGCTTCTCCAGCAGCAATGCTGGATCGATTTTAAGTCCTGAGGTCTTTACTGAATCAGCAAGGATCAGCTGAACCCTGTTGAAGGTGGGAAAGTGAGTTGAACCAAAAGAATCTACCAACCATCTCCATGTGTGCTTTGAGCCTCAAATAGCTGAGACTTGAAACAGCTGGGTAATTCACCCAGGCAACAGTCATATTTGTTTCCCCCCCCCCTTTTTTAGCAACTACTTCAAATTGTAAAGCAAAAAACAAATCAGAATGTAGTGGATACTACTCTCAAGTTTACACTGAGCGCACTTTGGAATCTCACCGATGAGTCTCCAACCACATGTCGGCACTTTATTGAAAACCAAGGGCTGGAACTCTTCATGAAAGTCTTAGAGGTAAGAACGATTGTCTGCCAACTATCATACTGCCTACGCAGTCCAGTGTCCACATGTAGAGTTTAAATGTTACAAATCTGGTTGGGGAGGTATGCATGGACAGCATAAAAGACAGCTGTACTCACAGCAGAGATGCCTTTTACAGAAAAATAGCTGTGAGTGAGGTTGCATATACAAGCCAAAGAAGCAGTTGTGGTGGGGAGAAATTGAGCTCAGTGGGATTAAATGGTGGGTTTCTCCTGAACCTAAATCCCCCTCTAACCCCTCCCCAACCTTTTTTGCTGATGGGGGGCACTCAGAGACCTTAACCATTCTGCCATACAAACCATCACAAGGAGGGAAAGAGGGTGGAGGCTTACGTTACCTTCTCTGATGTAACCACTGCTGCTGCTTGAAAGGAAAGGCCTTCTAGAAGGATCCTTTTTCCTGGTGTCATTTGGATGGTCGTAATAAAAGGTATTAGGTGGATCACATTCTGGTTTTCAGGCAAGAAAGCGCTTACTCCTTAAGAAAGCACTTACTCCTAACCAGCATCCTCAGCAATGGAGAAGGTGAACCCCCCACACCACCACCAATTGTAATCTTTGAACTTAATCTCTCCTTTTTCCTGGTAAAAATCCCCTGTTCCTTCTCTCCCGCCGCCAGTCCTTACCCACATATCTAAAATCATTATGTGCGGCAGAGGAATAGGCCTAGATGAAGTATGCTCTTTGCTTAGCGTCTCAGTCCTTCATTTGCTCTGCTTCTCCACCAAAATTGTATTTAGGTTTTAAATTTGTAGACTATTCATTTTCCTCAGAGAATTTTCTTTTTAATATAAAAATATTTATTAAATATTTATTGAATTGTCACATATTTCTGTTCTGCTTTTACAGTCTTTTCAAACAGAATCTTCTATCCAACAGAAAGTTCTTGGCCTTCTGGTAAGATGGACATAATAATACATGCTCTTTTTTATGGAATGCCAAACATTAATTCTTTGCCCTCTAGAAATAATTAAGAGTCTGGTGACTTCTAACAAGATTTCATTCCAGCATAAGCTTTCATGGGCTAGAGCAGTCTAATCTTTTCTTTAATTCTATATGGACTTAAGAAGGCAGAGAGTGCATTTGGATGTGTTCCAGCAAACACTGCCTGCTTGTTTCCATTTTATTTTACGGGAGCAGTATTGAAATAAAAGAAGAGTCCTGCTGGAGAGGACAAGAGTCCATCTAGTCCAGCATCCTTTTCCCAACAGTGGCCAGCAAGCTGGCTCTGGGAAGCCCCAAGCTGAGCATTATTGTATTGTGTTAAGAACATAAGAAGAGCCTGCTAGATCAAACAAGTGGTCCATCAAGTCCATCATATTGTTAACACAGTGGCCAACCAATTTCCCTGGAGGGCCAAATGAACAGAGCATAAAGGCTGAGATCTTCCCCTGCTACTACCTCCCAGCTCTGCTATTCAGAGCTTTGCTGCCTCTGTCATAGAATCATAGAATCATAGAGTTGGAAGGGGCCATACAGACCATCTAGTCCAACCCCCTGCCCAGTGCAGGATCAGCCTAAAGCATCTCTGATAAGTATTCATTCAGCCTCTTCTTGAAAACTGCCAGTGAGGGGGAGCTCACCACCTCCCTAGGCAGCTGATTCCACTTTTGAACTACTCTGACCGTGAAAAAGTTTTTCCTAATATCCAGTCGGTACCTTTGTGCATGTAGTTTTAGCCCATTGCTTCGCGTCCTACCCTCTGCTGCCAACTGGAACAGCTCCCTGCCCTCCTCCAAATGACAGCCTTTCAAATATTTAAAGAGAGCAATCATGTCCCCCCTCAACCTCCTCTTCTCCAAACTAAACATTCCCAAGGCCCTCAGCCTTTCCTCATAGGGCTCAGTCTCCAGACCCCTGATCATCCTCGTCGCTCTCCTCTGCACCCTCTCGATTTTGTCCACATCCTTTTTGAAGTGAGGCCTCCAGAACTGCACACAATACTCCAGGTGTGGCCTGACCAAGGCAGTATAGAGAGGGGCTATGACCTCCTGCGATTTCGATGCTATGGCCCCTTTGATACAACCCAAGATTGAATTAGCCTTTTTTGCCACCGCATCACACTGACTGCTCATATTCAGTTTACAGTCCACTCTTACCCCAAGATCCCTTTCACATATACTACTGCCCAGAAGTGTATCCCCCATCCAGTATTTGTGCTTCTCATTTTTGTGGCTGAGATGTAATACTGTGCACTTGTCTTTGTTGAATTGCATCCTATTCACAGCTGCCCACTTCTCCAGAGTATTCAGGTCTTGTTGAATTTTAATTCTATCTTCTTGGGTGTTTGCTACCCCTCCCAATTTGGTATCATCAGCAAATTTAATGAGCAGCCCTTCCACTCCTTCATCCAGATCATTGATAAAAATATTGAAAAGTACCGGGCCCAAAACCGAGCCCTGCGGCACCCCACTGGACACCTCCCTCCAATCTGATGAAACGCCGTTGACCACCACTCTTTGAGTGCGGTCCTCCAACCAGTTCCCTATCCACCGAACTGTCCTATAGTCTACTCCACAGTCTTCCAGTTTGCCCATCAGAATGTCATGGGGGACCTTATCAAAAGCTTTACTGAAATCCAGATAAATCACGTCAACAGAGTTCCCCCAATCCAGTAAGCTGGTCACTCGATCAAAGAAGGAAACCAGGTTGGTCGATGGAGGCTCCCTTCAGTCACCATGGCTAGCACCCATTGATGGGCCTGTCCTCTGAAAATCTCTCTAACTCCCTTTTATCTGTTTATTTTCAGTCTCTTTTTCTTGTATTTGCCATTTTTTTATCACCAACTGTCTCAAACGGGTATTTTATTGAATCTCCCAGGACCATTAGAGGTTGCAAACACCATTCTGCGAGACTCATACACTTATTCTGCAATAATGTGCATGTTAGAGCAGACTAATTCTTGTTTACTGTA
This sequence comes from Eublepharis macularius, assembly GCF_028583425.1. Classification (NCBI taxonomy): domain Eukaryota; kingdom Metazoa; phylum Chordata; class Lepidosauria; order Squamata; family Eublepharidae; genus Eublepharis; species Eublepharis macularius. The sequence continues at coordinate 86,324,314 of NC_072794.1, read as the reverse complement.
GAAAGCATATTTTGAAATGAAACTAGTTTGGTACTCATTGGTGCTCCAGTCATAATATATAGAACAAGCATATTAATCACAGGGGCTCTTCTTAATTTTATACCCAGCTGTTTGTTCATACTGAAGTGCTTCACTTTTGTTTTCTTGCAGAACAACATAGCAGAGGTGAAGGAACTGCATTCGGAACTGATGTGGAAGGACTTCATAGACCACATCAGCAAGCTCTTGCATAGTGTTGAGGTGGAGGTCAGTTACTTCGCTGCTGGGATTATTGCTCACTTGATATCACGAGGAGAACAAGCCTGGACGCTGAGTCGGAACCAGAGGACCTCTCTCCTAGAACAGCTGGTATAGATGTGAAAGGAAATTCTGCCTGCTGTTGTTCTAGAACAATGTTGTTAACATGGATAGTTATGTGTCTCTTTCATTGTGTTACAGCATTCTGCTATTTTGAAATGGCCTACGCCAGAATGTGAAATGGTGGCATACAGGTAACTACAGTCTTAATGTAAAGCTTGCAAAAATACTAAGCTCCTTTACTGTTTAACTTGCCATGAATGATACGTTTCTGGCTGCAACATTACAAGCTGTCAAGGCCAAATAGTGAGGCTTGGGACAATGTCAAACCTCCACTGAACCATTTCTTCCATAATTGTCTCATTTAATGCAGTTACTACTGCTGAGCTGTGCTCAGGTTATTGGGGGGGGGAGGCATAGTACCAATGCAACTCCTTATAAGGGATGGGTAAGTACTGGCTCAGTGGGTATGCTTTGCCCACCTGAGGCACATCCTACCATGGGAAAACCTCTGTGCAGGCAGGGGGAGCTGAGGGAATTTCAGAAGCAACAATTCCAGAAGCAACAATTTTAGAGCTAGTGGACACGTTGGGCAGTATCCTACAATCCATGTACAGATGTTTTCTTGTGTGTCCTGTCCCTTGCTGCAGCTCTTTCCAACTCTCAGAAAGATAATTCCTGGAGTGGCAGAATCCATGCAGCTATGAAGATCAACAGGCTGGAGTGAGATGAAATCCCTCCCCCTAGTGGAGCTGCACTTGTGGAAGATGGAGGGACTTCAAGTCCTTTCCTCACTCCAGCCTCCCTACCAGTACAGCTGCTCCTTAGCACAGATCCTGATGATCTTTTAGGGGTGAGAGGAGGTGACAGTTGTACTTAGCCAGACATGTTTGGAGCAAGCCAACACCTACTGCCAGCATCTCAGGGATTTGCCTTGAACTGGGCTCGTAGCTGTGCAGGTCTGGCAGGCAGTGACGGGCATAAGCCATGCCTGTTGCCTTCTCCCACAACACAGGCCCCAGCAGTGTTGCCAGTGTCTTGGTTGCTTGGGCCCTCAGGGGCCAAGCAAAATGATCTGATGTCCCATTGTTGGCATGTGTGCCAGGGATTACCCATCCTGGCTTATTCTATGACTGCTAGCTGTATGTTCATCTGGATGTTTAGTTAGATGGCTGTTGCAGAGTGGGTGAGGCTGAGGATCCTAGTCCTAGCCTTGTCTGCAGTTTTCCTGCCAATTGGCCTGCTTCTGACCAAAAGGTGAGCTTTGCCTTTTTGCCAGCGTCCCCTTTTCTGGGATCCAAACCCCTGTTTGACACATGGGAGCTTTGCCACAGTAAAGTATAGGGGAGTTGACCAGAATGCCTTCTGTGAATGTGCAGTTGTGAGTTCTCTCATTTGTGTCCTGGTGTTGGTGCCCCCCTTACCAGAAAGCTGCTGCTCCTTGTCTACCTCAAGACCTGAATCCTTGGGTAGGAGAGGTCTTGAGTGTTCTGTCACGGTTGCTTCTGTCAGGTGATGTGCTTGTCTCTTTTGTGGCAAGGGTTCTTTTAAATCCTACTATTGCCCAGGCATAAGGGCAAGTTTCTATTTAAAATATGTATATACCTGCCTTTCTCCTGAATACCTCAGGTCATCAGGTGTATAATAACAGTATAAAAATAATTTAAAACTGAATAAAAATGAATATTAAAACTTCTATAGTACATAAAGTCCATATTAAAATTCAATCTCAGAACATGTTATACCCTGCTAGAAGTAATTCCCTTTTCTCAAGGTCAGGTTGTCTCAAAAGCTTTGTAGAATAATTCTGTCTTGTAGCCTTGCTGAAAAGTCAGGAGGGTAGGAGTCCCCTTACCTCTTCTGGCAGGCTATTCCACAGATAACAGGACAGCCACTGAGAAAACCTGAGCCCAGGTCATTGACGAACATGCTTTAGGATAACGGGTTATCCTGGCAGTAGACTTTGCTGGGAAGAATAACACTTCCACATAGGAATAAGCAGGGAGATGTGGTCCATGTTCTGGGAAAGTGGACTGAAGCAGGGGTGAGCTGCAGGCTCCATGCTGAGGATAGAGGTAAAGGGCCTAGAAAATCTCATGGATGCAGCCATGGCTATAGTTATATATTTAATAGTTTTATGTTCTACTATTGTATGTATGTGTTTGGTAGAGAAACATACAGAGCATACTGTAATCATGTGACTCTTTTGGTTTCTGATAATTGTGAAGGTGACTCCCTGCAAGCTACAGAGTGAGCACCACCGATCTAGATGAACAAAGCAGTGCAGAACTGGAGATAAATTTCCCTCCCCAGCAAGGCACTAAACCACAGAGACATGGTGGTTAGATCCAGAGGTGGGGGTGGGGTCTTGGAAGGCCTCTGACTAGAAGCAGGGGGGCAAATGTTAGTCCATGGAGCCTTTTAAAACAGTAGTGAAGGCAACTCACAAGAGTAAAGAGGGCAAGTGACCCTTGGTGTTTCTGTAATTCAACAGCAGCTCATAGAGAAGACAAAAACATCAATTATCCTAAGTATGATCTGTTTTTATAGAGATACGGCTTGATGCCTGATCTTTTGCACAGGGATGAAAAATTGTATCAGTATTGAAAAGATCTTACTCTCAGGGTGCTGTGATGAGGCTATTGATGTTTTAGGTGCTTGAGTAGACTGGACCTCTACAAACAATGTGGTTTCTGAGAGCAATTGTTTCCCATCTATTATGCCCAGTCCATGTGACTTCCTTGAAATGTGTCAGGCTGTGGCTTGGAGGTGGATCATTTGCTTGACAAGTTTGGTCCCTGGCACCTCCAGTTAAAAGGATCAAGTAGTAAGTGATGTGAGAAACCTCTAACCCTGGAGATCCACTACTAGCCTGTGGCAGCCAGTATGGTATAATGGTTTAGACTGTCAGGCTAGGATCAGAAAGGCCCTGGTTCAAATCCCGATTCTGCCATGGAAGCTTACTGAGCAACCTTGGGTCAGCCACTCTCCTTCAGCCTAACTTACCTTACTGGGTTGTTGTGAGGATAAAATGTGGAGCCACTTTGGATCCCTGCTGGGAAGAAAGACAGGGTATAAATGAAGTAAGTAATACTGACCTTGATGGACCAATGGTCTGATTCAGTGTAAGGCAGCTTCATGTGTTCATATGTCATGAACCATTATGGGATATTGCTTAGGAATTTAACTAGTGATGAGTTGCAGATTTTCTCTGTTCTTTGCTTTCTTCTCATTTCTTTGTATTTATTTATTTACCTTCCAATTTATTTATTACCTAATGGGGACCCAAAGCTGCTTACATTGTTTTCCTCTCCTTCATTTTATCTTCTCAACAACCCTGTGAAGTCAGTTAGGCTGAATGTGTGTGACTGGCCCAAGGTCACCCAGCCAGCTGCCATGGCAGTGTCGAGATTTGAACCTGTGTCTCCAATAACTTTTCCTTTTTAAAAATATCTTAAATGCAATTGACACCAACAAAAGTACTGCATCTTTCCAGCAGTATCTCATCTGAACTCACTTGTTAAAGCAAATAAAGTAGCAGTATTTAGAGCTCAGAACTCATGGAGCCATTCTCCTCACCTGCAAGAATGAAATTAACAACGCTGGATTAGGACACTTTAGGATCTCTCTTACTTCACGCTGTTTTAAAGCAACCTCAGATCTTTGCAGTTTGGAGTAGAGGAATTATTTTTACTAAAATTGTTTCTCTTCTAAATTATCCACCCTCAACTACTTCCTACTCTGTCTCAAAAAAGATATGGCTGACTCCTCTCCCCCACTGTGCTGACATTTGCAGCTCCCCCAGGGCTGCTTTTGGTTCACAAAAATCCATACAGAGGAAGGTATATTATATGGCTATATGCTGTATCTGAAGATTTCTGTGTATTAATTTCTGTGTTTGGTCCCCCCACCTACCCACCCACCCAATTTTTCAGCACAAATTCCTTGAGCTGCAAGAAGAATGGGGAGGGGCACATCAACACAGCTGCAGCGACATAGAGTGTTCTCTCTCTTCCTTGCCCTCCCCCTCCTTTCATCTGTGGGTGGCATAAAATACAAGGAGGATATTGCACAGAATAAAATGCATTGAGGGCATGTTTTCCTTAATAGTACAGATAAGCTGACATCTTTTGTAGCAAAACATAATTGTGTTTTCTTTGTATTGTTGTTCTGATTATGCCAGCAGCAGTCTTGATGCTGCCTTCAAAGCAAGTGCTGGAGGTTCAAAGTGAGGAGATTTGCTTGTAGATTAGATTGGGTTGCTGAATTTGTAGAGGGGCTCTTGGAGGTGAAGCAGTGATATTGTCATGCACTTCGGTTGTAATAAAAAATTGCATGTTAAATTAGTAGAAAACTGAGGGAGCTGAGAACTCTTTATGGCTAACCTGTTTTCCCAAGCTACATAGATCCCTGGCTAAATAGTTGAAGTAGCTTAGGTTGTAGTAAAGATGTAAAAAATATCAACATGATTGATCCAACTTTTATTCTCCTCAATAGGTCATTCAACCCTTTTTTCCCCTTGCTTGGCTGCTTCACAACTCCTGGGGTACAGCTATGGGCAGTATGGGCAATTCAGCACGTCTGCAGCAAAAACCGTATGTACTGAAACAGAAGTCTGCATTTACAGCAACTCTTTCCACATGTAGTTGGAGTGATTACATAGATATGATAAATTCTAGTGAGGTTTAACTTTCCTGCTGCTTAAAAGTGCTTTGTCAAAAGAAAATAGGGAGTTTAAAGTACAGGTGGAATGCCTTCAAATACTCTCTGACAGCTTTATTAGAGGTGAAATGCAAAGTTAACAACATTATACAGAAACACAACTACTGGTACAATCTGTCCTGGAAGTAATTTACTATTTTGTACGTTTTAATTGCATCCCAACATGGTCCTCTACCATGCATGTACACTGCGTGTATATGAGCATTACTATACTGGCAGTTTTATTATCAGTGCTTCCCCTGAAGATCCCTAGCATGAAACATGTGGTTACTCAACCACTTCAGATGTAAGTGCTGAGACTTGTTGTGCAGCTGTCTGGATCTGGGGGATGATGAAGGCATGTGTATGCAGATGCTAAGTGAGAGCATACTTAGTGTTAGCTTTGCATATACAACAAGCAGATAAGAAAATGATATGAGAACTGGGGTCTACTTGCTGTATCTTTGCTGAATGCTTCTACAGGTCTGGAAATAACTGTTACAGCTTAAAATCTGGTTAGGTGAAAAATGATGGAAGCAGCTGCTCTTAAAATATGCAATCTAATTGAATTTCTTTCCGTCCCCCTTTCTCATTCTAGCTGCCAGGTACTGCAGCATGTTAATTGAAGAAGGTGGACTGCAACATTTATACAACATCAAGGAAAACAGCCAGACAGATCCAGATGTTCAACGAATTGCTATCTCTATTTTAGATAGTTTAGAAAAACATATTTTGCGGCATGGGCGGCCACCTCCTTGTAGAAAACAGTCAGAAAAATAGCAGAGAATAGGCATATAACATCCTCTAATAATCCCTTGCGAAGTGTCTGTAGTTGGAATGACGTCTGTTCCAGTGATCACCATTAAAGCTTTTGCCAGCATAAAAGCAGATGCAATGCACAGCTGGCAAACAGTGTCTTTAATGGTCTCTTCAGATAAGGGTTTTCATGAGGATCTAGGATGCATTCCTAAACTGGTTATATCTGGAGGATCACTGCTGGCTGAGAAAAGTAGAGATTGTACAGTTCAAATGCACACTCCAAATGAAACCTCTAAGAATTTGTGAGTTGAGGTACAGAAAGCTATTTCTGCTTGCATCATCCATAGCTGTGTTTAAATAGATCAGTTCACCAACTCAGTGTTTGAATAGAACTGTTTGTGCTTATAAAGTTGACACTGTTCAGCTTACAACGTCATGTGTTCACGCATTAAAACACAACAGTTCATGAGTAAGGTGACCAGTGATGTTTTGTTCTTCCAGAAATCTTTTAAAACCCATATAGAGCCTGTAGGGTCATCTCATATTTCCCATCCTTTATCTAAGCAGGAACATCTGAGTTTTGAATCCTTTGTTTTCCCTGATATGCTAAAGGAAAGAATCTGTAGGAAAATATATATGTTCTTCGCTAGGAGTCCCAGGCATGAGAGAGAAAGGAATTAATTACAGTTGGAAAAGAAAACATTAATGCTATTACCCTTGTTAAAATTAAATATATGTTGAACAGAAGAATGAGGCAAATGGTAGAGCTGTCCACCAAAAACAGCGTAGAACTTCCTTACCCACTGGGATTGTATGAGACCAAGGATATCTGATCACCTTATTTATGAAAGACTATTGATTGCTTTGGCTGTGTCCCGTAAATACTTTGTCAGTATTTGTGCAGTGAACTTCATGTGCAAGGCACCATGATACAAAATCTCACCCAACATCTTATATGAAGTTTGGTGTAAATTACATTGTTGTGTGGAGTATTAAAGTTTTGCATAAAATTTCCCATGGTTAAAAACTTTCTCTGAAGTTTATCTGTTAATTGTTATCTATAACTGCTTTGTGGAACAAAATGGAGCTAGCAATATTACACAGAAGCTTAGTATGAAGGAGAGCAGATGAAAACAAATGGTAATGTAAGTTAAGCTTTTTATTTCTAAAGTAATTTGCTTCACAAATGGAAAAAAAAATCCAAGCTCTTTTTATAAATTGGATAGGGGGTAATCTAGTCACATTGCTGTATGCAACATTGTGTGCATACATATGCAGAGCTACTTGAGAGTTTCTTTCCCAGAAAAGTAATGAAGTATGAATTCAGTAAGAAAATGAAAGGTTCTGAGTGCAGGCAGCCTTGCTGCTTTTAAAAGAAAACTTGGTTGAACACTGTTGTATTGTGAGTTGATGGGGAAAGGGCACAGGCAGTGAATGAACAGAAAATTGTTTCAGCTGCTGGCCATAATAACAGCAAATGAATAAATACAAAAAAATTGCTATCAGTAGCAAACTAAGAGAAACCAATTTGTATACATGTCTTTGTGACAGTAAATCAAATATGTATTAATAATTCTGGAGCTGATTTTATCAAATCCCAGAGAAGTAGACATGTTAGTCTTTAATCACAAGACTAACACATTTATTGTAGCATAAGTTTCCACAAGCCACCATTTTAGTCTTTAAGGTGCCACAAAACTTATTTTTGCTGCAATAGACTCTCTGTTGTTTTTATAGATGCCCAACAGTTAGATTCCTACCAGATCGTCTGTTTCTTGAAAACGAGGGCCAGGAAGAGTTTCTGTGCAAGATAAGAGCTGGCAACTAAGGAGAGATCCAAAGTGTATAAAAGTAACTTGGAAGAAACGAATAGCAGACCTTCCTATAGAACTGTAGAATCATTGAGTTGGAAGATGCCTTACAGACCATCTAGTCCAACCCCCTGCCCAATGGAACAACAGTCTAAAGCATCCCTGACAAATATTTGTCCAGCCACTCCTTGAAGACTGCCTATGAGGGGGAACTCACCGCATCCCTAGGCAGCCAATTCCACGCTGATTTACTGTTCATTTTTTCTCCAGATAAAAAGTTTATTGAAAAAGAAAAATACAACAACAGTACATAAAAAGACATAAACAAAATATATTACAGCACATTTAAGCTAGAAAAGATTGCTCCTCTCCATCTACTTACTTTATACTCAGCATTTTATATTCAACATTATACTCAATATTTTATATTGAGGATATTCTATATTCAACATTTAAAAATATTTTATATTCAACATTTAAAAATATTATTTTTCTAATTATTCTGTTTCCATAAAAACTATTCATAATTTTTCTTAATTACCAGCTACATACTCACCACTGGATTACTGTTAATGTGAAGAAGTTTTTCCTAATGTCCAGCCGGTACCTTCCCTCCTGTAGTTTAAACCCCTTATTTTGAGTCCTATCCTCCATTGCCAACTGGAACAGCTCTCTTCCCTAAGTGACAACTTTTTAAATACTTAAAAGAGTGCAATCATGTCTCCCCTCAAATTCCTCCAAACTGAACATTCCCAGATCCCTCAGTCTTTCCTCATAGGGCTTGGTCTCCAGGCTCCTGATCATCGTGGTTGCTCTCCTCTGCACCTGTTCCAATTTATCTACTTCCTTATTGAAGTGAGGCCTCCAGAACTGCACGCAATACTCCAGGTGAACCTGACCAATGCAGTATATAGTGGGACAATGACATCCTGTTATTTGGATGGTATGCCTTTGTTGACTAAGTCAGGTTGGACAGCTCTATCTTGTTTTATTCTGAGGTTTGGCAGACACAAATCCAACAATACTAGATATCTAAAAACTCCAACTAGATATCTAAAAAATCCAACAATACTAGATATCTAAAAACTCACACTGTTAATTGAACATGCTCCCTCTCGTGATCTGCCTAGTCATGAGAGGGAGGGCAGGAAGGGTTACGTCCGTGCTTAGTTCTTGTGGCCCCTTCTTACATGCCCAGGGTAATGCTGATCACCACCTTGGAGTTAGATAGCAATTTTCCCCAGGGCAGTTCACCTAGGGATCCTGACAGTGTTTTGCCATCTTCTGGGCATGGAGTAAAGGTCACTGGGTGTGTGTGGGAGGGAGGTATTTTTGAATGTCCTGCATTGTGCAGGGGGTTGGACTAGATGATCCTAGAGGTGCCTTCCAACCCTATGATTCTATGTAATAAAGTCAGGAATGTCTAAGCTGTTTTTGACTGTTCTAGGAGGCATAATTTGGCTAATCTCCCTTCATCTAGCCCTTGTAGTATGTCAGAATCATTAGGAAACTTGAAGAGAACTGAACAATGTCTTTATTATAGAAAGGGGAAGCCAGGTACATTGTATAGATAGACTAAGGCCACAAAAATAACCATTGAACTCTGTGGTACTTAGTTCCAAGCAATTTTTCTTTCTTTAAAACATCTGTATCTTGCTCAAAATTTTCAAGGTGGCTCACCAAAATGTCCATAACAACGAAACCATTAGATAGATTTATCTATATTATAATTACAAGTAACTCACCTAAACAATATACTAATAGTATAGCCACAGCACAGAAAATGAGCATAAATTCAAAAATGACAAAGACCTGGGAAAGTAAAAAAGTATTCATTTACTGAATAAAGGTGAATGGAAGTATAGGGGAGTCACTAAATGAGTCACTAAATTGGTACCATCTAACCTCAGAAGATGAGGATACAGAGAGCAGGGCGTCTGAAGAAAGTACCTTGGTTGGGTAGGCTCAGATGGGATCAGGTAGTCCTTAAAATATCCTGGTTCCAGTCCATTTATGGCTTCAAAGGTAAGAAGGAGCACTTGAGTTGACTATCAATGAAGTGCCTCCAAATCTGTTAAGCTACATTCCCAAAATTCTGTACCTATCAGCAATCTTACTTCTCCATTCAGAACCAATTTAAGTTCCTGAACAATTTTCACAGGCATGTCTCCATAAAGTGCATTGCAGTAGCTTGATCTGGTGTTGACCATAACATGGATTTCTGGGCAGATCTTGCTTTACCAGGAATAGATGTAGATGCTGAACCAACCGAAGCTGGTTAAAGATTACACTTGATTTTAGAGGAGTATATGTGTAGTCTGCTCTATCCAAAATAAAGAGAGTCATGTGGCATCTTAAAGACTGTTTATTATGGTTTAAGCTTTTGTCAGCCAGAGTCCACTTTGTCAGATACATGAGTTAACACTGTGTTACAAAACCTTGTACCAGAATAAATTTTGTTAGCTTTTAAGGTGCCACAGGACCCCTATTTTGTTTTGCTGCCGCAGACTATTGTGGCTACAAATGTGGATTTACTTTTCAGTTGTCAGAGAGATTTATACCCCAAACTACAAACAGCTTACTGGGATATGGGGGAGTTGAAGGTCAGAAGGCCTGTGTTTTAAAGGGCTACGAACACCGAACCTGTTTGTTAAGGGGATATGTTCTGTCCTGTTCGTTGTTTGTTGTTCATGGATGGCAACGGACAACAAACAGGGTGTTCAGAATTTTTTCCCCGTTTGTGCCCATATCTACTTGAGAGTCATGGATGACATTTTTATTATCTGGGCCCATGGTAAGGAGAACACTGACAAATTCCATCAGAGCTTTAATAACTTCTACCCCCGCTACCATCTTGAGCTTGAACCAGCTCATGCAGCAGGTCTGCTTTTTAGACACCACTGTACAAACTACATAATAGATACATAAATACTACTATATTGTAAGCCACTTCCCTGCATGCTTCTAACAACTGTCCATGCCACATGATCCATCGCCTACCTTATATCGCCTACATCTGCACCAGTCTTTCATATGGGACTGAACACATGCATGATTTATTATTTATTTATTATATGCACTCCTAAAACTACAATACCCAAGGAAGGGAAGAGACAGATTGAAAAGGCTAGACAAATACAAAAGAAGTACCAGCAGGGAAAACAACCAAACATAAGTACCTGTCACCTACAGCTTACAGCTAAAACCTCTCCAGCAATTCAGGGATCTACAACCTTTCCTGAAGATGATCCTAACAGGCTGTGGGGAGTAGGCCAGACCTTGCTTATAGACAGTCACCCAATCTGAAGATACCATCCACAAGCAATAGTAGACCACCGAATGGAAATAGAAACGCAAGGACCTGCCCTTGCAACATTCTCAGGTGCCAACTGTACTTCCATCCATTCCATTGACTAACACAGGACACAATGACATCAGCCCTATCAGCAAAGGATATTGTATATCTTATTTTATAGTTCACCTTTCTCACTGTGACACAAGGAGGATTGCAAAATTTAAGAACAATGCAACAGTATAATACAATAAACAATGTAATAAAACTGAATTATAAAATAAGTTGCTTTATTTCCAGTGAAGGCCTTGGAGGATTTTCCCCCTTACGTGTTTCTAGCATCTTTTTAAAAAGTTGCAAGTACTATTTACAGTTTGTCGGAATGGATATTTGATCATGAGTTTCATAGTGTATTTAATAGAGCTAATAGTGAACATTTTCTGGTCTGACACTATTCAGCTAGCCATACAATTTATAGCTGGTGTTTGGATTTTTAAATAGTTGTATGAAGCCACTATTTGACCACATTTGAGTAGTCATAATATCTAAAGGCTTAAAGACTGCCTTTAGGTTTTCAGGAGAATGGTGCAAGTTATTAAAATTATTAAGATGCACAACAAATCACAATTTCTTTTTATGTGAAGGCACCCCCAGGTTCCTGCTTTCCTTCCCCAGCCCTTCATGCAGAGCCATCTAAAGATTTTTGTAGCTAAACATATTTTATTGTCACAGCCCAACTCAAATTATAGTTTGCTGTCTTCTCTACAAACCAGAATTAAGCCAGAGTTTGGGCACAATGACAGAGTATGTTTTACTGTGAAAGCAGAAGTGTTTAGATCATTGTATGTGAGAAGGTAAGAAGGAGGGAAGGGAATTCTTGAGCCCTAGGCTCAAGACTTCAGGTCCTCGAGAATTACTAGTGTAACTGCAAATTATGGTTTATCATTCTGAATCATGTCACTATTCCATATATATGGTATAGTGGTTAAGAGCATGAGACTAATCTGGAGAGCCGGGTTTGATTCCCCACTTCTCCACTTGAAGCCAGCTGGGTGACCTTGGGCTAGTCATGGCTCTCTGGAGCTCTCTCAGCCCCACCCACCTCACAGGGTGTTTTGTTGTGGGGATAATAATGGCATACTTTGTAAACCGCTCTGAGTGGGTGTTAAGTCATCCTGAAGGGCAGTATATAAATCAAATGTTGTTTATTATTGTTGTTATCATATCATCATCATCATCATCATCATCATTATTATACTTCTACCCAAATCAGCATACCACATTTTCCCCTTCTACATTTATCCTCACAACAACCCTGTGGGGTAGGTATATATATCGAATGTTATTATGTTAGGTTAGGCTGAGATTACGTGACTGGCTCAAGACCACCCAGAAAACTTCCACGGCAGAATAGGGAGTTGAACATGTGTTTCCTAGATCTTAGTCTGACACTGTAACCACTATACAATATGTCATCTGACAATTAAACAGGGAATTGTTCTTCAGTGCATCCATCAAAGCCAAAAAGAGAACTACCAAAGAACCAACAAGAACTGCAAATGGTGGCACAAAAACACACGCTATTTATGTAAGAACTGAAGGACTGCTACACTGTCCCTTGTGTCAGGTTTCCAGAGGGGGACAACGAGAGTCTCAGGAAGATAAGTCAAGGGTCTGTCCATCCTTTCGACTGCCCTGGACCTATCCCTTTGAAGAGTAGATTTTCTCAGAGACTTCCTTCCTTCTTGTACCACACCTTCCTCTCTTTGCTAGGGTTGCCAGCTGCAGGTTGGGAAATTCCTGAAGATTTTGGGGATAGAGCCTGGAAAGGACAGTTTGGGGAGGGGAGGAACTTCAACAGGGTATATTACTATAGAGTCCACCTTCTAAAGTAGGCATTTTCACCTCTGAGGCCTGGAGATCAGTTAATAACAACAACTGCGCTTATATACCACTCTTCTAGACAGATTAGTGCCTCATCCAGAGTGGTGAACAAGTTAGTGTTATTATTATCCCCACAATACAGCTGGGGAGCAGGGGCTGAGAGGAGAGGCTTACCTAAGGCCACCTACTGAGCTCATGGCTGTAATGGGATTCGAACCAGTAGACTGCTGATTCACAGCCAAACCACTTAACCATTGTGCTACAGCAGTTGCAATTCTGGGAGATCTCCAGCCACCACCTGGAGGCTGGCAACCCTACCCATCTTGCCACCATGGGTGTAGAATGTGCTTGGCATGAAAATGTACTATACTAGGCAGCTATAAAGAATCCTGTCTTTATCCTTTCCTATCTGCAATGGAGTTCCAAGCAACTTCATGTAAATGTTAAATAGCAGGGTTGGTGGGGACAGACTAGTGGGTCCCATGGTCCAAATTTATTTACGTATGTTAAACCGTGACCTGGATAGCCCAGGCAAGCCCAATCTCATCAGATCTCAGAAGCTAAGCAGGGTTGGCCTTGGTTAGTAATTGGATGGGAGATCTCCAACAATGATCAGGGTTGCAGAGGCAAGCAATGGCAAACCACCTCTGTTAGTCTGTTGCCATGAAAACCTCACTGGGGTTGTCATGTCAGTTATGACTTAAGGGCACTGTCCATCACCACCATGGTATGTTAAAGGACTGAGTACAGCCTCCTCACACCAATTTCTGGTACTTTTTAGCTGAGAAGAGAGCTCACATATTTCAGATACTACATATCTCAAATACTCAGCACAGAATACATAGGATCACTCTGCATTGATTTCCCCATGATCACAGGCAAGCAGGTGAGATCTTGCTTAAAGTATCCTGCAAAATAGCACTATTAATCTCTACACGCTTTTTGATTAAGGGCAAATCTGCATGTAACATAGCTGCATGCATTGTATTAGCATCACATGTATGCGCTCTCAGACTTAGTATTCTTTTCTTTGGGGGTATTCTTTTCAATGGTTGTGCGTCTACCATTATTGCCAGATAATTACCCTAATGTCATAAACGAGAAGCGAATACTTAAGGGGTTTTTTTTGGTAATACATATACTTTCTGAACTATGTGGCAAAAATGAATATATGTGCCATATTTCAGAGGAGACTATGCTGTTTTCACACAGGGATTACTTCTGTATATAAAAATAACAGGTGCGGAGAGCGCCTTTAAAGAAAGGAAGCTAGGGAAGGGGCCTTCTGTATGCCATGTTGGTAACATATCTATTCTTGTTCCACTCCACGGCCACCTTAACAGTAAATGAGCCAAGCGAGGAACAATTCAAATCACAAAACATTTATTTACAAACGAGAAAGTGATTCAATAATAGCAGAAAGTAAAAGCCACACTCCTGCTCCTGAAACCAGCCTTTCTCTATCGCGACTCTTCGGACAAGCAGCCTCCACGTCCCTCCCCAACCACCTCGAAACGCGCATGCGCTCTGCTTTTCTCTCTAGGGCTGTAGTGTGTTCTTTTTTTGTAGTTCCGTGCGGCGGCGCTTCCGGTTGGGTCTCTTCCCCGCCCTCCCCCCGGCTCTTGCGGAGTTCAGACCGGTTCTTTGCAATGGTGCGGTTCCTGCATATCCAGAACCGGCAGCGAGCCCCGCTAACTCTTTGCGGGGATTGCCCTGCCGTGCAGGTGAGTTAGAAAGAGTTAAGAATGGGCCTGGAAGAAAAAAATGTAAGGCGGCGGAGGGTAGGTGGGAAGAGAAGAGAGAGGAGACAATGGGGGCGAGGGAGGAGCAGGCGAAGTGCTGTCCTTTCGAGCAGGACGGAGGGCTGCATGGATGCCCTGAACACAAAGGAGGGTTGTGGGTCGGTAAAGTTGGAGGATGCTGCCTGAGTTGATGGGGAAGGGCGGCTTTGGGTGGATTAGGACGAGCGAGAGTTGGGAGACGCCTTCCTGCTCTCCCCGACGCAGCTGGTAGTTGGTGCTTTGGATGTAAAGGAAATAAAACTGGGCTCCAGTTGCACCATACAGACTAACGAAGCTTATCCCAGTATACGCTTTTGTGAGCCAGCAATCACTTTAATCTGAGCCATTGAAGTCCGTTAAGTCGATATTTCTGTATCCACACCAGAGAGACAGGGAGAGAGGAGTTATTATTTGCTTGTTTATAGTCCGACTTTCTCATTGAGATCCAAGGCGGATTGCATACTGCAAGAGAATACAACATAATCAGTAGCTAAGACATTCACAGAGCAAAAATAATTATGATCAACAGGACATTCAATGAAAACAGATGCAATAGGGTATGGTAGATGCACATAGATGAAATCATTCTGAACAGTAGTATAAGTAATTAACATGACATCTTTAGCAATATCAAACTACCCAATAGGAGCATATCTATATCAACAGACAGTACCTAATAGCCTACTCTATAGTCTCTGTCCCTTACCACAGTACTTGTTTCAGCTATTTTTTATAGCACAGCCTTGTAACATAACACCATTCTTACGAGAGCTGCATTGGTTGCCAGTGGAGTACCAGATCAGATTCAAGGTTCTGGTATTGACCTATAAGGCCCTGTGTGGACTGGGACCAGCGTATCTACGGGACCGTCTCTCCCCATATATTCTCCAGAGGACACTCCGATCAGGGGACAAACAGCTGTTGGTGGTCCCTGGCCCCAAGGAGGCCCGCCTAGCCTCGAATAGAGCCAGGGCCTTTTCGGTCCTGGCTCCCACCTGGTGGAATGCTCTGTCTGCTGAAATCAGGGTCCGGCAGGACTTACTATCTTTTTGCCGGGCCTGCAAGACAGAGTTGTTCTGCCAGGCATATGACTGAGGCTGGGCCTCCGCCAGCCTGGGGGGGGGGGGAAGGGGGGTGTATAAAACCCTCCCTGTGAAGGCTGTCCACCATCTTGTTTTAAATATGTTGTTTTAATTAATATGAATTTTTAATTGTATTTTAATTGTATTTTTAATATGTTGGTATCCGCCCTGAGCCCGCTTGCGGGGAGGGCGGAAAACAAATTTGAAATAAATAAATAGATAAATAAATAATCTGAGTAGAAAGGCCTCTTGAATAATTCAGTCTTACATAGTTTGCAGAAAGCCAGGAGAGTGGGTTTTTTTCTGAACTCCAGCAGGCCATTCCACAAGGTGGGGGCTACAGAGAAAGCACCTTGAATGGTCAGTTTTTACTGAGCTCAAATGTAGGGTGGTATCTGCAGAAGGGCCTGTTCATATGAGTGAAGTTGTGGTGGAACACAGGGAGAGAGGGGTTGCGCAAAGAGAGTTGCAAAGAGAGGCTGATTCAAGCAAGATTGAATAAAGCAAGTAATCTGTTGAGTGGGTAAAGAACTCTACTCTCCATTGTTAGACAAGCAAAGCAGGATTCATCTACTTCCTATTTAAAATCTAGTGCAAGATAAGGAGATACCATAGGAACAAGTAGGTAGCTGTGTTAGTCTATAGCTGTAGAACACAATTAGAGAACAGCAGCATCTTAAAGACCAACAAAATGTAAGCTTTTGTGAGTCAATATCTAACAAAGTGAGCTTTGACTCAGGAAAGCTGATACCCTGGAAAATTTTATTAGTTTTTAAAGTGGAACTGTACTCAAATTTTGATCAGATGCAGTAGAAAGTAATGGACGCATGGCTATAGTTACTGGGATTTCCAAAATAGCAATTGCATATAATGTGTGAGGAATGCCACACAAGATTTGGGGGAGGGGTGGATAAATAGTTCAGAATGACTGTGTTTTGTGGGGCAGGGGAGAATTTGTCTTTTGGTAGTGTGGATGAGTTAGGGGCTTTGGGGGGGGGGCGCTTTGAAATTGAAAGGTATGGGAGGTGATGAAATTTGTACCAGACACAGTTGTTGCCAGGGCTCTTTTGTAAAGGTTAAAAGAAGAGGGACTTCTGAACAGACACAGGTTGAATGACCTATATTTTCAAATTGCCCAATTTTCTTAGTGGTAGAGTAGCAGTATCCCAGTTCCTGCTCTCTTTTATGTAGGTGTAGTGTTCAGTCCTATTTTGGGAGTGTGTGGCCAGGGAGATTTTTTTGGGGATCTTCCCAATCTGAAAACATAGTTCCTCATGTGAGAATAATCTCATTATAACCTGAGAAAATAATGTTTGCGAATATCTGTAATAAACTTTGTGCCTAAGTGTAAGAGCTTTTTCTGTGTTGTGCGCCCTTTAATTAATTCTGGGCATTGTGTATGTATTTCATTTTATGTTGAGTAACCTGAAATAACTTGTAAAGCCATTTAATAATCCTGGTTACTTGTCTGTGCAGCTTATTTTCTTACTGATACATGTTTGTTTCTCTATGGCTACAGGCTGAAGCATCTCCATATTCTCTAGTTGATATCTGCTTGAATGCCTTAGTTGCTGATTTAGAAAAATTCTGTGTAGAGAGGCCAGATGGGTCATTATGCTTGAAAGAGTCAGAAAGGCTTCCTCAAGAAGTGGCTGATCGATTACTGCAGACCATGGCATATCGAGGTAAAATTTCTTTCTTAGCTAGCAATAATAGAACATTCAGTTTCTGAGCATGAGATCATCTTATCGAGTGCATATATCATGCTTCTATGCTCTGAAGGTCTGAGGAAGACTATCGTACTTTATATCAGATGTATGCATATCTATATTGTATTGGCTAAAAACCGTAATAAAGGCTTCCGAAGGCAAGGAACTGAGTAAACATAAATGTTATGGTTTGTTTCACCATTATGTTTTTCATCAACGCTGATTTCCAGGGAAACACTGCCAGTAATGAGTCTTTAATATGCTGCTTAGCACATCCTCTCCTGTCATGACCAGCAGAAGGCAATACATTATGCAAAACAGGGAAACACCTGTAAATTTGCTTATGTTACACTCTATACATGTTACAGAATTTACTTTTTTTGGTGCACAATATGTAGCCATGATTATTGTTTAGATGTTTCCCATTCATATTATAACATATATATCTTGCACACACACAAAACAGTTTACAAATGTTACTGGCTTTATTTGCCCTTACAGTCTTTTTTTCTTTTCCTGACAGAGTTATTGAATGATGGGACTGTGGGAATTTTCCGAGGCAACCAAATGCGTTTGAAGCAAGCTTGCATCCGCAAAGCAAAGATCTCTGCCCAGGCCTTCCAGCAGGCATTCTGCCACCACAAGCTAATAGAACTTGATGCTGCAGGGATGAATGAAGCTGTTACTGTTTCAGATGTTGTGAGTGGGCTGGGTAGCAGTGCATGGATCCAGAGTAACCTTCAGTGCCTTGTCTTGGACTCATTAACTCTTTCTCCTACAAATCCTTATGAAAGGTGCTTTAGCCAGCTTTCTGGTCTTCGTTCTTTGAGCATTACCAATGTGTCCTTCCGTGATGAAGATTTAGCAGAGGTTGCTTCCCTGCCAAGATTAGAAAGCTTGGATATATCCAGCACTTCTGTCACAGACATAACTGCACTCGTTGCCTGCAAGGATCGGCTTAAATCTCTCACAATGCATGGCTTGAAATGTTTGAATATGCCTACACCAAAGTTTTTGGAAGTCATGAGAGAGCTAAAATATCTGAATCATCTTGATATCTCAGACGAACAGCATTCCAGATCAGATATACCCTTTCGTGTGTTGGGGGAAAAAGACATTCTGCCAGACCTTGTATCTCTGGACATTTCTGGGAGTAAATATATTACTGATGAAGCTGTAGAAGCATTTGTCAGACAGAGACCAACAATGCGATTCGTGGGGTTGCTAGGTACTGAAGCAGGATATACAGAGTTCCTTTCAGGAGAAGGAACTTTGAAGGTTTGAATTTTTAAATATTCTGTGGGTTAAGATTGCAAATGAAGATAATATATTGTGTTAGACAGGAAACACTCTTCTAACCTTAGGCTATGTGGTGACTTGCCATTAACCTTGAACTGAAACTTTCTAGGTCTCAGTCTTAAAAACAGATATGACAAGTGGGAATCTGGGAGGACTTGCGGGGGCATCTAATTTCCCCCTCTCCCACTATTTCCTCTTTCCTTTTCCGGAAAGCCCCTATAACCTCTGCCTTTTCCTGTCTGCTTTTCTCCTTCCCACTCACTAGCCAACAATTTTTATCTCCCCTCTTCATCTTTCTTCTTCCCTAGCCCTTGCAGGCTGTACCTAGGAGAACTGTGGCCCAGTTGCACAGTAACAAAAATAAAAGAGAAGAAGGAGTTGCACTGTGTCAGTTGCAGATTCAGCCCAGTTGCACAGTGAGGAATCTGCAAAGCACATCATTTTTCCTGTATCCCCCTTTACTGACTAGTTCCTCTTTCCCGTCTCCTGGCAACCCCCGTATCCTCACTCTTTTCTGCTCTCTTCTTCCCACCCACCAAGCAGCCTAATTTTTATTTGCCCCCCTCCACAACTTCAGCTATATTTATTTAATTACTTTTAAAAAAATATTTTTAAAAAGCGTTTAACGTGTTAACATAAACTATATACAGAGGTTCGGCTTCCTTTTTAACAATAACATCTATTGTGTCAGAAAAAAGATGCAGTTAACAGTTACAAGCAGAGGATAAATCAATTATATAAACAAAATGTTCAGTAGAAAGTAAGAAACATGAAGTAATCCTTGGATGAGATGTTCTTAGCCACTGGATCTTTGCTTAAGAAATGGTCTAAGACAGGTAACCATTGTTCAGTGAATGTAGATTTAAAATATGGATTTTCTAAACATTGTATGTGATCCGTAAGTTTGGCCATAATAAAGCAATCCCAAATACGTGTTAGCCAATTAGAGATTGTTGGAGGTCTTTTGACGGAGGTAATTGTATTTTTAGCTGCATACAACAAAGTTGCTATCAAAAATTTTCGAGAAGATGGAATAGCCATATCTTGCCAGTCATTGAGGAGGATGATCTCTGGTTTTAGAGGAACATGGTTACCTGTTAGAAGTTTGATATAATTGGTTACATCAGACCAAAATTGAAAAATGTAGGGACAGTCCCACCAACAATGTAGAAATGTGCCCTTATTGCCACAATTTTTCCAGCATTGCGGGGAGCTGTCTGGGTGCATATGGTGAAGTCTAGAAGGAGTCGTATACCATCTCGTCAGTAACTTTATGGATTGCATTCTCATATCTACTGTGTTGGTAGTAAAAATGTAAGATTGCCAGATATTTTTCCAAGTTTCGTCTGAGGTGTCTATATTACAGTCTTTCTTCCATGCATTTTGGTATGGCATAGTGCCAAGCCATTTAGATTTAGAGATAATGTTATAGAGTTTAGAGATAGTACCTCTGTCTTACTCCCATTTTTAATCATAATTTCAAAATCTGTTAAAGGCTGAAACAGAGAAGAAGTGAAATCTGTATTATTGAGAAGATTTTAATTACTTCATTAACACTACACCATTCCCCACAGTAGGGACCCAAAGTAGTTTGCATCATTCTTCTCTTCATTTTATCCTCACAGTGATGCTGGGAGTAAGGGCAGACTGTTAGTGAAAAACTGGAAAAGTGCCCCTCATCTAGCTCCTCTGGCCCTGCCTTCCCAAAGGGGAGAGGGAAGAAGGAAGGGACAGCCTGCCTAACTGCTTTCCTCACTTTGCAAAGGGCTTGGAAGGGCTGTGCCCCACTTCCTTATTTTTGTGTGAATTGAGCTAGGTACTCCCAGCTCATGCAGACTGAGCCAGGCACCTCTGCCTCCTCCTGTGCTCCTTTTGTCATTTGGGGGCTTTTAAAAAAAAAAAAACCTTGATGTATTTTTGTTAGATTTCAGATGTTTCTGCAAATCTAGGCCATTTTTCAGGTTTGTTGAAAGATCTGTCTTGTTTGTTCACAGGTTCAACCTCCAGATTTAAGTATCCTCAGATTTGACAGAACTGAGGATTCTATTGATTAAGATACTAAAGCATGAGCTAAAACTAAGTAATAATAAACATCGGATAGTTTGTATGCTCAGAAAATAAGTATTGGATTTCAATCCCTAACTCAAAGCTATGGAACCAGCTGAGCAGAATATTGTTTTCCCTTCCCTCTCCCACAGAAAATAGTCACTTTCCAAGTGTGTGTGTGTGTGTGTGTACATATACATACATGTATACACACACACAATTTTTTATTGTATGTTTTATTCTGCTGGTCTTTGACTAAAATAAATTTTCTATTTAACTTTCCAAGTAGCTTCCACATAACATTTTCTCTATCACCTGTGTGAGATGAATTGAACAACTAAGGCCTACAACCTCACATTCTCTAGCTGAGGGTGGTCTTTGTAATGCACACAAGTTTGGGTTGGGTATCTGTACCTCATGTACTATAGTACTTAACAGAAAATTTTGGTAAGGGATTATATTACAGAATATATTAGGAATAAAATGAATTCTGAACATAGTAAAGTTAACATAACAGAGCTCTTCATTCATCATCAGGTATCTGGAGGAGAAAACGAAAGCCAGATTTCAGAAGCTTTAAAGCGCTACAGTGAAAGGGCATGTTTTGTGAAGGAAGCCTTCTTTCACCTTTTTACGCAGACATGTTTTATGAGAATTACAAAGCCTGAAATCCTAAAGGTAAAAATTATTGGTTCAAAATAAACAATTGTTTGTGAAGTACTAGGTTGTTAGACTTGATAGATATTTATTTGAATTTTTGAAACCTAGTACCTATTTTTCCTGCAACATAGATATAATATGCTTGTTACTTGTACTTGGAAGCCATAAAGAACTGTTTATTTTGATGTGCCTAGTGTCTGTGTTGCATTTTTGTGTCTCTCAGTGTGTATTATTTTAAATTTACCTTTACTCCATTTCCTATTGCAGCTTGTGATTATAGGAATGAGGAATCACCCTCTGGACTTGGCAGTACAGCTGACTGCTAGTGCCTGTGCCCTGAATTTAACTAGACAAGGCTTAGCAGCAGGCATGCCTGTCCGCCTGCTCTCCAGTGTAATTCAGCTGCTTCTGAAGGCTATGGAAACCTTTCCTGAACAGCAGCAGGTAAGGGTGTACATATTTAAACTTCATCCTATTTATAAGGTAGCATACCCTAAGAAGCGCTGTTATAAGCAAATTAGGCCACATCTGCTAGAACACAGAAAGCTTGTATGGATCTCCCTCTAGTTCTAAAAGTGTTCAAAAATGGCACCTGTAGCCTCAATCCAGTTGTGTGGTACAGATTTTTTTTTAGATTCTTTGCAATCTTTGGCCTTTATTTAGCTCTCTCTCTCTCTCACTCTCTTTACAATGTATATGCAGGTAGGGTAGCAGGCTCACACGTTCCTATTGAACATACATGTAATGTTTAACATTTGCTTGGACCTCATGGAGGCTTTCTGCAGGCACAATGGGTTTTCTTCTGCAGAGTGCAGCTTTGTCAACTCTCCCCTCCTGTTGCTGTCCCCAAATACTGCTCCTTTGGGACAGGGACCATCAGGAATAGCGGGGGGGGGGGGTCCCCCACAGGTCTCCTGTAGTAGTGTGGAAAGCTGGTGAAAATTGTCCTTCCTTATGTCCGTGGAAATTGGAACCTCCATGGGATAAAATTCATTGGCAGTATCTGCATATGTGCCAAGACCAATGCAAAGAAGTGCCAAAATCTTTAATAAAATTCCAAGAATTAAAAATGTATGATTAAAACTATATCACTATGGTTCCATACATATAAGTATCTTCCCCTAGTGTAGAAATTCTTGAACAATTGTATCCATACATTTGGGGATGTCATACATTTACAGACATCTTAAAAATGATCAAGTACTGTTACAGTCATCATTATACACATGTAATCTCTAGAATATATTCTAGAGAACGTTATATATTATATATTCTCTCTCTCTCCCTCTCTCCCCCTCTCCCCCTCCTCCTCCCCCCTCTCTCGGGGGAAGGTCCTCCTCCTTCCCCATTCAAATAGACCAGGACTACCAAATGTCTAAGACCTTTACAAGAAAATATTCACTGTGAGTTCCAAATATATCACAGGTCAATCCCAAAAATCCAAAATAAATTCACTAAAACTAATATAAAATATTTTCCTTTATAAACCAGTTCAGGATAAACCCAGACACATCTACTAATCCCCATTCTCACCCTATATATACACTGTAAAGTGAGAGAGAGGGAGGTGATTAATATGGCAAAAAAAATTACCATCCCCTGAATAGAAATTGCATCATCCGTTGTTGATACCCCACAATTCTCATGTAGTAATATATCAGAATCACAACTGAAGGACATCCCTAGGCATCCAGAGCCCAGTGCTCTAAATCAGCAAATATTTCTACCTCACAGACATCCAGTATCTTCCCTCATTCAAGCCATATGGGACTAGGATCTTCAGTGTAAAAATGCAGAACTTCTCTCTTTTTCATCAGAAGCTGGTACATCTGCAGGTCAAGTGCCTGGAGACATTCACAGTTTCATTTGTAGAGTGGCCTTATGTGCATG
This sequence comes from Eublepharis macularius, assembly GCF_028583425.1. Classification (NCBI taxonomy): domain Eukaryota; kingdom Metazoa; phylum Chordata; class Lepidosauria; order Squamata; family Eublepharidae; genus Eublepharis; species Eublepharis macularius. The sequence goes on along the minus strand of NC_072794.1, from coordinate 86,301,103 downwards.
CTTGAATCAGAAGCTGCTGGGAGGGTGTGGGGGGCAGTGCGGTGGTGTAGTCCAAGCAGCTGTTCTCCCTTTCAGTTCTCCATACCTGCCAGTACTTTCAACTTACTACTCCAATGTGGCCAGCAGTTTTCAAATTCTGCACCATAACCATTGCTCTCTGACTTGAGCAAAATCAAGATTCTATGTATTATTTGGAGACCGTCTTATTTCTGAAGTGCCTTAATATTGAAACATCCAAAACCTGTAGTTCCTTCATGACACAGAATTTGACAGCTCTACAACTGTTGTTTTTCTTATCCTTTTGTCTGGTTGACTATTCTCATTGAGATAAAAACTGAATAATTTATATCTCACTTGATATGTTCAAGTCATAAACATTCAACAAAATCATCCTTAAATCTAGTCACTAACATCTGAGGAAACATTTATGCATGCAGACTATGTAGGACTCTAAAAAAAAGCAGGAAAATATGACTGGCATGGTGCTCACCTAGAAAATAATTGAAGAAATTGAGAAGTAGCTGCTCACGCCTCACATAATTGAAAAGAAATAACATTTGTAACTCATACTTAGCAAACTATAGAAGTACTAACTGCACATTGGTTTAAGGATAAAAGAATCTACTGTGTAGAGTGACTTTAATGAATACCATCTCCCCAGACTGATAGCAGCTTTCTGAGATTTAAGACAGAAACCTTTACATGCCTCACTTCCTGATATCTATTCTTTAATTAAACTTGCTGAATGTTCAGTCATGGACTTTCTACATTTGGTTTGATCACCCTCATAATAGACGTGTAGGGTAATATAAAACACTCAGAGGCTTAGGGCCTACCAAGGTTTTTCCCGCAGGAAGAGATTTTCACCAGTTTTCCTCCCTCCACCCACTGCATCCTGCTGTGCCCCCAGGAGTAAGTAGATCTCTGGGAACAAAGGGTGGGGGGAGGTGAAATACAAATCTGCAGTGGAAAAGGAAAAATGGTGAAAGTCAACCCTATCCTCCAGCAGAAAAGATTCAATCCATTAAGCACAAAAGTCAAGGTAAAGTAAGAAACAATAGGAATACAGCTTTATTCTTCTTATTTACTAAACTAATTACTTCTCATTATAATATATAAATTATTTAGAAGTGTGCATTTCTGGATCTCCTGTTTCATAAATATATGTAATAATTTTATCTAGTATTAGTGCTTTATGACATTTATTTATTTAAAAACTTTGGCCACCTTTCTACCTTGCAGGAACTTAAGAGGCAGCTTACAATATAAATAAAATAACAATCAGAAAATGAATAAACCAGTTTCAAAACACAGTTTATGACTGCCAATAAACATAACAATAATGTTAATTAAAATAGTTAATAACGTTAATTAAAAAGCAGTCGTAAATAAAAAATGTATATAGTTGCCTCTTGAAGATTGGCAGTGAGGGAGCCAGGCGCACTCCCTAGAGATGCTGTTCCATAGTCGTAGAACTGCTACCGGAAAGACCCTCTCCCATGTACCCACCAAATGAGGTTCTTTAGCTGAAGGGACAGTCAGAATGGCCTCTCCTTGTGCTCTTAGTTCTTGGGGAGGAACATATGGGAGAAGATGGTCCTTCAGATACCCCAGTCCCAAGCCATGTAGAGGTTTAAAGAACATAACCAGCTCCTTTAATTGTGCTCAGGAGTGGATTGGTAGCCAGTATAATTGCTATAATTTCAGCGTCACATGTTCCAGATAGCTGTGTTTCAAAACATTGTACTTTCTTTCTCCATACAGCTGCAGAAGAATTGCCTTCTTTCTTTATCTAGTGTCAGAATCCTGCAAGATGTTCCATTTAACAGGCAAGTGCCAGAGCAACCTGATCCATAGGATTTTTTTATTTGTCCATGAGTAGGTATTCTCCTAGTCTCAGTGATCTCTCGTTATGTATCTTGGAGACGTGGTAAAGAGCCCTTTTCACCCTCTGCTCTCCAGCAGGAGTAGCACTGGAAGCTTCAGTAGAGTTTTTTTTCCGTAGATGCCAACTGTAAAACTTGATTTAAACATGGCTAAACTTGGCTAAACTTGGCTAAACTTGATTTAAACATGGCTAAACACTTCTACTAATGTGCACTGCACTGCACCCTTTTGAACTAGATTGTTTTTCTTGAATACACAGCATGTTGAGATTCTGTGCACTAGTTGGGTGCCATGTCAGTGTTGCTCACACAACAGGTAAAGGCTTGGTTAAGTGTAGAACTACTTGAAAAGCTGCATGGTAAGGGATTTTCTCCTGCCTGATGTTGTGTTTTAAATTGGGCTTAGTGTACAAATGCAGGCAAATGAGACTAAGCAGCGGATGTGCAGAACTGGGAGGGAGCTTCTGTTGGTATTCGCTCTGTAAGAAAGTGAACCTTTTTCATGTACCCAGGAGGCACTGTAGCACAAAGATAACTTTTTATGCAGAAGGTCCCTGGTTAATTCCTGGAATGTCTAATTAGATGTATCTTTATTTTTTTTCATCATTTATACCCTGCCTCTCCCCAATGGGGACCCAAAGCAGCTTACATCATTCTCTTCTTCTCTGCTTTATCCTCACAACAATCCTGTGAGGTAGGTTAGATGGAGAGTATGTGCCTGGCCCAAGGTCATCCATTGAGCTTCTATGGCAGAATGGAGAATTGAACCCAGGTCTCCCAGATCAATCTGAAATTGTACTATTTGCCATGAAAGTTGAAAGTAGAAAACAAATCTGTAGTAAATGAGAGAAAGTGTATTATTTGGACATAAACAGTTTCATAATCACAATAGGTAGTACTACCAGCATGTTTGAATATTAAGCTAAACACTGAACGCACTGAACTCTTTAGTGTATTGTCATTAGACACACAGCATATTCATTGTTGCCAAAGTTTACATTTAAAATAAAAAATTCTTGAAACTGTTGTATACAGTATGTCTATGGTGTAAGTGTTTTTCCCATTGTTGCCCAAAATTCTTCCAACTTTTCCTTTTGAAAAAATGAGGAAGTCCTCAGACTTTTTTATTCTGTACATTTTGAGTGTGTTATCTTAAGCATTTTACTTATTCTAAAAGAGAAAATATTTCATAGGAGCTTTATTTCAGTATTGCCCTTAAATTTTTTTCCAATGGAAAAATTGGAAAATTAAAAGTCCTGGGTGAAAAACAATTTCTCCCTACTTTTTCTGATTTTCTCCACCTTTCACATCTTTAGAAAGGTGTCTTGAAATTAAAGATCTCGTTGCCTGTGTTTGGGTTGAGGAGTGGGTCTGTTCTCCCCATGAACCTGATTGAATTGAAAATATGACTCATAAATATGTTGTCAACCAGGGCTTCACGAGCAGCAGGGTCTTATTAATGGCTTGTGCATAGCTGCAAACTCAGAATCTTTAATAATTAAAAATGCTTCTGCAGTCAGCTTGGTGGTTCTTTGGCATTTCTTCATAGCAGAAAATTCGTTTTTTTTGCTTTTAGGCAACAGTCTGCTCTCAGTTGAAAGTGCCTTGCTGGTAGTAGAATTCAAATCTGCTTACAACGAAACCATTGTTGTATCGTTTTTGTTTGCTCAAGGGTTGCAAAGAATATACTCTGAAAATACTTTCAAATTGCAGGTTTGCAGCTGCCAAATTTGTTGTTCAGTGGCTGTGTAACCAGGAAAATCAACATATACAAAGAATTGCAGTTAATATAATCTCTATCTTAGCACTAAAGGTATGTTGTGTTTATTTGATTTTTACTTTTTTTTTTAGCCTTTTCAGGTAATGACCTAATTTTTTAAAATTATCAGCTTTCAGATGAACAAGCAGCACAACTTACTGCAGAATTCTACATTGTTGTTGGGGTGAGTTGTTGTATATCATAAACTTGTTAAATGAGCAGTGGGGAAGGAAGTGCCGTGTTGAAGCATGTACTTTCTACCATACGTATAATTATGAAATTGGTCTTAGAATGCAGCTCAAAAAGTCCACACAATGGGGCCAGATAACCTCCCCTCCCCCCCAAAAAAGCCCTTAGAAATGATATGTGCATCTGTGCCCTCATTGCATCTTTAAAAAAAGTACTGACCAAGATCAGTCTAGCAACCTCATGCAACTAGGCCTTAAAAAAATAAGGAGCAGCTGAGGGAGGAGTGAAAAAAGTAGTGGTGATAGGGGAGTTGGCGTAGAGGGCAGCAGTCGGGTTGTGGGGGAGGAGAAGGGGATGGGAGGGTGGGAAGATGAACCAAAGGAGAGGAAGTTGGGGTCAGTGGGTGTGGGAGGGATTTCTTCTCCCTTACAAGTCTAGCCCTTGTATATTGTGATATTAATGATACTATCTTTTTAAACAGAAACTTCTTGAAATAGTTGAGCAGAAAACCAATCAGAATGAACTGGACACAACTTTCCATTTTACACTGAGTGCACTTTGGAATCTCACAGATGAAGCCCCAACCACATGTAGACACTTCATTGACAACAAAGGACTGGAGCTTTTCATGAGAGTTTTAGAGGTAAACATAATAGTTTTTTTATGGCTAGTTGATAATATATTTACCACGTAAGTTGAATAGCTTTGTTTATTTCTTTTGACAGTCATTTCCAGCTGACTCCTCAACGCAGCATAAAGTGCTTGGCCTTCTGGTAAGATCAGAATGAAATGCTGCATGCCTCAAAAGTATTTTTAAAATTTTGTGCTTGTTTTACAAGTTGTAAGTATGTCATTAATAATTTGGGTAAAAGTGCTTCAGAAAAGATACCTTAGCTTCATTAAGCTTGTCCCTTTAGAGTTGATTAAACACCAGATATACTCCTTGGATTCTTATGGAAAATGTATGAAGTTTTTCAATAGCACTCCTATCCCCCTTTAGAAGAAATTGTGTATGTTAATCATGTAAATTCCAATGAATTATCATACTGTATGCTGTGACTCTCCTTTTTCATAGTCATATCTTCCCTCTCCCTATTATATCACAGAACAATGTAGCAGAAGTGAGAGAGCTACATTCTAGGTTAATGCAGAAGGACTTTGTGGATCACATCAGTGAATTGTTGAGCAGTGCCGAGATGGAAGTCAGTTTCTTCTCAGCTGGGATTATTGCTAATTTGTTATCCAGAGGCGAACAAGCTTGGACATTAAGTCAAACACAGAGAAGATTGCTTATTGAGAAACTGGTAATATCACTAAAATACCATAATTCTTCTGGATGTTCTCCATGTTTATTGAAGACTTGACAATTCTTTTACAATCTCTTTTACAGCATTCAGCCCTCTTGAAGTGGCCAACACCGGAATGCAAGATGGTAGCACTGCCAGCCTATAGGTACTCACTTTTTACAGAAAAAAATGTGTACTTATTGCAAGCCACTGAGTAGAATATATCACTTGCTTGACATGTCAAATGGCACATTAGATGTCTTTTCTCTGAGTAGTTAATTTGCTAAGGCAAGATATGAAGAACTCAAATATTTTATAACACCAATCCAGTAATATCCAATCTAGATTCCAACCTCTTTATTGGATAGTAGTAGTGAATTTACTGGATTACAGCAATGATCTACAAAAATGAGAGTGCCTCTCTGCCTACGGCAGCTGTAGATACATTGTTCTGAATCTTTTAACCATAGCATTATACTGTTGGAAAAGATCATACAAATATAGAACAACCTTCATTCGGTAGCAGTCTTGCTTTCCACCATAAATGACTAAGGCTATTGCATAATGATGCTGTATATCTCCTGATTAAGAAATTACATATGTACTGCCAAATGTTATGTAGCACCCCCCTTTATTTATCAAAGCTTTTCTCCAATATGTAGGTCCCTCAAGCCGTTCTATCCATTACTCGATTGTTTTACACTACCTGGTGTACAGATCTGGGCAGCGTGGGCCATTCTGCACATTTGCTGCAAAACCCGTACGTACTTGCTTTTTGTTCTTAATAAGACTTTGATTCTCAAGGCCACCCTGAAGAGGACATTTGTTTGAAAAGGCTGTAATACATGTTTGACTGAGGTTTCAGTTGTAATGTCAAATCTTGATTTGGCAAATGGAAGTACTTCTCTGGATTCAGAGTGATGCCGTTGGTTTATGCATTTCTAACAAATTATTGTCTAGGTTCACACACTTCCCCTTTCCTTCTACATTCTTGTTTTCTCCTCTATTCCAGGCTTTTACAAATCATAGCTTGCACAGGTGTGCAAGTTATGCCTAGTGCCTTGTCAGCAAACTGGTTTGCAGGTTAGCCCAAACCACAATTTGGCCTCAGTCAACTCAAATAAGCAGAGGAGGGAACTTGCGGTATAAGAGGGAAGGGTGCTATCCTGTTTCTGACTAAATGGCAGGGCCGGATCGAGGGTGGGGCAGGGGGGTAGTCTGCCCCTGGCGCCACCAGGGAGGGGGCGCCGGGAGCAGCTGCCAGAGGGCGCAAGCAGCAGCGCGGGGAGCCTTGCAGCCCCCCGCGCTGCTTTTCGCCTGCCCCGCAGGACAGGGGGCAGCCGGCTTGCCACGCACCCCCTGTCCTGCGGGGCAGGCAAAAGGCAGCGCGGGGGGCTGCAGGGTCGCCTGCGCCATTTGCCTGCCCTGCAGGACAGGCGGGGCAGGCGAATGGTGCAGGTGGCCACGCTGCCTTTTGCCTGCCCTGCAGGGCAGGGGGTGCGCAGCAAGCCGGCCGCCCCCTGTCCTGCGGGGCAGGCGAATGGCGCAGGCTGCTTCCCAGCCCCGCATGCTGCCTCCGTTCCGCCCTGCGTGATGACGTCACCAAAGTGACGTCATCACGCAGCACGGGGAGCGCGCACGCGCGAGGTGGCCAGCCAAGGGTTGCCCTGGGCGTGGGCAACCCTAGATCTGGCGCTGCTAAATGGAACTACAGCATTTTATATCTGTAGCCTGATTTCTCAGAATAATTCTAAAGTTTGTTTAATCAGTATATTGTAGCATATTAAGTACTTCTGTTTGTGCCACATCACAGACAATGGTTAATCTGCCATTTATTTATTTAATTGAATTTCTGTTCTGCTCTCCCTGCAAGCTGGCTTAGAGCGGATCACAACAATATAAAAGTATACAATAATAAAAATTGGCAGTGTAAAATATAAAATCAGCAAGCAACACTACAATACTAAAAACAGCCACTCACATATTACACCCCAGTTCAGCCCAAACAAGCCCTTGGGACAGAGTGGCCGGTTACAGATGGATACAGTCGGGGGGGGGGCACTGCCCCCCTATGGCAGGAGGACAGTTTGGACAGCTTGCCTGCCTCAGTCACCTTATGCCTGGAGGAACATATCTGTCTTGCAGGTCCAGTGGAAAGATAACAAATCTGAATGAGCCCAGGTTGCCACAGACAGAGAGTTCTACCAGGTTGGTGCCAGGTCCAAGAAAATCCAGGCCCTGGTTGAGACAAGATGAACCTCCTTGGGGCCCAGGGACCACCAGTAGATGTCTGTCTGCTGCATGAAGTAGCCTTTGGGGAACATATGGTGAGAGGCAGTCCTGTAGGTATGCTGGTCCCAGTCTACTAAGGGCCTTAAAAGTTAGATCCAGAACCATGAACCTGATCCAGAATTCCACTGGGAACCAGTGCAGCCGGTGCAAAACCAGTCTTATATGTGACTGGAATGAAGCCCTGGTCAGGATACATGCCACTGTGTTCTGGACCAGTTGCAGCTTCTGGAGCAGCCCAAGTGCAGCCCAGCGTAAAACGAGCAGCAGTAGTCTAACCTGGAGGTGTCCATTGCATGGATCACCACCGCTAGGTCGTCGGACAAGCGGTAGGGAGCAAGTTGCATGGCTTGGTGAAGATAAGAACGCAGATCTGGCAACTCCCATGACCTGGGCCTCTATTGTCAAGGAGGCATCCAGGAACACACCCAAACTCCTCACCGCCGGCACAGGTGCCAGCAGTGCCCCATCAAGGGTTGGGAGGTGGATCCCAGACCCTATCAGCCCATGACCAAGGTGCAGGACCTCCAGCTTCTCGGGATTCAATTTCAGTTGGCTCTGTTTTAACTAACTAGTCACAGCCTCTAAAGCAGTGGCCAGAATGTCCAGGGTGGAGTCCTGCTGGCCATCCATCAACAGATGAAGTTGGGTGTCATCAGCATATTGATGACAGCCCAATTCAAAATTCTGCACCAACTTGGCAAGGGGAGGCATATAGATGTTAGATAACATCAGGGAGAGCATTGCCTCTGAGGGCGCCACACACTAAGGGGTGACAAGGTGACAACTGCTCCCTCAATACGACTCTCTGTCCCCGACTGTGGAGAAGACCAACCACTGCAAGGCTATCCCATGATTCCTCACATCAGCAAGGCAGTGAATCAGTACATTGTAATCAACTGCATCGAGACTTCTAACAGCACCAGCAGCGCCGATCTGCAGGTGTCTGCGGAGATTGTATGAGAGGGCGACCAGTGCTGTCTCCATCCCATGGCCAGGGTGGAAGCCGGGCTGGAATGGATCCAGAAGGAATCCTCTAGGAGCACCTGCAGCTGTTCCGCCACCACCCGCTCAATAACCCTGCCTAAAAATGGGAGGTCTGAAACCAGGTGGTAATTGGATGGGTTGGTGGAGTCCAAAGATGCTTTTTTCAGAAGAGGCCATACCACTGCTTCCTTAAACACTCCAGGAAAGACTCCGGAGCTTAAGGAGAGGTTAACAATGGTTAATCTCTAGTGGCTAGTATTGTGTGGACTGAAGATCCAGTCTTGGTGCAGGGGAATGAACTATATTCCTAGAGGTTTATCCATGAGGTGGTGAAAGTGGAGAGAGAGAGCTTTTCCTCCCTCTCCTGCAATATTAGAAAGCAGAGACTCCTGATGAAATGGTTGGGGAAAGGAAATCCTTCTTTAATGAATAATTACATTGTGGGGTTCACTGCTAGTGGACACAACAGTTACAAGTATAGATAGCTTTAAAAGGGGATTAGTCAGATTCGTGGAGGCTACTAGCTATGGTGATTAAAGGGAACATCCACATTCAGAGGGGGTTAAATGTGGTGCTACAATGCACCATCATGAGTGAGCCTTGTCCTGTATGCCTTTGATGGTAATTTGTTGGCCACTGCATGAAACAGGATGCTAAACTAGATTGTCTAAGCCAGCAAGGCTGCGCTTATGTTCCTTCTGGTACTCTTCAGTTCTCTGGCAAGAAGAACAGTAATAAATACATTCAGACTTAGTTCTTTGGAAATAATTGGCTTTTGTATGTCTGCTTAAATTTGTATGTTTTTCTTTGTTGTCCAACAAGAGATCTTGAATACAGTGAAATGAAGGATTAATGGAAGCAGAAATAGGCAAGCATTGTTTGTTCTAAATAGCAAATGTAGTTTTAATCCTCCTCTCCTGTATTATTTTAACATTGCGCTGGATCTTTAATGAACAAATTTTTTCTTCAGCTGCCAGATACTGTGCTATGTTAATAGAAGAGGATGGGCTACAGCATTTATATAATATCAAAGAAAATGACCAGAGTGACCCAGATGTCCGGTATCTAACAACTGAAGTTCTGACTTACATGGATACTCACATGATGTATTATGGAAAACCTAAACACCTAAAGGAACTACAAGCCAAATCAAATGGATAACTAAGTGCAGCTGAAGCTTTATCCTGCAACTTTCACAAGCTGTACTAGTGATTTCTTACCCTTCCATGGGCATCAAAGGTGGCCCCTTCCTGTAAGATTACTGCTGTCTACATTTCAGGACATTTGTATGGCATGCACGTCCAGGAGCCTTCTACAAGGAATTCTAATTCAGGACTTCGGATAGGGAAAAAGAGGTGTTGGTCCTTCAGTTTTCCTCCATTTGCAAGGCATCCTAGAGAAAATAGCTTAGTAGTTTACCATATGAGGCTAAACAGAGGCTGATGCTTGCAAGCCACCCATTGTGTATGGTGACAAAATTAGGTCTCAAGGACACTGGAAAGGGAGGCTTTAAAACCACTTGTTCCTCTTCCTGTAATCTCTGTCCCTGTATGTCAACCCAGGAACTATAGCAGGTGTTGCCTATGTCCTGTCAACTGTGGAGACAATGTTGCTGTATTACTGCAGGCAGATAATTGGAATGATGCAACGAGATACAGGGGAAAACTTAAAATGCCACGGGAAAAGATTAGTGAACTGTTATGAAAATCCTGGAAAAGAGAATACTGACTTATTTGTGGCATTTAAACCATTGGATTAGGCTACAGAAGGTCACTGCCAGCTGCAAGTTTTTAATGAGCTGCTTGCACATAGGCACCTGCATGTCCTAGAGGGGGAAGAGTAACTTCTAGTCAACTGTGAAGTTTATTTCCACAATCCATCACAAGGTCCTGTGTAAACTGCTTTACTGTGGGAATGTACATATAAATTATTTTTATACAAGGGGAGAAAATCTTTCAAACTGTTCATATCTAAAATGTCTAAATACGGCATTTATAAATTACAAGTTTCAACTTTCAGTAAACTGGTTAGCATTAATGGAGAAATAATGGCTGTACAAAAGAAACAGGAATACCAGGGGCCAAAGTAGGTGATACAGTATTGATAATATCCATACAAGGGGGATGGGTAGAAGGATTGGGGATACTGAAAGGCTCATGTTGTCTTTTTCAACTTTATAGAAATCCCCACTGAAAGGAAAAACAGGACAGAGAGCTTTTCAGTAGGAAATCTTGGGAGGTGGAAGGATAACATGCCTCCATGTTGTACTTTAAATGGCCTTCTTACTGTCAGATTTTATAGAACATCTACACAACCAATGCTGTAATGTGGTCATGCTACCATAGCACTCACTTTGCGCCTCCCCCCTCCCCCCTCCTTAATAAAAGGGAAAATAATTTAGGCAAGTCTTTACTGTTTTTGTGCATTTGCTTGATGTACATCAAATGTTAACCACATCTGTTCAGAATAAATCATTCCACTAATAAATTCCTTTAATATGCATTTAGTGTAATGCGTACTGTAGTCCTGTAGTTGTAGAATAGGTTTATTTTGTGATGCATTCATTCATATATGAGAGGTGTAAGCAGAGAGGGCTATGAATAGCCAGTTTTTATTGGAGCCCATTCTAGTCTCTGAGCCAGAGTACTCTGCCCAGTTGATCCACCAAAATGTATTTGAACATTGCTCTTGTAGATTTGAAAGCAGACTTTGATTCTATAGCTGATCCTAAGAAAAATGGTAAAGAACAAATCTTGTTTGCCTTATTATTGAATACTGCTTTTGCAGAAGAGCAAGATTCTGGTCAAGTAGCACCTTAAAGACCAACTAGATATCCAGGGTATGAGCTTTCAAGAGTCAAAGCTCCCTTCATCAGATATGAGTTGAAAAAAGGCCTTATAATCCAGGCAGGGGGTGGGAGGGGTATTTTAAAGTGTCAGGAAGCTAGCTATAATACATGTTGTAATGAGCTTGATAGAGCATGGGTGTGAAGTGAAGAAAAAAGCACCTGTAATGCAAGAAAAATCCAATGTCCCAATTGAATCCTGGGAGATCTATTATTCCAGTTTTGCAAATAAACACAATTTCAGCAATCTTGCATTGTAATTTTCCTTTTGAAGTTTCTCTGCATGAGAACTGCTACTCTTAGGTCAGTAATGGAATATCCTGGGAGACTAAAATGTTCTCCCACTGGTTTTTGAATGTGATTTTTTATATCAGATTTATGTCCATTCTTTTGCAAAGGGACTAGCCTGTTTGTCCAATAGAGAGTTGAAGGGCATTGCTGACACTTGATGGCATATATAACATTGGATGATGAATAAGTGAGTGAGCCTAAGATGGTGTAGCTGGTGCTGTACCCATGCTCTTATCAAGCTAATTACAACATATATTATAGTTAGAAAATGTAACAGAATCCCACCTGAAACAAGCCTTTGCAGAACTGTTACTTCTGGTATATAGTCTGATAATTCTCTTGAAAGTGAGTTTGGGTGTGTGATATACACTGGTAGATCATCATCATCATAACCTTTTATTTGCATATAAAAGAAGAAAAGACAAGACAAGTACAAGATTAATACCTAAGGGTAATAAAAAAATCAAAACTGGCCAAGAACCACAGTAATATAGGCAATACAATATGAAAAATATACAGTAAAATCTAAATTTTAAAAGTTCCTGCCCTAGTCTTGCATATATATGAAAGAAATTCAGCAACAGAGGCAGTAATTTCAAGGTACTTATCAGACAGCAAAAGAAACATTTCATTATCAATCATGGATTTTGAAGCAATCAGAAAAGGACTGATCAAGTCCATAGAAGAATAATGAGGACAACAAAGAAGGATATGCTGGACCGAATAAGGTTCATTGTAAGAACAAGAGCAAACTCTTTCGTTATAAGGGATGCCTTTATATCTACACTGGTAGATACTTGGCCTTATTCAGTTGTTTGTGAACGTGAAGGCAGGAATATATTTCCTGCCTGTTGTGAAACGTTCAAACCTTGCTAAATCAGCCAAACTTGATACATGAGAATTGCCCGTCATGGGTTTTGTTGAAATTCTGCAGTTATTATACATGTTTGTGAAGGAATGGACTTGCCAGTCCTAGTCCATTGGATCACAGGAGATCAAAAAACTGCTTGGTTATCCCAAGTCTCAGTTTGGCAATGCTGCTACTTTCCCTTTCTCTTGATGGGTACAGAACTTTCAACCTCTCTGTCCCTTTAGAGGCTGCATTCCCACAAGATGTGCCATGGTAAAACTTTTGTTCTTCATCTACCTCTCTTTCCATTAACTAAGCTTTGGAGTGCTTTGTTCTTAGGAAACTCAAGACTCCTGTATTGTTTCTTTTGCTAGTCTTCTATCACCATTGTAGTCTCTTGGACATGAACAGAGTGTAGGCCAAATTAGTACAATACTGATGTGTAGTCTAGGATTTAAAAAGAAATCGCTACCCCTGGAGATAATGGATATAGAAATTTCTGAACACCTGGAGATCTCCTATAAATGTTTGCCCATCAGTAATTGTTGCATTTCTACAGATTTCTACCCTCAACATTTTTGAAAGAAAATTTGAGCTTCCCAATGAGGCCTTAATGACTGTTGCAGGTGAATTTTACTGTAACATGAATAAGCACATATTCTATGGGAAATGTAACAAATTTTCATATGGCTGTAGATATATTTGAACATGAATAATAGCTGTGAAAAATTTCAACAAAGTCCTTAACTATGATAAGAGTTTTCCTAAAAGGAAGCTGTCAGTCACGCACACCAATTGCATCCTATTTTTCTAGGTACAAGAGGGTCTGAAGTGCCTCTGAACATCTATGTATTACAATAAAACAAGGTTGGTTTGGGTATGAAATCTATTTATTGATAAATATAAGTTTCGTTTTTACTACTGTTTGGAGAGGACATATTCAGGCTACTGAACTAGAAGCTGAGTAGTGTGTCCAAAATGTATTTCAGCTATAGAGATACTAAAAAGAAAACATTCTGGCTGCAGTTTCCTTGATCAGTGTTCTAGTTATCTTTCAGCATATTTCTCTACTTCTGCCAAAATAACGTTCGAGGCAACAACTGCCAAAATAAGGTTTGAGGCAACATTGAGGATGCCTTCATACTACAAGATCTGTGTTGCCAAAGATAAATACCACTTCTTGATAGATCATATTATAAATTTGATCATAATTATAGATACTCGCTTCAGTCTATAGAGTTCTTTCAAAACAGGAGGGCTTTAACCTGCCTAAGATCCCAGCAACTGCCTTCTGCTGTCTTGGAGAATGCTACAGACCTATATACAAGGTCTGAGGCGCAGCTGTTATAGACCCTTCCCTTCCATATTACATTCCTAAGGAGACAAAAGCTGATTCTTCTGTTTCTACATTTTCAGTGCGGGGCAAACTTGAAATTCTTGCACACATGGAGAGGTAAGTTACTGAAGATGGCCTCTCTTACAGTAAAAAAATTCATATAGGCATGCTTGTAGTAGACTTAAGGATATCTAATGATGTCAATTATCTGCTTGACCTATGGTTAATAAACATATTGCAACAAACATACAAAATAGTTTTCAAACTCTTTCAACCCCCTCCCAGAGTTAGAAGAGTCCACCATGTCTTGCACAGGGCAGTGTCTGACACCAGAAGCATCAGCTTGACCTCTTGTCTAGCTTGGTGTTTACACCTTATAAAACCATTAGGTTACATACCTCGTCTTCAGCCAAATCAACTAAGTTCCCCCCATCCTAACATTCAGATCCTACTTTTATCACTGAAGTCTCTGTTCTTAAAAGTGATATCCATGTGAATCAAGCGGTGACTGAGTACATAAATCTGTGTAAAAAAATTATAAAAATAGAGCTTTGTTTCAGTCTTCCAGTCACATTTTGGAGATGCTTCGGGCATCTTGAATGTCACTTGCCAATGAATTTTGGTGGTCGTTTCTCTATGAAAGCTGCCATCCCTTCCCGCCGGTCTTTCGTAGGGATATTCTGGATTTAAAAATTAAAGGAAGTCACGTTAAGTATAAAAGTATATGCTTTATTGATTCATTTTGAATGATAGTACAATTTGATGGGAGCATTCTTGTACTCTCAGTACACATAGCTTTCTTGTTATAAAGTTACTATAATGGGGATAAAGTTGTATAGGCAGCTTGATGTCCTAAACAATGATGCTGTACTTTTATTTTATAAATGGTCCTTCCTGGTGCACAATATATCCCTGTTCTCTTGTAAAATAGCAGATTTCAGTTAATTCATCTTCAGCCTGATCTTCAAATTACTCCTAATTTGTGCATAATTTTAAAGAAATGTATCTCTTAAAAACTTGGGGTTTCCCCCCCCAAAAAGTGGGGAGGGGAGCTTACCAAGGAGTAACACATTCTTTCAATAGCCATCCCAGAAGCAATATCAACCTGCAAGAAGAAAATCTTATTTGCATGTATAGAAGAGAAACATCTTCTAACTTACTAACTTTCTGTATTCTTCTAGCTATAACTTCAGTGGAAATGTGCACGTTAGACTGGATGAAAATGAGCTATCTAATCTTCATTGCTGCTCCAAGACTGATAAAAGGCTGGAGCCAGTGTTTCTGTTCTGCCAACAATGGAGTTCTTCCACCCTTGGTAGAATAGATCCTTTGATTCCAACACAAGTTTGGGAATGCCTTTATTGTAGCACAACACTTCCTATGTTTGAGCCTATTAGGTCAGGTTCATAGAGAAGCTTGATGAAATGGTATAATAAATGTAAGTCTTGGGAGACCTTCAAGACTGTGCAACAACAGAATTTTACAGTTCACATGCCTGTAAGTTTGGGGTGGGGCAGGGAGAACAGTTAAAACATATGCACACAGAGCCATATTTATGCTGAAAACTGCTTCCTCTCTAAAGAATCTTAGCTTAAAAGCAGCAGCTATTGTATTTATTATATGCCTGTGAGTATAACATCTAGTGTGTCTCTCTGGTTTGCTGAAAATGATTATAAAAGGCTTTTACTATAAAAGCATTACCTCAGTTCCTCTGTTTATAGCCACTTTACTCATTTTCACTGCTATTGGAGCCTTTTGATAGAAAAGAGAACATGGATTTGTAAGTAATAATATAACAATGACAACATCCGTAATTGCTGAGCAGAGCTGTCTGGCTTAGGAAGAATAAAAGACAGTTCTTATTCATAATACAGTTGAATTGTATCAATATAGGTAATAACCTCTCAGTTGTATTCTTTTAAATGATCATCAGACACATACAAAGAAGGTTTGGTTTTCTAACACATAACACAGGGTGGGCTTTTGAGGTTCACTGACATACCACTGTTGGAAAAAGTGCTGGATTACTTGTGGATCTTTGACCCAGCATGTATGACACCCTGAGCTCTATAAAGGAAAAATGGGATAAGGAAACAGTAGACAGGTCCCTGCTCCTAAAGAACTAAGATTTGTTTTAGATTGCAGCACGCATGGCTTGAGTTATGGGCACCAAATGGAACACTATCACTGCACATGGTTCCTTAAAAGATTTCATAAATAAAAAGGTAATGTGTAGTAGTTGGAATGTTTGATGAGGAACAGTGAAGTGTGGGTTCCAATCACCACTCATAGTGAAGTTCATTGAGTGTCCTTCAGCTATCACTATCTGGGTTGCAGGAAAGTTTTAAAAGGTACTCAAGCTGCCAAAAAAATCAGAACTCATATCTGAATTCAAAATCTAAATCATGAAAATTAATAGTAGGGTGAAATTAGGTGTGATTTGTTTTTAAAACAAAATTTAGGGTGTCTTGACATATTCTTTAGGAAAAGAAGTTTGGTGCAGTAAACCCGCATTATTTTGAAAGTACAAAAATTTACACTGTGACAGTACACACTGACCTGAGGAACAATCTCTTCAGCTAAAGCTACTGCTCTTTGATAAGCTGCGTCACCCTCGTCATTCTGAGGTACTGCATGATTAACTAGCCCAAATGAATACGCTTCTTGTCCATCAATCTGTCTGCCGGTGAAGATGAGTTCTTTAGCACGGCCTGTTCCAATACACCGTGGCAGACGTTGTGATCCACCTAGGCAAAAATAAACAAACCTTCAGCAAAATGTCACAACACAGTTTTTGGAAAACAAGTTCTCCACTGTGGTTCCATATACTGAAACAATAATGGATTTAGATCCTATGCAGTGCCTGGACTGCATAAAGCCCTGGCAGAGGCAGATCTCTGCCTCTTGCTTCTTTAGGATGGGTTGATGCATGGAGGAAGAAGTGGGCAAAAAGCAAGTCCTTTCCCCTTCACAATAGATTTGTAGCAGTGGAACTGAGGGATAGGATCCAAGCTATGATAATTATCACCCTATAGTTTTAAGTTAGGGGACTCCTACTGTATTGCTCATATGCTTCTCCAGTGGCCTCAAGGGATTGATTATATTACAGAACTGGAGCTTTCCTAGTGACTAAGTATCACTTTGGGACCACTGTCAGTTTCCAAGACTTCAACAGGAACTTCCTATGCATTTTTAAGGTTGCGTTTTACAGGTGATGAAACAGGGCTAAGATAAAAGGAAAATCAGTAAGAACTGCCTTAAGATTATGTTATGTTCATAATAGGATCATTACACTGGAATCTCGTGATCCCTTGGGAAAGCCTCTGGTAGTCTCTAGAATCTAAATTGGGATTTAGATTATATCACAAGAATCATTTTTAGCCACAAGAAGAAGAAATTAACAGAGGGTACTGTGGAGTTCCTGTAACTAAGAATTTGGAACTATAAATAGAAAGTAGGCAGGCCAGTCTCTCTGCGCCTGCAGCATGGGCACTAGCCTACTTTTACAAGTCTGTTGTAAGGTTGTAATAATGTACATGATGGATGTTGAACACTGGATGTGCTATACAAATACTAAGTAGTAGTATCAGACGAATTGCTAACAAAATGATTACAATAAATTGTTTAAAAGTGTTAAAATTGTATTCCATTAGGCTTAGATTAGTTTTCCATTTAAAGATTTGTTTGAATTTTGCACTTTTGAAAAGAAAGCATGTGGATGGAAATGAAGCAATTTGGCTAAAAACTGTAAGTTAGTGGAAGAACTGGAAATAAGTTCTGTCAGTCACTTGATTTTTAGACAAGGAATATTGATTTGTTAACTTTCCTTACCCTGCTGTTCAGTGACAAAGGGTTGTATCTAATAAACATATGTATGGAGCTTCCCTCACAGAATGGGGGTCTATCTACCTTGCACTACAGCTCCATGCACCACCTTGAAAGGGTGACCCAGGGTTCAGCAAACACCCAGGAACAGTGCTGGCCATAATGTGAGAAGTCTACAAGAAAAGAATAGACAAAAGTCACCTCTCCTTCCTCTGATGGGCAATGATGGGTATACAACCTATTGGCAGAGCAGCAAGCAAGTGTATAAAACTACTTTACCTGCACCTGGGAAAAGTCCTCTGGTTGTTTCAATGAGACCCATTTTTGCAGATGATGCTGAAAGAAAGAGTAATAGAAAGAGGAAGTCGCATTAACACAAACATAAGCATTATGCCGCTTAACAGTGCTAAACTTTTGGTTTGATCGTCCCTTATGGGAAAAAAGGTAACAATTATCTGATTGTGTCATGTGGTGAGTTCTGAAGCCCTACAACCTATCAGTGGACATCAAGGCTGTATACAAACATCACCAGCTGCTGCTGACCTCACAGCTTAGTCTTCCCCACCTCCTTCTCACTCAGTGACTGTGGTCAAACACTAGCTTCCATTACCTGCAATGTATGAATGCAGACACACAGGTTAACCAGAGTTAGTTTCCTGTCCCATAACTGGAATCCTAAACCAGAATCCCAGTTAGTGGTAGTGAAGGGAAACTAACTCCAGTGAACTCACACACCTGCATGTATGCCATGGGTCACTGTTACTATTTTACCATAATTCTTGGCACAACACCAGGAGTGAGGCATGCATGTGAGCTTGTTAACAAACTGGGCTCCTACACATTTTTTCTTAATTACTGTTAAACATGTGATGTATGAATGCTGCTTAAGTCTCCCTGTAACATAAGCAGAATATGAGAGCTGTATACTGTACGCACCTGCCACTCGGAGATCACAAGCTAGTGCCAGTTCCAAGCCTCCGCCCAATGCATAGCCTTCAACTGCAGCAATGGTTGGCATTGGCAGTGAGGCTGTAAAAAAATAAGAGCAACATTTCATGGGAAGTGAGCGTCCCATACAATCTAGTTATAATTATTACTTACAGTCCGAGAAAACATGGAGAAAATTACTGGTATTTACTTCAGGATATTTTTACATTGCACCCTTAAACACATTATCATGTTAGTATACCCCCAGAAAAAATCTACTAAACAGAACTATGCACAAGAAATCACATTTTAGCAAGCCTAGCTAGCACATCGATTCAGCATAGGTACAATAATTTTATTGATTTAATAGCATAGCTGAGTGTTCCTTAGGCCAGGTGCTCCCCTCTTTTCCTTTCTATCTAATGATAGTATCATGATAGTGATTATAATGAAAATGTCTCTTAACTACTTACCAATGCCATCCATTAAGCTTCTGAGCCTCTGAACAAAATGATCAACTTCAGAATCCGTCATCTGAGCACGCTCTTTTAAGTCAGCACCTATATTCGGAACAAGAGCAGATAGTTTGATGATACAGAAAGGTCATAACAGAGTTGAACAGCATTGCTTCAACGTATCAATAACTGCCCTGAGTATTACAAGAGAATCCTATGCAGAATTTGGTGCATGGAAGCCCATTAAAAATCAGTCAGGTTGGTCTGTTAAAGTGACCACTTGCCAACTATGTATTGTCGAAGGCTTTCACGGCCGGAGAACGATGGTTGTTGGGGGTTTTCCGGGCTGTATTGCCGTGGTCTTGGCATTGTAGTTCCTGACGTTTCGCCAGCAGCTGTGGCTGGCATCTTCAGAGGTGTAGCACCAAAAGACTTTTGGTGCTACACCTCTGAAGATGCCAGCCACAGCTGCTGGCGAAACGTCAGGAACTACAATGCCAAGACCACGGCAATACAGCCCGGAAAACCCCCAACAACCATCACTTGCCAACTGATCATAGCTTTCTGATTTTGGTAGTCTTTTGAATCAGTTCTGATGATACTATACAGTTTTCCTTTCTCTCTTCCACATAATTTATAGCCCCCAACAGAAAGCCTCATTGTCCAGCGTCACTCAAATGAGTTAACTGTATGAACTTCTCTCACTGTGGAATGGCTTCTGATTGCCAGATTGCCATTCTGAAATGAGATGTCCAAGAACTCAAAATCTACACCATTGTCTGCCAATATCATCTCAGGAAAAATTATGGTATAATTAATACATACACATTTAACAAGAGTACATGGAAAGCAGAGTTATCACTACTTGTTTTCCATAATAGTCAAGGAGGCTGCTTGTAAAAAACTGATGACACCTTGACGTGAACAGAATCTTGAGAGAGCACAAAGAGACTGGTTCTACAAGCCTAACGGTGTTACCTTCCCCTTCCCCTTCTAAGTATCTCTCAAAGTTCTGAGTTAATACTTTTTTTCTAGACAAAGCAGCTTTTCTTGTTTCAAATCTGTATTGGATATACCTATCTGATTAGAAAGCCGTATTACCAAAATAGTTTTCAGTGCAAACAAATATTAGCAAAGTTTCACTGCAAACAAATATCAGCTAAAGACTTGTAAGAATTGTAAATAGCAATAAATGCAGGATGCCATGCTAAGCTCACAGACTTCTGTTTGATTTTATCATAAATTGTGCTTATGCCAAGAGTCTTAGCCCTAGTGTAAACATAGTTTTTGTTAAATGTGAAGGCAGAATGATCAAGATTACTTCAAAATACCAACAAAAGTATTAACAACTATTATCAAATAAACAAAGTTCCTTATTATCTGTATTAGGTGTGTTCATTTTGAAATTTTTTGTGCTTTCAAATCCAGGGCCATTCAGTGAAATGTTTATCATGATTGGGTAGTTTTCTGCTGAGGTGCTGCCAGGTCGATTTTGAAATTTGTCATTTTTTCCCATGCTCATTATTTTTGCAGCTGTTCTTTTCAACTGGGAGGGGGGGACCAACTGGAGGCTCTGGAGCGGGTTTTTCCACTTAACAGCATCAAAATTATGCAGAACACAATCCTCCCTCTAATCTAAAGAACCCCTAAATTTCAAGCAGATTGAACAAAGGGGGGGGGAATTTTGCAGGCCCCTCAAGTAGATCCCTCTCTGCACAGCTGCCCTAAGTTCTCTCTACTAATTCCTAAAATGGCAATCAAGTATTTCCAGCCAGCCACCAGCATTTAAAAATACATAGCCCTGCCTGAATTCATTTCATTTCTTTACTCTTATAGTGACTGACTAACAATATTATTGCTTCTTGGCCTTTTGGCTAAGATCAAGTGTAGACTAACAATATTTTTTTTACCTTTTCACTGAAAACTCTGAATTTCCCTTCCTTGTTGTGGTTTGTTGTTTGCCCACTCAGAGCAGTTTACAAAGTATGTTGTTATCATCCTCACAACATTTGAATTCTACTGGCCCCTGAACAAGCTTTACCCCGCCCCATTTTGGAGGGGTTGGAGTCTTTGTTTTTCTACTAAATTTCACCAAAATTGCCACAGAGTGTATTCTGCCTAACCTTGAAAGAACCCCTAAGTGTAAAAAAAAAATGGACAAAGCATTTGAATTCTACAGGACCCTGAGCAAGCCTCCCCTCCCCATTAGGCTTTTCTACTTTCACAAGGAAAAAAAGCTCTCTCTCCAGCCAACAAGGTGGGCTGAAGAGGGAAGGGGGGGGGGAGGAGAATGGCAGCTATCTTTGGGGTTGGCCAGGAGTGCTCTTTGCTCCTCCCTTGCAACAATCTGATTGGAAAGGAGATATTCAGTATATAGATTCAAAGTGAAATGGAAGCTCATGATGCACTGCTGTTAAAGGCTAGAACTGGGGGGGGGGCGTATTTTGTGAGGGAGAGGTTTTGTTACTACCAAGCAGCCGAGACCAATGTTTCCATTCCGGAGAGTCACAGGTAAGGCTCAAAAACAGCTATTTTTGTGATTTATGCAGTTCAGCATCTTCTTTATGCACACCCCTAGTCTGTATATCTATTAAATTCAAGCTTTGTTTCTTGATTTGGAAGTAGCAGTTTTCTCAGACTGCAAGCAAAGAGACTAGCATCACAAGCTACAATAAGGTGAAGAAGATCTGAAAGAGTGCAGGAAGTAAGTTCATTAATGAAATCTGATAGAAAAGCATATGGCCAAAAGCAATATTTTTCTGTTTAACAGAGTCTACTACTTTAACCTGTTATTTTAGGGATGTACTTATTGAGATCAGAAAATGTTCTCACTCACCCGCACAAAAAACACCTTTTACATTGCTCTTGATTATCACTACACGAACACTTTCATCATAACGGAGAATGTCAAGGGTTTCATACATCTAAGGGCAAAGAACATAGAGTTCAAACATAAAATGCTACATGATTTGTTTTATTAGGTGACTGTTGCTAAAAATTGCAAATAGAAGCTCTGCTTTGAAAGAATCCACAAAGAACAAAAAAGGCGTGAAAACTAGACATTGGCCCTTTTTACAATGACTCTGTATACTGTTGTGGCTGCTGGTTGCTAACAGAATTTTTGTGTCATTTGAGACATAATTGTTTTGCCTGCTGGTTGTTGACTTATTCTTTAAAAAACTTTTCACATAAAGCTGTTTGTGGCCCATTTGTAATGCAGAGTTGAGGCTCTTTAAAAAACTCTCCCATTCTTCATGAGTTCTATGTGTTTGATTCGCTTCAGAGCACTATTTGAAATGTCTGTGGAGCTTCTGAAAGTGTTGCCTTTTTATTTTCCATTATGTTCTTTTCTGTTTCCTCAGTTTCCCTGCTCTAATTCCCTGGAATTAGCTACCTTCCCCCACCCCTGGGTTTTAATTTTACTATTAAAAAGGGCCCATTATAGCAGACACATATCGGATCTGCAAAATGATATATTATCTTACTACTGCATTGTATAACATTCTAAACTTAATGTTTAAACAATTTATTCCTTCCTTCACATTTTGGCTTCACTCTAAAAAACATGTGTTCCATTAAGGATATTCTGCAGAATAAATTACCTGAGGACTATGCCCTTGAATTAGACAAATAGTGTGTATATACATACAAATAGTGTATATATAATTGAATGTAAGAGAAAGGCTTTTACTTACTTCATCCACAAACACTTTACCCAGTGAATTTTTGGCATGTGGTCTGTTCATCTGAATTTCTGCAATACCTTTAGTTTTTTAAAAAAAAACACTTTTAAACAAATGATCCCATGTTTATCATTTATAACTTCAGTGTTGGCATTGTAGAACACCTCAAGGATTTATATCTGACATTTGCTTTTCCATTGCAAGTGAAGGAAAAAAATACAATTTAACACATTGTCAGCATTGTATACCCTGACCTGGATAGCCCAGGCAGGTCTGGTTTTGTCAGATCTTGAAAGCTACCACCACCATCTTAGGACATCATTCTTTTCTGGGTGGGAATCATATTCTGCTGAAATCAAAGGGGCTTGAGAAAGTACATAGATTGAAAGGATGGAACCACTATTATTGCTAGTTTGCAACCAAGGTTCTTGAACATAGTCTACTGATGCTTTGCTTTGGACTGCACTTTGCAAAAGCCTTGGCAGCTTTTAGTAGTCATCCAGCAGCCATAGTTTGTGACATCAAACATAGAAGAAGGCATATGAACACAGGCATATGGAAGAGCTATGTTCATGAGTTCTTCATTGGCAGACCAGAATTTCTGTTATTTTTGACAGTGTGTCCTCTTCCTTGCATATCCCACTCCCCAAGTAGAAACCTCCCCTTCTCTCTCACACACAGTTAATGTTATTTCACACAAGTCCTCTTGTCTGGAAAATAATGGTGAGGGTTCTTTTAACTAAG
This sequence comes from Eublepharis macularius, assembly GCF_028583425.1. Lineage (NCBI taxonomy): Eukaryota > Metazoa > Chordata > Lepidosauria > Squamata > Eublepharidae > Eublepharis > Eublepharis macularius. The sequence goes on along the minus strand of NC_072794.1, from coordinate 86,277,751 downwards.
TCGTTATTATCCGGGGCAGGGGAGGTGTCCTGATAGTGGCTTTACAACAACCCAGTTTTGTTATTTCTATTTAGTTTGGAGGCAGAAGTTGACAGTTGTTAAATAGTATTTTTAAATACTGCTGTGAAATAGTTAAATGCTGCTGGCACGTGTCCACACCTGAACGCTTCCTGCTGTTTTGGGTTTTCACTCTGTCTCCCCAATGGGACACACTTGTAAACTTTAACAATGAATTAACTTGTAAAGCAACTATTAAAATATAAACCCAAACCTCTGGTTGTGGCAAACACAGGACCAGTTGAACCTTCGTGTGCTCTTGATGACAGGTCTCAAATGGACGCGGGGGGGGGGGCGCCGCCGGAAGCCCCTTCCAGCTGTGACAGAAGGGGGGGCACTCGTTCTTACGATTATAGGGACAGCTACGCGTCTCCTGTACACTTCTACTTCAAAGGTTTCGTTTTATTTTGGTGGATCCCAACCGATTGAACGCCACTGCTTGGAAGGGCCACTCACCGCAATTTGCCTCTCCGTGAACTTTTAACAGGATCTGTTTTTTCCTCTCTGTGGACATGAGTCTTCTGGGCAACTTGCCAGACGTCCCAAGACATGCGGCCGAGAGCGTCCGAAGACAAACGGCAGCTCTGCACAGACGTAGCATTGCCTCTCCGCGTTTCCCCCGCAGGCTTGCTCGATTTCTTCCCTCCCTCCTGCCCGCCCGGCCCCCAACAGCCGGAGAACGGGAGAATCACCACCCCCTGACCAAGCGACAATCTAAAGCACTGGCTCCGGAAAACTCATATCCTGGAAGTTCTACTGGACCCGAATCTTGCTCTCCAGAAAACTTACTCCCGCATAAAAACTAACCCCAGGTTGGCTGGACCCCAGGCAAATGCTGCTTTCTTATGAGCCACGTGACACCCACTCCAGAGTTTTACCCTCCTTAAAGTTCCGTCTCCTACGCAACTAAGAAACACAGAAGACAGTCTGCGAGATCCATTATATTTAAGAGGAACTGCTATGAGATGGAAGTGGTGAAATGTTTGCAGGCAAGGAGACATCAGGCGGGATTCTTAATAATTTTTATTCTTCCATTACAGGCCCTGGTTTACTCCTCCATCTTTCTTCTCTCCTCCCCTCCAGTAGAGAAGGCGTAGTCTCCCTTGTAACAGACTACGGTCTCCCTGGTGGGACACATTTGTAAATTTTAACAATGAATTAATTTTTAAAGTAGCTGTTAAAACATAACCGTCTTATCCTTGGAGTAGAGGTTTAATATTCGAAAAAGGGCCGTTGAAACTTTTCGTGGCACAGAAGTAAATATCAGCATTCTACTGAGCCTATAATAAGGGGAGAGGACATGTTTCTCCAGGTGTGTGCCGTCGAAACATCAAGAGCAGCTACAGGGTAAGAGCTAGCGTCCCAGTCTCCCCCTGGGAGACTTGAAGGACCTGGCAACCCTACTCGGGGGGAGGGTTCCAGCAGGAAGGGGGAATCGGTGGTGGCTGCCAGTTTAGTCTGGATCTTAATTAATGATAGAGCCAGGTATGACTTGTATATATGTATGTATGTATATTTGTATGGCATCTATGTATGTATGTATGGCATGTGGGGCACCCTCTCTCTCCTGTTCCTGCCTCCAGGGAGAGCAGTCTAGTAGCAGACTAGCTCTGCTACTTTCTTATTAAGACTTCACTTTCACTTTCCCATTCCTACTCCTTTGCTTTTCTCTTTCTTTAATCTTTCCTTTGTCTTTCAAACTCTGTTGACTTAAAACTTTCATAGTTCCTCCCTATCTTTTTGCTGTCCTCTCCTGTCTCTTACTACTCTCTCTGGCTGACTGAGAGGATCATGGCAACCATTTGGGGCAGCCACCTACAAGATGGCCGCCAGGGATTCTGAGGACAGCTTCCTAGACAATGGAGAGGAATGCTCCCCAGTATTCGCATCGAACGCGATGGGGATTCATGAATCTGGTGTCGACATGCCTCCTGGCTTGTATGTGCTCCCAGCAACAAGTCGGCACCGACATGCCTCTGCGGCTTGTGCGGTCTCCCAGCTACAAGTGGGCCTCAGAGCCACGGAAGAGTTTCAAAAGGCCCATCCCACTGATCGGAAGATGGATGCATCTGCACGCTTCTGCTTTGCTGCTGGAGTTGGTGTGTTACCTCAGCCCAGGCTTTTGGCGGGAAAAGACACCAGGAATCTCCTCAGCTCTGATGCCACAGTGAATGTGCCCATGCCAACCTCCTGGCTGGAGATTCCACAGCAGGCCTTTTCTCTTCAGATGTAGCCCTGCCTTTACAACAGGACTCTTCCCATCAGATGGGTTATGTATGAAGGGCACAAACTTGCCTGTCTTTGAACCTTTTAACTTCCTAAGACTAACCATGAGGGAAGAAATATATAATCTCTGCCAGGCTGAAACTCGCACCGACCCGGCCTGGGAAGCAGGGCGCCTCACACTGCCATTTGACCACAGCTGTCAGGCAATGACTCAGTACCTCTAATGCATGACCAGATGATTTGGATAGCAAGATACAATTCTGTGTGTTATCTGTATAATGATGGCATCCAGTTCCATAGCTTGGAATGATTTCTCTTAAAGGTTTTACATAAAGATTCAATAACATGGGGGATAATATTGCTCCTTGTGGAATCCTGCATGGTAATTCCCACACTGAAGATAGTTGGTCTCCAACAGCAATATTTAAGTCCATTCCACAAGAAATGATTTAAACCAGTCCAAGGTACAACCCCTGGTAGCTATTTTTGCCTCCAAATGCTTCAACAGGATGGCATGATCTACTGTATCAAAAGCTACAGATAGGAAGCATGGCCCTTTTCTACATTCAGAAGGAGGTAATCAGCTAAAGCTATAACCAGAACCATCTCTGTCCCATAACCTAGCCTGAAGCCAGATTGAAAAGGGTCCAGAGAGCTAGAGTTATCCAAGAAGACTTGTAGTTGGTCAGCTACTGTTCTCCCAATCACATTGCCTGGAAAGTCTGGGCAATAATTGACCACATCATTTTTGTCTAGGGATGGTTTTTAAAGTAGTGAGCAGATGACCAGGTGGTCATCTGCTCACTACTTTGAGTGGCCATGGGAAAGTATTTGGGTTAGTGACTGATTTATGACAGAAATGAAGTTCTCATTTACGAGGACTTTACAAGATTTTAGCAACCGAGATGGGCAAGGATCCAGTGCACGAGTGGTGGCCTTCACAGATGCCAGGATTCTATCAATAGCCATCACTGTAACTGGGTCAAAATGGTTCATTCATACCTGGACCAGATTGTGTATTAAGCATTTCTTCCATCTCATCTGTATTACAGCTGGTATCCAAATTAGAGCATATTTGTGCTATTTTATCAGCAAAGAATTTTGCAAAGGTGTCATAGCTAATTGTCTGTTCCTGAGCCAATAGAGGTTCAGATTTAGGAGTCAGAAGATTGTCAACATACCTTAAACAATTGGGATGGTAGTGATCTAATTGATGCAATGGTTGTAGAGAAGTAAGGTCTCTTTCTTGATATCAGCGCTGCTTCATAGGTCTTCCAATGAAGCACACACTATCAGATTCAGCACAAGTTTTCCACCTGCGTTCTTTTAGACGTCTTCCAGTCCTTTTTAGGTCAACCGGCTTCATAGTAAACCATAGAGGTGGCTTTCGCTGCAAGGATGGGAGAGGTTGATAAGGAGCAGTCTTGTCAAAGGGTTCAAGGAGCTTCACATTCTAAGCTTCTACTGCAGCCTCAACAGAGCACACTTTTTGGAATTCTAACTTCATTCCCCACCCCGAGCATTTTGGAATCCAGAATGATCTAGGAGCCTCTGTGGGTGGGCCATTTTAATGCCTTCCCCTTTCTTGCAGGGTAAATGAAGAGCTTCCCTCAAAGACTCCATGCAAAAGATTAAGTCCAAAGTGTCACCACCTTCTTGTATAGGGCCTGTCACTATCTGAGAGAGGCCCAGGGCTGCCAAGGAAACTATGAAGTCCTGGGCCTGTCCTGACGTGGAATATTCAGCTTGGATATTGAAGTCAACCTAGGAAAATCAATCTAGGTATTTCCATCACTACATCAAGAGCACCTCTGCCGACTCAGAAAGGGTGCTTGCTGGAGAAATAGGTGCCCATTAAACGAGGAGAATACCTCATCTGTCCTTGGCTCACAATGTAAGGAACATACAGTCAGTGCCTGATTTTGTCTGTATTGGCAGTCTGTGGGAACTGACTCACAGAGGATAATAGCAACCCCTTTGGTCACTGTGCAGGGTTGGTAGAGAACTTCATAATCTGGCAGAGTTAGTTGGGACAAGCACACCATATCATTTTCTCCTAACCAATTCTCTCTTACGCAAGCTAAGCTAATTACCTCTTCCTGCAACAACCGGGTTGCAATGAAGTTTTGTGCCTCACCAATCTGGCATTGCATAGTATCAGTAAAGAGGTGGGGGAAATTGGAGGCCCTGTATCATCAACTTCCTCAGAAGGAAGTTCCACAAAAAAGGTTCTGTTATGTAGCGACCCACTGCACTTCAGAAGATAATCTAAGGAAACCAGTTGGCTCATTTTTTTTTAATTGAGTACCTTTATTGGCATAACAGGACATACATATGCACAGTCAGCAAGGAGACACACACACACACACACAAATCCCTTGCCCCATCACTTAAACCATTCCTCTCCTCTTCGATGCATCTCAATATCTACAAGTCTTTGTTTAATCAAAGCAAATGCAGACCCCTCAGAAAGAAAAACCAATCCATCAAGGCAAAGCCCGATTACAGAGATTTTTTTTCTATATCAGCTAACCATGCAGAAGACTGGGACTCAGTTAGCATGCATGCAATAAGCCTATTGGGGCTGCTCCTGAAGTGCAAACGCAGCCAGAATTTGTTAGAATCCAGGCTTTTGTCTCTAGGCATCTTTGGTTGGTCTCCAAACAAATAGCTGCATAGGGCACACATGATGGCTGCCCTAAAAATTTCCTTAGAAAATTAGATTGTATTCATTCGACTTCTTTATTAAAGGCTGTGACCCATATTGGAATGCCATAGAGCAGTTTAGCACTGATTTTATAATTAAACACTAAGGGCTGCTGGGATATATAGATTTCCCTTAGTGTAGAAAAAGTGAGTAATCGCTAATATGTTGTTCACAGATTTTATCACTTCTTTTTTGTAAGTTAGTCAACTAGCTTTATGTTGGCTCATATGAGACCTTTTTAAATATCATTGTTACGACACTTTCTCTTGGGTAGATTTGGTCTTTAAGCCTTTTATTCCTGCCCCTCTTGGTAGATTGCTGCCACCAGGAATTAAATTGCAGAATAACTTAAATTTCCCCTTTAGTAACGTGCCCAAGGGTCAGGCTTTTCGTGGTACTATGTGGCCCTGAAGAAATGAATGGGACATAGGAATAATGACAGATACTCTGGGATATAAAAAAACCAAAGTAAACTTATTTTTATAAGAAGCGTATCGGTTTCATATTATTTCTAAAACTTGATGGTTTCAAAAGAGTAATTCTCAATTCTTGAAGTTACTTTACTTAAACCCAGTCACACAGATCTCTCAGGTGCAGAGTTTGCCTTTTCCCTGACTGAATGTTCTTTCACAAACACAGTTCAGGATCCCACACAAGTTATATTTCTCTCAGACAACATAAACAAGCTCAGGATGCACGTAGCTTGCCTACTTTCTCCTGACTGAACGTTCTTTCCCAAACACACAGTTCAGGCTTCCACCCAGGTTATATTTCTCTCAGACAACATAAGCTCAGGCTGCATACAGCTTGCCTGCTTTCTCCTGACTCAATATTTCTCTCAGAACTGCTTAAAAATACTCAGGCTGCACACAGCTTGCCTGCTAAATCCAGACTCAATATTTTTCACAGAAATGCTTAAACATGCTAAGGCTCTACACGGCTTGCCTCTCTTGCCCTGACTAAATATTTTCTCTCCATGCTCAGTCTAAAACTGCATTTACTCCACCCACACTCAGTCATCAACCAACCATATCACTCACTCATCCCTCTCTTTCACCCCCCCTTCATCTATACCACACCAAACATTTAAAGACACATACACACATTTACTTAAAATCATTACAATGACATTTCTCTGAATGTCTTGAATCTTCTTTGAAGATAACTTTCAAGTGAGTAGCTGTGTTAATCTAAAGTAGAGGAGAAAAGATTTAGGTCCAGTAGCACCTTAAAGACCAACTAGAATTCCAGAGTATGAGATTTTAAGAGTCAGAGCTCTCTTTGTCAGATATGAGGAATGGAAGAGTTGCAGTTCTCAAGCAAAAAAACTTCAAAGGAAAATTACAATGCGAGATTTCTGAAATTGAGTTTATTTGCAAATTTAGAATAATGGATCACCTAGGATTGATCGGAGACATAGGATTTTTCTTGCATTATGGATGCTAAACTGTATGGAAATGCCTGCCCTTGTCCTTGCCACTGACTGTACTAATCTCACACTATGTAATCTGCCTTGAGTCTCAAAGAGAAAGGTGGAATATAAATGACATAAATAAAATAATTTTCTGCACTTCTCACCCAGGCTCTAGCAAACTAACTACTACATGTATTATAGCTAGCTTCCTGACCCTCTAATTTACAATCCCCCTCCCACCCTCTGCTAGGGTTGCTAGATGGTGTGTGGAAAAATACTGGACCTCAGGGAGGAGGGAGGCGGCACTTTGATATGTTCTTTGCATGTGCACAAAGCTCACATATGCTCGCAGCCCCAGCATGATGATGTCACTACTGGCATGATGTCATCACCACCCCCACCCCCACTTCCAGGGTGGGCAGGCTAGCCAGCCACTCCCAGAGAGACACTGCACAAGAGGAAGGGCTGGCTGGCCTGTCACTCCCAGTCAGTGCCACACAGAAGTCCAGGTGGGCATGCTGGCCACTCACTCCCCTGGTGGTGGCAGGAGGCTGGGTGGGTGGGTTGGACGGGTGAGGTGTCCGATATTTCAGCTATGTTTCCCCAGTAGTATTTAAGTCATTAATACATAACTGAAAATGTTTAAACACAGAAATGATTACAATCACTCTTGTAACCATAATGAACAACAATTTTATGCATTCCAGAAGATTCCAAATGGCACAGATCCAATACCCAGACGTATGGCTGCACAGAAGACACGAGGAGAAATGATAACAGTAGTGCACAGTGCATGCAATAACAGACAAGACCTGTGATAAAGTGTTTATTAAGGTTTAAAATGATGACATTGTGGTTAGTGGGTGGCAACATGACTACTAGGAGTCCAGAAGAGAGATTGTTGTTCTTCTTTTAATCATGTGAATACACATTCAACTTTGATTCAGGAGGAGCACAAGAATCCAGCTTAGTTTACATCAAGAGGCACCAAGCTCAGCTAAGTGCCTACCCCTATGCTAGAGTTTACAGTGATGTAAACCTGAGAGTGACATCATTGTGATGCCCTAGGAGCGCTCCTGCATTTTACGGTTTTACGCATGTGCGAGGAGTTAAAAAAGGTAAGTGCCATGTCCTCCTCTCCCACGGGGAGGGTATGGTGACCTGGAAACCCAGAGATCCAAGATCCCCAGTGTGGCTGGGTGATCCCCCACTCCCACTCCCACCCCTGCCCATCACCACTCACCTGGACAGCAGGAGGAAAGACTGTAGAACAGGCCTACCAGCTACGCTCCTAGGGCGGTGCAACGATTTTAGAAACTGCCTCTCAGTTTTAGAAACAGTCATGCAATAACAAAGCAAAGTGATAAACTGGCAGATACAGAAGTCTTAGCTGTAGCTATCCTGACGGTATTGTCTCCGTCATGTGCTTTGTGGCAGAGAGAGAAAGGGATCACATATTTGTCTCTTACTTGAGGCTCTTATTTTATTATCTTAGTTCATTTATATCCTACCTTTCTCCCAACGTGAACTCAAAGTGGCTTATATCATACTCCTCCATATATTCCTCACAACAGCCTTGTGAAGTAGGTTAGGCTGAGCATATGTGACTGGCCGCAGTTCACCCAGCAAGCTTCCATGACAAAGTGGGCAAGTAATCCTGGATCTCCCAGATCCAAGCCCATCACTCTAACTGCTACACCACACTGGCTCTCTTGTAATTGATCTGATGTACATAAAGGCATGTAGCTTGACCAACGTTTAATTACTGTAAAGAGAAGCAGCAGAGTCCAAATCCTCCAGAAAACTATGATCTAGATTTCGATGGTTGTGGGTTTTCCAGGCTGTATTGCCATGGTCTTGGTATTGTAGTTCCTGACGTTTCACCAGCGGCTGTGGCTGGCATCTTCAGAGGTGTAGCACCAAAAGACAGAGATCTCTCAGAGTCACAGTGATCTAGATTTCCTTCGGTATAATCTTCACATGCATCTGATAGTGAATTATGATAGAATGATAGCGTTCTGCATAGGCTTAGAGGGCAACAAATTTATTCTTATGTTCCAAAACTAAGGCCTAGTATTCATTGGTTTGCTACCTGACAGTATAGTTCACATAACAATAATTCTCCATTTAAAAACAAAATACGTATTTTAAAAACAAGGCGGTGAAGAGAGACTTTCTTCCTGATACACCTATTTCCTGAACTTAGGGATTCTTCTCCGTGAGATGCTCCTTCATGGCAGCCCCCACCCCCCGCAGCTGAGATGGTACAGCCCAGACACAGGTCGATAGATCAGTTCTTCCCATTGGCAATCAAAACTGATTCAACTGAGGTAAACGGCGAATTCTTGTTCAGTGAAGCTCCAGGATGAGATCGTCCACGAGTCGCTAATCATTGTGTTCAAACATAGTCAGTAGTAAGAGGGGAGGGTTGACGATATTTACCACTTCCTATGAGGATGGTGTGCGATAACTGCAAAGGCATGTTGACGCAAATATAACAAAAGTGGCACATTAAAGACTACCACGATTTATTTCAGCACAAGCTTTTTGGAGCCAAAGCGGCCCATTTCTGCAGATAACTATCAACTAATTTTCAAGGGCCTGTAGTCAGTACGCGCAAATGGGCGTTCCGTGCACGGATTAGGGATCCTGTTGCTTTAAGAGGAAGGAGGCAGGAACCGAGCGAGTGGGAGTCTCCTCCTCCGACCTTTGCTTCTCTGTCTAACGATCAGTCGTTTCTCGTGGGCGTGTGAGCTCCTGTTCCTTTCCTCTGCGGTGGTCGTTGCATTTGTAAGGTGGCGCATACGAAACACATCGCAATGACAGCACCGGCTCCAGGAAAGAGAGTGTTTGTGGTGGGAGTCGGTATGACCAAGGTACTGGACAGTGGTTGGCGGGAGTGTCCTCTTCCCTTGATGGGCAAGGGAAGAAGAGAAGGGGCGTCAGACTGGCCACCCTTTCCTGGCAAGTAATTAGGGGTCTTCTGACACTTTAGAGGCTACCAATAGGGCAGTAGTATACACGAATGCTTAAAGAAGGCGCTATTATAATGCAGTCTGCTTAGAGTTTTGCCGTGGATCCTCACTAGGGAGATGCATATTTGCATGTGTGTATATAAGTGTGTCTGTGCACACACACACACACGAGATATGTAAATAAGTTATGAACTTTTTAAAAAATTACTTCATTTACTTTCTCCCCAATGAGGATTCAAGACAGCTTACATAATTCTCTGCTCCTCCATTTTTTTTCTTTACAACAAACCCTGTGAGGTAGGTTAGGCTAAGAGTTTTTGTGGCTGGTCCAGGGTCACCCAGCAAGCTTTCATGGCAGCACAGGGAATTGAACCTGGGTCATCCAAACCATAGTCTGTCACCATAACTATGACACAATGGCTTTCAATAAAATATAAACAGCTGGGTCAAGGGCTCAGGAAATTTGAGGTGAGCTATAACTACGTTAAGTTAAAGTGTGATGAAGTAAAATATAGAGATGATAAACAATAGTTATAATTGGTAACATCTCTAGTTTTGCAGAACTGTTTAATACTTGCAGTGATTGAGGGATTTCTAGCCCTTTTAAGGCCTCTCAAAATTGTATCAAACATTGATGAATTCTAGTTAGCAGATTCGCAATGGAACCTTGTTTATTCCCTAAGAATCGTGACTCTTAGTTCAGTAGCAGTTGGTCCTGGGAGATTAAAATGTTCCCCCAGAGATTCACACCTATTGCCATTTTTAATATTAGATTTGTTACAATTTGTTACAATTGGAGTGAAAGACTCATGTTCCCCCTGAAAACAGTAGGTGGGAAGGGGGATAGGAGCCTCTCCCACTGTACCACAGTTTCCAGCAGTATTGGACCCCTGCAGTCTTTTGAAAAGTAATCAAATATGGTATAATATACAAATGGAACAATGGAAGAATATGTGGATGAAGGGTCTTAAATTTACTTTGAGTTCTTTGCTCGAATAATAATAACGTTCGATTTATATACCGCCCACTCAGAGAGGTTTACAAAGTATGTCATCATTCCCACAACAAAACACCCTGTGAGGTGGGTGGGGTCGAGAGAGCTCCAGAGAACTGTGACTCGCCCAAGGTCACCCAGCTGGCTTCAAGTGGAGGAGTGGGGAATCAAACCCAGCTCTCCAGATTAGAGTCCTACGCTCTTAGCCACTACACCAAACTGGCTCCCATATGTTTGTGAAAAATACAAAGGAGAAGCTGGTTTCCCTGTACCTTTTCCTCAAGGAATGCTACCCCTCTCAAGTTTGATGAACACCTGATCATCTTATGAAAGAAACTGTCTCCTGGCACTTCTCTTGCCATTGTAATACTTCTTTATGTAGTCCACAGGGGTGTTCAAAGTCCTTCGTGTGCATTATTTCAATATTAATATATACAATCTCTAAAACACAACTCAGTGTCCTCTTATCCCATATTGAAAATGAGGTGCTGAGGGTGAGAGAGAAATTAGGGTGCGACAGTCCTTTTTATGCTACAGTACTTAAAAAAAAATATTGCATAACCTTGGAAGAGCTTTCCAGAGAGTCCAGCAGAGCATATCTGAGATCAGACCTTTGAATTCTGTTTTAATCTTGATTAGAAAATGCCTCCTTGTTTTGTACTTGCAAAACCTAGCACAGATCTGAATGCTGTTTTTGCTCACAGGCTTCCATATAAAGATGAAACTCACTTTCTTACTATTTCTTATTACATGATAGTATGGCTAAAGGGTGTGAAGGGGTAACAAATTCAACATCTCTGATGATGATCATAAGTATATATACCATTGGTATGATGAACATTCATTTGCATGAAGAAAGCAGACCTGTATTATTTAAAGTTCACTAGATCTCCCTGTTCCTTCCTAGTACATGACTATCTACATTTGGGGAATTGTATGGTATAAGAGATACTGAATAAGTTATAATCCTTTACAAAGAATGATGTCTTTATTTCTCCCTAGCAAAATGGGGTAATCTTTCTTTATTTGTGTTTATTTACTTAGCACTTTAAATATAATTATCATTATTGAAATGTGTTTTTATTAAATATTGATCAAAGTAAATTTGTTGATATAAGATGTTAATATGGGGAGGGTGTAAATTTATGGAAGGTTGCATGATTTTATTTTAATATGCTCATAAAATTTCTTTAAATCTTCAATCAATACTTTTTATAGTAGAAAAAAATCACAAGCACTGGAGATCAAATAATCCTAACACTCGCTTGCAACATACTTTACATGCAAACTTTATGTTCCTTCACTTATTCTGCTTGTTGGGACAGTTAATAGTGTTGCATTAATTATGTCTGATTATGGCTTGAAATTGAAATCCTATAAATAATACTATAAGTATGTAATAAATATAACTTTATCCTCATCCAACTGCATAAGATACTCTGCCTTTCTGTCCATCTGGCAGTTGCACAGAATTCTTTAATTTGAACAGTAATTAAGCAAAAAACTACTTTTCTGTGGGTAACTGCATAGAAGCAAAAATGTAACATGTACCCTCTTGACTAGATTAAGAAAAATTAGCAGAAGGTACAAAGTGTGCTGATATACAAGATGCTCTAAAGTGATAATATCATGGAATAGATATCCCTATAGAATTTGTATATTGTGAAACAAAATGAGTGTAAAAATCTGAAGAAATCCTGGTTTTATGTTCTTTTCCCATGTTGTCTTGCTTTCCAACAGTTTGAAAAGCCTGGGTCCCGTGAAGATTTTGATTACCCTAACATGGCTAAAGAAGCAGGTAATGGCCTTTGAGCTTTAGCACCCACTGTAACTTGGCTACACTATACAGCACTGTGTGGAATATTGTTGGCAGCTTCTTCAGTCCCAGAAAACCCTGGCTCACTTGGGGCCAGAAGGAAACATGGCACAGCTTCTCAGCTGATGGCTGCTGTGCTTGAGAGAAATTGCAGCAGCCTCTAGTGAGGAACCACAGACCTCTAGTTGGTCAACTGCCTGATGGCCAACTAAAAATGTTGTAATGGCTCCAGCCTTTCAAGCAACATTGCTTGCTTCTGTATAGCAGCTGTCCTATCTAGGTATGGCTGGAGTGTGTTCAGTTGCCCCGATAGTGTGGTGGTGGGGAGGACTGTATCAGCATAGTGGGGGACTTTCATCTGGCAAACAGTGCCATCCTCTATTTGGTTACTTGGAAGTTAAGTTCTGCTGTATTCAGTATTGTGCCTGCTCATGTATAAGAGTACATAACCCTAAAAACACTTCTGAAAGATCAATTGGTTACACAAGAATGGAATTTGGAATGTAACAATACACAAGTTTAAACCACGTAATATGAGTAGATTTTAGTTAATATCAGTTCCCGTTGTTTGCTAGAAAAGCAAATAAGCAGTAGACTCTCTTTTTGTCAGTACAACTGCTAGCGTAGTGCTGCAAGTATTTTTGTAAAAGAACTTGCAAATGAGTACCTGTGAGCCATTGAGATTATTGTATGGAGTAACAAATGTCTCATGTGAACTGGTCTTAATCTTGTTAAGTACTTGTTATTTAATCTGATTAGAGTTGAAATGCATGCCATTTGTCTTTTTTTAAAAAAAGCTATTAAAACAGTTAATTTATAAAATCTTTCAACAAATATTTCCAAGAAATCACAATTTTTAAACACATTTAGGACAGAAGGCACTCGCTGATGCAGGTATTCCTTATTCAGCTGTGGAGCAGGCTTTTGTGGGCTATGTTTATGGTAAGTAATTCTATTTGCAAAGGCAGCATTTCCCAAACTTTTTTCCATGTGGAGGAGCCCATAAATTAATTTTTCAAAACCCCTACCTATGAAAATCTTTACAGGCCAGAAAAAGTAGATGGCAGGGAGCACAAACAATTATTGCTAAATTATTGTCAAGAATATTTATTTGTCAAGAATATTTATTTGTAAAAAGCTGCTTCTCTCTCTCTCTCTCTCTCTCTCTCTCTCTCTCTCTCTCTCTCTCTCTCTCTCTCTCTCTCTCTCTCTGGCAGTTTACATTGTAAGAAAGAAAGTGAAGCATTTTCCTGTTTTTGTTGTATTATCTACTCTTTTTTTTCAAATATCAAAATATGAAAACAAAATAAAGTTTCTTAAAGTTCACATCCAAAGTCAATATAATATTGACTTTCAATGTGATATTTAGGTTTGTTTATTTTTGCACAAATGCTGAATTCTTGGCCGATTTCTTGCAGGACTCCTGATGATGTCCTGTGGAACCCTGGTTGGGAAATATTGTGCTCAGGGCTTGATCCTCATCTTAGCTCCTGTCTGCAATTTTTTTTTCTTCAGTTATGCACTGTATGCATTAGTAGGCATATAATAGTTGCCTAAATATAATTGTGCAAAAATATTTAAATTGGTATCCGGTTGTCTCATTAGCTACTTGCATTCTTCTATTGTAGAGTGGAAGTTGCCCCTTTGCTTTCCCTTCCTGTATAGTTGCAAAGTACGCTTATTCCTTTAGATGGTTGGAATTGTTGGGAGCATCTAGCTATTTCAGCTTCAGCAGTTAATAATAAAATAGGCAAGGACAGAATGTTACATTTTTCAATTAAAAATAACTTTTGTATTAAATCATGTTTGTAAATCACTTTAATTATGTGCTTTCCCTTCTATGTATGTGTGAGAACTTTAAACAATTACCAGAAAATGCTTGGATAAAGAAGCAGAAATTGCTGAACATGTTTAGTGAGAAATGAATTCTTTTAGTGCCATAAGAATCATGCATATCTTTTGACAGTAATAAGTACATGAAATGAAAATGAAGATTACAGCACAAAATATATATTTAATTGTTGCGAAGCATCAACTAAATTAACAATTTTAGAAGTATATAAAATTCATCAAAAGATAAGGAAGGACTGTTATGTCACTGTGTCTATTATTTGTTATCTTCTTATAAAGGTGACTCAACTTGTGGTCAGAGGGCAATTTATCACAGTTTAGGACTAACCGGCATTCCTATTGTGAATGTGAACAACAACTGTGCCACTGGATCTACTGCTTTATTCCTGGCCAGACAACTAATACAGGGAGGTGAGTTAAATGTACTTGCCCTACAAATTGGTATTAGCAAAACAGTTCTACACTTAAATGTTTAAAGAGGAGACTTTCTCTGAATGTGCTTTTCATTTAACATACTACCATTCCATTTTCTTAACATTTTCAGTTTAGCACTAGATTTCCATTTATTCCCTATTGCTGAAAGTGCACTTAACAAAATTGTTATAACCTCACAAAAGCATAGGGAGTTGATCCACTATACAGCATTACAGTATGTTTTTAAAACTTTGGGGAATTTAAAATCCACTTTATGTAGTATGGTGTACTACCATTTAGCTAAGGCTTAAACTCCATTGTTACTGAGAACTTTTATCTGGATGTCTACATGTATGATAGTCAGGTTCTCAAAAACAATAATATATTGTAAATGTTCAGTATGTTATATTTAAGGTTTGGCAAACTGTGTCCTGGCTCTTGGATTTGAAAAGATGGAAAGAGGATCCCTTACATCGAAAGTAAGTGTTATAAGAATTTCTGATGCATTGAGGTAAAATTGAATTTAGATTGCATATTTTGGAAATGGGTAAAAAGAATCCATCTCTCTCATACATCAACTGGAAGAAGTTTTCATCAAAGGAGGACAGAGATCTGGTACTAATTTTCATATGGATTTTCTAATAAGCATAAGGTGGGTTTGAGGGAAAAAACTAGAAAAGTTAAAAAAAAAACAACCTAGAAAACTAAGGATCCAGATTACTGTTCCTCAGTCCCGGGGATACCCAGCCATTTTAAACCATAATAGGAGGGATCCTGGAATCATTCGCTCAGTTAGTGTATTTGGTAACAATATCCAGAAATTTCAATGAAATTAATTTTTTTTCATGACCCAGTGATATGTGCTGTTACTAGGAAAATGTTATTTTCTTACCAGCTACACTCCCAATTCTCTCCTGTTCACTCTCCCTCCTTCCTTGAATGGCCTGGAAACTGTGAGGAAGAGGAGAAGTGTCGGACCTTTCCACCCCACTCCCCAGGCTCGTGTGTCTCTCTGTATCTTTCTCTTGGACAGTTCCAGTTCTTCAGTGACATCCTCAGCCACTTCCACACAGGCCATTTGCCCTAGGTTCAGTGCTGTTGGGAAGCAAGTTTTTTGTGGCTTTCCCCCAGCATCATGGTGCATTCATACACTTTCTAGCTTTTCTCTAATTTTTCTCAAGCCTGCTTTACCACAGTCTTTCCCAAAACTTTTCAACAAAGCCTGGATGGCTACCAGTTCAGATTCCGCCCCCCCTACATGGTAGCAATTTACTTTACCCCTGTCCCTGTAGTTGGCATTTCTTCTCACCACCATGAGGGTATTTTTAACTGGCAATTCAATATTGTTATATCAATATAACACACAGCGTGTCAGGGTTCTCTGAATTTCTTGCTCTTATTGCAGGCGAGTGCTAAGTGTGGGGGAGGAGAGCGGGGAGGGGGCACGGCGACAAGAAACACACGGACATAGTGCTGGAGGTAAAGAGGCCACAACTTTATTGAGATTACAGCTCAGGGAGCAAAGGCGCACATAGGGCACAGATCTGAGCATCGGCTGACCCGCCTGCCAAGCCGATGACCCACATGCCCCCTCAGACCCCTGCTGAGGGGGGGAACTATGGGATGACAGTCAGTGGGATGCCAGGTGGGTGTACACCCCTGTGTGGATCATCTCCTGTCACCTGGGAGTGAGGTGGACTGACAGCCCCCATCTGGGCATGCACCGGCCATTCCTCACTCCCCAGACCCCTTATGGGGATCCCCATAATAGGGAAACTGAGCCTGAGGGCCCTGTTTACCCCCAAACGGATTGGTGCCCAATGCCCCAATCCACCACAAGAGCCACAAAATTGCTCACCGTCAACGCTCCAAGAGCTGCAAAACCAAACCAAGCAGGCCCCTCAGTGTCCTATGGCCACATGTCCAGACACCAGCTGGAAGGGCATCACCAGGCGAGAACCATCACCATACCACGATAGCTGACCAGGGAAGAATCACCCCATGGGACTCCACCGGTTGCCCCTCAGCCTCTGCCCCCTACATCCTGTTCATTTGGGGCAGGGCACCATGACACTCTCTAGCCCGTTGTCCAAGGAGGCTCATCCTGAGCCGGAGCCTCCTGAGGAGCCCCCTGGTGGTCCTGAAGAACTGCAGGATGCCCATGTGGCCATTGCTAGGATCCACTGTGCTGGCACACCCCCTCCAGGACCTGGCCACCTTGTCACCACAGGACCGGGCCGTCGCCGTCCCCTCTGGCAAGTCGCACCAGAAACAGGTCAAAACCTGCAGCTAAAAAGAGAGAATCAGCAGAGAGCTTAGGATCCAACAATGTAGCTCAGCACCTCTGGCTGTGTGAAACACCCCCATCCACAGCAGGGAAAACCCCAGACTATCCTGCCGGTGACCACCTTCCCCAGGAAACGGGAGGGGGGAGAAGGCAGACCACACCAATGGCAAGGACATGCATTCTAGGGAGGGCTCCTGGATGGCACGGTGACCCCTGCTCTATGCCCAGAGGAAGGTGAAAAACCTGCAGAACCCTAGAGCCAATCAGGCCTGGAGGAAAGTTCCTTCCTAACCCGGAATTAGCGATCGGCATTACCCTGGGCACATGAGAAAGGACCACGGAGCTAGACCCTGTATACCCCTCTAGATGTTGGGGGCAAGGCCCCATGCCCCCCAGGAAGATCAGCATATGCACAGCCAAGGCTATGGACATTGGGAGACTCAGGCCAAATACTAAAGCCCCACCTGAGAGGGCTGCCGGGGTGGAGGAAGCCCACTCTCCAAGAACTCCCTTGACCCGTGAGTGCTTACAAATTTCCGCAGGTCGCTGGCAACAGGTCCAGCCCATAACCCCCTCCAGGATGCACCTGAAGAACCAGTCCCCTAGGGTTCCGCAGTGCAGATTCCATGTCCTGCAGCATACTGGGCTGAAGAAAACTTGTTAGCTGACAAGGCAAGGTGAACTTGCGCATAGGGTGCATGAACAAGTATTCAGGGCTACACTTTAGAATGCTTGATATGACATGTACACCATTTGGTAAAAGTAGTCTCCTGTGACCCATGGGGGGAATCCGCATCACGCCGTTCTCTTGGCAGACCTTTCGCTACGGGGTGGTTTGCCATTGCCTTCCCTATTCATCTACACTTTACCCCCAGGAAACTAGGTACTCCTTGTACCAACCTCGAAATGATGGAAGGCTGAGTTTACCCTGAGCCAGTTACCTGAACCCAGCTTCTGCCGGGATCGCACTCAGGTCGTTAGCAGAGGTCGGGCTGCAGTACTGCAACTTACCATTGAATAATCAGGCATTTCGCGCAGCAATATCCCATTTTTAAAACAAGTAATCTAATGCATGCTACGGCTGAATATCCATACCTATCCATCTATAATTATCTATATATCTACGTATACAAATATATTAGACTGATCCTCAAGGAAACTCGGAGGTGAGGAGAGAGAAAGCTGGGGATTATTTACTTGTGCTCAGAGCGAAATGAGTGGAGCGCCTAATGTTGAATCCCCAAAAAGGGTGTGGGACATGCTACCCCACTATTTCCATTTTACACAGAGGCCGGGAATGCTGCTTCTGATCGCAAGGAAGAATCCCCCTTCAAGCCATGGTCATGAGGATTTAAAACCCTAACACAGCAGCAAAGGCTGTGCCATTCCTACATAGGGGCTTACCATGGCGCTCCCCTCCAGCTTGGGGAACATGCGATGTGCCATTCTCGGCCACCTCCACGCACCCAGAAATCCAGCAATGCATGCCGAGGGTAACTGAGTTAATCCCGAGCATTAACTACACAGGACTAGACGTGTTCTGTCTATTCAGGGTATTATACTGGGAAGTAAGAAAAGTGAGGGACTGTGTCACTGCGAAATCTGAAGAGAAGTGATGGGCATGTGTGTTGGAGAAACTATAACCATTCCTATGCATGGGAACGTGGTGGTGGGTGCAACCGAAAGAGATAGGTCCACCTTGCCAATGCCACCAGGCATGGGAACATGCATGGGAACATGCTCTGCAATGAGTCCTGTGCCCAACAGTACACGATAATGTATTGTCGAAGGCTTTCACGGCCGGAGAACGATGGTTGTTGTGGGTTTTCCGGGCTGTATTGCCGTGGTCTTGGCATTGTAGTTCCTGACGTTTCACCAGCAGCTGTGGCTGGCATCTTCAGAAGTGTAGCACCAAAAGATAGAGATCTCTCAGTGTCACAGTGCGGAAAAGATGTTGGCAGGTCATTTATATCTACTCAGGAGGGGTCGGGTTGAGCTGAGTCATCCTGTAAGAGTTTCCCAGGGTGTGGAATGCTAATGGCGGGAGGCTTCACTGTATCCTGAGGAGGTTCTTTTGCAAGCACCAATCCATATGCATTCCACACCCTGGGAAACTCTTACAGGATGACTCAGCTCAACCCCACCCCTCCTGAGTAGATATAAATGACCTGCCAACATCTTTTCCACACTGTGACACTGAGAGATCTCTGTCTTTTGGTGCTACACCTCTGAAGATGCCAGCCACAGCTGCTGGCGAAACGTCAGGAACTACAATGCCAAGACCATGGCAATACAGCCTGGAAAACCCACAACAACCACAGTACATGATAATCATTTGCAAACGTAGCCACCCAGGGAACCAACAGTAGCCCAAGATGCTCATATTGGACCTCTTAGGCAGCTATCTGACTTGGAATCTCTTTTCAGCCAGCTGCCTAAATCTGGTAAGAAATCATGCCAGACATTTTTGTGAACACGCCAGCGATGCTAATCTGAAGCTGCAAATTTAAAACAAGCTCAGCAGCACCATGGGCCCCAACAAAATCATTCCGGTATAAGTCTGGGTTTTGTTTTGTTTGCTTGTTTGTTTAACTCAGAACTCCCTTCACTGAGCTGCCCTCTCCAATTCACACACTGGAAGTTAAAGGTTTTAAGTGCCGTTGGTCTTCCATTTCATTTTATCTGTACAATATGCCTACATTTTATCTCTGCAGTTTAAAAACAAAACAATTCCTTGACATGCAATATGCTTTAACAAAATACATTATACATATTTAAAGTTCCTGGTCAGCATGATTGCAGATTGATTATTCAAGTAATGCTGTTCTGCATGCCTTCCCAGTTGGTGAGCCTGAGAATTATCCCCCCCCCCCCCACCCTCCGATGCTGGTTACAGGTTTAACTCACATTATAGGTGAATCAGACGAAGTGAGCTGTGGCTCACAAATGCTCATACCCTACCACAAATTTTGTTAGTCTTATAGGTGCTACTGGACTCTTGCTCTTTCTGCTGCTACAGAAACTACCACGGCCACCGATCCTGGCAAGCAGTCTGAGTGCATCTATCCCCCCCCCCCGCTCCTTTTTTTTGGACTTTTTTTGCTCTTATTTTTTAAGTCTGTAGCCCCTAGGACTAGGGCAGTGAAACTGCAGGGGAAACTACTATGTGGAAGTGCTGTTGCTGCAGCATTGTGTCAGTGGCTGCAGCAGCACTGGGGATACACAACAAGCCTGTTTCCATGTGGAAACTACCCAGAAGGGGGGAAAGAATGAAGCAAGTTCAAGTGTAAACTACAGCTGCTAGCAGCTCTCCTTTTAAAGGGACAGCAGCCCCATTAGTAGCTCTCAAAAATTTAGGATATTGCTCACTGTGCATATCTGAGCAAGAAAGTATGTTATTCTCATCTTCTGTAGCTTGCCTCATATTAGAGACCAACTTGAATGGCTGCCTGTGTTTCAGAACAATTTACGTGTACCACATATAAGCAACTTGAGTTTTTTTAACTTTAAAATTTATTTTTCTAAAATATGATGACTTGAGATTACCTCTCCTCTCACTGCAGCCCACTGAGCCTGTTTAAATTTTATTCTGGAGGTGGGGCAGTGGAACTTCAGGAATAGTCTAGAGGGCAAAGTGGGGTTCTGGAGTGGAAGGGAGGAATCGGAGGAAATGGCCGCTCTTTGGAACTGTATGGTTGAACAGAGCCATCATGTGCATAGGTGAGTGTTTCTCCTAGGAACACTGAAGAAAAGGGTGATTAGAAGAGACTGCCTGAAGCTTAAATACTAGAATTGCAAGGGATTTTTAAAAATTCAGTTACTTTGCCTCCTAAATAACATCACTATTAACCGAACTTTGAGCTGTTTTCTGTTTGCCTGGATGTTTCAGTTGGAAGGCAACTGAGTTGATGGCCTTATTTAGTATTTATTTAAAACGTTTATATGCCAAATTTGTGCCCAAAATAGGTTCCCCAGGGCAGCGAACAACAAACATTAGAACATTTAAAACATTAAAATAACATTTTAAATGTACATATAAATACAGTAAAAACATATAAACATATGCGCAAGCCAGGGAAGAAGCCAATAAGAGTTTATTATGGGTATGCCAAATGAAACAAAAAAGTCTTCACAGAGGAAGATAGGCAAATCACCCTGGGGAGGGAGTTTCAGAGTTTTGGTTCTGTAACAGATAAGGCTTTTCTTGGTTTGCCACCTATCTAGCCTCAGATGTCGGAGGCACCTGAAGCAAGGCCTCCAAAATGTCTAGAGTGGATGGGTAGGTTCATATGGGAGAAGGCGGTCCTTACAGCCCAGTCCTGAGGCCCACTGGGCTGCTTGCGCCTGTGCGCCAGCATAAGTGTGGTGCTGCTTGTTGGCTCCCTAACGACTTTGGCAGGCGAGCTACATTGGTGCCTGAGGCCAGGAAGGTGCTGCGCAACCACTGCTGAGAACTCCTGCCCCGCTGTTCCTGACAACCCTGCCAGCACCCGCCAATGGCTGTCCCACCCCCATGACAGGCACACAAGTGTCCATCAACGGCACAGCCAATGGGTGGGCCATGATCCCCATGGCCTGGCAGTGCTGCCCACCCTCTGCCAGGGAGCAGGCAGCCAGGGACCATGCGCCTCTGTGGGCATGGCACCTGAACCAGTGATCCCAGCTGGGCAAGGCTGCCTGGTGAGCAGCAGGTGGAGTGCATGGCCCCCAGGGGAGAGGGCAGGAGCTGAACCCTACCAGGGGGTGGGACCAGCAAGGCACAGCCAGGAAAAAATGCCACGTAGTTGCCCAGGCAATGCTTATAGGATCCATCAATTGGAGGGCGGCTGCATTTGATAATGTCACGCTTAAGGCTAGGGGCAGCCCGTTCCAGGCACGGGGATGCCACCATGGCTACCAGTTGGTCTGGCAGTCCCACAGGGGCAGGTAAGCAACAGTCCTAAGCCAAGCCAAGGTCAAGAGCTGGGAGGTCAGTCCAACAGAGGAGCGGGCAAATGAGAGTCCAAGAGCCAGGCCAAAGTCAGGAGCCAAGAAGTCCATCCAACCAAGAGGCAGGCAAGCAGGAGTCCAAGACAAAGCCGAGGTCAGGAATCGAGGGGTCAGTCCAGGGAAGGGCAAGGTACAAGGCAGGATCAAAGCTTTCAGGTGCAGAGCTGCTGGTCACGGAGTGGTGAACAAAGTTGCTTTTATGCTCAGGTCGGTGTAAGAGAGCGAGGGGCAGGTGTTTCCTTTTCTCTTGATTGTGATGCCTTGCTCTCGGAGATCAGCTCCATCTGACACTGAGTCTGTAAGCACGCTCTCTGGCACCTTTCCTAAATAGCCTCCCTTGCCCAGGTCCTTTGCATCGAGAAGAAGCAAGGGGAACACAGGATGGGCCGCATGAACTGTGCACCATTCCCAGGATGACAGTCCCCAAAGTGGAATGACGGCCCATGGAACCAGAGAAATTGCTCCGGGGGCTGCCATCCCATCTCCATGCCAGGTCCCTGAAGTTCATCCCCACCTAGCAAACAGCAGAGAGGAGAGTGGTCTGGCCTCATGTGAGAGGATCTCCAGAGATCCCAGGATGTTGCTCCACAGCCCCCCCCCTTCTTGCATCAACCTCGCTCATGGTGCCCCCCCTGACAGCCACACACAGGCAACACTACAATTCCCACCCCACTGACTGCAGTGAAATTGAGGAGGAGGGAGGGGAAAGGGAACCTACATGAGGCTAGAGCTTCCAAGGTGCCTCTGGACACTTGCTCTTTTGGGCAGCAGAGTGACACCAAGGCATGGAAACACCTGGAGCATCTTTGGGGCCATCCCAGAACCAGAAACCAGTTGCTGGGATGTGTGAAAGGGTAGCCCTATGGGCGAGTGGAAGGGGGACTACTATCATCCACAGGCAAGCAAACAGACAGGGAGGGAATTGTTGTCCAACGCAGAATTTATTGAACTGCGAATAGTGAAGAGGATGTCTGGATGCATCCTGCCAATGTCCTTCGGCTGTGAATGGAGCAGAGCCTCCATTCCTTATGCTGCCCTCACAGGAGCAAGGTTGAGATGCGGGCTGCCTGGGGAGCTGCTCTCTGGGCTGGGCTAGAATGGCAGTCGAGGAGGATCACCAGGGGCTGGAACAGCCATGCTCCTTGGCCTCCTGGATGGGTCATGATCTGCCTGAAAGGGGAACAGACACATGCATGGGGCCCGGTTTCGCACAAGCCATGTCCTGGGAGGGTGTTCATGGCTGGGGACAGCAGTGGCAACTCCATTGTTACAAGTGCTGCTGGCAACCAGATGATGCAAGCCTCTCCAGTAAGAAAATACTCCTCATCTACATCTGGATGGTTTGCTCCTGCAGCTGTTTGCAGCTCCGATCCTGTGAGGGAGACAGTTGAGGGACTGCGCGCCTACCATCATCAGGGAGTTGTGAAAGTGAGCACCCAGTTATCCCAACCCACAGCCACAATCCTTCCCCTGCCTGAGGGGGGAGCCTGGCCAAGGGAGTTTGAATGGAGTCTCAGCATGGGCTGCTGGAAACCCTCTCCCCGAACAACCGAGTTGAGCACAGCTCCTTGGGCAACTGCCTCTGCAGCAGGCATAGATCGTTTTGGTTCGTGGGTAAGGGTTGCACTCCCCCAACCCCCAAAGAGCCTCAACTGCAGGGGCCAGCATTGGGGGAGGTCTGATGTGAACGAGTGAGCCGGGGTGGCCACATCCCCGGCTTCTTCTTACCTGTTGGTGCACCCTCTCCCATCCCTGAGCCAGGACTCAGGTGACAGGAAACTTGTAAGGCAAGTTGGGTGAAAGTTGTTAGACATTATGGACTCAGCTCCCCTCCCCTGAGTGAGTTCATAGTACTCCCCAAATTTTGCCAAGTCCTCCCAGTGCACTCTTGCTCCACTACCATGTGCACCATCTCTTGCCTCACGCTCTAAGTCCCCATGGCAGGGACTCTTGGGTAGGGCCTTTGGCCGCACCCCAGCTTTCCTAGGGCTATATCCACCCTAGCTGGAGGTTATGTAGAGTGGACAGGTCACTGATTGGTTGCTGGGGCAGGGGCTCGGCTGCCACGGGAGCATGAACAGATTGTCTCTGCGCTAGTCCGCTGGCTTGCCTGGGCGGGGCAGGCATGGGGGGGGAGTGAGTTTTCCCCATAAAATGGGCACCTAAGGGCCACGTCACCGGTTTTCATGGTGTAACTTTCTGCCACTGCAGGGGCTTTCGCAGATCTGAAATGGTTTAGGGAGCTGGCATGCCCCCATGATCACCACCTCAGGGACTTATGCCGCATTATGCCTATGTCTGGAGATGGCGGCAGGACACCAGTGGGGTGTCACAATGGAATGGCACCGTGGCTGTGCGCCATCATAGTGGGGGTTGCACTGTGTGGGATACGATAGTGTAACCTTTAGTCTGCTCTCACCTGGGTATGCTGGTCCCAAGCTATGTAGAGCTTTGAAGGTCAATACTGGCACTCTGAATTGGGCCAGGAAGCAAATTGAGAGCCAGTGTAGATAGAACAAGACTGGCATGATATGGTCCCTATGACCCACACCAGTCAACGCTCTGGTTGCAGCATTCTGTACAGCTTCCAGACAGTCTTCAAGGGCAGCCACACAGAGAGCACATTGTAATAATTTAATCTAGATGTCACTAGGGTATGCACCACAGGGGCAAGATCTTTCCCACCCAGGAAAGGTCTTGAGTGGATGGTGTTTGTACACAAGCAAATGAGAAGATTCTCAAAATAATTTGTTTATGTTTTGTCTGGTATTGGTATGCTATAATGTGCTAAGTACAAGTGCATTTTAATTTCAGTTCACAGACAGGGAGAATCCAGTGGGCAAGCACTTGGAAGTGATGATAAACAAATACGGCTTAGCAGCAGCACCAATTACTTCACAGATGTTTGTAAATGCTGGAAAAGAACACATGGAGAAATATGGTACTGTGTTAGTCAAAAATATTACCATTGCATAAGAATGCTGTAATTCTTTAATCTTTTCCAATATAAGATTAACCCTTTGTATCATCCCTATAATTAATTATAGCATTTTGGTGAAGGCCTCTGTATGGAAATATAGACCAGGTTCATGTTGTGGCATGTGGCTCATATTCAAAGTATCTAGGTATTTGTTTTCTGTGGTTCCTTCATAAACCAGGAATGTGTCTGGGGTGGCAGTAAGTCTTGAAGTATCCTGAGAATTACAGTTAGTAAACTATGTATTCTTTTCTATTGGCTTGAAATGAACTAAGAATTGATGAAGAACTCAGAATAAAACAGTATTTTGCACTAAGGGTTACAATTAATCTCACAATATTAATATTATATCCTTCCCTCAATGCGACTTTTTAGGGACAAAACTAGAACACTTCGCAAAAATTGCATGGAAGAATCATAGTCATTCAACAAACAATCCGTGAGTACAGTGTTTTGTCTAAAATTCTAGTGAGAATTAAATGGGGGGGGGGGATTCCTAAGAAACTGGGTAAAGCAGTAATTTTTAAGGCTGCCATTATTTGAATGATACCTGTCATCAAAAAAGGAAAGAATTACTAGATAGGGGAATCAAATGGCTGTTACTCATAACAGCCAAATAGAATCTCCATGTATGGAGACAATGGGTTGGATCCTGTGGATCTCTTCTGCTAGTGGGGGTGCAAGAAGCAATCATAGAACAGATGCCCAGGGTCTAACCTAGCAGCTCTCTGAATAGAGGGAGCAAACATTGCTGCTTTGTCCTGCTGCAGAGCACCTGAAGGCCTCTGGCAGACTGCAATTAGAAATAAAATGCTATCTAGATTAACCCTGATCTAGCCAAGCGTTTTTTTGTGTTACGATAAGTTTTGATTTTAAAATATATAATAATACAACACCTTTTGATATATTAAAATTAATAATGACATTTTTGTTTTTCTTAGGAATTCCCAGTTTCAAAAGGAATACAGTTTAGAAGAAGTGTTACAGTCACGCAAGATTTTTGATTTCTTGACTGTTTTACAGTCTTGGTAAGACTGGTGTGTTATTTATTTATCTAAAGGTACTGATGCTTCACCTGTCAGAAGGGTTTGCACAGTGCTTCCCCCTTTTCAACTGTGTATGTGTGTGAATTTAAAAAAAACCACTTGTTCATACTTATAGTCTTCCATATATAATGTGTCTGTTTCTTAAATCTGCCCTATCTCACGGTTGCTTCTAAAGTTACATAAACCAATCTGTACATGCCTGCATACTGTGTATATCTGCAATATCATCTGTAATATGTAAAGGTCACACTACTGTGTTGTTGTTTGGGAGGGGGGACTGCATGTATAAGTTGCAAGAAGTTGTGGCGGAGCATGGCATAGATACTGAGCATGATTTATACCTTGTGGCATAGATTTAGAGCACTCTTAATTTTGGTTGCTTTCAGTGGAATGGAATTGAGTGTATGTTTAATTCTGCCATTGAAAACAATAAGACTGAAAAGTGTTTGACTTTAATTGGATTGTGCCTGTAGTGTGCATATGTTGTTTTTCAAAGACTGGTATTATGGGAGGTCCTCAACTACATGTGGCATGTAGGTTATGTGTCAAAATTGAATGACTGAATGACTCAATCTCTATATGTCGTAGTCCAACATCTGATGGTGCAGCAGCTGCAATACTGGCTAGTGAAGAATTTGTGAGGAATAATGGATTACACTCTAAAGCTGTTGAAATTGTGGCCCAGGAGATGACTACTGATTTTCCAAGTTCATTTGAAGAGAACAGCTGTATTAAAGCAGTAAGATGTATATTCAATTTGTGACTTTGGCTACACTGGCATTTGCCTTCAATAAGTGCGTAATAAGTTAAAGCCTAAGAAAAAAAGGGTATTCATTAATGATGCACACAAGATGCTGTCAACGTAGCAGTGATTATATTAAGCTATCTCCATGCCTTGAATCCCTGAGAATTTATGTGATGGGAAGTAGGGTAACAATGATATGTGAATCAGTTCAGTTGTAGAGCCGTACTCCAGATCTAACTATAGGGTACATGAGTTGTTAAGGGAAACATGTGTTGATGGCTGTTGAAACCTCATATGTTTCTTCTAAGGAACTGATTGTGTTCCTGCTTGAAAACAAACCTGGTTCTTTATAATAGTAACAGAATATTGTAATGTACTGTCTGTAAAATCACATAAAGGCCTGGAGATTATCTACAAGTGGACAGTGTAACCAGGGTATTCCATGCATTGCCGACTCATACTTAGCTCCAAGTGCATATTGACCAGACAGTGTACAAAAGTAGATAAATTTCTTGCCTGATCTTCACAGCAGCCATGAGCTCCTTTCAGCTCTTTTGGCTGTCTCCGGGATCCTCTGGTGGCTCCTTTTCATAAGACCCCACCAGGTACTTGTACACTGAAAAATAGAATCCCATTCTATTCAGGCCCATTCACTTTTGGTTTGGCTTGAATCTCTTCTGATTGGCACAACTGCTGCTCTGCAGCCTCTTCCATGGGTCTTATAGAACATGGCATACCACAGTACTCTATAATTATATTTATATTCACTTTTCAGTTAAAATATTTATTATTAACCTTCAGTTGTCAGTTATATATTTATTGTTATAATGTGTTTAGTCCTTAATGATAGTTGAATGACTGTATTTACAGATAAGACTCTCTTGATGTTGTAAATTACAAAATGTGCAGCAAGTCTTTGGGATTTGGTAACAAGAACAGGTCAAGCAAATTGACTTATGGTTTGTTGTTAATAGGCTGGCTATGATATGACAAAAGAGGCTGCCAAAAGATGTTTTTCCAAAACAGGCCTGAAACCCGAGGATGTGCAGGTGATTGAACTTCATGATTGTTTCTCAGTTAATGAGCTAATCACTTACGAAGCTCTGGGACTTTGTCCTGAAGGTAATGTTTACTTAAACATTTTAAAATCTTTATAAACACTTTGACTGCCGCACAGTGTACATAAGCTCCTGATTTGTGTGTTCTACTTTAAACAGAACAGCAGTTTGAAGGTTTCATTGTAGTACTAGTTATATTTACAATTTTTCTTTAGAAGACTGAGGCATTTATACTTTAAATTTCATAAATATTGTCAGGTTCTGCAATCTGGCTGTCTTCAACGGGCTAGTGTCCTATACAGTAAGCTGCTTTTTAAGGGCTCAGCTGCAGAAAGAGGAGGGAGAGAAAGTTTTGAAATTCATTCCATCTTCCTCCTTTTCCATGGTTGGCTTCTCAGCTGCCTGGAGCCCAGACTGGTCTCTCCTCCATCAGCTTCTCCCTGACTTTTAAAGGCCAGCCTAAAAAGGAGGTGGGTCCACTCACAGCTTTGTGGGTCTCTCAGGACTGCAAACCTTCCTCCCCAAGAGCTGGAATGCTGATTGGATGGTAGCTGCAGCCTGATGTGGCCCTCTTTTAACCCCTTTTTTCCTTGTTTTAACTCCATAATTGTCCTCTTGGTCTCTGCTGGGCCAGGTCTGTTTTGTTGGCTCCAGACTAGGTAGCAAACGAGGTTCCCACCATGGCTGGAACACTGCCACTTTAGTGGCCTCCCAATGGCTCAGCTCTGCTTCTAGTGGGAGTCAGGACGGAGTACGCCCAACCTCTGACAAATATGCCAAATAATACACTCTTATATGTCCACATAACACAAACACATATACTAAATTATAAATTAAGCATTTTATGTTGTTAAAGTAAGTATTACATGCTAAGAAATAAGTTTTGCTTTTCTTTCAATTTTCCCCAAATGTTCTGGTTATTCCAGGAAAAGTTTTTCATGGCTTCAAAATTTCCAGAAATTTTATATCTCTAGTGAACTCACAAAGTTTGTGAATAACACTAAAACTGTTCAGGATGGACAAATCCAAAGCAAATAATTAAAATAAATCACTTATACCACTTGCAGAGTTATTCGTGCATGTCACATTAAGATTAGTGTACTGTGAAGCCCATAACTGCATACGTAGGTTACAGCAAGACATCTCTTTCTAATGTAAATAATTTTATTCACGTTATTTGTTTTGTACACCACTAAAGGATTTGGAGTTAATGGGGAAAAAACGGTTTAAACATGATTTCTGTATATTTTATGAAAAAAGCTTAAAGTATATTTGTCCTTGTTATTAAAAGAAGTTTTTCTCTACTGCTGAAGGTGAATTATGTTTAAATGGACAGTTAAAAGAAACTGTCCTCCAGTTACTTTTGTATGAGGTTTGTATATCTGTATTGGATATCAAGCAGATCTCTCAAGAGGCAGCCTAGAAACTTAATAAATATTATGATATGAAAGACTAATCCTGGCAGTACGATTCAAACAGAGCCTAACGCAACGATGTTACACACACATGCTTGGAACAAAAGATCAGTGGCAGCTGTGGGGTTGGGGGGGTGTTTAGAATGATAGGGTGCACATATGTGTGTGTTGCTTTTTCCTACCTGCAACTTGTCTATCCAGACTGCTTCTACCATGCTATGTTTCCCTTGTAGGATTATAGGATTTAAAGTGGGAATCGTTTTGGAAAAGTTTAAGTATAGTTCTTCCCTTTCTTGGCCTCTCACCTTCAGAACCTTCCCTCCTAAAGCTATTTTCCCCAAGAAAAAGCTATTGCTGGGTTGTTGTTAAATACGTTTACTGGAAGAGATCAAGCTTTAGATCAAAGAAAAAAATGAACTGTGAAATCCTAGGGTATGTACTTCAAAAAAGTCATCACTGCCATGATGGCTAATGGATTGTTTCCTAGTATTGTTTGATAATGGCAAAAGTACTAGTTAGTATGTTTAATGCAACCTTTAGAACTTACCAACATTTTTGTTTATTTAGGAGAGAAATGGCAGAAGGCACATAAATCAAAGCATGGGAATTTTATATTTACTAATTATGAATAATCTTTCCCCCTCTTTTTAAAGG
Organism: Eublepharis macularius; assembly: GCF_028583425.1. NCBI lineage: Eukaryota > Metazoa > Chordata > Lepidosauria > Squamata > Eublepharidae > Eublepharis > Eublepharis macularius. The sequence continues at coordinate 86,248,126 of NC_072794.1, read as the reverse complement.
GAAGGCTGGTGAGCTGATTGACAGAGGAGATAATACTTATGGTGGAAAATGGGTCATAAATCCAAGTGGTGGCTTGATTTCAAAAGGGCATCCACTGGGTGCTACAGGTACCTCCTAGTCTCATCTTTTTCTGTTGCTTTTAGCATCTGCTGGTAGAAAATATGTAATACTTTAAAAAAAACAGAAAAAGGATTCGGTTTCGTTTTCTCAGCCATGTCGGACGCTCCTCTCCGCGGGTCCGGGAGGAAGCGCCCGAGCCCCCTGTCCGGGCGGCTGATCTGCAAGGATTAGCCCCCAGGACTCCCAGTTAGGGAGGCAGGGTCCGGGACGCTGCGGGAAGAACCCCCCGAAATCTATGCGGGGGGGGAATTGCCCGTTTGTCCCTATGGAGGCCGGCAGAGGTGCGCGGCGCCTTGAGTGCCGCCGGGCAACGAGAAACGGCAAATAAAAGAAACAGGCAGAAGCCTGCAAACAAGCGAATCCCTTCTGTTCTACAAGCGTTTGTGAAGGAGTGGTGGATCTGAAGAAGACTCGCTCTTCCCCTTCGGTGAATTCCAGAATTTGGCTGCCCCCCCCCCCTAAAATGGCTGCAAAGAAGCAAAGTCCCGCTCTGGGTAAGTCAATCTCGGCTACCTTGCAGAAGGGAGAGTCGCTCGAAGAATTGGTGCGCAGGGCGGTGGTGGAAGCCATAAAACCCTTTGTTGACAAGCTGAAAGAAACTGATCAAAGGGTGGGCTTAATTGAAAGCGAAGTGAAAACCATTAAGGAAGCAGCGGGGCAGGGCAGAGAAGTCTGCTCTGGAAAGTGCGTCACTTGTGAAGGCTACGAAAAAAGAGCTGAAGTTGGTGGAGAACCAGCTGATCGGGCTACAGGTGGAACGAACGCAGACAATTTTGCGCCTCCAAAACGTGAAAGAGGAGGAAAATGAGGATCTGTGGGGTTTGGTCTCGGAACTACTGGCGACACCCGCGAGGACAACTAAAGAAGAGGTCAAAAGCGCCATTTTGGAGGTCCGTCGGGCTTCTTCAAAATATGCAATAAAGCGACAGCTGCCTCGCGAGATCATCATTGACTTTTCATTTAAAAAGATTCGGGACACTATCCTATATAACTCATACAATGCGGATTTGGACTTTATGGGCAATAAAGTCAAGATTTTGAAGGACGTTCCATTTCTAGTCCGGAAAAGACGTTTTAAGTACAAAAAGTTCGTAGCTCTTCTGAGGGACCGCGGAATAAAGTACAAATGGTTACTTCCGGAAGGAATATGGTTTGGACATAAAGATCAAGCCTATAAGATATTATCAGAAGATCAACTAAGGGATTTTGAGGAGAAAAACCCGGAATTCCAGTGCACCAAGCAGGAAGAAAGGGAGAAGTCTGAGGGGGGGGGAGATGAGCACCGCAGTTGCGGCTGCTCAGAGAGAATTGCGTCCGGGACCCAGAAGGGGGAGGAAAGTTTAATTAGAATTTGGAATGTGTATTCTGTATGATTAACCACTCCATCATTATCTTATTGAGCTTTTTTTTATTATTATGGCAGTATGAAGGGAAAACATTGAAGTGTAGTGTTGATTGTAGGTTATCCTCCCTTTTTTTTCCTATTCTCCCCGCCCCTTTCCCTTTTCTCCATCTTTTCCCGTCCCCTGTGATAGTCTTGTGTAGTGTTTTGTATACTGAAAAATAAAAAAATTATTAAAAAAAAAAAACAGAAAAAGTAGGACATCATCTGTTGGTGTAACACTGTGGCCAGTAACTGCTAAATCTTGTGACCTGCTATTTTGAGAGGCGGGGTGGGGTGGGGTTTGAGTTTGATAGGCAGCATTCTGCAAGCATTCTTAAAGTACGCTGATACTGCATCCTCCTCTGTCTCTTTCTGTTTTCCCTCTTCTCACTACTTCTGGAGCTAGCATGTGAGGGGAGGAGTAGAATGCCTTGGATTGGCAAATGACTAGGCAACACCTCTTCAGGATAGAATTACTGACTTCTAAACAGGGTTTTTAATTGTTCAGGGATAAAATGTGCATCAACATTTCCAACACAAAGATAAATTGCATTGTATTAGAAGCATTTGAAATACAACATCAGTATCTCTTTCTCTGATGACTTAATGTATTATGCGGATGATCAAGCTGTTGAGTAAATTATTTCATTTATGTTAAGATTTGGAATAGCCATATTCCACATCATTTTTGTATATTAAAAATTACCATTTCAAATTTTAGTTAAGTGTAAGCACAGTATTTGCAAGCTCTAAACAGGTTTTTTTGTTGATAGTCTCCTTCATCAATTCACTCCTGTGACCATCAAATCATCTGGTCTGCACGTAATCAGCAATTCCTATAGGCTAATGTTAGGGAACAGTGAAACTAGGGTAGATTCGCCGTCTTTAAATATTCAGTAACCATGAATGATCCTCTCCTCTGTGTGGGCCTAATGTTGTGTTTGCATGGAAAATTATTTAACCCTGCTGTGAGCGTATCCATCACCATGTGGCTTATATATAAATGGCGACTTTGTGTAAATACAATTTTAAAGTATTAGGTACATGTTTTTCTTTCTCTGTCTGAAGATGGAATGTGATTACTGTACCTGCTTAGGAAGTTCCTGAAAGAGTTGCTCCAGAGACCCAGATTAAATGTCAGAGGGATAGGCATATTTGCCTTGATATAGTAAAAAAACAATTAAGAGTCTGGTGGCAGCTCTAATAGACTTATGCTGGTCTAAATATATATGGATTAGAGCCCACTTCATCAGATACATGAAATATTGTCCTTATCAGAGATATTTTTTATATTTAGTTTCATACATGTAGTCATGCACAAGGGAAACATGTAGTTTACAGTTTTAAAAAATACACTGTTAGATTTAAGGTGCCTGAAGACCTTTCTTGGTGAATTTTATATATTATTTATATGTTAGTTATAGTTGCCTTTCTCACTGAGACTCAAGGCAGATTATACAGTGTAAGTCAATACAATCAATGCCTAGGACATTCAATAAACAATACAATAGGCTATCAATTGCAGAAGTTTGAAAACAAGCATAATTCTGAATTTAGAGATGAAACATTGCTGAACCAAAACATAAGTAATTTGCCTCAACATATTAAATGACATGGGAACTGCCCAGTAGGAACATAGGTACATCAACAGACAATATCCAGTCATATAGTCCTTCCAGTCCCAGAGCCTTTACCAAAGCATTTCTCGGAACCATTTCTTACAGCGCAGCCCTATTAAGTATAATTGCTTGTTAAAAGTTTAGCAGCAATAAGGGTGTGGGTAAAAATCTTAATGTCGAAATCCTTGGTACCGTGTAACAAATGTCCTGAACCCAATGAGCTATGGCTCATGTTTCTCAAAAAGCAGTCTTCCATGCTACATGGCAAATCACATATGAATTGGAAAAAAAGTTTCCAAAGCAGTTTGATATGGCATGTAGTTCTGCTGTTCAAAGAAAAATAGGTGCTCTTTGCGAGCCTAGTAACATTTTATGTTAAAGTGGCAATTTGAATCACATATGAAGTATTTAGAAAATGGAAAATAGGTACAAGTTAACATGGTCTCTTGATTGTTTTTTTAATACCTGAAACCTATATTCAGTGTCATTGCCTCCTCCTGTTTTGTAAGTTTTCTCTTTCATTATGATTGCATCAGCCTGGCTTTGTTAGGCAAAAGCTGTTAATGGCTTTCAAGTCACCACCCTTGGAGTCATCCTGCTCGTAAGGGTGAGAGTTGTAGTTCCATACCCACTAATTAAGTTTAGTTCCTTCAAGGCTTCAAGGCTGAATTGAGCATTTCTCTTCTAAATGTCAGTCTCATTGACTTCAGGATAATTTTCTATTGTGTAGGTTAGGAGGCTTTATGTGACTGAGAAATAGTAAAGAGTCCAGTAGCACCTTTAAGACTAACCAACTTTATCGTAGCATAAGCTTTCAAGCTGTAGTTCTTGAAAACTTATGCCACAATAAAGTTGGTTTAAGGTTTAAGGTGCTACTGGACTCTTTCTTATTTTGCAACTACAAACTAACACGGCTAACTCCTCTGGATCTGTGATTGAGAAGTACACATATGGAAAACGTTTTGAGGAGTAAGGCAGGAACAACCATGGAAAAGTACATGGTTGGTTGAAAAGCTGCAGACAATTTGTGTAATCAATTACATGCCATTAACACAACTGAAATACTTCTTAAACATCATGAATAGAAAAAAATTGTGTTTATTCAGCAGTACATCTTAATTTGAAATTGCCAATTTTTTTTAAAAAATCACTTTTAACAAATCTTGGGAATCTTGACAATTGATTCAGTTTAGATTTCTTTTGACCATTTCCCTCCATCTTCTCCCCATTCCATTCAAATACTTCTGCAACCATGCACTCTAAAAACAAAGTCAGAATTATTAGAAATCTAATAGAATTTTTTAGCAGAACCAAAGGTGCTCATGACCTGCGAGCGGAATGTATTTTGCCCACCTGGTCCTTGTCCAGAATCATAAGGATCTGGAAATCATTTGTTCTGACTCTTATTGCAGAGGGCATTGGGTTCTTATTATGTACTGTTATCCCAGCTCAATATGTATTATTAGTCACAGCTTCTAGGGGCTCTCTCAGCCCCACCCCAGGGTATTTGTTGTGGGGATAATAATGACCTACTTTGTAAACCGCTCTGAGTGGGTGTTAAGTTGTCCTTAAGGGTAGTATATAAATCGAATGTTGTTGTTGTTGTTGTTATATGCCTCTCTAGTTCTCTCTCTCTCTCTTACTTGAAAGGAAGTTGTAAGAAATTAAAATTCCACTAGTGCCAGGTCAGTGCTTAAAAATACTACAAAACAAGATCAAATTTGTTTATTAACTTCCTTGAATTGTTCTTACTAATTGCTCTCATACAGGAATTTATGTTGGTCATTCTTGTTGGGCTGCTGTATAATTGAGAGTCAAAGTGGTGGAAGTGTCAAGGATCCTATTCAGAGCAGAAGTTTGGACTTAGGTTTTTTATTTTGTTTATTAAATCTGTGTAATTAAAGTCCATGTCCGATGTTGGCTTTGATCCCAGAGGTTGCCTTGAGCTTTGGAAAGATAAGAGAACTTTTATAAATGCAAGGGGTGTTTGGTCAGAGTGATGCAATCTTCCACAGTGCAGAAAGCCTGCAGTCATTCTGTAGCCAGGAATAGCATTTTTCTAATTAGGCTGTAAATGGGCTATGATTTCTGTTGAGACAAAATCTGCCCCTGCCCCCAGCAAACACTTTGGGTTGGATTGAAAGGTAGTTTTTCTACTAAAGATTTTCTGCCAGTATATAAGACTCTTCTACTAGTATAATACTCTTCCACTAGCAGAAGAGGGGCAGTTTTTGCTGATTTTCCTCCATGATTACAGACCTTTGGTTTGTTTCTTGTTGCCCTGGAGCAGCACTTTGGATAGCGTTCTCTCTCTCTCTTTGCGTGTGTGTGTGTGTGTTGGAGCAGTTTTGTTAATGTCGTCCTTATGATACAGAGGAGTTAGCCGTGTTAGTCTGTGGTAGCAGACTACTGGACTCTTTTTGGTTCTTATGATAGTACTTTAGATCTATTCCCTTGTTTAGCAGTGACCCTGGGAGCTAAGGCTAGATAGCACTTACAGATATTTGTCTAAAAGTCAGTGTGTCTAAGGTATTTGCCTAAGAGAGTAGGTGTGGCGGTGGCTAAGGATGGACTAGGATCTGGGTGACCCAAGTTTGATTCCCTGCTCTGCCAGTGAAAGCTTATTGGGTGACCTTGGGCCAGTCCCACCCTCTCTGCCTAACCTACTTCACAAGATAGTTGTGACGATTTAAAATGTAGGAGAGGAGAATGATGAAAGCTGTTTTGGATCCCCATTGTGGAGAATGGCACGGTATAAATGAAGTGTTGGATTGAAGAATTGGATTGTTACGGTTTTAACTACCAAAATAAAACACAATAATGTTTGTTAATTGCCTTAAAGTATGTGGCAACATGAAGAGCAAAATTTGAAATTATGGAGCTATTGGAAACTTTCAATGTGTGATTTTTCTGTAGAGATAGCTTGTCTTTTTCTTTCCTTTAATTGCAGAGGAGTTAGCCGTGTTAGTCTGTAGTAGCAAAATCAAAAGGAGTTCAGTAGCACCTTTAAGACTAACCAACTTTATTGTAGCATAAGCTTTCGAGAATCACAGTTCTCTTCGTCAGATGCACAGTTCTCTTCGTCAGATTCCTTTAATTGCCATTGGATTCTTTAAAAAAATGTAGTAAAATATTCAAACTCCCTATATAGCATAACAAAACAGGCCTCTCCAGAGAAATCTGAAAAATCAAAACATCCCTTTACAGCCGTTCATTTTTATTAAAAAATAAACACATGTTAATATACCTCTTAGCACGTCACACTTTAATGTTTCTTTTAACTTGAAAGGTTCATCTTGATGTTTGAGTCCAGTCTGTCTTGCTTCCAGTTCCCTTTCTCCTCCTTTCTTCCGGGCTGGGTATAAGAAAGCAATGCAGCTCTTGAAATACAGCCTGATCTATACTCTCTGTGTGTGATGCATTAGGTCTGGCTCAGTGTGCCGAACTCTGCTGGCAGCTAAGAGGAGAAGCCGGAAAGAGGCAGGTTCCCAGTGCAAAGGTTGCTTTGCAGCATAACCTAGGCCTTGGTGGTGCTGTAGTTGTGTCCCTGTACAGGATGGGCTTTCCTGAAGCTGCAAGGTGAGCTTTTACTCTTTTTGCGCAAGCAAATTATTTGTCTGTATCTCTGAGGGAGTACTGTTAATCAGTCTGTTAATCTCTGTTTTCTTATACACAAATGTGTATAAGTTTGACAAGTCACAAGTTGTTCACATATAGTGTGGTCTTAAGTTACTTCCCCTGCCTTAATACAAAATGAAATAGTAGGTTGTTGAGAATCCTCTTGTTGCTTTAGAACAAGGAGTGTATTGGTTCTCAATACAAAGACTTTGCTCAGCATTTTAAAAGGATAATTGCGCTAATTTCTGAAGCTGCTGGAAACTTTAATAGTAGTTTTGGACAGGGTTAGAAGACTTTGCAATTTTTGTTCTCTTTCTGTGTTTCTGCTTCTGTGTATTTTCATAAAGTAAACAACAGTTTAAGGAGTGTACAAAAACTGAGAGAACTAAAAACAGGCAATTGAAGTTGTTTTAAAAAACAAAGGTTTTATGCCCAGTGCCTCTAATTTCACATTAATTTCTTATATGTTGCAGGAAAGTTGTATTTCAATTTCATGTCCTTTTTATATTTGGAAATTGTCTTTTCAAACAACCCTGTTTTCTTGAACTTTCATCTTTAATTAAAAGTCTTTTATGGCTAACAAGAGCTGCTGTACCATTGTGGTTAATCCCACTACTGCCATGAGCTCAGCAGGTGGCCTTGGGCAAGCCATTCCTCTCAGCCCCAGCTCACCCAGCTGTATTGTGAGGATAATAATAGCACTGACTTTATTCACTGCTCTGAGTGAGGCACTAATCTATCTAGAAGAGTGGTATATCTGCCGTTATTATTTACTATCAATACATTGTTCGTATATGTTCTTCCTGATGCTGAGAGGAGTGACTGGTGTTTTGTTAAGTAAGAACTTGGGTGTCTTTAATATTGTATTTAAATATTTGTTGGGATAACTAAGGGCCTTAAAAGGGGATTCCCAACCAATAAGCAGTTTGGAATAGGAAGAAATTTCTACAAAACAGAGCAGATCTAGAGAAGTTTAATTCATGAGCATATGAGATAGAAATTCTGATAGCCATCAAGTTAATGAAAGGTATAGTAAAGACTGTTTGGGTTTGCCTGTTTCAGGGGTGGGGAACCCTTATGTGTGGGAGATATTGCTACTTGTAAAGTGCCATGGGCCAAAAGATGCAGTTGCACTCTCTCACGTGGGATTGGTGTGCCAGTTCACATGCACATGTGTGTGTATTCACATATGCAGTCTGATATCTCTCCACAATTTGCAAATCATTCCAAGCTGGAACAGTGAACTATACTTACAACTCGTTGCAGGAGTTTGGTTTTGGGGTTTGCTTGCCACCTAAAATAGAGAAAAAGACCATTACTATTTCAGTTCTGATATACCATGCTAATGCCTCACTTTTATTAATTCTCAAATTGTACCTTTTTGTGGGGCATATGTGTAATGGTATATTGCAGAAGAGTTTGGGCAGCTTAGATATATGCGTGCCAGGCTCCGGAATGTGAACTAAGCAAAAAGTGTACAACTACTGTGTTTGTGCCCTAAAGTGTGATATTAGAGAACAGGAGTTCTCTTCCCTCATCTGTGAGAGAAGTAAGTGGTGAGGAGAGACTTAAAAGGCAGAGATGGAGGTCTAATTAAGTAAATAAATACAAAATGTTTATATCCTGCAGTCTCGGTCTCTTGATTTTTCAAGCTGGGTAACAGTCATAAAACAATATTGTATCCAAAAATACAATGGTGAGTATCTGGAACACTGAAGCAGAAACTCTGTAACAGCAGCAGAGGAAAAAACTACACAGCATTTTCTGTGAACGTTAATGAGCCACATTGTCAAACTGTTTTCTTCACTATAACTTAATCCTTACTTAGCCATAAAATGCACCTAATTAGTCCCAGTATCCATAGTGTTTTTAACCGAAAATACTGTTAATAATTAACTTGTTGTAATTGATTTACTAATTATAATAACATAATTATAAGGAGAACCCTGTTGAATCAGACCAGTGGTCCATCTGGTCCAGCATCCTGTTTCACCAAGTGGCCAATATGCAGGGCCCAGAGTCCAAGACCTGATGTTGCTTCCTGGCACTGGTATTCATTTCAGAGGTTTACTACTACGGAATCTGGAAGTTTCCTTTAGGCACCATAGCCTTTGATGGACCTTTCCTCATGGATCTGTCTAATTCCCTTTTAAGACCATCTATGCTTGTGCTATCACAGTATCCACTGACAGTGATTTCTATGGTTTAATTGCTTGTAGAGTAAAGAAGTATTTCTTTTGGTCTTCCTGAATGTCTTGCCCATCATTAGGTGTCCCCATGTTGTAGTATTATGAAAGGTAGAAAATGGCAATTATAAGATGAAAACTCCAATTGGAATTTTTATAACTATGAAACATAGCCACCTTTCACCTAGTTACCCAACAGTAAAACACAACACCTTAGTTACATAACCAAGCTAAATGATCAGATAAGCTTTTAATAAAGAAATTGTGCAATTAGATAATGAGAGGTAACCACTTGGGGGAAATAAGGTCAGTATAACCAAAACTGATTGCTAAAACAATCAACTTCCAGACTGGTAAAAAGGAACTTAAGACATAAAATTTGAACATTTTATTTCTTTAACTAGTCTGTCTTTCTTTCTGAGACTCAAGGCAGATGACAAAATTTAAAACAATGTAATAGCTACAGTATAAACATAATAAACAGTATAATAGGATTGTATTACAAAGTTAGAAAACAATGAAAACTGTATGGTATGACATAGAAGAAATGAAAAAAACAACAATTATGAAACAATGCAAAAAACCAAGATAATACATTCAGTACCACAAACATCAGCCCTTGACCCTTCTGAAAATTCCATTTTATACCTTCTGTGGAATGATAAAAGGGGTGGGAGCCTTCCTGACCTCCTCAGGCAGGGCATTCTAGATGGGAGACTCAGTCCTTACTTAGCCATAAATTCACCTGGGGCATTCTTAGAATTTGTGAAAGAATGAAACAACATACAAACAGTTTCCAGAGGGGTAGCTTTGTGGGCTGTAAAGCACTGTGATGCTCCTTGTTATATTCGCTACAGCAAATCAACACGTTTATTGTGTCATATGTTTTCATGGCCTGGAGCCCACTTCATCCGATGCTTGCAATCAGCTGATATAGACCGAATGCAGTTTCGGCCCTCCTCAGTGTAGCATAGTGGTTAGAGCACCAGGATAGGCCTGGGGGAGGCCCAGGCTTAAATCCTCACATGCCATGAAACTCACTGCATGATCCTGGGCCAGTCATTCTCAGGCTTACCTACTTCTTAGGGACTGCAGTGCTGATAATATTGGGCGAGGGGAGAGAACCCATGTATACCCCCATGAGCTCCTTAGAGGAAATGCCAACACTTATACTGCAATATACTTGTTAGGCTTTATGCCAAATAAAAAAGTCTTGTGGCACATTAAAGACATTGCCCATCATGGAGAAGAATCTAAATGCATTTCAAGAAATATTAATCTAGTCAGATTGCCATCTTTTAGCAATGCCTAACGTTCTGTTCTTGCAGAAATCGGCAAATCCGAGCTATTCCTACCAGAGCAGCTGTTGATGGGTTTAAGGCAAATCTTGTCTTCAAAGAAATTGAAAAGAAACTTCAAGAGGTAAGTAACTTGATACAAAGCTTACTAAATAGTCTATGGAATAACTTTCAAAATAGTAAATCATGTTATGGTGTAAGAATAGAGCTACAATTATTGCAGCAACTCGTTATTTCTAAATCAGTTACTGGTATATTTTTCTTTCCAATGATCCCTGCCCACCCCACCCCCTTTTGCCACCAATAAAGATTCAGAAACAGGATACACCTTCACCTTCATGTGGTTGGTTTCATTTAATAGTGCGTGCTGCCTGAGGCTGCCATCAGTCTTCCCTCTGATCTAGGAGATAGATCAACTAATAGTTCTCCCTGTCCTGTTCCCCAGGCACTTTGAAATAAAGCGCACCAAGTTGTACATGCTCAGTAGGGCTTCCTGAGCTCTTGAGTTGGAAAGCGAGACAGGAAGGAGTGTTGGCTGCTTCATCTTCTGGGCTGGCTCCGGAATGGGCAATACAAGAAGGCAAGGGTGAGACAGTGGAGGAGGCAGAGGCTGCCACCTGCCTAGATCCACTGCTTTACCTCGCCTTGTGGTAGATCCAGCCAAGGCTCATGTGTCTAAAGAATGCCTTGAATAGGCCTCTGAAATACAAGCTGAGCTTCACAATATTAAAAATATGTTAAGTGTTGCAACTGGTGCTCCTGTTAAGACTTTGTGAGATGACAAACCAGTTACCGAATCTTGAACCTGTAACTTGACGGAGAGAGTGTTCAACCTTGCCACTGGAGGGCTCCAATGTTACATTTTTCAGAGTGCTTCACTCTTTCATGTGAAAAAAACAGTGAAACTTCTTCCATCTGCTTGTGTTCAATTTACCCTAAAGGTAACAATGCCCCTGGAAGCATCTACAAGGAATCCACTTTTACGAGGAATCCTCATTTCTTTCATGGACTTCAATCAGATGGGTCAAAGTGGGAGTAATTCTAGTTCTTTATAGGGCTGATGAAGAGTTACCTGGGTCTAACACCACCATCCTCATAACAGGCTACCTGAAAGACAGACAGCTGTATTCCAGCTAGGCTTCACTACAACTCAGGGGTGTAGGTGGACTGTTGGGGAGCAGATAGTGTTTTCTTGTAGATGAGGTGAATTCAAAGAAAACAAGTCTCTGCATCGTCATCACTGTGAGGACTGGTAATTGTTTTGTCCCCACAGCTAAACCCTATGAAGTGCCATATCATAACTCTCCCTTTGTTTGACATGAAGACCTAGCAAACATTCACTTTCCATATAAGTTGTTGTGGGTAGTTGCTAACTTTTTAGGTGTCCTGTTAGACTTCTCAGCCCCTAAAATTGGTTCTTTAAATACATTCCTGATCAGCAGCCATCTAAACTTGTTCTTCAACAAAACACAAGTGATGTGAGACATAATGATTTTTGCGTACAGTTTAAAAAGCAAAATGAACTTTCCTGTGTCTTCCCTGGTTTTTAAATAAAATTGCAACATTTTTCATTTATTGTTTTTTAAAAATATGTATAACTTGAACAGTATTTTAAAAAAGCTTTAGGAGGCTCACAACATAATCATTAAAAACCTGTGCTGTAAAAAAGCTCAAAAAGTTAAACCAATAAACAGCAGCTGATATTTGTTTCCTATTGAAAGCCAAAACAAAAATGGCATCTCAAATGGTAAAAACAGTTTGGAAAAAAATAAAATAGCAAAATGCAAACTAGTTTCAAATTGTTGGTGTATGTTAGTGGCTCCCCAGTTCATTTTCTAATTTATCTGGGGCAAATCTGTAATGCAAGATGAATAGTAAAGGGAAAATATGACCTGGGCTTCCCTGAGTTCAGAGCTAAAACAGTGGGAAAGCCTTCTGACTTTCAAACTTTGGACTTTCAAACATCAGATGCAACACGTAATTCTTTCCTTTCATCACTTTTTACACTTATTTTTGAGGCTTGCAGGTCACGTCTGTGCATGCATACAAAGCACAGTGTTCATTCTTCCTAGGATCACCCGACTTCAGACTGTTGGTACAGAAATTGTGTATTTGATTTGTCTCCTATGTGGGAGTGAGGAAATATTTATCAATAGAAAACCAGCTTGATGTTGAAAGTTAGCCTTTTTCCATGTATTTTATCTACATACATTATTTGACTTTTACTCTAGTTTATGAATCCTGCTGTAGAACTCAATAAATTAAATTGTTACCTATGCAGTGTTTATAATCATCCAGAGTGACCATAATCCAGAGAATCCTGTGACTAAGTCAAATACCTCCACCCCCCAACTTTTGACTTGCTTTTTAAAAAATGGCTGACCAAAGTGGGGTTTTGAGGTGCACCATAGAAAGACTGTTGAGGATGGCTAACTATAGTTCAAAAAAGAAAACATCAGAAGTCCTACTAGGTATGTGGATTCCATCTTTTAAGAGCTCCCAAGATGTCAGACAGAGTCTGCAGATAACCAGGTGTTCGCTTGTTATATTATTGTAACCTTGCCAAATAAAATCCAATTTTAATTGTAATGTCATTGTTGTACGATGATTATAGGAAGGAGAACAGTTTGTCAAGAAAATTGGTGGTGTATTTGCCTTCAAAGTGAAAGATGGCCCTGAGGGTAAAGAAGCAATTTGGATAGTTGATGTGAAAAATGGTAAAGGCAGTGTGGATATTAACTCAGGTCAGTGCTGCTTTCTGTACCATAAAATGTTCTCTTGTGTTAGAATTAAAAATATTGATGTAGAGTTTTCAATATCTTGCATTATGGAAATGATTTTGTTAAAAATGAACCTGGGATCATCCACAAAAAACCTGTTATGGTTGCACAAATTATTTTATTGTTTTATTTACATTATTTATAGCTTGCTTTTCTCATTGAAACGCAAGGTGGATTGTGCTGCGTGAGTTAATACAATCAACAGGATGGGACATCTAATAAACAGTGCAATAGGATTTGAATTGCAGAAATTTGCACAGAGCTGAAACAAAGCATTAACATTAACATGACATGTTAAATAATTCAGAAGTTACATAGTAGGATACTACTTATAGCAACAGACAGTATAAACTATTCACAGTAGTATAGTTCACAGTTCCTAATCTTTTACCAAAAGATCTTTCTGAACCATTTTATTACAATACAGTCCTATTACCTGTGTAAAAAAACCCCTCTTCAATAACTCAGAATTGCAAAATTTGTAGAAAGCCAGGAGAGTGGGAGTCTTCCTGGTCTCTTTAGGCAGGCCATGCCATAAGATGGGGCCACAACAGAGAATGAACTTGTATGGGCAATTGTTGATCTTGCCCATTTGTAATGTGGTACCTGCAGAAGTTCCTGCTCAGATGAGGGAAGCTGTTGTGGTGGAGCATAGGGAGAGAGGCACTCCCATAGATATGAAGGACCAAGGCCATGAAGGGCTTTGTATGTGATAGCCAATATAGCCTGGTAACAGATGGGTAGCCAGTGGAGTGACTGCAGAATGGGGCACCGAGTCATAGCCAACTTAACGGGGTTTTCAAGGCAAGAAATCAACAAGGCTGGTTTGCCATTGCCTGCCTCTGCATAGTGACCTTGATGGTTATTGGTGGTCTCCAAGGCCAGCCCTGCTTAGCTTCTGAGATCTGACAAGATTGGGCTAGCATGGGCTACCCAGGTCAGGGCACTGCTGTTATTACAGTAAATGAAATATATTTAATCCACCATGCATTTCTATTGGACTTTGGACAGGGCTTCTCTTAATAGAGTCCAGTAAATAGCATTTTGTCCTTGGACATGGTTCAAATGAGTAGGTAGAAATTACTATCACAAAAGATAATGTCTGTTCAGTGAGCATTTTCAGTAATGTTTATGCAATATATTCTATTAAAGAGCTGCAATACAGAGATAGAGATCTGCCTGTTTAAAAATCCCTATTTAGAAATGGAATGCTTTGAAGTTTGTTTTGGACTTGGACCCAGGTTATGGTCTGAAGACACATGATCTGGCAGCCTTGCTGAAACTGAGTAGGTCTGTGAACTGTATATATTGTCTTTCTTGGGCTCTACAGAAGAGAGGCATGATAATTCTGTGTACTACCACAGATAAAATGTATGCAATGCCCTGTGCTTAAGTAAGGTGAAGATTTGCAATTTTTTTGAGCCACAAGTCAGCATTTATTGGCAAGGGCATTTGAGAACTTGACCATGCTTGAAAAGCTGTGGAGGCAGGAAAACTATCCTGTAAGATTTAATTGGAGAAAGCAAAATCTCTATGACTGCTTTTTTTTTTAATGTGGATTTTTAATTGACATTCCGAAGTTAACTTTCTAGCTAATTGTGTATGGATCTTTTTAAATCTGTAATTGAATGCAATTTCTTGAAGTATTAAATACAGGCCCTTCTGTCTTTCTCTGTATCCTCCAATTCAGAACACTTCACTTTGCTTTTCCTCTGTGTGTGTGTGTGTGTGAGAGAGAGAGAGAAAATTTATGGCAACCTTATGAATTAATGACCTCCAAAACATCCTATCATTAACAGCCTTGCTCAAAATGGAGATTGAAGGCTGCGGCTTCCTTTATTGAGACAAGCCATCTCATTTTGGGTCTTCCTCTTTGCTTACTGCCTTCCACCTTCAAAGGGGCTGCAAACCAGTATCTTCTCTTGCAATTTTTTGGGCATTTGAGTTTGGTTTGAACCAGTCTATGCAGAAAAGCTACTGAGGCTACTGTACTGTTGGCTGTAGAAATACAGCTCTCGTTGGTAAAGTGGGCTAGAAATGGACAGTACTGAGCTCAAGTGACATTAGATCCAGAGGAGTTCGCCATGTTAGTCTGTAGTAGCAAAATAGAAAAGAGTCCAGTAGCACCTTTAAGACTAACCAACTGCAGCATAAGCTTTCGAGAACCACCGTTCTCTTCGTCAGATGCAAGTGACATTAGTAGCTGTTTAAAGGCTCCTTTGGCTCAGTTAACAAACGATGACTGTAATGGAGGTTCTTTCTGTATGAACTGTGTACTACATCCCGCTCATTTCTTGAGGATCCCAGGCCCTCCTGAGCGTCTTTTCAAGGTTGCAGGATGAACTCTTTCCATTCATCATTCATAGAATCTTAAGATTCTGAAAGCCAGACTGGGTGAAACATTGGAAATTGGATCCATGGTTGCATATCCTATCTCTGCCAGATTTGTTTTTAAAACAGCCACAAGGATGCTGTGGGAGGGTTGAATTAGGTTCCGATTGAGGTATTTACATTGAGAGAAATGACATAGAGGGAAAGGGTTAACATACAACCCGTGTTCCGTTTCAGCTTTTTCTTCACTCTCGGAGTCAGTGTGGCGTACTATCATATTGAAGGTAGCACTAAGAAGGCTGAAGTTCATGCTGCCATGAATTTCACATCAAGTCACTCTCTTTTTGTCTAATCTACCTCACAAGATTGCTATGAGAATAAAATAGAGTAGTGATTGTAAGCTGCCCTGAGAGACGCAATTTTGGATTCAGTCTCTAATGGCTTATCTAGTATGGCCATTTCTTAAAGCCAGAATGTTTAAAACAGGGCTCCCCAATCTTTTTGAGCCTGTGGGCACATCTGGAATTCTGATACAATGTGGTGGGTGCAGCTACAAATTGGCTGCCACAAAATGGCTGCCACAGGAGGCAGAGCCAACCACAAAATGGCTACCATACCTGACCTTCAGTCATGCAATGAAGATCGTTGTGCTGAGATGGTAGCTTCTGGCAAAGCAATGTTTTTAATCAGTTCAACAGCCCATAGGCCATATACTATAAAAACAAAATTTAAGAATTGAAAATCACAGTGAAACAAAAGTTTACCATGTACATAATGCTACTCAGAAGTAACCTTAATCTTAAATTGTTAGGGATGGCCAAGTACTTCAGTAGCCAGTTCCTAAGAAATCTTACCCTGGCTGTTGTATACTTTGGACAGTAGAAAAAGATATGGGACAATGAATCCACCACTGCCAAAGGACAGTCACAGAAGTGCTGATCTGGAGATGTCTTAATGAAATGGCCCTTCGTCTGGGCTGTTGGCAGTACATTGCAACGTGCAATCATGTAAGACTGCCTCAATTTTGGAACTGCTAGCATATTAAGATAGTGAGGCAGATCAAGCTGGGTAGAGTACTTAATTCCCAAATGCAGTGTGGTGCGTTTTTGCTGCACAACCAATCAAATTTCTAATAACCTGTCAGAAGCCCTGCTGAGCAAAAGCCCCACCTGGCCCCACCCACTTTCTAAAAACACTTGGTGGGAATTACATTGGGGATCCCTGGCTTAAAGTAATATGTTTTGATACTTACAGATAAGAAAGCAGACTGCACAATTACAATGTCTGATGCTGATTTGTTAGCTATGATGACCGGCAAGATGAATCCACAAACAGTAAGTAAAACAAAAGAAGTAATTTTACAGCAGTGAAATAATGTTCCCTTCAAATTTTTTTTGGACTATAGAGTTGATAGCTGTTTATTAGTTCCGTTGAACCTGCTCACATCAGAAGAACTAAAGATGACAAATGCAAGCTACTTTTGCTAAGGAAATTTTCCTTTTTGGAGTCACTTTTATTATATAACTTTTTTATAACATTGTACTGAAGAAACAAAAGCAAAGCTCCTCAGCAATCAGTAATCACTCTGAGACAATTCAACATGATTTTTGAGATATGTAAGTAGTAGACTGTACAAAATGGCAAATGCACAGTGAAAAAAGCAATCTGCAAAACTATTTATAAATAGTACCTCATAGCCTACAAAATGATATGTATTTCTTATAGAAATGTTTGTTATATTCTTGGATTTTATATACTTGGATGCTTTTTATAGGAAGCAGTCTGAAACGTATTCACTTTTGTGACAACCTTCTTAATTAATTTTGGTTTCATCATGGAGGAGATAGTTTAAAAGGATGACTGTTCAGTCTGAAACAAAAGTATTAACCCAAAAACCCTAATTCCATTCCCTTGTTATTTCATCTAGGCTTTCTTTCAAGGCAAATTGAAGATTTCTGGGAATATGGGCATGGCCATGAAGCTACAGAACCTGCAGCTTCAAGCAGGCAAAGCTAAACTTTGAACCACTGTGATCTTCAGGATTTGATGAAGACTTTAAAATAGTTTCTTAAAAGCTAGGCAGGAACTAGGCGTTGAAATTAACATGGTACAGGTTTTTTGAACACACGTGAACAACTAGTTTTCCTGAATCATCTGTTTTAATGGAGATTTTGGCACTGCTTCCATGAATCAGTCTAAACTATTGCGAAATGGTTGGGATCGCCTAGGACTGTTTATAATGGTTAAGATCAGCATGATGTGTCCTGATTTCAGTACAACTGGAATAGTTTAATCAATTCTAAAACAAGTGATTGATCAGTGCAGTCCTTTTTTTTAATCTTTAAAGTAAAAGAACATTGAGAAAAGATAGTGTACCTTGTTTCTCTTATATATTTCCTTATTTCATGTTTTGAAACTCTTATAGCTGTTCAAGAAAATATTATTTACTGAGGCTGAGATCTAGAGAGTTACTTTTAGGCAACCCTAAGATTTCATGTAGCAGATCAGAAACTAACTACATCAGAAACTGTTTTTGAAAGTCCCCTCCATTTCAAAAATAGTTTCTTACCTTTGCATGGATGGAGGTGGTGTGCTGGGGAGAGTTCTCTTGGGCACATAGAACCAACTAGCTGTGCAATTCTTTGAATCCCAACCATTTTCTTCCTGAATTAACAGTTAAATCTGTTCCTTCTGATCATATTGGAAATAAATATCTGTACACTGAAATTAAAGAACAGAGCAAAGAAATGATATTGCTTATTCCCTAAAATTAAGTTTATAAGATTAAAGAGTAATGCTTTTAAAATTTTATTGGTTTAATTATGCTATATAGAGAGTCTGGAATTTGATTTAGCTCTATTCTTATCTAATATGCTTTTAAACTAATTTCATGTTAAGAAAATATACACTGATTGGAAATTTAATAGTAAATTAAAATGATTCTTCAGTTTGGTATGGGTTTTTTCATCATTTTATTTAGCTAAAAGTAAGAGTTTATAGAAGTTGCATGTTTTAGTATTATCAGATACCATTAATAAGCATATAGCATACAGCTCTACAGAGACTGCTCATCTATATACTAAATTACAAAGTGGTTCTTTAGATAAAGAAGACTTCTGCATGACAATTTGTGGTGTGTTCTGTTCAAATATGGAACTGCAACATGGGCCAGTAAATTAACTTTTCCTTCTGTACCAAGTCACAGCCAAGGGGAAGTCAAATGTCTCATAAATGTTGTTCTGCATGTGTCTTTAGAATCCAACAGCATTTCTACATTTATTCTTAATCCTTCTGCCAAAAACTTTTCCCTGCTGCTACTCTGACAGGTGTAGTACATGAAAGATCGTTCTCAATTGCCTTTCTTTTATAGAATTAAAAACATCTTGGAAGAGATGCATACTTGATTGTGTACTTGATAGCAGTTTATATATTACATTAAATTAGAAACGGATGTGCAGATGTATTCAAATGGAGCACGTAAGCAACTAAAAGTACATTCTTACACACAGTTACTCCAATCTAGTCCACTGAAATTATGTAAAATAATCATGGTTTTTACACCTCATTTAGTCACTTCAGTTTAAATAGCTGAGTACAAAATACATGCATAGCATGTCTTAAAATATCTTAAAACAGCAGTGTTCCTTTTTAAAAAAATACGAAGTAGGGACTGGGGATTGAGAGAGGCTCCACTTCTGTACATTGACTACGTAAACAAAGTGTTGATTATCTCGCTGTCAGCAGAAGTTGACACAGTGGGTCCTGCTCCACACACACACCCAGCAATCTGTTGCTTTTCTTGAAACTCCTACCTGAAGGTAAGGGAAGGACCTTTTTGAACTCAGTGCAACACAGTATTGTGGGGAGGTGGCAATAAGAAGAGGGGAGTGTGCAAAAATCACTGCCTCTTCCATTTTCTGCTGGCAGCTTACACCTGACTCCTGTCTAAGGTGGATACCTAAAACTAAGGTACCAAATTGTCATTTAAGTCCTTTAAAATGTGTATCCTATGTTATACTTAACAGAAAAACGGTATCGGCTTTGTCTTGGCAAAACATGGTGGAAGAGTTCTAACTGATGCAAGTCACTGTATTTGATGCTGTAATCAACTTAATGTCATTGTCAGTAAGTGCTGAACATCACATGTAAATCACCCCTAAGGAAACTGATTTAATTTTATTAATAGGCAAACAGGCTGCAACATCATTAATTCTGTGTGTAAGTAATTCATGCCAAGTTCCAGGCAGACTTTCATTCTACAAATGGCAATGAAGGGCACATGCACAGATCAGACTTGTAACTGTAACAAAACAGTTACATTTAGCAGAGTAGTAGAAAACGATGGCCAAAGAATTTAGCAGTCCTACCCCATGCACATTTAGTCAGATGTGAACTCCTATGGCATTGAATGGATCTTAAAGGTAAGTGTGCATAGGACTGCAACCCTTAATCATTATGGAACTGGCAAATGGCAGCTCATTCTTTTGAGATTCCTGTCAGGTTTAGGATGGAGGAGAATAAAAAAGCCTAAGGTGAGGCACTCTTTCAATCTTTCAGCTATGCAGTCAGATTGAAAGAGTGCCTCACCTCAAGAATTGCAGCAGAAAAAGTGTGAGAGCTTACCACATAAGCAAGACAAATTCTTGTGGACTGGCTTAGTAATGGCATTTTTCTCATCACGCAGACAAAATAAAAAAGATCAAAGGTCCAGCTTCTTTCAATATATAGCAGCCAATATTTGAGGGTAATTGCTTTGAGGGGGAGATTCCCCCCCCCCCAGTTAATATAAAGTGCCAGTTTGAATGTCAATAGTCATGCATCTGAAGCAAGTAAGATTCCCACATGTGGTTGACAAACACTAAAACAAAACGTGTGGTATGGAACCCGGTTGGATAGTGCTTGCAAAGAAGATACAGTTCTGCAGGCAGTGCTGTATCTTATTCTATCTCAGTGGAGTCTTAATTCTTTTGCAAAATGACATCTTTAATATATTATGCACATTTAGCTTTGACTGTGTTTCAGCTTGGTAATACTTTACAATGTATTAGAAAGACCAACTATAGTAAAAGCTAAACAATTGGCCTCAAATGCTCATGGTTGAATTCTTCAAATGAGCTCTGTGTGTGTGTTTTAAATTTACACTGGAGCAATTTATGTAAAATTGTCCATTAATGCCACTTCATACATTATGGGAGAGAGTGATTCCTGCTTGTCTGTAACACATCTGCAATGTACCTTATAGTGTGTGAAGGGAAGCAGTCTGTCTTAAATTACTTGCTATTAAGTGTGCGTCTAGGACATTAGCAATTTACAGATCCCAGCATGGTGGTTTGTGTTGTACAATCTTCCACATATTGTGTTGGTCGCAATTGATACAGGGGGGGAAAATAGAGGTTCATTATGTCCTAAAAATGTATGAAGTAGTCTTCATTTATTTACTTGTGTACTAGGTAGGTTTTCTGTGGCCTTCTCAAATAATAGCCAGGCATGGGAGGGGCTGTATAGGAAAGATGCTATATAAAATATAAATAAAGGAATGTCTTGGAATGGTCTTTATGCCTTTAAGGTCTAGGTTCCCAGACACAGAACCTGCCAGAGGTTGCAAAACACCGGGGTGGGGTGGGGTGGGGGGTATTTTGATAGTGATTCATGGTTGCTAGAAGATAAACAGCAGCTGGAAATAACTTCTCTAGGAAGCTTACACATTCTCTATAAAGCTTTCAAATGGCAACCATGGAAACCAACCCTGTTACATCATCATTTCTCCCTCATCCTCCTGCAACTTCATAGAGCCTGTCCACCCACACTGAGAAGGTAGCATCTTTACCTTCCCAGCATTAGACTGGGCAGCAGTAAGCCCTTTTCTCTCCCTGGTGCCTGTTCCAGTCAGTCTCATTCCCTTCTTCCTGTAACCACCTAAACATAACTCCAAAGCAAGTATTTCTTGTCCATGCCTTTTGGGAGATGTCTTGCAATCTCCGTTCATCTGCCCCCAGATGGTAGTTTGGCTTGATTTAAGTGGGTCATTAGCCCTGTTCAGCAGTCTGTACAGTGTACATTTGGTTGTTCTTTATATGTGCGTTGAGTAATTCTCATGTTACAGTCAACACAGATTCAGTTGGCTACAAATTGGGTTACTGACCTCCAGGTCAGAGATCAGTTCCCCTGAAGAAAATGGCTGGTTTGGAGGGTGAATTCTATGACATTATACCCTGCTGAGATCCCTCCCCAGGTTCTACCCCAAAATCTCCATGAATTTCCCAATTTGGAGTTAACAACCCTAGCTACAAACCTCACATTCATTCAGCTACTGTTCCCCAATTTCATTTGTAAAGTGACTTATTGCTGGCTCTTTCTTATGAACTGATGTTCACATGTACAGACAGGATGTATGTGTGATCACTGTAACATTTCAATACAGCTGCTGGCTGAGGAAAAAACACTCACCTATGGAACTTGGAGCTCACAGAGGGTATTGCTTATGCAAGGCTGCTTCTTGTGAAAACTTCTCCAGATGAATGCTTTTGTTTCAGCCAAAAACAAAATCCATGTAATGTTATTAAAAACAACAAAAATGACTCAAAACAGAGCCCTATAGAACTGGATGTTATAAAAGCGGGGTGGGTCAGGCCATGTCCTTAATGGCCCTTTGTCTCTCCCTGAAAACCATACAGACTTAGGAGATGCTGGGGCTCAGGGTGGAATTAATATCAGACGTTCCTGAGACAACAGTGAATGTCAAAACCAGTGGTGAATTAAAAAGAAACTAATAACTCATTTGTATCAAAACTGTCTTTTATTTCATCCTTTTGCCATGAAGCTTGCTGAGACTTCAGATTACTTGGCTTTACTGCTAGAATGTAGTTTCTTGTTCCTAGAGCGGCTAACACCAGCTCACAGTTCTCTCCCAAGAGGTAGTATCCCACTTCAAACACAAGTGTTATGTGCACTCTGCTTATTTGAGCACTGAGAACTTCCAGGGGGCCATACTTACCCAGGCTGGTTCCCTTTGGAGGAGAGATCACTAAGAACTTGCTGTGATTTTATAGTATTAGTTTTATTTTAAAAAATATGAAGGTGGAGCACAGGAACTCCTACAGGATAGCAGACCTGCTATACCCCACATGAGATCCCCACAAAGTGAGATCCTGCACCCCCAAGGTACTTCAACCACCTACCTTCAAAGACTGTTTCTCTCTCTGTCTCTTCCAGCCTCTTTCTTTTCACATATACGCACCTGCCCACAGCGGAGTGGGGAGGCATCTCCTTTCAGTCTCTAAGAGGCTGCATACCTGAGCTACTCAAGCCCACTGAGTGGAACGTATTCAATTGTAAAGAAAGACATTACTGTTCCTTTGTCATTTAGAATAGATTGAGCCACAGTAATCAAAACCCAAAATTGTTACAATATAATCCAGGCTAAGTTTCATTTCATTTGTTCGCTACAAAGAATAAGGTATCATAATGCAAAAATAACCAAACAGGAGAAAAGAAGGGTGGCGTTTCTAAACACAGAGCAGATTTCCCCCTCCCCATCTTCCTGTAGCTTTAGGCTATGACCCTCAGGCTAAGGGCCTTCTGATTTGTACTCAAGGGTTTGCATCCCTGCTGCTGTAGCATAGTGGTTAAGTGGTTGGCCCGTGAATTAGGACCTTGCCGGTACAAATCCCACTGCTATCATGAGCTCTGGTGGTGGCCTTGGGTAAGCTGCTCCTCTTAGTGTCTCTCTACACAAGATGCCTCAGTGCATGTTTGTCAAGTGTAGGGAGATGCAATGTTAGCTGGGAAGTGTAGTTATAAAGACAGAGCTGGTGAAGATCGCTCATCAGAGGGTTTATTAATTTCATCTTTGTCTGCCTGAAGGCTCTATCAGTTTCACCTCTCCAGTCTAAAACCGTGTGGGATCACAACCAGAGGGACAGGTCATGAGTTTATCCCATGTGCATTCCTAAGATTCTTTCGGGGGGGGGAGTTTATTGATGAGAGGGAGGTTTCAGTGGTCAGGTCCCTGCCTTAAGCAGTTGGAATCGGGGGGAGCCATCTCTACTCAGAGCTGTGCTGGAGCCTATTAAAGGACGTTAAGCTTTCCACTCCTCACTTCTTGGTGTTAGAAGAGAATAATTAATTTAAGAACTAAGAGATTTTCTCCAAGACAATGAGATAACATCCTTTGGCGAGAGAGCATTTTTTCAGGAGGCTACAAAAAGATGCTTGAATAAATCTTTTTCCAACTTCTTGGAAAATTTATGGACCTCGAAAGTAAAAAGTCTAAATATTGAATTCTTCTTCAAAGATTTATAAATGTGGATTTGGACATTTCTGGGGGAAAGTGTGTTTGGGATTAAAAATACTGCTCATTTTTTTAAAAAAGTGAAGTAATGGAATTTCTGTTGTTTTGACTAAAGAAGATAAGAGATGCTGGAAGATTTGACCTTGAGCTCTCTGAATGTTTACTTTGGTTGCTATGGTAACAGGACTAACGGGTTAAATTAAGAGCAGAAGAGATATGGTTGCTATAGCGAAAGAGAGAAACTTCCTGGCTAGGGACTTTTAGACACATGCTGCCACCTT
This sequence comes from Eublepharis macularius, assembly GCF_028583425.1. Lineage (NCBI taxonomy): Eukaryota > Metazoa > Chordata > Lepidosauria > Squamata > Eublepharidae > Eublepharis > Eublepharis macularius. The sequence continues at coordinate 86,224,219 of NC_072794.1, read as the reverse complement.
TGGGCACCTTCTGGCAATGACAAAATATTTATAAATTATGATTACCACAAAAAAGACTGCAAGTGGATCTCTAGATTTTCTGGAAATGGAAGTTTTGGAAATATTTCTAGCAAGTGGCTGATAAGATGAATGAGTTGGGGAAGAACTTGGGGGCAAAATGGACTCTCTTGAGAAACGAATAGATGAAAGGATTGTTGCACTAAGAGATCAAATGACAGAGCAAGTTCAAGAATTAGACCAATCTATGAAACAAGTTTCTGCAGAAGTGAACCAATTCAATGAGAAGGTCAAAGTAATAGAGACCAAAGTAGATTCTCATGACATACAGATAGAAAAACAATTGGATAATTTTGCTCTGTCAGAAATGTGAGAAAAAGAATTTGCTTTGAGGTTTAGATCCATTCCAGAAGAAGAAGGTGAGGACATCGAAGACAAAATGACTACAGCCTAAGCAGAGTATTTGGGTTGGGATAAGGAAGCAATGCAAATGGAAATTGACAAAGTATACAGAATTAACTCTAAATTTGCTAAAACAAGGAAGGTCCCAAGGGATGTACTGGTCTATTTTCTAAGAAGAAGGGTGAAGGAGCAAATTTTACAACAGCATTATAACACAAAATTAACAATTGGTGGTACCCAGATTATTGTTCTAAAAGAAATTCCTATTCGATTTTTGTGCAAACAAAAGGATTACAGCTTCCTGACAGAAAATTAAAACAGAAAAATATTGCTTTTTGATGGAATACTCCAGAGGGTGTGATTTTTACATTTGAAAGACAAAGATTTAGGCTGAACTTGGTGCATAAAGCCAGAGATTTTATGCACTGAATACAGAAATTTGGATGACACTTTGACAAAAAGTTCAACAGAAGCATCAACAGGGCAACAACTGGAGCAGAGCAAGGAGGAGGAAATGGGGGCTTGTATTTAATTCCATTTTTACTATTTTCCCATACATATCCTTTTGATTTTTTCTCCCATTTTATTAGCTTTAAACATCTGATGGCTTTATGGATTACAAAAGCTTTAACATGAAACATTAATGGGGCAGATTCAGCCCCAAAACTGAAGAAAATATTTCACTGTTTGAAGAACCTAAAACATGATATGATTTGTTTGCAAGAAATCCATATTAGAACGTAAGATATAAAATTTCTAACCTATTAAGTACTGGGTGAAGAATAGCAGCAGATTCTAAAAAGTAGAATGGAATTGTTTTGTATATCAGACCACACTCATACTGAGCAATGAGCATGGAAAATATACGGCAGTAGAAATTGACTTACAGGAGTCAAAAATGTTGGTGGTGGGTCTCTATGCTCTGAATGAGAAAAAAGTTGGATTTTACAAAAAAAAATGGGGACTGTTTAACAGAGTTAGCATATGAAAATTGTTGCCTGATGGGGGGCTGGAACAGAGTGATTGACCCGAAGATAGATAGGTGCTCTGAGAAACACATTAAGACTCTCTAGTGTAAATTGCCCAAAACTTTTTTTGATTTAATGGACAATTTGGGTTTGATTGATTTGTGGAGACAGAAAAATGGTAATGCAAGAGAGTATAATTTTTTTCAGAAAGACATAGATCTTTTTAAGAATAGATATGATTTTGACATCAACGGACATCACTATTAGGGTAATTAAAATAGAGGTCTTACCCAAGACTTTTTCAGATCATAATCCTGTAGCTATGGCTTAGGTGGAGATTAAATGAAGCTGTGTTACAAAATGAAGGGATTATTAAAGACTGTAAAAATATACTAAAAGACTTTTTTTGAATTAAATATAAATAGAGGTACAGACATGAGAGTGGTCTGGGATGCAAATAAAGCCTTTATTAGAGGTTATTTAATCCAACATAATGGTCAACTGAAGAAAAAGAATCAAGAAAAAAAGCAACATATTCTGGAGGCGATAGAGAGTAAAGAGGAAGAATTAAAGAGAGCTCTTGGATATACAAACATTTTGCAACATATTAAGATCTTACAACAACTATCAATGTTAATATCAAGAGAAATGGAAATAAAATTGAATTATGCCAAACAAAGAACATTTGAGTATGCAAAAAAGCTGGGGAAATGGTTGGTATACAAACTGGGAAAGGAGAGAGAAAAGAGAATGATATTGAAAATACAAGAGGCAGACACGATATTAACAGGTACTTCAGATATACAAAAGGCATTCTATTGATATTATGCAAATTTATATAAGAATTGTGACGCATCACTGGAGAAAATAGATGAATATATTAATAACCAGAAGTTACCTAAGATTACGGAACAACAAATTATGAATGGACCTATAAAAGTAAGAGAAGTAGGAGATGCTATAAAAAAGAGTTAAGTTGGGAAAAGTGCCGGGACCAGATGGACTCCCAAGTAGTTACTATAAGTGTTTTGAGAATGAACTTTTGCAGCCTTTACAAAAGATGATGAACACTATCTTAGAGGGAGATAAAATGCCTGAGACGTGGAAGGAAGCCAACATAACACTTATACCAAAAGATGGACAAGACCAGACATTGACAAGAAACTATAGGCCAATATCATTATTAAATAATGACTATAAGCTGTTCGCAGCGATATTGGTTGGAAGACTTACAAATATTCTACAGGACATTATTCATGAAGACCAAAGTGGATTTCTTCCTAAGAGACAATATAAGAATAGTATTGTATATTCTAGAGTACCTGGAAAAACATAATAAAAGACAAACGACTTTGATCTTCTTAGACTCCGAGAAGGCCCTTGAAAATTTAAATTGGAAATTTCTGTTTAAGATCTTGGAAGATATGGAGTTTTGGAAACAATTTTATAAAATGGACCAAATCGATTTATACATCCCAGTCAGCACGGATAGTCGTTAATAGGGAGTTAACTAAACCATGTGGAATACGAAGAGGTAGAAGACAAGGTTGCCCATTGTCATCCTTGTTATTTAGATTGATGCTTAAAGTCCTGAACAGGGACATAAGACAAGATGAGAGAATTGGAGGTTTAAAGATGAAACAGGAGACTTACAAGTTAAGAGCCTTTGCGGATGATCTGGTGCTGATTTTGGAGGACCCCTTAAAGGGAACTGAAACCTTAATGTCAAAACTGAAAGAATTTGGTGTAGTGGCTGGTTTTAAGGTTAATAAGCAGAAGACTAAAGTGTTTACTAAAAATATGAAAATACAGGATCAAATTAAATTGGAGAGCAAAATAGGGTTTAAAATTGAGAAAAAGATTAAATACTTGGGTATTACTTTGTCAAATATGAACTGTATGTTATTCCAAAATAATTATATTAAAACTTGGAATGAAATTAAAAGGGATATGTTAAGGTGGGGTAACATTCAATTATCATTGTTGGGAAGAATAGCTACTATTAAAATGAATCTTTTACCTAGAATGTTATTCCTATTTCAGTCAATTCTAGTATTGACAACTGAAGCACCATTTAAGCAATGGCAGAAGGATATATCGAGATTTATATGGCAAGGCAAAAAACCAAGGGTTAAATTTAACGTTCTACAGGATGCAAAGGAAAGAGGAAGTTTGGGTCTACCAGATTTGAGACTATATTTTGCAGCTAACTGTCTGGTTTGGATGAAGGAATGGATTTTGTTAAAAAATAGAAGACTATTGGACTTTGAAGGGCACAGCTTAAGATTTGGGTGGCATGGGTATCTATGACAAACCTAAGGTCAATGCAGAGTTTAATAATCATTATGTAAGACATGCCATTTTGAGAATATGGAATAAATACAAACTTAGGTTTTGTTCGAAAATTCCTCTCTGGTTATCATCGCAAGAAGCTCATTTTAGAAGGGAAATGGTGAGTCCAATTAAATATTTAACTTATCATGACCTGTTGGAATTTTCTAAAGGTCAAGTTAAAATTAAATCAAGAGAGGATTTAGCAGCAGAAGGGCATGTTTGCCAATAGTTTTCTTATATGCAAATCTCAGAGAGATTTAAACTTGACAAGAGACATTATGACTTTGAGCAATCTAAAACTGAATTTGATATTGCCCTCTTTACAAATGATGAACATGTTATTTCTAAAATGTACAAACTTTTGTTGAGGTTTGAGACAGAAGAAGAGCAAGTAAAAGAATGTATGATTAAATGGGCAAACAATTGTGGCTATGACATATTAATAGAGCAATGGGAAAATATGTGGACAAAGGGGTTGAAATTTACATTAAGCTCTAGTATTAAGGAAAATTTTTATAAGATGATTTATTGTTGGTATATCTCCTGAAAAATTGGCTAGAATGTACAAGGATGCTTCAAATCTATGTTGGAAATGTGCTAAACAAGAAGGGACGTTTTATCATATGTGGTGGACACTCTTTGCACATATGCAAAGAGTTTCTGGTTGTGGATAAAACCACTGATTCAGAATATTTTGAAGATTAAAATACAGTTGAAACCAGAGACTTTTTTGTTGGGAATGATGGACGGCCAGTTGGAAAGAAGTTTTGGAACTTTGTTTTTATATTTGATCATGGCAGCAAGAGTACTCTATGCACAAAAATGGAAAACTCCAACATTGCCTACAATGGAGAAATTGTGGAGTTTGTGTCAATTGCAAAACTTAGTTCACTGATTAGAGAAAAGACAGTTAGATTTTTGACTGAATGGAAACCATTTATAGACTTTTTACATGAAATAGATAATAATGATGATAACATCTGGATTTATGGATTAAGAATCATGAACAATAGCAAAAAGAGGGCTCTTATGTTTAACATCGAATAAGTGAGACTTTGAAAATGATGTATATTTGTTGCAGAGAAAATCGGAACTCGATTTGTAGTTTAGTTTTAATTTATTTTTCTTTCTCTTGTTATTTTATGTTTATATGTATTGTTAGTGTGTGTGCTTTTTTTAGAATATTGTGTTTATTTTTTATGTTTATTGTTTATAGCTTTTATATTACTGTTTATAGTTTAAAAAAGAAAAATTCTTCTCCAATTTCATCTTTCCTTCCTGAAAGCTATGTCAATTTCACCTCTCCAGTCTAAAATGGTGTGGGATCACAACCAGAGGGCAGTGAGGAATGGAAATGGGCTAGAATTGCCTTCCAGAGCCGGGATTGGTCCTGGAGAAGTTATAAAGGGCTGAAGTTTCACTTCTGGCATTTCACAGCCCCTATACACAGCCCAGTGTATAGAAAAGCCTTTGCCTTGCTGGCTATGTCTTTTTAAACTACCCTTCCTGGCTAAAATTGCATTTCCCAATATGTGTTCTTCATGTGTCAGATGTTTCATGTAGAGAGACTCTCAGCCCCAGCTCCACATCTGTATTGTGGGGATAATAACAAACCTGACTTTGTTTACCGATCTGAGTGGGATACTAATCTGTTTAGAAGAGTGGTATATAAGCACTATGTTATTTTCCCCTGGTCACACCCAGGTGTTGAGTATCTGCACATGAGACAGTCAAACAACCTACGAGTTTCAAGGTGGCAGTCATCTTCCCACAACCCGCCTACCTACTCAAGTAGTTGTGTGATGACAGGAAGCTGGGGAAAAGAATATGGCTTATAGTAAGAATGTGATAAGGGGAAAAGGGAAGCCCTCTTACTAAATCTTCAGTGTCCCTTTTGCCTTCTGCTTCTCATGGACAGCAGTGGACTATGTTTAAAAATTGCCACACACCCTGCCAGTCCCACAGACAGATGGCTGGTGTTATATTGGCAGGAGAGTACCAGAAGAGGTTGATTAAGGAATGCTTGGGTTCAACAAGTCTGAGAATAACTTTTAAAGTGAAGACCAAAGACTAAGGGCATTGTTTCCATGTCTTGTCTTCTTTGATATATGCTCCTGAAATTAAAAAAGAAGTATGAGCAGGTTTTTTATTTGAGTCCAGCTTTCTGTCCTTTCCCATAATCTGGTTTTAAAAAAGCAACATACCAGAAATAAAAAATATAAAAAGTTCTTTCATCCTCTGAAATCACAGCACTTTTCTGGGCCAGAAAAAGTACTGTTTTCTTATGGCATTGTTGTGTGTGGTCCTTGGGGTCACAAAGTGCAGACTGTAGAGGCTGAAGGTGGGGAGTGCAGAATAAAACTTAGACCCAAATCATTTTGTATAAAGCAGCCAGTTTATTCAGTTCAAGTGCACACTTCCTTCATTGGCTTCTGGGAATAGCTCATGGTCCAAAAGTGGCTCTGTTCCAAGGAAAGGAAGCCAAGATGGGGTGCAGGGGAAGGAGGAAACAGCAGCATTTTAGATTCACATGTTCTAGTGGAACTGAAAAGGACCTGGAGAATTTTTGATGCCCAGCAAGTACACCAGGGAAGAGGTCGCCTGCTTATTTCTTACAGGTACCATATAGGTCACTACAGGGGCATTTATGTAAACTGTGACTTCTTTAGTGCATGCCATTCTTACCAAAGTAATTCACTCCTAATTAAAAAAAAATACTCTCCTCTTTAGGACATTTGGAAATGATGGTCTGACAAGAGCTAATCAAGTTGCACCTGGGAAGTTCAGCATTTACCTGAAAAAGAACATGAAGATGGCATATACATTAGTGATTACTCCATGCCATCAAAACAATGCTGAAAGAAGTAGAAGGAATGTTCAGCTCTTGAGTGGAATTTCAGCTTGCCTGAAGTTTTTCTGGTGCATCATAAAGACCTTTTGGCGAGCTGAAAAAGCATGAGAAAAGGCGGGAATTCAGAAAAGCCAAGGAAATCTCATAGGAAGGTAACTAAAATTGGCATCCAGGAATTTGTAGGCAAAATTAAACGGTGCATGTGGGAGGACTATCAGCCACACTGCTGCATCAGCAGAGTATCGGTTACTGTACTCTTTCATATTCCTTGTTCTCATAGACTATGCAAATCAAAATGACTGGAAGTTATTTGCCCAAGCTATTAACTTCATAACTTTTTTACTTTTCTCTCTCTCCCCCATCCCCCTATCCCTTCCACTCTGTTCACTTACATTTTCCCATATGGTGACTTTGGAAAATTCCTCTCTGCATAGGAAAGGACAGGAAATTCTCTTTGGGAGAGAGGGTTGCCTACTTCTCACTCACCCCCCCCCCTTCTAGTTTTGCTGATCACATCTGGAAAGGATCTGACTTGGGAAAGGGGGAAAGTGTTTGGTGCCGGGAGTGTGTAATTGACATGGCGTGAGCCAAGGGAACTTTGGGGCGGGGGGGGGGGGGGACAAAGGAAACATTTTTCTCCAGATATTTTCATCTCTATCAACTAAGCAGAGGTGAGTTTGTTTCAGCAGTTTTATTCTCTAATAGTATGATAGTTGAAGGACAGTGAACAGCTGCTTTGATTTTAGCTGTGGCAGTTTGAAAACTCATTATGCACACACACAGAAATCCATAACCTGCTCATGCTGCACAAAAAAAATGTAAGCTATTTTACTGTCCTGAAATAAAGAAAGCTGTAGGCATTGGAATCATTATCTATAGCCTGTGCATGTTTAATTGTCTTTTCTGGATAAATATTTTTGGCAATTTTTGAAAGGTCCAGATTCTGCTAAGCATGGAACTTAATTGTTCTCATGGTGCTGGGGATTCAGGGATTGGCAGTCTGAGGCTGCTGTTTTGGACCCTGAAACAAAACCAAAACATTGTTGCTGCTTACAACAGAAGAAATCTTATACGTTTCTCCTACTTAGTTGGGTGTCTCAGGATCACAGCCAAATAGTAGGGGGATCTTTGTATAGACTTGAGGTGAGGCCAAAGTGAGACAACAGTTTTTAGAAGAGGCATTTTACGTGAGAGCTGGGATTAAAAGAAACCCAAAACCTTAAGATCTTGTTTGAACTGAAAAAGAATTATAAACTTCTGCCCAGTTTTACTATCTGCTCAGTTGAAGCAAACAGAAGGTTCTGTATCCTAAATATGTTTCTGTGATATTGGAGGACAAATAAAAAACTCCAGAGCAGGGAAAAGGCAGATTGATGTCAGTACCATATGAGTCTTGTTACTTTGCAAAATAATGGAATAGGTGAAAACCAAAACAAAACCCTGTCCCCATGTTTATCTTTATTCAGCCTTACAATTTATATGCTGACAAATTACATCTACTTTCACTGGAGATTATTCTATTTTGCAATGTCTATACCATACCTTCATCAGACATGGTAAGAAATATAAACCTTTAGACCTTTATAGACATTCAATTACAAAAACAAATAGGATCCATGCTGTATCTCAGATATGCAGCATGTTGGTGTTGCAGTTTTTGGAAGGGAGTTAACTCAAAGACGGATTTTGGACAACAAACAACTTCAGTGTGGTTTTGGAAACTGGAGCCAGCCTAAAATCTTATATTGCTCTTTGGAGAAAACACTTGTGATGTGGAGCACTGTCTGCTTCAAGAGGCCTGAGTTAACTGCCTTTCTCTGCCACGTACTGACTGTGTAGTTTGGAGTGAATCACAACAATATTAACGATTAGCAAAAAAATAAAAAATCGTACTCATGTCCCGTTCTGAAGCATATTCATTTCAATGGGACTGACTTAGCAAGTATGTCCAGAGTTCCAGCCTGATATTCAATTCTCATTTATACTGATAGCTTACTGGGTGACGTTGGGCCAGTCACTGTCCCTTAGCCTAATTTACCTCACCTTGTTGGGAGGAAAAAATGGAAGAGAGGAGAACAGTATTGTAAGTCCCCTTGGGTCCCTATTGGGGAGAAAAGCAAGGTATTAAAAAAAAAATTAGGAACGCTCATTTGAAAATGTGTCTTTTCCTCACATCTGACTCATAGTCACATGGTCTCCGTTAACATTCAGCTGGCAGCCAGGAAGCTTTCTTTGGAAAGTCTTGTTGACATTTAAATATATATTTATGTTATTTCAACTGAATTATGTGGCCTATGGGCATGTTTTTAATGTGCCTTGGGCTACACAGGAAAGGTAGGTTATGTATATTTTATTTAATAAATAATGGTGCAGAAGAGGGCACAGCTTGCCAAATTGCAGTGCTGCAGAGATAAGAAAAGCTACATCTGCCAAATTCCCTCTCTATACAACTACTAAAGCAGAGAAGCCCAGTCCTGTTTTGCATCAGGTTACCCTATCTGTAGTGAAAGGGAAGAAACTGAGCCTGTTTCTTCATTGAGATAAACCTGCATCTACGAAGCGTCAGCTGCCTCGCGAGATCATCTTCGATTTTTCATCTAAAAGGATCCGAGACACTATCCTATACAACTCATACAATGCGGATCTGGACTTTCTGGGTAATAAAGTCAAGATACTGAAGGACGTCCCATTTTTAGTTCGGAAAAGAAGATTTAAGTATAAAAAGCTCGCAGCTCTTCTGAGGGAACGTGGAATAAAGTACAAATGGCTATTTCCGGAAGGTATTTGGTTCAGTTACAAAGATCAAGCTTACAAGATAACATCAGAAGATCAACTAAGGGATTTTGAGGACAAAAATCAAGAATTTCAGCAAGACACCAAGCAAGAAGAAAAGGCGAAGTCTGAAGAGGGGGGGGGGAGGGAACAAGCACTGCGGCTGCAGTTGCTCAGAGAGAATTGCGTCCGAGGCCCAGGGGGGGGGAGGAAGACTTAATTTGAATTGTAATTTGTATTTTGCAAGGTCAACCACTCCATCAATATCATACAAAGTTTTAATTCTTTAATAATGGCAGTATGAAGGGAAAGCATTATGTGTAGTGTAGTGTTGTTATATGTTGCTGTTTTTTTTCTTTCCTTCCCCTGCCCCCTTTCTTTCCCTCTGTATTGTTAGTTAATATAGCTAATTAAAAAAAAAATCTTTAAAAAAAAAGAGATAAACCTGCATCTGAGAGGTTAAACCACTATGCTATTTAATGGTTGAGAGCAGTGCCTGAGGCCTGCTTTTAATATATTATATTAATTTTGTACTATATATTGTACTATATTTTTGTAGTATATTAATTTTGTACTATTGTGGAGGTTATGCCAAGTTTTAGTGTAAAAAAAGTTGGTGATCCCCAACTCATGGTATTTTCCCTTGGTTTCAGTGGAAATGTACTCAAAGTTCATCATCCAATTTCCTGTGTTATGGCTGTTGGTACTTGGCTCTAGCAGGATTCAAGGTCAGAAGGATGAAGACAGCAATGAGTTTCCAGAAAATTCATCTGAAATGCTCAACCCAGAAAGCAATTCCTTGGTTCCAGATTGCCCTAAAAAATGTAGCTGCCTTCCAGAAGGGATTGTGGATTGTGGAGGATTTTCTCTGAAAGAGTTTCCCATTGATGTACCAGAATTGACAAACCACCTTTCCTTGCAGGTAGAGTGAAACAAAATATAGACAACAAATTACTTGTTGCCTTAAGCCCACTGTTGCCTAGTAGTAGTAGTAGTAGCCAAATGATTTACAGTGCAATCATAAGAAGAGTTACCCCATTGAAATGCATAGCCAATGGCAGGCTTATCAAGACAGGCATTATATAAAATGTTCATTGACAATCTCTTTATAGAAGAAAAATGAGGCTTCCTAATGTAGTGCTCTACGCAAGATGTGCAGTTCTAAATCAGAGATGTGCAATTTTGGATTGATGGTCAAAGAAAGAAAGGAGATATGTAGAATGCTAATATATATTTTTAGACAAACATGGCACCATAGATTTAATTTTTTTCTTATGCTGCTATGTCTCAGCTTATATCCTGGTCCCGAGGATCCTGCTGGCTTTGTCCCTGAAGGTACTGAATTCAGCTTCCAAAAGCTGTCTCTTAGAATTAGCATCAAGAAAGACCCCACAGAAATATAGTTAGTTGCTCCCTTCCTTTTTGACCTAGTGATTTACTCAATAATATTGTTTGTTGATTGAGAGCACTGCATGGTTAACATGCAAGCAGCCCAACCACAGTCACACTAGCATCAAAGTTTACTCCTGTGCACTTATAAATTTCCCTTAGGGAACATTACACACTGCAAGAGAGCAGTGTGAGCTAAGACACTTCTAGTGTATTTTCCCCTCACACCCAAGGTGAACTATGATAAGTATAGACACAGAATTCTGTATTTTTTAAAAAATCTAACTTTATAATTTAAAACTCAAGTCCATTATGGCCTGGATCAAAAGAACTTCATAACTAGTTTGTGTTTAAAGGCCAAACTAAATGTGATATTTACCCAAATTCCCAATAGGGCCTGGCAGTAGAGCTGCCAGGTCCCCCAATGGGGGCAAGGGATCACTCGGTCCCAGCCTCTGACCCCTGCTGCCACTCACCTGAGCACGGTGATCAACAAAGGTAAGAGCTGGGTCTCCCCTCTCCAGCCAGGAAGGTAAGAGGACCTGGCAACCCTACCTGGCAGCCATATTCCAGTGGTAGCTCCCTGAAAAAGCACTGTAGGGGCACCATTTCAGGTTGGGAAAATAGCACAAGAGAAGTCCCTCCTTCCTGCACTGCAGACTCCTGACCAAAACTGGCTCCTTATGGTGCTGCTGAATATGGGGAACTTGCAGTTGACCACAAATGTCATTTGGCTCTAAGGGACCCAAAATATCACCTCTTCTCTGGCAAACCTCTCAATTTGTGATAGGATATGGGTAACTCCTGTTTGAAAGGAGTGGACAATGTACAAAGTTATATTTGGTATGCCCAACATTTGTGTACATTTACAGTAGCTCTTTTGATCCCACCCATGTGGCCTTGCCTAATTCTGTCTTGGGTTCTCTATTTATTGCAGTACAAGCAAAGGCTTTTGCCCCCAAAGCAGCTGTTGCAGCATCCTATACAAGATCAGTAGGGCAGGAAACTGAACACTGGGCCCTACAAGCTCACTCAAGAGATAAGCATTCTTGTCATTCACAGCAAGGTGAAGATTCTTGAAAGTGCCCTTTTGTTTTAACTGCAAGTCCTCTTAAATACTTTAGCTGCTGATCAATTTTCTCTCTTCTTCCAGAACAACCAGATAGAAGAAATTTTTCCAGAAGAGCTTGCACGTCTTTACAGTCTTGAAACTCTCAACTTACAAAACAACAGGCTCACTTCTAAAGGTAAGCTGAGAATGCCCAGGATAATGTCAGAGTACAGATAAAAAGCTGACACAGATGAGCTTATTATAGACAAAAGCCTATGTTCATTAAGCCTATGGGAAGGGGGGAGCAGGTTTGCATACTGCTTGTTGTGACCTACACACATTGATTTGAAGGTTAGAATAAATTTTACATCTGTGCAGGGATCCCAATTGCATGGAGAACTCTAGGAAATTGCATAGGAAAGAAAAGAGACTCCCCCATTCCATTCTTTTATTCTTCTCCTCCTGAATTCTGATTGAATTAGGAGTTTTTAAACTAATTTTGGAATTTAATCACGATCGCTTCCACATCTCCTTAATGAGATAGCCTGCTAATGGAACTTTGGCGGGTTATCTCACTCATTACATACATCATCGTCTCCCATGCGCGAGCAGATCATCATGATCCCGGGCTTTGAGCATTTTTTGTGAAGCTTGTTTTGTTCCGTTTTCATTTTTGATGCCGCTTTTTTCGTGCGATTATCTAACGTATAAATGCATCTGGAGGCTTTTTTGCATTTTTGAAGTGCCCTCCCACAAATCTCCAACCCCTCCTCTTGCTATTACCCCTCCCACACAAATGTCTGACTCGCATGTGCGATCATAAAAGTCCCCCACCCTTTTTTTTACTTTTTAAGATGGTCCTTGTGCTATTACGATGCAGTCTTGCCTAAATTTAGGAACAACATTGGGAACAGAATGCCATTTCTGATTTTATTTCAAACTAGCATTAAAGCCTGTTGTTTTGGAAAATATAACAGCTCCTAGCTGCGCTTCCCCCCACCCCCGCGCCTCTCCCCATGGCATCAGTCAAAAGAGGGATGGGGAAGAGAGCAGGGGTTCCCTCCTCCTCTGATCCCTCAGCCACCACTTGACTTGTGCCTGGCCCTCCCAAGACCCCACAGAAACTGTGGAGAGCACCACTGCTGTGGGACGTTGGGAGGGCCTCACCACCACACCCGCAGCCTGTGCTGAGCTCTTCCAGGCCTCTGGAGGCCCCAAGGAGGCCACTGAGAGGCAAACCATTTTGCCCCTCACTCGCTTCTTATCCCTGCGTACTGTGCCTCCGCAGGGATAAGGAGTGAGTGCTAGGGAACATGGTTTTCCTTTTATATAATAGGATATGAAATCGTGCGGTTGCGCTACTCTACTGTTCGCATATTTATTAAACACTTTTGCATTTTAAACCTTGGGAAATCAACAGTAGAGAATGAAGTACTACGCATGCCCAGTTTCTACCGATACTGAAAGACAGGACAACGATATAACACAATCCTGTATGCACAAAAAAAAAAAGGAAAGTTGGGTGGGACTGCACCAATGTCATTTGTGATGAGGTGCAGAAAGAACGTGATTTCTGTTTTGGGACCTTTTTTCCTTCCGCTATGAACACACACAAGAAACGCATGAGGACGCTGCGTATGGGAGGTGAGTTATGAAAGTGGGTTGGGAAGACTCAGCTTCGGAACAGAGAAGTTCCTTTTTTTTAAGGCTATGTGGAAGCGACCCATGTCATTTATTACACTTTTCTGTTCCTTCAGTTCATTCCTGTCTCCCCTCCACATATGATTGTGTAACCTCTATTGTATGGGTTCTATGGGACTAATTTAGGAAGGACACTTTCACACAATTTTAAGTTGAGAAATTTTTTCTTTTTCACCAAACCTTTTAACAGTTAGAACAATACCACTATTTTTTCTTTGCTTTAACCAAATCATAAGCACTACAAAAACAGAAACTTTCAGCCAACAACGTCTTTGGAAACCACTCAAGGTAAGCGAGTTCAACTTGTCGGATCCCACCAAGTGATAAAGTCCTTTGCCACAGTCCTTCCAATTATGAAGAAACTGAAATCCAGGCTTTTGTCCTCTTTGGGGGGAATTACAGCCCTGCAAGAACAATAAAATCCCAGTAATAACACCAACCAAACACAACACACATACACTACTTGTAGTCACTATTGTTCACACACAGCATTTCTGATTACTTTATTCAAAGTGATAAAAGCACATTAATTGTTATCAAGTTCCCCAGCAACCAGCTTCTTCCTCAGCTACCTGGCTCTAGCTATTGATTCTGCCTTACGAGGCTAAGCCAGTTAGCTCACAGGGGTTACATTTGCATCAAGATTCTTTTTGTGTGGCATATTACTTCATTACATTTGCTCCTGTTCAGTGGTAAACATTACACAAAAGGAATCTTGGTATGGCCATATTCTTTAACACATTAAGATTTCTTGTTTGAGGTGTTTAATCCATGTTCATATGCATATTGATAATGTGTGTGGGGTGTATGACTCAAAGAAGGAAAAGGAACAAATTATGCAAGCGCAGCATTCTGTAGAAAAACTTTGAAATGGAAAGGAGAACAAAGAACAATTCCAAATGTATCAGTTTCACTTTGGGGGAAAAAAAGAGGTAATCTGGAATTCCAAAATATGGGGAAAAATTTGGATGAAAGGAATTATAGAAGCTTCCCAAGATGCACAAACAATTATCAGGGGTCATTTCGTAGAAAAAGAGCTGGAGGATAACTCATTAGCATAAATCATTAGCATATGCCACGCCTCTTGCCATCACCAGAAGTGTGTAATTAGTATAACTGATTTGCATATGCCACACACCTCTGACATCACCTATTCTGGCTGTTTTGGACCCAATCCTGGCCATTCAGGGCCAAAATTGGGCCCAAAATGGCAAAAGGGGGCTGAAAATGGCTGAAAAGGGGTCCAAAATGGTCAGGATCAGGCCACTGATGAGAAGGCGAGTGATCCACCACCCATCAGAAGTCCGATCCGGGCTGTTTCGGCCTCAATCCCGGCCGAAAGGGGCCCAAAATGGCCGAGTCAGGTAGGCAGGGCTACCTGACATGTAACCTCTTTGGGGAACTACCGGAACTGCATTCCAGTGCGTTCCCCCTCGAAATGAGCCCTGACAATTATACATATTTAGGCTTAATTCAGGCCTTTAGCTGAATGTGTGACAGTCAGGAGCTGACATAGCACAAGCAATGTTGCTCCTCCATCCATAAGGTTCAGTGAATGTGAACACAACTAAAGACAATTGTGGGTCACTAATAGACATCGGCACGAACAGCATTACGAACGGAAAAAAAAACCTAACAGGCCACTCGGCTGCTTGCGAATGGGCTGTTCGTGATGCGCCATTCCAGCCAAACAGGTGGTCGGCGCAAGCCACGTTAATTGCGCTTGGCCACCATTCGGGAAGCCAGACACTCAGGCGCCTTCAATCAACTGCCTCAGCAATGGAGGGAGGGAGTGCCTGAACTCTGTCTGCACTCCCTCTGTCACTCCAGACACCCCAATCAAAGCCCAACTTAGTTTGATGGGCAGGTCTTCCTTCAAAGCGTGGAGCTGAAAATTGGTTACAATCGGTAACGTGGGAGCAGACAACAGGGGGGAGGGAGGGGGGAGGGGGGTGTTCTGTGGCCATGGGAACTCCAATCTCATCCCTGCAAATGCTGTTAGGCAGTTCTGACTGCCAACCACAGACCTTCTGCATTTCTCAATCAGACCTCTGCTTATAAAAGGGCACTGCGCTCCCAGTTCTGGATTTCACTTTCAGCAAGCACTGGAGTGGGAGAGAGCTGTTAATAGCATTTTGGGAGAGAGACAGGGAGAGTGCATTGGAGCTGGGATTTTTTCTGTGTGTGGTGGATGGCATACGGAGCTATCCCCTCTGCTTCCAGGGCTGCTGCCAGGCCCTGGGGCCAAGCTCAGTGGGCATCTCGGCTGAGGGCTCACCCTGACTATTATTATTATTAGTATCAGTGCCTGATCTGGTCAGGCTTCTGGGTATGCTGGGCTAGGGCTCTAGCCACAGCCTCTGGTTCCAGGGCTGCTGCCAGGCTCTGATACCAAGCTCTGTGGGCACCTCGGCTGAGGGCATAGGTGTAAACTATGGGGGGGCTGAGGGGCTCGAGTCCCCCCCCGGATTTGGCCAGGGGGGCTGAGCCCCCCCCAGGCAACTGGTGAACAACAGGGGGGCTGAGGGGCTCAAGCCCCCTTGAATTTGGTCAGGGGGGCAAGCAATGACAAACTCACATGAAGGACTCAGTTATAATGGTAGATGAAGCACAGGACTGTCCACCCCTCCTATTTATCATATTACAATTTCCATGATTCTTTGGGGCTTTGTTCCTGTTTTTTGCTCTTATGTATTTCTGTGTTTATTAAGAATTTATAATTTTAAAAAGGAGTTGCAGTTTATATAAACAACTTACAAATAAATGCTACAGAAAAATTAAAAATACTCTGATGGAAGATATATGATTTTGAAAATCAGGTTCCTGGAAGGCAAGATTTACACACTAGCAACAATATATGTGCCAAACAATGCAAGAGAAAGTTTTTATGAAAACGTTTTCCAATCCTTTTTCGATTTTCAAGCCGGTAGTGATCTTTGGCTATATGAATGGGGTAATGGATCTAAAAAAAATGATAGGTGAAAAAAACCAAAGAAGGCAAACTTCCCAAAAATGTGTTTAATTATATGGAAATGTTACAATTGGAAGATGCTTGGAAAATTACACAATTTTAAAGTTGAGAATGAGGAAATTGAAATTGTCCAAGATTTTCTATTCCTTGGCTCAATCATCAACCAAAAGGGAGACTACAATGAAGAAATCAGAAGAAGATTGAGACTTGGAAGAGCAGCTGTGAGGGAGCTAGAGAAGATCCCTAAAAATAAAGATGTCTCTCTGGGAACCGACATCAAGGTAATCCAAAACTGTGATATTCCCCATTACTATATATGGATCTGAAAGTTGGAGAATGAAGAAAACTGACAGGAAGAAAATGGATTAATTTGAAATGTGGTGCTGGAGGAGAGTTTTGCAGATACCATGGACAGCCAGAAAGACAAAAAGGTGGATACTAGATCAAATCAAGCCTGAATTCTCCCTAGAAGCTAAAATGACAAAACTGAGGCTATTGTACTTTGGTCACATCATGAGAAGATAAGACTCTCTGGAAAAGTTAACAATGCTAGGAAAGGTAGAAGGCAGTAGGAAAAGAGGAAGACCTAAAAGGAGATGGCTTGACTCAATAAAAGAAGCCACATCCTCCAGTTTGCAGGATCTGAGCAAGTCTGTTAATGATAGGACGTTTTGGAGGTTTTTCATTCATAGGGTCACAATAGGTTGGAAACAATTTGATGGCACATAACCACCACAACAAGATTTCGCTTCTAACGCTGTTCCTTTCTTCCAGTTTCAGAAGAGGAGAAACCAGAGAGTTAGAAAGATAGACAGGTCAGGGCATCTGTTTACTCCTTTACTGCCCTGAATTATCCTTTGATGTATAGATTGTTAATCTCAGAACTTCCTGCTCAGGAATAGATCGGTAGATAGGAATTTTCTCTCCACTTTCCTATCAATGTATGGAAATCCTATAATAAAGAACTCTTACTTCTTTTCTAAAACTAAGGCAAGTATAAGTTTGTTACTTTCTTTCTTTTTTACACTGACACCAGCCAGCATGCTGCAACCACCCATCATCACGTTTTCTCTGCAATCAATGCTACTCTGTTAAGGAACAGTTTCTGTTCTTTTTAATAGGGAAAAATGAGTATTTTATTTTACTTTTCAATTACTTTATCATTACATTGTATTTTGGAAATGGAACACTGGGAAGGGGCAGACTTTCTGTTTCCTTGCTGAAATAGCTTTGTTTGTTTGCTTGCTTGCTGGTTATTTTGGGTTGGGGGGCTGGGTGTGGGAGAACAGTTAGTTTTTTCATGGTAGTGTGTGGGGGTGCTTTAGCCACTCCTAAGCTCCTTTTTCAATTTCCATTCCATTTTTAAATGGAGAGGTGGTATCTATTGCCAAAAAGGACAATTCCTAAAATGGCAGCCTGAGTGCTGTCTCTCTGAAACAATGAAAAAGCCCATCTGCATGAACAAGATTTGGGGGGGGGATGCAGATCAGAGGCCTTTTAAAAATTTCCTTTTGCCCTGTGTGCAGCCCGGAGAGAACACTGGCAAGGAATGTGCACTTAATTGAGTGATTTTGTTAATAATGTGTTCTTAATGTCTGTGTTGTTAAGGTGGAGTTTTTAAGCAGTGTGCTAAGAAAGCAAGGTATATACAATCCTAGGTAGTATAACCGTGAGTTTTCTTTGGGGTCGTGACTAGCACTGTTCTGAATTGCCTCAAAATGCGCTTGTACTCAGTGGATATGAGTTTGAAATGAGAAGGAGATTGCTACTATTCTGAACTCTGTATATTGCTCAGAAATCGAGTGCACAGCAACTGTTTTGTATTCTGCCCTGGTTCAAACTTCAACCACACATTTACCAAGTGAAGGCATCTGCAATGCCACAATTTAGTACATTTCAGTACTAAGTCACCCTTATGAATAAGGCATAATCAAGACTCCTGTAAATGAACATCCAGGAAAACTTAAAATTTTTTCCCCTACAGGCTTTTCTGTGTTGACTTTCTTAGTGTCAAATTTGTGACCATTAGTTTGTCCTATACATATGGCATGTATATTCGTAGATCTTAAAGAGACTATCCTAAAAGTGAATTTCAAAAACAGGACACAGCAGGAGTTTGCTGAGATAGCACTACAACCACTGACTAACTCCTACCTTTTCCTAAGTTTGGCCCAGCCCAGGGGGATTGTTAGGAGGGTCCTCATGGGTACCTGGGTCCCTCTAAATTTGTGGGGAGCCCCTGCCTAAGTCCTCCATGGCCCCGCCTCCATAGATGGTGGCAATGGAAGCCCCTCCCTGTGATGTCATTGGCTCCTCCCTATGATGTCACGACCCCAGTTCTTTTAAGGACTGGATATAGCAGTGCCTCTGGCCCAGCCCCAGCCCCCCCCCCCCGGAAATTGGAAAGTCTACACCCCTGGCTGAGGGTTCACACTGATTATTATTAGTATCGATATCAGTGCCTGCTCTGGTGGTCAGGCTTGTGGGTGTGCTGGGCTAGGGCTCTAGCCTCAGCCTCCGGTTCCAGGGCTGCTGCCAGGTCCTGGGGCCAAGCTCTGTGGGCACCTTGGCTGAGGGCTCACAGTGATCTCTCCTTTCCGGTCCTCCTTAATTCTAGTTTGGTGGCACAATGAGTCTTCATGTTGTGGTGGCCACCATGGGTGGTTGTGGGGGGAAGTGCAAAGGCAGTCCTCCTGGTTTACTTGTGGAAAGCAGTACTGGGTGTGGCTCAGGGGCAGCAGAGAGTCCTCCCGCTCCCCCAGATTCACCTGTGGGGGCTGTGGAGGAGGCCAAAGAGGTCTTTTTACTGGGGGGGAGAGGATCTCTCTCAACATTTTGAGGAGGGGTGGGTGACGGATCCCTGGAGGAATGGTTTGTGTTTTATGAAACATCCCTCCTGTCCCCATCCCAAACTCTCGGTGGTGTCCCTGCCTGCAGTCGACCCCTCACTCTGTCGTCTGTGGCCAGCTCCGCAGCGCAGCCTGTAACCGTTCATCCTCCTTCCCCTGGGACAGTTAGTAGTCCACGTTTCAACGCCTTTGTATGGAGGCACTTTTGGGCCCTTCCTAATGACCCCCGTGTGGTGTGGTGCCTTGCCTGTGATGTCCTGGTGCACAGGGGCAAAAACCTGAAGCACCTGTTGTCGACAGCCCTGACTCGGCACCTGAAGACGCACCATCTGAGCCTGTGGTCTCCATCCTCGCCCAGCTCTGGCGACCAGCTCTTCTGAGCGGGGATCAGTGGGAGGGTCACCAGAATCCACCCCAAGCAAGAATCCTTGCCCTGAGGATGACGCTGGTGGGAGCAGAGCGCTTAGGCAGGCCGCGCTTGCGGAGGTTGTCCCCTCAGGGTCTGGGACAGCGCTGCTTAGAACGGTGAGGTTGAGGGCTCAGGAGACGGGTCTTCACGTCTTGGCAAAGATGATTGCCCTACATGGCTTGCCAATATCCATCATGGAGTGCGTGGGCTTCCGCAGGCTACTAAAGCATCTTGCCCCTTGGTTCTCCATGTCATCACCGTGCACCCTTGCCCGTCGAGTCCTGTGGGTATCTCGAATGAGGGCTGGCATGTTTGGGTCAGGTTTAGCCAGGCCCACTCCCCCCACCCAAACCCCCCACCCTGAAGGGAGGCAGCTCACCACCGCCTCCCCACGCCCGCCAGGCCTGGCGGCCGCAGTCCTCACCCACCTTGCTGCTTAATCAGATAATCTGTCCATATCTGACCCGGAGGCCTGGCAGGTGGACAAATGGGAGGGGTGCCACTGGTGGGTGGCCAGACCCCTCACCCCCTGAGGGGAGGCAGTATGCCACCACCTCCCTGCGCCCACCAGGCCCAGCCACTGCAGTCCTCACCCACCTTGCTGCGTAAGCAGATAATCTGTCTGGCTACGACCCGGAGGCCTGGCAGGCGGGCACATGGCAAATGCCACCGGTGAGCAGCCAGACCCCCGCCCCTTGAGGGGGGGCGGCCCGCCTTCAGGTCCACCGCACAGGGCCAAAGTGAACTGGACTGGAGAGGGTGGCTCCATTTGTATTGAGGGGAGTTTCCTGGGGGCGTTGAATTTGCGAATGTTAGTTAAGACCTTGCACTGTCATCGGCTTCATCATCATCATCAAACAACAACAAGAAGTGTAAAATATCCTAGAGGGCCTACCCAAACTCCTCTGACCAGCCTAAAGTAGCTCTCTGAACCACAGCTTTTTTGAGGAAAATAAAATACAATCTGATGTTTTAGTTAATTGGTTTAAAATATTTCTACCTTTGGATTCAATATTTCCTTGAACTCAAGGTGGCCATCAACACAACAACAAATTTAAAGGACACACAATTTAAGAGTCTGTTATAAAATAGAAACATGCAGTTGTCCTCGCCATTTTTGAAAAAAGGAATATTAAAACAGAAATCCTTCTGAAGATAAAAGTGCTCTTTTTGCTTGTTTCCTATGAGCTTCTAATTATCAAAATGTTCCTCTTATTTTTAGGTCTTCCTGAGGAAGCTTTTGAACAGCTGGAGAATCTGAATTATCTGTATCTTGCAAACAATCAGGTAAGAACATTTGGTAAATGTATGAACTGCTTCAAGAGTGTTTATATAGGTAACTGAAAGACTGTAAGTATCGCAGGACAGATTCATGGTTGTATTCTAGGGGCTTATAGTGTTGTGGCTGAGGAACAAAGTCGGTGCACGGTTCAGTGTAGGCTTTATAACATAACAATGCATAACAATGACTGTTAAAACAAATGGATTTAAGAGGTTATACGGTACAAATATATCCTTTAGAAAGATGAAAGAGAAGAGAAAAAGCAGAACTGAGCAGCATGATTTCATTTTGCACAAATCAAAATTGTTTATAAGAATGCATTTGTATTCACAGTTGTAGGAAGTAGCCAACTTCTTTTGAGCTGAAAACTTTTTAGCTTATGAGGTCTTAGCAAGCTGCATTTTAAAACAAGTTTCCTTTCCCACTGTAGACTCAGATCACATGATACATTGTACTCTCTCTTGGAAAGGGGATACTTTAGTACAGTGATTGAATAACTAGGTATTTTATGTGGACTGTTGCCTGGATCAACAGTCCATTAGTTCTGTGTTGCACAGCAGCACAGAACTAATATATAATCAATCCATACCACAATACAAATGTGAAGTCAAAGATAGGCTAAATGTTTGCTTTTTGAAAAGGAAGTCCACCAGCACAAAAAGTTGCATTTTGGAGAAAGACCTGACCATACCTATACGGAGACCAGGATTTACAGATCTGTATAGCAGGCCATTGTTCAGTCTTGGTGTGCTATGAAACGCTGTAATTCTAGTGAAGTTCCTTTCTCTGCATCTCCCATTGCAACGGTGTAGCTGTAAACTGAAGATCTGGGTGCCCATTGTGTAAAGGTAAATTGCAATAACTCATTGACTGTACAAATAAAATCACTCTATTGTGACTGAGCTGCAGTATCAAACTGCTTCTCCAGAAACATAATGTCCTTTCCTTCCCTTTACAGCAATTTTCCATGTAACATTTTTGGCAAAGAACAGCTCCATAAAAGTAGAACACAAGCCAGATTGTGACTAATATTCCAGAACTTTTCTGTCCAATTTCCCCCTTTATGTGATAAAATAGTTTTTGACCTTTCTTCCTGAGACTGCAGCAGAAGAAAATTGCATCCAGATAATGGGAGCAAACTTTATAAGATGTCCTACTGAGACATTATAGAAAGGCAAAAATAGCTTCTTGCTTTGACAACTGAGTACCCAGACAAGCCAGACTGAGAGCTTCCTACATCATACACGTACTGCAAGGGAAATGCTATAGGCAAGGCCTGCCTGGTTTTTCTTCAGTAAGAAGGAAGGGCTAAGATGGAGACGTTGAGCTATCATAGGTGCATCATAACTGTCTGGCAGCAGTGGGTTTGTTCAAAATCTTGTCTATTTTGACAGAAAGGCATATTGTAAATGAATAAAATAATCCGTGTCCGTGCAAAACAAAATCACTTTACTTAAAAATCTCAGATTAAACTTTTGGTATGATTGTGCAATAGTGTTACAGATTCTGGCTTAAATATAATAATGCACAGAGCATGGAAAATGTCAAAGTACAGCTTTTGGAATGTCAGTTTGATGAATTTTGAAAGCCAATTTAAAATGCAATGTCATGTCTTCCTTGCTGGATTCTTGTAAATAAAACACATTAGTGAATCATACATTAAAATGTTTCTAAGCATATTCATATTTGAAACATTTTCTCTATGGACAGGTGAATATAAGCAGAGCCTTGCTGAATCAGACCAATGGTCCATCTAGTCCAGCATCCTGTTCCACACAGCAGCCCACCAGTTACCCCAGAGGGCCAACAAACAGGAAATAGAGGCCTAGACTTTCCCCTGATGAGGGTTGCCAACTCTGGGTTAGAAAAGTCCTGGAGATTTGGAGGTGGAAGGCAGGGCTTGGGAAGTAGAGCAACATCAGTGGTGAATAATGCAATAGAATCCACTCTCTGAAGCAGCCATTTTCTCCAATGGAACTGATCTTTATAATATGGAGAACAGTTGTAATTCTAGGAGATCTCCAGGCCCCACCTGGAGGCTGGCAATTCTACACTGAGTATAAAAATTTTCTGCCTCCAAATATATAGGTTCCAAGATCATGTCAGTTTTGTGCTCTATGCACTGCTTAGCATACAACTGGGCTGCTTCCACACACATTGGATAATCCACTTTCAATACTCTTTAGTGAACATTTGGAACTGCTTTTCCATGTGTGGAACAAAAAGTCCACTTCCAAAGGATTGCTAAAGTGCATTGAAAGTGCATTATTCAACGTGTGTGGAAATGGCCTTGGTGTTAAACACTGAATAGTAATAGTATTTGATAGGGTTTGATTCCCTACTCCACTTGAAGCCAGCAGGGTGACATTGGGTCAGTCACAGCTCTCTCGGAACTCTCTCAGCCCCACCTACCTCACAGAGTGATTGTTTCGGGGATAATAGTGACATACTTTGCAAACTGCTCTGAGTGGGTGTTAAGTTGTCCTGAAGGGCGGTATATAAATGGAATGTTATTATTATAATTTTATTATAACTTTTGCATATGCCCTCAGATGTGAATATTATTCTTAAAGTGCACCATGACTTAAAAAGTAGCATGAAAAGCAGCTTTCAGAAATGCTGTGGCTTGTTTATATTGTCTTTTCTGCCAGAGGTTTTAGAATTAAAGTGCGGGGGAACCTTTTCATGTGTTCTTGCTTTCTCAAGGGACTATCCTAGGAAGGGCAGTGACCTATTTCTGAAAGAGATTATAAACACTGTGTGAAATGTACTTGCTCTCTGAATCCACTTTTTCCATTATTAATACAACAACAGCACTCATAATCCAAACAAAATTTCTTCTAGGCATATTGCAGGAAAAGATAAACCACTTCCTTGGGTGATTATTTCTGTCACTGAGGATAGCAGGGATTCTGTTTTCTGTAAGCACGATCATTTTCTGCGTCCTTTTTCTTTGTCCTTTAAGGAACAAATAGCCTAACAACTGTCTGTTGTAAAGGTGACAGTGGTGGTGGCTGAAGCATTCTGTCTCATACAGTGATATAACTGTTTGGCATAACATTTGTTTTTCAGCTCACAATGGCTCCAAAATTCCTTCCAAATACCTTGATCAGTGCTGACTTTGCTGCCAATAATCTCACTAAAATTTATGAGCTCACATTTGGACAGAAGCCAAACCTGAGGTAAATAATGAAGGCAAGAAGCAAGGGGAAAGAAATATATCCCTGCTTTGTTGGTAGAAGGGGGAAAGTGGTTGTTTAGTTTTTAAAAAGTCATCTATGGTCTACAAATGATGCTTGGAAGAAGAGAACCATTTATCTTAGAAGAGATTCAAATCAATTACATACAAATGCATTGTGTTCTAAATTTATCTCCTGCTCTCATAATACACATTCTATCTCTCCTCAGATTTCATGATTGATCTGTTTCTCAAATAAGCCATTAGTTTCACCATTGTTACATATTCAGCAAGTTTATTTTCCCATTCTGCTAAGCTTAAACAAATGTCTGATTTCCATTTTGCTGCGTAAATGATTCTGGCCACTGCCACCATACATTCAAATATTTCTTCCAAAGTAATATTCCTAATAACATATTCTTAGCTTCTATAGTAAAACTAAATTTTAATATATTCTGCACTTTTCCATGTATTCTCTTCCAATATCTTTTTACTTTTTTGCAAGTCCACCACATGTGGTAAAAGGTTCCATCTATATATGTTTCCAACATTTTCCTTTGTAATTTTTACCTACTTTCTCAATATCCTTTGGGGTAATATACCATCTAAATAACATTTTATACTAATTTTCTCTTAGCGCCTGCTTGGCTATTAACTTAATTTCTTTTCCCCATAACTGTTCCCATTGGTGCACAGGAATTTGCTCTCTAAAGTTCAGCATCAATTTAATCATACATTTTTTCACTTGTTCTTCTGTTTCCAACTGAAGTAATAATCAGTTCAATCAATCAAAATCAATCATATATCAATCAAAATAAATGATCTCTTTGTTTTGTAATCAGCTGTTCAAATTCAGTCATCTCTTTTAGAGCTCCACCTTTCATATTGATAATCTTCTTTAATGGTAACCATTGAATGTTAATTCCTTTGTCTCTTATATCTTGCCAGGACTTGAGTTTCCCCTGGGCATTTACCATATTGCTATGTGTTAAACAACACTAGTATTTCTCATATTCTTGTCATAATAAGTTTCTATTGGAGACATGAGCAGAGAGTTTGGGAGACTCAGTAAGTTCTGATGTTTAAGCCATATTCTCAAAGACTTTCACTGTTACTTTAGTTCTCCATTTCTGCCAGCGCCGGTGCATCCATGGAAGCAGGTCTGACAGCCGCCTCGAGTGCTGAGGCACCAGAGGGGGTGCCAGGGGCGAGGGTGTGCACCATGGAGCTGTGGCAGTAGTGCTGGCAGCTGAGCACGAGGGCTGGGAAGCCACCTGTGCACCACCCCGGCCACCTGCCACACCTGGCCCACAGCTGTTGTGCCCAGCTGGGAGCATGGGCTGGTGGCAGCAGCGCAGGGCAGTCTGAGCAGGCAACCTCCCAGCTCTCCCTCTCAGTTGCCCCATGCTGCCACCGTCACTTGCACACAGCTGTGGGCCAGGTGCGGCAGGCAACCAGGGTGACGCGGGAGGACTGGGAGGCCACCCACGCGCCATCCCAGCTGCCTGTTGCACCAATGGGGCTGGTTTGCAGTGGCATGCTACATGATGATGTCACACACAGTGACATCATCACGCAGTCCAGGTGCATGCATGTGCTTTGCGCGTATGCCAGGGGGGGGTGGCAACAGCCCTGAAGCTGCCCCCAGCCTCAGGCGCCTGAAACTCTGGTACCAGCCCTGATTTCTGCTGATAGGAAAAGGGATTTAATTGAGTCTTTCTGTGTACAGATAATTTGCGCTGAAGTCCCAAAATGCTTTTCCAGTTCAAGGGAATCTATAAAATCTGTCTTCAGGACATTTTTTGCACAAACATTCCAAAACCATTGGTGCACTAGTATTCACAATGGTTCTAGTACCTATGCTAAGTAAGAAATGTCCCCTACTTTGAGGATCTGGAAACTGAAATGAAAGCTGACAGTTGAAACTGAACTTCTAAACAGTACTGTTTACTTTGGCTCTGTATAGCTCTCATTGCTTCTAGGAATGCTGAGGCACTCACAGTGGCAACAGAACATCCATACAGACGTTTTCATGGAACTTTCCTTGTGTCAGTCCCCTGCAGCCACCATTTCCTCCCCCGACATAGGGCCCTGCTTTTAAAAACTAGGTATTTCTAGATCGCTGTAGTACTAAAACATAATAACAGTGTATTGCAAAAGTACACTTTCCCCCTTATAACTCTGCAACAAAAGGGATTAGACTTACTTTTAAAAAATGAAAGCTTAAAACTAGTACTCGGTAGCTTCAATTCAAAATGCTACCTATTTGTTGACTTTCAGGTTCTATGGAAGATGCTGGCTGTTATTATCCTTAAAGCCCTTAATGATCTGTAGTCAACATACCTAAATGATTGACTCTCCTGTTATGAACCTGGACACTCCCATAGGTCACCCCAACATGCCTTCCTGACTGTTCCTTTCTCTTGCTTTGCTTGTTTGACCTCTTCAAGAAAATGGGCTTTTACTATATTTACGTGTGTGTTATGTGCCGTCAAGTCATTTCTGACTTATGGTGATCCTGTGAATTAATGACATCCAAAGCATCCTATTGTCCTAAGCCTTGTTCAGGTCTTACAAACTGGACTTCTTTATAGAGTCAAGCCATCTTATTTTGGGTCTTCCTCTTTTCCTACTGCCTTCCACCTTTCCTAGGATTTTTGCTTTTCCCAGTGAGTCTTCTTATTATTTGACCAAAGTACAATAGTCTCAGTTTTTCGTTTTAGCTTTAGGAAAAATTCAGATTTCCTCTAGAACCCACTTATTTGATTATTTTTTACCATCCATGGTATCCATAAAACTCTCCTCCAGCACCATATTTCAAATGAATCAATTTTTTCCTGTCAGCTTTCTTCATTGTCAACTTCCACGTCTGTACATAGAAATGGGGAATACCATGGTATGAATTATCTTGATCTTGGTCTTTAATGACACATCCTTATTTTTAAGGATCTTTTTTAGTTCCTTCATGACTGCCCTTCCATGAAAACTACCCTGTCCAAATTAAACATAGTTTAGAAGAATGTTGGGAAAGGGAATTCATGCTTCTACTTTTTCTTTGTTCCTCTGCTCAGCCTGAAATACATGAACAGAACATATATGATCTTGTAATTAATTTAATAAATTTTCCTATATTTTAAATTCTCCAACTCTAATCTCTAGAAAAAACTTACTATGAGCAGAACCACAAGTGACAAAAGGCACAGATTGGACATTTGTCAGCTTCCCTCAAGTTTTGATGGGAAATGTAGGCATCCTGGTCTTGCAGCTTGGCTCTCCGCCTGCTGTCCAATGGACTTTTCAACTGTCACTTGTCCAACATTCCGCCAAGTTGCCTACATTTCCCATCAAAACTTGAGGGAAGCTGACAAGTGTCCAATCTGTGCCTTTTGTCACTTGTGGTTCTGCTCTATGTCTATTTGGTCATACAAATAGGCATAGTGTGTTTAGGGCATGGTAGCAGAGAAGCTCACCACCCCTGGAGACAACAGCTCTAAATTATGCAGTGCTTGCTTATAGGAGGGTAGTAGTAGGAGCAGCAGCTAAGTGAAGCCTCTAAGTGGCTCAAAGTGCTAGACATATGACTATCTGGCAGGAGACACTCTCAGAATCTATGGTAGCAGAGATTGCCTGGTTTGTTTGGAGGTCTCCTTGGAGTGAGGGAAAGAAGTGGTGTTGCCAATGGAGATTTGAGGGGGCCACAGTGTTTTTCCAACCTCCTGGGGGTCAACTAGAAGAAACAGTGAAAGGCTGGCAAGTCTTCTTTCACAGTTACTTTCATTTCCACTGAGAAGTGGAGTCTGAATCATGGCACAATTCCGGCTGCTAACAGAAGCATTCATAAACCCCTGACAAACAGGTATAGAGTACACTGTTCAGAATAAAATAAAACAGTTCAGTCTGTACTGATCCCTAAATTTACCTATCCTTCTTTTGTATAGGTCAGTGTACCTCCATAACAACAAACTTGAAGATGCTGGGTTACCAGAAAACATGTTCAATGGGTCCAGCAATGTGGAAGTATTGATCATGTCTAGTAATTTCTTAAAATATGTTCCAAAGAATCTTCCACGAGCGCTATATAAACTGCATCTAAAGGTAAGAGTGCCAATTCTATTAGATCTTATGAGGGGGCAGGAGGAGAGTGGGATTGTACACCTCCACTACAACATAATAACAAAATCAGCAACAATATTGCATTCTCTCCTCAAAGGCACCCAGGAATGCCTACAAATAGTGATACCACAAATGGGAAAAAAATTACATCCAGTAAATCTGATAGAGTCCAATAACAACATCAACAGCAATATCATCACTAGCTATGAAATCAGTAGATAGCATGTTACAAATCAACATAGTACTTCCCACTCCACTGCTAACAAAAGCTTTTTAAAAAGTGCCTTTACTTGCCAGTAGATCGCATGCAGGATCTCCTTTGCAAAAGTGCTTCACAGTGTGAGGTTCTTCTTCTTAGGGCAGTTGCCAATTACTTGAGGAAAAATGTATTCTTCCTTTTTTGCTTTCAGGCTTTTTTCTGGAAGAGCAAAGGGCAAGGCCATCCTCTCACTCTGTTCTGTTTTTTTTCCAATTTAAATTGTATGTTATGTGTGAATAGACAATTTTTGTAATGGGCACTTCCCCCTGAACTTGACACAAATTACTGGGCTTTATCTTGTGTGCGTGGAATAGCACTTCCCTTGGTGCTCACAGAACTTTTCAGTAATTGGACATGGCCATTGTAAGGAAAGGTTTGTTACTGGCTGCCCTCTTTCAAATGAAAAAGTTTTTCATCAGATTAGGAGGACTTGAAAGCGGTGGCACCTGGGCTTTTCTTAGAGCCAAACTATAGACATGATGGTGTCCTCATGGTTGCCACAAGGATGCAGTTTCCATTTTAAACTCTTGTTCCCCTGCCCATGCGCCTTTTCAAGTGCCAAAAGAGTGGCATGTTGGGAGGGGGAGTAGCTCACAGCATTTTAAAATTAGGATTTTAGCAGCATTTTAAAATTACATTAAAATGGTGACAGTATCCTTGTGGCAGCCATGAGGACACTGTCATATCTAGTGTATGGCTCGATTTCCCCTTCAGGCTTTCCTGCTTCCCCTTCAGGCTTTTCTGCTTCCCGAGGAGGGAGGTATTTGGTTTGGCTTAGCCTCCTGTGACAGCAGTTTTGGATTTGGCTCCAGCTCCTATGGCAGGCATTTTGTGATGGTGCTCACCATCTCCTGTCAAAATTCCAAAGATGCCTGAAGACTGAAAAAGTTGGGGACCCTTGCTTTAAGGTATAATATTTTTAGGAATAACTGGGATACTGGGAAAAGCTCATATTCAGTAGCTGCCAGTAAAGCAGTGCACAAGGGATGCACTGTATGAATCATGGCCAAGTGGCAGAAGATTCTGAGGTGCAACTCTAAGCTTGCAAATTGCTTCACTGATGGTCACTGTTTGAAAGTTGAGAATTGTACCTGGTCTTGGGCTAGCCCTGACTGTGTGGGATATTTTTAAGATTCCAGAATCAAAACTTCAGGGGTGCCATGTTAGTCTGCCATCCCACCAATAATGAGCAATGATGGGAAGGAGTACCCAGTGTCTCAGTACATTCAGGGAACAAAGATAAATTATACCTGAAGGAACTAGGGAGCTGATATT
The DNA here is from genome assembly GCF_028583425.1 of Eublepharis macularius. Taxonomy (NCBI): domain Eukaryota; kingdom Metazoa; phylum Chordata; class Lepidosauria; order Squamata; family Eublepharidae; genus Eublepharis; species Eublepharis macularius. The sequence continues at coordinate 86,194,418 of NC_072794.1, read as the reverse complement.
AGCAGCTGCTTGCTTTGCTATAGAAAATACCAGTTTGTACTTTGAAGGCTCATGCTCTGCTTCTTGTATTTTCTTCTCACAGAACAACAAGTTGGAGAAGATTCCCAAAGGAGCCTTCAGTGAACTCTCAGAACTTCGAGAACTATATCTGCAGAATAACAAATTGACAAATGAGGGAATGGACAATGAAACCTTCTGGTGAGCATGTAGAATAGATCTTCTTTAGTAGATGTTACGGTCAGTGATATGCATTTGGGAATTTAAGTAATTAGATAATGAATAAAATAGCAATTGTTAATGTTATTATTTGAACTAATCCCTGCCTGGCCTGACCAGGATGGGGTGGGGCAGCAGCTTTTTGTATTAGTCTCAGCGCACAGATCAGCTGGGCCCCTAAAGTAAGTGGAGAGAGGATGGTAAACAGAGAGTAACAAAAAGTATAAATAACAAACTAATAGCTAATATAAATATTTTTTAAATTAATGAAAGGTAGATTCCTAGGACTAGTTGTGTAATACTTCTTGGTCCTACAAGAAAAATAGCATAAGATCATAACAAGAGCCCTGCTCGATATGACCAATGGTTCATCTCATCCAGCATCCTGTTTTCACGCAGTGGCTGACCAGATGCCCTGGAAAGCGACAAATGACATTCAGAGAGATACTACATCTAACATGCAGGTCACATGTAGCTGTAATGGCTAATTGTTGTTGATGTACCTATGAATTTGTCTAATCACCTTTTAAAAATCCAGGCTATTGACCATCAACACATCCCATGGCAGCAGGGCCGGCGCGCCCATTGAGACAGGTCTGGCCCCCACCTCTAGCGATGAGGCGCTGAAGGGGGTGCCGGAGGGGGCACCGGGGGCGGAAGCATGCACCATGGAGCTGGCATGCCTGGCTCGCAGCTGCTGCAGCTGGCCAGCCCCGCGCCGCTGCCACTGCCACCACCAACACACACCCTTGGCCGGGAGCAGCAGCTGTGGGCCAGGCATGGCAGGCGTCCGTGGCGGTGTGCGGAACCTCCCCAGCCACCTGCCGTGCCCAACTGGGAGCACGAGCAGCCTCCGTGCGCAGTCCCAGCCACCTGCCGGCCAATGGGGCCAGCTTGCTGCGTGATGACATCACATGCAGTGACGTCATCATGCAGTCCGGGGGGGGGGGGTGCGCACGCACATAGGGGCAGCCGTGGGTGCCAGAAACCCTGGCGCTACCCCTGCATGGCAGCAAGTATCATAAGTTAATTATGCATTGTGTGAATGAGTACTTTGTTCAGTCTGCCCTAAATCTACTGCCCATCACTTTCATTAGGTGTCCCTAAGTTCCAGCATTTCAGGAGAGGAGAAAAAAATGTTATCTCTATCCACTTTCTTCAAACTGTGCATAATTTTATAAATCTCTGTCATAGTGCCCTTAGTCTTCTTTCCTAAACGGAGAAGCTCCTTGTTCAGACCTTTGATAGTTTTTGGCTGCCCCTTTCTGCACTTTTTCCAGCTCTGCTATGGAACATAGCAGAATTCTGTTCAGTATTCTAAATGCAGCCCAAATGCAAAGGCATTATAATACTAACAATTTTGCCTTTCTAGTAATCCCTAGCATAGATTTTGCTTTTCCTACTACTGTTGATGCACACTGACTTGTCATTTTCATTGCACTGTGACTGAAGATCTCTTTCCTGATCAGTCACCATCAGATTGGGAACCCTCTTTACATATAAAAAAAGAGGGGTTGTTCAGATGCGCCTCACTTTACGTTTACATACACTGAAACTCATTAGCCATGTTGTTTGTTACCTACTCAGTTCTGAGAGACTCTTTTAGAGCTTTTAACAAATGCTGTGATCTCACCATTGTCACTACCTCACTGCACGCCTGATTCCAGACCACTTGTGAATAGATTAAATCGCACCTGTGCCAATATAGATTTGTGATAGTGGAACACCAGTGCTTATTTCTCTCCATTATGAGAACTGTTCATGTAATCCTACCCTCTGCTTCCTGTTTAACCAGTTACCACTGATCTCATGAACATTAAATTTACTCAAAGTCTAGGTGAGGGAATTTGTCAAAAGCTTTTTGAGAATTCAAGTATATAATGACCGAATCCACACTTCCCTACCTTCCACTTTTCATACGCAATAATTTGCGCTGGATTCTATCCCGCAATGTCCCAGTCTGTGTTCACATCCCCTCTTTTACTGCACCAGCATCTCGCTATACTCCATTCACATCCCTGGGAGAATTGCGCAATACGGGGCAGGTTTAGATTCGCCATCGCTGATGACGACATCATATAGCCTTTTAAAAAAATTTAATGCTAGATTTTCGCTATATCAATTTCCTGCTCAATTGCAATGGCAGAGCCACACTCCCATTGATGCCTGTGATTGGTTAATGTTACCGCTCAACTGTAATGATAGGATAGCGAATTTTCACTATACCGATAATTTTAGTATTTTTTTTAAAAAAACCCGGAAAGAGTCAACCTTTGCAGGCATAGTCTGCTTATCAAAAATTACCTAGGCTCTCCTTCGGCAGTGAAACATTATTTACTGTAAAAGGCAAAAAAAAAACCCTGATGCCTCCACGGACTTTTTACAACACTACTTCCCAAACTGCTCCTGGGTGATCTTCATGAATGGGATTGCGCAATAGCGCTAGGAATGCCCCTCCTTAAAAAAAATAAACAGGATGGGGGTACGGGCATGCCTCGGACAGAGTTGGGACCATAAGAATTGCTTGGCAAAGAGGAACGGTGTTCCGGAAAGGCAAGAAACAAGGAAGTGGGGGTGGTTAAGAGGGGGCGGTCTCTTTGGGAACCGCTTCTATTTGTTCACATCCATAGTGAGAACTGCGCAAAAGAAGCATTTGAAAGTGTGACAACCTCGTCTGAGATGCAGCGCAACAGATACGATAGAATGGCAGGATTGAGGTACGAGTATGTGAACAGCCCTCTGAGAAGCACATAAATGGCGGGAAAATAGCGGCAAACTTGAGCTGTGTGGATTTGGCCAGTGTCTTCTGGTTTGCTCACCCTCTGATTGGGGATACTGCTTTGCAATCACAAGGAGGGAGCATCATATCTAGGTACTGTGCTCATAAGATGGCAATCATGTAGGTGGGGCCAGCACACTGGTGTCCTCTCTCCTTGTCCATGTGTTCAGTCAGTGTTCAGAGGGATCATGTGTAAAGGGCTACAATGACTTGCTAGTTTTTAATTTGTCAATTAGCCCTAGAACTTTATTTCTCAGCACTTCCATTTGATTCAGTTCTTCAAACACCCTACATCTTCAACCATGAAAGCAGATGTGAAGAATTTATGTAGTTTCTCGGTAATCTTCCTATCTTCCTTTAGCAATTCTATCACTTTATCATCCAGCAGCCAACCACCTCCCTAGCTGGTTTTCCACATTTGATGTATGTAAACAAATGCTTATTGTTTGACTCTATGTTTTTAGCTATATTTATCTGCATTACTGTCATATTAATTTTGTCAGAGCTGTGGTCTTTCTTACTTTGCTTGTTTGAGCAAGATTTCCTCTTTTAAAGAAAGCCACCTTGACTTTTATGTCTTCCTTGTCCTTTCTGATTAACTACAGTGACATCATCTTGGGGTTGATGGTACCTCTCCCAAACTGTGGTATACATTCTATCTGAGTTTCTGTGGTTATAAAATTTATGTAGAAGAGATCTGATCTTCTGCTTTCCCTTTCAACTTACTTTTGATAAATTATCTCATTTTTAGAAATTTTCTCTTCTGAAATCAAATCTGGCTATGTTGGACTTTGTAGGCAACATAGCACTGGGAACAGTGTTCCCAATTGATTAAAAAATACCAAGTCTTGCATCAGGTCTTGAGCACCATTCAGGTTCAAGTCCAGGTAACTAGGTAACCTACCCTTTAGCTAGTTCCCAAGCTAACTGTTCCAAGACAGTCATTTATGACATCTAGAAATATGTCTCTTTGTCATACTAAAACATGCATTTACCAAATCAATGTGAGGGTAGTTAAAGTCACCCATTATTATGTTTTCCTCTTTGTTTGCCTCCCCTATTTCTTTTTCATCTCAAAATCATTTTCAGAGTTCTAGTAAAAAGTGTAAACTTATGTAGGTTGTGTGTGTATGAGTACTGAGCCATTCTTCCAACTATATGCACTTTAATTCACCACACATATATTAGTTCATGCACTCTAGAGCCTAGACTTTTAGAGAATTGGTCTCTGGATACTAAATTGCATTGAATGTACTTTCAGTCATTAATCTGAACAATTGTATATGTAAATGCATGAACAAGTGCATTGAAAGTAGTGCGAAAAGCCCTTATTAATAAAGAACTACCTATACTGAGGCAGGCCTATCAGGTTCACCACTATCAAGATCTCAAGTGGGAGTATTTCCAAGCTCTGTACCTGAGGTCTTTCAGCTGCAGAAGGCAGAGATTGAACATAGAATATTAAATATGCAAATAACAGTGTTGTACTTTCCTCTGAACTATGGGGTCTCCTCTGCCTCCCCCAGCCTCCTCGTCATTTTGTCACTGATTTCTGAACATTATGGACAGGGCAAGTAGAAGCAGAGTCTAGATTGCCTTCATTCATTCATTCATTCATTCATTCATTCATTCATTCATTCATTCATTCATTCATTCATTTTTTAAAAACAGCAGTTGTAACTGGGAGTATTCCTTTTCCGTTTTTCCAAGGAAACTTTCAAGCCTTGAGTACCTGGATTTGTCCAGCAATAATCTTTCTCACATCCCAAGTGGCTTACCTCGAAACGTCGTCCTTCTCCACTTAGAGAAAAATGCAATCAAAACAATTGGCAAGGATGTCCTGACACAAATTAGGAATATGGAATACCTACTGCTTCACAATAACAAACTGAAGGCCCATGGGATTGATCCATTGGCTTTTCATGGCCTGAAGAAATTACACACTGTCCACTTGTACAACAATCAGCTGGACAGGATTCCCAGTGGGCTGCCCAGACGAGTGAAAACCCTGATGCTTCTTCACAACCAGATCTCAGAAATTAACAGGAATGATTTTGCTACCACTTATTTTCTGGAGGATCTAAACCTGAGTTATAATAAAATAACCAGCTCACAGATTCATCGGGAGGCCTTCCGCAAGCTGAGGCTACTTAAGTCATTGGATCTTTCAGGCAATAACCTCCACACCTTGCCTTATGGCTTCCCAAAGAACTTGCACAGCCTTAAACTGAAAGTAAATGAGATCAGCTCCATTCCCAGGGGGACGCTATCTGGAATGTCAAAGCTACAGGAACTCTACCTCAGCAACAACAAGCTAAAAGTCAGTTCAATTCATAGCGAATCATGGAGGGACCTTACGAGTCTCAAGGTACAAAAACATCCATAATTATCTAAAATTAAAACCATGACATGGTGCAATTATTTCAATATAGACAGGTAGGGAAAAAAATATCCAAACACATTTTGTAGCAAAGACATTTATGTTCTGCAGTCAGACTACAGTCTGCAGAGTAAAGAATTATGCATAGTATGAAGAATTTAGATATAAAATGTGTTATTTTAACTTAGAATCTGGAAATTTGGAGCAAAACTTATACATTGCAGGTAGCACAAAATAACAGGTATTCCTTTTACTAAGATGCAAAGCAAAATGGAAGAATGGAATTATAGTGTTGAACAGCTGTTTTGTGCTGCTGGACAGAATTTTGAAAAAAGAAATTCTAAAGGCCAAATGTTCAAGACACTGTATGAAACAGTATTATATTTACACTCAAATGTGTAATTCTCAAGTCTTGCTTTTTAAATTTGGAACTGTTTGGGGCCAGTTGTAGCTTTCATTTGGCATTATAGATCTTTGGATCAGGCAGAGGCCCATGCATATAAGCTCCTCTGGTTTGGTATTAGCTTTTTACACAATTAAGGTTCATGGATGTGCAACAAGCAAATAAGAGTGTCAATATCAAAAGCACAACATATAGGGGGTTTGCAATTGTGCTGAGATTTTCACTAAAATTTAATTACGATAGGGTTTGAAATTTTAAACTGAAGTTTATTGTTATATAATCTTGCACTAACAGTTCAATCCAGTGCAGAGTTACTCTAGTCTAATCCCACTGGAGTAACTCAGAGTAGGACTGGTTTATAAAATGTTATTTTTAAACTTGAAAGAATATTATATTTAAATTCCTTAACATTAAAATCCCATTAAGTGAAATTTTGGATTAAACAAGCATATGCACAAAACAATGATATTTGTGTCCAATGATATTTTCAATATTTTGTTTTGTTTGGGGAACTGTACTGTATTTTCACCTACAGCCTCCTTGAAAACCCATTTTGATGTGCTCTTGTAGAGTTATAGATCCAATTTATTGAATGGAGATCTGAAAGAAAGGAAGCAGGGACATTAGGGAAAACAGCTCACAACTAGAGATGGGCATGAACAGCAATACGAACACACAAAAAAGCTACGAACAATCCAATCTGCTGTTTGTGAACAAGCTGTTCATGAGGCCCCATTCTAAACCAACAGGTAGTCATTGCAAGCCTCGTTCATTGTTGTTCATCAAGCCAGACAGTCTGGCACCTGCAATCAATTCCCTTGGCAACATAGGCAAGGATTGTGTGAACTCTGTCTGAACTCCTGCTGTTGCCCTGGAAACCCCAGTCTAAGCCCAATTTAGCTTGATAGACAGTTCTTCCTTTCAAGTGTGGAGCTCCAAATTTGTTACAAGGGAGCAAAGAGCAGAGGGAGGGGGCTCCCAGCTCTGACTTTGCAGACAGTGGAGAGACAGCTGTTGTTGGCATTTTGATAGAGTGCATTGGAGTTTGAATTTTCTTTGTATGTGGTGGGATAGGGATCTACTCCTTCAAGTTCCAGGGCTGCTGCCAGGCTCTGGGCCAAGCTATTGTTTATTATTGGTCCTTTCCTGGTGCCTGCTCAGGTAAGGTTTCTGGGAGTGGTGCGGTAGGGATCTACCTCAAGTTCCAGGGCTGCTGCCAGGCTCTGGGGCCATGCTATTGTTTATTATTGATACCTTTCCTGGTGCTTGCTCAGGTCAGGTTTCTGGGAGTGGTGCAGTAGGGATCTTGACTTGGATGATGGCTGGAGGAGAGCCTGCTGGCCCCCACAAACAGCCAACCATGAACATGTTCATGAACAGGGCCATGTTTGTGAGTCCCTGTTCGTGGATGGCAACGAACAACGAACATCTTGTTCAGGTTTTTTTCTGTTCGTGCCCAACTCTACTCACAACCAATCAACACTGTTAATGTATAGAACATGCATTTTATCTGTCCTGCATGTCAAAGCATTCTGCTGTATTTAGCCATTAATCTTAGAGTCAAGAAGACTGAATTCACAGCAGCTCTTTATTTAGACTTCCTTTTGATATTATGTTCTACACATTGTGATCACTTTTTCATATCTATGAAAGTCTGAACATCCCAATGTATACTAATACAGCTTTGTATCAGTCAGTCATGTACACATATATGTGCAGTTTTTCTAACCTGGGTGTTCTATGTGATTATTTTCAGCACTGAAATGGTTCTATTTGATCTTGGTCCTAATAGGCTAACTGAGATATCTGAGGTGGCTAGTTGGTGCAAAACCTGTTGATTTACTTGTGGAGATATGGCTGTTTGTGGTTTTTAGCTGCCTAGCAACTAGTCTGGCAAGTAGTCTGAGTTGAGAGGATCCATCCAGGATCCATCCTGGCATCAACTTTAAGAGCAAGATAGTTGGCTGAGCATACTAAACAAGGGCCGATTTCTGAAATGTACAATTGTGTAGTTGTCTCCTAGGCTAGGAAGGAACAATGATGAAAACAGGCCAATCAGGTCTGAGATGCCAGAATAGGTGGAATACAATTTATGAAAAAAGTGCAGAATGTGCAGAAATTGGCTGATTCTACTGATAGATCCAACCCTTTTGAAAAGCAGTTTGTAATACTAGTTAAGGAGTACAACAGTAGAGAAGTTGAGATAGCATTAAAGTTTTCAACCTTGATCATGAGAGCCAGAAAAATCAACAGAATAACTGGAATAGAAGTTCTAACAATACACATTCATACATAAATACCTATGACTACCATATCCTATAGAAAGAAAACCATTGTTTTGTTGAAATGGGCCCTTAATTGTCAAGATGAACTTAACACAAATAAAAGACAGGCAAGATCCATCTTGGGGCCTGAGCTGTCAGGAGAAAAGGGAGCTTTTTAAAGAAACAAAGAACTATAACATTTGCTCTTGAAGGCCCACAATAAACACAGATGTTCCATAAATATTGGTGTTCCTACCTATGAAAATGTTTACAGGCCAGGAGCCCAACCTGAAGAAGGAAGAGGGAACAGCCTGTCTATTGTTTCCATAAGCCTGATATTCTTGGTCTGCTACTCTCAAAAATCCACCAGAGCATCCTGGAAACCAAACAGGCTCATTAATCTCTGTGGGTGGACAGTCTTAATTGCTCCATCACCCACGCAGAAAGAAAGCATCATAAAAAAACAAGCTTGAACAGATAATAATCTGACCAAGACAATAGTTTTTTTTCCACCCTCTTACTAGATCAACAGAAACCTTCTTGGTGCAGAAAATCAGATCTAGCATATGCCTTTGTTCATGTGTTGGGTCCATAACCACATGAATCAGTCCCATGGTCACTATGGAATTATGAGCATGAGCAAACAAGGAAGTCTTGCCAAAGATGCTGAAATCTGCACTCCAACAATCTACTTCTGGTTCTCATCACCAAAGCTGAAGCCACCTTCATCAGCTCATTTAGAGTACACACCAGGAAATTAAATGAATGGTAAACCAGCAGGAGTCCTACTTTGTCCTTGTTCCCTATATAACATACATACAATCAGTGTTGGCTACTGGTGCCCTAGGAATCCGCAAAAGGAGAAAGACCATATGAAGAGCCATTGTTTGCCTTGCAATTGTTATATTCTAGTTTTCTGAAGATCTATCAGGAGAATTGTTCATAAATTACAATCTATGGGGAAAGAATGTGCATAAGGGGAGGAGCGATGTTTTCATTTATTTTTTACTTACTTAAACCCTACCTTTCTCCCCAGTGGGGGCCCAAAGCAGCTTACATCATTTTCCTCTCTTCAGTTTTTTCCTCACAATAAACCTTGTGAGGAAGCTTAGGCTGAGAGTTTCTGATTGGTCCAAGGTTACCTAGTGAGTTTCCACGGCAGAGTGTAGAATTGAACTTCAGTCTCCCAGATCCTAGTCAGTCCATCACTCTAGTCAATATATTACACAGGCTATCACTGATCCCACTGGCCCCAGCATGACATTAAACACCTTTGATCTATCTTGTGCATAAAAATCTACACACACATGTTTATGCATATAGGTTCTGCCTGCATGATTGGGAACCCTGGCAAATATAACTCATAAACTCTCAGGTCTGCATTTGAGCATTGTTTAGAAGCATTGTAGAATCTTTTCACTTGGCCTGGCTTCCAGTTAAATGGAAGCAAAGATGGCTTGTATCATATATTTTGTTATAGTAACTTTTATTTATAAAAAAGGCTCATTGATTAAGCTCTGTACTGCAGTTTATTGGGTTTGCATTGAAAAAAAATGTGCAGTGTTATGTCATATGCATACTTAGTTATTATCCCCTCAAGTCTATGTGGCGAGAGGAGCTATAAATTATAAATATATGAATGCAAAAGTGCTCAAAAGTATAAAGTGCTTATTTTGCACACCAACTTGGTTTTGTATGATTTCCAGCTGTACTTTTTTCCAGTCCCAAAAAACTGAATAATCTTTGTGCAAGAACTTCTGGCTGGTTCTCGAGACAGTTGATTACTTCCTCCCATAGCAAATCTTTTCAAGGATTAGCCATCACTAGCTTGAATCTTAGCTCAACAGTGTGGAATGTATTTCAGAAAGAGACTCATGTTCTTTCTTTATTAAAGAAATATTTTTTTATCATATTTTTCTTTGGAATAATAAAAAGGAGCTTACAAACATAAACAGGACACTCAAAATCTTTGTTTAGTAAAATGTACAGTATATACACTGCATTTCATTATAAACCAGAAGTAAAACCACAGGGTTAAAAGAGACTTTTGCCTCATTAAACTCAGGTTTTCTTTAAGTAAACAGCAACTTGTTCTATAATAATGTTCTTTCTTACACAATAATGTGTACATGAAAGTGTATTTATTTATCTTTCAAGTTCACTCTTCTTGAACCAGCTTAGTCATATAGGCAGGAGAAGTAGAATGAGAGGGCCAGGCTGGACTTGCAGGTTTTTAAAGAGTTGGGTATGGGTACCTCCCTCCCCTGCTATTTTGACGTGGGGAAATGGCTTGAGGGGGGGAGCCCCCCCCCCTCCACGGAGGCATTCAGTTGCCATTTAGGCTCTCCTTTATTTTTAACAGCTATTCCCCTATGTGGTTGCAGGAAACCTGTACATCAGCAGGAAACCTGTACGTCTTGGTCTTGAACTGTCCCATGCTGTAGAATTAATAAGCAGCTACAATTTGCCCTGTCAGGTCTAGAATATCTGTCAGAAGAAACTAAGAAAACTGCAGGAATCAAGGAGCAAGGGCAAGAAGGATGAGTAACATCAATACAGTAAAAAAAAAATCAATATTTTTTTTCATTAATAGATTTTTATTGGATGGGTCAATATATATTCAATTTCAAATACAAATACATTCCATTTCAATTCCCCTGTGTATATTTCCTCCCCTCCCCTCCCCCCTTTTCAATAATGACTTCCAACAGGACTCCAACCCCCCATTATTAATAATACCTTATTTCTATACTAAAGTTGTTCTTTTCTTATTATTAATAAAGATCTTAATTATATCTTATCTTACTTAATCTCTTTAAAACCCCTCGAAAGACCATAATTGTCCCTTAACATCCCATTTCTTTTCCATGTATTTTTTCAACTTTTTCCAATCTTCCAAAAATGCTTCTGGATCTTGCTCCTTCAAATTTCTTGTTAGTTTGTCCATTTCAGCCATGTACAACAATTTCCTTGTCCATTCTTCAATTTCAGGTATTTCTTCTCTCTTCCAGTACTGAGCATATATTATTCTAGCTGCTGCTATCATATAATATAACAATATCTTATCATTTCTATTAACATCTTCCAAATGCAATGATAATAACTTTTCTGGATTTTTTGCAACATTATAACGAAGTGTCAAAGACATCTCAGTACATATTTTGGTCCAAAAGTCTCTAGCCTTATGACAAATCCACCACATATGAAATAGAGAACCTTCATGCTCCTTACATTTCCAACACTTATTAGATAGCTGTTTGTTGGCTATGGCTAATTTTTTCGGTGTTAAGTACCATCTATATAACATTTTATAGCCATTCTCTCTAATACTGGTACGTGTTGATATTTTTAAAGTATTTTTCCATAATTTTTCCCATTCTTCCATCGTTATTTCATTATTGCAATTTATAGCTCACTTTACCATTTGCACCTTGACTGTTTCATCTTCTGTAAACCACTTCAATAACAATTTGTACATTTTAGAAATTATTTTACTATTATCTCCCAACAGTAATTCTTCTAGCTCTGAATTCTTGATTCTAAGGCCTGTTTTTCTTTGGTCTGAATCAAATAAGTCTTTAATTTGTCTATATTGCAACCAACCATATTTGAATGGCAACTCCTCATTTGGTTTAAGGTTCAACTCATTTTCTGTTAAGTCTTTGAGAGTTAGACATTCTTTTCCTTTATATTCTAAGTTTGAGTTGATCACCTCAGCTGGTATAATCCATAGTGGTTTCTTCTGGTCTATAAATTTTTTGTACTTTAGCCAAGTCAACAATAAATTTCTTCTCAAATAGTGGTGCTGAAACATTGCGTCCATTTTATACTTATCGTGCCATATATATGCATGCCATCCAAATAGTTTACTATAACCTTCCAAAGTTAGTAGTTTATGATTGGTTAAAGACACCCATTCTTTTAGCCAGGCTAAACATATCGCTTCATGGTAAAGTCGAAGATCAGGTAACTGCATTCCACCTCTTTCCTTAGCATCACAAAGAACTTTCATCTTTACTCTTGGTTTCTTTCCTGCCCACACAAATTCTGATATCTTCTTCTGCCATTTTTCAAATTGTTTTTTATCTTTTACAATTGGTATTGTTTGCATTAGGAACATCATTCTAGGCAACACGTTCATTTTAACTGTGGCAATCTGACCTAACCACGACAAGTTTAGTTTATTCCATTTATTCCATATCTCTTTCAATTTGTGTCCAGAGTTTTTCATAGTTATTCTTAAATAAATCAATATTTTTAGCTGTCAGCTCTATTCCCAAATATTTAGTCTTGTGTACCACTTCACAGTTTATTATATCACTTAGTTCCTGTTGTTTCTTCTTGGTCATGTTCTTAGTTATTATTTTTGACTTCTTTTTATTGATATAGAAGCCTGCCAAATCTCCAAATTCCTTAATTTTTTCCAGTAATCTTGGCAGAGTTTGTAGTGGATCTTCTACTATAAACATCACATCGTCTGCAAACGCTCTTAGTTTATAAGAAGATCCCTTTATTTTTATTCCTCTTATGTCATCATCTTCTCTGATCTGCCTTAGTAATATTTCTAAGACCATCACAAATAACAATGGTAATATTGGACATCCTTGTCTTGTACCTTTTCTTATTTCAAACTTCTCTGTCAGGTCATCATTGACACAGATTGTTGCTCTTTGTTCCTTGTATATTGTTTTTACTACTTCTATAAATTCTTTGCCTAGGTCCATCTTTTCCATTGATGCGAACATGAAGTCCCAGTTCAAATTGTCAAAGGCCTTCTCTGCATCTGCAAAGAAAAAGCCAACTTCTTTGTCTGGTCGCTTATCAAAATATTCAATGGCATTTATAACCACTCTCAAGTTGTCCTTTAGTTGTCTGTTTGGTAGGAATCCAGCCTGGTCTTCTCCTATAAAGTCCATTAACCATATTTTAAGGCTGTCTGCTAATATTCTTGCCATTATTTTATAGTCATTGTTTATAAGCGAAATTGCTCGGTAATTTTTCACATCTGTCAAGTCTTGTAATTCTTTCGGGATCAAAGCAATACTTGCTTCATTCCATGTATCTGGAAGTCCTTTTCCTTGAAGTGTGTCATTCATTATATTTTTTAATATTGGTACAAGGTCTTCCTTCATTACTTTGTAGAATTTAGCAGTGATCCCATTCGGTCCTGGTGCTTTTCCAATCATTGCTGCTTCTATTGCTTGTACAATTTCTTTCTCTGTTACTGGAGCATTCAGTCTCTGCTTCATTTCTTCTGTTGTCTTTGGTAGATCTGTTTTTGCAAATATCGGTCTATTTCTTCCAGATTTACTGCCTCTGGAATAATTTCGCATAATATTTGTAGAAGGCACGCTTAATTGTTTGATGATCTTTCAATTCCTTTCCTTCGTCCATTATCCTACTAATGATTTTCTTCTCTTTTTTCTTCTTCAGTTGCCAGGCTAGGTACTTCCCTGGTTTACTTGCTCCTTCAAATGACTTCTGTTTTAATACCTTTAAATTCCATTCTAATTCCTTGTTGCTAATGGCTCTTATTTGCTCCTGCAGTATTTTAATTTCTTGTCTTACTGATTTTTTCCCAGGTTTTTTCTTTAGTTCCTGTTCTTTTTTATGCAATTTCTCCTGTATTTCATGCCATTTCTCTTGTTTTCTTTTCTTGTCCTTGTTGTTTAATAAAATTAAATTTCCTCTTATAACTGCCTTGTATGTGTCCCATACCATTTGGATTGAAACTTCATTATTATTATTTATTCAAAAAAATGTTTTGTCTCCTCTCTCAAATAGTTCAAGTTGTCCTGATTTTGTAATACATCTTCATTTATTCTCCATCTTACTTTTCTCTGACCCATTATTGCTTTCCATAATATTGGATTATGGTCTGAACTCACCCTTGGCAAAATTTCCACTTTTTTTGTACTTAAAGCTAGTTCTTTTGATGTCCAAATCATGTCTATTCTTGAAAATGATGAATGCCTCGCAGAGTAGTATGTGAAGTCCTTGCCTTTGGGATTTTCTTTTCTCCACACATCCTCAAGTTGTTCTTGCTGGACTAATTCAAAAAATATTTTTGGTAACTTTCCAGATTTTTTGTTACCTCCCTTTATTTTCCTGTCTATTTGTAAATCCACAACACCATTGAAGTCTCCAGCCATTATCATCTGGTCATATGAGTCCTGATCCAATTTGTCCATTATTTCTCTATAAAACCGGTCTTTTGCACCATTGGGTGCATAGAGACCTATTATCAATATTTTTTTGGCATTTACACTAATTTCCACCGCCACATATCTTCCATTCTGATCTTGAAAAATTAATTTAGAGTCTATAGTCTCTTTAATATAAATCACTACTCCTTTTTTCTTTTGATTGGATGATGTTATATATTCTTTTCCTAGTTGTTTATTTTTTAGATATTTAGTATCTTGATCCTTAACATGTGTCTCTTGTAGACAAATTATATTGCAGTTTTGTTTTTTTTAGCCAATTAAAAATTGTTTTTCTCTTTTGGGGTGAGTTTAGTCCATTTACATTCCACGATAATAATTTGTATTCCATTATGTTAAATTCTTAATGGTCTGGGAATGTCCTCCGCATTTTCCTCAAAAAACTTTTCCATCTGCTCTCTTGTTTTGATGATGACTCTTAAAGCTTTATAATAAAAGCTTAGTCCTTCTGCTATTTCCCATCTGTATCTGATGTCCTTTTCTCTTAATTTCTGGGTCAACTCTCTATATTTTTTCCTTTCTAGGAGAATCCATTTTGGCATTTCTTTCATAATCTGGATTCTGTTTCCCTCCACTATTAAGGGATCTTCAAAATGCCTTTTGATAATTTCCTCTTTCATTCTTTTTGTCACTAATTGGACAATAATATCTCTTGGTATTTTCTTTCGTTGTGCGTAAGCTGAGTTGATTCTGTATGCCAGATCCATATTTGCTGATATTTCCTCTGTCTCTTTATTTAGAAGTTCTGCCAGAATTTCTGTCATTTGTTGTTGTGCAGTTTGCATATCCGATTCCTGCACGCCGCGAAATCTTAGTTGCCTTTCCGTCACCTTGCATTCCATCAACGCCATTCTCTCTTGCATCTCTTGATTTTCCTGCTTTATATTCATTGCTAAATCCTTAGTCTTTTGCTCTACCTCTTCAACTTTTTTGCTGGTTGCTTGCAATTCCTCTTATTCCATCTATATTTTTTGCCAGTCCTGCTACTTCCGCCTTAATAGCATCTTTCATATCTTTTAAATCTTTTGAAAGCATTTCCTGCATTTTTGCAGCAATTCTTTGTGATTCTCTGCAACTCTTTTTTCTAATCCTTCAGTTACTGCATCTACTGAGGCTTGCCATTCTCTGTCTGCTTTTTTTGCTGCCATCGTAGGACTCAGCTTCGCACCTCCCCACATATCCGCTCTTTTCCTTAAATCCGTTTTGAATTCTTTTAGTTCCTCTCTTATTTCAAAGTATTTAAATAACTTTTATTTAACAATTAAAAATAGTTCCTTTTGATTCCAAAATGTCGGGCATTTTTTCTCTATGGTTTCTTAGCCGCTTCTCTATAGTTACTGGCTTCACTTCATACCTCACTTAAAATGGCGTGCTTCCTGTTCCTGTAGTCTTTGTAGCCTTTCCAGTACTTCCCTTGTTTTGCTTCTGGGTCTTGTTTCTTCTAGTCGGTCTTCCTGCTTCCTGCCCTCTGCTGTCTTCTCTAGGCAGCACGTTATCTGCTCCACTGTTTACTTCCCATCTTGCGATGCTTCCACTAGTTCACACCTCCTTTCTCACACTGGCTATCTCTCTTCTAACCGCAAGTATGTATAAACAATATTTCTGTTAACTTTTTTAGCCCTTAAAACTTCGCCAGCGTCCAAAATTTTACTCAATAATTGACCCTTGACCGTTTAAATTTTTTATCCTGGTCTTTTCACTGCCGTTCTGATTTACAAAGTCCGATAATGATCTTTACCTTTCGACGATTCTGCGGGTTGTCTGTGCTGTTTCCTTCGCTTCTAGTTGGTTAAAGCTGTTACTGGAGCTTGGTTTCTGACGATCTTATGCCAATTAAATGACTCCTGAGGCACTGCAGAGTTAGTAGCTCGCCCTTCTCCGAGGGGACCTCAAGGTGGTGGGGAGAATCCTTGATTCAGGCCCCCCCCTCACCGAGATCACACTCTCTCGGGGTGCGCAGCATTCAAGCCCAACTTCTCCCTGAAGTTGGGTTGGTAGCAGGCATTACAGCGCCTCGCTTTCCAAAAAAACAGTGCCCCAGACAGCCCAGATCACTAGGCTGCTTCAGATCCCCATTAATCCCAAAAAAATTAATATTGTATGGTTAGATTGGTAGTGACTCTCAAGGATCTCAAGAGAAAGGCCTTTCCCAAAATCCTTGAACTGGAAAGAACTAGGAATTGAATGTGGGACCTTCTGCATGCAAACCATATGCACTACCACTGAGACAGAGCTCCTCCATAATGATGACAAAGTTGGCACAGGAAGAAAGTTGAGACTCAGTTACACAGTTGCAGCTCATTTCTATGGCTCCATTTATTTATATTTATATTCCACCTCTCTGCCCAGTTAGATCCACCACAGCAGCTAACAATTAAAAGGAGAACTTAACATGGCCATAAGGAAGGCTACAGGGGAGTAAGAGGGAAAAGAGGCAGGGACCAGAAGTAATGATGCAGATCAGGCAATGTATAGAAAGATAGTCCAAAAAAATGAGCTGGGGTGAAAGTGGCTTGTTGGACCTAAAGGTGGGCCAAAGCCAAATGGGAAGAAATTAGGAGTTGCACCTGCCTCAGCTACGGAGCATCTCAGTGGCCACATTTCCATACGTATTCCACCACCTGCATATCACTAATTTAGGCAATCATACAATCTTCTGCAAAAAATACACAGGTAAGATGGTCCTAATAGTCTATGTAGTAAATCTGGCCAATTTCAAATCATCAGAGTTAAGATTAATAATTACTTCCATTAACTCTCTGCTGTCTGTTCCTTTCTTTCAGATCTTAGACATGGCTGGTAATCAACTGACTGCTATTCCTTCTGATTTACCAGAATCTCTAGAATATCTGTATCTTCAGAACAACAAAATCACCACAGTGCCAGAGGATGCCTTTGATTCCACACCCAACATAAAGGGAATTTATCTCAGGTTTGTAATCAAGAGAAAAAGCAGTTTTATTGAAGTGCTTCCAAGTCCCAATGGTGGTAGTGGAGAGTGCCGTCAAGTTATAGCTGACTTATGGTGACCCCTGCTGGAGTTTTCAAGGCAAGCGACTAACAGATATGGTTTGCCATTGCCTGCCTCTGCAACCTGGTCTTCTTTGGAGGTCTTCTGTCCAATTTCTAACCAAGGCCAACCCTGCTTAGCTTCCGAGTTCTGATGAGACCCTATACAGGCCAGGATCATGTTCCAACAAACTACTTTAAAGGTGCTCAGTGTTTGAGCAGACCTGGCAATCAGCTGGGAGATTTACCAGTTGGGGGGGCTTCACCAACAACATAATGATGTCACCAGCAATATGCTGATATCAGTCCCCATGTGCTTAGAAGTGATATCCAAGCACTGCCAAGGGACACCAGACACACTCTAGCATTGGAGCAAAATGCTAGAGTCCCCAGCATCCCCAGAAATGTTCTGACATCACCTCTGGGAGCACGGAGACTGATGACAGTGCACTGGATCATGTTTTGCATCCACCATAGTTTGCCACCCAGTGTCACCTTGCCTGAAAGATAAGCGGTTAGCAACAAAGCAGACAGATTACAGGTTTCACTTTGCACCTACTCAGAGGCATTGCAGCACAATACTATAACACAGCACACTTGATGCATGGCAGATATGCTGACAGCCTGACAGAGCCCCTAGCTTCTCTGGGTACTTCTTGTGAAATCGACATACTAATCGAGGGGCATTAACATCAGATGATTTAACCCATTCCACATGACTCTTGTCAAAATAAATTCACTGAATTAAGTAATACAGTTCCCCATGCTTCAATTTAGAGTCCAAGATAGCTTTCACTTCATGGTGAGGTTGTCCGTTCACGATGAGAGGGGGCGGGACCCCAGGTTCCAGATGCCAAACATCGGGTGGTAGTGCTTTCTTCAAGATGCTGAAATGAAACATGGGGTGGATATGTTGTAAATTCTTAGGCAGTTTAAGTTCTACAGTCACTTCATAGATTACTCTGATGACCTCAAAGGGTCCCAAATATTTTCACCCCAACTTTTTACTCGGTTGCTCCCCCTGCAGATTTTTGGTGAAGACGTAGACCTTGTCTCCCACCTCCAGCTCCCAAGGGGCGGAGTGCTTTTGATCAGCTTGCTTTTTGTAATCTTCTTTGGCTTTGTCCATTGTTTTCTTAACCACTTCCCATTGACCAATTAGCTGAGTCCACCATTCTGTCAAGTTGGGCCCGGGTTACTTATGAAGGGCATTGCTTTGCCTTCGAACTCCTGGGCAACTTTGAAGGGGGATGCTCCCATGGAGCTGTGGATGCTGTTATTGTAACAGTATTCAGCGAAAACTAAAAAATCAGTCCAATCATTCTGCTGATAATGAATGTAACATCTCAAAAATTGCTCCAACACCTGATTAACCATTTCAGTTTGTCCATCGGTCTCGAGGTGATAGGCCGAACGTAACCTTTGCTCCATCCCTGCCACCTGCAACAGTTTCTTCCAAAACTTGGCCATGAACTGTGACCCTCGGTCAGAGATTATCTTATCTGGAAAAGAAAGTAAATGCACCACGTGTTGCATGAACAACATAGCCAGCTTCATGGTTGTTGGGAGTTTGGAACACGGTATGAAGTGGGCCTGTTTCGAAAGCAAGTCCACCACCACTAAAATCACAGTTTACCCCTTAGAGAGGGGAAGGTCAGTAATAAAGTCCATGAAGATCATGGCCCATGGCCGTGCCAGGGTTTCAAGTGGCTAGAGAAAGCCGGGAGGCTTCCCTCCCATTTTCTTCCTCATTAGGCATACTTGACAAGTGGAAACATATTGCAACACATCGTGCCTCATTTTAGGCCACCAAAATTGTCTCTGCACCAGGTGCAACGTTTTCAAGTAACCAAAATGCCCGGCCAATTTGGCATCATGACAATTCTTTAATACCTCCTCTCTCAGGCAGGCCAGAATGTACCATTTCCCTTGCTTGTACCAGCCTCCATGTTCGCCCTGCTCTAGTTCATCTCTGGGCATCTCCTCCCCCTCCTTTTCTGCCTCAGCTTTAACTTTTTCCTCCAACTCAGAGGTCAGGCTTCTCCAGCTTGGCTTTTGCTTTAGCCTATTGCCTAGTGTGACCACAGCCCCTCCCAGCTGCATGGGTGAAAACATAGTGTCCACCACCACCTCTTTTTGACTGTCATGTTGAGGGAGATGTGAGAGGGCGTCCACCAGGAAGTTTGATTTACCGGAGAGATGTTTGAGCACAAAATTGAATCGGGAGAAAAACTCCACCCACCACAATTGCTTGGTGCCCAATTTGTGAGGGGCACATAACGCTTCCAAATTTTTATGATCAGTCCATACTTCAAAAGGCATTTTAGCCCCTTCCAGCCAATGCCTCCAGGTACATAAAGCCAATTTCACTGCAGACGCATCTTTGTCCCACACCGCCCAGTGGCGTTCTGTCTCAGAAATTTTTTTAGACACATAAGCATAGGAGTGTAATTTTCCTTCATCCTCCTCCTGCAGGATTATCCCCCCCATCACCACGTCACTGGCGTCCACTTGGACCACAAATTTACGGTTCTCGTCAGGATGGCGTAGGACCGGCTCGGAGGTGAAAAGCTGTTTCAAATTCTTGAAAGCCTCCTGGCACTTTTCTGTCCAAGCTTAGTGCTAGGTTTTGTCCCTTGGGGCCCCTTCCCCTTTGTCTTCAGTAAGTCAGCGAGGGGTAGGCAAATTTGAGCAAAGTTCTTTATGAAAGGTCGGTAAAAGTTAGCGAACCCCAGGAATGATTGCAGTTGCCTTTGGGGTTTGGGGGCCTCCCGTTCAACCACAGCCCAAACTTTGACTGGTCCCATCCCCAACCCTTGTCCTGATACCCGATATCCCGATACCCGAAAGTCCAGCTCCTTCTTGTGAAACTCACATTTGGCCAGTTTAACAGGCAGCTGGTGGGCATGCAGGGTTTTCAACACTTCCCACAGCAACTTCACATGCGACTCATAGTCTTGTGAATACAATAACATGTCATCTAGGTAAACCACTACCTCTTTGTACAGGTATTTGTTGAGCACCTCGTTAATCAAATTCATGAACACCCCTGGAGCCCCTTGTAATCCGAAAGGCATGACCAAGTACTCATACTGCCCCAACAGGATGTTGAATGCTGTCTTCCATTCATCCCCCTCCTTTATCCATACTTGGAAGTAAGCATCACATGAATCCAATTTAGAAAAGAGGTTCCCTTGGCCACTACTCCCAGCAAGTCTCTGATGAGGGGGAGGGGGAGGCATTATACATCAATACCACATTGATCCCCCTATAATCCGTGCACAGTATCAACCCTCCATCCTTTTTCTTGCGGAATAGCACTGGGGTGGCGTGGGGAGAGCTCGCGGGCCTAATAAAACCTCTCTCCAGGTTTTTGTCAATGAACTTCCGTAGCTCTACCTGCTCCCTTGGGCTCATGGAGTAAAGCTTCCCCTTCAGCAGCTTCTGCCCGGGGATCAGTTCAATGGCACAGTCAGTGGCCCTATGGGGAGGGAGCTTGTCTGCCTCTTTTTCATCAAACACTTGGCTTAAGTCCCAATACTCTCAGGGGGGGGGGGTGTCTGATCCCTCTCCTCCTTGGTCAACAGAACAGCTTCTGGGATAGGAAGAGCCGCTTTTCCCCACTCCTCGTTCCACGCATGGTTGTGACATTCTTCCTCTGGGAAACACAGTTCTCTGGCCCTCCAATGCACATAAGGGTCGTGATCACACAGCCAGCGCGCTCCCAGCACCAGGGGAAATTTAGTAGCTGAACTGACTACAAATGCCTGGGTTTCCCAGTGGCTCCCCATCCCCAGGGGAGTACAGTCTCGTAACTGGGAGGGTTCCCTTTCATCTGGGACCCATCTATTTGCTCAAACACAATGGGATGGATGAGATGTTTCACCTCTAGCCCCAGTCCCATCACCAATGCAGGAGCAATTAAGTCTCTAGTACATCCCAAGTCAATTAACGCTCTTACTCAGATGTGGGTCCCTCTCTGAGGGTTCAGAGGGTAACTAGCAAATAGAACAGGGCCCCTTTTGGTCTCACCTCTTTAGGTGTTGGTTCCTTTGTGACCCTCTGGTGGGGCCCCCTCACAGCAGGTTGTCCTCATTTCCCACCAGTGGGCTCTTGTCCTCTTCAGCCCTGGTTTTTCACCTTCTGCTAGACGACTCCGACTCCTCCTCCAACTTCAAGCCGGTAGCCACTTTGTCCTGTGGCCGCATCGGCTTCTTAGCGATCTTTGGTGGTTCTGCTGAGATCCTCTTGGACCTGCGTCTTCTGTCTGAGGTTTCCGCTTTCTGCCCTGGACAGTCAGCTGCGAAATGGCCTGCTCCCCTGCACTGCAGGCAGAGGGCCCCATTTAAGGTGGAGGGCTCACTCTGCCACTGGGAGGAGGCTCCTGAAGTACTTCTTCTCTCGAGCTCCAGCTTCGGGGGGGGGGGCGTGTTCTGCGCTGACCTGCTTGGTGCTGCATCCATAGTAGTTTGACAACTTTATCCTGGTTCTCAATTTCGCAGGCGAGTTGGATCCATCCCAGCAAGGTCCAAGGGTCATCCTGCACCATCGCCTTTGCCACCAGATCTGGATTCAGGCCTGCACTGCAGAATTCAATCTTCACCCCTTTGGTCCAGTCTCTCACTTTGGCCACGTACTGCCAGTATTCCGTGGCATTCTCTCACACTGGACGGTTGCCCTACCACATCCGTTTCAGTTTGGTCCTTATCCGCTCCTCTTTGAGCGGGTCCTCAAACTTCTCTCTCAAGGCTCGGACAAACACATCCAAGTTCCATAGTTCTGGGGCACAAGCCACATACAAAGTCAGGTACCACTTTGCCAATGGCCCTCCTAATCATGAATCCAGGTAACTTACTCGACTGGCTTCATCTGGAAAGGTAGGGCCCCATTCTCTAAAAAACACCATGTCCTGGACTAGGAAGTAGCCTGGCTCCTCGGGATCCCCTTTGAACTGTGCATCAATCTTGCGCCACCCCTGGGGTGATTGGATGGGTGGATCCCTCAGTTCCCCCGTGGCCCTGGTCCTGATCCAGGTACTTCTCCACCCAGAGGGACCCCCACAGGTGGTCCTGGTTGCGGAAGGTTCCACAGAAGATCTTGGAAACCATCCAGTAGTTCTCCCAGGCCTTGCTTGATATCATCTATCTTGTCCCAGAGGGCATGCATCTCCTTGCGGGCATCATCTGGGAGAGGCTTGGTTTTACCCTGGTCATCCGCATCCTCATCCTTGGTCAACCGGTCCTGTCCTCCTCAGGGTCTTGGTGTCATCCTCCGGGATGGCAGAGGAGCTGCCCAGACAGGTTACAAACAGTTGTCCCTTCCAACGTAGTCTCCAGTCCCGCTTGCTCCAGGCATTGGCCCCGCGAGGGGTCGAGCCTCTAGGGCTTGTCGTCAACCACTTCAGACAGCTGGCCCCGTGCTTAGGGATTGCTCCAAGTCCTGTCGGCACTTCAGTACCAAGCCCACGTGGTTCCGCGGGGTCTTTTGGTAGTCCTTCAGGATTCTCAGGTGTTCCCTTGTCCGCTCCATCTGCCATGGTGCAGGCAGCGAAATCAGGGTCCTGGTTTCGAAGGAAAATGAGGGATTCCATTCAAAATGTCAGGTCTTGCCAGGTACTTCCCAAACACTTCAATGCATCTCTCCAGTGTATGAATTAAAGATGTTTTTAGTAAGGAAAGATACCAGTTTCAAGAACCTGCAACAATGGAATTGACTGGAATGCCTAAAGGTTCGTAAAGCAGTGTCAGTTATAGGGTACTGTTTCCGCTTGCCCCCCCCCCCCGATGGGAAGGAGAGGCTGTTGATGGGTTTTGGTGCACATTGCCTGGGAAGAAGAGAGGGGAGAGGAAAGGAGTTCTACTCAGTCTCTGTGTTTAGTCCAAAGTCATTTTCTCATGCCTCAGCAGGAACTCATCTCCAAAACACCTTGCCTGAGAGATAAGTGGTTAGCAACAAAGCAGACAGACTACAGGTTTCACTTTGCACCTACTCAGAAGGAGAGATGGGCATGAACAGAAAAAAAACAACGAACTTGATGTTTGTTGTTCGTTGCCATCCACGAACAGGGACTCAAGAACAACCATGAATATGGCCTTGTTTGCGAACATGTTCATGGTTGGCTGTTCGTGGGGGCCAGCAGGCTCTCCTCCAGCCATCATTCAAGTCAAGAACCCTACTGCACCACTCCCAGAAACCTAACCTGAGCAGGCACCAGGAAAGGTACCAATAATAAATAATAGCTTGGTCCCAGAGCCTGGCAGCAGCCCTGGAACTTGAAGGGGTAGATCCATATCCCACCACGCACAAAGAAAATTCAAGCTCCAATGCACTCTCTCTATCAAAATGCCAACAGCAACTCTCTCCCTCTCCACTGTCTGCAAACAAAGCCAGAGCTGGGAGCCACCCTCCCCCCAGCTCTTTGCTCCCTTGTAACAAATTTAGAGTTCCACACTTGAAAGGAAGAACTGCCTATCAAGCTAAATTGATCTTAGATTGGGGTTTCCAGGGCAACAGCGGGAGTTCAGACAGAGTTCAGAAATCCCTGCCTAAGTTGCCAAGGGAATTGATTGCAGGTGCCAAACTGTCTGGCTTGATGAACAGCAACGAACAGCAATGAACGAAGCTTGCAACAACCACTTGTTCGTTTAGAATGGGGCCTAATGAACAGCGGATTGGGCTGTTCATGGCTTTTTTTTTGTTCACATTGCTGTTCGTGCCCATCTCTACTCAGAAGCACTGTAGCACAATACTATAACACAGCACACTTGATGCATGGCAGATTTGCTGACAGCCTGACAGCCTATCTGACACCCATGTCCCCCGAACTGGCTAGCTATAGTGGCACAAAGTGCCTGCTTTTGGCAGGGGATCCCGTGTTCCCACTGGGGGGATGGCAGCCCTGTTACCAACTAGCCTAGAGAACAATGTCCAATCTCTTCAATATTGGTTTAGTGGGATGTTAATTACCAAGTAATATTATTTACCTTTATGCCATATGAGAAGCTTCAGCTGCCTGCACATGAAGCCTAAGAAAAACAAAACATTCACTTTGCTGATTTATATCTGGTCACCAAAAACAAGCACAATTAAAAGGCCTTCCTGCTTAGGACTCATAACTGAAAATGTTTATTATGTGCCCTTTTTGCATTAACTTGGTGAATGGATTGTATAATTGAGATATTTAGCAACAGTATTTACAGTGGTTAGTTCTGAAAAGCAAAGGGATACTCCAGTGATATAATTTACAATCTAAAGTCATTGCCTTCTATTTTACAATGTTAAGGGATTAGTAGTTTGAGGACTTGCCCTAAGATCACATGACCTACTTTGCTCTTGATCAGAGCTTAGGGAGTGCTCTGTGCAAGATATTTTTGGTTGCTGTACATATTAAAGTTATTCTAAGCCATCCCTCATTTTCATAGTTTTTACCAGTGGACCCTGGAATATTACAGCAAGTAATAAAATACTATCAAAAGCATTCCTTTTAACACAATTGGTTTATTTACATTTTATACTCTGCTTCTGTACACATCTAACTTAGCCAGAACTGTTACATCACATGTGAAATCCAGTTGGTCTCTAAGGTGCTACTGAATCCGAACCTTGCTCTTCTAACCACCTGAATCTATCACATATCCTATTAGGTTCTTCTTCCGTTCACCATGCTTTTTGACCACTTAACCCTACTTACTGTCTATGTCCTGTAACTTTGCTGACCCTCAGCTCCAGTGGTCCAGTTCAGTGCTTGGCATATTGCAGAACTGCACCAGAAAATGATGTAGTTCTCCAACCTATGTGTGGGAAGTTCCTTCCTGAAACTACTGGAAGAAATGAAGCAACCAAAATGAGAAGATACCAAAGAACTAATGCAGAGATAGGTATTAAATAGTCAGATGTAAGAGGTTAAGCACCTAAGGGACAGGAACAGAGACTGAGATTGTGTTTGTCTGTGGCATTCACAAGGAAATAAATCTTCTGGGATTTGGGAGGCAATAAAGTTAGAACAGGGCATGCCATGAGTGACTTTGTATGATTATTTGGGGTGCATGTTTAAGATCTTTTAATCCAAATAAGAAAATTGCTCACAAAGGTAACCATCTGTTTGTGCATACAATGAGGATGGCTGAAGAGAAGTAAACAGATGAGGTTTTCCCACTCCTAAAATGCATATATACACATTGTGATTATGGATCTAGATTAGAATACATATTTTGTTGTAATTAAGTTATCAGAAATGTGTGATTCTGTGTAAGCATTTCTAAATTTCAACTCTGTATTGGATTTCTGTTGATTTGAAACTTGGCAAACTCGCAGTTATATAACCTGTTACATTGATTATTGAAATGTCTCCAAAATTGACAGTACTGACTCACACTGTGTTATCTGCCTTGAGTATTAGTGAGAAAGGCAGACTACAAATAATGCATATAAATAAATAAATGCACACAGAAGACTGAATATGTGAGGTACTCATGAATGAAGACAGCAAATGTGGATAGAATTAAAAACCAAACTAAATAGAGGAGCTGTGAGGAACTTGCAAGGGGAGGAGAAATCCCATCCTCCTGTTGATCTCCTCTTATTTCTCTTTCAATAAACACCCACTCTCCTGCCTCTGCCCCTTTCTCTCCATCCTGCAGCCACCTTCTCCTTCCAAAACCTCCCACCAGCGTCCACACAGTGGGGCCATGTTCAACATTAGATACATTACAAGTGGGGAACCTGTTTAAAGCATTTGATTTTTGTAATAATAGTAAGAATTTCTTCTTCCTTGTTATGCATCTATATAGTTGTTTCTGCTCAATAAAAATTTATATAATAATAAAAAAGTGGGGAACCCGCAAGGACTTCATTTCCTCTGTATAAGGAGTAAATTTCCTCTTTCTCTCTTCCTGGCAGCCCCATATCCTCCTCACCCGGTTTCCTTTTTTCCTTCTCACTTACTAACCAACCTTTCATTTATCTGCCCTCACCAGTCTTCAGCTTCATTTATACCCAACCTTTCTCTCCAGTGGGACTCAAAGCAACATATATCATTTTCTTCTCTTTTTTATCCTCCCAACAACACTGTGAAGTAGATTAGTCAGAGATATACTAGCCTAAGGTCATTCAGCAGCTTCCATGGCAGAGTGGGGATTTGAACCTGGTTCTCCCAGATCCTAAACTTACATTCTAACACCACCACCACACTGGCTCTCAGCCTTCCCTCCTCCTGGCAGCCTCTTCCTGGGAAAGTTTTCTCAGTTTTAAAAGTTGTGTGGTAGCAAGTTGCTCAAGTGAGATGTATGGTGGCCCCTGCCAGGCCCTGCCAAGTTGAATAAGAGCCAAGCTACAAGTGACGCCTGACACAGGTTGGACACTTGTCAGCTTCCCTCAAGTTTTGATGGGAAATGTAGGCGTCCTGGTCTTGCAGCTGTAATGGAGAGCCAAGCTGTAAAACAAGGATGCCTACATTTCCCATCAAAACTTGAGGGAAGCTGACAAGTGTCCAACCTGTGTAAGGCGTCACTTGTAGGTTTCCACTAGACCCAGGCATGCTGCATGGCATTATTTCATTTTGTAGCTAGTGTTGCACCTGGGTGAATTGTGTAAGCTGCATGGTAGCAAGTTGCCTGGTGGTTGCTGCTGGGCTTGGCACTGAGGAGTGCTGGCTCCAGGGCAGGAGGGAAGGAAGAAGGGGTGGACTGGGAGACCAAAATAGACCTGGAGAAGACTCTTCTTCCTGCCTTTTACTGACAGATACCAAGATTTGAAGGCTGGTAATGTTGTTGTTGCCTAACTCTGAGGATCAATAGGAAATGAGAACTGGGGGCTGGTAATTCTGATCTCAGAGGGTATCCATTTCTTAAAGGTACAGGTGCTGCTTCTATAATTTTGGGATATTAATCCCACCAGTGTATTTTTTTTAACTTCAGATTTTCCTGTAAACCTAGGGCTTTTCTCAGGGTGGTAGAAAGATGTTTTGTTTGTTCATAGCTCCAGTCTCTAGATTGAAGTATCCACTGATGGGGGCATGTTGAGAATTAGATATATTGAGAAGCAGAAGCCTGCAAAATTCACAGGGGGCATCTGATTCACCCCCTTCTTTCTGTTCCTTGAAAGCTCTTATAACCGCGCCCCTTTTCCTGCTTTCTTCGTTCTTTCCTTCCTACCCACCAGCCAATCTACCTTTATCTGCCCCCTGTCTTCATCTTTCCCTTCTTCATTCTCCATGACAGTCTATCTAGGAAAACAATGGCTAAATCGAACAACGCTGCCTACTTGGCCCAGTTGCACAATGAGGAACCTGCAAGGACTTGCAGGGGTTATGTCACTTTCCCCTTTATCTCCCGCCCCACACTATTTCCTCTTTTCCTCCTCCTGTCAGCCTCAATATCCTTTCCCTTCTACCTTCTCTCCTTTCCATTCACCAACCAACACATCCTACCCCTAGGGTTGCCAGGTCCCCTTATCCTCCTGGTGGAGGGGGGGCTGCACTCACCTTTAGGAAGTCTTTGTTTGGGAATGGGCCCCCCTGAATATGCTCCCAGAATAGTATGATGATGTCACTTCTGGGAGTATTGTCATCTCGTAGGCTGTGGGAGTGCTCCTGTGCTTCACGCCATGGCCCAAATTGGCCCAGTGCAAAGTACGGGAGCACTCCTGAGGCCTACGTGATGACATCATTCCTGGAAGTGACATTATCATGCTGCACTGAGAACAAGCACCAGGAGGCCTTCTCCTGCACCTCACGCCCCATTGGCCAGGTGAATAGTGGCAGGAAGCAGAGGCTGGGAGTGGGGAACTCCTGCCCCCACTGGGAGACCAGCAACCCTACCTGCCCCCCCATCATTGACTATATTTATTATTTATGCACTTCATTTATACCCCACCTTTCTTAACATTGAGGGCCCAAAGCAGCTTACATTATTCTCCTCTCCTCCATTTTATTCTCACAAGAACTCCGTGAGGTAGGCTAGGGTGAGAGTATGTGACTGATCCAAAGTCAGCTGGTGATTACCTAGCTATGGCAGATTAGGAATTTGAACCTGGGTCTCACAGATCCTAATCTAAATCTCTAACCTCTATACCACACTGGCTTTTGTGGGGTGGTTGCTGTTGAACAGTAGCAGTAGCCAGTCCTAAACAAAACATGCAGGACATATGCTAGCAAACTGCCCAGAGGTTGCTGCTGGGTCTGACTCCAATGAGTCCTTCCTCAAAGGCCAAAACAGCTCTGGTAAGGACGCTGTTTCCTCCTCCTCCTGACAGAAACAAAGCCTTGATCGCTGGCAATACTGTTGTAGTTGCCTAGCAATGACTAATGAGGGCATGGCTCACATGGTGGTATCTCCCATTCTTCTCTCACCTGCATCACTGCTGCCACCACAAGTCACATAGCAGCAGAAAAAGGGACAGCAGTGGAGGCTCCTGCTCCTACTCTGCCTGTATCATTGCCACTTCTGCACTCGCACGATGGTGGGTGAGGGAGTGGTGGTTTCTGTTTCTCCTCTATGAGGACGATGGAAGAAGCTTGACTGACAGAAGCGCATGGTCTTTGCAAGTGCAGACCATGCCTCGGGGGGGGGGATTACCCCCCCTCATTTTTTTAACTTTTTAGATTCTTCTGCAAACATGAGGTTTTTCCAAGATTTGTCAAAATATCTCCTTTCTCTCTACATTGCCCTGATCTGCAGATTTAATTATCCACAAATAGAGCCCTGTTGAGAATCAGATATTAGAAAATGAGGAAAAAGTGAATGTATTTTACAAGGGCGATATGTGGTCATCTTAGTGATCTATTAGCTCTCTAGAGGAATGGTGATAAATGTGTTCAGCGTACTTGTAATGGTAACTTAAAAGCAGAGGATTGGGAACTAACACCAATGCTTATCCTTTTTGGTCTTCAAGGTTTAACAAGATTGCATTCAACGCAGTAAAAGAAAGCACATTCCAAAGACTGAAGCAATTGCAAGTGCTAGATATTGAAGGAAACTTTGAATTCAGTGACCCTTTGAAGAATGGGGATCATTCAGATGAAGAAATGGAAGAAGATGAAGATGAGGGAGAACAGGATGTGGAGGAAAAATGAAAACAGACATTGACTGAATCATGCATATCACATGGTAAAAATTATTTTAATTGCTTGTAGGGGGACACTAGCTATACTGTTCTTTAATTTGACTCAATCTTTTATGGAAACTCCAGCTAATATTGCAAAATAAATACATGAATTATCCAATGGGGGCAGGGGATCCCCTGCCCCCACCGGAGGACCAGCAACCCTGGCCGTCGTCACACGGGCTTTTATTTAGCGCTAAAATGGCGCTCTTTCCCTGCAAAAACCCACCTTATTCCGTCACTGTTGCGAGTGTCTGATTTCTATTTCTCACTCATTTTTCGCGCTGTAATCAGTATCCGTGCGATCACCCAGCAGCGATTCATACCGCCTCATAACGGGTTATCTCGCCACGCACGGCATTTTGCCCCTCCCATACAGCGGTGTAATTTTTTTTTTTAAAAATTGACCTTATGTCGCTATTGCGACGTGGTAAAATACAGATTCATTGGGGGATCACGTCAGACAGGGATTTTTCTCTGGACGATGGGATCTTTATGGAAGTCAAAATTCGCCAGATAAACATTTTCATCCAATGATGTGGCTGGTCAATGAGCGGGAAAACTTGGCCCGCCTATCAAGCTCGTTAGAGGTTGGGCTATCATCAAGGTTTTTCATTGTTATTTCGCTATAACGCTATAACGCAATTAAACGGAAAAATTTTTTTTTAAAAAAAGGAGGAGTTTTATCTGTGCCTGCTCGATATGCCGGCACAGAGCGCCACGGTGTGAACAGCTGGAAGCGCAAGGAGGACGAAATCTGACAGAAAAATGCGTCATGTAACGACAGCGATTGTAACGCTACATGCTGCATATTTAACGGAATAAAAGCCCGTGTGACGACGGCCCCTATCTGTCTCTGTTCCCAAACATGAATGTGAACATAGGCCATTTGTTCAATTATTTTTTCTGCCTTTGCATCCTGGCTTCTCAGTTAACCTTTCCTCTGCTAAATGAAGAACTGCTCTGTGTGTAGTTGTGTCAAGTCCCAGGCCATGGCCATCATGTACCAGGTCCACTTTGGCTGAAGTGCCTTCCCTTAACCTCAGGAAAAGTGAAACAGGGATTGAGCTCCACTCCGCTGGTACATACTCCTGGTCTCCTCATTCACACCTTTTAAAGGCCCTATCTAGGCCTGGGCATGCCCACTGGCCTCCTTCCCAGAAACCCTATGGGCTGTGGCCAAGCCTGTGAGGAACCAATACTAGCAATCTCTTCCCTGCCATTCCTTTTTCCTGCCCCTGACTGGAGCTCTCAGATCATCAGATAACTGGCTGTTAAAGGACCAGCTGTCACTGATCAGCAGGCTGGCATGCGGCTCTTTATTGGGTGGGTCCACTGTCCCGCTGGGCCTGGTGGACTCTGGGTTTGATGCTGTGGGGTGCCAAGAAGGGGGGGGGGAATCTGGCTTTGTCCCCCTGGAACAGGTTGCCATATTCTACAAGTCCCAATATTGGTCTTTTACCCCTTTAAGGAGTATAGAACCAGGACAATATTAACAGCTACTACATTGCTTAATCTGATAGTTGTGAAACTTGACTTCTGATGCCCTCTTAAAGATGCAGAAGTCCTTTATTCTTGAATTTGTTCACCCAAAATGCGGGAAAGTTTTATATTTCACTTCTGAAACCATACTTTCAGGCTTGGGCTCAAGTTGAAGTGGCAAGATTGCATCAGTTTGTTCTATGAATGTCTCCTCTAAAGAGGGTATCTTTCCAACTACCCTAGGCCTCAGAGAGAAATTGTTGGGATGAAGAAAGCACACCTATACACATTACTCGGTTGTTCCTTACTAAGGATGTCAAATCCACATCCTATAACTTTATGATGTGAATTAAGGGAAAGCTTGACCAACTACATTTTTTATCAGCACTCCAGCAATAATGAGGAGAAAGGCTTAGTGAAATTTTCCTTTTGATACCATTCTTAAAGATATGGGAAACATTTTCAGAGTTCCATCTGGCACACTACAAGCCAGTATAGACCAATATACTGCCTTGAGCAAGTAACATACATTCAACCTAACCTACTTCAGAGCCACTATAGTGTAACTGACTGTAATTTGGGAAACCTGGCTTCATATCTTCTGTCATGAAGCTTACCCAGTGACCTCAGAGCAGTCACACACTCTCAGCCCAACCTATCTCACAAGATTGTTGTGAGCGTAAAATGGGGAAGGGAGACCCATGTGTGCTGATCTGAGTTCTTTGGAGAAAGGATGGCATAAATATGTATTAGATCAACACTTTATTGTTTTTCTAAAGCTGAAATGTTTTTGAGCTCTGTAGCAGAAAAATGGAATGCGGATAATATAAATTATTTTGCTTACACCCAGGGCTTTTTTTTCAGCTGGAACGCAGAGTTCTGGAACCGCTTGAAAATGGTCACATGGCTGGTGGCCCCGCCCCCTGATCTCCAGACAGAGGGGAGTTTAGATTGTGGAGGGCAATCTAAACTCTCCTCTGTCTGGAGATCAGGGGACGGGGCCACCAGCCATGTGACCATTTTCTCTGAGGACAACCCACTGAGTTCCACCATTTCTTTTCCCAGAAAAAAAGCCCTGCTTACACCTATTACTCAGGGAAGGAACCCACAGTGTAAATTGATTTGAAGAGCAATCCTAAGCAAGTCTACTCAGAATCCTTCTCAGGGGCCTTATTCCCAAGAAAGTGTTTTTAGGATTAATCTGTTAAACAGAAAGAATGTTCCTCCCCACAGTTGTGGGAGTGGCAAGAAGAGCCTCCTTTTCCCCGGGCTAGTACTTCATAAGTCAACTAGAGGATGAAAAAGATGACCTCCAGGCATTTCCACAGTTTTATATATTGAGTAGCCGTTTTGTCAGATCAAGAAGAATGCTTTGCACAGCACAACTGTACCATGGACCCTCTTAGACGGCCTTACAGTCTGTCTGCTTCATTTCTGCCTTCACAACATATATATGATGAACCAAAAGAAGCTTCTAATGTGCTGTCCACCTTTCCACTGGAATGTAAATTTTCTCTGGGTGTCCGTCAGCTTTAGTACTTCACCTCCACATATCTGTAACACAAAATATTATCTGCAAGGCCATTTTATGTAGACAAGCATTTTATGGCCAAGAATGACTGGGTAGGGTGTGTGCTTTAATGGGTGGCTTTTAAAAGTTTGAGATATTTAAAGACTTTGATTACTTGTGTCTAGCTACTACCAACTGTGGGCTATTAGGCAGAACCTACTTTATAAAATCCTAAACAGTTCTTCCATAAGGTTTGATCCTTTGCTTAGGCTTGTTGCATTTTGAATAGTAGGTGCCACTGTCATTAACTATTTTTGATTTCATGTTCTGCAGGAAGTCATTCGGCAAGTGATATGTATCTCTGTGTTCGTATATTTGCATATAGCTGTATCTTTCTAGATATACAGACAGCAGAAAATGCAGCGAATTCCACATAGGTGGTTGGCTCAAGTGATACTTGACCAGGACAGTTGTTGAAGACAGTCTGCTAATGCTGGGGAGGCCTCAAGCATCATTCTAATCTACTTCATCTTCTCCAAGAACATTCCTGGATGTGTGGGGGGGGGGGCATGCAAAAGCTGGCTTTTGTTTCCCTTCATCCACTTCCCTGTTTTTGACATATAAAATAGTGAGGCTTTTTAGGGTGAATGCCTCCAAAATTATTATTCTCTGTCATTGTGTTTAAATGAAACACTGTATACATTCTATGTAAGTTTCCTTTGTACAAGTATGAAGTGTCTCAACCATCAGACAGCAAAAAGGCCAACTCACCATGCTGGGCAGTTCTGGCCCTCTTTTGGTTCAATATGTATATTTGGATTTAAAATGAAATCATATTATGGCTGGATCCCATTTATAATTTATCCCTGTTCCCAAAGCCTGCAATATGCACTCACCTTTATCAAGGTTTAAAATATCACATTATTGTATGTTGTGAAAATAAAAATGTATTTTTGCCTTTGAGAGGCTTGTTAAATGTCCTCTATCTCTATATGTGCATACACAAATGCACAGATTTTGCTTCCCATTGAAATACGATGATTTTTATCCCACTGTTGCCTCTGATGAAACAGGGCTTTGCAGATGTTCTGGAACACTATATATGAGATTATGAAGCTCCTTTATACCGAATTAGACCATTGATCCATTTAGCCCATTTCAATTTGCTTTGATTGGCAGTCTTCAGGAACTCAGAGCTAAAACAGACGAGACGCCTGACGCATGGAAGGCACGCGTCAGTTTCCTTCAATGTTCCACAGGAAATGTAGTGAGAAAGAACCTCTGCCAGGGAGAAGAGGGAGAGAATCCCTCTTCTCCTTGGCAGAGGTTCATTCTCTAGGCATCTCATCTAGACTGCTAAACTCCCTCTCACCACTGCCAGCTCTCCTTTCTCCCCTAAAATCACTCCACAGCCAGAGGGAGCCAAGTGCGCAGGTGGCAGCAAGAGGGAGCTGATTGCACCCTGGCAGTCAGAGGGAGCTGGCAGCGGTGATAGGCAGGAATGAGAGGGACAAGGAGCCAATCATCACTTCCAGCTCCCTCTGACCACCGCTGGTGCAATTGGCTCCTTGCTGCTGCCCGCACACTCGGCTCCCTCTGGCTGCAGAGTGGTTTTAAGGGAGCAAAGGGAGCCGGCGGTGGTGAGATGGAGCTGAGCAGACTAGACAAGATGCCTAGAGAAAGAACCTGTGCCAGGGAGGAGGGATTGTCTTCCTCTTCTCCCTGGCGGAGGTTCTTTCTCACTACCCTTCCTGTGGAAACTTGCAGGAAACTGACGCACGCCCTCTACGCATCTGACATCTCGTCTGTTTTGGCTTTCAGGCAAAAGGTCTTTCTCAGCCCTAATATATAACCAGAGATGCCAGGATATGAATCTAGTACCTTCTGCATACAAAGCATGAATGCTGCTGCTGAGCTATAACTCCTTTCCATCATAAAGTCCTACCACACAATCTAATCTGCCAGTTGCAGCCGTATGTGTACTGTTTGCTCTAACCTCTTCTTGTCTTTAGATTCTTCCTCTTTTGTGTTCAGAGCTTCTGTAGCATGATACTCAGGACAACATTACTCATGAGGCTTTGGGGAAGCAGAAGAGGAGGGAAAGGAAAATGGAGGAAGGAAAAAGGCAAGATTTACAAGAAAAAGCACAATAAAACAACCTGTCTCTGCTTTAAACCATACATAATGTGTCTTTCTTGCAAGGGCCTTGAGACACTAAAATAGTGTGTACTGTTCTATGAACTCCTGCCCTTACATATGGTCTGTTTCCACATGGCTTACCTCAACCCGGAACGCTGCACAACATGCTGAAAAAAACACAGAAGACAGCGTTTTCTCGCGCAAGTTTTGTGTGATGTTGCGCAAAACCCGCGCGAGAAAACGCGATCTTCTGCGTTTTTTTCGGCATGTTGTGTAGCGTTCCGAGTTGAGGTAAGCTGTGCAGAAATGGCCATGCTCTAGATACAATTGCATCCTGCTGTTATTGATGGATCACGGAATAAGCTATAGTTAATACCGTATCCTGATACATTTCTTGACAAAACTGGAATATTACTATAGATAGATGTACAAGTCTGAAATTAATGTTCAGGTAAGAGTCTGAAACTTGCTTCATAATAATGGTTTTCCTAGAAGTGGAGAAAAAAAATGTATTCTCAGTGTAAAAATCACATGTGGCTATTTTGCCACAAGCACATTTGGAAGCTGCTATGCATTGTAGCTTCTGTGTATCATAATAATAGGCACAAACTTCTTTAAGATATGGCATTAATTAGATTAATTTTTGTAGTGTGTTCTGTTCTCAATAAAGCCTGTAAGCCTTCTTTTCTCTAATGAGTGCTACTCTAAGAGCAGGACCTCTTGGGGTTTGGAAGCCTCCTACCCCTGGAACCCACAAACGAAGAGATGTCACAGCTTTCCTTTGATACAAAGGTCCTGATTGTCTCTCTGTGTGTTAAGTGCTGTCAAGTCACCTCTGACCTATGGCAACCCTATGAGTGAAAGACCTCCAAAACATCCTATCTTTAACAGACTTGCTCAGATCTCACAAACTGAAGGATGTGGCTTCTTTTATTGAGTCCAGCTATCTCGCTTTGGGTCTTCTTCTTTTCCTACTGCTTTCAACTTTTCCTATCATTATTAACTTTTCCAGAGAGCCTTGTCCTCTTATGATGTGACCAAAGTACAATGGCCTCAGTTTTGTCATTTTAGCTTCTAGGGAGAATTTGGGCTTAATGGGATCTAAAAGCCACTTATGTGTCTCTTTGGCCATCGATGGCAACTGCAAAACTCTCCTCCAGCACCGCATTTCAAATGAATCAATTTTCTTCACGTCAGCTTTTTTCATTCTCCAACTTTCACATTCATACATAGTAATGGGGAATACCATAGTCTGATTTATCTTGATCTTGGTCCCCGGAGAGACATTCTTATTCTTAAGGATCTTTTCTAGTTCCCTCATGGCTGCTTTTTCAAGTCTCATAGGGAAAAGCCTATGATGAGACAATCCTGATTGTCTGTCTGCTGTTAATCTGATATCAGAATGGCATGCACATAACCTTCTCCCACCCAGTTCTGTGCTTGAATATATGTAAAAGGTTCCAGCATATCCTTGGTTGCAATATTTGGCTACTGACACTTTTTAAATAGAATTGGCAGTGACTGGAATGAGGCACTGCTTCTTAAACATTTCTTTTGCCTCTGGTCAAACAAGGTTTTATATTTTTGTTTTTTGGGTTGAAGGTGATATACACAATAAGCAGTGATGTTCTCTTTTCATCCATCTTTAACTCTGGCTGCTTCCAGATGGTTAGAATTCTCCATGCTGCTTTCATTACTGCTGCAAAAGCAGAGGCATGCTGTCATGCCTCAGGTGGGCTGAGCCACCTTACGCTGCCACCACACTGGGATTTAGAGTCCCTTGGGAAGGCCCAGAGTACCCTCCCAACCCTTCTGACCTCCGTAGCTTGGCCAATAAACAGGTGTGAGGACCCAGCAGAGTAACAACAAACAAAATAGTTTATTTACCAGGTCAGCCTACCTGGATGAGGGCCTCTCTCCCTAGCAGAAACCTCCTCTGGCCTGCTCCCTGGAAGAAAGAATACAGGCTTTTCCCCTCCCAGACTTATATAGCACTAGCCCCCTGTGTTCTGATTGGCCAAAAAGGGCACCAAAACAGCCCAGGGGCTCCTGGGAATTGTAGGCAGGCCTACTCCCACTGCTAACAAGCTTCTGAGAACTTGCTAGGCCTTCCTGGCACAGCAAGATCATGACACCCCCCCCCTCCAGACCAAATCATGGGGTCCAGCTATCCGGATCCCCATTGATACGGTCTGCAACCATGGATCTGGGCTGTGCTCTGCCAGCTCTGGGATGAGATAGCAAGCAATAACTTCCCAAGAATGATAGGGCTTCAAGGAGTTTGCATGATAAACCCAGGGAGGAAGGTCTGTGTCTGGTGACTGGACTAGGTATTTCACCTCCCCCATGCGGTCCTTGATCTAACAAGGCCCCTCCCAGGAAGCATCCATTTTATTGCTCTTTATAGGCTTCAGCACCATAACTAAGTCACCAGCTTGGTAAACCTGCTCCCTGGCCTTTTTATCATACCAGGTTTTCTGTTTTCCTTGGGTTTCTTGCAGCTGCTTATGGGCTAGTGTTAAAGCTTCCTTTAGGTAGTTCTGAAGCTTGTCCACAAAGTCCAAAACATTAGTCTCTGGGGAAGGTAGGGAACCCTCCCAATGGTGTTTCACCAATTTCAAAGGTCCACGGACTTCCCTTCCATAGACCAGTTCAAACAGGGAGAATCCCAAGCTGGGGTATGGAACTGCCCGGTAGGCAAAAAGGAGCTGAGGCCAAGTCAAGTCCCAGCTGTTGGAATGGGTGGTTACAAACTTCTCAATCATCTCCTGGAGGGTCCCATTGAACCTTTCCACCAACCCATTTGATTGGTGATGATAGGGGAGAGTCACTAAGTGCTGAACCCCATGGCTGCGCCACAGCTTCTCCATCACCCCCAAAAGAAAATTGGTCTCAGCATCTGTGAGAGCCTCTAGGGGCCAACCCACCCTTGCAAATATATCTGCCAAGGCTTGGCAAATAGCATTGGCATCGATACGGCTAAGAGCCACAGCTTCTGGCCTGCGAGTTGCAAAGTTGACAATAGTCAATTTGGCAAGGGTCCCACCACATTAACAGCCACTCTCTCAAAAGGGGTGCCAATCACAGGTAGAGGCTGAAGTGGGGCTTTACCCTTATCCAAGGCCCTCCCCACAGTCTGGAATACCTCGCAGGACTGGAGAAACCTGGCAATGTCCTTGCCCATCCCCTCCCAATAAAACTGCTGCCTCAGCCGGTCTTTGGTTCTTTTTACTCCCGAACGGCTGCCGGGGTGATCATGGGCGAGGCTCATGAGTCAGAGGTAGACATGGGCACGAACGGGGGGAAAACCCTGAACACCCTGTTCATTGTTCAGTGCCATCCACGAACAACGAACAACGAACATGGACGAACATGAACTGTTCCCAGACATGTTCGTTGTTCGTGGAGGCCAGAACTCCCACCCCACCCCCCAACCTCACCTCACTTAGCCCCCCCCCTCAAACCTACTTACCTGGCCCTTTAAAGATCCCTTTAAACTATCAGGGAATCCCCCCCTGCCGCCTGCCAGCTGATAGTTTAAAGGGCCCTTTCCTGCCACGTGCAAGGGGCAGGGCCCTTTAAACACTCCACAAACTGACCTTCCCAATGTCCAATACCCACCAAATTTGCAGGGGACATAGTCCTCACTGTCCTCTGAAGACTCCCCAAGTTTCAGAGAGATTGCACCCTGGGAAAGGCATGATCCACGGGTCTCCCTGTTGGCTGTCATTTTCTCTTCACAGTGGCAAAAACAGGACTCTCTGCTGGAAGTACTTTGAACGGTTAAAGCCAGAAGGAGTTCAGACAGAGTTCAGTCCCTCCTTGCCTCTAGTTGCCAAGGGGATTGATTGCAGCAGGTGCCAGGCTGTCTGGCTTGCCGAACGGCTGCCGAAGGCAACGAACGAGGCTTTTAACAACCACCTGTTTGTTTAGGATGGGGCCTCACAAACAGCTTGTTCGAGAACAGCAGATTAGGCTGTTCGTTGGTTTTTTTCTGTTCGTAATGCTGTTCATACCCATGTCTAGTCAGAGGCAATGTTGGACTGGTACCAACAACTGACGATGCGGCTTCCAGCCACTCTGGTCACCTGTCCATCACGAACCAGGATCGGGTGACTGCACTGAGGGGAAGATCCTTCCTTGCCTGTTCAGGGGCTTCCGTGAGACTTGCGTCTTCCTCTTGCTCCTTCTGGAAAGTAGCTGAGGTCACTGGAGGAGACTCTACCTCTTTAAGTGTTGCCACAACGTCTGGAGGAGTCACTGGTACAGATTCAGCTGGTTGCAGCTTCTTAGTCTGGCTGTGGGTTAACACCCCTACGTAGTCTCTGGCACATCTGCCAAGTGCCTCTGGAATGTCCGCAAAGTCTTTCAGAAACTGAATGTACACATCTCCCTCTTGGTCAGCCTCAGGTTCTGCAGACTCTAGCTTGTGTTCTTTTGGTTCCTGGAGCACATGCTCTACTAAGTCTTCTCCCACAAACATGGCCACTGGAGTATAATCGTACACAGCAACTTTCCAAAGTCCATTTCAACCTTCATAGGTAATTGGTACCTGGGCGATGGGCAGCACAATACCTTCTGCTTCATGCAGGCGCCTTACCCTCCTTTCTTCTTTCAGGAGGAGGTACTTGGAATCGTTACGAGAGCGATGGCCAGTAGTCGGGAGAGAAGCAGTATCTCGCCAAGCAGCAACTTCACAGCCATCCACCATGACTTTCTTCCGGTGGTGCCGGGGAATATACTCTGGATCAAATGCAGGAGAAGTAGTCTCAGGCCTCTCTGGGATCATGTGGTGCATGTCAGCCCTGGCCTTGGGGCACTTATTCCGAAAGTGGCCCAACTGGTTGCATGTAAAGCACCGTGGCACCTTCTTCTCCACTGTGGGCGACTTCCCACCAGCACTTGGGAAAACAGGTTGCTGTTGCTGGGACGGCTGTCCTTTTTCTTCTGGCTGCTTTCTGGACTGGGGTGGAGACTTAGGAGACTCCATTTTATGCCAGTCCCGATAAATGCTGTACCTCTGCCCTCTGGAAGCTTCAGCCAGTTGCTTCACCCACTGGCCTTCTTGAAGGGTAGAAGGACTCTTGTCCACAAGCAGGCACCGAATGTGCTCAGGAAGAAGATTCAGGAACTGGTCAATGCACATCAGGGCCTTGACATCAGCCAGCGTCTTGGCTTCTGCAACTTCTACCCACAAGTCATGGGCTTTTCCCAATCTGTGTATTAACTATGGGTAGGACTCTTTATCTTCAAGTCAGATCTCTCTGAAGCGTTTTCAGGCCCCTTCCTTGGTGAATCCCACTCTCTCTCTCTCTCTTACTCTTTGCTTGAACAGCTTGTAATCTGTTCTCTCTTCGCCTTCCATCTGGATGGACACTGAAGCCAGGACACCGCTCAAGTGCAGTCTCAGCTTTTCCATGTATTGCTCTGGGGGGACCTTGTAGTCAATGCAGACTTGTTCAAAATTCTGCAGGAAGGCCTCGATGTCCTCTCCTTCCTTGTACAAGAGGTACTTCCGATGGTCCTCTTTCACCGGGGCATCTGGAGGAGGCGGACCCTTTGCGAGCTTAGCCATCTCAAGCTCATGCCTCATTCTCTCTGTTTCCAGCTTCACTTTCTCTTTTTCTAGCTCCAAGTGAGCTTGGTTCTCTTTTCCCTTCTTTCTCAAGCTTCACTTTTTTTCGAGCTCCTAGCGAGCTTGGTTCTCCTTCTCTTCTTTCTCAAGCTTCATTTTCTCTAGCTCAAGGTCTGCTTGCTTAAGTTGCAGCTGACGACACAAGACCTTTTCATTCAGGGGCTCCATTGTTCTGGCTGTCTCTTCCTTCTCAGACATGGGCCCAGCAGCCCTTGTTTGGGTCTTGCTTCTAGGAACAGGCGCGTCCTCTGATTTTATCTTCCCAGTTTGGAGGAGCATGCACTACCTATTCTAGCCTCACTATCCGGTTGACCCGACAGCTAAAACATAAACAAAACCCCTTTCACCACACCGTTACCAGACCTTTACTTGGTCTTGCAAGCACCTTCAGCAAATGTGGCTTCCTTGAGCCAAAAGCAAAAAAGGTTATTGTTGTTGTTTTGCCAAAGCAAAATGTCACTCTGTCTTACCAGGGTCCAAAATTAGTCCATCCCACCGCTACAGCCACCATGTCATGCCTCAGGTGGGCTGAGCCACCTTATGCTGCCACCACTCTGGGATTTAGAGTCCCTTGGGAAGGCCCAGAGTACCCTCCCAACCCTTCTGACCTCCGTAGCTTGGCCAATAAACAGGTGTGAGGACCCAGCAGAGTAACAACAAACAAAATAGTTTATTTACCAGGAGGTCAGTTAATCAAGCAACAAACAAACAAGCAAACAAGGTACCTTAGCAACAATAGATGTGTAAAAGTAAAATAAACAAAAGGCCCTAGCACGACTGAACTCACTGTCCCTC
This sequence comes from Eublepharis macularius, assembly GCF_028583425.1. NCBI lineage: Eukaryota > Metazoa > Chordata > Lepidosauria > Squamata > Eublepharidae > Eublepharis > Eublepharis macularius. Next base: position 86,153,483 of record NC_072794.1, on the reverse strand, counting down.
TGTCTGCCAGGCCTGTCTTCTCATTCTACCTTAGGGTTGCCAGGCTCCCTCAACCTCCCGGCAGGGGGATTGGGACCTGGCACTCACCTTTTGGGAGGGGGGGGTGCGCATGCGCTCCCACAAGCATGATGACATCACTTCCGGGAAGTGACATCATCATGCAGCGCCCCCCCCAGAGCGTGCCCATGCTTCGAGGGGGCTTGGATAGGGGCCGCTGCAGCCCTCCACAGCAGCCCAAAACGGGTCTGATCCATGCCAAAATGGGCTCATTTCAGGCCCATTTTGGCGTGGATTGAGCCCGTTTTGACCCGCTGTGGAGCGCGCTCCTGCCCTCCGCAGCAGCCCAAAACGGCCCCATTTGGGTGCAGATCAGGTCCGTTTTGAGCCGCTGTGGAAGACAGGAGCGCTCCCACGCTCCACAGTGGCCCCGATCCCGGCCAAACTGGGCTGATCCAGGCAGCTGCTGTGCACAGGAGTGCTCAGCACCACAAGGGAGCATGCACAGAAGGTGCACGCCCCCTGCTGGCCAGGTAAGTGGGGGTGGGATGTGAGGGGTGGGGTGGGGGATCCTCCACCCCCACCAGGAGTATGGTATCCCTACCCTACCTGGATAAGGGCCTCTCTCCCTAGCAGAAACCTCCTCTGGCCTGCTCCCTGGGAGAAAGAACACAGGCTTTTCCCCTCCCAGACTTATATAGCACTAGCCCCCTGTGTTCTCATTGGCCAAAAAGAGCACCAAAAAGCCCCAGGGGTTCCTGGGAATTGTAGGCAGCCCTACTCCCGCTGCTAACAGGCTTCTGAGAACTTACTAGGCCTTCCTGGCACAGCCAGATCATGACACATGCCCATTGGTGATGGAGCTTCTTTGTAGGAGTTTTCTGCACACTTTATAGTTGCTATTTTCACTGCTATGCCACTGGAGCACTGATGACAGAAAATTACACTGATGTGGGCAGGACCTTTGAAAACATGTATCTCCCTGTCCAGATGGTGTGATATCCTTGGACTGTATTCTTTGCTAAAAGATTGGAATAAAGCAGGTTTGGGGAAAGCATACAAAGGACAAGGAAAACATGGAATGACATGTGGCTGCTTCAATTTTTTTTCTCTGTTTGGAATCAAAGAAAACCTCTGTATGGAAGTAGGCTCTCTTGTCTCCTGTGAGGTTTTACTGCATTCAGAATTACTTTGAGTAGGATTTGAAATAGTAAAAGGTGGTGAAAGAGAGAAAGAAGAAGTATGAGAACTTGTTCCACATAGAAAGAAATTCCAGATACATGAGCCCACAGCAAAACCTCAGCAATGTTTTGGTGGAGCCATATTATTGTTTATTGGCTTAAGCTGACTTACTCAAGCTGTCTAGCAAGTGTTCTATGACTATAATTCTGCAAGGAAATCTTTTTACAGTGGCACTTTTTAAAGGTTGGGGTTTGTTTTTTGCCATTTGTCACCACATTTGAAGTTCTTGTGTATAGTTCCTGCTCCTTAACAGAGGACTTTTACACATGCACACATGCACACCAATTAGCTATCTATTCCCCTTATATAAATTGTATTATCCCAGTTGCAGCCTGGCAAAAAAACCTGGAACAAGCAGAGAATTTGAAATCCAAAAGGAGGAGTTTCTAACTGTAGATGGGCATGGAAAGCATCTGATAAAAAGCCATGACAACCAAAACTGTCAAAAAATCTTTAGGATAGTAATTTACTTCCTTACTGAATTTCTCCAAAGGATGATGATGTTGTACAATCCATATGCATATGTTACTCTGATTAAGGGGAAAGAGGATCTAGCCATCAAAGCAGGGCTTCTGATGTGAATGCATTGCATTTTTCTCCATCTTTAATCTGTGCTATTGAGGAGAGGGTGGTGAAGGTGTGTGTGTTTCTTTCAGCTGCAACATTTATGACAATCTGAAGTCTTATGTGGAATATATTGGCCAGCACAACACCATTTGGCCATGTTTAAATTTTTGATTCACATTATTAAACTCATCAACAATAAAATAATATATAGTCTAGTAAATATGCATAAATAACTTGGGTGCCAAAATTTAAGCTCCATTATTAGAATTCTAGCAGATTACTTCTTAACTATACAAAATGGGTTTTTTGTGGGGGGAGGGGGGAGAGATACACAATCATATAAAATATCTACCCCACTGAATAAAATTAATCCCAGTAACTTTTATGCTTCTGTCCAGTACTCTATTAGGAACCAATTGGTTAAGGGACTTTGTTGTAAATCTTCTCTAGCCTTCAACAGGAGAGTATAGACATAATGCTGAAACGGTATAGAGACCTTCATTTTCTGAAATAGCTATAGGAAAACTTGACCCCAAATTCTGCCTGTATCTTTTTAAAATCAGGGAAATTCAGCTGTGATGGTCCTAAGCGGGTGGCTGGGCCTCATTTGTAATCTCCTTTCCCAAAGGCAACAGATTTCCAGGCTGACCATCTGCTTATAATATACTATTGCTGTTGTTAGTAAAAGGTAATCTGTATTACCATTGATGAAAATAACCCTCTAAGTCAGAAGGCTTTGTCTTCTCTATTGAAATATTCAGATATTGGGAAATAATGGATCAGAATTTGTGCATAGATTGGGAGCAATCCTGCCAAAGATATATTTATTTGATTCCCCCCCCCTTCGCTTTCCCAAGGGAAACAAGGTACATAATTATAAACAGAATGTCATACATTAAAATTAGTTAAAAGCACTTTCGTTTCAGTTAAAATAGAAAAGAACTTTGAACTCTAGTTTATTTAAACAATGAGAATTTTGGCTTAATTGTGCTCATTATCTATCCTTGGCAGATCTATCAAGAGGTGCTTGCAATGTTTACTTTTAGTGGGTGCTAATTATGAGCAGCAACATCTAATGGGAACTCGCTAGAGTAAGGTTTCCAAACTGCCAAGACAGTACCATTTAGGGAGTACAGACTGTTTTGCCTTTTGCACAGCAGTAGGATTTCTTAAAGGGTGAAGGACATGGGTAATGAGTCTGTGAGGGCAGCAGGCAAGAAATGAACTGTCTGAGGGAGAAGGACAAATGAAAAAGACACCCCTACTTTTCTCATTTTATTCATACAATGCCAAGAGAAAGGCTATTGTTAGGAAAATGGCACACTTCTGGAAACTGCTGCCTGAAATGACTCCTTCACCTCACTTCATGATAGGCTACTCCTCCTGTTAAGAAGCGTGTAACAAGCTGGGAAAGAAATGACATGGAGGGGTATATGATTCTGCAAAGGAGGGTGTTTATTTATTTACTTCATTTATACTCCGCTTTTCTCACCACGGGGGAATCAGAGCACTTACATTGTTCTTATCTCCTCCATTTTATCCTCACAACAACCACCTCAGGTAGGTTAGGTTGAGAATGTATGTCTGGCCCATGGTCACCCAGCAAGCTTTCATGTAGGGCTGCCAGTCCCCCACTGGGGGGCAGGGGATTCCCCGCTCCCAGCTTCTGCCTCCCACTGCCACTCACTTGGCCGATGGGGGAAAAGGCCCCAGGGAAGGGGCCGAGGAGGCAAAAAACCTCCTGGACCAGTGAGCAGTGGGCGTGCTCCCCGTGCGATGACATCACTTCCAGAAGTGACATCATAGTGCCTGCTGGGAGTGCACATGTGAGAAAATCACTCAGGTAAGTGCCAGGTGTCCCTCCACCCCTCCAGGAGATTAAGAGAACCTGGCAGCCCTACTGTCACGGCAAAGTGGGAGGAATTTAAATCTGGTTGTCCAAGATCCTAGTCTGATCACTAACCACTATATCACACAGGCAGAGTGTAGCAGCTGTGGAAATATGCAGGTATTTGAGAGTATAAAATACAAGTGAATTAGGCACACAGGTTTATAGGATGCAGTATATCCAGTTTCAAGGTTTGAGATGGACACGAGATTTAGAAGGGGAGCATGATTTCATACAGTTTAAGAAATGCTGCTCTGTTACTTGTGAAAAATGGACTAGGAAGTAAATGATAAGGAAAGGCTACATCTTGTCAAACAGTGAGACAGAAGGTATCAAATAAAACTAATTAGGGAAATGCCACAAAAATACAATATGTAAACATAAATCACAGTTGTCAAACATTACCAATGTGGAGCACCTCATAAGAAATGTTTGTTCTAGATAGTTCCTCATATTTTTATGCTGTCATTCCAATTCTCTCCACTATGAATATATGGAAGCAAATGCATATGTAAATGCATCAGTTATGTAATGTGTATCTCAGTTTCATTAAAAAGTTCCAGTGGGCTCTGCTATAGACACAAATTGCTGCTTGGATGTCCAAAGCTGCTCAACAGATTGGTCACAAATGATGTGTATTGAAAAAAAACTCATCTTTTAAAAAATGCTTTGTAAACGTATGTTAATGTTCTTGTAATACTTAGTTACACATTGCAGATTACTTTTTTTAACAAGGAAATTTCAAAACATATTTATGGTGTATCTCACTTTTAGGAAATATCTGGATTTGTGGGATTCATAATGGGTTTATAGTTCTTCCCAAGAACAAAGCAGATGCTGCTTTAGCATCTATACTAGCATCTAGCATTTATGCTAGAATAACTAGTGAAAACTTGTTCTTGCTGAGACCAATTATTTTCAAAATGCTTTCCACTAAACAAAGCCAATCAGAGTTATGGATAATTACAACCCTACTGTTATGGAAGCCAGTTCCTAGTCTTCAGTGTATATTTTACAAAAAGTGCTCTGTTTTTAAGGACTGCCAGTATTTGAGCCCCTGACAATAACCTTAAAGATGGAGGGTTCCCCATATATATGTTATTGGCTGAAAGAAGATTTTACTTTAATTCAGCTGTTTAGTATCCTGTTTATAAGTTTGTCTGTTTTAACATAAGATGTCACTGAACACTGACATGACATTTGATGTAACTGTTCAGAGCAGAAATCTGCATGTTTGAATATGAACTTGATTCCTACACCTGTTTGCAAACAGAGAGAACAAAATGTAAAGTATAATACTTTATCCAATAGCACTATGATCTTGCTCCAAAAGCAGCTTGCTCCAATAGCACCTTGATCTTGCTCTTTTTGATTACAGACCAACATGGCTACCCACCTGAAACTGTAATACAATAGGAAATTCACAAAGCTTTATAGATGTCTCCCTTGAACATTGAGACATTGGGATGAAAGACTGGGAGGATATTTTGGACAATACTTTGTGTTTTGAGGGCAAATCCCACCTTGACACCCATGTCAATTTACAAGAAGACAAGGAAAGATGTAAAAGAAAATGCAGTATGTGTGACATCTCCCTTGAAGTCTGGGGTATGTGAATGAAAGTTGGTGTACAAGTTCATGACAACGATCTACGTTTGGAAGAGCAGACCCTCACACCCAATTTAAAAGGGGGCAAAGAAAGTGCATACTGAATTATAATGTGGTATCTGAAATAAGGCCTCTAGTTCACTAATTAAAATAATCATTTGATTATAAGAAAAAATAAAACTCTCATTGTCTTGCATCAGTTTACTGTCACAGCTATTCATGATACTATTTCTTCAGCATGCAATTGTGAATGAGTCAGTAAGGTTTAAGAATCAAAGTTGTTTATATAAAAATTCTAACATGATCATTGTTAGCCCTCTGGGAGCTATATTATAGGAGTTAGTATAGGTTTTCAGTTTTTCTACTCCACAGAATATTTTCCACATGGACTTGTCTGCTCTTTATGTCTACCATAGAACTCTTCCCTTTGCAGAATATTTTGAAGCATGTTCTAGGATACAGAGTGAATTTGGGGCAGCAGACTGCCCATTTTGACAACCCCCCCCCTTGTTCCTCATGCCCGTAGTGCATGAAGAGCAAAATGAGCAAAAAAGGAAGGGGGGACAGCATCACGTGACTCCTCAACGTCATTTATGGCAGTAACATCATCTTGTTGCATGACTAGAGCATCACACAATGTTGTGATGTGACTCCAGGTTTTCAACCAGAATGATGGCCTGCTGTCACATGATGCTGTTTATGCCATTCTCTCCCTCCCCACAGCTCCTGCCAGTTGCCAGCAACCCTACAGTGAATTCATTGTCAAGATCTGCAGGGCTTCATCATTGTCCTGTGTGAACTGAGAGTACACCCACCACAGTCAACACTTTTCTACAACTGTTCATAGCTATGGCAAGCTATCTTTCCAAGATGCTTGTCTGACATTACTGATCTCACCCTGATCAACTTCTGATGAATGCTAGGATTCCTTTGCACATTTGAAAGCTACTGGGTCACTAGATTAAAATATATTTGTGTTTTCCAGGTTTGAACAAACAGGACTCATTACTATCTACATAAAATATCATCAGGAGGCAGGAAGATTGTGGGTTTGAATCACACACTGGATCACTGCCTTTAGTGTTTCAGGAAGCTATCAGCATCTGGATCTATTTTAGGGCTGTTGAAAAACTAGACTCCAGAAGAGGTTGCTTTCCCCCTGCTTTAATGCTGTTCAGTTATCCTAAAGCTATACTTGAGGCAGCGAAAGAAGTGCTTTCTTAAATTTCTGTGGTCCATTGGTATGTTTTAAATTTCCAGTGCAAAAATATATACTCAGAATTTCTTCAAAGTTAAGGCACAACTAATACTTATTTATGTACCTTTGTAGTTTAAAAGTATAAGAAGTGCTTTGCTGGATTAAACAAAAGTCCACATAGTTTGCCATTATTTGCAAGAATCCCAGCAACCAATAGATTTTATATGGTCTGCCAGAAACTGGCCAGTAGTCCATCACTATATAAGTCCTGTCACCCATGCCCTAGAACAAAAGTAGCTAATCTGTGATGTAGTGTACGTGATCGATGCAGTCTTTAGTCTTAACCAGAATGTCCTGAGTTAACTGCAAACTAGTCCACCCCAGGCTTAATACTTGGTTGACAATACAGCAGGAACTTTATGAGAAAGAATTGGGAGTATTTGTTTTGTTTATTTTGGATTCTGAGATAATTAAATCCCACAGTTTGGCCTCTCAGGCATCAAATTTTTTACTTCTGACGGTCAAACTAGATTTGATGTGAAAGCTCCAAGATCCAGATCACTCATTTTTTAAAAAACTTTAAAGCAACCACTGGGGACTAAAGGATCAGGGGAAAGGGACTAGCATTAACCCCTTCCGTTTGATGCCATCACAGCTTCCTAACTGCTAGTTAGCCTGTGGGGAAAAACAGGTACCCGTATGGCATTCAGTGTAGTGAAAGGTAATAGGATGGTCTCCCAATGTTAAAGAAAATTAATAGAAACAGAAAGAGAATTAAAAGAAATGCCTACATGCACAAACACTCTGGTTGGAGTCATCTGTTACTTTTATCTATATACAACATCAGCAATCAAACTAGAGTCTGACTAAAGGAACTTTGCACCTCCCAGTGTTCTAAGGAAAAATGCAAACTAGTTAGGCATTTAAACTGGCTGTTGCAACTACATTGCTTGTTACACTGGAAGGTAGGAAGTAAAAATCTGGTGCAAAGTTTCCTCACATGCTTTCCTTTATTTATTCGAGGCCCATTTTTCTAAAATGTTAATCATTTTTTCAGTCAGGAGAAAAAGACAGGAGACAACTGAAGGAAACTGCAGCAGTTCACAGCTATTTCCTTTCCACTGCAACATATGGTTCATCCCCTAAAGATCTGCAGATAGTTCACTTTATATTATCTTCTGAGCCTAATGGGATAATATGCTTGTTGTCTTCTGGAGAACATACGAGAACCATATTCAACAGTACAAAGTGTCTACACATACCACTTATATAATCAACAGCTGCAGTGAATATATTGCTGGAAAACTATAATTTATCCATATGCCTTAGAGTGCAACTGAATTCACAGTTTCCCTGCCTAACTGGGCCCCTCTGCCAAACTGCTCACAATGGTTTCCAATGGGAGCTGGAAATTAAAGACAGGTCAGTGCTGTAACAGCAGCATTTTCCTACCTTACAATTATCGAGGTATTGGGAAATTATATATTGAAGCTATGCTAGATCAGCAGGTAGGGATGTTGTGATGGACAGAAAGCTGTCTGGTTCCTAGCTGTCAAATAACCAGTCCCATGTGAATGTCTGAGCAGATTTGAACGCAGGAGCAACATACAGTTTTCAGAGAGCTCATGGAATGTTGAGGGAAGTACGAGCAGTTGACAGTGGTCTGACTCTTGGAACAAGCAGAAATATCAGAATTTTAGGTCTGGTTCTTGGAGAGGAAACAGACATATTGGAAGTAGAGTCTGACTCCAGGGTGCAGCAGTCTGGGTAGATTAGAACTACTGCATATAAGTGAGTCTAATATGGTTCATGTTTATCCATCAGAAAGAGAGAGTTACTGGAAAATGTTTGTCAAGTCTTGACAGAAATTCTCGAAGATATTATTTATCTTAGCCCAGACTGTAACATTACTTTATTGTGAAACTATTCTCTGTGTCTCTAACTACCTAAGTATATGAACCATTCTGAGAATAAAAATAGAACAAAGTTAAAAAAACCCTGCCTCAAGAGCATCATGAACAATTGGGAACCCACTATTTTAAAGCCATAGAAATAAAACCTTAAATACGCTACCATACAATAAGACCTTAAAAGGGTGAGGGGAGTTGTAAGCATGACTAAATGCTCCTGAAATTATAGCAGATTGTCACAATGTTCCCACAGGAGAACAAGAGGAGGTATTTGTTTTCCCTAACACAGAATTTACTGAAATAATTTTATTTAATGTTTGGAAATTAGAGCACTAGTATCCATACTACTCAGCAAAGAGAGACCCTACATCATTCCTAGAGTAAGAAAACAATAGCAGGCTTCTAAGCCTGAAATAGGTTTACTATCTCTACCCTCATCAGGGTGGGGAATTCCCTGCCCCCAGCGAGGGCTTCCTATCACGCCAGTGTGTGTGTGTGGGGGGGGCATCGACAATGTTCTGATGTATGGATTACACAATGTATGGATTATTTCCATGCACCTGGAAATAACATTAGCATCTTGCCGGTGGCTGACAAGGGCACTCTAGCATTTGGGGAAATTCTATGGTTGAACCTCCACAATCTGGTAAGTCCCTCCCCCCACCCCCAATCTTTGTTGCCAGGCCTAAAATCTTCATTTTAAAGAAGAGCCTTTCTGGTTATTTCACTGTTCAGAATGTTGGTTGTACTCCAATATTGCTTGTTCTGCTCCAAAGCCGTTTCTTATATTGCTGAACAAGTCTCACAAGATCTTACAAGATTATCAGCTTGTCCCATAGATATACTCTGATAGGAAGAGGCTAAATTTTATTTTTCCCAGCAGTATTCCAGGAGCTCTAAGAGCTGAGTAATAGCTCAGCTTTCCTAGCAGTTGTATTGGGAGGGCGGGGGGAGAATGCTAGACCTGTTGAATTTGCTATACACTGGAACTGTGTGCTGTGAAATGCTAGAAGGAAACTTCAGTCCATTGTAATTTCTCCAGGTCCAAGCCCGGCTCTGGAAGGCAGCTCCAGCCCATTTCAATTCCTTCCCGCCCAGTGGTTGCGATCCCACACAGTTTTAGACTGGAGAGGTGAAATTGACAGAGCCTCTGGGGCAGTAAAGATGAAATTAACAAACCCTCTGAGGAGCAATCTCCCTAGGCTCTTTCATTTAAAACTACACTTCCTGGCTAACATTGCGTCTTCCTACACTTGACAAACACACACCAAGGTGTCTCATGTAGAGAGACTCTCTGTAGTAACATTGGACTTGCTTGGTGGCCATCCATCTGAATACTAATCGGGGCTACCCTGCTTGACTTCCAATATCTAGAGGAGATTAGGCTAGGCTGGGCCATTCAGGATCCTTCCAAAAATAGCTCCCCAAAAATAGATAAAGAAGAGAAAAAACACCGCATTAGGGGTTATTATGACCCAGTGGGTGGAGCTCTGCAACTCACACAAACTGAAGATCACTATCGTAGAGGTTTCTGGGACATGTTCTAGAATGCATTCAGTTCACATGGAGCACTATTGGGGCTCACTGTTGCTCCTTGTTAATGAAAAATACACTCTCTAACTTACCTGACATTTCTCTGTGGCAGTTGCAGACGAAGATCAATATATTATGCAAGAATTATACTTTGTTCCTCATTAATGGTCTTGGCACTGTGACACTCCTGATAAGCTTCCAAAAATCTCAATATCCCCAGGAGAACAGTTTGGCAATCGCGTGGTTTATAAATATTTGAGTGTTTTTGATTGGTGGCATGCAACAGTATTTAATATTTGGCTGGATTTCATAGCTGAAATGTAATTGTAGTACTCTGACAGCATGTAATAGTATCAGTGCTATATATTTAGTATTTGACCACTTTAGAGTTTTAATGTTTGAACAAAATAAAATTAATCAAGAGAGATGTCAACATGTCCATTTGAATTTTGGTGTATACATTTTACATTTAAATTTAGAGGTTCAAATACTGAGTATGGCAAAATTGGAAAACTAACTGGTGTAAAATATAAAAATATTTTCATTTCAGTTCTGTTCCAAAATACACAAGAAAGCTCTTCACTCTAGTAGTGTATGGCATGTTTATTAAAAACTTTTTCCATTGAAAACATTGGTAATACATGAAACATTGCTTTATAATTTAAGAACTCAAGAAATACCCAGGGTGGGAGAAGAAGGGGGAGAGGGAGAAAGAGAGTCCTCAGCTAGATAAATATAATGAAAAATAAGCATCAGGGATCCACAGTAAGTTTCCACAGAAGTCACATCTTAGGTGTGCAGATGTGTAGTGTCAAATTCTTGTTTATTTCTCCCCAATGGCTCCATCTCCTCATTAGACGTCCAGTGCAATCTTACGCACACTTAGTAGAGATTAAACTTACTGAATACAGTGGAACTTAGTTATGAATAAACCTGCATAGGCTTTCTTTGTACATGACATAAAAGTTACTCCCTCTCTATAATGAAAGAATAAGGCAGGGGTGAAAGATACCCAGATTGCAGAACAGCAAGTGGTCTGGGACAGTAAAACTTCAGGGAACGAGGAGGGGTGAGGCAAGATATGAGAGTGTGCAGAGGCATGGTCAATCAACTATGATATCAAGCCGAAACTGAAGAGGAAGCTGTTTGCCACGAAAGACATCTTTTCTCCAAAGCAGGCACTGAAAAGGAAGGTCGCTTCCAGTCCCAAGAGAAGTCAAGTTCCCAAGTCCTAAGCAGAATATGAAATTACCACTAATGAGGCTTGCAGGATTGGAGATATATGGACCCAGAATACAAACCTTAAACCATTGCTTGCCAGGCAATGTTCAGAAGAGCGCTGCTGATACCACATAGCACTTTTGCAACTAAGATATCCTAGGATCCTGTACTTTAAATTTTTTAGAAGGAATTCAGCTGGTGTAGTTTGTAATGTAACTACAATTTGTCATAAAGTTACACCTGCCAAAATGTTGGTTTATTTGTTGCATTTATATCCGTACTTTCCTCCAAGGAGCTTTGTGATTTATATAGTTCTCTCCCTATTCCCATTTCAACATCACAACAACCCTGTGAGGTAGGCATAGAGATAGCAACTGACCCAGGATCTCCAGTGAATTTTATTGTTGAACAGAATTTGAACCTGGACCTCCTTGGTCTAAGTGTTTAACTAGAAGAGATGCTTGGAGATCAGATTTCCTCACTTTAAAAAAGTAGATATAGCAGCTGTGCAGTGACCTTGTTTGATATTTGATTTGCATGTTTGTGGATGGGAGGAGGACAAGAATCACATTTGACTGACAGAACCAAGCAAGGGTGGAAGAGTTACCCCCCCCCTTCCAGCTGAATTGCAGCTCCAGTCTAAATTGGGGAACTGCATTAGCTGCTATTTCTATTTTTAAAAGAATGGGTAATTCCCATCATCACAAATCTACTAATGTCTCATCTGGTTAAGGAGTAACTCTGCACATATCGTGGCTTTCAGGGTAGAAGAAATTCTCTCTTTAGCACAACTATTGAAGATATTCTGATCACATCACATCAAATCCAGTTTAGAACTCTGTAATTGGCAGTCACAATCTGTCCAACAGCTACTGTGTTGCTTCCTTATTCCTCAAGCTGTTCCATGGTCAAATGCATGCCATTTCCATATAGAAGCAAAGGAATGTTTAGCTGGACACTTGAAATGAAAAAAGTCTAGCCAAGATCCCATATGTGGGGGGAAAGTATGATTATGCATTCAGAGAAACAAATTGAAAGGTGGAGATCATAATAACATTATGATGGAACTGAGGGCAACATTACAGTAAACTGGGCCACATCCATACGCATTGGATCCCAGCCTATGTTTAGTCTTATTTCTGACCACAAGTCTATATTAGTCAAGAGATCTGGGCCACAAATGCCATCATATATACAGTCTATACAGATGAGAGAACATTACGTACTCTTCTTTAGCACCAGTTTTTTTGTTTAGGCTCCCATAGTCCAGACACTGTGAACACTAACACTTATGGAGCTACATTTTAAAAAAGGATGGAAGGAAGAAAGAAAAAGCAGCAGCATGCACCTGGCACTTGGAAGGCAAACTGACATTTGCTTGTTGGGAAATTTTGAGATTGCTGTGTAATAACTACCTTTCAAGTGTCTCAAGAATGAGTGTGTCTTGCTAATAATAAAAGCGTTAAGAAAAATCTATTGTTTCAACAATAAATGTAATTTGCAGCATGCATATTAAAAACCTTGCAAATTAAAAAAAATGCCAAGTAACAAACCGCTGTTTCAGAATCCCTATTGTGTTTCATCCACCACCATCATAATCAATGGAGGTATAGGAGAAGAAAAACTAAAATGCAGCCTTGACATACATGTTGCAATGAAATAGACATATCAGATATACAGAAAATAATCTTTAAATAGAATGATAGGTGGTATGGACTGTGATTTGTTATGGCAAACCTTTTATTTTGCAAGGTTTATAAGAACTGTTCTGTCTTCCAAATAAAAAATAATACCCTGGCCTGTTCTTTTCAGTTTGTTGCCATATTGCTTGAGGCCAAATATTAGTGCAGTTATCATAGATCATCCTAGAATTCATGATTCCTCTCTTTGGTTAGTGAGACAGAAGACATTACTGAATACTACAGAGTTATCCTCAAAATTAATGAGAGTAGGAGAAGGGGAGCTGTTAGGAACCATTTTTACAGGATCAGACTTTTTTCCCCACAAGGATGTTAAATACTCAATTGGAATTATATCAGTTGCCCAAAATAAAATCAAGCGTCCATTTATCAGTTCCATTGTGTTAAAATCAACCAACTGATTGAAAAATCCACACTCTCTGAAACTGTCAGTCTTCACAGATGTTTGCAGCTGGCCTCATAGCTTGAGTTCACTCACAGCAGTCATTCTATGCTTTTCACTCAAGGCAAAATACTGTCCCCCACTACCAGCTGTGAGGTGATCATTGGATATTATTAGGCTTCAGATACCACCAAGCTTAGTAGTTACACATTTGTTTCCAGTTCATTGATTTCAATAGTGCAGTGATCTTTACTGAGAGATTTCTCTCTGTGGTTCTCTGTGAGGTTTTCTTCTTGCTCCACTTGAACAGGTATGTGATGCCGGAATGTTTTTGCTGGTTCTGGTCCACAGGCATCATTCATGCTCTTCACACAGCCATTTCTTTGGTAAGCCATGATCTGGTGGATGCTAATGGGTTTAGTTTCACAGATCAAAGGCACCTATGAATAAACCAGAATGTATAGATTATTATTTTAGAATTTAGACAAAAGTGCGGTATCTTGAACTTTTCCCTGAGATTTGAGCTAAACAGTCTGAAATGGAAGGTTATGCCATTGGAATTATATATTTCTGAAAATGCAGTTCTTTAGCTTTCAGTCTTTGACAATCCATGGATACCGTTTTGCTGCTGTTATATTCTTGTTTTGTGTTTCTTCTCATAGCTAATTTTAATGGGTTATAGCTAATGAACAGAACTTTCCTACCTCCCCCTTCTTGCTACAGCACCCTGTGCCTGTGCCCTGTACTGAAATCCTCAAGGTTCAAGGGACCCCAGAAACAGTGCACAATGTATTGTGGGGATCTGCTGTGTGAGGAGACAATCTGAAATAATCATCATGACCCCCAGCAAAAGTACTCTTCTGCCTGCAGAAAACAAGCATTCAATACAACTCAATATTTCCCTCTATGAATTATATTTGAGAAGTTGACGGTAATAGCTAGTTCTCTGCTCCTCAGTGACTTCTCAAAATATCATGTTGCTTTGCTCCTACCTCAGGCCCATCTTTGGTGAATTCTTTTCTGCAGATGTGAGCCATGATTCCAGCAGCAAGGGCATCCCCCAGGACATTGATCATTGTTCGGAATCTGTCTCTGTCAAACAAAGCAGTCATATTAAGGCAGAAGTTCCCTTTAATGTAGCCTAATCTTATATATGCTGTCAGGAATTAAATCCTTTAAATGCAGTGGGTCTTACTCACAAGGAAGTGAGCATACAATTCCAGCCTTTGTTAAATAAATTATGTAAAATATTCACATACCCAAACATCGGCTGATTCCGCACAGCTTACCTGAAGCCGGAACGTTGCAGAACATGCCGGGAAAAATGTGAAAGATCACGTTTTCTCACGCAAGTTTTGCGATGTCATGCAAAACTTGCGCGAGAAAGCGCAATCTTCTGCATTTTTCCCGGCATGTTCCGCAACGTTCCGGCTTCAGGTAAGCTGTGCGGAATTGGCCATCTTTATTCTGTTATTCTGTTCATGTACCAAAAAACCCCAGACTTAATCTGAAGTTATGCTGTGTCAGTGGGAAACGATACTTTCAAGTATGATGCTCTGTGATACAAGTTAGACTAAGGTGGCCAAACATGGATGTTTTCAGAACCATTCCTGTGGCATGAAAATATGATACCAAACAGATGTAAAAGATACCACCCTAGTAACAGTTTTGTCTTCTAAGTGTCAAGCTACAAGTGACGAATGACACTTGAATGGCAAGTGAACAGACACATGTATTCCTCCCTGTTTACTTGCACTCCACTTGATCACTTAGTGGAGTGCAAGTGAACAGGGAGGAATACATGTGACTCTGTTCACTTGCCGTTCAAGTGTCATTCGTCACTTGTAGCTTGGCCCTAAGTCTACAATTCTATGCTGTTTGTGAACAGACCTTTCCATTTGCCTTTGTTGAGAAGGGTTTTTTTTTAACAGGACAACTATGAAAACTGTTCATAAGTTTTACTTTGTTTTTGCCCTTTTTGCCTAAATAGTGGTGTGCACTGTAGATATTGAGCAAACAGCGTTTGGGCTGGGAGTGCAGTCTTAAGCACTTGGTAAACCACGTTGAGCTCACTGGGACCTACTTAATAAATGTGCTTAGGTTTCCACTTTAATTTTCCTAACAGTTTGGGGCCAAGGTACATTCTCTAATATGGGTCTACTCAAACACTGAGATCATCTGGAAGTGTTTTCCTCTGTTTCACACTACCTCCAGAGGTTTGGCAGTTGGTGACATAACAGAATCTAAAGCTGGTGGCCTGTAGACTATGGAATTTTCTCTCCCTCAAATTTGCTTGACACCATCTTCTGTAAACTGGCAAATACTGCTTTTTTAAAGAGAGTTTTAAATTTAATATAGCTAATGGATCTCCTTGTTGCAGTTTTGCTGATGTTAACTGGATTCCCTCTTTTAACCTGAAGTAGACAATTTGATTCCTGCAGTAGCTTTATTCAGCTTCATTCTACTGGGTGTGTGTGGGTTTCACATCTTTTAACATTTTTAGATTATTATATATTGGTTATTTTGTGACTGTGTTGCTTTAAATTAATGCTACTTGTAAGATGCTTTAGCTATCTTTGCTAGACAAAAAAGTGATACAAATATTTAAATGAATAACCAAATTCATCATGGAATTCCACAAATCAAACCAACTCCCCAACTGGCAATGTGTTTCTGGTCTCCTTATTTTATTCTACTGGCACCAAGAATTCCCATGTGAGTTGACCTGGAGCTAATTTTGTGAAGTGTGGGATCCAGTAGAACTTTAGATGACTTGCAAGTAGAGAAAGTATACTCTCATTCCACTGGTCTAGAAATATTAAGAATATTTTGTGAATAATAAAGGAAGCAAATCTTGAGCCAAGTATTAAAAATAAAACTGGAACACAGTGTAAAGACAAAAACAGGAGAACAAGAAAGGGAAGTGTATTTTTTTCTAAAGGAGAAAGTAGCATGGGGGGCATTAAGTATGGCCAGATGGAGAGCAGAAAACAACATTTTCATTCCAATTGGAAAAGAAAAAGATTGTGGACACTTGCTGTTGATGGATAGAGAGGAAAGGAGTACATAGGTTGAGGTAAAGGAATGAATTGCTAGACGATAAACATCTGTATGTTTGGAAATACACTGTATATCTTTCTCCATCTCTGTGTTACTGTCACATTAACTTTTAGTAACATTTAATTTTTTCTGAAAAAATGTTCTCCACATTCTTCCCTTTTCATTCTGACTTAGCAGTTTTCAGAGAGCAGTACTGAAAAGGAAAACATTTGCAAAATGCAGCTTTTAAGCTGCTTTGAACATTAAAAAAAATTGAGGGGAAAGGGCAGGTGTATTAGCTGGAACTACTTTTAGTACATTATTTGAAGCTGACTCTATTCATCATGTGATTTCCTCATTTTTCCTGTGCAAACAGGCACATCTGAAAAGTCAATCACATTGGTTAATGTATTAATGTGGGTCATAAAGCTGAAATCCAGGAACATCCAGATGTTTGGCTATAAAAAGGAAATGATGGTCCAAGAGCAGCATTGTCCAGATTTTATATTTTTTAGTTTAAGAGAGAATGAAGTGAGGTTGAACCAGAATGGTTTTCATGTGCTGTTAAGTGTGTAGGACATATGTGAATAAAGATAAACTTTACTATATGAATTTCAAAGCTAATTACAAATAACTATAATTAACCCTAACACCAGATGCTTTCTTTTGCACAGCATAAGTAGTATATAATATAAATTGCTTTGGACATTGTCACAGATGCTAAAAAGTGTCGCTTTTGACTAGTAAGAGAATCTATACAGAGTAACTATGTATTGTGTAAGTATATAGCGCACACTATACTGTTATATGTACATTTGCTTTATTTAAAGCTTTCCACGAAATGCTAATATATTAATATTACATACAGTTAGTCATCCAAAAATCTTTATTTTAATTAATATCCTTATATAATGTAAGTTAAAAGGTGCAGAGTAACTAAAATACTTAAGATAGAGTTCACGCTAACTAACTGACATGTATATTTATATACAATTTCTACCTGGAGAGAAAAGTAAAAGAAGTTAATAAGATCTGCACTTCTGAGCTTTTCTAGTCTGGCTCCTTTTATTATCCATCACTTTACTCTGCAAGAAAAAAAAGGGCGGGGGAGGGAGAGATACTGTTCCCCAAGTTACCTACTTTGCTTGTTTCCTGTAGTTCTGTTTAATCTAACACAAGGACCAGATCAGAAGCACGGGAAGCTGATGTACCGTATGGTTGGATCAAGAATAACTTTTCCAGCAGTGGAATGGAACTGCAGGGGAAGGCAAGGGGAAAGGAGGAAGGGGGACTCAATGGAAACTGCCAATTTAGTCTGCCAATTTAGTCTGGATCCAACCCTATGTAGTTGCCATTTATATTATTCCACTATTCTATTCTATTATTATCCTTTATTTAGCACCATCAATGTATGTGCCGCTTTACACAAAAAAGCAAAACAAAACTAACCTGCAATTAAAGTTTTGAGATTGGGCAGGAGGCAACTGTGGGCAGAACTAGATATAGAGAGAGATGCTGATTTCAATCTGAAAATTCCTCCTGGACCTAACCCTACAGCATCTACATGTAGTCACTATGCCAGGTACAGTACACTACACCTAGGGCTTAGGAAACTTAGGAAAGTTTCCCACCAGGGGAAAAATGACTTGCTCCTTGAGGGAAGAGGCACTTTAATTACTTTTCTCTTTTCAGACAAAGCAACTTCTTGTGCTTATAATTTTGTAATTCTGAAATTATTATAACAAAAAAGAAAAATTAATGAGCAATTGCTTTGATTGCAGAGAATAATAGTAATTAAAGCCCCCCATACAAGACTTGATAATTAAGAATCTATTCAAAAATAGCACAGCAAAGAGATTGACTAAAATGTAAGGGATTATGAAAGTGAACAGGAATCAGTATAAAATAAAGGAGAAACTGCAGAAGGCTGCCAGACTGGCCTCAATGAGCAAGCCAGCCCTGTGTGGGAGGAGAGAAGAGGCAGGATAGGGAAATGTGTGAGGTGCTAAAGCCTCTTATCCCAAGACCAAGGCCATCTTTTGTGCCTGATCTATTGCAGTAAGCTGTTATGAGACTGAATGATGAGATAGCATCATAGGACAAACTTGCCTCAGCCGGTATGCTTTGTTATCTTGTTAGTGCAAGCCACAATGTGTGCACTGTTGAAAATAGGCTTATCTCTAGCACAAATTGGATGCCGACCAATTACTTTTACAAAAATAGTATTTACACAATAAGAGATACAAATTAAGATTGAGTAGGTTGTTTCATGCCTTGCAGAGAAGGGAGGACAACTTGTTAATAAGTGCCATTTTCATGATTAATTAAATTGGGTGACGATTATTAGCAGCAGTACTTTTTTCTCCAGTAGTTTTAATATACAAAGTCCTTTCCAATCTGTACGTTATGGAGCTTTCTCCCTAATGTTCATAGCCGAAAGGTCTAATGATGAATGGAGGATAATTAACTTCCATATTCAGAAGTAGTATACCTCCATATTCAGATATTGGGGACAAACAGTAGGAAATGTCTCTCTCGTGGGATGACTGGAAGGAGTGGTACCACTTTAAGTTCCCTGGTACTTTATATTTCTGTTTGTTTGTCAAAACACATAAACATTTATAATTAAAAGGTTTGCCTCAGAACAGAAGAGTTCTGCAGTTCCTCACCGCTCCAGCCTGAACCGGCCCTCTTCTCCTTTCCTGCAGACAAAGTGTTCTTCTATAGGTTTACTTTAAACCCTACAGAACCAGATCAAGGGGATATTTAGTAAAAAATAAACAGAAACAGATGGAGAACTGAGGGCCGCTCTAGACAATACATTTCTGCACGGGGATGCACTCATTTAAGGTGCTGTGAGCAGTCACACAGCAGTTGAGAGGAACTGCTTTTTTAAAAAACAGGAGAGCTAAAAGGGGCTTAGAACAGTGCAACAGGAAGAAAGGGCTCCCCCATGCCGAAAATGGCTGAGTTTGCAGCTCAGTGTGCACAGACTGCACACACAGACTGTGCACACTGCGCCGCAAACTCAGCAACAGACTGTGTGCACAGATTCTCCACATGGAACAGCAAAGTCAGCAAAATAACTTCCCCCACGTGTTTTCACACAGGAAAACGGCTTGGGGGAAAGGCAGGAGCTCTCCTTCCCCTAACAGTGCCATTCTAAGCTTGTCTGAACTCTCCTTTTTTAAAAAAGTAGTTTCCCACAGCTGCTGTGTAAGTGCGCAGAGCGCCTTAAAACAAATGAATACTCCTGCAGAAACATATTGTTTAGAGCCGCCCTGAGCCTGATAGATGGCAAAGCCACCTGATCAAATCCTGAAGGAGTGGGCTACGGCTTTCATGACTGCATCTACTACTCCCTCCTTTGGCTCACTGTGTGCTATAGGTTCCTACAAGCTGAACTGTCCAGTGTTGACAGAAGTCATCTTGATTTGGAGATAGAAGAAAAGCCCAAGCCACTTTCAGTCACTTACAATGCCCAGTCGACAGCAATAATTAGAGTGATGTCATCTGTAGGCAGCCCCACTGATGTCAGAACGATGACCATGGTTACAAGGCCAGCTTGTGGGATTCCAGCCGCGCCTATGCTGGCAGCTGTTGCTGTGATGCTTTTATAAAACAAGCAGAAAGACAATTAAGATTTGACAGGCTTGGGGTTTCAAGTCTGGAACTAAACAGAATTTTCTTCCATGAGCATTTTTTGATCCAAACTACTAGTTCTTGAGTTCCAACAAGACTAAGATGAGTTCTTAATCTTACCTTCTGTGATGAATAATGCTGATATTGATTTCAGGAAAGACCTCTATCCTAAGATACGGGAAGTGCTTTTTGTTTTAAAAGTGCCAGTACTCACATATATGGATGCTTTGATTTCCACCAATTCCCCCCTCAGGACTTGGGAGAGCGTCCCAAAGGAGCCAGTAATTCTTACCAGTGAGTACCACCACAAAAAAACCCTGGATATGAGAAATAGGTGTTGGAATTGTAGCACTTGCTTGCTTTTGTATAGTCACAACTTTCAACATAGCCAACCATCCATATAGTTTTGTCAAGGTTGCTGTGAGTGATATACTGTCTAATGTAGAATTCAGTGTGTACATCGGATTACCTTTTGAGAAGATTTCACCTTCAAAGCTTTTGTTGGAAAGCATTTTAGACACAGAAATCTTGACAAAACAAAATGAATTGGAGAGTATAATTAACTTTATGGTTATTCACAAAACTGAGTGAGTGCTGCAAGTCTATCACCTATTTCCTATCTCTCTGGATATAGTCTTTGCCGAATAAATCACTACGGCATGAATACAGGAAAATTGTGCAACAAGTATATGCATTCTGGCTCTTAGTTCATGGTGATCCAGACAGCCAGTTTAGTGTAGTGGTTAAGAGCGTGGGACTCTAATCTGAAGAGCCAGGTTTGATTCCCCACTCCTCCACTTGAAGCCAGCTGGGTGACCTTGGGCTAGTCACAGTTCTCTGGAGGTCTCTCAGCCTTACCCACCTCACAGGGTGTTTTGTTGTGGGGATAATAATGGCATACTTTGTAAACCGCTCTGAGTGGGCATTAAGTTGTCCTGAAGGGCAGTATATAAATTGAACGTTGTTGTTGTTATTGTGAACAATGAAAGAGGGGGTGGAGGAGGAAACCCCCACAAACTCCATTCAAACAAACAGTAGATACTACAAGGATCAAGCTAAAAACCTTTAAAATACATTCAAAATAAGTATTTATTATACAGTGTACACAGTACTCAAATTAAAAACATAGGACCTGAATATCAGGCTACACACATGCTTAAAATGTATAACATTCCCCAAATACACTTGATGATACAATCAAATGACCAACACTAAACTAAACCATATGTGTTTTGGCCCTAGGGCCTTCCTCAGTGGTCAGTCATACAATTTTTGTAATAAACAAACTCACACATCCAGAAACCAATATGTATAAAAAATTCTCCTGATGTTCCTATCTCTTATATTGTGTGGTGTGTGATACAGATTATTGCAGCAGGCCATCAATTACTTCACATGGTGACTGCACCCACACAAAACCCATCGTTTGATGTTATAATCTGGTGTTTGGTTTCAAATGTTTCTGGATGCGTATCATCAATCTGTAGTAGAGATGGGCACAAACCGGGAAAAAAATGAACCGTATGGTTCGTAGTTCGTCGCATTTCACGAACCACGAACTTTCACGAACCTGCCTTTGTTCATGAACCGGTTCATTTGGTTCGTGAAAACATCACATCCAGGCCAGCAAATCGTCGCTTCCGGGTCAGAAGAAGGTCACTTCCGGGCCAGCAGAAGGCTACTTCTGGGTCAGCAGAAGATCTGCAGGAAGTCCATCCCCTGTTGCCTAGGAAACTGATTGATCGGCTCCAGGCTGTCTGCAGTGACGAACCAAAAAATGAACCAAATTGTCGTCAGAATTTTGTTAGTGGGTCGGAACCAGGCCTTTTTGGGCCATGTTAGAAATAGAGAACCAGCTATAGTTTGGGAAAAAGAAATCTTCCGAAAGCTCTCTCTGTCTCTGCAGAATAAAGTTGCATTTCCTGGGAAGATCTCACCCTCTGTGACAGGGAACAGATAAGGCCATAAAAGTTGTTAATTGTTTGGGACCTTTGAAGGGTCCTCTGGCCTTTTTCATATAAATCACCAAAAGAGCAAGTTGAGAAGGACCAGGACAAACAGCAAACACTTATCTCTGGGGAGAACAGGATATCCCAAACCTATGGCTAGTGTGGTGTGAATGCATATCAAAGATGTAGTCTATCTTAGAGGTAAAGGATGTGTAGATTTGTGTTTACATGAAAGACCCTCAATGGAACTGTCTTTTAAGAACAAAGACAATGTAATTGATTAGGATGTTAATGAGGCAAGCCTTCGATATCTCCCTATAAAAGAGGGACGAATCAAGCACTTGGTACCCTTCACTTGCAGAGGCTAGCTAAGCCTCTCGGCTGTGCAATGGGGGGGGGGGGTCCCAGAGCTCTGGAATGGGGGGAAAGATATCTTAGTTGTTTTGTATCATTGTTACATCTAGCTAATGATTTTGTACTCTGTATCTATCTCTGTAGTGTTCCAGTGTTCAACAGAGATGAGGCCCTGAACTGGTGCCTTGTTTCTCTGCTTGTATTCTATTTTGCCTTCTTAAATAAAACTTCCAGTCTTGCTTAAGACCTTTTTGCTGCCGGTACATTATTCTTAGCAGAGACATCAGTTTAGTACTAGGGAAAGATCAAGTGAGGTTGCACTCTTTTCATGCCTACGGTAAAAGGCAAACCCAAGCAACGAACCAACAGCAACTGGTGGACTAGTCCCCAATTGCAGAGCAAGAAATTTCTACAACACAAATGAACCATCCTAAAGTTTGTGGCGGTTCATCAGAAATGGGCTCTGATGAACTGCCGGTTTGCAAATCATGAACCCGCTGGGTTTGTCACGAACTTTGGTTCATATTTTGGTTTGTGCCCATCTCTAATCTGTAGTTGCCATTTGATTGAAACACTTATGGTCTGGGTTTAGTGTTTGTCATTTGACAGTATAATGAACTGTGTTTGGAGAATGTTATACCTATTTTAAACACGTGTGTGTAGCCTGCTATTCAGGCTCTATATTTTTAATTTGAGTACTGTGTACACTATATAATAAATACTTATTTTGAACCAGTTGTGAACCAGTTCTGGCTCCTGTTATCGACATGTTTGTTCAATTTCTCAAACAATGCCAAAAGGTTGATAAGGCAGGAATTCCCTCAGCAGGTTTTGTTCTTCTATATGCCGAATAATTCCATCTTTGATTGCAGTTTCTATTCATTTATCTTGGCCAGATGTTAAGCTAACTGGCCTATAAGTCCTCTGAACCTCTCTTTAAAAATTGGTATAACGTTTGCTACTCTCCAGTCTTCTGGTACACTGGCTAATTTTAGTGACAATTACATATAAGGGTTAGTAGATAAACAATCTCACATTTGAATTCTCTAAGGGCCAAGCTACACATGACGAATGACACTTGAACGGCAAGTGGATTTAGTGGAGGGCAAGTGAACAGGGAGAAATACACTTGCTGTTCAAGTGTCATTCGTCATGTGTAGCTTGGCCCTAAGAGCTCTCAGGTGTACACCCATCAGGACCTGGAGACTAATTGGTTTTTAATTTCCCCAACAGATCTAAAACTTTATGTCTTGTCATCACAATTTTACTCAATTCTTCAGACTCCCTTCATGAAAAAAGTGGCTGTCACCTGGGTTCATGCCCCACACTTTCCACAGAAAAGCTGCTACTGGGAGAGAGACAGCTCCTGTCTTTCTTTCAAATTTCCCCCCACAATATCTCCACGTGCAGGTATTGTGCACACGTGTAGCAACACTGTTTTTGCACTGAGAAAAAATCTGGGAGAAAGGCAGGAGCTCTCCCTCTCCCAGTGGCAGCTTTCCAATCCCATTTGCACTCTCATTTTTTAATAGAAGCCAATCTCCGGAGCTGACGTGTGTCTGTGAGGTGCATGGGCTGGCTCCATGGAGAACTCATAAAAGAAGTAACATATAGAGTGACCTTTAGTTTGGTTTTAAATAGCTTCCAATCATCCTCTTGAGATTTCACTCGCCTGTGTTTCCTTTTCAGATTCTTCTTAACTATTTCCCTCATTTTTGTAAAGTTCTTTCTTTTGAAATCATATGTTACTTTTTCAGACTGCACAGTTTCCATTGACATGAATGCATGTCAATGCATTGTGATCACTGCATCATGGTCACTATTCCCATTTCATGCAAAACCATCTACATCTCATACCAGATCTTGAGCCCCACTCAGAACCAAGTCCAAGATCACTCCCCTTCTGGCTGGTTCTGCGATCAACTGTTCCGGAGCACAGTCATTTATGATGTCTAGGAAATTCATTTCTACACCATGAGTCAAGCACTTGTTTACAAAGTCAATGTGAAGGTAGCTGAATTCATCTAGCATCACCACATTATCTGCTTTAGTCACTTCCTTTATTTCCTTCTCCATCTCAAGATAAGCCTCAAGGGTTTGATCAAGTGGGCAATAGGACACCTGCACTTTTAAGTAAACCTTGGGGCCCAAAATTTCCACCCATATCACTTCTGTTGGGGAGTTCATTTCCTTAAAGCTTTCTAACTTATTTGATTCTATACCCTCTTTGATATACAACACTTCCCCAAATATGTCCCTCTCTTTCCTGCCTACAGAGTTTATACCCAAGGAATAACTGTATCCCATTGATTTTTCCTCATTCCACCATGTTTCTGAGACATCCACTATATTTAAATTTTCCTTTAGCACCGAACACTCCAACTCCTCAGTCTTGGCTCTTAGGTTTCTTGGCATATAGACACCTATAATGTATTTCCCTCTCTAACAACCTTTGCCTTCTTCAGCTCCTTTTTCTCCACACTTGTCCCTTCTTTGCCATCCTATTATCACTCCCAAGTCCTATTGTGCTCCTAAAATATTGTGCTAATTGCTTACACTATTATCTCTTTGGACTGACTTGTCCTAAACTGGAGGCTCCTTAGCACTTATTTGCTTTCCCCGTGGGATTAGTTTAAAAGCTGCCCTGCCACCTTTTTTGATAGTAAGTTCCAGAAATGTGAGTTCTCTTTTGGTTCAATAGAAGCTTGTCTCTTTCATACAGCTTCAGCATGTCCCAGAAAGTTCCCCAGTGTTTAACAATCTAAACCCTTCCTCCTGGCACCACTTTCTCATCCGTGCTTTGAAACCCCTAGCTGGCCTAGCCTTTCTAGCTGGCCCTGAGTGTTGAATCAAGAGCAATTATTGTAATGCTACTTTTTAGGATTTGGCCCTTAACTTTCTGCCTAGTAACTTAAATTTTTCTTCCAGGACCACATGACTACATTTCCCAATGGCATTGGTGTCAATGTGCACCATGGCCACTGACACCTCCCAGCACTATCAAGTTATCTAGACAGTGGCTGTTTTCACACATCTTCACTTTGTGCAAAACACATGGAATGAAGGTGTCTTCATGGCACAATTTCTGACGTCATTGCATCACAATTCCGTTTTTGTGGCGCAATGACGTCAGAAATCTCGCCATGAATCTCACCATGTTCTGTGAGTTTTGCGCAATGTAAAGACATGTGAAAATGGCCAGTATGTAATGTCCACAGCCTTCATATGAGGAAGACAAGTCAACATGTGGACAAAATGCCTCTATATTCCGAATAATTAAATTGCTCACTACCAACAGTCTACCAACAACACACAACCCCAGATGGATATCCAGAGGGAGCACACTGGAGATCACTGCCTTAACCCATGCTCAGGAAGTATAATCTCTGGAAACTAATCTCTAGCTAGATCTCTTTTGCCATTTAATATTTGTAAAGGACATTACACCTCCAAAAGGAGGTGTTTAAATTGTACAGCCTGCAGTTCAGGCTCTTAGTCAGCAATAGCTTTTGGAATGAAATACATTAATATGAAGCCAGCTCTCACCAGTCTGCCCAAGCTTGTTAAATGCCAAATCTCAGTCCTGAATTATGTGTTATAAAAGGAAGAGCGTGCCTCAGAGCATGCAGAGAGTGCTTTTCTGTAATAGCCCAAGGCATTGAGCATGATGGGAAAGAGTTTTCAGATAAGAGGTTTATTTTATTTATTTATTTTTTCAATTTATATTCCGCCCATCCCCCGGGGCTCTGGGCGGTGAACAGTTAAAATCGATTAAAACAAGAACTAAAATCAATATACAAATAATAAAACAAATTAACAAAGTGCAGTGGTGGGGAGAACCCTCCCCCACCCCAAAGGTGGGAGGCCAACATGGCACTGCCCCCTTCAATCACCGAATGCCTGGTGGAACAGCTCTGTCTTACAGGCCCGGCAGAACGATAATATGTCCTGCTGGGCCCGGGTTTCCATTGACAGAGCGTTCCACCAGGCTGGGGCCAGGACTGAAAAGGCCCTGGCCCTGGTTGAAGCGAGGCGGGCTTCCTTAGGGCCGGGGACCACAAGTAAATATTTATTTGCTGATCGAAGCGATCTCCGGGGAACGTACAGGGAGGTTGTGGTTTATGGGCTCATTTGATCTCTGACACTTTTGAACATGGTTTAATTAACATGATTTTTCTAAAGCCAGTTTGCATTTGTGAATTTCTGAAATAAAGTTGGCCTTAAAAGAAGAAAATTAAAGAAACCACTTTCAGCATTCTGGAGTTACATAATATCTCAGAGGAGAACTATGCCAATCAAAGGTTGCTTATGTTCCTACTACATTTTACCCATCAGTTACTCTTCCAAGTCACAGTGGTCATTTCATTTCCTGAGTTTTCCTTTAATATTAAACAAAAAGGAAGTATTTGAGGAATTGTAGTTTAGGTTATGATTGAAAAACCACAATAGCATTTTTAAAAGGAGCAATAATATTGTGACCTTCAAAATGTCATGCTGAACACCAGCAGAACAGGTTTAAAATCACACCCAAATAGACAAAAGGGGTAAGAACCTCTAATGGACAAGGGAAAATGTACCTCCTTTTTCTGTCTTAGAATCACACCCTACATTTCTTTAAAAAGGCATTGAAAGCAGCCAAAATGTACAGTGCATATTTACAATGTGGATAAAAAAGTGATCTAGAACTTGATCCAATCATCAAAGCATCTGTGCTGTGCTGTGCGGCATGAGATCTTGCTTTTCTATAAGAAATCTTTATTGGATTGAGGGCAAATAACTGGGGAAAGATCACTGACATTTTTAGGACTGAAATCATGTAAAACGATAACTATATATGGCTTAAAATTATAATTCATAACTACCCCCAAAATAAACACTGAAGCCAGTATAAACACAGTACAGGAACATACACATAGTGGTTTCTACCCATTCTTTGAGTATTGCCATGGAAATCAGTCAGGCTACTCCAGAGTAAGGTATCAAAGTATTATTTTCTGTATAAACACCATTGTTAAATTGTAAATATAATATTTTCTTCCTAGTAAGCAATTGTCTTTCCCTAAAGTATTCCAGTAAAAAGATTCTAAATTTCAGAATACATTTGGATCAGAGCACTAAAGTTTCAGCAATATGCCCAGAACACAAATAACTGGAATAAGTCCCACATATATAGGCATTAAACTTCTTTTTTTACCTTATAGTGATGATCTGACCAAAGTCCAGCTCATAATTATTTACTTGAGCAATGAAAATAGCTGCTACTGCTTCATAAAGGGCAGTTCCATCCATATTAATGGTGGCCCCCACAGGGAGAACAAATCTGGCAATCCTCCTGTCCACGTGGTTATTCTCTAACAAGCATTTGAAGGTTATAGGCAAAGTAGCTGAGCTGCAAGGACAACACATATAAGAACAGACTTTTTAACAGGATCACGAGGGTCTAGAAACTTGTGTTCTTTTTATAACAAAGCAAAACTTGAGATTTCCAAAATTCTAAAGTAGTTGTCACATTCTCTGTAGGAGAACAAGACCCCATATTCACAGAATTCTAGCATCATGTTCCTAGAAAGGAAACCCCTATATAGTCTTATACAATATTTCATATTAAAGTAGATTTCCCAGTCAGTAGATGCCCCTGTTGGCATCCAAGCAAAGGCAGTGGGGAATAATAGAAATATATCTGTTCTCAGCAAGATGTGCGTCTAAATATGAGGGAGTAGCCAAAAGAAATCTTTGCCCACAGAGGCTCTTAGAACCTTGGTTTTGATCTATGGAAAATTCAGCACGTCTGAAGCATTCACTGTTGGTATTTAACTGAGAGTATTGAATAAGGCTATGCAGTTGTGAGGAGGAGAGAAGCATAATTCGGATATCCATGGAAAATGCAATTCTATTCCTAGTCCTAAATCTTATCAGTTGGTACTACTGGAACAGCCTCTGAATCTTATTTTCTTTTCTTTTGAAGGAAAAAACAACTCACAGCAAACCAGAGGGGCACATGCTGTTGATGGCACAATTGCCCTTTTCACACACCATCTCATGGTATGCCATGTTCACTCTGACCTCAAGAGGACTATCACAGATTCCTGGAATGTCTCCTGGTTGCATTAGCTGTGTCCCACAATACATGCAACTGTTCTCATAACAGCATGTTCTTCTGTCTTGCTTACTCTGGCTTAGTTTTGAGGACAGCCTAGATTCTCTCTTATGCAAGCAAGCAAGCAAGCAAGCAAGCAAGCAAGCAAGCAAGCAAGCAAGCAAGCAAGCATCAGGAACATTCACAAAAGCCCAAGATTCTCTCTGCATTGGTAATAGAATGATTGAAATAAGTTATCATCAGTTACTGATGTGCAATGATAATTCACAGAAGCTTGAAAAATCATGATAAAAGGGGTCTGGAGCAGTCTCCATCCTGTGTCATATACTGTAGTTGTGTTGGGGGACTGAGGCTTCAGCTTTAGGTAACATTCTGTAAATGGCCTGTTCGTTACCGATGTTAGTGATATAATGGGGTGGATCCCACTCCTATCCCACCACTCCATTGAACACTGTTTGTTCATTATCCATTTATTAAAATATTTATACTTCATTTTTCATTTTGGCTCAAGTTTGAAGTTTTCCTCCAGTCTAAGGAGTCTTCTTCTAACTTAAGTAGTTGTTCCATTGCAGGAAGAGCTGCTAAAGATGGAGGAAGGCTACTTAGAGGATGGATGGATTCATCCCATTAACTGGTAATTCTAAAAGGGTGAGAATTCAATTCCTGCTGCAGATACTGCTGAGATCCCTAAGACCCATTACATGGGTGATCTCGCACATGGGAGATGTGCTCTCCTAGAAAAATCCTCAATTCAGAGCAGGCCTGCAGCTGCTCCATGCAGCCCCCCCCCCCAAATTGGTGCCATTGTACTCTCTACCACATAGGAAGAAAAATCTCCCTTAGCATCCCAGCTCTGATCCAAGTTCCACCCCCCCACACTAGTTACTTTTACTTTTTAAGGATTAGTGTATCAGGAATTCATGAAAGAGCACTAGTTTATCAGGATTTGTTTCTATTACCACGTGTCTTGTGACCTACTAACTAGGAAGCCAGACTGAAATGGATCTACATAATCAGCTTCTGCAAGATGCTTAAACCTGACCCTTGGGTCTTCTCTAAGGTTATTCAAAAATCATGCCCTTAATTTTACGTAAGGCTCCTTCTGTATATATTGTTTAATGTAGACCTAATAGATCTAAGATCCCAAAAAATTATCAGTATTTGTTATTTTGCCCACAGCTCAGTAATGTTTAATTCCATCTGTCTCACCATAACTGCTATCATAACTGACTCAGCTGCCTTCTGAACTCAAAATAGGGTTCCCCTGCCACACCAGCCACAGAAACAGGACTTTATCCCCAGTTGGACATTAGGATGTTATCATATGAAACACCATATAGTGTGGCATGTAACTTGGCACTCTTGTTCAAACCATTTGAGTTGTTTTACTGTTTCTTGAATCACAAAAGCATAGCTGGAATTAGACACCTCTCCCTGGTACTGTAATCTGGATTATAGAGTTAATTTATAGAGAAGCTCTACTGTTACGTGATGTGTGAGTTAGTACTTGCAGGAATATGCCACAATGTACAACATTAGAGTAGATGATCATCAGGATCTTTCCAAACTGCCAGTTCTATGATACAAACATCATTTTTGAAATCATACTGCACAGGATAGAATCATTCCATGGGATGGGGCACAAATCTCTTAGATCATCTTCTGCTATCTACCAAACGGGTAGAAGTGGAAACCATTGCAGAGAAGCACCCACCACTCCATCCCAAGTATCAAAAAAATAGAGAGGTCCAGGAGAATTAGCAGGATCCACGACTTCCAGTTCTTTTTTCCAGAGCAGTTCCCTACAAGGGGGACAAGGCAGTTTCTCTCCCAAAATCTTTCTAGAAGCAGGATTAATAAAAAAGAGTATTGAGACACCTTAAAGGCTACCAATACTTATTCCAACTTAAGTGTTCCTGGACCAAGTAGATTTATTTAGATTCAGCAAGTGGATCCTCACTATGTAGGAATAAATTTTGTTAGCCTTTAAAATGCCACAAGATCCCTATTTCATTTTGCTGCAACTGATGAATATGGATACACCTTTGTAATGAGAAACAGGAATGAAAAGGAACTTCTGGAATTACTTGGAACTGTACAGCCACAAATGCTTACACAGGACTAGTAAATTAGGTCTAACCAGCTTTTATGCTGTAGGAAACACATCTTCCTGAAAGGTGGTAGTTTCCCATATCAACTATGATGACCAAGGGTCAAATACACTTGAGGCAGGCCAAACAAGTATTCTGGCTACAATCCTTGGGAGATATCAACAAACTCTGGCCAAAGAAGTATTCTGGCTACAATCCTTGGGTGATACCAACAAACTCTGAGGCCAAAGAAACTTCTGGTAGAGGACTCTCATTTCAAGTCAGAGTGGAAGTCAAGTGCCTTTATCCACAAAGCACTTAGCAAACAAAATTACTATGGGCTCACTAACCAGGGATTATAGTGGCATAATTAGTAGCATTTCTTCAGTGGTCCTAGGAGTGGGGCAGTCCTTACTACTGGGATATAGGTCCTCCTCTCTGAAGGCAGGGTCAATCAGTTGATTTTGATCCCAGAGGGGAGGAGCTTGTCCCAGGGATCACCAGACTTTCTGGCCCTGCCTTCTGAGCAGAATGTCTTCAGCGGCACTCTACAGAATGCAGCGATCCCAGATGAAGGACAGCATTGAGCTCACATGGGAAGGGGTGGGCTCTACCACCCCTTCCCCCTTATTGCTTTGGAGTGATGGTGAGTGATAGAGCCGAGGTTCCATTGTTGCAACGATGGACTCCCTCCAAGGTCCCCAACCTTCAGGTTGGGAGGAACCCCCCCTCGGATAACCAGAGCGTGTGGTTTTGAGTCCAAGGTAGCCTGCTATGGAGCCCAACACTCTCAGTAATTCTCACAGGCTTGGAAGGAGCAGGCCCCAGCCTCAGCAGAGGAGCTGCCCCAATCCCGGCAGTCCCTATTGAACTGCAGTAAGACTGATCCAGCGGGGAACTAGGGCCATAATAGAAAGGGGGAGGGTGAGAAGCGCAGCAGAAACTTCAGAGTCAGCTCATCCCACATAAAAGGGAGCCCTTTTTTATTTTTCCTTCCTTCGGCTGAGATTTCTGAGGAGTACTTTCACTTCACTTTCACTTTCTCCTTTTGGTGGGAAAATTTCTGTTGGAGGGAACGGCAGGCCTAGCCACCTCCCAGGCCTCAGAGAACGTCATCTGCCACCTAGATTTGCCAAACTCCCTAGTTTTGGACTCCTCCTGGGCCTTTCAACAGGCTAGTGAAAGGGAGAATGTCCAGAGTCTGGTCCTTTCAGATGAAGATGCCGAAAGAGAGAGAGGTACTGTAACATAGTGGTTAAGTGGCTGGGCCTCAAATCAGCACTCTATTGGTTCAAATCCCATAATTGCCATGAGCTTAGTAAGTGGCTCTGGGTAAGCCACTCCTCTCAGTCTCAGCTCCACAGCAATATTGGAGGGATAATGATAATGCTGACTTTGTTCACAGCTCTGATTGGCACTATTCTGCCTAGAAGAGCAATATATAAGTGCAGTAGTTGCTGTTATTAAAAACCTACTGGCATGGCTCAGGACAGAAATAAGACGGAATTCAAAAAGGTCCTGAAGGAGCACAGGCAAGTAGCCTAGTGGCTGGACCCTCAGAAGGGACAAGAGGGGTAACACAGTGTGTGTGGGGGGGAGTGATTCCAAGAAAAGAAAAAAGGGGTGGGATCTCTCCCCCATGCTGATCAAAGAGGAGGCAAGTGCCATAGAAAGCACAGCCCTTTGTTAAGCCTCCAGCCTGAGGACTCTGAGCTATCTTATTCTTCCTCAGCCAAGGAGAAAGGGAAATTTCCTAGTGCAACATAGTCACCATGATGCAAACAAGGCTTTCCCCCCCAAGGAACTGTATACTAGACTGATCCTTAAGGTGCTGAGGGTCCTAGAGAT
The DNA here is from genome assembly GCF_028583425.1 of Eublepharis macularius. Taxonomy (NCBI): domain Eukaryota; kingdom Metazoa; phylum Chordata; class Lepidosauria; order Squamata; family Eublepharidae; genus Eublepharis; species Eublepharis macularius. Next base: position 86,121,218 of record NC_072794.1, on the reverse strand, counting down.
TTCCTATAAGGCCAAGAAGAAGGAGGAACCAGGCCTAGATTTCCCAGAGAGGTTAGAGAAACCACCCCTCCCCCTAAATCGGGAACAAATCGGGTTTCCCCTCCCAGAAGCCTTTTATACCTTGGTGAAGGCTAAGTAGCTAACCACCCTATTTCTTTTTTTCTTATACACTGGTTCCAGAGGCTACTAAGAGGGTCAATTTTCATTGATGAATGATCCACTGACCAACCTGGTGGCTAATCCTATGCTGCCCACTGACATGGACAGTCTGCCCAAGGATTCCTCTGTCAGGAGGATAGAACTAGTTCTGCACACAAATGTGAAGCAGAGTATTGGCAGCAGCTTTGCACTTTGCTAAAGACGCATCCTCTTGGGTTTTCAAATCTGACTGCAGTGAGCAGCAATGCCCTGGGGCCGGGAGGGTTTGCTCCCCTCTCACTTCAGTATGCTCTGAATCTTTACAGAGCATACCAAAGCGAGCTGAATACCAGAATATGATAATTCCGGATTCCCCCCCCCCCTCCCTGCTTTGGGTAAACCTGAAGCGGTGAAACCCGAATGTTTTGGTGGCGCACACCCCTAATGTGGACCCTTCAGCCCAAGCCAAAGTAACTGCAGTCCCCTTCAAAGGCATCAACCTGTTTGAAGAAGCTTGAGACAAATACCTGGTGGAGGGTAAAGAAAAGAAGCAAGTCCTTCCCTCAAAAAAAGAAGGAAGGGAATTCAAGAAAGAGGTTTCAGTCTTTTCGAGAGTCCAAGAATCCTTATTACACAGGATACACCAGATCATTCAAGAGAGGATAGCAGACCAAACATTGAGAGGAGGGTAGTCCCTTCTCCCTTAACAAATCTGGTTGGAATACCAAAGGGGCCAAAGAAGGGAACCTTAGCATGCCTATGCTGAGATGGCAGGCACAGCTGAGATTGGAGGGTGCTTATAAAACTTTGCAAACCTTTGGCAACAGACAGGAAGCTACAGGTGGGAGCTGGATACAGTGACCAATTTCACTAGAATTCAACTCTGTGTCACTTGGGCTTTTCCTCTAGATCCAAAAGAACTGGTCAAATCAAACTGACACATCAAAACAAGAAAGTTGGGAATGGAAATGCTCAAATCGGTCATGATTGACATTCAGAAGGGAGATTTTCTGGCTTCTGGCTTCCATCTCTCAAAGGTACTTCCAATACTGGACCTGAAAGAGCCTCCCAGGATGTACGCCAGAATCCTAGTAGCCCTAATAACACATCTGAGACTGCAGAGAGTGGCTCCTTTTTACGTATTTGGATGACATCTTGATCATGGCTCCATCCCTGCTACAAGGGGTGGAAGGGTGAAACTGACTGTAGCATGCTTGTGGGATCATGGATTTGTAGTCAATGAGGGAAAGAGCAGTTTTCTTTCCGACCCAGTAAATATTGCACCGTGGGGGTAGTGATAGACATAGAGTCTTTCTATCACAGGAAAGGTAATAAAGATTTGGACAACTCCTTGGCAGACTATCTGAGGTGGAGAGTGACGGACCTATCAAAATGGATACTATCCAGAGAGATTTTCCAACTGGTGTTCCAGAGACTTGGCAAGGCAGAGGTGGTCCTGTTTTCAAAACATAAATACTGTCAGGTTCCAAGATTCATTTCAAGAAGAAGCAACCCTCAAGCCACAGGGGTAGACGCCTTGAGCTGTGAGTGGCCCCCACAACTCCTGTAAGCTTCCCCCCCCCCCGATACAACTATTGAATAGAGTAGTTTAGAAGATCATAATGCAACATACAGAAGTGGTTCTCATAACACCCTTCTGGCCAAGATGGACATGGTTTCAAGATGGACTTGAAGAGGCTATTGAACATGAATCCCTGGCACTTCCCACTGAAGGAGGAATTGTTAACTCAGGGAACAATACTACACCCTTGACTAGCTCTGCTAAACCTCACACCCTGGGGGTTGAGGGTGAACAACTAATAGAGTTAGGTTATGTAGATGGCATAATTAGTACCATGTCAGCCTCCAGGAAAAGTTCCACAAAGTCGATAACAATAACTGGCAATCTATTGTCAAAGGCTTTCACAGCCGGAGAACGATGGTTGTTGTGGATTTTCTGGGCTGTATTTCCAGGCTGCCAAGACCACGGCAATACAGCCCGGAAAATCAACAACAGCCATCAATAACTGGCAAGTTTTCCAGATGTGGTTCATAGATAGAGGCATGGAATCCTTATTGGTGCCGGTTAGGGAGATATATCCTTTCTTCAAGAAGGGCTGGATAAAAGTCTTAGCACCAACACCCTTAGACGGCAGGTGGCGGTCATTTTGGCAATTAGGGATTCTAGGAAGGGAAATTCCCTAGTACATCACCCTCTTATCAAGATATTCTAAAGGGGGACCTCATTGTTGAATCCTCCACGGATTCACCAGTTTCCCACATGGAATCTTAATTGGGTACTGAGAGCATTATCCAAAGACCCCTTTGAGCCTATGGCCTCATATTGTCTAAAGGAATTGACCTCCGGGATCAAAATCAGCTAACTGATCCTGCCTTCGGAGAGGAGGAGCTATATCCCAGAAGTAAGGACTGCTCCACTCCTAGACCACCGGGAAAGGAAACTTCACGGTAAATGAAAACAAATCTTCCATTCTCCATGTTGTTCCACTTCCTTGCATTGATTTTTCAGGGGCCCATCTGTTCACCAGTTATTCTTGGGATGATCTAGTGACATGCATATTTTAGAAGCCAAGGGCTGAAAGACTTGGGGAACCTTACAGCATTGGGAGTCTAAAGGAGAGAGAGTGTGGAAAAGAAGCAAGGCAAATAAATGGAAGACTTCACGATAAAATTCTTTATTGAATAGTTAGGACCTATTCAAGTATGGAGTAAGGGTCACTGGGTGCATGCGGGTTGGGGGTAGTTGTGAATTTCCTGCATTGTGCAGGAGGTTGGACTAGATGCTCTTAGAGGGACCTTCCAACCCTATGATGCTATGATTCTAAGTATTTAATTTGTTACGTTATTTGCATAGTACCTGGATGATGTGGCCAGAGCAATAAGCAAGGCTTGAAGAATTCCTCTGATGAAGACTATGGGGTTCTTCTTGGTGATGAAGAAGTACATCATTGGCAGAATGAAAAGTCCATGTACTACCAGGCCACAGACCACTGTAATGGCATAAAAGCCCAGCTTCTTCCCAATGGCGGAGGGATCATCCATTTCCAAGATCTTGCCAGCAATAAGAAAAACTATTCCAAATGGAAAATACCTGAAAGAGAAAAACAGATTGCATGTAAAAGAGAACATAAACATTGGGATGCAGATTGTAAATTTCAAGAATGTCAGGACTGCTTTACTATGTCAATGGAACAGGGCACCTGCCATTATAACAATGGCTAAATCTAGAAGTATGGGTGCATTGTGAATCTAATTTCAGCAATGTGGGCAGGAGAAGGGATGCTTAACTATTTCCTCTTGGGCCCTTTTTAGATGAAAAAATAATGAAATTTTCTCACCAGTGGAGAAAAAAATATGGGGAGTCTGAGTTTTTTCTCTGTGTGTGGGAAAGCACTTCAGGGTAGGGTATGATTTTGATCTCAAAAACAAGCCTGCAGGGGAAGGTTATACATATTCTTCCCCAGCATCACTGCTACAATCAAATTTGCAGCTCTTGTGGCTGCATTTCAGAAACAAAATCATGCATGTCATTTGACCCCTCAAATAATGGTTTTGATTCTGGATAATCTTGTGGTTTCTCAGAACCTTATCAGGTATAAAAAAATAATAATGGCAGAAAAGCTGCTTCACAAGGTCTTCTATTACAATGGTCTTCCATTGCCATCTTTCTGTATAGTCACATGATATAGTTGAGGGATGGGATATTCGTATTCCAGGTTTTAGTTTCAGGGACATGTTAATTTAAAAGACTTTCCCACCTTTTCCAAATGCACCCACTGGGGCTGTTTTTTCAAGAACAGCATGAGAAGAAAGGGACTCTTTAATCCTTTCCTTTCTGTTGAAAAATACCCTTTCTGTTGAAAAATACCCTCTCCCAAGTTGCTTTTATGTGTGTTGCATAAAGCTGAAGGATACTTGTATTTTTTCCTAGTGGGAACACAAGCAACTCAGAAATAGCTTTTTCGGCAAGAAAATGGCAGGGGAAGAAAGCATTAAAGAGCCTTCTCTCCCCAAACCCATACTCCAGAAAAAAGCAGGTCCAAATGCCTGCATTTGAAAAAGGGAGAGAACAAACACAGGAGGAAACAAAACATGTTGACAGAAGAACTCAGTTTGTACAGATCATCTGTAAGATCCTGGCTTCCTGCAATATTCTGACATGAAAGGATTCCATAGCAAAAGAGTTGGTCACAAAGGTCCCATGAAGAGAGAAAGGTTTAAAACTACTACCTTATAAAAAGTATATAAATGGCACACAGAATTAGTGTAGTATTTGAGTTGCTCCAGCAAGCCAATGATTAAGAACATCCTTTTCCCAAAGAGAATATGCACAGCTGCTCACTTTACGAACATTGTTTGGTTATCCTATTTTGGTAATTCCATTTAAGGTTGTGTAGTCATTTCACTGATGACTATGGTGCCACTGAAACTTACTTTTGGCATCAAGTTTCACTTTTCCCAATACATCATTTACTTACCACACAGCAACAGCCACTATCTTCATGACAGATTCATTTAAGCACTGGCAAAAGCTCACCAAGGGAACGCCACTGCTACCCATCCTACCCAGCATTATTCCTGCAAACAAATAATATCTTTGTTCCATTTTATATGCCTTCAGATGCATTTCCACAATACAGCACACCTCTTAACACAGAAAACTGCAAGCACTGTTTTCCACACATCACTCTGTATCACTCCAACACTTGAGTCTCATGTGTGAATTCAGTAAAAGGTGGCAAAGTTTACAATCTGGTTGGTTTGCAAAACAAACTGAACTAGCCTCTCATGACAACCCATTTGCTCTCCTAACAACTTGTGCATAATGTCTTTATATTTCCCTAATTGCTCACTCCCTTGGTTGAAATTTTTAAAATGTCCTTTTGAATAATATATAAGGAGTTTACAGAGGATCCCAGCTAGCTTGAGGGGGAGGTGCTGGAGTAGCAATGTTAAGGAACATCTAGGCAAGCAGTGAAATACTTGTCTGCTAGGCAATAAAATGTTTACTTTTCTTTTAGTATGTTTCTAATGGTATCAAAACAGAAGTAGGATGTTAAAAAAGACACTGGAAGCAGGGGCAGCTGAATATTGTGGGACTTGAGACCTGGTTGCCAGTGGCACACTAGCAGAAAAAGGTAGATCATAGCTTTTGCAATCCTCACCTAGCCTGCATACATCTGGCAATATTGCTGAAAATTGGAGAAAAGTGAGGCAGAGATTTGGATTTCACCTAGACATTCTCTGGGTTGAAGAAAAACCTGATAAACACCTGTTTTGTTGCATGTGGTAGCAGAGGAAGCACTAGAGATTTACAATGATTTCCAGTTAGCAGAAGAGAAAAGCTGGAGTTTGGTACAATAATGAGCATATTTGAGGAGTATTGTACACCCCAAAAGGTGCAGATTGTTTACATGCATGGAGAAAATGGTTAGAAGTATGGAGAACATACTACAGAATGAAAAACCCTGTGCAAGACCTGCCCCTTTGATATCTTAACCGATTCTCTGATCTGAGCCAGGATTTTATGCAGCAATAGGGAGAATGCAGCAATAGGAAGCATTAAGAGAATTTCACCCTAGAAAAAATGCATAAGATTTTCTAGAGCAGCACGGGTGGTGAGGGCATAGGTAAAAGTACCTGATACTACCTGAACAGACTGCCCATGTAGTAAGCAAGCACACTTACGGATAGACAACAGATGCTAACCATAAAGTGCAACCGCCATTTCAAGGGAAGGGAGACAGAGATGTGAAAAAAGATCATTGAAAATGTGTCATGCAGCATGACTCCAGACAGCATGCTCCTTTTGGGAAACCCTGTTACAACAGTGGGTAGCACAAGCTGTTTACAAAATACTGCAAATCACAAGTGTTGAAACTCCGAGTGAATTGAGATGCAGGACTAAGAGTTTTAGGTGGACAAGGCAGATTCAGGCAGTGGTTGAGGAGAACTGGAGTCTACCACAGGAAGTACAAGGAACAAAGCTGTCTTTTAACCTGAGCACAGGTGCCAAGATCAATTCCCAGAACAAGATTCTAAACTGGATCAAAATTATACCCTGCCAGAATAAAGGTGACTGGTTATCTGTGAGTCAACACACCAGTGAAAGGACTGGATATGGCTGCTGTCCCACACAAAGACACCAAGAATAAACTGGCATTTATTATAGTACCTGAACAGGTGATTCCAATCTTGGGTTTGGTGGCAAGTAAGAAACTTAACCTGGTCAAACAGGCTCTGATTGTCAAGAACAAGATCTGGAATATGAAATACTGATAGTAACGTCATGATTTTGTTGAAGGTCTTTCTCACTTACCAAGAGATCATACCATCCAAATTAATAAAGCAATTGCCCCACTGATCCATCCTTGCATACAGGTGCCATCTGCACTTTGTGATAAGCTCAAAAAGGAGCTAGAGAGGACGGGAAAATGTAACAGTCATAAAACAAATTCAGGAATCCACAGAATGAGTGAATGTGTTGGTCACTGTAAAGGAATTTAATAGGAAGTTACAAGTACATCTAGATCCCAGAAGCCTTTAAAAGGTTATCAAGTGAGAGCATTTCAAACTTCCTGCTAGGAAACTATGGCACAATTTGCAAATGCCTGATGAAAGAAGCAGCTTACAGTTGAGGAGACATTATTGGCACATCATATTATATTATTAGACTTTGGATAGTCCCCATCTGAGTTACTTATGGGATGCAGGATATGCTCTACATTTTCCTTTCCTGATGAGGACTTACTCACTGGACTTGACAAGATGGATGTACAGAAGAAGAAAGAAGCAGCATTTTAATGAAAGAACTTGAGAGCTTCCAAGTCTGCAACCAGGTGGTGACAGAGTATGTATGAGAAATTACAGTTCCAATATGCAGAGTCAGAAGATTATGGCTGAACATAGAATATGAAACAGAAACACAGAGCTGGAAGGTTCACCAAGGATCATCTAGTCAAACCCCTTGCACAGTGTAGAAAATTCACAGCAATCTCCCTCCTCACCTCCTTTCATTGATTCTTGCTCTATGCTCAGAGGAAAGCAAAAGATCTCCAGGATCCCCAGCCAATCTGGCCTGGAGGAAAGTTCCTTCCTGACCCCAAAGTGGCGATCATTATTACCCTGGGCATGTAAGAAGGGACCACAAGAGCCTTGCACTGGCTTATCCTTTCATGCCTTCCCTCTCCTGATTTGTGTACAGTCATATTGAGTCAGAGAATCATAACAGCTGTCAGGTGACCATTCAGCCTCTTCTTAAATTCTTCCAAGGAAGGAGAGACCACCACATCCCAAGGAAGTCTTCCATGGTGGAACTGCTCTAACTGTCAGGCAGTTCTTCCTAACATTTAGCTGAAAACTCTTTTGTTTAAAATTTAACCCATTGTTTCTAGTCCGGCCCTTTGGGGCAACAGAAAACAACTTGCTCCATCCTCTTTGTGTCAGCCTTTCAAATATTTGAAGCGTGCTATAATATCGCCTCTCAGTTGCCTCCTCGCGAAGTTAAACACGCCTAGCTCCTTCAGCCTTTCCTCATAGCACTTGCCCTCCTTTGGACACATTCCAAATGGTCAACATTCTTCTTAAACTGCGGTGCCCAAAACTGAACACAGTACTCCAAGTGAGGTCTAAACAGAACAGAGAAAACCAATACCATCACTTTGTGTGACCTGGACACTCTACTTCTGTTGATACAGCCTAAAATCAGATTCACCTTTTTAGCTACTACATCACATGGCTGACTCATGTTCAGCATATGATCTACTAAGACCCCTAAATCCTTTTCACATGCACTACTGCCAAGACAACTCCCCCCGATCCTGTAATTATGCCTTTATTTTTTCCTACCTAAATACAGAACTTTACATTTCTCTGTTGAAATTCATTTTGTTAGTTTTAGCCGTTTTCCAGCCTGTCAAGATCATCTTGAATCTTGATTCTGTCTTCTACTGTATTTGCTACACCTCCCAGTTTAGTATCATCTGCAAATTTAATGAGCCTCCCCTCTATTCCTTCATCCAAGTCATTTGTAAAGATGTTGAACAACACAGGGCCCAGGACATATCTCCACTTGTCTCTCCTCTCCAAGAGGATGAGAAACAATTTATAAGTACTCTTTGGGCGTGATCTGTCAACCAGTTACAATCCACCTAACAGTAGTAGGATCCAAACCACATTTTGCCAACTTGTCAATGAGAATATCATGAGGAATCTTATCAAAAGCCTTACTGTAACAAAAATAAACTACTTCCACAGAATTGCCTGATCCACCAAAGTAGTAACTCTCTCAAAAAGCGATAAGGTTAGTTGTTAAGGGATTTTAGAACTTTCCATGTATTCCTGTGTTATGCTTAAGCTGCAACTTTGGTTCCCCCAGTGCATGATGGGATGAGCCTTAGCTGCTTCCCTCCCTTTGACCTTGTTTTTACCTAGTTCAGACTGGCCTTGTTAAAATTGCTAAGTTAGCATCAGCAAAATATGAGGATGTTCCAAATGGCCATGATTTACAGCAGATTGCCAGATGTTTAGGTTTTGATATTCCTCAATTCCCCCAATTTCACTTTTGTGTCTCCCTTATGTCTCCTAGTTGGCATGTAGATTGATAGTGATGTATGCCAAAAGGGTGCCAAATGTAACACTTTCCAAATTGAGACAACTTTATTGTTTGGGAATTGCATGTGTTTTGCACTTATGTAGCTTCAAGTAGATAACTTTATTTTTTGATATTTCTTTGTAAGAAGGTATATAAGGTAGTGGTATTGCCAATTGCATGCATGTTCAGAGTCATCTGATGTGCATCAGTTTATTTATTGATTATAATCTAATAAACTTCTATTTTGTTTGCCACATCTCAGCCTTGGGTCTTTAGGGATGCAAACTCTATTTTGGGGTCTCCCGATATTGGGTACAGGGGAGTCATGATTTATTCTTGCCTGTGCACTTAGTAATCACAGCTGTCTTTTCTAAATGCTCAAAGATTGACTTTTTGTTAATTTGTTCAAAAACCTTTCCAGGTATGGGCGTCAAGTTTACAATAGTTACCAGGATCCTCCTTTTTCCCCTTCCTGAAGATGGGGACAACATTTGCCTACCTCCAGTCTTCTGGCACTTTATCTGTTCTCCAAGAACTCTCAAAGATGATAGGCAGAGGATTCGAAACTACATCAGCAAGTTCCTCTAGTACCCTAGGATGCAATTCATCTTGCCCTGAGTACTTGAATTCATCTAAAGAAGCTATGTGCTGACATACCACCCCACCTCTGTCCTAGGCTGCAATTCTCTTCCTTCCTCATGTGTTCTCTTTTTGCCAGGTTGAACACAGTTCCCCTTGCAAGAGAAGACCAAGGCAAAGCAGGAATTGAGCACTTCTGCCTTCTCTTTATCTCCTGTTAAAATCGCACTTTCCTTTCCCTGCAGTGGGCCTATCACTTCCCTTTTCTTTTTCTTGCTCCACACATAACCAACAACCCTTTTTTGTTTTGTTTAGCATATCTCACTAGCCTAAGCTCATATTGAACTTTAGCCCTTCTAACACTCTCTCTACACGCACTAGCCATTTGTTTATATTCATTCTTAGTTATGCAGCCCCCCTCCTTTCATTTCTTAAATGTGTCTTTTAAAATTTTCAGATCTTTAGAAAGCTGTTTACGGAGCCACTCTGGCTTCTTTAGCTTCTTCTAATTTTTCCTTCTCAGTGAAATAATTTGTGATTGTGCCTTCAATATCTCAGTTTTAAGATAGAAAAGAGTCCAGTAGCACCTTTAAGACTAACTAACTTTACTGTAGCATAAGCTTTCGAGAACCACAGCTCTCTTCATCAGATGCATGCTACTGAACTCTTTTCTATTTTGCCATCTTGAACTCCCTTCTCTTTGAGTATTTATGACCATGGGATTCCACCCAGCATAACTTTGAGTTTGATAAAATTAGCTTTTCTCAAATCCGACCTATATGTCTGATTACATTCAGCTTTTTGTGGCCTTTACTTTCACCTCATCAACTAGTTTTTCCCTTTTTTTGAGAATCAAGTCCAAGATAGCAGAACCCCTTGTTTCCTTCTCCATTTTCTGCAAGATGGAGTTGTCAGCAAAACAAATCAGGGATTTATTAGGCCTTAATGGAAAAATGTAACCCACAGGAGCAGGGAAATTAGGAGACATTCTGAGCCTTTATTGCTGAGCAATCGATTCCAGGACATCCCCATTAGATACTGACTCTGGACTACTGGAACAAGAACTTCTAGCCAAGACTCCATAGAGTAAAAAGGCAGTTTCTCAGGCCCCTGTGCATGAGAGGGCTTGTGCTTCTGCCCCCGCAAAATAGGAGGAGATGTGTGGTGGTGACTGGTGATTCCCTACTGAGAGGGGCAGAGGCTACTGTGTGCCGACCAGACCTGTCATCTCAAGAGGTATGTAGTCGACCAGTTGCATGCATCCAGGACATGACAGAAAGATTGGAAAGACTCATAAAGCCCGTGTCTTATTACCCCTTCTTGCTCATCCACGTAGGAACAAATGATTCTGCCTGGCACAGTCCAGAATGTATTAAAAGAGACTATGAAGCTCTGCATAAAAAGCTGAAGGACGTGGGAGTACAGATTGAGACTTCATCATCATCACTTCTTCCTTTTAAGGGCCATGGCTTGGGAAGAGAAAGCAGAATACTGGAAATAAATAACTGGCTACTCAGATGGTGTCATCAAGAATGGCCTGTTTCCTAGGCCACGGACTATGCTTTTGGGATGAAGCACTTCTGTAGGGAGATGGTTTGCACCTCATGAGGGTAGGAAAAATGTGTTTGGCAGGAGCCTTGCAAATCTGACAAGGTGGGGGAAAGAGAGATAAAAAACCCGAAGCTAGTATGATACCAATTACTGGTGATAAGAGCACTAATCCATCTGGTTACCGCCCAGTCTCGAACTTCCCATTTCTGGGTAAGGTGATTGAACGGGCAGTGGTAGAGCAGCTGCAGGTCTTCCTGGAAGACACATTGGTCCTGGACCCATTCCAGTCTGGCTTCCATCCGGGTCACGGGACAGAGACAGCGCTAGTCGCCCTCACAGACGATCTCCGTAGGCAGCTGGATTGGGGCAAGTTGGTGCTGCTGGTGTTGCTAGATCTCTCGGCAGCGTTCTACATGGTCGACTATGAATTGTTGACCCACTGCCTCGCCGATGTGGGGATTCAAGGGACTGCCTTGCAGTGGCTCGTCTCTTTCCTCCATGGTCGGGGACAGAGGGTGGTGCATGGGGGGAGGCTATCAGTACGCCAACCTTTGGTGTGCAGTGTCCCTCGGGGCGATACTCTCCCCCCTGTTATTCAATCTTTATATGCGCCCCCTTGCCCAGCTGGTATGGAGTTTTGGACTGGGTTGCCACCAATATGCAGATGACACCCAGTTGTATCTGCTGATGGATGGCCTGGCTCCGCCCCTAGTGCCCTAAATAGAGCCCTGGAGGCTGTGTCTGAGTGGGTGTGGCAGAATAGACTGAAGTTAAACCCTATGAAGACAGAGGTCCTGTACTTAGGCCATGGTGCAGTGGATAGGGGAACCAGCTCCCAGCATTCGATAGGGCACCATTTGTGCCCATACCAGTGGACAAGAGTCTTGGTGTGACACTGGACTCCTCATCAATGGAGGCCCAGGTCACAGCAGTTGCCCAGTCTGCCTTTTTTCACCTTCGGCAGGCCAGGCAACTTCCCCCCTATCTTTCAACCCATGACCTAACTACAGTGATCCATGCAATGGTCACCTCCAGATTAGACTACTGTAACTCGCTCTACGCAGGGCTTCCCTTGGGTCTGACCCAGAAGTTGCAGCGGGTCCAGAATGCTGCTGCATGTGTCCTGGCGGGTACACCATATGGGACACATGTGACTCCAACCTTGCAGCAGCTGCACTGACTTCCCATGGAGTTCCGGATCAGGTTCAAGGTTTTGGTCTAAACTTATAAAGCCCTAAACGGACTGGGACCGGCATACCTGAGGGACCGCCTCTCCCCATATGTACCCCAGAGAGCACTTCTTAGATCAGCAGGAAAAATCTATTGGTGGTCCCTGGTCCTAGGGAGGCTAGACTGGTCTCAACCATGGCCAGGGCGTTTTCAGTCCTGGCCCCAACCTGGTGGAACTCTCTGTTGGAGGATACTTGGGCCCGCCAAGACCTTGTGTCCTTCTGGCGGGCCTGTAAGACAGAGATGTTCCGCCAGGCATTTGGTTGAAGCCAGTACTCAGATCCACCGATTGGCCTCCCTGCCTGTCTCCTATTAGTGGGGTGCTATATCGAGTCATCTGCCCCATGTAGGAACAGTGGCTAATCTCACACCAACTCATGTCCCCACCCCTTAGTTCCCTTGTGGTTGGCAGGGAAGGGTGAAGTGAACCTGGGACATAGTGCAGAGTTAGAACATAGTGCAGAGTTTGTTTTTATGCTGTTAAATCTGGCTTTTATCATTATTTAATGCACTGTTTTATTAATGTGTTTTTATCTGTATGTTGTAATCCGCCCTGAGCACATCCATGGAGAGGGCGGACTATAAATTTAATAGATGATGATGATGATGATGATGATGATGATGATGATGATGATGATGATGATGAGCGGGTAGCAGCATATGTGCAGAGACCCATTAATTTGCAGGTAAGGGCAAATATGAAGTGCTCCAAGCACATAAACCATCGATTCCAATGTCTCTACACTAATGCTCAGAGTATGGGAAACAAACAAGAGGAACTTGAAGTCTTCATACAGGAACTATAACCTAATAGGCATTACTGAAATTTGGTGGGATGAACATACAAATGGAAGATTAGCATCGAGGGGTACAATTTTTTTAAAAGGAATAGCCCAGTAAGGAAAGGAGGAGGAGGAGTATGTCAAGGATGTATACCTGAATCTGAGCATGGAAGGTCAGTTGAGAGCCTCTGGGTAAATATAAGAGGAGAAAGAAATAATAGTGATATTATGGTGGGAGTCTTCTACAGACTATCAGGCCAGGCAGATGACTTGGATGATATTCTCCTCGACCAGATTACAAATATTTTTAGAGAGAAGGGACACAGTCATCGTGGGAGATTTCAATCATCCTGATATGTTAGAAATCAAACTCTGCTAAAAATGTAAGGTCTAATAAATTCCTGACTTATCTTGCTGACAACTTCATCTTCCAGAAAGATGGTGCACACTCAGATTTATCAAACAGACAGACCAAGGGACGCTTTCAGCATAACCATAGGAGTCTATCAGCAAATCCAAAAAAACTACAATACTTGCTGATACAAAGCATGCTTATGTTCAGTACCATTGGTATTCTGGCAAGAGAACAGAGGACACCAAGCTGAGGTCCAGCAAGGCCCATATGAAGACCACAGGGAGCAACAGTTGCCCTGATGGTCAGGGAAGAAGGTGCAAGTTCCAAAGTTGCTCTTACAAACTTGTTGAGTAGCCTGTAAAAAGACAAGGAAGTGATCGGTAAAGACGGACTCCAGAGTGATGTGCTAGTAGTAATCTCGCCTCTGCAGAAATGATAGCACAATTGGTAGTTGGCGTCTTGTGTTGAATGTGTTGCTTTCAGTTGGAAAAAATAGAATGAATTGTAATTTAGAGACATATCCTTGTAGAAATTGTAGAGGATGGGAGTTTACAGAGAATCCCTGCTGACTAGAAGAGGAAGAGATAGAGCAGCGATATTAGAATGCAGCTGTGGAAGCAGAGACATAGAGCATTTGTAATAAAATATTACATTTACTTTTTCTTTGATATGTCTATCTTGTGATGACTGAACCCCTAACTTATCTCACCCTTCTTGGGCCTCAGTCTGGTGGCTGAATTTGAAACAGGAACCACTTCACTCAGCATAGCAGCTGTATATGTGTCATCTAATGCAACAATCCCATGTGATGTGTAGTCAGATATACCCAAGCTGAAAATAAACTGGAAATTAGCTGTTTCAGCTCAGCTCAGGGATATCCAAAACTACTCCTAAATTCTGGGAGTAATGAAAATTTTATGTCCTGGAATTGTGGGAGTGTTTCAGGTTTCTGATCCCAGGAGCCAATAGGGAGAGATAGGAAGCTGGTTTGCCAAACCGTTGTTTGAAGGTATCTCCCATCCTATTAAATTTTAAAGGGCCATTATTTTCCATGGGAAGATCTGGGCCTTGAAATTGTAGGCTAGGTCTATCCCAAATAAAATAATGGCCCTTTAAAATGTAAAAGGACAGGTTGCATGTGCTATGTGCTGTCAAGTTGCCTCCGACCTATGGCAGCCCTAAAACGTCCTATCATTAACAGACTTGCTCAGATCCTGCAAACTGGAGGACATAGCTTTTTTTATTAAGTCAAGGCATCTCGTTTTAGGTCTTCCTCTTTTCCTACTGCCTTCCACTCTTCCTAGCATTATTGAATTCAGGCTTGATTTGATCTAGTACTCACTTATTTGTTTTTTTGGCTGACCATGTAGCTGCAAAACTCTCCTCCAGCACCACATTTCAAATGAATCAATTTTCTTCCTATCAGCCTTCTATATAGTGCAACTTTCACATCCATACACAGTAATGGGGAATACCATAGTTTGGATTATCTTGATCTTGATTACCAGAGAGACATCTTTATTTTTAAGTATCTTATCTAGCTCCCTCACAGCTCCTCTTCCAAGTCTCGATCTTCTACTGATTTTTTCATTGCAGTCTCCCTTTTGGTTGATGATTGAGCAGATACCTACTAACAACTGATAGGATAGACCAGTCCAGGGAAGCTCGGTCTATCATCCATAGGAAATAACAGTCATGGTTTCCTATGAGCAGTAGTGGCCAGGTCTTCCCATAGAAAAGGATGGCCCTTGAAAATGTAAAGGGAGGGAGACACCACCAAACAGCTGTTTAGCAAAAACAGCTTCCACTCCCTGCCTCTGCTACCTGGGAGGCAGGGGACTGGGGAGACAATTGTTAAACTGTTCCTGGATTTTCAGAACCCCGCCCCCTAAATAACTGTTTTTACACCATGCCATGCCATGCCATGCCATGCCATGCCATGCCATATTGATTTGCAGTGTAATCCTAAGAAAACATACAACCTTCTAAGGCTTCTAAGACTTCAATAGATTAAATAGATTTAATCCCTATGATATCTCTCTCCACTGTCACAAAGTCTCTATTATTTGTTAGCTGTGAATTGAATTAGGAGGCTTCAGTCCAGATTCTAGTGGAAAATCTAGGTGACAAAAGCCAACATCTCAACTGACTGCACTTGATGTTCTTGACTGGCAACCTTAGCAGACATTCAACAATGGGGTAAGAAATCCCAGATGTCTGATTTCTGTACAGAGGGATTCATCAATTGACAATAAAAGAAACTGACATATACAAGAAAGGGCTGAAAGGCATAAAAATAATTATGTACTGCTAGTTTCTGATAGTATCTGAAGAAGAGAACTTTGACTCTCGAAAGCTTATACCCTGAAAATCTTGGTCTTTATGCTGCCACTGGACTCAAATCCTGCTATTCTTGATTCTGTTGATATCTAGCCTATCAGAAATACTTAAAGTAGATAATAGTTCTTAAATTATGCTATAGGTTCTAAAAATGGTAATATATCTAGTTTAATCCCATACATCAAATAGTAATGCAAAACTACTTCCACAAGTTACGCAAATCAGGCTTTAGTGATACACCACAGAAAGAATCATCAAGACTAGAGAGAGAGCACTCACTCTAAGGTCCTAAGGACTTCTGTGAACAACTAAAACAGTTGCAACAGTTCTTGGCCAGGAAATAGGATGCCATAATGGCTCCTAGCTGGGGACTGCTGAAACCATTCCCAGTGTTGAATCTAGCACTTCTGCATAGTAGCATTGCTTAGTTTTCTCAGGCTTATTTGGACAGAGGAGCCAGGTGTCATCAGAAAATAAACCCACAGGGCTATGTGGCATAGTGGACTTGTGGACTGGCTCTTAAGTGCCTCTGTTATTCATACTTAGTACATCGCTCCTATATAGACCCATGCCACACCAGTGTGGTAAATGGTTAGAGTGCCAGATTAGGACCTGGGAGAGCCAGGTTCAAATCTTCACTCTGCCATGAAAATTTGCTGGATGACCTTGGGCCAGTCACACACTCGCAGCCTAACAGGGTTTTTGTGAGAATAAAATGGAGGAGAGGAAAATGGTTCCCACTGGGGAGAAAGGTGAGTGTAAATGAAGTAATTAAAAATAAAATAAAATCTGTTCAGTAGATTTTAGCAGAATCTATTTCTGATTATTTTGGATATTTGCAAGGTTGTTCTGCTTAACTATACAAACAGAGCTTGTTGTGACCAAGGCTAGTTTCAGGTTTGGTAGTCCCTGGACAAGATATTGTCCAGCAGGCCTAGGACACAGACAGAGAAGGCGAGCCAGTGAATGGCAGTTTCTGCTCCTACTCGACATTTCTTATTGATTGCAGAGCAGCAGCTATACTTTGCTTGCTTGCCCTCTCCTTCTGGTTGGCAGCTGTTCTCCTCCTTCTAGCAGCCACCCAAAGACCCTAGCAAGCCACCCAAAGACCCCTCCAGCCAGGTGATCAGCAGTGGCTTGTCACTGAAAATGTAATGTGTGCTTCCATCCACAAATCATTACAAAGACCCCTCCAGCCAGGTGATCAGCAGTGGCTTGCCACTGAAAATGTAATGCGTGCTTCCATCCACAAATCATTACAAAGACCTCACCAGTCATGTTGCTAGTGGTCTATGTGGGGCACACAAGTTTCTCGAGAGCTGGTCATCTTGCAGAGCTGGAGAGGGAAGTAGGAAGAGCTTGTCCCACACTTGTGTCATATGGAGAGGCATTCTGAGACCACTCCTTAGGGGCAAAATCTTCTCTTTCTCTGTCCTTCCTTGTTGGTAGTAGATTTTGTTTTGTTTTGTTTGCATTTTCTCCAGGCACTACCTGACCTGCTCCAATAAAGTTCATACCACCTTATACAGGGAATCTGGGGGAGTATTACAGTCAGGTAATTTTGTTTTTGATTTCCATTCTAAGGATTCGGCATCCAGTTAGGCGTGATGCCAAGATCTGATTGTATTGTTACTATCCCCCATTTGTATTCATTCAGCAGCCTGAAGACACCCAGCACTACAAAATCATTCAATAGTATATACACACAATAAAACAATCCTCCCATACAGCAGCAGCTAGCAGGCTTAGGTGCTTTCCCATAAGGCTTCAAGTAGTTTTACTTAAATTAGTTTGTAATGTAACTGTAAAACATTCATTGCTCAGAATGTGCGTTCTTGTTACAAATACTTTCTTTTCTAGATTAGCAGCAATCACATGTCCACAGATTTAGTGCTAAACAGGCTCAAAGCTAATTATCCAAGTGTGAAAACACTCTCTGAATGTCAGGGCTACCTGTGGTGCTAGGAAGAGAGAAATAATAGATGCATATAGTACCACTGGGAAACTGAACTGGCTCCTTTGCCAAGAATGAGGGGGAATCTGTTGGAGGTGAGGATAAGACTGCGGGTTGGGAAAATGCAGGCTAGGCAATCAGGAAACCATTTCAGCGAAAAAGATGCATTCAGTGGAAATGAAAGGTTTTAAAAAAAAAGAATGCTTACGTTGTATAAAATCTCTATGCTGATAATGAGCTGGGCCTCAGAGCTCACATCTGTGTATACAAGCTGGGTTCCAGATCTTGCTTACTTCCTGTTTCAGGAGAACAAGCTGCCAGATCCAGCTATTTCACAACATCAGTGCTTGTTGATTTGGCCAAATGCTTCAAACTGCAAATCCACACTATATTTTATAAATGACGTTAATCTGCTAATCTTCCTGCTGGCAGAAAGGTGAAGGCAGTTCAGTATGTGAAGCCAATTTGGGCTGAATGAAAGAGCAGGAGCAGTCTTGCTGAAAGCTAAAAGAGGGGGGAATAGTCCCCCTTCTGTCAGGTGGATCACTGTAGTTTCGTCTAGGAAACATGGTTCTCTTCATTGAATTAGTATTAAGAGTGAGATGTTGAGGCTACAACCTTCTCAAACATGAATTTGAGCATAACTAACAAACTTGCTTGAGTAATAATGATGCCAGTATCTGTGGCTTGTGCTAATGGGGACTCCTCCCAATTTGAACTGGGGGCATATATCCCCTCTCAACTTTTCCTGCAGTCTCCAATTGCCTTTTCCACTACCTGAGAAGGAAAGTGATGGGAAGCTAAGGTGAATTCTTCTTACTAATGTTTTAAATAAAATCCATTATCTTTCAGAGCAGAGGCAAGCTAAGGAGGATACAGCCCCAAAAGAATACTAAGCTTGTTAAATATTTTACTGCTCTCTGCAGGGCAGATCAAGAACTGCTTGACTGAATTTCATTGAGTGCAAAGACAAAAGCCCATTTTCACACAGCCATTGTAAACTGTTTTGGCTATTGGTTGATAACAACAACAACTACTACTACTACTACTACACTTACATATCACTCATCTAGACAGATTAGTGCCCCACTCAGAACAGTGAACAGTGTTTATCCCCCTCCCCCAGCAATACAGCTGGGGAGCTGGGGCTGAGAGGAGTGGCTTACTCAAGGCTACCTGCCAAGCTCTTGGCAGTGGTGGGAGTTGAACTAGCAGAGTGCTGATTTGCAGCCCAACAACTTAAACCGTTATGCTACAGCAGTGCCATTTGGCTGCCAGTTGATAATGGATTTTTAAAACCTTTTTTTTAACCTTTTCAGACAAAGCTGCTTGAGTCCCGTTTGTAATGTGGGGTTGAGCCATTAAAAAAATAAAAATTGTTTTTCCCATTCTCAAGTTTTCAATGTGCTTCCTATTCGTTGTGGAGTACTGTTTGAAATGTCTGCAGTGCTTCTGACAGTGCCGCCTTTTTATTTTCTCGTCAAAGTCTGACATGCTTTTTTTTAAAAGCACATATAGATTAGTGGTATAGCACTGCAGCCTTGTAACAATAAGTGTAAAAGGTCCTCTGAATACCTAGCTTTGCTTTAAAAAAAAAAGTCTCTAGCCCCTTTTGTTGTAGAGATATGCCTTTTTCCTATATCTCCACACAGAAGAGCCTAGAGACTTACTTTTTAAAAAACGAAAGCTGTGAATTCAGTGAACCTGCTACACCTATCATTACAACAGCTCTAGAACTATAGTGATATTTTTGTGCCAATTTTTTTTTAATGCAAAAGCCCTGGTGGCCTAGGGGATGACAGTAGCTAGCTACTTCCCATGCCAGAAAAAGCAGTGTCGTTTGAAATTGCCAGAGGGTGAAACGGCCCGTGGGATTCACGGCCTTGGCCTGGCATACCTACGAGACCACTTCCCTCCCTATGTTCCTCCACGGCAGCTTCGCTTATCTGGATGGGGTCTCCTGCAGGTGCCACTCTGCACATGGGTGAAGTCAACAGCAGCCCATACACGGGCTTTCTCTGTGGTGGCCCCTACTCTGTTGAACAGCCCGCCTGAGGAGGTCAGGAGAGCCCCTACTCTCCCAGCTTTCCATAAACGATGCAAAACCAAATTATTCAAAAAGGCTTTTGTATTGTAGGGAGGGGCTCTCAGATGCTTCGTTAATGAGTTAAGGACCATAGACTTCACCACTATGTTGCCTTATGTACTACCTGTTGTCTTAAATATGCGCTCCTATGAACTACTTATGCTTCATGTGGTCTAATCTCAGCCCTAGAATTGCTTATGTTCTGTTTCAACATTTCTTCAACTCTGTATTGGATTCTTACTAATGCTATGTCTAGTAAAATTGTGTTTATTTACCCTATGGCATTGTTTATGGAAATGTCCTCGAAACTGACTGTACTAATCTCACACTGTGTAATCCACCTTGAGTCTGAGAAAGGCGGACTATAAATGACATAAATAAAAATAAACACATATGGTTCATAAATTGATGTAAATGCTGTTTCAACCTGTTGCCTCACCATCGCTTTACATGAAGTCAAGGCAACAATGGATAACAACCAGGTTAAAATGGAAAAGTGAAAGGGGCCTAAAGTATAGCCTAAATTAAAATATGAAGTTCAGAAACTCAAGTCAGCATTTAAATTAAAAATTCAAATTTTGACTACATATAACAAAACTAGTCATAATAATACAGGAAAAGTTATTTAACGATTTAGCCCCATTGAAAGCTATTGAATACATTTGATGAATCATTTCCATTGATTTCAATGGGTAGTTGTCACGGTTAGTTTCTGCTGGATTCTGTCAATAATTTTTTTTTAAAAACTGGCTCATTGAAGAAGTTTATCAAGACAGCTAGAGGACTCATATTCCCCTGAGAAAACAGAAGATGTCCCTCCTCCTCAAGAGTCCCTTATGGAGTTAAATTACACATCCAATCGAAAGTTTTCCTGTACGTGTTTCATAAAAATGGATTGAACCTGCACAAGAGCTAAACTAAGCAGCACCCATTCGCTTACATGGGCCATGTGCAAGAGAACACCTTCCTGGATAGAGCCCCCAGTGCATTTTATTTTAACAAGAACCTGTGGAATTATCTAGTTCAGTCAAGTACCCTGATATTTGGTTATCTGAATACATTTTGCCAATCTGAAACTGCTCAGGAGACAATGTGGCCCCACATTTTCTATCCAGAAATGCTACCAACAAGCTAGCTGCCTTGGGGGCATGTTGAGAACATGTAGCATGAGCCAGCAGGTTTGGGCCTCTGCCACAGCCTGGTCTCTGGTGTTGTTATATACATTGGTGGGCCCAGTTAAAATAGTATTTCATGTTACCAATTTCATAACCACATACTGCAGGGAAGGAGTCAAATACACATGGACACATGAAGCTGCCTTATACTGAATCAGACCATTGATCCATCAGGGTCAGTCTTGTCTACTCAGACTGGCAGTGGCTCTTGAGGGTCTCTGTCTTGCACATTGCCTACAACTCATCCTTTGAACTGAAGAGGCCAGAGATTGAATCTGGGACCTTCTGTATAACGTGCAATTGGGCCGTGACAGTTCCCTTTTAGAAGCATTGATTCTTAAAAATAAAGATGTACCAGCTGTCTGAGACACATTCCTTGTGGTTCTTGCTTTGCAACAGAAAATTCCAAGGGTTAGTTGGGCAGCTGCTCAAAATGAATGGCAGACTGGAGGCCTTGGGATTGCTAATATCTGTATGTACCCTATATTTAGTAATGCTTCTCCCTTGCATGTGTTAATTTAATTCAATTTACTCTTGTGGCACTTGTTAACAACAACAAAAAACAACAGAAAAATCCACATACAGGACTACTTGCACATGAATTCAGCCACAAATGCTGATTGAATGATAAACCTCTCTTTCAGATGGATGACAAGGTAAATAACAATATTCAGGGAAGTAACAATATCCAAATGAGGAAAAGCAAGGCAATGAGGAAAAGCAAGCAGAGCATGCTGTTCTCAAGCAATTTTAATTATGCTGCATAAGTCCCAATATGCCACTCAAAGAAGTAACTGAGAGAGGGGAGAGTTCTAGTAGATGACTGATGCAAAAGAAATCAGGAAGAGTTGTGGAATGATATCAAAAATTCTAAACAGAAAGACCATACTCTGCTACATCAAATAACATCTTCACTCAACATGTATTTGATTTATGGATTAAAAATACATACCCATGGTAGCAGAGAATATTACAATTCCCAGCACATTCATGCCTTCACTGGTACCTGGTTCTGATTTGTAAATCACTTCTGGTGGTGGTGTGATATCCAAGGCAAAATTTTGAATGTTAGATCCATTTTCATCCTGAATTCCATAGATTATTATTCGGTGAGTGGCACTTTCAGATGCTGCCTTGTTGGCTTTCACAATAGGGATGCTTTTGGTTCGGTACTGAAATAGCAGACATAATCTCCATTATAGGTGGAAGAACACCCTCTTCGATTTCTGAGTCTCTTTTAAGCAGGAGTGCATGGAACTTTTCTAATGAAAAACTACTTACTGAAAGTACAAAACGTTCTAAAGACCTAGGATCTTTTCCAAATGGCAAATCATAGTGTAAAGTTGTAACAATGATAAAGCACAGATCCAGAAGATATCCAGGCCCCACCTGGAGACCAGCAACCCTAGCACTGACATTTCCAAGTTTTATTCCATTTTTTAAAAGTTCTGCTTATGTCACTATTGTAATGTCATGCACCAACATGCTCTATAGAAACAAAATAGATTAGGAAAGTCTTGGGGTATGGGAGAGAAAGGAGATACTCCAGAATTTGCTGGATGCAACGGACGCCCGACTTACCGGGCGGAGGGTTTGTGGCCGCGGGCACGGAGACAGGGGAAGGTCGGCGGCCGCCATGCTTGCTTCTCCCCGGTGTGCTTTGGGGCTTCGGGCGGCCAATCAGTTTAAACTTGGCCACCCAATCACAAGCGGCCGGGGAGGGGTTGGCCGGGGGGCGGGGCTGGCCACTGGACCTAAGGGAGGAAGTTTTCCCTCTGGCCCGGTGGCTTACCATTTAAGCAGAGGCAGCCCTGCTTCCCTGCACTTTGCTTCCCGACGCAAATCCCCACCCTCCGCTCCCTTGTTGGCTGTTCTTTCCACTTGCTGTTTTGTCACAACTCGTTGCGGGTAGCATTGGATCGGATCTCTTTTGGGGGATCTAGGGCCCTGGGCCCTGGAACCCCATTAAGGGGATTTCCATATGGAATCTTGGGAGTGAGGTGTAAGGCATGCCCAGCTCAGGGGCTGCTGGGGTTCACTCACTTCCAGGTGGCAGGGGAATCATGCAGGGGTGTACACCCATATGATCTCCCCCTTTAATGTCACTCCTTGGTTCCCCCCCTTCAGCTGGGGTCCTGAAGGGGGGAGGGGTTAGTGGCTGGCAGGCGGGCCAGCCAATGCTGGGGATCCAATCCATATGCTTGCCAATGCTCCTTTGTTCTTGTATGCCAATAAAGTTGTGGCCATTTTTTCTCCAGCTCTGTGTGTGGGTCTGAGTTTGTCGCCGTGCCTTCCCCTTCCACCGGACTTCAGCATAGCCCACAATCAAAGGCAGAGAAATTCTCATAGTTCTTCCTCTGATTGGGAGGAGGATTGTGGAGGAGGAATCCAAGCACCAATACATACAATTCAACTAAAATTCAACTAAAAAGGAACCCTCAGACCAGTGGTTCATCTAATCCAGCATCCTGTTTCTCATAGCAGCCAACCGGTTGCCCTGGAGGGCCAACAAACAGGGGGCAGTGGCCGAGGCCTTCTCCTAATGTTGCCTCCTAGGGCTGGTATTCAGGGGTCTGCTGCCTCTGACTGTGCAGGTGCCTTTTAGTCACCATGACAAAAAGAGACTGAGATTTGTAACAGGATCATCTGGGCTGAATCCACACACCCGTGGAGCGTCCTGGCGTTGCGCTAAATGTTCGCTAAACACCCGCAAGTGTAGCGTCTTTCTAGCGTGATTTCTTGCTCTGCGGGTGTGTGGATTCAGCCCTGGTAGATTTTATGGGATTCCTTATTCTAGCAGATGTTGCCCTTGTTCAATGGACTGTGTTGAAACTGTTTCCCATGTTCTTCTCCAGTGTCTTTATCTGGTGCCACACCGGGATCTTCTACATCCTATATTAGCCCAACTTTCAGAGTTTTCTGATGATTTTAAGGTTCAGTTTCTGCTTGACAACCCAGATGTGGCAATAACTGAAATAGTAGCCGTTTCTCTACAGTGCTATGGCTATAGGCCCTGACAAGTAATATCCTACATTGGTTTTGCTACACTGTTGTCCTGTTCCTATCTGTAATTTTAATCTTACTCTGTATGGACTCGTTTCTGTATTTAAAATTATATATATATATATATATATATATATATATATATATATATGCCAATGCATATTATATATATATATATGCCAATGCATATTTTTTTTTGCAGCCACAGCATTGAGGGAGATAAAATTAGGGTCCCAGCTCCGTTTTTCCTAAAGTAAACTATGTGCTCCATCAGAAAATAGTAAAAGGGGAAGGTTTAAACCCTTCTCCCTAAGCACTGTGACTATTGTCCGACTCCTAACCCTCCTGGAGATTTGATCACAGATAGCGCTCTCCTCTTGTTGAATTTTTGGCAGTAGAGAGGCTGCCTTTGAAGCTTACCGCCCACTTCCTTCAAGAGCGCTAAAGACTTTCTTTCTCTGCCTTTGAATTCAGCAGATTCTGGCAGGTTGTTTCTTGCCTCTCCCCCTTTAATAACCCATACACCAAGCCATTTCTCTGCCAAGGCTTATTTGGTTTCTGCCCTGTTGTTCTGCAACAGCACTACATTGTAATGGTGCTAATAAAAAGTCCATTTTTTTAACAGCACAAATGGTGGGATTGCAAGAACAAGAAACAAATAATTAACAGATTAGTTGAAATATTGTTGGTGGTTGGGAAGGAAAAAACTAAATCTTATTAAACTGAATAATTTAATTTAATTTTGATTTAATTTAATTTATTGTATTTATATTCCGCCCTCCCCGCTTTCACAGGCTCAAGGCGGATAACAGAATACAAATATACACATCATTAAATAGTGTTTACTCCTGAGTAAACATACACTGGAGCTTACATTTGTGTCTGGATGGAGCATAACAAGATTTAATATTATATATTAAGTACCTTGTGAAATTTTCATCTCCAGCTGATTGCAGAACTGCAAAACAACTGCTTTTGAAACATATTCATTTAGTAGTAATTCCCAGTGATTTCAGTAGAGCTTATTTCATGCAAGTGTGGAACTTCAGAAATACATTTCACAAACCTCACCATCATTAGGTGCAACTTCATTTAATTATACAATGCCGTTTTCCTAGGCCACCTGCATCATAGCTGGATTCCGAGCATGCAAAAGGAATTCTCCAAAAGCTTACTTAACATCTTCTTACTTATCATGCATGGTGTGGAGCCAAACAAACCTCTATAAGGTGTGTTGGCTCAGTTCCAGTTTGGATAATTACTTTTGGCCACTTTGAAATGCATTCATTTATGTAACATGTAGCCTCCATTAAGAGAGAGAGAGAGAGAGAGAGAGAGAGAGAGAGAGAGAGAGAGAGAGAGAGAGAGTGTGTGTGTGTGTGTGTGTGTGTAAAGTGCCAGTCAAGTCTCAGCCAATATGAAAACCATAGAGTTTTCAAGGCCAGAGATGAACAGAGGTGGTTTGCCATTGCCTGCTTGTGCATAGTGACCTGTACTTCGTTGGTGGGCACCCATTCAAGTGCAACCAGAGCTGACCCTTTTTAGCTTCTGAGATCCTTCAGGACTGGGCTAGCCTGGGCCATCCAGACCAGGGGCTCCAGTGAATAGGCAGCAACATTTTATTGATGGGTAATAAACGAATGCTTTGTTTAAGTAATCCCACCTTTACTGTTTGCAGTGCTCAGGAGGAACACAAATACCTTTGCAAAATGGGAACTGTAACTAACTCCTCTATCCTAGCTCATCCCAATAATTTAGGGTAGTAATTAAAACCAGCATTAGGAGTACCCAAGTAACTTATAAAATAATATATATGCATTGAAATTACTATACATTTACATAACCAACCACGGCCAAAAAAATAACAGGTTTAATTATTAGTTTGCACGCTGCCATCTTACATCAATAAACTAAACAGTAGCTAGGGAATGCCTGCAGTGAAAACACCACTTAATAGTTAAAAATGGAATGGGAGAAGTTGAGTTCTTGCCAATGATGACATGCTTCTGCTTACCAGGGCTTAAGCCTACAAAAGTTTATTTTACAATTAACAGTGCAATCCAATGCAGAGTTACTCCTGGCTAAACCCACTGAAATCAATAACTGTGCATAGGATTGTTCTGTAAATTTGTCTTCTTAGATCTTTAGGTGCCACAGGATTCTTTATGTTTGTTTGTTTTTTGCTGCTTGCTAGGGACAGTTCCTTTTTATGGTGCTTATCCCAGGTAAATTGCTGTCCTTATTTTGCCTTTGAGGAAAAAGGTGATGACACTTTTTAATGTTTTTGTTAATGTGTATTTTTCATTCCCACCAACCCAGCAGGCAATGCTGAATGTTGTTATTTATTTATTTGACTTATATTCTGTTCTTCTTACAAGTGGGCTCAGAGCAGATAACATCAATAAGACGTCAATGAGTTTTATTTGTCATACTTCTAACACTCATCTATTACCACATTGATTGTGAGATTAAACATTATGTTCAGCGTTCTTATTTAAAAAGAAATGTAATGTAGAAAATAAAATTGTAAAAAAAAAAAATCAAATAGAAAGTACTATGGTCACTTTGCTAATACATCTGCTTCAGAAGCCATAAATAAATGCATAATGTACTGCATAAATAAATGCAGTACATAAGAGACAGACAAAAGCCTTCAAAACTGCAACAGCGAGTGTGGGAGGAGGGGCGAAGAGGTGTCTGCATTCAAGCAATGAGCCTTGGTATATATAAGAATATTGCAAGTACGCAAGAATGTCCTTATGTTTATCTGTAAAAAAAGTTGGGAGGAGAATTGAATGGAGGTCTGATGAATGTGGGTGTAACCCCCATAAGCTAGTAGGTTTAGTCCAGTAGAATGGAGTCAGTGTCTGGAGTTGATCAGCCGAGGAGAAGGCTGGTTGTAGGGGAGCTTGATAAAATTTTATGTGCTGTTATCACCTTGAATAAGGTAATTGGAAACACATTGTATGTGAACAATTGTGAGTAAAAGTGGTCTATGAGTGTTATATTTAGTTTGGAATTATTACTGGAAACATATTATTATTGCAGGGCTGTAATTCTCAAGCTGAAGACAGAAGCCTGGGTTCCAGTTTGTTCCATAATCAAGAGGACTGTAGCAAAGGACCCTGGCATTCGTGGAACCCGAAAAGTTGGAACTTGCGCGTAAATCATAAGGCTACCTACTGTCGAACAGGGAAAAACTCAAGCTTATATACACCTCTTCTAGATCACTGAGTACCATAACTCCTATTGACAGACTAAATCTGATCTGCTGGCCTCTACAATTATTATTAAAGGGGGGTTGTTGGTGGGGCGCAATTAGGAGGAAATTTGTCTTCCTCAACCCATTCCTTCTCTGGAAGCATGTAACCCTTCTGGAGCCAATAGGAAAACTCCTGTTGGTTTTAGGTTTCCATTAGGCCCTGGTGAATACAATAGGTTTTATCCTGTCTCATTTTCTTGTTTATTTAGTGCCTTATTAAGTGAGATCCAGACACTCACCTGTTTAAAAGTGGCCTCAACAAGGTTAGAAGGAAACATGTTCCTGAAAAGAGATAAGAAATTCATTGCCATGAAATTATGTATAATTTGCATTCACTAGACAGCAGTATTTATCAACTACCTTCCCTTTTAGATAGCTGTTTATATCTAAATGACAGTATAATTTGGCTATTGTCTTAACTATTATAGAACCTGAAACCAGCATTTTCACCCAAACTGGAACACGTTCTGTTAAGTCAACTCTCTAGTGCTACTAAGTAGTACAAAAAAACCACCTTGTTTCACATAAGTCGTTTGTTCCATATCCATACATAGAGAGTTGTTCTCTGTGGCTGTCCTACATCTACAGAACCGAAGACAATACAAACTCACCAAGTCCCAGCATCTTACATAAACATTGTATAAAACAGTTTGTTCACACATGGTGTCAGTTATGATGTCAGTTACTTCCTGAGTGCTGAATGAAGTGGTGTTTGAATGCACAAATGAGTTCACAGGTCACACACTATGAATATAAACTACTGTCACCATAATGGGTTGGATTCTAACATCTTTCCCCTGGTGTGAGACACAATCTCACCTGATTCTCCTCTTTACTGCAGCCTCCAGATAGACATGGCTTTTTATACATGCAGATCCCCAACCACTAGCACAATTTTTTCCATAGTTGAAAAAAGACTGCTAGGGGAAGTAGAAGCTAGAAAACAATCTTCCGCCAGCAAAAAGCTGGAAGGATCCGACTGTGAGTTTGCAGTGGGATCAGTTCATACAACTTGCTGTCATCCATCAAGTGATGAGAAATTGCATGTCACACCACAGATACAAAATACTGTGGCTTGAAAGCTTTAAAAATGTTATTTTCTTTCAAAAAATGATGACAGACAAAAAAAAATTAGATCCTCCATATCAAGAGAGACAAAAAAAAATTAGATCCTCCATATCAAGAGAGTAAATAACAACAGCATGTTTATTCAGCAATAAAATGACTAGATTGTTTCCTGCTATACCACTCCTTCCTTCAGCACTAGAAGCTTTCCTCTTGTGCAAAAAGCTCTTTCACTGGCAGAACATCTTTTTGTGCCAGAGGAAGGAATCACTCTTACAATGCCATCCTAAACAGAACTACATCTTTCTAAGGCCACTGATTTAAGTGGACTTAAGAAAGGTAAAACTTTGTTCAGGGTGGCTCTGTTAGTTGAACAGTGTAGTTGGATACAATGCACAGTTCCAAAAGACATATGCACATCTGACCAACGCCCTTCATTTGCTGCTCAAAAATCCAGAATGAACCTGACTCATTGTCTCTAGTATGAACCCTATCTATACACACTAGAAATTTCACTAATTCATCATTGTTAAAGGCGCTACAAACACGCAAAAGATTAATGCTCTGATTAAATTATAGTTTAGTTTATGAGGGATAATTTATCTGCAGCAACAGATTCCCATTGAGGATTTTCCTTGAACCTGAACTGAAGGAGAGCTATGCATGTGGGCCATGACAACTTTCAAAAAGGAATATTAACTGAACCTCCCCAACTGCAGCAACCGTAACTGGCAGCTTTGAAACATAACTGGGACTACTCGAGAGAAGAAATATCAGATGGTTAGTAGCTAGATTTAATGTTAGCCAAATTTGTGGAGGATTACAGCATTTTATTTCTTTATCATTCTTTATCCAGCAGGAATTACAACTGCTCCTCTTAATACGGGAGTCTGGA
This sequence comes from Eublepharis macularius, assembly GCF_028583425.1. Lineage (NCBI taxonomy): Eukaryota > Metazoa > Chordata > Lepidosauria > Squamata > Eublepharidae > Eublepharis > Eublepharis macularius. The sequence continues at coordinate 86,092,189 of NC_072794.1, read as the reverse complement.
ATTCTTCCAATATATTTTAAATAGATTGTTGTTGTTTTATTTTCTCTCATTAACTATTCTTTAAGAGTCGTTTTGTTCAATTGACTAAATTGATCTGGATAGGAGGATTACCTTGAAAAATCTTGTTTTTGAAAAATTTGAGCAAGAAAGCTCAGGAATAAACTGATATATCTGCTCACATAGCAGCATAATATCATTGTACCAGGAGCAAATGTTTATTTTCATAATATTTTGGCCTGTAGAGTGGTTGGCTTGGAAGCGGATGGAGTTTGAGCTGGAGGGGCCAGGGTGGGCCAGGTAGGTCAATTTAAAGGATCTCATTCTTCTTCAAATTCAGCAGTTTCTGCTATCCGATACTGTTAATGATTCAGCCATTAAAGTTGATAAACAGTAAATGTCTACAGCTAATTTATGTTTCTTTAAAAGTGGGTTCTTTTGGAGAAGGAAAGTTGGTTTGGTTTTCAAACTCAGAACTCTCAGAAGCAAAGGCACTTGTGTGCTTTAAAATCCTGAAAAGATCTAGCACTAGATGTCTAAAATTTCAGAATATGGTAGGCAATGCTGACTTGGGAGGAAACCATATAATTTCAAACAGTTATTCTATACAGATGTTATAAAAGCAGCAGAAGAACTAATCACAAGGACAGGGCCGTATTATTCAAAAGGCTGACTAGGCTGACTAGGCCTAGGGGCCCCGCAGGGACTCGGGGCCCATCAATTTTTTTTGCTGAGGCACACCCCCACATAATTACAATTAATTAATTCTCTTATATAACCTCTATTAATAAAACAATTAACTGCTTCCTTACCAAAGTGAAACAAATTGTCTCTTATATTAAAACAATTATCCATAAATTATATATTTTAATAAATAATAAAAATTGTATTCACTTCAAAATATTACAGTATTGAACAATTATACCCCCCAAATGTGCTTTCCTGAAGAGTTCTACTCGCGCAATAAAAATATTTTTAAAATTGTGAATAGGATTCTTCAGGAGACCCTCAAAATGGATATAGGGCTATGTACTGCCATCTAGTACCTACTGTACCAGAGTCAGGCTGTCAGCTGCAGCGGAGTGAAAGATTGAAGTTCTGGAGGCGACCTGAAATACCTGAAAGCCTAGAGGCCCGGCCATGGGCTAATATGGCCTGCACAAGGAAGAAGCTCTTATATTACTCTGCTAGAATATGAATTGGGGTATGATCTTTCAGTACTTTCCAGAAGAAGTTCTTTAGATTTTGTCCCCAACAGCCAGTCATGCAGATTGCTTGCACAGGTTTATAAATTTTATTTATAAGTTTATAATAAATAAGTTTATTTCTCCTCAGCAGGAATCTAGCTGTTCTGTGTCTGCCAACCCACATGACATTTTCTGTTCCTCAGCCTAGGTTACAGATTGGTTATTACCAGCTGTCTCTTTCTGTACACTGTAACATTACATCATTGGTGCCACTGGCATTCATCCATAACAGACAATGGACTGTTCCGAGATCTCAGTCCCCTCCCCACAACCACTGGGAGATGATGGCCTGCTATTATCTTCTTACTTGATAGGCAGTGGTGGCCCTGGTAGTAACCAAAAGGTTTGACAAAGCTCACACAAGTTAAAATCCCTATCTCAGGTTGATTCATTGGCTGCAGCTATGGAAAGGATGAAGCAATGCATCATCCAATTAAGTTCCTGGAGGTTATTCACATAAGAGGTGAAAGTGTGCCCCCATTAACATTTCAGGATTTTGTTTCTGGTATACTGAATATCTGATTACTGTTTGTCCAAGACCAGACATTCTTGTGGACTAACCTGGGTAGGGTTACCAGGGGCCCCAGGGACCAAAGTTGGGGGACCCAATCCAGGCTTCATAGCCACCCAAGCATTTGATCCCACTTTGAAGACTCTGAGGGGCAACCTAGAGGTGACTGACAGAGCCATCACTGATGCTTGGTGAGCAGTCTGGTACCTTGGGTAGTTTACAAGAGTGGGCTGTGTAGCCAAATTGCCCAATAAGCCTACAGAGAGGAAGGAGGTGAGACTAGCCATGGCAGGAAGTATTGAAGGAAGCACCCCTGTACTGGGCATCAAGGGGTCACTAAGACCTTGGATTGATTTTACGGGACTGATTTTACTAGCCAACCCTCTATCAGGACACCAAGGAGGTCTGCCATCCTTGCCCAGAATGCCAATTTGCCTCTTTTTAGGTGCCCTCCAAGCTTTCCTTTTTCCCATGCCCATCATGGGAACACTGTTTGCCAGAATAGCCATGGATATTGTAGGACCATTGCTGCGAATGGCCAGAGGCTTCCATTGCATTCTGGTCATCCATCATCCTTGATAGATCAAGAGACATTCAAATCCACCCTCCTAAAACACCTGTGTGAAGCCTTGTCCATAACCTAGGTCTTCATGTCTATCTATCACCTATGTAGATGGATGACCTCAAGCAATTTAACCAGATGATGAAGGCTGTGTTGCCTAAGTGAATGCCATGGGTTCAGGATGGGCGGGAATACACCATTACATTTATAAGCTGCAAGCTGCAAGCATGGGAATGCAATTATGCAACTGTAGAAAAAAAGGCCCTACTGGTGCAGTGGGCCATGGGGGCCCTTCAGTATTATTTGGCTAGCAACCATTTGCCCTCATCACTGACCATGCCCTTATAATGTGGATGTCCTGCATGAAAGATCACAACACTTGAGTGCTGACATGATTCCTTTGTTTTCTCCCCTTTAGATTTATGGTCCACTGCCTCATAGCATGTGAATGCAGACTTCATGTCCTGGCTGTTTGAGACCCACAACCTTCCTGGAGTATATGTATGAGACCAGACCTTCCACTGGACTTACCCAGATCACAGCAGGTGGCCAATACCCTGGCCCCAACCTCTGGGCTGCCAATCACTCCCATGGCTGCCCTGACAGCAAATAAGCCAACATTGCCAGGCCAGGCAATGCATAGCTCCTATACAACACTGAGCATCCTGAGCCAGACCATCCAGGCTATCAAACAAACAGGAATCAGGTGTAGGTCAGGGAAGATTATTGGGCATCTGTGTGCTTAAGATTGACCTGTATAAGGGGCCAAAGGGCAGGCCAAGGAGGAGGCTCCAGGTTTTCTCCAGGCTTCCTCCAGATTTGAGAAGAGATGAAGGGGGTTAATCCCTTCCCCTCTCTGCATCTGAGGCCTCTGCTGGTTCTGGGGTCTCTCAGCTGGAACCACAGAAACAGACAGGGATGACCAACCAATCATGAACCCCCTGGATCTCCATGCTACTACACATTCACCATCAGAGATATTTATTGATTTCAAAATGTATCTTAAAATACTCTTCACCACAAAATTACAGAATGGGTAAAGTTTTTCCTTTTTTATAAAAGCAGTAAGAATGAATATAGTTACCGAATCAAGTCCAGCAATGCATCTGCAGAGCTCATTATTGGCTTCCCGCTTTCCTCAGTGTTTTCCTTCTGGGCTGCCCCACCAGGATGTATAATGGAGACCATAACAATTCCCACAACAACAGCCACAAAAGTGGTCCAAAGATAGTAAGTGACTGTGATGATGCCTAATCGACTAGATGTCTTAGCGTCCAGAGCTGCTAACCCAGACATTAAGCTGTTGGAAAGAAGGTAAAATGTTACCTTTTGCCACATACATATTGAATAATACTTATTACAACAGTCCACAAGATGTCAAGAGAGGCTGGTAGGATGACAGAGCTATCTTCTTTACAGAACTCATAACCTTTCTCTCTCTTTTAAGAAGAATGTAAAAATAAGAACTTCTTTTACAGCAAAACTGTGTGAAAGGACTGGTTGGGGAATTAGGGTCTGTGAGTAAAGGCCATCAAGTCACAATCGACTTATAGCAACCCCAGCAAAAGGGCTTTCAAGGCAAGTGAGAAGCAGATGTGGTTTGCCATTGCAGTGTCTTCCTTGGTGGTCTCCCATCCAAGTACTAAGCCTGCGTAGTTTATGAGATCTGACAGGACAGGGCTATATCATGCTGTCTTCCCTCCCAAATTAGAGTCTATGGCCCACAAAATATACACACACTGTACAGATTATAATGGGTGAACATGCATTTCAAACACAGTTTTAACTGTCGAAGGCTTTCACGGCCGGAGAACGATGGTTGTTGTGGGTTTTCCGGGCTGTATTGCCGTGGTCTTGGCATTGTAGTTCCTGACGTTTCTCCAGCAGCTGTGGCTGGCATCTTCAGAGGTGTAGCACCAAAAGACAGAGATCTCTCAGTGTCAGAGATCTCTCAGTGACACTGAGAGATCTCTGTCTTTTGGTGCTACACCTCTGAAGATGCCAGCCACAGCTGCTGGCGAAATGTCAGGAACTACAATGCCAAGACCACGGCAATACAGCCTGGAAAACCCACAACAACCACAGTTTTAACTGTTAAAATATACAGATTTGGGATGACTGATACTTTTGACCTATCCATCTATTTTAAAATGCCATATTTGAAACACACAGACATCCTTCATAACTGATGTGCAGTATTTTGTACTTCAGTTTCTGAGAATAAAGATGATCAAAGATCCTAATTATTGCCCCAGCCCTAAAAAAGACACCTCCATTGCATGCAAGTTTGACACAGTAAGCATACTTACAGATTAATGTACTTGCAGGTGGGTGGATAAATCTTAATTAAAAGTAAAGATAACAACAACAAAACTCCCTATTGTGGCTGGACAAAAGAATGCCTTCACACATATACTCTGTCTATTCCCTATATAGAAAGAAGCAAAGGGTTCTCACACAATATCACATGCTCATGGTCATTCTGAAATTACTTTGGATATGTTTTTGTAGCCAGGTACGTATGTCTTTTGTAAACAAAAATAAAAATAGGCTCTCCATGTTATGTAGGGTTGCAAACCTCCAGGAGAGTCTGGAGATCTCCTGGAATTACAATTGATCTTCACTCTACGGAGAAGAGGCCGCTTTTGAGAGTGATCTCTATGGCATTACAATTACATCATTGCTGAGGTATCCCTTTACAAACCCTGCCCTCCCCAGGCTCCACTGTCAAATCTCCAGGAATTCTTAACTTGGAATTGGCAAATCCAGCAGAGCAGGGTCTCAAGACATTTTAGCTGGTGAAAAAATACAAATATACTTTGTTAACTATCAGTTGCTAAATAGCTTAGATCTAAGTAGCTGTACCCAGCTGTCACTCCAGTAAGGGAAAAGAGAGGAGGGGCAATTTTGTCCAATTCCCCCTCTCACTTCAGTACTTCAACCCTCCTAATTCCCAGCATTAACTTTTTGGAAGATGCTGCTAGAGGAAGGGGAAGGCTGGGACCACTCAACATCTGATGGCGGATCATGAAGGCATCAACTCAACGTTTTGTAAGTATATGTTGTAAGACATGCCTAGGTCAGAATTTAAACAGAACAAACTGTATGTGAAGGAGATTAATAGTAGTAAATAGCCAATCAAATATATGAAACTACTAAATTATAATGTATGTAAATACAATGAAAAGGGATAGATCCAGAGGAGTTAGCCGTGTTAGTCTGTCATAGCAAAATCAAAGAGTCCAGTAGCACCTTTAAGACTAACTAATTTTATTGTAGCATAAGCTTTCGAGAATCAAGTTCTCTTCGTCAGATGCATGCACAAAAACCAATCAAAAACGTATTCAAAGCATACATTCACACAAATAAAGCCACTCCAAAACAGCTTTTGTGTGAATGTATGCAACACTCCTCATACCTGTTGAAGTAACAGAAAGAAACAGAAAGATCTATTTGTGTTGATTTACATTGATTGAGACGTTCTCTTACCGTGCTGTTTATTCCGGGACTTGCTTCTGCTGGATTAGACTCCACTTTTGACTTCTTGGCCTTTTGGAATGGCTTTATTTGTGTGAATGTATGTTTTGAATATGTTTTTGATTGGTTTTTGTGATTTTCCCTTTTCATTGTATTTAAATACATTATAATTTAGTAGTTTCATATATTTGATTGGCTATTTACTACTATTAATCTCCTTCACATACAGTTTGTTCTGTTCAGATAGTTTTGTGTTGGTTGGAGGAACCTCTTATACATTGTTTAGGCCAGAATTTATACATAGATTATAAATCTACAATTCAGCATTTAAAATTAAGAAACTTCATATTACCATTATTTAAGTACTATTATGTTGACATATCAATAACAATAATAACATTCAATTTATATACCGCCCTTCAGAACAACTTAACGCTCACTCAGAGTGGTTTACAAAGTGTGTTATTATTATCCTCACAACAATCACCCTGTGAGGTGGGTAGGGCTGAGAGAGCTATGAAAGGGCTGTGACTTACTCAAGGTCACCCAGCTGGCGTCAAGCAGAGGAGTGGGGAATCCTAACTAGAGATGGGCACGAATTGAATTACGTCCCAAAAAACCGCACAAACCAGGCCAGTTCGTGGTTCGCAAACCAGTGGTTTGTGGAAACTCGTTTCCATGAACTTCTACGAACTGGTCTACTGGTTCGCTGGGCCGTAAAGGGGCAGTTTAAATGGCCAGATAATTATGTGTCTTACAGAGTCTCTCTCAGTTTGCACTTGCAGCCAAGAAGATAAGATCTAAGGTGGTACTGAATGAGGCTGTTTTGGGACTCTTGGGATAGTTTGGTATATTGTACTGTTTTAATTAATTTTAATTAACCTTTTACTGGAAGTTTTTACTGATACTGGAAGTTAACTGTTTATTAGTTGACATGATGTTTGGAAAATTTGTGACGGCCTATAATAAACAGACTCTGACTGACTGACTGACATATAAACTTTTCCTGTGGCTTGCAAGCAGCAGGTCCCTTTAAACTATCACCTGGCAGGCCACAAGGCTCTTTAAACTACCCAAACCCTGGCCCCCAGCCCCAGCCCCACACTTACCTTGCCCTGCTGGCCTGCGGGAAGGGGCGGGAAGGGGCGGGAAGGCTGTTTTTGGCCTCTTCCTCCGCCACATGGGCCCTCAGGGCGGCCGAGGAGGCCAAACATGGCCTTCCCACCCCTCAAATGGCCACCGCAGCCTTCCCGCCCCTCGAGGGAGGAGGGGGAGGAAGTTGTGGGCCAGCAGGGCAAGGTAAGTGTGGGCTGGGGCTGGGGGCTGGGGTTTGGGCAGTTTAAAAGGCCCTGCAGCAGGGGATCCCCCCCTGCCACCTGCCAGCTGATAGTTTAAAGGGACCTGCCACTTGCAAGCCAGGAAAGGGCCCTTTAAACTGTCAAATGCCCCTCTCCCTATCACTGCTAAGCAGCCGGAAAGGGGCATTTAAACCCCACAAACCACGAACTGGTTCGTAAACTTGCCCCAGTTTGTGGTTCCTGGTTCGTGAAAATCCACAAACCATGAACCTCATGTTTCAGTTTTTTTGTGGTTCATGCCCATTTCTACTCCTAACCACTACCCAAACTGGCTAGTTGAATAAATGCAAATATGGTCCTGAGTTCTCTACATTTTTATTTTATCATGAATTGAGTAGTATGTACATCTTCCTGTCTGGGACTTTCCAAAGTTGGCTGCTATAAATACAAGTTGGATACATATTGGCAGAAACAGCTTTACTCTATGCAACTCAAACCATTTAAATATGGCCTAAATCTCAGATGAAGATGAAATGTTGCATTTCTTGCATACATACAAGAAGCCATAAATCCTTGGATTAGTTAAATGTGAGTGTTGAGTGATGTGCCATGTATGTAAAAATCATCTGGAAATAGTTTTATGTTGGAACAATAATTTTCTCTGTATGGAACAGCCAGCTACACTTCATTTGGAAAAGCACCATTAAAATGGAGTGAGGTGGTGGCAATGTACGCTGCCCTCAGCTCCTTCAGGGAAGGACAGGATAGAAAGTTAGTAAATAAATATAATACATTAACTTTTTAATGAAAATGAATAATTTGAAAGCTGTGAGATGTTCACAGGTGGACTTCAAAGCTTTAATTTTAACAAAGTTTCTCACTATTTATACCAGCAACAGGTTTTTCTTGAGGAAAGAACTAAAACCTCATAAAATGCAGATATGTTACAATGCTTTCATAGAATCATAGAGTTGGAAAGGACCTCCAGGGTCATCTAGTCCAATCCCCTGCACAATGCAGGGAATTCACAACCCCCTCCCTCCCACACCCCCAGTGACCCCTGCTCATTGCCCAGAAGATGGCAATTTAATAACACTAACATTACAACTTATTAACTTATTAACACTAACATCACAATTTATTAAAACTAACAGGACAAACTAGGGGATACCAAAATGTTTTCCATGACGTGGTGACCGCCATTTGATGAAGTCATTTAAAGGTCATGCTGAAGTGCAGCTTAACCTTTATCATAGATTTGGCGAAAACATAGTGGTGGGATTTAGCATTCGGGTTCCTGACATCCTGTAAATTAATTAAGAAAATGCACTGCTTTTCTGCTTGCCAATCTCTAATCCTGTAGGTTTTGCTTTCAGTTCACTGTATTCTGGAGGGAAAAACTAAAACAAAATATTAAACTTCACTGTATTTTGGGTTTTCTCTTTGTCTACTCTATCCAGTACCAGAAGCAGAATGCTTCTTATATCAGTTGCTGGGGAGCACAGGTGGGGTGATACTGTTGCAGTCATCCTATGTGTGAACTTCCTACAAACAGCTGGTCAGCCACCGTGTGAACAGAATACTGGATTGGATGGGCCTTTGGTCTGATCCAGCATGGCTCGTCTTCTGTTCTTATGTCCTAGAAGCCCGTCCCACTTAATCTCTGGTATTGAAGGACTGATAGTGGTACATTCAGTTGCATTAATTGCAGTGTTCAAATATAATTATTGTTATTACCTATTGTTAGCGGTCAGGTCTACCCTCACATTATTAAGAAGGCTTATGAATATGGAATATCAAAAGTTCCTCTCCTCATGTGCTTTAAGCCCAAGCAGGCTGCTTGGCTAAGATGGAAAACTACTGGAATATGAGTATGAGGTCAGACTAGCTTTAGCCCCCACCCCAGAGATGTGCAGAACTGAATAACAAGAGAGTCTCCAGAAGCTCTTGAATTAATCTTGTCATCCACCCTGCCGATCTTTCCTGATCCCATTTCCCCATCTGAGTCACTCAGAAACTGATAAGCCTCACACATCCAGCCATCAGGAGTCATCAATCATCGTTTTACACCTTTAGTTCCTCTCAGGAAGGTACAATCAAGCCCTCCCAGTCCTATTGTCCCACCTCTGGAGACAACCATCAAGCTATTGTTTTAGGGCAGACACTCCCAATCCTACCTCAGGACATGTTTCACAGAATATCTGACTGTCCTGCCATGTGCTCAGTGTGCATTCTGGAATTCCCCTCCACACACCCTCAGACTATGTCTGAGTCCCCTTTTCCCCCTTTCATGAGATGCTGGCTATCTGTGCTGCTCCTCCACAGAACTTTCTTCGCTCTCCAAAACTTTCCTGGAACTGGTAAATATCAGCCAACCCTTGAACTTCTATTCCCACTTTCCTCATTGTTTCTCTAGTTAGCTCTGTGTGTGTGTGCTGTGTGTGTGTATTTGCTGTGTGTATTTTATGCCATTGATCTTTATTATTTTATAAATAAACCCCCCCTTTTGGTTGAACATCTGCCTGTTTTTGAAAGAGTTCTCTAGAGGAAGGGATCCTTGTATACATAGGCATAAAAGATCCATAAGTTACTTGCCCCTCGCTGCCTCTCCTTGCATGCTAATTCCCCCAACTCGTGAGGAGACCTTCTCATTGGGTAACATTATCCTTGCAAATCATGAGAAAACATTAATTAAATTCCTCCTCGAGAGAAGCCAAATTATTGTAGCTTAATACATTAAATCATTTACAGATTTCATGATAGATTAAACTGACAAAAGGAAGAGGACAAACTATCAGGATCAGAGTTGTGGCAGCAAATTGATAGGGTGTTCAGAATGTTTCTGCAAACAGGCATTTCAAAATAATCTGCATTTCCAGAAAGCTGCATCAGCCCTCTAAGGGAATATTATCTGCATTCTTAGCTGCATTATTACCTGGCTTGCCAACAGCAAAATAAATTGCAACCAAGATTCAAAGTAAAGTACTACTTCTCATTTTGATTTCAGCCAGGAATCTCACTCATGTTGAGGCTTCAGGAACAAACCTTGAGTAAAAATAACCAAGAAGCCTATTAATGCTGCCTTCCCAGTTCCTTGTGATCCACTGCAGTGATTTACATTATTTATTTTCTGCCAGTCTAATGTTTTGTTTATTATTATTAAGCTATATTGGTTTATATATTGATCTAATTACAGTACAATATCTATGTACAAAGATCAAGGTGGGCAGCCATGTTAGTCTGTCTGTAGCAGTGGAAAAGAGCAAGAGTCCAGTAGCACCTATAAGACGAACAAAATTAGTGGTAGAGTATGTGCTTTCGTGAGCCACAGCTCACTTCTTCAGATACCTCATACCCTACCACTAATTTTGTTAGTCTTATAGGTGCTACTTGACTCTTGCTCTTTCCCATCTATGTACAAAGTCCTTTTATTTCAGATTGCAGTGGCTTATACTTACTTAGTTAATACCTTATTTATATGAGCTGTATTTAGTTTTTTCTGATGCCTCTAACTAGTACTGCACACTTTAAAATGTGCTAGTATTTCTAAAGCCTGGCCAATGGACATAAAATAACAAAATTGGTAAGGGAAAAGATCTGCCATTTCAAACCATGGTAAATATATACTGCTGTTATGAAACCTTCTATTCATACTACTATGACACAATACAGAATCTGCATGCTCTCCTCTGCCTTGATTGCTACTGTAGATACTAGAGTTGGGCATGGACTGGGAAAAACCCATGGGCCATTGGTCTGTGGTGTTCCACAGACCATGGACTTTTCACAGTCCAGGACTGGTTCACGAACCAATGGGTTCGTCAGTTTGGGCTGGCATCAGGTGCGCTTTAACTCCCCTTAGTCCATCTGACTGGTCGGCCCGCCACAGCTGGAGCAAGGGGGGATTTAAATGTTAAAGTGCTCCTGGCACTGCTTGCCAGCGGCTCCAGGAGCACTCTAACCCCCCCTTGCTCCAGCTGACTGGTGGCCCATCAGTCAGCTGAAGCAAGGGGGGATTTAAATGTTAAAGCACTCCTGGCACTGCTTGCTAGTGGGGCAGGAAGGCTTTAATGGACCATGGGCCAATGGACCAGCAAAAAGTTCATGGGGTTCATGGAAAACAGGTGTTCCACGACCCGCTGGTTCCCGAACACCAAATTATGTTCAATTTTGGTCCATTTTCCGGTCCGTGCCCACCTCTAGTAGCTACCATGTCTGTCTTTCCATGGCACCTTGATCTGCAGGTATTATCAGATAGTAATTCTTCTCTCCACGCCGTAAAGAACTTCACTTGCTGATGGGTGAGGCTCATGTTTCTCTTAACTTTGCAACAGGAGATCAGACTAGTTTTTTCTTAGTCACTTTTGAAACCCTATTATGGAATATAAACATGACAGAACCTAAAGTGACTACTTCAAACATTCATACTGGAGTAACAAGTTGCTGTTCATCTATTTACCAACAAGTGTATTTAAATTATGTGGATTTGGATGAAAACTCACAAAAATTACATCAAATTTTTATGATTTGTTTTGCCCAGCAAACTATTGTAGGTTAGTTGTTGTAGATTTTCCAGGCTGTATGGCCGTGGTCTTGGCATTGGCCAAGACCACAGCCGTACAGCCTGGAAAATCTACAACTAACCTTCTCCAGCCATGAAAGCCTGCGACAAAACTATTGTACTTTTAATCCCAGGAAAGTAGAAAGATAGAAGATAGTGCTCTCATGTAAACGTAACACAAAAACTTAACTGCTTCCCAATAGAACCAGAAAACACTTCACTTGGCTTGGATTGGGTCCATTATTTGTTAAGAAAAATAACATCAGGCAAAGTGGGGGGTTGGGTGGTGGGTGGTAGGTCAGAAACTGACCAAAAAAGTACACCAACATCACCTGCTACACCTTTCCTTTATCTATAGTAGTCCAATTACAGATGATGCCAGATTACAAACTAGGGTATGGCCTACAGTTAGTGTCCAAGGTGACAAATCCTGGAGGGGTCTAATAATGAGATTGCCCTGTCTTTGGAGCATGTTCATTAATAAGATCATCATCTGTAACAAGATTACCCTGTGGCTAGATAATGTAGTGAATAGGTTGGTATTGAGATGGGAAAGTCTACAAAAGTAATTAACTGCTGAGAAGCAGTTCAGTAGGGGTACCTGCTGAAGGGGTAGAAAGCCTAGCTTGGACTACATGCCACTAATCTCATTCAAAATACTGGAAACAAAAATAATGGACCTGGAAACAACTTACTATACTTTCAGAACAGGGCTTACTATACTTTCAGAACACAAGAAAACCAACAACTGGGAAATTCAATAAACAATACAATAGGTTGTAGATAACAGCCAGTGCACAGTAGTACAGTTTACACTCCCTATCTATCAAAGTATCTCTTTGAATCATTTCTTTAGAGCACAACTCTACTACCTGTGTATGAAAGCCTTTCTAATTAATTTGATTTTGCACAGATTGCCAAAAGCCAGGTGAGTGGGAGTATTCCTGACCTCATCAGGCAGGCTGTTTCATAGGGTGGAGGCCACCACAGAGAATGCAGGCAACTGTTGATTTTACCCATTTGCAGGGTGGGCCCCAAGGCTCTGTTCAGAAGAGTGAAACTGCATAGGTAGAGCATAGGAAGAGAAGTGTTCCTATAGATATGAAGGATCATAGTCATGAAGAATTTCTATGTGAATTGAATTGAACTCAGCGTAGCTAGTGGAGTGACTACAGAATGGGAGTAATATGCATGCTCTGCCTGGCTCCTGATAATAATTGAGCTGTAGGATTCTGCAGCAACTGGAGTCTATGAGCTGACTGTGAGTGGATCCAGGCAGCCAGATCAGCAATGTCAAGGTGGGGGGGGCATTGTCTGGGTTAGAATGAGTCTGTGGAAGACATTCTTTTCAACTGCATTAACTTTCTTCTCTAGCAGCAGTGCTGGATCCAGTATAACCCCCAGGATCCTAACGGAATCTGCAAGGGTCAACTGAACCCCACTGAAAGTATGGAGTACAATATACTTAAACATCTCTGCCTTCCCAACCAGTATCATCCCTCTCTTGTCTTGGTTTAGTTTCAATTTTTTTTGCTTTCAGCCAACTGATCACAGCTATCAAGCAGCAATTTAAAACCTCTACTGCATCATCAGGGGATTTGGATAGAGAGATATAGAACTGCTATGAATTATTTCTCCCAAAGATGTTTCATAATGGTTGAATAACATGGGGGGGGGATAAGACTGCACCTGTGGAACCCCATAAGATAACTGCCACCATGAAGACAGATGGTCTCTAACAGCAACCCTTTGAGTCCATTCCATGAGAAACAATTTAAACTAACCCAAGACACTTCCCCAATATCCACTTCTGCCTCCAAATGCCTCAATAGGCTGGCATGACCTATTGTGTGAAAGGCTGGAGTCAGATCCAGGAGAAGCAGCAATGAAGCATGGCCTTTGTCAGCATTAAGATGGCGGTCATCCACTAAAGCCACCGGAGCTATCTGCATCCTTTAGCCCTGCCTGAAACCAGACTGGAAAGGGTCCATAGCATAAGATCCAAGAAGACTTGTAGCTGGTCTGCTACTGCAGATGACTTCTTACAGTTTTGATGTTGGAGTCACAACAACAAGCCCAGTAAAATGAGGAACGTATTTCATTATGGAAAGTCAAGGGTCGCTACTGTTAAATTTTCTGATTGGCTTCAAGCCTTTGTTGACACAAAAGCCAAAATCACAAATGCACCAGACTTTAACCATAACTTGGCCTGCTCCTCTGAGCAAAGCAGATTAACAAACTGATGACAGAGGACAAAGAACAACATATCTGTCTGTTCCACTGAGCTAAACAAAATTAGTTGGCAGATCTACAATGCAATCCTGTGCACTGGACTTAAGCAACTTTACAAAGGATTGCACCATTAGACTTGGATCCACTGGAAGTCCCCAGTTCCACAGGAGCATCATTCGAGGGGCATTTGGGAGTGCAGAGAGAAGGGAAGAAGTGAGAAAGTTGTGTTCCATGGATGGATATCCTTTCGCCCATTGAAATGCTCCAGTAGATCCAAGGCCTTAGTTAACTACTAGCTGCTAGTTTGAACTGAAACCATTATCTAGGAGTTTACAAACACAGCCAGTATTGCTTAAAAATAATTTGTATTATGGTTGTTGTGGGTTTTCCGGGCTGTATTGCCATGGTCTTGGCATTGTAGTTCCTGATGTTTCGCCAGCAGCTGTGGCTGGCATCTTCAGAGGTGTAGCGCCAAAAGACAGAGATCTCTCAGTGTCACTGAGAGATCTCTGACACTGAGAGATCTCTGTCTTTTGGTGCTACACCTCTGAAGATGCCAGCCACAGCTGCTGGAGAAACGTCAGGAACTACAATGCCAAGACCACGGCAATACAGCCCGGAAAACCCACAACAACCATTGTTCTCCGGCCGTGAAAGCCTTCGACAATACAATTTGTATTATGTCAAACCAGTTAAGCTACGGAATATGGATTTAAGTCCCATTATGTTTTCTGCCCAACATTCTACTTAAGTAATTATCCCATCTCTTTCTGTATGGTGTTTGACTCATAACCCTGGAAGGATGAAACATAAGGAGCTGCCTACAAAACCCATTCATCTCATGCCTCTCTACCTTGGTCTCCTCCTCCCCCATCAGAAGCCATCTGGATATTGCTTTGAAATAGATGGATTATGGATAAAGTTGTCAAAGGAGATTAGTGTGATTAGAAAGGCATTAATCCTGTCAAGAAGTAATGGTCAAGTATTAACCTGCAGCAGTTGCTACAAGACTCATGTTTGTTTTCATTCATTCGCCTCTCTGTCATGTTCTTGTTTCAAAATTGTTTGCTAAGGAAAAGCCCCTCTTAAACAAGATTGCCACTAAAATTCCCCTTAGTCAACAACATTAGAGATGATTTGATGTAGCATGATAGTTGTTTGACAGAATAGAAATACCAGTTTGGGCTTGCTGTTGCCTGTGGATTTTATCAACTGGTCTGTGGATTTACCTTTTATGACAGCATGAGTTTTCTAATGTACCAGCAGGTAAGATAAATGCAACAAGATGTATTTTATTTCTGTGTATCATACATTATTGTTAGAGTTGCTTCACAAAACTCTATGAAGCCATAAAACAAACATGTGCAAGTGAAGTATATATCTGGCTCCATGTATCATACTGGTGAATTTATTGGAGAGCCACAATTGCTTGCAATTCCCTGTCATGTAGCTGTTTCTTATTTAACATGAAATGGCTTTCTGATGTGGGGAACCATTGCTAATTTTGTTTATTTAGAAGAAAGAAAAAAAAGAGCTACTTTGTGTATTACTTTTCTCAGTATCTTTACAGAACACACATTTCCCCCCTCTGAATGCATGAGTCTATATATTTTTGATGATCAGCGGATGAAACATTCCTCTTGTTGCTACAATTGAATGAGCCAAATATATTCTGGTTCCTATCCTGATATCAACTTTTAATACAGGTAAACAAAAGAGTTGTTCTTTGCAGATGGTTGTTTGGAAGAAACTATCCAAGCTCATGCACAACAGAAGTGAAACTTATGTCCATTAATGTTTTGTAATTTTCAAATCTAAAGATAATAGAAAACTATCCTAGAATTGTTGAAGCAGAAAAGGCAGGTGTCCAGTACTGTGGAATACTATGAAGAAATGCACTGTAAGTTTTCCTAATTAAACAAGGCTTTATAATATATGAATGGGGATGACCCAGTAGGGAATCTGAGCAGAAAGCCAGAGGATTATCAAAAATCCAACAGCATTATGAAAAGGAATCCCTTCTAAAAGAGATTGTTCTGTACTTAGCTATCTAGAATTTGGATCAGCAAATAAAAGACCAAATGTGTCTCTTCTTGCATTTATGTTCTTTATGAAGACATTTATTTGTTCATTTTTTAAAAATGAAAATTATATGAAACAGAAACAGGGAGTTGAGAAGTACCAGTTTTTAAAAACCAAAGAACTTACAGTGAGACGGTCTTAGTCAATACTTATCCTTTTGGCCTAACTACAGGATATGTGCCCAGTGGCACCTTAGAGACCAACAAGATTTTCAGAGTGTAAGCTTTTGAGAGTCAGAGTTCCCTTCTTCAGACACAAGTAGGAATGGAGATCCCTGAGCCTTTATATCCAAGCCAAAGGTGGGTGGGGTGTTACAAGGGAGGGCATCAGGACATAAAGGTACAAAGCAATTTGTTTAGATGGGAGGGATGTAGCAAAGGAAGACGGCAGGATGTAAAGGTATAATGCAACTTGATTAGAGCAGCAATTAGTATCTATAGTGAGATAAAAATCCTAAGTCTCTGTTCAACTCTGGATTGGGTGGTGGTGATGTCCATTGTTCTGAATTTGTGAATAAACTCCATTTCATCGACCTCACATTGTAATCTCTTTGGAGCATGTTCATCACCGCTTAAAGTTTTTCTGTTTAAGAAAAGGCACTTTTAGGTTAGCAATCAAATGTCCTGGAAGATTAAACTGTTCTCCCACTGGCTTTTGAGTGTCGTGATTTCTAATGTCAGATTTAGGGGCGTGCACTTCAGATTTCCAATTCGGGAAAAATACTCGAATTGGACCCAATCTGTAAAGAGTCGGGACTTACAAATAGGAGCCAGCATGCTGGCCCCGATTCAGAAATCCAGAATCAAAGCTTCCTGAAGCATTCAGGTTGCTTTGAGAAGCTTTGGGCCCAGGGCTGGCTTCAGTTGGTGGGGTGGGGAATTCCCCCGCCTGCCAGCTGAAGTTTAAAGGTCCCTTTTCCTGCCGCTTGCAAGTGGCAGGGCCCTGCCAGCCAGCTGGCTGCTGTGGGCCCTGGAAGCAATGGGCCCTGGAAGCAATCGTGCGGTGGCAGAGGAGCCGGCTCCAGGATGTCCCGCCCCTCAAATGGCCACCGTGGCAGCGGAGGTGGGGGAGGCCTTCCCTGCTGGCCAGCTAGCTGCTGTGGGCCCCAGAGGCAGCGAATCCAGCTTTCCACACCGCCCAGCTGGCCACTGCTGGTATTCCAGGTAAGTGGTGGGGGCGGAGGGAATAAGTGGGGGGTGGGTGGGGGCAGGGGGCTAAGTAGGGGAGGGTGGGGGCTGGGACAAAGCTTCCCCCCTCACTTTGGCATGCTCCGAATCTTTATGGAGCATACTGAAGTGATTTAAATACCCGGGGTTCCCCAAATCCCCCCCCCCCCGCTTTGGGTAAACCTGAAGTGGGAAACCCAAATCTTTCAGCCATGCACATCCCTAGTCAGATTTCTGTCCATTTATTCCTTTGCGTAGTAACCTAACTATTTGTCCAGTGTAGAGAGCTAGCTGATGCAATGGAAGCCGCATAGAAATCCTTCTTTGGAGCTTTCACCGCCATCTCATAGGCTTTCATAAACATCCTATAAGATGATCTTGCATCTTTGTCGCGAGATCACCGCTACACTCGCTCAAGCTGTCTCAGCTTTCACTTCATCCATCGTAGCTCCTCTGTATACCGGGGAGCCAGTCTGCTGCGGGAACGAACAGGGCGACGGGGGGGGGGGGGGGTGATTGCTTCGACGGCTTTAGAGAGACAGACTTGCCTATTTTCTACCAGCTCATCCAACGAACCACCAGGGAGTATTGGATCCTGCAGAGCATTCTGGAAACCAAATGGATCCATAAGTCTCCGCAGGCAAGCATAAATAAGTTCGCCGCCCTTGCAGGGGCGGGGGGGATCTCCAGCTGAGCCTTCAGAACCGAGTGGTCTGACCATGCCACCAGTTCAATTGTTTCCAGATCCTCATTTATCCCTATCACAAAGATCAAATCCAGCATGTGGCCTGCTTGATGTGTGAGGGTTGAAACAATTTGGGAGAATCCTAGTACAGCCAAGGAGGATACCAGGTCCACTGCCTGGGAAGAGGCGGCATCATCAGCGTGGACATTGAAGTCTCCCAATACCAGGGCTTTTTTTCAGGGGGAACATGGGGGAACGGAGTTACGGAACCTCTTGAAAATGGTCACATGGCTGGTGGCCCCGCCCCCTGATCTCCAGACAGAGGGGAGTTTAGATTGCCCTTTGTGCCGTGCAATCTAAACTCCCCTCTGTCTGGAGATCAGGAGGCGGGGCCATCAGCCATGTGACCATTTTCTCTGAGGGCAACCCATTGAGTTCCACCACCTCTTTTCCCAGAAAAAAAGCCCTGCCCAATACTATCAGTTTCGGGTACTCCAAGGCCCATCCACCATCCAGCCTGACTCCAGCAGGCGCGACAGGGTATCTGATGGTGTGCTAGGCGGATGGTACACCACACAGATAGGCAAACTCTCCTCAGCACCCCACACTAGGCCTACACAATCAATGCCAGAGATCTCTGGGGTTACCTATCTTATAGAATGCAAATGTATAACAACATCAAAGCTTAATAAGTTATGGTTTATTTTTAAGTTTAATTTTGCTCTAGGACAATGTTATTAGAATATTCTGCATAATAATATATTCTGCAGAAAATGCATTAAAGCAATAGGAACAGATGTTCTAGAGGTTGGCAAAATAACCTAACCTCAATCAAAAATAATCGGAGGCTAGAGGAAACTATGCCTTCTATGAAGTTAATATTTCCATTATATTCCTCATTTCCAATTATGTTTTGAAAAAATAAGGCCCCAACTTCCCCTACACTTGATTCCAACCACACTTTTCAGATATTTTATATCAAGAAATTACAAGTTTGTGAGGCAACCTGTAATTCCTAATATTTTTGACTTGTACAT
Source organism: Eublepharis macularius (assembly GCF_028583425.1). NCBI lineage: Eukaryota > Metazoa > Chordata > Lepidosauria > Squamata > Eublepharidae > Eublepharis > Eublepharis macularius. The sequence goes on along the minus strand of NC_072794.1, from coordinate 86,073,334 downwards.
CAGCTAGGATAAACTGTAATTTTTATAACTGAATGCCAAAATAAACGTTTTAAAATGTCACAAATCAGTCTAATATGAATGGCGTTGGCCCATGGAGACTGGAGGTAAGAATGCTGACATTCCTTAATGTTGGTGGATGTTTCCTTAAACGGGAAGGGAGATAATTATTGGGAGATGGCTCTGCTGAAGTACCCATTAAGGCTTGGAGAAAGAAAGAGTAGTTTGATTTGGAAATACCAATATATTGAGATGCTGGTAGCTGTGCATTGACTGAAGCATCTTAGTGTTATAAAATCTCTCACCTTCTCTAGGGATAACAAAAACAACAACAACATTTGATTTATATACCGGCCTTCAGGACAACAACAACCACTCAGGGCAGTTTACAAAGTGTGTTATTATTATCCTCATGACAATCACCCTGTGAGGTGAGTGGGCTGAGAGAATTTCTAGAAACTGTGACTAACTCAAGGTCACCCAGCAGGCTTCAAGTGGAGGAGTGAGGAATCAAACAAAGTTCTCCAGATTAGAGTCCTGCCACTCTTAACCAACACACCAAACTGGCTCTGGATCTGTTGTGGAATAGCAGATGATGTGCTGAAATATAGGAGAGTCTTTCTACCTCTACCTATGTTCTATTTGTATTATCCTACTATATAAAAGGCAGACCATGTTACTGATGACTCGCTTCTTATTCCTGCACATGTGCAGTATGCCGTGCATGCATAGAGCGTGGGGATAAGAAGCGAGCGGGGGCAAAATGGTTTGCCTCTCCACTGCCTCCACAGGCCCAGAAAGCAGCAGTGGGAAGGCCTGGCATCATGGCACCGGGCCTTCTTGCTGTGGGGCTTTCAGAGGCCCAGGAAGACCCAGCCCAGCAACAGGAAGACCAGCACCACAGTGCCGAGTCTTCTCGCTGCCGAGGAGTCTGCCACCCACTGCTAAGGAGCCTGCTGCCGAGAAGCCTGCTATGGTGTGGGCCTGTGTCTCCTGGCAGCCTGCTGCAGCACAGGGCTGCCTGGCCCGCTGTGGTGTGGGGCTACCTAGTTGTGGCAGCCCGTTGTGGCCCAGCCCGGCAGCCCAGCCCAGCAGCCTGCTGCAACATGGGGCAGCCCAGCCTGCCAGCCTGCTGATGCATGGGGCTGCCTGGACCGGTGGACTGTTGCAACTCAGCCCGGCCTGTTGCAGAGTGACCCAGTCTGGCCCAGAGTTGCGCTGCAACCTGGGGCTTCCTGGCTCATTGTGGTGCTGAGCGGCCTAGACAAGCTCGTTGCAGCATGGCCTGCTCCAGCCCATTGCAGTGCAGCCCAGCCTGGCCTGGTGGCATGCTGCAACGTGGGGCTGCCTGGCCCATTGTGGTGCCAGCTGGCTCAGATGAGCCTGTTCCAGTGCAGCATGGCCCATTACAGCATGACCTAGCCTGGCCCGGCGGCACTGCAGCGTGGGGCTGCCTGGCCCATTGTGGGGTGGCTCGGCTCAGCGCCTGCAGCTAGAGCCCATTGTTAATACAACAGGCTCTAACATGAAGCCACTCGGCTGGGCAGGGAGAAGACTATCTCCCTGCCCACCTGATCAGCGGGTGAGGGGGGCAGTGGGGGCAGCACTGTTTTCTAGGGCCCGTTTTTTTTAAAACAGGCTCAGTTGCTAGTTTGTAAATATAGCAGATATTTTTAAAATGCTGTAAGTCTCCAGTTCTCACTCTCCTCCAAAGGACACCAGCCCAGGTGGTGCTGTCTCTGGAACTCACTGCTTAAAGAATTAGTCATCAATACACGCAAACACACTTGCAGTTAAATATAGATTAGCAATTTTAATTAATCTAATCAAGTAAACCAGTTTCGTGAATAGATAAGCTTGCTTTTTAATTGAAAAACAGCATAAAATATTGTCTTTTGTCAATTACCACTTTATGTGTGTGGACAAAACCTTTCTTCTGTTTGTATCATAATTAAAAGTTTTACAATGGTGAGACCATATTCACAGTGATAGGATTCTATTGCAGCACTTCAGCTGTTTTTAGGGATTTTGTTATAATGCTGGGTGGATTCCCCCATGCGCTTTTCTTTCCGCTACCTTTGCCTAAGAGATGGAAGGACATTTGTGTGTGTGAGAGGGGAGTTTGGCTTGTCCTCAGCCCTCCCTTCTTCTCTTGTTTCTTCAGTCTGGTGCCACCACTCAAGCTATGCTATAGCAGCTAACTTACAGGTGGGGCCTGAACCTCTCCTGAAATTATAACTGGTCTCCAGACTACACAGATCAGTTCCCCTGGAGAAAATGGCTGCTTTGGAGGATGAACTCTATGTTATTATATCCCATTGAGGTCCCTTCCTTAACCAAACCCAAGGCACCACCCTCACATCTCCAGGAATTTCCCAACCCAAAGTTGGCAACCCTATGTTCTCCCTTTTTCTCCCTGTGGCTTGAGGCAAAAATAAGAAACTCTCTGACCAGCTAACTATCTGTAGCCCAGTCAGGAGTTTCTGGTCTATTGCACACAGGAGTACAGTAGTCAGGTGCCCTGGGTGAGATCCTTTGACCACAGTCTGTGCTCTTTAAAAAAAAGGAAAAGATCTTTATTTACCCCAAACACTATCAAATCACTAGAGCACAAGGGCATTGGAAAACTATATCCAAACACTACAGAGCTAATACAAAAATAAAACATATGAAGCTAACTAATTTGTAGAGTCACTGGGATTACCTTGGCATTCCCTTCCCTGGAACGGATGCAAGCCTGCAGGAACTTTGAAAATAGAGGCTGGTCAAGATAGACTTCACTCCCTTTGCTCTCAGGACCTTGCCTTGCATTCTTTTGACAGGATGTCCAGACCTTTTAACCTTTCCTGTCCCAGCTGGGAGGGCTTCACTTTGACCTATCATGAAATTTGGAGTGGGTCCCACGTGCACTGCTTTGTACCTTTTCTCCAATCCAATCAAAGCACACATCCCTTTATGGTCCAATTCAGGATATCAAACAGCAATCTATCTTGCCTCTTCCTAGCAGGTGGGCAAATGGTCATTTCCAGTCTGCGTAGTTGTCTCCATAAAGGAATCTCAACTTTTCTCAGCCTGTAGTTTATAATAACTTCATTCCCAAGAAAGCATGTTTTCTCTGAGATAAGGTCATTGCTGAAGGTTAATCAAGGTATCCTGCATTTCTCTGACAGAACAGAGATAACTTTGTGAATTGGTTAACTCCTCCGAAAAGTCAAGTTCACAGCTTGGAGTGCTCTTGGATCTATTGTTGTCACTTGATAAGCAGGATGTAGGGGTGGCCAGGAGTTCCTTTTTATCAGCTGAGGCAGATTTGCTATGTTTGGCCATTCCTAGAGTAAACGGAATTGGCCAATATCAGATGTACCTTGACAACATCCAAGTTAGACTACTGTATTGTGCCCTATATAGTATTGTCTTTGAAAATTGTTCAGAAGCGTCAACTGGTGCAAAATGTGTCTGCCAGTGTTTTAACAGGGGCCCACCATCATGAATATTTTAGTCCAGCAATTTATAAGTTGCGTTGGCTTCAGTGTTGCTTTCAAACTCACTTCAAAGTGTTAGTTTTGAACATGAAAGCCTTACATGGTTTGGATCCCAAGCACCCAAATGATTACTTTCACCCATATGATCCCTCAGGTTCTGAGTTCTCCCAGTGGCCTACTGCTGCAGGGACCCACATTATCTAATGCAAGATTAGCATGTTCCAATGAAAAGAGCTTTTTATGCTGCTACCCCCAATTGTGGAACTCCCTTGGTGGCACAGCTGACACCATCTTTAGAAGAACTTTGTTGTCCTATACTACTGTTGTGTTTTAGTGGAGTTTTATACTGATAATATTTATTTGATTAACTGATAAATTGTGCTATTTTACTATGTTATCTGATACGTTATATGATCCGTTTTTCTGATACTGTTAGCCTCCTTGGGGATTATTTTCAAACAGAAAAATGGGAAACAAATCCTCTAAAATATAAGCAAATAACAAACTGTATTCTATGTTGTTATGCATTACACATTACATTTTCCTAATTCCGAAAAAGTAGTACACATAATATATCCAAAATTGGTTAGTGGTATGTTGTTTTTCAGTAAATATATACATGAGTACGAGTAATTTTAGGATATTTGGTTTCTGAAATAATTTTATTTATTTGTGTACATTAAATATATTAATTTGTCACAAAACATTATTTATGTGAGTAGACTGTTTTGTAATCAGATGTTAACTATTACATAGCTATTACATACTATGTAACAAAACTAATTTATTAATATAAAAAACTGAAATACAAAGTGTAGTTAGAATCAGGTGTAGAAGAGGTTGCAGCTTGAGTAAAGAAAATAACACTGAATGTTTTTAGTTCATGAAGTAAATGATTCCACACGGGCTCTTGGTCTATTATTTCTATGAAGCCTTACGTGTATTTAATACTTTTCTGTAAAGCAAAAAGTGAATGCCCTACACTGTAAAGAAATAAATCTCAAATATCAATGCAATCCTTATTTCAGTCTAAGTCCACTGAATTCAATAGGCTTAGACTGGAGTAACTCTTCTTAGGATTGCACTGAACATTACATAAACATAAAAAGAGTTACATGTACTGTTATATATGTGGCAACAGATGGAGTGGGGTAATGTGGTTGCCTGTGCAACAGCACAGCGGACATTATGTAACTTGTTCGCCTGTTCTTATTATTTCCCAAACAAGGGATTATTTATGCTGACAACCGTTTTCTATATAACAGTGGTTTTTAACGAACTTTACAGCATGGTACAAACCATAGGATATTGAAAGTACAGACAATAAATCATTAAAGGGATAAATACATGTTATGCAGAAATGCACGTTTGAACCTTGAAGGCATTTTTCTTTAGAAAAGCTACTTGATGAGGAGTGAAGGAGTGACTCTATCCCTACTGGCTTCTTACCCGTTCTAGATCTCTCCTCATGGGCTTTCATGGGTGTGTCTACTTCATAAGTAATCTGATTCAACTACAATTACAATTTCTACAAGTTTTTACTGGCAAAAACAAATGAGTACTCCAGTCAGTGACCTTCTGAGGTAAAGCTGTAACTTTTTCTAAATCATTTGACAATAGACACACATACATCATATAATTTGTCTTTAACATATAAACTAAGAAACAATGTAGATAATACTGAAAGTGAGTTTCATTTTCTCCTTCAAAGAAATTAAGTTGCAAATCATTGTAGTCAGTAACCAGTTAAGAGCAGATATTCATTTACTCACCTTGAAACAACCAGTGGTAGAATAAGCATTTTCAGCATTCTCATAAGTAACTCTCCAGGAAACTGGAAATAACTAATTTCCTATGAAAACAAAAAGCATCTTAAGTTTAGGCACAGGAAAAACACTTTTATTTCTTTGCTCTTAGGTTTCATCTCACTGTATGTGATACAGATGGTGAAAGGGGAAAAGATATAAAAATGAACAGGAGAAAATGAGGCTTTGGTGATAATAGGCTTGTCTCACACATGCAGTGCAATTCTAAGCATGTAGGTGCATAAGGAAATCCCACGGAGTTCTATGGGGCTCCCTAACAAGTGTGTTAGCATTGCCATCCTAAGCAGAGTCATACCCTTCTTCAATGGACTCAGAAGGGTGTAACTCTGCTTAGGATGGCAGTTAGATAATTTGAACATAAACATATTGCTGAAAGCTATCACATGATTACTGTTAATAAAAGAAAAGAAGCTGGCCTTAGGTGCAGTCAAGAAAACAGATATTAAGGCTTCTGTCAATTAAAGGTATCTTTAAAGGTATTAAGATATCTTTCTGTATCTCTCTTAATATCTCATGTTTCCCTGAGGGATAGTTCCTATTCATTAAAGTACATCCTGCTAACAAAGCCCAAAACAAAACTATAAACGTCTCTCTTTCTCTCAGAGCACACAAACACTGCATTCTTTTCCCATTTGTATCATATGAATTACTCTATTTAAAATCAAACTAAATTCTCAGTTGACAATAATGCATATTGGGCACTAATTTGTCTAGAAGAGCAGTATATAAGCATACACTGTTACATATTTTATATAATACATTTTTAAAAGAATGTTTATTATTCAGCAAAAACTTTCAGGAAACCACTTCACTGCGGCTTGTCCAATATTAACAGTCTGTTCTGATTAGAAATATTAAACTTAAGCATCTTATCTGTCACATTTTGTTCCATTTCAGAATTCAAGATTTTATGCAAATATGTCATTCTACCATGTTTTTTATTAGTTCTGAGATACCTGAGACATCTCTATACACCAAATATACAAAACCTGTAAAATTAACAAGCAATGAAACATCATATTTATAGAACCAGGCAGACTTCATGAAATATGCCCTCTAATTTGTGACAATCTCTCTTTTGTTACAAACTTTTTTTTCTGAGCAGGGCTACACATGTTTGTTACTGACCTGTGGGGAGAGATGCCTGGTCCTGAGGAAGAATCCAAGAAGACATCCAACTATGACAGATAATACTGAGAGAATGAGCAAACCATTTCTTTTACAGACATCCTTGACCCGAGCCAACATTGCATCAAAAGCCACTGCCATGCTGTCCTTGGCTCTCTCTGGAAGAGACTCAGCATCCCATGGAGACAGGAACTTCACCAGCCGCTCTGGTTATAGGCAGCTCTGGCTTGGTATAGATTAGATCAAAGCGTTTCTAGTGCTGCTTAGCTGACCTGTAGGGTCATCTCTTCTGCCAATAGCCACCAAGCATGCAGCTGGCATTATTTCCAAATTAATACCAATAATCCTATTAGAGACTACATCAATAAGAACCTGGAAGAAGATTAGGGACTCTGGAAAACTAGAACAGAGTAGAGTAGTATTTTTGAAACAAGTGTGCTTTCTGAGTGAAGCAGCACTCTATATGAAAAAACAAATGAATATTATGATGTGTTTGTCAACCTGTGCAACAATGTCCTTCATGGAAGAGCCTATCAAGAGAGCAGGAAAAGCTATGCAGAAAGCGTGTTTCCATGCAAGACCTAGGTGAGTAAGACTGGTCAAACCAGCACAACAGGGGAGAAGAGGCAAAAGGCTGAAGAGCTGAAAGCAGGTTTACTTTCCATTATTACTACTGGGATGAGGGGAGAATGGACAGGCATGGCCATAAAATGTGTTACAAGGCATGTTAAAGCCAAGAGGAATGCTCTGGAAGGCTGCTAATGATAATTGGCATTTGTTGATAGTATGGAAATTTTGGCCAAGGGACAAGGGGATGAGAAATTTACTTTCAGAGGATTATGAGATATGAGGGTGGTTCTCCTTTCCTTGGTTTTCCCCTCAGCATTCCAAACAATTATTATTATACTGTTTATGGACCCTCACCATCTTCCTTTAAAAACAATTCATTATTGTTATCCAGATAATAATACAAAGATAAACTGCAGCCATATACCAGGCATTCCACAGAATACAAAATAGAATGGGGGCGGTGACTCAGTGCTAGAGCATCAGCGTTGTGTACAGAAGTTCTCAGGTTCAATCAGTCTCCCTTGTCTTCAGTTAAAAGAAACGGGTAGCCTGTGATGTGAAAAACATCAGCCCAAGACCCTGGAAGGCCACCTCTGTCAGTCAGAGTGGACAGTACCAACCTAGACAGACCAGTGGACTGATTGGTAGAAACCAGTTTCATGCGTTCATGAGACATGTCTTTTTTTTTAAATGGAGCCACAATTTAAAATGCAGAATCTTAAAATGCAAAATCTTCTTCCCATGGAGAATACTACCATGGGAAGTTGTATAAAACATATGTAAATACCACCATTAGCAATTGGATAGAATGCTCAGGAAAAACCTCTAAAAATGAGATCCACAGTTAAGTATGCTTAAGCCCTTTGACTGGACATGCTTCATGATGGTTTGGAAAGTTAGAATGAGTGAGTGGAAACTGTTCCATGTATAATGAAAATCTCAGGAAAAAGCATCAAGGTAGATACAGAAGACAGATAAAAATGAACAGATCCCACCCCTGTCCGTAGAACTAAGATTTATGCTGCTGTCAGGAGCTGTGCAGTTCATTTCTGTGCATGCTTTTGTTATTTTTATTTCATTTTATTTATAGTCTACGTTTCTCACTGAGATTCAAGGCAGATTACATGGTATAAATCAGTAAGATCGCTAACCAATACAATAGGGTATGGATTGCAGAAATTTGAAAAAAAACCCAGAAATCTGATACAAAGCTGAAACAATGCTGAAACAAACATAAGCAATTTAACATGACATATTAAATGATGTGAAAACTACCCAGTAGGAGCATGCATACAGCAACAGACAGTATATAGTAGTACAGTCCACAGTCCCCATCCTTTTACTAAAGTATTTCTTTGATCCATTTTCTTACAGCACAGCCCTATTATCTGTATATTAAAAAATCCCTCTTATATAATTCAGATTTACATAGTTTTGAAGAAAACCGGGAGTTCTGACCTCTTCAGGTAAGCCATTCCATAAAGTAGAGGCCACCACAGAGAAAGAACATTTACTTCAGAAGACCCTGTTCTGATGAATGAAGCTGCTGTGCAAAAACACAGGGAGAAAGGTAGTCCCATAGATCTAAGGGACCAAGGCCATTAAGGGCTTTGTATGTGATAACGAAAAACCTGAATTGAACCAGGTGACTGATGGGTAGCCAATGGGGTAACTGCAGAATGGGAGTGAAATCCCTGCTCCACCTAGCTCTTGATATTAACTAACTGTGATGTTCTGCACCAACTGGAGTCTCTGAGTTGACTTTGAGGGGAGACCTATATAAAGTGCATCACAATAGCATAGTCTTGAGGTTATCATGGCATGGATCACGGTGACCAGATAAGACATATCAAGGTAGGGGGGCCATCTTCTTAGTTGCACTGAGTTAGTAGAAGGCATATCTGAAAGTAAGTCACCAATGAGCAAATGGGACTTACTACCAAATATGCATAAGACTGTAGCTTTATTGTATATCCTGCAATTTTTTTCTGCCTAGAAGTAGGACCCATTGGACTCAGTAGAATTACATCCAATTAAATGGAACCAGGAGGTATGCCTGCAATAAGAAGAAAATGTACAGCTTGATCCTATGCAGTTAGGTGGATCTAAGTTCACTGAAGTCACTGGGTATAAGCACAGGTATAACACCTGGCACAAACTTCGCTGCTTTTAGTTGAATTTATTTCAGAATAAAAGTGCCCAAGATCAGAATATAAAACTGCTAACTTGTTTTCATCTCTGACTTCAACATAATTAACCTTAGAGTTAGTGGTTTAAAAGACACAGTAGGAAAGAATCAATCAGGAATTACAAAGTGGTCCTTAATTTTGATATGAAGGGAATTGATTTCATATTGTACAGAAAGGAATTCACATACAGAGATGTGCAACCAGAACACAGTCGTGGAAGACTTTGGATAATACAATCACTGAATGATTTCATGAGAAGAATAAGTACGTTATTCATGTTGTTACACAGAAACTTGCAAGTTTGCAGACCTTCAAACCCTCACGTTCCCTGGTTAGTTTGTCTGTTGTACTGCCACTCAGCATTTACAGGTGCCTTTAATTTCCAAAAGGATTTACAATATTTATTAAGAAAAGCCTTACAGCAGTCTTAAACATCATTTTCCTATTTTACAGATGAAGGAGCAAAGTCGCGAGACAGAGGCTTGTCCCTGGCAGATAAGGGGGCTGAACTTGATGCAGTAGCTTCTTTTTCATGAAAATGTCATGAATTTACCAGCTTGTTTTTAACAATTTGCCTGTTTGAATGTGAGCACAAAGAGTGAAGCTTCTAGAGAGAGATACAAAATCTCTACTCAAAACTGACACTCAAAATTCTTAATACAAAATAATTGCTGCTTATTTATTTAAAAATGTATTTGAATCTAACCTCTTAACCAAAGGTTTTTGAATTGTCTTATACAGCAAAGATATCTCAGTTGTCTTCTCTAATTCAATAGCAAACATGAAAAACAGCAGCAAACAATTTTTTTATTATTAGTTTTTAAATATATTTTTATTTGATTTTTAAATATAACTATAATAAACAATACATCAGCTAACAAGCTTGAAGTTCAACAGTCATTCTATCATTGTTTTCAACCACATCATGCTAGATTACTTAACAAATAAAAAGGAAAGGGATTGCTGTATTATCACATAAATAAATCACATTGTAAGCAAAACCTGAAAGTAATCTTTGGGTTTAACTATCCTGTTAACATAGTCATCCATCATTAAGAATTCCAATATTGGGTAACACTGTTCAATAAAATTCGAGTTATATTCAGGTATGTCAGACTGCTTTATAAAGTCTGTAAGTTTTGCCATTGTTATTTGATCCCATACTCTCAATAGCCAAGACGAAATAGTAGGGCTCTTTTTGTTTTTCCATGCTGCTGCTACTGCTGATTTACCTGCCGCCAGCATATGTGCTATCAACGTTTTCCTTGCATTTGGGATCTGAAGATTATGCCAATCATTCAACAAAATTATTTCAGGTTGAAATGGAAGATGGTAGGTTGTAATTTTCTTAATATAATCAGTTACTTCTAGCCAAAATTGTTTAATATAAATACAGTCCCACCAACAGTGCAAATACGTGCCCTTTTTCCCACAACCTTTCCAACACATAGGTGACCTAGAGTTATCTATGTGCTGCAGTTTTGAGGGGGTAAGGTACCAGCATGTCATAATCTTGATATAGTGCATTTTGATGCTCACTATTTTGGTGTTTAATATATATGCCTTCCAGATTTCTTGCCATTTGCCTTCTGCAGTGTCAATATTACAATATTGTTCCACGCTTTCTGGTAGGGTAGAACTTCATTATCTTGTAGGTGTTAAGAGTAACCTATATAACCTAGATATAAGGCCCTTTGCACTACCACCACCTCTTTTAACTAAATTTCAAATTCTGTTAAAAGTTCCTGTTATGATTTTCACTTTCTTTAGGGTGGATTTTGCTTTAATCTTTCCCTTCACACCCTCTGGGTAGTTAGCTGCCACCAGGAATATTAAATTCCAATATATTTTATTTAAGTTTTCCCTTTGGTAACGTGTTTATGCTTCAGGCTCCTTCGTGGTTCTATGTGGTCCTGAGGATAGGAATGGGAGATAACAATGACTGCTACTCTGGGATATAACAAAACAAAATAAAAGTTTATTTTTTTTAAGAAGCGTATTGGTTACATAAAAGTAGTTCTTAGTTCTTCTAGTTGCTTCATCCAAACTCATTCACACAGATCTCTTGTAAGGCTTCACACACAGTTAGCCTCTTTCTCTAGGCTCTATATTTCTCTCACAGAGAACTCCTCAGACAGCACACAGCTAGCCTGTTTTCTTTTCACTCTCAATTCTTTCTCTCTCAGGCGTACACACAGTTTGCCTGCTTCAAATAGAGTGAATATATAGTCTCACAGACACACTCAGTTCAGGCTTCCACTCAGGTTGCCTTTCCCTCACAAATACATGAACACACTCAGGCCGCACACAGCTCGCCTCTCTTGCCCTAACTGAATCTTTTTCTCTCCCTCAGTAACTGAAAACTGCCTTCACTCCGCCCACTCTCTGTCATCAACCAATCATATCACTCACTCATCTCTCTCTTTCACCCCCACTCTTCACCTATCTCACCAAGCATTTAAAGACACATGCACCCATTTCTTGAAATCATTACAGTTCCGTTAAAGGCTTCTTGTAGATGTCGCTTTCTAACAGATGTTTAATTTGAAGGTATTTGAACCAGGGTATTTTCTCCTTTAATTTCTCTTCCATTTTAGCTTTTTCCAATAGTTGCTTATTGGTAACAATATCAATAATCCTTACTAAATTCCCCTTTCTCCAGATGTTAAGTGCCTCTTTGTTTTCTGCTGGTTTAAACCAGCTTTGATCTGTAAAATTTGCTACCAAAGAGTTTGTGCTTACAAGTGTTGATATTATTCTATCCCAAGCAGGGCTTTTTTTCAGGGGGAACGCGGGGGAACGGAGTTCCAGAACCTCTTGAAAATGGTCACATGGCTGGTGTCCCCGCCCCCTGATCTCCAGACAGAGGGGAGTTTAGATTGACTCTCCTCTGTCTGGAAATCAGGGGGCGGGGCCACCAGCCATGTGACCACTTTCTCTGATGGCAACCCACTGAGTTCCACCACCTCTTCTCCCTGAAAAAAAGGCCTGATCCCAAGTATGTAGCAGAGCCGTTATAAATGAGTTGTTGTTGATGCTTTCACCTCTGCTACATGGTGGGTTCCAAAAAATTTCCTGATTGTTTTGGGGGTACGTATATGTTTGTATTATATCTTTCCAATCTTTCTGGTTATTTGGGTCTAGCAAAATTAAAATGTTTTTTAAGTGGGTTACTTCTTAATATTTCCTGAGATCTGGTAAACCCAGTCCTCCCTGTTTAGATTGTCTAGTCAGTACTTTTTGGGTTATTCTTGCCTTTTTATTATTCCAGATAAATTTTATTAGCAGCAAACGATTTTTAAAAGGTCAATTTTTAAAACTAACAATGGCAAAACCAAAACAAGACAGAAAAACAAACCCACACAGCCAGCATGGTGTAGTGGTTAAATCTCTAGAGCCCTAAAGATCTGGGTTCAGATCCCCAGTCTGACACAATGTTACACCCTCTTAGCCTCGCCTGCCTCACAGGTGCCATTTCCTTAACTGGGAGAAATCCTGGAAGGTGAGGCTCTAGTGAGCTGTCTGTTCAAGAGGAACTCCCCCACAACTTTTTCTCTGCCAACCTGGAAGTGATGAGACCAGTGAGGAGCATAGCAGAGCCTGTCTTTGCCTAGCATGTTCATCTCACAGCAGCTGTTTCATCCAGCTGCAATGGACTGGTAGAGTAAGGCAGCACCTGGCTTTGCCCTGCCAGCCCAGAAGTGATGGGGTCAGCAAAGAGCACAGTGGTGCCCAACATGACCCTGCTAGCCCAGGACATGACAATGCAGAACTTTGTCCTGGTGGCCCAGAACACAGTGGTGCCTGGTTTTTCTTTACTAGCCAAGGACATGGTGGTGCATGGCTTTGCCCTACTGGCCTGAAGTTCTTCGGGAAAGCAAGGAGGTGGACATTGGTGCTGTGTCCTCACTCTATAACTGACTCTTCAGCTCTTTGTCAGGCGAGGAATTGTGTTAGGATGAAGAGGGTATAGCAGGGCGGTCTTCTTCCTACTGGCCCAACATGTGGTGGTGCACAGCTTTGCTAGGGGCAGTAGACCGGTAAGGATCATGGTGGTGCCTAGTTTTGGCCTACTGGCTCAGCACACAAGAGAGCAGAGTACCCTGCCAGCCTGAAGACGATGGGGTTGACGAGCACAGTGGTGCCCATCATTGCTTTGCCAGTCCATCTCACAGCAGCTAAGCTGTCCAAAGAGGGAATGGTCTTCAATTATCAATCAATAAGGAAGGACAACCTCACAGACCATACGATACCAATCATGCAACAATTTATAAGTAATTCACAATCTACATCAGGCACAGAATCCTCACAACCGTGAATTTATGCGGTAAAGTATTAATATGGCAGCACCTGGCTTCGCTCAGAGGCGGCGGGGTTGGTGAGGTGCATCATGGCGGAATCTGACTTTGTTCTACTGGCTCAGGACAACTTTGCTCCCTGGGGCCGGTGAGGAGGAACCCTTTTTGCAGCCCTTTTTGCTCTAGCTGGCTCTTCAGCTCCATCTGGTGAGGGGGCTTATAGCACGACGGGGGACATTTTCCAAGGTCGTGTCGCGCTCCGTCTGCTCCTGCTCACAAGATTATTGTAGGTTAAAATGGGGAAGAAATACTAATATAAGACACCTCGAACTTTTAGAGGAGGAAATGTACTAAGTACAGCGTAAGCCAGGCACAGGCGCGGTTTCCCCCTCGTTCTCCATTTTATGTTGAGATTCATGAGGCAGAGGCGCGACGGGGCGGGTTAAGCGACCGCAAGAAAGGCAATTTCCTTCGGAAGGTGCAAAGACAAAGGGACTCTCTTCCCTTTCCCTAGGATAGATTTGCGGCAGCCCCTCTCTTCCTAGCAGACCGGCCTGAGCCAGCTCCTCCCGGAGGCGGGCCCTGGCAAACGATCTCTCCTCTCTACCGGAACTCCAGAGCGGAGAGTCCAGAGTGTTCCGGAGACCAAAGAGGGCTGCACCAAAGACCCCACGAGATGACTATGGCGGTGCTAGTGTCTTCCTTCTCCCGCTTCCGGAGGGCTTCAGCTGCTCGGCTGCCTTTTGTCCCTGCCGGGCTGCGTAGGAGCTACAGCCAGGATGGTTCCGACCCGCAGTTCTTGCACCGCAGCCTCGTCCCCACCATGCATTATCAGAAGAGCTTGCCGCGGTAAGGAGACCGGAGAATAATTGTTGCACCCGGACTTAAGCGCCCTGTTCTTCCCCTAGAGCCATTCGTCTAGTTCGCCTTCCACTTTAGGACTCTCCTAGAGCAGCCTTTCGCCATCGCTCTTATTCTCACCCCTTGGATTAGTCGTGGCGCTGCTGTTCTTTTCTAGAACTCATCCTGCACAGGACATGCCTCTCCCCTTTGCATAGGTTGGATTGGATGCCAGAATATTTCGTGTTGAACCTGATCCTGTGTAACCAGCTAAGAGTTGCAAAGAGCAGGACACACGAGAATTTTTCAGAGTTTCAGAGAGGAAATCTCTGCAAGGAACAGTTTCTCCATCGCTGCAGCGCTGTGGTGGGGAGGAAAAACTGCACTTGCTAAAACGTTGCCTTTTATACCAAGACACAAGAGTATACTGGCATCTAGACATGCATCTGTCCCCTCAAAAGAACAGTGTGCCTGTACCCCCCTTAAGGGTCTACAAGTAGATTTTCGTGCCGTTGCATGGCTGCCTCTTTTCTTATGTTTTATTAACCCTCCTTCGTTCAGTTTTCCTCCTTACCTCTCTTCTGGCAGATTCCCCATAGAACACATATGAAGGATCGTAATATTTTTAACACTATGATAAGCAGTGTAGAAGAACTACCTCTCCTGAGTTGCATACATTAATGTGACTGAAATCCTTGCTTCACCCATTGTGTATTAAATGGGTGGGGGAAAATACCGTATCACTCAATTCTACTTGCGAGTATAGCAGAGTGATTACCACCTACCTTAATTTAATGTGCGTTCAGTAATCTTGAGGTCTGTTTCAGTACATTAGCTCCCAGTGCATTCAGAGTTGTTCCTGTGACATTCAGGGTTCTGCGCATGTTTTTAAAAGAGGCAGCGTGCAGCATAGTTTGACCAAAGTGGTCTCTATCCCAAACTCCTAATGACAGACTGAACCAAAGTGGTCTTCTAAAGGCAGTTATTTCTTATGAAAAACAAGGAAACAGGATTTAAAAAACGTTTACTCACAACCAGGAAGAGGAGAAATAAGATTTTTCAGTAAAGAGGCAATTATTTACAGGTAACACACAGCTGGGTTCATTGTTATAATGTTTCAGTTGTCAACTCCAGGGTGCACAGAACAGTTAATGCCAAGCTGTTGTTTTTGAGGTGAGCTTCTCCCAGAAACTATCTTTCTTTAGCCAGTTTCCCTCAGAAACTGGGTTTCAGTACAGCTACAGTCTCTCCCTGAAGTATTGTTAGCCTGCTCACAAAATACAGACTCTGAGACATCAAAATTCTGTCCATCTGAAATGATACATTCAAGATTCCCATCTCTTCAGATCCTAATTGAAACTCTTGAAATCTTCATGAAATCAGTTTCATATCCTTAGTGTTCCTGTTTTTCTCACCATTTCTTGTGTGTGCCAGTTGGGAACTTCTGTTGACTTGCCTCTTTGTCTACTTTCTGTACCTTTGAACTCACTTTTTTGTGTTATTATAATGCCATCTGTACTCTGCATTATCCCTTAAGAGGCTGGTGCATCTGTACCATTAAGGCTCCTAGAAGTAAGGTAGCCTCTGAATTTAGCCTTAATACTATCCGTGATCACAGGCCTGTTTTTATCCATTGAAGTGTTTTGTTCTGGAACTGCTTCTTTCTGTAGTAATACAAAGAAAAAGTGGCTGCAACTCAGCGTTCCATCACTACTGGTCATTTTCCAGAGGCCGTTAAATAAGGTAGTTGGCTTCTTTTTCCTAAACTTCAAGCGGCTGTTTCAGTAATAAGGGAACTGTGGTTATATCTTTTTTGTTTAAAGGAGGAAGAGGAGTAGGGAGGAAATCCATGAAAGAGAAGGGCACAAACCCTTTGGGAGAGAGATAGTGTAGCCACCACCGTGAGAGAGAAGGTGAGAAGCAATGCTGCACCGTGATGGGTTAGGTGTTGACAGTTCTGGCAACTGCCATGATTCCAGCTCTGACACCAGTCCTGTTTATGAGTGAAACTGTCAGCAGATATTTTCTAAAATTTGGTTGATATACTAGGGAGAAGATCTGGCCCATGGCTTCAAATACTCATCCCTCATGGAAGTGGTGCACATGACATGTGCCAGTCAATTTATTCATTTACAGCAGCAACTGCTTCCAACCAGGGCATACAGAAGTAACAGTATCCAGGGAACAAAATGTTAGTTTAGGGCAGCAGTATGCAAAATATAAATAGAATGCATGGGTGATTAGCATTGAGCCAGATGTCCTCAAATTTTTGGTGGCTTTGGTAGCAATTATCTGTGATTTGTCATTCACCCATTTTTTTTTCTTCAAGTGCTCTGGCACATGTTTGAGGAGAGAGGAAGAGCAGTCTCATTTGGGAGGCCTTGAGATACAATGAGCACATCTTGGTTGTTGCAGTATTGAATCTTAATTCACTTACTAAGTCTTGTAAACTGCTGAGGGACCTGCCATATAATGAACAATGTGCCAGGAGCAGAATAATTGAATGGCAGAGAAGAATCTGAGTCATTGTTGGTATGAAATGCCTTCTGCCTCTAGGCGGAGTTGAAGTATAGTATGTAGGGGAAAGGTTAGTGCTAAAAGCAGAAAGTGATTTCCATGATTGCTGTCCTCATGTAGTTTGCTGACTCTTGAAAAAGACCAGGTGAAAGTTAAGAAAAAAAGAAAGTGTACAGCTTGTTTACTTTGCATATTTGTTTGTTATGACTTAACATAACAAAGATCACAGTTAAATTATTGATGCTTCCTTTCTATTACCATTGCCATGTAGAGATTCCTTAGTTAGACTGGTAAAACCTAATGGGCACGATGGTTGTTGTGGGTTTTTCGGGCTGTATTGCCGTGGTCTTGGCATTGTAGTTCCTGACGTTTCGCCAGCAGCTGTGGCTGGCATCTTCAGAGGTGTAGCACCAAAAGACAGAGATCTCTCAGTGTCACAGTGTGGAAAAGATGTTGGCAGGTCATTTATATCTACTCAGGAGGGGTGGGGTTGAGCTGAGTCATCCTGTAAGAGTTTCCCAGGGTGTGGAATGATAATGGCGGGAGGCTTCACTGTATCCTGAGGAGGTTCTTTTGCATATGGATTGGTACTTGATGTGCTAATCTTCTCTGCAGGGCTATTGTCGGGTATTGTTAGCCTGGTGTTTTTCAGAACTGGAAAGAAGAAACCTTAAGAATGAACAGAGCATGGTTTCCAGTTCTGAAAAACACCAGGCTAACAATACCTGTGCAGCAGCACAGGCCTCCGGAGGCCGTTTTCTAGAGCTAGTTCTGCAATAAATGCTAAAAAAACCCCACTTGTATTTCTGGTTACCCTATATAGCAATTTTCAAAGTTAAATAAAGGCTTTAAAGGAACTCTGTCAGACAATTTCTGATTAATGATGCAACAACTGGGAATTTAAATGCATGTATAATCTATCATTACCCTTTTCAAGTCTTTGGATTGGCTTTGGCTATAAATGTAAAATACTATAGCTTTAAAAAATTTAAATGATGAAATTGAGAGACTGTGTCAAGATGATTCTAAAACCAAAAGTTAAATCCTAAGCAGAATTATGCCTTTCTAAGACTACTGAAGTCAGTGAGCTTAAACCAGAAATACAAGTGGGTTTTTTTTAGCATTTATTGCAGAACTAGCTCTAGAAAACGGCCTCCGGAGGCCTGTGCTGCTGCACTGGACCTTCCCAGGCCTCTGGAGGGCTGCACTGCTACACTGGGCCTTCCTGTCACCACGAAGGCTTCCTTAGGGCCTCCAGAGGGCCGCACCACCGCACCAGGCCTTCTCGAGCCTCTAGAGGCCCCAAGGAGGCCACTGTGGTGATGGGAAGGGAAGCTGTGTTGCCAACAATTAACTTCTTACCCCACAGAATGCACCTGCACTGGGATAAAAAGTGAGTCATCAGCAAAAGGCTTGCCTTTTTATATATTAGAGATAACACGATAGTGTGTTTATATGTGTATTGCCTCTTTTCCTCTATTAGTTTGCCTATCCCCAAACTGGAAGACTCGATTGGAAGATACCTGAATGCTCAAAAGCCTCTCTTAGATGATGATCAGTTCAGGTAAGAAGAAATAATGGGCCTGAGCCACAAAAATCCTGCATAGTGCTGGCAGAACCTTCCCATTTCCTTGGTGAGTCAGCACAGGCAATTTAGCTGAGCACCCCAATGCAAACTCAGAAGCTAAGTACCTTGAACCAGAAGATTTTGCAATTGGTTGGGGAAGGGGTGGAAAAGGGGGTGCCAGTGCAGCCCAGGACATGTGCATTGGGACTAACTTAACTCTTTCATTCCAACTATTTCTTGGAAAGAAGCAGTTTTACTAAAAATATTTTTCCTCTTTTTTTTTTTAAAGGAAAACAGAACAACTTGCTGTCAACTTTAAGAATGGAATTGGTAGAGAATTACATGAACAGTTGGTTGTGCAAGATAAGCAAAATAAACATACTAGTTATATTTCAGGTACAATAGTATTTGTGAATTATTGCTTGCTCATGAATCTGTTCCTCATATGTATTTATTTAAAATATATATCCTGCCTTGGAAAAGATTTCTAAGGCAACTATCAATGAAATCAGAACAATCGTTTGGGATTTTTAATATAAAATGAAGCTATCAAATTTTATCAAATAGCAGCAAACTAGAAAAGTCCAATGAACAAAAAAAGGTTAAGACCCAGAGCTGTGCTAATCCCCAAAGCCTTCTTAAATAGCTGCATTTTCATTGCTTGCCAAAATCAGGCAGTAATGAGTTATCTTCTGGCAGTATTTTTCATAAGTATTTCCAAAAAAGTCCTCTCTTGATCCCAACCCTCCACCCTTTGGATGCTGGAGTCCCACAAAGCCATGGCCTCAGGTATTGCTGGGTGGGACTGGGTGGTTATATAATAAACTGAGAACAGACTGTGAGCCAACCTGGGATGATGTTAGTGGGTGCTCTTTAAGCTCATTAACTTCATTGAAGTTAGAGGAATATTGGCCAGCTCACACATCTATAGATTACTTACAGTGCAGTCATATGCAGGTTTACTCTGAGCTAAACTACAAGAGACTAATTACACAAGGACACTCACGTGAAGGGAATCGCAATGTTAGCCAGGAAGCAGAGTTTCAAAAGACAGATCAGAAGGCTGTATTAATTTCCCCTCTCTACAGAGCCAGCAAAGATCGCTCTTCAGAGGGTTTGTTTCCTCTTCGCTGCTGGCAAGCTCTGTCAGTTTCACCTCCCCTTCTAGGAGGCGAAAAGGAAATAAACCCTCTGAGGATCTTTGCTGGCTCTTTAGAGAGGGGAAATTGACAGAGCCTTCTGATCGTATTTTAAAACTCGGCTTCCTAGCTAACATTGTGACTCCCTTCACGTGAGTATCCTTGTGTAATTTGTCTCCTGTAGTTTAGCTCTCAGAAGTATGTCCCGTTGTGCTCAGTGGGACTTACTGTCATGTAGGTGTGCATAGGATTACATTATCTTGTTACTGAAGTTACAGCTGAATGTGTGAAGTTATTGAAAACACTGTTTAGAACTACGTTAGGTACTACGTTAGGCACATTCTATGATGGTAGACTTAAGTGCTTTAAGTCTAAATAGACGAATACAAGTTGGCTGCCTATAAGGAACTGTGGGACATATAAGCTACTGGTAAATTTCCTTCCATGCCCAAATCTCTTATTCCAGTACATTGTAAGTCTTGGAACTTGCACAGTATCCCCATTTTCCTTTGATATCCCCTCTTTTTAATGCTGCTCAACTGCTCTCATAGTTCTATGCCTTCTTGAAATATATTTAGGCCTTGGGGGTAGTTTTCTTGTAATTAATATGCTGTTATAGTGATAAGGCATTTGGAAAAAGGAAGAAACTAGTGGGAAAACAGTTAATGATCCAGTTGCTGTTTCAAAATGAATGTAAATCTATTTCAGGATGTTGAAGCAAATAGGATCTCGAGAGAATCCAGCTGCCTCAGCTAGAAAACCCTTTGTCCCTGGAAAAGCGGGGAGGATGAGAGAGAGAGGAAGGGAGCAGCTTCAGCCTTTAACAAAAAAGGACAAGAAAAGGAAAGATGCAGACGCAGAAAGACCAGAAAATAAAGGAGAGAGCAAATGTAATAGAACAAAGGAGAGACAGAGAGAAAAAGAATGCAAGAAAAAAGCTTATAGCATTTAGGTTAGTGAATACTATTTGTTCATTTAGCACTGAGAAGGCTTTTTTAAAAAACTGTGTTAATGCTTTTGGAGTTGATGAATATACAAATGAAGGGTAGAAGTGTTTACGTACAAAACTTACACAGTAAATTCCTACCATGTTCCTTATATGACATCATCAAAACTACCTGTCTGACGGACTGGTGGATGATAGTGACTGGATTCAGTTTGTTTCTCTGCTCTGAATGAATTTAAGGGCTCTCTGTCCCATGGTATTTACTCAGAAGTATTAAAGTGATCCCGGACTGATAATGGACCAAATTATAGCATTTAAATTTCTGGGAGAAGAACATTGTTTCCTCTACTGGGCCTTTGTCCTTCTGCTGCTTTGTTTTCAATGTAATTAATATATTAAGGAAGGGCAGAATGTTGCAGGAACTTTTTTCTAAAATGATCATTAGGAAGACAATGAGGAAGCTCACCCACCTCCTGGTGGCCAAGCAAATGAATCCAGCATAACTGAGTACTCGATGAGAGAGGGGGAAGTGTGTACTTCTATGGGAGACATGAGGAAGAACAGCTGATTTGATCTTTCATTAAAATATTACAGACCTCATGGTTTGAAAAAACCTACACATTTGTAAGAATGAAGACAGAAATAGGAGTGGTGCACTGGCTGGAAATTCAGGCTTGTTGTAGAAAAGATGGAGAGGAAAAACTAGCATGCATAAAGGGAGACAATGAGGAAATGGCAGAAGATACAGAGAGGCAGAAGGGTAAAGAAACTGAGTGGCAACAGGGCATTCTTCAAAGATGAAATAATGGTAGGACCAAGAGAAGAGTAAACTTTAAGTGGATTCTTGGTACAAAACTATACCCCCAAACAATACTGCATATATTGTTAGGCCACATGTCGGTTTCACACAGAAGAAATTAGTACAAGCTTCATTTTCAGCTTGCAGGAACATGGAAACTAACTTGTGCATGTTGCACCTCAAAGACTAGAAAGAGAAATGGAAGGCCCCTTTTGTATATAGGTTTGATACATCGCCTATTAATGACATTTGTGTCTCTAGTGGTCATTGTGTTTATCCATTTTTAACACCTCTCCATTTTAGGTCCCTGGTTTGACATGTACCTAAAGGCTCGTGAATCAGTTGTTCTGAATTACAATCCATTTATGGCTTTCAGCCCTGATCCCAAAGCTGAATTTAATGACCAGCTCATAAGGGCAACTAACATGACTGTTTCTGCTTTGCGTTTCTTGAAGACACTCAGGGCTGGCTTTTTGGAGCCTGAAGTTTTTCACCTCAACCCTTCCAGAAGTGATACTCAAGCTTTCAAAAGATTTATTCGGTTTGTGCCTTCCTCTCTTTCCTGGTTTGGTGCCTACATGGTCAATGCCTACCCTCTAGACATGTCACAGTACTTCAGGCTTTTCAATTCGACACGATTGCCTAAGCGCAACAGGGATGAACTTTTTACAGATGAAAAGGAAAGGCACTTATTAGTGCTTAGAAATGGAAACTTTTACACATTTGATGTGATTGATAAAGATGGGAATATAGTGGAGCCTTTGGAAATTCAAGCACACCTAAAATACATCCTTTCTGACATCAGCTCAGTTCCCACATTCCCTCTTGCTTGTCTGACAACTGAAAACCGAGATACATGGGCATCACTAAGGCAAGAGCTGCTTGATAATGGCAATGAGCAAGCCTTAAGGAAAGTGGATTCAGCAATATTCTGCTTGTGCTTTGATGATTCTCCAATTGAAGACCTCATCCAATTGTCCCATACCATGCTTCATGGGAATGGCATCAACAGATGGTATGACAAGTCATTTAATCTTATTTTAACCAAAGATGGCACTGCAGCAGTTCATTTTGAGCATTCGTGGGGAGACGGAGTAGCCATGCTGAGATTCCAAAATGAAGTCTTTAAAGACACCACCCAGTTGCCTGCTGTCACACCCAAGTCACAGCCTGCTGCAGTTGATTCTTCCATGGCTGTTCAAAAACTGACATTTAAACTGAATGATACTTTAAAAGAAGGAATTAGCAAAGCTAAACAAACCTTTGATGCTACTGTGAAAACACTGACACTGGAAATGCTTCAATTCAAGAGAGGGGGTAAGGAGTTCTTAAAGAAGCAGAATTTGAGTCCTGATGCCATAGTTCAGCTGGCATTCCAGATGGCATTTCTGCAGCAGTATGGCCAGACTGTGGCTACCTATGAGTCTTGCAGCACAGCAGCATTCAGACATGGCCGTACTGAAACCATCCGGCCTGCTTCAGTTTACACAAAGGCATGTTCAGAGGCTTTTGTCAAGGAGCCATTCAAGCACAGTGCAGCAGAACTACGACAAATGATTGCAGAGTGCTCTAAGTATCACAGCCAGCTCACCAAAGACGCCGCTATGGGTAAGTATGAATGCCAAGTAGTAGTAACACAATCACCGTCCACTTGCTTTGTGATGCTGGCTGCTGCCCATCCTACTGGTGACTTCACTGAAGATACATTGTCCTAGCCATGCTTTCAGAGCAACAATACTGCCTGAAACCTCTCAGTTTCTTCCAGTTTGCCTATCTCAAAATGTCATTAGTAGTTGGATTTTTTTTAGTTGACCCATCAAAAGACTTTGTGCACTGCAGTCAACTTAAATACAACAAATAGTAGATAATGTTATTGTATATAAATGTATGACCTACATTTCTTCACAGCACCTCAGGACCCAAGGTGGGTAACAAAAACAAAAAAAGGATGGGATAAAAATGATCATTATAATACATTAAAATCATTAAAAACCAGTCTGGAAACACCTTATGGCCCATTAGGAGGGATTCCTCCTTTTCCCAGGCTGAGGCTGCCCTAAATGCTCTCCGTAATAACTGTTTTACAGCCTTGCCAGAAAGCCCAGGAGAGGCAAGAGCTCATTGTAGGTCTTGCAGGATAGCAGGTACGAGCAGTGAACCAGCAAGTCCCTGAATCCAGTCTTGCCTCTGCTGTAAACTAATTTGGTAGCCTTAGCCTTCTAGCTGTATGTTCATTTTTTGTTATTTATGTATTATTTATTTACTTAATTTATATACTGCCTTTCTCTTCATTTCGGTCCACAAAGCATCTTACTTCATTAGCCATGAAACACTGGGTGTGGACTGGCTATGACAATGTACAAGTATGCAAATAGTATCCAATCAAGAACTGTAAAAAGTCATGGGAAATAATACTGACCTTCCTTACAGAATTGTTTTAAAGATTCTTGAGGAAGCTTATATGGAACACTCTAAAAACATTCACAAGAATGCTTTGGAATTAAATATAAACATTAGTAACACAAAACTTTTTTATAGGGGGGGGGGAAGTATAGAGAAGATTCCTTAGTTTTACTCTTAAAGAATTGAATTATTTTTCTTAGGATAGATTCTACCAGTCTGTTTGGTTGGTGCCACTTTCTAATTGCCATCAGAAGAACCTCTTACATAAGTGGAAGGCTCCTTGTGTTGCAGAAATGTACCTGCAGTAGGGGTCTGGTAGGATCCAAATTCTAGTATTTATTTGAACAGATGAGAGGGACTTGTGCACATTTTATTTTATTATTTAAAACTGTTTTATCCTGCATTCTACCCAATTGGGGTCCTCAAGGTAGCGAACAGTTAAAAAACATTAAAAAACAGATTTTAAACAATACACATAACATCAATTAAAAACATAAATGGTAAGGAAGGTCAACGAGGGAATGCCAAGTAAGCAAAAACATCTTCAACAGCAGAACATGATAGAGCTGGTGGTGGGGCAGGGGGAGAGATGAATCTCCTTGAGGAGGGGCTTCCAGTGTTTTAGCAGCAAGACTGAGAAGGCGCTTTCCCAGGTTGCCACTCATCTAGCCTCGGGTAGCAGGGACATCAGAAGCAAGGCCTCCAAAGATGACTGGAGTGGATGGGTAGGTTCATATGGGAGAATGCGGCCCTTAATGTATGCTTTATAGGGCTTTAAAGATCAATACCAGCACCTTGAATTGGGCCCAGAAGCAAACTGAGGGAACAGTCTTGTAGAGGCAACAAGACTGAAGTGATATGATCCCTATGACCCACGCCAGTCGACATTCTAGCCACAGTGTTCGTCTCACTTGTGGTCTCTGGACTCTCTTCTAGGTCAGCTCCACACAGGGCACATTGCTGCAGTCTATTCTAGGGCATGTACACAATGGCAAAATCTGTTTTGCCCAGGAAAAGTCACAGCTGGCTCACCAGTCAGTGCTGGCGACCGGTGCTCCTAGTCTCCGCTGTCACTTGCTTATCCAGTAGCTGCAAGCCTGATGCATGTTCTGTGGTGTTGCTGCAAATACATACTCATTTTGTGAAGTGCTCATAATTTGTCATTTTGGATTATGTGAAATAAGTCATAACAAGAAGCTTTGTAAGTCACTATTGACTTTTATTTTGGCAGGTAAGGGATTTGATCGACATCTGTTTGGCTTGCGGCATTTGGCAGAATCCATTGGAATTCCCTTGCCAGAGTTTTACCAAGACCATGCTTATGCACAGATTAATCATAACATTCTCTCCACCAGCACTTTGAGCAGCCCAGCTGTGACCATAGGTGGGTTTGCACCAGTTGTGCCTGATGGTTTTGGGGTAGGGTATGGAGTACGTGATGACTGGATTGGATGCAATGTTTCTACCTATCCAGCTAGGAATGTGCATGAATTTCTTCAGTGCGTGCACAAGTCACTGGATGATATTTTTAATGTTTTGGAAGGTAAATAAGGGTTGGTCTGTTTGAAGAAGCAGAACCCCAGGACTATTGTCAACTGATAGAATGCTTTTAGGATTCTGACTGCAGTTTCAGCAGCCCACCTACTGCCTTGTAGTTCTTTTGAAAAAATGCTAGCTACTTAGAGGAGAAAAAAATCATGAATTTAGTATTGTACATACTTTTGATTGTAAAATAATGTTGCCTTTATACTGTGATTTCAGATCCTGTGCTGCACTGCTCTCAGTATAGTGGGTCCAGCTCCATAAATTATTAGTTACATATTGAGAAACATACTCTGTTGTTCAGCTGTCAAATTCAGTAGAGAACCGTATTATTGCACAAAAAAACCTGAACAATACTGTTTTCCTAATTGGTATCTCTACTTATTAACTATGGCATACAAAGAAAGTTGTCAGACTTAGTCCTGTTTCATGTCAGCTCTCTTCTCTCTCCCCCTACTCCCCCGCTGTATTCCATTTAACCACTTCTAGTACCTTTGTAGCATCTACAAACAGGTGGAATAATGTTTGTTTTGAAAGCACTGTTTCCAGCTACTACACTTTGATTACATAGCTGATGTGTGCTAAGAAGCACCTGGTAAATTTTTGTTATAGGTTAGTCTAGAAGCTGCTGACTTTAGCCCATACTGAAGACAGTTCTTTAATATCCAGCATAAATATACTGCAGAAATAAATCCATCTCCATACAGAACCTGTACTGAACTCTTACTTTGAATCTAATAACAAAATATTTTTATTAACAATGAAATAGCTAACATTTATTGAAAGCTCAGTTATTAAGACTAGCAGCTTGGGAAGGACACAAGTACTAAAATATCTAGATTAAAAGCATCAGTTCAAATATATAACCTTTACCAGAATGAAATGCTTGTACTTAAAACTGCCTTATTTTTCTTGTTTTGTTAAGTGGAATAGCAGTCTAAATGTGCCTTTGTTGGAAACCCCTTGGGTTCCGTTCAACAGAAACTGAAGTGTGAACAATCTGCAACTTTGCTTTACATATTCACTAATCATGGAATTGACTGTAATAAACAACAGCTTCTAAAACATTGTCTGTTGTTTGCTGTTGGAGCCCCTGCAGAGTCACAGATTCTTATTCATTCCACTCTGTAGAAATAGCATGTCAGGAACGAGCAAGAGGGGACTGCTTTAACTGGAAGTAAATCAGACCCAGACGGCTGACCCGTGTTTTCAGAGGAAGGAGAGACTACAGGGGCAGTAGAGTCTGGTCCATGTTTTGACAATGCAGGGAAAACAGAATTACCATATAACGAGTTTTCTAAGTTGCAATGCAAAAGACATAATATACCTGAATATATTAACTTCTTTGTAGGCTACGTATAGACTGAGATTTCAAAACCTCTATTAATATTGGATTTTTTCATACAGGGCACTTGTGAATAAATGTGAACAAATTTAAAAACTTAACACAGCATGATACTAACCCCCCCCCCCCAAGTTTTCTTACCAATACCACTGTACAGCTTTTGCCATTTGTTAATCAAGCCGCTGACTTTTATGCCAGAATTTAGGAGTTCCATTAATCTAAATACAATTATTACACTTACAGCCCAAAGCTCTCCCTAGTTCTGGGGAGGCTAGCGTGTTGTGTTCTGTACTCCTTCTACACAAGCATGCTTAACTGCAGTGCTTTTAAACTCTGTATATAGCAAAATAAGGACACACTAAGGAGAGGAGTTGAACTTTGTAGAAAGTATAGGACTTTATTCTTGATTCAACAACTACAGTTTAAACAACATGGCCATGGAGAAAGTAACCCCATCACAAGTAAGTTTCAACATTTGACAAACCTATGAGTAACTTCGTAGATTCCAACTGATTCCTTTGCTTTTTCATCATAGTCATTCCAGTCCTGTGAAGTTAAATTCACAATATTAGCTACATACAAGGCAGTTAAAGTTCTAAGCTAAAGTTCAGGATTCTGTGCTTTGAGCTGAGCCATTATTTCTAATATATTAAAGTTTCCCTTGTACTGGGATTAAAGTTAGAAAACTTCCGCTTGAAATTCAAATTGGCTTCCAGCTTCTTAACATTTTTTAGTGCAAATAGTAATATTTTCCATATGTGAAGTTTGCAGACAAGCTTGTCTCTTCTACCCTTGAAGGATTACAATTGTCAAGCTGTTGGTGGATCACCAGACAGACTGATCTTTATGCCAAGAAGTGAACTGACCTTGACATGGTAGCTCATGACTGAAGACAACTGATAGCTTCAGCTGATAGTGAACAGTTATTATCCTGAGCCTCCAAAGAGATTACTTGACATCACCTAGCACAGTTCTCTATGGGAAAGGGGTAAATCTGGAGCAATCATCTGCAAAGCCAGAGCGTATATCTGCAAAGCCAGAGCTTGTGTATACGCAGTCTTGGAATAGTTATCGGGGGTCATTGTTACCTGTTCCTATATTGCATTATAACAACCCTGAAACTACCCTCTGGTAGATTCTTAATTTGTGCTAGTCATCTACTTCTAGATGGTGCTTAAAAAGTGGCTTTCATCTGCCATGAAATAAACATGGGAGTCCTTTTTTTTAGCTAAACAAAGAATTAAATATTTCAGAAGTACAAAGTGTAACAATGTTTTCTGTTTCATAGCTGACAACAGCCATAACTGCTACTAAAATCAAAGAGAGTCCAGTAGCACCTTTAAGACTAACCAATTTTATTGTAGCATAAGCTTTCGAGAATCAAGTTCTCTTCGTCAGATGCCTGATACAGAGACTGGTCTGATACAGGGACCAGTCTCTGTATCAGGCATCTGACGAAGAGAACTTGATTCTCGAAAGCTTATGCTACAATAAAATTGGTTAGTCTTAAAGGTGCTACTGGACTCTCTTTGATTTTGCTACCACAGACTAACACGGCTAACTCCTCTGCAGCTATAACTGCTACTAGTATTGCTTGCTGCTTATAGTGACAGAACGAGCTCACAGTTGTGCAAGTGACACAAAACGAGTGCAGTTAGCTGAGAAGCTGCTTTAAGCACAACAATGACTTGAGTATAATTCAGCAACTGTGAGCAGCCTACCCGCCAGCCTTCTGCAATGATGTTATGACATACCACTATTCTGTGCTTGCTTTCCTGATCTAAAAAGATAGTTTTCCTCCAGTATTTGGCAGAGCCTGATGATCTGCTTTCTCTTGGATGGGGGAGAAAGATACTTGGCAACTCTAGAAATGCTGCTTGGCATACAAATGCCACAAAAGGTCTAGCAATGGAGGAGGGGGAGAGAGGCAGAGAGCATGATGGTCTGGATACTTCCAGAGAGGGCTAGAGAGGGCAGCAAGAAGACCAAATGTGACAAAGTCTAACAGAAAAGAATGCTGTTGGGTTTTGCTAGGTGACCACTGGATAAGATAGGCCTGGTGCCATTTGGGGCTTATATGAGCAAGATGCTTCCTAGAAGACACTAGGAAAACAAAGTCATACTTGGATGAGTACATTTTACATGAGAACACTTACCTTTCCAAACTGTTTAGTCTATCTAGGACCCTGCGACTACCGCTAAGTGGTTGTTTGGAGCAATGCATCAAGCTATGATTTAACTTTTATTAAAACTACATACTGTACCTTTTCTAATAAGTTGACCTCAGTGAAAGGTGTTCCAGACTCTGCACCTTCTGCAGCAAAACCTGCCTGTAAACATTTGGGAAGCAATTATTAGGTATAACAACCGGATCTAGAATGTAATGGATGAAAAGTAAGCAGCAAATAAAGGGTAGCTACTGGTGGTGGCCAGGGTGACAAGGGGTCTCCCAAGAGCTGAACTCTACATCTAAAACAAACAAATCCCTGTGCTAAACTTGCATTCCTGTTACTTTGATTTCTGCTAAAGGGAATCTTGAAGGGACCCGCTGCCCCCTGCTGGCTGGTAAAGGAACAAGTTGGAAATACAAGTCAATGAAATAGCAATTCTCAGTGTACTGTCTTGTATACCACATTCATGAGGAAACAAGCTTGTAGGTACCACCATTACCACTGCCCCATATCCATTTCTCATAAGGCCATCCTTGGGCAAAAGGAATGGAATACATCTGCGGCCAGCAACTTGCCAAGATCTGAGCGCCTAATTGCGTGTTACATTTTTCCTGCGTATTTTCCTGGGTCAGGTCACAAGGATGGTCGGGAAACTCTGTGCTTCCCAAGTGTGTGGAAAACCAAATAAGGATTTGGACCACAGCAAGCATGGGTGTAATCTGCTCTATCCCCCACACCATTCTGGTCTGAAACAGCTTTAGGGAGCTTCTATTTGCTCTACTAGAAAAACTGGCATGCTGGGGCAGCTTGGCCATTAAGGCCACAGGGGAAACTGGTCAGCTGATGGCCTGGGAGGCTGCCTCTCCCCACCAGAGCCCACTCCAAACAACGGGCAGCCCTTGCAGCTGCCACTGTGGAGAGCCAGTGGTCCTTACTCTACGTGGGGCAGGTGAGCCACTGCTGTGAACAAGCTAATGGCCCTCATCCCATGTGGGGTGGAAGAGTTGCCACTACTGCAACTGGTAAGTCACTGTGGGCTAGCCAATGACCCCAGCCTCATGCAAGGGAGCTGCCATAGTGAGCAAGCCCTGGACCCATGTGGGGCAGGCGAGTGAGCCTGATGTCCCAGCCCCATATGATGTGGTTGAACTGCTGTGGTTTGCTTATCCCACACAAGTCTGGAGTAGCTGGCTTGCTTGTGGTGGCAGCGAGAAAGCCATCTTTTGCTCCTCCTGTCTATTGTGGGGATGGGGCCCTTTCCAGTGCTGTTTTTGCTTCCAGTCTGTTGCTGCTGACATGTTACATGTCTGTACTGGTGCTGCTTCCAATGGGACAAACTGACTCCCTACGGTAATTTCAGGAAAACAAGAGCATGGAGAAGATCCAAACCCTCTCAATGTGGTCCCAATCTAAATTGGGACCTGGGAAGCACAGAGCTCTCAAAGCACATCTGTGACTCAGCCGAAAAGTCTACCTGAGAAAACTCAGGTGTTTTCACATGATCACATCATAATAGGAAATCTGGATGGGAGGAAAGAATCACCACTTTGACACAAACACAATAGTAGAAATTAGCCTCAACAGAACCAGTTGCATCAGATTTTAGGTTCAAGAGACAGGTGCTTCATAGGTACCCAGCAAAAAAATAACGAAAACTTGCCTGTGGTTGGAAGTCCACTGGTTCAAGGCCTCGACATTCAAACTCAACTATTGTCTTAAACCTTTCACTGTCTTCAGCCTAAAATTAAGATGAAAACAGCTTTCATGCTGGAATAAATATTTGCAGAAATACATAAAACTTGTTTTCCAAATATCATATCCCATAAAAACACAAAGTGCTACTATTCCAACATCTCCAATCATTCATTGCCCTTATACGTTTCCAGAACTAGTTCCCAACTTTCAGAAAAGCAGTGAACAATCCATAAGTATATCATACAGAAGAACTTCAGTCATTAGGGCCTATTTAGACAGCCTCTAACCAAGTAGTCAGCAGTACAACAGCTCTTTAATTTGAATATAATGTATACAGGACAAATCAATTAAAATAATAACTTGCTGTTCTTGTCCCAAGTTTAAAAGTACTTTCAGAATTGTATCACTTCATTTATCTGGAGTTTAGTATTCTTAAATAATGTATACAGCAAAGTAACAACATTGGTCTTCCTAATCCAGACATTCTTTATATATGGGAAAGAGATTCTATACACACAACCACCATGAGATCCTACTGTACATGAAAAACAAGGGCAAATCCAAAGCTCTGTTTTCTATGTGCAGGTACCTGCATGGAAGGAGTCCTGCAGGCGTAACAGTGACAGGGCACCAACAGGCAATCCAGACTGGATATTTCCACCTTAATGTAAAGATGAATGGTGCATCCATACTGAAATGCAGTTGCTCGTGCACATCTACTTGGAAGTACCACTACATAAAGTACTAGTTGCATATAAAATGCTTCGGCACCTGGATATCTCTGGATGAAGTACACAAAAAGATGTTATTTACTCAGTAATAAGCAAAAGAATGAACTTACATTGTAAGGCTTCATGGTATGACTTAAGATGTCTGAAAGAAAAGAAGAAAAATATAGCTAAAGAGGGAAATAGCTAGTGTGGTGTAGCATTTACAGTGCCAGACCAGAACTGGGGAGACCCAGGTTCAAATCTTCACTTGTCCATGAAGCAGGTTGAGTTGCCTTGGTTATGCTGATAGAGAGGAACTGGTCTATTTCACAGGGTTGTTGTAAGGACAAAAATGGAGGATGGGAGAATCGTAGGTTCCAACATGTCTATAAATGAATATGAGGCGAAGATATTAATTTACAAAACCAAATGCAGTACTTAAGTTTCAACAGATTCCATGTCTATTATTTCATTGGGGGTTAATCTATTTTAATTTAAACAACTGCCCATAAGTGGATTAATGTAATGGGTTATTCTGCCTTTAATCAAGGGAAGTAGGAGCGTATCAAGAGAGACACAAAAAAATCATTAAAATATATTGCAAGAAAAATGCTCAGTGTGCTAGTCTTAATTCTTTCCAAAGTCGGAAAGCACACAGATTTGTAGATCTCAGTTTAAATGGAAAACAACTTGGATTTGACATCCCCCTGCTGCAGCCAAAAGCCCCCTCCCAAATGCTGCTCCTGGGGGACTCCCAGACTACCTTAGTGTGGGAGTTGGAGGTTTGCCCTAGGATAGGGCAACAAGCAAAATCACCCATTGGAATTGCTAGAAGAGATCTAAGAAAAAAAAGTCATTCAAAGATACACATAAAAATAAAAATTAAAACCATTCTTCTTAATATGGCCTGTTTAGAGAAGCATCTTAAAAATTCCTCAATGAAATTAAAACATGCATCTAAATGATTTCTGAATGCTATTACATCAAACTTGAATTTCTGACTATTTCTCCAGGGCTCTGTTTCTTGGACCTCAGATTCACTAGCTGTTTATTTTCAGTCCCTATTCCATTTTCACTTTTGCTATTCATACTATGGATGTGCGCCTGAATTTTTCTCGCTTTGGGTAAACCCAAAACGAGAAACCCAAATCTTTTTAGGGTACACATCCCTAATTCATACTGTAAACACTTTGGCTTCACTATTGGAGACTGAGGCAGTCAAATTAAATTGTGACCTGCTACAAATGGAAATATTAGCTTGGCACATTAGAAAAGTGTGCATGGATGGAAATACTATAAACTGGGCATGACTGTTGCCTGTGGCTGACCTACAAACAGTGTCCTTAATTAGCAGGTTAGATCTTTTCTGCTCCCAGAAGGCACTTCTGCCAGTAGAGGGCAATTACCACCACCTGCTACAGTCAGCCCCCCTCCCTTACCTACTCCTGGGGAGACTGGTGGACTGCTGATAATACTTTGGGTGTGTGTGTGTGTGTGTGTGTGAGAAAGGGGAATCTCCAGTGTGTGTGTGAGGTGGGACAGAATGAGCAAAATCCACCCACTTTTTCAGCAAATGGAAAACTTAAAAGCAGAGTTTCCCACTCCCCCTTAATTGTGATTCAATTTTATTTATTTATGGTATGGTGCTTTAATGTATAAGATTGCAGTAAAGATTAAGATAAAA
This sequence comes from Eublepharis macularius, assembly GCF_028583425.1. Taxonomy (NCBI): domain Eukaryota; kingdom Metazoa; phylum Chordata; class Lepidosauria; order Squamata; family Eublepharidae; genus Eublepharis; species Eublepharis macularius. Next base: position 86,040,486 of record NC_072794.1, on the reverse strand, counting down.
AATAATGACATGATATGAGCTCACCTCACAGGCAGGCTGAGAAAAAAGCAAACCCTACTTTTGCACAGAGACCATGAGCCCAGTATTCAGCCTATATAAATAAGATATATGCTTGAGACAAGAACAAGGGAAGGGCAGATAACTAAGCTCACGTTCAGTCAATATGAGCCAATGAAGAGGGAGACAGCACTGCAGGTATGCCATTGTTCTTGCTGCAGTACAGACGAACTTCAGCCAAATTTCTTAAACATGAACAAATGTATAATTGTATCCCAGCATACAATTATACATAAGCAATGTTAGTCTCTGATTATTTCCAGTTATGGGTTCTGATTATATTATACATCCCTTCATTTCAAATATATATAAGTGGCCTCCATTAATGAGAGCAGAAACATGTGCCTCAAGCTGAAAGGCAATAGTCAAAAATAAGGCTGGGTTATTTATATCCTGTTGATTGAAGTACAGAAATTACCTACCTATAGAGTTTTCTCTGGAGCATAGCTTGCATTTCTGCACCATTGTGGCACTCCCTCTGCCTCCTTTGAGAGGGTGACTATCCTAAATGACATTTCAAAAGGAGTATTTAAAGCCAAAACAGATCCTGCGTGACAGAATTACCCCCAACAAATGCTAACACTAAGGTAATATTCAGACCAACACTGCATCATATTGGATTGAGCTTCGGTTTGTTAGCCCTAATCTATCCTATTACCCTCTCCAGGCTCCTAATTCAGGAACTCCATAGACCCACTGATCTCATCTGACTGCGTGAAACAACTGGGTGTCATCTATATATTGATGTTACCACACTCCAAATTCCATGCATACAATCAGACTTTAAAGAATGCTGATAATGTCAACAGTATAATTTCTGAATGGCACACCCATGTCAAATGATGTACTGCAATACTGCCCCCTCAATGCAAATGGTGGCCCAGTGAGGCACCAATACCATCAATTTATAAACATGAGAGCTATTCATAAGTGACAGCCCTCCAGGACAACTGCTTGGACATATGTGAAACAGGATGGTGGACTGGATAGAACACTGGTCTGATCTAGTAGAGCTCTTCTTATGACAAGAGTTAAAATGTAATCTATATAAACAACTCTAAGCATTCCCCAACCCAGATCTTGATAGCCCAGGTTAGCCTGATCTCATCAGATGACAGAAGCTAAGTGGGCACAACCCTAGTTAGTACTTGGATGGGAGATGAACAAGGAAGTCTACGCAGAGGCAGACAATGGCCAACCCCCCCTGAACATATCTTGCCTTGAAAATCCCAGCAGGTTTTACCATAAATTGGTTGTTGCTTGATGGCACTCTCCCTCCCAAACCCAGCTTCTCTTTTTGTTACAACACTTAAAGGCCATTCCTCTAATTTATGTATTAGTTTAGCATGCCCATGTTATATAGTTTCGAGACCTACCATTAGTCGTAAATATTGCCATTTTTCAGAAACCTCACTACAATTCCCGCACTTCAGCTGAAACAAACAAAACCAAGCACAAACTAAAAACACATAGAGAAATTCAACAGCAGAATGATACCTGAAGGAAAAAATAGATTCATGTAAAATAAATGGATGGATGTGAACTGCAAGGCAGTCCCAATACATTCCTGATAAACAAAAAAACCTCAAAACAATTCCAAACTGAAATATACCATCTGAGATTATCTCTAAAGATAGCACAAGAATAAAAATTATGGCTTGACCTGAAGGTCTTTCATCTGGAAGTCAAAGCCCACCCTCTGGCCCCAATTCCCACAGATTGCATAGATCTCCTCCAGCAACACTGGCTGGCACAACTTCCCAAGTAGTTTCCAAGGAACCCCCAACCCCCAGGAGTCTTTCCAGGAGGTTGCAGTGGGAAGAGAGAAGCAAGAAAGTCTTGTTACACAGGCAGATTTCCACCTGTATCACATGCTAACATGTTTCCTACAGTCAGTAATATAAAGGGGTGTGTGCTATCATGGCGCCCAAACAACAGGTGCAGGTGACCACTGTTGCAGGTGACCACACTGACCCAAACCTATTACCATAAATACTCACTATCTGAGCAATTGGGACCACTGCATTTATGAATGTCTCATTGAAACATTGGGAGGAAAGAGAGAATGGAAAGCAGAAGGGGAGTCTTTATTCATTTGCACATGCTAATGTTAATTTGCTTTTTGTAGTGAAAATACACATTTTTACTGTCAAACAAACAGCACAGCAGAAAAGAATCAGTTAGGCACCCAGAGGAGTTTTATATAAAATATATATTTTCTGTTCCTACATAAACCTGCCAATTTTTGGAGTTTGTCTTCTGTGTGCTTAATGAGGTTAAGTGGGTGGTGAATGAAGAGTCCTTTCTGGAGTGAATGGTGCTCTGTTTGTGGCACAGCCTCCACAGAAACACTTCAGCACCAGCTGTGTCTGCTTTCCTGTTGCACTTTTAAAAAATAGGATACATCTCACCACATTTCCACAGTTTTTGTGTAACACACCAGTGACAAATTTATAGAAAGAATCCTAAAGATCGGGAACATCACTATGTACTTCAGTGTTCCAAGAATTCATAAATTTTGAAATAATGAAAGTTTGGAGCCCTCCAATAAACACCACTTTCTGATTTGAAAAGATTGGTCGTTAATCTCAAATGTCAGCTGGTTGAGGTAGGTTAGTGAGTGGGGAAGAGACAGCCACTCTGCACCTGAGCCAGAAGCAAAGTCCAGGAAGCCCGAACCCCACAGCGCCAACGGACTCATACTTGACTGTTTCAAACTAGAGGGCGGGGAACAAACCTCCGCCTATAAAGGAGGCAGAATAACCACTGCCGCTTCAGCACATGTTTTGCGTAAACAGGGCAACGCCCTTCCACGCATACCTTTAGATACCAGCGAAAATCCTCCCCCACCGGTCTGAGATTGGTAATGTTTTCTAAGGTGGCTTTCAGCTGCAGCCCAATCTTCTGCAAAGAGACGTGAGCGTGTCAGGCGCGGGAGGTGCCCCAGCCCCACCGAGGCCCCAGTGCTTCAGCCCGCCGCACACGCGCAGCGCCTCCCCTTACCCCCATCACTGGAAGCGCGAAGGCGCAACGAGTTACGGGCAGAGCAACAACCGGAACGACGGAGGCTTTGCAGAAAACGCAGCGAAAGACTCCACCAGCATTTGCCCGAACACGGCTGCTGCCAAACCTCGCGAGACTGCGGACGGGCCTTCCGGGCGGCTGACCGGACTATGCAAACCATGCTGAAGCGACCGTTTGCCCTTACACAAGATGGCTGCCGCCGCTATGGCGAGGGTATTTCAAAACGGAATACCATACTGTTAGCAATTGCCGGGAAGCGCTAAAGTCAATTTGTCCCCAGTAGCATGTTGATGGTGCTTGAGAACAAGATGGTGCGGCGCTTGTGTGTTGTGGGGGGTGGGGTTTGGAGGGAGGATTGTCTGCCAGAAGCAATCTAAAAATTCAGTCTTCAGTTTGGGTTGAGGCTGTGGCTCGGCTTCTGTGGCACTGCAGAGCATCTTAGTATGCAGAAGATGACAGCTTCAAATCCCAGCATCTTGTTATAGGGATGAGTTAGTGATGTAGAAAACCTGGGGAGCTGCTGCCACTGTGAATAGACAATACTGATTTTAATGGACCAGTGGTCTGATTCAGGATAAGGCAGCTTCATGTGGAGTCATCAAAACCCACAGATAGTTATGTCAACATAATGCATATGACAAAGAATTTTGGTGTACTGGAGCAGACTGCATCTTTCCCATACCAGTAGGATTCGAGTCCAATGACGCCTTAAGAGACCAAGACTATAAGCTCTTGACAGTAAAAGCTCCCTTCTTCAGATACCACAGGGAGCTTATGCCCTGAAAACCTGTTGATCTCTAAAGTGCCACTGGTCTCAAATCCTGTTGTTCTACTGCAGACCAACACAGCTACCTACCTGAAACGATTGTGGCCATTTTCACATGTACCTGTAAGCATCTGGAAGACTGCGCGAAACTTACGGCATAAAGTGTCTTCCTAGCACCATTTCCCAGCACAATCCCCTTTAATGGTGCGATGACATCAGAAATTGTGCCATTAAATGGGATCGTGCTGGGAAATCATGTTGGGAAGACGCTTCATGCTGTGAGTTTTGCGTAATCTTCTGGAGGCTTTGAGCATGTGAAAATGTCCCACTGACTAAATTAAGACCTAATCCCAACTAAATATTAAGATTGGGGTGATTGGCCATGCTGTAATAATTCATGATTTCCAGCTCCAAATGTTGCAGATCCAGATGCAAATCATATTTTGTCAGTAGACCAGATGCAATAAACTCTCCCAGAAGTTCAATATTCCACAAAAAAGCAAGTGCTTTCATTAGAATAGGAGCAGTGCATGCTCATTTTCATAGCATCTCTCCCCACAACAGCTTTTGTGAAGAGAATTATAGTTTTATTTTCCAATTAACTTACCTTCAGTCTAGAGGCCCAGCACTGCAGCCTTAGTGTTACAGTATTAGACACATTTCACTGAGTTTAAGCGCATCTAACTCCGAGAGTTACCCTATGCTCACTAAAGAAAGTGCCTTACATATACTGAGCCTGACCACCTGTCCTTTTAGCCCAGTAACGTCTGCTTAGATACACTGCATATCTCCAGGAATTCAAGTACAAACTACTGTTAACCTACCTAAAACCTTTTTAAGTGTCAAATTTTGGTTACTGAATCTGGAGATGTCTAAAACCAAGTAATAGTCCCTCCTGATCTGTACATCACAACTCCATTGAAATGTATGTAAAGGAGAGTTGGGGGGATGGTTAAAGGGGAGTTCAAGTTGTGAGCAAATTTTTATTTAAATATTTCTACTCATCTTGGTGTCTTCCACACAGCAGCAGATTTCCACAGTTTTTCCCCATATGTGGCCAACCCCCCAACCCTGGACCACCAGGGCTTTTGCAAATTTTTTTTTTACAAATTGTCACAAGAATATCATTATACTATTGTAACGATAAGTACAGCAGATTCTCTGAATTCCCAGCTTTCATTTTTAAAAAGTACATCTCTGGCCTGTTGCAGTGATATAAGGAAAAGGAAGGAGTTAGACTTTTTTTTTTTTAAATGAAAGCTAGGAATTCAGAGAACGTGCTATACCTATTGTTACAATGGTATATTGATATAATCATATTCTAGTGTGGATTTTTTTCAAAAATAAGCCCCCCCATAGTGGCAGGGGGAAGAAATGGACAGGGTCTGGGAACATGTCTGGCATGTGGTTTCAGAAAATCCTAATTTTCTCACCCTCACAACAGCCATCCAGGCTTCAATGCGATTCTCCCAAATCTTCAAAACAAAGCAGGTTTGAGGAAGAAAAGCCAGGAAAACCCCCCAAGGCACACAAATGTACCACAATGCAGTAGTGAAGCAGAAAAACAACAACCCTGGTTCCCAAAAGCACTGAAAAGGATAGATAATTCATGTGGAGGACTTCCTTATTTGCTTGGACTTCAGATGGCAAACAATGCATCAATCAGCTTGCAAGTACATAATTATAATGGTCCAAATAACAAAAAACAGATAAAAATACAAATTACAAATCTTAATAGTAGTCACATTTTAAATGCACATAAAATACGCATGATCAACAAATTCACAGCCAAAACTGTTGAATAATTCACTCCCCCACCTCAAATACTGTCTGGAACAAGACTACCTTACATGCCTTCTGAAGTGTAACAAGGTTCCCTCGTCACTCGCTCTGGAAGGTTGTTCCAAAGGACTTGATCACCACAGGAAAAGCCGGACAGTCCTAAGGGAGAGCACTTTAAGGAAGCAGCTGTCTGCAGAGCATAACTGTCTCAGAGGAGTATATTGGGAGATTTAGTTCAAGAAGTACAAGGGCCTAGGCCATGAAAGGCTTTAAAAGTCCTAATTTTGAATTGGGTCCAAAAACAAATAGGTACATTTATTGCAGCACTGAAGTTGCATGTTCCAAGGAGCTAACCTCAGAGAAGAGCTTTGCCGTCACATTTTGTAGCAATTAAAGCTTCCAAGACATCTTCAAAGGGAGCCCCATGTAGTGCTTGTTGCAATAGAATACTCTAGAAGTTACGGTAGTATGGATCATTGGGATGTTAAGATTTTAATTACTGCAAGCTATTTGTAAGCCAACCTTGGCTGAAAAACAAGTAAGAAGTATAATTCACAGTTGATTCACTGGCCTTGGAAACTGAGCTACATATGTTGTCTAACTTGCTCTTTTAGAAAACACCTGGATACAAGGATGGAACTGCCCATCACAGTTGCTATCACAAAGGTATGTTGAGCATTCTGAGTTATAACCAGGATCTTGAAGTATGCCTAGCAGAGAAGATGCAAACAATGCAGCATTGGTACATGTGGTTTGTAGCCTGACCCCTCTTGGGGAGAAGCAGCCACTTACAGTAAAATAAGTGTAATAGTGGTGAGACCATAGCAGAAACGGCTCACCAATACAGCAAAAGCACAGCAGTCCCCACAAATCTAATTTTCTACTTCATTTGTACTGGGTCCTAGTAAAAGGGATCTGCCTCCCCTCCATAAAAAAGATGGACTCTGATACAGGCATTCATTATAATATATGAAGCAGCTATCCCACATGCCACCCCCCGCTCAAAACTGAGTATAAAATATAATATACTCAGTGCAAGTATTTTAAAATGCATTTTTAAAAAGTCTCTCAAATCACTGCAAAGGCTTTATTGCTACATTACTATCACCTCAAACTAAAAAGCTATCCCTCCTAATTCAAATAAATTGTTGATACACTTCTAAGATTAGAATACACTTCCTAAATAAAAAGATCTTTTCAGCATTTATTAAATTCACTCTATAAAAACGGACATAGATAAAAGTCATTTAATAAAAGAAATAGGGAATGACAGGAAATTTTTACAATACAAACTTAACCATACAATTTAAATTGGCTTAATTTTGAAGTGCAATCCAATAAGACTGAAGACTAGACACTTGAGGTCCTGGACAAGGTAGTAAAACACTCTTAGACCTTCTGGATCCCTGAAATGTAAATGAAAAAAAAAGATATTAGCCATTAAGACGCAGAATCTTTGAGACAATGTGAAACGTGACAAGAGAAAGTCTCCTACAATTTATCAAAACTTCAAGCATCTTTAGGCCTTGCTCTTAGCAGCTGGGAACAACCAAAATGATGCAATTTATACATGACTTTTTCAAAAGAGGGGAGGCATCAAGAATGAAAATAATGAAATGTCACAGCTGAGATATATTCAAACTGCTAATATTTGAATTTTTATCTGGTGAAGCCTTAGAACAGCCAATCCAAGACCTAGCTTTGGCTGCAGTGGACCAAAGGCAGCAGTGGACCACTAGTGTAGCATATTAGGCAAGGCAACTGGGGCCAAGTTGTAGTGTTACTATCCCATCCATCTCTTAAACCCCTCCCTTCCTGCATGATTCTGTTAATTCTCCTTTATGAGCCCATTCTTGAAACCCTCGCCTCAGAGTATGTTGTGTGATGCTTCTGTAGACAAGGATAGTATCAGAGCTGTTACTCAACCATGTTCATTTGATACATTCTACTGATTTTCAAGTAGCCTTAAGGCTGTAAATTATGTTAAAATACACAGCTTTACATTACTAGAGTATTGCTTATGAGTTATTCACATTAGGCATAGATTGTTTGTAAACCAATACTTCTATGCATTAAGATAAAACATTTTCACTTATGTCAACAAAAATAATATGATGGGTCATTCTATTATAAAAGAATGAAATTCTGTGGCATAGCATGCCACTCTCTCAACAAGAAAGGAGCAAGGAAATACGGCTGCAACCCTAGAGACACTTTCCTGGGAACAAGACCTATTAGCAACATGTGAATTACTTCTGGGTAAACCTGCCTAGGATTGCTCTCTAAAGTGACGCTGGCTACAATCTTGATACCACTGGATTGAAGGAGCATGTATTTCAGTTTGTAGTCTTAGAAACAATCTTATATGAAAAACCCTTAGGTTAGCTAATACATTCAAAGAGCACTTACTTGGACTGATTTACATCAATGAGAGAACCAATTTTTGATGTGGTAAACGATATGTGTTCATCACCAATTACAATCTCAAGCTCCTAGAAAAACAAATAGTCATGAAACAAAGTTGCTTTATCATATACTGCCTTGAAGATCCAATAGGATAACCATGTCATATATATTATCAAGCCTCATTCCCCCGCCTTCCTTAAAAGATGGTTAAAAGGTACAACCTTATTATTTATTATTTGTTTATTGTCCATCTTTCTCATGGAGACGCAAAGCAGATCAGGCAGTGCAAATTAATACAATCAACAACTAGGACACTTAATGAATAATTCAAAATGATATGGATTGTGGAAATTTGAAAACAAGCATAAATCACATACAGAGGTGAGACTTAGCTGAAACAAAGCATAAGATATTTGTAATGAAATAAATGTGTTCACCTGCCGACCAACTCTGTCAGGTGGTGGCCATAATGCATCATCTTCTTTTGTAATTTCACTGTCATCAATTATCCGCTTTAGCTCTTCCATCACACTCTTGTGTACGTATGCCTATAAGCAACATGTAAATATATACATCAATTCTTTTGTAGGCAAATCTCTCTCTCTCACTATACATCCATACAAGGCAAAAAAATATTACCCACTATCTTTTCTTTTTGGACATTTGTGCATGTCATTATCCACTGAAATAACTGGGGTGGGTGGGTGGTGGCATATTGGGCATATATTGCTGTGACAAAGGAATCTGCATGGTCAGTGCTATGTGCAACTTTGGGGAACAGAGAGAGACAATTTATAACGCAAGTTTCCCACTTAAGTTAAATGTAATGGAAAGTTTCTTTCCTATAACAAACTTTCAATGAGGAAAGAGAAACAGTTTACATAAATATTATGAACTATAGTATTTAAAATGCAGATCCATGATTTCCAGTGACACAGCTAAAAAAAGATTCCATGTTTTCTGCATTCAAAAATATTAAGAATGTAGTAAAAAGAAATAACAAGCATATTCTCAAGGCTTCCCCAGTTATATACAATTCAGACATCTAATAATAGCTCTTAACTACAACCACAGGAAAATACAAGATATGCCAACATGTGCTTTGTTGGAACTCAAATTCATGCATCTAAAGGCAGTGTTATAGACAACATACCTCTTTCCTGATCATCACATCATTTTTATAATTGCTATTGTTTGCATATCTGAGTTTACCTGTTGAAACAGAAAAAATTAAATTCAAATATCACACAAAGCAAGATCTGGCTTTCTTTTAATACAGATGATCATTATCTTTAATCTGGAATCAACTAAATCAGTTCTGTATTCACTTATCGAGACTGAGAAAGGAGACAGGACAAAATGTTATTCCCTAACTAGAGAAAACTGTTCTCTCTCCTTCCTACTATGTTTTAATTGTATTTTATCTTTTTGCATGCATATTTTAGCTTTGGTTTCAATTATGTGTTTTTATTTGATTTTAAAGATGTATTTTTATAACAGTTATTTTACCCGTTAGTCTCCTTAGCTGCCTCTCTTCCCTCCACCTTCTGGGTTGAATCTAGACTAAATTTTCCATCAGCAGAACAGAATTTTTCTGCCTCCCCCTTCCCACTGCTGTCTACTAACAAAAAAGTGCTGAGAGGGAAACAGGAGATAATGAGGAATGCTAGGGTGGGGGGCATGGGTCTCAAGCAGGAAGCAGACCTCTGTGGAAATTGCCAACTTTGTCTGGATTCAATCTTCTACATTAGCCCATCCAGCAGATGTTTGTTTCCTTAATCGTTTTCTTGTTCAGAGAGGCTTTGACCCAGAGCAAAGGGAACTGTTTTGGAGAATGCAGTCTCGCTCCTTAGGCAGCCTACTACGTGCCACTTCCACAAGAGTTTTTTTTCCCCTGAGGATTTCTGCTTGACCATTTTCACCCCCCCCCCCAAATGTATTCCTGTATCAATCGGGCATCTGACGAAGAGAACTGTGATTCTCGAAAGCTTATGCAACAGGAAAGTTGGTTAGTCTTAAAGGTGCTACTGGACTCTTTTCAATCAGGCTATTAGCGATTAGTACCAAACAGATTTGGTACTACCGGTACAACTGATTTTACTATTGATTTCTTGTACTGTCCCGACACAGCCCACTCATTCATTATTCGGCTTTAAGCTTCCTCCGTCACATTTGCTTCTCTTACGGTAACCTACAAACACATCAGCTCCTCCTCGCAGCGAATATCAAACTCTTATCTGCTCGCCCTCTCCGTTCAACGGCAACCCCTCTTAATCCTCCTCCCCTTCCAGCCCCTCCTTGCCTCGAAGTCCCGCCACCCTCAAAGCCTGAAACTGCAGTCCGGCTTCGGCCTTACCGTCGGGGCGGAACTCGAACTCCAGAAACTCATGGCCGAACTTCCCCTTGTGCCCAACGTAATACCGCAAGTAAAAATCACTCGCCATCGCTCCGACGCGCCGAGACCAGCAAGCTCCGGATGGAAAGAATCCGGTGCGCGCGCGGGCACAGAAAATTTACGTCACCGAAGAGTCGCGCGAGCGCAGGTCGAACACCGAATCATCGCTCTATTGCACGCCCGTGGGTTATGACGCTAAGATAGCAAGTGCCTAGAGCGGCAACGGATTGCAGTCCTTACTGGGAGTTCCAGTTTACAAATGAATTGTAAAAATTAATGAATATCCGAAATTAAGATTCGATATAGGATATTCCCCATGGATATATAGGATCCTTGGAGATGCCTAGGCCTAGAGTGACGCCTATCCTTAAAAACTCTTGAACGATGACGGCTTTCAGTTTTTACCGAAAGTTCTAGTTTTTTTTAAAAAAAATCGCTGTTATATTTATCTCTGTGGAATAGAAAATGTTTAAAAAGGGGGCATGATGGAGAGCTGAACGAGGTTTAAAGGAAATGCAAATAAGGGGGCGGGGAGTGGGCAAGGAGACGAGAAAGTGCAGTGTTGGGCCTTGGCTGCTGCCCTCATGTCGCTTTTAGCTCCTGCTTATGACAGCCTCCTGACCCGGATGGCTCAGGCTGCCCCGAAATCTCGGAAGCCAAGCAGGATCAGCCCTGGTTAGTGCTTGGATGGGAGGCCACCAAGGCAATTTCAGGTTGCTACGCAGGGGCAAGCAACGACATGGTAGCCAAAAAAGAAGAGGAAAGACAGTTAAACGGCCTTCAGCGAAGGTTGCCAAATTAGACAGATTTTATGCAGTCTGTTGCACCCCCCCCCCCGCCCCATCAATTTAGCATTTTGTTCTTTACTGGCTTTCTATAAGATCTTTTTTTCAAATTTAATTTGTACTCTGCCTTTCAGCCTTAATCAGGGCTGCCAAGGTGGTTAACAACTTAAAAACATACATAATAAAAAAGACATCTTAAAAACCATTAAAACCAAACAAAAACACATCAACATGGTTAAAACCAAGCAAAAATACACATGCAGTTAAAACATAAAACAGGAGGGGGGGATCCCTGAAGAAACACCAGGCAAAACAAAAGTCTTCACCCACTGGCAACTCTGATTAATGTTGTGTGGTTCCAATAGGGATAATCTTATTAAAATAGGAACTCACCTGAGGGCTGTACAAACTGCAAGGCATCATTGAAGGGTGTGTGTGCGTGCGATTGGTGAAATACTTGTAATGAACTTGAGAGGTTGGTCCACAGCAATTGGGCGTTTGTGCTGTCAATTGGGATTTCTATCCCACTCTTCTTCCAAGAAGTTTAGGGCTGTATATATGGTCCTTGTCCTCCTTTTGTCCTTTCAATAACCTTGTTGGGTACATTAGACTGACGGATAAAGACTAACCCAAAGTCACCCACTGAGCTTTTTAGTAGAGATGGTATTTGAAACCAGGTCTCCTGGATCTTTGTGTGTCACTCTTTACTATTATGCCATGCTAGCAGTGTAATGATCAGTGCAATACATGTCCCTGTTTAATGTTAACTATTCTGCACCTTTCACATGCAGATTCAACTACATTGCAGGGGCAGAGAAGAAAGCTAAACTTAAGTTCAGCCTATCTGTTTTCCACACATACTTTACAAAGCAGAAGTCCATTGATGCTTACAAAGCAATACACCCAAAATCCTTATTCATGGATGAGCAGCAAAGGAATAATAATTCTTGAATACCTGTTGTCTCTTTACTGATTTAACATGCAGTATTAGCATGCCAGTCTTAGCTGGGTAGCATATTAATGCTGTGTAGTATATTGGACCAATGCCAAGAATCAGAGTTCAGCTATTATTTATAACACAGATTGCCATGAAAGATAGGCAAAGGCTTTCAGCAGCAACCTTCAATAGATGAGAATTAAATGCAAACCTTTGGAAAACCAAATCTAAAAACCAACCCTAACTGTCACGGAATAATTGATGTGTGACGTGCACTCAAACAGACTTTAGGGTAGCTTTAGTGAAATCCAAGGCACTGTTCTCTAATATTTCCATTCATTCCAATTGCTATTGACTACTAACGGGTTTTTCTAGGTTAAGTGCTTTGATGTTAGTCTTTGATTTTTGGTGTATGGAGTTAAAAATTACACTGCACCCCTCCATTTACAAATGTAGCTAGTCTCAATAGTGAAAATTGTCCCATTCGTATCCTCTGATTCTTGTTTTTAACCAATTACCAATTTGGAACAGTAACCTTTCTAAAGAATGCTGTTAATCCTTAGTTGTCTTTCCGTATAAGAGAAAGTGTCTTGTTAGTCCATCAAGTTTTCTCAATAATGTTTGTTTCGCAGGTCTATAAATGTCATCTCTCACCAAATTAAGATGGCCGAGTAAATTATACTTTAAGAAACCAATCGGTTTTTGGGACCAATACATTTTATTATTTCTGTATACTAAAAAAAGATTTTAAAGAGAAAATAAAACCTCATGGAACATTAAAAATTAATATTGAAGTATTTGCCAACCCAGAGCTGGCAACCCTAGTTGAAATATAGCTACTTTTGTGATATTAAGAAACCTGTGTTGGAAGTCCATGATTCAATTAGAACTGGCTTGTAAATAGCTGTATGCTTAATTTACACATGACAAGAATTACATCCAAGTAATTAAGTCAAGCTGGTGCTTTTTTTTTTTTCAGGACACATATACTACAAATGGCCAATGGAAATATAGGTTTGGATGCAGGCTAATAATTCTGTGAAGATTAATAACTTGTATATTTATTGATACAGCTCAATTAGAAGTCTTTAATAGTTCTTCTGCACTGAGAGATTTTGGCTATAAGTGCCATAAAAACAAAAACACACTGCAAGTTACCAATAAAAAAAATTTAATTTCTCTATAGAAACAGTGCACTGTCTTACAAATGTATTCATTTGGTTTTCAGTATTACTACTGATGTAAGTACAGCAAATGTTATAAAGAGCAGAGCCCTCCCCCCCATCCCAATCCCAAGACCTTTTGTTCAGGTTTAAAACAGAAACACAAAAGGCACCAAGCAAGAATGCATCCTAACAGAACAATATGACAAGACAGAGGTTGGAAAAGGTTACGCTGTTAAAACAACGTCCTAATGTTCCCAATTACATACTAGAAATGATTGGTATTTTTAAAAAACAAACAGAATTTGGTTACTGACTTGATTTAGTTACAAATCTGTCCAGTTGGAAAGCAAGAAAACTTCACATCATAGTCATTTACAATAGTTTCTGGGGTGAAAACTCCCAAACCCAGCTTCTTTATACACAGGATTTGTACACAGTTTTATTTTTTTCTTTAAAAAAGTATCAAAACTGTAGAGCCTTCAAATCTATTTACAAATCGAGGTTAGATACAGGGGTATTACATACAAATATTTTGTTATTTTTTCTTCACACACACAGTGCATGACCTTATAGTAATGAGCTGAGAAACTTAGCATAACAACTTGAACTGCATTCTTTTTTTAATCCTCTAGTGAAAATGTTTATGTGCTCATATGTCTTTGTTCTCAAAATCTAACATAACAAAATAGGAAATCTTTATTTTTCAATGCATATTTTCAGTGCATATTATAAGAAACAGATGGGGCAGAATTCTTCCCAAGTCAAATTATACTATATACTTTTAACACCATAGAAAGGAGATACAGGGCCAATTCAGGTATACAAATTTGTCACTTGGTAGTATCAAGTGATGACTCACAAGTACAAACAAACCATCACAGATTATTCACTCCAAACAGAATTTTCATCTCAGATACAGTGCTTTTCAGTGTAGACAGTTCACACACACATTTGGCTGAAAGCAAATGCTGAGAAACCAAGTGATATATATGCACAATTGAACTGACTGCTTGGCTATTATAAAGCAGCACTGCAGGGACTTTGGCCACTTTCATTTATAAGCAGCAACAGTAGGCTTCCCCACTCTCCCTAGCTGTTGCATCTCTTACTCGACAAATCAAATTTTGAAAGATGGGAGAAGGGAGGGGGAAAGGGTTGTGACATAAAATGAGGGCTATTGTTACTAAAAACCAAGAAGAAATCTTCTAGATGTAAGCCTGTATGCATGCCTAAAACAGCTCTTGAGTCCTTGTCCCAAATTATGGTTCTTTGATTTTTATTTATTTAGAACTTTTATATTCTGCCTTGCCAGCTTGTCAATTGACCAGCTATAAAACCAACAGCACATCGCCAGAGAATACCATGAAAACAGGCCAAGACTACTATGAAAACAAGGCAGAAGTACGTATAAATATTAAAATAAATTAAAAGGTGGGAGATAACTCAATTGGAATAGTTTCTGATGGCAAGAAAGAATGCAAACCATCCAACAGTTTAGTTTCTTTCTTGGAAGTTTTCTCCCACAAAGGCTGGCAAATAAAAATCCCAAGAGCCTTAGGGATCACTTGATGTCTTGCAACTAGGCGTGTGAACTGCCTCCACTTGGCACAAAATGAAAAGCTGCATCTGTTGGGCTTGATCTGTAACTGCTGATTCACACAGGCACATCAAACCACTGTTATCACTTGAGGTCTGTGGAATCACTTACTGCCTCAAAAAGTGGGAAAACTCTGATCACATAATAAACTCTGTTCAAATAAAAAAACCATCAGTTCTATACAGAATGCTGTTTTCTCAATTGTCAACAGAAACTTTCACTCCAGTGTAAAAACAGCTTTTATTTACAACCATTAATATGCTTCAAGTTCAAGGACAAGCTTGAAAAAATGTTAAAAGCATTTTCTGTAAGATGCAGATTTCTTCAACACAATCAATCAAAGTGTAGCACCAAATTTATTTTGACTTTTGTGCTTATGGATTAATTGTATAAACTAGAAACTCAGTGGATATGTAATACAGAATTCTACAACTTGATTTTTCTGAAGTTTTCTTTTACTAAACTGCAGACAGTACTCCTAAGTTTGACTGAACTGTGACTAGGATGAGGGAGGTGTCAAGTCTTTCCTCCTTGTCATTTTCCTTATTAAAATCCCTTCCACGAGTTATTGTTTACCCCAAGTGGGGGAAATGGCAGTGCTGTGAGCAAACTACTAGCCCTCTGCAACTAAATTTAATTTTTAAAAAGAAAACACTGGGACAGCGAATCGCAGATCCATTGTGCAACATGCTATTTAGCCCTTAGTGGCCTAATGCAGCCATCTACCCAGGACACAATCCAGAGAAAGTTAAGCAGAAAACTAAGCTACTAAGGGCTAAATGGCATTGTGCAGGAGATTTGAGATTGGATGCCCCAGTGTTTTCTTATTTTAATGAAATTCAGCTGCAGAGGGCTACCAGATTTACTCACTGATTTAAAAGGAAAGGCGACATAAGCATCTACTTCAGTCTTCCACTAAGATCAATGCGACTTCAAAGTATTTGACTTGAGCTGGATCATTCCCAGGGAGAAGGATGGGCGTAACAGAAGAGCATATCACAGGATCTGCTCCCACATATCCAGTAACACTACTTTCCAGACTTTCAGCCTTCAAAGAGCTTTTCTTTGTCTCCATTGGAAGCCCTGCATATGCTCCAGAGGATTCTGGAAAGATGTTTAGTGATATACACAGCCTGTACCAAGTCCATTGGCTCTCACTATTGCCTGATCAACTGAAAGTGCATCCTAGAACACAGCAAAGACTCCAAGGCATTACAGGGGAAGATGGTTTGTGATTGGCAAGCTGTTTTAGCGAAGCTCGTATGCCATTAATGATCTTCGCACTGAGAAACTCCTGATAAATCTCCAAGAAATACCAGGGTGCCTCAGAAACAGTACAAACTGATGTAATAAGAAATGACTATATGATTACATCTTCACAGATGCCATATGATAACTGCAGCATATTAAACAGAAAACTGTTACTCCCTATCTCATAAGATCACATGATTCAGTCTTAGGAAACTGGCAGGGGTGGTAGTAATGCATAAATAAGGAATACTATGTCTACATCAGCACATTTCCATGTTATCTTACATAAGGAGCTGCTGCACACACTTCAGACTATGTCCAGTTGCTGCCTCTCCCTAATTGTGTTTCATTCCACAGGCTCTTCATACGCCAATCAGGACCCCGTAAAAGGGCACATTCACCTTTGGACAAATAGAGTGTCCCTCTTTCTGTCCATTATCCAGCCCTCCTTTTTCCGTTATCAGAGCACTTCTGATTACAAAGAAGTTGTGAGATAGTTTTGCCCAAAACTATTCCTAGATACTTCCCTGGTTCTCATTTTTTGTGTGGAGAAAGATGAACGAATAATTTCTGCCTCAAAACTGTTGGTGTGGAGAGGGGTTCAGTGGTGCACCACTGAACCCCTCTCCACACCACTACAATTTCATAAATTCACCATGATTTTAAAAAATTGTGAACTCACATTCTTACAAGAAAGTGTATGTCTGTGTAGGAACACACATACAAAAAATTAATTCCACGATAACAAGGGGAAAAGCTAATCTCAATGAAATGAATACAATGATCAATATTGCTGGTGCAGACCCTTCGTGCCAGTATTCAGGAACTCTGTCAGTTGCAGAAATCAGAAGCTATGATTCTCTCTACACACGACATCGTACACGGGGATGCTCATGTCACTTACTTTCTGTTCGGTCTTATATTCAAGTGTCTCCCTAGCCGGGCATGTATATCCACAATGGGAGAACAAGTATAAGATCTTTCACTTGATCCTACTTGTGTAAGATGTCTTGTGCAGAGAGACTCTATGACAACTTGTTCACAGGGGTTATCTCAGGATACAACTGCTACTTTCATTCTGTTGTCTTTGGGGAGGGGTACTGCCAGATTAACCATGCTAATCATCAAAAAAATACAAGCTTAGCTGGCCAAACTTACGGCTTCATTGGCCATCCTAAGGCTGGTGGTGGCTTCAACTTAAACACTCCCTTAATTGGAATTAGCCAAAGAATATTGGCGGAACAGTGGCTGTCGCTAGAATAAAAGTCTGTTATGGATTAGTTGTGTGACCTTTATTTCATGTGACTATAGAGAACAAATTTCTCTCTTTTTATATATATGGAACAAGACTGTTGCCAATTACATTTTTTTTCAAACAAAGCGAATATTACTGATAGCAGTTTTTAGTTATTCGCTTGAAAAGCTGTAGGAGAAAACTGAGTTGCAGTTTGATGCAGTGATTTCTTTAAATTATAAAGGAACAGACTGATTCACAAATACTTTAAGATATCCAAATCCCAATAAGACTAGAAGTTTCATCTTAAAACATGTACTCAGGAGAAAGTCCCACTGAATTCTATGGGGCTTTTTTTGGGAAGCATATTTAGGATTTCAGAATAAGCTTGCTAAATCATGCCTGAACATTCCAAAGTAATAGTATGGGACTGCAGGTATGTGTGTCTGATCCAGAGCTCTTTGTTTATTCAGATTGTATCCAGACTTCCAGGCTCATTCACTTCAATGCAGGAAGCACCTCTGCCTATGCATCCCTTTGCACACAACTGATCCATTGAACTGAATGGGGAATAGTGCACACAAGGTTAGCATGTACATGGGATTTACTGGATTCTTCTGGGACAAAATTAGGTTTGTGTGTTATATGAGCACTTTGTGTCTTAGACAGTCATTGACTATCCTACTGTGACAGCTGTAATTTTTAATTAGTGGCTTTAGACTTGAAAGCAAATTTTCCAAAAAACATCCTTTAAGAATTCAATTACTCTACTTCCTATAGAGCTGGGCTAGTCTTTGTAAAATATATTCATATATTGATATATACACAGATAATCTATGCACAGCAAGGCAAACATACAAAAAATAAATACTCTCACCCTCTAAGTATATACACAGAACAAATCTTATATCCAGAATTTGTTAATAAATATTCTAAACAGCTTTATAGACCTCTTTTTCTCTCTTATGTTGATGGATAGCCACAAAGTATGTTTGATATATTTACAAAACCTCTATAAATATAGTTTTTAAAAATGACATGCAAGCTACTGACCATTGGATCCAACTGGTTATATACATTTAGTAGCTCAGCAGTAGAGTAGCCTCCTCACAATTACAGATGGATAGTGCAAGAAGTTAAAAGGTGTATAAAAGATTATACATACAAAACTTTCACATCCTTTGGATGTTTGCAGTTTATTACAACTTTGTGGTTACCCTCTGCAACATAAATTAAAGGGGAGGGGGGGAAAGATGAAAGAAAGATGGATTCTATGATCCATAGCAAGTGTGTTCAGTGCATATCTGTCAGTACACCAGTAGAGGGAGGTTGGCGTAAGTAGACAATCCTCATGGCAATCCATCATCTTCAAGACTTAATGCTACACGCTATTGAGAAAGAGAGAGAGAAAAGCATCAGTGACCCAAGTGCCATTCTGCTGCAAGGAAAATGAACTGATTCTTGGAAATAAGTTTCCTTTAGGCATGAAATCAATTCTCTGTTGATTAAACATTAGCCTAATAATGGTCAGCTTACAGGAAAATTAACAATGAAGCTAGCACCTATTTGCACTGGCTGTCCTGAGTTCTGTTTTTTAGTCACATTGTCGAATGCTGAGTATTGCCCCAAAAGCAGACCATTCAGTGAGACTATATAGAGAGGAATAGCCCAACTTAGCCCAAGCTTGTCAAGGATCGGAAGCTAGGCAGAGTTGGCCATGGTTAGTACTTGGATGGGAGACCACCAAGGAAGACTGAGGGTTGCTACGAGAAGGAAGGCAGTGACTAAACACCTCTGCTTGTCTCTGACCTGGAACGGCCCATGGATGGGGTTGCTCTGAATCGGTTGCAACTGGACATGTTCTTATTTCCTTCACAACTGTATATTTCAGTGAAGAGGAACTGCTAACCTGGCATAGCTCCATGTTGCATTTTGATATTTAGCTCCATTCATGACTGCATTCAGACAACACAGGCTGTAATTATGCTGAGACTGGGCAGAAACACAGCTTCTTTGCTGATTCTGCATGCTCCCCACATTCCTCCTGTCTCTTCTCAGGCACAGAGTGACTGAAAACTTTCCAGTCTGATCAATTTTCAGTTTTCCATGATGCTCAAATGCAGGTGTCTCAGCAAAACTGGAGTTTGATTAGTCCCCAAAGCCTGGATTCCTAATTGGGATATAACTGAAGTATAGAACCCTGGGTTGCGGGGAATAAAGTTAAATTTGCTGAGGCACCTGCATTTGGAGTGGGATCAAACTGGAAAGTGTTTAATCAAGCTCCATTCATGAAAGGAGGAGGGAGATGGCAGGAGTGAAGACAACGTGCAAGCATGGCAACAAGCTGTGTTTCTGTCCAGTTGCAGTTCAGTTACACTGAGCACTATGTTGAACTAGATAACCCCCCATAACTTTAGAACTCTGTAACTAATTCTGGAAGATTAGGCAGAAAGATCAATCAGATGCTTACTGCTGGGTACACATGTCCAATCTGTGCTGTTCTTCCAATATGGATTTCATCTTCATCTTCCTCTTCTGTAGTTTTCCTGTACACAGGGTTATCAAAGTTCATACTCTTTGTGTTTTTCCGTTTCCAGTTTCTCCAGATGAGGTACCCTCCCGTGCACAACAAGCCAATCACCACTAGAGCAAAGAAACAGAAGAAAATAAACATTTCTAGTTGCTTTGGATGAGTGGGGATGGCTGTGGTTCTCAAATTGGCTGTCCAGATAGGTCTCCAGATCCTCTAGACAAAGTTAGGCTCTCAGAACTGACCTGGAAATTTCACCTTCTAAATAAAGTAGAAGCATGCTTACCAACAGGAACAACAACTCCAATAATGGCAGCTATAACTGTTGATCCAAAACCTTGTCCATCATTAGCATCTGCAACAAAGAAGAAGAACTCAGATTCAATAAAAGCAATACATTAGGAGAAACCCTGATGTTTTCAGAATTCAGTTATTTTGTTCACAAAAAAATTCATCTCAAGAAGCACGTTTCTTTTCACTCATGACAATGTATGCAGCAGCACGCCTGAAGCATTCCCACAGAATGTCTTGAGAAAGGCAAATGGCAGCTCAGAGATGAGAAACATGGACCGCTATTGTCATACGCAAACTAAGTAATAAATTTCCAATACCTCTGTCTGCAAAACTACGACTGTACACAAGAAAAAAAAGTGAATCCTGATGGTACGCAAATCTATTAATATTTGGTGGTTAACGAGAATATTGCTAACGAGGAATCATTCTCAATCTCATTGTTTTGGCTTAACGTCTGGAGGGAAATCTGTGCAGGCAGAGCAGATGAGGAGAATGAATTTCACTAGTGAGCTCAAGGCTACACCAAGCAGGAAACTCACTAAAAAAAAAAAGAATCATGAACTTGTAAATTATCTGAGATGCTTTGGTTGCCCGGGTGGACAACCTGCACTGGGGGGTAGACATAACAAGTGCAACTCTGTCGATTTTCCTGAACTACTCAGCTGCTTTTGATAACACCAATTATGGTATCTAGGGCTTTTTTTTGTGAAAAGAGGTTGCGGAACTCAGTGCTGGCACCATGTGCGCACTATCGGGACTGCGTGATGATGTCACTTCTGGGAAGTGACATCATCATGCAAGGTGCAGCCACCCCTGGAAAGGGCCTCTTTAACTTTTAAACCCTCGCAGCTTCAGCTAGCCAGTGGGGACTTTCTTCCAGCTGAAGCAAAT
Source organism: Eublepharis macularius (assembly GCF_028583425.1). Taxonomy (NCBI): domain Eukaryota; kingdom Metazoa; phylum Chordata; class Lepidosauria; order Squamata; family Eublepharidae; genus Eublepharis; species Eublepharis macularius. Next base: position 86,019,371 of record NC_072794.1, on the reverse strand, counting down.
CATGCAGGGTAAACTTCAGCCAGTCAGCTGAAGCAACGGCCCCCTTCCATGTCGCTTGCTCCAGCGGCATGGAAGAAAGCTCTCCCTGCTGGGTGCTGCTTCACCTGACTGGTGGGGAAGCCCCACCAGTCAGCCAAAGTTTAAAGGGCCCCCCTTCCGTGTTGCTCGCTCAAGCGGCATGGCTCTCCTGCTAGGTGCTGCTTCAGCTGACTGGCAGGAAGGCCTGCTCCTGTTTCACATGGAGGCTCAGCACTGTTGCTGCTAAAGATCCTGATGCCTTGGTCTGCATGCTGGATCTCTTTAAAAAGGTGCCGGAATGCCGTTCCACTGTATTCCAGCTGAAAAAAAGCCCTGATGGTATCCTTCTGGACTAGCTGTCTGGCCTGGCCTTGGGAGGCACTCATTTGCAGTGGTTCTGGTCCTAGGTAGATTTCAGAAGGTGGTGCTGGGAAGACTGCTGCTCAGCCCCTTGGCCTTTGGGGTTCCACAAGGCTCCATCTTGTCCCCTATCCTTTTCAATATCTACATGAAACTTCTGGTGAGGTCATCCAGAGATTTGTACTAGGTCGTCATCAATATGCAGATGACACTCAGCTCTTTCTTGCACTTCTGTCTGATCCCAAGGAGGTATAGAAACTCTGTACTGGTGGCCTGAAGATAGTTTTGGAGTGGATGTGGGCTAATAAACTGAAGCTTAATCCTGACAAAACAGAAGAGCTACTGGGGAATGGAAAAGTCTGATCCAGGTCTTAAAGTATCTCCTGTTATGAATGGGGTTGCACTCCCCTGTAGTTTGGAGGGAGGGCTCTTAGACCCAGGCTTACTGCTGGATAAACATGTGGCAGCTGAGGGCGGGAATGTCTTTTATTAACATCAACTGGTTAGATAACTACAGCTTTTCCTGGGCGGAAAAGATCTGGCCACCATGGTGTATGTTCTGGCTACATCTAGATTAGATTACTGCAATGCTCTCTATTTGGGGCTGCCCTTGAAAAGTGTTCAGAAACTTCAATTGGTGCAAAATGTTGCAGCCAGGATGTTGACTGGAGTGGTTCATAGGGACCATATCACTCTAGTCTTGGCCCATCTGCATTGCCTCCTAATCTGTTTCCAGGCACAATTAAAGGTGTTGGTGTTGAACTTTAAAGCCCTGTATGTCTTGATACCAATATACATGACGGACCACTTACTCACTTATGAACCTACCTAACCGCTACAGTCATCTTTCAAGACTCTGCTTTGAGCACCCCTGCCTTTTGAGATTAGACAGGTGGCCACCTGGGAGACGGCCTTCTTGGTCATGCACAAAAACGCTGGAACTCTTTCCCCAGAGAGACTTGTCTGTCCCCTTCTGTTTCCATCTCTCACCAGTGGAGGAAGACTCATTTCATTTGGCATTCCTTCCGAGATCCCTCCTTCCTGCCTTATGTTTCAATTGTTATTTTAAGGTTTTTGTATATGTTTTTAGCTTTGGTTTTAATTGTTTTAATTATGTTTTGTTTCATTTTGATGATTTTAAGTCATGTTTTTATTAAGTATGTTTTATTATGTATGTTTTTAATTTGTTAGCTGCCTTTGTGCCCAATGAGAGCAGAAAAACGGGTATAACTTTTATAAACAAATAAACAGTGCTGCTGTTTATTTATTTACAAAATAAATAAATGCTACTACTAAATAAACCGTGCTAGTGGAAACAATAATAGTGCTACTCTCTATGGTACTGTTCAAACTGACAGATGTCAAAATGAGATCTGGTGTGGTGTAAGAATGATGGAGTAGGATCTGGCAGATCTAGATTAGAATCTCCCCTCTGCCATGGAAGCTGGCTGGGTAACCATAGGCAACTTACACACTCACAGTCTAACTTACTTTGCTTTTTTATTTTTGAGAATCAAATGGATGATAGGAGAGCAATGTAAGCCACTTTGAGTATCCACTGAAGAGAAAGATGTCTGTCAGTGGGGAACAAATGAAATAAATAAAAGTAAATAAAATTATACGTTGTTTCTGAACGAGGAAGGAAATGTTTGGCAGCCTGTTTTGAAACTTGAAGAATTTATCCCTGTAATGATGATATATTCAAGGAGCATACAACATTGCTTGAATTTTGATGAGGCCTCAGGAAGCCACAAAATAGAACTACTGACAGGCCCTCAGAGGAACCTGGCTATTTCCTCATGAGTTTAGTACTCTGCCTGTAGCCTGATCTCAATGTTTCCTCTTTAATATATCAAACATGGAGTCTCTTTTGCAATCTCAGACAGCATGTGGCCTGAGAAGTTACATACGTAACCCTCCCCCCAAAAAATCCATGCCCCCCCCAACCCAAGGCTGCTTCTGGGGTTACAGTACTGGGGTGTGGAAGAATAGAATTGCTCTAGACTGTTTAGACATGATTCAGGACCACTAACTAGCACTCACTGCAGACAGGATAATACCATGATGGAATGCAGAGGAAGCTGATGCAAGCAACAGCAGGAGTTTCATCTGAAAAGATGAATGAACAAGAGAAGCTAGTCTGAGTGCAGGCAGGCACTTTATCAGACCCTCCTGCAAATCCCACCTGCAGAACTGGCTGGTGTAGCAGCTGCAGCACCACATTAGTCACTTAATAGCATTTACATAGTTTCAGGTGGGTAGTTGTGTTGGTCAGTAGTAGGAGCAAGATTTGGGTCCAGAGGCATTTTAAAGACCAACTAGATCCTCGAGGGGAGGTTTGACTCTTGAAAGCTCATACCCTGGAAATCTAGTTGGTCTTTAAGGTGCTACTGAACCCAAATGGCATTTACTATTCAAAGCAACAAATAAGGTCTACCTGTCAAAACTGCCTATTCAAGGGTAACCAATTTTGTTCATATGTGAACAAAGTACTGTTGAAATGCATGGTTTCTTGGATCCATGCATTGCCATCCTTTGCAAGAACAAAAAGGCAAAAACATGTAGATGAGGAAAGTACAATACTATTGTACTAATGCAAATAGTGCTGAAAGAAAGAACTGCACAGAAACGACTACTGCCAGGTCAAACAGACAGCATCATTACCAGCCTTTGAGAAGCAGAAATAAAAGTTGCTTAAACCTCCTTTACTTACAGTGCTGGGAAAGATTGCTGTTTCCTGGTGTTGTCATCTTAGGCTTTGTCAGGCTGGCTGTGGCTGTAGGTGAATGAAAACTAGTAGTGCCGAGGAAGATGCGTGATGTAGTTTCTTGGCTTTCTGTGCTCACGTTACTGGTGTTGCTGATTGTAGCAATGGTGGTAGTGGTGGTACTCATAAAAGCAGTTGTAAAATTGGTAACTGTGGGGAAGTGAGTTGGAGTAGAAACTGGCACAGTAGCTGAGGTAGTTGGAAGCTCTGAAAACACAATCAGTGTAACCATCACCTCAACAAGTATTCAAGACAAGTACAATTTCATTTACCACAGAAACTATATGAGAAAACAATATCAAAACCATATGAGGCAACAATAAGTATAGATGAAGAATGAATAAAGAAGAATGAAAATATTCCACGTTATAGAATACTGTGAGTAACCCTGGCCAATACCAGGGTTTTAGTCCAGTGGTACCTTAGAGACCAACAAGATTTTCAGTGTAAGCTTTTGAGGGTCATAGCTCCCTTCTTCAGGCAACTTGGCTAACACATCTCTTTAAGAATATAGTAGTTTTGATTATCAAAATCATTAAGAAATTGGAGCAGTTTATGAAAAAGACAAGAGCAAGAAGAACTTTTAGATTAGAAGGAAACATTAGAGGGGACGTGAAATTTCTATAGTGTTCTGCAGAAAGACAATGAATATAAAAGTGGTATCTCCCCCACTCCTCAGAAAACACAAAAATTCAGACTAATCAAGAAAGCTGATTGTCAGTAGGCTTAGGAATTAAGTAGCAAAGAGAAATGTGTGAATTCCCTCTTTGCATGTTTCTAAATGGTGCGAACAGAGAATGGGTGAGTAACTTGTGCACTGTCTGTTGGCATTTCTGTGTAACATTAGAAACCACAACTCTAGTGAATATTTATTCATAATATTCCAAATGACAGCGGTAATGGTGTTTCCATGGGAAGCAAGAACAGCTATGGGAAAGTCCTCAAAGTTGTCTTTACCTTTGTAGCACTTTTTCATGTCAGGACCCAACCACATATTGTCAGGACAGGCACATGTATACTTTGGGGAATGTGGAGAGATCTGAGGTGCTGGAAGACAAAGGTATTCACAGCCTCCATTTGGAAGAGAACTGAGCTCACAAGAGTCTGGAGCTACAGAAAAGAAAATAATAACAATATAGCAATGTTTAATGCTCCTGATTATAATTCATGTTATGTTCAGCAGCACATTTCCTATCTCATAGCATTTGGGGACTTTTCCCTCTTTCAGAAGACATAATCTGGAGTCAATTTCAAGAAAACATATTATTAGTAAAGGGGTGGCAATATGTAGATTATCATAAAGTATATATGCCATAGAAAGCGGTTTTCAACATAAAACTTAAACATGCTTACTTGAAAGTAAGGATGTTTCAAACATGATGACTTTCCTATATAGATGTTGCTTTTATGTAGGAAACCACTTATACCCCTCCACATGTTGTTCTAGATGACTCTGGTCAGGCCTGATTTAGATACAGGCATGTACTTAAGAAGCCTTGAGCATCTAGTTAGCTTTTGTATATCAAACCATTTTACTCCTGGCTAAAGGGACACCACAGATAATGTTTTAGGTTCGTTACCAGGTATTATACACAAGTAATATAATTATGGAGTCTCTGCTTCCATTTTAAGTCTTTTATTATTAAAAAATAATTATTCAATATTCTTCATATCAACTCAAATCAACAAAAAATCATACCATCCATTATAACTACATAGATCATTAAAGTGGATCAATTAAAGCAGTTCAAAAAAGTATCTTACCCAAAGATATGAAGGTCACAGGCAGAGAGCCTCTTCAAAGAATAAGCTCACTATCAGTTTAGCTTGTCATATTTATAGGGTTTCAGGAACTTTTCTTAACAACAGTTGCTTCATAGACTCAAATTCTTGGCTAACTTATTATCTTTATGATTTCATACCCCAAACAAGATTATCGATATTTGAAACATGTAACAATAGCTAGTCCATTCTTGCTTTTTGTATTAATAATGTCTATGTAAAATTAGTGATTATAAATTTCTCATACATCTGAATTATCTTTTTGCCCTCCACCAATGTAATTGTTCCCGAATAATGTTACTAGTCTCTATGAAGTTAGACATTCCTGCCATTCTTAGATACTCCCTGAACCTAGGCCTTGGTTCATTGTAGATATTATTATGAGATAGATGGCTCTTCTAATCTATACATGGCAATACAACTGGGTAATTCTATTATTTTATGCCATTCTCCAAGTTTATTTTATTCTAAGCCTCTAGACTCCTTTTGTGGCCTATCTAGTTATGGGGCTGGGCTAGCCCAGTTTCTGTGTGCATAGGTGTCTTGAATAACTTTCTAGGTCACATCCAGCAATTGTTCCTCTATAGTTTTAGCCATATCCATGACAATGTGATGAACTATTTTGGTGCTTGGACTGAGAGAACCCAAATGATTTCATATGGCTCACTTCCAATAAAAATACCTTTAGGATCAAGGAACGAAAAGTCCTTGTTAGAGCTGTATAGCTCTTTAAAAATATATACAACAGCAGAGGGCACCAATGCAGTAGTACAGTACTGGTCAGTCTGTCCCAGCTTCCAGCAGTTTCAAAGGATTCTATTTTAATCCTTCTTTTATGTTGAGGGGCGGGGACAGAAGCTGTTTTCTGATCCTAATGATAGACAAGACCATTAGCAATCACATGAGTGTAATGCTAGGATGTTGAACTAGGGGAACTCCAGTTCAAATCCTCACTCAGCTACAAAACTTACTGGGTGACTGTGGGTCAAAATCTCTCTCAGCCTTATTAACCTCAGACTAATCTGCTGGAGAAGAGAACCTCATAAAGCCAATCTGCATTCCTTGGAAAATGGGCAGGATAAAAATGTAAGCAGATAACTAGATAGATAATATTTTCTGAACTGCAGAGTCCACAAACCTATCTACCTGTAGTAGCTTCATGTCTTTATTAGCTAACTCTTCCCCTTTTTACAGAGCACAATAACATACCTATGATAAATAATTTCAAAGCTGTGTTAGTGCTTGGGACTGCTGAAGTGGACTATTTAGGATTCTTCCCCCTTTCATTATTACCTATGGTTCTGAGTATCTCTGCCCTCTGTAAAGAAAACAAGCCTACTGGTTTAGGGGAAGTCAATAGAGTCAGGGATTAAAGTACCAATCCTAGAAGAACATCCCTGAACACAGCATTGCTAGTACTGCCACTATTTCCCCAACAAACCTTAGGTCAGAGGCTGGAGAAAACAAACTTTTAACTTTCCCAGGCATTAACTGAGAGTCAGCCCTGCAAGGGAGGATTCCTTGCCCTGCTGAGTCTCTGCAAAATTACAAAGGTAGTAGGACCAAAATGGTCTGAGCACTGGTTTAGGCTGAAGCCAAAGATCTAAGAACCATCACACAGTCATGAGGTTTATTTATAATAAACAGTTTGTTTATTATAAATGTGCATTAAAAAGTTGTATTTTAGAAAGTGGGTAAAAGGATAAATAATAACAATTTAACTGAAACGAACACTATACAGACCAAGCAGAGTTTGTTTGCCATTCTAAGCCATGACGGTAACTTGTAGGCATAACACAGCATTCTTAGCATCAAAGTTTTTAGGCCCAAGGCATCAAATCAAAGATGAAGTCCACAGGTGAGTAGTCCACAGGTGAGAAGGCACTCATAACTAAAACAAGGTCCTCAAAGAGATTCCAACAAGAGGCGAGCTGAGGGTTATATAAGCAAGTGACTTTCCCAATTTATTCCCAACTGCCTAACCACCTAGGGAGATCTCACTAAATAACTGGTTCCCCCTCAACTGCATGTGAGGTTGGCATTCTGCAGTTATGCTAAACCCATGTAGCAATACCATGAGCATGTACCATCTTCTTCTGGGAACTGCAGCTGGGTCATATAACTTAATTAGTTTGAACACTCTGCCTTGCCTCTAACCCTGGAGACTTGCAGCAACAAGAAAGTCTTCTTGTCAGGACTTTTTTGTTGGGAATGATGGACAGCCAGTTGGAAAGAAGTTTTGGAACTTTCTTTTTATATATGATCACAGCAGCAAGAATACTGTATGAACAAAAATGGAAAACTCCAATATTGCCAACAATGGAGGAATTTTGGACAAAAGTTTTGGAGTTTGCATCAATGGCAGAACTTACTTTACTAATTAGAGAAAAGACATTATCTACATTTTTGGCTGAATGGAAAACCGTTTACAGACTTTTTACATGAAATAGGTAACAATGATTTGATGATATCTGGATTTATGGATTAAGAATCATGAACAGCAGAAAAAAATATATTTGTCACAGAGAAAATTGGAACTCAAATTGTAGTTTACTATTTTTTTCTCTTTTTCCTATCTTTCTAAATTGTATTTTCTTTTTATTACTATGAGTTGCTTGTCCTGTTTGTTATTTCATGTTTATATGTACTGTTAGTGTGGTTTTTCAGATTGTTGGGTTTTTTTATGTTTACCATTTATTGCTTAAATAAAAAAGTTTATGATCCAGAGACTTGCAGCAACAGCAGCTGGGCTGTAAAACATTCTTCTAGATTCACTCTCACAATGGTATCGATTACCCACAATTGATACAGACTCTAGACAAGCATACCTATTTCTTTACAATCAGTCCTCTTTTCTCTTTAGCTAGAACTGTAACTTTTCTCTAAAGAAAATTTTTTATTTCACCATATGAAATAATAGTAATATATTATAATATTATTAAGAAAAAGATAAATTTTCCCTTCAGGAGAGTTTCATTTAGTGCTAGAATTCCAAAGTCAGATTCATTTTGCAATCTATAGTGTGTGTTTTCCAGTACTATCCTAAGCAGTTACACCCTTTTAATTCAACTGAAGTCTTAGAAGAGTGTAACTCTGCTTCAGTTGTGATGTTAAGATGCGATATAGTGGATGTGTATCTTTCTTTGATAATTCAGTATACTGATGTTGGCCCACTATTACATAAAAAGCATTCCTTACCTTTCGGCTGCTTCAGGTCATGAAACACTACAATATCATGCGGGTTATTGAGATTCTCTGCTAAAATAGAGATGTCCAGCCCGTTCAGCCGGTTGGCACTGAAAATTGCCTCATTCTCCAGGTCAGTCCAGAATACCCTGTCCTGCAAAAACAGAGACTGCATTGTGCACCAGCTTGATTATTTTAAATATTGTGTCTTCCTATGTTTCAACCTTCTTTTTTTGTAACTCTTCATACAGAGCCCTGCCTACATACAAAGGCAGACTAGAACACCATTAAGGCTCTGTTAAGCCTATCCTAAATATAAATTTCCAAGGTACTGTGAAGCCCACTGCAGTCAATGGTGCTCAATCCACTGTAGGTTCATTCTGAGATTTCAGTTAGTGGGTCCTAATCCACCATCCTCACCTCATGGAGTATCTGATCTATGGAGCTGCCTCTGAGGACAGCCACTTTGCCAAAGTTAAGGAAGATTCTGTGGGGTTGGGGGTGGGATTGGCCTCATTCTCTGAAACAAGTTTCTTTGCTCTTGCAATTTAAAGTATCCTGAGGGGAGATGGGCTCAGAGAAAGCTCCTTTTCCAAGCTCAACTACACACCCTTACTCACAGTTCTTTAAACTGCAAGTCAACAACTGTAGGTCATGTACTTTACTAAAAGCAGGAGTGATATAATACTATTACAAATAGCAAGCCTACCTTGTCCCAAAAAATTCAAACATGATGTTTTCAGACTGCTTATTAAGCCCCCTGAGTACGTTATGTTTAGCTGAATTATGAGGAAGTGAAAGGTAAGAGGAATTTAAGTTCCCTACTTTTTTGTAAAGAGGTAAAACTGTTTGTTATTAATTTATTCTTTACTTTTGCTATATCTCCCCACTATATTTCAGAGATCTCCCTTTCCCTGACATACTGCACTCTTCAAAGAAAAGCAAAGAAAATGTCATTTATAGAAACAGTCTGTTCATGAAAAGAAATTCTAGAGATGAACCAACCCAGAGGTGAGGCGTATGTGCCCAACCTTACTTATCAAAAGGCCATCTTGTGCTCTAAGCTGGATTTCTCTGACTTGTGTGGCTATGATAGTTCATTTAAAGGATCTGAAGGGATTTATTAGAAACTGGAACACTCCCCAACATTCCAGAGAAAATGCCATTCCATGCTAAATCTTCCTTCCCTTCCAAAGGTGTGACCTGTATTAAATTAGTTTTCATTTAGAGCAAGCCACTGAATTTCTGAGTGGTGAACTCTCTGCAGTTAAGGATAAATTGTATAAGACTTTGCATACGAGTACCACAATTCTCTCTTAGCTATTCAACTGTGAGAAACACTTAATACATATTAGGAGATAAGAAGACAAAGCAGCTTTTAAAAGCTACTGTTTACCACTGAGCTGGATTTCATGTCAGATATAGGTGAAATGGTATAATGATATGGCCTATCTTGCAGTCAAAATATACCAAGCTCTCTAAAAAAACCCCACACTATTAATTTACATAATTCTAGCCTTCCACAGACTTCAATTTGTTTGCTCTTTGGCACTTTCTACCAACATGGATTTAAAACACATCTGTTAACTAGGCCCATTTTTAACTTTCCTATTCATTAGAAAATCTTTGGTCCTGCGATCTGCATACATCTTGAATAGTCAACTAGCTGCTCCACAATCCCACTTCTTGAATCACAAGTATGGCTCATACCTAGAAAACTGAACCTCCCACTCTAACACTGTCCAACTATTTGCGGAGAATGTTGAATTCTGGTAGCCCTTCATTTAGTTCCAGACCTGCTTCTAAGGATCTGAGATTCAGGTTCGGTATTCAATTAAAAATACCGAACTTTACCTGATTCGGTAAAATCATTCGGTACAATTTGGTATTACTTAACTTAAAAGGGATTACTGAATACTAAATTTAAGTTTACTGAATTGATTTGGTAAAATTCGGCAAAATTCGGCAATCGCAGCTGGGCTGTGACTTGCTGTTCCATTGTTAAGGAATAGCAAATAAACACTGTTTCCTGCCTTTTGTAACCAGATTGGAGGGGGAGTGAGAAGGGGGGAGTGAGGCAGAGGCAGAAGGGGGGAAGGGGGAGTGTGGCCAATCCTTGCAGGAGTACTACATCTCTGGTCAATAGGATTCTCAAGAAGGAAAGAGCCTTTTAAAAACTGCCCTGCAAGGAGTTAAATTAGACAGGCTTCCCTCAGAGCAGTCTGCATTTCGGGCCTGGAGATTGAGAGACACTGTCTACTGCTGTTGGCTGTTTGCTCTCTCTCTGTGGTCTGGGACTCTGGCCTGCTTTGGACTGTGACTGGATCCTGACCTGGAGTGAGTGGATTCCTGCTGCTGCCTGCTGAGACCTGCTGCACCTAGAGAACTTTTGCTGCTGCATCTAGAGGACTTCTGCTGCTGCCTGGTTTGAGAGTCATTAGACTCACAGGTTTTTTTTTCTCTTTTGGGGGGAAGGAGGTAAGCCTGGTGTCTGGGAGGAATAGGGTTGTGGGGGAAGGGAATTTTTTTTTTTTACTTTGCATTTTAAAAGCTGCTTTTTTGCTGTGTGTCGGGGGTGCTTTGGTTGGGCTTTTGTGGGGGGGGGCTTTGGTTTGAAGTTGGTTATATTTACTTTTCATTTTGCTCCTTGTTCTTCTGGGGGAGGATCTTTTTTGTTTTACCCTGTTGTGGATTATCCTGTTGTGGGTGTTTTACAGTTCCAGTTAAATTTATTAAATTCGCCTCTGTTTTTGCTGGTTGTTCTTTGGGGTGCCTATTTTCCCCTGTTCTTGGTGCTTGGGGTGCTGTTTCTTTATAGTGTTAACTGTTTTTTGCTTGGTGCTTTCTGTTGCCATAAATTGGGTCTGGTGTTTAATTGCCGTTGGTTCAGGGTTGTTGTTCTTCTGGGGGAGTGTTTGCTAAGGTACTAGTCTCAGTTTAGCTTAAATTACCTAGTGGTGTTTTAGTGTACTTTTAGGAATAGGTCTCCTGCAAATTTGGTGGATTTTGCTTGCCAAATGCCACCCCCAGCCCACTGGATAGCCTCCATAGTTTCCCCAATAATGGAGATTGGAGGTGGTTGGGGGAGGGCATAAAATGTCCTCTAGGGTCCATTCTTTTGGAAAATTGGGGGGTAATTAGAGAACAGTGAGGAATAAGTCCCCTGCAAATGTGGTGAGATTTGGTCAAATATGACCCCGCCCAGGCCACAGTATACACCCAAACTGAGTTTCCTATAGGAAAGAATGGCCAAATTTTACCCAATTAGCTTTGTATTACCGAACCAAACTGGAGAATGAATTTGTTATTCCGAACTTGAATTTACCAATTTTTTTCCTGTGCACACGCCTACTTCTCATTAGTTCCTTGACTGAGGTTCAGGTTGTAGCTAGGCTTAGTCCCACTCATGATCTCATACCTCAAATACTGCTAATCCAAATGGATGGCTCAAGTAATCTGTGGAAGAGATGAGAACTTTCCTGTTGCCACCACTGAAATCTACACTTGAAAGTAAGTGCAACTTGGAGTCTACCCAGTAGAGACGTTCATTCAACAAATCTGGGAAGCAAAAAAGTCAAAGTGAAATATATCCACATGCATTAATTTTCATATATATTATAGGAGTGAACCCCTTTTTCGCAGGAGGGGTCAGATAAGGTCTCGTATGTCAGAAACGTCCAGGCTGCTCCTCTGCCCATTGTGCCACACACAGGGATAATTACATACATTACATACTCACAACAAGCATTCAAGGAAGTTAGCAATGCCCCCCAATTCCAAAAATACTACATTCAGATGAACATACCATAGAAACGCTGTTAAAATTAAAACTCCACAAAGCATCAGTTCCTTTTAAAAGACTTGTCTGGGATTAAAAACTTATTATTAAGTTTCTATCCTTTTGTTTGGTATGCAAGTACTAAACCAGGCACATGGGGGCAGCTCCCAAGCAGTCAGAAGTAACTCGAGAGCTGAAATCATAGCTCTATGGATTGAATGCTCTTTTTCTGCATTAATATGTACATAAGCAGTTAGCATTATTTTTACTGAGTCTATAGACAAATGGGACAAAATGTGCATAGTAGCAGTACCTTGCATCCTATATGCAAATAAGAGCAAAACTAGATGATACCCTCAATATGCAGTCTCTTGACTTTTTAAACATTCAGCAGAAGACAGCAAAGAAAGGGGTTCCTCAAGAGTTTGGTGTCTTCCATGTAGGGATGGGATTTTGTGTTGCTGTTGCAGGTTAAGCTCAGCAGCAACGGGGCTTCCACACGGCATGTCTCCTCACAGTTTCCCTGCCACAGTTCCATGGAAGTGGCCACTCCCATCCCAGATCAACAGAGCTTTTGCAATTGTTTTTTTTTAAATCAGCACTAGAATGTCATTATTATCAATATACAGTAGTAATGATAGCTGAAGCAGGTTTTAATCTTTTCATCCCAGTTTTCATCTTTTAAAAAACTCTCTAGCCTCTTCCCTGCAAAGATATGCCTCCTTTGAACACCAGCGGGAGAAAAAACTACCATCCTGACTCTCCAGCAGACCTCCATAGTCCCTGGAAGCCATCCCCTAAGAAATCATGCGTGGGTAGGACTGCCCCACTCCTGGACCACTGAGAAAGGAAGCTTCACGTAAGTGAAAACAAATCTTCTATTCTCTGATGGTCCTGGAAGTGGGGCAGTCCTCACTTAAGGGACATGAAAAAACAGTGTGCCCCAGGGTGGGTTGTCTTGCTTTCCGGCCTAGAGGGTATGTAGTAGTATCCTCCTGCTGAAGGCTGCCTCAGCAGAAGGCAATTTATCTATCCTGTAGTGTCTGGTGAAAAAGTGTACTGATTTCCAGGTTGTCGCCTTACAAATTGTCTCTAACAAAGGAAAGGATCTGTAGGCTGCTGATGTTGCCGCCCCGGTAGAGAATGTACCTTGACACAGTTTCATACCCCTGGTCCTGTATGTCAGGATGTTGCACCCCCTGATCCACCTACTTAGTGTGGAAGTGGACACTCTCTGCCCCAAGGAGGACTTCCTAAATGACACAAGTAGGGTTTCAGACTTGTGTAACTATTTAGTCCTATCCAAATACGCACATCAAGGCAGTGCCACTCCCTTTCCTTCTCATGCTTTGGATTAGGGCAGGAGGAGGACGGCTCTATCTCTTCCATCCTATGAAAGATGGAGTTCACTTCCGGGACAAAGGCTGGGTCCGGTCGTAATACTACTCTGTCATTGGTAAGAATGTAGAGCTCCCTATCTGCTGATAGTGCAGCTCCCACCAGAAAAAGTCTTAAAAGTCAGTTCTTTCAGATGACATGAAGCCATAGGCTCAAAGGATTCTTTAGATAATGCTCTCAGTACAAAATTAAGATTCCACATGGGAAACTCGTGGAAGATTTAACAATGAGGTCCCCCTTAAGAATCTCTTGAGATGAGAATGTTGTAGTATGGAATGTCTTTTCTTAGAACCCCTAATTATTGAGATGGCTGCCACCTGCCTTCCAAGGGTGCTGTTGTTAAGACCTTTATCCAACGCTTCTTGAAGGAAAGATAGTATCTTCCTAACTGGTACCGATAAGGGCCCTATGCCTCTATCTAAGCACCAGATCTGGAAAACTTGCCAGGTAGTGTTATAGACTATGAGGAGCTCTTCTTAGAGGCTAACATGGTATTTATTACACCTCCTGCATAACCTAATCATACTAGCTATTTGCCCTCAATCTCTAGGCTGTGAGGTTTGGCAGAGTCAGTCGAGGAGTGTGGCATTGTTCCCTGCATTAACAGGTCCTCCTTCAGTGGGAGGCACCTGGGACCCATAATTAAGAGCCCCTTCAGTTCTTGAACCCAAGCCCTTCTTGGTCAGAAAAGCACTATTAGTATCACCTCTGCATGTTGCTCCATGATTTTCTGAACAACTCTGTGAAACAGTTGTACCGGGGGAAAGGCATACAAGAGTTGTTGGGCCCACTTGCAGCTCATGGAGTCTACTAGAGATTGGAAAGAACTGGATTATGAACCAAAAAGCTCCACAAACCAGCCCGGTTCATGGTTTGCAAACCAGTGGTTCGTGGAAGCTTGTTTCCACGAACTTCCACAAAATGGTCAACATTTGGTTTGTTTTAAAGAGAAATGCCCCTTTCCCTGCCACTGCAAAGGCAGGGAAAGGGGCATTTAAACCCGTAGATCAGCTGATAATTTAAACAGTGGGGCTTGGCTCCCTGGCCAGTAGTTACCGGCCGGCTAGCCAAGCCACACTCACAGTTCCTGGCCATCTAGCCAAGCCCCACACGCAGTTTAAATGGCTCTGAGCGGCGGGGAAATGGCCATTTAAACTGCGGGTGGGGCTTGGCTGACTGGCTGGCCGGGTGAGGCTTGGCTGGCTCGGAGCAGCAGGGAAATGGCTGGTCGGCTGGGAACTCCCGGCTCGCCAGCCAAACCCCATCCACAGATTAAATGGCCATTTCCCCGCTGCTGGCAGTGGCCATTTAAACAGCCCCGCTTGTCTCCCTGATAAGCAGCTGATCCGGGATTTAAATGCCGGTTCGTGAACTTGCCCCAGTTTGTGGTTCCTGGTTCGTGAAAACACCACGAACTACGAACTGCACGGTTCGGTTTTTTAGTGGTTTGTGCTCATGTCTAGCATCTACCCCTATGGCTTGAGGTTCTCTCTCTCTCTCCCCAAATGAATCTCAGAACCTAACAGTTCTGATTGTTGGCAAATAGGTCCAGCTCTGCCTTGCTGAACCTCTGGCAGACCTGCCAGAAATTTTCTCTGGATAGCATCCATTCTGATTGGTCCATCACACTCTGGCTTAGCCAGTCCATCAACGTGTTGTCCTGGCCTACTACGTGTACTGCTTTTAGAGATTTAAGGTGATTCTCCACCCACTACAGCATGATGCACGTTTCTTCATTCGGGAACTTGCATCTGGTGCCTCCTTGTCTGTTCACATAGGCCTTGGCTGTCATATTGTCTGTCTGAAATGCCATTGTGGAACTGGATGGGTCCAGTCACTAGTTGATATCCCGTTTGAGGGTTGTTGGACCTCTTGTGTGTTATCACCTCTTGGTATGGGAATCTCTAGAGTGCCCGGCCATGGAAACTTGATCACTGGAGGACATCCTGACATGATCGTCCCTAGCAGCTGAACCAGGAGCATCACTTCCACCTTCTGGTTCCATAAGACTGCTGATACCATTGTCTGAATTTTATGTTGTCTTTCCTGTGACAGGAAAACTCTGTCTTGGGCCATATCTATCATGTCCCCCAAGCGTCCCATTTTCTGGGCTGGAAGAAAATTTATTTATGTTTTATTTATTTTCCGCTCTCCCGACATCAGCAGGCTCAGGGTGGATTACATCATATACATTATAAAAACATTAACATTTCAACTTTAAAACCAATCCTACTATATAATTCCCTTAGCGTCTTTCAGACGACGCATTTTTACCCTGGTGTGCCTGCGCAGGTGCACGAGGAAAAAAGGGCGTTTTGGAACGCCACCTCTGGTGGCGGAGGGTCAGGCGAGTCTGCCCGGTCTCATGCCACTGGGCTATGTAGCCCAGCCGGGGGAGGAGGGTGGCACAGGAAGAGCGACGCGCCTGCAGGTAAAGCCCAGGCGACGGGGTGAGACCAAAGTTCCCACCACCATGGAAGCCCCGCCGGAGGTGCAGCACGCCACTCTCGGTGGGGACAAGGCGGAGGTGAAGCACCCACCACCCTCAGAGCCCCACCAGAGCTGCGCCGTGCCGCTCTCGGTGGGGATGAGGCAGAGGTGAAGTGCCCATTGCCCTCGGAGCCCCGCTGGAGCTGCGCCGCGCCGCTCTCGGTGGGGATGAGGCGGAGGTGAAGCGCCTGCCGCCCTGGAAGCCCCACTGGAGCCCTCCCCAGACCCCCCTTGCCCCTCTACCTGCCAATCCTCCCCAGACCCCTCCTGCCTTTCAGCCCTCCCCAGAACCCCCCTTGCCCCTCTACCTGCCAATCCTCCCCAGACCCCTCGCTTTCCCCTCCACCTGCCAGCCCTCCTCAGAACCCCCCTTGCCCTTCTACCTGCCAATCCTCCCCAGACCCCTCCTGCCTCTCAGCCCTCCCCAGAACCCCCCTTGCCCCTCTACCTGCCAATCCTCACCAGCCCCCTCCTGCCTCTCAGCCCTCCCCAGACCCCCCTTGCTCCTCTACCTGCCAATCCTCCCCAGACCCCTCCTGCCTCTCAGCTCTCCCCAAACCCCCTTGCCCCTCCACCTGTCAGCCCTCCTCAGACCCCCCCCCCAGCGCCAGCCCACCCCAGCCCCAGCTTTCTAGAGTCTGATGTATTTATTTGCACAACAGGCTTTGTTTCTAGTAGACAATAATATATAATTTAAAATCTAAAATACAGAGTACAAAAAGCAGCAGCACAAACAATTCATATAATCCATCATCCAACTGCCCCTAAAAGAATATCACAAAGGGTTGGGTGGTAGCTATTTCCTGATAGGAAGGGACGATCCCCTCTATTCAACCAGTGGGGGCCCTGCCCAGCGTCAACCATATGTCTGGCAGAACAGCTCTGTCTTACAGGCCCAGCAAAAGGATAGCAAGACCTGCCAGGCCCTGGTCTCATCAGACAGAGTGTTCCACCAGGTTGGAGCCAGGACCGAAAAGGCCCTGGCTCTGGTTGACGAAAATGGCTCTTTTCCTTGTTGACCACGAGCCATGAACCCACAGGCAGGCTACCATTCATTTCACCACTTCCATCTCCTGGAGTAGAGCAGGAGCCTTGATCTAAATGTCACCCAGGTATGGGAAAAAGAGACACTCCCTGCAAACTCAGATGTGCTACCAGGGCTACTAGGATTTTGGTGAAAATCCTGGGCAATGACTTTAGGCCAAAAAGTAGAGCCTGATATTGGAAAGTGTCTTCCTTTGTATGCAGAGCAACCTGTGATGGGCTCCTTGTATCAGAACATGTAAATTGGCCTCCGACAGATGGATGGAAGCCAGAAAATCTGAATGGCAGCCACAGTGGATTTAAGCATTTCCATTTTGAATTTTCTTGTTCTGATGCGTCTGCCCAACCATTTCAGGTCCAACATGGTCCTGACATCACCATTCTTCATTGGGACTATGAAAAACACTGAGTACACCCCCCTGGGTTCTGTGTGCTTCTGGCTCCGGTTCTATGGCCTCTACACTAGTAGATGCTGAATGGCCTTTTCCAAAAGTTGGTGGGGGTTTTTTTTACTCATTCTTTGGGATTTGGAGGAAGTGTCCAGGTGATACAGAGTTGAATTTCAGCAGATACCTATTGGTCATTGTATCCAGCATCCACCTGTCGCTTACTGCCTGTTGCCAAAAGTTCACAAGGTTTTGTTAACACCCTCAAATCCCAATTGTGCCTGTTGTCTCTGCATAGTCACACAGAGTTTCCCTTCAGTCCCTTGGCGTTCTGACCAGATTTGTTGAAGGAAGAGGATCTACTCTCCTCTCAAAGTTTGGTCTGCCATCTTCCCTTGAGTGACCTGGAGTAGCCCGTGCAGGAATGACACTTGGACTCTCGAAAGGACTGAAACCTCTTTCTTCTTTTCTTTGACCTCCACCAGGTATTTTGTACAAACCTTCTTCAAACTGGTTGGCTACTTTGGCTTGGGCTGAAGGGTCCACGCCCCAGTTCCTAAGCCAAGTATTGTACCTGGCTGCCACACTAAGTGCCATGGATCTTGCTGACAACTGCAGAGCATCCAAGGACACATCTGCCGCAAAGGCTGTTGCCATGGCGATTTTCTTGATTTCATCCTTTAGTTCTTTGGAGACATTGCTGCTTGTTGCAGCCAGGTCCAAGGCGTAAGAAAATATGGCTCTAGCAAAAAAGTGAACCTGCTGCTGATGCTCTGAGAGATGTAGTAGAAGCTTCAAATTTCCTGTGCAGAGCTTGTTCAATCTGCCTGTCATAGGAATCTTTGGGCAGACCATCTGCATCCATAGGCAGCATGAAATTGGATGCCATGCAAGTCACCCACCAATGGTAGTTTGATCCTTTTAGCAGCCTCTGGAACCAGAATAAAACTTGGAAAAAAATATGGTTAGCTTTGGGTTTTAGTTAGAGCTTCCCACTCAGCCTTCATCAGGCTGCTGGAAGGGGAATCCCTGAAGAAGCTGCTCCTGATTTGGGGAGGGTTCTCTCCGACCGCTCAGGGAAAACTTGGTCTGGTTCTTCTTTCCCTTCGGTCTTATGGGAAATCTCTAGGATCCTCAGCATCTTAGGGAGGAGTCTGACATACAGCTCCTGGGGAAAGAGCCTTGTTTGTATTGAGGTGATCACCACCTCTTCTACTTCTAATAATTCCCTTTCCCCCTTAGCTGAGGAAGAATCCAATACCTGAGTCCTCAGACTGGAGGCTTAGCAGTGGACTGTGCTCTCTATGGCACTTGTACTCCCCTCTTTGATCTGAGGCGGGGAGGTACTGTCCCGTTTTCTCTTCTTGGAGACAGACCCCTGACTGGGTTGTCCCTCCTGTTATAAGAAAGGGCCATGAGAGCTTTTCAGGGTCTCTGACAGAGGTTGCTCATACCATCTACTGCCTGGTTCTTTTTAACCAGACTTGCAAGGAATTGAACCTGAGACCTCTGGCATGCCAAGCAGGGGCTCTTTCATTGAACCACAGCTCTTCCCAGAAACCCAGGAGGAAGTAGAGGCTGGGGAATTTGTCAATCCAAGTCACAGACTGTGTTTACTAAGCCTTGGGAGGTGGCTTTTGCTGACTTCTCTGCCAAAAGAAACACTCCCCTCCAAAGAAAAAACCCAAAGTGAAAGTACACTACAGGGGCCCAGACCAAAGGAAGGAAAAAGAAATGGCTCCCTTTTATTTGGGGTCAACTGGCTCCGAGACTTCTTCTGCTTTTCTCACCTCCCTTCTTTCCTTCTACGGCTTTACGTCCCCATTGGAACAGCCTTACCATGGTTCAGTCAGGGTTGCCAGGGCTGGAGTTGCTTCTCTGCTGTTGCTGAAGCCTGCTCCTTCCAAGCCTGTGAGAGCTGCCTTGGGAGTTGGTGCTCTAGGACAGGCTGCTGCGGTCTCAACCGTGCTCTCTGGGTCATCTGAGGAGGGGGGGTCCTCCCGGCCTAAAGGCTGGGCCTTGGTGGGAGTCTGCAGTTGTGGCCATGGAACCTAGGAGTACCTAGGGATGTCAGCTCTAATGCCTGCCACTGCTCCAAAGTGGTACAGGAAGAGGGGTGGTGGTAGAGCCCTTCCCTTCCTGTACAAGCTCGATGTTCTTCTGTTCCCAGGATTGCTGCACTCTGTGGAGTGCCACTGAAAACATCATGCTTGGAAGGCAGGGCCAGAAAGCCTGGTGATCCCCAGGACAAGCCCCTCCCCTCCAGGATCAGATCAGCCGACTGACTCTGTCTTCGGAGAGGAGGAGCTGTGTCCCAGAAGTGAGGAACTTCCCCACTCCCAGGACCACTGGAGAAGGGGCTAGAGTTTCATTTTAAAAAATGAAATAGATTCAGAGAATCAGCTAAACTTATTGTTACAGCAGTATATCGATGTAATGATATTTTAGTACTTATTTTAAAAAATAACATAAAAAGCTCCCCAGTGGTGGTGGTTGGGGGGGGGGGGAGATGGCTGAGATGGGAATAGGATCAGGGAAAATGGCTGCCATGAGAGCCAAAAAATCAAAAATTTTCCATACATACACAGCAGCCATCTTGGCTTTATTGTAATCTTTCCCAAAACTTCATAGCAAAGCAGGTTTGAGAAAGATCTGAGAAAAACCAGTGAAACCTCCAGAGGAGCACAAATGCACCATGATGCTATGGGTGAGCGGGGGGGGGGGGGAGACTTTCTATAAGCATTGAACTCAGAGCAGATAACCTGTGTGGAAGATAACTTTCTTTTCTGGCAATCATTTCCCAGTTGATATTGCCCCATCCAGCTGTTTTTCCAAGCAGAAGGTAAAAGACATAGGGCCCTGTATCTTTCTCCCTGCAGCTGGAAAAACAGCCGGAGAAGAGAAGAGGGATTTGAGCAAACCCTATCCATGTTCTTGATCTCATCCTTCAATGATGCTCTTCTGTACTAGCTAACAGAAGCTGAGAGGCAATTTATGTATAGTCATCTCGGCCTCCCCACATGAATCATAGTCTGACCAAGATGGCTGTTCTTCCCTTCCCCCCTGTGCATCATTGGCAGGGGTGGAGGGTATGGGCCACTATCTCAATAACTGTGTTTTGTTGTAATAAATGATTGTGATGATGTGGTTTTATTCTGGTTTTAAATGTATTTTATATCCTGTTGTAACCTGCCCTGAGCCTGCTTGCAGGAAGGGCGGGCTAGAAATTGAATAAATAAATAAATAAATTCTGCACATTGCCTACTTTGTCTTTTTGGAAATGTTATGAAGGAGGCTCTGCGTAGTGAAAATTACTGAACTAGCAGAAGAACTTTAGGAGGATATGTGCATCCACAACATTTGTATTAAGACTTAAATGACCAGCCACAGTTAAGAGAAAATCCTGAGACGTGTATGATTATTTTCCTCTCGCTTAGTTAATTGTACAAACTGAAAGTGCCAGAGTGCTGGGATTTGCAATGATCTGATTCCACTTTGTCTGCTTACCGAGGGTGATGCCATTGGGCCATTCAATGTTTTCTATTACAAGCACTTGCCGATCCACACCATTCAAGCCAGATTTTTCAATTTTTGCTATGTCACCCCAGTCAGACCAATATATAAATCTGTAAGAGAGGGGAACTCTTAAATCAAAAGGCGCAGTTCTAAAATTCACTTTCTGTGGTTATTACTTCTTTAAAAAAATGTAATCCCATTTCATTGACATCCAGATATCTGGATGAATGAATATGAATTAATTCAGTTGAGATCAAACCTACATTTATGAGGTACTTCCCTTGATCAATTGTAGAACAGCAAATTGAGCAATGACTGCCCAGTACCACAACTGGGTGCTGCAGCTATGTGACAATCACAGGACTCTGAACCTGATTTGGTACGAAAGCACATAGAGACAAATGCGCACGTACAAAGCTCTTCAATTTAATTCAGTAGGACCATAGCAGGGCTTATGATTCACAAAATGGAAGCATACTGCATCTGTCTTAGTCCTCTAAAGCCACAAATGAGAAGGATACAGATGGGAAAGATACAGAGGACATCTGACCCAATTTCCTGCTCTAAGGAGAGGTCCTCCATGCTCCAACTTCCTAATAACAATAATAATTATGTGCCATCAAGTTGCAATTGACTCATGGTGACCCCATAGGGCAAGAGACATTCAAAGGTGGCTTGCCATTGCTTTTCTCTGCAATGCCTGCCCTTCGGTCTTCCTTGTTGGTCTCACACCCAAACACTAACTGAGGCCCACCCGGCTTGGCTTCTGAGCTCTGACAAGATCAGGCTACTCAGAGCTATTCAGGCTGCTAACTTTCTAAAAGCCCTTGATTAATGATGGAGCAACATATGGGTCAGTTATGAGTCTTACTAATTAAAACTGTAAACCGCTTGCAAACTGAGTTTTCCTATGTTGTAATCATAGCCAAATGCCCTGTGCAATACACTGTGACAGAATATGAGAGATTGCCCTCTCTTTCACACGTACCCCTGTGTTGGATCCACTGCAATGGCTCTGGGCTCATTTAAATTAGTATTGAAAAGTGTCCTTCTCTTACTGCCATCAGCCGTGGCTACAGAAATGGTCTTGTTTCCTGAATCTGTCCAGTAGATGTTCTTGTGAATCCAATCTATTGCCAGGCCTTCAGGAGAATTCAGTTGGCTGTCTATTAGAACCACCTGCTCTGCTGTGTCGCTGGCTTTGTCTATGTAGGCACTGTGGAGACCAAAACTGACAGTTTATGAAGAGGGAAAAGTAGTGATGGTGATGACATTGGGAGAGAGGTGAAGAGGATGAGAAAGAAAAGAAATGGTATGATGTTTCAGCATTAGCATCCTAACAGGAAAATTCTACACCACAGCTAAAATTCTGCAAGCAAAGCCCTGTTCTGCAATAACATTATTGTGTAAATATACCAATTATGTAAATTTGCTTTAGTTTGCATGTTACCGGACAGAGGGGGCATAGCCAAATATGAACAATTGTTTCTTTGGGTCAGTTCTTCCATTCCTAATAAAAAGCTGTTTTAATGGGGAAGGACATTTTAGCTGAAGGAGGAAATGATTGTTCCATTAAACAATACATTTGTCTGTTCTCTTTCTTATTGCCAAAAACTCAGGGTTGCAGAAGCAAATGTCCGTCCAGAATAGTGATTTGGGGGTGGGGAGCAAAACTGTTTGCCAGAGATCGCTAACCATCCTTTAATTCTTAATGAACGAACTACACATTTAGTTATAAAATTTTTATGCTAGCTCTCCAGGGAACCTGCCTGAGGCAGCTTAGAAAACAAAACATAAGAAAAGCGTACAGCACTCTAAGTTGTTAATTGAAAGTCCAGCCACAGCATAAGAACACTGAGCAGCTTTAAACTAAGTTAACAGTTTCCAGCACACGTTAAAAATGGTGTGAAAAGATCAAAACCTTAATTTAAGAAGTGGATGACAAGATACATTTTGGCCTGGCACCTAAAAGTGAAAAGCAAAGGTGCCAGGCAAGCCTCAAGGGGGAGGGCATCCCATAGATGAGGTGCCACCACTCAAGAATCCTCTCTGTGTTTGTCACCCACTGTACCTTTGAAGGCAGGAGGCACGGAGAGCAGGGCATATGAGGAAGATCTTAGCTGCTGGTCCGGTCCTTCAAGTACTCTAACTCCAAGCCATTTAATGGCTTTAAAGTATGAATTGTTCCCAGCCACAAATGGGTAGCCAAGTGCAAATCTTTAGCACAGGACTAAAACGATCCCCGTATCCAGCCACTGACAGTAATCTGGCTGCCACATTTTGGACAAGCTGAAGTTTCTGGACTGTTTTCAAAGGCAGCTTCATGCAGAACATGTAATAGGAATCTAACTTCGATGTAATCAAAGCATGAATTACCATGGCAAGATTACACTTACAATATACACTGTAAATTTGTTTGTCATTTCTGGCCCTGCCAGAAGCATGCCTAAGGATAGCTGAGTGATATCTTCGCACCTGTAGATCTTCCTATAGAATAAATCACACCAGTATATTCTATTTGTTGCCACCTCCACATCCAAAGCGACAACGTTCTTCAGCATAGGGATGACACGGGAGTAGTCCCTTTTCACCAAGTCGATCTTGCGTACTTCATGACGGTTTGTGAAAACCAAGTATGGGCTCTTCCCTGCCACAAAACAAAACCCTGAAAGTCACCTTTCTTTCTCAGCACTTTACAGAACAGCACAGGTCTCAGATCCATTTGCTTCATATTACTTAAGAGCATGTCTGAGCTGGGAGGAAACAGAATTGCTTTCAGATTCAGAGAAATCGTCTGCAAGAACAGGAAGGACTTGCATCTGTTCTCACCAGCATTTCAAGGTTGCATTTGCATCAGCTGAGCAATAAGCCACACATTACCTTTTTTTCTGAACTTGGGAAATGGAGGAATCACACATCTGCAGTGTATTTTCATGTTCACAAACACATCAATAGTAAAAAGTCCAGTAGCACCTTTAAGACTAACCAACTTTAATGTGGCATAAGAGAGCCATAGCTCTCTTCATCAGATGCATCTGACGAAGAGAGTTGTGGCTCTCAAAAGATTATGCTACAATAAAGTTGGTTAGTCTTAAAGGTGCTACTGGACTTTTTACTTTTTTGCAACTACAGACTAACACGGCTAACCTTTCTGGATCTAAACAAATCAATGTCTCTTACAGTGATATCCATCTATTAAAATCCATGCAGATAACTACAAATGAGATCCAGGTAACATTGCTTTGCATGTTACATTTTTCCTATGACTCCATTAAGCTAGAAAGAATGTCAATCAATCTTCATTCTACCCAGCTACTGAAGGCTCCAGCCCCAGCCTGTCTGGGGGACCCTGTTTGTGGTCTGCGGGGGTGGTGGGGGTGCAGCACATGGCAGCTGCTATTTTAACTGAGAGCCAAGCTACAAGTGACGCCTGACACAGGTTGGACACTTGTCAGCTTCCCTCAAGTTTTGATGGGAAATGTAGGCATCCTGGTCTTGCAGCTGTAATGGAGAGCCAAACTGTAAAACCAGGACGCCTACATTTCCCATCAAAACTTGAGGGAAGCTGACAAGTGTCCAACCTGTGTAAGGCGTCACTTGTAGCTTGGCTCTCAGAGCCCAGTGGCTCCTGACAGTCTCCACACTATTACATGGATGGCTTCAGATTCAAATTGCTCAGCTAGCCAATCAGGAGGTGGCTGGACAGACCTGGGGGGCAGTTCTTGGTCAGAGGATTTTAAGAGCAGTCTTCCCTCTGCACCAGGTGTATTTTAGTAAGTTGGCTGGGCTTCCAGTTCTTTGCTCTTGTCCTGCTTCCCACCCAACCTCCATCCTTGGTTCAGCAGACTCTGGGTCCCACCCCCCACCCCCAGTCTAGCCTGTGTTGAGGAATGCTTTCTTGGATGTCTTGAGTTCTGTAACATAGTACTGGATTTTTTTGGATATACTGTTTTTGCTTTTCCATCTTTGTTACAACTTTAAGTAGAGGCAGTTTTTTGGCATTGGGTACGAATCCTTCTGGGGGGAAAGTATGGCCTGTGAGCCCAGTTTCCTCATAATTGGGGACCTCTAAAGGGATCTTGGGGGTGATACGTGACAGGGACATGCCCAGCTTGGGGGCTGTGAAGGCATGCTTACTGCCAAGTGGCAGGGGAATCCATGTGGAGGTTTGCACCCATGTGGAATCCCACTTCCTGTCATCCTACGGTTCTTCCCTCAGCAGTTGGTCTGAGAGGGTGAGGGAGACATCAGCTAGCAGGCAGGTCAGCCGGTGTTTGGATCTGAGCTCTCTACTATACCAAGGATCCATAAACTGTAAGCCAATAAAAGTTGCAGCCTTTTTAATTCCATCAAGTTGTCTCTGTATTTTCTGTCGCCTTGCCCTCACCCCTTTAATCATATTCTTTCCATACAGATTACAGATGTGCAGTGGGGACATGTGAAGTATTTGTGTATGTGTCTAAAGTCTAGAAAAGGGACAAACAGTATTGGAGAGTCCACAGATTGAATGGAGTGAAGTAATGCATTAAGGAACAAAAATACGTCTATAGGAGATGCTGTGTACCTCACTCCAGGTGTAATGGGAAGGTGAGAAGCTGAGAAAGCATGGAAAATGGCATGACAAAAACACCTATTCTGGAATTCTAAATCTAATAGGTCTGTCTGCAGGTAAGGTTCACATATCAACAATTTATGCATTATGTTTTCTTGTGTGTGTACACCAAGTGGCTTATGCACTGCAAACACAAGGTAAGCAGCCTGAAGTGAGCCATTCATATCTTCTAGACAAAGCAAAGCGGTAGTAGTAGTGTGCGATCCAAGAGTCATGAACTGGTGAGCCAGGATTTGGGAACTGTGCTGGATCACATTGGAGAATTCCAGATTGGATCAGGGGAGCTGAACTCTGATGGTCTAGATTATTCGACCGCATTACCCTCACCTTACAGAGGAGAAAAGCAGGCAACCAGCAGAGGCAGAGCAGCAGCGAGCAAGAGCAGCGGTGCAAAGTGGAGGCAAGCTTCACATTGCAGCAAGACAGTGGTGTGAGGCTTGCGGGGGATGGAGAAGCAGCCAGAGAGAAATGGAGTGAAGAGGAGGTAAGCTTCACACTGCAGCAGGAGGGTGGTGTGAGGTGTGTGTGTGGCGGGGGAATGACAGAGCAGCATCCAGCGAGAAGTGACACAAAGTGGAGGCAATCTTTGCACCACAGCAGGAGAGTAGTGCAAGAACAGCAGCAGGACAGGAGGCAGCAGGCAGAGTGGATTCCTATCTCACCCTTCCACCCCCACCTGCGTTCCAAAAGAGCCCTTCAAGTTGACACCAGTGTCTTATACACTCCAAGGCTCCAGCGAGTCTTACTCTCCCACTTGCTGCAGCTTGGGGATTCTCTAGTTTAACACTGGAGTTCTCTGGTTCGACATTGGTTCCCTTGCTGTAGTTTGGTTCTGTTGGGCTTTGTTGGTTCAGCTTGCACTGGGAGTGAGACTTGATCTTGGCTTTTGGCCAGGGGCTGCCTTTCCTTAAGGTTTCCCTTAGCCTGGAAAGCCTTGGAAATATTTCCCCATAGGAAACAATGGAGAATAGTTGAGGGTACCTTGTTCAGGGGCCCACAGAATTAGACCCCTGGTTCCAATCATCTTGAAACTTGTGGGGTCTGTCCAGGGATGGCTCTGGCCTCACCTGCCGACCCCGATGGGAACCATCACGATGAGCCGCCTCCGCCCGTCGACAGCACTTACCGGGCGGCAGAGGCCCACCGTGGCTCACAGCAACAGTGGTGCGGGAGCCTGCTGGTTGGTGGCGGAGGCAGGGAGGACGAGCAGTTCCCAGGCAGGGAGGTGGATGGCGCCGTGGCCCAGCTGTGACACAAGGGCAAGGGGTCCTTGGAGGCTTGGTCCTGGCGAGCTTCCCCCAGCCCTGTGTGGGCGGGCCAGCTGCAATGGGGGGTGGCTGGGCAGCCGACGGCCCTGGCAGCTGCAGCCTCACCACTGTACACCTGGCGGATGGCTCTTGGAGTGTCACGTCTGCTCCGCCGGGCTGGAAACACCGCTGGCTGCACCCAGGGCTGGGAGACTCGCCCATGGGGCGGGCCTGCTCTCTGGAACCAGTCAGGGAAGGACGATCCGCCCGGAGTCAAATTGGCGCAGGAGGCCCTGGGATGGGGATGGGGGCAGATGGGAGGAACAGGGGCGAGCACCTACCTGGGTCCAGGACAGGGGTGGAGCCAAGGCATGTGGCTATCCCTGGCTCAGCTGCTGGCCATCACCTTGGGCGTGGGAGCATGGGAGGTGGGGTGGGGCTGGAGTTAAGGGAGGGATAAAAGGAGGGCTCCAAGCCATGACCAGGGAGGAGAGAGCGATCTGAATTCTGACCCTGAAGTAAGAGCCAGCTTTGGCAGGCACCTTTGGGGGACGATAGGGATTTGCATCTTACCCCAGGGTGACCTTTCTGAGGTCAGTGGGGAGCCCTCGCACCCTTGCTCCCAGGGCAATGTCAGGCAGCCGGCCAGGCGGCTGCAGTACAGGCCAGAAGGGATGGACCCGTCTCAAGCACTGCCAGCATGGCCACGCCCCCGCCAACTTGCCACACGGACCCGCCAGTGCTTGACAGGGTCTTTAATGGACAGCCAGGAGTAAGTTCCCTGCAAATTTGGTTGAGTTTGCTTGAAAAATGCCCCCCTCAGCCTTCCAGATAGTATTCCACCTGGAAATAACGGCAGGATAAATTGGGGATTCTCTAACCAGATTAGAGAATCTGACCCAGATTTAAGGAATACCAATGTTTTTTGATCTCTATGAAACCTGGATCTGGGTCAACCATATATATATATATATATATGCAGTACAGGCCAGAAGGGATGGACCCGTCTCAAGTGCTGCCAGCATGGCCACGCCCCCGCCAACTTGCCACACGGACCCGCCAGTGCTTGACAGGGTCTTTAATGGACAGCCAGGAGTAAGTTCCCTGCAAATTTGGTGGAGTTTGCTTGAAAAATGCCCCCCTCAGCCTTCCAGATAGTATTCCACCTGGAAATAACGGCAGGATAAATTGGGGATTCTCTAACCAGATTAGAGAATCTGACCCAGATTTAAGGAATACCAATGTTTTTTGATCTCTATGAAACCTGGATCTGGGTCAACCATATATATATATTGGTGCACACTCCTAACTGGTAGTTTCAAGAGAGCTGCAGAAGACTGGCCCAACTTGCATCTTTGTGTGCATGTGTTTTTTTTTACTAACCTCAGTCAAGAGATTTTGCTTTCTGATCTTATTTTCAGGCGGTTATGGGTAAATATAACAACAATAAAAATTAACACAGCTGCAAAAAGGATCAGCTTTGTGGCTTCTAATCTTCCTTTGGTTTCTTCCCAGTCCAAAAGCTGGTCTTGGTATTCTAAGACTTACACTGGTGAGTAGAATGGATTTAAGCATTTGCTTACCTACAGCTTTGCAGTTTTTGGACAAGGTGTCCATCTCGTAACCCTCGTAGCATTCGCATTTATAATCTCCTTTGTAGTTAATGCAGATCTGGCTACAGGCATCAGGATTCTCACATTCATCGATGTCTGGAAGGAGAGTTTGAAAGCCATCAACAGTTTGAAATCAAGCCCATCTGGAGAAAGAATGACCATGAAGCAAGCTATAATTATGTGTGTCTGACAATGAACGGCAAGAAACTGCCATTCCCATGCATATTACCTCCACATGTTTTCTTGTCCAGGAGCTTGTATCCAGGAGGACATTCACATTCATAGCCAATCTTCAAGTCTTTGCATATGTGAGAACAACCACCATTGTTGAGTGCACATTCATTCACACCTAGAAAAAACACATGGATTACAAAAAGATTTAGTCCTAAAACTTCGAAGTTTAAAAAAAAATTAAGTATCCATGCATTCTGGTGATTCAAATATCTCTAGAAGAAATCCCTCAAAATAATTCATATGAACAGTGCCTCAACAGAAAGCCATATCTTTCTCGCAAGAAAATATAAATCACTTGATTTGAGATTTCTTAAGATGACTTACTAATAGAATTTTGGCTTAACTTGTATCTTGTTGGCTTCTTGGGCCACATTATTCTTGTTATTTACATAGTTCTACGGAAATTGTTTTAGTTTGTAAGCAACCATGAGGAGCTCTTTGAGCCAAATGGAGGAATAAAAGTTTTAAACAAAACATCCATTGATCACTCTCTGTTTCCAGACCACTCTCTAGGCTGCAGAGTAAAGGATGCATCCTAACCAACTAGTTAAAAATGAATCATAAGCCAGAATACAGGCTGACAGTTCTAGTGGAAGACATAAGATCTTCCTTAAAATATACATTTTCCCTGACATTTCACTACCTCCAAGGCTGTGGGGTTGCATTTCAAACAGATCTATGGCTCACATGCCCTTAAAATTATTTCAGCTGTGTGGGAGCTGATAATCCAATAGCAGATTTCATACAACTGAGACCTATGTTTTGACAACCTGGTACTGTAGGCAGGCTGATCATGTGGGCTTTTCCCATGGAAATGGAAACATCATGCCTAGCAGAATACCAGTTCCATGTGGCTAGATCGTTTTGATGCAGCACTCATTTGAATGGTAGTTGCTTATGGCTATGTGAATGCCACAGGGCAGAGAGAACATTTAAAGGATGCCACAGAAAAATGCAAAGGAGAGTGTCATTGTAGGCTTTGCATCAGGAACGATATTCACATCAGATGTGTAACATGACACATCATGCACCATGCTGCTTCTGAACAAGGAGATACAACTCTTTCTTAAACACTGTATCTTTTGGAAGTTAACAGCATTAAAATATTGGGTCTACCTTCTTTATCCTATGAATCCACTGTCCACCAATATCACCATCAAATGTCCCAAACTGTGACAACCAGAATTACAAGACTAAACAAATTTCTGAACCATTTATTGCATTTGACAAACATGACAGTGTTTTGTTTTCGCCTGGTGGCACTGGAAAGAGCAAGGCATCTGCAGTTCTAGACACTGTGCCAATAATAGTTACATCTAGCCCTGACAACTTGCATGAACAAAGGAGGTATCATTTGTTTCCCCACTGGCAGTAGTTAAAATGGAAAATCCAGTACAATTTTAACCCAACAACTATAAACTGCAGAAGGGTTGAAGGAGGTCATTTCCATGCCTGAAATAACATTTTACTTGTTGTTTCAATTAACCTGCACAAAGTGAGAAGCAATGTTTTCTTTCTGGTGTGAGATTTGCTATGCAGTTTATGTGGCAATCCTGAGGTAAGCAGTTTTGTAGGGACCAGCCTAAATTTCGAATGCAAGAGAACAGCTGATGATGTATATTTTTCCAAGTTCCTTTCTTTTTAGGTTACTGCTACTTAGCTGATAAATGATGAAGCTTTGAAGGATATTTAACAGTAAATCAACTGAAGTTCCAGAAAACACTGCACTGCAAAAGGCCTCCACTAGACCCTGACGCAGAACACTCAGCCCTTCCTAGCAGAGAGGCCAAAGTTATTAACAGCAGACTGTTCACTGGAGTTGGTGCCTATATCATGGCAGAACATGTTGGCTGCTGTTCATTATTCTGAACGATCTTGCCTGTTACTGTTCCCTAGACCAGCCACAATCCAATTAGGCCATGCACGTACTGAAACACACGGAAAGTTGCTGGAACTGGAGGAAAATGCTCCATATTAATTGTTACTCCTGTTTACAATGGAACTTTGCCGCATAGTATGCCAAACTCTATAGCTATTTCACTGTAACTAGAAGTGTGACAAGTTTATACAGGGTCGCCTGCTCTGCATCAGTTAAAAGAATGATAGCTGGTAGCATGCTCCATTTTCAGGAAGAAGAGTCACTTCTGTAAATCACTCCCATGTTTCAGACTAAGTGTAGTGATCACCAAAGCAAGATCTGTGAAGTGTCCACATTAGATTTGTCTAAGCTAGATGCACACAGTGTCTACAGTATATTTACCTGATTTGGAGACACCAGAATAACTTATGGGAGTGCTATGTCTTGAAATAAGAGTCTCGTCTACTGGACATTCACAAACACTGTACTCCCCAAACTGAACTGGCGTTTCAGACTCATGTTAGCAAGTATTAGTTTTTATTTAAATTATCTTTGCTCCACCTTTCTATCCAAATTTTAAAAAGTGGCCTTTGACATGACAGATGATATATTGGTGAAGTGCATCACCATGATTGTGGTGATATTGGGTAACAATGCACCAGTTAATTAGGTGATTCACAGAGGCTTCCTGTTAATTAGACCTAATTAATGGCTTGGAGAATTAGACGGCTGATTCTCTGATGGTTTTGTCCTTTTCAGTCTAATAGGATAGCAGAATTGATAGTATGGAATTTGTTCTGTGAAGTTCTTCAAGGGTCATTTTTCCTGCCTATGATCTTCAGTATTTTCAGGTCACTAAATAAAATCATTTGTAGCTCTTGGTTTGGCTATCATCAGGTTGCTGATCACACCCAATATTGGAAAGCCAGTATGGTGTAGTGGGGTTAAAGTGCTGGACTAGGATATGGAAGACCTGGGTTCAAATCCCCACTGTGCCACAGAAGCTTGCTGAGTGACTTTGGACCAGTACACACTCTCAACTTCATCTACCTCACAGAGTTGTTGTAAGGATAAAATGGAGGCGAGGTAGACAATGTAAGCCACTTCGGATCCCTATCAGGGAGAAAGGTGGGATATAAATTAAGTGAATAAGTAAAATATAAGTACACAAAAGCTGCTATGGATGTCTCCAAATGGTGTCTAAAACCTTTAGCCAAGTGGCTAAGTGGGAACAAGCTGGAACGGACTCTAGTAAAGATGGAGATGATGCTGGTTGGGAAAAATGATATTCTAAAGGAGACTGATTTTCCAGCACTGGATGGAATGACTTTATCTTTGGCAGATCATGTAAAGAGTTGGGGGGGGGGGTGCTCTTGAGCCAAGCTTTGTCACTGGAAAATACCTGGGTGTTGTTGGTAAAAACACCATCTTTCAATTACATCTTACTTTAAATTATCCTTAATTGTCCCTTATTCATATACAGGGGAAAAGTTGGATTTTGGGAACAGAGGGACATTGTTACCATATGCCCCTTTGTGGAGGCACAGTAATCAAGACTAAGGGCACCCACCTGTTAGCTGAAAGCCTGGCTATTCTTCCACTTTAGCCTTGATGATCCATATTACTGTAACCTCTAGACTGGACTACCATAACCCACACTTAAAGTGTTGCTGCCATTAGATAATTTGGAAGCTTCAATTAATGTAGCAGCTCACTGGCTAACTGTGGTGAGCCACTTTCAACACGTAACATTTATTCTGAAATGGTGATACCAACTTGCTTCCAGGCTCAATTTAAGCTGCTGGCTTTTAAAGTCCTTCAAGACTCTAAAATGTCTGAAAGGCATTTTAGGAAGGCATGAAAAGTCACTCTTCGTGGATGTTTTTAAAGGCTGCCCTGATGTGTGGCAGGCATTCTGTTAACATTTTAACTATAACAAATCCATTACTGAAATTTTAATTGAAATGAACTTATTGCTTGGCAGGCAAAATTTATTTGTTATACTTTGCACTTTATTTTTAATGTGTTATTGCTGAATTAGGCATATTATAGGATCTTTGAGAATGGAAGATTTAAGTATCACTTACCATGAAGCTTCCTTTCTCGGTAGTCCGGGAGTGGGTCAGTCCTTACTAGAGTTGGGCACGATCCAAAAAAAATTAACGAT
Organism: Eublepharis macularius; assembly: GCF_028583425.1. Classification (NCBI taxonomy): domain Eukaryota; kingdom Metazoa; phylum Chordata; class Lepidosauria; order Squamata; family Eublepharidae; genus Eublepharis; species Eublepharis macularius. The sequence goes on along the minus strand of NC_072794.1, from coordinate 85,986,915 downwards.
CCAGCTGATTGTGGATCGGTGCCGGCGACAATCCCGAATTAATGATCCACACCGATCATCTCCCGTTCCCGAGCCGTGGATCGTGGATGCCAAAGTGGGGCATGCTGGTATTCCCAGCTATGTGGGAAGGTGGGTTGTGGCGGCGGCCAACTCTCTCAGTCTCTCTCTCTCTCTCTCCAAAGGCTAGCAAGTAGCAAGCAAGAGCTCTGTCCCACTCCAATGCTCGCAGAAAGTGAAACCCAGCCTGGGAGACCACAACTATTTAAAAGCATGGGTCCCATTCAGCAACACAGGAGGTCTGTGGTTGGCTGTCAGAGCTGCCTATCAGGGTTTGCGGGAATGCGATTGGAGTGCCCTTGGCTACAGAACACCCCCTTCCCCCTCCCTCCCCTGGGTGTCTTCTCCCAACTGGTGACTGCTTTGCTGCTCCGTGGTTGGAAGGAAGCCCTGCTGATCAAGGAAAGCTGGGCTTCCATTTGGGTTTCCAGGGCAACAGAAGGAGGGCAAACACAGCTCAGGCATTCCCCTGGCTCCATTGCCAGGGGAATAGATTGCTGGCACCTGAGTGTCTGGATCCCCGAACCGAGCCCGATCGCCCCGATCCAGGCCTCTCCCGACTGCTGGATCGTTGGCCGTGGCCGATCACAATCCGCCGGGTCACGATCGCGCAATCGCCATTTTCGTGGGTTTTTTACATTCGTAATTCAGATCGTGCCCATCTCTAGTCCTTACTATTGGGAAGCGACTCCCCCTCTCCAGTGCAGGGTCAGTCAATCTGATTGATCCTGGAAGGGGAGGGGCTTCCTTGGCACTTCAGTTCTTTCTCAAGCCTTGAGTCCCTGTGAGCCTTCGTAGTCGGTAGACAATTCCCCTCCACCTTTTGGAATAGATTCTACTTACTAACATTAACACAACTTGTAACAAACAGTAAGATTACTTCTTGTTGCCAACTATGTACATATCCTGTTTCAATATTCATATTCCTAACCACCTCATTTATAATAGACATAATGCAGCACACCCTCCTTCTCTGTTGCATGGGTAGGACTGACCCACTCCCAGACCACCAAGAAAGGAAGCTTCACAGTAAGTGATATTTAAATTTCCATTCTCCGGTGGTCCATAGGGAGTGGGTCAGTCCTTACTATTGTGACATATAAAAGCAGTGTGTCCCAGAGAGGGTTACTCAACTATCCAGATTTAGAGCGTGTGCTGAAGTACTCTTCTCCCAAAGGTGGCCTCAGCTGAGGCTACTTGGTCTATTTTATAATGCCTAGTAAAGGAGTGAACTGACCTCCAAGTTGCTGCCTTGCATATCATCTCCAGCGAGGGACAGGATCTATATGCAGCCGAAGTGGCTGCCCCTCTGAGAGAATGAGCTGTGCCCCCTTCTGGTAGTTCCAGCTCTCTAGCCTTATAAGCCAAATTAATGCATTCCACTTGCTTAAAGTGGATACTCTTCCCCCCCCCCCAGAGATGACTCTCTAAAAGAGACAAACATGGATTCACATTTTCTGAAAGATTTAGTTCTATCTATACAGAAGCTGAGGGCATGGCGAACATCTAGATAGTGCCACTCCCTTTCCTTTCTATGCTTGGGGTTGGTACAAAATGATGGTAGATTTATGTCTGCACCCCTATGAAAGGTAGAATTAATTTTTGGGATAAAGGTTGGGTCTGGTCTCAAAACGACCCTATCGTTGTGAAAAATGCAAAGCTCTTTATCCACTGATAGCGCATTTAGCTCAGATACCCTTCTGTCTGAAGTAATCCCCACTAAGAAAAGCATTTTGAAAGTTAACTCCTTTAGGGGCACGTTGCCATAGGTTCAAAAGATTCTCTAGTCAGTGCCCTCAGCACTATGTTGAGACTCCAAGTAGAGAATCTATGAATTTGAGATGGGTTAATTAAAGCCGTATCTCATAAAAATATGTTTGTGTGTGGATGTTGTGTGAGGGGCTTCCCTTTCCTACACCCCCCTATGGCTGAAATAGCTGCCATTTGTCTCTTTAAGGTACTTGTGCTCAGGCCCTTGTTCAGACCTTCCTGCAGATAAAGTAGGACCTCATTAATGGTTATTGGTAGTGAGTCTTTCTGTCTGCTTGAACACTAATTCTGGTACACTTGCCAAGTAGTGTTATAACTTCTGCTGGTAGATTTCTTTCTCAAGGCTAGCATGGTTGAGATCACCTCATCTGGGTAGCCTAGCTGTCTAAGCTGCTGGTGTTCAATCTCCAAGCAGTGAGATGAAGCATCTCCAGCTGTGAGTGTAGAAGGGGCCCTTGTGTCAGCAGATCCTTTCTGATGGGTAGGCACCAGGGTTCCAAGATCAATAGGCTCTTCAGATTCTGGAACCATGTTCTCCTGGGCCAATGTGGTGCTATTAGTATCATCTCCGCTCATCGTTCTATGGCTTTCTGTATCACCCTGCGGATTAGTTGAATCAGTGGGAAAGCATACACAAGATGCCTTGGCCAGTCACAGTTCAGAACATCTGTGCACAGAGCCTGTGGTTTCCTTCTTCTGGACATGAATCTTGGTACCTGACAGTTTTGACCATTGGCAAACAGGTCCATGTCTGGAGAGCCGAACTTGTTGCATACGCTTTGGAAGACTTCCTTGATCTATCTTTCCTCTGCTTAATCGATCTGCTAGAATGTTGTCCAGTCCATCCATGTCAACTGGCTTCAGAGATTGGATTTTTTCTTTGCCCAGCTTAGTATGAGGCTGGTTTCTTTGTGTAGGGTCCTGAACTTGGTCCCCCCTTGTCTGTTCAAATATGACTTTGCCATCATGTCTGTTCTTACTGGGGGCGTGGCGTCGGAGCCTTCGGGTATGGACGCACATTGAAAGATCTCTGTCTCCTTCCTCCCTGTAAACCCTGGAAAACAGCTGATATCGCTTACCCTGCATTATATATTTGAGAAAGCAGACGCAGAGGGAAAAGAAGATCTATCCAAAATCAGCAAGAAATTTGCAGCAGCTCTTTTACAGCACAACTCAAACTATGCCTCAGGAACGCAGCAAGGCCGAGCTATCCAAAATGGCCGACAGGAAACTTGTAGAAACAAATGCAGCAGCAAAAACTAATAACCACTCCCTTGAGGCACAGTTTGCAAAATTTGAAGAGAACCTGCTCAAGCAAATGACGCTGCTCATCCAACCGCTATCTACACAATGTCTGTTCTTACTAGGACATGGGCTCCTGTCAGTTGACTCATGAATTGTAGTAGTCCATTCCTTATGGCTCTCAGTTCTAGCAGGTTCATACTCTTGGATTTCTTGTTCTGTGACCAGGGACCCTGGGCTGTTCTGCTCTGGGAGTGAGCCCCCCAGCCCCAGTGACTGGTGTCTGTTGTTAGCACCACTCTCTTTGGCTCCCTGAGAGGGACTCCTAACTGGAACCTGTCTGGATCCATCCACCACTCCAACTGTTGAAGGATGCTTCTTGGAACTTTTGCCAATACGTGCTTTCTGTGAGCTATGGCTCTCTGATAAGGAAGCAGGAACCATTGAAGTGGGTGTGTATGGAATCTTGCCCATTGTCGCACATCCTGGCAGGATCCTACCAGTTATGCCAGAGACATGACCTGATATTGATTCTTCCGGATCTGTAAAATCAGGGACTGCAGCTTCCTTTGTCTCTCTACGGATAAAAACATCCTGTCCTCTACCGTGTCCAGCAGAACTTCCAGATGAACAATTTTCTGCAGTGGTTTGAGGGAATTCTTTTTTGTGTTGACAACGAATCCGTGTTTCTCTAGGCAGTCCAATGTCATTTTCATTGCTTCCAGTCCTGTCTGCATGGAAGGTTCCTTTATTAAAATGTCGTCTAGGTAAGGAAAAAGTGATATTCCTTGTAATCTGAGTAAGGCCATCAGCGTTACCAGTACCTCTCCCCTGGGAGAGGATTTGAGACCAAAAGGGAGTGCATGATACTGGAAGTGCCTCCCATCATAAGCAAAATGGAGGAATCTTCGGTATGCCTCCTTTATGAAGATGTGAAGATAAGCCTCCAAGAGATCGATGGAAGATAAGAAATCTCCCTTCTGGATAGCCATTGCTATCATTCAGAGTGTCTCCATCCGAAACTTGCGAGTCTTGATGAATCGGTTCAGCCACTGAAGATCCAGTATGGCTCTGATGTCTCCATTTTTCTTTGGGACTATAAAGAAGGTGGAATAAACCACTTGGTTCCTCTGACCTTGTGGAACCAGCTCTATCACCCTGATTTCTGTTAGGTGTTGAATCACCTGTAGTAAAAGCCGATGTTTTTGGATGGGTTTCTTGGTAACTGAAAAACATGGTTCGGTGGCATTGTTTTGAATTCCAAGGAATATCCATTTGTTACCATGTCCAGAGCCCATCTGTCCAAAACCATTTGATGCTATATGTCCACAAATTCCTGTAACCTGCCCCCTATCTTGGTTATTGGATTTGAGGCGTCGTAGTCATGCAGACGACTCCTTTTTCTGTGGTTTGTTGTATTGCCCGAATTTGGTGAAGGCTGCGGATCTATTGTCCAATCTGGACCTAGGGTGCCATCGTCCTTTAGAGGATCTGGATGACCCGTATCTTGGAACCCTCTTGGAGTCATGAAAGGACTGAAACCTCCGTTTATGCTGCAGGTCTCTCTTTTTTGATGAAAGCACCTTCTTCTTCTCTTTGTCTTCCACGAGATATCTTTAGTGTCTCACCAAAAAGATTAGTCCCTTTGAATGGGACTGCTGTCACCTTTGCCTGGGCCTAGGGATCTACCTCCCATTTCCGTAGCCATGTGTTCCTTCTCGCCACAATGTTGAATCCCATGGCTCTAGAGGAGAATTGGAAGGCATTCATGGACTTTGCTACTGCAATTTTCTTGACCTTGTCCTTGATCTCCTTCAGAATATTACTCTCTGCTGCAGCTAAATCTGATGCCCAGGAGAAGGCTGCTCTGGCAAATAAGGAGCCAGTCACTGAAGCTCTAATTGATGTTGCTGAGGCATCAAAATTTTGATGTAATGCCTGCTCAATTCTTCTATCACAGGGATCATTTGGAAGGCCGTCCACCCCCATGGGGAGCACAGAGGTGGTAGCCAGGCTGGACACTGGGTCATCCACAACAGGCAACTTGATTTCCTTAGCCGCATCAGGAATAAAAGAATACAACCTGGAAACAATTGGCTGGCTGTCCTTTGATTTTGCTGGTGTCTCCCATTCTGCCTTCATGATTATCATGGAAAACAGCAGGTAATGGCATGCCTGGTTGAAGGCTTCCTTTTTTTAGGTAAGGCCTGTTCCGACCCTTGTGGAAAGGCAGATCCCGTGTTCTTTTTATTGGGCACGTTCGCATAATTTTCAAAGCCCTCAACACTTTGGGCAGAAGTCTGGCATAGACCTCCTGAGGGAAAAGCGGCACCTGCGTAGTGGCCACGCTGTCCTCTTCTTCCTCTGATAGCTCTCCCTCCTCGTTAATGGAGGATAGGTCTAACATCTCAGAGATTGAGTGTTCATCTTCCAAAGGGCTAGATTCTCTATATGTAGAAATTTCTTCCTCCTTAAATTCTCTCCTCATCTCTGAGCCAAGCCAGGATAAAAGGTGGGCTTTGACTTCCTGACTTGTGGGTTCTGATCCATCATTATTCTCCCCTATATCCCCTGGGGACTGATGAGAGGAGAGTGAGTTCGGGGAGCTAGGGAGCTCCAGTTCACAAAGGGTGCCCCTACCCCTGTACTGGATGTTAAACCTGCCTTAGCAGCCATTAGTACTTCTTCCCGCCAAAAGTAGCAGCGTTTAGTTAATGGAGAGCAGAGTAGAAAAAAGGTGAGAGAGAGAAGAAGGAGCCACAACCCAAATAAACTTGCCAAAAAAGAGCCTGAATAAACGAGAATCTGGCCTTGGAAGGCTTCTTACCACCCCATTGCCGGCGAGCCTTCCCCGAAGTATAGAGAGGCCTCCGAACGGCCACACAGAAGCTGAGGCAAAGGCTTTTCGGCCCGTCATTACTTCTGCCAGCATTTTCAGACTCTACCACATCCCCCAGAGTAGAAGCCGCTGGAGGGGGGTGGGATTCCTAACCCAAAGGCTGGAATTGCACGCAGGATTCTGTGCGCAAGCTGTGGAAGCTAGGCTTACCTAGCGCCGTCAGCCTTGCAGCTTGCTGTTGCTGCTTTGACACGAGGGCCAGCGGGGGGGGGGGGGGCTGAAAGCCCTTCCATTTCAGCTATTTTTTAAAGCTATTCACAGTTACTTAAACCTTTGTGTTGAGAGGTTTTTGTCCCAGTGTTTCCCAAAACACCCGAGTATACTTTCTTTGAGTATTCTCTGACACTTTTGGCTTCCAGAAGACTGATACCCTCTTTCCAGTACCCAAACCCCTTCTCTTGAAACACCAGTACGCGTCTTGAGTTTCTGACTCTTAAGGTCTCCAAAGGTAGTTTCTAACCACACCAAACCAGGGATCTCTTCACCCTTCAGAGCAAATTCCCTGTTTGACTGGGTAGGGAAATTCTCCTCTCACTAGAGATCTATCCCTTTTCTTTGGCCTAAATGGGAGTCTTTGCCTATTTCCCAAACTTCCTTGCCAACTTTCCCCCAGTTCTCTTGTCTGTGTTAAACTGCTCTCAGTCAGGGCTGAATTCCAAAGTTGTGAGTATTCGACTCTTCTCAGCCAGGGCTGAAATCAGACTCTCTTCTCCCCAGCATCCAGTTCAGAAGTCTTTGTTGTTGTTGTTCAGCTCAATTTTCTCCATTTTTTCTAGTTTTCCTGTTTGGAAAATGAGAGGGGGGATTATGGGGGGGGAGGGGACATTTTTGCCCTGAATTTGTGCTTGTTGTTTCCAGGCCTTCACAGCTCTATACATGAAGCTGCTAGGTGCATTCACCAGACACTATTTCACTTGTTCATATTATGTGAACTGAGATCTATGATGGGCTGGATGAGAGTGAACAGCCAAAGTTCAGTCCAGAATGCTGGTGGATGATCTGTTTGATTAGGAGATGCATGTTCTGGATTAGGCTCACACTCTCCCTTAAGAATCTTGTATACAATCAAGGGGTGTTTGAATCCAGCACTGTTCCTGGATACCATGGTAGCAGCAGTCCCCCATGGTTCCTTTGTATCCTCTCCTGCTTTTATAGTAGGCTGTTTAATGTGCTTAATGTGGTGCTTTTGTTGATAATTGTCCCAAAAGTTCAGTCCGTTATGAATGCTGGAGTGTGATTAAAACTGACATTAATCTCTTTGGGAGCATGTTAAAAGCTATCAGTTCATTTTAGGATAAATTCCAGGTTCCTATATGGTCAAGATCCAGCAAATCTCAAGGAGCACCTTCTTTCATAGAACCTTCTCTTATGCATTATGATTTGGAATAGAATCTTGCAACTGATGTTTTCCTGGTGGATGAGAGTTTACCATATACTAGGATCAATGCCTTTTAATAGTGGCACCATGTTCATGAAGTTCTAATGAAGTTTATTGAATTGCTTTAAATGTCCAAGTTTCCAAGTTTGTATTTAGTTATTTATTGAAATGTTGATAACCCCCTTTCTCTGGTGGTCCATAGGGAATGGGTCAAGTCCTTATTATTGGAAAGCGACTCCTCCTCACCAGTGCAGGGTCAGTTGATCTGATTGGTCCTGGAAGGGAAGGGGCATCCTTGGCTCTTCAGTTTTTACTTGTTCTGCCTAGGTACAGGACATTGACTGATGGTGCTCCATTGAGCACCATCCATTGAGCTCCATTGAGCACCATCATCCTGATAGATGAAGAAGGAGGAGGAGGAGGAGGAGGAAGCCACAGAGAGCTCTCAGGGGAATATCTTTTTTTAAAAAAACTCTCATTAGCCTGAAACGTAAGAACTAAAGTCTATGCATGTATTGATTTTACCTCAGTTATCTATATAGAGCTACCTCAGAAATTTTTGACCCTTGATTTCATCTGAACTTTCCTCTCTATGTTAAATAAAATATTTGGTTAAATGCCACAAGTGCCATTTAAGTTGGCTAAAACAAAAGAGAAAAGAAGGGGGCATCATATATCACAAGGATAACCAAGATAATTTTAGACCAATATTGACAAAGATCAGGACGATCTATATTATTCAGAAAAGCCTGGAGTTAGACTTCCAGTACAAAGAGTTTATAATGTATGAGACTGGATGTATCTTAGTAAGGGCTTAATCAAAGCCTTCTTCAATGGGTAGGAAAGCTCTCTCACACCATAATCCCCATTTGGCCTAAATGAACCATGATGCATGTTGTGAGTCAAAATCTTGCACCGTCTTGCCAACTTTCCTCAGGCATCAGTAAATGAAACTCCTCCAAGTAACTTCAATTAATGCGGGTTTCTTGTACAGAATCCTCTTCTAAAATGGTGTGCAGAGTTGTACAGGTATGAGTGGCTTTGTCTGTAAAGTGCCTGGAAAAGAGGACAGAAACAACTCTTCCTCCTCATGATAGGCAACAGGTTGCAAAAACCACATCACCACTTCAAAAGGCTTTCCAAGTTCATTATCAGAAAAGAGTGTGGAATACAGGTTTATAGTTTTGTAGCTGGATGAGAAAAGTGCTCCTGAATGGCATCTTTAAAACTACAAAAAACACCCAAATCCTGACTCATAATAGGAGACCCTGGACTATAGAGTAACTATACAAACTACAAAACCAAATTTAATCTGAAATTAATATTCAAGATATTGCAATTAATATTCAAAAGGTATTTATTTATTTATTTGACTGATCGATTGATTTGATTTTTAGCCCTCCCTCGGCTCAGGGCGGGGTACAATAAAATGCTCAGTACACATTAAAACATATAAATACATTTAAAATCCAAAACCCACAAAATGCGTGTTGTGGCCCAGTCTGGAATTGATGAGTCTGAGGAGCCTCATGTAACCAGCCAGGACTCCTCAGGAGAAGAGGAACCTTGCGTAGCCAGCCCTAGCCCTGACTCAGCAGAAGCCTGTGATCAGGATCAACATCTGCACTCTCCAGCCCCAATGCTACTGGGGAAGCTCAGCCAGGGACTTCCAATGCCACACGTGAAGCCCAGCCAGGGGCTTCCACCCTCCCAGGTTCACCCACACCCAAAGAGCACCACAGACAGAAGCAGGGGCTAGAGCTGCAGGAGAGATGGCACAGTGCTCACCTTCTGAGCCGACACCAGCTGCTGGAGAGCAAGGATGAGTAGCATCAGGAGTGAGCCCCAGCAGCTGGCTGCAAACCATGCTTGGCTATAAAAGCCAGTCTGGAGGAACTGTCAGGCATGGAAGCAAAGTGTTACCTACTTGCAACCATGCTGTGTCTTGTATCATGCTTGAGCTCACTCCTAGACTTGATGCTATCGGTAACTGACCCTGGACTTGCCTTGACCTGGATTTTGGACACACCCCTGATGTTTTACCTTGTGCTCTGACTACGGATTGGATTTGGCTTTTGAATCTTGAACTCCCCTTTGGCTTTGTGTTAGTGCTTGGACTTTGACCCCTCTGCTTGGGCTGGCCCAGCGCATGACAATACATACGGAACAGTATCTCAGATGGCAGCCCGCTCCAATTTCCCCAGTCATAACATAAACAAAAGGGTGTGGATGGGGCCCACAGTTAATAATATTCCAAGGATTGCGCTTGTGGGGGGCAGATGATTTTCTCCCCCCCCCGGTGGGAGACCGATAGGGAGGCTCCTAAAAAAACAGTGTTTCATACCTGTAACTGTTGTTCATCTAGGTCTTCCGTGCAGGCACACATGGGACTGCGCACGCGCAGGCCTGCCGACTTCAGAGATTTTTTATAGCTCAGAACCACTAGGGGGCGTCTCCGCCTCCTAACGCGCATGCGTGGCCGTCCTTTCCCACCAAAAAACGGCTCCTAAGAGGCGGGGTGCCCCTGATGTACCCTCAGTCCTCTTTCGCCACCGACTACAAGGTAAGTACCAAGAGAATTAGCGGGGAAGGAGGGAGGGTATGTGTGCCTGCACGGAAGACCTAGATGAACAACAGTTACAGGTATGAAACACTGTTTTTCATCTGCAGTCTTCCTGTGCAGTCCCACATGGGAGATTACAAAGCTTAAATACCTGGGTGGTAGGCACAGATGCATCATCACAGGAAGATTGATTGTAGGCCTGCTGTACCCACTATCATTTCCTTCCTGTCTAGGACGTCCAGAGCGTAATGCCTGACAAACGTGTCCGCAGAAACCCAAGTCGCAGCTTTACAGATGTCTTGTAAAGGGACACCTCTCAGGAGCGCTGCTGATGATGCTTGAGACCTGGTGGAGTGAGCATGTACCTCCAAGGGACAAGGTAAGTTTGCACATTTATAATTTAACAGAATAGCCTGCACTACCCAGAAAGCCAAAGTTTGAGGACTGGCTCCCATCCCCTTCTTTGGACCAGCAAAACAAAGAAAAAAGTGGGAATCTTTCGGAAAGGGCTTCACCCTATCCAAATAAAAGAGGAGAGCCCTGCGAACATCTAGAGCATGAAGGGATCTCTCTGCCTCTGAAGAGTAATCCTTGAAAAACACAGGTAAAGAAATTTCTTGAGATAGGTGGAATTTGGATACCACCTTGGGTAAAAACTCTATATTTGTTCTTAGGACCACCTTATCAGGGTGAACACTCAAATAAGAAGGATCACATGAAAGAGCTGTCAACTCGCCCACCCTCCTGGCAGACGTGACAGCCACTAAAAACGCGACCTTAAATGAAAGTAAATTCAGAGGGCAAGTAGCTAAAGGTTCAAATGGCTTGGAAAGAAGCTTGGTCAACACCAGCGGCAACGACCATTGAGGTACTAACACCCGCACTGGGGGAAACAAGTTGTTGAGCCCCTTCAGAAACAGTTTGGATGTGTAATGGGAAAACACAGTCCTTCGATCAACTGGGGGATGGAAGGCAGAAATCGCAGCCATATAAACCTTAACAGAAGAATTTGACAATCCAGATTGTTTAAGCCCCCACAAAAAATCCAGAACCTTGGAGAGGGAGGAGGTCAGAGGGGCAACCCCCCAACCCTCGCACCACTCCGTAAACTTGTTCCACTTCAGGGAGTATGACTGCCTAGTGGACAAACGACGGGAGTTCTGGAGTACATACATTACTCCCTCAGAGAAACCCCGTCCTGAAGAATCAGCCACGCCGTCAGTCTGAGTGTATGTACTCTGTGATGAAGCACCCCCCGGAAAGACAGTAGATCCGGTTGATCCGGGAATTGGTGCATCCGGCTGTGGAGTCTCAGAAGTGCATGAAACCACGGCTGTCGTGGCCAGTAAGGGGTTATCAGAATGGCTGATGTTCTGTCCATCTGGATCTTGGAGATTACCCTGGCTAACAGGGGGAACAGGGGAAACATATAAAGAAGGCGACCGGACCAAGTTAACTGAAATGCGTCCCCAAGAGACTCGAGGCCGACGCCTCCTCTGGAGCAATAGCGGGGAGTCTTGCAGTTCTCCTCTGTGGCGAAAAGGTCTAAGTCTGGGGTTCCCCATTCTGAAAAGACAGGACATAAATACTTGTCATGAAGAGATCATTCGTGGGTGTCGCCCCCCAGTCTACTAAGGTGGTCAGCCGTAACATTGTCAACACCTGGTATGTGGACTGCTACAAGCCACACAGAATGATCAATGGCCCAATTCCAAATTCTCATCGTCTCTTCGCATAAGGCTAGAGACATAGTGCCCCCTTGCTTATTCAAATAAAACATTGTGGAGGTGTTATCCGTAAGGATCTGGACCGTTTTATTCTGCACCATGTCAGAAAAGGAAATTAAGGCGTAGTAAACAGCACGTAACTCAAGGAGATTGATATGTTCTTTACACTCCGATTCATCCCACATACCATGAGCATATGAACCCTGAGAATGAGCACCCCACCCCAGGGTAGATGCATCCGTGGTGACTGAAAGGTCTGGCTGTCTATAGCCGAAACCAATCCCTCCAAACAGGCTGGCATCTTGCAACCACCAGTCCAAAGATAGGAGAACCCTGAGAGGAATACTAAGTTTCTTCTGCTGGGAATCCCTATCAGGGAAAAAGCTTCTAGAAAACCAAAGTTGTAGTGGTCTCATCTTAAGTCTTGCTAGGGACACCACAGCCGTGGTGGCGGCCATATAGCCCAAAAGAACCTGAATAAGTCTAGCTGGTTGGAACCTGCATCTCCTAAATCTTTTAATAAGTGCTTTAATTTTATCAGCCCTATCTACGGGCAAAAATCCTGCATCCTGGGAACCATCAATAATAGCTCCAATAAATTGGACAACCTTGGAGGGGATAAGCTTCGACTTCTTTTGGTTATCAAATAACCCCAACTTTAAACAGGTAGCCAAAGTGATAGAAACCTGATTGGTTACATCCTCCTCTGACTGGCCAACAATCAACCAGTCATCAAGATAGGGAAAGATGCAACAGCCCTGTGTTCTAAGGAAGGCAATCACCACCGCCACACATTTGGTAAATACCCTAGGGGCGGTGGACAAACCAAACGGGAGAACACGGTACTGAAAAATTCGAGTACCATAGGTAAAGTGAAGAAATTTCCTATGCTCAGGAAAAATTGAGATGTGGAAATACGCATCTTTAAGATCTAAAACCCCAAACCAAGAGTCAGAGGGTATCAGAGTTAGGACCATCTGCAGAGTGGTCATCTTAAACTTTCGGACCCATATAGATTTATTCAATTCTCGGAGGTCCAGAATAGGGCAAAGTCCCCCATCCTTCTTGCTACCACAAAAAGGCTTGAATAGAAGCCAAATGGGGAAGAAGGAGGAGTCACCTCTTCAATAGCCCCTTTTAATAATAAGGCTGATAACTCTGAAACTACCCCCGGTTGAGGTGTCTGAGAAGAGAAAACAGGAAGCCGGAGACCAGGCCACTGAACAAACTCAATTTTATAACCAAACTGAACCAACTGTAACACCCAAACATCTGAGGTAATGCTACACCATTCAGAAAAGAAAAGGGACAGCCTGTCCCCAAAATAGGGGTCAGGTCCCTGTAATTGTCAGAACTGTTTTTGGGAATGTCCCGATTTTTTGGGTTGGTGCTGGTTATTTCCCTGCCTATTCTTGTTGCCCTGCCTCCTCGTCTGGAAGGTAGACTGCGGGCTTTGATATTGGCAATGAGGCTGGAATCCATACCCATAATAAGGGTGGTATCGTTGTTGACGGCTTTTAGTATACGGTCTGTACTGAGTGCGACCAGGCTGATGTTGGTGCAAGACACCATAAGATCGAGCTGTCAACCTATCTTTACATTTCTTCGAAAGATACTCATCTGTTCTACCGGAGAACAGGTTCTGTCCTTCGAAGGGGAGATCTTCCACCTTGGACCTTGTCTCCAGTGGTAAGGCAGTGGTCCTCAACCAAGCGAATCTGCATAACACAAGAGCAGACAGGAGTGCCCTGGTAGAGGTGTCTGCCCTGTTCCTGCTTACAGTAATCTGGTGACAAGATAAGCGAACAGCCTCCTCTTGATTAACTCTAAGGAAGACTCTTTGATCTTCCGGTAACTGAGGTACAAATGTTGCCACCTTTGTCCATAACAGCTGATAGGCGGCCATCATTGCTGCATAATTGGCAATTTTAATGCCAAATGCTGTTGATGTATACACCTTCCTGGCCAGAGAATCGATCTTCCTACTGTCCTTATCTGATGGGACCAACAAGGATCCTTGCTTGGGTTTCGCTTGCATGTCCTCCGTAACAAGGGAGGAAGGAGATGGGTGGAGCGAAAGGAGCGGACACTGTTCATCCGTGACTCTATACAGATTTTCTATTTTCTTGTTTGTGGCAGGAGTAGAGGCAGGTTTCAGGTTTAATCCTGAAAGGAGTTCAACGAAGCCTTCGATCATGGGGAAGGCAATCGTCGGAGTCAATCCAGAATACATGTGTTTTAGGATCTTATCCTTCGACCCCGGTTCCGAAGAAGCCACCTCAATGTCTAGCGCCTTCGCCATTCTTTGAAGAAGTTCATTGTAGGCGCGAAAATCCTCAGTCGGATAAGCTTCCTCCGATGGACCAATCACTCCATCAGGCGAATCCGAAGGAGGGGAGTCATAACGCCTCTCATAGGGAACGTAAGTGTCATAGTTGGTATCCGAGAAACCGGGGGTCCGTCTAGATCCCCCTGGGGAGCTAGCACGTATAGAAGGCGAGTGAGAGCGTCTCCTGGTTCCATGGTTGGAACCATAGGATCCCTCCCTGTAATAACGATGTCTGGTCGAGTAAGGGCTGTATCTGTCAGCGCGGCGTGATCTCAAACGACCTCTGTCTGTGCGAGAGGAGCGCGAAGACCACGAGTCATGAGAAGGTGAGCGAGGTACTCCCGATGGAGTCGGGGGCTTCTCAATCATAATCACATCTGATTCCCGGGATCTCTCGGATGCCAGGGTTCTCCTAGGGGAAGCTGCGTCCCCAGACCCACAGTGACTCTTAGTAGGTGGATTGGATCCAGAAGCACCCTGCCGACTGTGCTGAGGGGTGATAACACTCTCAAGTACTTGTCTGTCTGACTTAGAAGACTGATGCTTCTTCTTTTTCTTCTTCTTTCCCAGACTCACCCCTGGCGGATCCGAATAGCACTTCGGTTCCGAAGATTTTCGCGAGGTGCTGCGTCGGTCCGACTGCGATCCACTCCGAGGGGTTCTTGGCTCCGACGGGGCCACGTAACTCTCCCTCCTAGACCTATCACATGACAAGGAGCCTGGTGGTTCCGAAGCAGGTCTCGACCCCGAGACCGGATCCGACGAGATAGGAGCGGTCAGATCCGAGGAGGTCCGAACCAACGCGACCGGACTCGGCGGTCTCGGATTGGTTTGTGCGGGAGACTGGTGGGAGCGCAGCGACTTCTCCGAAGACTTTGAAGCCAGAGTAGCAGGTTTTCTATGCGCGGGGGATTTACCCGTTACAGGTGGGTCAGCTACCACCATCGCGCATCGCCATAAATAAGCTTGAAGTCTACCCGACCTTTCTGCCCTGGCCTTCGGAGTGAAGGTGCGGCAGTACTTACATGCCTGTGGGTTGTGGGTTTCCCCTAGACAGTACAGGCATTCGGAATGACTGTCCGATTTTGTCATCTTTCGATCACAAGAGGAACACCTCTTAAATAACGCTTTATCCGACATCTTCCAGATCACGATGAAATGCTTTCCGAAGAGCAGAGCTAGCAAGAACCTCTCAAGTCGGCGGCAAAAGAGGAACTGAGGGTACGTCGGGGGCGCCCCGCCTCTTAGGAGCCATTTGTCGGCGGGAAAGGACGGCCACGCATGCGTGTTAGGAGGCGGGGATGCCCCCTAGTGGTTCTGAGCTATAAAAATCTCTGAAGTCGGCAGGCCTGCGCGTGCGCAGTCCCATGTGGGACTGCACAGGAAGACTGCAGATGAACAATCAATTTACCACAGCCTATTAAACAAGGCTTGTTGTTGCCCAAAGAGAATTTGAGAGAAAGGCAAGAAAAAGCATGAAGAGGGTCAGAAAGGAAACTGCATTACATTAAGCATAACAACTTGCCCTTGATCATGTACTGCTTGGTGGTAGCATGGTGGATAAGTAGTTCGGCTGCAAATCAGCACTCTACTGGTTCGGATTCAACTACTGCCATGTGTGGTAAGCCACTCCTCTCAGTCCCAGTTCCCCAGCTGTATTTTGGGAATAATAATAACAATAACTTGTTCACCACTCTGGGTGAGGCATTAATTTTTCTTGAAGAGCAGTACATATTATCATAGGAAAAAGCATACAAATGGCCTCTTAAATCTCTTCAACCCTATTCTTGAAAATATAATCAAAGGAGCACAGTAACATTATGTTAACACCCAAGAGCATATTCATCAGTGTGACTCTCACTTGATCATCCTGGAAAGGGTTCTTATAGCTTCTTTGTGCATAGACTTTTACACAAGTCAAACCTGAAGGAATGCACTTACCAACAATTCATGACCATGCATTGCTAAAATAAAATGCCAACCAAGAGGACTAGAAATAGTGACCTTTCAATCTATATAGTTTGGCTTATGTAAAGCTGTAAGTCGGAGTGCGCTATTTTTCACTAAATCTCTAGGTAATTTAATCATTTAAAATCATGGTTGCCTGATGTCTCATCACTCTTATATGTATTTTTATTTTAAACGGGGATGGTCTAGAAATGCAATAAAATAAATAAATAAACAAACAAACCCTGTTTTAATGTCTAAAATGTTTAATGTTTTAATTGTTTTAATGTTCACCACCTTGGGGATGCTGAATTGGGTGGAAAGATAGAACAGAAATATTTTAAATAAGTAAATAAAATAAACAAATATTAATATGACACTGGAAAAATATTCATGAAAAAATTTTTATTGGGAAATACCACCTGTTACCCTTTCATGGATACTTGTTCTTTGGATGGTGAAATCATGATGTAGCAATAAGTAGTGCAATTAATACTCTGATCTGGACACCCAGGCAAGCCCAATCTTGTCAGATCTCAGAAGCTAGGCAAAGGTCATCCTTGGCTAGTAACTAGATAGGAGATCACCAAGGAAGATCAGGGTCAAACCACCTCTGTTTGTCCCTTGCCTTCAAGGGCCTAGCAGGGGTCTCTATAAATTGGCTATGACATCATGACACTTTCTGTCACCAGTGGAACAAATACTACTTATCATGTGGCCCATTCAGAGACTTACTAGGTACTGACAAAGTTTCCTATGATGTAGGAGTGGTTGCTCCCACCTGTGCATAATGTAAATGATCACAGAAGTGAACACTCATGTGGCTGCTCAATTGGCATGTTTTCAGAAACCAAGAGGATGGGGGTGGAGGGACTGCATTAACCATGCACCTCTGAATGGAGCTACTGCTTCATGTGCGAGAGTATCAGAGTGTAGGGGGGAAGGGGTGTGTACCTACGTCTCCATCACATAAACTCTGCAGCCACATAAGCAAATGAATGAATAGGCCCAGTATCCTGACTTAATAATATGCTTTGATTAAAAACTATCAAAGAAATGTGTACCTTGTGACTCTATAAATGTGCCTAACACTCTGCACTAAGAGTCATTAAGACTCAGCAGGAGGAGAGGAAACTCAGGAATTCCTATTCCTGTGCTCAAATCAAATCTCTTTGCAATAAGCCTGGATTGTTGTTGTGGGTTTTCCGGGCTGTATTGCCGTGGTCTTGGCATTGTAGTTCCTGACGTTTCTCCAGCAGCTGTGGCTGGCATCTTCAGAGGTGTAGCACCAAAAGACAGAGATCTCTCAGTGTCACAGGGCACTGAGAGATCTCTGGAGTAACTGTGACACTGAGAGATCTCTGTCTTTTGGTGCTACACCTCTGAAGATGCCAGCCACAGCTGCTGGCGAAACGTCAGGAACTACAATGCCAAGACCACGGCAATACAGCCTGGAAAACCCACAACAACCATCGTTCTCCGGCCATGAAAGCCTTCGACAAGCCTGGATTTATTTTGTGGTGCAATAAGGTCTTCACTTTGTCCTATGCAAGGTCTACACTTTAAAGAATTTGATTTCAGGTCATTATACATCCATGCAAGACAAGACAAGGAGAGCAGAGAAACATGTTATGAAGCCATTTGTTCCCGCATCCCAGGCATACAGTGAATGGGAGGGATTGTTAAAAAAGGACATAGAAACAAAGAAGAATGAGTGTACTGTACCACATGCTTTTAGAGGTTCATCAGACCAGTCCCTGCAGTCCCTTTGTGAATCGCACACCTTGATTTCCTCTATGCACTCTCCACTCTTACACTGAAACTTGTTGGGACTCTTGCATGTTGCTTCTGTTGCATCAGGAATGGGAGGGAAAGCAGTGGAAGTTAGTTTAGGCACAAAGAAATGAAGTTTGGACATTAAGATTGACGAGACAGTGATTTAGAAGAAATGGGATGGAATTAAGCAATGGAATATTTAGTGGCGACATATGACAAGGGATCTATCAAAGAGCAATATCTGATAAAGCTGTGAAAAAACTTTCCCTGCATAGTTTACTACAAGGACCACTTGGGTATTGGCTCTGGAAGAAAGGCTAAAGAGCCTCTTTTCATCCCTGTAATCCAGGATTCTTCAAGCAATGGTTTCAGCTACACCCATACTAGGGCACTGTCTGCACCTACCATTAATGCAGCCTGCTTCATCGCTGTTGTCAGGGCAGTCATGGACTTTATTGCACTGTTTTGCTCCATGTATGCAGGTCCCATCACCGCACTGGAATTCATCAGGGCTACAGGTTACCAGTGCTGGAAAACAAAGCATTACAGAAAACTGTAAACCCTTGTGTATGTTGATATTTATTACAGGCTTAGCAGTAAGCCTCTGCAACCACTGCTCTCAACAATTCAGTATGTTTTGGGACCTAGTATCTTTTTTCCTTGGAGATATGCACCACCTAAGGATATGTTCCATAAGTACTACCCACTATATTGTATTTATTATATATGCATCCCATTCTTTCTCCAAGGAACCCAGTCAGTGACACACGTAGGATTTAATCATTTAGAAACAGAAATGTGTGTTCAGAATTATTCAAGAAGCTTCATGGCTGATGAGGGATTTGAACCCATGCTTTTCCATTATTCTATCTATATTGGCTCTCCATGTGGTCTCAGGTAGACCCTGCTGAAATGTTATCTTCTGCCCAAGCTGCCCCCTTTATTCTGCCCCTTTTGCTCAGCAGGATTCACTGTGTCCACCATGAATTTAACTTGTCAGCTAAAAATCCAGTCTTGGATCCCACAGATCCATTCTGCTAATGGCAGTAGTTATCCTGGGAACAACGAGCATTAGTCTGATACAAGGGACTCTTTGGCATTAGCACTGCATCCTTGACTGGATGAAGATGAGATAAAGCTTACGACTACTACAAATAAACTTATTTGAAAGCATTTATATAAGTGCTTCCTCCCTTGGGGACTTGCATTCTCATCCTAAATGACAGAAAATCACTGCCACTGAGTTAGTTGCTTGAGCAATACAAAGCAGACGCTAATTCATGTGATCTGAGTGCCTTGTGGCAGCCATCTCCTTGGCAATTTCACAAACTGTCCCTAAGATCAGAAATTATGGCCCTTCAAATACCCTGGAAACAGTAAAGAGGAAGCAAGTAAGAACAGAACAAGTACCATAACATGATATGGTGCAATCCATCACATAGGACAAACACACAACAGGGACTCGGGATCACTACACCAATACATACTTTTGCTACACAAAATGATTCCAGCAATGATTTATACTGCTTCTGGCTGTCTCCAATATTCATCTAAATGCACAAAACTATAACATCCAATAATAAATTTGCAGATCACATGTTCAAATGCAGATGCATGAATATACCCAGCCTTTCACTTTATGCTGAATGCTGGTATGTCCAAAAAGAATGTATGCCTCTCCACCACAGTGAGAATGCACAAGTTCTTTTTTGAGATGAAATCTGGTGGAAAGTGCACATTCATTTTACAACATAAGAAACTGCTTTGCCTCTAATGTGTTTATGTTCCAAAGTAATCTTTTTTATGTAGTTTACTCTCCAACATATGGTCATTTGGGAATTACTATTTATTCCTACGATTTAACTAGGAAACCAACTGTCAACTGACAACCTACTTCTACTTAAACCACTTTAGTCTTGTTAAAGTTAATGGGACTAAACTCATTTAATGAAAAAGCAGCAGTTAAAATATTTCGAAAATTGCCTGCTTGGAATCCGAGCAGCCATGGGATTGAGCTTATTCTTAATCATCCATGAAAGCCTGTTAACAAGCCATTACCAACCATTAACTTATTCAGGTGATTCTATCCAAAGGGATAGAACATGAGAGATACAGTTTCTGTCTAGCATTTGCACTTTGAAATGGAGTTAGAGGACATTTGATTCACTAGCAAAAGTCACTGCAAACATGAATACATCATGGAAAGACAATATATGAAAGGGATGAAAAGACGGAAAGTTGGGACTAGACATGGGCACGATCCAAAATAAAATACCGATCAAGCTAATCGTGGACCTGCGCTGGTGACGACCCCAGATCTCCGATTCACTCCGATCAAGTCCCGTTTCCGATCTGGGATCTGGGATCGGGGAGGCCAAAGTGGAGGGGCGCCCCCCACACACACTTAGAGCAGGGGGGAGGAGTTTTTAACCCAGCGACGAGCCACCTCCCCTCAGGGAGGGGACGTTCTCTCTCTCTCTCTCACACACACACACTTAGAGCAGAGGGGGGGGAGTTTTTAACCCGTCCCTGCCTCTCCAAATAGAGAGAGACACCCCGTCAACAAGTTTCAGCCAGCTTTTTAAAAAAAGCAGAGATAGAATCCTCCATTCCTCCCCACCCGATTTTAAAAGCAAGCAGCCAGTCTTCCAAAACGCACTGAATGAACTCAGTCAGGAGGAGAGATCTCTTCTCAGTGTTAACTCTTTCAACGCACTGAATGAACTCAGGTGAGGAGTGCAAAACAGCTTCAGTTGATAGCCGCGCTCAAAGCCAGGGGTTTTTGTTTTCATTCAGTACATTGAAAGAGTTAACACTGAGAAGAGATCTCTTCTCAGTGTTAACTCTTTCAACACACTGAATGAACTCAGGAGAGGAGCGCAAAACAGCTTCTGCTGATAGCCGCGCTCAAAGCCAGGGGTTTTTGTTTTCTCTCTCTCTCTTAAATCTTAACCCCTTCCTCTCCCAATCACTTTGCTTATATTTTTCTCAGGAAGCTACCGTTTCACTCACAACTGTTTGCTTTTCCTCGCTAGGGGAAATATTATCAAGTTTCAAACAGAGCTCAGGCATTCCCCTGCCTCCGTTGCTAGGGGAATAGATTGTTGGCGCCTGAATGTCTAGCTTCCCAATCCTATCACGATCACCCCGTCCAGCCTCGGTCCAGCCCCCTCCTGACCGCTGGATCGTTTGCCGTGGAAGACAACGATCCACCAGGTCCCGATTGCGCGGATGCCATTATTGTGGGGTTTTTTTGATCGTAATGCAGATTGTGCCCATCTCTAGTTGGGACTCTCTGGGATAGTTTGTTAGAACCAAACTGGACATGACTGTAGGACAAATGTGATGGGATCACTTTCAGGGTTCCACCCCCCACAAAGTTAAAAGTCATTGCAGAGGTGTCCAGTCAGGATGGAAACCATAAAATGGGCAAAGGGAAGATGAGCCCTTTCTTTCTACATCATTCTTTCCATCTCAGTTACATCCCAGGATCTGCTGTTTGCTTCAAGATAAGAAATATATAGGTACTATATGGATATTTGCCCCCACAAAGTAAAAAGCAGCTGAGAGAAAGGGGCTGAGATCAGAAAAACGGTGCAATGGTGCAAAACGTACCAAGCTCCCAACTTCGGTTTAACATGTGAAAAGAACATGGAAGATTCTGATCACCCATCTCTTGCATTACATGTAGTCCGGTTCTTACATAAGCAGGGAATAGAAGAGTTACAGGGTAAGCTTGAACCCATGCTTTATCAAATTAATAAGCACTCCCCATCAGATTCTTTACTACTTCACACACAGTCAGCTCGAACAAAAACATAAAGAGGTAATGATTAATCCAAATGGATGGTTAATTCAAAATTGTACATAAAAGCAGGAAGCACAAATGGAAACTACCAAAGGGTGCACTTAGAGAGGATAATTCCCAGAACTGGCTGCATTCATTTAGTTCATTTGATCCCTCACAAACTCCCCAACACCTGCGCACTCCTGCTGATGTCTTGTTTGTCTGTATGATATGTTGGGGATGGGGGAGGGAGGTGAGCAAAGATGGTGGGAATCATGTAACTCACAGTCAAGTAATATAGAGTTTCCCTAAATGTTAACTGTAATAGCCAAAACGCTCTTATGAAATCTTTTAGAGATATCTTAAAAGACATAAAAAGTTGCCTATTCTGAGTCCCTCTAACACAGTCCTTCCTATCCTGATTGGGAGCCATTCACCTGTATCCCAGGAGAAGTTCTCTCTCACAACTTCTTTAAAGGAAGTCTTTAAAAGCATTTATATATTATACATTTATAAATTAATGTACAATTTTACCTAAAATCAGGAAATGTAAGTCCCTGCAGACATGTTTACAAAACTCTTTTTAAATTTTACTCTCCTGAACGCTTTTTCACCCATTGTGCCCCTTCATATGTGGTCTATGCCTTCATTCAAGCAAAACACTTATGGTAGTGACAGATACTGGCTTGTGAATAGATTAATTTTAAATTACTGACATCCCACTATTTTATGTATAATCCACAGAAAGGTGGGGGCCAAAAGCAGAGCACATCTATGGTTTGCTAAGGGCTATGGTTTCATTCCTGCACATTTATTTTTGTCCAGGGATGAATTTACAAGGAGAATCTGGGATTCTGAATTCCAATATAACACCTTTACCACTCAATACTCCATAGGATTTCACTCCACAGAGAAAAAACACTTATGTCAAAATAAACCTTTAACGTGTCTATCTGAAGGCCATCTTAATGCCCCATGGCAATAAAACTTATTTTATATCTGTAGTTTCTTCTGAATAATATATAGAAAGACAGAAAGGATAGAAGAGAATCTTCAACGGCAAGTTAGAACCTGTGCCACTAAGATACCTTCAGATCAGGGACTGAAGTATCTGTATCCTGCCCACACACAAACCTTTAAAAAAAATCTAGCCTGATAATGCGATATGGGGCCCTGTGCAGAGGAGGTCTAAAGCTTGCATGCTGCTGAGAGTCATTTTGGTTGGTCTTAAAAGGTACTACATAGGGTTTGTTTTTGGATCTTATTTTGGACAAACAAGGCTTCCTGCAACCTCTGTCACAAATGAGGTACTTTGGCACTCAAGGGAATTATACAGTATAGATACAGAATATGTATTCTCAAAATGGTTTTAAATTACACTTGAATGTTTAATAAAGGGTCCCTTTTAATCCCAGAGATATGGTAACTTTGCATTGTTGATATAAAGGCCTCTCATAAAGACTTTGTATTGTATCTTTTAAAGGCAGCCAAATGGCTAAGCATTAGTAAATTAGAGGCTCTTAGTTTTGAAGATGTTAAAGTAGGCAGAAGTCAAGGCAGTCTTGCATATTTTCAAATGGTATCATCAGATGTTCTGGACTATATAGAGGTCTGCAACTTGATTTATAATAGGTCTAGTTATGATGCACATGTTTTCTAATTGTTTTAACAATGGGAGAAACAAGAACTCCCACAGCTTGAGACATTTTCAGGGAATTTGTTCTCTCTCTCTTGTTAATTTTTATCAGTTTCCTATTTGAAAAGAATAGTGTGAGGATTTTATTTGTAGTATTCTACTTTTATTCATATTCCCCTTACAGCCAATGACTTTACACAAATCAAGACACCAAAGGTAGTGATCTTCAAAGGAATATGGGTTTATTGCTTTATATTGATAAAACCCATGAGACATTGGTAAAAATGTGTAAAGACCAGTTCAGTTGAGGGGCTTTTTATACCCTTCAGCTCTAATTGTTTACAGAATAATTGCTATTTGTTTATAGAATAAAAGATCAACGGTTAATACAAATAATTCTTCAGTATATGTTCCTCCAGGAAACATGGCACTCAGCAAGTATAAGAGACAGGACAAATCAGATCTTGTAGTATAAACAAATTTAAATATCTGGACTCTGGAGCCATGTTATGAGTATAAAACCTAAGAGATTGCTTATCCAAGCAAGGCAAAAAAGAAAATGAAAACAAAAGAAATGTTGACATTCTCTCCTTACTGTAGGTTTATCATGACCCGCAGCTTTATCTGAGAAGGAATTTACCCATCGAGGCAGAAATTGCCTCCTGTGTATGAGGGCAACTTCAATAAGAGCTCATATAGGTAAAAGGTCAGAAAAATCCCTTAACAAATAGTTATTAAAAGGCCCCTTTCCTAAGTGACTACAGAGGTGTGGATGCCAATTGTTAGCATTTGTGTGTGTGTGTATTTGTCTGCTTTTATGCTACCTATTGGCCCACCATAATTCAATATGTTAATTGTAAGGAGGCTCTACCCAGAGAGGTTCTGCAAGGGGGTGCAAACTGTCCACTTTTCCACAGATGGCTGCTTTTCAGTTGCTCTACTTCTGCATAGCTTTAGAATGAATATTTCATCTCATTTCAGTGTCATATTTATGAATATTTCAGTGAAACATTTTCTCCATTTCCTTCTCCTGTAGTCTCCGGATGAATGACCAGCTTAAGCAATTTAGCATCTGAAAAATGGATGAAACATCCCAAAACACTGCAACAATGTGTGAAAGGCACAAAGCTAACTGAAGATAAGTCTATTATTCATTAACTCAGGGCCTTTCACAATCTGACTAGGAGCTTCTGATTTACCACACATGGTAAAAGAACAGCTATTCCTCAGCACAGGCTTGATGGGCAGAAAATTATACTGCACTTGCTTTCTCCATGCACTGTTAAATAATTTGCTAGCCAATCACTGAGGCTGTTACTAGCTACCCATCACAAAATGGATACAGCAGCAAACATTTCAGAACACACTTTCATTACAAACAGTGGCTCTCAGAAGCCTAAAGGCTCATCAACACAATCAAAATTCAGTTGTTACCTCAAAAGATGATTTTCCAGTGCCTCATTACCTTTCTGATCAACTTGTGTTATTTACAGGACACTATGCAACAAGGACCTAACTCACCAGAGGTAACTCCTAGGTGCTAGTGATAATGGGCTTTCCCACAAACTCAACTTATTCCTGATTTTCTTAGCAACTGATCCCCAAGCACTGAAATCAGAGTGGGGTATGTATCTTCTGCACGTTTGTTTCTCTTTGCATTTTTACAGTTGTAGAGCTGGTTTATTTTGTTCTTCACATGCCTTAAATGAAGAATAGGCAGGATTTAGGGTGGGAAGAACAACAACAGGCCATTGCTTAATCTTGTAGCATCTAATTGAAAAATACACCTCAAAGAATACTGTCTTTATATGCTGCCTTTATAGACTTAAAAACAGCTTTTGATTCTATTTCCAGGGTCAAAGGGAAAAACTTGAAGCAACCTCCACAGACCGAAGACTTCTTTATTTAATCTGAATCTTATATACTAACATTTCACTTAGGGTCCAATACAACAGGAATGGATATTTATCGAACCCAGTTATAACATCAAAAGAAGTGAAGCAGGGTTGCCTGTGTGTGCGTTATGCGCTATCAAGTCACCTCTGACCTATGGCAATCCTATAAATGAGAGACCTCGAAAATGTCCTATCATTAACAGATTTGCTCAGATTGGCTCCAATGTTATTTATTTTTTATATTAACAGTTTAGTAAGCCATATGGGCAACATAGATTGTCACCCCCCTAAACTCCTGGATTGTAAAATCTCAGTACTGTTATATGCAGATGACACAATAATTCTTTCCAGAAGCCCTGTGGGTTTAAGAAGGGCCTTAACAGCTTTTAGCCATTTTTGTAGATGAACATCTGAAAATAAACTATCAAAAGACCAAAATAATAGCATTTGGGAATAAACCCAAAATTAGGGAATGAAGAATCAATGGCCAAATGATAGAGCAAATATCTGAACACTACAGTGCAAGCAAATGGGAAAAAGAAGGCCCACTGTGAACACAGAGCAGAAATAGGACAAAAATCAACCCAAGGCGTTGTTAAATTTCTGTGAACAAAGGGTGTGCAGTACATACCAGCCACCCTGGTATAATGCAGGCAAATGCAGATCGGAAACGGCAACCTGGCAAAGACCTCAATGTTGGGGATTGTGTCTGGCTCTCCACGTGGTATCTTCAGAGCCCATGCCCCTCCAAGAAATTGCATGCCCGGGTCATTGGACCTTTCCCTATCATGGACTGAGTCAACCCTGTGGCCTATCGGCTGAGCCTCCTACCCAGCCTCCAAATCCATCCCGTATTCCACCGCTCTCTCCAGGTCCCCACTGCAGCAGCAGATTCACTCCGACCTCCGGACCCGGCTCCACCTTGGTGGACGGGCAGGAGGAATACAAAGTAGCCCAGATCCTAGACTCCCGAAGGCATTATGGGCGGCTCCAGTATCTTGTGGACTAGAAGGGTTACAGGCCTTGAAGACTGAACCTGGGAGCCAGCCGATCATGTCTTGGCTCTGATACAGCAGTTTCATCGAGCATATCCCTAAAAGCCTCACCCATCCCTTTCGAGAGAGGGGGGCCCTGAGGGGGGTGGGGGGTGTCATGAGTCAGCCAGGGCTCAGTGATAGTGAAGACTCCTCAGGGGAAGAGGAGCCCCGCACAGCCAGCCTGGAACTACCACAAGCTAAGGACTCCTCAGGAGAAGGGGAGCTAACAGAAGCTGACCAGGAGGGTGTTGATCAGCAGAGACAACCAACACCCGAAGCAGAGCCAATATCCTCTAGCTCTGATCCAGCAGGTGAAACTCAGTTAGCTGGCCCCAGCCCTCCAGTTTCACCTCCACCCTTAGAGTGCCGTAAACGGAAGCTGAGAAGGGAACTGCAGGCAAGGAGGCAAAGTGCACGCCTCCTGAGCCGGCGCCAGTTGGCCCCTGATGATGAGAAAGAGTAGGTGCAGGGTTCTTGCCCAAGAAATTGGCTGCACTCATGGCCCTTAGCCCTGGGGCTATAAAACCAGTCAAGAGAGGCTGCTGAGTGTGGATGCAACACGTACAATCACTGTGAAGCCATTCACTCTGCCTTGCCTTGCCTGAAAGCCTGACCGCAGGACCCCTAACCTCGCCTCGCCTCGCCTCGCCTGACTGATTGGAACTCTGACCTTGGACTGCCTGACTTCGCCTAGCCTGCCTGCTGGAACCCTGACCTTGGACTGAACAACCATGTCTTGCCTAGCCCCAGGAGTCTCAGCCTTGGACTGGGTGTTGGAGACCAGTCTGCTTCCCAGCCCCAGTACTAGGAACCTGCAGGCCAGTACAGTCTCATCCAGGCTGACCAAGAGCTAGGAGGAATAGGCCAGCACCAGCAGGGCAAACTGACCTCTGTTGGGACGGAGCTCAGAGCAGCAGTGCCTATGTGCTTTTCAAATTGTGCTGCTTTTTCTGCCACCAGAAGTGGCTTCCTCCCCTAACCGTTGGCCTCCATGGCTCTTGCAATTTTTTAAATCATCATTTTTGTAGTGTTATATCAACCTAACATTGTATCAATACATTCAGCAGATTCTCTGAATTTCCAGATTTTTTTTAAAAAGTAAGTCTCTAACCCCTCCCTTTGCAGAGATATAAGGAAAAAGGTGTATCTCTGTGTGACAGACTCAGTGTCAGAGGCTGAGATTTCCAATCAGTGAGCATAGAGTGGGCTGTAGAGAAACTACGTGTAAGGTTATGCTAAACCAGACTATATCATATATGATATATATATATATATATGATAATTGTTGATATATATAAGTGTTAATGCTGTTTAATTGTTAGTAACTTTGGTTTCACATGGCTCACAACATTGCAACGGAGAGGTATGTAGCACCACTCCTAATGCAATGGTCTTTAAGAGTGGGACATGTAATGGACTCAGCTTCAGAGACTGAGATTTCCAGTCAGTGTGACATGTTTCCTTCCCCCCCACCCCACAATGGGCCTAGCCTGAAATGGCAGTTGGGGATGGAATGTTGGGAGAAGCTGTCAGTTGGAGTGGGAGTGAAAGGGAGTTGGAGCCTGGTTTTTGACCAGAGAGGGTCAGCCAGAGAATCCTCTGTGTGAGGAAGAAATGTTTGTGAAGCACTGTTAGTCCTAGGACTAAAGTGGGGAAAACCAGCACTAACACCTACTTAGACTCAAGAGATCTGGGGATTATAGAGGGCCAAGGAAGTGGGTAGAGAGGAGTCTCCCCTTCAGTGCCAGGAACCGGTTTATAGCTCATAACTATAACGCCTGTCTAGTATCTAGGAAGAGTTTGTCTCAGTGGAGCACCCTTAAGTCTGGAGAGGAGGGAAAGTCATGCTGTGTTTGTGTTTGAATATATAAACTGTAACATCTGTGAAGCAGTGTCAACCTCTGAATGAAGCCAGCAACCTAGTGTTATTCCAAGTGTTTTGTGCCTCACACCAGTGAAGTTCCTGTACAAAAACCTTCCTGTTACTTAAGTTCAAACACCTGCCCACTTGCCTTTTGACTTTAACCTACTGTAAATAAACCTTCTGTTACCTTTTGAACCTCCCCAAGCCTTGAGTGCCAGGGAAGCGCAAACCCCTGATCTGTTCCCTACTAAGACTTGGCTGGGTAACGCATTTTTAATAATCCTTAAAGGTGGGAAAAGAAGGACAGTTGAAGCTTAACATCAACCATGCTACCAGAGGCTTCCCAGCCCAGTATACAGCTTCATATGCTTAAAGAGGAGTAGTTTTACCTCAGGGTAGGGAAAGGTCAGCCTAAGCCTGAGTTGGATGTGGGTTTATGGCACTCTGCAATGGAATGAGTTAGAGATTTACCCTTTTTTTAAAAAAAATGAAAGCTGGAAATTCAGAGAATCTGCTGCATATATGGTTACAATAGTAGGTCGATATAATGCTATGAAAATGATTTTTAAAAAGATAGAAATAAACCAGGAAGGAAGGAATGTGGGCAGAGGAGTAGCTTGATAATGATGAATGTCCAATAACCAAAAAGTGGGTTGGAGGTGCGTGGGAGCGGCTGGGACAACCGAAAAAAAGATTACACACGAGGACAAAACTGAATCAAAATTGGCTTCCAGAAAAAGATCAGGGTAAAAATGATCTCAAAAGAATCAGCAAAAATGGGGAAAATACCCAAAGCAAAAAGACAAAAAAAATGTGTGCATAAATCAGGGGATAAATCAAAACAGGATGGGGCCAGAAGCAACGGGAAAAAGCAGTATGGAAAATCCCAATATCTTCTAGGATAAATGATATGCAAATCAAAACGCTCTGATTGGGCTACGAGGAACTCTCTTGCAATTTACTTCCAGCTCCTTCACTTCTTGAACATGTAAATAAGTCAAAGGTTAAAGTGAATATCAGACTGATTTCAATGGGCTTAGACTGGAGTAACTCTGCTTAGGATTGCACTGTAAGTCTCATTGGGAATAACCTCCTAGTGAACTCAAATAACATTATCCTAGTTAACCTCTCCAAATTAACTGGCAGTTTCCACAAAAGCCCATTATTTCTCACACGCCATTCAATGCCCTGTGGATACTCACGACAATCTTGCTCATCTGATTTGTCTTTGCAGTCCTCATCTCCATCACACTTCCAGTTGAGGTGGATGCATTCCCCATTGCCACACCGGAACTCATGAGCTGCACAGGTACTCAGTTGGGGCTTGATTTTATAGCCACACTTCTCCACTGATTCATCCGAATGATCCTCACAGTCAGACTGGCTGTCACAAACCCAGGGCTCTGGGATGCATTGGCTGTTGTTGCACTGGAACTCACTGGGATTGCAGGTGAGAGGCGAACACTTCTTTTCATCACTCCCATCGCCACAGTCATCATCGCCATCACACACGAAGATTGTGGCTATGCAGGTCTTGTTACTGCACTGGAATTCACTTGACGAACAGACTTTGAGGTAAAAGCAAAATAGACAAGTTTAGAGAGCTCAGTATTACCTGGCAAGGCTTGTCTTATGTGCTTTCAGCCTTTCCTTAAAAAGTCACTTTCATCTCCCATATCGCATCTGTTTACCAGGGAAAACATGCTCACTTTTAAGACTTCCAATTGTGTATGCTTTTATTATGATGAACTACTGTTCTGATGCATTCATTTGTTATGCACTGAAAGCATTAGTCAAGATCTCCCTTAGCAAGATCTTTTTTTTTTTTAATAAATTTTTTTTATTGGTGAGTACATAAATTTTACATAAATTCCCCATATTACCTAAATTATAACAACTCCCACCCTTTCCCCCCTCCCTCCCTTAGCAAGATCTTTATCTACATCCACTACTTTTAAGGGCACGCCTCCAAATGTAGATTTCAGAAACTGGATGTAGTTCCTCTGATTCCTGCAGGATAATTATTCCATGCACACTAAGGCTGCAGTGTGCATTGATCCTTCCATCTCTTTCATGATTCTTGGAGGTATCTACACAATCTAAGGCTTTGCAATCTGCATTCCTGTTTCTCTGTTTCTGTGCAAAGAAAGGTCTGAGGGTATGGAAGTATTTCAATTGCTCCCTACCAGGACTGCAAGAAGCGACCATCTCTCCAAGAGAGGGGATAAAAATTCCAGCTCATTTCCTCGTGTTAATTAATTGAAACATATACAAATTTAATACTGCCTGTTGTCAAGCATTACAGCTGAACTAAACGAAAAAAATGGCCAGATGGCCGAAAATCTCTTTCAAGCATGAAAGCAGCCAGGTGGCTAATATAACTGGAGGAGTCCAAGAATTGTGGGTCAGTAGAACAGGAAGCATTGTGTTAATTTAGAGGAAAAGAACTGCAAATCTGTTGCTAATAAAGGCCGAAGAGCAATGATAAAGACACCTGGAAGAGGTTTGTGAAAGTAATCCAGTAAAATATCAGGTGCTTGGAGGAGGAGGAGGAAATTGGTGAAATGCATAAGAATATCTTGCAGACTTCTCTATACTACAGTATTCTCTGCTATAACTTTGATTACCATGCACGTCAATTTCATTCCCTTCCAAATTTAAGTACATTTCAGAATTTCACAGCATGCCTTGTTTTGAACATATTAAGTGGGATGCATACGGCTAAAACTCAGTGAGGTATGCAGGGATTTCTCTCCTGAGTTGCACTGATAAGTCTTCTTTTTCAACACACTGAACATTTTCTTGGAAGTCATGGCACAGCATTTACATACAAATTGCAATACTCTGAGCTATAAAGTTGGACTGCATTCCCCTCGCCCTTCATCTTGGCCTGCTAGATTTAGAACTGAAACAGATACATCCTAGTGTCCTAGCTACAGCTAGTAATGGTCACTTTGATTACCAAAAGAAAATACATCTACCTTGTCAAGAATTACCATAGAATGCACTTAATAATTTCTAATTTCCTTGGTAATGAAGAAAACAACTATTCCAGTGATTTCAAAGATCCTTGGGAAAATTATCACATGTATAAATTAGGTTAAATGAAACTGTTCTCTTAATTGCTCTGTGCAGTGCTTTGTTGTAACTAGGTGAAATAGATATTGCTGCTGCACAGTTCTCACGATAAGCTACACTGCTTAGATGTGTTAATAGCTGATAATAACTACAACAATGCATAATGATGATGATGTAATAAAGTGGATGCAACTGTTGACCATCTCATCAGAGGGTGCAGTAAGATTGTACAAACTGACCACAAAAAGCACCATAATTCAGATTCAGATTTCAGATTTATTATGGTCAAATGACCAGCAAGAAAAAGATCACATATACAAACCACAGTTCCTATCTACATAAAAAGAGAGAAAAGATTTAGTTAAAACTGTTATCATACTCTGCAGATAATAAATCCTAAAAAATAAAACTATCTTCAATCTCTCCTTTTGTTACTGTCGAGGAAATAGTCTTCTTAGTATCTTCCAACAAGTATTTCTTTTTTTTTATACAATAAACATTTAATACACTACAATACTATCGTATGTCATATTCACATGAAACAAAATATAAGTGACCATTTTGTTATCAATGAAATATATTAAGAAGTAATATTAACAAGTATTTCAGCAGCACAGAATCTACAAATTTCAAATGATTATCCAAAGATTTAAACTTGGAGAGTAATGGATATACTAACTGCTGTCTCTCTTCGGAATACAACTGACAATGTAAGAGAATATAAGCAACGGTTTCAACTTGCTTCTCTGGGCACATGCAACATATTTGACGGATAGGCCTCCGAAGAAACCTTCCCTGCAACACATTAGAAGGGGAGGCATCGAAACGTGCTCTAGAAAAGGCCTATCTGTACTTTTGGTGCATAATGTTAGAGAGATATGGGGCTGCTGCAAATCCAGACCATGATTTAAGACTACTATACATACCAGGTAAGAGAAAGCACCATAATAAAGTAGCTGCAAAGTTGCATTGGAATTTATAGAAAAACTATGAGCTATCATCTATGAAATACTGGTGGAAACATAAACCTGAGAAAGTTGTTGAAAATGAGAAAGCTACAGTCTTATGAGACTTCAAAATACAAAAGGATAAGAAGTTAAAACATGATACTCCAGATATTACTGTGGTTGAAAGTAAGGTCAAACTGATTGATGTGGCAATCCCAGGTGACAGTTGAATTGAGGAAAAAGAGATTGAAAAGATAACAAAATACCAAGATTTAAGATTTGAACAGCAGGATTTCAGTCCAGCGGCAGTCTTGAAAGCTTATACCCTGAAAATCTTGTCGGTCTGTAAGGTGCCCCTGGAGTCAAATCCTGTTGTTCTATTGCAGACCAACACGGCTACGTACCTGAAACTAGGAAATGAAGTTTAGCATCTCTGGAAGAAACAGTGCTGGGGCGATTTCAAAAGTACTAACTAAAACAGCTAGGCGATATTGGCATAGACAAGATAACAACTGGACAGTTACCAACAGCCACACTACTTGGAACACGCCACATACTAAGATGATATCTCACTAATTCCTAGATTCTTGGATAAATCAGTAAGTAGTTTGATCAGAGTGGTCTCTACCCTAACCTTCTACTGACAGACTGAGCACAAGTTACCTTCTAAATGCAGTTATTTCATATGAGACATAATGGAAACAGAATTTTAAAAATAACCTTTGTCACTACAAGGGATAGGAAAAATAAGGATATTCAGTAAATAAGCTCAAAACTACTTACAGATAACACAAGGCTTTTGTCAGGCTCAGTAATCATAGTGTTTCAGTCGTCAGTTCCTGGGTGCTGACTGCTGAGAACAGTTAACAGCTAAGTTTGAGGTGAATATTGGCATTCCCTCATCCTCAAGATTCTCACAGTGTAAATGTGACTTCCTCTCAAAACCCACAAATCTGTCCCTTCAGTAACTGAGCCCTGAGGCAACTATTGTCTCTTCCTCAAGCCTCAACTATGCTAACCTGCTTTATCACCAAAGACAAACTTCAAAGTCTCTCAAGAAAGGACTGTCAGCCTACCCCTCTTTAAGCACAAATCCTATCTTCAAACATTCACTGTTTTAGCCTGCTTAAACTGAAGAGAGAGTCTGAGACGTACCGGGGGAATCCAACCATTCTGTAAGTAGCCTTCCACCAACTTAAGTGGCTTCTTAGACAACAGGAAAGTCACTTAAGTTGAGGGAAGGCTCCTTAAACTGGAGGAAGACTTCAAACTTTAGCTGAAAGGCAAGGTGGGATAGAAATATTTTAGTAAGTATATTAATAAATAAACTTTGTTCAGTGGAGTGGTACGATCAAGTTAGGATCCATTCTTCTAACTGTGGAAGGTACAGAGAGACTATACTTACTGCTAATGTAACATTTCAGAGTTGCACAAAAGAAATTGCCTTTGTAGCACTGGTTCCAATGGATTAGAAATCATTGAACAACATTTGTATAAGCTCTTGATCTCCCCTCCTCCCCAAGCCCGCTTTTGGCAAGGCTAAAGCAAATTACACACTTCAGCTGGGAATGTATTTCCATTTCTAGAGATCTAATGAGCATTTTTTCTTTCTTCATAAGCTCATCTCCACCCCTCCTTCTGCTTGTATGTTTTATTTTCTCTTTTGAAATCTGTCAAACATGCAAATCAGAGATTTCCACACATATGTGCGAAAACGACCCTTCATCAGAATACAATAATACAATAGTTCTTGCTTTACATGCTGCATATGTACCTCTGTGCACATCTATCAAAGGACCTCTCAAATAATTAGTGGATGTTAACAGTAAATGATCATAAATAAATTGGCTTTAGCGGGAACCATCTGTGTACATGCTTTGATTTTGCTACCTGTTGTATTACAAGCTTCTTTAGTATGCAGGAAACGAAACAAATATGGATTTACTTTTGGTTCTTAAAAAAGAAAAAACAAGATCCACGTTGCAAGAATGAACTGCCACAATTACAAATGCCAAAACTACTTCAAAATTTGAAGTTCTCTCAATATAAACCTTCAAATCCTGGACAAGAAGGAACGTTTAACTAAGAGACTTCAAAGTAATAAATAACAATTATAAAACGTACTCAGTAGGATTATTTAATCCATAAATAGCCTCCATGGTTTTAAAGGTTTAAAAGACAAAACAAAGTAAATGTTCCCTTTCCTTACTTCTCCCTGTTTTGAAAAACTGAAGGAGTACAAACAATGCCGGGGAGGGGGGAGGGGAAACATGCCTATTGGACTGTAGGACAATCTATATATGTCATGGCCAAATGTTTTGTTCTCTGAAAAGCTGATTTGCTTATGTTTTGCATAATATTTCATGTTTATGTCTGTGTTAGTAGATTCTGGGGCATAGGGGGTACACTGGTCATCAATAGATATGCAAGTGGCCTTTGTCATTCCTCTCTTTAAGGATGCTTTGTAAAAAAATACAATTAAAAGTTTAATTAAAATGTTTCTTCATATGTTCATTTTTCAGAAGCACTACTAAGACTGACAGTTTGATCAAAGGCCGGCTTTTTCGATGATTAGCCCTACCCTAGAGAAGAGAAATAACAGAGTAGAACATTCTAGAGCTGGCTCAAGAAGACACTGCAGCCCCCAAGTCAGGATATCCAAACAGTGCTCCTTCCATGGCCAAATAAATAAATACAACCAAATAAAGCAACTGACAATTTACCATCCTTTAATGGCATCCCAGTCCTGCCATCTACCATGCCTTCCTCTCTCTACCTTGTGGAAGAATCAGCCCTGGAGGGTATTTCAACTGTATATACAGTCAGGGTTTCCAGGCGTGAGAAAGGTTTGAGACTTTGAAAAGTGTTACATTTTTCTAATACTGTAAACTGCTAGAAGGTTTTCTTGGCTAACTGTACCTAATTTAACCAATTAATTGTTAATTAATCCACTGAACATAAAAGACAGAGTTTTTTTCAAACTATTTAATAAGCATTATTGCCTCCCAAGATATCAGAAAGAAGTTTATTATTGTGAAAAAAAATCCTTTTGTGTGTATGTAAGCAATTTCCAGTACTATGAACTTGGCACTGTGGACGAATCCAATTCAAGTACACTTTCCAACTTGTCATTCACAAAATGATTATCAGATCAATTAATGCTCTCTGTTCTCATTGTAAAATATCCAACAATCTGAACAACTAACAGGCAGGTGGAAGGATGTGCTTTCAAACTGTATTGTGAAAATGGAATGATATGTGTCCACTTATTCTCCAGTTTAGGAGAGAAACCTGAGATACACTGGCAATTTTGCAACTACCACCAGCTTGATAACTTCCCCAGAAACAAATGAGGCTATGCATGTAACTGACAATTAGAAGACATATTGGATACATAGCATGTCACATTGAAGCTGCTAATACTATTTGTTACAGAATAAAAACATGGTCTAGCAACATGAAATACAGCAGGAAATCATATTCCTAAAATGGTTACAGTGGAATTTTGGAATTATTTCCCTGGGAAAACTATGGATTCAAAAGACCTGTTGCTCATTTTGAAAATATGACTTGGTTCAGATGGAGAATGTCTGACAAATGTTAATCTGATGCCTCAGTACTGCCCTAGGCTGGTTCCCCACTACAACCTTTTGTGCTGCTCAATTTGTTCTGTATTTAGCTGCAAGTGGAATTGAAATAGGGATTCCATACAGTATTTAATAAAGTGCAATGTTCCCCCTAAATAATCCAGTCCCATAGGCAAGATCCCATTCTAGGTTTGCTTTCTCTCTCTTGTTTGCAGGCTAGTTAATTACTTTTAGTTTTCTCATGAATAAATGCTTAATAGTCAATTCTTGTGGGTGGAAAGGGGCTTCAAACACGGGATTTTTAAAATTTGCAGTAAATCAAATAATGAATTACTCAAAAAAGTGTTTATTATATTATTTTGCAAATGCCATTAGAACTATAATAAACATTTTTAAAACCCTGTTGTCTTTGACATCTTACAAAGCCCCTCCTCTCATCTGATTCACAAGAAAAACAACAAATAATTTGTTAGACAAGAAGGAGAAGTGGAGGATTAAGATTTTTAAAGGGGTAGTAGTCTGAGAAGCCTTAATAATTCTATTAACTGTCTATGTAGGCACTTGGGTGATGCAGTTGTGTTTTATGCAAGTGAAAAAAGCCACAAAAGGGAAAGTGACATAAAAATACTGGAATGCGATGGATTGACCATAATGTGTTCTAGGGTTGCCCACCTCCATCTACAGCCTAGCGATCTCCCAGCATTTCATTTGCTCTCTAGTCTACAGAGATCCATTCCCCTTGGAGAAAGCAGTTGTTTTGGATAGAGGACTCTAGGGCATCACACCCCTGCTGAGCTCCCTCTCCTCCCCAAACTCCACCTTGTACAGACCCTATGCCCAAATTCCCAGGAATTTCTCAACCTGGAGTTGGCAACCTTAGATAGTACATAAAAACTGAGTGAACAAATTATGGACTCAACTGTAGTGAAGTCAGTAAGAAATGCTTCTTTCCATACCTTCCTCTCTCAGCTATTTTGTAGTTCATCAGGAGCATCAGAGCTTGACTAGAACTGTAAGGAACATATTTGGGTCAAATGGGTTATAAAGCTTTCTCTTAATAGTAGGCCCAGTGGAGGAGTTTTGCTTTCATTCTCTGGATACACTAATTGCAGGTTAGAACAAATTCTTCCTAGGTCAAACTATCTTTTCCACCTTATCTTGCAATGAGTTGCTTTTTACAAACTACGTCTTGACTGTGAGGTACCTCTGGCATGATGTACTCCAGCCCCTCCAGTTCTTTGATTCAAGTAGTAATTTACTTGATTCATTTATATTATTAGAGATGTTTAGGTACTGATGCTGCCTCAAGGAAAGACATTTAGATTGTTTTTAAGACTTTTTTTCTGTATCAGAAATATTTCTGTATCAGAAATATTTTAAAAATCAACTTGAATTCAAAGGCCTAGAAGACTACATGAGGTACTCCCTTGAGAGTGTTAACTTTGACAATGGACATTTGGAGATACTATGCTGAGAAAAAACTGTATTAGATGCTGCTTTCATATTGAGGTTCACATAAGACATGCCATTAACTGAACAGGAAACAACATGTGCTTGCCTCCTGGATTTCTCCCCCTTCTTGTTTAGGAAAAAAAAAGTATCTGGTAGAGTCTTAAAAGCTTTCCTTTTGTCAAATTAAAGTTATCAGATTACAGTCAGATCTTCTGAATCTCTGTTGAAAGGGGTTTACAAACTCAATATTCTGATTAGAAAAAGGAAATCGGATTAGAAAACTAGTGGCGCAATATGTGCTAAAATATTCCCAATGCTAGGTCCAAACTAAACTACTTCTCATCTCAGATCAAGGCTGTATCTCAAGCCAATTCCAGATCTCTGCGTTGGTGTGGTTAAGGTACAGCAAAACAAGAGGCCTGTACCAGTAACCAAGATGACAGAAGGTAAAGATAAATGCTGATGGAACAGCGGGAAAGTGAAAATGTATTGATGGAATACTAGTATTTGTCTTTGCCTTATTTCATTGTGGTTAAAGCACACCACTTTTGAGGCCTACAGCAAGCAATAATGATTTGGGAAGCAACACTAAATCTTGTCTTGGAATGGTTTAGGGTGGTGGCGAATTCCAGCACTGATGGAAATTTTTAAAAATGCTGGCATATCTTAAAGGTTCACCAGGACCAATCAATGCCACCATCACATCAGTGTAACTCCAGCACTGGAGTAGGAATGGGCAGCATCAGGAGTCGACTGAAGTCCTGTGGTGTCTTAAGCCTCCTCAGCTTGGTCATGCCTCTAGGGTGGGCGTCATTTCATGCTGAGGCAGTACTAACAATGCCCATACAACTCATGCAGAAGGAAAACCCAACCACCTCCTTCCATGCCCCCAAGCCTTGGCACAGCTTAGGCTGCTAATTAGGTATGCAGCCAATCACAATGCTCTCTGTATAATTCCCACATGCCCCCTAGCCTTTACAGTATAATAAAAAGATACTGTTTTCCTCTAGAGAATTTCCATGTTTGTAACTGGCAAAGAACATAAAAAGAATTTAAAATGATCCAGAGCTGGAGGGGGTGTGGGTAGTTTATCCAGCAAAAGTATTTGATAAATAAGGTAAGGTTGTGAAAGAATGCTATACTCTCAGTTTTACAATGTTGTTTAACTACTGGACAGCTGGAAAGATTAATGCTTATGCTTTATATCCCAGCTATTCAGAAATTAAATGTTGTGTACAGCTGCTACTTTATCACTGCTTAAAGTATTAGAGCTCCTTAGGAAGCAGGAGAAATTGCAGGGGAATCCTAATTGTTCTTTAGGAAATGTCTCATCCCATATTTAAATTTATCCCAGAGGTTCACAAAAATAAAAAAATAAAAAGACGTTGTGCTTGACTAATCACACCCACATGATGAAATATGGGTGGCTTTGGCACATACATATCAGCTGTTCATCATAATTAATTAGAGTACCTTCTACCACAAGCATCTGGTTCACCAACACTCTCTGGTTTTGGACACAGTCTGGTCACACTGATTCATGTTTCTGTAACATTGCAGCTGGATTACTGTAAAGCACTCTACATTGGGCTACCCTTGAAGACAACCCAGAAACTGCAGCTAGTTCAGAAGGTAGCAGCCCACTTATTGGCAAGGTCTAGCCAATGGGAACATCTTGTGGATCTTTTAAAAAGCTACTCTGGCTGCCAGTTTGTTTCCTTCCAGTTCAAGGTACTTATAGCAACAGACTCACATATCTAAACTTAAATGACTGTTTCCTCCTATATGTCCCTGTACATCAACTTATTGTCCTCAGTACTCTGGGAGTACTATATCCCGTGAAGTATGGAACTTCAACATTAGGTCTAAATTCTAGGATTGTCCTAAGAACCACTGTCCCTTGGTAAATTTTAAGGAAGGGGGAATCTGAGCGTAATGCAGCCAGTTTACTTACTCTCATGGCTGATAGCTATTAAGAACACCACTTTTGTGGTGAGAAAACATATGTGGCATGTAGTCAACGGTTCAAAGAGTTTACTTATTAGTTTCGACAATACCAATTGTAGTGACCACTGAGGTACTATCTTAATCACTTTTAGGAATAAGTTCCTTATGCCCTTCAAAAACAACTTTGATGGTGAAAGAAAAATTTTCCTGTCTAAAGGAGGATGAAAGGCTAAAATAGCTGCTAAGTAAACCTTGATCGAGGAGTTAGACAATCCTTCCTGTTTTAACTGAAGTAGGAATTCTAGTATCTGGGCTAGAGAACAATCTGATAGGTCTAGTGATGGAAGTCTGGTCCATTGAGAGAATTTCTCACATTTATAGGCGTAAGACTTCCTAGTAGAATCTCTTTTAGCATTTAGAATCACCTCGGTGACACTATCAGAGAGCCTGCCTATTGTTGGATCAACCATGCAAGTTCCAAAGCAGGGGACGCGACGTCCAAGCAGACCAATTCCTCTTAAAACGCAGGCATGGAAGTTCAAATCAATGTATACTTAGAGAATCCACATGTTCCTTTTCATTTCATCTTTATTCTTCTTATTTCCAGGGTTATAAATTTAATCCATATTCTATCATACAGTATAATCGTCCCGCCGTGCTGCCCCGACTGGAGCTCCTGGTGGGAGATTGGCAACGGGTTCGCAAGCCTCAGTTTTTCCCGTTTCGCCACCACCGCTTCTTCACGGCCTTTCAAACTGCTAGTTGTGGCTACTTGTTATGCTCTACTCCAAAGTTTTTCTTTCGCCTTAGTCTACAAAACCAGGAGAGGGAAGTATTGCAGCTAGTGTTTAATCTGTCTGACCAACCCCTTACCACCATTGAAATTAGAGCTTTGGACAAGGGTTTGTTCCAACAGCACGATACAATGGTTTCAAAATGAGGGTAGACCTCTTTACATTGTTTAGATTGATTAAGCTGAAGAGACTTTTTGGTAATGTGGCCCCTAAGAAGTTGGGAGGCATTAAACATCGTTCCACCTTTATTCCCAGAATTAATGATGGTTACATTGACACCGTTGAGAAATTGGTTATGTCTAACGTAGAAAAGCTGGAAAGAAACCCAATAAAATGTTGGCAAAATTTGTCTAGTTTGGAATGATCAGCATTATTATCTCTAGATAAGGACCCCTCAATTGTGCTGAAGCCGGCAGATAAGGGAGGTGGTGTGGTGGTCCTTAACACAAGAGATTATCTACATGAGATAGAAAGCCAACTGGCCAATGCTGATAATTACCAAGCAATTGGGGGAGACCCTCTAGTGCGTATACAAAGGTTGATTCGGGTGGTGTTGGAAGAAGCCTTACTAGCGGGCGATATAGATGATAATGCCTTTAAGGCTTTGGTAAATCTATCACCACGTACACCAGTTTTTTACGTGTTGTCAAAAATTCATAAAAATAGGTCTCCACCCCCCTGATGCCCGATTGTGTCAGGGACAAATTCAGTCTTGGAACCCCTGTCTTTCTGGATAGATTATGTTTTACAGCCTATTGTGCAGAATACAACTACGTACATTAAAGACACCACTGCCCTAATTGGGTCTATTGAACAGCTTAGAGTCCCCGATGAAATATGTTTAATGACCATGGATGTGGAAGCCCTTTACACCTCAATTCCACATGAAGGTGCAAGGATAGTAATTGCTAATGCATTGTCTTCCCGCACTTCTGACAATCCACCTGCTCATTTACTTCTCCAACTTGTGGACATTATATTGGAAATGAATTACTTTAGATTCAAGGACCAATATTATTTACAGTGTAAAGGGGTTGCCATGGGTTGTCCGGTGGCACCCAGTATCGCCAACCTATACATGGCTGACTTAGAGACTAAATATTTCTTGAACCCTTTAGTCAATCCTTTTAATAAAGAAATAACTTACTTTATGAGGTACATAGATGATCTGGTCCTGGTCCTGAAGGGAGGAGAATCATGTGATGCACTTGGCAATTGGATGAATACAATTGATAACAATATCAAGTTTGCCTGGCAGGTACATAGGCAGCAGATTAATTTTTTGGATGTTACGATTTATAGAAGATCTCAACACAGGTTGGGGGTTAAATCGTTTAGGAAGGAGATG
Organism: Eublepharis macularius; assembly: GCF_028583425.1. NCBI lineage: Eukaryota > Metazoa > Chordata > Lepidosauria > Squamata > Eublepharidae > Eublepharis > Eublepharis macularius. Next base: position 85,945,855 of record NC_072794.1, on the reverse strand, counting down.
GACAAATGGTCTTATTTACATTATTTCTCATTCCACAACTCCCGGTTGAGACAAAATATACCTTTTGGACAGTTTTTACGTGTCAAAAGGAATTCAACCAATATCAGTGATTTTCATAAGGAAGTGAAAATTATGGGAAAGGCCTTTCTATCTAGAGGTTACCCCCAGACGGTGGTCAAATTAGCTGAACAACGAGCTAAAGTAATACCGAGGGACTCTCTTTTGATCCCTAGATATAAAGAAGAAACCTCTAGGATTGTATGGTCTATAGACTACTCACCTTTGGCTTCCCAAATTGATAACATTATTAAACATAATTGGCTGGTAGTTAGCAGCATAGCGGGTTGTGAGAACCCTCCTGTGATGGGATTCAGGAGGACGAGGAATATAAAGGACATGGTGGTGCATTAGGATTTTAGGGAATCATCACCTAAACAACCCCTGCCCACAGGGCATTTCCCGTGTGGGCACTGCAGCATGTGCCCACTGTCAATTAGTATTCAGAGTTTGACACATCCTGTCACGAAAAAGCATTTATTTACCAAGGATTTTTCCATGTGTGTGACTCCTTATGTAATTTACTTTATTAAGTGTCCTTGTAACCTGCTGTACGTAGGCAGCACAACCCGCCAGGTGAAAGTCAGAATACAAGAGCATTTGTCTAAAATCAGAACCAAAAATATGGAGGCACCACTTACACAACATTTTGCCACGTACCATTCAAGTGAACGTGAAATGAGGTTTTCAGTGTTGAAAGTCCTTGATGGGAAAAATATGTCCAATGCTCAAAAGGTGCTCCTTCAGTTGGAAACAGAGTGGATCTTTAAGTTGGATCAACCATGCAGTCTGGGTAGATTGTGATGTAGAACCCCTTGACAGTGTAACAGGTCCGGCTCTAGAAGTAGCCAGCGTATCATTCCTTTGGACTACTGCATTAAGCGATGGAACCATGGCTGTCTGGGCCAGAATGGTGCCACCACTATGACAGAAGTGTTGTCTATTAGGATCTTGTTGCTCATGTGTGCAATGAGGGGCATGGGAGGGAATGCATAAAACAGGTAACCTGTCCAGAGAATTTGAAATACATCTCCCAAAAAAGTTTTCTCCATGCCTCCTCTGGAACACAACACAAGGGCCTTTCAGTTTTCCTTTGTAGCGAACAGGTCCACCGGCAGGAAGCCCCATTCCAGAAAAAATGGTTCTATGTAGGTCTGTTTTATCGACCACTTGTGATTTTTGGAACCTAATCTGTTTAAAGTGTCCATGGTGACACTGGTTGCTCCTGGAATGTAATGGCTTGGATAGTCATGCCGTGATTGATGGCCCATTCCCAGGTGGCAACAGCTTCCATGCATAGTCTTTTGGAGGGTGTACCTCCTTGTTTGTTCAGATAATACATAGCTGAACAATTGTCTGTCAGTATCCTTCACCATATCTGCAAACGATGGAAGTGCATAACGAATAGCTCCAAGTTCTAGCATATTTATGTGTAATTGTCTCTCCTGTTTTAACCACTTACCATAGGAATAGAGTTGACTGCAATGTGCTCCCCACCCAGACATCGAAGCATCGAAGTAATGGTTAGATCTACCTCCTTGGATCCAAAGTCCATGCCAGTAAGCAAATGGTCACCTGATGCCCACCAGGAAAGTGACCTAATGATGGCCCTTGGAACGGTATACTTTCTGTCCAGTGAGTGAACAGTTGAGTGGTGGACTGAAAGGAACCAAAGTTGTAATCTCCTCATGTGCAGTCTATCCATGGGTGTCACCATAGTGGTCGCTGCCATGAGTCCTAGTAAAGTTTGGATGGCTCTAGCTTCCTGTGCTTATGAGATGGTTGGTGGGTGTCGAGTCAGTTCTGACATGCTAAGAGAGGTCAATGGTAGATGGGTCCGAGGTTGACGCACTTCAATCAAGCTGTGAGTTTCTTGAGTCAGATGTCGAGCTTGCATCCGAGTCAGAGGCACTGTTGGATCAAATGAACTTGACGCTCTAGAAGTCGAAGGACCTGTCGGATCTGAGCTTTGCCTATCTTGGTCCATCGGATTCATAACCAATGTCGGAGTCAGGTGTTCCAATGATTTGGTGATAGTGGAAGTCTTTGACGCCGAGTCTGGCCAATGCCGATAATGCCCGCTCTCATAGAAAGGCTTTGAGCCTCGTGGCTCTTTCTGTCCGCACTTTCAGGGTGAAATTCTGGCAGTGCTTGCAGGCTGCCACACTGTGCCCTTTCCCAAGGCAAGTAAGATAGGTTGTATGCCCGTCAGTTTGGGTCATTTTGGTAGCGCATGAGGTGTGTTGCTTGAAAAGAGCTTTGTCAAACATTTCGGGCCGACTCATTCACAGTTCTCCGAAGAAGATGGCTTACTCAATCTGAGCAGATTGCTCTAGTGTACCTCTTCAACTGGCAGCGAAAGAGGAACTGAGGGTGAAGGGGCACCCTCTCCCAGGTTTTGGCAGGAAACACCCGCACATGTACTCTGGGACAGTTTGGTAGGCCTGTGCACATGCAGTCCCATGTGGGACTGCACAGAAAGACAGACAATGAAACTAGGGTTCCAGAGTGTTCACAGCGGAGCAGGAGGGAGGGATGTGTTCCTGCACGGAAGACCACTCGATAAACAACAGTTACAGATAAGTGCAACCCTGTTTTCATATTCATGGTTTCTATGCAGTTCCACATTGGGAGAGTAGCAAGCTCACTTACTGAAGGAAGTGGGTGTGAAACTCTCAAAATAGGTGACTATAGAGGACCACCTTCCCAACAGATGTGTAGAGTCTTACTGACATTCACCTAGAGGTGTTTCTAAAGAAGCAGGGAGCTCTCTAAAAGTGTCCCTGACAAAGTACAATTAGGAATGCAGCAAAGAAAAAAAAATGTTATTGTGGGGACAGTCATGTTAGGTAAAAGGCATTGAGCAATCATACACTCAAGAGAGAGTGTAATGGCCTCTACCAACCCACAAAAGAAGTGTGTGAGAAGATACTGCCAGGTTTCTCTTGGACCTGAATGACTAATTTAACCAATAGTGTTGTGAGACATGAGGGCTGAAAGCCAACTCCTGACAGGGAATCCTGGCCTGGGCATTGGACATGTTAACATTGTGAAACAATATGAATGGGACGGGGCATAGGTTAGAAACCCACAGAGTCAAAGGACAGTATGCACCATCAATTAACCTTGTGCTGCTAGCAGAACAATCTGCACAGCAAAAAAATTCCAGGAGATCATTGAACAGTCTTAATAAAATGTGAATTGATTAAGGCAAAGGATACTTTTTTTCAATTAGTAGGACAAAAAAAGGAGGTTCCTCTGAAAAGGGTCTATAACCAACTATCAACAGACAACAGGAAAAGAGCTATAGTGCAACCTCAAATGTGGTACCATAGTTGTTGTGCCTTTTATAAACATCCAAGGTGTTGGAATTCTGCCACTAGCAGTCTGTACCCCCAACAGCAGAGTGTAAATTAGGGCTGCCAGGTCCCCTTTCCCTCTTGGTGGTAGGGTGGGGGACCTGGCACTCACCTTTTAGGACTTCTCTCTCTAACACTAAGCACCTGCAATCTCTCGACGCAGTGTGATATCACTTCTAGGATTGACGTCATCGCGCCCAGTGGTGAGCATGCTCTTGCCCTTTACAGGGACCAATTGCGCACTGGTCCAGAAGGTTTCTTGCCTCCTGGACCCATTTCCCAGGGCGTTTTCCCCAGTCTGCCAGTGGGCAGAGGCTGGGAGCAAGGGATCTATTGCCCCCACTGGGGGACTGGTAGCCCTAGTGTGAATAAGACAGCCAAGCACAACTGTAAAGACTACAATACACAAAATTAGATAACCTGGACCTAAAATAGGCTTTTCCATCTGCCCTTCTTTACAAATAAGGAGGACTCAAAAATAACACCCTTTTTTCAGTCTCAGGAGGAATTCTGAAGTGAATAGTTAATTAATGAGAGGACAGGCAACCTCCATGAGAGATGAGGTAGGGAAGACCTTGGGTCTTTTGAGCACATAAAGCAACATGTGTGAAAAGGAATTGTAGGAAAACTGTGAGCAGTGGACAAGGCAGCAGACCACTAAATTTTTATTTTCTCTTGTAGAGTAAATCATCAATAAGGATAGACAAATGGATTTAAAGGATTTGACAGCAAGCCCGTATCTCTCCATAGAGTGTTGTCTATCTGGACTGAAGAATTCAGAGTCTCTGTGTGAAGTCACAGTAACAGCCACTACTTTTTTTCTAAGTCCTAGCATGGAAGTGATGTCATTGCACAGCTTGGGAGTGCGTGCATGAACTGAAGGTGAGTGCAGGGTCTCCTACCTCCTGCCAGGAGGGTAAGGGGACTTGGCAACCCTATACTCAAGGGTATCAGGGAAAATCAGGATGGCACAAAGCTACAGCCTTGAAGAAGGAGCCATTGTGAGGAGGCTCTTACAGGTCACACCTCTTGGCTTAGCCCTTGGTAATCAAGGGTGCCAAGGAAGCAATCAGGCTGGCACCAAATCACAGCCTTGGAGAAAGAGCTGTTGTGAGGAGGCTTTGATGGGCCACACCTCAGGACTTAACCTTTGGTACTCAAGGGTGCTAGAGAGGGGGAAGGTACTTTTAATCAGGCTGGCATAAAACCACAGCCTTGGAGAAGGAGCTGTTGTGAGGAGGCTCCCGCAGGTCACACCTCTGGACTTAGCCCTTGGTAATCAAGTGTAGCCAGGGAGGAAGCAGGTGAATTTTCCAGCATCTTGAAGAAGCCTTTCTTGAGCCATAACAACAAAGGGAAAGACAGGGACTTTTCTTCTTTAACTGTAGTTGTATTCTTCACTAGAATGTCTACTGAAGATTAAAAACTTTTAAAAGAAATCTCCTCAGCCTCAAGGGTAAGGTGGGGGAAAAGCAGAGAACAGTAATGGAGATCCTCTCTCTGCAGAGGCCAAAAGAACTGAGGGAATAGCACCCTCCTCCTGGTTATGTGATGTTTTTATCAGGAAAGTGCCAAAGGGAGGAGGAGTGCTCCTAGTCTTCTAGAAAGCTCTGGAAATCTTCGTGGCTGGCCTGCGTGTGTGTAGTCCCAACATGTGTCTACCCAGAAGCCACAAACATGAATCTGAGATTTTAGTTCTACTGGTTTAAACTATAATGTTTTAAATGTGACTTGTAAACTGCCTTGAGCCAAAAGAAAGGCAGAATATATAAATATTTTAAAGCAAGCTCCACAAGGCCCACAAATTGTGCTCAGAATGAGCACAATGTCATGTGGCTGCTCCTTTTCAAATCAGGGAACTTCCTGTATTCCATGTCAGGGGGAAAAACCATGTGGTAGCAGCCCAATTTATAAAGCTGTTGGTAAGGTGAATTATGGATGCTTTGATATATGAAATTTTGCATGTGTTAGTTGCTACTAAGTAGGAAAGTGCATGGATGCCACATATAGTTCCTCGTGGATGACAAATCAGCATGTATGTTTTGTCATTTACATGCATTGTAAGAAGCCACAATGTGTATACATGAAAAAAGAAATGCATACGGATTCCAGATGATGAGCAACATATGGTATTCGTGAAACTGCCAATGTGGAAATGGTTTCTATGTGGGAAATTTCATGGAGTGTGAAGTAGCCCTTAGTTTAAGACTAGAAAACATTGCCTAAGCTATTAATATTATAGGACTGGCAAAACGTTTGTTTTAAAGCAAGCATGGGAGAAGGTAGGCATTTTTTCATCTTCCCATCACAGAGAGTGCACTCATGTTTGCTATCTTTTGATTACTGCAGAAGGAATTACAAGAGGGAAGGAGAAGACCATGGGAAAGATGCTCTCTTTTCCTCAGGCAAGAACAGGAATGCTTTGAAGGATGCAAGATTCTAGTGCGCATTGGAACCAATGTACTGTACAGAATAATGAAGTATATGGGAGGGCTACCACCAAGCAATGGTGCCCTTTGCCTCATCTCCACTTTCAATAGGTACAGCAGAATAATCCCTGAGAGAAATCACCCACTGACGGCACATTAAGGCCTTTTTAAAAATCATGCTATAAAGTATATGATATAAAACACTGCACAATATTTTTGAATGAATACTTGCTTCAACAGCTGTGTGTGTATGGGGGGCAGGGATGATTCTGCTTAATCTCCTTCTAGACTTAGTAAAAGATATGCTCAGTAAAATCAATCCAAAGCTGTTTCTGTTTGAAGAAACCCCTGCTACTCTCCAGCTTTCCCAGATAAAAACATCACTTCAAATGCCTAACTCAACAGATCAATGGAGAGAGATGCATCCATTAATAGTATGGATATTTCATCAATGAGACCACTGAGCTGCAGGTTGTTTTGTCTCTGGAGTAGAATTAAGCAGGATGCCTTGTGTTTTGGGTAACTACTGCTTAAAGCTAACAACTTGATGGTTCATGAGAGCACTTAAACTCAGATTAACTGGTGCTCAGGAAGGAAGAGAATTACCGCGCTTCCCAAATACAGAAGTTTTAGTACCATATCAAAATAACATCAAAAACACTAATGAGGGAAAAGTCCACAGAATCAAATGTAGTGATTGATGAAGACTTGTAAGATGAGCCAATCACAATCTGCACAATGTTCAAACGGCAAGTAGACAGGGCTTCTGGTTTACTCCCACATTTCGGCATTTCCGTCCCTTCCTCAGTAAAGGAAACTGGCAGGACATCTACAAAGAATCACAGACTATCTAGCATCACAGATATTTTCCAGTACAGCATAAGAATACACAGGTAACACGTACAAATATAAACTCACCAAACATACAATCAAAGTTGAATATTTTCTCCAATCTTAGAAATAAAGTTATCTATGTCGATGTGCGTTCTAAATCTCTAATATTAGTGAGCAAATGAATGTTATTTACAGTATTTATCAAGTGCAAAAAGCAAATGGAATAAAGCTGCACTACCCTCCTACACTTAAAGAGATTGCAATCTACTCGCACCATTTTACAAGGGGGAAAATGTTTCAATAAATGGTGATGTTTTAATTTAACACGGGAAGAGAGGCACAGGCTTCTATACTGTACTATGACGCTGGGAAGGAATAAGACTTCTTTTCTCTAACTTCATTGGATGAATAGTGACCTACCACAACATGCTGCAGTAACCACTTAGTGAACCAGACAAATATATCATCCTGCCAAGTGAGAAAAAGACTTTCATTATTTACCTACAGACTTCCAATCAGTTGCAGAAGAATGGTAAAATTCTCTATGCTGCTTAGCACCATATAGACAGATAGCTTCTCAAAAATTTTCATTCATTCATTCATTTGATTTATACCCTGCCCTTCCCGCAAGCGGGCTCAGGGCGGCTTCCAACAATATTTCAATCAATACATTAAAACCACTTAATCCAAATAAAAAGATTCAGGCACCACTGATCAAACCAGGCTGCTATAAAATCACTACAAGCCACGGGAACTAACCTACCATATAGTACTTGGTGGTCAGTAATCACCTGGGTGCTAGTGGACCAATCTCTTGATGACATCTGAGACAATAATCATGAAGATGGTAGTCACAGTCAGGAAAGATTAGATGTTTTCAAGCCATTAGAAGCTGTTTATGAGCTTCTAAGACTGTGGCTGGATTTGGACCTGGTGGCTAACCAGGGCCAGATTGATGGGGGGCAGGAGGGTAGTCTGCCCCTGGTGGCGCCAAAGAGGGGGCGCCGGGTGCAGTTGCCAGCCCCAGGAGTGCGCTGCCAGCACCGGGAGCGCGCCTGGGGAAAGGCGAATGGCGCGGGCAGCCTCCCAGCCACCCACGCTGCCTTTTGCCTTTCCCCAGGACAAGGGGCAGCCAGCTTGCTGTTAGGATGGGGATGGGAGACCAATCCCCATCCTAACAGAATGGGAATATGCAAGAGTAAAAGCAAGCTGGTATAGACCAATATGGAGGGCTGGTAAAAGTGCCCCATCTTCTGCATGTCAGCCTGAGAAAGATAGTAACAGTGTGAAATTTAAGTTACTTTTGCCTCTGAGAGTACGTTACCACTGCTTTGCAGTGGGGATATCCTGTTTAGCGTTATGTAATTTTGTTGATGTGGTTTGTGCTTGAATGTTGGAAAGAGGAAGTAAGTATATCTAAAGGGGAAAATGTGGGGAGCACCACGGGTTAATTTCTAGGGGTTTCCAAATGGCATGGGTGTGCAGGAGATAAACTGATGGCAGTACCAACAGGTATTCATGATATTATATTAAAGGGCAGTCCTACAAAGAAGCACTCACAAGAGCTGCGCTGGCTGGAGCAACATCATTAGATAGCAGCAATTTTATTTAGCAGGTGAATGCTGGTATACTATTCCCCTGTAGCGAAACACTTGCCACAGTAAAATCTGATGATTGTTGCATGATTTATTTAGATATTTATACCACTCTTCTCTCCCCAGTGGTGAGCCAAAGTGGCTTATAACATTGTTATCTCCTCCTCCATTGTATACTCACAACAACACACCTGTGAAGTAGGTTAGGTTGAGAGAGTGTTACTGGCCCACGATTACCCAGTGAGCCTCCATGGCAGAGTAGGGATTTGACCTTCAGTCTCCTCCCCAAGCAAGTGGATCCCTCCATATAAAAAGGTCTCATCTTTGCAAGTCATTATGAAGAAAACAGAGTATCCAAAAGGATTCTTGGCATCTGAACTCGTTCTGAAAGGTCTGCTTCATAGCCCAACACTTTCTAACAAAAGTTTAGACTGGCACAAGATATAAACTCAGTTAAGCCACAAAGAAACAGAGGCACAGTTCCCACAAACTCATGTCTTTTCACAAGGACTATAGAATCTGTGTTTAGACGCTTTTATCCCATTGTTAGATGCTTTTATCTCATTGTTCTTGAGGATTTATTTTATTTTGCAAGGAAGATAGGGAAATTTAGGGTGCATTGCAGTAATCTAGCCTCAGGATTACAGAAGCATGGGTCAGTGATGCTAGATTGGTTCCGTGAATATTGAAATCTTCCAAAACTAACCACCTAGGAGATTCCAGCACCTCCACCAGCTCATAAAGAGAATGAGCATAAAGAGTATCCAGAGGCAAGCTAGGCAGATGGCAAATCAGATGGACGCCCAATCTATCCCTGATGCTCAGCACAACGAACACACAATCAGTGCCAGCAATATTCTCCAGAAGGAGAATGACTGTGAGAGGATCACGCCCCATGCCCCCCCCACCGATGCCAAGGCAAGCATTAATATGATGGGAACTAACAACTGTAAATAAATTTTCTAACCAGCAAGATAAAGGGGGGGCAGTAAACACAAGAAGGCATGCGAGAGACATAACATTCTTTTTTCCTGTGCAAGCTGGGAAGAAACAACACACACATACATACACACAAGGATGAAGATTTTAAACAGAGAAGAAATGGGGATGAGAAAAAGAGTATCAGTAGATAAACTTAGAGGGATTTTATCAGATTTGGATAACAGAATGGATTGACATCAATCCTCTGCAAGCCTTCTGAGTTTTAAACAGCAGAGACTTTGTTATCTTTATCCAGAAAGAAAGGAGGGGGGAAGAGTCTTGTGGCACTTTAAAGATTAACAACATTTTATTCTGACAAACTTTTGCAGAGAACAGGCCACTCTTCAGATGCAATGACTGGATAAACTGTCATTTGATACAGGAGGTTTGATAAAATAGAAGCAAGGCGGAGAGACTATGAAATCCTAGAAGTACAGAGTGAATTATGTAAAATACCAATCTAATGAGTAAAAATACAGAGGACATTCACTACTTAGGCCAAGTCAGTTGAAAACTGTACTGGGAAAGGAGGATCAGCAGAGATTTACGGCAGGCTCCAAGCCACTGACTCCACCCCATCCTATTTTCTTGGAATTGCTCACCTTCATTTTCCTTTATGTAAGCCCCCTATTTATTATAATGCCCTATATATTCTGACCTTGGCGTTTATGGCTTTGTCTAGCATAGAATGTATTTTATAGGAGCCACGTGTACAATGGGTTGGATCTCGTGGAAGAGTTTCACATGCACAACAATTGCTGTGGAAGCAGAAGCACTAAAACTGGGTCCAAACTACATGATACGTTTGGCATATGAAGCCCTGTAAATGGGGCAAAACCATCCCTCAAGGATGGGAAAAGGGCACAGGGGGGGAAGACTGGATGCTACCTCTGTCAGCACTGCAGTTCCAATCTGTGGCACTTGGGTAAGTAAGTTTGTTGCAGCTGCTGTGCTGTTGCATGGAAGGAGAGTTGAGTTAAGGAAACCCCAACCCAACTTGTGACCAAGCATATTGTGTAGTCTGTCCCTTACTCCGTCCTCGCTGTCTTCTTGAATTAAGTGACTGTATCCCTGCTATCCTTCTTACATGCATAAGACATCAGCCTTGAAGAGGCTACTGATCCAACCCTGGAAGAATGCTCGTTTGCAGCTGGTGACTTTACTGCTGGGGATTTGGAACTGCTGAGCACTTTCTCCCACAGTACTGGCTTGAGTATCAGAGCCCTCTCATTACAGGCCAAGGCATTGTGGCCTTCACCCAGACACAGAAGGCAAAGATCACATTCGTCCATGTGTGCCATTTTAATACCACACAAATAATACCACTTCTTAAATAATACCTTTTGAGACATTATTGAAGGAAAAAGGAGACCCATGATCTTCAGTTGGTAAAAGGTCAAAGCCGGAAGCAGACACGCACAGACAACAAATCAACACAGAGCTATCCCAGAACATTCTTCTCCTCATGGTGGCTAAGAAAGAACTGAGAGAAGGGGTCGCTTCTCCCTCACAGCACTTGACTGTTTAGGCATGAAAACAGGATCTCATGTGCTTGGGGAGAAGCATCCCCTAACGGAGCTTTAGAGAAACTAAAGAAAACTTTTCTGAGTGGCCGGCCTGCACATATGCAGTCCCAATATGAGACTGCTCAGAAGAATGAAGATGAACAAAAGGTATTTCTTCAGATACAATTTCAAAACCAAATTAAATGAAATCATGTGAACCATCTGTTGTACATTCCATTGCTCCATGTGCACATTGTTATTGCCAGTGCAGACTGAGCAGTCTGTGTACCCCTACATCAAAATCTGTGTAAGATTCTCCTCTACTCCCCCTCCAAAACTGTTTTGGATTTTAGCAGATAAAGATTCCGCTCCACAGCATAATGCACTACTCACGTACTGATGAAGGAAGGCAGGGGTGTGCATGTGTGAGAGAGACAGGAGAGCAAAAGCACTCAGAGGTCAGATAGTTAGCAGCTTTAGTCCACAAAGGTTCAAATAATGGCATATTCAAGCTTACCATTACTGCAGCCAGCCTCATCAATTCCATTTTCGCAGTCTCTCTCTCCATCACATCTCCACGAAGAAGGGATGCATTTGTTGCTGGAGTCTCCACAGCTAATTTTTTCAGCTGGACATAGTTGTCTGGCTACAAAAATGGCAAAAATAAAAAACCCTTTTGTTTAAAAGAGGAACAGACATTAAGCAATGTTCTAAAAAAGCCTATTTGCATTGTATTTGAGGTATATTTCTACCACAAGCCAAATTCATAAAGTATCTTACGGTAGAACACAATTTTTACTTTTATGCCGTGTGAAAATGGCATATTTGCACAAACAAACAAACAAAACCAAATAAACCAAAAGTACTAGGGAAAATAGCCAATGATATTTTGGTTTGTATCTTTGTTGAGGCAATCACAATGACAGCGAGTCATGGAATGCAGTCATGGGTGAAGATCACCTCTGCTTACTTGCTTCCATATATTTTTGATTTGTTTGTGTCCAAAGTATTTCCATTCTCTTACACCAATCTTTACTGGCCTGGGAAAGAAGGGACCATTAACTTGGTACATTATAGTGACTGCTGTAAGCACTGGAGAGGTTGTGTTGATGCAAAATATAGAGAGGCAGCGTTCAACAAAATAGAGCATTGAACAAACTTGGTTAAAATGTCAGACGCATCAAGACCAATTTATCACAATGAAGCACAAATGCCAACGATGGACAACAATGCTTTATTTATAGGGAGACAAGAGCAAAGACGACAAGACGGTTCCATTGACTCACCACAGCCAATGGCCCATTCATTCTTCTTGCTTTCTTTACACACTAACTCTACAAATTCTTTCACAGAAATTGTAGAGCCTAACTGGCGCCCCACTGCTTGGCTTCCTCTTGTGCCACTGCTGAGCTTTTCAGGCACAGAAGCATTATATATATTCAAGGAAAAGAAGAGATAACAGAATAGATTTGCTTTCACAGGACCATTTGTCAGGTTCTCACCATACAGGTACTCTACAAGCATGCAGTAAGTGGAATTCAGTAACTTCTACTTATGGGAAACCTACAGACCTTTTCATTAGCAGGCTAGACAGCATCCGAGAGCATGAAAAAGGCCCATTTTTGTGGAAATGTGTTACTAATTTGAACAATGAAGCCAGCTTTCCCATTACCACATTAAGAATACCTAACATCATCCTTGATTTGTTCTGAGCACAAGAAAATAGCAGGGAACTGTTTTGCTGTGATAACATCCTAGGCAAATATTTAGAGTAGTGTGCCTGAAGGACACCATAAAAACAGTTCTGGAGGTTGGACTAGTTCTACCATGAACTTTATTGGGAAGTCAATTAATTTTAATACCAACAAGTCAGTATCTTGGTTGTTGTGGGTTTTCCGGGCTGTATTGCCGTGGTCTTGGCATTGTAGTTCCTGACGTTTCGCCAGCAGCTGTGGCTGGCATCTTCAGAGGTGTAGCACCAAAAGACAGAGATCTCTCAGTGTCTCTCAGACACTGAGAGATCTCTGTCTTTTGGTGCTACACCTCTAAAGATGCCAGCCACAGCTGCTGGCGAAACGTCAGGAACTACAATGCCAAGACCATGGCAATACAGCCCGGAAAACCCACAACAACCATCGTTCTCCGGCCGTGAAAGCCTTCGACAAGTCAGTATCTTATATACTAATAGCCAAGTGGTCCTGATCTGAGAATACTTAAATCTGGAGATGGGAGCCATGAATGGATAAGACAGATCTTCCTACACACCTGAAATATGCCACAGGTTTGCAGAAAAACTGAAATCTTTTAAAAAAACACATGGGGGGGATTAACAAATGATAAAAGGAGTGCCTGTATCTTTAACTAGATGTGCTCAGTGGTTGTTGCTAGGCAGCCATAACAGTCCAGCCAACATTCCAGGTTTGGTTGCTGTCAGGAAAAGGCAGGGGGAGCGAGAAGACCCTTTCTAGGGCTGTTTCGGCATTTGAAGGAGGACTCATTATGGCCCAGCCCAGAAATAATGACCAGATGACTTGATAACACAAGACTTGCATGACTTATGCAGACCTGGCTGCTTGCTACTGTTCAACAGCAGGGGCGAGGGGGATGTGACCTTGCTATTATTTATTTGTTTATTTATAGTCTGCCTTTCTCACTGAGATCTGAGGTGGATTACACAGTAAAAGTGAAAATACAATATAATCAACAGCTAGAATATTCACTGAGCAAAATACAATAATAAAGAACTGTTAGGACATTCAATGAAAGAGATACAATAGGGTATGGTAGCAGGAAATTTGGACTACAAGCATAAAGCCAAGCACAGAGATGAAATTTTTCTGAAACAAAGCATAACTCCCTAGAAGATCCATGGTCACATCAACAGGCAGTACCCAACAGAATAGCATATAGTTCCTGACCCTACCAATGCATTTCTTTGAGCTATTATGACACAGCCCTATAATCTGGCTAGAAAGCCAACCTGAATAATTCAGTTCTGCATATTTTGTGGAAAACCAGAAGAGTGAGAGGTTTCCTGACCTTGGCTGTTTCCACACATCCTAAAAATAGCGCCCCACTCACTGAATGCTGGCGGCTTTTCTGCACCTCAGCGGTATGTGCGGTATCAGCAAAAGGTTCTGTCTAGATGAGTGAAGCTGCCACGAAGGAACACAGGGAAGGCAGTCATGCAGATATGAGGGGCCAAGGCAATGAAGGGCTTTGAACGTGATAGTCATGACCTTGAACTGAGCCCAGTAGCTGATGGGAAGCCAACGGAGTGACTGCAGAAAAGGAGTGCTATGCATGATCTGTCTAGCTCCTGTGAGTAAACGAGCCACAGTGTTCTGCACCAGCTGGAGTCTCCAAGTCAACTTTGAGGAGAGACCTATGTAGACAGCTTTACAGTAGTTTAGTCTCAATGTTACTGTGCCATGAATCCAGGTGGCCAGATCAGCTGTGTCAAGGTCGGGGGCATCTTCCAGGCTAGTTTGAGTTGTGAGAGGGCCTTTTCTGCAACTGCATTTACTTGCTTCTCTAGCAGCAGCACTGGATCTAGCATAACTCCTATGCTCTTAACTGAGTCAGCCAGGGTCAACTGAACCCCATCGAAGGTCAGAAGCACAATGTCCTTCAAGATCTCTGCTTTTCCAACCAATATCACTTCTGTCTTGTTTGAATTCAATTTCAATGTTTGCTTTCAGTTAGTTGACAACAGCTGTCAAACAACTACTCAGTACTGCTAATGCATTGCCAGGGGATTTGGATAAAGAGATATAGAGCTGGATGTCATCTGCTAGTCCTGCTGGATCACCCAGTCTTTGTACTATCAACCATAGTATTCTGCTGAGCCACTTCTCAGCGCTGGAACTAAGGGGCACTGTGTTGTGTGTGTTATCTGGGAGGTCAGTCTCAGAATGTGGTGCTGGAGGATTCCTGCTCTGTTCCTTAGCTACTGGCCAGTGAGGTTCTGCAAGGTTTAATCTTATTCACCAAGATATTCTGTATATGAAACCACTGGAAGAGGTCATCAGGAGGCTTGGGCTGCAGGGTCACCAATATGCAGGTGATACTCAGCTCTACCTTTCTTTTTCACCTAATTCCAAGGACACTGTTGACGTTTTAAACTGGTGCTTGGAGTCAATAATGGGCTGGATGATGGTGAACAAGTTGAATCTGAATCCTAACAAGACAGAGGTTCTCTGGGTTAGTAGAAAGGCAGTCCAGCAACTTGAGATCTCTCCTGTCTTTGATGGGTTTTACTTCCCTTGAAAAGCCAGATTCGCAACTTGGAAGTGCTGCTCAACAAAGTATTCACGGTAGAAAATCAGGTGGCCGCAGTGGTTCAGAGTGCTTTTGCCTAGCTTCGGTTGGTGAATCAGCTGTGCACATTCCTGGCTCAGCCAGATCTCACTACAGTGTTGCATGCCTTCATTACGTCTAGACTGGACTACTGTAATGAACTCTATTTAGAGCTACCCTTGAAGAGCATTTGGAAGCTGCAGCCATTGCAGAATGCTGCAGCTAGACTGCTGGTTGGGGCCAGCTATCAGGAGCATGTGATCCTGATATTACAACAATCACACTGGCTACCAATCCACTCCCACGCACAATTAAAGGTGTTGGTTTTGGCCTTTAAAGTCCTATATGACCTCAGACCAGGTTATCGGGAGGACTGTCTTCTTCCATATATTCCTACCTGAGAACTAAGATCACAGGGAGAGGTCCTCCTGACTGTCAATGACCAAAGAAGTTCCTTTGGTGGGTACACGGGAGAGGGCCTTTTTGGTGGCAGTCCCACAATTATAGAACAGCATCCCCAGGGAGATGCACCTTCCCCCCCTCTTTGTAAATCTTCAGGAGGCAGCTGAAGATGTTTTTATTTAGGACTGCTTTTAATTAACTTCATGTTTATGATCATTCGCAATCCTAAACTGTGTTTTTAAACATTTTTATTCATTTTAATATTGTCATTTTTAAAAATATTGTAAGCCATCTTGAGTTCCTGCAGGGCAGAAAGGCAGATAATAAATGTTTTAAATAAAGAAAGAAATAGTTGTAGATAAATAACATATCAATCAGAAAACACACTGTAATGAAAAATGTTATGTTTTCAGATCCAAAAAATTAATTTCTGGCTTAAGTTTTTAATTGATAATTATTATAAAGCATCCAAATATCTTGGGTAAAACTTTTTGGATCAGAATTCTGTAACATTATTAATAACAACAAAGCTTGATAAATATTAGCTCCTATAATGTGTTTTTGCTTGATAATGACAAGTTCCCAGGGGAACAGTTTCTGCCATGCACAAAGTCCAGCCCTCTCACAAATACAAGTCTTAGTTTTTTATAACAAAAACTGCTCTCTTGAGCAAATGAGGTTAGGAACTTCTTTTCCCCCCTCCCCTCCCACCACTCCTTTTCCTGACTTGGTGATCACCTGAAGTGTACTTACTGTACAAGTCTACTTTGCACAGGCAGGAAAGACACCTGAGCATTTGCTCTCATGAAGATTAACACATACTATTATCGTCTTGGAGAGAAGTGTAAATTAATGATCAAAATTTTAAATCCAAGCCAATCCTAGATATTTACTCTATATTTTACAATAGGAGTTAAGAATATAATGAAAGGCATTCAGAACCAGAGCTTTATCACTGTGGGTGAATACTGTGAGAAAGCTTTAATATTAATTATGCAAATGACACCTGGACTTCAAATAAACAGGCTAAAAAGGCAAAGATAAGACTTTTCAAAGGATGACTGGATCTATTGGACTACATTGGTAAAAGGGTACATGGCTTGATTCAGGAGTACACAAATGTGGTAAAGTCACTTAGGAGTTTAGGAGGTTGGGTATTAACTCTCTCACATCAGTAAGCTTAATAAATCAGTGGTCAATTTAGGGTTGCCAGGTCTCACTGGCAACTAGTAGGATGGGTCCCAGTACTTAACGGGCTTCTTCCTCTTTGTGTGTGTGTGCAATGTGCACATGCTCCTGGCCAGGATGTCACTGTGCTGGCTGCAGGTGTGCTTCCACACTCGAAGCAGGATTGATTCTTTAAGAATTGGCATGTTTGGGGCTGAAACTGGCCCTGTGCGAAGAGCGGAATGCCTTGTGCAAAGAAGGAATGCTCCCTCATCTAGGCTGTAATCTGCCCAAGGCCTCAAGTCTTACAATGCATGCGGGAGTCTAGGGTCTTAACACTGCCCAAGCAAGCCCTGAGGTCACCAAAGAACTCTTGGATTCAGTACATTTCCTGGTTTCATTTATTTATTGAATTGGTCTGTTTTCTTTATTTTAACAAAGTTATTGTCTTACAGAATGTTTAACTTGCTCAATTTAAATGCACAAAATAATATTTAAAATTTATGGAATGTAGTAAAAGGACAATGTATGAAAATCACTAAATGTAGCCAATGAGTCAATCTATCAAAACTCTCATCAAACTGGAAACTGGAAAAAACAGGTCTTTGTCCACAGGCAAAATTCTATGAGAGAAAAGCACCACAACACCACCCTGAAAGCATTCACTTACATATCAATATTCTCTAAATAGAGGTACCTAGAACAGGATATCTCCAGATGAGCAAACTCAAGGAGGCAGCACTCCTGAAATGAAGGCTCAGGCCATACAGGCCATTTTGTGTTCTCTTAGTATTACCAACTCCAGGTTGGGAAAATCCTGGAAACTTGGGAGATGGAGCCTGGGGAGGGCAGAGTGTGAGGAAGAACTTCAATGGGGTATAATAACATAGGGTCCACTGTCCAAAGCAGCCATTTTCTCCAAGGGAACTGGTCTCTGTAGGTTGGAAATTTATCATCACTCCAGAGATCTCCAGGCACCACTTGAAGATTGGCAGCCCTATGTGCCCTTCTTCCAGTTTTGAGTAATTAAAAAGATAACATGGTGTAAACAAGTGGTTTAGAGCCTATATTAATTGCAACTCCTGGGCAAATGTTTACAGGCATACATTCTCTTAAGGCATTATAGTATTCACTGCAACAGCACATGGCAAGCAAGCTATAAGCACCACTCTTCCTTTAGGCCATTTCCACACACGATAAATAATGCACTTTCAATGCACTTTCGTAATCCTTTAGAAGTGGATTTTTTGTTCCACACATGGAAAATCAGTTTCAAATCTTCACTAAAGAGTATTGAAAGTGGATTATCCAATGTGTATGGAAGCAGCCTTTAATGTCTGCAGGCCTTATTCTTGAACAAGACAGACCAAGGGAGGAGTACCACCATCTGTCTCCCTCCTTTACATGGAACACTCCTTAAGAAAAACCAATCATATCTCAACATCGGAAATCCACAACAAGAATTACAGTTAGTATGTGGTATGAGTGTTTGTGGAACATAGCTTTGCTGGGAAAATTAATGTATCAAATTAAGTCAGCAAAAAATCAAATAAGCGTGGCTGCCTTTTATGCCATTGGAATCCATTTATTTCCTTTGTCAGGTTACACTCGACAAATTTTCATCTTCTATCCTCTATTAGGAAGCTATGGAACGATGTTCTTTAATAAGAATTGTGTATATAGTTGAAAAAGCTGCAAAACTATCTTGTTAACATTCTAAACCTTTTTATTCTCAATTTTTTGTATTTTTAAATTTGTATTTGCCTTTTTGTTTTTTTCTGTTGTTTTGTCAGTGTATTGCATAATAAACTATTTAAATTAAAAAACAGAAAAAGCAGGCAAAGTGTTCGAAATACAAACGTGCTCAATAAAACATGTCCTGAAGAAAAGACGGTATTTACAGGGTTGTTTTCAAGAGCACTTCAGACAGGAAATTTCAGTTTTTCTGGTCAGCACATGAACGTGCAACTGTAAACCTCAAATGCAAGAGTGGGTATTCTGAGGCACTTGCCTTTCACAACAAGGACAGGTATTGTTTCTAAAGTCCAAAGCCATATGGCTTGGATGAACGTTTCCCTAAATTGCTCTGAAGAAACAAACGCATCAGCAAGCCTCAGAGTTGTAGTTGGTCCAATAAGGCTAGTGACATCAACTCATAGTTTAAACAGAGAAAATAGCAGCTTTGCAGAACTTGAACTCTGGATCCATCTGGCACTATTTTAATTCCTTTGCATATTTCCTTCTTAAATTTGGAGAATTAAAACTGGTTGTCCTAAGCTAGTATAGATCAATATGGGTAGCCATGTTAGTCTGTCCAGTAGCACCTATAAGATTAATGAAAATTGTGGTAGTATCTGAGCTTTTGTGAGTCACAGCTCACTTTTTCAGATACAGCTAGAATGCGAGCATCTGTCCAAGATATAAGGACAAGTGGACTCACACTCTAGCTGTATCTGAAGAAATAAGCTAGTATGAAATCAATTTAAAGGAGGACACAAGGACTATGGTCTATTTGAGGTCACTGGGAGGTGAATTTGCTGTCTCAAGTAAATTGCAGGTATTGCTGACTTATCCTGTGTTCATTGATAATTCAAAACAAAACATCAGATCTCCAAAACACACCTAACCACTTTCTTATGAGTGAAAAGGAATACCCTTCTAATTACATTTAGCAGACACTTGAAAATATTTATTCTTTATACTGGCTATAATACAGATAATTGTGCATGTGGCCAAATCCCACTGCCACTTGCAGAAAGCAACAAGTGGGGGATCTACAAGGATTTACTGGGGCAACTCATTTCCTCCCCCCCCCCACTATTTCCTCTTTCCCCATCCTGAAATCCTCCTTAGTCTCTTCCCTCTTCCTACGTTCTCCTCTCTTTCTCACCCGCCAGTCAACCTATCTTTACCTGCCCCCTATATTCAGCTTTCCCTTCTTCTCTCTGCCCTCACCCCCAACAGCTTCTCCCTGGGAAAACTCTGGCACAGGTGTCCAGTGCCATTCACAGCTGTCGGGCAGAGCTGAGTTCTATGGTAGGGAACCTGCAAGAACCTCTGGGGAATCACTTAACTTTCCCTTTTATCTCCTCTTTCCCTCCTTCTGGCAACTCCAAAACTTTAACTTTCTCTGTTGCCTTTCTTCCTTCTCACCCACCAATCAACCTACCTTTTATCTGCCCCTCAAAGCTGCATTAATCATTTTCCTGTCCTCCAATTTATTCTCACAATTACTCTGTGAGGTAGGTTAGACTGAGTGTGTGAATGGCCCAAGGCCACCTAGCAAGCTTCCATGGCAGACTGGGGATTACTGGTTTTCATGTGGTGGCTGTTGAACAGTAGCAAGCAGCCTAGCCTAGATAAGTCATGAACAGTCAAGTGGTGTGAGCAGTCAGCCTGGCCTCTGCCATATTAACAGCTGCTTATGATATAAAAATCATAAGCTCCTTGAATCTAATATGCTTTAATTCACATTAGGAAACCAGGCGGCTGAGCAAAGCATTGCCAGATCCCGCCCAGGATTCCATTCACGAATGGAATGTGAATAAAAGCCAAGTGACTGGGTGTGATTGGCTCCTGCCTCCCCATGCTGCAGAATGTGCTATCTTTGACAATAAAGGTGCTTGTGAGTCACCACCTTGTACATTCCAAACTCCCCTCTTCTCATTGATTAAATCCTACCATGCAATTGAGGGCCATCAATCAGCTCTGATAAGTCTGTAGCTCTTCCAGGGAACATTTAATTAAAACTCTATATTCATTAACTAAGCTCTGGGAACATTTAATTAACTGCCGTTTCTTTGTGAGGCACCAATCTGATTTCTTTGTCACACTCTGGTATCACCAATCAAAGGTACTCAAACCATTGTCATTCCCAGGAGGTGACCTTTAAAGTCCTTTGTTTTAATAGCCAAAGTACTCTCCAGGGCCTGATTGGCCATATAAGAACTTGGGCTGTGTCCCACTCAAATTGTGCACACTTACTTGGATCTGAGCACTGTACCCTCAGAGTCTCCCACTCCAAGCCTCTCCTGGTCAAGAATGCTGGCTGTTTGAAGCCCTCTTCCGCCATGGATTACTCTGCTTGTCAGATAGATAATTATTGCCCGAAAATTCCTCAAATGTATTCCAATTTTCACCACTGCTTTCCTAGGAACCTGGTGTGTTTGTGAGTTACTTCTTGTATGTGTGAGTTTTCCCCTTTAAATAAAAATTTCCAAAAATTATTTTGGAAAACACCCATCTCTTCAGTTTCCTTGGGGAGAGGACCCCATTAAAATTGGTGGAGATCTCGCTTGTTATCCTCTTGCAT
Source organism: Eublepharis macularius (assembly GCF_028583425.1). Lineage (NCBI taxonomy): Eukaryota > Metazoa > Chordata > Lepidosauria > Squamata > Eublepharidae > Eublepharis > Eublepharis macularius. The sequence goes on along the minus strand of NC_072794.1, from coordinate 85,924,915 downwards.
AGCCTTCTCCTTGCTAATTCCCCCTACTCTCAAGGAGACTAATTTCAATACTAGGGGTAGCAAATTACCTGATGGTTGCTGGTGAGCACAGCTCCAATAAATTCTCCTGCAAAGGCCAAAATGGTCTTGGAAAAGGCCCTGCCTTGTCTTTTATTGACAGAAGCCAAGGTTTAATGCTGGAAATACTGTTGCAGTTGCCTAGCAATGACCACTGAGGTTGTATATGGCAGATAGTAACAATACATTCAGACTGAAGTGGTGAAGCATCAGGTCCATCTAAGTTGATAAAAATAGTCACTACCTGCTAAAATCATCATGAATATTCATACAATTAATTATACATCCTTTGACTGCTAAAGTAGTTCTGATGTTCACCAAGGACACAGATTAAACAGCTCCTTTGCTCTCTGTTTCTCTCTAATTAATATATGCTTAGCCACTTCTAAATATAAGTGGCCGCTTCTAAATATAACTATTAATTATGGACTTTATAGAAGCCAAGCTGCACCTTTCATGCAACTCTCCTTTTGATTAGAGGAAAAGGTTTAATTCTAATGATAGAACTTATTTTAATGTTGAATTTTCATTTTTGTGTGTGTTTCTCTAATAATAGTAGGGTTTTAGAAGGCAATGCAGCTTCCGATCTTGAGGACCCTTCAGGAAGGTGGGAGAGAACAGCAAACATACTTACATATACCTCTCTCTCTCTCTCTCTCTCTCTCTCTCACACACACACACACACACACACACACACACAAATGGAGTTTTATCTTTGAAATGCTCCAGAAGCTGTATAGCCTCTACCTACTGAAGCAAGGAGTGCAGCAAAAAACTACAGCTGTCACTGCTGAGCAGAAATAAAACAATAAGGACTGTAAATAAGCTACCTGTTACAATCTGAAGAAGTCTTAGGTAAAATAAGAGATGTACAAAGTAACATTGTATGCGGGTTGCCCTGAAACTATCATTGCTCTTATCCAGTGACTGTGATATGAAGCAGATTTTCATTCCGAGGTCTGCTGTTGCGCACACACCTCGATCCCTGGTGTGTATGCACTGCTACACAGGGCAATGATATACACATCAAGCAACCTGCTTGCACACCACAGCACACCTGTGAGGAAGAAACAGAATAACCTCTTTTAACCAGATATAGGGATATTTATACCTCTGCAGACTGCTCCAGTATATCTGCTTCAATCAAGTTAAAATAATTCCCCACTTTTCACTCAGAATGATAATCATTCTATATCTGATGATGGACGGACGGCCCTATTCTGCCCCAGATGACTTGGAGCATGCCTTCAAAGTTGTGACTGGGTGGTTGAAGCAGAGACGGTTGAAATTAAATCCCACAAAGACGGAGGTCCTGCATGTGGGTCTGTGGGCTAAGGGTACGGGACTCCGGCTCCCCGCTCTTGATGGAGCATCACTTGCACCAGTTTCGAGAGTTAGGAGCCTGGGGGTGATCCTGGATGCCTCCCTGACTATGGAGGCACAGGTCACAGCGGTTGCCCAGTCTTCATTTTTCTATCTAAGACAGGCCCAGCAGCTTGTCCCCTACCTGTCGACCCATGACTTAACTGTAGTGATCCAAGCAACGGTTACCTCTAGACTAGAGTACTGCAACTCACTCTACGCAGGACTTCTCCTGGGCCTGATCTGGAGGCTATAGCTGGTCCAAAATGCAGCTGCACGAATAATTGCTGTCAGATGGCCATCTAGCCTCTACTTAAAAACCTCCAAAGAAGGAGAACCTACCACCTCCCAAGGAAGCCTGTTCCACTGAAGGACCACTCTAACTGTTAGGAAGTTCTTCCTAATGTTTAGCCGAAAACTCTAACCCATTGGTTCTGCTCTGACCTTCTGGGGCAGTGGAAAACAACTCTGTGCCATCCTCTATATGACAGCCCTTCAAGTACTTGAAGATGGTTATCATATTACCTCTCAGTCGTCTCCTCTCCAAGCTAAACATACTGAGCTCCTTCAACCTTTCCTCCTAAGACTTGGTCTCCAGATCCCTCAACATCTTCGTTGCCCTCCTCTGGACACATTCTAGCTTGTCTATATCGTTCTGAAATTGTATTGCTCAAAACTGAACACAATGCTCTAAGTGAGGTCTAACCAGAGTAGAGTAGAGCAATACCATCACATTGTGTGATCTGGACACTATAGCATTTGTCTTTTTAACTACCACGTCACACTGCTGACTCATGTTCAATGTATGGGTCTACTAAGACTGCTAGATCCGTTTTGCACATACTACTGCCAAGACTAGTCTCCCCCATTCTATAATTATGCCTTTGATTTTTCTTACCTAAATGCAGAATTTTGCATTTATCTCTGTTGAAATTCATTTTTATTTGCTTTAGCCCAGTTTTCCAGCCTGTCAAGATCATCCTGTATCCTGACTCTGTCTTCTACCATATTTGCTACACATCCCAATTTAGTATAATCTGCAAATTTAATAAGCATTCCCTCTATTCCTTCATCCAAATCATTTATAAAAATGTTGAACAGAACAGGTCCCAAGACCAATCTGTGAGGTACTCCACTTGTCACTCTTCTCCAAGAGGATGAGGAACCATTAACAAGCATCTTTTTTTGGTGCGATCTGCCAACCAATTACAGATACACCTAACGGTAATAGGATCCAAACTACAGATGGGCATGAACTGGGAAAATGCCAGTTTGTGGCAATTCATCGTGTTTCACGAACCTTCACTAACTTGCCCGGTTAGCGAACCAGCTTGTTTGGTTTGTACAGTTCATTACTTTGTCACTTACAGAGGCCACAGAGTGGCCTCCTTGACAGTCAGAGATGCCAAACTCACAGGGAGTCTTCAGCAGGCTCTCCTCCAGCCACCCCCATGTTTGGCGAAGATTGGATTTCGGATGTCCAAGTTACAGACCCCCAAAGCAGGCCCCCAGGAAAGTTCCATTAGATATAATGGGAGCCACAAATGCCAATTGACTTGCATTGGCTCCATTGAAATACACTGCAGTACCAAAAAGTTGCAATGAAAATGTGGGATGGAGCCTTATGGAAATTGGGATAAACTACATCTATGGCATTCTCCTGATCCAGCAAGGTAGTAACTTTCTTTAAAAAAGAGGTAAGGCTAGTCTGAGATTGTACTTGTTCTTGAGAAACCCATGCTGGCTCTTAATACTCACAACTATCTTTCTAAATGCTCAAGCACTGACTGATGATTTGTTCTTAAACTTTTTTAATAGATATGTGAGTATTAAAAAAAGAAACTAGAAGAAAACTGCGAAAAATGGGACATAGTTGTAATGGTATTTACCATATATGCTTACCATGCTTATATTAAAATGGTTATCATATCTGTACTAACGATTTTGAAATATCAACTGTGGCTTGGAGTCTAACCAGGATTTTCACTAATGGAAGGCATATCCTTCAGCAGAAAAGGGGGCAGAATAATTTTCACTGGTTGCTTCTTCTACTAGAGAACCCAATTTCACCCCATAGGTTCTGGGAGGTCAGCCTGGAAGCAGTATCATAGAATCCAAAGCTTTATCTGTAATATTCATATTTGATAAACATAATATTCTAACAGTGTGAACCCATACAGATATTTATGCCAGAAATGGTGCTGAATCTATTAGAAAATATAAATTTAGCTCGCCGGGACCCTGCACAGCAGTTCAATTTGCCACGAGACTATGGATCTGTCCATGGTGCTGAAACACCAAACCATATTCTACCATGAATGTCAGGAATACATCTGTCACGGCATGTAACATTGCTTCTGCATATGCTGTTTTATCTTCCCATTTATCAAGAGACATTGTAATGTGTGACAACCATATTTATATTTTACAAAGTGTACAAAGCATGGAGTAGTTTTTAAACAGAACACAATAGATATGATTTTCAAAAATTATATTATACAACACAATTTCATAGCATTAGGTACAAAGTCAGATGTGAAGGGACCTTAATACAGTTCCAGTGTATTCACTCTCCCCCACCCAACTATAAACACAGTTTTGCAAGCCAATTCCCAAATCTCTGTAGGTCCCTGCATGTTTTCTTTGCTTGGTGATACCTTTCCAGAATATGGAACCTTGTCTTCAAATACAAGTCTGATATTCCTTTCTTCATTTTACTTGATTGATCAGCGCATTGATTAGAAATCCTTCATCAGTCCTTTACATTCTACTCAAGGTCCTGATAATAGTTTGAAACCACTGAAAATATGGTGCTGTTATCAAGGAGGACGTTCATTCCTCTTCCTGATCCTTGGTACTTCGGTAGACTGCCATCACTCCAGCTAGGAATGAGGTTTTTCTCTTCCAGCTGCTGGGGAGATCTGGTTAGTTTCTGAGCTTACATAACGTTCTGGTAGGTGACCAGATGGCCAGCCCTGGTTGAGAATGAACACAAGTTTATCTTAACCAAGAAAGGTCTTTATTTACTACACCAAACTACCCAAAGAGAAAAAGAATACTAGTAAGGGAAAATATGATTGTCATCAAGAGTTTTGCAGCTATTGTTTGGTATAGTGGTTAAGAACAGTGAGACTCTAATCCGGAGAACCCGGTTTGATTCCTCCACTTGAAGCCAGCTGGGTGACTTTGGATCAGTCACAGTTCTTCCAGAGCCCCCTCAGCCCCACCCAACTCACAGTGTGATTATTGTGGGGATAATGATAGCATACTTTGTTAACCGCTCTGAGTGGGAAGTTGTCCTGAAGGGCAGTATATAAATTGGATGTTATTATTTTTATTTAAAAGAAAAAAGTTGTTCCTGGTGGAACTTACGAAGTCAGAATATACCTTATTCATCTGCTTGAGATGGGCAGTCCAACGTCTAGGAAAGGGAAGAAGGCCTGCCATCCACGACCTCCTGTCCTCTAACCTAGGATTCACCAGAGCAGCACTAGCTAAAGGGCTGTGTGCTCCTTTTGCATTCTCCCCTAAATCCAACCTCTTCCCTAGGCTGCCATGGCTAGGAGGCCCTTTGGTTATGTCTCTCATGTAGGACTCGTTTCACAGGTCCCTGGATTTTATGAAGAGGCAAAAGGCTAGAACAACACAAATTTATCCAAAGCTCATCGCTTTCTTCTAGCATTCGATGAGAGGTGTGAAGGGGAAGCAAACGGCCATTCAATTGCCCCTTCTCTTCCTGCCTCTCCAACCTAATTGTGGAAAGGTAAACCAGAGGCGGGTTTTGATATTAAAAAGGCCCTGGCCTGATCCTTACAGGTGCCAGCATATCATTTCTTTTTCTTGTCCATGAGCTCTTTATAAATGAATCTGGGGCACCCACCACTAGGAAAGGTCTAGGAGGTTGCTAGCAGAGAAATGCTAGTTTTCTAATTTATTGAAATTATTCCGAACTGGTATTTCCTTTTTTAAAATTATTATTATTATTTATTATATTTATATTTATTATATATTATTTATTATATTTATATATTTATTATATTTATAGTGGGATAAAACACCAATTCCTAGAACAATAGTGTCCAAGGATTTTTTGTTAGGGTTGCCAGCCTCCAGGTGGTAGCTGGAGATCTCCTGGAATTACAACTGATCTCCAGGCAACAGAGATCAGTTTCCCTGGAGAAAATGGTTGCTCTGAATGGTGAACTCTATGGCATTATACCCCACTGAGGCCCTCTCATCCCCAAGTCCTGCCCTCTGCAGGCTTCACCCCCAAAATCTCCAGGAATTTCCCAACCTGAACCTGGCAACCCTATTTTTAGTGGATGGTTTAAATGTAGATTTAAGTTTCAAACTTACAATCTTCGAATTCAAATAACTAGTCCCTACATCATCTTAAAGAATTCAGCCAGCCTAATTTTTCTAAGAAAATTATGGTTTTCCACCAATAACTGAAGTGTTATGAGGAGGTATAGGGATGAAAAATAAACTTTTTCTCAAAGCCAAAAATTCCACCTCTTGACAACTGCACTTTGGAAAGGTTATCTACCTGTGAGGTTTCAAAGTTTTTTTCTTGTAATTTGGCCTGAACTTCTGGGGTCTGTACCTCTTGCCTGATCTTAGCTCTCGGTTCTTGCCTAAAAAATTCTCCTTTCTCCTATGTAAGGAATGCCTAAAATTATCTTGGGGAGAGTGAACATTTGTGGGTCCTAAATCTTCCTCAAAGGGGTTGCTTTTATCCAAATCAGACTAATAATTAATGTGGTATCAAAGAAGTTATGAACCTTCCCTCTCTACAGGTTTCAGACACTTAATCAACACATTCAGCCAGCTAGGCATCAGGTGGAATATTTTGCTTGCTCAGAACAAGAGATTAGAGTAGATATTTCTTTAGTGATACTGGAAATACAAAACTGCGTCATAATATAATGTGTAATCAGTAGCATTTTAATGGAGAGGAATCCAATTATGGTAAAAGTTGGATCACAACCAGCAGATACAAGTTCAGAAGACACACTAATACAATACAACACCCTATCCCCAGTCCATCTTTGACCTAAGCTGTCCAAAGACTAGAAGCAACATTATGCTAGGCAGATGTTCTGTGAGCACTTGAAAAGCAGCTGGGCATTCTGACTGGGGATCTGATACCCCAGACTGTCCTCTTGTTTTAAGTAATTTTGTGTGAATCATGTTGCAGATTGAAAGACAGGGAATTAGTTACTAGGATCTGTAATTAACAAATACATTTCCATGCTTTTGTCTAGACTCGGAGAGAGCTGCCGTTTCCCATTTCTAATGTTGCACTTTTTGAATAAAGGATTGGATTCCCATCAGACTTTTGTTAATGATCAAAAATATTCATAACATAGATGTCTTACTTCTAGATTGTTGAACAATACTCTCTTGTTCAACTCAGGCTTCTGCTACCTCCAAGACTCAATTCTCATGCTAATTTTTAAAATGGTCAAGCCATCATCAGATTACTCCCCACCCCCAATCATTTATCCAGAAGATTTCTTTCTGAAAAGAAATTAGTGTACAAAGAGGGAGGGGGAGATATTAACATATAGTGAGTTATCATGCCGAAAATAAATGCGGATTGAACCTGACCAGTAAGTGCTCATTAACGTATCTATGTAAAATTCTATATGGTGGTGCTGAAGAGTTTAGCTGCTAAACAGGCTTGTTATGAGTTCTCTGATTCAATATATTCACTGTAGTTGCTGCACTGGGCTTCTAGCTTCCTAAAAGACACTTACCTTTTTCATAGGTTGTCTCTAGAGATGATATCAAACTGTATAATTTTATAATACTTTTATGTGCTTTTATGGAACCGTATTTAATTATGTATTGTGTTTTAAATGGTGTGATCTGCCCTGAGCCTGCTTGCAGGGAGGGTGGAATAGAAGCCAAATAAAATAAATAAATAATAAATATTTCTGAGAGAGCATCCAATTATTAGATGTGAGCTTACCAAGACGCTTTGCAGGTTCATTATTTTATAACATAACCAGATACATTGTCGAAGGCTTTCACGGCCAGAGAACAATGGTTGTTGTGGGTTTTCCGGGCTGTATTGCCGTGGTCTTGGTATTGTAGTTCCTGACGTTTCGCCAGCAGCTGTGGCTGGCATCTTCAGAGGTGTAGCACCAAAAGACAGAGATCTCTCAGTGTCACAGTGTGGAAAAGATGCTGGCAGGTCATTTGTATCTACTCAGGAGGGGTGGGGTTGAGCTGAGTCATCCTGTAAGAGTTTCCCAGGGTGTGGAATGCTAATGGCGGGAGGCTTCACTGTATCCTGAGGAGGTTCTTTTGCATATGGATTGGTGCTTGATGTGCTAATCTTCTCTGCAGGGCTATTGTCGAGTATAGAGTGTTTTGTTAGCCTGGTGTTTTTCAGAAATGGAAACCATGCTCTGTTCATTCTTAAGGTTTCTTCTTTCCTGTTGAAGTTTTGCTTATGCTTGTGAATTTCAATGGCTTCCCTGTGCAGTCTGACAAAGTAGTTGGAAGTGTTGTCCAGTATTTTGGTGTCCTAGAATAAGATACTGTTCCCTGTTTGAGTTAGGCTATGTTCAGCCACTGCTGATTTTTCAGGTTGTCCAAGTCTGCAGTGTCTTTCATGTTCTTTTATTCTTGTCTGGATGCTACGCTTTGTGGTCCCGATGTAAACTTGTCCACAGCTGCAGGGTATACGGTATACTCCTTCAGAGGTGAGGGGGTCTCTACTGTCTTTTGCTGATCGTAGCATCTGTTGTATTTTTCGGGTGGGTCTGAATACTGCTTGAAGGTTATGCTTTTTCATAAGCTTTCCCATCTGATCAGTAATTCCTTTGATATATGGCAAAAACACTTTTCCTGTAGGAGACTGTTTTTCCTTGGTTGTTTGATTCATCCTGGGTTTGATTGCTCTTCGGATTTCATTTCTGGAGTAGCCATTTGCCTGAAGTGCGTGGTTTAGATGATTAATTTCCTCATTGAGAAAGTGCGGCTCACATATCCGTCTTGTACGATCCACTAATGTTTTCATTATGCCTCTTTTCTGTAGGGGGTGGTGATTGGAGTTTTTGTGTAACAACCAGTTACTTCCAATGGGATAACGAATTCTATGAACAGATGGATGGGATGGCCATGGGGAGCCCTCTCAGCCCAGTTATAGCAAACTTCTACATGGAACATTTTGAAAAAACAGCTCTAGACTCAGCACCCCACAAACCTAGTGTATGGTTCCGGTTTGTGGATGATACATTTATCATTTCGAGCCATGGGGAGGAAGAATTGATGGGGTTTTTGAATCATCTCAACAACATCCACCTGAACATACAATTCACAATGGAGAAAGAAATCGAGGGAAAACTCCCATTTCTGGATACCTTGGTCATCCGCAAAGCAAACTTTCAGTTAGGTCACAAGGTCTACAGGAAACCAACTCACACTGATCGGTACTTACACAAAAACTCCAAGTGTATTTAGAACATACCTAGTACTCCAGTTGACATATTGCAGACAGAAAGTGATTGTGATATGCTGCCATTATTGATCTTTTCATAGAATAACTCCCTACAAGATTCCATTGAATCTTAGGCCTTCCAAATATTGTTTGACTTAAGAAGTCCTATGAATTCTGTAACCGTCTTTCCTTATCCTCTGATGATGGAAAGCAGAAACCCTTTGCTAAAGGTCTTTCATGAGTAAGCTCTGTGTCTATAATGCACCTTCTGGTGTTTCTGAGATTCTATGCCCAGCAGCTGCCTTTTCATTTCCTTCTTGTGTAGCATCATTTCCTCTTCTCCCATTATTCTAATATTACAATTATAATCAAAACAGAGATGGAAAGCTTCACAAATAAATACACAGGGACAGAAAATTATATTAAAGATAAAAGCATTAAGGATTGTGAGGGATATTACCATCTGTAAGAGAGATAAAGCTTTGAAAAAGTACTTTTCATCTGTGGGAAACTGAAGTCAAAAGAGATTGCCAGTTGAGCAAACATAATAAAAACCTGCCAACCGAGTGTTCAAACCTTTAGAGGCAAAGCATACAGGTCTTCATGAAATCAGCAGAAATGAGGAGGAACATGAATTTTGTGGGTTAGGAATTTTCCTTCTGACATGTTTTACTCAGCTATCTGATACCCACTGGACTCCCACCCCACCCAAAATACTGAATATTTATTACCCTATTAAAATGAACATTTATTATCCTATTAAAAGAAACATTTCCCTTTTGCTTAGTGACAGCAATGAATTAAAAACAAAAACAAGACTAAGCATAATGAAAGCAATACTGGGATTTGGACTGCATATACTAAGTTCTAAACTGCATATAAGTAATGCCTACAGTATCCATATGAAAAATCACACAATGGTTTCACAGGTAATAGCTATATTTTAGAAAGATTACAGAAATCACATGAAAGCTTAAGCTTATAGCTCATTCTTACCATTACATTGTTAGTAGTGTTAATATACTAGAAATGTCAAACTTTTATGCTAGTGAAAAGCATATAAGGAGAGGATGGGCATTTTTTCCACTGACTTTGGGGTTGTGAGCAATGTTCTCTCACTCAGCTTTCTGCAGATGTTAGATTTGGCTGGCCCAGAGTTACCAGGAGCTCTAGCACTCACATAGCATCAGTATCAAGAACAGCAGTAACATGCTCCTACCACTTCTACTGCTGAATCATGGACCTGGATGGCCATTTCACTGGTTTCGAACAACTGCGAGGAAGCCATTTTTAAGCTGCTTATGAACAACTCAGACAGTCTTCTCAAGTTTTATTACTTGGACTGACCCTTCTCTGCACAGTCTTTCACTTCAAAACAGCTTCCTGTGTCAGCCAGAAGATTTTTGCTAGCTATTGCTGCTAGCTATTGCTGCTTTGCCTCACCTTGCCACCCTGACAAAAAAGCATAAGTAGGTTTAAAAGTTCAAATTTAGCCACATTAGTTAAATCTCACAGCAAAACAAACAAAAACCCAATGCTGTTTCAACAGAAAGATCACTTTGGGGCAATCTGAATGTCTTTATTTTGAACATGTAAACTGAATACAAATAAAATACCAGGAGTGTATTTTAATAGTCTTCCTTTCATCTTGGAAATAGATAGCTAGGTCCAGGAATAGACAGCATGTCAGTCAACATCAAGTCATGTTCCAGCAGCACTGGTTTCCAATTAGTTGCCAGACGTAATTCAAGGAACTGATTTAAAGGCCCTTGATGGCTTGGGTCCAGGTAACAGAAGGACTTCTATTACCTGTATAAACTTATCCAAATCTTAAGGCCAACAGACGGTGTCTTCCTGTAGAAACTAACTTTACATAAGGGGGTGGCTGCAGTTTGGAGGGCAACCCTTGTCCTTGTAAAGTTGTATGAGCCTCAAGCTGACTTTGCTGCACTTGAGCAAGAGCAAATGCAGGTGATTTTACCTGATCCCTACTCCCCACTGTCCCTGGGCCATACTCGTCCTGTTTCTCATCAAAGGATTTTAGGGGATTGCTGTATAAAAGGAACTTTTGTGGATTTCTCCATTTGCATAAATCTGGATCCAATCCACAGTATACAACTCAGATTCTATGTTTGAGCTAACATGTGAATAAAGACTCGGTGGTTCAGTTTTAAGCCTTTATCCACCAGGGCAGTTTGGCCACACAGCTAGCTGTCCCTCTCATAAACATCATGCATGCACATGACCTAGTGTAGGCTCATGTGTCACTACGGAAACATTAGGAGTGACTAGTTACACTTAATAATGAAGTATAAATAGTCACTCCCAACAAGAAAAAAGTAGTTCCATGCATCACAAAACTGAACTATGGACTCCAAGGAAATGTAATACTAGGCTAGTATTTGAAAAGTATATATTAAGTCTAATCTTTAGCCCAGTTATTCCACAGCAGTTCCATTGATCCATTGTAACTGAAAAGTGTTCCAGATGAAAGAAGAGTTGTACTGGGTGGGATTCTGTAATATCTGTGACTTTAAATAACATTTAGAGAAGCCATAATGAAGCTGAAAAACAATCACTCAAAGACAAACTCATACCTAAGACTGGCACTATCTGTTGGACACATAACCCTCTAACCTGACCTATATGCTTCACATTAAAAAGAAACCTCTTACTGGTAAGCCACAGGCATGGAAGTGTTCAGGCTGCGGCAACCTTTCTATAGCACAGGTGGATCTTTGTAAGACTGCATTGCTAAGTTCATATAGTAGCTGATGGAGGTCAAATGAAATCCTCATAGGCCTTGGAGTGAACTGTGAAGACTAAACATAGGCCATTCAGCTGCATCACGTTGGAGAGATTTACAGGCAGAGAATTCTGGGAAGCAAAATTGCTTAGTTAATTTAGGTCTGTCCAATGAGAGAGTGGTGCTATAGCAATAAGCAGGCTAGACCTGAAGGAGTCATACAGACGCTAACCCCTGGAGTATTATAAATATGCTAATGTCATTGCAGAGGTGACTATGCTCCAACACAGGCCTCTTTTTTCCAGCCACGCAGCGTACCAAAGTTGTGTGTTTATCTTTTCTAATTAGGTAGCAGTGCAGAGTTGGCTAATAGGGCTTAAGAATAACAAGAAAGAAGATGGTTAATTGTACATTCCTCTCCGCTGCTCACATTGGCAACGTCAAATAACTGCTATGCTGGTTGCTATGATCCACCCTGGAGAATACTTCTATGTGATGCATGCCTTGAAATTCAATGCATCATTTGCAATTAGTTTAGACAAGCTGCAACACATGAAAAAAATTATAGAAAGGTTTGGAGGTTTAGAGAAAAGGAGACTTCTTCACTACTTTGGGCATTTTTAGAAAAAAAAGAGCTTATCAATGTTATAAATAAATCATGAATAAAAAAGAAGGCATTTTCTGCCCCTTCAAAATCTGTGGATCTTGCCCAGTTTCTTCTAATAGATATAGAGGGAATATGGGGATCTTTATAGCTACCTAGCAAATGCAATTACCTTCAAAGCCCCAAGAGAGCTGACTAGTTGCTTAAACTGCAGACAGATACTGGGAAGAACTTGTCACTACTGTTTTTTGTGCCTGGAGCCTGCATTGTCCCCTCTTCTTTAGTCCAGTCCAAGCAGCTCCTGTGCTTCACCATCTCCTGCTCAAAGATACATGAAGCTGTCTTACACTAAGTCAAACCATTGGTCTGTTAGGTCAGTATTGCCTGCTATAACTGGCAGCAACTCTCCAGATCTTTCCAAATATCTGCTACCGGAGAGCCTTTAAGTGGAGGTGCCAGGGACTGAACCTGGGCCTTTCCCATTTAAATCATGAGTCCCTATGAAACTATGCCACTCCACTGAGGCAGGGTACATTCCCTTCCAACCAGTCATATTCTTTGTCTGCCCAACAAGTAATGAGCCATACAGAATGTTCTCATCTTCTAATAGCTGCGGTAGATCACCCCTGGCTTCCACCTCCACCATAGCTATGATTCTTATTGGTTCTGCAGGGGACCATTGTCAGTATAGCCTAGGCCTACTCACTTATTTTCCCAAATGACCAGGCATTACCATTGTACCTCATGTGGCACCTTTTTCACTTTAGATCTCTTCAGTATGGCTTCAAGTGGGCATGCTTAGCATTTGGACATTTTATTTCAGTGCTGTGAAGTCAGTCTATGACAATTATTATTGAAGGAAACCCTTTGGCCCTTTGTGGACTATGGAGCATGTTTGGCTTTTCCAACTTTTTCATATTTGAAGAGTTGTATACTTCATTTAAGCCCTGAACCAAAAGCATGCAACTCTGTATATGATCTCAAACACACAGTAGTTTCTCCAAACAAGATAATGCTGGTAATATTCAAATAAATAGGTGTGTACACATATATATGTATAACTACAACAGGGTGCTTATATATCGCACTTCTAGACAGATTAGTGTCAAATACAGAGCGGTGAACAAAGCCACTGTTATTATTATCCCCACAATACAACTGGGGAGCTTGGGCTGAGAGGAGTGGTTTATCCAAAGCCACAGGCTGAGCTCATGGCAGTCATGAGAGTCGAAACAGCACAGTGCGGATTCAAAACCCCGCCACTTAACTACTATACTACAGCAGCACTATGTTGTGAGTCAGCCCCACCCTGACATGCATCAGCCTCGTCCAGCCACCTTACCTCTTGCCCCTGAGTCCTCCTCAGAGGACGAGGAGCTGGAAGAACCACCAGAGTCTACTTTAGAGTCAGCTGTGACAGCTGTGGCACCAGAGGAAACTCAGGAGGAGCAGCTAGGGACCTCTGTGGAGGCTGTTGGAAACAGACTCCCATGGAGCAAGGGAGAAATCTGAGCTGCCCAGGCCAGCTGAGAAAAGGAAGCAGAAAGCAAAGACAGCTGTGTGGGAGAGGAGGAGAAGTGCTCACTTGTTAGCACAACACAGGGTGAGGCTCTCAGAGAACGAGGCAAGGCTATCAGAGGAGGAAGCAACACCTGCACCTTGTTAGAGCAGCAATAAAAGTAGAAGCTGAGCAGAGCCCAGCATGGAAGCAACTGTGTTTGCCACACTCAGCAACCTGAGCCTGGAAGCTTTTGTTCCTGCCTTAGTCCTTGCCCTTCCTCTGACCATGCATCTGCTGGCTGTTTTGGATTCTGACCTTGGCTACATTCCTGGACCTTCTCTTGGCCTGCTCCCTTGTGGACTGAACTCCTGGCTGCTGACTTCGGCTTGTTTCCTGGCCACACTCCTGCTTGCCATGTTTTGGACTGATGTACTTGCACCTGACCGCGAACTGCTGACACTTGGTAGCCCCAGCACCCACCTGGTGCCTCCGGCCTGCCTAGCCCCTCAGTGCGACACACTAACACATACCTAACCTAACATTTCAGTTCAATTTTCTTTAAATCCCCATGTACCCAGCATTGGTGAATGTTTAAAAATTCTCCACTGTTCCAGATCAATGGGAAATGGATGAGAATAACAACATGGTAAAATGCACTGGAGCATATCTGAGTGTTTTCTGCCACTTAAAATAATGTCATCTTTGCAATGAATCTATCATGGTAAGATAGATTTGCTGCATTTGGCTTCCCTCTTAGCTACTGTATGCAAGTGATCCTTATTTGAGTTTCAAGTCCCTGCTTCCTTGGTATTGCCTAATACTAGAGCAGCTCTCAAAACACCATGCTGTCTGAAAAACTGTCTGCTGTAATGCAGCACTAGAGAAACAATATGGTAGGAGGACCATATGCAACTGAGAAAAATCTGACTTCCTCTTAAGGCGCAGTAAAAAAATCTAGATGTTACCAAGGCATCCTCCGCAGTGGCAAAATCTTGCCTGTCCAAGTAGGGCCACAGTAGGCTCATTAGCCGAAGCTGGCATAAGGTACCTGTGACAGACTGCACTTAAAAGCAGATTTCCTAAGTGCAGCAATCAGAAAGCTGGGAGGGAAAGAGTTAACTCTTGCTTAGAATGGAGAGCTTGAGTGACAGGCTGCTTCCTCCTCTCTGATTGGTCAGTTAGAACCCAGCTTAAGGGCTGACAGTGCTATTCCCCCCCCCTTCTCCTTTAAGCGGAACACATCTCTTTTCCAGAAGAGTGGTGTGCAGCTTCCTCTGGCTTAGGGAATAGTTTATTGTCTCTGCAGTTCCTGTTAAGTCTATTTCTCATTCTTCTGTGGTTTTTGTTTTAAAGTACTGGGTTTCTTTATCTTGCATTTCTCCTCTGCTGGGGTGTCATCTTCCTCTCTGGGATGCTCCACTGCTGGGCTGAGGTCATCTCGCTCTCTGGGATGCTCCACTGCTGGGCTGAGGTCATCTTGCTCTCTGGGATGTTCCACTGCTGGGCTGAGGTCATCTAGGCTTTGGCCTTCTCTACTAGGTCATTGTTTGCTTCTTCTGGTTGTTTCTCTATCAATACTCTGTTCTTTCCTAAACAGTCTACTTCTTTCTTGCAAACAGGGTTTGAGCTCAGTTCTTTACATACTCTCTTCATGTTTGATGCACTGGGTGACTCATTTAAAAGGCTAGCATCCTTCAAGAAGTTTCCTAACTCTTTATACGGGTTTTTTGCACAAGCTGAGCTTTTCTAGTACTTCCCATTTGTCTTCAATCAGTTCAGCAACTTTACTATCAAGTTGCTTCTCTCCTCCAACATAATGTCTGTTTCTAATTGACTGATAGCTTCTGTACGTTAGTAAAAAGACAATTAAAAAGGCAACAACGGCAAAATAAATCACCATTTCTAAATGCTGCATTTTTTTGTTGCTGTTTTCTAGGGCTTTCTGCAGCCTTTGGTTTTCTATATCCAAACCTTGGTAACTGACTTCTAAACGTTTAGCCTTCTTAAAAGAGGTTTTCATAAGCTCTAGACTTTTCTGAAGCTGTTGTTTCTCACTTTCCAGTTCTTTGTTTTCTAATTGTAACTGAGCCATCTTGAGGTTCATACTCTTCAAAGATTCAACTGTTCTGAGTTCTAAATTCTCTTCATCAGTTTCTCTAAGGACTCTAGTTGAAATCTGAGATTTCTCTGGCTAGTTAGAGTCTTTTTTGACATTCTATTTCCTATATCCAGATAAGCGTTTTCTTGCTGTGACGTATCTATTTTTTCACAAATTAGCTTTAGGTTAGTAACCCTTTTCTGTAACAACTCATTTTCCCATGCAAAAACGTTTGTTTCTGCATTCATCTCATTCTGCCTGGCCTCCTCTCTTATGTCCTTTAACTCAGGATCCTTCATAATTTTCTTTTTAAACTCCTCAGAGTTTTTATTTATGTCTCCTGCTTTTCCTTGGGACATTTCAGCAGTACTACTAACAGGAGCTTGTCTCTCTCTCTTTCCCTCCCGCAATGTATCAATTGTGTCTGTTGCTAAGATACCTAGGGGCTTGTCTTCTGCTCCCCTAGCTTCAGCTTGTAGCAAATCACTGGAGTCAGTGCATATTTGAATTCTTGCCTTTGCTCCCATTACATCTCTTCCCAATACTACTGGTATTTTCTGTTCTTTAATAACTGCTACAGGAAAATCTTCTTCTTTTCCTCTCCATTTAATTTTTAGCTGTGCTAGTGGCACTCTTTTAGAATTTCCCCACACACCTTGCAAGTATATTTGCTTATCTGGAATCAGGTTTTTCTTATCAACAAAATCCTCCCTGACCAGTGTTACTGAGACTCCTGTGTCTAGAATGGCTAAAGTATCTCTCCCATTTATTTGTACCACCTCTCTCAGTTCAGTACCCTGAGCAACCTTATCTGTCTTTACCCCACACAGGTAGACTGTTCCTTCAGTGTTTATGGGTAAGGCAGTGTTCTTACTGGGAGTTTCATTTGTGTTTGTTGAGCCTTTGGAGTTTCTATCATCTTCATCACTCTGATCATCTAAGTCAGTTCTAGTGACCCTCCTTACATGCTCAAGCGTTGTTTGCTTGGGTTGGTTCTTTAAACATTTGTAAGCTAAATGTCCTTTCAGACCACATACATAACATCTTTTATCATTCCAGTATCCATCTTGGTTTCTTTCTATATTTTTATCCTGACTTTTTATAATCTCAGCTCTCTCATATGTTCCTTTCCTTTCTCCCTCTTGTCCTTTACTGGATTTAAACTCTGGTTTATAAGAGTAGTCTTTCCTTTCACGGCGATCCCAACCTCCTCTATTAAGTGTTAATCTATCTGCCCACTCTGATGCTTGGTTGACATTCTCTGGAAGTTTGTCTTTAACCAGAAGTCTGATCTCTGAAGGAAGTTGAAATAAAAACTGATCCAAAATCATTAGATCCCTTATTCCCTCTTTAGAGTTAGCTTTGGCAGACGAAATCCACTTATCAAAATAGTCTGTCAGTTTGGCACTAAAAGACTTAAATGACTTCTCTTTCTGAGGCACTAGGCTTCTAAACTTCTTTCTGAAGTAATCAGCACCTAGCCTAAATCTGTCATATACTGCCTCTTTGTATTCAGCATAAAAAACAGGTTTATCTGAGGGAAATGTGTTGTAGATCTCAGCCAATTCCCCTCTAATTAAACTGAGTAAATACTTCATATATTGTGTCTCTGGTATTTCCCAGTTCTGAGCAGATCGTTCAAAAGTGGACAGGAAAATTTGTGGATCTTCTCCTGACACATACACCATAAAATCTTTTGGGGTAACTTGAGGTAAATCAGCTCTGGGTTCAGAGTTTCCCTCCTTTTTGTCCCCATTCTTAAGTCTCTCTCTTTCTAATTGTAATCTTTCAGCTTCCAAACTGGTGTGTCTTTCCATCTCTTGAACTCTAAGTTCCATTTCAGCTTTCCACTTTTCCCTCTCAAATTGTTTTTGTTCTATTTCAGCTTCCCTTTCCCTTTGTTTTTGTTCCATTTCAGCTTTCAGCTTTTCCCTCTCAAATTGTTTTTGTTCTATTTCAGCTTTCCTTTCCCTTTGTTTTTGTTCCATTTCAGCTTTCAGCTTTTCCCTCAGAAATTCTAAATATTCTGGATTAGGGTTGTACATTCCCTCAGGGTTTCTCTCATCTGCAGTTCTACTTGGCTCCACACTGCTCTGTATCAGTATAACTCTCAGTTTTTCTACACTTTTCCCCTCATGAGGTAAATTTAACTCTATGCACTTCTGAATGAGAGCCTCCTTTTTCACCCTCATAAACTCTGCCATTTCTCTTTTACTTTTATTTCCTTTTACAATTGTACTAAACTTCACCAGATTATGTTCTCTCTTATAAATCCTACTAGTTCTTCTGTGTCTTTCCTTTATAACAGTTCTATATTTCTCATAGGATTTAACTGAACACTCTGTCTCCTTGGCTATCTGTCCCTTCAGAATGCCTTTCTCTCAGAATGTTCCTTCCTCTCAGGCTATTATATCCCCCTTAAAATATTTTCTTCTCCTCAGGATGTTTGGAATCCCACCGCTATGCCTCCACATGTTATGATCTTCACTTTCTTTAGGGTGGATTTTGCTTTAGTCTTTCCCTTCACACCATCTGGGTAGTTAGCTGCCACCAGGAATATTAAATTCCAGTATTTTTTATTTAAGTTTTCCCTTTGGTAACGTGTTTATGTGTCAGGCTCCTTCGTGGTTCTATGTGGCCCTGAGGATAGGAATGGGAGATAACAATGACTGCTACTCTGGGATATAACAAAACAAAATAAAAGTTTATTTTTTTAGAAGTGAATTGGTTACATAAAAGTAGTTCTTAGTTCTTCTAGTTGCTTCATCCAAACTCATTCACACAGATCTCTTGTAAGGCTTCACACACAGTTAGCCTCTTACTCTAGGCTCTATATTTCTCTCACAGAGAACTCCTCAGACAGCACACAGCTAGCCTGTTTTCTTTTCACTCTCAATCCTTTCTCTCTCAGGCGCACACACAGTTTGCCTACTTCAAATAGAATGAATATATAGTCTCACAGACACACTCAGTTCAGGCTTCCACTCAAGTTGCCTTTCCTTCACAAATACATGAACACCCTCAGGCTGCACACAGCTCGCCTCTCTTGCCTTAACTGAATCTTTTTCTCTCCCTCAATAACTGAAAACTGCCTTCACTCCACCCACTCTCTGTCATCAACCAATCATATCACTCACTCATCTCTCTCTTTCACCCCCACTCTTCACCTATCTCACCAAACATTTAAAGACACATGCACCCATTTCTTGAAATCATTACAGTTGGTTTCTGTCAGAATTGTTCGGAGAGAGTTTGGATTGAGTCTGAGAGTCTCTCTACAGAAGACCCCTCGGCACATGTTTGTCAAGTGTAGAGAGATGCAATGTTAGCTGGGAATCATAGTTTTAAAAGATAGAGCTGATGGAGAATGCTCCTCAGAGGGTTTGTTAATTTCATCTTTGCCTCCCAAAAGCTCTGTCAATTTCACCTCTCCAGTCTAAAACTATGTGGGATTGCAACCAGAGGCTGCGAGGAATGGAAATGGGCAGGAGCTGCCTTCCAGAACCGGGCTTGGGCCTGGAGAGGTTATAACAGGCTGAAGATTCCCTTCTAGCATTTCACAGCCCCTTCACACAGCACCACTGTACAGCAAAGTCTTTGTCCTGCCACCAGCTCTGTCTTTTTAAACTACCCTTCCTGGCTAACACTGCATCTCTCAACACATGTTCTTCACATGTCAGCTGTCTCGTGTAGAGAGACTCTGATAGGAAAGGACAGACAAGTTCCCCTCTGGAGTGAGGGAAGAGGAAACTTTTGCCTTAAGTGTAACATCATTGTCCCAAAGAAGAATTCTATTTAAGAATTCTTGTATAAGTGTCAGCATAAGCTGAAGCTCACTTGACACAGACACCATACAACTGGGAGTGTGTTTTGGCAAGAGTGATTGGGTAGTAGTTTGAGATTCCCTTTCAAGCCAAAAGAAGAAGGGTTATATCCTCTTAGGAGAAGAAGATTAATTCCTGCCCAGTTTCTAAAGGGGAGGGGTTGGCTCTAAGGAAGACCCTAGGTCTGTAGTGAAGGGGAAACAGTTTTAAACTAACTTCAGGAAACCTGAACAGTCTTAGAAAACTCTGTAAAAGAACGTTGCTGTAAATAAAGTATCAAGTAAAATACCTCTCACTACTAAGAACCAAGAATATAAGAAACTAAACTTCAAGGAAACTATTTTGCCTGTTACTCAGTGTATTCTGTACTACCAACAAAATTTTACCTCAGCACTTTCATTCCCTGATCACACTTATTTAATGCCTGCTTGTTAAATAAAGTTATTTCCTTTTGAATGTCATACAGTCTCCAGTGGCATTTCAGACATCTCTGCTTAAAAGAAATACAAATCATTACAAGAAGAGTAAGATCCTTTCTTTTCTTAGCACATTTCAATTTACATTCTACTGTATGATCTTAACCAAATACATTTTCCAATTCAACCATATCAGATACATTATGTGTTATTTTCCCTGAATGGATTCTAGCTATTCTGCTGTAAAGCTGAAGACATAAAGCAATAACCCCCTGAAATACGATTACATCTCTCTGGCAAACTGCCTATCTTCAATGGCTTGCAGATTTCTAGAAATAAACTCCTGCTTAGTACAAACTAAGACATGGGATGAAATTTATGCACAACAGATATAGGAGGTAATGAACAGGATAAGTTTGAACTGTTTAGCCTTAAACCGACATCACTTGAATGATCTCTTTCAGGATAGTGGCACGAGTATGGGAGAATCCATTTCTTTTTTAATTCCAGTTTCCACTTTTCAAATTAATCAAAGAATTTTTCCAGAACCACGGAGAGGGAGTACTCACTGCAAGTCGCTTCAGATTCATCCGATCCATCAGGACATTCTTCTTCACCATCACACTTCCATCGAGATGGAATACAGTGACCATTGTTGCAGGTAAAATCAGTTTCTGCACAGGTTTTCTTGGCTGAAAAGAGAAGATAATTAAAAAGACAATTCAACCTTGAAGCAACTTCATACTTTGTGGATTATTCTAAAGTAGAACAGCACTGAACAAACTAATTTCACCTTCAACCCCAGCTTCTTAAAAGTTCATATATACCTCACTATCTGAGACCGGACCGGTCTTTCCTCATGATTGTAATTTAGAATCAACTGTTCTATAAGCAGAAGTGATGGAAACAAATGGTCACCACCTTCTATGTCACCAGGACCAGCACTTTTCATGCACAGCAGACTATTTAAGGACTTGACATGCCTTTTTAAAAAGTTTTTTAAAAAATATATAAATTTGGGAAGAGAGCTGAGTGGAACAAAAACAGTGTCAAATTTGGAAAGAAAAGGTGTAATAGGCACAGATATGGGTACAAGAACAGATATTGACAAACTGCCATAAGACATGCTACTTCTGCAAGACAGGGTAGAATATAAATACATAAGCATATATACACATAAACCAATTTGGTATTGATTTAAGTCATGGCTTCATTCAAAGAACCTTAGAAATGTGATTTTCTATGCAAATGTTTGTGATAAGAAATCCCTTTCACTCCTTAAAAGAACTACGATTTACACAATTTATATTTGTAGCACAGACATACCCTAAAAGACGAGAACCCAGATAAGAATGAGTGTAATGATGGCTAAAGATGAAGGATAAATCTCTCTGCTGTGAGTTTATTCAGGGGGCAAAGAACACTGACATGCCACATTAACGCCGCTCTGGAGTCAAGATGAGTCTTGCTAATGCCCATCCACTGGAAACATGAACAGTGACACTAAAATCAGATTGCGACATAAATATTAAATGTCGCACAAAGAAACACTGACACAACAAACCTGCCCACTTGGTAATATATGGACATTGTTATGCCAAAATCAGCCAACAAGCTGTAAAGGGAAGGTACCTTGCTGTGACATTCTAGAAAGAAGTGCTGTAAAGCTTCAACAGACAGAGGTATTATTTTCCCAGATAAATATACTACAAGGAACAGAGTATATTTATTTCCCTTGCAGACAATACAAGAATGTTCTAACTTGGTCTGCATTTTTTATTCTCCCATAGATTTCTGCACCCCCCCCTCATTTTTATACTTTCATTTCATCTATCTTCAGTTAGACCTCTGTGCTACCCTGTTCTCTTGAGCCCACTGGCTGGTTTGTTCTGACATCACAGTGGGAGTGTGACGGAATTCACTTTAAAGAGGTTCCTTAGTGCAGCACTTGGAGCGATGGAAGGGAAGGCAGCAGCCTGGAGTGAGAGCTTAATTGGAGGGCTGCTCCCTCCTTTTGCTGATTGGCCAGTCAGAACCAGCCCTCAGAATGACAGTTGGTGCTGACAGAGGGTTTTTTTAAGTTCAGTTGAGTGTGTGAGAGAGTTTGACAAGGAGGGTCAGATGGGTTCCCCTCTAAAGTGAGGAAAAGGAAAATGTTTGCCCTAACTGTAACAACCTTGTCTTAAGGAAGAGTTTTAGTTAAGGATTCCAAGTATAAAAGCCAGCACAAGTTGAAACCCATTTTTATAGCCAAGATAGAACTGGGTGTGTGTTTTTGGCAGAGTGAGTGGGTAACAAATGGAGACTCCCATTCAAGCCAAGTGAATAGAGTTATGTCTTCTTAGGTGAAGAATAATAATTCCTGCCCAGTGTCTAGAAGGGGTCCTGGGTCTGTTTTAACGGGAAAACAATGATGAACATCAAGACACCTGAGTTGAAAAGGGAAATCTGTGAAGAAACATTGTTACTTTAATCAAAGTATTAAACAAAACACCTCTAACTCTTAAAGACTGTAAACATTGAAACTCAGTGGCCAGAAAATTATCTTGCCTATTACTTTAAAAATATTCTATTCTACCAACAAATTTTATCTCAGCAATTTCATCCCCTGACTGCTCATATTCCATCCCTGCCTGTTCAATAAAGTTGCTGTTTCTTTTGAGAGTTATTGAGCTTCTAATGCCATTTCACGCAAAGGGCTTCTGCTTTTCCTCTATCGAGTTTGTAGGCTAGGCTAAAAAGTCAAAAATATAACAGCTTATCAGGGTGGAACAAAAAGAACTTTACAACCATAAACAGAGATAAACTACTTGGAGCTGCTCAGCCATAGCAAGCGAACTTGGATTTTGACAGGAAAATCTGCCTCAATGTGGGGGATGAAGGGGGGAGTCCTTATAGGGGATTTTCAGGCACAGATGTTACAGGACCTCTAGCTGTTACTGACTTAACTGCTCTGATGCTGCAGAGGGGGTGGGCAGCTGAATATTAAGAGTGATGTGGGACTACTTAGAATCCAAATTCGAAAGATCACAAATGGCCTTTGTTACTTAAATTAAAGCATCATCTTTGTTTATGAATATACACCATGGGTCTCCAAATGGCATCTTGATGCACTCTGGGTGGGCTATTTCAGAATCCTTTGAGAAACCGATGACACACTACTCATGTTTGTGACTGTCCTTGTTTTGAAACTGGCCAACAGTCCAAACCGTCTCCATTTTAGGTGTCCAACTTACAACATATTAAAGAAGTCTGCCTGGAAGAGGCAACCAGCTGTAGTTTATGAAGTCTATTGGAAAATATCTGCAGGCATCTGTAACACTGTGAGCCAGACAGTGCAGTGACAGGAGATGTATTCCACATAAGAGGCAACAATTCATAAAAGCAGTTTCCTGTTTTTTCCAAAACATGGTGAAACTGATGCCTCTCTAGGTTGCATCTTCATTTCAGAGAAGACAGATTTGGCACAGAGTTATTGCCAAGTGGTTGCATAATTTTAGCTTTAGGCTGTAAATATATGCCTCACCTAATGTTCTCTATGTTCAGGCCTTACTTTCTCATTACGTAAGAGAAATTTAGCTATTATGGACTAATAGTTTCATAAAGTATATGGACAGTCAATTTGCACATTTTGTTTTGCCTGCTTTAGCTTTGATCAATGATTTTACTATTGTAATGTTCAACCAAGGCGCTTCTGTGTCTCCGCTTCTTATTTGCTGCACAAACACTGCCATAGCCTTAGAATGATGGAACCATTTCTGCAGTAATCTTCTACAATGCTCAGGCTTGATGGAATGAACTGCTGCTACCATCACAGTCCATCAACATTCCTGAGCGATGGAGATACACAGCTCCTTCAAGGATACAAACCTACTGGCAGCAGATGGTGTCACTGATTAATTTGTTCCCTTAACACTGTTCTTTGGGAGGCACAATTAATTTATTATTGGGAATCACAAAAGGGAAAAAGAAATACATTACAGACAATGAACCACAGGGTGGCATTTGGAAGATCTTAATATGCTATGTGTACAGCCTCACAATCAGACTGCCAAAAACTTCTTTTCCCCCACAATGTTGTATGCCATTGCCAACCTAACATCTACAGAATAAGCTAAAGGGACCAACACTTCCAATAACTAAATCTACCCTGAGGTCTATGTCAGATTAATATGGGAAAAAAGAAATCCATACGGCCTTTCATTTCAACTGAAAACATCTAAATATCTTTAAAGGACACTGCTGAGAAACATAAACCCAGAGGCTATAATTATTCCTGCTGCAATAGAGCTCAGGGATCTGTGCACCCAATGTGCAAATCCCTCTTTTAATTAAAACAAACATTTTTTAACAAACATGGCTGAATATGATTAACCCTGAAGGATATGCAGGCAATTCATTTGCCACTAATAATTAAATCCAATGTTTCTTTGGAGAAATTGGAGGCCCTTGGCAAAATGATACTCACAGACCATTTCTTTGTTTATTAACATTTATTTTCACTTTTTATTCATTTCTGGGACACTCTTTTACATGTGATGTATTATCCAGCCATTATCTTGTCCAAAATAATCCTGTGAGGTAGGTCATTCAGACCCACCTACTCCCCATTTTATACAAGGAACTGAGAGCTAAGCTACAAGAGACGAATTACATGACAAGGAGCACATGAAGGGAGTCGCAATGTTAGCAGGGAAGCTGAGTTTTAAAAGAGATTGGAAGGTTTCGTCAATTTCCCCTCTCTACAGATCCACTGCTCAGGTTTGCTTATTTCCTCTTTGCCTCTTAGAAGAAGAAGTGAAACTGACAGAGCCTTTCAGAGACAAAGAAGAAATTAACAAACCCTCTGAGCAGCAATCTCCCTGGCTCTGTAGAGAGGGGAAATTGTCAAAGCCTTCCCGGCTAACTCAGCTTCCCGGCTAACATTGCGACTCCCTTCATGTGCTCCTCCTCATGTAATTCGTTCCTTGTAGCTTGGCTCTAAGGCAGAGTGTTTGTAAACCACTTCAGGCGAGGCAGCATTAAAGTCTAAAAAATAAAATAAATAAATAGCTGGCCTCTTTGCCTCAAGCTATGGCCAGCTCTACCAGGCTTCCAACCAGCCTGCCACAGAGCATAACCCTGTAAGTGGGAACTCTCCCAGCCTTTACTTCTTGAACTGTTCAACAAGAGAAGGAAAGAGAAAGCTGCAGAGATCTGTTGGGATCTGTGGAATCCACTCCTTCATTATCCATTGGCTATGTGGACATCTGAAGGTATGTAGACTATATCATGAGCTCTGATCAATATTGTAACTGGGAGAAGAGTATGAAGATCAGAAACATGAAATAAGAAAAAAACTGGCCTAGGAAATAGTGCATGTGAAATCCAGAGTAAAGAGAACACATAAAATATAACTGGGAAGCAGCAGTGCTCAGTAACCACATCCCCCAATCCTGAAGTACAATAAACAACACACAAAAGGCAGCTGGAAATTTATTTTAAATCTTGCTTGCCTTGCTCTACTTTTTCTCAACACCCTCCAGCTGGAGAGAGAGAGATCCGTCAAGCTAGAATGCAAAAAAGAAGCCCAGGTAAGCTCTTCTGGCAACTTACAATCTAAGGGGGATAATTAACAACACAGGTTTTTAATGCAAAGAGAAAAACCTAGATTTAAGGAGCGGTTTCTGTCCCTCTTCTCTCATAAGAGAAAGCTGACAAGAAGGAAAAATAAACATAAAAATGAGCAACAACTTTTGAATACCAAGCATTACTTGATTGAGAGGATGAGAACATTTTCCTCCCCTGAAGAAAACAAAAACCTTACTAATTCTGAAAAAATTCAGGGTAGGGGTGCACATGCATGTGCGTGCCACATCAAAGAGAGAGAGAGAGAGAGAAGGAAAATGTGTGCTCATAACACATCTAGGACCCAATCCTATCTTCTGTAAGTCTACAAGGTAATATATACCACATTAAAATGATACTAGAGCCAACAGCCTAGAAAAGCCATGGATTAACACAATTAAAATATTTCAATCTCACCTTTTGATATGATCATTCACAAGGCAACTAACAATTTAGTTGAAAATGCAAATTAAAAAACATGGAAGTGAGGTAGTTTTTACTGATTCCCTCCTCCCACAGAAGACCTCCAACTGCAGAAGCAGCATTTAAGGGGGCATTTTGGCTGCAGTGGGATGTGAGAAAGTTGTGCTTTTTGGAAAGAAATCCCTTCCCTCCACAGAAATTACCGGTGAGTTTGAACCCACATTAACATAAAGAAAATGCAAAACAGCATCAGATTAAGATGGCTCAATTCAACACAAGCTGTACACCGATTCCCAGTCCAGCCATAGTCACAATATTTAATATTAAAACAGAATTTGAATGTTTACATTATGCCAGTCCTCCTGACAACAATTTTGTAAAATAGGCCTGTATTATCTCCCTCCATACTACAGATGGTGAAGGGATAACTTTGAGAGCCGAAGACTTTCTTAGTCACCTGATCAACTGAAGCAGACTTATTGTGCTCCTAAGCTACTGTAATGCCCTGATGGGGCTAGCCCAATCTCATCAGATCTCAGATGCTAAGTAGGGTTGGTGTTGGTTAGTACTTGGATGAGAGACCACCAAGGAACACCAGGGTAGCTATGCGGGAAATGACAAACCACCTCTGTTACTCTCTTGCCTTGAAAGCATCAGCAAAAGTCACCAGATGTCAGCTGCAACGTGACAGCACTTTACAGAAAGACATACACAAACACTCACAAGCCACTGTACTACATTTGCTGTCAACATCAGTGAAGATTTTTGTTTCTAGTATACTCCTACTGCCATCTCACTGTAATTATTTATTTTTAATAATCCACAAGCATTCTCTGCGATACAGGAGGTTATCATTACATCCACTTTACAGGTAGGGAAAAAGGAGTGTGAGAGAGGAACTAGCCCAAGGACACTCAACACCATGACAAACTGCAAATTGTTAAAACTACTCTACAAAGTGGTTTCATCTCACTGATTTAGACTTACTGCTAAAGGAAGGGGTAAACCTTAGGGGCACAGAAACAGCCCTCAACAATTGTTCTGCAACTCAACCATGCTCTATTTTCATTCTGCTTTTTCATTGTCTAGATTTGTCTCCTGCGTACATAATACACATTCTATCTCTCCTCATAATTCGTGACTGATCTGTTTCTTAAATAAGCAGTTAACTTTGCCATTACTGAATATTCTGAAAGTTTGTTTTCTCATTCTTCTAAGCTTGTCTGGTTTCCGTTTTGCGGCATAAATTATTGTAGCCGTTATTACCATATATTCAAATAGCTCTTTCAAGACTTTTGGTAATTTACTAGGCAATATTCTTAATAGCATATTCTTAGCTTCCAAAGGAAATCTAAATTTTAACATATTCTGCATTTTTCCATATATTTCCTTTCAATGTCTTTTCCCTTTTCTGCAAGTCCACCATGTACGATAAAAGGTTCTATCTATATCTTGACATTTCCAACATTTTCCTTTGTAACTTTTATCTCCTTTCTCAATAAACGTTGGAGTAATACACCGTCTGAAAAACATTTTGTACATATTTTCCTTTAATGACTGGCTGGCTGTAAACTTAATTCCTTTTCCCCATAACCATTCCCATAACCATTCGGCATCCATTTAACCATACATTTTTTCCACTTGTTCCTCTGTTTCTAACTGAAATAATAAACTGTTTCTAACTGAAATAATAGCTTATATATCCATTGTAATAAGTGATCTTTTTGTTTTGTAATCAGCTGTTCGAATGTAGTCATCTCTCTTAAAGCTCCACCTTAAAGCTCCTTGTTAATAAAATTCTTTAATCTTGAAACTGATTGGTAATATGATAACCATTGAATCTTAATTCTTTCATCTCTAATATCTTGCAAAGAGTTTCCCCTGATCATTTACCATATTGCTGTATGTTACAAAGCCAATTTTATTTCTCATATTCTTATCGTGATAAGCTTCTATCGGGGACATGAGCAAAGAATTTGGAGGACTCAACAGTTTCTAACGTTTAAACTTTATTCTCAAGAGTCCATCTCTAATTATATGCGTCCTTTCTTGTGTTATGATCATCTTGTTTGATTTCTTTATCCATAAATAATTATGTAAATCTTTGTATAAATCTGCTGGTTTGAGTTTTACTATTCTTTGTCTTGGATTTTTAATACAATCCAATCCTGCTGCTTGATAATATAATTTTATATTAGGAACTGATAACCCTCCTCTCTTTTTCTCATCTTGAAGTATTTTAAAATTAATTCTTGGTTTCTTGTCATTCCAAATAAATGTATTTATCTGTCTCTGCCAATCTGTTAATATTCTTTCTAATAAAGAAAGAATATTATAAATATTCTTAATATATTACAGATAAATAAATTTATTTGGAATGGCAAGAAATATATATACATAACATTTGAAATAATAAATTTAATTTTGGCAATATATTCATTTTAATTGCTGAAATTCTCCCCAGTCATGGGATTTTTACTTTTTTTCCATCTAGATAAATCTGTTTGTATCAGTTTCCAAGTCTTCTGATAATTGTTTTTAAAAAGATTAGTTTTATCCAGTCACATCTATCCCTAAATATTTAATAAAATCAGTAGCTACTGTGCATTCTGTGCTCTTTATTGTCTTCTTCATGTTCTGTTAACAATTTCATTATTATTTTTGTTTGCTTCATGTTGATTTTATATCCTTAAAGGGATCCAAATTCTTCAATATGTTCCATTACATACTGTAGCAATTTTTGTAGATCCAAAACTGTTAATTTCTCTTCTAAGTTTAACCTCCCAAAATCTTCTAGCATGCCTCTAAAACGCAGATTATTGGTTCTGCATTGGGTTTCCAAGATCGATTCTTTGTTCTGTTTTCTCAGTCCAGGAGACTTTATCAATATATATCATTCTCTTTTTGCTAATTTTTAATACTTAAGATTTCTTGCATTTGCTCTTGTAGTTCTACATTAATCTCTGAGAGTCCACCTAATAATTCTTGACATGCTTCTTGAATATTCTTCAGTGTTCTGCCCTCAGTTTCTTGACTGTTACTCTGAATACTCTGAATTTTCTTCTGAGTTCTTTACTCAGAGTCTTAATATTTTTCTGGATACTCTTAATGTACTTCTGAGTTCTTTCCTCAAACTGTTGCATTTGATTTACCAATATTTGCGATCTTTTTTTCACCAATTCTTCATTTTTTTGGTCATCAGTTTCTTCTGCTTTCTCTCTATCCTAGCGTACATACACTTTATAGAAGGATAAGTCTAGAGCTTGAAAGATGCTCCTGGTTCAGATTGCCATTTTCCCTGGAAGTCCAAGAGAAATATGTTTTTAAAAAACACATACTGTGCTACAGAAAGGTGGGGAGGGAAGACAGCATAGTATAGCCTGATCTCGTCAGATCTCGGAAGCTAAGCAGGGCCAGTACTTGGATCGGTGATCACCAAGGAAGGCTCTGCAGAGGACGGCAATGGCAAACCATATCTGCTTCTCATTTGTATAAGCAAGCTATTGGGTAACAAAATTATAAAAACAGGGAAGAAATTCATTGTATTTTAGGCTATATGCAATTTTGAACAGAATGAATCTTCTTAAATGATTGTCTCAGTAGATTTTCAGTGCATTTACTGAGGACAGAATCTGTTATTTTGTTTGTGAGGATTTTGAACTGGTGGGGAAGGGCAGTTCCTTTTGTTTCATGATTTAAATACCAAGACAAAGGGAAAGGGAACTATATAAATGCATGGTTTAAAAGGTAGCCATCTGTTCTGGTTTTTATGGTATCATTCAACAAGGCTGCCACAGTGGCCCAAGCAGCAGTGCGAATGGAACCAAGCTCAGCACAACTGCAAGAGAGCAGCAAGAGGCTGACAGGACGGGGAAGGAGGCAACAGGGAGAGTAGATTCCCATCCCATTCTGCCCCACCCTCCTGCCCAAGCTCCAAAAGAGCTCCTTCAAGCCGCTGCTGCCACCACCAGCCTTTTAACCTCCGTGGCTCAACAAGCCTCACCCTTCCTTGCTTCAGTAAAAAGATTCTCAATGGGATTCTCTGGTTCACCATTCAGACCCTCTGGTTCAACACCGGTATCCTCCCTTTCAACAATAAGCTTGCAAAGGAGAAATGTCGATCCAGAGAATCTCAAGCGGAAGGGGGTGGGGCACAGAGCTTAAAAGCCTTGGAAATGTTTCCTCCATAAGAAACAATGGAAAGTGGCTGGCGGCAGCTTGTTCAGGGGCCCACAGAACTGGACCCCAGGGTCCAATCCTTAATTTTTTGGGGGGAGGGGTCTTTTGCAGACAGTCAGGAGAAGTTCCCTGCAAATTTGCTGGAGATTGCTTTAAAATGAACACACACCCCACCCTAGACGTATTTCCCTATAGGGAATAATGGCTATTTAAATCTGAGATTCTCTTAAACAGAATCAAATAATCTAACCTGGATTTCCCAGATTTTTTAAAATTATCTTAGATTACCATATATTGAATAGACTGCCCTTGGTATAAAAGGGTGGTAGCTTTGTTTTCTGTGAGGAACCTGAGATAATTTCTTTGTGTTAAGAACCTGCCCCTCCCTTTATTGAAATAAAGACTTTCTGTACTCCTACTCCGCCTGCCTTCTCCTTAATTGGGCCAGGAGTGGGCTTCTTGAGTTAAAAATAGGAAGGCTTTCAGATGTTGCCAACTAGCAAAGCACAACAGAACACACCAAGGAAGGTACCAGGAAGATAAGAGGCGCCACTGAACTCAGTTACACCCTGTACATGACATGGAACAGATTTGGAACTGAAGACTCTTCTGTTTATTCATGAAAGCACACTTTACTTGGCAGTTGACAGAATCTGATCTCTGATAAAGCTGGCTGAATTACATATAAAAGCAAATTTAATACGTTTTTTTCCAAAGCCAGCATCAATTACAAACTGAATAACAGATTTGTCCTGAGATTCAAGCTTGTTCCATTGGAATGATGCCAAACAAATGTCTATTAATATTCTAACACAAATTGCTGGTTTCATTGGTTTCATTGAGCTCATCTAATATCTTAAATAATCAGAGTAGCTTACTATTGCTTGTGTTGCCTTCAGCAAAACATAGCAAGCTCTTAGTTACATCTTCTTAAGCTATTTTAATGAAAGAATATTAATAACTTGAATTTGGTTAAGCCAACATAATCAGGGCAGTTCATAATTTTAATAGCTATACTTTTAACTGTTTATTGCATTCCCAGAGTAGATAGGAAGGAGGAAACAGTTCGGATTATCCTTCTAAAAATTTGGACTCTTCTTTGATAATATTGTTCAAATAGGAACATCATTAGTACCTGACAGTAAACACAGTAATTTTCAACACTGTTTTCAAAGTTGGCACTTCACATTTTCTTCTTTTTTCTTCAAAACCCATTTATATGAAATTTTACCTGCTCTACCAAAGCACTAGTTTCACTCAGAGACAATGCAGAACAAAACTTCTTTACTTCAGGATAAATCTCAGCATGTGGGAGCCAAAAACAACCATCCAAACACAACTAACATTTTAAATGGTATTCCACTATCCTCACTGGTCTGAATGTTCTCTTCTTTTCTGTTGCTGCAACTGGTGCCTTCCTAGGACATCTGAATGACGCCACCCTCTCTCACTTTTTTCAAAGTCTTCCTCAAAACCCTTTTTTTTGGTTCCCTTTCCTTTACTAAAACAAAACTTGGCTCACAGTGCAATCCTATGAAGAGACTCCAGCCTAAGGCAACTAAAATCAGTGGGCTAGACTGGAGAAAGTCTGCAGAGGATTGCACTGTTAACCTCTTTGTTCCTTTCTCCTACAATGCTAAAGATATGTAACTGGAACAAACGTAGATTCTTTATCCACCTTCTTCTTATCTCTGTGTTCTCTTTCTCATGCCAAATTTTAATCTTGCAAGTTCCTTAGAGCAGATATCTGCTTTCCTGTACTGTGTAAATTTCTTTTTTAAGTTTTATTTTTTATTAGTGAAAAATACAATAAAAAAAGCAAACAGGAAAGAAAAAAAGAAAACATGCTGGCTACAAAAACACTTAGCAGATCTATACGTATGTACCTGTAAAACATTTCCAAATATCTAAAAATAAGTCCATATGCAATTGCCTTCCATATGCAATACATTCAAATGTTGATAAGTTTATAAGGTCTTCAGTCCAGTGATTTACAAGAAGTGAGCTTTTGTTTTTCCAGTAGAGAACCAAACCGAAATATGAACCAAAATTCATGACGAACCAGGCCGGTCCGTGGTTCGTGAACTAGTGGTTCGTCAGATCCCATTTCTGATGAACCACCACAAACTTTACGCTGGTTTGTTTGGTTCATTTTTCAGTTCATCACTGCAGACAGCCTGGTGCCGATCAATCAGTTTCCTAGGCAAAAGGGGATGGATTTCCTGCAGCCCTTCTGTTGACCCAGAAGTGACCTTCTGCTGCCTGGAAGCAATCTTCTGCTGACCTGGAAGTGGTGATTTTCTGGCCCGGAAGTGACATTTTCACAAACCAAAATGAACCGATTCGTGAACTGGGACAGGTTCGTGAAAGTTTGTGGTTCATGAAACGTGACGAACCACGAACTGCATGGTTCTTTTTTTTCTGGTTCGTGCCCATCTCTACTTTCCAGTATAGAAATATAAGCCTTTTAGCAACTGTAAGGGCATGGAGAGTCCATTTCTGTTAACCACTGGATGGATTCCAAGAGACAATCAAGTAGTTTAACAGTACAACATCTTCAAAGATAAGAGTTTTCTAACACAAAATTAATATGACTAATAACTTCCTCCCAAAAGTGCTGAATGACTAAACATGTTCAAAGCATATGCTTAAGAGATGCATTTTGTGAATTACACCACCAACAGTTAGACGCTGTGTTTAAACCTTTAGCAAAAAGACATAGTGGTGTCCAATATACTCTAAACTTATTTTTTTGCTGAATAAGTTGTAAATTGATCCATAGTAGCAACAGGTATACGACTTAAAGCCTGATCCCATTGCTTGAGCAAAACTAGATACTCCAGATCATTATTCCCTTCATCTCTAAGGCTCTGTGTATCATATTTATTAACCTACCCCAAATTTTTATATACAAATATTTTAGACTTTGCTTTCTGTATTAATTCAATAAGAATCTCCAAAAGTGGGGGAGATGCTAAAGAACTCAAAGCTGCCAGACCCTATTTGGACACCAACAAATGTTGTAATTGTAAATATTGCCATTTGGCAGAAGTTGGAAAATAATATTTAAACCTCAGTTGGAAAAATTACAAAAACTCATCATCATTGATCTAAAAATTCCCTTATTGATCTAAAAATTCCCAAGCCTTCCATAAGAATGATTTCTTCCCAATTTTTAAATCTGGATTTGACCATTTTAGTTAAGCATGTGAGAATTGATATTGCTGTGATATTATGTGCCATACTAGCCTAGCTGCAGAAATTGTTGGTGGAACAAAATCCATTTTAATATAAGTAGACCCTAATGCATTCCACTTGAAAAGTGGCTCCAAAAACAAAGCCTTCAAAGGAGCCCAGGATGGATACTCCAATTGAAGGCAGGGATTCCAGTAATTTGTACACGCTAACAAATATCTATGATTATAAGCACTAAGATCCAGAAGACCAAATCCTCCTTCATTAATTGAAAGTTGCATCCTCTTTAAAGAAATGTTGGGTAGTGTTGAACCCCACATTAATTATTTTCTCACTTATGGTTTAAACCGCTGTTTATGAGGATTTGCCCTGATCGCAGTGGCGTCGGCATTGCACCTGTTCATTTCACACTTGTTCATGTTGGGTTTTTGGGGTTTCTAAGTGCACGTCACCTTTTCTTTTTTAAAATGTGCACATGCGTTGTAACATTGTAACATTGCTACCTCATCTGCCTGACAGGATCCCACCCCCCATACCAATATTCCTTCATTGGACTGAAAGAATCCCACCAAAATTGAAACATCAAAGATTGGCTGTAAACCTTTGGCAGGAAAGATGCCAGTGCAATATATAGGCACTGCACAGCTCCCCAAGGCGCATGTCACCTTTTTTAAACTATGTGCAAGCGTTGTAATGTTGTGACGTTGCTAACTCGTCTGCCCATCTGCAAATAGCAACTCACCATTGGTCTCAAGCAGTCACATGAACTCTTTTGGGATGGGGGAAAGATATTTCAGCATGAATGCAGCCGACAGATGTTCTTCAGGCTGCCATTTTATACGTCCTTAGAAAACTGATGGGGCCCCCTTAGAAAAATAGGAAGCGTAGCATCCACTTGGAACCAAAAAACAATACCCACAATTGCTAATTGGCGAACCCGCTTGTGGGACCATTTTACTATGGAAAAATTACTGATCAAATAGCACAAAGGGAAAATCAAAACCACAACTCCCACCTGCTTGAACAATGGACCCCAGTCCTGGACTATTTAACTAAAGAAGAGAAAATGTTAAAGAATATGATGAAACAAGATCTTTACTTTACTATGGCATACCTGTGACAACAGACCACATATGTATATTTGCTTTTTACAAGTTTAAGCTAAAACCAAACAGTGAATATAACCAGGAATCTGAGAATGAAAGCTTGATTAATCACTCATTCATTATTGTATGTTTGCTAGTTGTTGTTAACTTAAGTTTGTTTATTAATGTTAAGTTTGTTTGTTTGTTTATTAATGTTAAGAAAAAATTGAAAAACTGAATAAAATACAATTATCTAAGAAAAACAGGAAGCGTCTGGCAGTAAGCATATGTGTAGAAAGCACTCCCCATGGAAAAGAGCAAACATTGGGGAGTCTCCGCAAAAGCTTTCCCCCCCATTCCAGTAACACTTCAGTGTTACTTCCTCCCCACACATTAACAAACCTGCTGGAGTCCCACCATTTACTTCTGTCTTCTTTAGGAAACGTGATAATTTAAAATTACCTTCTAACATTGCAATGTGGCAACATTACTGTCCTTTCAGAAAAAAATGGCAGAAAAAGTGATCAAGGAGCTGTGGAGGGTGGTTAGTTCCACATGGACCCATCAACTCCCGGGGTAAAGTAGTATAAGCATTCACACTGACATTATTCGCACCAGCCGTGACTTGCCTGCAGCTTCAAAATAAACTCGCGGTATGTGCGCAGGGGGGGAAATCGAGGATATCACGGACAATGTTCAGTTCTGCTTCCCATGACTACCTTTTAAGTGTGAAAGTCACACAAACATGGGAAGCAGAAACAGTTCTGAAACAATTTAAAATCCCAATGTGAATTGTACCAAAGTATTAATTTTATGAATATATCTATAAGGTATATAAAAAAGGAATTGCATGCATAACATATATAACTCAATGTATAATATTCCTTTACACTATAATGACAGGTTTAGGGTTGCTCATCTATTAAATCCAAAGATATATCCAAAATCAAAATCATGTCCTTAATATTCCTTGGGATCAACAGTCCAAGAATAATTAATAGTATTTAGATACCACCGAAAATGTCCCTCAGTAATTACATTCTCAGATATATTTTCTCCCAGTGGCATCAATTCTGACTTGTCCAGTTAACTGGATAACCAGACAGATCACCAAAGTTATTAATCAAATTCATTATTTCAGAAAAGGAAAACTGAAGTTCTGAAAAAAATAATAAAAGAACATCTACATATAAACTTTAAATTCTAAATACTTACATCTAAAGTCATGTATATTATTAATTTGTCCAATAGCACAAGCCAGAGGTTCCAAACATAAATAAAAAATGAGAGGAGAAAGAGGACAACCTTGCCTGGTACCTCTTTCAAGAGGAAATGATGCTGAAAAAAATACTATTGGTCTGTACTTTAGATCAAGGAGATGAATACAAAATTCTAATCCATTACAAAAATTCATGAGGGAAGCCAAATTTAATCAATGTAGAGAAAATAAATTTCCAATATATTTTGTCAAACACTTTTTCTTTTTTTATTTACTGTTTATTAGGTTTTTGAACACTAATAACTAATAAAGCATTGATTTATAACTATATACAAAGAGGATATATACAATATGAATTTTAGTTGAAATTCATATTATTTCCTGATTTGCATACATTTGAATAGTTTTTAAAAGGGTTAAATGGATATGCTTTGTCAGGCTGTAAGCCTTTGCTGACCATGTATTCCAGAACTTGGTACCACAACAAAATTTGAATGGGGGGTATCTGAGACCATATTAGTTATATGATCACTGATGTTTTCCATAAAATAATGGCCCCATATTTTTCTATGCCACATCATGATAGTAGGAGGTTTTGGGTCTTTCCAGACTGTTGCAATCGTGGCTTTTGCTGCTGCTAGTATTCCAATTAGTCTTTTTAACCTTTTTAAGGCTTCAGTATCTGTCCATAAATTCAGTAGTATCAGAACCTCCCGAAGTAGTATCTCCATGAGTTCAATCAGCCTCTTCTGTTCTGTCTTTTCAGACTCTTCTGATAACCCAAGTATACGAATATTTAGACACCAGATATAAGTCTCTAGATGAGAATTTCAGTTACAGAGAACATTTTGTGAAGCTGAAACAGCTGTTTCATGAGTGATGGTTCAGTCTTTCAAGGCAGCAATTTTAGTCTCCACTCGTATACCGATAGCAGTTGATTCCTGAAGTTGTTGAATTGACTTATCAATTGCCTTATCATTAGTGGAAAGTTCTTTTAGTTGCTCTGATTGTTTTTTCAGCTGAGCCCCCATACTTTTCAACAGAGAAATTACTTCTCCCAAAGCTTCCTCACCAACTCCAAAGAAGGAAGGAGGGGGAGTCTTTGTATCTTTCCCCTTTACGGCTCATAGTTGAAAGTTACAAGTCCACTTATCTCAAGCTGGAAACATGAAAAAATACAAAACAGTAAATAAAGGCTAACTATTGCTGTATCTAAGAAGACAGGTCCAAACCAATGTATAACGCACAAAAGGAACAGGAACGGCACAGAGTTGCTTCTGATTACTCCTCCATCTTTACTAGAAGTCCTACTGTGTAAACTTCTTGTTAACAAGGTAATTGTTGCTAGAAACCACCTACTACTCTTCCACACAAATTTAAAATATTGTACTGATAACCAGTAAGTTTCATATATCCTTGAATCAACTGGATATATGTCATCACTTATGCTGATGTCTGCATTCTGCAAGTTTGAACACATGAAGCTGCCTATACTGAATCAGAACATTGGTCCATCAAGGTCAGTACTATTTATTCAGACAGGCAGTGGTTCTCTAGGGTCTCAAATAAAGGTCTTCCATGCCACCTACTACCTGCTTCTTTCAACTGGAGATGATAGGGATTGAACCGAAAACCTTCGGCGTGTAAAGCAGATGCAGTACCTAACCACCTAACTGCAATGTGGCAACAGTAACACTGACCTATACCTTATAGGTTCACTATATTAAAAAAGCAGTTTGAACACTCTAAACATGCTGAACAATCAACTGCATACCCCACTCTAGACTAGGCAGAGTGTGCATATTACTGATGG
Organism: Eublepharis macularius; assembly: GCF_028583425.1. Taxonomy (NCBI): domain Eukaryota; kingdom Metazoa; phylum Chordata; class Lepidosauria; order Squamata; family Eublepharidae; genus Eublepharis; species Eublepharis macularius. The sequence continues at coordinate 85,887,336 of NC_072794.1, read as the reverse complement.
CTACCCATCAGTTTCCAGGCTCGATTCAAGGTTTTGGCTATCACATACAAAGCCCTTCATGGTCTTGGTCCCTCATCTACAGAAGTGCCTCTATCCTTATGCTTCACCACAACAACTTTGTTTATCTGAACAAAAACTTTTGTAGGTACCACTCTGTGAACGAGCACAATTGACAGCTGCCCATACATGTGTTCTCTGTAGTGGCCCCCACCTTATAGAAAGGCCTCCTTAAAGAGGTCAGGAAAGCTCCCACTCTCCTGAGTTTCCAAAAATTGTGCAAAACCAAGTTATTCAGGAAGGGCTTCATACACAGATAACAGGGTGGTGCTGTAACAAAATGTTTCAAGAGATGCTTGGATAAAGGCTGTTACTGTAGTTTATTTATGTCATGTCAAATTGCTTATGTTTTGTTTCAACGTAAATTTCAAATTGCTGCAATCTATTGAATGTTCCAGCTGTTGATTGTATTGAATTACACTGTGTAATCCATCTTGAATCCCAGTAAGAAAGGCAGACTATACATAATATAAATAAAATAAAATAAAAATTCTGACTCCTACTAAGCATTTGACGAAGAGAGCTGTGGTTCTTGAAAGCTTATGCTTTACTATTTTGCAACTACATTCTAACATGGCTAACTTCTCTGGATCTACTGAGCATTGTACCACTGGATTATTCTGGAATCTACAAACACTTATTATTTATTTATTTATTTATTTATTTATTTATTTATAAACCGTCCATCCTCAGGGGCTCTGGGTGGTGAACAACAGTTAAAATCAATAAAAACAAGAAAACAATAATTCTAAAATCAACATACAATAAACAATAATAAAATAAATTAACCAAATAAATTAAGGTGCAATGGTGGGGAGAACCCCCCACCCCAAAGGTGGGCTGACATGGCACCGCCCCCTTCAACCACCGAACGCCTGGCGGAACAGCTCTGTCTTACAGGCCCTGCGGAATGATAATATGTCCCGCTGGGCCCGGGTCTCCATTGACAGAGTGTTCCACCAGACTGGGGCCAGGACTGAAAAGGCCCTGGCCCTAGCTGAAGAGAGGTGGGCTTCCTTAGGGCCAGGGACCACCAGTAAACATTTATCTGCTGATCAAAGCAGTCTCCAGGGAACATACAGGGAGAGGCAGTCCCGAAGATATGCCGATCCCAACCCGCTTAGGGCTTTAAAGGTAAGAACCAACACCTTGAACCTGATTCGGAATTCAACTGGAAGCCAGTGCAGCTGGCACAGGACAGGTGTGATATGTGACTGGTAGGATATACTGGTCAGTACCTGTGCCGCCGCATTCTGGACCAGTTGTAGTTTCCGGATCAGGCCCAGGGGTAGCCCAGCATAGAGTGAGTTACAGTAATCTAGCCTGGAAGTGACCGTTGCATGGGTCACTGTAGCCAGGTCCCGGGGCATCAGATAAGGGGCAAGTTGCTTAGGAATGTTAAATCAATTACCACAAATGCCCAGCTTTAAAACTGTTCAGTAAGTGCATATTATTCTAAGAGCTTTGGAGGAACTAACATTGAAGATTTTGATTTTACTAAGTGGAGAAGTCTCACTGATCTTTGTAGGGTGATTCCCATAAGGAAATCAAATTTGCCTCTGTATTTCACATCGCCAGTGCACCACAAAGTCGATCCAGAAATATATTTCAGTTATTAAAACTGCCAAGCTGTGAAGATGAACCTGAGTTTCATTACAGCTCCTGGCAACCCATTAATTAAACTGCATTATTTATATCTAGAAGCCTTGGTTGCAGTTTATGGAATTTAGGCAATTACATCAAATTAATCCGAGCTACAATCAGTGTGCTTGTTCTGCCGCTCCAGTGCTAGATAATCTTTTCTTTCCCCCAAAGGTTTGTCCATAAAGCTGCATTATATTAGCAAAACACCCTTTTCTTCTCAGCATGTTATCTCAAAACTAACAGCAAGAATCAATAAAGGAACAGTGTTTGTATACTGTAGAATACATTGGGACAATGAAAGAGATGCTATATAAGACAATAGTCTGGAAAAACAAACAAATCAGCAAACAGCCCTCTTCAAGGTAGACATTTAGAAAAGGTGATTCTATCCTAAGATTGTTCCTACTGCTCCTCCTATAACCAATTATTCTTAATTCTGCAGTCTCCTAACATTCTCAAACACCTCTTTCCCTTCCCACTTCAGAGGCTGATCTGACGAATTAACACACATTATTTGAGAGCCTGGAAGCACTACTGAAGCTAGAAATGAATGCACCTAATCCGTGCCTGGATGGGGCAGCTTTAGGAATCCATGTAAGCAGTGTTGAACTTTCTAAAGAAATGTATATAATAAATATGGAAATTGCACCCTAAGAAGAATGGGCTATGATACATACAACATTTAGTTGGTCAAACAATTCATGTTTTAGATGACCGACTGTACTCATGGGGCTGCCCTCTGAAGAGTGTCCAGAAACTTCCAACTGGGACAGAATGCTGGGATGAGAGTGCTGACTGGACTGGGTTATAGGGACCACATCTTGGTCCATCTACATTGGCTCCCAGTTTGGTTCTAGGCCCAATTCAAGGAGTGGTTGGTGAAGTACTGTTTGACACAACAGTAACCTTAGAAAGCCAAGTGGCTATGGTGGCTTGGAGTGCATTTGCCCAGCTGGTATGACAGCTGCGTCTATTCCTGGTTCAGTCTGATCTAGCCACAGTGATCCATGTCTTAGTTACATCTCAACTGGACTATTGCAATGTGCTCTATTTGGGACTACCCTTGAAGACAGTTTGGAAGTTGCAGCTAGAGCGGAATGCTGCAGCTAAACTGCTAGTCAGGGCCAGCTATTGGAAGCAAGTGACCTCAATATTACAGAAACTACATTGGCTACCAATCTGCTCCAGAGCCCAATTCAAGATGCTGGTTCTATCCTTTAAAGCCCTACACGGCTTGGGAGTAGGGTATCTGAAGGATCATCTTCTCCCCTATGTTCCTGCTCAGGAGTTAAGATCACAGGGAAAAGCCCTCCTGACTGTCCCTTCAACCAAAGAAATTGAGTTGGTAGGTACACAGGAGAGGGACTTGTCAATGGCAGTTCCACAACTGTGGAAGAATTTCTCCAAGGGGATGCACCTGATCCCCTCAATCTATAGCTTCAGAAGGCAGCTGAAGAACTTATTTAGGACTGCTTTTTAATGTATTTTAACTCTGTTTTAACAGCTGGTTTTTGACATTTGATATTTTACGTTGTAAGCCACCTTGAACATCTTGGGAGGAAGGTGGCTCATAAATAAATAAATCTTTCATATGCAGCTACCTGATCTTTGGGGGCCTTGCTTCAGGTGCCAGTCATCTGAAGCTAGATGGGTGGCAAGCTGAGAAAGGAATTTCTCAGTTGTGGCGCCAAAACTGTAGAATTCACTCCCCGGGGAGATTCACCTGCCCTCTGTCTTCCACCAGCAAGCTTTCCCTTACTGACCCTTCTTCCTATTTGTTTTAATTGCTGTTTTTAAAGTTGTTTGCAATTACTTTTTAAATTCTGGGGGGAAAGCTTTTAAGTAAATAAATATCAAATAATGCATTTTCTTGTGATATTTGGCTTTAAAACACAAGAAACATACTTTGTTATTATTTCATGTTAGAGGAATTAGCCAACTGATCATGCTGGATGGTTGAAAGTCATACAGTCATGGCCAGATTTAGTGGTTAGAGTGTTAAACTAGGACCAGGAGACCTCGATTCAAGTTATCACTTGGCCCTAAAACTCACCAGACAGCTTTGAGCTAGTCACTCTCAGCCTACGCTACCTCTCACAGGTTTGTTGGAAGGTAAAATTGGGACAAAGGACCATGTATGCTACTCTGAGCTCCTTGGAGAATGGGTGGGATAAAAATGTGTAGTAGACAGATGATGGAATGTTCATGAACTTTTTAAAATGATCCTGCATCCTTTTTTACAGACCACAATTTTCATTCTCTCAGCCCACAAATTCCTCAGTATTTCATGTTTTTATTCTAGGGTGGAGTGTGTACATATGCGGTACAATCTCTGCAGCAATATTATACATTCACTAATCTGTTATTCCCTTGGCTTTGAAGATAGATAGATATGTTTTAAAACATATGTGAGATATAGTTGACACATAACAAAGCTTTCTGTATATTTTCATGTCCAAAAGAGCATAGGATTTAATTAATCTCCCATAATGAAGGAGGAAAACAAGAAAGCACAGATGTAGGTATGTGAGAGAATTTAATTCTATTTACTTCTCACTTTGATATTCCCACCCACTTTAAGAGTTCAGCTTTGTGATATGCAAAAGCAGCTCAGCCTCAGTCCTGGAATGTGTCTATAATACAAGAGATTGTGCTGTGACGTGAAAAAACAGTAATTTAAAAAAACCTTCCTTGATGAATGTGAAGAATACCAGTGGTCAAACCAGTAAACAAACCACTGCGAACCACAACCATGTGACAGGGGAAAGGGGTGGGTGCATGAGTCTCGTTTTAGAACAGTGATATTCTCAGTGGCTCAGGAGCCGCATATGGTTCTTTCATGTATGGCTTTTCTGAGCATTTTCCCCCAATGGGTACCTATCCAGTGTTTCAGGAAAGTGAGCAAGATTCTTGCCCAGTGAGGCTTGTGGTTGGCAGGTAACTTCCATCTGGAAACAATGACTGCTAGAGAAACAGATAAGCTACAAGCCTTCCCTCATGCTAAGGATAGATTTAAATGTGGCTCTTTTATTGACAGTAATTGCAAATGGGGCTGTCTGTGAGCCACAGAGTGTGTACTACTTTTTCAGAAAGTAAAGCATTTTGCAGGAACTGGACTCGGTTCTTGTTTTTCAGATGATGCAGAGTAAGCAGATAGAAACTTTTCTCTTTCCCCCATTATAGTAGAACATGGGGATCAACTCATGAAGCTGACTGGCAGTAGATTCAGACACAAGCACAGGTAGCTGACTTGGAGAAATTACTACCATAAGATGTGGTTAAAGACCACTGGCTTAGATGGATTTAAAAGAGAGCTAGACAGATTTATGGAGGATATGTCTATCATTTGGCTATTAGCAATGGTTGCCAAAGGAAACATTTCTGCTTTTCAGAGTCTAAGGAGCAGTCAGCAGGTGTTGTCTGTGGGCCCTGGTTTTGGGCTTCCCTATGGTATTATTTATTTATTTGTTTGATTTGATTTATACCCCGCCCTCCCCACAGATGGGCTCAGGGTGGCTAACAACATAAAAAAAATACATTAAGGCTGATTCTGCACACATTGGATAATGCACTTTCAATGCACTTTAATGCACTTTCAATGCACAATCGTTTGAGGTTGATTTTTTGTTCCACACACAAAAAAACTCGTTCCAAATGATCTATAAAGAGGATTGGAAGTGCATTATCCAACATGTGCGGAATCACTCTCAAAGTCACAAAAACATAAAATCGATAATAATTTTTAAAAAGTCATTAAAATAGTCCAGGAGCAGGCTATTTAAACAAATATTGGGAGACCGTATACGGGCATAGCAGATGGCCGAGGGAAGTCCCAGAAAAAGTGGTGGTCTTAGATGGTACCTAACTGTCTATTAATTGAAACATGATGCTGGACTACAAAGACTATCTGCATGACTACACTTACGTTCCAATACTTACAAAAATACCCCCTACCAAAACGCTGCAGATTGTGCACTTGCCGAACACTGAATTTGTTAAAGGAATTAGACACATCTGAATGGAAAATCTGACTTGTATAACACATGTGCAAGTTTATATAATAAAGGAATAAAAAAGAAATGAATAATAATAAAAATATCTATGTTGGCCTAGTTAATATTTTTTCAGACTGCTTTTGTGAATTTGCTATAATATGTCACATTGTATAACAGCCTGTGAATCCAAACAGAAATTAAGATTGCTTAATGTACCAAATCCCACTGGGCAAGGTAACAACAACTTTGCCTTTCAGAAATGTTCAAAACCAACAATCACTGCGATCCCTTTATATCTCCAAACTTTCTACAGCACAGAGGACTGGCAGCAAAGCTTTTACTCCTAACCTTGGAGCTTGTTTGCAGTTGTCATCCCAGAAAAAGAGTAACTGATACTCTTAGGGGGTCAGAACTCTAGAGCTCAGCAGCCATGAATTACAAGGCCAGTATTTTGTGTGCATCTGTGTCCCCTTCTCTACTTGCTCCATTTTTTTGCCACTGCCAGTAACATTCTTCCTGACTATATCCCCCACTGACTCTTGTGATGGTTTAATAGTAGCTGTTGTTTACTCTGTTGTCATTTAAATTTGCATGCAGGGTTAGTAGGCATCAAACTTTGCTGTATCACCCACCCCCTTCTCCCCGCCGCCCCAGCATTTGTATTCCAATGGCCAGAGTTGTCTTGGTAACACTTAAGTGACTGGAAAGCATTTGTCAAAGGGAAGTTTCATTCTGCTCTTGCTCACTAATCTCCCTGTGGCTTATAACAGGCTGTACAGTGTTTGGTAGCTCTGCTGCCTTTTAACTTGACCTCACCACCCCACAAGTCTTTGTGTGGTCTGGCTTACTCTGCCCTGACATCCTTTGGCAGGGGTCTAAGCATGTACAGAAATAATTCAGAACTATTTTTGAAGCTTTTAGGGGTTACTAAAAACACTGTCAGTCCTAGTGTCAGCTATGGAGTTCAGACTGAGACTATCACAGCAGACATTTGAGTCAACTATTAAGAATTTTTTTTAAAGAGAAATGTGCATCGTCCATGCTCTTTTTTCAGAAACCAGTTTGGTGTAGTGGTTAAGAGCCAGTTTGGTGTAGTGGTTAAGAGCGTAGGACTCTAATCTGGAGAACCGGGTTTGATTCCCCACTCCTCCACTTGAAGCCAGCTGGGTGACCTTGGGCTAGTTACAGTTCTCTGGAGCTCTCTCAGCCCCACCCACCTCACAGGGTGTTTTGTTGTGGGGATAATAATGGCATACTTTGTAAACCGCTCTGAGTGGGTGTTAAGTCATCCTGAATCGAATGTTGTTGTTGTTGTTATGTTATTAAAGCCAGGATTTATTCTGGTTCCTTGTTAAGAAGTGTGCATTTGGTGGCAGCCCCATGATTATTGCCCTGTAATTAGTTTTAGAGCCTAAAATATAGAGAGCGTGGCAGGGAAGCCACAGAGTTTGAACTTCAGATAAAATAATCAGTACTGCTGTGGAGTTATGTGAGTCAAAGTCTCAATTAGCTAGCAGAATATGTTAAAAGTAATTTGGAGACACGGCTTCATTCTTCTGACTTTATCTGGGATATGTCCAGTCAATTATTCCAAGCACACCCTTTGTTACATTTACACTTTATACTTCTACACATACAGTTCATAATTAAACTATCTGTTTAATTATTTGTTTGTTTGTTTGTTTATGCATTTAATTCAATTTATATTCCGCCCTCCCCACATCAGCAGGCTCAGGGCGAATTACAACCGGTATAATAATTTAAAATACAAATAGCTTTAAAACCAATAAAACCATATAAATATTTTTAAAAAACATACAGCAGCAGACTTCTCCAAAAACCACCACCTAACCATCTCCAAAAGTATTTAACAAGGCTGGGCGGTAAGTGCTTTGAGTAGGGGGGCACATTCTCCTCTAGTTAGCCAGCAGGGAGGCCCAGCCAGTGTCAACCGTATGCCTGGTGGAACAGCTCTGTCTTGCAGGCCCGGGGGAAGGATAGCAAATCCACCCGGGCCCTGGTCTCTTTAGACAGAGCATTCCACCAGGTTGGAGCCAGGACCAAAAAGGCCCTGGCTCTGGTTGACGCTAGGCGGGCCGCCCTGGGGCTAGGGACCATTAACAGCTGTTTGTCGCTGGATCGAAGCATCCTCCAGGGCTCATATAGGGAGAAGCTGTCCCGCGGAAATGCCGGTCCCAGTCTGTGTAGGGCTTTGTAGGTTAATACCAAGACCTTCAACCTGATCCAGTATTCCACTGGTAACCAGTGCAGCTGGCACAGTGCCAGTGTTATGTGTGCATTAGAAGGCACTCCAGTGATGACATGTGCACTGCATTTTTGACCAGTTGTAACTGCCGGATCAAGTTCAAGGGGAGCCCTGTGTAGAGCATGTTACAGTAGTCTAGCCTAGAAGTGACCATTGCCTGAACCACTTTAATTAAGTTGCGGGTCGAAAGATAGAGGGCAAGCTGTCTTGTCTGTTGGAGAGGGAAGAACAATGACCTGGCAACCGCTGTGACCTGGGCCTCCATTTTCAAGGAGGCATCCAGGATAACCTCCCAGGCTCCTAACCCTCGGAGTCGTGTAAGCAGTGCACCATCGAGTGTCAGAAGCCGGGGCCCCAAATCCATGCTCCCGTGACTCAAGTGCAGGATCTTCGTCTTTGAGGGGTTTAACTTCAGCTGACTCTGCCTCAACCATCCGGCCATGGCTTGAAAAGCTTGCTCCAGGACATCTGGGGCTGGTCCAGGCTGGCCATCCATCAACAGCTGGGTGTCATCGGCGTACTGATGTAGCCAGCACTACAAGTAGTGCTAGTAGCTCTCACCAGTGGGCCTCTTGCCAGTGCCCACACAAGTCACACTGCTATCCCAGCCCAGTAACATTAACAGAGCAGCAGTGCCAAGTGGGTGGCATGCAAGTGACTCAAGCAGGCCCGTGTCCCAGACGTGACAATTAACCAACCTGTCTGCTTAACTAAGTGCTGCTTAACAAAGCTTTTACTGAATAGAGTTTGGAAATACACACGTTGTGGTGAGATCTACCTGAAAAGAGTATGTGCTGGCAATTCAATGTATTATATAGTTTTCTGCCTGGCCTTCTTGGAAATAGCTGCGATTCCAATAACAATGGCAAGCAAACCAGGAAGCAACTGTCCAATTTTAGATTATCAGCAGCACTTTTAAATCTTAAGTGGCAAGGAAATGCAAGAATTTTAGATGGACTTATCTTACTAATTCTGCCTCAGGAGATTAAACATTACCGTAAACATTGTTTTGTGGAACTCAACCTGCAGGGCTGACTTCTTGTTTAACACTTGGTAGGGCTGTAGAAATGTCTCACAGTTGAGGGTTAGTTTAGAGATACTGGTTTAGAGACACCGATGATGGTTTCCATTACCTTAGGAGGTGAGGATTCTCCTCTCCCCTCCACTCAGAGTGTTTTGCTCTTGACCCCCACTCCGGCCTTCTTGTTGGGCAAGGAGAGTCATAATGCTCTACAATACCTTATTTATTCATATGGGGGACTGATAACTTAGGATGCCCTTGATTTCAATGGGCTAACAACCTGTGAACTCGTATTCAATTTTTTATTTCTTAACAAAAGGTGTTTCAAAGTTGAAATTGGCTGAAAGGAAAAAAACCTCAACATTCTCAGGAAGGAGCTTGGCACATTTCTCTAGATGAGACTCAAGACAAGAAGTGAACATATAAGAATAACGATGTTTTCTCCGATAGGTGAAGTTTATAGGATCAGACAGCAATTATGAATGATCAGCAATAAAAAGTGTATGTTTGAAACATGTAGGAATTCCTTTTTACTTTAGAGAGAGATTTAGGATAGTAGCATGTTAATTCTGATTTTATAATTACATAAGAGATTCCTTTTATGATGACAAACCTAAGAATCAGTTCTTTGAACAGTTAGTTGGGCAATTAGACACTCTGGATTGAGACACTCCAATACTTGCCAGTAACCGGTAGTAGAACACTACTTTAATAAACAGACTTAACTAACTATATACTCTAGGCTTTCAAACTTGTTTCCTCATGACGTGCTCCCTGACCTAGCTTCCCTTTGTTTCCTGAACCAGGAACTATTCTTACAACTGTCCGAAAAAGCATTTTTTTTAAAAAAAATGTACTGATAATGAAATTTCAGGAATAGTTTTATTCTAGTCCTAGAAATCCACTCTGTGGTGGCCAAACCTTCTGACAGTTCTGATCTGTAGTATGAAGCAATAGATCTGCTGGATCTGGATTGAGCCACGGTTTTCATCCTCTCTCAATGGCCTACCTGCCGCTGGTTCCATCTCCTCACAGTCATCATGGTCCTTTCCCATTTGGAGTGACTACCCAGTAAGTGTGTGGTGCATGTGCCTTCTCACAAATGATTCCCCATGTTCTTTTATCACAAACTCAAACAATTTCATCAGGTTCTAAGTTTTCCAAAAATCAAACCCCATGATTTGTGTCATAACTCCTATTTTATCTTTCCAGACCTAAATAATTTATGACTTTATAGACTGAACTGAGCCTGAAATGCAATAAGGACAGCTGAGCACTCATAAAATATGCTGTTGCTGATTTACCCCTTTGTCAAGAGGTGAGCCATAGTATATCCTGCACTAACTGAAGTTTCTGAATCAGTTCTATATACGCCATATTTCAATAGTTTGGCCTCAGGGTTATGAAGGCACTGAAGATGGTTAACAGATGGAGTTGACAGAAAACATTATTGGACACTGCTATAACCTATCTGTCTATGCACAGCAACAGATCCAGGAATACACTGAGATGGTGAGCCTCAAGTTAAAAGGGTAGGTTGGGAGATGAGACCACATCCATTACTGGCAAGGCTTTTTTTCTGCTGGAATGTGCTGAAACGGTGTTCCGGGACCTCTCAAAAGTAATCACGTGTCTGGTGACCCCGTCCCCTGATCCCATTTCCTCCCTGTGTGCAGCCCAAGGTGCCCGGCTCTTCCGCAGCACACTGAGCCTCAGCAGTGGTGAAACAGGAGCAGGCCCTGTGCCCCAGCTTGAATGTTTCCCCCCTGGCTGGAGGCAGAAGTGAGTCTCCTCACCTGCAAGGGCAAGCCAGGCAGCGAAGCAGCAGGCGTGGCCAGTCAGCACGGGAGATTTCCAGTCCTGGGTGCCGAGACCAGGCGCTGGCACTTCCCCTTCCCAGCGCTCCTCCACTTCAGCCCTGCACCCAGGCAATCTGAGCTCATGGGCTTGCTCGGGCCGGAGCGCAACTGACATTGTGGATGCCATCCCTGACCAACCAGACGGTGAGTCCTCCCATCCCTTCCTTGTTCACTGTGCTCCTCGTGGGTCTCACCTGGAGGCATTACTCTGGCTGTGGCTTGCCTGCTTTCTTTCCGCTCGCCTGCCCCATGCTTTGTGAGTCCCTCATGGCTGTGCTGGGCTTTCCATTGTGTGCGGTCCTGCCCTAAGTCGAGTGGAGCATTGCTGTGGGGATTCGGCCACAGTCTCCCTGTGCAGCGTTGCGCTTTTTGTGCTCTTGGGCTTCCAAAGGGAAGGAAACACCCATCCACCCTCCTGTAATTTAGCACGGGTGGAACCGTTCCAAAGCAACTGATTTTCTTAAAAGCAGGTTTCATCACAGCTCAGTTACTTAATCACTATGCTACACTAGCTCTCTACATTCAAAACAGGAATAGTACTACCTTTGAACATTCCTAAGTTAACATTCAAGATGCACAATACTCAAATTATTAGAGTTTCCTTAAGCTTCCCAATCTGACCACTGTCAAAAACAACACACTAGGCTGGATGGATATTGTTCTGACTCAGTAGAAGCGTTGTTACATTTCTGGTCCTGAAGTAATATTTTACTTTCCTTCTACTTTGAGTTTTTTAATAGATCATAGAATAAATTTAGAAATCAAGAGAAAGCTCCCAATAATGTTCACCTTTACAAGGTCACCGACAAGGTCAGTTATGTAGTTTGGGAATTTCACAATAATATTCTTAATGGCTTTATAATCCAGGTGTTCATAACCATGACCAGGCCTTTTTCAGAGGCCAACAGGAGAGGAGGCCAGAGCAATTTCTACCTTTCTAGATGCTGAGCTAGTATATAAATAAAAAATGAGGACACATGATATTAGTTGTAAAACTTATCAAATGCCAAGAAAATCTAAATCTGAGACCACCTTTGAGCTAGACATCCAGGCAAAATGGCTGTTTCCCTCCACCCTCCTTCTCCCTCTGATTGGCCTTGATCATGACTGTAATGCTACACCACACTAGAAGTTCCTGCCTGTAGATAAATGAAGTGGGCTCGCAACTTGTGTGTCCTCCTGGATGCACGGCTGTCGTTAGAAGATCATGTGTCGGTCGTGGCCAGAGGGGCTTTTTATCAGGTTCGCCTGGTTCACCAGTTGCGTCCCTTTCTGGATCGGGACGCCTTGCGCACAGTCACCCATGCCCTCGTTTCCTCCCGTCTGATCTACTGTAACGCTCTCTACATGGGGCTCCTCTTGAGGACCACCTGGAGGCTACAATTAGTTCAGAATGCGGCCGCGCGGGCGATTATGGGAGCGACACGGCGCGCCCATGTAACACCTCTCCTGCGCGAGCTACACTGGCTTCCGGTGGTCTTCTGGGTGCGCTTCAAGGTGCTGGTTACCATCTTTAGAGCGTTCCATGGCTTAGGGCCTAGGTATTTACGAGACCGCCTGCTGCTACCAATAGCCTCCCACAGGCCATTACGCTCCCACTGAGAGGTCCTCCTCAGGGTGCCATCAGTCAAACAATGTCGGCTGGTGACCCCCAGGGGGAGAGCCTTCTCTGTCGGGGCACCTGCCCTCTGGAATGAATTGCCCCCAGAGATACGTATGGTCCCTGACCTACACACCTTTCACTGTGCCCTTAAGACGTTATTATTCCAACAAGCGGGGCTGGCCTAAATGTGTTTTAATTGAGTTGTCCTGTTCTGAGCTAAATTATCCAATATGTTTATATTTTATATTCTTACTGTTTTATATTTGTATGTTTTATTTTGGCTGTACACCGCCCTGAGTCCTTTGGGAGATGGGCGGTATAAAAATTCAATTTAAGTTAAAGTTAAAGTGGATATTTAACCTCTGCCTCTTTGGCAATGTTGAGATGCATTCAGATCATCATGTTTCTCAATATTTCTACAATTTAGGGAACCTACCTTTCTCTGTTCCTATCTTGCATTTCCAAACAGCACTCAGAGATCTTCAGTGGCAGCCAAGAAGCAGAACATGAAACTCATTATGGCTGAGTAAATGAATATGCCTCTGTCTTCTTGACCTCTTCTAAAAGCTTAGTCTGGCACTTTATTAGACATTCTAGCATATCAGCTATCCAAAATATGCATCACCACATGCTGCCTGACACAGATCAACATTAATGAACACAAGCAGCACTTTGCATTTTTTTAAACCCTACTTGTTGATGAAGATGGGAGCCAGAGTGAGAAAACAGCATGTTGTGCCTTCTTGGCACTCTCCCTCTCCTTTCCCTAGAGACAATACAGCAGCAGGAGGAGGAACAGATGCATGGACAGAAAACAGGAACAGCTGGCAGGAGTTCCAGGGAGCAATAAGAGTTCACAGAAAAAAACAAACACTTTTTGGACAACCAACATCACCCAACACTGTGCAAAGTCTTCAGAATCCTTGCCCGTTTCCACACGGCTTACCTTCCCGATGTCGCACAAATCTCGCGTGAGAAAACGCGATCTTCCACGTTTTTTGCGTGATGTTCTGGGTCGTTCCGAGGGAAGGTAAACTGTGTGGAAACGGCCCTTCAGTGGTCTGGAGAGCCAGTTTGGAGTGGTGATTAAGAGCAGCAAGACTCTAATCTGGAGGACAAGGTTTGATTCCCCACTTTCCACTTAAAGTCAGCTGGGTGACCCTATGTCAGTCATAGCTTCTCAGAGCTCTCTCAGCTCCATCCACCTCACAAGGTGATTATCATGAGGATAATAGTAACACACTTTGTAAACCGCTCCGAGTGGGCGTTAAGTTGTCCTGAAGGGTGGTATATAAATCAATTATTGTTATTATATTATTATTATTGTTTAGAGTAGGTGTTTCAGGGCCAATAGTCTGCTCCAGTATGAAGGATCACGTAGACTTAGGACTAGGCAAAGGGGCACAAGGAACAGATAGTATAATCTGGCCATCTGGAAGGCAATGGTGAGAAAAATGCATGTCTGTGTTGTGAAAATAAACACTAGTAGTTAATCAAATGTTTAGCTAACACTGAACACAGCACACACGTCCCTTAAAAAAATGAGAGCTAAGGAGAAAAGTGGTAGTCCTTATATTGTGTAGGCAGCTTATTAGTGATAGATTCATGGCTCACAGTAACAGCATATGAGAATTCATAGTGCGATCCTTATGATCCTTGGAGCTTTTCGCGCTCCGCAAGTATGAGCCGGGCCACTTCTCCTGGACCCTTTCAGCTCACCGATACAGTCGTCTTCTGACCTTATATGCTGACTGCATTGCCGAACTCCCGACCTCAAGCGATCCGCCGGCCTCAGCCTCCCGTGCTTAGACTGGGATTACAGGCGCGCGCCACCGCGCCCAGCTGTAACAGCATATGTAGTTACGAGAACTGCACTCTCTAGAAACTGGACTGATGTGTATATTTTCATTATTTAAGGGGTACACACAGGATCTGACTAATAATTTGTATGCTCAAGGCAGGATCCTTGTTCTTTTAATCTCACGTGCATCTGCAAGTGCCTACATGTGCACACACATGCACAAGCCCATAGTTCAGCAGACAAGTATTCAGGAAGACTATGTATGTTACATAGGTTTAGCAAAGCAAAAGCTATGAAACTGCCCTAAAGACAGCTACTGGTAAAAAGTAGAGCAAACCAGAAGGAATTGCTTGCTGTTGCACAGGGAACCAAGTCAGAAACTGTTGTGAAATAAACAAACAAAACTACCATTGTTTTCCACTATTCAATAAGAAGTATTTTGTCATAGGAAAATCTCAGAATCCTCCCATACTGGCAGTATTCAATGTCTAAATGTACACCACCCACCTAGCCTGCAGGGACAGAAATCTAATTTCCTAAATATTCTCAAAGATTCCTGGAATGGTCAGATAAATTACTGTATATTTTGTTTCAAATTGTGCCTGCTTAATAATACATATCTTAAAAGAACATCTAAGTTTAGAATCTCCTTTCCTTTTCTTGCACACTGAAAAACTAAGTACGTACAATTCAGAAGTTCATTCCATACTTGCACCATTTCTTGTGAACAACAAAATCACCTCTCTTCTGTCCCTTTAGTTAAGCAGCCTTGTTGCTCTACTCCCCATCCCTAGAACCTGAATAATTTATTTTTACTTCATTTATATCCCACCTTTCTTCCCAATGACAACCCAAAGCAGTTTACATAATTCTCCTCTTCTCCATTTTGTCCTCTTAACAACCATCAGAGGTAGGTTAGGGTGTGTGTTTGGCCCAAGGTCACCCAGTAAGCTTCCATGGTCGCCCAGATCCTTGCCCATCACTCTAGCCACTACACCTAGGTTTGCCAGGTCCCTGGGGGTTGAAAACGGGGGATGGGGACGTCATGGGGAGACATTATCTTACACATGCACTTTCCAGAGAGTTCCATGTTGCACTCAGAAAATTGATCCTGGCGTGACACAGAAATAATGGGTGTGCCAGGGGCCAACTGAGTAAAGATCAGTTCCAAACACTAAATTGGGAGCTGATTTTAACTCAATAGGCCCCCGATGACATCATTCCTGGTGCAATGCAGGAGCGCTTTGGAGCCCCCGCCACTGTGTTCCTGCATTCCCCCCCCCCCCGCCAGCCATGTGAGTGGCAAGAGTAACTACACTGCAGTTGATCTCAATGAACTGAATAAACTGTTTCAGGGTAAAGTAGCTGACTAAAATAATGTTAGGTCATGACAGCCTTCATTCCTCCTTCAACCATCACAAGCAATTCATCTAAATCAAATAAAATTTTCTTGTCCAAAGCATCATCAAGAAAGATTTGTTTTTAAAGCAGAATGTAACATTTCAGCTCACTTTTAAGGAGACACCAAAATGGGCATCTTCCATTTAGCACACCTTAGACGTAAATATCTGGTTCAGACTAAATTAAACCGTTGCACAGTTAATTAAGAAACAGCTGCCTAGCAACCTTGAATAGGGCAATGTTAGACACCTTTCCCATCTGCTGTTATCTCTTAGGACGCACTAAGGTGGCCGTTCCTATTTATTGAAGTACAAATAATCCTGTTAGCATTGCCCTTTTCACCTTAATTCCCTACATTCCCATTGACATAATTTATTGCTTATTTCAATAATGCTTCTCTGTGTTTTCCTCCATTAAGCACAGGTCACTGGCGAAGATCAGTGGATCAAACGGGCAAATTCTGATAGAACAAATTAGAACACATTAAGTGTTTCTTTATGTGATTAGTCCCATGCTAAAAGACGGACAAAGTACCTTAATATTGCACCTCACCAATTATTCCCTTTCTACTGAAGCTCAGTTTGACACTCTTGACAGAGAGTGACTCCGTTGTGAGACTAGATTCTTCTGAGGACAATACTGCCCAAACTACATTTTCATTTACTTTGTAAAGTTTTCAGTGTGCCCTGCCTGTAACTATAAAGCACAGTTATTTCTGTAAACAAAGCTGATTTGATGAAATATGATCATCTACAGCCACTAGTCATCTTGGACCCATGTATACTTGTTTAAATTTTTTTAAAAAAATATTTATTACAATTGATTTTGATTTCTTATAAACAGCAATAACATTAAAGATAAACAACAACAGTGAAGATAACAATAATACCAGTTGCTGCAAGGTACAGCATTGACATTCCTATGTTGTATGTCTGTGTTGAGTCAATAACTCAGGTTATCTGTGTGGATTCTTTCAACGTTACATGAGATTGAGAGCTTTATTTTGTTGTTGACTGTTCAGGAGGATAAAATGTATCATGATGAATCAAATTATTGAATAAGTTGTTTGCGCATATCATTTGTTGTTGTGTGAGGTCCAACTAAGGATGAATAGTCATGAGTGTTCATAGGTTTGAAATTTTCATATCATCATAGTTCGGTACACTGGATTTTTTGGTTGTATGTCATTCTTTGCTATATGTTCAATGAAGGGGAGCCATTTTTCTGTAAAATTCGTTGTTCTGAGATATATTTCAGCTTGAAGGCCATCTGTGATTTTCTCTATAATGTAGTGGTCCCATAACTTAGAGTACCAATTTTCTAGTGTAGGAGATTCCTGCGATTTCCACTTTGAAGCTATTGTAGTTTCGCTGCCACCAAGAAGAACCTTATGAGATCGTGCCTGATATGTGGTATAGTTGACTCATGCATACTTGATTTGTCTTGTAGTTGGATGAATTTTAGTTGCATATAAACATTGGATTGGATCTTAACCCTTTCATCATTTGCAGCTGTCCTTTACGTCACTGGAAAGGTTTTTGTGCCATGCGCATTAAGATAACAAAATGGCAGAATTTAACCCAATGTAATTTATTTCCCCTGAACAAGTTTACATATCCGATCTCTTATAAGCCCTTTAGAGTTATCTTCTTAGATTTTTATCCTACCCTTCAAGTATATCAAGGCAGTGTACATAGCCTTCTCAATGAAGGGTAGAAGGTCACCCAATAAAATTTAGGACAAAATGAAGACTTGAACTTCCCCAATCATAATTCAACATTTTAAACATTACACCACATTGCTTCTCAAAAAGGGACTGCACCTCACTCTCAGTCTCTTCATAATTGGTAGCCACAACTTAACCTTTTCAAACTGTTCCAAACCAATTGTGGACAAGTGCTATTACAAACTATTTTCAGCTCAATGTATTTATTTTTATTTTATTTTATTTTATTTTATTTTGGCACTTACCATCTCCAAGGTGCTAAACAATCAAGAACTATAAAACAAACAAAATTCATTCTTATTTATTACTTTTATATCGCATCTTCCTTCCACCATGCAACCCAAGGTGACATACACAGGGTTCCCAATATTTCCCATCCAAGTCTGCTGAAGCTAAATTTGTCACAGGTGATGTAGTGTTTCTCTGGGACCAGATAAGCACATGACCAGTTCACATGCTTAAGCAGCTGCAAATCATCATGGGCTTTCCAAACAGCTCTGGTAATGGATAAGAGCAGATGGGGCAAGCCATTTATGAAGACTAACAAGCTTTGAGGCAACATCTAGGCTGGGAAAACCTTATCCTGCTGGATGGTATAGTCCAAAACCCAAGGCTCAGATTTCTTAACACCTTTTTATACATGTGCATGGGAGACCTGAAAAGGAGCTGCCTCTTCTCTGTATGTGTGATGGAAGGAAGTGTGATCATGTGAAGGACAGCATCCTCTTTATGCTTATACCCATCTGAATCTCCCACTGGGGAGGGGAGATCAGATGCGCAGGATTTGTGAGTCTCAGGTTAACCACCTTTCCATGTTTCATTTCTTTTCTTAATCTGTACCTTAGTCCTGTAATACTGTATTTACTCTAGAGTAGAGGTGGGCACGGTCTGCATTACGGACCTAATTTCGTCACGAACTTACCCAGTTCGTGCTTCGCAAACACGCGGGCCGTGGGCGTGTGTTTTTCTCACAAAAGCGCCGAACATTGGGGCTTTCTGTCCGTGTGTCCGTTGGCCCGTCATGCCAGGATTCCCACTCAAACAATTTCCTAGGCAACGGTGGAACCAACTTCCCCGTTTGGAACACACCAATCGTAGCCCAGGAAACCTTGATTGGCAGCTCTGTCAGCCAAACAGAGATCACCCTTTCTGTATAAAAGACAACGCGCGCAAAGCGTCGGCTCCATTCTCCTGGCGCGGGGATGCGAGTTAGTTCTAGCTTAGCAACTGCTTGCTGTGGGGAATTTTTGTGTGTGCGTGTGTGAGAGCGCGGCTTGTGCCTTGGGGCTTTGGGGCTTCAGCTGCAAGAGAGCTTTCTCTTTTCTCCATTTCTCCTCCTTTCTATTCTAGAGCACTTTTAAAAAAATCCTTTTACTGCACTATTGGGTTACTCTGATTTCTTTCTGCGTTTTGAGTCCTTGGGTTCTTCTCGGGCTTAATCCCCCCTCCCCCCCCAAATCTCTTCCTATTATCTGGGTTGCCGGTGGGTTCTATTGTGCTGTGACGCCACCCTGCTCATAGACCCACAGTGGGTGCAAGGCAGCTTTGGGCGTTGCCTGCTTGAGTTCTTGCCTTCATCCCCCCCCCTTTTTTTTGGCTGCTGATGAGATGCAAGGGGAGGAAGACTGCTATTAGGCTCTGTGAAACACCTACTCTCTGGTGATGATCGGCAGCACGTTTTGGGGGGCTCTCTCTGCTTCACTCCTTTCAAAGCCTTTTTAGTGGGTGACTTGGGGGGACATTTCCAGCCTGGCTTTTGAGGTGCAAGGGGGAGACTGCTCCTGGCCTCTGTGAAACACCTACTCTCTGGTGACCGGCAGCTCGCTTTGGGGGGCTCTCTCTGCTTCACTCCTTTCAAAGCCTTTTTAGTGGGTGACTTGGGGGGACATTTCCTGCCTGTCTTTTGAGGTGCAGGAGGGCTGCTGCTGGCCTCTGTGAAACACCCACCCTAGGACCACTGGCAGCACGTTTTGGGGGGCTCTGTCAGCTTCACTCCTTTCAAAGCCTTTTTCACTCCCTCAATAGTGGGTGACTTGAGGGGACATTTCCTGCCTGGCTTTTGAGGTGCAGGGGGGCTCCTGCTGGCCTCTGTGAAACACCCACCCTAGGACCACTGGCAGCACGTTTTGGGGAGCTCTGTCAGCTTCACTCCTTTCAAAGCCTTTTTCACTCCCTCAATAGTGGGTGACTTGAGGGGACATTTCCTGCCTGGCTTTTGAGGTGCAGGGGGGCTGCTGCTGGCCTCTGTGAAACAGCCACCCTAGGACCACTGGCAGCACGTTTTGGGGAGCTCTGTCAGCTTCACTCCTTTCAAAGCCTTTTTCACTCCCTCAATAGTGGGTGACTTGGGGGGACATTTCCAGCCTGGCTTTTGAGGTGCAAGGGGGAGACTGCTGCTGGCCTCTGTGAAACACCCACCCTAGGACCACTGGCAGCACGTTTTGGGGGGCTCTGTCAGCTTCACTCCTTTCAAAGCCTTTTTCACTCCCTCAATAGTGGGTGACTTGGGGGGACATTTCCAGCCTGGCTTTTGAGGTGCAAGGGGGAGACTGCTGCTGGCCTCTGTGAAACACCCACCCTAGGACCACTGGCAGCACGTTTTGGGGGGCTCTGTCAGCTTCACTCCTTTCAAAGCCTTTTTCACTCCCTCGATAGTGGGTGACTTGGGGGGACATTTCCAGCCTGGCTTTTGAGGTGCAAGGGGGAGACTGCTGCTGGCCTCTGTGTGTATACTGATTTTAGTCTTTGTTTTTATCGATTTTAACTGTTCACCGCCCAGAGCCCCTGGGGATGGGCGGTATATAAATTGAAAAAATAAATAAATAAACACCCACCCTAGGACCACTGGCAGCACGTTTGGGGGGGCTCTGTCAGCTTCACTCCTTTCAAAGCCTTTCACTCCCTCAATAGTGGGTGACTTGAGGGGACATTTCCTGCCTGGCTTTTGAGGTGCAGGTGGGCTGCTGCTGGCCTCTGTGAAACACCCACCCTAGGACCACTGGCAGCACGTTTGGGGGGGCTCTCTCCACCTCACTCCTTTCAAAACCTTTCACACTCCCTAAATAGTGGGTGACTTGGGGGGCAATTCCAGCTTGGCTTTTGAGGTGCAGAGGGAAGACTGCTGCTTGCCTCTGTGAAACATCCACCCTAGGACCACTGGCAGCACGTTTGGGGGGGCTCTCTCCACCTCACTCCTTTCAAAACCTTTCACACTCCCTAAATAGTGGGTGACTTGGGGGGGGGGGCAATTCCAGCTTGGCTTTTGAGGTGCAGAGGGAAGACTGCTGCTTGCCTCTGTGAAACATCCACCCTAGGACCACTGGCAGCACGTTTCGGGGGGCTCTCTGTCTGCTTCACTCCTTTCAAAGCTGTTTTCACACCCTAAATAGCGGGTGACTTGGGGGGGGGCATTTCCAGCCACGTCCTGTCCCTTTTATCCTCCTCCTGATGACACGTCCTGTCCCTGGTATCCTCCTCATGATGGCAAGCCCTGTCCCTGGGATCCTCCTCCTGATGACACGTCCTGTCCCTGGTATCCTCCTCCTGATGACACGCCCTGTCCCTGGTATCCTCCTCCTGACGACAAGCCCTGTCCCTGGTATTCTCCTCTTGACGACAAGTTCTGTCCCTGGTATCCTCCTCCTGATGACACGTCCTGTCCCTGGTGTCCTCCTTATGACGACAAGTTCTATCCCTGGTATCCTCCTCCTAACGACAAGCCCTGTCCCTGGTATCCTTCTCCTGACGACATGCCCTGTCCCTGGTATCCTCCTCGTGATGACAAGCACTGTCCCTGGCACCTTCTAAGTACCTCCTCTTATTCTTTATAAACTCTACTACTTCCATTAGAATTTGTATACTTACAAAACAGTCTAAGGCACATGGTGAGCTTCCTTGATTGACTGCATCATGTTTGGTGAAGTGGGTTTTGTCGGTGACCGACCGTCCTGCTCCTGTGAGTGCAAGGGCTCCTCTGAGGGTCAATCCCCAAAAGTCCGGTGACAAGGAGGACAGTGACCCAGGTCAGCTTGCTTGATAGCAAGCAAGCTGACACACCACGTCACTGAGGTGGGACTCGTCCCCTGCCCAAAGAGGCTCCCTCTGAACAGGGTAGCATGAGCTTCCTTCCCTCAAGGTGTGAGAGACATCCTTTCCCTCCCTCCCGTGCCTTCCATTCCAGCAAGCGGCCTTTGAATTGCTGCATGATCTCCTGTTGCGGAGTTGGCTTTCACTCTAGTCCATCCATTGATTGCCCATCATGGAGAGTTGGTCTCCCCGCCCCTGGGGAGGGTGTCTCTTGTTGATGCAGCCCCATCAACAGGTGGGCTTTGTGGGTAGGTGGGTTTTGTGGGCAGCCACCTCTGCTGGACAGGAGCACAAGTCTCTCTCCTTCCCCCAAGGGCGGGTAAGGGTCAGTGAGAATAGGGGAGGGGAAGTTGTTGTTTGTCTCTGGAAAAGTGATAATCGAGGAGCGTTACATGAGAATGTTTGGTGGGGAAAGTCGACTGAAGTGAAAATGTGTGGGGAAAACAAGGCCTTTTCTGACCCGAACCGGTTCGTGAACCGGTTCTCGAACCGGGCCCGGTCTGTTAAAAGTTCGTGGACCGTGGTCCGTGGAAGCCCATGAACCCCGAACCGGCGGTCCGTAGGCAAATGCCGGTCCGTGCCCATCTCTACTCTAGAGTTGTTCCTGTTGTAGAATAAAGCTGCATTAATTAAAAGAATGCATTGCTTTGATTTCTACCTACATAACTTGAAGCTAGCTCACACTATGAACTTGGCCTAATTTTGGCTGTTGCTGATACTGAAATAGAGAGGAGGTAGGGAATAGGAAATGGTGGTAGCTATTGAAGGGAAAGGCTCTGAACTTCTCTTAACTGGAGATTGGGGAGTCACGAGGGATTTCTGCTGGGATGAGTAGATTTTCCTCAGCAGGAACAACTTCTGTCCTAGCTTCTGATCAGGGTTACATCTCTCTTGCCTGCACATGGGCCATTTGCCTGAGTGGGGACTGAGAGTAGCTTGCTGGAGTAGAAGCATCACAAACTTACTAATCGAAATTAACTATGCTGGGAAGGGAAGACTGCGGTTTGGGGACACAATTTCAGATTCATCACAAACATGCTTTAATTGGTTTCAGCCTCTGGAGTTGTGCAAAAGATTCACACCTGCGTATGTATAGCAAAAGCCATTAAAGCATATGCCCTGATAGAGAAAAAATATAGTCTCTTAATAATGTAGGACTCTATCCATTATTCATTTCTATTACTTTCTTAATATGCTTATACAAGTTCCGGAAATTATCCTCCCAAAAGTTTAATACATGGAACAGTTGATGTACTTGACATTTTTCTGCTTATGTAAGTTAAGAGCATTCTGAGGTTTTACTTATAATGTTTTTTTCTGCAAAGACATTTTTTCCAAGACACATTAGGCAACCTTAAAGAAAAAAAAATACTAACTAAATCTTCTTAAGCAGTTAAAAGTCTGTTTCTGCACTAAGCAGGGAAGTGTAATGCAATTTCATTTCCCTTCAGCAAATCTTAATGGATGAGCACTTTTGGTCACAAAGATATTGTGTAGGAGGAACACTGTACAATATGAGAGAAGTGAGTAAGGATCTCTGAGAAGGACAGGCAATTTACAAGCATTTCTGGACCCATACAGATCCTATTCTGATTAAGATAAAAGCCTCCATGGATTTCAAAGAAAAATCTATTTCAATATAATGAAATAGAACATAGTCTTCATTTTCCTTCAGTGTGGCCCATAGCAAACAAAAGAATAGTATCCAATTTATCAAAAAGTATACTTTGAGATAATTAAACAACACTTTTCTATGCAGTGTCATCCAGTTACTGGATTTCCAAGAAAATCTAATCCCATTTCTAGTGTTCATAAATTCATTAGGAGTACAAAAGTGGAAAATGCAGACTTGCCAATTATACTATCAAGGGCAGTACACATAACCTAATGTTTACTTACTCTATTATTCGATGGAAGCTGCCTTTTGATAAATGCATAAATGTAAATGTCTCCAGTTAATGGTTTTCATGTTCCTTCCACTTGGTCAAAGCTGGAGTGATATATACTGTGTTTACAAATTACTGGCTGCAGTGCAGGCCACAGACAGTTTACATCAAGATCCAAGGTTCAATATGATAGTAGGTAAAGACTTTATTATTTTGTTTGGTATTTTCTTACTTTCATTCTTGTTTATGTTTTGAATTATTTTATATGTACGTGTGTGTTCTTTTTTTAAAAGCTGGTTTTAACGTTTTGCACTATTTTCTGCCTTGAGAACCTTAACTGGGTAGAAAGGCATGATAGAAATGTTTTAAATAAAAATAAACAAACACAAACCCAACATCTTCAGTAAAAGGCAGTAGGTGCTAAAACAGACCTTTTTCTGCCTGAGGCTCTGGAGAGCCATTTGGAAGTTACAGGACACAGAACTGAACTAGATGAAGCCATCTGACTCAGGGCAAGGCACTTTCAAATGTGTCAAGCTGTTAAATGCATTTGTAAAACGAATTCTGTTAAACAGACTCATCTTTTGCCATGCAATTTCCTTCACATTTTTCCTTGTTCTAAAAGTCTTGTCTTCATTCTTCTGGCCCCTCTTTACTTCCTACAGATGCTACTGAGCCTGACAGCTTAACACAAAACAATTAACACAGAAGAGAAAAAGGGTAGAAAATGCCTGTAGACTTTAATGCAGTTCTCAGCCTCTTGGGTGTTAACATTGAGCTAGGAGGTGGTGTTCTCTTACTGTGTCCTGTCCTAAATGCGGAAGTACTGTGATCTTCAGGAAGGGCGATGTGTACAAACTTAGAATCTAAGTAAGATTTTTTTTTAAGTGGCATGGGTTTTTTTGCTTTGCCTTTAATTATTTCAGAATAAAGGAAACTCCACGGGGGTTATAGTCAATACTATATGCAGTACACCATATATGACTCTCAGAAAGTAATTTAATCACTGTTTAACATCAACAAATAACCAAAGTTACAATGTTCAATGTGTATTTACACCATTCAATATCACAATGTTCAGAACATTCAAAATATCCAGAATAAACCTTCAAAATAAATTAACCAGTAAATTAACCAACTGACTACAAAGAAGACACTGGTTCTTGTGTGACCTTTAAGAATATACGTTACTGGGACATGGGTTAATTTACTCTGAAGGTTTATTCTGGATATTTTGAATGTTCTGAACATTGTGATATTGAATGGTGTAAATACACATTGAACATTGTAACTTTGGTTATTTGTTGATGTTAAACAGTGATTAAATTACTTTCTGAGAGTCATATACGGTGTACTGCATAAAGTATTGATTATAACCCCCGTGGAGTTTCCTTTATTTTGCAGTTTACGGCGGGGGTAGCCTCTTTTGCATTGTTTAATTATTTCAGGGCAGCTAATCTTGTTCCATTTTTATGGCTTGAATTCAGGTAGCCAAACATTGTAATTATTCTAAATACAGCATATAATTAGTATCTTCAGTGGAAAAACTTAAGTATTAACAAATAACAACTCTATTGACTTCATAACTATAGTAAAGGGTGGAGGCACCACAGGTACCCAAGGAAAACTGAGTATATTTGTAAGCAAATTATCATGCATGTCTGGAAAAGGGAAGGGAAACAGTAGTAGCATAGAAAACAGGAAGCTTGTGGAGCAAAGGTGGGAGGATAAACTAGAAAGGAGCTTCATTGAGACGGTAAAGGGATGGATCAGTATCCCATCACCCATGAATCAAGTATTATGTATATTTAAATATCCATTGCTAGAGGGGTTTAAGGACACTTGGAGGCTTAGATATAACAAATCCTTCCCCACTGCAGCAAATCGAAGATCCAATGCTAGCTAATGAAAAGGAACATGACACCAGAAAACATCCACTATCTACATTTCAATGAGCCAAAATCTTTGCCAGTAATTTCAGTCAAATGTTAACAACCCATCTATGATTCATTTATAATATCACTGACTGTCATTTGACTGTTGCTTGAATTTGGTTTTTAATCAAGCTGTATTTAGATATTTAAGAACTAGGATAGAAAAAAGACATATATTTTGCAAACTTTGCCAAGCAGTTAAAATGACAACTATTGAAACAAGAAATTCTGGTAACAGAGCAGGTTTGGAGGGGGGGCAGTGTAAAAGCTATGTATTTGTCCAATATATATACATTTTTAAAGGCTACAAGGAGGAGGCGGTATGAGCTGGCCCCTAGTTTTTCTGGAGTGGGGCCCAAAAAGAAAAAGAGCAAGCAGGTCATTTTTTCCCTGGAACGTTGGCATTCCTAAGAGAGTATTTTACAAAGGGGAGTTACCAGAAAAACAAATAAGCTAGCCAACTTTGAAGGTAAAAAGAAAAAAGAATTAAAAAGGCAGACCATGGAGTGATTTAAAAACAAAGGAAAGGAAAGCTGTACAGATTCACAGTATGAAAGTGGCTCAGAAAACATACTTGAAAGTCTTGACGCAAGAGGAAGGATTATTTAGAGGTTTGATTAACAGTAACTGCTTGTACTTTAGGCTTCTTATTTCCCAGGGGCCCTGGCATTTCAAATGCTGAGAGCACACTAGGAAGAAACAATATTGGCTCCTACAAATAGGACCCAAAACTGCACATTCTGAAAAAAAAAACATTGAGATGATTTCTGTAGTATCAAAATAATCACTATGAATTCAGGATTAGTCACATCCCAGCTGCTGTGCATCTTGTGCTGCTGAACAAAGTAACAACATTTTTTGTTGAGCAGAGACTCTTGAAGAATATATTGTGTTCCGATAGTAGATGCTAAAAAGAGGTGCAGGGTGCTGTTCTAAGGGCAGAGTCAAGAAAGGCAGAGGTGGTTGGCTTTTTTTCTTCTCTATTTCAAGTAACTAAATGCAGGACTTTGCTGCATTCCAGTGTCAACTACCAGAAGTTTCTCTGACAGTGCCACAAATGTAGCTTGGTCTCATGCTTGTGTGCTCCCTCATCCCCCTTCTTCATCACATCTTAGGTTACTAACTGGAAACCAGTGGTTTGTATGCATTTATTTATATCTCACTTTTCTCCTCAGTTGGGAATTTAAAGCGGCTTAGAGCATTCTCCCCTCCTTCATTTTCCTACAACAACAACCCTGTGAGATAGACCAGGCTGAGAGTTTGTGATGGGCTCAAGGTGAGCTTTCATGGTACAAGTCAGGATTCAAACTGGTCTCCCAGGATCCTAGTCCGTCACTCCATCCACTATGCCATGCCAGCTCTCTACACCATATCAGTCTTGCGGTGGGGTGAAGGTAGAGATATGAGGGGTGGCATCAGACAGTGATGTTACATCACTTCTGGGGAAAATGGAGAAGTGATATCACTTCCGTCTAGGAATCACCAACATTTCTGTGGTAAAGCCATACAGTTTCTGGACATTCCTAGAAAGGAGTGGCATCACTTCCTCATTTCCCCTCAAAGTAACGTAATGCAATTTTAAAATTTATTTTTCCACTGCTGGCCAATGGAGTGGCAGCAGGCATTGCCGGCGGGAGGTCTTCCACTATAGTGGGCAACCCTAATCCTATGTCATACGGAATGCAATTAAAATTTTCTGGTTTCAAGCTCCATTTCACCAAGATGCCTAAATACAGGTGGCCTGGGCAATATGAAGTTTGTTTCCTACCCACAAACAGTGAGGCTAGTTAAATCCTAGTTATAATTCTGTTTTTTGGACATCATATTGCCCTGGCACTTGCATTCAGATGGGGAATGAAACCTGACTGAAAACCTCCTGATTTTGGAAGTTTGACCATGTTCTATGGAAAGGGTGTGTGTGAGCATCAGAACAAAGTGTGTTGTTTCAAAGTCAAACCTCCATTAGACTGCATTCAGATGTTACAGAGTGTCTAGATGACCGGATTTGGGAGAATAGGGCATTGTTTCTTAAGGATAAAACAAATGTCAAGAGGTTAGAGTTGCCATGTTTCCCAGGGCTCAGATCCTGAGTCTCAGGGGTGAAGCTGGAAATGAAATGGTATGCTTGGCAGACCAGTAAGTGGAGCCTGCATGAGGAGAAAGAGCTTTGGATGCCTTCATGAGCAGAGGATGTACTTGCCATGTCAAAAGAAGAACTGGACTGTATCTCGTGGCTCAGGGGAGGAGTCTGAAGGGGAAAGGGGAACAAATAGGAATAGTTCTCAACCCAATCAGAAAAAAGTCTGCCGTGTTTCTGTCCTCTTACACTGACATAATGTTTTCATGGCAGTTTATATTAGATTGATGTAGTTTAATGAGTTTTAATTGTTAAGCTGCCTTGGGAAAACGATGACAGGATGGAAACACTGTTAATAAAATTCTCCGAGAAAAATAAGGAAGTTAAAATCCTTGATACATCAACCTGACATATAGCAACTCAAGCAGGACTGGTTCAACTTTGGAAGCTTGCTGGGTGATCTTGGGCCAGTCGCATACCCTCAGCCTAATCTACCTCACAGGTTGTTGTGAGGAAAAACAGAGGAGTATGATGTAAGCTGCTTGGTGTCCCCATTGGGAAGAAAGGCAAGGTGTAAATAGTTTTTTTTTTAAAAAAATTGCACTCAAATAAGTTGCAAAAAAGTCTGTTAACTCTTTTCTTGTTTTCCTGGTCTCTGGTTTACAACAGGAGCAACAGAAATGTCACCCTTTAAACTCTTTATGCCTGACAGCACTGTTCATTCCTGCAATTACATGAGCAAATACCACAATCACTGAACATGGAAGGGAAAAAACAACCAAAGCTGAGTTTGTATATCTGCCATTCTCTTCAAAAGAATAATTTAATAGCAGGGTATGAAGTAACAGAAGGATGCAACAAAGAATGCCAGAAGAACACCAGAATGACCTTTCACTCTAAAGCCAAACCTTCCATAAAATTAACAGCCATAGCTGAAAGGCCAATCTGGGCATCCTGCCAAGAAACCGTTTGTAAACCATGGCTTTCTGCAGCAAGATAAGCAAGTATTGCAGAAGCCAAAATCAAATGCTAAAAGAAAAAAAAATCACAAACTCTTAACAAATATTTTCCCCCATATTACTTAAGATACAGATAAAAATGTATTATTTTCTTCCTTTGCATGCATAGGTTGAATAAATCTACCTTCAAGGGGTTATTGGACACTTTTTTGCCTTCATAGTCTGGAATAAGATATGCATGTATTGCTTTACTAAAAACACTTGCATATAATCAAAATACAATAAAATAAAGTAAATCCAAATCTATAAACTCATTCTTAAAGTCAGTATGATCAAAATTAATAAAAATAATCAAAGTAGCAGCACTTCAATATATATACAACTGGAGTATTATTTTATTTTATTGATTTGATTTTATATTGCTTCTGTTCAACTGAGATCTTGAAGGGGTTGACATCAATTACAACAATTAAAAACCAATACAAAAATATAATATATTCAATAAAATCACAATAAAACAGTAGCCTAATACAAACAATTAAAAACCACTCTAGTCCCAACAGGTCCTGCTGGGCACGAGTGCCTTCTGACCATACATTCTGAAAGGAGGGCACCACAATCATAAAGGCCCTGGTGGAAGAAAATTATGCCACTGTGGATTCGTTTTCGTTTTCCCGGCCATGTCGGACGCTCCTCTCCGCAGGTCCGGGAGGAAGCGCCCGAGCAGCCTGACCGGGTGGTTGACCTGTGAGGGTTAACCCCCAGGACTCCCAGTGAGGGGGTCAGGGTCCGGAGCGCTGCGGGAAGAGCCCCCTGAAGTCGATGCAGGGGGTAAATTGCCCATTTGCTCCTACGGAGGCCGGCAGACTTGCACAGCACATCGCGTGCTGCCGGGCCATGGAGAACGGCAACAAGCAGATTTAAGGTGAAAACCTGTAAGTAGCTAATCCCTTCTGTCATTCCAAGTGTATGCGAAGGATTGGTGGGAGTTGAAGCTAAGAAGGTTCGGATATCTTCCCCTTCATTGAGTTTTGGAACTTAGTTGGCGGACTCCCCCCCCCCCCCCAAGATGGTGACGAAAAAGCAGAGCCCTGCTGTGGGCAAATCTGTTTCGGCTGCTTTGCATGGGAAAGGAGAGTCTCTTGAAGAGGTGGTTAAACGGTCGGTCGCTGAAGCTATGAAGCCCTTTGTTGATAAGCGAAATGAAATCGGTCAAAGGGTTGGCTCAGTTGAGAACAAAGTGAAAACCATCAAAGACGTAGCATCTGGGGCAGAGCAGTCTGCTCAGGAAAACGCAGTACTCATGAAAGCAACAAACAAAGAAGTAAAGCTTTTGGAGAATCAATTGATAGGGTTACAAGTGGATCGTGCTCAGACGGTATTGCGTCTTCAGAATGTGAAGGAGGAGGAAAGTGAAAATTTAAAGGATTTGGTGTCGGAACTTTTGGCGTCATTCGCAAAGGCAACTAAAGAAGAGTTAAAAAGCGATATTCTGGAAGTCCGCCGGACATCTTCAAAATATGCAACGAAGCGTCAGCTGCCTCGCGAGATTATTATCGGTTTTTCATCTAAGAAGACTCGGGACACCATCTTATATAATTCATACAATGTGGACTTGGACTTTCTGGGTAACAAGGTTAAGATATTGAAGGACGTTCCATTTTTAGCTCGGAAAAGAAGATTCAAGTATAAAAGGTTTGCAGCTCTTCTGAGGAAGCATGAAATAAAATACAAATGGCTATTTCTGGAAGGTATCTGGTTCAGTTATAAAGACCAAGCCTACAAGATAATATCAGAAGCACAGCTGAGGGACTTTGTGTTTAATCATCAAGAGTTTCAGCAAGGAGAAGATTTAGGATCTGAAGGGGAGAAGGGGGAGGAGGGAGGGAGCGCAGCCACTGTAGCTGTTCAGAGAGAGCTGCAACCGAGACGCAGGGGGGGGGGGGGAAGAAGACCTGATCCTGACTGTAGTTCGTATTTTATAAGATCTACCAATCTAATAGCATATTAGAAAGTTTAACTTTAAATAATTGTATTATGAAGGAAATGCAATACTTGTAGATGTAGTGTGTGTTTTTATATGTTGTTTCTTTCCCTTCCCCCGTTCCCTTTTTCCATTTTGTAGTTTTTGATGTTAGTAATTAAAAATAAATAAATAAATAAATAAATAAATAAATAAATAAATAAATAAATAAATAAAGAAAGAAAGAAAGAAAGAAAGAAAGAAAGAAAGAAAGAAAGAAAGAAAGAAAGAAAGAAAGAAAATTATGCCACTATGAGGCCAGGAACCACCAGCAAGCCCTGCAAACATGAATGAAACAGGTTGGGGTGTTCATAATGGGAAAGGCAGACCCAAAGGTATGAGGGTCCCAGACCATGGAGAGCTTTAAAGGTGAGGACTAACACCTTGAATTGGATCTGGAGACTAACTGGTAACCATTGCAGCCGCTTCAAAATTGGTGTTATATGAGCTGACTATGGTGACATGGTTAGCAACCCAGCATCCACATTCTGCACCACCTGAAGTCTCCAGAGAATCTTTAAGGGTAGCCCTGCATAGAACAAGTTGCAGTAGTCTAAATAAGAGGTAACTGTCACATGGATCAATGTGTCAAGGTAGAATTGAGATACATATGGGGAGGGTTGTCAAGCCTGTGGAGATGGAGCATTGGGGCAAAGAACAGCTTTCTGCTTCTGGTTGCATATCTATTAGAAGGAAGAGTGGGGTGTCATCAGTGTATTGCTAGCATCCAATCCCATATCTCCTAACAACAGCTGTTAGAGAGCGCATATATATATATATTAAAAAGCATTGGGGACAGGATCAATCTCTGTGGGACCTGACAGTGTAGTTCTCATTGGGATGCACCCTCATCCCTAACGACCACCCTCATTGAGCTTCCTTGGAGGAAAGAGGTAAACCATTCTATAGCAGTTGCAACCGGCAATGAGGCTAGGCAGTCGACCATGACCAAATGGTTAACTGAGTCAAATGGTGCTGACAGATCTAATAAAATCAGCAGCAGACAGCCACCCTTGTCTAACTGAAGTCAGATATAATCAAACAGAGCTATTAAAGCAGTCTCAGTTCCTAAGCCTGGCCGGAAGCTAGACTAGAATGGATCAAGTGCTGATATATTATTCAAAAACTCCCGAAGCTGGTCAGCCACCACCTTCATAACAGCCTTACCCAGGAAAGGCAAATTCAACACTGGGAGATAATTTGCTAGCTCCCCTGTATCCAAGGAAGGTTTTTTCAACACAGGTCTCACTACCGCCTCCTTGAGGGAGCTAGGAAACTGGCCTGATGCAAGAGAACAGTTAATAATTTCTCACAAATGGCTTCCCACCACATCAAGGAAAGATTTAATTAACCAAGAGGGGCAGGGGTCCAACAAGCAGGTGGTGGGCCTTACAAGCATCAGGGTTCTGTCAGCATCTGTGGGGTAAGTGGACTAAAGGAGTCTAAGAACGGACACAACAATGCAGATGGAGCTGCTGGTATGTTACTAGCAACAAACTTGATAGCCAGGTTGGCATGAAGCACAGAGACTTTAGCTGTAAAATAAGTTGTAAATAAGCCACAGCTAAAAATCATCTGCCCCTTTAGACTCTGTAGAAAGTGAAGTTAACTGCCAAATCAAGTTAAATATTGAGCTGGATGCAACCTAGTGGATGTGATATACGCAGAAAAGTAAGTCCTTCTTTGCAGCCTTCACCATCACATCATAGGCCTTCACCTGAGCCCTATAACACATTCTCATCGTCTCGTCAGAAGTCTGGCACCATTTATGCTCTAGCCATCTGTCATGCCTCAGGTGAGGTGGGCCACCTTATGCTGCCACCACTCTGGGATTTAGGGTCCCTTGGGAAGTCCCAGAGTACCCTCCCAACCCTTCTGACCTCCGTAGCTTGGCCAATAAACAGGCATGAGGACCCGGCAGAGTAACAACAAACAAAAGAGTTTATTTACAAGGAGGTCAGTTAATATCAAACAAACAAGCAAACAAGAAGCAAGGTGCATTAGTAACAATAGATGGGTGAAAGCAAAATAAACAAAAGGCCCTAGCGTGACTGAACTCACTGTCCCTCTGTCCGCCAGGCCTGTCTTCTCACCCTACCTGGATGAGGGCCTCTCTCCCTAGCAGAAACCTCCTCTGGCCTGCTCCCTGGGAGAAAGAACATAGGCTTTTTTCCTCCCAGACTTATATAGCACCAGCCCCCTGTGTTCTGATTGGCCAAAAAGGGTGCCAAAATGGCCCAGGGGCTTCTGGGAATTGTAGGGAGCCCTACTCCCACTGCTAACAGGCTTCTGAGGCCTTGCTGGGCCTTCCTGGCACAGCCAGATCATGACACCATCTTAACGATGTCTTAGCCTCTTAGCTCCTCATTATACCATGCAGCCACCAAGGGCCAAGAGCAAAAAGGGTATCCCAAAGACCCTTATTCCAATGCTGCACACAATGATGGTGCAAGGAAAGTGTGTGGGGAGGGGACAGGGAAGAGGATAAAACTAAGAGAAAAGCAAGATGGAAGGTAGAAGGAAATGAGATTGGAGAGATAATTATGACTAGCTTTTTCAGCTGCCAAGAGATGAAGTCCTAGAATTTATCATTACTCTCTAGAACATTTTTTATCCCAACCTTTCTCTAAGGAGCCAGATGTATATTGTTCTCCCTTCCTCTCTATTATGCTCACATATGCAACCTAGGCTTTAAAAGTGTGACTGGCTCAAGGTCACCTGGTAACCTTAATGACACAGCAGGGATCTGAACACAGGACAGAAGTTGAAAATCATCAAGGGTGTGGAGAAAGCAGATAAAGTATTATTTCTCCATCTATAGAAACACTAGGACTGGGAAGTCATCCAATGAAATTGGTGGACAGATTCACAGCAGATTTTAAAAGTATATAATATGTAATTAACCTGTGGAATTTGCAGCTATAAGCTGTGGTTGTAGTGCCTGATTCAGATGGATTTAAAGAGGATTCATAAAAACCAATGGAAGAACCATAGTATATCTGACTATGACTGGGGAGGACCAGGGTTCAAATCTCCACTCTTCCATGAAGGTCACTGGGTGACCTTGATTTTCTCTGTCTTACCTACCTTTCAGGATTGTGGTTACAAAAACGGGGAGGGAAGAATGAGGAGCTCCTTTAGAAAGGGTGGGATAAATCTGTGATAGCCATTGATAAAGCTATTAGCCATAACTAAATGGAGCCTCCAGATCCAGAGGCAGCATATCACTGAATACCAGGAGCTGGGGACATCCAAAAAGGGAGGGGAAGGATAATATAAGCTTTCTTAAAGATTCTGAAAGGCAAGACTGAGGTACTTTTGATCTATGAGAGCTGCTCAAGGACTGATGGGGTTGTGGTTGCCCTCAAGAAGCAAGTATGTAGCTTGGGGTTGCTGATTGGAGCTCAGAGAACTATGCTATGATCACATCCAGGTCAGATTACTGCAATGCCTCCTACATGAGGCTGCTTTTGAAAATGGTTCAAAAACGTCAGTTGTTCCAAAACGCAGCAGGGTTAGGTTTAGAAAATTCATTTCAGCAAATAACTTTTCAGAAATATATCACGCTTTGATCAACTAGACAATCTGCAACTTTTGAAGATAGACAGCAGCCAAAACTACAACAGAGATTGATTTTTTGCTTAATAATTAGCACAAAGGAGTCAAAACCAATCCATTACAAGCTCATCAACAGAGTCCCATTTTTTTCCACCCTCCCAGCATGGTACATACACATGGATGCACATTCTGGCACCATGCCAATCTACAACAGATGGAAGGTGTATGCATACCTTCAATATCCCAGTCCAGCCATCCTCTGCTCAGTAAAGAAATGCAAGATCTGAGTTTTCATTCCTTGACTGAGCAATGATAGAAGTGGAGGTAAACAGAAATACCGCAAATGGGGGACCCACACAGGCATATAATTCCCTGTAAGTACCTATATATGCATGGCACATGGTCGGAAAATTGGTCTCTGCCATGTCCAATGGGGAACAGTGCTATGAGAAACATATGGTACAAATTTACAATGCATTCTAATTTTTTTAGATTTATTCAGTGAATTAGAAAAGCTGTGTGTTCTTCTCCTATAATTTATTTTAATGCACAGAAAGAGAACAGAAAATACACACTAGTAATCGCAACATTCTGTGCAGAAGAATAGTCCGATTGTTATGGAAAGTTACAATGTTCTGAAACAATTGTTTCAGACCACTGAATGCCACATGAAAAGCAAGTAGCATTTCTCAAGCTGCCCTTTACTCCTCCTGTGCTACAACTCAATGTTTGTGAGGCATACAGCAAACACAACTCTTCTTTTGCTACCACTTGTATACTCTGGTCCTTCGTAGTACTAATCCCACACACTACTTTTATTTATAGACAAACAGTGCTCCCCACAATACAATAAATACTCCATCATTCACAACTCCAATAGATGCAACAGCTCAGATCATAAATCCAAGTAAATACATGGTATACTAAGACAGCAGACATTTCACCATGCAAATCTCTGCAAAGATAAAATGCTAATCCCAGTGTTGTTCTTTGCCATTATGATTAGGTGCTTTTCTACCTCACTGCTGTTAGTAGCAGAAAACAGAATTCAGAAGTAAGCTACTTCACAAGATCATCACTAAAGATGAACAAGGTATAACTGTCTTGGCCTGGATCATTTTCATTATTTAAAATTTCCAATTGTTTTGCCTCGCCCTCTGCATATTAATGCAGTCACGAGAGGGGAATGCAGAAAAAGCAGACAAGAATATTTTTAAAAACACACACAACAGATTCTGTCATGCACGAACTAAAAATTGCCAATGTCTAATGAACAGAACATATGAGTAATGAAAAAGGGAGAATCTACCTGCTATTAATGCCACAGGTGGAGGAATATATCACTGAAAATGGCTCTTAAAAAAACTTTACCAAAATCTGTAAGCAAAATCCATCTTAGGTTACGTTCTATTGGATAATCAGCCAAAATTAGATACATTTTTAAAGGCCTGTTGATTTCAGCAAGACAGTTATTTCTTTTAAAAAGACAATATGGCTTGGTATCTTAAAGGACCTTAAAGTATCTTAAAGAGTAAGAGCCCCGTGGTACAGAGTGGTAAGCTGCAGTACTGCAGCCCAAGCTTTGCTCACGACTTGAGTTCGATCCTGGCAGAAGCTGGGTTCAGATAGCCGGCTTAAGGTTGACTCAGCCTTCCATCCTTCCGAAGTAGGTTAAATTAGTACCCAGTTTCCTGGGGGTAAAGTGGAGATGACTGGGGAAGGCAAAGGCAAACCACCCCATAAAAAGTCTGCCAAGAAAATGTCATGATGCGACGTCCCCCCATGGGTCTATATTGACTTGGTGCTTACCTTTTACCTATCTTAAAAGGACAGAGTAACAAGAGGAAATAAGTGGAGACTTAAGCAATTGTTTTATATTTTCAGTTTGTTACGCATTTCAGAACAGGCGACAGCTTGCAGGGTAACATTTACTTTTTTCTCTTTTCTTCCTCAAAGTAATTTTCAAATCAGATAGTTCAGAAGTCAGCTCAATATTTCTGAAAACAGTACAGCTTAAACAGAATATCCAAAATTAAATTAGGCGGTTTAAATGAGTACCCTAGGGCCTTTAGCCATGACAGCTGAAGGGAATCTCTTCTGTTCAAAAGTGATACCACCATCCATCAGATGCTGGGAACCAATAAAGGAGACTGTTGCTTTCATGCCTCCTTGCAAGCTTCCTACTATCAGAAATCAAATGCAGAACTAGAAGTACTTTTGGTCTGATCCGGCAAGGCTCTTCTTACATTTTATGCAGAATTCACACTAGCATGAAATTTCCATACTCTTATCTTTCACAGAATTTTAATGAAGGCAGAGAAGGAACTGATTCTGCTTTCAGTACTGCCCTGACATTTGCACTGCCCAATACAAGCTCAACAAATGCAACTAAAGAACCAGGTTATTCTGAAGAACGGGAGAAAAGACTGGAAATTTCCATTTCAATGTAAATATATCCAGAATGAATTGTCCGAATCCCTTCTGAAACATTAATGCACACACTTAAAACATACACACAAAAGAAAGAAAATATCATGCTGCCACTGCAATACCGCTACTGGCATCTCTATCACTGGGAGAATAGGAGCACTCTGGTAGGTAATAAGTTTTTATTGAGTTCTCAAAGCTGCATCATTCGTCCATCCGACTTTTTAATTTCCCACATGAATGCCTCCATGTTACATTAGCCCATGGTGCGTTTTGGGTAGGCTATAGTTCACACTGAGCTAGTGTTTGAACCCAACTCTGCCAACATTCTCCAGTGAATACCCAAACTAAAAATTACTGTTGCTTCACAGCAGTGTTCAGGTGCCGCTTCTCCTGCAGATGGCTAATTTGCACAAGGCTATTTACAATTAACTAGCATTTTCCCCAACTAAATTACCTTCAAGGAGGAAGAAACCTGAAGAGTCAGCTTTCCATAGAAAGGCAGGCACAGGAAATTGAGAGCAACTGAGGGTGGAGAGAGGCATGCATTCTGAGAGTGGCAGAAGTACTTTCTACTCCCATTTGCTGTCTTGAAAACAAATGCTTCAGAATGAAGAGAATGCATTTCAAAACCACTGCCGCAATGTTTTAGAACTTCTGGCTGTCTTCACTGTGAACTGGTTGCCATCACTTTAGCAAAATATACATTTAACTCAATTATTAGTATTGTTGATTGACAATTTCATTCTCAATTAATAATAATAGTAACAACAACATTCAATTCATATACTGCCCTTCAAGACAACTTAACACCCACTCAGAGCAGTTTACAAAGTGTGTTGTTATTATCCTCACAATCACTCTGTGAGGTGGGTGGGGCTGTGACTGACCCAAAGTCATCCAGCTGGCTTCAATCGGATGAGTGGGGAATCAAACCCGGCTCTTTATATTAGAGTCCTGCCACTCTTAACCACTACACCAAACTGTATGACAATTTAGAACAGTCATAGACACTGGTTCTGTGATAGGATGGTGAAGGGACAGAAGTCATGACTTTGAATGATATAGTTCAGAATTACAGGCCTTGAGGGTATCATTTGGTAACTGCTTCTGCTTATGGCAGAACTGTGTCTTGATTTTGTAGGGTAGTCTGTACAACAATAGTGGGTGAGTGGCCCTGTCCCGGAAAAGGTTGGCTAGATTGCCCCATGTATTATCTTCTTTGGTATCATACAGTAAAATCCTAAGCAGAGTTACCCCCATCTAAGCTTACTGAAATCAGTGGGCTTAGACTGGAGTAACTCTGCTTAGGATCTCACTGTTAGTTCTCCGAGTATATTTCTAGTCAATCATTCTCCACAAATTAAATTTATTCGTTTTAAATGACAGTAGATTCTTAAAACCTTGTTCAGCAGATTTATCAGTTTCCATATTATGTTTAGAGTCTACATACCTGAGATCTCTTGCTTACATATGAAACCAGATTCCAGCAAGCAAAATTGGAGTCAGGCAACAATACCTTCTTCAAAATGAAATCACAGGGCATTTTTGGATTTACCTTGCTGTTCAGATATATATGGATGGAACAGTGTTGTAGAGAAAGTCCTGATAGCTAGTCATTTAACATTTAACCATCCCCCCTTCCACTTAAGTGCTTAAGGTAATTTTCACAAAAATCATAAAACAATCAAAACCTTGGCTCTGTGGACTGTGTTAAATTCCTATCCCAGGTGCACTTTTGAGGGCAGAATGAGTACAGAAGTAACTAAAATGTATCTGGGGTATAAAACCACCTCAGAAATACACTCTTTTTGACTTTTGGGGTGCTTTCTTTTTAGTACAGCCTATTAAGTGTATTGGGGGAAGGAATGCCAAACAAGTCCCCCTTCCAAGCAAACACTGTTCCAGAGAAGTATTTTTAATTTATCTGGAGAGATCCCACCCCTAATAAGCAATGATCCCTCAATAATAGGGAGAAAACCTACCCCACCACAGAGATCTGTTCTTGTTTGGAACTACTCCAAAGGCAGAACGTCTAATTATGATCTAAGTAAATGGGTAGGTTTATATTGGAGATAATGGCTTTTGAGGTACCTTGGTTATGAACTGTTTAAAGGTCTATAGGTCAAAACTTAGGGGTTTTTCCCCCCAGAGAGGATGCACCAGTACAGAGTTCCACCACTTCTTAATGGAGTTCTAACACCTCTTGGGTGTTTGGGGAGAGGTGGCTGCTTCATGGACTAGGAAACTGAGAGCCAAGCTACAAGTGACGCCTTACACAGGTTGGACACTTGTCAGCTTCCCTCAAGTTTTGATGGGAAATGTAGGCATTCTGGTTTTACAGCTTGGCTCTCCATTACAGCTGCAAGACCAGGATGCCTACATTTCCCATCAAAACTTGAGGGAAGCTGACAAGTGTCCAACCTGTGTAAGGCATCACGTGTAGCTTGACTCTGACACTCAAGTAGTGAAGCATAAGAAGAGGTTTCCTGGGATGGAGAGCTGGGGGGCAAATAACTTCATAACTACAAACAGTAAGAGCAAAGGAGCTTTTAACCAGTTTTAAAAGATCTGTGACTGAACATTTGTAAGTGAGTGGACAAAATGGCATTTTCTGAAGAGATACTTTTAAAGCTGCGACAAATTTCTAAACTGATGGATTGTGTATTAAGAAAAGCAGACGAAACACTTGAAATAAAAACAGGCATGAGCACTGTGTTAGATGCCAAGCTAGAAGAGAATTTTGACCGGACAGACCTACCTAAAAGAAAATCGGAGTGGAATTGTGAAAAATACTCCCAACAAAATGGAGGAGAAAATCAGCTTTCTTTTGTAAAAGTACAGACAGCGGAGAAGAAGGGGGAGGAGTGTGGTGAAAAGGAAGCTGAGGAAGAGTTTTAGCGTACTGCTTCTGTGTGAAGTACAAAGCATACAACATACTCCAATCAAGAAACATATTACAAAGATGAAGAGAGATAAACAGGAATATTATAATGTATTTAACGGCACCTCACGTGAATGGCTAGAAGGCAAAAAGAGTCGGCTATGGCTGATCATTGGGAAAAAAGAGTTTCAATACTATTCCAGAGGGAGAAAGAAGAAACAAAATGAAACTTAAAGTGTGACCCTTGTTCCTTTATCTTTCCTTCCCCTCTCTCTTCTTTTCTGTTTATATGGCATAGAGCTTTAAACTGAAGTGAGATTAAAAGGGTGGGTTAATAGGGTTGTTAGGGGCTTTTGCAAATAAGGATGGTATATGGGATATATTGTGATTTATATGTGTCCACGTTCTAAATGCTATCTAAATTGCTTTAATATAAAACTTAGAGAATCTGGAAAGAAACTAGGCTTAATATGCCTCCCTCTGTTTTATGCGGTTTAATATAGACCTAATACAATCCTCTATG
This sequence comes from Eublepharis macularius, assembly GCF_028583425.1. Lineage (NCBI taxonomy): Eukaryota > Metazoa > Chordata > Lepidosauria > Squamata > Eublepharidae > Eublepharis > Eublepharis macularius. The sequence continues at coordinate 85,847,606 of NC_072794.1, read as the reverse complement.
CTTTTCTAATACATTAGATATTGTTTATGTTTAATTACTGGATTACAGGGAGTGTAGCAAATGGGTCTTTTGTAGTCTTCTATTTTCCTTCTTACCTTTTATCTTTTTCTTTGGATTCTTTTCCTTTAAATAAAAGTGTAAGAAAGATGTTGAGACAAGATACCTTCTAGGACTAATAGGGGAAACACCAGGAAGGTAGAGGGAACTTTGTAAATTTGTTAAATTTCAAAACTTATTGGTCAAGCTAAGTCTACCTATAAACTTTTTTTTGCCCTTTGTAATGAAAATACAAGTACAAAACCTCAGGTGGCTTGGATTTTGATGTATGAAAGACGGAGGGTAGGCTGTTACAAAAATCTTTTTGTATACTCTTCTCCTTTAAGAAATTATTTAGTCAATGATATACACAAATAATGAGACTAATAATAGATATAAAGATGTGGCTGTTTGTTTTTCTTAGCTCTGTCTCCGGACTGGCTGTGGGCTTAGTACCCTGGGCTTAAGAATTAAAGGATTGAAGTGTGCCTTAAGAAGCTGCTCATTTAGAATATAAATAATTGTAAGAAATGAGAAAAGAAATTGAGTACTTGGGTAAAAGAGCAAGGAATTTAAAAGGTGCTTGGAGAGATCTAAATGGACTGTGTATTGTATAAATGGGGGGGAAGGGGGGGGTAGTCGGTTACTCGGTTTTTTTCCTATGGATTGATGTTTGTATTGCAAGTTTTTTGAAATTTTGATGTATAATGACTATCTTGTACACAAACCTGATACTAAAAAGCTTTCTTCTTTTTAAAAAATCTAATTTAAAAAATCTATTATGAAAATCTCATACTTTAATAGGACAGAACAACAGTGGAGGAAGAAAATACGCACAGCCTCTGTCCATTCTTTCTTCACCTGGTCATCACTTTAACGTGCGACCTTTAAACACTTCCTTTTATTCTGATCCATTTGTGCTTTTAAGGCGCACCTCCAAAAGGTCCTGAAGTTCTCTGAGCCACTTCATTGTTTTTAGGTGCTGTATATTTTATCAAGTGTTGATTACTGCGTCCTCAGCATAATTAGCTTGTTAGGTTGTCAGTGTGTTAATTTCATTAAAGCTCTGTTAATTATACTGCCTCTAGCAATATCACTGTAGCTACCTTAAGTGTCAGCAACACTCTGACACAAAGATTTTTATTAGAAAGGGGGAAATTTAGTGGGAAGGTGGCACTTTAATTGGAGAAAGCCACCAAGAATGATAAAATATGCAACTCTTTTGAGGAACAGAATCAACACATTTCCTCAGTCAAAGAATGTTCCAGAATCTTAAATACTAAATTCTTGTATGCCTCTATAACCAATTTCTGGACGTGTTTGATCTAACCTAAAAGCAAAGAGACTGAAAGCAACTCACAGGCCACTAGCAAACCTGATTCAAACAGAGAGCCTCAGGTATAAAAATCCCAAATGGTAATTTCTTTCCCAATCTGAATGGATTTACAGTTTATTAAAACGGTAAACTCTTCTGAGTAAATGGGTAAGACAAGCAGAAATCATGGCAAGCAGCAGACTTGGGGATAATAATAACATACTTTGTAAATTGCTCTGAGTGGGCATTAAGTTGTCCTGAAGGACGGTATATAAATCGAATGTTGTTGTTGTTGTTATAACAATACTGCTAGGCTCATTCATTCAACAAAACGGCTCCATGCCTTTAAGGTGCAATAACAGTCCTGCTTAGGTTTGTTGCAACAGATTAACCTGCCTGCCTTTCTGGAAGTGAAAGCTGACAGAGATGGGTTAAAAATAGGAAGGCAAGAACACCAATACACATTTATGAAAACTACTAAGTATTTATTATCAGATAAAACTTGTACAATAAGATTGGTCATAAAACTGAAATATTTTTATTCACAGAATTAAAAACAGACTAGCTGTGTATCATACACTCACATGAATGTATAGAACTGCCTTATCATAGACTGCTGAAACCAGTTATTTTAGGGGGATATAACTGCTTTGGGAGCACCCAAGATGTCCTCCACCTCAGAGTGAGACTAGACCTTTGGACACTTACTGTGAAGGGTCCCTCTCCTCTGAGGATCAGAGGACATCTTGCCCTCCCAGGTTCTTCGTCTTCCTTATCTTTCTGTTCTTGCTGTTGACTTTACTGCAAACGTTTGGTCTCTCGTTGTGTTTCTCCTTCTACATTAATGTTGTTTATTCAGTTTGATGGATCCCAGATCAGTTAATGAACTCTGCTCAAATTCCAAGCAGTCAAACATAACCGCTCCAGATGAGGGTACCATGTGGGACCCTGTGACAGGAGGTCCAGAGCTGGCTGAAGAGACAGAGGAGGTTCTACTGTCAATCTTTGAAGAGTTGAGAACCATGGTTGTCTCGGCCACCGGGGGCAACCACGATGACAAAGGCTCGCTGCTCTATTATCTTCCTCAGAAGCTTGGGAAGGATTGGAATAGGTGGAAAAGCGTACAGGAGACCCTGAGGCCACTGCGATGTGAGAGCATCTGTGCCTTCGGCTCCAGGGTGACAGTATCTGGACAGGAACCGAGGCAACTGATGATTTTGGTGGGATGCAAATAGGTCCAAGACTGGCAGACCGAAGTGTTCTGTTATCATCTGGAACATGTCCCTCTTCAAGGACCATTCTCCTGGGAGGATAGACTGCCTGCTCAACCAATCCGCTTAAATGTTGTCCAATCCCCTGATGTGCTCTGCTCGGATTGATGTCAGGTGAGATTCTACCCAAGACAAGATCTTGGTTGCTTCCTAGAGCAGATCAGACGAACGAGTCCCCCCTTGTTTGTTGATATAAGATTTTGCAGACATGTTGTCTGTACGAATGAGGATGTATCTCCCGTCAATCCTATCTGAGAATTCCGTCAGAGCCAGCCTTATCGCCCTCAGTTCGAGGAGATTGATTGGTAAGGTCGACTCCTCTTTTGACCAGAGACCTTGGACAGGCTGTCCCTCCCGGGACACCCCCCAGCCTGACAGACTTGCGTCCATGAACAATTGGATCACTTGGGGAGTCAGGAAACTCTTGCTTTGATTCAGGTTTTCTCGTCCCTGGACCACCATAAGAGGCTTTCCTTGACATTTCTGGGCACTTGTATTAGTAAATCCACTCTTGACATGATGAGGAATTGGTAAGGTCTCAAGAAGGATAGGAGTGGCCGAGAGTGAAGCCAGCCCCAAGTTATGGCTTTGCAGTTTGCCGTGAGGGTGCCCATGAGCTTGGATAGGGTCATTAGAGGAATCGCCTTACTTCGGATTACTGATCCAATCAGACTTTTGGTTTTTTGAATTTTGTCTTTGGGAAGGAAGATACGACACTTCTTGGTGTCCACTATCATGCCTAGGTGTTGTATCGTTTGGGTGGGCAGAAGTGAACATTTCTTCAGGTTTATCTGGAAGCCATGTAGTTGCAGGAAATAAATAGGCATCCACATGTCCTGGTTTGCCTTCTCTCATGAACTGGCCCTGATCAATAGGTCGTCTAGGGATGGATGGATGTGTATTCCCTTTTCTCGGAGATGTACAATGGGATTGATGAGGACCTTGGTGAAAACCTCATGGAGGTTTCTCATGGAAACTCGCATGGCCATTCTATCTTTACTGCAGATTGATGTAACACACCCTTATACATTGGAAACCAAGCCTCAGAGTACAACAATAAATGAAAAGCATTGTGTGAATGCAGTCCTGGGTCTACTGCAATAATTGCATTTTAACACACAATACTAGAGCTCTAGATAAAACACCGGGAGCATTTCATGATTGGTTTCTATATGTGTGGGTGTGTTTGATTATAAATAGTTTACAATTGACCTCTGAGAAGGCCTTAGGGCCGAAACGCGTCTGTTTTTTTTTTACTGTACCTTGGTCTATTTGGATTAGCCATTGCACTGTACCATCACCTGTACTTTGATATGTTTTAGCAAGTTTTAGCATATACATGCAGCCTGCCATTCAGGCCTTGTTTTAAACTTGTTTTTAATCTACATTTGTGCACATTTATAATAAATATTTTCTAATATATTTTTAGGTTGTTACTTAACCCCCCTATTTTGTTCAGCTTGTTTGGGTTGAGTTTGTGGGGACTTTCCCCCAAACCCCCTTTTTCTTCCTTGTTATAAGATATTTACAATAATGGCAAAAAGATTAAGATGAATCTCAGAAGTAATCCATGAAGATCAAACAGGCTTTGTCTCGAAGAGATATATGAAAGACAACATCAGAAAGGGTGAAAAAACTGCATTTATGTTTCTAGATGCTGAAAAAGATGCTGATAATATTTCTTGGAAATTTTTTATGAAAGCACTGCAAAGAATGAATTGTGGGACTGAATTCTTAAATTGGATGCAAAGTAGACACCAACCAGAAAGCTGCAATCCTAGTTAATGGTTCGTTTACACGACAGGGGTGCCCAATATCACCATTATTGTTCATTATTGCCTTGGAAAACTTGGCAGTGAGAATTAGGCAAGACAGTAGAATTGATAGAATAAAGGAGGGGAAAGAGAAATATATAAAATGAAAAGCTATACGGATGATGTGGTTATATCAGTGACAAATCCAAACAACTCTCTGAGTTATGTAATGGAACAAATAACAAAATTTGGACAGTACTCAGGATACAAGTTGAACAAAAAGAAAACAAAGATAATGTTACTTTCGACAATGACAGAGGAACGAGAAGAGACCGAAAAAATAATGGACTGTGCTATCACCACAAAGCCTGTAACATACCTAGGGATAAATGTATCAACACGAAATGAGAACCTTTATAAAGATAATTATCAAAAAGTGTAGACAAGCATAACTGAAGATCTGCAAAGATGGGGAAAACCGAATATTTCATGAACAGGACAAATCTCTACTGTTAAAATGAATAGACTACCAAAATTGAATTTCCTGTTTCAAATGATTTCAATTCATATAGCTCAAAAGACTTGAAACAAGTGGCAGAAAGTAATAAATGACTTCATATGGAAAGGGAAGAAACTAAGGTTAAGATTTAAAGTATTACAGGATGACAAAAAATGAGGAGGACTGGCAGTGCCAAATATCACAGACAAAGGAAGTATGCCAATAGGTACAAATACAACTATATTACTTATACAGCACTAATGGCTACTCAATATATCAACAGTCAGTCCAGTACACATATATGAAGAGAGAATAAAGTCCCAGTACAATATCCAGAATAAATCGTCCAATCATCTCAGCGTGTAACTCCATCCTGGAACCGCTAGCGATTTATTTAGACAGTTTTTTGCAACCCTTTGTGACGTCGGTTAAGTCCTTCATAAAGGACACTACCGACTTCATAAGGTTAATTGAGGCCATGGAGGTGCCCCCGGGGGCGTATTTGTTAACCCTAGATGTCCAATCCCTTTATACCTCAATTCCTCATAGTGAAGCTCGAGTAGTTATTGAACGGACATTGAACATGAGGTCCCCTTGTTTCCCCCCGACCAGTTTTCTTTTGGATCTCTTAGATCTTATCATGGAAAAGAACTATTTCAGATTCGAGACCCAATATTTCTATCAAACGAAGGGGGTCGCGATGGGATGCCCCGCGGCCCCCAGCATTGCAATCCTATTCATGGCATTTTTGGAAGACAAGTACGTGTACGACCCTGCAAATAACCCGTTCTTTGATCAGGTAATTTGCATACGGAGATACATAGATGATATCTTTTGCATAATGCGTAGTCCCACAGCAGTGGAGGGCTTTGTGGATTGGCTGAATAATTTAGACGCCAACATGGCAGTAGCGAAAGCTTACCTTTTTTGGATGTAGTCGTCTTTAAGCGGTCAGCAACATCCCTGGGAGTGAGGCCCTTTCGCAAACCCACCGATAGGGCAGCGTACTTACAGTATAACTCCTATCATCGAGCGACGTTAAAGAAGAACATCCCAGTAGGACAATTTTTACGTATTAGAAGGAACGCATCGTTCCAACATGATTATCAGATAGAGGCTAGGCGGATGGAAAATGACTTCAAAGCGCGTGGGTATCCAGCTTGGGTGATTTCCCGAGCTAAGCAGAGAGGAGACCGTTCCATCCGCTCACAACTGCTGACATACAGACAGCATGAGATCGAAGAGAGGGGTATCACTTGGGCCATTGACCATTCCCCCTTGGCCAATTCTATAGTAAAAATTGTTAGAAAGTACTGGCGCGTCCTTCTAGATGTCCCAGGTTGCACAGCACCGCCCAAAATAGGATACCGACGAACAAAAAATTTAAAAGATCTCCTAATACACTCAGATTTTATGGGTCCATCCAAGAAAACAAACCTACCGCTTGGACATTTCCCTTGCGGTCATTGTAGCGTATGTGGTATTAGTACAGACCTTAGGAGGATGGAATTCCCGAAACTAAGGTACCCCTTAACGCCCAAGGATTTTTCCACATGTAATACCAGCAATGTCGTGTATCTCCTACAATGCAACTGCCCTCTGTCATACGTAGGCTGCACAAGTCGACCTGTGCGCCTACGTATGCAAGAACATATATCTCGGGTCAAAACCCGGAATGAAGACACACCCTTGTACCAACATCTTTGGAGTGTGCATGGAAGTGATAGAACCTTTAGATATTCTGTTCTGGAGACAATACAGAGACCTGGTCCCAACAAACGCCTCCTCCTACAGGCAGAGATTAGGTGGATTTTTAGACTTCACACCATGTTACCAGAGGGTCTGAATAATGATATAGACTACTCGGTGTTCCTTTAAATTTTATACTCTGCCATGAAGAAAATTGCTTTGATTAATTCTCTCCGTTCTGGTCGGGAATAAACACAGTTTCGACACTCTCCCTTCCCCCTCCCCCTCCTTCCCCCTTCTTTCCCTTTCCCCCCTCCCCTTTTCCCTTTCCCCCCTTCCTTTCCCCTCTTTCTCCTCCTCCTCCTTCCCCCTTCTCCTCTTTCTTCCCCCCCCCCTTCGGGGGTTCCCTTTCCTTCCTCCCTTCCTCCTGTCCTTCCCCCCCTTCTCTCCCCCCCTCCCATTGAGCGTCCTGGAGATGGTATTAGTGATGAATTTGAATATGTGTAATGTATATAAGAATGCTATATAAGAGTGCAATATATTTATTATTCATACCCCTTTTAGTGCGAGACGATTTTAATTGATCATTAAATGGCAATTACCCATGAGCCTTGGTATATAACTGACTATAGGCGTTTTCCCTCTTACCCTTACATGGAAATTGACAAAACTGTTTTGTATATGACTACTGACACGAATTCGCCTGATTAATTGTGAGTATGGATTGTTAAATGGGAATATTGGGACTACCACAAATGGGCTGTTTCTCAATGTCTTATAATATCGTAGGATATTGGTGGCCTGATGAAGGACCCCGTCTGAAACGAGCGGAAAGGAATAAAACCGGTGTAGCTCGTTGCCACCTTTCCCTTCAGCAATCTTGGATGCCACCATCCAGCTCACCCTGGAATTGGCTGGCACCGTCATCGTTTGGCGTCGTGAGCAAAGCCTGGGAGATTTATTCTGGATATTGTACTGGGACTTTATTCTCTCTTCATATATGTGTACTGGACTGACTGTTGATATATTGAGTAGCCATTAGTGCTGTATAAGTAATATAGTTGTATTTGTACCTATTGGCATACTTCCTTTGTCTTTGTTAAGCAGTATTTTTGAGGAAGTATTCTCTCCCCTTCTCTCCTTTCTAGTACCAAATATCAAACTGTATCGCCAAGCGGCGATATTGGTCTAGATAACAGATTGGATTATAAATCTGAGAAGACATACCAAATTGGAGATAATGGATGCTAAAGAGGCATCAATAATTATTTATGGCTTAAGAAATCACTGAATCCCAGCTACGACTCTATGATAGACAAGCAAGGAAATGTGAAAACATGACAAGATATCCAAGCTCAAGAGAAAAATATTCCATGGCTGATGTATCACCAAATAGTATCAAGGTTTAAAGAAGGCAACGGTTTAAGAGAAAAATTTGTATTATTAATGTGGTGACTTGAAGCATCTATTAGGTAAAATTTATAAAATTTTACTGCAACATCACACAGAAACGGAACAAGTTAAAATCTGTATGTTAAAATGGATGAAAAACTTCAGAGAGACTGTCCCTATGAACCAGTGGGAAGATCTGTGGACTGAAGATATTAAATTTACAGATTGCCAATTGTTAAGAGAGAACTGGTATAAAATGTTCTTTAGATGGTATACTACCCTCAAAGACATTGCGAGAATTAGTAAAGACTATAGTGGACAATGTTGGAAATGTCAGTGCACGGATGCAACATTTTATCATATGTGGTGGACATGTAAGAGAGCACAAAGATATTGGATAAAGATATATGATGAAATGCAAAAGATTCTCAAACTCAGATTTGAGCTAAATCCAAAAAATATGCTATGAAACATCTTACCAAATAATGTAACAAAAGAATAGGGAGACCTTTTCCAGTACACAGTGACAGTTGCAAGGTTACTATATGCAGCGAAATGGAAAACAAAATTATGCCCTGGTGCACCAAAGTAGAAAGATAAGATTTATGAATATATATCAGTGGCCAAATTAACTTTTTATATGAACAATAGACCAATGCAGAGTTCTTCGATTATTTAGGTTAAAACTAAGATAAATTAAGGTAATATGATATAAAGATAAAACACGGGAGAAATGATTGATTAAAATTATTGATATTAAAGTTTGAGTATAAACAACTAAGGAGAGGGAATGAGACCTATTATATAATTTACTTATGTTGTTACATACTCTGAATACATCTTTTTATTAGTCTAATTTAAATTCAAATGTAGTGCTTGTATAAGTTCTTATGCACTTTCTATTATTATAGCTTTTTAAATAACATCTTAAAAAAGAACTTTCACTCCCTTGTAACCAGTCTTCAGAAGAGGGGAGATACATATTTCATATTGATTGTGCACTAACTTCTCCACCTCAGAACCAGGTCACTAGTTCTATTGGGGCAGGGTCTTTTACCCTGGTGTTTAGAATAACAAGAACGCAAGGACTGTATCCTTGCCTTGTGTCTGCAAGACTGCTGGTGTGATTTTCATAAATACTGCGCAGTTCAGATAAATTAGCTGGAGAGTGTAATTTAAAATAGCTACAATATATTCCTAATACCACTCTTCTGTGAATCAAGTTTTCTATACAAAACAGAGTTGCACTTACCTGTAACAGTTGTTCATTGAGGTCTTCTGTGCAGGCACACATGGTGCACATGCTCAGGCCTGCTGAATGGTGAGGTTTCTACGGCTTTTTAAAAAACCACTAGGGGGGTCCGTCTCCCCAGAGTGTCTGCTGAAGAGAAGAAATCCAGTCTTAAGGAAGAAAACTAGAACACACGCTGGAGATGACCTCTCTGGCTGGCAGCAAAAGCGGAACTGAGGGTGGGGGTGCCGTCTCCGTGAAAGCGTGGGCGTTTTCGGTGGGAAACGCTCACGCCTGCTTTCTGAGATAAACGCTGCCTAGTAGTTTTTTAAAAAGCTGTAGAAACCTCACCATTCGGCAGGCCTGCTCATGCACAGTCCCATGTGGGACTGCACAAGAAGACCAATAATGAAAACAAAGTTCTCTCATTACTCAACATCCATTACAGTTGCAAAATAGCAAAAACCCCTCTGACCTACTAAAAAAGATGTAACACTTGAATATAAAAACACACACTTTGCTTTTAATATAAAGAGAATTTAGATGTATCAAAATATTTTCAGAGGCCTTAAGCTGCAGCATTTTACAAACTGTGTGTGCGCGTGGGGGGGGGTATCTTGGAGTGTGGGATATTACAAAATATTACAGCTGTATTTTCAGTTTTCCTGCATAGATGTTACATACCTGTACTTCAAATTCATGTTTTACTTATTTAAGACATCAGTAGCTAGCTCTTATACAAAAAACCTGTGAGTTAAGTTAGGATGAATAAGTCTGTATGCCAGATCCAACGTTCTTTCCACCATCATTTTCCAATTCAAGTAATCTACAGTGTTATCCTAAGTAGAATCATACCTTTCCAAGTCTAACTCTGCTTAGAATGGTACCATTAGCAAAGCTAGTTAACAAAAATGCAACCCTGATGAACAGGGAAGAGCAACAAAACAGAATCGAATATGGGTGCTATCCAGCCTCAGAGCTGAAAGAAACAGTGTAAACTGGCAGCACAAATTCAGCAACTTCAGCATCTGTAAGAGGAATCAATGTTTTAAAAGCAGGTGAATTGGTAAGGGAGTAGAGGAAAGAGCAGAACAAAAAAACTCTAGTAGAAAGATGATTTTAGAGATTCCAGCCTGCCTTTCTTTCAGTCTATCTATCACAGAGAAAAAAGGTGACCCTTCATTCTTGCCTGAAGGTGTAGGCCAATCTTCATGCATCACCAAAGAGTTAATCTGATGCCACATCTCTCACTCGTCTTCTCTTTTTGGGAGAATGGCAGATTTTGTAATCTGCTTCTATATGTACATTTCAAATTTATACACAGTTTCAGATATATTTATTTTAACCTGTAGAAGAGCTTGGTTTCGAAACCACCCCTATATGTGCACACTGTCTAAACACACACATACACACTTCTGTCTCTATAGTAGAAACATTTGCTCTGAACATATGGAGAGACCCTGCTGGAGGCCAACATTTAATGCTCTAGTTAATAGTCATTTCAAAGAAATAAAGAACAAAACTAATGCACAGTATGCCAAGTAAACACTGACATTATTTCAACAGACTTTCAGGTATGAAGGTTTTCTGTTTATTGGAAAGCACCTTATACAACAATTTTAGGTCAAAATGTTATTAAAAGGATTCTGAGTTCAATCCAGTATCTTCCACAATTGTGGGATTGAAGTAGATCAATGAAAATGGCATTGGATAGCCTACCACTGTGTGGAACAAATTGCTTCGGTCGTTTGTGATCATCATATAATATCCTGGAGAAATTTTGTCTTGGTAGAGATGACTTAGTATTTATTTTGGAGCAGGAGGAGAAGCTGCTAAATATGTTCCACAAACATTCCAACAACTTGTCTTCTACACAGCAGTGACCATCTGGCTGATGCTCTGGGCTGTCTGTAATCCTGGCTGGACTCCTCATGTTTGCTGCCAGCATCTTTGCCCTTTCCAGTATATAAGCTGGTACCCATAGCCAATAAGGCCAGCTTGCCTGGTGTACAGAAGATGAATGTAATATACACAGGGCTTTCCCCTACAAGTACTAAAATAAGCACATGCCAGCAAATGTAGTTGCAGATTCTGCCTTCAGGTAAGCCACCTGAAAACAAACTTTGAAAACCTAAGTAGGTGCAATTTATGGATAAAACACGTGACAGAACATCAGGGAACTAAGCTCCACAGATGAGAACCATTCAGCGAACAGATGCCCATTGATGCAATTATGGCTGCTTTCACACATATTGGATAATGCACTTTGAATGCATTTTAGCAATCATTTGCAACTGGATTTTTCTGTTTTGTTAAGTGCATTGAAAGTGCATTATCTAATGTGTGCAAAAGAAGCCGATTATCACTACTGTTACCATTACAGCGACCCTTCATTAAGGGAAGTTCAGTAAGTATTCTCAAACTGGTCAAATTGATCCATATTGAAGCAAAGCCCGCCTATTCAACTTTAGGTGTGATGGATATTATTTTTAAACTTTATTCCTCAGTAGTTCATAATGTCCTTTAGTACCTTGCTCTACTAGCACATCTAAATTACTAGCAACTCAAGGTAAACTAGCAATTATAAACAACAAACCAATTGCCAAAAGCCTTTCCAGCAGAGTGGTTGTTCACTGGTGTAGTGCGACAGGAAAGGACCAGATAGCATTTGGCCACACAGGCACCTTGGGCTGTATTCAGATGTCACGGACAAGCAAGATTTGCCCCCAATGGCAAGAACACAGTTTGTTACTGTGCTCATATGCTTCTCTACATCCCTCCTCCCCTCACACACACAGCAAGACTGAAGGCTTCTAGTTTGAGAAACGTGGCATCAAGTTCCAATTTGTCTGACCTCTAAATGCAGACACCTGGGCAAACAGAAGTTTGACTACCATCCATGATTATAAACCTCAACAGAATCTCGGTTTAGTCTGGTGTGGGAGTAGTAAACAAATTCCAACTCACCCAGGCGCCTACACTTAGAAATCAAAATGAGCAGTCTTGCCAAACCCAGAAGTCTTCAACCACACTCATGAGTATGATGGAAGGAGAGCGTGGAAGCACAGTAATTAGCTCTGTTTGACCCTATCACAGACACACCTCTCTCTGACATCTGAATGATGTCTTGTTCTCTCTTTTGTGCCTGCTAGCTTTGTAGAGGGATGAGATCCTGCAGGCCTGTCCACCTGGGTGACCTTGAACCCAGCTACAGCTGGCGCAGGCTGAGCATACCCAAGTCATTGTCTAGGGGCCTGGGTGGGGTCAGAGAGAGCTGGTCAATTCCAGGAGGTGGGCTCAGTTAGTGGGGAGGAGCCAGCAAGGGCTGAGTGACAGGCTGAGAGCCTCGCCAAGCCTATGGCCTTTGAAGGGAGGCCAAATGACCAGCAGATTTACATGGGGGATTAGGGGAAGTAAGATCCAGGCAGGCTCATGAAGGGTGGCTAGTGGAGGGACCGTGGGGAGGAAGCACTCAACGAGTATAAAGGGCTCCCTCCCAGTGAAGCTGGGGTTGAGGAGTGTTGGTGTGGCCTGGAGAGCAGAGAGGCACATGCAACCGGGTAGGAGGAGGAATAACTCCGCCCTCTCTCTCTCTCTCTCTCTCTCTCTCTGAGAGCCTTGCTACAAGTGACATTTTACACGTGAAGGATAAAGGATCATTTTCGCAAGTCTTTCTGGGAACTGAAGTTCCTCTCCCCCACCCCTTTTCCTTCTGTTCCTTCCCCTCGCTGCCTGAAGAGAAAGAGAGAGCCTACGGCAACATCAGCTTTTGCAAATCGTCTTGCTGGGGGGGGGGAATGCTCCGGAGAAAGCTGAGAAAGTTGCAGCTGCCTGCCCCAAAGATCATTGAGAGCAGGCTTGTGACCGGAGGAACGATTTGCAAAAGTTGCTGTTGCCGCAGGCTTTCTCTGTCTCTTCAGACAGCGAGGGGAAGGAACAAAAGGAAAAGGGGTGGGGGAGAGGAACTTCAGTTCCCTGAAAGACTTGCGAAAATGATCCTTTATCCTTCACGTGTAAAATGTCACTTGTAGCAAGGCTCTGAGGCAGAAAGGGAGGAATTACAACCTCCTCCCCTGGGTGGAGGACAACACGGCTGAACAATATGGTGACAAGGTGGGCACAGCAGAGCCTGACACACTGGATACTGAGATATAATGCTTAATATTTTGTGCTATTCAGCATATAAAATTGCATTTTTCTGTATGCATTCAAGCAGAGTAACTCATTAATCCAGTCAACAATGCAAAAATGAGAAGTGTTTTAGAGAAGATTAAACAAATTAGAATTTAAATTTTGAATTACTTCTTTTGTTACTACAAGACAAACTGCTGACACCAAAGCAGCCACATAAGGCACTGCGTTTGCCCAGTATAAATAAAAGGCATCTATTTTATTTTGCATTCTAATGGACAAACCACAGATCTTCCTGGCTAAGACTAGTTTAAGAGCCCACAAGCTAAAAACTGCTGCCAGATTTTTGAGGTGGGAGCCAGGGGGAACAGAATGTGCTGTGCTGTTTAACAGAAGCAACTGAGAACATAAGTAGTCCACAATGTTAGGAACTTTTTCAATATATTTGCCATATAGCTCAGAGATGATGTTATAGGTTAGGATGTTCAACTAGTAGCCACTAGCAGGTAGAATGGGTTCCACTTTACTGGAGAAAAAAATGACGCAATTTAAATTGTTTCACAGTGTCACAGGCCATCTATATGACTGAATTCACAGCAGCCTCTCTTATTCTCAATGTAGGAACCAGTGTTAGCAGCAGTAGCAAAATGGAAACAAAGTACCTTCTTGTATTATTTATGCAATTATTTATTTAGACCAGTGGTCAGTAGGGATGTGTGAAGCAAACCCGGATCAACCCTGATTCAAGTTAATCTGTGCTTCCTGAATCGGCCCCAGCAGTGCTGGCCCAATTTGGGAAACCCAAAGCAGAGCAACCCAAAGCGATGCGGGTTGCTTTGGGTTGCTCCGTGAAGCGTTTTTCCCTCCCTTGCCGCGACAAGGAAAAAGGCTTCAAAGAGCTTGTCCATTTCTCTTCCCTCCCCTGTGGTCAGGAGAGGGAGGGGGACATCAGTGAAGGGACTTGAGATTGGCTGAGATAAAGAGCCAATTGCTGCAGCAGCAAGCAGCTCTTCCCTTCCCAATTGGTGATTCTCTGGGAGGACATTGGTTTTTTGAATTTTTTTTCAATGCTGCTGCAGTGACTGGCTGGTTTGAATTGGGGGCTTGTCCAACTTAAGCCATAAATTGGCAAGCTTGCCCTGCTTAAGCCATGTGCTTGCCTCTCTCTGGGCTGGCTGTGCTGCTGCTGCTGCTGATCATCCAACTGGACCTTACTGGGCTACCCTGGTGGACCTAGATTAGACTGTCTGCAACAGGTTTGAAAGTCACTGGACTCACATTTTTTTTCTATTTTGGGGGAGAGGATGGTGGGTGACTCTCTAGTCTTGGTGGTTTGAGGGAAGGGAAATTGTGGGTAGTTTTTAAATCTTCTGTTTGATTACTGCTTTTTTTGCTTCTTAATTATTGCTTCTGTTTAATCATTGCTGTGGGTGTGCTGGAAAGGGGGGGGCTGAATTTTGGCCTTGTTCTGTGGAGCTCTGCTCCAGGGGGAGTGTGCCTTCACTGCCTTGATTCTCTGTTGCTGCATTTTAATCCAGCTTTGCTGAGCAACTGGAAGGGAAGAACACTTTTTTACTGCTGCTGTGCTGCTTTTGGTGCTGCCTTTGCTGAGTGTGGGCTGGAGAGGGGGGCTGAGTTTTGGCCTTGTTCTATGCTTTGATTCTCTGTTGCTGCATTTTAATCCAGCTTTGCTGAGCAACTGGGCTTCTTTTTCTGCTGTTGTGCTGATTTGGGTGCTGCCTTTGCTGTGTGTGGGCTTCTTTGGTGCAGTTTTGCTTCGGGGGTCCACTGAATCATTTGCTTCCTGTTTACTGAATTGCTTTGCTGGGTGCTGTTGACTGGAGAGGGGGGTTGCATATTTGGGGAGGTTTCTGAGAGTCTTCTAAAAAAAGAGGCTTTTAAAAAGTTTTTTTTAGTTGTAGGTCTCTTTATACTTTTGCCCTTTGAATTAAATTGTTAGGGACCAAGGCCTCTTCTTCCTGATTAATAGGCTTGTGTAGGGATTAGCAAGAGTTCAGGTTCTTAAGTTGTGTTGATAAATAGGCCGTCCATTTGTGCATTTAATTAGAGTGTTCCTGTCCATCTCTGGCTCCCTTGGAACCAGAGCTGGCACATTTAGAAGGCTTCCTGTTATAGGCTTCCCTATAGATCTTTGGGGTTCAGGACCAGCTTGATTCCCAAAGAGGAATTCAGCTGTTTGCTAGTATAGTGCCACAAAACTAAATAGGGTCTTGAAAAGACATTTCTGTGTCCATCTCCAGCAACAGAGCCACAAAAAAGCAAGTTTTCAGAGTAGGTACTAGGCAGGCAGTTAGTTCTTAAGACTAAACTCCATTTGTGGACAGGTGCTCAGTCAGTGGGCTTGCTTAATAAGGTTAGTAAATAGTGGAAAGAGACATGAGTGACAGGAGATCAAAGATGGGTCGTGGGGGAAAGGTGAGGGAGAAGAGAACATGGGCAGACGGGGGAGGGGAGATGCTGCGGCTCTCCCCACATCTGAGCGGAGGAGGAGGACCTCCACACTGAGGGGGGAGGGGAGATGCTGCGGCTCTCCCCACATCTGAGCGGAGAAGGAGGACCTCCACACTGCTGTTTACCAGCCTGGCTTCTGGTGGTGACAGCAAGAGGGTTCAGAAGGCTCTCTTTGCTGAGGTGGGTGCTGGAGGCCCACCCCAAACCCAGGTGCTTGAGGCAGAAGCTGGCACTGGGCAGGGGCCTGCTGCTGAGGCTCCTGCTCCTCTGGCTGTTGAGACTGTCAGACTGAGGCTTGAATAAAAGTTGCAATCCAGACTACCCCTTGCAATGAGACAAGAGCTCATTGATTTCAAAAGGCTTTACTGAAGATAGACAACCAATATAAGTCCACACTCCCAGATCCAAGGATCAGGGCTGAGCTTAGAAATTGTTACGAATGACAGGCAAAAGCAAAGGTACAGAATAGCAGTTCCCTGCGGGCCCCATCATCCCCCTCAGTTCTCAAAACAGTGGAAGGCTTGCCACCT
This sequence comes from Eublepharis macularius, assembly GCF_028583425.1. Taxonomy (NCBI): domain Eukaryota; kingdom Metazoa; phylum Chordata; class Lepidosauria; order Squamata; family Eublepharidae; genus Eublepharis; species Eublepharis macularius. Next base: position 85,831,286 of record NC_072794.1, on the reverse strand, counting down.
GCAAAGAAAACACTTAATATACAGACAGGATCAAAATGGAGTTTCTTTGGTTTGAACACAGTCAGAACCTGACAGAGACCCCACAGTGGGAGGAGGGGCAGTATGGAGAGTCCCTTGAGGTGGACATGGGGAATATGACTTTTCCATCCTTCACGTTCACCCCAGGGACTCAGAGGATGTTGGAGGGCCTGGGGGAGAGGCCCACCATCGGTGAGACTTCCCCAGTGTTCTCTTGAGGCCAGCAGCAGGCCTCTCACAGCTATGCAGGAGGAGAGGATGCTAGAGGAAGAGGAAGAGAATGTAGAGGCCACATCTCTTCCCCTTCATTCTCAGCCATCTTCATCTGCAAAGCCAGGGCATGGTGTTTCCCCCACGTCCCTGAGCACCCCACAGGAGGTTTCTCCTGGGGGGGGGGGCAACAAGCAGCCTCAGTGCGGCATGGGCCCTCCATTTCCTCCAACCTCTGGGAACATTTCCAGAGGTTGGAGGACTCCCAGTTTGCTCAGTGCAAGCATTGTAGGGCACAGATCAGTCGAGGGAGGGATGTGAATCATCTCTCTACGTCTGGCATAAGAAACCATGTGAAGAAGCAGCACCAGGCAGTGCTTCTTCAGGGGGAGAGTTCAAGTGGCACCACACAGCTGCCAGCTAGCCAGAAGAAGGCAGGCTCCTTTGGTGCCCCCCTCCACGGTTTCCAGTAGGGCAGGGATGCCAAGCCTCTCTGATGGAGATGCTTGGTAAGTAAGGCACTAGTGTGCCGAAAGGGGGTATCCAGAAGGCGAGAAGGTGCATCACGCGCTGTATTGTCAAGATGATTGCCCATGATGGCCAGCCATCCTCCCTAGTCGATCAACTCAGCTTCCAGGAGCTGCTCCAGGATCTCGCTCCCTGGCACAATGTTGAGCAGGACCATGGTGCCCTCATTTTACAGGGCTGCCAGGGACTATGTGAAGGCACAGTTGTCATGTGCTGCTGGGAGGACTGTGCACTTCACATCTGACATTTGGACCTGCTCTAGTGTGCAGCACACGTACCTCTCGCTCATTTCTCACTGGTGGCAACCCGAGGACCTTCAGGGTGGGGGTGGGGTGTCTGTGTTAGGCAGGGACAGATGGGAGACTACCGGACTGGCTACTGCAAGGCTCTGCTCCTCACCGAGGTTCTTGATGTGGCGCAAACGGCAGAGAACATCGCAGTCACCTTGAGGAGGGAGTTGGACAACTGGATAGGCCAGAGCGGTGTTACCATGGGATGCATGGTGATGGACGGTGGCGCAAACTTGAGGGCAGCGGTGGCACTGGTGGGCCAGAAGCACATTTATTGTGCGGCCCACAAACTTCACCCTGTGGTGAAGGATGCACTTGATTTGGGCTCCCCCAGGGAACCCCAGGACCCCACAACCTGTGAGAGACTCATGGGTCACTTCTCGCACAGCGTGAGGTCCACTCGCGAACTGCACCAGAAGCAGGCCAGGACAGGCATGCCGGCGCATCACCTGATCACCGATGTGGCAACTCGCTGGAACTCCACCTGTGCCATGCTTGAGCGACTGGTGGAGCAGCAGGCCACCCTCCAGGCATGGCTCTCGAAGAGCTACACTTGGAGGCAGGTGGGTGAGTTCAGCCAAGAGGATCCATAGACTCAACCTGCTGGGTCATAAGTCCTACAGAGACATCATTTTGGGATTTTGGAAGTAAGGACACTCTGCTCATGTTCATGTGTAGAGAGAACACACCCTTTGACTATTTGCATGCATGTTGAGAGCAGCAGGGGGCAATGAAAAGTGGTCATAGTTATGCCCCACACAGAGAGCTAGACAGACATGCAGAGTTAGCTGGTCTAGCTCTCAGTACAAGCCCACATAGCCTGATACAGCCAGCAATTCCATTTAGGGAAGAATATGTTGGAGGGAAGCAGCACATCTGGGCCTGAATCCTAGTACTAGTGCTCCAACCCTTCCAAGTACAGAGCCAGAACCTACAGAAGATCTATCCTTACAACAGGTTCCAAGGTCACCATCACCAAGTCCCATTCACCAGAGATACCAGACTGTTGCCCATCAGGTTACAGAGTGCCACAGAAATGCCAGTCTCCAAAGCTTAATGAGGTTATGTTATGAGGAATTCTGTCATAGAAGAGTGGGACCTGGAGTGCTCTATCCGAGCCTGCTCAGGTATTTTAGAACTCACTCTGGTCTAGCAGCTGTTGGAAAAAATTGTGAGCTTTGGAACTCTCCAAGGTTCTGCAGCTTGCCTACAAGCCTGACATCTATTCACATTTATTAGTGGTAACTGCATGAATTTGATGCTGTCTTGGACAATCACTCAGGAGTGGAGAACATTACCTGTTAACACTGGCTGGTTCAGAAACGTGGGCTTCTCTTCTAGTCATGGAATGGTAATGTCACCTAACTCCCTTTCAAGTACCTGCAACTCAGTGGGTTAGAACTGGGTTCCAGGCCTGGAAATGTTGATCACTATTTTAGATTATTTCTATCTAATGTAAAGAAACTGTCGAACGTGGTTTCCAATAAGAATATACAAATAAAATAGAATACAAATTCAGTAAAGTTATAGTAAATCGAATCTAAAATGTTTTAAAAACAGCAATTTTAAAAAATGCAGGGCCATGGCACAAGATGTGTCTGTGTGCATCTTTTCAATATAGACATGCCCCTGAAGGGGATACACCTTAAGACCAAGATAATTTTCCTGATCCCTTTTCCTCAGTACTCAAGGTACATTCCAATGACTAGTTTTTCAAGGCACATGAAATTGCTATTGTTGCAAAAAGGACTCCAGGTGAGAATAGTTTGTTGAATGCAGTTAAACACATGACAAACTTTACAGCCAGACTCAACATAATTTATTGCACACTGGATCTCTTCAGATGACTTCCTGCCACTCCAAATAAAAAAAAAACTGCTGCTTGAAGTCACCCTGAGTGTCCCAACAACCTCTGCAGGCAGCCTGATCAGACACATTTCTCTGTTGAAACCTTTTAGCACAGAACTAGTGCTAGCTGCTTCTGCTAGTGACCAGGCACATCTCTAAAAGTTAAATTCCAACCTGGGTCCTCAAAAGAAGCAAATTTACACTATGACAATCATAGTCCCGGTTTCTATGGCTACCCTCTCAGCGTCATCTGCAATTAACCAAAACAGCTTTGCTCTTCTGCCCCTTTATTTCCAATTCATTTCAGGCATTCAGCTATAACAGAAGCAGCAAAAACACTGACCACATTAAAGAAAGGTCTGCAAAAAAACTTGTGACCAGGATTAGAAGGGACCGACAAGGGGTATTAACATGCCAGAAGCACAGCAGCCGACTTTTCATTTGGACCTTTGCACTTTTAACCGGGACTTTAAAAGACCTTAAATGAGAAAAACAAGTTGTCATGACAGTGGGTTAAGGAGAGGCATCTATGAAGAAGGCATTTACCAAACTGGCTTTTAAACCCTTGTAGTTGGATTGTTTCCCCCACCCCCTTTGGAGAATTACAATGACTATATTTAACTGTCCGTTACAAATGATTTCTCTTTTCTATACACAGTGTAAGCAGTGCGTGAACATTATATACTGGGAGGATGGTGACATATAGATGATGGGAAAACACAGGCTCCAAGCAGGAGGCACGGGGAAGAGGGGGCAGAGAGCCAATGCACCATGGGGGAATTCTGGAATTCACGCTTCTTATTGTTACATGGAGATTTCCAATGACCATTAATAGACTAAATGCCCTTTTCTCCCAGCAACACGTTAATCCCACATGTACCTCACAATGCCCCTCATTCATTTCACTCACCAGCGCCTTTCAACAAGAGCTGTTGCCAATTCCATTTTGTTGTTGCCACCTTGGCAGGAACAGGGGGAAAGAAGGTTGTTATTATACATGCTATTTGTGCTTGCAATGTGTTAGCACAAATCCCTTGCATTGTCAGTGGAGGAGCACATCCCATTTTTCAGTCTGCCTCATAAGAAATACCACTGCCTGCTGCACAAAGCAGAGACTTCCAACCAATTCTATTCTGTTTATCTCCTCCCCACCCTAATTCATCTGCTAACACACAGCACATATAGAGACATTCAGCTAACAACTCCTCCTTGAGGAGGGGAGTATTTAGGGGAGTATTTTTCTCAAACTGTAGTAACAATAGCTTTCATTTCTGCATAATACTTCGCTATCCGTTTTCAGAATGACCTTTCCATTTTTCTTACTCAAGCACAGGCAATCTATCAGACCTGATATAATAAACTCTGACCTGAGGAAGGCTGATAATTATGTATCAATTTATAGGTCACACCATAAATTGCAAGTAACTTGATGGCACATAACATATGCAGCATAAATACACAACGTAAGTTGACCTGATCCGTCTTATTCCCTGGACTCAGAAGAAAGATGTCCTCAACTCATCTCCAACCTCTTACATGAGGCTCGTTTGTTTCTTTGTTTGACAACCACAAACTGCAAAAGTGTTGCACTGCAGCAACTAAGAAGTTAACTGATTTATTGTGGCTCTACTTTTCATCAGAAACAAGTTGCAAAAGGGAAGCTGTGTTAGCCTGCTGCAGCCAAAGTAACAAGGGATCCCATGGCCCCTTAAGGACAATGAATTTATTGTAACATAAGCTATCATGAGTTAAATCCCACAGCAACTGGCAAACTGGGCTCACAAAGTTTATGCCACAATAAATATGTTAATGTTTAAGATACTTTAAGGTGCAAGAAGATTCTTTGTTATACTAGTAACAAGCTACACTTGGAGGCCAGTACCAAAAAGGTATGGGAGAGAGACAGTACAACCATAAACTGATTCCAATGGGCTTAAACTGGAGTAATTCTCCTTAGGACTGCACTATGAATCTTCTTCATTGGTCATAGATCATCTTGCCTATACTGCCAGGTGGTAACATAGCACAGAAGGTAGGTATAGTTTCTGGACTGGGACACAAGATCAACTGGTAGCTAAAGACCATACGGTTAAGAGACACTCATTAACCTGGAGTATTTATTTATTTATACTTATTTGTTTTAAATGTATTTATTCAAAACACTGTTAGACGCCTTTTTATCATGCAGCAACTCAAGCTAGCTTACAATATAAATAAAAACAATCATAGTAAAAAACATAGTATGATATCTCTCACAACTTCTCTTTTTTAATATTTTATTTAATAGTGGTTGCACTAAATTTTAACAACAAATATACAGTAGAGATGATTTAACAATCAGTTGCAATCATTAAATCTTTGAATGCTAGTGGCTAATACATATCGATCTTTTTACAGCAGTGGTTAGAATATAAGACACTTACAAGTGAAGCAAGGCATTACTGGTTGATGTGGGTTTTTTTCATCAAGTCATTTTCAGTGAGATACTCTAACACTGGAAGCCAATGTTCCGTAAACCGGGATTTGTAACTGGGAAGTTCTGTATGAGCAATCTGGTCTGAGAGCTTCTCCATAATAAAATAATCCCAGACTCTGGTAAGACAATTTGAAACCTGGGGTGTATGTTTCTTTTTCCAAAAAGAAGCTTTAACTGATTTAGCTGCTGATAATAGAGTGGCTATCAGATTCATATGAGAGGATGGAATTTGTTCATCATGCCAATAGTTAAGCAAAACAGTCTCCGGTTTCATAGGAACAGTGTAACTGGTCATTAGTTTAATGATTTCAACCTTAACCCTGAATTTTTGGATCTCTACACATTCCCACCAGCCATGTAACTGGATTGGTCTTTGGTTTTAATGTTTTCCCTAGAAGGGGAGAAGTCAGGAACAAGGCTGGAACGTTTTTTTAAAAAACCTACTAATGGATGAACGCACACACCCAACATTTCAGGATCAGAAAGCCAGCTTACTCTTGAGGATGGGGTTCCTTCAGATTAACTGTAGCTGATACATCTGAGATAGCACAGTAATCAAAGGAAGGGGGGAGATGGGAGGAGGTTTAACAAGAGAGATTTACCAGAACCAGCATCCATGGGATGCTTACCTGGCAGGGGAGACACCTTGATCACCAGCAATGAATAAAGGTGCCCCTCTTGCCACAGGAGCTTTGATTTCGCTTTCTCTTCTAATTTTGATTTTTCCAGAATTGATTTGTTTTTTGTTACATCAAACAATCTAGTGAGGCTGCCTATTTTCCAGTGTTGAAAAGATTCTTTTTAGTTACTGCTGGTATAAACCAATATTGACTGAGAAATGTTGAAAATTCAGAGATAGGTGGCACTAGTTTGAGTCTTACTTTATCCCAAACTTAGAGAGTAGCTTTAAGGAAGGGATTGTTGTTAATGGAGGCTGGTCTTTGGGACTGTAGCTTCCAAATGCAGGATTGGATATTTTTGTGGTTTGTATAAGCTTGTTCTATATTCTTCCATTCTATATTCTTCCAGTCCATAGAAAAGGAGATAGTTAGCATTATTAATACATTTTTTTAATGTGAGGTTTCATAATAGTTTTTAAGGTCCAGTAGATTCAGGCCTTCCAATTTAGAGGTTCTTTATAAGATATTGTTTGCTGTCCTGGGTTTTTTGTTGTTCCAGACAAACTTTAACAATTTATTTTGTCAATTCTTTAACTCCTTGTCTGATAGTGATTGGGATTGATCTAAAGTAAAATTAAAATTTGGGGGAGATCACAACTTTTATGATGTTTATCCTTTCCAATAGGGTAAGTTCCATATCATTCCAATGATTTAATTTGCCTGTTATGGATTGTACTAGGGCTGTGCGGTTAAATTTTTAAAAAACTTTGAGACTGAAGGGAATTTTTACTCCTAAGTGATTTAGATATTCTGTTACCCACTTAAATGAGTAGCTGGACCTCATAACTTGTTCCTGTGTAGGAGACAGATTTATGGGATACAGTTCACTTTTAGCTTGATTTATAATTAATCCTGAGACCTGTCCAAAGTCTTCCAGTACACTGTTCAAAGCTTTTAGAAATGTTTCAGGGTTGGTAAGAGAAAGGACCATGTTGTCTACAAATAGACCCAATATATATTCCTGATGGTCTATTTGTACCCCTTTGATTACTGGATTTTGTCTAGTATGTGCTAAAGGTTCAATGGCTATGACAAACAGCAGCGGGGAAAGGGGACAGCCTTGCTTAGTACCCCACTTAGACCTAAAGCTTTGGATTTTAAATTGTTGATTTTCAGTTGAGCTTTTGGATTAGCATAGATGGTTTGGATAGCTTGAAGAAATTGTGGACCAAATCCCATAGACTGCAGTAGTAAATGCAGGTATTTTATTTCTAAACTGTCAAAAAGTTTCGTAATATCTAAAGCTAGGATAAAGACATATTTGTGGCTATTTTTACAATGGTAGATAATATTTAAAGTTTTACGGATGTTGTCTGTCAGTTGCCTTTTTGGCATAAAGCCTGACTGTTCTGGGTGGATGTGGCTACAAATAAATATGTTTAGTTTAGTTGCAAATAAAGCCATGAAAATTTTTGCATCTTGATTCAGAAGTGCTACAGGTCTATACAATGAGGAATTAGAAGGGTCTTTATCTTGTTTCAGGAGTATTATCAAGTTTGAGTCAACCCACATTTGTGGCTTTAAAATGGAATCCATTATAAAGTAGCATGCTTCCATTAAGGGGGATGCTAATATGCATGCGTATTTTTTTAATAAAATTATGATGGAAATCTGTCACTCCCTGGGGTTTTATTATTTTTTAATGATTTAATAATTGCCATGATTTCGGGAGGCTGATACAGGTTGTTCCATAAGGTCTTTGTGAGCTGGGTCAAGTGTGTATGAGGGTCCTAGATATGCAAGATAATAGTTTATGGCTTTCTGCGATGAGTTAGTTGAATCATATAGTTTTGTACAGAAATTGGTAAAAGTTTCTAAAATTTTGGATGAAGAAGACTGTATATTCCCTTTTGAGTTGCTAATAAAATTAATAAATATAGAAGATAATTTTTGCTTAACTTACCAAGAAAGTAGGCGTAATGTTTTTGGTGTTTTTTGGCAATGCTTTTTTTAAGAAATAAAATATTTTTCTTTATTTTTGTGGTCTCCAGTGCTTCCAACTTTTTCCTTTCTATGAGGATTTGTCTAAATATTTTCTTGCTACAAGATTTTTTTGTACTTTTCTTCTAAAGAGGTGATATTTTAATTAGTTCATTTCTCATTTTGTCTTTCTTTTTCTTGTAGGCCAAAGCAAGAGAGAGAGATATTTCCCTCTGACTACTGCCTTCACTGCGTCCCAAACTATAACCTTACATTTTTTGTCATTTTCAAAGTAGTTTTTAAATTCCTGTTCAATTACAACAAAAGTTGTGAAAGAAAAGAGATTTGTTTAGTACCCATTCTGGACATCTTTTTGTAGCTTCACTAATAAGCATTCAACCTATGAATGGTCAGACCAAATCTTAAGGCCAATTTTAGATGAGGAAATATGGTTTATTAAGTTACTGGAAACTAGAACATAGTCTATTCTTGTATAGGTACTATATTCAAGTGGGAAATGAGTAAAATCGTTCTCTCCTTGATGTTGGTGACGCCAAATGTCTTAAATTAAATTTTTCAAACAGTGCTGATACTTTTGAGATTTTTTGGATGTTTTTGTTTTGGGGTTTTTGAGTTTTTTTGGTAAAATGCGATCAATCTCTGGGTTGTCAATGATACTGAGGTCTCCTCCTATTAGGATTTCTCCTTCATGGAACACCTCTAGTTTGGTTAGGGCACTCCTTGATAAATTGAAGCTGATTGACATTGGGGGCATACAGCAATGTTAAGGTAATTTTTTGGGTGTCTAAGTGACCTCTAACAAAGATGTATCTACCTGAACAGTCTTTTTCTATCGTTTCACAGCTAAACCTGATGTTTTTTGATATTAAAATAGCCACCCCTCTTTACTTCGAGGTGCTTGCAGCTTGGAATTGTTGAGCCCACTGTTGTGATTTAAAGACAGGGGAATAGTATGTCAGGGTGTTGCTTCAATAATGATGCTGATACTCTCTTGTTCTTGATTCTATTGTTAAGTCCCCTACAGTTAAGTGAAATTATTTTACGTGACATAGTCAGACCAAAGAAAGTTAGATTGTTTCATAGCTATTCCTATAACAGGGAGTTTTTTAAACCACAAGTTAAAGATATTTATCATATTTGCACTTTTGAGAATTAGCCAGAGTTGCCGCATCAAACAAAGAGTAAGAGTTAACCACACAATATGGCTGGAAAAAAGATCTAATATTTGCTTGCAGTAATCTGCTGGTTATCAGCTTAAGTTCTTTTCTTGATAGCAAGGTCTTACTTGATTTTCACAGAATCACAGAGTTGGAAGGGGCCATACAGACCTTCTAGTCCAACCCCCTGCCCAATGCAGGATGAGCCTAAAGCATCCCTGACAAATATTCATCCAGCCTCTTCTTGAAAACTGCCAGTGAAGGGGAGCTCGCCATCTCCTAGGCAGCTGATTCCACCTTTGAACTACTCTGACCATGAAAAAGTTTTTCCTAATATCTAGTAATATTATCTTGTCCTTTGCTTCCCTGATCAGCCACCCATGCTGAATCAACAGTTCATCAACAGTTCATCAAGCTTACATAACATCATTATCTGATGAGCAACCAGACATAGGTGCATGCTGAAACTGAAGAAAAAGTCTACTATAACCAATTTTGATCAGATTTTGCTCTAGAAGAGCAATAAACTACAATGAAAACAACCATTCTGATCTTTCCATAAAAATAATTCCTAAATTTGAGTTTAATCCATCAAAACCTGATCATGTTTACCTGGATAACTGTAATTCCATCTTCCTTACTATACATTTCAAATAATTTCTCGCATTTAAGAAAAATGCAATATATGAACTCCAACTCCAATAAAAAGGTTTTTTTAAAAAGTACTTAAATGATAAAAACTCAACTCACACAGAACAATGTTTACCCCAGACCCAAAGTTACATAAAACATGAATAAGCATCAGCACTAGGTCAACTGGAACATGATTATAACAGTTGTTATTCTCTCAGTTGTTCAAACTGCCTTTGTGATATTAAAGTATTGAGGAAATAACCACTTCTCACATGGTTTAAAAGGCAAAAAAGGAAGTTTTTACATAGAGGGAGCTTTCCCTTCCTAGTAATTGCACTTAAAAGAATTAGCTAGAATGAATCATCACCTGCCCTGGCATCTGCTGGTAAAGAGCTTAATCATTCCTGGACCTAAAGGATTCGTCATGACAGTGCAATAATAAACTGCTCTGAGTAAATTTAGACTGTCAAGCAACTCCCCCACAACAGGCTCTCTCTTCCTCAGCCAAGGGCAGGAAGGCGTGGTCTTCTTGACTAGGCAGGGGGAAGGAGGCCAGCCAAGGTTGTCTCCAACACTCCTCCGCTCCTCCCTCCCGACTTAGAGTCAGTTCCATGTGACGTGTCTGGCGGTTCCCCAGCAGCCAATCAAAAAGTCACCGGCAAAAGAAAAACTTTCATTCATAAACTGGAATAGACTGGCAGCTCACGCTGTACCGTGGAATCTTGAAACCATATTTCTCATGTGGACTATTTCTGCAAAAAGGGAAACAGTCCAATGAAAGCCTTAAGCTCCTTCCTTAAGAGAAGCTGAGTCCCACGTGGGCTTAGATTCAAGGAAGTACATATAAACCTTCTCCTCTGAACGCAGCCGCCTACCTTTATCTAGTATATAAACTTAAATCCACACCTTCCTGCACCATGGAAAAATCGTCGGGTGATTTCGACCTCTCACGGTCCCAAAGTCACCAGGGGCGGGGGGGGGGGAGAACAAGCAGGGTAAAGTGGGCAAGAGCCTCCCCTCCCCCCCGCACCTGCACCAGGCAAAGAGGCAGAGCGAGGTGCCCGCTCTCGTGGAAAGCCTAGTACGTTGTCGCTCTGCTTGCGAGACAGGACTGAAAGCGGCCGATTGGGCCCAAATACTCACGGCAATCCGCCTCGTCGCTGTTATCCGAACAATCATCATCCTCGTTGCATTTCCAAATGGAAGGGATGCAGCGCTCGTTCCTGCACTGAAACTGGTCATCTTCGCACTCCTTCGCGGAGCCTTTGGCGATAGACTTGAATTTTATTGTTCAGGTAAAGTAGTGATCCCCTTTTTCCTGGCTTCTGAAAGGATCTTTTCCTCTCTGCGGCTATCTGAAAACCTGGATAGAATATCTCTGTTGATTTTTCGTTGTGAGATGGGGTCCCCATCTGTATGCTCTTTCAATTCTGGGAAACGTGCCCTCTTCCAGGCTTAATATTTGGGCCAGCTAGTCAGTCAGGAATATCACCAGCTCCATCGGGAAGAATGCTTTTTATGGAGGTTGGAACTGGCATGGAGAGCTTGCCTCTATTCTCACTAGTCTTCTCCATGATTTGTTTTGGCTTTGGGAGCCATCAGAGCTTTTATTTTAGCCAGAATAGGGAGGTGAAAGTCAGAGCTCCAAGCTCAGACGTTCGCCATCGACTCACGCAGTGCCCCAGCCCTCCACCACATTCTAGATGCAAATAAAAAAGGTTGTCTACTATAACTACTGTTCCTTTAATTTGAAGGACAGATCAACTGCCCAGATATTTTCCTCTAATGTTTAAAACAGTGTGTTGGACTATGAGCTGGGAGATCCAGGTATGAATCCCCACTCTGACACAGAATCTTGCTGGGTGACCTTGGGCCAGCCACACACACACACAGCCTAGCCTAACCTGCCTCATCTACTTCACAGGGTTCTTGTGAGGATAAAACAGAGGAAAGGAGAATGATATATGTTGCTTTGGGACCCCACTGGGGAGAAAGGTGGTGCATAAATGAAGTAAATAAATAAATGTGCATTTTGATTGTTATGTGGACAAACTTTTCATTAGCACAGAGTTCTCATTCTAAACCATCTAAAAGAAAGTGGACTATCCAGCAATGTACCTCCAAGCACTGGCTTCAACAACTACCTTCAGTTGCAATGACTTGTGGGATAAGAAACTTCCAGAGCTGCGGAGAAAGTATTTAAAAAATCCTTTATACCATGCAATACATAAATGTTTGCAGCAAATGTTTGTGGCAAGTACTCTTGCCAGATATCATAGCAACAGCCAAGAACACGGTAAGCATATCATTTAGACCAGGTCCATGAAGAAACAGAATCAGTGCGTAGGTTCCAGATTTCATCCCCAAAGGTTCCTATAGTACTTCTACACTCTTCTGTACTACAAGGCTTTAAATAATATAAGCCAATCCATTTCACTCAAACAATGAAAATGACACACTGACTGTTTTCAGGTAAAACCATCTTTCTTGATCACAAGCATTCACAGTCTTTTGATTCAGGCTCTCCAGTGAAATGGAAAGTTTGACTCCTGACACCAGTTGTGATTAAGTCCTCCTCTCAAACCTTTTTATATTTCCAAACACCTCCGTCTGCCAGCATGGGTGGCAAGAGTAATCAGTTTCATTATACCGGGGTGATTATGGATATTACAGAGGACATTGTTGGATTGTGGGAGTTTTGAAAACATCACAGGAATGGGTGTCTGTAGGAAAAAGTAGGGTGGCTCGCACTCAAGTATGACTCTCATCTAGCTGGCTTAAGATTTGCTGCCAGCATTCAAAATTCACTTCAGTAGCACAAGAAACCAACATCTGTATTGTTTGTGACACTCTACAAATCAAGAAAAATCACTGTTGGTAATAATCGAGTGTTTCAGCTACTATAAAAGGAAAGAAAAGCAGTATGGCCCCAACATGACTCCATAAAAGTAATATTGTTATTGGTTATATAAGTATAGTCCTTGTAATGACCATCAGTATAACCTGATTCTTTGTTGAGTCAAATAATGCCAAACTGATCCAAATCATTCTTTCTAGATCTCAGGTTTTTCTATGTGTAAAACAGAAATGCCACTTCACCTAAGTGAGTTATTGCAAGAAGGTAATTGATGATAAAATATTTTATGAATATTTTACACAATGAATACAACAGTGTGATAATTAACAATTCATAAAGACTTCTGGAATTAGTAATGTGAACAAGTAGCTAGCTAATCCAGATTTTGAAAATACAGAATGGAAGATTTGTGTTCACTCACCGTGAAGCTTCCTTTCTCCGTGGTCCAGGAGTGGGTCAGTCAGACTCGTGGGAAGTAGCTCCTCCTCTGGTGCAGGGTCGGATTGGCTTTGCAATTCCAGGTAGGAGGGGCTCTTCCCTGGACCTCCAGTTCTTTTCCAAGCCCATTATCTCCATGCAGTACACCACAGAAGCCACCTTCCATCTTGTAACCTGCTCATAACATACTGATAACATGTATAAACTTGACAAAAACTTCCTAACCAAACTATCCAACTACATCCGTTAGGATACCCCCTCCCAATCTAACAACTACTGGGTGGGTATTGACTGACCCACTCCTGGACCACGGAGAAAGGAAGCTTCACGGTGAGTGAACACAAATCTTCCATTCTCCCATTGGTCCAGGAGTGGGTCAGTCAGACTCGTGGGACATATGTCCAGCAGTGAACTACCGGGTGGGTAATTTCCTACTCTAGGCCTCCAGGACGTGCTGTAGCACTCTCCTCCCAAAGGCCGCTTCTGCGGAGGCCAGCTGATCTACCTTGTAGTGTTTGGTGAAAGTGTGCACCGATTTCCAGGTAGCCGCCTTGCATATCTTTTCCAGTGTTGGAAAAGCCCTATATGCCGCTGACGCAGCAGCTCCCCTTACTGAATGGGCAGTAATCCCCTCAGGAGGGGACCTTTTACTTGTCCTATAGGCCAGAACAATACAGTCCCGAATCCATCTACTCAGGGTTGCAGTCGACACTTGTTCCCCTAAAGAACTCTTCCTAAAGGAGACGAACAATTTCTCCACCTTACGGCTAGTCTTAGTCCTGTCAATGTAATAGCTCAGGGCCCTCCGAACATCCAATTTATGCCACTCCCTCTCCTTGCTATGAGTAGGATTTGGACAAAAAGAAGGCAACACTATGTCCTCACCCCTGTGGAACTCGGAGTTCACCTTTGGAATAAAAGTCGGATCGGGCCTCAGGACTACCCTGTCAGCATGGAAAATACAAAGTTCCCTATTCACAGACAGTGCCCGTATCTCCGATACCCTTCTAGCGGACGTTAGTCCCACTAGAAAAATGGTCTTTAGAGTGAGCTCTCTAAGGGGACAGAGCGCCATGGGCTCAAACGGTTCCTTCGTAAGTGCAGAAAGCACCACATTCAGATTCCAGGTAGGGAACCTATGTACTTGTGGAGGATTTAAGAGCATAGTTCCCCGTATAAAACGTCTTATGTGAGGGTGTTTATTGAGGGAGCCCCCTTTCCTAGATCCCCTCACAGCTGAGATGGCTGCCAGTTGTCTCTTTAGGGTACTAGTGCTTAGTCCCTTATCCAACCCCTCTTGTAAGAAAAGCAAAATGTCCTTGATGGACGCAGTCAGAGCAGTACGTTTCCGTTCCATGCACCAACTGGAGAACACCTGCCAAGTCCTGTCATAGCTCTTGTTAGTTGAGTCCTTCCTGGAGGCCAACATGGTCTGTATCACCTCCTCGGCGTAGCCACACCTCTTCAGTTGGTCGAACTCAACCGCCAAGCTGTCAGTCTTAATGACGCCGGGTCTGGGTGTAGTATATCTCCTTGTTTCAGCAGGTCCGACCTGTGGGGCAGTTCCCATGGGTCTGTCGTCGATAGTCTCATGACCTCTTGAAACCACGGTCTCCGTGGCCAATAAGGGGCCACCAAGATCACCTCCGCCTCTTGTTCCACGATCTTCTGTACCACTCTGCTGAGAATGCTGACCGGTGGAAAAGCATAAAGCAGGGCACGAGGCCAGTCCTCGCTTAAGGCATCGGTTCCGATGGCTGCCTTTTCCTCCCACCTGGCGAAGAACTTTGTGACCTGCCTGTTTGATGCCGTCGCGAATAGATCCACTTCCGGCGTCCCCCATCTCCAGCATATCTGTCTGAATACTTGATCGTGCAGTCTCCACTCTGCTTGGTCCACTGAATGTCGGCTCAGCCAGTCTGCCACTATGTTCTGTTTCCCCGCTAGATGCACTGCCTTTATGGACAGGAGACGCGACTCCACCCATTGGAAAATCTCCTCTGTCTCTCTGCTCAATCTTGGAGACCTGGTCCCTCCTTGCCTGTTTATGTAGGCCTTTGCCGTCATGTTGTCCGTTCTTATCAGCACATGTTGATGTAGCAGATCCTCCTGCAACTCCCAT
Source organism: Eublepharis macularius (assembly GCF_028583425.1). Taxonomy (NCBI): domain Eukaryota; kingdom Metazoa; phylum Chordata; class Lepidosauria; order Squamata; family Eublepharidae; genus Eublepharis; species Eublepharis macularius. The sequence goes on along the minus strand of NC_072794.1, from coordinate 85,816,088 downwards.
AGTCCGTACTTGATGGCTCTCAGCTCTAACAAGTTTATGCTTTGGTTCCTTTCTTCCTTTGTCCAGGTACCCTGGCACATCCTGCCTGTCATATAAGCGCCCCATCCCGACAGACTCGCATCTGTAGTCACGATGGATCTCTTTGGTTCTCTGAGCGGCACGCCGTCGCTGAACCTGGCAGGCTCCGTCCACCAATTCAGCTCCACCCTGAGGGACTCTGTTATCGTCACCCACTTCCTTTGTTTGTGAGTTATGACTTTCTGGAACGGACGTAGAAAGGTTTGGAGCGGGCGAGTGTGGAAGCGAGACCAGCTCACAATGTCCTGGCATGACACCATCATGCCGAGCAGTTTCGCTAGAAACATGACTTCCACTTTCTTTCTGCTTTGTATCGCCTTTACCATCGTGGAAATCTTTTGTTGTCTCTCTTCGGACAAGAAGGCTCTGTCCCTTGTTGTATCTATGAACACTCCCAGGTGATTGATTCTTTGTGTAGGGATGATGCAACTTTTCTTCCAGTTGACCACAAACCCATGCTCCTGAAGGCACCGGGTCGTTTCCTGTGTCGCTGTCCTTCCCGCAGGTAATGAGGGAGCCTTTATCAGCAGGTCGTCCAGGTATGGAGACAGGGCAATCCCTTGGACCCGGAGCACTGCTACCAATGTCACCAACACCTTGGTGAACACCCTCGGTGAAGACTTCAACCCGAACGGTAGCGCCCTGTATTGGTAATGGTCTCCATTGTATGCAAATCTGAGGTATTTGCGGTGAGACTGTCGTATCGGTATGTGAAGGTATGCCTCTGAAAGATCGATCGAGGTCAGGAAGTCCTCCTTCCGGATAGCTCCTACTGTTGTCTTCAGGGTTTCCATCTTGAACTTGCGGCGCTTTATGTACCGGTTGAGCCATCGTAAGTCCAGTATAGCTCTTACCTCTCCGTTTTTCTTTGGTACGATAAAGAATACCGAATAGACACCCCGATTCTGTAGGTGTTTCGGGACTGGCTCTATTGCTCTTATCTCTACTAGATGTCGAATGGCTCCGAGAATCTTGAGATGTTTCGATTCCATTTGATGTCTCGGCAGAGTAAGTAGTCTCGAGGGCGGTTGTCTTTCGAACTCCAAGGTGTATCCCTTGGATACTGTTTCCAGTACCCACTTGTCTGATATTGATCTTGTCCATTGAACTGCAAAGTGTTGCAATCTTCCCCCAATTGGGATGGACTCTGTCCCCTCCAGATAGTCATGCCTGATTTCCTTTCTTCTGGCCCTTTGACTGTTGGCTCTGTCTTCTGAAACCGAAGTGTTTGTTGTCACTCCTTGGTTTTGTTTGCCACCGGCCTTTAAATGTTCTGTCACCACTGGATCGAAAGGAACGCTTGGGGTCTCGAAAAGCCTGCTTGCTCTTGCCCTTGAAATCGCGTTTCTTGGAGGGCAGGACCTTTTTCTTCTCAGTGTCTTCCACTAGAAATTTATCCAGTGCCTCTCCAAACAACTTTGTCCCTGAGAAGGGTATCGCCGCCACTTTGTTGCGTGCCGGTGGGTCCACGTCCCAGTTCCTGAGCCACGTGTTGCGTCTTGCTGTCACGTTGAAGCCCATGGCCCTCGAGGTCATCTGGAAAGAGTCCATTGAGGAATCTGCCATGAAGGCCGTGGACAGTGCTAATTTCTTGACCACATTCCTGAATTTCCGTGGTATCTCCTTGCCTGCATCCGCTAGTTCTGACGCCCAAGTGAACGCTGCTCTGGCAAACAGTGAACCCGTGGCGGAGGCTCTCAATGATGCTGCAGACGCCTCGAAGTTCCTGCGTAGTGCCTGCTCAATCTTTTTATCGGATGGATCTTTAGGCATGCCCTCTGCATCCATAGGTAGTACTGATGTGGTGGCCAGGCTGGAGATCGGGTCGTCCACTGCAGGTAACTTGATCTTTCTTGTTGCATCTGGTCCCAGTCTATAGAATTTATTGAACACTGACTGTAAGGCCTTTGGTTTAGCTGGGTTATCCCACTCTGCCTTAAGGATGCTGTGAAACATAGCTGGCAATGGCACCCCCGTCTGCGGCTGTCCTACTTTGGGGAGAACCTTTTCACTGCCCTGTGGGTAGGATTGGTCCGTATCCTCTTTCCCCACTTCCTTCTGGGTGATTTCCAGCGTCCTCAGGACCTTTGGCAATAATCTAGAGTATAGATCCTGTGGGAACAGCCTGAGCTGTGTAGAGGTCATAGGGTCTTCCTCTTCCTCTGATAGTTCTTCTTCGGAGTTTGTTTCTAGACCCGATGCTTCAGAGCCTGAATCAATGTCTCCAGACTGGCTGGATGATTCCTCTGTCCATTCCTTCTCCTTCCTCCTCCTCTTGGACCTGTGAAGGGAAGCGGGCTTCGCATGTCTCTTGCCCTTGTGGGAAAGGTGCCTCTGGCTCCCTTTAGATGACTCTGAGCCGTGCTGAGCCCTGAACTCCTGCACTACTGCTCTGAGTTCCTTTCTCATTTCACCCCTCATCCAGGTTAGCATACTTGCTTTCGTCTCCTGGTCTTTCAGATCCATATTGCTCTCCTGGTTCATTCCACTGGGACCTTGCTCTGAGTGAGGGGAAAAGGGTGAGCTAGGAGACTCCAAGCTGCTTAAGGGTCCCTCTGCTGTCCCCTCTTCGCTCTGCCCTGCCTTGGTGGCCATTCCCGCCAAAATCTTCCCGCCTAGGGGAGAACACAAAATGGCGGCTGATGAGAGGGAGATCAATCAAGGGCACGGGGGAAGGAGGGGGGGGCTAGCCCTTAGAGAAAAGGCGAAAAACAACCCCAAAGGAAAAAACAGGGGGTAAAAGGACCACCTAACACCCCCGTTTCACCTTCTCTAGGCAGGCTCCAGGGGCTAAAGCCACGCTGGTTTCGCCTTATTCCACTCCGGCCCCCGCCAGGCACGTAGCTCCCTACCTTGCCGAAGTCCTGGGAGTGCCTCTGTCAGCGCCGCCGCCTGTGCACCTGGAGACCCAAGGTTGCTTTCCGGGCCGAGCCAGCAAAAAACGCTGCTGGACGCGCTGGCCAACACTGTCGCCGCGGCCGTTTGCAGTTTCCCCGGCCTCCTGCAGCGTCCGTGCGCCCGCGGCTTTTTTTCGCGCGCCGCTTTTGGCGCCTTTTTCTAGCCGCTCCCTGCGGCTCGATCCGGGGGGGGGGGGAGAGCGCAAGTCAGGAGGGAGATTCCCTTCCCTTTTCCCTTGCCCCTCCGTCCCCTCCGTCGTCGTCGTCGTCGTCTTCTTCTTCTTCTTCTTTTTTTTTTTTTTTTGAAATTGCTGTGCTCTATACGAGCAAGCCAAAACACAACCCTGCAAGAGCAGGGCCGGAAAAAACTGGAGGTCCAGGGAAGAGCCCCTCCTACCTGGAATTGCAAAGCCAATCCGACCCTGCACCAGAGGAGGAGCTACTTCCCACGAGTCTGACTGACCCACTCCTGGACCAATGGGAGAATAGTAAGATTTCCAAGTATGGCTGTCTATTTATTGCCATTATCTTTTTTCCTTATTGTTATGATGGATTTACCAAGCCTTATTGTTATGATGGATTTACCAAGCCAGCAAAACAAAAACAGAAAGAGCTCTAACACTAGGAAACCATGGACTCATTAATGAACACAGTTAACTGGACTACACAGTAGCTCAGATTCAAAATATGCTCAGTTGCATTTGTTTTTCTAATCTAGCCTCTGTCCTTCTTAAAAATATGGATATATGTCTGTATAAGATATATGTCAACATAACATATGCATGTCACAGAGTCAGCTTTGATAAAGTTTCCTGCTTTGAGAATGGAATAATTTGGATATTTTATTCCTATCTATTTCCTACAAGCTCATATAAAACAGGGAATGATTACATTTTACACATCAAGTAAAAAGAGCTGAGTTCCTTTATTTCCATGTTTCCAATTACCTTCCATGCATATGGTTCATTCCCATTTGCACAAGCATGTCCACCTGGACAGAGAAAATTAAAAAAGAGAGAGAGGCCAAATTGAAACATGAATATCTTTCCTATGCCTATTTTGTAAAGGAAAAGATGACTTCCATGTGTAGGCTTGCTCTTGGCAGCCAAATTACACACTGTCCTACAAAAATAGATGTCAAAATTAAATAGCTCCTCTATTAAATAGCAGTAGAAGAGGAAAAGAAAATAGTTGCACAGCAAAAAAAAGCCTTGCCAAAGAATTAGTGACACTTTAGAGGAATTTCACAATGCAAGACAGTTACCGGCATAACAGAAAGACAATTTTTAGATGCGACACCATCTCTCTCAGGAAACAGGAACAGTCACTAGAACTCTGTACCTGTGCATTCCTGACCACTTTTCACCAATAGTTATGAAGGATAGACCATATGATAAAAACAAAACACACACACACCCTGAAACCACATTGACAGTCAGAACACCAGGCTACTGAGAGCAGAGTCTGTTACAAAATTGCAGTAATGTTAGGAAGCTACCATATTAGAATAATGTAGAGATGATAGAGATTTAACAATAAGAAATAGCTCAAAGAGATACCTTGGTCAGGGACAGGGACAGGGACTGTAGACGAGGCTACTAGGTACCTAATGTAGATACGTTCCTATTGGGTTCTTCAACATTGCTAAAGGTGTCTTGTTAATTACTTACATTTTAATTCATAAAGGTTCCACCTCTGTGTTTGGCTTTATGCTAGTTTTCAAATTTGTGGCTACCATACCTTATTGTATCTGTTCTCACTGGATGGCCTATTGATCATATTGTATTTTTGCTCTGTGAATAGCCTAGCTATTGAGTATATTGGATTCACTTGCAATATGTAATCCAGCTTGGATCTCTGTGAGAATGGTAGTCTATGAATGAATGAATGAATGAATAAATCCAGCACATACTTCCACTTCACATACATTAATCTGCTGTGATATAAAGGCAAGTTTCAAGCATTCCACAACAGCAAGAAAATACTGATTTGGTAATACCTAATTTAAACGCCAGGACTGGACCAAATGTAGGTAATGGTCTCCAATGTAACTATTTATTACATTTTTATTCTGCTCTTTTCCAAGGAGCTCAGAACAGCATACACAGTTTGGTGAAGTGGTTAAGGGCAGGGTGGATTTAATTTAAATTGAATTTATTTAAATCATGATTTAAATCACTAGTCAGCAAGACTAGATTTAAATCATGATTTTCTACATAAAGACTCATTCTTTTCTACATAAAGACTCCTCACACTTAGCTTCTTGTGCAGATCTATTCCACCCCAACAATCTTCTTATTCATTGAATTTTTGGAAACAGCACTTAAGAGGTAGGGGTTGATTAAGAGGTACTTAAGAGGTAAGGGGTTCATAGATTTGCAAAGGAACAATGGGATTAAGATCTTTTTCTCAACTGTGTATGTTTATTTTATAACCTTTTTGCTGTGGAGACGTGATCTCTGCAGACACAAATTCACAGTTTTGAGAACTGTAAAACCAAACACCTGTGCTTTCACTGCCCAATAATCTTACAGAAACTTCTGGAAGAACACGACATTGTGAATGGATTAATGGAATTCATTTACCAAAAAATTTAAACATTTCATAAACAAACAGCCTCATACTACATAAGTAAAAACGAATCCTTATTTCATGATGAATAACCTTTGGACTATAATGTATCTTAAATAGAAAACTATCTTTAGATAGTTTTTTCCTCAAAAACGTTTCATTAAAAAATCCGATTTAAATTTTAAAACTCCAATTTAAATTTTAAAAATCCATTATTTTTTAAAATCATTGATTTTTATCCACACTGGTTAAGAGCAGCAGGACTCTAATCTGGAGAGCTGAGTTTGATTCCCCACTCCTCTGCTTGAAGCCGGCTAGGTGACCTTGGGTCATCCATCAGAATTCTCTCAGCCCCACCCACCTCACAGGGTGATTGTCATGAGGATAATAATAACACACTTTGTAAACTGCGCTGAGTGGGTGTTAAGTTGTCTTGAAGGGCAGTATATACATTTAATGTTATGATTATTCTCCACTACTTTTATTCACACAACTAGCTTGATACTTGTGCGTTGCTATGGTATTTAACTACTTTAAATCCAGTTATGATACTTAAGGATATGTAACTTTTTTTTTCTGTTGACAACCTAGTGAACTTTTAGGGGAAGACTGGAAGGTGCATTTTACCTCAGGACACATTCAATGACTCCCAGTAGCAGCTGCATGTTCCAACTGTCTGGGGCAGGGGGCGGGGAAGATGAAGTGTGTAATGTTGTGAGCCCCAATCAGCCCACATATGCAGATGACCTTGAAAGGCTGACCCAATCAGGGAATAGTGGCCAAGCTGGCAGTGGGTGGGGGCACAAGCAGGCAGCAGCCTACCAGCCATACAGGGAAGCTGTATCCCTTTGGGAAAACACATTTTATCTTTTTTAAATGCCCTTAGGGGGTGAATTTCTTAAAATCTCTTCTTAGTGGGTATTTACATCATTAAAGGAATGTTCTCCCCAAATTTCATGTTTCTACATCCAGGGGTTTGGGCTGGGTGTTGATGAGTCAGTCACAGTTCTGGTCCAACACTTACAGATTAATTTAGATATTTAACACTGATCATTACCCAGTTTCAAAACTGGTTTGTTGTCCTATCAGATATGAAAACAAACCAGATTGACATGCAAAAACTAAATCTGCCCTAACTTATTTTCTCTTAAAATATTTTTACTTCCATATCCCAAATGCTCTCAAAGCAGTTTTGCTCAGATGAATAAAAGGAACAACATAGTGTCAACACTGCTTAAAGCCCAAATAGATAGTGTTAATACTCTGTCTTTCATGCTACCAAACAAAAGCCCTTTAATATACAAAAGTTTATCTTTTGTATCAATAGCCACTTACAATAAAATCTAGGATAAAATCTAGGCTAAACACAAAATTGCACTCAGCAGAATAAATGTTTGCCAATTTGACTACAAGACACACAAGCACATCTGGACACCCTGGCTCTTGCTCTCCTCCTCTTGATCTGTGCCACCTGTGCCTGCCACAAGCACTACCTCCTGTTCTTATCTACCCTTCTGTTTCTCCATCCTTGGCTCCAGTCCTAGAGCTCGCTTACCCCTAGAGTTGTCAGACATCCTTTTTACTTGCACACAGAATACACACACTACACTGGCAGTGTCCCACATTTTAGAAATTCTGTCTCTAGAGCTAAACTTGATTTTGAAATGTTCACTTGGTGGCCACAACAAGCCATTTAGCAGAGTAGCAAAAACACTAAAATGTGGTCCCATGCTTTTGTTTTCAAATATGAAGACAACAACAACGCAGCTTCAGAATTTCAGCAATGTCTTCTCAGTCCTATTGAACTATGATTTCTAAATCGGTTTTGACTACCCATAATGGCAGCCGACTTGCATCTTCAATGTGAGTTGCGTCAACTATAAAGTAGAGAAAGAGTGGAAGATTTGAAGCAAAGAAGCAGTGGAATGGGAGTGCTGAAAACTTCAGTACCCACCTTTTTGCTTCCCCAGCAGGTTTTTTTTCTTGATACCAGCCCCAAGATTGGAAAACTCAGCTTGAGGGCAGCTGGAAGATTGCTCAAGACCAAGGAAGTCAAGTGAAAGGAAATTAAGAATCTCAGGAAATAGACAGGGGTGAATTTGAGATGCTCACAAAGCAGCAGATTTAGCTGAAAAAGCACATCACTGAGATGAGTGTCCTGCATCAGGATACCAGGAGCAAATCTCAGTGAAAGCAATCAGTGCTGGTTTCTGTCTGAAGCAATAGGACTGACAACTGCAGAGGAAGAGAGAGAGGAGACAACAACAACAACAACAACAACAACAAAGTTTATTAGCCAGAGGCCATCACATTCTTGGAGAGAGGAGACTGAACTACCTCATCACCCTGGCTCTGTAGAGGGAAAAAAAAAAGACAGTTTAGTGTTGTTAGCCCCAGTAGGCAATTTTATAGGTCCAATTATTACATTAAAAAATATTACATCATTATACACCATAGATAAATAATGCAGAACTTTTAAAAGATAAAGAGTCTTTTAAAAATAGCCCTTAGTTGTTAATGTTAATTACTTCAGCTTGTCTTCTATCCTAAGGCACCTTACTGAACCTGGGTGCATTATACACATTGCTGGAGATGACTATAGGAGAAGGAATATGTTTTGTAACCTATCTTGGATGACCATAAGCAATTGAACTGTACAACACAACATTTTTCTATAAGAGTTTTAAAGGGAGAGAGGGAGTGGATAAAACTATCTTCATTTCCAAGAAGGTGAAGGATATTGAAATAATAGAACAAGAAAAATACATCAATTTCGGTCCTCAGTCAGCACCCGCCTGTCTGTACAACCTCTATTTTTCTCATAATAATGCATGCAAACCAATTCTATTTGCTTTGACGCAAACACTCTGAATACAAAACTAAACAAATTTTCTGTCTGAAAACTTCGTTTTCTCATGACCTGTATAATCCAATCAAAACTAGAATAAAATCATCTACCAAAGGTTGTTATGATTTGCAAACATATATAAGAAAGTACTTGAAGAACTTGATGTTTTAGTCACTTGGTAACATAATCAATACTCAAATCGTTCACTTCAGGCTTATCTCAACACCAGGTGATCATTTTATCTCTTCCACTCTATCAACATCAACCCAGTTGCTGTCACCCAAGACGAAGCTTAAGAGGAGACAGATCAAGTTGCTATCAGAAATCTGATAACAAATACTGTAAGATGACAGGAAAAAGAAAAACACATGCACACAACCTTGTCTAAAATAAAATGCCATGAGTGAAGAAGAGAGAAAAAAACACTGGCATTTTACCCTTCTATATGAAATTCCAAGAACAAAGTGCTACTGGATTTTCTGGCATTCTAGAGACTATTAAATCCTTTATCAGCATTCACAATTTAGAAACCAACATAACAGCTGATGTGGCAAGGAGATGGCAGCTTTTGATACGAATTTGCTGGGTATTTTGTATTTAAAGCATAGTGCTGTATAGTTGCCCATCAGTCAGGGTGGATAAAAATCAATGATTTTTTTAAAAAAAATTTTTAAAAAATCAGACTTTAAATTTAAATCGGATTTTTTTTATTTAAATCGGATTTTTTTTATTTAAATCGGATTTTTTAAATTTAAATTGGATTTTTTTAAATAAAATGCTTTTTGAGGAAAATATATTACCATCCAAAGGTTATTCCATCATGAAATAAAGATTAGTTTTTAATTATGTAGACTAAGGCTGTATATGTTTAATTTTTTTGGTAAATAAATTCCATTAATCCATTCACAATGTCATGCTCTTCCAGAGGTTTTTGTAAGATTATTGGGCAGTTTCTCTGCCTACAAGATATTATCACAGATGTTTGGTTCTGCAGTTCTCAAAACTGAATTTGTGTCAGCTCAGCAGAGATCACATGCCTCTTCTTCACAGCAAAAATGTTATAACATGAACAGAGTTGAGAAAAAGACCTTAATCCTATTGTTCTACAAACCTATGAAGACAGAATCAACCCCTTCAGTGCTAAGTTTCAAGAAGTTCAGTGAATAGAAACAATATTTTTCTGATTGTTTGGAGTGGAATAGATCTGCACAAGAAGAAACTAAGTGTGAGGAGTTAACAAACATGGGTGTTTGTTTAAGCAAATAACATATGCTGTAATGTTATTGTTTCAGTTGAATAAATAAAACTATTTAAATTGTTATTATTAAAGTAATGATTATTTTTCTCCTTCCAATAGAGTACAACAGAAAAGTTGTCCAAATATGAATGATTAACCTAAACTAGGGATAATTCATCTCACAATAAATTAACTATAATGTGTTTCTAATAGTATTAAAATAAATATTTTATACAACTGTAAAACTAGTATGAAAAGTTGTTATTCTAAAAATCCTCATCTACTTGCATATTAAAGTTATACCAGCAAGAATTAGTCTTTATGTAGAAAACTATGATTTAAATCAAGCCTTACTGACTAGTGATTTAAATCGTGATTTAAATCAAATCCACCCTGCCATCAGCGCACATTTTGTCTGAATGACGCTGAAATCATAGATTCCTCATAGATGGGAGGACATCCATTATTTTAATTTACAGACATTTCAGCTGATATTAGCCACCTGACACAATTGTTTTCTGTCTCCTTGTACATCAAAAGCTCTTCATTCAATGCAAAGCACTTTCTATCTCACTTTCAGTTTGGTTCTTGTCTGGGGAACAGGAATACACCGACTGGAACTTGCTTTCTGTGTTCTTTTAGTAATGAAAACATTTTTTAAAATTTACCCTGCAGAAGTTCAGTAAACACTCTTCTCTTGGTTGAGAGAAAGAGAGGGCAGGGAGAGAGAGATAGCTAGCAGTTTGACTAGGCCATAGTGCTTCCCTCATCCATACATATTCATTTGTATTATGCTATTCTGTGGCTTGCATCAAGATTCTTTGCACGTATTACTGCATTTTTTTCCTCAGATTAGCCCTCAAGCTTCAGATGGTATGGCAAGCGTCTGAGCCAAGCCAGCCTGACTTGCCGTGCACAGGCCAAGCAGTTAGCTCAGACTGGGGCTGGTTCCTTCCTGGACCCTGGTAATAAGTAAGTTGGCTGCACTGCACTGGATGAGACGCACTCTTTACAATCAACTGCTTTTCTATTCACCTCTAATCCATGCCTTTCAAACTCCTTTAGGAAACAACTGGACGTAATCACTGTACTAGCTCTTAACTGAAGAGACTGCATAAGCGATCATCCACTTCAGCTCCCTGTCACACCACATAATCGCTGCATGTTAATGGATCCAAAGACTTCTCATTGCTTTTGCCACTTTTATTTTGATAGCATATTATTCCGCCATGCACAATGCCTGCAACTTCTTCCTGAATGAGAGGAAAATGTCAGAGACTAGCCAAAGAACTCAGGTGTCTTTTGCTTCATAGCTCTTATCAGTTGGTTATCTGCTTATGAGCAAGGTGACCAAGAAACTGCTTGAAAGTCATAGGGTCCAGGCTTGCACTAGATCACTTCCTCTAAACCATACAGCTGGAAATGAGGAAATCAAAAGAATCACCACATTTGTGGACCTGTAGACTTCAAAACAATAACGTCCTAAATACTTCACAAGTTTCAGTATTAGTGCTTCATAAAGCTGCAAGAACTTCAAACAAGTAAGGTAGAGGCCGTCTCAAGGCCATCAACTCACAGGTAAGGTTGGCAGGGCCAAGAACTTCCAAGCAGCAGTCACACATAGAAGAGCTCAAGGCCAAGGCTCATGTCTCTGTTGTTGCCTTAGAGAGCTTTTTTGGAGGTTTGGGGCTAGTTCAAAAATCTTGTGATCAGTTCCACTGATGAATAGAGTTTCCTGAAGGCTCAACTGCACACAGCTAGAGATTCCTCTTACTCTGTATTGACAGAAGGCAATGCAAAACTGCCTTGGGACCCAACCTTAATGTTTTATCAAACTAAGGAAACAAGGATGGCAGATTCAAAGGAAACAAATGACAATGAGCTTCAATAAAGGAATGATACTCTTGAAAAATTAATCTTTAAATAGAGTATCACTGACTGGTATGCCAAACAAAAGCAGCATATTATGACTATTAGAACTGTAGACCAAAAATCCAAAAGAAAGACAATGTTTTATAGGGAAAAATAGCTTAGAGACAAGTATTTTTTTCTACCTTGTACATTTGTTTTGCCTGCAAGATGCACTTTAGAGAATTTCTTCAGTCATTTCCTTCCCATATCCCCAAAAGTCATAATGGCATGCTTAATCAGCCATTTCCATGCTTTTTCTACAGTGCAAAATGCACCATAATTGAATGCACATGCCATGATAAAGGTATGACAGACTGAGCTACTTGTGCATGAGTGTATGGCATATATCTACATAGAATGTAAAGCTGCTTAATGATGTAGATATGAGGGTATTTGAGAACAAACTCTCATTTTGTGTAAAATAATAAATGAATGTGATCACCTTAAAATGTTAAAACATAACTCATTTGCACCATTTTAATAACCTTGACAGAGAGCATAAGAGGCTGCAATGTGACAGGAAATGCACACAAAGTAATCTTGGACCATGACTGTAACCTGCTATTCCTCTGCTCCATTTCATTCCTTCACTCTTTGTTTTAGCAATAATTTTTTTTATCAAATAAACAATAAAAAGCACAAAACTGAATTTCCCCATTTTGGTTCCTATATTCTATTAGCACTATTTAAATATAGTTCATGTGTAAAATGGGTTAATGCATAAACTATAAGGTAATTGACATCTGAATGCAATCATCTCCTTTAAAATTACAGCTAACTCTAATGGGGTGTTTTAATGCTCTTTTCCGAATGCATTGCAGCCTTAACTATTCCAGATTGAACCATTTGAGCCAAACTGACAGATGGCACTGTTTAATTGCAAGCCTCCTCAAACTTAAAAGTAGATGGACATACACACACATCGCTTGCTACTGAAGTATGAAATATCCCCCTCAAAAAAAACAACCACCCAAAAACAGAAATTGAAAGCACACGGGGAATAATATGCTAGCTTCTAAAATTCAGGTCTGGCCCTCATTGTACATTCAGCACCGAAAAAAAAAAATATTGATGTACACAACTGTCAAATCAGGCTCACCAGCTTTAATGCAACAGAACAATGCACTTAACAACAATCTCTGTAAAAGAGCAGGGCAGCTGGCCTGCTTAACACTGAAACAACCAACCAGACATTCAGGGACCAGCTGACTATTTATCTAAATAGGGAGAAGCTACACTTTGGACTTAATTTTTTGCACTGAACCTTGGAGCAGAGGTCTTCTTTCAGGACTGGAAATTCAGCCTGAACAGTGACCTGACCATTATCTACTCAAGGCAAGGGAGACTTTGGCAACAGTATCCCACAAGGGGCGTGGCATTAAGATGGTCCACTCACAGAGGCTCATAGATCCTTCTGGACTCTAAAATGCTGGTGGGGGGGTGGAGTTTGAAGCTGAAGTGGGAGCTCAGAATGCGAATGTCTATCATAAATCAGTCACTAACCCAAACACCTTCTCTCAGCCACTCCAAAAGGCAGTTACCAGCCTACTACTTAAAAAAAAAACCTAGACAAAAATGATGAGACCAGTTATCATCCAGTCTCTATTCTGCCCTTTCTTGGCAAGTTGATTAAGAAAGCAGTAACAGACCAACTCTGGGTCTTCTCGGATAACTCTGGTGTCTGGACCCTTTTCAGTCTGGTTTCAGGCCAGGCTACAGGAAGGAGACAGCTCTGATGTCTTTTGTGAACAACCTCCGTCTAAAGGTAGACAAAGGCCATACTTCTTTGTTGCTCCTTCGGGATCTATCCACAGCCTTTGACCCAGTAGATCATACCATCCTGTTGAGGCGCCTAGAAGTAGAAGTAGGTATCAGGAGATGTGCCTTAGACTGGTTTAAATCACTGATGTGCCTTAGACTGGTTTAAATCATTCCTCGTGGACTGGTCTCAGATTGTTGCTGTTGGAGACCAGCTATATTCAGGGTGAGAATTATCATATGGGGTTCCACAGGGTGCAGCCTTATCTCCCAAGTTATTCAACCTATGTAAAGTCTTTAGAAGAAATCATTCACAGCTATGGAATGGGAAGTCATCAGTATCCCAGCACTATATCTCTCTATCCAAATCCCCTGGTGATGCAGTCAAAGTCCTGAGTCGTTGCCTGACAGCTGTGCTCAACTGGCTGAAAGCAAACATTGAAACTGAAGTGATGCTGGTTGGGAAGGCAGAGACAATGAAAGATACTGAACCCCACTTTCGGTGCGGTTCAGCTGACTCTTGCAGACTCAGTTAAGACCCTATACTGGACCTATCAGTGCTGCTAGAAAAACAAGTTAATGTACTTTCAAATAATGTCTTCTACAAAGTCAATCTAGCCTAGGTGATGGCACTCTAACTTGAAACAGCCAACCAGGCCACTTGGATTTATGGTATGGTAACATCAAGACTTAACTACTGCAATGCACTCTACATACGTCCCCCCCCCCCAAAGTCAATTCAGAGGCTCCAGTTGGTACAAAATGCTGCAGCTCGAATATTATCAGTAGCTAAGTGCATATTACTCCCATTCTGCAGTCATTCCATTGGCTACACATCAGTTACTTTAATTAATTCAAAATTTCGGCTATCACAGACAAAGCCCTTCATGGACTGAGTCCCTCATACCTATGGGACCACCTCTTTCCCTATGCTCCAATACAGCAGCTTCACTCATCTGAACAGGACCTTCTGCAGGTCCCGCCCTCCAGGGGCAAAGTCAACTGTTACCCTTACATGCACATTCTCTGTGGTGGCCCCCACCTTGTGGAACAGTCTGCCTGAAGAAGGCCATTTCCACACATGTTGATTAATGCACTTTCAATGCACTTTCGTAATCCTTTAGAAGTGGATTTTTTGTTCCACACATGGAAAATCAGTTTCAAATGTTCACTAAACAGTGTGTGGAAGCAACCGAAGTCAGGAAAGCTTCCACTCAGCCGACTTTCTGGAAACTGTGCAGAACTGAATTATTCAAGAGGGCTTTTACAATATGGCTGTGTGGTAAAGAAGGTTTGGAGAGATGCTTTGATAAAAGGATAGAGACTGTAGACTATACTACTGTGCATTGTCTGTTACTGTAAGTATGTTCCTAATGATTAGTTTTCCATGTCAATTAATATGTCATGTCAAATTGCTTATGTCTTTTTTTGGCATTGTATCAACTCTGTATCAGGTTTTCTGTTTGTTTTCAATTCCTACAATCTATACACTATTGTACTGTCTATTTGAATGTTCCAGCCATTGATCATGCTGATGTTCACTGTGTAACTGGCCTTGAGTCTCATTGAGAAAGACACACTATAAATATAAGGATCGCACTATAAATAACAGTAACAAATAAATCTATATCACAGTTAAGGAAGCTTTCTCTGTCCCTTTCAGATAGTAATAAGACCCAGAGAAGGTTGACTCGATTGAATTCAGAAATGGTGATATTAGACCCAAACTACTTAGAACCAACACAGTAGGATTTTATTCCTCTTATTCCAAATCTAAAACACAATCATCCAAATCCACAGAACTATATCATTCCCAACCTGACCAGTGTACCAGATGTTAATATTACCCATGGAGCAACATGTTCCAATACCAGCTAACTGAAGATGTAATCTAAGTTCTCTTTTCCCTCTGCCATTCTCAGCAGTCACTCAAAACTAAGCATATAGTAATTAAGTACATTTTGTAATAGAAATATGTTTCTTAAGGATGTAGGAACCAACATTCAAATCAGTTTGCAGAGTTTTCATTTAATCCAAGCTACCATCCTAACAAAGAAACTCCAAGAAAAGATTTCTTTCAGGTGTAGTAAATATATGTGCGTCCAACAGATTTTTGGAAAATGGTACTTAGCCTTCCCTTTTAGACCCAAAACTATACTCTTAATGATTCCCCCCCCCCAAAAAATGTATTGCAAATACATGCATCATGCCATTCCCAACATATGGAGCTAACTCCAGTAGAAGTGTGAACATTCATTATGACAGCTGCAAGGTTGATAAGACTTGAAATTATTTCAGCATTCATTTATTCATGCATTATGTATATATTATGAGCATTAACTGTGTAGAATGTGTATTTTAAAGGATTGTTTTATTACTTTAGCTGTATAAATGAAAAATAATAAAACAAAAATAATATATAGTATTTGCTTTTAAACATGATATTAGACACTGTTTTTCCCAGAGGCTTGCCCCTTTATGCCAACCTTTCATACACAGGACCATTCATACACAGGAATACGTCTGGTTCCAGCAGCAACACAGGAAGAAGAATGGAAGAAAGCATGTGAGGATAAGAGGTGTTTTTGGCTGACCAGTCTACGTCTCAGTGGGTCTATTGTGTTGTCTGGCAAAATGTACATCAGTTTTAATATCCCTGCCAGATCTCAACCCTCCACAGTATAATAAAGGATAATGAGACCCCATTCTAATGTTTGAGCAAAACCACATTATTAATTTATTTGTGAGGCAACTCCCAAAGATATTTTTCCTACACAACCAGAGGTCATGCTATTCTCTCTGTAAATGTTAGCAGAAAGCTGTCGCCAAGAAATAGGTCAATCTTGTTTCCACATTTCACCCTTTATTGTTTCTTATAATTTTATCTTTGTTCTTTCTGATTTTGCCCAATCCAAAATCACTTAAAGATGAATTAGGAAGAAAATGATATGAAGTAAAACAGCAATAAAGGCTGCCATGTGGCAGTTTGTAGCATCCAGTGACCTAATGAAGCGGTGGCCATATAGCACTTAACTTCAATTAACATGCTTTGCTGGCCATCTGAGCAAAGAAACCTTGGATGGGACCCATCAGGCACAAACCAAGTATTCATCTTCTGTTTGATTAGCACAGAAGAATGTCAAATTAACTCTGCCACATGATACTCAGGAGACAGCCAGTACAACAGAGTCTTCTTAGATGGCTGTCAGCTTGTTAAATACAAAAATCAGATATAAAAATTAATATTGTCACAAAAATGTTTTGCATTGGCATGACAAATTATGTGTAATCACTTATACTGAGCAGAGAAGAATGGAGTTTGGCACTGCTGTGCCCATGCTCCTCCTTGTAGGCCTTGCCTGGGCTGGCTAGGTTCAACTGGGCATCACCATGTTTATTCTCCCCTTCATAGGGTGAAGCTGGGCACCAATGCACCCATTTCCCTCCTTGCTAGCTGCACTGAGCCTTGGCCACCATAGAATGAAGCTGGGTGCCAGCATGTGCCTCCTCACTAGCCACAACATGCCCACGCCAGCAGAATGAAACCAGGTGCTTATCATGCTCCTCCTTGCTAGCCCCACCTTGGGCCACCACCCACTTTTCTGGTAAATTAAGAAGCCCATATTGCAACGGCTATAAAACTTTGGCCATGATCATGACGGGCATGTGCATCTTGGCTTCAATTGGACTATATTAGAATCTGCATGAAGAATGGAAACAGGCATAAACAGAAAGTATGTGAATCAGATTACTTCTTATCAGGAGAAAGAGAATATGATGCAGCCACTCTAATTCCACAGTTTCCTCCTTTCCCTACTTCTCTTAGTTCCCTCACCCCCTCTGTCACTATCATCACCACTGCTCACCAACTACAGAACTACCAAATATACTCAAAATCTGGTTGTTTAGTACACCTCCAGTATGGTGTATGAAGCAGAGTTAATCATGAGTATCCATCACAGTTCTTACACCATCTAGCCTATTGCTATCCCTTGAAACACGTTATTTTCTCAGCTTACAGTTAGTTTAAGTAGATAAAAAACATGACCCTTTCCAAGTCATGATTATTAATATGAAAGCATTCTCCAGCCATATCATCAACTATTTAAGTGGCTTCCACACAGCAGCTACATCATGAGAACAACAATGAATATTTAGCTTTGGGGGGCGGGGATCCCAATGCCTGCAAGAACAAGGACTCTAACAATAGCTCTAATTCCTGGGGCACTCATACAAAGAAGAAAGAATGATGAACAAAAATTCAATATGCAATAAGGAATTGCTTTAATTAGCCAGTTAACTGATTCCTTAGTCCCAATAAGTAATATTCTTATGGAAAGATTAGAATGGTTGTTTTCATTGTAGTTTATTGCTCTTCTAGAGCAAAATCTGATCAAAATTGGTTATAGTAGACTTTTTCTTCAGTTTCAGCATGCACCTATGTCTGGTTGCTCATCAGATAATGATGTTATGTAAGCTTGATGAACTGTTGATGAACTGTTGATTCAGCATGGGTGGCTGATCAGGGAAGCAAAGGACAAGATAATATTACTAGATATTAGGAAAAACTTTTTCATGGTCAGAGTAGTTCAAAGGTGGAATCAGCTGCCTAGGGAGGTGGTGAGCTCCCCTTCACTGGCAGTTTTCAAGAAGAGGCTGGATGAATATTTGTCAGGGATGCTTTAGGCTCATCCTGCATTGGGCAGGGGGTTGGACTAGAAGGTCTGTATGGCCCCTTCCAACTCTGTGATTCTGTGAAATATTCCTTGTTTTTACAAGAAATAGCTATTCCTCCCAGCACTCTTCCTATGAACCAGCTCTGCTTCTTGAAGCTTCCTTGGCAAATCTGTAATGGATAGAAAGGTGAGGGATGTCCAAAGCTTAAAAAAAAAATCAAATGAATTCTGTTCAGGAACGCTAGCAATAATTAATGGTAGTACAAGGGAAACAGAGACACTGAAAGCAAGACACACTGGTCATATATTCAAGCAACAAACTACTATTGCCAAAAAACCTGTGATTCAGAGATTGTAGACTGAAAGCCAGTCTGGTGTAGTGGTTAAGAGCGCGGGACTCTAATCTGGAGAACCAGGTTTGATTCCCTACTGCTCCACTTGAAGCCAGCTGGGTGACCTTGGGTCAGTCACAGCTCTCTGGGGCTCTCTCAGCCTCACCCACCACAGAGGGTGAAGTTGTGGGGATAATAATAATATACTTTGTAAACCACAATGAAAGGGCATTAAGTTTTCCTGCAGGGCAATATATAAATTGAATGCTGTTGTTGTTATTATTGAGTATACTAGCATTACTAACCCCTCTCCCCACCCAGCCATGCAACAAGATACACACAGATGGAGAATCTTTGTTATGGAGAGTTCATCACAGAGCAGATATCAAGACTTGTCTGAGCACCTTTGGCTGATCTGAAAATAAGCGTTAGTAGTATAACATCTATTCAGGGGCTTAGGTAACTTTGTCCTGGTCTGTCAAAAGCAGGATGGTTAATTCAACTCAAAAATACAGGACAATGAGACAGAGAAGATAGATCCAGGAACAGGCAAAGTGAAGCCACAAACAACAGATCTGGAAAGGTTAAAGGAGTAAATTCATCAAGCATAGCACGGACACCACTTCTGGTCCTCCTACAGAGCTGTTGACAAACTGGAGCAATCCGCAGGCAAATGACTTACATAGTACAGTAACTTAACATGGTCAGTGAAAATTTTGCTGAAACGCATAATTTTTATATAAGTTTATGTAAAAAATACATTCACTGAAAAAGCACAAAAGATTTGTAAGAAGAGACCACAGCAAAAAATGAACAAGCATGCATGTAACAACCACTAAGAAAACAAAAAAAGTTAAAGCCACACAGAGTTTAATAATCATTATATAAGACGTGTAATCCTGAGAGTACGGAATAAATACAAACTTAGGTTTTGTTCAAAAATACCTCTCTGGCTGTCATCGCAAGAAGCTCATTTTAGAAGGGAAATGGTTAACTTATCAGGATTTATTAGAATTCTCTCAGGACCAAGTTAAAATTAAATCAAGAGAGGACTTAGCAGCAGAAGGGCACGCTTGTCAGTGGTTTCCATATATGCAAATTCTGGAGAGATTCAAATTAGACAAGAGTCATTATGACTTAGAGAAATCTAAAACTGAATTTGAAATAGCCCTTTGTGCAAATGATGAACATGTTATTTCTAAAATGTATAAACTTTTGTTGAGGTTTGAGACGGAAGAAGAGCAAGTAAAAGAATGTATGATTAAATGGGTGAAAAATTGTGGACACGGCATATTAATGGAGCAATGGGAAAATATGTGGACAAGAGGGCTGAAATTTACGTTAAGCTCCAGTATTAAAGAAAATTTTTACAAAATGATGTATCGTTGGTATATGACTCCTGAAAAATTGGCTAGAATGTATAAGGGGGCGTCAAATGTATGTTGGAAATGTGCCAAACAAGAAGGGACATTTTTTCATATGTGGTGGACATGTAAGAAAGCAAAGAGGTTTTGGTTGCAGATACAATCATCGATTCAGAAGATTTTGAAGATTAAACTTCAGCTGAAACCAGAGACTTTTTTGTTGGGAAAAACGGACAGGCAGTTGGAAAAAAGCTTTAGAACACTGTTTTTATATTTTTTACAGTGGCAAGAGTACTTTATGCATAAAAGTGGAAAACTACAACATTGCCTACAGTGGAGGAATGGTTGACAAAAATTTTGGAGTTTGTGTCAATGGCAAAACTCACTGCATTGATTAGAGAAAGGACATTAGTTAACTTCTTGACTGAATGGAAACCGTTAATAGACTTTTTGCATGAAATGGATAACAAGGATTTGATGACATCTGCATTTATGGATTAAGAAACATGAACAATAGAAAAAAGAGTTTTGTGACTAACCTAGAATAAGTGTAACTCTAGAAATGATATATACTTGTTGCGGAGAAAATTAGAACTCAACTTGTAGTGTAATCTAGGTTTTGTTGTTGTTTTCTTTTCCCTTTCCCTTTTAATTATATAGATGTATGTTTTTTTAAAAAAAGTTTTGGCATAACATGCTATCTGGCCTAGCTTTTATTAGTGGAGTGATGCCAATGAGTTGGAGTCAGCTAACAAAAGTGTCTATACATGTTCCATACCATCTACATTAAATCAAGTTTAAAGAGCAAAAGTTTTAAAACCTAGCCAAGGAATGATCTAGCTGAACTATAATGCAACATCTTGTATTACTGGGAAGATTTTGCAACCTGCAAAGTTCTACTGTGCTTTGCAAAAGCCATCAAATTCTGCAAAATCTGCTTCCACAATTGCAAACTGCCCACAGAAGAAGGTGGACTGCTCTCCGAGAGGGTGAAGCAGTTGGGTGCCTCTGGGTTCAAGGTTGTGGTGGAGGCCACTGCCCCAGGCCATCAAGAGGCCCACCCTCTGGCAGCAGGTAGGTCTGCCAGAGGATTCAGTGTTCGAAGGGACGCAGGAGAGCCCGGGCATTGTCCACAAGCGGCTCTCCAGTCCAGGGAGAAGGAGATCTTGAGCTTTGTGCGCAGGCTGGTGCTGGGTTGCTTGTCTACTAACATAATTGTTTTCTGCTTGTTATATAGCAGGGACTGATAACAAAATCATGGATCCACTGTCTCGCTTCCAGATGGAAAGGTTCTTCGCTCTTGCCCCAGAGGCTCGCCAGAACCTAGATCCCTTCCCTTAGGTCCTGTGGGAGCCTGGCATCACATCATAATGCAGTGAGTATTGGCTTCAGTCACCCCATCCATGCTGCGGTCCTATCAGCAAGCACTGGCAATCTTCCTGAAGGTTTACTGCAGCGCCAAGGGTGGAGCCTCCCTGCCATGATCTTGCATTATCTGGTCTCCCTGAGGAAGCAAGGTCTGGCACCCAGGACTATGTGCAGTCACCTTGCAGCTGTTACCTTTTTTAGCAAGATGGAAGATTTCTCCGACCCTTGCAGTTCCTTTGTGGCATGCTATCGAGGGCTGGAGGAGGTGCCATCCTCCCCCAACAGACCGCCACAGGCCTGTCAGCATCATTAACCAGATCCTGGCAGTTTGCCAGTCTCCAATTGAGGCTTTAAACTTCAGCTGAGAGGAGGGGGATTCCCCCCTCCCAGCTGAAGCCTTCCTTCCTCCCTCCCTTCCTTTCTCTTTCCTTCTTTCCATGTCTTTCTTTCTATGTCTTTCCTTCCTTCTTTCCTTTCCTCCCTCCCTCCCCTCCCTTATCTTTCCTTCTTTCCATGTTTTTCCTTCTTTTTTTCTTTCCCTCCTTTCCTTCCTTCCTCCCTCCTTTTCCTTCCTTCCTTCCTTCCTTCCTTCCTTGTCTTTCCTTCTTTCCCTCCCTCCCTCCCTCCCTCTTTCTTTCTCTCTCTCTCTCTGTCTCGGGGGGGGGGGCGGCCATGCTGTGCACAATGACGTCACTTCCCAGAAGTTATGTCATCATGCAGTCCTGGGAGCATGCACGTGCGTAGTGACAGGGCTGCCACCTCCTGCCAGGAGTTGCCCCGGGTGAGAGTTCTCCCACCTCTTTGACCAGAAAAAAAGCCCTGCATTTCTGGAGTTACTGGATTTAGTTTCCACATGTTTTCTTCAGCCATTAATTTTCACCTTGCATTTTCCTGTGGTTTTTTTCCTGTTCTTTTGGGACCATTTTTACCCCAATCTTTTTCTAACAACCTATTCTGACTCGTATTTGTTCCCATTTGTAATATTTCCTATGATTTTATTGGTTCCTCCTGCTTCTTACATACTTTCCACTGACTGGATGATGAATGTGGGACAAATCTACCCTGTGCTCTCTTTCCCCCTGCTTCAATAATAAGGAATTTTATCCCTTGTGTCATAAAATTTTCAAGTATTAATTGTTTAAACCCACCTACCCAACAGCATAGAAGCAATCATTGCTCTTTCAGCATGCTTTTTTGCCGCCATTGGTACCTTTTTCCTTTCTATGATCCAAAAAGAACTTTTTTCCACAGTCATTTGCTTCCTTGCACTTTCAGATTTCCTTCAACAAAAACCAAACAAAGCAATATAACAAGGCACTGAAGCGTTCATTGCTCTTTTTGGCTATTCAGCCATTGCTCTTTGCCTTTGTGCCTGGCTCTCCTCATACGTCTCGATTCCATCTTTCCCGCCACGGAAAGGAGGATTTACCCCCCCCCCTGCTTGGGCCGGCAAGTCTTTGACTTTTAAAAAACTTTCTGAGAAAGTGATATAGCTCTAGGAAACATACCTGTGATTTGATATCCAGCACCCTCCAAACTACCACTATGTTTCTTTTTTTGTGGGAGTTTGATATTTTATGATTAGGGAGAGAGGGTAATTTGTTAATACTTTTCATTCTGGTAGGGACTGTCACAGAATGGCCTGTTGGCCCACTTCTTTGTTCACATACTGCTGGAAACATTTACATGACTAAACATTAAGTACAAGCCACTTGAAACAAATTAACTAGATGGGTGAGCAATTGACTCCTTTCTGTTTGCCCTGATGTTTGTCCACAGGAAAACTGTTAAAAACCAGCTTGCAGCCTCCCAAATCCAAAAGAACCTTAGAGTAGAGGACAGGTCTCCACAGGGACAATATGGTGATTCCCATACATGGGGGGGGGGTTGGGGGGGTTCCTCTTGCAGCAGTAGCAATACATTGATACAAAACAAGTTCATTAAAGGGGGGGGTGCTTTGCCACTGCTAGTGACGACAGCATCCTCACTCAGAAAACCTGATAAAATTAAGCATGTCTGTAAGAAAATAAATCCATGTGGCAGCTGGAAATCTGCAGAGGGAGGAAAGACATGTGAAACTCAGCACTCAATGCTATTCTGCAGCTATCAAATCAACAGCTAAGAGAAAACAGACCTTATGCGGAAACAAACATTCAAATTCCTTCATTATTGCATTACACTTCAAAACCAGGAAAAAGCAGCCACTCTGATTCATCAGGAGCTGTCACCAAGAGTCAGTGTAGTAGAGTAGTTAAAGTTCTGGGGGAAACAGACAGAGCCAGGATCCATAAAGTTCATTTAGTAACCTGGGACCAGCCAGTATCTCTCAGCCTTACTTACCTCATACAGGAGAACAATGGGCACCCCAAATTCCTTGCAGAAAGGGCAAGATAAAAATGTAATAAATGAATCACAATTGTATGTAAATACAAGGTCATATTTTGGTAATTTTCAAACCCGAGCCAACGGACTTAGGGAAGGTGAGTGATAGCAACTTGCCCCAAGACCACCAGTGAGCTTTTGTGCTTAACAAGAGCTGAACATACAAATTCATCACGTTATCTTTCAGCCTGCAGTCCTACAATCTTACACCTATTCCCCATGTTAACAAAGCAGCTAGCAAAACTAGATTTAGCAGCAGATTTGATTTACAGATCCTCCAGGGGTATGTGAACCAAGTATTTCAAGCAATACGGCAAGCTGGACTCTCAAGTCGTTACACAAAGCACCAAACCATCAATCATCAGACATTTATCAGGACATTCAAAAGCACTTAAGTAGACTACCAAGCCTCCATTACAGTACACTTCTGTAGGGGTGTGCAATTCGGTATTCTATTTAGGTTAAAAATACCGAATCAGGGCCGTTTCGGTTTTTTTTTCATTATTACCGAAACTTTTTCTAAATACCGAAAAATTTCGGTAATACTGAAACAGAGATTGCCGAAATAATTCGGCCATTGTTTTCAATGAAAAAACCTTCTCCCGGCTTTCCGGGAGTCTGGGGGGGGCATTTTTTGTCCAAATCACACCAAACTTGGTGGAGACCTTCTCCTACCTCTCCTCTAACTACCCTCCAAGTTTCAGAAAGATTGGACTTTGGGGGGCCATGTTATGCCCCCCCAAATAAGGTGCCCCCATCCTCCTACACTCTCCATGGTTCTCTACGGGGAAAAACAAGTCACCTTTCTAGGTGGCTTGGGGTGGCATTTTGCAAACAAAATGCAACCAACTTTCAGGGAACTTGCTCCCACCTGTCCTCCCACCCTCCACCAAGTTTCAGGCAGATTCCACTTTGGGGGGCCATTTTACGGCCTCCCAAAGAAGGTGTCCCTATCCACCTCCACTCCACTATTCCCTATGGGGGAAATAAGAGAGGCTTGTCTGGCTAGGGGTGGCATTTTGCATGCAAAACGCCCACAAACTTCAGAGGACCTCCTCCTACCTTTCCTCCCTCCCTCCACCAAGGCTCAAGCAGATCTCACTTTGGGGGGCCATTTTATGCCCCCCAAAGGTGGTTCTGAACCACAGACACCCTCCCCCAAATCCCCCAAGAAATAAAGTGTTTTTGACAGGAATTGCGTTTTTGTGATTCTCTGATGTTAAGTGAGTTGTGTTATTTTTCTGTGTGGGCGACTGCTGGTGATATGTGTCACAATGCTTTGCCTACTTGTACTTTGAAAGTGAGAAAATATTTTTTTAAAAAACTTTATTCAGTGTGTGCTTGTGTTTTATTCTTTGTTGTACAGTTGGTTCCCATCATAGGGAACAATGGGGCTGGCTGGCCAGCCATCTCTGTAGGTGGTGGGGGAATTTGGGGGAGGGTGTCTGTGGTTCAGGTGCTCTTTCACAGGGACAAGCTCGCACTCAGGAGTGTGCCCACCATTGTGGCACCCTTGGGCTGTGCATAATTGCCCTGGATAAGAGAGTTTAAAAGTTCCCATCACAGGGAACAATGGGGGACGGCTGGCCAGCCTGCTCCTGGGGTAGTGGCCAGTGTGGGAATGTTGGGGAGGGTGTCTTTGGGTCAGTGTGGGGCTGTGGGGGGGTAGATTTAAAAGGGGGACTGTTCCTGTGGCCATAGATGCCACGTTCCGTGGGTTCCTGCTGTGGGAGATTTTCCCATAACAGGAATCAATAGAAAGTGGCTGGCCACAGGACAGGGGAGGTTAGGTTTTGGGGAGGGTGTGTGTGGTATTTGGCAGTTTGGGTGCAGGTGGACTGTGGCTGTGGCCATTGGCAGCCCCAATCCCATGTGTTTCTATGGTGTGGAAGTCTTCCCCACAGTAGAAAGACAAAGTGGTGTGGCAGGAGAACCACTTTTGGGGGGCCATAAAATGGCCCCCCAAAGTGGAATCAGCTTGGGCCTTGGTGGAGGGTGGGAGGAAAGGTAGGAGATGGGTCCCTGAAGGTTGGGGGCGTTTTGCATGCAAAATGCCACCCCTAGCCAGACAAGCCTCTCTTATTTCCCCCATAGGGAATAGTGGAGTGGAGGTGGATAGGGACACCTTCTTTGGGAGGCCGTAAAATGGCCCCCCAAAGTGGAATCTGCCTGAAACTTGGTGGAGGGTGGGAGGACAGGTGGGAGCAAGTTCCCTGAAAGTTGGTTGCATTTTGTTTGCAAAATGCCACCCCAAGCCACCTAGAAAGATGACTTGTTTTTCCCCGTAGAGAACCATGGAGAGTGTAGGAGGATGGGGGCACC
This sequence comes from Eublepharis macularius, assembly GCF_028583425.1. NCBI lineage: Eukaryota > Metazoa > Chordata > Lepidosauria > Squamata > Eublepharidae > Eublepharis > Eublepharis macularius. The sequence continues at coordinate 85,790,344 of NC_072794.1, read as the reverse complement.
TTATTTGGGGGGGCATAACATGGCCCCCCAAAGTCCAATCTTTCTGAAACGTGGAGGGTAGTTAGAGGAGAGGTGGGAGAAGGTCTCCACCAAGTTTGGTGTGATTTAGACAAACAATGCCCCCCCCAGACTCCCGGAAAGCCGGGAGAAGGTTTTCTCATTGAAAACAATGGCCAAATCAAGCCGAAACGCGAAAACCGAATCAGCTTGCTGTTTCGGTATTCCCTGAATACCGAAATGGTTTCCTGATTCAGTTAAAACCGAATCAGGATTAATGAAACAGGCAGGCCTTGCACACCCCTATACTTCTGTACATTTCAGATAAAACCAGAGTTCCCCATATTCTCTGACCCTCCCATACTATCACTGGGTATTTACAGAGTACTTCCTCTTGGTGGGTCATGAAGTCATTCATCATTCTCATTCTATTAAGGCAGAAAAGTTATGAAGGTAGCCATAGGTATCAACAGAATTATAACCATAAATGAAGGCTGCAGTCTGCCTCACTTGCTCAGACATCACAAAAAGCTTGTGAGAGAAGGATTTAACAGACTTGTGAATTCTCATTAAACCTCTACAGTGTCAAGCCTTGGGCTTTTTCATTAGAAAGGATCAAATAGCACTTGCTGGTACCTTAACAAAAATTCCCTGAGGGAGCACACAGCCTCTTCTAAGTTCAGTATGTGAAAAAGTTTTACCGGTGACAAAGGTGCTATATATTACATGCAGATCAAGTTACTGAGACCAAGGAAAGAAAGAGATCTCACAGCCTGTCACAAAAATTACTCAAGGCAGAGAAAAAGTTCAAAGTCATACATCACAGATGCAGCTTAGGCCACATGTCCCTTCCAAGAACCTGTTCAACCTTGGTCTCATTTCATGCCTGGCAGATGGCGCACCATTTTCTAGGTCAGTGAGCATATGCCCCCCCCCCTGCAGGGGGAAATCTACAAATCTTGAGGGGCATTCAGAATTCTGATGGGAAAATGGATGCATCTGGAATTTTAGCATGAAGTAGCCCCTTTTCCTCTCTTGAATGGCTTCTAATAGCCAGCAGAGGAGAGATATTACCAAACAGTTACAGAAGAACAGAGTGGACACCAATACCTAGAATAATCAAGGGCCCCCGTTATTTGTTTACAGCAACATCCGAGGTCTGTAAAATGAGTACCCAGTTTCCTGGGGGTAAAGTGTAGATAACTGGGGAAGGCAATGGCAAACCACCCTGTAAAAAGTCTGCCAAGAAAATGTCATGATGTGACGTCCCCCCATGGGTCAGTACTGACTCAGTGCTGACTACCTTTACCTTAAAGATACAGTGCCCAAGAGCAAAACTCTCCATACTTAATCACAGTGCAGGAAACTAATGGGATGCAGAAGAGTCAGGCTTCTTCAATCTGTTTATCCCCATATATCAGGCAAGGCCATAATGCTTCTGTGCTTGAGGGAGGTGTGCCTTGTCCCTAAGTGTGAGGTCTCAGTTGAGTCAAGGAGCACCCCTCAAGGAGTTCCTGTTCCATAAAAGCTTCATAGTCCCAAGTGCTTGATTTGAGGAACTTCATCCTTCAACTGATGCCTTAGCTTTATATGTACTGATTGATACCTAAGCTTTATATGTACAACTTAACCCATTCTTCCCATACTGATAACACTATCACTTGAAACTGTAAGGCAACCAATCCACTAGCACCAGGGCAAGTCCACTCCTACAAACTTCAGAGCAGAACAGGGGGTGGGGGACCAAAACTGTAGCTTGCAACAAATTGAGCCGGGGGGGGGGAGTCCTACTCAGCACTCAAACAGGTGACCAGCCTGCGCCTCCTTTGAAAATTGGGAGGCAGAGTGGATGGATGCCACATTGGAGATAGGTGAGAGAACTGGAAAGAGCAGTCTGCTGATGCTTTAAGTCCTCATCTGCCCACCCCTCACACTGTGCATCCCCTTGCAGACGCGAAGCCACACCCTCTGACTCCTTTCTGCAGGCTGCCAGCACAACCCCAGTAATCTAATCCACCCTCATATGAGTTAGATCAAGATGATTAGCTGTTTTTGTCTGTCTGTAGCAGTAGAAAAGAGCAACAGTCCAGTAGCGCCTACAAGACTAACAAAATTTGTGGTAGCGTATGAGCTATCATGAGTCACAGCTCACTTCTTCAGATATAGTTAGAATGTGAATCCATCTGTCCTTATATCTTGAAGAATGAAGCCAAATGATAACAGCCAGTGAATGACAATAGCAGGCATGATTGGATACGGTGGTGTATGCAGAGGGGTAGTGGGTGTGGAAAAATCAGCATTGGTAATGAGACAGGAAGCCTATGTCTTGATTCAGTCGAGGTGGAAGCATGGTCTTGAGCTTCATTATCAGTTGCAATTCAGCTGTCTCTCTAATGCAGAGGAGTTAGCCGTGTTAGTCTGTAGTAGCAAAATCAAAAAGAGTCCAGTAGCACCTTTAAGACTAACCCAACTTTATTGTAGCATAAGCTTTTGAGAATCACAGTTCTCTTTGTCAGATGCATGTCTGACGAAGAGAACTGTGATTCTCGAAAGCTTATGCTACAATAAAGTTGATTAGTCTTAAAGGTGCTACTAGACTCTCTTTCTAATCTCCCTTTGAAATTCCTCTGCAAGATAACTTCTACTTTTAGGTCAGCATCTGAATGTCCTAGAAGGTTAAAATGTTCCCCCACTGGTTTTTGAATGTTTTGGTTCCTGATGTCAGACTTATGTCCATTAATTCTTTGTCGAAGGGACTGGCCAGTTTGTCCAATGTAGAGGGTTGAAGGACACTGCTGACACGTGATGGCATAAATCACATTCGAGGATGAGCAGGAGTATGAACCCAAGATGGTATGGCTGATGTAGTTAGATCCACTGATGGTAGCTCATACCCTACCAGAAATTTTGTTAGTCTTACTCTTGCTCTTTTCTACCTCATATGAGTGGAGCTGGTTAAAGTGGAATTCTGAAGATAAAATCCTGAAGTTAAAATCTCTGATTCTAGGTATCTCCTCTCAACGTGGCACACAGCAAACAGGAATCATTCAAGGGCAGACAGGCCATTCAACTTACAGGAGAGATCCTACTGGACCACTGACAGCCAGAAGCAAGCACAGCCAAGGCCCAGCAACTCTGCCAGTGCTCCAGGAGCCACCAGGCTCACTACTCTAAACAAGGCCACCACTGGTTCAGAGGAATTTAAAGTCCAAAACTGAACAGGGAATGAAGAAACACACAATTACACATCAAGAAATCAAACAGATGTTGTATATACACACAGATGTTGTATATACACACATATACACATATACACATGGCTTTAGAGAACAAGGGCATGATGTGAAAATGTAAAGGAATGTTTATTAAATAAATAGGTTTCAAGAAGAAATTGGAAGGACAAGGGAGAGACAGTACATGGTTGGGCTCACTGGCTCAATAATGAGGAATGCTGCAATAGCAAGGTAGTGACCAGCATGAAAAATAAACCTAAATAATCCATCTTACTGCAAGTCATTTTATACAAGAGAAATCTATTTTCATTTGCCCATTATGTCACCACGGCTTAAGAAAGTTTGAGTGTCACAACAACCCTGTATGACTGGTGAAGTAAAAGAGGCTTTTATGAGACTACAAAGAAAGGCTCATAACTGAACTAGGAAGAGAATCTGGATTTCTTACACATCCAAGCTGACCACTCTATGCACTGCTCAAACCTGACTCTCTTAAATTTTTTTAATGCAAATTAAAGGCATTGTTATGGAGTAGAGACGCAAGACAGCATAGTAAGCAAACTAAACTACATGAACAGGAAACGTGATGAGAAAGAAAACCTTTGAGACTTAATAGAATCCTTCTTTCTAAATGTCTAGAAAAGAGAAATATAATTCTCCAAGTTTATCTGTATTCTTCATCTTCTCTCAAGAGGAGCAATCACAACTTCCCTTATCTGCTCTTTCTGAGGAAAATTAAATGACACCATTTTCACTGCTGTTTCAGAAGTTAATGCAATTATCAAGGTGAGAGGGCTAACCAGATTTCCTTCCAGCTAACAATGGCTAAACATAGCTAGTATGGGGAGCAGACAGAGTTCCCTTCTGTGAGAGAGTTAAGAAGGGCCCACCAAGCAACATGCTTACACTTCCAGTCCACCAAAATAGCATGCAAAAGCACCAGTGATGTCCTTCACTGTGAAGGAGGCGGGGAGAGGAAATCTGCCTCACCCACCTCTGCATTCTTAATACAGTTTTCACAAGCTGAGGGAAAGCAGGTATGAACCAAATCCCAAAGGAGACTCTCACAGTTCATCCCATAAGAGTAATTAGGCCATCTCCTTTTCTGTGTCAGTTGACCCATGCAGAGCTGGAAGCACTGGTAAGATTAAAGGTTGGGGAATAAGTTGTAACTATACATTTGAAAGTCCCAAATGCTTCCTTTCCTCCAGTGTTGGAACTTGGCTGTGCTCACGCTGAATTGTACAGGTCCTAGAGATGCTACAGCTGCAATTATTACCAGAAGTTTTAGTAGTCAGAGAAAACAATGTTAAATCTACACTGGTGTGACTTATTTTCCCAATTCATTCCACATATGAAATTTATATTTCCTCTCCTGAATTTGGGAAGAATTCTAAACAAATAACATGCATGACAGAGTGCTCCCTAAAAGCTGGAAACATATCCTTGTTACAGTTATAACTGATATGGGTGTCTCAAACCAAAATTCACTAGAAAGAGGAGGAAAAACATTGGGCATCGTTTTAATAAAGCCTGGTGGCGGTAGCAAGAGTTCTAAGCAACAGAAATCCCAGCTGCAAAGTCTGCCTTGTTAAAAGGATGAGAAATAAACAATCCTGATACAAATATGATAATGTGACAGGTTCATTCACAGCTTTAAAGTTGCTTGGCTTTTATTTTGGGTCAGATACAATAAAATCTCCAGTACTATAATTTTCCATTAATATTTTGAAGAAAATTTAGTGTCACATTTGAAACGCAAGCCTTTGTGATTCTAGTATTCCCTACTAGAGACAGGCATGGAACAGGAAAAAAATGAATTGCTTGGTTCAAGGTTCGCTCATTTTGCCAGAAAACGAACCACGAACTTCCGAACCACACCCTATTCCCGAACTGGTTCGAGTTCGGGGTTCTGCCGCCACCTGGCGGCACCCCCTGTGCCCACCTGCACGGCCCTATGGGCGACCGCACACCTGGTGTGTGGGTCATGTAGGAGGCAGCCCCCTCCTTGCAAAACCAACTCCACCCAGACACTGTCCCCAGCTGGAAAGGGGCTCAAAATAAAATGAAACAGTGTGTGCACTGATGGTGTGCGCAGCAGAGACATTTGAGCAACCCTGTGCAGATGTGAATCTGCACACCAGAGGCATGAGCCCAGTGGCACTGGCTGGAGAGGCGCTCCAAATAAAAGTGAAGGGCACTGGAGGAGTGTGCAGAAAAGAGGGCAGACTTCACTGCACCACACAAAGAGCAAACAGCCCCATGCAGGTGTGAGTTAGCTCACCAGAGGCGGAAGCCCCCCAAAACACCACCCAGTCAGTGGTGCAGGCTGTAGAGGCACTCCAAATAAAAGTAAAGGGCACTGGAGGAGTGTGGAGAAAAGAGGAAAACCGCACTACACTACACAAGTGCACACAAGTGCACACACACAGGGAGCCATCCTACAGGTGAGGCTCCTTGGAGGGGGGCCCCCCACACAAAACAGAAGACAGACCCTCCAAAAAGCAGAGGAAGAAAGAAAAGCAAATAAAAGAAGGGCTCCTTGGGGAAGGGGGTCCACAAACCCCCAGAAACCAAACCAGAAGATTGGAGCTCAAAAAAGCAGAGGGGGAGAAACAGAAAAAGCAAATAAAACTCACTTAGAAAAGCAAGAACCCAGTCCCACTCAAAGGCCTAGAACTAGGCTGGGGGGGGGGGTGAAAAGCTAGCATTGGAATGGGGTGGGGGAAGAAAGGGAAAAAAGCACCCTTTTCCAAGAACCTCCCCCAGTCCCCAGTAAGAAAAGGAAGAAAGAGAAAAGAAAAGAGGATTTTTAGTGCCTTCCCAAGAAGCAAGAAGTAGCTTCTGCCCATCTCTATTCCATACGACAATGTCCTATGTCTATTTCCTATGAACCTTCACTAACCTAGATACATTTCTACCTTATGTTATGAAGGCATCAAAATTTACCTCATTTTTCTCCAAGAAACCTTATGTATGGGGTTATGTACACTATTCATGTTAATTTGCCACTTCATCTCCAACCCACTGACTGGAACAGTTAATCTTTTTATTGAATGTTGTTTTCATCTGCATTTATACTAATGTTCCTTAGAACGCTAGCATTTCTGGTTCCTCTGTAATAACTGTCTGCACCCTAGTTTGTGTGTGTGTGTGCGTGTGTGTGTGCATGCGCATATATATGTACACATGCATGCATGCAATTGATAAGGTATATTGTGGCACACAAAAGCTTAAGTGACACATTTAGTCTAAAGTGTCATCATAAGAATATTTGCTATTTTTTAACGTAGTAAAACAATATTTAGTAAGAGTGTGAAGATTACTTACACATTTGCATACATATGAAAGAATTTTAAACCTGGTAGGGAACTGTTACTTTCAAGGTACTCAAAAAAAGGAAACCATTTCTCCATAAAGTTTGTAGTTCTTGGAAAGTGCTCTACCTGATAAACTTTATCATATAATTTCTCCAAAATAAAGTGATCCCAAATTTTTGCATACCAGTTATCAATTGATGGGATGGATTTCGATTTCCAAAGAGCAAATAGCATGCTCGTTGCGGCCACTAATAATGTGGCTTTAAGGTCTTTCATTATCGTGGGTACGTGGGTCTGGCATTTGTCCCACTGATCTAAAAGAAGGATTTCTGGTGCCAGCGGGATGAATATTTGCTATTTTCACAAAACCAGATATTATCTGAAAAGGAGAATGTATGGCTACATGTTCTATAAAATTTAAGCACATTTATTCCCCGCAGCAAATCAATTTGGACGTTATTTGCATTTCCTAGTTGCAAAAGACAACCTGAGATAAAATGATACACTGTGGTTTGCCAGGGACTACTAAAACCAATAATCCGACCACTGGATAAAGCAATTTTATGGCATTCTCTCTATCTTTCTCAGCAGAAACTATGAAAGAAAGTGCTTACTTCTTTCTTCTCACTTTCCACATGCATATATGCCGAATAAATCATCAGTATCATTTGTTGGATGAAGTGATTTCCCCTGCCCTTATAAAAAGCTTGTTGCATTTCTCCATCCCTATCCCTTATACTATAAATGCTCCCTCTGAACTAAAGTCATGCACTCAGCTGCAAGTCGTCAGACACTGATTATTCGAGCAATGCCCATACATGAGTGAACCAACCCCTTTTTACAGAAGAACAGAGTCGTTATCAAGATGATTAAAGTTACCTGGTGCCAGAAAGAAGCACTTGGGGGGGGGGGGTGATGAATCCACCATTTTTAGAGGTCTCTGAAGCACACAGTGATGGCGGTTTATATTTTTTTAATAAGATTATCTTTGTCACTTCACAGGGAATAGATCCAGAGGGACAGAAAGACTACATTTGCAATTAAATAAGTCTCTTGGAAAATCTCTCTGACACTAACATATATAACAAATAATGTGCCTGCCAGACATTCTGAGACAAAACTGAGACTTTCTGCAAAGAACAATATAGAATATAAAAATCATGTAACCAAGGTGTCTTAATTTTATTTTATGACAATAATTCTGGAGTTTCCTTCAAGATTTGGGACCCTATAACCCCAGGTATAACATTACTGCTGTTTGTGGGATTTCTCCATAGACTGAGAAAGCTACCTATAATTTTTTTCTTCTACTTGTTATAGCAAATTTATTTGATTCAAAACACTGAAGTGGGTTACACACAAATTAGAAGCTACTTCTAGAATTGAGGGGGGAGGGAATTAATACTTGTAATGCCCTTCTTCTTTGAATGATTTGTGTGACAAAACAAGCAAAGGATTACCCAATTGTCAAAATAGGTCCTATGTTGAGTCATAAAGACTTCTACACATTTTTCTTTTTAAGATCTTGATCTGTGAGCCCAGGTTTGACTCCACAGGAATAGTGGTTCCTAATCGAGTGAATCCAAGTCATATTCATGAGGCTGTGGGAACAAAAAGAATTCTTAATCTCTGTACCAATGTATAATCTTGGTTTGGGGTTGCCTAACATTGGATGAAAAACATTTTTCAGCCTTTAATTAGTTTTTCTAAATATTTCCCCATTTGGCATTAAAAATGTAACAGTAATTTGCTTCTTTGCATTTAAAAATAAACAAACCCAAAAGACAATAGGAACCGAATTAAAAATGTGAAAATTTATTTCTAAGATTAATTTAAAAGGGTAGGGAATAAGAAGAGTAAAGAGAACTTAACAGTATTGCAGCAACCATTGACATAGAGATGGTACATTCATTTGGACCAATACATGAGATGAGAAGTATTTAAACACTGTACCCACCACATACAGTTTCATGACCAAAAAGAACACCTACCAGTAACTTGCACACAGAGGCAGATTTAACATTTAAATCAGCTACCAGCTGTTAAGGGTAAACACAACACAGAAAGAGAATTGCTAGTCTTTCCCTTTCAGATACCAACATGCCACTCCTCAGTAAGGTGTGAAGGGATACATACTAGAAAGCAGCTTACAGACGAAGCACATCACACTGAACCTGCTTGCCTGCAGAAAATGTATTAAGTCTTGCAGATACAATCTGTCATCCTCTGAGTTTATCCAAAGAGGCAACTCCCTGACATTAGACGCCAGCTAATTGTCCTCCTTTGTAGATCTCTCTTGGAGGGATCACTAAGGACCTATTATATGTGCAAAAGTCAACTTTCCTAACACTGTATGTGTGGCGTTTCCAACCTAACAGCCACTCCTCTTCTGGCCAGTAGTTACTCAAGCACCTAGACACTTGAATGTATACCTGAACTTAACTGTCACACTAGTCCGGAGCATTTGACCAAAGATTATTTTATTGTAGAACACAGAGGGTGAAAAAGAACAGAATAGGAAGAAAACAAATGGTATACACACTACTTAATTCTCTACTCTGTTTCGGGACTGACAATCATCAGCCGAGCTAGTCCTAGGACACAAGGATGTCAAGCACTCTAAAGCCCATCAGAGCCATAACGGACAGCATGGTCTCCAGTTGGAGGTTCCACATCATACCCCCCTCTCCTTTCTCAAAAAGAGACTTCTGTGGGCAGGGATGAACTGGCCAATGCCACCAGGAAGAGTCCACGTGGGCTGATGGCCTGAGGTCCCCAGCCTACACAGCAAAGATAGTCCCAGTCTACCCTGCCTGGCACAGTGAAGGATGTACCTGGCCTGGCACAGCAAAGGAAAGGCTTGGCTCATGCAGGACTTGCCCTGCCCTCAAAGGCCCAGGCTGGGCTTGGCCTGGCCTCACTCACACGACACAGCAAACAATTTGCCACCTAAGTCTCACAGTGCAGGGCAGATCAGACTGGCTTATTCTCCATCTCTTGGGGTGAGGGACCAGGGAGGAAGCGGCAGTGGGGTCAGAGCAGACTGGGGACAGGCCCTTTTCCAGGGCCATTTTCCCTTCCAGTTCCCCCCTGGGCAAGTCAGTAAGTTAAACAAATATCCTAAATATCTGCTTTGTGAACAGTCTTTAAAAACAAAAGTTCATAATGTGAATGACTAATGCAGCACCCTCTAAAATGACATACCCAACTAGACATTTGATCATGTCTTTGTCTAGCTGTTTCCCACCTTACACTAGGTCCTTGTGATTTCATTAAATTCTACAACATATTTTGAAATAACCCAAAGAAATATGGTCCTTAGGGTAAAATACTGTGACAATGATAATAATTCTATCAAATGATACTGCATATGGCTTAACAGTTCCCAAGAGATTTCTCCCCTAATTAAGTATGTCCAAGGAAAAATGGCCTTAGGACTTTTTCCTCCTTTTCAGAAAAGCATGCTCAGTTTTCTATACGAGATTTTTATATCTGACTATGTGAACCTATATCTATATTTGGATTTGAGGCCAGTGTTTGCTACACTACCACATTTATTGAGGGCAGACATTAAAGAAGGTTTCAATGCTTCAGTCATAAAGCTGGCCCTTGAGCAAGCCTTTATTTCTCTGACTAACCTAGCTTACATGGCTGATCAGAAGGGGGAAAAAAGATGCACACCTACACTGGAAGCTTTTAGCCAGGGTAACAGTCTCACAAATATTAGTCAGCTTTATATTTAGCTTCTGTTTTGTGTGCCACTTAGTACACATTCATCACAATATTTATTAAAAATAACTATTGCATTTAAATATACTTTGACTGACTTAAAATGAATGCTTTAGCTCTTATACTTATTAACTGCAGAATGATTACAAAAATTGTTACAAATTGACAATTTGGTTTTCAAGATAAGACTGTATGGAATTAGGTCAACAAACCAGTCTTGATGTCCTCCATGAAATAAGATGTCAGTCAAATTGAAGGACTGCCTAAGAAAAGTATATGACGTTCAAACACTAGAAAATATATCAGGGACAAACAGAGGTTAGCTGAAAGCAATGCTCCAATAAATTAATGGAGCTGTTCTCAGCCAGCATTTAATTTAAGTTCTTAAAAAATCTCTAAATTACCTCAGGTCCCTTATGGTATTCTGCTTGCCATTAGTATCACAGAGTGTGAATAGAAAGGCTGCCAAGGGAAACAAAGTTATCCCAGCTCAAAAGCCTTTTGTTTCTCATACTCTTCCTTATCACCCAAATTATATAGATCATGATGTCTGAAGGGGGCCACTTTGGGATAACACAAACCATATAAGGCTGTTGTTCCTGCTTCGGTGTAATACTTAAGAAGTTAGTCTCAGAGGTGTGATTGGTGGCACAATGAAAACATTAACTGAGCTATACTGTTTATTGCTGCAAGGTTTTTTGAATTTATCTTGTTAGAGGCTAGCAAATAAGCATGACATTTTCAAAGCTGGAGATAGTATTATTTCCTTCTTATTCACAATTCTAAAACGTATTTTCTGATTCAGAATCCACAGAAGAACTCTACAGCAAGCTTTACCTTCCACAGAAGTGCCCTAAACATGTTCCTATATGCTGCTAGAAGTATTATTCTAATTTGAGGTCTGTTTTACCAAAGGGAACAAATCAGAGCAAAAAGTGAAGGGAAAAGGGGTGGGGGAAGTCTTTTTTATTATTTTGTTTTAGCAACAACCACCAAACCTTGTGAACAAAAACAAACACTCAATTCACAAGTGTTGTAGTTAACAAGGAGAGTCAAGGACTAATCTACCATGTTAATTGGATTGAAATTTTGGAGTTGGTCGATTTTAACAGGGCACTAAGAAAAGTTTCAGCCCTCTGAGGCAAGGAGCCAAGGGAACCAAGAAAAGGCAGGAAACACAACTTTGGGTATTGCCAGTGCTTATTCAAAGAGGCAACTGTCATCCATAAAAGGCAAGGAGCAGCTAATTTCCATGAAAATGAGCTTTCCTTTCACCCCACCCCCTCTCCCCCACCTCACCAATTTAAATCTCATTAGGGTTACCAAAGACAGTACCCGGGGAAGATTTATCAGGACGCTATTCCCATCATTACAACAATAAAAGTGTGACATGAAAAAAGCCCATTCAAGTGACAAACCTTTGCATAAAGTCAGTTAACCAATTATACACGCCTTCTGCATTCAGGGCTCATAGAAAATGGAAACAATTAACTAGATGTGATTGCAGGATCAGATCCTTGGACAGGACAGATGAAATACAGCATTTCAATGTGACTGAGAGGATGTGTATGGGTGTGTGTCTGTCTGTCTGTCTGTCCATGTGAGTAAAGTGAAAGTGAGAATACAAATCACAAAGCATTGATCATTGCCAGATTACATGGGTTAACATTTATTCATTGCAAAAAATTCAATCACACATCCCATTTGAGGTGCAAATCTCCATATAGTTGGCAAAAAAGCGGGACGTGTGGAACTGTCTCTATACTGCTATGATCGCAGTATCTCGGTATGGGATCTTATTATATTAATTCATTACGGACTCACCAGAAGATCTTAAAATAAAATTTCTAAAAATCTTATACAATTATTCACATATATCTCCAGTAGTGTATGCCACAGGATATTACTGTAAGTATTCAGGACCAATATATTTTGAATCCCTGCCATTTACCAGGATTCTCCCAATGCTAGAGAAAAATATATGGGCTTAACTTCTTTTGTGCATCAAACAGGGCTCCAATATCACCAAGACCTCCCACCTTTCTCATCTATTGAGAAACAGAATCATAGCCCTTCATGTCTCCTCCAGGATGACAGATCAACACAGAAGGGACACTTAAGGCAATAATCCGATGGGAGTGAGCTATTCCTGCATTAGGCCACACAATGGTTCACACAATGTGACTATGTGCAGGAATCTTGTATGGCACAACACTCCTGACATAGTGCCACTTCAGAATACAGCTAAACAGTACCATGCTTAAAAGTTCAATTGTCAAAACTCCCTGCATGTTTAGAAAAGTGCCTGTCTTTCTCCCTTATACTTAAGTTTTCCATGGGCAGAGATTTGCCCAAGTGTTTTGTTTTTATTTTGGAAATATTAACATTTATTCTACATTCTGCACCTGCAGTCTGAAGCTGCAGAGTCCTAAGAGAGCTGCTTGAATGTTATTGTTGAACATACAGTTCAGTTTTCATTTGTGCCAATCTAGGAGAAAAGGATTTTTTAAACAAAAGAAAAGAGAACAAAGCTACTTGTAAAACCCTTTGAGCTTTATACTTAGTCACACACAACTACTGCCTAATTGTGGTGGGGGGGGTAGTATTTCCTCTGTGTCCTGAATCTCATCTTGGGAACATATATATATGCTGCTCAGAGGTTGAAGCTCACAGCATCTACCCCTTCCCCACTCCACTTCCACAATAAAACACAAAACCAAAATACATCTTTACTTGGCTTCTATTATCCTCTCATCACAAGTACTGCCAGGGTCTACCATCCAGCACAATGCGTTAATGAGCAGCAAAGCACCATTTTGATAGCCTGGCTGCCTTCTTAGACACTTTCTATTATACATTAGATTTCAAGAGGCAAAATGCTGCCAGCACTGTCTGGTACCCAAAGAGAGAAGGGGTGGGGGCAAAATCTCCCTGAAGTTTATCTGTTCTGTCTGACGAAAGTGGTAGCAGTAATGATGTGTTAGCTTTATCAGAAAAAACAAATATGCCTAAAAATAATGATTTTATTTTGCTTTGTTCTTTCTTGGACTGAAAAGAAATCTTTAATGTTTTGCACTCATGTTTCAGACATGGAAGTAATGGTCAGTTACAACAAACTTGATCAAGAAAAAGAAATTAAATGCTATTAATACACACATGCAGAGTGATTTTGAGCAGTACAATTTTGCCCTTTTTGCTTGCTGATTAAACAAAAAGGGAGGTGGGAGGAGCAAAGAGACTGCAGCATCCTGGATGCAGCCTCAGAAACACTTTAAAGCTGTCATGGAAGAAACATAGTGAGCTAAAGATGGGGTGCCAAATGAAATGACTAATAGGAAGACTGCAAATGGTGGCAAGTCTATCTCCCCCTCTCCTGCCCTTTACAGGACTGTAGATACCAACTGTACATATTTCAGATACGGAACCATCTTGGAAAAGCAGAGATACCAATATAACAGCCACATAAACTAGAGATGCCATATGGTGCCTTTTGTGTGATTTCAATGTTGAAGAACTCTGGGTATTAAAATATGTTTCATCTACAACAGAAGAGTTTGTTTAGTAAGACAAACTAGTTATGCAATATGCATGGTTATCTTCAGCTTACTAAAATAACAGAGAAAACAAATAATTTCATTGCAGAAGGGCCATTTATAAGTAAAAGAACATTCACTGTAACTTCCTGAATTAGGATACATTTAAAACATTTCTGTGCGACTTCTGATCATGCTCTTCAAGGCAGATCCATGATCACATCATGGATAACCATGGCCAAATCTTGCTTTTGCAAGAAGTAGAGCTGGAAAACCAACTAAAATTGATTAAAAGTTTTACACGCCAGCGCTTATCAGTACATTATTTATATGGGCTCCTTCTTGCTTTGCTCCTTCTCATCAAAGTACACAGACAACTTTTTATAGTGTATTTATTTCCTTTATTGAAATTACACTCTAGTATCTTAATAAAGCAAGTTATCAAAATATATATGGTTATTAATATAAATCCTACAAAAACAGAACACAGAAAGGCAATAAGAAGTAGGTTGGCTAACATTTCCTAATTAACTCCAAGTTTAAAACAATCAAAGTTTCTGTAAAATGCATTAAGATTTCCATAGCATACAATGCAAAGATAGAATTCTCACCTAGATTCTCATGAGATTTCTTCCAATCAGTATTCCAACATACCATCTGAATTTGCATGTTTTATAGGTTGTCTTATGCAAATACCTAAGATCCTTTTCATGTGATAGCATAAACAAACTATGATTGGTTTGATGCTTCATTAAATATTCATAATTAGCCAAAAATGATGTTATACCCAACTTGCAAAACAAAACTATAAATCTGCGAGAAATTACAGAAAGAGTTAAATTGGTAGATTACTATTGGTCTATTCTTTGATCGAGGAACATTAATCTAGACAGAGTCCATTATTTTTAATTGGCTGTCAAAGATGAAAAGGACACCCGCTTTAGTTACCTAACATTCTGAAAAAAACACACAGACAGTTCATGCAAAGTTTAGAAGTTCACCTAGAATACAAGTGTATTGCTTTGTACTGCTTACTGCAATGTGCTTTAATCTATATTACTGCAACACCTGCACCCTCTCCCAGCTCCCCTCACCATCTATATATCTCTGGCCAATTTCTTCATACCCTCCTTGCTTGTGACGAAGAGTGCTATGGTTCTCGAAAGCTTATACTACAATAATGTTGGTTAGTGTTAAAAGTGCTACTGGACTCTTTACTATTTTGCAACTACAGACTAATATGGCTAACTTGTCTGGATATTAGAATTTATGTATTTTCCAATATTGTTTTGCATCTGAAATAAACTGTATACCTCATATCTACAAACCTATAAAAGCAAAATCTCATATTACGATTATTAAAAAATTTAACTTACCATCTAAAATCACTTTACCTAGCATGCTGGCTAACTGAAAGCCAACCTACACATAAAGACCTTCAACTAAGATATCCCATGATTTTTTTAAATGCTAAAAGCAATGCGTGATTCATGAGGAAAAGGCTTAACTCTTCCCTGGCTTGTGCTGTTTTTTTCAGTGTCAACAGCCCCTATCCCCACCCCCAAGAGCTGGAGAAAACAGCAGCAAGAGGTTGTGACTGAGACTGGACGAAATGACACTGGGAAACCCTCTCACATCTCTCTAACCATTTCACTGATCTAGAGCTCTCTTCCCCCCGCCCCCAGTCTGTAGCTACTTTCAGCATTTTATAAAAACTGAAGGTTATCTGATTGCGAATCTCTTGTAGTCATGTCTAGTTTGGCCCTAAAGTTTGCCAAGCAAAGGACAGTCAAGATCTGTTTCCCTTCAATGTACTACAGTAGGATATATCAGGTTCCAGTAAGTTTGATCACTCTGGAAGTCATCTAAGTCTCTCTTGATTAGCATCACCACAGCAATTATCCTGGTTTTGATGCTGTTACCATTTTGCTGACTGCCGGGCATCAGTAACTTGCTGTTTCACCTGAAAGGAGGCAGTGCAATTTTGCCAGCCCTTAGGTCCCAACTTCAATAGCCAAACTTGTAACACTCCGCAGGACTCTTTATACATGACATTTTTCCAGTAAGAATTTTCATGTATGAGAAAGAATTTATATCACCATTTATTAAAATGATGGTATTTCTCCTTATACATGTTTGGAAGTTACAGTGATCAAGTGGGTGGTGGGTGAGCTCTTTTCCCTTGCACAGGTTATGTTTGTATGGTGAGATGCCATTTTTGACCACTGTCTTGTTATGTACAACTCTGCTGCTGTAGCATAGTGGTTAATTGGCTGGGCTGCAGATCAGCACTCTGCTGGTTTGAATCTCACTACTATTATGAGCTCAGTAGGAGGCCTTGAGTAAGCCACTCAGCCCTAGCTGTATTGTGGGGTAGAAATATCACTGAATTTGTTCACTGCTCTGAGTGGGGCACGCAGAGCAGTATACACGTACAGTTATCAACTCAAAGGCTATTCATGTATTCTTTTTCCTTATTATAGCTACAGATATGTGTAAAGAGTTCTTACGGGATTACCTTGGGTTTGGTGCTCAATGTAGTTTGCTCATACTAACTCCTATATGAGCCTATTTGCATAGATCCTAGAGTTGCCAACAACCAGGAGAAAAAAATGTCTTGCCCCTTTAACAGAGGCTTAATGTGATGAAATAGGCAGCTGAAGCTTTTCATGGCACATCAAAAATAACATCACCTGGTAAATAACATCCCATTAAACTTCCGTTAAAGGGGCAGGAAGTTTTTTCTCCAGGCTGGTAGCAACCTAACAAGTTCAGGGTTACACATACCTTCACCTAGGTAATTAGATTTTATAGCACATCTTGACCATATGGCGTGAATATTAACGTGTCCACATATCCAGTTCAATAACAAATCCAAGAACTGGAAATGTGAGAGGAAGAGAGAAAAATGCATATGTCCTTTATTGGCAAGGGGATACACAGGGGTATTTTTCCATTAAGGAAAACTTGCAGAAGTGCTTGTGATTAACTATCTCATCAAACCTAAGCATAATTATGATCTGACTTGGTATAAGACTACTCTGCTCACAACCATGCACGCTATCTGTATTACATAATCTAGGGAAATAATTACGGCAGGAAAGAGTGGTGCAACTGAACTAGGTAGTAAGCTCTCTGTTTAACATGCTTGCTTGAACTTCCTCTTGCTGTTATGAATACCATAAGATTAATTCTGACAGATTAATATACTCTTGATTAATACTACTCTTGCCCAAGTCTATGACTCTCAGTACTTTGTTTTATCTACAGCAGGACTTGGAGAATTCTAGAAATAAGATCAACTAGAAAACTACGGGAAGATAAGCTGTGGATCTGTTTTCAGACAAACAAAAACACTGGAATATGTGCAAAACTCTTCCATTAACACATGAATAACAAGCTAAGGGAAACTCAGATTGAGCAAGATTTGATCAAATGGAATAGATTGAATTTGTCATGGCTGGGAAGGATTGCAGCAGTTAAAATGAATGTGTTACCAAGAGTAATGTTTTTGTTACAGACAATACCAATTATCCGAGACTCTAAGCAATTTGAAAAATGGCAGAGGAAAATATCAGATTTTGTTTGGGCAGGCAAGAAGCCTCGAGTGAAAATGAAAGTTTTACAAGATGCAAAGCAAAGAGGCGGAATGCAACTACCCAATTTAAGACTTTACTATGACGCAATTTGCCTAGTGTGGCTGAAAGATTGGATGACGTTGAAGAATAAGAAATTATTAGCCCTAGAGGGATACAAAATAATATTTGGATGGCATGCATACCTATGGTATGACAAAGTAAAAGTGAACTCTATGTTCCTACACCATTATATACGGAAAAGCCTATATGCAACCTGGAAGAAGTATAGAGACTTCCTACAAGAAGGAACCCCCATGTGGGTAGTTCCGTATGAAGTAATAGATCCGAGAGCTGTCTATACTGAGCAACAGTGTTTAACATATAAGGAGATAACCCGAATAGAATCTTCTAAACTTAAAATAAAGACGCAGGATGAGTTATCTCCCAATTACGACTGGTTCCAGTACAGGCAGATCAGAGATCTCTACAATTCGGATTGTGCAAAGGGAGGCATAAGAACAGAGAATTTGGAACTAGAGCAGACACTTTTGAAAGAGGATAAGAAGGAAATTTCCAAGGTATATCAAGTACTGTTGAAATGGTATACTGAAGATGAAATAGTCAAAGTACAAATGGTGAAGTGGGCCATAAATTTTAATAAAGAGATAACAATGGAGGCATGGGAATACTTGTGGAAAAACACAATGAAGATTACAACGTGTACTAATATCAAAGAGAACATTTACAAAATGATCTATCGTTGGTACATGACACCAAAGAAGATTGCGCTAGGGAATTTGAACACTTCTAATAAATGCTGGAAATGTAAAAAACATGAGGGCTCTCTGTATCATATGTGGTGGACGTGTGAGGTAGCCAGGCAGTACTGGGGAGAAATAATAAAAGTAATTAAGTGAGATTCTACAATTTCAAATTAATAAGAACCCAGAACTCCTGCTACTGAACTTGGGAATGGAGAACATTCCAGCCCAACATAGAACATTGTTATTTTACATGACAGCAGCGGCCAGACTTTTGTATGCGCAAAAATGGAAAGTACAAGAAGTGCCAACTATTGAGGATTGGACTTACAAATTGCTGTATATGGCCGAAATGGACAAAATGACGAGAAAATTGAGAAATCTGGACCCAGGACAGTTCAACACAGATTGGGGGAAGCTGAAGCAATATGTGCTGAAGAAATGGGAGGTGGGAAGAGAACTGTGGCAGTTCGAGAATTACTGAAATATGACGAAATGTAGAGGGGGGTGACTTTACCGGAGGGTAGAGAGAGAAATGAAAATGTCTAAGCAGCTATTTTGTTAGATTGTTATATATAGAAAAACATATAGAATATGGATAGAAAATAATTAACTATAAGGACCGACTAATTAATAAGGTTTCTGGTATAAACGTGTAACATGTTAAACTGAATAAGTCTAACTTATAACTTTTGATGATAGTTATATAAAGTAATATACGGAATATAAGTCAAATTGGTTGACTTATATAAATGTATGGGTTATATGGTATAAGGCTTATAGAAATATCTGAAACCAGGAAACTACGAAATTATGTTAAAAAGGGACAAATTGTTTGTCTAATGTGGAAGAAGGGACTTAAAGATAAGATAAGGTATAGAGTATTAAAAATAGTTAAAGAATTATTGCTTAGATTAAAGGGAAAATACAGGTTTGTTAGATAGATGAATTTAAAATGAGTAAGAGAAAAGGGACAAAGGGTTGGAAAACTGTTGGAAGTCAAAAGAAAAGGGGGGAAAGGGAGGGGGTTAGAAATTGGGAAAGGGGAATTGATTGTAATATGTAATTATATGATTCTAATTCCAATAAAAATTTTATTAAAAAAAAAACAAGCTAAGGGAAACCTACAGTAAGAATGTTGGAGAGTACAAATTTATTTTGCCCAATACAGGGCTTGGGTAAGTAAGCAACATAAAAAGGACCCTTACTCTAGTAAAACAATCATGATTTTGTTTGATAGAATCTCCTGCTGGCAACACATGCTATATGCACACACCCACCACTGCCCACTGATCTGGAACTGGAATGTAGATACTAAACCATCCTTTTAAAATTTCATCTTATTCTTATGGGAAAGGATAGCAATGATGTGTTTGCTTCACTAAACCACTTCTTTACTGAACAATATGACTCTCAAGACATAGTGTGATGACAGCACTAATAAATACTCATCTACTTGGACTGCCTTCCTTTTCCACTCTCCAGAAACAAATTTATCTGGCTCTTCTCCAGCCATGATAAGATATCCACATATTACTCAGCAATACAATCCGTTCAGAATACATTAATATGGGACATATAGATAGGGTGAAGAAATAATAGTAACATTCGATTTATATACCACCCTTCAGGACGACTTAACACCCACTCAGAGTGGTTTACAAAGTATGTTATGATTATCCCCACAACAAAACACCCTGTGAGGTGGGTGGGGCTGAGAAAACTCCTAGAAGCTGTGACTGACCCACGGTCAACCGGCTGGCTTCAAGTGGAGGAGTGAGGAATCAAACCTGGTTCTCCAGACTAGAGTCCTGCGCTCTTAACCACTACACCTATCTATGATCGCTACCTCTTCTATGACTGCCCTCGGCTATGCATTTTACCCACAGCTATGACTTATGCAGGTCTTTTATTAGTATCCAAAGTAGCCTATGTATAATGGCACCAGAGTATTTTAATATAAGTTTTAAATCTGTTTTTAAAGTTGACTATTAATTTATTGTGTTTTAATGATGATATGAGCTGTCCTCCTGAGCACATTCGTGGGGAGGGCGGGATATAAGTCAAATAAAATAAATAAATAGCCTTTTGTATTCTGATTTCATAGACTCTCTTCTCATTTTCCCATCAATTCCTTGTTCACAGTGGTATACTCCTGTGTATTCATTGACACACAATTACACACAACCTTCCTTGCACCCTCACAAGCCAGCACTCTGTACCAACAGCATATTTAAGATATAGAAAATACATCCGTCTGGTCACAAACGTATTTTATTTATGTCATTTATAGTCCACCTTTCTCACTGAGACTGAAGGCAGATTACATAATGTGAGATTATTACAATCAGTATCAAGGACATTTCTATAAACAATGCCATAGGGTAAATAAATACAAGTGTACAAACACATAGCATTAGCAAGCATCCATGCCATTGTTATATTCTGCATCCATGCCATTGTTGTTATATGCCATTATTGTGATCTGCAAGCATCCATGCCATCACTGTGTTGTGCATCTTACACTACATCTTAAACTTATACTGATATGATGCCAAAGTTCAATACTGCATCTTATGCATTTTATTTAAGTCATCTGAAGGTGTCTAGATTGCTAATACTAATTTCTAGAGGAGCAAGTGTTATCTCTAAGAAATATGCACTTTCGTTTCTGAGTGGCCTTGGGCCGAAGCTGCAGCTGTGTACTGAAATGTATCTTTTCACAGGAGGGAATGATTCCACTCTGTATTTTGTCTAGACTGCTTTGTTCCCATGCCACCACAGAGAAAGCCAGTGTACGGGCTGCTGTTGATTTCGCCCATATGCAGGCTGGCACCTGCAAGAGACCCTGTTCAGATGAGCGAAGCTGCCGTGGAGGGACAAAGGGAGGGAGGTGGTACCGTAGCTATGCCAGGCAAAGGCTGTGAAGAGCTTTGTATGTAATAACCAATACCTTGAATTGAGCATGGTAACTGATAGGTAGCCAATGAGTGACTGTAAGGATGGGAGTGATATTCAAGCTCCTGCTCGCTCCTGATAATAGTTGAGCCGCAGCCTTTTGCACTAATTGGAGCCTTATAGTTGACTTAGATGGGAGACCAATATATAGTGCATTACAATGGTCAAGTTTTGATGTTAGCATAGCATGGATCCAGGTGGCCAGGTCAGCCGTGTTGAGGTAAGAAGCTATCTTCCAGGCTAGAATGAGATTGTTGAAAGCATTTTTTGCAGCTGCCTTTCTAGTAGCAACGCTGGATCCAGTATAACCTCTAGGCTCTTAACCGAGTCTGCAAGCGTCAGACAAACTCCATCAAAAGTGGGGAGTACAATGTCTTTCAAGATCTCTGCCTTCCCAACAAGTATCATTTCAGTCTTGTCTGGATTCAATTTCAATCTGTTATTTTTTCAGCCATTTCACTACAGCTATCAGGCAGCGAGCTAAGATTTCTACTGCATCCTGTGAGGACCTGGATAGCGAGATATAGAGTTGATGTCATCTGCATATTGATGATATCCATTGCTGCGAATGAGCTCCTAAAGGTTTTACGTAGATTTTTTATTGAAAACCAAGATTTCAGACAACTAACACAGCTGCAAAAAGAAATTCTGTCAATGGGAACACTAACATTAAACTGCCTTTTCATCACAGCTACGACAGATGATGTTCTTTAACATATGAAACAGTTTTAAACTGATCTGTACCATTGGTCTATCAATGTTAGTATTGCCCACTCTGCATGGCAGTTGTTCTCCAGGATCTCAGGCCAAACGGATGTGCCTACCTCAGAGCATACATATTAAAATTTTATATGTATATGTTGCCTACCTCAGAGCTATGGTCTTAATCACGGAGTCCTCAGCTCTAGGGGTGTGCACTGGAAAAATTTCCATTTCAGTTTTGAACCTGGAGTTTCAAAACAAACTATGTACTGCTAATGGTTTTTCTGGGTAAGGCATTACCAGTTCAGATCTATTCTGTTTGGAGGGTTTTTTTATCATGAGTTTTGACCCCATTCTTTGCAATGAAACCTTTGAGGCTCTTTGGAGCAGCTGTTAATGGCACTAAAATCACATCAAACACACTCTTCCTTCCAAACAATCAACCCACTGAGTTAGACTGTACACGACAAGGTTCAGTGTTTACGGATCCCAAAGAATGCTTTGGGAAGATGTTGAGGTTAGGCGACCGTTGGGCAGCTGCTCATGTGCACACTATTCTTTTCGGGGGGGGGGGGGAATGAGGTTCTGGAACAGCTGTTTTCATGCTTAATCAAAAAACACATCAAACATTAGTCTCTCTCCATCTAAGCCATCAATCCACCAAGTTTTTCCTCAATCACAATAAACACACAGAACAACAGACCCCGAAGAAGGCTAGTGTCAGCAGGAACAAAGGGAAACTGGTTGGTAAAGCGGTAACAGCACTATGACAGTGGCTGGTGCCTAAGCAAGAGAGCGCTTTAACCACCACAGCGACTTTTTAAAAAAAACTGCTATATGTTCACTTTTTCTTTTTCTAAGGGGTGATGATAGTGCCAATAAATTATTTACTTTTGCATCCTGCTATTACTGCCATGTTTCCTTGTGTTTTGCAGTTTCATTCCCAACAATGAGGGGCGAATCTGAATCCTTCCTTTTGACACTCAGCGTTCTGCTGCAAACCAGGGTGCTCTCACCAATCTCCATCGCCCAAGTGCAGGCAGCATGTTTGTCTGAAACTCCCCCCCCCCACACACACACACACTTAAGCAGATCTATGTTTTTTCCACAAGTTTTCCTTTTGCTGTGGGCAGGCAGGATTGTTTCTGAAAGGGCAGAGGGGGCCAATGGCTTGCAGGGGGCTTGACTTAAGCTTGATGCGGAGAATTTGTCTTTACATTTTTTTTTGGTGGATTCTGGATTACATCCTAAACAGGTCTACTCAGATGTAAGTCCCATGTTGTTCAATAGTACTTACTGACAGGGAAATTGCTTTAGGATTGCAGCCTATGATAGAAGTCTTCCAGGGTGTTTATCAAGTTCAATTGATTGACTGACTGGCCAACTGGCCAAATGCCCTGATGGGGATGGGGTAGACAGACCAGTGTCCAGGCACAGGCACAAAAAAACCCAAACCGAGATGTACGTTCCCCCTTCTAAATGTTTCCAAAACCAACAGGTGGGGAGGGATCTCCCCTTGTGAGGACTCACCTGAATGGCAGAGAGACAATACTGTAGCCCAGGCAGCGCCAAAAAATGATGCACCAATGTCCATTGTGCACATTCTCTCTTTCCACCAACATAATCTGCAGACTGCCAATGCCCAGGTACCAACAAAAAAAAGGGGGGGGGGAGCTACACTCATGTACATTGCGCAGTTCCTCTTTCCCACCAATTGAGTTAAATAAGAGTTCACCTCTCTCCCCTTGGGATCCAACTGGTGATCTGCTGTTGAGGAAAGCAGGATGATGCTGGCCCAGTGTCTACCTGCTGCTGCTGCTGCTGCGCAGTAAGAAAACAGAACATGAACTTTTTGGTTGGGAAGGTGCCATTGTAACTTGATTTCCCAGATTGGGTTCACCATTTTGGATACTGCTTTAATGAAATGAAACAGCAGATTCCAGGTATATTTCCAGCTCATTTGTTTCGTTTTGCACACCCCTACCCAGCATGTCAATGCAAGATCTGGCAAGGTATCTTGGAAATCATTTAGGGACTTCATATTTAAAAAAGAGAAGTTGCATTTGGTACAGTGACTTGATTTGTTCATCACTGAGTTCAAATAGCATTTCAGAAGACCACTAGGCAGCAGGAGCATTACTGCACATTCTTTTTATGGAATGGCGCCAACTGACAAGGGACCAGTCCCATTTACTAAGGGATCAGGGCTTTACTTGAAGCAACAGCCTGCACACTAGCTGAAGTAAGAAACCTCTGAACTGATGCAATCATCAAGGAATGTTCATGAGCCAATTAACTAATTATCCCAATTACCAGAGTTCACAGGAAGACCACTGAGCTAGGACAAATTCACTTTTATTTCAGGTAATGCTTGTTTACTTTGAAAAGTGTGTTGTAATCAGTACCCTGTACACCAGTGTGTGTTTAAAGGTAAATTGATCATTTTGTGCATCTATAGTAAATTCATTTAAGCGAGCAGAAGGGTTTTATAGAGGTGCCTTTGAAAGCAAGTCCATATATCAGACGCTGGAACTTAAAGTTAACCTACTTCATACATGCACAATCAATTTGCAGATATAAAATTGTGAATCATTTGGGCATACAGTACAGTAGACTAATTACCCTTTCCATAATATGAAAAATAAAGTAACCCAAAAGAATTAATATTTATAATGCCGGCTATAAATCTATTGCTACAAATTAGCAGAGAAGAGTTAAAAAGGACTTTGCAATGTATTATGGAACAGATGAAAAAATGCTTCATCCTGCAAGTTACCATGTGTTGGGAACAGGCTCTCTACAAAAGACACCACAATACAGAAGCTCTTCCTGATGTTTATATACACCATACCCATAACTGGCACCTCCATATATTCCTACTACTGCTTTCAACACTTAGAATGAGTTATAGTCTCTCACAGCAAAAAAACCCCAAACAAATACCACATCAGCGTGTTTGGGCAAAGCTAGACACCGTAATGGAACACCATTAACACTGTAACATTATTCTCTGCATCTCACACACACAAAATAAGGAAGACATATAGGCTAGACATAACACCTGGATATGGAAATGGACTGGACGAAGTCTAAAAAATTGAAACAATCCAGACTACATAAAATATTGCTGGTAGGTTAATTTGAGCAGAAAGAAGGGCTTCAACCTATTCTCAATGACACTGCATTCCCCTCCCTTAAGGATCAGGTTTGCAGTTTCGGATGCTGTTAGTTCTGGCCTTACTTCAGATAACTTATGGCATCAATGACTCAGAACAGCAAGATGGCATCAGAGGAATGAACTGCTGCTCCAACTGCAAACCCCTCCATGGCAGAAACAATCCGGTCAAAGTCATCCACACCCTGATAACAGACAGATTTGATTACGGCAATATGCTGTATGTGAATCTACCTTTTAATATGGACTGGAAAATCCACTTGTTTCCAAATATAACAACAATTAATATGCTTTAGGCTTTCAAAACGTATCTCATCAATGTTAAATCTCTGCACTAGCTTCCAGTTTGTTTCCAGGCAGTCCAACATCCCCTCTGCCCCTCCCGCAGATAATGTTGCCAACTTCCAGGTGGTATCTGAAGATCTCCTGGAATTTCAGCTGATCTCCAGGCAACAGAAATAAGTCCCCCTGAAGAACTTGGCTACTTTGGAGGGTAGACTCTAGGGCATTATACCTTGGTTATCCTTAACCAACTTGGGAGGAGGGTACTTAAAGGATTGCTTGGTACCATAGAAACCTGTCCCGTCTTAAGTCAAAGTCTTTTTCAGAATTATGCAAGCTAATACCAGAAAAAGGGTTTGTCCAGTTGTGGAACTCTCTCCCTACGGAAGTTTTCCTGGCACTTAGTTCTGTTACTGCCACCAATCTAAAATGGTTTTATTTGACCAAGCTTTTAATCATGTTGCTGCAACTTTTATTAGCTTTTCCTGTTTATTTATTTAGGAGATTTCTAGACTGCCTCTCCAAGGACCTGCCCGAAGTCTTGCTCTTTTATGATCCCATGTTCTTGTTCTTATTGCCTGTTCACCTTGTTTTATTGGAAACTGTATATTGTTATTTTACTGTATCTTTTCTTTGGAAACTTCCGAATTTTTTTAAAAAAATTAAAAATGCATATATACACAAACTCACTGATTCATTTCTGGTAGTAGAAAAGAGCACTAGAGATGGAATACAGGGAGGAAAGATTTTTTAAAATTTTATTCAATTTGTATTCTACTGTCCCCTAAGATAACAAAGAGGATGAATCAGTACTTTACCTACATGCTTCTTCTGATGTTAAAATCATCCCCCAGCTTATCCCCATTTTATATATAAAAGGGGCAAAAACCCCATAGCTGCTCCTATCAAGTCTGAGCTTGGTGCCTAGGGTGGAGTAACACGTTGCAAAGATTCCAAGTCCTTCATGTTTCCTTCATAAAGAACAGTGAGGGCTGGAGGGACACTTGCCCTCCAGTTCTATCCTTCAGAAGCCATTTTCTCACAGTTGGGCTCTCAAACCAGATGAGGGATAAGTAAGGGAAGAACTGGTTGGAGAACAGGTAATTCTTCCTATTTAAAAATGCCCCTTCCTCCCTATCTTATCTAATTATCTCAGCAAATGTGGATTAAGAACCCATGTATGTCAAGGTAATATGAGAATTAACATACCAGTCAAACAGCGTCAATTGACAGCGTAAATTCACCATCTGTTATTTGACCATGATCAACTTTTGTCTATGAATGCCATAGGGCAGGGTAGCAGCTTACTGTTTAATTTCATTATGGTGGCATTCACTGTAGCAGAACTGCATGTCACTCCCCCCCCCCCCCCCAGCTCTGCAGCACTCGGGGCAAACCTCTGCTGGCCACTAGTTAATAACTGCAGACAGAAAGAAAACTGCAGTAAGAAAACTTACAAGCCGTGAATTTAGTGCAATTGTCTTTCTGAACTTTATAGTTTTAATAGTTTCTTTCTTTGCATGATTTCAGTTCCAATTCATTTTTCTTTAAGGTTGAAACTGTGTAGATTGACTCTGGTTTTCCAAGGTAAAAACCAAAGGAAAGAACCATTAAATGAATTACGTACATTTATAGAAACGTGACCTAACACTGTTAAAATTTATAATAATATTACAATTTTAATCTTTGGTTTTATTGTTTTGCAACAATAGTTAACTCATTTGCTTTTGTAAGGATCAAACAGTGCACAAGAGAGTCACGCTCTTCTAAATCAGTGGGCTTAGAAGAGTATAACTTTATTTAGGAGAGCACTGTTAACCTACCTTTTTGTTATAGTAATGCTTGAAAAATACTCAGCCAATATTTGATTGGTCAATTGATGCATCTTTTTTGATTGTTCAAATGACCAGCCCTAGGCATCATGCAGTTCCACTCTTAAAAGATAAGAAAGTTTATTGTGATATAAGCTTTCATAGGCAAAATATTGTTTTATGAGATGTATAATGGATTAAGTCATGTCACTTAGTTAACGAGACTACTCTTTTGGATTCTTCAGAAAATTATTCAGACTAGACATATAGGCAATCATTCTCAGACAGAAAGGGCTCAAGGCTTTTCATGCTCAATTTCCCCACTCCTAGCCAAAAAGTTTTTGTAGTGCTTTGTAGTGAGAAAGACTTTCAACACCCTCTTGCACAACTACTGTTCCAAAGACATACGAATTCTCCCACAGCTGTATTCCAGTTTTACAAGTTAGTAACTCCAAAATAAAATTGATGTGCTGAGTTTGCAGAGCCATGCTGGACAACACTCCACTGTAGCCATTGTGGATTAATGGAAAATCATGCCAACTCAAAGGAATTAATCTGAACTATTGTAAAAAGCTAGCAACCACACACACTCCAAAGAAGATTTATACCATAATGATCTTCCATACTTCTTCACATTTATCACTGTTCTGTTAAGCTAATCTGCAGCACAGTGAGTTATACTCATTCATCAATCCCACATGATGTTTTACAAAGCCAACTCAGACTGTTTCCACCCCCCAATTAAGAAAAGTTATGGACTCTCCTTACTCAAGCTGAAACTGAAACATAACAACAACTCTAAAACAGTGGATCACACAGATCAACTCTGTTTTTAAATTCCATACTGGAGTATCATAGACTGGAAAATAAATAAATACACATGTTGAGTGGTTGTTTGGGAGATAGCCTCAATGCTGCTGTTCTTATAGTTTTTGTTCCTGGCAGCAACAATTCCAGTGGTGAACAGAGCAAACAAGCTGTGCGATTCCTCTGGCTTACATAGCGGCATGCAAAAGTTTCAAGGTATATATTTCATGTGCACCCTTCAAAATTCAATGCACTGTCTTCCCTTCATAACACTCCACTTTTTTCATCTGCCATATATATGGTAGGACTAGTATTTGAATCTCCTCCCATATGCCACGTCGATTTTTAAATGTTAAAAGTGGACTTGTGAGAAGTATTTTAGATCTGAAAATGGAATAACACATGTAGTTTAAGTTCAAGCTGGTACTGGATGGGGAGGGGATCCCCCTATATTTACCTATGACTGTACCTATGCCCCCCTTTTAAAGGCAGAATCGAGCAAGCAAATGAGGGAGCTAAGCCCTCCCCTTCCCATCTTACCTCACTGCACTCCTTCCACCTCAGTTTATTTCTGATAGGAATCTAGACTGAGAGAAAAAATGCTCTGAAGATCAGAGCATAGTAAGATAAGTAAGGATGAGAAGGGGAGCCTTAGCTCCTCTTGTACAGGCACCATTTCCCACAGATGAATAAGTACACATGGATTCCTCCCCCAAACATCTTGTTTGGCACTTAACCAATTAGGTATAGCTTAATTTGTGTGCTGAATCTGGTTTTAGTATATATGTTTTTTAAGGGAAATCAACAACTCATTTTTTAAATGTAAGAACCCTAGGCATCTATGGCCTCAAGTCTGATGGCTATTAAACATATTTATAGGTTAGAAACTTTGTGTGTTCATTTCCAAAGTGACAAGATTGCTTGAGGGAGTGAGGGTGGATGTAGGCCAGAGGTAGAAAGGTCACTCAGGAGTGACCAGCCACTCTCCAAGCAATTAAAAGTAGCCATCTATCCCTCCCTCCAGAGCCACTGCAATTTTTCTTGTTTCCTTTTAAAGCTACCACAGCACCTTCTCTTCCATTTTTGTGCAGTGGAAGAGGAGATGCATGCACCCTTGCTCTGGACAGAGAAGGAACATGCTATTGACTTCCTCCCCCTCTTGCACCAAAGGTACTATTTGTATCTTGCAAGCAAAATACAGAAGTATCTGTTTCTTTCTCCCTACAAGGCAAGTTTAATTTGAGGTGATGGGAAAGGTTGCCTTATTCAATCATTGCAGACTTGTTCTGAAAAGCTATAGTTTTTGTTCAAGCCACCATTTTGTGACTGGTAACTCCCAAGGCTCTTGGGGAAAAATGAATAGCTTCCAGAAACAAAGTCTGCCCTCCCATGATACAGGACATAGCAAGCAGTGGGCAAGTAGTTAACCATGGGCAATGGTGAAAAGGCTGAGCATCAAGGAGAGGCAGAGGGCCGAACTGAATGGGCTGAAAAGATTTTCTTAAAACAGGGAAGCCCATAGCCTCTGTCTCCCCACACACACTGGAATACAATGTCAAGTGTTCCTCAGAAGCTGTTAAACATCTTCAAGTCTTGCATTATTTTGTTTCTCTAAAAAATATGTTAAGGACTGGCATGACCCTGTACAAAAAAAGCTAGACCAGCATGCCCTTTTGTAGCAATATACCTGCAAAGCAGGTCAAGTCTTTATGGGAATGATTAAAAAGTAGGTCTTGGCATGTCTTTACTGTTCAGGCTTTTGCCCTTGCATGAAATATTTCCAGCAGCTATAAGTGTGGGGGTTTAACAGTTTCTAGCTTATTGCTGGCTTTGCATTTCCATTTTTTGACAGTATGCTTATAGACTGAAAATAACTAAAGCCTCCCTTTGTCCACAAAGTTTGATATGCAGTTTCTCTACTTATCCAAGAAAACTCTGCCATAGAGGGTCAACAATTGGCAACTCCTCCATCATCAGATCCAGTTTTCACATGAAAAGGGATAAGGTAGTAGAACACATTGCACCACTTAGAAGTAGGTCACATTTTGGAATTTTCCTTTGTTTGTAAATTCCTTGCAAACAGAAAGCCGGCACATTTAACAAAGGAAGGGGTCAGAATCTCTCTATTGTGCTAATTTTTCTCTTTCAGGGAGAGAAATACAAATGGGAACCACCACCTAATTAGTGCACTTCATTCTGTCTCAGCATTCCATCACTTCATACTCTTGCATGCATCTGAGTGTCCATCTGTGGTTCCAGGCACTGGATAAGAAATTTTACATGTAGATACAGTAATGGATCTTTTACAGTAGATCCATCTTGAAGGATCTACTGTATCCAGATTTCCTATCCAGCTACCTGTCAGGGATATATATACTCTGACTCGTGTTCCCAGCAGATCAATTAGAATGCCCCATTGTGTTCACGCACTAGATGCTTTTACTTACGTTATAGTACCCTCCTTATGTTATAGTACCCTCCTAGGAACATTTGTCACATGTACTACAATGCTAGAATACAAGAGGGGAGAGCCTCCAAACAAAGGTACCAAAACAAAAGGGAAAAACATCAAGGAGACGGCGGTCCTGTACTTGGGCCATGGTGCAGTGGATAGGGGGATCCAGCTCCCGGCGTTCGATGGGGCACCACTTGTTCCCGTTCCGGAGGTCAGGAGTCTTGGTGTAACGCTGGACTCTTCCTTATTAATGGAGGCTCAGGTCATGACAGTTGCCCAGTCTGCCTTTTTCCACCTTCGGCAGGCCAGGCAACTTTCCCCCTATCTTTCAACCCAAGACCTAACTACAGTGATCCATGCAACAGTCACCTCCAGATTAGACTACTGTAACTCGCTGTACACAGAGCTTCCCTTGGGTCTGACCCAGAAGTTGCAGCAGGTCCAGAATGCTGCTGCACGTATCCTGACAGGTACACCATACAGGACACATGTGACTCCAATTCTGCAGCAGCTGTACTGGCTCCCCATGGAGTTCCAGATCATGGTTTTAACCTATAAAGCCCTAAACAGACTGGGACCGGCATACCTGAGGGACCGCCTCTCCCCATATGTACCCCGGAGAGTGCTTAGATCAGCAGGAAAACACCTACTGGTGGTCCATCGGCCCAGGGAGGCCCGACTGGCCTCAACCAGGGCCAGGACATTTTTGGTCCTGGCCCCAACCTGGTGGAGCTCTCTGTCGGAGGATACTCGGGCCCGCCAAGACCTTGTATTGAGGTTGGTTGAGGTCAGTATTCAGATTCACAGACTGGCCTCCCTGCCTGTCTCCTACTAGTGGGGAGCAATATGGGTCATCTGCCCCATGTAGGAATGGTGACTAATTGCGCACCAACTCACATCTCCATCTCTCTCTTCTCCTTATGGACTGCAGGGAAGGGTGAAGGGATCCCATCCTGGGATACTAGGAACTTGGTGTAGAGCTTGTTTTTATGCCACCGAATCTGATTTTTATGATTATCCGAAGTTACTGTTTTATCAATGTATGTTTATCTGTATGTTGTAATCTGCCTTGAGCCCATCCACGGGGAGGGTGGACTATAAATAAATAAATAATAAGTACAGTATATAGATACTATAAATATAATCTTTATACATACAAAGTGCAAGTGCTCAAAGTGCAAGAATACAGTTAGGTAATTACATAGTATACAACCAATTATAGTATTACACAAAAGTCCATTCCACATGAATGGAAGATTCTTTTCACTTACCATGAAGCTTCCTTTCTCTGTGGTTCAGGAGTGGGGCAGTCAGTCCTGACTCATGGTAGCTCCTCCTCCTTTCCAGCAGGGTCGGACAAACTTGTGATCCTTAGGGGAGGGGCTCCCCTCAGCTCTCCAGTTCGTTTTCAAGCCCGGAATACCCCTCCGGTCTCTTTGCCTGTCAGTAACTGAACTCACAACTAAAAGACACTCAAAGAACAAGCATGAACAAGGAACAAACTAACTCAAACAGATCTCCAATCCCTTCTCTCACCTTTTGCTACATAGTTGGAACAGGTGAACTCTCCTACCATTCCTTCTTCCTTCATATATCTATACACACATATACATATAACTATTATCAGTATTATCATTCTATATTTTAGGGTGGGATTTGGACTGCCCCACTCCCGGACCACAGAGAAAGGAAGCTTCATGGTAAGTGAAAAGAATCTTCCATTCTCCCGTAGTCCTGGGAGTGGGGCAGTCAGTCCTGACTCATGGGATATATATCTAGCAGTGAATCCCTGGGTGGGAGTTTATCATGTAGATTTACAGAACGTGTTGCAGTACACGTCTCCCAAAGGCTGCCTCTGCAGACGCCATCTGATCTATTTTGTAGTGTCTAGTAAAGGTATGCACCGACTTCCACGTCGCCACTCTACATATCCTCTCCAAGGAAGGAAAGGACCTGTAAGACGCGGAAGTGGCCGCCCCCCGTAAGGAATGTGCTGTGATCCCTGTGGGCAACTCCACTTTCCTAGCCCCGTATGCCAAGACTATACATTCCTTAATCCATCTACTCAGTGTGGAAGTTGATACTCTTTCACCCATTGAACAGCTCCTAAAGGAGATAAACAGATTCTCAACTTTACGGATATGTCGAGTCCTGTCTATGTAATAACTCAGTGCTCTCTTGACATCTAACTTGTGCCACTCCCTCTCCCTGTCATGCTTTGGACTGGTACAGAAGGAAGGCAGAATTATATCCTCTTCCCTATGAAAAAGAGAGTTCACCTTTGGGATAAAAGGGGGGTCTAATCTAAGCACTACGTTGTCATTATGGAAAATACACAATTCCTTATTCACTGAAAGTGCCCTCAGTTCAGACACCCTCCTAGCTGATGTTATCCCTACTAAGAAAACTGTTTTCAAAGTCAATAATTTAAGAGGACAAGTCGCCATAGGTTCAAAAGGCTCCCTCGTAAGAGCTGTGAGCACTAAATTAAGGTTCCACGTCGGAAATCTATGGACTTGCGGTGGGTTTAGCAACATAGCGCCCCTCAAAAATCTCTTAATATGTGTGTGTTTCGTGAGTGATGCTCCCCTTTTGGATCCCATCACTGCCGACAATGCCGCCACCTGTCTCTTCAAGGTGCTCGTACTGAGTCCTTTATCCAGTCCGTCTTGTAAGAATAGTAAAATCTGTTTGACCGATGCTGTTGTCGGGTCTATACTTCTTTCCGTGCACCAAGAATGGAACACTTGCCACGTACTATTATAGATCCTATTCGTTGAACCTTTCCTCGAAGCCAACATCGTAGAAATGACATTTTCGGTATACCCTAGTTCCTTCAATTGGCTGCGCTCAATTTCCAAGCTGCCAGGTTTAAGGCTCCCGGATTTGGATGATATATTCCTTCTTGAGTTAACAGATCCTCCCTGCATGGAAGTCTCCACGGTTCCATCTGCAACAGCCTCCTCAACTCTTGAAACCATGGCCTCCTGGGCCAGAAGGGTGCGATCAGATTCACTTCTGCCTGTTGTTCTACTACTTTTTGAATTACTCTGTGTATGATCCTCAGCGATGGGAAGGCATATAGAAGGCCTTTTAGCCAGTCTGTATTCAACGCATCTATTCCCACTGCTTGTTGCTCTTTCTGTCCGGAAAAGAATCTCGGAAGTTGAGTGTTCCGAGCCCGTGCAAACAAATCCACTTTCGGTTTCCCGAACCTCTGGCATATTTGAGCAAAGACCAGAGTGTTCAGCCTCCATTCGGCTTGGTCTACTAAGTTCCTGCTCAGCCAGTCTGC
The DNA here is from genome assembly GCF_028583425.1 of Eublepharis macularius. Classification (NCBI taxonomy): domain Eukaryota; kingdom Metazoa; phylum Chordata; class Lepidosauria; order Squamata; family Eublepharidae; genus Eublepharis; species Eublepharis macularius. The sequence continues at coordinate 85,756,708 of NC_072794.1, read as the reverse complement.
CAGATGGTTCTGTTGGCCTGCCACATGTACTGCCTTTAATGACTTTAGGTTTGTCTCTGCCCAGAGGAAAATCTCCTTTGCCTCTGCGCTTAGAGCTTTGAACCTGGTGCTGCCTTGCTTGTTCACGTAAGCCTTTGCCATCATGTTGTCTGTTTGAACCAGAACATGATGGTCCTTCAGAAGCTTTGCAGTTCCTTTAATCTGTTCTTTATGGCTCTTAGTTCTAACTGGTTTATGCTGAAGCGCTTTTCTGTTTCGTTCCAAGAGCCTTAAAACATTCTGTCTTGCATGTGTGCACCCCATCCCATCAGACTCGCGTCCGTGGTCAGAACCAACCTTTTCGGTTCTCTGAGTGGCGTGCCTTCCATGAATCTGGTTGGATTTGTCCACCACTCCATCTCCTCGGCCAAGGCATTTGGGACCTCCATTACTTTGTCCCACCTGTGTATTATGATCCGTTGATATGGCCGAAGGAAACATTGAAGTGGACGTGTGTGGAACCTTGACCACTGAAGTGTCTCCTGGCATGACACCATCATTCCCAGCAGCTTTGCCAACAGCATCACATCCACTTGCCTTTTCCTCTGTACTTCCTGAATCATCATTACGATCTTCTGTTGCCTCTCTAACGACACAAAAGCTCTGTCCTTGACTGTGTCCACAATCACTCCCAAGTGAGTAATCTCCTGTGTCGGAGTCAGCGTGCTTTTCTGCCTGTTGATGACAAATCTGTGCCTCTCCAGACAATCTATTGTTACCTGTACTGCTAGATGGGCTGACTGCAGGGATGGGGCATTTATCAGGATATCGTCGAGGTATGGAGACAGGGCTATTCCTTGAGAAAGGCTATTAGAGTCACCAGTACCTTGGTGAACACTCTCGGCGATGACTTCAGACCAAATGGCAGGGCTCTGTATTGATAGTGTTTTCCATCGTAAGCAAAACGTAGATACTTCCTGTGGGACTCTCTTATGGGGATGTGCAAATAGGCCTCCGATAGATCTATGGAAGCAAGAAAGTCCCCTTTTTGAATGGCCTGTATTGTAGATTTCATTGTCTCCATCTTGAATCTGCGTGACTTTACATGGCAATTCAACCATTTCAGGTCCAGAATGGCTCTGACGTCCCCATTCTTTTTTGGAACAATGAAAAACACTGAATACACTCCCTGCCTCTGTTGTCGCACCGGCACTGGTTCTATGGCCTTTATCCTCAACAGATGTTGAATGGCTTCCTTAACCTTGAGATGTTTCTGTTGGAGAGGATTCCGTGGTAACTGTATAAAGCGTCATCGCGGGATCTTGTCGAACTCCAAAGAATAGCCCTTGGATACTATGTCCAGCACCCATTTGTCTGAGATCGTCTGATTCCATTGATCGGAGAAATGTTGTAGCCGTCCCCCAATTTGCGTGACCATCGGTAGATAGTCATGCTTGATTCCCCTTCTTTTGGCCCTTTGCTTGTGTGGCCGATTTTCTGAAGGTGAAGGAACGATGCTCATTTCTCTGTCTGGATTGCCACCGGTTCCTAAAGGGCCTGTCAGGTCCCAGTCTCGGGGTTCTTTTGTTATCCCGAAAGGACTGCCTTCCTTTGTATTTTACATCCCTTTTCCTGGAGGGCAGAATCTTTTTCTTTTCAGTGTCTTCCACCAGATACCTATCCAAGGCCTCCCCGAATAGTTTGCTCCCAGAAAAAGGTATTGCTGCTACTCTACTATGTGCTTGGGGGTCCACATCCCAATTTCTAAGCCATGTGTTACGTCGAGCAGTGACGTTAAAACCCATGGCCCTGGAGGACATTTGGAATGAATCTAATGTGGCATCTGCTGCAAAGGCCGAAGCAAGAGCTATCTTTTTTGCTTCATTTTTAATTTCTTTGGGAACCTCACTCCCTGCTGCAGCCAGGTCTGAGGCCCAAGTGTATGCTGCTCTGGCAAACAGTGATCCCGTAGCCGATGCTCTTAGCGCTGCCAATGATGCTTCATAATTCCTGCGCAGAGCCTGCTCTATCTTTTTATCTGATGGGTCCTTCGGCACTCCCTCTGCATCCATAGGCAGAATTGATGAAGTAGCAAGGATCGAGACAGGGTCATCCACAATAGGTAATCTAATCTGCTTTGCTATATCAGGCATCAAGGAATAAAACTTATTGAATACAGATTGATATGCTTTGGGTTTAGCAGGATTGTCCCATTCTGCTTTGAGAATGCTATGAAACCCAGCTGGGAGGGGCACCCCAGATTGCTTGGGCCCCATCTTAGGAAGTGCCCTTTCCAAGCCTTGTGGGTATAACTGTTCTGAATCTTGAGACCCTGTAGGAGCCTGAGAGATCTCCAGGGTTCTTAGGACCTTAGTCAGAAGCTTACTGTATACCTCTTGGGGGAAAAGCCTGGTTTGCAATTGGCCTACCTCTTCCTCCTCTTCATCTGAGAGCTCTCCTTCCTCACTCTCTGAGGACTGCTCATGGAGATCTGATCCCGAAGGGGACTCTTCTGATATACTGGAGTCTCCCTCTAGCCATCTCTCCACTTTTTTTGTCTTTGGCTTAGTGGGAGCAGAGGGGTTTGCCTGTCTCTTCCTATCTGAGAGAGCTTGCCTTGTTTTCTCTTTACTGGGTGGTATAGCCTGTTTCATGAGGTCTTTCACCGCCCCCTCCAGCCCCTTCTGAATTTCTGATCTGATCCATGCTAGTATGTTGGCCTTAGCTTCTTGGCCAGAAAGGTCAGGGTCTGCATCCAGGTTCACCCTTTGAACTAAGTGTGGGGATAATGGGGAGCTGGGGGACTCCATACCGCTAAGGGTTGCTTCCACAGCCTTGCCCTCAGATGCATTTGCATCCGTTGCCATTCCCGCCAAAACTTTCCTGCCTAGAGAAAAGCGAAAGCACAAATTGCGGGGTTATACTAAGCTCAGCAACCCCCATTCGTTTGCTCCGAGTTCCCCCGTAGCCTGTCCTGGCTAACAAATAAGCACCCCCCCAACAGATCGTTCTTACCCGTGCTCTGCCGTTTCGGGGCTAACTCTGGGTCCCGACCGCTTGTTTTCCTCTGCCGCTATCGCTGCGATCTGTTCCAGCCGCGACCGCGCCGTCTGCGAAGGCTTTGGCGCCAAAAGCGTCCACTTCTGTTTTCTGTGGCTGCTGGGACTTCCCTGGAGCTTCGCCGCTGCCCCTGCAGAAGCTGGGTCCTGATCTCTATGGGAACGTTGGCTCTTCTGCTCGCTTCGTTGCTTCCCCGATGCTATCTCAGGTGGGGGGAGGTGGAGGAACAAGTCCCTCCTTTTCCCCTACGAGCAAGTGCCTTCCAATTTGCTTCCCTAGGACCGTTTGCTCCACAGAGCAAAGAAGTTCGCTTCCCTGCAGAAGCAGGGCCAGAAAAAACTGGAGAGCTGAGGGGAGCCCCTCCCCTAAGGATCGCAAGTTTGTCCAACCCTGCTGGAAAGGAGGAGGAGCTACCATGAGTCAGGACTGACTGCCCCACTCCCAGGACCACGGGAGAAAGTTTTATTCCTAAGCCAATGCACAGTGTAGAACTTGTATAAGGTAAGTATATCACCTAAATTCATGCAATCATTTCATCAAAATAATGCCTTTTTGTCTATATCTATACACAGATATAGCAACCCAGCTTGGGACAGCAGAAGTTGGCAACGGATGTGCTAACTACCAATATAGCCACCAATATTAAGTACTTAACATACAGATATTGACCAATGCATGTATATTAACATTGCGAAGAAATGAGCAAATATATTATGGCTGATGAAGAAGCTTTGTGAAACAGGCTATACCGGACTCACTTAAATCAGTAGCACAGCATGTCTGAATACCAGTTAAGTGCCAACCCTCTTGTCTCCAATGACAGGTTATTTATGTATCCCCCCCACCCATGACACAATATACCTAGGTCATCATAATGAAATGCAGTTTTTACTCAGATAAAGGTAGCTGCTACGCTTTGCTTAATTGCACTCTGTTCTCCCATAACAAAACTATATATAAAATCAATTATAATGCAACACCTCATATGGCATAGTTCTTTTCAAAAGACACCTGAGTATCAAGTTTGCAAGTTGGAATTCAGAAACAAGACCACTGAAGGCAAATATTGGAGAGGATTAGAATCTGGCCTGTCTCCCCAGTGGAGACTCAAAGCAGTTTACAATTAAAAAAAATACAGAATCATCCTCCCTTGGATACAAAGTAGGTCTCTCCCTCCCTTGCCTGCAACCCTCAGAATCATGCCTCTGGGCACACACAGGTGTATAGTGAACCAAAGGGGCCCACCAGTCAGTGGAAGTCAACAGAACCAGTAAAGTCCCAACTCTGAACACTCTGGGGGTAAGGCAGCCACCATTTTCTCCAACTAGTCCCAACACAGAGAACCAGGGGAAACAAACATCTGGCCTTACGGCACACATTATGAAGAACATTTTTACTAAAGCTGTGCATAGAAGGCTATATTTTAGAAAGTGCACAAAAACAATAAAGCTAATTAAAATCTTCACTATGCATACCAGCAGAATCTTTTGCCATTCTAAGCCATGATGGTAACTTGTACGTATAACACAGCATTCTTTGTCAGCAACTAGGTTCAGAGTCTAAGGCATCAAATCAAGTTTTAATCCATAAGGTCCTCAAAGAGGATCCACAGAACAGAAGACACAAAATCTACAGGCAAAAGCCAAGAACAAAAGCCAAGAGCAAAATCCATAATTGATTTTTCTAATGTATGCCACTTAGCCTAGCAACCTAGGACAACCTCATTAACCAATCAAAGTCCTGCAATAGAATGTGGTGTAGATGTTCTGGAGTTACATCAAGTCCACATTACACTGCTAGAAGCACATACTGCTTTCTCATGAGAACCGCAGATGGACTGAATAAGCTTAATTAGCTAGGGAGCTTTGGCCATGCCTCCTCCTAACTTTGAAAACTTCAGTAGGCTGCACATGATGAAATCATTCTCTCACTAGCAACTCTTACCCATAATGGACCTAACATTTTTTTTTTTGCCCAAGGAGGCTCGTTACCATGCTTTAAATACTTGCTGGTAGCTCACAGCCTGCTTCCTTAGTACATATACAACTGTTTTTTTTTTAAGGCAAAGATACCCCACATAGGACTATTGAGAACATCTTCAGAATGTTGAGTTACCATGGAGAAAAAATCCAAAGGTTCTAACAGATGTAGATCATGCTCCTTGTTCCAGCCATAAAATGCACACTACTCTTTCACACAGCCTCAATTTGTCTTGGGCAGTGCAGGGAAGTAAGAGGCTGTTTAAACATTCATCTAAACTATTCTAAAAGAAGCTCCTGTTTTGTTATCAGCATCTGAGGGGAGAAAAGATGGATTTTTCATTCTCCCCCCTTTAAAATGCTAATGAAGAAGGAAGCCTTTGAATTGAGACATAACAGTTCAGTGCCCTTCTCTATCCATCCCTTCCCCTCATGACCTAGAGGCAAACTGAGGCTTCACAACCCTACAATTTCTATCTTATAGACCGAAGGAGACTGAGACTTTATTAGACGGAGATTTTAAACAGATGGAGAAATTGATCTATTCAAGCCATTAGGAGCTTATAATATCATAGAAAGGGAATTTTGGGTTGGGAAGAATTCCTAATCAACAGTGCCCCTGCAAATTTTCAACACCATTGTATGATACAAGAAGCTTGGATACCACCCTCAGAGGAACAACCGTTGGTTTGAATGGTCAGGGTGCCATATTAACACAATGCTGATATCAGATTCAAACCTATTCTATACTGACCAACATGGCTCAAGACTGTAGTCTTCATTGTTTAGTACTAAGTGCGAATTACACATTCATTTTAAAAAGCACATGTAATACACAGTTTGAGGTCTGGCATATAGACTACTATGAGAGAGAGAGAATGTTAAGGTGGTACAACGTATTGAACCATTTCAGACTGTATGTGAGGGTGGGTGGGAATCACTTGGAAAAAAACTGCAAATAGAAGCCACATAACAGGCAAAGGGCTGGGGTAGGATCTGTCTTGCTGCTGTGCTAGTTTTCTGCTTGCTCCGAGATTTTTATATGAACATCGAAAACCAGAATCCACCACTACTGTCCCAAGCTGTACAGCCCCATCTACCATCTGAGGGCTTTGCCACACCTTATCATTTCATTCTCCTGCATGTATAAATCATGAAAAAAGTGGACATTTCAATCTCAAGGGGGAAAATGGGGGAACAGGCAGAGAGAGAAAAATTACATGTTTAAATCATTCTTCTCAAGAGCACAAGAGACCCTGCATGTAGAAGTTCTACAGATTCTAGCTTGGAATCCTTTCTCCAACAGATTAGTTTTTCATAAGCAGGAAGGTTGACAAGGAGGGTTAAATGAGAAAATCCCCCACTTTCAAGCTATATCATCTAAGCATTATATTAAGGAAACATCTTAATTTTCTGCATTGCAATTCTATGATCTATTCTATGCACTGCAATTCTATGATCTGAAATAATCAATTGTTAAAGTACTGTGTCTAGTAGAACGTCTCATAGCACTTACACAACTACCATACAACATGGTCGTGAATTTACAACATTCTCAAATTACTGGGCCCATGACCAACATACCCTCCCCCTCCACCACCACCAAAACTTAAAGGGAAATATCCCATCATATTACCAGAATGATGCATATAGTTGCCATTTCATCGTACTATCCACATTCCACCCTGTTTTTCATATTCCTTTTTTTCTTTCCCCAGCAGCTTACCTGGGCATATTAGCACACATTAGAATGCAGGTATAGTATCCATGGGACTACTGCAATAGATGCAAATTACTCCAGTTTAAAACAAAAGGAGAAAGATGCAGATCAGCAGCTACCTGACAGTGCAATCTTATGCAGAGTTACTCCAATCTAATTGGACTTCAACTCAAATACCTCTGCAGTATGGGCATCCTAAAAAACACCAACTGAATCACAGATTTACAAAAAGGAATACACGTAACACACAAACACACAGACCTATGTGCCCCTATGCTAAGCATCTGACAAACTCCTAATGCATTAGTGGAGATCTTGAAAAAAAGAAGAGATGTTTGCTGGCCTGTTTTCAAAGGACCTTTACCACACATAAACATATTTTTAAATGCTTCTATATGGATGAGCCCATTTGTTTACAAGTTTGCAATTCTGCTACATTAAGAGGGGAAGCCAAACATACCCACGGGGATATCTCTGTAGCCAAAAACATTAAACTGTACCGCAGTGCAGGTTCCAGAACATCTGTTCCACTAACCTAATTATCCCGTTTTACAGAGGCAAAAAACAACCTGATATGCTAGCATCAGAAGAGCCACAAGAGCTCCAGCCTTTTAGGAAATGATTTTTTAAAATATGAATAACAATATACGCTGGAAATAAGTCAGTCATCCAAGGACTGGACTGATTCACAGAAGTTAATGCACCAATTACTAAGACAGACACACCCCTGTATCACCAACACATTAGAACAACCATCAATTCAGTCTTTGCAGACCTGCATGAAAAGCTCACCTGAGAAGACAATTGAATTGGGAGATGCTCCCTCTTCACATTGGAGGCACGTGCTCTGTCTAAAGATCTTGGTGGGGAGAGCAGAACTCTGGTTAGAGCTCTAGAATGCTGTCAAGTTAGCATAGAACAGGAGCAGATCCCAGACTGGACAGAGACCACAGTGAAAAAGGAAACCGTAATGATGGTCATTTTACATTTCTTGTGCGGTTAACTGAAGACATTGCATCCTACTTGCATTATCTACAGTGGGGAAAAACAAGGACCTATAAAAAAGTGGTGTTACTCTACTGCAAACTAGACAGATGTTAAGATAAGCAACAAAACATGTGTGGTCAGAAATAGGGGTGCGCAGGGACAGAAAGATTCCGTTTTCCCACTTCAGAATTTCCAAAGCAGGAAAAAGAATAAAAAATAAGCGATTTCCAAAGTGGTACTGCTTCGGAAACTGCTGAATGCCCTGCTTCATTATTCCCCGTGAAGATTCGGAGCACACCAAAACTTCCCACCTCACTGCTTATTTCACCCTATGGGAGGAGGGGGAGGGGGTTCCCTCCTCCCCCTCCCATCGGGTGAAATAAGCAGCAGCAGGACTTCCCGCGCTTCAGCTGGCCGCTGGGAGGATCCCCCCCCGCTGGCCAGCTGAAGTTTAAAGGAACCTTTCCGTGCCACTTGCAAGTGGCATTGAAAGGACCCTTCCCACAGATAATGCAAGTTAAGCTTTGGGGCACTTTCAAACTCCACGGCTGGCTCCAGCTGACTGGCAGAGGAGGATCCCCCCACCGCTGGCCAGTGAGGTTTAAAGGGCCCTTTCTGTGCTGCTTGCAAGCGGCAGGGAAAGGGCCCTTCCCACGCTTCAGCTGGCCGGTACAAGGGGGGATCCCCACCACCGGCTAGCCAAAGTTTAAAGGGCCCTTTGCCACTGGGGGAGAACTAACTTCCTGCTAGGGAAATTTTGCTGAGTCCCAGAGTTGCTGCAACTCAGGGAAGTTGTGCAGCTCGCAAGCAGCGCACAGGGCCATTTAAACTCCCTGTAACATAACCTCTCCCCAATTTCTCATAATTACATTACTGCTTGAAAGAACTCCATTTAATTTACTATTGCAGCTACTAAAGAAAGCAGTTGGGTAAGAAATGAATTCATCTACCACCACTGAATGGTGTCAAGTTAAATTTACATGTAAACAAGTAATGACAAGAAATCATGCACATTAATGTTTTGTTACACAATAATATTTTAGTACAAAATGATTACTAAAATTTGGGTTTGATCAATCTAGCCTTCTTGCTCAATCTTTGCCGTTCCCAACCTTATTACACGCTTCTTTCCACACAGCTTTTGTCCATGCAGCTCCCATGATTCCAAACAGTCTTTTTTTATTGTCGAAGGGGACTCTTTCTCCCCTTATCACCAAGGGAAAAACTCATTGAGCCAACCCTTTGTATTCTACTGAGAACTGCTGAGACCACACTACATTAAAATCACTGCTGAAAACACTAAGTGCCATCATGAAATTTCTAGGTGACATGGCAACCTGACACCTGGGGATTGTCAAGCCCTGAAATAGATTATAAAATTTATACAAAGATCCTGTTGCACATAAATGCTATACAAGACAGAAGCAAGGTAACCACACTGCAAACACGGGGACCAAATTTTCATATACCACAGTATACAATGGGTGGGATAGTTACTGCAAGAAATCCAGAATTAGTTCATATTAACTAATCCATTGCTGAACATGGAGCTTTAGGCAGATGTTGTAGTGACACACAAAAGCAACTGCCCCTTAAATATACAGTGCCTACTTAATTGACCTGGGCAGTAGGCACTGTGCTCTTTAGTATGGCAATTCACAACCAAATTAGTTTATCCAAAAGCAAACGCTTTTTGGCATTAGTAAATGGACACAGAGCTGCAAGGGGGTTAGTCTGAAACTCTTAAGAACAAAGGAAGCAGGAGGCTGAAGCAGACTATGCTAATTAGATTCCAAACATGCCCCAACACTGCAGTCTTCTGATACAAAGGCCTTTCAGAGCTGAACAAGGAACGAATGCTACCTAGCAAGTGGCAATATAATATAAAGCGTTTCTCCATCTCTAGTTTCTTTGGGCTCAATTACGCTTATTTTTATAACCCCAGGAACAGACAGTTATGAGAACACAAACCCAACAGAAAGCTTTCCTTGACAATTTGAGACTTAGTAGAAGTAGCCACCAATACAGGGGTGCTGCCCACACTCTACCTCATCAGAATCAGTCATAACTGCTTCCCCTCTCATTTTCTCCAATCCAGCCTGTTTCATCAGGTCTATCTGGAATCCCTTTTTCCCAAGATCTCAAATGCAACCTAGGGATAGGCAGCTCAACCTACATCGCTCTTAACGAAGGAGATCTGAACTAAGTGCTTGTAACCATAGTCACTATGAATGCAAAGAAAGAAAATCAGAACAAGAATGAACGCAAAGAAAGTCAAAACACTGTAAGACCTGCCTTACAATAGCTCTGCTCACTTTCTGAAAAGCTTGGCAAGTGCCAGGGGAAGTACTTGCAGATGCCAAGTTTGGAAAACTTGGCTTAGAAGCATGCAAATCTGCTTAGGGCTGCACTTTACCATGCATCAAAATAAACTCAATATGTACAAATGAGCAACTAGAGCACACAATGATACCTTCAAGCAGTGCAGACAGTAAAAGCAGACCCGTAACAACTTGGATCAAGGGATGTGGGTTGAGCAGACTCCTATAAATTAACCGAGGGGACCCACACAGCATTTTAAGATTTTGGGGAACTAGGCTCTTTCAAAATATAGCCTTCCACCCAATTGTTTCCCTCAGTTTTAAACAAATAAATACAGTATAGTTGGGGAAGCGAGTATAAAGGCTTGGGTTTGCTGGTAAGCAAGAACATGGAGATCACAGAGGCAGGAGTTGTATAAAAAAAATAACAAGGGATGTTTATTTAGGTACAGGCTGTTTATAAAGAACATTTCAGCACCACAAGTCTCTAGACAGTCACAGGAAAAGCCTGGCTTGGGCATTTAAACTTATGCTAGTTATGGCTTCAAGTTGTGATTTAAATTCCCTTTAATGTTTGCTGTTACAAACAGGTTTTCACTTCCTAGCTATCTTTCACTCAGGCCATTTCCACAGATCCTAAAAATAGTGCCCCACTCACTGAACGCTGGTGGCTTTGCCGCGTGATTTTTTACATCACCATATCCAAAACAGGCAGTTTTGATTCCCTTTTTGTGGCGCTACGAAAATGGAACCAAAACTGCTTGCATCCGTTTTGGAAACGGTGATGTCAGAAATCACGCAGAAAAGCCGCCAATGTTCAAGGAGTGGGCGCTATTTTTAGGACATGTGAAAATGGCCTTACACTCACACAGACACAACCACAGAGGACTCCACCCATACCACCAGCCTGACCTTTCCCAAGAGTCAGACTAAACAGTATCAGGTGTGCTCATCACCAAAGACAGGCCTCACAATGGGAACTCTGTCCTCTCCTTGAGGCAGAGTTAAACCACTCTGTCACACTACCAGGCAGAACTATCCTTTAAACTTTCTGCTCTCCTGCTGAAGCAGAAACAAACTGAACTGCTAATGTGCTTCCCTCCAGCATTCCATCCACCCTCTGAAATGTGATTAGATTCTGGAGCAGCACTCCCATGGGCTCAGAAGCAAAACAACTGGTTGGCTCCTGTCCAGCGTAAGGGCCACACATTCCTAGCCCTCTGCCCCATACCGCCAGTCCATCTCACTAGCCTCCCAAGGGTCATAATTTTATTTTTAAAACTTCAGTACAGCTGCCACCATCCAGGATGTTATCAACCCTATTAAAAAGATCTAAAGAATCCCAGTATTATCTAGGTTTAATCCACATAATATGATCAGTGATAAGCATAGTTAAAACATCCCAGGCACAGAATTACAAGTAAAGAGAAGCTATAAAGGAAACCAAAAGTTTTCATGATACTAAAAGAAAAAGACAAAAGCTTCCAAAGATGGACTAAACCTTGAAAAGTTGAAAAGGCAGTTTTTCTACCCTGCCTGGTGTCGGGGCACAAATAGCTTGGCTTCCAGAATGTCTTTTGCTTAGGACCATCTCAAAATGAAATCAGCATGTTGACCCTAAAACAAAGCAAGAGGAAGTTTACCCAATGCTTAATTATCAACAACTGGAACATGCTTCACAGAATTTCGGTTATACAGAAAGCAACCTCTATGAGTGACCCCCCCCCTTGAGCAGGGTAGAAAGGGTTCTTTATACAATGACATCAAAGATCCAAACTTGGCCAACAAGCCAGGCATAGAAGATAACAAATAAAAGGTCTTCTAGTCTTTATGCAAATAAACACAACTCTGAATTCAACACTTCAATCTGTGGTCATTATTTTTGTGTAGACAAGATTATATGTCAACACTATATTGAGGCTGTTCTCCACAAACCAGTTAGAACGACAAAGAAGTCAAACTTAGATACTGCACCACTGAAATAACTCAACCTATCTACAATGGTGCATTCTGTTCTAATCATGACTCTTATGCTTCACTGAAATTAGCAGAGACGTGCCTCTGCAACCTTTTTTTAAATTGGGAGTTACTTTGCTATTCTTTCCCATATCCCTGTATCCAGTTTCCAGGGAACAACTTGAACTAGCATACTTGTAATTACATGATGTGAACATTCCAAAGTGCTACATAAATGCTAAGCAATAGTCGCAAAATACAATAAAATGCACTGAGCGATGATCAATGTAATATTCCCCTTAGCAACAGAATCCTTCACAGTAGCAAAAGGACCCTGGTTGCCCTTTAACAACCCAATGGGCCAATTCCAGTTAACAAGTTCATATAGATGCATCATTTATCTTTTTTGATCCTGAAATAGGATTAATGGTGGATTACTCCAAAAGGAAATAGTGACGCTAAAATGAGATTTTAAGAACTGTAAAGCACTTTGCAGGAAAGTCCTACATGAAAGGGAAATCATTAGAAGTCCAACTCAACCCACAGCACTTGTCCTAAACCTGAGCACTTAATGAATCTTCAAGCTTAGCCATGTTTCCACCATAGGGCCATGTCTAGGGAATATATTCCAGTACAGAAAATGTAATCAGCTGTACCTAAACCAAGTAATTGAATGAAAAGAGGCTCAGTGACTGATCAACATTTCACTTAACTATGACTAAGGGATTACTACAGAACAACTGAAATTGCTTTACAGCCCTTGTAAAAAATGGAAGTAACTTCTAGCTCTAAGATAAGCTCAAGAACACAACAGGATTGGGGCTAGGGAAGAAGGATAACTAGATCTATTAATTTGTAATTACTTAAAATTGTTTGTGAGTGTTTTAACATTTGCCGCATTAAGAGCCCAGTTTTGGATGGAATGGCTGCATACAATGTTTAAAATGAATAAATTAAATTAAGCCTTCAAGTTTATTATAAGTGGATTGAGAACAAAGAGATACAATATACAATTTGATTTAATTTGGGCCAAGGCTCAGGAAACAAATCCCGCCCGTCTGACGGGGACGGCAGTTTAGAAATGTAATATAATAAATAAATAAATAAATCAGAGCTTGAAACACATCCAATCACTCTGCATTGAAGAAGTATCCAATAGGCGTCGCCCCGGCAACACACGGCCAAGGCTCTGGGAGAGGGCGGGGCCAAGGCGCCCCTGGCTGGGGGGGGCGAGGATGCGCCCCGGCAGGTGAAGGTGCGGTGGGGCCTGGGCGAACCGTGATCCGCCCCGCCCACTCGAGCCAGCCCAGGGGCTTGGCTGCAGGGGAAACGGAAGGCGCGGAACTCCAGGGAGAGTGCTGTGCTGTGCTTTCCTGTGGACGGAGGCATGCTGTCTTCCACTGAAGATGGTAGCCTCGAAGTATGATCATGGAAAAAGGGATAAGCTCAGCAGAAGTTTTACCCTCCAGATCCTCTCCTGTAGCCTCAGTAAGGGTGGCGGTGAAAGAACATGAAACGAAACAAACTCAGAAAGTGAGACGTGTGGGATTTATTCTTGTACATGCAGGTGCAGGGTATCATTCTGAATCCAAAGCCAAAGAATATAAGCATGTGTGGAAACGAGCTTGTTGCAGGGCAATTAAAAAACTACAGGCTGGTGCCCTTATAACCGATACAGTGACTGCCGCTCTGGTTGAACTCGAGGATTCGCCATTTACAAATGCAGGAATGGGGTCTAAACTAAACCTTTTGGGTGAGATAGAATGTGATGCTAGTATTATGGATGGAAAATCACTAAATTTTGGAGCAGTTGGAGCGCTCAGTGGAATCAAGAATCCTGTTTCTGTTGCAAACAGATTGTTGTGTGAAGGGCAGAAGGGAAAACTCTCCGCTGGCAGAATTCCACCTTGTTTTCTAGTTGGTGAAGGAGCCTTCAGATGGGCAGTAGATCACGGGATACCAGCCTGTCCTCCAGGTGTCATGGCTACAAGACTAAGCTTAGCAGCTTTCAAGAGGAATAAGAGGAAACTGGAATTAGCTGAAAAGGTGGAAATGGATCTTTTTCAGTTGAAGAAAAGAAGACAATCAAGTGAAAAGGAGAATGACTCAGGAACACTGTTGGTGCAGTTGTTGTCAACCAAGAAGGAAACGTTGCTGCTGCAGTCTCCAGTGGAGGCTTAGCCTTGAAGCATCCTGGAAGAGTTGGTCAGCCAGCTCTCTATGGATGTGGTTGCTGGGCTGAAAATACGGGAATTCAGAAACCTTATTCTACAGCTGTGAGTACCTCAGGTTGTGGAAAGCACCTTGTACGGACCTTACTGGCCAGAGAATGTTCATGTGCTTTGCAGAATGAAGATACTCATCAGGCTCTGCTTGAAACTATGTAAAACAATGGTTGTTGTGGGTTTTCCGGGCTGTATTGCCGTGGTCTTGGCATTGTAGTTCCTGACGTTTCGCCAGCAGCTGTGGCTGGCATCTTCAGAGGTGTAGCACCAAAACACAGAGATCTCTCAGTGTCACAGAGTGGAAAAGATGTTGGCAGGTCATTTATATCTATGCTTGTGAATTTCAATGGCTTCCCTGTGCAGTCTGACAAAGTAGTTGGAAGTGTTGTCCAGTATTTTGGTGTCCTGGAATAAGATACTGTGCCCTGTTTGAGTTAGGCTATGTTCTGTCGGGGGTGGTGATTGGAGTTTTTGTGTAAGTACCGATCAGTGTGAGTTGGTTTCCTGTAGACAAGCAGCTCAGCTCTCTGTGTTAATTGTCAAGTGAAAAACTATTAACCTGTCTGTTCTAAACCTGCATTGAACCAAAAGTGGTCCAGGGTAAAACGTAAATAAATAACAAACAATGTGCTGGTATAATAACAGAGCATTTTGTGCGAGTTCCAGTTAAGGCCCCCTATTTCATTCCACAACAATTTTGAGTTCCTGCCCTAATAATAATAACAATAACAACAACTTTTGATTTATATACTGCCCTTCAGGATAACTTAATGCCCACTCAGAGCGGTTTACAAAGTATGCCATTATTGATGTATTGTCGAAGGCTTTCACGGCCGGAGAACGATGGTTGTTGTGGGTTTTCCGGGCTGTATTGCCATGGTCTTGGCATTGTAGTTCCTGGCATTTCGCCAGCAGCTGTGGCTGGCATCTTCAGAGGTGTAGCACCAAAAGACAGAGACCTCTCAGTGTCACAGTGTGGAAAAGATGTTGACAGGGGGTGGTTGTGGTTACATCAGGACCACAAAGCGTAGCATCCAGACAAGAATAAAAGAACATGAAAGACACTGCAGACTTGGACAACCTGAAAAATCAGCAGTGGCTGAACATAAGCCTAACTCAAACAGGGCACAGTATCTTATTCCAGGACACCAAAATACTGGACAACACTTCCAACTACTTTGTCAGACTGCACAGGGAAGCCATTGAAATTCACAAGCATAAGCAAAACTTCAACAGGAAAGAAGAAACCTTAAGAATGAACAGAGCATGGTTTCCAGTTCTGAAAAACACCAGGCTAACAAAACAATCTATCCCCGACAATAGCCCTGCAGAGAAGATTAGCACATCAAGCCCCAATCCATATGCAAAAGAACCTCCTCAGGATACAGTGAAGCCTCCCGCCATTAGCATTCCACACCCTGGGAAACTCTTACAGGATGACTCAGCTCAACCCCACCCCTCCTGAGTAGATACAAATGACCTACATCTTTTTCACACTGTGACACTGAGAGATCTCTGTCTTTTGGTGCTACACCTCTGAAGATGCCAGCCACAGCTGCTGGCGAAACGTCAGGAACTACAATGCCAAGACCACGGCAATACAGCCCGGAAAACCCACAACAACCATCGTTCTCCGGCCGTGAAAGCCTTCGACAATTATTAAAAAACTGACCAAGTCAGAATGTTTCAAACTAAGCAAGTCTGATAGGAAAAACAAGCATGACCCATCCATCTTTTCCTGGGAGTACAACTATGTCTACATAACTATAAAAAATAAAGTATATCTCACTTTCATCTCAGCTTCCCTCACTGTCAGCAAAAGGTTAAGGGCACTAATACAGACCGATAAACTACCATTGAAGGGCGCAGCATGTAATCTTTCAACTAAGTTTCCACACGTAGCGCCACTTGTCACTGCATTTCTGAACAAATATACCTTATCTACCAACAAATGCTTCATAAAATTGTATGTCTCACTAGTTGCCATATGCTCTAAAGGCCCACTTCTGTATCCCTTTAAGCTCTTATTTTAAGAGATTTGAACAAATCCCTCCTGTATCCAGATTAAAGCATATGATATTGATGATCAGAAAGGTTGTCATATTATGTGTGACTTGGAGTAGCAGAAGTGAGCTCAGGTATACATATTTACTCTTCATTTGTATACAGAAGCACTACTCATACTTAAGTAAAATATTCAGCTAGCCTAGAAGACCTTTTACAAAAATATCAACCCATCAATTTGTGGCCCAAAGGCACACTGGGGCTCCTTTCTACAGAAGTCAGTGAGGGATTTGTGGTCCAGGCATTGTACAGTAGTTGTTCCTACATAACCCGTCTCTCAGACATACATCCCTACATCCCAGCCCCAAAGCTTGGACATTTTTTAGCCCCATGTCCTCTCCTGTCCCACCTTACAATTTCCTCTACCTTCTACTCCTCACACAGCCTCACAGTCATGCAGCAGGAAATATGATTACAGGACCCAATGGCATCAACTACACTATCTCTGGCTCTTACAGCTGCTCATCCTCCAACGTGATATATGCCCTCATGTGCCAACAATGTCCATCTGCTCTGTATATTGGACAAACCAGCCAACCTCTGTGCAAAAGAGTAAATGGACACAAATCTGACATTAAAAATGGCAACATCCAGAAACCAGTGGGAGAACACTTCAATCTACCAGGACATTCCATCAAGGACTTAAAGGTCACCATAGTTCAACAGAAACCTTTCAAAACCAAAATGGGAAGCTGCTGAATTGGAATTCATATGTAAATTTGACTCAGACAGACTTGGATTGAATAGAGACTATGAATGGTTATCTCATTATCAGAAGTAACTCATTTCATTATCAAAAGCAAACTGATCCCATTATCAGAAGCTACTGATTGCATCTACTCCCCCCTCCCCTCACCACCTATATATATCTGACCAGTTTCTTCATACCCTCCATGCATCTGACAAAGAGAACTGTGGTTCTCGAAAGCTTATGCTACAGTAAAGTTGGTTAATCTTAAAGGTGCTACTGGACTCTTTTCTATTTTGCTACTACAGACTAACACGGCTAACTCCTCTGGATCTATGAGTCATGCAGCATAATTGCAAGCAAACTGAAAAGCAAACTGAAGCGGCCCAGGTCCAGCCATATCACAAGTACCAGATGGATTTCAGAGAGACCCCATCACTGCCTATACATTTTTCACAGATGTGTCAAATGAACCACATTTTTCTTACAGTGGCCATAGGCTTTAAAAAGCTCCTAGCAATTACTTTAGAATGAAAGTTAACAGGATTTTTTAAAAATAAAACTGGTTGTGAAAATGTAGTGAGAACAGGACTGCAAATTTGGATAGTTGGGCTCTAATCTGAAAGCAGAGTCTACAAAACAGTTCTAAGAGTTACAAAACTTCTCCATACTAATGAGTTAAAATTGTATCCATCTACAGTATGCAAAGATGATTTTGCAAAAGTTACTTTGGTTCTGCTATGCACATCCTTTCTTCCTCTTCTTGGATACTGACTGCATCGCCTACATCTTGTTTTTACTCTCATCCCTTTCTGAGGTGAAAATTACTCCATGTATCCTCATATTAATCTTGAGGAGTTAGCTGTGTTAGAGCCAAAACACACGTTAAGAAAAACCTAGGTTCAGCACGTGTTCTCTTACCTCAAGGTTTGCCGGGATCTGTAGGAGTCCTGGAAGCTTAAAGTAGGCGTCCTGGAAGCTTAAAGATCTGTAGGGGTCCTGGAAGCTTAAAGTCCTGGAAGCTTAAAGGATCTGCAAGCGTCCTGGAAGCTTAAAGGCGTCCTGGAAGCTTAAAGCTTAAAATACAGGCGCCTGTATTTCCCTTTCCCTTTTTGCTGCTCTGTAAATGCTAAACTTTAAGCTTCCAGGACGCCTACAGATCCCAGCAAACCTTGAGGTAAGAGAACACGTGCTGAAGCTAGGTTTTTCTTAACGTGTGTTTTGGCTCTAAGTCTGTAGTAATTTTCTGATGAAGAAAGCTGTGGTTCTCAAAAGCTTATGCTACAATAAAGTTGGTTAGTCTTAAAGGTGCTACCAGACTCTTTTATATATTAATCTTCTGACAATTGCTAGATGTTGGAGCTAAAGTAGGCAAATTCATCCACTCATTAAGAACTAGATTCCTAGCAGGGACTGTTCCTCAACCTCTGAACTTGTTTGATCATTAGAAAAACCTGTATATAAAATATTCAATGAAGCACTCATATGGAAGCAATGACTTACCCATAAAAGAGCTTGTTGTTATGCAAGCTGCTATTGCCAAAGACTTAAGGCACAGGACTTCTAAAACCAAGAGAGATTATTTATATACTACAATTAATTTATATTAAAGATGGTTCCAGATTAAGTGCTGGTTAGTTTTTCAAGCCCCAGTAGCACTGGATCAAAATATCTGACTCCTGAAAACTACAGGAGTGCTAGGCTGACGTTTGCTATTCCAGAGAAGAGTCTACTTGGATCCACACAGGTGACAGAATCCAAAACAATGACTGCAGCATAAAATCCATTTTAGTTCTATTTTTTTTAAATCATATTTATATTCCGCCCTCCCCGCAAGCAGGCTCAGGGCTGGCTTCCAGTTTAGTATCTTTGTGGAAAAGATGGGGTTAAAGCATTTTTTTTTAAATGCATAAATGAAGGAAGCTGCCAAAGCATCTCAAAAATTCTCAGGTCTAACTTGTGCATTGTTGATTTTCTTCTTAGTTAAAAGTTAAATTATAAGCAAGAGCACAGTCGGCAATGAACTGGACCAATGTATTATTAAAATATTAGCATTAGGAAGACCGATGATGGACTCTTCCAAAAGATGTTATCTCAGATGATGTGGGCACACATCTGGAGTAAAAATTTAGAGTGATGTTGCTTACAAGAACTTATTATTATTATTATTATTATTGGTAAAAAACAGTTGTCTATGTTAAGAAGAAGGAATAAATACTACAGAGGACTTGAGAATTTTATGGCTTAACTGGACTAATAGCTAAACCAGCATAGAACAGAGATGTTGGCATCAGCTCTCCAGAACAAAGCTTCTTTGATAAAATGATTAAGTATCTTCATTCAGCCATACCAAGGAGGACACTGTTGGACATTGATTAAACGCAGCTTGTGAACTCTACTTTTGACAATGTGTGACATTCTTTCACAAGGCAGCTGCCATCACTTTCACTGTGGGGAAGTATGTTGGCCTTGTGTTATGCCAAGTATCTATAGCCATGTCACTCTTTAAAAGCTTTTAACAGAGAATAATATATTGGCCAGTTATAATATTATCCGTATATCAAATAGCTGTCAGTGATTATTCAAAGGGTGTACATGAGCAAATTCCTCTGTGCTTATCACCAGCAGTTGCAACTAAAGTGGTTCATCGTACAATTTTTTCCTCATGACCAGCACTGCCACCAGAAGATGCAGAGTCAATGGGCTTCAAAAGATATTACTTTGCTTCTGGTGCCACTGTAGGTAGCCTCACTCATCATCACTGCCATCACAAACTGAATGTATCCATAGTTGAAAGTTATGAGCATATGGAAAAGGAAACTCCAGCAAAAAATGTGAACAGCACATAATGATCTCCAAAGGATGGTGCATTTCAGATCTCAGCATAGATACCATATGCTTTTAGTATTCAGCCTTCAGACAAGACATTAATTTTGGCTTCATCTCTGCAAAGACTGGGAACAGACAACACCTACCTCATATGGAAGATGAAATAAGGGGTTGGTTCTATAGCTCCCCAAAATACTTTATTGTTACTAAGACACTCAAATGGATCTTGCAAGGCATTTGGAGGGCAATGCAGCTCTTGTACAACTTTCATTGAAATAGTATACAACTTTGATTAAAATAGCATTTGCAAATTTCAGTTTATTTGTGACAAACAGAAAGATTCTGGTTTACTTTGCAACAAATGAATTGCCTGTTAAGCACTAGAGAACTCAGCAATGCAAGCCTTCAACAAAGAAGTTAAAACTAAACACACTCTCTAATCACCATTGTCACTTTAATTACTGCCTAATTGCATGAATACCCTCACCACGTCTAAATGAACTACAAGTAAAGTTCCCAGTTGTTCTTTAAAGTGTATTTGTGGGGAAAACTAAACAAACACAGGTATTAGCAAATGGAGGGTTGTAATCCTATCTTCTTCCAGGAAGGACAGCATTTCCCAGTTTTCCCTCCAAAAAACACATCTCCTGGAACACTAGCCTCTAATGCAGAAAAAGCTGCCAAAAAGGAGAGCGAGTGTAAGACAAAAACAAAAATCACTTACTCTGGAATATGTGTAATGACTTTTACAACCTTCATCAAAACGTCCTTTTGACAGCTTCATAATAGGAGGTAGTATCCATGGCCTGTTGCCGTTCAGGGAGATGAGGCCCGGGAATCCAAGTTCATTCAAAATGCACATGGGTTTTGTCAGAATCAGATGTACCAGTCCACCACAATCACACAGAAGCTAAATAATGTGGAAGTCTGTTGATGAAACCCCTATGGCACACAATAGAACCAGTACCTTGTACATTTCTAGTTTAGTGGGGTAAAGCTCTGAAAAATGACAATCACGCAAAGAAGCCGCCAGCGTTCCAGGAGCCTGCCGCTATTTTAAGGCAGTGTGGAAACGGCCAATATGAAAACTCCCCCAGTTTTACACTGTTATCATAGAATTCTTTTTGGCCTCAGAAAATGTGGGTTCATACCCCAGCTGAGATATAGATTCACTAACTAGGCCAGAGCTTGTTTTGTAAAACAGGGACAAGCTACCTCACAAAACAGCTGCAAAGACACAAACATTTTAAAATTATACACTGAAAGATACTAGAGTAGAAAAAGAGCAAACAGTGTGGAACAAAACAAAAAAATCTGTCAAATTGATCCCTTTTCAGTAATATTCTGCTTCAACTATCAGTTCATTGATGTACTAAAACTGTTTGGACTTTTAGAAGAAAAACCACCCGCTCTAGTTTGAGAACAAGCTGTCTCAGGATTAAAATATACGATATGTATAACAAACCAGGCCCAGGGAACATGGACCCCACTTCCTTTCCCAGCAGCCACAAAACAGCTGAGGGGAAAGTCATCTTAAAGGTCTATGGGGGTTCAATTTTACTTGGGACTGTGGCATGGGGGGAGGAGCAGGGTTGGAGGCCCACGGCATCTCCTATGCCATTTTCCTGAGCTGAAATGGCCAGCAGGGGGGCAGTTGGAGCTGCACATGCATGGAGTATATGTCATATAATTTGGCCCTCATGGACAGAAGGCATGGTTCAAGACACCATCTGTTCAACTTCAGTGCATTCTGTGTACATTATTATGCTATATAAATGCCAGTTCTTTATTTGTAAGCTAGTATAATAAATTGACATTATGTTCTTGAACAAAGGCTGAAACTATTTCTAAACAAAAGGAGAAGTTTTAAAAATTCTACTAGGCCAAGAAGAATTTTGGGACCTTCAACTGATTCTGCTTATGACTAAACCCCTTATATATTAGATTTGCTATTTTTTAAAAAATCTTGATCAATCAATATAATCAAAACTGGTTAAGATTGACAAAGCAGTTGTATTTTTGACCAAGGAAAATAATGTTTTCCAATAAATTGTCAAGAAATCAATAAAAGTTAAAAATATGAGTAAAGAACTACTGGTAACAAAAAGAATAGTTTCTCCACACCACCCTACAAAATTCTATAGGCTCTTTCGAGTTGCACTGGAGGTGAAATGGGTCCCCAAAGCTGACGCTAACTAGTTTGATGCATTCCTGCCAACATCCCTAGTGAAGGAGGCAACGGGAGGGGCGGGGGGTGAAACCAGCCTTTTTGTCCTAAGACAAAGAGATAAAGGAATCCATATTTGCCAGTATCCAAAAGAGTGAGAAAAACTGTATTCAAGATTCAAAGATTCAATTTATCTATTTGCAAAAAAAGGCAGTGACATGTCCTTTTTTAACCAATATTATACTGAACATGATCAATTATTTCTAGCATCCACTGTATTTATTCATACTGTATCTTTTCATGAGTGAGTTCTATAACTAGAGCAGACACTTGATTTGGGTCCAAATCATATCTGCAATTCATTGAGTTTGCTCCAGACATTCACTTACATAATTTATACTTCACTTATCTTCTTAGAGGGGACCTAAAATGGCTTACAACATTCTCTCACTCTCAATTTTTCCTCACAACAACCTTGTGAGGTAGGTTAGGTTGAGAATGTTTGACTGTTCCAAAGTCACTCTGGAAGATTCTGCAGATCATAGTTCAACACATAGTTCAACAGACTGGTTCTCCTATAAAATAAAAAGACAGGGAGAACAAACACTCCTTCCCTTAAAAAAAACTGAGACTTTCCCCACAAAAATCTGGCTAAAATACCACAAATACCTAGTAATGCAAAACCAGTAAGTTTGAGGACTCCTGTGGGGTACAAAACAATCAAGAAACAGCTTCTATTCTTTGGTGAACATTTCTATTTGTTGCATTAATCCTGGTGCAAACTTCATTTTCTGCAAAGCTTTCTTTCTTTATTCTGCTCTTACGACTACAGTCTTGAGCATCAATAATTCAACAACAGAACAACAAAGTAGTAATGGTAGTAATAACAGCAAATAATTATAATGGTAACAACAAATGCAACCATAGCAGGTACAAAACTGAGTAGTCCAGATCTGGCTATCTATTAGACTTAATCACATGGGGAAAAGATTGGCTACTGCCAGAGTAATATCAGAGTAGTATATCCAGACAAAAGAATCTGTAATGTATAATGGGCTGGGAAGCAGACTAGAACCTTTAAAAAGGAAGAAACATAGTTCTTTACCTATGGAATTTTGGACAATCCAATAAACAATGGAGCAAGGTGTCAAGACTCCCTGTGTCGCAGCTGCAAAGTTTATCAGCTAATGAGCTCCTTCCAAAACAGCCAAATAATTCTGACTGGGATTGAATTAAAGCAAGTTTGATAACCTAGCTGAGAATATTCACTCCTAGCCTCATATTTACCCTTTCACTTGTACAATCTTCTATGTACCAAGGACAACAAAGCAAACAACACAGACCCCCTGATTAACAGAGTGGCAAGAGTACTCCATGCCAGTGCAGTGGAGTTACTATAATAACAACATACTATAGTAACAACATTCTATTTATATACCAACCTTCAGGAAACTTAATGCCCACCCAGAATGGTTTACAAAGTATGTCATTATTATCCCCACAACAAAACACCCTGTGAGGTGGGTGGGGCTGAGAGAGCTCTGGAAGAGCTGTGACTGACCCAAGGTCACCCAGCTGGCTTTGAGGAGTGGGGAATCAAACCCGGCTCTCCAGATTAGAGTCCCGCGCTCTTAACCACTACACCAAACTGGCTCTTGTCCACCAACTTCAATGGACTTAAGTCTGCAGTAAAACTGCATAGCTTTACACTGTATGTGACTCAGAAATACTCACAAGCTCAACACACCAACTATGCAGCTCTTCAGCAAGCATCTTATTTATCAAATGAAGTTATTAAAAAAGCATACAGTTTGACATTTTTGGCCACTCTTTAATGAAAAGCAGTCTCTGCTGGCTTCATTAAAAAAGACATTCAGTTGAACAGTTTCTGTGTAGTTACATCAAATAAGAGACTCCCTGCTGAAGAAGTGCACAGCACAAAATGTGTTGGGCTAGCTGCTATCTTTGTAAGTCAATACATGTTCTACATGCCTCTATTTTGGGCTTTGCCTCAGTGTGTTTGCCATCACATGAGAAAAAATCAACTCAAAATCAGCTTCCAGAAAAGGTCTCAAAAGAACAGGGGAAAAAACAGGACAAACTAAAAAGCTCAAAGCAAAAACTAACAGCAAAAAATGCATGCAGAAAGCAGGGGATAAATTGAAATAGTATGGGGATAGAACGGATTGGGGGGGGGAGTACGGAAACCCCCCCTTGTATACTCAAAAACTGATTAAAGGGGGGAGGGGCTAGTGTGGCAACACCACACTTTAAATCAAAGAACAATACAATGTTTCCAATGGTATAAGTGCTCGATGAGCTTTAAAAGGTTAGAGAGATCCGTGGAGGAGAGGCTCACCAATGGCTGCTATCCATGATGACTAAAGAGAACTTTCATATACAGAGATAACAAACCTCTGGATATCAGTGTTATGAAATAACTATTGGGAGACTTTGGTATAAATGCCCTTTCTTTTTGGCCCTCTAGGGCAAATGGATGGACCACTGACCTCTACTTTATGCTCTTATGGCAACAATGAAACTCTCCAAGGTCTTCCTCCAAAGCTCAGTTATAAAACACTCTGGCAAAAACTTCTTACCAAACATACCTGAGTAAGTGGTGGCAGTTCCAAGCACTCCTGGATGGTATGAATTACCTGGATCCATTTCAACACCTAACAAGCCTGCTCTAGACGTATGGCTCTTAATCTTGGAGATGGGGGCCTTTTCTGTAAAGGAACCCCAACTGAGAAGACTTCTTCATACCGATTTGCCAGACATCTTCATTATGACCTTTTGGTAGTGATTTTGTTTACTGGATTTTAAATTGTTTATTATCTTGCACCTGTTTTATACCTATTCTAGTTCTCTTTATTATTTACTAGGTTTGTTTTTTTAGTTTTCAGAAGTTGCTTTGAATGCTTTTACAGTAAAGAGGCAGGATATAAATGTCTAATATAAATAAGATGCAGAAATAATTCACCCCCCCCCCGAGTGTCATGATCCTCAGGCCTGAGGCTAAGGAGTGGAGTAGCCTGCAGACCTCAAGACAGCTGTACCCTCACACACAAGCCTAAGGCCAGGCTGCTAATTTCCCTGCAGGCCTACAGTTTACCAAGCACCCTCCAAGCCTCAGAACTAGGCTGGGGTAAATGGAGAGAAAAGCGGGGATCAATCACAGATGAAGAGCAGAGCTTTGACAAACAGCATATAAGAAAGAGCCTGTACAGGGACACCAGTAAAGCTGCTTTTGGAGGGAGCTGAACTTTCACCCCACAGTGGGGGTGAACTTGGAGATCAATTAAAAAATCAGCAAGAATCCAGTTAGTCACATTCAGGAACTTTAATGTTTTCCAGCCAGCTTCTTTTCTGTGTGAGCTTTGTCCTGTCTGGTTGTAGTATACCATATATTAATTTCAGTCAATTTTTACTCCAGTCATTTTTTTATAACTGTTCACTTGCTTATTTAACTGTTACACTATTTGATTAATATATTAGTTTTTCTGTTCACTCTGCCTGGGTCCTTCATGCCTCACATTCAGCTATACAGCATGGCAAGCCATGACTGAAGAGGGAGTTAACTGGGGGGTATATAGGGTGCTCTGGGTCCTCCCCAGTCAAGCTCCAGAACCAGAGTGGTGGCAGCTAGTGGAGATCCTTGCTTGTCCCAGGGCTGAAGGAAACAGGAAAACTCCTTGGAAGGACCCCTGTTCCTAAAACCGCACTCAGGCCTACCCCTTCCTGCAACACTAAGCATGAACAAAAATGCACCCCAATCATCCTAAAGAAGTACTACATGATAAACCCCTATCTCTCTAAACTCAAAATCCTATGAATGACAAGGCAAATCTTTCCTGTCCAAATGGGCAAAAGCTAAAGCATATGCTTCAGAAGTTCAGATCTGAATTGTTTCAGGAGGATTTTTCGCACAAGTTTACTTCTGACAGTTAGCAACCTATAATTTGCCCCAGATTTGAGCAATTTCACCACAGTATTTTTTTCCTATTCTTGGTGGTTCCAAGGGCAGAGAAACAGGGTTGTAGGTGTCTCATCTCAAACAGAGAACTGAATCTTCACATAGCCTAGTTATCTACAACATTAACAAAAACATGCATTCACAATATGAGTATCTTGCCTACAAATAGTTCTTAACCAAGGACACTGACTCCTTTACTATAGATAAGTCTCTCAACTGATGTAAACAGGAGCCCCTTGGAGTTTTTTAGTCGGATGTACTTTGCAGTGTAAAGAAATGGCACTTTGGGACAGCTCAAAAGTCACTGAAGAACTGGCACCTGCACCTGTTCAGATCGATTCTGTCCAAGCCATCCAATTGTGACAGAATTAATACGTAGTATTGTAACAGATGTCAGCCTAGAAGCCCTACTGGCTTCCTATCCACAGATTAGCCCAGCACTGTCAACTTCATCTACACAGCCTAGCTAGCAGCCCAAGTCAGACATAACAATTTGGTGACTGATTAGTGAGACATCTGAGAACCAGACAAGTGCATTTTGTGCTAAGATAAACAGATTCAGAGAGAATGAAGAGAATTTCAGAAGGTAGAGTCATACTGTAGTAGCATGGAAAACTACTTTCTCCAACAGTCTTCTTTCATCCATTTATTCATCCTACCTTGAATCAACATCTAGTAATCTTACTTAGCCTATGCTTCCTTAGATAGTCATTGTTAGCATCCTAGACAAAGTTAATCTTTATGCTAAGCAAGCTAGTCTTTCAAATCAGCTATACTACAAATGAAATTAATTGTGCAAATCTGTCTAGTAGATAATGACTTTGTTATAAAATTCCCTTTCCTTTATAAAAGGAACAAGCAATACCGGAGCAGGAAAAAACCTGATGCGATACCTAACCATGAAATCACTGTTGCATCATGCCCAATAGAATAAAATCGTTTCAGGGGGGTAGCCGAGTTGGTCTGCAGTAGGAGAGCAAGATTCATATCCAGCAGCACCTTAAAGGCCAACTATATTTCCACGATAGGAGCTTTCAAGAGTCACAGCTCCCTTCTTCTGTATCTGGAGCTTTGACTCTCAAAAGTTCATACCCAGGAAATTCAGTTGGCCTTTAAGGTGCTATTGGACCTGAACAGAGTAAGAGACACCCTCATAGTTTTATTATACCTAACAAATTATGCTACTAATAGTCCTTCCATTTTAGAGTCACCCATTTGTCCTTTGCTTCCCTGATCAGCCACCCATGCTATTAAATTCACGAATGTAATAGCAGCCTCCTTATCTGAAGCTCAGGCTCGTATCACAACTATAAGCATGGCAAAAACACAAAATGTCCTAACAAAGGCTATCCAAGGGTAGGTGGCAACTGAAATAATATCCTTAAATGTAACATTTCTTTGCCATAGAACAAGCTCCAATACAGTCAACAATCAGAACCAGAGGCACAGCAGCTGTCTGTTCAAAGAAAGTTGCTTCAAGCAGCATAGTGAATACCAACTGCTCAACTCTGTTTTTCCTTCTCAGAAAACACTACGGCACCACTGCTCAATACGCCGTCTAAAATGGAACCATATCCTCTTGTAACTTCGGAATAGTTATGTTCACACTCATAAGGCCCAACTCATTTTACAAGATCATTTTCATTCAAATACATTTTTATGCAACTAAACCTAAATGCAGTAAGTGAATGGACAATTCATGTTTTCTAAAAAGCTAAAATGTAGGGTATAGGTATATTTACATCTGTAATTTCACAGAATCACAGAGTTGGAAGGGGCCATACAGACCTTCTAGTCCAACCCCCTGCCCAATGCAGAATGAGCCTAAAGCATCCCTGACAAATATTCATCCAGCCTCTTCTTGAAAACTGCCAGTGAAGGGGAGCTCACCACCTCCCTAGGCAGCTGATTCCACCTTTGAACTACTCTGACCATGAAAAAGTTTTTCCTAATATCTAGTAATATCATCTTGTCCTTTGCTTCCCTGATCAGCCACCCATGCTGAATCAACAGTTCATCAACAGTTCATCAAGCTTACATAACATCATTATCTGATGAGCAACCAGACATAGGTGCATGCTGAAACTGAAGAAAAAGTCTACTATAACCAATTTTGATCAGATTTTGCTCTAGAAGAGCAATAAACTACAATGAAAACAACCATTCTGATCTTTCCATAAAAATAATTCCTAAATTTGAGTTTAATCCATCAAAACCTGATCATGTTTACCTGGATAACTGTAATTCCATCTTCCTTACTATACATTTCAAATAATTTCTCGCATTTAAGAAAAATGCAATATATGAACTCCAACTCCAATAAAAAGGTTTTTTTAAAAAAGAAGTACTTAAATGATAAAAACTCAACTCACACAGAACAATGTTTACCCCAGACCCAAAGTTACATAAAACATGAATAAGCATCAGCACTAGGTCAACTGGAACATGATTATAACAGTTGTTATTCTCTCAGTTGTTCAAACTGCCTTTGTGATATTAAAGTATTGAGGAAATAACCACTTCTCACATGGTTTAAAAGGCAAAAAAGGAAGTTTTTACATAGAGGGAGCTTTCCCTTCCTAGTAATTGCACTTAAAAGAATTAGCTAGAATGAATCATCACCTGCCCTGGCATCTGCTGGTAAAGAGCTTAATCATTCCTGGACCTAAAGGATTCGTCATGACAGTGCAATAATAAACT
The DNA here is from genome assembly GCF_028583425.1 of Eublepharis macularius. NCBI lineage: Eukaryota > Metazoa > Chordata > Lepidosauria > Squamata > Eublepharidae > Eublepharis > Eublepharis macularius. The sequence goes on along the minus strand of NC_072794.1, from coordinate 85,728,057 downwards.
GCTCTGAGTAAATTTAGACTGTCAAGCAACTCCCCCACAACAGGCTCTCTCTTCCTCAGCCAAGGGCAGGAAGGCATGGTCTTCTTGACTAGGCAGGGGGAAGGAGGCTGCCCAAGGTTGTCTCCAACACTCCTCCGCTCCTCCCTCCCGATTTAGAGTCAGTTCCATGTGACGTGTCCGGCGGTTCCCCAGCAGCCAATCAAAAAGTCACCAGCAAAAGAAAAACTTTCATTCATAAACTGGAATAGACTGCCAGCTCACGCTGTACCGTGGAATCTTGAAACCATATTTCTCATGTGGACTATTTCTGCAAAAAGGGAAACAGTCCAATGAAAGCCTTAAGCTCCTTCCTTAAGAGAAGCTGAGCCCCACGTGGGCTTAGATTCAAGGAAGTACATATAAACCTTCTCCTCTGAACGCAGCCGCCTACCTTTATCTAGTATATAAACTTAAATCCACACCTTCCTGCACCATGGAAAAATCGTCGGGTGATTTCGACCTCTCACGGTCCCAAAGTCACCAGGGGCCGGGGAGAACAAGCAGGGTAAAGTGGGCAAGAGCCTCCCCTCCCCCCCCCCCCGCACCCGCACCAGGCAAAGAGGCAGAGCTAGGTGCCCGCTCTCGTGGAAAGCCTAGCACGTTGTCGCTCTGCTTGCGAGACAGGACTGAAAGCGGCCGATTGGGCCCCAATACTCACGGCAATCCGCCTCGTCGCTGTTATCCGAACAATCATCATCCTCGTCGCATTTCCAAATGGAAGGGATGCAGCGCTCGTTCCTGCACTGAAACTGGTCATCTTCGCACTCCTTCGCGGAGCCTGCAAGGGGAGACAGACCCAGAACCCGGGATCTCAGCACAGGGGAGGAGAACCGAGCCGAGCAGACCTCTTCCCCCAACAAACGCACCCCACACCGCCACGTATGTCAGCCACCCGCCTCCAAACAGCGCAGCGTCCTAGGCCCCATTCCCCGTCCTTCGAGCCAGGCAAGGCGCACAAAGACCATCGCTGACGGGGAGGGAAAAACACCTCCATTCGCAAGGCATGCTCTACCCAACCCGCCCGAGATTAGGAAGGCAGCAGCGATCCTGCCCAGGGACAGGAGAAAAGCAGGATGATAACAAAGGTTCGTTCTAAGCCAAGAAGACCCCCTCAAAGGAGGCAGAGCTTTTTGGCTGTTGCGCCCTTTCGTACCTACCACGACTCACACCTCGGCACCGGTTTAAAAAGGGCGATTAGAACCAAATGCAAGCCCCCACCCCACCCCCAAATACCCCAAATCCATTTGCCCTGTTCTGGTAGGTAGATCTCAAATGGATCGTCTTTCAGTTCGGAAAGATCCCCTCCGGGAGAGACGCGGGACTGATTCCGGACGATGTGTTCTTTTTGTCGGCTTAAAGCTATCTCTAGGAGCAGTCTGCGCCCCGGTAGTCACACCGGGATATTCTCCCCGCATCCCCGTCCTTCAGCGACCCCCGCGCATCAAGCGGCGCGGCGGGGCCCTCACGGCGTACAGAAACTCGCATCGCCCTGGCCAGGAGGGGCGGCCAAAGCGAGCGGCAGGAGTCGGAGCAGCCAAGCAGCATCCAACGCGTGGCTCGCACTTGCTCAATAGCTCCGAGCCGAGGCGCCTGGTCCTTCCCTTTCCCAGCTTTTCGGACCCACCTTTGGCGATGTGCAGCTTGATCAGGAGCAGATGGAAAAGCAGCAGCCTGGTTAGCGCTGGCCGGCACATCGCGCTCCCTAATCGACCGCTTCACGGCCCCTGTGCGGCGGGTTGCACGCAGCCCCGGCTCTCTACCTTGGGCAGCCGAGCAGTAACCGCATTTCAACCCCAGCGAGTGACGCTCCCCACTGGGCGGGATTTCGGCAAGCAAGCCAGACCTGGGCATGCCCGCCTGTCGGCTGCCAGACGCCCAACCACGTGGCCGCGCCAGGAGGGGGCGGGGCCACAACGACACACCCACCTCTTCCTCCCGGGATGGCCGGCTGGGCGCATCCTCCCCGGCTGCCTGCGCCTTTTCTGATCGTTGGCACAAGGAGCCCTGGAGGTAGACAAGATCATTCCTATTTTACACGGAGGAAACTTACCACTCTCCCAAGGCCGCCGAGCGAAGACATCGATGGACTGCTCCAGATTTAAAAGGTCTGGGGAATGCAGCCATTTCCAAGTAGAAGACATTTCTGTATTGTTTATTTATAGAATTAAATGTGTCACTTGTTATGCCCAAGGCTTGGTGCTAATTGTCTTAGCCCATCTAATGCTAATTCTTCTATTCTAATAATTTTATTTATTCTGCCCCATCTCTAGCTACCAAAAGCTTTTTCAAATGAATCGGTGTTGCACTTCAGGAAGACGTACAGGCTTTAGCAAGTCTCCTCTGAGAGAATATCGCAATGCTGAAGGCCAGCTTTATACCCAGTTTATTCAAACTCAGCACAGAACAGGTACATGAAGAGGGCATTCTCTTGAATTCCAAAGTTGATGGTGGGACATCAGGCAAAATGGAGAACGTGGGATCAGCCTGTTCATGGCATTATAGGTCAACAACAGTTTGTCTGAGCTTGGAGGGCAACTGGAAGATGTTGATAAGAACAAGTCTTTACGTTCAAGTTTAAGGTTGGTGATAGATTTCCAGTGTTAAGGAAGAACAACATGCAGATACTACCATTAAGCATTACAGTGTGCATAAGGGTTGCACACTACTTATGTAATGTTCTCATATAGGAAGCAATGATGCTAAAGAATGCCATATCACTAAATTCTGGTATATAGCACAGTTTATTTGGAAATCTGTTTTCTATGCCAGAGGTGAGGTCTGGAACATGTGAAGTGTAATGTTTTGGCAAAACATCACATGGAGTAATTAAAAGAGTAGTTTTCCTCACCATTCAGTAAATAGCATCTGTAAATCTGGGACCACTGCCATAGCATAGTGGTTAAGTGGTTGGGTTGCAAATCAGTACTCTCTTGGTTCAGTTCTCACTATTGTCATGAGCCTTGGGCAAGACACTCCTCTCAACCCCAGCTCCCCAGCTGTATTGTGGGGATAATAATAACAATGACTTTGTTCACTGCTCTAACTGGGCACTAGTCTGGGCAGTATATAAGTTCAGTTGTAATTATTATTACTATGGAGATTGGAGAATCCCAAAGCTTCTTATAGAAATCAAGCACTACATATTATCTTCGTCTGCAGGTGCATTACCTTATTCCAGAGTTAAAGTATTCCTGTCAGTGTATGTAGGTGCCATCAAGTTGCAACCAACGTATGGTAACACCAGCAAGGGTCTTTCTAGACAAGTGAGAAGCAGAGGTGGTCTGCCAATGGCTTCCTCTGCAGAGTCTTCCTTGGTGGGTGCCTATCCAAGAACTGACCCTACTTAGCTCCAGAGATCTGACAAGACTGGACTATACCATGGCACCTTGTCTTCCCTCTCAGTATAGGGATCTATAAATAACAAGCAGTGTCCCAGATATGACCAGGAATACAGAGAAACAGTTGCTAGACTTGATCAAAAGGAAAGGGGGTGATGTTTCTGCACACCCGAAACAGAGCTGGTCTAGCCTCTCAAGTAAACTTGCCAAAAGGGACTTTAGAGACCTAGAATAGAATAGCTTTTGAAGAGGGGGCAAGAAACAAAGGAGAAAATGAGGAATCATCTAACCCATATAATAGATATGTATTGAGGCCCAGGCACGGAGGCATCTGAGAATGGCAAGAATTTCATCTTTATAGAAGAAAAGATACAGCTCAGAGATGTATTTATTAATTGAACAAACTTTATATCTTGCTTTTCTGCCCCCGTAAGGGCCATCAAGGCAGCTAACACATTAAAATATTCATAATAAAATCACATTTTAAAACCAACTAAAACAGTAACAACAACACATCATTAAAAGTTAAACCAGAGCTAAAAACATATAGACATAAAAACAACCAATAAAATATTTACAACAGTTAAAACATTGGGCAAGAAGGAGAGATTACTGGGAGAGTGCCAAAAGAAGCAAAAAAGTATTCTCTTACTGGCAGAAGATGACAACAGAAAGGGACAGACAAATCTCCCTGGGGAGACAATTCTAGTTTGGTGCCATGACCAAGAAGGCCTTCTCCTGAGTTGCCAACAGCCTAATCTCAGAAAGTAGGAGCACTCAAAGCAGGGCCTCCAAAAATGACCACAGTTGTCGGGCAGATTCATAAAGGAGTAAGTGGGTATATTATTTGGGGTGTATTGGTTGAGGGCAAGCAGCTATTCATATGTAAAAGAAACTTATGATCAGGGCTTTTGGGGGGGGAAAGAGGTGGTGGAACTCAGTGGGTTGCCCTTGGAGAAAATGTTCACGTGGCTGGTGGCCCCGCACCTGATCTCCAGACAGAGGGGAGTTTAGATTGCCCTACGCGCCGCTCCCCTCTGTCTGGAGATCAGGGGGCGGGGCCACCAGCCATGTGACCATTTTCAAGAGGTTCCGGAACTCCGTTCCACCACGTTCCTGCTGAAAAAAAACCTGCTTATGATCAATATTTTTAAGTAAACTTTGGTTGCTTTCCCACACATTGGTTAATACACTTTCAGTGCACTTTGGCCATCATTTGCAACTGGATTTTCATTTTCACACAGGAATATCCAGTTGCAAATGATTGCTCTAAAGTGCTTTGCAAGGGCATTATCCAGCATGTATGAAAGCAACCTTTGTTAAGATAAAAAGTAACAAGAATGAAGACTTTTATATATTTTAAGAATATATAAAAATATAGATAACTTCGTATGATATTTGAAGTTATAAGATAATTAGTTAGCTAAGAATGTGCACTCTTATCAATTAAGACAGCTAACTATTGTTAGAAGATGGTTTTTAAAACCTGCTAATATTCCCATATTAATTTAACTGATTAAGGGCTTCTTCTTAGAAACTTGTGACTTACTTATCTTTGCACCAGATATTTTTAAGGACTCATATAATTGCTTATGCAGCAGTAATGGATTGTATAATTTCATGTTGAGTTAGTCGGTGTTTATGCAAAATAGTTAAGCTGGACTGAAAGAATAAAACGGAAGCAGAGATTTCTATAATAGTATTACTTGTGTACTGTATCCATAACAAACCTAAGATGTTGTTGAGGTGTACTTCTTGCCAGGAATTAAATGACCAGATACAGGAAAGCTAACAAGATGCCTAGGGCTAGTTGGCTGGTGGGTAGAAAGAAGAGAAGGAAAGAAAGAGGAAAAGAGGCTATTGGAGCTTTCAAGGAAGGGGGAGAGGTGAGATGCCCCTGGAAAGTCACTGAGGGTTCCTGCTTCACTATTTATTTATTACATTTATACCTCATCTTTGTCCACAATGTGGATCCAAACCAGTTTATATCATTCTCTTTTATTTTGTCTATGAGGCAAGTTAGGCTGAGAGTGTGTAACTGGTCCAGGGTCACCCAACAAACTTCTATAGCAGAGTGGAGATTTGAACCTGGGTTTCCCAGATCCTAGCCTGAAACACTAATAACCACAATACCACACGGGCTTTTGTATAGTGGCTGCTGTTGAACAGTAGTAAGCACCTGTACCTGGGTGAGTCATAGAACTTGCATATTATCAAGTAGCCTCATTGTTGCTGCCTGGCCTGTCTCCAATTACTTCATCCTCAAATACCAAAACAGCCCTGGAAAAGGCGTTTTACTGACAGAAATCAAGACTCAAAGGCTGGCAAAATTGTTGTAATTGTCTAGCAGTTGCAACAGCAGGCTTTGTTTCTTAAAGCTACAGGAGTTGCTTCTATCATTTGGGGGCATTTTAAAAATCCAATTTTTTTTTTAGATTTCAGATTTTTCTGCAAACCTGAAATATTTTTCAAGATTATGGAAAGATCTATCTTATCTGTTCATAGCTCCAGTCTCCAGATTTAAGTATTCACAGATTTGGCAGCATTGAGAATTAGATATACAAGCAAGGGCCCACAAGGAACTTGTGGATAGGAGGACTATCATTCCCCCTGCCTTTTCTTCCTCCATCTCTCCTCCACCTCTGTCACTCTTATACCATCTCTCCTCTCTCAAACGACTTCTCCTCTGCCTACAGCTTCACTGCTTGAACAGGCTAGGAGCTGTGCCAGGCCTGGGTGCAGTAAGAGCAGGACCCACACAAGCCTTAGGAGCTGCTGTGTGGTACCAGCTGAGCTAGACCCAGTTGCATGGAGGGGACCTTGCAAGGACTTGCAGGAGGTAATTCACTTTTCCTAGTATATTCTTCCCCACACTATTCCTCTGTCCCTCCTTTTCCTGGCAGTCTCCATTTCCCTCTATCCTTCTGTCCTTGAATCCCACTAAGCAACTTACCTTTTATCTCCCTCCCTCTTCACCTATATTTCTTGATTTACTTCATTTATATACTGCCTTTCTTCATAAAGGGGATCCAGAGCAGCTTACGTAATTCTCCTTGCTTACATATTATCCTCACATCAACCCTGAGAGGTAGGTTAGGCTGAGTGTGTATGACTGGATCAAAGTCACCCAGTGAGCTTCCACAGCAGAAAGTAATTTGAACCTGGGTCTCCCAGTAGGAAACAGCCAGGCCTGGGTAAGTCATACAAGTCATGTAATATTAAGTCATCTGGTGGTTGCTTTTGGCCTTGGCCCTAATGAGTTCTCCCTCAAAGTCCAAAACAGCCCTGGAATGGACCCTGCCCCTCCTCCTGCCTTTTCCTGACAGAAACCAAGCTTGGAATTGGCTAAACTGTTGTGATTGCCTAGCGATAGCCACTGAAGGGCATCTGGTTAAAGCTGCAGTCACACCTTTTATCATTTTGCAGTACTTTTTTAGATTTCAGATTTTTCTGCAAACCTGGAGTGTTTTTCAGGTGTATAGGAATATCTGTCTTGTCCATTCATGGCTCCAATCTCTTAATTTAAGTATCCTCAGATCAGGGGCAGTTGGCTATTAGTATACAGTATACAGTAAATTGTCAATGAACAGATCTCATTGACGGATTCTAAGAAGGAATTCAGCTTGTCAATGAGATCTGTTCATTGACAATTTACTGTGTATTAACAATTTTTTTCAAACAAATGTGTTATCAGAATTTTGGTATGCAGATTTAGCACACACTTGTGGTGGCTGAATCACAGTGATAAATAAGCCTGAATACGTCATTTGTTCTGAGTCATTGCAACCCATCAGGCCCAGTTTTGCATTTGAAAAAGAGTAGCCCAAATTACAATTTAATTACACATATTTGCAATTACATCCTCCTTATTAAATTGTACCATTTAGGAGTAAATAAATACCAGTGTAGTTATTGGAATTACATTGGTATATCAGCATAAACATGAAGGCCTAGAGATTATTCTAGGCCTTCCAGCTTTAGCTAGAAAATTCCAGCCATTGTATTAAAAATTCAACTTAGCTGCTAAGCTTCTTTTGCTGAAAATGAGCAGGGGGGGGGGGAAGAAAAATAAATATTGATTTCCTCCAGGATACTGGATTTATTAACTCCCTGTGTAAAATCAGTAGTAGAACTTGCAAATGGACCAAAATTCTACCTTGTATGGTGAAACAGAAGACTGTACAAGTTGAAGCAATAAACAATAACCACTATAACAACACATGGAAAACAGCTAGAGCATAATAAATTATAAAGCGTTATAAATTATCAGACTGATTGACTTTGAACCATCCGTGACATTCTTAGTAATGCAAGCAAAGCCATTTGTTTGATTACTAAATGATTTGTAAGTTTACAGAGTCTCCTTACAGCTACCGCTTAATTCTTTAGGGACCCTGTAGTAAAAATGCCCAGGCCCAGGAGGCATCGTTATGCTAGATTCTTCATTAGGCCAATGTTGCAGAAATGATGCAGCACCAAAAAGAGAGAGAGAGATGGAATCGTAGTGTTAATTGAGCATTTCCTTGATCTTTGCATGTTATTAGATCTCTAGTACATCTGTTCTATTATTACGAAACAATATGACAACTTCATAAGAAATCATAAATATCATGGGGAGTGAATCAAAGCATAAAACAACAAGGAGTTTTTCACAGATGTATCACAGCTTCTGATGGTACCCCTTTCTGCCTATGTATTTAAAAACCCACTACCCAATCCAGGGAGCCTTTCAGGACAGCATTCGATGTATCAGAATGAGTTTAATTCAGAAGTGGAAATTTAGAGCGTGCTGGGAGTGGAGCCCAGCATGTACTGTTTATTTCAAAAGCAACAATAGCTGAAGAGTAAGAAAGACAGCCTGGCTCCTTGCTTCTCTGACAGCTATTTTTCTTTCGGTCACTTGGCAATTCTATATTCTGGCTAGTATTGCAGTTTTGATGGTTGCACTATCTTGACATCCTAGCTATAAGGCTCAATCTGTTAAACATCCCATGGCAAACATTCTCCTGTGTGAGCAATTTAAAGAACAACTTTAGTCTCTTTATTTCTGAAAACTGAAAGAATGTAGTTTCAAATCTTTTTTAAAAAAAATTAAGTAGCGTGGCTGGCACCCTTATAAAAATTTTAGAAGTAATCACTGTCAATGTGCTTTTAAGTTACAGTCGCATCATTCCTCTTAGTCTACAATGCCAGGGATTCATCTAGTTCAAAGTGATCTCAAAAAGAAAAAAAGAGCTTTCTAAGAACCGGCTAGGAGAATGTGTCTCTGAAGCAATACAGCACATGCTTCAAACACATACAAGTCCAGGTGTCAAAAAATGCAGATCTCTATGAAAATTGCCTAGAACTCGAGCTGCTTTCCTTTTGCTCTCTTCACATGGCATTGTTTGTGGATAAACCTATTCATAATCTGAAAAAATACTGCAGAATAACACAAGGCAGTCAAATTACATTTTTCTTTGTCTTTGCTTCCAAAATAGTGCATTATTTTAGGAAACATCCATATGATGCCATCTTTCCCAGGTTTTCCCTGTGCTCTTCGTGCTGTTTCTCCAACCTGGTTTACTAAAGAACGCAGTCCAAGCGCAGGATGGGAATGTGTGCATTTTCAAAATTCTCGACCACACTGACACCGTTTTCCTTTCATCAGCCATTTGCAACCTTACTACAGAATCACAGAAGGGCTTTTAGAAATCAGTAATTGCTTTAGTTGTATAATGATTATTAGTGGCATGTTTCCCCCCCTTAAACCTTCAAAAGGTTTTCCCCCCTTAAACCTTCAAAAACACACAGGCTTAATAGGCATATGCTTCCTTCATCTCTTAACAGATTAGGAGAACATAGGAAGAGAACATAGGAAGAGCCCTGCTGGATCTGACCCAGTGGTCCATCTAGTCCAGCATCCTTTCTCACACAGTGGCCAGTGTTACTCTGGAGGACTAACAAAAGGGCATAGAGGCTGAGGGGTTCCTCTGATGTTGCCTCCTGCACTGGTATTTGGAGATTTACTGCCTCTGAAAGTGGAGGATCCCTTTATTCACCATGCTTAGCAGCCAGTGATATACTTATCCTCCATGAATCTATCTAATCCCTTTTAAAGTCATGTATTTCAGTGGCCATCACTATGTCCTCTGGAAAGAATTCCGCATTTTAATTATTCATTGAGTAAAGAAGTATTTCCTTTTGTCCATCTGAATCTACTGCCCTTCCGCTTCATTGTATGTCCCAAGTTCTGGTATCTAGGGAAAAGGAGAAAAAGTTCTCTCTGTCCACTTCCTCTACCACATGCATAACTTTATAAATCTCTATCATGTCCCCTCAGGACCAAGCTAGATGTGCTGGTTCCCTGCAACCACACAGAAGCTTTGGGAAATGGCTGTTAAAAAATAAAGGAGAACCCGGACAGCCTCAGAATGCCTCCACTGGTGGAGGAGGGGCTCCTCACTTCCCATTCAAGCCATTTCCTCATGTCAAAATAGCATGGAGGGAGGTTTTTTCTCCTGTTTTTACTATTCCACATCCATGTGGAGGCGGAAAAGGGGGGGGACTCCCTCCTGTGCTATTAGCATATATTTAAAGTTGGGATATTTCATTCCCGTGTGCATCATCTTACATTTATCTACGCTGAACTTCACTTGCCATATTGTTACCCACCCAGTTTGCAGAGATCCTCCTGGAACTCATTAAAGTCAATCATACCTGATCAAGAAGCGAGTGGTCCATCTTGTCATTCAGGGACTGAGCACCAAGAGAAATCCTAATGTCAAAGGACTGATTTGGGAAGTGACTAATGACTATTCCAGAAAATAATAAAGCACAACTGCCCATAAAGCATCAGGATGTCAGTTTGTGTAAGCAGTTGTAGTCAGCTAACTTTATGAATTGAACAGGTAGCTCCTGAGAAAGCTGCTCCTGCAGCTTATGGAAAAGAAAAAGTTCAGCCATGCTTGTATTATACACTCATCATAGCCTCATGAAAGTACTGGCAATAAAAAAATACACTTGCAAGCTGATGAACATTTCAGATTTCATGCTGAGATACATGGCAGTAATTTTAAAACTGTTCTTTCTACATGGTGATTTAGACAACTAATGCAGAAAGGGAGAGAAAAATATCAGTCAGAGTTCAGATGTTGAAAATGAAAATTGAGGCAGATTTTAAAAGATAGGCCTTGAAGAAGTCCGCTCTCTGAAATCAGAATCTGATGCATACCACTAAAGATGTTTACACTTGAACTTTATTGTATCATTTCCCATAAAGCCTTTAATAGAAGTATAAAGGAACAAAAATGAGGGTAAAGACTTGAAGTTCATCATCTGTGTTTACAGTTCCAGTTCACTGCCCATCTGACTTGCATAAACACAACTTATAAAGACATGAAACGGTGGGAGAGCATTTTCGGTAGCCTGTGCTGACATCAGATAGAGAATTGTCTGTTTTGCAGAACACCTACACACACAGGAGCATTTCCATGATTCTCCACTTAAAAGACTATCTTCACTGCATAAAGAAATACTTTTTTAGTTTCTATCATATTCTGTTCAAACTGACATATATTTTGGCTCCACTTGAACTGAAACAGAACCAGACTGCTGTCACTTATAGTGTTGACAGGTCTCCCCTGGCAACCGGCAGGAGATGGAGGGTGAGGGGCAGGAATTTACGGGGGAGGGGGGCATGCAATCATTGTCCCCATGTCATCACATCACTTCCAGTATGACCCAAGCAGCAATGGTCTTTGGCCGAGGGTTAAAGAATTGGCCCCAGCACGTTGCTGTTGCTTCTGGTCGCACTAGAAGTGATGCCATGGCACAGGGATGATAATTGCATGCCTCCCACATTTCACCAGCCTGCTTCCTCATGCCAATCAGCTGGGGATACTGGCATTGATTGCCAGAAGATTGCCCACCATGACAGGGCACTTGGCAAGCCTAGTCACTTAATATGCAAAACAATTCCTTCAGAATACTCTCCTATTTTTTAAGTAATTTATGTTCTTATACAATTCAAAAGAGAAAAAAAACACGTTGCTTAAGTAGACATTAGACAAACAACGTACCCATTATACCAGTATGGAGTTATGGAACGAAGACCTTCTGTGAGATGAGATGAGATCTGGATTATCAGATGGTCAAATGATGGAAGGGGCAGAATGTCCTAGGTCCCATCCCTGACATCTCCAGCTAAAAAGATCACATAGTACATGATGCAAACAACCTCTGCCTGAGACACTGAAGAGCCACTGCTAGTCTGAGTAGATAATATTGACCTTGATAGACCAAGGGTCTGATTCAGTATTCAGCAGATTCTTGTGTTTATCTACTATACCATGTTCTGAGCTATTACTTTGGGGTTAACTAAAGAATAAACTGCAGACTTCTTCAGTGTACTATGAATTCATTTTGCATTATGTAAGAGGTACTCAGTATATAAGCTTACACTTGCCTTGTATTGTACAAGGCAACCGTGTACAAAACAGAGGCATTTTCAGTGGTCCACTTAAACCAAAAAAGAATTAAATTGCTGATGTTTAATATCAAAAGAGATGTAGAGAAGCTTTTAAATAACGTCTATGTGTGAGATCGTTGCAGTGGCTGCAAACAGAACAGTTTTCATAGTGCTATGAAGGTCAATATGTATTATGAACAGATGATTGCCTCCATAGTCCAATACAACCTCATCTAAGAATTTTTTTTTAAAAAAATGAGAGAAATAATCAAAAGTATGCTGAGAGGGAGGGTAAAGAGGGTCAAGTCTCCTGAGTCAGGACACCTGGAAATTATTTAAATCCATGTTAATGGAAGTTCTGATAGAATGTATACATCAGATTAGAAAAGGTACTACTAAATTTAAGAAGATGCTATTAAGTCAACAGAGCCATAAAGGCAAGAAGGCGGTTTTGAAAAAGTGGAAGTCTTACTGAAACAATTTGAACTAGAAGGAGCACAATCTTCGGCAAATTAAATGTAAGTTAAAAATAAGGGCAAAAAGAGAATATGAATAGCATATTGCTAAAAACTAACAATAAGGAATTATTTAACTACATCAGACGCAGGAAAATAGGCATGGTGGCAATGGACAATGGATTGCAAAAAAGTGAAAGGACAGCTAAAAAATATTGAAAAAAAACTGAATGATTTGTTGTGTAAGTTATGGGACAGTTACCTGTTAGAAGAGGAGGATTTAATGCTGTCCCTTTCCTCAGGTTTCAGAGGGGGACAAACCAGAAAGTTAGAAGGATGGAGAGGTCAGGGCATCTGTTTACTCCTTACTGCCATGAACTATCTTTTGATGTGTAGATTGTTACCCTCAGGACTTTCTCCTCGTGACATCCTTCTCTTCCTCCCTTTGTCACAAAACTCTCCTCTCCATCTTGCACCTTGGATGCAGGACTTGTCCTGCAATCAATGCACATCCTTAGACTAGATAGGTAGATAGGAATTTCTCTCTCCTCTTTTCCATCGGAGTATGGAGTGCCTATAATAAAGAACTCTTATTTCATTTCTAAACCTAAACTCGGTGTAAGTTTGTTATTTTCTCTCTCACACTCATACCAGCCAGCAAGCTCCAAGTGTTGGATGATGAACAAGTGAATGGGGCAAAGATGGTATACACATCATTAACAACCTGCAACCTATGCTGGACAATGATACTTCTCACTCACAATAATGCACTTCCCAACATGGATACGAATGCTGGGACCAGGGCCTGCAATAAACCAAGATGCTAACTCTCCCCCCATATTCACTCCAACAACACAATAATTGGACCTAACAGCACCAGCTTCTGAATCATCTCCTGCTCATTGTCTGAGAATTTAATGCTGGGTTTTAATTCACAATTTTAGTATTTTATGTTTTTATTATTTTGTAAGCTGCTTCGGAAGGTTCCCTGGAGATGTGCCATAAACATTTTCTAAATAAATAAATAATAAATAAATAAGGAGATGGAAGAAAACCAAGACTGGCTCTTTTCTTTGCAGAGGAGGTGTCCTGGGAAAGAAGGGAGTGGACACCAGGAAATGTATTGATGGGCATCACAGAGAGGATCGCTGCTTTACTCTGTTTTCTCAATCTCATTTTTTCTCCAAAGCTGCTGTTAGGCAAGAGGGGGCATATTTTTCCCTGCAGGGATAACAGCAGGTTTTGATGCTGATGGGATGCCATTTATATTGGGAATGGCATGGATAGAAAGGGTCTCTCAGGCTATTGCCCGGCACCAGTGCTCTGATTACATGTGGAGTCCTTGTGGCTGTATTAAAATGAAATGTCAAGAAATAAATAGCATGATACGTAGCTTGGTCATTCGATAGGCACTTCACTGCATTAAACTGCCCTATAATAAGAATCAGTCAGTATCAGGTCTAGTGTGAGTAACCAAGAATCCCTCCCTAGATCACATGGTATAGTAAAGACATGAAACTGTCTGATCACTGATCTATTAAGGTTGGTATTGTCTGCTCTGATTGGCAGCAGCTCTCCATTGTCTGAGGTGGAGGTCTTTTACATCATCTTTAGCGTGATCCTTTTAACTAGGATTTTCTACATGCAAAGCAGATGCTTTACTACTGAGCCGCAGCCTCTCCCCTAGATTTTCTCCAGTCATTCCATTCACTATATAGAAACTTGACCATGCAAGTATCTTGGGCTGATTCCTGTGGTACAGGAGAGTATCTCCCAAGCAGCTATCCACCATGGTGCTTGCTACTAAACTGTGGGGTTACATCTTGTGTGTTTCATTCATTTTTTATAAGTGTATGCATTGCTCCTGATAATGAGAATTTGCCATGGTATTTGGACACTGTGGGATTGCTTCACAATACTTATTTATTGCCAACAAAGAGAATCCCTTGTGGCAGAGCCTCTGCATCATCCAGGACAGAACATTGGCTCTTTCTTAGGGGGCTAAGGGTGGTGTGGTTGGATTCCTGCTGACATCCTTGCTTCTATTTTAATTTTTAAAAACTCAACAAATAGAACCCTTTGTGGTAAACCCTCTGCATATTTGTGTGCAGAGATAGTGCAATCCATGTGTCTATCTGCCTGATCACATTCCATGTGCACCAGTAGCTAGAAGATACAGATGTTTCAGCCTCAGCAGATATGCATTACAAATATTCTAGGCTCTTGAAGTAACATGTTATCCAGAGAAGATACAACTGTGTTGAGCACAACATTTTTCTATTTTTATTATTTTATTGATCTCATAAATTTTTCAGCTGCTTTGAGCTAAAAAGTGGTTAAGAATAAATAAAAATCCACAATTTGATTTAGCTTACAGTTGATGCCTACAAAGCACCATCTTTCTTTTCCCCTGTCTCTTAGTGTTCTTTTTCTGTAAGTGGTGGACCAGGGCTTCCCTCCTGTACATGTTCTGCCTCATCTAGTAGATCTTTCTGAAATAAAGAAAACAATCTGGTAATTGTCATTCTAGGTTAGAGAGAGGGGAGGAGAGAGGGGCAAGGATGCAGTTCTGGGCAGCTTCAGCAGATGGGCAAGTAGGCAGTCTGAGCACAGTTGAAAAGAGTCCAGGCAACGTCCTCTACTGGCTTATTGGGTGCATGTCTGCCTGAGTTAGAGTACCTAGAACATCTGGTTGCCTTAAGCTACACAAACAACAATGGCCCATTCTGCATGGCACACTTCACGCCTGCAATCCTGAGCATTCATGCCAATCAGTTCTGAAACCACTTGGGGTCCCATGATTCTGCACTGCACAACCTCGAGGCAGTTTGGTGTCTGCTGAGGAGCTGAGAAGTGTCTGTTTGGAGCCACATTTTGTAAGGGTTGGAGCTGATGTCATTTTTAAATTTTTTTCACATTTGTGGTAATGTAGCAATGTTGGAACCCATCCCTCCCCTTGTATTTGTTGATTGGGCTGTCCTATGCCCACTGGAGAGGCAACAGGTGGCAGAGTTCTGGGGGAAAACATGTACTTTTTGTGCTTGTTCCACTCTTATTTTTTTTTAAGCCAAGCCAGAAAAGGGTTAAAAATGCTGCTGCTCCATTCCCTCCCAGCAACTTCCTTGCCACTTTGTTTCCAAATGGGGCTGTGCAACGCGCTTGTTTTTTTTTCTCTTTGGTATTAGGAGAAGCCTGAAACAGCCAGGAGGGGCGAAGGAAAAGACAGCCATTTAACCCTTTCCTGGCTTTTAAAGCCAGGAAGAACGTGCAGTAACATTACAACGGCCCATTACAACTCATTACAGCGTTACAACCCATTACAACAGCCCATTACAATGTTATAATCCATTCCTGAGTTGGGGGGGGGGGAGACAAGAGTGTGCTCATACCCCCAAGGGAAGAAGGGAAAAGCAGCCATTTACTCCTTTCCTGGCTTTTAAAACCAGCAGGAATAAGCAGCAATGCTAGGAGTCTTTCTTGGCTTTGAAAAAAAATAAGAGTGTGTACATACCTGGGAGGAAGGAAGTGAACAGAGAAGCAGCCTTATGATCCTTACCTTGCTTTACTGATAAAAATCACAACAACTACGGAGCAACCCTCACAAGAACTGAACCTAACAACATAATACAAGGGCAAACAATATAACAATATTTAACAAAATTTAATGTATCAATAATGAATTAAAGTCCAAGGAATGAACCAGACATAAAAGTAAGCCCCCACACAAGGGAGACACAGGCAACAATAGTCAGTGCAACACAGCAGCGTAGTAAGGTGCAAGGTAGGCCTTCTGTAGGCATCACGTTGCCACAATAGAGATTCTAGGTGCTTCATTGTGTTGAAGGTGGTCCTCTGTTTTTTCGACTCCTGAGGAAGAGAAATTGAAACAAGTTCTTTGCTGGCTCCTTGTAGAGTTGTTGGGGTCTTTGTACCCCTTGTTTGGTCGTGGACAGCTGCAGAGAAAACGCACAAGTCAAGCAACATTAAGAATTACAGGCTTTGTCTTCAAACAAGATGTTTAAAGATCCTTACTGCACTTAACTTGCACCTTACTACGCTGCTGTGTTGCACTGACTATTGCTGCCTGTGTCTCCCTTGTGTGGGGGCTTACTTTTATGTCTGGTTCATTCCTTGGACTTTAATTCATTATTGATACATTAAATTTTGTTAAATTTTGTTATATTGTTTCTTATATTGTTTGCCCTTGTATTATATTGTTAGTTTCAATTACTGATAAAAATGGCAGAAAAGGAATTCAGAGAGTTGAGGAGGATGGGAGTGTTACCGGTGGACAGACCAATCAGCTCCTGGTGAAAGGAAGTGGAGGGGAAAAGAAGCAGAACGGGAGTTTTTTATTCTTCTCTGACAGAACACACGCCAGCAGCAACTGGGCAGCAGCTTTTAAAAAATTGCAGTGTGTATACAGGGGGAAAAAACGGGGAAAAGACAGACAAAAACCATTTCTGCTTCCCATGACTTCTATGCAGGTACAGAACGCGGGAGAACATGGGAAGCAGAATAGATTATGAAATGCTGTAAAGTGACCACACGGAAAACACCAATGTCTGTCTGTGTAAAAGTGTGTCCTGCTCTTCAATAGCTCAGAGAGGCTTACTATAAAAAACAATAAACAAGGTTGCTCATCAAGCACTTGGAAACAGTAAGACAGAAGAATCACCCTATAAGAATACAATTGACGTGCCAAATTTTCAGCAAAGGTTATGTCAAATAATATTGATTTGCTTATGTTCTCAAAAGCTGGGAGAGAAGAAATTTTATTCACTGTCTCTGGGAGCCCATTCTATATGGAAGGGGCAGCAATGGAGAAGGCTCTTGAGGAAGTGTTACTTAAGCAAGCCAAATAATAAGAGTACTGATAGACCCCAGTGGGGTCGAAGGATCCCCGCTCCCACCTTCCATCCCCTGCCACCACTCACCTGGCTGGCAGGGAGAACAGGCCTCCCAGTGTGCTCCCAGTGCAGCATCACAATGTCCTTCCCAGGAGTGATGTCATTGTGCAGGGCCCCTGTGCTCCGCAGCACAGGATTTTGTCCTGTTTGGAGTTGAATCTGTTGCCAGGCCCCCCCCCTCCTGTTCTGGGGCCTGCCATAAACTCTGTCAGTTTCCTGTGTTGTTGTTTTAAGGCTCCACCAAAGACTCTGTTTAGGGGCAACATTGCCCATGCCTGTATCGTGTTCTCTCTGCTGCAATGGACTGTGCCATCTATGTCTGTTTCCTGCCTCCTTGGGCCCAGAGCCTTACCTGGGCCCAGAGCCATGCTGCTAGCAGCACAGTGCCAGCCGGAGTGAATCTCCACGAACCTGGCCAGGCACCCCCTGGTTAGTTCCCATGGGGAGCCCCTTGCAGGATGGTCACTGGGTCTGCCCTTACCTCTAGGTAGCCTGCTAACAAGCCCAGACTATGCCAAGGAAGAAGCCATGTTACCAAGCAGTAAAGAGCCAGCTTGGACAGTTTACTGCACGGCTGCCATTTCGTGAAATCGAGACGGTCACGTCCACAGTGGCCAGCCTCGCCTTACTATGCATATCTTGGAAGCCAACCCGGAATGGAAGCTATGTGCCGGCTGTCCAGGACACTTAATGGACGCATCTCAATGCCACCGCCACACTCCAGAGCTGATGCCATCAAGACAACTCCAGCTTCCTGGCAGATCCAATCAACCCGCCTGGCACTCCCCTCCCCTCCTTTGTCCTCTCTTCCCGAGGTGTCACAATCATACAATCAGATACTAAAGTGGCCCATCAAGAATAATTGTAGAACCCACTAAGCCTTTGTTCCCTTTTTGAGAACCACAGGGAAAGGCACTAGCCCTAGGGTACGTTTTGGGGTACTTAAGCAGGCTTCCCTGGCATGAGGTGCGCGTGCCATTCTTATCCTGAACCTCTACCGTCACTCTGCGTGTCTAGTGCAGGCATTAGATACCGCCGCACTTCGCTGCTACATCTTTCTCCCACGCCGTGACCAGGTGAGTATACCCAGTTCTGTCAATCTCAAGTGGGTTCTCCTGCTAATGCAAACGGCTCTATTTTTCCTACTCTTTATTTCCTAGTTTCTTGTATGTACCTTGTTTGTGTGTGTTATTATAGGCATACGCAACACTATTAGCAAAAACACGTTTTATCTTTATTAGTCTCGCCTCTTTATTGCACGAGTAATCTGGAAGAGGGACTCTGGTATAGCTGGTCAAGATCCGCAATAATTAAACCCAGACTGCAAGCTAATTTCCCCACAAATAGCAGTTCTGGTAACAATTCAAGGCCATTTAGGGCTGAATTGGGCCTGTTTTGGGCCAAAATTGGCCCGCTGCAGACCACAGGAGCACTGCAGTGGTGGTGCAATAAGCCCTGGGGTGCTCCTGTGGGTTGATTTTGGCCCATTTTGGTATGTGGGCATGTGGCAGCGTGCCTTGCTGCCCAATAGCATGCCCCGGAAGTCGCATTCCCCCCCTTTCCCCCTGCCAGCCAGGTAATTGGAGGTGGAGGGTGGGAGCGGGAGATTCCCTTCCCCCAGCAGGGGACTGCAACCCTATCCCCCCCCACTGCTGTCTGGAGGGTGAGAGGACCTGGCAACCCTAGGTAGAAGCTATTGTTGAACTGAACAAAGATGGTAATGGGTTTATAGGAGCCAAACTATACAGGAAAAAAGCCAAAAGCCCTATAAGCCATAATTAAAATAAACAATATAGTGTTTTAGCATGTGAAATGGTGGAGGGATGACTGCTATCAAAATGGCTGACATGTCCTGGACCCATTCAAACAGCTACAAGAAATGAGTTGTAAATTGCAAAGAAAGACAAGGAGGGTTTTTATTCAATTGCTTGGTTATGTTATTTATAGTCCACCTTTCTCGCTGAGACTCAAGGCAGATGACACAGTGTAAGTCAATACACATGCTGGCAGGTGTGTGTTCACGTGTGTGTGTGTAGACAAACCAAGGATTCATGTATCAAACACAGTTTCTTCACTTTCTCTTTCTGCTTCCTCCTTTTACTTTGTCTCAAGCATGCAAAACTGATCATGTGTCAAGGATTCGTGAGGGCTTTTTTGTGATTATACACAATAGTACTGAGCACCAGTAACTTTTTTCAGGGTTCTCCCAAGACCTGTGAGAAAATTGGCAGAAATTGGCCCAACTGTATTGTGTTACCAAAGGGCAATGTTTTTTCTAATATGAAGAACAATGAGCACGTTTGGAAATGAAATCGATTTTATTAAGTAATCTAGAGAAGTTAACTGAAAATAAATCAGATTCACAGAAGAGTCAATGCAGCAGAATAATACCTGTTCACATCCCTTCAGATGCTTGGAATTCCTGAAAAAATGGCAGCAGACAGGCCTCCTTCTGGCACAATGCACAGCACTAAGCTGCAGCAGCAGTCTGGGCTGAGATTCAACTGCTGGTGCAGTCCCTTCGGACTTACATAGATTTTAGGATACTTGATTCACCTGTGTGTATGTGTATATTTACTCCTAACTGGTCCTGAAGGGGAATAATACATCCAGGGCCACTGAAGAGCAGTGATATGTGGTACTGTCCAAGTTAGGGAGTGTGCTAGCCTCCCTACATCCCATACCAGGAGCATGTTTAACATGAAAACAAACCCACTTCCAAATGCAATAACAAGGTCTTAAGCCAAAAAAAAATCCAAGACAACACAGAATATTCATACCTGGTTCACAAGGCAGGTTAGGCACAAGATGGAGAAACGGTGGTACACCATTAATTCCTTGGATTTACAAAGGTCTTCTGCAAGTGCTGCTACACTTATATATGGGTACTGACACTTTTTCAAAAATGAAAAGAACCACTGAGGGTAGCTGATTAGAAAGCTGAAATCAAATACCAAGGCCAATGCAATAATGCACGTGCATAAAGCACTAACAGTGTGCCTGCACCAAAATTATGAAACCAGAGAGAAATCATCAGGAAACAAATCAAAGTCTTTGACAAACATTCTCCAAGAAAACTCAAAAGGACAAGCCAATTACAAATCAAACTGGGAGGAGGGAAGAAAGGTTGCCGTTACTAGTGCAGCCCTGCTTCCCTCATGGGCTGTGTTATCTAATGCCTAGCCTGGATTCCCCCTATATATATACTGCATAAGTAAGCAAAGAATCATCGCAGACTATGAATGGCTTAAGGACTCCACGATGAAATACATGTTGGATGAAACACACAGTGAAGTAACGACTCCCATATCTTGTTGTGTAAATGAGAACAAATAACTAAAAAGAGAGGGAGAGATACCCAAGCCTAAACAATGAGAAGATATTAATGAAAAGTCTGAGAGATCCCGTGATTTAATGATAGGTTATTACTATGACCTATCAATGGAAAATTACAAACTTCGTGTTATCTTATCTGGCAATATAAAAGGTACCATCTCATTTTATCTTCACATAATCAAACAGTCTAACTTCTTGGATCATGTTAATGGAGAATATATGTAAAATGAATAGTGGTGGTAAAAAGGGTGATGACAATCAAAAAAGGATCACCAGATGAAATTCACTTTCGGCACAGGTATAAAGGATTACAATTATCTTTTGTATTCATTATAATAATAATTACCATTGCTAATCCCTCCTCCCAATAGTAAAGAGTCCAGTAGCACCTTTAAGACTATCTAACTTTACGGTAGCATAAGCTTTCGAGAACCACAGTTCTCTTCGTCAGAGATGCTACTGGACTCTTTACTATTTTGCTGCAACAGACTAACATGGCTAACTAGATCTTTTTCCCCAAACACACTCAATCCAAGAGAAGAGAAAATGGATGATTAATTCACAGCTAGGTTTTAATTAGATTGATTCATCAGATTTCTCCTGAACAAAAAAAACGGGGGGAGGGGGGGAGAACCACTCACTTGAGATCTTTCCCCCTCCAGCCTGCCATTGTTTCAAAATAGTGTTTCCTACAAAGGCGTGTGTGTGTGTCCAGGGGTGAGTACCCCAACCACCCCAGACTTGCCCCAGCCCCCTGAAAGCCAATGGAATGCAGGCAGCAGGTTCAGGAAGCCCCAGGGAGGGGGTACAGCTCCAGAAAACAGCAAGGGAAGGGAAAAGGGAACCAGAGAAAGAGACCAGTCAGGGGCACGCTGCCCAACACCACCCCAAAGGGCAAGAGGCACCCACACCTGTCCAGAGTGCCAACAAGGGGGTAGAGGTACTGGAAGCCCCTGCCCAAGCCCTAGGAGACACCAGCAACCCCAGCCACTGAAGGGAGCTGGCTGAACTCCAGGAGACCAGCCCAGCTCTTCATGAGCAAAGACAGAGGAGGCTGCACCACATCACCTGGAAGGGCCCTGCCAGCCCTGTCCTGCAGGAAAGGTTGAGGGAGAAGGGAAAAGGGAAAGGACGCACACCCAGGGGAAGCCCCAGCTGGGATACATTCAGCCCTGCCGGGCAAGAGAGGCAGGGAATGCAAGGAGGAGCTAATGAAAGGGAAGGAACACCTGAGGACAGGCACAGCTGGGCAGCATCAGGAGAGGGAAGGAGCCTGGAATGAAGGGCGGGGGAAGGTGGAGAAAACCCTATAAAAGATGACTCAGGAGAGAGTTCCGGGTGGGTTGTGTAGGAGGAGTGATGGAGTGGAAGCGTAAGCAAAGGAGTAGGAATATGCAAGGAGGAAAAGGAAGGCTGGTGAAGGAGATGGAAGGAAGTGAGAGTGGAGGCTGGGTCAGGTTGAGCAAGCCAGCGAGTGGACTGAGAGGGAGTCAGGGTGATGTATACCGCCCCTCCTTCCACAGAGCAGGGTCCTGCAGTATCCCTGATGACCCCCCAGCATTAGAGTTAGGCACCCTGATGCCCAATGCAGCAGTGCCCGGGACAAGCCCTGACAGTGTTTTTAAAAGGACATTATTGAAGCCAACACATAAAACAGATGAGAGAGCAGAATACACATATGACACATTAAGCAGCATTACTGTAAGAACAATCCACAACAACAGAGGCACAGTTTTTTGTAAATTAACTATCCAGTGAAAGTAGTTTTTGAAGAAAAGGGAACAACAGCAGCAGCAGCAGCAATAACAGCAATAATAATAATAAAAGGCTAGGAGATGGTTGAGTTCCTGAAGAGCTGTGTTTACAAATAGCTGTTCTGTCTTTTGCTTGCAATATTCTACATCCCAGCAAGAGTACATAAAGTTATGACTTTAATAGGACAGGGTGGAGAAATAATGGATTAAATATGCTAATATACTCATAAAGGAATCTAGCCCGATTCTAGATAATAGACTATTGCCCAGGAAATGTTCTGTAGAATTTTTAATTGGAGTTATGGATGAGTTGAGTACAATTATCCATCATGCAAAAATTGCTGCAGTGTGGCAGATTTATCAGGAGAAAGATAAAAATAGATAATCATAAGTTTTATACTCAGATCCCATAGTTTGCCTGTGCAGCTGCATTCAGACCTCAAACCCACCCCCCAATAAAATGTGATATGTATGAGCTAAACTGTGTACTGTGATCCCTTTCCATATCCCTGTATGCTGTATGCTGAATACACCAACCCTCCAAGAGAACTACACATCCTAACATCTCTTTGAGTGTATGCAGCCTACATAGTCTACTTTTAAGCATGGATGACCCAGTTGATTGGAAAATTGTACCACGTAGTCTAACAGTCTGCATTGTCCTGCTATGTGGACTGGCATTTATAGAAACTTATCCCCCTTCCTGCTACCAACCCCGCCACCCTATTGAAAATCTACAGATTTAACTATGGTGACCCTCTTGTGAGGTACGGTTGATTATTAATCTCAGAATAAGCCTTGAAAATTATTTTTTAAATTACAAACCAATACAATTGCCATCACTATACCCACATAAATCTTTTGTTCTCCAAACATGAAGGTTCTACTTAGCTATCACGGCTAACAGGATATATCCTCCAGGAATTTATCTGACACTTTTCTGAAATTATATACATCATTGGAAATCATTACATTTGGTGGCAATAAACGCCTTATACTTTGTGAAGAGGTATGGCCGGGTGAACCTCTACTCCAAAATTCTATTGTTGAGAGAGGAAGAAACATTCTTTCTGTCCACTTTTTCCACACCATGAATAATTTTATAAACCAGTGTCAATCTTTTAGAACTTATTTCTAATTTTTTAACAACAATAAAAACAACAATAATACAACAATAACAGGATCCCAAACATGAATACCATATATGTAGATTAAATAATTGACATAGTTACAGATCATAAATAATTAATAAAGACAGAAGTCAATATATTTGTTAGATATGGTATACTTTTTAGTGGTATGCTTAGTAATATAGTTTAGAAAGGGGAGCCATTGCGCCATAAAGATTGATAATTGGGATTCTCTGATGAAGCTATTTGATCTGTAGTTTTTGTCCGATATTAAGAGATCCCAAATCTTTAATATCCAATGTCTAATAGTAGGTATTCTGTCACTTTTCAAATTTTGAGCTATGGTTATCTTAGCGGCTGTTAGCATTAGTGACATACGATCTAATCTATAAGTAGGTATATTGGTTCTATTCCATAAGTACAACAGTATTGTTTCAGGATTACATTGTATTGTATAGCCTATTATGTTTTCTATAGTGGCAATGACTTTTTCCCAGTACACTTGGATCTTTGGGCAAGTCCACCAGCAATGTAATAACATACCTGTAATTTGTAGTATAAAAAATGGATGATTAATTCACAGCTAGGTTTTAATTAGATTGATTCATCAGATTTCTCCTGAACAAAAAAAACCGGGAGGGGGGGGAGAACCACTCACTTGAGATCTTTCCCCCTCCAGCCTGCCATTGTTTCAAAATAGTGTTTCCTACAAAGGCGGTGTTCCTTCTTCCCACCTCCCTCTGTTGAATCACAGAGGCGGGGTGGCGGGGGAAGGGAAGCAGCTGGGGCAGGCAGCCTTTATACAGCTCTACCGCTTGATGACAGAGAGTTACAGGGCAAGCCTGGCTTCCCTGGATGCTGAGAGTAGAGATAGGCATGAACAGAAAAAAAACACGAACATGACATTCGTTGTTCGCTGCCATCCATGAACAGGGACTCATGAACAATCACGAACATGGCCCTGTTCACGAACATGTTCATGGTTGGCTGTTTGTGGGGGCCAGCAGGCTCTCCTCCAGTCATCATCCAAGTCAAGATCCCTACTGCACCACTCCCAGAAACCTGACCTGAGCAGGCACCAGGAAAGGTACCAATAATAAATAATAGCTTGGCCCAGAGCCTGGCAGCAGCCCTGGAACCTGAAGGGGTAGATCCCTATCCCACCACACACAAAGAAAGTTCAAGCTCCAATGCACTCTCTATCAAAATGCCAACAGCAACTGTCTCTCTCCCTCTCCACTGTCTGCAAAGCCAGAGCTGAGAGCCCCCCTCTTCCCTGCTCTTTGCGCCATTGTTGTAACAAATTTGGAGCTCCACACTTGAAAGCAAGACCTGCCTATCAAGCTAGATTGGGCTTAGATTCCAGGGCAGCAGCAGGAGTTCAGACAGAGTTCAGACAATCCCTGCCTAAGTTGCCAAGGGAATTGATTGCAGGTGCCAGACTGTCTGGCTTGACGAACAGCAATGAACAGCAATGAATGAGGCTTGCAACGACCACCTGTTCATTTAGAATGGGGCTTCACGAACAGTTTGTTCGCGAACAGCAGATTGGGCTCTTCGTGGCTTTTCTTTGTTCATATTGCTGTTTGTGCCCATCTCTAGCCAAGAGTAGAGGGAGAGAGACAAGAAACAGAACTGCCAAGCTAACTGCCAAGCAGGAGAGCAGACAGAAGGGAAGCCTGTGACAAGCAATTTAAATGAAATTGGCAGGCAAAATAACAGCCTATCACAGGCTCCGTTTGGGTAGAGCCGGTTCCAAGATTACATATTGAAACAGCAATATAACGCAAATCTGAATATGAGTTTTAAAAAAATAGAAATGGACATGAATGTTCTTTTGTCAGTGGTGACGGTAGGTAATGCTCAGCCCTATATCGCACTTTTTCACAGGCATGTGAACTAATGATTCCCACTCAAATAGCGCCAAGCAGATGCTATTTGAGCGGGGATGTGAATGCCCACTTGGTGATAGTGGGATCAAGACGAACACCATTATTGTGTGAAAAAAGCAGAAAGTAATTGGATGTGGATTCAGCCTAGGTTTGGTTAATAAAGAGCCCTGTGGCGCAGAGTGGTAAGCTGCAGTACTGCAGCCCAAGCTGTGCTCATGACCTGGGTTCGATCCTGGCGGAAGCCAGGTTCAGATAGACAGCTCAAGGTTGACTCAGTCTTCCATCCTTCCGAGGTTGGTAAAATGAGTATCCAGTTTCCTGGGGGGGAAGTGTAGATGACTGGGGAAGGCAATGGCAAACCACCCTGTAAAAAGTCTGCCAAGAAAATGTCATGATGTGACATCCCCCCATGGGTCAGTAATGACTCAGTGCTTGCACAGGGGACTACCTTTACCTTACCTGGTTAATGAATAGAAATTTATTTTTTGTCTCTTGTCTGACCAAAGAAATTTACTTAATTTAGTTTTCCAAGATTTTAAGTCATTTAGGCTCATTTGGATTGGAAGGTTTGAAATAAAAGTAGAAATTTTGGTAGAATTATTGATTTGATTAACTCAATTTTTTCTAACCTATTCAATTGAATCTAAGTCCAATCCTTCAATATGATATGTACATATGAACTGAGAGGTTTAAAATTATAATCAAAGAATTCTGTTAAATTTAGAGGAATGTTTATTTCTAGGTGCCTCGAAGATTTGATTATCCATTTAAATTTGTAATGTTCTAATAGTTCTTTTTGTTGTTGTTGTACTTTTGATATACATAGGATATATTTCTGTTTTAGTACAGTTGATAGTAAAGCCTGAAAGCTCATTAAACAGTTGAATATTTTTGATCAGGTTTTCAAGTGAATTCTTAGGATTACTAATATATATGACCATGTCGTCTGCAAAAAGACTCAATTTATAAGTAGTTGAATGTATAGTGATTCCCTTAATAGTTTGATCATGGAGGACAGCATGCGCTAATGGTTCTATGGAGATGGCGAATAGAATGGGTGACCAGGGACAGCCCTACCTAGTACCTCTAGTTAATATTATATCATCTGATCTAAGTTGTGCCTTAGGAAAATGATATAAAGTATCCAAAATTCTAAGATAATGTGTTCCAAATTCCATAACTTTTAAAACTATTTTTAAAAATGAAATTTCTAGCTTATCAAAAGCCTTTTCAGCATCAATAACCAATATTAATGATTCTGTTTTAGTATCTTGACAATAGTTAATAATATTCAATAACTTCCTAATGTTGTCTGAGAGGGATCTGCCAGATATAAAACCAGTTGATCTCTGTGTATGTAATTTAGAATAATTTTATTCATTCTCATTGCCATTATAGTATGAAAAAATTAGGTCATGATTTAAAATAGATATAGGCCTATATGATTCCCTTTTAGTATGGTATTTTCCTTCTTTTCGGATTTCTATCATCCTTGGCTCTTTCCACAAGTGAGGCATTTTCACTTCTAATCTTAAATAATTAAATTCAGTTACTAATTCTGGTGATATTTGATTTTTAATTTTTTTGTAGAATTCTATAGGTATACTATCTCTAGCTGGTGTTTTGTTGGTTTTAAATTTTTGAATAGCTTCTAAAACTTCTTCTAAGGTAATAGGTTGGTACATATATTTTCATGTTTGGGGGGTAATCTTAGAGTTGAACTTAATAGAGTTTAAATAATCAAGAATTAGAGATTTTGAGGGATTTTCTGAGGTATATAGTTTTTGACAGAATTTACAGAATGATTGGACTTTGGTCTTTAGTCTTTGTTCATGATTTGCCCTGAGAATATTTTTATAAATAAATTAATTAGAAGACTTTTTTTAAAAAAAACTCTGCAATTAAGCCATTTAAAACTTTTAGGATTTTTTGCTAGATATTTTTGTTTTACATAAGCTTTTTTATTTTAGATGATTCTAGTGTGTCCAAATTTTTGGTTCTAAATTCAGTTTAAGTAGGGTTTTTTTACCTCCATATGTCATATTTTTTCCTAATTGATCTATTTTTTTGTTTTAAATCAAAGACCATTTGTTTTTAATACTTGCATTTCTGCAGTTCAATAATGAGTCTCTTGTAAAAATAAAAAATTTGGGAGTTCTTTTGAAAATAAATTTGAAATTCTCCTTAGCTTAATGGAATTGTTTAAACCCCTATAGTTCAAAGTCATACATTTGATAGGAGTCATCAAAAATTTTGTATTCAGCTTTCGTACCTATGTAGTTTTAATGGGTGCAAAGACTGATATATTGATAAGTAGTTAGTGTTTGGAATCAACCTGTTAAAACAAACTCTAAGAGCCTAATAAACAAAATAGGCACCCCGAGCTATGTTGAAGATTTTCTCTTTTGTTCTTGTGTGAAGGAATTGAATGTTTATGTCCCTTGGATATCTGGCTTTCTTTTTAAGTGTTGGTGGGTGGCCAAGACGAAAGGATCTTGTTATCACTGGTGCCAAACCTTCTTTCAGATCTAGGACTGTTGCTAGCCACATAGAAATAAAAAACGAAGTATCTGTGTTTCCTTCCATAGCTGCTTCAATTCCTCTAAATTTTAGGTTATTTTGTCTCAGTTTTAAAGCAAGATCTAAAATTTTATTCCTCATACAGTCTTCTGAGGTTTGCAGTTTTTTAATTTCTTCTTGCAGAGCGATTCCCAAGTCCAGTGCGGTCTCTGTCATTTTGGTTGCTTCTTTTAATGAATCTTTTATTTCTTTTAGCTGCTGGGATATTGGGTCAATTAGTTGAGCAAATTTGTCAGCTATTTTTTGTTCTAAACTGTTCATAAACTCAGTCAGATTTTGTTTAGTTAAAGCTGTGTGCCGATCAGAGCTTTCTGTCTGCTGGCCACCATTTTTTGATCCCTTTGCTTCCCAGGGCCCTGCTTAACAATAGACTCACCAGAAGGGAAGAAGGCTTTCACCGACGGGGATTCAGCTGCAAGTTACTTACTTTTGCTTCCTGGTGTCTTGCCCATCGTTTTATTAATTGTTCAGTGAGCAGATGCTTCAAAATCCTTCTAGGGAATGGAAAGGCTTGGGAGCTTCAGCTTTGAACATCCGCATGTCGCTCCACCCCCCACCCCCCAGTGTCACTCCTTAGACATCTTTTTTGCACATACATTAATGGTGAAGTCCTAAAGAAGTCTACTCTGAAGTAGACATGGGCACGAACCGCATTATGAACGCAAAAAATCCACGAACAGCCTAATCTGCTGTTCATGATCCGGCAGTTCGTGAGGGTCCATGGCCAATGAACCATCGTTCATAGGCCCGGTTTGGTGCATTCTTCCACGGTCCGTGAAGCCAGACAGTCAGGCACCATCAATCAATTCCCTTGGAAATGGAGCCGGGGGAATGCCTGAACTCTGTCTGCACTCCCTCTGTTGCCCTGGAAACCTGAATGGAAGCCCAGCTTACCTTGATTGGCAGGTCTTCCTTCCAACCATGGAGCTGCAAATTGGTTACAATTGGTTACATGGGAAAAGACACCCAGGGGACGGAGGGGGAGGGTGGTGTTCTGTAGCCATGGGCACTCCAATCTCAGCCCAGCAAATCCTGATAGGCAGCTCTAACGGCCAACCAGAGACCTCCTGTGTTGCTCTATGGGACCTCAGCTTATAAAAAGCACTGGGCTCCCAGGCTGGCTTTCACTTTCAGCAAGCAGTGGAGTGTGACAGAGCTGTTGCTTGCTACTTGCTAGCCTTTGGGGAGAGAGACAGAGAGAGTATAATTGAGCTTGGATTTTGGGGATAGGGATCTATCTCCTCTGGTTCCAGGGCTGCTACCAGGCCCTGGGGCCAAGCTCAGTGGGCATCTCAGCTGAGGGCTCACACAGTATTATTAGTGCCTGATCTGGTCAGGTCTGTGAGAATGGTGGGCTAGGGCTCTAGTCCTTCCCTCCCTCTGGTTCCAGGGCTGCTGCCAGGCCCTGGGGCCAAGCTCAGTGGGCACCTCGGCTGAGGGCTCACACAGTATTATTAGTGCCTGATATGGTCAGGTCTGTGGGAGTGGTGGGCTAGGGCTCTAGACCCTCCCTCCCTCTGGTTCCAGGGCTGCTGCCAGGCCCAGGGGCCAAGCTCGGTGGGCACCTCAGCTGAGGGCTCACAGAGTATTATTAGTGCCTGATCTGGTCAGGTCTGTGGGAGTGGTGGGCTAGGGCTCTAGTCCTTCCCTCCCTCTGGTTCCAGGGCTGCTGCCAGGCCCTGGGGCCAAGCTCAGTGGGCACCTTGGCTGAGGGCTCACAGTGTTCTCTCCTTTTCTGTCCTCCTTAATTCTAGTTTGGTGGCACAATGAGTCTTCCTGTTGTGTTGGCCGCCAAGGGTGGTCGTGGGGTGAAGTGCGATGGCAGTCTTTTTAGTTTACTTGTGGAAAGCAGTAGTGGGTGTGGCTCGGGGACAGCAGAGAGTCCTCCTGCTCCCCCAAATTCACCTGTGGGGGCTGTGGAGGAGGCCAAAGAGGTCTTTCTGCTGGGGGGAGATGATGTCTCTCAACATTTTGAGGAGGGGGTGGATGACGGATCCCTGGAAGAATGGTTTGTGTTTTATGAAAGATCCCTCCCATCCCCATCCCAAAGTCTCGGTGGTGTCCTCGCCTGCAGTCTACCCCTCACCCCATCGTCCGTGGCCAGCTCTGCAGCGCAGCCTGTAACCGTTCATCCTCTTTTCCCTGGGACAGTTAGCAGTCCACTTTTCAACACCTCTGTATGGAGGCACTTTCGGGCCCTTCCTAATGACCCCTGTGTGGTGCAGTGTCATGCCTGTGATGTCCTGGTGTGCAGGGGCAAAACCCTGAAGCACCTGTCTTCAACGGTCCTGACTCGGCACCTGAAGATGCACCACCTGAGCCTGTCTCCATCCTCGCCCAGTGAAACTGTTACCAGAACTGCTACTTATGGAGAAATTAGCAAGCAGTTCGGCTTAAGTTAGTGCGGATCTTTGCCAATGTATACCAAAGTCCATATGTGAGTGCCCGCTCCAGCCCCCGCGCCGCTCCCGCCCTCCGCCATTGTGGTCCAGTAGAGGGCGGCTCCCTCGGCCTCAGATATGGGTGAGAGGTGGGGGTTTAAGGCACCCGGCTTCCACCATCTCTCCCTGCTGAGCTCTGGCTCGTGCATTCACTCTCTCTCTCGGCTCTCCACCAGTCGCTCCAGCCACTTCCTCCCCGGCGTCCTTGGGAGCTGCCCTCTTATAGCTTCCTCCCCACCACCTCCACCAATCCTGCCATCCCCCACCCTTCTGTGTTCCTGCTAGCAGCCCTGGTTCGCCTTCCACCTTGTCCGCCCTCCCCTGGGGCCAATGCCACTGGGCTTCCCCACCTCCGGGCTCCCTCCCCCACTCAGGCCCTCCCCTGGCTGGCTCAGGGGTGGCTGACTGCTTCCGCCCCCGCGACTCCGGCTCCCACGGCTTGGGACTCTGGCGGGCTGCGGCGGCGGGGGTCTCCGCCACGGGCCATGCAGCCGTGGCCATCCTCGCCGGCGTGGCGGTCTCCGTCGCCGCAGCCCCCTCCGCCGCCGCGGCCGGCCTCTTCACCGCGGCCTCCTCCATTGCCGCGGCTGTCCTCGCCACCATGGCCGCCTCCTCCTCCGCGGCCGGCCTCCTTGCCGCGGCCGGCATCTTCGCCGCGGCCTCCTCGCCCGCCGTCGCGGCCGGCCTCTTCGCCACGGCCTCCGCCGCCACCGCAGCCAGCGTCTTCACTGCGGCTGCCCCAGTCGCCGCAGCTGCCTCGGGTGCCTTCCTGCCGGTCGTCAGCAGCGCGGGGAGGCTCTTCGAGGGGCTGGGCCTCGCTCCCCCTTGCTCCGTCGGCCAGGTAAGGGGGTGGGGGTTGGGGGGACTGCAGGAGGGCCGTACCTCCCGGCTGGAGGGTGGCACCCTCGGCCCCGGGGCCGAGTCCGGCAGCGCCGGACACTATACTTCCGAATTGCTCACACAATAAAGAGGCGGCAACTAGTCAATATAAAATGTGTTTACTAGGATGTTGCATAAGCCTACAATAGCACATACAAGCAAGAAACATACAAGAGCTAGGAAATAAAGGTTGGAAAAATAGAGCCATTTGCATTAGCAGGGAACCCACTTGAGATCGAAGAAGCAGGGTGATACATTACCTGATCACTGTGAGAAGCAGAGACACAGCAGCAAAGCGGGGCAATATCCAATGCCTGCACTAGATACGCAGAGTGATGGTTGGTGGTTGGGAGAGGAATGGTGCACCCAGTCGGGGTCGGGAGAGAAATGGCGTGCACCTCATGGCAGGCAGAGCCTGCTTAAGTACCCAAAAATGTACCCTGAGGTGGGGGCCTTCCACATGGTTCTCAGGAGGAGAAACGAAAGCTTGATGGCTCTATAACTATTGCTAATGGTACACTTTAGGGTCTGAATGTATCATTGTGACACCTTAGGAAAGGAGGGGAGGGAGTGCCGGGTGGGTTGATCGGATCTGTCAGGAAGCTGGAGTTGTCTTAATGGCATCTGTCCTGGAATGCAGTGGTTGTATTGATATGCGTCCATTAGGTGTTCTGGACAGTTGATACGTAGCCTCCATCTCAGGGTGGCTTCCAGCGATATGCATATCAGGGCAAGGCTGGACTCCGTGAATGTGACAGGAGCCTGGTCTTGGAATGGCATCCTCAAAGCAAACTGTCCATAGTGGCTCTCTGCTGCCTGAGAACATGGCTTCTCCCCTGGCACACATCGTAGGCTGGCTAGCAGGCTGCCCAGTGGCAGGGGCAGACCCAGTGACCATCCTACAAGGAGCTCCCTGCGGGAACTGACCGAGGGTACATGGTCAGGCTCGTGGAGGGTCCTCCCAGATGGCACTGTGCTGATAGTGGCATGGTTCTGGGCCCAGGTGGGTTTGTGTCCAAGGAGGCAAGAAACAGGTGTTGGTGACACCGTCCATAACAGCAGAGAGGCAGGAGGCAGGCATGGGCAATGCTGCCCCTAACAGAGTTCTTGGCAGAGTCTTAGAACAGTAAGGCAGGAAGCTGACATAGTCCAGAGCAGACTCCATAACAGGAGGGGGGGTCACTGGCAACAAAACATCCATGGGGGGGAGGGGGCGACCAGCTCTTCTGAGCAGGGATCAGTGGGAGGGTCACCTTGCCCTGGGGGTGACGGTGGTGGAAGCAGAGCACTCTGGCAGGCTGCGCTCATGGAGGTTGTCCCCTCGGGGTCTGGGACAGTGCTGCTTAGAACCTCGAGGTTGAGGGGTCAGGAGGCGGGCCTTCACGTCTTGGCAGAGAAGATTGCCCTACATGGCTTGCCCATATCCATCGTGGAGTGCATGGGGTTCCGCAGGCTACTAAAACATTTTGCTCCATGCCGTCGCCACGCACCCTTGCCCATTGAGTCCTGAGGGTATTTCGAATGAGGGCTGATACATTTGGGTCAAGTTTAGCCAGGCCCACTCCCACTGCTAACAGGCTTCTGAGACCTTGATAGGCCTTCCTGGCACAGCCAGATCATCATGACACCTCCTTTCTGCAAAGGCAGGAAAGTGCGTGATGCTGGCAGCAGCCTCCTTTGGGCACTTGTGCAACAGCTCAGGAGCTGTTGCACATATAGTTGAGCCGCACGGTGCCCCTATCCATTGCAAATGCTGAGCCCTCTGAGCAGGGGGGAATGGGTCCCTCGACTCATGTCCTTCCCGCAAAGGCAGGAAGGTGGCCAAAGTCAGCTGCTGCTGCTGCTGTCCCATTTCTGTCTCCCCCTCTCTGGAACCACTCTGACCCATCCAAGCAATGTCTCCTGTCCTGCCCATCCTCTTCTTTCCACAAAGGCAGGATGGCAGGTCATGTCAGCTGTCGCTTCACGAGGGCCTATCCTGTTACTGCTCCCTCCTTGGTCATGAGGGACAGCTTGGCTGCGATCACACAGCCGATTGTATTGTATAAGGATACAGTTCGTTGCACAGCATGGTGGCTCCCCTGTCAACAGGACTGACTGGACCCCTTTCAGCTGGGTGAGAATGTGTCCCACAACTCCCGTCCTTTCTGCAAAGGCAGGAAGGTGGGTTATGCTGGCTGCCACTGGAGAAATCCTCAGGGAGACCCTCGGGTGAGGCCCCGCGGTTGCTGGGGGATCTTGCCACTTCCTCTCCAAATGACATGTCCTCTCCCTCCCATCCTTTCCACCAAGGCAGGAAGGTGGGTGGATGTTGGCTGCCACCAGAGAATTCCTCAGGTGGACCCTCGGGTGAGGCCCCGCCATTGCTGGGGGGTCTTGCCTCTTCCCCTCCAAATTACATGCGAACACTACAAATAGATACAGAGTCGGACAGAACAAAATAGCCAGATAGATAGAAAGATGGATTGAAAAACAAACAAAAAAACATTAGAAAAAGATCGATACACAAACATACATATAGATGAAGATAGAGAAAGGTATGTAGAAAACAATATAGTTATAGAAAAAGAAAAAGACAGCTAGAGATAGAAAGAAAAAGGAAAGGGCAGATATATATAGAAAGATATAGATTCAGATAGATAGTGATGGAAACACATAGACAGAAACAGAGATAGAAAGTTACAAATAGACAGTGAGAGAGAGATACAGAGAAACAGATAGAAAAGGGTACACAGATATCAACTTTTCAAGATCTAGAACCAGAATGCGAATGCAACAAATAGATATAGAATTGAACAGAACACGACACATACATAGAGAAAACAACTGAAAATCAAAACCAAAGAAAGATACAAACATTAAATAATGTATAAATATAATGTACATACTCTAGAATGTATGTGCATAGATTAGAGAATGTATGTTAACAGTTAGAGAATGGTATATAGTTAGAGTATTGTATGTAGAAAACAATAGAGATAGCAATAGAAAGAGGGGACATCACCTGCCTTCCAGCCTGTGCCGGGAATAAATGCACGCTCCTCTGAGGAGCCAGCGGTTGATGGGGGATCTTGCCACTTCCCCTCCAAATGACATGTCCTCTCAAATCCTCTCAAATCTTAAGAGTTCCTTCTCAATCTCAGTAATCTTACTATCAAACTCGGCAGTAGCCAGAGTCCCCTTTAAATTGTCATTAACAGTCTGGATTTCCTCAAGTTTCTCGAACTCCTTCTTTGATCTTTCAACTAACAGAACCATTAAATCCAATGATCATTTATTCAGTATTGTAATCCATCTTACTTTAAATTCCTCATCATCTCTAAACATTCCAGGGGGCTTGTAGACCCTAAGGCCCCTAGGCATCTTATTAGCTTTGTGGTATTCCATAAGAGACCCTGCATGTGATTGCATTTTTATCTTTTTACAAGACAATGAATGTGGGACGTTCCACTCATCTTCCTGATTATCAGGAACTGTATTCAGAAAAGAAGGCACATCTGAAGATTTTTTGTTAATCTCCTCAGTTGAATAGGCAAAAGAATCTACTAAAGAAGCCATAGCCCTAAAGTAAACAATTATCACACAAGAGAAGGGCACCGAGTAGTAAATTAAGAAAGGCAAACAAACAATGGACCTAACACGGACGGATCTAACCGAACTAAAATATTAACGAGACACCGTACAGCTGTCAACTAGCATATGTATCAGTAGTAATCCAGCTTGCGACCCTGCTGAGCAGTTGATAGCTGTGACTCATCCCCCGCATGTCCATCACCTCCACTGTGGGCTCATCGCTTCATCAGCTTGCTTTCGGCTTTGGGCTCCTGGAAAGGAATATAGAGGAGAAGAGAGCTTAGTCTCCGTTACACTCCGTGTTTGTTCGGACTTTTCTGCAGGGTTATCCTTTTGTTCAGTTACATTTGTGGCATTTGCCATTTGGAATACGATGCTCTCATCTGTTATTAATTTGTTATATTGATTATGGATTACTACTGATACATATGCTGATCTAAAACTGAATGTATGAACACCCAGCTGCTGTAGATAAATGTGATATATTTTGTTAAGTATATGGCATATTTATGCTATTTAACAGCTGTATGGTGTCTAGTTAATATTTTAGTTCGGTTAGATCCATCCACATTAGGTACATTGTTTGTTTGCCTTCAGCAGCTGATGGTCTGACCATGGTCCAGGCTGAACTTCTGGTGTTGAAACAAGGTTTTCTCTTAAAGGCTCAGTGCAAAATATTAAGTCTAAGGTGTGACCTTTTTCATGTGTAGGGCCTGTCACAATTTGTGAGAGGCCCAGGGTTGCCAGGAAATTCCTGAGCCGGGCCTGACTTTGAAGACTCAGCATGGATGTTGTAGTCTCCCAGAAAAATAAGTCTAGGTGTCTCTAACACCATGTCTGCTAGCAGCTCTGCCAACTCAGAAAAGGTGCTTATGGGGCAGCTGGGTGGTCTGTACACAAGAAGGATACCCAATCTATCTTTAATTCCCAGAGACAGGTACATGCAGTCAATACCAGCTATAGCTTGTACTGGAGATCTATGGAAGTTGAAGGACTCACGGAGAATAATAGCAACCCTTCTTCCTCGGCTACTATAGCGAGGTTGGTGTAGGACCACATAGCCAAGGGGAGTTAGTTGGGACAGACACACCTTGACATTTTCCTGCAGCCATGTCTCTGTTAGGCAAGCCACATAGATTTTCTCTTCCTGCAACATCCCAGCAATGCATGCAACCTTGTTCCTAACAGATCTTGTATTGCATAGGATTAGTGTAATGGGGGTGTGTGTGGAAGTGGCCTCATTGTCAGCAGGTGGAATACTGGAGAGGTTAGATAAGCAGCGAGCATTACTGTCTGATGGTGGGCGTCTTTCATAAGTCCTACTCCCATATCTACCAGCTCCCAACTGCACTTGAACAGTAAATTTGCCAGACATTTTCCACCAAGCAAGTAAGTAGTAAGTAAGCAGCTCAGGATTGCACCCTACAACCACATATTAAAATATCAAACATACTGGTGGTCTCAACTCAGACAACAGTATAGGGCTACAATCATTGTATATTTATGCAAGCAGTGTCGATCAGTTGTTGCAACCATCTGAGAGCCTCGCTACAAGTGACATCTTTCACGCGAAGGGCACTTGATCATTTTCGCAAGTCTTTCTGGGTACTGAAGTCCCTCTCCCACACCCCTTTTCCTTCTGTTCCTTCCCCTCTCTGTTAGCACGGCTGCCTGAAGAGACGGAGAAAGCCTACGACAGCAGCTTTTGCAAATCGTCTTGCTGGGGGGGTGGGGAATGCTCTAGAGAAAGCTGACATGTCGGTGAAGTCCTCCCCTCTCTGTTAGAACTGTTAGGATCGCTGCCTTAAAAGTCAGAGAAAGCCTGCGTTTGCAAATCGTTTCTCCAGTCGCAAGCCTGCTCTCAATGATCTTTGGGGGCGGGCAGCTGCAACTTTCTTAGCTTTCTCCAGAGCATCCCCCCCCTCCCCGAGCAAGACGATTTGCAAAGTTGCAAATTGCACCAGAAAGATGCTGTTGTTCCGGGAGCTTGGCACAATGTTCCGGGGCCAGTAAGCAGTATGAAAACGGCCTGAGCTTCATCAGTGCTAAACCAGTCCCAAACCAGTGAACATGAAAGGCTGAAAGTAGTTTTGGGTAATGGCTAAAATCTTAAGTACAGTGAGAAAAAAGGGAGGAGAATCAGAAACTGCTCTCTTGCACATATGTACACACACAGACCCATTTACTGGCTGTAACAGATCATAGAATCATAGAGCTGGAAGGGGCCATACAGACCATCTAGTCCAACCCCCTGCCCAGTGCAGGATCAGCCTAAAGCATCTCTGACAAGTATTTATCCAGCCTCTTCTTGAAAACTGCCAGTGAAGGGGAGCTTACCACCTCCCTAGGCAGCTGGTTCCACTTTTGAACTACTCTGACTGTGAAAAAGTTTTTCCTAATATCCAGCCGGTACCTTTGTGCATGTAATTTAAGCCCATTGCTACCCTCTGCTGCCAACTGGAACAGCTCCTTGCCCTCCTCCAAGTGACAGCCTTTCAAATATTTAAAGAGAGCAATCATGTCCCCCCTCAACCTCCTCTTCTCCAAACTAAACATTCCCAAGGCCCTCAGCCTTTCCTCGTAGGGCTCAGTCTCCAGACCCCTGATCATTCTCATCACTCTCCTCTGCACCCTCTCGAGATCCAACTATCCTCCAACAGAAGAGCCCTTTAATTTGCAGGAAGGCTTCATGGACTGAAGAAAGGCTTCAAAACTGAGCTGAAAAGAAAGGTGGGGTATAAATGTTTTATAAACAAACAAACTTTGCTCAGTGGAATGGTAGGAGTTGGGTAGGCACCATCCCAATGCAAGGGCACGCATATTTGCTCAGATGGAGATACTCCGATGTTCTCATCATTTCTCTCCCTTCAGATCCTGCATATTACCTTCTCCATTTCCCATGTAGCCACACCCTTTTTCACACATGGAAAAGACATGAGTTCATATCCCACTTCTGCTACTGTATCTTCATGAAATACAAACGGCTACCTCTCAGTTTCAGTTCCCCGTCTACAAAATGAAAGCAATAGAGTACAATGTTACTGGCTTGCCTGAGGCTGTTTTTTGCAGGGGTCCTTTAAAGGATTCAGACAGTCAAGAAAGCTCACAGAGACAAATGCCTTTGTAATATGAAAAAGGTTTAATTAAAAAAAAACCCTATGGTCCACAAAACAATGTTAGCGGACTCCTATGTTTCCCTTAATCACGGGGGGGGGGGGGGCTCTCACACCAGCAATAATCACAAACTCCTCCTGGTTCCACAACACCACCTAATCTCCATCAAACCTCACTTGCTACTACTACTTCTTCCTTTCTTATACTCTCTTCAGCCTGTTAGGTGCAGCCTCCCAGGACTAGTAACACCTGACAATCAGCTGGGTCATGCTGGTTTAGGGCTAATGCCTGCACCTGGAGCTATTAAACCTTTATTAGGAAAGCTGAATCACTGGAAGTAACCCTGTAGCTATTTACAGATGTGGAACCTGGGTGCCAATATGCTTGAAGCCACAATAAGGTCACTTGACCACACCATCCCTAATCCTCCACAGGTGTTCTTCCATGTAGCCACTTCCATGTAGGCACTACACCAAACTAAGAGCAGCAAGACTCTAATCTGGAGAACTGGGTTTGATCCCCACTCCTCAACTTGAAGCCAGCTGAGTGACCTTGGGCTAGTCACAGCTTCTAGGAGCTCTCTCAGCCCCACTCACCTCACAGGGTGATTATTGTTGTGAGGATAATAATGACATACTTTGTAAACCACTCTGAGTGGATGTTAAGTTGTCCTGAATGGCGGTATATAAATTGAATGTTATTATTATTATTAGTTACAACAACGCCATTATAAAGACAAAATGACTGAAATGTAGAGTACTATAAAAATAATTAATTAACAGTACTAGTAATAGTAATAATAATGAGGAGAAGAAGTGAACGAAGAAGCATTGAACACATTGATCAATTTTATCACATAGGGCAGTGCTGCACAAAAGCACTCTCCAGTTCCCCAAGGTTGAGGGTGAATTTGTTTCACTGTGCCTTTAAAAGCTTCAAAGCACTTTAATTTTCAGCCAAGAGTTCTCTGTCGTTCAAAAACAGTTGTCTTTGGCTGCCCTTTCAGCTTCTCTTTCCCTGCTGATAACTCCTCATCAGGAAAGGGAGGCATAGTAAAGAGAACCTGATTTTGCCCTGACCTTTGGCTATGTAGTGAATAGAAAGTTCTTTTTGAAAGCGGAAATCAGATTTGCTGCTGATTTTTACTAAAAGGCTTTTTCAGGCTCAGCCAGGGAGTTTCAAAGATGTTTAATCTGATCACATGCATATCTACTCAGAAGCTTGGTTTAACTTGGCTTAATAGGCCAGACAAGACTCCATAGGATTACAGCATTAAACATATGAACTGTCATGCCTTTGGTTCACCTAGTCCTGCACTCTCTACTCTGACTGGAAGTGGATTTCAGGGTCTCAGCTATGGGTAATTCCAGCCATACTTCCAGAGATCCTTTCATATGTCAGCATCTGAATTTAAGGACCCACATGCAAAATATTTGCTCTCTAGACCATGACTTGACTTTTTATTAAAAAAAACCTGAATCTGAAAAGTGGAGCCTATGTAAACAGGTAGTCTGTGTGTGGAAAAGAAAACTCTATGGACTCTTGTTACCGGAGCGTGTTAGTCTTTAAAGTAACACAGAAATAACTATTTTAAAAACATTTGTCAGTCCTCTTCACTTGTGTAATAAATTCTTTTGAACAGGAACAAGAAATACTAAGAACAAGAAATACTAAGAATACCTTTGAACAAGAAATACTAAGAGTTTATAACAAACTCAAATATTATACAGCATGTACATGTTGTGGTACAAACAAAACCCCAAATGTAAATATGAAAGAAATTCCCTTCAACAAAAAAATATAAATATTGTACAGTGTTTCAGCTTCTTGTAAAAATTTTGTGATGGTGGTGATAGAAAGTGCCATCAAGTCACAGGCAATTTATGGCAATCCAGTAGGATTTTCAAGGCAAGAGAGGTGGTTTGCCACTGTCTGTCATTAGTCTTCCATCCAAGTACTCAGCAGGTTTCTCTCTCTCTCTCTCTCTCTCTCTCTCTCTCTCTCACACACACACACACACACACACACACACAGAGTAAAAAGTTGTCATCACTCTACAGATAGTGGCAGGGTTCTGTTATTCTTTGGGATGTCCTAGTTTGCAAGAAAACATTAGTTTGCAAATTTAAAAAGACTCACCACAAAGCCTGATGAGAACTGAACATGGGGAACTTAGCTCAACCTCCTAAGAGTTTATTAACCAAGAGGAAGATTTGAGCAGAAGAAAATTTCCTAACATGCCCCTTCAATTCTTTGTGGGTCTTCAGCTTGTTAGTATATAACAGAAAGCATTGTCGAAGGCTTTCATGGCCGGAGAACGATGGTTGTTGTGGGTTTTCCGGGCTGTATTGCCGTGGTCTTGGCATTGTAGTTCCTGACGTTTCGCCAGCAGCTGAGAGATCTCTGTCTTTTGGTGCTACACCTCTGAAGATGCCAGCCACAGCTGCTGGCGAAACGTCAGGAACTACAATGCCAAGACCACGGCAATACAGCCCGGAAAACCCACAACAGCCATCACTAACAGAAAGCAGCTCATCTAATTTCCAGTCCAATTGTTTAAACTTGAAAGAGCAAGATTTGGATCCAGTCGCACCTTAAAGGCCAACTAGATTTCTAGGGTATGAACTTTTGAGAAGGGAGCTCTGACTCTTGAAAGCTCATACCCTTGTAGTTGGTCTTTAAGGTGCTACTGGACCTTGACCCAAATCTTGCCCTTCTACTACAGACCAACATGGCTACCCACATTAAACTTGAAAGGTACTTTAATAACTTGTTGTAACCAAATTTCAGTGATTTCACCAGTACTTTTATTTATAACATTTATTTAGAACATCACCACTCTTACTTATTTAGTACTCTTATTTTCTAGCTTCCCAAGCTAGAGGAATAAAGTGAAACAATCTGTGCTTAGATCCAGAGGAGTTAACCATTTTAGTCTGTAGTTGCAAAATAGTAAAAAGTCTAGTAGCACCTTTAAGACTAACCAACTTTATTGAGGCACTAGCAACAAAGCCTGTTGTGGGAAAAAACACAACAGGCTCTAGAAAGGTGAGGGCGGGCATGCGGGCATTGCCTCTTCCTCCATGACCGATTCTGGCCGGGTGAAGGGGGGTGGGCATTCTCTCCTGCTCCACACCTGATCCCTGCTGGGTGAAGGTGTCAAGCGGGCATTGCCACCTACTATGCAGTTGATCCCAGTAGGTTGAAGGTGGGGAGGGCATTAACTCCTGCTCTGCTCCTGATCCCAGCTGGGTGAAGGTGAGGTAGGCATTGCCTCATTCTCTACTCATGATCCTAGCTGGTAAAAGTGGGGGGGTGGGCATAGCCACCTGCTCCGCTCCTGATCCCTGCTGAGTGAAGGGGAGCAGGCATTGCCAACTGCTCTGTGCCTGATCCCAGCCGGGTGAAGGAGGGGGCGGGCATTGCCACCTGCTCCACTCCTGCTCCCAGCTGACTGAAGGGGGGGTGAGCATTGCCTCCTTCTCTGTGCCTGATTCCAGCTGGGTGAACAGGGGCGGGCATTGCCACCAGCTCTGAGCCTGATTCCAGTGGGCTGAAGAGGGGGCATTGCCACCTGCTCCTCTTCTTATCCCAGCTGCATGAAAGGGGAGAAGGCATTGCGTCCTACTCCATGCCTGATCCTGGCCTGGTGAAGGCAGGGGGCGGCCATTGCCACCTGCTCTGCTCTAGATCCCAACTGGATTATGGTTGGGGGGCGGGCATTGCCACCTGCTCCCCTCCCGATTCTGGCCTGGGCTTCTTGGCATGGCACGCTTTCTGGAGGGACAGGCTGCCTTGCTTGGGCTTCTCTCAATGGCAGCGCCCTCTGGTGGTGCACCAGGGTAGGGAGTCTTCTAGAATACGCTTACTCTTTTATATAGTAGGATAAGCTTTCGAGAACCACAGCGCTCTTCATCAGATGCATAATCTGTGCTTAGAAAGCTTTTATTTAGCATCTACAAACGAACCAGAACAATTTTTGCTGGAAATATATCTAGCCTATTCATTTTCTCTCAGTTATTTCTTATGTTTCCTTTCTGAGAGGATGTTGATGTTATACACATAAAAAAGAGTGGCTTTCATTTTCAAAACACTAACAAAGGATGCTATTTCTATACATACAATTATTAGCCAAAATAGACCATTCATTGTCAGCTTCTCAACATCTAGATGGCACTGCTGCCTCTGCTAGCCAGACTCATCTTGAAACTACACCCAAACTGATGTTTCAAATGTCACCATGTCATTGGAATCAAGACATTCTTTCCCTTAACACCAAGAGTGGGAAATTAAAATCAGCTTCACTCATTCAGTGAAACAGCCCTGGCAGAAGGCTGGAGAGGGGGGGGGGGTTCCCTTGCTCATCCATTACCCATTTGAAATCTGACTATTTGCAGGCTGAAAAGGGTTTTTTCTCCTCCTTGTTTTAAAGCCTATCATTTGTCCTTTTTATCTCTCACCTGGCTCTTTCATGCCTTGTATCAAAGGCTGTTCCACTTTGGCTAGTAAAAGGAAGCTCAAGCCCCCCTGCCGATAACTTGCTAATGAAGCCGCTGCGTATTCATGACCAAATCATTGATGCAGGAAGCATTCTGATACAGAGCTCCCCACTCACTTTGCGCATTTTTGCAAATGAGGTTATAGCCCAACTGCCTGTAATTAAAGCAACAGAAACAAAGAAACTTCTACTACT
Source organism: Eublepharis macularius (assembly GCF_028583425.1). Lineage (NCBI taxonomy): Eukaryota > Metazoa > Chordata > Lepidosauria > Squamata > Eublepharidae > Eublepharis > Eublepharis macularius. The sequence goes on along the minus strand of NC_072794.1, from coordinate 85,685,474 downwards.
GATGATAAGCTTGGCTGCACCATCCCTTGTCCACTTGAATTACTTCATTGTTCTCTTATATTGCTGTGAGCCTTATTGCCTTTAAGAGGATTACTGTTTAGGATTACACAGTTAGAGACTGCTGAATGCTCCACAATGTAATGACAGTTCTTAAGGTCTGAAGTAGACTCTCTTTTTTATTATTTTAAGGGTTGAAAAAAATGAACCCTAGAAGGACTAATAGAAACACTATTTTGTCCAAAGAATAATGTAGAGAGCTTTCAATGACGAGATTAAATAGTTAACCAGTACCACCATGTAGATTTGCAATGGTGTGAAAACTGTATTTTGCAAAGAAAGTGTGCTTTTTGTTTTTTAAAAAACTGCAATTTAGAATATGCTGAATGTCAGACTAATGCCACTCCTCCTTCCCTTTTCACACAGCTTAACCTACCTGAGTGGTTATTGTGAAGATAAAATGGAGTCGAGGAGGATAATGTAAGCCACTTCGGTCCCCTTTGGGAAGAAGGGGGGATGGAAATATGTGAAGTAAATAAAATTTTATCAGTCTGTCCAACTAAAATATATTCTGCTTATTCCTTTCCATTTAGGAACTCTCTGCCCTCCTGTAGCTTTAAAGGCACCCACCTCTTAACATACCACAGCCTCTTAAAAGTTATTTATTGTTTTATCTGCCTTTTCTAAATATCAACTAAAGAGATAGCGTAACAGTGGTGAAGATGATCATACTAAGATCTAGGAGGCTTAGGGATGCCAGACCCCTGGCAGGGGTGGGGGCAGGGGATCCTGCATCCCCACCCCACCCCACTTACCTGTCCAGCGGAGGGCACACACCTTCCATGCGCATTCCCCTGTGGTGCTGCGCACTCCCGTGTGCAGCAGTAGCCTGGATTGGGCCCATTTTGGCCTGGATTGGGGCCACTCCACAGCGGCCCAAAACGGGCCTGATCCATGCCAAAATGGGCCCAAAACAAGCCCGATTTGGGCCAAAATGGGCCCATTTTGGGTCACTGCGGAGCGCGCTCCGTAGCAGCCCCAATCCAGGCCAAAACGGGCCCGATTTGCACCAAAACCAGTCTAAAACGAGCCCAATTTGGGCTGAAATGGGCCCGTTTTGGGCCACTGTGGTCCCAATCTGAGCCCCTGTGGAGCGTGGGCGCGCTCCCAGAGGGCTGCGTGATGATGTCAGTTCCCGTAAGTGACAGGAAACACTTCACCCGTGTGCACCCCCCACCCCAAGAGGTAAGTGCAGGGAGCCAGTTCCCTGCTGGGAGGTTAAGAGGGACTGGCAACCCTAAGGAGGCCCAGGTTCAAATTTACACGCTGCCATGGAAGCTCACTGCGTGACCTTGGGCCAGTCATATAGTCTAACCTTCCTCACAGGGTGGTTGCGAGAGTAAAAAGGAGAAGAGGAGAACAATGTGAGCTGCTTGGGTCTCTACTGGGGAGAAAGGTGGAATGTAAATAAAGCAAATAAAGTAAATAAATACCCATTGCAAATTCTTTGAGGCCTATATTACGCACACACAGAGAGAGAAAAGAATGCTCAACATATCTTCTTAATTCCAGGGAATTCAGTGAAGGACACAGTTTGAAAGATCTCCCTCATCCTGGAAGATTTGCCTCAGTCTTACCCAGTGCTGAAAAATGTTTTCTGAGACTTCTCAATAAATTATATAGTCTCATGAATCAAATACAACTTGAATCTGTTATCATGAGTTTTCACTATGCCAGAATAGAACAAATAGTGTAGAAATATACTACCGTACAAAAAAGTTCTCTTCACAATAGTGATATTGCTTTGGACTGTGGATGGATGTTCCTTGTAGTTCTAAAAAAGTGCTGTCACAAGCCCAGTAACTCTACAAATATGTATTAAGATAGTGGTGGATGGGTATGAACAATGGCTGTGCCAAAATATGGAGGAATTGCTCAACTTCACTGTCATCACCCAATCATTCTTTTTGGCAAGCAATATATTCAACAGCAGTTTAGCTTTTTATCATAGACTCAGCCAAGATAAAGTTACCTTAGAATTCAGTGATTATAATACCATTTTCACTAATTTCCTTGCAATTTGTTTTGGAGAGAAACATTAAGAGCAGCTTATAATATATGTATATCCACTAAAAGCTAGAGGAGGCAACCTCCCAGCTCTCACTGCAGCCTTCTGTGCCCTCAAAATTGTGCTTTTGTGGGTCACTGAAAGAACAGGAGGAGGAATGAACTGGGGGTCTGCAGTAGGAGGGAGAATGAATTCGCAAAAAGCTCCCTCTCTGTCTCTTGAGACGGCAAAGCCATTCTATCAGAAGAGCTACTGGTACACAGATGAAATGGTACCTTAGGATCCAGGCCATAAAATTTTATGTGATGTATATAGAAACATGCTAGCTGTGTATTGCACTGATCCAGCTATTTCAGTCTGGATTGTAAAGTAGAGATGGATACGAAGAGAAAAAACCCCAAACATGATGTTTGTTGTTCGTTGCTATCCATGAACAGGGACTCACAAACAAACACAAACATGGGCCGTCGTCACACAGGCCCTTATTTTGTCAGTTTTGCACTAGAAATCGTTTCTTCTGTTATCGTTATTAGAACAGATTCTCCCATCTTTTGATGACTGCTTGCGCTTCCAGTCAGTCACATTAAAAGGGATAAGAGCAATTTGATGGTCAGTCAAAGTTCCTCTGGAAACGGGGCCCTAAAAATCCCACCCTTTAAAAAAAAAAAATCGCATATTTGCACTATATCACTCTTCTGTTATACCAACGTTGTGCTGGGCCAACCCAAAAGCCAACTGTGATAGGTAGCAGAGGTTTCCTGCCCATGTCAGAATAGTGCGATAGTGCTATAAGGCTGACATTTTTTAAAAAAAAAATTACCTTGAGTCATAATTGTGGGTCACGCTGGGGCTTGTGGGAGTGTAGGGCAGGAGAATCAGTGTTAGGTGAGACAGATGATCGGAGAGAGTGAGCGTTTTGGTGTTGCAAAGTGTTCATAGTCGATCCAGGGCATTCACATGGAAGTGGATAAAGACGACATAAAGAGTCACAAAACATGAATTGGGGAGAATGGAGAAATCGCAAGAGAGCCGGAATAAGGTGAGCATTCAGTGGGAGATGGCACTAGTTTGGCGCTAAATTTATGGCCGTGTGACGACGGCCATGGCCCTGTTCACGAACATGTTCGTACTTGGCTGTTTGTGGGGGCCAGTAGGCTCTCCTCCAGCCATTATCCAAGTCAAGATCCCTACTGCACCACTCCCAGAAACCTGACCTGAGCAAGCACCAGGAAAGGTACCAATAATAAATAATAGCTTGGCCCAGAGCCTGGCAGCAGCCCTTGAACTTGAAGGGGTAGATCCCTATCCTACCACACACAAAGAAAATTCAAGCTCCAATGCACTCTATCAAAATGCCAACAGCAACTCTCTCTCCACTGTCTGCAAAAGAGCTGGGAGCCCTCCTCCCCCCAGGTCTTTGCTCCTTTGTAACAAATTTGAAGCTGCACACTTGAAAGGAAGACCTGCCTATCAAACGAAGCTGAAGTTGGTTCCTAGTTCCCAGTTCCTTATTCGCAGTTCCTAGTTCCTTATTCGCAAAGCCAAAGAAAAATATTGTGGGGAAACTGAAAAGCTCTGAACCTCAAAATGAAGTTTGCAGGGGCACATATTATACACCTCCATATTCAGCAGACTCAGCCCTCTGAGTGGACCGATACTGGGTCATCCTACAAAACCCAGATGTTGAGTTAACAGCTTCAAAATAAGGTGCCCCCAGAACAATTCAATAAGAAGAAAGGGGCGGCAGCTGAAGCAGAAAAAAACTTTGAATCACCCCAAATCACACAGATCTGAACTCCAGAGATTGTCCCCTACAAGAGGACATGTGCTGGTGCTGATCCAGTCTCTACTTCTGGAGCTGAGACCTACTATTTCAACTTTCTCCCAGAACCTTGCATTAGGCATTGCTGTGAATAAGCCGCGACCCCCGGGGCCCCCGGCCCGCCGCGCGGTGGGCCGGGGGGCGGCGGGGGGAGCGGCCAGGGGGCGCGGGGGCGCGGGGGCGCGGCAGGCCGGGGGGCGGGGCCCCCCGGCCCGCCGCACGGCGGGCCGGGTGTCTTTGTCTTTTTGTCTTTTTGTCTTTGTCTTTTTGTCTTTGTCTGGGGATGGGGATGGGGATGGGGATGGGGAAATTTATTTTTGGCAACCTTTTCTACATTCAAAACTTAAAACTTTTGTGGTACAAAGTTGTAATGTTATAAAATGGTAAAAATTTCATAAAATTGTAATTTTACTAACAATCCAACTCAAATAAGTACATAGATAATTCAAACAGTATAGCTTCTATAATGATATTAGGCATAAATATTAAACATAACTTTTAAACATTAAGTAAAAAGTATTAAATACTTGGTAGAGATGGGTTGAAGGTTTTATCTTAAATCCTGAGCAGCTTGAAAACTTCAAGTGAGAACTGAAAACACGTTTCTCTGTTTTAGAGAAACTGCTTTTCAGTACAAAATAAATGGGATGGATGTTTTTGTTGCACTCTCCCGACCAGGAGACAGACTCCTCCTAAGAGTTTAATGGGTTCTTTCATTAACAAACGCTAGTCTTTTTCATTAAGTGAGGTATCAAAATATAAATGTTTATTTAAATAAAACATAGAAAAATAGAACAGATGAACACAACAAGAATTAAGTTTCCTAACATTTCTTAATGAAATCTAACTCAGTCAGATTAACGATGAAATGCATTCAAGTTACCGTAGCACATATTACAAGGGTAAGTTCCCTGCCTAGATCTTCATGAGATTTCTTTTGGCCAAAACCCTGATCTGCTATTTGGATTACCGTTTTTATATATTATTTTATGCAGAAATCTAAGATCTTTTCATATGATAACATAAATATCAAACTGATCATAATTTAATTCTTTTTTACTATTTCCAATCATGTGACATTCTACCTAGCCAAAAGTACCACTATGCCCAGCTGCAAGATAAGAGAGATGGATAGTAAAAATGACAGGAAAAGTTACATGACCAGATCATCCTTGGTCTCTGCTAACAATTACAGAACATTTATCTGATACTGTTCACTATTTTTAATTGGCTGTCAAAGATAAAGAAGCACCAGTTATACACCATACTAGAAAAAGAACTACAGTGAAGTTCATACAGCGTTATTTAGAATGCATATGTTTCACTAAGTGTGTGTTCTAAACCATAATCAGCAGTCTACTGGTTTGAATCCCACTACTGACATGAGCTCAGTAGGTGGCCTTGGGTCAGCCACTCCTCTCAGCCCCAGCTCCATTGTAGGGATAAGAATAACACTAACTTGTTCACTGCTCTGGGTGAGGCACTAATATGTGTAGAAGAGCGGTATATAAGCACAGTTATTATTATTATTTATATTTCCATGACACCATCCCTTGACCTGTGAAATTATTTTGATAAATATGAAAGTGATACAAAATATAAATGCATTGCATAATGTGTGAGTATACATATACAAACTTTAAAAATTGTTTGGATAATACCGCAAAGCATGATTACTGAGAAAGCTGCTTTCACTGCTTTCAGTGTGGAGAGCTGCTTGTAGATCAAAACAACCTGGCGAGCTGTCTTCATGCAGAGTGCACTTGATTCTCTTGGCTTTCAATTCTGCTTTCGTTCAGCATGGGTAAATCAATGTGTCAGCAGTAAACATTTGTATCACTCCTCTCTGAATGACCTTTTAAATTTTACTGCCTATCATGTCAAAGCAATTAAAATTAACAATACAGTTACTAAGCTGCTAAGATCAATTAATGGCTCTTAGGCTTTATCTATTGATCTAGTGACATCTTCAAAACCCGCTGGTAACAGACTATACATACTTCTCCTCTATCCACAATATATACACAAGGATTGATTACATATTCTTATCTTCTAAATTACATATTTAAAGGACATATTCTTATCTCCTAAATTAATTAGTCAAACAAATTGGAAACTAAATAAATCACTTTTATTTAACAAATAAATTTCTTCTGAAGTCTCTTTACAAATTAAACAACAGAAACAAATAAACTATGTGACATTCCTCAAATCCACGTGTAGGATGCTATGGAAGTGGTACTTAGAGGGAAATTAATCTCCATTGCCTCCTGTCATGAAGAGAAAAAAGAATACATTAGAAATGAAATGATATCTAGAATAAGAAAACTAGAAGATGAACACAAAAAGGCCACCCAAGCTATAAACTTACTTGCTTGAAAATTAAAGGAAAAAACCTCCTCACATTCTATACAAGCTATTAAAGGCACCCAGGAAAAACTCAAACTAATTCTGTAAAATTAGCCGATGTATTTGCTGAATACTACCAAACCATTTGTACATCAGACAATCCTGACACTAAACATATTTTAAATTATTTATCATCACACGAAATTATTTGGAAAAAACTCACAAGAACATAAACAATATCTGGACCAACCAATCACAACAGAAGATGTTACAGTCACTATCAAATCCTTTAAAAAAATAACAACGCTTCAGACAGGGATGGATTCCCTGCCAAATTTTTACAAAAAAACACATTCACCTACTTTCAACTCCACTAACTGCCACATGCAACTCTGTTATGATAGGAGGTAGCATCCCTCTATCTTGGTCAGAGGCTGAAATAGTAGTTACTCCAAAAAAGGACAACGATATTACAAATACTACATCTTCTCAACCAATACCCTTACTGAATCAAGACCAAAAGATCTTTACAAACATATTTGCCAAAAAATTGTCTAAATTTAAATAACCAACTACATTCACCTTGACCAGACTGGCTTTATGCCAATAAGGAATCTTTTTGACAATACATGTAACACTTTAACTATAATTAATTTCTGTGAAGCATACAAAACCCCTGCATTACTTCTGGCCTTTGATATAGAGATGGCATTTGATTAAGTGGAAATACCATATCTAAAACTTTCACTTCAAAAAATGGGTTTTGGCGACCAATTCTAAAATGCCATTAATGCTCTTTATCTTTCTCCAAAAGCTACAGTTAGGACTAACAATGTACATTCAATAGATATCCATATAGCAAGGGGAACTAGACAAGGCTGTCCCCTTTCCCCATTTCTGTTTACCATAACTATAGACAGGGCCAGTGCTACCATTAGACCAACTAGGCAGCCTCAAGAGGGGCATAGTTTTATACAGATTACTTTCTTGAAAAAAATGCAACTGAGAAAACCTATTGAGCACCCTCTAAATGGTCCTGTTCACAGACATCAAGCAGCTCAAAAGCTCACCATAACATTTTTATTTATTTATTTATTTATTTGATTTATAACCTGCCCTCCCCACAGATGGGCTAAGGGTGGCTAACAACATTAAAAAATACATTAAAATCACAGAAACATAAAATCAATAATATTTTTTAAAAAATGATTACAATAGTCCAGGAGCAGGCTATTTAAACAAATATTGGAAGTCCGTATACAGGCATGGCAGATGGCTGAGGGCAGCTCCAGAAGAAATGGTGGTCTTAGATGGAAGAAGAAGGACACTCGCTGGCACTCAGCCAAAGGCCCAGCAGAACATCTCCGTTTTACAAGCCCTGCAAAACTGTAACAGGTCCCACAGCGCCCAGATCTCCAGCGGGAGAGCATTCCACCAGGCCAGGGCCAGGGCAGAAAAAGCCCTCACCCTGGTTGAGGCCAGATGGATGTCCTTTGGGCCAGGGACCACCAGGAGTTGCTTGTCTGCAGAGCACAACACCCTGCAGGGGACCTAATGGAAGAGGTGGTCCCGCAGGTATGGAGGGCCCAGTCCATGAAGGGCTTTAAATACCAAGGTTAACACCTTGAACCGGATCTGGAACTCCACTGGAAGCCAGTGCAGCTGGCACAGCACATGATGAATGTGCGCTTGGATGGGCGTTCCGGTAAGGATGCGTGCCGCTGCATTCTGGATCAGCTGTAACTTCCGGGTCAGGCCCAAGGGCAGTCCAGGATACAGTGAGTTGCAGTAGTCTAGCCTGGAGGTGACCGTTGCATGGATTACTGTGGCCAGGTCCTGGGGTGAAAGATAGGGCGCCAGTTGCCTGCCCTGTCGAAGATGAAAAAAGGCAGACCTGGCAACAGTCATGACCTGGGCCTCCATTGAAAGTGTGGCATCCAACGTCACACCGACTCCTCACCATCAGTGAAGGTTTCAATTGTACCCCATCGAGGGCTGGGAGCCGGTTCCCAGCTCGATTGCCCCATGATCCAGACACAGAACCTCTGTCTTCAGGGGATTCAATTTCAGGCGACTCTGATGTAACCATACCGTCACAGCCTCAAGACCCTTGACCAAGGAATCCAAAGCAAGATCGGACTGGCCATCTGTAATGATTCCAAGTAAATGTGTGCATGTATCTTTAAATGCTTGATGAGATAGGTGAAGAGTGGGGGGTGAAGGAGATAGATGAGTGAGTGATATGATTGGTTGAGGACTGAGAGGGTGGGCGGAGTGAATGCAGTTGGAGACTGAGAGTAGAGAGAAAATTTTTAGTCAGAAGAAAGCAGGCTAGCTGTGTGCTGCCTGAATATGTTGAAGTAGTTATGAGAGAAATATAACCTGTGTGGAACCTGAACTGAGCATGTTTGTGAAAGGACACTCAGTCAGGGAAAGAGAGGCCAGCTGTGTGAATGAGAGTAAATGAAGTAACTTTAAGAACCGAGAACTACATTTATGAAACCGATACGCTTCTTGACTAAATAAAAGTTTATTTTTGTTTTGTTATATCCCAGTGTAGCTGTCATTGCTATATCCCATTCCTATCTTCAGGGCCACATAGAACCACGAAGGAGCCTGACGCTTAGGGACGTTACCAAAGGGAAAATTTAAATAAAATATCTTGGAAAAAAATATTCCTGGTGGCAGCAGAATACCCAGAGGGTTAAGGGATAGATTAAAAGAAAAATCTACCCTAAAGAAAGTAAAGGTCATAACACCATCCATCAGCAGATAGAGCTGAGTGTCATCCGCATACCGGTGACAACCTAGCCCAAAGCTGCGGGCTAACCAGGCAAGGGGGCACATATAGATGTTAAATAGCATCGGGGAGAGAATCGCCCCCTGAGGGATGCCACATACCAAAGAATGGTAAGCAGACATCTGTTCCCTGAGTGCCACCCTCTGTCCTAGATTGTTAAGGAAGGAGTTCAGCCATTGCAGGGCTGTTCCACGAATCCCCACATCGGCGAGGCAGTGGGTCAGAAGATTATGATTGACCATGTCAAATGCTGCTGTAAGATCTAAAAGTATCAGCAGTGCCGACCCACTCCAGTCCAGGTGTCGCTGCAGATCATCTGTGAGGGCAAGCAGAGCCGTCTCTGTACCATGGCCGGGCCTGAAGCTGGACTGGAATGGATCCAGGATAGAGGCATCACCCAGGTATACCTGCAGCTGTTCCGCTACCGCCCTCTCAATTACCTTACCCAGGAACGGAATATTCGAAACTGGGCAATAATTGGCTGGATCAGCAGGATCCAGTGATGGTTTCTTTAATAAGGACCGCACCTCTGCCTCTTTCAGTGATTCTGGAAAAAACCCAGAACTCAGAGAAAGATTAATGATGTCAGCTAATGGTGCCCAAATCCCATCACCACCACTTTTCACCAGCCATGATGGGTCCAGTGGGCACGTGGTAGGTTTCACAGCATGCAGGACCCTGCCCACCTCCTCCTGGGAGAGTGGCCTGAATTGATCTAATATCAACCCTGAGGACAACCAAGGGGCCTCCAGTACACATACTGCATCAACTGTGGTGGACAGATCCCGGCGGAGTGACAAGATCTTATCCGCAAAATAATCTCCAAAAGCCTCACAGCTTATTACCAAATTTACATTTTTATTTGTCCCATGTGTGAGGGATGTTAAAGACCAAATCACTCTGGAAAGTTGTGCTGGGTGAGAACTAGTGGGCGCAGTGGAAGCTGCATAGTAGTCTCTCTTTGCAGCTTTCAGTGCCATCTCATAGGCCTTCATAAACGTCCTATAAGATGTTCTTGTCACTTCATCATGGAGTCGCCGCCACACTCGCTCTAGCCGTCTCAGCTCCCATTTGATTTGTCGTAGCTCATCAGTATACCAAGGAGCTACTCTAGTTCGGGGGCGGAGAGAGCGACGGGGAGCGATCTCATCAATAGCTTCAGAGAAACGGCCATTCCAGTCCTCTATCAGCTCATCCAATGAGCCACCAGGGGGCATTGGATCCTGCAGAGCGTTCTGCAATTCAATTGGATCCATTTGACTCCACGGGCGAGCATAAATCAGCTCGTCGCCCAAGCAGGAGGGGGTCATGGTGCCCAGACAAGCCCTCAGGATGAGGTGGTCTGACCATGGCACTGCTATAGCTTCATCCAGATCCACCTGTATCCCAAACCCAAAGATCAAATCCAGTGTGTGTCCTGCTCGATGTGTGGGCATTGATAGAAACTGGGAGAGTCCTAATGCTGCCATGGAGGCTATCATGTCCATGGCCTGTGAGGAGGTAGCATCATCGGCATGGACACTGATGTCCCCTAAGACCAGAAGCCTGGGGTACTCCAAGTCCCAGCCAGCCACTGCCTCTAACAGGCCAGGCACAGCATCTGCTGGTGCGCTGGGCAATCGGTACACCAGACAGATGGCTATACTCTCCTCGGCATCCCACACCAGGCCCACACAATCAATGCCAGCAATCTTTGGCAAGGGGAGCAGCCTGATGGAGAAAGACTCTCGAATGAGCACCACTACCCCGACAAGACATTTCCCAATATGTAAAACAAATATGAGAAACCTGTACCATAAATGTGTTGGAATATATGTGTGTTGCAAGGTCTGAGATTCAGTCATTATGGGGTTAATGTGTTTACCTACCATGCTATTGTTTAGATTGACCTGGAAGGGGAACCTGGCTCAAAGCCAATAATCTGCAAGCCCGGGAAACTTGAGAGTGTTTGTAAACTGTTATTGGTCAACAGGTCAGGTGATTTTCTTTCAGGGTCAAGAAGACAGAGAGGAAGAAGAAGATTCTCCATTCAGTTATCCCAGCTCTTTGTTTGTAACCAGTAGTGAGAATGTAGCTCCAGGCATTTGTTATTTTGTAGGCAATCCTGTTAACCTTTTTTCCTTTAGAAGTAAATGATTTTAAAAGCTAAACTCGTGTGCTGACTCTCTATTGATTCAAGATCCATTGCACCTCTGAAGAAAAGCTATTTTTTAACCTTTCCCCCCAACAAAGTGGACCAGTTGAAGTAATTACTAAGGTGAAAAAGATGCTAGCGATTCATGTATATTGTTCTTTGAATAACAGCAGTATGGTGTGGCTTTGGATAGGCAATATGAGATCATTAACTCTCGAAAAAGGCAAACCTTATGAGTTATATCATCCTGCTCTCACATAATACTGCCAGTCATTGCTGCATCTCAAAATAGTCTAGGAGACTCAAAGTTATCTCAGAAGTCTCAGTCAACTTGAGAGGAACAATCCTTACTGTAACTACTCCTTTTTAGCTCTCCAGAGAGCCAGCTAAAAAGAAGAAAGCAAACAAAGTAACTGCAGACAAAAGTATCTCCTTTTCAAGTACAACATAATTCTCTCTCTCATTGTCTCACAGCAAACATGAGAAGGGGGTGGGAGTAGAAGACACTCTGTTGTGCCAGCCAGGAAAAAGGTGGGGAAATAGCTTCCAATGTTACAAAAAGAAACTTTTCAACAACTTGAGGAAGCCAAGCAAGAAGTGAGAAGGAAAACAAAAGGGAAAAGGTGGGAAACTGCCTCCAGAGCGAAGAAAAAAACCCACTTCATAGAGCAAACTGTATCCCAGCAACACCAAGAGACGAGGCAGAGTGGAAAACACTAAAATCTTCACAGCTATTCTGCTGTGTCTGGAAAGAAATGAGCAGAAAGTCAGCTTCATGGCTGCAATAAAAGGGAGGAAAGTAGGGAAATTCTGCTGTAGCAATGCACAGAGCATACTTGCTGCAGAGGAAAAATACCTCTGCACTAGAATCTACAACTATATAGTCAAGCTTTTAAGGTTTCCTCAAAATCTGAAAATCCTTTAAAGAGTTATGATGACCTCGTCCAATCCTTAAGGCCACTTTTGGTAGGTGCTCGAGAGGGAAAACTGGTCAAGAAGACCAATTTGTCATCTAAACCTTGGTTTGATCAAAGCTGTATTTGTGCTAAAAATGCTTTAATCTATGCCTATAAGCTAGCACTGAGCTGATGAAAAGACCAGACAGGATGCATATCGTTCTCTTTCATTTTTAAAAAAGAAATATAAATCACTGGTTGCCCGCTGTAAGAAAGAACACACCAGAAAACTGTGGGCCAATATAATCGAAGCAGCTACGAGCAAAAACTCAGTGGTGTTCTGGAAACTAGTGTCAAACCGCGCCTCCACAGCCGCCTCCCCCTTGGCTTCCTGTATCCCCCCAGATAAATGGACTTCTTTTTTCCAAAAAATGTATGATGATCCTATTCAACCCCCTCCTGCCCTAACAATAGAAAATCTGGCCAAATGCCCCCCAGTTCATGCCGAAGAGGTAAAAGCTTATATTAGACAGTTAAAGAATGCAAAAGCCCCTGGGCTTGATGGAATATCTCCAGAATTACTAAAAACTTTTAAAAACAAATAAGGACTGGTGGGCAACTTTCCTAGCCTCCCTATTTACTTATATTGATGAAACCTGAAACCGGCTACATCCCAAGTGATTGGGGAATGGCTATAGTAGTCCCCTTCCATAAGAAGGGAAAGAAGGAGGATCCATCCAGTTATAGACCAATCAGCTTACTAAGCATTGTAAGCAAGTTGTCTACAAAACACCTGCTGGAGAAATTTTTAGACTGGCTAGAACAGGAAGATATAATTGCTGATGAGCAAGCTGGGTTTAGAGCTGGCAGGTCAACAATAGATCACTGCCTAGTAATGCAACACCTTGTAGAGAAATATGCTACAGGAGACCAAGCATCACTTTACCGGGCATTTGTTGATTTAAAAGCAGCTTTTGACATAGTCTCTAGAAATAGACTTTGGAGGAAACTGCAGGCCTCCTCTATTGATAGGCGACTGCTGTTCCTTTTTGGGGCTACGCACAAGCAAACTGCCCTGAGTAAGGTGCAGCCGAATTGGGCATTTGACTGACCCCATTCAAACTTACAGGCAGGTGTGCCTTCTAGCCCCCTTTCTGTTTATCTTCTACATCAACAATTTGGTAAACCTTTTGAATGACCCTGGATTGCACCCTCCCAAATTAGCAAATAAGCACATTCACGTACTGCTCTATGCAGATGATGCTGTATTACTTTCTGGGACCCCCATACGGCTGAAACGAGCCCTAAAAAAATTCTCCCAATTCTGTGATACTGAACACCTTCTAACTAATTACCAAAAAACTAAGATCCTGGCTTTCGGTAAAAATCCAAAGATCAGACAATGGGAGCTTCAGGGGCATCAGTTAGAACAACTTACCAGCTTCAAATATTTGGGTGTAGTTTTGCAAGCCTCAGGTACCAAAACAACACATAGCAGCTTCATTGCTGATGTGGGAGAAAAAACAGCACACGATATACTGAAATTCTATTGATCACAAGGGGGGCAGTATGTACCGGCTGCACTCAGATTGTTTAAAGCCAAACCATTGGCCCAATTAGTATACGGATCATTCTTGGGGCTGCCATCCTCCTCTTTCTCTCAACTTGAGAGAGTGCAGTCCAAATTCCTTAGAGCCCTATTACAAGTGCCCAAATGCGTGCCTAACTCATGGGTTAGACTGGAAACAGGAATGTTAAGGGTAGAGGCCAGAATCACCATCCTTTCAATTTTCAAATGGCTGTCAGGACGTCTAAACCCGCAAGGTCTGCTCCCTCTGTTATTCCAAGACAAATTTCAATCTAATTGGCAAAAAGCGACTCTGAAATCCCTGGGAAAATTGGGTCTTTCTCCTCAAAGTTTGCTAGTCATGGGGTTAGACCGAGCAAAATCACTCATTAAGCAGAGAGTGACAGACATTGAAAGACAAACAGATTTACTTAGAGCACAAGGTTTTATTTCTTCAGATACTACTAAATATATTGCCGCTCCTGCAGCCTATTTTTACTTTCTTGAATCCGGTAACTCCAGAAGGGCATTTAGTTTAGCTAGAAGTTCAAATCTACCCTCTGCCGTTCTGGAAGGAAAGTTTAAAGCTGTCCCTTACTCTCTTAGGCTTTACTCCTATCCCCTAAGAGAAATTGACTCAATGGAGCACATCTTCTTTAACTGCCCAAGTCATAGTAAAATTAGAGCGGAAACCATCAGTCCATTAGTAGAAAGATTCCCTGGAAGTTCAAATAAAATCAAACTTGATTATCTTTTGTCTGATCGGAATCACCAGACAACACGTCAAGTAGCAAGATTCTGTGGCCAGGTCTACAAGCAACATAAATTGCATAAGGCAGACTGAATGTATTTTAACCTTTTAAACAACTAATTTATGATCTTATTTTTTTACTCTTATATTTATTCATCGTTCTTCCCCTGTATCCAATCTCGACTGTTTTTAAACTGATTTGCAAATGGTTTTATATGTACTGGTCGCAGACTATAATAATAAACGTGACTTGACTACCTCTGCACTAAGAATAGCAGAAATACCTGAACCTACTTCATGGGATGAATTATCCTAGCTACCGCCAGAAGAAGCTGAGAAATGGAGAAAAGTGGAGGGTGTGGTGTCGGTGTTGAAGAGAATGATAGCACATTGAAAGAGCTCCGTCTCTCCCATGCCTGAAATTTAAAATTTATGTTGGAAGGGAAAACTAAAAATATTTACCCTTCCAACATAAAGATACACTAAGAGATCCGAAAGGCAGATTCATATTTATTAAAGGCACTATAGAAAACCAAACTTACTAATGAAATTCTAAAACAAAGTTCATTAGAATACACATGTATCACTTAGTATAATGTGCTCTAAACCATATTTTCATGACAAACCCACAGAAACAGCAGCAACATAATCTAAGAGTATAATGGAGAGCAACAAATAGAAACAGAAGGATTAAAAGTAGCCTGCTCACTAGGTTGGAGGCAAGTTCTGACGACAACAGGGCCAACAACAAAGATTCTCAGGTCAAACTCCATGGTCAAGTAACAGATTCCAAAATCAAAGACTGTGACCCACCAAGGCTCAGGCAGCCAGAACCTACAAGCTCACCAACAGCCAAGTCCAGAATACCACAATTGTGACTAGCTAATCCCATGCTAGCTGCGGCCTTATAAAGGGAGTTTCTCCTACAGGTGAGGCTGGGTTCATTAAGCTTCTTTCTCCAAGCTGGCTCATCTCTGCTACTCAGGAGGAGTAGATCAGATCCTGTACTGGCTCTCCTGACATTTCCTCAGCAGGGGGAAAGCCGTGGGCTGCCAGGCATGCGCTCCTGTGCTTGGTCCATGCCTCTGCCCTTACCCTCAGCCTTCGCTGCTCCTGGAGTTCTTTGGGAGACAGTGGCAGGTCTGGCAGCAGGCAGGTCCATGCTAAGGCCGCCTGGCTTGATGACACTGTGGTTGCCAACCCTCCTGGAGATCCCCACAAATTACAACTGATCTCCAAATGACAGATTTTAACATTCTCCGAGACATGGAGGCTCCTTAGGCTGGCCTATGTGGAATTATACCCCACATAGGTACTACCTTACAATTGATGCCAACCCACCTAGAGAACTCCGAGAGTTACAAATGACTTTCAAATGACAAGTTTTAATTATCTCAAACAGAATGGTGGCTTTGGAGTGTGGCTTCTGTGGAATTATACCCCACTGAGGACCCTCCATATTATGATTGCCGTACCTGGAGATCTCCTTCCATTCCAGCTGAACTCCATATGTCCTATTTTACCTACATTGGAGACAATGGTAGTATTGGGTATTGGCAACTGGGGTGTCTGAAGCACCTCTTTACAGTAGTTGCCAACCCGCCTGGAGATCTGTTTCTGTTACAACTGAACTCCATATGGTGACGTTATCTCTCTTGGAGACAATGGTGTCATTGGAGGTCAGTGCCTGTGGCATTATACCCCTCCGAAGCCCATCTTACTGTGCTTCCTAATATCCAGCTGGTATCATCTGGCCCATAATTTAAACCCTATCTTCTGCTGCCAACAGGAACAGCTCCCTGCCCTCCTCTAAGTGACAACCCTTCAAATACTTAAAGAGAGCAATCATGTCCCCCTATGACATCATGCAATTTGGATGTTATGCCTCTGTTGAGAGACCCCAAGATCGCACTCACCTTTTTTGTCACTTCATCACACTGGCTGCTCATATTTAACTTACGTTCCATCTGAACCCCAAGATCTTGTTCACACACACTGCTAACCAGAAGTGTATCCCCCATCCAGTATGTGTGTTCCTCATTTTTGCTACCCAGATGTTGAACTTGGCACTTATCCTTGTTAAATTGCATCTTGTTCACATCCACAAACTTTTCCAATGTGTTCCGATCTCGTTGAATTCTATCCCTATCTACTGATTTTGTTTGCTGCTTCTCCCAATTCGATGTCATCTGCAAATTTAATGCATAGCCCCTCCACACCCTCATCCAGATCATTTATAAAAATATTGAAAAGTACCAGGCCCAGGACCGAGCCCTGTGGCACCCCACTGGGCACCTTCCTCTGTTCAGATGAAATGCATTGACATCTACTCTTTGAGTGTGGTTCTCCAACCAGTTCCCTATCCACCTAACTATCCTAGAGTCCAGTCCACAGTCCTCTAGTTTACCCACCAGAACATTTTGAGGAACCTTGCCAAAAGCTTTACTGAAATCCAGATAAACTACATCAATTCTCACGATCCAGTAAGCCTGTCACTTGATCATAGAAGGAGATGAGGTTGGTCTAGCAGGACCCATTGAGGACAAATCCATGCTGACTTCCGCATATCACTATGTTGTCCATCAGATGCTTGCATACAGACGTGTTTAATATCTGTTCCAATATAATTTTTTTTGTCACTGCATCACACTGGCTGCTCATATTTAACTTACGTTCCATCTGAACCCCAACATCAGCTGTAATTCAAGGAGAACTCTAGGCCCCATCTGGAGGTTGGCAATCTTATCCAGTCTCCCGCTCTTCAAATCAGCTCTGCTGTTCTCTGCTATATGCTTGAATCATCTCTCCATGCACTTACTGACGCTTTAGTCAAATTCCTCTCCAAATACCCACACTTTGTGCAGCTTTCTGACTGACATGTCGCCAAGTTTTGTTCACATTCATCCACTGTTCAATGTTCACACACAGCCCCTTTCCATTATTGTTGCATTCACCTTCATTTTGACCCACTGACTGAATTGATCTATGGGGAAGCAGTTTCCTTTGTTTGGTTGATTATATATATTAACTAGCTTGATGCTCGTGCTTCGCTATGGTATTTAACTACTTAAAATCCAGTTATAATATTTATGGGTAAGTAAAGTTTTTGGTTTGGGGGGGGCGGGTTGAGTTGGTTTTGTAGTATAATAGCATAGTACCAGAGCTTCACAAAAGTGTTTGAATAAAGCGAAGGGTGTTGATGCCTAAAACTGATGAAGTGAATTTCAAAATGTAACATTTATTGAAGAGATTTTTAAAAGGAAAAGATTGTAGTGCAAGAAATAAAGTGAAAAATACGTACAACCTTATTTTTCTACTGAAGGACCTCTTTATAAACCTCATGGGTGGTTTTCTCCCACTTTGGAGCCCCCACTTTGAGGAGAAGCTTGTGGGCTTGGAAGTCAGGAGGGTTGAGCATGTTGAGGAACTCCACAGGGAGTCACTGAATGTGTCCTGAGTACTGTTTAGAATGTTGGGATGATGACCAATCAGGGCCACATATGCAAATGACCTCAGGGCACAGCGGCTGAGTTGGCAGTTGGCAGGGGGAGTGGGATGAGCAGCCTCCCAGCCACACAGGGAAGCTGTATCCCTATGGGAAAACACATTTTACCCCTTTTTACCTCCTTAGGGGCCAAATTTCTTAAAATCCCTTCTTAGTGAGCCTCTACACCACAAAAGGAACATTCTCCCCAAATTTCATGCTTTTAGGTTCAGGGGTTTGGGCTGGGCACTGATGAGTCAGTCAGGACACTTGTCTTAGATAGATAGATAGATAGATAGATAGATAGATAGATAGATAGATAGATAGATAGATAGATAGATAGATAGATAGATAGATAGATAGATAGATAGATAGATAGATAGATAGATAGATAGATAGATAGATAGATAGATAGGACATCTCTTTTTGATTGTTTGTTGGAGCCTCCAGCCAGGCAACCGGTATTGGCTTGAAGCCATATTTTAAGCCCCAGGCTAACTCCAGACAATGGGGAGGGGGTTTGAAAACCTGATCTGGGTGCACATAAAGCCCCGAGCCACTGCAGAAAACCCTGCTGTCTGCTGTTCTTTTTTTTTTTTTTGAACTTTTTATTTTCTGATTTTCTGGAATACATAAAAATTTAAACAAAAATTTTACACATAACATGCAAAAAACAAACAGTGAACCTTGGAACAGTCAATAAGAGATCAGCTATCACTGAAAAGTACATTATTGTTAGAGAAGGTACAATACTAGAGAAGACTCATAAGATTGCCAAAAAGCTGAAAGTGTTCATATCTGCATTTGGCAGTTTATTGGTAGTATGAAGATGGTTCAAAAAAGGTATCCATTGTGTAAAGAACGTTGAATGATGCTGTGGATTATCAGTAGAGTGAAGATAATCCGCTATTTTCTCCATGGTGAAGATATCCCACACTTTCTGGTATCACTGCTGCAATTTTGGAAGTCTGTCTTGTTTCCAGTATAACACAAGAAGCATTTTCGCTGCAGCTAATAACAAGAGTATTCAGTTTCTCCTGATCGTTGGTACTGTTGGGTCTTCCCAGAGACCAGCAGGATTGTCTCAGGATTTTTAGGTACATCATAGCCTGTGATTTCTGTAACAGACCTCAAGATTAAGTCCCAGAATGACTGGATTTTAGGGCACGTCCACCAGAGATGAATATAATCTCCAATTTGGCCGCATTGCTTCCAACAAAGCGGGGCTATAGTAGGATTAAGGTGATGGAGGGAACTAGGTGTCACGTACCATCTCGACATTATTTTAAAAGATGACATTTTAATATTGATTGCTTTAGTTTTTAGGTGTCTGCCTGACCAAATCAGGGCCCATTGGTTGTCCGTTAGTATGTTCTTGCAATCCCTATTCCATTCCATTTGGTATTTTAAGGGTGGATGTTCATTTTTTTAGGTTTAAAATGGAATAAATTCTTGCTATAAGTCCCTTATGTTGAGATGATATTTGTTTTAGCAGGAACTCAAAGTCTGTTAGCTCACGTTTCAAAGCATTTGCAATTGGTTGGCTGTTTATAAGGTGTGACAGTTGTAAGTATTGGTACCATGGCAAGGTATCAGCTGCATCTTTTTCAATTTGCCCTTTACTTAGGATGGCCCCTTGTTTGGTTATATCCATAATTCTACTTTTCTTAAGTATCTTCCATTTCTGGAATGAGATTAAATCCTTTCCAGGTGGAGACTTCCGGTTTGGGATCCATGGAGGTCTAACGCAGCTCTAAGTGCAGAGCTGACCGGGCTGCCATTTCAGCGGCCGGAGGGGCACAAATAGCCCCCGGCCACCTGCTCTCAGGCGGAGAACAGGCAAAGAACGCTCAAAGACCTCAGGGTGCGTCGATCTCGGGTGAGGGGGGGTTCTGCGCTAAGGACTCTCTCTCGACCCTTGAGGTCCCACCCTTTGACAGGTCGGCATAGATCTCTGCGGCAGACCCGGGGCCAGTGCAGCTGGCATAAGACCTTTGTGCCCAAGCTTCAACAGGGGGAAAACAAACGGAAAGAGAACTTAAGATTGAAGCAGTGATTACAACCCAGAAAGACGTTTGAAAAGGTAAAGATCACTATCTCCTGAATTGGGATGGACTGTTAAGAGTAACGAAGTTTTAAAAGGACTTTTTAAACTGCAACAGACTTACTATAAGGAGGGGGAAACCCGGCAAGAAATAGATTGCAAAAAGGACTAAGTAAAAAGAAGTAATTTAAGAAAAGGGACATTTGTTTATCATACCTGTGGTTGAGAATCGATAGCAGGCTGTGGGAAAACTTCTACCATCGCGAGAGCTGCAGCGGAGAGTCGGGAAACAGGAAGTACGTAATAGTGATAGAGTCGCCAGAAGGAGACGGCCCCTACTGGAAGACAGGAAGAAGGGCATCGCCATTTTTGAACAGGGAAGGGCTTTGGCTTCAGCAAGGGTGGAAGTAGGACATCTTGGATTGCAAAAGGGTACAGAGAAACCATAGAGAAAAGACGCCCGACATTTTGGATTTTCGGAGCGATTTTTGTTTATTTAAAGGACCGGGACTTTTAAATTAGTTAAAAGGATTATCAATTTGGACGCCACGGAGCTAAGAAAATGTGCAGACTCGTGGGAACGAGGTAAATCAAGCCCCACGATGTCGAAGAAAGAGTGGCAAGCAGCCATAGAGAACTTGGACAAAAAATTTTGTGAAATGCTAAAGGAGCTTAAAGAAACAAAATTGGAGTTGGTGAAAGAAGTCAAAGATGTCAAAGAGACAGTTAAAAATGAGCTGGCAGAAGTAAAAAAGGGAATGGAGACGATACAAACCGACTTGCAGGCAGCGCAGCAAAAAGTTAACGATGTGGAGAAGGCGATGGACAATCTTACAGAGACGCAGCGAACGGATATGAGAGTAATGAGGGGAAGAATGGCAGTTGCGGAGAGTAAATACATGGAGAAGCAGCTGAGGTTTCGAGGTTTGTCGGAAGTAGAAGGAAAGACAGCACAAGAACAGGTGACTGAAGTGTTAGCTGAATACCTGGAAAAGGAGGAGGAGGAGGTTGTGGCTTTCCTGGATGTGGTGTACCGAATAAATTCCAGATTTGCGACCCAGAGAAAGGTACCAAGGGATGTGATAGTGCAATTTATGACAAGGAATGTAAGGGAAATGATAGTGACTAAGCAATTTCAAGATCCACTGGTAGTTGATGGCAAGACAATTATCATTATGAAGGAGTTACCCAGATCGGTGCTCTTGAACCGGAAAAAATACAAAGTGTTAGTCCAGACTTTGAAAGACATGAAAGTAAGATATAGATGGGAATTAGCGGAAGGGATATCTTTTGAATTTGGAGGAGTAAGAAAGCGCATCAGATCTGAATTGGAAATGGAAAGGTTCATGACGGACAATGAAAAAGACTTACCAACAACAAGGCTTTGAATATGGGGTGCAAAGTTTTATCGTGGAATGTAAATGGACTCAACTCACCTAATAAGCGAAAAAGCATTTTCCACTGGCTATTAAAACAGAAATGTGATATAGTTTGCTTACAAGAGACTCATATTAGAAATCAGGACGTAAAATACCTTAAAGTAAGTAAATTGGGCATTGAATTTGTAGCGGCCTCAAAAAAGAAAAAAAGGGAGTGGTATTATATATAAAAGAAGAGCTGCAGCCAAAGGTGATAATTAGAGATGGGGAAGCCAGATTTATAGCAGTGGAATGTATTTGGAATTTAAAGAAAGTGCTGGTGATTGGAATATATGCACCTAATGGAGCTAAAGAGTGCTTTTTTGAGGATTTAAAGAAGCAACTAGATGAACTTTCATATGATCAGATAATACTTGCAGGAGACTTCAATGGAGTTACGAATTTGGAACAGGATAAGAAATCAGCCACTACACAAAAGAAAAGAGGACTATTACCAAAGACTTTTTTTGGATTAATGCAACAGGAAGCGTTGGAAGATGCGTGGAGAACGCAGAATCCCACAAGCAGACAATATACCTTTTTCTCTGCAAGACATTCTACCTTATCGCGTATTGATATGATCTGGGCCTCAAAGGACTTAGTACTTTGGACTAAGGAAGTAGAAATAATGCCCATGGTAGGCTCAGATCATAACCCAATTATGTGGAAATTTGGAAAAAGAACTAAGAGAAAAGGATGGAGAATAAATGAGGATTTGTTGCAAGAGGGAGAAAATATGGAAATGTTGAGAAGGGAGACTAAATTCTTCATACAGTACAACATGAATCAAGAAGTACCAACCAACAAGGTATGGGACACGTATAAAGCAGTAATCAGAGGTGTATTAATGGACTTAAATGGAAGACTTCGAAGGAAAAAAGAGGAGAAGAGACAGGAGATTATGGAAAAAATAAAAGCCAAAGAAATACAGCTGAAGAAAAGACCAGGGAAAAAGAAAATATATCAGGATATTAAAATCCTTCAGGAGCAGTTGACGGCTATGAATAATAAAGAACTGGAATGGAATCTTAAAAGACTGAACCAAAAGTCGTTTGAAGGGGCGAATAAACCTGGGAAATTTTTGGCATGGCAATTGAAGAAAAGAAAGGAGAAAAAGATAATAAATAAAATATGTGATGACAATAAAGTACACTTGGAACAGGTCGCTATTAGCAGAGCCTTTTATAAATTCTACGCTAAATTGTATGATAAGAAAGAAGTGAATAAAGATGCGATAGCCGCATATCTGGAGAAAATGAAGCTTCCAGTAATTTTCGAGGAGTGGAGAGTTAAACTAAACAGCGAAGTAACAGAAGAAGAGATAAGGAAGGCAATACAGTCAACAAACTTGGGAAAAGCGCCAGGGCCTGATGGACTTACAGCTAAGTTTTACAAGGCAATGGCCAATGAACTGGTACCGTTTTTAAAAGAGGTGATCAATGGTGTTTTGAGGGACCAAAGGATCCCAGATACCTGGAGTGAAGCAAATATATCATTGATCCCCAAAGAAGGACAGGACTTGACCAATGTCAAAAACTACAGACCTATCTCTTTACTCAATAATGACTACAAGATTTTTGCAAAGATCTTGGCGGAGAGAATAAAGGGATGGCTAGCCGAAGTTATTGGAGAAGAACAAGCAGGCTTTTTACCAAATAGACAAATTAGAGACAACCTAAGGACAGTTATAAACGCTATAGAATACTATGACAGGCGATGTGATAAGGAGGTTGGTTTCTTCTTTGTAGATGCTGAAAAAGCATTTGACAATTTGAACTGGGACTTTATGTTTGCCACCATGGAACAGCTACAAATGGGGGAAAGGTTCATAAGAGCAGTGAGAGAAATTTATAGAGACCAGAGTGCAGCAATTGTGGTGAATGACGAGCTGACTAAAAAATTGATTATTGGAAAGGGTACAAGACAAGGTTGCCCGCTATCCCCATTGTTGTTTATTTTGGTTCTTGAAATTTTGATGATGCAGATTCGAGAAGACAATGCAATCCGTGGTATAAAGATAAAAGACTTTTCCTATAAGGTCAGAGCGTTTGCAGATGATATAATGTTAATTGTGGAAGATCCAATTGAAAACATACCCAAGGTAATAGAAAAAATTAAAGAGTTTGGAGACTTGGCAGGTTTCTATGTAAACAAAAAGAAATCAAAGATTTTATGTAAGAATATGACCAAACAAAAACAACAGTTATTAACGGAAATAACAGATTGTGAGGTAACAAGTAAGGTGAAGTATTTGGGAATTGAATTGACTGCAAAAAATATAGATCTATTCAAGAATAATTATGAGAAATTATGGACTCAAATAGAGCATGATTTGATTAAATGGAATAGACTGAACTTGTCATGGCTGGGAAGAATTGCAGTAATCAAGATGAACGTGTTACCAAGAGTTATGTTTCTGTTACAGACGATACCAATCATTAGGGACTCCAAGCAATTTGATAAATGGCAGAGGAAAATATCAGAGTTTGTGTGGGCAGGCAGGAAGCCTCGAGTGAAAATGAAAGTGTTACAGGATGCAAAAGAAAGAGGGGGAATGCAACTGCCCAACTTGAGACTTTATTATGATGCAATCTGTCTGGTATGGTTGAAGGATTGGATCATGTTGAAAAATCGCAAACTGCTGGCCTTAGAGGGATACAAAAAATTATTTGGATGGCATGCATACCTATGGTATGATAAAGTAAAAGCAGATTCTATGTTTCTGCATCACTACATTCGGAGAAGCCTCTTTACAATTTGGAAGAAGTATAAAGAATACCTACAAGAATGAATTTCCTCCTGGGTGGTTCCATATGAAGTAATAGATCCAAGAACGGTCGACAATGAACAACAGTGTTTAACGTACAAGGAGATAACTCAAATAGAATCTTCTAAAATAAGAATAAGAACGCAACAAGAGTTGTCTCCAAACTACGACTGGTTTCAATATAGACAAGTTAGAGATCTTTATTACTCAGACTGTGCGAAGGGAGGGATAAGGATGGAGGACTCAGAATTAGAGAAAGTAATTTTACAAGAAGACCAAAAGGAAATTTCCAAGGTTTACAAAGTGTTGTTAAAATGGTATACTGAAGATGAGATAGTCAAAGTGCAAATGGTGAAGTGGGCTATAAACTTTAACAAAGAAATAACAATGGAGGCGTGGGAATACTTGTGGAAACATACATTGAAAATCACGACATGTACCAATATTAAAGAGAATAATTACAAAATGATCTATCGTTGGTATCTGACGCCAAAGAAGATTGCGCTAGGGAACTCGAACATGTCTAATAAATGCTGGAAATGTAAAAAACATGAGGGATCAATGTATCACATGTGGTGGACTTGCGAGGTAGCTAGGCAGTACTGGGGGGAAATAATAAGAGTAATGAGTGAGATTTTACAATTTCAAGTTAATAAGAACCCAGAACTCCTGCTACTGAACTTGGGAATGGAAGACATCCCAGCACAACATAGGACATTGATATTTTATATGACGGCAGCAGCCAGACTTTTGTATGCGCAGAAGTGGAAAGTACAAGAAGTGCCAACTACTGAGGACTGGATTTACAAATTGCTGTACATGGCGGAGATGGACAAAATGACAAGAAAACTGAGAGACCTTGATCCAGGGCAGTTTAACACGGACTGGGGAACGCTGAAGCAATATCTGGTGAAAAAATGGGAGGTGGGAGGAGAACTGTGGCAGTTTGAAAACTATTGAGGTACACAGGAGGAGAGAAGTGACTATACCGAGGGGGTGGAGAGTTAATGGAAAAATTCTAAGCAACTTTATATGACTTTTAAGTATTATATTAAGTAGCAATAGTGTTGATACTATGAGAATTATTGGGATAGAAATTAACTAATCTATATTTTTTGGAAAGATAACCGTATAACATAGAGTGAATATATACATACATACGCAAATTTAAAGATAGGTCTAATTGTTAGACTTATGGTATATGTATAGATAAAGAACAATATATAGAATAGAAGCCTAAGTAAATGACAATAAGTGTGTATAATAAGTATGTGTATAGCAGTATTGGAATTGATGTATAAAGGGGGGCAAATTGTTTGTCCCATACCGAAGAGAATAGAAGGAGTAAGATAAAACACAGGTTATCAAAATGAATATTATTAGTAGCTTTAATGAAGAAGGTAGATTAAGAGGATTTTATTTATATGACAATTCATATGACAATCTATATGTGAAAGGAAGTGGAAATAGTGCTTAGAAGAATCTGAAAGTATATTATAATAAATAAATAAAATAAGTATGAAGGGAGTAGAGGGAAAGTGGATAGGGGGTTGGAAAACTGTTGGAAGTCAACAAAAAGGGGGGGAAAGGGAGGGGGTTAGAATTAGAAAAAATTAAAGAATGTGATTATAATTGTTATTATATGTTTCTAATCCAATAAAAATTCTTTAAAAAAAAAAAATCCTTTCCAGGTGGAAACCAAGATTGGTCCAGGAAGGATGATAACGGAGAAGGAGTGGGGGCTAGATACTGCCTTACCCTGTCCCAAGTTATTAGAGTAGATATCAGAAAAGGATTGGTAAATGTTTGAACTGGTCTGCTTTTATGATCTGTCCAGATTATATCTTTTATGTCATGTGGGGAAATGTGTGTCGTTTCAGCATAGCTCCAGTCTAAATTTTCTGTAGGATTCAACAAAAGCACTATATTAGCTAATTGAGCAGCCATGTAATAATGTTTTAAATCAGGTATAGCCAATCCACCTCTATTGGAGGCACATTTCATGGTTGAGAAGTTGATTCTAGGGCGCTTGTTAGACCAGATAAATTTATTTATGAGACTTTGCCATGACTGGATATCTTGATCCGTGAGATGAATAGGCAGCATACGAAAGTTAAATAAGAAAAGAGGTAAAATCATGGATTTGACTAGCAGTATTTTTTCAGCCCAGGACAAATTTAACTTGTCCCAATCCTTAAACTTATCGTTAACCTAGAAGCTGAAGTTGGATCCCAGTTTCTTATTCGCAGTTCCTTATTCCTTATTCGTTATTTGCAAAGCCAAAGAAAAATATTGTGGGAAAACTGAAAAGCTCTAAACTCCAAAATGAAGTTTGCAGGGGCACATATTATACACCTCTATATTCAGAAGACTCAGCACTCTAAGTGGACCTATACTGGGTCATCCTACAAAACCCAGATCTTGAGTAAACAGCTTCAAAATAGGATGCCCCCAGAAGATATAAGCCCCCTGCAACCCCAAATAATCTTTGGATCACCCCAAATCACACACCCCTGAACTCCAGAGACTGTCCCCTACAAGAGGACATGTGCTGGTGCTGATCCAGTCTCTGGTTCTGGACCTAAGGCCTCGAATGCGGCCTGTCTCCAAGCACCCAGTACAAGACATGGCTTTGAATAAGGAAGTGGTGAAAATATAACCCCTCTGAAACACAAAACAATCTTTGGATCACTCCAAATCACACACCCCTGAACTCCAGAGACTGTCCCCTACAAGAGGACATGTGCTGGTGCTGATCTAGTCTCTGGTTCTGGACGTAAGGCCTCGAATGTGGCCTGTCTCCAAGCACCCTGTATTAGACATGGCTTTGAATAAGGAAGTGGTGAAAATATAAGCCCCCTGCAACCCCAAATAATCTTTGGATCACTCCAAATCACACACCCCTGAACTCCAGAGACTGTCCCCTACAAGAGGACATGTGCTGGTTCTGATCCAGTCTCTAGTTCCAGAGTTAAGGCCTACTATTTCACCTTTCTCTCAGAACCTTGTACTTTATATTGCTGTGAATAAGGAACTCAGAAATATAACAGCCCTCAGCACCCCCAAATAATCTTTGGATCACCAGAAATCAAATAGACCTGGGTTCCAGAGACTGTCCCTCACAACAGGACATGTGCTGGTGCTGATCCAATCTCTGCTTCCGGAGCTGAGGCCTCCTATTTGGCCTGCCTCCCAGAACCTTCTATCAGACATTGCTGTAAATAAGGAACTGGGGAAAATGAAAGCCCTCTATGCATCAAAACAATCTTTGGATCACCCCATCTCACACAGACCCGAACTCCAGAGACTGCCCTCTGCAAGAAAACATGTGCTGGTTCTGACCCCGTCTCTACTTCTGGAGCTGAGGCCTACTATTTCACCTTTCATCCCGGAACCTAATATTAGACATTGCTGTCAATAAGGAAGTGAGAAACATAAAAGCCCTCTGCATCCCCAAATAATCTTTGGATCACCCCAAATCTCACAGACCTGAACTCCAGAGAGTGTCCCCTACAAGAAGACGTGCTGGTTCTGATCCGGTCTCTGGTTCTGGACCTAAGGCCTCGAATGTGGCCTGCCTGCAAGAACCTTGTATTAGACATTGCTTTGAATAGGGAAGTGGCGAAAATATAAGCCCCCCTGCACCCCAAATAATCTTTGGATCACCCCAAATCACACACCCCTGAACTCCAGAGACTGTCCCCTACAAAAGGACACGTGTTGGTTCTGATCCAGTCTCTGGTTCTGGACCTAAGGCCTCCTATGTGGCCTGCTTGGAAAAAAAACTTGTATCAGATATTGCTTTGAATAAGAAAGTGGGGGAAAGTGGGGGAAATATAAGCGCTCTGCCCCCCAAAGTGGTTCTGGTGCTGTGAGCTCCCTTTTCAGCTGCCTCCAAGAAGCTTGTATTCGGAAAAGTTTCTCTCTCATAGCAGCCCTGGTCTCGGGTCTGCTCAGATTTGGAGCCTGGACTAGAGTGTTGATTTTTATGCCCTTTCCTACTATTCCCATTCAGATATACTGTAATACCAGCACATGTCCTTTTGTAGGGGACAGTCTATGGATTGCAGGGGTGTGTGATTTGGGGTGATCCAAAGATTGTTTTGGGTTTCAGACGGCTTACAGTTCCCCACTTCCTTATTCACAGCAATGTCTAATACAAGTTTTTTCCAGGCAGGACACTTAGGAGGCCTTAGGTCCAGAACCAGAGACTGGATCAGCACCAGCACATGTCCTCTTGTAGGGGACAGTCTCTGGAGTTCAGGGGTGTGTGATTTAGGGTGATCCAAAGATTATTTGGGGTTCCAGGGGGGCTTATATTTTCACCACTTCCTTATTCAAAGCCATGTCTAATACAGAGTGCTTGGAGCCAGGCCACATTCGAGGCCTTAGGTCCAGAACCAGAGACTGGATCAGCACCAGCATATGTTCTCTTGTAGGGGACAGTCTCTGGAGTTCAGGGGTGTGAGATTTGGGGTCATCCAAAGATTATTTGGGGTTGCAGGGGGCTTATATCTTCACCGCTTCCTTATTCAAAGCCAAGTCTAATACTGGGTGCTTGGAGCCAGGCCACATTCGAGGCCTTAGGTCCAGAACCAGAGACTGGATCAGCACCAGCACATGTCCTCTTGTAGGGGACAGTCTCTGGAGTTAAGGGGTGTGTGATTTGGGGTGATCCAAAGATTATTTGGGGTTGCAGGGGGCTTATATCTTCACCACTTCCTTATTCAAAGCCATGTCTAATACAGGGTGCTTGCAGTCAGGCCACATTCGAGGCCTTAGGTCCAGAACCAGAGACTGGATCAGCACCAGCACATGTCCTCTTGTAGGGGACAGTCTCTGGTGTGCAGGGGTGTGTGATTTGGGGTGATCCAAAGAATATTTGGGGTTGCAGGGGGGCTTATATTTTCACCACTTCCCTATTCAAAGCCATGTTTAATACAGGGTGCTTGGAGCCAGGCCACATTCGAGGCCTTAGGTCCAGAACCAGAGACTGGATCAGCACCAGCACATGTTCTCTTGTAGGGGACAGTCTCTGGAGTTGAGGGGTGTGTGATTTGGGGTGATCCAAACATTGTTTTGGGTTTCAGAGGGCTTATATTTTCACCACTTCCTTATTCAAAGCCATATCTAATATAGGGTGCTTGGAGCCAGGCCACATTCGACGCCTTAGGTCCAGAACCAGAGACTGGATCAGCACTAGCACATGTCCTCTTGTAGGGGACAGTCTCTGGAGTTCAGGGGTGTGTGATTTGGGGTGATCCAAAGATTGTTTTGGGTTTCAGAGGGCTTATATTTTCACCACTTCCTTATTCAAAGCCATGTCTAATACAGGGTGCTTGGAGCCAGGCCACTTTCGACGCCTTAGGTCCAGAACCAGAGACTGGATCAGCACCAGCACATGTCCTCTTGTAGGGGACAGTCTCTGGAGTTCAGGGGTGTGTGATTTGGGGTGATCCAAAGATTATTTGGGGTTGCAGGGGGCTTATATTTTCACCACTTCCTTATTCAAAGCCATGTCTAATTTAGGGTGCTTGGAGACAGGCCACATTCGAGGCCTTAGGTCCAGAACCAGAAACTGGATCAGCACCAGCACATGTCCTCTTGTAGGGGACAGTCTCTGGAGTTCAGGGGTGTGTGATTTGGGGTGATCCAAAGATTGTTTTGTGTTTCAGAGGGCTTATATCTTCACCGCTTCCTTATTCAAAGCCATGTCTAATACAGGGTGCTTGGAGACAGGCCACATTTGAGGCTTTAGGTCCAGAACCAGAGACTGGATCAGCACCAGCACATGTCCTCTTGTAGGGGACAGTCTCTGGTGTGCAGGGGTGTGTGATTTGGGGTGATCCAAAGATTGTTTTGGGTTTCAGAGGGCTTATTGTTCCCCACTTCCTTATTCACAGCAATGCCTAATACAATTTTTTTCCAGGCAGGCCACATATGAGGCCTTAGGTCCAGAACCAGAGACTGGATCAGCACCAGCACATGTCCTCTTGTAGGGGACAATCTCTGGAGTTCAGATCTGTGTGATTTGGGGTGATCCAAAGTATTTTTCTGCTGCAGCTGCCGCTCCTTTCTTCTTATTGAAATGTTCTGGGGGCATCCTATTTTGAAGCTGTTTACTCAAGATCTGGGTTTTGTAGGATGACCCAGTATAGGTCCACTTAGAGTGCTGAGTCTTCTGAATATGGAGGTATATAATATGTGCCCCTGCAAACTTCATTTTGGAGTTACAGCTTTTCAGTTTTCCCACAATATTTTTCTTTTGCTTTGCGAATAACGAATAAGGAACTGCGAATAAGGAACTGGGAACTGGGAACCAACTTCAGCTTTGTGCCTATCAAGCTAAATTGGGCTTAGATTGGAGTTTCCAGGGCAACAGCAGGAGTTCAGGCAGAGTTCAGACAATCTCTGCCTGAGTTGTCAAGGGAATTTATTGCAGGTGCCAGACTGTCTGGCTTGACGAACAGCAATGAACAAGGCTTGCAATGACCACCTGTTCATTTAGAATGGGGCCTCACAAACAGCTTGTTCGCGAACAGCAGATTGGGCTGTTCGTGGGGTTTTTTGGTTCATATTGCTGTTCGTGCCCATCTCTATTGTAAAGTAAGATGCAGCAATGCTCCCTGCTGCTGCAAACTGATAGGACTGCTTTTATGGAGCAGAGTTAAAAAAATATTCTAGACATGCTGTACCTAAATATTTTTTTTTATTTTGGGCAAAATAATGCTCATTGCAAAACAGACATTAGAACAGTGTTATTTGAACATGTTATTGAAATAGTGTCAATTAGTAGCACCATCTCTTACAGTTGACATGACTCTGTTCCAGTTGCCATTAGCTCTTCTCTCTCCAAACATCATTTAACAATCAAGCCATAAGGATACATCTTCCAAGATGGTTGTG
Source organism: Eublepharis macularius (assembly GCF_028583425.1). Classification (NCBI taxonomy): domain Eukaryota; kingdom Metazoa; phylum Chordata; class Lepidosauria; order Squamata; family Eublepharidae; genus Eublepharis; species Eublepharis macularius. Next base: position 85,654,471 of record NC_072794.1, on the reverse strand, counting down.
GTGGCACTCACAATGGTGGTTGTTCATCCTTGCAGATCAAAGAAGGTCCTATGGGGCAAAAGAGCAGCTCAAGAGTGCACCATGCCAAGTGTTATTGGTACACTGAAACTGGGGCTAGATAGATCCTAGTACAGCAGCTTGTATAAGTATTCTTACAGGATTTCAGGACACCATCCTCTGAGGAAAAATAAATCCTTTGAGGATAAAAGAAACATGGATAGGTAGATGTTTGCAAGACCTGAGCAAGGCTGTCAATGATAGGGTGTTTTGTTCATAAAGTCACCATAAGTGCAAGCAACCTCATGGCACATAACACACACACAAACATGGGTGGACAGAGATGCCATATATTGCATACTGTTTTGTTTTCTATCTTGGACTTATATTTTTCCCACAGAAAAACAGTAATAAAAATGTGCATTTTCAAATGAGTTTTTTTACTGCAACCTTCTGTTGATTGAAGGTCAAGCTGAAATTTACTGCCAATCTGCCTTCCCCTGTCAGAAGAATGAGTCATCTAAAGGCAAGATTTTCAGCATTCATTTATATTTGAGATTCAAGATTTTTCTGACTGAAAAACAAAATAGATTTTCTTTCTGCTTATCACAGACTGGAATTCAGCTATTTTCCCTAATTCTAATGGACATTTATGGTCATTTTCAAGGTCTTGCCTGTATCAGTGCAACATTTGCCCTTGTTTCAGGCAAAGAGACAATGGCTACAGATACCTCCAAAAGGCTGAAATTTCTGTTTTGCTGTTTGCAAATGCTCTTGTCATCATATGTCTCCAAGCTAATGTGTGATGGTGGAGAGCTCCCTCAAGTCAGAATTGACTTATGGTGACCCCTGGTGGGGTTTCATGGCAAGAGCCTAACAGAGGTGGCTTGCCATTGACCACCTCTGCAACCTTGGTCTTTGTTGGAGGTCTTCCATCTAATTACTAACCAAGGCAGACCCTGCTTAGCTTCTGAGATCTGGCTCATCTGGGCTATCTAGGTCAGGACCATGCTAATATAATCTAGCTCAAAAAACAAGTATGGCCATGGACTGGTTTAGTCAGCAAACTTACTGGATTCAATTGTGTGATACTGCAATGTTTTTCCAGATTCTCCTGAGAACCTCACTTTTTAAAAAAACCCTATACAATAATTTTCAATATTTACATTATGAAATAATTTGTTTTCGAGGAAGAAATAGTATATGCTAGTATATTTGGATTCTAATATTCTGAGGGAGAAAATTGCTAACTAAAGCAAAAATTAAAAACATACCATTTTTTCCAAGGCCCTGTATTCTAGCTTGTCTTACATCTATCTTTTTGGAATTTTGTAAAAAGATGCATTAGACTTTACCAGGGAGTTGGACTATGGCGATTTCCGCACATCCTAATAGAAACAGGACAATCGCAGTATTCTGGTGGCTTTTCTCAATAGTTCCAGATGCTTCTGTTTGCCAGCCATGTGTGTCCCATGCTTTCTCCACTTTTGTTGTGCTTCTTCTGCAAACGCATTTTGTCAGGTGGTTTTTTTGGTGCTGGTTTCTCGCGCATTTAACAGATTGCTCCAAAGGATACAAAGTGCCTCTGAAGACACCACCCACATCTACAATCACTCCTCCTCGTGCTTTCTCCCCCCTCCTCACAGCTATATGCACCACCTGACAGGGACCACACTGCCCTTTTTTTTCATTTTTCAACTTTGATTGCAGTATTGCGTTGAGATGCACTTCTGAACTAATCAAAATGTTTCTTATGGTGACAGCAGGCGGGAATTTGTGTCATTTTGTGGCTATTATTTTGCAAAATCTCAACAGTTCATTTTGCATATTTTTTCATTTTGCTTATGATTGCACAACAGTGTTATTGTCATTCTATTTCAAAACATTTTAAAGGAGTGATTAGTTTTTGCGTGGGCATATAATGGACGATGTAGTTTTGTGCACATGCGCATATTTCAACAATCAAAATTTCATGAAAATCCTACCCATTCACCAATTTCCTAAGCTCATTCCCCCATTGCGTCTCTCTGCCAACATTATTTTTTTGGGCAGGAAAATCAATTTCTGAAATGGTTGGTACCCTGTAAAGGGAAATGCCCATCTCCATTTCAGTAATGTCTTTGGGCAACATGTCTGAAAAAAGCAAGAATGCACAGTGAGAGGGTTATCCTGGTGAGAGAAGGAGATATTAGATCTCCTGTCCCTTTGGGGAGAGGAGAAAATACAGGAGGCACTGCATTCCTCTCACCGGAACTATGACGGTTTTGAAAAAATAGCAGAACTGGAAAACCGCTACAGAAAAATGGGGTCTGTTTCCACTGATGGCCCAGTTAAAAAAAAGCCAAGTACTGCTATGGGTTGCTGTGCAGTTCCCAAGATCTGCAGCAAGTAACCGTCATTACCCCTCCTACTGAAAATGTTCCCTAATAGAACAAACTTTCAAGATATCCCTTTTCTCTTTCCATACCCCTCAATTTCCCAAGTTTATTATTAAGTTGGACAAGACCACTCAATTCCCAGCTTTTCATAGCATTTTTCCAAATGTGCTTGAACATCCACGGCTGTTGAAACAATGAATCTCCACACCATTTAAACCCATTAAACGCACCAAAATAACAAAATAGCGAAACAATGCTAAGAACAACGATTTATTGAAAGGCAAAACTGAACTTTGAAAAGGCAGTTGAAGAAAGCAGAACTGGCTAATACCTCAAACGGAAACTTTCCCCCCCAGATATCAAGGGAAGGTGATCATTGCGGTTATTGTGTATTGTGTGTTGTGTATCTACCTGTTTTCCCTCTTCTAAGTGAGTGCTGTAATTGCCACAGAAGCCTTCTGGATCACAGGGCAGCTGAGCGGGCCCCGGATCACACATATAATCACAGAAACTGCACCCCTTTGCCTCACAGATATTATGCAGTATCACACAGGTGGAAACCACAGATACCACATTCTCCTCCTGCACACACATCTGCTGGAGGACTGCACCATTTTAACATTTTCCACTACCAATGTTATTCAAAACCAGCATTGACTGATAGGTCTTAACTATACTTAACTGACTTGAATGCCTTTGGATTAGAGTAGCTGGTGCTTGCCACTGTGGGGATTTCCCCAAACGCCTTTTAGAAGAACAGAAGTTGTCACATGTTTTGTAACAAACATCTCCATATTAATATGGAAAACCAGAAACAGATAAAGGGTAAAGTATCTAACACAGGTATATATTCTACCAGTGTTAAGCAAGTGTGATGTAGTGATTGGAGTGTCAGATTAGGATCTAGAACGCCCGAGTTCAAATCCCAACCATGTCATAGAAGCTTTCTGGATGATCTTGGGCCAGTCACACACTATCAGACTAATTTACCTCACAGGGTTGTTGTGAGGATAAAATAGAAGGGAGGAAATCCCTTTGGATCCCCATTGGAGAGAAAGATGAGGTATAAATGAATTAAAGAAATAAAATAAAATAAAATGATGGAAGGGACTGTAAAGAAGATCCCAAATACTTTTAGAAATGTTTATCAGTATACATAGTATTGTCGCGGATATAGCTATAAATGTAGGGGAACTGTTGCTGGATTTGACCAAGAAGTTCATAGAACTTCTTGGAGGCCTAGAATAGAACAGCCTTGGAGAGGGGCATGAAACAGAGGAATAAAATAGTTGTATGGTCTTATGTAAATAGGAAGAGCTGTCTAGCCCAAGGCAACAGATATGTACTGAGGCCCAGGTGCAGAGAGCATCTGAGAATGACAGCAGTGTATAACTTCACAGGTCCTTCACAGGCCTTCACAGACTTCACCACTGGGTCAGCAGCCCACTTTCTCGGCGGTGGCTCCTCCTCACAGCCCTGGTGGCCCTCGTCAGCTGGGCGCCTTGCTAAGGCACTCTCGGCCTTAGTGAGCTTCCCCCCCCCCCTTTTTGCAGCAGCAATGGCTCCCAGGAAGGAGGACAGGGCTGCCTCCCACCAAGGGGCCAAAGCCATGGTGTAGCCAGCCCTTAAGGCAGCAGAGGCTCCTACAAGGGGCAGGGGCACTCACCTCATCTCCTCTAGGGCTCCAGCTCAAGGCAAGATTGAAGGGGTGACATGATGGGAGCTCAGTCTGCCCAGAAACACAAAGGTATGGGACAGGGCAGCTGCATACTGCAAGGGTTATTCAAGGCCCTTGACAACTCACTGAGTGAGTAGAGCAGCTGGGAACCTCTGGGTCCAGGTCCATGGTGGAGGCAGCAGTCCAGGAATCTGTCAAGATCCCCTCCCTGGTGGTAGATGAAGCTGCCGGAAGGGCAAGGTATGCAATGAGGTGCAAATGCACTCAGTCCCCCTCTAGCAACAGCTCCAGGAGCCTGGAAAGGAATATGAGACCTGCAAATAAGCGGCATCGTAGGTCCCACAAACCTTGAAGATCCTCACACCACAATGAGGACTCAGACAATGCTGGATCCTCTGGTGAGTCATCATCTGAGAAGTAGGAGGGGGAGCATGGAGACTACTGGGGAGAGGCTGCATGCATTCTTGGCTTGCCAATACAGGCCATCCGGCAGCAGTTGCCCTGCGGCGTGGGTAGCACTGCTCCTGGAATGGTTTAGTGGCCAAGGAGCATGGGGGCACTCAGTTGACCCCAGCTGCGTATGGTGACAAGAACCTCCCTGGGTTCCACCTAGCTTGTAAAGTCCACAATATGATCCTGGGTGGATACTATGTGGACATCTTCTCCCTGCTTTGCCCAGATACTGAGGATGGGAGAAGTGCTCCTCCATCTGAAAGGGATAAGAAAAAGATCAAAGAGGAGGTAGTAGAATGCATGTTCACCAGTTGGATGGAGGGATACACCATGTACATGGGGGTGGTGCAAGTGGTATAACCAGAGTGGGGCTGGCACTCATCTAATAAGCTGTCCAATGTGCTCTGCACCAGACCCTTGCTGGTGACATTCCAGCAATTGTATATGATGAGGCCTTCTGTAAATGTGCGTCTCATAATGCAAAAACACATTGAGACCTCATTAACCAGAAATTTTGTCTGTGGCTGGTAGGTCCCGTATCAAGGGCAAGGCTGACACACACACACACCCTTGTGAGGGGGGAGGAGCTGGTAGGTGAGAGCGGGCCAAGAGCTTACATCAGGAGTATAACCAGGGGAGGTGCCATTGGCTCATGTGCCAATTTCCCAAGTTCCCGCAGATCCTCTGAGAATGGATCTGGAGTCCAACAAGCATCCGGGCCAGGGTGAAGAACTGCTGCGCCTGGAATTGAGATAAGGTATCCACAATGCATTTTCTCAATTCCAGGTGCAGCAGTTCTTTACCAATGCTCTTTAAAGCTGTATTCAATAAAGCTGTGGCCTTTTCAGCTCCACTTGATGTCTCTGTATTTTCTGCTGCTTTGCCCCTTGCCCTTCACCCCTTGAGCTGGCTCCACAATTACATACCTTCAGTAGACATTCCAAATATAGATACACTTGTGTTTATAAGTTATAAGATATATAATTAGCTAAGAATGCGAGCCCTTTCCAAGAGAGATTGAGTTATTGTTAGGAAGTGGTTCTTCTGAAACCCTGTAAATAGGAAATGCTGACTTGATCAGGAGCTTCTTCTTAGAAGGGGCTCCTTACCTGTGGCCTGTTTATCTTTGTGTAAGACACTTTCCTGGACTCATGTAATTGCTCTGCTTTAATGATCCATGTAGTTATAACAGATGGTATGATTTTCTGTTTATTGAGCTAATATTAAGAATGCTGAATAATCATGTTTAATAATGGCTTAGAATGGAAGCAGAGATTCTATTATTGTACTACTTGTGTACAAAACCCAGTAATGAATCTAATATGTTATTTGTGGTGTACCTCTTGCCAGGAGTTAAATGATCTCATGTAGGAATGCTAACTACATGCCTGTATCTGAATAGGCATGAGCAGAGTCATCCAAAACAGTATGAAATGATATTATTACTATAGAGATTCCATGTAAAACACATTATGGGTATGCATAACATGTGGAAAATACAAGCCTGAAAGAGCCTTTATATATAGTGAAGCAAAAACTAAATGGTTTGGCCCAAAGAGATGAGTTATACATTTCACCCAATAGAATGACTGAGAAAAGACTAGACTAGACCACAAGAAAAGTGCCAAACAGTTTGAATCTTGTGCTTTTCTATAAAAAATGTTTCACAAAGTATCAGCAAGGTTGGGGACCTACCATGACAGTTCACTTTCAAATTGATATAGCAAGTAGGAATGCAGGTCTGCCTGCCAACAAAGCACCACAAAATGTCACTTTCGTTTTCTAGACTAGTAGCTAAACCACTCACACAGAACACAATACAAAAATCAAGAGTTGAAAATGTTTCATTTGGCAGACAAAAATGGGAATGGCACACACATTTCAGGTGACACAATGTTTATTAGATTTAGGACATCACCCACAAGAATGAAAAGTACAACACCGGCAAAACCTGACTGTCCATAATGTTTTTAAACAGAATATCACAAAGTATTGGAATAAAAATAAATAGGCTGTCTTTTCTCATTCACATTGTGAGGAGTTGAATGAGTCTATTAAATGTGATTGTTCAGACTCAAGTTACTGAAAATGCCAGATCTACGTACAAAGGCCTGTCAATTCTGTCCACTTTAAGATTACTGAAGGCACCAACTGTATTCCTCTCAGCACCATCTGTTCTGATACTCGGTATGCCAAGAGATGCATCCTGTAATTGCAAAAGAATATAGACACTACTAATTCAGTATAGCGGTTTTTATTGTCTTTCTCCAAAAACACTGCAAACTAACCTTGTAAATAAAGTGTCCCTAAGTAAGCAGCAGAAAGTATTAAGGAGCTAACCAATTTTAATCAGTGCGTCCAGAAAGATGAAACTGCCTCTTAAATATTTCAGCATGGTTATCCTCTAGGAAGTGTTTATGACAAGCATATAATTGCACAAGGAAAAAGACAAATTGGAAGCCATCCAAGCTCATCCATATTTAAGTTTGTGTGCGCAATAAAAATGTGGCTTAGGGAAAAGCAGCAACAACATTCAGCAAGCTTCTAATAGGTGGTGAACAAGAACAGTGGCAGAAATGACAGAGGGAGCGATGGATAAGATAAAAAAGTTCAGTGATAGCAAGGGGCTATCTGAGAATGCAAATGAGTACGAATAGGAGAAAAACTCCCAAACATTTCATTATTGTAATAAACCCATAGAGACATTGTTTTAATGGTATCTAATGAGCATGACAATTAAACTCTATAATGGGTGTAATAATAATGGGTGTATCCTATTTCACTATCTTGGAGAGAATGATTCAAAAAATTAGACAATGGTTTCAATCATTGTAATTCCGGAGTGATGGCTGTATTACCCTGCCGCAGCAAAAATAATCAGGGGACTTGTAGCATCTTAGAAATTAACTCAATTTTATGCCTGGCTTCCATGGCCTTGAACGAGGACTTCTAGGTCCCCCAGCGGGGGAGGGTGTTCCCCTGCTCCCAACCTCTGCCCTCCCCCCACGGTCACTCACCTGCAGACCTGGGACATCCCCCTGGGGAACAGGCCAGGGAGGCAAAACACCTGCCAGGCCAGCACACATTGGACATGCTTCCCAAGGGCACAATGATGTCACTTGGCCATTTGACTGCAACTACAGATTGATGATACACATCCAGAAACACTGGAAACCAAGCACCAGATTATAACACCCAAGGAAGAGCTTTGTGTGAGCGCAATCACCATGTGAAGTAATCCATGGCCTTCTGCAATAATCTGTATCATACCACACAATATAAGTGATAATGAATAAACATTATAAATAAATAAAAAAGAGATAAGAGCTTCAGAGGAATTTTTATACATATTGGTTTCTGGATGTGTGGGATTGTTTGTTTATTACAAAAATCGTATGACTGAACGCTGAGGAAGGCCCTGGGGCCAAAACGCGTATGGTCTGGTTTAGTGTTGGTCATTTGACTGTATCATCAACTGTATTTGGGGAATGTTATACCTTTTAAGCACATGTGTGTAGCCTGCTATTCAGACTCCGTTTTTAATTTGAGTACTGTATAATAAATAGTATTTTGCATAATAAATACCGTGCAATAAATACTTATTTTGAATATATTTTAATGGGTTTTAGCTTGATCCTTATAGCATCTACTATTCGTTTGGGTTGAGTTTTTGGGGTCCCCCTTTCCCAAAATGATGTCACATGCCTGCCACCGGGCACAATGATGTCACTTTTGGAAGTGTCATCATCACTCCTGCTGAGGAAAGTTAGGCTGAGAGTGTGTTACTAGCCCAGGGTCACCCAGGAAGCTTGCATGGGTGAGTAGGGATTCAAACCTGGGTCTCCCAGATCCTAATCCAGCACTCCATCCACTATACCACATTGTCCATATGTCCAAAGGCTCCTGATCTTAAAATGTATATTTTGAATTGGTATTATTGACAATTCTGCTAAAGCTTCTTAACTTCTCTTCCCTTTCATCACTCATCAAAATATATTTCCCAACAAAGTAGTGAGGTAGAGGAAAGATTGTGAACTCAGTTTAAATCTGCAGTGCAAATTTTGTGTGTGACCTTTTCTGAGGCCTTTATACCCACTATGCTACCTGCCAGAATTTCTGTCTACTGATGTGTTGCATTGTAGGGTTCAGTGACAGAGCATCTGCTTAGCGTGCAGAAGGTTATAGGTTTGATCCCCACCTTTCAACAGCTAAAATGATCAGGTAGCAAGTGATGTGAAACACTTCTGCCTGTGATCCTGGAAAACTGCTGCCAGTCAGAATAGAGAACATCCACTGATAGACTAATCACCTGACCTAGGACAGCTTCATATATTCATGCATAGTGACATTTTGCAGAAGGATTGATTACCTAGCCATAATGTACATAGCTAATTTTGTAGTGGACATGATAGTCTGGGGGGCCACTGTGGCATCACACTTTTTTTTTTTTTACAGGTTGGCAGATCTCATTGTTATTGCTGTAACAGGCCTTGGTATGGCAGCACATTCTGAGAATCAAAGAATATTTCTTAGAAATTTACAATGGGAAAATATGGGTTTTTCACCTGAGGGTAATGTTGGACTATAAACTGAGTCCAATTTAATAAGTCTATCTCAGGAAAAAATGAACACATACTGTACTTGTGAGCTGTAGAAAGAATTGGGTAGTTTTTAATGGAAGTAGTGTTTTATTTTGAATGAGCTGTACAGAAGTAGCTAATGCTGTACATTGGTAATACTTTTTTTTAAAAATCGCTGACTACAAAGCACTATTGCATGGTTTCATACCTACTCTTGCAAAAGAGTCTCACACTGAAGTTTTCATTTCCAAGAAATCCAAGCTGATTGTATTATTTCTATATTATTTCTCTTCTCCCTGTCCATGGAGTTCATGCCTCATAATTCATGTATGTGCATATGCACATGTGCAGGGGCATTTGAAGAGAAGTAGACTTACTGGCATGCATTGTCAAGGCAGCCAGCAACGAGTAAAGCATCTCTTCTAGCAACAGACCATCTCTTCTTTTCAAGGATGCATGTAAGGAGTTAATCAGTGTGTCAAAGGTGTTCTGAAATCAAAGCTTTCACACACAAATCTCATTCTGTATGTGTTCCCTGTCTCTTGCAACATGCCAATAATGATTGCTGTTCTTGCAATCTTCTGTCTCTCTCCTTGAGTGAGGGTCCAAAATGATCATGAGTCTATTATCCTCTGCAGGTTATTCCAATTCACAGTTCTTTTGCTATATCAGACAGGATAACAGTTTGGATAGTGATTGTTCCCAGCAAATTTTTTCAAAGATGAAAATAGGTCTTCAAAAATAGAGCTGAGGCTGTAAGTGGGAGCCCTAAATTAAATTTTCTATCAACATTAATTGTGGCTGTGGGCAAATTGTGATCTCTCAGACATTACTATTTAATTTTCATGAAAATAAACCGATAGCTAAATGTGTTGGGAATTTTGCCATACACTGACACACAATCCTATAAAAATGATCATTCATATATGAAAGATGGTTTCTGGAATTCACTCTTTAAATTGACCAAGAAGGAATCCAGAATGAGGCTTCTGCAAATGAAAGGGAAGGGCTATTCACATATAACTGAATGTTATACAATGTTTTAAGCAGCTGCCACTCATCCACTGTTTCACTTAAAGGTTTGTAGAAATTAGCAGCAACAACAACAGTAATACAGATTATGTAACGAAGCAGATGAAACAGCTGACCATCTTATTAGCAGGTGCAGTAAGATTGCAGAAACTGACTATAAAAAACGCCATAATAAAATAGCTGCAATGATGCATTGGAATTTATACAAAAAGTACAAACTACTGTCTATAAAATATTGATGGGAACATAAGCCTAGGAAAGTGGTTGAAAATGAGTTAAGACTGTGGGATTTCAAATTCAAACAGATAAGAAGTTACAACATAATACTCTTGCTATTACTGTGGATGAAAGTAAGAAGGTCAAACTGATCAGTGTGGCAACCCCAGGTGACAGTCAAATTAAGGAAAAAGAGATGAAAAGATAAAATATCAAGATCTAAGATTTAAAGTTCAGCATCTCTGGGAGAAACATACAACAGTTACTCCAGTAGTGATAGGAGCACTAAGTGCTGTCCCAAAAGGGCTAATTAAACATGTAGGCAATATTGGCATAAACAATTGCACAGTTGCAAACAGCCGCACTACTTGTAACATACCACATACTAAGGCAATACATTTCTGACTCCTAGGTTCTTGGATAAAATCAAAGTCGGTGAAGGACCAAAAATTTCAAGCCCAAACATCTGGTGGACTGTGATAACATCAGCTAATAATACAGAAATCCTTGATACCTGAATTTACTTTATATACATGTACCATTGTGATATCATATGACCTATTCCCATCCAAGAGCTTTCTGTTCAGACATGGTTTTAGGTGGGTAGCTGTGATCCAAGGATGCAGGCCCCAGATAGTGAAGGGCTTTAAAAGTAAGCACCAGCACCTTGAATTGGACCCGGAAACAAACAGGCTGTCAGTGAAGGGACTTCAGGATTGATATAATGCAGGCTGCCTGCATATAACACACGACCTTGAGGACTTTCTTATTGTGGGCCCAGTGAGTGGCAGAGCTTGTGCTACTCGCCTGGCCTCATTCTAGGTCTTGGCAAGCGAACTGGACATTCTGATAGCCCAGGAAAAGTCTGAGGGCCCAGTCACTCTCCTCATTTACCTAGGCATAGAGCTTGACTTTGTGGCAGAGTGCTCTCGGCTCTCCGCTAACAAGCTCCAGCCCTTCAGGATCAGGGCAGTGGGCAGGTGGAAGTCAGATGTACAAGGCCTATATACACTCAGATCTCTCTCAATCTTTGTTGCTTATAGTCCGCACAGATGTGCTTTGCTTATAGTCTGCAATCTTTGTTGCTTATAGTCCACTGCTGGTGTGGATGTATGGATAAATAATCCCTTAATGGGATCCCCAAGTAAGGGAAATTGGGATAACAGACGCTGTTACCCCCAAACCGATCCTTTCTAAATGCCAAAACCACCCCAAGAGGTGGGCGATATGTGTACAGGGCAAATCGAAAACTTTGTGGACTCCAAGAGTAAATACATATGCAGTCTTTACCATTGCAATGGTCATTCAAGCTTGATGAAAATGAAGAAAAATTTCTGGGGACTAACTTGCTTATACAGATCTACTTATCTGCCAGTGCAATTGGTCATGGTGTATAATTTTCCTTTGTGTTCCTAATATCATAACTTACAACATTTTTGAACCACATTGACTGTCTTGTTTAATCAGTCATGAACTTGATTGTATTAAAAAAAACACCCTTCCTGTCAACCTACCGGCTCTACAGAGAGACTTCACTCCATGTTTTCAACTTTTGAAAGTGTAAGGGTTAATATCTTCATTCTGTTTTATGCAAAAATCCTTCCCTTTTTTCCTTTGATTTTGGCAGGAAATTCATTCATTCCAGAGATAAGTATGTCAATGTTTGCCTCCACATTGCTAAAGTGATGGAAATGAACATTTGTCTAGTAGCCAGACTATTGATCGTGATGGTAATGAAAGCATCACAGCAAAAATAAGTGAAGTTCTTTATTTACTAATGATGATATCTGTCATGATACAGCAAGAGTGATTTTTAGGGTGGTGGGTAATTGAAAAGAGACCCCCATCTTTTCAGTGATGCTACCAATTAAAAGACCCTTTCTGAAAGGAAACAGGACATTCTGAAGATTGATAGCCAAAGCCATTCCCCAAATCCATGAGCATGCAGAGAAGATATTTATTTAGCTTAGCATTTCAGTATATTGTAGAGGATAAGGGTTCCAATAGAGTGACAGTTTTCAATACAAAGCAAACATCCTTCCTTCAAAGTGCTTCACACCTCCATTCTTTGATGCTTTTAACAACAAAAACCGGACTAACCCCAAAACCATGAGTGAATGTAAATAACTGACCTTCATGACTACCGCTTGAAATCTTATTAAATGCTCTTTAGGAACAAGGCAATGGAAAAAATAATTTGCCTTAAATAAAATACACTGTACAGTGGTAATCAAAGGGGGAAAACATATGGCATTTAAGCCTGCCATAAATAAGTGTAGCTTCAGCTACACCATCCAGGATAACCGTGTTTGAGATGTACTCATACATGCACAAGTGCACATATATTCTCAAATAGCCATTCTGCTACAATGAAAGTAATCCTAAAGAGGTCTACTCAGAAACCTACTAAGTTCTATTCTATGGAGTTTTATCCCAGGAAAACATTCTTAGGATTACACTGAACAGCTATTTATAAAGCTTCTACCAGTATGTCTGCTATTATGACTAGGAGTGGAAGAGAAAGGGTTATTGGGAGCCCCAGGGGCTAAAGCAGGGGTACTTACCTTCCTTGTGCATGCCAAGTGCAGGTGCACTACCACCCTCCCCCATTGCGCCATAAAAGGGGAGCTGCTGAGTGTGCTAAAGCCAAGTTCAGTAGAAATTACCTCTAAATGGGGAATTTCTACTGAGAAGAATTTCTACTGAGCTTGGCTTCAACGTGCCCAGCAGTTCCTCCTTTTCTGGCGTGATGGAGGAGTGCAGGAGCGCGTGCACATGCTTCTCCCTCTATGCCCCCTGCTGGCCCAGTGAGAGGGGCTGGGGTGGCAGGTGGGGCCTGCACTGCAATTCTGCTGCCTCAGGTTGGGGGGATGGCAAACCCAGGTTCCTGAGTCACAAGAGTCTTTGGAGGACCTATTTAAGAAGGGGCCAAATTGCTCCCCAGTTAATTGCCCAGGATATTTCCTGGGCCCTGGGGAAAAAACCATTCTTAATTACAACCTGTTTATTTATAGGCTTTGAACCGTACAAGTCAAGACTCCTATTAAGTCTTATGCAGCAAAGTAAAATATTTCATACATTGTTGGCAACCATCTTGGTGTGAGAGCCAGTTTGATGTAGTGGTTAAGAGTGTGGGGCTCTAATCTGGAGAACTGGGTTTGATTCCCCACTCCTCCACTTGAAGCCAGCTGGGTGACCTTGGGTCACTCACAGCTTCTAAGAGCTCTCTCAGCTGCACCCACCTCACAGGGTGTTTGTTTTTGTGGAGATAATAATGACATACTTTGTAAACCGCTCTGAGTGGATGTTAAGTCATCCTGAAGGGTGGTGTATACATTGAATGTTGTTGTTGTTGTTATAACAAATGTGATGCCTACAAAGCTGTGCAAACACTTCTATTCCTCTAGAAGATGCATGTAGAGCTTTGCCACATTCCCTTTTCCCTACCAATGTCAATTACCTGTAATTTTTTTAAACTAGAACAGTTCCAGGGCTATTTTGGTCTTTGAGGGAGGACTCACCAGGGCCAGGCCTGACAGCAACCACCGGGAAACTTGATACCATGCGACTTGCATGACTCATGCAGGCCTGGCTGCCTGCTACTGTTCAGCAGCAGTCACCCCATGGAATCCAGTATAGTGTAGTGGTTAGTTTCACACTATGATCTGAGAGACCCAGGTTTGTATCACCACTTTGCCTTGGAAGTTCACTGAGTGACCTTGGGCCAGTTACACATTTTCTGCCTAACCTTCCTCAAATACTAAATATACTTAAAGATGGGGCACAGATAAAAACTGGATGGGTGGGAAGGAGAGCAGAGAAAGGTGAGGGTATGGGAGTTGCCAGGAGAGGAAAAAGATGAAATAATGTGAGGAGGGGGATACTGAAGCAAGTGAGGCGCCCTTGCAAGTCCTTGTAGGTTCTCTACCACACACCTGGTCCCAGCAGCTGGCACTGTCAAATCGGCCCAGCCCAATGGCCAGCCCTGTGCAACTGAGCTATAGTTTTTTCTGAATATAGGTTGTCAGGGGGAAGGAAGAAGAGAAAGCTGAAGATGGGAGGGGAAGATAAAGTTAAGTTGGCTGGGGGCTTGAGAAAAGAGAAGGAAGCTGGAAAGGAAGGCGGCTATGGGAGCTTTCAGGGAAGGGAAAACAGAAATCGTGAGGAAAGGGAAAATAAGATGCAGGGTTTTTTTCTGGGAAAAGAGGTGGTGGAACTCACTGAGTATCATATGTGCATGATCCCGGTACTGCACGATAATGTCACTTCCAGGAAGTGACATCATCATGTAGGCTGTGGCTACCCTGGGAGCACTCCCACGCTCCACAGGGGGCCCAATTCGGGCCCAAATTGGCCTGGAACACACTGCTGTTATGCGGGAGAACACTCCCCTGCCCAGCAGTGGCCCAATCCTGGCTGTTTCAGGCCCAAATTGGGACCAAAACAGCCCATATCGGTCCTGAATTGGTGTGGAATGGGCTGCTTCCCATTCGGGCCCAAATTGGCCATGTCAGGCCTGAATTGGGCCAAAACAGGCCCAAAATGGCCGAATCAGGCCTGAAACAGCCCAGATCGAGCCCGAATCAGCATGGAACAGGCCACTGCCAAACATAGGAACCCTGCCCCACCTAGCAGTGGCCCAATCCTGGCCATTTCAGCCTGAATTGGGCCAAAACAGGCCCAACATGGCTAAAAAAATTCTTAAAAATACCCAGTCATGTGGGTATTTTTAAGAGGTGCCAGAACGCTGTTTCACGGCATTCCGGCTGGAAAAAAACCCTGCTCACAGCAAGTCCTTGTGGGCTCCCCTGTTACCTTATATACTAACAGCCAGGTGGCCCTGATCTGCGGAACAGACAAGACAGTTTACACTGGGGGTTAACCCCAACACACACACACACACAAATGATAAAACAAGCTCCTGTAGCTTTAACCAAATCCCCTCAGTGGCTGTTTCTAGGCAACCAAGTAACAGTTAGGTCAATATTGCAGGCTTGGTTTCTTCACTTGACCAGGTCTCTGGGTACTTAAATCTGGAGATGAAAGCCATGAACAGACAAGACAGACATTTCTACAAATGATAGAAAAGTCCTAGGTTTGCAGAAAAAAACCCTGAAATCTAAATTTAAGAAGTACACTGGAATGGTTAACAACAACAACAACCCCCTCCCCTGCAATAATAGAAGAAGCACCTGTCACTTTAAGAAACAAATGCCCGCAGGCCTACAGGCAACTACTGGAAAACTTCCTACCACCTGACTTGCATGACTTACCAAAGCCAAGCCAAGCCAAGCTGCTTGCTACTTTTCAACAGTAGCCATCCTATGAAAGCCTGTGTGATGTAGCAATTAGAGTTTCAGATTAGGATCTGGGAGACCCAGATTCAAATCCCTACTCTGCCATGGAAGCTTGCTGGGTGACTTTGGGCCAATCACACTTTCAGCCTAACCAAACTCACAGGGTTGTTGTGAGGATAAAATGGAGGAGAAGAGAATTTTGTAAGCTGCTCTGAGTCCAAATTGTGAAGAAAGGAAGGGTATAAATGAAGTAAACAAACATAAAATATACTGAAGTAGGATTGCCAGGTCCCTCAGAGCCCAAACCAGGGGATGGGGGGGCACCTGGGGGCATGCAAGGGGGAAACTTGCTCTGCACTCTTGAGCCTTTGTTGTCATAACATTCCTGACACAGCAAGGAGTTGTACCAGGAATGACATGCTCTGGAGCTCCCATTCCCATTCCCATTCCCCACACCTTTCACCCCTGCTTGCCAGGTAAGAGGCATCAGCGGGCAGGGGCTGGGAGCGGAGGAAACCCCATCCCAACCGGGGGACCTGGGAATCCTAAAATGAAAATGGGGGGCAGATAAAAGGCTAATTGGTTGGCAGGTGGGAAGGAGAAAAGAAACAAGGGAAAGTTGAAGGTATGGGGGCTGCCAGGAGGAAGGAAAGAGGAAATAGTATGGGGAGGGGCACGCAGAGATAAATGAAGTATCCCTTACAAGTAGTGTTGCCTCCTCCAGGTTGCAAAATTCCTGGAGATTTGGGTGGTGGGTCTTGGAGATGGCAGGATTTGGGGAGGGGGAAAAATTCAGCAGTGTATAATGCCATATGGTCTACCCTCCAAAGTAGCCATTTTCTCCAGGGGAGCCAATCTTTATCACCAGGAAATCAGTTTTAATTCTGGGAAATCTCCAATCATCACCCTACTTACAAGTCCTAGCAGGTTTCCTAATTTGCTGCTAGAACTAGATCAGCTATAATAGAAATAACAAGCTAGGCAATCCTCGGTTTAATTGCACTATGCAGGAGTGGGAAAACCCACCCGGGAAATAAATCTAATACTTCCAATATCTATTAAAGTGACCAGTGCTCACACAATTACTTTCTTTACAGGAAAAACCAGTTCATTACATTCATACACTTTCAACAAATACATTCCATTAAATGCATATAATTCATACAAAAGACATAGTCGATAACCAATGGAACACTCCCCTCCTGTATTTTCAATAAGAATCAGGGTAGTAGCTCCGGGACCACAAAAAGGTAAGTAACCAAGGATTCTTGCAAGTTCTCAAAGTAAATGTCTTTTTGCTTTTTGCTTTTTCTTTTTCTCTTTAGAGTCTCTTTCAAAGATCCTTAGTTGACTTGGTAGAAAGATGGGAGATCCGAAAATACAAAGCCCAAACTGGAGCCAGCTGTCACAATCACAGATTTCGTCTTGCAGACTTCCTCAGGGGTGTCAATGGACCACCGTGTCCTTCTTTATTCACTCATGGGACCTGGAAGGTGACGCTGAGCACTGGTCACTTTAATAGATATTGGAAGTATTAGATTTGTTATTTCCCGGGTGGGTTTTCCCACTCCTGCACAGAACTAGCTCAGCTGGCAGCATATAACTGGCCTTAGCTTGTCCCAGCATCCAGTATTGCTTCGTTTCCCAGGGAGAAACTGGCAGGGAAGGGAAGGGAAGGGAAGGGAACGAATGAAAGCAGAAGACAGGAGGCCGATAATGTTTTGTTGGAGGGTGGGTGGAAAGGAGAGAAGGAGCATAAAAGGGGAGAGGCTATGAAGGAAGGAAAAGTGGAAATAGTGGGGGAGCAAGAGGAGATGCCCTCCTGCAAGTCCTTGTAAGTCCCTGACTTGTATAAATACTTTGTTATCACCAAATCACTACTTCCACTGACAACTGGCAGCATCAACCCTATTGGTTTAAATCTTAGTGTTTGTAGAGCAGCGCTTATGGAAATAAACTTTCCGGCCTCCCCTCTGCTATCTGCCATGCTTCTGGAAATTGTTCTTCTGGGGTTTTGTGGAGCCATAGGGACAGTGTGAGGTAAAGTGAGCATCTAGAATCATGAAAGCAGGATTAGCTCTCACTTTTTCTTCCTGGTTCAGTGAGATATGTAAGGCTGGATGCAATACTGATAGGACTCTTTCAATTATATACACTACAGCCTTACCTATGTTAAAGTCTGCCATTCCTATTTTAACATTTTTGTTGCATTGTTTACAATAACTCTGCTCTGTAAAGGCTGACTTTTTTTTCAAGTTTAGGTATGTGGAGTTCAATGACGGCACACAGTAGTTTTTAATTACCCTTTAAACTTACACAGTATGGCTTTCACAAACTGAAATGCAGATCATGTACAATTCACATTTCTTTATATAATAAGTATGATAAAAAGAAACACCTATGAGACCCATGTAAAGGCTGACATTTGAAGTATGGCCCTCAGTGGACAGATGTTAATCTACTCAATGCAAAATTGGAATTAACTTATTTTGATTCTGATTCTGTTGATTGCTGTCAGCAGAATGAGTAAAGAGGGATTTGTACCTGACCCAAAATGTGTGCATTAACATAAATGACAAAAGTTTCAGTGAAAAATTATTCTAAGTTAAAATACATACTTTCTTAAACACCAAAAACATTTGCAGGTGGTAACTACCATTGTACCATAAAAAGCAACTGCAAACAAGAAGAAATCAACACTTAACTACTGAACTGCTCAGCAGACCACTTTGTCCCTCTTGGATAGGAGTCTATACTCAATCAACTAGCTTCCTCTTCGCCAGTGTTTAACATTGTAAGGCTGAATGTAACACCAGAAGATGGAATGTAAATTTGATCATTTAGCTGCAGCTGGTAATTTCTTACTCTCAGTTTAACTGAAATGTACTCCTTTCAATGATCCATAAATTAACACCAATCATCCATTTCCTTTAGGAAAAGAAACAAACTTTAGCAGACCTCTATCTTTATTCTCAGAATCCAAAAAAGTTTTTAAAAGCAGAACAAAAGATCATTAGAAAGATACTGATTGTGGGCTAGCAATTCATCCCAATTTATAGACCCCATAGCTGATGATCCTGTTATGTTTACTATTGCATTCTAATACATTTTAATGCAAAATTCAGATAATGACTGCACTGAAATGAAGTAATTTTTAAGTGGCCTCTAAATTACATGGCATGTTTTCCTTATTAGTCTGTACTTAATTTTTTGTCTTATTATCTGCCTTAATCATCCTTGACTTTCCTCCCTCAGCTTTCTTCCTGTCATATTGTCACTCCCCAATTTCAGTGTTGTGTGATACTTATCTGTTGGTCAAGAAATTGTATCACATAAATGAGAAACCCGAGAATGATTGTGCTTACTGGTTTGGGCATGTGATATATCAGTTGCTGTCTGACCATTTGGGGAAGGGGAGAAATGCCTTGGCAAAGATGGGAGTATGTGAATGATCAGGACTTTTCCATGTTGACCATGTTTCAATTACTATTAAATATGAAACTATAAAGCTGCCTTGTACCAAATCAGACCATTGGTCCATATAAGGTTGCCAGGTCGAACCTTGTAGCCAGCAGGAGACTGGGTGGAACAGGGACATGAGGGTGGCTGTCAGCAATGGAGTGATGTCATTTCCAGGAATATCCAGAAGTGACATCACACCTCTCTAGGAATCACCAAAAACTCTGTGGTTTTACCATACATTGGCTCGCTTCTGGGGGAAAGTTTTGGCTTTGGTTGTCTGTGTGTCAGGTCAGGTGCTCTTTCCCAGAGACCAGTTGGCACTCAGAAGTTTGCCCACCACTGTGGCACCCCTGGGCTGTGCAGAATTGCCCAGGGAAAGAGAGTTTAGAAGTTCCCAGCATAGGGAACAAAAGGAGAGGACTGGCCAGCCTGTTCCTGGGGTTATGGGTGTGGGGCTGCTGGGGGTGGATTTGGGTCTGTGAGGGGCTAATGTGGGGATTTGGGTCTGTGTGTGGCAGCTGGGGGGGAATTGGGTTTGTGTGGGGCTGTAGGGCTGAGAGCACCTACTTGGGGAGGCCATGAAATGCCCCCCCCCAAGTGGGAGCTGGCTGAGCCTTGGTGGGGGGTGGGAGTAGAAGTGGGAGAAGGGCCCCTGAGGGTTGGGGGGCATTTTGCATGCAAAATGCCACCCCTGGCAAGACAAGCCTCCCCCAGCTGTAAGTAGTAGAGAAAAGAGCACCTACTTGGGGAGGCCATGAAATGCCCCCCAAGTGGGAGCAGGCTGTGCCTTGGTGGGGGGTGGGAGGAAAGGTGGGAGAAGGGCCCCTGAGGGTTGGGGGGCATTTTGCATGCAAAATGCCACCCCTGGCAAGACAAGCCTGCCTCTTCATTTTTTCCCCATAGGAAATAATGGAGAAGATTAGCAGCAGCAAGCTAAAAAGACGCTCACTTTTCCCTTTCTTAGGCGAGGATAGGGGGACCTGGTTTGGGGGGCCATAACATGGCCCCCCAAAGTCCAATCGGTCTGAAACTTGGGAGGTTGTTAGAGAGGAGTTAGAGGAAGGTCCCCACCAATTTTGGCTTGATTTGGTGGGAAAATGCCTCCCCCAGGCGTCCGGGAAGACGGAGGCATTTTCCCATTGAACAACCCGAAACAACCCGAAACATTTCGGAAATTGCTGTTTCGGATTACCCGAAACGTTTCGGGTTTTCTGAAACGTTTCGGGAAAACCCGAAACAACCCAAAACAGGTTGTTTCGGGTTTTTTTCAGGTATCATATACCCGAATTGCACACTCCTAGACAGGAGTTAACCTGTCTGTCATTGAAAGTCAGAAGTCACATACAGCAGAACCACAAGTGACAAAAGGCACAGATTGGAAACTTGTCAGCTTCCCTCAAGTTTTGATGGGAAATGTAGGCATCCTAGTCTCGCAGCTTCGCTCTCTGACTGCTGTCCAATGGACTTTTCAACTGTCACTTGTCCAACATTCCGCCAAGCTGCCTACATTTCCCATCAAAACTTGAGGGAAGCTGACAAGTGTCCAATCTGTGCCTTTTGTCACTTGTGGTTCTGCTCATAGTTGCAGTTTAATGTCTGACAGGAGTTCGCCTGTCAGTTATAGAAAATAGGGAAGTTACATAGTTACAATTTAGTTTTCTAGTGTTGAAAGGCTGTCAAAGCCAAGAGTTCCGTTCCATAGGAAAAGGGAGGGGCAAGGAGTATATAGTCAGCATTGTTACAGTTAAACAGTCATTCTCGGCAATTGCCTTATGTTAGTTGGTTGTACTGTGATTCCTGAATTTTAAAAAATCCGTTTACTGAATCTATCTCTGCCTGATCTGATCAGTGTGGATATTTTTGGGAAGATCCATGGAACAGAAACTGACAATACATAGGTCTCCCATCTAAGTTAACTAGGAGGCTTCAATTGGTGCAAAATGCTGTGGCTCGACTCTTAGCAGGAGCGAGCAGGAGCATGAACATCACCCTCATTCTGCAGTCACTCTATTGGCTACCTATCAGTTACTATGCTCAGTTCAAGGTATTGGTTATCATATACAAAGCTCTTTATGGCCTTGGTCAGGCATACCTATGTGACTGCCTCCCTCCCTATGTTCCTCCACAGCAGCTTCGCTCATCTGAACAGGGTCTCCTGCAGGTGCCAGCCTGCATATGGGTGAAACCAACAGCAGTGTACTGGCCCACAGGTTCCCAATACTGGTGCTGGGAGGTGGACTGGGTTCTAATACCCAGTCCAAGGCTGAGACTGTAGGGCCTAGGCAAGGCGTGGTCATTCTGTCCAAGGTCGGGGTTCCAGCAGGCAGGCTAGGCGAAGCCAGGCAGTCCACGGTCAGGGTTCCAATCAGTCAGGCTAGGCAGGGTCAGGCAGTCCAAGGTCAGGGTTCCAGCAGGCAGGCTAGGCAGGGTCCGGCAGTCCAAGATCAGAGTTCCAATCAGTCAGGCTAGGCAGGGTCAGGCAGCCCAAGGTCAGGGTTCCAGCAGGCAGGCTAGGCAGAGTCAGGCAATCCAATGTCAGAGGTCTGGCAGTTAGGCTTTCAGGGACCAGGCAAGGGAAGCCAGAGTGAATAGCTTCACAGTAATTGTACACATTGCATTCATACCCAGCAGCCGCTCTTGACTGGTTTTATAACCTCAGGGCTAAGGGCCATGAGCGCAGCCAATTGCTTGGGAAAGGATCCTGCACCCACTCTTTCTCATCATCAGGGGCCAACTGGCGCCGGCTGAGGAGGCGTGCACTTTGCCTCCTTGCCTGCAGTTCCATTCTGAGCTTCTGTCTACAGCGCTCTAAGGGTGGAGGTGAAGCTGGAGGGCTGGGGGCAGCTAACTGAGTTTCACCTGCTGGATCAGAGCTAGAGGATATTGGCTCTGCTTCAGCTGTTGGTTCTGTCTGCTGATCAGCCTCCTGCTGGTCAGCTTCTGTTAGCTCCCCTTCTCCTGAGGAGTCCTTAGCTTATGGTAGTTCCAGGCTGGCTGCACGGGGCTCCTCTTCCCCTGAGGAGTCTTCACTATCATTGAGCCCTGGCTGACTCACGACAAGCAGCCTGTGGTGGCCTCCACCCTGTGGAACAGCCTGCCTGAGGAGGTCAGGAGAGCCCCCACTCTCCTGGCTTTCTGCAAATGATGCAAAATCAAATTATTCAAAAACACTTTTTACTCAGATAGGAGAGCAGTATTGTAGGGAGGGGGGGGGGTCTCAGATACTTTACTAATGAATTAGGAACCATAGACCTCACCACTGTATTGCCTTACATACTATCTGTTGTTTTAAATATGTATTCTATATACTACGTGTGCTTCATGTTGTCTGATGTCAGTCCTAGAATTGATTATGTTCTGTTTCAGCATTTCTTCAGTTCTGTATTGGATGCCTGCTAATGCTATGTCTTTGTAAATTTGTATTTATTTAGCCTATGGCATTGTTTATGGAACTGTCCTTGATACGATATGGAAATGTCCTTGATATTATTTGTACTAATCTCATACTTTATAATCCGCCTTGAGTCTCAGTGAGAAAGGCAGACAATAAATGACATAAATAAATAAAAATAGAATTATCTTTTAAACTGCTAAAAGAGAGTACATTTTAACTATTAAATATGAACTAGGCAGCGCAGTCCTATGGTCCTGGTACTCTAAGTAGTTGCTGTGCCAGGGATAATGCCAGCACAAGGGTATTATGTATGCAGTCCTAAGAACACTTTCCTGGGAGTAAGCAGGGCCGGCACCACCAGTGAGGCGGTGAGGTGGTGAGGTGGGGGCTGCAGGGCTGGAGGGAGATGCCGGAGGGGGATGCCGGAGGGGGTGCCGGGGGTGGAGGCACGTGCGCTATGCCACCGCCAGCCAGCCCTGTGCTGCTGCTGCTGCCGCCACACGCCCCCAGGCAGGCGCAGCAGCTGTGGACCAGGGACGGAAGGCGGCCGGGGCGGCGTGTGGAGCACGGGCAGCCTCCCCGGACTGCCCCAGCCACCCGCCAGCCAGTGGGCCCGGCGTCATTGCATGAGGACATCATCATGCAGTCCGGGGGCACGCACACACTGCACGCAAATGCGAGGTGGCCTCAGGTGCCAGTAACCCTGGCGCCGGGGCTGGGAGTAAGCCCAACTGAATGGGACTTACTTCCAAGCAGATCTGCTTAGGAGTGCTTCCTTAGGAACACACTTCTCCTTCCAGCAGGCATAACTTGAGAAGTCCACTGTGTAAATCCTGTAAATTGCAATGAGAAGCTTTTATCTTTATATCTATTTTATCTTTACAACATATGGTAGAATGATGTGTTTTTGTTTGTGGACAGCTTCATTTATTTTATATATAAAAATTAAATAATAATTATAAAACAATGGAAAAGTTTATGTACAGTTTTAAAATTATTCTTTAAAAACTGTATATGAATGTGAAATGCCATAGTTTTGACTTCTAAATTTCTGTACTTTCAAGAGCAAACAGATTAAAATGTGTTGTGGATGATCTGTATCTCTTAATATACTCCTTGCCCACTTTTTGGGTAATTGTTTGTCTACAAACACATGGCCAACTCTTCAAGCTGTTCTGCACAATGTTCCCAGCTGTACCCAACTATAGTTGCAACTCATACCTACCTTGGCACACCTACCACACATATTCTATATACTTCCTCATTATTTAGCAAAGATTAGATGGGATCAATGTAGGATATTTCTAGAAAAAGTAGCTTTTGCCCCCGGCAGGCTCTGCCATCAGCCCAAGTAGATAAGGGCCCCTTCATATTAAAGTAGCTGCATGATTAATTTGGTGATTGGTCTAAATGTAATATGAAATAAATGTCATTTTTATTAATAAGTCAGAGCTATGAATCAGATAACAAATGCATTAAATGGGTTTCAAAAAGGCAAAGAGGATCCCTTCTTTGTTAGTGGAAGGGTTTTCCCCACAAAAAAAGAAATGATACCTTCTTCATAATCTATAGTAGAAATTATGCTCATAAATAAATAGAGTCATTCAGATGAAGCCATTCATAATCAGCTTATCAAAAAACTAGCCTCAATAATAGGCCCTTAATACCTCTCCGAAACTGAAAAAGTAAGGTCATCTTCTTGCTTCGGCAAGGTATTCCATGAATAATAATACTACTACTAATAACAATAATAACATTCAATTTATATACCACCCTTCAGGACAACTTAATGCCCACTCAGAGCGGTTTACAAAGTATGCCATTATTATCCCCACAACAAAACACCCTGTGAGGTGGGTGGGGCTGAGAGAGCTCCTAGAAGCTGTGACTAGCCCAAGGTCACCCAGCTGGCTTCTAGTGGAGGAGTGGGGAATCAAACCTGGCTCTCCGGATTAGAGTCCTGTGCTCTTAACCACTACAACAAACTGGCTCTCTGAAGACAGAGCCACCACTGAGAACACCCTTCATCAGTCCATCAGATTCTGAGAAAGTCAACAATCTTTGCTGACTCAACTTGAACTTGTTTTGAACTCTTCGGCTGAAGTTTCATGTAAATATAACTTGGCCGGGGGGGGGGGGACGGGGGGGGACAGATATCTCATTTTCCTCTGTACTGGTATGTTTTAATTGGTAAAATTTATTCCAATAATATAATCTTAACCTATTTTAAGTTGCTCCATAAATAAGTTTACATGATTCTTCTTGAACTGTGCAACTACCATATTAACACTACATTTCACAGGGGTAGCTATGTTAGTCTGTGGCAGCCAAAAGAAAAGAGTCTTGGGGCATCTTAAAGACTAATGAATTTATTGTGGCATACATTCTTGTAATTCAGAACCCACTATCAAGAAATTGACTTTGCTTGGTTTTTTTCTTGGCTGTCAAAAATTTTTATTCAGGCTTTTTTTGTCTGGTTGAACAGAGAGAGCCCGTGTCTGGAAACAGTGCAGTCAGCATGACTTGCAGTTTTCACAGATGTGACTATATCATGCAGATGCAAAATGACATCATAGCTCCAAGGCCAAGCCAAAAGGGAGTCTCACACTTACATTGCATCATCTTCAGAGCACTGACTGGTTAATTAAGATCAGATCATGTTGTTAGCTTGACAATAAGTGAGGGTCTTCATTCTAGTCTGTTACTTAACTTGTGTAGCTGCTAGTGGACTTCTGGTTGTTACCTGTTCTGCTGTGACCTGGATTGGACTATCAGAAAGGTGTCAGACCAGAATCTTACTTTGGAGTTTGGAGCTCTACCTGGATTTTGTGCTTTGAGTCTGACAAGGTAACAATAGTGTCAGAGAACCAAAGCCTGTACAGTGTCTTAGAATAGTTATTTAGCTTCTGTTATTTTCTCCTCCTTTGCAAACTTCTATGTTTGTATTAATTTGCACTCTTTTTACTAAAGAAATCAAGGGTAAACTCCCATTTCTAGATACTTTGGTCATCCACAAAACAAACTTTCAATTAGCTCACAAGGGCTACAGGAAACCAACTCACACAGATCGGTACTTACACAAAAACTCCAATCACCACCCACGACAGAAAAGAGGCATAATAAAAACATTAGTAGACCGTGCAAGATGGATAAGTGAACCATACTTTCTCAATGAGGAAATTAATCATCTAAACTATGCACTTCAAGCAAATGGCTACTCCAGAAATGAAATCAGAAGAGCAATAAAACCAAGGATAAATCAAACAACTAAGGAAAAACAGTCCCCCACAGGAAAAGTATTTTTGCCATATATGAAGGAATCACTGATCAGATGGGAAAGCTTATGAAAAAGCACAACCTACAAACAGTATTCAGACCCACCAGAAAAATACAACAGATGCTATGATCAGCAAAAGACAGTAGAGACCCCCTCACCTCTGCAGGAGTATACCACATACCCTGCAGCTGTGGACAAGTTTACATAGGAACCACACAGTGTAGCATCCAGACAAGAATAAAAGAACATGAAAGGCACTGCAGACTTGGCCAATCTGGAAAATCAGCAGTGGCTGAACATAGCCTAACTCAAACAGGACACAGTATCTTATTCCAGGACACTAAAATACTGGACAACACATCCAACTACTTTGTTAGAGATTGCACAGGAAAGCCATTGAAATTCATACGCGTAAGCACAATTTCAACAGGAAAGAAGAGAGTTTAAGAATGAATAGGGCATGGTTTCCAGTACTGAAAAACCAGACTAACAAAATATCTTACAATAGCCCTGCAGATTGGATTAGCATATCAACCACCAATCCATAAGCAAAAGAACCTCCTCAGGATACAGTGAAGTTTCCCCCCATTAGCATTCCACACCCTGGGAAACTCTTACAGGATGACTCAGCCCAAACCCACCTTCCTGCGTAGATATAAATTACCTGCTAACGTCTTCTCCACACATTGACACTGAGAGATCTCTGTCTTTCGGTGCTACACCTCTGAAGATGCCAGTCACAGCTGCTGGCGAAACATCAAGACCACAGCCATACAGCCCGAAAAATCTACAACAACTAACTTCTTAATAAATAACAACAACAACAACAACATTCAATTTATATACAGCCCATTAGGACAACAATGCCCACTCAGAGCAGTTTACAAAGTATATTATTATTATCCCCACAACAAAACACCCTGTGAGGTGGGTAGGGCTGAGAGAGCTCCAGAGAGCCGACTAGCCCAAGGTCACCCAGCTGGCTTCAAGTGGAGTAGTGGGGAAGCAAACCCGGCTCTCCAGATTAGAGCCTCACGCTCTTAACCACTACACCAAACTGAAGTTTAATGAATAAACTTTATTCATTATACTTCTGTGGTGTTATTTGGAATTTGGTGCTTAAATGTGAGTCCAGTACTTTGACCCATTTTGGGTCACAGTTATCCAAATAGTTGTTTTGTGGAATTCAATCTGCAAATTGACTTCCTATTTAATACCTGCTAGGGCTGTGAACTTGTCTCTCAGTTCTGCAGCTGAGGATTTAGTTAAGAGAGAGTTGTGGTGGCACATTACTTTGGATAATGAGGTTTCACTCTGTGATATAGGTAAAGGTAGTCCCCTGTGCAAGCACCGAGTCATTACTGGCCCATGGGGGGATGTCACAATGTCCCTTTAAAAGGGGCAGTCTTCCAGCACAGGTGTAAAGTATATATTACCTTAAAGTTTTTCTTGGCAGCCAGCTGTCTGTTGTCATTGGAGTCTGGGAATAGTTTTCCTTAAGGAAGCTTTTGGCGATGCTAATAAACTAAGACGTTTACCAGGTGGGATGCCTGAATATTTTTATGAATATCTTTCACACAGTTGTCTGGCACAACACTATCACACACTCCCCAGTTTTGAGCATTTTGCTCCTAACCTCCCACTCAGGCAGCTTGTGGATATAACCATTCTTGACACCCACCTCACCAGATACATGAAGTGTTACATTCAGTAAACAGAACTATTAAGACGAGCTATTAATACAGTCAAAGCTATAAACAGCAGAAGGGAGGAGCATTATTGCAAAGGGAAGCCAGAAGGCCCAGTTTTTTTATAACAAAGTGTCCATCATTACATCGCAGTCTATAGAGGAGAAGAAGCATTGTTGTGTGACAGCACTTCCAGATTTTCACCAGAAATGATGTCACAGTGGCAGAGTGATACCAATTAACATGTCCCCTCCCCCCTGTAAGCTCCTGCCAGGTACCAGCACCCATCTGGTAACCCTATATGGACTGGTCCCAACTATTGATGAATTAGTGGTGGAGAGTGTCATCAAGCCATAGCTGACTTATTGTAAGCCCTGGTGGGGTTTTCATGGCAAGACTAACAGAGGTGGTTTGCCATTGCCTGCTTC
The DNA here is from genome assembly GCF_028583425.1 of Eublepharis macularius. Taxonomy (NCBI): domain Eukaryota; kingdom Metazoa; phylum Chordata; class Lepidosauria; order Squamata; family Eublepharidae; genus Eublepharis; species Eublepharis macularius. The sequence goes on along the minus strand of NC_072794.1, from coordinate 85,626,591 downwards.
TGCAACCCTGATCTTTGTTGGAGATCTCCCATCCAATTACTAACCAAAGCCACCCTTGCTTAGCTTCTGAGATCTGATGAGATTGGGCTTGCCTGGGCTATCCAGGTCAGAGTGTTGATGAACTTGCAAAGTAGTATTAATCTGAATATTGTACAATAACCTTTTGTACTGAGATAACCACCACAAGTCCCTTTTGAATCTAAGTCTGATACTATAAAATCTGCATATGAATTCCAGCTCATTATCTTCTTATTGATGTCTCCCTATGAAACTTTCCTGCTTCAGCTTTTTGATCTATTATTGAACAAACAGGAAAATTGAAATGCTCCCCCACTAGTTTCTGAGTGTTTCTATTTTTAATGTCTGATTTCTGCCCATTTCTGCCTCTTGTGTAGAGACTGTCCAGTTTACTCAATGTAAATTGCAGGAGGACATTGTTGGCACATGATAGTATACCTATTACAGGATAGACAGGCAAATGAGCCCTTGGTGATATGACTGAAATTGTCGTGTCCTGTGACAGTGGCACTTGAGTGGATATGGAGATTTGTAACAGGGGCTTTTGTATTAGGTTTGTATTTCCATTAGATCTAATGTTGCTGGTGAGTAGCTGCTTCAGGTGTGGGTTTGTCTGTAAGCAAGACAAGCCTAACCCCCCAGGCCAAAATTTAGTTAAACTAGAGACAAAGGTTTGGATCCAAAGGTACTATTCTGTCAGTGTAATGGCACTTATGCTAGCAAAATGTCACTTCTATTAATGGAGACAGGGAGTGATTTTTGTTGATACCAACTTTCTACTGCATCTACTTCATTCCCACACTATCTGTAGGGGCCTCTGACTCCCCGCAGCAGAATTTCAGGAGTCTCAGTAAGCTGCAGTGTGAGGAGCCTGGCATTCCAATAATTTAAGAGATGAAAATACAATGGGGGGGGGGGTAAATGAAATCAGGATTTCAAAACCTATAATATAGAGTATGAAATGAACTCTCTCTCTCTCTCTCTCTCTCTCTCAATCACACACACACACACACACAAACTACATTTTGTATTCTCTGTGCCTGTGCATCTAAGAGTATAGTAAATGATGATTTCAGAGATGTCCAGGCTTGAGGTGGAGTATATAAGCAAGACCCATTTCTTCCTATTCTATAATGGGATTTTTATCTTGTGCCAACCATTATATTGTAATTTAGTAATTAATCTGTATGTCTCATGATAACCTTGAGTCTTCCTTTACCAAATCTTACATTATAGCAAAGGTAATCAGGTCATCATATTTGAAAGTTTTTTTAAAAAAAAAACAGGTTGGGGAAGTCATTGTAGAAGTAGGGATGTGTTGGTCAGTTTGGGAAGATGTGGCCACTACAGATGCACCGGACGTATACAATGCTGCCCTGCTATTCAGATGAAGAAATGTGTAAAATATTAGAGCTTCATTTCCCTTTCAGGACATAAAATTGGGTCATATAATACAATATTACATTTGGCAATAGATTCTAAGGCTTAATGGAAAGTCATATTGTTCCAAACATCACATACTGCAAATGTCCTAGAGTTCTCAAACATAATGTGATTTAAGATTTTCAGCCTGCTATGTTCTAATCTGTCTACAATACAATTTGTAAAATCTTGAAATTGCTTTTAGTAGTTTCTGTTTAAATCACGCTACAAACTAAAGCACAGTTTTATTTCAAATTAATGATTCCCACTGTTATTGGAAATCCTGAGGTTGACTGACTTTTGCTCCAGAAGGCCTTATATTTCAGGCAGGTTTTAGCTAAAGAAGCCTTCTACAGTCATACAGTTGTTTAAGTCTTTTACTTCCCTAAGCTCAGCTGTACAAATGAATTTAAAATCTTCCCCAGTTTTTTTTAATCATCTTCTGAACAGCTGTATCAAGCAAACTTGAAGATTGCTTTCAAAGAAAAACGTGTATTTTGGTTCTCATAAAGAGAGAGAAATTGCTTGCAAATTGTTTCTCTCCTCAGAACCATTTTCTCTAAACAACTTGGGTGTTACAGGATTTATGATTGTCTAGTTACAGGTGGCCAGCCTCTTACAAAGTATTTTCCCCATGTTACAGCAAAGCCCCGTATCATTTTTATCATTCTTGCAAGAATTTACTACTGGATGAAAAATTTTCCATGTACTTCACTATACTGTAACATAATCTCAGAGACAGAAACATAGGGTGATTTTTTTCTTTCTTAACATGTACATAAAAGAGGAATGTATAGGATGTATTGACACTGTCTCTTCTGGTTTCATCTATCTAATTTTTATCTTTTCCTCCAAGGAGACATAAGCAGTGTCCATGTATATTGAAAGAGTCCCAGAGGGGTGAAGGATTGCGCTGTGCTGTCTTCACTCCTTGTGGGATCTCTGTCATCGTGAGCCAGGCCATCCAGGATCAGAGGTGGATGGTAGATTTCCAACAATAACTTTTTAGAGCATTTTATTTACTTACTTACTTCATTTAGACTCTGCCTTTCTCACAGAGACTCAACCATTAAATTACATAGGAAAGTGTTGATGCATAGGTAGGTAGGTAGGTAGGTAGGTAGGTAGGTAGGTAGGTAGTATGCCTGTGGCTGTGCCGTGCTTGTGCTCAGTGGTACTATTCCTTCATTTTAAGAGGATCCTGATGCTATTTCACGAAGCTTTCAAAATTGCCTTAGGTACCAACCAGGGTATGGTTGAAAGACTTGATACAGCAAGCTTGCTGAAACTAAGCTGGCCTGGGTTTGATGTGTGCCTGGATGGGAGACTTTTGGGAATTCTACAATTTGAGTTTGATGAATAATGGCAAGATATAAATTAAATAAATACACAAAGCATTGCAACACAATGGGCTGTTTTTTGTGAAATACAGGTTTAAAGTTTCATTGAGTAATGGAATTCTCATTCATAGAACTGAAGGTGAAAATAAGAGCAGAACCACAAGTGACAAAAGGCACAGATTGGACACTTGTCAGCTTCCCTCAAGTTTTGATGGGAAATGTAGGCAGCTTGGCAGAATGTTGGACAAGTGACAGTTGAAAAGTCCATTGGACAGCAGTCAGGGAGCGAAGCTGCGAGACCAGGATGCCTACATTTCCCATCAAAACCTGAGGGAAGCAGACAAGTGTCCAATCTGTGCCTTTTGTCACTTGTGGTTCTGCTCTAAGTTTAGGAGACTCTCATTGACACTTGTGGATGAGTTGTGTCTCTTGCTATTTCTGCTAGATCATACTGGTTCTCACAATACTGCTTTCAGAAACCTTAGTCCTGTGTTCAAGATTAGAAGCAATGTTTTCCAGCATGGCTTCCTTTGACAGGAAACCTAACTCTCTGCAGAAACCTCGTATTTTGGCCCGAGCTATCCCTTGCTCATAAACTTATGTCTAGAAAAATACCATTTTTCAGTTCCAGAAAATCCAATACTAATTGGGAAATGTTGTGTAGTGGCTAGAGTGTCAAACTAGGATCTGCAAGAACTAGGTTTGACTCTCCACTCTGCCATGGAAGTTCGCTGGGTGACTGCGAGCCAGTGACACACTTGCAACCTAATCAATGTCACAGGGTTGTTGTGAGGATAAAATGGAGGAGAGGAGAACTATGTGGATCCCCATTGGGGGTGCTTTGGATCCCCATTGGGGAGAAAGGCAGGGTGCCAATAAAGTAAAACTAATAAATAAAAATGTGAGCCCATATTCCAAGCGTTGGAGGACTTTTGCTGCAGCAACTCCTACAAAAGAGTATATAGAAGCCCAACTGCATGGAGCACCTCTGGACTGTGTATGGCAACTAATCATAATTTATATTCTACCAGCAAAATTATAAACTCTTTAGTACCCGTGGTGTCTGCTCTGCAGCTGCAGCAATAGGCTGGCACACTATCAGGCAACTGCCAGGTACCAATGTATTAACCAGGGTCAAATCCACATTACTCATTCTAAGTCGCATGTTCCCCGCATTCCCCACGCAATCCCGAGTGCCGGTCACATTACCTCATTAATCAGACGCATTTCATTCGCATTTCTCCCAAATATGTGGTCACAGGTTTTCAACGGGAGTTTCACGGTGGCCGTGAACGGGCCAATGCGCAATTTACGTGGTTTTTTTAAAAACCACCCCCCTTCCTGTCTCTCCGGCCGTTCCGAGAGTTCCTATTGGCTGATTCAACTTGCAAGTGCTCCGTAGTCTGCAAAAGACTGTTTTTGACTTCATAGCATTGGATTTATTGATTATGCTGTTTCTGAATCAAATCTGGTAGTTTGAAAAATCATTTTGGGGTGAATCCATCCTCAGAACGGACTCACAAAACTTCCTTTTTAACTGTTTTTTATTTTTTTTATTTTATATTACTGTAATATCGAAATTATGAAATATTGAAATAATGACACTCCAAGGAAGTGAAACTTCAGTAAAATTATGGCACTGAATTGTCCTGCGTAGGAAATGCCCACGAAAGCTTCCCACATGCTTCCAAATTCCCCAAAAAGCAACAGGAGAGAGCCATCAGTGCTGTCAGTGGGGGGAAAGAGAGGCATCATTATCTTCAATGATGTTTCTTCATAAGGCAAGATCGAAATAACGGAAAAGTGCACTAAAAAAACATTTAAAAAAATGGGCGGGAAAAAAAGGTCCCGCCCAAAAAAGCGGTTTTCGAGCGGCCGTGTGACCGGAGGGACGCACGAGAAAGACGGATTGGAAGCAGGAATGTGAACGAAGAGGAAAAAATCGCGGATTGGAGGCAAACGGAAAATATCCGATAAACATGCGGGTAATGGGTGAATGTGGATTCGACCCAGCAGGGGAAACCGCACCCACTAGAGGAATATCTCATATACTGCAATATTATAATGAATGACACAAATATGTATTTCCAAAGTGACAAGCGCATAAGGTGAATAAATAATTCCTTCCTATAAATATAGATATATAAATAACAGTAATTACAATATTCGTATACAATGCATATCTGGTATGAAAACAGACAATTTGGCTGCCCTGGTGCCCTGGTTCACCATTTTATTTCAGAAATGCATCCAGTTCCTAGGGACTAATATGACTTTTTTTCCCCAAATGCATTTTTCCTCCTTTGTCTTTTCACCTAGTTTATCCCTTGTGAATTTGTTGCCTCAAGCAAACTCAAGACAATGGATGAATATAGGCCTAGAATAATGAAAATACAAGATGTCTATCCACAGTTGGGGACCTTCCATGAATCATGTGTAAAATATGCAGTTCTTTCTCCTTCCGACTTCTTCTGGCATTACAAGAAAACAATGTGAAAAATAATGGTTGATTTTCAGCTTTTAAAAATAAATCCAAGAGTGATTGTGAACGTCAAATATAATTGATGTTTTTGCATAAACCCCATTGACATAAATGGACATTTTCTTCTGACACCTTTCTGCCCTGAGCCTGAAAATGCCATTACATTCTAAGCAGAAAAGGAAACGCTCTCATGATAACTGGAAAGTTAGTGCTAGCTGGAAGATGCCAATGCATTGTAAAGACACAAAGCCACAAAAAGGAAATATTCTTAGTATTGTATATTGTTATCCACTTGTGCAAATTTCTTTCATTTTGTTGCTTCTTTCCTTGAGAGAGGCCCCACAACAGTTTGCCTTCTAATCTCTTTTCATCCTTTGGCTCTACAGACAAAATCCAAGGTTAGAAAAGAGAGCTATTAAGTCTCAAGCTCCTGCTAATTCATCCCTAAATACTGGACTGGCACAATGTTAGCTATGTTGGCCTAATGTCACACTGTCCTATTTTACATTGGTGTACAATGTCTTCCTAAGAATGCTTTCCCTGGAGTAAACTGTTTGAAGAAACTTGAGTAGGATTCTGAGTAGATCTGCTTATGTTATGGGAACATCGGTAGGTCTGCAACACCTGAACATAGAGGATTAATCCACATAACTGGATAACAGGACTGGATTGTTGTTTCTACTTCCTTTTGAAAGCAGAAAAATCCATCTCTTGCTTTACCCCATAGCTCTGATTTCAGGGTAGGATACCATGTTCTTTCCTTATTCTCATAATGAACTCTCCATAGGAAAGAGAAAAACAAATATAACAAGTATTGCAAAATGGCAAGTCTCCTAGATTTGCTGAGCAAAGTATTTTGGAATGACATCAGCTACTTCCGCATCGCTACATACTATCATGAACATTTTTCATTCATTCATTCATTCATTCATTCATTCAACATGTATAGTCTGCCTTTCTCAAGAAGGCTCAAGGCAGATAAATGTCACTTGTAAAGCAACTACTTCTGAGATTTTGCAGGAGTCATTTACCCTTGGTATTTGATGAAAGCTTCCCCTCTCCCTGGCAGTTTATTAATTGGGTAAAGATGGAGGGCTTGGTAGCAAAAATGTTCTTAGTCAAGTATACATGTTGCTGAGTAGAGAAGGATTTGTGGAAGTGGAGTAAAGCTGATGGGGAAACCTGAGACAACGAGTTGTCCAACTCTGTATGAAAGCTTGTCAGACAGAAGAACAAGTGTTAGGAAGGAACAGTTAGAGAAAGTATTTTAGGAAGGGCCACTGACTGAAATGTTCACTATGAAATACATTTCCTTCACTTGAATTGAAAACAACAAAAGTTCTAAGCCCTTGAGTATCAGGAATCTCTTTAATTTTAATTTATTTTTAAAATTGTGAATGTGTGTGTAGCTGACTCTTACACTTTTGGCACACGGGCAGATTTTATGACAGAAATCCTAAGCAGGTCTACTCAGAAGTAAGTCTCATTTTTATTCAATAGGGCTTACTCCAAGACAGTGTTTTTAAGATTGCAGCTTAGATCTAAAAAATAGTATTATATCTGATGGTGTTTTGCAGCCAATCTGTGGCTTGATTTATATGTTTAGTTTTGAAACTCAGGACTAAATAGACAAAGTCAACATGGAGAGAGCGTATCTCAATTGTTAGACAAGTTTCAACTTGTACACAAATTTTCTACCATTTCCTGAATGCAGGATATACAATGGTTGTTGAAACCATAATTTTGTACCACTTAATTTATCTGTAGCATATCCCTTGTAGATAGAAATCTGCAAGGTATTCAGATTTCTAGTGAAATTCAAACTCTTGGCTGCTATAATTTATAAGTGAAATGTATGTTTAAGCAAAGAATACACAATACCTTCTGATTACATTGTAGTTGCTGTAGATTGTTCCAGATAGCTGCAGCTATACTTTCCGTGCAAGTCAGCCACAAAGGCTATTACTTAAAGTGCATTCAAACTGGTTTTCCTACCAACACACTGTGTAACAAACATGCACCACATATTTAATATTCTTTTATCCTTGTACAAGATTTGGAATCATTTGCAGTCTTTTAATGGGTTTTAAAACTATGCTGTACCTGACTTGCAGCACTAAGTGGGTAGGGGGAATAATCAATATTTGAGACTCTTGTTGTATTCATGTATTCTACTCTCCATGCCACAAATTGCATCTAGGTAATCAACAGTAGCACAGATCTGAACTTTAAAGTCATGTTATTAATATGTCACAGCCTTCCTCTAAAGCTTGTAACATTTGTCACTTGCTCTTTTGAAAGTCAAGTTGTGTCTGATGTATAGAAATGTATATTTTTACTGTAAAGATTGGTTACCATGGGTACCTCTGAACTGGACTCAACACCTGTTTGCAATATAACCCCTATGATAACAGCTCAACGTGAATTTCAAGTTTGCTCTGAGACATAAGAAAAGTGTGGGGGAGGAAATTATTCTGTAGTTTCCCAGTGGGATATACTTCTGTTGTATGATGCTTCTATTGTATTATATATCTTGTTCTTCAGATAGGGAAAAGGTGATTCAAAGTGCAATCTGAAGCACTAGACTTCAGTGGGTTTATACTGGAATAACTCAGGATAGTATTGTACTGTAAAAGTCAGAGACAATCACTTGGACATGCTCAGACAGACCGTCTGTCCTCCAGGAAAGTGGCAGATGGGTGCGTTGCTTCATTAAACACCAACCATTCCATCCAGTTAAGAAGCAGAACTGATGGGCTTTGCAGAGGATCCCACCCAAAGACATGCAACTTGGAATGGAAAGCAAGGAAAAAGTGGTTGTGACAAGAAGAGATTCTGATTGCTCCAGACCTAATGCTGCAGGTCTAACAGGTGTGGTGAGAATTTTGGGGTTTGGATCGAGACTGGACCCAAACCCATAGCATACAACCAGTCCTGGCTCAGAAGCAACTTCCTAGGGCTCTCTCTTTCTCTTTGATATGAAGTTTCATTTCATGTGAGTCTGTTTCTTGAGAGAAGCCAGCTGAAGGCTGCAGCATTCTTCCCCTGACAAGAACCAGGAGGGGCCATAAAGACCACTAATTGGGCAAAGGTATTTGGCTTTAACATGTAACTCACAACAAGAGCCAGTGAGCATCGCAGGCAGAGACAAATGGCCAAGGACCTTTCTGGCCTCTACAAGTAAAACTGAAACAGGACATTTTATCAGGCCTCTGGAACTTTGCCTTTGCTAGTGACAGTGCACATTCCTTTATATTTACAGTTATAGCTTATATGTATATCAAGTAAACTGTCTATCATGTGAGAAGAGAATGTTCTAAAAACAATCCTATGTTGGAACGTATGAAGGTTTCAATTATATTTCATCCAATATCCCTGTGTCAGGAAAAATACCTGAGAAGTAAAACAAAACCCCATGTGTCCAGCTACGTCAGAGGTCCAGGGATATGGTCTATAAAAGTAGCAGCCACAGGAATGCTCATCACTGCTCCTTGGGAAGACATAGGAACCCTGTGTCTGCCAACAAGTAGTCAAACGGCTGCCCCTTGCTGGGATACTGAGACCTGCATGGTACTGTGCCCACCCATGGCAGTCACTGAGCTGCCTCTTGAGAACCCATAGTGACCTGCCTTTGGTCCAAGGGTTTCCAACAGATAAGCCAGGAGCTCCTGTGGGATTGGGATTTATGCTATAGTGCTTTTATGCTTGCTTGCTTATAGGTATAAGAATTTATATTGTAGAAGTGTCATTTTTGCATGCTTATAGATTTGTATAAGGATTTTACTATAGAACTGTTATAAGTTGGTATAAGGTTTATATCATAGAGTTAAGTATTGTTTTAGGTCTGAATAAGGGTTATAGGCTATAGTACTATTAATTGCATGCTTGTATGTCTGTGTCATTATCAGTCTTCCTAACCAATTGAAACATTCAAGGACAGACAGGCCCAGTGTGGCGCCTTGTCTTGCTATTAAATGTATCTTTTCTTGTTTCTTTGGTATTGGTTAAGATTTTGGCTGTACAGAGGTGTTTGTCTACATCAGTAGCACAGATCAGCATTAGGGAAAGCAAGTCTAGCTTGAGGGTTACATCCACCCAGGCCTTGGTAAATGGCCCTCCAGAACAAAGAACCGAGGGCTGCTCACAGGGACCCATGGAGAGAGAAAGGAGGAGGGGTCCCCCCAAATAATTTCCACAACAACAGGCATGGGAAAGAACCTATCACCAGTACAGAATGACACTCATAGAATTTGTAAGTGACAGCAGGCACACAGAACTCCCCATTAAATTATTGTAATGTTCTAATATACACTTAATTCTGTCCTGCACATGAAAAGGCACCTTTTAAGACTTACTTGTTTCAGGTCTCTGTTCTCTTATTGATTTGGACCTCCTGCTTCTCCAGTTTCTGTTTTATTGCTTTCTAAATTTGCCTGTAAATCCATGCTCAAATTATGTGGGGACAGCACCCTGTCCCACTCACATTTTATAAGAGTATCCTTAGCTAATGTTTGTAGAAGGATATCAGGAGGCATGATTTGGCCTTCATTTATTAAACCCTGCTCCCATTTTATGCCTATAATTCAAACAGTAACTGGATGCCTATATTTTTATCCAGGGTAAGGAGGATCTGTTCTTTTGCCTACTTCGTACAGCACCATGTACATTGGTTATCTATAATATTCTGGCCATGTGCAGATATTGTAATGCTTAGAGTCTAACATACAACCTAATTTACAAAGAGTAAGTTGATCTCCTTTTTGGAAAGAAAAGGTTTGTAGTTCTTAAGATAATGGAAAAGACAAAAAATACCAGGAGAGTCAACTGAAGGCTCAGAATTAACAGGAGAAACCTTTGGCATTTCAAAGAAATGAAGCTCCACCACACTCCTTTTGGATCTCAGGCTAGAATCTTACACCAACTTTTCTCTCCCTATTTTAGTTCAGCAGCTCAAGTCTGATCATCGTAACTGAGACAGTCTTAAGCTGGAAGAATACAGGTTGTTGGATGAGAGACCACAACAAGGCTCAGGGATTTATTTATTTTATTTATTTATATTATATTTGTATTCCGCCCTCCCCGCAAGCAGGCTCGGGGCAGATAACAATCTTAAAATAATTTTAAAATGTTCCATATTAAAACATGACACAGAAGACTGGTCAATATAAAGATAAAATCAAGGATGAGCTTGATACAGGGAGTAGGCAGTTTTAAGAGCCAGACTGCCATCATGTTGCATCAGCAACCATCAGCAACTGTCAGATCTTTTTTATAGCTGGCCACCAGAGACCTTTCTGAGCCTACCCATTATGTCCTTCTGGATTTGCCAGCATTTTGCCTTACACCAGGGGTGTCAAACTCATTTGTTATGAGGGCGAGCTCTGACATAGATGTCACTTTGTCAGGCCAGGCCATGTATACCATTTAATGCCAGAGATATAAATTTTATAAAGGACACAGGCAAACCCAATTAATGATATTAATTTTTACTCTACGTACAAACATGCTTAAAACATTAACATTCTTACAGAAAAGCCAGTTAGAAAAGCCAGAAAAGTGGGCACACTCTTCGTATAGAAGTCTCTGCTTTTTTAAAATCCCTTGCTGACCCTTGCAACTGCCTTCCAGAACACCAGCATCATGTCCCTTCTCTCCCTCCTTGGAATCCACATGTTGTTCAGCACAACACTGAGTCCCCATCCTCAACCCAAATAAAGCTGATGACAAAACTAGTCTCATTTCTCCACCTTCATCCCTCTCTCACCTCTTTTAGATTGTAAGGTCCTGGGGCAAGGACCTGTTTTCTCAGATGTTGTTCTATAAATATGGTTCCAGCTGTGCAGCAGTGAGCTTCAGCTGCATCTTGGGGGAACTCCCCAAAGACAGGCTGATCTGCCTTGTTTGGGGAATCTTGCTTCAGCTAGAGTATAAGAAGGCACCTGGAGGGTGTTTCTGAAAGCTAGGGAAGAACTTTTTGAAGCGGCTCCTATCAGTAGCAGCTGATTCGAGCCCTTTGAAGAGGACCCCTTTAGCACCAACAGAGTGCAGACACCATATCTGATGGAACTCAAGCTGCGAACGCTGGAATTTACTAGCATTGTTTTTAAATGGATTATTTACTCTGCTTGGGGTGTACCTACCTTTGAACTGTGCGTTATTGTCAAGGACTGCCAAAGATAATCAGTTGTGCATGCTTTAATTGCCTTTTACAACTCTAATACTCGGAGGGAGTAAAAGGGAGGGGGAGGACATGGCACCTCATTCCTCTCTCCCAGCAAGCGGCTTTCAAACGAATTCTAAGTGTAAAGACTGATACCTCTTTTTTTCTATGGTGGGATTTACTTCTGAATAATAATATGCTTAGAAGCAAAGAGTGATATACTGGATTCAGAAGACTTTAAGTGTGGCTGTATTGAGTTTTTCTTTTCTTTTTGTTATTGGAGCACACTATTTTTTGGAGCACATCTTATTGGATCGGCTAGCAGAGTCACCAACACAGGTACCAGACCCTGCAACAGACCCAGGTGCCAGCTCTGCTTTCATATCTACACAGGAAATACAATTACAGGACCCAATGGCGTCAACTACACTATCTCTGGCTCTTACAGCTGCTCATCCATCTGCTCTGTACATTGGACAAACCAGCCAACCTCTGCGCAAAAGAATAAATGGACACAAATCTGACATTAGAAATGGCAACATCCAGAAACCAGTGGGAGAACACTTCAATCTATCAGGGCATTCCATCAAGGACTTAAAGGTCACTGTAGTTCAACAGAAACCTTTCAAAAACAAAATCCAACGGGGAAACTGCTGAATTGGAATTCATATGTAAATTTGAGTCAGTCAGGCGTGGATTGAATAGAGACTATGAATGGTTATCTCATTATCAGAAGTAACTGATTTCATTATCAGAAGCAAACTGACCCCATTATCAGAAGCCATTGATTCATGCTGATCTTGCATAAATATAATTATAGCCTTCTGGTTTTTTTTTTCTCCTTTCCCAACATGTAGCCTGGGAAGGATTAGCCATTCACAACTGTCTATAAAAACTTTTTTTTAAAAATCCCATTTTATAAACATGACACCTTTTACAGCATTTACAGACTGCGTGCAAATGGCTATTCTATAATAAAACAAAAATGAAGAGTCAGTTGGTGCACTCTGCTAAAGTGTATACACGGGAATGAAATGAAAAAGAATCCGGAAGATTTCCCCTGACAAAGCTGCACGTGAAACTCATAGGGGCTGTACAATTATTAAAGATTCCTCTGCACAATTGTCTCTTAATCTTTGTTTTGCCTTAGTGCAGCCCCTTTCTTCTTTATTCTATAATATAGTAAAGGAAATACTTATTTTAAAATATAATCATCATCCTCTAGCCCTTAATGCAAGAGATATAATAAGAAATATATCATTAAATAACAGAGTAATGGATATGGACTGGCCATGCTCTCTAGTAAATGCTGAAGTGTTCACAATATCTATGTGTAAAGTGCTGAAAATATTACCTTGGTTATCTGAGGAGAGAGGAGTATTTTCACCACAACACGCTTCCTTTTAAAGCTTTCTGATAAAAATAGAGGATTAGTTTAACAGGAGAGTTTTATGAGTCAGACATTTGTAAATCCACAGGGTTAAACCAAGGTATTTAAATTTAAGACTACCAAGAGTGCAGTACTAAGCAGAGTCTCAGCCTTATAAACCCTTTGACTTAAATGGATTTAGAAGAGCGGAACTCTGTTTAGGATTGCACTGATATCTAATATACATAGAATATCAAATTACATGAGCATTATGATGATTCTTGTGTGAACAACATGGTTGCATGAACTAGCTCAAAATCCTTTTGAATATAAGCACTTTGACTTAAAATGGCTTATTTTATTAGTGTACAGATTATTTTAAAAGATGTAGATATAGACAGGATCACAGATCAAATGTGCTATTTTCTTTGAAGACTGTCCTTGAAAACAGGACAGGATCTATTATGTAGCATGGCAAAGCAAGAGCAAGAGAAACAATGGATAATCTGACAATATGTTTTAAGGAAGTACAGAACAGTTTTATTTTTCAAGATGCTTGGCATTCAGCCAAAGAATTGGATTAATAGAAGTTTATATAAATAGAACTGTGACTTTCAGAGAATGATACCAAGACATGACTATTTTCAGACTAGGAACATCTAATGAAGTCACAGCACCATGTTTTCAGATAACAAGGTATCCAACAAAGATCTGGATACCTAAAGATTGGGTGTTGAATACAAAACTCATTTTTCACTACTAGAAGGGTGCCTCTCTGCTTTTTCTGGGGAGCCACCTGATGTTCCAGAATCAGCATTTTTGGGAGCACAAGGGGCTCTACAATGAAGGGCATAGAAACACAGAGATAGAAGGGACCCCAAACATGATCAACCCCATGCATAATGTGGGAAATTCACAGCTATGTTCCGCCCCCCCACCCCTGCCGCCACCTCCAGTCACTGCTGCTCTATGCCCAGAGGAAGGCAAGAAACCCCTCCAGGATCCTTGGCCCTCACCCCAAAATGGTAATCAGCATTAGCCTGGGTGTATCAAAAAGGGCCACAAGAGCCTAGCACCGGCTCATACCTTCTTACCCTCCCTCTCATAATCTGCCTAAATTCATACTAATCAGCATTGCTGACAGATGGCCATCTAGCCTCTGCTTAAAAACCTCTAAAGGAGAGTCCATCACCTCCTGAAGAAGCCTGTTCCACCGAGGAACTGCTCTGTCAGGAAGTTCTTCCTAATGTTTAGCCAAAAATAATTTTAATTTAATTTTAACCCATTCTGGTCCAACCTTCTGGGCAACAGAAAACAATTATGCTCCACCCTGTATGTTACATACCTTCAAATACTTGAAGATGGCTATTATTATTATTGTTGTTATTGTTATATTAGATTTTTAGTCCGCCCTCCCCGCCAGGCATCATATCACCTCTCAGTCACCTCCTCTCCAGGCTAAACATACCCAGCTCCTTCTAACTTTCCTCATAGGACTTGCCCTCCAGACTCCTCACCATTTTCGTTGCCCTCCTCTGGACACATTCCAGCTTGTCTATATCCTTCTTAAATGGTGGTGCCCAAAACTGAATACAGTACTCCAAGTGAGGTCTAACCAGAGTAAAGTGATACCATTACTTCACATGATCTAGAGACTATGCTTCTGTTGATGCAGGCCAAAATCGCATTTGCCTTTTTAGCTTACCCCATCACACTGCTGATTCATGTTGAATGCATGATCTACTAAGACCCCTAGATCATTTTTCACATGTACTACTCCAAAGACAAGTATCCCCCGTCCTATAATTGTGCCTTTGATTTTTCCTACATAAATGCAGAACTTTACATTTATCTCGGCTGAAATTCATTTTGTTAATTTTAATCTAGTTTTCCAACCTGTCAAGATCATTCTGAATCTTGATTCTGGTCGAATCCACATTCACCCATTACCCGCATGTTTATCGGATATCTTCCGTTTGCCTCCAATCCGTGATTTTTTCCTCTTCGTTCACATCCCTGCTTCCAATCCGTCTTTCTTGCGCGTCCCTCCGGTCACATGGCCGCTCAAAAATCGCTTTTTTGGGTGGGACCTTTTTTTCCCCGCCCATTTTTTAAAAAAAATTTTGAGCACACTTTTCCGTTATTTCGATCTTGCCTTATAAAGAAACATCATTGAAGATAATGATGCCTCTCTTTCCCCCACTGACAGCACTGATGGCTCTCTCCCATTTCTTTTTTGGAAATTTGGAAGCATGTGGGAAGCTTTCGTGGGCATTTCCTATGCAGGACAGTTCAGTGCCTGAATTTTACTGAAGTTTCACTTCCTTGGAGTGTCATTATTTCGATATTTCATAATTTCGATATTACAGTAATATAAAATAAAAAAATAAAAAACAGTTAAAAAGGAAGTTTCGCGAGTCCGTTCTGAGAATGGATTCACCCCAAAATGATTTTTCAAACTACCAGATTTGATTCAGAAACAGCATAATCAATAAATCCAATGCTATGAAGTCAAAAACAGTTTTTGCAGACTACGGAGCACTTGCAAGTTGAATCAGCCAATAGGAACTCTCAGAATGGCCGGAGAGACAGGAAGTGGGGGGGGGGGGTTTAAAAAAACGCATAAATTGCGCATTGGCCCGTTCACGGCCACTGTGAAACTCCCGTTGAAAACCTGTGACTACATATTCGGGAGAAATGCGAATGAAATGCGTCTGTTTAATGAGGTAATGTGACCGGCACTCGGGATTGCGTGGGGAATGCGGGGAACATGCGACTTAGAATGAGTAATGTGGATTCGACCTCTGTCTTCTACTGTGTTTGCTACCCCATCCAATTTAGCATCATCAGCAAATGTAATGAGCATCCCATATGTTCCTTTATCCAAGTCATGTATAAAGATGTTGAACAACACAGAACTCAGGACAGATCCCTGAGGCACTCCACTTCACTCGTCTCCAAGAGGATGAGAAACCATTTATAAGCACTTGTTGGAAGCATAGAATCATAGCGTTGGAAGGGACCTCCAGATTCATCTAGTCCAACCCCCTGCACAATGCAGGAAATTCACAAGAACTGTTGAGAACAGTTTCTCTTGCAAGAGAAAACCACGGAAAGGAGTTCTCAGGCTAGTAACGCTGATTGCAAGTGTGCCTCTGATTGGCTGACAATCCTAGAAAAGATGGCTCCTCTCTGCTCTGACCAACATGCTACGCACTCTCACTGAGACTTCGTTGGACCATCCTATGCTATCTCCTTCCATCAGCATGTGAGAGACTTTGCTCCATGCCAGTACTGAGATATCTGTACCTGCCTGGCATGGTTTATGGACTTTGTTTGTGAGTATGAGCCTCAAGCCTCTTCAGAGAAATACAAGTTAGCAAGCTTAGGTTTTTAGTCAGTTAGTTTAGGAAAGAACAGGCAAGCTGTTTGTTATTTTAATGCCATTTTCTTGTGCCTTAATAGAATGGTTCCTGCACCTTGCATACACTCTTCTAAGTTAATAAACCAACTATTATATATAGTTGTGGTCAGGGGGGTAGTCTGCCCCAACACCATCAAAGAGGGGGCATTGGGCACAGCTGCCAGCTGCTGGGAACGTGCCAGCGGCAGCACGGGCAGCTGAGCGGGGGAGGGGTAGGCCGCCCGCACCATTTGCCTTCCCCGCAGGACAGGGAGTGCGCGGCAAGCCGGCCGCCCCCTCAGCGGGGCAGGTGAATGGCACAGGCAGCCTCCCAGCCATCCGTGCTGCCACCACCGTGCGCGGGGCAGCCAGCTTGCTGTGCTGGCGGCACACTCCGCCCCTGCGTGATGATGTCACAGAAATGACATCATGATGCAGCGACAGGCCAGACTTGGGTTGCCCTGAGTGCTGGCAACCCTAGATCTGGCCCTGAAAATAACAAACAGCGTACCTATTCTTTACTAAACTAACTGACTAAAAACATAAGCCTGCTAATGCATTTCTCTGAAGAGGCTTGAGGCTCATACTCACAAACAAATTTCATAAACCATGCCAGGCAAGTACAGACATCTCAGTCCTGGCATGGAGCAAAGTCTCTCTTGCAATCAGCTTTACTAGCCTGAGAACTGAGAAGGAGTAAGAGTTGAGCAGTTCTGCCCCCTCTTTATCACCTGTCAAAATTACACTTTCTTCTCCCTACAGGTGGGCCTACCACTTCCTTATTATTTTTCTTGTTCCCAAGATAGCTAAAGAATCCTTTTTTGTTGTGTTTAGCATCTCTCGCTAGCCTAAGCTCATACTGAACTTTAGCCTTTCTAACATTCTTCCTACAAGCACTGGCGGTTTGTTCATATTCATCCTTGGTTATATGGCAGGAAAGTTATCCTACATTGGTTGATCTTTACTTGTGGCACTTTGACTGTAATCCTGAAATTTTAATCAGAAAAATAACAGCTTCCAGCCCAGAATATTTAAGTTGTGCAATGGATTTGATGACAAAAAGTGCCATTCAGTCAAGCTACAGGACTCTAAGAAACCTAGGTTTATGGCTGTAGTTTTCAGTCCCTTTGTTTCATGTTTAGAATCTTGGGGCCAAACCACAAGGGACAAATTACACCTATCTATGTGAGTGTGTCCATCTTCCCCGAGGTGAGCACATGTCCTGTAGCCCTAGTCCATGCACTTGTGGGCTATACGTGTAAACACAATGGTGAGTGTCTGAGGCCAGCATCAGTGATTCGCTGCTGCAGAGCGGCTGCTTTTGTCTGTTTCTGCTTCCCGACCAGGAGAAAGGGTGGGGGTGGATGGGGAAGGGTGGGTGAAAGAGGGAAAAGGGATGCTTGGCAGGAGGTCTGAAAAGAAACACAAAGGTAGAAGGGGGAAGAGAGTGCACCTGGTGGCACCTTCTCTCTTAAAATCACCAGTACAGCCCATCTCCTGATCAGGAGAAGAGGGGGGAGAAAGAGGGAAAAGGGATACTTGGCAAAGTGCAGGTGCATGATGGGATAGCATCCCATGTCATGGAGGAACGCTGAAGAAACCCATGCCAGCCCAAGCCAGAATGAACACGGGGATGTGTGCAGTGTGGCCACGCTGTACGATTGGACAGGAGAGCAATGGGGAAACACATGTAAGTACATTCACATGCCATTCCATTCCACCTTTAGGCTCGCATCCCTTCCAAGACTACTCAGCGACACCACAGGGCTAGATTCTAAGCTATGTTATAAGGAAATTGTTAAAATGGCAACTGAGAGAAAAGGGAAGCTGCATGCTTGCTCCATATGTGGCATATAAGTATTAGCACAGTACAGCTGAAATGAAGGTAGGTAAGTGGAGATATGGAGAGACATGCGATGCTCCAAGAAGCTGAAGGGGAAAGCCAGCATTGTCTGTCTCTGCCCCTTGCCTCTTGGCAGAGAAGGAAGGCATGGGAACATCATCGCACCACCCCAAGAGCACTCCTGTGCTTTGCCGTAAGCCAATTTGAGCCCCAAACGAGCCAAATTGGGCCTGTTTTAGGTCCAAATCAGCCCACTGTGAAGCGCACACACACTCCTGTACCTGCACGGTGACATCACTGAAAGTCATTGCGCAGCTGTGGGACCGTGCACGCTGTATGCACGCAAGTAGAAGAGAAGAGAGGAAGAAGCAGGTAAGAGCCAGGTCCAACTTCAACTTACATACAAAATTGGATACTGAAAACAAGAGGTCCACCCAATAGGATCAAAGTAACTCACACAGATCTTAGGGGAGGAGCAGACTGTTCCATTACATGCATAAGGAAGCATGTTTAAACATCTTGCAGGGGGTATCTGTTATGTTTATAACATGTTTATATTACAATTTTTGCTGCAGTGAAACACTTCTAGTTTCTGTTTAGTTTTCGAAACACAACCTCAATTTTGCCCCTGCAGAGTAATGAGAGGAAGTGGAACACAGTGTTATGGTAAATATAAACTGAGATACCTTTTAACACATGACTGAATGAATCTTTAACACAAGTACCTGCTTTATTCTTTTGCCAGTTCTGTCATCAAAGATGGGTGCCCCTCCTTTTAACTGCATCCATTTTTCTGGGTCCAAGAACAATGGTGGCCATTGCCAAGCAAAATATCTGTCTCATGTTCAGTCTCATTTATCTCTGAGGAAGGTCAAAGATTTGTTTTCCTGCTTTCCATTGATAACTTATGATGAGAACTGTTTAAAAAAATCTTTTGGATGCATCTGATACACTATATTTCTTGACATTTTTGCATGAGTTGAAGCAGCACCTTATCTATTGTTTGTTTTTCCCCCAACTAAATTCTCAAACTCTTCAACAGTTTGTAGTTCAGAGCAGATGCAACAGTAAATAAGGGTGATGATGAGACTCAACAATGATTGCATCAGCATAGCTATGCAAACTGAAATATATTTTATTTAGGTATTTTATACCTCATTTCTTTCTAATGCATATCCAAAGCAGCTTACAACGTAGTTGTCCTCTCTTCTATTTTACCTGCAAACCAACAGCTGTGGAGGGGAGGGGCAGGTCTGCTTCATAGGGAGACCTCTCGCATCCTGTTGGGGGGAATGGAGGCTGATCAGTGTTGCTGATAACATGATAATTTTACTTTTGGTGCATCACATCACCGACGTTACTCACTGGCAAGGGCCCCCACCCAACTGGTGATTCTCCTGATGGTTGCCAGCCTCATGCTGGCAACTCTACTGACAATTCTGTGAAGTAGATGAGGGTGGAAGTGTGTAACTGGCCCAAGGTCACCTAACAAGCTTCCATTTCACAAGGGTAATATGAATCTGGTTCTCCCAGATTCTAGCCCAACACTCCAATCTCTATAATACAGTAATCACTTTACTATACTACACTGACCAGCTGACCAGACAGTCAAAGGTAGTGTTGTGGAATGTGGATGGTTTATGCTGCTGAACTGGGAACAAATTATCAGATGCAATGTTGCACAAAACTCTTAGGTAGTACAAGAACACACCTCAGGGAACCTCATCTTCAGTTCACTGTTTAACAGATTTTGAATACTGTGAAGACCACTATAATGCAACCAAATATATCACCCTGCTCAACTTGGTAAACTTTGTCTGTACAACGTTAAATCTATAGATATATTTAGCCCTTGGTTATACACTCATGTTTGAAATTAGCTCTAGGCTAGCACAATATAAAAATAACTCATTGTAACAGAGAGTGGGATGGGTATAGATATTGCTATTTCAGATATCCAGAACAGACATTGGCATCTTAATTAATTAGTAGTGAATAGACATGGGCATGAACAGCATTACAAACAGAAAAAAACCAAGAACAGCCCAATCTGCTGTTCATGAGCAAGCTGTTGGTGACTCCTGAGGCCCCATCCTAAACGAACAGGTGGTCGTTAAAAGCCTTGTTCATTGCCTTTGGCAGCCCTTCATCAAGCCAGACAGTCTGGCATGTGCAATCAATCCCCTTGGCAACCGGAGGGAGGGACTGAACTCTGTCTGAACTCCTTCTGGCTTTCCTTCTGGCTTTAACCCTTCAAAGTACTTCCAGCAGAGAGTCCCATTTTTGCCACTGTGAAGAGAAAATGACAACAAACAGGGAGACCCATGCATCATGCCTTTCCCGGGGTGCAATCTCTCTGAAACTTGGGGGGTCTTTGAAGGACAGTGAGGACTATGTCCCCTGAAAATTTGGTGGGTAATGGACATTGGGAAGGTCAGTTTGTAACCCCTCAAAGTAGTTTCCACCAGAGAGTCAAGTTTTTGCCACTGTGAACAGAAAATGACAACAAAAGGAAGGACCCATGGATTATGCCTTTTCCGGGGTGCAATCTCTCTGAAACTGGGGGGGGGGGGTCTTCAGAGGACAGTGAGGACTAAAGGGGGAGAGCCATGGATCATGCCTTTCCTGGGGTGTAATCGCTCTGAAACGGGTGGGGTTTTTTTTTTCAGAGGTCAGTGAGGACTAAAAGGGGAGAGCCATGGATCATGCCTTTCCTGGGGTGCAATCTCTCTGAAACTGGTGGGGTCTTCAGAGGACAGTGAGGACCAGGGGCAGCGGGCCTATTGAGGCTGGGTAGGCGGTGGCCGCAGGCGCGGGGTGCCGGAGGGAGCGCCGGAGGAGGCACGGCGCGCGGGAGCACGCGCCACAAAGCACCAGCCTCCTATCCCTCCCACCACGCGCCGCTGCCGCCGCCAGCACAAGCCCCCAGCCAGGCGCAGCCACCGCAGGCAGGCATCTGCGGCGGCGCAGGCAACCGAGCGGGAGAGCTCGGAGGCCGCCCGCCGCAGCAATCGGGCCAGCAGCGGTGCGTGTGCTCCCGTGATGACGTCACGCGTGACGTCATCGCGTGCGCGCGCACGCAGGGGCACCCGGCCAGCCGCGAGCGTAGTAAACCCTTGTGCCGCCCCTGGTGAGGACTAAAGGGGGAGAGCCATGGATCATGCCTTTCCCGGGGTGCAATCTCTCTGAAACTGGGGGGGGGGTCTTCAGAGGATAGTGAGGACTAAAGGAGGAGAGCCATGGATCATGTCTTTCCTGGGGTGCAATCTCTCTGAAATGGGGGGGGGGGTTTCCAGAGGTCAGTGAGGACTAAAAGGGAATAGCCATGGATCATGCCTTTCCCGGGGTGCAATCTCTCTGAAACTGGCGGGGTCTTCAGAGGACAGTGAGGACTAAAGGGGGAGAGCCATGGATCATGCCTTTCCCGGGGTGCAATCTCTCTGAAACTGGCGGGGACTTCAGAGGACAGTGAGGACTAAAGCGGGAGAGCCATGGATCATGCCTTTCCTGGGGTGCAATCTCTTTGAAACTGGGGGGGTCTTCAGAGGATAGTGAGGACTAAAGGAGGAGAGCCATGGATCATGCCTTTCCTGGGGTGCAATCTCTCTGAAACTGGGGGGGGGGGGTCTTCTGAGGACAGTGAGGACTAAAGGGGATAGCCATGGATCATGCTTTTCCAGGGTGCAATCTCTCTGAAACTGGGGGGGGGGTCTTCAGAGGACGGTGATGACTATATCCCCTGCAAATTTGGTGGGTATTGGACATAGGGAAGATTCTTTCGGGTGCGAGAGGGCTGGGGAGAATCTCCTCACCTTTCTCGCACTGGGCAGGCAGCCTGGCTGTGCGACTGCTCTCCCAGCCCTTTAAATTGTCAGCTGGCAGTCAGCAGGGGGAGTTCCCCCCTACCTCCTGCCAGCTGACAGTTTAAAGGGATCTTTAAAGGGCCCGGTAAGTGGGTTTGAGGGGAGGGGAGGCTAAGTTGGGGGGTTGGGGGGGATTCTGGCCCCCACAAACAATGAACAACATTGTTCGTGGATGGCACTGAACATGGAACAGGGTGTTCGGGGTTTTTTTCCCCATTCGTGCCCATGTCTAGTAGTGAATGACATTCAAGACAGAGCAACTAAAGGTTTAAGAAAACATTTGTGAAAACACTTCCAAATGCAAAGGAAAAAATGTCCATGGGAAGTACAGATCATGATCTGAGCTGTATCATTAAAGCAGTAATTATTTAGCAAGCAAGGAAACTCTTCCTATTGTATTTCACAGCAGGCTGTTTTTTATCAAGGAAACATTTATGTGGTACTTATTTTCCACATAAGCTTCCAAAACAGAACTTGAGTGGAATTCAAGCATCTTTTAAAGAGTGGTTGGCTTGTCTTTTGAGAAAAAAATTAAAATAAAAGGGATGTGTCCTCTTTTTTAAAAAATGACAAAGCACACATGTAGTGCAGTCAAATGAGATTTCCTACAGAGAATGTATTTTTAAAGCTGAAAGTATCTTTTTAATTAGTGGTTGTGATATCAAGAGAGGCCTAGGTGAAATCTGATTTCAGTCAGAAGAAAAGATATGAAAGAGTGCTAGTTCATTTGAAAATTCACTTACACATGACATTAAAGACAGTGGGAATCAAACTGCAGTGCACCCTTGGCTGAGCAGCATAAATGATTCTAATTATGTGCATGGAGGACAGCACTTACTAGAGCTATGGATTTATGAGGCTATGGAAAGCACACTTGTTTTTGTTTTCCTTCAAGATGCCATAAGCTAGCTTTTGATCTTAGGTACAATAGTTCTGCACCCCCCAGTCTTGTGTATATCTATGCAGAGTAATGACTGATTTATAACGAACTACAGATCTGAAATGAATTATCCCTGTGCCCCACTTCATAAATTTGTCACATGAGTAATTGTTGTGTTCTTTTTATTTCTTTGACATATAAGCTGAGGAAATGGCATGGTACCTTTCCAAATCTGACCCTCAAATGGCATGTGAGGAGATTCCTCTTCTGCGTACACAGGGCTGTGTGCATAGAATGATTGCCACATGGAAGAGAGGGCTGTGCCTGTTTATTTATTTACAGTCCACCTTTCTCACTGAGACTCAAGGCAGATAACACAGTATGAGATTAGTACAATCAGTAACAAGTACTGATACATACAGTATCAAGGACAGTTCCATAAACAATGCCATTGGGTAAATAGATACAAGTATAAAAAGACATAGCATTAGCAAGAATCCAATACAGAATAGAAAAAAATACTGAAACAGAGCACAATCAATTCTAGGACTGACATTAGACAACATAAAGCACAGGTAGTACATTGGAGCACATATTCAAGCAACAGATAATATGCAAGGCAACACAGGGGTGAAGTCTATGGTCCCTAACTCATTAGCGAAGCAGTTGAGACCCCCTCCCTACAATATGTGTCTCCTATCTGAGTAAAAAGCCTTTTAAAAAATATATATATATTTTATTACAGCAAATGACAAGCAAAGGTTCACATAAAGAAACAAAAACATAAAAACAAACAAACAAATAAACAAGAACATAGAGGGAGACATACCATTTAAACATTTTACAGAATTTTTTTCTTATTGCTTAATAACTCTTCCATAATACCCATATCTGAACTAAACATATAACTTTGACTTTACTGCGAAGATATCTGCATTTTTTCCGCTTACTTCAGCCTATCATTTGTTGCCAATCTTATAACTCTAATTTTCAAATCCACAGACCATTAGTTCTGACTTCTCTTTTATTTACAGAAAGTCCATGAAAGGTTTCCAGATCTTCACAAAATTTGCTGTCGTTTTGTCCCTCAGCAGTTCCGTTAATTTTGCCATTTCCACAATCTCCAACATCTTTATTAGCCAATCATCTACTGTTGGCAATTTATTCAATTTCCAGTATTGTGCATAAATTAATCTTGCAGCCATTGTCATATATCTAATCAAAATTCCAAATTCATTTTCTATTGAAATATCCACTAAACTCAATAGACACATCTCTGGCTTTAGTTGTAGGTTGCTCTTTAATATTTTTCGCATTGTTAGATGTATTTGTTTCCAATACTTTTAGCAACCGGGCAGGACCACCACATATGGTAGAAGGAACCCTCATTTTTTTGACACTTCCAACATTTGTTTGACACCCCCTTAAACATCTTAGCTAATTTTTGTGGGGTCATGTACAACCTGTACATCATTTTATAGAAGTTTTCTTTCAAGTTATAACATAATGTAATTTTTAGACCATAATTCCACATTTTCTCCCATTGCTCCATATGGATATTATATCCAAATTTTTTAGCCCATTTAACCATACTCCTTCACTTGTTCTTCTTCTAGTTCAATTTTTAGCATAAATTTATACATTCTAGACATTAAGTGATCTTCTTTTTTACATAACTCTTTTTCAAATGTACTAGTAGTACCATACATTTTAAGGTCATTTTTAAACCTTTCTGATAGTTGCATATACGCAAACCACTGACAGTCAAAGCCTTTCTCTTTCAATTCCTCTCTAGAATGCATTTTTGTCTCCCCTTGTGAAAAATTACATAGATCGTAGTTTTACAATTAATGTTCTCTCTTTTTCTTTTCTTAGCCTGTACACTAGCCATCTTCCCAGTTTATTAGCTTGTTCGAAATGTGTGTTTTACAAATTTCAAATTTTTCTCCATCTGATTTATCGTTAATATTGACAACTGCTGTTGTAACATTTTCATTTGACTTAGCAATGTTTTATTACCTGGTGTTTTTATAAGTTCCTTCTCTTTCATTTTAATTTCTTTTTCTAACTGGGTTATCTTTTCTTGTCTTACTTTCTTATGCCAGGCATTCATTTGTATAAATTGACCCCACATGTATGCCTTACTAGCATCCCAGACAATACTTAAGTCCATGCCCTTATTTCAATTCAATTCAAAGTATTCTTTTAATTTTATTTTACATTCTGATATCACACTTTCCTTCTGCAAAAGAGCTTCATTAAGTCTCCATCTATACATACCCGTTTTCCTCTTTAAAACTATCATAATTGGATTGTGATCAGGAAACAACTTTGGCAGAATCTCGACCTTCCCTACTTTTGCAAGCAAATTACTTGAGATCCAAAACATATCTAACCTTGAAAATTATTTATGTCTTTCTGAAAAGTATGTGAATTCTCTTACATTGCCATTTTTAATTCTCCACACATCAATCACCCCCAGATATTGAAATAACTCAAAACATATCTTTGGCAACTTCCCTTGTGAATCTTTCACGCTTTTTTCTGTTTTCCTATCTATTTGTGGTTGTGCCACTCCATTCCAATCATCCATCAGCCACCAATTGGTATATTGTAAATCTAATAGTTTTTCCATCAAGTAACCATAAAATTTCACCTTTCCACCAATTTGTGCATATACCCCTAACACCAAAAATTTTTCACCATCTAGAGTGATTTCCACCCCCACAAACCTCCCCACATCGTCTATTATTCTTACTTTTGGTTTCAATTGTTGATTTATATACCATACAACACCTTTTTTATTACTAGCTGCTATAAATTCTTGACCAAGGTTCTTTTGAATTAGGTATTTATAATCCTTTTTTGAAATGTGTGTTTCTTGTAGACAAATAATGTCCAATTTTTGTTTTTTCAAATAATAAAAGATCTTTCTTCTTTTCTGTGGGATATTAAGCCCATTTATATTCCATGATAAGCACTTACAACTCATACTTAGCTAAATATTAGAAATGTCCAAACTTAAATCGTCTTTGCCCCCTTCTTCTTCTTCCTTCTGTATTTCTCCCCTTGGATTGAGGTCTTTCTCTTCTGGCATAAATTTCTCCAAAAATTCTCTTGCTTTCTGCACTGTGTTTATTCTATGTCTCTTCTGCTGGAATCTAAAGCTCACTCCTTCTAGGTTCTCCTACCTGAAGGTAATTTTCTTCTGTCTCAATATCTGTGTAAGAAATGCATGATCTTTTCTTTTTCTTAATATGCCCAATGGGATCTCCTTCATAACAATGCTCGTCTTCTATTTTAAACCTTTCTTTGGAGTGCTTTAGCAATACAGCATCCCTAGTAGCTTTCTTCACAAATTTAATCAGGACATCTCTTGGTACTTTGTTAATTGATGCATGTCTAGAATTTATCCTATAGACAGAATCAGTTTCTGTGTCCAGTATATCTGTCTCTGAATCCAGGAAGTTAGATAATTCTGCAACCATCTTATCCCTAATTCTTCACTCCTATCTTCTAAAACTCCTCTAAATCTCAGCTGGTTTTCTTTCATCTTCAGTTCCAATAAATCCAGCTTGTCTTGTTGCTCACGTAATTCCTTATTCATTACTTCACTTTTAACCTCTATAGTTTCTGTTCTCAGTTTAATACCATCCACCTCCTCTTTCATTTGTTTAACTGCATCTTTGAAACCTTTAAATTCCTTTGACATGTCCAACTTTAAAGAGTCTAAGTTATTTTTTAATGGGTATATCTTTGTTACAACCTTTTCTCCATACCTTCTAACAAGTTCTTTATGGTTTCCATCCCTTGTAGTTGGTGTGTGGGAGTGGATGGCTTTTGAATGTCTACTGAATTTCCCCTGCGTTTTTGAGCTGCTGCCATTAGTATCTGACAACAAAGTTCTCTCTTCTTTTCAGTGTTACAAAACTTATAAACTTATACACAAAATATCCATTAGGTGGCAGTATTGGCTTGCTTTTCTTTTGCTATGCCAGTTTGTAGCTCTTTTTACAAAGCTCGCAACAGTTCTGTCACCATTTTTTTACTAAGCTTCTTTAATTTCGCTTTTCCAGTCCTTTCATCCATTTTTAACTTTCTTAATTGTCTCTCCTTATAGCTTTGCTCTCTATATGAGGTAAATCCTTCAGTTTTACCTCTTATTAATTCTATAGTGTCAAGAGACCTAAAGATATAACACCTCACCGTATTTGCAGAACTTTCAGCAAAGCTGGCTGGCTGATTTCTCAAGCTTTCAACTCTCCAGTGCTGTGAGTAATTTCCATCTCTTCTTAGTACTTCTTTATGGCTTTTAATGGTCTTCATGACTCAGTTCTAATGGCTTTTCTCCCCCTTGAAAAAAGCCTTTTTGAATAATTCAGTTTTGCATCATTTGCGGAAAGCCAGGAGAGTGGGGGCTCTCCCCTGACCTCCTCAGCTCGTGTATGAGCTGCTGTTGATTTTGCCCATGTGCAGGCTGACACCTGCAGAAGACCCTGTTCAGATGAGCAAAGCTGCTGTGGAGGAACATACAGAGGTAGGCAGTCCCGTAGGTATGCCGGACAAAAGCCATGAAGAGCTTTGTATGTACTAACCAATACCTTGAGCTGAGCACAGTAACTGATAGGTAGCCAATGGAGTGACTGTAGGATGAGAGTGATGTTCATGCTCCTGCTCGGTCCTGATAACAGTCAAGCTGCAGCATTTTTCACTAATTGGAGCCTCATAGTTAACTTAGATGGGAGATGTATGTATAGTGCATTACAATAGTCAAGCCTTGATGTTACTATAGCATGGATCCAGGTGGCCAGGTCGGCTGTGTCAAGATAAGAATCCATCTTCCAGGCTAGAGTGAGGTTGTAGAAAGCATTTTTTGCTGCTGCCTTAACTTGTTTTTCTAGTAGAAGCGCTGGGGAGTACAATATCTTTCAAGATCTTTGACTTCCCATCAAGCATCACTTCAGTCTTGTCTGGGTTCAATTTCAATTCGTTGTTTTTCAACCATTTCACCACAGCTGTCAGGCAGTGATCTAAGAATTCTATTGCATCCTGTGGGGACTTGGATAGTGAGATACAGAGTCGGGTGTTATCTGTATACTGATGACATCCAATTCCATAGCTGCGAATGAGTTCTTCTAAAGGCTTTATGCAGAGGTTGAATAACATGGGAGATAAGATTCCACCCTGCAGAACCCGCAAGATAGTTCCCATTCTGAAGATAGCTCATCTCCAATGGCATCCTTTTGAGTCCATTCCATGAGAAACAATTTAAACCAATCCAGGGCACATTCTTTGATGCCCGCTTCTGTTTCTAAACACCTCAACAGGATGGCATGGTCTACTGTGTTAAAGGCTGCAGATAGATCCTGGAGAAGCAATAAAGAGGCATGGCCTTTGTCTGTATTCAGAAGGAGATCATCCACTAATGCTAGTAGTGCTGTCTCTGTCCCATGGCATGGTCTGAATCCTGACTGGAAAGGGTCCAGAGCACTAGAGTTATACAAGAAGGTCTGGAGTTGGTCAGCTACTGCTCTTTGCCCAGAAAGGGCAGATTAGAGACTGGGCGATAGTTGGCCACATCATTTTTGTCTTGGGGATAGTTTTTTAACTAGCGGATGGATAACAGCCTGTTTGAGCTGTTGGGGAAAGCTGCCCTGAGTTAGCGATTGATTTACAATAGACCTCGGTGGTTCACTTATGTGGCCTTACTTGATGTTAACAGTCCGTGTATTTTCAACAATTTGACAATTTCAAGTTTTTCCTCCTGATATATTTATCTTTGACCCTCCAGATATTTAAATTAATATATTAATTTTTTAAAAAGCCCAGACTGTAAGAAAAATACTATGCGTCAACAATGGTTTTTAACTGTTCCTTTGTTTTAGCATGAAATATGCTTCATCACCATCATCATCATCATCATCATCATGTATTTTCCACCTTTTTTATTGAGACTCAAGGCAGATTATACAGTGTAAAAAACCACGATCAGTCAAGTAAACAATACAAGAGAGTAGATTGCAGAAATTTGTAAAGACGCAGAAATCTGATATAGTTGATACAATGCTGAAACACAACATAAGCAATTTGACATTTTTATGGATTGGGGGGGAGGGGTCCTTCCTCTCTCTGATTCTTTGTTTCCCTGGTAGGGTTGCCATTACCTCAGCTTAAACAGGCTTTCTGTCCACCAGCTGTTGGGGAAGCTGGTTAAGCTCTGATCATGTACAGAGTTCTGGTATGCAACCAAGCGTAGGCACATGGGTGAGAATTGACAACTTTTCTTAACCAAGAAAAGTCTTTACTGAACTACTACGAACTACAGGATATAAAGAATACACAACTTAGGGGAAACAGATTTTGCACCAAAGGTTTGCAGCTACATAAAAGAAAATAAAAGCAGTTGCTACTTGCTACTGTCTAACTGTCACTTCAAGGATTACCATAGAGTACCTTATTCATCTCCTGCTTGAGATGGGTGTCCAATATCTAGCAGGAGGGACACAATAACAACAACAACAACAACATTCGATTTATATACTGCCCTTCAGGACTACTTAATGCCCACTCAGAGTGGTTTACAAAGTATGCCATTATTATCCCCACAACAAAACACCCTGTGAGGTGGGTGGGGCTGAGAGAGCTCCAGAGAACTGTGACTAGCCCAAGGTCACCCAGCTGGCTTTAAGTGGAGGAGTGGGGAATCAAACCTGGCTCTCCAGATTAGAGTCCTGTGCTTTTAACCACTACACCAAACTGGCTTACTACACCAAGCCTGGCACCCATGACACTCTGTACCAACCATCCTAGGAACTCACCAGAGCAGCATAGCTAAATGGCTGCAGGCTCTTTTTGTACCCTCTGTTTCCCAAGCCAGGGTGGGGGAGAGTTCCCTCCCCTAAAACCCAGCATCTGACCATCAAACATTCAGCCAACTTGATGTTGAAAACGTACAGGCTTACAAAATATGGACTTCCATTGAAAAGTTTTTCAGCCCCTGAGGAAGTGTGGTTTGAAATGGGATTATAAACATGCTGGCAAACCTGTTGGCTCTTCGTTTCATTTTGGGTTCCAGAATTGGACCCGGGTGTACATCCACTCATTTGGAAGGCAAATATTTGCTAAAATAGAAAATAGAGAACAAAAAACTCTCCGTGAACTTGCTTTGATGCTACACTTACTCACCTCCTCTACATTGCCACTTCTTGAAGAAACAGCAATAAGGCTTACAGATGACAGTTGGTCTTGAAGATTTCTTGTGACTGTGACTTCATTTATATCTACTTAAGATTGGTCTAGATCTTATGTATTTATGTATTTATTGTATTGAATTGTATTGAATATAGGGCTGTATTTATTATATTGTATTACAATAATTGAATGATTGGCACTTTAAGCATGATTGCTCTTTGAGATTATAGTAGTTTTATAATAGTTTGTGTGTATGTTACCTTCCTTACATCCCCAGGCGGGTTGCTCCTCTGTTCAAGGGGAAGCATATGGCAATTCAACTGCCCTCTGCTTCCTGAATCTCCAGGCTAATTCAGAGCCCGATTATGAAAAGGTGAATCAGAGGCCCATTTGCTATTAAATGGCCTATGCTGAACGTAACAGACATGACATATTAAATGACATGGAAACTACTCAGTGGGAACATACTTACAGCAACAAATAGTACACAGTAGTATAGTCTATGGTCCCTATCCCTTAATCAAAGCATCTCCCAGAACCATTTCTTTACAGCACAGTAGGGTTGCCAGGTCCCCTTACTCTCCCAGTGGAAGAGGAGTGGATCCAGGACTTACCTATTCAAACAGGCAGAATCAGCTGGTGCAAAGCCCAGGAACACTCCTGAGGCCTACGCGATAATGTCACTTCTGGGAGTGACATCATTGCGCTGCACCGGGAGTGTGCCCCAGGAGGCCCATTCCCACGTCTTTTCCTCCACTGGCAAGGTGAGGGAGTGGGGAATCCCCCACCCCCACTGGGAGAACGGCAATCCCACAGCACAGCCTTATTGCCTGTATAAAAAATCCCTCCTGAATAATTCAGTTATGCATAGTTTGTGCAAAGCAGGGAGAGTGTGAGCTTTCCTGACTTCTTCAGGCAGGCCCTTCCACAAGGCAGGGACCACCACAGAGAATATATGTGTACAGGCAACTGTTAACTTTGCCCATTTGCAGGGTGGGACTTACAGAAGGTCCTGTTCAGATGAGTGGCCATGGTAGAAAGAGACAGTCCCGTAGGTATGAGTGACCAAGGCCATGAAAGTCTTTGTCTGTGATAGCCAAAATTTTGAATTGAGCTTGGTAACTGATGGGTTCCCAATGGAGTGACTGCCGAATGGGAGTAATGTGCATATACCACCTAGCTGCTGATAATTGAGCTGCAGCTTTCTGCACCAACTGAAGTCTCTGAGTTGACTTAGGGGGGAGACCTATGTAGAGTGCCTTGCAGTGGTCAAGTCATGATGTTACCATACCATGAATACAGGTAGCCAGGTCAGCTGTGTCAAGTTAGTGCACCATCTTCCAGGCTAGACTGAGTTTGTGGAAAGTATTATTTTCAACAGTACTAACTTGTTTTTCTAGCAGCACAGCTGAGTTCAGTATAATCCCCAGGCTCTTAAATGAGTCTGCAAGAGTCAGCTGAACCCCATTGAAAGTGGGAAGCATAGTATCCTTCAGTGTTAGGAAACCAGCATCACTTCTGTCTTGTCCGGGTTCAGTTTCAATTTGTTTGCTTTCAGCCAGTTGAGCACAGCTGTCAGGAGTTTGACTGCATTACCAGGGGATTTGGATAGAGTGATATAGTGCTGGGTGTCATCCACATATTGATGACTATCAGGGCTTGTCGCTGCCGCCGCTGGGCAGGGCGCCAGCTGGGCTGGCCCTGACGTCAGAGGGGTACCAGGGATGGTGCAGGACCCTGCTCTGTGGAAGGAGGGGCAGTATACATCACCCTGACTCCCTCTCAATCCACTCACTGGCCTGCTCAACCTGGCCTGCTTACCCCCTGTGTCCTCCATCATCTCCTCCTCCCAGAACTCTCCTCCAAGCCTCCATTCTTGCACTACTCTGCTCTCACTCCACACCATCACTCCTTACTCACACCCACCACCTCAGAGCTCTTCCTAGCCACCTTATATAGGGCTTCCTTTCCCCGCCCCGCCCTCCTTCTAGGCTTGTTCCCTCTCCTGACTTGGCCCAGCTGTGCCTTCCCTCAGGTGTTTCCCTCCTACCACTAATCCCTTCTTGGCTTCCTTGCCTTGCTGGCAGGGTGGGGTTGAATGTGAGCCATCCCCAGCTGAGGTCTCCTTGGCCTTGCTCACGAGGAGCTGCCCCAGTAGGCCTTTGAACTGCTGAGCTTGCCTGGCCTTGCTCATGAGGAACTGCTCCAGCCAGCTTCTGGGCTGCCTGCTCATTGATGCTGGGTGGGGCTATCCATCTCCTCCCCCAGAACGCCTGTGGCAGCTCCACCTGGAGGGGTTTGGCTCCTAGCAACTCCTGAGCTGCTGTCCTCTAGCCGGGGTGTGGCTCTGGGCTGTAGTGGCTGCTTCTCCTTCTTGGCTGGTAAAGGCTCTGTTTGGGCTGCTGCTGGGTCCCTGCTCCCCCTGACTTGGCCCTTTTCCTCTGTCCTGCTTAGCCCCCTCTCTTCCCCCTGGAGGGTGGGACTGGCTGGTCTCTCCCTGCTCCCTCCAGCCCTCTGACGCTTTGG
Organism: Eublepharis macularius; assembly: GCF_028583425.1. Classification (NCBI taxonomy): domain Eukaryota; kingdom Metazoa; phylum Chordata; class Lepidosauria; order Squamata; family Eublepharidae; genus Eublepharis; species Eublepharis macularius. The sequence goes on along the minus strand of NC_072794.1, from coordinate 85,594,094 downwards.
CCTTTCGCCCCTCCCCCCTGGAGTGGGCAGGTTCTGGACCTGGTTGCTGGCTGGGGTGGTAGGGCCACTGCCTCCCGGTTGCCTCCCATTGCTCCCTCCTGGCAAGTCTGGGGGCTGGGACTCAGACCCCGGACAATGACTTCCTATTCTATAGCTCTGAATTATTTCTCCTAAACATTTTACATAGCAGTTGAATAACATGGGTGATAAGATTGCGCCTTATAGAACCTCATAAGATAACTGCCAGACTGAAAATAGCTGCTCTCCAACAGCAACCCTTTGAATCCATTCAATGAGGAACTTTATAAGCCTTATTTTTAATATCCTTATTTGTTCTCACAAGAAGCTTATAGACAATTATTATTCTATTTTGCGCATGAATAATCTTAAAATGAGATACCATTAGAAACCCATAGAAACCCATGCTTAAGAACCCATAGAAAAGACTAGAATCTAGTATGTTTATAGTTCTCCCATACTCTGTTTTGTATTTCTAGAACTCTAAATTCTCAGATTCACTCAGTGCATAAAAGACATAAGGAGACATTTTATCTGTTCAAGAATGTTAATGTAGCTTCCCATGTGGACAAAAATATGTTGTATGAAAGAAACGTTGTTGGTGATGATGGCAATTGGTAACTGATGATGACATTCATCTAAAGAAAATTGAGAAGGACAGTGGTGTAGGCCGGAGTAGGCATGCCACACAGCCTCCATTAATTTCTCTTTACATTTCTACATTCCTGATCTCCTGGTCAGTTGGCATGCCACACGGGAAGACTCAGGGAGTAGTTTAAATGTGTAACAATAAGTCTGTCATCATTCTCAGAGCACAATATTCCCATACACTCTCAAGTAATATTCTTACATGTCTTAAGGTCCACTGTGTTTCTTTCGCTATGCTTCATAGATAAGACAAAGGCTGATCACAGCATACTTGCCCATCTGCCTGTGACTGGTTTAGAATGTGTAACTGTTGCTATAGACATATATGGGCATTGCTCTTTTCCGGGTTCCTGAAAAGCTTTCTCAATAAAACTCTCGCCTCCATCTTGGAGGGAGAGACTTTGCATCCAGATCTCGTCTCGTGTCATTACTACACAGTGGCAAATGGTTAAAATTAATTTTACATGGTTTATTACTAGTTTGTCATGTCACTTCTCTGTTAACATATGGCAACCAAAGATTGATTGTCTTAGCTCCTTGTGGTCCTGAAGTAGATGTCTGATGGCAGACTGGATATATAAATTAAGACCATAGCGGAATGAGGAATAAACCGATTGCTACAAACACTCATCACCACTGTTTTCTCCTTTAAAATGAAATGATCCTGTAAGGTGTGATCTTGAGTTCTGGTGCTTCTTAAAAACAAAAAAAGGCTTGTGGGTCCTTGAAAAAAAATAAAATCAAAATGGGGATCCCAGGGTTCCTGAAGTTTGAGAACTGCTGAACTAGAGTCTTTTAAAAAGCGCTATTGAGTACAGTTTGAAAGAAAGATGCTAACAGCTTTTTAAGGAGGCAACCAGTAGTCTACTAGATATACTTTTTAGTTTTATGGCAAGAACCTTTCCAAAGTACCACTAACTTCTCTAAGCCAAGCATGCACTTCCATAAAAGCAGAAATGAATTGCTGTACATCAGGGAGAGCTCATGGCCTGAATACAAATAGTGATAAAAGGCAGTTTACTAGATAAAGACAGAATTTAAAATGAGCACAAGCACAAAGTAATAGGTCCAGAAGTGCCAGCCAGAGACATCTTGAGTCTTTAAGGACTACCACACCATGAACATTTATTTCATATCAATATATCTAATTCTCAACATGGCCAAATCTGAGGATACTCCAGGTTTGAAGAAAAATCCAAAATCTTAACAATAACAAAAACCTCCTGGGGGTTAACCCCCCACATCTATCTGTCTCTGTCTGTCTGTCTGACTGACTTCTATGTCACCTTTCTACCCAAATAGAGTTTCCCTCTATCCACCACTCATGGAAACTGGGTATATCCGATGAGTGGTAAATGAAACAAGCCATGTTCATTAATATCAGCTCTTGAGAAAGCATAAAGAGCAAAACAGGCGGGGCAAGCTGTCTGTTGGGAGGTGCTACAACCAGTGGGGCCCCACAGGCAGAGCTGACCTGAAACACAAAAGCAACTCATTATATAGAGTGGGAAAATCTCTAAAAGACTATCACTTACCTCTATATCCGTTGGCAGCCTCTGATGGATCATCACTCTTGAACCTGCAAAGAAGAACGATAAGCATAAACATAAGAACCAACACGGACTGTACCTTTAAGAATTTCATTTGTAGCTTTAAATGGTGACGAGTTCATTTGTATTCTATTTATTGGACTTTCAAGTATTGTATGAACTATTTATTACTTTGTATTCACTTAACACTTTGAACACTTGTTAAATAGAATTGTGAAGATTTGCCCCAGGCCTCAGAGGCAGGACGCTCTGACTTGCGTTCTCAGTGTCTCTGATTTCTCATCACTGACCCCACCTGGGTGTGCTCCCTTCACCAACCTGACCATGCTCCATGAGGGAAGAGTTCTCTTGTAAGCCATCTGTGAGGGGAAGGGGTGGTGAGGATACCCTGGATCCTCTTGGTCCTCCCAGTGGCGTAGCTGCTGTCTCCCTGTCTAGCCTGGGGGTTCTGCACTCGCCCCCGCCCTTCAGTTCTCCACCCGAGGAGGCAGGCCTCTGCTGGCTGGGTGCCAGCTCTCAGCCCTTGTTGGAGCCCCCCTGCTTCTTTCCTCCTCTGCTTGTCTGCTTTCCTTCTTGTGCTTTGCACCTCGCCCGCTCTCTCCCTCTATCCTTGCTACTGCCATCATGCTTCCTCCTCCCAGCCTTCCTTTTGAACCTTCCACCTCTCCACCTCGACCCTGCCCCCTCCACGGCATCTTGGTGCTTCTCCTCATCCATCCCTGTGCCCTTCCAGCTTGGCTGCATAGGGCGTGCTCACGCTGTTCAGCCCTCGCAGCTTTTGCATGCGCCTGGCTCTCATAGCCACTTCTTGAGGTCCACCCCTGCTGCAATCCACAGTGTCGTGTTTCCCAACTGGAATATTTGCTCCCTGAATCCCCCTAACGAGGTGAGCCAACACAAGAATCTTTAAGGTTATTTAAGAACTATTGATCAATTTCTTGTGGGAGATTCTTGGTTGAGCTGTGAGCATTTTCTCCTTTGGGAGCCTCTTTGTTTGAGAGAAGCACTCTTGGCCAACAGGATGCCTGGGTCCAAGAGCATCCACAAAGCTTCAAATCTTTTCCTTTAGGGAGACTGCAACTCCATCCGGAACAAGAGATATCCCCATTCCTGGGTCAGATCTTCCTCCTAGTAGAAGCACCTCCATTTTGTTGTGATTGTTTCAGCTGACTAGTCAAGGCAGCACATCATCCCTTATGGAGGGGGGAGGAAACAAGATGGGAGAGAGTAGGGTAGGATAGGGTGGCCAGATTGCCTGCTCTTGGTCTTGGTCCTCCACTGCTGCTCAATAGGGTGGAAAGAAAAAAAAGAAGGGCTATAGGGTTGCCAGTTCCCCTGGGGCTCAAACTGGGGGATGGGGGGATTGGTGGGTGGTGCCGGTAGAACTTACCTTGATGCCATTTCTGGAGCAATGCAAAAGCAATCTGAAGCAGGAAAGAGCGTGCTTGGGGGGGGGTGTCAATCCATTCCCATGCCTTTCTTCTCACTGGACAGGTGAGAAGTGGTGGGAAGTGGAGGCTGGGAGCAGAGGATCCCTCACCCCTACTGGGGGAATGGGATCCCTGAAGGGCTGTAATGGCATCCTACGACACTGTGATGTCACTTCAGGCTGTGTAACTGGAAGTGACATCACCATGTTGCAGGACACTCTAGGATTTCCCCAAAATTAGAGTAATTGTGGTATGATATTCAACTGATCCCCAGAATTACCGTCCAATAAGCTTGCTGGACATAGCTGCCAAATTGTATAGCAAATCTCTGCTGTGTAAACTGGAGGATTGGGAAGCCTCCAACCAAGTCATCTATCCTGAGCAAACTGGCTTCCGCAAAGGGCACTGTACCATCGACCATTGTCAAGCCCTCTACCAACTAGCGCCCCAAAGTATCATGGGCCCCACTAAATCTCTGTATGCGGCCTTCGTGGACTTAACAGCCGATTTTGACTCCATTGACAGAGAACACCTCTGGATGAAGCTGGCTGCCTCAAACATGGATAGGAGGGTATTGTTTCTTCGGTGGGAATTCCATTCCAACATCTTTGCAAAAATCAGGGTGGGCACCTCAGGCTCTTTAACAGAGGCAATACCAATTCTGAGAGGGGTAAAGCAGGAATGTGTCCTGGCCTGTTTGCTTTTTAACCTGTATCTAAATGATATTACCCCAACGTTATCCGGTCGTGAGTTTGTCCCCCCCCCCCCTCTTTAGGATCTCAGAAAATATCAGCTCTTTTTATATGCTGATGATATGGTCCTGGTCTCTCTTACCCGTGTTGGCCTTAAAAGGCTTTTACATAAACTTGGTGACTTTTGCAAAGAAGAGGCCTTAAACATCAATTACGCCAAGACAAAAGTCTTGGTTTTTAGGAAAAGGTCTCATAGGTACAAGTGGACCATAGATGGAACCACGATAGAACAGTGCAGCACCCAAAATTAGAGTTTCGGGGAAATCCTAGAACATCCCAAAATGCAGTGATGTCACTTCTCGTTATACATCTTCAGGATGCTGCTTTGCTAAGTCTTTAACCCCCACCTCCAGTCTCTCAGGAGTTGCTAACCAAGGTGACAACACTAAAGCAGGAACCAGTGGAGGGAAAGGGATTTCCCCACCTGCAGGAGTCCTGGTGGATCTTCCTCTCGTTATGCATCAAACACATGTAGCAGACATAGTAGCTTCAGTGATTAGTGGCTTACATGTATATTTCAGCTCATGAAAAATTGCTCAGACGCTTTTTATTATTTTGAATACTACCATCATTCTATTGAACAAATAGTACCATTCATCATTTTAGACTGCAACTTACTGTTCCTTTCTCTTACAGTCCTCTCTTCCTCTTTAAAAGCATTTATTTTTCTTAAAGTGACAGACTAGAAACATGAAATTTGAGAACATTTATACCCACTTTTCTCCTCTCGTGGAGCCAGACCAAGGAATGGAGCTGTGATCTTCCTCCCCAGACTGAGTTCCATGCTTATCAATCAGCTAGTACAGAGTGATCCGGAAATCTATTTTCCCCTTGCATTCAACACACTTTGGTTTTTAACTCCCAAAACTCAGTAAGTGCCATGGAATCCCCAGATACCATGTTCAGGATTGCTGCTCTAAAAGATGAATATTGCTGAAATGTTTTAAAAGAACTCAGTGACATTTTGCTAGTATCCTGAAACTAGTCAGTCCTACCCACTTCTATCATTACTTATGGATTAGGTTTATATATAGATGCCTTTAAGGCTTTCTGCCTGCTCCTACTCACTTGCTTAAGTTCATTATTCCTTCTGTAGACACTCTGAAATGGTCTAGTTTAGCCTTTTGGGGTTGCTGCTTGTAGAGCAGACTAGCTGACCTTCTTGCCCTACAATTTTAACTGCAAGCTGTGTTACTGACTTCTTTCTTGTATACTAGCACTCAAATCCCTCTAGGTGGTGATGCAATTGCAAACAAGACTTGTTTATTTTAGGCAGTCATACACTCTGATCAATGTTTGATTTTCTGTATCTCTTTGATGAGAAAAGCCTTTGCCTCTCTGTCAGTGTATATGGGAAGAAAAGGAAAAGGTTCAGTGACTTAACTCAGCATTTCTATTATTTATCAAAGCAATTCTCTCCCTTCAGCAAATTGCAAATCTGCTCCTGCCTAAGGTGGGTTCTCCCCACCTCTTCCCTGAAAACTTTAAAGTTTACTTGAATTTTTTCCCCCTAGTTGGGTAGACAAATGTAATTTAGGCTAGCTGGTAAGCAGCATATAGCGCTCAGTTCATTTGAGATATGCTGTTAACAAAGCATCATATTTGCAGACAAAGATTTGCCAAAATTGAAAGCGATACCAATGTGCAAGGATTCAGCTAAACACTGCTTTCACACACATTGGATAATGTACTTTCAAGGCACTTTAGTGATCATTTGGAACTAGAAGCAAAAAAAGCTACTTGCAAATGATCACTAAAATGCCTTGAAAGTGCATTATCCAATGTGTGTGAAAGCAACCTAGTGTATTAAGGGCTTGAAAGTTTTTTTAAAAAAACCCTCCTGAGACGTGTGAAAACAGAGCATGCTTAAAATTAGTGCTATAGGAAGGGACAATGTACCACAGCCATGGATATGTGTATTTGGAAAAATATGGACAGACTATGAGTGAGTGTATGAGTATTCACATTAGAGGGTTAGAAGTTTCCAGTTGACTAATATTGTAATTTTATGATTGGTGGAAGGGAGCATTATTCATGGGATACTTCTTATGTGTCTTTATTTTGAAGTAAGAAAATGCCTTGTTAAATTGAAACCTATCACATACACACTCATGTACATCAGATTCTCTGGCCATATTTTGAAAGTTTTCTTTGAATCTCATCTGTTTTAAAGGTTTTTAGTCCTTTCTTTCCCTATCTCTAGACCATTAATTAGGTTGTTTCTATATTTGTAAAAATATACAATAAAGAAATTTAAAATATAATTTTAATTAGCTTTGGTATATCATAGCAATTTGTCTACCACAAGTTGGATCAGTGTATGATGTGTTGGTTTAGCACTGGTAATGATATTTATTATTGAGGAACAATCACTTGAACAGTCACTCAATACTTACTTCCTTTACTACTAGCCTGCAGGATGTATCAGATTGTAAATTGACATTAGACTTATGCCACCTGAAAGGTTAAGAATTAAGAAGAATCCACTTTCTGTACATTCGCAATTGATGTAAAAAAAGAAAAGATGGATAATTCCAAATTGAAGTTTGATATCAGATTATTTCATTTTTATACAAATATCACAGGGGGGACTGCTACTCCAGACATAACTGGATAGATTTGCATTTTAAATAGAAATAAAACTTGTCTACTTGAGAGATATTATATACCAATAGCCAAGTAGCCTTGATCTGAGGATACTTATATCCCAAGTGGAACCCTGAACAGACAAGACAGATCTTCTACACACTTGAAAATTACTGCAGGTTTGCAGAAAAATATGAATTATGCATTTAAAAAAACAACAACCAATACCCAGAATGATAAAAGGAGTATCTGTAGCTTTAAACAGATGCCCTCAGTAGCTGTTGCTAGGTAACCATGACAGTTAGCCAGCCAGTATTCCAGGTTTGGTTGCTGTCAGTAAAAGGCAGAGAGAGGGGGCAGGGCCCTTTCCAGAACTGTTTTGGCCTTTGAGAGAGAACTCATTGAGGCCAGGAAAAGCAACCATCAGACAACTTGATACCACATGACTTGCATGATTCAACCAGACCTGGCTGCTTCCTATTGTTCAACAACAGCTCTCTCCCCCAAGCCATTGGAGTGAAGTGGTTAAAGTTTCAGAGAAGGTTGTCGGAGACCCAGGTTCGAATCACCACTCTGCTGGGGAAGCTCACTGAGTGGCTTTGATCCAGTCACACACTCTCAGCCTAACCTACCTCTCAGGGTTGTTGGAAGGATAATATAGAGGCAAGGACAATGATGTAAACTGCTTTGAGTGCCCATTGTGAAGAAAGGCAGCATATAAAGAAAGTAAATTAAGAAAGATTGGTGAAGATAGGGGCATATAAAAGGGAGGTCGTTTAGTAGGTTTGAAGGAGAGAAGGACATAGGGAAAGGTGAGCATATGGTGGCTGCCAGGAGATGGGAAAAAGGAAATAGTGTTGGGAATGGGATTCAGGGGAAAGTGAAGTACCCCCAGCAAGTCCTTGCAGGTATCTTGAACACCATGACATGCCCGCTTTATATACAATAAGCAAGTTTTAATCCAGCGCTCACTTGTGTTTCTAGTCAGCCTAGTCAAGCCTCAGCAGCCACCAGTTTGCTACAGGAGCCCTGAAGGACCATGACTGAAGAACATGAAAAGCAGAAAGCTGTCCCCTAGAGGCTGCTTGTACACATTACAACACCCACCATGCAACTGGGCCATAGAGGAGAGGCTGCTGTTGGGGAGGGGAAAAGGTGAAGGCAAGGGGGACAGACGATGGTGGATACGAAGCACCTAAGGAAACAGAAAAAGGAAGAAAGGCTATGAGGGGCAGAGAAAGACATGGTGAGAGAGGGGGAAACAAGCCTTTGCAGATCTGCACTTGTAAAATACTAATAGTCAAGAAGAAGAGTGTCATATATGCCTGTCTGCATATCTGCCATGAATGTATTATGTACTGGTCCTCTGAGGGCATGAGAAGTTTTTTACTGATGTTAAAGCAGTAGGTTATCTCACAAGTGTTTACTTCCTCTTTCCCTGCTATCTCCAGAAGTGTCCTTGAAGACTGGCTGCAGCCAGCTCGAAATGCATCCTTCTTGGGAACTGAGATGATTTCATTCTTAGTTCTGTCTAGCCTAAACCTAGCTTCTCCCTTTCACCCCCCTGGCTCTTTTGCACCCAAAACTTTAACAGTCCTTATCCTGGTGGCGGGAATGTTCCCTATAACTAACATCACCAACCCCATTTACAACACTTATGCCAATTCACTTGTCTGAGCACCTTGAACTTGATGGATCTCTAATAAAGTTACTTCAACCAATACACTTGCGTGTTTGCTGTGGAGAACTTGGGGATTCTACCTGCCAAGGACTGACACTGAGAACACAATAGCTGGTGTAGCATGGTGGTTATTTAGCTACAAAACAGCACTTTGCCAGTTCAAATCTTATTACTGCCATGAACTCACCTGTTGGCTTTGGGTAAGCCAGTCCTCTCAACCTCAGCTCCTCAGCTATATTGTGGGGATAATAGAAAAGAGCAAGCTTCCATTAGCACCTAAAAGACTAACTTCTTCTGAAGAAGTGAGCCATGACTCATGAAAGCTCATCCTCTACCACAAATTTTGTTAGTCTTATAGGTATCACTGGACTCTTGCTCTTTTCTAATGCTACAGACAGACTAACCCAGCTACCCATCTTGATCTATCTCCTGTGGGGATAATAACACTGAATTCATTCACTGCTCTGAATGTACAAATTAGCTGTTATTATACAGCAGGTCTTCTTTATATGCCCTGACCTGGATAGCCCAGACAAGCCTTTTCAGATCTCAGAAGCTAAGCTGGGTCAGCCTTGGTTAATAATTGGATCGGAGGCCTCCAAAAAAAGACCAGGATTGCAGAGGCAGGAAAACCACCTCAGTTAATCTCTTGCATTGAAAACCCCAGAAGGGGTTGCCATCGGTCAGCCGTGACTTGAAGGCACTTTCCATCACCACTTCTTTATACCTTAGCTGAGTTTGGAAAATTAACCCACAAAGGTAACTTCCTGTGGTTCCATTCAAGTAATGGAGAAAAATGACTCCAAGAGCTTGTGAAACAGAGAAGAGAACATTTCAGTAAGGAAGAAAGATGAGCTGAGACGGTAGAACAGTTTGGGTTACTTATTAATGTTCTACTCCAATTACAACTTAAGTGCCGCTATAACCACAACCTTCTGGGAAATGAATCCTCTTCATGCAAATGTAGGCATTTCTTCACTAAAAGAGCAGCCTCTAAAGAGCTGCACTGACATCACCCAGTAGGCTATACTCATAGAATCATAGAGTTGGAAGGGGCCATCCAGACCATCTAGTCCAACCCCCTGCCCAGTGCAGGATCAGCCTAAAGCATCTCTGACAAATATTTGTCCAGCCTCTTCTTGAAAACTGTCAGTGAAGGGGAGCTTCTGTGATACTCAGTACCACAACCGCAGCTGCACATGTCTACAGGGACACCATGCAAGGCACACGTCCATCCAGTGCTTTGTGAGCTTTACTGGCTCCTGGCTGAATTCCAGATCTGGTTCAAGGTTCTGGTTCTGACATTTAAAAACCTTAAAGGACTGGATCAACATACCTGTGGGACTGCCTCTCCCAGTACATCCCCTGGAGGGCCTTGCACTCAGCAGATAAACAGCTACTGGTGGTCCCCAGTCCAAGGGACATTCATGTAGCCTCAACCAGGGCCAGGGTTTTTTGGCCCTGGCACAGGCCTGGTGGAACTCCCTCCTACAGGAGAAGTGAGCCCTGCAGGATTTGTTACCGTGCTGCAGGTCCTGTAAAATGGAGATGTTCCACCAAGCCTATGATTGAAGCTCGACATCTGTTCCCGCCCCCCGCAACTGCCTGAGAGCCACCATCCTGCCCTGAGGATGATTGTTGCATTTTTTGTACTGTTGGCACTCTATTGTCCTAGCACAGCCTTTAAAACTGAATTTTCCACTTTAGTAGTAACTGGTTTTATGTTTATTAACTGTACTTTAATTTTGTATTTAATTTCTGTTGTGAACCGCCTTGAGCCCGTTTGCGAGGAGGGCAGTATATAAATGTAATAAACTAAAACTGAACCTTAATGTAGCTGAACTCCAACCTAGTTCATGGAACAGTGGTCCTAGTTCACAATAAAGTGGTAAACCTGAGTTTTCAGGTGTGGCATCTCATGACTGAATACTTCATATACAAAACACACACACAAACCCAGCATAGAGAAGTATATGTCAAGGAGATGGGTTCAGGCCTAGTCTTCTCCCAACATGCTGTTTTTCTGTGCTATGGGAACTTTCTGTATGGAGGAATTTTCAATCATGGCTGCTTCCATATGGAGACAGTCCTCTGTGTAGTACTCACTGCTTCTGTGACTGCAGAGGCATTCGCAGTGGCAATAGGGCAACCGCATAGAGGTTTTCCCTCTACTTTTCTTGCCTAAGCCATTCATGCCATTTCTTCCCTGCCTCCAGAGATCTTTTATATCAGGCTTTTGAAAAGAATTGGTAATAGCTATATTGCTATATTTTTATAATATTATATATAATATTATAACAATCTATTGCAATGTCGAAGGCTTTCACAGCCGGAGAACGATGGTTGTTGTGGGTTTTCCGGGCTGTATTGCCGTGGTCTTGGCATTGTAGTTCCTGACGTTTCGCCAGCAGCTGTGGCTGGCATCTTCAGAGGTGTAGCAGTGTAGTGACACTGAGAGATCTCTCTCTTTTGGTGCTACACCTCTGAAGATGCCAGCCACAGCTGCTGGCGAAACATCAGGAACTACAATGCCAAGACCACGGCAATACAGCCCGGAAAACCCACAACAATCTATTGCAAGTTGCAACAATGCACTAGTTCCCAACTTTCACTTTAAAAAACAGTCTCTCTCTTTTGAGCTAGAGAGAAATGTGCAGCCAGTATCTTTCTACTTATAACTCTGTCACCCAAGGACCAGAGACTCACTTTTTAAATAATGAAATAAAGAAAGCTGGGAACAAGTACATTGTTATAGCAATGCAGTTATTACATTTTTTTTAAGACTTCCAGTAATGGGGGATAATAGCCAACAAAAAGACTGAGGTAAGGAAAATGGCAGGAACTGAACAAATGCATGCCTTCCCATCCACATGATCTTACCAAAAAAATTATATAAAACCAGGTATGGAGAAAATTGCAGAAAAGCAGGGGGGAACAGGATGAATAGAGTGGGTCCTGCTGAAAACAGCATTGCCAAGGCAGAGCAAAACATCCATGTGAAAATAGCCCATGAGAGCCTCCACGTATCGCTGAAATGGTCCAGCACATACGTAGGTTTGCCTATGGTTGTCAGGACCCTCAAGGGCCAAACCTGGTGTGTTTGTGGGAGGCCTGGGGTGATAGAGCAGGAGGCAGCACAGTACTCACCCTTCCATGTGCGCTTTGCACACACATGTTCCTGCACTGCCCCATGGCACTATAAACTGACATCATTTTCCTGCGTGACAGGGAAGCAACAGGTCGTGCCTGGGGGCGAGTCATTAAAAATCGTCCTTAAACTTAGTGTTTGAGAGTGATATTTAATAAATCACACACCTCTCAGCACAACCCATGGATTCCCCATTGAGATGGAAAATATCATTTTAGGTGCCAGTGGGAGGGGTGTTTGTGCTCTCCACATGCATGCCAGCAGGTGAGTGGAGGCAGGGGGCAGGGGATTTCCCACCCCAAGTGGGGAGATGGCACCCTAGGGTTGCCAGTCCCCTAGTGAGGATGAGGATCCCCCACTCTCAGCCTCCATCCCCTGCTACCACTCTCCTGGCCACTGGGGGGAAAGCGCAGGAAAGGGCTTCTCAGGGCATGGTCCCAGCACAGCATGACGATGTCACTCCCAGGAGTGACATCATCGTGCAGGCCCCAGGAGTGCTCCCATGCTTTGCACTGGGTCAATTTGAGTCTCACTCCCCAGGGCCTGTATGATAATATCACTCCCAGAAGTGACGTCATCAAGCCACGCTGGGAGCATTTGTACGCTTCGTGTGCATGCACAGACAACCAACAGATGAGGAGACCTGGCAACCCTATGGCACCTCTAGATTTATCATAGCACAAAATAGGTGCGGGGGAGGCGATTGGGCCCCCGGAGGGTCCCGGCGGAGATCCCCAGGGCCAGTTGTGTCGGTCACCTGCGGGGCCAGGAAGGAATTTTTCCCATGAGGGGCCAGATTGGCCTAGGCCCTTTGGTGTTTTTTCGTCTTCCTCTGGGTATTGAGGTTGGGAACCAAGGTCGGGCTGGCTCCAACATTATTACAGCAGTTGGAGCATTGGTGGGGAGTTTTGAGGCATTGGGCCAGATCCTCAAAGGGTGACTGGGGCATTTGGGCACTTTACCTGGACAGATCAGAAGGCAATGGCCTACCAGCATGGCTGGCAGCAGAAGAAGGTTGGCCGTGGTGCCCAGCATGGGGCTGGAGTGGTATGCATCAGTTCAGCAAGTGAGCTTGCCAATGCCAGCGAGGATCCATTGCCCATATGTCTGGCCAATGCTCCATCTAGCTGTAATCAATAAAGTTGTGGCCATTCCAACCAAATGATGGTGTCTGTGTGAGTCATTGCCGGAACTCAGACCAATGTAGCACATAGGTGACAAATGAGGCATGCTGACTTACCAGCTGGCGGAGTTGTCACCGGAGGTGAGGACAAAGTGAAGGCGTGGTTGAGCCCAAAGAGGAGGAGTGTCCTTTCCACCACTAGCCTGGAGAGTGGTCAGCGCCATTACTGGCTATCCATGGCAGGAGCAGCACATTCCCCACCACCCGCCACTCTCTGGGCAGCAGGGGGGCTGTTACAACTTTATGGGTTGGGTGGTTTTGAGGCATTGGGCCGGATCCTCAAAGGGTAAGTGGGGCATTTGGGCACCTCACCCCAACAGATCAGAAGGCATTGGCCAACCAGCATGGCTGGTGGCAGAAGAAGGTTGGCTGTGGTGCCCAGCATGGGACTGGAGTGGTATGCATTGGTTCAGCAAGCAGGCTTTCCGATGCCAGCGAGGATCCGTTGCCCATATGTCTGGCCAATGCTCCATCAAGCTGTAATCAATAAAGTTGTGGTCATTCCAACCAAACAATGGTGTCTGTGCGAGTCACTGCTGAAACTCAGACCGACGTAGCACATAGGTGACAAATCACAGCACAAAATAGGCTTTGTCAAGTTCCATTATGAACAATCAAGCAAAAATTAAACTAAATCAACCACTATTTTTAGCTGCTATTTCTATATGAAGCTTTCATTTTGGCTGCTTTTGGACCTCACAAAGAGCATTTTAGCAACGCTTAAACTGCAGGTAATCAAAGCCACAGGAGCCATTTCATGTCTTATTTTAATTCAATGCCCACATGGCAGCCATAAATGAGGATGGACAATGGGTCTGTGGTAACACTATGTGTCTCTGCTGTATTGACTTATGTTCATATGACGGCATACTTTCTTCTACAGAAAGTATATTGAAGCATGTAGTATCCTAAATCATGGTTTCACATTCAAAAGATCTTGAACCTGCCATTCAGGGATTCCCATCATTGACCCTTTTCGCACTTACGGTTTAAACCGCCATTTATGAGCATTCGCCCCGATCGCAGTGGCTTCGGCATTGCACCTGTTCATTTCACACTGTCCACTGCAATTTCGATTTTGGTGTCTGTGCTTCATTTCAAAACCTCGGTGCAATTTTGGGCTTTTGGGGCCTTGTAATTCACGTCACACTTTTTAAAAAAAGATTGAGCATGCGTAGTAACATTGCAATGTTGGAACCCTTCCCCCCTTTTTGCTGATTGGGCTGTCCCCTGCCCACCGGAGAGGCAATTGGTGGCAGAGTTCTGGGGGAAAACATGTACCACTCTCATTTTTTTAAATCAAGCCAGGAAAGGGTTAAAATGCTGCCGATTAATCTCCTCCCAGGAAGCAGAGGCTTGTTTCCAAAGGGCTGTGCAAAATTCTTGGGTTTTTTCCTCCTCTTTAGCAAAGTCTGAAACATGCCTGGGAGGGAGGGAAAAGCAGCCATTTAATCTTTTCCTGGCTTTTAAAGGAACATTACAACGTTGCAACCCATTCTTGTCTTTAAAAAAAAAAAAGAATGTGTGTGCATGCCCTAAGGGAGGAAGGAGAAAGCAGCTATTTAACACTTTCCTTGATTTTAAAGCCAGGAAGAAAGTGCATGAACATTACAACGTTGCAACCCATTCTTGTCTTTTAAAAAAAAAAGAATGTGTGTGCATACCCTAAGGGAGGAAGGAGAAAGCAGCTATTTAACACTTTCCTTGATTTTAAAGCTAGCAGGGAATTAGCAGCAAGCTTAGAAATCATTCCTGGCTTTTGGAAAAAAAAAACAGCATGCATACGGAAGGAAACCAAAGAAGCAGCCTTATGACCCTCAGCTCGCTTTACTAAAAAAAAGGGTGGACAAGGAGTTCAGAGAGCTGAGGAGGGTGGGAGTGGTTAATTCTGCACAAACCAATCAGCTCCCAGGGAAAAGGAGAGGGGGGGAGAGAAGCAAAAAGGAGGCAAAAGTGTTCACATTAGCAAAATGCGGGCCAGCTGCCAGTCGGCAGCGAACTTAAAAAAACATCGGGGTATGTCCGCAGGGGGAAAAATCGGGGATACAGCGGACAAAAAGCGAGACTGCATCCCATGACTGCTTTTAAGTGTGAAAACCTTGCAAACATGGGATGTGGAACAGGTACAAACGCGCTCTAAAAACCGAGTGCGAAATGTACCATACAGGTGGAGTTTTACTACATGCAGCCAAATGAGCATAGCTCTTTCACACACCTTTTCAGGCAGTTATTTTGTGCTTTTCATTCACTTAAACTGGAGTATTTTTACTTCTGCCATATATTGTTGGCTTACTATTATGCGACACAAGGGGGAGGAGTGACTATTCTGAGAAAACACATTGTGCCAGTGGCATAGTGTGGTATATCATTATGCTCTGCTGGCACAGAGGGATTTGATAAAATGCTCTTTGTGAGATCTGAAAGTCTTTAATAAGGAATCAGGTTGGAATAGCAGCTAGTTTTATTTTTTGCTCTAATGTTTGTAGTGATCTATGCCTACTACATGATGTATAATGTCTTGAGTTATACCACTTGAGCTGTACTATCCTGAGGGGTTTCTGGATGAGACATTCTCTAGGCTTCACCAAAGAAATCCATCATTTCTGTTTTGTTCCTGTTTATTATTCTCTCCATCCCTGGCACTTATTCTTTTTACATTTTAACCACCCTCCTATGTTCCCATTTCCCCCTTCTCCTTGCCTATTTCCAGATTTGTCAGGTTGCCATGGTGATTGAATCCAAGTTTGGAGTGATCCTGACAGTACTTAGATCTCCTGGAGACTTTGTTTTTCCACTAATACTTGGGTTGTATGAGCACTGGTGGAATTAGAAAAATATGAGGGCAGACTAAATGCATTCTGAACATATGTCATTAATCTCATCTCCCTTTGCTCCAGGTTAATTACAATCTGATACCCTCAATCTGTTTCTGACTTTCCCTGGTCAGCCCTGCGACACATGAAATAATGATAAAATAAGAGATGGGCCCTTGAGCATGGGCTGAATGCTTTTCCCTCACCACAAAGCATATGCAACCACCACACCACTAGGATTAATGAGCATGAATTGATGATCAGGCAGCAAATATCTGCTATCACAATATTTGACTGTATGAGGGGACTTGGCCAGTTCTGAACATCTCAGAGGGCCTTGAGCTCCCACTGGCCACAATTTCCCACCTTCCAATAGAATAGTCTGACATAGTGATTTAGCAGAGCAGTTCTGTAGCCATAGGCAGTAGTGAAACCATATCAGCTTGATGATGGATTAGAAAGCATATCAGCATATATTCATTTATCCATTTATGACAGTTGCACAGTAAGAATTCATAGCAACTGAAAACCTGCCTGTTTTCTTAATATGGTGACAGATCACAATTTGGGGTAGACAGCATCAGGACAAAATCCCCTTCGCTAGATTTTGGGGCTAGATATTAATTCCACTAAAATATCTCTTAAAATATTTTTCTGAGCACCAGCTTAGAATGAATGTCTTTTTCACCAAAGAAGTGCCACTGTCCAAAATGGAAACATTTCAGTCTACTAGAGAGTAGGTATATAGTGTAGTAGATAAATGGTTAAATACGCACCAGGGAGGCTTGACCTAGCCAGCTATAAACATACGAAGAGCCCTGATGGATCAGACCAGTGGTCCATCTAGTCCAGCATCCCCTCTCTCACACTGGCCACTGGCCAGCCAGTTGCAATCAAGGGCCAACAACAGGGCATAAAGGCTGAGGTCTTCCCCTAGATTTGCTTCCTAGCACTGGTATTAAGAAGTTCAATGCCTCTGAATGAAGAGATTCCCTTCAATCACCATCGCTAGTAGTCACAGACAGATATATTCTCCATGACTCTGTCTAATCCCCTTTAAAAGCTGTCTATGTGGCAGTGAATTCCTCTGGCAGTGAATTCCACATCTTAATCTCTCATGTAAAGAAGTATTTCCTTTTGTCTGTCCTGAATTTACTGCCCACCAACTTGAGTTCTAGTATTATGGGAGATGAAGCAACAGTTCTTTTTGTCCACCCTCTTGACTGAGTGCATAATTTTATCAACCTCTATCATATCCTCCCTTAATCTGAAAATCCCAGATACTTCAGCCTTTCCTCATATGACAAGTGTTCCAAGCCCCTAATCATCTTGGTTGCCCTCTTCTGTACTTTTTCCAGCTCTGCAATATCCTTTTTCAGATACGGTGACCAGCACTGCATACAGTATTCCAAATGAGGCTCCGCCATAGATCTATACAGGAGCATTCTAATATCGGCCACTTTATTTTCAGTTCATTTCCTGATGATCCCCAGCATCAAGTTTGTCTTTTTCACTGTTGCAGCACACTGAAATCAATGGGCTTAGATTGGAGTAACTTTGCTTAGGATTGCGCTGTTAGTCTCAGCGAGTTCACAACACACTAGAATACACTTGAAGTTGGGATTTTTTTTTGTTCCAAACCTTACAGTATGTACATTGAACTTCATTTGCCACACTGTTGCTCACTCACCCAGTTTATGGAAATTCTCCTGGAGCTCTTCACAGTTGGCTTTCATTTAAACCATTCTGAATAGTTTCATGTGATCTGGAAACTTGGCTACTACACTGTTCACCCCCAGTTCTAGATCATTTATGAAAAATTAAATAGCACTGACCCCAATACCGATCCTTGTGAGATCCCACTGCTTACTTCTCTCCATTGTGAGAACTTTCCATTTATTCCCAACCTTTGTTCCTGTTGTTTAACCCATTTTTAATCCGTAAGAGAACCTGTCCTCATCCCATGACCATTAAGTTTCCCCAGGAATTTTTGGTAAGGAATCTTGTCAAAAGCCTTTTGAAAGTCTAAGTAAATAATTTCTACCAGGTCACCCTTATCCACATGCTTGAACTCCAAAAGATTGGTGAGGCAGAAATGTTGCAGAAATATTGGTTTTCCTTGAGCAGACTTTGTTCATCTATGAGCCTAATAATTTGTCAGGGGCTGTTTCTCCCCAACACTTACTGGAGCTGTCAGGGAGCAACAAGATAGGAGTAGTGACAGTCCAAGCACTCCTAATGTTGGAAATGATGAGACTGCTGGGGGATGAGCCAATGTGGAGGCAAGGGTACCACCTGCCCAACATGCTGGCAAGTCAGACACCAGTGAGGGACAGGCAGCCCGACCAATCTCCTGTGCCACAAACGCAAACAAGCAACTGGCGGGAGAGCCAGCTCAGAGCAAAGGGCTCTGCCCTCTTCAGATACTGATGGGAAAGGCAGAGCTGGCAACAGGAGCAATGTGGTTTGCCTTGGGCAAATAGGGAAGCTGCAGCTGCAGCAGGGGCCAAAGGGTTCGGGGAGGGACCTGGCCCTCATTAAATGTCTATATGCCATACATACAAATGTATATAAAGTTGTAAGGTCTGCCATCCACTGAATTATGGGAGGTGGACATTTTTCTCACCAACATTGTAATATAGATCTTTTAGATACAATAAGGGCACGGAGGGTCAATTTCCACTGATTATCAAGTAGATTCCAGGATACAGGCAAGTAATTTAAAAGTATATAAACATCCTCAAAGATCAAAGGGTATTCTAATATGAAATTAATATGAGTAATAACTTCCTCCCCAAGAGGTTGAAGTAATGAGTAATAACTTCCTCCCCAAAACATAGCCAAGCATACGCTTAAAAGATGCATCCTGTAAACTACAAAGCCAGCAATTAGATACTGTACTTTACCATAGTATAAAGTACTACTTTACTGTAAAGTACTATAAAGATACTGTGCTATAAAGACACTGTACTTTACTATAAAGGCACTGTGTCTAATATACCCTAAACATAATTTTTTGCTGAATAAGTTGCAGCTTAAGAGCAACAGAAGTAATCGGTATGGTATTTAACGCCTTATCACATTGCTTTGGCAAAATGGGGCGATCTAACTCCTTGGCCGTCGTCACACGGGCGTTTATTCCGTCAAATTTCCATTATGTGGCGCTATTGTTCCTATCGGCGCCATGACGCAATCTTTTGTCAAATACCGTCTCCTCCCGCTTCGAGTTGTTCACACTGTAGCGCTCTGTGCCGTCATTTTGAACGGGCACAGAAAAAACTCCTCCCCCCTTTTTTAAAAAAATTTTTCCGCTTTATTGCGTTATAATGACATTACATCGTTATAACCAAACGTTAGCCCAACCCCAAAAGAGCAGGATAGGTTGGCCAAGTTTTCCCGCCCTGGAAGCAGCTTGAACATTGGCTAAGATTGTTTTTCTTCCTAATTTGAACATCCATAAATATACTCTTGTTCTGAGAAAAACCCCTGTCTGACGTGATCCCCATCGCCGAAGACTCAACCATGGCTCCACCGAGTGAACTTGTAGTTCTGGTGGCCCAACTGGTTGTTTTGATGGTTCAGAGCACGTTCACTCTGTGCCATGCACACCTGCGATCCCTCCGTCGGAGGCGAAGGGCAGCGGAAAGACTTTTTCGGTCTATGCTGCTCGAGCAGCATAGAAAGAACACTCTTTCATTGCTTTGTATTTTTATAATATTATGACGTTATAGTGATATAAGGACGTTTTTTTAAAAAAAAAAAAAGGAGCTCGCTGCAGGAGAGCGCGAAAGGGCGTCTGGGATAACGGGTCAAGATAAGAAAGGGAAAATTCCGTCATTATGGGATAGAAATCGATGCCGGATGGTCACACGGAAGCAGATTATAGCGCGAAAATTGAGACCAGAGGAGAAATCTCAGACTCGCAACAGTGCCAGAATAAGGTGGGAATTTTGCGGTAGATTGCGCAATTTTCGCGCTAATTTTAAGCCCGTGTGACGACGGCCCTTATTCCATTCATTCCTAAGATTCTGCATATCATATTTATTAACTGACATGAAACACTTAAAAACAAATGTAGATTTCGTTTTTACAGAGATTCAGTAAGAGTTTCCAAAAGTCGGGGAGACTATAAAACACTCAATGCTGAAAAGCTGTACTTGGATACCAACAAATGTTGTAGTTGTAAATACTGCCATTCAGCAAAAGTTGACAAATCATATGATCTAAATCTCAGCTGAGAAAAATAACAAAAACTCATCATCATAACCTATCAATTTATCCGAAGTAAAAATCCCCCTATCTGCCCAAGCCTTCTATAAAAAAGATTTCCTCCCAGCCCATAATGTTAATTTAGCATGTGAAAATGGGTTAGATTGTTATTGTTGTGTCATAGTTCTCTAACTGCAGAAACTGCAAAAAGAACACAATCCAGTTTAACACGGGTAGACCCCAATGCACTCCATTTGAAAAAGCGGGGACTAGACAAGAAGCCTCCAAAAGAGCCCAAGATGGACAATCCGCCTGGGAGGAGCAGTTCCAATAATTAGTACAAGTTAACAAGTATGCCTGATGATATAAACCAAGATCAGGAAAGTAAAATCCTCCTTCATAATATAGAAGTTGCATCCTCTTTAGAGAAATCCAGTGAGGTAAGGAGTCCCACATAAATTTCCAGAAAAAAAATTAACTTTATGAATATATCTGCAAGGTATATGAAAAGGGATTGCAAACACACCATATATAATTCTCAGCATAATATTCATTTTGAGTGTATTTACTTTTTCCCATAGTGACAGGTTTAAAGTTGCTCATCAGTTCAAATCCAAGGATATATCAGCAAACAACATTAAAATTCAGCATAATTATATACTTAATATTTCTTGGAATCAGTATTCCAAAATAAGTGATGAATATTGATTCTAAGAAATATTAAGTATACATAGTCATTGCTCCTTTTAAATTACACAGTACATTTTTTCCTGCCAACCAGATATTTGAACTTCAAGTCTCACCAGAAGTTTAAACCTTCTTTGTCATTCCTGCTTTGTGATATGGTGCTTATATATATTATTTATATTTTGAACTTCTTTCATGCATAACTAAAATGACCTTGACCTGATGAATCAATCACTGCTTGGCTTCTCCCCAACACTTGGCATGATTTTTTGAGCTTCTAACTTGAAAGAGTACAGAAATCTTTTTTTTTTTTTTAGTCTCTACTAGCACTCATAGATGCTTTTTCAAGTAGCAGTGCTGTTGGGGCAGTGAGAATTTTGCTTATCTTTTGTGGTGGAAAGTGCTGTCAAGTTGCAGGCAACTTATGACGACCCCATAGGGTTTTCAAGGCACAAGACATTCAGAGGAGCTTTGGCATTTAACAACCCTGGACTTTCTTGGAGGTCTTTAGGCCCTGGAAAATGCCTGCCTCACCGCCCACTGGAGGAGACCAGAACTGGTGACATGGCATCCTAATGGCGGCTGAAATTATCCAAGAAGCAACGTTTGTTGCCACCTCATGCCTACTTTTTTCCAGGTTGCATGTACTGGCAAGTGGTGCAAAGCTATTCAATCATATTCCAGGCTACACCGAGTTGTAATCTTACTATATGTTAGAAAAAGTGGGGGGGGGGGGGGAGAGTTAATCCATAATAAGTTCACTGTGAAAAAATTGCCATGTTAAGTAATCCTAAAGCATCTGCTCACGTACAAAGATAACAAGACTAGCTCCCCAAGGTGAACCCTTGTTCACCTCCATTCACAGCTCCTTGTGACACATAAAAGTATAGATGCGTTTTTCCTCCTAATGGCTTTGTAGTCCTACCAACTCAAAGCCAGCTTTGACTCATGTGCCTCTTGGCCCAGAGGCTGCACTTTATAGATCTATACAAAGCATGGTTCCTGTCACTGAGCTTCTGATCCAGATGCAATCAATATGCTGCTCTCTGCAAAATTAAGGTCATTCATGTGCTTACTCCCTCAGGTACTGTCTTAGCCATGTCTTGCTTCCCCAGTGTTCATATAAGAAATCTACATATATGACCAAAGGAAAGACTCTGTTGGTGACTTCCTTGGTAGCTATGTGTGAAATCTGAATTCTGTTTTCCTTGTCCTGATCAGCAAATTCCAGGAGAATCTGCCTATTTACATTTTTGTCAGTTCCTACTGCATTGCTATTCCCTCACTGCTGCCAATGACTTGCATCAATTCAAGGTTGAGGATGGTTTTTGCATATGCAGATTTTGCCCATGAGCACAATGCATCATTTAATTTTATTGCTATCTACTTTAATCACATTTTTCTTCTACACTTTTTCTAAGAGGTGGGGCCATGTCTCAGTGGTACAGCATATACTTTGCATGCTGAAGGTCTCAATTTCAATGCCAATCATCTCCAGTTAAAAGGATCAGGTGGTAGGTGACCTGAAAGACCTCTTCTCCCTGAGACTTCAAGAGCCACTGCCAGTCAGAGGAGACGACAAAGGGTCTGATTCAGTATAAGGCTGCTTCGTGTGTTCCCAGAAACTCAGGACATACATGGAGTTTAGTACCATTTTATGTTAACAACAGCCCTGTGAGGTAGATTAGTCTGAGAAATGGTAACTGGCCCAAGGTTACCATGGAGTTTCATGGCTGACCATTGAACCCATGTGTCCAGAGCCAGCACCATGATATGGTACAGATGAAGACAGTGCTGGCAAGGCAATGGCAGCCACCACCCCCCTCAGGAGATCCACCCCCCGGTGCCCCAAAGAGTCTCACCACCAGGATCCCAGAGGCCTCACAGGAGGACATGATGTCCTGGGAGGCTTAATCAGCTGAGAGGCCACCACCAAGATGAGCGGTGGCCTGAAGAACTTCAGCAGCAAAGAGGCCACCACCGGGTAGCCCGAAGAGTGGCAGCAGTCAGCCTTTCAGGGCTGGGGCAAGCAGCATACTGAACAACAGCCAAGGCATCTGGTGGCCAAAGAGTGGGGCACACTGCCAGATCCCACCTGCTCCAAAGACATGGCTGGGCCTGCCCTGCTAAGCCTGACTCCCAGAAGTAACAGCTCATGGTGGCTTGGGGGCAGGGCTCACTTCAGCCACCGGCAAGATGGCAGCCAGGGTCATCAGCCTGGTCCCCACCTCGATGGGAGATGGTAGGGTGGTGGGGAGGAACAAAGGCACTAGCCCTAACAAGGGAAAGGAACGGGGCCAGGTGGAGGCCATTACTGGGGGCAGAGGCAAATCCCCTGGCCCAGGTGTTGAACCTAGGTCTGCCAGGTCCTCTGGTGGGGACGGGATATCCTCTGCTCTCAGCCTCTGCCTGTGGCGACAGGGGGAAAAGGTAGAGGAATAGGCCTCCCATGCACGCTCCTGGTGCAGCATGACATCACTACCAGAAGTGACATCATGCGCAGGCTCCGAGAGTACTCCCATGCTTTGCACTGGACTGATTTGGGCCCCAGATGAAGTGTGGGAATGCTCCTGGGCCCTGTACAATGTCACCCCTAGAAATGACATCAGTGCGCCTCATCAGGAACACACATGCGGAAAAGGTGAGACTTCTCTCAGGGCCTGTTCCCAAGCCTGTGCCTTGAGTTCTGACACGTATACCCTCCAGCTGAAATTGGTGTTCTGTCTCTGAAGCAACTAATGGATCTAATGGCTCCTCCCATACTACCATGCTATAATGCAACAACATCATTGCAAGACATGGTAATGATGGTAAATTTGCACCTTATATTTTAACCCTGGATCCATAATCTGTCTCTATCTCCTTGCTTGCTTTGAGCTCTGTAGAGCCTGACAAGTAAAATCAACAAGAATGGTAGTGTTGATGTCTCAGAGGTATACACAGCAGACGAGAAATTGGAGTTCAGATCAACACAAAACAAGCACCTTACTAGGGATCCCAGACCCTCGTTGGGGGCGGGGAATCCCCTGCCCCTGCTTCCCCCAATCCGCCCCCACTTACCTAACCGGCAGGGGGGTACACCTTCCCTGCGGGCTTCCCTGCAGCAGCCACCGGGATTGGGCCTGTTTTGATCCGGATCGGGGCTGCTGCAGAGCATGGGAGTGCTCCTGCACTCCACAGTGCCTGAAAATAGGCCCGATCCATGGCAAAATGGGCTCATTTTCGGGCACTGTGGAGCGCAGGAGAGCGCCCATTTTGAGCCCCTGCAGAGCCTGGACGTGCTCCCAGGGGCTGGGCAATGATGTCACTTCTGAAGTGATGTCATCATGCCTGTGGGGGGGGGCGCTTTGCACACACACACACACACACACCCTCTCCCCCAAGGTAAGTGTCAGGCCCCTATCCCCCAGCCAGAGGTTGAGGGTGCCTGGCAATCCTACACCTTACATAAAAGGTCAGAGAAGACATTACAGGGTCTTTTTGCATAGTCTTTTTATAGTAGTATAGCTTGCAGCATCTTTTCTAGATGGCATGGAAGAGGAAAACATATTGCAGATTGTAATTCCTGTCACAATATTTGCAGAATAGAAGGCTCCCCTGCCCCACACACACACTTTGTGTTTCTCATTGTTTGAACTGAAAATGCTACTGCTATTCTGACTTATTTTAGACTGGGTTGACATTTTTTCATTAATTTGATTTTTTAATTAAGTGACGGGCCATGTGACTATTTCACTATGTTCATATTCACAGCCCAGAACACCTTTGAGCAATTTATAGACATTCTGAAGTCTGACTGTACAGTGGCATCTACATGACAAATGACCATGTGCTAATTCAAATCAGGCAGAGACAAAAGAGAAAAACTTTAAAAACCAGGTAAAAGTAAAGGTCAATATACTTTGAAAGAAACTCAGAAAAAGTATTGTGCATCATTCCTAAACTAGCTTGAAGTCTAATGAGGAAAGCAAAACCCTGCCTCCTCCTCACTCTACCTACATACATACCATTGTTTTAAGGATATTTCTTTCAGCCCAGCTCACCTCTGTTATCAGTTAAGACAACAATAGTTAAAGAAAATTAGTGAACTGAAGTCGGAGATTTTCCTCTCCTCACTTGCACATTCCTTCATCTGATAAAATCTCCCATCCTGTTATACATGTGAATGGGTGGAGTGACCACATGAATACACTCTTTTGGTCAAGTTGGGCTCCAAGTGTAGCTCTTCAGACTGCAGTGTGTGGGGGGAAGGAGTCACATGAGAGAACATCCCTCTCTTTAAAAAAGGGAGGTGTCTGTGAATGTATAAAATTCAATGTAAAGGGGGAAAGGCTCTGCCATAACCTGGAGCTGCTTTTTTGAAAGCCAGAGCTAATTCCCCCTCACCTCCGTATTATGTTAGAACTACCTCAACAACATTTCAGTCAGCAGACAGGTAGCCATGTTAGTATATTGTAGCAAAATAGAACAAAAGTTTACTGCCACCTTGTGAGTCAGCAGTCATAAGGCCAAACCGAAATTTTGGCCAACAGTAAAAATAAAAAAGCAAGAACATTTTTTTCTGGCTCTGATGAATTTCATACAATTACAGTTCAAAGCACAGTTCAAAGCATTACCACCAATCATTACTCATGAGGATATGGTTCTGAGCTACACTCTGACGCTTTTGTTTCTGATATTAGTTCTTTCAGCTGGATCAAGCAAATAGCTTCCTGCTGCTGTCCTCTGATTGGTGGAGACCCCCTAGCCCCAACAACAATATCCCGTGTCCCATTTCTTTCATGTGGGCTGGAGCAAACTAAATTCACGGTGCTAATGCTATGAATCTTCCTATTGTGAAATTCAGTTTCATATTTCCTAGAAACTCCGGATAGCCTAGCAACATCATTTCCAGAAGAAGGCATCTACTCCAGATTCACAGTGCAATCCTAAGAACACTTTCCTGGGAGTAAGCCCTGCTGAATAGACTGGGTAAGATTCCGAGAGGACCTGTTTAGGATGCTTTCTAAGAGCCTAACTAGACATTAGAAATACAAACTGCATGAGTTCGCCACAGAGACTTGCGGCTATCTCTATTGATTTGAGAGGAACTCAACACTTTGTGAAAGAGTACAGGACCCCTGTAGGAAAGGGCATTTCAGTAACTGCAGCTTTTCTTATTCCTAAATAAATTCCACCTGCTTACATTCTGTCTTTTAACTTCATAAAATCACAGAACTGCCTGTCTTTGCATCTAGTTATTTTTTTACAGTTGGAGCAGTTATTTTAGCCTCTTCTCAATACTGAAGGTATGATACAGCTTATTTATTTACTTACTTTTTTATACCTTGCCTTTCTACCCACTGGGCCCTCAAAGGGGTTCCCATTGTTCTTCTCTCTTCTATTATATCCTTACAACAACCCTGTGATGTAGATTACGCTGGGACAATATGACTGGTCCAAGGTCACCCAGCATGCTTCTATGGCACAGCAGGAATTGGAACCTGGGTCCTGGCTAATCTTCTCATAGGTGTGTGGGCTTCAGAAACTGCTGACCTCCCCTGCAAGGTAGCCAACAGCCTGGAGGAACAAAAAGTGCTGATCCTTTAATAGAGGTGTAATGGGATGTTATTCACCTGGTGATGTTATTTACCTCCATGCCCTGAAAAGCTTCAACTGCCCATTTCTTCATATTAAACCTCTGTTAAACAAGCAGAACATTTCCCCCCCCCCCCTGCTGTTGGCAATTCTACTTCCCTAACATGTCACAGACACTTATTTATGATATTTCCACTCGTCTTACAAAGAGTTCCACTGACATATTACTATTTATTATTTAAAACATTTTAGGTTGTCTTTCCAACCAACTTAGGGCTCCCAAACAAACAAAATGTTTGCAAACAAAAACATTAAAACAAACTAAAAACACATACGGACATCTACAAAACAATTAAAACAAACATAGTCATAGGAACAGGAAGGAAGATCAACAATATGCATAAGTAGCCTCTCTCTGCTTTAATGAGTGCAGTCATTGTCTTTCAGTCTGAATCACCCAAAATACTTTAGGGCTAAGCAGGGATTTGAAACATGGTCCAATATTCTCTAATCAGAGCACCACACTAGGTCTCTACATGCAGGCCCTTCTGACTATAATTTTCACAAAGGCTGACAAATTTAATTTTTATTTAATGTATGGGGAAATAAATCATTAGACACATAAGTAGCTCTTGCCAGTGATGAACAGTACGTAAAATAAAACAATTATTCTAGAGTAGTCTAGATGTCAGTGTGCCCAATCCACAGAAGAATGATCAAGAAATTTATGAGTTTTGTTTTCCAGTCTCCTGTTGCTGTTTTAAAAATATTATACTGAAAGTACGTCTTACAGGTTGCAAAACAAAATCTGGGATAACTGTGAATGTAAGTTTCTGACCAGAAGTTTCATCTTTCAAAATAATTATACTGAAAATACATAAGGTGATAATCTTTGCCCCCCCACCCCAAATTGGAATGAAGAGGCAGACATCAGGTTTGGGAACTAAAGGGCTGCTTTATTAAAATAACAATAATATATCTGTCAACAACACAGCAAGGGCCTAACTAGTGGTACAGGTCAGGCCCTGGGGTCACTCCTGGACCTCCACCCTGACCTGTCTGGGTGAGCCACCCATGGCCCCAGGTGCGAGTAATCCATGTATGACTGGGACTTGGCTTGGCTAGGCGAAGTGGTTCACCCCCTTAAAGCTCCTCCACCCAGCTGGAGGAGGACTGGCTTGTCCAGGGGTTCCCCACCAGGGCATCTGTCCTCACAACTGGGCCATAATGCGGCCAGCCGCGCCCGACAGATCCCAATTCCCCATCAGTGGGGATATGCCAAAGGCGGTCACTGGCCTGTTCATTTCCCCCAACTTCTAACCTGACAAGGGAGAGGAAATTTGACCCACTGCCACCAATTGTCCCCCTCTTCCGACAGTGCAAGGTAGATGAAAAAACTCCTCACCCAATTGCCAGTTGTGGGAAAGGGGGAAAAATTCCTACCTGGCCCCGATAAATGGCAACCGGCTAAACCTGCACTGAAATAGGGTGAGGTGGGTGGGCCGAGCATGAAGCACGACTGTTGCAGTGAGGTGCAGAGTGGCCTTATAAGCCCCCCAGCTCCACCCCTCATGGAGGTCCCAGATGGCTGCAACAGCACAGCTGCCTCCTCCTCCTCTGGGGAGACAAATTGTGGCCCCTGGCTGCAACGACTATTGCCACCAGCCAGGAGTGCCGCGTAGTAGATAAACCTGAGTAAAGTTAAAGTTCGAATCGTGACAAAGCAGCTTGATAGATAGTCCAGTTGTGGATCAAACCACCCATATGTCTCCCTGTCAGAAATGTTATTTCACAGCAAAAGCTGGCCTGCTAAGGAGTATCACCATGTGTATTCCCAGTTGAACTATTTGAATTTAAGCCAACGTGCAGTGAATCCGCAGCATATTTACTCAGAAATAAATCCTTTTAGTTCCTAATAAGTGTTTAAGATTGCAGCCTAGATATCTTTGAAGTTCCACATTAGACATGTCTGAAAGCTCCCCATCCTGTTTCATTCTTACCAATTAACCTATTTTGTCTGGAAGTAGTAACAATCATACTTATCTTACAGCTCCATCTGCTGACAAAAAGTAGCATAACCTTTAAAAGAACAATTCATGATTCCAAGTCCAAGGGCTCATCCAGTCAAGCACGTTTTTGGTCTTGGAGAATAATCCCACAAATCCTGATTCAAAGGTAACAGTGCACAAATAACTGATGAGAAAGAGGGTGGATATAGCAACTGCAGCCATATTGCTTTGCTATCTCAGGACAGGTGTGTACTTCAGCACTGGGGAGAGGGAGCATGTGGCCTTCCAAGAATTACATAAAACCAACATTTTTAAAAAAAACAATAGTTTCATCAAGTGGCAGAGTATTGATGCAAGAAAAAGGGGAATTCTTGCCATCATTCATTAATTTCCTAAATGCTGGATTAGTAATCCCATGCTGGAAAGGGACAAGTAGGTAAGTGCTCAGTCTCTGTAGCAGTGCTCTGTAGTAGCAGAAGTAATAATATAAAGTCACAAAATGGAATCAATTATGTTTTATCAGTTGTAAAATAGTAAACATTATCCAATAGGTGCCTGTGATGCTCTAGGAATTACATTCGCCTGGCACTAATTGAAGTGTTGGTAGAAAAGAGCAAGAGCCCAGTAGCATCTATAAGATTACCAAAATTTGTGGTAGGGTATGAGCTTTCATGAGTCACAGCTCAGTTCTTCAGTATTTTAACTGGACTCTTGCTCTTTTCTACTGCTACAGACAGACTAACACGGCTACCCATCTTGAAGAGTTAGTGTAAGAGTTGTGTGCGCACGTGTGTGTTTAGGGGGGAGACTGCTATTCATAGAATGGTCTGAGGCACTTTATCTAGTTGAAATGGCTTTGTGAACTGCCTACATGAGAGGTTGCCTGAGAATCATATGTAAATTGATCATGAGAGGAAGAATATAATGAATAGATCTTATTTTTAATGCTACTTGATTTCCCTACATTATATTGGGGAAAGATTTGCACAACACATTAGTAATGACAGTGCATAAATAGTATCAGAAGCTCAACTATGTGAAAGAACTCTACAGTTCTTAGGATAACATTTGACCTCCAAGTCTCAGCATGCTCCAAAAACCAAGTCGAGGGTCTCTCTTTGTCTCACCATTTTCAACCTATCTGTCCCTCCTCTCATTTAATTAACTGTACCTTGTTAAAAGTTGCATATCTGCAATCTTTTCTATTTAAAAGAATGTCAGCTCCACAACATAATCAGTACTGTGTAACATAAAAGCTCCAGAGACACTTCATGACTAATCATGATCCACATGCTTAGCACCATGACAGCCAGCATAGTATAGTGGTTAGGGTGTCAGACTAGAATTTGGGGGACCCAGGTTTGAATCCCCACTTTACCATGGAAGTTCTCTGGGTGACTTTGGGCCTGTTACTTTCTTTTGGTGTAATGGGGTTGTTGATATACTAATCAACTAGATGGACCAATGGTCTGATCCAGCAGGGGTCTTATGTTCACATCTGTGCATAGAATATTATTTTTATTATTAACTTCATCTATACCCTGCCTTTCTCCCCCATGGGGATCCAAAGCAGCTTACATCATTCTTCTGACCTCCACTGTATCCGCACAACAACCCTCCATTCCTTTTCACCTAGCAAGCTTCCATGGCATAATGAGGATTTGAACCTGGATCTCCCAGATCCGAGTCCGACACTCTAACCATTATACACCACTGTCTCTCCTGATGATTTCACAGTCAAACTCAAGACAAATAAAATCAACCATGAAGCGAACACTTGTTCTTGATTTCTTATACCACTCAATCCTGAAAGATTAAAAAAATCCTTGTAAAGCCAGAGCAAGAGGTGTCAAACAGCAATAATTTTAGTCATTGTCTCTGATAAAGTCCACAGTTTTTCCTGGCTTCATTTATTACTTTGAAAATGCTTCTTCTGGTTTGTAGTACATCTAAATATCTCCTATTAAAGCCTTTAATAGATAAAATGTATACATTAAGAGCTGCTCAGCTTTTACAGCTCACTACAACCACAAGCAAAGCTGTCAGGAAAGGCTTCTTTTTTTATTGTCAGCTTTGCTCCATATCTGCTTTCCCCACAGGAAATAGTGCCTTAATCCATAGTGATTTGCTAATTAATCATTACAGAGATTACCTTTATCCACCATAGCTTTGATACAAAGTGAGGAAGGTGTGAAATAAAAGAAGCCAAGCTGACAAAGAAACTAGTTGAAACATGTTAGGGTTGTATATTTGATTGCAGGTACAATACTCCATAAAAAGAAATCCACAGGGCGTTGTAACCTGAATGATTCTATAAATGTGTGAATACGTCGGAATACAAAATAGGTACAGTATAATCCTAATAGTTTTTACCTTTTTATACAGTACTGTTTAATACCTTTTAATAATGCCAAGAACAGAGGTGTAAATCTGTGTTTTACTTCTAAATTGCTTTCAAGACAATTTGTAATAATCTAGCTATTCCTGATCCCTTTTGTTTTGTTTTTAATTTCCTCTTCACTTACTGCCCTCACAGTAGAAGTGACATTTCCAGTAATATTTTTAGAAGCTGGTGTGAAGTTCTCAAAACAAACGGTGATTTGATTTCTGCAATCATCCTGTCTGTTCAGAATTTCCCATGAGCCACAAATATGATGAAAAATATTGGCTTCAAGGAAATTGTCAGTTCAACAGTCAGAAACACTTTAAAACTGTCAAATCAATTAGGCAGCAGAACATTCTTTTCAGAAATACAGTAACACAAGCTATTAGGAAAGCTTACAGTAATACTGGGAGGCCGGTCTGGCTTGGCCAAGGTGACCTACCATCCATCCCAAATGATTCACATTCATACACACTCAGTGTCAAGATAAAACAAAGGCTCTCTAATGCCATCTGGTTAAGATGCTTGCGCAAGAGACAAAAAGATCATTTGCCAATGGAGCAGGTACTCTCGGATGTAGAAGATGCATCCAGTTTGGGCACTGATGAAGACCAAAATCAGCAAAGTTCTGAGATACGCAAAAGGACTATAATCATGGCGCCACAATATTCCTAATATTTATATTGCCATTTATGGATTTAAATATTGAACAGAGCCTTTCTAAGTCTGTGATCCTAAGCACATTTACATAAAAGGAAGGATATAAGGAATAATCTGTAACATGATTGCGTTCTAGGTTTGTGTGTTCTAGGTTTGAGATTATCAAAGGACTATGGTTGATATAGGTGATGACGTCCCTGAATGCACTTTAATCTGCTTGCTTACTTGCTGGCTTAAAAAAATAGTTTCAGCTTCAGATGAAACTGAAATGATTAGAAAATCTCCACTTGTTGAATTTCCATCAATTATTCTGCTTTTAAAGACATGGGACATATTAGAAAATGGTAGTAACTCTATCTTAATGGAGGGAAGTTGAACTAATGTCATAATCTTCCATCTACCTGATGTCAGTATATTTTGTCTACAAACCATAATCATCCCCCAAAGACGTATAGTTAAGTGGACAAGGCATCACAGATTATGCAACCTGTTTCAATTTGTCTAATACTAAAGTGCTCACTCTACCTGCTCATGTCAGGGGAAATAATGACAATTCTACTTTTTGACACAATTAATTAGAATTCAAACCTACTCCTGAAAAATGCTTTTTTAGCCAGAATTCTTTTCTTTTAAACCCTCC
This sequence comes from Eublepharis macularius, assembly GCF_028583425.1. Taxonomy (NCBI): domain Eukaryota; kingdom Metazoa; phylum Chordata; class Lepidosauria; order Squamata; family Eublepharidae; genus Eublepharis; species Eublepharis macularius. The sequence continues at coordinate 85,562,120 of NC_072794.1, read as the reverse complement.
AGCTGGAACAAGACCATTGTGTAAAAGTGATAGTCTACTGATGCTCACTACTGAACCATATCCTGTCATAGCTTCTTTTGTATCTCCAAGAATAGTTGGAGGCTTCAATGAGCACATATTGATCATGATAACAGAAAAATGTATGCAGGGTGATTTGCATGTCAAAATATATTAATGTTCAGAATTGTTGAGGGACAGACAAAAGAAACTGATTGGCTTCTATCCTTCGGCTAGAGGGGTTTTTTTTAAAGAAAAAAAACTGCATTTCCACTGCTGTCTTCATAGAAAAGTAATTTGCATAAGAGAACCATGCTTTATTTAGGAGAAATCAGAGATATTCTATATCCCAAAGGTTATTTAGGTAAATAATATTGCATCCAGCTAGAGTAAACTCTGATATACCACTTTCATATATGTCATCCTAATTCCATGAATATCACTTGAGTGTCTCATGCTGGTCACTTGTCTGACCCTGCAGAAATATCACCTGAACCAACCCTAAAGATATTTTCACATAGCAGGCTTTGTTTGGACTATAATACAATGTAAATTCATATTGGCTAGAGAAAATATGGGTAAATATCTGTTGCATGTGCTATAAATATAAATATGCTATAAATATAAATAAATAAATATAAATATAAATAAATAAATAACACAAGGGGCTGCAATGCATTTTTTAAAATTGTCATGTGTGAAAACTTTGCCAGGTAAGAATGGATGGCTCTTTGTGAAACAGAAAATTTCAGATAGATAGCTGTGTTGGTCTGCAGTAATACAGCAGGATTTGAGTCCTGTGGCACATTAGATACCAACAAGATTTTCAGGTATAAGCTTTCAAGAGTCAAAGTTCCCTTCTTCATGAAAGAGATGTATATATGTTTTTGTTTATTTTTTGCCTAAAGTGTTAACTCCTTTCAACCAGCTACTAATGATGGTTCCTCAGCAGAAGTCTTTGAAGTACTGTATTTAACACGTTACACATACTTCTGTTGGATCTTAGAAGTACTGCTCTTGAGCCCTACTCTTCAGATATAGGCTGAATCCACACTTACCTGCATAGCGCTAAACAGTCGGAATAATAGTGTCTTCCAGGCACGTTTTATGACGTCATCGCACCACGATACCGCTCTCGTGGTGTGATGACGTCATAAAATGCTCCAGGACGCTATCATTCTGACTGTTTAGCACTATGCTGGAAAGTGTGGATTCAGCCATAATAAACCTGTGTCAAGACAGAACCACATCAACTACAGGTGGGGCATGATTGAACATTCCTTCATACAAAATATTTCCATTCATTTAGTTCTTGCTTAGCCTTCTTCCAGACATGCTATGTTTTACATGAAGGGAATTTCTTTGCAATAAAGAGCAGGTTACAAACACAGGTTTACCAATGTTGGCCACTAAACTCCATAAGGCAACAGCTAATGCTACTTGAATGAAAACCTGAGATTAAACCTGAGAATAATGCGACCCCAAACAACAAAATCAAACAAATTATGTATATTAGAAATGGTCTTATGAAATTAAAGAATTTTTCATCTGTGGAAAGAATGCCTAAATATAAGTTTTGAATGTTATCAATGTATTTACAAGCTATCCATTACATTTTGAACCAACCATAGTTCTTTTAAATGTATAAAAAGGCAAAGTCATAGACAATATTTGTCAATAGCTCAAAGACGGCTAATAAACCAGAAATAAACTGACATTTCCTCAACTAGAGGGTAGTTGGGCAAATTATTAGACATGGCAAGAACATATATGTCAACAATTTTAGTACAGTTTTTAGAATATGTAAGTTATGAATGATTAAAGGTTTTAAGAGACAAATGGACACCAGTTGTGTAATACTGGTAATGATATTCACTTGCAAGACCATGGCTTAAGACACGTCTTAACTGTCGCACAAAATCGCAAAAAAAATCATGGTATGATGGCGTCTTCATGGCATGATTTCCCATAATGATTCTGTTTTGTGGAGCAATTTCTGATGTCATCACACCATGAAATGGAGACATGATGGAAAATCGCACCATGAAGACGCTGTCGTTCCGTGAGTTTTGTGCAATTTTGCGTGATAGTTAAGACGTGAAAACAGCCCATATATCTGAAATATGAGTTTGGGACTTGCATTAAATATAAAACAGCCAATACAATTTTAGCAAATACTACCCCCCAAAAACCCCTCCATTTCCATAACAACTTTATTTGCTATGTTAACAATTTAAATGTCTATATGAAATTGTAGAAAAACAACAAACAATATCACACAGAAAGTACAACATGTGGATTAATGGAACACTCAAATCCACATTTTTAGCTGAGCTTCCAGGATAGAGAAGTTCTTTTCCAAACTGTGGTACTGTTGTTAATATAATGCTAAAAGTTGTATGGTGATTGTTAAAGAAAGGGTAGACACCTATAATCAAGAGCTACTATGCCTCTGTAAACAGAGAATGGTTGTCCAATGAGGACAATGATCCTAAGATGTACATGAGCTACACCCACCTGTGTGGAGAGTGGATCGAGTTTGCTGCTTTCCAGGCCCTGCACTGCAAATGTTCTAAAAACGCAAGCATTTTAATGAACCTTTCAAAAGACTCACAAACAGTCCTGCTGCATGCACAAAATCCCTTTCTCATGCATAAATGGATTCTTTGGATAGCTTCATTGATCCTCTCATGTAAGCTTACTGAATTTAAAAGTTTGTGATGTAATGGTGCTTCAGTTATAATAAGTCAGATTTCAATAATGCACAATTGAGGATGCCATTTGATGCTGACTATTAAGAACTTTATAAAGAATCAACAACCAACTAAGCTACCAGCTATTAATAACAACATATTAAATAAGACTGCATAAACTATAAACTGCATTTTGCACTACATATATTGAGCACAATTAATACTAAAACAAAATTACAGATTATTCTGCTAACTCTTCGTTAAACATCAATGCTGCAGTACACCGATGTTTTAAGTAGCTTGCTTAATATATTGTTGATGCACTATGGTCCTTAGTTTGGATTAGAATAAGATCCATAGTCCATCAATAACCACACAAAAAGTAGACTAGAAATTCTTATAGTGTAACACAAGAGTGGAAGTCTATTTGGAGGTCTATTTTAATGACAACCCCTCTCTCAAAGAGGCGGGCATCTCAGGTGGTGGAGGCCGAGGGAGCTTGAGATAAACTTTAAATGAGTCATAGATGAACCATTGCAGGGCGGTTAGGGTACCAATCATCAGGATACGGGTGAAGAGGCCTTTCCAGATGCCATATATGCCCAGCCTCTTGACAACTTCAACAGCAGTGCTGCCCTTTTCTTTGTTGAGCACAGATACTACAGAGTCAGCTGGGTGTGAAACAATAGCACAGAAGACACCAGCAATATAACCACCAACAAAGGTGACTCCAAGTTGTTCCATTTTGGTGCACTGATCACGAGGTTTGGGCATGACATATTTATAGAGAGCTTCTACAGTTCGTTCAAAACAGGCAAACTTCATCATGGTATAAGGGATCTGGCGCATCCAGAGTGGGCCCACTCCCTTGTAGAAAGCCCACAGCCCCTCTTCAATGAACATCTTTGGAGCCGCATCCCTCAGTGTGTTGGCATAGCCTTCCTGGGTCTGAATTCGTACCTTGACTGCTTCCATTGGAGCCAGAGCAACGTCAGCAAAGAACTCTGCACTGGCTGAGGCAGCCAGGTAGAGGCTGGTCCGCCACAAATAAGCACGTTCAGGTCCCAGCAATTCAGCATAAAATATCTTGAAGGTCTCATAAAGGCCAAACTTGCCAAGTCCTTGCATGGAGTAACCTATAGCGGTTGGGGCCCATCCCTTGACCAGACCACGCATTCCCTCCTCTTGCACGGTAAGCATAAGGCCTTGCACAAGTCCCCTGTAACGTTTGGGTTCCACCTGCATCCGGCATTTCACTACATCTAGCGGTACTACTGCTGTGTGAGTCACTCCACAGCTTATGACACCACCCAGGGAGCACAGCATCAGATACTTTAGTGACCCGAACTCACAGCTATAGTCTTCTTCTGGTGGTGGAGGTGGTGGTGGAGGTGGTGGTGGAGGAGACGGAATCACCCAATGAGCTATGGAAGCTGCTGATAGGCAGGGCTGAAGTTTGTGCAGAGAAGGTGGAACACTGTCGGTGGAGGGCTGTGCATCCATTTCCCTACAGTTGCTTAAGGCCTCACACTGAAGAGCTGTAGTATAGCTTTCATTGTTCGTCTCTGAATTCCAAGAAGGGCAAGCAAGTGCCCAAAGCTGCGACCAGAACCTGGAGTAGGAATATTTGCTGCATTTGGGAACCTCCATTTCTTCTTTCTCTTGGCTGTTGAGTGATTTGCTCTTAATACTACTTCAATTAACACTCCACAAAGAGCTGGCAGCTGTAGCACACAGCCAGGATATGTGCTGAAAAGACCTGCTGCTCCGAGTCTCCTCCTAAGAACTGCAGTTCCCCAAATCTGCAAGAGGGCAAGGCATATTCAAAATACAGAGTAAGGCCTGGAAATGTTTGGAACTGTTGCTGTTTTCTAACTGCCAGTAGCTCCAGGGTTCTAACCATAGAGACTCTGCCTAGACCCTCCCAGAAGGTTTAATGTATTCCTAGGCATTCCTCTGTAGTTTAGAATCTTTGCTAATGGCGATAAGGCCTCTAGTGGCCAAACACTGCCTGCAGGATGGAGGAAGGCTGTTAAATATATGCAAAATAAGGACATTTCTTTCCATGAAACTCATATTACTAAGCCTCCTTTGGTGTCAAAAGAGTAGGAAACAGTTTCTCAAAGTGGTAACAATAAATTTTAACATGAATTTATGCAAACAACATTTTAAAATTATTAGTGCCAGTCTGTCCTTTCTCCCCCTTGCCCCAGGAATAGGTAGCAAAAAGACAAATTAAGGGGCTGAAAGTAAGAATGACACTGGCAACAGCTCTATAGTGTTTTCAGTGGTTATTATAAGTCACTTGGTCTAAGCTATTTCACAGAGATTTTGTGGGATAAAATGCCATTCTGATCTTCTTGGGACACAAATTACAATTATTAATATTAATTTGTAGTTGTTAATCTTGAACATGAGTGAGAACATGAGATCTCGTCAGATCTCAGAAGCTAAGCTGGGTCAGCCTTGGTTAGTAATTGGATGGGAGACCTCCAACGAAGACTCGGGTTGCAGAGGCAGGCAATGGGAAACCATCTCTGTTAGTCTCTTGCCATGAACACCCCACCAGGGGGTGCCATAAATCGACTATGACTTCAGGGCACTCTCCACACACAATCTTGAACAAAAGGAAGCTTGTGAGAATGAACCCAAATAAATGTTGCGGTAGGAAAGATCAGAATTATAACCAAAAAAAATTACTTGGTAAAACAAGCAGATGGAATGCAAATGGTTTCTCAAAAAAAAAAAAGACCAGCTGTGTATGTTTATTCCTTTATTTTTATTATGTTAGGTTCTGGAGGATTAAGTTCCATAGAACTGGTCTTTTCCAGTCTTCATACAGAAAGGGAGGCAGTGTGGTCAAGGACTATCATGTGCAGAAAACTAAGATGGCACTTCTCTTAAGTCATGGATGGGGTTAGCCTAGGGTTGCCAGCTCCAGGTTGGAAAATTCCTGGAGATTTTGGGGGTGGAGCTTGGAGCGGGTGGGGTTTGGGAGAGGAGGGGTCTCAGCAGAGTATAATACCATAGAGTCCACCCTCCAAAGCAGCCATTTTCTCCAGGGGAACTGATCTCTGTCAACTGGAGATCAGTTGTGATTCTGGGAGATCTCCAGCCACCACCTGGAGGCTGGCAACCCTAGGTTAGCCTTCTGTGGACAGAGAGGGAAAGGATCTCTGTCTCCCTCTCTGTCCTCCTTAGGAGAGTTTGAGTTGCTGCTAATACACTCTGTGGTTGAACGTGAGAAGTCTTGAACCAGGCATCATCTTCTCTTTGATGATGAAGGGATGGGAAGATGTGCAGACCCAATACAGTGGGGCTGTGATCTCACTGTGCAAAGAAGTGAGGGAGGAGTGTCATCTGAAGAAATTCCTGCAGGCAGAGATCAAGTGCATTACGTAGTTATTATTGAGAAAGCCTTGGGAGTGCTCAGGTTATTCACCCACTGGATTCTGGCAATAATCTCCACACAGCCAAGTAACCATAAAGCTTCTGAGGACTGTTTGAACTCAACTCACTAACCACCCATAATGGATACCAAGTCTAGCCTTTCTGTACAAAAAATATTCAGAAAATAGTTTCACACTCACACCAAAGCATTTGTTCTTACCACTCCCAAGAGGTCAGTGCCTTGGAGAAGGTTTGCCATGTAAGCAGATTCCTTGCTTAAAGAGGAAAAACTAAAGAGGGTAAAGCCCAGTGGAGGCACTGTAGAGTTGGCCATGTTTTTCAACAGCAGAAGCCTGAAGCAGAAGTCGACCTTTTAGCAACAGCTGTATCTAACAGATTCTGAGCAGTTTCTCACATGATTTTATATCTTTTTGCCATATTAGAGTTGAAGACATTCAAACTTAGTTTCAGGTGGGTAGTCATGTTGGTCTGTAGAAGAGCAAGATTCAGGTCCAGTAGCACCTTAAAGACCAACTAGATTTCCAGGGTATGAGCTTTCAAGAGTCAAAGCTCCCCTTCTCAGATAATTAGGGGCTCAGATCTGATCCTTTTTCCTAGTGGTATATTCAACGTATATTTTCCTAGATCTGTTTTCATCACCAGACATGGGGTAACAGTTAGCATGTTGGGTTAGCGTTGTTAAGCCTTGGGTTCAAATTCCTGCTGGTCATGAAACTTGCTGGGTGACCTTAGGCCAGAAATTCTCTCTCTGCCTAGCTCATCTCATGGAATTGTTGGAAGGATAAAATGGAGGAGGAGAGATCCATGTATGCCTTAGAGAAGGGGTAGGATAAAAATACCCTAATGAATAAAACCCCAAAGATTCCAGCTGCATTGGTATGTAACGACAAATTAAAATGAATGTTGGCATGTTTAAGGATAGCTAGATTACAGGCCTATGAGCTTTTACAGCATAATCATTATTAGGCAACAATTAACTTTATTCTCGTACTTTTGTGCAGTATATCATATTTTCCTTCTGTCAGGTAGGATTTTGTTCATTATCTCTGAAGGTTGTTGTGAAGTTAACAAATGTTTTAAAACAATCATAAAATTTAACAAGTAAATACAAACTCTTAGTGATGGTCCACATATGTATTTCATTGCTTGATAAACTGCATGATCGAATTGTGATTTGCGTGTATGCATGAGTCGTCGCACACTGAGCAGCACAAATAGAACTGCGTTAATCCACATGGTCAATTGCAAGGCACCAAAGCATGTATGTGAACCAGATTATTGCTTATATAATAGAATAAATAATAATCTTTTCAACTGTGTAAGTAAAGTAAGAAAATTACTCTCTTTTGAGCCACTATGGACTCCTTACTCCCCTTTCTCTGGATGGATGTCTTCTCTGAGTGCAAAAACTCTTTTATGTTTAACCCTTCTAAGGAATAAAATACTTTGTAATGTACTGGAGTTTGTTTTTCAGTATTTCATAACCTATGCAAGTTTTTTTTTGCTAGTTTGTGTTAATAAATGTGTTTAACCAACAGACCAGTGCCTTTAGCATGGACTTTTGAGTATGTGCACATGGGTGATCATGTTAGTATATGTGTATCCCTAGGCTTTAGACCAGTGAGATGCTGGCATCTTGTCTCTGAATTGGGTGTTTGATCTAAATCCCTGGATGAATCTAGTTTGCCGGAAACCCTGAAGCTTCTTGGTTCTGATGCAGGTAGCACTGATGTACTTGTATTTCCACTAACTGTAAAATGCCTTCCATGCTGGTAGTCAGCCTGCAGAAAGCCAGGAGGGTATTAATGATCTTTAGTGTATATCCTAGTTTCTTTAAGAAATTCCTCGCAGTCTCTGCGATCAAGGAGGAGCTCTCTCTGCCAGATTAGGGCTGGTGAATAGAGCAGACAGGAAGCGCTGATGTCAACATGTACCCTCTGCAAGAGACTGCAAGACCCTCTGGGCAAAGAGATCCTGTGTCAGGCTTTCCCTCTAATTCTTTTTTATCAACTAAACAAATAAAAATTGAAGGAGAGAAACAGAGAGGTTGATGAAAAATCCTAAAATCAGCAGTACTAAAACAGGTCACTGGCCAAGGCAGAACCATAACTAGAGAAATCCCCTGTTCAGGGCACAACATTTTGGGCCCTCTCTCTTGAAGTGGATGGGAGGATCCAGGATGTTCTCCTCCACTGCAGACAGTTCTCCACCGAGAAGGAAAAATATACTCAACATATTCTCAAACGATTCTTTTGCAGATGACCTAAGAGAGTAGGAAAACATATCAAATAAGATTGAGGATGATAGAAGGTCTATGTGTAATTAGGCTGATGATTAAACATAGCTTAGCTTGTCTGAACCCCATTCAATATGTCTCTTGGCTATTTGAGCAGCGTGATTTGACAAGAGTAATACGAGTTAGTTTAGAATTTAACCATGGCAAAAATACTCTCCAGCCAATGGCATAGCAATAATCATCCAATATTAAAAGAATGTCTAAGCACAATCTGAAGTCTGGCAGAAACAGAAAAATTAACTGGAAAAAAAGGTTTTGATCAGGGAATGGTAAATGATATACAGAATTATTCAAAAGTGCAGTTCATGGTTGCCTTTTATGGAATGATATGCAAGCTATAACTTGCATATCAAGACATGTACAAGTTTATGATTTGTGCAGTTATTGCATGGAAAATTATTTTCCAATAAAAAAAAATAATATAAATGAAGCACTGGCAATTCTAAATTTAAAAGTCTCCTCTTGCATGTATTTACATGTTAAAGTCAGTGGGAAACAACATCCTGATAATATTTTATTTATTTGGTTAGTTAATCTTATATCCCAGCATAATCCACCAAAGAAGAGTAAAAGGTTGCAGCAATCACATCATATCCTAATGATGCCCAAGGAGAAAATAGAGTATGCCCGTTGAAATTCTTCAGTGGCTAATTCATACTGAGAAAGTGGCAAAAGTCTATATGATGTCCTTGAACTTTAGTTATGGCTGTCAAATCGCTTGAAATTTACTTAGTTCGTTTATACCTCACCTTTCTCCCTTATGGGAACCTAAGCGGCTTACATCATTCTCCTCTTCTCAACTTTATCCTCCTAACAATTCTCTGAGGTAGGTTAGGCTGAGAGAATATGACTGGCCAAAGATAACCCAGCAAGCTTCTATGGCAAAGCGGGGATTTGAACCTTGGTCTCCTAGGTCCTAATCTGAAACTCTAATTGCTACAGCACACTGGGGTCCACTGTATAAATGTATACAAATACATAAACACATATGCAAATATTAAACTGATCACTGCTTAAAGCTTTAATAAGTAAAACAAACAAGTTTTTAAACAACCCGAATATCAAATCTAGTTTTCACTGCAACAGGCAAATCCAGCAGGAATCAGCCACAGCACCTTGATCTACAATTAGTAGTAAAAGCAGGGCTGCCTCTTCAAATACCCTCTCATTACACCCATGTATATACATCACACCAACTTTCCTTGGAGGCTCATTGAGGCACAAAGCCTGTGAAGTCTATTTTCTATTACGTAAGCCAGGGGTCCTCAAACTACGGCCCGCGGGCCACATGCAGCCCGCCGAGGACATCTATCTGGCCCGCCAGGTGTTTTTGCCGCCGCTGCCTGTCCTGCTTAGCAGCCGACTCGTCCTGGGCCCGCAGTGTGCATATGTGGAATGTGTGCTGCACTCTCTGACTCCCCTCCTTCTCTCTGTCTCTCGACTCCTCCTCTCAGTCTCGGGTGTGATCTTTTTTTTTTGCGGTTAAGGGGGGCCTTTTTTCCTGAAGTTAGGAGGTCTTTTTTTTTTTGCAGATAGGGGGCGCCTTTTTTTTTAAGTTAGGAGAGCCTCTTTTTTTGAAGTTAGGAGAGCCTTTTTTTTAAAGTTGGTTGGGGGTGGTTTCTAGGGGGGTTGCATCACAGTGATAACGCAAATAATCAGCGCTCAGTGCTAATGCAAATTGTCAGTGCTCAGAGGTAATGCAAATGGTCAGCGCTCAGAGGTAATGCAAATAGTCAGTGCTCAGTGGTAATGATAATTGTAAGTGCTCAGTGTTATCGCAAATGGTCAGCGGTCAGTGTTAATGCAAATGGTCAGTGCTCAGTGTTATCGCATGGGGGCCACAAACTGGTAATCTGCCTAGGGCCCCATGGGAACTTAATCCGGCTCTTCAGACAGCCGAGGAGTAGGAAACCCAATTTAATTGACAGTAAGTGCATTTATATTCTGATTGCTATTCAGTTGTGTATGATGTTGTATGACTGTTGTGTGCTGTGTAAGCCCCGGTTCACACTGTTGCGATCTCTGAGCAGTGCGAGTTCAGCCATATGCTTGTATGGCTGAACTCGCATTAGATTCGGAAGAAAAAAGGCATACGTGCCTTCTTTTTTCCTGCAGTGGAATCTGATTGCATGGGTCTTCTCACCCATGCGATCAGATTCCTGTGTGAGTTCACAGATCGCAGTGCGGTTTGCGCAGGGTAGTGTGAACTGGAAAGGTGGTGGAGGAACCGGCTCTGTATATTATTTTTGGTATATTGTGGTATATAGTTTTTGTAGCGCTGTATATATATATATTGGTATTTTCCTAATAGCAATTTGGAACCCCTAGGAAACAATGATATCAAGAAAGAGAAAAATTGACTCGGAGTGTAGGATATTCAAAGAACAGTGGACTTATGATCACTTTTTCATGCAGTACAAGGAAAGAGCTGTGTGTTTGATATGCCAGAATATAGTGTCTGTGTTCAAAGAATACAATTTGCGTCAACACTATCAAACTCAACATAAAGATAAATATGATTGTTTGGTCGGAGAAGTGAGAAAAGATAAAATATTAAAACTGAAAAATACATTGACAACTCAGCAAAATACTTTTGTGAAGCAGAAGCAGCTAAATATTTCATCACTGCGAGCAAGTTTTCAAGTTGCCAAGCTAATAGCATGCACTGGCAGACCATTTGTGGAGGGAGAATTTGTTAAAGAATGCCTTCTTTCTGTTGCCAAAGAGATGTGTCCAGAGAAGGCCGATTTATTTAGTACAGTGAGTCTTTCAGGACCTACAATTACACGAAGGATTGAAGAAATGGGAGACAATTTGCATCAGCATTTGCAAAACTCCGCAAAAAAACTTTCCTATTTTTCCTTGGCACTTGACGAAAGTAATGATGTTTGTGATTCTGCACAACTTCTAATTTTTATTCATGGGATGAATGACTATTTCGAAGTCACAGAAGAGCTTGCTGCACTGCAAAGCATCAAAGGAACAACTAGAGGAGAGGATATCTATGAAAAGGTTTGCCAAACTGTGAATGGTTTGGAGCTGGACTGGGCTAAACTAGCCAGTGTGACAACTGATGGTGCTCCTAGCATGGTAGGGTGTAAGAAAGGAGTAATTGCTTGCATTAACCAAGAGATGGACAAACATAACCATTCTCATCCAATAGCCATACACTGCCTCATCCACCAACAAGCGCTGTGTAGTAAATCACTGAAGTGGGACTCTGTTATGAAAATTGTGGTATCTTGTGTTAACTTCTTTAGAGCTAATGCACTAAACCACAGACAATTTCAGGAATTTCTGTCTGAGCTAAATGTTGCCCATGAAGATGTTCTGTACCACACAGAAGTCCATTGGCTGAGTCGAGGGAGAGTTTTGAAACATTTCTATGACTTACTTCCACAGATTACAGCTTTTCTGCTTTCAAAAAACAAAGAAGTACCAGAGCTCAATGATGCAGAATGGAAATGGCACCTTGCCTTTCTGACAGATGTAACAGAGCTACTCAACAGTTTTAATGTGCAACTTCAAGGAAAGGGGAAGCTCATCTGTGATATGCAATCACATGTGAAAGCATTTGAAGTAAAATTAGGCTTCCTCATCAAACAAGTGAAGGAGGAAAATTTCTGCCATCTCCCCACAACTCAAAATCTGTTAGCGGAAAAACCATTGGTTGCATTCCCAAACAAAACATGTGTGGATTCACTGGAAAAGTTGCAAAAGGAGTTCCAATTTAGATTTAAAGAGCTTCATCTCCATGAACAGGACATACAGCTTTTCCGTAACCCATTTTCTATTGACATTGAAAATGTGGATACAATTTACCAAATCTAACTGGCTGAACTGCAGAATTGTGACTCTCTGAAAGACGCATTCAAGTCAAGCAGCCTTCCTAATTTCTATGCATCTCTCCCCTCTGAGACATATCCTAATCTTAGGAACCATGCACTCAAAATGGCAACCATCTTTTGCAGCACTTATGTCTGTGAACAGACTTTCTCCAGAATGAAACATCTGAAATCTCCAACCAGATCTAGACTAACTGATGCACACTTGCATCACTTGTTACGACTAGCAGTGACAAATATGGAACCGGACATTGACCATCTCATTAGCCAAAAGCAGGCCCATAGTTCCCATTGAAATACTGGTAAGTTTGTTGATTTAACTTTACTTGTTCTTCATTTTAAATATTGTATTTGTTCCTGTTTTGTTTTTTTACTTCAAAATAAGATATGTGCAGTGTGCATAGGAATTTGTTCATAGTTTTTTTTAAAAACTATAGTCCGGCCCTCCAACGGTCTGAGGGACAGTGAACTGGCCCCCTGTTTAAAAAGTTTGAGGACCCCTGAGCCAACCCACTTTCCGCAGCAGAGTCACCTGGGAAAGAGTTCCTTATTTTCTGTTCACAGTCCATTGTAAATCCTAAGAACCTCATTGGCACTGATGTTGTTATATATTTAAATGTGTCTAAGAAAATCTGCAGTTATGTTTTCATTACTATCTGGTTATGCTGAATCTGCTGTTCTGTTATATCTACAGTTTTTACTTACTGTGTTTGTTACTGAATAGAATATGCTTAGCTTGGAACCCAGCCGTATTTGTCTTACAATTATTTCCTGTTATTAAGTTCCACATCAACTTATATCACTCCCAAGGGGCAGATTTTTTTTCTTCATCTTGCACGTCTTCACCTAGGTTTGCCAGGTGGGGTCCAGAATAATTCCAGACTTCGGAGGGGGAAGGCAGCACTAACCTTTTTTTGAATAGTTGCACAAGCATGCAGCGTGCACAAGCTCCCATCCTGGTTCAATGACATCATTACTGGAAGTGACATTCCATTGACCCTCACTTCCAGGACTGGCTGGCCACTGCTGATGATTCCACGCAGCTGAGGATGCCAGCTGGGCACCTGGGATGACTGGCTACTCCCGCTGGTGCAGTGCAGCTGCAGAAGACTGCCCATGTGCCTAGTCTGGCTGGTAACTCTTGGGCAAACCTCACACCGGCTGGGCATCTGGACTGGCTGGCTACTTCTGAGTGTGGCATGCAACAGCAGGAAGCCAGGCACCCGGGCTGGCTGACCACTCCATGCGCCAGTGGTGGTGTCACACAGCTGCAGGAGGCTACATACCCAGGTTGGGTGATAGTTAGAGCTGCCTCTGGAAGCAGGGGGAGGGGGAGGTTCCAGTATTGGGGGAATTTTTCCCTGGACAGTCCCCCGAAATACCAGACTGTTCAGGTGAAAACCAGACACCTGGTAACCCTATCTTCACCATAGAGATGTCTTGTTCATTTTAATATCTGCAAAAGTTTTTTAAAATTCTGCTTGTGAAGTAACATATACTAGCTCCTGTGTCCAGGTCCATGTTAAACACTTTTCCAGCTATAATTAGTGTCTTCAACCAAATATGTGATTTGGCTCTTTTGTTCATATTATATATTTCCAGCCTTGCTATACCATTCTTACAGTCTGCGGTACTACTTTCTGGGTCAAAGGCTTGGGCATTTTGCTGCCTTTTTGTATTTTTTGTGATGTCACATACTCCTTGAATATTTCCCTTTTTATTGCATTTTCTGCAGCATACACACTTGAACTCAGCAGGAAAGTAGATTTCATTGCCACGCCAGTAACATGGGCCTGTAGTTCTAGTAAGTCGTTCCTCTGTTCAGCAACCATTTTGTGCATCTCTGTTTCCTATGGAGGTCTTCTCTGGAGGTTCACTGCATCCCTAGATTCTGTTTTCATTGCCAATCTGATTTCTACTCCACAATTGGAAGTCAGATTTTCTCAGTTAAATGTGTCCTTTGTAAACTCTCACTGTGTTCCATATACAAATTTGTCTCTTAATATATCATCAAGCCTGTCTTTAATATCACAATGTTCTGAATTTTTTTTAAAAAATTATGCTGCAAAAGAGTGAAGAGATTCATTTTCCAGCCTCTTTTGAAATCTAAACCTTTCCACTGTAATCAAAGTGGAAAGTTTATGTGTGTTGCTGAACAACATGCACTATTTCTGTAAAATACTTGCTTGCACGGTTCTCTAGAACAATCAACCTGTAAGACTGATTTAACTCCCATATTACCAGTACTGCTATGTGTTTTTTCTGGGGGAATCTCATCGACTTCCATTGCTACAGCCTCTCTATATAGGCTGGTTTTTCAGAGCACTATCAAAGTCCAGTACAGCCTGCCATCTCACTTAGTTTCACAGGACATACAGTTCTGTACTACAAAAAAGCTTGAATCCAACCTTCATTGCCAATTGTAAGATAGTTGCTGCTAATTTTATAACTAACTCAGACTTGTATACCCGAGGGGTATACAAGGGGGGTATACCTGAGGGGGGGGCGGGACCTGGCATTTAACTCATACCTTCCTCGTGTGTGTCTTTGCACGTGCACTCCTGCGCTTGCATGATGATATCACTTCTGGAAGTGACATCATCATGCCTGCTGTAAACGCTCACACTGCACGTATCCTTGGGGGTGGCTGCCAATTGTGGGCAATCTCCGGGTGGTACAAAACCTCCCACCAGTGACCAGCAAGCAAGCAAGTAAACCGCTGGGAGATTGCCCACCACCAGCTGGCACCTGGGATCCCTAACCCGTGTTCATAACTAAGCCTATTCTATTAATTAACAAACACTGAGGAAAGCCAGTAGATACCAAACAGTAGCTTCAGCATAGTCAGCTACTGGAACAAACTGCAGACTCAGACAGATTAAAATATATGACAGAAACAAAAATCAGGCAGTTTTGCAATGCCTTATCATTTATCTTAAATCTCATTTTTTTGGAACAGTGACTGTTTGTGAATCCAATGTTTAATTTTAAACTATTTTTTTTCTGAAAACATGTTTCAAAATGCAATATTCATTCAATCTAAACAACTCCAGTATAAGATAGCCGATCTGTTCTGAATAAATACTATTACTTTCAAATACTTTAATTAATCTCTTTCGGGGAGTGCTATTAAATACTCCTTTCCTCTTCCAGGGGGTTGGCAATACCCAGACTTTTTTTTCTTTCTCATTAAAGTAGAGCTCCTCCCTTCTTTATGCTAGGCTTTGAGCTGACCTGCTATTGTGTAGCCATTTTCTGCAGAACATGAGCTGATTTTTATTTAGATTTACCATTTCAGTACTGGTGTAAGACTATAGCCAGAGCTACCTGCTATGGAGGCCCAAGACATGGCCCAGTCCCTTCGGGCCCCAAAATGTTCACGCTGCCGGAACCATGGGTTTGTGGTGCCAGTCAAGGGCCATGCAGGCCAGTGCCGCTGGAAGCAGTGCCCATGTGAGAAATGCTCTCTCATCGCTGAACGGCAGAAGATCATGGCTGCTCAGAAGGCCTTGAAGAGACAGAGCCCAGACTCACCACCCAGGGAAACATTCCCATCTACTCACAGCAGCCCTAGTGAAGCTCAAGTGACTCCTGCAGCTAGTATCAGAAAGAGCTCAAGACTGCACCCCTCAGAACCCTGCAATCATGGGGCTGTCATGCATGAAGGAGCCAAAATTACCTCAGCAGTCACCAACAGTGGCAGAACAGGAACCAGCCAGACACCACCTAAACCTAGCTCTCCAACCTTCATTGACTTAGGTATATGAACTAATCACTTTTGAGACGTTGACTGTATGTTTTGCTGTGTGACAGTGGTAGCTTGGATTGCTATTTCCATGACAAAATAGTATGGGTTTATTTTGCAGTTTCCATATCCTAGCTGAGGACTTTGTAGCTGCAGAAATCCAGTCTTGGAGGTTGTTAGGCTGTGTTTCATTGTTTCAATGATAGATAGATAGATAGATAGATAGATAGATAGATAGATAGATAGATAGATAGATAGATAGATAGAAAGAAAGAAAGAAAGAAAGAAAGAAAGAAAGAAAGAAAGAAAGAAAGAAAGAAAGAAAGAAAGAAAGAAAGAAAGAAAGAAAGAAAGAAAGAAAGAAAACACCTTTATGCAGCCAGGCACTGTTTAAGAGTTTGCTGGGCATGCATACCCGTGAACTTCCAATTTAGCAAGAAGAGACTTTGGAACTGAAATTAGCAATTTGATATTCTATAGATATCCCTGAACAGAAGGGGATTTGCTAAGCAGATAAACCAAGATAGATCAAGATGGATAGCCGTTCTGAAGAAGTGAGCTGTGACTCATGAAAGCTCATGTACCACAAATTTTGTTAGTTTTATAGGTGCTACAGGACTTTTGGTCTTTTCTACAGATAAACTAAGAAAGATTTGTATAGAATACATTGCTTATATGGTATAAAAAAGAAAGCAAGCTTTAATTAAGGATATTACTAAGTTTTGTTATGGAAGCTTATTTTGCATTTAAATTTTGTACTTTGAAAAATAGTGAATTGAGGGGAAGGGGAATTCTTAAGGAATTGAAATTCCTAATTTGAATTTCCTTGTAAGGATCCAAATGTATAGATGTTTTCCCCATTTCAGTTATGGATGCTATGGAAAGCTAGGGTTGCCAGCTCCAGGTTAGAAAATCCTGGAGATTTGGGGAGTGGAGCCTGGGGAGGGAGGGGTTTGAGGAGGGACCTCAGAGGGGTATAATGTCATAGACTCCATCCTCCAATATAGTTATTTCCTCCAGGGGAACTGATCTCGACAGAGATCTGGACTGATCTGGAGATCAGTCATAATTCTGGGTGGTCTCCTGGTCCCACCTGGAGATTGGCAACCCTAACAACAGCTGTTTTAAAATAATAAATTTGGCAACATAACATATTTGCCTGGAAAATTTCAATATGATTTAAAACTACCTTTTTAATAGTTGAATTTCAAAAGCAAGACAAACATTTAAACAGTGAATATGTTATATTCAAATTCAGAACTGTTTCCTAATTTTGAATTTTTCAAATTTTTGTTTTTAAAAAAGATCTTATCTTTGCAATTAGATATGCAGTATATATTTAAATTTTCTGAGCATTAGATTTTATTCTTTGGTTGGTTACTACCTAGAAGAGATGCAGAACACAGAGTGTACTGTTAGTTGATCTTATTGCTGACCAAGGGTTTCAGGTTTGTAGTATTGGTTTACTATTAGATCTGTACCTACAAATGCATTACCATTATCCAGCTTTGATTGGTGAGACAGCTGCAGCCATTCCTCAGCTGGCAGAATCTGGACATGGTTACCCAATGCTCTGATCACATCTAGACTTGACTATAGCAACACACTCTACTTAGGAACTAACTTTAAAGATTGCTTGTAAGTTTCATTTGGTTCAGACTGCAACAACAAGACTTAACAGGTGCAAATAACGATATTCTTATCTCCCTAATAGTAAAAGAACTACACTGTCTGCCTGTTCATTTCTCTTCACAGTTCTAAATGCTTGTATTTAGCTTTAAAACCTCTAGATTTGGGACCAGAGTACCCAAAGTATTGCCTGTTCCCTTAGGTACACTCAGGACATCTTCCATGGCCTTTCTCTGTGTGCCCCCTACCTTTTGAAGTGGGAGGGCCTTTTCATAGTGGCTCCTGGTTTCTATATTGCCTCCCCTTACCTGCTGCCTGATCAGCTTGGTTTTAGTAGCAAAGTGAAATCATTTTTATTCATCCAGGCATTTGTTTTATTTTCTCCCATATCTTGTTCTCTTCTCAGGAAATACATTTTTATTTCTTTTCCATTGATTTTATGGCTGCCAACTTGTTTAGTTCCTAAAAATTGTTTCATTAGCAATACTATATTTTATATTGGAGTTCACTGACACTGGAGTAATGATGGTTGAGGGGCAGCATATAAATAATTCAAATGAATGAATAATTCTTTTAGTGCTGAATAAACCTATGTGTTGGGTCCAAATGCATTAGGTTTGCTACTGAACGCTAGATGTTCCATCCATAGGTATTGCAAATCTACCAACAGGGTATGAATGTGTTTCAGTATCACAGGATAACATCAATTTCTAGATTTTGGTAACCTTTGACTAACAGTGATGTCCTTCAGATCCCTGACTTCTCTAGTAAATCTCCTTGCATTTGGATCATTTAGATAATTCTCCCAGTCACACAATGCTGCTCATTTTAAGGGTCATCCAGCTGGTAGAGGAAATGTCTGAATAGCACATTGAATATTCCTAGTATAAGCACAACATTTTAAAAATACAAAAATACAGATTCATCTCACATACCGTTTTTGTATTAATCTACCCTACAAATTCAGCCCAACCATTCCGTTTTATTTCTTCTATAGACCATCCTACTTTGATTCAAGATTGTGCTGCTGTGTGTCCAGAATTTGTAGAAAGAGAGCATCCCAAAGTGTACCCTGGGTATTCTGGGATGTATCCTTACCATCCATTCTCTGTGGGATTCACTATCAACCAACCAAGTTACAGAGGTCCACCGCCTGCATCAGTATTACCCCTGCAAACTGGTTTCAGACACTTTCCTACCAGTCATGGGAGTGTTGCTTCTTTGCCAGTAAGTAGTGTTTTCTCTATATTATTGCACAATGCAGTTCTTTCAATTTCAAGAGTGCATGTCTTGCAACACTTTTGAAAAGTTAATTTCGGCAGCAGGTATCTTCAAGAATTGCCTTGGAAGGTAAGTAGATGAAATGTTCTTAGGATTTTGTAACACTTGCCCATTTATTTCCACCCGAGCTTTCTACTTTTCCTCAACAGGGGTCTGAATATCCACAGAAAGTTCACATGCTCAGATATCCTTCCTTTTAGGTACGGCAGGCATAAATGGAATGCACATCCAAATATTATCTTATGCTTTTAATGGGAATGGATATTTGATAGCACTTCAGATGTACATCTCCTTTCTCAGATAGCTTGTGAGAGAATCCATGCAATTGTCTGCCAAACATTTTTTCCTGAAGGAATGTAGATTGACTAGAATCAGGCACAAGGTAGATGTGACTTAATTGTCCATATTAGAGGAATTACAGTATCTGCATTAGAAATTGAACCTGCTGGACTTTATAGAAAAGAAATATTTTTCTTCACAAAAGATCATAACCCTTTGTTCCTGCTGCATTGTTTTTATTGTAAATGTCCAAGGTCCAACCAGACACTGTGTAGATGGATGTTTTGTAAAAATTGGACATGGTATATGACATCAATAGGGATTTTGCTGGGTTTTTCCTGATTTTCCTTGTAGCGCAAGAATACAATAGAATACATTTAGCTACATAAGCCTAAGTATATGGTATGGATGACATAACAGTAAAACAGATTTTAGCTTACAGTCCTGGGCACCACCCTTTCTGGTCTTTGATATGATGGCTCAAATTCACGCTCAACTGTGTGTACTTGGTTCTTGTCTTTGTATAGATTCAAGACGCCAGTGGGCACTTTCAGCCTGGCTATTACACTCCGCTGACACCTTTTATACCTCAGGGCTTTCTGCCAGGGATTCACTACATTCCACCACCTCTCCCATTAAATGTTGTTGCTGAAACTGCCAAGGAAACATCTGGTAAGTAAGAATGAGAATGAGTTCAGGCAGTGTTACACAAGCCACATGTGGATATTTGGAACATATGTACAGTAAAGAATTGATAACATGCATGCTTGCCCTCTTGATATTCACATGCTGTATTGTACATTTGCAGAGAGGCCTAAGCATAGAGCCTAATACTGTGAGACCTGCACGCCTCAGTTTTCTCATGTATCACATAGCACACTGAGTTCTGTTATATATCCAAAGTATCCCCATTCCTTGCATTTTAC
The DNA here is from genome assembly GCF_028583425.1 of Eublepharis macularius. Lineage (NCBI taxonomy): Eukaryota > Metazoa > Chordata > Lepidosauria > Squamata > Eublepharidae > Eublepharis > Eublepharis macularius. The sequence goes on along the minus strand of NC_072794.1, from coordinate 85,542,018 downwards.
AACGCAGGCCTACGCAGGTTTACTTAGAAGCAAGTCCCACTGTATTTATTGGGGTAAACGTATATAGAATTGCTCTGTTATTGTACATTGTCCGAATTTAGGGTGCGTAATTTGTTTCATCTTAAGTTAAGACATGTATTGGATATCATCATGTTATAATTCATATGTGCAGTGAGGTTAAAATTTCACAATTTGATTTTTAAATTGGTGGCATGCTATTATTTGTCACAGTCCATTTCTACATCATTATATTTTCAGCAACAGTTATTTTTAATGTTCAAAGCTTTCTGAAACTATCAAGCTTTGTCTACTTACCTCCTTCGGAGTATGCATGTTACTTTTAAAATCTGTGAAGGAGAAACTTCATCAAAAATGTTAATGCCTTTTGAAATGTTGTCTTGCTATTTTTAGAGCTCTTAATTATTAAAACTTTACACTTAGATTTCTCAGGTCTTATGTCCTGAGCCAGGATAGGCAAGAATGGCTTCCCACATTTCCAGAGGTTCCCGAGTAAAATGGTATTGATAGTCTGAACCTAATAAAGACCTTGAGCACTTAGGGAAAACTTACTGAGAGCCAGTATTCTATAGTGGTTAGAATGCTGGACTTGGGAGACATAGGTTCAAGTTCTTGATTGAGCCATAAAAATTATTATGTTACCTAGAGGCAGTCATTTTCTTTTTGCTAACCTTCCTCAGAGGTTTGTTGTGAGGAGAAAAATCATGTAATCACTTGATTAAATTCTGCCACGTTGAGCTCCGTGGGGGAAGGGTGGTATAATAGATGTGAGACGTGAACAAATTAATGTCCTGAATTTTGCTGCCGTGCAGGCTTAATATTGCTGTAATCCGAATTCAAAGAAAAATAAAGTACTGTCCAACCAAAGTGTGTACTTTTAAGCTCTGTTAATTTCAGTGGGAAATGTAAGTGCATTGTCCCATTAAAATGAACAAAACATATTAAACATATGCCACTCACCAACACGATGGCCCCTCATGAACACAGGGTCTACATGTATACAAAGTGGGCATGTGTCAGCTCCATCCCCATGATCAGCAATATTTGAAAAAGCAGCATTCTTGATCACAGTGCTGAACACCCCCCCCCCCCACACACTTTGTAGGCTTATAGAGCCTATGCTTATGAGCTGGTGATTGCATGTTGGGCAGCGGGTAAGTCTAGGGGTGAGCCCCACCCCTTGCCAGATTTGTGTCTTCCAAGAGTGGCAACCCTGTATACACTACTCAAACTTGGAGGAGGCTTGGAGGAACAAGGACTTCAGAAGAATTACCTTTTTTTGTTCCTGGAAAAGTAAGAGGAAGCTGGCTGATGATGGGAGGCTAGTGGCAGGAATGACAGGACATTGCAGTTCCTCAAGATCCGGCTGGCACAACTTCCTTAAGTCGCCTCATTATAAAGACAGACCTGGTACTATTTCCTGGCAATAATTAGACTGTCTGAAAACTGGAAAAGTAGATGGCTTTGCAGCAGGTATTTCTGTTAATCTGGGAAGGTATCCTTTGAAAGCAGTTAACCTCAAGTATATTTTGTAGAAACTCTATATGTGTACCCCTTCTCCCTCTGCAGACAAGATGCTTTCTCTTCTAGTTATTCACCATAGTGCATTGTCTATGAACTTTCTGCGACAAGTGATATGCCTTTTCAACTCCTGCATTCACTATGCGCATCCTTGTCTCTGCAAACAGCTTTGAGACAGCCATTGTGTGTATAATATGCATGTAATCTTTGAAAAAGTGTGATTCTAATGTTTTCTCTAGAATACAACAATATTTATTAGCCCAAGGGCAAGTGTCTACTATCGGGTAAGCCCTAACTCTACAAAAAATTGCTTTTGAAGGGGTAGAGTCAATATTCTTGTTGTCCAGTTATCTGAATTGTGGTATCAACTTTTCTTCTGGGGCTTTAGCACATATCATCTCCAGTGCACTCTCAGGTAGGAAGGAGCAAACTGATTTTTATAACTTCAGTCTCTAATATTCTCCTATTATAAGCAAAAGAGTGCAAAACTACTCAGAGTCTCAAATAAATCCTCTTGCTCTTTACAATCACCAATTTAAAATCTATCTATGTATGGAGAGAAATTTAGGCACACAAGCCAAAATAACTGGATTATTATTATTCGTTTCAGCTGCTACGATGGACAGCCAGGATTCCGGAGTGATGAGTGAGCACAGCGAGCCGTCATCTCAAGAAGAGGCCAGTGGAGAGTGTTCCTCATACTCTAAGCATTAAATGCACTAGTAATCAGTTTTGTTATGTATAAGTGATGTATTGCTGAAAACATTATTTTGTTTTGGTTTAAACTGACATTAATCCCAATACAGTCATTCAGATTTGTAAGATTTTATAGGACAACAGTTACTATGTTCACTACTTTTGTAGCTCCTTTGGGTCCACATAGAAATTTCATCCTCCCCGCCCCCCTTGGAGTTTGGTGCAGCTTGCATTGATGTCATCATGACGACTCCCTTTTTATTCACAGAGAGGATGGAGTATGGTACAGCTTCATCTCAGGACTCATGTAGCTTGTGAAAAATCATATGAGCTGATTAAGTACTCTTTTTAAAGTCCTGCTCAGGCATACTGTAATATAGATTTCCAGGCTGTGGTGCTGAAAGAGAAAATTCTATCTCTAAGGTTACTGCTAACGCCAGCTTATCCTGTGCCTTTAATAGGAATGTGGTTGTGTAGACATTAGCAGGTGATATTACTTAACTTTACCCCTTGTGCAGGCCAAACTGCTGGTAAAGCCCCAGCAGGATGCTAGGCCAATTGATAACCCCAGCTATATCTGCAGTTACAGCAATTTCTTTCTTTCAGGCCCCAGGAGAGAGTTATCTGCTGGTGAGAGGCTTTTTAGGGATAAAAGTTCCAGGTTTTTAGCAATTGCAAAGTAGGCCAAGATCAACAGAGAAAACATGTTTGCTAAACAGAAGAACTATGAACTTCTGTCTGCTATTAAGCAGTTAATGGTACAGGTCCTCTTTCCATAATATGTGACCACTTTAAATGAAATTGTGAGTTTCATATGGTTTACTGCCACAACTGTATCTAAGGCCATTTTCACACTACTAACCTGCTTCCGTAACGTTGCGAAACATCGTGCAAAAAACACAGAAGATAGCGTCTTCTCGCGAGAGTTTTGCACAACATTGCGCAAAATTCTCGCTAGAAGATGCCATCTTCCACGTTTTTTGCACGATGTTTCGCAACGTTACGGAAGCATGTTAGTAGTGTGAAAACGGCCTAAGTTTCAAGCAGCAGTTAAATGTATGATTCTAGAGCAATCAGCATGCTAATGAGATATGCATCTAAAGCAACCCTTATAGCTGCTTTTTCTAAAGAAAAACAGCTTTTGGAGGATATATTTTTGATCAGGTAGCAGCTGGTAGGGATGGGGTGCGCAACCCTTTTCCTGTCAGCCTTTTTTGCCTCTCTTCTACCTGGTTGTTCTATCTCAAGCAGGAGACACAATGAAATAACTCTCCTATACCTGTTGCCCTAATGAAGTATTGTTTCTGGATCTACCAGCTTTAAGTGGTACATTCTTATAAGTTGAAAACATAATGGCAGACAGTCATATTTGTTTATTAGGCCTACACAGGAATGCCCTTTCTCTCAGCTGCTAATTCCTCTGCTCAAGGTTTACATACTTGCTTCGTCTTAGATGGTGGACTGGCCAAAAGTAGTGGCAGCAAGTAGGAAGAAGCAAGGAAAACAAGCCGCAATCAACTTATTGCTCTGTGATTTCCTCTTTAATTTGGAGAAAAGTAGCTTATTGGTTTTAAAATTCACAAATCTTACCTCGGCCGTTTCCACGTGACTTTCCAGCCTCCGGAGCGATGTGCAAAACACGTGGAAGATAGTGTCTTCTTGCGTGAAATCGCGCCAGTAAGATGTGATGTTGCGCAAAACTCCCGGATGATAGCATCTTCCTGGCGCGATTTCGCACAAGAAGACACTATCTTCTGCATGTTTTGTGCAATGCTCTAGAGGCCGGTAAGTCGTGTGGAAACGGCCCTGGTGTGTGGGGGGTGGGAGGAGTTTTCCCTTTGTAATAATTCAGAAAAATAATATTTGGATAAGGATGAAAAACAGTGTTCTACATTATTTACTTTTATCTGTTATAAATGATTTGTTACTGATGTTCTGTTAAATGTCCTTGATACAAGTTGGGACTAAATGCATTAAAATGTTGATACCATCCTTTCATTTTGAAATGTTTTTATTTTGCAGATAAATTTTAGATCTTTAAAAAAGATCTTTAAAAAAGTGATTACCATTGAAAAGAGCTACTGTTGTAGGGTTGAATTCTTCATTCATACTTGAAAAAGTTGGAAATACAGCATCCCATAATCAGAGGATACTTCGTAATGGGTCATAACCATTTCATACTCTTCTCATGCTTTAACAATAGTAGCATTATCAAAATATCCCCATTTCAAGTTATGTCTGGTTTTAGTTAACCATCAGAGAATAATGATTTGCATGTATCTATTATTTATCCTTTCCTTAAGGTATAGTTTGATCCCTCTCTTCCCTTGAAGTTATGAAGCCTGAGTCTATTGGCTTCACCACAAGGGACTGTTTTAGCAATCTGATGCCAGAAGAAAAAATCTTGCTGTTCAGGAACCTATATGTAGTAGGTATAGGAATATTAAAAAAAATCATTTCCCCTTTAGTAAAATTTCCCATTGTTTTAGATGCCCAATAAATTTATGAACTCATACTTACCCAAATTTACAACAAGCACACTGTTTTTAAATCATAATGTACAATGCTCATAAAAATGTACTTGTTGTCTTCTCCAAGGAGCTTTGGATAGGAATGTGAGTAGCATTAGTGTTAAAGTGGCTTTGGAAGGTGGAAGTTATTGTGTTGGTTGGGTGGTGGTGGTCAGTAATTAACAATGCAATCCTGTGCAGAATTACTCCAGTCTAAACCCATTGAATGCAATAGGATTAAGCTGAAACAACTCTGCACAGGACTGCACTAAAAAAATCACAGCCACAGCTACAGTTAGCCCATTCCCATGTACAGATATTGCTTCAGCAAGAGCAATAGTTTCCTATTAGGCAAGAGTTTTTAAATGTTAAGTGTTCAATATACCACAGACTCAATGATTTCTTTGACTATTCCTCCACCACGAATTGCTTGTTTAAAACACTATTTTAAAAAATGACTTAACTTCCAAAAAAGATTAACTTTTTAAAATGATTTTGCAAACAACAGATATTTTTCTTCTTTAAGAGGTGGAGCAATGAAATACATGATGTGTGGCTGCTAGCTGGATTGTGATGGTGCTGCTGATCTAGGTGGAGAGAATGTCAAAATATTGGAGGGCACCGCATGAGTGCCGCATGGGAATGGCTGCCGCTTAATCTGATTGCTCCCGTCTCAGATCTCCCCTGCGGCTTCTTTAAAGCTCATAAAACCAGCAAACCTACATCAAAAGGTATGAGGAAGACGTCTGGCACCTGGGGCAAACCAGCAGGGTTGGAACCACTCTCAGTTAAGTCCTTTTTTTCGTCTGGGGAGCCAGCAAAGCAATCAGGCCCCGAGACACTGAGGTGGACAAAATGACAGGTGGGCAACAAGCAGGCAAAACCTGCGACAAAGAAGCAACCATTTCAAAAAAAAGACTTGCTCACTCTTGAACATTCCCTCTCTCAAAAATTATCCAGCCTTCTTGAGCCCATCTCCCTTCAATTTAGGAGCTTAAAAACTCACTCAGATCTGTGGCTCAAACTGCTGAATCAGCCATGGAGCTGAGCATTACTCTCTAGGAGGAAATCAGAAACCTTCAAAACTCTGAGAAAATTACGCAAGAGAGAATTATCGAATGGAAGTCTAGCCAACACCAGAATAATTAAAAATTTAGAAGCCTGGCTGAGAACATGGAGGGGAAAACTGATCTCTGAGTTCCTCTCATCATGGCTTGCAAAGATTTTGGATCTAGAAGAGGAGGTGGCTCCAGTCGTTACTAAAGCTTACAGACTTGGCCCCCCACAACAACAGATCTGATTTCAGCACCCACCCACTGGCCCACCCACTGTGGTTGCCCAATTTCTTTACTACCGCTCCAAACAAAAAATATTAAATGAAGCCTGCAATAAAGGCTCACTTCAGTTCAAGTACAGTGAGATTAAAGTCTTCTCTGACCTTCCTCCTGAAGCACTGCAGAAAAGAATGGAACTCAAGGAAACTCTCTGATGCCAACATCAGGTATAGGTGGAATCAAGCTTCTAACCTGGGCTGAATCCACACACCTGTGGAGCGTCCCGGTGTTGTGCTAAATGTTTGCTAAACATTTAGCAAACATTTAGCGCAACGCCGGGACGCTCTGAGGGTGTGTGGATTCAGCCCTGGTAGTCCACAGCAACAGAAAGACCTTCCAAGAGTCTGATCTAGACTCTGGCAAGACACTCCTGTGCCTCTTAGACCTGGATTCCAACGATGAAGGAGAGGCCAAGTCCTCATCAACAGCCACAGACAGGTCATCAAACTGTCTCAAGCTAAGCAAGATTCCAGTCAAGCAGTCTACATGAACTACTCGCCCCCACAGAAGTGGGCCTCATTATTCACCTATACCATTATCACTGTTCAATACCTATCTGTTTGAATCCGGTTAGCTATCCAAATAATGGAAGCTGTTGGGGGGCAAATGAGCAAGTTGCTAAATGAAAATGTTTTATTTTTATTTTTATTTATCTTAGGCACAGCCCCCCCCCCCTGGTCTAGGGCATCTTGGGTGGGGAGTAGACAATAGTTTCCCCCTCTTTGGACTTTCCCCCTCTTTGGCACCACTTTCTTTCCTGGCTTTTGAGGTGCCCAGGGGGCTGCTGTTGGGCTCTCTCCCTAAATAGTAGGTGCCTCTTGGGGTGCTTTCCTTCCTGGCTGCTGATGTGCAAGGGGGGCTGCTATTGGGCTCTGTGAAACACCCACTCTCTGGTGACCGGCAGCACGCTTTGGGGGCTCTCTGCTTGAGTTCTTTCAAAGCCTTTCGCTTCCTAAATAGTGGGTGACTTTGCGGGAGCTTTCTTGCTTGGCTTTTGAGGTGCAAGGAGGACTACTATTGGGCTCTGTGAAACACCCACTCTCTGGCAATTGACTCTCTACTTGACTTCTTTCAAAGCCTTTCTCTCTCCAAATAGTGAGTGCCTCTTGGGGTGCTTTCCTTCCTGGCGGTTGAGGTGCAAGAGGGGCTGCTGTTGGGCTCTGTGAAACACCCACTCTCTGGCAATTGGCAGCACGCCTTGGGGGCTCTCTGCTTGACTTCTTTCAACACCTCTCTAGAGTGCCTTTTGGGGTGCATTCTTCCCTCTCTTCTGGGGTCCAGCTGGGTGCCACTGGGCTCTGCCCTACCCTGCTCCAAGCTTTTGGGGCTCTATGCTTCATTTAAAATTCTTACTTGTTTGTAGGGATCTTTTCTCATCATAGCACCATGAGGGTTGGAAAAAGGAATAAGAGTGACATGGGGGAGGGGGCTGTGGTGCCCGCATGTCCTTCCTTTGCCAATGCCGTCACATTCGGGGAAGTGGGTATTGTCGGTGACCGTCCTGCTCCTGCAAGTGCAAGGGCCCCTCTGAGTGGGGAAGCTGCTTACACTCCCTTCCCCCAGCTGTGGGGGAGGGGCCTGCTGTGCCCACATGTCCTTCCTTTGCTGACGCCGCCACGTTTGGTGAAGTGGGTATCGTTGGCAACCGTCCTGCTCCTGCAAGCACAAGGGCCCCTCTGAGTGGGGAGGCTGCTTCTGCTCCCTCCCCCCAGGCGTGGGGGAGGGGCTGCGGTGCCTGCATGTCCTTCCTTTGCCGACACCGCCACATTCGGTTCAGTGAAGTGGGTGTTGTCGGTGACTTTCCTGCTCCTGTGAGCACAAGGGCCCCTCCAACTGGGGAGTCTGCTTCTGCTCCCTTCCCCCAGGTGTGGGGGAGGGGTCCACAGTGCCCACATGTCCTTCCTTTGTTAACGCCACCACGTTCGGTGAAGTGGGTGTCATCGGCAACCATCCTGCTCCTGCGAGCGCAAGGGCCCCTCTGAGGGTCAATCCCCAAGGTCCAGTGACAAGTAGGACAGCAGCCCAGGTCAGAGCCCTGCCCCTAACCCAAGCAAGCAGACACACCTCGTCACTGAGGTGGGATTCGTTGTCCACTGCCCAAAGAGGCTCCCTCTGAACAGGGTAGCATAAGTCTCCTTCCCTCAAGGTGTGGAAGACATCCTTTCCATCCCTCCCATGCCTTCCATTCCAGCAAGGGGCCTTTGAATTGCTACACGATCTCCTGTTGCAGAGTTGGCTTTCACTCAAGTACATCCATTCATTTCCCATCATGGGAAGTGGTCTCCCCGCCCCCGTAGAGGGCATCTATTGTTGATGCAGCCCCATGTAGGTGGGTTTTGTGGGCAGCCACCTCTCCTGGACAGGAGCACAAGTCTCCCTCCTTCCACCAAGGGCGGGTAAGGGTCAGTCAAAATAGGGGAGGGGAAGTTGTTGTTTGTCTAAGTCTTTGGAAAAGTGACAATTGAGGAGTGTTACATGAGAACCTTTGGTGGGGAAAGTCTACTCAAGTGAAAATCTGTGAAAAAACAAGGCCTTTCAGAATCGAACCGGGCCAGTTCGTTTAAAAGTTCATGGTCCGTGGTCCGTGAAAGTCCACGGACCACAAACCGGCGGTCCGTGGCCACCTCCCGGTCCATGCCCATCTCTAGTTGTAAGATAAGAGTTCAATCCAAGGGGAGCAAGGTACAAGGCGGGGTCACAAGCTTCCAGGCACAGAGTAGCAGGGAGTAGTGAGCTGGGTTGCCCCCACGCTGAGCCCTGCTCAGCATCCTCCTTTTATACGCTGCTCTAGTTAAGAGGGCAAGGTACAGATGTTCCCTCTTCCTTTGATTGCAGCACCTCACTCTCGGAGCAAGCAGTCCTTCGCTCCTGAAATGCTGTCTTTTCCTGATTTTTCCATTGCGTGGCTGGCTTGGAGACCACTGGCCCCTTTGCTGGCGGCGGCTCCTTTGTTGACAGTTTTCCTTCAGTTGCACCTGGGTCCATGCCCCTGGAGACTTCTCCCGCAGGCTCTTGCTGTTCCGGTTGCGGTTCCTCTAGTGCACCAGCTGTGCCTGGGTCCATGCTCTCAGAGTCTTCTTCTGCAGGCTTCTGCTGCTCTAGTTGCAGCTCCTCTGGTGCAACCACCCGTTCCTTGAACTCCTCATCCTCCAAGGAGGACTCAACAGTTGGAGATGAGGTGGGTGTAGCAGGCTGGCTCACAACAGTGATAAGCAGTGAATAAATCTCATGACCTAAGCAGAGGACTGCACCTAATGTAAATCTGTAGGGACTTACACAGATCTAAGGAATACTAATTCCTTTCTCTTGGGTGTGATAGATTGAGACAAAAGGATAGTAGGCAGATTTCTTATGACTGATAAAAGGTAAGAGTTGCCCACTGCCATGATAATGAAATTGAAGAGATAAGATGCAGCTGATTGGTACAATGAGGCAGGGGAGCAATAGGAGGACACGTGGCCCTGGTTGATGATGTCACTTCTGGCATGACATAGAAGTGATGGCATCACATCAGGGCCAATACTTTAACAGTTGACAGTATGTTTTGGATTGAGTGTTACAGAATCAACCCTGACATTATGCCATCACTTCCAGGTTATTCTGGAAATGATGACATCAACTAAGGCTGTAGATGTGTGTATACTTATGATAAGTACCCGTCCCCTGCCCTGCCAGTTGCCAGGAGAGACTTGGCAACCTTAGGTGGGAGGCCTCCTGGCAATTTGCTTTGATGCAAATTGGTAAGGGGGAAAAGGACAGTTGCACCAGCGTCACTTGTGGTTTAAACTGGAAGTGGCAAGGGATGCTCTGGCATTTCTCAAGACTCTATGGTAAAATGATGTGACAGCTTGGTAGGTCTGGGCAAGTCTGTGTGGGAGACCTTGGAAACCCTATAGTAAAACCATAACGTTTTTGAGAAATACCCGATGAAACATTGATGTCACTTCCTGGCATACAGGGAGTGACATCAGTGTATTGCGAGCGACATCATGACATTGATGGTGAATCCTCTTCACCAATAATTCTTCCACTAGTTGCCAGGGGGACCTGGATAGGGTTGCCAGCTCCAGGTTGGGAAATTCCTGGAGATTTGGGGAGGTGGGGAGGTGGAGCCTAGAGAGGGCAAGGTTGAGGAAGTGGAGTGATTTCAGTAGGAAATAATGCCATAGAGTGCACCTCCAAAGCAGCCATTTTCTCCAGGGAATTGATTTCTGTGGCTGGGAGATCAGTTGTAATTCTGGAAGATCGCCAACCACTGCCTGGACATTGGCAACCTACCTGGCATCCTTAGGACTGGCACAAGGTCATCCAGCAAGCTTCATGGCAGAGCAGAGATTCAAACCAGTCTCTCTCAGATCCTTAGTTGACACTCAGGGTTGCCGGCTCTAAGTTGGGAAATTCCTAGAGATTTGTGTGTGGGGGGGGGGGATGCAGCTTCGAAAGGGCAGGTTTTGGCGAGGGGAGGGGCCTCAACAAGGTATAATGCCATATGGTCCACACACCCCCCCCCCCCAAAACAGCCATTTTTTCCAGGGTAACTGATCTTTATGGCCTGGAGATCAGTTGTAATTTCAACTCCAGCCACCACCGTGCCTGCCAACAGAGTTCTTGCACACCAGCCAGTCATCCACTACTAGGCGGCTCTTTTCCACTACCCCTCTCTGCACGCTCTTTCTGCCCACCGGTACCTTTTCTGTTTATGTCATTGGCTCACCCTCCCACCTGATTTTTGGTGCTGTCCCCTTTTTACGCTCCTTCACTTTTCCAGTCCTGCACAGAGAGAAGCACGTTTGCGCAGTTGCAACCCCCTTAGACGTAGCAGTTAGTGTTTGGAGTTTTTTTAATTTTATATTTTCTGCAAACGGGTTTTCCTTAAGCATGGGTGCCTCCCTTAAATACATAGAGGTTGTTATATTAAAAATAATTAAGATGATGCAGTAAGTTGTCTGATTGACAAAGGACACCTTTGACGAAAAGGGCTTTAAAGAAATCAACTATACGGGCAAATCCACACGCCCTTGGCCCGTCCCGGCGTTGCGCTAAACGTTCGCTAAACACCCGAAATCCCGCTAGACAGACGCTATACATCCGAGTGTTTAGCGAACATTAGTGCAATGCTGGACGCCCCGAGGGCGTGTGGATTCATGTTGCAACGCCACCAGTTAACATTTGCAGCGCTAGCTTTGCTTCAGCGTTATTTGCATTTAACAGGCATAGTTGGTGAACTAGGCTGGAGACACCGACAAACCGAGCTGTACAAGGAATCTGGGCGGCCTGTATTTTTGATGGGAGGGGGGGGAGTGCAAAAATGTTGTCGCTCCCGTTATTAAGACTTCGGTGTGATGTATGTTTAGCCGGGGAGGAGGCACTTGGAGCCTGTAGGAAAGGAAGCCTGAGGATGACTGACGTTAAAGATCGAGGCCGGGCAAGTGAGTAAACGTTAGAAAGTTGCTCGTGCGCTGAGACGAGGGCTGGCGCGAGGAAAGCGGGGTAAATTCGGTCAGAGGACACAACGGATCAGCGGCAGCCCCAACAGTTCCTGCAAGCGCAATGGGGCTCTGTTGCCGTTTAGGAAACCTCAGCCCAGCGGAGCAGGCGCCAGCGCCTTCAAGCGCTATCTGTCGCATTGGAAGCAGCACGCAAGGAGCCACGGAGTCCAAGCAGGCGGTCTTTATCCTCCGGGGGGTCAGCCGGAAGCCAGCCGCCTCGCCGCTCCTCCCGCAGCGCCCCCGCTAGTACGAGTGTGCGCGCGGCAGGAGGCACGGTGCAACGTCCACCTTGAAAGCAGCAACGGCCTGTGTCAGCGGCTGGACGAGGGCGGGACTGCTGTGTAAGTGACGCAACGGAACTGCGTCAGCCTGCTGGAGGCGAGCTAAGTGAGCGCGTTGGGCGGAGAGGATGGGGTTAAAGTGAGCTGTTCAGTGGCGCGTATCGCGCTGGTTCGTCCGCTCAGCTATTTGGCTGGGTTGGTAGTGGTGCCTAACAGGCAAAGAAAACTCAGTATTCGCGAGAAATGTTGGTTTTGTGTGCGTCTCTGGGCTGATTGGTGCATGCAAGGTAGGAAAAGCAGAGCAGAAAACTTGCAACGGTCTTTTGCTTTGGTGCCGATACTGTTGGCAAAGTGGTCGAGGGAACCTTTTTTTAAGTGCTGAAGTTTTCTGTTTCTGTACATGGTCGTTATTTTGGGTAGGGAAGAAGAAGGCTCCCGTATCTTTAACTGTTGTGCGATAGGCAAAAAAAACAGCTCGTAAAGCTTTGCGGTGATGTGAAGTCTGTCTGCAAAATTTCCTCCTAAGGCTGTTCTTGGTTTGAATTATGAACAGTGGGGTGGAATATATCTAACTAAAAAGCTTTCTCATAAATGAATCGAGGTCAGATATGAAACTGAGATTCTGTATAGGAGTGGGAAGCAGCCGTAGTGACTTGAGGGCGTGATTTGGAGCAATGAGTATGCCAGGGAGTTGCACTCTCACACGCGCATCTTACTATGTCACTCAGTTAGGATTGCCAACCGCCCTGGGGGAAAAATGTCTGGCTCCATTAATAGAGACTCAGGTCCATATTAACCCATGGTTGGCTTTCAGGTATTTTGGGTCCCCTCTGGCACTTCAGTCTTTCATCCCACTGCAGCTGACAGCCTGACCTGGTACCATAGGTGCTAGACTGCAGTACATGGCCCTATATCCAACTGTTTTGGCTGGTCCCAATGGCCCATGGGAACATTCGAGCATATGCTTCTGTCTTTTATTACTCTTGCCTGAATATTGGAAAAGAGATATGGACAAAAAAAGAACCAGTAAGCAATATGGCATTAGTGTGTGTGTATAAAATACTTATGAGACTATATATATGGATAAATATATATGTACACGTATTGCTATGGCACAGAGTGCAAAGGACTCAAGTAACAGTGCCTCAGAAAAAAAAAATTGATGGGCCCCTAGTCCCTGTGTGGCCCCTAGGCTTCAACCCAGTCACCCTTATCAATAATACAGCCCTGTAGAGGATTAAACATGGGCTGCTGAAGCTTTTCATGGCATGGAGGTAAATAACATCCAATCAATTACCTATTAAATGGACAGAAATGTTGCTAGCATCTTTACACTCAAATCACTGCCTTTCAGAGCATCTTTTCTTGGGTGAAAAAAGGCCTGTGAAATAAATTGTGATTTTGCATGCAGTGTGTAGTTCAGCTCTAAGAAAGTGTTATACTTTCTTTGTTTCTATTGCAGATAAACACCTTAGATCCCTGGAGATATTGGTTGGATTACACACCAAACTGTGATGCTTCTAGAGTGCATTGGTCACTGGCATAACAGGTTCTGCTATCCATCCTCTGCCAATAACTGCTTTAAAGTACATAACAAATTCCTTTTTATTACTCTTTTTGGGGAAAACCCCTAACTAATTACATACTGGGAATACATACTTGGGAAGAGTACTTTTAATGAAGATTAATCTGTTCTTTCTTTCCTTCCTAATACCATGAATTGTATTATGTTTGATTTAATAAGAAATAACAGTTATGGGGTTATGGGATTTTTGTCTCTTCTATAACACTACAGGTTAAAAAAAGGTACCTTGTAGCCATGAATGTTCATTTTCTGGCTGTTGTAACTTCAAGAATACCACCAGTAAACACATACTGGAAGATAAGTATATTTTTGTGAGTATGCCTTTAATTATGAAATATCCTGGTAGAAACTACGTGAAAAAAGAACTTGTACTCAAGGACTCCTGTTGTAGTCTCATTCTATGAGTGGATATTGGTCATAATCCATAGAAATTAAGTATGCCTGTTAAATCTCATTGATTTAAATGAGATTTAGGAGTGGTTTTTAACTGAGTCAAACCAGAGAAAACCATCAAGGCTGCCGGTTTTATAGAGTTAGTTGGACATTCACATCATTATCCAGCACCTGCACAAAGAAAGGGTTCAAAACCTGTGGGCAGGTTGTCATATATGACAATCACACATGTGTGAACATGCTCCACATAGACATGATTGACTGTAGCTTTCAAGCACATGTAGAAGCAATATTGTTACATGTGACAATCAGCATGCAACTTTGGTGTCTTCTTACTATGTGGAATGCTTTTTGTGTAGGAAATGCATAACTTTTGTAGTAGCCAATGAAAACATCAAATGATCAGGATGTAGTAGCATTTGCAGAAGACCTTTGTTATTTCAAGGAGTCTAGTTGGTGTGCCACAAGTCCTTCCATCTTGCCTTGTTCATGCCATCTTGCCTGAATATGCCTTCTTGTTATATACATAAATATGCCTTGCTGTGCTACATTTGCTATGCTACACTGTTTTAACCTTGCTGTGTGTGTTAAGTACAAGGAAATTAACATTTGACAAAGGGGTGGTGGTCAGGCAGTCATTTCATGAACTGGTGCCAGGTGTCTCCTTTATCAGCTGGCCTTGAACACTGAAAGCATCCCTTGGTCTTGACCTCCCCTTTCTGGCAATAAACTTTCCTTTAATCATCTCCCTTTTGAAGGGAATCAAGTCTTAGTAAGTCCCCTCTTTAGCTGGACTTCTGCACAGATGGAGTACCAGTGACATGCTGTGTACACTTGGCCAGAGGAGTCTGCCTGTTGTCATTTGGGGTCCCCAGCAACTGAAGTTGGCATTGTAATCATCAGCTTGTATCTTTCCTCAGTTATGTTATTGTGCTTATATGCTGTATGTTTCCCCTTGTTATTGTGTCTTTGCATGTGTGCTACTTATGTCTGTTTTGTATTTCACTTGGTTTATTTAATAAAATTGCTTTCCTTCCACACCTGTGTGTCCATTGCTGTCAAATCCTAAAAAAACCTTTTGCTGCTTGGCAAAACAAAAGACTAGGCTCTGTATAATAACTATCTTTTTGTTTGGATCTTGTCCTAGCAAATAAGCCACAAGAAGGCAACAGTCACTTTTCTAGCCTGAGTGAGAGAATGAGGAAAAAAAGAACATTTGCACATAAGGAGCTGGAATCCATAATGTTGAAAAGGGAACTCTGTCAGAGAGAACTCAACACATACAGCTTCTGAATGGAGAGTATTTACCAGCCTTGGAGGCAAACCTGTTCAGAACTGGACATGATCAACTTGGTGACTTCATCTGTTACCATGTGTGTTGAATATTAGTATTCCTGTGCTGCATTCACCGCAAGCTATAGGCCTTGTATTTATAAGATCACAAATGTTTCTCTTTTGAATACTGCTTTTTAAAAAAGGACAGCCAAGCTGAAGATAATTTCTTGCAGAAATGTGATGAAAACACCTGTGATGAAAACACAGAAAAATAACCCACAGTGCATAGAGAAAATAATTGTGTGTTACTTGGTAAATATTCAAATTAACAAAGCTCCAAGAATATGAAAGCATAAGGGACAAGGGAGCTGTGGATCTTCTTCTGCAGAATAATCATGCAAAAGTCGAAAAGCAGCATCTAGGAGATGTGTTTTATCATCAAGGAACGTGCAACACATTTATAGAGTGTGATTCAGAAATGCAAATGAAAAAGTAGAGTTTGTCTTTTCAGTAGAAGCTTTGTTAAAAATTTGAATAGATGGACCAATTTGGCTAGCCAGTGTTATCCTTATTAAATTCATAGAAAACTTTTCCTGAAAACTCCATGTTATGTGGCTCAGTAACTCTTAAGCATGTAGAAAAATCATTGATTCCATTTTCTAATCCAGTGCCAAAATCTAGTTTGTCTGTGACAGACTGGAGAAAGATCAGTGTAACTTGGTAAGCATTGGCATCTGTTTCTTTATTTTCATGTGTGATATTGTGATGTAAAGCACTGGGTGTCAGCTCATCATTTTGCTTGTATGTATATTTGAAAAAGTAAAATGTTACCACTGATGTGGTTTTTACCACCTGCATTATAAGGGTAGAGGAAAAAATACCCATCATTTTGAAATAAATCCTTAGATTTGGTTAAATGGATGAGCGTACCAGTACCCATATTTTAAAATAACTTGGAAAATAGTTATCTCTAAGATGGCAGTTGGGGAAAGTGAATGCAGTGTACAAGGTGTATATAGCACAGTAGTTGCCTGTTAGCAGGAGTATTAATTTACTACAAGGAAGTCAGGACTAAAATGTCATATGTAAGGAAATGATTTTATAGTATTTGCATTTTGCAAAAAGTTGTTTGATGTAGTAAGTATTGTATCTGTTATGAAGCACTCATTCCACAAGCATTACCAGAAGTCTTAATAATTTAATAATCAGAAGAATGGTATTATTAACTGTCCTATTTTAGGTATACCACTCCCTACAAGTGAAGAAACAAAGGGCTACTAAAGAGGCTATGTGATCTTGGTTGGCATAGGAAGGGATGGAGGGACAGGATTATGAAAAATAAAGTAAATCTGTGCTTCCTCTAGTTTCATGGCAATGCATGTTTAGATTAAGAAATCTGCAAATCTTTAAAATAGAATCTGGAACTTTGATAAAATAGTGCTATTAAAGTACATTAATATGACCATATTCCTCAGGGCACAGCATAGTTATTTCTGTGGATTCCATACTTTATTTACAGCTACTCTTCATTGAATCTCGTCCCTTTCTGTTCTCAAGGCTTGTCCATCCTTCAGGAGTGCCTTTTTAGGTTGCCAAGGAAGACTGGGAATCAGGAATGGTCAGTAGTAGAGCTCTACTTGCAGGTCTTTGGCTAGAGCCAGTAATAGTTTGTGGGTTGAAATGATTTTTCCCTGCTAGTGCCTTTGGTCAAATAGGTGTATATTTTCTCAAAAACCTATTTACCAGAGAATATTGTGTGTTTTCTTGTGAATAACGATCTCTTTCAGAAGTGGCCTTCAGCTCTGAAAATTCCTTTTTCTGTCTAGCCAAAATAAAATGAACATGGAAGACAGTTGTTTTGCTTGTTGCTGAGAATTTCAGAGTATACTTACTAGAGGCCATAACATTTACACAATCACATTTCACATGGCATTTAGAATTGCAGTTGACCTACTAAGTGAGGAGAAAATTGCATTTTTCTAGTTTAAAAGAAGTTATTGCAGCTTGGCTTTGTTTGCTTCTGGCTGCCGGCTGCCCTTCAGAGTGGTAGCCTACTGCTGACTTACTAGGTTCAGTTCAGTGCAGATAATTTTTTTTGCTTCAAGCAACCTATAAATAATCATCATAACCACAGAATTAACTTTTCTGAAGCAAGTTCTCCTTTAGGAAAATACAATTTAAAGAACTTGGCTTGGATTAACAAAACTCCCTGTAGGCAGAAGAGCATAGTGAAGCCCAAGGACTGGATAAATCTCACAAAAAGAATAAGCTTATGGAAATGCTAATCACTAAGAGGTCACTTTACACCCAGATTGTTTGCCCTGGTTTGGGTGCTGTTGGGAAGTGGGATTTTTTTTCCTGCTTCTACCGCAGCCTTACTGTGCTTCTGTTCAGTTTCCAGGTTTCCTCCATCTTTACTGTGATCTTTTCCAAAATCTGCATTATGGCAATGTTTTGGGAAAGATCATGGCAAATTTTGGGAAGTACATAAGTGGAAAGTCCAGATTTCCCAGTCCAGCTCACCAGTGCCTCTTTCTCTGCCCTTGTGAAGGCCATTTCTCCCTGCCACTAGAGGAATCTTTTATTTTTTAATTGACTATTTCTGTAGCTCTATAACAACAATGGTAGTAGTAGAAAGTAATAAAATGTATGTGGCCAAAGTCCATGCCAATGTTAAATTAAAACATATATAAAATGCAAGGGTTAATGACAACACAGTAATAAAAACTGGTTAGAGGAAAGTTAATAAGGAGCATTATACTTCACTCAGGCCCCTCCCCTCCTCAACCTCCACCCTCCCCAGATTTCAACTCCCTAATATCCAGGCATTTCCCAACCTGGAGTTGGCCCCCTACACTAATGTGGCTCTTGGCTTAGTTTGGAGGCAGGTGGCTGTGAAAGCTATTCTGTTTATGAAAGGTGATATTGGAAAGCTAAGAGGCTCTGTGGTAATCAGTCCAAACCATGGGGAAAGTGAATATGGTACACTTGTCAAATGTAGAGTCAAGATTGAAAATCCAGTTACAAAGTCAGGCATTGTCCGGAGTAACAGCCTGGGAATTAGCTGGCGAAGAATAGTGATGAAGAATTTGGTTGTAGCCAGCAACTTAAGTAGGATCTCTCTGCAGCAGGGCAAAGCATTGCCTTGAGAGTTAGCCAGTTGACTTATTCCTCTGCTTAAGGAAACAATGCATGCAGGCCCCAACTGCGGGGAGATCAAGTTCAGCCTGCAGTAGTGTTTTTCACATAGTACAGCTGGGTTTTCTACACGAGGACAGGCTTGTTGCAGCTGCCAACTCCATTTTGTTGCAGCTCCCTTCATTTTGCTGTTCCTTGTTGCAGCTGCCAACAGGGCTTCCACATGGAAGGTTTCCCTGCCCTAGTTTCCCTGCAGTGGTCACCTCTGGACCAATGTTCCCTCTAAGCTTTGCAGTGTTGTGAGCTAAAAATCTACTTTGTGAGCCGAAACAACAACTTTTATTAAAGTTTTGAGTGCACCTCCTTTAAAAAAAAAATTACAATCAAATTGTTTTGATTACAACCAAAACAATTTAACAATAAAAGCCATTAGGTGAAAGGGCCACAAAAATCAGAGTATACTTATGTATAAAAATGGATATGTCCATGCTGGTTACAAAGGGGTAGTTGTATTAGTCTATTGCTACAAAATAAAGCAGACACGCAATGGCACCTTAAAGACTAGCACGTTTATTTCAAGATGAGCTTTTGTGAGTCAATGCTTACTTCTTCAGCCTCCTTCTGCACCAAGGCCAAGTTAAATGATGCCTTCACCATGGTGGCGGCTGAGACGCTACCTCCTCTCTTCAGCTCTCTGGGGCTGAGGGGATCCTAGCGATTTCAGGCTGCATGGGTCAGGCCAGACCCGATCACTCAGCTCTGCTCTGTTCCCCAGCTAGAGAGCCAGCAGTGGCTGGAGGCGCTCTCTGGCACCACCCTGGGGGCCAAACCAGCCACAGCCAGGAAGGGAGGAGAGAAGTGAGATGAGGCTCCATCCCTGCTCCATCCCTGTAGGGCCCACCTGCAGATGCTGGCTGACTGGGAGGGCGGGGCCGCCTGAGGGTTAGAGTCTGTGAGCTACATCTGAGAAGCTGTGAGCGGAGGAGTCAGAATCTGTGAGCGATTGCTCACGTGCTCACATTAGCGGGAACACTGCTCTGGACACCAGGGCTTTTTTAGTTTTTTGAAAACTGGCAATTGAATATCCTTATAACAATGTGTATATTAGATAATCTAAAAAAAATACGTCTCTAGCCCTTTTTGTTGCAGAGATACGTCTTTATTTCTGCAATGAAAGGAGCTAGAGTTAGTTTTTTTTAATGAAAGCTGGGAATTCACAGAAAATTATACTGATCCTTATAACAATATTCAATGGCCAATTTTTTTTAAAAAGCCAAGCTACTGGGTGATGAGAGAGGAAATGGTTGCTGGGAGGTATAGGAGTGTACCATGATACTGTGGGAAGCAGAGGGAAAAGGGAAAAAAAACCCTTACCATCAGCATTAAATCTGGGGCAAATAACCTGTGTGGAAATAATCGGTTGGTTGGGTTCTCTGGATTTCCAGATTTTATTTTACAACAAAAAAGGGTCCAGCTCCTTTCCTTTTGAAAAAATTCCTTCCTCTTTGTATCTCCACAATGACAGGGCTTAGAGACTAACTTTTAAAAAAATATGATTGCTGGGACTTTGGACAGAGCCTAATAGACAGGTTTATATAATATTGTAATGGTATTCAGTTGCTCGAGGGGAGTGGTAGCTGCTGCCAGGGTACTGGGAAAAGGAAAATGTAGGGGAAACTGCCACGCAAAAGCCCCATTGCTTTTGTGATTGCTGATACAACAACACACGCCTAGCCCCATGAGGAAAACACCTGAAGAAGTTAAATTTATTACCTTTTGTTCTTAGCCTATCTCAGATTTAATTCTACGACGGTGCAATCTCCCATAGGCTAAGCATTTCTTCAGTTAGCTATATAAACATGACTTGTTTTTAAAAGATTGAGTTGTCTTATGAAAAGATCCAAGTGTTCTGAGATACTAAAAGAAAGTTATTCTCATATTACAGTCAACTTCTTAGGCTTTGCTTCCTGTAAGCTTCATACAATAGTTCTTATAGGTTGCCTTCTGCAAGAAGCCATAAATTAGTAGAATAATGAAGAAGAGGTAAGGAATAACTGCGATGCCTTTTCCATTTCTTTTACTTCTTCATCCTAACCTACAGAATCTGAAATGAATGAAAATGAAGAGGGAGGAATTTTACATGACCATGGCACAATCTGAGTGGATGATTTTGCTGTAGTCAACTTTCCCCCCTTTAAAATGCTTACTTTTAGTTGATGAAAATAATAAGGTTTAGAAAGTAATTCCTAGCAGCAAACAACAACAACAAAATCACTGTAGCATCATAAAGATTTGTTGCGACATGAGCGTTTGTAAGCATCAGTGCTCTGTCCTTCGTTTACAAACTGATTTGCTTTCCCTTTCAGAATGCCACATCATCACCTGCAAGTTCTGTATGAAATACATTCCTCATCTTGCAGTTACCTCTGGTAGAGGTGGTTCTCCTTGCTCCCCTTTATTGATGGCTTATGACAAAGGCTTGGTTCACACAGAGGAGAATTTCCTGGGCTTTGGCTGTTTGAACCTAAGCCTTGGGCTCATCCTCCTCCCTTTTCAATAGCCACCCCCTCCTTTCCTTCTTTGTGCAAACCATAGTATTAACCATGCAAAACATGGTTTTCAGAAACTGTAGTGTTCTTTCTAACCAACAATAGAAGCCTGCTTTAAGCCATATATCCTAGAGCCTGTGGGGGCAGGCAGACAAAAGGATACTTTGGGGGGTTAGGAAAATGGTATGGGTAGAAAGAGTCAGCTCTTTTTTCTGGTGTGGCCCTGGTCTTCCCTGGGCTTTTGTTGTCATTTTTTAAAAACTATGGGCAATCTAATCTTGTTATAGTTAACACCGTTAGTCGTCTTTGCTTTCTGACTCCTTTTCATATTGCTCCATGTTTCTATGCTTTATTTCATGATGTACTAGTTAAGAATGTTGTGCTAGATCTGGGAGCAGGCTTGCCAGATGGTTCCAGCAAAAATACTGGATACATTCTCCCCTGCCCACTCACCTGAAGAAAGATCTTTGTGTGTGAGCTTTGCACACACACTCCTGGTTCTGGTATGATGATATCACTTCTGGAAATGACATAATTTCCAGAATTAGCCAGAATTCAGCTGGGATCCTGCTGAACCCATGGGGCTGCTCCCATTCTTAACACAAGGGGGAGGAGAGAGAGGAGGAAGGGAGACAGTGTGTGTGCTCCCTCTCTCTTTGATGGCCCATGCAGCACAGCTGTGCTTGTTTTCTTCAGCCGCAGCTGCAGAAGAAGAGCAACAAAAACAGCAGTTGGTTTTATACCCTGCCCTTCACTACCCAAAGGAGTCTCGGAGCAGCTTACGATCACTTTCTCTTCCTCTCCCCACAGCAGACAGCCTGTGAGATGTGTGGGGCTATGAGAGCTTTAAGAGAGCTGTGACTGAGCCAGTCAGTCACCAAGCTGGCTTCAAGTGGAGGAGTAGTGAATCAAACCCAGTTCTCTAGATTAGAATCCTTCTGCTCTTAACCATTACACCAAACGGAGGCAGGCTGCTAGAAGCACGAGGTGGGGGGAGAGGAGGCAGAGAGGTGGGGTATGTCTGGTATTTTCATTCAATTTCCCCTGGACAGTCCAAGAAAATACCAGACTGTCCAGGTGAAAACCAAATACCTGGCAACCTGTCTGGGAGACTGAGGTTTGAATCCCCACCATGCCATGGGAGCTTACTGGATGACCTTGGGTTGTTGGGAGGATAAAATGGAAGGGGGGGGGAATTATGTAAGCCACCTTGGTTCCCCATTGGGGAGACATAAATAAAGTACATAAATAAATATGAGATAATATATTGATAATTGTAATATAAAAATAAATTGTATAGCTTGCAGATTTTGTGTTAGAACAATCATGCAGGTTTCTAACCTGCCTGTTTAAAAATTGTATTAGCAATCATGCAGGTTTCTAAGCTGCCTGATTAAAAATTGTATTTTGGAGCATCTTGTTGGTACTTGGCATAATGGGTTGGATCCCACACAGGATTTCCACAAGTAGGAGGGAATTCCATCCTTGTAGCTTGTCTTTCGTGCCTCCCCCTTTCCACTGCAACCAAAAAAATGTTTCCCAAATCCTAGGAGCTGGGATCCTCAGGAACAACATGGGGGACAGTTGGAGGTTTGCAGCAGAATGGGGAAATTGGCAAAAATCTCCCCTATTTCTGCCTGCTGAAATTCTCTAGGATTCAAGCCAATGGGTTGTCCAATATAAACTCTATTTCCAACTGCAGTTAATTACTGAGGCAAACACTTTTCCTATTATATGCTTTCATAAGTCTTGCAATTTCGATTTAAACAATAACGCTGCCAAAAGAGGAAACCGTATTTCTTTGTTAGGATAGTATCAGCTTCACGTGTCAATATTTCTCTTCCCCCGCCCCCTGCCCTCCATCTTAAGTTTATTTTTTAAAGGACTTATGGCTTCTTTTAAGGGAAGCTTAAGTTCTAGAGCAAACCAGCAAACATCCAATCGATCAGCTTCAAATTGCATGCTGGGTTGATTGAATTTGTTATGTCTAGCAGCAGATAGAGTTCTCTCAAAACATTTAACCTACAAGAGCACCCTCATAGTCTTCTGTTTTTATTGTAAATGTGCAATTAATCACTCTAATTGCAAAATTATCCAGAAGCCCAATATATTATAGAAAAACAAAATTAAAAATAGATGACAATCCAAATATCTAGAGGGTATAAAAGCTTCATGTGGTAAAGAAAAAAAATAGCTTGTTTAAAAACATTTGCACGTAGGCAAAAGTAAGAAGCTATAGCACTTTGTTCTACAAGAAAAACATCTTGCAATATTTTAAGCTTCCAGCTTAAATAGCTCCTCTCACATTACATTGGAGGTACAGCACCCACACAATGTTGTATACCTTGGCTTTTTTCTAAATAGTTGTTATTTTCTGTTAGTTACACAAATGTCCTTTTAAAACTTGGTATTTTGTTCTAATAGTCATCTCTGTGTAGAGGCCAAGTCACAGCAAGGATGTGAGAGTTGGGATGAGGAACATACATTTTGCTGTTTAAAAAACACAAATTTTGTGTGAGGATGTTAGCTGAGGAACATTCATGGTGGGGAGGTCACTTAAACATCCAGGACTTGAGTGCTACCTAGGAGTCCCAGCAGCCTGTCAAGGAGGATAACTGTTTCTTTCTGTTTCACACCCCTGTTCTGCAACCCAAAAGTGCTGGTGCAAAACTTTACAATATCCTGGGAAAGCAGTACATTGGTTTGAACTTTCTCAGAGGGAACATTTGAATAACCTCCCTACTTTCTGATGGTCAAAGATGGAGCTCCCTGCCTTCCCATGAAATCTCTGCAATATGTATGGGGCATTTTGTCAGCACCTGGCTATCAGTTATCAGCCCTGTTTCATCTATGTGTGCTTTGGGGAAAAAAAGAACCTAATGAATATTCATCAAAGGTCTTTCTTTGGACAATGTCTGGAAGATACATTGAAAGAACAGCCATTCTAGGTCTTTAAAAGAAATATCGCCCCTAGGTAGGTCTTAATATAAGACCGTACCAGTGTCCGGTCAGAATCAGAACGGCTGGCTAGGGGTGTGCAAAGGCACCATGATTCGTTTTTTCCGAATCTGCTAAATCCGAATCGAGAGGCTGATTCGGATTTAGCAGAAATCCGAATCGCCCAGCTGATTCGGGTTTACCGATTCGGCTTGATTCGGATCGATTCGGGTGTTTTTTCAATGGGAAAAAGCCTCCCCCAGCCTGGGGGAGGCATTTTCCCACCGAATCACCCCAAATTTGGTGGGAGCCTTCCTCTAACTCCCCTCTAACAACTCCCCAAGTTTCAGAACGATTGGACTTTGGGGGCCATGTTATGGCCCCCCAAACCAGGTCCCCCTATCCTCTCCTAAAAAAAGCCATAGCTTTAGGTTGCTGCTGCTCATCTTCATTCATTTTTTCCTATAGGGAAAAATGAAGAGGAAGGCTTCCTTTGCCAGGGGTGGCATTTTGCATGCAAAATGCCCCCCTACCCTCAGGGGCCCTTCTCCCACCTCTACTCCCACCCCCCACCAAGGCTCAGCTTGCTCCCACTTGGGGGGGGGGCCATTTCATGGCCTCCCCAAGTAGGTGCTCTCATCTCTGCCACTTACAGCTGGGGGAGGCTTGTCTTGCCAGGGGTGGCATTTTGCATGCAAAATGCCCCCTACCCTCAGGGGCCCCTCTCCCACCTTTCCTCCCACCCCCCACCAAGGCTCAGCTTGTTCCCACTTGGGGGGGGGCATTTCATGGCCTCCCCAAGTAGGTGCTCTCATCTCTACCACTTACAGCTGGGGGAGGCTTGTCTTGCCAGGGATGGCATTTTGCATGCAAAATGCCCCCCTACCCTCAGGGGCCCTTCTCCCACCTTTCCTCCCACCCCCCACCAAGGCTCAGCCTGCTCCCACTTGGGGGGGGGCATTTCATGGCCTCCCCAAGTAGGTGCTCTCAGCCCCCAAAGTCCACCTCTTACAGCCCCACACAAACCCAATTCCCCCCCAGCTGCCACACACAGACCCAAATCCCCACATTAGCCCCTCACAGACCCAAATCCACCCCCACCTGCCCCACACCCATAACCCCAGGAACAGGCTGGCAAAGGCCAGCCCTCTCCCTTTGTTCCCTATGCTGGGAACTTCTAAACTCTCTTTCCCTGGGCAATTCTGCACAGCCCAGGGGTGCCACAATGGTGGGCACACTTCTGAGTGCCAGCTGGTCCCTGTGAAAGAGCACCTGAACCACAGACACCCTCCCTCAAATTCCCCCACCACCTACAGAGATGGCTGGCCAGCCAGCCCCATTGTTCCCTATGATGGGAACCAACTGCACAACAAAGAATAAAACACGAATAACACAAAATAAAGTTTTTTAAAAATTATTTTCTCCCTTTCAAAGTACAAGTAGGCAAAGCATTATGACACATTACACCAGCAGTCCCCCACGCAGAAAAATAACACAAATCACTTAACATCAGAGAATCACGAAAGCACAATTCCTGTCAAAAACACTTTATTTCTTGAACAGCTTTAGGTTACACAGCAGGGGGGCACACCAAAGGGCGTTCCAGCATTCCACCTCACAAAAATAACACAACTCACTTCACATTAAAGAATCCCCCCCAAAAATTGCAGATGGCAGGTTGAAATCCCCCATGACCACCAGCCTAGGGGTATCAACCGCCACCCCGGCTATCACACACACACAGCCCCACTCCCTGAAAAGAAAGCAGAATTAACTCAAAGCAGCACACACACACAGCCCCTCCAACCCATTCCCCCAATGAAAATAAAACAGAATTAACTCAAAGCAGCTTAACCTCCTCTGGAGAGCTGGCCCTAGCAGCTCTGCTTGCTCTCTCTCTCTCTTACAGAGGAATGGAAAAAAGCAGAATGAACTCAAAGCAGCCCTCCTCTGCAGAGCCAACCCCAGAAGCTCTGCTTTCACTCTCCCTCTCCCCCCCCCTCTCTCTCTGACTCACAGAGGAATGGGAAAAAAACAAAATGAACTCGAAGCAGTGAAGCCTCCTCTGCAGAGCTCATGCCAGGCCTCATCTCTCTCTCTCTCTCTCTCTCTCTCTCTCTCTCTCTCTCTCTCTCTCTCTCTCTCTCTCTCTCTCTCTCTCTCTCACTCACTCAGAGGAATGGAAAAAAGCAGAATGAACTCAAAGCAGCTTACCCTCCTCTGCAGAGCCCGTGCCAAGCCCTAGCAGCTCTGCTTGCTCTCTCTCTCTCACTCTTTCTTGCTCGCTTGCTCGCTCTCACTCACTCACTCACTCAAGCAGAATGAACTCAAAGCAGCTTAGCCTCCTCTGCAGAGCCTGCAGGGCCGAAGGAGGAAGGAATCACGTGGGCAGATTCTAGAGCTGCTGGAATGGTGTTCCGGAGCGTTCCCCCTCAAAAAAAGCCCCGATTATGCCTATGCTAGCTAAGATACAGAAAAAAAACAAAACGCACACAAAACACACACCAAACAACTCTTAATCATGATGGAGAGTCTGGTGTCTTCTGAAACAACTTATTCAAAAAAAGGTGTGCCATTTCCTTCTCCCTCTCCCTTGTTTCAGAAGGCAGGCAGGATTTACATGAAGAAATCACCCCTGGAATGGCTTAATGGTCCATGAATGTTTCTGCTAGATTTACTGTTGGTTAGGCAGGCTCGTGGCTCCTGATTGCTTAAGTAGCAGGAGAATAGCATCAAGCAGCACTAGCTTGACAGTATGCCCTTAAGGGGCTGAAATTAGGTGAGAACAACTTGGCTTCTACTTGGAGTGGGGCAAAGAAAGTGAGCTCTGAAAACACTGTTCCTCTGTGTTTGCACAGTGTGTTGCTTTCTGCTTGTAAAGGTCAAACTGAGGGACCTGAGTCTGCAAGTTAGAGTCTTGATTAAACAAAAATTACAAAGACTGGATTTCATAGCAGTGCCTTAAAAAAACTATATTGACAAAAGGTTCGGGAATAAAATAATAGTAATAAAAAAATTGTTTGCCATAAGGGAACGCAACCTGGTTAAACACTCTTGTGATGGACTACATGTTTCAAAAAAGCTGTACACACAGCTTTAGGACTATTAAGGGATAATCCCTCACAGAATCAGAGAGCTTTGAGTGACAGGCTAATCCATGAGATTTGATTGGGTAGCATGAGCTGGAAAGAGGAGAATCAGTTTTTCAGTCCTAGGAGAGTGGAATCAAGAGTGAAGAGTTGGGGGAAACTGAGTCCTAACAGAGAGCAGTTTAACACTGGCAGGAGAACTGGGGACAGTTGTTAAGGAGGTTTGGGAAGTAGAAGCAGACTCCCAAGGAGGTTGATTTTCATGGTAGTAAAATGCGCGTGGTGGAAATCTATGCCCCAAATGAAGATTTTATTTAAAACCGTATGGAGTACTTAATAGAGCTAATTAAATTGTCCATCAAACACCAACTTTCATAGGATAGATCTATCCTATGAAAGTTGCTGTTTGATGGACAACTGAAACGGTGTGATTGCACCAAAAATAGATAGGAGCTCTGAGAAACATATTAAATTGCTCCATAGTAAATTTCCAAAGATGTTTTTTGATCTGATGGTTAATTGGAGCTGGTTGATCAGTGGAGACATAAAAATGGTAATGCAAGAGATTATACATATTTTTTAGAAAGGCATAAATTCCTACCCAGTCATATAGGAAGGTAGCTCTGGAGAGTGAAGACATCCCTAGTCACAGGTTTAAAACTGCCTGTGGAGACCTTCAGATTCAGTTAATGACTGAAGGAAAGCACTGGTATGTGAAGAGAAGGGGATTGGGGTACTAGAAAGTGGGTACCAGCATTCTTAACTCCAGAAGAGAAAGAGAATAATAAAAGAAAGTATACTAAAGTGCTTGGGGGGAAACAAGGGAGCCAAAGCCTCAAAACAGAAGCCTTTAAGTATCTGTGAATAGGGGTGTGCACCCAAAAAATATTCAAGTTTCCTGCTTTGGGTTTACCCTGCTTTGGGTTTGGGTAGGAAACCAATTTGGAATAACTGAATCCCGAAGCAGCAGGCTGCTTTGGGAATTGGGTGTTTAAATCACTTCGGTATGCTCGGGAATCGTTATGGAGCACAGCAAAGCTCAAAGGAACACGCAAATAAATCAGGGAGATGGCTAGCCTACAAACTCAGAAAGGAAAAAGAGAAAAGACTTATTCATTGCCTATATGACAAGGCAAGAAGAGAAAGGACACAAAAGGAAGAACTAAAATAAATCATGGAAACCTTTTATAAAAAAACTACATAGCAAGGTTGAAATACCAGTAGAAAAGCAAAAACAATATTTACAAAAACAAGACTTACCTAAGCTATCAGAGGGAAAAAGGAAGGGGGTTGAATGACCCATTCACAGCAATGGAAATAGTGGAGGCCATACAAAAACAAAATAATGGGAAAACCCCAGGACCAGATGGACTTCCAGCAGAATACTACAAAGCATTAGAACATGTTATTCTTTTACCCTTTAAAAATATGATTACCACAGCATTGGAAGAAACATCCTTGCCCAAGTCATGGATGGAGGCGACGATTTCATTAATACATAAAGAGGAAACAGATATGAAGGATAGCCTCCCACAGGCCGGTACGCTCCCACAGAGAGGGCCTCCTCAGGGTGCCGTCGGTCAAACAATGTCGGCTGGTGACCCCCAGGGGGAGAGCCTTCTCTGTCGGGGCACCTGCCCTCTGGAATGAATTGCCCCTGGAGATACGTATGGTCCCTGACCTACACACCTTTCGCCGTGCCCTTAAGACGTTATTGTTCCAACAAGCGGGGCTGGCCTAAATGTGTTTTAAGTGAATTGTCCTGTTTTTAGTTAAATTATTTAATATGTTTATATTTTATATTCTTATTGTTTTATATTTGTATGTTTTATTTTTGCTGTACACCGCCCTGAGTCCTTCAGGAGATGGGCAGTATAAAAATTCAATTAAAGTAAAGTAAAGTAAATTAAGAACTATCGACCTATATCCCTTCTTAACTGTTACTATAAAATATTTGCTACAATGTTAGCTACAAGATTGAAAAAAGTACTACCCAATATAATACATCAAGACCAGACAGGATTTCTCCCTAAAAGACAACTGAGAAATAATATTAGAATTGTCTTAGACCTGTTGGAATATTATGAAGCACATCCTGAGAAGCAGATGGCCATGGTGTTTTTGGACGCTGAAAAAATCTTTGACAACGTTAATTGGCAATTCTTCATTGAACAGATGAAAGAGATGGAATTTGGAACGAACTTCATAAAAGCAATTGAAGCCATATATAAGAAGCAGAAAGCAAAAGTAGTTATTAATGATGATTGGACCAAAGTGATATGGATTGAGAAAGGAACAAGACAGGGCTGTCCTCTTTCACCATTAATATTTATTTTGATGGAAATATTGATGAGAACTGTAAGGAGTGATCCGGCAATTAAAGGAGCATCTGTTAAAGGCCACAAATATAAAGTACAAGCACTTGCGGACGACTTATCATTTATACTAGAGGAGCCCTTGGAATCAACAGAACAATTAATGCACCACCTCAAGGAATATGGCTCGATGGCCGGAATGAAGATGAAATATCAGAAAACAAAAGTGATAACTAAAAATATAACAATACCCCCCAGAATGGAACTAATTAGATTGACAGGATTTCAGTTAGAGAAGAAAGTAAAATATTTAGGGGGTTATGTAACATCAAAATGTAGTTTGTTAATGAAAGACAGCTATACGAAACTGCTTCAAGAGATCAAGAATGATCTAGAGAGATGGAAAGGACTACACCTTTTGTTGCTGGGAAGGATTGCAACCATCAAAATGAACGGATTATATTTCTGTTTCAAACCATCCCGATTTGTATTAATAAATCTTTCTTTGAAGAGATAAACAAGTCAGGGTCCAAATTTATCTGGCAAGGGAAAAAATCAAGAATCAAAATGAAAACACTCCAAGATCTGAAAGTGAATGCTGGTTTTGCCTTACTGTGTTGGAAATAGCAATGTCTGGTGTACAACAGCAGCAAGAAGGAAGAAGAGCCTACCATGCAGGGGGCAGCAAGAATCACTTAGTTAGGACAGTGAGAGCAGCATCTCTCTTGTTTCCTGGTGGTCATTTCCTTGTCTTATCTCCTATTGGGCTAAACAGGGTAATATCCTGCTTCTCTCTCCTGCCACACTTCTTCTATCTCTCTGCAAGATGTAGTCAGATAGCAAGGATCTCTCTCTCTCCTCTTTACTATCAAGTATGTAACTTCCTCAAATAAAACTTTTTGTCTCTCTAATCAGCACAGCGTAATTCCGCTGCATTATTTGCACTCACTCCATCAGGGTTTTTGGGCACCAGAAGCTAACGCATGCTGAAATTAGAGAGAGCAATAAACTTCTGCCGGAGCTGAGATAGCCGCAGGCTAAAGCACAGAGGGCAGACAATAGAGGAAAGATGGCGGACTCCTGGGGAGCACAGCAGGGGTTCCAGGTCGACCGACTAGGCGACGGAAACGACGATATTTGGGCAGAAAGAACCAAAGTGCGTCTTATTGAGCTGGAGGTCTGGTCTGCGGTGAGAGATGCAAAACCAACGGGAGACCCACAGAAGGAAGCCAAATGGGTGAAACAGGACAGCAAGGCAAGGTCTATTATCATTAATGCTTTAAGTGATAAACAATTGTTAAGAGTTATTCATGAGCCCACGGCTGGAGACATGTGGAGATCTCTTTCACAAATAAACAGGCAAGAATCAATTAAAACTAAAATCTTGCTAATGAGACAATTGTATCGAATTCAAATGCAGCTCCAGCAACAACTAAAAGATCATATTTCAAATTTCATGGAATTAACACAGAAATTAAGATCCCTTGGAAAGGAGATCCAGGATGAAGATTTGGCAATAATTCTGTTAAGCAGCCTTCCTCAGTCTTATGCAAGCATTGTGCATGTTTTGGAAATGCAAGGAAGTCTAAGCTTAAACTATGTACTTGCAAGATTGCAAGAAGAAAATTTTAACAGACAATCTTATAAAGATCAGCCCAAAGAACTTGCTTTAAGAGTCAGTTCAAGAAATGATTTCTCCTGCAGCATCTGTGGGAAGAGAAGGCACTTAAAAAGAAACTGCCGCTTTCTTGAATCACAAAGAGAGAGCGACAGCAACTCCCAGCCACGCGGGACGGAAACAAATGGCTTTAGGAATGCAAATAAAGTCAATAGCTTACCTAATGCCAATAGCCGAGCAAATGCTGGCAGACCAAATAAGAACTGTTTAAATGTTGGTGAAAAAGATCAAAGTATATGCAAATGGATTGTTGATTCTGGGTGCAATCAACATCTATCTAAAGATGAAAGTGTATTTAATGACATGAAAACACATCGTCAAACACTATATACTGCTAATGGAGAAACTTTAACTGCTCGGGGATGAGGGAATGTGACTGCATATTGTGCATTACCCAGTGGCCAAGTTAGAGAAGTGCAGATTGTTGACTGTCTCTACATACCTGAACTTAAGAGCAATTTATTGTCTATATCTGCATTAAAGGGCATTAAAGGGCATTAAAACTGTGTTCAAAGGAGAGAAATGTTTTATTAGCAATGAAGGTGAATTAATTGCACAAGGCACATTAAAGGATGGACTGTATATGCTGGATTGCTCTGAAGGGGCAGTGAATTTAATTAAAGGGTGCAGTCATAAGAACTGTACATATCTTATGCATAAAAGGCTTGGACATGCTAATATGGATTATATATATCAGCTTGAAAGGCAGAATCTGACTAATGATTTGCAAACGAGAAAATGTCCTGATGCAGAGAAATGTGTTTGCTGTATTCAAGCCAAAGGCACAAGACCTTCTTTCACCAAGCAGAGTGAGAAGCAAACCACAAGACCACTGGAGCTGATTCACAGTGATGTCTGTGGACCAATGGGAACAGTAACACTCAGTGGAAGTAAGTACATTCTGACTTTTACTGACGATTTTTCAAGATTTACTGTAATACACCTGCTCAGAGAAAAGAGCCAAGTACTGGAGAAATTCAAGATGAACCTAGCAATGGTGCAGAACAGATTCCAGAGAAAACCAATGGCTATCCGCACAGACAATGGAGGCGAGTACGCGGGGAAGGAGATGACAAGCTTCCTAGCAGCTGAAGGAATAGAGCATCACCTGACCGTACCATACACCCCTGAACTCAACGGGATCGCGGAGAGGAAAAATCCTTCTCTCACAGAAATGTGCAGAAGTATGCTGAAAGAAGCACAGCTACCTCAAAAATATTGGGGAGAAGCTATCAACACTGCCGCCTATCTGCAGAATATGCTACCTACAAAGGGTGCAAGCAGCACACCATTTGAACTGTGGTACAACCGCAAGCCCAATGTAAGGCATCTGAGAGTGTTTGGATCAAAAGCCTACACTTATGTTCCAAAGGAAAAGAGATATAAGAAGGATCTCAGAACAGAAGAAGGCATATTTGTTGGATATGCACTGGGATGCAAAGGATACCGAATCCTCAACCCAGAGACAGACACGGAGAAGATCCGCCACGTGGTGTACATTGATGAAAAAGAGAAGGCAAGCAAGCCAGACACCAGAGAATCTACACCAAAGGAAGCTGATGCAGCACAGCAGCCAGAAATTGTGCAACTCTGGGACCTGACTGAGACGCAAGAGACACCTGCAGAGCCCACAGAAAGAGAAGGGGAAGCAGAACCAAGTGTCAGACGCTCAGACAGAACAAACAAAGGAGTTCCACCACTGAAATTCTCTTACCTGGCAAAAACAGAAGCTGTACCAGAACCTTCTAGCTGGGAAGACAGAAGGAATGCCAACAAGAGAAGCAGAGAAATGGAGAAAAGCTGCAAAAGAAGAAATTGACTCTCTGATCCAGAACAAGACATGGATCCTCACAGAACTACCACCTGGAAAAAGGACAGTAGGATGCAAAGGGATATTCCCAGAAGTATGGAGAAGACTATGATGAAACCTTTGCGCCAGTAGTGAAACACACTTCAGTAAGAACACTACTGAGCATAGTAGCCGCAAGGAAGATGCATGTGGAGCATCTGGATGTGAAAACTGCTTTTCTTCATGGAGAGCTGAAAGAAGATGTGTATATGACACATCTGAATATGACAGATGTGTCATATGTGTATGTGTATATGACAGATGCTGAAATAATTCAGCATCTGAACCAAGAGGTTGAGGTAAAGTGTCTTGGAAATGTCAGTTTTTACCTCGGCGTTCAGATAGAGCGAGAGGAAGATAGAAGCTATCTTCTCAATCAAAAGCAAAAGATCATGGATTTCCTAGACTACATGGATATGAAAGATGGAAAACCAACCTGTACTCCAATGGAAACAGATTTCCTGAAACAAGATGAAAACCATGAACCTCTGAGAAACATCAAAGTGTACAGAGAAGCAATTGGAAAACTGCTCTACATAAGTACAGTAACCAGACCTGACATAGCAGCAGCAGTTGGAATACTGTGCAGGAAAAATGCATCACCAAGTGTGAATGACTGGCAAGCAGTCAAAAGACTAGCAAGATACCTGAGAGGTACTGCACAACTGAAGCTCAAGCTACCAGCAAGCGACAATCCCAGACTAGTGGGATTCATGGATGCTGACTGGGCAGAAGACATCACAGACAGAAAGTCTACCAGTGGACGAGTATTCTTTTATGGTGGAGGAGCAATCAGTTGGACAAGCAGAAAGCAAGACCTTGTAGCGGCATCAACTACCGAAGCTGAATACATATCAGCAGCAGAAGCATGCCAAGAACTCAAGTGCATAAAACTTGCATAAAACTTGCAAATACAGAAAGAATTGGATCAAGAACCAAGCACATTGACATAAAGAATTATATTGTGAGAAATATGCAAGAAGAAGGGCTTGTTGAGCTACAGTACTGCCCTACAGAAGAAATGATAGCAGACGTCCTCACCAAGCCACTTGCCAAAGAGAAATTTCAAAGTCTACGTGAAAGACTGAACTTTGTGGACTTTGTAAACTAGACATTGAGAAGGGGTGTTGGAAATAGCAATGTCTGGTGTACAACAGCAGCAAGAAGAAGAGCCTACCATGCAGGGGGCAGCAAGGATCACTTAGTTAGGACAGTGAGAGCAGCATCTCTCTTGTTTCCTGGGGGTCATTTCCTTGTCTTGTCTCCTATTGGGCTAAACAGGGCAATATCCTGCTTCTTCTCTCTCCTGCCACACTTCTCTCTCTCTGCAAGATGTAGTCAGATAGCAAGGATCTCTCTCTCTCCTCTTTACTATCAATTATGTAACTTCCTCAAATAAAACTTTTTGCCTCTCTAATCAGCACAGCGTAATTCCGCTGCATTATTTGCACTCACTCCATCATACTGGACTGGAAAATGTATTATAAAGCATGTTGCTTAGTGTGGATGAGAGAGTGGGTTCTTTTAGAAAATCAGAGACTCCTGGCACTAGAAGGACATGACTTGCAGTTAGGATGGCATGCATTTTTATGGTGTGGAAAAACTAAGGGACATAAGTATTTCAAGAATCATCTGATCAGAAAATCCCTTATAACAATATGGGAAAGAACTGTTAATCTACTCTAAAATTCCACAATGGGTATCACTTCTAGAAGTGTTCTCACAGCCAAATGTATTTTCTTTAGACAGGACTATTAGATATAAAGACCTTCTAGATGATAAAGGAATATTAAAAACAAAAGAGGAATTACAGAGACAAGGCATTAACTTAGATTGGTGATCAAGGGCCCAGAATGAGTCCGGATACAATAAAGATAAAAAATTGGGAGGCTTTCACGTAAAACAAAATGCTTTTGAAAAACTGCGATGTGATTCTGATGAGAAACTGATAAAAAAGATGTATGTATTTTTAATGCAAATGAAGAAGAAAAATGCGGGGGTGGAAGAATATAAGACTAAATGGACACAAAATTTAGGATATAGCATTGATTTGATGCAATGGAATAAGATATGGAAAGTGAATGTTAAAATAAGTCAGTTGCATTTAAAGAGAATTTGTATAAGATTTTTTATAGATGGTACCTAACTCCGGATAGACTTGCCAAAATGTATAAAAATATGTCAAATAATTGCTGGAAATGTGGGAAACATACAGGAACATTTTATCATATTTGGTAGACTTGCAAAGAGGTACATAAATTTTGGACAATGGTGCATAAATTATTACAAATAATCTTACAGATTACAATTTCCTTTAAACCTGAGATATTTTTGTTAAACTGTACACCAGAAGAGTTGGATAAAGACTAGAAATATTTCATAATACATGGATTAACAGCGGCAAGAATTCTACTAGCATTTTATTGGAAATGACCAATAATACCCATCTCCTTTTAAAAGGGGGGGGAGGGGGATAAAGAATTGGGATAAGGGGGGATAAGGAAATGGAATAAAGATTTTATTTTTTAAAACTGTAGTGAAAAATCATTTAATACAAAAGTGGGGGAAGCCTCTTTAAAAAGGTGGGTTGTCCGTTTTGGGGTGGCCTTAAGGGCCTCTACTGTATAACAAAATCAAAAAGAGTCCAGTAGCACCTTTAAGACTAACCAACTTAAAGGTGCTACTGGACTCTTTTCAATTTTGCTACTACTGACTAACACAGCTAACTCCTCTGGATCTACTGTATAACAAAAAGTGACATAAACACAAACACATTCATGAATGATATGGTATGTCCTCTTTGCTGGAGAACCGAATCTGATGCCTTACCCATCAAGTTACTGCTATTTGGGTTAATCGTAAGGCAAATAGCATGTGATTAATAGGATATAGGCTACAATGTACTTACAAAATTTAACTTTCAAGTTCTCTATCACAGTCCACCTTTACACATACCTCTATCCATCTCTACATATACAAATACCTGCTTAATCATCACTTCCTATGGCTAGCACCAGTAGCTGCAGGTTAGTGGGGCTAGGCACATCTTGCTTCTTTACCTTTCACTACCTAGAATACAACATTCCTCTATAGTTCCTTTTGCTCAATTCATTACTCCTACACTAACTGCCTGGTTCCTTCTTAAGCATCCTTTATTGACTTTTCCAAGTTCCAGCCCAGTCCATTTATGGTTGTCCCATTGGTCCAAGATTTATTACTGGCATTATATAAAGCAAAAGGAGTGAAAAGGGGGGCATTGGTATGCACATTTCCGGTACAGCTGAAGAAAAACCTTTTGTAATTCGGGGTGCAGTCAACCTGCAAATCTGTGACATATCCATCCATACCCCCTCCCCCCATTGCTTTCTACAAAAATGAGGAGGGGAAAGGCCACTGGCTCCTCACACAAAAAACAGAAAAGGGGAGGGCGAGTGCACCAAACCTCATAAAGCCATGAAAGTCTTGGCCAAGTTGATTGTGGCAAGGGTCTTCAATAGCTAACTTAAAAATCACCACCATCCCTGTAAGGTAGGCCATTGGTAAATGAGGGGGGGTGGACAAAAAACACAAACCAAAGGGTAAAAATTCTGTCTCTTCCCCCACCCCCTCTGAAAAACAGAACCGAATAGAGGAGGAGCAATTGTGCAAGAGAGAAAAAGCCCTGAAAAGTGTGTGTGGGGGGGGGAGGGGCTGTCCCACATACATTGACAAAAACATAAGAACAGACAATAATTCAACAAAGTAAGGAGATTGTGAGAGGGTAGGTGAAAAAGGGAACTCTAACTCAGATCACTTCCAATCAATCTAGACTACTAGGGCTCTCCAGCTGTGTCTCAGCCTGGGACAGAATAAAAGGAAGAGGTGGGTGAAGGTCAGGATCCTGGTCTGAACAGTTTTTCCACTTCAGTGGGGGGTGAGGGTGTAAGGTTGAATGGGAAGAGTCACTTTTAGAAGCTGCTAGCAACTGAGAGTCTGTCTTAGATTTGTCAACCAGCATTACTTTGGTTGTTGTGGCCAATCTAAGTCCTTTGGGGGTACTGCAAGTTGTCTAGCATGGATTATTGTTGCATGGGGGTATAGTCGCAGAGGGCTGTATATAAATTGGCTGGAAATGGGTCCAGAGATTTGTTTTTGTGTCTACTGGGGCCAAGAGAATTGCTTGGGTAAGGATTCCAGACTCTACCCATGCTCAGAAGATGGAGTTGATTCCTGATTATGTGATAGGGGAGATGAGGCAGGAAGTGAGGATGGCAAATCCAGGTCACTCACTCTACTGCCCTTAATACTGTTTAGTTCTGTTTCCTTTGCTGATTGGACTTCCAATGTTTTTATTTTATCCTCAGTTATTTTCTGGAAGCCTATTACATGTTGCACTAGTGTGTTTAAACTGGTGTTTTCAGTTCTGTCTCCAGTTGGATCTGTACCTTAATAAGCTTGCGCTGGAGTTACTTTCTATCTTTTCTGTAAACTTTTAATTTTTCTTTTAGCTCCTGATTTTCCTTATTATGATGTTTCATTTCTAAATTCTTGTTTCTAAATGCTTGTTAGTTCTTCTATCTTACTTTGTCAGTCTGTCAGTTTTCCTTTAGGGGTATCTGGGAAAGTTTTTGTTAGGTTCTGTATGTGAATCACACCTTGAGTCTTTTTCTTTTCTCTTTTATGGTCCTCACAGGCATTGATGGGGCTTTTGAGAGTTCCTACAGAAAGGCGGGGTCTTTTCTAGACTTTGGTTATTATTTTATTCAACTTATACCCTGCTCTTCCCGCAAGCGGGCTCAGGACGGCTTCCAACAAATATACTGCTAAAATACAATAAAAACCTATTAACATATTAATGCATTAAAATTCAGGCGCCATCAGACAGATCGGCTACTACAAGATCATCATAAGCCCCGCCACCACCATGATATAACTCAAGGGCGGCTGCAAAAAAG
Source organism: Eublepharis macularius (assembly GCF_028583425.1). Taxonomy (NCBI): domain Eukaryota; kingdom Metazoa; phylum Chordata; class Lepidosauria; order Squamata; family Eublepharidae; genus Eublepharis; species Eublepharis macularius. The sequence continues at coordinate 85,504,427 of NC_072794.1, read as the reverse complement.
AGGGTGTGGACGTCAGAAGGGGGACAAAAACTGGCCCCTAGTCAAAGGCCTGGTGGACCATCTCCGTTTTGCAGGCCCTGCAGAACTGTAACAGGACCCACAGGGCCAGATCTCCATTGGAAGAGTGTTCCACCAGGCTGGGGCCAGGGCAGAAAAAGCCCTGGCCCTAGTTGAAGCCAGCTGAATGTCCCTCGGGCTGGGGACCACCAGAAGCTGCTTATCCGCAGAATGCAAGGCCCTGCGGGGGACATAATGGGAGAGGCGGTCCTGTAGGTATGCAGGTCCCAGTCCGTGGAGGGCTTTAAATACTAAGACCAGTACCTTGAACTGGATCCGGAATTCAACCAGAAGCCAGTGTAGCTGGCACAACACAGGACGGATATGTGCCCTAAACAGCATCCCCGTAAGGACGTGTGCCGCTGCATTCTAGACCAGCTGTAACTTCCAGGTCAAGCTCACAGGCAGCCCAGTGTAGAGCGAGTTGCAGTGTGTGTGCCACCTCTAAACCCAGCAAGGTCTGTAGTTTTCACGGTTAGGTTTCCACCCACAACTAAATCAGGATACAAGATGCTGAGAGAAGCTCCAGTGTCAACAAAAAGGATGGCAGATTTACTCCTGGATGCCTCAACACCTGCCTTTATTGTCGTCCTACCCCAGTTTTAGGGCACTAACCTGGCCCCAACTCCTTGGGGCAGGGACATGGACCTCAGGCATCCCTAGCACAAATCTCCTACATCTGGGAGCTGACTGACAAGCACAAGTGCATGTCAGGGCAGCTATGGGCTGAGGAGTCCTATTTGGTTTGTCCCTCTTAGACTGGAAAAGGGCTATAGCAAGCATGGACGTGGGCTGCTTATTACACGGGGTCATGTCTGCCCCAGTATCTCTATGCTGAGGGCTGAGTCTTGCTGGGAATCCCTGTGTTGTACTTTGGGGCAGGTTCGTCAGCGTGCTGGCGAGGGCATGCAGGGTGGAACTGGGACCATTATGCTGGCCTCTCCAGTTTGGGCTGCCCCCACCATCACCATTCAGCTCTCAATCCCCACCCCAGACTGCACGAAGCTGAGCAGATTGGTTACTTCCATTGTTCCTGTACACGGAATGGGGCCGTTATTGGCATATGTAACTGTCTGAATGGGCTTGGGATGCTCGGAATCTGAGTTTCTGTGAGGGTAATCGGGGTGCTTTAGCTGGTGCTTTCTATTGAACCTCACAACCATTTGCATGGATGTGTGGGCCAATGGATATGGCTGAATGACACAGACCCAAGAGGTGAAAAGGGGAAAAGATTCCCATTCCAATAGTTACTCTTGTAGTGTCATGCACACAGATCTATACACATACACTTACACACACTCCTACGAGGGTTTCTTTGGGGAAGTCTCCCTACATTTGCACTCTAAGAGATATTTCACACTCACAGTTTAAAGCACCTTTTTTTTAGCAACCGCAGTGGCATCGGCTTGGCGCTGATCCTTTCACACTTCCCAGCAGTTTCGATTTGGCCTCTTGTGATTCTGCCTGGAAGCCTCTGTTCAGTTTCGGACTTTCGGGGCATCACAATGCACGTCAGCTTTTTTTTTTTTTTTAACTTTGAGCATGCGTGGTAATGACCCTGCCTTACGTCTTAGGACAGACAAGCCTCCTCCCATGGTGCCCCTTCAATCACCCCCTCCCACCTTACTCTTCCTGGGGTAAGGCAGGACTTGCCTCCCCAGCAGTTTTGCATGGTGTGTGTGGGGGGGAGCACACTTATACCTGCCTCTGGCTCTGCTGAGACGCGTTGAGCCGGGGCTTGGCGTGCTTTCTGAGGGGCTGGAAATTCTCTCGTGTGGGGATTGCACGCGCACACTCCAGAGAGGAGAGGCTGCAGCAGCTCTTGAGCCCGGAACAATTTGGCTGAGCTTAGCAAGTTGGCTGTGTGAAGTTGAGAGCCTGTGTGTGTGTGTGTGTGTGTGTGTGTACGCCTCTCTCTCTTTCCCTCTCCCTCACACCAGTAATGTAACTTTAACATCCCCGCCACCCAATCCTCCGCCCCCACCTCACTTTCTCTCGCTGGCTTGAAAGGGTGGAGAGGGGACATGAAAGAAAAGCCCCGCCACTCTGACTGACAGCGTTTTGAGAGACGCTCTTGAGGGAGGGAGAGAAAAGAAAATTGATCCACGCTGAGGAGAAGGGGAGGAAAACAAACCGGCTTAAAGAGTAAACAGGCAGCGCTCGCATGAAACGCACTGGGGCACAAAGAGAGCACATAAAGCGGAGAAAGGGGAATGAAGTTAAAACAACCCCCCCCCCATCCCTTGCAGGTCCCACCCAAAGGAAAAGTATCTCAGAGTCGAAAGAGAGACGTGCAGCCAAAAAAATGGCGGAAAAGAGGAGTTCAGAGAGCTATTATGTGGGTGTGGTTAATTTCACAAAATCCAATCAGCAACCAAGGAAAAGAAGAGGAAGGGGGGAGCGCCGCAAAACGTTCACATTGGCATTAATCGCGTCTGCCCCGACTGGGCGGCTGATTAAAAATTAACATCGGGCTATATCAGCAGGGAGAAAAATCGAAGCAATGGGGTAAAAAAGCAGCATTGCGTCCTATGACCTGCTTGCAAATGTGAAAGCCCTGAAAACATGGGATGCGGAACAGGTACAGACACGCTTTAAAACCCGAGTGCGAAAAGTCACTAAGGCTCATGCACTCTAAGGCTCAGTACTTCGATATGCAGGGTGATGCCTGCATTCTCCACTTTTAATCTGTTACCCAAATAGGAGATCTCCTTAACTGGTTGGGGGAATTAGCATTAAGGAAGCAAGCGAGGGGGGTAACTAAGCATCTCCACCAGTGTTTACGGGGATTATTCCCTTAAAGAACTCTCAAATAAGTGAGGCAGATGTTTAACTGGAAACTTTATTAAAAAAATAAAAAGGCAAACGTACAGAGAACTACACACAGCATACATACAAGGCTAACTAAGAAAATCAGGGAGGAAGGGGGAGAAAGCAGTTTCAGAAGACAAGATTCCCTGGAAAAGTCAATAATGCTAGCAAAAGTAGAAGGCAGTAGGAAAAGAGGAAGATCTAAAATGAGATGGCTTGACTTAGTAAAAGAAGCAACGTCCTCCAGTTTGCAAGATTTGAGCAAGTCTGTCAATAATAGGATGTTTTGGAGGTCTTTCATTCATAGGGTCGCTATAGGTTGGAGGCAACTTTACAGTACATAACACATATCCTGCCTTATCTTCTCAGACTCAAGGCAGATGTTTCAGGTATGAGTTCAGAATTTGTTTACTGTGTCAATAAAGTTTATAAACCTAACTATAAGAAGTCTTCTATTCTGCTGAGAATTTTTAACAAGATTTGAGACCTCTAACCAAAAGTGACTGCATAAGAGGAACATTGCAATACAGATTTCATAATCTGATTTCATTTTGGATCCTATCCATAAACCTGGGTTTGCGGATGGCAGATTTGAGCTTATTTTTGCACAAGCAGTACAGGCCAATCTGGACTTTTGTGCTTAGGCCAACAAAAAGAATCTGGGACCAGATGGAGAAGTTGTGTTGGAAGAAATTTTCTACCTTGGCAATTTGGATTTGGGTGATAATTGTCACTCAATATAATGGTTTCATAATTTACAAAACCCACTAATTTCCAGATTTTTTATTTCCTTATCTATGTATAGATAAAAACATTTAGATTTGAATCAAGTATGGGCTGGTTCACACACGTGTATCACTTATGCTCTTATCACATGATAATTAACGGAAGCTGGTTCAGCCAAATGTGTCAAATGTATCTACAGAAAAGTACCGTGTTTGCAATAACACCTAACAATATTCAAGGCTGAAAACCAACATGAAATAAAAAAGGGATTTGACAATGGTATGGACTAAGTTGTCAGCTTTTAAAAAAAATTCTCTCTGGCACACCAGCAAATTGGATAGTGATATCTTTCTGCTTGTGTTAGTGGCCCGAATAGGCCTACACTTTAACACATGCTGCCCAGCAAGGCAGGAATACAGTTGCCATGTCCTGGCCAGGAGACTGGAAAAGTCCTGGACTGTGGGATCATGAGAAAGGCAAGCTAACAACGCAGCACCCCCCTGGAGATGAGCAGATTTGCAGATCAAAGTAGTGAACTCTCTGGGGTTCCTGAGTTCTCTGATCTTCCCCCTTATCTCCTCCCTAATTGCAGGCACTCAGGAAACTGAGGGATGTCCCTGTGCCACACTAGCGAGACATCAGCCTTTTGTTATCAATAGTTTTCTCTGATCTGCCTGATCAAAGCCTTTCCTGTTTTATTGCCTTACCTCCAGAGATCTGTTGAATTATTGTGCTGGGCGAAAGGTGCCACCTTGCGCAAAAGGATGGGCTTTACCTTATAAAAAGAGTGGCTTTCTAGCAGCCCTGTGTGTCCTGGGATCTTTCCCCATGCACCTTCAGACTTCTGTGTGAGTCTCCTTCTCCCTGCCACAAAGTGCTGGTTGCTCAAGGCTGCTACTCCTACAGGATATCCTGACTTCTTCTCTTCTAGATTGGTGATTATAAGTCTTCTTTGGAACTGCTTTCCCATTTACTCACTGCTTTCTATTTAGATCTCTGTATGCTGTGTGTGTTCTGTGCCATTGCTCTTTTATTACTTAATAAACACATTTCCTGTTGAACACCTGCCTGTTTATTAAAGTTCTCCAGAGGCAAGCAATCCTTGTATATATTGGTTAAAAGATCCTGCCGTTACCCTCCTCTCGCAGTCTTTCCTTGTTGCTAATTCCTCTACTCACAAGGAGGCCACCTCTTAGGGTAACACTTGTTCTCCAGCCTAGTAGCTAATGCTACTGGTGTTAATAGAATAGATGCCCATATCCATCCTCCTGCCCTGAGACGTGTCGCTCTGAGCATGTCTAGAGTAAAGATTAGCACCATAGGGATTAAAGTATCAAGGATCTATTCCTATATATACCAGGGTCCCATAGGTAGCACTAACCAGCACTGCAACTCAAAAGTGGAGTTGAATGAGAAAGCGATGAAGGGAAGACAGGGAGAGGGTGGGCTGCTTCCTCTAAGTTATTGTATTTGTGGAGAATTAAAGACTTGAAACTCAGGTACGATAATGAGGTGTTACTACTATCAAATAAACAAACAATGTAATAGCTATAAAGGCACAAACTAGAAAGAACACAATTAAAAATGTAACAAAATGTTGCTATTACTAAATGTGCTACTATATGTGTGGGTGCGATAATAAAACATGACCTGTCCTGAAGAATTATGGGTCCAAGATGGAAGACTCTCCAAACAAACTCCAGAAAAAAGGATGCATGAGAGACCGTATTTAGTTGCACTCACAAACTATTATTGGAACAAAACAATAATGGAATGGAATTAGTCCAGAACCTCACGAACCAAAACTGAAGCAGAAATTTTCTCAGTGCACAACACTAACTGCAATCCTGTTCCCTTTACTTCAAGAATGGGGGATGGGGTGTGCTGGTAGCCATGGAGACCCAATCCACATTTGTCACAAGCACTCTGGAGGCCCCTATGGGGTCTCAGCAGGAGCAAATCAGCCCCAAACATAGCATTTTCACTATGTTTGGGGGGCAACTTCAACCTGCTGAGACCCCATTGCTTCCAGTTTTCAACAGGAAGTGTGTCATCAGGGCCTCTGGAGCATGTGCACATGCCATTTTACAGCCAGGTGAGTGGATCTGGGGCAAAAGGAGGAGGCAGGGGATCCCTTACCACCCACCAGAAGGCTGGCATCCCTATGACAAGTTGGTGGCAGCAGCTGGCAACAAGTAGACAGAATTGACTGTCTACTTATATGCCTTATAGCCTGTAAAACATTTTGCTTCCTGGTGGGGCAGCCACTAGGTAGGGATGAGTCCAACAGTTTAATTTACTCTCTACACTAGATAGGGCTGCCAGACCCCCGGTGGGGGTGGGGGATCCCCCGCCCCCCCGCCCCCACTTACCTGGCCAGTGGGGGGGCGCACACCTTCCATGCGCGCCCCCCTGCGGGGCTGCGCGCCCCCGCGCACAGCAGCCCCAGGTTCAGGCCTGTTTTGGCCTGGATCGGGGCCCCTGTGGAGCGCAGGAGTGTTCCTGCGCTCCACATGGGCCCACAATGGACCCAATCCGCGCCAAAACGGGCCCAATCCGAGCCCGTTTTGGTGCGGATTGGGCCTGTTGTGAGCCCCTGCGGAGCACAGGAACACTCCCACGCTCCACAGGGGTCCAAAATGTGCCCAATCTGCGTCAAAACGGACCCGATCTGTGCCAAAACGGGCACGGATTGGGCCCGTTTTGGTGCGGATTGGGCCCGTTGTGGAAGCCCTGTGGGGCCTGGGAGCATTCCTGCGCTCCGCAGGGGCCCACAACGGGCCATCAGCGCCCAAACGGGGTCTGCGTGATGACGTCACTCCCAGAAGTGATGTCATCACGCTTGCAGGAGTGGGTGTGCGCATGCTTTGTGCATGCGCACACAAGCTCCTCCAAGGTAAGAGCCAGGTCCCAGTGTCCCGCTGGGAGATCGAGGGGGCCTGGCAACCCTAACACTAGATATCTTACATGAGGATGCTCAAGTGACTTACTTTCTGTGTAGTCTTAGAGCCAAGCTACAAGAGACGAATTACACGAGGTCATGCACGTGAAGGAAGTTGCAGCGTTAGCCAGGAAGCTGAGTTTTAAAAGAAATCGGAAGGCTTTGTCAATATCCCCTATCTACAGAGCCAGGGAAATGCTCCTCAGAGGGTTTAGTAATTTCCTCTTCACCTCCTAGAAAATTAACAAATCCTCTAAGGAGAGATCTTCCCTGGCTCTGTAGAGAGGGGAAATTGACAAAGCCGATCTCTTAAAACTCAGCTTCCCGACTAACATTGTGACTCCTTTCACATGCATGTCCTGTGTAATTCGTCTCTTGTAACTTGGCTTTTATATTCAAGTGTACTCTGTCTTCCTACCAGTGCATGTGTATCCACAACAGAAGAACAAGTGTAAGATTTTTCACTTGATCCTACTCCTGTAAGATGTCTTGTATAGAGAGACTCTTAGTTGCCAGTCTACTCAAGCAAATGCCAGCAAATATCTATACCTCTTCCTTACGGTTTCCCTTTTAATTAAGTTCTCTATTGCTCATGTGCCCAATTTTCCTTTCTTGTACAGGTAACTACAGTATGAGTCGATGCATGTTTGCTTGTAAGTAAATTCCACTGGGTTCACATGCAAGGAACTCCACAAAAGTGTAGCCTTAACTTCGTGTTTTTGTTGGTGCTATGCTTTTCTCCCTGTTTTTATTTTATTTATTTTACAAAAATTATTCCACACATTTCTGCCCTCATAAAGACTACCAAGGTTGCTAAAAAAAAATAAAACATACATAATAATGGCACTTCGTAAAACAATTAAAACGTCCTCCCTTTCCTACTCCACTCTAATGTAACTGAGTATGCCCCTGCCTTTCTTTCAGACCAGCCCAGTTACATGATGATGCTCATTTAAATGTGATGCCAGTGGTTTTTTTCTACAGTGAGAAGGTGCCTGGGACTGAAGTTATGCTCTGTGACATGGAAACCTGCTGCCCTTCCTAATTTATAACAAGATATAATAGGAAGCAATAGGTTCCATTAACAGTGCAATTGCATTTGGTGTCTTCTTCTGTCTGTTACAAGGATCAACACTCTACGAGTCAGACAATGAAGGCTGGTATTATCACAAACCATATTTGAAAATGGAACAGTGTCGGCATCTGATATTTTGTATAACTGTCCCCCCCTTTTTCTACAGCTTCCATGTACATCTTCTTGAGCTTCTTGTGAATATGAAATGGAAAATCGGAATGGTGAACAAAAAGATTAATTTATGTGACCGTTCACAAAATCCTTAATGAGTGACAACACAGTATCCCTAAGCTAAGTTAAGCTAAGCGAACTTAGTACACGTAATAGTTGAGAAATTTGTTGTCTCTGTTCAAGCCCTATGTTCTGGATGATGCTGATCAAGCCTGATTGAGATACAGGCATGCACTTAAGAAGACCCGAGCATCTAGTTAGCTTTCATATATCAAATCATTTAACTCCTGGCTAGAGGTATACCACAGATAGGTTCATTTCCAGGTACTGTACGCAAATAATGCAATTATATCTCTGCTGCCATTTTAAGCCATTACTACTACTATGACGACGACGACGACGACGACGACGACTACGACCACTACTACGACTATTACAAAATAAATATTCAGCATTCTTAATATCAACTCCGTCAACAGAAAATCATACCATTCTATCATATAAAAGGCAAGTCGTATTGGCAACAATGCAATTTTTATCCCTGTGCAGGTGCACTTGCACACCCCTCTGCGGGGATAAAAGGTGAGTCCTCTGCAACACGGCTTGCCAAGGAGGCCTCAAGGAGGATTCCCTGCTCCTACTCTCTACTCCCCCACCCCCTGGTTACCTTACCAATGGGGGGGGAAGTGGGGGAACATGCCCCCGGTAGGGTTGCCAGGCCCCCTCAACCTCCTGGCGGGGGGATTGGGGCCTGGCACTCACCTTTTCGGAGGGTGCACGCACGTGCTCCCGCAAGTGTGATGATGTCACTTCCGGGAAGTGATATCATCACATGGCGCCCCCCTGGAGTGTGCCAACGCTCCTCAGGGGCTTGGATCGGAGCCGCTGTGGACAGCCGGAGAACTCCTGCTCTCCGCAGCGGCCCAAAATGGGCCTGATCTGTGCCAAAATGGGCTCGTTTCGAGCCCGTTTTGAGCCGCTGTGGAGCGCAGGAGTGCTCCCGCGTTCTGCTGTGGCCCCAATCTGGGCCAAACTGGGTCGATCCAGGCGGCTGCTGCGCATGGGAGCGCACAGCACTGCAAGGAAGCACTCACAGCAGGTGCACTCCTCCCTCTGCCGGCCAGGTAAGTGGGGGCAGAGTGTGAGGGTGGGGGCGGGGGATCTCCCGTCCCCACTGGGGGTATGGTATCCCTACTTCCCAGGCACACTTTCTAGTGGTGTGGCATGCTCCTGCACGCTGTAGTAGGCTGATTTCTGGCCGAAACAAGCCCAATTTGGCCATGGCAGAGCACAGAAGTGCTCCAGGGCCCATTGCGTTGCCCCCCAGAAATGCTCCCAGGCCCCACAACTCCCTGAATCAGAGCCTAACCAGGAGGCTGTGGGGCGCAGGAACACTCCAGGGCCCTTTCCACCCCACTGCCAACACTCCCAGGCCCCACAGCTGCCTGATTCTGCCTGAATTGGGCCACTGCAGAGCACAGGAGCACTCCAGGGCACGTAATGCTGCCCTGGCAGAGCTTCCACACTCTGTAGCAGCCTGATTTGGCCCAAGGCATCATGTGGCCTGTGCACTGACATCATGTCCCAGAAGTGACATCATCACATAGCCCATGACCACATGCGCTTTGCATGTGTGTGAGGACGGCCCAAAGGTGAGTACTATGACTTCTGCCCAGAGGGTAAGGGAACTTGGCAACCCAACCTGCATCAGGCCTCTGAGGGGCAACAGAGGTGGCAGAGAGGCCTGGCAGCGCAGCCCTCTCAAGGCCGCACAGAAGCCATGGAGGCAGCGGAGAGGCCCAGCACGGCAGCGGTGCCTTCCCAAGGCCCCACAGCGGGGGCCTGCCAAATCAGTTTTCTAGATCCCATTGTATTTTTCCCACAACAGGCTTTGTTTTATAACTACATAGACCATTAAAAGGAGAGCAATTACACGAGTTCAAAAAAGCATCTTACCCAAAGATACGAAGGTCACAGGTAAGGAAAAGCTCTTTATCAGTTTAGCTTGTTATATTTATAGGCTTTCAGAACCTTGTTTTAACAATAGCTCTCTATCCTGCTTCAAGGACCCGAATTTTTAGTAACTTATTATCTTATGACTTCATTCACCAACAAGGTTATTCATATTTGAAACATTTTCTTGAAACATATAACAATAGTTAGTTCATCCTTGGTGAAAGAGATCAGTTCCCCTGGAGAAAATGGCTGCCTTGGAAGGTAGAATCTATGGTATTACACCCAACTGAGGTTCCTCCCAAGGATCAACCCTCAAAATATCCAGGATTTTCCCAACCTAGAGCTGGTGCAACCAAAGCATAACTCTAATAATTAACTCTTCAACATTTCAGACAGAAACTCTGTTAAACAGGGTGCCTTGTAAATTGAGAATACTATTTGAAAATATTTTCTTGCATATCAAAGTGAAAAGATGAACCAAAGTAATGCCATATTAGCTTTCAGCTAAAACCTGTAAACTCTGTGTAACCCTAGAGCTCATAAAGTCTATTTTTCCTTCAGCAAATGTAGCTCACATTGGTGTGAATATAAAATTGTCACATGACTAACCACAACAAAGGGATGTATCCTCCCCAAACCCACAAGGGATGTTTAAATATGTCTATAAGTGAAATACATAATAGCTTAAAGCTTGAAAAACAGCTTTCTGACACGCACAATACAAAGGTCAAAACACAGATCAGAGGGTGAACTTATTCCATCTACTACATAATGGGAGGAAAATAGATGCAGAGAGATAGAAAGCCTTTTGATGGTGCCAACTGTGTTGATATTTTGGCTATAAAAGTAAGTATAATAGTTATGAATGGTAGAGAATTTGCTTTCAGAACATGGGTAAATTCTCTCTGTGATCCGGATCACAATAAAGACCACAATGTTGTTTACAAAATTTGAAACTGAAGGGTTTTTTTTAATCCACTCTTGATCTAAAGGGGACTAAACAATTCCCCAAGACATATACACAGCTTAACTTCTGTCATCCAGTGCTGTGGTGGCAGTTGTTAGCAGCTGAAGCAACATTTTAAAAAATCTGCACACCCAAGCCCATCTCCAATGGCCAACTGGAAGCCCCGCTGGGCAAAAGCCCCATTTGGCCCCACTCACTTTCTAAAATCACTTGGCAGACACCAGGAAAAGTGGCTGCAGTTGCTAGAGCATCCATGGGTGCCACATTGGGGACCCCAAATATAAGGAAACAGAGCAAGAGAAAGCCTTTCTAGGTATTCAGAATTTCTCACTTTACTTAACTAGTTTACTTAACTAGAAAGTATAGCATATGCAGCCATGCTTTGGACAGCTTTCTCAGCAAGAAAGCACCACAGCATTCCAGGCACGCAGAAGGATAGAGCAACAGGATCTTGATTTGTAGATGGGATTCTGGCAGTTGTTGAAGCGTGCCTGATCATGCCATCTGTTTCTTCACTTTTGAATGCGATCAAAGTGAGGCAGGTCTACTTAGGGATCCAGTTTGGTGTAGTGGTTAAGAGCAGCAGGACTCTAATCTGGAGAACTGGGTTTGATTTCCCACTCCTCCACTTGAAGCCAGCTGGGTGACCTTGGGCTAGTCACAGCTTCTCGGAGCTCTCTCAGTTCCACCCACCTCACAGGGTGAGGATAATAATAACACACTTTGTAAACCGCTGAGTGGGCATTAAGTTGTGCTGAAGGGTGCTATATAAATTATTACTACTATTATTATTATTTTCTACTTGCTCTGAAGCTGATGGTGTCAAGGGCCCATTTCTTTGTCCAATGCCAATGCCATCCAAATTGACTTGGTCAAAATGTCAGACCTGGGAGGGGGAAAAAAATGTGCAAATTCTACCCTAAACAATAATATAAAGACTGTCTAGTCTGTTGATATCTTAAAGATTCATATGTCTTGAAAATCTGATTGCATGATCTTTAAAACTACTTCAATACATTATGTAGCTTAGTCATGTTTATAAAATCTCTTGCATAGTATGACTGGCTCTGTGGCTCGGAATACCTAGTCAAACTATGCAGCCAAAATACACTGACTTCTACCAAATTCTGAAAAACTGCTGGGTTTTATTTCCCAAGAAACTAGCTTGTTCCAGAGTTTTAAAAAAACTCTTAGAATTTGCACTCCTGTTTTCAGTGCAACAGACTCCTTCCCTAATGAATTTAGGGAAACTTATGCCATGGTTAAATTTGGCGGGTAACTTTTTGATAGTATTGGTATGGAACAGAATGCTGCCGTCAGTTCTCTCTATGTCCATGTACTTCTCCGTTTCTTTTAATTACTAATAACAATATGTTATCATTGTATAATTGAATAAAACACATATGGATTTAATTAAGTCATTTTATGCTGTTTCTTGTAGACAAAAAGAACGTTCAAGTGTTCTCTAATTGCTTCCATATTGCTTGTCATTACTATAAACACAAAATAACTTTTTATTTTCTTGTACAGTTGCCACTATCAACCATCATATGAGAACACTGGTCAATTAATTCCCTTCATATGCAGTCATTTATTTACTTTATTACTATTATTACTTTAAAATAGTTAACTAACACAACCAATGGACACCAACTTGCGGAAGAGTAATTGGCTAATTTCTCAAGTCTGATCTAATTTGTGACTTGCACATAAAATGCCTTATTTTTTTCTGAAATTTGGAGAATGTAAGGTAACATGATGTTAAAATAACATTGGATTTTGGAATAACTGGGCATTTAGTAAAGTTTTATTATATTTGGGCGATCAGAATGATCTCCTGACAGTTTATGGCAAGGGAAGCAGCTTACTCTCCCATTACAGGGCAAGAATCTGGTTTCCAGCCGCAAGAAAAGCAACACCACTATTCAGTGGCAGTTGGTATCTGAAGATCACTGCCATGTGAAAGAGACTTGGAGAGTAGCTGGGTTGCTAATGTCCAGGTAGGGCCTGGAGTTCACTCAGAATTACAGCTGATCTTCAGACTACCAAGATCAGTTCCTCTGGAGAAAATGTGAATTATCCCCACTGAGCTCCCTTCCTCCCTCAAACTCCACTCTTCCAACGCATAACCCTTAAATCTCCAGGAAGCTAGAGCTGGCAATCCTAGGAGCAGCTAACATCTTTCCTCACAGTAAAGTGATGGTGGTTCTAGAAGAATAGCTGCTGCCCAGCCATATATCTGACAATGGATTTCCCTCCATGAGCAGAAAAAAAAGAGAGGTTATGAGAAACAGGTTCTGCCAGATGCTGAGGAGTCTCACAGAAATGGGGCTTGCTGGCTACCAGGAAGGGGCTGCTAGAAGTTCCCCCAGAAAAAGTGTCTGTTGCTTCCAGTGCACAAAGATGCAGCCATTGTCTCCTGTGCTATTCCTCACCCAGGCCATTTGTTCACTAGTCTGTACTCGTTGTATCTAGGAAGTCTGCAATTAGGCTTTGCAACATCTGTAGAAGGAGTGTGATCAAGAAGACTGGTGTGACAGTAAGCAATATCTCGATGCTTCTGAGCTTTAAAAGCACAAGTACCATCTCCAAAGAACTGCATGGCAGGTTAGCTAAGGAGGACATTATTGTATTGTCGAAGGCTTTCACGGCCGGAGAACGATGGTTGTTGTGGGTTTTCCGGGCTGTATTGCCGTGGTCTTGGCATTGTAGTTCCTGACGTTTCGCCAGCAGCTGTGGCTGGCATCTTCAGAGGTGTAGCACCAAAAGACACCTCTGAAGATGCCAGCCACAGCTGCTGGCGAAACGTCAGGAACTACAATGCCAAGACCACGGCAATACAGCCCGGAAAACCCACAACAACCATCGAGGACATTATTGTAAGATCCTTTTAGATTCTTTCTTGTGTTTAGAGTATCTCTTGCAGAACTGTTATAATTAATTGAAATGGCTTACTATGGTATTTGGGAACTGGTCCTGCCAGTGTTAGCTTCTTGGTCTGGGTTGGACAAAGTGATGGCTTCTAGTTATATTGAGGTACTGTATGGGTTTAGAAGCTGCGTTGGTGGAAGGAGTATGACGTCAAGCAGAGAAGGACATAGACATGTTAGATGTTGCCCCTCATCTAATCACTGTGCCATTTTCAGAAATGTGGGTAAGAAGGTTCAGTGAAACTGTCTGTCTGTTTGTGTTGTCTGTGTGTTTGTGTTGCCGTGCACCCTCCCCCCCACTTAACACTCGCCTGCGATAACTGCTATTAAGATGAGTGTTTTACCTAGAATGTTATTTTTGTTTCAGACAATCCCTGTTTTGACAATGGAAGCACCACTTAAACAATGGCAGAAAGATACATCTAGATTTATATGACAAGGGGAAAAAAACACAAGTTAAGTATAAGATATTGCAGGATGTAAAGGAAAGAGGAGGATTGGGTTGGGTTTGCCCAACCTGAAATTATATTTTGCTGTCTGTTGTATTGTGCGGATGAAGGAATGGATCTTGTTAAGAAGTAGATTATTGGATTTAGAAGAACATGATTTGAAATTTGGATGGCATGGATACCTGTGGTATGACAAATTAAGGTTAATGCAGAGTTTAATAACCACTATGTTAGATGTGCAATTTTGAGAATAGGGAATAAATATAAACTTAGAGCCAAGCTACAAGTGACACTTTACACAGGTTGAACACTTGTCAGCTTACCTCAAGTTTTGGAAAATATAGGCCTCTTGGTTTTACAGCTTGGCTCTCCATTACAGCTGCAAGACCAGGATGCCTACATTTCCCATCAAAACTTGAGGGAAGCTGACAAGTGTCCAACCTGTGTCAGGTGTCACTTGTAGCTTAGCTCTTAGGGTCTGTCCAAAAATACCTGTGTGGCTATCACCACAAGAAGCTCACTTCAGAAGGGAAATTTCAAGTTTGCATAAATTGTTAACTTATGTATGTTTGTTTATTTAAGTCATTTATAGTCCGCCTTTCAAGACTCAAGGTGGATTACATAGTGTGAGATTAGTACAATCAGTAGCAAGGACAAGGGCAGGCATTTCCCTACAGTGTCAAGTACATTTCCATAAACAATGTCATAGGGTAAATAAATATAAGTTTACAAAGTCATAGCATTAGCAAGGATCCAATACGGAGTAGAAGAACTGGTGAAACAGAACATAATCAGTTCTAGGACTGACATTAAACAGCATGAAGCACAGGTAGTATATAGGAGTACATATTTAAAGCTACAGATAATATGTAAGGCAACATAGTAGTGAAGTCTATGGTCTCTAACTCATTAGTGAATCATCTGAGACCCCCTCCCTACAATAACACCCTCCTATCTGAATTTTTACAAGGTGAATATAAAATAAAATTAAGGGAAGATTTGATAACAAAAGGATATAGTTGCAAATTGTAGAAAGGTTTGCAGCCTGCAGAGTGACAGGGCATTGGGCAAGGCAGCTGCCTTGTTGCCTTGGCCCAGTTGGTTTCCAGCGGTCTCCATGCCCGGCTAAGAACCAATGGACTTGGGCCACCTGGCTGGCAAATTGGAGGCAGCCTGACCGGGTGGTGGGAGGGCATAAAGGGAAGAGCCAGCTGGGCCTGTGTACTACATGCGGTTGCATGTGATTGGCATCCCACCCACCCTCCATTTGTCTTCGTCGGGTTTGGCTCAGTCAGAATTTTTGGCCTCTCTTACGTTGCTGGGGTCTTCTTTTTCATGTTGGGCTGGTTTGCTGTTTACACCTCTGTCAGAACTTTGGGAAGGGGAGGTTTGGCATGGGGCATGGATCGTTTGCGGGGGGTGGGGGGACACAGCCGGCAGGCATTGTTTCCCCATAACTGGGGATCCCCTTATGGGATCTTGGGAGCACAGAGGGGGCAATCCCAGCTTGGAGGATGGTGGTGGAATGTGCTCGCTTCCAGATGGCAGGGGAACCACACAGAGGCCTGCACCCATGTGGCTTCCCACTGACTGCCTCCCTGCAGTTTCCTCCTCAGCAGATGGGCTGAGGAGATGTGGGATCATCAGCTGGCAGGCAAGTCAGTCAATGCTTGGATCTGAGCCCCATGAGGCTCCGATTCTCTTTAAAACTGTATTCAATAAAGTTGTGGCCTTTTAAACTCCATTTGACGTCTCTGTCTGCTGTTGTCTTGCCCCTCGTCATCCACCCCTCAAGCTGGCCCCAAAATGTATAAACGTTTGTTGAAATTTGAGACAATGGAAGAGCAAATGAAAGAATCTATGATTAAATGGGCTAAAATTTTTGAATATGACATATTAGTGGAACAATGGGAAAGCATGTGGTCCAAAGAGCTGAAATTTACATCAAGCTCTATTTTTAAAGAGAGGCTTTATAAGATGATGTATCGTGGGTATATGACTCCTGAGAAACTTGCTAAAACGTACAAAGATACTTCAAGTCTATGTTTAAAATGTGAACAACATGAAGGAACATTTTACCATATGTGATGGACATATAAGAAAGCAAAAAAGATTTTGGCTACAAATACAGCTATTAATACAGAAGATTTAAAAGATTAGTTTACAACTGAAACCAGAGTCTTTTCTTTTGGGATTAATGGATGTAGGAAAGAAATCATAGAACTTTGTTTTTCTATATGACAATGGCAGTGAGAATATTATATGCACAAAAATGGAAGAATCTACAATAGAGGAATGGTTTGGTGAAAGTGTTAGAATTTGCAATGATAGCAAAATTTATTGATTAGAGAAAAGACAATAAGTTTGTTTATTGTTGATTGAAAACACCTTATAGACTTTTTGCATGAAACAGAGAATAATGATTTGATGATCTGTGAGTTTGTGGAATAAGGAATTTGAACCTTTCAAAAATGAAGAGAGCTTTTCTTTGTAACGTAGAATAAGAGAAAATTTGATAATTATATTTGTTGTGGAGAAGATCAGAAGCCTCTTTTTAGCTTATACAGTATCTTTTTGTTGTTGCATTGTTTGTTTTTTGTCATCCTTTGTTTTGTTATTCTTTGGGTAGTTGTCTTTTTTTGTTTTTTCTTATTTCCTTTATATAAAATTCTTAATAAATAAATAAATAAGATTTCTCTCCTGTATATCTTTCTTGGTGGAGGATAAGATCTGTTACATATGACTGAAACTGTCTAGATGATTCCCATTCTGTGTGTCTATCCAGCAATGTATATGGTCCAGCACCAGTCCTGAACTAGAGGACAGTGGTAGGGGAAGCCATCAGTCTCCCTGTCTTTCTCATTCTGCATATTTCTGTTGCAAACTATTGTCAGCCTTAATTCGTATGTTCCTTGTGTTAGATAACAGGAACATAGTGGACCTTCCTTTGGTGTACTGTGTACCTAGCTCACCAGTAGAGGCTTTGTCTGAGCTGGCTGAGGTAGTACCTAGCCTTGTGAGAGACTTCATGCTGATTGTCTTGGGAGACTTCAGTATTCATTCAGAGGCTCCCTTAGGTTCAAGCCTGGATTTTATGATTGCCATGGCATCCATCAGTCTGTCCCAGGTTGTTATGGCCCATATGCCAATCACAAACTCTCAGCCAAACCTACCTCACAGGGTTTATTGTGAGGAAAAACTGGAGGAGAATGATGTAAGATGCTTTGGGTCCCCATTGGGGAGAAAGGTGGGGTATAAATGAAGTAACATACATACATACATACATACATACAAAAAGAGTCTTACACTAGATTGAATCTTTTGTACCAAATAGGTGCCTGGTAGTCTTGAAAGGGATTTACTTATGTGTCATGGTCTGACAGTTATCTGTTGAAAGCATGGATTGTGGGCTTGCCCCCTCCCTGCAAGGGTACCAACTTAACTGATTAGAATAATTCATACTCAGAAGAAAGATTCAGTTGGGTCCCAATTATTCAGACGCTATGGAACGCTTTTTGTGTTTCTCCGCCTTGTGTTGTGTGTTTCTACTGCCTGTACATACCTTCTTTTGTTCTAAGGGTTTCTCTGTTGTTAGAAGGCCTACAGTTAGTTAATGCTTTTTTGCAAATCCCGACTCTAGATGTGTGGGGCTGGACTATTCCCCCAACTTCTCCAAATGAGAGGGAATTGGTGATTAGTTGTGACACTTTTGCTTGATTTTTTCTGGTAAAATTTCTCTGATCAGATCCAAGGTAGAATAGTACAGGTAGTATAAGTGCCTGGATAGCAATCTATCCCTTTTGGGAATAGTTTCTGACTGCTTTCCCTAATGGATGTTGATTAGCTCTCGCAGTATCAACCCCATTTTACTCCTCAGACCAACACCTATTGGTTAGTCCATCTTGAAGGGTAGTTAGGATGGTAACTTCTAGATTGGAAGCTTTTTTAGTGGTGATCCAATTTTATGGAATAACCTTCCTTATGTTCCTAGGAAGGTTTTGTTGAAGAAACTAGGCTTCTGCACTGTATTTGGCTTAAGTCTGCCAGAAACACTCTTCATGTGTTTGAAAGATTAAACAGCTGTTGGGAGAGAGGTCAGCCCTCCACAGTAACACCCTGCATCCAGAAGACTCTGTCCTGAAGCAGAGAGATCGTACAAGTTTTAGGCCATTTCATGATTACATACAGACACGTGTTTTCTTGGCCAGTTAGCTTAGTGGGAAATAACAGTGTTAGAGAAAACATGTTTGTGGTTTCTGCAGAAGCAGTTTGTTTCAGAAGGCAAGTTAGCAGTCTTCTTGCAGTTTAGCCCTGTACAAGAAACAGGTCAACAGTTACAATTTTTAGAGCAGATCAGAATATCACCCCCTCACCTTTTTATGCACATATTCTGAGTCAAGAGTTCAGAGGGTCTTGACCAAAGTTTTTCTTGACCAAAGACGAAGGCTATTTAATTAGCCTTCCTGTTGGCTGAGATTCTCTAAGTGGTGCAAAGTGGAATTATACAGGATGATTTTAACACTGCTGGTTTATTTTTGATTACTTTTTTGTTAGTTTTATGGATTTAACTGTGTATTGCTTTTATTATAGGCTAGATTACTGTAACTCACTCTACGCTGGGCTACCCCTGGGCCTGATCCGGAAACTACAACTGGTCCAGAATGCGGCGGCACGGGTCCTGACTGGTATACCTTACCAGTCACACATCACACCTGTCCTGCGCCAGCTGCACTGGCTTCCGGTTGAATTCCGAATCAGGTTCAAAGTGTTGGTTCTTACCTTTAAAGCCCTGAGCGGGTTGGGACCGGCATATCTTCGGGACCGCCTCTCCCTGTACGTTCCCCAGAGATCGCTTCGATCAGCGAATAAATATTTACTAGTGGTCCCCAGCCCTAAGGAAGCCCGCCTCGCTTCAACCAGGGCCAGGGCCTTTTCAGTCCTGGCCCCAGCCTGGTGGAACGCTCTGTCAATGGAAACCCGGGCCCAGCGGGACATATTATCGTTCCGCCGGGCCTGTAAGACAGAGCTGTTCCGCCAGGCGTTCGGTGATTGAAGGGGGCGGTGCCATGTCGGCCTCCCACCTTTGGGGTGGGGGAGGGTTCTGCCCACCACTGCACTTTGTTAATTTGTTTTATTATTTGTATATTGATTTTAGTTCTTGTTTTTATCGATTTTAACTGTTCACCGCCCAGAGCCCCTGGGGATGGGCGGTATATAAATTGAATAAATAAATAAATAAATAAATAAATAAATAAATAAATAATTGAATCCAGCTGCAGAGAAAAATAATATAAATGTCTCTAAATAGATAGATAAAGAATGCTGAGACAATATATGTAAAGCACATTGAGCAAAAATATTATTTCAACCATGGTAGTCTCACTGCAAAAAATGGCTTGAAAAACTATTTCTCACTAACCTCAAATAGAAATATTGTTCTGTTCATATATTTTTAAGTGAATTGATTTATGTTGTCTACCTGTCCGCTCCCAGTAGTTATGGCTGGTGCATATTTGAGTTAGCTCCTGCATTTCCTTTGGCTTTGGCAGAGGGGAATATCTGAATTTGGGTCTTAGCACTAGAATAATCTTTTTTGGAAAGGTGTTTACTAGAGGAGTGCAAAAACGGCCACCACTGTACAGACTGAGGCACTATTCCACGGCAGGTAGAAATTCAAGAGGTCTTTCTTTCCCTAGCAATACATTTCAGTGCTGAATGTCATATAGTTGTTAATGGCATAGATTTAGCCTCTAGCTGGAACAATAGGATCAGGTCTTAAGATAACTACACTGGTTTATTAAATTATGTATCACAAAGCAAATAATTGAAGCAGGATGTAGCAGCTCTTACAAAACTAAGACAACACAAGGACTTTAAAACTATTATACTTCTAATTAATAACAGTTTGCTCTACTATCTGGATTTAATATATTATTACTATGTATTCTTTTTAAATAGAAACAAGCTTGACAATCTTTAACAAGGAAGGAAAATACAAACTTTCAGGTGCGTGTTTAATAAAAGCCTGGATTAGAAAGAATAATTATAACAGGCTTCTGATTTTTAAATTTTTAAAAATAATCACAGAGAGAGGAGGGACTTCAGTCCCACCCGCACTTTCAAAGATCCAAATCTCACTGAAACCAAATGGAGCTAAAGGATGCCTCTTGTTGGATTGTGGTCAAGAGGAGAGAGGTCAACCTGCAGTTGAAAATAGTTCAGTACTGAAGATAATTTTACACTTTGAACATGGATGCTTTAAATCTAAACCATTTGTTTTAGATTCAAAACTGCAGCAGAAGAAATGAATGTACAGATAAAAATACCGTTATTGTATCTTGAAATTCTCAAACTGATCAATGGTGGCTGGCCCTTTAAGAATCAGACAGCTGGTGACAGCTGGCCCTTTGACAACCAGCTGTCTGATAATGAGCTGTTGAGAAGCTCCATGCTGGTGGGGGGGGAGGAGGCGGGGGGAACAGAGGAGTGATTGGGGGGGAGAGATTGCTCAGAGGGTGCTATTGGTCCCTCCAAGCAATACACGTATCGGATTTCTGAGTAGAGGGAGGCCACTGGCCATATTCCAGGCCTGCTTAGGGCCTTCAAAGGGTATGAGGGAGCAGATCAGTGAAGACAGGTCAGTTTTGGCTCCCAGTTTATAAGGGAGTAGAGCTAGGGGAGAGGAGGTGGAAGAGGGTGGTGTTCAACTCCCAACTCTCTGTCTGAGGCCAAGGTTGCACCATGGCCTGGGCTTCTGCACCCCTAACTATTCTGTTTCTCACCCTCTGGCTACAAATTAAAAAAACCCAGCTAGGCCATTCAATCAGAGGAAAGTAAGCTGCTCCCACCTGTCAGCCAGCCAGGGCTAAAAGAAATGTGGAATAAATAACAGTGTGCTTCTAGACAGATTAGTACCCACTCAAAGCAGTGAACAAACTCAGTGTTATTATTATTCCCCCTATACAGCTGGAGACCTGGGGCTGAGAGTAGTAGTTTACTCAAGACTGTCTGCAGAGCTCATGGCAGTAGTGGGAGTCGAACCAGCCAAGTGTAGATTTGCATCCCAGCCACTTAACAACTATGCTACAGCACAGATACACTTTTTTGGGTGGAGAAGCAGGAAGGGAGAAAGGCCATACATTGGATTTGTCTCCAATTAGGAGAAATTAGATTCTGTCAAGTTATAACTAATATGGAAATAAATTACTTTTTACTAGGGTTACCCTACCACAAAGTGGGGCTGCCGGAAGGTTGTCAGCCTCCAGGTTGGGGCTGGAGTTCTTTCAGAATTACAATTGATCTCCAAACTACAGAGGTTAGTTCCCTTGGGAAAAAAACAACTGGGGGAGGGAGGACAGCCTATGGCACTACATCCCTGCTGAGCTCCCTCCCCTTCCTAGACTCTGCCCCTAAATCTCCAGGGATTTCCCAACCCCAAATTGGCAGCCCTAGGCTGGTACACTGAGCTGGAGAATTGCATTGTTTCAGCATGCTATTTTTCATTTATTTAGTTATAGGTGCATAGAAGTCTGCCCCTCCATTTGTATGTCCTTTAGTTCAGTTAGTTCACTGCTTTAACTTATAAGCAGTGTAATGTTTCTTTAAAATGATGCTTGCACTAAAAATAAGGATCGACAAATGTTATCGGCAATCAGTAGATTTGAAAAGTAGAAGATGAACTATAAAAATCCTAAATTGTGCAAACTGTCCCAACGTTATAAACTGTCACCGATTTCTGGGGACAGGTTTGTTCTATCCTCTCACACTGGATTGTAAAAGTATCCTTACATTTTAGTTAGCCACTAGAGGGGGATATAGTCATGGCTTATTGTTGAAGTTTTAAATCTTCTGGACCTATAGGCATGTTACATGTTCTTTTCTTAAATTTGATTGCTTTTACAAAAGACACTGTTGATGCAGCATAAGAGATTTAAGAATATAAAATCATCTATATACTTTAAGTATGTGTTGTTTGGATGCTTGGGTACCTTTTCATTCAAAATATGCCAGTAGATAAGGTGGACCCAATTAAAAATACTTAACATGTGCCACATCAAGCAAGGAGTAGTTTGTGAGCAAACACTTGTTTCTGTGCATGGATCACTCCGATGATGTGTTATACACCCCCTGCCTCATTCCTGGTGGCAGACATGCTCATCCATATGTAGAATCCATGGAGGTAACAGAATGCCACCGTCTAGAAATCTTGTTAAGTCTCCCCTTCATCTAAACAGATGATTAAAGGGGAAGGGTTCCACTCCAGTAATGTCTGGAGTTTGGGCAATTCTCTCTCGATCTCTGGATCCAGTAACACTAGCCTCCTTTAGTATCATGTCAACATGTGCTGTTTGTGAGGATGTGATAATATAAGAAACTATCATAAATCAGTTATACCACCTTTAGAGAAAGAAGAGTTGTCTGAGAACTTACTGGAAGGGGTGGGGATGCAGGTGACTAACTTTCAAAGTGGCAGCTTTCGGTGGTTACATAAAACTGCCGCATCTATCATTTTGAAGTTCTACTGTACAGGCTCTATCATTGAGGATAAAATTTACCAGAAAGGAAGAGAAGTTTTTTAAAAAGACAATAGATTTGTTTCCAGTTTTTAATGCTTTTTTGTAAAACTGAAAATATAAAACCAGATCAGCAAGTGAAACCATTTATATACATGAGGTCTGTGACTTTTAAAAGAAGTCCTTTTATAGTCAAGAAAACTTCCAACGGATTAACTGTGATTAAAGGAACCAGCATTCTTAAATTGAAAACATACTTTTCAGAGGGAAAAAATCTTTACAAACACATTATATAATTTAGATTTATATTTTACTAAAAAGGACTTACACACCAAGCAGTTTCAGTTGCTCTTCCTTTTCCCTTAAGAGAATCATTTTCAAAGTGCCACAGCAAAAGCATAGGTTCCAATAATTATACAGTATAGTCCTTTATAAAATGGGTTGGTAAATGTGAAAGTTATTGAAATGAACACATACAATGTTGCAGACTAAATACAGTAAAAATAGTTGAACAACAATTCTGTGAATACAAAAAGCATTACAAGCATGGTAAAGAAAAGGTTCAAGCCAGTTTAGGTATCCGTATAGATGGGAGGAATGTGATTAAAACAGTGATCAAAGGTGCCATTTTGGAGGAATCCATTATTCTCCTCTGTCCCACTGATGACTACTTCTTCTGAGATACAATGTGCTTCAGATATAACTTCATAGCCTGAAAATATGGCAAAAACAGAAGACTGATTAATACTATAAAGTGGCATATACCATCTGAGTCCAAAACTCAAACTGCAAATTATTCTAAATTAGATGATTTCCCCCCTCTTATTGTTTGTTTTTTAATGCAACTCCTTAGCTCTCGTAGGGACTCCTTAGCTCTGCCCCTTTCTGCTCTTTGTCTCCTTACAATTGTCTCTCCTGTGGTAAAAAAGATGTACAACTGAGCTGTCAATTGTTGTTTGGAAGTACAGTTACAAAACTAATAGAGCAATCCTAAGCAGAGTTACTTCAGTCTAAGCCAATTGCTTTCAATATGCTTAGATTTCAACCCTAAGCAGAGTTACTTCAATGCAGTTACTTCTAAGCAGAGTGATTTCAATGGGCTTAGGCTGGAGTAACTCTGTTTAGGATTGTACTGTAAGATTGCTTCATAACAAGTGAAAAAATTACAGTAGCTTTCCAACATGTGCCACTGTGAAAAAATAGACATCCATGCTTGCTTTACGTTGCACGATATCATAATTAAAAACCAAATCATCATTAAAGGTTATGATAATTTGCTTTGAAGATATATCATCAAACGCCTGCACACAGACTTATTGGTGATGTCCAGTTAATATGTTTTGATAGCCATACTGGTAGGCAGTGCTTTTTTTGTTCTTGTTAAAAAAAGTTCCCAGTACTCATATATAAAGTTGCACCAATTTCCACTGTCACAATAGGATCTTGATGTATGAGTATTCACTGTAATTATGCAACAGCTCAGGTTTCAGCCACTTACACATATAAGGAAAGTCATTTTTCAGTTTAAAATCATGTCTTGTTCAGCCACATGAGCAGCTGTAAAAGAAATAGCCAGCATGGTGCAGTGGTCGGAGTAACAGATTAATATCTGAGAGACAGACTAATACCTGAACATCCCCACTCTGCCATGGAAGCTTGCTGGGCCAATCCCATACTCAGCCTAACCTATCCCACAGGCTTGTTGTTGACAGAATATAATGGAGGACAGAATGATATTATAAATGTCTTTGAGTCCTCAATGGGGAGAAAATGGGAGTATAAACAGCTTAATTAATTAATTAAATGGAATGTCACTTTCCTGTTCCCCTATGCAATTAGAGCGTCAGAGATTATTATCCATTCTCAAACTTTTTTGGAGAACTATCAGTGGAAGGTGCTGGCAGATACAAATCTTTCCTAGATTCCCCTACCCCAACCAGTCCCTTTTGACTCCTGGAAAGATGATTCATGCACAATGAAACATTAAGACAAACATCTCAGGAGTTCCATATAGCATAAATCGTTGAACGCTTGGAACAAAAAATTATTGGCTGTTAATAGAATTCATAGTTCAGCACTGTGTCATGTTTTGCATTCCTGGTAGATGAGATTGCATTTTATATTGATGGTTCCATAAAACCAAGAAAAACAAGCTTAAACTTAGCCCTGATGAGTTTTGCTAAAGCCACTAGCTCTATTTTGCATACAGAATTTAGAAGATATTTACATAGATGGTATGCTCTGAATATTTGCCTCATACAGGCAAGACACATTTATAGAACAATGGCATTCATTTATTAGCTACTGGACTCATGCTCATGGATTAACTAATATGCAGCAAGAGGTTTTATTATGTGCCTAGCAGAGTTTATATACTACTCCTTTTCTTTTTCCCATCCTCACTGGAATGTGATGTTGGTATATATTTATGTATTTTGCAGCTTTGCAAGTTTATATATGTTTATAAATTTAAAGAGGAGGCCACAAGACTCTAAAATTTCCCTACCTAAACTTTCTAGAAACAAAAATTTCTGAATTGAAATACTGCATGGTATTTTAACCCCCAAACAGAGAATATCAATGGGTTTCCTGCTCCAGTATTATTCTGTGATTTCTTTTATAAAGTTTATTTAGGCTATTCTTAAAATACTGCAGTCTGCCAATGCAAACTTGAAATTTGATGTTAACACAAAGAAAGGATGCTTTAGCAACATCAGAATGGCAGAGGACTACACCTAAGAGAAAATTAAACATTTTCCTATGCACTAATTTGCGTCACATATACTTCAGGTACTGTATCTGCCCACAAACTGAGACCTCAAACCCTTTCTCTGAATGAACAATGCCAAGTGGCAAGGCTAGCTTTAGTCTGTATTTTCTTATGAGTACAGAGGCTAATTTGTGAATATCAGTGTTGCACTTAATTATTTAAGGCCATATGCAGCATACATCCATCCTTGAAGATGTGCAGAAGTTAAAGCTGAGCTGAGCCCCTATTTACAGTCTTCTAAGCAATTGACATCGCTTGTTAAATGAAACATTCCTAACAAGTTCTGCCCACCTTTCAATCTGCTCCCCAGTTTCTCACAGCTCATTACTTACCAGGTTCTTGAATTACTTCTCACACAAGTCTTCTCCATGACAACAGCCCTGTTATCAATGTACAGTCAAGACTTGCCCCTCTGTAACTCAGATATTTTCAATCTAAGTCAACTGCTAGTTGAATCAGCTTTAACTCAGCACTGAATTTGCATGAAACTCATAACTAAGTTATATCTATAGAGAAGACAGGTTTTCAAAAGAGGTGACAATGCAAGGGAGGTAGGAGAAAGGGCAAATTTATTAGTGCTCAGATATATCTTACTGTGAACAAGTTCTTAGCCTAAATAAACTGCTTACTTGTTAGGATGGTGCAAAGTGGTCTGGACTAAATGATGCATTTAATATTGAGATTATTTGTCTTTTGAGCTTTCACTCCAATTAAAAAAATTCTTAGGCAAGCAATGTGACTGCCAGCAATGGTTTTGTCAAAGTAAAATAGAGGGAAATGAGAAAATACTCAATTTTACAACTTCAGTTTTAAAACATTCATTTTTAAAGCTGGAGGAAACTGTCATGGACAGTGCATCAAAATGACTACAATTTTTAAAATATTTAAAATTATGTAAATATTTTAAAATTATATTTACATAATTTTAAGTTATTTTAAAAATTGCAGTTACTTTGAAACAGTGCACCCCAAACTGCAGTGTACTCTGGTGCAAGATAACATGAATTTGCAACATTTTCCTATGGTATATGATTAATATTTTATAAAATCAACGTTTCCACAACAATTAATTACATTTTTGCAAACTTCAATATAGAAATTAAATCTTTCTCAATTGTAAGGGTCATGAAAAACCCTAAAAGATCTTAATTTTGTTTTTATATTTCTAAGAGATGCAAGCTTGTCTTTTAGCCATACAAGTAAGCATATCAGCTACCGAACTAAGTATTGTCTGAAATACGTGGCCACAGCTCTTCTCTGCATCCTTTACTGACATCTAGTTGAGAGGGCAATGTTGAAGCACTCTAATGACTTGTTTGCAAATTATGTCATGTCATACATTTGATTTAACTAGATGTTGCCAGGAGATGCATCAGAGTCCATACATTTCATGTAACTGTTAGCTTGACTTGTATACTGTGAATTCTAGCTTCAGATAAAGTTCAGAATAAGAGAACCCAAACACAAAACACAAAATCTGAGTGCTAAACTCTGTATTGCACAAGAAATCAGTGCCCCAGTCTGAGTTGTTTATAAAAATCAATTTTTAATATATGTGTAATAACTCGGGAGAGAGCAAAGCAAGAACAGTCTGAATAAATTACCTGTTGAAGCTTCAGGTGCACTGAGGATATGATAGCCATTTTGCCGCAGAGGGCTGAAGCAATGGGATTCCCCTGAAAGTGCATCATTGTTTACAGATGAATCCATTGCCCTGTAGCAGTCCCCATAATGGAAACAGTTCTGTATAGAGTGAAAGCTGCCTTGATATCCTGAAACAGATATTGTATACACCATTTTAGCCACGGCAGACTGTATTTCACTTCCCATGCTGAAATTGTTTCACTGAGATTACTAAGCATTTATAAGCAGCTCTGAGACCTTCAGTTTCTAAATCTCACGATATTTTTACTTTATTTTATGGGATAGTTTACATACAATGCTTCATTTGGATTCCTGAATGGGTGGGCCGATGGAGGTTCAAGGCTTATCGGTCTACATTCGCCCACTGGGTGAAGGGAACCTCAACTGACTTGTTTTTTCTTCAGGTGCTGTGTTTCGCCAGGAAGGCTGCAGATCCTTATATGTGGACACAGCATGGTTTTTTGGGTGGCCCACCAAGCCAAGAGGATGCCCATTGGGTCCCAGCTTGAGCTAAGCGAGTGGGCCACGGTTGAGTGGCAGGGCCGACGAGGCCTAAGGTGGCCAGGGCTGCTGCCTTTGCTGTTTGAGGGGAGGAGTGGTCCTCCGCCTGACATATTGGTCATTCACCTGTGAGGTAATGACCTGGGCTTGTAAAGGGTATGGCCCCTTGTTTTGCAGGCGCAGGCTGCCGTGCAGTGGATTAGCAAGCCGTGGCCTGGCATCTTAACTATTTGGTTGGAGATAGTTCAGTTAGCTTGGGGGAATGGGTTGGACATTTATCTTCCCCATCTCAGGATTAAGGCCTGCTTGGCCAACCTCTACCAAGGTGATGGGGGCCACCTTTTGGCGCAAAGGCCTGAGCAGAGGCTTGGCCTTAGCGTTGGCAGGATTTAGTTGGGGGGACGTTAGCGGGACGGTGAGTACCCTTGGCACATCCCCATTGGTGGGGATATTAGGGGCCTGTCAGGATCGGCTGGCATGCTTTGCGGCGGCCAGTTGAGAGGGCAGGCTGCCTGGTGGGATCTCCTGGACAAGTCCTTCCTTCATGCTCTGCGGTGCTTGGAGCTTTAAGGGGGACACCATCTGCCAGGCCGGCCGGATCCCAGCCATGCATGTGGATGGCTCGCATCCGGGGCAGCAGGTCTCGCCCAGACAGGTCAAGGCGGGGTCCAGGGGAGTGACCCCAGGGCTTGACCTGTACCGCTGGTTAGGCCCTTGCCAGGGTTTTTTAGTTGTTGCAGTTCATGTTGTTGCCTAAATAAAAATGGCCCTTTATTACCCAAGCCTTGCGTCTGCCTCTTATTCCGACTGGGGGGGGGCAATTGTGGGGCTGATTCTCCATATAGCTAGAGATGCTGTTATGGATCTGGAGTGCGTGTATGTCTGTGTTCTGCCTTCCCTCTGATCCCTCAGTTTCTCCTATTTGGGCTGCTACCACTCTAAACAGGTTTTCCATCCACCAGCCAATGGGGAAAGGTGGTTAGCTTCTGAGTGTTTACAGAGTTCTAGCATGTGACCAGGCATAGGCATGTGGGTGAGGCCAATGTTCCCTCTAAGCTGTGCAGTGTTGTGAGCTAAAAATCTACTTTGTGAGCCGAAATAACAACTATCATTAAAGTTTTGCGCGCGCCTCCTTTTTAAAAAAATTATTTCAGTCTACAAACATACAAAACATACAAAGTAATTTGTATTGTTTCTCGCTTAGAAGCAACAATTCAAGCAGTCAGTCAAACATGGATTCTAAATATCAAACTAAATTACTCTGCAGGTAAAGTTATTAATACTTCTTCCTAACTATTTGATATACAAATATAAATATATCTGAGAACATGTGCTAGGGTCTGCATCCCATCCTGGGCACATGTTAGCCTTCTCTATGCCAACAAGATTGCAGCAGGTAGGTGGAGAGATTTGCAGTATAATCCTGTACAAAGTTACTCCAGTCTAAATGCATTGATTTCTAGCCTCTGTAGAATCCAAAAACAAAAAACGTGTAATACATTTTGATTACAATCAAAATAAATTAACAATAAAAAACAGTTGTCCAAGACCATCTAATCCCGTTAGCTGAAAGGGCCACAAAAATCAGAGTATACAAATGGATATATTCATGCTGTATAAAAATGGATATATTCATGCTGATTGAAAAAAGGTAGCTGTGCTAGTCCGTTGCTGCAAAATAAAGCAGACACCCAGCAGCACCTTAAAGACTAGTACATTTGTTGCAAGATGAGCTTTTGTGAGTCAGTGCTGACTTCTTCAGATATTTATGAAAATCAACCTGAGAATCATTCTCACGTTTTCTTTTTCCACATAGTGAAATTGCACTTGAAAGACTCATGACAGTATTCATCCTTATCCTCACCCTCCCCAACCTGCCCCATAAGAAACATTCTAAGTTTGATTTCCACATCTGAAGAAGTGAGCAGTGACTCACAAAAGCTAATTAAGGGTGTGCAGGCTGAAAATATTGGGATTTCCTGCTTCGGGTTTACCCTCCACTCAAGCCCACTTACCTGGCTCTTTAAAGATCCCCTGTCTCTTTGACATTGGGGAGAAGCAGCAGCCTGGTGGCGCAGACTTTCCCAATGTGAAAGGGAGGGAAAATTCCCCCCCCCCTCTCACCGGGAGGGCGAGCCACTGGGCTGTTTCTCCCCAGTGTCAAAGAGACAGGGAAAAGCAGTGCAGACTTTCCCGGTGCCAGTTTATCTTTACTGCAGATTGATGTAACACACTCCTATACAGTGGAAACCAAGCCTCAGAGCGGAACCACAAGTGACAAAAGGCACAGGTTGGACACTTGTCAGTTTCCCTCAAGTTTTGATAGGAAATGTAGGCATCCTAGCCTTGCACCTTGGCTCTCTGACTGCTGTCCAATGGACTTTTCAACTGTCACTTGTCCAACATTCCGCCAAGCTGCCTACATTTCCCATCAAAACTTGAGGGAAGCTGGCAAGTGTCCAACCTGTGCCTTTTGTCACTTGTGGTTCCGCTCTCAGAGTGCAACAATAAACGAAGAGCAGTGTGTGAATACAGTCCTGGATCTACTGCAATAATTGTAGTTTATGACACAATACTAGAGCTCTAGATAAAACACCGGAAGCATTGCATGATTGGTTGCTATATGTGTGGGTGTGTTTGATCATAAATTGTTTACAATTGACCACTGAGGAAGGCCTTAGGGCCGAAACGTATCTGGTCGGTTTTTACTGTACCTTGCTCTATTTGTGTTGGTCACTGCACTGTACCATCATCTGTATTTTGATATGTTTTAGCAAGTTTTAGTATATATATGTAGCCTGCCATTCAGGCCTTATGTTTTCCCACCTCTCTCTCACCGGGAGGGTGAGCGAGCTGGGCTGTTTCTCCCCAGTGTCAAAGAGACAGGGAAAACCTCCCTGTCTCTTTGACATCGGGGAGAAGCAGAAGCCTGGTGGCACAGACTTTTCCAGTGTGAAAGGGAGTGGAAATTTCCCGCCCCCCTCACTGGGAGAGTGAGCCACTGGGCTATTTCTCCCTGGTGTCAAAGAGACAGGGAAAACCTCCCTGTCTCTTTGACATCAGGGAGAAGGAGCAGTCTGAGGGCGCAGACTTTCCTGGTGCGAGAAGGGAAATTCCACCCCCCCTCACTGGGAGGTCTCCCCAGTGTCAAAGAGACAGGGAAAAGCTCCCTGTTTCGTTGAGATCGGGAGATGCAGCCTGGCGGCGCAGACTTTCCTGATGCGAAAAGGAGGGGAAATTTCCCCCCCTCTCACCAGGAGGGCGCGCACGCTGGGCTGTTTCTCCCCCGTGTCAGAGAGACAGGGAAAACCTCCCTGTCTCTTTGACATCAGGGAGAAGCAACCTAGTGGCACAGACTTTCCCGGTGCAAAAGGGAGGGGAATTTCGCCCCCCCCTCTCACCGGGAGGGCGAGCGCACTGAGCTGTTTCTCCTGCACCTGGCAGGGAGGTATAGGCTTA
Source organism: Eublepharis macularius (assembly GCF_028583425.1). Taxonomy (NCBI): domain Eukaryota; kingdom Metazoa; phylum Chordata; class Lepidosauria; order Squamata; family Eublepharidae; genus Eublepharis; species Eublepharis macularius. The sequence goes on along the minus strand of NC_072794.1, from coordinate 85,473,457 downwards.
TGCCTGCTTCCTCGCTGGCCCTTCACCCTCCACTGACGGGACTGGGGATTTCCTTGGGCCCGTCAGCAGAGGGTGAACGTAGCACCCAGTAGGAACTCTCAGGCATTTGCCTGCATCCTCGCCACCCCATTGAGCTGCTGCAGATGGGGCCGGATAGTTCCCCGGTCCTGTCTATAGTGGCTGAATGGAGTGCCCGGCGGGGACTCGCAGGCATTTGCCTGCATCCCCGCCACCCCATTCAGCCGCCGCGGACGGGTCCAGGGAGTTCCCTGGTCCTGTCTGCGGCGGCTGAAGGGAGTGCCTGGTGGGGACTCGCAGGCATTGGCCTGCATCCCCGCCACCCCATTCAGCCGCTGCGGACGGGGCCAGGGAGTTCCCTGGTCCTGTCTGCGGCAGCTGAAGGGAGTGCCCAGCGGGGACTCGCAGGCATTGGCCTGCATCCCCGCCACCCCATTCAGCCGCTGCGGATGGGGCCAAGGAGTTCCCTGGTCCTGTCTGCGGTGGCTGACAGTATTGCCGGCAGGGACTCACAGGCATTTGCCTGCATTCCCGCCGCCCCATTCAGCCACCACGGACGGACCCAGGGAACTCCCTGGCCCTTACCACGGCAGCTGAACGGAGTGCCCGGTGGGGACTCGCAGGCATATGCCTGCATCCCCGCCACCCCATTCAGCCGCTGGGGATCGGGCCAGGGAGTTCTCTGGCCCCAACTGGCGCCTGCACTCAGCTGCTTGTTGGAAAGCCCCCAACGAGCAGCTGATTCAGGGGTTTAAATGCCCCTTTCCCTGCCGCTGTGCAGCTAATGAGTTCCTCCAGCTCTTTTTCTACGAAATGTCCCCTGCTTCTATCTATCATCATTAAGATACTCTAAAACTGGGCCCATCAGCAGGTTGCAAGCCAGTTAACATGAACAGGATCAAAACTTAAAAACTCTGGAATTTGCCAGTAACCACTGGTTTTGGACAAAGTGAAAGAGGAAATTTTTTGGCACCAAAAAAGTTTTGCTTTGGTAGCTGTCCTGGTCTGCAGTAGAACAGCTGGATCGGAGTCCAGTAGCACCTTAGAGTCCAACAAGATCTTCAGAGTATAATCTTTTGAGAATGAGAGTTCCCTTTTTCTTCATATCCAAAGAAGAGAGCTTTGACTCTAGAAAGCTCATATCCTGAAAATTTTGTTGGTCTCTAAGGTGCACTGAACTCAAATCTTGCAAAATCTTCGAGGCTTCCTGTTTAATTTTGCACCTACAGACTCCTCTGTGAATAAGGAAGTCTTCCCTCAGCTTCTGCTGCAGGAGAAGTCATTCACAGCTGCTCTTGGAGGCGCACTTTAGCTTCAGATCCAGATTTTGGGGGGGGGGGGGAAGGGCTGTGAGCCTGTGATCCTGCAAAGAAGAAGGCAGCTTAAAAAAAGAAAATGAGAGCGCCAAGCTAGAGCCAGCCCCAAAGAGACCACAGTAAAATAAACCCTCAGCAGTGCGATCCTATGCAGAGTTACTCTGGTCTATGTCCATTGATTGCATTTTAGATGGAGATGCTCAGCTTGCTGAGACTGGGCAGCCAGATCAAGTTATTGGCTGAGCCTGCATTTCAGGCTGTAAAAGCCACTTTGGAAGAGCCCTCAAAAAGGAGGCCTCATCAGTGGTAAAGTCCAACAAGCCTCCTTCATCACCACAACGGTCTTCTCCTCTACATCAGGCTGTCAGTGAGCATGATGAGCACCTGGCCCAGCTCTCCACCCTCCTTCCCCTCCTCATCCTTCTTCTTTCCGGCCTCCTATTGCACCAAGGCCAAGTTAAACAACACCTTTACCATGGCAGTGGCTGAGGTGCCATCTCCTCTCTATTCTCTGGGGCTGAGGGGATCCCAGCAGGGTCAGGCTGGGCACCATTGCTCGGCTCGGCTCTGTCCCCCAGCTAGAGAGCTGACGGCAACTGGAGTCACTCTCTGGCTTTGCCCTGAGGGCTAAGCCACAGCTGGGAAGGGAAGCGGGCAAGGCACCATCCCTGCTCCATCCCTATTGGGCCCGCCTGCTGGCACTGGCTGAATGAAAGGGCCAGGCCACCTGAGAGTTAATACCTGTGAGCTACAGCTGTAAATCTGTGAGTGGAGGAGTCAGAATCTGTGAGCAATTGCTCACGTGTTCACATTAGTGGGAACACTGGGAGGACTGACACAACTTTTCTTAACCAAGAAAGGTCTTTATTGAACTACTAAAGACTATAGAATATAAAGAGCATACAAGTTAGGGAAAATAGATCTTGCATAAAAAGTTTGCAGTTACAAAAGAAAATAAAAGCAGTTGCTACTCCGTCACTTTAAGGATTACCACAGAGTTCCTTATACATATCCTGCTGGAGATGGGTGCCAGGTGCCTAGAGGAGGAAGCAAACCTGGTCTCTCAGGCCTGTGTCCTGGGACGCCAAAATCTCACCAGAGCAGCACAGCTAAATGGCTGCAGGGGCTTTTTGTACCCTCTCTATCCCAAGGGGGTGGAGGAGTTTCCTTCCCTAAAATCCAGCTTGTTACCATTGCTAGGCGGGTCTCCTGTCACATATCTCTCATCTCTAAGGTTCCTAGTTTTTATGACTGCACCAAAAGGCTATAACGACACACAATGAGAGAGTTGGAGCGGGTGAAGCTGCTCACCGCCAAGATCTGTGTTTACTCTTATATTTGCGCTTGCGAGGTTTGACAGCACTCTCCTCCATTCCGATTGGAATTGGGGACTTTGACCCTCCAATTCTAGGAGTTGGTAGACTGCCTTCAACTAGCAACATGCCAGCTCTGAAGCAAGCTGAGGCCGAAGTCTCTCGGGTCTGAGAGTGTGGTCAGGTTCGAGTGCTTGGAACCGACGGGTCTGACAGTGAGATTGGATCTGCCACAGTTCCAGAAGTCGGATTTGTGGGGTGCTCCACCAGGGCAGATTTCTTAGCTGCCGGGCTTGAGGAGCTAGACATAGCTCTTTCCCAGAGCATAGCGTTAAGTCTTGCTGCTCGGTCTGCTCACGCTTTGGGAGTAAACACTGCTTTGGCAGTGTTTACAGCGCTCCACCACATGTCCCTCTCCCAAGCGAGCCATGCACAACAAATGGCTATCAGTCTTTGCCATCTTGGTCATGCAACCCTCACATTTCTTAAAGAGGGACTTATCTGCCACTGCAGTAATTTATAAGAGCCAGTTTGGTGTAGTGGTTAAGAGCACAGGACTCTAATCTGGAGAGCCGGGTTTGATTCCCCACTCCTCCACGAAGCCAGCTGGGTGACCTTGGGCGAGTCACAGTTCTCTGGAGCTCTCTCAGCCCCACCCACCTCACAGGGTGATTGTTGTGGGGGTAATAATAACACTTTGTAAACCGCTCTGAGTGGGCATTAAGTTGTCCTGAAGGGCGGTATATAAATCGAATGTTATTATTATTATTATTATAAAACTAGGTCTCGGCGAGCAAGGAAGTTCCATGTCTCACCATTCTGAGAAGGCGAACTATATACACTAACTATAAACGACTAGCAAATACTAACTCTATAAAAACTATACTCCTACTACTTTTTTTTTAACAACAGCAACAACTATAATGCTTCACTAACTACTAAGCTTTGAAAAGCATCTGTTCTCTGCAGTGGCAAAAAACAAACTGAGGGAAAATTGGGGGTGGCCTCTTCACTGCATGATCGTTTTGGTGGGAAAAACGGCTCAGAGCGGCCCGCAGGGGAGGTTGCTCCCCTCAATAGCTAAAAGCTTGAAGAATCCTATTCCGATTGGCTGGCCTGTGCAAGCATAGTCCCCTATGTGGAACTGCCCCAAAGACTGCAGATGAACTATCTGTTTGTTCTGGTCATTTTTGGAGCCCCGGCTTCGGGTGCCTCCACCATCTGAGTCTAGACAGATTCTACCCCAAGAAAGGGCTTCCTCAGTCGTGGCACCAAGACTTTGGAACTCCCTCCCTAGGGAGATTTATCTGTCCCCCTCCATTGCTGTCCTCTGCAAGCAGGTGAAGACTTTTTGCTTTGTCTGGCATACTTTCAATAACTACTATTGGCCCTCCTACCTGTTTTTTGTGTTATGTGTTTGTGTGTGTTTACTGGATTGTTTTTTACACTGTTTTAAATATTGTTCTAAATTTAAATTGTTTTACATTTTTTAATGTTTTACTGTTCGCTGCCTGGGGGTGGGGGCTATATGGGATAGAAGGGCATCATACAAATGGTTTAGATAAATAAATTAAATAAACTCCCAAAGGATCATCAGGCTTGGCCTTGAACTAGATAGACCTATAGTCTGATTTGGTATAAGGTAGCTTCATAAGGCCAATCAGTCTTACTATCAGTGTGGAATTACCAGGACCAGCCTCCAACAGACAGCCCTTGATGATTGCCTTGGGTACCAGAGGTAGAGGGCCCCCCACTTACCTGCCTACCTGCCCACAGTCTCAGAGTCTACCATGGAAATCCTGCTCTTTCCCTCCCTCGTTCCCCGTTGGGGGAGGAGGCAGGCCCAGCCTGGCCCTCTTTTTCCTTCCCTCTGCCTTGCCACCTTACCTAATCTGCCTCCCCTTGCGACAGCAGCTTCTTGTGCACCTCAGTGTGGGCAGGGAGAGTGAGCAGTCACTTTCCTGAGGCCTTTGGTTAAATAATTGTGTCAATCAAAATATAACAGATTTCCCCTTCCTAACTATCCTTCTGGAAAGAAAATATGACCTTACACATAATATAGCTTCAGGTTATTGCACAACATTTCCCCCTGATTCTTGGAACTGTTATCATGTAAATGCAGTTGATTTTTATCTAAGTATTTTGGTTTATGTGCCTCTAGGTTTACTTGAGTTTAGCATTTGAAGATACAGTGGCCCAAAACCATCTTAATAAATAAAAAGGCCAATGACATCATTTCATGTCCTAAGTCTTACAGTGATTACGTGTGGTGGTTACTGTACAAGGAAAAAATTGTGAAAAACATGTTGCTTCATGGAAGCACCTCTGTGGTGTTTCAGTACTGAAACACCTTAGCTTACAAGAGCGTGCTTTTTGAAGAAAACTCTATTTTGCTTCCTCCTGCTTTAGATACCAAGGACACTGTAAACAATTCTTTTGATTTCTTCTATTCCAATGACTGTTTACAAGCTTTTATTTAAAACCAACACTAAGCAAGGTGCTGTACAGAACCTAAAAATGACAGTCCTTATTCAGAGGGCATAAACTGTATAATTATCTTAGCAAGAGCAGGAGAGGAGACAGGCTAGAGACAAACACATGAATAGTTGGTAAAATGAGGCCTGGGCTGTAAAAGTCCTTGTGGGGAGACTTAAAGGGGAAGAAGGAAACATCTTGACAAATAGGGAGGGAAGATTATTTTCATGCATACAGAATTTGAGGAGAGGCAATCACTCTGTGGAACAGCACATGCGTTGCACGCAGAAGGTCCTGGGTTTAATTCCTGGCACCTCCATTTATGTTAAGAAAGACCTGCGACTCTGGAGAGCGACTGCCTGTCAGATTAGACATTGTTGAGCTAGGCTGGCCAATGGTCTGACTTTTGTATAAAGGGCAACATCATGTTTCCATTTTGTGGAATTCATCCAAAGCAGACAACAAAGTGACTGTCTCCCTTTGTCTCCAAATCTTAACTGGATTCTGATTTTTTTCTGTTAAAAACAGCTACGTAACGTTCATTATAAAACTCTAATATCCATCACGTAGTAAAATACCATGGGATTCATACTTTAGGGGATGAAGTGCCGGATGCAGCTCAGTAATACTGCCAGTATCTGTGGCAAAGAAAATAGCCTAGAAATATGGAATGCTGGATTCTACATGATGTATGTCCTTCCTTGGCGCTGGGTAAAGAGCGTCTGTCTAAGAGATTCAAAGAGTTCTTATAAAAGGCCAGTCACCTATCACTCTCTGAGACTGCTAGGACAGGGGCTTATTGAGGAGATGCTGAGAATTGTCCTCATTTCTTTATTTATGAACCATGAAGTCCTCTCCACACACCTTCTAAAATGACTGTATACTTTAGAGATGGGCAGTGAATAAATGGGACACTTGGCTTTCAATGAGGCATTGCTCAGCCTCCAAGGAGCACTTTGTATGCCTAGCTAAAGGAAAAGCAGAACATTTTCCAGGCTGCCTAGAGCAGATTTCTTCCAGAGATGGCACCAGATTTTTCTTTCTCTCTCTTGAGGCCCAAACTAGACATGACACATAGCCAAATATATCTTTTCCCAATCCTTTTTTTTAACCAAAAGCAAACTTAGGAGTCTGAGAGTTTAAAAACAGAGAAATGCCTGGAGTTGGGGAGGGGGATTGCTTAATCCACATAAAACCATCAGATTATTAGCTCAAAATATTTCCTCCAGGCTGCCTGTCTCCCAGAGGAAAGGTGTCCAATCAGAAAGAGGTAGGCAAAAAAAAAGCACTCCCACTAAATCAGAGAATAAAACCTTTGAAATTAGATAAACTTAATAAGCTCCCTTGTATTCATGGCCCTTCATGGCCTTGATCCCTTACAGCCATGTGATATCCACGGGACTGCCTCTCTCCCTATATTCCATCACAGCAGCTTTGCTCAGCTGAACAGGGCTTTCTGCAGGTGCCGCTCTACAAATGGGCAAAATCAACAACTGCCTGAACATGTGCATTCTCTGTGGTTCCCCCCCCCCCACGCACACACACACTTTATGGAATGACCTACCTGAAGAGGTCAAAGCTCCCACTTCCCTGGCTTTCCACAAAGCATGCAAAACCAAATTATTCATGAGGGCTTTTTTTCATAGGTAATAGGGCTGTGCTATCAATCAGGAAATGGTTCAGAGAGATGCTTTGGTAAAAGGATGGGGACTGTAGAGTAACTACTGTGCACTATTTGTTGCTGTAAGTACGCTCCTACTGGGTAGTTTCCACATCAGTAAATATGTCATGTTAAAGTGCTTATGTTTTGTTTCAGCATCGTTTCAGACATCTTTCAGATTTCTGCTTGCGTTTTCAAATTTCTGCAATGTCCCAGCTGAATGTCCCAGCTGGTGGTCATATTAACTTACACTTTGTAATTCAGCTTGATTCTCAATGAGAAAGGCAGACTATAAATAACATTAGAAAATTAAAATAAAATTTCCCAAAGAAGTCTGATCCAGCAAGGTGATCTTTTTATATACCCATAGCTAGATTGATGACGTCGGGCAAACTGGACTGAATACCTTCAGTCTGCAAGAGGATACAACATCCAGCCGCCCAGGGGTGACACTGACGCCTCTTCTTCTCCTGCCCAGTGCCTCTTATACAGGAAGAGGAGGGCAAAACCACATCCTTTCTCCTGCATTGGAGGCCTTCCTGTATGTCCAGGATTGATTCAGTACATGCCAAAACCCAGCAGGCAGTCCTGGGATCATTCTTAAAATACTTCTGCCCCCATCAGAAGACTTAATTTTGATCTACATTCTACTGTCGGCAAACTTCTGCCCCAGCCCTACAATGAAAGCCTAGTTGAGTTGCACATGTCTTCTGCTTGGTCAGCAGCACTGATATGGTCTTTGGAAAAGCCCAGGTTTCTTCTTCCAGATCTGCACACTCAATATAGGAAAAATTGTGACAGTACCGCTTACACTAATCCCTGGCAGCAACATGGATCTCTGGAGACAAAGGTGGATGAAGCAGCCCCCATGACTGGATTGTGGAGAAGTGTTATTATTTATATTTCATCAGTTATGAACATTTCATCATACCAAAAGCTTGATATGTGGCTGAAAGTCTAAAAAGGGGGGATCCACTTTGCAAAGAACATGGCAAAGTAATCAGTAGGTTTCAGGAGATGATCAGTGAATTTGAGAGCAGAGAAAAAAACAGAAAAACTATTGTACTGAATCCCATGGATCTGTTTCACTAGCATTTTCCTCCAGCAGAAAGTCAGGGGAAAGGATCTGCGAGATCCAACATACTTTCTGGAAAGACTAGTACAGAATTCTGAAAACTTTCCCCATAAGACACACTGCAAGTCTGCAGAATGGAATTATGAGGCTCCTACTTTATTTTACTGTTCAAACCCTATTCTATCCCATGTAGGATACTACAGGTGATTCCATTCAAAGTCATTTTTATATTTAAATTACACCATCACCCTATGCTGGAGAAGAATCATCCCACTGTCATTCCACTCCTGACCCAGTCCTTCTACAGATATTTCACTTTGAACATTCTGTCAATCTCTAGGTTACTCATCATTCTACTATTATATCACCCCTGTTATTTTCACGGCAGAGAGGAAAACATTCATTTTTGTTTCTTTTAGCTTTCATTCTTTTACAGTATGTTGGCTCTCTGTGCAGAAGTCTCTTTCAAGATCTAACCAAGAGTAACAGTGGGAGCTCAAAATGAGGTTCAAATCCCAGAACGATAGTACAATTAACAACCACATGTGGTTTCGTACAGAAATTTAAACATGGAACTTTTACAAAGACTTCCAAACTCTTAAGGGCCTAAAATATGAACCACACCATGAAACTGTAAAATTTGTCTCACTCCCCCTTCTTTTAAAAAACATTTTGTGAAATAACATTTATATTTGCATCAAAAATGTAGCATATTCTGGCAACTAAGCTGATATCCCCCCCGCAACAGATTGCAGCCATTCCTTCAGTTTGTCAGTTTTAAATCAAATCTGTGGCAGGTAATTTCCAATGGAGAATTTCCCAAACACCATGTTGGTTTAAATGATCGCCGTTAAATGTTTTATGTGGAATAAAATATATAAGTATAACAGTTAATAAAGGAACTGACCATGTTCCAAACATAACATTGAGTTACATTTTTGCTTTGAATGTGACACAGAAAAGCTGTATTTAACCACATCACAAAGTATGCTGGTTGTCTCTATTTCCTTCAAGCCACAACCTAAAAATCTAAAGCACTTTTTAAATGAATGATGTAACAAGGAAATTATTGAAATATGTCTATTAACCGCCAATTCATACATGTCATTCCACTTAAGCGTATGAGCACAAATAAGTCAAACTAGTCAAATTACATAAAATCTCTATGAAAAGACATCATGCAAGATATAAATAGCTGCGCTATTTCACTTGGTTGCCAAATTCCTTCAGTGTATAACAATTTCCATCTGATCTTACTTTAACTGCTGTCAGACATTCTGCTGGGTTTTTGTTTTCCTCTATTGTCCGTGCAATTTGATCCATATATTGTCCAAAAAGATTTGTTTGAAAATTATAATGCCCAGACCTAGCATGAATATACCCTTTCTCCTCTGAGTGATTCTGGATTACTATTCATTATATTTTGATTCTTAAAAGTTTTTAAAATTAGTACTTGCTACCACTTTTCAAATAAACACTGAACTAAACACATGCAGTCCAAGCACAAAGTGTTTTTAAATACCAAAATATATCTGTAATCTATAAAGTTAAATTAAAAATAAAAATGTATATATTATTTCAGTGTTTGGCTAACTGAAAATTGCTACTTTTTAAAAATCCCTATGACACCAAACAGAAAGCAATACTTCTTTTCAGTGGGATAAATGGTTTTCTTACAGAATAAATTTCATTTATGAAAGCAGTAAAACAATTGTTCTATGTGCTTATTTTTGCCATACTCATGAGTTGCTAAACTTTCCTCTTGTGGGTTCATCATTACTTAGCTTTTTACTGTAAAGGGTTGTACATCATCAAGTTATATCATAAATCTGCCATTTTACCTTCAACAGATTTAATCTTTTAAAATAGAATAATCTGTTGAGCTTTGATCATGTTAGCATTAGTAACATCTTGCAGAAAGCTCCATTTAATGTCTTTAGTTATGCTATAGGATCTTACTGAGTTTTAATGAGAATTGTTTTTTTAAACCTATACCTACTTGCCTCAAGCTTTCAGGATAGGATGAACTCTAAGTCTGAATTAATTACAGCATGCTGAACTTCCACAAGTGTTATGACAAAATAAAGGCAAATCAGCCAGCAGAAGGATCAAGATGGGTAGCCATGTTAGTCTGTCTGCAGCAGTAGAAAAGAACAAGAGTCCAGTAGCACCTACAAGAATAACAAAATTTGTGATAGGGTATGAGATTTTATGAGGCACAGCTATCTGAAGAAGTGCTACTGAACTCTTGCTCTTATCTACAGCCTATTTATTAGCAATTGCCAAATTCTTCCATTTCGACCTCAATACAATTACATAAGTGTTAAAGTGCAAAGGCAACAAATATAGAATACAAGGTCATAAATACAATAAATATGAAAAAGGAGTTATAAGTACAAAAATCATGCCATATAGGTGACCTTCATAAATAAGTCCAAAGTCATAGGAAAGTCCAAGAAGCACTGTATTGCCGAAATGTATTGAAATGTCATAAACCTTGTTGTCTCTTCTTTAATTTCCTTTGTAGATGAAGGAAGACTGCTCCTGCACCTGTGCTCTATGAGCTGGCTTGCTCCCTTGTTTCAAGGACTTTTTCAAGAACACCCCTTGCAGACTCTACTCATCCAAAGGTGTATTCATTAATACAATAAAATTTTGTATTACTGAATTCAATTTTACCAAATTACATTGGGTTAATTTGGTAAACTTCGGCAATAGTGGCTGGGCTGTTCCTTTGCTTTGTTACCCTTTTTACCAGAAGGGAGGAAGGAGAAGAGAGGGGGAGAGAAGCAGAGGCAGAAGGGAGGGGGAATGAGTGGCCCAATCCTTGCAGGAGCTCTCCTTTTCTGGCCAATGGGATTCTCTAGAAGGAGAGTGCCTTTTTTAAACTGCCCTGCAAGGAGTTAAATAAGCAGGGTTGCCTCAGAACAGTCTCCATTTTGCATGGTATGTGTGCTCTGGCACCTGGAGAAATCTGAGACCATGCCTGCTGCTGGATTCTCTCTCTGTGTGGTCTGTACTGGGCCTGGCCTGCTTTAGATTTTATGTGGACTGGATCCTGCTGCCCAGTGGATTACTGCTGCTGCCTGCTGAGACCTGCTGTTGCACCTGGATGACTTCTGCTGCTGCATCTAGAGGACTTCTGCACCTGGAGGACTTCTGTTGGTGCCTCGTCTGAGAGTCATAGACTCACTGTTTTTTCTCTCTCTTTGGGTGCAGGGGTTGGCCTGGTGTCTGGAGGGATAGGGTGAGGGAGGGGTTTTTGACTTTGGATTTTAAAAACTGGGGAGTGCTTTAGTTGGGTTTTTGTGGGAGGGAGGGCTTCGATTTGAAGTTGGTTTATGTTCATTTTGCTGTTTTATCCTGTTATGGGTAATTTGCTGTTTGGTGTTATAGTTCCAGTTAATTTTATTAAATTCTCCTGTTCTTCTCGGGAGGGGGATGTTTTCCTCTGTTGCTGGGGCTTGAGGGGCTGTTTCTTTATAGTGTTTTTTGCTGGGTTCTGTTTTCTGTTGCCATAAGTTTGGTTTGGTGTTCAGTTGTTGCTGGTTGTTGTACTTCTGGGGGTTTTTTGCTGGGGTGCTTGGTTCAGTTTAGCTTAAATTACCTAGTGGTGTTTGGGTGTGCTTTTTGGGTATCCTGAGAGAGTTGTGAACTTTTAAAGAGCGTTTTTAAGACAGGCTAGGTGTAGGACTAATAAAACAAAACTTTTAGGGACCAAAGAGAGTTTTCCCCCTTTAATAGGTTTGTGTAGGAATTTGCGGAAAACCCACATAGAGGAATGGAAAGAAAATCCTTAAACAATTTAAAGTAAAGTTTATTTAAGAGCCCAGGAGAAGAAACAGCCATGGCATCAATATTGGGACAAGATAAATTAAAGATAGTATCAATAAATGTTAATGAACTCTCCTAAGAAACGTACAAAACTTTTTAATCAACTTCAAAAGAAAAATGCAGATATTTTATGCTTACAAGAAACTCATATAGAGTAGCTGTTCATATAAATAACCCACAGTTAAAAATAATAGAAGAATTAAGAGATCCAGAAAGAAGATAGTTCCCCTGGAGGGTTGAGCAGTTGGTCTTCCTGAAGGTCAACATGCTGCTCTTGGATTTTCCAACTTTGGACTTCCAGAGTGAATGAAGTGAGCCCACCTTATCGCCTGCATCCTCTAGGAAGCTATGAGGTGGTGAAAAAATGCTCTTCCCAAGACTTAAAAGTTAGGTAGAAAACCAGCAGGAGGTAAACCTTTGATTCCGTTGGTACAACAAATGCACACTGCAAAACCACCAGTCCGTTTTAGCACAAATTTGTGCAGCTCATTGAGAAAATTGGCCTGAGAAATGTTCTTTTGCCACTGGGATGGGAAGAGTCAGAGAGCAATGCTAGGGAAAACAGAGAATGACACACCATGTGCAGGGCCGGCGCGCCCATGGAGGCCAGGTAGGCGGTGACCTCGGGCACGCAGGCATTGGAGGGGCGCCAGAGGGGGTGTCGGGGGCGGAGGCGCGTGCAGCAAAGCTGGCATGACTGGGCTGCAGCTACTGCTGCAGTCAGCCAGCCAGCTCCGTGCCACCGAAACCGCCGCCGCCACACACCCCAGCCGGGCGCAGCCTCCGGGCGCCACCCCAGCAGCGGCTCGCGGCTTGTGCGCCCAGCTGGGGTGCGTGGCGGTGGCGGCACAGAGCTGGCTGGCTGGCTGCAGCAGCAGCTGGCCACGCCAGCTCCGCTGCGTGCTCCTCCATCCCAGCTGGTCGCAGAAGCCGTGAGCTGTTGCTGGGGTGGCGCACGGAGCAGCCTCCGTGCGCCGCTCCAGCAGTGGCTCGCAGCTTCTGCGCTCGGCTGGGGCATGTGGCGGCGGCGGCACGGGGCTGGCTGGCTGGCTACAGCAGCAGCTGCAGCCAGCCACGCCAGCTCCGCTGCGTGCTCCTCCACCCCAGCCAGGCACAGAAGCCGTGAGCTGTTGCTGGGGTGGCGCACGGAGCAGCCTCCGTGCGCCACCCCAGCAGCAGCTTGAAGCTTCTGTGCTCGGGGCTCCGCGAGCTGCCCAGCCCCCCTGCGGCGCGTGATGACATCTGCGATGATGTCATCACGCAGTCCATGGCGTGTGCACGCCACCTCGGGCGCCAGAACCTCTGGCACTGGCCCTGACCATGTGTCACAGTCTTGGTCCATGTGTTTCTGCAGTGAGAGTCAGCTTAGACTTTTCTCCTGCAACCGGAACAAATGGAGTGGATGCTGGAGGCACCTTGTTCAGGGACCCACAGAATTGGACCCCAGGGTCCAATCTCCCTGAAACTAAGGGGGGACTTTAGAGGACAGTCAGGAGTAGGTCCTGTGAAAATTTGGTGGATTTTGCTTTCAAAATGCCACCTCCAGCCTCCTGGATAGCCCCTATAGTTTTCCCAACAAGGAATAATGAAGATTCTGTTGGGGCGGGCATAAAATGGCCCTGAAGGGTCCAATTTTTAAGAAACTTGGGGGGTGTTTAGAAGACAGTCAGGAGTAGGTCTGTGCAAATTTGGTCAAAAATGACCCTCCCCAGACCACTGAGAAAAAAAAATAGAGTTTCCCATAGGAAACAATGGCCAAATTTTACTGAATATGCTTGTTAATACTGAACCAAAAAAGAGAATCAGTTTGGTATTCGAGAAATACAATTCCCCCCCCCCCCCCCGTTTGGTATTACCGATCCAAATTTACTGATTTTTTTTTTCCTGTGCACACTCCTAGCCAGCATCACTCCTGTTTTTGGAGTTGGTCTTTCGTGTGATATTCTCTGTCTTTATTTCGCATTAACTTTTTTAGACTGTATACAAAAGTAGCAAGTATTTGAGGGGCCACAGAACCCTGAGCAAAGCCAGCAGAACTTCATGAGTTTGCCTAAGCTGTGTGGATCCAGAAGGAGTCCTAATGAGCCAAAGACAGGCAAGGTTCTTAGTCCAAATGAGCCAAAGCTCAGCTAGCCACCCTATTTGTATAAGCAGCCCTAACACTAGTCAAGCTGATATATAAAGAGAAACTGGCTCAGCTCTGAACGCTGGATTGGAGAATTTCCCCAATTGCTCCATTTCTATACTAGCTATCATTATGCTGATAACATTCAGCTCAGTATTTCTTTATCCATCCCTCAATGATGCTATAGAGGTTTTGAGCTTCTTAAGGTTAAATGGCTGAAGGTGAACAAGTTGAAACTGAATTCTGGCAAGACTGAAGTAATGATAATTGGGCAGGCTGAAGTCTTGAAGGACACTGCATTTCCCTGAGTGTGAGCCCAGCTGACACTCGCTGACTCAGTTAAGAGACCAGGGGTTACACTGGACTCAGCATTATTATTGGAGTAGCCAGTCAAGGCTGCTGTGAAAAATGCTTTCTTTCATCTTCATTTAGCTTCCTACTTTGACCTGACTAATCTGGCTGTGTGGATCCATGCCACACTAACCTTGAGGCTAGACTTGCAATGCACTCTAGATGGGTCTGCCCACTCAGAAAACTCCAGATGGTACATGCAGCTCAGTTACACTCAGACCTATGCAGAACATGCATAACATACCATTCTATAATCACGCCACTGATTACCAATCAAATACCAGGCTAAATTCAAGGTACTGGTTATCACCTACAAAGCCCTTAGTGGCCATGGGCCCTCATACTTGCAAGACGGCCTCTCCCAGTATGCTGCACCATGACAGTTTTGCTTATCTAAGCAAAGACTTCTGAAGGTACCACTCAGCAAATAGGGGGAAATCAGCAACTGTCCACGCACGTGCATTCTCCGTTATGGTTCCCACCTTGTAGAATGGCCTGCCTAAGGAAGGCTCTCACATCCTATCAATACACAAAATAAGTAAAACAAATGTTCAGTACGGATCCCACCTGCAATATGATGGAACATCCCAGGATGGTGCTTTTATAAAGGAATAGTAGTCTATTGCAATGTTTTTTTAATGTATCATCTTGCTCTTGCTGCTGTTACTTTTACCTTTGTAATACAAGTTCTGCATTGTTTATGGTACGTCTCACCTTGGACAGTTTTCTGTTTGCGTTGGTTCCTAATATTTGTAATCTTAGTTCTATTCCATTGTTTACTGGATGTCTCGTGTTTTTTGGTTTTATATATTTTGTAATCTGTTTTAGTGAAAAAGGTGGGCTATAAATAAAGTAAATAAATAAATTCCAAAAGCTGGGCAGATATTGAATGTTCATTAGTTTTATGCATAGGTTGTCTGGTTTTCCAGCATTAAAGTTCTCTTGTTGAAAGAGCAACTTTCAATATGAAAATTCAGTGGCACTAAAGTTAACACACAATATTCTACTCTGTATGTAATTTGCAGATATCAAAACCTCTTCCATGCACTTAAATCGCATGGTAATATCCCATCATCAGTGGCCTTTTCTACCAGTCAAAAACTGGTAAAAACAGTGTTTCTTAACTGTAACTGTTGTTCATCTAGGTCTTCCGTGCAGGCACACATGGGACTGCGCATGCGCAGGCCTGCTGACTTTGGAGATTTTTACAGCCCAAAACCACTAGGGGCGCCCTCGCCTCTCAATGCGCATGCGCGGCTGTCTTCCCGCCGAAAACGGCTCCTAAGAGGCGGGGCGCCCCCGACGTACCCTCATTCCTCTTTCGCTGCCGCACTACAAGGTAAGTACCAAGAGAATTAGCGGGGAAGGAGGGAGGGTATGTGTGCCTGCACAGAAGACCTAGATGAACAACAGTTACAGGTAAGAAATACTGTTTTTCATCTACAGTCTTCCTGTGCAGTCCCACATGGGAGATTACAAAGCGTAAATACCTGGGTGGTAGGCATTGTGGCATCATTGCAGGAAGATTGATTGTAGGACAGCTGTACCCACTATCGTTTCCTTCCTGTCTAGGACATCCAGGGCGTAATGTCTGACAAACGTGTCCACCAAAGCCCTGTTGGTGCAGCATGGTTTGAACTGTAGCTGAACTATAAATAAGGTTTCCACACACTTATAGTAGTTAAAGTGTATGTACATTTATTTTACAGTGACTTATATACAGGACTTTGTTCTCAGTGTCAAAGTGCTTCGCCAAGCGCTTAATGGAACAAGCTCCACACTTACACCAGACACAGCTGGCTTATATACATCCATAGCACCCCCCAGTGTCCGATCCCAGCACATCAGGTGAGGTGTCAAAGGCTGTTTCTTCACTCTTGCATCATCCAAGGACCTGTCAAATAGATCTTTTACATCAGTTATGACAGACAGACCTAAACAGCAAGATGCACACATGCTTCTTGGCTCATTATGTCAACAAGCCCAAGTCTCAGCCTTGCAGATGTCTTGCAGAGGGACACCTCTCAGGAGCGCTGCCGAAGATGCTTGAGACCTGGTGGAGTGAGCATGTACATCCAGGGGACAAGGTAAGTTAGCACATTTATAACTTAACAGAATTGCCTGAACTACCCAGCGAGCCAAAGTCTGAGAATTAGCTCTCATCCCTTTCCTAGGACCCGCAAAGCAAATGAAAAGGTGGGAATCTTTCCTAAAGGGCTTCACCCTATCCAAGTAAAAAAGGAGAGCCCAACGAACATCTAGGGCATGAAGGGACCTCTCTGCCTCTGAAGAGTGATCTTTAAAAAATACAGGTAAGGAAATCTCCTGAAACAGGTGGAATTTGGACACCACCTTGGGTAAAAATTCCACTTTTGTTCTAAGCACCACCTTTTCCGGATGGATAGTTAAATAAGGAGCCTCACAGGAAAGGGCTGCCAACTCGCCCACCCTCCTGGCAGACGTGACAGCAACTAAAAATGCCACTTTAAAGGTAAGTAAATTCAGTGGACAAGTGGCCAGCGGCTCAAAAGGCTTGGAAATAAGCTTAGTCAACACTAAGGGTAAAGACCACTGAGGCACTAACACCCATACAGGGGGAAATGAATTGTTGAGGCCCTTCAAGAACAGTTTTGACGTGTAATGGGAAAACACTGTTCGACAATCAACTGGGGGGTGAAACGCAGATACAGCAGCCGTATAAACCTTAACAGGTGAGCTGGACAAGCCAGACTGCTTAAGGCCCCACAAAAATTCCAAGACATCAAAGAGGGAGGAGGCCAATGGATCGACCCCCCCCCCCGCCCCCTACACCATTCAGTAAACTTGTTCTACTTCAAAGAGTATGACTGTTGAGTAGACAATCGACGGGCATTTTGAAGTACATGCATTACTCCTTCAGAGAAACCCTGTTCTGAAGTATCAGCCACGCCATCAGTTTGAGTGTATGCACACTGTGATGAAGCACCCCCCCGGAACGACAGTACATCTGGTTGGTTCGGGAAACGGTGCATCTGGCTGTGGAGTCTCAGAAGTGCATGAAACCATGGCTGCCTCGGCCAGTAAGGGGCAACTAGGATGGCCGACGTTCTGTCCATCTGAATCTTGGAGAGTACTCTGGCTAACAGGGGAAACGGAGGGAAAATGTAATGAAGATGACAGGACCAGTTTAACTGAAACACGTCCCCAAGAGACTCGAGGCCGACGCCTCCTCTGGAACAATAACGGGGAGTCTTGCAGTTTTCCTCCGATGCGAACAGGTCTAAGTCTGGGAATCCCCATTCTGAAAAGACAGGATATAAATATGCGTCGTGAAGGGACCACTCATGGTTGTCCCCCTGAAGTCTACTAAGATGGTCAGCCGTGACATTATCAATGCCCGGTATATGAACTGCCAGGAGCCAAACTGAATGGTCGATAGCCCAATTCCAAATTTTTACTGATTCTTCACATAACACCTGAGACATTGTACCCCCGTTTATTCAGATAAAACATTGTGGTAGTGTTATCAGTTAGAATTTGAACTGTCTTATTCTGAACCATATCAGAAAACGAAACCAGGGCATAATAGACAGCTCTCAACTCGAGAAGACTGATGTGTTCTTCGCACTCTGATTCCTCCCACATGCCATGAGCATAGGATCCCTGACAATGAGCACCCCACCCTAGTGTAGATGCGTCTGTTGTAACCGAGATCTCCGGCTGTTTGTAGCCAAAGGTGATCCCTCCAAATAGGTTGGAATCCTGCAACCACCAGTCCAGAGAAAGGAGGACCCTCCGGGGAATACTAAGTCTCCTGTTCTGGGAATCCTTCTCAGGGAAAGAAGTCTTAGAAAACCGAAGTTGTAAAGGCCGCATACGAAGTCTCGCTAAAGAGATTACAGCTGTAATAGCAGCCATGTATCCTAAAAGCACCTGAATAAGCCTAGCTGGTTGGAATCTGCACTTCTTAAACTTTGTAATAAGTGCTTTAATCTTAAGTGCCCTATCAATGGGTAAAAAGCCAGCATCCTGTATACCATCAATAATAGCACCAATAAACTGGGTAACCCTAGAGGGGTGGAGTTTTGATTTCTTTTGGTTAACAAATAACCCCAATTTCAAACAGGTAGACAAAGTGATAGAAATTTGAGTGCTCACGTCCTCCTCCGACTGGCCAACAATCAGCCAGTCATCAAGGTAAGGAAAAATACAGCAACCTTGTGTTCTAAGAAAGGCAATAACCACAGCCATGCATTTGGTAAATACCCTAGGGGCCGTGGACAGCCCAAAAGGGAGGACGCGGTATTGGAAAATACGGGTGCCATAAGTAAACCGAAGAAATTTTTCTATGTTTCGGAAAGATGGATATATGGAAATATGCGTCCTTGAGATCAAGAACCCCAAACCAACTACCAGTGGGTAGTAAAGCTAAGACCATTTGTAATGTGGTCATCTTGAATTTCTGGACCCTTATGGATTTATTTAATTCCCGCAGGTCCAAGATAGGGCGCAGACCCCCATCCTTCTTTTCTACCACAAAAAGATTCGAGTAAAACCCAAGGGGAGAGGCAGTATCCAACACCTCCTCAATAGCCCCCTTCTTGAGAAGAGCTGAGAGTTCGGACATTACTCCACTTTGAGGTTTCTGTGAAGAAAAAATTGGGAGCCGGAGACCAGGCCACTGAAAAAACTCAACTTTATAACCAACTTTTACTAACTGTAAAACCCAAACATCTGAAGTAACACGGCACCACTCAGAGAAAAATGCAGACAGCCTGTCCCCGAACAAGGGGTCAGGACCCTGTAATTGTCAGAACTGTTTCTGAGAATGCGCCGGATCTTTAGGTTGATGCTGATTATTTCCCTGTCCTTATTTCCCTGCCTCCTCTTCGAAAAGGTAGACTGTGGGCTCTGATACCGACGCTGTGGTTGATAGCCATACCCATAATAGGGATGGAAGCGGTGCTGCCGGCCTCTAGCATACGACCTATATTGAGGTCAAGGTGGTTGATGCTGATGCAGAACACCGTAAGACCGCGCCGTAAGTCTGTCCTTGTGTTTCTTGGATAGGTAGTCATCCGTTCTATCCGAGAAAAGGGTCTGTCCCTCAAAAGGGAGGTCTTCGACCTTGTTTCTAGTCTCTGCTGGCAAGGCAGTGGTTCTCAACCAAGCAAATCTGCGCAAGACTAAGGCTGATAGGAGAGCTCTGGCTGAAGTATCCGCCATGTTTCTGCTCACATTAATTTGGTGGCGCGATAGACACACCGCCTCCTCTTGTATAACTCTAAGAAAAACTTTGTGTTCATCAGGCAGCTGAGGTACAAATATTGCTACTTTCGTCCAGAGTAACAATTGGTAGGCAGACATCATCGCGGCAAAATTAGAGATTTTAATGCCAAATGCTGCTGAAGTATAAATTTTTCTTCCTAAGGAGTCGATTTTCCTACTCTCCTTATCCGACGGAACCGATAAGGAACCTTGCTTCGGTCTCGCTTGCATGTCTTCAGTTACAAGTGAAGACAGAGGTGGGTGAAGGGATAGGAATGGACATTGGTCGTCCTTCACTCTATACAAATTTTCCACTTTTTTATTAGTGGCAGGAGTCGATGCCGGTTTTAAATTCAGGCCTGACAAGAAGTCCACGAAACCCTCGATCATTGGGAAGGCCACTGTCGGAGTCGAACCCGAGTAGATGTGCTTCAGTATTTTATCTGTCAAGCGTGGTTCCATAGATGCGACTTCGATTTCGAGCGCCTTCGCCATGCATTGAAGGAGTTTGTTATAGGCGCGGAAATCGTCTGTCAGGGAAGCCTCCTCTGATGTACTGATCACTCCTCTGATGTACTGATCACTTGGTTCTCAACCAAGCAAATCTGCGCAAGACTAAGGCTGATAGGAGAGCTCTGGCTGAAGTATCCGCCATGTTTCTGCTCACATTAATTTGGTGGCGCGATAGACACACCGCCTCCTCTTGTATAACTCTAAGAAAAACTTTGTGTTCATCAGGCAGCTGAGGTACAAATATTGCTACTTTCGTCCAGAGTAACAATTGGTAGGCAGACATCATCGCGGCAAAATTAGAGATTTTAATGCCAAATGCTGCTGAAGTATAAATTTTTCTTCCTAAGGAGTCGATTTTCCTACTCTCCTTATCCGACGGAACCGATAAGGAACCTTGCTTCGGTCTCGCTTGCATGTCTTCAGTTACAAGTGAAGACAGAGGTGGGTGAAGGGATAGGAATGGACATTGGTCGTCCTTCACTCTATACAAATTTTCCACTTTTTTATTAGTGGCAGGAGTCGATGCCGGTTTTAAATTCAGGCCTGACAAGAAGTCCACGAAACCCTCGATCATTGGGAAGGCCACTGTCGGAGTCGAACCCGAGTAGATGTGCTTCAGTATTTTATCTGTCAAGCGTGGTTCCATAGATGCGACTTCGATTTCGAGCGCCTTCGCCATGCATTGAAGGAGTTTGTTATAGGCGCGGAAATCGTCTGTCAGGGAAGCCTCCTCTGATGTACTGATCACTCCGTCGGGTGAATCTGAAGGAGGAGAGTCGTAGGACCTTTCATTTCGAGTATAAGATTCGTACTCGGTATCCGACAGTCCAGGGGTCCTTCTGGAACTCACTGAGGAACCAGCGTGTATGGAAGGTGACCTCGATCGTCTCCTGGTTCCAAGATCCGAACCATTGGAACCCTCTCTGTAGTAACGGTGTGGCGGGCTCACCGCAGAATGCCTCCGTCTAGAGTAAGGGCTATACCCCTCCGTACGACGTGAGACCTCCGTTAGCTCCGTACGACCCCTCGCAGTGCAGGAAGAATGTGAAGACCAGGAATCACGAGAGGGCGAGCGTGGTATCCCCAATGGTGTTGGGGGTTTCTCAAGCAGGATGACATCCGGCTCATGAGACCTGTCAGACCTCGGAGTTCCCTGAAGGGAGACTCTGTCCGCGGAACCACGGCGTCTCGGATCCGGGTGGAGCCTGCTGGTCCGTAGTCTGTTGCGGAACAATGACGCTCTCCAGAATTTGTTTATCAGATTTAGAGGACTGACGCTTCTTCTTCTTTTTCTTTTCCAGATTCGGTGCAGATGGTTCGGAAGAACCCATTGGAACCGAGGCCTTCCATGAAGAGCCACTGCGATGATCCGACTTAGATCCACTCCGGGGAGTTCTCGGCTCCGAAAGACTAGGTGTCCTGGAGCTATCTCTCTGAGACAGATCACCCGACATCACCTGTGGTGGTTCCAAGGCTGGTCTCGACTCCAAAATCGGATCCGACAAGGTAAGAGCGGTTGGTTCTGAAGAACTTCGAACCGGTGTTGTCAGGCTCAGCGGTTGCGAGCTAGTGTGGGCGGGTGACTGGTGGGAACGAGGTGATTTTTCAGAGGACCTTGACGCCGAAGTGGTAGCCGTTCCTTGCGTGGGGGATTTACCCGGTAGAGGAGGGTCGGTAACCGCCATGGCGCGCCGCCACAAATAGGCTTCTAGTCTACCCGCCCGTTCTGCCCTGGCCTTCGGAGTGAAGGTGCAGCAGCACTTACAGGCCTGTGTGTTGTGGGTTTCCCCTAAACAATACAGGCAAGTGGAGTGACCGTCGGATTTTGTCATTTTCCGATCACAAGAAGTACACCGTTTAAATAATGCTTTCTCTGACATTCTTACAGATTACGAAACGTTCTCCGAAGAAATAGAGTGAGCAAGAACCTCTTAAGTTGGCGGCAAAAGAGGAACTGAGGGTACGTCGGGGGCGCCCCGCCTCTTAGGAGCCGTTTTTGGCGGGAAGACGGCCGTGCATGAGCATTGAGAGGCAAGGGTGCCCCCTAGTGGTTTTGAGCTGTAAAAATCTCCAAAGTCGGCAGGCCTGCACGTGCGCAGTCCCATGTGGAACTGCACAGGAAGACCGTAGATGAACTACAAATTACTATTATTATGCCACTGCTCAAATTGTCCCAGTGTTTCTGATACAAGAGGGATGTGGTAATTTCCTAACAATACATACAGGGGTCATGTTTCTGAGAACCTGAAGAGCCCCCTAGGTTAGCAGTCTGCTAACAATAAGTGGGAAAGAATAGGTTTTTTTAAAAAAAAAACACTGAAATCTCAGGGGATCTCATTATGAGATCTTGGCAGCCATTTTATATTGCTTAGGCGACTCCGATAATTCAAAACGGTTGCTGCACTGGTGGTTAGTTGGAGAAAGACTGGAGCAAAAGTGGCAGATGACAAAGGTACTGGTGGGTGGGAAGGTAGAAGAGGTAGGAAGCTTTAGGTGGGGATGAAGGAAGGATTGGAATTAGTTTGGGGAGGATGGTCAGCTGTGGAAGATAAGATTCTTCCCAGGAGTCCTTGGGGGTCACCACTTACACTAATAATCATGCATCTTAATGAAAGTAAGTACTGAATCTCCCAGGAATATCAAAAGATCAAAAACAAGGTAGAGTTTCAGTGAAACATTAGTAGGCATTCAGAGCATAAATAACCCTTACAAGATACAGAGGCTGTTCCAAAAAACAGGAATTCCATCATTCTCCTCACTCCACAGTGAGTAATATAACTCAGTTCATATCTTGCTGTCATTATGCTGCAAATTCCCCCTTCTCAGCTCCACATTATTGGATGCCACTGGCAGAGGTAGAGAATATATCATGTAATAACATGGGTTAAGTTCCTCTGCAAATTACTTGTGACATTTAGTTTGATCTTTAGGGTGAATTTGCATGTGTCTGAAGTGCATGCTCACATATGCACGGTGCATTCTGTGTGTGTGTGTATATATATGTATATATGTGTGTGTGTATATACATATATATAAAATAAAATAACAATATAGAGTTACCTTGTAGTCCCTGCTGTGTCGATTGGTTTTGAAATTGCGTGAATGGTTTATTTGCCGAGAATTGCTGCCCATTTGGAAACTGGCTGTGTGCGGATGGCAAGCTGTGTTTCTGAAGTAATGAAGGAGCAACTACTGCCTTCAATGGGCTAACAACAGCATGATGAATATTTGAACCAATCCTAGAATGAGAAAAACAGATGATAAATTCAGTCCTATTCTTGTCAAGGACACATAAAACAATGCATAGTTGCTTTTTCGGGTGTGCATTTATTATTACTAATTTAAAAGTACAATATTTATAATTATGAATGAACATGATATCCTCAGAAACAGTCAAACAGAATTATATATTAAAATCAAATTCTAGTACTTGTGCTAATCTGTGTTGCCAAGAAAAACAAGTAAGGTGGTTATCTTTTATTGGTTAACAACAACAACAGTGTGCTTATATACCACCTTTCTAGACAGATTAGTGCCACACACAGAGTGGTGAACAAAGTCAGTGTTATTCTTATCCCCACAAAATAACTGGGGAGCTAGGGTTGAGAGAAGTGGTTTACCCAAGCCCTGCTAAGCTCCTGGCGGTAGTGGGAGTCGAACCAGCAGAGTGCTGATTTACTGTTCAACCACTTAATCACTGTACTACAGCAGATAAAGTGGTTATCTTTTAACATAAGAGCATTTTTATTTTCAGGTTACAAACTACTTCCTATGGCATAAATACCTTATCTGTTTTGTAGGAGATGGACCACAGCTATAGCCAACCCTTTCTTGCTAAATGTTGCTGTCATATTTCCCAGACGCACACCAGAGAAATGAATGAAAGCCATTGTTTCCCCCATAACCAACAGAAACATCTACAGTACTTTTGCAAAACCCAAAATAATGTTTTTTAGTATTTATAACTATTAGTTTTAAAAACATACGTGGAATAAAATAAGTTACTTTGAAGTTCAGAAGCTTTCACACACTCACAATGAACACCTTTCTTAGACAAATAAATAAGGGTGAGAGTTAACTTAAGGAGTTGAGTAAGTGCTCAGTTACAGTAGTTGAAAGGGTCATAAGGGTTACATGGTACTGAAAAATCACCAGTGAGCATTTTGGGTGGGCAGAGCAGGGTGGATGATGTAGATGAAATTTGAAGAACTATCATTTTACAGGCACTTCTAACATATATTCCCCTACTTCAGAACAAAAACAACATTATGGCATAAGCTTTAATAGGTTAGAGTCCACTTCATAGGATGCCTAAAGTTGACCATTAGAAGCACTCACACATACTCACACAACACAGGCATAAGGAGTCAGTACATAAAAAAGACAAATAGTGAGTCATAAGGAAAACTCTAGCGTTCTGACCCTTTCCAGTCTGGATTCAGACCAGGGCATGGAACAGAGACAGCACTAGTAGCATTAATGGATGATCTCTGTCTGAATATAGACAAAGGCCATGCCTCACTCCTCCTGGATCTGTCTGCAGCCTTTGACAGAGTAGACCATACCATCCTGTTGAGGCATTTAGAGACAGAAGTGGGCATCAGAGGATGTGCCCTGGACTGGTTTAAATCATTTCTCGTGGAGCAGACTCGAAGAGTTGCCGTTGGAGATCAGCTATCTCCAGAATGGGAACTACCTTGCGGGGTTCTGCAGGGTGGAATCTTATCTCCCATGTTATTCAACCTCTATGTAAAGCCTTTAGTAGAACTCATTCGCAGCTATGGAGTGGGATGTCATCAATGTTCAGATGACACCCAACTCTAGATCTCGCTATCCAGGTCCCCACAGGGTGCAGTGGAAATCTTAGATCGCTGCCTGACAGCTGTGGTGAAATGGCTGGAAAATAACAAATTGAAATTGAACCCAGACAAGACTGAAGTGATGCTTGTTGGGAAGTCAGAGATCTTGAAAGATATTGTACTCCACTTTCGGTGGAGTTTGTCTGACCCTTGCAGACTTGGTTAAGAGCCTAGGGGCTATAATGGATCCAGCACTACTACTAGAAAAACAAGTTAAGGCAGCCACAAAAAATGCTTACTACAATCTCACTCTAGCCTGGAGGATGGCTTTTTACCTTGACACGGCCGACCTGGCCACCTGGATCCATGCTATGGTAACTTCAAAACTCGACTATTGTAATGCACTATACATTAGTCTCCCATCTAAGTTAACTAGGAGGCTCCAATTGCTGCAACATGCTATGACTCGACTGTTATCAGGAGCGAGCAGGAGCATGAATGTCACTCTCATCCTACAGTCACTGCATTGGCTACCTATCAGTTACCATGCTTAATTCAAGGTATTGGTTATTACATACAAAGCTCTTCACAGCCTTGGCCCAGCATACCTACGAGATCACCTCACTCCTTATGTCCCTCCACAGCAGCTTCACTCATCTGAACAGGGTCTCTTGCAGATGCCAGCCTGCACATGGGCGAAATCAAAAGCAGCCCACACACGGGCTTTCTCTGTGGTGGCCCCTACCCTGTGGAGGTCAGGAGAGCCCCCCCCCGGCTTTCCACAAACGATGCAAAACCGAATTATTCAAAAAGGCTTTTTACTCAGATAGGAGAGATGTATTGTAGGGAGGGGGTCTGAAATGCTTCATTAATGAGTTAGGTACCATAGACTTCACCACTATGTTACCTTGCATATTATCTGTTGCTCGAATATGTACTCCTATACTACCTGTGTTTCATGTTATCTAATGTCCTAGAATTGATTATATTCTGTTTCAGCAATTCTTCAACTCTGTATTGGATCCTTGCTAATGCGGCATCTTTATAAAATCCTATGACATTGTTGTGGAAACATCCTTGATACTGATTGTACTAATCTCAAACTATGTAATCCTCCTGGAGTCTCAGTGAGAAAGGCGGACTATAATGACAAATGAAGGAAGGAAGGAAGGAAGGAAGGAAGGAAGGAAGGAAGGAAGGAAGGAAGGAAGGAAGGAAGGAAGGAAGGAATGAGGCTGGGAAATGCAAGAGGCAGACTTGTGACTATGCTATGCTTTGCTTTTGCAGTCTCTCCTTGCAATGATAGTTGTTTTTTCCCTAAATATGTCGATGGACTTAGCATGGAGATGTAATCTGACACAAGAAAAGAGTTGCAAAGAAGTCATAACAGATAAAACATGCTCTAAGCACTCATTGGTATTTTTTCATTCCTTTATTTAAATGGTTAAGGTCTGGAACATCCACTCTGGGCAGGCCTAATTAAGGCCCCCCCTGTTAGAAAATAGGGGTAGGGAGTACCATCCACAAATGCCATAGAATAAGGATTTGTTTTCTGATGTCGACCAACATGATTCATGTATGTATATAGCTCTTGATCTTGGGTATTACATAATAATTGTATCTACATAAAGATGGAAGTATTCCTAATTGCCCAAATTAATTTATTAAATGTAAAATCATCATGTCTCAGAAAAATATCTCTTTCTTTATTATTTGTGGATCTTTAACTCATTTTTTCCTCTCAACAACTGGTACAGTTCTCTTCACTCTGTCTGACTGAGCCCCAAAGTATTGCCTTATAAAAGGTATTCAAAATTAATCCATTCTTAATTTTTCAAGAAGTGGTTTGCTTTTATTATTGTATTCCTTTCACTCTTTTTTCCATCATGGAGTTCAAGGTAGCTTGCATGGGGGTCTCCATGTGTGCGCTGCTGACCAGACCCAAGACTGCTTAGATTCAGAAGCATTGTAGAATTATGGGTGTTCCAATCCCAGGGCTGGATCCACTGGAAAAGTTCACAGAAGGAGTTAAGGAAGTGGATCTTTCCTTATGTTTCTCTTCCACAAGCAGCCTGTCATTTGTCCTCAAAGTCCTTTATGAAGATCTGTGGAATCTTGCAAGAAAAATGAGCCTCAGGATTGGGGAAGGGGCTGCAGCAATGGGGGGGGGGATCAAGTAAAATCACCTATTTTCCTCTCTTCCATTATGGCTTCTGTCACTGGAAAAAATGATTTTACCTGATTCCTCCTCAGCACTGCAACTCCCTCCTTGTGAGGCTTTGCTAGAAGATTTTTTAGGACAGACTGTATTAGGGAAGAGGAAGGGGTGAGGATTTGCTGGTCAATACTTTCTGTGAACTCTTCTGGTAGATCCAACCTATAACTTGGACCCTTTTGAATTGCTTGGTCCTTCTGTTCTTGTTGCAAGATGACTTGGGAAAGCTGACATTTAGATACGTTAATAAACAAAAACATTTTGCTTTAACCCCGTTTTCTAAAACTAGGCAAACAAGGTTCTGCAGACATTTAAGCTTTTTCTGATTTGTTTTGTTTTGTTTTGGCAGTGTTAAAGTACACTTTTCCATGGTCCACTGCCCACTTACTCGCCTTTAATGTGTTCCTATCAACAGAAAATACAGCACAGCGTGCATAATCGCTAACTATTTTAAGGTAATATAAAACTGAAAGACTGAGAAATCCACTTCTCTTTTACTTATACTTGGGGGTAAAATACAACCACAACAGAGATGTGAATGTTTCCAATATGAATACTGTCGCACTTTGTTGTTGTTTTGGAAAGAAAGCTTTGACTGGCAGATCCTTCTGTTAAGACAGTGGATCTCAATATTTCTTCCATCTGTCTCAGCACGAAGATCAGCTTCAGAGTCCTGTCCATCTGTACTTTATCTCAAATAAATTCCTGTAGGTTTTGTGATGTGGTGCTTGCTGAACTTCAAAATATTTATCAAGTGCTATAGAATAGTATATCTGGAGAAATGCATTCTATTTGGAGGTCCAAGCTGGATTAAACCTCTACATCATGTTTGAAAAGTTTTCTCTCTACTAGCTGAAGACAGGCAGGAGACAGGAAGTCAGTTGATCCAAATGCTAATGGACATTCTGGCCAGAGACAATAAAATAATTAGCTCACACCATAACTGGGAATCTGACACCAAGAAGGGACACAGAGACTTGGAACTGTAAGGGGTTTGTTTGTATCTTCCTGGATGTTTCAGGAAAGGGCTCTTTGACCACAAGAGGATGAGAAAACAGAAGAGATAAAATCTCTTGGCATGGAAGGAGAGGGGTCCATTTTACAGGTTGATTTTGGCTGATTACATCTGGATGAAGGGGCTCTTGCACCTGAGCTCCATCTTTATGGCTGCCATGGTCACATGGAACAGACAAAGAGCTGGCAGCCTAGACAAAGACGCCAAGGTAATCAGAAATTAGTTGTTGTAGATTTTCCGGGCTGTACGGCTGTGGTCTTGGCATTGTAGTTCCTGACGTTTTGCCAGCAGCTGTGACTGGCATCTTCAGAGGTGTAGCACCAAAAAGACAGAGATCTCTCAGTGTCAATGTGTGGAGAAGATGTTAGCAGGTAATTTATATCTACTCAGGAAGGTGGGTTTGGGCTGAGTCATTCTGTAAGAGTTTCCCAGGGTGTGGAATGCTAATGGGGGGAAGCTTCTGTCAGGTTCTGTCTTGGGCGTCACCATGTAAGGCACCAGCCTGCCTGACCTTGATACGAGGATGCCATCAGGGAATATGCAGGTTCCTGCTCTGTGGACGGAGGGGGGGATCTACATCACCCTCGCTCCCTCTCATTCCCCTCGCAGTCCTGCTTCACCTGACAGAGTCCTGGCTGCCTTCCATGACAGCTGTCCCCATCCAGCTGCTGGTCTCAGTCCTTCTCTTTCTCTCCGTCTTCTTTCCTCCATCTCCTCTCCACTGCTCTCGTTCTCGCTCTCTCCTCCACCACACTCCTACACAACAACCCACCATCCTGTGGGTGGACTTCCCTTATATCCTCTCTCTCATTCCTGGCTCCACCTGCCAGCCACACCCCTATTTTGCGTCTAGCCTTGGCCTGGGCTGCCTCAAGCAGCTGCACCTGGGGGAGCTAGTCTGGCTGCTTTGGGCAGTTACAGCTGTGCTCTCTTGGCTGGCTGCCAAGCCTCCTCTGCTCCGAGCTTCAGACCTCTGGGCAGCAACAGCTGTGCTCTCTTGCCTGGCTACCAAGCTTCCTCTGCTCAGAGCTTCAGACAGCCTCAGCTGGTCCCTGTTATTCCCTTTCTCCCTGTTTGCAGGTTGAGGCATGGCCCTGTGCCGATTCTGCAGCCTTTCTTCCCCTGCTGGTAAGGTTGCTGTTGCTGTCTGGTTGGCTGATGGTTGGCTGCCCCTATCTCTTGTGCCTTCTCCCTCTGCCCTGGTCCCCTCCTGGCTGTCCTTACTCCCCCTGTCAGGGATCTTAGCCTCCCACTGGAGGGTGGGGCTAGCTGGCTTCCACCTGGCCCTTCTGACCCTCTGTGGCTTGGGTGCTGCTCTGCCCTCCTGAGACTGGGGTGTCTCTCTTTCTTCTTCTGTTGCCAGCTGCCTCCCTTCCCCCTCCTCTGGCAAGTTTGGGGGCTGGGCCCCAGACCCTGGACAGCTTCACTGTATCCTGAGGAGGTTCTTTTGCATATGGATGTTCAATATGCCAAAAGGCCCCATTTATATATAAAAAAGTGTAGTATAATCACTTGAAATAAGAGGAACTCCAAATCAGCCACAGGATCAAGAAACCAGAGCAGAATGAAAAAAGCAGGAAAGAGAAAAGGTTAACACTGATTTTCACCTCTTCCTCTAATATTAAAAATGATGTGCAAAGCTCTGCTAATCTGGTTTCTGGATGATGCCCAGTTCCTGGCCACGCATTTCTTTTCTTGGTCCTGCCTTGAGGGAATTTCTGTCAACACGAGCTCTAGAAACAGTTATACTATTCGCTCTTTTTTAAAAAAAACTCTCTATATGATGCCTGGTGAATTTTGCTACTAATCACTCCCAGGTGCCTTTCTTCATTTTATGGAAAATGCAGGATCTTTCCCTTCAACAATACGATAATAAATCAGTCACTTCCAAACAGCTATTTTGGTTCAACGTTTTATATTATAAGAAGCAACAAGCAAACATATTTCTGGGCTGCTGTACACTGCATATTGTACTGGAACACAGTGATAGACGACAAAGCCAATAACCTCCTTCCATTTCCTTAACTTCTTTCCATTTCCTTTGAGATTAATGCCTACTTGGCTCAGGATCCAGCTGAATGGACAGGAAGGACCAAGGTCAGAGTGACCAGGAATGCTGCTTGTTTTCTGTTTCCCCAACTGCATAAAGGAAACGATGCTTAATATATTGTCGAAGGCTTTGCGTCTCAGTGCAGATCAAACGATGCTTGTTTGATCTGCACTGAGTTAAGCGTAGATACTCTGGCTAGGTGGGGCTACAACTAAACAAGTGGTTCATAATGTATAAAACCAACATGGATTGAATAAATTTAACTGAATTTGAAATAAGCCCTAAAAAAAGATTGGTCATTCATTCTTTTAACAGGCAAGTGAAATATTACAGTAGAAAGGCAAAAAGAGAATACATGAAATTCCATGACTTTCACATATAACATGAAAGCATTTGTTTATTTGTTTATTCTTTTCCTTTAATTGTATCCCACCCTTCTCCCCAGTTAAGGACAACCCTAAAAAGCTGCTAGATGCTACAGGACATAGCATTTTCTGCAGCCTCCTTTTGCTTCATTATTATAACCATAATTACAAATAGTTGAAAGAGACTCAGAAATGCTGGTTTCCAGACCAATTTGCCACCATGAGATCCATAAAAAAAGCAACAGAGCAAATTAGCAAAAGTGATCTGTATCCTCACACACACACTTTAACTGCTGCTAAAAGGCAAGGACCCTTGAGAACAATATGCCATGCAGCATTGAGGGCTGCAGTAAGAACAGGGAACCACCCCAAATCATCTTCCCTCTTGTGTAAGATCTTTTCCACAGAGCTTGTTCTATTCACAGAAGGCTGAGGAGAAGAGTTTTGCTTCATTCCTGAAAGCTTAGGTCTAAGTCAATGGCACTGCATTTTTTCATTATATCTAATACTAGCTTGATACTCGTGCTTCACAACGGTATTTAACTGCTTTAAATCCCATTATAATACTTATGGACATGTAACATTTTTTGGTGGTGGGGGGGGGGGGTTAGTTGGTTTTGTCATATAAAAGCATAGTACCTGAGCTTCACAAAGGTGTTTGAATAAAGTGAAGCGAGTTGATGCTGAAAACCGCTGAAGTGAATTTTGAAATGTTACATTTATTGAAGAGATTTTAAAAGGAAAAGATTGTAGTTCAATAAATAAAGTAAAAAATACGTACATCCATATTTTTCTACTGAAGGACCTCTTTGTAGACCACATTGGTGGTTTCCCCTCAGGTGCTAGGATCACTAGGCTGCTGGGTGAGCTCACTCTGCAGCAGGCCACATAGAACTGCCAATGTGAGAAGCAGTCCTCTCTCAAGTCGATTCCTGTCACCTTCAGTGTCTGACCCTGGGACTTGATGATTGTCATAGCAAAGCAGGCCTTGAGGGGGAACTGCACTCTCTTAAATTCAAAGGGGTTCTCTGCTGGTATGAGTGGTATGCGTGGTATGAACCCCAACCCCCCCTTCCCTGAGCACTGCCGGTGAACAATGTGACCTTGATGACGTTCCTGTGGAGGGCTTTCACTCACAGTCTGGTGCCATTGCAGAGTTTGGGTTGATTGAGGTTCCAAAGCAGCATCACTGGAGCCCCCACTTTGAGGAGAAGCTTATGGTCTGGGAAGCCAGGAGGGTTGAGTGTGTTGAGGAACTCCACGGGCTAGTAGACCACATCATCCATTTGCACCACTGAGTCCACAGATCTGTACTCCATTTCTGCCCCTTTGAGGGAGTTGAGTTTCATTAATGATGGCAGCCTTGTCATTCTTGGGGGTCAGAATGGCATGCTTGCACAGCCAGTCCATGGACTTCTCTGTGATAGTGGCAATATCAGGGTATATTGTGGCTGTTATGTCTGCTGGGGTTGTCACTACTGTGCCCAGGCCTGAAGGGATGGTCATCTTTCCCTTGGAATCAGGATACTCTCCATCATCTATTTTTAGTAGGTGTTCGGAGAATTCCCCAGGAGACTGCTCGCCACTCAAGTGGACCCTCATGTTCTTTCTTAGTGAACGTTCCTCATGAGGGGCCACAGATGATGGCTTGACACACACGGTAACCTTATCAACTCAAGTTCCCCTTGGGACTACTGGCAGAGTCTGCCAGAAGTCTCCAGCCAGCAGCACAGTGACTCCCCCCATCACTCTCTCGTTGCCCCTGACATCTTTTAGGGTTATGCTCAGTGCTTCAAAACACCCTTTGTGCGCCATGGTGCTCTCATCCCAAACAATGAGCTTACAGTTCCACAGCACTTGGGCCATGTTGCTTTGTTATGAGATGCTAAACAGGGATGTTTCTGCATGGATGAGGTTAAAAGGCAGCTTGAAGGTAGCAAAGAATCATAGGGCATGCCTGAGTGAGCCTTGACCTTCCATGGAAGTGAGCGCCTCTCTACTCTGCCACTCTGTGTACCTCGGGGTGATCTTGCTGGTACTTGGCCACTGCTGCTCGGTGCACCACAGGAGTACGATGTGCATATTTCTTTGCTGCATCTCTAAGTTGCTTCCTCCTTTTAGTGTTGGTGTATTTTGCACAGTATCTGCCAAGAGGCTTCTTGGGAGCAGTAAGAAGTGATGGCTGTTGGACACTTCCGGTTTCAGCGCAGCAAGGATGGTGTCTCCATGAAGCTCTGCTCCTGAAGGAGAACTGAACCCGGCGACCCGGGGGCTTGGGAATACCCAGGCTCTAGGGAGACCCCATGGAGAGGGGTCTCTGAAGCGGGGACTAGATGGGGAACCTGCTCTGGGCGACGGTCGGGAGCTGCAACCTCAGGAATTGGCCCCAAAGCATGGAGTGCTGTGGGCGCCATCTCTATGGCAGTAAGCTGCAAACACTGGCATGGGTAAACTGCAAAATGAATATCTCTACAAACAACTAGGTGGGAATAGTGAGTAATAAACTGTAAGTCTATGGGACGGGAAAGTGTGTTGTGTAATAAGAGAGAAAATAAATGCTTGGGCTATTACAAAAGGATTGGGGAGAGGGATGGTGTGGGCTGGACTTCCCCCCTTCTCCTGAAGAAACAGCTCATATTTTAAGCCAAGGAGATAAAACGTCTGCAGGAGGAAAGGAAATTGACCTCCTAGGAAATACAGCTATGGAACTGAAAGCAAATGGTCATTGAGTAATTGAGTGAAAGCAGAGTTCACCAAGTGGTTTGAAGAAGGAGGAGAGTGGATTGGACGCCCCCTTTCTTTGAAGAGATGGGAGTTGAAAAAACCTGTGAGATTGAAATGAAAGGACTAGATAAGGGATTATATGCTACTAGGCAAAGACAGAACGTATGAAGTGGATTAGAGAGGGGAGGTGTGGGCTGGACGTCCCCCCTCACCTCTTGAAGAAAGTGGGGCTGACCCAGCAAGAATGAAGTAAGGGCTAGGGAGGGGGGGTTATACTACCCCTGCTCATGGAAAAAACAGCTTGTACTCCTTTAAGAGCGACCAAGTGAAGACAGAACTTATTAAATGGATTAGAGAGGGAAGGAGTGGGCTGGACATTCCCCCTTTCCTCTTGAAGAAACTGGAGTGAAAGGAAGTGTGGGGGGTTGATGCAACTCGATTCCAGAAGAAGAGTTGGCATTAAAATATAAATATTGGTAAATAGGAAGAGAATTTGGACAGTATTTTCTGTGTTTGTGGCTGTAAGCTGTTGGCTAAAAATTGGCATTTCCCTATTTGTGCTATAATTAAGAGAGTACATGTGTTGGAAACAGAAAAAGAAGAATTGTATAGGGTAAACAGTATAGAGTAAATCCTAAAGTCATAAATAGTTAACAATATAGTGTTATAGAAACGCTATCAAATAGTTTAAGACTATAAACAAAGAACAATAAGATTCAGAATGAGTAAATCTACAAAATTAAATCCTTCTCCAGGACAGTCAAAATCGGTAGGAACAATGCTGACACAAGAGGCTATAAAAGTATGTACACAAGTATGTACACAACAAATATGACACAGGCCCAAAATAGTATAACACAAATGTCAGAGCATATTAAGGATCTAAAAGGGAAAATGGACAATTTTCAGAAGCAATTGACAGAAAATAAGCAAGAAATGGCTAACTTGACACAACCTATCACTAAAGTGAATGAGAAAATGGGAGCAAAAAATCAAAATGTGGAAGAGGTGGAAAAAAGACTGAGAAGCTCAGAAGAGGCTATAATTAAAATGGAAATGGATAGGGCTGCTTATATGCTAAGATTTGAGAATATACCTGAAGAGAAGGAAGAAATCTTGAGTGCCCTATTGTCAGAAGCGACAGCACCAATATTAAAAATGGGAAGAGGAGAATTTCAAAAAGAAATTGAACTTAATTACAGAGTTCATTTAAGTCTTACAAGGAAAAATAAACTACCAAGGGAGGTGCACATGAGATTTACAAAGAGAATGGTAAGAGACACAATTTTGAGAGCAATGAGAGATAAAACTCTGAACATAAAATCGAATGAAGTGAAGATACTTAAGGAGGTACCATGGAGAATGAGACAAAAAAGAGAATATTCTTTTCTTTCTTCACTCCTGAATCATAATTCCATTACTTACAGATGGCTGACTCTGGAGGGGTTGCTTTTTACATATAATGGCCAGAGATTTAAGATTGATTCCATTTTTAAAGTGGAAGATTTTTTAGACAAACAGAATCTCAAAAAAGAAGGAAAGAAAAAGGTAAAAACAAAGGATGTAAAAGAAGAAGAGAACTTACAAGAAAGCTCAAGAGGATCAGAAACTGAATTGGAAGAAGAAGCTAAACCACCCCCATTGAAAACAAAAGGACAGAAGAAGAAAAAGTAAAGTAAAGGCAATAAACTAGACTTATAAAATGGACAAGAAACAGATTAAGATCCTGTCTATTAATATTAATGGATTAAATTCACCACAAAAAAGAAAAAGAACATTTGTCCAACTTAAAAAATTAAAGGGTAGATATAATCAGTCTCCAAGAGACACATATTAGAAAGGATGACCAGAAGTTTTTGGAATGTAAAAAATTGGGGAAAACCTTTGTTGCCTCGGAACGGAATAAGAAAAGGAGAGGTCTTGTAACATATATTAAAGAATATGACCCAAAGTTAATATATGCCTCAAAGAATGGTAGACTTTTGCTAACAGAAACCAAAAAGAAGGAAAGAAAATACTGTTGTTAAATTTATATGCACCTAATGAACATCAAGAAGCCTTCTTCAGAACAATGCAACAAATATTAAAAAATTATGAGTACACTGAACAATGCTGGATGGTAGATTATAATGCAGTATTTGATAGGGAAATTGACAAGAAATTATCAAAAATGACAAAAAATGTGACAATACAATGACCAAGATTTTTTTTTTACAAATGGTAGAGGAATATAGTTTAGTGGATGCCTGGAGAACAAGAAATACAACAACAAGAGACTATACGTTTTATTCACAGAGAGATGAATCATGGTCAAGAATAGACATTTTGGATTCATGCAAGCCTGATGAAAGCTGTAATGGAGGTAGATATATTACCGAGAACTTTTGCAGACCACAATCCAATACTCTTGACAATGGCAGATCTCCCAAAAAAATCTAGATGGAGACTAAATGCATTGTATTTGAAAAATAAAAAGTTTGTGGAAGAAACAAAAAAAAATGGAATTATTTTTTAAGCAGAACATACAACCAGAAATTGCTATGTCAACAGTGTGGGACACAAGCAAGGCTTATTTTAGAGGATTAGCTGTACAACAAAAAATTTGCTGTACAACAAAAAAGGGAAAAGTCATGGGGATATCAAGAACTGACAAATGATTTAAAGAGAAATGAAGAAGATCTAAAGAGAAACTCTACAATCCAAGAGCTGAAAACAAAAATAAAAGTATTGCAGCATCAAATTAATGAACTTTTGATGGATGATATAGCAAAAAAAAAAGTTTGCAAAACAAAACTTTTTTGAAAATGCAAATAAACCAGGGAGATGGCTAGCACACAAACTTTAAAAAGAAACAGCAAAAAGAATAATAAATGTATTAAGAGACAAAGAAGGATCGGAGAAACATGAGAAAGTAAGTTTTAAAAAGATCCTAGAAAATTTCTATAAAAAACTGTACCAAAAAGTGGAAATTCGTTTAGAAAAGCAGAGACAATATCTGAATTCAACCTTGATTACAAAACTAATGGAAAACAGAAGATAATATTAAATGAACCAATTACTATAAGGGAAATAAAAGAGGCAATTATAAATCAAAATAGAGGGAAAGCACCAGGCCTGGATGGACTCCCGGCTGAATATTACAAAACCTTTGAAGAATGCTTGTCAATACCCTTTACACAATTGTTAGAAAAGGTCTTTGAGGAAGCTAAGATTCCAAATACATGGAAAGAAGCTACGATATCTCTAATTCATAAAGAAATGCAGACCACAATGAGGTGAAAAATTATAGACCCATTTCATTACTAAATGTGAACTACAAAATATTTGCTACTATATTAGCATCTAGATTGAAAAGGATATCGAACCAAGTAATACACCAAGATCAGACGGATTTTTTCCAAAAAGGCAGCTGAGGAACAACATTAGAATAGTTTTAGATATTCTAGAGTACTATTAAGCACACCCAGAAAAACAAATGGCCTTGATATTTCTGGACGCAGAGAAGGCATTTGACAATGTCAATTGGCAATTTATGTTAGAACAAATAAAACAGATGAATTGTGGAGAAAAATTTACAAGTATGATTCAAGCGATATATACTGAACAATGGGCGAAAATAGGTGTGAATGGAGATTTGAAAGAATCAATTAAAGTAGAAAAAGGAATGAGGCAGGGATGCCTGCTATTGCCACTTTTATTTATTTTGTCTCTGGAAGTCCTAAACAATGAAATTAGAAATGACAAAGAAATAAAAGGAACAGTAATAAAAGGAGAAGAATTTAAATTGCAAGCTTTTGCTGATGACCTGTTATGTATCTTGGAAGAACTAATAGAATACATTGACTGCCTAATGGCGAAAATAAGATTTGGGGAAATGGTAGGAATGAAGTTTAACCAGAAAAAAACAAAGATTATCACCAAAAATATGACAAACGCACAAATTAAAAAATTAACAGAGAAGTCTGGATTCCAATGGGAAAAAAGAGTGAAATACCCAGGAATCTATATAACCAATAGACCTAGTTCATTGATGGAAGATCATTATAAAAAATTAATCAAAGCAGTTGCGGAGGACTTAAATAAATGGAAAGATATGCATATATCACTGCTGGGACGTATAGCCACAATCAAAATGAATATATCGCCAAGGTTCATGTTTCTATTCCAGACCATACCAATTATACAGAAACAGGCTTTTCCCCAAGAGTTAAATAAAATAACTTCAAAATTTATATGGCAAGGCAAAAGACCTAGAATAAGACTCAAAGAGCTAAAGGACCCAAAAGAGAAAGTGGGATGTGCCTTGCCAAATTGGGAAACGTATTACAAACCTGTGCAGTGGTATGGATTAAAGAATGGATTCTAATCCAGAATACAAGACTTTTAAAATTACAAGGGCATGACCTCAAATTGGGATGGCATGCATGCCTCTGGTATCAAAAAGCCGAGGTACATAAATACTTCAAGGACCATGTAATAAGAAAATCTTTAATGTTAGTTTGGGAAAAATTAAAACCGCATATATATAAAAAAATCCCAAAATGGTTGTCATCCGTGGAAGCATTTACTCATCCAAACTTATTAAACTTGGAGAAAGTATATAGGTATGAGCAAATTTTAGGAAAAGATGGAAAGCTAAATTCAATAGAAGATTTAAAAGAATAGGACATAAATATGGATTGGTGGCTAAGAGCACAAATTGAATCCAGATTTGTTAAAGATAGACCACAAGGATTCTATATGGAACAGTGTCCCTTTGATAAATTGCCATTTGAGACAAATGGAAAAATAATTAAGAAATTTTACTCATATTTAATGCAATTGAAAAGCGAAGATGGGGTAATAAAAGACTGCAGGATAAAGTGGGCACCGGGGTATAATATAGATTCAGAACAATGGTCACAGATATGGAAGATGAATATTAAAATAACAAAGTCAGCCACATTTAAAGAAAATTTGTATAAAATGTACTATAGGTGGTATGTGACACTGGAAAAAATTGGCCAAAATGTATATGGTATGTCCAATATATGCGGGAAATGTAAAGACAAAATAGGCACGTTTTACCACATTTGGTGGTCATGTGAAAAGGTGACGAAATATTGGAAAATGATACATGAGCTACTACAGGAAGTATTAGGTATGACTGTATCTTTCAAACCTGAACTGTTCTTATTGAATATTATGCCGGGGGGGATAGAGAAGAAAAAGGGGTATTTGATACTGCATATAATCACGGCAGCAAGAATAATATATGCTAGATATTGGAAGAAGATAGATATACCAACAAAAGGAGAGCTGATAGAAAAAGTCTTAGAAACAGCAGAGATGGACGTTTTAACAGAATTGATAAAAGAACAAAGAAGACATGATTTGCAGGAAAGATGGACACCCTTCTATGGATGGGTCAAATCAAAATATGGAATGAGAATATAAACATATGATAGGAGGATAGGACCAGAGAAAATAAATAAAGAAGGAAAGAGAGGGAGAAGAGGAAAGGAGGGAGGAGAGGGGAAGAAAGAGGAAGAGGGGAAAGGGACAGAGAAGGAGGAATGAAAAAAGAAAGGAAAGAAAAAGGGAAGAAAATAAAAAAAATAAAAAAGAAAGGAAAGAGAAAATGCTTGTCAGAACTAAGCAGAGTAGTCTTACAGGAGAATTAGGTTCAGAATAATGAAAAGAAGTTACAGGGGAATGAATTGTAGAGATAGAAAATGAATATAATACATAAGTATGCAATTTTGTTTTATATTATCTCTCTTGATAGCCCTCCCGCCCACTATCCCATGGTGTTACGTTTATGAGTATATATCTTTATTTAAAAATTAATAAATTAATAAAATTTAATTTATTTAATTTATTAATAAATTAATAAAAAGCATATGGAAAAAAAGAAAGTTGGAGGCATGTTGCAAAGAAGCAAATTAGGATGCGAAGGTACAGTGGTACAATGCAGTAATTCGAGCAGAAATTGAAACTTGTAAAGAAAAACAGGTTTTGCTTACCATAACTGTTGTTCATCTAGGTCTTCCGTGCAGGCACACATGGGACTGTGCACGCGCAGGCCTGCCGATACCGGAGATTTCCAAAGCTCAACAACACTAGGGGGCGCTCTCGCCTCTTTGCGCGCATGCGCGGCCGCTTTCCCGCCCAAACAGCTCCTTAGAGGCGGAGCGCTCCCCACATACCCTCAGTCCTCTTTCGCCGCCTAACTGCAAGGAAAAACCAAGAGAATCAGCGGGGAAGGAGGGAGGGCATGTGTGCCTGCACGGAAGACCTAGATGAACAACAGTTATGGTAAGCAAAACCTGTTTTTCATCAACGGTCTTCCTATGCAGTCCCACATGGGAAGATTACAAAACTTAACACTTGGGTGGAGGTTTCAAAAGATTTATTAAAAATACAAAAACAACCAAGTGATTATATACACACCACAAAGTAATCACCCACAGTGAAGTTCAAAGAAACATAGTGTAGCACAGCAGTGCCCACTACAGTCTCTTTCCTATCCAGAATATCAAGGGCATAGTGTTGCACAAACGTGTCAGCAGAGGCCCACGTTGCAGCTCTACAAATATCACGGAGAGGAACGCCCTTCAAGAGGGCTGCTGACGACGCCTGAGCTCTGGTAGAATGAGCATGGACCTCTAACGGGCAAGGCAGGTTAGCTGTTTTGTAGCAAGTCAAAATTGCCTGCACAACCCAACAGGAAATAGACTGGGAAGAAGCTTTCTTCCCCTTCTTCTGTCCCGCAAAGCCCAAAAACAGGTTAGAATCAATACGGAACGTTCTCACCCTGTCTAAATAAAAGAGGAGAGCTCTTCTAACATCGAGTGAATGTAAAGCCCTCTCTGCCCCAGATGCATATGAAGGAAAGAAAACCAGCAAGGAAATATCCTGAGACAGGTGGAAGCTAGACACCACCTTAGGCAGAAAATCCACCTTGGTTCGCAAGACCACCTTTTCATTATGAATCTTTAAATATGGTGGGTCACACGACAGTGCCGCTAACTCACCGACCCTCCTCGCTGAGGTGATGGCCACCAGAAAGACCACTTTCAAGGTCAAAAAACGTAGTGAACATGAAGCCAAAGGTTCAAAGGGCGCAGACATCAACCGAGACAAAACCAATGGCAACGACCATTGCGGAACAATGGTCCGAAAAGGAGGGAAAAGGTTATTCAGACCCTTCAAAAATAATTTGGATGTATAGTGAGAGAAAATCGATTTCTCATCAATAGGGGGATGAAAAGCAGAAATGGCCGCCAAGTATACCTTCACTGAGCTGTTAGCGAGCCCTGTTTGCTTAATCTCCCATAAAAAATCCAAAATTTCCGGAAGGGAAGAGAGCAGAGGGCTAATCCCCCTCCGCTGACACCACTCTGAAAACTTATTCCACTTAAGAGTATACGATTGTCTAGTGGACAGACGCCTGGCATTCTCCAAAACATGGGCTACTGCAGAGGAGAACGAGGCCCCTGTGTGATCAGCCAGGCTGTCAATCGCAGCCTCCCAACGTCGTGATGGAGGATCCCCCTCCAAGACAAAAGGTCCGATACCACTGGGAACCGGAAGGATTGAACTTGAAGCTGGAGCAGGCAGTGGAACCATGGCTGTCGGGGCCAGAAAGGGGCTACTAGGATGACAGAGGTCCTGTCCCGCTGTATCTTGCTGATGGTTTTGGTCAGAAGGGAAAATGGGGGGAATGCATAATACAGGTGACCTCACCACCCGAGTTGAAACACGTCCCCAAGTGACTTTAGTCCTACTCCTCCTCTGGAGCAATAGTCCCGAGCTGTGGCATTCTCTTCCGATGCGAAGAGGTCTTTCTCAGGAACACCCCACATGGCAAGAACAGGTAACAGATACTCGTCTTGGAGGGACCACTCGTGCTGGTCCCCTTGCAGTCTGCTCAAACGATCCGCCAGGGAATTCTCCACCCCCGGAATGTGTACAGCCTGTAGCCAAACCGAGTGCTCCTGGGCCCACTACCACAGCTTCACCGCTTCGGTGCACAGGGACACCGACGCTGTTCCTCCCTGTTTGTTCAAATAGAACATCGCCGTCAAATAGAACATTGTCCATCAACACCTGGACGGACTTGTTCTGGATGGCATCTGCAAAGGAAACCAGAGCATAAAAAATTGCCCTTAACTCGAGCAAGTTAATATGTTCAGTACGTTCATCGTCTGACCAAACCCCATGGGCATAGGAACCCTCACAATGGGCCCCCCAACCCAAAAGGGAGGCATTTGTGGTAATCGTAAGTTGCGGTTGTTTGTAACCAAACTCCCTGCCCTTGAAAAGGTTAGAATCACTCGACCACCAGTCTAGAGAGTTCAACACCCTCCTGGGAACAGAGAATCTCCTGTTCTGGGAATCCCTCTCAGGGGAAAAAACAGAGTTAAACCACAACTGCAAGGGCCTCATGTGAAGCCGTGCCAGGGGCACTACCGCAGTAGTCGATGCCATACACCCAAGAAGGCACTGGAAAAACTTAGCAGACTGGAAACGACAACATTTCAATCTAAGTACGAGGGCCTTAATCTTAAGAGCCCTTTCAGTAGGTAAAAAGCCCATGTTTCTAACACCATCCAGCACTATTCCGATGAACTGGATCTTCTGGACGGGAACCAGTTGAGACTTCTTGTGATTCACAAAAAGCCCCAATTTGAGACACACCTCCAAAGTCAAAGACACCTGGTGTACTACCTGGCCAGGGGATTCCCCCACCAATAACCAGTCATTGAGATATGGGAAAACGCAGCATCCCAGGAGTCGTAAGTGAGCCACCACTGTGGCCATACATTTTGTGAAAACCCTGGGAGCAGACGCTAACCCAAAGGGTAACACTCTGTATTGAAAAATACAGTCCCCATATGTAAAACGGAGAAATTTCTTATGCTCCGAAAATATCGAGATATGAAAGTAAGCGTCCTTAAGGTCTAGGACAGCAAACCAGGAACTTGGAGGTAGTAACTCCAAGACTACCTGAAGGGTGACCATTTTAAACTTTCAAACCTGAACCAACTTGTTCAAGGCCCTCAGGTCCAAGATGGGTCTCAAACCACCATCCTTTTTCTCCACCATGAAAAGGTTAGAGTAAAACCCCAACTCCGATTCCGTACGTGAGACCTCCTCAATGGCCCCCTTTTGTAACAGAGTGGTGAGTTCAGTGAACACTTCCTGATTAGGAGTATCGCAAGGAAAGACAGGGAGACGTAGATAAGGTAACTCAACAAACTCTATTTTATATCCAACATCAACAATAGATAAAACCCAACTATCAGAAGTAACGGATTGCCATTCAGCCAAATAGTGACTCAGTCTGACTCCGAAAAAAGGGTCAGAGCCCTGTAATTGTCAGAAATTCTTTTGTGACTGCGGTTGATCCTTTGGCTGCTGGTGCGAGCCAACCCGACCCCTCTGGTTCTGTCTACGCTGATTGAAGGACAGCTGAGGACTCTGGTAGGTCCGACGGGATTGGTATCCGTACCCCTGATACAGTTGATAACGCTGTTGGTGATTCCGCTGAAAGGACCTGTGATAGGGTCTGGAAGCTTGGTAAGGGGTCTGGTGTATCACTCCATACGACTTCGCTGTTAACCTGTCCGTTCTCTTTTTAGAGAGAAACTTGTCTGTCTTTTCGGAAAACAGTGTATTCCCCTCAAAGGGGAAATCCTCAACTTTATTCCTTGTGTCAGGAGGAAGGGCTGTTGTACGTAGCCAGGCATAACGACACAATACCACAGCTGACAGTAGAGAACGAGCAGCCGTATCCGCCGCACTCCGGCTCGCATTTATCTGGTGACGTGAGAGTCTCGCACCCTCCTCCTGAATCACCCGAAGGAAAATCTTCTGGTCATCCAGAAGTTTTGGGATGAAAGCTGCAACCTTCCTCCAGAGAAGTAACTGGTAGGCTGCAATCATGGCCGCATAATTGGCTACTTTAACTCCAAAAGCGGCAGAGGTGTAAACCTTCCTTCCCATGGCGTCGATTCTCCGACTGTCCTTATCCACAGGAACCGACATCGAGCCCTACTTAGGCCTCGTCTGCATTTCCTCGGTAACCAACGAGGACGAGGGAGGATGAATAGACAGAAACTGGTGAGCATCGTCCTTGAGACGGTACAGGTTCTCTTCCTTGTGGTTAGTCGCTGGGGTAGAAGCTGGTTTCTGGTAAAGGCCTTTCCACAGGTCTGCGAAGCTATCAATGAGGGGGAAGGCCACTGTCGGGGTAGAGCCCGAATATATATGTTGGAGAATTTTGTCCGTGAATCTGGACTCCGTGGACGACACCTCGATATCCAAGGCCTTAGCCATCCGCTGCAAAAGGTCATTGTAAGCCCTAAAGTCGTCTGTGGGTGAAGCCTCCTCTGTCAGACCAATCTCCCTGGTGGGTAATTCTGACAATGGGGAAACGCTATACCGGGCGCGGTTCCGAGGGAAGTCCCCTTCCGAATAACGAGGTGTTTCCCTAGGGTCATCATAAGGGTAGTCGTGGAATGATGGGGACCGAGAGACACGTCGATACAGGTGATCTGAACCAGGGGAGGATCTTCCCCGATAATAAGAGGTCGGTTCCTCACTGAAACGGTCCTCTCGAGATCGGCTCCGGTACGAGCAAAGGCTATGACGACGTCGTGTCCGGCCTCTGTCGCTCTCAGAAGACCTGGGGGACCGAGGGTCCCGAGATGCTGAGCGAGGGCACCCTGAAGGTGTAGGGGGCTTGTCCAGGATAATAACGTCGTCTGCTGGACTTGCTCGACTCTGCTGGCTACGGTGGTCTCCTGACCCCTGGTGTGATCCGCTCTGAGCGGGGTGGTTCTCCGTCGAGGTCGGGGGAGGACTGGAGATGATGCTCTCTAGGACTGCAGCGTCACTCTTGGAAGAATGCTTGCGTTTCTTCTTTTTCTTTTCCGTCACCGAGCCCCGTTTGTCCGGGACCGATGATGGTTCCAACGTCTCCGGAACCGACGGAGGTCTCAGAACTGATGGTGTTCCACTCCATGGGGGTGTCGATTCCTGAGGGTCTCGCGAAGAGCCGTCCTTAGACGACGGAGGATGGTTCCGATGCGATCTTGGAGCCGATGATTCCTTGTCAGAGATGGCCGGTTCCGACGCACTCTGCGGGGCCGCCCGCACCCCCAAAGGCCTTGGTTCTGACTGACTCGGAGAAGGGCGGGAATGGGAGAGTCGAGAGCTAGTGGATCCCGGGCCAGGTCGGGAGGTGGAGCGCTCCGCCTCTTAGGAGCCCTTTGGGCGGGAAAGCGGCCACGCATGCGTGCAAAGAGGCGAGAGCGCCCCCTAGTGTTGTTGAGCTTTGGAAATCTCCGGTATCGGCAGGCCTGCACGTGCGCAGTCCCATGTGGGACTGCACAGGAAGACCGTTGATGAATTTTATGTTTCTATTCAGCCCCTTGGAGGTCCATTATTCTGAATTTGTGAATGAACTGAAGCTCAGGAACCTTGTGTAATCTCCCTCTTAAGCTTCTCTGTTTAAGGACTTTTAGGTCAGCAATGTCCTGGAAGATTAAAATGTTCTCCCCTTGAAAAAAAAGAAGTGATGGCTGTGAGAGATGTGAGGTGGAGTTGGACTGAGGGAGGGTGGTGTGGTGAGCACTTCAGCAGGTTCATATGAGAGGTTTGCATTGAAATGGCCCCTAGAAAGGTCGTACACCATCTCCCCATGAAGATTTAAAAACTCAGTTGCCATATTGACTTTTATATAAAATCCC
The DNA here is from genome assembly GCF_028583425.1 of Eublepharis macularius. NCBI lineage: Eukaryota > Metazoa > Chordata > Lepidosauria > Squamata > Eublepharidae > Eublepharis > Eublepharis macularius. The sequence goes on along the minus strand of NC_072794.1, from coordinate 85,428,624 downwards.
TATTCAGGAGTCTCGTACTGTCTTTCTTCAACTGTCTGCAGTTTCCTTGACCTGATTTTTACCTCAGAACACAGAATTCTACAGCTGACCCATCAGAGAGAGGGGGGTGCAAGCAGGCCTCACAGTAGGGTTGCCTGGTCCAGGTTGGGAAATTCCTAGAGATTTGGGGGGTGGAGCTTGGATAGAGTGGGGTTTGGGGAGGGGCCTCTGAATGGTATAATACTATAGAATCCACTCTCCAAAGGAGCCATTTTCTCCAGGGGAACTGATCTCTGTCACCTGGAGATCAGTTGTAATTCCGGGAGATGTCCATACACTATCTGGAGGCTGGCAACCCTACACCACAGGAAGATTGGCAACCCTAGTGAACTTTTAGGGGACAACTGGGAGGTGAATTTTATCTCAGGACACATTCCATGACTCTCTTCGCAACTGCATACTGTTTAGAATGTTGGGCTGAGCCCCAATCAGGCCACATATGCAAATGACCTTGAAAGCTAGCCCAATTCGGGAGAGTGGCCAAGTTGGCAGTTTCGGGGGTGTGGGGGGGAGAACAGGCAACTGTCTGCCAGCCACATAGGGAAGCTGTATCCCTATGGGAAAACACATTTTACCCCTTTATACCCCCTTAGGGGGCGAATTTCTTAAAATCCCTTCTTAGTGAGCCTCTACATCACAAAAGGAATGTTCTCCCCAAATTTCACATTTCTAGGTCCAGGGGTTTGGGCTGAGTGTTGATGAGTCACTCAGGACACTTGTCTTTATATATATATAGACTAGGGCCCTGCAGGACTTGTTACAGTTCTGCTGGGCCTGTAAGACAGAGATGTTCCACCAGGCCTACGGTGGTGGTTGAGGTGTGGGCGAACTGTCTGGTTGGTCTCTCTGCTGCAGTCTTTGGTATGCTTGTTTTACATTCTGGTGGCCTGCCTGCCCTACCTCCATGATACTAGTGTGTGGAATGTATTATGGTGAACCATCACATAATGCATCTTAGACTGTAGTTTTAACTTATGTAGTGGAATTAAGAAAATTGTGTATTTTATCTTTTATTGTGTGTTGTTTTAACTTATTGTACCACTATATAATGTTGTAATCTGCCCTGAGCCTGCTTGTGGGGAGAGCGAGCAAGAAATCTAATAAATTACTTTAAAGTTCAAGCACCTATCCTAGAGTTCCCTGTCTCTTTCCCCCAAAACCCAAATTACAATTACATGGAAAGGAGCAGAGTATTACTCCCTTGCATTCCTTTTAGCCCCAGCAGTGGTGGTATGTCTAAAAGAAATACGACTGTTTTCCTCCACTGCCATCTCCAAGCACCCCATCAGGAAATGGGATTCACACCAATGGCCCCTTCAGTATTGTTAGGGCCTTTGAGATAAGCTCGGTTTCCTGGTAGGAAGTGTACTGAAAGGAGCAGAGCTCAAATTCATTAGCTCTGATGATTTGTTGCTTTCCAGTGTACCTGAGACCAGTGGAGAAAAGAGAATCATGATTAGAGGCCCATGGGCACCTTCCTCCAGTGCCCAAGGGCCCATAAAAACCCACAGCAGCTCTGTATGGAATATACCATAATTGTGTTTTAAGTATTTTCTCTGACATACCTGATTGACAGTTGGAGGAGAGACTCTGGATTGCCTTTACTGTGGATTATAGGGCTGAATGTACTACTGTGAAAATTCTACACTAAGGTATCCAAATTGTGTGTTAAAAGCACAATTCTGTGCCCTGTACAAATCAAATTGATTAATTTTGATTGATTTTCATTGGCATAAATTATTCTGATTCTGATTTTGATGGAAGGGGACAAGGAGATGTATAAGGCATTTACAGTACAACTGTAATAATGGGCTTAGAATGGAGCAACTCTGCATAGAATTGCACTATAAAGCTTTGAACAATACAAAACCAACAGAGTTCCATTTGGCTTCAGAGATGCCTCCAGACATTGCCCACATACTTCTGAACTTATCTTCTAAATGATCAGAACTGGAAACTTAATGAAAGCTTAGATTATCATAATGCAAATGTTGTAACCTGAGGCAAATTTACTGCTTTTCAAGCACTCACACAGAACTGTGGAATAATACAGTACCACCACCAATGATAATGTCTCTGAATATTTCAAACTTATTTTAGGAATAAATTCCCATTTGCAGCTTCTTCTCTTCTACCGCTATTCTTCTCTTATGTCCAAAGCATGAAAAGGGATACAAAGTAAAGGACCCCAAGATCATAATATTTCATTTTTAAAAATTTATGTTTGAGAAGTTTGAAAGGGTATGGGAATTTTAAAAGATGTGTATACGGCATCAACATGCATAGGAAATGTTTAAAATAGTTCTAAGTAGGATGGAAATGTGAGAAGGATAGAAGCTTGGGCCTCCCTTAAAACTGTAAGAAAAAACAAAACAAAAGAAAGACAATGTGAAGACAACTGTTCCTGATAGTGGTTCATTTTCATATTAGAGGAAGTTTCCCCATGCCACAATACACACAGCAAAGTACAACTCCTATGAGGAAAAGCACTAAAACATGCTAGGATCAATATTACATGACAGTGGATAAGGTAAAACAGCATGACAGCAGAAATAATTTATTTTTTCCCGCTTCACTTCGGAGAATGCAGCTCATTTTACCATAATTCTTGTTTACACAAGCTCGAGTCTTGATCAGTTGAAAGCACTCTAAATTGAAGCTTTCAATAACTTGTAGAATTACGTAGGAGTTAGCTGCCTCAACTATAGGTCATTTCCATGGATCTTTTGTTTCAATTTACTCTGCTTCAGTAAACATCTATTTAGGATGAGGGTGTTAATGTGAAATAGCCCTTTACTTCTTTTACTGAAATCTGAAGGACAAAACATACCACCAAACCCAAAATTCACTTTGTGCTTTCTGTATTGCCTCACTACATTTTTAATGGTGCTGTCAGTTGAGTTAGAACAAGTGACAGCAGTATATCTAATCCTCAGTGTAGCCAAATCTGCAGATACTAAAATCTGGAGACTGGAAACATGAACAGAAAAGATAGATCTTTCTACAAACTGAAAAAACTGTGATTAAAAAAAATTGAGATTAACACACACACCATCCAATAACAGATGCAACACCTGTAGCTTTAAAAACTAAATGCCCTTTGTTGCCACAACAGTATTGCTACCCTTTAAGCTTGGTTTCTGTCAGTAAAAAGCAGGGGCAAGGGCCTTTTATACATGGGAGTTTCATGACTCACCCAGACATGATTTCCCACTACTACTTCTTTTCCAGCTGTCTTGCCCATTACTATTTATTATTATTTATTGTATTTATTATATGCACAGGAGCACTATGTCACTTTAAAAATGTAAAAATTCTTAAAAATGTATTGATATAGTATTGGATTGCAACAGTTTGATATATCCTTGGGAAGGGACACACCCTCTTTTTTGTCACATTTGCTTAATATCAATATAATATTATCATGAATTTTTGGCCCTTTCATCTGACAATATGGTTTTGGTTGTGAGAAACTAGTGCTTATAGAAAGGAAGTCGGATGGGTATATTCAGTTCTAAATGAAAAGTATTCATTCCGGTGATATCAACAAGCAAGGCTACATTCTATGATCACAGGCAACTGTTATGAAAACTATGTTTGTATTGTGATCTGTTTTAGTAAGGGTAAAGGTTTATTTATTTCCCACTGACTGAAATGCTAACAATGGTCCAAATCCTATTTGATTTACTTGCTTTCTCTCACTGACTGAAAGTTGAGCAAGATTGGGTTCTTAATGTGTACAAAAATGTTACTTTAAACAAAAGAATCACCATGTGTTTTGCATTAAGGAAGCAAGGCTTTCTATTTTGTGCCAGTTTCTTACATTCTACCCACAAACAGTATGTCCCCAATCTGAAAGTTAGTACTGTCATAAACAACAGTAAAAACCAGATCCTACCTCCAGTTATAGAAATCAACCAATTTTTCTGAACTATCTTTCTTTATTCTCAATAAAATTGCCCATAAAGTACAGCAACTTGTTAGGCTTTGTTCCAACCTGCTGACCCAATACAAAGAATAAGTAAGCTAATTACAAATATAGACACAAATCAGAAGCCTCAGGAAATTTACACAATAAAGAAGCAATACAGTTGTTTTAAAATACCCTTACTATCCATAATCTAAAGCAACCTCAATGCTTTCCTACTAAACCAGAATAAAAGAATGCACATCGTTTCTTGACACTCAGTTCTTCAAGTAGAGAATAGAACTTTGCCTCTGTGGAAATGAGCCAGCAGTATCCACTTGTTAACTATTCTATTTTATTAATAAGAGTCTTACATAGAAAAGTGCATAGCTGTTGCCAAGCCTTTTATTATAGGGACTTGCTTTATTTCAAAACCCCTATGACATGATACCCTTTACTTTTTAATTATATGTAATATATCATTCCAAACATTCAGAGACAGGATGCCCCACAAAGAGCACTCCACAAAGCCAAGTATGGCCATTTCCACACGTCCTTAAAGGGACTGCACACTCACTGAACACTGCCGGCTTTTCCCCTTCACTCCACACATCTCCAATTTCAAAACAGTAGTTTGGCTTCTGGTTTTTTGGCACCTTTTCTTTCCCATTATTTACAAAATGCCATATTACAGGTAATACAAAGTAGATAAATACCACAAGTTTGGAGTCTCCTCCAAAAGCTAGAACAGGTGAAGTTGTCGTCCTTACTTTACAGTGCAATCCTAAGAATGCTTTCCTGTGAGTAAGTCCACTTGAATATACATGAGTAAGATTTTTAATAGACCTGCTTTCCCTGCTCTCTTACAGTGCAATCCTCAGCAGAGTTACACACTTTTAAGTCTATTGAGATTCATGGGCCTAGAAGGCTGTAACTCTCTTTAGGATCTTATCATTAATCACCTTAAACATGCTAGTGATATACTGATGAACTAGATTACTGATGGTTGTTGAGTGGTGGCTTCTACCTTGCTAACAATAGTTTTGTTCGAATTCTACGAAGAGTAAACAACTCTGTACAAACTGTTCCAACTTATCTAGTGAAAATGGGCCAAGCCAGGATAAGATGTGTGGAAATTCTTTCCAATGGTTGCCATAAACATTTCTGTGCAAACTATATTTACTAGTACATGTGCATGAACACCCACCCATGTATAGTGGCAAATTTTTTTAGTGCAAACAAGTCTTAAAATGGAGCGCTATTTTTCCATCTTCTGACTGCCACAAATCACATTTTACTATCTTCACAACTGGTGAAATTAAACAGAGGCTGTCATTATTTATGGTGAGGGTTGTAAGTAATGCTAAAATAACATTTCACTACCTGAAATGTTTTTAAAAAACTGTATCATGACAAGCTCCACTTTCTATATGCCAAAATATTTCTAAATCAAACACTTCTCCTCTAATTAATATTAATATAAATTAGTATAGAATTACTTGATCCAGCATTCTGTACACTTCACACACTTCTTTATGGAAGAGAAAAAATATATACATCTCATATAGAGCCAGTGTAAATATATTTGGTAATGAAGTCAGATTTTGTTAGAACGTTTTCAAGTAAATTAAATAATTTTTGTCAAACTATTTAAATGTCTTTGCAAACCATTTGGGAAAACTGAGAGCTGCACTTGTTATTGACTTTGGCAAAAAATGATATAACAAGGGGTGTTTTAAAAAAGGCTTTAAATCAAAATCTTCGTTTTCTGTCAAATATGAGTAGACTTCTTATGTTGTGCTTCATGTAGCTTTTGGCTTCATCCACATTTGATGACTCAATCATTATGCCTTTTGATAGCCATCATTTTAGTTTGTCCCAAAGACTTAAAACCCAGGAATCTAACCTTGTCATCGCACTGGTTCACAGTGGAGAAATTTGGTACATGTACTTAAACAAGGAGGCTGAGATAGGTGATGAATGAGGCAAAACACTGCATGCTTGCCAGAAGTGTAGCAGCTTGCCTAATGAAGGATAGTAACAGGGGTTTATTTCATTTGGACAGTGAACATTTTTATCTGAGGGAACACAGGTGCACTACTGTTAACCAATGAAGGTGCAATGTTTCAATAGCATAAAAACATTCTGGATATCTGATTATATTCTATGTTGATGCAATTAATAGTGTTGTTAAAATACTGGGTGTAAGATTTATAAATGCTCAAAAGGAAGGATGAAGTAAACTGTACTTAGCCTATGACATCCAGGACATCTTACATTTTTATCTTCTGCCACAAAAAGTTCTTATGTAATCGTGCTCTGCAAAGAGCAGCTTTGTGTGTTCCCAACAACCAAGAGGCAAGGAAATGCAAATAATGTTCATATCCTAATCCCATATCTGTAGTAGAAGTCTGAAATGGAGACTACACATTGCCCTCTGCATAAAATCTTAAAATGGCCTCCATCACTTAGCACAAACTGTCGGTTCATCTTGTTTTTCAAATCCAGAAATAATCTTATCTCCTCCTGCATTTTTACATTTATGTCAACCAGCTTACCCATGGTTGGGTACTCTCTCACTTTGGACTTTTAGGGACTTGCCCCCAAGACTTGATTCCTGATAAGGCTTCTGCCAATTATGTACTAACTCTAATGCACAGATGACCCATTATTTACCACCACCCTCCATGCAATGAATGGAGTTCATTCTAAGGTATCAAGTCTGCCCTTGCTGAATGCTTAACATGGAAATATAGTATCTGATCAAGACAAAATAAAGAACAAATGGAAACAATAAACCAAATAACTATACTGAAGAGATGAAAAGATGACAGATTCATTCAAAGAAAAATCTTTTGATTAAGAACGTGCAATTTTAGAAAGCAAAGTGGAAGTGGCACTCAAAGCACTGGGAGAAACAAATCACTGGGAGTAGATAGAATACCAATAGAGTTATTTCAAGCTAAAGAAATTGAGTCAATCAAAAGGTTAACAAGAATATGTCAACAAATATGGAAAACAAAACAACAGCCCACAGATTGGAAACATTTGATCTACATTCCATTTCCCAAAAAAAGGAGATGCCAAAGACTGCAGCAACTATTGGACTATTGCATTAATTTCCCACGTTAGCAAAATGATGTCCAAAATTCTACATCAAAGACTCTCACCATATATGGAACAAGAAATGCAGATATGCAAGCTGGATTCAGAAAAGGAAGAGGCACCAGAGATCATACTGCAAATTTACGATGGCTAATGGAGCACACAAGAGAATTTTAGAAGAAAATCCGTCTATGTTTCGACTGTGTGGGTCATGAAAATCTCTGGATGCTGTTAAAAGAAATAGGAGTGCCACAACATCTGGTTGTGTTGATTTACAATCTGTACTCTGGACAAGAGGCTACTATTAGGACAGAATATGGGGAAACAGAATGGTTTCCATTTGGGCAAAGATGTCATACAAGGATGTATATTATCTCCTTAAATATGCAGAACATATCATAAGGAAAATAAAAGTGGAGTGCAAACTAGAAGGAACAACAATTTGAGATATGCAGATGATACCACATTACTGGCAGAAAACGGTGAAGGCTTGAAATGACTACTGATGAAGGTTAAAGAAGAGAGTGCCAAAGCAGGATTACAGCTGAACTTCAAGCAGGCAAAAGTAATAACTACTGATGAATTACACGATTTTAAGGTTGATAATAAGGAAACTGGAACTGTTAAGGATTTTCTATTCCTTGGCTCAATCATCAACCAAAAAGGACACTGCAACCAAGTAATAGAAGGCAACTGAGATTTGGAAGGACAGCTGTGAAGAAACTAGAAAAGATAAGGATAAGGATGTGTTACAGGGACCAAGATAAAGTATTCCCCATTACTATCTTATGGATGTGAAAGTTGGACAGTGAAGAAAGCTGACTGGAAGAAAATTGATTCATTTGAAATATGATGCTGCTGTTGGAGAATTTTACAGATATTGTGGATGTCAAAAAAACAAATAAGTGGGTTTTAGATTAAATCAACTCTGAATTCTCCCTGCAAGTTAAAATGACAAAAATTATTAATTCATGGGAAATACCATAAGTAGGAAGTGACTTAATGGCACATAAAACACACACACAAGAGTCAAATATATGATTGTGATTAAAACTGCAATTAAATCCACAGATTACTAAATTATCAAAGCGATACTTTAAACTTTACTTTACTTTAGGCTACGCCTCTGAAGATGCCAGCCACAGCTGCTGGCGAAACGTCAGGAACTACAATGCCAAGACCACAGCAATACAGCCCGGAAAACCCACAACAACCATCGATACTTTAAACGTTAGTCTGCCATATACTGCTGGCAGAAATATCCCACAACAACTCAAGTCACCAAGTAACAAAATCAGCATTCTCAGTTTAAAACAAGGATTTAAACAAAAATTCTTTTGGAATTCCAGTCCTAATTGCTAGATGTTAACTTCCCATCTTGAACCATGTCATTACAATGTTCTACTTAGTGACAAATTGTACTATGGCCTACTTAGTGACAAATTGTAAGCAGTTTGCATTGGATAATAGATCAGCTACTCCCTCATGACATGCTTAGTCAGAACTGGTTTTAAAACCAGTTGGAAACTGTTATGGTTTACAACTCCAGTTGCAACAAAGGCCAATAAACACTAATCAGTTTTCTGGCAACTGGCACTTTTCAGGAAAAATCAAATTAACAGTTGATATAGGTCAGGCTACAATATACAATGGGAACTGAATACAACCTAAATGGATACCATTCACAGATGCCTCAACGGGAATAATAAATAAAGCAACAGCATATAGATAAGGAATGGACTCTGAAAAACAGTTTCTCCAAATGGGATTACTTGTTCACATCAGCATTGTGGTGGTGATAAAGGAAAAGAAAATACCAGGAAGAAGCAAGTGAAGAAGACCTAAATGATAAATTCCTCACATCTTCAAAAGAACCTCAAGATACATGACCTGCTGTTCTAAAATAGTGGTTAAAAGCAGCAAGACTCTAATCTGGAGAGCTGGGTTTGATTCCCCACTCCTCCACTTGAAGCCAGCTGGGTGACCTTGGGTTAGTCACAGCTCTTCCAGAGCTCTCTCAGCCCCACCCATCTCACAGGGTGAGTGTTGTGGGAATAATAATAACATACTTTGTAAACTGCTCTGAGCGGGTGTTAAGTTGTCCTGAAGGGCAGTATATAAATCGAATGTTATTATTATTATAATTTTATTACCTACTAGGATTTCTGGAATGGTTGCACATGGGCCAAATCGTACTCAAGATGCAGTCTGAATTACTTGGAACATTTATTCCAAATTTTATAACAGAAATAATCCTCTTTCAGGTTCACAGGCTCCCTCCACATGTTAGAAATTGTCTTTGATATTTAATTCTGGGTATAGGATGCAGTACATCAAGGTCTTATGAGAAGCCAGAGATGGAATATATGCTGGTGGTCACGGATGCTTGCAAATAAAATTATTTGATGAAGCATTCTTATAGGAATGAAACTTACATAATAGTAAAATGGGCTTTTGGCTCCCTTGTATATGTTACATTTTTGTATTGCTGTTTAAAAATACAGGACCTCTGAAAGGCACACTCTGCTCACCAAATGAATACTAGGCTGCTGAGCCCCAGAAGTCTAAAAGAATGATTAGAGATCTCAATGTAATTACTTCTATTTTGTTCCTCACCAAAACATGATCATTATCAGAGGTTAGAATCTGAAACATCTACTCATAAGTATACTTGGGGGTGGTGGTGGTAAAGCTCTGCTATATATAATTTGTCTTTGAAGTCTCTGGAATTTTGTAAACCAAGTTCACCACAACAAAGTGATACAGTTCTCAGAAATATCATTTTAAATCTATATATATATTCTTTCAAAGAAGAAATCCATGTAATTCCAAATATGAATTCATCACAGTTGGATAGTCAGTAATTAAGTCAGTAGATCTCACAATGTGAGGTAGACTACTCTGAGGCATCAGGTACCTGGACGGAGGGGATGTGAACTTTCAGGGAGGGACAGGATCCATTTTGACCGGGATAGTTTTGCCTCTTAGCATGGACTCTGTCTGACTGTCCTAGTTGATGGATGTGACTGCATCTTCACTGCCCGTCAATCCCAATGGATTTGGAAAGAAGGGGAGATCAGAAAGAGCTTCTCTTAGGGTGTTTCTCCACATGGCCATAGGAGAAGTCACAGTGATCTTATGCAATACCTTTATGATTTCTAGTGTGGATTTGCTGCTTTTAAGGTGTTTCTCTGCATGGCTATAGGAGGACTCAGCGATCTTGTGCAATATTATTTCTAATTCTAGCACACGCAGAGTTATTGTGTACGCAACAACACACATGGACTTTACATATTCACCTGTGAGATACACACCTAGTACTAGGCTGGGAGCTCTGAGAAGGTAAAGTAAGCTCAGAAAGATGACTTGAAGTGAAAAAGTGTAAGGAACGCTGCAATGAATACATATTCAACTCATTTTTGATACATACCGTTCTCTAGAGTTTTCTATAGGTGATACATGATGGTGTGTACTGACAAGGGCTGATTCAAGTGTGTGTTGCATTGAAGGTAAGTCATGAGATGATGGTAAGAGGCTGGGAGATGGTCCATTAAGGCTAGTGCTCGAACCAGTGTAGATACCTAAGAAAGAAAAAGGTAATTTACCAGTGAAAATGACTAAACCTCAAAACAGATCTCTCAGAAGAGATGCAACTTCCACCTGTTTCCATCTGCCTTAATATCCTTTGTAGATTTGTCAGAAAACACATTTATTTAGAAAACTTCTATTCCACCTATGACATTCCTTCATCCTTAAACAACAGAAATGGCACCAGAAGCATTTTTAAAATAAAAAAACACCTAACTAGTTTATTTACTTTAGAGGGGAAAGTCAGGTGACATCAGGTGCTGAAAATTTCGGAGGTAACATTTCTCTCTCTGTGAGGTAAAATCAGAACATGGACAGATTTCAGTTCTCATGCTCTTCACAGATATTTATAGGCTTCTGTTTTGAGGCTCTGGTTCCCTTTGTTTTTCCCAAGCACTCAAGTATACTTTCTTTTAGTATTCTTACTCTTCTGGAGTTTGGAATGCTATATGCCAGCATTCCTAGTACCCTAATCTCCTTCCCTTCACACATCAGAGCTTTCCTTCAGTCATTTACTGAATCTGAATCTCTCCATGGGCAGTTTCCAACCACACATGATCAGAGATCTCTTTACTCTCCAGAGCTACCTCCCTGTTTGACTGAGTAAGGAAAGTCTCCTCTCCTTAGAAGAGGAGAGGAGTCTGCACTTACTTCCCAAACCCCCTTGCCAACTTACCCCAGTCTCCTGCCAGTGTTAAAACTGCTCTCTCTTAGGACTCTTCAAACTCGCTCTCTACCAGGACTGGGAAAAAACCCTCCTCTTTCCACCTCATGCTATCCAATCAGATCCCTTGGAGTAGCCTATCTCTCAGATTCTGTGAGGGATTAACCCTTAACAGTCCTGCAGCTGTGTGTGTACAACCCTTTCAGGCTTTTAAAAAATGTTCAGTCTGTCACACCACCTTTCCAGAGTTACCCACTTGAGGTAGCTTACAAAATCAAACATAATAAAAACACAGCACAATAAAAAGTTAACAATTAAATCTCCGTTATTAAAAGCCGGCCAGGGCACTAAAATAGCATAAAACAATTAGCAGCTTAAAAAGGATCTCAAAACAATTCTGAGACGAAAAAGCAGACTATAAAATTATGTTAAAATATCAAGCCCTTAATTAAAATCTTGTTAAAAAAGAAAGATAAGAGCCTCCTAGAGCAGGGCATTCCAGGACAAGGTGCCCCTGTTGAAAAAGCTCTGGTTACCACCTGCCTCATCTCTGAAGGTCAAGCAAAGCAGTAGAACTTATGAGGAATATCTTAGCTGGCAGTTTGAACAATATAAGATGTACACATATCTGGGTTCCTGTCAGTTAGCAATAGTTCCTCCTGAGCTATCTGACCACTGTCAGGCAGTGAACAGTAGCTATGATAGGGTTGCCAGCCTTAAGGTGGCAGCTGGAGATCTCCCGGAATTACAACTGATGTCCAGGCAACAGAGATCAGTTCCCCTGGAGAAAACAGCTGCTTTGGGGTATGATCTCTATGGCATTATACCCTGTTAAAATCCCTCCCCAAACCCTACCCTCTCCAGGCTCTACCCCCCAAATCTCCAGGAATTTCACAACCTGGAGCTGGCAACCCTAAGATATGAACACAACACACACACACACACACACACACACACACACACACACACACACACACACACACACACACACACACACACACACACACACTCCTTTCTTCACATACATATGCATTTTTTCCTGGCTAACATTTGCCTTAGAAAGGTACAAACTTTAACATTATATTACATCCCAGGTTAGAACAGTGTTTCCCAGCCTGTGAGTTGGGACCCCAAAGCGGCTCGTGAAGCCTCGGAAACTGAATTGCAGGTCAGTCCTCCCTAATGGCTATTCCTGCCTTTTGCATCCTTCTTTCTCTCCTCTTCCTTGCCAGCTCCTCACATTATTGCCTTCCCCTCCCTCTTTGCAACAATAATGAGAACGGAAAAGCTATCTGGCAACTAGTAACTTTATGGTAGTATGGAAGAGGAGGAAAGTGAAGAAAAAAGAAGCTGAACTGGTGCAGTAGAAAATATTCAATTTTTTCCAGAGTTTAATAATTCTATTTTCTATTATTTGTTCTGCTTTGATAACATGACACATGGTTCATAAGTCTCTGCATAGGTGGATCAAATAATGTGGCAAGCATCATCTTGCTGCTGGGCTTAAATTTTACAGTTTGGTGGATGAAGAGGAGTGACAGGTTTTCAATCCACTGAGTAACTGATGGACACATTTCTGCCTTCCATTTTTATAAGACTAGTCTTTTTGCCACTAAAACAGCCAACAGTATTAATTTAATTTTGGTTATTTAAGGATATTATTTGAGCTGAAAGGGCTGTGTGAATGTGTGGGGCAAGCAGGGAGCAAAAATAAGCTCTCTAGGGGACCCAGGATCCATTCTAAGCCCACCTTTCCGGTCTTGCCTGGTCTAGGTTTTCTTTTTTAGCTATGAGCCCCCCTTGCAGTGTATTTTATGCAAATATATAATTTTTATAGTAATGTCTCAGAAAGCTGAAAAAGACAGCTGTTTAATTTCTGCTTATTCACATCATCTTTCTCTCAAGCCATCAAGAGGATAAAATTTGTCCAAGTCCTACACTTTGTGCCCACAGACTCTTTCCAGGTGAGAAAGGTGTTCACGTTAGCCTACTGAGCCCAATAAAGAAATTATATAAATAGGAACAGGAAGGAATATGTCTAGTGAACCACATCATTCTAAGCAGTGTGGATGAAAGTTGTTAGGAAGGCAAACTTGATGGCTTCACCTCTAATTGGTAATCTCGTGAAACTTCATGACATCTTTTTATCAGGCCTTAGTGATATTTAGAAATGGCTGACTTAGTCACATTTAAACTGAACAAGCTATCCCCATGTCCTTGTTTTTACAAGGAGTGTTCCAAACCACAAGATTCGTTTTGTGTTATGGGAAAGCCCCTTAAACAGCTTATTATGAACAGTTGGGAAAATATTGTTCTATCACTTATTCTGGGCAGACAGGATCATTGATTCTACCTCTGCTTCCATTTATATATCAGACATTTGTAAGATTCCAGGGTCTTATAATTTCCTTTTGGCACAACCTCTAAACGCTAAACCTATGCTATCGATATCCATATGACATTTTTTAGAAATGTAATACATTGTTGCTAGACATCACATAGCTGTTACTTTATTTAATTATTTGATTGGAACACAGATTGTATTAATTTAATATGATAGAAGGGGAATGAAAATACATCCTCTTCCTTGTCCTCTTTAAAAAAAACCCCAATTGGTTCAAGAATCTTAAAATTTGGACAAGAAGACATTGCATTAGTAGTAGTGGCAAAAGGCTACAATTGTACAGCAGTCACGATCAGATTTTTTTTTGTTTGAACCACTAATATCAAGGCATGACTTTGACTAACCAGTGTTGCTAATGGCATGCACAAAAAAATTGAGGAGCCAAACACTGAGAGTCTCTTTACACAAGATGTCGGAGCATGTATCCATCAAGTGTCAGGAGGTGCTCTGTTAGCCAGGAAGCATAGTTTTGAAAGACTGCCAGCAGAGATCGCTCTGGAGGAGATGGATTCTCTCACAGCCCTCCACCACCTCTGGTGTGCCAGACTGTCTCCCCTTCCAGAACTTTTATTCTGCTGCTTAAAACTTTGAATTAACTGAGCCTCAGCAGGGCAAGGGCTCCAGAAGGGGAAACACCAGAGGCGGTGGAGGGCTGTGAGAGAATCCGTCCCTTCTGGAGCGATCTCCGCTGGCTCTGTCATTTAAAACTACGCTTCCCAGGTAACATTGCATCTCCCAACACGTGAAGAACATCTGTCAAAAGCATTGTGCAGAGAGAGTCTGAAACTTCTCTTTGTTAGAAATGAAGTACTGTACTATACAGAGCATGCCAGTATGCCGAAGGGGGCAGTAGAGCTAGCAAGCTAGAAAGGTCAGCTTTATCTGTATCCTCCCTCTTGACTGATTTGCTGCTGTGTCTTTGGGCCAAACTACATATATTTTTATTGAGTTTAATGAGTTGGGTCCAGGTTTCCCAAAGCTACGCAAAGATAGAGTCTGAATAGGCTTAGAATGCACCACAGGGGAAGGAAGGGCTCCTGTCTTCCCCCAAGCTATTTTTATGCACTGAATCGTCCTCTCCTAGGCATTTCATTTCTTTCCTAAACAAGATTTGTATGGGCTTTATTGCTAAGGCAAACCCCCCACTTTCTATTGGATACAAACAAGCTCTAAGCCAATATTCTTAGAGATGGTTTCTGAAAAGCAGAGTGATTATTCCAATGGCTTTAAATATTGCTCCAGATAAAGAATTAGACTGTCCTCCCCTGAATGTAAAGATTAATAAAATTAAAGCTACTATTGTTCATTTAGTCACATTTAGTCAGTGGCAGGAGATGAACTCTCTTTTGGAATTAGTCCACATTGTGGACAATGTTATTCAGTGACATGCTTATTTGTGGAATGAACTGCTTTAGCATAATGTTCATGATCTTTTTAATGTCATTTGAGTACAAGATATGGCTAAATCCCACGATTCCTTTAAACATCTTATGGTGCATAGCACGGGTCCCCAATGTGGTACTTGTAGGTGTCATGGCGCCCACTGACTCCTTTCCTGGTGCTCACTAAGTGTTTATAGAAAGTGGGTGGGGCCAGGTGGTGCTTTTGTCCCTCAGAGTTTGATTGGTTATTGGAGATCTGATTGGCTGTGTAGATTTTTAAAAAATTCCTTCTAGTAGCAACTGCCATGATACCACAAGGATCTTCACTGTGTAACTGAAGGTAAGTGGTGTGTATGCAAGAAAATATTTTCAAATAATTATGTTCATTTCAAAAGGCATACTGAAACAGAGCTTCTGCCTGAACTGTTTAAGAGTTACTATTAAGAGTTACGCATGACTTAAATCCCCGACATTTTGTTGGTTCTACCCTCTGTGGCAGCCATTCTGTACTTGGCTTCTCCAGTGGCAGCCATTTTGTGTTTGTGCCCATCAGTCTGTGTCAGAATTCCAAAGGTGCCCACAGACTCAAAAAGTTTGGAGACCTTGGTGCATAGGGTGCCTCTTTTCAGAATTTGTACATGTTCATAGAATCATAGGGTTGGAACATACCTCTAGGGTCATCTAGTTATCTCCCTGCACTTTCCTCCAGCCCATGCGTAATTTCATAAACCTCTGTCACATCTCCCTCTATTTATCTTTTCTCTAAACTGAAAAGCCCCAGACTCTTTGGCCTTTCCTCAATGGACTTTAAAAAGGGTAACTCTGCTTAGGATTTATTTATTTAGGAAAATTCTACCTTGCCTCTCCAGTGATCTGCTTGAGGCAATTTACAATTAAGACAAAACAAAGACATTAAAAACAAGCTAACGCCATTTAAATAGCCAGGGAACAAAAGCATAAAATACACAATGAGCCGTGTAAAATGCTGTAGGCCAGAAGCTAACCATAAAATGTTTGAGAGATAAACCCTTAGTTAAAAGCCTGGGTAAAAAGGAAAGTTTTAAACTGGCACTGAAATGAAAGTAAGGTAAGTGGCAGGCAAGCCTCATGGGTGGAGGCCATTCCAAAGTACCAGCACTGCAAAAGCTACACCTCTGGTTGACTTTCATTCCCTTCAGTCAGATGGCAGTTTCTGGAAATTAATTTCCCAGGAGTAGCAGGGGTCCAGTTTGGATTGGTTTCAGTGCCCCCCCCCCGCTTTTTTCTGATCTAAAATGGCCCCAGGGGATTATTTGCCTCAGGCATATGCAGCCCATCAATGCACGTGCAGCCCCCTACTCTGGAAAACAGCCATTATGGAAAAGAAGTCACAATTGCATAGACTGTGAATTTTGTCTCATTGGAATGCTCCTAAAACATTTGGCTGTTTCAGTTCCTTAACATACATTCAAACTAGGAATGTTCACCAGTGTGAAATGTGCTGCATACATACTGCACAAATGCATACTGGCTTGGGAGGAGATAACTTGGGCTTCTTAATAAGTTAACCACTTCAGCTTACAAAAACATGTCATCTATCAAATCTAAATGGTTTAACCTTTAGCCCTAACATCTGTTACTAAACTAGCATCACAGACCATCTGGGATAAATGCTTTTTCGGGGCTCTGCCAAGTGGCTGCAAAAATAATGATATAAACGCATCTCCAGAAAATACAGATAGAGGAAGCAATGAAAACAAGGCTTTCTGCAAGGTGCTACTTGGCTTCCGGCCTCCTCTACCAGCCATCTCATAATGGGAGTCAGTCTGGCCCAGTAAACAGATTTAGAAATGGACATTTGTGTTCATACAACACCAAAACTCAAGTTAATAGACAAGATCTGGAGAAATCATCATCTTAGTTTCCAATGTGTAGAATAAAAACAGCAATAAAAATAGCCAATCACACAAAGTAGTCATGTAGATTAACAAGATATTGTTCCCATAAGGCAATTTCCACAATGAAATTAAGGAGGCTGTTGCTTATGCCCTGCTTACTGGCTTTCAAGAAATAACTGGCTGGAAACTGTTGGAAATAGGACGCTGAATTAGATCTACTACTGGTCTGATTTAGTAAGGCTGGTCCTATATTTTTTAATTTCCCCTATAAATTATGGCAAAGACGAGATTTCAGTGATCCTCTACTGAAGTACCCCTCATTGATTTCAAAAATGCAGAATTGCAAAACCCATATATTGTGAATTACAGAGAGCATTCTTCTCATATTCACTTCTACAAGCCTAAGCACAAGCTTGATTTGAAGTTTGGCACTAAGAACAGCAGACTTGAAAAATGATTCATCTCTGTATGTTAGCTTTCATCCTTGACATATTTAAAATATGCTGCAGCTTTAGTTTAGGGGAGAAACTTCTTGGTAATCCAAGTAATCCCAACGGCACAGCACTCTGTACCTTAATGCTGTGGTTTCTTTGAGAAAACAACTCAGCATAAACAAGAATTTTTAACTGGAATAAAAGGAAGCATTATATAGTAGGTTTGACTGCATGCTACTTTTTGAAGCTTGTGTAGTCTAGTATGTACACTACATATTACTAAAGCACTCTACCACATGGAATTCTATCTTAGTTTGAGACCACCTGTTGGTTCCAATTACCAACTTGGAAGGAGGACTCCTTTAGTTCTTTGTGTTTCATCTCATACAGCTGCTGGCAGCCTGGCATCCCACCCATAATGCTGCTGTACCCACCCACAAAGCACTGATTCTATGTGTGCATATTAGTCCAATTTACCTAAATTAGTAGTGTAACCCCTTAGTGTTCTCCCTGAATGTGTCAGAGATGGGTGGTGCCTGGGCCACTGGGAGCACATGGAAGGCGAGGCAGAGGTCCAGGTGCCAGGGTCCCATTTTCCCTAAGAACAAGCTAGACTCACCAGTTGGGTTGATGACAGACATTTATTCAGAGATTCATACAGCCAAGCCAAAAAATGGTAAACAGCACCCCTCCTGCTGCTTGCCCTGAAGATCTCTCTTGCATTAGACACCCCTAAGAGCCTCTTGCTGCTGCTTTTGTAGCCTGTCTCCACCAGCAGCCAGGCTAAGCAGCCTTACAGCCCCCACCCCCATTACTGCTGCTGTTGATTTCTGTTGGCCCTGCTCAGACCCAGGGACATCAGCCACAAGCTGTTCCACCTGAGGCAGGCCCCGCCCTTCTGGAGCCAGTTTCTCTCTGCTGTCTGGTGTCTGTTCCCTTTCACCAGTATCTCCTGGCTGCCTGCAGGCAGCAGTTCCCCAGGTCCCAAGTGGGTGTGGTCACCTATCTTGTCACACTGAACCAAAAATAAATTTAAGTACATGCTCATCCCTTGATACTCTTTCTGTTTCCACACTCCATCTTGGCTTCCAAACTGGAGCACTTTTTTGGAGCTTCAACCCAATGTTGTGCTGTAATTCTCCTGTTTCCAGGTTTTCCCTTTCCTCAATTTGCCCTTTCAAAACCCTCCATTACTAAGATCTGTAGTCCAAGTGTGTTAGTACACCATCTAGAAGAAGCAGTGCACAAGGTCCTGCTCATACTGCTACCATGGTCCCACGGCCAGTCCCTCACGTGTCTTCCCAGAATTTTTTCTTGCCTCACCACCAGAAGTTTTTGTTTTAAAAAATTGGTGATTGTTATAGTGCTATAACAATCTTTTACAACATTTCTATTTCAGCTTTTAAGAGTCGCTATAGTGCACACCTGAAGAACCGAACCACAAAAAAGGGGGCAGTGAGTCACTATGGTGGCTATGACAACCATGCTCCCAAGAGCCAATGCAGTCACTGCGGAATATATGTGAAGAGAGACTTTTTTTAAAAAATGGAGAAAAGCGCACAGAGACTCCTTGTAGATATTCTATCACCAGGGTCCACATTTTTCCATTTACAGAAGTGATGGAAGCAGCATGGAGTAGTATTTCCCAACCTGTTGGTTGAGACCCAAAAGTGGGTTATGAAGCTTCTGAAACTGGGTTGCAAGCCATCCATCCCTATTGGCGGCTCCTGCACTCTGCATCCTTCTGTCTCTCTTCTTCCTTTTCATCTTCTCACATTCTCCCCCCCCCCTCCTCTTGCAATAATAATGCAGAGGGGAGGCAGGAAAAACTGTCTGGCAATTAGTAACTTTACAATAGTGGCTAAAAGAAGGGAGAAAAAGGCTGGAAAGTAGGTAGGAGCTGTTCAGCACATAGAAAAGTGAGAGGACAGACAGAGGCGTGTGCGAACATAGACTCTGTGTTGATGCTGCTCCTTCAGCAGTCCAAACTGTTGCCTAGCCCCATGAAGTGCCTCATTGCCCTCTACTGCTGTGGAAGATGTACTGCACTGAGCCACTTGCCACCCACCACTTTGCTGCCGTCTGCCATCTTCCTGGATCTCCTGATCCCTGCACCCTCCTCCTGCACCTTCTCAGTCTCTTAGGGCAGCCCAAGGTCTTTTCTGCATGGGGCTTTTTCATCCATTCTGGCTCCACACTGCATTGACTTATATCCAGAGTTCTGCATGCATGGTCAAAGTACTCTGATTCAGTCTCCAAACTGCGTCCTAGTCTTTCTTTTCTTTTTTCCATTCTGCATGTAGAAAGGCTGCAAAATCAATCTTTCTCTGGCATTTCTGTGGCTTTTCTTCCTGTGCACATACCCCAATTCCCACCCCCACCCCCCAGTGAAATAAACTGCAGCTATTTTGAAGAGCAGAATAGTTTCTTCAGTGTGAGACCTGGCCCTGCCTTTCGCCGTCCACTTTATCCCACCGTGTCCTCCTGACTGGCTGAACAGCAACTAATCCAGGTTTTTTTCCTATTTTTTTTTAAAAGAACAGCAACTTTCGCAACTTTGGTGCTTTAAAAATACATCAGCTTGCAACTGACAGGGGGAAAACTGCTGCAATATGGCTAACACAAAAACTCTACAGAGACCCCTAAATGCCTACTGATATTTTAAAATTCCCTTGTGTGCTTCTTGTACTTTTTAGTCCACTCTTTTTTAGTGTTTTTTAAAAAGAAAAATTTAAACAACAATGTTGCAACAATAAACCCCTTGCAAGTTTCAACTGTTCCCCACAATGGCCACAGCAGAAACAGCATTTTTCTAGTGCAGAAAAAATGAACAGACATGGTTCGACTCCTTCAAGTGCAGAATTACAGAGGCCCAAAGTGAATCCAATCCTCGTAGATCAAATACCCAGAAAACCTGGTGTAAGTGTGCATGTGGAAAACACCCAGTAAATTTGGACTTCTGGGTCACTGTATCAAAAAGGTTGGAAACCACTGACATAGAGAATCCTTGCCTTGTGGAAGCAGTCCTCTCTCTTACCATCTCAATGTAAACTCCTGCCCCAGGGCAGAAGCTTGACTGGAAAAAAAAAGTCAAGCTTCTTTTTTGCTTTTTTTAAAGTCAAAAAGTAAATATAGAAATATTACTATTATTAATAAAAATGAAAGTGTGTAAGTGCTCCTGGATTTGTTCCTCCTTTTGGATCATCAGATTAAGGCACTGGCTGAGGAACTGTTTTATCATCTTCAGTTGATTCCCCAGCTAGATCCTCCCTGGAAAACTGGGTCACAGTGGTTGGTGAACATGCTGGTAAACTCCCAAGATAAGTTACTTCATGTGTTTCAATCAAAACTGCCTTTGAAGGGTAGTTAGAAACTACGTGGTCCAGAATGTGGTAATCAAAGTGATCTCTGGTGTTAGCTGCAGGGGACAGGGAATACTAATTTTGTATGAGTTTATTAATTACCTGTTTGCTTCCAGGCTAAATTGGTGCTTACTATTGCTGCTTACTTCCAAAGTTCTTTACAGCCTAGGAGTGGTATGCTTGAGGGCAGTGGTTTCTCCACATGCATCTTCACAAAATAACAGAACCATCAAAAGATGATCTATGATTTGAGATAAAGCACAGATCCACTTTTGATGGTTATCATTAGGTTTGTGGATACTATAGAGTGAGCATACTCCACAGTAGCACCTACAATCTAGACTCAGGTCCAAATTACATGTTATCTGTGATGTGAATCATACTGGAGTTGCCCCAACCTGATTATGTCTTTTTTACAGTGAGATATGATGTTGAGGAAGTAGGTTGCCAACTCTGGGTTCGGAAATTCGTGGATGGAGCCTGGGGAGCGCAGGGTTTAAGGAGGAGAAGGACCTCAGCAGGGTGCAATGTCATTGGATCTCCCTTCCAAAATGGCCATTTTCTCCCAGGGAAGTGATCTCTGTCAACTGGAGGTCAGCGACAATTCTGGGGGATCTCCAGGCCCCACCTGGAGATTAGCAGCCCTATGAGGAAATAACATTTACAAGCACACCAGGGCCTGATTCAGCTGAGGATCACTGGGAGGGGGTGGGCTAATATTATGCTTAATATTTATTTATTTATTTCATTTATATCCCACCCATTAAAAAACAAAGTGGAATCAAAGTGGTTCCTAGAAGTCTCTCATCTAGGCAACTACTAGATGCATGGTTCTTACCTTTAACAAGAGTGATGTATTTTGTGACTTGCAATCATTATTGGGGCCCTGCGGTTCAAAAGTTAGCCATCAGATTTATGGGCATGTATGTTACCTCTTTGCTCAGCAAGGTGTGCAGTCTTTCTCTAGCCCAAGGAGACTTCCTCCAACTTTCCACCAGAGGCTGATGGAGGACTCCATACTTTGCTGAGCATAATACATGCTACTATTTGGAAAAGAATAATAAATTGTCTGAATCAAGGTTGTATACAGGAATGCAATCAGCAGCAAGCACTCTTTCAGAGTACTCATCTGAAATTATCATCCAATAAGCTATATATTTTATCTGAAATAATGGAAGGTTACTAATAGTTATTTTAGTTGCACCTTAAAGATTGTAATAACCTTAGATTTAAGGCTCATATTTGTTTATTTTTATCTCTCTCAGGGCTACACTACAAGTGACAGGGGTCCCTGGATTTAAACCCATGTCTGCTGACTCCATTTTAATTGTATTTTATTTTTTTAACACAGAGCCGAGAGGCCCCCCTCCAGAACAGGCACACAGCGGGGCAGTACTAGTTGAGTGGGCTTGCTGACCAGCCAGGTCACCCAAGGAAGATGCAGGAGGAAGACAACGACCCAGCCCCCCTACCCCTCTCCATGCTTCCCTGATCAGTTTGGTATAGTGGTTAAGAGCTGCAGGAATCTAATCTGAAGAATCAGGTTTGATTCCCCACTCCTCCGCTTGAAGCCAGTTGGGTGACCTTGGGTCAGTCACAGCTCTCTCAGCCCCACCCACCTCACAGGGTAATTGTCGTAAGGATAATAATAACACATTTTGTAAACCTCTCTGAGTGTGGTATTAAGTTGTCCTGAAGGGCGGTATATAAATTGAATGTTGTTGTTGTTATTATTATCATCATCATAAGGTGGACGAGCGCTGCCTGCCTACCTCCCCTTGCCCCCCCCTGGGGGGGTCTCCCCAGGGGGGTGGGGGGTGGAGGGGTTGCCCCAGGGAGGGTGGTGGTGGGGAGTTCCCCCCCTCGCTTCAGTATGCTCCGAATCTTCATGGAGCATACCGAAGCAATTCCCGAACCCCAAATCCGAAGCAGCTTGCTGCTTTGGATTTCGGGGTATTCCGAATCAGTTTCCCGCTTCGGGAAAACCTGAAGCAGGAATACCGAATCTACCCACCCGTGCACAGCCCTAATCACATCTCTTCTTCACAGCAGAAAGGTTATAAAATAAACATACACAGTTGAGAAAAAGACTTTAATCTCATTGTTCCTTTGCAAATCTTTGTACACAGAACCAACCCCTTACCTCTTAAGTGCTAAGTTTTAAAAAATTCAATGGATAGAAGATTGTTGGGAGTAGAATAGATCTGCACAAGAAGCTAAGTGCGAGGAGTCTTTATGCAGAAAACCATGATTTAAATCTACTCTTACTGGCTAGTAATTTAAATCATAATTTAAGTCAGGGCTCATTTTGAGGGGGAACTTGCCATAACTCAGATCCGGCAGTTCCCCAAAGAGGTCACATATCACGTGGCCCTGCCCACCTGACTGTCAGCCATTTTGGGCTCGTTTCAGCCTGGATTGGGGCCGAAACGGCCCGGATCAGGCCTCTGATGGGTGGTGGATCACTCTCCCACTCAGCAGTGGCCCGATCCTGACCATTTGGGGCCCCTTTTCAGCCATTTTTAGCCCCCTTTTGCCATTTTGGGCCCAATTTTGGCCCTGAATGGCTAGGATTGGGTCCAAAACAGCCAGGATAGGTGATGTCAGGGGGTGTGGCATATGCAAATCAGTTGTGCTAATGAACCACTTCTGGCGATGGCAAGGGACATGGCATATGCTAATGAGTTATGCTAATGAATTATGCTAATGAGTTCCTCTAGCTCTTTTTCTACGAAATAACCCTTGATTTAAATCATGATTTAAATCGATTTGATTTAAATCAAATCCAGCCTGTTCTGGGCTATTCCTGAGAAACACTTTGGCCCTGCTTTTCAAAAGAAAGAAATACAAGGCAGCACATACTACAAAATCTATTCATTTTTGTACACAGTGAGGATTGCCAAGTGACACCTCCAAACACAGCAAACAGCCCTGCAGTCTCTTGAACCTTGAACATGTTTGTTGGGTGCAGTTAACAGCAAGGAGACAGTGGTGGGGCTCACTGGCCAGGTCTCCCACCTTCCTCCTGCAAAAGGAGGAGAGACCAGGAGGAAAGCAAGCCCACAAGACTAGGGCTGCCCCACTGAGGGGAAGTCTGACCTTTTCCTCTCTACATGTGGATTAAATGCTAGGCTGGGCAAGGGGAAGCAGGCAGGTAGCACTTGTCTGCCTTATGATCAGAGAGGCATGGAGAGGGGCAGCTATAACCCAGCTGTTCTGGAGGGGGGCCTCATGCGTCTGTGTTAAAAAACTAAGAAAAAATTAAAAATGGGAGTCAGCAGACATTCGTTTAAATCCAGAGACCCCGTCACTTGTACTGTGGACCAGTGTTACTCCACAGCTCAAGGAGAAACACATTCACAACCATCAACCAAAACAGCCACAAAATTAGTGTGTGCCCAGTCTGCCATCCACCAAACACACATATAGATTACTATAACATATAACAATATAACTACAATTACAACCTTTTAAATTACCTGAGTATCTCTTAGCATGTACAGTTGTCTCTCTCCATTACTGCTGAACTTGTGCACTCTTTACTTTCCTCTTTTCCTTTCCTCTCTAACTTAAACATGAGGTACAGCAGCTAAGATTAAAGAGTGAGATTGCTAAAGTGCCCTGAAGGGAGCAAGCTAACCATGGAGAAAGGGAGTTAAAACCTCCACAAGTCCACTATGCCAGTTTGCTCTTTTCCTAGATGGCTGCCACAGTGGTGTTATTTTTATTATCTTTTCTCTGTGGTCAGCTCACTGTCCTCCTGCCCAGGTGATGAGAGGAAACTGCAGAGGCTGCAGAGAAGTGAAGGGGTTTTCTGGGGAGGACAGGCCCTTTACTTCCATCCCTGGCACAAGGCCCACACCTCAGAAAGGTTCATCATTTACTGTGGCTGTTTAAATCTGGGAACCACTCAACAACCACAAGCCTCACCAGGCAATAGCCTTGCCCATTTTTCTGAAACAGGAGGTGGGTGTCATATTGGAGAACTGTGCTCAGAAGAGCCACATGGTGTTGCCAAGTAGGCCCCCTCCCCTGCTTTGAAGCCTGCTATGAACTGTGCTAAAGTTTCCTGCGTTGCTGTTTTACTGCTACACCCAAAGACTGCTGTGCACGTGTGTGTATTCTGATACACGTGTCAGCTTCCTGCCTGCGTGTCAATTACCCTGCTGCAATAGACTGTGTAGTTTACTGACTCCATGTTTGGATAACTGCACAAAGGACTCTCTTTCTGGGCAGCCCTGCCCTGACCTGTATCTGGACTTCCAAGTGTGTGTTTGGACTCTGTTACAAGTGTGCCCCGTGCCTGCATTGCCATCTGCCACGGACCGTGCCTGTTCCCTGCTTTGGACTGTGTTTTAAAGTGTTGTTCCCCCTGCCTCCATGGAAGCCTGCCTCATATGGGCCCAAGCCGCTGCTAGCAGCCGGGCGCCTGCCGGGGAAACCTCCAGCGAGCCTGGCTAGGCGCTCCCTGGTCAGTTCCCGCCTGGAGCCTCCCGCGAGCCGGTCGCCGAGCTTGCCCTCGCTACCGGGCAGCCTGCTATCCAGCCCCAGCTATGCCCAGCCGGCATCCATGTTCTCAGGCAGCCAGAAGACCCTGGGAAGAAGACTGCTTTGAGAAGCCATTTCGGTGAAGCGGGCACACCACGTCCGCAGCGAGAGCCCCTCGCCCTGCTCTGCATATCTTAGGAGCCGCCCCGGAGAAGAGCTAAGTGCTGACCATCCCAAGCACTTAGAGAATGCATCTCAAAGGAACCTCCGCATTCCAGAAGCTGATGACATCAGGACAAGCCCTGTCCGCTGGAACATCCTTTCAGCCCACTTGGATTTCCCCCTCCCTCTTTTGTCCCCTCTTCCTGAGGTGTCACTTATCACAATCTGATTACCAAAGTGGCCCATCCAAGCCATTCAGTAGCCCATTAGACCCTTTGTTTTAATCTGTGAGAACCACCAAGTACAGCACCAGCCCCAGGGTACGTTTTGGGGTATTTAAGCTGGTCTCCCAGACCACTCGGTGCTCAGGCCATTCCTTATCCAGACCTCCTTGCTGTCCGTCTGTGGTCCCAGTGCTGGCATTGGGCCACCCTCGCTGCGGTGTCTCTGCTTCGCTCCAGGATAAGTGAGTATTCCCCCCTATCATCGTTGGGAACCAGCTAATGCGAACGTCTCTGTATTTCATACCCTGTATTTCTTAGGTCTTGTGTGTTCTCTGTATGCTTGTGCAAGCTAGGCTTACGCTACACTCAATACACGTGTTTGAACCTTACTCCTTGTCTGCCTCTTTTTCACTAGAGTGTCTGGGATCGGGACCTCCGTAAACATAGGTTATGATCCTCGCTTAATATTAATAGTTACAGACTGCTATAGCTAATTCCCCATTATAATAAAGAGCAGTTCTGGTAACAATGGGGCATGTCAAAAAGCCACATGTGGCTCCTGAACCACCAAGTTAGTCTACCTTTTTTCTTCCAAGTAGATTAGAGTGGCATTTTATTCTCTCAACAACCAATGAGGTATGTTGGGCTGAATTTGTTCCTTCAGTGTATTTTCTGGCTGGGTGAGGATTTAAATCTGGGTTCTCCAGAGCACCATACTGGAGGGAACATTCTGCATCACCTTTATGAGAAATATTCTCACCTGGTATTAGGTCATGGTGGCCCATAGATCGCCCACATTTCCCATCCAAGATGTGCTGCGAGGAAGGGTGGAGCTGCTGCATGGCTAAGCACTCACTTAATATGTCTTGTTCGACATCAGAGCATGAATGTAGCTATAACAGGAGGACAAAGCAAAGAGATTTTCATTTCAAAGTGAAGAACTAAAGTGCTCCTAATTGGATGCATATGTTGCATTGCTTATAGCCTACATACAGAAAGAAGGAACAAAATGTCATTGTTTCTAGCACTGGAGTAACTAAAGATATATTAGGTGCTTAGTGATTTTAATTAAAGATTGTTTGGGTTTTCTTGAGCACGCAAATTAAGCATGCTAATTTTAAATCTGCAATATTTTGGTGCTCAGAAAAATCATGTGCCTTTGTGCTTCTTGCAATTTTATGGATTAATTTAGCTACACTCCTCTTCCCCCTCCACTCCCCCGACCCCAGTATCTTGAGTTCTTTTTTTTTTTAAAGAACTGCATCACATTTGTAACTGCAATGGTTGGAAAGACATTTGATAGGAGAGGAAAAGTGTTATCAGATTAGTACTGGCAAAATGGTGGTCTGTCAGTAACGTGCCAGAGGTTCTGCTGATATGTCAACTGTTTTCCATGTAAATTAATGCACTGGCAAAAGTGTCTGAAGCATGTTCTTTGCAAACCACAATGTCGATCACATTAAAAACAGCAGGAGAGGAGGATTAAGAAAGAAAAGCATTTCTAATTCTCTTTTAAACATGCTGATGTCGCCAAGCTTTTGTCATAACACAAGGTTCACATTTCACAGGAACAGTCATCCTATTTTGAGACCATTAATAAATGGTTATTGTTTTGAAGTTTACAGTTTTGCATTCCGCCTTCCCCTGGGCTCAGTTATTCTAAACTAAAAAACTCAGGCAAATCAGTTTAGCATTCTGTCCTACAGGCAGTTTGTTTTTGTATTCTTAAAAAAATTCTGGGTCACAGTCAGCATCTGCAGCCAATAAAGCTTTAAACTACTACTCAATAATTACTTCACTTTTGTTCTCTTAACAGTACCTTGATGGGAATTAAATATATAGGACCATATACTTATAAAGTCTGAATATATGAGGGGATATCAGATAAACAGGCTTACCATCTGCCTGCTGGTGGTGGGCAAGTTCCTGCCCTTCCCTCATTCCCCTGCAGTTGATCAAGGGAGAAAAAATAGGGAGGGGGAGTGGCACAGCTAGTTCCCCCCTGTGACACTCTAGGAATTCCCCCAATCCCTATGGTTAAAACTAAAGCAGGGAAATTCCTAGAGCACTATGAAGGTGTGCGTGTGCATGCATGCATGCATGTGCATGATGCTCCCCTCCCCAGGTTCACTCCCCAGAAGCTCTGGTAACCCTATAGTTAAAGGAAGTGTTAATTTTTTTTGTTATGTCTTTAAATGTGAGGGTATTTCCACCCCATTCGTATTTGACTGAACCAATGCTGCTGATGCTGCATTAAAGGCCCAACACAACATGGGTAATAGCTAATTTTGTGGGTCCTTCCCCAGCAATTATCAACTGGGATCCAAAGTGATGATCAGGTGGAAAGGACTCAAGTAACTGGCCTTGCCTGCTTAATGTCCTGCCTTAAAGCCAAGAGCAACTTCAATATCACTCATGAGTCATCTCAAGGCCAAAACAGCCAAGATGCTTAGTGAGCAGTGGGCCATTTGGGACTCTGAATAGGACCAGAGCTGTGCAGGAGGTGGAACAAAAATTAACCCTTTCACTATCAACCAATTTCACAAATTTGCCATGCTGTTACAACCCTTTAAAGAAAAAAGCCAAAAGCTGAATACCATTATTTTTTCATTCAAAGAAGGATAACACCACAGTAGGATGCTCTTAATTAGCAAACCCATATTTAGACAGAAGAGATAAACAGTTAATCACCCTCTGTCTTCTCCATGTAGCCCTGATCCAAACTGGAGAAGAGCTGCCTACAATTGCCTTCAAATGTGGTATCTGTCACACTGAGCTTGGCCACCACCACAATCAACACATTTTTTAAAAAAAGCATGGATGGTAACTTTAGGTCATGTTATGAGGTGACAGAGAAAAACTGTTCAGGTCTGTTCAGGGTTTTTGCTTGAGAAATTAAATCTTGATACACTGGTTTTATCTGACATGTATTCCCCTTTTATAATAGCTAATCTTATATGGAATTATCATATTTTGAAGAATCATTCATGCAGTATAGATGGTTTACTAGACTACTTTTAGATTCCTTTCCAAACTACAAATCTATAATTGAAAATACTATTCTCATATGTACAAGAAAAGCGGAATTTAAAGGCATGTGTTTGATGAATGAGCAGGTACAATCCAATAAAAAGAGAAAGAGAAAGTTTCTCAACCACCCACAACAACTAGAGACTCACCACCAATGAGAAAAATCCAGCACTGACTGACTTTGCAGTAATGGTTCACCTATTCCTGACTTCTAGATAAAATGTGGTTGCTGCCAGTGTCCTCCTGGGTAATATACTTTTAGTTTATGTTTCATTAAATTGGAGTACAGAAATGATCAGAGAATGATTAAATAGTTGGTATTTATTAGATCAGACAAATTTTTATCATGCCTGAAAGTAGCCAGTGATGCAATGTGTTGAACAGCTTAAAATTACATTATGAACATTCACATTGTTTTTCCTTAGCAACAATGCAATTAAGCTTTCTTTCTCTTTTGAAAAAGGATAAATTCTTCAGGCAAGCATCCACTAGAAATCATTGTTATTTGGACTGATGAGCTTACCTTCTTACGCACCTGTTGCTCTTTGGCAGAATGAGCTTTCACATGTTTTCGAAGGGAACTTGGGTCAGTGTAGCGCTTGGAGCACCCAGGAATCTGGCAGGCATATGGTTTCTGTAAGCATGTGGAAAAGAAAAACACACAGGAAATCTGCTTTGGAAATACTGATCTGAAGATATGAACTGTTATGTTCAGAATATGAAACGTCTAGGAATTGTTGGCAATGTGCAAACACATTGTAAAGCTTTAAATCAGTTGCTCAGTTTAAAAGCTCTATGTTAACAAATCTAACAGTATATAACAGGCTGGGCCAAATAAAAATAATAATAATAATCTACTGCAGCAACAACTTTAACCATTTCTAAGTAAGTTTTGATTTCCTCTGTAGTACCTTGCACATACGGTGAACTGTATTAATATTTATTTTGTATTTATTCCTTCCTCTTTTGGCATGATGGTACTGGCTCACTGCTTCCATATACTTTGGTCATCCCACCATTTGAATAACTGACTTTAGATATTAGAGGTATAAGATGGTGAGAAAAATGCTACCTTTATGAGTCTTCCACTACAGACCTACATTGTTTCACTGCTGTGCTGAAGGACCCATTCTCCTTTCAAACAAAGTTCAATAATTTTAGATTAGGACATTATTAGTCAATCTTGCCAACACTGGAAAGGCAGCCATAGTGACTCTTATCAGAGGTATCCCTCCTTTAAAGGTAGATTCTAATCCAGTTTCCAGAACAGCCTTAGACCTAACCTAATAATCTGCTGTTCAATCAAACTGGCACATTCTAACAGGTCTTTGTAATTATTTACAGATTCTCCTTTCAGAGAAGAAAAATGACAGATTGACCTGCATTTGGAATCCCAAATCACTTCCACATGCATTTAATATGAACTAAGCAGTCCATATAAACCCTTTTTCTTTGTAGGTGTCTCCAGAGGAACAAGTAGTCTTGCTCCTTGTACCAGCAGGAAATTTCCAAAGGAATAATAAGATCATTCACCAACTCAAGGCTCCAAAGGCTAACTCAATATGTACCCAGAAACTTGTATATGAAAGTCAATTTACTGAAAGTGAAAGTGCCTGGAACACACAGAGAACTGAAACTTGAGGAAGGATGATGGAAACCATTAAACAATTCCTTAGTGGAATTAACTGGGCAGAGCATTTTCCTAGCTATGGTAACACATTGTTAAGGATGAGGAAACTATATCAGAAAAAGTCCATCCATGCTAACCCCAAACTTTCAATCTTACTTTCACACAGGATTCGGTTACACAGCAGACGTATAAAGGGGATCAGAGTTTGCTTCATGAACTGAAGGCCTTCTATTACATGCATTTGGAACACTAATAGTGGCATGCACACTAACAGATTCTAATTTCATACACTGAAAAAGAAATACACTAAAACATCACAAGGTTTTAAAAGTATTATACACATGAACATTAGATTACATAGTCTGTAAACAGAGTGAAAAGTAAAGAATGTGTAACAGGGTCAACACAGATAAAATGCCAGTCAAAATTATTACTGTACCTTTTTGCTGATTATGAATATTTCAGAGAGTAAAGGGAGGGAGAGAGAAAGAAACAGAAGAAAAAGAGAGTAGAAAGTTAAAAGGTTTTTTTCCCCATAACACCTATATCAAGAGATACCAAGACAAAGAGGGACTTCGTTTTGCATACAAATAATTCTTGATTGATGAGCCAAGTTTGTCTGCTCCAACAGCCCATTTACATGAATATCAAATAGTTAAGCTTCAAAAAGACGCATCCTCTACAGAATATTTAATTTCAAAACAGCCACATTTTAGAAGTAATTACAAATTCAAATTGCTAAATCTGACTTTCAAATAAATAAAACATTGTTATTGTAAGTGTGCTTGGGTTTGGAAAAAGTGACTGACTGACTTCTATGATTTGTTTGTTTTTGCAAGGCATAATGTACATTACACATTCCTTAATGCTGCACTGTCTGAAATGTGTAGCTGCTTTAAAAGTAAATATCAATTAACTGCCAGGTTTCTGCCCCATAAACAACCAGCCAAACGCTAAACCGCATATTCACCTCTTTGAAAAGACAAAGGACGGACTCTTGTTGTTGTTGTTCTTTATGAGCTTTGGACCAGGAGCATAAATGACCTAAGGCATATGCTTGCTTCTAGGGGTGGATTGACTATAGGAGAGACTAATATGACCTGGACAAATCGGTAAAATAGCTATTTTCCAAACCCTGAAAGCCAAAGCGTCTGAGTATTCTGCGGCTGTTCTGTTTGATGTAATCCTGTTTGCATCAATCTGTTTATCTGGCTTTCTGATTATCCAATGTTTTGTAGTGCTTTAGGAAATCTGAATGAATACAATTTAACTATAGCATTGAAAACAGCATTTCTTGAAGTCTAGGAGAGAAGAATAGAGTCATGAAGCACTCATCCAACACAAGCAATCCACTGGAAATAAAAAAAGCTAAAGAAATAATGTTTAAGCAATTAAGTATGTGAACTTGATGGGAGAACCATGTCCATTACCTGTGAAATCCCATTTCAGCTGCCAGGGTGGAGTGGGGGTGGGGAATTATGTCCCATTATAGTTTTAAAATTCCACTTGGCAGATACGTGCCTAGCACAGTCATTCTAATTTTCTGCTTTCTTGGTTTAATAAGTCAGCAACATCTTCCTATAGGATCAAGCAGGCCAGAAGAAGACTGCAATTTATTCAGGTGACATTGTGGGACAAAGAAAGGGTTGGTGAGTGTATGTGTCAGTGGAACACAGAAAGAGGGAGTATATGGAGGTGTTGAAAATTGCTGTGTGTTATATTTTAACAAACTGCATTTTTTATTTCAAATCATGGGCTTACATGTACAACTGTTAGTCAAAATTATGGAACGTTTTTATGGAATGTTCACATTCCCCAACAGTGACATACTACAGTGACAACAGCCAAGTTATCATTATACAGGGAAAGATTTCCAAACACACACAAAGGGTTCATTCAGATTAAATCATATTAACTGCATGGCAAAGCAGCAGTAAAGGAACCTGTGGCAATCCACTGTGCCATCCATTTACTTGTGGATGC
Source organism: Eublepharis macularius (assembly GCF_028583425.1). Classification (NCBI taxonomy): domain Eukaryota; kingdom Metazoa; phylum Chordata; class Lepidosauria; order Squamata; family Eublepharidae; genus Eublepharis; species Eublepharis macularius. Next base: position 85,396,345 of record NC_072794.1, on the reverse strand, counting down.
TGTTGTAAGAGTATTTTAGCATGCTAAAAATACCAAAATTGTTTGCTACCAATGACTTTCCTGCTATCATAACTCCTGCATATGACATCACAAAATTTACTGTTTGTTTCTATGGACCACAGAGCAGACACTGGTTAAACTGCCATTTTGCCAGCTCTATCCACTTTTCTATTACTACCTGGGAGAACAAGAAAACAACATGTTATCAAAGAATTAAACCCTATATAAAGTAACAAGGAACTGTGCCTTGGAAATTAATACAAATTGGTCATATTATACAAAATGGCACGTTCCCCCTATGGTAGTTGCCAACAAAAAAATGATCAATATAGTATCTGAATGTAGTTTTGCAACTTAATCCTGTTTACTTTATGAGTTTATGAGGATGGAATGAAACAATAACACACGATTCTTCATCATAACAAATATACACATGTTTTAAAGGCAACAGAGTGCTGACAAGGGTGGTGTAATAATTACATTAACATTACTGTTTCCTATATGGCCTGTATATACTGGAGAGACTGCCACGAATGGAAGGTTTAGAAGATCTGTCTGGGTCTGGAGGATCCTTGCCAGCAAGGAACACTGTGTACCCTTCCAAAGGCCCCAGACTAAGAGGGAAGGGGTTGCCTTTACCTGTGTTCTCTGCTGTGACTCATCCTGTTTCCCTACTCCTGGCTCAAGGCTCCCCCCAGCTGATTATCCGGAAATGGGCTATTAAAAGACCAGTCCCTGTCAACAAATGGAGCAGTAAGCCTTGCCTTAAAGGTGCCTGTGATGGACTGCACTTAACAGCAGGTTTCTGAAGTGCAGCAAAATCAGAGAGCAGGGAAGGGAAGGGTTAACTATTCCCTAGAATGGAAATCTTGTGACAGGCTGCTCCCTCTTCTCTGACTGGTCAGTTAGAACCAGTCTGAAGGCAGTCAGATGGTTTCTGACAGGATTTGGGGTCAGTGAGTCTGACAAGAAAAGTCAGACAGGTTCACCTTTAGAGTGATGGGTAAAGACTCCTTTGCCTTAACTGTAGTACTACTGTCTTGAGGAAGAATTCTGTCTAAGAATTCAAAGTCTAAGAGCCAAGCTACAAGAAACGAATCACACGAGGAGGAGCAAGTGAAGGGAGTCACCATGTTAGCCGGGTAGCTGTTTTATAGAAGAGATTGGAAGGCTTTGTTAATTTCCCCTCTCTACAGAGCCAGGGAGATCTATGCTCTGAGGATTTGCTAATTTTCTCTTTGCCTCCAGAAGGCTCTGTCAGTTTCATGTCCCCTTCTAAGAGGTAAAGAAGAAATAAATCTTCTGAGCAGAGATCTGTAGAGAGGGGGAATTAACAAAGCCTTCCAATCTCTTTTAAAACTCAGCTTCCTGGCTATCATTGTGACTCCCTTCACATGCTCCTCCTCGTGTAATTCGTCTCTTGTAGCTGAGCTCTAAGTGTCAGCGTAAGGTGAAGTACACTTTACACAGACACCAAAGAACTGGGAGTATGTTTTGGCAAAAGTGATTGGGTAGTGGGTTGAGACTCCCTTTCAAGCCAAAAAGAAGAGGGCTTATATCTTCTGAAAAGAAGATGAATCCCAGTCCAGTTTTGAAGGCAGTTTGACATTCAGGAGGACCCCAGGTCTGTGTGAAGGGAAAACAGTTTTAGCTACTCAGGAGATAGAAATACTCTCTAGTTTCAAGAAAGGAGGGAATTAGGTGCAACAAAAAAAGTGACTCCAGAAAACCTGAACTGTCATAGGAAACTTCCTGAAGAAATATTGTTGCTGTACCTAAATTACTAAGTAAAACATCTTTCACTGTTAAGAACCAAGAATATATGAAAATAAGCTTCAAGGACTATTTTGCCTGTTATACAAAGTGCATTCTGTAATACCAACAAAATTTTACCTCCACATTTCCATCCCGACTACACTTAATCAAACCCTGCATGTTAAATAAAGCTGTTATTTCTTTTTGAACGTTATACAGTCCTTAGTGCCCTTTATAAGAAAAAGGAAGAGGACTCCTGCTTTTCTTCATCAAGTTCCTGGGCTGGGATAAAAGCGAGCATGCAGGACTTTTTTTTAGGGGGAACGCTCTGGAACGGTGTTCCGGCAGCTCTAGAATCTGCCGACGTGATTCCTTCCTCCTCCTCCCCACCCTCAGCTGATTAACATAATTGAAATTGCAGTGGATATATGGGTGTTAAGGAAGTTTTTATGAATATTGTTTGTCTGTGACTGGAATATTTATGAGCATTTCACAATGTCACAACAGCTTAGCCATTGGTAAGGTAGAGTTGGCAGGCAACAAAAAAAGCCATTTTAAACTAAGTTTAAATCTAATGCAGCAAAGTTGAGTATCTAATTTTGCTCCAGTAAAGCAAAACCCTCCCTGAAAATTTGAAAATTCAATATTCATTAGATTAGGAATTTCAGACTCTGGAATTTTGAGAAAGAATTTTGGAATTTTCTATGCTGGCAGAGGCAATCTGTTAGAATTTAGATTCGTGAGATGGGTTTTGGATTTTTAGAGGGCCCTCCTTCTTGCATATTTTAAAATATGATTCCAAAGAAATGAAATGTTTGGGAAAGGGAATGGAAGATTTCACTTTTTGTAGTGGATACAGAAAGGAAAAAAAACATATCTTATAATAGTGTAATTTCCCAAGCTTACTCATATTTATCTCGTCATAATGCACTGTGCTGGGTCCAGGAAGCGGTGTCACTTCTGGGAGTGACGTCACTTCCGGAGTGGGATAAACAGACTTTCAAAAACACAATTATTAACATGCTACTTGAGGCTGCTCAGTCAAAGCAGGCAAACTGAATTTTGGCAGGAAAATCTGCCTCACAGTGGGGAGAGTGAAGGGAGGGGGTCATCACAGTGCCACGTGTTACTACTTTGGTGAGTGGAAACTGAGGGTAGATCCTTGGATCTCTTTGGAGTCAAAGAGCCCTGGGTCACTCAGGTCTCCATCAGGGGGATTTTTGCTGATTCTCCCTTCCACTACAAACCGCTGATTCCTCCCTCAAACTGCTCTGGGGTGTGTGGGTGAGGTGGTGTCTACTGTCTCTCTGGATCAGCATTTGCGAACGCTTTGGGGGCTGCAATGGGAGGAGGGGGGAACAATGTTGTGCATCATACAAAGAAATCCCTTCATCCATGGAAATTATCAGTGAACATTAAGTCTATATCTGCAATTTTCTGCCTATAAAATACATACAAACCTACTAGTGTATCAAACAATTACACAATAGTCTAAAAGAGTATGTCACCCTCTCCAGAGAACCTGCCTGAGGTGGCTCATAAAATAAAATAAAAACATAAAACCCCACAAAATTTCTTAAGTCAAACATAGTATTAAAAATTAGTTGGAGGATAAAAACAAAACATTGAACAGCTTAAAACAAATTTCAGTACAATTCACAGTCAAACAACAGACTATAAAATTATGTTAAAACTAACCCTTAATTAAAAGCCTGGGTGAAAAGAAATGTTTTGGCCTAAAAGACAGGAGTGAGGTTGCCTGGCAAGAGAAGGGCATTCCACAAGCAAAGGAAGTGCCACCACCGAAAAAGCCGTCCCTGTGGATTCTCTCCCCCCCCCCCCCCCCCCGTCTCACCTCTGAGCAAGGCTTGGGAAGCAGATCTTACCTGGAACGCTAGTGAAGGAAGAGTTTAATCGATGCAAGGGCAATGATTTCTGGATACTGATGTCAGCAGCAGCTAACCACTGGATTCTCAAAGTTAAGTTAGCAGCAGCTACCCAGCACAGCAATCTTTATACCAATCAACAAGAATCATACTAGAATCCTCGTAAGTGATGACTAGACTAGAAACTACATACCATACCTTTTAAATCATTGCTTTAGTGTGAAAAGATGCATGAATTCCAAAGCAAATTAACATTATCAATAATACAACTATGTAGCATTTAATGTACAATTTCTTGTCATGATAGATACAGACATCAATCAAAGTAAGCAAGATCACTGGGAGTTACTCTCCAGCAATTTCCTAACACCTTCTTATAAAGTACACGAAGAACCACCTTGGTGTTACTAATATTTCCTCCTTTTTCTTTTCTAGAAACGTATAACAAATGACAAACAAAGCTCATCCTCGTTTCTCTCTTCCCACTGAAGACTACTATAATGCCTCATATAAGTGGAAGAGGCCTGTGCTGGTTTTAAAAAAAGTCCCATTAGAAAGGCTGCATACACCACCACATAGAATAACATAATGCTTACGGTATCCAGGTGTGTCCGCTGATGCTTAGCCCGGTCACTAGAGTTGCTGAAAGCTTTCTGGCAGCCAGGATGCTGACACAGATAAGGTTTCTCACCCGTATGACTCCGCAGGTGGATCTTAAGGTTTTCAAGTCGAGAAAATGCTTTGTTGCAACCTTCAAACTGCAATAAAGCCATAAAAAAACTCTGTAAAGTTCTATTAAATAAACCATATCCAGTTATAGTGAATATTTTTTTTAATCCAATCTGGACATGCAACAAATCAACCAGAATTCAGAACATCTGCTGAAGTGTATGGATGAAACACATTTTGCTCCGCTGTTTTAAAATTCATCACTACCCATAGCATAGTGGTTGATAATACTGAGTTTCCCGCAGACATAATGTTGAGTGAGCCTTCAAGATACGGTTTAAGTAAAGGAGCTTAAATATTAAGAAATAACGTGTTCAGCTTAAGGAGGGTTTTTGTTAACATTATGAAGAACATGAAGGATTGGCACAAGAGCTGCTATGGGGATCAGTGAGCCAGCTGCTGTGCGAACAGGACAGAGAAAGAATATCTGAATCCTGAAACATAGCACACCATGAAAGAAAAATATGGGGAAAAGCAAAACAGTTCATTACATTAGCACAGTAAAATACTCTCTAAAAGTCAAGAGCAATCATGCACACCCAACCATTATACCCAAATTGATTCAGATTGTACCAACATGCATCTCATTTATCCAGTGTGATTATTGCTACCACCACATATACAAAGTCAGTCACTTAATTAGAGGACTTCACAAAATAAGCAGACTAACTTTTATCATTGCTATATCTAATAGTAAAGTGGGTGGCTTTTACCAACCATGCAAGCAGTAAAACTAGGCCACCCACAGACAAGGGTTTCTGCATATTTGGGAAGTCCCCAAGCATTCAGAGAAATATGTCTCTGTAAATTAACCAATAATAAAAATATGCCCCCTCTTCCTTCTTAGGCCTGATAGGAACTGAGCATACTCAAGTGAAATGGGATGTCAAGAGCAACAATGATCCAATTCCTAAAGATTGATCCCATTAACATTTTGAACCCTTTCTGCTCCAGAGGATTAATTCTGAAGATGCTCCATCAACATGCTTGAACTTCAAGTAGAACTCCTACAGCAAGGAAGGAAAGGGATGGGAATAATCGCCTTCTCCTCTCTGCAGCCAGGACCTTTGTTGTGTTCCCTATTTGTTTGTTTTTCTTCCGAACAGGCACTCAGGTTCCTAGCCTCAAAGCTGTGCAAATGACTCATCCAGTGTTATGCCAATGTTTTGAAAATGAAATTGACTTCAGCAGCTAAAAAAGACTTGGTCAATTTTATTTTCATTACCTGCCATAGGTTTTAGCTGTGTTGGAAGAAAGGTATGTGTGAGTGAAATACATGTGTAACCCCCAGAGTCTCAAGTGCCAGGTTCAATTTCTAGAGTAAGGTTCAGAAATTCAAAATGTAAATCCAATTTCCTTAAATATAACGGAACACAACTGTGAAAATGTTCCCAAAGCTATCGATACTGGTTCACTAACCAGTGTCCACAGAGCAGGGTCCTACTCACAATCCACTTTGGAGAGGGCACAGACAGTACTGTGGGTTCTTCTAGAGGATATGCCTGGATCAGAGTCCCAAATATCCAGAAGGCCTTCTTGCAACAGCAGGAATTCTTTTTATGAAGATGTTGGATGACTCCTTGAGCTTGTTCATCCCCCTTTCCTCTGGGCAAGATGCTGTGGGGCAGCTCTGTACTAGGGTGTTAATCTCAGGCAGTCAATGAAGAGTTTAGCTGTCAGTAATTCTTGCTCTTTGCTCTTTCCAGCTTCTTCAGCTCTTCCTTGCCACCACTGCTCTCCAAGGGATAAGTGTTCAATCCTCCCCAGCTAGTAGTTTTAGCTGTATCTGATTTAGATGCAAAGCTTGAAAACGAGCTTTGCCTATCACAGAGTGCTGCCTTCAGCACTTCTCCCTCTCTCCCAGTATTTTCAGCTAGCCCAGTCCTGCTTTATACCACCTCTCCTAGTCATGGTGGCCCTTTCAAATGCATGCTCATCGAGCCTTTGCTAAACATTCAATACAAACCTATGTACACATCAGTTATCTGCTAGTCTGGTCTGGCCTAAGGTCTATCTAAGTATCTGCAGTCTACTAATCAGACCTAGGCTCTAGGCCCCAAACCCTTTTTTCAGTACAGGCTTACACGTGCATACCTTGGAAAGCATTTGATGTTGAAAAATATAATGGCAAGTTCATCAGACTGTTCATCAGACATCTTACGAATCCAATCTGATGAGTAGTAGGAAAGGGAGAAAAGCCCAATTTGATGTCAACATTGGATTACATCAGATTTTGAGACTGCCCACAGTCGAGTCAGTTGAAGTAGACAAAAAACCATGAGAGATGGGGAACTGACCTGTTCATTCTCCTGAGAGTTTATAGCATCCTTCGGGGAGGGGGGGGGGGATTTCCTACTCATACATCCCTTTCTCCATTACCATTGGTCACAGCCCCTAGTTTGTGTTTACAAAATTTAGAATGTGCTTTAAGCATGTTTATGGAAAGTCAAACAATCCATTAGTAAGTCCAACACAGAGAAAAACAGCATGAACAATCAATCCATGATTCCCTGGAATATTAAGAAAAAGGAGAGAATGGCTGCCTTAAACACAATGTATTTCTGATAGTGATCTCTTTCCAGTGTAGGAAATTGTATGTATCCCTTGAGTTTATCAACCAAAGGGCCCAAGAGATAGGCACATATACTATGCTGTGTTCCTATGGCATACAAAAACACGTGACATTATTCAGACAAAGTTTGCATTTTGACTTCTCACTGGTTACAATGAACAATTTCACAATGAGGTCCCAGGCTTTCTGTAAATGAAGGCTAACCTTCTGGAACTAGGGTTGCCATCTCCAAGTTGTGAAATTCCTTGAGATTTGGGAGGTGGGAGGGGTGAAACCAGGAAATGGCAGGGTTTGAGGAGGGAAAGGACCTCAGCATGGTATAATCCCACAGAGTCCACTCTCCAAAGCAGCCATTTTCTTCAGGTGAACTGATCTCTGTGGCCTGGAGATCAGTTGTAATTCCGGGAGATCTCCAGCCACCACCCAGAGGCTGGCAACCCAATCTGGAACACTTTAAAAGGATTCTATATTTTACTCTTGTACAAAACAGATATATTTCATTATGACTCTAGCCAGTGTGTAACTATTTACATATAGTCTGTGTGAACACCAGTAACGACTCTACTAAAAGATAACAGGTGTAACAAATATTTAGAAAAAATCCTTATGTATATTTTATGCAGTTGTTGTCCGACACTGGTTTATTAACACGAAGATATTCAAAGTAGCCCCAATGAGCAAGCTGTGGGAGCGGCAAGGAGAGGAGAATGGTGAGGTTTCAGCTTTTTAGCAAACTGCACATTTCAAGTTGCCTTGCTCAAAAGAAGCCGCATGATGCAAAATACCAAAAAAGCAAAACTCCTGTACATCTTCTGGAGCATTATCAAAATTTATACTCTCTTTTAGTGGCAAGAGGAAATCTTGAGCAGGAATAAATTAATAGTTCCTGTATTTTTAATCTGACTGGAATAATTATTTGATTATTTCAGGATGGGGTAGTGGTTAGACATTTTATCTTTAAAGTTATAACACTTCCTTTTACTAATTCCTTGCTTATGGATAGGGTTGCCAGGCCCCCTCAACCTCCTGGCGGGGGATAGGGGCCTGACACTTACCTTGCGGGAGAGGGGGTGCGCGCGCACAACGCGCACACGCGCCCCCACAAGCGTGATAAAGTCACTTTGGGAGTGATGTCATTGCGCGGCCCCTGGGAGCGCACCCAGGCTCTGCAGGGGCTCAAAACAGGCCCAATCCATGCCAAAACGGGTCCGTTTTGAGGCGCTGCAGAGCGCAGGCGCACTCCTATGCTCCACAGCACCTGAAAACGGGTCCGTTTCAGCACGGATCGGGCCCGTTTTGAGGCGCTGCAGAGCACTGCGCTCAGCAGTGCCTCAAAACGGGCCCGATCCGTGCCAAAACAGGCCCGTTTCGCCATGGATCAAGCCTCTTTTGAGCACTCCCATGCTTGCAGCGGCCCCAATCTGGGCCAAAATGGGCCCGATCCCGGCTGCTGTGCACAGGAGTGCACAGTGTCATGGGGGAGTGCGCAGGGAAGGTGCGCAACCCTCACTGGTTAGGTAAGTGGGGGTGGGGTGTGGGGAGCAGGGTGGGGATCCCCCGCCCCTACTGGGGGTCTGGCATCCCTACTTATGGGAGAGCACTATACAGGAAGGAGAAAGTTACTCTTTACACACAAAATAACTCAGAGAGCAAACCTAAGCAGGTCTGCTTAGAAGTAAGGCTCCAGAAAGGGAGATGCCAGAGGCAGCAGATGGCTGTGAGAGAATCCATCCCCTCTGGAGTGATCTCCGCCAGCTCTGTCTTTCAAAACTACTCTTGCTGGTTAACACTGCATTTCCAAACATGTGAAGAACACGTGTCAGATGTCTTGTGTAGAGAAACTCCATAAAACCCTGCAGATAACAAATTGCAGGTAGATATAATATACAATGATCATCTATGCCTCACATTAAAAGCACATTGGAATAATTCTGCCTTGCAATGTTTCTGAAACATTAATAGGTCCTGCTGGGAATGGATGGCTTCCAACAGTGTGTCCGGGGTGGGCCCCTCCCCCCCGGACTGGACCCGACCCCCCACCCCGACGGACCCCCCGGGAGCCCATCACCAGCCGCCCGAGCCCCGCCAAGCCCCCCAACCTACCTGGGGGCCTGCAGCACCGGGCCCGGAGTTGGCGTCGGCCCTCGGCTTCCCGGCCGCACCCCTGCCGGGCCCGTCGCCGCCGCGGGAGCCGCGAGGCCTGCCGCCGCCGACGCGGCCAGCGCCGGAGCGGCCGGTCCCAGCACCGCCGCGGCTGGAGCAGCAGGGCCTACCACTGCCGCCGCCGGAGCCGCCGGGTCTGCCGCCGCCGCCGCCGGAGGGGTCGGGCCTGGAGCCGCCGCTCCCGCGGCGGGGCCGGCTGCGGCCGCGGCTCACGGCGGCGGGGTGGCCGGGGCCGGGCCGGCTGCCCGGCGCGACGACGGCCACGCGGCAGAGAAGCGGGAGCGGCGGGCGGAGGAGGGCAGCATCCCCGGGGCGAGCGCGGCCAAACGCTGGGAGGGGGAAAGCCCGGGTGGGGCAGGCGGAAGGAGGGACGCCCAGCGAGCCATCCCCGCTCTGGGTTGGCTGGATGGCTCCTGGGAGGGCTCCCCGGTCTGAAGCGGCACCGGGGATTGGTGAGGGATGGTGGAGGGAAGGAGCAGGCACCAGGGAGAGGGCATGGGGGAAAGGGGTGATGGAAGGACGGGGGAACCAACCGGGTGGGAGTAGCCAGGTGTCAGCCACCAGGGCAGATGAGCCAGAGGAGGGGGTTGGTGGAAAGCCAGGGGGCAGAGCCAGGAGGGACTATAAGAGGGGAGCTCCCAGTGACGCCGAGGAGGAGAAGGCTGGTTGGAAGGTTGGTCACAGAGAGAGAGAGAGCGGATTCCAGAACGCCGGATAGGAGGCAGACCTTGGTGCTTGAACCACTGCCCCTATCCAGTCTGAGGCAGAGGGAGCACCTTCAACCTCCCCCTGGTGGTCACCCACGGGACGGCAGGACGCGGGGAAGGCGCGGCCGGCGGGGCGGGGCCTCACACAGTGCATTCCAAAGGGAAGGCACCGCAATTGTAAAGGCTGTCTTTCTGGTGGAAGAAAGTTGTATCACCCTGGGACCAGGAACCACTAGCAAGCCCTGAGAACATGAATGAAGCAGGCAGGAAGGGAGGTCCATAATGGGAGTGGTGGTCCAGAAGGTATGAGGGTCCCAGACTGTGAAGATCTTTAAAGGTGAAAACTAACACCTTGTATTGAATTCAGAGACTAATTGGTCAGCAACTAGCAGCCGCATTATGCACCATCTGAAGTCTCTGGAGTATCTTCAGGGTAGCCCTATGTAGAGCGAGTTGCAGCAATCTAAACAAGAGGTGACCGTTGCATGGATCAGTTTAGCAAGGTTGGACTGAAATAATATGGGGAAAGTTGTTAGGCCTGGTGAAGATGGAAAAATGCCATTCTAGCCACCATGGCACCTTTTTGTCCATGGAAAGGTTATAGGCAAGCCAAAACCCCCAAACTCTTCCACAGAAAGCTGGACTCTCTCAAGTAATGGGAGTGACAAGTTCCCCCAAACCCTGCCAGCCACAGGACCTCAGTTTTCAAAGGATTTAACTTCAGCCAACTACACCTCAGCCATTCCATCACAACATCCAGGCATTGGGCCAGGGAAGAGATATCTGCTTCTGGTTGCTTATCATGTAGAAGGTAGAGTTGAGTGTCATCAGCATTCTGGTGGCATCCAACCCCAAACCTCTTAACAGCATCTGTTAGAGTGTGCAAATATATATTTAAAAGCATCAGGGATAGGATTAATCCCTCTGGAATTAATCCCTCTGGCTGACCCGCATCTGGATCGAGGCGGGTCAGCGCTGCTTGTGTTACTCGATCTCACAGCAGCGTTTGACACGGTTGACTATGATTTGTTGGCCAGCCGCCTTGCCGACGTGGGGATTAGGGGGACAGCCTTACAGTGGCTGGTCTCCTTTCTCCAGGGTCAGGGACAGAGGGTGGTGCTTGGGGGAGATCTATTGCCCCGTCACCCTTTGGTGTGCGGGGTTCCCCAAGGGGCGATACTCTCCCCGATGTTATTTAACATCTATATGTGCCCCCTCACCCAGTTGGTGCAGAGGTTTGGGCTGAGTTGTCATCAATACGCGGATGACACCCAACTTTTTCTGTTGATGGACGGCCGGCCAGACACGGCCCCAGACAATCTGGCCAGAGCTTTGGAGGTTGTGACGGCATGGTTGAAACAGAGCAGGTTGAAATTGAACCCAGTGAAGACGGAGATCCTGCAGCTAGGACGGGGGCTGCCAGATGTTAAGATCCAGCTCTCTGCCCTGGATGGGACACCACTGGCAACTTTGCCAGTGGTAAAGAGTCTGGGTGTGCTCCTGGATGCCTCCCTATTGATGGAGGCCCAGGTCACAGCGGTTGCCAAGTCTGCATTTTCCCATCTTCGTCAGATCAGGCAACTTGCCCCCTACCTGACGCCCCAGGACCTGGCTACAGTGATCTATGCAACGGTCACCTCCAGGCTAGATTACTGTAACTCACTCTACGCTGGGCTACCCCTGGGCCTGATCCGGAAACTACAACTGGTCCAGAATGCGGCAGCACGGGTCCTGACTGGTATACCTTACCAGTCACACATGACACCTGTCCTGCGCCAGCTGCACTGGCTTCCGGTTGAATTCCGAATCAGGTTCAAAGTGTTGGTTCTTACCTTTAAAGCCCTGAGCAGGTTGGGACCGGCATATCTTCGGGACCGCCTCTCCCTGTACGTTCCCCACAGATCGCTTCGATCAGCGAATAAATATTTACTAGTGGTCCCCGGCCCTAAGGAAGCCCGCCTCGCTTCAACCAGGGCCAGGGCCTTTTCAGTCCTGGCCCCAGCCTGGTGGAACGCTCTGTCAATGGAAACCCGGGCCCAGCGGGACATATTATCGTTCCGCCGGGCCTGTAAGACAGAGCTGTTCCGCCAGGCGTTCGGTGATTGAAGGGGGCGGTGCCATGTCGGCCTCCCACCTTTGGGGTGGGGGAGGGTTCTCCCCACCACTGCACTTTGTTAATTTGTTTTATTGTTTGTATATTGATTTTAGTTCTTGTTTTTATCGATTTTAACTGTTCACCGCCCAGAGCCCCTGGGGATGGGCGGTATATAAATTGAAATATAAAATAAATAAATATAAATTCCACACTGTAGCTCCTGTCGGGATGAACCCTCATCCCCAATGACCACCTCATCTAGCTGTGTCAAATACTGCCAAAAGATCCAATAAAATCAGCAGCACACAACCACCCTTATCTAGCTGAAGTTGGATGTTGTCAACCAGAGCTATTAAAAAGAAAAGAGCAGAGAGCTTGGGATCTGATGCTTATTTATCTAGAAATTTATTCGACACACTAAATGGAAATTATTTTTTGCTGATAAAAGGTATCTGAAATTATTACAATCCTCTTCCTTCTAAATAAACACTTACTTTGTGCCTCCACAGCATCGACCTCCTATCCCATGATGCACTGCATCAGACTGAGAGCACAAAGACAAACAAAACAGCCCTTCTAGTTTGCACCAAGACTGCCAACCAGGAAGACCACAAGTAGAATGCAGCCATCCCGATCTCTGTAATATTTTAGGGTTTATTCATCCTTACCCATGAGGTGCTGTATGTGAAAAGCTAATAATTTAGGATCAATAATAATTATTATTATTTCTGAGTAGCTGATATCTCAATTCTGTTAAGAGCAGATGATAGGTTAGTGCAGAGGAGGCTCTCTGTACTTCTAGGGAAGTAATCCTAAAACTGGAAAAGTTACACAGAAACTGAATTTCTATGTAAAATGTAGAGGACAAATCTATGAACAGATATATCACAGCTATGAATGTGACTCTAAAGGTTTGCTGACTTTCAAACCTTCCTACTGATTCTCTCAGTGTTCATATTTAATGATAAAAACACAGTGAGATGCACCTGCATTAACTGCCAACTATTTTCTCAAGAGCACTCTCCTTAATACAGAAGAAATGAGTGACCTGTAACTCAGAAATTTTATTTGACTAAGGAATTCCCCCTTGGAATATTTTATGTCTTTCTGGGTGCCAGTGAGCCTTGGAAGATTTCAGTCATTCCAGAAAAAAGTAAATAAATAAATGGCAATGGTTTGGAGACTGGAACACATATTTTAGAAAACAGCTTCAAAAAACAGGCAACCTAAAAGCCAAGATTTGTTAAACTTACAGTCCAAGAAATGTGTAACTGTCCATAAGACATAAAATAATAGTAGCCTTGGCAAATCTGGCATGTTCTAAACCAATGTATTAACCAAACATTTATACCACTTTTATAATAAAAGTATTCAGAAGTAACATGTTAAAACCATAAAGCAACATTAAGATGATCAACAGCAGTCTGAAACTACCCATTTCGGGTCCTCTCTTTTTTACCATGTGATATGAACTCCCTCCTCCCCATTCTCCTTTTTTAAAATAACCTTCCAATTTCTAGCACTTTTAGTTATGTTTCCTGTTTCTACTACCTTCTGTTCACTATTACAATGTGAAGAAATCGTTCAGTGGTTGAAGACTGGAACCAGGAATTTTCCTCTCACTCTCTAGAATGGAGAAAGTCATCGACACAGCTGAACATAGGACAAGTTAGCTAATTTTGTATTTAGGTTTTCAAGAAATAGCTTTAAAAGGTTATGTTGGCAGTACTGAGGGCCCAAGAAGGCGTGAAGTTTGACACATATTTTCCATGGGGCTATATGCCAACTGCCTGTTCCCAAGGAGAATTCCCTCTAAAAGTGCCACGGGGGCCTGATTCTGATCCCCTCCTGCCCCACATCATGATCCTGATAAAGTGAGCTTTGCTACAGACTGGGAGACTGGGCTACTTTATCACTCAATGTTTACTTACTTATGCCGTCCTAACAGTCCCCAAACTGAAATAATCAACAAAAAGTACCGTTTCCAATACAATCTCACTCACACCAAAAGATATGCCTTAAACAGCTTTAAAAACAATCCTGATATCTTGATCAAGGAAGTCTACAAAGTGCAGTTGTCATCATGGACAAACTGGACTATATACTGTAGGATAAGAGACAATTTTAGAAATCACTATCCTCTAGGGCTGCCATTCTCCTGCCCAGGGCGGGGGATCGCCTGATCCCATCCTTTCTTCCCTGCATCCACTTACCTGGCTGGCAGGGGGGCGCACTCCCTGGGGTGCACCCTCCCCAGGTGGCACGGTGTGCCCGAGGGTGCACTCCCATGCTGTAAGAGCAGCGAGAGCAGGTAACGGCAGCAAAAGCAGGCCACTCTCGCCACCGCCGCCCGCTCTCACCACCACCACCCGCTTTCATTTGGCGCACAGGGGCCGCGGCGGCGAGAGCAGGCAGCAGTGGCAGGGAAAGAGGGCAGCAGCAGCAAGAGCAAGCCGCTCTCGCCACTGCCACCGCCCGCTCTTGTGTGCCACCACTGCTCTTGCCGCCGCAGCCCCTGTGCGCCAAATGAGAGTGGTCCGCGGTCGCGCAGGCAAGAGCAGCCCGCACTGGCTGGGACAAGGGTTCCCTTTGACCTGAGACCCCCTTTGGCCCCACGTGATGTCATCACTCCTGGAAGTGACATCATCATGTGAGCCAGGAGTGTGCACTATGCGCACGCGAAGAACAATGTGGGGGTTAGTAATGGCTACCAATCCACCGCTGGGAGACTCCAGGGACCTGGAGATCCCCATCAAGGGACTCCAGAACCCTGGTAATCCTACTATCCTCAGACCTCAGAAAAGAATATCAGAAAGTTCTAAACAAAATTATGAAGGAACTACTCAAGCAGGAACAAACCCATACGGACACACTCGGGAAACTTTGACCAAGTACTTTCTTTCCGCTACCTAAGATACACAAATTTGGAAACCTGGGAATCCTCATTGTCTCAGGTAATGGTACTATCATGTGACGTGTCTGGATATACGGACTCCATCATTAAGTCATCAACACTAGGGGTGTGCAGTGCCAAAAAATTGGGATTTCCCGCTTCGGGTTTACCTGAAGCAGGAAAAAAATCCAGAATTACCAGAATCCCAAAGCAGAAAGCTGCTTCGAGATTCTAGTATTCAGCTCTCTTTGGTATGCTCTGCAAAGATTCGGAGCATGCTGAAGTGAGGGGGAGCAAACGCCCCGCCCCACCCCCCAGGGCAAAACCCCACTCCCTGGGGCAACATCCCACCCCACTTACCTGGCAGGAAAGGTGAGGGGAGGCTGATGATCAACTGGGCAGTGCAGAAGCACGGAGTTGGCTCCTGTGGGGCCCACGAAGCATCCTCCTCCACTGCAGTGGCTAACTGGGTAGCGTGGAAGCATGGAGCTGGCTGCTGCGTGGCCCGCGCCGCCTCCTCTGCTGCAGCAGCGGCCCCACAGGGCGGCGGTTAAGGCCAGAGCTGGCTCCTGCAGGTTCCGTGCCGACTCCTCCTCTGCCGCAGTGGCAGCCATTTGAGGGGCAGGAAGGGCCTTCTCCATCTCCTCCGGCTCCACGCAGCCCTGCAGCACAGCGGGGAGGGTTGTAGCCACCTCCACTGCCGGCGCCCCCTCCTCCTGTCTGCAGCTGCCCACAGGGCGGCTTAGAAGGCCGGATCTGGCGGTGTGCGGCCCCACACGGTGGCGGGGAACGCTGGAGCCGCCGCTGCCGCACCATGGCCTCCACCACCACAGCAGCAGAGCCAAAGTAAGTGGGGGGCTGGGGTGGGGGGGGGCTGGGGCTTGGAAGCTGCAGGGTTTGGGGTGTTTAAAGGGCCCTGCTGCTTGCAAGTGGCAGACCCCTTTAAACTATCGGCTGTCTGGCGAGGGGATCCCCCGCCACCTGCCAGCTGATAATTTAAAGAGACCTGCCACTTGCAAGCAGCAGGAAAGGGGCCCTTTAAATCATCAGCTTTAAACTCTGCCTGAAGCTTCCCGAAGCAACCTGAATGCTTCGAGGAAGCTTTGATTCAGGATTTCCGAATCGGAGCCATCATTCTGGCCCCAATTCGGGAATCCCAAATCTTTACAAATCGGGTCTGATTTGGGTATTTTATCCGAATCGGAAACCTGAAGCGCACACCCTAATCAACACTCCAATTTACTTGTGAGACAATTCCTAAGGAAACTGCAGTCTACTGACTGAGTCCCGGAAAGTACCATCTTAGTAACCATGGATATTGAGTCCCAAAATATCAACATCCTCCTTAAAAAGCCATCAAGCCAGGAACCAAACCCTCCAACAGATCTAGATGCCAATCTCATTCTCACATACACTCAGGTAATAATATTATGGGAACCTAATAACATCAGCGGCACCATCTTAGGCTCATCTACTTGCACATCATCCAATTTCATATTTATGGAGTCTGAAGAGAAACCAAAGTACATCCAATTTCATATTTGCCCTCTGTCTTGGACAAACATAAAAAATCTGCATCCTTCAGAAGCCAATACGAGAACATTTTATTTTTTACTTAAAATATTTGTATGCCTTTCTACCCAAAATAAGGTCCCCAAAGTGGTGAACATTAAAACACTAAAAATCATTTTATAACAACAGTTTAAAACTATTTAAATTTAAAATAATATTTAAAATAGTATAAAAACCACAACACAAAAATAAAGAGAGGAGGGCCAATAACATTTATAGGGAGTGTGCCATGCAAAACAAAAAGGTTTTAATTTTCTGGAATATACCATCACAGATCTGAAAGTCATGGTTCTATCCTCCCCGCACCCCGCCAAAAAAAAAAAATCTTTTCAAAGGGAATACACAATCTGAAAGAGCTGAATTAGAACTCATCTGTCATCCTAGCTAAAGGAGAGACATGAGTTTCTTGATACAGTATACTTTCTAATAGCTCAACAGGACCCACTTCTTAGTAAGTTTAACTTGATGTTCTTAACATGTTCTATCAATATATCTAATACTTAACATGGCCAAATCTGCAGATATTTAAAGTGGTGGACTAGGGCCATGTTCAGAATACAGACATTTCTCTGCAAGCTTTAGCTGAGTCAGGAACTGAACATGAAGTATCACCAATTCTTCCCTCCACCTCTAGAAGGCTTGCATCCAGTTGAAATGCTGACAGAGGCAGCAACAGGAGTGTCCTCCTTGAGGAGGATGGTGGGTAGAATAGTGAAGGAGGCTGGGAAGGCAGAGCACCAAGAAGAGGGGAAAGTAGGCAGAACAGCAAGGAGGGAGAGTGGGTGGGCAGGCAAAGTGATAAGGAGAGGGGTGGAGAACACTGAACAGAGGTCAGACTGAATAAAAAGGGTGCAGTGGGATGACAAGGGGGAGGTGGAACCACTACTGGGTGTAAGGGGGGGGGGAGAAGGAGTATAGTGTGGACAGAAAAAGATGGGAGAAAGGAGGTGGAAGTAAAGAAAAGAGTAGAGAAAGCTGGGCTGGAGATGTCAGAAGCCCAGAAGATAGAGCAGGGATCAGTGAGGGAATTTCCCCCTGAGTTTCTTGCAGGTCGCTGCTTGTCATACTATAACCCTTTACTGGTGTCAGTTAATTTTCCTATTCTTAAGGATGTTTCTTCCTCAGTTGGTTGTTGTTTATTCTCCTTTATTCTACTTTTATTTATCTGCACCCCACGAGAGATGGGAACCTCTGACCTCTTTCATCCATTATGTGCAACAGCCTAATCCATGCCAGTTTCTTACACACAGAATCACACCTGAAAGATTCATAAAGGGATTCACACCAAGCCTTTCTTTGACTGCCAACTCCAGCCCCCTACTCTGTAATTTTCCTTATAAAAAGCTGGAAAAAGGTTTCTTCTTCATAGCATCTGATCAGGGCTGGATCTACGGTTGCCGGAGCCCAGGGGAACCGAAGACCGGCCACTCGCGTGTGTGTGCAGCACACGCGCACTCCTGGTGCTGCGTGACCACGCAGGATGGTGCGTGCCACCCCATGGCAAGCTGGCTGTCCCGGCGCACCGTGGAGATGGCGGCGGCAGCGCGAGTGGCTGGGAGGCTGCCCGTGCCATTCACCTGCCCCGCAGGACAGGGGGTGGCTGACTTGCTGCGTGCGCCTGTCCTGTGGGGCAGGCAAATGGCGCAGGCGCCCTCCCAGCCACCCGCGCTGCCTTTCACCTGCCCCCAGCAGGACAGCAAGCGCGCCCCCTGTCCTGCTGCCTTTGAGCTCCCAGGGCTGGTAGCTGTGCCCGGCACCCCCTCTTTGGCGGCACCAGGGGCAGACTACCCCCCCTGCCCGCCCCGTCGATCTGGCCCTGCATCTGATGCAGTGAGCTTTGACTCACTCATGAAAGCTCACACTGGGATAAATGTTGTTAATCTTTAAGGTACCTTTGGACTTGTCTTTTATTTTGCTACAACAGAATAACACAGTTATTCCTCTAGAATTATTTTACTTGTTTATTTACTTCATTTACACACATACCCCTTTCTTTCCAATAGGGACCCAAAGGAGTTAATATCATTCTCCACTTCCATTTTATCCTTAAGAATAACCATGTGAGCTAGGTCAGGCTGAGAGTGTGAATTACTCTATTCTCCAGATTACAGAGCAAGCATTGGAAAGTGGCAAGTTGACAAGGGGTGTCACCCAAGGTCACACTCTGTTTAAAGGTGTCTGGAACAGCAAGGAGGGGTGGGAGTGTTACCTGCTTTAGAATGAGGTAGGTATAGCAGCAAGTGGGGTGAGGTGGATGAAGCTGCCCCACAAAATTCATAACTCAGTGAAATAAATACAGGCCCCTCTGTTTCTCCATTACTCAAGGGATTAACCTGAAAATCTAAATAAAGATATTAGTAAATTCAGAGTTTCTCTTGCTCTAATTATGTTTGAAACCAATTTATTTTCCTTATAAGTAAAGCTCTGGGCAAATATGTTACAGTGTTTTGACTCAAGTTTGGTAGGGACATATGATAAAATTGCTCCATGGGCCCATCTGGTCTAGATGATCCATGGTGTAATTTCCAGCTTCAAGATTTAATGACACCCATTTTGCTGCTGTTTCCTTCAGGGTAACGGAGTGCACTGTTGAACATGTTGCTGGCTCTGGCAGAAAACAACGGAACAACAACTAGGGCATCATAGAAAAGGCTTGGAAACCAGATGTTGCAGAGGAGCCCCTCCCCCAGGTACATGTCCCAAACCCTGAAAAATCTACACACGTTCTGGTCTTTTTGCCTCTAGAGCATTCAGTATGAATGTTACCAAAGTTTTCTCTGCAATAATTGAGAATGGCCCCGGGATATCCAGGGGCCTGGGGAGCATTTTTTTCTGAATAATACAAAATTTGCTGCGGACCTACTCCTAACTGTCCTCTCACAACCACCCAATTTTCATGAATATTGGACTTTGGAGGGCTATGTTATGGCCCCCCAAAGGAGGTGCCCCTATCCACCTCCAATCTCCATTATTCCCTACAGGGAAAACTAGGGGAACTAACCAAGA
This sequence comes from Eublepharis macularius, assembly GCF_028583425.1. Taxonomy (NCBI): domain Eukaryota; kingdom Metazoa; phylum Chordata; class Lepidosauria; order Squamata; family Eublepharidae; genus Eublepharis; species Eublepharis macularius. The sequence goes on along the minus strand of NC_072794.1, from coordinate 85,376,967 downwards.
GAGCTATCTAGGGAAGTTAAACATGGGGCTGAGGTAGCATTTGGCAAGCAAAATCCTCCCAATTTGCAGGGGATCTAGTCCTAACTAGCCTCTAAAGACCTCCCAAGTTTCAGGGAGATTGGACCTGGGGGGGCATGATCCATGTGTTTCTGTAGTGAGATTCATTTTCCCCTACAATAAAAACTAATGGAGAGGGGCTGGTCAGCCTGCTCAGGGGGTGCTGGTTTGGGGAGGGGGGCTTCGCATTTTGCAAAAGAAATCTACATAATTTTCAGTGGACATACCCCTGACTATTCTCTAAAGCCCCCCCCCCCCAGATTAATGAAGACTGGACTTCAGGGGGCTATTTTATGACCCCCCAAGAAGGTGTCCCCAGCCACTCCATTTTTTCTATTGTGGGAAAAAAACTGACTCCAACTGCAGAAACACAAAGATCATGGCTACCATGGCCACAGGCACACTCCCAATTACAATATCCACACCAGACAGCCCAACAGTACCAAAATGAAGCCCCCCTCAAAACCCAGGACCCCCTGAGCAGGTTGACCGGCCACTCTCCATTAGTTTCTATTGTGGGGGGAAATGAATCTCACTGCAGAAACATATGGATCATGCCCCCCCCCACAGGGTCCAATCTCCCTGAAACTTGGAGGGTCTTTATAGGACAATCAGGGGTGTGTACACTGAAAACATTGTAGGTTTCTTTTGCAAAATGCCACCCCCATTCTCCCAGATAGTCCCCATAATTTCCCCCCTAGGGAATAATGGAGTTTGGAGATGGCTGGGGGCACCTTCTTTGGGGAGGCATAAAATGGCCCCCCAGGATCCAATCTTCATGAAACTTGAGGGGGGTCTTTAGAGGACAGTCAGGGGTATTCTCACTGAAAAATTTGTAGATTTCTTTTGCAAAATGCCACCTCCATCCCCCTGGATAGTCCTCAGTTTTACCCAGAGGGATTAATGGAGATTGGAGGCAGCTGGGGGCACCTTCTTTGGAGGGCATAAAATATCCCCCGAAGTCCAATATTCATTAAACTTGGGGGGGGGGGGCTGTTAGAGGACAGTTGGGAGTAGGTCCCCAGCAAATTTGGTAAAATTTGGTCCAAAAATGCCCCCCCACCCGTGGAAATCCGCAAATCATGTTCCCATTGAAAACAGGCAGGAAGCAGTGATTCTTGCTGCCACGGCTCCCGAAGTTTACTGAAGCTTTCAGAAGTGCTTCAGTAAACTTAGGTTCGGTTTTACCGAATCGCCTTGGTAATACTGAACGTGCTTCAGTAATACCTAATCTTACTGAAGCGGGTAAAATTCGTTATTAAAACCTGAATCCTGACCCTGAATCACACACCCCTAGGAATGAATGTAATGAGGTAGATCCTATAATGAGATGATCTTGCCCAGATTCCAATCTTGCTAAACCCTGGTCTCACTTAGCTTTTGTCCATGCAAGTCTCATGATCCACAGCATAAAGTTTTTCGGTGGTCAAAGGGAGTCATTCCTCCCTTTTTCAACAGAAGTTAGTTTGAGGCACCCCAATATCAGCAGCCATGAGACAAAAGCACTAGGCAGGCACATTTTTAGCACCAACTGTCAAATCTGAATCACTATGATTGACGTAGACCGTTGGAGTCAAGGCAAGTTTGATATATAAAAAGTTGCTGTTTTTCCCAGTTACCAAACAGCTGCACTGAATGTTTACTAACAATCACTCAAGGCAAGTATAATGCCTTCCTTGCCTTTCTAAAATCCTATTTACAGACTGTACATCAATCAGCGGCTCCTAAACCATCGCTGTTCCAGTGCCTCCCCCCTTCTTTTTTTTGTCTTTCTGGGAAAATGATATCATGTTAGTTATTGCTGCAGTTGATTAAAGTCAATTTAAAGTGAGGATAAATGCATCAAGAATCACACCTGGAGAAAACTGAAAATCACTCTTATGATGCCATACCGACAACAGTACTGCTGATATGACAACAACACTGAGGTAATTGTATCTATTTAAGAGTGCAGGTATCTATTTCAGAGGACTTAAGCTCTTTTATATACCTTTCTGAGCCCTCCCTTCTCCTTAAAAAATGCCTGAAGTAAAGAAGTAATTTTCCCATCTTGCAGAGCTTTGGCAAAAAGTGGCCCATCCACCCCCACCCCCCATCTCAGCCCTATCAATAATTCTACCTATACCTCCTGGCTGCACAGAACCCACAACAGTGGAGAAATCTGGATATTTAAGACTCCTTTCAAATTATCATGGAAATAATTGGTCCTGTTTCAAAGAATGTACGAGTATGTGTGCAAGGAGTAAATGTATGAGTTTCTAAAGAGTGGTTAGGAGGTATAAGGATCACTTGATCAAATTTAGAAGGCTTCTAGCTATCTATCTTAGACATCTGGTATCAATCTGTCATTGCTTCATCTGACGTCCATACACATTTCTCTCAAGATTGACACCTGGGATAACAGTAACAATCTTTTGCTTCTGTAAAAGCCAGCTATAAATGAATTTATGCTTTGTTGCAACCATGAGTAAACATATTAGCCTTTTAATGACATCACCTATATTTATTTAGAAACCATGAGGCTTTACAGAAAAATTTAACCAATGCAATCAGTTTATATACAAATAGGGCAGAATGGGCCATTTAACTTACTGGGAAGTTCTCAGAGGGCTGCTACCCTGGAAGGCCACTGGCAGCCTGGAGGAAGCTGAGCCAAGTGGCACCTGTGAAAATGGCAGTGGAGACAATGACAACCAGCACAGGCACATCCACTGCACAAGCCTACCCCGATCACCACAGCTGCTGCAGTCTGGGTCCTTGCCAAGCAGACCATGCAGTTCTAGCAGCCCTACAGGGCCACAGCTTAGCTTGCTCTGGGGCCATGACAACATCCCCGTCAGCCCTCGAGCTCCACAGGACATTTCTTTTATACAATAACATTTAATTCTTAAATAAATCTTTCACCATTTCACTCTTTCATTAAAAAAATTACTTTCTTCTCCCTAAGGTGCAGTTCCTTATGTTAACTTTTTTGCAGATGCAGTCATCGTTCATGTGTGGGCCAACATGAAAATGCACAAATCTGACAAAACCTATGACGTTGGCTAATTCCTTTAACATAGTTGGTCTGAGATTTTACCTCTCTCTGGTCAAATCAACCCCATCCCTTACTAATTCACATGTTTAATTTACTCTGGTATGTCCACGGCTGGTGTCAGCATACTCTGAGGTAGGCCATGATCCACAGCCACCGACTCTCACCCACACACCTCCTCTGCTCCCTACCTGCAAACACTTCTCTTGCCCACTTGCTTGCAAGCACTCCACCTCCTATGCTCCTGGCTGCCCAGCACCAACCACCAGGGGAGAGTGTGCAGGTGGTGTAAGCAGTACCAGACAAAGTAGTGGCCCTCCCAGCCACACACACACCATTCAGTGCCTTTGAGGAAAAGGCATGTACATGGCTATGAGTGTGGGCAGTCAGTGGCAGGGATCAAGAGCAGGCAGAGGAAGAATATACAGGCAGGTGGTGGAGTATGAGGGAGCGCAAGAAGGGAGGTGTAAGAAGGGTCCCTGGAGATAGTGAGAGGAGAGGAAGCCCCTTGAGTCTCTCTGCCTAGGGCCACTCAGAACTTAGAACTGGCCCTGGGTATGCCAATGCATGTACATCTGCATGTACGTAATCTCTAAAAATCATACTCTAGCAAAACAGTTCATTTAAGTAAGGAGTCCCCAACGTGGTGCCCATGGGCACAATTGTGCCCACTGACACCTTTTCTGGCACCCACCAAGTGTTTTTAGAAAGTGGGTGGAGCCAGGTGGGGCTTCTGCAAAGCATGGCTTAGGATTGGCTATAGGAGTATTGATCAAGGTTGCGTAGATTTTTAAAAACTGCTTTGGCATAAATGGTTTCCACAGCACAAAGATCTTCACTGTGTGTCTAAAAGTAAGCTGTAGCAGCTGTTTTGTTGCACCTATATTGTTGCTGCACCCACCACACTGTGTGCCCACAGGCTCAAAAAGGTTGGGGACTCCTGATTTAACTGATAAATAGCACCCTCCTCCCTTTAAACATTTACAAATCACATTGCCATGCACTTGCTGGGAAAGCCTATTGCTGGAATAAAAATTATAACCAAAGCATTAAGCACATCACATTATGCTTGCCATCACCAATTATCAGTGCTCAAAATATTTTTCTTTGCCTCTATATCAAAGCTTCAATGCATAGTGCACGGATAAGAGCAAATACCAGTACATCATCCAACACCGACAGCTTTAAGAAAGATACTTAATCGCAGTCATGTCTAGAATAACTGTCAGTTGTCAGGAAGGGGAAGAAACAAACTAGAAACCAAACAGTTTGAGCCATAAGAGCAATTGCTGACATTTTCATCGGAAATGAGTTATGACTGTAAGAGAGAAGGCTTCACAGTGGCAGTGCTGTAAATAGAGTCAGTGTGCCATTAGAGAAAGCTCATTAATACACACCTCTGCTTTCGGCTGCAAGATCAGTTAAACAAGCTACCTTTTGTTTATAGACCTACAAGGGAAACAGCAGGTCATATTGGCTGCTGACATCTCAGACAGCCTACAGATGGAAAACCTGAAATGTTTCATTCTCAAAACATTTACAGCGATCAATAGGAAGTCTTCTGTCTGCTTAAAATATCTGAGCTGTTCCTGAGCACTGTGAAATGATCTTTTTGCCAAAGGAACTGAAAAACTTTCAATACATGATGAATGTTTATTGGCTAGCATTTATCCATATTCTAAAAGTAATACAGAGGGGGAAACGTGCAAGAGTATGCAACAGCTTTTTATATAAACATAATTGAATCCAATGCCATAACAACTTGAAGCAAGGACTGCAAGGTCCCAATCCTGCAGATAAAGTGTTATGTGCATGCGTATAACATTTCACAAAACTCAACAAGTGATTCATAGACTCAGACTGTTTAAATCTAGAGCGGAAGTCTGCAATTTAATACAGTACAGCGTCATTTATTAGCATGGCTTGGAAACCTTCTTGATAGTCCATTTGAACACATTTGCCAACTATAAACAACTGAACTGCTATTACAGTTAATTCAAACAATGAGTAGCCTCCTGTAGACTTTTATTTCCTGTAGTAAAATAATGCAACATAATCAACAAGTGGTGCCCTAATTATGTTTTGCCTGATATAGCAAAGGCAATAAGCACCATGCAGTAAATGGGGCAGAGGCATCTGATGCCGACCCACTTATAAGGCAGCTTCTTCTCTGTTTTGATGAAATCTGGCCAGCCTCTATGGGTTGCAATTAGGGTCACTATAGAACTAATCTGTCCTACAGAGTTCTGTGGACATGAAGCATACCAACAGTAAGAGATGCCCACTGTGTTCTGGAGGGATATAACATTCTGCAGCACAGACTTACTATCTAAAATAGGAGGCTGTCTTTAAAACAAGAGACATCTGGAAACCCTATCAAACACCCAAGTTCACTTAAGCAGCTGCTTGATTTGTTCTGTCTTTTCCCAATTTGCTCCCCCCCCTAAAAAAAAACCCTCACTGCAAAGTTTATGATGGTATTTTATTTTATTTGAAAGTAATCTGTACTAACTCTGAAAGCATAACCAGGAAAATGCTGTACTTATATAAATACTATGTTTGAATTCACTATGTCTGATGATGGAAGTATTTATAAGAACAGACCCTAAAAAGTAATGTATCCAGAGTAATAAATACTCTGTCACACAAAGACGTACGCGGATCCACCTTCACAGGTCTATCCACACAGATAAATGGTTCTCCATATACAAGGTAACTGAAACATACAGATTAAAGTTACAAATCTACATGGAGCTGTAAACTGCCAATTCACATGTTAAAAAGTCCACGTTTTCCATGTGAACTTCTGACAGGGGAAGAAAGGGCCTAAGTCTCCCCCCACCCATGTTTTTCTGAACTGAAATGGCTCTGAGAAGTTGCTATTTTCCACACACCTCTCCCAAAAGTCGACATGGAGGAGCTATGGCTTTGCAATGTGTGAATCGGTCCTTGTTTTAAGTCTGATTATTGGTCCACTTCACCTACTCTGATTAACAGCAATTCTTCAGAGTCTAGCAAATGAAGGTCCTCCCCAACATCTGATATCTGAGAAGTGCAGGGACTATGCATGAGCTCCACTACTGAGTTGTCTCCCCAAGCTAAGAAAGTACTTGTATCCTATCACACAAACTATGAGAGAAATATCTTGCACCTTTGAAAGGAACTACAGTTCTGCAACTTCTCTCCAGTTTCATCCCACAGGACTGCTAACCCAGCATGGGCCACCAGACAAAGATTCCTTCTGGGCCCACCTTCACACCATCTGGATACAATCCAACACCATATGAAAACATTACATGCCTTCCCTGGCTGGATGCCCAGGGTGACCTTGGCATTCGGAATATCGTCCAAGTTTCCTCTCTAGGCATCCCTGCCTCCCTATTAATTTCAATGGGATTTGATCATGAAAAGGCTCACAATGGGTTGTGACCACTATGCAAAATGCAAGGGAAAAAAGCAACAAAGAGAAGGGATGGGGAACTGATTAGCATAGCACAGCATCTTAAAAGGCCACATTACCACATGTGTGGCATGTTACAAAAGAAAATTAAAATAAAGGAAAAGAATATCCAGAGAACCATGAAGTCTTAAAACATCTGGTGGTTTGTAGCAACGAGCAAGGGAAAAACATATTAAAAACTCCACTGCAATATACACTGAAGCTTAACAGAACTGAGGAAGCAGCAGAAGAAAGAAAAACCAAAACAGAGGAAAAACGTAAGAGAAACATGGAATGACACAATTAATGTCTGAGAGAAGCTTCTGATGAGTAGAGGTGTGCACTGAGAACATTTTTGTTTCAGTTTCAAATCCGAGATTTTCAAACAAACTATTTACCATTATTGGTGTTTTCCTGGTGGGGCATTGCTGGTTTGTATCTACTCTATTTGTTTTTTTCTGTTATCATGGGTTTGCAATGAGGCCTTCAAGGCTCTTTGCAATGAGGCCTTCAAGGCTCTTTGGGGCAGCTGTTTTTGCACTTAATGGCATCAAGATCTCACAGAACACAGTCCTCCATCTAAAGTATCAACTCACTGAGTTTGAGCATACACAACAACAGGATTCAATATTTGAGGACCCCAAAGAATGCTTGGGGTACAAGACAAAGTGAGTGAAACTAGGCCCTGGGGCAGTTATTTTCACTCTTAACCAAAAACCATACTGACCATTAGTCCTCATTCCTCTAAACCATCGATCCACCATGTTTTTCCTCAAGTACTCTACACATACATACACGACAACGGAACTTGAAGAAGTGTCAGCAGGTGCACAATATGGCAGAAAACTGGCAGGCAAAGCAATTGCAGGGCAGTAGGAGCACCCAAGCAGGAGAACATTCCAACCAGTCCATCACAGCAACATTATATATTTTTTAAAAAACCTGGCTTTATGGACACATTTTTTTTTCTAAGCGATAGTGCCAAAAAATTGTTACCTCTGCATCCTACTGTTCCCCTTTGCTGCCATGTTCCGTTGTGCTTTGCAGTTTTGCTTCCACGATGAGGTGCGAATCCTTCCTTTTGACATAACGTTCCAATGTGAAATGCAGTGTCCTCACATTAACTGCCACCAATCTCCATCGCCCAAGCGCAGGAAGGCAGGAAGCATGGTTGTCTGAATCCCACCCCCTCCTGGCCTAAACAAGCCTATGTTTTATCCATATGTTTTCCTTTTGCTGTGGGCAGGCAGGATTGTTTTTGAAAGAGTAGAGGAGGCCAATGGTTTGCAGGGGGCTTTACTTAAGCTTGATGTGGAGAATTTGTTTTTCAATAATTTTGGCAGATGCTAGATGGGGGAAGGCTTGCAGTAGGATGGAAAACTAGAGAAAAGTATATTGTTGTTTAGGCTGAAATTTCATTTGACTCAGAAAAAGAGAAACTATGGAAGCAATGCTAAACAGTTCTACCCAGATGTAAGTTCCACATTATTCAATAGTGCTTACTCACAGGAAAGTGTCTTTAGGATTGCAGCCTATGATTGAAGTCTTCCAGGACCTTGAACAGACCACTTTAACCTCACCTGGCAGCACTTTTCCTTACAGTTGTCCAAGTGCCCTGATGGAGGTAGGGGAGACAGACCAATGCCCATGTAGTGTTGTAACCCTCTTTCCTCCAACAGAGTTTTTTTAAAAAAAAACATTTTCAAAGCTGATAGACTAGGAGGGATCTTCCCTTGCGAGGACCTGATTGGTAGGAAAAAATGCCATTGCCCAGGTAGTGCCAGGAAAAATGCACTCATTCCCCCTTCCCATCAATGAAGTTAATTAGATGGTGCCATTGCCCAGGTAGCGATGGGGAAAAAATGTGCTCATGTGCATTGTGTACATTCCCCCTTCCTGCCAACTGAATTAATTAGGAGGTATAACATAATGTAAGGGCTCTCTGCCCTTGGGATCCAATTGGTGAAAGCCATTAAGGTAAACAAGATACTGACATGCCGGCTCAGTGCCTGTCTGTCTGCTGTTGTCACTGCATGGTAAGAGCTGAAACAAAACATACAAACTTTTTGGTGGGAGAGTGTTGTTATAATTTGGTTTCCCAGATTTGGCTTACTGTTCTGGAAGCCACTTTAATAAAACGGAACAGCTATTTCCACATGTATTCTTAGCTTGTTTATTTTGTTTTGTACACCCCTACTGATAAGCTAAAGTACCTTAATTATATTCAACTTATCTATGGAAGCTGGGGTATTCTTACGGAGATTCTGTTATAATTTCTCTGGGTTGGTGATTCCCCTAACTGCAGTAGCTAAAAAAGTGATGCCTCAGCAACAGAAATCACCACAGAGTCCAAGATATTCTATGAACAACTATAATCACAGACAAAAAATGGTTATGTGAGCTTGTGGTTAGATTTCTCTGTTCTACCTCTACTCACCTAAAATGGCATCACCAGTATTATCTGCCACAACAAGGTTAAACTGACCACATGAAGGAAAGATGATAGTGACATCTCCCTGTTAATCTGAGAAAGGTGAATATAACAGAAACACAGCTGGGATACATATATGGACAGGGTCCAAGATGTAACAATTTCTACATAAGACTAAATTGTGCTACCCTTCAGTGGACTAAATATGTATAATGCTTTCTGCAATCTCCTCAAGCAATTCAGCTTGCTCTACAGAAAATATTGGAACTTAACAGCATAACAATGCTCTGCCTCTACATGTAATGTTGTTCTGTCAATCTGATTGTACAGGTTGTTGGCCAAGGATTAATGGCTCTCTTCAAAACAGAATCTGTTTGATACATGTAACTGGTTTACATTCTTGTCCTCATGGCCTTCTTCAATGGCCCCATTCCTTTTTTGTTCACTCTTCTGTACACTACTCTAATTCGTTTCTCTGTGCAAATAAAGGGTCCTTGTAATTTCTGAAATAATAATTTTCAGTGGCCTCTGAAGGCAGACAACAAACGTTTTTTATATCTCTATAAAGTGTTATATACTGGGATGAATTTTTTTATGGCTATGATCCAAAGAGTCTACCATGCTCTCACTTGCATGGTCTCTGTCTCTCTCTCTGGGACTGATTCTCCTGTCTCATCTGCAGCCTCCAAAAACTGACTCAAGAGGCTTGGTGATCTTCAATTGCACAGTACAATGGCATTGGCCAGGGTGTGTGTGTGTGTGTGTTAAAAAAGGCTACAGGTGCTGGGAGAGGGAGGAAAATCAGACACTACTATCTCCATGTGAGCAAAGTATTTCTGTTTGTTTCTTTGGTTTAGCCAATATGTCTTACCTTCACCAGTTTCCTTCCTTCCTCAAAATACATATCTCACCTTTCCCATTTTCAGCGGTGACTCAATTAGGTTAACATACTATACTTTTCTGACACAGAATAATATACCCAAGAGCTTAATTTAACTAAGAAAGCTGTAGGCAATTCTTACTCTGTAATGAATAATAATACATAACATGTATATAGTACTTCTAGTGTTTGAAGCATATACATCATCAGAATATTTTGGGGCAAGGTGATTGTGAGGGCAGTGATGGATCAGCTCCAGGCCTTCTTGGATAATTCATCTGCTATGGACCTTTATCAGACTGGTTTCAACCCAGGCATTGGTGGCTTTAGTTGATGATCTTTGTATGAATATGTAGAAATTATCTGCAGCCTTTGATACAGTGAACCACACTATCTTACTGAGATGTTTGGAGGCAGAAGTAGTTTGGTAGGTTGGATTGGTGTGAATTGTTCCTTCAGACCAGACTCACAAGGTTGCCATTGGAGACCAGTTATCATCACGGTAGTAGGATTTTGTTGGAGGGATTCTACAGGTCTCAGTCTTATTCCCCATGCTCTTCAATCTCTCTGTAAAGGCCTTAAGAGAAATCATTCATTGGATGCTATCAATACGTTGCATGACACCCAGCTCTATATCTCTCTATCCAAATCTCCTGGTAACACAGTAGAAGTTTTTAGTTCCTGCTGGACTGCTGTGGTTAAATGGCTAAGAGTGAACAAATTAAAACAATACTGGCAAGATGGAGGTAATGCTGGTTGGGAAGCCTGAAGAAGAACACTGTGCTTCCCGCTTTCACCTGACCCTTGCTGACTCAGTTGAGTCTAGGAGTTATTCTAGACCCAGCTTTACTCCTGGAGAAGCAGAACCTTGGGAAAGATGGCTTTTGGGAGGGGAGGGATCTCAGCAGGGTATAATGCCATAAGACCCCCCTCCAAAGCAGCCATTCTCTCCAGGGAAACTGATCTCTGTAATCTGGAGATCAGTTATAATACCTGGAGATTCCTAGGTCCCACCTGGAGATTGGCAACCCTAAGTAAAGTCCTTCATAACCTTGGACTGTCATATCTGCAGGACCGCCACTTTCCCTATTTCCTACCATGGAAGTTCACTCATATGAGGAGGGCCTTCTGTAGGTACCACCCTGCAAATGGAAGAAATCAACAACTGCCCCCACACATGCATTCTCTGTTGTTTCCCCCCACCTTGTGGAATGGCATGCTGAGGCAACCAGAAATGCCCCACACTTACAGCATACTGCAAACTATGTAAAATAGAATTGTTCAGAAAGATGTTTTTATAAAGGAAACAAGGCTATATTATAGTTCAAGAAGGTGACTTAAAGGGAGCAGGATTAAGAGCTACACTAAGAACATAAGAAGAGCCCTGCTGGATTATACCAGTGGTCTATCTAATCCAGCATTCTGTCTCACACGGTGGTCAACCAGTGACTATGGAGGGCCACCACAGGGCACAGAAGCCAAGGCCTTCCTCTGAAGTTGCCTCCTGGCATCGCTATTCAGAGGTTTACTACTTTTGAATGTGGAGGCTCCCCTTAGTCACCATAGATAGTAGCCACTGATAGACTTATCCTGCTGAACACAGTATATATTATCTGTTTGTGGGACATATTATCTTGCTCTCACTACATTGTTATTTACCCATGAAAAACAGGGTTGCACCTACCTGTAACTATTGTTCATTGAAGTCTTCTGTGCAGGCACACATGGGACTGCACATGTGAAGCCCTGCCAGCTGGAGGATTTTGTATCTTAAAAATTCTCTAGAGGGCACTCGACACCTTGCAGTGTGCAGGCACAGCTGTTTTCTACTCCTGGGAGGCGTGGTGCCCTCTGCCCTCAACTCCTCTTGCCACTGGACTCCTCAATAATATGAATAGCGTCAGTGGGGAAGGACGGAGGGTATGTGTGCCTGCGCAGAAGATCTCAATGAACGACAGTTACAGGTAAGTGCAACCCTGTTTTCATTGTCAGTCTTCTGTGTAGTCCCACATGGGAGTTTAACAAGCTTCTTACCTGGGTGGTGAAAACTGTGGAAGAGCCCGCTGTTGTCTCTCATCTGCTGAAGAAATCCAGGGCGTAATGTCTCACAAAGGTGTCTGCAGATGACCAGGTCGCCGCCCTGCAGATGTCCATCAGTGGGACTCCTCTCAGGAATGCCATCAAAGTTGCTTGAGACCTAGTAGAATGTGCGTGCACCTCTAGTGGACTCCTCTCAGGAATGCCATCAAAGTTGCTTGAGACCTAGTAGAATGCACATGCACCTCTAGTGGACAAGGTAAGTTAGCAGCCTTATAACATAGCTTAATGGATTGTACTACCCATCGTGTGATGGTCTGCGGGTTAGCCCATTTCCCTTTCTTGGGACCTGCATAACAGTTGTCTATCAACCCTAAAGTCTTTTGTGCAATCTAGATAAAACAGTATTGCTCTCCTTACATCTAGTGTGTGTAGGGCCCTTTCTGCCTCATCGGAAGGATTTGGGAAGAAAACCGGCAGTGAAAGTTCCTGTGTAACATGGAATTTGGACACTACCTTAGTCAGGAATTACAGTGTTGGTCTCAGAACTACCTTTTTGGTATGTATTTTCAGGAATGGCTGGTCCACACATAAGGCCATCAATTCGCTAACCCTCCTATCTGAAGTTACTGCGATTAGCATTGTCACCTTCATGGTTATGGCTGTCAGGTAACAAGTAGCCAGGGGTTCAAAGTGTTTTGACATTAACTTGGTCAATACTAGTTGCAGCGACCATTGGGGTACTATCTTCCCTATGGCGGGAAACAAGTTCTTTGTCTTTTATGAACAGTTTTGAGGTGTAATGTGAATACACTGTTCTTTTATCAATAGGCATGTAAACAGCCGAAATAGCTGCCAGGTAATCTTTCATTGATGAAACAGAGAGCCCTGTATTCTTTAACTGTAAAAGAAATACTAACACCACGGCCAGCAGGCAACTATATGGATCCACTTCCTGTCCTGTTGCGCAGGACATAAATCTTCTCCATTTGAGATCATAGAAGTGCCTAGTGGAGTGCCTTTTGGCATTCAAAATCACTTCCACCACTACTGTTGGCAAGCATCCTATGGCCTCAGTAGCCATGCAGTTAGTTTGAGTTTGTTTACAGCATGGTGCAACACCTCTCAACACAGAATCAAGTCTGGTTCCCCAGGAAGGCAATGGAAGGTCTGGTTCGTTTGGTATAACTGGTGCCTGGGCCAGAAGGGCATCACTATTATAGCTGTTGTCCCTGTCCGGGGTCTGGGTCCCAGCCCCCAGACTTGGTAGGAGGGAACAGCAGGTCAGCCGGGCTGACGGGCAAACAGAGGGGGCAGCCAGCAGACAGCAGGTCAACTGGTCAGCCAGCTGACAGCAGGTCAACTGGTCAGCCAGCTGACAGCAGGTCAACCGGTCTGACTGGCAGGCAGAGGGGGCAGCTGGGGGACAGCAGGTCAACCCCTCCCACAGGCAAATGGAGCCAGAACCTGCCGGTGCCAGGGGCAAGGGGCAAAAGCCCAGGGCCCCAGGAGGCAGGGGGAGACAGAGAGAGGCCAGCGAGTCCCACTCCCCTAGGGAGGGAAAGGGGGCTAGGCAAGGCGGAAGGGGGCAAGGGCAGAGGGATTGGGAGCCCAGCAGTCACCCACCCAAAGACCTTACCTGAGGAGGAGAAGCAGCAGCAGCCCCAACAACCCACAGCCACGCCCCAGCTAGAAAATAGTAGCCTGGCCCAGGGGTTGCCAAAAGCCAAGCCACTCCAGGTGGGGCTATTGGAGGCACTCTGCAGGAAGCCCTGGGCAACGAGCCAAGGAGCCGCAGCTGGACCCACCTTCAGCCATCAGCTCAGCCAGGGAGGCCGGGCTGCTAGCCAGGGGACTGCAGCTGGACAGGCCTTCAGCAATCAGCCAAGGCAGGGAGGCTGGGCAGCCAGGGAACAAGGCACAGCTGGTGCTGGTCAGTGGGGCCAGATCAGCTACCCCAGCTGCAACTGCTTGGTGCAGCCCAAGGCCAGGCTGGAAGAGGGGTGGGGCAGTAGAAGGAAGCCCTATAAAAGCTGGCTGGGAAGAGCCCTGTGGTGTGGGTGTGAGTGAGGAGTGATGATGTGGAGTGAGAGCAGTAAGATGCAAGGGTGGAGGCTTGGAGGAGAGTTCTGGAAGGAGGAGATGAAGGAGGACGCAGAGGGTAATCAGGCCAGGTTGAGCAGGCCAGCGAGTGGACTGAGAGGGAGTCTGGGTGAGGTATACCGCCCCTCCTTCCACAGAGCAGGGTCCTGCAGAATCCCTGGCCCCCCTGTGATGTCAGGAGCAGACTGCCCAGTGCCACGCCCAGCGGCAGCGGCGGCAAGCCCTGACAAGTTGGTGGCCCGTACGGGGAGAGACGTTCCGACGCAGGCGCCAGTCAAGGGGCGGCCTCCCAAGGCTGCTGCCCCAGCGGAGCTCGGACCGTGGCTGGAGGAACGCCAGGATAGGATGTGGGGAAAGCTGGAGGCAGCCTACCCAGCTGCTCCAGTGGAACTAGCACAGACAGCGGAGCTGCAGATGCAAGCTGGCGCGCTCACTGAGGCCTTGCCAAGGGTTTGCGCCCTCGTTTGGGAAAATAACCCACCGCCTGGCAAGCAGGTGCAGAGTCTATGCGCCACCGTGAAGATAGGCCGGCTGATCCTACAAGCCCTGTTGGACTCTGGGAGTGCAGTCTCAGCAATTCGGCCCCAGCTCCTCCCAGCTGCCACCCCAGTGCACCGCTGGATCCCGGTGACGGATGTGATGGGCCGCACCCAGCCGTACCCTACGGCCCTAATCACGATAGAGTACCTAGGGGTCCGCCACCAAATGGAAGTTGCCCAGTTAGCTCACCTACCCGTACCAATACTGCTGGGAAGAGATGCCCCGGGGTTCTTCAGGCTCCTCCAGCAGGCAGCGGAGAAATTGGGAAGAGACACCCCAGGGATCGCCGGGTCTCGGCTGAAGGCGGCAGGGGAATTGACAGACCCACAAGTTGCCACCGCTCTGCAAGTGGAGGAGGCCAACGACCCGGGAGAGGGTCCCTCCACCAGACCAGGGGCAGAACCACGGACTGGAGACCCAGTTGGAACCCTGGCAGACCGCCCATTCCGTGATGCTCAAGGGGCAGATGAGTCATTGCAGCGCTTGCGAGAGACAGCCGCTCGGGAGGAGGAGCAAGTGCGGGATGAACGGAGGTCCCAACGGCTCCCTCGCATCGAGAAGCAAGGAGGGGTTTGGGTTCGCCTAGCTCGTGCCCCAAATGGCCAGGGGGAGGTCCGCCAACTACTTGTGCCAGCAGCCTATCGGGCAGAAGTCCTCCGCATGGCCCATGAGCACGCTTGGGCCGGGCACCTGGGGCACCACAAGACCCTGAGGAAGGTTCTTGAGCAATTCTTCTGGCCCTCCGTGAATGCAGACGTGAAGGCCCACTGCCGCTCGTGTCCCACCTGCCAGCGGGTGGCAGCCCGCCGCCCGCCGAAGGCCCCCCTCTCCCCGCTGCCCGCCATGGAGACGCCCTTCCAACGCATCGCAATGGACTTCATCGGACCGCTGCCACGCACACCCCGGGGCCATCGCTTTGCCCTGGTGATTGTGGACTATGCCACGCGGTTCCCTGAGGTCATCCCGCTGAAGACCATGCAGACCCCAGGGATGGTACGGGCCCTGTCCAAGTTTTTGCGATGGTGGGGCTGCCAGATGAAATTTTGACGGATCGGGGGGGCCCGTTCCGTGCCACAGCCATGCGCCAGCTCTGCCGGAATTTGGGGATCCGGCAGGTGTTCACCTCGGCTTACCACCCTCAAACAGACGGGTTGGCAGAGCGGCTGAACCAGACCGTCAAGGAGGCCCTGAAGAAGATGACGCGGGACAAGCCTCACCAGTGGGACTTGTACATCGACCCGCTCATGTTCGCCCTCCGGGAGACCACGCAGGCCTCCACCGGCTTCAGCCCATTCGAGCTGCTATATGGGCGTAAGCCAAGGGGGATGCTCTCCCGGCTGACGGAACGCTGGGGGCCCCGGGCCAGCAGCCCCGCGCCCCCCATACAGGAGTACGTGAGCCGGCTCCGTGACCGGGTGCAACAGTCCCAAGCGGAGGCAAATCGCAGACTGACTCGCACCCAGTCAAAGCAAAAGGCCGCCTATGACCGGGGTGCACGGATGAGGACTTTCCAGGCCGGAGAGAAGGTCCTCGTGCACCACTCGGTGTTCCCAAGAGAGGAAGGGGACCCATGGAGGGGTCCCTACCAGATTCGAAGGGTGCTGGGCCCCACCACCTACGAAGTCCAGTGTGGGGTTGGCCGGCGTCGGCGGAAGACCCTGCATGTGAACCTCCTAAAACAGTGGCACGAGCGCCCGAAAGAGGAGTGCGGCGTGGCTGAGGACCCACTAGAGCTCCCTGACAGTGTGCTGCCTTGGACCACTGATGCCCCGGAGTTTGAGGAGCCCAAGGTGGACCCTCAGCTCAACCCAGCTCAGAGGGCCCAGCTACAAGACCTCTGGGCTCGGATTCCCGGGGTCTTCTCCCGCAGGCCGGGCAGCACGAGCCTGATCCAACATGCCATTCCAACGGACCCGGGGCAGACAGCCCGGGCTACCTGGCGCCCCATCCCCAGGAAGCGGTGGGAGGCCGTGGAGAAGGAGACCGACGAGATGCTCAGGCTTGGGGTAATCGAGCCCTCGCGAAGCGCTTGGAGGAGCCCGATAGTTTTGGTGCCCAAGCCGGATGGGACCACCCGATTCTGCATCGACTATCGTGAACTGAATAAGGTGGCCCAGTTCGATGCATACCCCATGCCCCGAGCAGATGTGTTGGTAGACCACCTAGGGTCTGCCCGCTACCTGTCGGCCCTAGACTTGACGAAGGGCTACTGGCAAGTGCCTGTGCGGCCAGCGGACCGGGAGAAGACAGCCTTTGCCACCCCACGAGGCCTCTTCCAGTTCAAGAAGATGCCGTTTGGTCTACACGGGGCAGCTGCCACGTTTCAGCGGCTGGTGGACCAAGTGCTGGGAGAGTGCCGGGCGTATGCAATGGCGTACATAGATGACATCATCATCTTCAGCCCGGACTGGCCCACCCACCTCCAACACTTGGAAGCTGTCATGAGGGCCCTCCAGCGAGCCGGACTACGGGCTAACCCAAAGAAGAGCCACCTGGGGTTCCAGGAACTCCAGTACCTGGGCTTTGTGGTCGGGGGAGGCCGAGTTCGCCCACCACCAGACAAGGTGGCCTCGATAGCTGATGCCCCCCAGCCCCAGACCAAGAAGCAGGTCCGACGTTTCCTGGGACTACTGGGGTATTACGGGCGGTTCATCCCCCACTTTGCCTCCCGAGCCGCCCCCCTGACAGACTGCTTAAAGAAGGGGCTGCCCAACCAAGTCCGGTGGACCCCAGCACTAGAAGCAGCTTTCAAGGACCTGCGGTCAGCCCTCTCTAATACCACAGCCCTGTGGAACCCGGACTTTGACCAACCCTTTACGCTGGCCACAGACGCTTCTGACACCGGCCTTGGGGCAGTCCTGACTCAGGAACGTGACGGAACCGACGTCCCCATCCTCTTCCTGAGTCGGAAGCTGCAGCCCGCAGAGAGGCGCTATGCAACAGTGGAGCGGGAGGCCCTAGCGGTCAAGTGGGCAGTAGGGGCCCTGCAATACTACCTGGCCAATAATCCCTTTGTCCTACTAACGGACCATGCGCCCCTGCAATGGCTCCACCGCATGAAGGCACATAACCCCCGTGTGCTGCGGTGGTACCTCTCCCTCCTCCCCTTCCGGTTCACCATCAAGTACCGCAAGGGGGCGCAGCATGTGGATGCGGACTTCATGTCCCGCATGTTTGAGTCTGACCCTGACCCCCACAACTCAAAGCTAAGTGGGGGGGTGTGTCCGGGGTCTGGGTCCCAGCCCCCAGACTTGGTAGGAGGGAACAGCAGGTCAGCCGGGCTGACGGGCAAACAGAGGGGGCAGCCAGCAGACAGCAGGTCAACTGGGCAGCCAGCTGACAGCAGGTCAACTGGTCAGCCAGCTGACAGCAGGTCAACCGGTCTGACTGGCAGGCAGAGGGGGCAGCTGGGGGACAGCAGGTCAACCCCTCCCACAGGCAAATGGAGCCAGAACCTGCCGGTGCCAGGGGCAAGGGGCAAAAGCCCAGGGCCCCAGGAGGCAGGGGGAGACAGAGAGAGGCCAGCGAGTCCCACTCCCCTAGGGAGGGAAAGGGGGCTAGGCAAGGCGGAAGGGGGCAAGGGCAGAGGGATTGGGAGCCCAGCAGTCACCCACCCAAAGACCTTACCTGAGGAGGAGAAGCAGCAGCAGCCCCAACAACCCACAGCCACGCCCCAGCTAGAAAATAGTAGCCTGGCCCAGGGGTTGCCAAAAGCCAAGCCACTCCAGGTGGGGCTATTGGAGGCACTCTGCAGGAAGCCCTGGGCAACCAGCCAAGGAGCCGCAGCTGGACCCACCTTCAGCCATCAGCTCAGCCAGGGAGGCCGGGCTGCTAGCCAGGGGACTGCAGCTGGACAGGCCTTCAGCAATCAGCCAAGGCAGGGAGGCTGGGCAGCCAGGGAACAAGGCACAGCTGGTGCTGGTCAGTGGGGCCAGATCAGCTACCCCAGCTGCAACTGCTTGGTGCAGCCCAAGGCCAGGCTGGAAGAGGGGTGGGGCAGTAGAAGGAAGCCCTATAAAAGCTGGCTGGGAAGAGCCCTGTGGTGTGGGTGTGAGTGAGGAGTGATGATGTGGAGTGAGAGCAGTAAGATGCAAGGGTGGAGGCTTGGAGGAGAGTTCTGGAAGGAGGAGATGAAGGAGGACGCAGAGGGTAATCAGGCCAGGTTGAGCAGGCCAGCGAGTGGACTGAGAGGGAGTCTGGGTGAGGTATACCGCCCCTCCTTCCACAGAGCAGGGTCCTGCAGAATCCCTGGCCCCCCTGTGATGTCAGGAGCAGACTGCCCAGTGCCACGCCCAGCGGCAGCGGCGGCAAGCCCTGACAGTCCCTTCTGTCTGCATCTTGCTCACCATCCTTGATATTAGAGGTTTTGGAGGGAATGTGTAGAAAAGGCTCCCAGACCAGGTCATCTGGAAGGTGTCCCCTAAGGAGTCTGGTTCAAGACATACACATCCCGCCCAGAGCAGAATAGTGGTGCCTTTGTGTTCTCCTTTGGGGCAAATAAGTCTATTTCTGGCCAGCCCCAATCCCAGAACACAGGCCTGATATAACGGTCCCCAATGGACCACTTGTGTATATTTGCTCTGATCCTGCTCAGTCTGTCTGCAAAGGTATTTTCTACCGTATTGTCGAAGGCTTTCACGGCCGGAGAACGATGGTTGTTGTGGGTTTTCCGGGCTGTATTGCCGTGGTCTTGGCATTGTAGTTCCTGACGTTTCGCCAGCAGCTGTGGCTGGCATCTTCAGAGGTGTAGCACCAAAAGACAGAGATCTCTCAGTGTCACAGTGTGGAAAAGATGTAGGTCATTTGTATCTACTCAGGAGGGGTGGGGTTGAGCTGAGTCATCCTGTAAGAGTTTCCCAGGGTGTGGAATGCTAATGGTGGGAGGCTTCACTGTATCCTGAGGAGGTTCTTTTGCATATGGATTGGTACTTGATGTGCTAATCTTCTCTGCAGGGCTATTGTCGGGGATAGAAAGTTTTGTTAGCCTGGTGTTTTTCAGAACTGGTAACCATGCTCTGTTCATTCTTAAGGTTTCTTCTTTCCTGTTGAAGTTTTGCTTATGCTTGTGAATTTCAATGGCTTCCCTGTGCAGTCTGACAAAGTAGTTGGAAGTGTTGTCCAGTATTTTGGTGTCCTGGAATAAGATACTGTACCCTGTTTGCGTTAGGCTATGTTCAGCCACTGCTGATTTTTCAGGTTGTCCAAGTCTGCAGTGTCTTTCATGTTCTTTTATTCTTGTCTGGATGCTACGCTTTGTGGTCCCGATGTAAACTTGTCCACAGCTGCAGGGTATGCGGTATACTCCTGCAGAGGTGAGGGGGTCTCTACTGTCTTTTGCTGATCGTAGCATCTGTTGTATTTTTTGGGTGGGTCTGAACACTGCTTGAAGGTTATGCTTTTTCATAAGCTTTCCCATCTGATCCGTAATTCCTTTGATATATGGCAAAAACACTTTTCCTGTAGGAGACTGTTTTTCCTTGGTTGTTTGATTCATCCTGGGTTTGATTGCTCTTCGGATTTCATTTCTGGAGTAGCCATTGGCCTGAAGTGCGTGGTTTAGATGATTAATTTCCTCAGTGAGAAAGTGCGGCTTACATATCCGTCTTGCACGATCCATTAATGTTTTCATTATGCCTCTTTTCTGTCGGGGGTGGTGATTGGAGTTTTTGTGTAAGTACCGATCAGTGTGAGTTGGTTTCCTGTAGATCTTGTGACCTAACTGAAAGTTTGCTTTGCGGATGACCAAGGTATCCAAGAATGGGAGTTTTCCCTCGATTTCTTTCTCCATAGTGAATTGTATGTTCAGGTGGATGTTGTTGAGATGATTCAAAAACCCCATCAATTCTTCCTCCCCATGGCTCCAAATGATAAATGTATCATCCACAAACCGGAACCATACACTAGGTTTGTGGGGTGCTGATTCTAGAGCTGTTTTTTCAAAATGTTCCATGTAGAAGTTTGCTATAACTGGGCTGAGTCAGACTGCACAGGGAAGCCATTGAAATTCACAAGCATAAGCAAAACTTCAACAGGAAAGAAGAAAACTTAAGAATGAACAGAGCATGGTTACCAGTTCTGAAAAACACCAGGCTAACAAAACATTCTATCCCCGACAATAGCCCTGCAGAGAAGATTAGCACATCAAGTACCAATCCATATGCAAAAGAACCTCCTCAGGATACAGTGAAGCCTCCCGCCATTAGCATTCCACACCCTGGGAAACTCTTACAGGATGACTCAGCTCAACCCCACCCCTCCTGAGTAGATACAAATGACCTACATCTTTTCCACACTGTGACACTGAGAGATCTCTGTCTTTTGGTGCTACACCTCTGAAGATGCCAGCCACAGCTGCTGGCGAAACGTCAGGAACTACAATGCCAAGACCACGGCAATACAGCCCGGAAAACCCACAACAACCATCATTCTCCGGCCGTGAAAGCCTTCGACAATACAGCGAACACCTCTACGGGGAGGAAACATTCCAACAGACCCGGAGATTGGAAACACTTCGGAACAAGAAAGCACATCTACTCTGTTCTTTAACCTTTCTTCTACGCTGCAGGGACACAAGAACCATTCCATCTTTTCTCACAACTAAAAGAATCTTCAAAACCACACAGGCAAACCGCATTTATGACCGTCTAGAACAGGCCCTCTTACGTGAGAGAATCCACACTACCCGCAGAGAACTTGCTGCCACAGACGAGGAGCTATTTTGCTTGCATATCAACACCAGCCATAAAATGAGAAGTCAGGATTGGGACAAGGTCGATAATCTCACCTACAGGAAGATGGAACAAGTTTTTACCAACCACACATCCAGACAGAAGCAGAAGTTTAACAAACTACAGGAAAAAAGACAGACAAGCCCAATGCTCGACAATGCACGCATTGTCATCAATCTGACAGACCGTCAACTCTCAGCAGAAGAAACCTCCATCTTGGCAAAGGGAGGAAACTTTGCAGTCACCCCCACCAGAATTCCTGTGGAAGACATCATTGCAAATGTAGAAGCTGCCATTCGTCATCTACCTGAAGAGGAAGCTGAGGAAATAAGAGGAGAGGCAGCCAGGATTCTACGAAAGGCAAAGCTTCCCACCAGCAATATCACACGCAAGGAGAGAAATGCCATCAAGACCCTCAATGCAGATCCAGACATCATCATTCTACCAGCTGATAAAGGCAATGCTACAGTGATCGTGAAAACAGAGGAATACAAAAAGAAGATTAAGGAACTCCTGGACCCCTCCACCTACAAAAAACTAAAACGAGATCCCACTTGCAAAATCACCAGGCTAACAAATGCGCTGATCAAGAATTCCTCACTACATCCCGACACGCACAGAAAACTATGCAAGACTGAAGCACAGCCACCTAGACTATATGGACTCCCCAAAATACATAAGGATTCAGTCCCACTCCGACCCACTGTGAGTGCCATTGGTTCACCGACATATGAATTAGCTAGACATCTGGCAGATCTCCTGCAGGACCACATCGGGAAAACCTCGTCTTACATCAAAGATTCAGCAGATTTCATCAACAAAATCAGTTCTCTGAAACTCAATCCACAAGACAGACTTGTCAGTTTTGATGTTGTATCCCTGTTTACCAAGGTTCCAGTAAAAGACACTATTGCACTTATTAATCAGATTTTCCCAGAGGATGTAACAGCCTTATTCCACCATTGTCTGACAACCAGTTACTTCCAATGGGACAACGAATTCTATGAACAGATGGATGGGGTGGCCATGGGGAGCCCACTCAGCCCAGTTATAGCAAACTTCTACATGGAACATTTTGAAAAAACAGCTCTAGAATCAGCACCCCACAAACCTAGTGTATGGTTCCGGTTTGTGGATGATACATTTATCATTTGGAGCCATGGGGAGGAAGAATTGATGGGGTTTTTGAATCATCTCAACAACATCCACCTGAACATACAATTCACTATGGAGAAAGAAATCGAGGGAAAACTCCCCTTCTTGGATACCTTGGTCATCCGCAAAGCAAACTTTCAGTTAGGTCACAAGGTCTACAGGAAACCAACTCACACTGATCGGTACTTACACAAAAACTCCAATCACCACCCCCGACAGAAAAGAGGCATAATGAAAACATTAGTGGATCGTGCAAGACGGATATGTGAGCCGCACTTTCTCACTGAGGAAATTAATCATCTAAACCACGCACTTCAGGCCAATGGCTACTCCAGAAATGAAATCCGAAGAGCAATCAAACCCAGGATGAATCAAACAACCAAGGAAAAACAGTCTCCTACAGGAAAAGTGTTTTTGCCATAAATCAAAGGAATTACAGATCAGATGGGAAAGCTTATGAAAAAGCATAACCTTCAAGCAGTGTTCAGACCCACCCGAAAAATACAACAGATGCTATGATCAGCAAAAGACAGTAGAGACCCCCTCACCTCTGCAGGAGTATACCGCATATCCTGCAGCTGTGGACAAGTTTACATCGGGACCACAAAGCGTAGCATCCAGACAAGAATAAAAGAACATGAAAGACACTGCAGACTTGGACAACCTGAAAAATCAGCAGTGGCTGAACATAGCCTAACGCAAACAGGGCACAGTATCTTATTCCAGGACACCAAAATACTGGACAACACTTCCAACTACTTTGTCAGACTGCACAGGGAAGCCATTGAAATTCACAAGCATAAGCAAAACTTCAACAGGAAAGAAGAAACCTTAAGAATGAACAGAGCATGGTTACCAGTTCTGAAAAACACCAGGCTAACAAAACTTTCTATCCCCGACAATAGCCCTGCAGAGAAGATTAGCACATCAAGTACCAATCCATATGCAAAAGAACCTCCTCAGGATACAGTGAAGCCTCCCGCCATTAGCATTCCACACCCTGGGAAACTCTTACAGGATGACTCAGCTCAACCCCACCCCTCCTGAGTAGATACAAATGACCTACATCTTTTCCACACTGTGACACTGAGAGATCTCTGTCTTTTGGTGCTACACCTCTGAAGATGCCAGCCACAGCTGCTGGCGAAACGTCAGGAACTACAATGCCAAGACCACGGCAATACAGCCCGGAAAACCCACAACAACCATCGTATTTTCTACCCCTGGTATATGCACTGCCTGTACGTAAACACCGTGTTCTACAGCCCACACCCATAGAGCTATGGCTTCTAGACATATGGAGCCTGATGTCGTTTCCCCTTGTTTGTTTACATAGAACACAGCTGTGCTGTTTTCGGTTAGCACTTGCACGTTCTTGCCCCAACCACATCTGAGAAGGAGATTAAGGCAAAATGTATCACCTTTAACTCAAGTGTGTTAATGTGCAGAGAAAGCTCTTGCTCTGTCCACATGCCATGGTCTGCAAGGCTTCCACAGTGTGCCCCCCACCCTGATGTGGAGGCATCTGTGGTAATGGTCACTTCTGTACAGGTTGAACCAAATGGTAAGCCTGTCATTAGATTGTTGTCCACCAGCCATCAGTGAAGGCTCCTGAGGAATGACCAGGGAATATTATACTTCTCCTGAGGATGTTCTATGGCACAGTAAACAGATATAAATCATACCTGTAGTTCCCTCATACTTAACCTGGCCAGGGGTATGACTGCTGTGATAGAGGCCATAAGGCCCAACAGTGTCTAGATCTGCCTAGCGGATTAAAACCTGCGTCTCAGGAACATTCTAACCATGCCCTTGATTTTTTGTGCCCTCTCCACAGGTAAGAACGCCCTAT
The DNA here is from genome assembly GCF_028583425.1 of Eublepharis macularius. Lineage (NCBI taxonomy): Eukaryota > Metazoa > Chordata > Lepidosauria > Squamata > Eublepharidae > Eublepharis > Eublepharis macularius. The sequence goes on along the minus strand of NC_072794.1, from coordinate 85,352,711 downwards.
TTAGGGAGGCGTCCAATACAGCACCTATAAATTGCACATCTTGCGAGGCTGACTCTGGACTTTTTGTGGTTTATGATCAGGCCCAGTTCCAAACAGGCGTTTAAGGTCAATTCAACCTGTCTAGACAGGTCTTCTGACAAAGCTGAAATCAGCCAGTTGTCCAGATATGGATATATTGAACAACCCAAAGTCTTAAAATGGGCAACAACAACTGCTATACATTTGGTAAACACCCTAGGGGCTGTGGAGAGACCAAAGGAGAGTACTTGGTATTGATATATTTTGTCTGCACAGGTGAATCTTAAATATTTCCTGTGGGAGGGGTGAATTGAGATGTGAAAATATGCTTCTTTCAAATCAATTACTGTGAATCAAGAGTTGAGAGGCAGTAGTGTCATTACTACATTTAGTATGGGCATCCTGAATTTCTGTAATGTGATAAACTTATTAAGATCCCTGAGGTCCAGTATGGGCCTGAAACCTCCATCCTTTTTCTTTACAAAAAGAACTTGGAATAAAATCCTAGTCGCTCATCACTAGAGAGCACCTGCTGGATAGCTCCCTTGACTACAAGAGCCTTCAGTTCGTCCAACAACTCCAGTCGAGGGCTGCCATCAGGAAGATGCAAACACGGTAAGTAATCAAATTCAACTTTATAACCAAATTTAATTATTTCAAGTACTCACATATCTGTGGTTATGACACCAGGCTGAATAATAAGCACTGAGCCTGTCACTAAACGGTGGCTCACTGTCCCATCCTAGTCAGAATTGCGTCTGACCGTGTTGTTGTGAATCTCTGCTAGGCTGGGATTGAAACCCATGTCTGGATCTGTTGCTTTGTTCCTCTTAGTGAAACCCCTCTGACCAGTCTGGTATGGACAGTTCTGAGGACACACATTGCTCTGATAGGGCTGGTATCGATACTGCCTACTCCTGTAGAACTGCTGGCGCTTGTGCCGTGGTCTTCCTAGCCCTTGTTGGGTTGGTGGCGGGATGCCATAGAACCTGTCTGATGATCCTTCTGCTTCTGCGAGAGGTAGTCATCTGACTTCTCAGAAAACAATGGTCTGACTCTCAGTATCTCTCCTTCCTCTTCAGAGGAAATGATGGGGATCTGGACCTGATTGAAGGGGTCCTGGGTGGTTCTAAGATCTCCATGTCTGAAGAGTGCCAGTCTATCATGTGCTTGGGTTTCCTAGCTTCCTTGCTAGAGAATTTAGACTTTGACTTCTTTTTCCTGGGAGGTTCCGGCAGGGTCAGTACCGAGGTCAGATCCAGTCCTTGCACTTGTGATGGTGGTGGAGACGATACCCTGGGTCAGATCAAGTCTTTCAACTTTGAGCATCAGATCCGGGATGTAGCTGGCTCCGACTGAGCCGGTGATCTTGACTCCAAAGGGTGCTTCTTTCAGCTGTGACCCGAGTCGGACAGGCTCAATGGTTCCCAGGAGATTGGGGGGGGGGGAGTTCGGATCCGAGATGTAGTCGGATCCAACAAGATGAGTAGTTGGAGTCGGATTCAGATCCGGTTGTTCTGTGGTGCCCTTGGCCAGGGTCGCCTTAGCTGCAGGTTTGCGGCCGCTAGTGTCTTCTCCCAAAGGGCCCCTTTCAAGCAGGAGGCCCGTTCTGTGTGTGCTTTTGGAGTAAAGCCCTGGCAGATCTTACAAGTCTAGCTACTGTGCTCCTCACCCAAGCAGAGGAGACAGAGTGAATGACCGTCAGTCCTGGTCATTTTAGTGTTACATTTCAAGCAGTGTTTGAAAAGGGCTTTCTCAGCCATCACTCACAACTCTTCTTCTTTCAGGTGGAGAAAAAACTAGAAGAAAAACAAGAAGTACAAAGATGCAAGATCTCCCAACCCTCCTCAACACTACCGAACCTCTCACACCAGTGGCAAAAGAGGAAATGAGGGCAGAGGGCACTGCACCTCCAGGAAGTAGGCTGTTTCAGCAGGAAAACAGCTGTGCCTGAGGACTGGGAGGCGTTGAGCGCCCTCTAGTGAATTTTTAAGATACAAAATCCTCCAGCTGGCAAAGGCTGTGCATACGCAGTCCCATGTGGGACTGCACAAAAGACTGACAATGAACTCCACTTTTGGTATTGTTAGTATATTATGTCTAAAACTTATGCTTTGTTTCCAGATTTCTGTAATCCTAGTCCTATTGTTTTGCTTATTAGATGTCTTATTGTATTGATTTACATTGAATAATCTGAGAAAGGCAAACTATACATAACATAAATACATAAATAGACTGAGGCTGGACCATCTAGCGAGTATGTGGCTGAGGTGATTTCAACTGATGACCTTCCAGATCACAGCTCAGCCTCTTAGCACTTGTGCAGTGCTACTGTCAGGTTCTGGCAGTTAGATCCCCATAGTACTCCTCTGCACACACTCCAAGGTATGAGTTAAAGTTACTTTATTACAGATCCATCAGTATCAGCAAACACAGACAAGGTAATTGGCAGAAGTGACATGTATAAGGTCGGAGGGGTTAGTTATAGGGAAGGTTCCCACCTTTAGGATAGGGACGGTTATGTTTCTGGTGTGAAGGAGCCGGGGGGCGGGGGTTTGGACAGGAGTCAAGAAGAACTATAGGAGAGATGAAGTTATTGTCGGTTCCCAGGAGGAGCTGGTACTCAAGGACACATTTCCAAGTGGCTGTGAAAATGAAAGTAGACATTGTGGCAGGCACCTGTGAGATAAGCACCCTCAGCTAGACAGGCTCCAAAATGCCACTTCCCATACTCTCAGAGGTTCAACACATAATACAGAGCACAGAGAATACTCATGGCAGATCTGCAGAGAGACATACATGACAGCTACCCTGAATGGGAAATATCTAAACATATACAAAAAGAGAAACACTTGCTTTTACACTTTTCCTTCAATAGGCTCTATTTGTTTGCACTTGTTACTTGTACACACTGCATTTGTAATCACAATAGAGCACTCTTGCAGAACAGCCTTAATCTTTGGTGTACCACTATGCTGTGTCCTAACTTCAGTTAACAGAGCAGATATAGCAAAGCTAAGCCCCTTCCCTGAGTGTATAAAAACATTCTCCATCTGGATTTTAGAGGAACATGTCTAAATTCTACTTGGCACATAGTGCCAATCTGAAGAAAACTTTTTGTCACCTAGCAGGATAGGCTGTTGGAAACACTTTGTACCAGTCCTCTAGGGGCACTTAGTTTATCACATATTTCATCCTTGCCATCATCTGTGTTCTACAAACAACTCACGTACATGTAATTCTGATGCATTTGTCCCTTCTTCTTTGGTTCTTACAATACCACATTAGATAGTTTCAGATGGGTAGCTGCGTTGGCTGGTAGTAGAAAAGCAGGATTCAGGTCCAGTATCACCTTAAAGACCAACTAGATTTCCAGGGTATGAGCTTTCAAGAGGCAAAGCTCCCTTTGTCAGATGCATGGAAAACGGTAATAGTCTTTATAATCCAGGCTGAAGGTGGGAGGGGTATCATGAATTAGTGTATCAGGAAGCTAGCTATAATACATGTTGTAATTAGCTTTTTTAAAGTAAAGATTTTATTTAAAAAGAAAATATATGAATGACAGTAGAAAGTGCATTGAAACTTATACAAAGCACTACATTTGAATTAGATTTAAACTACAACTATAACTACAGGAAAATATATTCAAAGTATATAACAGCAAACTAGATTATGTAATAGTTCTCTTCCCCTCTCCTTAATTGCGTATACCCAAACTTTAATATCAGTGATTTTTAATCAGTCATCTCTTCTATATTTTCTCTCTCTATATATATACATAATACAATTACATGTTGCAATTAGCTTGGTAGAGCATGAGTGCTAAGTGTGGGAAAATTAGCATTCATAATGAAAGAAAAATCCTCTATCCTGATTCAACCCTGGGGAATCCATTGTTTCAAATTTAAAAATAAATTCAATTTCAGATTTCTCGCTTTGTGATTTTCCTTTGAAGATTCTCTGCTTAAGGACTGCTACTTTCAGGTCAGCAATGAAATGTTCTGGCTGACTGAAATGGTCCCCTTTTAGTTTTTGAATGTTGTGATTTTTGATATCAGATTTATATCGGTCTATTCTTTTGCAAAGAGACTGACATGTTTGTCCAATATACAGAGCTGAAGGGCATTGCTGACACTTGATGGCATATAATGTTGGAAGATGAACAAATGAAATGAGCCTAAAATGGTATAGCTGGTCGTGCTAGGTCCATCTCAGGCTGAACACTGAATACTTCTCAAAGCCCTCATTTTTTGGCTCCAGCACTAGGTATACAAAGAAACATGTTGGCCTAAAGTCTGCTCCAAAGTTACTTTCCGAGACTGGCTGAGGGTTGCCAAAGCATGGCAGGCAATAAGTGGCTGAGGGTTGCCAGAGCATGGCTGGCAATCAGTGGGAGGGTTAGAAGAAGGAAAATGGAGAGGTGGGTGGGAGCAACTTTGGCTACATCATAAGATCACTTCCAGGGAAAACTTGGAATTGACATACAGTAGAACTCTAGGAATTGCCAGAAACTCTATGGTTTTACCACAGAGTTTCCACCAATTCCTACAGCTATCCTATGTCACTTCTGGTTTTTCCCCAAAAGCGATGTTGTGGCGTATCCAATGTTGCACTTTTTTTAAAAAAAAATTATCCTGCTATTGCTTGGAGCAGTAGCAGGCAATGGTAGCTAGAGGCCTGACAGCCCCAGACCATCACAGCCCAACACTGGGAATGACTACAGAAAGACCAATTAAAAATTGAAAATAGGAGAAATATAGTTTACTCAAGAAAGTATCTGCCAAATGAAGAGATTAATCAAATTGTAATTTAAAGTACACTTCAGAATCACACTGTATAAACAATGAAAGGAAGAAAGGACATTTCTCTTGGCTGTTGTCTCCCACCTCCCTACAGGCCCATGATGCCTTCTTTGTGATGAGCTGCATTGTGTGTGCCATATATTCAGAGAACAGAGCCAGATGACATTCTTGGCATACTTCAGCAATAGTGTTCCCAGGTGCAGCTCTGCTGTACAAGATGTTCAAATGTGGCAAGCTTAACATTGGAAGCATCTCATATCTTGTATGCAGCGCTAAAAATATCTATTTAATTGCAAAGTTTTCCAAGATCATATTAGAGAAAAACTGGAAATGGAACCCAATGGGAATAGGTTTTAAATTTAAATATTGAATCTCAGCCCAGAAATGACAAAAAAATTAGTGTGTTTTTCTTGGGCCCTCCCCATCCCATGTCTTAAGTGCTCACAAAATACTATGTTTCAAATAGAAATGAAGTTACATTATTGTCATACATGATTATGCAAAATTTTGAAGAAATGAGTGATATTTCAATGGTCCTTTTGCCTCTGTCCCACAGACTAGCAGAAAACTATAACTGCTTCTTTTACCTTCCATGAAAGCTTTTGCAACGGAAAGTGCTTCAGACTTGAGTGGAAGATGTTTTCGACATGTGCATTTAATCTGCCTAGTTTAAGAAACATCCCATGGCCACTACAATAAAGAACTGAAAATGTAAATTGAAAAAAATTATATCCATATGATTAAGTAAGAGCCTTAAAGAGAACCATGTTGTTAAGTACTTCATTGAGAAGAAAATGAAATACAGTAAAATAGAAGCTCTTTTGGAATAAACCACTGACGTGCTATGCTTTCTATGCAAAAATTGCTGTGTTTGGCTCTGCAGGGACATCTGGAATAAATTAGCATGATGTTAAGAATAATGTCAAGTTAAAACATTTAGTTTTGGCTTCTAAAATTAAATATAAAACTCAAAAATTGACATTGTGCTGAAGACTAACTTATTTCTTTGATGGAAGTAGATTTTTTTTGTCCGAATTTTTCAGAATGCTTTTAAAAATATTAAGGCAATGACATTATAGTAGGTATTATCCATGAGAATTACTTCGAGCATCCTCAAAACAACTGAGCAATTGAAATTATGATTGTCAATAGGTTGGATTAGCCAAACTACCTTGGATATAAAACAAGTGGCTGGAACTTGAGTTGGATATGAATGAAAGCCAAGCCATAAAGGTAACAGCCATAAAGGTAATTGATGAAGTTAGACAAGGTAATTGTTTTATCACTGCTACAATTCTGCCTCTATTTTCTGGCTTTATTTGGAGAGAAAAATATACTTTTAAGTAACCTTAACAAAGCTGTCTCTTACCTTATAAATTGCTCAGTAAGTTGCATAGTATCTAGTTCAACCTACGTACTCACTAGAGGGCTCTGGGCAATTCAAACTCCCATCTGCAAGTAATACAATACTGCTCTGCCTTATAGGTCGTTCTTAGGTTTACCAAAATTATAATGTAAGTAAAACACTTTGAACATGCAGGAAAAGTGTGATATAAATATGGATTATAAATAAATACCAACCAAAGACATCAAATAACTACATACATCCAGAAATGGGGAAAATGATCTAGGTATTGCAAAGGTTTAGAAAATGCTCAGGCATATATATAAGGCAAACCAAACTCAGAGGCGGCTCCCAAGAGTCTGACCAAACACTGAGAAACCGTAAGAAGCCACAACAATATTGTAACAAAGTACAAAAGGAATTTAGTCATGTAAGGTGTACACAATAATAAAGTACATTCAAATAAATATAACAGCGTAAGAACATTCATTCATAATAAAGTAACTAGGTGCTTAACAAAAGACCGCTTGCCTCAACGGATTCTTCCAGTGAATCGAACATTTGCAAATTTACTGAGTCCTTTCATCTATACAGTCTTGTAATTCACTGGAGAAAATGGTCACAGTTGACCCGTCGTTGAGGAATCCCTATACAGCTCCGAGTTGGGAAGGGCGGTGCACGAGATGAAGGGCGCACTGCAGAGAATCCAGTCACACCGGGTAACAGGCTGTTCCGTCCAACAAGCGTCCGGATTAAACAGCTTGTTCCATGGTGGTCCTTTCATCAGGGACGGTGTAATAACAACCCTGGTGTGTTTTCCCAACTGGCAACGAATCTACCCCCTCTCTGGTGCCTAGATTCAGCGCACTCAGTGTATAAAGCTTATACATATGCTCAAGCATATGTATAAGCTTTACAAAATTAAAATCCATAGGTAGAACATAACACTAAGAATGTACCATTGTAGACCCCCATTAAATAGAACTTGCATGCAATCTAAACACTCACAGTCAACAGGGTGAGAAACAGGCTTTCATGTAAGAAATTAACTATTACTGGAGCATCAATCGAATTTAATGATGAATCTGGACCAATCGCATGCTATGTTTCATCCATGAGCATAACAGCATAAGAAGAGCCCTGTTGGATCAGACCAGTGGTTCATGTTCTTATGTCCTCTCATGTGTTTTGAAGCCATTTGAAAACAATTTGTTTTACAATGATTAATTTACTACAGAACAATATATAATTCAGGAAACAACAGACCAAATTTCATATTTGAGTCCGTCTGCACTCATCATGCAACCAATTTGATCCAGAGGGGAGAGACTGAACCCTTAGTGTTAACTCCATTAGCAGGAAGGCGATGTGTGCAGTGTGCATGAGTGCATTTTTTCTTCAGCGCTTCCTGGGCAATGGCATTGGCATTGAGTGGCTCATAGGGATTGAATTGCAAAAGGTTTGCTTTGCACTAGGGAGGGAAGCAGCAGACAGCACAGTGCTGTTGGCACCAGCATCTGTGCATTTTTATGCACAACACAAGGAAAGGCCAGTAACATCCATGTGGGCATGCACATGTGGACTTGGGGAGCGAGAGGTCTCCTTCAGCCTCTGAGCCCCTGGTTGCTGCAAAGGCTTATGTTATACAGATTATGGTGAAAATTGAAAAGAAAAAAGCAATTATTAAAGGGGAGCTACACTGAGAAGATTCCAGGCATGAGGTTTGTGCCCATTCAGTAGCCTCCTGCTGCTGCTGTCCTTCACTTAGGTGCCGTGGTGCCAGTGCCACCACTGTGACTAAAGAAGTCCTCCAAAGATAACAGGTGGAAGAGCACCAGGAGAAATTTCACCTTGCCCAGAAAGCCTTCTATCTTTTTGGATTTCTCTGACTGAAACTGTTAACCCAGCATTACATGACAGGGAGGTAGTAGGCATGTGATTTTACACACAATGCAAAGACAGTCCGTTTGGTGTAGAGGTTAAGAGCAGCAGGACTCTAATCTAGAGAAACGGTTTTGATTTCCCACTTCTCCACTTGAAACCAACTGGGTGACCTCTCAGCTCAGGTCACAGCTCTCTCAGAGCTCTCTCAGCCCCACCCACCTCACAGGTGATTGTTGTGAGGATAATTATGACATATTCTGTAAAGCGCTTTGAATTTGGCTTTAAGTTGTCCTGAAGGGTGGTATATACATTGGATGCTATTGTTATTGATTACTATGTTATTAAGGACAGGCCAGTGGCCAGCAGTATCTTTGGAGGTTTAAACAGGGAAACCCAGGCTACTACAAGAGGAGGATTCACCCCTCATCATGGGAACAAAACTATGAGGCACAGAGAAACCTGACATAACAGCAGGATTCAAAGGTAATAATTTATTGGTTTTGTCATTAAAGCAGGATTATTTTTATTTTGCTGCACTGTGCCAATTGGCAATAGAATGCTCTCTTGTTTGTGTACTGTGCTGATGCTACTTTATCATTGTTTCCCATCACTGTGTGTGCCCACTGACACTCTCCTTCTTTGAGGTTCATTGTTGTGTGTGTGTTTTCATGTGCCAGAGAAGAAATTCATTGGATAAATTGGGGGGGGGGTTGGACATGTGATTTTTCATTAAGTGCAAATAGAACTCATTTCCTCCTCCCCCCTTTAAAAGAACAGTGTGTGCCTGTATGTGCAGCCACCCAACACTTGCCTTGACATGCACCTTCCCCAAACATTCTTCAGGGTCCATAAACATGGAACCCCATTGTTGCATGCTCTCAAAGTTGGTGAAGGGAGGACTGCATTCTGTGAGATTTTGGTGCTCCTGCATGCCAAAACAGCTACCCCCAAGCCTTGTTTCCCCACCCCCACTGAAAAGAACCATGTATTGTACTGTATTGCAAGATCCAGAGGAGTTAGCCGCGTTAGTCTGTAGCTGCAAAATAGTACAGTCCAGCAGCACCTTTAAGACTAACCAACTTTATTGGAGCATAAGCTTTTGAGAACCACAGTTCTATTTGTCAGATGCATCTGATGAAGACAACTGTGGTTCTTGAAAGCTTATGCTACAATAAAGTTGGTTAGTCTTAAAGGTGCTACAGGACTCTTTACTATTCTGTGCTGCAAGGGGCTGAAACACATGAAAACAAACAAACAAACAAACAGATCAGATCGGAGCCAGCACTGGCTCACCCAGAACAAAGCAGTTCTGGAACAGAATTATTTTGGAACCTCTGAAACCAAAACTGAAATGGGTATTCTCTCGATGTACACCCCTAATAAAGAGACACCCTTGTCTATCAGGCCCTACAGGATCAGCCGGAGCCCTGACCTTATAAGCCATGTACATTCAATGGAAACATTTTACAAAAATTTACTTTTGAAGTGTAGCTGATATAGTTCTAACTGTATGGTTTTGAGGACATAAAATGACAGAGGCTGCCATGAAGCATGAGCTGTTTGCTATGTATATTTTGCATGAGCCCTGAGCCCATTTGTGGGGAGGGCAGGATATAAGTCAAAACAAACAAACAAACAAACAAACAAATAAATGGCAGGCATCAGTAAGAACAGAAGGGGGGCTTGGGGGGGGTCAGTGAATTTTTAAAAAAATCAACGCAGGGCTGCTAAAGTTTAAGAATCACAGTCTTATTTGGCTGTTTAGTGGTTTTTAGTAATTGGCTTCTTCATTGTCTAAAATACTTTTGAGAAACACAGGAAAAGCAGCTTTGATTGTTGTTGCAACAAGAACAGATGTCTTACAGGGTTTCATTTGCTTAGTCATAACGGCCATTTACATGACCACAATGGGTTCTTTGTAAAGAAAAGCAAACCTTCACATAATTCAGTAAGTAATTGGGATACTTCCCATCCACTACTATCGATATTTCTCAAAAACATTTTATGTCCCTCAATCCTTTCCCAGAAATAAAATAAATAAATAAACTGGCAACCGCCAAATTCTCCCAGCAGCAGCATAAAAGTGTTTAAAGATACGTCCCACAGACACGATGGTGAGTGATATACACAGAGGTCACTGTGTCTGGTTCATCTTCGTGATTTAAACCCCAGCATCAGAGGTCTGTGCCAAAAACACCAGCAATCACTTCACTTGAGCAGCAAGGATCCCATCTCTGAATGGATCCTAGCACTTGTGAACAGTCCTATTTCAACAAAAGCAGCCCTGCTGGAAGTGAAACATCTCACTTCCCTCCTGAGGGTATGACTTCTCCTGAATTACAAGGTAGGAGCTAGGGTATGTAGGTAGAGAGGACCTGTTGCTGCCTTGCAAACTTGCATATGATGCAAGTGGTTATTATAGCACCACAGAAAGAAAAAGCAGGTTATATGTCTCTTGTGAAAAAATCTGCATAAGCAAATTATTCTTGTAAACCATCCATGAAGACAAGTGGACACACAACACAGGGTATTCTAAGAGAGACTGGAAAGGTGGAGAAAATACTATTATGATGTATTGTCGAAGGCTTTCACGGCCGGAGAACGATGGTTGTTGTGGGTTTTCCGGGCTGTATTGCCGTGGTCTTGGCATTGTAGTTCCTGATGTTTCGCCAGCAGCTGTGGCTGGCATCTTCAGAGGTGTAGCACCAAAAGACAGAGATCTCCCAGTGTCACAGAGATCTCCCAGTGTCAATACTATTATGCTTTAATTGAAAAGGTGCTCCAGTGTTAACCATATGGGTCCTAACGTAAGAATCTAAAAGGCAGACAGCTAGACAGAAAACGGATAGGGGTTTTGCAGAGTTTTCATAACAGCATGAAGCACTATTGTACTAGAGACACACCTAAAAGATGAGACCAGTTGGAAGGAATAAAATTTAACAGGAGAGTAGTCCAGAAACAATGTTTATCATCACTTTGACATGTGTAGGGAGAAAAAAAGGAAGTTATGCATTCATCTAGTGTCATGAATATGTGTATGAATGCATACAATCCATACATATACACACACACACACACAAACATTCTGGGAGTCTTCATGGTTTGGTTATGTTCTATATACTTCCCCCCCACCCCCCATCCATGACTAATTCATGGTTTTCCCTCAGAATGTACCATGACAAAATCACAGCCCTTCAACATAAGAGCGCTGCCCGCAGGCACTTTAGGTTAAAGCAAACCGTAGAAAACAACAGCTCAGAGGACAAATACAACCACAAAGCATTCTGCTATCAGATTGCCACATTCTTGTTTGAGTGTTCACTCCCAAAAGCTATATGCTTCAAACGATGGTGAAAAATGGTGTGCCTGAGAAAGATTCTCATATAAGGGCAGAGTGTGAGCTTAGTATATGTTTGTTGTAGGTCATGTACACTACTAACAAGTAGGGCAGGGGGTTAGAAAACAGCTTTTGAGGCTAAATTGTGGGGAAAATTAGAGAGGACTTCAGTTGATTGTAGGATTTTTCATCCTATGGGCTATGTGCTGTCTGGGGCCCCATTGAATGATATACAGTCACATCTAGTTTGGTTGAAATGGCCATAACTCTATTTCATTACAGCCCTTTGAAGCATTGGCAAGGCATAAGGCAGTGGACCCCTGGCATTGAAAGGACCTTCACTGTTTGATGCGCTGTACCACAGCAATCCTACTGGCAACCATGGGATGGCAAGTGATGTACTGCCACCAACAGCTACTGGATGGCCCTTGCCACCCCTTTAGACCACAGGGGTGAGCCGCCTATTAATGTACTGCTCACCTCCTTGGATCCAGCCCAATGCCTCAAAACGGCCAAACCACGTCAAGTTGTGACTGGCCACCCCAGCTGCCCCAAAAGTGAGGGTGGGCGGGCAAAGAAGCATCTTGCTCCTACTGATGCTAGTTGGGAATGGTGCCAGCCACACATCTTCCTATGGAAGAAGGTCTCCTGGTGAGCTTCTCCTCCTCTTCTGTAGCTGAACTTCGCCTTGCCCCAGCCTAGCCCTTGGATGCAACACAGCCCATGGTAATTATGCGAATTTCCTTTATACCTAATCCATGCTCTATATAATAATAACACCCTTAAAGTCAGCTGTAATAGAACTAGGCATCTCTCAAATTTAATAAATACCACTAAGGGAATTAAACAAGCCTGTATTTTTGTCCCTCTACTTTTTAGCTTTTATATCAATAACATGATTATCCATTTAAGTGATCCAGATTTCCATCCTCATAAACTATTGAATTGTGAAATCCTGGTGCTACTATATGCAGATGACACAGTCATTTTATCAAAGACCCCGATAGGATTGAAAAGGGCACTGGAAGCATTCATCCAATACTGCAGCACAGATCATCTAATAATAAACTCTCAAAAAAACAAAATTATGGCATTTGGGAGGAGACTCAAAATTGGGGAGAAGAATATAAATAGCCACAGGTGGCCAGTTTTAAGTATTTAGGGGTAGTATTACAAGCCTCTCGTTCAAGCAAGGCACATTGCAATTATGTAGGTGATGCTGGGCAAAAATCGGCACATAATATAATTAAATTTCTGCATACTAAGGGTAGTCATTATATTCCGGCAGCCCTCAAACTGTTTCAGGCTAAAACACTGGCACAGCTATTTTATGGGACTGGGTTAGGGCCACCCTCTTCATACTTTGTACTTTTGGAAGGGTGCAAACTAAATTTTTGAGAGCTGACCTTCAATTGCACCACTGTGTTTCAAATTAGAAGCTACCCTGGTTGTTCGGAATTAGTGTATACCAGAACGTTGTTAATGGATGAAAACCCAATGGTTACAGCATGCAGTACAATGTTTTTTGTGAGCTTATCTACATATAGTCTACCGCTTAACAGAACATGCTGTATTAGGCAGATCCAGAAAGTAAAGAATGTCCAGAAGGAGATAAGAATTTTAGACTTCTGAAAGGGAAAAAACTGCCACTACGCTTGTATATGTTGTACAAAAACAGTCATTATTATTACAGGGGGAAGGGGTAGTTTTTCTGAAATTCAGGAGTGGCTTACTCAATATACATATCTTGGCTATTGCACAGAGATCAGTCTAGCCCAGATATGGAGGAAAGTGAAACCAGCCCTCCTGCAGCACTGCAGTATTGGTTGTGCTTCTCAGTAAAACTAGCTCTAGGAGCTGCTGCATCAGTGCAGCCAGCTGACTGTGAACTTCCCCCAGGATCTGGAGTAGTGGAGCCACACCAGGCAGCAACCATGGGCATCATGCTATACCACTGCTGCAGTTGGGTGGCTCGTGCCTTCCCCCAGGCCATGGAGTAGGGGCCATGCCACAGAAAACAGCAACCCCAGGTGTCGTACCAATACTGCTGCACTGAATGGCAGTGTGCAGGGCCTGCTCACTTGGCCTACTTCCCCTGCCCTGCCTGGGAAGGAAGTTAGCTCCACTTGCAGCCACTGTGTACCAGACCAGGTCACAGCCCAACTGGTTCATGGCCTGGCCTGCCTTCCCCCAGGAGGGAGAAAGAGCCAGCTCAGCTCACAGTGGCTATGCACCCTCCCACCTCTGCATGAACCCGGCTTGTGGTAGCAAAGGCTCCCTGGCCACCTAGGGCACCAAATGATCCTTGGGATGGCCCTGCTCAAAGTTGGAGAGGTTAAGTGAAAAACCCACTCCATCATGATTTCAAGAGGTCAGATTAATACTACACCTGGCCCAGCTAAACTAGTACTTAAAACTCAACTACACCTGCAGGATTCAACTGCAAGGTCTCAAGGGTTACGCCAGGTCACCTAGGATCACTGGAAGAATCAATATTCTGGATTAATTCAGTCTCCTCTATGTTACTCTAGACAACTTACAGTTAGGGTTGCCAGAGTGGTAGCGGGAGAAAATAAAATCTAAAAAATGGCCCTGGGTAACATCACGCCTCTAGGAATTGGCTGAAACTTTATAATACAAGCATTGAGTTTTTGGCAATTCCTAGAGATGACTGGTATCACTTATACATTTTCTCTGGAAATGACATGAGTCCTCTCTAGGGATCACCAAAAAGGTTTCATCCACTTCTTAGAGAGGCATGATGTCACTTCTGGGTTTCTCCAGAAGTGATGTCATGCTGTTGGCCAATGGCCATGCAATCATGCTCCCCTGAGGTCTCCTGCTGGTTGCCAGGTCAGCCCTCACAACTCTACTTACAGAGCAATCCTATGCAGTCAGAAGTATGTCCTGCTTTATTCAATTGCACTTACTCCCAGTTAAGTACATTTATCATTGCAGTCTTATTCAACAGTTGCACATTCATTCAGATTTACCAATCACAACGAAGTTGGTATTGATTTCTTAATGGAATTGTTGATTAATTGAATTGATTTCTTAATTGAATTGTTGAATTGTTTCCTGAGTAATAATATTACATTCTAAAAACTGCAAACTTTGAAAATCAGCTTGTTAGTACTGTCTCGCACCCATCTGCTTTGAACCCAGTGTTACCCAGTGAAGAGGTCTCCTTGCGAGTTGGGAGAATTAGCATGCAAGGAGAGGTAGCGAGAAGCGGGTAACTTCAAGATCTTCTCTACCAATGTATACCAGGTCCCTTCCCTTAGAGGACTCCTGAAATGACTAAGAATGTGTTTAAAAATGATTTTTATAAAAGGGATATCAAAAGCAATCATACAAGAACATAAAACACACACATAGAGTTTCCTAGGAAAAGCAGAGAGGAGGTTGGGTAGAGTTTCAGGCTCTGGGGCTTATAGTTACCAATACAGAAGGGAAATAGCTCCAGCGTCAAGTGCTGCATGGCAAGAAGGGAGAGAGGGCCTCATACATGCCATCTGAGGGTGTGCACTCATGGATCCGAAGGGCATACACAAGATGAGGCAGCAGGTAGTCCAATTATACTGTGGAACATACCCTGGGGCAGGATTGCCTCTTTTGTCCAAAAACAATAACTTAATGGGACAAGATAAAGAACTGAGAGGCTGTCTCCAAGGTGAGACAATAAAACTGGGTATGTTTCATTAAGCCCTCCTGGGCAAAACTAGAGTTATCATTGATGACTGACAACCCATGATAGCTGGATAGGTGAGACTATCGGTTCCTGAATGGCTCAGGCTGGAAGAAAGGATAAGGGAAGATCGGTAGGGCTTGTTAAGGAGATTAATTCAGGAACTCCAGGAAGACCCTATTGTCTTCGGATCTTTGCACATCACTGGGGCGTGGAGGCTGAAAGATGGTCTCGCCTGGCACTTCAAATGCTGGTAATTTTCTGTCTCTTGGCTTAGGCAGCATTTCTGTATTTAAAACACATACACATACATTTCCAAAATGTATAAACTGTTATTGAAATTTGAAATGGAAGAAGAAAGATTGTATGGTAAAATGAGCTAAACATTTTGGGTATAATTTACCGATGGACCAGTGAGAGAATACGTGGGTAAAGGGGCTCAAATTTACTTTGAGTTCCACACTTAAAGAAATTTTGTATAAAATGATGTATTGGTGGTATGTCTCCTGACAAATTAGCAAAAATGAGTAAAGGTATGTCAAATAAATGTTGGAAATGTGAGCAACATTTTATCATCTTTGGTGGACTTGCTGTAAAGCTAAAAAAAAATTATCACAAATTCACATGACAATACAAAAAATGTTGATTACTATACTATTTAAACCAGAAGCCTTTTTGTTGGGATTAATGGACAAACAGTTGAAAAATCAACATGGTATTTTATTTCTATATATGACCACGGCAGCTAGGCTTTTATATGCGCAAAAATGGAAAAGTACAGAATTGCCTTCAATCAAGGACTGGATTATGAAAATGACTGCGTTAGTGGAGATGGCTAAACTTACAGCTTTGATCAGAGATAAAATGTCTATTTTTATGGTTAACTGGAAACCCCTTATTGACTTTCCGCATGAGACAAGGAAAAATGAACTGATGATTTGTGGTTTTGATTTTTAAGAAGATAAATTTGGGGGAAATAAATAGAAGGGGAGCAGTATTGGAAAAGGAAAGTTTTGGAGATATTAAAACTAAAAGTACAATGTTTGTTAAAATATGATAGGTGTTGTAGAGAAAAATAGAAAATGAAACACGTATTATTGTTTTTTGTTATTTCTAATTTCTGTCTCTCTCTTTTTGTACTCTCTACTTCTTTCTTTTATTTTCTTGCTCTTTTTACTTGGCTTTTAATTCTATTAATAAAATAAAATTTTCTTGGGAAAAAATAAAATAAATTAGGTCTTACCACTAACAGCAGTCTGAACTAGGAACGCCATAAAACAGAACTGGGCTTTGTATTCCCAATGTGGCATTGGGTTCTCAATGGAAATCAGCCCTCTAAACCTGCTATTTGCCCTGACAGGATAAATATATGTCTTTTTCTCTGGGCGGGTGTGTGTGTGTGTGTGGAATCCCAGCTTCAGGAAGACAATATACATCAGGAACATGGTGGTGTGGGAGAATTCCCCTCCTCTAGCTAGACACTAGAGTCCCTATCCAATTTTTGCTTTCCACAGGAAAAGAGACAAGGAGACCAAGTCACCAGTATCCAACAACTCATCAGTAGCCAAGGTCCACCCCTAGAAAGTGAATCAATGATCAGCTTTTCAGTGGAAAGGGGGATTGGAGCATCTAAATAGTACCCAACAAGTCATCTGTGCCATTTCTGATATTTGACTGGGCCTTAAAAGGTGAATCTGAACAGGAATCATGCTGACAGTGTCCATTTGCCCCCACAGTCTAAGCACAAGGAAACTGAAACAAGGGAATGCTTTGTGCTTGCAGCTGGGTACTGCCTGGTTCTGTTCTGTAGGTTTTTTCCACTGGCTGAACCCAGTGCCTGGTTGCTGTGAATAACACTGTTTCTGTTGGGCAAAAATGACACTGTTGTGAATGACACTGTTTCTGTTAAAACGGTGTTGCTTGCTTCATTTTGATTTGGGTGAAATGGATGTGATTCTCTGATGTGATGTTGGTCCACTTCCTTCATTTTGGTTCTGGGGAGATTCCATTCTCTTACTTCAGTTTGGTTCTATTGAACTTTTTTCTGGGATAAGGTCAGCTTGCATTTGGGAGTATGCCTTGGCCATGGCAGCCTTGCCCCAGCGTGTTTTTGCAGTAGAAGTCAGTTTTGACTTTTTTCCCGTAGGAAACAATGGAGTGGCTGGGGGCACCTTGTTCAGGGGCCCACAGAATTGGACACTGAAGTCCAATTTTCCTGAAACTTGGGATATCTTTAGAGGACAGTCAGGTGTAGGTCCCCTGCAAATTTGGTGGAGTCTGCTTGCAAAACTGCCACTCACAGCCCCCAGGATAGCCCCTAGATATTTTCCTCCATAGGGAATAATTGCAAGTGTTGGGGCACCTTATTTTGGCGTCCAATGTTCATGAACCTGGGGGAGGGGGTCTTTGAAGGACAGTCAGGAGTAGATTCTCTCCAAATTTGGTGAAGTTTGGTTGAAAGTACACACACACACCCAACTGCCCACTGGATAGCCCCCCGAGTGATTTTTCCATAGAAAATGATTGCCAAATTTTTACCAAAAATTCAGTAAAAATTTGGAACACCCAGGTTTTGATTTGGAACCTGGATTTCACCAAATCAGCCAATCTTTGGTATTTTAATCCAAATTCTGAACTGAACTGCGCACCCCTGCCTGGATGTGATCAGAATATGATCAGTGTGGCCAGATCATACTTTTTGAGGAACAGCTAGCATATCAGACAAAGCTGATGAAAGGTACTATATGCCACTAGAAATACCAAGCTGGGTCTCCAACCATTGGCAGCACCTCAAGCTACAAACTGGCTTTGAAATCAATATAATATGGTTTTATTGTAGGGAAGGAACAGAAACAAGGGATATGAAGGGGAAAGCCAATGGTGCAAGAGGACTAAAGGCTTCCTATCAAATTCCATTATGTAACTGCTGCCAGTATCAGTGCCCTTGTAAAACCAGGGGAATGATGTTACATGCAGCATAACAGAGATCATAAACAGGATAATGAAAATGTTAAATCAGCACAATAAAGAAATGTCACTATGACCTGATTATTCTTGCTGGCCCCAACTCAACAGCTGGTAATTTAGCTGTCAAGGAGCTTATTGCCGTGGATCTGCAATCTGTCAGAAAGAGTTCCCAGGAGAAACACACAGTGACTGCTGATTCTTTGATCTGCCATTGTGTATGGGACTCTCTTTCCTCTTGGTTACTGGGAGTACAGCAAACGTGAAATGTTTGTACTGTTGTAACCTCCTTTCTGAATGAATTAGGTCATGCTGGGCTAACTGAAATAACATCTTTAAAATATGGAAAGAGGGAATGTGCTAAGGATGAATCTCAGCACCTAAATGCACCATTCCACACCATTATCTGTGTTGGTTACATTTTAAAATCTGCTCTC
Source organism: Eublepharis macularius (assembly GCF_028583425.1). NCBI lineage: Eukaryota > Metazoa > Chordata > Lepidosauria > Squamata > Eublepharidae > Eublepharis > Eublepharis macularius. Next base: position 85,334,236 of record NC_072794.1, on the reverse strand, counting down.
CCTCTAAGGAGCAAAGGTACTACAAATGCCCCCCCCCCGCTTCATTTTATTCCGTTACAACCTTGTACAGAAGGATGACACAAAGAAAGAGTGGGACTCAAACAAGGTCACTCAGTTAGCTTCATGGCAGAAAGAGAACTTGCGCCCAGATTTCCCTAGTCCAGCCCATAGGTCACATTGGTTCTTCTAAGGCACTCTGTATGGAGGTATCTTCACAAACACACGTCTACCACTGCCTCTTATTATATGGAATCTGCAGTTCTTAGTCCTCTTCTGCTGTTTCCTTCTCCCGTCTCTCTTATGTTCTGACTTCTTAGAAGACTCAAGAACTATAATTTGCATAAAGCATAATATAATTTGCATAATTCTACTTGTATTTGAAGAAGGGAGCTTTGACTCTCAAAAGTTTACACTCTGAAAATCTTGTTGGCCTGTAAGGTGCCACTGGACTCAGATCCTGTTGTTCTGCCGCAGACCAACACAGCTACCCACCTAAACTTGCATAATGCTGATTTAGATGACTAAACTGTTTCTTTGTGCTTCAAATGGACACTGTGTTATCCCAAAAAATCAGGCATGACTAATGAAGCATCATCATCCCCCCTCCCAGAAACAAAAGTGGAGAAAAAACAGTTTTAAAAGTATTTTATATATTGCCACTGGATTCAAATAATAAAGTTTTCAAATATGGATATTTTAATTAATTTCTTTATTTACTTCCTTTATACCCTGCCCTTCTTCCCACTGGGGAGCCAACTTGGCTTACATTGTATTCCTCTCTTCCACTGATTCTCACAACAACCCTGTGAGGCAGGTAAAGCAGAGAGCATGTGACCTGCTCAAGGTCACCCAGCAAGCTTCCGTGTCAGAGTAGGGATTCTAACATCCGCCCGCCCCCCCCCCCCCCGGCCCAAATCCTAGTCCAACACTCGAACCACTATGCCATGCCGGCTCTCACTGTCACTTTAGAAGGCATTCATCCTGCTTTTTCTTTTTTGCAAACTTGAGGATTTTCTACTCATGAAAATGGCCTCCTATAATTTCCTGATCTAGATGTTCTCACTGGTACACAGAAAAACAGCAGGCTTGTGAACAAAAGATAAGCAGAAGAGATGTGATGGTGCCCCAGAGTGAAGCAAGCATTTTCAATTATAGAATACTTTTAAGATTTTATACAATACATGCCATTGTTTTTCCATTTTCAAATTATGTTGTTCCATACAAAAAGAATTAAAGTGATAAAGGAAACATAAGGACTGTTCCCAGATGCTGCTGTACAGCCTTATTATTTTTTCAAATGCTATGTTAAAAGCTCAAGTCTGGTCCCCATTCCTAAGGCTCCACATTCCTGCCTTTTAGTTGCCTCAAAGTTTATGTTTCCAATTATATATTGAACATTTGACTTGCTTGTTTAGATGGGATCAAAACAGATAGCAACTAGACTTGGGATGACAGATGCAGCTGTATATTCTAATTGATTCTAAGGTAGAGGAGACAAAGGAAACTTTTCTTTTATACTATGGGATGATTGCTAACAGGTGTATTTGCCTGCAAGAGCGATTACCTTAAGACAGATAAAAAGGCAGACAATAATCTTGCATACAATTTACTAATACCTTCAAACAGCTGACCACCTTTCCACCTAAGAAAGAGCCTAAGGCAGCTGACAGGTATGTATGCTGTATATAAATATAAAACTTAAAAACAATGAACCTGCTGCATCACAAGATAAAACAGCAACTCTTCATACTATCTATCCATATACAAATGTGGCACCAAATAACAAAAAGCCCTCCAGATCATGCTGTTTATAGCACCTTCTAAAAAACATTCAAGAGGACGCATTCCTCTTCTAGTAGTTCATTGGAGCAATAAATGAGGCTCAGGATAATTCACAGTCATGTACAATGGGTAGAGCAAGCAAAGACCACTGAGAGGAGAACAACTGCAAATGGGTTCATCCCAGGAAAGAGAAGAGTCCTTCAGATAGAAAAGCCGCTGGTCATATAAGGGTTGAAAGGTAAAAACCAACAACATATACTGAATCTGGAAACATGTTGGCAACTAATGAAGTTGTTTCAGAGCAGAGGTTTAATGTTCAAATCAGGATGCCCCAGCAGAAAATGAGTTGCCACATTCTGCATCACTGAAGTTTCTGAGTTAACATAAAGCATAATACAGTAGACCTGGCCGTATGGATCCAAACTATGGTTATTTTAAGGCTGTCCTACTGTAATGCACGCTACACAAGTCTACCCCTAAAAACAACAAGAAAATTATGGTAGGTACAGAACACCATGGCTTGGCTACTATCAGCCGCCAAATGGAATCTGCAAATACTCTACTGGTTACCAATCAGTTACTGGTTTCAGTTCAAGGTACCAGCTATCACCTGGTGATGGAGAGTCATAGTTGACTTATGGCAACCCCTCCTGGGGTTTTCAAGGCAAAAGACTAACATAAGTAGTTTGCCATTACATGCCTCTGCATAGTGGCACTGGTCTTCTTTGGAGGTTTCCCATCCAATTACTAACCAAGACAGATCCTGCTTAGCTTCAAAGATTTAACAAGATCAGGCTTGCCTGGACTATCCAGGTCAGGGCACAAAGACCTTAGAAGCACTGGACCCACATACCTGCTGGGCCACCTCTCCTACAATGTTCTACTGTGAAAGCTCCACTTATCTGAGTAAAGCCTTCTAAAGTTGCCCCTGGGCAAACAGGTAAAATGGGCACTTCCCTCTCCTATCTATGCACATTCTCTGTGGTGGCTCCTACATAGTGGAACATTCTATCTGAACCTAGGAATGCTCCCATGCATCTATCATTTTGCAAAATGTGCAGAACAATGTTGTTCAGGAGGGTATTCTTGTTGGGGCAAAGCTGCAGTGTCAAGGTTCAGCTAAGGAAGTGAATTTAATAGGGATAAAGTCTTTCCTACACAAATTGTCTTGTTGCTTTAAACAGATATGGTTGCATGTATTGTTCTGCCCCCTTCCCTGCTGTATCCCATTCCCAACCCAACAACGTTATTTTGTCTCATTGGGAACTTTTGCAGTTACAGTCAAATGTTATCATGTCTTGTATTTTGCTCACTGATTGCATAATGTTAGCATATTTTTTAATCTGCTTACTTACTAGCTGAAAGTTTTTATCATACTTGCAATCTGTCTTTGGTCCCAGTGAGAAAAGTGAACTGTAAATGAAAATAAACAAACAAGTAACAACATTGATGTTATAGTCACATGGATCAGTGGAACAAAGTCAGCAGAGTTTAGAAGAGGGGATATTTTCTGTCCAAGTTATGTAACTAGCATTGGGGATTCACAGGAAAGCACCTGCCATGTCTGCCTAACTTACAATTTCTAGCACTGTATTTGTTCATTGCCTGTTTACCTCAGCACCCTGAGGAGTGCAGAGCAGCTCATGTCAACTCTCCAATGCAAATTAAGTTGATAGTGATTTCCTGAAGACAATTTAGTGAGTTTCAGAAATGATCAGGAATTTGAATTTGGCCTTTCAATGTTCAAGCACAATACAAGTCAAGAAATTTATACAATTTATCATATGATGTCTGGCTTGGATGTGGGTGGTGAATGGAGAAAATTGTTGTCTAGAGGCCTGTGGCAGCTCTTGGCAGCTCAGGCCACAACGGTACATCTATTCTGAGGTGCTCACAAGAAAGGTAAGCATACAATTTTTTAAAGTTTCACATTTCTATTTTAGTCCCTTACAATAACTGATTTAAGGCAGAGGCCAGCATGATTCACCTGCTTGTTTGCTCAAAACCCTGCATGCAAGATACTAATATTAATACAGTAGAAATAGAAAATAGCTCCATTATTTAGGTAACCAGATACAGAAAAGTCATAGCTGTTGCCATTCTGCTGCTCATGGGGTTCCTAGTTATTTAGTGGCTGGCCTCTTAAGTGCACGCGTAAAAAGATCAAGTTGGTGTTCTAAAGAGGTTACATTTGAAAGGAATATAGTGTGGAATTAATTAATAATCAAATAATCATTTTGTATCCTAAGTCTTGGTTCTGCTTGCACTGTGTCCTTTGCCATTGTGAGGCAGTCCTCCACCGCACAGCCTGTTCCTCCAACCCTAGGGACTTCTGATCCTGCAAGTCCGGCACCTTTCCATCTAGTCCGGTACCTTTCCATCTAGTAAAGCCCCTTCCAACTGTATGATTCGATGATGATTCTAAGTGAAAAGTATTAGTGCCCAGAGGTGGACTGGGAGGAAAAATGGGCCAGGAACCCCATCCACAGCAAAGGAAGGAGAAAAAGGCAGCCCTGTTTCCTTCACCATACAGGGCTTGGCTACATACTTTGTTGCCCGCCCAGCATGGGCCAGGGCTGGGCTGTGTGCCTAGGCTTACCAGGAATGGTAAAAAAACCAAAAACCCAAACACCACTATATCACTTCCAGGTTCAACTCTATAGACTTTCCAGCAATTCCTAGAGCGACCCTTTGTCACTTCTGGGTTACACCTGGAAGTGACATAGCAACATGAGTGATATCACACCTCCCATGTTCCCACCCTCAGCCCTCCCGCCAGTTGTCAGGCTCAGTCTGGCAACCCCACACATTCCACATGGGGTTTGGACTGCTGTCTCATGATGGCACCCCTTGCTTGTGGTCAAGGTGGTGTTCCCTCAGACCATCAGCCCACCAGGATGTTTCCTGGAGGCCTTAATAGCCAATCTGCTCCTGCTAGCACCAGAAAAATGTGTTCCATAACAGAGGACTGCCCCCACAAAGGATGCAGTGCAGTGCAAGCAGAAGCAAAGCTTAAAATTCATGCCATAATTTCTATTCCAGGTAGTTAAGCTTTTTAGGACATCAAATCTTTAATTTCTGCTTGTTTAATCTTCTAACCCCCTGCACACTCCCCCAAGCATTTTTCCAGATGCCCAAACCAAGAACCTTATGAGGGGAGATAAACTGAGAGCCCCCCCCCCCCAAGGAGTGACACAAGGTCATTGAGTGAGCTTCATGGACAAGTGGTGGTTCAATTGTAGCCCTCATCCCATGCTCTGACCAGTACATCATAATGGTTCTCCTCTCGAAGATGCTAGTAGTAGAGACTAAACTTTCTTTTCTAAATCATTCTTCTCTATATAATTTAGAAAAGGCTGCAACTGAGAATAAAATGGACCATTCTTATGCCAGGGATAAGGTGGGACCACCAGAAAGAACTGGAATGTGCTTTCAATATCATTCACCATCTTAATGTCATCCCACTGCATATTTTACAGATGATTAATTAGCATGGCCATGGCCTCTATGAATATATCTGTAGGCTGCAATCTATTCATACTTACCTGGAAGTAAGCCCCATTGAAAACAATGGGGTTTCCTTCTCACAAAGCATGCACAGAATCAGCTTAAGCAGAAGAAATATACCAGAGAAAGCAGTTTGAGGATTGTAGCCTTAAAGTGCAATCCAGCAAAAGTCAACCTCTACTAATTCTCATTAAAATCAATTCAACCGGAGTTAAGCTTTTGCAACATTGCACCCATAGACTATAAAAAGTTACAAACTTATTTGCACCTGCAAATCATACTTGCACAAAATGGAGGGCAAAGGCTGAAAAATGCAACGCTAAAGATCTCATGAAAAATTTTGTGAGAGCAGAGGCATTAACCCAAGTTTCCTGGCCAAATTCTACTGAATCCCAAGGTGTAAAATAAACTCCTCATGTGTTAAGTAGCTACTTGGTTTCACTGCAATAGTGTCCTGATTTCTATTGTGAATGAAGAGATTGCCAGTGTGTTAAGCTGGAAGGGGGTTTTGGGAACATTTTGGAAAACTCTTTTATGCAACATACAAATCTTTTATTTTATATGCACAGTAGCTGCTGCTCAAGTGATAATTTTCTGACGTATTTTAAAAAAATCCTTAACAGCATCAGTTCAAGTTTAAGGCTATTTAGGAGTTTACAGAAGTACAAAAATTTATTTGAATGAATGGGGTTACTTTCTTATTTGTTTATAACCTATAACAGGCACAACAAAAATCCTCCAACAATGTATTTTAAATCCAAAACATTGTTTACCAGATATGGATCTAATTCTAGTTTATAACAACTTGGATTCATATTGTCATGTTTATGTTTGACCTATCAACTCAGGGACAAAAAATTAACATAAAACAAACATAGAATATTACAATCTTCCCTTACAATAGCCTCTTGTCACCAAATGCAATATCAAAACAAAAAGATGCTACATGGCTTTGAGACTTTGAAGATTCTTTGGCAAACCTGTAGGGAAAGTGGGTTCCAACATTCTGGAGCCCATTCTGCATTTCCCCCTTCAATATGCAGAGGACAGGCTCTATTATGAAAGCATCTCTGTGTGTCTTTAAGCTGCAGTTCTTTGCTATGGAGGAGGGGGATTAACAAGTTAATTATATTTATTTACTTCATTTGTAGACTGCCTTTGTCACTGAGCCTAAAGTAGATTTCAAAATATAAAAACCATTCAAACTGAAAACATAAGATATCCAATAAACTGTAACAACAGTTACAGGTAAGTGCAACACTGTTTTTGTCATTGTTCTTCTGTGCAGTCCCACATGGGAAAGTAACAAGCTACTCACCAGTGGGGGTGGGGGTGAGAAGAAACATGCAAGCAGAGAATAAAGCACTGCAGTTCCAACAGCAGCATCTGCTCTGGAGTTTGTGTCAATTGAGTAGTATTGTATGAACGTGTCTGCTGATGCCCAGGTGGCAGCCTGGCAGATGTTCTGAAGAGGAGTTCCTCACAGAAAGACAGCTGATAACGATTGAGCCCTGATGGAATGAGCTTTGATGGTCATAGGACAGGGTGTCCCTGCTGAGAGATAACAACTAAGTGGCTGCAACAATCTACTTAGAGAAAGACTGGCCAGAGACAGGCAGGCCCTTTCATGGGCCAGTGTAACAAATAAAAAGAGCGTGTGATTTTCTGAATGGTCTCATTCTTTGTAAATAGTACAACAGTGTTCTTTTGGCATCCAAACTGTGGAGTGTTCATTCGAATTCTGAAGTGGGATTTGGAAAGAACACTGGCAATGTAAGCTCTTGGTGAAATTTTGAAACTACCTTGAGGAGAAACTGGAGGCTAGGACGTATGATGACCTTTTGTGGAAAAAAATTGAAGGAACGGAGGGTATACTCTCAGAACACCCGATTCATCTCCTAAGGGAAGTGATGGCCATCAAAAAGGCTACTTTCCAATATAGCAGGGCAATAGGACGATATGCCATGGGCTCAAAGGGTGATAACATCAGTTGGGCTAGGAATAGTAATAGGTTCCACTGAGGTACTGGTGCTGACCTAGGGGGAAAGATTTTGATCATCCCCTTAAGAAATTTTCTAGAGGCATAGTGTGAAAACACCATCCTGCCATCTATGGTTTCTTGAAAGGCCAAGATGGCTGCCAGGTATGCCTTTACCAAGAAAGTTGATAGACCCACTTCGTAGGAGTGAAAGGAGATAATCAAATATAATGGGAGGGGGCATGTGAAGGAAGAGTGCCCCTCATTAGTAACCTATTTGAGAAATTTGTCCCATTTTAATTTGTAAGAGGTCCTCGTAGAGGGTTTGTGAGCATTCAGAAGGCTTTGAATCACTTCTCTTTAGAAGGAAAGATTCTGCAAAAAAGGAGTCACGCTGAGATTCTCAGTGTGGCTATGTCATGATGGAAACCTGCTCTCTCTGTATAAGATCTGGTTACAGTAGCAGTTGGATGTATTGATCCTTCCAGTGGGGAATCAATCCTGTCAGGGACAGAATGGGGCAATAAGGATGCACTGTGTCCTGAAAAATCCAATCCTGCATATGACTCTTGGGAGCAGAGGAGTAGGAGGGAACGTATAATAGAGTCTCCTGTGGAACGCATCTCCCAGGGAGTTGAGATCCCACCCTGCTAGGGAGCAGAAGGTGTTGTTGAAGTTTGCAAATAGGTCAATATCTGAGGAACCCCACTGATGAAAAATGGGCCATATGTATTTGATGTTGATCAACCACTTGTGATGAGGACGGAACAAGCGGCTGAGTGAGTCTGTCCTATATGTATTGTTGTGCCAGCTATATGTATCACTTGGGGATGGACGTTGTTTTCTATTGCCCATGTTCATATTTTTGTCACCTCAGCACACAGAGTCAGCAATGCCATTCCTCCCTGTTTGTTCAGGAAGTGCCGTGGTGTTGTCAGTGTGTACCTAAACTCTCTTGTTGCGTAGCAACCCTGTAAAAGAAGTAAGGGATAAAGGATCACTCTCAATTCAAGCACATTAATATGTAGACCAATTTCAGTAGCAGACCAGGTATCCTGGGCAGAAAATTTTTGGCAATGGGTGCCCCAACCTGATAGGGAAACATCAGTAGTGACTGAGATTTCTAGGTGTTGAATGCCAAATGGCATCCATCTGAGGAGACTACCCTGAAGAGACCACCATCGCAGAGAACAAACAATGGCCCTTGTAATAGATAGATGCCTCTCATGATAATGGAACTGAAATGTCAAAACACCAGTTTTGCGATGGTCTCATAAAGAGTCTAGTAAAGTGGACTGCATAGGTGGTAGCAGCCATTAATCCCAGTAGCCTCTGAATGGACTTGGCTGATTGAAAACAATTAGATTGGAATGTTTTAACTAGAGATTGCAAGGAGGTTGCCCTTTCTAAAAGCAGGTAAGCCCTCCCTTCCATGGAGTCCAACCTGGCTCCGATAAAATTTATGTTCTGCAAAGGAGTCAGGGTGGACTTTTCCCAACTGATTAGGAGGCCCAAAGTAGATACCGTCTGTAGCATCAAATGAATATGGTCAGAAAGGAGGTCCCTCAACTGGGGGACTAAGAGCCAGTTATTAAGATATGGGTAAATGTGGCAACCCTTGGATCTGAGGAATCCCACAATAGCAGCCATGCATTTTGTAAAGACCCTGGGGGCTGAAGATAACCTGAAGGGGAGGGAAATGTACTAAAAAATATGTGTGCTATACAAAAACCTGTACTTAGGGTGAATGCTTATATGAAAATAAGCATATTTGAAGTCTATTACAGCAAATCAAGAACCAGGTTGTAGAAACTGAACAGTGGACAAAGTTGACATTCTAAATTTCTCAACATTAATAAACTGGTTTAACTGGTGGAGGTCTAAAATAGACTCAGTTCCACCATCTTTGCTGTCAACCAAAAAATATTTAGAATAGAAGCCCAGCTGGGAATCTTCAGAGGAAAGCACTTGAATAGCCCCCTTCTGTAATAACTCATGAAAAACAGAATGCAACTGTGGTGATGTAGGGACAGTTGAGCGGCCTGGGGGGAGCAATGGTGCAAATGATAACCAAACTAAACAATGGAGAGCACCCAGGAATCGTCTGTTATGGCATTCCACTACAGTAGGAAAAAGGATAATCTGTTCAGGAAGGTCCCAAGATGCACTGTGTGCATTTCGGTTAGTCAGAAAAGGGGTTTTGGCCCCTGAGAATGCTTGGATGACTGTGGCTGTGATTGTTTAGTCCTGGGCTTGGAGGAACATCTCCCACCAGAACATTGGTAAGGACTGTAGCTTCTTTGTGACTGGTAAGAATGGTAAGGGTACCTACTGGGACGTTATATTAGATCAATTGTTGTTGTTCTTGGTAGCGATATCTTGAGCCCTGCTGGAAATGCTGTTGCTGCTGTTGGATGGTGTTGTGGAGTGTGTGTGTACTATGTGCTGTCAAGTCGCCTTTGACTTATGGCGACCCTATGAATGAAAGACCTCCAAAATGTCCTATCATTAACAGGCTTGCTCAGATCTTGTAAACTGGAGGACGTCGCTGCTTTTATTGAGTCAAGCCATCTCATTTTGTCTTCCTTTTTTCCTACTGCCTTCTACTTTTCCTAGCATTATTGACTTTTCCAGAGAATCTTGCCTTCTCATAATGTGACAAAAGTATGATAGCCTCAGTTTTGTCATTTTAGCTTCTAGGGAGAATTCAGGCTTCATTTGATCTAGTACCCACTTATTTGTCTTTTTGGCTGTCCATGGTATCCACAGAACTCTCCTCCAGCACCATATTACAAATAAATCAATTTTCTTCCTGTCAGCTTTCTTCACTGCCCAACTTTCACATCCATACATCATAATGGGGAATAACATTGTTTGGATTATCTTGATTTTGGTTCCCGGAGATATATATTTATCTTTAAGGATCTTGTCTAGCTCCCTTACAGCTGCTCTTCCAAGTCTCAATCTCCTTCTGATTTCCTCGTTGCAGTCTCCTTGTTGGCTGATGATTGAGCCAAGGAATAGAAAATCTTGGACAACTTCTATTTTCTCACTGTCATCTTTAAATTGTGTAACTCCTCAGTAGTCATTACTTTTTATGTTCAGTTGTAATCCTGCTTTGGCGCTTTCTCTTTTAACCTTCATCAGTAGTTGTTTCAAGTCTTCACTTTTTCTGCCAGTAATGTGGTGTCATCTGCATATCTCAAACTATTAATGTTCCTTCCATCAATTTTCACTCCACTTTCTTCTAGATCTAATCCAGCTTTCCTTATGATATGCTCTGCATAGAGGTTGAACAGGAAGGAAAATAATATACATCCTTGTCTGACACCTTTGCCAACTGGAAACCATTCTGTTTCGCCATATTCTGTCCTAACAGCAGCCTCTTGTCCAGAGTACAGGTTGTGCATCAGATGTTGTGGCATCCCCATTTCTTCTAACACTATCCATAGTGTTTCATGATCCACGCAATCAAAAGTTTTGCTGTTGTCTATAAAACACATGCTGATTTCCTTCTGAAATTCTATTAGCCATCCTAAATTTGCGATCACTCCCAAAGAACAGGCAGTTTGATGGTTTTGCTTCATTTGGGTGAGGGACTCATCCCTCTTTTTTGAAAATAAAGGAGTTCCTTCAAAGGGAAAACTTTCAATCTTGCTTCGTTTGTTGTACAGTAGGGCTGTTGATTGAAGTCAGGCATGATGATGTAGGACTATAGCTGAGACCATAGAGCATGCAGAACAGTTGGCTGTGTTCTTACTGGAAGACATCTGTTGCTTTGCCAACTTGACTGCTTTACCCTGAAGGACCCAGAATAGAGATTTCTTGTCCTCATGGAAGTCTAGAATATAATTAGACAGTCTTTTCCAAAGGAAAAGGTTATAGGAGCCCATGATTGCCTTGAAATTAGCGATCTTGAAATTTAGAGAGGCCAAGGAATAGACTTTCCTGCCAATGTTGTCTAATCTCCTGCCCTTTAGGTCAATGGGGGAGGAATGAGAGCCATACTTATATAGGGATTGAACCTCCTCTGCCACTGGAGAGGAGGGGCGAGGATGGGTGAATAAGAAGGCACAGTCTTGTTGTTTCAGCTTGTAATAGTGCTCAATCTTCTTAGATATTGCTGGTGCTGAGGCTGGTCTCTCCCAGATACCGTGGGCGATGTCTAGCAAATCCTCAACTGCAAGGAAAGACACCATCGCGAGGATTTGGAATGAAGCGCCTATAAAACCTTACTCTTGGGCTTTGTGGTGGAGGCAGATACATCCCAGATCTAGTGCTTTGGCCACAAGGAGCATCTGCTTGGAAAAAAGCCTGAAGTCCTCATTTGAGGACAAAGGAGAAGTGTCTCCCACTGTTTCCTCTGGTGAAGGATCAGAAGTTACATTGGAGATAACGTCAAGATGGGATGCTGCTGCTGCTTCCTCTTCTTCCTCCAATTCTGAGTCTGGAAGATGTTGTGGCTGGAATCAATGAGCTGAAGTTGTCAGTTCCAAGGATATTGCCTGACTCAGAACTGAGGGAGCCGGTGGTGCAGTTGGCATGAATGGAGCATTCTGTAGCCCCGACATGAACTCCTGGCAATTTGGTGCAGAATTCAGCACCGGTGTGTTGAAGGACCAAGGCATCGAAACTTATGCGATTCCTGAGGTTGTCAGAACCTGAGGACTGGTTATAGCAGGTAGATGAACCTAACATCAGAACCATAGACACCGAAGGAGTTGGAACCAATGGTACTGGAGCGGAAGTTGACTGCATAGGTTCTGTTTCGGCCGAGATACGGATAGGGTCAAAATCGTCAATGGAGCTTTCCCCCTGGTATTCATGATGCAAGGAGGGAGCGAGTGGAGGCGAGGGAGTGGTTGCAGGTATGATCTCCTCCACAATCTAGGATGGTATCGACGAAACCAACAGATGCTTCTGATGAGAAGAAGTTGGGGTGCTTCGACTTGGATTTTGACTTTTTATTGGGCGGTTCCAAAGAAGCTTGTTCTGAGCATCCCAGTTCAAGGGAGCATCTCTTAGGTCGATCGGAGGCCCTGTGGTCTTAGCTGAGCATGGTTCCAAGTGAGAGATCAGAACCAAACACTGTAATTTTGGCAGTTCTGAGTGCCCCAATCTCGAGGTAGCAGGGAGATCTACCTAGGAGGTAATGTCATGCTCAACAGATCATTTCCCAGTTGGCTTGCCAGATCTAGAAAGCACTGTCTCCCTCATGGCAGCCTTGAGATGAGCAGCATGGTTGCTATGGACCTTTGTAGTGAACTTTGGCAGATGCGGCAAGTTGAAATGTTGTGGGCCTCATTGTGACAGAGAAGGCGCAGAGAGTGCTCATTGGAGTGCAGCATCTTCGTGTTGCATTTTGAGCACCTCTTAAATAGTGCTTTTTGGGACATGCTGATTGATAGAAAGTAGACGAAAAGGTAAGGAAAGTAGGAAAAGAACTCTGAAGAGAAAAGTGAGTTGGAGCGGAGCAGAAAAGAACCTCTAAGGCAGTGAGAGAACTATGGGAAAAGGTGGCGGTCCGCGATTTCAATGGGAAAGTACCACACATGCACACTGGATGGTCCAAGTGCCCTCTATAGATTCGGAGCTAAAGAATCTCTTTCTGTAGTTGGCCTGCACCTGAGCAGTCCCCATGTTGGACTGTATAGAAGAATGATGACGGACCATTGAGAACCAGTTTGGTGTAGTAGTAAGAGCGGTAGAACTCTATTCTACAGAATCAGGTTTGATTCCCCACTCTTGACTTCAGGGTGTATAGATGCTCAAATATGATGAGTAAAAGACAGCTCTCAGCCATAGCAGTATTACTTTGCATCTACCCTGAAAGAGTGTTTCTATTTGGAGTCATAAAACCTCCTAGTGGAGGGTCATTCAATATTCAGGAGAAATGTCACACTTGTATGGTGATTACTATAGAATGGGCTGAGTGCATTATGCTGACAGGTGCATGGAACTCAAATCTTGAGGAAACAGTGTTCCTAGTTGAATCATGCCTGGTATCAGAAGAAGTGGCATGTAGTTCTGTTTGGACCGAGCAAGTAACTTAAGAAGTAACAAGTAACTTTTTACTTGGGCCAAAAGGGGATATAATTCAAAATGTCCCTTTGAATAGGCAAATGACTCTGAATACTAAAGGAAAATTGGTGGGATGTGTAGACTAGGCAACCTGTTCATACATGTTGGAACATATCCCCCAAGGAGAGGGGATCGCTTCCTGTTCTAGAAAAAAAATGCTCCTGCTTTGGCATTAATCATAGAAGTGAACATGTTCACATCTAGAACTACCCGCTGCAGGAATATTGGATGTAGGTTGACATCGTTTAAACCCATTCATGAATGGAATTCAAGACAGTGCTCAACTCATTTGGTGCTGTGTCTTCTTACTTGTTGAGGTAAAAAATTGCTGTGGTATTACCCGTTTGGATTTGAATTTTTTTTCTTTTTTTTAATGCTTAACTGCGATGATACAAGAGAATAACTTATGGCTCTGAATTCCAATACATGAATATGTACTGTCCTTTCACTGTCAGACCATTCATTCTTATATAATAACATCATCACAATGTGCACTTCAGCTCTGCAATGAAGCATCTGTTGTCGGAGTAACTTGATGTTGTCTAGTACTACAAGGTACACCTATGAACTAATTAATAGTCCGATCATCACCCTGCAAAGGACCTGCAGATTTGTCTTGGGATATACAAATTTTATGGATAAAGAAATGTGAGGATGCCCTGAAAATTTCTCAGAAACCACTTTTGCAAATTTACATATTTAGCTTGGCAACATCCAACATTGTGCCAATGCAGATAAACTCTTGGTAGGCTCCAGCCATGACTTTTTCTAAAAATCACAAAATCTAGTTCTTGGCCTTCCATAAATAGCTCAACATCAGTCACCAATTGATTCCAAAAATGTTGTAGTGATGAGCCAATCACTCGGATACAGTAAAAAAAAAAATAACAACCTAGAGCTATGAGATGGGCTAACCTTAGTGCCTTGCAGCTGGTGAACACCCTGGATGTTGTTAAGAAAATAAAAGGGGGAAAACTGTGTATAGAATACCTTGCTTCGGTATTTGAATCACAGATAACTTCTGCGATCCTACCTAATGGAGATATGGGAGTAATTGTTCCCAAACTCCAGGACAGCAAGCCAGCAATTAGCCTTTAAGGATAGTAGAGAGGAGAATGTGACCATTCTACCCGTGACATTTGAACTAGATCTAGGTGTCCAAGATCTAATATAAGCTGAACACCCCAATCTTTCTTATGGACTAAGAAAAAAGTGGGGAAGAAGCCATAATTGGAGTCCCTTGAATGACCCCTTTGCCTTGAAGAACCAAATTTCTTCCCCTAATGCTAATGAGGAATTATTTGCAATTGCAGTAGGTAATATACACAGAGGCAATTCCTTGAACTCTAAGCTGTGGCCATTGTCCATTATGACTAAGACTTGAAAAACAAATGTCACTGATCACATTCAGGGAAGTAGGTTGTTAAACCATTTAGAAGGACCGTAGGGTCCTTGTGATGTTGTGAGTGCTGTGATGACATTAGGACTATACAGAGTCCTTCTTCTCACTTGAGGTAGTAGTGGTGAACTGGAGGGACGTTGCAACACTGATCAGTTGTGTTAGTGATCCCAAGAGAGTTCTTTTATATTGAGAAATCCTCTCATTTATGTAAGAAGGGATGTACCCACAAACAAAGTCACCTATTACAGACTTAGTCTCGGGGGAAGGAGTCTGGGAATTTAAACCAGGGTAACACCACGTAAGGACTACTTCTGCCATACTTCTCATGAGGCATTGACAGCGAGTCTAGCTGTGTTAATCTGCTGTGTACACAATGTTATAGTCTCTGTTAGTAACAGGGTGACCATAGATTTTCACCCTGGGAAGTCAGCAAAATAAGACGACAGCTTCTCCCAGAGGAATGGAAGCCATCCATAATAATGCAGTATTTATCGATATGCCGGTTTAACAAACTGAGGCAGAATATTACCTTTCGCCCAGTCCGTCAAGTTTTCTGCCCTACCTGTGAGGGGGAGTAAAGTGTAAAATTGATGCATTCCTTCTGTAACTGGTAGAGATGGTGCTGGGGGTTCCACCAAGATAGCCAACTATTAAGTTTGGCCTTATACAAAAATTCAAACCATTTAGACGTCACTGGTAGTTCAGCAGATTTCTGAGGATAGGAAGCCTATGACAGAAAGTGAATCCAAGTAGAGGCTTGTCACTCATCTTTGGATCTGACGAAAAAGAAGTCCAAGATTTGTATCTTAGACATTCTGGACACTTACTCAGAGAAGATTTAGCTCTGTTCCATATTCCCATTATGCAACAGATCTGAAACTGTCCCAGATCTGACCACAGCAGTTGGTCATGGTGCACTGGAATGCATCGTGTTGGTTCCAACTGTGGGCGTGGATCTGACATATGGTGACTCTAATCCCTTAGATCTAATGAGAAAAGTTATCAGATCTGATAGTGTTGACGGGAATCTTTGAGGGTCCTGCAACAGGTCCCGGTTCCACTCCCTTTCTGCAGCTCTCTCTCACGGGCTGACTGAAGAAAAACCCCTTGACCTCAGTATTTGAAAATGATGAATGGCTCTGATGAGCCCTAGCTTGGGGCAAGTCTGCCTGTTTTAGGTTTTGAGGAAAGTCTTGGATCCGTGGGAAAGTCTTGGATCTGAGGAAAGGTCTCAGTTCCGAGGTAAGGTCTTGGATCCACTCGGTTCTGAGGAAGGTCTTGGATCCAAAGGAGGTTTTGGATCCAAAGGAGGTCTCGGAGCACAGAATTTTTCACCCATCAGATCAGACCTAGATGTGAAGATAACATGGATCCAGCCTCAGATGGGTGCTCCTTAATGGCATATAACTTAACTGCTGGGGTGATTGGAGCTCGGTGGACGCCCTTTAGCGGCAGATTACTTAGCTGCTGGGGGGGGGGGGTCATAGCTCACTGAATGCCTTCTTGTGTTAAATAACTTAGCTGCCTGAGGCCAGATCTTCCCCAACACCCATCAGCGGCAGATGACTTCGCTGCATCAGGGCTGGAGCTTGTTGGATACCTGTTAGTGGCAGATGACTTCACTGCCTGGGGTTGTGGCATGTTAGATGCTCCTTAGCAGCAGATGGCTTAGCTGCCTGGGGGTCTTAACTGCTGGAAGAGCAGAGCTCAGCAGATGCTCCTTCGCGGAAGCAGACTTAGCTGCCAGAGGAACAGAGCCTGTCAAAATGATTCATCAATGTTGGCCACCTATAGTAACACATCAGTGTACCTCATGAAAAATGCCCTCTGAGGCTATCTGAGGGGCAGCAGTAATAACAAGAGAAGTCAAACAAACTGGGTCAAACCTCTCTCAAAACACATGAGACATAAGGAGGAGTGAAGATATTCCAAAATTTATTTTCTCTTCAAGTAAAAATGTTAAATGTTAAAAAAAAAAAAACAGAACTCACGAGTGAGGTTATTCTCTTCACGGCATCTAAGAGAGAACTGAGGGGAAGGGGGGGGGTTGCTCCTCCCAGATAGTCATGTGACTGTTTAGGCAGGAAAATGAGCTGGGACATGACTGGAAGAAGCAGCCCCCTAGTGGAGCTTTATGGAAGCACTAGAAACTTCTCTGGTCCGTAGGCCTGCGCATGCGCAGTCCCAATGTGTGCCTGCACAGAAGAATGAAGATAAACAAGATGATATTGTATTTCTAAACAGTTCACACTTTGGAACAGAAATAAACAATGCATTAAGATATCTATGTGATGGTAGTTTTTAGAAGATGATGACATTCCTAGTTCTTTAATGTCAAAAGTGGCTTACCATTGACTGTTAGAACCATGGGAAGCTGTTAACTGGAGGTGGGGAGAATTAGATTTGACACTCTGTGTAAGTTAAACCTTTCTTTAGATTGTACCGCTGACATGAAAAATCCCTTCTGCAAGATTTCTTCTACTTCTACTGTGCAATGGCATTTGTATACGGCATAGCATATGCAGTTTTCTGTTTCCTCATTTCAGGACATCCATAATTTAATGACGTTTTTGTTCCACTCTAATTTCAGCTTACACGACTGGTAGGTGATTGACAGTGATTGAAGTGAAATCACAAGCTCATGCTAAATTGCCAGAATATTTACGTATTTCTTTTGCATTGACAAAAACTTCAATGGAGCATATGGTACAAATAATGGGATATTTAGAAATCAGGAGTGCATAAAAAATAAGAACAACTTGGATATATAAACCATTTAGAAACTATACTGTGCCTCATTAGAAAAGATATATATTTACCTAGCCTGCCCTATACTACGGAAGTTCGTGGTAACTAGAGATTGTGGATGTCTTTAAAGATCAGATTCATTTTAAGACCAATCTTACTCATTTGCACAAATATTTAAAAACCACAACTAACTTTAGTAGAGGAATGCTGTTATATTTTAGAATGAAAATGTTGTTTCATTGCATACATAAGCAATTTTTCAGCAAAAAAAAAGATCTCTTGTAGAAATGTATGTGGCACATGAATACAGTTGAATATGTATGTTTCAGAACACTTAATTGGCAGTTTTGTGTATCATACATTATCAGAATCATACATGATCATAACTATTGTCAGTTTTGTGTATCATACATAGCCATGATCCTACCATAGCATCATACTAAGTGACAGTCAGAAGCAATGCTGCATTTCTGTGAATGCACGGATATAATCTCTATTGTGAAACCCTGGTCAGAACACCTTCTTAATCATAAACACCTACAAGTATCAATGGAATTCCATGATCAGAAATGTTGTTTAAAGAGGCAGCCATTGGATAAGAGTGAGGGCAAATTGTGGTGTTGGGACTCTTCCTCCCATGCTGTTTCCCTGAAAATGGCTCTTATGATCTGCTTTATGTTCTGAATGGAAAACTAGGCACAATAATGGGCACCCTCTGATCTTGTCAGTTCTCAGAAGCTAAGCAGAGCCGGTACTTAGATGTGGGACCACCAAGGGAGGCTCTGCAGAGGAAAACAATGGTACACCACCTCTGCTCTTTACTTGCCCTGAAAGCCCCAGCAGGGGTCATCATAAGTCAGTTGTGACTTGATGGCACTTTACACACACATACAATGGGCACCTTATTTTTTTCAAGAACCACCACTTTGAACTTTGCCAAGAAACAGTGGGTAGCCACTGCAGATCTTTCAGCACTGGAGTAATATGATCCCTGTATCCCACCCCTGCCAAAAGCTCGGTTGCTGCATTCTGCATGAGCAGAAGTCGCCAGTAAAGTGCATGTAAAGTGCATCACAATAATCTAAACTGGATGTAATCAGAGCATGGCTTGTCAGGGAATAGCCAAAGCAGGTAAACGGCACATGCCACAAGGGAAATCCATCTGTAGGCCATGGTCTAGCAGTATCCCCCAAGCTATGAACCTGTTCCCTCACGGGGAATGCAGCCTGTTCCGGGACAGGCTGACTCTTCAGACCTTTAGCAGCTTTCTTCTTGATCAGCAGCACTTCAGTCTTTTCTGGACTGAAATTCAATTTACTGGCCCTCATCCATCCCATTATCATATCCAGAGGCATATGTTCAAGACACCCACCTAATTCAGTTGTGAAGGAGAAACAGAGGCCCATTCCGCACAGCACACTTTAAACTGGCAATGTTGAGCATTCACACTGATTGGTGATGAAATGACTTGAGGGCCCATCATTCTGCACTGCATGAATTCAAAACGATTTGGTGTCTGCTGATAAGTTGAGATGTGTCTGTTTGGAAATATAGTTTGTGGAGGCTGGAGCTGAAATCATTTTTTTAAAAAAATTTTTTGCACATGTGGTAACATTGCAACATTAGAACCCACCCTCCCCTGTATTTGCTGATTGGGCTGTCCCCTGCTCACTGGAGAGGCAGGGGTGGAGTCCTGGAAGAAAACATGTACTTCTCATGCTTGTTCTATTCTCATTTATTTTCTTAAAGCCAAGCCAGGAAAAAGATAAAACACTGCTGCTTCATTCCCTCCTGGTAGCTTCCCTGCAGCTTTGTTTTGCAAACAGCTGTACAAAATGCTTGTTTTTTCCCTCTTTGATATTAGAATACGCTGGGAGGGAGGGAAAAGCAGTCATTTAACCCTTTCCTGGCTTTTAAAGCTGGGAAAAATGAGCAGTAACATTATAACTAGAGGAAGGCACGATCCAAACCCCCCCCCCCCGATGAAGCTGATTGTGGATCCGCGCCGGAGACGACTCCAGATCACCGATCCACACCAATGAAGTCCCGTTTCCGATCTGGAATTGGGGAGGCCAAAGCAGAGGAGCACCCCCCCACACACACACTTAGAGCAGGGGGGGAGTTTTTAACCCGGCGACGAGCCACCTCCCCTCAGAGAGGGGACGTTTTCACACACACACACGCACGCATTTAGAGCAGGGGGGGAGTTTTTAACCCCTCCCTGTCTCTCCAAATAGAGAGACACACACCCCATCAACATGTTTCAGCCAGCTTTTTTAAAAAAGCAGGGATAGAATCCTCCATTCCTCCCCACCCGATTTTAAAAGCAAGCAGCCAGTCTTCCAAAAGCATATTTTAAACAGGAAGAAAGTAAAACCAGGATCCACACGGATCCTCGCGGATCCTATGGTTTTTTAAATAGGAAAAACACAAATGAAACATCAAATCACATATCACAGCCAGGTCCACAGACTGAAATATAAAAAAAACAGATCCAAAAATATTTGGCGCTGCCACGGTGAAAAAACATGAATCTGAGACATGGATCCTCATGAATTCATATGATTTTTACATTGAAACAAAACAAAAAGGCTGTCAAATTTTAGATCTTTTGGTCCCATTTGTAGATATGGACATAATCTGGTTTTGTATGGTGGATTTTGGGTGGCCCCATGTAAAAATCAAGAGGAGCCATGAGGAGCCATGCTTTTGAACCACGTTTTTGCGCTGTGGCGCTGCCACAAAGCAGTGGATGAATGATTGTTTTGGTCCCATTTGTGGATATGGACATGATCTGGTTTTGTATGGTGGATTTTGGGTAGCCCCATGTGAAAATCAAGAGGATCCATGAGGATCCGTGCTTTTGAACCATGTTTTTGCGCGGTGGTGCTGCCACAAAGCAGTGGATGAATGATTGTTTTGGTCCCATTTGTGGATATGGACATGATCTGGTTTTGTTATGTGGATTTTGGGTGGCCCCATGTAAAAATCAAGAGGATCCATGAGGATCCGTGCTTTTGGAAACATGTTTTTGCGCCATGGCGCTGCCACAAAGCGGTGGATGAATGATTGTTTTGGTCCGATTTGTGGATATGGACATGATCTGGGACTGTATGGTGGATTTTGGGTGGCCCTACATAAAAATCACGAGGATACATGAGGATCCATGCTTTTAGACCATGTTTTTGCACCGTGGGAGTGCCACGAAGCGGTGGATAACTGATTTTTTGCCCCTTTTGTGGCAATGGACATGATCTGGGATTGTATGGTAGATTTTGGGTGGTACCATGTAAAAACCTAGAGGATCCATGCGGATCCATGCTTTTGAACTGTATTTTTGCGCTGTGGCGGTTCCACGAAGTAGTGGATGGCTGAATTTTTTGGTCCCATTTGCGGAAACAGACATGGTCTGTGATTGTGTGGTGGATTTTGGGTGGCCCCACTTAAAAATCAAGAGGATCCATGCGGATCAGTGCTTTTTTAGCATGTTTTTGTGCCATGGCAGCGCCATGGATTAGTGGATGCATGATTGTTTTGTTGCTGTCTGTAGACTAGGACATGATCTATAATATGACAGCCTTTTTGTTTTGTTTCAATATAAAAATCATAGGAATTCATGAGGATCCATTTAAAATCATCTGGATCCAGCTTTTACCCACTCCCTTTTAAACACACACACAGAGCCGCGAATGAGGTTTTCCCACAAAATACAGTGTTTTAAAAGCAGGTTAAAAACAGAGAGTGACAGACAGAAAAACAGCCATTCCTCCTACAAAGCCCCGTTTTTTAAAAAAGCAAAAAACGCTTGGAGTGCCCATGGCTACAGAACACCCCCTTCCCCCTCCCTCCCCTGGGTCTCTTGAGTGCATTGCTGCTCCGTGGTTGGAAGGAAGCCCTGCTAATCAAGGAAAGCTGGGCTTCCATTCGGGTTTCCAGGGCGACAGAAGGGCATTCCCCTGGCTCCGTTGCCCCGGGAATAGATTACTGGCGCCTGATTGTCTGCATCCCCGATCAGATCCCAATGGCCCAAATCAAGCCCTGATGAAGCCCCGCCCCCCCGAAAGCTGGATCGGTCGCCATGGACGGCACCGATCCCCCAGGTCCCGATTGCGTGAATGCCATTATCGTGGGTATTTTCTATCGTAATGCTGATCGTGCCCATCTCAAGTTATAACCCATTCCTAGCTTTGGAGAAAAAAATGAGAGGACGCTCATACCACTGAAGGAAGAAGGGGAAAGCAGCCGTTTAACCCTTTCCTGACTTTTAAAGCCAGCATGGAATAAGCAGCAACATTAGGGCTAGTTTCTGGCTTGGAAAAAAAGAAAAAGCGTGTGTTCATTCCCGGGAGGAATGGGTGAACGGAGAAGCAGCCTTATGACCCTTATCTCGCTTTACTGATAAAAATGGTGGAAAAGGAGCTGAGAGATCTGAGGATGCTCGGAGTGGTTACCAGTGGACAGACCAATCAGCTCCTGGGGGAAAGGAAGACAGGGGCACAAGAAGCAGAATGGGAGTTTTTTATTCTGCACAGACATAACACGTACTAGTAGCAGCTGGGCAGCAGCTTTAAAAAAAACTATGGAATTTTTGCAGGGCAAAAAAATGGGGAAAAGACAGACAAAAACTGTTTCTGCTCCCCATGACTCCCTTGCACATGCAGAACTCTGGAAAACATGGAAAGCAGAATAGATTCTGAAACACTGAAAGTGACCATACGGAAAACACCAGAGATGTTTCTTTGTTTGATGATCTTCACTTACAGGGCAATCCAATGTTGCCAATACTGTTAGATGTATCAGTGACATTCAATACAGCCAGCCATGACATTTTAGTGGACTGATTGCAATCAATGTCTGGGACAAAAGGGACTGCCTTTTGTTGGTTTCACTTGTTTCTTGTTGGCAGAAAACTGGGGGCCAAACTAGATTGTTTAAATATGGCAATGGTGTCCATTTGTCCAATCCATGGATGCTGTCATGTTTAGTTTGGCACGAAGAGTTACAACAGGAGAGGCAGTTTCAGGTGGGTAGCCATCCTAGTCCGCAACAGAACAGTAAAATTTGAGTCCAATAGCTCCTTAAGGACTTAAGCAAGATATTCAGGGTATAAGCTCTCAAGAGTCAAATCTCCCTTTGTCAGACAGGAGAAGCAGAGTCAACTAGCAGACCGTGGGCCACTCCAAGAGTCCATGTTATCCCCAACACTCTTAGAGTTAGATTATGAGTGGGTTGTCACCAATATACTGATGGCATCCAGCTTTATATGTCATTATCTAAGTCTCCAGGGACATTTGTGAAGGTGTCTTGAGGCTGTAGTCAAATGGCTGTGGGTACACAAACTGAAGTTTAATCCAGTCAAATTGGAGGTGATGCTGGTTGGGAAGGGAGAATGTTTGGCTAGTGTTGATTCTGAGTTACATCAAGTTAATAGGCTGGGGGTGCTTCTCAGCCTTGCTAAACAATAGGTGGTCAGTGCTGTTGCTAGGAGTGCTTCTTTCAATTACATCTAGCTTATAAACTGGCCCTTATCTAGATCATTCTGGCCTGGCTAGAGTGATCTGTGTTACCATAACCTCCAGATTAGACTACTGTAATACATTGTATTGCACATGGGCTGCCTTTGAAGACATTCCGAAGCTCCAGCTGATACAAATCTCCTTGCTCAGCCACTCAAAACACACAACTCCAGGGCTGTGTCAATTGCACTGGCTATCTATTTGCTTCTAGGTACCCTGGGCATATAAGAAAGGGCCACAAGAGCCAAGCACCAGCTCATCCCTTCATGCACTCCCTCTTTTGAACTGTGTACATATTAAGTCAAAGAATCATCATAGCTGTCATATGACCATCTAGCCTCTTCTTAAACATCTCCAAGGAAGGACAGCCCACTACCTCCCAAGGAAGCCTTTTCCACTGGGGAACTGCTCTGTCAGGAAGTTCTTCCTAATATTTAGCTGAACACTCTTTTGCTTTAATTTAACCTGTTGTTTCTGGTCCAACTTGATGAGGCAACAGAAAACAACTCTACTCTATCCTCTGTGTGACAGCCCTTCAAACACTTGGATATCATATTACTTCTCAGTCACCTCCTCTCCAGGCTACATATACCCAGATCCTTCCACTTTTGTTTACATAACTTGGTCTCCAGACCCCTCACCATCTTTGTTGCCCTCCTTTGGATGCATTCCAGCGTGTCAATATCCTTCTTAAACTATGGTGCCCCAAACTGAACACAGTACTTCAAATGAGGTTGTAAGGGAATGGGCATTAAATGCAAGGACTACCAACCTCTGCATCCAGAGAGAGAGAGAGAAGCAGGCAGACAGACAGACAGACAAAACAACTGCCTGAAGGGAGGAGGATGGGCATTCTTCTCCCCACTCTCTGTGATTGGCCAGCAATAAGGTAACAAATTGGAGCTAACAGGATTGTCAGGAGAAAGTCGAAGCTTGGAATCTGACCAGGGAAGATCAGACTGATATTCCTCGGTGTGAAGAAAATGAGAGAAAAGTTTGCCCATACTGTGACAGTGTATGGTTGATAAAAAGCTTTTAGTTGAAGAACTAAAGTGGAAAAGCCAGCACTAGTTTTACTGAGACAGAACTGGGAGTGTGTGATTCGCAGAGGAAGTGGGTAACAAGGAGACTCCCCTTCAGCCAAAAGAACAATGTCTAGTGTCTGGAAAGAGGGTATGGACTCTGAAGAGTATCCTAGGTCTGGCGTAAAAAGAAAAGTGTACTGCATAAAAGTCTGTACACCTAAACTGTGAAGTTAAGTCAATTAAGGAACTTTGCTATAAGTAACTTAAGTCTGTAAACACCACCCTCTCACATCTAAGTACTGTAAATATTTGAAACTAAGTTTGAAGAACAATATTGAGCCTCGATGTATTGTCGAAGGCTTTCACGGCCGGAGAACGATGGTTGTTGTGGGTTTTCTGGGCTGTATTGCCGTGGTCTTGGCATTGTAGTTCCTGACGTTTCAGTGTAAGTGACACTGAGAGATCTCTGTCTTTTGGTGCTACACCTCTGAAGATGCCAGCCACAGCTGCTGGCGAAACGTCAGGAACTACAATGCCAAGACCACGGCAATACAGCCCGGAAAACCCACAACAACCATCAATATTGAGCCTCATACTAGTGAAGTATTCTGATCAACAAACAAAAATTTACCTCAGTTTTCCTTTCCCTTCCTATCTTCATACCAACCCTGCCTGTTGAATAAACCTGCTGTTTTTGAACTTCTCTTAGACTCTGGTGCTATTTCATTTTAAAGGAACATTGGCCTCTGCTTTTCCCCTACTTAAACTTGGGCTGGGTAATACACCAACTATACATACTTACTGGAAGTGTAGGACAACAGTTGCATCCAAATACACACTACCTAAGGCTTCCCAGCCACAGTAAACCTGTCAGTTTTGAAGTGAAAATTTACTTCACAGTGGAGGAGTGAGCAGGGATGGCCAGCAAAGACAGAACAATCTGTATGCTATAGAGGTCTAATCAGAGCAGAGTAAAGCGATACCATCACCTCACGAGATCTGGACACTATACTTCTGTTGATACAGCCTAAAATCGCATTTACTTTTTTAGCTACAGCATCACATTGCTGACTCATGATCTATTAAGACCCCTAGAGTCTTTTCACATGTACTACTGCCAAGACAGCTCTTCCTCATCCCATAAGGATGCCTTTGATTTTTCCTACCTAAATGCAGAACTTTCTTTTATCTCTGTTGAAATTCATTTTGCTAGTTTTAGCAGAGTTTTCCAGCCTGTCAAGATCACCTTGAATCTTGCTTCGGTCTTCTACTGTGTTTGCAACCCCTCCCAATTTAGTATCATCTGCAAATTTAATGAGCATCCCCTCTATTCCTTCATCCAAGTCATTTATAAAAATGTTGAACAACACAAGGCCCAGGACAGATCCCTGAGTCACTCCTCTTGTCACTCCTCTCCAAGAGGATGAGGAACCATTTGCAAGCACTCTTTTGGTATGTTCTGTCAACTAGTTACAAATCTAGTTATGGATTAATGGATTTTGACATTAGAAAAAAGAGCTGTTAATTATTACTTAGAGAAAGTGCAGATTTGATATGATATGATATTTGTTTTGTAGAAAATCAGAAACCTTTTAGTTTAGATGTTTTTGTTGTTTTATTTCTATATTATGTATGTTTTTATATGTTAATAAATTGTATTTGTTTGTTTTACAATATATGTGTAATTGTAGGTTTTTAAAGGTTTGTTTTATAATTATATAAACCTTTCAATAAAAAACCCAAATCCATCTAACAGTAATAGGATCCAAAACACATTTTACCAACTTGTCAATCAGAATATCATGTAGAACTTTATCAAAAGTCTTACTGAAATCAAGATAAACTATGTCCACAGCATTCCTCTGACCTAGCAAAGTAGTAACTCTCTAAAAAAAGGAGACAAGGTTAGGACTTGAGTTGTCCTTGGGGATCCCATGCTAGCTCTTAGTAAAGAAAGAAAGAAAGAAAGAAAGAAAGAAAGAAAGAAAGAAAGAAAGAAAGAAAGAAAGAAAGAAAGAAAGAAAGAAAGAAAGAAAGAAAGAAAGAAAGAAAGAAAGAAAGAAAGAAAGAAAGAAAGCCTTATATCCTAGTGCTGTAGCTTCAATCCATATTGTGTCTCCCCTGTATCTACTTTTTCAGCTCAATTACACACTTGGGGATCTGATCACTGATGCCCAGCGTCACAGGTTAATTGGTCATTACTTGTTGCACAGAAATTTGGTAAAGATTAAGCTATAAAAGGCAATTTCTTAGGATTTTTCCAAAATGACAACTTAATTGAACTCCCACTTTATGCATTTATTACATCATTTAAATGATTGTTCACAAATGTGCCAATTGCCAATAAATATTATTATAAAAATTGTGTTTTCTGTATGCTGATGAGCTTGTGTGGTTTTCCCATGGCTACTGTGGTTACTTATACAATGAAATAGCAACAGGGCTTCCACATGACAGATTACTCTGCATTTTCCCTGCCTCAGCCCCCTGTGGCTGTGAGGGAGATATATATATAAATATCCCAGTCAATCCTCATTGTGGGGCAATATCCCTTCACTCACCAGATACAGGATATTCCATCTGTGTGTGTGTGTGTGTGTGTGTGTGTGTGTGTGTGTGTGTGTGTGTAGAGTCAATAGTTGAATCCAGTGAGAAGAAATATCATTCTGCAGACACCGAACTATAAGAGAAAACTTGTTCATGACTTGTACATAAGATAGACAGTTACAGTAACAGACCTTTTTTAACTGACACAAAAGGAATGTTCATTCACAGCAGGGAAGGGACAGTTCAATAGCAACAGATAAACAAACTGACACTATACAAAGTATCAAGCCCCCTTTCCATCTGCAAGTACTCTTCACTCTTTCTATTCAAATTAGGCTACAGTGATTTATTCCAACAGTGGCAACCCAGCGGGCTTTAGAACCTAAACACTGATTTAGGTAAAGGGTCCATCTTTTACTTTACTGTGTCTCTCCGGCGCTCTGGATTTGTTTTGGGACTTGCAGCATTTAGTGTGCTTTAACAAATCTGGTAAGAATGCAGGTCAACATGACCCATACTGCAATCTCTTTCACATACAACTCCTTTGGGAATGTTAACTCCATTCACATCAGTGACTTTTATAAAAATAAGACACAGCTCGACAAATGTTTTTCTCAGATATAAGCTATGGCAGGGATAGGTAAGTGGGGGTAGACCTCACAGACACACAAGCCTCTCTCACCCTTTTGCCACCCTTTTGCCACCACCACATGCCACCTGCCCATTATACCAGACAGAGAGCCTAGACCCAAATCGTCAGAGGGTCCCCTTTCTCCTCTTCCAGAGGATCCACCAGACAGACAGACAGTTCCCTGTATGTACCTACCCTCAGCCAGATACAGCCCATGCTACTGGGGAAAAGGGAACTCAGAGTCACTTCCCTTATATATATGCTGCCACCATTTAGATTAGGCCCATTTAATGTGACCAGAGCGTTTGTGTGTGTCAGATATTCCCCCTCAGCTAACAATCTCAAGCCAGCCATGGTTAAACAAAACAAACTTTATTTACACGGTAGAATATAAGAGTGAACAAATTTTAAACTATCAAACATACTGGGGTCGAACAGGAAAGATTTCAAAGTAAAAGAACAGATCAATAGCCAGTTATCTTTCTGCTGCCTCTCTCAGCAACGTCTCAAACCCTTCTCCCTCTAGCCTCTTTTCTCCTTCAATGGACTCTAACTCTGATTGGTCCACATTCGTCCTGCTCCCATTGGCTTTCTCTAAGGAGAGGTGAAGCTGGAGCCAGTCCTGTTCATGTTTCTTCAGTGTTCTAGATTTGTTTTGGATATTGTGGCATTTAGTGCACTTTAACAAATTTTGCAAGAATGCAGGTCAAGCTGACCCCAAACTACAACCTTTTCCACATACAACTCCTTTGGGAATGTTGACTCCATTCACTTCAGTGGGATGTACAGGCTTTTACAAAAATAAGACACAGCTCAACAAATATTTTCCTCAGATAGAACCCAACACTGCTCATTGAATAAAACACACTCAAGACATATTATGCACATGTAGCCCCTATACCCCCCTTATCCCACACCGGCTCAAAGTGCCAAGGGGGTGGCAACATATGACTTACCATTCGTGGCTGTCGTACGGCTAAGTGTGTTGGGTTGGGGAAAGCAATAGTGAACTACCCTGTAAAAACTTCACTGCGAGACTCTGCGGATCTCTCTCGACGCGCTATAGGACAGAAAGGCCTGGAGGGGGACGATCTACGGAGTAGCCGAGGGTCGGATGCGACTGTGTGGCTTGGATCGGATCGGAGCCCCTATACTTCAGTGTTAAGTCATAGAATGTCAGCTTGCCTTGTTTTGCTATCAGACAGGCATATGCAAATGACCCTACACTTCTCTGTGAAGAAGGCCTGAAAGAAATTTGGCTCTGCTTTGAAGGACTAATTCTATTGCACAGCCACCGCATGGATATTTTGACATACTTTTCCAATCATCTTATACATGTTTTATTTTTAACAAGCCCCGGTAATCCAGAGAGCACATGAAGCTCAGTAGTATATGCTATGGCTAGGTAGTTAAGAATATATTGGCTTTATAAACTATGCACTACTTTACAAGTCTCCAGCTATAACTTCATCAGAGCATGGTAATTGGAAAGTCTGCATAATTCTGGAAGGATATATGTTTGGTTAAAAGAACACTATTATTGCTAATTGGATACCAAGCTAACATTGTAAATCAGGCCGAAATATAGGCTCCTAATTACGCTTTTTTAAAACAAAAATAAGCACTATATGCCTTTACATTATTTTTGGCTAACAAGTAACTGAAATTATTTCAGCACTACAAAGTCCATAAATCTTTTCTTTAGTGGTGCCTGATGAAATGTTACTGGATAAGAGTATGTGTTCCCAAGTAAATATCTGGTTTGGCAGTCTCATCTTCTCCAGCAAATCAGATTAGAAGAGTAAGTGGCTCAAACTGGACCAGGTCCAAAGAGAGCAGGTAAAAAGCCAAGATCTGGAATTATCCAATGGAACAGTCTTTCAGATTACCACATTTTTATACAACTAGGGATAACTTCTTTTTTGTTGGCATCCACGGTTAATATCTTCCAGCCATATTTCTGCATGAAATGAATTTGTATATTACCAGATTTATATTGGAAATAACCCTTTTACAAATTTGCTATGATAGTAAACCTGCAAGAGGGATGGCAGGTGCCTTTTTAAAAAATGAATATATTTCAAAGTTTTCCTGCAATCATTTATCAGCCTGGATTGTTCTGAGAGAGAATGACCAGCCCAAGATCACCAGTCAAGTTTCCATGGCAAAGTGGGGATATGAATCTGGGCTGTCCCGGATTCTAGGCTGACACTCTCAATGCAATCCGGGGTTGGGGAGAGGGTGTTCAGGGAGCCAACTAGCCCTAATGTCAACATATCTTCCCCTTGATCCAATGTAAGCTGGAGTTACACTGGGATATTGCCCTGGCCACAGGTGGAAATCTCTGTGCCACCTCCCCCACTCCCCTCTCATGATGTCGGGCTCCACCCCCATAATTCTGGCTTCCACAACCAAAGCCTGCTAGTTCAGAGGCAGCTCTCCAGGCACCATGGCCCATGTCATACAACGACACAGATTCTCATAAAAGTGTAATTCGGAGAGCCACCTCCGATGGGAAGGGGCAGGGATAATTGCCCTACTGTACAACAGAGCTGTTAGCATACTCACTTGACATGATGACCCCTCAGGTGAAAGACAAAGTACAACAGTGGAGTGGAGTGGCTGGGAGCTGCCCTACCTCATACTGCCTCCATAAGGCGGCTAAGCAACCATAGGACTCATTCCCCTGCAGGATCAGAGCTCAATGTAGCAGCAGCGGCAGCAAATCAGTCTTTCACATTCACAGAGCACTTCCGCACTGGTTGAGGTAAATGGATAGCAGCAGCATCTGCCTTGGTGGGGTCTCCTGGCATCCCCCCCTGGCATGAGGCTGTTGTCCCTTCCAGAGCACTGAAGCGATGGCCATGGCTGTTGCCAAAGCTGTGCTCTTTGCCATCACTGCACATGTCTCTGTTTTCCCTCATGCAGGTGATAAATCAACAGGGAGAGCTAGGTGTATGGCCATTATAGTTCCCACTGGGCAGGGGGTTGGACTAGATGGTCTGTATGGCCCCTTCCAACTCTATGATTCTATGATTCTATGATCACACCACTCAGATTGCAGTTCCAGCCAGGACTGTGGAGGATCCTGCCTCAGGCAGCAGTTCAACCTTGGATTCTGTGTCACCACAAGCATGCTACCAGTATGGGTCTTGCCAGACAAGAGTAGGAATGCTGCCTGCTGCTGGGATACCCTTTGAGCTGGAGAAGAGGCTTCTTGGGCCACATACCTCTGCTGGGATGCCACTTTTACAAGGTCTTTCCTTTCCTTCCTGTCTGCTAGCTTTCAGGGGGGGAGTGGCACTGAGAGGCAGTGGCTGTATTGGCAGCTGGTGATTGGGTGCGCCTGGGAGTGCCACTTACTGGGCTGTCATCAGCTGATGTTGCAAGATTAGTGGATGCTGCTGGCATTTGACTCCAATGCATGTGCTCTGCTGTCTGAGCATGGCAGGGGCTGTGAGGTGTTGTTTCCCATTGTAGAATATCCATAGGAAGTGAACTAGTGGTGCTGTAATTATGTGGGTGCCCAGGCATCTCTGCCCCAGGGGCCCTCAGGACTAGAGATGGGCATGAACAGAAAAAAACCCCGAACACGATGTTTGTTGTTCGTTGCCATCCACAAACAGGGACTCACGAACAACCACCAACATGGCCCTGTTCATGAACATGGCCCTGTTCACGAACATGTTCGTGGTTGGCTGTTCGTGGGGGCCAGCAGGCTCTCTTCCAGCCATCATCCAAGTCAAGATCCCTACTGCACCACTCCCAGAAACCTGACCTGAGCAGGCACCAGGAAAAGTACCAATAATAAATAATAGCTTGGCCCCAGAGCCTGGCAGCAGCCCTGGAAGGGGTAGATCCCTATCCTACCACACACACAGAAAATTCAAGCTCCAATGCACTCTCTGTATCAAAATGCCAACAGCAACTGTCTCTCTCCCTCTCCACTGTCTGCAAAGTCAGAGCTGGGAGCCCCCCTCCCCCCTGGTCTTTGCTCCCTTGTTACAAATTTGGAGCTCCACACTTGAAAGGAAGACCTGCCTATCAAGCTAAATTGGGCTTAGATTGGGGTTTCCAGGGCAACAGCAGGAGTTCAGACAGAGTTCAGAGAATCCCTGCCAAGGGAATTGGTTGAAGGTGCTAGACTGTCTGGCTTGATGAACAGCAACGAATGAGGTTTGCAATGACCACCTGTTCGTTTAGAATGGGGCCTCACGAACAGCTTGTTCGTGAACAGCAGATTGGGCTGTTTGTGGCCTTTTTTTGTTCGTATTGCTGTTTGTGCCCATCTCTACTCGGGACTGCTCTGCTCATCCACTATACCATACTGGCTATCTGTACATTTTTAGCTTTCTCTATATAGGGAGTGTGGAGGGGGAAATTTATCCTACCCTCCCTCGAAAGATGGCACACATAGTTCTCCCCTCCACCAGTTCTGAACCAGAGGGCAAAACCTGCTTAAGAAACATATTTCAAAACATCCCTAGTAACGTGATAAGAAACCACTATTGCAGCTCATATAATATGGTATTCCACTACCAGTGCTCTTGTACTACCCTCAAGAGTCAATCTCAAAACTGGCAGAACAACAGTGCAGAACAGGTGGTTCCCTTCTGTTCCCTTCTTTATCTATTACATAATCTGTCTTTTCTTGTTCTTAAGGACACCTGCCAAACATGAAGGTCTAGCTAAGAGACAGAAAAATAATCTCTGCAGCTACAAAATTAAACCCAGGTAAGTCACAACTGCCAAACACACTCATCTGTGTTGAATAGTCCATCCCACAGAAATGTTCAAACCTTCTTGAAATTCTTTGGGAAGGATACCATTGCATTACAAATATCTCAAAATCTCTTTGATGTTTTCTCAGTATATTATCACAAGGTAGGACCAGGATCTTCTTAAACAATAACAACAAGTGATGCCGTCATTTAAGTGTCAACCTGGGCAGTATCAAGAACAGGACCATATGTTCCTGATTTGAAGTTCTATTTTCTTGCTTCAGCAACTATTCATTGTCAAGACAGCTCTCTGAATTTATTCAACATGTTTCTTTTTAAAAAGTTTTTCATTTAAGAAAAAAAAAAGGTTTTGCAAATTTAATGCCAAGCACAAAAATGTAACTGTCCCTGGTCTCCCTTTCTATCCCTTATTTATGTGCTTCTTCATGGTACAGCTAAGGTAAGTCATTTTAACTAATTATTTCTCATCAAGTAAAATATGCAGACTGAGCATACCAGATTATACAAAGGACTGTAACGAGTTCAAATAAAATGTAACACTGATCAAACTAAGAACAACATCTAGGTCCAATAGCACCTTAAAGACCAACTATATTTCCAAGATATGATTTTTTCGAGAGTCAAAGTTCCTTTCATCAGATACTTCCGTCAGATATCTGATGAAGGAAGCTGTGACACTTGAAAAATCATACCTTGAAAATCATAGTTGGTCTTTAAGAAGCTACTGCACCTGGATCTTGTTCTTCAATTGCAGACCAATATGGCTACCCATCTGAAACTGATCAGACTGAGACAGGACCATAATACAGCTGAATGCATTCATTTGATTTAGCAAAATAATTAATTAATTCAATAACAGTATTTTGTGCTTATTTCAATTTATCAAACATGTAATGCCTTGTCCACACTTCAAGTCTGTATCTTTTATTTGCTTATAGAATGGTCTGCTAGCAGGGTAATATTGCAAATCACACTGCTTACTTATGTTCAATGTATGTTTTACTAAGATCCCTAGATCCTTTTCGCACATACAACTGCCAAGACAAGTCTCCCCATCCTATAATTATGCATTTGATTTTTGCTACCTAAATGTAGAACTTTACATTTATCTCTATTGAAATTCGTTTTATTTGTTTTAGCCGAGTTTTCCAGCCTGTCAAGATCATCCTGTATCCTGACTCTGTCTTCTACTGTATTTGCTATCCCTCCCAATTTAGTATCATCTGCAAATTTAATAAGCATTCCCTCTGTTCCTTCATCCAAATCATTTATAAAAATGTTGAACAGAACAGGTTCCAGGATCAATCCTTGAGGCACTCCACTTGTCACTCTTTTCCAAGATGAGGAACCATTAACAAGCACTCTTTGGATGCAATCTGTCAACCAGTTACAGATCCACCTAACAGTAATAGAATCCAAACCATATTCTACCAACTTGTCAGCAAGGATATCATGTGGAACCTTGTCAAAATCTTACTGAAATTGAGATAAACTGTGTCTACAGCATTCCCCTGATCCAGCAAGTTAGTAACTTTCTCAAAAAAGAAATAAGGTTAGCCTGACATGACTTGTTCTTGAGAAACCTATGCTGGCTCTTAATAATCACAGCCATCCTTTCTAAATGCTCAAGGACTGACTGATGATTTGTTCTAAACCTTTTTCAGATAGAGATGTCAAGCTGATGGGTCAGTAGTTACCCAGAGCCTCCTTTTCTCCTTTCTTGAAGGTAGGGACAACACCTCCAATCTTCTGGCAACTCGCATGTTCTCCAAAAATTCTCCAAAAATTCTCAAAAAGAATGGACAGAGACTCAGAAATTACATTCGTGAATTCTTTTAGTAGCTTTGGTTGCAATTCATCTGGCTCTAAGGACTTAGTTACATTTAAAGAAATCAGGTGTTTTTGTACTACCTCTATGCCAATCCCTCAGTCTTATTGTTGTTATTGCCATGATGAGCACCATTTCCCTCGCAGAAGACAACTGAGGAAAAGTAGGAATTGAGCAGTTCTGTCCTCTCTTCATTGCCTGTTACAATTTCACTTTCCTGTCCCTGCAATGGGCCTACTAGTTTGGTATAGTGGTTAAGAGCGCTGGACTCTAATCTGGAGAGCCGGGTTTGATTCCTCACTCCTCCACTTGAAGCCAGCTGGGTGACCTTGGCCTAATCACAGTTCTCTGGAGCTCTCTCAGTCCCACCCACCTCACAGGGTGTTTTGTTGTGGAGATAATAATGACATACTTTGTAAACCACTCTGAGTGGGCATTAAGTTGTCCTGAAGGGTGGTATATAAATTATTATTATTATTACCACCATGTTCTTGCTCTTTTTCGTACTTTGATCGTAAGCCAAGAACACTTTTTTGGGTTGTTTTTAGCATCTCTTGCTAGCCTAAGCTCATACTGAGCTTTAGCTTTTCTAACACTCTCGCTACAAGCACTGGTCATTCTGGGCTGTGCAATGGTCATTTGTTTATATTCATCCTTTGTTATAAGGCCCTCCTTCCATTTCCTAAATGAGTCTTTTTTGTTTCTCAACTCTTTAGAAGGCTGTTTATGAAGCCAGCTTGTCTTCTCTAGGCTCCTCCCATTTTTCCTTCTCATAGGAATCGTTTGTGATTGCGCCTTCAATATTTTGCCTTTAAGAAATTCCCACCCCTCTTAAACTCCCTTCTCCTTAAGTATTTCTAACCATGGGATTCTATCCAGCATAACTTTAAGTTTGTTAAAATTTGCTTTTCTGAAGTCCAACCTATATGTCTGACTATGTACAGCTCTTCCCTTCCCCAAGACTGTAAATTCCAAAATTACATGGTCAGTGCCACCCAGGGTACCCACTACTTTCACCTTGTCAACCAGTTCTTCCCTGTTGGTGAGAATCAAGTCCAAGATAACAGAACCCCTCGTTTTCCTCTCCACTTTCTGAAAAATGAAGTTGTCAGCAAGACAAGTCAGGAATTTATTTGACTTTTCATTTTTAGCAGAGTTAGACTTCCAACAGATATCCAAGTAATTGAAATCTCCCATGACCATTGTGTCCTGTCTCTTTGAGAACTTTGTCATTTGTTCTAGGAGTGTCTTATCCAAGTCCTCTACCTGGCTTGGTTGTCTATAGCAGACCCCCACCACAGAATTACTATTATTTCTTATTCCTTTTATTTTTTACCCAGAGACTCTCAACCTCTTTTATATATAATGCTACTCCTCCCCCTTTCTTATTTGTCTACCTTTTTAAACAAGTGGTACCTCTCATTTCTAGTATTTCAATTGTGTCATTCCATCAAGTCTCAGTAATGCCTATTATGTCATAGTCCCCTTCTTGTATTAGGATTTCAAGTTCCTCCTGCTTGTTTCTCATACTCCGTGTATTAGTACGGAGACATCGGAAGCCATGAGTTATATGTCCCGAGGTTTTTGTTTCTGTACTTACCTGCATGTTAATGTTTCCTACAGCATACGTTCCACTCCTGTAAATCTTTAGTGTTCTCATCTCCAGTTATAGGCTTTGAATTTTTGTCTCTCTTCCCCATAGTATTTAGTTTAAAGCCCTCCTTATCAGGTTTGCAAGGCTCTTATCAAACACATTTTTTCCTACTCTTGTGAGGCACAAACCATCTCCTGATAGAAGAGCTTCCTCTCGAAAGCATAAGCTATGGTCCAAAAAAACCAAAATTTCCTGATGACACTAGCTACATAGCCAGTCATTTATCTGCAGTATTCTTTTTTTCCGTCCTAAACCACAACCTTCAACAAGAAGAACTGACGAAAACACAATCTGTGCTGCCAGGTCCCTAATTTTTTTACCCAGAGCCACATAGTCTCCTTTAATGCATTCTGGGCTGTTCCAGGCCATATCATTTGTTCCCACATGGATCAACAAGCATGGATAATAATATGTGGACTTAATGAGTCTTCCTACCCTTTCAGATACCTCTTGAGACAACAACTCCGGTCAGCACACTTTACTTTCTACCCCTATCAGTAGGGAATCCCCAATTACCAGCACACTCCTTCTTCTATATTGGGGAGCAGAATTTTGAGTCCTCTCCTCCTCCTCCTCCTCATCTCCATCATCATCACAACAACAACAACGACTTCCAGGATGAAGCAGTGAATTTACGGCAGCTGAGTCTTACAAGCTCTCTGCCATGACCTTCCTGGTTCCTTGGGACTCGAGAATTTGGGCCCCCAATTCCCCCCCCCCCCGGACAGGGGAGGTAGGCTAGAACAAGGTGAAAGAGCTCAAGGGGTCTGGCAACCCCCAGGAAACCCCAACACCGGTTCTGAAAGCAAGGACCAACGAAGGAGCCAATATGGCTACGAAGCTGCCAAAACTGAAAGTCTGACAAGCCAAAACGAACTACAGCGAATAAAGCAGACTCCTAACAAGACAGATAAAAACAACTCGAAGACAGCTCAAGAGATTCCACAACGCTTTCCATCAAGTAAGGAGATTGTTTTATGGTTTTATGAGGGCTAACCAGCCTGATTGCGAGGCGGCTGCCGGGGCAAAGCTGGGAGGAGGGAGAGACGGAGAGAGATTGTAAAAAGACTCTCTCAGCAGATGGCTGGAAAGCAATAAATCTTTGAACATAATTAACAAAACAAAGCTTTTAACCACTTTGATGAGTTTGGACATAACACCTATAAGTAATTTGAAATGGCTTCCTGGGAAGAAGTATTTTCTAAATTGCAAGAAATCTCTAAATTAATGACTGAACTATTAATTAAAGCAGATGAGACATTTGGAGTAGAAATGGATAAAAGACAAAAAATGACAATACAGAAGAAATCTCTAAAGAGACAGATCTTACTGAAAGAAAAATAGAGAAAAAATATATTCTACAAAATGGACGATTGTACCAGTACGTCTTCTTGAAGATACAAGGCAGTAGCAAGAAAGGGGTGGAGCCACGAAGCAGACCTGCAAAGAGAGAATCTAGCATTCTACTGCTGAAAGGGGAAAAAAGAGTGCAGCGGATTTTAAAGCAGAAAAATAAACAGAGAAGTAACAACATTTTTATCGACCCTCATCAGAATTGCCTGGAAGATAAGGAAATCCACCTTCAGTGGCGCAGATGAAATAAGGACTGGATGTACCATTTTACAGGAAGAAAGAAGAAAAAACAAGGATAAGACTCAGATTAGGATTTAATAATGCAGACCTAACACCTTATCTCTATGGCTCCTTCCTTTTTTTCTCTTTTATAACACCATATATTCTAGTGTTATACCATGTGTTCTGAAGAGACAAGAGAGGGGGGGACTGATGGAGTTTTTTGTTTTTACTACTGTCCTCTTTTTTCCTTCTTATAAAGAAGGAGAAACACGGATTATGACCTAGATTTCCTCTATATGTTTAATGATATGCAATACAGATTTAATGAAAGTTTTAGAGGCTCTATATTATAATAGATTTTGAATTTCTACTGTCAAAGGGATAGTGATAATGTGATAACTGGGCCCTTGGAGCTTTTTAACTATTCTTAAATTATAGCCCTTCTCTCCAGAATATAAATGAGTGGTTAAGCTAAATGACTATCTGCTCTTCTCAACCTCATGATTATGAGAACCCAAGTAAACAAGTGCAGATGGTTAAGACAAAACAGATGAAGGAGCTACTCTTTCTAAAATGTAAAATTGTGCTTTACCCATATAGTTATGTGGCCATTCCAGCCTTATTAATATGAAAACACAAGCAAGTAAGTTTGGCTGGAATAAAATAGAGGAAAGA
This sequence comes from Eublepharis macularius, assembly GCF_028583425.1. Lineage (NCBI taxonomy): Eukaryota > Metazoa > Chordata > Lepidosauria > Squamata > Eublepharidae > Eublepharis > Eublepharis macularius. Next base: position 85,296,545 of record NC_072794.1, on the reverse strand, counting down.
GATATTTCCTATAGAATATAAAATTGTCTTTAAACCAAATATTGATTTGGCCTCCCCACCCTTGTTACTATGAAAACCCAAGTACACAAGTTTGGAAGGCTTGGCCAGAACAGATGTAAGAAAGAGGGAAAATTAGCACAAAAATGCTCCCTTTATATATTGATGCATGCCATTGTTTTGCTGATATCTTTTGTTCTACTATTTCCATCTCCTACTCCTGGAATGACTAAGGGATTAATATCTCTGGCTAAGATGCAAAAGATGGGAAAGGTTATCTATCTATAATATACACAAAATAAAAGGTTATTAGAAATGACATAAGGAATAGAGTAAGTGGATTAAAAAGCATAGAAATTAAATAATGACTACAGAAAATAAAAGGGAAACTTGAAGGTATATAGGGCGTTAATTACTTATTTAGTGACTTTTTGTATTTGGACTGATTGATATGTGTCTTGTATATGAATCTGCTAAATGTTTGTGTCTTGTTGTAACCCTTCCCTGTCTACTAAAAGCCCAATAAAACCTAATATAAGAAAACAACAACATTCGATTTATATACCACCCTTCAGGACAACTTAATGCCTACTCGGAGCAGTTTACAAAGTATGCCATTATTATCCCCACAACAAACACCCTGTGAGGTGGGTGGGGCTGAGAGAGCTCCAGAGAGCTGTGACTGACCCAAGGTCACCCAGCTGGCTTCAAGTGGAGGAGTGGGGACTTGTTTGTTGAAACAAAAGTATCTTTAGAAAATGTTGGCGTTTTGCAGGCCTATTCAGGGATGGAGTTTTACAACATTTCACTTCCACAAAAGCCTTCCTTTGCAATGCAGCAAATCACATGTGCCAGTCTGTCCCCTTTCCTCTTTTTAATGGGTCCTGGCTGTTTCAAGAAAAAGACAGGGTATATAAATACCCTAAATAAATAAATATGTGAAGAACTGTTTGGCTGAACCAAACATAAGCCAAACTTCTTGAGTTTCCAGATCATATTATATTATTTAAGAGCAATGTTTCCCCATCACCAGTTTACTTGCAGAAGCATAGACCAGACTTCAGTGATAACAAAACAAAAAAAGGCATCTCATGAAATCAATCCATTTTTTTCCCATGATGAGCAGGTTCTGTTAGAAGGTGAAATTATTTCAAGGAATAACAAAACACTGAATAGAATAGCAAGGCTGGCTCCAATTAATTGATAAGGACCAAGGTCAGGATAACATCTGGCTAAGTAGTTCCAGAAATTTACCATTTGCAAACATCCCATCCCTTGGAGTGTGTGGGAGTAGGGGCAAAAACTTACAGGCCATGGTAAGGCAGAAAAGGAAGAGCTGGACTGGTTCCTGGAAATGGGACTGGAGATAAAAGGACAGGCAGAAAGAAGTAGGTGAAAGGCGGGGATGGAGACAGAGGAGGCAGGAAAGAAAATGGAAGGCAGAGCCAGAGAAGGAGGACAGCTGCCAAAGGCAGGGTCCAGACCGCAATCCACATGCAGGGGGTCAGCCAGAGACGGTACCCTGAGACAAGATGGTGGGCAGCCGTGGAAGGAACCTTTTACATGCCCCTCCTGCTGGGCAGGGCCGCACCATCATATAATAAACCTACTATTAAAGAACACAGCACAGCATAGCATTGTTAAAAAGATGGAACTGGGGGGCAGTGCCAAGAATTAAAATTTTTAAAATGTAGCAGGAGAGGTTTATCTTGTTTGAACAGTTATTTTTTTAAAAAAATAACTTTTTTTGCTTTTGAATGCCATACTATATTCTGATTCCAAACAAAGGGGGAAAACCCAGGGTACTAGTACAGCAGGCTTAAAAGGTACAGCTAAAGTGTGCAAGAGTCCAAAAAAGTCAAGGAATCAAGGAAAGAAGATGAATTGCAATTCTTCATATATTTTCCTAATATTCTTGTCCACATTACAGAAAAGTCTTACTTCATATCTCAATTACGTAGTATGAAAGATGCTTTTATGAATTATGGCTACCACGTGGAGACAGCGCAACATTTAAGATCAAATATTGAGAGTCTTTCATGTGTAGCAATTTAGCAGATTAATGCTGCTATCTCTTGCAGATTTACTTCAGTCTAAGCCATTTAAGTCAATGGATTTAGATGGGAGTAACTTTGCATAGGATTGCACTGTAAATCGACCATTTTCTCTGTACTGCAGCCTGGTGTAATGTTTACAAGGATGTGGAGCCAATTGCTTGGTCCTATGGTTAGACACAGGGCATGAATTGCTTGATACGTGGCAAAAGCTACTCTCAGGGGGCCTCGAGTGGCAGATGAACTCTGTAAACCCACCCAATTAATGTGTACATGGTGCTAGGAAGCATTTGCACTTTAATACCTGTTGCAATATTAATAGAGCACTTGAAGCACTGGACACTTTATGTATGGACTTTGGAGCATATATGACGCCTGCAAAATAATTTTTCCTAGAACTGGTTACATGTGGTATAGTTCTGTTAAATTATGCAATTACTGTAAATAAAATAGGGAGACATTGTTATTGCACGGGAAATTGTGTTTTGTTGCTGGTCCTATGGTTAGACACAGGGCATGAATTGCTTGATACGTGGCAAAAGCTACTCTCAGGGGGCCTCGAGTGGCAGATGAACTCTGTAAACCCACCCAGGAATAGTAAAGCTAAAGCAATTGCCAGCAACAATCCTTCTCTTGGTCAAGGGACATTGTTTACATTCCACCCAATAATAAATGTTATTTACCCAAAGCTCTGGGTAAATAACAAGTGCAACTGATCTTTCTGAGATACAGCAGACATAAACATTCTAACAGCATTAATGAATTTATGAAAGAGCAAATTTTATACCTGAAACATGAACATACATTTGCCACATCCCTTCAAAACCTGTGGGATATCAATTTCAAATATAAGCTTGGAGGGCAGGAGTATATTGCTCAAATTCCATTTAGAAACAGGTCAGTGACTGTCTTAATTCAGCATCTGCCTAATTTTTTTTCCTCAGGAAATTTTTTAATACAACTATCCAATGTTCTTTCATTAGGCAATTGCATCTGCAAAGGACTACTGTGTGCAGAAACATTTTCATTGATCATTAGGTAACTGTATTCACCAATTTTTTAACATGTACACAGCAAAAAACTGGTATTCTTACATAGTATGTCCCTCGGTGGTGCTCAGGAGTAGAGATGGGCACAAAATTGGAAAAAAAACAAACCCTGAGTTTCATGGTTCATCGCGTCCCACAAAACACGAATCACAAACTTTCACAAAATTGTCCCATTTCGCAAAACGATTCGTTAGGTTCGTGATTTGTCAGATCCCGGGGCCCTACAATGGCCCCCTTCATACCCAGAGATGTCAAACTCGCAGGGAGACTTCAGCAGGCTGTCCTCCAGACAGCCTCCAAGTAGCTCTCTTCAGGCTCTCTTTGCTGACTTTTCCCTCCCATCCTCCAGGCCTCCTGCTTTCTGCTGGCTGCTTGAAAAAAAGTCAAGTGAAGCAGATCTGCTTCAGTTTTCCTCTCTTCAGGTTCTGTTTGCTGACTTTCCCTCCCATCCTCCTGCTGCTCTGACATGCCCTCCCTCCCCCACCTCCAAGTTCTCGAAAAGCTGAGCAGAGCGGATCCACTCAGGATCCACTCCAGGGAGCTTGGGGGCAGGGGGGTATGTCAGAGCAGCAGGAGGATGGGAGGTAGAGAATCAGGAAAGGGTTCCTGAAGCTGGCAAGCAGCAAACAGCAGGAGAAGGAGCTGCTGAGGCTGCCGCCACCGCTGCTACTCCACTATCCTATTCTTAAAAACAGAGAAGGGAAACAGAGAGAGGAAGGAGTCTCCGACTACAGTTCCCAGGTAAACTTGTGCAGACACGCATTGCTCAGCTCTGAGGTTGGCAGGGAGAGCAGCCTATCAAGGTTATGTGGGCTAAGACTGGGATTTCCACGGCAACAAAAGGTCTGCAGACATTCCAGGCCTATGTTGCTTAGGGAATCAACGGATCGGTGTCAGCCTATCGGGCATCATGAAGCATTCACGAATCGAACAAATCGGCCCCAAAAGTCATGGATATCATGAAAAATGCTGCCCCACGAAATGTGTTTTCACGATACACAAATCGGCCCGATTCATCACGAAATTTGATTCGTATTTCAATTCATGTCCATATCTATTCAGGAGGCTTTGTTTTACAACTACTACAACATTTGAACTGTAATTCAAGCATGCTCAGTTACACATTGGACAGTGCAATTCTAAGCAGAGTTAAACTCTTCTTAGCCCATTGACTTAAATAGACTGAGAGGGGAACAATTCTGCTTTGGATGACAGATAAGAGTTATAAGGTCTGTGTCCTACACATATACACATCAGGAAACAGATCCTAAGTGCAGCAAGATACAGCAGTGCTCAACTGCAGATCCTTTGGTAACTACTAGACATGTTGTATAGTTTGTGGAAGGAAAGGACTGGGATGAACTATATAGCACATAAATTAAGCTAAAAGTTACAATTACATGAATATTCTTTAAAAATGGTATTTGTAGGTTAAGTCGTCTTTTCTCATCTGGAACATATAAAATATTTTAATAAGTATTACAGCAAGTATCAGTGTCATTATATACAGAGTCTATATATCCCCACTGCACATTCCTAGTTGCAGCTAGATAAGATGTAGAGACTCTTCGCATGTTAACATATGGATCTTGTTTTAAACTGGGCACAAAATGGGGAAAAACAAACCCTGAGTTTCGTGGTTTGTCAAGTTCCACAAAACACGAACCACAAACTTTCATGAAATTGTCCCGTTTGTTACATCTCCTCCATCCACCCATTTGCTGCCACTGCCATATTCACTGTTGTGAATATAAATGCAATCAAGAGAGGGGACAAAATATCCAGAGACTATACAAAATAGATTTATCAATCACAAACATTCAATACGCATTTACACAATTAAGGAGTTCATTCATAATTTGCCAGGTAACTGCCAGGTTCACCCAGCAGCCTACCAGCTATCCTGGAGGGCCAGCAATCAGCAAGGCCTTTCCCTGATTTTGCCTCCTAGACTGGTTCTCTTTAGTCACCATGGCTAGTAGCTTGTCTCCATGAATCTAATTCCCTTCCAAAGCCATTTATACTCCTGGCTATCATTACATCCACTGGCAGAGTACTCCAAAATTTGATAACTCACTGAGTAATACATCCCTTTTGTTTGCCTTGACTCTATTATTCATAAACTTATTTGAGTGCTCCCAATTTCTAGTATTATGGGAGAGGGGGAAAAGGCTCTTTCTATTCACTTTATCTACCCCATGCATGATAGCATCGTGTCTCTTCTATCTATCATGTCCCTTCTCAATTGTATTTTTGTAACCTGAACGTCTGACTCTTCAGTCTTTCCTCAGCCTCTTCATGCAAATACTACAGAATTCTCTAAGAACAGATCAAATGTACAGTAGTCATGACTAGAGATGAGCACGATCCAAAAAAAATTAACGATCCAGCTGATTGTGGATCGGTGCCAGCAACGATCCTGAATTAACAATCCGCACCCATCATCTCCCGTTCCCGAGCCATGGATCGTAGAGGCGAAAGCGGGGTGCACTGCTATTCCCAGCTATGTGGGAAGGTGGGTGCTGGTGGCGGCCACCGGGCCCAGCGGGCACGGGGAGACGGTGACGAGCCCATTCAGCAACACAGAAGGTCTGTGTTTGGCCGTCAGAGCTGCCTATCAGGGTTTGCAGGGATGAGATTGGAGTGCCCATGGCTAAAGAACACCCCCTCCCCTCCCCTCCCCTGGGTGTCTTCTCCCAACTTGTGACTACTTTGCTGCTCCGTGGTTGGAAGGAAGCCCTGCTGATCAAGGAAAGCTGGGCCTCCATTCGGGTTTCCAGGGCGACAGAAGGAGGGCAAACACAGCTCAGGCATTCCCCTGGCTCCGTTGCCAGGGGAATAAATTGCTGATGCCTGAGTGTCTGGATCCCCGAACCGAGCCCGATCGCCCCGATCCAGGCCTCTCCCAATCGCTGGATCATTGGCCATGGACGATCATGATCCGCTGGCTCACGATCGCACGATCGCCATTATCGTGGGTTTTTTCCGATCATAATGCGGATCGTGCCCATCTCTAGTCAAGACATAAACCAGAGCATTACTCTCTCCCTTCAGTGCCTTTTAAAGCCTGGCATATGCTTCTCTTCTGGGTAGAGGTGCCAAGAGGACATGACCGACAGTAGAGAAACTTGGGATGGGAGGTATTTAACCATTCTCCAGCCTGCTCTCTTTCCCTCACATTTGCCTCCTCCCAGCTGCTCCACAAAATACAGATTTTTTTTACAGAAATCGGTCTGGGAACAGGGTGGAGACATCTGTTAATAAACAGCTGGAGAGGAAGACTGGTAAGTGAAGGAAGGGTAAAGACCTTTCCTCCCACCCACCCAAAGCATCTTCACTTCCAATATCTGTGATTCCTATCTGATCATCTGCACCCAATACTTTCAACCACACTGCCTCTTAAGAACTCAAGACTTCATGAAAACATTGTAAAACTCAACTGAACCAACAAAGATGGCTCCCTTAAATTTATCCAATATATTCAAGAATTGCAAACACAGGACTTTGCCTTGTTGTAGCAGAATCCAGGAGCATGGGAAGGGATCCTAGAACGCATATAGGATGGATAATAACAGAGATTCTTGTTCTGAGCTGCAAGTAGTTTTTGCTCATAAGGACCATTGTTTTAAAATAAGGCATCTGTTGATTTGAAGAATGAGTAACCTTGTTTAGCCAAGGAATAAAAGCTCATTCATCATCCCTTGTGTTCCCTATCCTGCTTCATAGGTTATTTTCCTCCTCATAACCTGGCTCTTGGCCTATTTAATTTCAGTAATCATAATCAAGACCAGAGTGCTCAGCTCATTGTTAACCTAGCTGGATTTAGTGATCCAACAGTACATAAAATAGCAAATTACATTAGGAATAGAAGGCGCTGCCAGCAGCTGCCACAGCTGATTGGAACTATTAAGATTCTCAGAAATGAATACTACCATCATGCAGATTTGATCCCAGTAGGTTTGAAATGGTAACTAATACATTTATTAGCTTTCACAATTGTTAAAGAGATTCTGGCAAGCAAATAGGCTTTGAGTTTGCTTTACCTAACTTGCTTTGGGAGTGATGACTCTAGAAACCATCCAGAAACCAAATGAAGACAACATGTTTCCCATAATGCACTGCCAGTCACCTGGGGCAGTGTAACGAAGATACATGTATACCATAATGCTTTGGCATTAGTGGTGTGGGGTTCTCTTTTTCTTTACAACATTTAAGCCAGAGGTGACTATTGCAATGGACAAATCAGCTATATTCAGATTGGCAATTTTGGGGGCTAAATGTGTATTGGATGCATGGTGACAAGCATCAAATCTCTACTAGTTACAATTTTGTAAATTCAGCCACAATTGCTTTGAATGGACAGAAATTTTATGTTACACATATGGAGAACATCTTACTCACTGAAAAAGGGAAGTCCTTCCATATGTGTCCATGATGTGTATGTCTCTGAGCCAGGACTTGCAATTCTGCGTTTGTGATGAATGACAGCAAAAAGTTAAGAGTAGAAGTCTGTCAATTAGCTAAATTGTCAAACAATTAATGTCTTCCAGTTGATTGTAGGAGCAATCCTAATAATACTTTTCTGCAAGTAAGCACCATTGAATAAAATGAGACTTGCATCTGTATAGACTCCTCCCTTTTTCACTTTTAACTGATAACCCACTTCAAATAGAAATTGTGCTATCATAATAAAGGCAACATCTTCAGAATATTTTTGAAAATTTCTATTCAGAGTCCCAAGGAATCAAACTAGTAAAAAAAAAATCATGTTTCAAGTGCAATGATTTAGAGATACACACCATCATCAACTGCCTGTTCACGCACATTTTCCCTCTGAAGTGGAGGACTTCTTGGTGGGTGATTCCCACCCTCCATTCAGGGAGGCAGGAACAGTCTTTCCACGGTCTTCTTGGTGGGGGTCCCCCAATGTTCCCTCTAAGCAGTGCAGTGTTGTGAGCCAGAAATCCAATTTGTGAGCAGCAACTTGCAAGTTGTGAGTGCGCCTTTTCGAAAACCAGAATCCATTTGATTAAAAGACTTTTGATTTAGGTTGTCTGAGGCATTGGTATTGGGTGCCATCAATATGTTGATGACACCCACTTAGGCATGTGGTTCTCAAAAGTCATAAAGCGTAAAGTCAGCATTGAAGTCCTGCCTTCTCCTTGCTTGCCATTCTTTTATTGCACTGTACTGCAACCATCTATTCTCCCTGAAGATATAAGCAGAATGCCATTGATGTACAAAAATACTGGTAAAACTGAGACCGCAGCTCCTCACTCCCCATGGAGTAATTTAACTAGAGGACAGCCTGTCTTACCAGCACGTGTAAAATTTCCAGATTCAGACCCTAGCTCTGTCATGAATTTTCCTTGCCATGCAAATCTTTATAACTAGGAAGTCAATATTTTGTGTGCATGTAAAATAGATTTCCTTAGTCATGAATTTACACACACAAAAAAAGAGTATTTCCCTACCTGGAGCTGGCAACCCTAGGAGTGTGAAACACCACCGCCATCTCCTCCTCCTCCTCCTCCAGCACCCGCGCTGGGCCAGAGAGGCTGCTCGGTGGGCTGGTGAGAAATAGCATGGGTGCCTGCCACTGCTGCCGCCACCTTTTCCTCCAGCACTGGGCCAGAGAGGATGCTTGGCGGGCTGGCGAAAGGCCTTGGGGATGCCCACCGTGGCTCCTCTTCCACACCCGGCAACGGGCCTGGGTAAGGTCGCGTGGATGCCTGGCGCAGCTCTTTCCTCCGAGGGGCTGGGGAAAGGCCGTGTGGGCGGCTGCTGCTGTGCCTCCTCCAGAGCCCAACGAGGGGGCTGGGAAAGGCCGCACGGGTGCCTGCCACGGCTCTTCCCCCAGAGCCCGGCGAGGGGCTGGGGAAAGGCCACGCGGGTGCCTGCCACGGCTCTTCCCCCCCCCAAGACTGGTGAGGGGCTGGGGAAAGGCAGCGCGGGCGCCTGCTGCGGTGCCTCCTCCAGAGCCCGGCGAGGGGCCAGGGAAAGGCTGCACGGGCGCCTGCCGCGGCTCTTTCCCTGAGCCTGCCGAGGGGCTAGGGAAAGGCAGTGCGGACGCCTGCTGCGGTGCCTCCTCCAGAGCTCAGCGAGGGGCTGGGAAAAGGCTGCATGGGCGCCTGCTGCAGCTCTTTCCCCGAGCCTGGCGAGGGGCTAGGGAAAGGCAGCGCGGGCGCCTGCTGCGGTGCCTCCTCCAGAGCCCGGTGAGGGGCTTGGGAAAGGCCGCACAGGCGCCTGCCGTGGCTCCTCCTCCAGCGCCCAGCGCCTTCCGTGCGCTGGGGCTTCTCAGCTCTGCGCTGAGTTGTGACAATTCCTGCGCCATAGCGCAGGAGCGCACGTTCGCGGGAACCCTGGTCCCCATCTCCTCAGTTCTTTTCCTGCTCAACAGGCGCTGTCTCGCCTATTCATTTTTCTTTATTTCTTTTCAACCTACTTCTACCTTGAGATTCTTTATTCTTGTGCCTTTCTTCAAGTCCTTCTAAATTTCTTCACTACTCTATTTCATGTATCTACATAAAGAAATTTCAGGAGACTTCTTCAGACAGGAAAACTTACTGGCCGCGGTGGACATTTTCTCCAAATCTGATAGCTTTACAGAGCATGTTTCTTAACCGTTCTAAAATAAAAGCTGTGAGGGCAGCAATGGCTTCCTCTCCAAAGAAGAGTTAGAAGCCCCCCTCACCAATGTTCCCAGTAACACCAGGGCAATCAGCATAAATTGCTCAGAGAAGCAGCAGCTGTTATTCCTAGAGCAAAAAGATCAGAGGCTCAAAGTGTGCCAAAAAGAGGCGCTGTTCCTCCCTACCTAAAGAAACCACTGCAGCCATTTCTGGCCCCACCAACTTGGACTACCTTACCAACCAACCAAGAGGTGGCTGTGAAGTGAGTTTCTTTACATCCATAATCCAATCAATGGACATAGGACCCAGAGACAGCCAGTCAAGTCATTTTGCAGATCTACAAATAGCAACAGCCCCAGGGTCCAGCGTTGACGGCAAATATCTACTTGTGAGTAATGTGTTGGGATCAAGAACTGCATTATTATCGTTGGATTTCCTAAACTTAATTAGACAAACTATGAGGGAAAGAATTGCAATTTTTAATCAGAGTGCTGAGGGAAGAGACAGGTCTCCCTTCCATTAATCCTCCTGCCCTTCCCCTCCCAGTCAGAGAAATGTAGAAGAGACAACTTCATACAAAGGGAAACATAGACGGCCCACTAAGGCAGCTAAAAAGGAAATGTATACCAGGAAAAGAGACAGAGAGAACTCTCAATGGGAACCAGAAATTCATGCAGATAGTCAAAGTGAAGAAAAGGAAAAAGGGGAGTTCCTTTCAGACGCAGAAAAGGATGAGATAGAAATTCCAGAACAATCCATAAGATTCTTTTAATCAGAGGATTACCAATATCTCCTGTCCCAGTCCATGGCAGTCTTGAAACTACAGAAGAATCCATCAGGAGAAGAAAAAACAGTGTTGCACTTACCTGTAACTGTTGTTCATCAAGGTCTTCTGTGCAGGCACACATGGGACTGTGCTTGCACAGGCCTGCCGAATTCGGAGATTTTTAGCTCAAAACCACCAGGGGCACCCTCGCCTCCCAGAGCGCATGCACAGCCGTCTTCCCGCCAAAACGGCACCCTAAGAGGCAGGGCACTCCCACTCATCCTCAGTCCTCTTTCACCGCCGTACCCATCAGCAAAATAATGAGCATTAGTGGGGAAGGAGGGAGGGTATGCATACTTGCACGGAAGTCCTCGATGAACAACAGTGCAATGCTGTTTTTCATTGGCAGTCTTCCAGTGCGTCCCACATGGGAGATTAACAAGCTTAATTACCTGGGTGGTGGAAGGTGACGATACGTCAGGAAAAAATGGACTGCAGAACAACTGTGCCCACCGATGTTTCCTTCCTGTCCAGGATGTCCAGGGCGTAGTGCTTCACAAAAGTGTCAGATGACGCCCACAAAGCAGCCTTGCAGATGTCTTGTACAGGGACCCCTTTCGTTAGGGCTGCTGAGGAAACCTGGGACCTAGTAGAGTGAGCACGGACATCCAACGGACAAGGTAAGTTAGCTACTGTATAAGACAAAAGGATCACTTGAACCACCCACCTAGCTAAAGTCTGAGGGCTTGCCTTCTTACCCTTCTTGGGGCCTGAGAAACAGACAAAAAGCTGAGTGTCTGATCGGAAGGGCCTAGTGCAGTCTAAATAAAAGAGTAGTGCCCTTCTAACATCTAAAGTATGAAGGGCCTTTTCTGCTTCAGTCAACGGATTTCAAAAGAAGACAGGTAAGACTATGTCCTGGGACAAATGAAACTTAAACACTATCTTAGGTAAGAAATCAACTTTAGTTCTGAGAGCTACCTTTTCTGGATGAATCTTCAAATAGGGCGATTCACAAAACAATGCTGCCAATTTGCCAACCCTCAGGGCAGAGGTGACCACAACCAAAAAATCCACTTTTAGAGACAAAAATCTCAAATGACAGGTGGCCATGGGCTCAAATGGCTTAGCCATGAGCTTAGTAAGTACAAGGGGTAAAGACCACTGTGGGACAATAGTGGTAACGGGGGAAACAAGTTGTTCAATCCCTTCAGAAACAATTTGGAAGAGTAATGGGAGAAAACTGTCCTTTTGTCTACGGAGAACTACTGCCAATAAGAGAGTCCCGGCTGAAGAGTCCACTATGTTCCGACCTGCGTTTATTTGATGTTGAGACAGCCTAACAGCCTCTTCCTGAATTACCCTCAGGTAGATATGTTGGTCTTCTGGCAACTTGGGGATGAAAGTGGCGATCTTGTTCCACAGTAACAACTGATAAGCAGCCATCATACCAGAGTAGTTGGCAATTTTTATGTTGAATGCTGCTGAGATATAGACCTTCCTTCCCATGGCATCAAGACGTCTCCGTTCCTTATCGGAAGGAGCAGAGTGTGTTCCTTGTTGAGATCTGCTCTGCATTTCCTCCGTTACTAGGGACGAAGGAGGAGGATGTAGGGAAAAGTATGGACATAGTTTGTCCCGAACCTTATACAAACTCTCAAATTTTTTATTAGTGGCGGGAGTAGAAGCAGGCTTCAAGTTCAAAGCCTTGAACATACCCATGAAACCCTCAATTACTGGGAAAGCAATGCTGGAGGTCGAACCCGAGTAAATGTGTTTCAATATTTTGTCAGTGGACTTCGGTTTCGATGAGGTTATATCAATTTTCAGAGCCTTGGCCATATGTTGGAGTAACTTGGTGTAGGCTCGGAAATCGTCGGCAGGCAAAGCTTCCTCCTCTGCCCCTGTGGTGTCATCAGGGGACAGGTCTGAAGGAGGGGACTCATAGGGCCTATGGTAAAATTCTTTTTCCAATTCCAATTCCAATAACCTTTATTGGCATAGTATACACATCGAAAAGAAAGGAAAATGGCAGTACAGAGCAATTTGCTAGTTTGTCAGCATGAGAGCAGAGTGAATTTCAGGTAATTGTGACTCAGACAGCTAATAATCAGGAACCCCCCACCCTAGGAACCCAATAATAATGATGATGATGATTTTTTAAAAACCCTCAGATGTCACAATTAACCTTCTCCCTTCAGTTTCTCCAAGATTCCTTTTCCAAGCCCTCATTGGAAAGGTAAGATGTCGCCCTGGATCTCGCATCGTAACATACTCTATCAGGCGATAAAGAATGATATCTGGAACGAGCTTCTGAGTAATAGGACCTTTCACGATCCAAACGATAGGGCAGGGTGAAATCTCTCCACCGCAAATCCCTCATGTAGGGGCTATACCCGCAATACTCTTGAGGTGTTGACTGCCTCCCCGATAATTCTCCTTCCTCTCTTGAGGACTGATCTGGGGGTCAGGGATCTGGATTGACCAGTAGGCATGAGAGGTTTCTCCAATAGTATAACCTCATCCTCAATCCCTTCCCAGGATGAAACGGAAACGCTTCTAGATGGATCTCGAAAGTCGGGTTCCTTCCTCTTTTTACTAGGAGGCTGAGAACCAAGCCCTGCATCCCGGCCACTCTCGGGTGCGCGGGGGGGATATTACCTTCTCCAGTGCAGCCTTTTCCTCCTCTGTATGTTGTTACTTCTTTTTCTTCCTGACAGGATCAGAGGGGACCACTGGATCCAAAGGCACACCTCAATCTTTCGAATTCGAGGACTGGTTGGGTCAGGTACGAGGAGGAGGCATCGAAACGGGTTGACGCTGTTTCAGAGTTGAAGGAGGCACAACCGATGTCGAGGGGGTGCAGCTCCAAGGGGTCCTGGAACCCAAAGGAATCAGCTCCAATTGAGTAGTTATTGTCGGTTCTAAGGTGCTCTGACCTGTCAGATCTGAAATAGACGGTTCCAATGGTGGTCTCGACTTTGAGTGTGGTGGCAAAGCCTTGGAGTAGGGTGTTCTCGAGCCGTTTTGTTTGTGGTTGGACTCCTCCAAGGCACCAGCCACAGCTGTTGGAAGTGCTTTAGCCAGGGGATCAGTAGCTGCCATGGCTCTTTGCCAGAGGGAGACCTGGAACCTGTCCGTTCTTTCGGCTCTCAACTTAGGTGTAAAATTGCGGCAATATTTGCACACTTGAGTGTTGTGGGTCTCACCAAGGCAGAACAAGCAGTTAGAGTGCCCCTCCGAGCAAGTCATCTTGCGATCACACGAAACACATCGCTTAAACAGAGTCTTTTCGGACATCTTTACTAACTTTAATCTTTCTCTTCCAGAGATGACGTTGAGCTTGGAACCTCCGTACACAATGGCAGCAAAAGAGGAATTGAGGGTGAGTGGGGACACCCCGCCTCTTAGGGTGCCGTTTTGGCAGGAAGATTGCTGCACATGCACTCTGGGAGGTGAGGGCGCCCCTTGATGGTTTTGAGCAAAAAACCTCTGAATTCGGCAGGCCTGTGCAAGTGTACTTCCATGTGGGACTGCACTGGAAGACTGATGATGAACAGGTCCATCCACCTTGGAACCAAGAGGCAGGCTCAAGGGGAACAGAGAATTCTTCCCTGGCTTGAGGGTCTTCTTCTTCCCTGAATTTTTTGACAAGCAATTAAATGTAGAATGGCTGAAACCTATGGCCTATGGCCAACAGGCAATTTCCAACCTTTATTAAGAAACTGTATGCTTTATCATCATTTACTACTCAGTTTTTTCAGGCCCCACTAGTGGATGCTCCAGTAGCAGCATTAAAGTCATCTCGACTACTGTCAGAAGATGGTGAGAGCACAATCCAGGATAACCTGGACAAAAAGGCTGACTTCGCACTAAGAAAAGCTCATGAAGCCACTTCAATAGCCATCAAAGCCTCTGCCATGGCCTCAATAGTATCAACAGCAGCAATTGTCTGGTCTAGAAAACCTTCAGCTCATCCCAACCAGCAACCATCGCCTAGTAGAGGGAGCCAATAGAGTCCTCAAAGTTAACTCACTCACAGCAGATGCAATGTTAGATTCCTTAATCTTCTCATCCAGGTCTATGGCATCTGCAGTGGCTGCCAGAAAAACTTGATAGCTCTGGGCCTGGCAAGCTGACTTCCACCCCACATCAATAGTTATGGCCTACCCATTTCAAGATTACAGACTATTCAGGGATGCTCTTGATAAGATTCTTATCGAAACCAGAGATAAGAAAAAAGCAATGCTAAAGACACTCAATTGCACTGACAGGAGACAGAAAGGAGAATTATTCCTTTCGTTCCCAAAGAGTGTTACCAAAATTCAACAAGGATTACAGAAGATCAAATTGGGGCTCTTCTAGACAAGCCTTCAGAAGAAAAACATTCTACAATCGTTCCAACAAACAATTCTCAAACAGAGCTGACAAACCAGCTCGTGACAACATACTAGCTAAAGTCTGACTATGAAACAATTCCGAGGGGAAAGGCACCTTCTACACTTTCAAGAAATGAGGATTAACTCTCGGGCAGACAATTGGTCCTTGGTGATAGTTACCCCCACTGTAACATTTTCTTGTCTCCCCCATAGAGAAGGATTCAGAAGAGCTTCACAGAACCTATGCTGCTATCCAAATCTCCACAGCATTTGGGCCATATAACCTGTCCCTCCTGCAGAAAGGGGACAAGGAGTATACTCTATATTCTTCATGGTGCCAAAAAAGAACAGAAATTTGAGGGCCATACTAGACTTGAAGCATTTCAAAAAGTTCATCATACTGAGGCACTTTAGAATGAATACACTGAGATACGTTACAGAATCCTTGCTACCAGAGGAGTATCTTACCTTATTAGATCTAATGGAAGTGTATCTTTTTTGGACACAAAAGATTCCTCTGTTTCTGCATGGGGGGGGCTCCTTTTACAGTGCTGAGCACTTCCATTTGGCCTCTCCACAGCACCAAGGGTCTTCACAAAGATCGTGATCAACCCAGTAGTAAAATTAAGGGAGCAAGGCATTCACATACACCCTTATCTGGATGACTTGTTAATCAGGTCAAGCTCCGAGCCAAAGCTGCACCAAGACACAGAAACATCTATCCAATGTCTATAGGCTTACAGTTTCCTGATCAGCTTACAGAAAAGTTCCTTACAACCCAAACAGAGACCAGTACATCTGAGAGTCACGTTAGACACAATGTGCAATTGCCTTTTCCTAAGCTAATCAAAATCAAAGGAAATGAAGGAAATGTCACAAGCAGTCATCAAGGCCAGGTCTTCATCAGTGATGTCACTCATAAAACTGATGGGCCTGCTGATTTCAAGCATTGGTGCCATCCAGTGGGACTGACTACATTCAAGACCCTTACAGTAACTTCTGAGACCTTTACACCTACAAATTATGAGCAAGAAAGATTTTCCCATTTGGATCCTCTCAACAAACAAAGAGGAGCCAGATCTTCAGCATTACACAAGGCAATCAAGATCCAAGCATGGGCAGAGAAGAACCTGGCATCCACCAAGGAAGAACACATCAAGGGATCTATGAATATCCAGGCAGATTGGTTTAGCAGGCAGACAATTCAGGAGGGGGAATGGTTCCTGAAGAAAGATCTGTTTCAGCTACTCACGACTAGAGATGGGCACGAATTGAAATATGACCCAAAAAACTGCATGAACCAAGCCGGTTCATGGTTTATGAACCAGTGTTCATGGAAGCTCGTTTCCATGAACTTCCACAAACTGGTATACTGGTTCATTGGGTCGTATTTAAAGGGGCAATTTAAATGGCCATTTCCCCAGGGCTTTTCCTGCCACTTGTAAGTGGCAGATCCCTTTAAACTGCCCAAACCCCAGCCATTTTCCCACCCCTCCCGGGAGGAGAGGGAGGACACTGCGCGCTGCAGGGGAAGGTAAGTGTGGGGCTGGGGCTGGGGCTGGGGCTGGGGTTTGGGCAGTTTAAAGAGTCCTGCCACCGGCAGATCCCTTTAAACTATCAGCTGGCAGGCAGTGAGGGGGGGATCCCCCCTTGCCACCTGCCAGCTGATAGTTTAAAGGGACCTACCACTTGCAAGGCAGGAAAGGGCCCTTTAAACTGTTAAATACTCCTTTCCCTGCCACTGCGAAGGCCGGAAAGGGGCATTTAAACCCCACGAACACACAAACCACAAACTGGTTCATAACTGGTCCAGTTCCATGCCAGTTCGTGGGTCGTGGTTCGTGAAACCCACGCACCACGAACTTCATGGTTCTTTTTTTTTTTTTTGGTTCGTGCACATCTCTAATCACGACATGCTTTGGTCTTCCCCTGGCGTATCTATTTGCATTACCAATCAACCATAAAGTAAATAGGTACTTCACCAGATATTACCATCCCAAGGCCGAAGCAACTGATGCTTTGACATCCCAATGGCAAGCAATCTTCTGTTCGCCTATCCCCCCATCCTGGTTCTTCCAAAATTGATCAGGGAGATAAAAAAAATAGAAGGCAGAAATCATAGTAGTATCACCATATTGGCCTTGGCATCGATGGTTTTCCACTCTTCAGCAACTGTCAACATGTCCACTCCTAACCCTTCTAGTACCTCTGGACATGCATGAACAAGGCCCAGTTTGGCATCCCCACCTGGAGTGACTACATTTAACTGCCTAGAGATTGAGCGGAACAACTTCTTATGACTAGCATATTCTGGGAAAGTGACTGACACTTTACTAGTTTCCAGGAAAAATTCTACAAACAGAATATACAATACATTACGGAAGGCCTTTGTCAGGTAGAGCAGAAGAAAAGGTGTTGACCCCTTGAAACCTAAGATCAAATCTATTCTGTCTTTTCTGTAAGATGGGCACACAATCAGACTCAAGTCCTCTACACTAAGACAACAGGTTGCTGCTCTGACGACGGTGTTACTGCAATTCCAGGGACTGAGCTGATCCAGACACCCCCACATATGTCACTTTCTTAAGGGTGCTACTCTAAAAGATCCACCACAAGCATACCACATGGTCAGCCCTTACCAGACATCTCTTTGAACCTATTAAAGAAATTCCTCTTAAATGGCTAAGGATGAAAACACTGTTGCTTATCGCAGTCACATCAGCAAGGAAGATATCAGAACTAGGCACACTGTTGGTCAATTCTGAGTTGTGCGTTTTCCATAAGGACAAAGTAGTCATGAGAACAGACTCTACCTTTAAAACCAAAGGTGAATTCATCTTTCCATAGATACCAGGAAATCTTGCATCATTTTGCCTGAATCCCACTCATACTAAGGAAAGGCTGTGACATGCATTTGATGTAAGATGTGCACTAAAAACCTTCATCTGCAGAACAGAACATGTTAGGAAAATTGATTCTTTATTCATCTCCATCTCTCCACCAAATAAAGGAATGAGAATGTCAAAATTGACCAACAGCAGTACCCTGAAGGCTTGCATTACCTAAGTTTACAAAGTTAAAAAATTAGACATACCGGCTGGGATTACTAGCCATTCAGTTCAAAGTGCCGCTAGTAATGCGGCCTTCACCAGACACGCTCAAGTTGAAGAGGTCTGCAAGGCAGCCACTTGGTCATCAATATCCACATCTGTAAGGCACTACAAGAGGAATATCTATGATTCAACTGATGCAGTGCTTGGCAGAACAGTGTTACAATGTATTTTACAATCAGAAGATGACCCATCTAGAAAATGAGGACACTGATTTGGGAGGTCCCACCAAGACATCCCCTGTCTCAGAGGAATAATGGACCATTGGATACTTACTGTGAAGGGTCCTTCTCCTTTGAGGAAAGGGGGACATCTTGTCCCTCTCAAAGTCATCGTCATTCTCCACTCTTCTGTTCAACAGGATCACTTCTTGTCCTAGTGTTTCCTTACCTTGCTGTTACTCATTTTTCTCTTTGTTATTGTTTTCTAGAGTGCTGAGTGTGATAGTTTAGGATGTTGTTAATTGCTTTCAGAATCACCAAAACTGAGGAGACGGGTGACCCCCACCAAGAAAATAGCAAATGGACTTTGTTCTTGCCTCCCTGATTGGAGGGTGGGAATTACCCACCAAGATGTCCTCCTTTCCTTAGAGGAGAAGGACCCTTCACTCTAAGTATCCAATGGTCCATTCTCACTGATGGCTCTCCCCTTGTAGAATGGTCTGCCTGAGGAGGTCAGACAGGCTCTCACACTTGTATTGTTCCATAGAATATTGTTCCAAAACAGAAATGTTCAGGAGAGCATTTTTGTAAAGAGATTAGAATTACAGTATAATGGAACAGTCCAGGAAGTGTGCTTTCATAAGGATGTAGGATCATAGTCTACTGCAATGTTTACTACATGTATCATCTTGCTTTTACTGCCTCATCTTCTACCTTTGTAATTCCATTTCATGCATTGTTTATAAAGTACAACTTGTCTTAGTCAGTTGATTGTTCACATTGTTTTCTAATTCTGTAATTCCATTATCCTACTGCATTGTTCACCAAATGTCTTATGGTGTCAGATTACATTGATATTCTGTAATCTGCCTTGAGGCTCAGTAAGAAAAGCAGGATATAAATAAATAAACTGTTCGATCATGTTTGTTCCATGTCACAATAAAGACAAAACCCAAGCATGACAAATAGATTAAAATGTTACTAAAACATGATAGTCCTGATCTTAAAACATGTGAGCTTGCACTACTGTATGTACCATCCCACCTGTCAAATAGTTAACACTGGAAAAATAGCACTGATTGGGATGTGCAGTTTTGGGTATTTTTGAGATAAGAGTCTTCTTGTAATTTTTTCCAAGTTAATCTTTTGAGAAGGATGCAACCTACTTTTTCTTATCCAAGCCTGAAGTCCCACAATTTGTGACTGCTGCAGTTAATCGAGTACAAGCTTGCCACTGAATCTTGTTCTGCAGATGCTTCATTCCACTATGCTTTGGAGACAGCTGCATTGCCATCATTCAACATCACGATCTACTCATTGAATCCACTATGATTGCACTAATTTCCAAAGAAGCCCCAGGGTCCCACAGTAGACACTCCCACAAACATTGCTGCAGGTCTGACAGACTGGTCTTACGAAGTCTGTGGGGAAATTCACTGGCAAAGAAAATTCACATTAAAAAACAATTACACAACAGTAATTTTGCAGCCAGAGTGATTTCCAGTCTGTGATTAGAAAAGTCATTTTTCTGTTCACTGAAAATGGAGGAGTCTGTGACAAAATAATCACATGACAATTTTACTACCATGAGTTACTTTAATGTAGTGGTTTAGAGAGTGAACTGTGATCCAGGAGACCTCTAGTTCAAATCTTACCTCTACCACGAACTCACTTAGTGGACTTTGGCAAAACATTCTCCTCAGCCACAGTCTCTGTCTGCAAAAATATTTGCCTACCACACATGGCTGTTGTAAGGATTACCATATGTGTGAAGCTCTGTGAACAGTGAAAGCAATAAATATTGTTGCTTGCTGGCTACATTCAATGGTATGACCTGGCCACCGGCCACTCTTCATATTAGGTTCCTACATTTAGCTCCCTGTACTTCAAAATACAATCTTCACATCTACTTACCAATTACGGCACTCTAGCAAGAGCAACTGGATATCTCCCATCATTAGACTGATGTAGAAAGAGCATCATAATTCTGGCTCAAAGAAACAGAAGGGAAAAACAGACTTGCAAATCTGAGTTTCCTGGTCAACAACACCAGTGTCAGTGGGGAGAATACAGACTGACCATGCCTTGGTTAGGACTAGGAGACATATTGCAAAATTAATGTGATGTAAAAGCTTTAGGTCCCGATTCAACAAAAATGTACTCTAGCTGAATCTGTGTTTCTGCAGATCTGCCTGCAGCATCAAGTCTGGGATTTATTTACAATATTTGTTATTTAACAAGTCAAATGAGCCTGTGCTTCTAAACTGAGACTACTGATGACACGAGATGCCATAGTACAACTTGTTCTTTCCTGTTCCCAATCTCTTTTCATACTTGATATCAGCCCCTTCGTTTCAAGGTAAGGAATTGGATGGGGGAGGATGTCTGTGCACATGGGTTAAAAGCACTGTAATGAATCCCAGAAAATAATAGCTTGTTCAGTAAAAGCATTCCTCCATAGTTTTCCACATAAATTATGCAAACATATCATCAAAACATGATTTTTATTTTCATAAATAAGGCCATATGTCAGTTAAAACAGAAAATCTGCACTCAACTCTGATGTGGGTTATATTATACATTTTAATTGGATGTTACTTTAATGTAAACAGCTTTTCATAAAACCTGCACTAAAAGGAATCCCTTTTAAATTACCAAATATTAGTTGCTAACAAAGCTGATGTTGTAT
The DNA here is from genome assembly GCF_028583425.1 of Eublepharis macularius. Taxonomy (NCBI): domain Eukaryota; kingdom Metazoa; phylum Chordata; class Lepidosauria; order Squamata; family Eublepharidae; genus Eublepharis; species Eublepharis macularius. The sequence goes on along the minus strand of NC_072794.1, from coordinate 85,275,708 downwards.
GTAGCATTTGCCCTGCATATAATCAGATACAGGCTTTAGATTTTGCATCAGAGCATCCGTCATACAGTTCCTAGGTCACAGGTAGTGACCAAAAATTCAGTTCTGGTGAATAGAGGGGAAATTTTCTATTATATTCCAGTCAAGAAATCATTTTTTTAAAAACAACTGCTGGCAAAACAAGAGCACAGAGAGTGCATCTTTCAAAATGGTGAATATTTACCTCTAGCAGGAAGCAATTGTTTACTATTCAGACCAAATGTGTGGACTTGAATTTTAAAGATAAGCAATTTTTGTGATTCCAGTGAGGCTACAACAAGATATAACTCAAGGATCTCCAACATGGTACCTATGGACTCCATGGTACCTACCAGCACATTCCATGGTGCCAACTGTTTTCACCCATCCCCTTTTGTTGCCATGTTCCGCCAGTGGGTAAAGACTTTTTCATTTTGCTTGGCACTTTCTCAGTGATCCTTCCTCCTTCCCAAACGTTTTTAACTGTTGTTTTTATCTCTTGTGTTTATTTTATATTCTGGTTATAAATTGATTTAATGAAACATTTATGTGTTGATTTTAATGGCTTTTAAAATGAGATTTTAATTGGTATGTTTTAATTTGTTAGCCAATTCTAATTGCAGAATTAGAAAGGTGGGGTAAAAATCTTGTTGATAAATAAATACATACAGAGACCTGCAGCCTACCTTGGGCTGGGGCTGGGGTTTGTGGGCTTTGGGCCGTTTAAAGGGCCCTGCCATTTGTAAGCGGCAGGAAAGAGCCCTTTAAACTATCAAATGCCCCTTTTCCTGCCACTGCTGAGTGGCCAGAAAGGGAAATTTAAACCCCATGAACTGGTTTGTGAACTTGCCCCAGTTCATGGAGGTTTGTGGTTCCTGGTTTGTGAAAACGCCATGAACCACAAACCGCATGGTTCAGGGGTTTTGTGGTTCGTGCCCATGTCTACTTGTTACTAGGGTTGTCAGCTCCGGGTTGGAAAATTCCTGGAAATTTGGTGGAGCTTGGGATGGGCATAGTTTGAGGAGGGACCAAAGCAGGATATAACGACACAGAGTTCACCCTCCAAAGCTGCCATTTTCTCCAGGGGAACTGTTCTTCATTGCCTGGCAATCAGACCTAATTCTGGGAGATCTCAAGCCCCATTTGGAGGTTGGCAGCCATACTTGTTACAGTGGTAAAAAAAAAGTTGCACCTTTTTAAAGGATTATACCCTTAAACCAGACCACCAACACAGCACTTAGTGGCATTCTGTTGCAAGCTGTCATATTTCATTATGGTTTTTATAATGACAGCAGCGTGTAAATCAACAAACCAAAACTGCCTTCAGTGTTCTGTTCATCTACCAAAACAAGTTCCATTCCAAAAATGGGAGACAACCGTAAACACATTTACAAAGAAATCTATCTTCTTCTCTTTCCCTAATTTATTTGGGTTTCAATGAATTCTGTCTAGAGTAAAGAGAAATAAAAAATGAATAGTGCCAAAGGCACAACGTTTCTTCTAAAAGCTAAATTAGATTTCAACTTTTAAAGTTTGGAATGGCACAAACAAACCCATTTAAAACCCTTTTAGTTCTAGTTCCAATCAGTAAAAACTGCCTTACAGATTATAAGGCTGTGGATAAGAGCAGTGTTCTTGCAGACCCATTAGCTAATGCGAATTGGATTTTAATTGACTTTAAACAATATTAATTTCCTCATGTCATTTAACTTGTCTCTGCTACAATGACAGCTCCATTGCAATGCGATCAGATAAATACATGTTGCTTTTGATGGTTAAGATGGTTCTGGGTAATTTAAGAATGACTGAAATACAATGCAGAGAATTGCTGAATGTGTTGGAAATAGTTGGAAGATGCTTGAAAGAAAAAGGCTTGAAAGAAAAGGGTATGTACTTATTTTGTATAATACCCATTGTAACGCTTTGCACATACATTTTGTATAACACCCATTGTAACACTCTGCACATAAATTAGGGTTGCCAGATTGCTCTAGCAACCATTGGGAGATCAGGAGGGTAGGAGGGGGTTGAGGGGGTATCCTGGGCAAATGGGTGCACATGCCTCCGCGCCCGCTGTGACGATGTCACTTCCAGAAGTGATGTCACATGGAGCAGAGGGAGTATACATATGCTTCACATCAGGACCAATTCTTTAAGAATCAGACCAAAATCCTGTATTTTAGGCCAATTCTTAAGGAATTGGCACAGCCATGAAGTGTGCGCATGCTCTCGCTCCCACATGACTGTGTCACTTGGCAGGGCATGGAGGCACACACACTCATTTGCCCAAGATGCCTACCAGTGGCAGGGGATTGCCATATGGTTTGCCACCTCGATAGGCAGGGACAGAGACAAACTGTTGGGAGTTTCCCACCACCAACAGGCACCTGGTGACCCTAATGTAAATACATTTTTATGCATTAATGTGGGGGTTTTAATATTTGTTACTGGCCTCTTGAGAAAAGGAGAGGGGACTGGATAGGTGAAGAGTATGCTATGATTGAACAGTAGCTGTATCCTAGAGGATAGAGTGAACTGCAGTTTTTAGTCAGTGCAGAAAGTATTCATTCTGTCTCAGTTAGGCAAACTGTGTGAGCCTAGGTAAGACTGTGTATCTCAGAGAGAGGTTATTCTTAGGAGTGTGGAGTTTGGTTCAGTATATGGATTAACGTACCAAATTTTGGCTGATTTGGTGAAATCTGGGTATTCCAGATCAAAACACTGAATACAAAATTAATTCAGTATTCTGGATTTTTTTCACCAAATTAATTTGGTAAGTTGCCTGACAGTTCCTGCTGTTTTTGCAGAGGGGGAGAGGGGAGAGGTGCAAGTCCAGGAGGCGAGATGGGGTTCAGAGCTGAGGGTTCTGTTCATGAGGCGCAGGATGTGGGTAGGAGTCAAGAGAGTCCAGGCACAGGAATGCAGGTCGCAGGGAGCGGCAAACAAGATTGCTTCCACGCCGAATCCTGCTCGGCATGCTCCTTTTATCCTCTGCTTTAGTTAAGAGGCCGCGATGCAAGAGTTTCCTCTTCCTCTGATTTAAGTGCCTTGGCCTCAGGAATAACACCACCCAGCACTGAGCAAGCAGGCGGGTGCTCCTCCATCACTCCCAAACTGCTGCCCTTTCTCAGTTGGCTTGGGGGGCACCTGCAGTGCAGGCTCCTCTGCTGACGGTTTCCCATCAGCCCTGCATGAGCCCGTGCCACCAGGGGCTTCTTCAGTGGGTTCATGCTACTCTGATTGCTGCTCCACTGAGGCACAGTGGCCAGCTCTTCCAATTCCTTGTCCTCCAAAGAGGACACGGCAGCTGCCAGTAAGGTGGGTGTAGTGGGCTGGCTCATGACAATTATACTCTCTTCTCCAAATTACTAGGCCCAGATAATGACGAATTTCTTACCTCTGTTTGGCATTATAGAAAATCTAAGGATGTTGTAATAAACAGAGGTAGTTTAGAGTTGGTTAAATTTGTGATTCAGAGAAACTTTATCCATTGAATGGCTACCCAGAGGTCAATGGAGCTGGTGACTTCACTTACGCGAGTCCCATAAGAGCCAGTGTAATAGATTATATCTTTGCCCCACTTGATTACCTCTCCCACTTTGAGTTTCTAAAAGTCAGTGACTTTATGGGAAACGACCATCTCCCAGTCTTCTTTTCTTTATATTTTAGAACACTATTGTATTCCAGAACAAAGCATCCCTCTTTCCCAAAATCAAAAAGCATCCCTCTTTCCCAAAATCAAAATAAAGTTTATTGATTACGCTGGAGTTATAACTGTAGTGACAAAGCTCAAACTATAATGGGTTTCATCCCCTGTAACACTTTAGTAGACAGGGCTTTGCAATTAGATGCAGTGCTTAACTGTTTGCATAACTTGGATGAGGTATTAGAACTGTTCAGACCCCTTTATGTGAAAAAGAACCTTGACAGGATATCGTTTGACATTAAGAGGAATAGTTGGTTTTATGTTCAAGAGAAGAACTGAAAGAGAAAGGTTTTGAGTGCCAATGGTTTGCATATATGGAACTATCAGAAAGATTTTAAAATGACCTTAAATTATATGGTATGGAGGAAACGATAAGTACATTTGAAAAAGAACTATGTACAAATGAAGATCATTTAATATCTAGAATGTATAAATTTGTGTTAAAATAGAATTGGAAGAAGAACAAGTGAAGGACTGTATGGTTAAATGGGCTAAAAATTTTGGATATAACTTTCATGTGGAGCAATGGGAGAAAATGTGGAAATATGGCCTAAAATTTACATTGTGTTATAACTTAAAAGAGAATTTTTATAAAATGATGTACAGGTGGTGCATGACCCCCCCCAAAATTAGCCAAAATGTTTAAAGAGGTGTCAAATAAATGTTGGAAATGCCAAAAAATGAGGGTTCCTTCTGTCATATATGGTGGACTTGCCCTGTTGCTAAAAAGTATTGGAAACAAATACATTTAACAATACAAAAAGTACTAAAGAGTAACCTACAACTAAAGTCAGAGACGTGCCTACTGAGTTTAGTGGATACTTCAATAGAAAATGAATTTGGAATTTTAATCAGATATATGACAAAGACAGCAAGAATAGTTTATGCACAATATTGGAAATCAGACAAGCTTCCAACAGCAGATGATTGGTTAGTGAAGATGTTGGAGATTGCGAAAATGGCAAAATTAACTGAGTTGTTGAGAGATAAAACAACAACTAATTTTGTGAAGATCTGGAAACATTTCATGGACTTTCTGTATGTGAAAGAGAAGTCAGAGTTAGTGATCTGTGGATTTGAAAATTAGAGTTTTATGGTAGGCATTAAATATTATGTTGAAATATGTAAGTAATGGGGATATCTTCTCATTAAGGTTGAATTTATATATTAAGTAAAGATAAAGGTAATACGAAAGAACTATTGACTAAGTAACGAGTTTAACGAAGTTCTACAACGTGTGTTAATTGGTGTGTTAATTATTGTTTAACATATACATGCACCTCCTTGCCCAGTTGGTGTGAAATTTCGGGCTTGGGTGTCATCGATATGCAATGACACCCAGCTGTATCTGATGATGGACAGCCAGCCTGACTCAGCCCCAGGTGTCCTGGAACATGCGTTAGCAGCTGTGACTGACTGGTTGAAACAAAGTCGACTGAAACTGAACCCAACAAAGACGGAGGTCCTGTACTTGAGCCACGGGGGACTGGGTTCGGGACTCCGGCTCCTGGCCCTCGATGGGGCACAGCTTGTGCCAGTTCTGAGGGTAAGGAGTCTGGGGTGATCCTGGATGCCTCCCTGAAAATGGAGGCACAGGTCGCAGTGGTTGTCAGGTCTTCTTTTTTCCACTTGCAGCAGACCAGGCAACTTGTCCCCTACCTGTCTACTTGTGACTTAACTACAGTGATCCAGGCAACGGTCATCTCTAGGTTAGACCACTGTAACTTGCTCTACGCAGGCCTACCCTTGAGCCTGACCCAGAGATTACAGCTGGTGCAAAATGCAGCGGTGAGCGTGACTATGAAAGCACCAAATAGGATGCATATTACACCAATACTGCGCAAGCTGCATTGGTTGCCAGTGGAGTACCGGATCAGGTTCGAAGTTCTGGTATTGACCTATAAGGCCTTGAGCGGACTGGGGCCAGTGTACTTGAGGGACCGTCTCTCCCTGTATATTCCCCGGAGGACCCTCCAATCGGGAGAAAAACAACTGTTATCAGTCCCTGGCCCCAAGGAGGCCCACCTTGCCTCAACTAGAGCCAGGGCTTTCTCATTCCTGGCTCCTACTTGGTGGAACGCTCTGTCTACTGAGACCAGGGCCTGGCAGGGCCTGTAAGACAGAAAGGTTCCGCCAGTCTCATGGCTGAGGTTGGGCCTCCACTGGCCGGAGGATGCAACATCTACCCCCCTCCCTGTGAAAGTTGCCCACCACTGTTTGTTTTTTCAGCTGCTGTTACTGTACTGCTGTATCCAGTTGTACTGCTGTATTGTCGGTTATTAGTTGTATTGCTGCTGCCAGGCAAAAAAGTGCTGCTATTTTTATATGATGTTTTAATGTTTTAAAATGGAATGTTTTAAAATGATTTTAAGGTTGTTATCTGCCCTGACCCCGCTTGTGAGGAGGGCGGAATACAAATATGATATAAATAAATAAATAAATATGTCTTCCTCCCCGCTTCCCTCCCTTCCTATTTTTTTATATCTGTTGTCCATATTAATTTTTGTTTGTTGTAATAAAATAAAAATAATTTTTAAAAAACAAAGAATAATTGGTTTAACAGTGATTGTAAAAGAATGAAAAGGCATATTCAACTGAAGCATCGTGAATTTAAAAGTAACTGTACAATATCAGTCCGAGAGCTGAAAGAATTTTTAAAAATCTACACGGAACTGATCAAGACGAGGAAACGGAATGGGAACTTCTTACCTCAGCTATTAACAGCAATGATAATAAGGGCTTTTGGTCTATCGTCCATACCAATATAAACCAAATCTCTAAAATCCCATGCTATATAGCCCCTCTGACATGTAAAACTTATTTTAATGGGATATTCTCTGATGCTAATGCACCTGTTATATTTTCTATTATTCCTCTTGTTACAAAAGCACCCTGGCCTGAGGTATCAACCAAGAAGATCACTTGCCTTATTGAAGGATTAAACTCAGAAAAGCACTGGGCTCTTAAATAGCTAATGAGCTATTTAAGGATGATCCACAGTGGTGGGCCAGTTTTGATCCCAGTTTTTACTCAGATTAACATCAGTGGACAAATACCTGATTTATGGAAACATTCCATTATTATCCCAATATTTTAAAAGGGTTCTAGACATGATTCATATTGTTATTGACCAATCAGCCTTCTTTCTTCTCTAGGAAAGCTATATTTTGCTTACCTATTGAAAAAACTTCTGGATTGGATGGAATAAGAAACCTTATTGGGGCACGAACAGACAGAATTTAGGTGGGGTTCTTCACGATATGACTATTGTCTAGTTCTTTATCACTTGGCTGAGAAATATTCATCTTTTAAGAGAGGGCAATTATATGCGGCTTTTTTTGACCTTAAGGGGGCCTTTGATTACAAAAAATGTCCCAGATTGTGGAACAAACTCAATCACACTCATATGAATAAAAGACTTCTAGGACTTATTCATTGATTACATTTGGGTTTGATTGCCCAAGTATGATGTTGATACGAGGGGATCTTAACAAATCCATTTAATTTGGAAAAGGGAGTACATCAGGGATGTTTGCTGACACCTTTTTTGTCCAATTTATACTTAAATGATGTAACATCAATTTTTGATGACTGCTGCCATTCACCAAAATTAGTTGAGATTGGTGCACCTATTTTGCTTTATGTGGATGATACCATGATTTTGTTTCGAACTAGGGTTGGGCTGCAAAGGACCCTGCAATCTTTCTCCAACTATTGATCTAAAGAAAGCCCGGTGATCAACTACTCGAAGTTTAGATCTTTGTTTTCACTAACGCTAAGAAAAGGAACCCGTCTCAGTGGCCAATCAATGGGTCCAATATTGAGCAAGTCAAGACCGTCTTCTATTTGGGGATTCTGTTTGGCATATTTCTCCTGGACTCCCCAATTTAGAACAGCGCTTAACAAAGCAAAACCATGTGCAAATGCTATAAATAGTTTTTTTTCACAATAGGGGACAGAAGTATATTCCTGGAGCCATGGAAGCTTTTAATCTGAGAGTGGCTTGTTTCCCTTTCACAGTTTGTTTAACTTGTTACTGATGAAATCTAGCAGGTTTCTCCCTGTGGGCATCCAGACCATTGGTCTCTCTGTAATATTGTTAAGAGGAATTCTCTTCATTCCTCTTTATCCAATTTCTCTTTTAAACCTAATAGTTTGTTCTTTTCTTCTTTTTAGGATTTTAAGGTCTGTTTTACATTAATTACGTTTGGATAAAAACAGAAATTTGAGGAGAGGAAGGGCAGAAAGGGAGATTCTGGGATCTCCCGCTTCTACCCTTTGCCCCCCCCCTCCACTGCTTATCTGGCTGCTGGGGGAGGGGGAGGCGGGAAACGGGCCTCCCAGGTTTGCTCCCGGGGCTGGCACAACATTGTCACCGAGACAATCATGCCGCCCCGAGAGAGTGCACTTTGCAGCAGGCCTATTTAGGCCCCAAATGGGTATTCTTGTTGCTAAGATCAAAACATTCAAGACCAGGAAGTTGCACAATGGTGAAAGTTCTTTTGAGCACACTTTCAATCAACTAACTGCTGTGTAATCTATCTGTAGTTTCAGAATTTGCCAAGACATAAGTGGGTGTAGCAAAGATTCAGCTCTGGCCTAGGAATCAGTCTCAGAGACTTCAGATCAAGCACTGACCCGCATCTATTTCCTTACATTAGCCATTATCAGGCAACTTAAAAGGAATCCTGTTTGGCAACCAGGGAACAAAATTCAGAGTAACTACTGAGGCTAGCAAAGAAGCGTCTTGATTACCAATCAGAACAAGTCATATGAATAACAGATAAACCATATAAAATTTTCCAAGTCATTACGCCATTCTGATCTGAGCAACAAATGGCTGCTATTTTCCTCCTCCCTGCCACACACATACACGATGCCACAAATCTGTAAGTATTATCTGTTACTGCTCACAGCTTGTTCATGTTATACAGTGCATTTCTAGTGATTCAGGATGCTAAAGTACAAATCAGAGATCCTACACATTTGTCAGTGGAGGGATGTGCTGTTATCTCAGACATACACAGAGGTTAATGGCATACATACCAATACTTGCGTAAATACATGAAGCGGTCTGCTGGCATTAATTATCATTAACTTATGGTTGTTGTGGGTTTTCCGGGCTGCACCCGGAAAACCCACAACAACCATCGTTCTCCGGCCATGAAAGCCTTCGACAATACATCATTAACTTAATTTATACTCTGCCTTTCTCACTAAGACTCAAGGCAATGTAAATAAATGCAATCAACAAGATGGGGCATCCAATAAGCGATGTAACAAAATTGCAGCAATCCAAACTAAAGCTGGAACAATGTAAAAATATTAACATGACATGTTAAACAAAGCAGAAATTACATAGTAGGATAATACATACAGAAACAGATAGTACATACTAGTATGTATAGTCCACAACCCCTTTATTAAGGTGTCTTTCTGAATCGATCTGTTATAATATAGGCCTACTACATTTATAAAAATGCCCTTCTGAATAATTGAGTTTTGCACAGTTTGCAAAATGCCGGGACAGTGGGAGCCTTTCTGACCTCATCAGACAGGCCACTTTGTAAGGTATCCTAATCAATACATATCTTGAAATCAATTGAAAAGAATGAGATGAGCTAGATTCAGGCTCCCACAGTTATTTGCTTTTACAATGGCAGTTACCAATATAGAAAGTGCATTACAGTGCATATTCACAACAATTCTTTTGGACTAAGTCAGGTTGACAGAGTAAGGCCAGGGCTACCCAATGGGTCTCATAGTCAAGAGGATTTGAACCTGGTATGCCCCACACTGAGATTCATCTCTCCATCCATGGCAGCACACATTTGCTGCTTTGTACACATGCCACGTATAGCAGACAACCAGTTTTGTACATACAGTTCAGTCAGCATCTTGGAATCAAATGTAAGAACAGAGGTATGAGCAACAGTGCAGTATTGTGAAAATCTCAACCCCTCCCCAACAGCACTCCTGGCAATTTCACAAGCATAGCAATGATTCAGCTGGCAGATCTCAGTGGATTATTGTGGCCAGTTTGGAAAAACACTCCTAACAAGTCCTCCTTCCAGAAACCAATATAAATTTGGAAGAGGAATTATGAAACCCAGGGAAACTACAACACAAGACTTGAACAGCATTTGTAGAAGAACTGTTTGAAATAAGCTGTTACTGCAAGCTTATAAAATCTTAATAATACAGATTTGTCACTTCTGTGAAAAAGAATATTGGTTATTACATTTCATTTTAGGACATTTAATTTCAGACTGGTAAAACGTGACTGTACATGACCAATTATACACATACAATTTGTGTACAAAAATGTACATTTATGGCATGGTACATGTGATGTCTTTTTAAAAACACATCTAACTATTACTTTGTCTCCATGTCTATTAACTTCTGGCATATTTAATTAGAGCAGAACCCATGGTAAAGTTGCCTATACAACAGCACTTGCAACTTAAAATTGTGATTTATAATTCTCAGGGTTTATACCACTTTGGTTTCAATCTATACTTCTTGATACCACCAAATTATAAAATAGTTCCTGAAGTCTGCCCCCATATTTTCTTAGCAGTTTTTATCTCCGTCGCTTCTGAAAGAGGTTTATTTGCTCACCACCTTTTAGTTTTAAAATATTGGGATAACTGCAAAATTGTTCAGCTGTGCAAAGAAATCAATCTTTTAAAAAAAATATCAATCCTTTTAAAAAGGAGAAAGGCAATCAAGGAGAAAAGCAAGAGAGTGTGCAAGGGTGCTTGAGAACCTGAGACAACCTAATAGAGGCCAAGAAATTCAGATTTCCATCTCCCTATGTTCCTGTGTCTTACATTTTATCTTGAAAGAGATGCAACTTGAACTTTACAAATATTTTTCCTTGTGATCTTTAAACCAAAAATGGAATGGTTTCAGTGTCAGCACTGTGGGTCAAAGGCTGGCTACAATAACTTCAACAAAGCATTACAATGAGCAATGCATTCATAGGCCAGTATCCAATGGCTTGTTTCTTTAGCACTGAGAACTGCTCTGGTGAAACAGCAAGCAGAGTGTTGGCCCCATAGCCCCTACTATGCTGCAAATCCATGTCCCTGTTTTGGATCATGGCCATCTTATGGGCAAGCTTCACAGATCCCCACTGCAACTTCACATCAATTAAATCCTATGTAAATATTGTTTTTTGTTTTACATTTTGGTTATCTTGCTACCCACAGATTATACACATTGATTTATACAGCTACCCACATAAATGAACTTGTAGATTTTCCTATAGAACCTTTGGACAATTTAAAACATAAACGCTATCACAGATTAAGGGTACTAAATTAGCTGTCTTGGGCTACAAGGAAAGGTGGGGTTTATATACTATGAGAAATAAAAAATTAAAAAGTTAACAATTTATAAATCATAGCCTAAAAACTGACCATTGTCTCTATCTGTGCTATTATGGGTATGATGCCCCATTAGTAACTGGAAAGTGCTGGGGTGCGGGTGGGCGGGGAGTATTTTCCATTAACACCAGTAGATAAATCTTTCCCTGGCTTGCAGCAGTAACAACATGACACTTTCTTTACAGCAAGAGGGTACAGTCCGTTTGAACTCTCAGGGATAAGAAAGGTGAGGATTAAACCAGCATTTCTATACAGATTTCCTTACTAGCTGATAAGGTGTGGGACTCCGTCTTTCAAGGTACTAAACCGGCATAAAAGGTCTTACTCATTATGAGCAAGTAACTTTTTGCTAATCATTACTCACTGACAAGTGTGTAGCCCAGTGTCCAGTGCATTCAGGGAAGGGCTACATTTACTTAAGAGGGAAGTAAATTCATAATCTACTTAGCCTATATTGTTATCAATATGCTGTCAGAAATTTCTGACTTGGCAGCCCTAAGGCACCTTGAAAACAACATAGTAATTAGTAGTTGGCTAAGTGACAAAAATACAATGGTAGCTACGGAATACTGTTTAAAGAGTGAGAAATGTTTATCAACTATGTAGTTGATAGTGAAGAGGAAAGATAGAGACAGTGTCTAGCTATCTAGCTGCCTAGGAGCGAGAGTTTTTAATGCAGGGAAGGAGGAGGATATTACCCCTGATAAAGCCCATCTGGAGACAAGACAAGGAAGCGATACTTAAAAGAAAAGCGAGGTGCTGCCCTCCCATTCCTATCTGACTAATCCTTACTGCCCCCTGTAGGGTAGGGTCTTCTTCTCTTCATCTTTGTACACCAGACGTTGCTACTTCCACCACCCCTTCTCAAGATCTAGTGTACAAAGTCCTTCTGTAGGCTCAGCAGGTGTGTCATGTGTGTCAGTCATCTCACACTGTTCCACTGTTTCTGGTTCCTGTCCTTCATTAATCTCTCTTGGTGCAGATTCTCTGATGTCTACTTTCTCCTCCTTGTTTGGTTTCGCCCTTTCATCAATGTAGACCATATTGCAGATCTTGAACATTTCTGTTTCTAGGTTGAGGATCCTGTATCCTTTGCATCCCAGTGCATATCCAACAAATATATCTTCTGCTCTAAGATCCACCTTGGTCCGTTTCTCTTTAGAAACGTAAGTGTAGGTTTTTGATCCAAACACTCTTAGGTGATTCACACTGGATTTGTGGTCATACCACAGCTCAAATGGTGTACTATTTGCACCTTTAGTAGGCAATATGTTTTGCAGGTAGGTAGCAATATTGATTGCTTTTCCCCAGTATTTTCCAAGTAGCTCTGCTTCATGGAGCATACTTCTGCACATTTCAGTGAGAGAATGATTCTTTCTTTTTGCGACTCCATTGTTTTCTGGTGTATATGGGACTGTCAGATGGTGCTCTATTCCTTCTGCTAGGAAGCTTGTCATCTCCTTTCCCATATATTCACCTCCATTATCTGTCCAGATTACTAGTGGTTTTCTTTAGAACCCGTTGCTCAACATTGTCAAATACAGTTTGAGATTCTCCAGCACTTGAATTTTCTCTCTGATTAGGCAGGCCACAGCAAATCTTGAAAAATCATCAGTAAATGTCAGTACATATTTATTTTCACTTGGTGTTGCTGTTCTCCAGGGCCCACAGACATTACTATGGATGAGTTCTAGTAGTCTCTTCATTTGGCTTTCACTCTGTTAGTTAAAACTTCTTCTGGTCCCTTTCACTTCAATGTAACATGTTCATCTCTTGGCATCAGGACACTTCCTCATTTGCATATCTTTTGTTAGGTTTTGCCTTTCAAGTTGACTTATTGTTTCAATGTCTCTATGGGGAAAATGCCAGTGCCATAGCCCAGTAGAGTCCTTGTGTTTACATGCTTTAGCAAGATTCATTACCTTTTTGTGACATTTAAGCCTATACAAATCTTCACTACAGTAGCTTGTACAATCAAATCAGTTTCATCTCTGATAAACCATTTCTCTTCATCAAACACAGTCTGCACACCTATCTTCTTCATAGCTCTTACAGAAAGCAAGTTGCTTTGCAGGTCAGGTTCAAAAAGTCAGTTTGTTACAAGCACTTCCTTAACTTCGTCACTAGGGAGTGTGCAGTACAATGTCCCACTGCCAGTTCCTTCAGAAGCAATTGATTCTCCTTTAGCCATATACAAATTCTGTGTTCATTTAACACTTCAAAGAAATCTTTGTCTTTCACCATGTGTATCGATGCACCATAATCCACATATGAAATTGAGTCATCTGCATGCCCTGAAGCAATGAACAAGCTTTTCTTGCCTGGCCCATAATTAGTTGGCTGCTCATTAGCATTAAGTGAGGTACTCCCAGAACCTTTGAATTACGGTCTTTTGTTCTTCCCATTATTTAAGTAAGGAACAGTTCTGCTTGATGTGCCTTCTTCCTCCACATGAATGACAGAAAAAAAATCTCTTGGTAGTAACCTTTAAAGTAGTTTTATTTGATTTATTTTTCTTATAGTTTCTGCATAATTTCCCCTCCTCCAGAATACAAATAATTCCTCTTGATTCAATTGCATGAATTATATTCTCGTAGCTGGGGGGGGGGGCAAGCTCATCAAAATCAACACAATCATATCTTGATCTAGAATCTCTTTGCCTGCTGTTCTCAGCTGATGGGATAAATTAACCATTTCATCTAGGTGGGATCTAACAACATCTGTCTCTGTCATCCTTAAACTGAACAAGCATTTTTGCAAAAACATTGAGTCTTTAATGAAGATTTTACAGACCTGCTTGGCCATTTGCATATTTATCACCCCTATGAGTAGACGATCAATTAAAGCTTGTCCAGTGAGAGGGCCCACACCGGACTCTCCGAGGCTATGGCCCATTGCCCCTGAACACCCTTTCATCCCCAGAAACCTCCTTAACCCAGGCTGGCGGAGGAGGTGGAAGCCGAGACAGCTGGGACACGAGAGATGCTGCAGACGACAGTGGCCAGCTTGCCCAGCTGCCAATCAGCCAGGGCAGGGCTCAGAGCCGTGGTAGCGGGGCCAAAGCAGAGGAAACTGCTGAAGGAGCCCCACTCGCCCAACAAAGCTAGAGAGGCCCTAGCGATGTGGCCCAGGCAAATGGGGCCAGGCACCACAGATCCTGCGCAGCCGCTGGGTGCAGATCCTATTACAGCGAGGCTGGGGTGGGCCCATCTGAGGCGCTGTGGTTTGGCAGCTTAGGCAGAGGGCATTGGCCAGGAGGAAGAGATGCTGAAGACAGGAGTGGGTTTGGAGATGGAGGCGGGGCCAGCCTCAGTTGAGTGGCAGACAGCATGCTTCAGAGGAACCTACCAAGACAAGGAAAGGAGTCAGGAGCCAAGAGGAGGTCAGGGGCAATTGGTGGAGGAAAGAGAGGGCACTTGCAGAGGTGATGGTTGGTGGAGGGAACGGGGGAATCTGATGTGCCCTAATTCTCATTAGAGTCCCAGCCAGCTTAGCAAAGCATTGTCGAGTTCTGACTGGGAGAGTTAGTCATGCATGGAATGTGAATGCAAATACCGAGGACTAGGCGTAATTGACTCCTGCCCCTCCAAGTTGCAGAATGTACAATTTGGACAATAAGGGCACCATGCAAACATTCCAATCTCCCCTCTTTTCTGTGATTTGAATCCTATCTGATGATCGAGGGGCATCAATCAGCTCTGATAAGTTCATAATTCCTACCTGGGAACATCTAATCAAGGATCTAAACTCATTAGCTAAGCTCAGGAACATTAATTAGCAACCGTTTCTTTGTGAAGCACCAGGAGAACTCAATCTTATTCCTTTGTTCAACCCCAGTAGCACCAATCAAAGGTACTCAAACCTTTGTCATTCCCAGGAGGTGACCTTTAAGGTCTTTGTCCTAATGGCTGAGGGGAATCAACAGCATCAGGATATGATTAGCCCTATAAGAACCTGGGCTTTGACCCATTCAATTCGTGCACGCTTCTTCGGATCCAAGCACTGTACCCTTAGGGTCTCCTTCCCTAAGCTCTCCTGGTCGAGAACGCTGGCTGTTTGAAGCCCTCTTCATGGATAGGTAATTATCACCCAAAAATCTCTCAAATCTATTCCACTTTCACCACTACTTTTCCTAGTAATCGTGTATGCTTGTGAGTTACTTGTGTATGTGTTTTCCCCTTTAAATAAACATTACTCTTTGACTTTGAAGAACAGCCATCTTGTTAGTTTCCTTGGGAAAGGGACTCCGTAAAAATTGGTGGAGTATCCCACTTTGTTACCCCTCTCACACAGCCTTCTCCTTGCCACTAATTTCCCCCTCTTATTCACAAGGAACCCTATTCAGGTAACACACAACCCTGTTGGCTGCATTTCAGAAATACAGTGGTAGCTACACAGTACTATCTAAAAAGTGAGAAAAGTTTATTTAGGAACTACATAGTTGATAGTGAAGAGGAGAGATAGAGACAGCATCTAGCTTTCTAGCTGCCTAGGAGTGAATGTTTTTAGTGCAGAGGAGGAGGAGGATATTACCCCTGATCAAGCCCATCTGGAGACAAGAGAAGGAAGTGACACTTGACAGAAAAGCGAGGTGCTGTCCTCACATTCCTATCTAACTAATCCTTGCTTCCCCCGGTAGGGTAGGGTCTTCTTCTCTTTATCTTTGTACACCAGACATTGCTACTTCCAACAGAAGTCAACATGGATTTGTCTGCCCCAGCCAGACTAACCCCATTTTTGATCAAGTAATCAACCTAGTGGATCATGGAATACTGTGGACATAATACACACTAATTTCAGCATAAAATATGCTGATTTCAGCAGGGCATTTGACAAAGTACCTGTTCAAGCTGGCCCTCTCACTGGCTTACCTGTGATCAGTGGAGGTTGCAGGAGAGCAGAGGCATTTAGCTGAAGAAAGAACCACAGGACATGCCACCACTGTAGACCCCTCCCACCAACTAATAGGGCAGTGGTGTGCCTACTGGTTGGACAGCCAGACTCTGCTGAGAGCAACAATTCTATGTTGGGTGTGGCTGGGAAACTGAGAAGAGGTTGGGGATAAAAGGGACAGAGATGAGGGCAGAAGGGGAGCAGGAAAGAGAAATGAGTGAGAGGAATAAGAAGCAGAAACAGCAAAAAAGGATGAATGGAGGACATGGGAGGAAGAACAAGAAAACAATGAGGATATGGAGGCCTGATAAAGCCAAGGCTAAGTTAAAGAATAAGAGACAGAGCACCCTTTAGTGGTCATAGTGAATATGACCATGGACTTTGTGTGTATGCTGTTATGGATTAGTAATTAAAGACATGCCTATAGTTGCAATTGGTCCTGGTGTTTCTTAGAGAGCCTGGTGTTTCTTAGAGGGAGGGTTTGATGTTCCATTGACTGCTGGGAAGCCACAACTGGTGGAGAATGCAGGCAGCAATACTCCTGTAGATATGCCACAGGGAATACCTGGCTCAGCTGTAGCACATGTGGAAAGGATGTTTGACTGCAGTCAACCACAAACTGAACAGTGTTAATCAACAGTGTGATGCAGATTGAAAACAGACTAATGCATTTTTTTAGGCTGTATTATTAGATACATAGAGTCAGATCCTGTAATCCATCAATGAAAGGCAATAACAGATCTTTCTTTAGCAATCCCATCTGGTCATGGGAAAGTTGGTTCCCAAGGTGTGGGGATCTACACTGACTAGTCAGGGGACTGCCATGGAGAGGGGGCAAAATCATCCTTCTTGCCTCAGTGAAGCCGCACTGATAGAAGAGAAAAGAGGATTTTTACTGCTTCCACATCTTCAGTGCAGTTGTGGGTCCTGAAACTCTGGCTATCAACTTCTGTAGGGTTGAATAGGACAGTTGGAAGGAAGAGAATGTAGGAAAGTCTCTAGTCATTGTGCTGACAAATCCTGAGATCAAAGCCATAGTATTCAAATCATATGTAGTAATATTTCTGCTCTATTCTTTGCAGGTTGTACCTCCTCTGGAATACTGTGTACAGATTAGGGCACTGCATTAAGTAAAAAAATATGTAGATAAACTGCAATGTGTTAAGAGGAGAAATTATTACACTTTTCAAATACGGGAAGGGCTGTCCCAAAGATTTTTTCTCTTCTGCTCCAGACGCAAGATTATATCTAATGGACTTAATTTACACAAAGGCAGATTTTGATTGTACATAAATTTCCTAACGGTAAAAGCTTTATGATAATGGAACCAATTACCCCAGGGGCAGGACAGTTTCCCACACGCTGCAGGACAGTCATCTGTCAGGGATGCTCTAGCTGTATATTGCATGCTTTGATCAGGTAAGATTGGACTAGAAGGGTCTACAAGGCCCCTTGTGACTTTATGATTCTGTGACCTAATCAGCCAAACCACGGATGAACGTTTTTAATATTCATTGAGAAAGTATGAAAAAGCTTCAGATATTCTGACACTAATTGTTTTTACATTTATTTCCTCAAGGAATCTCCATTTATTTCCTCAAGGTTTCTCCAAACTAACATAACATTAAATAATTAAATTTACCATGTAATTGATTATATTTAGCACTGAAATAAAACTTTGACAGTCCTGCTTAAAATTCATTTGTCTCTCTGATTCTCTGAGGCTTTTATAGCAGGCACACAATAATAACAAAAACAACAATAATAATATTGTTGAAATGGACCTCCAGAATCATCTAGTCCAACTCCTTGCACAATGCAGGAAATTCACAACTATTCCCCCCCCACACACACACCCTCCGTGAACCCTACTCCAGGCCTAGAAGATGGCAAAACACTGTCAGGAGGATCCCTAACTAAACTGGCCTGTGGAAAATTGCTTCCTGACCCCAAAGTGGCGATCGGCATTACCCTAGGCATGTAAGAAGGGATGAGACAGTGAACCACGACAGGGGAGTTTTATGAGCTCCCTGCCGTGACCTTCCTGGTTCCTTGGGAGCTGAGAGATCAGTCCCCCAAGCCCTCCCCCCGGAGAGGGGAGGCAGGCTGGAACAAGGTGGAAGAGCATAGGGGGACTGGCAAACCTCCTGAAGCCCAGATACCAGTTCCTGAAGTGGGGATCAAAGAAGGAGCCAACATGGCTACTTAACTGTTAACCGGGAGTCCAGCAGACCGAAAGAAACTACAGCAAATCAATCAGATTCTTAACAAGACAAGAAAAAAAACAATTCTTTACTGACCCCACAGCCTTCCATTAAGTAAGTGGACAGATTTATGGTTATACGGGGCAATACAGCTAGACTACGCCCCACTCGAGTGAGCTGGGAGGGGCAGAGGCAGGAGAAGAATTCTAAAGAGGCTCTCTCAGTAATTGTCAGAACTGCTGGAATGCTATAAACCTTTGAAAATAATTGAAATAATTGAAAACCAAAACAAAGTTTTTTTACCACCTTCTGAAATGGCTTCGTGGGAGGAGGAGATACTTACTGGCTTGCAAGAGATGTCAAAAATAATGACAGAATTATTAATTAAAGCCGATGCACTACTGGGAGTGGGAAAAGATGAGAGGTCTACAAAGATCCACAATCCAGAAAAAATTGCTGGAAGGACAGAATTAACGGCAATGGAGCAAAATGATCGGAAAAGCAGTCTGCGTCACAACTTCCAAAATGGGTGATCTCACCGGGACTTTCCCTTTAAGACACAAATCACTACAAAAGAAAAGCTGGGGTCACGAAACAGACCTGCATGGAGAGAAGCAGGCAGGTTAACACAGAAAGAAGATAATGCAGCCGATCTTAAAACCAAATAATGAACAGAGCCGTAATTGCATCCACACTGACCCCCCTCAGAAATGGCTGGAAGATAAGGAAATCTATCTTTGGTGAAGCAGAAAGAATATGGACTGGATGCACTAAGCCTCATGAAGAAAGAAGAAGAAAAAAGCAGATCTGTATGGAAAGAATTAAACATGCCAATACCGAGAGGGGAAAGAGGGACTAAGGACTGGATGTACTACTTTTTATGAAGAAAGAAGAAAAAACAACGAGCAGAATTCTAGGACGCATTAGGACTTATTAATGCAGATTTAACCTCTTACTGAAATAGCCTTCCCTTCTTTCCTTACCTCCTCTTTTTATATAATACTATATAGTTTAGGTTAATGGGTTTTTGGATTCTATTAACTCTACTCAGACTACACTCCTTCTCAAAATATAAAATATTGACTAAGTTAAATGATCACCTGTTCTTTGTAACCCTGTGTGTATGAAAATCCAAGAAAATAAGTACAGATGGTCAAAATAAAATAGATGAAGGAGCTACTATTTTTAAAAGGTAAAATTGTGTTTTAACTATATACTTATGTGATTATCCTAGCCTTATCAATATGAAAACCCAAGTAAACAGGTTTGGCTAGAACAAAATAGAGGAAAGATGTATATATACATATATACACACATACATATATATATTCGTATATTTCTTGCTTTTTTCTTTTCTTTTGAAAGAATATAAAAGTGTTCTCAAATTAGATATCGATCTGGCCTTTATAGCCTTACTATTATGAGAATATAAGTAGACAAGCTTGGAAGGCATGGCCAGAACAGATATAAGAAAGAGAGGAAATTAATATAAAAATTGCTCTCATCTCTAAGTTGTTGTATATTAATGTCCTGCGGATATGGTATGTTTTGCTATATCCACCCACCACTCCTAGAGCGATTATGGATCTAAGATCCCAGAGTAGAAGGTAAAAGAGTTGAAATGTGGTCTATTTGTAATATGCATAAAAGGAAAAATTACTAGAAATATAAGATACAGCGTAAGTGGATTGAAAATATAGAAATTAATAAAAGGGAATTTTGAAGGTATAAGGGTCGCTAATTACATATATAATGGCTTTTTATATATAGATGGATGACTACGTGTCTTGAATGTGAATCTTATAAATGTTATGGCCTGTTGTAACCCCTTCCCCATATATTATAAAAATACAATAAAAATTTAATTAAAAAAAAAGGGGGGCTGCGAGAAGTAAGCACTGACGTAACCTCACCCTCCCACTCATGATCTGCTTAGGTTCACAGAAGCAGCATTGCTGTCTGATGGCCATCTAGCCTCTGCTTAAAAACCTCCAAAGGAGAGCCCACCACCTCCTAAGGAAGCCTGTTCCACTGAGGGACTACTCAAACTGTCAGGAAGTTCTTCTTAATGTTTATCCAAAAACTCTTTTGATTTAATTTCACCCCACTGGTTCTGATCTGGCCTTCTAGGGCAGCGGAAAACAACTCTATGCCATCCTCTATATGTCAGCCCTACAAGAACTTGAAGATGGTTATCATATCACCTCTCAGTTGTCTCCTCTCCAGGCTAAAATATTGGTGAGATGATTTTAGTTCCAAAGAGACACAGATCTGGATGGTGTTTCACTCCCCCTAAACAACTGGGTTTGCAGCTTGGGGGTGTTTTTTATTCTAGCTCTGCCAGGCAGGTTAAGATGAGAGTCCATGACTGGCCCGAGGTCACTCAGTCAGGTTCCATGGCAGAGGGGGGAGTTGAACCTGGGGCTCCCAGATCTTAGTCTGACACTCTAACCACTACACAACACTGGGTCACCAAGCTATGATCACAACTCCATGGGATGTATCCACTGGATTACACTGTAGATGGCAGGCATTAAAAGCCTGAATGGTCCCCTTGCCATAAAGAAAAATCCTGCATATACAGAACTGGAATGTCAGGGAGAAAATTCTAGCAGAAAACACATTACAGAATTAAAAAAAAATATTATGGAGGAGAATTTAATCTAAAATGTTTCCAATCCGAAGATTATAGCAACAGATGCATTACAAGACATCAGACTGTGGGTCTTGTCTCTTACTTACTTCAATATTCATCTTGAAAAGCATGTAAAGACAAAATAATGATTTTCCATGACTGGATGATGCACTGTTTGGCTCCCCACATAATTTTTTTTCCCTGCTTTAAAATCTACAGTTTTCATGTTTTCATTTTAAGCATATGATTGAGTCTTCCAAGATTGCTCAATGTAGGAAAAAATCCACCTTCTTGCAATATAAACTATGTTATATTGATCCAATTATATAGCTTTTAATTAGGGGGGCAGTGCACATTTCAGATGTGCACATTTCAGATGTGTGAACTATTTGGTATCCAAAGTCTAGTGTCTCCATATTATCTCAGCTTATCTCTCACAATCCAACAGGCTGACAACTCCCAATCCATTTACATAAAAGACAGTCGCATTAAATAAAAAAGACAGAAGTTCTGGGCAGCCCCAATGTTGATTCACTACATTGTGAATGTCCCATCAGTATGCCCTGTTTTAATTGTTTAGTGATAAGAGAAGGCATTTCCTCTAGAGATGGGCATGAACTGAAATACGAACCAAAGTTTGTCATGAACCGGGCCGGTTCATGGTTCACGAATTGGTGGTTCATCAGAGCCCATTTCTGACAAACCATGACAAACTTTAGGCTAGTTCGTTTTTCGTTTAGTCACTGCAGACAGTTTGGCACCATCAATCAATTTCCTAGGCAACCAAAGACGGGCTTTCTGCAGTAGAATTGTTCATCCGGCTGCTTTTCAGCTGATAGGTGTTTGAAAGCAGCAACACTTTTCTTGCTTACAAGAAAATTGCTGCTGCTTTCGAAGGGCCTGCCGCTTTTTTCAGCTGAGGAGGGGCATCCCCCTCCCATCAGCTAAGGTCCTTTTCACACTGGAACTTATTTGTTCTGCTTCCCATGTTTGCAGGAGTTTGCTTATTCCCTGCTGGCTTTAAAGCCAGGAAAGGGTTAAATGGCTGGTCTTTCCCTTCCTCCTTTGGGTATGACATTCTCTTCTTTTCCCCCCAAAGGCAAGAAATTGTTGTAACGTTGTAACATTGCAACATTGTAATGTTACTGCACAATCCCTCCCTGCCAGGCATGAAAAAGAGAAAAAAATAACCAAGCGATTTGCACAGTCCTTTGGAAACAAAGTGGCAGGGAAGATGCTGCTTCATCCCCTCCCAGCTTCCCAGCTACTTTGTTTCCAAAGGGCTGTGGAAAACGCTTGTTTTTTTTCTTTCTTTTTCAAAGCCTGAAACATGCCTGGGAGGGAGGGAAAAGGAGCCCTTTAATCCTTTCCTGGATTTTAAAGCCAGGAGGGATGTGCAGTAACATTACAATGTTAGACAATGTTACAACCCTTTCTTGCTTTTGAAAAAAAAAAGATTGTGTGCATACCCCAAAGGAGGAAGGGAAAAACCAGCCATTTAACCCTTTCCTGGCTTTTAAAGCCAGCAGGGAATAATCAAACTCCTGCAAACATGGGAAGCAGAACTGATATTGAAACGCTTTAAAGTCTCAGTATGAAAAAGACCTCAGTTGATGGGAGGAGGATAAGATAGGATAGGAGGTGGATAGGATAGGAGCAGCCACACTTTTCTTGCCATGCAGCTTTTTTCAGCTGATGGGGGACCCCCCTCCCATCAGCTGTAAAGTGGCAGGCATTTAAAAGGGGGAAACCGCAAGTGCAAACCCCTCTTCTGCAGACCTTCTGCTGCCCTGAAAGTGATGTTTTCATGAACAAAATGAACCAATTTGCGAACTGGGGCAAGTTCGTGAATGTTCATAGTTCGTGGAATGCGACGAACCACGAACAGTATGGTTTGGATTTTTCCAGGTTAGTGCTCATCTCTAATTTCCTCCAGGTTTAAACCCCACTCCCTCATCCCATAATAGCCACTTACAAGTACTGGCCCTAATGATGGCAACTTTGGGGTAAAAGTTTAATTTCAGACAAAATTCATCTCTAAAACTAGAGTTGCTACCCAACAGCTAGCACCCAACAGAAGATTGGGGGAAATGGAGAAGTGCCATCACATCAATGACATCATTTCCAGGGCAAACTCATAAGTGACATCACACTGGCAACATCACACTCAGTGAATGCTAAAGCACTTCAGTGATGATGAGACGCCTCTTCCAAGTTTGCTGCAGAAATGACATCACACTGTCGCTGCAGATACACGCAGCTAAAAACCCATGAGAACAATTATCACATACATCAGGGTAACATTATTTCCTATACTGAAATATCTTCTGTTTAGGAATTTTGTCACATTCATTTCTCTTGGTCCAGAGACTTGTTTCAGCATTGAGAAATAAAAAGGTGTGTGTCTTTAGGCCAATCAAGGTAGCTGAAATGATCCCAAGGAATTCCCCCTTAGGGCTGTTTCAGGTCAGGAAAATGGTGTGGGGGTTAGGATAATTCAGTTCTAACCAGAATCTGGCACCATGTGTGGGGAAACTGAGATTAACTCACAAGTCACATGTGACAGAAAGACAGGGTGAAGTACCAGGCACAACCTGTGAACTCCACAATGTGTTAATTTTACTGTAACCGCAAAAAAGCAAATATGTATGAATTCATTTGGGGAAGAGAGAGAGGCTGCAGCAGCATATATCTTTTCCACATCCAAATCATAATTGTTGAGGGCTATGTTCTGTAAATTTGTTCTGAAAAATACAGCATACAATAATTACATAGTGTTCTAAAATAACTGAACCCTGAATGTTATATGCATTCCCACGTTATAAAAATTACTAAAGGTAAAAATGCAATAGTAGTATAACAGAAAACTCCCAACAGGTTTCATAGCTCTGCAGGGAAATTTAGCTGGATACAAATTATGTCTCCCAACATGACTATCCACACTGCAAAATGCTTGTCAAAATTTATCAGACCCAATTTACAAGCCATGATTAATGATATAATATATTCCCAAATGTCACAAAAATGTGAAAATTAGGATTAAACCCTCTTTTGTATCCAATATTAAAATTGGCACGCAACAATGGAGGAAATTAATGTTTCCAGTTTAGTTGTTTACTAGTTAGCATATATAAGCTAGAATCCTACTCTATATTTACTATTTCTTCACATTCTCTAGTGCAACAAATGGGGAGGAAAGACAGCATTATAACAATTACATTTTCTATACATTATCTGAAACTAAATCACATACCATAATCACATACTTATTTTGTCTAGGTGGCTAAGTTGTATGATATATTCTTGTTCTCAAAATAATTTCTGGGCACAAAACCATGGATTTAAAATGAGAGCAAGCCAGTTTTTCAAGAAAAAATATGGCTTTGTTTATGTTACAATTGGATGTTTTCACAAATTGTCCTCAGAAAAATGAACTTTAAAACCCTAGAGTGAAGTTTCTTAAACATAAACTTAAATAACCTCCATTTTGGTAATGAAGCAAAGTACACATTGGGGCGAATTGAAGGGTCAACTATTATGTAAGTCATATTTCATTCAACCAACTGTGGGAAACAGGAACATTTATACTTCACTAGTGTTAGGTAGAATCATTTGTTGGTGTTCCAATGCTAGAAGCTTCTATACAGCACAAACCACTTCTGTCTTGAATTCTCACTTACTGTCTCACAATTACAAGATTCCAAGTATATAGTCTCTTGTCCATTCACTGGGTAGGCAATGAGTGGGAATCAGAATGTGGGGACATTGGGGGGTTCTGTCAGGTGATGGCATGATGTCACTTCCACGTAAAGTCCAGAAATGATGTCATGCTTCCCTAGGAATCACCAGAAACTTTATGGCAAATCTAGAGCAGACTAATGTCAAAACATCACCAAATAGCAATTTTTTAAAAAAAGATTATTTCTCTCCTGCTGGCCACAGAAGTGGCAGTAGGAATCAAGGGGTGAGGATCTCCTACCACGCAACAGGAAAATGGCAGCCCTACAGTGTATGCACTCCTGCAGTGATGTCATTTATTCTCATCAGTTCTCCTATGTTATTTTCCTATATTTGGGGAAATAAATTTAATGAAGTCTTGGGGTCACATAGGCCCCAATTAGGTCATAGTTTTTAAAAATCTTTTACATTAAAAAGTAAAAAAATTAATCTTACGAAGGATTTTTATTTCAGAGGTATGTGGATAAGGTATTTGGGACTAGGAGTAGCTACAGCACTTATATAGATACTGCATTAAAAAAATGTGGGACATAGCCCAAAGACATTGGGAGACAAAGAAACTATAATAGCAATATTGCTGGCTGTGGGGATGTATTCCTTCATGGCTCTGGGGTGAGCATATCTCTGTGTCAGTCTAAAATGAACCAGTGGTCTCCCTGGGCAGTGCCAAATCCGGCCCATGCCCTTTGGAGATGCTGACTGCCTACTTGACCATCTGCCCATGAGGACATGGCCTTATCTTCCTCCATACGGATGGTGCCCCCCCTTCGCGCTATCAGTTTTCCAGTGTAATAGCATGATCCTGTCAGCAGCCAGACTTCCAGCTAGAGATTTGGGGCTCATTCTTTTAGTATTGGGGCAGCCACTGCGGCATCTGAGATCAGCCTACCCATTGCTTGTGTTAAAGCTATTTGTCGCTGGCGCTCCAGCACATTCAGGTCAGACATCAGACCTGAATTGGTGATTAATTCCCACTCTTTTTAGCTTCTGCAAATGAGCACAGGCTAGTTTGGATTGCAGAGCACAACATGGCCCGATACACAAGAAGATCTGGTTGGAGCTCAGACTTGGAACTTGCAGACTCAATTTCCATCAAGTGGATCGGCATGAAGGGGATGACTTGGAACTCTGCTTCCTTAGTTCCTTTGGTTGACCAGGCAGATGGGGACGCCAGACACGGTGGTTCAGGGGAAATGATTTGCCCAAGAGGACCAGGCTGGACTTACTGCAAGCCATGTTAAAGGATCTGGAGACACTTCAAGTTTGTTACCCAAACATACGGATCATTTGGTCAGATCTGCTGGAGCAACGCTCATGGCGTGGGGCATGGGCGGAAGACAGGATGGATTTGGCCTGTAGGTGCCTGTCTAAGAGGGTGGGGAGCACTGTGCAAGCTTCTGGGGACCTGGTGATTCATCACACTGATACTTCTTTCTGGTTAGAGGCATTGTACCGCCCAGATGGGGTGCACCTGTCCAGCTGGGGACAGGACATATGGCTGCAGGACATCTGAGACAGATTACTGAGCTGGCTGCAGCTTTAGAAGCTTTGGCGGGAGCCATTTGGGGATTCTGCTGGAGGTTTTGGCATTGGGCACAGATCCCCTTTGGGGAGAAACAGGGCCTGCCTGTACAGTTTCCCCATAGATGGGGATCCCCATAAGAAATCTTGGACCAGCTATGAGCAGTGGAAAGCCCAGCTCGAGGGCTGCCAGAGCATGCTCCCTGAACCACCGTGGGAATCATCATGGGAACCACGTACAGGCTCCCAGCCATTGTGGATCCCACTAACTGTCATGCCGTTTCAGCAGGTGGGCTGAAGGAGTGAAGGGGGTCATTGGCTGGCAGGCAGGTTAGCCAATGCTGGGATCCACGTCCTACGCTGAGCCAATGAAGTTGTAGCCTCTTTTCTCCATGCAATGTCTCATGCATGTTTGTTGCCTGCCTAAGCACCCTCAGCCTTTGAGCTGGTCTGACAAACAAAATATACCACAGTCTGGGGTGCTGCAGAGATGAGCAAGTGTCAAGTAAAATCACCTCCTCACTCTGAATGTGGTTTTACCTGATTCCATCTCATATTCCACTGCTTTCTATTTGAAAGGCTTTCCCAACCCTCGGAGAGGCTTTTCAGGACAAAAAGCAGGATATTGGGGAAAGCGGAAGGCAGGAAAAATATATTCTACCACCTCCTTCTATGAGCTTTTTCTCCTGAACCCAAGCTTAATTTTGTATATTAGAGATAGAAGGAAAGTAATAAAAGCCTTTAAGGTAAATTATGTAATTTAAATTGCATTATATACACAATATTTAAACATTCCCTTGGAAGTGTTCCTTCCTGACCACCCACCCATTTCCCCAGACCTGATCTTTCTTTTGGTACCCCACCACTCCTGGAGTTGTCTCTTTCCTGATTCTTCTCCTTTGGTTGTTTCCCCTAAACATAAGCTTCTGACTTCCTTTTAAAATATCATTCTTCTGAGTATATTACCTATCTAATGATTTTCCTAACCTTCATTCTTATACCATCCAGTATCATTCCAAATATCTAGTTGTCAACTGCAGCCTTAGATGACTCTGGCTGAAACTAGATATCTTGATCTTCTGGCTGCCAATGAAAGTAGCACATCTTTGCCCCCCCAGCAACATTTAGTAAATTAAAACATGTGGCATGATGTCACCATGTTGTGGGTTCCCCAGTGCTCACAAACATTACCCAGTGGATAAAGCAGGGCTGCAAGGAGACATACTGCTCAGGTTGGAGACAAACGACCATTTAGTCTGGAGAACATCCAGAATGACTGGCCCAGAAATAAATGGTTTATGGACTGCAGTGTTCAATACTATCCAGACATGAAGCAATTCCATTGATAGACATGAGGATACTTTGGAGCAAATGCTTTGAGAATTTGTTAAATAAAAGATGGAGTTTCCATTAGAGGAAATCTCACTACAAGGTTTATTTTTGCTCCTCTTCAGTGCCGCTTTATGTTTTTTTTATGCTGTTTATTCCTACTTACCACTTCCTGAACCCTTCTAACCATTTTTTCTTTGTTTTCCTTGCTGTTTTGTTTCAACAAACTGGACACAGCTCACCTCTTTTAATCTTCTCTTAAAAGTCAGCCTTCCAAATTTTCAAATAATCCCTTAATTTCTCATACTTTTAGTGACTGCCAAAGATGCTAAAATGGGAGATGGAGATTTGCCATGGCGAAATGGAATTCCTATTGTTTTGGACATGAAAGTCACTTGGCTCCTCTTCTGTTTTGTGATAAACTCCCTAGAACATTTTAACTGATTAACACTAATCCACCATTTATGTGTTGTAAAATGGACAACTGAACAATGTTACTAATAGAGATTAGCAATAGGAATCATGAACAATTTACAGCCATTATCCAAGTCAAATACATGAAATATTCTATACGAAGTTCAACTGGCTGTCTAACTTTATTACTATATGAGTAATTGGGGCAGAAACAGTGACTTGTAGCATTTCAGCCAAGTCATTATCTATGTGCTCTTGACTAGCAAGTATTACTCTGCCCTACTTGCCAAAAAACCCTCACCTACTTCAATTCTCCCCAAAACTGTCAAATTATTGTACTAATTCCAAAAGCCAAAGAGGGAAAAGGTGTAAGAGGGATCTAAAATCATATCAGAGATAGAATCTAGGGCAAGGCTAAGCAACTGGCAGCCCAGGGATGAAAGCAAGCCTTTAAGGAAAGCCTCCCCTCTCTTCTAACAACTGCTTCCAGCGCTCACTACCATTTATCACCTCCTTCTTTGAGGAGCAGATGGGCTGTAAAAGAAAGAAGCAAGAGGAAGTTTGGAATTCTTTTGTAATTATAACTGATCTCCAGACTACAGAAATCAGTTCCCCTTAAGAAAATGGCTGCTTTGAAGGGTAGACTCTATGACATTACCCACTGAGGTCTCTCCCTTCTCCAAACCTTCTCTCCCCAGGCTCCAATCCCAAATCTCTAGGAATTTCTCAAATCAGAGTTCAAATCCTAAGCAAGAGCTAAATGAGAGGGAGCAAGATGTGAAAAACTGGAGAATGCACAACGCTTCTATACTGCTGTTCTTTGCGCAATGCAGCCTTATGAGTCAGAAATGGTATGTGCTTCTCTTGCATGATGCTGTGGATGTGGCTTGAGCCTTCATGACTGTATTGTCATATATTGATGACACCCAACCCCAAAGCTCCAGACAATCTCATTCAATGGATACATGTGTGTGCATGTGTGTGCATGCATGTATGTGCATGGGCATGTATAAATAAAATAGAGCATGGGTGAGATAATAGAACCCTGTGGTACTCCAAAAGAAAAATCCCATCCTGTCAATTCTGCACCTCCATGGAAGTAAAATGGGTCAAGAGCAGATGTTTCATCCCAAAGCTGCTCTACCACCACATGCTCTAATATGTTTCCTAAAAAGGTAAACTATAGACTGGTCTATAATTGGCCACCTGATCCCTAGCTAAGGAAAGTTTTTTGAGCAGGGGTCTAATGACAGCCTCCTTCAAAGGTCTAGAGAGCGCTCCCTCAATCAGGGAGGAATTAAAAATTTTCAGTGTCTCTAATACCTTTTTCCAACAAGGTTTTAAAATTCAGGATGAGCATGGATCCACAGCACAAGTGGTGGCCCTCATATTCCCTACAAACCTATCAGCATTCATATTATAAGTTGCCACCAGGAGGAGCAAAGCTGCTTTTTTGATATCTGTAGCTTTAGCTCCTGAAACATTCTAGAAGGTCTTTGGAAAAAAGTATATCCTTAATTCATTTATGATCAGAAAATAGAAATCTTCTATTCCTTATTTTGCATTATATTTTTATAAATGAGCAAACAGATGTAAGCATGGAAAGTACAACCACATAACAGAATCTTCAGGGAACAGGCATCAATGCATAATTAATACTAACAACAACAACTTGATTTATATACCGCCCTTCAGGACAACTTAATGCCCACTCAGAGCAGTTTACAAAGTATGCAATTATTATCCCCACAACAATAATCACCCTGTGAGTTGGGTAGGGCTGAGAGAGCTCCTAGAAGCTGTGACTGACCCAAGGTCATCCAGCTGGCTTCAAGCGGAGGAGTGGGGAATCAAACCCGGCTCTCCAGATTAGAGTCCAGCGCTCTTAACCACTACACCAAACTGGTTCTCTAGTAGATTGAGCTCAAATAATCAAAGAACTATATAGGAAACAGATATGGAAAATAAAACAAACGTGGCTTTTCTGTTATATAAACTCACCCTTAGAATATTCTGACAATTCCTGATCAGCTAACTTTGATTTTTATATTCCAAGAGAATATTTTTTTTTATTACTTGACCTATATAGAGAGGTTAACAGAACAAGAGATTGGAAACACTTGGAAGAAACTCCATGCATCAGGACTGTTTTGTAAAAGGCTTCCTGCCAGGCCATAAAAGAGTCTTGATCAACTCCTATTTTATCATTTACCCACGTACTGCATGGGTACCAATACAGTCCATAGAAATAATCACTTGCAGACTTAGTAGGCACTCTCAGCTGACACAAATGAAAGATTTATTGTTGGGATGATGAAACAAAGAGCAAGTTGTGCAAACTTTACTGAGTTGGATTATGAGAACATGCTTTTTCCATTTCCCATTTTTACATGCCTCGGGTGCCATTTCAAAAGAAAGGCCAAGATGAGTTATTCAGCAAAGTAAGTTGCAGCGTATCTAAACACAGGAATCTCTTTATGGACATGCTGTCTCCATACACAGCAAGAATAATACAAGAAAACAGGGTTGCACTTACCTGTAACTATTGTTCATCAGCATTCTTCTGTGCTGGCACATATAGGAAATGCACATGCGCAGGCCAGCCACGTATGTTCTAAAGCTCCTAAAAGCGCAAGATGCTTGCCTAGCATTTTTTGCATGCTTTTTCCCAGGCGCAGCTATAAAAGGCAGGGAAAGCGGCTCCCTCCCTCAGTTCTCTAAGCTGCCAGTGTAGAAGGAACATAACAATAATAAAGAGCACAAGGCCGGCAAGGAAGGCTTCTGGAATGTGTGCCTGCACAGAAGAACACTCGATAAACCACAGTTACAGGTAAATGCAACCCTATTTTCATTGTTGTGTCGAATGTGCAGTCCCACATGTGAGATTAGCGAGCTAACTTACCCAGGAGGCAGGCATGTAGCTCGTCAATGGAAAATATTCTTCAGGACTGCCTTGCTGACAGCTGTGTCCCTTCTGGAATCTATGTCAACAGCATAATCCTACTATATAAAAGGCTAACGGTGTCCCAGACAACTTACTTCCTACCCTGGTGTGCCTCCAGAGGATGGTGCCGTGGAGGGAAGCCAAGAGGAGGCAGCCTGTCCCTCTGAGAGTGCATCGCGGCGGAAAGCCCATGTCGGGATCAGGTGCAGAGCAGCAGGCGCCCCCGCACACGCGCAAGTGCGTGCGCACCAGCCTGCGTGATGACATCACGCATGCCGTCATCACGGAGCACGCGCGCCACCGCCAGCCTGATCACTGCGGCGGGCAGCTGTGGCGGTGCACAGGTGGCCTCTGAGCTCTCCCGCTCGGCTGCCTGTGCTGCCGCAGATGCCAGCCCACGGCGGCTGCGCCCGGCCAGGGGCGTGTGCTGGTGGCAGCGGCAGCGCGGGGCAGGAGGGATAGGAGGCTGCAGCTCTGTGGCACGCACTCCCCCCCCCCGCGCCTCCTCTGGCGTGCCCTCCGGCACCCCGCGCCTGAGGCCACCGCCTACCTGGCCTCAATGGGTGCGCCGGCCCTGCAGAGCAAGCGGAAATGCCTCCCCCCTGCCTTCACCCAGCTGGGATCAGAAATGGAGCAGGTGGCAATCCCACCCCCCCTGCCAT
Organism: Eublepharis macularius; assembly: GCF_028583425.1. NCBI lineage: Eukaryota > Metazoa > Chordata > Lepidosauria > Squamata > Eublepharidae > Eublepharis > Eublepharis macularius. The sequence goes on along the minus strand of NC_072794.1, from coordinate 85,244,253 downwards.
CACCCAACCAGGATCAGGAGCAGAGCAGTTGGCTTGCCCGCCACCTGACTTCACCCAACTGGGATTAGGAGTGGAGCAGGTGGCAATGCCTGTCCCCCCACCTTTACCCAGCTAGGATCAGGTGCGGAGCAGTTGGCAATGCCAGATCTGCACAATATCGGTTATATGTTATATTAAATACCAAGTACTTGTTATACAGATTGCTTCTACTTTTGGTGTTGACTGTTACACGTAGTAAGATTTTGCTAGTCTTTTTTTTTGCATTGTTACTTTTTACTGCAACACTCTCCCATTTGGGTTGTATTTGGAATAGTGTGGCAAATCAGGCTTGCCTGAGCAAGTAAGGATCTATTACAACTGCCGAGGACCCTTCCCTCATAAACTTGCTGAGTGTCAGCATCATAAGAGGAAGAGAGGGAAATGCATATAGGAAGGTGCTCAACCATGGGATCTGAAAAGTGTCTCCAAGACAGGACTTCCCCTTTCCTGTCCATGAGCAATATCAAGCACACCTCTTGTTGAGGTCTGTGGCAAACAAATATATGGTGGGATATCCCCACTTTGTAAAAACAGGGTGATGGACCATTCGTAGTTCTGGGAGTTTGAGTGACTTAGTGCATCTGCCAGAATGTTCTCCTTGCCCGCTATGTGCATGGCAGAAAGAGAAACTCGATGTTGAATAGCTCAGTGAAGATTCCTGGGAGAGTGCTAGGGAAGCTGTGCCCCCAGTCTGTTCAGGTATGTATGGCAGTTGTATTTTCCATGCATATCTGAACATTGCTGTCCTCCACTAGGTAAAGTGTCTTCAGAGCATACTGTATTGCCCTGAGCTCTAGGAGGTTGATGTGCATAGCGGATTCTTGTCAGGACCAAACTCCCTTTACTTGGGTGATCTCCAAACACACCCTTCCCCATCCTGACAGGGAGGAATCTGTGCAGATTGAAATGTGAACCAGGGAAGAACTGAAGGGAGTCCCCACTAATAGGTTCTGCATGTTTTCCCACCAATTCAGGGACTGTGGATGAGCCTTGAAACCAAGAACCACTTGTACTGGTTCTGATGGTGTGGGTGGAACACTCTGATGAACCAGTTCTGCAGGGGATGAACCCTCAGCCTGGTGTACTATCAGAGTCTCTGAATTTGTTTTGCACTTCGGTGCCTGTACGCAAAGAACACATCCTTCTTCAGCGGCAGCTAAAGAAGAACTGAGGGAGGGAGCCACTTGCTCCACCTTTTATAGCCACACCTGAGGGAAAAGCATGCAAAAAAGCTAAGCAAGTGTCTCGGGCCTTTAGGAGCTTTAGAATGTCCATGGCTGGCCTATGCATGCACCGTTCCCATGTGGGACTGCACAGAAGACACAACAATGAACAGAGAGTATGTACCACTTTGTTAAGTAAGTCTAACATGGGAATTTTCACAGAACTACAACAGACGATGAGTACACATTCAATATAATCACTATTATTTCTCATTTTTGTAGATCGTCTCAATGCAAAATAAATGTACCGTTTCCCAACGGATTCATAACAGAGCAAAGCAGATTTCACTGGGAATCAAGAAAAGTTACTACCTCCCAAAATAGCTGAACCATGCAACCTGTGACACTTGCAGAATCTCCTTAGCTGAAGGATTGTAACAAGTGTTTCTTTAGAAGGAATAGGATGAAGGAAACCACTCAGTAAAGGAAGCAGCATGCTTAGAAAGTGTCTGCTAACTGCCCTCCCTCCCCGACAAGCACCCTTTTCAAGTTACTCTTCAGGTTAAAACAACACCCTTCTCAAACCCAGCAGTACCTAAAACATTATCATATCATATGCAGTGACAAGTGTAAGTCTTGAAAACAGCCACATAAATTCCAGTAACAATTGCAGATCCTAATTCACATACATATTGACACGAAAATGGTGTTTATTTTACAAATCCTGGTTTGCAACACTCAGTCCTTGACTAGAATTACATTAAATGAAGCATTTTCTGCGGCTGCCTTAATTTGTTTTTATAGTAGCAGCACTGGATCCAGTATAACCCCTATGCTCTTAACCAAGACTGCAAGGGTCAAACAAACTCCATCAAAAGTGGGGACTATAATGTCCTTTAAGATCTTTGCCTTCCCAACCAGCATCATTTCCGTCTTGGCTGGGTTTACTTAACTAAGTTCAATACTACATGTTCAGCAAGTTTTATTCTTTTCATCTGGCATGTGATAGATATCCAGTAGTGGACAGACAATCTCTTGTTGGAACAGTTGACAAAACTAGATTCAATGTGAATAACCACCATTATCATGTCAAAATCTAAATACTAGAAAACAATTATATTGTTGTGAGATTGCTGTCTAATTATTATGAATAGATATTACTATACCTATTCATGCCTAAAGACATGATTAATAGGAGCCAGAAGTCACTGAACTTCTTTCCTTTATCAATCTATTAGGCAGCCCTTAGTTAGATCAATTAACCTCTTCAAGCCTCAGTTTTGAATATCTGACTTACTGTACTTCATGCTATACAATAGATGAACTCAAACACACATTTGCACATACACTCCTTTCCAAATGAAACAACATATTTACATTTGCAAACAGATACTTCAAGACATGAAATATTTAGGGATCATGATTCATTATTACTCAAAATGACGGGTGAACCAAAAGATAATATAGAAAATCCTCTTTTTTGCATCTTATAATGAAAATGTTTAATCTGGCTAATTTTTACTGCCAGACAATCAAAAATTCCAGTTGTCTGGGACATCAAATCTAAAAAAGCATGACATTAATCTTCAAAAGTTCAAGTCTTAGGGGCATTGCATCATTATTTTAGTTGGATATATTTTTATCATAATGCAGATGAGCACCAAATTTAATAAAACTAAAACAACACAAGTTAAGTATGAAACATAACAGGATATTGCAGAGAGATTAGGTAGTTTCTTTCAGACTACTTGCACAGCCCTAGGAATAAAAAGGCAAAAAGCAAAATAAAACAAAAACAAACAGCCACACAAATGAAAAGGACACAGTATAAAGAATGAATCAATTATAAAATTAATGGAAGAGGAAAACAGCTTTTGGCACCAAAGTTGAAGCAGCATCCCCCAAAATATCAGTAATTCTTTTACAGCAGATAGAATTTTTGCTTTTCCACTGTCTGCTGTAGAGAAGGGAGCATGCTGGCTAAATTTAAACCAGCTGTAATGATGAGTGTTACAGTTGGACTGGAGTGAAGCTTACCTCATGAAAGTATTGTGGAAACTGCTGTTGGAAAGATAATAAAAGGATTAACTGCCATTTTAGTGGACCATTTACTTTTCAATCAAAATGTCTCATGTATTTCCTGTTCTCAAGTAGCCTGAATTCCAAAATTCCATTGTCTATTACAGTGCATAGTAGCAAAGCCTGTCATAAGAAATTAATAATTTTACATGGTTAGGAACTTTTATGCATATAGACATGAAGCTACTTGTTGCCAGCCTCCCATGAACACATTCAATGCATATTTAGAGCCAACAAATTTTGCTGAACAGAAGGGAAAGATACCAAGATTCAAAGAAAATATAAATGCCTTTAGAAAGGCACTAGAACAAAAGAAAAAGAAGTATCTTTCAGAGCGAAAGAAAATACCCATCGTCACTAGGTGGGAACTGGAGATCTCCCAGAATTTCAACTGATCTCCAGGCTACAGAGATCAGTTCCCCTGGAGAAAATGGTTGCTTAAGAGGGTGAACTCTACGGTATTATATCCCACTGAGGTCCCTCCTCTCCAAAAACCCCACACTCTCCAGGCTCTGCTTCCCAAATCTCCAAGAATTTCCCAAACTAGAGCTGGCAATGCTAATCATCAACGATTGTCACACTCCATGCTTGGTAATTTACTCTATGAACACATGGTTATTAATCTCATTTGAAGGTAACAGATCTTTTAAAATAATATTACATCAAAGCACAAATAAATTTAACATTAACCAGTAAATAAGCACTGGGTGATATTAATTTTAAAGACATGCGCCTATAACCTTCAGCATTTTGAAACATGTATTACAAAAAATACTCATTTTAATAGGCCCATCAGTCTCAGCATCTATTGTACTGAACTCCTGATCATAATAAATCGTCATTTATTTCAAACATAGCTAGCTCCCCCCTTTCCTTTTTAAAACGAAAGTATCTATTAATAGTTTCACCCATAACTCCTCCACTGTAACTAGAAACCTAGATACTTAACTAGTGGTTCTGTAACTTCTGCAATGCCAAGTTCTGATTAGGACACAACTAGTCACGGATGTTTTAGGCTGTTGGACAGGGGGTTGAACTTGATAGTCTGTAAGATCTCTTCCAACTCTATGATTCTAAGTACATTCAAAACTGTACATTGTCATGTATGCTGAGCTTTTTGCCGATATTCCTGAGAGGAACATGTGCCTTAGTACCATACATTTACCAGCATGCTAGCTAGATATGCAGTTTTTCTATAGACCATACTCAAAACCTTTCTGAAATTATTATTGTTCAACATAGATTAAAATGACAACATTCAATGTATTCCTTAAACTGAATTACATGAACTAGATGTGGGGAGGTAAGTATTAGTGAACTGCCAAACACTAGCTGTCAAATAAACAAAGAAAATTTCTAAACCATATCTTTCATCGCTTGAAATAAAAAAACAACACAAATCTAACCACGCATCTCTCATCTTAAAAAAACAGAAAAACCAGAAGAAGAAGATTGTTTTTACTGCTTTTAAGCAACCTACAAAATTAGAAAGCCACCTCTACTGTATAATCCAGACACATTCACAACTTCACATTTCTAACTCCAATGCAGCATTCTTTGTCTTGAATAAGGCACAGCTAACCCACTGGTTGTTTGGACAGCTCTTCCCCTATTATCTGTGCCACTTGGGATATTTACTCATGAGGATTTTCGCTACTGCCTTATATGTGTAATATTTTAGATCTTCCAAAGGTACAGCTGAAATCTAGATAACAATGTGCTTTGAGGAAAGTCATATGCAAACTCTTTTTTATTTTTCAGGTAGGTGGATGTGTTGATCTAGAAGAGCAAGATTCAGATCCAGCAGCACCGTAAAGATCTACTAGATTTCCAGGGTATAAGCTTTTAAGAGTCAAACAAGGAGCTTTGGCTCTCAAAATTTCATATCCTGGAAATCTAGTTGGTATTTAAAGTGCTACAGGACCCGAATCTTGCTCTTTTTTATTGTTACTTTAATTTGCTACTTCTGGCCAAAAGAAATGTATAAACAACATTGTTTTCAGCCTGAGATAACTGGAAAGTTTTATTAAGTAGCTAATATGCAAAACAGTTTGCAATGAGTAGTATCCATACTAAGAAAAAAATCCCTATTGTCATGATATCTCAGAATAGACAATATATCATCTGACAAGGAGTTTCTGGATTAAAGAAAATAAAATATGGATATACAGTGGTAAGAGAAAATACTGTCCTTCATATAGGAGAAGCCAGATGCAGAACATTCACTGTTCTGCTATATTATTTCCTTGCAACAACCCTTTTTGTACACCTGGATACTCCAGAAACAGAGAAATAGAAAGAAGGCTGCACTACTATAGGAATATGAATACAATGGTATTCATCTGAACCTACATTTTTCCTCACACTAAATTTATAAAAATTAAATTAAATTTATTTTAAATTTATAAAAATAAATATTCTGGAGGTGGTTGGGTAGAGGTCGCTAGAAAGATCTGCTGCTGTATGTTTTCTTAAAAATCTGCTGCTGTATTGCTTGATGTGTGTTTTTAAATATTTAAGGAGTTTTAATCGGTTTTTAAAGGTACATGTATTTTAAATCTATTGTGTTAATTGTAATCTGCCCTAAGCCTGCTGATGTGGGGAGGGCGGAATATAAATCGAATAAAATAAATAAATAAAGGTCAAATCCAGTCAAAAATGCATATGAACAAAAGTTTATCCTCATGTTAAATCTTTGTTCTCAGCAAGAGCTGCCTTTGGGGGAAAATAGTTCCACTGAAGTGTCCTCGTTTTCTGTAAGGTTACCAGATTTCTCTTCAGTCTGAAGGGACGTTTAACTCTGAAGAGATTGCTTCTCATTGCAAAACTGCCACTGTCATAATACATAGTGGGTGTTCCTTATTTCAGAGCACTAGCACTGTAATGCGTTCGAGCAAAGAAATACCAAATCTCCCAAGCTCTCCTTGCTGCTGACGTTTTGATGAGGCAACCCAATCTGTTGGTGTGGTTATTCCTTTGTAAGCAATACATTTGGGGTTGCAAACAAAAGTTTCATATTTCACAGCTGCATTTAGAAGCTCTGACCAATCTTGCCCTATTATCATCTATTCTGTTCAGGGTCTTATATTATTACTGCTTTCAGCGTGTGGAAAACCAACTGCAAGTCATTAGCTTTTATTTTAATTGCCCACATTATTGTAATAACGCATACATAGACAGTGCTGTTCCCAAGATGTTCTCTTTGGAATTTCTTGTATAGCTGCATGATCATAGCAAAACAGTTTTACTGATATTCTTCACAAAAATTTTATTACATTAAAAGAAAGAACTCGAGTTAAAAGTTACATGACATTTTCAGTTTTAATTGTTAATTATCATTATTGAGTTTCTCTTCCTTTTGTGCTATGATTCAAATGACTGTAATAATCTTGTTCAAAAGGCAGAAGGAAAAAATTTATTGAACATGCTTCTTCTTTCTTGTTTTAAAATATCACCCAAAGCTCAGGATTTCTTTCTTTGCATTAAACAGTCATAAGCAGTTTTGACCATATTAAGGTTTCAATAACCATTTCAAAAATAAACCTTTATATTAAAAGCTAAGCTTCACAGAAGGCACCAAAATATAATTTGTTATCATTACAATATTTATAAATCAGACATATAAAGTTATTTCCACCCGTTTTTTTCTTGGAAGCATCACTGAAACAATTGCAGGAAAACACTATAATTATGTTGGAAGGATCCTAAGAAAACAGAAAGAGTACAAATTGTGCACTTCTAATCAAATTCTGCTTGGAATTATCAAAGAACAAGTTACAAAAAAAGGCCTATAATTATGTTGAAAAAATATTTACAAAGTAAGAATAACGCAGAGACCTCATTATATTTTCAGTCAAATAAATAAATATATTCCAGACTTACCATACACTTGTTTGGTTTTTCGCCGGAATGAACCCTCATATGAATCAGCAGTTTGTAACGAGCATTGAAAGGCTTATACCGACGGACACAGCCTGCCCAGAAGCAAGTGAAGTCCTCTCCTTTCCGCTGATCAATGTGTGTCTTTTCTATGTGCCGAACCAGCTCATCTTGTTGATCATAAGCAGCACTACAGTCAATCCACCGACAGGCCTGCTTGCCATTACCGGTCTCCTGCTCGTCACCCTCACTCATTTGAAGAGACTTTGGAGACATGGAGGCATGTAAATGAGATAGCGTCCCTTGAGCCTGGCTTCGCTGTTGGTGTAAGTGATAAGGTGGTGGCAGCTCTTGGTGATGCTGAAAAAGATCCGTTGCAGACGGATATTCATCAAGTGGTTCTTGTTTTAAAAAACTCAACTTCTGGCTACTAAGAGAAGCCTCTTGCTGAGAAACACTAGTGCTGTTCATTATAAGGCAACGGCTTGGATTTTCTTCTGCTTGCTGCACTTGGGAAGGATCACAGTCTCCTTGGACACCTTCACTGGAAACAGGTAAAAGGCATACTGCTGGAGAAGGATGATGGCAATGGGACCCCAGCTGGGAGCACGACTGGGGCCGAGATGATTTCTGTGCACTGTGGAGAGTGATCTCCCCAGGAGAAGAGGAAATGCCAGCTGAATTAGTCCGCAGTCCATTCATACAGGTGACCAGTGACGTCTGTGAGGTACGGATGATAGTTGTAATGTCGATCCCATCGGCAGAAGACGGCAGCATGGAGAGGCATCGCTTCTTCAGGTTGCTTGCCTGGTGCCTGCTGGAGTTCTGAGGGCTGCTGAGTGACAATGATCCCAGGGAGGAGCTGTGTTCATTATTAAACAAGTAGGATGAAAGTGAATTTGTAAAGCCATTGTTCATTAGCTCTCTTTCAGGATGAAGGCTGCCCAAGCCTCTCAGTTCCATTCCTTCAGTAATCCCTCTTTGTGCAGAAACCTCAGAAAGGCCCTTAAAATCACTTGGGAACTCCTGTTTTATATGCGGAGCAGCGTGGCTTCCATTCACGCAAGGACTGGTAGAATCTCTTGGGTCCTGAAATGGGGGAGGCCTGCAACACAGTTTCATTGATCATTAAGTGGCAGTAAAAATTAACAATGTGTAGAAGATGTAACATTTATTAAGCTTCTTAAGTGGGGGTAATTTGGATACATTGTGCCAGAAACAATAAATGCATTTGAAAATTCCTTAAACAATTTCCATTATTTAAAAAAAGAAAAGAAAGCAGCAGCATCTTACATGATGTAAGCCTCATACACGCAAAGAAAAGTACAATGTTTGTTAAACTGGCATGCACTAATATGCATGTATTCAGTGGACAAATGGCAGTAAAATGTCTGTCTCCCAGAACATGTACAAAATGCCACCTCTTTCAGTTCCTCCAAAGTCTTTTGCAAAACTCACCTTTTCTGTGATGCCTCTATCATGAACAAAACACCATTTGCTTGTGATGAGAACGGCCAAATCTGGGCCATTCTATTCCACCTTCTGCCAAGCTTCCTAGGACTCTGTGTGTGTGCAACCATTTTATTATTTATTCCTGGATTTATTTTCCAGTAACCAAGATCCCAAACCAGTTTAATCCAGTTTAGAATCCTAGGTTGTGGAGAAGAAACAAATTCATATTTGACCAGGCACCTGCACTGGAATGTTATGACTAACTGGAGACTTCTCACCCAAAAGGTCTTCAATTAATTTCCATACACAAAGGGAAGAGGGATAGAGTGCCAAGCCAGGTTCATGCTCCTCATGAACAAACCTCTCATTAAGGTCATTTCCAGGATGGCTTCACCACACGGCTCCTCCAAACAAGACTAGGAAATGTAACCATTCAAACTACAAAGAGTACCTTCAATTTCACATCTCCTCACCTTCTATTACCATTTCTTTTTTCTAATCAACAACACAGCCAAACATATTTACATTACCTTACAAAAGTTATATCCCACAGTTCTGCCCTCACAAGGGTCACCAACACAATTAACAAATTAAAACATAAATAACAAAATCATATTTTAAAACCACTGCAACCAACCAAAACAACAACACTACATCATTAAAACAATTAAAACTAGAGCTATAATACATATAAAAACATAAAAACAACAGTTAGACCATTGGGCGGGAATGAAACAAACAATTCCTCACTTACTGGCAGATGGCAGCAGAAAGGGATGAACAAATCTCCCTGGCAAGAGTTCCAGAGTTTTGGTACCACAACTAAGAAGGCCCTCTCCTAGATTACCACCCACCTAATCTCAGAAAGTAGAAGCATCCAAAGCAGGACCTATGAAGATGACCATAGTGGTCAGGTAGGTTCATAAGGGACTATCTGAATTTCAGATAGATTGAAATCTTACATTTTGGTCTGGCAGATAAGCATATCTGTTTAGCCAATGAGATACAGAATTAAGACAGACAATCACAATAAGCAAAGCACAGTAAGGTAACGTTAAACCAGGCACCTGTGAACAGCTGGTCCATCCCTTTGACAGAAGCAGGCTATTAACCAATCAAGAGCAAGAAATAGATAGATTTCAGCGCCAAGCTATAAGGTTTTAGCAATGAGCATCAAACATGAAAAACAATTTCACATATTAACAAACAGACTTCCTGAGAAGATGAGGTAACAAACTGATATCTGATATTTGACAACATGGATTTGAATCAGTTTGACCAACTTCTGGTGGAAGCTGAAAATGGCCATGATTTCTTCTGTTTCATTAAGCACTGACTGTGACACTCACCGAACCACATTTCATACATCACTCATGACTGCAGCTGGCAAACTAAATGGAATATCCATTTACCAGTGTCAAAATAGCCCACACTGAAAAATGTACTATTTCACAGCAAGACCTATGTACAATATGCAATTTCCCCACATCTGTGAACATGCAGATGATTTGTTAGTGTGCTGAGCACACAAGTTGAATAAAAACAATTAAAAATACTGCAAAGAAATGGTTTTAGGACATCCTCACATGCACTTTTTACTAAATGTTCCTATTATCTCTCTCATGTTAGTTTGGCACATGCATGAATGACTAAACACAGGTTTGAATGTGCAAGAATAATATTTTAAAATTTATTGAGGGACATACGGAAAGGTACGTCTCCATTGTTCCAATTTTCATGCACTTTTCTACTTTTGAAAAGATCTATACTTTCCAACTAGACAAGGATTGGGTGGGGGAAGTCATCTTTTTAACATGAACTGGAGTACAATGGAGAGGAATTGGAAGAACTCGTGTATTCAAAGAGTAAATTGGTAAGTGAAGAGGAAGGATATCTGAAAATGTAGAAAAAATACAAAGCGCTTATACAACAGAAGACAAAACAACTGTTTTACCAACAAGAAAAACCTGCATACACTGATTTAATTAACTTCTTTATGTGATACATGATTTTGTATTTGCATCTTGCAACTTCTATACTTGTAATGGGATAAATTAATCATCCTGTCAGGTATAATGTGCAGCAAGGTCATACCTTCTCAGCAGTCCACATTTAGATGTAAGCTTTTATTAGGGTGAGCTTATTAAACTTCAACAAGTACTGTATCTCCATATCAAACAGACAATGTTAGAATTGATTGTGGAGGTATATGAATCCCCCTGTTGAGGCCGATGTACAATCAAGTGTGTGTTTGTAGGCCATATTCTAATATTATACCCACATGGGGATACCTAGTGGTACAGTTGTGTTTGCTGAGGACACATTAAGCTGCCTCGTATTGAGTTAGGCCATGAGCCTATCAAGGTCAATATTGTTTACTCTGACTAGCAGCTATTCTCCAGGGTCTCAAGCAGACATCACATTATTTTTAAAAAGAAGAGGGATTAAACCCTGGGGCATTTTGCATGCAAAACAGAGGCTCTTCCACTGAGCCCTCCCAGATTATTTTATTCCCTCACTATGAATGGACAGAAGATAAGCCAAACAGTCCTTGCATGAATCGAATTGACCCACCTTGTATTTCTTGTTAGGAAAATAGTTGTTTTTGTATTCAGCTTTACAACCTCTGTCCACTACACTAGTATTTTCCAGAATTCGCTGGTCAGTATTTTGGAAGGAATACAAGGCTGAGGAGAGGAAATGGTAGAATTTGTGTTGCAGTTGAAAAGCTCAAGAGCACAGGTCTATTACGATGTATACAGCCCAAGGGTGTATCTCATGACTTGCTTGATAGCCATTGACAATTCTTTTCATCCATACATATGTTCTGCATATTGTTCTAGGCTAGAAAGAACTAGATAATAAACTGCAGAAGGCACATGATGGGCTACATTTATCTTAAAAATAATATCAACTCACCTGCATACCATCTTTCTAATGCATTCCAGTGACTGAAAAAAATCACAAGTATGTTACCTTCCCATAAAGTTACAAGGTCTGGGATGCAGGGCTGGCAAGATTTAGTCTTTTCCTTATGTCAGGTTTACAACCCAGTACCCAGTGAATCATCAGCACTAGGTTCAGGATTTTTAATCCCACTGGAATATTCCCTCTGTCTCCATTGAAACGGCATACTCATCTCTTTCAACTCTACCACATATTTCATATATTGCTTATGGCTTGTCATAATTTATTGTTTACAAGATCTTAATCCCATATATTTGGTTTGGTAATAACCAATACACCTGGCTTTTACACGTAGAACAGTAAATGTACATTTATTAACATATCTTAACAGCTTGTTTATAAACTATAAGGCATATCAGTATAATAAACAATGATGTGATATAAAATATTTTCCTGACATGTATTTGGAACAACCAGTATAGCTGACTCATGGGCTTCACCTTGTATCCCAAAGCCCATGCAAGAAAACCCCGCATCTGCAAGGAACTTAGAAACAGTTATCTCATTTGTCCTTCCAAGTCAGGGATAGGTAACCTGCAGCCCACACAGCTCTCTGTTGTACTCTCATTGAAATCTTAGTAATTCCATCTTTTACTTTTATTAATAAGGTAAACCCTCATGGTTCCAGTAACTACTTAAAAGATCAAACCTGGATTTACCAAGAGACAGATAAGTAATACAACTCTTAGGGGCTTGCTAGATATGACATCAGATCCATGGATGAGTTTTTTATACCACAGTTTTTGTTTGTTTGATAGTAGCAATGATGTGTTTGAATTAAGGCTTCATTACAGGGGAGGATTTCCTTTATATGTTTGTGTGTAGTTATATGAACCAGAGACCCTCAACTCCTATTCCTGGGCGTTCACCACAGCTGCTCCTTAGGCAGAAGGAAGGTTTCTGTTGTTTTGTGAGACTTTTCAGTCTCTGGGTTCTCTCTGAGGGTGGGTCCACATGCAATCCAGACCCAGCCTTAAATAAAACTTCCATTTTATAATTAACAGAGTGTTGCTGAGCATAAAGCACTTGAATTCAGGCCACAGACATAAAAACAAATAACCTTTCTGTTGCTAGCTAAAATGCCCATCCAAAACTTTTAAAGCTTACTACCTATGCCTCTCTGGATAGCTTCTTAGCTGGTTGTTTCTCACCAGTTTCTTTAGCAGGTGTGCCCTTTCCCATGCCATGCTGCCTGGGGCACGCTGCAGTGCTGACAAACACGGCACCTGCAGATTCTCTCTTACATGATGGTGAAGGAATAAGAGTAGAAAAGGGAACCAAGTGAGCTGAGAAGCCATCTTTTCAGGATTCAAGCCCTCACTCTACCAACTAACAGCCAATCAGGGCTCAAGTGTATAATTAGCATTGCCAAATGTGTGAAAACTGGGGAGTATAGATTGAAGCTGTGAGAGCCAGTCTCTCAAGGTCAAATATCTAGGGAACAGACACTGGACTGCAGGTGTTAGAATCAGCAGAGTCAGCACATTTTTGAGCTAGGCCAGAACCGTACACCACTTAACCAAAGTCTAGCCATTCTGGGTAAAAACCTGGCTTTGAAAACATTTCTTTCAAAGAACTCAGAGCAGTGTACAGGTTTCTCCAGGGCTTTTTTCCTGGGAAAAGAGGTGGTGAAACTCAGCAGTGGAACTCAGGAGAACCGCACAATGACATCACTTTGGGTCAGCAGGAACAAGGGGGGAGTTTTTTAAAGTTTAAATCGCCCTCGGCGAAAATGGTCATATGGCTGGTGGCCCCGCCCCCTGATCTCCAGACAGAGGGGAGTTTAGATTGCCCGCTGAAAAAAAGCCCTGGGTTTCTCCCTTACCAAGTTTATCTTCAGAAACACCCTGTGAAGTAGATAGACTAAGACTGTGTGAACGGCCCAAGTAACCCAGTAATTTCATGGCAGTTTTGGTCCTAGTCTTACTTTCTAACCACTACATCACAGTCTAGCTCTGAGGTTGAGAAAGCAGCACTGGGGGAAAGGGATTACAACCTTCTCTCTCTTCCATCTCATGACCCCAATTAATATTCCCACCATGGCTTTTAAGTCTCACACAAATCTCCAGGAGATGCATTTATGGATCTTCCAATGTCATGTCTAAGGGCCTGGCCCTTAGAGAACAAAAAATCTCTGAAGGGAAGTAATACTCTGCTCGGGCAATGGCTTGCAATTAATTACAGAGTATTGTATGGTACAGGATAACTCCTTACTGGTGGTGGACGGGTTTTTCAACCCAGAGCTTTTGAATACCATCAAAAGAATCCAAGCTCATTTAGGAAGGCTGTCAGTCCTACTCTTAACCCAACCAAGCCATGCCCCAGGCATTGGGATGCATGGCACACACTTCAGTTCAGAACATCTTGGCTTGATGAACACAAAACGAATACATGGCATTCCATTTCTGTTATTTGATGTATAACTATTACAGCTACAAACACTGCTGAACTCTCATATAAATTAAATTTATTCTGAAGGTCTGGTAAAAATCAGAGCCATTTCTGATCAAATATGAAGTTGTGCTGATGGCAGTGAAAAAATAATACTTTGCTATCATTGTGTTTACTGAATCACATCCAAGCACAATTATTTAGATTAATTGGGTAATTGACAACTCCCTGGAATGAGTCCGCAAAGGTTAGTGATTTGACATTGAGCTGGGATGCTTTTGCACAGTTCTTTGCCAATAAAATCTCTCAGCTCTGCACTAACTTAGATGCTGATGTAATAGGTACTCAGGTGGTAGAAGTATCTGTAGCACTGTTTAGTCACTGTTGCTTGGATAAGTTCAGCCTGGTTTCCTTGGCTGATGTTGACAAAGTTCTGGGGATTATGAAGGCTAGTATTTGTGATCTGAATCCATATAATCCTTGGCTTGTAAAATCCTTCAGGGGAGGAAGTGGGTCCTTTAATTCAGAGGGCTGTGAATGCCTTCTGATGGAAGGTTTTTTTCTAAAGCCCATAAAAGTGGTGGCCATTAGACCATAACTCAAGGCAGTGATTGGTCAATTATAGACTGTCTCGAACCTTCCCATTTGGGCACACGTTTTTGAATGGGCAGAGGCAAAGCAAGACTAGAAATACTTAGATATCTGTCCTTGAACCTTTTCTGTTTGGCTTTAGACTTGGGTTCAGGACAGAGATGGTTTAAGCAGTGCTTGTGGCTGATCTCTGTTTTCATATTGGTAAAGGGAATGCATTTCTATTATTATTATTAGATCTGTCAGCAACCTTTGATATGACGGATATTTCTTTCAAGGGAGGGAAACAAACAGTGGGACACCACAAGAATTGGTTTGGGAATGGTGCTATTTCATTTGTTTCTGTATAATCTAGAGTTGGGGGTGAGTAGCGTAGTGATCAAGTTTGCAGATGATACAGAATTATTCAGGATAGAAGCTGACTGTGAAGACGATCTTCTCAAATTGGGTGAGTGAGCAACAATGTGGCAAATGAAGTTTAATTTAGGTGTTAGATGATGCACACTGGAACAAAAAAAATTCTCAATTTTAAGGACACGCTAATGGGATCTGAACTTGTTGAGACTGAGAGAGAAAGAGACCTTGGGGCTGTAGCTCAATGAAAACGTCCACCCAGTGTGTTGCAGTAGTAAAAACAGCAAACTCTGAGCATGGAATTATTAGAAAACTGATTGAAAATAAAATGGTCTATATTGTAATACCCCTGTATAGATCTATGGTGCTGCCTCATTTGGAATACTGTGTGAAGTTCTGGTCACTGTATCTCAAAAAAAGACATCGTAGAGCTTGAAAAAGTATAGAAGAGGGCAATCAATATGATTACGAGACTGGATCACATTTCCTGTGAGGAAAGGCTGACAAGCCTGTAGATTTTTAGATAAGAAAAGAGATGACTAAGTGGGGACATGAACGAGGATTATAAAATTATGCACAGGGTAGAGGGAGTGGACAGAACTTTTTCTCCCACTTCTAAAATATTAGAAATCGGGAGCATCTAATGAAGCTGATGGGCATGAGATTCAGGGTGGACAAAAGGAAATACTTCTTTACTCAATGAATGATTTAAATGCGGCATTTGATACCAAAGGATGTAACGATGGTCAAGGATGGGGGAGATCAGAGGCTAATAGCCATAGTGACTAAAGAGAAAGTTCATATTCAGCCACAAGAGACCTCTGATTACTCGTGGCAGGAAGACAACATGAGGTGCAAACATCAGCTGCAGTTGTCTCTGGGAAGCATCTGAATGCAATCGTCAGGTGGCTGAGGGAGAACAGATTGAATTTAACCCAGATAAGACAGAGGAGATGCTAGCTGGAAAACCACTGCTTTAAATAGGATTGTTCTTTCTACTATTGATGGTATTTAACTTTCACTGAAAAACTCTGTTAAGAATTTGGGAGTCTTGCTGGATCCTATATTCCTGTTGGAGAACCAGGTGTCAGTGTCAGCAAAAAATGTGTTTTTTTCAACTACATTGAGTTAAAATGCGGGCTCCCTATTTGTAGATGCCAAATCTGTCCATGCAGATTTGTGGTTCAGTAATCCTAAAATAAGATTACTCTAACAGACTCTGCATGAGGCTGCCCTTGAAGAATATCCAGAAACAGCAATTAGTACAAAATGTGACAACCCATTTGTCACTGGGAGTAGGCAGCAAGGGCCACATTACTCCTGTTCTGAGATCCCTTCATTAACTGCTCATTAGTTTCTGGGTCCCAGTCAATGAGTTGGTCTTTACTGTTAAAGACCTTCATGATCGGGAGAGCTGCATACCTGAAGGACTGTCCCTCCCTGCACATTCCTACACAAAGCTTTGTTCTTCCCATTATACTGGCAGTACCCCCTTTGTCCAAATTATTAAAAAACTGTCTAGACTTGGATTTTTCAAATGACTGCCCCATACTTGTGGAACAGCTCCCAGAAGAGGTTAGGGAGCTTCTACTCTCCCGCCTTTCTGGCAAGGCTGCAAGACGGAGTTATTCCAGAGGACTTTGGAAGCACCCTAAAATTGAGCAAAGGTGGACTATCCTGTTAGTGGGGCAGCAGATAGCTTTTAAATATGGTTTTAATTTAAATTTTGTTATTTTAATTGAATATGGATTTAATTTTAAACTTTTATTTTTGTTTTGTCTTATCCTATTGCTTTTATACTGTTTTTATATTTTTGTGACCCATCTTGGGTACCAAGATGGTCAATAAGAAGACAAGTATATAAATATTTTAAATAATAAATAAACCTCTATGGAGGCTCTGTTTACAATGGGATTTGACCAAGCAAAATAATTTTTTGTGTAAATTATGTATAAATCATGTTTTATGTGCTGTAATTGTATGTGTTTTATTCAAAGGAACAGTTTTGGATGTTCTGTGCTGGTCCTAGGCCATATTAATAAATATTGTATTGCAACAAACCAGATACTGAGTCCAATCTTCAGTGGATATAGATTAGGCTTCCCCACAGCCTACAGTTCTGGGCCTGCGCTGACAGGGAAGATGAGAATGATGATCATTTGCAGGGTCCTTCCAGCCCTTCATTCCATCTGTAACAGACCATTAGGTTGACCTAATTCATGTCTGAAGACCACAGTATCATGTGAAGCATGTAGGACCTGGTATTTGCACTCATTTTTACAAACCTGAAGCAGAAATTGGACATAATTTGGTATCCTGCTTAATGTCTAATATATATCAAGAATATTCATCTAATTATTCCAACGTAGTTACTGGGTTAGGGAGTTCTATGCAAAACAGTCTTAAAGAGATTATTGGGCAATGCAGTTAAATCAGACTATTTTTTGATATTTCAGATTTTTTAGTGCTGTTGTATATTATTTCAACCACAAAATAACTTTGAACCAGAATTCCAAAACTGCAAACATATATTTATTGGGTTGGATCCTACTGTACTGTTCTGTTGAATTTTTCCTTCTGCAGAGCAAACTTCCTTCCACCAGAGAAAAGCTCCTTGGTAGGGTTCAGCCCATCATATTTTGCACACAATTTGTTTGTATGCTTGCTCTATTACAACCTTCCTGTCAAATATTATTACATCACATTATGTAATATAAAAACATAAATCTTCTAAGAGATCATGACCTATTGGTAATTTGAGCATATTCTGGTGCGTCATCTTCAGAGCCTTTACAACTCGGTACTTCTGCTGCTTTCACAACTAAATTGAATGAAAGAAGTGTTTTCCATGCCCAGTAAAGCATTATCTGAAAAAAGGCTGACATTAGCTGTTTATTAGGTCCAGTTGTGGTGAAGACAGCCCTAGAATTTATCCAGCAAAACATATGCATCTCATTTACCTGTTCCATGTATTGTAAAATGTACTGCATAACTTTAAAAGTCATTAGATTAGCCTGTGAGGTTTGAGAACAGAAAAAATGATTCTCTGTAGAATACAGTTTACAAAAGGAAGAATGGAAAGGGATAAATCTTTTCAGAATATTAGATTTTATGCACATCATCAAATTATCTAGAACATTTTCTTGCCAATGGCTGAGATGGTACCATTTTTAATAGGATTCTCTTTGTGGTTGAAATTCTAGAAGTTAAACAAAGAACACCAAATGGAGGTTAATGATAACAGGCAGCACATGATAAAGTTTTAAAGTTCAAAGTGAAGAGCTTTTCTTGAATTTGACAGAAAACCCTTTACAGTGAACTTTCTAATGGTGCCACATGATGAATGCACAGTAAAAAGAACACAAGAGCTGCCCTTTTTTTGTTTGCAAAATAATGTTTTAAAACTCCATTATAAGTCGAGATGGGCACAAACCGAAATACAAACCAAAATCAAGCACAAACCAGGTTGGTTCATGGTTCGCGAACCACAGTTCGGCAGATCCCATTTCTGATGAACCGCCATGAACTTTTAGAATGGTTCGTTTGGTTCGTTTTTTGTTTCGTCCCTTCAGACAGCCTGGTGCCAATCAATCAGTTCCCTAGGCAACAGGGGATGGACTTCCTGCAGACCTTCCGCCAATCCAGAAGTGAACTTCTGCTGGCCTGGAAGTGACCTTCTGCTGACCCAGAAGTGATTATTTTCTGACCTGGATGTGATGTTTTCACGAACCAAACAAACCGGTTCGCGAACCAGGGGCAGGTTCATGAAAGTTCGTGGTTTGTGAAATTTGATGAACCACGAACCACATGGTTCGGTTTTTTTCCAGTTCATGCCCATCTCTAATTATAAGACAGGATATGAGGAAAGTTGAGGCTAAGATTGTATGCTTTGCCAGCAGGTGCCTGTGAGTATTACACATTACACTGTAACATTTCAGATTAAGAAACAAAGGGAGTTAAGTTCTGCACTCAGCTGAAAAATGGCCCACCAATCTCACTACTACTATTTGGAGATGGCATTTATTAAATACAACCATAGGAAATAGCTAGAGAAGAACACAGCAGACTGATGATTCTGGACACTTAGCAAGGGCAGCCTCACATATAACCCATTACACCAGGCTAGTTTTGAACTCAGAGACATTTTTTTATTTTAAAATATTTATTTGCCCATCTTTCTTCTGACCAAACTCAGGACCAAAGGAGGATGATAGTTATGGAGAAATGCTTTTCATTTGTATGTTTGGACTGTGTCAAAACTTTCATCTGCAGTTTTAAAGTGTTTGTTACTTGAGAATAAGTAGGAGGGGGAAAGGAAAGCCAGATGCTTTTTAAGGCACACCCAGCCTTGGGCTTTAGTCATGCAGATGTGGCCAGAAGACTTTTTGCTAAAAGCTTACCTTTCCAGGTTTGTGGGGGAAGGCATAGAGACTTGGAGGATTAAAATGCCAGAAAGGTTTCTTCCTGGAAACTCCAGGAAAAGTCTCTTTGGTCTGCACCTTCATGCTGCCCAGGGGGTGGCACAGGGAGGAGGCTCTTTTTGGCTGACTTGAGATGGAAGCTCAAGGAGCTAAGAACTGGCCCCTTGCAGGTGGCAATCATTGACTATTTTGGAGGGGGAGTCCTAAACCAGGAGAGGTACGAGGACTTCTCAGTAAGCTGGAACTTTCTAAGATAGACAGCCAGCCTAAACAGAAGATCTAAGCTGGGCACATACCCATTTCTTTTGCTTGCTTTGGTGCTGTGCTTAAAGTTTGAGTGTGAACATTTTTTCTCTTTTTTAATAAATGCGTTTTAACAATTCTTGGATGCTGGGAGCTGTTCTCTGTACCAGATAGACTCCCACTGCTCAACCATGCTATCTAAAACAGGTGCCACAAGGAGGGTGGTCTGGTGGCAATTGGCTGATCCCCCAGTGGTGCACAAGTGCAGTAGACAGTCTCTGCAGTAAGCAGTTTCTGGATAGCAGGAGACTGGGCACAAGGGCTCAGAGTGGCATATGAAAAGACCTTGGGATTTCCTCAAGTTCTTAGTTCTAGAAATATAAAACAATAAAGCTCTTCTAACGTGTAAGGTGTGTATGGTCCATTCTGAATCTGAGAGGGGCTTGGAGAAAATGGTGGGCAGAGTAATTTTTTGACTTACATGGAATTTGGACACAACTTTAGGCAAAAATTCCAGGCTTGTCTGCAACACTACCTTCTCTAAAAAGAACTGAGTAAATGGTAGATCTGCCCTAAGAGCCCATCCACTCACCTAGCAGATGAGATGGCTTATAGAAAGGCCACTTTCCAGGACATTAGTGATAGAGGACAGGAAAGGGCTCGAAAGGAGAAAGCATTAGATGAGCTAGGACCAAGGATAGGTTTCCATTGTGAGACGGGATTGGGGTGTGGTGGGTAAGTATTGAGTATACTCCTGAAGAACTGCTTGAACAGGGTGGTGGGAGAAAACCATTTTGTCATCAAGCATATTGTGGAAGGACAAAATGGCCACAAGGTGAACCTTCAGGGAAGAGGCGGATAGGTCTCATTTCTGTATATGGCCTAGGTAATCAAAAATGATAAGGGACAGGAAAAGGGGGATTAGCCTTTCTGTTCCACACAAGAGGTGAATTCATTCAATTTCTGGTCATAGAAATCACAAGTTGAGGCTCAGTGGGCATTTAGAAGTATACTGGGCACCTCTCCTGAGAAGCTTGAGGAACTGGTGTGTTGAGCAACCATGTTGTGAGTTTCAGTCTGTCCACATTGTGGTGGAACACCCCTTCTTTGTGTAACAGGTCTGGCATTAGGGGAAATTGAAGGAAGCAACCCCGGGCCACAAGGTGGAGAACCATTCCTGCCTGGGCCAGAAAGGAGCAATCAGGATACAACAGGTGTGGAAATGTCTGATTTTGCATAGGACACTGGAGATTAGAGGTGTCTGAGTGAAAACATAAAACAGTCCTGATGCCAGGATATCTGAAATACATCCCAGAGGGAGTTGGGATCGCTGCCCACTAGGGAACAAAATATGCTGGTCTTAGAGTTGGAGTCCATGGTGAAAAGCTCTATGCTCAAGAAATACCAAAGTTGGAAAATGAGCAGAATGTATTTGTGATGGTCCATTCATAATTGGTCTGGAACTCTCTGCTAAGACTGTCTGCTATGATGCTGGATCGCCAGATGCTAGATCTCCCCACTACATGTATAGCTTGTGGGTATACATTGTTGGTTATGGCCCATTCCCAGGTAGCCATTGCCTTGGCGCAAAGGGGTAGCAAAGCAGTTCCCCCTTTCTTGTTCAGGTAAAAGACAGTGGTGATGTTATCCATTTCTACCTCAACTCTCTTGTTGTATAAGAGACTGCAAAAGAGGCAAGGGAGTGACAGATTGCCCTGAGCTCCAAAAATTAATGTGTGGTCAAGACTCGGTAACAGACCAAGTGCCCTAGGTAGAGAAACCTCCACAATGGGCTCCCCAACCTACCAAGGAGGCATCTGTAGTAACCATGATATCAGGATACTAACTACTGAATGGGCAGCCCCATAGGAGGTTTATGGTATTGGACCAGCAAAATAGAGAGTGGATAACAGACCTAGGGACGGAGAGTTGGATGTTTTGCGAATGAAACTCTGGAGAGTACCTTCACAAGAACCAATTCTGCAGAGATCTCATGCAAAAAGGGTAACTGCAGTGGTAGATGCCATGAGTCCTAAGAGTTTTTGAATCGAGAGGACTGGTTGAAAACATTTGGACTGAAAAAGGTGAAATGATTCATGCCCTGTCCTCTGGTAGGTAGGCCCTTGCTATGATAAAGTTGAATTTTGCTCCGAGTACAGTGGGAAGAGTTACGCTGTGATTTCTTCCAATTGACAAGGAAGCCCAAACAAGATAAGGTAGTCAAGATAAGGTCAACGTCTAGACACAATTCGGCCTGCAAGTAGAAGGTTACCAGCCAATCATCAAAGTAGGTACAACCCTGAGACCTAAGGTGGGCAACCACGACTGCCATACACATCATAAACATCCCAGGTGCCGTGGAGAGACCAAATGGGAGAGCAGTGTACTGATAACATACCATCCCAAGTGGAGATACTTCCTAAAGTTTGGGGGAATGGAAATGTGGAAATATGCATCTTTGAGATTGGTAACATCAAACCATGAATTAGGTTCTAACAACAGCATCACTCTGGAAAGTGTTAACATTAGAAACTTAGTAACTTTAATAAACTTATTCAACCTCCTATGGTCTAATACGGGCCAATACCTACATTCCTTTTAGTAACCAAGTAGTAGAAGCCAACATAGAAGTCCCCTTCTGGAATTCTTTGTATACTTCCTTTAAGGAGCAGATCATTTATGGCTTACTGTAACGCCTCAGAGCAAGCAGAGGTTTTATCAGCTTCAGGGCCAGGGTCGTTGGAGCCTGGGTCAGGGTGTCCTTCCAGGTTGGCACCTAACTTGGGTGGTCCACGAGGCCGGTCTCAGAATTTATTTATTAGATTTTTTAGTCCGCCCTCCCCACCAGGCGGGCTCAGGGCGGAGTACAACATTTCAATTTACATAAGTACAGTTAAAAACATATAAAACAGTATACAAAAAACATTAAAACAGTATACAATGGGGGAGGAGGGGGGTTAGAGCACCCTGGCTCCCCCTCACCCTCCTGGCTGGGTAATCTTCTTAGGAAGGGCTCTTCCCCATTCATTTCTCTCTCACACCTGACTTGCCATTTGGGCTTCCCTTTATAGGGACTTCCCTGGGACAAAGCCCTCCCCTCCCCCAGGCTCTGACCCATATCTTCCTCCCCTCTGTTCCCAGCAGAGCCTTGTGCCAACTCTGGGACTGGGAGTAGTACGTTCGTGCCCTTCTCCCCCTCCTGCCTGGACCTGGCCCCTCAGGGTGGAGCTGGCAGGGCTGCGGTGGATGCCACGGGAGCTTCACCTTCTGCTCCTGGCTGTTTCTGGTGGCCTCCCAGTGGCGATTCTGGCTGCAAGGGGCCATGGCATGCATCTCCACTTGCCTGTGGCGTCAGTCGTGTCTAATGCTCTGGTGAGAGCTGTCCCATCATTCCTCTCCTGGCTGGCCCTGTGGCAGCCGACTCTCTCTCCCCTGAGGTCTCTGGCTGCTGATCCAGCTTTCCGGGCTGGGGGGAGCCTCCTCCCACCATTGCTGCTACAGCTAGTGTTTGCTCCACAACGCCCATGCCCGCCTCAGCTGGTGCTACTGTGACTGGGCTTTGTCCCAGCCCTGGAAGCCCTTCACCACCTGACGCAACTGCTGCTGCTCCTCCTGCCTCATCGGGGCTTCTGCAGGCTGCAGGGTTCCCCTCCTCCATGTCTGGTGGCGCTGGAGATAACTTCGGCAGGAGGGGGCCGCCTCTGACCTCCAAACAATTTAGATCAGGTGAGAGACTCAATGGAGGTAACTGTGAAAAAGACTAACGATAACCATTCTTAACAATTGAGAGGACCCAGGTGTCTTCTGAAATTGAGTTCCAAATAGGGGGAAAAGGGTGCAGTCTGTCTGATAAAAATATGCTTGGATCTGAGACCAGAAGTGATAGTCAGAACAATGGTTTTTGTCCATGTGAGGAAGATTTGGGAGACTGTGGGTGAGACGTAAGTGGCCTCTTCACACTCTGTGGCTAGGCTGTAATGTAAGGTCTCTGCTGATAGAACTGTTAATAGGGATACCTAGCAGGGCAGGTTTGATAAGACTGTTGTCCCTGATATCTGTTGCTGCTGAGGAGGGGCCATGACTCCAAGGGACCTTGCTGTCTGACAATTCTTCCTCATTTGTGACAAGGACTCATCAGTTCTCTCTGAGAAGAGAGAGGTGCCCTCAAAGAGGAAATCTTCAATTTTATTACACGGGTCCTGAGGGAAGGCAATGAATCAGAGCCAAGCATAATGGTGCATGACAATGGCTGAGACCACAGAATGGGTAGAACAGTGTGCTGCATGCTTGCCCATGGTGATCTGTTTTTTACCCAGGCAGAAGGCTTCTCCCTGCAGGACCCTGACTAGTATGAAGCGTTCATCAGGTAAGTTCTGTATGTAGGATGAGAGTCTTTCCCATAGAAAGAGGTTGTAAGACCCCATTATGGCCTGATAATTTGCAATTCCTTTTGGAATGCTTTAAATACAAACCTCGCAGCTGGCTTCAGCTGACCAGCAGAGGAGGAGGCTCCCTTGCCCGTCAGCTGAAGCAAGAAGTGGTTACCGCCCCAGAGCTTATTTCACCCTATGGGAGGGAGAGGAGGGAACCCCCTCATCCCCCTCCCATCGGGTGAAATAAGCATCGGAGAAGGAATTTTGTTGGTGTGCTCCCAAATCTTTACAGAGCATACCGAAGCAGGTTAATAAGTGATTTCCAAAGAGGTTTGCTGCTTCGGAAATCGCTTATTTCCAACTCTTTTTCCCACTTCGGAAATTCTGAAGCAGGAAACATTAATCTTTTTTTGTTGTTGCACACTCCTAATTCCATCCCACCACAGTTCGGACACAGTCTTTTGAAAGCTGCATATACTACAATGTAAGCTATGGCAAGCATCAAAAGCCAGTTGTTAGCTATCTGTCCTCCAAGTCATCTGTAAACCAGGTGGAGCTGTCATGGAAATATGGTGGCGCAGGAGGACCTGAGAACTACTGTGGCTATTACCACCATGCTAATAGTAGCTATCTGGGAACTACTTGAGGAACAGTATGAACACTGTCCAGTTTTTGAATTCAGGAGATACCTGAAATCCACACGGGTGTTTCTATGAGTTAAGCTGAGGGGATGAGAGAGCATGTAAGCCAGTAAACTAAAAAACTATATGAAATTGACTGCCTACGTTAAACCTAAATATCTGGCATCCTGGTTTCCAGTTTAACTGGGACATTCCACTACCAAAACAAAAAAGCCTACTAAGTTATTTAGAAACAAGACCCATCATTTGGCATTTGATCAAGTCTTGTTCATCAGTTGTTTTGTTTAACCATGCATATGGAACAAATGTATTGCATGTAATCCTCCTAATACACACAATAGCTGTTTCTTCTGAAAAGGGCAACACAGACATATTCCAGGTTTGGAAAACATGTATCTGGTACATATGTCCAGAGAAGTTAGCCGTGTTAGTCTGTAGTAGCAAAATCAAAAAGAGTCCAGTAGCACCTTTAAGACTAACCAATTTTATTGTAGCATAAGCTTTCGAGAATCAAGTTCTCTTCGTCGAAAGCTTATGCTACAATAAAATTGGTTAGTCTTAAAGGTGCTACTGGACTCTTTTTGATTCTGGTACATATGTACCATAGTGAAAATTCCATATGAGCAGTCACAGTATCAGCAACATAACATCTGAAAAGAGCTCTGCTTACTCACCAATGTAAACTGAAGTGAGAGGTAGGGACAATTTAGGCAGTTAGGAGTTTGCAAAGCTAACTGGAGCTGATCTTTTAAAACATGAGTACAACATGGGATGCCCATCACTGTGAGAGATATAAAAAACTTTGAAATACAGATATCAAAAGCAAAATAAACCAAGGAATCCCTGAGAAAAACTGGTATTTTATTATCTGTACAGTTACTGAGAAAGTGGCAAAACCTGTAGAATATAGAGCAAGAGGGAAGTGAATGACCTCAGTCACCTGCTGCTTCATATCACAATAGGGTCTCTCTCACGTTCTGTGGCATATAATCCTGTGTTGTTCTGGGAATCTTCCCTGAGATAGAGTTGTAAGGAGTTCATATTTCGGAAGGCAGTACTATGATCCTCTGTATATAAGCATCTGTCATTTCCTCATTATGGATTTTTCAAAAAGGTCCTGAAAAGATCTAAGCAGAGTCTTCTCTTGCCTCCTTTTGTTTGCTCCCACCCCAATTATCTTTGCATCATAATTGCATTCAATGACAGACTAAAACCAGCTTGTTAGCAGTAAGCACCATGTGGATTCATAATAGGGTCAAGATGGAGTTGACAAACATATGTAACAAAATCAGAAACAGTAAGTCATGACTGTAGCAGTGTTCATTTCCTATGCAGGTTCAATAATTCCAGAGAAAAAGCAATTATTAATCAAAATATCTCAGATAAAAAGCAGTAATGTTGAAAAATGATTTTCCTGATTCTTAAAAAGATTAATATTATTTCAGTCTGACAAAAATGTAATTTAAAAGGTTATGTTGATTTATGCAATTAAAACCAACAATAAAAAGGTATGTTTTGGCTTGTTGCCTAACAGTGAGTAAGGTGGGTATCTGGCAAGCCCAGGCTTAATATTGCCCCACTAATGGTGGGGGATCCCCCACTGCCAGTGGGCTCTTCCCACCACCACTGAGTTAGCCAACGGGGAAGGGAATGCCAGAGAATAGGAGGGAACATTGGCAGCATCCCAATGTGCTGACATCACTTCCCAACTGCTCAGAAGTGACATCAGCACATTGCTGGGGTTAAACTGTAGAGTTTTGCTCAAATACTACAGCATCCTCAGCATCCCCCAGTGACACACTGACCACTTCTAGGCACACAGGGAAGGACATCAACACATTGCCAGCAATGTAATGCATTGTAATGAATCAATACATTGCCAGCATTGTAATGTAATGACATCACCAGTGAGCCACCCCAACCCAGTAAATCCCGTCAATCATAGTTTGGAAGCATCTCTTTTCTAAAGACCTTGGATCCATCTAGTGCCTGATGCTAAGCACCTGTCTCTATGGGCATAGCTTCTTTCCAGACCTGAAATCTCTTAGTTGAAGAAGCTGGAGATTAAACCCACAGAGTGCACATTTCACATGTATAACTGAGCGGGACTGTTCAGGTCATTGACAAAATGTAAAATATTTTCCTTAAGCTTTCACAGATGATAGGACAGCAGAGAAAGAGAGACTGTCAGTTAGCATTTCCTTTTTTGCCTCTCACTCAGTCACTACATATGAATGTGGCTACTAAATGCTTGGTAAAAAATAAATGGTCTCTCTGGCTGACCAGTTCTGAATTTATATTAATTCTAAGGAAGTATGCCATGGTCCAGCAAAGTACATCACAATCCAAGAAGAACAAAACTGAGCAGGGTTTCTTTTAATTTCTAGAACTGAAACATGAAAGAAGGGCATGCTTGAGATATGGAGTGATGGACATAGAAGAAGCTGCCTTACACCAAGGCAAACCACTGGTACATCTAGCCAAGTACTGTCTACTCGGTTAGCAGTGGCTCTCAGCCTATGGTCTGCCACATCTTCTGAATCTTTGACTAAAGGGACAATACTTGGAATCTTCAAAATGTGGTATCCATAACAAACATCACATCAATGAACAAGAACAATTTGTAATAAGTGGACCATACTCGGAGAGGAATATTCAGATGGGTGACTAGTATGATAAAGCATACATGGCAATTAAAACTGGAAAACAATACCTTGTATCTGAGCGAGATAAATTCAGCTGACTAACATGTACCAGTCTTTCACAGGGCAACAGGTGGTCTCGAGTAAGTGAGTTTCCTGAGTGTATAAGCAAGTTCTGTCTACACACGGGCCCCAAGTTATTTGTCGTCTCCATGTCCATCACGTTATTCTTCTCAGATATTGAATTACAATGATTGTAGCCACCATTCACTGTTAAAGAAAAGAAGGAGAGAGCAGGAAAAAAAACATGATGAGCTCTTTGGGGGGCGGGGGGGGAAGTGCCACTCTATCTCTCTCATTCCCTCCCAGCATTCTCCACCCACTGTTGGCAGCCAGTGTCATGAAATCTCAGTAAACATAACAGGATAAAATGCAGAGAGCTGCAAATTAATCAAGATCCAGAAATTATCTTCTCTAATTTATTGCTGTTGTTTTCCAAACTGAATTGTAAAAATGATCGTATTTCAGAGAGAGTTTTCTTTCACTGGAGGAAAAGGCAACAGAAGAGAGAGACTGACATTCTCTTTCACCCCTTTATTTACCTGGGCTTTCAGGATGGGGAGGGGAGAAAGTGCTCTTCACTTAAGGGCCTACAGGGTCTCTCTCAAACCAACTTTATACATCAATTCTACAAAAAGGGTTGGGTTTGGGTTTTTGTTTTGTTTTGCTTTGCTTTTAAATGAATATTAAAGACACTACAGAAGTGCAAATCCATGCTACTTTGGCTTGCATTTTGCTTAACTTTTTTTCCTTTGTAAACAGCATAAAAAGACAGGTTATGCACAGTAAGGGACAATTCAGATCTTATAGATATATTTCTGGCAGAACTTGATAAATTAAAGACAGAAGTAATAAGATTAAAAACAATGAGGATGAAAAGCATGTAAAGATTATTTGTGCAACACTGAAAAAAATGCAACACACAATTAAGCATGCCTTAAGCCCTTCTGGCCTTATCTGAAATACTTAAAATCAGCGAGACTTGAGTACACTTGGCTATATGCTGGACTGCAGCCTTCATTTTCATTTACTTCTTTTTACACTTTGAAATTGGCCCATTTTAAAGGTTTTCAACAATATTTTCTTTTGACCTGGTGTTGACAGAGCTGCCAATCTGAATCCTTTTCTAGTCCCTTAACACCAGTTGCAGTTGTAGATGGCTCTACCAACAACTCCCTAACATCAGCTTGCTGACTCTTGACTCAATGAGATGATCATATGGACTATGTTCTAATGCATCAGTGTTCCTTTCAAAATTCTCATTGAAACAAATATTGCCATTTCTTTGCCTCATACGATGTATACTTGCAACCTCGACTACACCAGTTCCCAGACACGTGCATGGACTAGGGCTACAGGACACATGTTCACCTGAGGTAAAATGGACACAGGCAGGTAGGAACAGACACTCGCACAGCCTCATGTAATTCATCTCATCTAGTTCGGCTCTCTGTCTCTCAGCTCCCACCACACTCAGATTTCTCTCTCTGTCAGGACTCAAAACCCTCCTCTCTCAGCTCAGCTACCCAAACCAATATCTAGGAGTAACCTCCCACTCAAATCTCTCTGACTCTGAGAAGGATTAACTCTTAATAGTCCTGCAAATGTATGTGTCCAACCTTTCCAGGCTTTCTTTAAACATGCAGACCGTCACAGGCACCTGTGAAATAGATTCAAAGTGGGACCAAGTTACCTAATTGGAAACAAGGTACATTGTATTGGAAAGCAGGGGCAGGGGAGCCCATTCTTGCCATAAATTACATGACCTGTATAGGTACTGTATTTGATGTTGTCTACAATGCAAATACTTAAGGGCAGATGAAGGACCTGTATAGGGTGATATCACAAATGTACTTAAACTAGAAGACCTTGTATGTGTACTGGATCCATCCTTCAACACGCACACACAAGCAAAATTAATGTACGAAAATTTAATGCATGCAAAAACAGGGTTGCATTTACCTCTAACTGTTGTTCATTGAGGTCTTCTGTGCTGGCACACATGGAACTGCGCATGCGCTGGCCTGCCAGCCAGAGGATTTTGTAGCTAAAAAATTTCACCAGAGGGCACTCAATGCCTCCCGATGCACAGGAGCGGCTATTTTCTTGCCGAAATAGCCTATACCCAGGAGGCTGGTGCCTTCTACCCTCAGCTCCTCTTGCCGCCAGCCTCATCAATATGAAGAGTGTCAGTGGGGATGGAGGGAGGGCATGTGTGCCTGCACAGAAGACTTCAATGAACAACAGTTACAGCTAAGTGCAACCCTGTTTTCATTGTCAGTCTTCTGTGCATTCCCACATGGGAGTTTAACAAGTTTTGTATCTGGGTGGTGGAAAAACAGGCTCCTCAGTGGAAGATTGATTGCAGCACAGCCGTGTCCACTGTTATCTCTTGTCTGTTGAGGACATCCAAGGTGTAATGTTTCACAAAGATGTTTGCAGAAGACCAGGTTGCCGCCCTGCAGATGTCCACCAGTGGGACTCCTCTCAGGAACGCTGTCGACGTCGTGTGTGACCTAGTAGAATGTGCATGCACCTCCAGCGAACAAGGTAAGTTAGCAGTCTCCTAGCACAGCTTAACGATTTGGACCACCCAATGCGCAATGGTTTGCGGGCTAGCCTTTTCCCCTTTCTTGAGTCCTGCATAGCAGACAAATAACTGTTTATCAGCCCTGAAAGCTTTTGTGGGATCCAGGTAGAACAGTATTGCTCTCCTTACATCTAAGGTGTATAGGGCCCTTTCTGCCTCATCAGAAGGATTCGGGAAGAACACTGGCAATGCAAGCTCTTGTGTCGCATGAAATTGGAAACCACCTTGGGAAAGAATTCCAGAGTTGGTCTCAAGACTACCTTCTCAGTATGAATTTTCAAAAATGGTGGGTTCACACATAGTCTCCAGTTCACTAACCCTTCTAGCTGAAATTATTGCAACAAGCATTGTCACTTTCAGAGTTAAGGTTCGCAAGTGGCAAGTAGCCATGGTTTCAAAAGGCTTCGACATAAGCTTAGTTAGCACCATTTAGTTAGTAGGGACCATTGGGGCACTACAACACTGTTCCCCATGGGAGTGAACAAGTTCTGCAGCCCTTACATGAAGAGCTTCGATGTGTAGTGTGAGAATACTGTCCTCCTATCGATGGGATTGTGAAAGGCCGAAATGGCTGCCAGATAAACTTTTACTGATGAGACAGAGAGTCCAGTATTCTTTAGTTCTAAAAGAAACTCTAAAATCATGGCTAGGGGGCAACTATAAGGACCAACCCCTCTTTCTGCCACCCAGGACATAATTTTTTTCCATTTGAGGTCATAGGCGCACCTGGTGGACTGCCTCTTGGCATTCAAAATCACCTCCGCCACTGCAGGTGATAAGCAATCTAATGTCTCAGTAGTCATGCAGTCAGTTTGAGTTTGTTTACAGCATGGTGGAACACCCCCTGACACAGAATCAAGTTTGGTTTCTCGGGAAGTGGCAGAAGGTCTGGTTTGTCAGTTGATACAACCAATAGAACAAGGGTTGCCTGGGCCAGAAACGTGTTACTATTATGGCTGTCGTCCCTTTCAACTGCATCTTGTTCACCATCCTTGATATCAGGGGTATGGAAGGGAAGGCATAGAAGAGACTTCCAGACCAGGTCATCTGGAAGGCATCCCCTAGTGAACTTGGGTCCAGACCTCCCCTGGAACAAAATAGTGGTGTTTTTGTGTTCTCCTTTGTGGAGAACAAGTCTATTTCTGGCCAGCCCCATTCTTGGAACACAGGTGTGATGTAGCAGTCCCCAATGGACCACTCATGAGTATCTGTGCCGATCCTGCTCAATCTGTCTGCAAAGGTGTTTTCTATGCCTGGTATATGTACAGCGTGTACAAAGACTTTGTGTTCTATGGCCCACTCCCAGAGTTCTATGGCTTCTAGACCTAGGGAGTGTGATGTGGTTCCCTCTTGCTTGTTCACATAAAACATTGCAGTGCTGTTGTCTGTTAGCACCTGTATATTCTTTCCCTTGACCATATCTGAGAATGAAATTAAGGCAAAACATATCATCCTTAATTTGAAAGTGTTAATGTGTAGGGACAGTTCTTCCTCTAACCACGTGCTGTGGGCTTTAAGGCTCCTGCAGTGTGCCCTCTACCCTAATGTGGAACCGTCCGTGGTAATGGTAACCTCTGTACAGGTTGAGCCAAATTGTAAACCTGCCATTAAATTGTCATCCACCAGCCACCAACGGAGGCTCTTAAGGACTGACCTGGGAATATTAAACTTTTTTTCCTGAGAGTGTTCTACAATGCAATAGGCAGATATAAACCATAGCTGTAGTTCCCTCATGCATAACCTGACCAGAGGTACAACAGCCATGGTAGAAGGCCATAAGACCCAACAGTGTCTGAATTCGCCTAGTGGATTGAAGTCTGTGTCTTAGGAAGAGCCTGACCATTCTCTTGATTTTCAGGGCCTACTCTCTAGGCCCTATTCAATGAGATGTCCAATACAGCACCTATAAATTGTACATGCCTTGTGGGGCTCACTCTGGACTTCTTGTGGTTCACTATCAAACTGAGTTTTGAACAAGTACTTAAGGTCAATTCGACCTGTCTAGACAGGTCTTCCTCCGACAGAACTGAGAGCAGTCAGTTGTCCAGATACGGATATATTGAGCAACCCAGAGTTCTCAAGTGGGCAACAACCACAGCCACACACTCAGTAAACACTCTAGGGGCTGTGGAAAGGCCAAAAGGGAGCACCTGGTATTGATATATCTTGTCTGCACAGGTGAATCATAGATGTTTCCTGTGTGAGGGATGGATCGAAATGTGAAAATATGCACCTTTGAAGTCAATTACTACGAACCAAGAATTGGGGGGCAGTAATGTCATTACCACATTTAGTGTGGTCATCCTGAATTTCTGTAATTTAACAAACTTATTAAGGTCCCTAAGGTTCCTTTTTTTCTACCAGGAAAAATTTTGAATAAAAACCCAGGCGCTCATCATCAGGAAGCACCTGCTGAACAGCTCCCTTAACTATAAGAGCTTCCAGCTCAGCTAACAATTCTGGCCGAAGGTTATCGCCCATCTTACCATGTCTGCATCTTCCTGGTACTGAGCCTGTCACCAAACAGTGTCTCACTGCCCCACTGTTGTTAGAACTGTTTCTGGTTATGTTGCTGTGAATCCTTGCCGGTCTGGGAATGAGACCCATGTCTGGGTCTATGGTTTTGCTTCTTCTTGGCAAAGCTCCCCTGTCCAGTGTGATATGGATGGTTCTGAGGATACATATTGCTCTGATAGGGTTGGTATCTAGACTGCCTGTTCCTGTAGAATTGCTGGTGTTTGTACTGTGATCTTCCAGACCCTTGCTGGATAAGTGGCAGGAAACTGTAGGACAGGGCAGTTTGATGATCCTTCCCCTTTTGTGAGTGGTAGTCATTCATCTTCTCAGAGAACAATGACTTGCCCTTGAAGGGAAGGTCTTCTATCTTATTTCTGGTCTCCACTGTGGATTGCAGCCATGCGTGCCTCCTTAACACGATCACCAAAGTAAGTGCTCTGGTAGCTGTGCCAGCTGAATTCCTGCCAGCATTAATTCGATGCCTCACTAGCCACAAGGCTTCCTCCCTAATCACTTTAGCTAGGGGTTTCTGTTCATCAGGCAGTCTTTCATGCAAGGCAGCCGCCTTTCCCCATAGAAAGATTTGGTAGGCCCCCATTATTGCTGCGTCTTTGGCAATCTTTATGCCCAACGCCGCTGACGCATATATTTTCCTCCAATAGTGTCCAGCTTCCTCCCCTCTTTATCTGAGGGGAGCCCTCAGCACTGTCTGGATTGCATCTCCTCGGTCAGTAGGGAGGAGGGAGGGGGTACATCGAGAAAAAGTGGCATGAGTCATCCCTGGACTTATACAGCATCTCTGCTTTCTTTGTTGTGAGCATGTTGGAAGCTGGCTTCTCACAGAGAGAGTTCATCTTCTCAACGAATCCCTTGATGACAGGGAATGTCACGCTGGAGCTGGTTCTGGAGTATAGGTGCTGGAGAATCTTATCCTTGGGCTTAGGATCTTTGGACATGATATCGATCTCCAGTGCCTTGGCCATCCTGTTCAGAATAGGACTTGAAATCATCCATGGGAGACACTTAACCCACCTCACCCAGAGCTTTGTCAGGCTTGGAGGGACCGCTTGGGATATCCTTCCTTCCATAGACAGTGGCATCTCGCTCCTGAAGCTGGAAGACCATTGAACAGCTTGGGATGGAGTGGGGTCTCCTCACCTATCCCAAATAAGAACTCTTTGAGAAGACGGATTCTGCACGGAACGGCTCACCACTATCGATATCGCAGTGTCTGGGCGCATGATGGTAGTACCTTGGAGAGTGTCCATGGGAGCAGCATCTCTTTGAATGGGTATGGCTACTCCTTCGAGTAAATCTGGCACTTAGGATCTCTCCTTCCTCTTCCGAGGAAATAGTGGGTGGAGATCTAGATCTGACTGAAGGGGTCTTAGGTGGTTCTAAGACCTCCACATTGGAAGATTGGCAGTTCGCAATGTACTTAGACTTCGCCTTCTTCTTCCTTGCTGGTTCCGACGGGGTTGGTGCCATGGTCAGATCCAACCCTTGCAGTTGTGATGGAGGCGGGGTGGGCACCTTGGGTCGCGTTGAGTCTCTTGACTTCGAGTGATGAATCCAAAATGCTGCTGGTTCTGAAAGGGCCAGCGATTTCGATTCCGAAGGTCTTTTCTTTCTACTCTGACCCAAGTCTGATAAGCTTTATGGTTCCTGGGAGGATGAGGGAGTTTGGATCTGACAACATCTGGGCTATTGGCGTCGAAGTCGGATCTGATTGTTCCGCAGTGCCCTCCGACAGGGTCACCTTAACGGTTCTTGGCTGTGGGTGTGTTGCTGCTAATGCCGGCTTTAAGGCAGGAACCAGTCCTGCTCATGCTTTTGGAGTAAAGCCCTGGCAGATTTTGCAGGTTTGACTATTGTGCTCCTTACCCAGACAGAGGAGACAGAAGGAATGACTGTCAGTTTTTTTTTTAACTATTTATTTTTCATTTTACAATTTACAATATTCATAAATACATATAACAATAATACAAGAAACAAACCTTGGAACGGTCAATAACAATAACAAAGCCAATGTAATAGACTACAAAAACAGTGCAAGGGGGAACAGTGAGGAGATATTCTCATAATATAGCTAAGAAGCTAAAAGTATTGATGTCAGCATTAGGCAGTTGATTAGTATTGTATAAGTAATTCAAAAAGGGCAACCATTGCGTAAAGAATGATGACTGATACTGTGGTTTATCAATAGAATGAAGGTGGTCTGCTATTTTTTCCATAATAAAAATATCCCATACTTTCTGAACCCACTGTTGTAGCTTCGGAAGCTTGTCTGATTTCCAGTGTGCTGCTAGAAGCATTTTTGCAGCAGCAAGTAACATAAATATTAAATTTTTCCGCACCTTTGGTATGACAGGGTCTTCCCAAAGACCCAGCAAAATTGATTCTGGAGTCATGAGCAGTTCATAATCTGTAATCTCCTTAATTTTCCTTGAAATTAAGTCCCAGAATGATTGGATCTTGGGGCAAGACCACCACAAATGGATATAGTCACCAATTTGACCACACTTTTTCCAACAGAGCCGTGTTAAATTGGGATTAATTTGGTGTAGTAATTGAGGAGTCATGTACCATCTCGACAACAATTTAAAAGAAGACATTTTGATATTGATTGCGTTCGAATTTAGGGGCTTGCCAGACCATATTGTGGACCATTGCTCCTCTGTTAAGGGGGTACTGCAGTCCGTATTCCATTTCAATTGGTACCTTAATGAGGATTGATCATTCTGTGAGTTTAAATTAGAATAGATGCTAGCTATGAAGCCTTTACGATGAGGTTCTATTTTTTTTAATAAACGTTCAAAATCTGTAAACTCCTGTTTCCAGGAGTCGACAAATAATTGGCTGCCTATAAGGTGAGATAATTGTAAGTATTGATACCAAGGGACCACAACCTCTGTATCCCCTTCTATTTGCTCCTTAGTTAGGATGGCCCCATGTTTGGTGATGTCAATGATCCTAGATTTCTTAATTACCTTCCATTGCTGAAATGAAATTAAATCCTGACCTGGTGGAAACCATGATTGGTCCAGGAAGGATGATAGTGGTGACGGTGTAGGAGCTAGATAGTTTCTTACCCTGTCCCATACAGATATAGTAGATTTCAAAAATGGATTGGCAAGAGTTTGGGTAGGCCTGTGTTTAGGGTCTGTCCAAATTATATCCTTTATATCATGGGGAAGAAGATGTGCAGTTTCAGCATATGTCCAGTCTGAACTATCTGAGGAATGCAAAAGAAGCACTATGTTTGCTAGCTGTGCTGCCATATAATAACATTTTAGGTCTGGAATAGCCAAGCCACCCTTTTTGGTTGAACGTTTCATGGTTGAAAAATTAAGTCTAGGACGTTTATTAGCCCAAATAAATTTATTTATAAGAGTTTGCCACTTTTGGATATCTTGATCAGTGAGATTAATAGGCAGCATACGAAAATTAAATAAGAAAAGTGGTAAAATCATGGTTTTGACCAGTTGTATTCTTTCAGCCCAGGATAAAGTCAACTTGCTCCATTCTTTAAATTCACCTATAGCTTTGAGTTCTAGGGTTTTAAAATTAGATTCCTTTAAATTTGCTAGGTTGACAGGGATCGTGATTCCTAAATAGACCCAGTTCTTGCTGATCCATTGGTATTCATAATTGGAGGCTATCTGAGCTTGTGTGTCTGGGGATAAATTAATAGGATAAATTTCAGATTTAGATTTATTAATTTTAAGACCTGATAGTTGACCAAAGGTATGTGACTTGTCTTCCAAGGGAGGTAATGAAGCAGAAGGGTGAGAGATATACAGAACCATATCATCAGCAAAGAGAAAAATTTTATATTCATGACTTTTTATTCTAATGCCTTTGATCTCAGCTGATTGTCTTATGGATTCCGCCAGAGGTTCTATAGCAAGGGCGAACAGTAGTGGTGACAAGGGGCAGCCCTGCCTGGTCCCTCTTGTAAGTTTAATATCCTTTGAATTTATACCATTTATTTTTAACCGGGCCGTAGGGTTGGCATAAAGTAAGCTGATTGATCGTATAAAAGTTTGGCCAAAACCCATTTTTGACAGGAGTCTCAGAAGGTAATTAGTTTCCAAGCTGTCAAACGCTTTTTCTGCATCAAGTGACAACAAGAGAGCCTCCATTTGATAGGTAATGCAATGATTGATTATATTAAGAGATTTACGCACATTGTCTGCCATGTTTCTGTGTGGAATGAAGCCGGTTTGGTCAGGGTGAACGTAATGATTAATGATTTTGTTTAATCTGTTGGCCAATATAGCTGTAAAGATTTTAGCATCCTGATTCAGCAAAGAAATCGGACGATAGGATGATGGGAGGGTGACATCTTTACCTTTTTTGGGGATCACAATGACCGAGGCTTCATTCCATGACTGAGGGAAGATGCCCTGGGTAAGAATTGCATTGCAAGTCAGCCTGAGTGGTTCTGCTAAGCTATGTGTGAAGCTTTTATAAAATTCGGCAGGAAAACCGTCCCTGCCGGGAGTTTTGTTAAGTTTAAGCTTCTTGATAATCTCTGTGATTTCTTGGAGAGAAATGGGCGACTCCAAGAATTCCCTATGCGCTGGCGTAAGACTTTTTAGGGAGGTGCAGGATGCTAAGAAGTTGTCAATATCAGATATAAATGGGTTTGTGGTTCTATAGAGCTTAGAGTAGAAGTTGTAAAATACTTCCAACATTTCCCTGTTATTGGAAGTATAATCCTTATTGCCTTTTTTAATCAGATTAATTTGGTGGGCTGAGATCTTTTTTTTCACTTTCCAAGCAAGCAAGCGAAGTGTTCCAGGACCTCTGTGCCAAAATTTCTGTTTTAAGAAAAGTAAGTTCTTCTTGATTTTAGAGGACTCTAGAGATTCCAACTTCTTTCTTTCAAGCAGAAGTTGTTTGTAAACTTTTTTATTATTAAATTTTTTATGCTTAATTTCTAGTGCTTGGATTTTGCTTAAAATGTCCAATCTGAATTTCTCTCTTTCTTTCTTGTAGAAGGAGGCTACTGAGATGATTTTCCCTCTGACCACTGCCTTCATAGCATCCCAAATTGTTGCCTGGGAGACCTCCCCTGCAACGTTCTCTTTAAAATAATTTTCAAGTACTTTCTCTATTTCTTTATGTATAGATGGGTTTAATAAAAGAGATTTACTTAATAGCCAACGAGTTTCTTGTTTTATTTTATCATCTAAATTCAAGTGACTTTCCACCCAGGCATGATCTGACCAGATTTTACTCCCAATATTAGAAGAAATTAAATTTTGATAAAGTTTACTGGAGGCCAGAATAAAATCGATTCTGGTATGAACTTGATGCCGGGCTGAAAAATAAGTGAAATCTTTCTCTACTCCATGGTGAGCTCGCCAGACATCCTTAAAAGCAAATTTATCGAACAACATTTGTAGTTTCAGTTGACGTGGTATTTTCTTGCAACGTCTCCCATCCCTCTGGGACCGATCCAGATTTAAATCAGCTATACAATTAAAGTCCCCCCCAATCAGAATCTCACCTTCAGCAAACATACATAGGTTGGAAAAGGTTTCATGCAAAAAATCAAGTTGCTTATCATTAGGCGCATAAATCGAAGCTAGGGTTACCCTTGTCCCCTCCAGGTTCCCTTTGATAAATATGAACCTTCCTCTAGGGTCCACTTCAGAGTCTACCCATTGAAATTTGATATTTTTCGAAAATACAATTGCAACCCCCCTTGCGTTTGAGGAGCCAGGAGCTTGGAACTGCAAATTAAATCTATTAGATTTCAGTATCTGAGGCATTTCCTTTTTATAATGGGTCTCCTGTAAAAATAATATATCTGCATTCTGCTGTGCTAAAGCTGTGGAAACACGTTTGAGCTTAATGGGGTTATTTAAGCCTCTGCAGTTGAAAGTAACAATTTTAATTTTCCCTGTCATGACCTAACATTGTGAAGAGGCTAAGCTGATGCAGAGTACAAGTAATAAACTCAGACAAAAGAAATACAGCTCTAGAATGAAGAATTGCTTCTTCCTTTACCTTGCACGGCTTACCATAGGAAGCTAAGAATGACCAGACCTTCCAGGGGAAAACATTAACAGTACCAACTAACCCAAAACACCCCCCAACCAGTAACAACTTAGACATAACTAACCTAAACTATAGCTCCTTGAAACCAAAGAGCTAACCCCTCCAGAAGCACAGAAAGAAATTTCCTGTACTACTAATAGGGAGGAAAGAAATCTTTACCTCCCTATATCTGGAGGTCCCTAAGAAATTTGGGAACTAGAATGAAAAACAGGTAACTCCCACTCCCCCCCCCCCCCGACCACAGATTGGCAAGAAAAAGATGAAATAGCTGGAGATGAAAGGGTGAAGGGCAGCGAGAGAAAGAAAGAAAAAAGATAAGGGTAACGACAGAAGAGAACAGTCAGTTCTCAGACAAAAAAGAAACAAGCCAAAATTTCCCCCCTCTTTTCCTTCCCCCCCTCCCCCACCCCCCTTATTCCTTGCAAGCTCTTCGCATCAAAAGCCGAGTCAAACAGGAGACATTGGTGAACAATCTCTAGCTCAAGAAGATGATTTCGTGGGGATTGTGATCCATCTCTCTTGAGTGGGAAGGTTTTGAGCCGAGATGTTTTCTGCTGGGTTGACGATCAAGTCTTGGGTTGGCAAGTTCAAATCGGTGAGAAGTTTCAGGCCAGAGACTATATCCACTGCATGAAGAACTCTGCCTTGATGCGCAACCTGTAGCTTAGTCGATGACACCCACTTGTATCTGATATTTGCTTTAGTTAGCGTTGAGGTGACAGGCTTAAGCTCTTTCCTATGCAGCAGCGTTTCATTCGACAGGTCCTGGAAGACTTGTATTTTTTTCCCTTGAAAAGAAAACGTGCCTCTTTTCCTTGCTTCTTGAATAATTTTTTCTTTGGTACGGGAATCCAAAAAGCGGACAACAATGTCTCTGTTAGCATTTGCTCTCAGATTTCGAGGGGAACCCAGCCTGTAAGCAGACAATATGGTTGGTGCCACCCCCTTCTCCAACTGCAGCTCATGAGCAAGCCAGCCTGATAAGAACGCAGTTAAATCTGCTGTGCCTTGGTCTGACTCTGTAAATCCGCAGAATTTCAAATTATTGTATTTTATTTTATTCTCTAGATCCATGATTTTATTTTTCAGCCAGTATTCATTTGCTTGCATTATGCGCGCGTCTTTTTGCAAAGACAGGCTGAGGTCTAACGCTGAGTCAGCTGTTTTAGTAACTTGCTGAAGAGTTTCATTAATGAGGGTTAGCTGCTCATTCATAGGCTTAAGCAACTTTTCCATCCGATTAGCAAATTTCTCCTCAAGTTGATCTAGTTTAAGATTAATATGAGCTTCCAGTACCTGGATTTCTTTGTAATCTGCCTTCTGACTGGCAGGGGCAGCAGCCATCTTGGTTGCAGCATGCAGCTCCATCTCAGCCCCGTTCTTTGATTCAGATGGTGAGAAAAAGGTTTTAACCGTTTGTACGGTCAATTCTGAAGTCTTATTTTTATTACCTCCTGTTTTGCCCATGATTTGTTATGAAGAGCTCGGGTTAAAAGCTGATTAAATCAGTCGGGAGGGAGTTTGAGTCAGGAGCCTGAACTTCACGCGTCTGGCATGCACGCTCACGACGCCCCGCCCCCATGACTGTCAGTTTTGATCATCTTGGTGCTGCATTTGGAGCAGCGTTTGAAAAAGGCTTTTTCAGCCATCACTCACTGTGATCCTTCTTCTTTCAGGTGAAGAGCAAAGAAACGAAGAAATACAAAAGCATACGTTTGCAAAGAAGACTCCTGAATGCTGCCACCTCTCACGCCGGCGGCAAAAGAGGAACTGAGGTCAGAGGGTGCCGTGCCTCCCAGTTACAGAGTATTTTGGTGGGGTAATAGCCATGCCTGCACATCGGGAGGTGTTGAGCGCCCTCTAGTGAAAACTTTTAGCTACAAAATTCTCCAGTTGGCAGGCCTGCGCACGCGCAATCCCATGTGGGAATGCACAAAAGACCTACAATTAACAAAGGGCTCAACTGTTTTAGGGAAGATATGAGACCCATGCAGAATACTAACAATAAATGTAAGGGTCAGCTTTGGATTCATATATACAGAGTTCTTGGTGTAGCCTCTACAGCTGAGAAATTAATGAGCTAAAAAGCACGTTTTTAAAAAAATTACTCTGTTCAAAACTCACTCCCAATGCTTTTTACACAGGCTGTGTATGTAAAGGAAGGGGGAAAATGCAAGAATGAAGTCATGTCTGCAATGTAGATATTTACACCTTTTTTGTAGATCTGAAGGGGGGGGGACAATAAACCTGCACTGATTTCTTGCTGTTAAGAATAGTCTCAATAACCTCAGAAGCAGGAATAAAGTAAGGAAGCAAAAATATCTTAATCTTTGCTGTTCTGCTAGTTATGTTTTATCTGGACAAAAGCAAAACATAACTGATAACTAAGAACAAAACAAACCTTTTAAAAATGAAAAACCTTTTAAAAATGAAAAACATAAGTTATTCAAAATGACAAAATAATAAGTTATTCAAAATGAATAACTTGTTCAGCAACTGTTGGGAGAGTTGGGAGCAGGAAAATGGGGAATGCACAACAGCAACTTCATCACCACATCACTTCCAGGGGAAATCACAGAGTTTCTAGAGGTTCCTAGAGTTTCTCTGTGTCAGTTTCAGGTTTCCCCCAGAAGTGATGTAGCAACAGAATCAACATTGCTTTTTTAAAAAAACTCTCTGGGCTGCTGGCAAGAGGCATCCCACTATAGGGCCTGGCAGCTCTACCTAGCTGTGAGTGACCCAGTGCTTCCTGGTTTTTTTCTCCCTTTCCATTCAAGACTTTAAGATTTTATCCTTAAGACTCAGGAAGCAAATGGACACCAGACAACATGGCGATGAGTAGTAATGGTGCCCATGGGCACCAAGATAGGGTTCCCTGCCAAATACAAACCAGCCACCACTAGAGGTGCCATCCACCCACTGTGGAGATCCCTTGCTCCCAGCCCCCCACCTCTGTTCACTTACCAGAAGGGGGGGCATCAGGGGGCCCATGAAGAGCGCTTATATGTGCCCTTGTCACACAGGAAAATGACATAGGGAAGCTGTGGGTTATGCCCTGAGGGGGGGTTCATCCATCTGCCCCAAACTTAGAGGGCAATTTTTAATGACCACTCCTATTGGTGTGACTCACAGCCTCCCCGCTGTACCAGAAAATGATGTCATTTCCAGTATGACATGGAAGCATGTGAGAAAGTACCTCACTGCCCCACGTTGGGGGACCTGGCAACCCTAGCTACCATTAAAGATGCAAAGCAATTTCTTTATGCCCATTAGAAAATTTTCTAGCAGTCAACACAGCTCTTGACATTATTCTCCTCTCAGCACAAATGCTGGTTATACCTAACTGAATTAATAATAACAACAACATAATAATAACATTCGATTTATATACCACCCTTCAGGACAACTTAATGCTCACTCAGAGTGGTTTACAAAGTATGTCATTATTATCCCCACAACAAACACCCTGTGAGGTGGGTGGGGCTGAGAGAGCTCCAGAGAACTGTGACTAGCCCAAGGTCACCCAGCTGGCTTCAAGTGGAGAAGTGGGGAATCAAACCCGGCTCTCCAGATTAGAGTCCTGAACTCTTAACCACTACACCAAACTGGCTGAATTAGAGCCTTATACCAGGGTAACACTTGGACCACAGGCACATGGATAGTGTATAAAAAAACTTCACTGAAAAAATACAAGTCAAACAAAAGAAAACCACCACTGGATTAAATAACTATAGGGAAACAGTAATACAAAAATTCTCCTAGAAGGTTCTGCTGCCACTACCACTGAAAAGGAAGGTGTTCCCCTCTTAATCCTGGAGCAGATGCAAAGAATCTATTATCTCTGTCTGATGACAGGGGCAAGAGCTCTACAAAATTCTGAGCTCTTTGCAAGAGCAGAACTAGGGTTGTCAGGTCCCCCAACCCCCCTAGCGGGAGATCTGGGGCCCAGCTCGTATCTGGGGTTTTCCCTTTTCACATGTGTGTGCAGCACGTGTGCACTTTCAGCTTTCACAATGATGTCACTTCTAGGAAGTGACGTCATGTGGGTCATGAAGAGGGCCTCTACGAAGTGCGGCAGCCAAACCGGCCCTGATCTGGCTGCTGCGGAGCGTGGGAGTGCTACTGCATGCCACAGCGGCTGGATCCAGGCCAAATTGGGCCTGAATCCAGCCAAATTGGGTTGCTGCAGCCTGCGGGAGTGCACCACACTGCCCAGGAGCGTGCTGTGCCACCCAGGGGCACACACATCCAGCCAGGTAATTGGGGCTGGGGGCTGGAGGGTGGGAACAGGGTATCTGCCGCCCCCGGTGGGGAATTGGCATCCCTAAGCAGAACCCAACTGGAGGACTGCACAGAGACCACAAAGAACTATACCATTGAATCAGGGGACTGCTTTAGAATTAACTTGCAGATCACTTCTCAGTCCAGTGTCACCAGCCTTCTGAAAAGCCTTCTGAAGTCCAAGTTCCATAATTGGACTTAAAGTCATTAAATACTGTAGCGAAGCACGGGCATCAAGCTAGTATAATATAAAACAGTTCATTGATATCAACCGTTATTTCTGAAACTTCTCCTGGCCTAGCTTGTAAAAACTTTGCTACCTTCTCAGTTATATTGGAGGAGAAATCATTTAAAAGACAGTAAACCTTGTGGGAATCAGAAGAACCCATCATAGTAGCTAAAATAGAACTTAAATGTTTAAAACGAATATTGACATAAAAAGGACAATAGAGAAGAACATGTAGAATTGTCTCGATTCAACTGGTATTACGAAGACAATGCGTGGTCGCATATGGTGTCTTTTGAAAATCTGCCATACAAAATTGCAGATGGCAAAGCATTAAGACTAGCCAAAGAAAAATCTCTGTTGTTGTGGAATTCTTTATTATACCCAAAAGGTGCAACTCTGCTTAGGATTGCAGCATGATCCTACTAAAACAACAGAATGAAACAAACTGTCTCAGTTTTATTTTGATTACTGCCTGATGGTTATATTGATCAGGTGAAAAATGGAATATCTTTTTGAGATGGGGACAATCTAAGTTGCATACAAAATTCTTTGAATTTGGATAAATCACATATTTCTATAACAGCATATGATATTCACTGCTATAATTTTAAAAATACATTTCTAAATAATTCTTAACTTTTGTTTCCTATTTATCAGCATATTGTGCTGGCATTTTCCCATGAGTTTTCTACTCTGTGGACCAATCTGTTTCCAAAGTAGATGCAGTCAGTAGCAACTGCAATAGGAAAGGC
Source organism: Eublepharis macularius (assembly GCF_028583425.1). Lineage (NCBI taxonomy): Eukaryota > Metazoa > Chordata > Lepidosauria > Squamata > Eublepharidae > Eublepharis > Eublepharis macularius. Next base: position 85,200,517 of record NC_072794.1, on the reverse strand, counting down.
TGAGGATATTAAGAACTATTACGCAGCACTTTCTCAGGGGGACAGGTGCTCAGTAGTCCCCCCCCATTAAGAAGCAGTAATCCATCCATGATGCTTCTTTGTCTACCCCTGTGTTCACTCTACTGCAAAACATCCACTGATAGGGATATTGAGGCCCGATTGCATTTGGTCACTGCTCAGTGGTAGCATCCCATCTGTCTATCAGGTACATTTTTATCCTGCCTTTCCTCCAAGGAGTTCAGGGCTGTATACATTGTTCTTCCTACCTCCCTTTTATCCTCTGCCGCCGTAGCTGTTTATCTTGGGGTGTCAAACATCTTCCTGCATCCACTTTACTATCAGCATACCTTGGGGCATCAAATGCAAGCTTCTGTTCCCTCTGTAATTCTGCCTGTTTCCCAAAGTTGCCAAATGCATTGTCTGTGCCTGCTTTGTGACTGCCTTTTTGGGGTTGCCAAATGCTTCCAGTTCCCACTGTGCAAATGAGAATTTTAGTTGCCTGTTTATATGGGACCCTTCAATCAATGTGAAAAATAACCAAGTGGGTACATTGGGTGATGGATACCATCCCTGAAATTTCATCAAAATTGAATAGAAAGAAAAGGTTACGCCCAAAATGTGTTTCCTGTTGAAACCAATGGGGAGCTAAAACAAATAATGGTGAATGCAATTATGAAATGAAAGCAAGCAAATAGATGTTTTGAAAACAAAAGGAAACAAATTTGCACGCTTCTAGTGGCCAGCCAGATGTCTCTTGGAAGCTCATAAGGAGGCAAGATAGAAGGAGCTGTCCCCTGTTGTTTGACTCCAGCATTTGGTAGACAGATGTATGTTCCTCCTAAACATGGTGGTTTTCCCCTCAGGTGCTAGGATCACCAGGTTGCTGGGTGAGCTCACTCTGGAGCAGGACATATAGAACTGCCCTTGTGAGAAGCAATCTTCCCTCAAGTCAATTCCTGCCACCTTCAGTGTCTGACCCTGGGACTTGCTGATTGTCATAGCAAAGCAGGCCTTGAGGGGGAACTACAGTCTCTTAAATTCAAAGGGGTTCTCTGGTGGTATGAGTGGTATGCGTGGTATGAACCCCAACCCCTCCTTCCCTGAGCACTGCCGGTGAACAATGTGACCTCGATGACGTTCCTGTGGAGGGCTTTCACTTACAGTCTGGTGCCATTGCAGAGTTTGGGTTGATTGAGGTTCCAAAGCAGCATCACTGGAGCCCCCACTTTGAGGAGAAGCTTATGGTCTGGGAAGCCAGGAGGGTTGAGTGTGTTGAGGAACTCCACGGGCTAGTAGACCACATCATCCATTTGCACCACTGAGTTCACAGATCTGTACTCCATTTCTGCCCCTTTGAGGGAGTTGTGTTTCATTAATGATGGCAGCCTTGTCATTCCTCGGAGTCAGAATGACACGCTTGCACAGCCAGTCCATGGACTACTCCGTTATAGTGATGATATCAGGGTATATCGTGGCTGTTAGGTCTGCTAGGGTCATCACTACTGTGCCCAGGCCTGCAGGGATGGTCACCTTTCCTTTGGACTTGGGATATGCTCCGTTCCCTATTTTTAGTAGGAGTTCAGAGAATTCCCCAGCAGACACCTTGCCGCTCAAGTGGACACTCATGTTCTTTCTTAGTGAGAGTTTCCTGATGAGGGGCCACAGATACGATGTCTTGACACACACAATAACCCTGTCAGCTCGAGTTCCCCTTAGGACTACTGGCAGAGTCTGCCAGAAGTCTCCAGCCAGCAGCCCGGTGACTCCCCCACATCACTCTCTTGTAGCTCCTGACATCTTTGAGGGTTATGCTCAGTGCCTAAAAACACCCCTTCCTCCTTTTAGCATGGTGTATCCTGCACGATGTGTGCCAGGAGGCTTCTTGGGGGCAGTAAAAGGTGATGGCTGCAAGAGGTGTGAGGTGGAGTTGGACTGAGGGAGGAGTGGTGTGGTGGGCGCTTCAACAGGTTCATGTGAGAGGTTCACATTGAAATAGCCCTAGAGAGGTCATGCATCATCTCCCCATGAACATTTAAAAACTCAGCTGCCATACTGACTTTTATATAAAATCCCTATTCAGGAGTCTTGTACTATCTTTCTTCAACTGTCCAGTTTCTTGACCCGATTTTTACCTCAGAACACAGAGTTCCACAACTGAACCATCAGAAAGTGGGGGGTGCAAGCAGGCAGGCATCACAGTAGGGTTGCTAGGCCCAAGTTGGGAATTTCGTAGAGATTTTGGAGTGAAGCCTGGATAGAGTGGGGTTTGGGGAGTGGAGCGGCCTCAGAATGGTATAGAGCCCACTCTCCAAAGCAGCAATTTTCTCCAGGGAAACTGATCTCTGTCACCTGGAGATCAGTTGTAATTCTGGGAGATCTCCAGCCACCACCTGGAGGTTGGCAACTCTACACCACAGGGAGATTGGAAACCCTAGTGAACTTTTAGGGGAAGACTGTGAGTTGCTTTTTACCTCAGGACACTTTCAATGATTCCCTTAGGAAGTGTTTAGGATGTTGGCCCCATATGCAAATGACCCTGAAAGCTAGCCCAATCAGGGAAGAGTGGCTGAGCTGGCAGTTGGCAGGGGAAGAGAAGCCTGCCAGCCACACAGGGAAGCTGTATCCCTATGGGAAAACACATTTGACCCCTTTTTACCCCCTTAGGGGGCAAATTTCTTAAAATCTCTTCTTAGTGAGCTTCTACATCACAAAAGGAACATTCTCCCCAAATTTCAGGTTTCTAGGTCCAGGGCTAGGCATTGATGAGTCAGTAATGACACTTGTCTTTATATATATAGTCAACCTTGATGCCGATGCTTTGCTACGGTGTTTAACTACTTTAAATGCAGTTATAATACTTATGGGTATGTAACATTTTTTGGTTTGTGGGGGGTTTTTTGGAGTTGGTTTTATAGCATAATAGCATAGTATCCAAGCTTCACAAAGGCGTTTGAATAAAGTGAAGTATGTTGATGCCGAAAAATGATGAAGTGAATTTCAAAATGTAACATTTATTGAAAAGATTTTAAAAGGAAAAGATTGTAATGCAATAAATAAAGTGAAAAATATGTACAACCTTTTTTTTTCTACTGAAGGACCTCTTTGGTAGTTTTCCCCTCAGGTGCTAGGATCACCAGGCTGCTAGGTGAGCTCACTCTGGAGCAGGCCATTGGTAGTTTTCCCCTCATTGGTAGTTTTCCCCTCAGGTGCTAGGATCACCAGGCTGCTAGGTGAGCTCACTCTGGAGCAGGCCACGTAGAACTGCCCATGTGAGAAGCAGTCCTCCCTCAAGTCAATTCTTGCCACTTTCAGTGTCTGCCCCTGGGACTTGTTCATCGTCATAGCAAAGCAGCCTTGAGGGGGAACTGCAGTCTCTTGAATTTGAAGGGGTTCTCTGATGGTATGAGTAGTATACGTGGTATGAACACTGACTATCCCCCCCCCCACACACACACACCAGTGGCCTCTATGATGTTCCTGTGGAGGCTTTCATTCATAGTCTGGTGCCATTGCAGAGTTTGGGTGGGCTGAGGTTCTGGAGCAGCATCACTGGAACCCCCACTCTGAGGAGAAGCTTGTGCGCTGGGAAGCCAGGAGGGTTGAGCATTCTGAGGAACTCCACAGGATAATGGACTGCATCATCCATTTGCACCACTTAGTCCCATCTCGCCATGAACATTTAAAAACTCAGCTACCATACTGACTTTTATATAAAATCCATATTCAGGAGTCTTGTACTGTCTTTCTTCAACTGTCTGCAGTTTCCTTTGCCTGATTTTTACCTCAGAACACAGAGTTCCACAGCTGACCCATCAGCCTGCCAGCCACACAGGAAAGCCAGTCATTGAATGTGTCCTGAGGTACTGCATGTGTCCTGTATAGTGTTTAGAATGTTGGGATGATGACCAATCAAGGTCGCATATGCAAATAACCTCAGGGAGGCTGAGTTGGCAGTTGGTGGGGGGAGAGGGAGGAGCACCCTGCCAGCCACACAGGGAAGCTGCATCCCTATGGGAAACACATTTGACCCCTTTTTACCCCCTTAGGGGGCGAATTTCTTAAAATCCCTTCTTAGTGAGCCTCTATATCACAAAAGGAACGTTCTCCCCAAATTTCATGTTTCTAGGTCCAGGGGTTTGGGCTGGGCGTTGATAATTCAGGCAGGACACTTGTCTTTATATAGATAGATTTTGTTCTTTTTTCACGTTACCATCCTGTTTTCTTTGTTACATGCCAATAGAGGCTGATCAATTGATTGATCGAGTACGCTAAAGTCAATGGACATAGAAGTGTATAAGCAGGGGACCAGTAAAGACCTGTGGACAGGGGGTTACATCACTGGCCCCTGTATACTCTTCCTCCACAATTTCCTCTTTCGCTTCCCTGTCCTCTCCCTTTTTCTTGCTTCCTTTTCTCCTTCCCACCTGCCAGTCAACTAGGGGTGTGACTCCCCCCCTTTTTTTTTTATTGGTCTGAGTTCAGGTGTCAAGGATACCAAAAAAATTTCATATGCCTGAAATCCAGGTCAGATTCTCTAATCCAGTTAGATAATTCAGAATTTATTCAGCCATTATTCCCCATGGGAAAACTATCGGGGGAGGACATTTTTCAAGTAAACTCCACCAAATGTACTGGAAATCTACTCCTTCCTGTCCACTAAAGACCTCCCAAGTTTCAGGAAGACTGGACCCCAGAGTCCAATTCTCTGGGCCACTGAATAAGCTGCCCCCAGACACTGTCTATTGTTTTCTATGGGGGAAACATTTTGATAGCCTCAGTAAAACTTTTTTATTCGTTAACATGCATTCTGGGTTCACTTAAAATAATATTCAGTGCATATGGCCACCACCCAGAAATTCAGGAGCAGCACTGTGGGTAGCACTTACAGCTGCAACAGGAGTGCAAAATAGAGGAAGTCATGCTCTACAAGCAGAAATCCGTCTGTCCATGGAGATAGTCAATGGATCCAAGCCTTTATTTATGATTTATTTTTATTTTTTTAATTTTTTAAAATAATTTATGATTTATTAACAAGAATTTTACCCTATCTTTCTGCCCACATAGGCCCACCATCATGGCTAACAAATTAAAACATACAAACTAAATCTCATCTTAAAAATCATTAAAACGAGCACACAAATACACTATTAAAACAATTTAAAACCAGAGCTTAAAATAAATACAGTTAAAACACTAAGGAGAGATCACTGAGGGAATGCCAAGCAAAACAAAAAAATTTTCAACCACTGGCAGAAGACAGCAACAGAAAGGGACAGGCAAGTCTCCCTGGGGAGAGAGTTGGAGTTTTGGTGCCACCACTGAGAAGGCCCTCTCCTGGATTTCTACCTGTCTAATCTCAGAAGGCAGAGGCACTCAAAGCAGGGCTTCCAAAGATGAACACAGTGGTCAGGTAAGTTCATAAAGAAGTAAGTGATCCTTCAGGTATGTTGGTCCCAAACCATATAAGGTGCTGACAAACTGTGCCCAGAAGCAAACTGGAAGTAGTTAATACTAACTAGATTTTTTCATTTTAATTGAATTAATATATGTAGTTCATTAAATGTCTATTGATCAAATGGCAAAGTTTATTAAGATGTAGAGAGGAAATATTGTTGAGTATTATGAGCAAGCTGACTATCTGAAATTTATATTTTAAACGTCACACGATTACCATATTATTTTGATAATCTTTGCAATGTGCATTTTTATAGATATTTTATTATTTTTCACAGATACATAAGGAAACATGAGACAGTTATCATTATCCATTATCTAGTTCGTCACCTCCTATATTTCATCCGACTACATCTTTAAGTGTGAGTTTCATTACATCATGTATTATTACCCTTAATATTACATTACAACAAAGAATTCCACAGCAAGAAGAGCTAATAGAGAAAATAATGGAAACTGCGGAAATGGACAAATTAACTTCATTAATGAAAGGGCAAATGGAAGAAGATTTTTCCGCACCATGGGATCCCTTCTACAAATGGATGATAAACAAATGCAATGACTAAATGCAATGTGCATTTTAGACTGTTTTTAAACTCCCTCTTTCCTCTTTTTTCTGTATCCCTATTTGTTTGAAAAATAAAAAAAATAAGAAGAAACAAACTGGAAGACAGTGTAGATGAGTAATATGTTCCTTACAATCCTCTCCAGTCAACAACCTGGTTGCAGCATTCTGCACCAATCAAAGTTTTCAAACACTTTTTTTAACGTAAGTTTTAGTGAAAGATTTTTGAAAAGATAAAAGTTTGAAGTTTTCAAACACTTTTCAAGGGCAGCCCTGTACAGAGCATAACATGGCAATCTACTCTAGACATAACCAGGGCATGTATCACAGTGGGCAGATCTTTCCTGCTGAGGAAGGGTCACAGCTGGCTAACCAGTTAAAGATGGTGAAAGGCACTCCTTGCCGCAGCTGCCACCTGCTTATCTAGCAGTATAACTGGGTCCAAGAGTATAGACCTGTTCCTTCTAGGTGAATGCAACCCCATCCAGAACAGGTGACACCTTAAATCACAGGTCAGACTACCCACTCCAAATTTGCCTCCAGACACTGTTTCAGGGTTTCTACAGTTTCCCTATTGATCAGAAATGCAAGATAGAGCTGAGTGTTATCTGCATATTGGTGACAAGTCAGCCTCACTGGATGACCTCAGCCAGAAGTTTCATGTAGATGTTAAAAAGCAAAGGGAACAAGATAGAACCTTGTAGTACCTCACAGGACAAAGACTAAGGGGCTGAACAGCAGTCCCCCAGCACTACATTCTGAAAACTACCCTCTAGGTAGGGTGGGAAGCCATGCAAAACAGTGCTTCCCAATCACAGCCTGGAAACGCAGTCCAAAAGAATACCAAGACTGATAGTATCAAAAGCTGCTGAGAGGTCCAAGAGAATCAACAGACTTGCACTCCCTCTGTCCATCTCCCAGGGCAAGTCATCCATCAGGGCAACCAAGGCTGTTTCAGTCCCATAACCAGACCTAAAACCATACCGGAAAACACCTAAACCATTTGTCTCAACCAGGAAAGCTTGAAGTTGTTCAGCCACCACCCTTTCCATCACCCTGCTCAAGAATGGAATATTTGAGACTGGTCAACAACTGTTGAGAGCTCCTGGGTCCAGGGCTGGCTTCTTTAGAAATAGATGCACCACAGCCTGTTTAAAGGCTGAGGCGACCACCCTCTTTTTCAGAGAGGCATTAACTACCTTTTGGGGTCATACTAACAGGTGGTAGGCTTCAAACCTCCTAACCTGTCTTGTGTGACTGCACCAAATACAATGCTGAAGTAAGTTACATACAGAATAAGCAGCTCTTTTTTTCCTTAATATGTACCTTCAAAAGTGTACACAGAAAAACTATAGCTATGTATAGCATCCAGAATAGCTAAAAAATTCTCTTCACAGCTAGTTATGCGTGCTCAATTCTACAATGATGTCTTGAAACACCAAGAAATGATATTGGCAGAAACCTTTGTTTTCATATGCCAATCAATAGGGCAGAAGAGAAATATATAACCTGTTTCTGGGGAAAATTTTTTTTATCCAAATTCGCTCTAAATCTATATATATAAAGACAAGTGTCCTGACTGACTCATCAACACACAGCCCAAACCCCTGGACCTAGAAGCGTGAAATTTGGGGAGGACGTGGTGTAGAGGCTCACTAAGAAGGGATTTTAAGAAATTCGCCCCCTAAGGGGGTAAAAAGGGGTTAAATGTGTTTTCCTATAGGGATATAGCTTCCCTGTGCGGCTGGCAGGGTCCTCCCCGCCACACCAACTGCCACTCTTCCCTGAGGTCATTTGCATATGCGGCGTTGATTGGTCATCTCTCCAACATTCTAAAGAGTACATACTTGCTATTGGGAGTCACTGCATGTGTCCTGAGGTAAAAATAAACCTCCCAGTCTAGGGTTGCCAATCTCCCTGTAGGGCCTGGCTTTCCTGTGTGGGTGGGAGGCTGATGGGTCAGCTGTGGAACTCTGTTCTGAGGTAAAAATTAGGCAAAGGAAATTGCAGACAGTTGAAGAAAGACAGTACAAGACTCCTGAAAAGGGATTTTTTATAAAAGTCCATATGGCAACTGAGTTTTTAAATGTTCATGGCAAGATGGTGCACAAACTTTCTAGGGGCCATTTCAATGTGAACCTCTCACATGAACCTGCTGAAGTGCCCACCACACCATCCCTCCCTCAGTCCAACTCCATCTCACACCTCCTGCAGCCATCATCTCTTACTGCCCCCCCAAGAAGCCTTCCCTGAGTGGCTGGCAGGATGCTTCTCCCTCTCCGCCCACCAACTGCCAACTCAGCCTCCCTGAGGTCATTTGCATATGCGGCCTTGATTGGTCATCATCCCAACATTCTAAACACTATGCAAGACACATGCAGTACCTCAGGATACATTCAATGACTGGCTTTCCTGTGTAGCTGGCAGACTGATGGGTCAGCTGTGGAACTCTGTGTTCTGAGGTAAAAATCAGGCAAAGGAAACTGCAGACAGTTGAAGAAAGACAGTACAAGACTCCTAAATACGGATTTTATATAAAAGTCAGTATGGCAACTGAGTTTTTAAATGTTCATGGTGAGATGGTATACAACCTTTCTAGGAGCCATTTCAATGCGAACCTCTCACATGAACCTGCCAAAGTGCCCACCACACCGCCCCTCCCTCAATCCACCTCACACCTCTTGCAGCCATCACCTTTTACTGCTGCCAAGAAGCCTTCTGGCGGATGTCGTGGAAGATACACAGATGCTAAAAAGAGTAAGCAACTTAGAAATGTGGCAAGGAAATATGCATGTCCTGCTCCTGCGGCGCACCAAGCAGCATCGGCCAAGTACCAGAAAGATCACCCAACGGTGCACAGAACGGCGGAGTCTCTCTATGAGCAAAGCAATCCTGGATGACAAGTAGAGAGATGCTCACTTCCATGGAAAGTCAAGGCTCACCCAAACATGGCATATGATCCTTCACTACCTTCAAGCTACCTCTTATCCTCATCCATGCAGAAACACCCCTATTCAGCATGTCAAATCAAAGCAAGATGGCCCAAGTGCTGTGGAACTGTAAGCTTATTGTTTGGGATGAGAGCACCATGGCGCTTAAGGGGTGTTTTGAGGCACTGAGCATAATCCTCAAAGATGTCAGGGGCAATGAGAGAGAGATGGGGGGGGAGTCACAGTGCTGCTGGCTGGAGACACGAAGGGAACTCAAGCTGATGAGGTTACCGTGTGTGTCAAGGCATCGTATTGGTGGCCCCTCATCAGGAAACTCTCACTAAGAAAGAACATGAGTGTCCACTTGAGCGGCAAGGTGTCTGCTGGGGAATTCTCTGAACTCCTACTAAAAATAGGGAACGGAGCATATCCCAAGTCCAAAGGAAAGGTGATCATCCCTGTAGGCCTGGGCACAGTAGTGACGACCCTAGCAGACCTAACAGCCACGATATACCCTGATATCATCCATATCACGGAGAAGTCCATGGACTGGCTGTGCAAGCGTGCCATTCTGACCCCCCAGATCGACAAGGCTGCCATCATTAATGAAACACAATAACTCACTCAAAATGGAGTACAGATCTGTGGACTCAGTGGTGCAAATGGATGATGTGGTCCACTTTCCTGTGGAGTTCCTCAGAATGCTCAACCCTCCTGGCTTCCCAGACCACAAGCTTCTCCTCAAAGCAGGGTCTCCAGTGATGCTGCTCCAGAACTTCAACCCACCCAAACTCTGCAATGGCACCAGACTATGAGTGAAAGCCTCCACAGGTACATCATCAAGGCCACATTGTTCACCAGCAGTGCTCGGGGAGGGGGATGAGTCAATGTTCATACCACGTATACCATCAGAGAACCCCTTCAAATTCAAGAGACTGCAGTTCCCCCTCAAGGCCTGCTTTGCCATGACAATGAACAAGTTCCAGGGGCAGATACTGAAAGTGGCAAGAATTGACTTGAGGGAGGACTACTTCTCACATGGGCAGTTCTACGTGGCCTGCTCCAGAGTGAGCTCACCTAGCAGCCTGGTGATCCTAGCACCTGAGGGGAAAACCACCAATGAGGTCTACAAAGAGGTCCTTCAGTAGAAAAAAAAAGGTTGTGTGTATTTTTCACTTTATTTATTGCATTACAATCTTTTCCTTTTAAAATCTTTTCAATAAATGTTACATTTTGAAATTCACTTCATCATTTTTCGGCATCAACATACTTCACTTTATTCAAACGCCTTTGTGAAGCTCGGCTACTATGCTATTATACTACAAAACCAACTCAAACCTCTCCCCCCCCCCCGCCCACAAACCAAAAAATGTTATATACCCATAAGTATTACAACTGGATTTAAAGTAGTTAAATACCGAGCAAAGCACGGGCATCAAGCTAGTTACATTATAAAAATTACTCTTTTTCTTTCCCACCTTCCCCCAAGGTGAGAAAATTCACGCAATGAAATTTCCTTCAAACAGCTTCATGGTTTTTGACATGAACTAAGGACCAGGTCTTGTAGGAAAGTTCGTAAGAAAAAAGGCTCTGACTGAGTCAAACAAGCTTTTGAACTTTGGGGCTACTCGAGAAAATACTGGATTTACACATACAACTGTTAAAGTAATTGTGCCAATGCAAACATTTGCACTTAAGAATGTTATATAGATTTAGGGATCTCTACAGAGATTAACACCATGAACAGATCTGGTAGCTTGGGGAAAACATAATGCTAGTCTGATATGTGTCAGGGGCCCATTTTCCCTTAACGCTAACTTTCTGAAATTTCAGCACAGTAACAGCAGCTCTCAGCCAGAAACAACCTAGCAACAAAGTCAAAAAGTTCTTTTCAGTCAACTATAGTCTCCATTATACAAATCTCAGTGATCAAAAAAGCACTAAACAACCTTATGACAAAGGTGCCAGAATTCAGTGATGCACATGGATTTTTATATTTAGGTGTATGCATTTCATGTCTACACAGCAATTAACTTTTTAAAAAATTACCACGATTAGCAAAAATGTAACAGAAATTGGTGCTCTCACATTATCTGTAATAATTGCTTCAAAGTAAGTAAGGTAGACAGTATTCCTGTCAATTGTAACTATTTTGGTGAGCCAACCATGCATACACAGAGATAGCACTACAGATGATACAGAAAACATCTTCTCAATACATTCCCATTTTGTGTGAATAGGTCAACACATGTTCCAGCTTCTGTACATGTGATCAGTTTTTGAGAGTACACTAGGGTGGTCAAATTGCCCACTACGGTGGACAACCACCCACCCTGGAACTTCATTCCTGCTGCCTTTCAATAGGGCAGTACCAAGAAAATGGGGGAGCCAAACAGTATTGGCTGTGTCAGAAGTGACATCACCACACTGCGTGGGGCTCTGGGAATTTCCCGAATATCTATTTTTTTTTACCACAGAGGTTTGGGGAAATTGCCAGGTCTCCTCTCTCCCGCCATCCCCGTTTCCCTAGGGTACATATTTGTGTGTACTGGAGATGGAAAATACACATGTTGCTGGCCCTGCATTATGCAAGACTGGAACACCAATATCATAATGCTCAAACAGGGATAAGGAAAATATAAGTCAACTACCGAGCTGCAGAGACAAGAAAAATTGGGAAACTGGTGCCTGCTATGGCTTTAGAGTAACAAATTGCCATCAACACACTTCAAATTAATATTATATACAACACTAGCAATGTTTTGGTTTTAACTTCCTCGCCTTTATATTATTTCCAAGGCCACATTTTTCACAAAACCAATATTTAATACTATTCTTGATAAAATAAATGAAAGATAATCTTGATAAAGAATGACCTTACCCCTAAAAATGTTGTTGAAATTCTGGTGAAGATTATAGCAAACAGAGGCCCCACTTCATTAGACTCAAAGTTAATAACATCATAACAAAAAAATCCTCTAAATGATGTTAGTTTAAGATATTTTATAGATGCAACAGTCCCAGGCAAAGCTAGAGACAAGGATTAAGCCTTGTAAAAACACTGTTGCTTAGTTACGCTGTATTTTGCAATAACCTGGTGCTGTAAAATTGGTGTTGCCTGTCAGTATGGGATCACAGCCTGAGATTCTAAAGCAGATCATACCAATATGTGGGCACCCTGCTGCGCTGAATATGGTAGTTGTCACAAAATTGCAATAGTAGTGCACAAGTAAAAAAATAAAGGCAGGAAGATAAATCTAACCCCCACATTTTTTCCCCTGAAGTCACAACAATCGGTATGATTTGCCCTTTCACCTAACTAAGACCAGTTCTGAGGTCATTTTGTGATATAGGCAGTCATTAGCTTCTTGATAAATATGATGTAGCTTACCCTGCCCTGAGCATTCTTTACTTCTTTCTCATTGCATTCACTAATTTATTTATCGTCTGCCTTTCTCACTGAGATTCAAGGCAGATTACACAGTGTGTGTTAGTAGTCAATTTCAAGAACATTTCAATAAATAATATAATAGGGTCTATAAACACAAAGTTGCAAAGATTTAAAACCAGCAAAAATCCAACACAGAGTCAAAGAAAAGCTAGAAACAGCATAAGCAATTCTAAGACTGATACACTGAATAACATTAATGAACATCATACCCAATGCAACAGATAGCACACAGTAGCACATAATAATAAAGCCTGAGGTCCCTATTCTTCTACTGACGTCTCTCTCTGAGACCACTTCTGTACAGTATAGCCTTCCTGTCTGAGTAAAAAAGCTCTCTTGAATAATTCAGTTTTGCATTGATCATTTGCAGGAAGCCAGGAGAGTGAGAGGTTTCCTGACCTCTTCACAGAGGCTTTTTCATAAGGTGGGGGCCATAACAGAGGATGCATGTGTATAGACAGCTGTTGATTTTATCCATGCACAAGGTGGCACCTGCAGAAGGCCCTGTTCAGATGAATAAAGCTGCTGTGTTGGAACATAGAGAGAGAGGCAGTCCCACAGATATGCCAGACCAAGGGCATGAAGGGTTTTGTATGTGATAGCCAATACCTTGCATTGCACCTGGTAACTGATAGGTAGCCGGTGGAGTGACTACAGAATGGGAGTAATATTCATTCTTCTCCTAGCTCACTGTGAGCACCATATTCATCAAGCATAAAGAACATGGAACAAGTGTGAGTGTGGGGGGCTGAAGATGGGTTAAACGCAATCATAATTGCGTTAACCCATAATTCCCTAAAGAAGGGCCCCTGAAGATTGCTGCAGTGGTTAAATAGGTTCATATGGGAGTAGAGAGTTTGTAAGGTATGTTGGTCCAAAGACATATAGAGCATAGTTTGTGAATAAGCATTCCTAAAAAACAGTTTAGGAGCAATACAACATCAGGAACTAATTATAACCATACCATTCCTGATCATTCTCATTCATTCCTAGGAGCAGCATCACGTTCCTGCACCACGTGACACCGCTCCTAGGAATGAATGAGAATGATCAGGAATAACATAAATTGAAGCGTGGATACATTTTTCCTTGCCCCGAGGAAGTCGTTGACGAAAGCTGAGACACGCAAGCCGGCCCCGGTTTGGGCAGGGCACGGATGGGCTTAGACTCTTTCCTCCATCCACGCTGCGCTCTACAGAGAGAATAAACAGACTTACTTAATCCACTTTACCCTTGTTACTACTTACCTGCTTTGTTGCATCTTCCGTGGAGCTTCTTCCCAACTGAGTTAGAAGAGATTTTAAAGACAATTTCTCTGAAGATATAAATTTGCACAGTCAGTTGTATAGATTGTATTTTTGTAAGTCACGTGAGTCGTCATCTGTTTGTATTTGTGAAAGGATAATATTTATTCGTATATATGAGTCTATTTTTCTATGTAATTTTGATGAAATTATATTTATTCTGGTTTCAAAATATATAGCACTTTGTATAATCACTTGTAAAGTCATTTTAAGAGTAAATGTAAAAATTGTATATTTAGAGGTTGATTCATTGTGTACTGCAGAACTTGTTTTTTGAGGATTTGCTTGCATTTTTCAGGAGAACCTTTATTGTGTTACTACCTGCAAGTTGGCAAGCCTAATTTTGGGAGTGGCAACTGGAAAGGGCAGGATTTGGGAAGCAGTGGACATCAGCAGGGTATAATGTCATAGAGTCCACTTTCCAAGGCAGCCGTTTTCTCCAGTGGAGCTGATCTCTGTTGCCTGCAGATCAGTTGTGATTCTGGGAGATCTCCAGACCCCACTTGAATATTGGGAACCCTACCCAGGCCATAGAGGGGGGTTTTTTTACATGCCAAAAAAAATGAATGTTTAAAATGTGCCCAGGTCCAAATTCTGAAGCAGACAGATGAGCAAGAAGCAGAAGAGCAATCTGCAAGCCAAGAGGATATCCTGATGGTTTCCCTTAGAAGCAAATTGCCATTCACTAGGGAGACGAGCTCCCTACTCCTACTGCCCCTTTACAGTGGGCAAGTGGAAGGGAAAGAAATTTTAAATGGTGCCATGCCAGCAATGCAATATCACTTCTGGCAAATACCCAAAAGTCACTTCTTTTCACAGGCATGATGACATTATAAGACTTGGGCAGAACACTATGGTTTACCGAATCCTAGAACATTGCCTGAACATCATGTCACTGGTGTGACACCCCTTCTGGTATTTGCCAGAAGTGACATTGCACTACCAGTGGTACGCCTGTTCCTGTGCCCCCTACCCTCCTTCTGGTTGCCAGTCATCATCTGCCAACCCTAGCCAAAACTGAGGCAGCTCATCTGTAAAATTTATAGTGTAAGTGGTGCCAAGAATGGCTATCTGGGATCATCTTAATTCCAAGGCTAATAAGATTACAGACTGTGACATTAGTGTCTTGGCCCAAATTGCTTGCAGTTCCCTCTTACAACCTGTGGCCTCAGCAAAAAATATGGAATCAATGTCTGATCCACAAGGCTACCCATTCAAGATTCACAGAACCCAACAATTTCTCAGCTGTGTGGTTTGAGATTTGAACATCAAGAATTTATATGTTACATTAATATTTAGGCAATTCGTGTCTGAGTAACCAAATTCATTTGATTAATTTGTAATTATCAGAATATGCATATTTAAGCAATGTACTCCAAATGGTTATATCCATAATATAAGCCTTCTAGAGCTATGGAACCTAGGTAGTGATAAGCAAAGACATCCAGCAGCTACTGAGACTGCAAGGTATCTTGCTCTATTTGCTATAAGCTGTATCAGTTTTACTTTGGGAAAGCATGAAAATAACATGAAATAGCATAACGAGAGTTTCCTCCTGAAACAGAGAAATTTTCTTTCATCTTTAATTCATATCAGATAGCTGACAATTTCTACATATTTTTTTTAACTGAGCTACACTATCAGTCAACTCAATTATATCCAGGCTTCAGGGTATACTTCAGCGGCCTACTATATATACACTAAAGCTTAGCAGATTTGAGTCTGGTTGATGCATGGATAGGAGACTTCTTGGGAATCCATGTAAACCACCTCAAGTTTCATGATGGGAGGCAAGAAGAATACAAATGGAATTATTAATGATCAAAATCATCTATGAAGTTCAGAGGACAAAGAGAGTTCATTTTCCATAGTTTCCTGAAGCCAGACTCCTTGATAATAGGAGGGGATATCCAAAATGGAAAAAAACAAATAAAAACATTATTTTCTTGTTCTTTTCCTAAGATCCTTATACAAAATATCTTTTGGGGAAAGACATATCTTTGGTATTTCAATTTTTTTTAGCAATTAATCAACTCCCATCTTTTGAAAAGTACTTCTAAAAACTTAGGAGAGGAGACTTATGTAAGCCACTTTGGGTCCCCACTGGGGAGAAAGGTGGGATATAAATAAAGTAAATAAATAAACAAACTTATTAACCTCAATTAGTAATTCAGTTCATGATTTTTATCTATTCATGAATGTTGCTCTTATCTAACTAAGAAGATCCACGTGCACATATGCAAGCTTTCAGGCATGCACCACTTGCTAGAACAGGAACTGGGGCATAAATAGGACTGTGTATCATAACGAAAGAATGGATATCACCTACCCACCTGAATTGCTTTCAATGGAATACACACGGGAACATACATCCTTATCCATACTTAGTTAGTTGGGACTAGCACTGGTTCAAGAAGATCATATCCAGGTAACCCACTGACTGACTGAGTTCCATGAGGATGTGTAGTTGAATCTGGAGTGAGGGGAAATCTTTTGACTTTGAACACATCTTCAGAAATTAAGTCCATTTATATTTGTGGCAGATGTTAGAATAGATAGGGGCAGATATTAGAATAAACGAAGATTGCACAGTTTCCTCAAGTTTCTACATAATGACATGATTTTCACTAGTGAACTTCAGTCATTGTTCTGCAGCATGTGCTCAACCTCTCGGCCCACTGAAACATCAATGTTTTCTGTCTGCATACAGAATCCATCACGGCTGTGGAGCAATATACATTTTGGGCACTGCTCTTAGCTACTTGACTTTTGTCCAGAGGAGGGAATAAAATCTATAATTAAAAAAATAAATCATGCCCCCAGGGTTGGAATGGAAAACCTAATAATAATGATATCCATGCCACAATGGAAGGCATATGATATAGTTGGGTTTGGGAAGAGAAATCACTGTAGCAGCTGGTAAAGCCTCAGGAAGCAAAGCATGCAACTACTAAGGAAATGTAACCCAAGTAAAGCAGAGGAAAGGGTGAAAATCTATCCAAACACTCATCATCATCATCATCATCATCATCACCACCATTCTTTTGAAACAAATGACACAGGGTCATTTTGATAGATCCAGATGTTATTCTTTCTATAATATAGAAGCATCTCCATGCCTCCCTGAGGAAAATTTTGATCAAAATATGTAATAATTTTTTAAAATATAAATACAGAAAATTTACAACTTTAAACAGGTCTTTTGCCCAGGAATGGTCACACATTACTTATCTGTTCAGCACGTGGTATGATAGGGCTTCTGTCCTGTTAAGACTTCCAGTTTATAACCAAAAAAAATCATGTTGCACTATAAGAGACATTCATAAAGAGTGAAAGAGCTAAGCACATGTATCCCATAGACCTATCCAAACGCATCCACACTGAGATCAAATATGTATACTGTCTTGTAGTTAATCAACTAAACTCTTGCAAAAATCTGACCCAAGCAACTTCTTGTCAGACAAACATGGAGTTATTCTGATGGTAACTGTTTATACATTATAACTATGTTTCCCAACTAGTGTTTCCCATTCCTTGTTCCACGGAATACTGGGGTTCCAGAGGATATCATCGGAAGTCCTGTGAGAAATTGTGAAATAAATCAATAAAACCTTGGAAATACCTCAAAAATTCCAAATATCCCTCAAAATATCATGGCTATTAAGCTTTTTATATAAGGACTAAATTTTCTTTGCAATAATTTAGCAGTAATTGTATTGCACTTGCTATCATCAATTTTTTCTGGCTGGTAATGTGTTCATAGGTAGGGGTTCCTCACATTTAAAAAATCAATTTAGGGGTTCCTCCATGGAAAAAATGTTGGGAAACACTGTATTATAAACATACATTATGGGAGGGAGCACTTACCAAAAAAAGAGGCTTCCTTGAAGTGGCCTCTTAGTACCTGTATCTGGAGGCTTCCTTTAGTTTCAATGGCTAGTACCCATTAATAGGCCTATCATACCTGAATCTCTCTATTCCCCTTCTAAAGCTGGCTACAATTGTGGCCATCATTACATCCTCTGGCAGTGAGTGCTAGGGATGTGCAATTCGGGTTTCCAATTCAGGATAAATTCCCGAATTGAACCCGATTTGTAAAGATTCAGGATTTCCTAATCGGGCCCAGTATGTTGGCTCCAATTAGGAAATGCCGAATCAAAGCTTCCAGAAATGATTTGGGTCACTTTGGGAAGCTTCTGGGCACTTTCAAACCCCACAGCTGGCTTCAGCTGACTGGCGGAGAAGGATCCCCCCACCAGACAGCTGAAGTTTAAAGGGCCCTTTCCTGCAGCTGGCCTACGGGGAGGATCCCCCCTTGTGGGCCAGCTGAAGCGCGGAAAGGGCCCTTTAAACTTCAGCTGGCTGGCAGGGGCATCCCCCCCCCACACCAGCCAGATGAAGCATGGGAAGGGCACTTTCCTTACCACTTGCAAGTGGCATGGAAAGGGCCCTTTAAACTTCAACTCCCTCCTCCCCCTCCTATCGGGTGAAAAAGTGGTGGGGCAGGAAGTTTCTGTGTGCTCCAAAACTTCACAGAGCATACCAAAGCAGGGCAATAAGTGGTTTCCAAAGCGGCTTGCTGGTTCAGAAATCGCTTTATTTCCAATTCTTTTTCCCGCTTCGGAAATTCCAAAGTGGGAAAACTGAATCTTTCTGTCCCTGCACTCCCCTAGTGAGTGCTGCCTCTCAATCAGTCATTGTGTAAATGAGTATTTCCTTTTGTCTGCTCTGAAACTACCACCCCTCAGCCTCAGGGGATGCCCCCACATTCTAATATTTTAGGAGGAGGGATTCTCTCCACCCTCTTTTACTCCATCTGGAACATCATTAAACCTCTAACATGCCCCTCCCATTTTGCCACATCCTTTCCAACTGGGAAGGTTCTTGACTCTTCAGCCTTTCCTCACAGGACAGGTGCTCCACCTGCTAACTATCACACTAACCATCTTGGTTGTCCTCTTCTGTACTTTGTCCAGTTCTGCAATGTCCTATCTGGAAATTGGTGTCCAGAACTGCACATAAGATTCCCCATGAGGCCACACCATAGATCGATATAGGGGTATTATAGCATTGGCTGCTTTATTTCCAATCCCCTTCCCAAGAATCCCCAGCAGAGAGTTTTCTCTGTTCACTGCTGCAGCTCACTGGGTTGACACTTTACCTAAGCCTTCCACTGTGACATTAAGGCTGCTTTACCTCTCACTGTAAGCAAGTCTAGACCCCATTAGCACGTACTTGCAGTTGGGAGGTTTTTGTTCCAATGTGCAGTACTTTCCAGTTGCCCACATTGAACTTCATTTGCCATAGTACTGCCACTCACCCAATTTGGGGAGATCTTCCTAGAGTTTTACACAGCTGTTTTTGATATTCACCATCCTGAAGAGTTCATGTCATCTGCAAACTTGGCCACCATATTGCTCATCCCCAGTTCCTGATCATTTACAAATGATCTGACTGACCCCCATACCAATCCTTGTGGGACCCTACCACTACTTCCCCCCTAGTGTGGGGACCGCCCATTTATTTTACATCTTTGCTTACTGTTGTTTAACCATGTTATGAATCCATACCAAGCAAACCCAGGAATCTTTGCTGAGAACCTTATCCAAAGTGTTTGAAAGTCAAAATATAATGCCTACCAGATTGGCCTCATCTACATACTTGTTAACTTACCAAATAACTCCAAGATATCAACAAAGCAGGCCTTCCCTTTGCAGAAGCCATACTGATTTGACCTCAACAGGCTTGGTTTCTCTATATTTCTCTTGACAATCTTCTATTTGATTACAGTTTCTAGTAATTTGCAAGGGACAGATGTTAGGCTAACTGGCCTGTAATTACCTGGTTCTCATCCAGATCCATTACTAAAATCAGAGTAACATTAACCACTCTCCAGTTTGCTGGTACAGTGGCCAGGATGCAAAGTGCCTGAGAGTGGTGGGGGGCTGGCCTGGCTGAGACAAAAAGTGCCCCCCCCAGCCTGGAGAGGTGCAGCAGAGTGGCTAGGAGAAATGCAAGATGCAGGACCTGCCTGTCTGAGAGGAGCAAAAAGTGGAGTTCTGAGTGGCTGGGAGTGGCAGCAGAACAGTAGGAGGTGAATTGAGCATGTTGGTACCTGCAGGGCTGTACAATACAGCAGACTGGCTGGGTAATGGAAGATTTGTTCACTTACCGTGAAGCTTCCTTTCTTGGTGGTCTAGGAGTGGGGCAGTCAAGACTTATGGGTAGCTCCTCCTCCTCCTCTTGAGCAGGGTCGAATGAAACATGCGATCCTGAGGGGGAGGGGCTCCCAGGCTGCTTCCAGTTCCTTTCCAAGCCCTCAACGATTCCCCCCACGGAGTTAATTCCAAGACTGTTGCTGTCCTGCTTCAGAAAACTACAACGGCAACTTGAAAACTTTACTCAAAAAACGTAACATTATAACTGCCCTTAGGCTAACCTACTAAGGAAGGTCATGGACCCTATCCACACACCCTTGCCAATTATGTCCTCGTTATGTGTGACCATGTATGTATTTGGGTGGTATTGTGACTGCCCCACTCCTGGACCACCAAGAAAGGAAGCTTCAAGGTAAGTGAACAAATCTTCCATTCTCTAGTGGTCCGGAGTGGGGCAGTCAAGACTTATGGGATATATGCATAGCAGTGTACCCAGGGGCGGGTATCTTATGAGTCTAGGACATGCTGAAGGACCCTCCAGCCAAAAGCTGCATCGGCCGAGGCCATCTGGTCTATCCTATAATGTTTAGTGAAGGTGTGGACCGATTTCCACGTTGCTGCCTTACATATTTTCTCCAGGGATGGGAAGGACCTGTAGGCTGCTGAGGTGGCTGTCCCTCTAAGGGAATGGGCAGTGATTCCTTCTGGGGGCGACAGGTTTCTAGCCTTGTAAGCTAACCCAATACATTCCCTGATCCATCTACTTAGTGTGGATGAGGAAACTCTCTCTCCCATGGCGTTCTGTTTAAACGAGACGAACATGAACTCCCCTCTGCGAATCTGACTAGTTCTATCAATATAGAAGCTTAGGGCCCTTCTAACATCTAGCTTGTGCCACTCCCTTTCCTTGTCATGTTTGGGATTGGTGCAAAAAGAGGGTAGGACGATGTCTTCCCCCCTATGGAAGGACGAATTAACCTTTGGTATGAAGGCAGGATCTGTCCTCAACACTACTCTATCTTGATGGAAAATGCATAAGTCTCTATTTACCGAGAGTGCCCCTATCTCTGACACCCTTCTGGCAGAGGTCAAACCTACTAGAAAAACTGTCTTTAGTGTCAGATTTTTCATGGAACAGGTTGCCATAGGTTCGAAGGGTTCCCTCGTGAGCGCCTTCAACACCAGGTTCAGGTTCCAAGTTGGGAAGTGGTGTACTTGAGGCGGATTCAGCAAGGTGGTCCCTCTCAGGAACCTCTTGATGTGGGGGTGTGTAGTGAGAGATGACCTGGTCTTGGCGCCCCTGATGGCCGAGATCACTGCCACCTGCTGCTTCAGCGTACTGGTACTGAGTCCTTTGTCCAAACCATCTTGCAAGAACAGGAGAATCTGTTCCACTGGCGCCAGCATTGGATCGCCATGGTTCCTGACGCACCAGTCACAGAAAACTTGCCATGTTTTATTGTAGCTTTTGTTAGTAGATCCCTTTCTGGAAGCCAACAACGTGGAGATAACCTTTTCCGAGTATCCTAGGTCTCGGAGCTGGACATGTTCAACCTCCATGCTGTCAGCCTTAGGGACGCGGGGTCTGGGAGCCAAATTTCCCCTTGCTTCAGGAGGTCTTCCCTGTGTGGGAGAGTCCATGGGCTCCTGCCTGACATCCTCTTGAGATCCTGGAACCAGGGCCTCCGAGGCCAGAAGGGTGTGATCAGGATGACGTCCGCCCTCTGGTCCAGGATCCTCTGAAGCACCCTGTGTATGATCTTCGGTGGAGGGAAGGCGTAGAGGAGACCTCGCGGCCAGTCCTGATTCAGCGCGTCTACCCCTATTGCCTCCGGCTTGCTGTACCTTGAGTAGAACTGTGGTACTTGCCTGTTCTTTATGGAGGCGAAAAGGTCCACCTCTGGGGTGCTGAACCTTTGGCATATTTGCAGAAACACATGTCTGTTCAGAGCCCATTCGGACTGATCCACCCTGTTCCGACTCAGCCAGTCCGCTAGGGTGTTCTGTTGTCCTGCGATGTGGCATGCCCTCAGTGACTTTACACACCTTTCCGCCCAGAGGAAAATCCATTCCGCTTCCCTGGTCAGGAGCCTGGATCTGGTGCCCCCCTGTCTGTTTATGTAGGCCTTTGCTGTCATATTGTCGGTGTGAATCATCACATGACTGTCCTTGAGATCGTCTTCAAATTCCAACAGTCCGTTCCTTATGGCCTTGAGCTCCAGATTTATGCTTGCCTCTCTTTCTTCAGGAAGCCACTCCCCCTGCGTCATTCTGTCCTTTGAGTGGGCTCCCCAGCCTATCAGGCTGGAGTCTGTAGTCATCTGTATCCTGTTCAGTTCCCTTAGTGGGGTCCCGTCCGTAAATCTGTTCGGATCCAGCCACCAGTTCAATTCCCTGGACAGAGAGGGGGGAATCTTCACTTGTCTGTGCCATCTGTGACTTATGACCCTCTGACAGGGACGTAGGAACCTTTGCAAGGGTCTGGTGTGAAATCTGGCCCACTGAAGCGTATCCTGGTAGGATTTCATCATGCCTTGCAGTTTGGCCAGCTGCATTATTTCCACTGGCCTGCCCGATCATATGGACTTGGTCAGGGTGAGGATCTTCTGTTGTCTTTCCTGAGAAACAAAGGCCTTGTCCAGGACATTGTCCACTTGTACTCCCAGGTGAACGATCCTCTGTGATGGAGTTAGTATGCTCTTCCGTTGGTTTATGATGAAACCGTGATCCTCCAAACAGGCTATTGTCCGTGCTACCACCATCTGTGCTGACGTCATGGATGGTGCCTTTATCAGGATGTCATCCAGGTAAGGGGACAGGGCTATGCCTTGGACTCTTAGGAAGGTCACCAACGTTACCAGTACCTTGGTAAACACCCTTGGTGCAGATTTCAGGCCGAAGGGGAGAGCCCTGTATTGGTAGTGCTCCCCATTGTAGGCAAAGTGTAGGTACCTTCTGTGAGAGGGGCGTAGGGGAATGTGCAAGTAGGCCTCCGACAGATCTATGGACGCCAGAAAATCCCCCCGTTGTATGGCTCCAGTGGTGGACTTCATCGTTTCCATTTTGAACCTTCTGGATTTTACATGAAGGTTCAGCCACTTTAGATCCAAGATGGCCCTGAATTCCCCATTCTTCTTCGGGACGATGAAGAACACGGAGTACACCCTTGTCTCTTGAACTGCGTAGGTACCGGCTCTATGGCCTTGATCTGTAACAGGTGTCGAATAGCTTCCATTATTTTCCGGTGCTTTCGTTGTGATTGGTTCCGAAACACTTGGATAAACCTCCTGGTTGGTGCCTTCTCGAATTCCAAGGAATAGCCTTTGGATACCGTTTCCAGTACCCATTGGTTTGATATTGTTTGTCTCCACCTGGGTGCAAAGAACTGAAGGCGACCTCTGATGTGCCCGGCCTCTCCGCAGTACGGATAGTCATGCTGGGGTGTTTTTCTTATGTCCCTTGGACTGGGTCGCCGACTTTCGAAAGGCAAAGGGTCTGGCATATGATCTTGACTTGGTTTGCCATCTGTTTTTGAATGGTCTGTCGGTGCTCTGCCTGGTTGATCTTCTGAAGTCACGAAAGGAATGCCTCCCTTTGTATCTCGGTTCCCTCTTCTTTGACGGAAGCACCTTTTTCTTTTCGGCATTTTCTACAAGATATTTGTCCAGAGCATCTCCGAAGAGTTTGGAGCCCGAATATGGGATGGCTGCTACCCTGCTTCAGGCTTGTTGGTCCACGTCCCAATTCCTCAACCACGTATTTCTATGGGCTGCCACGTTAAAACCCATGGCCCTGGATGACATCTGGAAGGAATCCAGCGTGGCATCTGCCGCGAAGGCTGCAGCCAGGGCTATTTTCCTCATTCTTGATTTCCTTGGGGACTTCTCTACCTGCGGCTGCCAGATCTGAGGCCCAGGTATAAGCTGCCCTGGCGAACAAGGACCCTGTTGTCGATGATCTCAGGGACGCAGCCGAAGCCTCAAAGTCTCTGCGCAGTGCTTGTTCAATCTTTTTGTCTGAAGGATCCTTAGGCATGCCTTCTGCATCCATAGGTAGCACTGAGGTTGTGGCCAGGCTGGTTACCGGGTCATCCACAATGGGCAGCTTGAGCTTTTTGGCGTCATCCGGACTCAGAGCATAAAACTTGTGGAAAATGGATTGGTACAGCTTGGGTTTTGCTGGATTATTCCGTTCTGTCTTCAGAACATCATGGAAGATAGCAGGCAAAGGCACACCTGAATGCTTAGGTCCCATCTTTGGCAGTGCTCTTTCTAGGCCCTGAGGGTAAGAGGATTCCGTTTCCCCTTTTCCTGTAACAGAAGGTGAAATCTCCAGAGTCCTTAGCACCTTTGTGAGCAACTTAGAAAACATTTCAGAGGGGAAAAGCCTAGATTGAAACTGGCTAGCATCCACTTTCTCCTCCTCAGATAACTCCCCCTCCTCACTCCCTGATGACCTGAGGGATGTTACTGAATCCACTGGGGAGTCATCTGAGTCACTGGAGTCCTCCACCTGCCACTCCCTTGCTTTACTCTTTTTTGCTTTAATGTGGGCAGTGGATTCTGCATGCCTCTTCCCTTTCGAGGTGCTTGGCTGCTGTTTGTCTTTCTTTTGGGAGGCATTGTACCCTTTGAGGTTTTTGACTGCATTGTCAATCCCTTTTTTATTTCTGCTTGTAGCCAGGCTAGGATGTTTGCCTTTGCTTCTGGGCCTGTAAGGTCAGGATCCCCTCCTCCTAGGCCTTCCCCTTGGTATGGATGGGTTTGCCTTGGTAACTTTGGGGACTCCATGCCAGTGAGGGCAGGCTCAGTCACTTTCTGTTCTGCTGCCCTGGCCTGTGACATCATTCCCACCAAATCTTCCCGCCTAGCATGAAGAAAGGCATGGGCGGGAATTACTGCATAGGCTGAGCCTAGGCAACTCATTCCCCCAGAGATCTGCAAGGGTCATGAGACTAAATAGTGAAGCAACATTCCTTGCTTCCAAGGGCTGGCTGTTCCTCTTTTTTTTCTTTTTTCTTTTTGTCCTGGGGAAAAAACACTCATAATGCTCCAACCGGAGAGGGAACCCCCCCCCCTTTGGATCGTTTGCCGCCCTTTCAGGGCTCAAGGCTGCCTGCGTCCTCGCCCTTGTAGGGCCTATGGGAAGACATCCCCCCCTTTACCCCCCCCCCGCTTCCTCGAGGTTCCCAGGCCTCTCCACAGGGTCCGAGCGTCTACTCACGATTTTGGCGCGAATTGAGAGGCCTTCGGAAAAAGAAACCGCGCCGGGCTTCTTGGCGTTCCCACGGCTTGTCGGCTCCTTGCCAGCCGCTCTGCTCCGTCGTGCCTCTGCAGATGCCGGGTCCTAGCTGACTAGGATCGTCGGCGCTGCTGCTTGCCTCCGCAGTTTGGGAGCCGCCCGAACCTGGCTCGGATGATTGAGGAGGGAGGGGGGGGGAATGGAGGAACAACCTTCCTTTCCCCAGCGAGCGCACGCCTTGTTCCTTGCCGTTTCCAATAGGATCACTGCTCCCACGGAGCAAAGAATTTTCGTGTGCTCCTGCAGAGCAGGGCCGGAAAAACTGGGAGCAGCCTGGGAGCCCCTCCCCCTCAGGATCGCGTGTTTCGTTCGACCCTGCTCAAGAGAAGGAGGAGGAGCTAACCATAAGTCTTGACTGCTCCACTCTGGACCACTAGAGAATGATCTGTGACAAGTGAGGACCTTGTCAGGTGGATTGGCCTGGTGGCTATCCGAGGCACTGTTGCACCAAGTGGCAGAATGGATCTGCCAGACAGTGATCTAGGGCAGTTTGGGGCCTTTCTGGACAAGTGATATGGTGAATCAGCAGCAGTGGTCCAAGGCGTTCAGAAGCTATATTAGAGGTCCTCCTGGTCAGGGGTTCATAACAAAACAGTCATTTAAGTAACACATTACAAATTGTTTTTCTTTATCTTTATCAACTTTACAAAGTGGTGTCGCAAATGTGGTATGTTATGGGGCCAGCACCATCCCTTTCTTCACCAGGTCTTGAGAGAAGGCAGTCGTCCTGAGGTACTGGCGATTCATTTGGGAGAGAGCAGTTTGGTGCAAAACAGAGTTATTGAACTTTTAACTAGGATGCTGGTGGATGTAGAAAGATTTTGAAATGTGCCTAGGCAAATTGGTTTAGTGATGGGATTCCTTCAAAGGAGAATCTGGAGGAGAGCCTTCAGAATTTTCAGAATTGAGGCAGCCAGCTGGAAGGCCAATATGGAAGAATGGCTGGAGTCTTTCAGCATGGGAGGGGGGGCTTATGTCCCTCTACCCTTGATTCAAAGCAATATGCTACACCTGAACCAGAATGATAGTGTCCAAAGTCAAGGGAGGTGGAGTGATGTTTACCTGGCTGATCTTCGTCAAGGTCTGCATGACATTAAAGTCAGCAGATGGGGCAAGGGGTGTTAACCTAGGTTAACCCCTTGTGTGGCAGGAATAGAACAGGTTTCTCAGGATAGGTAGGGTTAATCAGCAAACATCCTGAGGCATCACAGTGATGGGGGAGGGGGGTTAGAACAGGCTATCACATGCCATGCAGCTGGGCCAAGTTTGGAGCCAGGGCGGACCTGCCTGGTGGGCACCCCAAACAGTTGCCTAGTGCAGCCTGCCCTCAAAATGTATAAATAAGCAGTGATGTAGATCAGCCATTTAAATGAATTTAAATTAATAAGCAAAACTAGTTGAACCTACTCTCAGTTGTATTGTTTTTATTGTCTCATGTCATATTTGGGGGTTGCCTGCCAGGGCAAGCAACATGCAACCATTCAGCTCAGAGTATAAAAGGTGTTGCAGAGTTATTCACTAAAGAATGGAAATGTTGGTTCTCTACTCTACTTTATTCAATGGCAAACAAGTCATAAAACTAACAGAACACAGGATAATTTATGTTTCTGGTATATCTTACTGGCAATAATATTTACACCATTTTAATGAATTTACTGGTAAACCAATAGCTTCATTTCTGTTCTTCATTACCAGTATTATGGCATGTCACATAAATCACTGTAATGAAGTTTGATGAACAAAGATTTTGATGGCAGTGCACGATAATTATAAACATCAGCAGTAGGGCCCTTTTGAATCATGAAAGCAAACACACTTTGATGATGGCCTAGAAAAACTCCTTGATTAAAATTACTTTTGACATTTCAGGCAATGAAAATCTTCAAGTACAGGCCTGACCTTTACTCTTCAAAAATGCATATTTTCATCAGTAAATTGCAATATCTTTGATCATCTAATATTAAGGACACCAAGAATCAGAAGACCATACAACTACAGGTTTGATTTATGTATGTAAATTTGAAGGACTCGTCTTCCCCTCAATCCATCCTAAAAGTATTCAGCTTCTAAGAAAAGAAAGAACCACAGCATCCCTACGGACTCCCCCCCCTTTCATATGGAAAGAATCTAAAGGCTGAAGAAATAAAATATCAGTTGGAACAGACATCATATTACCCAGACTATAAAACATGATTTACATTCATGTTTCTTTAAATCATATATTCTTTAAATCATATATTCTTTAAATCATATATTTAAAACTCAAGCTGGATCAGGTGCAAGTTTCAGTATAAATCGGAAATCACCAGTTACCACTTGTACAACTTTTCCACACATGATATCAAACACACCATGACTAGTTCACAGAGGAAAACTATCACATCTATCAACTTGTTACCAGGAACCATAAGCATCTTTGTATCAAAACATGACAGGTTACAAATCTAAAGTTAATAATGAGAACAGATGGGAAAATCTGCTGCTCAAAACCTGGTGATTCGTTTGCTTTCCTAAAAGTGAAAATCAAACATTCTTGGGGGTGAACATTTATTTTCTCAGGTCTCATATATTACAGACGGATTGAACAGCCTTCCCCAAAGCCCCAGACAACATGGAAGGTTGCATAGTCTCTTCTTGGGATCTACATAAAGTTTTGCTGATCCCTCGCCCATTTTCTTGAATCTCATTATCCCCTGAATATTTCCATAATTTCTTCAACAATTTTAGATCTTGTAATGCACAAACTGAACAGAAATTAGACTTAGCACATGCTGCAATTAAACTTCATCATGGTGTGAACAAAGATACTTTTTGTGCTCGTGTAACCCCCTCCCCCTTTACTCCTTCCCTTGCATGTGCATCAGGATCCAAGACAGGCCAAGGACCTACATTTGGATGTGGAGCTTGATCAAACGAAAAATTTTAATCAAGTTTAATCAAGTGAGGGAGGTGGAAGCATAGAAACAAGCTTTGTTCATGTCCCACTGCACTTTTAATTGCACTTCTTCCAATATCTGATGGGAGGCCCTGGCACTACTGGAAATATTCTCTTAAGCATATTAATGTTGACATACAGAACTTCATGGTATTTAGAGCCAGTTATGCTGTCTCATGGCCACAGGCAGAACACCAGGCCACATTCAAATGGACACATTGGCTCCATCCATTTATCTTCATCTTGACCTCCCTCCCTTCTCCTCTATGCATCCCCTGTGCCAAACTTTAGTTTGCAAAGCTCTTTGGAACGGAGGGTTCTATTTTTGTACACTGTGAATCACTATGCATGGAGATGGCAATAAAAATAGCAAAAGTTGGCAGCTCAAAACATGGTAAGAAAACTCTAGGGTTGCTTTATTGTCTCTGTTGTTAACCATGACTTCTATCACCTATGGTTATCTCCTCAATTAGGTTTTCATGCAGCATCCCGCACCCACAAAGGTTCCATAGTGCAGCCTCTCTGTTATATTACTACTTGCACCTTCATGCAGCTCCTGAACATTTAGGGCTGTATCCCATGGTTCCCTTCCTGGAAGTAAGAAATCTTTCTCCAGCAGAAAGGAACCACAGGCTCATCATTATCACCATATCAAGTAAACTTGGGCTTTGGGGGTCATCATAACAAAAAGGCTGGGAACCAGTGCTGTTGGGGTTTTAGCAAGTGTTTCCATTTCAGTCATGAAAGAGTTAAACTGTTTTGTGTTACTTAATTAGTAAACTTATTTGCATGTAACCACTTAGGCCTCGAATTTGGATTACCGTCACAGAAAGGGGAGTCTCTAAGCATAATGAAGTAGAATTAGGATTTTCTATTGGGCAACCTGTTTATTGGGGGGCAATTAAGTAATGCTATATACTGAAGTTTTATTGCTCTTTATCTCACTCATTTTCTAACTTGCTTTCTCACTAGTGTCTCTCACTTTCTAGCAAGATGTAGTCAATTTAGCAATTTATTATTTTTCTCCAAAGTAACCCTATTTTTATCCTTTAGTAAAGTATTCTTACAGAGCTACACTGGAGTGTGTATCTGTTCTCATTAATTCCAATGTGCAATCTTTACATTAACTCTGCTAATTTCCAACAAGTGCTCTTCTACACAGTCTAACTCAGGGGAGCATTCCAACTATTTCAACTATTCATGATCTAATCCAATTGAACTGCAGGCTGCCACACCCATAACATTTTTTCCTTCATGGGTATATATGGCACAGAAAAATTAAATGTCCATATACCTCATCATGTAAGACTGCTCTGTTTGAAATGAAGAGTATGGTAGCAGATTTTTGAAGTGAGAAGAGGAGAAAATTAGAGCTTTTGTTTATGTATCATATCTTACCAAGATGTCAGCCTCAACATTATTTTCTTGGCATTTGTATCAAAGGTAGATTCAAGTAAAGTTGCATGGGACACAAAATGAAGACACAATAAGGAATCACACCATCAGCAATAATTCATTGCGGTGGTTTCTATGACTTCGTTCTACTTCCAGGACTTTTCTCTTATGCACTTCCCATTGATGGCTCTTCCAGAGCAGAAGGCTCCTTGCTCCAGAGGAAATCAACGCTATTAGCAGAATGGATCTGCAAGCGCAAACCCATCATGTTTGTGATAGACACATCAAAGACACCTCACTTTGTCTTTCCTCAAAGCTATGTGACCACATCCTCATTCTTCAGACCTCTTGCTCAATGTAAGAATATGAACATTTAATGAAAAAGATCCATCATTTACCTTTCAACTCTATAGCGTTTCTAAAAGCAAACCTTCATATGACATAAAAATTGGACATGCATAATTTATACAATACAGACCTGTGAAGGACCTATCACCACTACAGTTCCAAAAACTGAAGTGTGCAGGGTGTTTATTATAAATACCTTGCACAACACATTTTCACTGCACCCAAACCCACTTTATTCACTGAGTACTATAATTTTTGTTATAGGAAAGAATATTGAAGTTGTTTGATTCTGTTAAATAAAGGATACAAGGGCTCCTATTTTTTTTAAAAAAAAAATCAATAAAAACTATTAAGCAGTTGGCCCAAAATGCGTTGGGATTTTATGTACATGATACTAATGGGGCTGGTTCCTCCCACCCCCACCCCCAGCTGCCTTTAAAAGCAAACATATTGTTATCTGCTTAATTTCCAACCAGGTCTCAGAAATGCTTGCAAATGTTCCATCAGCATGAAACAGTTCACTGGAAGAATGGACAAAGCAGGGCCATGTTTCTCCTAGGTCCACAGAAAGGCAGATAAAAGAAGACGAGTAGTACTCCTACATACTTAGATAACATGGAGGTTAATGAAAAGGTTCTTGCACAATTCTGAGGCAAAATCAGATATTACCTACTTACTAGAGATAAGATTCTAGTCCTGATGCTTGAGCCCTACATGATTGGTGCTTGCAGTCAGTAGAAGTGAAATACTTAGCTCAGGGCTTAAATTGTGAGCCAGGACTCACCCTATTCATCAACAAATTTATCTGTGAAATCAGGGCTTAGTTCCACAGAAGAGAGTGCTTCAGGGCATCTGCAGAGTATGATCACTTCCCTAGTGAATAATTATTATAGTCTATCCACCCACTTCTGGGTTAGGAAGCAGGAATTGCAAATAACAGTGCATGATCTCCAATCAGCCTCTCTTTTCAAATTAACCACTGACTGTGACTATATAAATATAGAGATACAAATTAGAAACACACCAAGTGTATGTGCGTGCATGCACACGCAGAACTATCTAGATCTCTACTGCACACACTCCTGCTGCAGCTTAGCTACAGTACATGCACATTTCCAACCCACATTTCTATATATGTGGTTTGGCAGATTGGTTCGTAGCTGCACGCAGACTGGCCATTAAAGTATTAATTTTCCATTAGAAACCAGGGTTTCCACTTTCTGTTCTACAGTATAATTCCCAAGATGGCAAGAAGAAGCTTTACTCTATCAAACCCATAGTAATTGTGTGATACCACAAATGATGGGTTGTGCATCTTATCCAAGAGGAAGATAATATTTTTTTGGACAGAAGACTTCCTTTTCTAAAATTAAGTCAACGATTTGTGAAAAAACACAAATAAAAATATCAGACATAACCCCAGCTGTTCCATCATTTCCTTTAGGAGCGTGAGAGGCCATGACAAAACTCAAAAATAAAAGATGCATTGTCTACATAGATGAGAAACTACTATTCCATACACTTATTGCTAATGCTAACTTTTAAAGGTACAGATGGAAGAAAGTAACATACCTATCTCCTTCATTAATATCTCTGGTATGCCATGCTGACTTGACTGACTTGTCTGAGGCTGCATAATGCATACCGCATATCAATGAAATATGTCTTAAAGACCAATGAAGGAGGAGGTTCACATGTGGCACCCCACCCACCCACTCAACACCGCCATCTTCTGCTATGACCCCAGCACCAACGACAGCTCCCTCTTGTCTATTCTAGTCTCTGAAAATGGCCTTTCCAAAAGGGTTTTCCAACCAATCCTAGCTTCCCCTTACCATAAAACTCATCCCTACTCCTTGTTAATCTATGAATTTTTTATAATCTCAGTCTTGATCACAAAACATAGAGCCTTTTCACAAAGTAAAAGAAATGCCACATGAACCCTAAATTCCAGGAATACAGTCATTGGGAAATACATGGCACAAGAACCAAGCTTTCCATGGATACACTCAGAGCTTCCCAAGGGTAATATCACAAATCACAGAAACAGAAATTATACTTCTAGAATCTTGGGAACTGCCATTATGAAGGTATAGCTGGTCAGGTTGTATCACATGGAGTTCTTCTGTAATTTGTAATTCTGAGAATCAGCAATCCACCAGTGGAAAGACACTGATGATCATGAACCTCTCCCATGTTACCCTTTTGTCAGCACAATTTCACTGATGTTTTATAGTATGCTTTTAGCAGACTCTTTTAAGTAAATCATTGTTTTATGCTATGTTCTAGCTAGATTTTTAACAGTTAACATTTTACTGTGTTGGGTTTTTATCATGTTTTACTTTGCAAGCTGCCTGAAGCAGATTCTCTAAAGAGGCTGCATAAAAATTTTCTAAATAAATGAATGGGAGTGATTTTGCTCCCTTCCCCTTCTCTCTGACCCATATGGGTATCAGTTTAAACAGGTCTCATGACCTTGAAAGTAAAATTTCTCAGGGTCAGAATGGACAACTTTAGGGAGGAAGTTTGCACTTCATAAACACAAAGAAATCTAATGCACCACAATTAAACCAAACAGGGAAATAAAAAGTCAGGACCAATAAACCGGGCAACAGCATAAGAATACCCAGTGTGCCCTCAACTCACATTTCAACCGCTGCCAGATTTGTGTTAACAGCCTTTTGCTGTAGAACATTCTAATGTTGCTTCATAAACAAACGGATGCCACTCCACATATCACATTTTTGGCATGTACTCATGGTGTACACTAAAAGGAAAAAATAGCATTCTGAAACACATATGAAATGCATACATATCACCAAAAGCGCCCAACAGGCTACTGCATTGGGTTCTAGAGCTGCCAGTCCCCTGGTGGAGGCAGGGAGATCTCCCGCTCCCAGCCTCTGTATCCCGCTGCCACTCACCTGGCCAGCAGGGCAGGGCGGGGAGGGGAGAAAGGCCACGGGTGAATGGGCCTGAGAGACACAAACACCTCCCAGGCCAGTGTGCAGCGAGTGCACTCCCCACGGGAGCGATAACGTCACTTCTGAGAGCGATGTCATTGTGCTTGATGGCGGGCATGCTCCTGCCAGGCACGATGACATCATTCCTGGAAGTGACCTCATTGCACTGCACCAGGCACACGTGCACTTTGCACGCACACAAGGACTCACAAAAGGTGAGCGCCAGGTCCCCCTCTCGCCAGGAGGGTAAGGAGACCAGGCAACCCTAGTGGGTAAGCACTGAAAGTCCCTAAGCTTGAAGTTCAGTATCTGGAAAAGTACAAATACAAGAGGCTGGGGGATAATTTTCCAGCTAGAATCAGCACCCTGTGTTTTCAGGGCCTGCAAAATAACAATGAAGAGAAATTTGCATGTTGCCATTTATACAGAGTTCCTTTTCAAAGGATTGCCTAATGGCAATGAGCATGATCTGTTTTCTATTTGTAATGCCAGCCTTATTTGGTTTGTGCAAAACAGAACTCTTCCTTTGGTAAACAAATAAAAGTATGAACCAGTGACCCAAAGAATCTTGGAAAGCTTGTGGAAATCAAAGAGGCTCTCTTGGAGAATCAGAAATATTTTCAAAAAGGTGTTTTTCCAGATGTTGCACCAGGAATATGCTTTTGTCATGCAAGGAGATAATCACAAAACTGATGGCCATGCCATGCAAGGAGAAATAGGAAAGATAATTCCAAAACTGATTTGTTTCCTTGGTGCCTTTTTACCACTCCGTCCAGTAGTTCATGTTTTAGCAGCATACGATTAAACACAAAACAGAAAAGGTTTCTTAAATGTTAAGAAAAAAAGCACTTGGCATTTGAGAAGTCCAAGATAAAATTAATCAATTCAAATGTGACTAAGAAACACAGGCATACTTGTCAGAGTGTTAAAAAAGAGAACTCTGGAAGTTTTAAGGAAAGGTTGGAAGAACAGTGCGATCTTTAACACCATTACATCCTTCTAAGTCCATTGAAGCTGATGGGAATAGATGGGTGTAACTCTGCATAGTATATTACAGGAAACAGTGTCCAGTGACCAACACACAGAGACTCTCGGGACCAAATGAATTGTAAATCAGAGCCAGGCACTCTGGTGATGAAAATTAAGTCTTATTTGAGACTCAGTTATTCTACTTTGAGTGCTTCTACATCACAGTTAGAAAGGGGTTTTCCCTGTCTGTATTCTTCATGTTCCTCACCTTCTATCAATATGTACTTTCTACAAACATCCACTCTGATCTGGTATATAGAACCCTAGACATGGATTGAAATGATTCAGGTTCCAATTCCCATTCTGCCATACAACTTACTGGGTTAGTTTTGAGTTAGTCACTGGTTCTCAGCCTAACACATCTCACAGGATTGCTAGGAGGAGGATGGAGGCAGTGGTATGTACTGAGCTGAGTTCCTTTGAGAAAGGGCAAGCTAAACATACAATAAATAATGCACAATGCATTCATGGAAAGCTATCAACTCACAATACAAAAATTTAGTACAGGAGAACAAAGGAGTTGTACTGGCCCTGTACAAGTGTACCCTGGTTGGAAAGCTCAGATAAGGCCTTGTGGGAGGCCCAATATGAAACTAGCAAAAAAAGAATATTACTCCAGACATCTTCCAGTTAGGTGGAATTTCTGGGCTGTAACATCACTGGTTAAGTTGAGGATGCACCAGAAGGCTTTCTACTGCACTGTGGCACAAAACAAGAAACTCCTTCTCTTAGGAGGAGTTTCCAGTATTCATCTACTGTCTTGGCTATGCTCAGTGAGAGACAGCTCAGAGATTCAGGGCAGGATCTTAATACAGACTATGAGAACAAGCAGAGGGGAAGGAATACAAAAGTAATATACACCTCCTTGGTTTCTAGTTTGATTTGGAAAACTCATCCCATTTTTTTTTTGAAAATTTTTTATTGGATTAGAAATCAATCAATATTATATTCATTATAATCCATTTCCTTTAAATATTCAAGTTCTAACCCCCTCCCTTTCCCCCCCTTTTGTTGACTTCCAACAGTTTTCCAACCCCTTATCCATTTTCCCCCTACTCATTTCATACTTATTTTATTCTGATAATCATATACTTTCACTCTCTTCTAAGCTTGTCTATTATAACACCGTGCTATCTCTATTCCCTATCCCACTTAACTTATCAGCTAAACATTACATTCCTGGCATATACCCTTTAATAATAATAATCATTTGTCTATTTTTTGTACTCTATATTTTATCTCACACATTCTAGTCTCATCAATATGGGACAAACAATTCGTCTCACATTCTACATAACTTTAAATACTTCTATAAACATAATATATATTCGACATAAGTCAATCAATCTAACCTATACTCTATATGTTACTCTTTACTTCCTTCTACCTATCTTATGTTCATTATATTTTAATTATATAATTTCTCCATAATACAGTTATCTGCCAACAATAATCAATCAATTTGACCCATACACTGCATATTTCTGAGTACCTCTATGAACACAATGTACATTCGGCACAGGTTAAACAATTTAACTCATATTCTGTATGTTACTATATATTTCTTTCCACCTTTCTTATATTCATTCTGTCTAATTATATAATTTCTCCATTAAACAGTTATCTGCCAGAAATAGAACTAATTAATTTCTATCCTTATAATTCTTTATAATTATTATAATAACACCTCTGTTGCTTAATACTATATTTAATAATCAGATAATATAATTGCTTAGAATTTCTCCTTTAACTTTCCTCTCCCCGGTAAAGACACTTCCCCCTTCTTTTGTTATATTTCAATAATTTTCAAACTGCCACAGTTCTCCTCCCACCTCCCATTTTTTCACCAAATATTGTTTCAGCTTCTCCCAATCCATGTTGAACTGTCCTGGATCAAGGTCTCTCAGTTTCCTTGTCATTTTGTGGAAAACTCATCCATTTTTTACCAATCTGCCTGGGCAGTACAATATAGCAAGTGGGTAGGGTTGCCAGCTGGCAAATCCCCAGGAGCAATTGGGGGATGGGGACAGGTGTACTTGTGCATGACATCACTTCTAGTGCCAAGCCACTGGGAAGGGGGGGGGGAATGTTCTACCGATTCACTCAAACCACCGAGTTTTGGGTGAATCCTAGAGTGCTACCCCTGATGTGATGACATCATTGTGGTTTGGCAGCAGAAGTGTCCCAGTGTACCTCCCTCATTTTTCCTCCACTACCCCATGAATCACTGGGAGGGTAGGGGCCAGTATGGGATTTTTAGATTCAGCTATGCTATGAAGATTAGAGCCTGCAGGGAGATGTAGTTTAACCATAGAGTTTTGGGTGAATGCTAGAGTATTGCCCAATTTTGATGATAGCACTTCTGAGTCATATCAAAGATAACATCATGGTATCCAGTGGGGCCAATCACCCTGCCCCACCCTCAATTTTCAATCACTTTTCTCC
This sequence comes from Eublepharis macularius, assembly GCF_028583425.1. Lineage (NCBI taxonomy): Eukaryota > Metazoa > Chordata > Lepidosauria > Squamata > Eublepharidae > Eublepharis > Eublepharis macularius. The sequence goes on along the minus strand of NC_072794.1, from coordinate 85,164,239 downwards.
TGCTGCCTAGCTGGGCAGCAGCAAGCAGCACAAGTAGGGGACAGGTCAGCCTGCTAAAATGGGAGACCTGGCCTCCCTGGGCAATGCTGACACCATCCTTTAGGCAAGCTTATTTGGGGAAGGATAATGCTTTATGGAAACAGCATAAGGTGAAGAATTCCATAGCCAGTTACAAATATAACAGCCTTGAAAGAAGTTTCTAGCCTATGGTGAGGTACAAACATTTTGGTGTTGTGAAATTCAGACATCTGGCAAACCTTTTGCAGCAAGCAGCAACCAGCAAGCTGAAACTCCAGTTATATGGACCCAAGAACCAGCTCGCTGTCCCAGGCAAGGAAGCACCAGAAAGCCCAAAGTCAGGGGAAACAAGCAAGTCTTTGAAATAATTATCATTCAGTTTGCTAATAAGGAACAAACCATCTTGACAGGCCTTGAAGAATTTGTAAGAATCCAGTACAAGACAATAATAAAGGCACTCTGAAAACAATTAGTTACGACATGCAACAGGATTGACATTAAAACTATTTCATTTACACTTCACTTTAATTTTGAGTACTAACACAGCTTTAAATCTTTTTTATTGTTCATCTCTAACACAAATGAAAAGATATTTCTCTCCATGATGAGTAGAGCAAAATCATTACCAAATTAAGGAAAATGCCTTGCACAGGAGAATTTAAAAGCCCCAATGCTTCATTTCTAAGTATTGGCTAGTATGATGTTTGCTGTTCGGGTATTAATTTGCAACTCTAATCCAGCAGCCAAATATACTTCATTAAAGATGATAGTAATGATGTCCTGATGTGATTGGTGCAGTGCAATGACATCCCCTTGGGAAATAAACGTTATTCCTAGGACTGCTCAGTTTGCTGCTGTATCCTGGCTTGCACTCTGCTAATGAGACTTTTAAAAAAAATAGCCTGAATAGGGAGAGATGCAACAAACCATCAACAGTAGCTGATAACACAGTCAGTTGTTTTACCCAGTTAAGAAACTGAGAGAACAGGCTGCACCTTCCTTTACCTTCTGTATTTTTTCATATGCTGGCACACTGCCAATCCTATAATAATGGTTTTTAAGAAATGCCCCTGACAAACAAAGATTCTCCCTTTGCCAGATCTCAGTATTTACAAGCAAGTCCAAATCTGTGAGAAAATTCAATTGAACGCAGATGGCAGGAAATTCCTCCAAAATGACAGTGGCCAAATGCAAACCACAAGACATGAAAATAACCCAACTTGCTAGACATGAAGAACATCACTTATGGATTTTTTCCTCATGCAATTCACAATCTGTGATTGATTACTAGGAAGACAGGCTGCAGATTTATTGGACTTCTGTAGAACAAGGATTCCATTTGCGACTATTAAACTATACGGCATTGAGAAATGGTTTAGAAAAAGGGGGAGATGGTTCCGACACAAAAGAATGCCTTTCTAGGTAGACGGTAAGTTCGTTGCAGTGAAAGAAAGCTAAGAATGCTTGGTCTTTCTTCCAATGAAGCATGTATAGCACTGTATGAAATCATGCACACACCCTAAAATTATTTTGTTAAAAATCCCTTCACTTCTTGAGGTTTGAGGCAGGTGCACTGGCTAGGTCTCACACTATAGCAGGAAACGTCATGGTATGGGTCCCCCATTCCCCAGTGCAGGGACAGAATCAGCATTATGTATGTATTTATATGTACATTTTCTAGGCTACTTTTCTCCATACCAAGTTTGGACTCAGCACAGTTTATACATAAGAAAAGCCATCAATAAAATAAACATAAGCTGCCACATATTAAATCCACTAAGACCTTAAAATCATAGATATCATGCTAAACCAGTCACCCCAACAAAATACAAGGCTAATCAAAGGCTCCAGGGGTGGGTGATTGAGTATATCTAATCCAACAAAACCCCGGAAAAATACTTGTTAGTATTTTGGAGTATCTTTGAGAATCCTGATCATATCCAGGATTCTTGGATATACTGATATTTGTGTCACAATTAATCCTGTAAATATTCAGGATTAACCGCAGCTGCCATTTCAAAGGTTGCAGCAGCTTGTTTTTCTTACTTTCACGTGTTTTCCCAGGCATACGAACAAAGGGGGAAGGAAGGCAATTATCACAGGCAAATTACATAGCTCATTAGGGGGAGTTCAATTGTCTGTCCAATCATAAATATTCTCACAGACCACGAGAGAATTATTGTGATTGGACAGATGTCCCGATGCAGACTCACACTGGCAGCAGGCAAGGGAAAACTCCCAAGTTGTCCAAGCAGGGCAGCACCCAGCTCCAAGGTTCAGGCACCAACTGGGCACACTCACAGCTTCAAGTCCAAAGGGGGATTCCAAAAACACATCCACAGGAACAGGCCAAGGTCAGGGACAAGAGAATCAGTTCAAAACACAGCAGCAAGGCCAGTAGTGAGCGGACTCGTTGCTTCCACGCAGCCACTCCCTCTTCGGCTGCTTTTAAGCCTCACAGTGCTCAGCTGCTTGTGCTATAGCATGCACCTGCTGGCTGTCTCAGTCCTGCTCCTGCGAGCACTCATCATCACTAATGATGCTGGGCCGGTGCTGTGCTGCTAGCCTGGCACTGCGCCTTCTGGCTTGGAGGGCTCTTCTAGCCCTCCTCTGGCAGGTCTCCCGAGGCTCTGGTGATGAAGGGGGAGAGCTGGCCTGCCCCTGGCTTTCTGTTGCCAGCCCAGGGCTGGGAAGCTGAGGAACCGATGTGCTGGGACCTGGCTCTGGATCAGTATCTGAGCCTTCAGAGCCTGCCTCCTCCTGCAGTGCCTCTGCCACTGGCTGTGGATCTGGGTCAGGTTCACCAGCTGCCTCTTCCTCAGAAGAGTCCTCTGAGTCTCTCTGCTCCACTGGGCCAGGTTGGTCCATGACAACAGACAGTTGAGCTCCCCTAATGAGTGATGCCAATCACCTGTGAGAATCACCGCCTTTTTTGCCCAGGGAAACTGGCAAAGGAGGAAAAACAGACTGGTTCAAATGGCTGCAGCTTAAAGGCAAGAATTTTTTTTGCAAGTACCTTCTGCTGCCTGCTGCCAGGTTGGTTCTGTTGGGATTTTCTGGTTTGACATTGGTTCTGTTGGGCCTTGTTAGTTCTTTTTGGTCAGTGGTTACATGTACATAATGCAGAAACAGCATTTCAAGTAAAAAATCACCTAAGTGCCAATTCACAATAGTGTTCCCATTTTGCACATCCATGATTAAAATCAAGGGACATCAGTCAGTAACTTCCATTGTGTATCACAAAAATCCATCATGGAAGACATAAATTATAATCACTGGGTGATGATGATAGCAGATGACAGTGATAACCTCTGATGTAAATTATTATTACACTGAGACCAAGTCCAGCTGTGTATAAACTTACATCTAAACTTACTTTTTATATAGCCTGTAACTGTACTATTGGTTAAAGTCTTTTAAATGTTGTATTAGCACTTTTTAAAACCTTCCACATGGAGGCAGTAATATTTAAAATGGGCCTTTACACAGATACTCACACAAACAGTCATACCTTTTACATACAGCAGATGAAATGGTAAATCTGTTTCTGCGTTACTTCAGGCTACAGCTTAAGCTTTACACTTTTGAACAATCTTTTAACTGGCAAAGTCGTAGAAAAAATCTGGTAGCTCTTTGTACAAAGTCTGAGCTCTATGGCACATCCAAGTTTTCTGTATGCATACAACTCCCCCCCTACCCCCCCCCCAAACACCTGCAGGCTAAAGGGGTACAAATCCAGAAACACAGTTACCACATTTGCCATTTGCAAAAACTTATCTGCCATTGGGGCAATGGGAGCTCTGATCATCTCTGCTCTCGTATAACAACTGAACCTTTCCTCCCTCTAAATTATATGATAAACAAAGCCTGAGGCAGTTAGAGCATCTCCACAACTCCCCAAGAATGCTTTGTAAAGAAGCTTGTTTGTAACTAAAACACAAGAAACATATCCTTTCCCCTCTTGTTAAAATGTTACTCTAATAAAAGAACATTGCTGCCCTGCTTAGATGTTCATAACACAAATACATTCCATGGCCCTTGCTCAACATGGCATCTTCTTTTTTAGAAACAGGCAAGCAGCCTCATAGGACAATTGTTGTCCCATCCTTGCCAGATAACAGTAAAAGCATCTGTGGCAGTTACAGGAGGAGGTGGTGTAGGATGAATCTCTAAGGCTTTTCTAGGCTCAAGGTTTTTAATATAGTTAGGACTGTGTTGTACTGAAGCACCCCAGGATCTTCTGTAGTTGCCTAGAATCTTTCTACAACAGCCCCTCCCCCACATTAGCCTCTCTTTATTGTTAAATCACCAACCAACCACATTCATGAGAATAGGTGAGACAAATTTATGAAGAAGTGTTGGCAGCATGTAACCATTGCATACTCCCAGAGGTCTTTTCTTCAGACACTTTTATAACAATATTGGGTATATTTGTGAAGTAAATTTAGTCCCCCTTTTACTAAATGTTCGATCAGACAGACAAAATACAGATGAAGGCAAAACGTTCATTTTAACAGAAAAAAAATCTTCAACAGAGTGTCATGTGTGGAATATTTCAGCTTAAATGGGTAAATTGATCCTTGATAGCAACTTAGCAGTTATAACCCCAAGGGACTGAATATTTTGTAACAGGGCCAAACTATGTTAAATAAATATTGATATGAGATTCTTGATTCCCTAGAATGTTAGTAACCAGGTCCAGTAAGCCTCCTCCTAACCTGAGGAGGCTTACTGGACCTGGTTACTAACATTCTAGGGAATCTAGGGAATCAAGTTAGTAAGCCTCAGGTTAGGAGGCTTACTGGACCTGGTTACCAAAATGCAGGTTCCCTCAAAGGTGTAGATTTACCCTTTCACCTCACAGTCTCTGGTTCTCAGAAACTGCCTAGCAGGAATTAGTGCTTCTGGCTTTTTTAGGGTAAAAACTGATCACCTAAAAATAAGCTCTCTTCTCAAAGCATACCCACCCTACCTAAAAAAGTCAAATAAAAATTCTGGTTAATCGGATGCTCTTAAAGACAGCCTCCAAGTCCCTAATCTGAGGAAAGAAGTTTTTTCTCCCTCCTTTTATATTGAGGCTTGCTCAACCCTCTCCCATCAACTGTAGTTCCATGAGCTCTAATTGGCTGACAAACATTTGGATTTGCTTGAGGCCAAAATTATAAGGATTGGTTCAGAACACAGGAGGGGAGGGGAGACTTTAGGGGATGACTGACACAGCTTGGAGTTCTCCCCACACTGTTCTTCATTTTGTGTGAGACTACTTCCCTCTGCCTTTGCCTGCAGATCATTAAAGAACTTGCCTTAACCTAGGTGTGCACTGTTGCACTTCGTCACAAAAATGGAAAGAGCCTCAGAGCTGGGTACGATTGGAAGCAACATATATTAGCTGAAAAAGAATACCCTTTTCAAGCTTCAGTTTTCATCTGGGAATAAATGATTATATAACCATCACATGAGTCAACCAAATAAATTGGTGGAGTCGAATAGAGGTTAAGAACAGCCTAGAAACAAAAAGTGGCCCAAGTTTAACTAAGTAATTTTTGCAAGAATATGACTCACCCTGCTGCTGCTTCGCAGCTTGAGCAGGGAGTCAGCCTTTGCAGCCCCACCGGAGGAAAGGAGGCAGGCTCCCTTCCCTCCCAGGCATCTGGGGCTTTGGCCGGGGGGCGGAGCCAGGAGCCGTTTTCAGGCGGCTCCGCTTTCCTCCGGCTGCAGTTTACGACACGCTCGGAGGAGGCAGGATGTGTTCCTTTACTCTCCTTCCGAGCTTGTGGGACGAGTGCGGCCTGAGGCAGGCGGGCGTGTAGCCTGCCTGGGCAGCAACTGCGACCGTCGGGCTCCGTGCTGCGGCGCTTTCAGCCACGAGGAGCTGGAGAGGAGCCAGCACTTGGCAGCGGTGTCGGTGTCGGTCCCGTCTGCAGCCTGAGTCGTGTACAATTGGGTTCAGACTCCCTGGCTCTACTGGGAGTCTGAGCTCTTCATAGCACTTGTGTGCTATTGCGGGGTTGCAGCGGGGGACTGGGCATAGCTAGGCGGCCATTGTGCTCCCCCCCTGTTAGGCGCCCCCCCACACTGTTAGGGCCTGTACTTCTCCCACTGTTTGGCGGCCATTGTTCTCCCCCCCACACACTGTTAGGCCTGTTGTTCTGGCGGGCCCAGTAGGCTTGGTAGCTAGGCTGCCATTGTTATCCCCCCCCCCCACTGGTGGGCCTGTCTTTTGGGTAGGCCCAGTGGGCTTGGTATCGGCGGGGATACTTAGGGGGATTTTTGGGGTTGACACCCCTTCACTTCACCGTGGCCAATTGGCATTTTGCTGATAGGTGCCATATACTTGGTCAGACGGCCAGTCACCTGGGTTCCTGCTTGGCAGCCATTTTAGACTGGCTTTTGGTGGAGGCCATTTTCTTGGTATCCGTTGGGGCTGTATTGGTGCCACCTAGTGGCTAGGCTGGGCTATTGCGGGAATTGATGCCAACTAGTGGCTAGATTAGGCCATTGCGGGAATTTAGTTCCTCACTGGTTGAGCAGCTTGGCTGCGAACTTGTCACTTTTAGCTGTTACCTTGCCACTCTTGGACCATTTTTTCGACCGGCTAGAGTGGGAATTTATTTTAGAATGCCTCCTAAAAAGGGTAGTGGGCCATCCAAGGGTAAGCAGCCGGTAAAACAGCCTGCGCCAAAGAGGCTCCCACCAGTGCTTTCGTCCTCGGAGGATGATGATAGCGGTCCTACCAGAAGGGAGCTTCTGGACCGGATTGCAGCTTTAGAGAGGGAACGGGGGGCTGCGGTGATGGCACCGGTGCATCTGCGTCGAGCGTCAAAGAAGGTGCTTAGAGCTGTCTTTTATGATGACTTTCTTTCTCGCATTTCTGCCCTTGAGGGATCATCACGGTACGGGACTGGGGCCAGCGTCCGAGGGGTGGCACCTTTGACTTTGTTGGCTGAAGGTGTGGTTGACGTCGAACCTGAGGGAACGGCAGATGGCAGTCAGGTGGCTATAGCAGTTGAGCCACCTTTTAATGAGGGTAAGTCCCCCATGCATCAACAGGAGGGCAATTGGCCATGGGGTTTTCTGGGTCACCAGGAAACCTCCGGTATTGCTCAGCCGCCTGTCTATCCTTCTTCCATTCAGGGTTGGCCATCATATCCATCGCCCTCTATGGGCTGGCCGGTGTTGGGCTTGCCGGCATTGCCGGGTTACGCACCCGGGCTGAGCGGCCAGCTGCAGGCGCAGGTTTCTCCTGCTTTTGGGGGTGGTCTTCCACTTTCGTCAGCGGGCTGGCCGTATGGGTGTGGCTCACAGATGGGGTCTGTTCCTTTGGGTTTACCTGCTTATGGCACAGTCCCGTATAGAGCATTGCCCCCTGGGGACACAGCATTGCCTTTGGGTGACCACTTGATGCAGGCCACCATGGATAAAATTACAAAAGGGGAATATGTGGATGTCTTTACCCTTCTCTTCAGGGAACTGGAGAAGGACAAAGATGATCTAGACAATAGGGATAAGGAGAGGATCCGCAGACGATGGATTGACAGGACGTGGGCGCATTGGTTGTCTGGGTTCCTTGTTTATGCTGGGGTTTTGGCCAGGGCACAGCCGCACAGGGCCCTTCCCCTTTTTCAGTATATGAATATCATATACAGGGCGTATACGGATTTTGAGGGGGCAGCGTGGTTAAAGTATAACGAAGAGTTCCGCATGCGTGCGGCCTTGACCCCGAGCCTGCCCTGGGATCAGATACTCATCCAGCTCTGGGTGCAGGTTATGGCCCCCGCCAAGTCTAACCTCGGGGATAGGACCGACAGCAGTCACATGATTATTCGGCTCGCTCAAGGTTCAGGTTCCCACACCTCTGCGGGGCAGCAGGTTCAATTACAGCTGCTCTGATGGGACTTCACGTCCAAAGGGGTGTGCAACAGGAGAGCGTGCAAGTATAGGCATGAGTGCCCTGCATGCGCGGGATCCCCCCATATTCAGCCTGTCCCAAGGGCAGACAAGGTGGTAAATGCTTTGGGGGCGGAGGTGGCCAATAAGGATCTGGAAAAGGGGCCCAGTCCGGTAAAGCTGAGGGTACTTGAACAGTTGCTTCAGGTGTACCCAAGGCACAAGGATGCGGACTATCTTCTGTTGGGTTTTAAATTTGGGTTTAGGATCCCTTTTCAGGGCCCCCGGTCACCTTTCATGGCAGCCAACCTTAGGTCAGTGACTGGCATGGAAGAGGTGGTCCGTCAAAAATTTTTGAAGGAGTGTGCTGAGGGCAGGGTTTGGGGGCCTTTTGATGCCCCTTCTGTCCCATCCTTGAGTGCCTTTGAGTGCCTTGAGAGTTTCCCCTTTGGGGGTGGTGCCCAAAAAGGCACCTGGAGAGTTTCGCCTCATTCTCCACCTGTCTTTCCCCAAAGGGGGGTCGGTGAATGATGGCATTCCGGATGAACTCTGCACAGTGCACTATACTTCCTTTGACCATGTGGTCAAGGTTGTGTGTCGGTGTGGGGTGGGAGCCGAGATGGCAAAGTGCGATATCAAGTCTGCCTTTCGCCTGCTCCCTGTTCACCCAGAAGACTTTGATCTCCTGGGGTTTGCATTTGAGGGCAAGTATTATATGGACAGGGCCCTTCCAATGGGGTGTTCCATATCTTGCTCGGCTTTTGAGCGCTTCAGTTCCTTTTTGGAATGGGAGTTGCGTCGCCGCTGAGCCTGCCCAGACACCTTCCATTATTTGGACGACTTTATGATGTCTGGGCCTGCTGGCACGGGGCAGTGTGCCAGGCTATTGGCAGGGTTCATGGAGCTTTCTGAGGAACTGGGGATTCCTGTAGCTCATGAGAAAACGGAGGGACCATCTGTCATCCTAACGTTTTTGGGAACTGAACTCGACACAGTCCAACAGACCTTTTTTTTTTATTATTATTAAATTTTTATTGGAATTAGAAATATTTTGTCATTTATAACAATCAGATTACTTTAATATTCCAGTTCTAACCCCCTCCCTTTCCCCCCCCCCCCGTTTGTTGACTTCCAACAGTTTTCCAACCCTTTGTCTATTCTTCCCCTACTCATTTCAACTTATTTTGTCAATTAAACATATACTTTCACACTCTTCTAAGCTAGTCTATTATAACACAGTACTAAATCAATTTCCCTTCACTTATCAACTAACTAATACATTCCTGGCATGTTATTCAATAGTAATAATACTGGTAATATTCTCAATATCCTGTACTCTAACTTATTCATTCTTTTTTTTTTTTATAAATTTTTTTATTTTCATAACTACAAAACACTACACCAGACTATCACAAGGAAAGAGGAGAGGGAAAGGACAAAGGGAGGTGGAAAAAGAAAAGGGGGGGGGAATGAACTACAAACACTAAACACTACACTTCAATATTTCCCTTCATACTGTCATAATACAAAAATAGCTCCATAGAATAATGATGGAGTGGTTAATCATACAGAGAATAAACATTTCAAATTCTGATTAAACTTTCCTCCCCCTTCTAGGTCCCGGACGCAATTCTCTCTGTGCAACTGCTGTTGCGATGCTCTCCTCCTCCTCCCCCCCCCTCCGGCTCCTCCTTTTCTTCGTTCTTGGTGCAGCAGAGTTCTGGGTTTTTATTCTCAAAATCCTTTAGTTGATCTTCTGATAATATCTTATAGGCCTGATCTTTATATCTGAACCATATTCCTTCCGGGAATAACCATTTGTACTTTATTCCCTGGTCCCTCAGAAGAGCTGCAAACTTTTTATATTTAAAACGCCGTTTCCGGACTAGAAATGGAACGTCCTTCAAAATCTTGACTTTCAAACCCATAAAGTCCAAGTCCGCATTGTATGAGTTATATAGGATGGTGTCCCGAATCTTTTTAGATGAAAAGTCAATAATGATCTCACGAGGCAACTGTCGCTTTGTTGCATATTTTGAAGAAGCCCGACGGACCTCCAAAATGGCGCTTTTAACCTCTTCTTTAGTTGTCCTCGCGGGTGTCGCCAGTAGTTCCGAGACCAAATCCCACAGATCCTCATTTTCCTCCTCTTTCACGTTTTGGAGACGCAAAATTGTCTGCGTTCGTTCCACCTGTAGCCCGATCAGCTGGTTCTCCACCAACTTCAGCTCCTTTTTTGTAGCCTTCACAAGTGACGCACTTTCCAGAGCAGACTTTTCTGCCCCCCCCCGCTGCTGCCTTAATGGTTTTCACCTCGCTTTCAATTAAGCCCACCCTTTGATCAGTTTCGTTCAGCTTGTCAACAAAGGGTTTTATGGCTTCCACCACCGCCCTGCGCACCAACTCTTCGAGCGACTCCCCCTTCAAAGTAGCCGAGATTGACTTACCGAGAGCGGGACTTTGCTTCTTTGCTGCCATTTTGGGGGGGGGGGGCGCCAACAAAATTCTGGAACTCAACGAAGGGGAAGAGCGAGTCTTCTTCAGATCAACCTCTCCTTCACAAACGCTTGTAAAACAGAAGGGATTCGCTTGTTTACAGGCTCCCGCCTGTTTCTTTTACTTGCCGTTTCTCGTTGCCCGGCGGCACTCGAGGCGCCGCGCACATCTGCCGGCCTCCATAGGGACAAACGGGCAATTCCCCCCCCCGCATTGATTTCGGGGAGTTCTTCCCGCCGCGTCCCGGACCCTGGCTCCCTCCCTGGGAGTCCTGGGGGCTAATCCTTGCGGATCAGCCGCCCGGTCAGGGTGCCCGGTCGTTTCCTCCCGGACCAGCCGAGAGGAGCGTCCGGCATGGCTGAGAAAACGAAACCGAATCTAACTTATTCATTCTAATGTCATCAATATGGGACAAACAATTTATCCCTCCCTATACATAACTTGAGTACTCATAAGTGATGAATACATTTATAAGTCAACCAATTTAACTTATACTCTATATGTTACTCTTTACTTCCTCTTATATCTCTTATATCTCTTATCTTTATAACATAAAGTCAATCAATTTGACTCATATTCTACACATTTCTAAATATACCTATAAACACAATATACGTTCGACATAAGTCAATCAATTTGACCCATGTTCTGCACATTTCTGAATGTCGCTATAACCAAAAATACCTTCAGCATAAGTCAATCAATTTAACCTATATTCTATATGCTACTTCTCATTCCCCCCTTCTTGTATTCATGAATTTTAATTCTGTTAATTCTCAATTACACCCCTATCTGCCAGCAACATAATTAATTAATTTCTATTCTTATATATCACATAATAACTATTACTTAATACTGTATAGAATAATCAAATAGAATAATTGCTTAGTAATTCTTCTTTAACTCTCCTCCCCCCGGTATAGTCACTTCTCTCTTCTTTTGTTTTTCTTCAATAATTTTCAAACTGCCACAGTTCTCCTCCCACCTCCCATTTTTTCACCAAATATTGTTTCAGCTTCTCCCAATCTGTGTTAAACTGTCCTGGATCAAGGTCTCTTAGTTTTCTTGTCAGTTTATCCATCTCCGCCATGTACAGCAATTTGTGAATCCAGTCCTCGATAGTTGGCACTTCTTGTACTTTCCACTTTTGCGCATACAAAAGTCTAGCCGCTGCTGTCATGTAAAAAAGCAATGTCCTATGTTGTGCTGGAATATCTTCCATTCCCAAGTTCAGTAGCAGGAGTTCTGGGTTCTTATTAACTTGAAACTGTAAAATCTCACTTATTACTCTTATTATTTCCCCCCAGTACTGCCTGACTACCTCACAAGTCCACCACATATGGTACAAAGATCCTTCATGCTTTTTACATTTCCAGCATTTATTAGACGTGTTCACATTCCCTAGTGCAATTTTCTTTGGTGTCAGGTACCAACGATAGATCATTTTATAGACATTCTCTTTAATGTTAGTGCATGTCGTAATCTTCAAAGTATTTTTCCACAAATATTCCCACGCCTCCATTGTTATTTCTTTATTAAAATTTATAGCCCACTTCACCATTTGCACCTTAACTACCTCTTCTTCAGTATACCATTTTAACAACACTTTATAGACCTTTGAAATTTCCTTTTTGTCTTCTTGTAAAATTACTTCCTCCAAGTCCGAGTTCTCCATTCTTATCCCTCCCTTGGCACAATCCGATTTATAAAGGTCTCTGAGCTGTCTATATTGAAACCAGTCATAGTTTGGTGACAACTCTTCTTGCGTCTTTATTCTTAATTTAGAAAATTCTATTCGTGTTATCTCCTTATACGTTAAACACTGTTGTTCATTATCAACAGTTCTCGGATCTATCGCTTCATAAGGAACCACCCAGGAGGGAATTCCTTCTTGTAGGTAATCTCTGTACTTTTTCCATATTGTGAAGAGGCTTCTCCGAATGTAATGGTGTAAAAACATAGAATCCGCTTTTACTTTATCATACCATAAGTATGCATGCCATCCAAATATTTTTTTGTATCCCTCTAAGGCCAGCAATTTGCGATTTTTAAGCATCATCATCAGCCAAACCAAGCAGATTGCCTCATAATAAAGTCTTAGGTTGGGCAGTTGCATTCCGCCTCTCTCTTTCGCGTCCTGTAACACTTTCATTTTCACTCGAGGCTTTTTGCCTGCCCAAACAAAGTCCGATATCTTTCTCTGCCATTTCTCAAACTGCTTGGAATCCCGAATAACTGGTATTGTCTGTAACAAAAACATCACTCTTGGCAGCACATTCATCTTGACTGCTGCAATTCTTCCCAACCATGACAAATTCAATCTATTCCATTTAATCAAGTCTCGCTCTATTTGAGTCCACAATTTCTCATAATTGTTCTTGAATAGATCTATATTCTTTGCAGTCAGTTCAATTCCCAAATATTTCACCTTATTTGTTACTTCACAGTCTGTTATTTCCATAAGTTGCTGTTGTTTTTGTTTAGTCATATTTTTACACAGTATCTTTGACTTCTTTTTGTTTACAAAAAAACCTGCCAAATGTATTGTCGAAGGCTTTCACGGCCGGAGAACGATGGTTGTTGTGGGTTTTCCGGGCTGTATTGCCGTGGTCTTGGCATTGTAGTTCCTGACGTTTCGCCAGCAGCTGTGGCTGGCATCTTCAGAGGTGTAGCACCAAAAGACAGAGATCTCTCAGTGTCACAGTGTGTGGAAAAGATCTTTTCCACACTGTGACACTGAGAGATCTCTGTCTTTTGGTGCTACACCTCTGAAGATGCCAGCCACAGCTGCTGGCGAAACGTCAGGAACTACAATGCCAAGACCACGGCAATACAGCCCGGAAAACCCACAACAACCAAACCTGCCAAATCTCCAAATTCTGTGATTTTTTCTATTACCCTTGGCATGTTTTCAATTGGATCTTCCACAATTAACATTATATCGTCTGCAAATGCTCTGACCTTATAGGAAAAGTCTTTTATCTTTATTCCACGGATTGCATTATCTTCTCGGATCTGTATCATCAAAATTTCCAAAACCATTATAAACAACAGTGGAGACAACGGGCAACCTTGTCTTGTACCTTTGCCTATAGTCAATTTCTTAGTCACCTCGTCATTCACCACAATTGCTGCACTCTGGTCTCCGTAGATTTCTTTTACTGCTCTGATAAATCTTTCTCCCAACTGTAGCTGTTCCATAGTGGCGAACATAAAATCCCAGTTCAAATTGTCAAATGCTTTTTCAGCGTCCACAAAGAAGAACCCAACCTCCTTATCACAACGCCTATCATAATATTCAATAGCATTTATAACTGTCCTTAAATTGTCTCTGATTTGTCTATTCGGTAAAAAACCAGCTTGTTCTTCCCCAATAACTTCGGATAGCCATCCCTTTACTCTTTCCGCTAAGATCTTTGCAAAGATCTTATAGTCATTGTTAAGTAAGGAAATAGGTCTGTAATTTTTGACGTTAGTCAAGTCCTGTCCTTCTTTAGGGATCAATGATATATTAGCTTCGCTCCAAGTATCTGGAATTCTTTGGTCTCTCATAACACCATTGATCACTTCTTTTAGGAATGACACCAGTTCATTGACCATTACCTTATAAAATTTAGCTGTGAGTCCATCAGGCCCTGGCGCCTTACCCAGATTTGTTGACTGTATTGCCTTCCTTATCTCTTCCTCTGTCACTTCACTATTCAATTTATTTCTCCAATCTTCCGAGATCACTGGGAGCCTCATTTTCCCCAGATATGTCGCTATTGAATCTTTATTCACCTCTTTTTTATTATACAATTTAGCGTAAAATTTGTAGAAGGCTCTACTAATGGCAGTCTGTTCCAGATATACTTTATTATCCTCACATATTTTATTTATTGTCTTCTTCTCCTTTCTCTTCTTCAATTGCCATGCCAAATATTTCCCAGGTTTATTTGCTCCTTCAAATGACTTTTGATTCATTCTCTTCAGATTCCATTCCAGTTCTTTATTATTCATTGCTGTCAACTGTTCTTGTAAAATTTTAATGTCTTGGTAAACTTTCTTCTTCCCTGGTCTTTTCTTTAGTAGTATTTCTTTGGCTTTTATTTTCTCTGTAATCTCCTGTCTCTTCTCCTCTTGTTTTTTCCTGACTCTTCCGTTTAAGTCCATTAGTATGCCTCTAATTACTGCCTTATAGGTATCCCATACCTTGTTGGTTGGTACTTCTCGATTCATGTTGTATTGTATGAAGAACTTAGTTTCCCTTCTCAACATCTCCAAGTTTTCTCCCTCTTGCAACAAGTCCTCATTTATTCTCCATCCTTTCCTCTTAGTTCTTTTCCCAAACTTCCACATAATTGGATTCTGATCTGAGCCTACCATAGGCATTATTTCCACCTCTTTAGTCCATAACACTAAGTCCTTTGAGGCCCAGATCATGTCGATTCGTGATAAAGTGGAGTGTCTTGCGGAGAAAAATGTGAATTGTCTGCCCTTGGGATTCTGTATTCTCCATACATCTTCCAAAGTTTCCTGCTGCATTAATGCAAAAAAAGTTTTTGGTAGTAGTCCTCTTTTCTTTTGTGCAGTTGCTGATTTCTTGTCCTGCTCCAAATTTGTAACTCCATTGAAGTCTCCTGCAAGAATTATCTGGTCGTAAGAAAGTTCATCTAATTGCTTCCTCAAATCCTCAAAGAAGCTTTCTTTTGCTCCATTAGGTGCATAGATTCCAATCACCAGCACTTTCTTTAAATTCCATGTACATTCCACCGCTAAAAATCTGGCTTCTGGGTCCTTAAACACTAACTTTGGCTGCAGCTCCTCTCTAATATACAAGACCACTCCCCTTTTTTTCTTTTTTATGGCCGCTGCAAAATGAGTGCCCAATTTACTCAGTTTTAGATATTTTACATCCTGTTTTCTAATATGAGTCTCTTGTAAACAAACAATGTCACATTTCTGTTTTAATAGCCAGTGAAAAGTACTTTTTCTCTTATTGGGTGAATTAAGTCCATTTACATTCCAAGATATAACCTTACATTCCATATTCATAGCCTTGTTGCTGGTAAGTCCTTTTCATTGTCCCTCATAAACTTTTCCATTTCAGATTCAGATCTGATGCGCTTTTTCACTCCTCCAAACTCAAATGCCAGTCCTTCCGGTAATTCCCATCTATACCTTATTTTCATGTCCTTCAAAATTTGGACTAAGGCTTTATATTTTTTCCGATCAAGCAACACCGATCTAGGTAACTCCTTCATAATAATCACCGTCTTGCCATCAACCTCCAATGGGTCTTGGAATTGCTTGCTCACAATCATTTCTTTCATATTTCTGGTTGTAAATTGCACAATCACGTCTCTTGGTAACTTCCTCTGGGTCGCAAGTCTTGAGTTTATACGATACACCACATCTAGGATAGCCACGATTTCTTCTTCTTCCTTCCCCAGGTATCCAGCTAACACTTCAGCAACTTGCTCTTGAGCTGTCTTTCCCTCCATCTCCGGCAAACCGCGAAACCTTAGCTGCTTTTCCATATACTTGCTCTCCGCAATAGCCATTCTGCCCCTCATCGTCCTCATATCTGTCTGTTGCGTGTCTGAGAGATTCTCCATCGCCTTCTCCACCACATTAACTTTTTGCTGTGTTGCTTCCATTCCCTTTTTCATTTCTGCCAATTCACTTTTAACTGTCTCTTTAACTTCTTTGATCTCTTTCACTAGCTCCTGCTGGACCTTTAACATTTCCGAAAATCTTTTGTCTAAATTTTCCATAGCCGTCTGCCACTCTTTTTTCGACATCGTGGGGCTTGACTTGCCTCGCTCCCACGAATCTGCTCGTTTCCTTAACTCCGTGGCGCTTGGCTAAGTGTCCCTTTAATTTAATTTAATTCAAATGTCCCGGTTTCAAAAGGAAAAAGCACATACAAGATCCAAAATGCCGGGCGTCTTTTCTCTATGGTTTTTCTATATTTTTGTAATCCAATATGGCATACTTCCTCTTCTGCTGAAGCCCGTGCCCTTCCCTCTTCAAAGATGGCGATTTCCCTCTTCCTGTCTGCCTTAGGGCCGTCTCTCTCCAGCAGCTCTATCACAATTACGTACTTCCTGTTTCCCGTCTCCTCACAGCAGCTCTCGCGATGGTAGAAGCTTTCTCACAGTCTTATTATCTCCTCACAACCACAGGTATGAACAACAATCCTCCAATTTCTCTAATTACTTCTTTTAGCTTAGTCCTTTTACTAATCTGTTTCTTGCCGAGTCTTCCTCTACTTTTAATCAAACTGTTGCAGTTTAAAAGTCCCCTTTAATGCTTCTTTACTTTAAGTAATTCATCCCGTTTCAAGAGATAGT
Organism: Eublepharis macularius; assembly: GCF_028583425.1. Taxonomy (NCBI): domain Eukaryota; kingdom Metazoa; phylum Chordata; class Lepidosauria; order Squamata; family Eublepharidae; genus Eublepharis; species Eublepharis macularius. Next base: position 85,147,503 of record NC_072794.1, on the reverse strand, counting down.
GATCTTTACCTTTTCAAACGTCTTTCTGGGTTGTAATCACTGCTTCAAACTCAGGTTCTCTTTCACCTTCTTTCCTCCTGTTGATGCTTGGGCATGTAGATCTTATGCCAGCCGTCACTGGCCCCAGAACTGCCGCAGAGATATAGGCCGACCTGTCTTAGGGTGGGACCTCAAGGGACGGGGGAGAATCCGTTGCGCAGAACCCCCCCTCGCCCGAGATTGACGCGCCCTGAGGTACTTGAGCGTTCAAAGCCTGTTCTCCGCCTGCGAACAGGGGACCACGGGCTTGTTTGCCCCCGCTGGTCACTAAAAACGGCAGCCCGGTCAGCTCTGCTCCCAGAGCTGTGTTAGACCTCCATGGATCCCAAACAGGAAGTCACAGTCCAACAGACCTTAAGGTTGCCCCTGGAGAAGGTGGTAGACCTTAGGACCCGGTTAGAGGACTGCTTGAGTAGAGACAAGGTATCTCTCCTTGAGTTGCAGCAATTAGTTGGCCATTTAAACTTTGCCTGTAAGGCAGTTGCGCCTGAGAGGGCTTTCCTTAGGTGGCTGTGTGATGCTATGGGGACCTTGCGGTTGCCCCATCATCGCTTACGAATTAATAAAGGCATGCGGGATGACCTATTGGTGTGGAAGAAATTCCTGGACACCTTTAATGGGGTGACTTTTTGGAGGAGCTTTTGTTAGAAGCTAAACTTCAAGTCACCTCGGATGCCTCTGGGTCTATGGGCTTTGGAGTCTTTTTTAGGGGGCATTGGTGTGCTGACCAATGGCCCGCAGATTGGGTAGCCCAGGGATTGTCCAAAGACCTTACGGTTTTGGAGTTTTTCCCCTTGTTAGTGGCTGTGTGGCTCTGGGGACCACAATTGGCTAACCAGGCTGTCCACTTTTGGTGTGACAACCTGGCTGTAGTGCATGTGGTCAACACCCTAGCCTCCAAATCCCCCAGGGTAATGAGGCTGGTAAGGGCCTTTACTTTAAAATGTTTGCAGTTGAACATTTTATTTAGGGCCAGGCATGTTCCGGGTGTTAACAGTGCAGCAGATGCTTTGTCTCACCAACAGATGGAACGATTTTGGCAGCTTGCCCCTTGGGCCAACAGGCAACCAGCAAGGATGCCCCAGGAACTTTGGCAGCTTGGACAGCAGAGGCGAATAGAGTGATCCAACTGTCCACTGCCCCCAGCACACGCAGGGCCTACGACCGGGCGGTAGGGCAGCTCTACGAAGCCAGGCTTCAGTAGTCATGGCCCATCCCACCTGAACACCTGATGCACTTTTGTGTGGTGCAGCGTGGGAGGGGCCTTTCTGTGAAGTCAATTAGGGACAGCTGGCCGCTTTAGCCTTTGCCAGCAAAGCACGTGGCTTACCTGAATTCATGGGTGTTTTCAGGATTAAAAAGATGCTGGAGGGCTGGGCCAGGAAAGTGAGAGCGCCAAGTGATCCCAGGCAGCCCATCTCCCCATCTGTATTGAGGGGGTTGGGGACTGCTTGGGGGGATGTGTGTTCCTCTGCGTTTGAAAGGAAGCTATTTCTTGCAGCTTCCTTGACAGCCTTCTTTGGGGCTCTGCGAGTTAACGAGCTAGTGTCCTCGTCTCATATGGACGCTTCTGGCCGTGCCCTAGCAGCCAAAGATGTTAAGTTTGTGGGGGATAAAGTCTCCCTTTTTATTAGGCGGTCCAAGACGGACCAGTGGCAGCGGGGGAGCACTTTGCTTCTGGGCTCCTGTGCTGAACAGGAGCTGTGCCCGGTTAAGGCCCTTAAGGAGTATGTCACACTTCGTGGGGAAGGCCAGGGGATCTTATTCTGCCACAAAGATCAGACCCCATTAACTAAGTATCAGTTTTGGGCTGTGACAGAGAGGGCGCTTAAGAAAATTGGCTTGTCGGGGGTCAAATTCGACACCCACTCCTTTCAGATTGGGGCGGCCTCTATGGCAGCAGCTATGGGGTACCCTCAGCAGGCGATACAGCGAGTAGGCAGGTGGCGGTCAGGGGCGTTTTGGTCCTATATCCGTCCCCTGCCTCAATGTTAAATGGTCAATGTTAAATGGTCAATGTTAAATGGCCACATTGTGGCCACAGCATGGTGTTCTGGGCGGCTCACCAAGCCAGGAGAACGCCAATTGGATCTCAACTGGGTTTGAGAGCTGTGGCCACTCTGGAGTGGCAGGGCTGGCACAGCCTTAAATGACCAGACCTGCTGCCCCTTCTGTTTCAGGGACGGAAGGGTCCTCCCCCTCACATTTTGGTCATTCACCTTGGGGGTAACGACCTGGGATTCACGCGGGGCAAGGCCCTGTCACTGCAAGTAGCTGAGGACCTGAGATTTATAAGCAGCCGATGGCCGAGCATGCTTATATTTTGGTCAGAGATGCTGCAGAGACAGGTTTGGTGGGAAGCCTTAGATCCCAGGGCAATTGAGAGGGCCCGACATAAGGCTAATCACACCATCAAGAAGTCTTTGGGGCAAGGCTTGGGCATTTATTTGCCACACCCCAAGATTAGCGCCGAATTTGCCCACCTCTACAGAGGCGACGGTGTTCACCTGTCACCTGAGGGCAATGATATATTTCTCGATGACCTACGGCAAGGGCTTTGGTTGGCTTTAGGCCACCTGTGGGGCACGAGGGTCTAAGCAGAGGCTTGACCCTTGCGGTAGCAGGAGATTTTGGGAATCGGGTGTGGGATGGTGAGCACCCAGTGGCGCTTCCCCAAGGGTGGGGAACAGGGTCTGCCATTTAGTGCGGTATGCTTGTTGACGGCTACCGTAGCACTGGTAGAAGCCTGCAGGGATCCCCAAACATAAGGCCTTCCCTCATGCTGTACAGCTGGGGTGTTAGGTGCTTGATGGGGGGATCCATTGCCTGGCTGGCCGGGTTGCAGCCATTCAAGGGATGGCCTACACTTGGGGCTTTGGGGCTTGCCCAGGCAGGTCAAGGCGGAGGTCCGGAGTTGACCCCGTGGCTTGACCTGTACCGCTTAGTTGCCCCTTGCCTTGTTTATGTTATGGTCATTTTAATAAACGGCCCTTTAATCCAAGCCTGTGTCTGTCTCTTCATTCCGGCTGGGGTTGCAATATGCTATTAATATGCTCTGAGATTTCTTAAGATAAGGTAGTCTCAAATTAACACTCTGTTTGACAACATGATCCATAGTCCTAATTAACAAATCCAGCACCAAAGTTTACACTCAAAATGTGATTTGTTGTCACTAAAAGAAAAATAGCACCTCCACTTTTTCCACACACCCATGAAAATTAGGTGCGATTTACAATGGCTAATCACTTTAAAGTAAGAGAGGAGAGCGCCCCGCCCCCCCGCATAGGATCTTCTCCTCCTTTTCAGTTCACTTCAGCCTTGGGTTTAGACTGAGCCTAAAGCAGTCTCAGCTGGCCATTCCCTTCATTTTAGGATAAGCAGTAGCCAAGTCCTGAGGAATTCCAATTTCATCCTCTACCCTCTCCTCTGTAAATAAAAAAATGACATGATCTTGCATTTGTAAACATTTTTTGAGTCTACAGTGCTGAGTATACACAGTCTGCTGGCATCCTATATGATTTTCAGACACACTTGTCACTAATGCTGCAGTCTCACTGCTTGAAGGAGAGAGGGGATATTATAGAATTCAAAAAGCCTCCACTAGCATTTTGTAAAATGAATAAGGAAACTGATTTCCAGTCTTAAACTCAGATACAATTTATTTTAAAATCCAAGGAAGAAACACAATCTTTTCTTGTTGCCTCCTGTTTTGCTACAGGAAAATCTTCCAGTATTAAGAGACTTCAGCATTCATGTTGAGGCCACCTTGAATGGTGCAGCTCAGGAATTCAGCCACCACGTCAATTATGGAAATGCTCCAAATTGTGTTGGCTCCACACATGAGAAAGATCGTATGTTGGATGTTGGGGGGGGGGGGTTGCACCAGGCAGATTTCTGGTGATCTAGAAGTTGATAAATTGATATTACAACTTATGCTGTGATCTGATCATTATTTGCTGAAGATGTAGGATGTGATACCTGCTTGTCTCTGAAAGAGAGGGAACCAAATATGATGGTCTGACCCTACAGTAGGGTTGCCAGCCTTCAGGTGGTGGCTGGGGATTTCATGGAATTATAACTCCTCTCCAGATGACAGAGATCAGTTCTGAAGAAAATGGCTGCCTCGTGAGGTAGACTTGATGGCATTATACCCAGCTGAGGTTTTTCCCCTCCTCAAACTCCACCCTCTCCAGGCTCCTCCCCTCCCCCCCAAAAAACTCCAAGAATTTTCCTACCTGGAGCTGGCAATCCTCTCCTAAAAGCTGGTGGATTCCAGTTTCTGGATGGCCCTGGGGAATTTTGAGAGTGATACTGTAGAAGCCCTTGTATCACCATGGAATGCTGGCTTACAGGGATCTATTGACAGAGCCCCCCCTCAGCTACACACAAACACTTGAGGAAGGCTCTAGTCCCTTGGCTTACCAGAGAGTTCAGGGATATGACGAAGTTGGGGATCCAGCTAGAGTACTGTTGGCAGAAAACTCATGTCAAATCAGACAGAACATGCTACGGAGCCCATCTGAAGACCTATGACGTGATAGTAATAGCAGTAAAGAAAGCTTTCATTTCCACTAACATTGTATTGGCTAAATCTTATCCAGCAAAATTGTTTATGGTGGCTTAGGGACTAATGTCAGCTAGGCCCAACATTCTTGTTGATTCTGATTTGAGTATTAACCGTAATCTTGCTATTTAATTGTTTCATTTATTTATTCATTACAATTTGTTTCATTGTAAGCCACTCTGCATTTAGGGGAAAAGGTATAATAATATTTTAAATAAACTAATGTTAAAAAAGCATGTATCTGAAAGTCTGAAATTAATACAGTTACGTCATATTTTGTTTTCTCCAGTTTGAGAGATCACTGCTTTATCTTCAATTCAAAGGGCTAAACTCTATTTGCACCATAGTTGATAGAAAAGTGCAGGTGAACTCTTTCTCCCTTTTGCACCCCACTATTTCTGTAAGTTACATGTGCAAGTTATCAAGGTAACCGTGAAACTTAGAAGTATATGGTCTACAAAGCCAGTTCATAACAAACAAGGAGACTTTGATCATAACTCAGTTTATTCTCATATAATTAAATGAGAATTGTTTATCACAAAAACTTTCTATGATCTCTAAATCGGTACATGCCCAGCATTTATGAATCATAAAATGAGCAATGACAAATAGTCTTTTTGCAAAATCTCTTACACTTTTTCAGTCTTCTGATCTAGCACATACACACCCAATTTAGGATATTATGCACTGGATTAATTGGGCTCTGCCTCATGAAAGGTTATGGTATAATATTGGCATTTAGAAGAAAATGTAAATTTAAAAGTTGCCATTTATAACCTATGCTATGATTTTGTTTCCTAAATTGACACACTGCTCTTTGCTGAAATCCTTAACTCATGTACTCCAGAGGATTTCAGTGAAAGTAGTAGAATAATACTGATGATGTTTGAACAGAAAATCAAATCAAACTTTTTAAAATGACACATTTAATTTTCTCCTCATGAAATTCTTGCCTTTTTGTCTTCATTCTAATCCTTATATTGGCTCATAATTATGTACCCTTTTGCCACTCAGAAAAAAACTGAGACTACTGCTATAGTGCAGGAAAAGGAGCTGACCAAAACTGCCCTAGCCATCAGCAGGAGTGAAAACATAGCAGATCCACACCAAAATAATGAAAACAGTGAAGTAGGCATGATGGGGCCAAAGAAAGGATAGATTTATTGTCGAAGGATAGATTGCACCATCAATGAAGCTTGTGCTGCTAGAATAGCAAACAAACAGCCAGAAGATAAAACATAAAAACAGATTACCTTGCCAGTGGATTAGCAAGGACATTCCCCAATGACAGGTCCCTGGTAGCAAAGGAACAAACTAAAGTGCAGGCCATGGACCATCACAGTTTGTCACAAGGCCAAATAGCCCATGTCTCCAATCAGAGTATCTAGGAGCTGAAGCCAGTTAATTGAGGAAAATGGTTGTTGGGGGTTTTCCGGGCTGTATTGCCGTGGTCTTGGCATTGTAGTTCCTGACGTTTCGCCAGCAGCTGTGGCTGGCATCTTCAGAGGTGTAGCACCAAAAGACAGAGATCTCTCAGTGTCACAGTGTGGAAAAGATGTAGGTCATTTGTATCTACTCAGGAGGGGTGGGGTTGAGCTGAGTCATTCTGTAAGAGTTTCCCAGGGTGTGGAATGCTAATGGCGGGAGGCTTCACTGAATTAATTGAGGAAACATTATAGCAATGCATTGCAATGACATGGAGCATTTGCAGTAAAACAAAAGACAAAGAAAGGTGGGGTATGTCTAGTACTTTTGGTGAAAGTAGTAGTAGTATGACAAAGTCATTTTGCAGAAAACCAGGAGCCACCTGGAGGTACACCATCAAAGTAGGAACCCCATACTGCAGGGGCAGCCACTGAGGTGGTGCTAAATCTCAGAGACAAAACATCACGAGAGTGCCCTGGGAAGAACAGAGCACCGAAAGCATGAGAATGGTACACATATACCAGAGTAGGAAAGAAGAAGACAAATTTGGGTATCCCATGAAGTGTGAAACAAACTGAAGACCACGTTCTGCCAAGGTCACACATACAGGTATATAAGAACACAGAACTGCATTGTGAAAGTGAAAACACTGAACGATCTTAATAAAATGTGTATTGACTAAGACTGAAAAGGCAAAGGAAACTTTTTTTCAACTAGTAAGACAAAAAAGGGGGTTGCCATGGAAAAGGTCTGTAACCAACTATCAACAGACCAGAGGAAAAACTATATTGCAGCCTCAGGTGGGATACTTTAGTTGTCATGCATTTTATAAACATTCAATGCGTTGGAATTCTGCTACTAGCTGTCTGCATCCCCTGTTACCCTAAATGGGGTATCTCCTTGCAAGTTGGGGAAATTAGAGTGCAAGGAGAGGCAGTGAGAAAGGGTAACGATTAAGATTCTTCCATCAAAGTAAATGGGAATCATTCCTCTAGAGAACAATAAAAACAAGTGAATGTTCAATAGGAATGGTTGTTATCCAAAGGGTAGCAAAAGCAAACACACAGGAAATATCACACAACATACACACAAATATAACTAGAAAATAGGTAAGGAAAAGGGACAGAGATTCAGGGAAGGGCTATATTTACCAATCTAGGAGAGGAGAACATCCATAGAGAAAAGCAGCATTGAACAAGTAGTGTTTCATGGCAAGAAGGGGGCTCAAATGTGCAGTCTGAGGGTGCGTGGGTCCAGAACACACACACACACACAAAACTATGGCGGAGGGTAGCCCAATTATACTGTGGAATGTACCCTGAGGCAGGTTGCCATCTTCTGTCCAAAAACAATAATTTAATGACAGTTTCCGGAGGTGAAACAATAAAACTGGGAAAAGTTTGATTAAATCTTCCTGGGTGTTACTAAACGTAAAAAGGTGCTTGATGACCTGCAATGGCTGATCAGGTGTGGATTATCGGATTCCTGAATAGCCCAGATTGGGAGAGTGGATCAGGAAAGATCCACAGGATGTGGTGGTAATTAGTTCAGAAACGTCTGGAAGACCCTAGTGTCTTAAGATTTTTACATATCTCTGGAAGTACGGGGCTGAAAGTGAGTCTCGTCTCATGACTCACATGTCAGCAATTTTCCAACTCCCAGCTGGGGGTTGGCAGCATATCCTGCCTCACCAGGCAGCATTTCTGTGCTCTTAAAACACATGAAGAGAGAAGCTTATGATATAGTCATATCCATAAGTTTCCCTATTAGCTTGAGGGTCAGGATTGACTGCTAACACCCCAAAAGCAGAGAAACTCTCTGCAGGAAGGGTAGAGATATGTGTGAATAAGACAGCCAAGCACAAAAGACTACAATACACAAAATTAGATGACTTTAACCTAAAATAGGTTTCTCCATCTGTCCTCCTTAACAAATAAGGAGCACTCAAAAGTAACACCTTTTATTAAGTCTCAGGTATAATACTGAACTAAATAGTTCAATTAATGGGAAGACAGGTGACCTCCCTGAGAGGAGAGGTGAGGAAAACCTTGAGTCTTTTTTGCCCATAAAGTAACAGAGATGTGGAAAAGAACTGTAGGAAGCCTGTGTGTGGGGGACAGGGCTGCAGACCACTGAATGTTTACTTTCTCTTTCAGAGTAAATCATCAATAAGGATAGACAAACGAATGTAAAGGATTCAACAGCAAGCCTGTTCTTCCACACAGAGTGTTGTTTATCTGGACTGAACAATTCAGAGTCTCTGTGTGAAGTCACAGTAACAGCCACTACTTTTTTTTTTAATCCTAGCATGGACAGCTCCAGATAAAAGGAACAGACTTGTCACATACACTACAGTCAGGGCTTATTTTGAGGGGGAATGCGCCGGAACGCAGTTCCAGCAGTTCCCCAAAGAGGTCACATGTCAGGTGGCCCCACCTGCCTGACTCTCGGCCATTTTAGGCCCGTTTTGGCCTGGATTGAGGCCGAATCAGGTCTCTGACGGGTGGTCGATCACTCTCAGCAGCGGCCCCATCCTGACCATTTGGGGCCCCTTTTTGACATTTTGGGCTCAATTTCGGCCCTGAATGTCCAGGATTGGGTCCAAAACAGCCAGGATAAATAATATCGGGGGTGTGGCATACACAAATCAGTTATGCTAATGACACACTTCTGGTGATGGCAAGGGGTGTGGCATATGCTAATGAGTTATGCTAATGAGTTCCTCCAGCTCTTTTTCTATGAAATGACCCCCAACTACATGCTGTGGAACACACAGATAGCTAAAGGAGTTACCTGAACTCACAAAAGCTCATAGCAAATAAACGTTACGTCCTTAGGGAGCCACTGGGCTTTTATCTTATTCTACAAAAATGCAATCTGCTATTGGAGATGTTCAATGGCCTCAAATTATAACACTTTGGCCAATACCCTTTATGTCTAAGATAGGGTTAAAATGTGTTTCATGCTCCCTTCACAAGTGGTGGTGAAAGGGTAATAATGACCTGTTGATCAGCAGCTTAAAGGAAAAATTGCAGCAGGGGAAATCTATTTCCCACACAGACTTACAACATTCACAATCTACAGTGACTGAATTAGAGATGAAGTGCTATTTAATCTGCAGGCCATCAATAACAATAATGATGACCACTAGAATGAAGTATAAATTTGCTAGCAGATTGCAGCAGGGGCCCTGACAGCCAATTCAATGCAAGTTTGTGTGTCAAGGACTTCTTGCCCTAGGGTAACCTTTCTGAGTAGAAACATATGACGTGCTTTAAAAAAAATAGTTGTGGAGTTTATCTAAACCCCATCTTTTCAGCCTCAGTGAAGACTCAAAGAGGCTATTCCATCCACACAACAACCCTGCAAAGCAAGCCAGACTGAGAGAATGCAACAGGCCCAAGGCCACAGACAAGCCCCTCAGGCAGAACGGCAACAGAATCTGGATCTCTCAGATACTCTAACCACTGTACAAACTGGCTCTTGTTAGAAATGGTGTCATACAGAAATGACTCCAGAGACAGGATGGACAACAAGAACTCTCTCCTAGCAGTGGCAATCGTTATACTGTGGATTTTGTTCCATGTTTTATGTTAGCCCCAGGATACTAAAATCTGGAGCAGTTTGAGTCCAGGTTTTACTCATGTCTGTGTAAGCTGGGTGACTCCTAGGGAAAGACCTGTGCTAGGCCTTGTGTTCTTTTCATTTCTGCTGAATAAAGTTACTCTGTTGACTAAAAGAGACCCATTCCTAGGTTTGCCAGCCTCCAGGTGGTGGCTGGAGTTCTCCCGGAATTACAAGTTATCTCCAGCCAACAGAGATTAGTTCCCCCGGAGAAAATGGTTGCTTTAGAGGGTGGACTCTTTGGCATTATGCACTGCTGAGGTCCATCCCCTCCCCAAACCCCACCCTCTTCAGGATCCATCCCAAAAATCTCCAGGAATTTCCCAACCTGGAGCTGGCAACCCTTACCCACTGCACATTCCTAAATGACTGCTGAATCTGACAGCAATGAGAACCCTGGGGAAAGCCAACACCATTCCCTGGTAGGAAGGAAGGAGTGTGAGCATATATAGAGCCAACAGAAAAGAACAGCCTTCAAAAAGCATTGGGCTTAGAAGTACAGGTTTATTAACTCTGTTAAAACAGAAGCAGCTGAGGAACCCCAATCCAGGCTGCTATGTCACTGTGTTAGCTGTATTAACTCCTGCCTCCACAAACAGCACCTCGAAACTAAGGATAGCTTGGGAGGAGCAGGAGTTCCTCCAGGCAGGCATATTTCCAAAGGCCTTGGGGAAAAACCTCTTAACCTTGGATCCTGTTAAAAGATTTTTTAGACCTCTCTTCATAAAATCTTGTTGTGAGCATACATCTCAGCTGAAAGCATGAATACTACAGTAGCCTTGCTCTAGTGTTACAATTCTTCCTGCCGAGATATCTTGCAGGTCAGCTAGATCTCGGGTAGGCAAGAAGGGTCACTGAGCAAAGTATAATCATCTTCTTGTTATGATTAAAATTTAACCTTGAATGAGCTTCTTCCCAAAACCATAACAGAAACATGGCTCCAGCTTTTCAGATGTTTGTATAATTTATTTGTCACTTAAGCTTGTCAGATACCATGTATTCTGGGAAATGCATCATTTTGCATCATTCTGACAGGGTGTTTGTATTAACCTTTTCATCTTTCATTCTGTAAACAATTAGTAATTATCCTGTAAACAATTAATGTTAAGGTTATATAAGATTCTCTGATGTGACTGGTCTTTACACATATGAGCCTAAAGAGAGGTGATATGTGTTATGGGCGTATTCTATAAACAATAAAACCATTTTTCTTTGTAATCACTGTGTTTAGTGTCTTGAAATACATGTGGTTAAGTGGTAGTAGGGGACATAATCGGCAGCAATTATTGGCAGCAACTATTACAAAAATTCCCCTATTAGATACCAGGCCTCTGTTAAGCTATACATCAAGGTGTCTCCCTCAGAGCTGAAACAGCCATGGAGAGGAGGGTCCTTTAATCAGGCAGGTGCGCAGGCAAAGCCTCTGGGAAAGAACTTTGGAACAGAGGGCTCTGTCAGGCCACATTTCCAGGCCTCTCCCCTTGGAAATGAGGGGGCAGGTGCCTTAAATCAGGCTGGCACACCACAGCAGCCTTGAAGGAAAAGTCATTGTGAGGAGGCTCATATGGATCACACCTCTGGACTTAGCCCTTGGGACTCAAGGGTGCCAATGAGGCAATCAGGCTGGCAGCAAGCCACAGCCTTGGAGAAGGAGCCATTCTGAGGAGGCTCTCAGGCCAAACTTCTGGACTTAGCCCTTGGTAATCAAGGATGCCAGGGAGGGAGCAAGTGCCTTTAATCAGGCTGGCGTTTTCCAGCATCCTGAAGAAGGCTTTTGTAAGGCATCAGTAAGGCCTTTGATAAGGTTCCCTATAATATCCTTGTTCACAAGTTGGTAAAATGTGGTTTGGATCCTATTACTATTAGGTGGATCTGTAACTGGTTGCCAGATCGCACACAAAGAGTGCTAGTTAATGGTTCCTCTTGGCAAAGACTGACAAGTGGCGTTCCTCAAGCATTAGTCCTGGGACCTGCAATATTCTGTTCTGTTCAACATTTTTATAAATGATTTGGATGAAGGAACAGATGGAATGCTTATTAAATTTGCAGATGATACTAAATTAGGAGGGGTAGCAAATACAGTAGAAGACAGAGTAGGGATACAGGATGATCTTGACAGGCTGGAAAACTGAGCTAAAACAAAATGAATTTCAACAGAGATTAATGCAGAGTTCTGCATTTAGGAAGGAAAAATCAAATTCATAATTAAGGATGGGGGAGACTTGTTTTGGCAGTGGTATGTGCAAAAAGGATCTAGAGGTCTTAAGACCATACACTGAACATGAATCAGCAGTGTGATATGGTAGCCAAAAAGGCAAATGTAGTTTTGGGCTGTATCAACAGAAGCATAGTGTCCAGATCATGCGAAGTGATGGAGTCGTTCTACTCTGCTCTGGTTAGACCTCACCTAGAGTATTGTGTTCAGTTTGGGGCACCACAATTTCAGAAGGATATAGACAAGCTAGAACATGTCCAGAGGAGGGCAACAAAGATGGTGAGGGGTCTGGAGACCAAGTCCTATGAGGAAAGGTTGAAGGAACTCAGAATGTTTAGCTGGAGAGGAGACAACTGAGAGGTGATATAACCATTTTCAAGTACTTGAAGGGCTGTCATATACAGGATGGCACAAAGTTGTTTTCCACTTCCCCAGAAGGTCGGACCAGAACCAATGGCTTGAAATTAAATCAAAAGAGTTTTCGGCTAAACGTTAGGAAGAACTTCCTGACAGTGGAACAGGCTTCCTTGGGAGGTGGTAGGCTCTCCTTCTTTGGAGGTTTTTAAGCAGAGGCTAGATGGCCATCTGACAGCAATGCTGATTCTGTGAACCTGGGCAGATTATGAGGGGGAGAGCAGAATGGGTTACCTCAGTGCTTACTTCTCGCAGCCCCTTCTTACATGCCCAGGGCAATGCCGATTGCCACCTTGGAGTCAGGTAGCAATTTTCCACAGGCCAATTTGGCTAGGGATCCTGGAGATGTTTGACCCTCTTCTAGGCATGGAGCAGGGGTCCCTGGGGCAGTTGGGGAGGGGGGTAGTTGTGAATTTCCTGCATTGTGCAGGGGGTTGGACTAGATGACCCTATAGGTACCTTCCAACCCTATGATTCTATGATTTAAGGAGGAGCATCAAATGATTTCTGTCTGTCTGTGGGACAGAATAATATTTAAACAAAATTAAGTGAATTAAATATGTTAGGGCAAGACAAAAGGAGAGAAAATGCTGCAATTCTTCATCTATAAATGTTCTTGAAGTTCTCTCCTTGGCACAAGTCAGCTGTGCAGCAAAGGGGAATTGCTTGTTTAGAGTCTAATCAGAATTTGTTTTTATGGCTAAACAGATTATGACATGGGAATAAACAAAATGCCTTTCATTTTGGGCTCTGCTCTTTTGACTAGACAGGTCTCCCAGGGCTTGGATTCCCTCAGTGATGCTCACTGACCTCAGAACTTTGTTTTGGTTCAGACTGTACATCTGCTCTCTCCAAATCTTCATTCACCCACCCACCTCTTAACAGAACTATTCTGCCTGTCACAGATACACTTCTCTGGTCCAGCTTTTAGTTTTAAGTGGACAGGAAGAGGAAGGAAGGCACACACGTGGTTTTGCCTCTCAAACCAGTTAATCATTTAAGATTTTGTCTTACAGGTAGAATGTTTATTCCTCACTTAGTACATCCCTCTGGGTGTAGAAATCCCAATGCATTAGCATCAAGTAACTGGGCCATCTTGCACCTGCAATGTCACTCAGGCACCTCTCCTGAGCTCTTTTATATAACATCCTTCAGGAATTTCCAGGTGATTAATGGTGAACTCATTCTTCTCTTTTATGTTCACTTCCAATAGACTTACCCCCATATTAGAACATATATTTTAGCATATATATTACAATGGCTTTCCTGTTTATAGCCTTCATGCATCTTTTTGATAAAAGTGTCCTACATTCTGTGTGCAATTTGCATTTACCTGGAACTGACACATCTAAACCTCAGCAGTGTCCACAGATCTGTCTGTCACATGCCACAGTGAAACAGGATATGTGCTACTTATGCTAGTGATTTTACAGCAAACCTTCCAAGAGGATACTTTTCACTTATTATGTGAAACTATTTCATATAAATGGGTGAGAGAGAGTTTACATGATTACTTTCAGCCCTTCAGGCACCAATGACTCACAATCAGTTCCAGCTCAACATTTGGCATGTAGAAAATGGGCTTTGGCAGGATTCCTGGACATGCATACCCATGAAAATGTTTTGGCCAAACTAATGATCCTGTGACCTACAGTTGGATAATCTCTGAAGAGGTGGCACATTCAAGCCACAGTTGTATGGATGACCAAGTCAGGTAAAACTTTTTCATATAAGACTTATGAGAAGCATTCCAGCTATTTCAGGAATGGAAAATTTACACTGGCACCAACATCTTCAGCTGGGGGGTAGCAACACTATGAAGGCAGTAATCAGAGTTAGTTTGTATTTTAGTGTCACAGCAGAAATCACTATGGTCCTTCTGTAGCAGTCACATGACTGCTAGAAGATGCTGGACTTTATCCCTCAGTGCCCCCTCCGGCCACTAATATTTCCTTGTCAGAAAAAAATGGTGCATTTCCAGTATGACATAGGGTGGCCAACCCCAGGTAGGGAAATTCCTGGAGATTTGGGGTGAAGCCTGAGAGCAGTGTATAAAATCATAGAGTCTACCCTCTCAAACAGCCATTTTCTCCTGAGAACTGATCTCTGTAGCCTGGAAATCAGTCGTAATTCTGGGAGACATCCAGGCCCCACCTGGAGGTTGGCAAATCTAACAAGGCTGGATCATACCACAGATCTAACTCACAAAATTCATGTGGAGTGATGCTTGGTAGAATTCATTATTAGCATCTACCCAACAGGACTTTCTCTGACTAACCTCTTCATATCTTTTGAATTCAGCCTTCTGAAGTTCTACCATACTCTGTAGAAAAATAATAGTGGAAAAGAAGGACGGAACCGGTAACAGTTAGCCAAAGACTTACCACTACATAACAAAGACAACAGACAATATCTACCCTGAGGCAGTACAAATACTACATTCATACTATTATATGCTAAAGTAAAGTCACCATTAGCAATAAAAGGCTCTAAACCCTGGAATACATCAATAAGTAGTCATTGTTCAAAATGACAGGGAAGGTAATAATTTTCTGTATCACAGCTTCAAAACCTGTAGACATGACACTGAAAGCCAGCATAGGTCAGCTATAAATCAACTTCACATCATAAGTTCCTTCTAAAAAAATGCAAGATGTTCAGAAGTGCTTTCCCACCATTTGACACAAATTGAATCAAGATGCATCCACAGTTGGATAAAGGAGGGGGGATTCAATATGGTATTTCTAATTGATCCCCATTGGTAGGTTAACTTTTTTAAAGTTTGGAGGAGCATTATTTTCACTCTGACAAACTAAGTAGATAGCCTTGGGTAATGGATGGAAATGTTGTGCAATTAAAATAACCCCCACAATATATTTGAAAGGCATACCTAAAGCTTTTTAAGAAGGGTTTTTGTTGACTTCACTTATTGTTACTGAGAAAATTTGACAAAGATTTGAGATGAAAGCAAAAGAGAAGCCAGAGGTTAGGACAAAGCTGTGAACCAAATAGAGAACAAAAAACAAAGGCCATTTGCAGCTCATATTTTTAATACCTTCCCCTCATACCTTCCCCAGACTTTTCTTATTTCCCATCATATCACAGAATTCCCAGATGAAATAATAAATCCTTTCAAAATTGTCTCATTCTCTCCTAAAGCCTGTGCTATGGATACCAGTTTTCATTTGCTAAACATTTCATATTCTAAGGCCAGAAACAGTCTTGGTCTTCTTAGAAAAGTCTGAAAGAGAGACAGGGGCCCAGGCCCTCGCCCGCTCCAACCCTCACCGGCACAAGTGCAACCTGCAGGTCACTGGCAGAGTTATATCCCACCAAATCAAAGACTAGAATGATATGTAATACTCCATAGTATGGTTACATGCTACAGGCATAAGACAAACCTGCTGCTGGAGAAAGCTCATGGCTAAACTACATGATACATTTTTTTGGTGAGGTGGATTGGTGATCGCTGGACAAAACATGATTTCCCTACAGTCACACAGCAACTATGGGGAAAGGCATTTTAAGGTCTTCAAGAGCCCAATGCAGCTCAGAACCATTGTGTGAGGAGAGAGAAGGCTTCTGCCTTCCCTTCCATAATGTTTTCCAGAGCTGAAATGGCCCCAGCTGCACGCACTAGGAATACTCCATGTGCATTCCCAAAGTTATGCAAATTAACTCCCTTCAGAGGTTGTTTTGGCAAAGAAAAACACTATAGACAGGAAAGCAGGAGCCTCCCTAAACTGCAGCTCCAAGCAGACTACTGTGTAATTTAAAAACCCCTTTCCCTGGAGCTGCTATGTGACTGCAAGGAAAATGTGTCAGGTCCAGGGAATCCCAACTCAACAAGGAAAATAGCTCTACCACATGCTTCCAACACCCCCTTCCATGACATGATGAGAGTCAAAGCAAAAGCCACAATTTACCATTACATCTGAACCAACAAACTTAAACCTGCATCTTCACTCCCAAAACAAGGAGGAGAAAACAAATCAGAGCTTAAATGGCAAACTGTGGTTTGCTTTAAAATGGAAAGTGCCAATCAACTCTGACACGACAATTCATTCATCAAACTTGGTTTTGGTGTTTTGTCTGAATTAATCCAATATCTTCCACATACAGGAGACTGTTTCATGCGCCGAACTCTGCACATAGCTAACACAAAGTCCTGAGCATCATTGCACTGATCTGTACAACCAGCATTTTCTTTTTCTGCACAGAGCCCTCTAAATGCTGATTCATGCATTTTGAGAATTTGTGAATTATTTTTTATTTTATTTTAAGAAACTGACTGCCCTTCAAAGGTTTCCTGCCAAGATTGAGCAAATTGCTTTCACCAACAATAAAAAAAATTCCTTCTACAGCCTTCATCTGAATTTTATTGTAGAAACATTAAACATACTGTTGAAATTACATGCTAACAAATGTTGTTAATTGTGAACCACTATATATCGCAGACAAGTACAATCAACCCACCATGGCATATTTAACAGTTCCTGAATACAGCCTTATTTACCTTGTGGCAACTCACCTTGCTGGTGGGGAGAGAAAAGTAAGCAGAGGCAGGTCAGAGCACACTGCTCACAGGCTCTACAGGCCCAATGAGATCACTTCTAGTTTAAACCAGATGCTATGGTATCTCAGCGGGGCCAGTTCTTGAAGAATTGGCCCAAAACATAGTGAAAATGCTATGTTTGGGGCCTGCTGAGATGCTGTAGTTTCCAGTTTAAGCCAGAAGTGATATCATCAGGTTTGGGCCTGCCTCGGCTCAACAGGAGAAGAGGATCAGCACTCCCACATCCCATTCCCACTTTTTCGAGATACGGGAGCATGGCAACCCTAATGTGAAAAGGTTCCCTTTAGTCACAATGGCTAATAGCCGCTTACAGATCTATAGGGTTGCCAAATCCCTCTAGCCTCCCGCCAGGAGGGTTGAAGCCTGGCACTTACCTCTCTCTGGCCTGTCTTAAATCTTTGCACACGTGCGTTCTGGCAGTGGCATGATAATGTTGCTTCCGTGACGTCACCATGCCATGTGCATGGTGGCATCACTTACGTGAGTGACATCATTGCACCAGCCCCAAGAGTGCTCGCACGCTCCGCATAGCTCCAATTTGGCTGGTTTGGGGCCCAAATCAGCCCCAAATGAAACTCTGATGTGATATGATATACATATGGATCAGAGTGGCTGATCTAACCTTTAAATGTGAACTCGAACTAACACTTGACAAATCCCAAATGCACTAACACGTAGGCTCGATCCACTTTTAACATTTTACATACAGGCTCCAGAAACCTAGAGTCTTAATCAGAAAATATTTCAAAAATTAATATTCCAGGCAAGAAGAGAAAAGCTAGTTTTCTTGAGTTTCATGTCCACCTGATAATTAAGACACTTCAGATATATCTAAATTGTAGAACAAAGTCTACAATAATTACTTACAAACTATTTAATCTGAAAAGGCACAGATTTCAATTTATTCTCCCAGACTGTTGCTAATAGATGAAAAAATAATGTGGTCTATGTGCTTACAGTAAAAAAATCAACTCTAGTAAGTCAAGAAAATCAGCATAAATGAAGAATTTATATATGCAATCTCAGGTCACATTAGCCACTAACTACATACAGTAAATTCATCACTGAAATTACTGATGTTGACAAAGAACCTTGTACGTTGTCAACATAACAGATTACAACTTTGAACGGATTCCCAGTGAACAAACACTGCTCGTTCCAAGCTACATAACCAAATACTGACCAACTATTGCAATCTTGTCAGAATATATGCATGAAAATATGTTTTACATAGAAGTGTTACCAAGTTTCACTTTTCAACACAGGCTCCCCCTTTACAGGACAAAGTTGTCTTTTTTCCTAGCCACGCTACTAACGTTTGATAAAAATATTACCATTAGAACTAACACCTGTTTGTGCATCAGTGGCATAAACACACTCATACAAATCAGTAACAGCAGTGAAAATGAATTAAATAAAAAGGTACACACCTATAAAAACAAACAGAGAGTAAAGCAACATTTCTGAAAGGCACCAGATAGAGTAGCTCTTCTTAGCTGTTTTTCACATTATCCACTAACTCATAGCACATACACCAAGCAGCCACAGCCAACCCTTGATCCAAGTGCATACAGTTTTGTACAACAGGCTGAAAACAGGCATTTGTTGTGCAATATGAATTACATCACATTTTTCAAATATTCATTAAAAAAGAACATATGAATTTATAATTCATATAATTCTCTCATCACTTTTTATATTTTACTTTAGGAATGCAAGTTTTGCTAAACACATTGATTTCCCTGTTTGTTGCTCCTGTTGCTGAATTTCCATACACCCAAACAGCTAAACATAGTTTTCGGTCCACCACTTCCTTCTTATGTGCCTCTTGAAATTACATAATGTCTGATTTTTTTTAAAAAAAAACACTGCTTAAGAGTAATTATATTTCCTATTGGCATAGCGGTATTAAAGCAGCTTCTATTCCAAAATAACAATTGTAAGCAATGTATGTTGGGACCTTACAGATTTGGGCACATACTGCAGTCTTCTAATATTTTTGTTCAAAAGCAGCCCCCCAGGCTGTGTGACAAACTGTTTCTGACAAATTGGCAAGTTTCAAAAACATTTTGCTTTGCATATGAAAAACTGCTGTTTGGTGTGCATATGTACAGTTTTAGAGTTTTTTAGACTACAGTCACAATCGATCAACAGCACTATGACTCCCAAACACACTGCCACCCACCATAAATCTCCCTTTACAGGTTCTGGGCTTCACAGGCAGTTCAAGACAGTTACAATTCAACACCCATTTAGTCCCTCTTTATCAGGTAAAGAGCTCTGACCCTACACAGGGTTTCCTCTCTCCTCTTCCCAGAGACTTTACCAGCCTGCACACCCAGTTCCCTATTTTCATCCCTCCTCATCTAGCTAACGCCTAAGGCTCTTGGAGCATGGAACTCAGTAATTCTTCCCCTTTTATGTTGCCACCATGTAGTTCTTTATATATATTAGTTAAACGCCCTGTAGTGAAGAGTGGTAAGCTGCAGTACTGCAGCCCAAGCTCTGCTCACGATCTGAGTTCGATCCTGGCGGAAGCCAGGTTCAAATAGCCGGCTCAAGTTTGACTCAGCCTTCCATCCTTCCGAGGTCGGTAAAATGAGTACCCAGTTTCCTGCGGGTAAAATGAAGATGACTGGGGAAGGCAATGGCAAACCACCCCGTAACAAGAAGTCTGCCAAGAAAACATTGTGATGCAACACCCCACCCATGGGTCAGTAATCACTCGGTGCTTGCACAGGGGACTACCTTTACCTTAACAGCATTACTTTAGAGCCACTGTTGAATGTGCTTTGTATGCTGTTTCTTTTTGTACCACTACAATCTAAATAGTGGTTCTAAGGAGTATCTACGATATACATGTCAGGCTTCGGCATGGGTGTGGCTGCGCAGAGAGCCGGTGGGCCTGAACTCCAGCTCCCAGGCGCAGACAGGGATAACCCAGGTTCCAGCTCTGTGTAAGGAGGGGAGGTATGCATCACCCTTGCTCCCTCTCTACTACTCACAGGCCTGCTCAACCTGTCAAACTCCCTTCTGCCCCTGCTTCTTGCTTCCCTCATCCTCTTCTCCCCCCCTCCCTTCGCTTGCATATTCTCCTACACTCTCTACTCCTACACCCCTCTCTATCACCACTCCTACACAACCCACCCCATCCTCTGGGTAGACTTCCCTTATATCCCTTCACCCATTCCTGGCTCCACCTGCCAGCCATGCCCCCCAGCACTCTAGCCATAGCCCAGGCTGTCCTAGGCAGCAAAGCTGGTATTGCTCTGCTGGCTGCTCTAGCCAGCCACACCTTTGCCTCCTTTGCTGGCTGCTGGGTTTTCTTTGCTGATTGCCTCAGGCAGTCCCACCTGAGGCTGCCTTGCTCCCAGCCTCACCTGGCCCTTGCTATTCCCTTCCACCCTGCTTGGAGGTTGGGGAGTGTCCCTGTGCTGCCTCTGCTGCCTTTCTTCCCCTGCTGGTAAGGTTGCTGTCTGTCCCTGACTTCTGTGCCTTCTCCCTCTGGTCTGGTCCCCTCCTGGCTGCCTCACTCTCCCTGCCTGGGCTCTTAGCCTCCCACCAGAGGTTGGGGCTAGCTGGCTTCCACCTGTGCCTTCTGACCCTCTGCGGCTTGGGTGCTTCTTCCCCCTCGCCCTGTTGCTGGCCTGTGCGGGGCCTGGGTGACTGTCGGGGTAGGTGGGTAGCTGTCTCCTGGCCGCTTCCCCTCCTCCCAGTAAGTCTGGGAGCTGAGTCTCAGACCCCAGACAATACACATGATATACATTTAAAAAATTGCTTCTAAAAAAACCACCACCACCCTAGCTTTACCCACTAGCCTAAACATTGCTTGCAATATTTTCAGCTAATGTGGAGACTGATTTCATAGTCCAGCGCTGACTGTTCTAACATTAACTGTCATCCACACAATGAATTGTTCCATGCAATACTGGAAAGTTGTTGCTGCTCAGGGAGTGAAACAAAGCAACTGACTCTCCTGATTTACAGTTCCTACTATCAATAGGAATTCAGAGCAAGATTTTCATTATATTGTGTTTTCTAGCTAAACACCTCCACAGGCTTTGCAGAACCTACTTTATATCCAAAAAACATACCAGGAGGGATACATAAAATACAAATATGTCTGGGTCTTTATTCTGACTATTTGTAAGAAATATGTTCCAAGTAATTCAAATGATAAATAGAATGGAGGGGGACTTCTATGCTATTTAAACCCAATATTCCATGCCCTAGTGATTTTATAAACTTTCTTCTCCAAGCCATCCTTCTATTTTCCTGGATATCCTTATTTTTCCAAAGGAAATGGACTAAAAGTAGTTAAAAAATATAACAAGACCGATATGGTGTAAATTACAATGACTATTATTACAGAACATAGTCACCTCCTGCCAGCAGCAATCTATACAAAACTGTCCGTCTCACCATCTTATACATAATGATAAGAAACAGAGCATGCTGACAAGATGAAAGCGTTCCTAGAGAATGCAAAGGCAAAGCATTTGGGACCAAACCACAATGGTGGTTTAAAACCACTTATCTATGGTTTTAAACCACCGGTCAGCAAAAAATGGGTCTGCAAAATGGACCCCGTTCCCTTTGTGCCACTGTTCTCTTCCATTTTCCCACTCCCTTACAAGTCAAAGAACTGTTTCCTGAAATCTCCAGGAAAATACACTCCAGCTCTCACACCCTCAATTTCTGTATAAACTTCTAAGTGTCAGATTCCAACTAAGGTGTGAGCTGGTCATTTCACTGTCCCTGGCCATTATCATTTCCAAAGTGTTGATGGCTGGGTGAGCAACTGACTTCCCCTCTCCTGCCTGACTTTTGCTAGAAGAAAGAAAAACTTCTAAAACGAAATGTGGGAGGGTTGTCAAATCCAAACCCTGAAATGAAGAGGTATTTCTGCATAGTTCTAAATTTTTATCATGTTGTGACCAAACAAAATGGTTCTTCTGTGTGTTACATTAAAACTGATTTTTAAAAATCTATCTTTCAGCAGCCCAATAGGTCTCAAGAACTTTCAAGCCCTTTAAACAACAGTTCCAGCAACCAGTGATTCCCCACCTTTATAAATGAATAAAGCCTACAGATTAACATTTCCCACTGAAAAGGAAATTGGGTCCACACAGGGTAACACAGGTGGCTGGGTATATAAAAAGGTTTGGCAAGTAGACAAGTGGGCCATCATGCCACATGTATTTAACAGCTCAGGAAAAGCTTCAAGACAACACCCTCTCACAGGGACTGATGAGTAGAGGGGCCCTGTGTGTAATCCCGGAGCTGAGTCTGAGCAACTGTGCCTGCAATTCCTAAGTGATGCATTTGACTATAATCAAAGTATCACTTTATGCTCAAGGAGTACTTGTTGGGGTAACTAGCTGAGACATAGCTGGTCCTAGGACACAACTGTGAATTCCAATGTCAAGCTATTCAGAAAAGCCTTTAAGACAGTAACACTAAGAAGAGATATTTCATCACTGTCATCATAAGACTTTACTCTATGTGGTCATTACAGTGTGTCACTCACAATATGTATGATGTTCCCTTCTTGTAAATTAGGAATAGGGTACTCACTCAGGTTCCTGGCCTGAGTTTTGCACAACAGAGATAGGTGTGCTCAAGACATCCATTTATTTGGAAGAAGATACAGAGATGGGAACAACTGGTTTCAGGACAAGGGAGTTCATGTAGGCACAATTCTAAATAAGAAGCAAAACTAATTGAACAGGGACTCCATGCCATGAGGCTAAACCAATGTGGCATGTTACTTTAAGAGAACTGTTGCTGTGGGAGGAGGTGTACATAAGTTAGATGTAGGAAATAGGAATGTATGCAGCTGTAGGAATGTGTTTTGTTATCTGTTGGAGACTTCAATAAATGGATTTTTGGACTTTAAACAGAGGCTTTATTGATTAAACATTAAAAAACTGGTGACAAGGATGGCTTCTTAATCAACTGGCACCATTTTTGCAAAGTCCAGGTGAGCCTTCAATTGCTTTTACTTTATGAATCTGGATGTTTGATAATTACCTGCTTGCAATCAGTGATACAGATGTGTCTGAAGAAAGAAAACTTGCACTGCTTATTTACTCTTTAGGAGTAGAAGGATAATGTATTTTTTATACATTTCCTCTTGCTAGTGATAAATATGAGACTGCTCTTGCTGCATTGAAGAATTGTTTTGTGCCCAAAGTGAACGTAGTAGTTAATGGTTATAAATTTCATCAGTGTGAGCAGAAACTGGGGGAACCAACATTACAATATATTGCTCCTTTGAGAGACTTAATTGGTCCCTGTGACTTTGGAGAGCTGGCTGACGAGTTGATTAGTCTAGAAGGTTGAAAGAACAAATGTCCTTCGTATAAGAGACTTGCTACTTTTAGAGCCTGAATTGTCTTTAGAGAAAGCAATAGCTGCCTCCCGAGAAGGCTTACTAGATAAACCAGAATTGGAGCAAAAAATTAATAGTAATATATCATGGTTTATTTATTTTCAATTAAAGAATCTAGCCTCTTCTATAAACTTAAAGGACATTATGAAACAACCAAAGACTGCATTTGAACAAATTATAGATAGGAAAGGCCTTTCAAATAAAGGAGTAATCTCCAAAATTTATAATATTTTGCTACGAAACCTTAAACTTAAAACCTTAACATATCAGTCAAAATGGCACCAAGACTGTGACAAAATATTATCAAAAGAACAATGGGAAATATTATGGTCCTCTAAAATATTTAATTCATCAACAATTAATATTAAACGGGGGCGGAGCAACGCTTGGAAATGGTGGCTGCTCCTTTCTAGAGCTCTGGGCCCGGCCTGCTTCCAGCCTCAAAACAAAGCCATAAAAGCATCCTGATATGATGGGAAAGACAGGGGCAGGTAAGCCAAAGCCTCCCCACGCGCAGTCAGCCACAGTTAAAGCTTTTTTTGCCCCTGAAGAAGCCAAAAACTGCAATAAATCTTCAGCAGAAAACGGAGCTAAAATGGCCGACGGGGAAAGCAGTGTGGTGGGGTTAACAAAACAAGAGTTCTCAAAAGCTATCCAAATATTGGAAAGCAATATTATTGCCACCATTTCTGAAAAAATAGATGAAAAGATAAACAGCAGCCTAGAGCCCATTACAAAGCAACTCAAGGACATTAGTGAAACTATAGCTGCTGTTACTCAAACAGCTGAAAAAGCCCTTGAACTAGGGATTAATCTGCAAAAAGATTTAAATCAAACCCAGCAAATAGAAGAAGCACTATCAGTGAAAATAATCGACTTGGAGATGAAAATTAAAGCTAGAAATCTGAAGATGAGGGGTCTCCCTGAAAATGAGGAAGAACATACAGAGCTTCCCATTTTTATAATGTCCTGGCTTGCAGAAGTACTCCAACTGGAAGAAGGGGTTGCTCCCAACATTGAAGCTGCTTTTAGATTGGGATCTAGGGCAGCAAATAAATCACGCCTGCCAAGAGATATTTTGGTAATCTTTGGAGACCTACGATCAAAAGAAAAGATTCTAAGAGAGGCGCGCAGACGTGGATATTTGCTCTACAAGAACAAAGAAATTCAAGTGTTCCCTGATCTGCCATCAGAAATATTAAAAATGCGCAGAGACCTAAAGCCAATTACCAATGCACTTGCAAAAGCTAACTTGAAATACAGGTGGATTGGATCGACTTCCAAGCTCTCAGTGCTTCATGATGGAAATCTGATTGTTGCTAAGGATTTGGAAGAAGGACATGCTCTATTAAATACTTTGAACCTCACTGCTGAGCATAACCCACCTTTGAAAGATCTACAGGAAGAATCCAAGATACCAAGAAAGACTGAGAGTTGGAAGAGAGTCAGCTCTGCTTTGCAAGACAAACGTTGAAAACTAATCGCATGCAGTCAGCAGACCCAGGGTGCCTTTGTTACAAGACAAACTTTATGATCACAAAGAGGTTGGAGTGGAGGCCGGGATTCAGAGTCTAGGCAGTCTCCCCCCTATTTTCCTTTTTTGTCTCCTGGTTTAGGGCTGTAAAGCTCTTTTGTTTTCACCTTGTTGTAAGGTGGAAATCAGGGTGGCATATGTTATTTCAGTCAGCCGTTGCTGACTTTTCTTTTTTCTTTTGTCTTATCTTTTTCATTTTCAATCTAGTAAAAATTGTTGCTGTAAAGGATAGAAAAGGGGAGAGAGGGGGGGAATTAACAGAGGGAGGGAATGGAATTAGGGAGGGGGTGGAAGGAATTGGAAAATTGTCCTGGGGATTTGAGGTTTTGACTTGGTTGGGATGTATTGGTGTGTTAATGGATTTGATTTATGAAATCATAGTTCAAAACTGGCCACTGAACATACAAGTGGTGTTCTCTTTGTTTAGACTAACAAAAGCACAGGGAGATCTGATGGCAGATTTAGCTACATTTTTTGCTATGCACTATAAGATGATGGGGCCAAAATTAAGAGGGTCTAAAAGAACTTTGTTATATTTTCACCCTAGCCAAAATAATATTGATCTATCGCTAGACTTCTTACATAGATAATGGGTGACCAGAAATATAAAATTATTTCGGTAAATTGTAGGGGTCTAAACAATAAAATCAAACTTAAAAGAATATCAACTGCCCTTACAAGACAGAAACCTTCAATATTATTTCTTCAAGAAACACATCTGAAAACCTCTAACCTGCCAGTTTTTAAGACTTGCTGGTTTAACCAGCAGTTTCAATCCCCTGGGTCATCAAAATCCAGAGGGGTGGCTATACTATTCTCAAAAGAAACTAATTTTTCTTTAAAGGAATCAAAAATAGATCCACAAGGCAGATTTTTATTTTTAAAGGGCAGTTTAGATCATATGCTGCTAACATTGGCTGTAATTTATGCACCAAATCAAGACCAAATAAGCTTTATAGACAACACCCTAACACTTTTAAACTCTTTTGCAGAAGGAGAAATAGTTCTTGCTGGGGACTTCAACTTTATTATGAATTATGATTTGGACAAAACCCGAAAACACCACTGCCATCAAGTTAGGAGGACAGGTATCTCTGAACTATCAGGTATAATAAATAAGGCAGGCTTACAAGACATTTGGCGTATCCAACACCCAAGCACAAGGGATTATACTTACTACTCATCTGTTCATAACGTATATACACGAATAGATTATATTTTTTTGACACCTAAACTCTGTGATCTAGTTTGTTCAACTGATATAGGTGAGAAACTATGGTCTGATCATGCTTGGACGGAATGTGTTTTCAGTTTAGGGTGTAAAATGCAAAGGAAAACAAATTGGAAATTAAATACTTCACTTTTATTCAACAAACAAATCTATTCAAAAATATCCTCAGATATAAAGCAATATTTTGAACTAAATGCAGCTTGCGGTGTCTCCCAAGAACTGGTGTGGGACGCTATGAAAGCTGTTCTTCGGGGGCAAATTATATCAGCAGCCTCCTATCACAAAAAACAAAGAGAGAAAACTAGAAACGAGATAGTTGCCAAAATTAAAAGCTTGGAGCAGGAACATAAGAAATCTTGTAGCAAACTGATTTATAAACAGTTAACCTTAGAAAGGAAAGCCCTAGAAAGCTTAGAAACTGCTCAGATTCGGAAAAAATTACTTTATGTTAAGCAAAAATATTGGGTCAGGTCACCTAAATCCACTAAACTCCTTATTAAAAAAGTTAAAGAGAAAACCATGACATACGCCATAAAGGCTATCAAAGATAAAGCAGGACAAATGCATTCAAAATCTGAAGAAATAGTAAATATTTTTGCAGATTTTTATCAGACTTTATATACCTCAGACTCGCCAGAGCCTGCTAGGTTAATAGATTATATATCTAATAGAAACCTAGTTAGTAGCATTTCAGATGAACACAAATCAATCATGGAACAACCAATATCAGAATCAGAAGTTAAATTGGCAATTAAATCGCTCAAAAATAACAAAGCCCCTGGAAGGGACGGTTACCCTCCAGAATTCTACAAAAAATATATAGATCTGATTCTAACCCCATTGACAGATACTTGCAACTTTGTACTGAAGTCAGGCAAGATCCCCCCATCCTGGAAGGAGGCAGAAATTACTGTGATACCTAAAAAAGGCAAGGACACTACTGACCCCAAATCATATAGGCCAATTTCCCTTTTAAACCAAGACCAAAAAATTTTCACTTCTATACTAGCAAAAAGACTAACCTCCTTTATCACTAATTATATACATCTGGATCAGGCCGGCTTTATGCCCACGAGAAATCTCTTTGACAATATAAGAAAAACCATAGATTTAATTAACCATTGCACCCTAAAAAAGCTACCAGCTTTTCTACTATCGTTGGACGTGGAGAAAGCGTTTGATAGGGTGGAGGTCCCTTACTTATTAGGCTTACTTGAGCACATGGGATTTGGCAGATATTTTTTACAAGCTATCAGAGCACTTTACGACTCTCCTAAAGCCATAGTAAGAGCCAATGGTACTTATTCACCAGAATTTCAAATTAGAAGAGGTACCAGACAAGGTTGCCCCCTTTCCCCTATTTTATTTGCCTTAGCCATAGAACCCTTAGCAACATCAATAAGATTACACCCCAACATAAAAGGAATCACGATTGGAAAACAAACCTATAAGACTAGCCTCTTTGCAGACGATCTAGTGTTGTATTTAACAGACCCTAGTAGCTCATTACCAGCTGTGGAAAAATGCTTAACAGACTTCAAATTGGTCTCCGGTTTGGCCATTAATCACCTAAAGTCTGAACTATACCCCATGAATTTACAGCAAGACACTACCCAGTTCATTAAAACAAACTACAAATATAAGTGGATTAAATCCAATTGGTCCTATCTTGGTGTAAAAATACCATTAAATTTGAATGAAATATGGGACTTGAATTTCAATGAGCTCTATATTTCTTTATCTAGAACATTAAGTAGCTGGAAAAGGCTACAACTAACTTGGCTAGAAAAAATCAACTTAATAAAAACTTTAATACTCCCACAGATACTATTTTATTTTCGAGCACTACCCATCTTTATTAAACCACACACCTTAGAAAGATGGCAGAAACTGCTGAATAAATTTATTTGGGCAGGAAAAAAGCCTAGGATTAGTTTTGTTACCCTGAGAAGTCACACCAAACAGGGTGGGTTAGGAATGCCTGATATTAGACTGTATTATGAGGCTACCCAACTTACTTACCTGGTCCTTATGTTGCAGTCTGACTTTAAGGCTGACTGGAAAGCTATTGAACAGCACTACACACTACCCAAAACAATGCAGGAAACTATTTGGAACTCAGCACCTGAACGTCCCAAGGCAATTAAAAACCACTTACTTTTAGCTCCGGCACTAGGGATTTGGGACAAAAATAGGGCTTCAGTAGCACCGTCCTTTTCTCCTTTTTCATGTTTTACAGGACAAAAGTGGTTTATACCTGCCCTCAGTAAAGACTCCTTTGCAGAATGGAAATCTAAACAGCTTACAACGTTTGTCGATATAACCTCAAGAGGGCAGCTCTTATCTAAACAACTGATTGAAGCACGGTTGCAAGCCAAGATTTCTTGGCTCCAATACCTGCAGGTTCAACACCTTATAGCTGCTCCTGAGATACAAAGCTCCCTAAAGCGTGAGATAACTGAATTTGAAGAAATACTGAAATCAGGTGGCAGTGGAAGTAAGGGTCTTCTATCAAAGATTTACAAAATAATGTTGAAAGCCCAAAAAAGCAAGCCTTATTCATACCAACTGGCTTGGGAAACATACTGCGGTATTAAATTTTCTGAGGCACAGTGGTCAAGCATTTGGAACTCCCCAATATTTAAGACTAATTTAATTTCTGTAAAGTCACAATCTCAAAAACTTTTGACACGTTGGTATATCACTCCTCAGAAGCTTAACTATGCCAATAAAATAATATCGCCCAAATGTTGGAAAGGATGTGGTGAGGTGGGGTCCTTTATTCACTGTTGGTGGACATGTCCTTTGATAAGCAAATTTTGGTCCGATGTAACAACTGTTATCAAACAAATGTTGGGTATTATAGTTCCTTTTAAACCTGAAACAATTTTACTTAACTTATGGTCAAGCTATGATATACCCACTATTATAAGGAAAAGGGTGGCTATGCTTTTAGCTGCAGCTAAAACAGCCATCGCTTTGAGGTGGAAGGACCCTAGACCCCCTACACTACCCCTGTGGTTTAACAAAGTTTGGGACCAGTATTACATGGAGAAGGTAACATATCAAATCTGTTGTTCTGAATCGCCAATGATACAATCAGACTTTTGGGAAGACTGGCTTCCAGTACTAGATCATTTGATTACAGAAGACATTGGTCCCAGCAAAAAATATCCAATAGACCCTTTCTTATTGTAACCTTAATAGTGTGAAACTTTTGGCTCTCCAAATATGTACGTTTTATTGTAGGCTACATGTAGGCACTTCAAATCTCTCTCTCTCTCTCTCTCTCTGTTTTTGTTTTACCAATTTACCTGTACTGTTAAAACTTGTTTACTTTTGTTTACTGTTGATAAATTTGTTAAATCAAAAAATTGTTGAAAAATAAAAAATGTTGTAACAATTAATATTAAACTACAGTCCTATAAGATATTAACAAGATGGTATCTTACACCCAAAAAATTAGCAGCTATTTACTCTCACAGTTCATCTTTATGTTGGAAAGGATGTGGGGATACAGGATCATATATACATTGCTGGTGGAAATGTCATTACATAGAAGAATTCTGGAATACACCAAATCTTGCACCAAATCTTTTTGTTAACTGGCTACAAAATACCAAAGAAACCTGAGCTGATATTTCTGAATCAATGGGATGATATACAGATCCCACCAATTCGACGAGACCTCATCAATGTCTTCTTAATGGCAGCAAAAAATTTAATTGCTTTAAAATGGAAATCACATACTGTACCAACAATTACCAGTTGGTATTCTAAAATATGGGACCATTTTTTATTTGAAAAAATCAATGATGGAATCTATCAAGCTGAAAATTTCCCCCAAACAACAAATTTTATGGAAAAATTGTTCCCTTTTTATATCCTCCCAATAAAATATACCAAACAATCCTGAATCTATAATTCAAAATATATCAGATCATTCAACTTGAATTTGTCTTTCCATGTTTTACCCTTCTCTGTTATGTAGTTTTTAACAATTTACCCATGTTGTATTTCATATTGTAAACAGTTTTGTTAATAATTGAAATAAATATATATATATATTTTAAAAAAGAGAGAGAGAAAGCAATAGCTACTGCAATTCAAAATAAGGCAGCTTTGAATGAAGTTAAGTTCGGCACTGGAAATATAATGCCAAGTATGGATCTGTTGCAGAAAGCTCCATTGCAGACTCAAGATTCTACTAAGGAAACTACTGAAAAGTTATGGAGTCAGTGATGCAGAATGTCAATAATAACATACTTTCATTGTGGTTCTATGCAGCATCTTCTAAATTATTCTCTGTGTCCTGCAAAAGCAGCTCTGTGTAACTATTTTAAGGAGATTGGACATTTTGGTAAGGCCTGTTGTAGCCAACAGAATGTACCATTAGTGGAACTAAAACTGCAGCTATGTTCTATTCTAACATATATAACGAATGCACTGCATCAGGGACCCCTGTTGGGCATGTAGGGCAGTGTGTGTGATCTCCAAATAACCAGGTAGGTAGTGAGACTAGATATACTAGGCCACAGGATCAAAGTATATTTATTTATTTTATTTTATTTTTAAAAAAAATTATTGGTGAGTTTGAATTTCCAAATTTGATACATACATTCCCTTCATATCTAATTAGTTCTGTTCCCCACCCTTTTCCTCCCCCCTCCCTATTGACTTCCAACAGCTTTCCAACCCTTACCCACTTTTGTTGCTTAATACTATTTCACTTATATTTTTCTGCAACACATAGATCGTAATATCTCTTACTCTAAGCATGTTCTAGTTCTTTTATGCATATTCTCTATCAAATATACTATCAATATAGTATTTGTTGTATACTATTCCATACAATATAACCTAGCATGCATTATAATATAACATCCCAATATAGTATACAGTGTAATATACTAACACCAAACATCATAATATATGTAATGTATAGTATAAATTTTCTAATGTATCCATTTTACTTTTCCTTTGTTAAACTATATAATCTAAATCAAATTTCCTTAATCATAATATTAGCTTAGATTGTTATACTTAAATTCCCCCCTTAATGGTAAAGTCACTTTTCTCCTCCATTTACAACACCGCCCTTTAAAAATTCTCAAACTGCCACAGTTCTCCTTTCACATCCCATTTTTTCTCTAAATATTGTTTCAATTTCCCCCAATCAGCAATATATTGTCCTAGGTCAAGATCTTTAAGCTTTCTTGTCATTTTGTCCATTTCTGCCATGTACAGCAATTTATAAATCCAGTCTTCTACGGTTGGTATTTCTTGTACTTTCCACTTCTGCGCGTACAAAAGTCTTGCCGCTGTAGTCATGTAAAATAGCAATGTTCTCTACTGCATTGGAACAACTTCCATCCCCAAGTTCAGTAGCAACAATTCAGGATTCTTATTTATTTGAATTTGTAAAATCTCATTAATTACTTCAATTATATCTCCCCAATATTGCTTAGCTACTTCACAAGTCCACCACATATGATACAATGATCCTTCATGCTTTTTGCATTTCCAGCATTTATCAGATATATTCGTATTCCCTAGCGCAATTTTCTTCGGTGTTAAATACCATCTGTAGATCATTTTGTATACATTCTCTTTAATATTCGTACAAGTTGAAATCTTCAGTATATGTTTCCACAGGTGTTCCCACGCCTCCATTGTTATTTCTTTATGAAAGTTTATTGCCCATTTCACCATTTGGATTTTAACTGTTTCATCCTCCGTATGCCATTTCAGAAGTAATTTATAAATCTTAGATATTTCTTTCTTGCCTTCATGTAACATCACTTCTTCTAGTTCAGAATTTTCCATTCTTATACCTCCTTTTAAGCAGTCCGAATTATAAAGATCTCTGATCTGTCTATATTGAAACCATCCATAACAAGGAGACAACTCTTCTTCTGTTTTTATTCTTAACATTGAATGCTGTACTTGTGTTATCTCCTTGTAGGTTAGACGTTGCTGCTCATTATCGACAGTTCTCGAATCTATTACTTCATACGGAACCACCCATGAAGGAATTCCATCTTCCATGTAAACCTTATATTTTTTCCAGACTGTGAAGAGGCTTCTCCGAATGTAATGGTGCAAAAACCTTGAGTCCGCTTTTACTTTATCATACCACATGTATGCATGCCATCCAAATAGTTTTTTATGTCCCTCCAAGGCCAGCAATTTACGATTTTTTAACATTATCCAATCTTTTAACCATACCAGGCATATTGCTTCATAATATAGTCTTATATTGGGCAGTTGGAGGCCACCTCTTTCCTTCACATCCTATAATACTTTCATTTTCACGCGTGGTTTCTTGCCTGCCCACACAAAGTCTGAAATTTTCCTTTGCCATTTATCAAACTGTTTTGAGTCTCGAATAATTGGAATTGTTTGCAACAAGAACATCACTCGTGGTAAAACATTCATCTTTACTGCTGCTATTCTTCCCAACCATGATAAATTCAATTTATTCCATTTTATCAAGTCTCTCTCTATTTGTATCCACAGTTTCTCATAGTTGTTTTTGAATAAATCTATATTTTTCGCAGTCAGTTCGATACCCAGATACTTTACTTTGTTAGTTACCTCACAGTCCGTTGTCACCATTAGTTCTTGTTGCTTCTGTTTGGTCATATTCTTGCATAGTATTTTAGTATTTTACTTCTTTTTATTCACATAAAATCCAGCTAGATCTCCAAATTGCTTTATTTTCTCTATTACCTTTGGCATGTTTTCGATTGGATCTTCTACTATTAACATTATGTCATCCGCAAATGCTCTGACCTTGTAGGAAAATTCCTTTATTTTTATACCTCGGATTGTATCATCCTCTCGTATTTGAACCATCAATATTTCCAAAACCAGAATAAACAACAATGGAGACAGAGGGCAACCCTGTCTTGTTCCTTTGCTTATTTTCAATTTTTTAGTTAAGTCCTCATTCACTACAATCGCTGCACTTTGGTCTCTGTAAATTTCTCTAACCGCTTGTATGAACCTTTCTCCCATTTGCAGCTTTTCCATAGTGGCAAACATAAAGTCCCAGTTCAGGTTGTCAAATGCTTTTTCTGCGTCCACGAAGAAGAAACCAACTTCCCTATCACAATGCTTGTCATAGTATTCAACAGCATTTATTACTGTCCTTAAATTGTCTTTAATTTGTCTATTAGGTAAAAATCCTGCCTGTTCCTCTGCAATGAATTCCACCAGCCATCCTTTTATTCTTTCTGCCAAAACTTTTGCAAATATTTTATAGTCATTGTTCAATAACGAAATTGGCCTATAATTTTTAACATTGGTCAAGTCCAGTCCATCTTTCGGAATCAGTGATATGTTAGCTTCGTTCCATGAATCCGGAATTTTTTGGCCTTGCATAGTTTCATTCATTACCTCTCTCAAAAAAGGTGCCAATTCGTTAGCCATCACTTTATAGAACTTTGCTGTTAGTCCATCCGGTCCCGGTGCTTTCCCCAATTTCGTTGATTGGATGGCCTCTTTTATCTCTTCCTCTGTCACTTCTCTGTTTAATTTTTCTTTCCATTCCTCCGACATCGTTGGTAGTTTCATTTTCTCCAGGTATTCCTCTATTGAACCCCTGTTCACGACTTTTTTCTGGTACAGTTTTGCATAAAATTTATAGAAGGCTTTACTGATGGCTGTTTGGTCCAATAATATTCTATCTTCCTCTCGGATTTTAATTATAGTTTTCTTCTCTTTTTTCTTTTTCAGTTGCCAAGCTAGGTATTTGCCAGGTTTATTTGCGCCTTCAAATATTTTTTGGTTCATTTTTTTCAAGTTCCACTCCAATTCTTTGTTGTTCATTGCCGTCAATTGCTCCTGCAATATTTTTATATCCTGATATATTCGCTTCCTCCCTGGTCTTTTCTTAAGTTGCATCTCTTTGGCTCTTTTCCATTATTTCCTTTCTTTTTTCTTCTTTTCTCCTTCTATCTCTTCCGTTTAAGTCCATCAGTATTCCTCTAATTACCGCTTTGTAGGTGTCCCATACCTTGTGAGTTGACACATCCTTATTTATGTTGTATTGTATAAAGAACTTGGTCTCCTTTCGCAGCCATATTGTCTTCTATCTGCAGCAAGTCTTCATTTATCCTCCATCCTCTTTTTTTAAATATTTTTCCCGAATCTCCACATAATTGGGTTATGATCTGAGCTTACCTTAGGCATAATCTCCACATCTCTAGTCCACAACGTCAAGTCTTTGGAAGCCCAGATCATATCAATTCTTGATAGTGTAAAATGTCTTGCAGAATAAAAAGTATATTGTCTATTTTTAGGATTTTGTCTCCTCCATACATCCTCCAGACTTTCTTGCTCTTTGATCGCAAAAAATGACTTTGGCAAAAGTCCTCTTTTTTTCTGTGCAATTTTAGATTTCTTGTCTTCTTCCAAGCTTGTAACTCCGTTAAAGTTGCCCGCCATAATTATTTGGTCATAAGTCAACTCTTCTAGTTGTCCTTGCAAGTCCTTAAAAAAGTTTTCTTTTGCGCCGTTCGGTGCATAAATTCCAATCACCAAAATCTTTTTTGAGTTCCAAATTATTTCCACCGCTAGATATCTGGCTTCTACATCTCTTAAAACTAGTTTTGGCTGCAGCTCCTCCTTTATGTACAGTGCAACTCCTCTCTTCTTCTTTTTGGAGGCAGCTGCAAATTCATTTCCCAGTTTTGCCAATTTTAAATACTTTAAGTCCTGTTTTCTTTTCTTTTCTTTTTGTAAAATTTTTATTTTTTAATATCTAACATAAAAAACTACAAAAGACTACAGAAGTATAAGGGAGAAAAAAAGGAAGGGGGGACTGGGAAAAAGGGAAGAGCAACATATAAACAACAAACGCTACACTACATGTCTTGTATTCCCTTCATGCTGCAATTTTTCTTAAAAGTTAACTTTCTAATATGCTATCAGATTGGTAGATCTTATACAATACAGACTATATTCAGGATCAGGTTTTCCTCCCCCCCCTACGTCTCGGTCTCAGTTCTCTCTGCGCAGCTGGAGCACCTGCGCCCGCTCTCTCCTCCCCGCCACTTTCCCCTTCAGACTTTGGACTTTCTTCTTGCTGGAACTCCTGATGGTTGAACAAAAAGTCTGTCAGCTGCGCTTCCGATGTAATCTTGTAGGTTTGATCCTTATATCTAAACCAGACGCCTTCTGGAAACAACCATTTATATTTTACATCACATTTCCTCAAGAAAGCTGCAAGTCCTTTATACTTAAATCTTCTTTTACGAGCCAAAAATGGAACATACTTCAATATTTTAACCTTATTGCCCAAATAATCCAAGTCCACATTGTAAGAATTATATAAGATGGTGTCCCGAGTCTTCTTAGATGAAAAGTCAATAATAATCTCGCGAGGCAGCTGACGCTTCATTACATACTTTGAAGATGTCCGCCAGACTTCCAAAATATCGCTTTTTAACTCTTCTTTAGTTGCCTTTGCGAATGGCACCAAAAGTCCAGACACCAAATCTTTTAAATTTTCACTTTGCTCCTCTTTTACATTCTGAAGATGCAGTACCGTTTGGGCACGGTCCACTTGCAATCCTATTATTTGATTCTCCAAAAGCCTCACTTCCTTGCTTGTTGCATTCATGAGTACTGCGTTCTCGTGTGCGGACTGCTCTGCTCCGGTTGCTGTTTCTTTAATGGTTTTCACTTCGCTTTCCACTGAATCAACCTTTTGCCCCATTTCATTCAGTTTCGCTACAAAGGGCTGCACAGCATCAAAGACGGCTCATCTCACCATCTCTTCCAAAGTTTCCCCCTTCCCCTATAACGTCGCCATCACCGATTTACTCATTGCTGGGCTTTGCTTTTTTGTCGCCATCTTAGAGGGGGGGGGCGCCAGCTAAGTTCCGAAACTCCGTGAAGGGGAAGAAATCCGCACCTTCTTAGCTTCAACTCCCACCAATCCTTCGCATACGCTTAGAAATCAGAATGGATTCGCTTACTTACAGGTTTTCACCTTAAATCTGCTTATTGCCGTTCTCCATGGCCCAGCTGCACGCGATGTGCTGTGCAAGTCTGCCGGCCTCCGCTGGAGCAAACGGGCAATTTACCCCCTGCATTGCTTTCAGGGGGTTCTTCCCACTGTGCTTCGGACCCTGTCTCCCTCACTGGGAGTCCTGGGGGTTAACCCTCGTGGGTCAACTGCCCGTCCTTCCAGTATTTCCCATCTATATCTAATTTTCAAGTCCTTTAACATTTGGACCAGCTCTCTGTATTTCTTCCGCTCCACCAACACCGATCTGGGCAATTCTTTCATGATTCTCACCACCTTCCCATCGACTTCTAGTGGTTCTTGGAATTGTTTGCTTACAATTGTCTCTCTTATACTTCTCGTCGTAAATTGCACAATCATATCTCTTGGTAACTTCCTCTGTGCTGCAAATTTTGAATTAATTCTGTATGCCACGTCCAGGAGAGCTGCAATCTCCTCTTCCTCTCTTCCCAGGTAGCCTGCCAAAATTTCTGAAATCTGTTCTTGAGCTGATTTTTCTGTAATCTCCGGAATTCCGCGCATTCTAAGTTGTTTTTCCATTTGTTTACATTCAGCTGCAGTCATTCTTCCCTTCATTCCTCTCATCTCTGTTCTCTGCACGTCTGTTAAGGTGTCAACTGTATTCTCTACTACCACTTACTCTCTGCTGTGTAGCTTGCAGGATCAACGTATATTTAAATCAACCTAACCTTTAAAGATCATAGTGCCTGTCAACAGCATAGAACATATGGGCTCACATCTTCATCAAGCTACAAGAAATCATTGCTTCATCTTTAAAAGTTGTTTTGGCAACAAGATTGGCCTTTTAGAAAGCATGCCAAAATAACCCTGCTTTATGGAGAAGCAATGAACACGTTTTGGGACTTGTTATGTTACAAATTAATGGGGGGGAAGTGTTTTTTTTAATCACATTCAGCACAGTGTACTTGGCTGGCATGGATGTTGGAAGAAGGTAGAGACAAAATCTAAAGCATGAAATGGGATAGGAAGCTTTCCCACTAAGGACAAGCTCACACTTCAGAGCTCAGACAAACAATAAAAGTATTCATAGGAAATAATGCCCCTTAATTTGAAAGTGAACAGAAAAGCAGAGCTGTCCCTGTTGTGAGCACGTATTTTCTGAATTTTTCCTTTAACATTCATTTGCAAAGCCACTAGGTATTCTCCTACTTTGAGAGCACATTAGATCCATCATACACTATTATTTCCTTTCCAAACAACTTTCAGTTACTTTGCCTCCAGGCAAGCTGCTCAAGATGGAGGGAAATGGCCTTTTGCCGAAATAGCTAGGCAAAAGTTTTCAAAAGATGACTCTTCAGAGCAGATCAAAGCTCACTGCCATTACAGCCTGTTGCAGAAAGTTAGATGTGTCATTAGTAATGTGACGTATGTGATATAATATTGTGTCAGGCATTACAGTTTAATTAGAGAAACCCTTGGCCAAACTCATGTAACCTCTTGCCTATTACTTAAGACCAAATGAAATGGAAATGTGACATTTCACAGGCATTGTGAATGTTTCCTTTCATCTACTTTTGCAGGCTGTACACAGAGATTAAGAATACATCTGCCCTTTTATATTAATTGTTAACTGGCATATGAATTATCAGTCTTCCTTTTCATATTTCAAGCTACATATTATGAGTAATACCTTGTCCTAAAAAGCATTTCACTCATTCCAAAAGAACAAAAGTTTTTTATAGTGCTGAAAGTTTCTGAATTGGAAAAACTTATTTTTTCACATTA
The DNA here is from genome assembly GCF_028583425.1 of Eublepharis macularius. Lineage (NCBI taxonomy): Eukaryota > Metazoa > Chordata > Lepidosauria > Squamata > Eublepharidae > Eublepharis > Eublepharis macularius. The sequence continues at coordinate 85,109,705 of NC_072794.1, read as the reverse complement.
TTTATAGTCTGCCTTTCTCACTAAGACTCAAGACAGATTATACAATATAAATCAATGTAAACAATACAACGATACATTTAATAAGCAAATAATAAGCAAATACAATGATACATTTAATAAGGAACTGCAAAATTTTGAAACGCAGCTGTCGTCTGAACAAGCGATATCGAATACAACATGTTAACAGAGAAACTTATTACATCAGTAGAAAACAGTGCATTTTTCTCTACCAATATGTTGTGATGTAGCCCTACTTCCATTGTAAAATGCTCTCCTGAACATTTTTGTTTTACATAGTCTGTGAAGTGCCAGGATCGTAAAAGACTTCCTGACTTTCTTAGGCGGGCCATCCACAGGGTGGGGGCCACTACAGCAAAGGCACATGTGGGAGCAGTTATTGATCTTTCCCATCTGTAGGGTGGCACCTGCACAAGGTCCTGATCAGATGAGTGAAGTGGTTGTGATGGGACAAAAGTGGAGAAGCGGTCTTGCAAATATGAGGATCCAAGGCCATGAAGGGCTTAGTGGATAATAAGCAATACCTTGAACTGAAGATAACGAGTGGCTGCAGAACAGGTGTAATATGCACACTCTGTCTAACTCCCAAGTCTCCAAGTTGACCTCAAGGGGAGACGCAAGTAGAGAGTATTATAATAGAGCAGTCTTGATGCTACCATGGAATCAACCCAGGTGGCCAGATTGCCTGAGTTAAGGTAGGGGGGCATCTTCTGGGCTAAACCGAGCTAGAAAAAAAACAATATTTGTGGCTGAATTAACTTGCTTCTCCAGCAATATAACTTCCAGGCTTTTAACAGAGTTAGCTAGGTTCAACTGAAACCCATTAAAAGTAGGAAGGACAAGGTCCTTCAAGATCTCTGTCTTCCCAACCAGCATTACCTCTTTCTCATCAGTTTCAATTTGTTTGCTTTCAATCATTTAACCATACTGTATTGCCAGGGAATTTGGATACAGTGATACAAAGCTGGGTGTTATCAGCATATTGATGACATCCAGTTCCAAAGCTATTAATGATTTCTCCTAAAGGCTTTACACAGAGTTTGAATAACATGTGATTGCAACCTGTGGAACCCCCACAGGAGAATTCCAAATCCAAATATATCTAGCCTCCAACAGCAACCCTTTGAGTACAAATTGTGACAAACAATTTAGACCAGTCCAAGGCACATTGTCTGATGCTTACTTCTGCCTCCAAATGTCTCAACAGGATGGCATAATCTACTGTATCAAAGGCTGCAGATAAATTCAGTAGGAGCAACAAAGAAGAATGGCCTTTGTCTACGTTCAGCTGGAAGTCCTCAACTAAAGCCACTAGCACTGTCTTTGTCCCAAAGCATGGCCAAAAACCAGACTGAAAAGGGTCCAAAGTGGATGAGTTACCCAGGAAGACACAGAAGCGGTCTACTACTGTTCTCTCAATCACTTTGCCAAGGAAGTGCAGATTACAGACTGGGCAACAATCAGCCACATAATTTTTCTATAGGAATGTTTTTTTAAGTAGTGGACAGGTAACTGTCTCTTTGAATGGCAGAGGCAAGGTGCCATGAGTTATTGACAAATTTATGATGGACATTATAGACTTGTTAAAATGTGACTCTTACATGATCTTAGCAGCCAAAATGGACAAGAATCCAGATCCCAGGAACCTGTCAACATCCATTGCATTAAGTGAATGAAAATGTACAATAAGCAGACCAAACAATGTATTAGGTATTTCTTCCAGCTGACCTGTATTACAAGCAGCATCTAAATAAGAACTTATTCATGATATTTCATCAGCAAACTTTGCAAAGGCATCAACAGGAAATTGTCTGTTCCCAAGACAACAAAGCGTCAGATTTAGCGATCAGCATACGTCAAGATACAAGTGAGATGGCGAACTAGCTGGTGCAATGGTTGCAGAGACATATAAGTTCTTTGCCACTGTCACTGCCACATCACAGGTCTTCCAGCAGGTTCTAAAGAATTCTGCTGGATTCAATACAAGTTTTCCACCAAGGTCTTTCTAGCAGGATTTCCAGAACAAGAATGGCAAACAGTGGGAGATTGACCCGGAGGGGGGTGGGGCTTGCTGGCAACATAATACTCTCACTGGTGACACAAGGACATAACTTTCATTGTGACCAGAAGTGATATCACCATGTCGGCAACAACACTAGCACTGGGCTGAAACTCTATGGTTTAAACATAGAGTTTGACAATGCTTGAACACTGCCAATGACAAGATGTCATCACATTAGGCTGCTAGCAACAGCCCTCCCCATCCTCCATTTTTCTGCCACTGCCCTGCTGAACAGTGGCAGGAAGGGCCAGCCAGGGGTGGAAGATCACTAAAGTAGGAACCTGACAACCCTACTTTCCAGATGTCTTCCAGCCATCTTGAGATCACTCAGCTGCACACTAAGTCACAGATAGGTTTCTGCTAAGGTTTCCAGGTCCCCTTACCCTCCCAGCAGGAGAGGGGGAGAAGCAGCACTTACCTTGTGCCTTCCATGTGCCTGGTTTCGCGCACACATGCTTCCAGTGCTTGTGCGATGACATCACTTCTTGAAGTGACATCATCATGCCAGCTGTGGGAGCTCTCCTGCGCTCTGCACAAGGCCAATTCTTTGAGAATCAGCCTGTTTGGGTCCAAAATCGGCCCCAAAGCATGGGAGCACTCCTGCAGCCAATGCAACAAAGTGACATTGTCACATCCGCTGAGAGCATGTGTACTGTGCATGACTGCTCCTCCCGGTTGTTAAACCTCCAGAAGATTGCCACTGGCGGCCATCTAGGATCCCTAGCTTCCATCCTAGGGCAGAAGTAGTTGCAAGGAGCCAGTTTGGTGTAGTGGTGAAGAGCACAGCACTATAATCTGGAGAGCCAGGTTTGATTCCCCACTCTTCCACTTGAAGCCAGCTGGGTGAACTTGGGCTAGTCACAGTTCTCTGGAGCTCTCTCAGCCCCACCCACCTCACAGGGTGTTTGTTGCGGGGATAATAATGGCATACTTTGTAAACTGCTCTGAGTGGGCATTGAATTATCCTGAAGGGCGATATATAAATTGAATATTATTATTATTAAGGAGCAAACATCAACAGCTTTGAAAAGCTTCACATTCCAATTTCCTACTGTAGTCTCAATAGAATGAGTGTTTGGATTCCTAAAATCCCCCCAAGTATTCTGGAATCTAGTACGATCCATGAAGCTGTACGGACAGACCATTTTAAATTAGACCCAATTCATGCAGGGGGGTCTGTGCCATTGTTACCCTTGCTTTGAGTAGAATGGAGTCAGACCATGGTTCCAGCCAAATCTTCAACCTCAGAACAGGAGCTGCCCTCAAAGGCTCCATGCAAAACATTAAGTCCAAGGTGGCCTCTCTCAAATGATTTGAGAGATGCCCAGGGCAGCAAAAGAAGTTATAAAATCCTGGGTTGGCCCAGATGAGAACTCAGCATGAATGCTGACATCACCCAGACCTATATATCTATGAGACCCCAGCACCACATCTGAGAGAACACCTCCACCAACTTGCACTAACATTGAGAAGAAGTCCTTAAAAAACATTTAGGACTTCACATTTACAATTTATTATGAATTACATTTATATTTTATTGTATTCAAATTAAAACTTAAAAGAATGGTTTAAACCCAATAGTATTACTGAAGAAACTGTTAAGTATTGGTTGTAACTGGATGCCAGAGGAGTACAGACTCCACTCATCTTCCAGAGAAGCAAACAGAAGGACCGTGGGAATCATATTGCTGTGAGATCCTCAAAGGCCCAATGGATTGCAGCTATTGGACTCAGTTCAAAACCCAGCTCAGTCACAGACTCAACAAGTAGCCTTGGGCAAATAATTTTTCCATTATCACAAAAATAATAATATAAGAAGTATAAAGTGCTTTATTCACAAAAAAAGAAGTTAATAAATGATAAATTAAGCTACAAGGATTTATTAGGATACTCACACATGGTGTGCTTCTATGTCTAGTCACCAGCTGCGAGGCAAGGAAAAGATGGGCAATATATAGCTTTTCTGGGACAGGAAAATCGGGGCATTGGAAACTCTGAGCCAAAGTTTGTGATAATCGGTATGAAAAAACATAATGTCCTTTGTGTATAAAGTGCCCAGATATCAAGACATCAATAATTTGAAAAAATTTGTTGGATGGTTTAATTTGCAAGTTAGGGTATGTAAGGTATGTATACTGTGTGTGTATATTATGTGCTGTAAAGTCGCTTCAGACTTACAACCCTATGAATGAAAGACCTCTTTATCTTCCTATCTTTAACAGCCTTGCTCAGCTCTTGCAAACTGGAGGCTATGGCTTCCTTTATTAATTCATCTCATTTTGGGTCTTCCTTTTTGCCTACTGCCTTCAACTTTTACTAGAGTTATTGACTTTGCAGCAAGTGTTGTCTTCTTATAATGTGAACAAAGTACAATAGCCTCAGTTTAGTCATTTTAGCTTCTAGGGAGAATTCAGGCTTGATTTCATCTGGAACCCACTTGCCTTTTCGGTGGTCGAGTATCACATTTCAAATGAATCCATTTTTTTCCTGTCAGCTTTCTTCATTGTCCAACTGTATTTATTTATTCATTTGTTTATTTACATTATTTATAGTCTGCCTTTCTCACTGAGACTCAAGGTAGATTACACAGTGTGAGTTAGTACAGTCAATTTCAAGAATATTTCAATAAACAATGTAATACGGTCTATAAATCCAAATTTGCAAAGACTGAAAGCCAACACAATCAAAGAAAAACTGAAAACAGAGCATAAGCAATCCTAAGACTCAAACATTAAACAACATTAAACTACTTAGAACTACCCATTAGGCTCATGCCCAAAGCAACAAATAGTACATAGTAGCACATAGTAGTAAAGTCTATGGTTGGTTGACTGATTGATTAGATTTCTAGCAGGCTCAGGGTGGGTCACAACATCTCAATTACATAAAAACAAGAATATAAATACATAAGAAATATAAAATTTCTCCAAAATATGGCAGTCAGTATACAATCTAGCAATAACCCTTCATCACTGTGGATAGACACAGGGAGATCTGCTAAGATCCAAACAGCAGGAGTGAAAGAGTCAACAACCACAACAAGAAGGCCAGCAGGAAAATTCGCCCATGCCTTAACCATCACCATAGGCCTGGCAAACATCTCCATTTTACAGATCCGGTGCAACTGTAACAAATCCCAAAGAGCCAGAGTCTCTACGGAGAAAGCATTCCATCAGGCCAGTGTCAGAGCCAAAAAGATTCTGGCCCTGGATGAGGCTAGGCAAACGTCCTTGGGGCTAGGAATCACCAGCAGATGTTGGTCTGCTGAGCACAGTGCCCTCTGGGGAACATATGGTGAGAGATGGTCCACTAATTTGTTGATTCCAGTTTGCTTTAAAGGTTAGAATCAAAACCTTGAACCTTATCTGGAATGCAACCAGGAGCAAATGCAGCTGACGTAGCACAGGTTGTATGTGTGCCCTGGTCAGAGTCCCTGGATGGACACGCAACACTGCATTCCATGTCAATCTCAAGGGCAGCCCTGCATAGAGTGAGTTACAGTAATCCAATCTGGAGGTGACCATCTGGAGGTAGATCACTGTCAGTAGGTCGCCGGCGGAGAGATAGGGGACAAGCATACCAACGAGAGGCAAAGTGATACCTGCCTCCCAAGTGCTATCCTCTGTCCTTGATCGTGAAGAAAGGAGACTGGCCAAGGTTCCTATTCCTCTACTGATGCATCCCTCTAAGACCATTTCTTTACAGTACAGCCCTCCTATCTGAGTAAAAAAATATTCTTGAATAATTCAGTTTTGCATCATTTGCAGAAAGCCAGGAAGATGGGAGCTTTCCTGACCTCTTCAGGTAAGCCATTCCATAAGGTGGAGGTCACCACAGAAAATGCACATGCACAGGCAGCTGTTGATTTTGTCCATGTGCGAAGTGGTACCTGCAGAAGGCCAATCATGTACTACCTTGCACATCCATACCTAACCTAGTGGAACACTAGGTATGAATTATTTTGACCTTGGCCCCCAGCAACACATCTTTGTCCTCAATGATCTTTGGCTGCCCTTCCAAGTTTGTCTCCTGATCTCATGGTTCCACTCTCCCTTTTGATGACTGAGCCAAGGAATAGAAACCCTTTTAACAATGTGAATTTCTTCACAGTCAACCTTAAAATTGTATAATTCCTTGGCAGTCATTACTTTTGTCTTCTTGATGTTTAACTGCAATCCTGCTTTGGCACTGTCTCCCTTAACCTTCATCAGTAGTTGTTTCAAGTCTTCACTATTTTCTGCCAATAATGTGGTGTCATCTGTGTATCTCAAATTGTTTCCTTCCACCCATTTCCACTCGACCTAAATCTAATCCAGGTTGAACAGACAGTGAGATAATATACATCCTTGTCCAACACCTTTGCCCATTGGAAACCATTCTGTTTCCCCATATTTGGTCCTAATAGTAGCCTCTTGTCAAGAATATAGGTTACTCATCAGCACAATCAGATTTCTTTTAACACCATCCATAGGTTTTAATGATTCACAGTGGAAGGCTTTGCTGTAATCTATAAAACACAGGTTGATTTTCTTCTAAATTATCTGGTACTTTCCAGTAACCACCATAAATCTGCAACATGATCTCCAGTGCCTCTTTACTGAATCTGGCTTGCATATCTGGCAATTCTTTCTATATATAGTAAAAGTCTTTGCTGTAAAATTTTGAGTATTACTTTGCTTGCATGGGAAATTAAAGCAATGGTCCAATAAGTCACTGCAACATATGTCTTTTTTTTCAAAACTGGAATATGGATTTAACATTTCTGGTCTGTAAGCCATTGCTCTGTTTTCCATGTTTGCTGGCATATTCTTGTTAAAATTTTGATGGAGTCAGTTTCTGTAGCATGAAATTAATAGCCCATCTACTCAAGTAAGTAAACAAATTTCTTCATTAATTATTATTTATTTCATTTATACCCTGCTTTCTCCCTAATGGGTACCCAGCATGGCTTACATTATTCTCTTCCTCTTACAACCACCCTGTGAGGCAAGTTAGGCTGAGAGTGTTGTCTGGCCCAAGATCACCCATCAAGAAAGTAGAGAGTGGCAAGTCGAACCAGGGTCTCCCACTTTCTAGTCTGAAACTAAAACCACTACACTAACAGCCAGCCTCAGCTCACACATGAAGAAACTGAAGTCAGGAACTACAATGCCAAGACCACGGCAATACAGCCCGGAAAACCCACAACAACAAACTGAAATCTATCTATCTATCTATCTATCTATCTATCTATCTATCTATCTATCTATCTATCTATCTATCTATCTATCTATCTATCTATCTATCTATCTATCTATCTATCTATCTATCTATCTATCTATCTATCTATCTGTGAAAACATTCATACACCATCTATCCACACAGTTCAAGGTATTCAAGGCACAGGTATTACCCATGATCAGAATAAAAAGGCCAAGGATAAGTGTGACAGATATGAGTAGTTATAATAACATTTGATTGAATAACATTCCAGTTCCTCTTATCTTGGGGAACAGCCAATGAGACCTGGGAGAATGCTGGGGGAGCTGAGGTAGTTGAATTCCATTAAAGAAGTTAGTGAGAGTGGGGGAAAGGTGGGAAGCTGCTGAGGAGAGGCAATTTTGATAATAGCTGGTTGCTGACACCTGTTAATTTATATTATAACCATCCACAATTATAAGAGTGTGGGGTTATATGTGCATATCTTAACACCACTATTTTTGTGTGTTTTAATCATTCACTCCTGTGTTAAACAACTTGTAAATAAAAGTTATTATGGTTTTTGTTTTAACCTTGGCTGGCCTGAAGTTGAGGGGGAAATAAAACACATAAACATTCAGCATTCTGATCACAGCCAATGGTGGCAGCATATAGAGGGAGTAAACACTGAACTCCTTTTCCCCAACAGCCCTGGGCAGTAGCTGGTGCGAGATAATGAATCTAAGTGGAACTTCTGGGAAGAGGAGAGAGGGGACCTGGTGTGGATTTGGGTCAGGATTCTGCCTGATAAAAAGAAGTTAGACAGGTGGCATATTCACAACCTGTGAAGCCCCAAACCTGTGAAGGGAGGTTTATGGTGGATAGTAGTGCATAAAGGGGTCACAATAAGTGAATAGGGATATATACTAATATGTCTTTGTAAAGCTTTTCATTTTCATTTGTGGTCATTGTGAGCTTTCATTCTGCCTATTTTTGTTGCTCGTGTTCCCTTGTTTTTTTTTTACATCATTATAAAAATTTAATTTAATTTAATGCATTTCTAGCCTACCCTCCCTGCAAGCGAGCTCAGGGCACATAACATTAATAATATTACGATGACATAAAATACAATATAAAATCAATAATATAGTACAAGATATAAAATTAAAACCAAATCCAAGTGGTAATTTGTGATGTTAATACAGTATATGCCATTTTTACATTATATGCCATTTATATGCACTTAATGCAAAAATAACATTGAAAAACGACATTAATTTAAATTAAATTAAAACTACATTAATTTTAATGAAAAAATTTGCATGAGGAAACAAAAAATATCTTGTTAGTAAATAAAATGCACAGATTTGATTTGCAGAAGGAAAAACTAAAATCAAAGAGGGGATTTTAGAGTCAAAGCAGATAAAATTCAACTGCAGCTCAATTAATTAATTTCTTCTCCTAGTTTTATAAACAATTATTCCCAAACTCCTAAGAATTCCCAAACTCTTTACTCTGAGTGGTGGAAAGCTCTCCAAGGTCTCAAGCACTGATCTTCCATATCCTCGAATATCTGAATCTTTTCACTGGAGACTCCAAAGCTGAATCTGGGGCTTTATTTACTTAGATGATTTCAACACTACATTGAGCCCATTTTTAAAAAAACACCATAAAAGACTTAACATTTTTTTTTAAAAGCATCTAGCAGATGTCAAGCAGGTAACTTCAAGTGGGGGACTAGGCAAGCAGGTGGTAGCCAGAGGACAACAATTTATATGTTGCTAACCCAGTCATTTTTATGAGTCTCTTATACTCCCACTATCTTCTGCACATTTTTTCAGCTCAGCACTTCCCTTGGGTGTGACCAGCAAATCAGTACCCTCCCAAAATTAACACTTCCTTATCTTAGGTGTTGAAACAGCAATACAACTGCTACTTTAAAACTATTTCTACATGAGGTCTCACAGAACCCCAATATCTAAGTTATTTTTTTTAAAAAAATAATAATAATGGCATTTTCCTCCAGGTGAACACCTGACAGGAAGGGGAATTATCACTTTCTCATTCTAACTGCATTGACATAATTCATCTACTCTATTACCAAATATCAGTATATACCATGATTTTAGTGCAAGTTTAAAGTAGGGTTGCCAACTATGACGTTCCCTCATCTTAAACAACAGAAATGTCACCAGAGGCATTTTTAAAATTCCAGAAATAACTAACTAGGTTCATTTACTTTAGAGGAGAAAGATCAGATGAAATCAGGGGTGGAAAATTTCTCAGGTAATTCAACATATACAAAACATGTGCAGACTTCAGTTCTTATGCTTTCACAGATACTTAAACACTTCCATTTTGAAGCTTCAGTTTCCTTATTTCCCCCCAAGCACTTTAGTATACTTTCTTTTAGTATTCTCTTTCTCTTCTGAAGTTAGGAATGCTGGTATCCACTTCTAGTACCCCAATCCCCTTCTCTTCACACATCAGAGCTTTTCTTCAGTCAATGAATCTGAACGTCTCCACAGGCAGTTTTCAACCACACCTAGTAACCAGAGTTCTCTTCACTCTCCAGAGCTATGTCCCTATTTGTCTGGGTAGGGAAAATCTCCTCTCCTTAGAAGATCAATCTCCTTTCTTTGGTCCACACTTACTTCCCAAACCTCCTTGTCAACTTTCCCCAGTTCTCCTGCCGGTGTTAAAATTGCTCTCTCCCAACTCTTCACACTCGATCCCTCTGCTAGGACTGAAAAGAGACCCACCTCTTTCCAGCTCATGCTACCCAATCAAATCCCTTGGAGTAGCCTGCCACTCAAAGCTCTCTCATTCTTAACAGTCCTGCAGCTGTTTATGTACAGTACTTCCAGGCTTTGTAAAATGTGCAGTCTGCCACACCAACCTCCAAGTGGGGCCTGGATTTCTTCCAGAATTACAACTGATCTCTGGACTACCTTAGAGAACCAATTTGGTGTAGTGGTTAAGAGCAGCAGGACTCTAATCTGGAGAGTTGGGTTTGAGTCCCCACTCCTCCGCTTGAAGCCAGCTGGGTTACCCACAGCGCTTCCAGAACGCTCTCAGCCCCACTCACCTCACAGAGTGATTGTTGTGAGGATAATAACAATACACTTTGTGAATCGTTCTGAGTGGGCATTAAGTTGTCCTGAAGGATGGTATATAAATCGAATGTTGTTGTTGTTGTTGGAGAGTGACCTTATGGCATCATACACCTGCTTAGCTCCTTCCCCAAACTCTACCATTCCCAGGCTACATCCCCAAATCTCCAGGAATTTCCAACCCAGAATTGGCAACTCTAGGTCATTTTGCCAAACCCAGTATCTCAGACATGCAGCATTTTTCTCCCAAATTTATTTTTACCGAGATTGAACCAACTGCACCACCCATTTAGAGAAAGTATGTTGGTTTGAGGGACTGAAACTGTTTGGGGTGTTCATGGACACAGATCTTTCTCTCCTTCCCACTGCAATTCCTGCAGAGCTTGGAAAAGTTGATGCTGGAGGGAACAGATATGTATCAAAAAAAGATCACCCCTGTATCCCTCTTTGATCAGAGATGCATTTATTGGCCCAAAATGGGAGGTAATCTTGTCTGCCTCCAGTCCTTAGGCCAGTTAGTTTTGTCCACATGGGTCAGGTCCCCTGACCTCCATCATCAGCTCTTTTAGTAAGCTCAGGATTTTGTCTGAGGGAAACAGAACATGGAGTAAATTCAATTTTGGCAAGCACTTTTTGCAGACATTTTCTTGGATCTCATCTACTAGAAGCACCAATATAAAGCAAATAACATGAACAGGAGTTAAACAAGCAAGCAAACATCCCTTGGGTTAGGGCAGTGGTTCTCAACCTGGGGCCATATGGCCTCCCAGAGGGTTATTTACAAACAAGACATTGAAACAGCTACCTTCAAGTACAACACCTTTATTAGCATATAAAATAGCTACCTTTATACTGGTAGGACAGGGGGGCCACAGGAAGGAAACAAGGTCGGAAGGGGGCCACAGTCGGAAAAAGGTTGAGAAACACTGGGTTAGGGCTACCAACTTGCCAGGAGAAAAGTGTCTTTTAACAAAAGCTTCACGTGTGCAATTGAAGCTTTTTTTTGGCTTGGAGGCTTGGCTTGGAGGTAAATAACATTACCTAATAAATAATATGCCATTAAGCCTCTATTAAAAGAACAGAATGTTTCCCGCCCCCCTCTCCAGGCCAGTTGGTAACCATACTTTGAATAAAAGTTTCTCAGTTCTGTTTTCAATCTCTGAAAACAGAGGTGCAAAAGCCTAATTTCAGCAAATACAGTTCCACCAGGCAAAAGAACCATGGCTCTCAAAACAGTGGCTCACGTATTTGTCTCAGGACCTCTTCACCATTTATGTGTTTCATGTAACCAAGTAAATTGTGACTGCAACCAACTTGAACATCATACCTATCCAGGAGCATCTATTCAGGAACCAGAACTAGCTAGGGCTCCTGATCCAAATGCACACTTGTGCATTGGATCCTTCCAATCTTCGCTGCTAAACTATTGCACAGACCACATAAATATACTCTACTGAAAGGAAATGGTTCAAAGAGATGCTTTGATAAAGACTACTGCTGTCATTTATTGTCATTTCAAATTGCTTGTATCTTGTTTCACTATTGTTTCAAATTTCTGCAATCTATATCATATTATATTGTTTATTGAACGTTCCAACTTTTGATCATATTAAATTACACTGTGTAATCTGTGTTGAGTCTCAGTGAGAAAGGCATACTATAAATAAATAAATGAACACTTGATGTCTATCATAAATTAGTCACTAACTCAGAGCACCTTCCCTTAGCCACTCAAAGAAGTGATCCTTCACTCACTACTTAAAGAACCATCTGTAGTCAAAAATGATAGGGTCAATTTTCACCAAGTAATGCTTGTGCTCTGTACTCTTTTCAGTCTGGTTTCAAGCTGGGCTATGGGTTACTCTGGTGGCTTAAGTTGACAACCTCTGTCTGAATAAAGACATGGTCCATGCTTCATTGCTCCTCTTGAACTAAGGTTGCCAATCTCCATGTGGGGCCTGGAGATCTCCCTTAATTACATCTGATCTCCAAACAATAGTAATCAGTTCTGCTGGAGAACCCAAACAAGATAAAAGTGATGCTGGTTGGGAAGGCGAGGATCTTTGTGCTCCCAATTTTTGCTGGGGGTTCAGTTGACCCTTGCTAACTCAGTTAAAAACCTAGGGATCCAGCACTGCTGCTAGAGAACTAAAGAATGCAGCTACAAAAAAGGCCTTCTCACAAGTCAGTTTATCCTAGAAGATGGCCCCCTCCCTTGACATGGCCAATCCAGCTACCTGGATCCATTCCATGGAAGCTTCGAGACTAGACTACTGTAATACACTCTACGTAGCTCATGCCATAACATAAAAATGTTTATGAATACAAGTGTTTGTATACGAGCATTGACATTCTCTTTAAGGTGCCTCAACTCCACTACCCAGCAATCAGGTTGCAGTCTTGTATACATGATCCCATCAGACTACTGAAACACTTGGGCTGGCCCAGAACCACAAGCAGCCTCAGACACTACAATGTCATATTCTAGTCATCATTCAGATGTGAATGTTCTGCTACTACCAAGGATATGCTGAGGTAATGATGGGACTGCCTCAGCCGTACGGACAAGCTAGACAACCATCAGGAGGGGTGCAACTGAAGGCACGCTTGCAAATCCAGAAAGAGCATGAGAAACAGCATCTTTTATTCCTGGCATGGCTGACTGCCAACAAGAACCAAATGTGCCTCCCTGAACCCTGGGTAACACTTTCGCATACTCTGATAACAACCAAGAGATATACATAAGAGCATATCATGAATACATTTCTTTTATCAACTGTAGGTTCTGGTTCAAAGAACTGCTTTTTACACAGTCACAAAAGTGTGTATATTTTTACATCAGAACCAGCTTCTGAAACTTAGTAAGACTGGAGGTAAAACGTGCCCAAGATGATATGCAGATACTGTTGTAAAAAGAAGACGAAGATGAAGAACATCTAGGAACCCACTTTCCTGGACTAGGGACACCATGTTAAGAAGAACTCACAAGTTCTGCAGAGTACAACTAATGCAGAGATCCCTGAACAGAACCGGACCACTCTTGATACGGGTTTATCTCCAGCCCAAATGAAACTATTTACAGTCAAAACAAAAGAGGGCAGGCAATTGATTTTGTTCTATGATAAACGATTTCTAGACAGAATACATGTTTTTATAACCAGGCATTTTCCCTCCTATAAACAGTCAATGGTGTAAACTTTTTAATCAAGGCTGCCTCTATTTTTTATTAATCTGGCCTTTAAAATACACTCTTTTTATCAGGTTTTAATGTCCAGTGCCATTTAATCAGAAACACATGCCTCATAAATATAATCTGTCATGTTCCATTAGTTTCATGCAGAAAAAGTACAAGTCAATAAACAAAGGTTGTGCCATAAATCTGCCTTGAACACATTATACCGCAAATAAGAAAATAAAAACATGTGTGTCCTTTGACCTGAAGCATCTTTTAAAAAATGGGAACTTTGAGTATTGTTTTATACCTTCAGAACTGTTTTAAATGTTCACGATTAATTGCATACCTAAGCAATTTCGATTTACATAATGTTGATATGTAGATGGTGATTAAACAAGAGCCATGCCTCTAAGGCACCTGTTAAATCACATCATGGCTTCTGGGATTGATACTGATAGCAGGAACCACACAATGAAAACCAGTTTCCTCCACCAGGCAACCATACTATAAAATCTACTCATAACTCAGAGAACCAGTTATGTATAGCAATTAAGAGAGAAGGGGAGGGGGGAAGTTAACCACACTGACTTGAAAAGTGGATGAAACTTCTGCAGATGAAAAATACTTAGAAAGGGTTCCAGTGTTGTACAAGACAGAAGTGAAGTGCCTTAGAAATCCAGCATGGTCTTATGGAACAGGTTCTATGTAATCTTTATATTGACATAACTGGGGTTAGGTGATGTAGACCTAACCATGATCAGGAAAAGCATGCTTCTCGGGGATACAGACCACCCCCTATCCCCATTCCTCAATGCTCCTCCTTCCTGTTCTTGATTAAATTCTCTCTCCATTTCCTTTCAATACTAACAGGCAGGTCTGTAACAAGTTGAATACTAATCATAGCTAGCTATAAACCAGAGTGGTTTGAAACTCTGGTTTAAAGCTAATGATGATGATCAGAACTCAGCTCAGAGCAACTATAATAGTGAAATCCTAAGGAGAGTTATGCCAGTCTAAGCCCACTTTCAATTAGCTTAGACTGGAGTAACTCTGCTTAGGATTTCAGTGTAACAGTGAAAAGTTAAGGGATGAGGGAGATCAGAGGAAAAATAGCAAAGGGGAGGAATGAATGACACTGAAGGGTTTGTCTGATTTTTAAACTGTGGCCAACAGACCAGGAATTCCACAACTGCAGTAAAATGCAGACCCAATGCTTAACCATTGTTTGCTTTCCTTAATAATACTTAATCCAATGGGCTTTTTTCTTTTTTCACTAGGATACCTTCTTCTGCCAACAAACCAATGGCAATAACAACATTTGGTGGAAGACACTGTATTTATTTTCTGTACAGAATTGAGCCGAGAGGTACTGAACACCATCAACATTCCCCCTCTATGCCCTACAGCAGTTAGCAGTCAGCTGAACACTGCCCAGCATCAACGAAGCACCCTTCCCAGTCTGCCCCTCACCCGGGCCATACAGCTGATAGGTGGCTGGTTTCAGCAAACTCCCTTCATCAACGGTTTTCTTGCCCATTTCATTTTTCAAAAATTCTATTTTAAACTTTTTTTAAGTAATTTCACAAAGTACTTAATCCATTGTTAAGGAATGCAAACCAGATAAGAAGCCACACTTGGAAACAGCTTTCCCAGCCATGCTTTTCATTAACCACAGTAAAGCATTACATATGCAGTACCCATGTAAGCCACAGTTCAGGCACTTCCATCTCTCCAGAGCCTAAGAGCCAAGCCACAAGTGATGCCTGACACAGGTTGGACACTTGTCAGCGTCCCTCAAGTTTTGATGGGAAATGTAGGCATCCTGGTCTTGCAGCTGTAATGGAGAGCCAAGCTGTAAAACCAGGACGCCTACATTTCCCATCAAAACTTGAGGGAAGCTGACAAGTGTCCAACCTGTGTCAGGCGTCACTTGTGGCTTGGCTCTAAGGCAACAAGCATATCTCCACATACCTCTTGGCTATCGCACTAATACTGCTGACTTCCAGCTGGGCATGGAGCTTTACAACCGGTCTTCTGACAACAGAGATCAGTTCCCCTGGAGAAAGCAGCAGTTCCGGAGGGTGGACTGTATGGCATTATAACCCAGTGAGCTCCCTCCCCTTCCTAGATGCCACCCTCCACAGGCTCCACCCCCAAACCTCCAGGAATTTCCGAACCTGGAGTAGGGAACTCTATACCGCAAAGCCCTACTTCTTTAGGTAAGACACGTAATTAGAAATATGGCACAACTAGAAATAGGTGTCCTTCAGACAGCTTTAATGTGCCTGTTTCATTTCCCTTCATTACCAGTTTTTACATCATTTCCACACAGCTTTGTTAACAATCCCTCACTGTCTTGACTTTTCTCCATTTTTTTCTGCTCTTTTTAGACCTGTTTTCCCCAAATCTTTTTTTCCCAGAAATGGCTTGGTTTGGGTTCTTTGCTTCGTCCATCTCATCATTTTGCACACTGGGCAGTCAACATATTTTTTTAAAAAACCTTCATGCCAGTAATATATCAACACAGCAATATACTGTGTATGCCTTAAACAGCAGGAATGGCCAATGAGAACATCAGAAACAAGCAGGCAACACTCTCCTGGTTGCCAAATAGAACATTCCTTCTAAGGGCACACCTGAGCCCAGGTGCCTTCCCAAGCTCTGTGAGCACTGTGTGTTAGATTCATTCTCAATATGCAATTTAAAGAGAAAGGCAAGTTTGTGGGAGTACATTGGTTCTCCTATGGAAAGAAGAAAAAGCATTGCCTTTCTATCTATCTAGAGTGAGAAGAAGCATTAGTGTGCTTCTTATCATTCATGCCACTTCATCTACCCAGCATGCCCTCCACAGAAACCAAAACCAACAAAACAGACACCCACTAAATTTCATGGCCAGATGTGATGTACATCCTTGCGAACAACAAACTCAGTGAATGCATTTCCCAACTACCTAAAGTGCAAACTCACTAGAATGTCTTTAATTATTAAAGAAAGCCTAACACATGAATAACGGCTGTCACAAGAAACCTCTTTCTGTCCATATATTTGTTTTACTTGACCCCTGAATTGTTGGGCATTGATGGGGCAAGTCACCCCTGAAACATGTGCTGCATAGCCAATATCTGTAAGCTGAGGCCCCTGAAAAGCTACGAAGAAGTCCGTTATTTAGAGGGGCTTGTGCCAAAGAACGCATCCTCAGGATTGCAATCTTTGTTCCTAACACTGCAATCCTAAACACAGTTACTTTTCTGAAGCAATTAACTTCAATGCTGTTTAGAATTACACTGGGAGGGATCTCTTTTTAAGTTCAGGAAACAAGAAAGCCTGACATCTATTATGTAAGTACCACACATGCATATATATCTGTCTAATGAAGTTACATACATGTGCAAAAAGAGACATTTATTGGTAGACCAAAAGGTAATTTCAGATTCAAAAAGGAAATCTTGAACATCATATTCAACTGATTAAGTTCAGGAGAAGCTTAGCAGGATTGTTGGAATGTCTTTAAAATGTGTGACTAACTCAGCTTCTAAAGAGGTTATTTATGAGTTAGCTTTTTGGGTTCCCCACAGAAAGAAAACAGAAGAGTAAATTGCAGGCTGCAATGTTTGTGGCGTACTAAAGAAGTCATTGCAGCAATCACCAAGCTATCAAGAATGTGATGGGAACTTCTCTACCATTTGGAAGGGCAAGAAAAAGAATCAACTTCGAAACAAAGAAGAAAACAGAGATTGATGGGAGAGAAGTTCAACAGCCTTATAATCATTTTTGGCTAATATAAGGATTTAACTGGTCCCAATCCATTCCTACGTAGATGCAAACCTGTCTCCTACATATCTCTGCAGTGCAATACCACTAAAGTCTATAGAAAATCTAGGAAGTTACATGAAACAGTGTAGGGAAAGGGTGGAAGGATTTACCTGGGTGTGCCATGGGTATATGTGATGTGGGTCAACCGCCTACAGATTCTCAGAGTTGCTTTATGCAGCCCACGCCATCAAATAACAGCATCTCCATCCACAGTAGCAAACAGGGTGTGACAGACAGTACTAGTTCCAGCTCTGCCTCTCCTGGAGAACAGCCAATGAGAGCAGATGGCTTAGGAAGTTGAAATACATTAGGACAGTTAGTGAGAGGGGAAGGATTATCTGAGTTTGTGAAGGGACCAGTTGGAATAGAGCTGTCTCCTGAGAACTGATTGTCTGTGATTATTGACTGCTGGAATGAATTGGGATCAAAAGTTCAAATATTAGAAACAACTGTATCTCTGTAATGCTGTTGAAGTCATAACTGAAGTTTAACTCCTTTTTCTGTTTAAGCCCTGGTGACTGTGTGTCCAGTCTCTCAGGGGAAGTAAAACACAAACACACAAACCGACCTTTCTGGCCATGGCCAATGTATCTAAAATGATGGTGGCAGCATAAGAGAAATACTGAGTTTCCCAACTCCAACTGACCTGGCTATTCAGCCGGGTGAGGGGTAGTGCATTTAGGGAACTGGCTGCCTGTTTGGTAAAGTCTCTGGGAAGAGGAGAGAGGAGATCTTGTGTGGATTTGGGACTATACAGGTAGGGCATTGTGGCTGGCCTTAACTGCCTGTGAAGCCTCAAACGTATTCAGGGAGCTTTATGGTGGGTGGCAGTGTGTTAATGGGTCACAAAGGTATTTGTCATGCCAAGTTTTATCATTGTGGTATAAGCTTCCCAAATGTTGTCATATTATAAGTGCTTCAAGACGTTACTGCAAAGGAGGGAGGCCTCAACAGAGGGCTGCTGATTTTGATAGTATCCCCTCAGTGTGTGTTTAACATGGAACACAATTCTTACAGAGGCTTCCAAACTTCATGATGCTTGTCTATGCAATCAGAGGAGATAGCCAGGATCGACAGTCAACACAATGCTGTGCTGACAAACAAAGCACCTTTTTCACCCTCCACTCTCTCAGGTCCAAATCCCAAGAGTCAGGGAAGGAGGCTGGAAATCTTACACCCAGAAGTTCTTTCCATTAATGTGACTCAACATACACCAATATTACCTTCATTAATAGAGAGCATACTGAGGCAGGGAACCACCACAGAGATTCCACCTCTAAAGGGATTTATTTTTACAATTCTTATGCTATTGCAGGATTCAGCAGAACACTTGTGATCTGCAACAGTTTTGCTAGAAGCACAATCTCAAGAATAGCATGAAAAGTCTCAAGGAACGAACTAAAGACAAAGCTAAACACAAAGAGGTCAATATTGTCAACAGTACAGTCCACCCTATTGTCTCAGTGACGTCAAGTCTGAAGTCTCTTTTCATGTCCAAAGGAGTTTTTTAAAAAAGGGGGGGGGTGTCACATTTGTTTCTGTTGTCTAACAGTGGTGGAAATTTCACAAAGCCCGCAGAGCTTAATTCTCCTCCACTTTGAAGGGAACAATAAGTCCTCCCTTTGATTTAAATGGAAGCAGTTCCAGCAACACTGAGCACTTGTGCTAACTCCACTGTACACAATTCTTTTTTGGAAAACACTGTGTAGATTATAAAGAAGCAAGCAATGGATGGATTTCCCAAACCACAAACTCATCGGCCTGGCACATGCTAGAGTTGGGAGGATGGAAGTGAGATATAAGGTTCATTTTAATATGAGCAAATGAACCAAGAGCTCTCTCTCAACCCTACTCTAGTACCACATACTCTATGTGTTGGGAGAGGGTAAGCACAAACCCAGGACAATTTCAGAGAAGAGCAAACTCTACTGGTGCCCACTTTCACTGAACAAAAATTAAATTCAGCTGTTCTAGCAAACAGGATGGCAAAAGGCACCAAAACAAAAAACAGATCTCAAATACAGGCAAAATTTGCTCCTATTTTCATGAAAATTGTTCTGAAAGCACAACTTTCTGAGGAGTGGGGGAGTTTGATTTTTAACGTTTATGAAAATGAATCACTTTACACTATTGCCTTTACTCTGACAGGTCTGATGTGTGCCACTCATCTCTCCCAACGAATATCCCATTTCATAAACCTGCTCCTAGATATCCGAAACGACACATCATTATACGCATAGCTTCAGGCATCCAGCATTCCAAAGAATTACTATGTGAACGTATTATAAAGAAACCTGGAACATGTTAAGCATGAAGTACTTAAGAGCACACTCATCTTAAGAAATGTTTCATTTTTTATTTGGCTGCAATATCATAATCTCTACCAAGGAAAAATATATTTGCAACAAAAGTAGTTCATTTATTGGCATAATTCACTTCAAGAGACTAAAAGTAACATCAGCTTTGACAGAGGATACTATTAAATTTAATTTCTACAATATACTTTACACTGTATTTTTTTTCACCCATGAGTTGACAGCTTTGGTTTTAGACAACTTTGCTACCGCAAATCATAGAACAGCAGTGAATCACCAGCGTACATTGGCAATGAAATGTAGGCCTTACGCTACTTGCCGGGAAGATCCTTGGCTTCAACATTGCATTATGTAGTCTTGCTCTCATATATATGCTTGCTTGTAAAAATTACTTGATTACAGACAGAAAGATTATTATTTTATGAAAAGTTGGGCATTGATTTACACATTGGATACTCTCTGCCTTAGTCAGTATGTCTAACTTCTTCAGTCCTGGAAGGCAGGCAAAAATACATCATCTACTATTATATGTATTTCTACTAAGTATTAAAATACCAGGTCCCAAGAGTCACATTTCATATAGCTCAGAAATGTTCCAGAATAAACTAAATCTTCAACCCCTTAAGAGCTTAAAATAACAGCAATTGAAATATGCATTAAAAAGTTAGTTTTACAGTATTTGCTGATGTCTTCTTAGGGCCATTTTTCTTCTTCTTGAAACATGCAAACGCACATGAGAATGAAATTATTTTTCTTCCTTTATTTGCAAATCCTTCAACATCAAGAACCCCCTCTGAATGCAAAAAAAGGGGTGCCTGTTCTTAGAAACAAATGTATAAATTAAGTTTATACCACTGCTGTGCCTTTTATTAGGAAATCACTTAAAATCATCGACCATTCAAGCATAGCAATACAAAAGGCCAATCAACAACATCAGACTTTAGAATATTCACATTAATGTACCGATTGGCCAGATAGAGCTTAGCTCATTACCTTGCAATGGTTTGAATAAAACCTTGCAATTCATAAATGCATGAAACCACATGAAAATTAGAACAGCGTAACCGGATCTGTTTCTTACAGCAGCATTTTTCCCAGTAATCATCAGTGATGAATAATCATTTAATAAACACGAATTAAACCACAAAGAAAAGGGGGAGAAATTCTTTTTGCCAGATTACCAAGGAAGCATGAGCTGTGCAAACAAAGTATTCACACACTGGGTGCTTTAAGAGTTCACAGGGCAGGAGGAAAACTTGGCAGTTGATCTTCAAAAGATACTTAGATCCTAAAAGGTAGAGCCAGGAATAAATTCTGATTCAGTGATCTTTGGCTTTTCATATGCCACATCTGAAAACACATAAATACTCGGTGTTGCTTTTTCATTACATTTCAGCAAGCATTTGCAGACTTTTACAATCAATCACCCTTTAAACTCATATTTAAAAAAATAATTAGTTGCATACAATTAAAAAACCGCTCCTTTGATATCAAACTTCGACTGGAAAGACATGGTATTCTTTGAGAAATTGATGTGATACATGATTTATCATACATTTCATACAAGAAACTGTACTTCCCTACACACAGTTAACCAATTGGTGTTGAGTGACTGTCACATATAATATGGTTGTATAATTATTTAATATGGTCTGTGAAATCCATTGTGTCAAGCAACAGAGTTTCCTCTGTTCCCCAGTGCCATGCCATTTTGTGAATATCTTTATACTTCTTTAAAAAATTAATTTTCCTTGGCAGCTTAGCACATTTCTCCATCCCTTTTTTAAAAGCCTTCCAAATCTATCAAAATCATCATAGTCTGTGCCCTAGTATTTAGTGAACTTTTCACATTTAAAAAAAATTATTTTGAAATTCTCTCTTTCCTATGATAAAGCACACATCATCCATTTTCAAGAAGGGGAAAGGTAAAGCAATACAGGCATTCCCTATATCAAGTCTCCCGCTTTTGCCATTCATAAATATCACTCCTCCAGCATCAAATGGACACAAAAATATATTTCATTTCCTACTCAGATGAGCATTTTCCTTCCATAGACAAACCCAAATTGTTTCAGATTCAAGGAAGGCTTAAGTGCTTCTGAAAACAGCCTTTCTGAAGTATCAATAGTAAGATTTGTTCATTACAGATTATTTTGTTGATGTTATTTTTCAGAGTTACTACTTTTCTAAGGAAAAGAAAAAGAAATTCCTCCTTTTCTAAGCCATGTGTAATTACATAGTCTATATCAAAGCTGTCCGGTGTTCTTTGCACCGTATGATGATAGCTCTCTCCCCCTACTATAAGAGTTCAGTCCACAATCAAACACATTCAAGAGCACTTGCAGATGAAGGATCATCATTAACCAACCTCCAATTATAATACGAGTAATTTTTGCATAGAAATGCAAATGCTAAAGAATGCTTTACTATTTCAGCTAATCTGAAAGAGGAGGTAGATTTATATTAAGATATACAAGAACATCACTTGCCTCTCAAGAGTTGCCAGCTCTGGGATGGAACTTCCCAGAGCTTTGGAGGTGCAGCCTGGGGAGATCAGAGCATAATGTCATAAAGTCTATCCTCCAAATCTGTCATTTTCTCCAAGGAAACTGATCTCGCTAATCGGGAGATAAGTTGTAAAACCTACCATTTTCAAGGAGAAAGGCTTTACCCTAACTTATGCATTAACGTTGCACAGGCAACAATTTTTTTAAAACCACCTATACATATAGACAGTCACAGTGCAAGAAATTTTTGCATATTTTAATTATTCTTAGAAACCACTCACCTGGTTGCTATACAATGGTCAGAAATGCATTCACACAGAAAAATGCCTCATCTGAAAGAGGCTCCTTCCATATACAACACCTGCTTTGATAATGATTCCGGGTATGCTGTGATAAAGAAGTTATGGAAACTGTAACTATATCAATGAAAAGACTACTTCACTGACAGCATTCTTCTTGTGAATGCATCTCTACAGATGCTTGGGGAGAATCGCAGACAGACAAAAATTGACTATGTGAGCCAGCCCTTTTCACCCAGCTAGGGAGAAATGTCCACTTGACTAATAGTGTCACACCTCTGAGGTTCAGATATACAATATAGCCCTGTGAAAGGCTGGAAAAATCTGTGTAGTTTAGATAGTGTGAAATTTCATATAAACAGAAATTCTATAGATCAAGATGGGTAGTTGAGTTAGCTTGTCTGTAGCAGTAGAAAAGAGCATGAGTCCAGTAGCACCTGTAAGACTAACAAAATTTGTGGTAGGGTATGAGCTTTCATGACCACAGCTCACTTCTTCAGATAGTAATACAGAATTATATTCATCTGGGGCTGCATAAAAATATAATATTTAAATAATATTGCCCTCAAAACTACAGAGTTGTTTCTTTTATTTATTGCAGGACTGACACAAAAACAGTTATGGCCAAATTTTATTGTTATTTTACATTTAATCAATGACTGAACTAAGTTGTTTTAAAATTTTGCTCCACCTCTTCCCAGGAACATTTTAAGCAAAAGGAGGGGGTCTTCTATAGTTGAACACAGATTTAACAAGTTGTTATAAACATAACTACAAAGCTAAATATAGGATCAGGTTGACTGCTGCAGCCTGACTCTTTCTGGAGAATCTGAGAAACAAGGGTACCTTATAAGCTGGGTGTCAACAACTAGAGTATTCTGTAAGCATAGAGCCTGCTTTTCCATGGCAAAACGGATTGCTTGTCTCAAGGAAACTCAGAAGACCTGTTCCGAAAAAATTCTCCTTCTACTATTAATGTGTGGCTTCAAGTTTAAGATGATCCCCAAGTAAAAGACTGCAACTCTCAAACCTTGCCCAAACCTGCTTCTTCAACTATAGGCAAAGGCAACCTTCTTTTAAATGGACATTATCAACAGATTTTTGCTCCTAATTTTCCAGGATGATTATCCACAGTAATAATTTTCTCCCAAGCCATTACCGCAAATTTAATTGCCTAAGTAACTCCCTAATCACTTGGATTATGTGGCATAGTGCTAGTATAGCACAGCAGTTAAGGGCAAGCTTTGTAAGCTGCACTTTGAACCCTGGATTGAACTCTTAGCCCTGAATATACTAGTCAGCCTTAGGCAAGCCACTACCAGTCCTCACATTTCCAATACAAGGTCTATCTTACAGGGCTAATGTATCTAAGTGATTATATAAAAAACACTGAATACACATACGTATGTTCAAAGCCTGAGCAACAGAAATTCACTCTCTCAAACAGCCATTTAGACCCTATTATGAATACTGAGACAGAAATTGAACAATTTACATTTCTGCAACTGGAAAAGCTGAGAAGTTATCATCATCAAGAAGTTAGGGACAAGAATAGCAGACAAGGGACAGTTGCTGTCCACTGATCCATTTGTAAGCAAGTAAAGCTGTATTAGGATTAAATGCCAGTAGGATCATGTAGTAAAGCAGAAGATCTGTGCTTTTCAGATGGTGACTCCTATGAAAGCACAAGAGAATTTGCCTGATCAATTTCACACCATTACACAACACCTCCCCTTCTGGTCAGTCTTCTCCAGCTGAAAGGCACAAATGAGGGAAGGGGGGAGGGACAGAACAGAAGGAGCAAGAGCTGAACCTCTCATCACTCAGGCTTTGCCCCAAGCGGACACAAACCTCAACCAATAATCTGGCAAGCAAAAGCAATGGCCATAGTTTATAGCAGCAACTTAAAAAATGTGGGAAGATTTATTTGCTCTCTGCTCAAACTCACAACTACTCTCTCCTGGAAAAAGCCCCTTTAACCGGACCATACACATGGGACACAAATTTTGTTAACAAATATAAGAAAAGTCTTAGAATGAAAATAAACTGCTTAGAGTCTACCTCAAACCTCACTCTTTCCAATTGCCTTTAATGGCTATGAATTAACGGCTACCTTTGCGGGTAACAAGGACAGATATTCGATCCTGCCTTCATGGTGAAGCTACTTCTAGAGCAAAATTCTGGAGTCTCGGAAAAAGCCTCCAAGAAGAGACCACATAGACCAGAAGGTGAAAGTGTCTACATTCAGATTTGGTAGAAGAAAAAATAATATTTTTCCTGCTAGTTCACATATTTTGGCTTACAGAAAATACTGGCATAGGGCTTTTCATGGAAACTACATTGCTGATAGTATTAGGACAATCCAGATGCGGTAACTTTTTTTAAAAAACTACAGAGCACACGAGCTTTTGTAGACTGTTGCCTTTTCTATGAGATGCCAGTTGCAAGACAAAGGAATCACCTAATGGAATGTTTATGCTAAAGGAGGGATTTGCTAGAATGGAGGATGTACGGGGAAGTCAAGTCAGCTCTCATTGTTCGAGAAAAAAAATCAAATTCATGTAAGCCTTGACTGACTCAGTTCTATTTCTGACAGAATTTCTGTTCCCCCAACTTGTAACTGGAAAAAAGGCTATAACCATACAACTGGATTCACTTATTATTTTCTATTAAAGAGTATTACTGCTGCCACACACAACTAATAATCAGACTGCCTTACGAAGATTGTACACATCATCACCTCCACATACATTTTATTGCATGACATCAAGCAAATTCCAATAACTTTTGGGGAGTCAAACATTCCCCTCAGAAATGTTCATCTGTAAGAGTCTGTGCGGTCCAGCAAATACATGCCAGACCTCTTAGCTACATCCACTTTTAGAAAGCCAACTAAAGCCTTTTTAATACAAGTATTTAGTGACTGAGAGAGGTAGATTTTTATGTATGTATACAGGGTTTTTTTAAACAGATGCGCATACTTCTAAGCCCACTTCTAAATCAATGGGCTTAGAAAGCGCAACTCTGTTTAGGAATGCATTGTTAATGTGTTGGCTACCTTGAAAGTTCTTTGAGAGAGATGAGTTAAATGAAGTTAATAATAAAAATATTAAAGCACAACAGTCTTCATGAGAGTTCCTGTACTTTCAGGTCAGAACAAATTTTAAAAGCTGCATCGTGACACAGTCACCACCACTTATAGGGGAACTGTAAGATACCTACTAGTCCAGGGGCTTTCCCCTTCAGATTGTATTCACAGGATATCCTCATTTTCCTCATTCTCACCCTACAGATTAGTTGGCAGTAAATGCACACTGTTCTGTTTCATCCTACAGCTTTCTGGGAAAGCAGGCACTTGTCTATCATACCAGACACACACACGCTTTTGAAAAGTTCCTTGTGTATACATGATATCACTCCTCCTGATGATCTAGGCTTTGTACCCCATTTTTATGAAGTATGTCTCCATCACTCAGTCTGGTTTCCAAATGTTAGAATGGAAATAAGGTTAATTTATGAGATGTAAGC
Source organism: Eublepharis macularius (assembly GCF_028583425.1). Taxonomy (NCBI): domain Eukaryota; kingdom Metazoa; phylum Chordata; class Lepidosauria; order Squamata; family Eublepharidae; genus Eublepharis; species Eublepharis macularius. The sequence goes on along the minus strand of NC_072794.1, from coordinate 85,083,697 downwards.
AGATTTTGGTACTTTGCAGTTAAGAACATCCTAACTGTATTAAAATTGAAAGACAGCATTTTGAAACAGGAACTTTAAAATCCAAGTAGGAAAAAGCATGCATAATATAAACTGTAAAGCTTATGTAAAGATGTATTTTGTTTCATACAAAGTTTAAAGTGTACCAAGAATCCTACAGAATAAGATGGTAGCAGTTCCATCTTCTCTCTGAATAGATGGGAGGAGCAAGCAGTGACAGAAGAAAGACACAGAAATTTCCCCCTCAACTTACAAATATGGAAGGTGGGGGGAGACTGTGGTTCTCCGACCTCACACAGTATGCCTTGATAATACTGTCACTGAACGTTTTGCCAAACTTGGCCTTGCAGTTTCTTAAGATTACTAATGACTAGCTAGTCTATTTACAAGGCAGCTCTGGTTTAAATTATCTTGCACCAAGAAAGTAAAGAAAAGTTGTCAAGCTAATAAATAAAGACAAATAGCATCCTGAGAAAGGACGAGGAGAAAAGGATACCCTAGATAAATATTTAGCAATTCATGCATCTGATTACTCACCCTTCTGCTGGAAATACTCTCGGCCACTTTTAGGGCACCGTGTCTCCTGAGTCCTCTGGAGAATAGGTAGTCTTTCAAATATGCAAGATCTTTGAGGAAAGAGATCTAGCAGAGGCATCGGCAGCTCAGGTGGGCTGTGCTGTGTTTCAACACCGTTGCTGCCATTGCTGACAGTTATTTTAAAGGACATCTGGGAATTCAAGAATGCTCGGCCACTGTTAGAACAAGTCACTGGAGGCAGCTCCTTCATAGGCATGAGTTGGCACTTGTCAAGAATTTCAAAGAACGTTGCACTGTTGCTGGACTTGGAATAATCTGCCACTTCATAGTGCATATTGGTATCCCTCTACAGGAGGGGTCTTTGACCAAGTCTCCTACATGAAGGGGTGCAAGAGATGCCAAACTGGAGAAAGATGAAATCTGTCAACAGATTAAAGAACCTTAGTGCCTAGATTTAACTCAGAACAGTAAAACGCCATTGGCTCTACTGCTTATAGCAAGTGTCTGTTGGTTTTAGGTGACCAGGCAAGAAAGATGAGAATTACCTTTTTGTTTTACAATTTAGACTATCAGAATTCAACAAATAACTAACATATGTGAACATCTGGGCAAATAAGACTCTTTCTGGGATAACAGCTTCTATGGGCTTCCAAAGGCTAGCTGCATTAGTCTTTTGACAGAAAAACCAAGTGTCCCATAGAATTATCAGGTTACTGTGGCACAAAGTTTCCACAGAGAAGAGTTCATGTACATATTTGTAAGGCTGGCTTAATCTGTTCATTAACTAATTCAAACAGAAATAAAGATATCCGGAGAACTGTATTTTGAAAATGTTCAGTTAAGATGTCTTTAACGTTTTCTCATAATTTTGTTATCTCTGAGTAAGAAAATCATCTTAATGCACAGGACAAATCAAGATATATCATTACAAGAGACAATTTGGAATCCAAGTATCTAGCGCATCTTTTGCCTCCAAAGGATGGAAATACATATACATACATCATCATCATTTTTTAAGCAAGGGGCCACTTCTAAACAGGTACCATTCTGAGGGGGAGAGTTCTAAACCCAAGTCAAACTAATGGTTTCAGACCTGATAGAGCAGGGCTATTAAATTTTACAGCATCTGAAAGAGCTGTTTCAAACACTCTTAAGCGTTTTTGACACTGTTTGACATTACACACCAATACACATTCCAGTTAGGCACCCCAAAACAACCTCTTCCCCACTAAATTTATAAATCCAAAGGGATCAGTAAATAATGTCTAGGCTACATATTGCCTTGTGCAAATATCCAACTATTATCCAATAAACTATTGTCCAATAAAGTGTAAATCAGATGCATTTTTATAGGGAACAATAAATACCAGGGTAAAGGGACTGGCAAGTATCTTGCATCATAAATCTTTGTGGCTGAATGCTTGAAAGGAGTGTGTGAGGGCGGGGGGGGGGGCGGTGAATGGATCGATATGAGCTTCCCTTAAGCAACACTATTGGTCCATTCTTCTGGTGGGGGGGGGGGCAGCCTGTGCTGCGTTGCTCTCGATGGCTCCTATCAGCAAAGCCTTACCTAAGACTGAACAACAACAAACGTCCGTGTCAGAAGCAAACTATTTCCGACCGTGATTCTGTAGCGCCTCCCCTGGAATCTCCCACTCCTCCGTGTCACTTGGGCACTGCCTGAGCCGCTCGAGGAACAGTCCTGCGGGACCCAAAAGCTTGCTTCTAACCCCAGCAATGTGCTGCACGCCTCTATAAGCCTTCGTTGCAAATCACTCTGCCAGCCAAACTAACCCAGTTAGAGGTCGATCTCCGTCTCCCCCTCCTCCTCCAGCAGCAGCAGCAGCAAACTTACCCTCCGCCCGCGCGCAAGCGAAACCCCAGCTCTTCCACTAGAACTGCCCCCGCCACTTGCCAGCTCTAGCTCGATCGGCGATGCTCGTGCTGAAGCTGCGTCCACTGAGCCGGAGCGCCTCCAGCCCAGCTCGCTGGTCTCAACCTCTCCGGCTACGCGCGCATCGCCGCCTGCTCAACAGTTCAGCCTTCTTTCTCCACCGAGCGTCTCATTGACTGCGGCCCCGGCCATTGCACATCCAAAGTACCGGTTGTCGATCGAGCCCAACCGCTGAGCCCAAATGGGCGGGGAGAGGGTCTGCCTGGGGAACCACCCCCTCGAGTGCGCAAGGGCCGAAGGTCCACGCACGTGTGCGAAGGGGCGGCCGCCGGCACGTGGCTCAGGGTGTTTGAGCGAGCCTGCGCCTTCTTCTGCTGTGTTGTTGGGGCCTCTGCTGCGAGAGCCCGTCGCAAAGTACACCTGCGCGCTATTCCTTTCCTGGCTATATAAAGATTGCGTCAAGAAAACAGAGGATGCTGTCTCGGACTGCGCCGGACGGCCGTGTGCCAGGATGATCCAGGTTGCGCAACTACCCGGAATCAAAAGCACCGTCTCGCATTTGATGCAAGTGGAATTTCTCAGTGTGTAAGGACAAAAAAGAAATTTTCCATTTTTTAAAACGAGGAAAGCTCTCAAGAAACAAGCCCAGTTTAGGAGATAGCTGCTGTGCTTGATATTCCTGTGCTTATCTGGGGGCTTCAAAAATAATCTGAGGACTCGTTGCTTTCAAATCACAATGCCCATGCCTTCTGTTACATACAGAGACAGAAGTTTTAAAAGCACCAAGCTGTGTCTTCTAATGGAGATTGCTGCCTGATGGTTACAAATTTGGTGCAAGGAGGAAACCGTAATAATTATAGCCCATAAATATTATTTCTCCATCCCATAAAACTGCCAGTTCGCATCCTTGGAGGACCCTGTCAATCCCAATCCCACCCAACTGGAGGCACCTCTACTGCACCAACGAAACAACTCTCCCAACATGGCAAGTTCTTCAGGCCAATGAGTGCTGTCTCTGAAACGTGCTCTCGCGCACACATACACATAGGCACACTTCCCAATAGAGGGAATCAGTAATAAAACCCAGCTATACTTGCATTGCTATACTGGTAGTGGGCAAGGCCGGGAGAGGTGCAGCCTGTGTAATGTTAGGATTAGTTCATCAGATTAGGAATGGGGAGACCCTGGCTACATTCAGCCATGAAACTCCCTGGGTGACCCTACTAAACCAGCTACCCTAGCCTACTTTACAAGGGTATTGGGGATAAAATGGAGGAAAGGTGAACCATCTACACATTCCTGCAATCAATTTTTAAAAAATGAGGGAGAGGAAAAAGGCATTCAACAAAGCAAACTCTGGCTAGCAGGGACTAGATCAAGAAATGCAGCCTATACACATAAAATAGAGCAATCCTAAACAGGTCTGCTCAGAATTCTAAAGGCTGTTCAGTGGAGCTTGATATTAGGTAACTGTTTTTAGGATTGCACTCTAATTCCTTCAAAATGAGGTCCTCCTTGTCAATAGATAAAGAGGGCTGTTTTATACAGTGAGTCTTCATTAGAGGAACTAGAAAGAGACAGGATTTTTTTTAAAGAGGGGGCAGGCAGTGAGTGTTACAATGCCTATGAATCACTTGTTCATTTTATACAGCAATTCAGGATCAGTTCATTAAATTCCCTTTTGATTTTACTGCCACATTTTCCCATTTGTCTGGGGCTGAACAAGTTCCAGTGGAAAGAATGGAAAATAGCCATTATCATTATTCATTTACTTATAGTCTTCCTTTCTTGCTGAGACTCGTAGCAGATTACAACTAAAAACAATGCATAACACACACAACCAACAAAATTAGAGATCATTACACTAAAAACACAGTATAATACAATCAATAAAGCAAGAATTAAATAACACTGTAATAAACACTGCATGACATATACAGTGAAGACTGCCTTAAATTCCACAAACATTAACTACAGCCTTACTCACTCTATAAAAATGCCCCTCCTGAACACATCTATTTTACACATTGTGTAGAACAATGGGGACAGCACAGCTTTCCTCCTGTGCTGAGAGTATGCCACAAATTGGCAGGGGGGGGGGTTGTAATTGTAATGGTTCTGAAAGGACAGCCACACATTACACAGAAATGTGTATAAGAGCACCAGTTCCATTTTAAAAACTATCAGTGGGTGTGAATTTTATAATGAAGACATTAGGGCAGAGAGGCTCCTTTCTCCACCATTTCTCGGCTTCTGTCCCTCTTCCACATACTCACCAGATTTTTAAATGGTATTTAAAGTACTTCAAATGATATAATGCTGCATGTTGCTATATTTATTTGGAAGTGTGACCCACTTTATTCAGTAGAGTTTAGTCCTATGTATGCTTAGTTGGAGTGAGTCCTGTTAAATCCAGTGGGACTTATAGAAAAATACATATAGTATTGGCCAATATTGTTATACCCATATCCCAGGGTGTAGTAAGGGAATGGTAGTTTATCATAAAACTGCCTAATGAGCATACAGCTGATGCAAGATCTGAACTGGAACCTCCTAGTTGATAGTTTACAGTCAAATACTACATGATAGCTGGTATGCAGAACCCAACATTTCTATAAACTTAATCTTGTTCCAGTAAATAAGACTGGGGCGGGGGGGGGGGGACTTGTTGTGCAGTCATTTTTATTTGTTTACAAGTGAAGGGCATCATAAAAAATATAATATTTATAGTACTTTCTCACAGACTCAAAGTGGATTACGCAGTAAGTTGATACAATCAGTATGATGAGATACCTACTAAGCAATGGATTAAGATTACAGAAATCTGAAGAAGCATAGCATATACTATGAAGTGCAGCTATGATGTAGAAATATGGCATTTATAGTAGAAAACAATATACTGACAACAGGTTAATAGGTGTAGCAAAGAGATCCTATCCTATTCAGAGTGGTATAAACCACAGTCCCATTCCCTTTATAAAGTACCTTCTGGATCCGTTCTGGTATAATATAGCCCTATTATTTTTATAGAAAGGCCCTCAAGAACTCCATTGAACATAGTTTGGGGAGTGACAGAAGCATTGAAGCCCTCCTGATCTCCTAAATATCTAATATTACAAACACAGCTGACAATCCAGATATGCCAAGGTAGGCAACATCATCTTGAAAATCTTGATTTACTGTTAGTCTATACCAGATCTCTTTAATGGTGTGTCCCTAGCCCCAGCCCACTGGACAACTGTGTTCCCCAGCAAGTCCTTCAGTAGAGCCCAACAATTTCTAAAATTGATTTTGCTACAGCCATCACAAAGCAAGTTAAGCAAATGCAGAAAGCACTATTGTCTAAAATCTAAGAACTCCAAAGGCAAATTTTATCCCTAGATCCTTCTCCTAATATGTTTTATGCTTACAGGTTGCATATCTAGAGAGATTTGGCAGGTACTTACCTATAACCACTTTATCTGGAAATTCACTGTCCACATAATTTTTCTGGAAGTCAAATACCATAACATGATGGAGCAAAATCCTAGATTCCTGCTACCAGTTTAAGATCAGGATTGTCAGGAAAATATGCCATTTGTCCTCTATTCAGCCACACAGACCAAAGACGACGGGCTTTTAACAGGACATCCTAAGCAGGTCTACTCCATGGGGCTTACTCCAAAGGAAGTGTTCTTAGGATTCCACTGTTAGTACCTTAACAGGTGGCAATTTATGTGAATTCTCCATTGTGCTGGAATCCATTGAACCACTGAAATTTAGTTCTTAGGGGATAGCGGATCCTCAGGGATATACAGGGCAAAAAAGGAGTATGCAGTAGGTGGAGGAAATGAGTAGAAGTCACCTCTTAAGGAAATGTGAGTGCCCTTAAATCTATACAAATTCCATAATTCCACCACAAACCTACGAAAGGAGGCCATTCCACAAACAGGGAGCCACCACTGTGAAAGCCCTGTCTCTAGCCACCATTTATCTAACTTCTGCAGACAGGGGTACTATTTGCAAGGCTTGTAACAATGATTTTAATTGGTGGATAGGGATGCAATAAATTTGCCAGTTTAGCTGTCTGTCTAGGATAGAGGGATTGTTAAGCATTGGGCAGGCCACACAAAAAGTAGGCTTCATTTGGCTTGGTGGGTGAGAACTTCTGAACTTCTGGTGTAGTATCACAGTGCCAGCTGGGTAACTGAGGCGCAAAACAACAGCGTGTTTTGTTCCAGTTCTTGATAGACTTCTCAGGAAGCATTCCATGAGAACCATGTTGGCCACTCCCACTACAAACATGCCAGACAGTTCTTATAAGCATTCTGCTGTGAGGAGGGGTTCTTGATGAGAGGTATTACAAATAACATAGCTTCTGTATGGCTTCCCTCAAAGGCAAGCAAAGCTTTTGGTTGTTTTCTTTTTAAAAGAAAATGAAAACTGCTAGGAAACCTACTAAAGGTACATATGAATGGTGATTCAGCCATAGTCCTTTTAACTCCAAAACTCTCACTCTAGTTTTTGACTTTCCTCCTAGATAAATTGTATGAGGTCAAATTGGTCATGCCATGATATTGTATCATAACACTTTCGATGTATCTTCCCCTTTGGAAGTGAACCGCTGCCACCAAGAATGCATATGTAATCGTGTAAAGGGGTAACATTGGTGCATGTTCCTTTCCTCTTGGCAGTGATGCTAAATGGGTGAATATCAATGCCTTGAGTGTTCCTGGTCTCAGGTGAAAATGCTTGCTTTAGAACTGGAAGAAAATGGTGGGACAGCCCGTCACACCCCCTCCAAACACATTGGTCCACCCTTCCCCTTTGAACCACTATTTATTTAGAATATTTCTATCTATCCTCTGCAAAAAAAAACTTGCCTAAGCCAGCTAACAACAAAAATCAAACAATACAATTAATGTCTTAAAACACTAAAACTATCAACAACATTCCAAAAATAAATTTCTCAGCTTAAAACCATCTGTAAAACCAACAGTATAAAAATGTATAAAGGGCAGGCTGTAAGAGAAGTGACTAAAATTTTGAAAGTGGCTGAGAAAAAAACCTAAAAGCCAAGGTGAAGAAATATTGTTGTGCATGGTCATTAAACTGTCCACCAAGTATGTTTCTCGGCCATTCCACAACTGGGGAGTCACTGGGGAGAAAGCCCTGCCCCTAGTTACCATTTGCCTCAGTCTGCAGGTAAGGGCACAGATCCTGTGCATGTCACCCTCACTCCAGACACACCTGCTGTCCCTCAGCTTATTTGCTTGCTAGTTAGTTTAATGTATCTTTATCTCACTTTTCCTCTCCAATGGGAACCCAAAGCAGCTTACAAAAAATGCAATACAATTTAAACAAATTTAAGTAATACATGGTATGAAAACAAAAAGAAAACAAACATGCCAGTCTGCTGCCTGCCAGTTTAGTCCATCAAGGCCAAGGCCACATGGTAGGAGCTCTTTGGTTCGTGCCTCCAGGGCTTTAAATACCTACAGCAAGAGAGACAGAGAGACAGACACTCCTAGCAGCCATCTTTCTACAATTCCCACCCTTGCTTGGGCCACTGAACCTATCTCAAAACCTCCCTTCTTTAACACACCACTGCAAAAAGTTAAACATTCATAGGAAAATCCCAAACATTTGCAGTTGGTCTTTTCCCCAATAAATGTGTGTTTAGTCATATGCAACTCAAGTTTGTAGTGAGAAAACCGTTACACTGACCTGTAACTGTTGTTCATTGAGTGGTCTGTGAAGGCACAAGAGTTACAACAATGAAGCAAGTTTTCTTAAACTCGCAGTAGCACCAGCCACCCAGTGAATTAGTACTTGACTGGTTTTTGACTAGTGTTCTCAGAACAGTTCTGGTCTTTGAAACTCAAAGGACAGCACTGCTCACAGATTGCTTTTAAGTTATAGATAGGACTTCCCTTGTCACTAACCTAAAAAGATACCTGCCCAAAATAATGTCATCTGTTCTGAAGTTTTGACAAAAGGCTAGAAATATTTTAATAATAAAAAGCATTGTCTGAATTTATTAACTTCATTTATATTCCCCCCTTCTCCCCAGTGAGGACCCAAAGTGGCTTTCATCACACACACACACACACACCAATTTATCCTCACAACTGTGTGAGGTAGATTAGGCTGCATGTGATTGGCCCAAGGTCACCCAGCAAAATTCCATGGCAAAGTAGGGATTCAAACCTGGGTCCCCCAGATCCTGGAAAAACACTCTAAACACTGTTTGGTGTAGTGGTTAAGTGCACGAGACTCTAATTTGGAGAGCCCGGTTTGATTCCCCACTCCTCCACTTAAAGCCAGCCGGGTGACCTTGGGGTAGTCACAGCTCCCTGGAGCTCTTTTAGCCCCACCCACCTCACAGGGTGTTTTGTTGTGTGGATAATAATGGCATACTTTGTAAACTGCTCTGAGTGGGCATTAAGTTGTTCTGAAGGGCGGTATATAAATCGAATGTTGTTGTTGTTATTTTACCATACTAGCTCTTTAGTGAAAATAGTCACTAAAGCACAAGTCACTTCTCTTCCCAGAAGTAGTCGTATTCTTCATTTACACTTCTTTTGCCCGCAAACAGCAAAGAATTGAAGAGTGCTGAAAGGCATGAGGAGAGCACACATAGTCACTAATCAAACTGCGAATTGCTTGCTCCAAGTGCAAACGGAAGCTCAGGTAGCCTTTGGGAACAGAAAGAGCTGGGCTTGTAGACAGCATACCACAGGCAAAGTCATCTCTGAACCTCAGCTCAGCTCCCCATAGTCACTTCAGAGGGGAAGGGATGACTCTGTGTACCTGCATCCCTGAAGCAACAGTTGGGGTTTAGATTTGCATTTATATATTGGCTGAGGAAGTGAACCTTTCTTGTTTTCTTTAGACAAACTCTCCCTTATACCTGCATGGTGCCCTCTGATGCTGGGCACGTTCCTGGGGCAGCTTTGGAAAGACATTGTTTTCATCTTTCTCAATATTTCCCGCAGAAGCATTTTGCTGTCTGTTTGCTCCACTCATGATCAGGGCTACACTATGGCCATATACACAATCCTGCTCGTATAAACACCACCAAAATCAAGCAGTTGATCCTTCCAAATCTTTTTGATTCAAGTTGTAATTCTTGGGAAGTGGCAATGCACACTCCCCAAATCTAATGTGACAGAGATGTTCAAACCCAACAGTTTATTAGCTGATCACAGTAGGATGGCCAAGGACCGTGTCCCTCACTGCTTCTTCATGGCCCACCTCAAAAACAGTCAGAACCCGTGCTTTATCCAAAGGAACCATGTATGCAGAACACGAGATCAGGAAACAACATTGCTGACCAATAAGCACTTGCAATTGGAAAGACTACAACATAAATATAGTTGACTTAGCGTGTAACAGTGACCTCTGCTGGCAGGAGAAACAACATTCAGAATTTGATGCCGCGTACTACATACTCCTCTGTACAGCAAATGGCATAGCTTGTTTATCTTTAGGGCTTTTCTTTTAATTCACTGAAAAGGGTAGATACATTTTATTCAAGATTAAGAGCGCAATTCAAATACCAGAGTCCATTGCATTAGCACAGTCCCATTTCAAGTAATTTCACTGTTTTACATTTCCTTAGCTGACAGTAGACTTGCATAGGGTGTGTGTGCGCGTGCGTGCATTGCCATTACTTTCAAAGGGATGGTTTCGTTATTGGGTTGTTTCTTGTGACTTTTATTATTTCACTGCTTTGAGCTCTTATTTGAAGAGAAGCAGCATAAGAATCTAATTAATTAATTAATTAAACTATTGTTGCTTTGCCTTCTTAATTCTGTTTTGCTGTTATTTTCTATTAGTTTTAATGGAAGATCACGTCCCCACGCATCTGTATCTTTGTTTTTCTGTCCAAAGTGGGCCACTGTAGTATTCCCTGAAGACACAGACTCTGCCTCTTTTCAGACAACATAACCCTTTTTGAGGCAATGTTTAACATTAAACCCATGTTTAACATCAAGGTCTATGGGAGAATTGATAAGAAAGATTCCAAACAATAACATAGATAGCACTGCAGTCACTGAGCATGAACAGTAGCATAAGGAAGCAGCAGACTGACCCAGAAAGAGCATTTGGTGGCTGAAGAACAGCAAGTCATCTGGGCAGGCAGGCAGCAGGAGGAGGGCCCTAAGGTATTGGAGAGCAGCAAGCAAGTAGGGGAGTGCAGACTGCAAGGGAAAATGGCACAGCAGGGCAGCCTGGGAGCAAAGAGCAAAGCAAAGTCTCACACTATATCCTTCAGGACAAGGGTACCTCACACATGTGTGCAATTCTAGTGGCTACAGCTTGCCGTAAATCAAGAAACTCAAGAGCCTCTCTTCTCCCTCCCTGTAAGGAATACTGGGGTCCTTCTGTGCCTTTATTAGGAAAATGCTGGCTGCCTTGTATAAGTGAAAGCGATAGAAGCAGAGATTGTAATATCTAAAATACCAGAACAAAATGAAAAAAGAAACCTGGTTTTTTTTTCATTATTTAGATAGGGGACTTATTTTGTTTTCATATTAATTATACCACCCTTTTTTGCAATTAATAACAAAAGAAACACACAAATGTAGTTGGTGGTAAGTTCAAGTTAATGGGCTCATTTGTAGGATTTCATCACTGGACCAGATAAAATGTATGCAAAAGCACTCCTCCAATAGCCTGTTGGCAAAATATTTATCAAGAAGCTAGCAATAATTTTTCTCAGTGAATTATCTAGCTGCTTAAATACGCTTTTAAGAAAAGCACTGGATTTAAAAAGAGAGAAAAAATTGACAATATCCTTAACAAATAAACTAACAAACAATATTAAATAAATTACATGAAATATTTCATATCCAGTTCTCTTTAAAAAGTAAATAATCAAAATATAAACAATGTTTTTATAGCGTTTAAATAAATAAACCTGGCAATTTAGTTCCATCTTTATGTTGCCTTTATAAGAAGGCAAGGCACAGCTGAAAGTATTTTCATGACTACTTGCTCATTGCAGTTCTAGCAAGACAGATGCAAACTGACATGTTTCAGCTCAGTGGTTAGCAGTCAGACCCTTCCTCCTGCCAAGGGGTAGTTTATAGATATGAAATCTTAAATGCCATCTTGGAACCATGGAAGGTGCCATGTGTCCCCTTTGTCATGACTTCAGGATGACTTCAACATGCGTATGTACATTTTGTATCCCAGCACAAATGGTTTGTGCTGGTGCTCATTTTCTGAGGGGTGGGGGTGATTGTCAAACTCTCCTTTCCACATCAACTATTCATCTGTACGGATAAGCTTTCTCATGATTTTCATGTATGTAACTTATGTGGAATTCATGTTTAATTGATTTCATTTGCTCCATTCATTTGCTACTTTTTTATTGCTTTGTTTTACAATTTTTTAAAAATTTGGTTGTTTTGCGTTATATTTAAATTTTGATTTTATAGATAAGGGGACCCTCCTCCCTCCATTGCCCTGGTTCACAGAAACAGCAGCTTATTTATGTTTTTTATCTGGCTCATTTTAGTTTTTGCTTAAACACCTTTTTCTAGTTGATGACTCTGTTTCTTATTCCTCTTTCCCTACCTTCCTATTCCCTCCTCCTCCTCTCTTGGGACCTCCATACTATTTTGCCTCTTCATATAAGTGCAACAAAGTCATACACCTAAATCATATTTCCTTCAGGGGGGAGGGGGAAATTGTTAGCAGTCAGATCCCTCCACCCACCAAGAAGCAGTTTATAGATATGAAATCAACACCCTTCCTCATATAGCATAAGTGCAAGACACTGCCTGGCCTGAAATAAAACAAAATGGATGCCAGTCAGGAGCCTGGAAAATATTTTAGGAAAATCAGAGTGGCTGGCTGACTAAAGACTCCCTCCACGCCCCGGAGAGATGCATAATTTAGGACAATGAGATATCCCAAGAAACTCAGGACTAATCTCATCCATTCTTGGCTTTACTTCCCCTCACCCATTTGCCTTAATTAAGCACCACCTAACACTATTCATCAACTATCCAGTACTTAAAGGGTCATCAAGCACCATTTACACCTATAGTCCACCTCATGTAGACACATTAAGCCTCTCCCAACTCATTATCCACCTCCGGAAAACCCATTAAGTCATTGTTTTGGGGGCAAAGACGTCAGCTTGCCCCAGGGAGCATTTTGCCCCTGTGAAACGCTGGTTCTTTTGCTGCTGCCTCCATGGACCTCCTCTTTGAGACTGGTAACTATAGCCTCCCCCAAAACTGCTTTTTCCTTCCTGATTTCCTCTTAGTTAGCCTTGTATGTGTGCCCTTTTATTTCTCTTTTAATAAAAACTGTTCGGGTTGAAAATTTGGCTGGCTTTATTTTGAGAGTTCTCTAAAAGAATAATAATCCAATAAATATAGGTAGAGAATCCCAATTACCCCCTTTAGCTTGTCTCCTTTAAGTTAATTCTTCCAACTAATTAGGAGACCACCTATTTGGGTAACAGAGTAACGTACAACCAATAGTATCATGAAGCCAAGATTAACTCTGGTTGGCTACAGCTGTGCAGCCTGTATGTAACCGCTACATGGCAAACAAGCTGTCAGATGTATGTGATGTCATATTTATGGAGCAATAACCACCACAACTTTGAGTCTTAGAACAAAATGAACTATGGATCAAAAAAGCAGGTTCAAAATACATATTAACACTGCTCTCCCCTCTAAAAACAGTAATCACATTTACAAATCATAACAGCATTCAACTATTGCTTGGCACATTCAGTATAAAAATTACTTTATTGTGCAAAATGTCAAGAAAAATGATCCAAGTATTTATGGAATATGGCTAACAGTTTTGTCACTTCAACTGCAATTAAAGTAAAATTTTGAAAAAGCATTCACTTTCACTTTCTTCTGACTCACTGCCATGGAATACAATAGGATGATCAGTTTGACGTCTCTATTCCTTGAATTCCAAGAACTGCTGTAGCCTTTTGTTATGTTCCGTAGATACTTGCACAGCACTATAGAGCAAAACAAAAACAATGAGATTAGTCTGCTTTGAATGACACAAGCACATGTGAATGCATACAAGTTGTAAAAAGGCCATCATGGCCTTCTGAAAAAACCACGATGCCCAGCAAACCCAGTTGACTGAATTTCTTTTTATATATCCAATATCATGAAGTGTTAAGTAAATTCAGATTTACCAACATTTGCTAAATCTTGACATAATTCTCTTATGCATTCATGAGAATACACAGCAGCTCTCACACCCACATTGCAAGCTAAGCTAGGTTAGAAAGTAACTGGATCTTCTCTGGATCAGACCCAGGGGAAGCTCCACATAGAGCGCATTACAGTAATCCAGCGTAGAGGGGACCGTTGCCTGGATCACTGTAGTTGTTAGATTCAGTAGTATCACCAATCTGCACCAACATGGAAGTCCAAGGAAATGAAGCAATAGTAATGCTGAGCTGAACAATATGGTCCAAGTCTACCAAAAGGAAGAAGGTCTTCCTCTGGTAAATGCTTAGGTTGTTACCACCTGACTTACATTCACTTGAATCCATCTTTAGAACAATTATGCACAAAAGTGCATTGAAGGCTGCATATGATTTGCAAAATCTTGAGCACTAGATTTTATGTTTGCTTCAACTATTAAGAGCAGGCTTCTGTTACAACACTTTTCCTTCATGATTTCATTCATGTATAAGACCACCTGGTTGGCCACTGTGTGACACAAGATGCTAGACAAGATGGACCACTGGTCTGAGCCAGCAGGTCCTCTTCTTATCTTCACCCACAGTGAACTCTTTGAAACAAATCAGATCATACAATAAATAAATATCATATTATGAAATGAACATTAAGATAGCCAAAAGCCATAAAAGCTCACTTTAAGTGTTCTCCAAATGTTGTAGTTATTCGATAGATAGCAGTTTTCAGTGATGCTCTCAATGCAAATCGAAGGGTTTTATAGGAAGTGTCTGCCAAATTCCCTGAAGTCCTGGGAGGTTTGCTGGAAACATGAGGAAGCTTGAAGTGCTTGTCTACTACCTAGGATTGGAAAAAATGAATCGAGTGCAAAATAGTGAATCTAGTGGCAGCAAAGATTGAATTAAAAGCAAGTCATCAAAAGCACAAGGTTGCTACTGAACAAACAAATATAAAGCTTCTCAGTAATAATGAAGCCTAGGAAAATCAAGTTATAACAACCCATTAAAAATCCCATGTTTCAACCATGATAGCACTCAATGAGATATCACAAAAATCCCTTCTTTTTTATTATTAAATGTTAATATATTCATAACATGATAAGAATAGGAACAAGAACGAGAACATTAACAACTAAGGTGATGAGCTATAACCATTAACAATCATACATCTGATAATTGCTTTCTCAAGAAGAATCAAACTAAGATCCATAAAGTAGGTATTCATAGTAGCTCCTATGAATGATCTAAATAAAGCCTGAACAAGAAGAATTAAAAGTCCAGATTAATAATCATTTGGTATGGAAGCTTTGTTAATTAAAAGTCATTATTTGACAGAAAGTCCAGAAACGGTTTCCATTTTGCATAGAAATTCATTGTGCAGTGTGGCCTTTCCCTTTGTTGTAATCTATGTTATTTTCTCCATAATTAGTTGCTCCCAGATTTTGTTATACCAAGTATTCAAACTAGGAGACTTATGAGACTTCCAGTTAAGAGCTATAGAGGTTTTTGCCACAACAGCAACGATGAGATTAATGTTGTCTAATAGTTGGAAGTTCTCTATCTTTCCAAATATCTAAGAATAATAATTCTGGCTTTAATGGTATATTGTATGATGTAATGAGTACAATCTGTCACGGAATTGTGTCCCAAAAGTCTGCTATACGTGGACATTGCCACCAGCAATGTAAGAAGGTACCAATATGTCTGCATTCTTTCCAGTGTAGGGGAGAGCTGGAGAAATATTTTTAGACAGCCTATGTGGAATGAGATACCAATGATTTATAATTTTATATGACTGAAGTCTTATGTTTATGACTGGAGAGTTTACTATGTTTGATTTCCAAACCTGTTGCCACTCTTCATCAGAAATGCATATCTCGCAATCCTGTTGCCATTTTAAGTGAGTAGCATCAGTTTTCAGTGTCACATCCTGCACCAGTCTCTCATATATTTTCGAAAGCAGCCCCTTTCAGGTAAATACAGGAGTTTCTAGCAATAACAAAAATCCCTACTTGAAAGGTCCAAATTACCTGTCCTTGGTAATGCTTCCAGAAATAGCTTCAATAGACCTAGTTAATCGTTTAGATCAGTGCTACTCATTCAGTGGCTTGGAAGCCACACGTAGCTCTTTAACATGCCACTTGAGACTTTTCTAAGAGCACCATTCCTCAGTGTGGCCCTTGCCCCATGTTTCAGGAAAGTAGGCTATTGCCTAGTAGGGCCCATGGCAGGCAGTGGTTCCCACCTTGAAACAGCTGCCAGTGGAAGGGGGAGTAAGCTGTAATACAGGGATGGAATAACAGCCCCTACTCTTCTCTGCCACTTCTGTGATCTGAGTCTCTGTCCACAGCTTCCTGGCAACCACCCAGGAAAAAGAGCAAGCAGGACACAGTGACGCGAGGCTGGTTTGACACCTCTTTCTCCACAACCAGCTTACTTTGGGAATCTTTCTCTCTCCTAAACTGGTGCACCTCACATTGGCAAGGGACATAGGTACATGATCCTTCTGCTGCAGGAGCCTGTTCTGCTTGTTAAGAGACATTTCTCCAGTAGGAAACCTTGAATACCCTTTAATTCTCTTTCTGTGTTTTTGCTCTCTCTGTGGCACAGACTATCCTTGCCTATCTAGTTGTGAGCATCATGGCATGGAGATAGCAAGAAGGAGGCAAATAAAGGTCAGGCTTCCAGCAGCAGGAGCCTGTTCTGAATCAGCGAGCATTCCTGGCTTGGAGTTCAGGGTGTAACCCAAGCCAGCTCCTGCCATGAGAAGCCTGAGCACCCCTTACTTCCATCTCTGCCGTCCTCTTTCCTCAGCATGAGGCACAGCAGGCTCCTGCAGCTGCTGGCCATGGCTCTGCCTTAAAAAGACTGGTGCTTCTCCAACAGAGCCTTCAGTATGTGTCACTTTTGAGTTGATGGGAAATTGTGAACGTGGCACTCTCTGAGCCAAGGGGAGAGTACTGTTGGTTAAGATAAGTCCATCAGGGCCTTTCCCAACATTTCATTGCAGAGCAGCTTGAGCAAACCCTAAATAAAAACACTGGCATCTTGTGGTTTTTTTTCTTTAAAAAGTATGAACCACAAGTGGCAAAAGAGATTTTACTAACGTGTTGAGATGATAGCTCTTAGAAAAATGTAACCTCAAAAATACTTCTTTATTTTTTTATTTTGCCATTGATGAGTAACTATTTGGAGGCTTTAATGGGGTTGGAATTGTAGCTCAGGAAACAGTACCTTTAAACAGCTACATCTTTTTTCTGTAGTTAACTTTGAATATCTTTCAAAAGTATCATAGCAAATGAAACCAAGATAAGACATCACACATTAGGGGAAACACAGCTTTTTCTAACAGAATCAATTGTACCATTGCCGCTATGCGTACACATCGCTTTTGCTTAAGAAGGCAAAGTTCCTCACCTCCTGAAGAGTTAACAAAGTGTTCAGAATAGACGGCAAAGTAGTTTGGACAACTCCATATTTATCTTCAGTAAATGAGGCTGCAACTAGATGTGACAGTCCTTCAAAAAGAGAAAAGGAGAGCAAGAGAAAGAATAATTGCTTTTAGTTCTGACAAATGAGTTATTACTTACCATGGAATTATATCATCATAAAGTCCTGAAATTTACAAAATTCTATATTTTGACTGTCATTGCATTGACTTCTTAGCAACATAAAACTGAATTCAGTATCCTACCTAAACCACCAGGAGATCAGTTTCTGCTGACTGCAGTTTAGAGCAACCAAAGGTTACAAGCTTTTAAGCAACAGAGAGATACTGGAAGAAAAATACTGCTCCAATGTTGCTCAGAATAAGAACAAACATAGACGTTTTTCAGTGGCACAGAATCTAAAGAACTAGAGCACACACTCACCAAGCGCAGCTACAGAAACCAGGGAATACAATAATCCCAGAATTGGTTATGCTCGAATTTCACTGCCAAGGCACCATGAAACTAAAGCAAGCCACAGAAGTGAATTTAATTCAGAATAAGATGCTATTTAACATGGATAAGTGCTGGGTTCTCCACCTGGATAACAAAAATGCAAAGCATACATACTGGATGAGGGATACACTTCTGGGTAGCAGTATGTGAGAACAAGATCTTGGGATATGGGTGGATGGGAAGCTAAATATGAGATGTCAGTCTGATGCAGCAGCCAAAAAGGCAAACACAACTTTGAGGTATATAACACATCCAAATCACAGGATGTCATTGTCCCACTATATACTGCATTGGTCAATTCCCACCTACAGTATTGTGTGCATTTCTGGAGGCCTCATTTCAAAAAGAATGTGGACAAATTGGAAAGGGTTCCGAGGAGAGCAACCAGGCTAATCAGGGGCCTGAAGACCAAGCTCTGAGAGGACAGACTGAGAGACCTGGGAATGTTCAAGTTTGGAGAAGAGAAGATTGAGGGGAGACATGATTGCTTTCTTTAAGTATTTTAAAGGGGGTCACTTAGAGGCGGGAAGGGAGCTGTTCCTGTTGGCAACAGAGAATAGGACCAGAAATAATTGGTTTAAAGTACAGGAGAGAAGGTATCAGCGGGACATTAAGAAAAACGTCATGTTAAGGGTAATTCAGCAGTGGAATCAGCTGCCTAAGGATGTCGTGGGTTCTCCCTCACTGGCAGTCTTCGAGGAGCAGCTGGATGATTTTTTGTTGGGGATACTTTAGGCTGTTCCTGCATTGGGCAGGTGGTTGGATTAGGTGGTCTGTAAGGCCCCTTCCAACTCTATGATATATGAATAAGTTATTGCTTACCTTCCAAGGCCCAAATATGCATTTGAGTGTCAGAAAAGACAGCCTGGATCGAAGCCTCTGAGTGCTGAGAAAGAGAAGGGTTGCAAACAACTGTTAACTTAGCCCAACACATATCTGGTAAAATTTACAATATGTCACAATTAAGAGCTCTTCATGAAAATACAATACTTTGAATATACAGCATACTGACTTCCCTTATGAAAGATGCAACCTATTAAATTATTGTAGTTTAGAGTTAGGCTAACCTTGACTTTAATAAAAAAAACCCAAGTGTAAATATTAAAGTTGCCATCTTGAAACTGAAGTTTAAGTTTACACAGCATGTGTTTCAAATTGTCATGTCTGAACCCCATCCATGCCAATGCTGATGCTGTTTAAATCAATAGTTCATGCTGAACCTTGATATCCTATTACCAGTGCCATAAATGTTTTTTCTGTTCAATTCTTTCACAGAATGATTGCAGGTGTTTATCTAGCAAACTGTACAAACTTTCAGTCCTCATGACCTTGTATACTATTCACTCCTGTTCACTGCTATGTCTTGCTTTCCAGTGACTCAACATAATAGTACAAATATGTAAAATGTTCTCACACAAAGTGCCCGCCAAAATCATGTTTATTGTTGGGAGGGGGAAGGAGCAAACGTGTGTGTTAAGAGGATGGATTTTTCCACAGGTTCCCTTTCCTGTCAATTATTGCCCTTCGTTTAGATGCTTACCTTGCTTCTGAGTAATCCTATGGACATATATATGGAAATGATTTGATTTCTGAATAAAACCATATAACCAAGAGCCCGGACTTCTTGTTGCAATGGTACAGAGACCTGTCTACCATATCCTGCCATCCATAGCCAAATGGATGACAGGATGTCCAAATACTTTGGTACCAATTTCTACTTTGATATTAACAGAGGTAATATTAGCAGTATAAGGCAAGAACTCACTGCTGAATCCTGCATTCATCCTTACCTTGCTGAAAAAATACATTATCAGTACTCGTTTTGACAAAAAACTCTTAATCTAGAAGAAAGAAAAGAAAACTTGAGAAGAGCCAACAGTATCTGCAGCTTTTCAGAATGATACACAATTTCCATTTGACATTATCAAGGCAATTCAAAATTTGTAGGCTTCACTGACTCACACCCCAACCTTGAAAAAGATTCCGTTCAAATTAACAGTATTTCTGAAGAAAAGATTTTGATTTGCAACCTCTGTTTGAGAAAATAATATAGTAATACTGAAATGCAAGCTACACAGCTTTAAATGGTTTCAGAACAGCATAAATTTTAACAAAATAGAAATTTTAATTCTTCAAGTTCTCAGAGGAAGAGAAATGCATTCCTTCATCATGTCAATAGGAGTGGCATCTGATGCAAGTTCATAGAACAAAAAGTGTGCCAAACTAGTAATATTGCAGAATACAACATGAAAAAGACCATCTCCACTGATTAACTGAAATGTTAATGACTTCTTACAATACCTGCTCTTTCTTGCTTTGCAGCCATAAAGAGAGAAAACTTGGTTGTACTGCTTCATTAGTAACTTTTGCAACAGCAAAGCTGGGGCGGGGCTCCTGCAGAGAGTCTGTCCACTGCAAGTCTACAAGAAAAATCCAGCTTATTTAAAATAGGGCAGCAGATATTCTCACAAATAGCCAAGAGAGGGGTGGAAGACTTCTTCTTACCAGAATATGATGTCCATAATTTTGGTCCTCTTCTCATAATATGGGGACTTTGGACAGACCCATGCCAAGGAGAGCTCAACTCCAGCATTCCAGCCTTGTTACTTAGTGGAGAGGAACTGAAAGGGGACCCTAAATTGCTTCCAAGGTCTGTTACAGGTGATGTTTTTAAAGACAATAAAGACGATTTAACCAGGGAAGGCATATGGGCTCGAGGAAGGATACCAGCTCTTGGAGTCTGAAGTGAGCTCTCTTCAGCAGCTGCTCCTGTGAAGGAAGAACATTTTTTAATTTTTTTTTAATTTTAAAAAACCCAAAGTGATAGTATAGGGAGTACATAAAAGAAAAAAAAGATTATATAATAGTTATATGGATCAAAATAATGTGATTTTGGGCTGTATCAACAGAAGCATAGTGTCCAGATCACGCAAAGTGATGGTATCGCTCTACTCTGCTCTGGTTGGACCTCACCTAAAGTATTGTGTTCAGTTTGGGGCACCACAATTTCAGAAGGATATAGACAAGAAGGATATAGACAAGAAAGTGTCCAGAGGAGGGCAACAAAGATGGTGAGGGGTCTGGAGACCAAGTCCTATGAGGAAAAGTTGAAGGAGCTTGGTATGTTTAACCTGGAGAGGAGGCAACTAAGAGGTGATATAACCATCTTGAAGGGCTGTCATATTGAGGATGGTGTAGAGTTGTTTTCTGCTGCCCCAAGAGTTTGGACCAGAACCAATAGGCACGCAGTGAGGGTCACAGGGTGTGGGGGGGAGGTAACTATGAATTCCCTGCATTGTGCAGGGGGTTGGACTAGATGGCCCTCGAGGACCCTTCCAACCCCATGAATCTATGTTCAAATGCAGTCTGCTTCCTAGAGGCACTTCATTCTTTACACAGAAATCACACCTGACACAGCTATGTTCATATTTCAGCATTTATCCACAGTGAAGTGTGACATAAAAATGTATGCCCCTAAACATGCAGTGGCTACGCACTATAGACACAACCAAAGCTGCCCAACACATGTCTGTTGAGTATTAACAAAGTATGTTTTCCTCTCACGTTTTACTGTGGGGAACGCTATTTCTATGTACAGTGAGAAGTATTATTTTAGGCCATTGCATTGTATTAGGGAAAAACACCAAATGTCTGTGCAAGGAAGAACCTACTTGGCAGTCTTTTTTGCTACTCTATGGAGACAGCATTATTGCTACATTATTTCAATTCTTTTTGGAATGTGATTTTTTTCTCTGCCGTTTGATATGTCCCTTTTTGATTTAGAAATGTTCACTGCAACAGACCAACCTTGTTTGGTGTAGTGGTTAAGATTGGCAGGACCCAGTTTGGTGTAGTGGTTAGGAGCGCAGGACTCTACTCTGGAAAACTGGGTTTAATTCCCCACTCCTCTGCTTGAAGCCAACTAGGTAACCTTGGGTCAGTCACAGCTTCTAGGAGCCCTCTCAGCCTCACCCACCTCACAAGGTGATTGTTGTGAAGATAACAACAAACTTTGTAAACCACTCTGAGTGTGGCATTAAGTTATCCTGAAGGGTGGTATATAAATCAAATGTTGTTGTTGTTGTTGTTGTTGCTGCTACCTGGGGCATTGGGAGCTTTTCTCAAGTCTTCCACAGATGGCTGCTTCAGTCTTCCGTTTGTAGCTGCAGCCTCCTGATGCATTATCAGCTTGAGTGTCAGATCATTTAGAAGATTCAAGCACTCCCTCGAAACTGCAGTCCAGTTGTGGGGATGTCCTCCTTTCATACAAGAACTTATTTTAAGGGTATATATCATTTTTAAAATAAATAAATAATGGATTACATTTTCAAAACTCAATTATTTCACAAGCCCTTATTATGAAGTAAAATATCAACTTCAGAATACCAAGCTCAAACTGAAGGCCATAATTGTAGCAACAAAGTCTCCACTCGAAGTTAGGCCACAAAAACTAGAAAGTCTAGACCAGTGTTTCCCAAAGTTGTCTGGACCGCGACCCATTTAAAAAAAAATTCAAAGTTCGGGACCCACCTAATACAATAACCATATATAACGCACCCGTGCCTAACATGAAGAAAAAGAAGCAGCGTTATATTGCTGCTGCAGCATTTTCTCGTTAATACATATCGTAACTATGTGAAGGACTGTTCAATTAAGAAAAAAAGAAAAACATCCAGTTATAATTGAAATATTTACTTACTAAATATAAGATGTGATATTTCAATGAGAAGGATGTATTTGTTTCCTATTTCTTGCCATTACAGCTTTAGCATCGACTTCGATTTTAGTCACTTTTAATCGCAATGAATTAGTTACATCCAATTTATTTTGGTATTTAGTTTTAATATGAACCATGGCTGAAAATCCCACTTCACATAAGTATGAGGTAGTGAAGGGGAGGAGGACTTTCATGGCTTCATCAAACAGGCAGGGATAGGTGTCAGCAACTGAAAGCCAGAATTTCGTTAATTGCTTGCGATTAAAAGTGTTTTTCAGCGATGTATCTTCTGATAAATCAATAAGTTCTTCATTTGCTTTTGTTGACATTACAGTTGGTATGTTGTCTTGAAACGGGTTACAAATCCAGCTCATCATGTCGAACTTTTTCATCTCTTCCCCGAAGTAGGCGTCAAAGTTATTTTTCAACTCTGTTAAATGAGTGGAAATTGCAGACACTACATTGATATCTGGCTGCACTTCGTTTTCTATAATGAAAGTTTCAAATGTTTCAAAACAATCATACTTGCCTTCCTCGATACATCTCTTCCACAACATAAGTTTTTTCATGAACGCTCGAATTTTACCGTGAACTGCAAAAATATTGGATCCGTTTGATCCTTGCAGGTACAAATTGAGTTTGTTTAACTTTGAGAAAATATCCGCCATGTATGTGAGCTTGAGGATGAATTCTTCGTCCAGTAGAGATTCAAGATATTCATTTTTTCCTTCCAGGTAAACTCTAACTTCATTGCGTAATTCCACTAATCTTGTCAGTACTTTCCCTCTGGATAACCAACGTACCTCTGTATGCAGAAGAAGAGATTTATGGAGACTACCCATCTCTTCGCACAGCTTTTGAAATAAACGTGTTTGTAAGGGTCTTGTTTTAATATAATTTACAATTTTCACAGCGGTATTTAATACTGTTTTTAAATCATCAGGCAATGGTTTTGAAACCAGTGCTTCTCTATGAAGGCTACAGTGTGTCCACGAAGCATTGGGACTTCGTTCAAGAACCCTCGTGACCACACTGCTATTTTTGCCGCACATAGCTCGAGCTCCATCAGTGCATATGCTGACACAGTTCTTCCATTCCAACCCTTTTTCTTTTGTATAAGAATCAATTTCTTTGAAAATTTACTCGTCCGTTCCATGAATAATTGTTTTGCAGAACAAGATATCTTCATGCGTGTTGTTTTGCCATATATAACGCACGAAAACAAGTAACTGAGATAGGCTTTGCACATTGGTAGACTCATCCAGCTGTAGTGTAAAATATTTACTACCAACTACTCTACGGATTAACTCATCCTCTGCCCATTCGGACATCTCGTCAATTCTTCGTGCAACAGTATTATTGGAAAGTGGTATACGTTCAATTTCCTTTACTTCTTTTTCTCCAAACATCACTCCAACAGCATCTTTAATCGATGGCAACACTAAATTCTCGCCAATGGTATGAGGTTTACCTGTCAGGCGATTCTTAAGCTAATAAGATATGAGGCTTAAGTAGCATTTTCATTAATATTTATGAAATGTGAAACAATATTCTTTGAAGATTTCATATCCAATAATTTTCTTTGAAAAAAATCCACTCGCTTATTTTTTAAATGGGAATGTTTCGTTTCTATATGACATGTCAACTTACTTGGACGCATACTTTCGTTCGCCAATATTTCGCAGCAAATAACGCATTGAGGGCATGGATCCACCGTATCTTGATTCCACGTGAATCCTAGTTTCAGGTATTCGACATCATATTTTCTCACAACTTTTCGACGTTTTGTTTCATGTGAACTCGTAGAGGGAGCTAATAGGTCAGGCTCAGTGTCACTTTTGTCATCCGAAATAACGTCTTCTATTTTTTCATCGCTCTGTACACAATCCGCTGCTGGCGGCGTACTTTTTGCTATCCGTTTCAACCACTTGTCCGTTATTTAGTTTTAAGAAGATAATAAACACACAATATGCGACAACGAATACTACAGTGACGACTGACGCTCGGGCTCGTGAGTTGCCTTCGGCCACCCCGCCCCCGCCCCTGCCTCACGCCCATGATGAACGATCACACTCCGCGCCACGCCGCGAGAAATTAAATTATTAGTAACCGTTCGGTTGCCAGCCGAATGACACGGCCCGGCCAACGTGTTGTGACTGTCGCCCTATCAGTTTCAGGGCCCACCCAATATCCGCTCGCGACCCACCAGTGGGTCCCGACCCATACTTTGGGAAACAGCGGTCTAGACATATAATTTTAGACATTCCCAGTACATTCAGTCTAAAGAGAGTATGTTCCGATGCTTTAAAATATAGCACATGCACTGTTTGCTTTGGAAACTGCAAGCATTACATACATGTACAGCCCTGAACCTCCTCATACCCAGGTATAGGCACCATGGTAGCAGCTTTCCTTTTAAGCCTACAAATGGGTGCTATAAAAATCCTTCATTTCTGTGAAGTAGCATCTGTCAAGCTCAACAGCAAAATGGAAGCAACAGTTCCTAAATAAAGTAAGCCTCTGACAATGTACTTCACACTACCCCTTTTCTGTCTTAATGGAACAAAATAAATTTCCAAATACCTGGCTGGCTAAGGCTGAAGACCTCTTGCCGACGAACAGAAGAATACTGGGAAAGAAACATGAGGTCCTGTAAAGCCAAGAACTGCAGAGAAAAATGTTTAAAGGGTGTTTACAAATTTCTAGGTTGCTGCTGATTTACTAAAATGTCAAGTCAGGATATTCTCACAGCACATAACAGTTGTGATGCTAAGCAAGAGGTTTTTATGCTTTTGGCCATTTCAGAGTATTTGCTGTCATTAAGATTTCCCTCCCAAAAACATACTTTCAGACATACTGAAAATGTAGTAGTCTTACGTTTTCTGACATGAACGCATGCCATTTCATCCATATATTTGCCCATGTACAAAAAGGGACATGGACAAATATATGTAGATATTTTATTTTAATTGTAAATTACACCAACATATATGGAAGGGGCTGATTTAACCCTGCTAGTTGGAAAGAATTCACAAAGCAAGTACGTTCAAGTGCTAGAGACAGAATGTGATAACAATAGCTATTTTAGATAGCCAAGCAAATGTATAAAGAACTGTTCTGAAGAAAATGAGATAATGATTTTTATACGTCTATACTGTAATGGATTAAGTTTTTTTGTAAGAATGAAGCTTTTGGAAGCATCTGACTGGGTTATGTTAGCTCTGATAATATATTAAACAGTACAGAGTGTGTGAATGAAACGAGAGGGACTTGGGAAAGGGAGAAGCAGGAAAGAAGGTAGTATGCCAAAAGAATGAGACTTAAAAAGGAAACCAGAAGAATATGATGAAAAGGAGATTTCCAGAGTCAAGAGGCTGAAGGGAGGACAACTGAAACCAGAAAACAAGACAGTTTTGTAAGACCAAGAACTGCAGGAGGTGAGGAAAACAGAGAATTCCTATTTATCTTAAATACTTATCCTTCGATTCAGGCCTCGAATGCAATGTTTGTTGTTTGTGTTATTTTAACACATACTTGATTTATCAAAACCATCCTAGCTTCGCTAGAGTGATTGCATATTATGGCAATGAAAGCTATGCAAGAAACAAGCTGAGACAAATGAACTCGCATACCTTTAAAATAGACGGAGGATTGCTATTTAAAATTTTAGGTAAGCATCGATCTGTTTCTTCTGCAAAAGTCGGCTGTACAGGAAAATGATGTGCCTGAAAGTGGAGCATATACTGTAATTGAAGCAAGAATAACAAGCAACCCTGGTTCGTAAAACATTATTAAGAGCATAATGAATTTACTGGTCATCTGCAAATTGGTTAAACTTACAGAAAGGCTTTCAAGCCCAGAGGAGGAGGGGGTGCAAAATTCTCTAACTAAAACCAAGTGAACCAATTACAAAGCAGTTTCTGCTGCACAGTAACACATGTGCCCCATGTTATATTTCAAAAACAAAAGCTGCCTTGACATGGTATGGTACAGAACATACAATACCAACCTCAGTAGAATATATTCTGAAGAGTAACCATGTAATGTACCAAGTAATCAACAAAAACACACCACATAGCCAACTGTGGTACAGAAGAGATAAGTCCAACAGGCCAGCCACTGTGTCCAGAGGATGAAGTTTACTGAAAGACAAAAAAAAATACACCAACAAAATAAGGAAAGTATTTTTATGTAAAATATTCTTTATTCCTTTGTGCAAATTTATTTTGCCTGGAGGGAGCTTGACAGATGAGCAGTACAAAGAGCAACTTTATTCTGTAGTAGATATGGGCACGAACCAATAAAAAACAAACCATGTGATTCATGGTTCGTAGCATTCCATGAACCACGAACTTCTGACCTTTTCCCAGTTTGGGAATTGGTTCATGGCTCGTGGCATTTCAACCACCCTGCACTGGCTGCTGAAGGCAGTGCAGGACGTTTGAAACAGACAGCCCCTTTCTTCTGCTGCCCGGGCAACAAGAGAACAGGGCTATCAGTTTCACAGATCCCGCACTGGTTTCAGCCTGTCGACTGAACCCAGTGCGGGGTCTGTGAAACTGACAACCCGGACAGCAGGAAAAGAGGCTGTCAGTTTCACAGACCCTGTACTGGTTTCAGCCCATTGGCTGAACCCAGCGCGGGGTCTGTGAAATTGACAGCCCCTTTCTGCGCAGTTTCACAGACCCTGCGCTGGGTTCAGCCGATGGGCTGAAACCGGCGCGGGGTCTAAGAAACTCCAAACCAGCCATAGAATGGCTGGAAAAATTCTTTGTTCCGTAAAAACACGGTCCCACAGATCGCGTGTTTTGCTGCAAACAAACTATCCATTCCATATGGAATTTTATTCCGTGGTTTGTTTCATGCCCATCTCTATTCTGTAGCCAATATCAAAAAGACCATTTTTGTCCCTTAATAACATATTTGATTTCAGTGAAGAGAATTATAACTGTTTAAAAGATCTAATACTTCATATTACAGCAGGTCATTTACTTCCAATATATAGTCAAGTGCCTTCAACACAAAAAGAGGCCCACTAAGCATCCTTGGGAAGCCTTGCTTCCACTTCCCAACGGCCTTGAGTTTCTATTCCTTTAAGTCTCTCCAAAGTTGTGAGCGACATAATTTGTTCCCTGATGGGCAGCTGCTCAGAGCAAGTCTACGTTCCATCACAATCTGCAAGATGGCACTGGGGGCATCTCCACTGCAAGGTTTACAGTAAAGAAGTAAATAAGGTTTGATCAGGTACTTACCTATCAATATGAAGGTTCATTGTAGTAATTATCCATGCCCTAGGAATATAACCTATGATGCCACAAAAAGAAAATCAAGTTGTAAAAACCAGAAATGTGTTCACTTCCATGAATTCTCAGCAAAAATGTTTACTTCCATGAATTCTCAGCACAAAGGTAAAACTGTAAACAAAAAACCTGAAGAAAAAAATTAAGGGCATGAAAAGTATGTCCAATACAAAGGGGGATGATATGTGCATCTAATATCAAATAAAAAATCATCATCAAACTGTATTTATCCCAGCTTGGGAGGGGGCTGTATGGGTATATGCCACCTTGCAAACAAGATCAATAACTCTGCATACATATGCCTGCTCTTTTGTAAACCCTAATTGGTAGAATAGTCTGCCTAAAGAGGTCAGGAAGGCTTACAAACTACTTCCATTCCATAGAATGTGCAAACTGGAACTGTTAAGGAGGACATTTTATAAGGAATGTTTGTGTAAGTTTTAAAGTCTGTGGAATTTTCTAGATGTTTTATTGTGTTTGTGGTTTTTATTACATTGTTTTTTAAAAGAAATTTGTAGTCTACCTTAAGTCTGTGAGAAAAAACAGACAATAAATGATATAAAAAAGTGAATAAACAACCGTTGGACCCCCTCCCCCACAAGGAGGTTAAAAGTAGCTTGGAGATAGTGACTTTTGGCAGGACAATGGCATGGTGAGGAGTTACCTCTATAGTTTCCCTCTAAAAAGTGCAACCCTACTAGCTGCAGTCCATAATAGGAAAAAATATTTAAAATACATATGGAAACCATTTTAAGATTAGTCTTTTAACTAAACAAAACTCAGCAGCCACATCCATTAGCCTGATCATGCTTCCATATTCCATGAAGTTCCTCGCCTAAATAATAGAGTCTTATCTTGTGGCTATTAAAGTATCCCATACATATAAGCCCCTCTCTGCTAAGGAATCTGTAATGTTTGAGCTAGGTACAGTCCCATACCATCAGCCTCTGCTGCTTCTCCCCTCATACTTCCTAGCCTGTACCTTTTACATCTCAATACTCTTTTATATTACATAACTACATTATAGAAAAAGGCAGTGCAGCATCAAGCCATGTTACTATCTTTCAATCACTTCCCCTGGCAACTTTAACATTGCAATTCCCTTTCTTCCCTGATGAAAGAAGATGAAAGAAGTATTTGATAGTAACGTTGCTTATAATACCCAGATTAAACTCTGACAAGTGATTCTCCAAGTGACTGCAGTTGCTGCCATGGACCAAAAACTGCCTTGCTGCATCTAGTCCAGTGTTTTGTTGGTTGCATAGCTTCCTTTGGGAAGCTCAAAAGCACTGCATGATTGTGACGGCCAAGGGTCCCAAAATGTACTAAAGGCAGGGGTTCCTCCCCTCCCCAGAAAGCTTGTCTCAGCTGCCTTCCTGCCTCCTCTTTGCTTCCTATCTCACCACCAGCAAGTACTGAGCACATGAATTTCTTCTCTTCTTCCCCTTTCCCAGTACCCTTCAGCACCAGCCAACACTCAGTGTAGATGATGCCTGTGCCCTCTACCCACCAGTCCGAGCTACGTGCTGTGTGGTAGGCTGCAATAGGTCACACACCAGGAAGTGCTGGGAATATATGAGGAAGGGGAATTGCTTGCTTAGCACTACCAGTGATGGAATGCAAAGAGAAGGGAATCAAGGCTGCTGCAGTGACCACAGAGACAGGAAAATGGACCGAGGAGAAAGCAACTCGGGGGGTGCTTCTTCCCAGTGTCATCAGTAGAGGGGTCCATGTGGTGCTGCACTTTGAAGAGCATCTTCCAAATGCAGTATGACATAGATGATTCCCTGAAACTGGAGCTGAAAAAAGAAATCATGGAACATCCATGCCTTTGAGCCATACTTTCCTCCAAAGTACAGCAAGGCATCAGTGACAAGATTCTACCCTTTGGGGTAAGGCTGTGGCAAGGAGACATTTTGGACTAGGTTCTGAAGCTGACCTAGAACTCTGATTTCCCAACAACCTATTTGTCCTAAACACCTGGCAAATCTAATTATACTGCCACAAAACTCACATCAAGTACCTTACCTCCTATTCCCTCCATTTAAAGGGGAAAAATGAAATCTTACCAAAAAAGTAGTAAGCGGCACAGAAGTTTCTAACCATATAAAGAGACTCCACACAACTTTGCTTTGCCAACAGAGGTAGAGCTCTTCTGAAACGAAGGTATTTGTATTGCTAAAAAAAATATTAAACACATTTAACAGTTTCAAGAAGTTATCCATCCAGTATATTTGATCTGAAAAGTAGTCAGACCTTATATTAAAAATTGCTTCAGAAACTGCAGCTACACTAGAGCCTTCCCAACTACTGCATTATTCTGTAGTAAATTAGCCATAGGTAAAAGGTAAAGGTCTGTGCAAGCACCGAGTCATTACTGACCCATGGGGGGGATGTCGCATCATGACGTTTTCTTGGCAGACTTCTGTTACGGGGTGGTTTGCCATTGCCTTCCCCAGTCATCTACACTTTACCCCCAGGAAACTAGGTATTCATTTTACCAACCTTGGAAGGATGGAAGGCTGAGTCAACCTTGAGCCGGCTACCTGAACCTGGCTTCCACCAGAATCGAACTCTGGTCGTAAACAGAGCTTGGGCTGCAGTACTGCAGCTTACCACTCTGCAGCACGGGGCTCTTTGGCCATAGTAAACCACTTTATTTTGGCCACAGTAAACCACTTTATTTTCAGATAAGCTTCAAAACACATGAAAGGAGTAGGCAGCATCAAGATTCATACCGCAACCACACTGTACACAGTGATATCCTACTCTTAGCATGATATCCAGACTTCTCCAAAAACTAGTAACTGATAGTTAAGAGCATACATAAGAAAAGAACAATACAGCTGGTCTAGTAATAGAACACTATGATCCTGTTCTTTATGTAGTTACCTGTATGATTGGAAACGGAAGGTAATTCATATTGTGAACAAGGTATCGGAGGCTATAGCTGTAACCCATAAAAGCTCCAAGGAGCAAGAGAAAGAGATGGTATTCATTCAGGCACATGTATGGAACATCATCAGCTGGACTGAAGCAAAACAGTATTTTAAGATTTTAATTGCACACAAAATAAAACAGCTCAATTCAGGAAACAACTCAACACGTAATTCTGTATCTAAAAAAATATTTTATCTGATTACAAGGGAAAAAATAAATGGGCTAGAATTGTTTTGGTAAACATTTTCTCAGAATTGAAATAGCAATAACTTCTAATGTTATCATATGTGCTGCTAGACATACTGCCTAGACAGTTTCAGCTACTTTGTAACAACAACATAAAGATGTGGTTCTTTTTAGCAATGAGCAAATTTTATTATAAAAATTAACAGTTTGCATATCCAGCAGTTCTGGTCAAAGTTGTCTTTGAGCATATTCAGACAATAGTTTCTGACGTGGAAGCTGTTCCCTCCTTACTGCTATGCTTACCACTAGCAAGTACTACAGTAAGAGTATACCAACTGTGCAACTAGAATCAGAATGTGAAGGAGTCTAGAAAGAAGAGAGCACAAACCCGTGCCAAAAGGGGAAGGCACAATTCTTTCAAGTAAGTACAAAACCTCAGTTGGCAGGGCAGAGTAGACCTGCAGTACTTCAGTGTTATGCTCTGTGAAGAAAGTACCTAGTGTTTTAAAAAGTACCAAAAGTGCACTTTGACATTTAGGTGAAGGGAAATGGTCTCTCTTACCAAAAATGTCTGGGCATCATTCAACAGCAGCCTCTGACTATGCACAACAAAGATTATAAACCTCTTCCCCTGAGCTATTAATTGTGCTAGTTAGAGCAGCAATTGAGTTTCCCCAGCAATCATAATTTATGGTTTGCAAAAAGTAATTTGCCCAGTTACAAAATTGTGGTCCTTTACCAAAGGACTACAAGTAGCAATTTTCTTAGAAACTATAATCTGTATAAACCAGTTATCATTTCCCTGTCTTCTATAATTGTAACATTGCAAACTATGAAAAAGTTCCTTTTCACATTATTTATTTTCATGTGAAATAATTTAATTTAAAAAATCCCTATGATCACCAAAACTCACCTTTCTGAAGCTGTGCAGGGTATAGATAAAAACAGGAACTTTCCTTTAGTCATAACTGCGGCACACCAAGCCATCAGCATTCCCATTACTGCATGCACAACTGAATGGATTACTTGCTGTGGGTGGATAACCTTGCTAATCAGTGCTAATCGAGAGCAAGGAATAGAAGGGACAACTGCAAAGAAAGAATATTAATCTGTCCTAAAGCAAGTCATTTTAATGCACTTTATTGCATGTCATACTTGATGAATGGACATTTTGATGATCACTGCTCCGTATTTAAATGTTAAAGATGATTTAAGAGTTTGCGGTCTGGTGGAAAATTCTTCCAGATGATCAGACCACATTTTTTAAAAGGAAGAACTACATGTGATCACTATCAGAAATATCTTTAGTTACGTTTTGAAGCTTTAGGATTAATAGACATTGAAATAAAGCTTTCACCCTAAAGTGTTTTTGACCTGTATATTTTTATTAAGTTTTAAAATAAACAGTCCAGAGTGCTACAAGATGTTCAACTTTAAAATTATGCATACATCTAAGAATAAGGTCACACCTCTTTGTATTTATATGCCTGTTGTGAGCCGCCCTGAGCCTGCGTGTGGGGAACGTGGGATATAAATCTAGTAATAAACATAAAACTTAAAATAAAACACATCTTTTCAATACTCACCAGCATGAAATTCCACATTGAAAATACTTATTATCAGTATCACCATGGACATCAGCAGTAAACAAAAGATAACATAGGAGGTATACAAATCATTGAATGAACCTGAAAAGAAGAAATTTGTAGAAAGTACTATGACCATATGAACTTGAAAGTACTATGAACATGTATCTACTGCCATAATGGTTTAATGCCTGAAAATATAAGCTGTGACTGAAGAAGTCATCCGTTTACTTCTTGCCTGGACCATTATTTCATTGGGTGGCCTTAATCAGGTCTTTCTCTCATGACCTTAGACCTCCACATGCCATTTGAGGAAGACACTATCATAAGCCTGCACCTGTATCTGCTGAACTAACCTCCCCCACCCCCTGTTTTGTAAGACCTAATGTTCTATGCTTGGAAGTCAGGAGAGGCTGGTGAACGAACATGTTTGCTTCTGGATCACTGCAGAGTTGTCCCTTTTATCTCTTCCCATCTCAAGTTAGATAACTCAAATGTTCTCCTTGTGTACAAGTTTTGTTTAGATCTTGTTTTAGACAACAGTATTTTAAAATTCTGTTTTTAGAGCTATTCTCCTCTCACATACACCTCTCTCCGTGGACCCATTCATTTCACAGCTCTACTTTTTAAATTAAAAGGGATTTTGTTTCCATTTTAAATAGAATCAATTGCATTTTACCAAATTGTGAGCTACTTTGGGGCTCCAAACAAAACATGAACTAAATATCTAATAAATGATTCTGATCTACCTTACAGAGTGACAGTATTATTTAGATAACATATATGAAATGATTTGAACAGTCTAAATCATTAATTGCGAAATAGTATTATTACTAAGCATGCTCTAAGTTAAGTTTGCCATATGCACAGCACTAGTGATACCCACTTGTGATCCATTGTATAGGGTGGAACAAGTCAATAGTGCTAATGCTGATAAAGGCTGCAGTACACAGAGGAAGCAGAAACACAGACCAAGCAATACTCGCTGCTGCTCTCCATCCCAAAATCTAAAAAGAAAACAAGAACATAAGAAAATGCTTTGTCTTCTAACCCAAGATATATCCAAATTACCTGGCTAACCAGTTATTAACAGCCCAAAGTATACAGAGTTCTTACTCTGGGGGAGAAAAAATAAGCATTAAAGAATTGTGTGAAGAGTGACTTCTCAAAATGAGAAATGATGGATGATTGGTAATAAAAGCAGCATGATCATTATTAATCAGTATCCTTTTTAAAATAAAAATATCCAGTGAAGAATGATGTATTCTTCATTCAAATCTGGGGGATGTTGGTGCAAGGATTAGTCACTTCAAGTTCCCAACACTTGCATCTTGGAAAACAAGTATTTTATGTCCAGTTTTAATACCATGCTCAATGGGCCACATATGTTAAAAGCACAGCAAGTAGCTACCCTGCCTGGCACATTGGGGCTGTGCTTTCAGACAGGCCTCAAAACCTCATGTGCTGATCCACAGAAAGATTTTGCATTGATTCATGGCAAGGAAACCAGTACATCTTTATGAGAAGTACTAGGGCTGTAGTAACTGGAACATGTCAGAAGAATGCTTTCACAAAGCGAATGGGATTATAGTTTATTGTACAGTTTATTGCATGTATTATCTTGTTTGTATTGCATTGTTTTCAAGTTTTTGTAATCCAGTTGCTACTTTCCTTTTTTTTTAATGTATTTATTGTAATTATAAGGAGATACAAGAACAATCAACGTCATGTATAAGGAAACAGAGAAACTAATTAGTTAACATTTGTCTAGGCAATCTAAATGGTTGCAAATACAAAATTATGACTCTGTCGTCATAAAGATTTATACAGTTTGAATAAAGACACTCTTACAAACTAAGTAGAACATTAAAACAATCTTTAGATTTAACAATTTGTTTAGTATAGTTATCTGTCGACAGAAATTCCAGAACTGGAAACCAAAATTTAATAAAATGTGATTTGTAATCTGGGTTTTCACGTTGTTTGGTGTAGTCGGCTAAAATAAAGAGATCCCAGACCTTCAGCAACCAGTTGGAAATGGTTGGGCAGTTTTCACTCTTCCAGGCTGCCGCAAGAACGGATTTACCCGCTGCCAACAATTGAGCTATTAAAGCTTTTCTTTCTTTTGGGATGGGGATATCATCAGTTGCTACTTTCTTCATGGTATATTTTATTCTACTATTTTCCTAACTTCAAAATTATCCACTTTAGGTCTCAGCAAGAAAGGCAAGCTATAAATAAATTAATAAATATAGGCGCACCATGTCGCTGAAAATGAGACTGACTGCCTGTGAACAGTACCCGGTTCTGATTTTCTTGGAGGAGGGATGCAAGAGAAATATATAGAATCCTAGTAGAGATCACAAGCTTCTCTTTCCACCTCAAGCAAGCACAATCTACTTGCAGATGAGACTCCTGCCTATCCCATTCGTCAGCACCAAAGTTCTAGGATACAAACAACAGACTGTCTTTAAAAGACTGATTTCAAGAGCTTTATCTTCCAATACATAGGACAACCTGAACATAGAGGGACTGACGTTTCCACATTTTTCTGGCCATTTCTTCTCTTTAACAGCTTGTAAGATATGCAGGTACTCAATGGAGTGGAAAAAATTTTGCAAGTCCCAGAGCGTTAGAAACAAATAAACCAGTCAAAGAAAAGCTGGCAACCCTATACTGGGCATTTGTTGTAAAAAGGGAAACCATGTAAAAAGGGAAATCTCATAAATAACCACTCCACTTTAATATACATGTCTGTGCAATAAAAGTAAATTATTCATGACTGAAATAGTGGATAATGGGGTAGAAGAGGAACTCTTAACTTGGAAGCCAGACAAGAGAGAAAGACATGTTTGTGGGTAGTTTGCCAGACCATGGAAGTGGTTTCAGTTGAGCCTGGATGTGACTGTACCCTCTTTTAAAAATCAGGTTTACAACTTGAAGGTGCTGTTAGGTCACACATATCTTATGATTGGACAAGAAAAGTCTGTACTACAAAGTGCCTTTTACTAACTTAGATTGACATGCCAGCTGCAGCCCTTGCCATAATGCTCCTGCTATCATGTGTATATAATGAATGCATAACTTAGATTCGTGTAATGTGTTGTACACTGGGCTGCCTTTCCAGACAGCCTTCAGAAGCACTTGGCCAAGTGAATACAACTGCTAGGCAACAATCAACAGGGGCCTGCTGCTGTGAGCACATTCTCCCGTGCTGAGAGATCTTCACAGAGCTCCATGACTTGTGGGAGGGCCCCAGATCAGAATCCAGGACACTGTGTTGCTCCACGGCACAGCCATGAGGCCTAAAAGGAGCCAGAGGTACAGACTAAATCCTGCAGTATTGTACTCTGTCCTGATTAGTAACCAGCTGCTTGGATTTCCTCCTTCCTGTTCCTCCCTCATTCATTTAAAGATAACTGAACACACAAATCATCTTAATACAGAGATGGTGTGATAATCCCAGTGCAGTTAAATGATCTGGTGACAGCGCTTACATGGAAGCTGATTCCAAAGATCCTGCTAGTGTCCATGAGTATCTTTGAGGACGTGAGAGATTTGTAGGGGACAGATTTGATTACAACTACTTTGATATTGGGGGCAGGGGAAAGTTGATTTGGTGGCAGTCTGTCACTTCATAAACCATATCTGAGACACTCCAAGTGGTTAAGCCCATCTGTGGGTAGAGGGAAGTGCATGTTTGAAAATCCACACAGACCCCTCATCTCTGTTTACATTTTTAAAATAGCGTTACAAAAACTATTCATTTCCGGGCACAAATCAGTGTGCTGTAAAATTTCAGGGCACTAAACCGTCTCAGACTGGGCACTAAATTGTGGTACTGACCTTTTCCATGTGAACCTGTCCACGATTTACTTTTTGTTTTATTATTTTTTAGTTTGAAACACCGTGACCACAACATATACACTTAAAAAGATCAAATCTCCCAAT
Source organism: Eublepharis macularius (assembly GCF_028583425.1). Lineage (NCBI taxonomy): Eukaryota > Metazoa > Chordata > Lepidosauria > Squamata > Eublepharidae > Eublepharis > Eublepharis macularius. The sequence continues at coordinate 85,047,445 of NC_072794.1, read as the reverse complement.
GAGCGAGCGGCCTCATTCACCTCACTTGCTGTGGGAACTATAAAGCCTTTCCGACGGGGGGGGGGGGACTCCATGAAAAGGAGATGCCGATCCAACGCGCTCAGGGATCGCCTAACCTGGAAAGCGACAGTCCATTGGACAAGCGCTAACCAATCACCGCTCACGCTACCATTAGCCACAAAGGGGGCAAAGTGAACCTTACCCCGCCTGCCCGCGGCCGCCCCCGCACCCACCCCCGATCATTTAAGGAAGCCGGCGGCAAACGGGACTCACTTGGCGTAGCAACAACTGCTGCTCTCGTGCGACAGGACTCATGGCCGACCCCTGTCGCTGTTACGCTCCGCCGCCGCCACGATTTGAAGAGACCGCCTCTCACGCCCCTCCTTCGGCCACGAGGCCGCTGTTCGCAGCGGATGACGAGCCCAGCATTTATTCGCGCTCGGAAAAGACTAGCGCGACTCACAGAGCCAGGACTTCTGGGGGAGGAACTATGTAGAAAGGTGCCGACGGCCTCGGGTCTTTGTGGGCGCCAGGGTGGGCACCGCCCTCTCCCTTGGTGCAAAAGGCTTCCGCGCAGCTTGAAAATGGGAGGAGTTCGAGTATAGAGTATATGGGGGGGGGGGGCGAGGTGAATACGGCACAGAGCTCTCGTGTCTTTCCCAGCCGAGAAACCAGGGCGCCTACAACTCCCAGCAACCTTCGGGAAAACGTCAAGCTCCCGCCGAACGTCCAGGAGCGGCCGCCCCTAGATCTCGCGTTCGTTTGTCTCAACGTCTTTGTCGTCTCCGTATGGGAAGGAACCGCCACACGAATTAATGGAACAAAAAAATTCGTTTCACGATTCGTTAAAGCCTGTCCGTGATTTCTATAGACGTTAAACTCCTCTCCTTGTAATTCTTACTCCGTTAGTTTAGCAGAGCCCCCCCCCCCCGGCTATAGTAATTCTAAATTTTAATAATTACTGGCACACTCTAAAATGTACTGTCAGATTTGATAATGCGCTCCTATGTTTGTATCCCCACCACTTGCCCAATTTCTTACTAATCTTCATTTGCTGCGCACTACACGCTCCTAGTGTACTCCTTCCATCCTTACGCTCCATAGATAGTAAGGGCTGTCCAGTCTTAACCTGAAATTGGATGTGAGGATAGAAGATCCTGGATCTTCCCTGTAGGGAAAGCTGCACTTTCTGCCATGTTATTTATTTATAGAGTTTTTAGCCCAACTTTCTCCAAAACCTGATTTCCGTCAGAGCCTTCCCTAAACAGGTACATCACCTTCTCGCATCCTTCGTACATAGGCTGAAACGAGAATCCTGCTTTCTGCTGTAAGCAAAGGGCACAGTGGAGCAGCATAGTTTGTGAAAGGTATGCCAAAGAAGGCTTTTCATTGTCTTGGAAATGTTAAAGCTATAGCAAGATGCTGGATTAACACTGCAATCTTATGCAAAGTTACTCAATTGATTTCAATCAGTTTAGACAGCAGTAACTATATAGGACTGCACTGTAGAATAGCAAGAGCACTTCAGGATTATATGAATAATAATAATATTTGATTTATATACTGCCCTTCAGGACAACTTAACACCCACTCAGCAGTTTATAAGGTATCTTACTATCCCCACAACAACAATCACCCTGTGAGGTGAGTGAAGCCTTTCACATGATCCTATTTCAGCACCATCTTTTTTTAAAAAACAGCACTGTATGATAAACGAGCCAAAAAGCAGCCATATTGCATCCCACTTGGGAAGAAAAGTGGGATATGAATTTTGAAAATGAAATAACTATAATAAATTAAGTAGACTATAAACATTTCTTCGAAAGATTTAGAAATATTCAAATACAATGGTAGTATTTCCAGTCACTTTTATTCAATGACAAACACTAAAATGTAAATTATGATTTTAAAAAAATCTTCAGCATAAGTCAGGAAAAAAACCTACAGATGAAACTGACTTAACTGAATGAAAATGTATTTCACCTTTAGCTCAACAGAGCAGAATTTAAACTCAAGTCCATTTCTAGTTGGTCATTCAGATGTCCGATACTGAAAATTCAGACAGTTTCATTAACATTTCCTCAGTTCTTTTGTCTTTTTTTTAGTGTGGGAAAGCCCCAATAAAACAGTATTGCACAGATGAAGAAGCAGGTATCTGGGAGAAAAAGCAAACAGGTGGTATTAAAAAATAAAGGACAACTTTGAAATGTATAAAGGCAAATGCATTGAACTCTACAGCACTCTTGCTTATGGTCTGTACTGTTTGTAAGAAAGGCTCATAAATGAGTACACACATGTATGTACTCATGTATGTACTCATAACAAGACTAGCAAGTGTTTCAGAACTTTTCTGTCAGGTTTATCTAATACCATTAAAATGCACCAGTGAACAAATAAATTTGGGTATGGGTTGCCGAAACTGGCATACATCCAAATACAGAGATGAAATATTGCTGAGTTTCCTGGACTACTTTTCATGTTTCTTACCCCAATATTTAGTTCAATCTGTAGGGAAACTCATCTCGAAGCAAAAAGCCATCCCATCCTCAAACCCATTGGGGTATGGACTTGTGCATCATCATAGAGAAATAAACTGTTTTAAAGTAACTTTCAGATAACAATCAGGCATGTTTTGTGTAAATAGAAAAAAAAATTATTTTTTCTTGCATGTAAAAAGCCAGGTCCAAACATTTCACATTTTATCAAGAAACATCCCTGAATGGATCTAGCTGAATTGAGGCAGGCTTGGTTTTTGAGGACACGGGTCATTTTAATTAAAGAATGGATCTTTTAACACTATTTTAATAGTCCGCTTTTACCTGAAAACTGTAAAACCCATCAGCCGTTTGTTGGTTTTATTCCATGACTGGGTTTTTAAATACTGGGTTTTAATTAAGACTTTTTTGTGTTTTATGTTTCTACTGCATTTTATTTGTAAGCCACTTCAGGCAGGTTCACTGGACAGGCAGCATACAAACAAACAAACAAACAAACAATCCAGGGCAAGTTCAACATCCACCTTCGTAATGGCTTGAGTTCAGTTTTCACTTTTCCTGTACAAGTTAGCTGCTGACAGTATTTGGGGGGAGGGATATAAGGCGCTGCATTTGAAGATAGCATTGCAGTAAAGTCAAAGCCCTCCCTGTGACTAAACCCAGCTCCCAGGGAGTGTGCATTGTGTCTCTCTCACATGCATACATTCTACATTTTCAAATTACTTATGATGATAGACATTTCTTTAACGTTGAATAAAATCCATTGTATGCTACCTTTTGCCAGAATCTCTTAGGATAAACCCCTTCAGTATTTAAATAATACTTTATTATCCAGTGCATTAACTTGGAACCTGACTTGTTCTAATAGATTATTTTGTTAAAATACCATATTTACTTGAAGATAACACCTCCCCCAAATGTTATACACAAAAAAAATTATGACTAGAAATTATGACTCGAAACTATCTTATATATGTTTTTTTAATGGCATACCTAGGAAAAAAAACAAGTCTTGCATTTGAGTAAATAAAATAAGTAGTATGGCTTTATTTTTTTAAAACAGTATGGCCTAATTCTATACTTCTTAGGGCAGTAGACTCCCACTTTGCTGGTGTTAGAATATTTTGCACTGGTACTAGGAGCTGGCTGTGCTCTATGTTTTCCTGCAAAGCACCAATCTGATGAAAAAACAGTACACATGAGATTTTTCAGACTGGGAAGAAACAGCAGAGTGGCTTTCGCTAGCCTAAAAGATGTTGTAATGATCATTCTGCACCCCCAGTCTCTACCTCTCTTTGATATGTGACAAGCCCACTTCTCTCTCCACCACTCTGAATATTACTCTGATTCCCAAGAATCACTTCTCAGCATTCTAACTGATGCTCAGCTTTGATGATGTACTCTAGGTGCTGACTCACTTGGCATTTCCAATCATACTCCATGTGCACTCACTCTCTAGACTCTTGGATTACTACCCAAACCACTGCCTGGATTTCTGCTTGGCACTCTTGCCAAGTAATCCTTAACAGAACCTCTAACCTTCAGGTTGATGTAGGTCCAAGGTACACTTGTATCTTTGGGTCCCTGCACACTCATGCATCCACCCCAAAAGGATAAATAGTATCTCCCTCTGTTTTCCTTGCTGTCCTCTCTCCTCTTCAGTCCTCCAGTTTTTTGAGATATGCGTTGCACAGTGTGGATAAGTATTGTGCAAGTACTGGGGCAGGGAACAAGTATCTACAGGCATTTTAGCATGTTTGTACTGAATATTACTGACAGCTTGCTTGTGCTTTGTTTCCTTTCAATAAACTTTCCTTGATATTCTTCTAACTACTTGCCTTTGTCTTAATCCCAGTGTTATACTGGAGCCCTGTCGCTTTGTCAAAAAGGTCTTTAAAATAGAGTGTGATGGTCTAAGTCCAGATGTTTGGCATGCTCTATGTTTTGTGTCAATAACCAAATTGTCACCTAATAAAAGCTATTACATAGATTTCATTCCTGGTTCTGGATTTTGCATGGACCAATATGGCTCTACAACTTTTTATACTGCCTTCTAGCCTGGTGTTAAAAAATGTAGGTCAGCAGCTCCTGCTACAACAGAAATGAGAAATGGCATAGGAAAGATTTCTCTCTTTCACTTGGCTATTTTGTGTGACTCTGGGTCCTGTTGGAAAGCAGGCTCATTCACCCAAGATGTGTGTCCAGCTGACACATGTACAGAACACAAATGGTAACAAGGACTACCAAAACAGCCCCAAGCTTCTATTACTGATACTCACCTTCTAAGAAGTCAAACAAGAGCTTCTACTTGGAAAGAGGCAAATAGACAGTTCACCCATATGTAAGGTATCACTGTTGCTGCACAAACCTTTGCTTGTGTGTCAACAATTAGACTGGACTAAAACTTAGAATTCCTACCTGAGACTAAGAACAATTTCAAGGAACAAAATGCCAATAAGTATTTATTACTTTAATTGAGAGCAACACACACAAAAATAGAGTATTTAAAATATTTTCTCTTACCTCAATTACTGAGCTTTTGTCGTTCCTGTTAAATTATGTGGAAGTTCAGTCGTAATTGAAGAAACAACTAATTCGGGACCATCAAAAAAGTATGCCTTCATGATTGGGAAGAATGGGAAGAAAAAACACATAGTTGTAACCACCACAAATTAACTCCTTCCACATTCTGCCTAGCTTACCATTCTCATTCTCATAATTTTAATGGTCCTATGACTATCAGAAAGGGAGCTAAACAGAACTACTCACAAACAAGATTGAAGTTTCTTCATAATCAGGACTTCCCTGATAGACAAAATTTTAATTTGTAATTTTTTAACAAAATTACAATCTGATGGCCCTCACTGTTGTTTAGAAGCCACATAATGTTGAGGATAGTGGAGTCAGTCAGGGGGTGGGGGGAGAAGGGCACTTTGCCTGCTCAAGCCCCCAAAGAGTTTCCAGGATCCTGCATGGGAAGAACTGCTATACAGCACTTTTACTTCCATCAGTAGATTGCAGAGAGTCAGGCCTAGATTAACAGTAACCCTGAAATTCATTTTTGTGTGATTACACAGTGCAAGGGGGGGTCCTTTTTTAAAAACCCACTGCACTTTCTCACAGCCTGCCAACTTGTTGGTCAACTGCATATCAGCAGAACAGCAAAACATGGCTACCCACAGACAAGGAATGGATTTATGCATGCTCAGGGGACCTTCCAGTCATGGAGAAAAATACTGTACTTTGTAAACAACAACAACAAAATGTAAACCCCGATCATCTGATAAGCATGGAGCACACTTCTTGTTCCCAAGGAGGCATGAGACACTGAGGACAAGCAGAGTGTTAAAGAAAAAAAAACTAAACAAAAGGGGGAGAGAAAGTAGAAGCTGAGCAGTTCAAAGAGCTTATAGGAACATGGAGGCATTTTAGACTGTGCTGTTTTATGTTCTTTTATTGCTGTTTTATTGGCATATTTTAATTGATTTTGTTTTCATTGGTATGATTTGTTTGTATTGTCTTTACAGTGTTTAGTTCTATTTGTGAACTGTCTCAAGAAGTTCTGGAAAGGCAGAAAACAAATCTTCTAAATACATACCTAAATAAAAAAGGGAAGAAGATTTTCCAAGCATTCTTTTGCAATTCGTTGCAGACCCTGTTTATTTAATATAATGCTCATGTGGGTTGGAGGGTTGAGGAAGTATCACAAGCTCTAGCTTGTATACAAAGTAACTGTTATTAGTTTGTAGTAAGTGACAGAGCAAAACAGAATAGTCAAATATTTATCCAGATAGTTGTCAAAACTAAAATGTTATGAGGAATAAGCCAGATGATTACACAAACAAGCATTCTTGAAGAATGGTTAAATATTCCAAACAAACTTTTGCATCCTATGTGTACACTAAGAACTTAACAGAAAAAAACCCTGCTACACTGATCTCTAGTTGTCTTTCTGCATTGAGTTACATCAACAGAAAGCTATGCTTATTTCTAAAGATATGTAAATCACGTCTCTTATTTCCGCTATGTAGTTTGCATGTGTTCTGCATTAAAAAAATCTCAGCATCTATACTTTGAATGGTAGGGGAAACTGATCTCAGGAAAAGTATACATTGATGAACTACTAGGAAACAGAACTGTCATACCAAGCAACCAACAGCTAGCAAAGCATGGAGAAGTACAACTGTCACAATTGTAGCCACTGCAATCCTTCGATTATCATCTCTAACAGCAGGCCAAAATGTCATTGCTAAAACAGATCCTGACAAACACAGAGCAAATATCACCAAAACCCATCGGACAGCTTTCAGCGGAATAATCCACAAAATCTGCAAGAAAAAAGAAAGGATTGCAAATCTAGTGATTTCTGGCTCTAATGAAGTAAAGTGGCAACATTATATTTGGATCACCGAGTATCTGAAACAGTTGGTATAAAACGTCACCTGCACTTTGAACAAGGATTTGATCCTTGTTCAGTATGGATGTATCACTTTTCCTGATTTCAGGGAGTAAAAATATAATAGAAGCCCACACAACCCTTTTATTGTTTTTTTTTAATCTATATATCTAAAATCAAATGAGTATGTTTGTAATTCAGTTTTTTAAATTCAATATTACTATGCAAGCCACAGCTTGGAATTGTTGCAGTTTTGGACAGCCTCCAGATCATGTGAAATAAGCCTCAAGCTTTTGTCCAATATTTCCTACAGAATGGTTTTAGTATAGCAAGCTTCATATAAACTTCCCACAAAGAATGTCAGATAGCTTCTTCTAGGTATTCCATTCATAGACATTTACTCAAGACTCTTCCTAAAGATCTTTATGTTGTACTTACCGCAGTTGGGATATAAATGAAGAGCGAATAGCCATAAACACATACAATCTCAAGAAATGAGTAGGAGACAATGTTCATAATTTTATTGTTTCTCCACATAAGGAATCCCCAGAGTGCCAGAGGAACCAGCCATGCATAAGCATAGATGGCTGTTGCAGCTATGGACACTGTAAAGAGATTTGTTTTAGCAACAAGAATCATACTAAGCACAAAAAGGATATGACATTGTTGGCCCCTATGGACTAGAAGTTCTACTGGATAATATTCAGGGATATTAATGAATACATTGTTGAAACTGTATTAACCTTCTTTAAATCAGCTCTTCAGGCTGTTCCCACTGCCTAGGTCAGATGCAAAAAAACTATCTCAGAAAGAGGAATCAAATTCTGAAACAGACAGTTAAAGTCCTTGAATTCCTGGACCAATGCAATATTCATACATGACCAACAGTCTTCAACAAACATACACACATAATTCTTCCAGTGTCACCCAGATTTGTCTGCCCATACCCTAGACCACTTCTGGGCTCTACTCATCTAAGTGCCCTGTCTAGGTCAGTGACACTATACACAAAACATTTGTTCTCCATTCTTCCTTCTTACCTAGAGAGGGAGTACATAAGGAAGTACTCTGACATTGAAATACCTGGGAATTGTATAGGTCAAGTGACACATCATAACCTATTATACTGGAGTCATGTCACATTTAATGCAGCTGTCTTTCATATCTTAAATTATTCTCTTTGGCTACAGTTAGATAACAAGGAAACAAGCTTTCAAACCTGCTTGGAGTAATTTTTACAAACCTTTTCTGAATTCAGGCACATATGGGCACGTAGGGTCATTGAAATGGGTGAAGAATTTTGAAAGGTTTCCACTGATAGCAATGGCAAAGACTAATGTGGCACATATCCAAAAGGGACCTTGAATGGGGACAAAATAGGCAATAAGTTATTCTTACTGACTCATTTCCATTCAATGTAAAAGTAGACCAGCAACCCCCTTATGAGATGGTTAGGGTTTGTTCATACCATACAGGTCAGGATTACTTCGTATGTACAATCTTACAAAGTTCTTCCCTGGTACAGGAAAAACAGAACCTTTGATTCTATCCAGGACCTGAGAAAAGTAATACAAGATATTAGACTGAAGATACACAAAAAGTCCTTTAATGTATTTTAATCCTGGATTAAAGGCATCAGTTTCTTGGTACTGGCACAGTAGAATATATACAATACACTCTCTGCATCCTTTCCATGCTACTCTGTTGTGTTTTCCATTCTATTTGTGTTGACAATAATCCTCAGTTGCACAGTTATTTCAATAATGAGGCGGGGTAGATTTTATGGTTGAGCGCATAACGCAGGAAGGATATTGCAAAAATGGTGCTAATGAGGGGGCAGAGGTGCTGTGCTCCAAACAGCAGAGTGTATCCATGTGGACAACTCCTGATAATTAAATACAAAGCAAGCCTTACTAATTTATCATATAAAAAGATCAGAAGCTACACCATTATGAACACATTTGCACAACATTATTCAAAATACGAATGTTGCCAAGTTCTATAAGATGGAATTGTTTTATCAATTTTGCTACTTTGTTTTTATACTCTGATGTGATCTGCTCTGAGCCTGCTTGCAGGGAGCATGAAATATAAGTGCAATAATTAAATTAAGTTGTATGGAAGGGAAATATCCATTCAGGCACTCATTAAAAGAAATTATCCTTGTCCTTGCTCTTGTTACAGGCATGTGGATGGGGACGGGTAAGCCAAACAAACATTGAACAATTGCAGATTAGTTGCACCACCAGCTCTACCAAACTTGGATTTTTGGGGGGATGGGGAGTGGAGCAAATTGAGGAACATTTAACTAATCTCATGCACAGTTTCCTAATGGAGACATCACTGTAAATCACAAACCTGATAGGTATCCACATCAAAAAAAGTCTGGTAATACTCAAATGTCCAGAAGGGAGCACTTTTCTTCTGCCCAGCAAGCAACTGGAATATAAAGTTACAAATATACAGATGCACATTATTTATTCAATATTAGCAAGTCACTTTAAAAGCGACTTTTGAAATTTTTAGTTACAAAAACATACAAAAATGGAAAAAATATATTAACTTGGAAGCAAAATTCTCATCAAAATCTTTGCCATATATTCTATATTACAACCTGTTATTTATCTCTAATGAAGTCAGTGAGGAAGGCTGTTTTCAGACTTTTGTGCTAAGCATCTCACATCAGACCTTCAGGCAATCTGTTATCACCTGTTAGCCAAGGAATGAAAATGTACTCCACGCTCTCTGAGGAACTCTGTCCCACCCAAAATTTATACACAATACCTATTTAGCCTCCTTTATATCACTAGCACGCATACGTATGTTCATTCTTCTGACCTGTAGTCCTATAAATGACCTGGCAGCTGTAGTTCCCCCCCTCTCTTCCTGTCCCACCCTAGAGGAATTAAACATCTCACTTTGTTACAGTATTGCTACTGAAAAAATCTTCCAGCAACTGGAAAGACATCAGGCTGTTAAAAGATTATATATACTTTACATAACTTGTTTTTACATTAGTGCATTTACTCATAGGGAATATTCTGAAGTTAATTATTCCTTGCCAACACATGTGTACAATTGGAAAAAACGGATGGCTGTTTCTGCTGCACAATGGAAACTGACAAGGAACAATGTCCACAGAAACGTTAGCACTCACTGTGCTCAAAGCAACTTTACATGATTAAACAATTTTTACAAAGTGCAAATGCCTCTTATTTCTACAATAATTACATGATATCTTCAAGTACAAATACATAAATAACAGCAGCGCAGTGCAGCAATGGTAACTGCAGTACAACTCAGTTCATGTAAAGTTCTTTTACTCATTCAATTAATTTTCCTTCCAGTCATTCCCCAGGTGATAAGGACTCCGGGGTGGGGAGTGAAGACCGCCACGCTCAATCTGGGGCTGGCTACGGACGCAGATTTCGTGCCACCTTCATCAGGAGCGTGCCATCTGTAGTTAACATAACCTTATAAAATTACTATCAACTTCAATATTACTTTTCAACCCCCTTTTCTTTATAGCTCATGCTTATTTATACTCACTGATATCCCACGGAAAACTATCACCATCATATCTCTCTTTCCACCTGGTTAGTAAATCGCAAATTCTCTTCCACGTGCCTCGCTGCTAACTGCCCCTTGTTTAAATTAGCCAAAGCTGATTGGTATCACTATTACTTAAAGAGACCATGCATTTCAACATACCATTTCCATTCCCTGGATTTCCTTAATCTAAATTTCACTCCTAGGGCCAATCAAATTAAAAAGATAGTGTATCGCCATTGGCCCTTGGTAGAGGGGATAGAAGGCTGTGAGAACACGCCGAGAATTGGCTTTCGCAAAACTCGGAGCATCAGGGACGAATTGGTATGGGCTGATATTAGAGACAGTGTAAAGCCCCACAACCTTCCACTAGGCAATTTTAGATGTGGCCATTGCCAGATTTGCGGCATTCTCAGTGTGGGCAGGGAACTTCACATTCATGATAATAAGTTGACGGTTCACCATTTTGCTAATTGCCTGTCCAAGTGGGTAATCTATGCGTTGGAATGCCCCTGCAGGTTATTATATGTAGGATGTACAACAAGACCAGTTAAAGTGAGAGTATTGGAGCACATGTCACGGATCCGCAATAATGTTCAGGAAGCGCCATTAACACAACATTATAGGGAACAGGGACACCCAGATAATGCCCTTAAAGTCATGATCTTGGAAGTTGTGGAAAGGACTAGTGGTGGTGCAGGGCAAACAATGCTTCTCCGCAGGGAAGCATTCTGGATTCAAAAACTGGACACAGTAAAACCCAAGGGACTGAATAATGAGTTATGTTTAAACTGTTATCTGTGAGACGTAATGTATTGTGGTACTTGTTAGATTTGAGGCATGGGAGGTCATAAGGAAATCCAGGGAATGGAAATGGTATGTTGAAATGCATGGTCTCTTTAAGTAATAGTGATACCAATCAGCTTTGGCTAATTTAAACAAGGGGCAGTTAGCAGCGAGGCACGTGGAAGAGAATTTGCGATTTACTAACCAGGTGGAAAGAGAGATATGATGGTGATAGTTTTCCGTGGGATATCAGTGAGTATAAATAAGCATGAGCTATAAAGAAAAGGGGGTTGAAAAGTAATATTGAAGTTGATAGTAATTTTATAAGGTTATGTTAACTACAGATGGCACGCTCCTGATGAAGGTGGCACGAAATCTGCGTCCGTAGCCGGCCCCAGATTGAGCGTGGCGGTCTTCACTCCCCACCCCGGAGTCCTTATCACCTGGGGAATGACTGGAAGGAAAATTAATTGAATGAGTAAAAGAACTTTACATGAACTGAGTTGTACTGCAGTTACCATTGCTGCACTGCGCTGCTGTTATTTATGTATTTGTACTTGAAGATATCATGTAATTATTGTAGAAATAAGAGGCATTTGCACTTTGTAAAAATTGTTTAATCATGTAAAGTTGCTTTGAGCACAGTGAGTGCTAACGTTTCTGTGGACATTGTTCCTTGTCAGTTTCCAACACGTGTGTACAAGCAAGTGCCACATTAGTTACTCATGCAAGCAATCTAAGATCGTAACAACAGAGCATCTTCTCAACTTAGTTCAATACTAATAAGCTTGCATAACAAGTGAGTGTGCAAAATTCAGGGGTATGCAAAACAAAACAAACAAATATACAGCCAGAAATAGGTGGTCGATTTGTTAAAGTGGCTTCCAGAATAGTGAAACCAATTTGGAAAACAAAGCTGTAACAATTCCCCACCACAAAAGTCTGTTCGGGTGGGAGGCAAGCACTTGGAGATTGGTAGTGATTAAGGTAAAACACCCTGTTTTCCAGCAGAACACTGAAATAGAAAGACCTGCCACCGACCACCACTCACCATGACACTGGGAACGAAACTCCAAAGCACAAGGAAACATGGCATCAAGCAACACACAAGGACACAAAGGTAAGAATAATTTATAGGCACTATCAATGATTGCCCTAACCTGAGTTGCCCAAACAAGCCCAATTTTATCGTATCTCAGAAGCTAAGAAGGGTCAGCCTTGGTTAGTAACTATATGGGAGACCTCCAAGGAAGACCAGAGTTGCTATGCAGAGGCAGGCAGTGGCAAACCACCTGTTAGTCTCTTGCCTTAAAAACCCCAGCAGGGGTCACCATAAGTCAGCTATTATTTGATGGCACTCTCCCCCAGCATCACCACATCAATGCTCACTTAGAAAAGGAAAAAAGGGAACATCAAGCAGAATTTTTTTTTTTACTTAATCCCATTGCTCCGCTGCGCTGGTTAGACTCATGCTGCACCACCGCTACCGTTTTGCCAGCCAGTTTCCTGCCACTGTGTGGGCCTGCCCACTGACACTCATCTTCTTTGGGGTCCATTGTTGTGTGTAAGTGTGGAGTACTTGAGGAAAAACTTGGTGGGTCAATGGTTTAGAGGGAGGACTGTGTTCCATGCACTTTTGACATTGTTAAGTGCTAAAACAGCTGTCTTAGAGCATTGTTTCCTTAACTTCCCCCCTCCAAAGTACAGCATACATGTGTGCATCCGCAGTCAACACTCATCTTGTGCATGCACAATGGGTCAAAACTCATGAAAACTAAAAAAAACCTAGATTAGATCGGAACCAGCAAATGGCCCACCCAGAACAAACGAGTAACAGAACAGAGTTCATTTGGAAACCCCAGATTCAAACCTGAAAGAATTTTTTTCCCGTGCACAGCCCTGGTACTGGCACCAGAAGACCTCTCCCTTCCCCAGTGCATCCTACATCCAACTAGTAAGGCAATCTACATTCGTTCCGATCCTGTGCGTTGTTGACAACACAACCTTTCTGCAGCCTGACAGCCTCACCAAACAAGGACTATTCTATGTTAAATCTTTCTTGTAGGTGGCTAATCTATATTGCTCCTGCTGCCATTCACACACAATATGGCAAAGTGTCAATTAAGTCTTTAGAGAAGTACCTACAGCTCACTGGAAAGTATCCATGCATCATCATCTAACCTCAGTTTTATCAGAATCATCTGTCCCCAACAGTTCATCATCCTCCTCTCGCCCAGAGTCTCGTTGATGTCCATGCTTCTTCTTTGGTTTCTCGCTAGGTTCATCAATGCTTATTGTGACAGCATCTGGATTTGCTGCCAACAAGTTGGCTGCATCATCAAATTCTGAAAAATAAATATTGTCCCCAAAAGTTTAATCATAAAGCTGTTGTCTATTTAAAATACTATGTACTTTCTAATTCTCTTTCTTCATTGACCTATGTGATAGCTGATTACAGACATGAATTCTTACCAAAGGACTGACTCTACCAGACAGACTTGAATCAGTGACATACTGTAGGAACTATATTATCAAGACAAAAGGAGGGGGGGACTTAACTCAAAAGAATGAGTTAAGAACTTGGAAGATTAAACAAATCCAAATTAAAGGATCCAGTATTAAAATTGCTGAATACAGGACATAAATATATATCAATATACAAAAAACATTTATTTATTATGAATTAGTTTTAAAACAATGACAGACTCAAACATAGCTTCAATTCAATTAAAAGCATACAGAAATTTCAAAGACCTTATGCGACCCTGACCAAATGCATTTTGGCCTTCTTGAGTGGTCAAGCATATTACACATTAGCTCCAGACAATGCAATATTACAGTAATTACAGTAAAATTACAATAATTAGTCAATACAGGACCAAGTTGGATTAGTGTTCTACTTAATATCAGTGACTCCAGGCAGAGATATACTTAAGAGGCCTCAACTGAAATCACCTTCTGCCCTAGTCAGGTGCACGTGTCTTGAGTGGTAATTCAATTGTGTACCTTCCTATTCTGGTCCAAGGAAATCAAATCTAAGTGCAGTCTGGAGTAATGCAGTAGTGTAATGTCGTAACGCAGAGTGCAGTAATGTAGTAGTGTATACACACTACCAGAATAGGGGGGAGGGCACTCAGGATTGAGCTATGATTATTCCTAGTTAGGCATCAAGTTCTGACTAGAACTCTTTCATGATCCTGAACAAATCAAGTCTCTGGCTGGATGGGCTGGAGTTTCAACCTGCACTGTCCATTCTCAAGTCCAGTACTCTGGTTTATTGACCTCAAAATTCCCCCCAAATAAACAAGAAGTTAAATTCAAGTGGCAGCCATAAAATAATATGCCGACTATTTTGAAATAGGATTATTTTAGTAAGTATAAACAATCCTATATTTTTAAGAAACGGGGCCTGGCGTGCTGTTCAACAATGCATAAAATAAATACAAAAAGTGAAGGGAATGGGATTAACAAAGAGCTGAAAATATCCCTATGATGTATGGAAAACAGTGTCAAATTCCAGTATCAATGACACCACTTTAAAAGGTGCGGTGGTAAGAAGAGCAGACAGCGTTTCTGAGCTATTACTGTACAGTAACATGAATGCATAGGCTTCTACACTTTAGGAACTTTATTAGCAGGAATACACAAGGGGTGTGTGCATAGGGGACTAAAGGACAAATAAAGATTTATTTCACTTGGACAGTTTACTTTCTGAAATTGCTGGCTAGGGCAGAGGAGAGACTGGCTTTGCTGAGAGCAGGAAATATCCCAAATAAAGTTAAGGTGGCTGGTAGATCAAGATGGGTAGCCATGTTAGTCTGTCTGTAGCAGCAGGAGCACCTATAAGACTAAAAAAAACTGTGGTACGGTATGAGCTTTCGTGAGCCACCACTCACTTCAGATACAGCTAGATTGTGAGTCCATCTGTCCTTATATCTTGGAGAGTAGACTGACTGCAGAAGAGGAATAATAGCTGGTGAATGACAATGGCAGGCGTGATTGAATAGGGTGGGGTAAAAAGAGGGATAGTGGGTGTAGAGAAATTAGCATTGGTCATGAGACAGGAAGTTAATGTCTTGATTCAGTCCAGGCGGATGCATAGTCTTGAGCTTCGTTATCAGTTGCAATTCAACAGTCTCTCTTTCTAGTTATCTTTGAAATTCCTCTGCAGGATAACTGCTACTTTTAGGTCAGCAACTGAATGTCCTGGAAGGTTAAAATATTCCCCCATTGGTTTCTGAACATTCTGGTTTCTGATGTCAGACTTACGTCCATTAATTCTTTGCCAAAGGGACTGGCCAGTTTGTCCAATGTAGAGAGTGGATGGGCATTGCTGACACATGATGGCATAAATCACACTGGAGGATGAGTATGAACTCAAGATGTTATGGCTAGAGATGGGCACAAACTGAAATACGAACCAAAGTTTGTGATGAACTGGCCTGGTTCATAGTTTGTGAACTGGCGGTTCAACAGAGCCTATTTCTGATGAACCACCACGAACTTCAAGCTGGTTCATTTGGTTCATTTTTTGGTTCGTCACTGCAGACAGCCTGGCGTCAATCAATCAATTTCCTAGGCAACAGGGGATGGACTTCCTGCAGACCTTCTGCTGACCCAGAAGTGACTATTTGCTGACCTGGATGTGACGTTTTCACGAACCAGTTCGCGAACTGGGGCAGGCTCATGAAAGTTTGTGGTTCGTGAAATGTGACGAACCACGAACCGCACAGTTCATTTCCCCCCCGGTTCATGCCCATCTCTAGTTATGGCTGATGTTGTTGGGTCCTCTGATGGTGTTGCTCAGATTTATATGACAGCAGAGTTGGTATCTTGCTTTGTGGCTGGGCTGCACTCTGCTTGATCAAATCCCACTACTACCATGAGCTCAGCAGGCGGCCATGGGTAAATCACTCATCTCAGACCCAGCACCCCAGCTCTATTGTGGGGATAACAATAATACTGACTTTGTCTGTCTAGAAGAGCAGTGTATAAGCACACTTATTATTATGCCCCTCTGCTCTGTACTATGCCTCTCTGCTCTGTAAACGGCAAATAGGGCATTGACACAAAGAAGCTTTGCCAGGAAAAGGGCAGTACATGGGTACCCTGGATCACATCCAAAGATTATGTTTGGTGGTGGGAAAGAAGACAAGACACAGACAAACTAGGATTTCAGAGCAGACCCAGATTAATTCCTATTATCTGCTGCACTAACTACAGTAGACCAACAGCTAATTACAACACCTAAATATTACCAAATTGTAAATATTAAACTCAGGAATCCAACACAGAGACCACAGAACAATTAAGAGCCTTTTAAAGCACAATTTTATAAGTTACCTTGAAACTTAAGGTCATCCACGGTTGCCATTCATGCAATAGTATTAATGTCTTCAGAAGTGATGAACAGCTGAAAATTAGAAGCAAATAAATACTGTTTCAAATCTAAAACTCAACTCTGTTATACACAAATAGGTAAAACTGTCTCTGAACTTTGAAAGTGGCTCACTCAGTTTAACCCTCTAAAGCATCCTTAGAACAATTCTTAACAAGATTGGTCCAGGTCATCCAGATTACAAATTTGCCACAAGGGATTAGCAGATTCAAACAAGGAAGCACTGGGCCTGAATCGCCTGAGCAACAAGAATTGCACTGAGCCACTCAACTCCCCAGCTGGGGAAGGAGGAAGGCAACAGCTCCCTAACCTTTATTCTGTCTTTCATGACTAGAAAAACTATCCAATCTGACCTGGGAGAAAAATGCCTTCTTAGCTAATAATACTGTGATTAATGAAAATACAAAAGGAAACTCAGAAGCCCAACTCCTGGTTCATACTAACAGAAGAACGGGCAGGTATCCATTTGAAATAAAAATGCCCAATACAATATTCTCTTTTACCAACATAATTGCTTAACTATCTTCTAATCAACAGACATCCCCAAACCAACTAAAACTACTTGAAAAATTCCTCCATGAAGCACCTACTGCGTTCAGCTTGCACTGCCAGCTATTCCATTTGGTTGTTTGCAGTGGTGTAGTGAAAGGTTATCAGATCCACAAGAGATCTTCTACACATAGTCAGTTTTGGGGAAACATAATTAATTGGGGGGGGGGGGAGATAAGCCTCCACCCATTAAGCTTCAAGCAGTTCCTACAGGTAATAAGTAGGGCAGCTTGGGAGGGAAAGTGTGTGCCATGAACTTCTTCACTCGTTCAGGGCTCTAAACCTGGCTCTTCCATTTCCAAACTTCCTGATAATTATAGCAGTATCACCATAGACTGGAGGAGCCGGAACCAAACCTTATATGCAAAACCTAAGGCTCCCATCACAACCACCTTTAGGCTTTTCCAATCCACAGGATGGGAATTAAATATCTCTTCCCCTAATGGAAAGTGGCAATGGTTGGGGATGGATTATCTTTCCTAGAGGATAAACAAAGAAACCAGATGTTCTGGCCACAGTAGTCTCCAACAGTCATGAAGATAGTTTCAGGTAGGTAGTCATGCTGGTCTGCACTCTGTAGTGGAACAGTAGGATTTGAGTCTAGTGGGACCACTAAGAAAAAGATTTTCAGGGTATAAACTGTAACACAAACGAAATAATACTATTCCTGCTGAAATGGGTTTAGAAAGGTGTAACTAACTCTGTACAGGATTGCAATCGTAAACAGGCTTACTCAGGAATAATTCCCACAGAAATCCATAGGGTTTGCCTCCTGGAGACGCTTAAACAGTAGCAATCCAGGCACTAACGCGGATTAGAACCACCCCACTCATGCAGGGCCAAAGATGAGGAAAAATCTAAATTTTCGCCACCTTGGCTTGGAAGTGTATAGCGGGGGGCGGGGGAAAGGAATAAAGGAGCACGAGCAATTAAGAAGCTGTGGCCCACAGCACGGGAGAGCAGGTTGCACTCATCACCACGACCCCTTCTGTGCATCCGGATCCGCAGCTACGGCCACGTCACACAGTAAGCTTTTCGCAGTTACCGGTAGCGCACAGGCTAAAACCAAGAGACAAACGTATCGTTTGAAATAGGGCGCGAGGGACTGGATGTTGTTTCGCTGCTGGGAGTACACGCTTGTTGGAACCCCCTTTTGTCTCCCCTAACGTGTGAAGCGAGCGCCCCCCTCTCCAGGCCGCAGCCAAGACCTCCCCTCGCCCTCTCCACAAGGCGGCGCCATCACTACCTGCCGGCTGCCAAAGCGGCTACGAGATCGGAGGCTGCTACGAAAGTCGTGTGTTGCCGGAAACGACGAGAACTGGACAGGTTCTCCCCCGCTCCGCCCATCGCCTCCCTTCTTAAAGGGACAGAGCGCTCTGGTAAAAACAGAAAAGGCCCAGGAAGTTGAGTCTTTAAGGCATCACGAGGTTCCGTTTTGTTGTCGCTGCAAGGGAAGGACGTGGCCGGAATTTAGATCCTTAAAGCAACATCACCCCTGTTGGGCCATGCTACTGCGGTGTGATTAACCCATCGCAGGCCAGGGCTTGCCACGCAGAGGCAGGCAATGCTCATCTCTTGACATGGAGATCCCATAAAGGGTCGCCATAAGTCGGTTGCGACTGGCTGATAAGTCCTGGTTTTATTAAAACAAAGAAGCTCATTTGCCACTTGGTTCACGTTTTCCCGTCTTCCTCCTTTTTTTCAAGGTTGCCTATGATTTGATATGGAGACATTAGATAGTGACGGTTTATGATCACATTACTGAAGCAGATCCAACTCCTACTCCTTTTTAAAATTCTATTTACACTGTGTATTGCTATTTCCTCAATATCTCTGTCATCAAATGGCTTACAGTGTAACTAATAGCGCAGTTTACATGAGTCAGTTCAGAAGGTGACGACCTGACCCCTTTCTCCCTTTCAAGATTAAAAAAGGGGAGAAAAGTGATGCGAGTATTCGTTTTGTTCGTCTTTAAAGAGTCGCTGGACTCCTTTTTAGCACTTGGTAATGTAGGCTACAAAGAATTTCTGACCTCTTAATATTTGCAGGCTAGGCAGACAGCTTTCACTCTTACTTAATAGCCATGCCTGTTGAATGTTTGCATGTCATTTAGCTCTTAAAGTGATAAGAAAAAGAAAAAGGTAGAAAGAAACCTTTATATTTTAACATCTGTTTTTACAAGTCTTTTTTTTTTTGCTGTTTGTAACCTTAATATTCATTTGCCTGTTTACAATGGCCTTTGTGGGTTTTTTTTAAACTTTGCTTTACATTAAGGCAAAGTACATCTCTATCACACTCATAATTTTCCACACATACCCCTAAAACAAAGATTTAAAGAGGGTCTGGAATTCCACAGTTTCTAAAAATACCATATATTTTCCAGGATGCAGTCGTTATTCACACTACTTGATTCTAAAACTAAGTGCCAGCTGTGAATTTTCCAGCTGCTAATAACGGAGACATTCCAATGCCATAGATGTAGTACAAGGCATGTGGAAGGAATGTATCCAATAGTTGGAGCATCAGTACACTGGTCACATATATTCTTCATGTTACCTGTTTCTGATTTTGTGTCAATAGGAAGCATAGTCCACATGGAACTGACTAGCTATCTGTTTAATGTTGTAGAGGTAGTTCAATATTTTATATATGTGGCAAACATTCCAGATTATCTCCCAGTTCCAAAGAGTGGGCATCCCCATTGGAATATATGAGATCAGCTCAGAGGAAGAGTTTGCTCACATTGAGGCAGGTGATACAACAAAGTCCCTACTGTCTTATCTTGAGAGACCTCTGTAATAGATATAGGCTGTTATCCTAAGAACACTTTCCTGGGAGTAAGCCCCACTGAATAAAATGGGTTAGCATTGTTCTGATATACACTCAGAAGATTGATGGAAAAGGTTCATAGTAAGGGCAATAGAACCACAGTAGACAGCATCAATCCTTTCCCCCTTCCCAATGAGCCTGTGGTATTGCTGCATCAAGCATCCTACTGAAAGGTTAATATTGATCTAGATATAAAACAAAAACCAAGAGAACTTTCTGCACAGTTAAAAGTATTGTATATGTGTATATAGTGTAATTTATTTTTTTTACTTATATCCTTTATAACCCACCTTTTCTTCAGTGGGTACTTAAAGTTGTTTTACATAATTCTCCTCTCCCCCATTTTATCCTCACAACAATCCTATGAGGTAGGTTAGGCTGAGTGTGTGACTGGTCAAAGGTCACCCAGCAAGTTTCCGTAACAGAGTGGTGATTCAAGCCTGGTTCTCTAAGATCATAGTATGTCATTCTAACCACTACACCATGCTGATCTTGACTTGTATGAATCATTCTGTTCTATATGTTTGACCACAGAATCACAGAGTTGGAAGGGGCCATACAGACCTTCTACTCCAACCCCCTGCCCAATGCAGGATGAGCCTAAAGCATCCCTGACAAATATTCATCCAGCCTCTTCTTGGAAACTGCCAGTGAAGGGGAGCTCAACATCTCCCTAGGCAGCTGATTCCACCTTTGAATTATGACCGCGAAAAGGTTTTTCCTAATATCCAGCTGGTACCTTTCTGCATGTAATTTAAGCCCGTTGCTTCCTGTCCTATCCTCTGCTGCCAACTGGAACAGCTCCTTGCCCTCCTCCAAATGACAGCCTTTCAAATAGTTAAAGAGAGCAATCATGTCCCCCCTCAATCTCCTCCAAACTAAACATTCCCAAGACCCTCAGCCTTTCCTCGTAGGGCTCAGTCTTCAGACCCCTGATCATGCTCATTGCTCTCTTCTGCACCCTCTCAATTTTGTCCACATCCTTTTTGAAGTGAAGACTCCAAAACTGCACACAGTACTCCAGTTGCAGCCTGACCAAGGCTGTATAGAGAGGGACTATGACCTCCTGCGATTTCGATGCAATGGCCCTTTTGATACAACCCAAGACTGAGTCTGCCTTTTTTGCCACCGCATCACACTGACTACTCATATTTAGTTTAGAGTCCACTCTTACTCCAAGATCTCTTTCGCATACATTACTACCAAGAAGTGTATCCCCCATCCTGTATTTGTGCTTCACATATTTGTGGCCCAGATGTAATACTGTGCAGCACTTAGCTATGTTAAATTGCATCCTGTTCACACCCGCCCACTTCTCCAGAGTATTCAGGTCTTGTTGAATTTTAACTCTATATTCTTGGGTGTTTGCCAGTCCTCCCAATTTGGTATCATCAGCAAATTTAATGAGTAGCCTGTTTACGCCTTCATCCAGATCATTGAAAAAAATATTGAAAAGTACTGGCCCAAAACTGAGCCCTGTGGCACTCCACTGGACACCTCCCTCCAATCTGATTAAATGCCATTGACCACCACACTTTGGGTGCAGTCCTCTAACCAGTTCCCTATCCACCGAACTGTCCTATAGTCCAGTCCGCAGTCTTCCAGTTTACCCATTAGACCTTATGGGGGACCTTATCAAAAGCTTTACTGAAATCCAGGTAAATCACATCGACAGTTCCCACAATCCAGTAAGCTCGTCCCTCGATCAAAGAAGGAAACCAGGTTGGTCTGACAAGATCTGTTGGGGACAAAACCATGTTGACTTCCCCGGATCACTAAGCGATCTTTCAGATGCTTACAGATTGATCCTTTTAAAATCTGCTCTAATATCTTCCCAGCAACAGAAATCAGACTGACCAGCTTGTAGTTTCCCGGGTCATCCTTCTTCCCTTTTTTAAAGATTGGGATAACATTCACTCTTCTCCAATCTTGTGGCACATCCCCAGTCCTCCAACAGGCCTTGAAGTTGATGGACAGAGGCTCTTCAAGTTCTCTAGAAAGTTCTTTGAGCACTCTTAGGTGCACACCATCCAGCCCAGGGGATTTGTATTTGTCCAGTGCAGCCAGGTGCCTCTCCACAACCTCTCTGCCAATGTCAACTAGCCCCCCAGGTGTCCTGTCATGTCTACTACCATCTCTAGTTGGGCTCGAGTTCTTCAGGGAGAAAACAAGAGGCAAAAAAGCCATTAAGCCTGTCTGCTTTTTCTCTGTCCTCTATCAGAGTTTCTCCTTCCACACCCAACAGTGGTCCAATTGCCTCTTTTACCTTGCATTATGCTTCCCACATATCTGTAGAAGTTTTTCTTACTGTAGCAAGCCCCCCCCCCCCCGGCTAAACCCAGCTCATACTGAGCTTTAGCTTCTCTGATGGCTGATCTGCAGTACCTAGTAATCCTCATATATTCCTCTTTAGAGGTCTGTCCTTCTCTCCATTTCCTGAACATTTCCTTTTTCTCCCTTAGCTTATTCTGGAGCTCTCTGTTCATCCACATTGGTTTCTTGGAGCCCTTACCAAGTTTCCATCTTGCTTGAGGTTGCAAAAGCTCATGTTTAAGAAGAGCCAACCCTTCACTTGCTCCTTTCCCTTCCAGCACACTCCCCTGCGGAATGACTCTCATCAAGCCTCTGAGTTCATTGAAGTCGCTCCTATGAAAATCTAACCTATGAGTATGGCTACAAACTTCCTTGGCCCCCCACAGCAACTGGAATTCAAGGAGAACATGGTCACTTCCCCCTAAGGTCCCCACTACCTTCACCCAGTCTACCAACTCTTCCCTGTTGGTTAATATTAAGTCTAGTATGGCCGAGCCCCTTGTAGCTTCCTCCACCATTTGAAAAAGGAAGTTATTGGCCAATCAGGTCAGGAAGTTGCATGAGTCTTGTCGCTTTGCTGAGCTTGTCTTCCAGCTCACACCAGGGAAGGTGAAGTAACCTGTAATGTCTGATGTCTGAATACTCTACCAATCTGTTCAAGGAGGGCAGCTTCCATTTCCTCTCCCTGGTTAGGCGGTCTGTAGCAGACTGCAACAACAACACCTTTTGTCCTTCCTCCCCTTATTTCTACCCATTTACTTTCCACTGGGCTGTCAACCAGATTCTCCAGAACATGTTGACAATCAAGCCCTCTCTTCACATACAATGCCCCCTGTTCTACCCTTCCAGTTTTTCTTGAACAACTCGTACTCATCCACTACCACATTCCAATCATGGGAATCATCCCACCAAGTCTCAGTAATTCCTAGTATATCATAGCCCTCTGTTTGCAAGAGAAGCTCAAGCTCTTCCTTATTACCCATACTTCGGGCATTGGTATATAGGCACTTGTAGCCTTGTACCTTTGTTTGATATGTCCTACCCAGGTGGGCCCCCGCTATTATCACTTCATTGAAATCCCCATGTTGACCATCCCCTTCCCCTTGTGGCTTCAGTTTAAAGCTCTCCTGATGAAGCGCTCTAAGTTCTTTCCAAACATTTTCTTCCCTGACCTTTAGAGGTGAAGCCCATCATGTGCTAGAAGGCCTTCTCTAAGAAAACTTATCTCATGGTCCCAGAACCCAAAGCACTCCTGCCGGCACCACCACCTCAGCCAACAATTCACCTCGAGTATGGTCTGCTCCCTTTGCATTCCTCTCCCTTTGACAGGAAGAAGAGAATACCACCTATGCCCCCACTGTCCTCAACTGCCTTCCAAGAGCTTCATAGTCCTCTTTAATTCTTGTGATGGTATTCGCGGCCGTGTCATTCGTTCCCACGTGAACCAGCACAAACGGGTACTGATCAATCAGTCTGATCAGTTTTGGCAGTCGGTCTGTAATATCCTGAATTCTGGCTCCCGGCAAGCAACACATCTCTTGGAGTAGGGGATCTGGTCTGGACACATGACATTCCATAGCCCTGAGCAGAGAGTCCCCGATTAACACCACCTTCCGTTTTCTTCCACTTCCATGTAGCTTCATGCCTTCTTCACGCCCTCCTCCAGGTTTTTGTGGTTCTCCTTCCACTCTCGTCTCCATCACCATCTCAAGCACCTCAAAGCAATTCTTGAGCTCCAGTGAACCAGAGCGTTGCCTTAGTCCACATCTTCCGGTTTGTACTGCAAACTGAGAGGAAGCTCAGAAGGGAGATTGACTCTTCCTTCTTCTCTTGGACTTATTTCTTCATGCTTGTGCAGAGCCCCCAGGCTCTTCTCAATAAAATCCTCCCCTTCCTTTCCTCTGACCACTTCCCCTTGCCTCTGACCACTGTGGCTTAGTCTTTCCCACATGTTAAAAGGAACAGGATACTCAGGCACTAAGCAGGACATTAGATGTAAAGCCAGCACAGAAGAACTGGGAGGCTTGGGCTTCTTGGCGGGCAATTCCTACAAAGGCTAAATGGTGGTTGCAGGTACCAGAAAGAGGGTTAGGAGGAACCGGGTGGCACGGCAGGGTAGTTAATTCCTATGTGCTTCAGTGAGTAAGAGGAGACAGTGCTTGCAGGTCAGTCGGGCTGTTCTGCCACATCAAAGGATACCAAAAGGAATGGTAATGCTTCCTTCCCATATATTTTCTCAATGGCTTATATTTTCTGGGGAAGGTTTTGTTCTAATGATGATCAGGGCTGAAACAGATGGCACACAGGCACCCTCCAGCTGAAAGGAGGTGGAAGGTGGGTGTGAAAAGAAATAAGAGAAACCACAGCTGGAATTGGCTGAACCATGTGCAGGATCTCTCTTTGTGCTGCCCTGTAGAAAGGCCTCTTGCCTCTACCTGTGTTCCATCTGTATATTTTTTTTTTGTTCCATCTGTATATTTAAAAACAAAGCAAATACTACAAAGATTTTCTCACTATCTTTCCTCCAAAGGAAACAAGTAAAGGTAAGCACTAGTGCCAGGAACTCTTCGCCATGCTGCCCACAGAAGGTTGTGCCTCAGTCCTAACTAAACTCTGCTTTCCAGATTAAAACCTGCAAAACTGCTGACAAATTCAGCAGTACACATGTGTACATGTGCATGTACACATGCAAAGAAAGAGCGCACCTGTACTGATCTAATGCTGCTGTTAGCAGGACATTTGCAGACAATTGCCATTTGAGTTTTTCATAGGTATCTGCAGAAATAATTGGGAGAGGGAGGCATAGGTAATGAAACCTATGCATTATTGACCTGACTGTAGTCTTATGCCATTTAGGATTCCAGGTGGCAGCAAGCACCCTCCCTTGTCCCCCTCTGAGGACACTTTTTTTTTAAAAAAAAATCTATGACTCATATCTCTTTACATTTTAGGCAAAAATATATTGAAGTCATATTAGATGGTCAAATTCACAATACCATCCCCCTGCCTAGAAATGTGATGGCCAAACTTTGACTCAAAAGCAAAACAAAAGCCAGCGGATGGTGTACACTGTAGTGTTGGTCAGACTTGGACTGTGGAGGCTTGAGTTCTACTCTACTTAGTCATGAACAAATCACTGTTGAGCTAGTTTATCTCACTGGACTATTGTGGGTTAAACCCCATCTGAGTCTCTGTGTTCCTCGAAGGGAGAAGACATAAATATGATTTTAAAAAATACTAAAAATATGGCTTGCTGATGCCAGGGCAAGTTCTATGCATAATGTTCAACATGTAAAAGAGTAGCATGGAGTAATCTAGTACAGCCAGCTCCTGAAAGGATTCTCAGGCCTAGACAAGGCTGCCTTGATTCCTGAAGGGTGCAAAGTGGCAAACTAGAAACCATTTGGCATGATTAAAATTCCACTGAAAGCTTTGAGTCAGTGATTGGCAGTTCACAGGCTGTTGTGAAGCAATAGCAGAGGTCATGCATATGCAGCTCAGTAGCTAAGCATGCATTTTGGTCATGTGCCTTGGCTATCCTCTTCCTTCACCTTTGCTCCATTCTGGTATTCCACCTTGCACAACATAGCAGCCTCTCATTCTGCCAAGATGCTCAAAATCAGCAGAGTTGTGCAAAAGACCTGGATTCTCTTGCAAGTGTGCTTGTGTACTGCTGTTGGTAAACTTTTTATGTTCTTATTCCCAGCTACTGTAAAGAGCTATATATTGAAACAAGGGGCAAAGAGCAGCATGAGGAGGAATCCCAAATTCACCTATGAAAACTGGGGACCAACTTTCTTTAGCTTCCCGTACCTACTCTTTGTCCTGAAAGTCAAATGGAAAAGACTGGAAGATGAAGCATTTCAAGGCTGCCCTGCTCCCAACACTCCTGTGATAGACCTTGGAGGGGAAGTTCATCACATCTTGGATTTCATGCAAGGTAACTGAAATCAGCCTGGGTCTCAATTCAGGTGGGACACCAAACTATGGTTTGCATTGACTATAATGCAGAAACAGAGCTTGAGCTTTCAAATATACATATAACCTATGGTGTAAAGCTGCTTTTCTGCCTTTATTTTCTATTTTTTCAGTATTCCTGTTCTACAGAACAGGGAATTCCAGAGATGGATTTTTAAAAATTATTTGTCAATGCAGATATCAAGCCAAACTATAATGAGTGGAAATCATTGACATGGGTCCTAATAGTAGAAAGGGGGGCGGTGGCAATCTTAACCAATTGTCCCCTCTCTCTGAATATCCTTACTTCATCTCCTGGACAGTTCCTAGAGACAGACTTTTGAGGGAACAGGCAGTGGGAGGAGAATTTTGGGGAAATGTTGTATCTTGAATTAAGCGCTCACCTAGGATAGGGTCCAAACTATAATGTGCAAATCCACCTTAAATCAGTTTCTGATTTATGTTTTGTCAGTGCAGGTATCATGCCAAGTCATACTGGACTGGATCCTACCACTCCATGCTGCCAGTGGAAGAACGTTTCCCTGGTGCAAGGTGCCCTTTCAGAAGACCCTTTTGTGTTAACAAAGAGCTCCTTACACTGGAGTAATTAACCACCACCAAAGCAACCAACTGATAAGATCCAAACCAATATATTCAAATTGCTGAGAACAGCTTTCCAATTTAAGATTTAACTATCTGAATAATTAATTACAATGTATGGGAGGTGTCACAATTTCTCATCTTAATGTGTCAGTTGATGATTTTGAGGGTGGGAGGAATCAGTTTTCACAAGTAACATTGTGTTGGTTTTTTCTTTTCAGTTTTTCCAATGCAAAAAAATATAGACTTAATATGTACTTAGAATCTCTGGGGGAGTTGAAGGACAAATATTTAAGAGCCTGAATCTCAGAGAGTTCTTTGTACATATGAAGCTCTGCATTATACTATAATTATTCTGGCTTAAGTTAATAATAATAATAATAATATTTGATTTATATACCGCCCTTCAGGACAACTTAATGCCCACTCAGAGTGGTTTACAAAGTATGCCATTATTATCCCCACATTATTATCCCCTTGTGAGGTGCACAGGGCTGAGAGAGCTCGAGAGAGCCCGTGACTAGCCCAAGGTCACCCAGCTGGCTTCAAGTGGAGGAGTGGGGAATCAAACCTGGCTCTCCAGATTAGAATCCTGCACTCTTAACCACTATACCAAACTGGGTCTCAAATATCTCAGAAATAGAGAGAGCACTTATTAAGGTGCCTGCCTGCTCCAAAATATTGCTAAGAGAAATAAGCTCGCATTGTACTTTGCTCTCTCTTCCAACATACTCTTAAATCATTAAGCTGCACTTTCTAATAAGCAATAAGTTAATATGCTACTTCTAAAAATACACACAAAAGCAGGGTCCAGAAACAACTATGGGCACACATGGTCCAAGTACAGAGGAGGATGGGTATACCTTTCCAGGGTTGGGGTGGGGGGGTAACCTAAGCTGCAAACCAATTACAATTACATAGTCTAGACTCATGACTATTTAGAAGCAAAAGACTTTTTTCGATGACTCATGATTGTGTGTGTGTGTGCTGGAATTGGAGGCCCGTGTTGCAAGTGTGTACCAGAGCCAGAGAAGTTATATTGAGGCCCTGTATATATACACATACTAAAACGGCATTGTTTATCAAACTGTTTTCACAGAAAGTTTGGTTCCAAATATGCTTGGAGTACACAATTAAGGCAATTCCTAGAGGCAATCACAAATATAAGGAGTGATTTCATTAAGGAAAAAAAACATGCATTTGGGTTGGGTCCCACTCCTGGCCAGCTTTTCCGCTTAGTCTCACCCAATTCCCTCCTTGCTTCAGGTGTCTTTTTGGGTGGTCTAAGATGACCCCCTCATTACCTTTTCACCTATAGAAAGCTGGTTGGATCCAACCTGCTGGAATCCAATCAGGTTGTAAGTGCAGACTAACAAAGTACTTGGGAGCTTCAGTAAATACTCTATAAATCCATAGCAAAAATATAAGCAGACTCATGACACAATAGTGGTGGAGTAGAACTCTACATACTGTCCCTATGCAGTGAATGGCTAATGTTCAAAAGAACACTTCCACTTTTTTTACTAGCAGTGACAAGGCCACCTTTTAATCTAGAATGTGCATCTTGTAAAGGTATTGTAGGAAAAGTCATATTAAATTTCAATGTATGTAGTCTCCAACACCAGCATACCACCACTGATGCATTGGTTTGTATTAATCATAAAATAACCCTTGTAGATTTACAAATGCTACTTTGGTAACCCAGGTTCTTTGGTTCAGTGTGTAGGACAAAGTACATGTTTCCCCACTGAATCATTCAGGATTTGTGTTTTTGAGTGTCCTATGTGCAGGGGCAAGGTAGCAGAATTGTCTTCCTGCTGCTTTCACTATAAAACCATCCCTATACTTCATGGACTACTTTACACATGTTGCAGGTAACAGGCCTTTGGTCCTGACATTTGGAAGCTGCACCTGACCTTCATTTATGTTCAAATTTGTTGAGTTCAAGAAGCTTGTCGAAGATTTCATATTTGCAGCAGATTTCCTTGTGATCTACATTGAAGAAGCCCATGCCTCAGGTAAAATAAGATTTCTGTATAAAGTCTAGAATGTAGAAGGCAAGTTTCTAGAAAATATTTTAAAGATTAGATAAGTGACGACATAGTAAATCTTATAGTTTCAGTTAGTAAAAACTTGCTACTCTCAACAAGTTTAACATTCTGTAATCTTTTAGGATATTAATAAACATAACCATGGATAGATGCTTTATACTCACTCTAATCATGATGTGTTTCAGATGGATGGGCTTTTAAAAACAATATTTCTATTAAAAGTCACCAAACTCTCCAAGATCGTATACTGGCTGCACAGCTCCTGCTGAAAGAGCGTCCCTTGTGCCCAGTGGTTTTAGATATAATGGAAAACTCAAGCAGTTCTAAATATGCAGCTCTGCCAGAAAGACTTTATGTGCTTCAAAGAGGAAAAGTAATCTATAAGGTAACAAAATGTTAACAATTTGGTGAAAATCCTTACAGTAAACAAAGAATATATCTCTATATACAAACTGGTCTGAGTAACTTACCTATCTTGGCTTTTTCTGTTAATAGAGAAAAAATGGTAAGAATGACATGGATGTCGTCATCAATAGTAACATTTCCCATCAATTTTCAAAAGATTGTCTGCATAGTATTATCTGCTTATATGTTTCATGTGTCTGTACCTTAGTATTTTGTTAAACAGACTTTCTGATTCTGGATGGAGGCAAATGCTTGTAAATAGCATTATTTTACTGCAACATGAAACTATGATAGAAGCTTCAGAACTGTGTTCCACACCTTTCTAAAGAGAACATGATATGGGTTCTTCTGGGCACAGAGCTAGAGGCCCAAAATTCTAGCATCCTCTTCCCTGATGGCTCGACTGACATTAACTCAAGCGTGTGTCTCAGAGTTCTTAGACTAACATGGTATAATATAGCCATGCAGGTTGGTGGAATTGCCCTTCCTGCCTTTTTTGTTAGAGGAACTGCTTCTTCCATTAGCAGAGCTCCACTGATGGAAGAAGGGAGGAGGGAGAGATTTCACCTCGTTCCCCCTCCTCCCTGCAGTCCACCAGGCTATTAGACCTTTAGATCCCATAACTCTAGGAATGAATTTTCTCGCAGGTCATAAAAGACTACTGGAGGGGAAGACAGTCAAGAAGAACCATGAACCTTGCACAAACGGATTGCTAGATTGATTGGAAAATGTAACATTTGTTTAATTGCTTGCTAATTTTAGTTTTGAGATTTAATTATTAAATAATTGCTAGATATTGTGCTTTGTCACACAAGATGCTTTCATGATTACAAATACCTTAGACGTGTCTTTTGTCAGCCTTTTCTACTCGGTCTCATTTCCCAATAATTCTTAACATTGAAATCACTGATCATTTTTATTTAATTTTATTTTATAGGGTGGAGTGGGACCTTGGAATTACAGCCCACAAGAAGTACGTGAAGTTTTGGAACAACTACTTTAAGTGTGTAAAACAAAACTAGTGATCCCCCTATGTAAGCAACACAATTACTCTATAATCTGCTGGTTCATTTTTAAAAGATTAACTTAGAAAATATTGTACATATTTTAAAAGAGTAAATTCAATCCATATAAGGAAAATGGGCACAATCAGTTTTGCACCTATCATTACTCCCCAACAGGTCAAGTATACAAAATAAACATATGGTAATTGCTTGCTTAAATCAGTATGGTCTAAATAACATATAGAAATAAGAGTTAGGAGCCCCTTGAAAAGCAACTTGCTCCATGCAGCAAGTCTTTCACACAAAGCAGCTTGTCAATTGCTTCTAACAATTTGGAATCAATCAACAGCTCATGGTAAGAGTGATGTAAACTGTCACAACTGCATAGCAAGTAGCTTCACAAGCACAGCTTTTCTTGCAGAGTTGCCCCCACTTATATGAACACTGTAAATAAGGCATCTTCCTTGGTTGCCAAAGAGTAACGAGGTCTTCCAACACAGACCACAACCTAACTATTAGAATTTCCAGACTGATGATCTTATGAATGACCCAGACCACTGGATGCTTGGATAAAGGATGCTTGGGTAAAAGATGCTCAGATGGGATGGGGGAGCTGCACATTCGTGTGTGTGTGGGCATACTGTACCCATGAGCTGGATCATGCAAACATACGCAGCCTTCCTCCTCTGCGCACAATGGGTGTGCAGAATAAAATTCTTTTATTAAGTAAAATATACTATAAGAGCTTTCTGAACTGAACTGGTGTAATAACTTTTGTTTTTATTTATATTTGCTTATGATAGTCACAGCTTAAAAACGTGGGCAGCTGTGACCTGATCTAGAAAAAATATTTATAGAAACAAAATGCTAAACTATACTGATTAAACTGTGTCAAACAATCAGCACAAGCTTTAACTTGTTTTTTAAAACTAATCTTTACATATTTTGGACTGTCACATGAACAGAAAAGTTATCACAAACTAGAATACTGGGTGGTAGTTTTACTTTTGTTTCTTGCAAAGAACCACAGATAACATTCAGGGAGAATTTCATGCAAGTAATGTAAAAACATTATTTAACATGCATTCAGCTCAGGCCAATATCAACTCAAGGAACTTGGAAAAAGCAATGTAAATTTTGGTCATATTTGTTCATTTCTCACCATTCCCTTTTAGAAGACAGTTTCTTGAATATTTTAGTCAATAATGGATCAGTCTTCATAACAAGAGTAAATGACATTAGCCAGGATCCACAGTCACTTAAAGTGTAACCAAATGTTTCTATGAACCTAGTGTGATTTTAACCTTTTACTCTGAACAGCAGAACTCTCCTCAGTTGCAAAGACAAATTGCCACTTGACATGAAAGGCAGCTGTTTGATAAAGTGCAGAAACCTCTGACAATCTGCAACTAGTCAAATAGTTCTTTATGATATGAATACATATCAATCTGCATACAAAGATCCTTGAACTTCACATACATACAATGGTGGTATCAAAATTATTAAAGTACTTCCAATGCATAGAAAGTTGATCATTCTCATACACGCAGTATACCATATTCTGGATTTCTAAATAAATCTAACACAACATGTTTACATTCTTCGTTTTAAACAGCGCAGCATAGTCCAAAACTTAGCAGACAAAATATTGGTTTAATAATTCACACACTTGAAATAGCCACAAATTATGAAAGGGAGCAATTTGTGTTAGGAACTCAAACTGGGGCAAGTCCAGAATGCAGACTTCTCCATTCATATGCTTCAACATATGAGTGAGGAGCTGTGAAAATATTTGCTTGCAGAAAGCAAGATGTATTTAGTAGTATAAGCATATTTTGTTTCAGAACTTTCTGACTGAAGAAACAATTCTATAGCAAAATAATATAAAAGACTCATTTTGCAAAACATTCTTTAATGCAAAGCATGTATTACTTAACATACAGAAAAGATCGAAACCATTTTATTATTATTATTCTGATCACAGCTCTTATACTTTGATTTTAAACATCTTGTGCTATTCCTTCTGTCATTACTCTATGAACTGACACAAAAGTATCAAAGGCAGATAAAATGATGAATCTCAGGTGTGTAGCCTGGAACTCAGGAAACTGCCAAGAAGAAAAATATTAATAGCATTAGAAATAAAATAATGAACTCAATCCAACCCAAACTAGGCATTTAAAATATTGAAGTCTTTAATGGAAGAAGTTTTAGCATGTGCTTAACACTTGCCAGAAATGAATTGGAGTTTTTGGCTAAATCATGTTCTATTTATGTTAGATGCTCAGCATAGCAAATAAGTGAAAAATAAACTAAACAAAAAACCTGGGTTGTTACCAAACAACTGTGAGTAACGGGGAGCCTGTGGAACTAAACTTTCTAGCTTCTCAACTTCTGCCACAGTCTATAGTGCATAGTACACTGGCCCTGGGATTTAGAGGTCTCCCAGGAATAACCTCTGGGCCTGTTGTGTGTGCGGGGGAGGCAGGAGTCATCTGCAGTGGGAGGAGGTTATTGTCAGAAATACCCCTCCTATCTTCTGGCGGCAACACCTTTCTGCCAGCAAAGAATAATGCTGGACACAAACCAATACATGAAATCAACACCTTGCTTCTAAATCCTTCTGTGTATAAAAGCACATAAATGCCAAGGATGGAATATACAAACGTGAGTGTGACATTACAAAATATGATGGCATAATTACAAAACACTTAAGCTGTGGACAGAGATGTTGGTAACATTTGAAATGACACATAACATATGTTACCTGCAAGTTAAATATGTTTTGGAGTCACTTAAAAATCTGACAAGAATGTGATCTCTCCTGAGTTGTTCTTTTGTTTAGTATCTGAGGCCTGCCCTACGCATCAGGTCAGGCTAAATGAAATGCCAAGCACAAGTTCATTAACATGTTGCATGACACAATTTTACCTGGGAGGTGTAGTTGTCAGAGCAGCATGGGATAGCTGGGAAGAGAGGAAGGATTCCTTCACTGCCTTCCACTGCCTCTGCTAGCTGCTCAGTCGCCCTCACCCCCTCTCTCTAGCTGCTATTACTGCTTGGGATAAAGATGAAATTGTTTTCTTTAGCAATCTCAATGGGAAGAGGAACAACCAACTCCCTCCCCCACCCCTGCACTCTGGGTGGAATCTGTTTAAATGTCTTATGGAAGTAAGCAAGCCAGATGCCAGGACTTTAAATAAAAGTTCCATCCCTAGCACAACAAAGAGACAAATGAGATTAGGAACCCTATGATCACAGTTTACTTTTGTTGTTACTTAAAAGAAACTGCAGGGTCCTGTGCTGGTGCATGTGTGCGTACATACTATATAACTCCCTCTTACAGAACTATCACCAGGAAATTTTGTTTGGGAAAACAGTACTGAAGGCAAAGTTTAAAGTTCCTCTAGCACTATTTCTGCAACCAAATTAGCAGCCCAATGTGGTTGTTTTTTTAAAAATGAAGATGTCATAGATCCCCTGCATTATTGTCTAGTTTGAGCCCCAAGCAAAGTTTCATCATTGTCCCTAGCAGTAATAACAGCCGGGGGGCCAGGGGGAGAGCATTTGAGCAGCCAACACAGGCAATTCTGTGCAGCTCTGAACATTCCAGTTCCCAGGTAAAATTGTGTCACTCAACACATTAATGAACACATGCTACATGTCTCATTCAGCCTGACCCTCACCAGATGGTAAAAGAGGCTACAGCAGTTCAAAGGGAAAATCACAATCATAACGCGCCCCTATGTAAAAGCTCTCTGCAAATTAAAAATTAGCACATCAAGAGTTGCAGGATTTGGGTCTGATGGCACCTTAGAGATGAGTAAGATTTTCAGGGTATAAGCTTTTGAGAGTCAAATCTCCCTTCATCAGACTCTCTGACTCTTGAAAGCTTATACCATGAATATCTTACTGGTCTCTAAGGAACGGCTGGACTTAAATCCTGCTGTTCTACTGCAGACTAACACAGTTACACATCAGGGATAAAAGTTCTATCCTAGCCTTTTGCATGTTGAGCTAATTTTTATTTACAAGGATTTGTTAATCCAGAGGAATTTTAAAAAAAGTAATCCCTTATCTATATCCCATTTTACAGGCCATTTTATCTATTCAAGCACTCTGCCATCTCATCAGTACCTAATTCTGCAGCATGTACAGACCCTTGGAATTAAGAAAATTATGGAGACATCAGACTGTCTTGAGATAAATGTCTAGAAAGTCTCTAACTAAATACAGATGTAGATTTCTATTTACATATAAACACATATGTTACAAATAAATGATCAAAATGTTAACAATCATGAATTAATGTACAAAGTACATAAGAGATCAGGCAGTGAGGACAATCCTCTAGCAGTCATTGACAACATTTAACAGAGTAACTCAATGATGTCAGCCACACAGAATGGTTAACAGTCTCTGCCTTTTGGACACTGACTGTACAATATGAGATATATATAATAATCATGAAGCTATCTTTTCAAGTTTTATTGTGTATTTTTCAAAACCTCTTTCACACATTTAACTGGGCTAATTCAAGGTGTTTATTTTAAGCCATCTGTTCCTTTTACATGTTGCATTAATAATACTCACAGAAAATTCTTCTGTTTGAAGCTCCCCTTCTTTATATTCCAGGTCTAAACATTTAATTGCACAAATTAATAAGCAAAATGTTATTAAAAGATTCCACCAGATCATAAAATTTACAGCACTGTAAAGAATTTACAGTAACTTTAGTAAAGAATTAAATCCAGAATTCAATTAAATGAATCAGGTATGTTGTAAGTTTCACTGGGGGCCAAGATTTAACCCTGTTAAATTAAAGTTAGATTTTAAAAAATTGGGGCCTGCAAGAAACAGCAGAGGAGAGACATGTCTTCTTTCCTCTCTTCCCACAAGATTACCTTTGCTATTTAGCAAAAAGGAAGCAAATTCCACTTGCATTTGGTGCCTCCTCCTTTCTCTCCATAGCTTCAAACCTCCTTTAAGGCTGGATTCCTATGCTCACATACCTATGAGTATGTGTCATTGAATAGGGGGACTTCCTTGTGAGTAGACTTCCAAAGGATTGTACTGTATAAGTCCCAAGCAGATCTGCCCCTTCTAGGCTTCCCAACCACCCAGGCATGCAGGAAATTTTGCCTAGGCAGTGCTGGAAACCCAACCCCCTTCTCTTATTTTAGTTTATTGGGGTTACCATCAGGAGAGTAATCCTGGGCATTCCTGACCCAATCAAGGAAAAGCCACCACTGCCAAGGAGCAGGGTAAGCCAGGGATTAATAGCAAGGACCATGATATCTATCTGGAAGAAGCTAGAGCCTAAGTGCAGCAAGTACACGAAAGTGTGCAGGAAAAAAAGCAGGCTTGTAAATACAGCTCCTTTCACCACCATACTAATAATCTGCCTTGGGTAACAGTGAGAAAGGCAGACTACAAATAAAAATAAATAAATTTTGGCTCCACACCTGGTTGGCCAGGCAAACAGGAAGATAGCAGATCTTCTGGTTCCAGTGTACATGAAACCTGATGCCTCAGGTTGAAATCTAGGCAGATTGGAAGGTGGATTGTTGCTGCAGATATTGAGATTTATTTAGACTTTTGCAGTCTCCCCCAAACATCCAAATTTGTGATGTCCACTTATTTTCTACTCTTTCTGAGTCATAATGGTCTCCATGGGCTTGCATCTGCACTTTTATCATTACTTTTTATTGTTGTCCCGCTTCTCCCATTAAAGGGATCAACAGCACAGTCCTAAACAGTTATTCCAGTCTACACCCATTGATTTCAGTGGGTTTAGACTGGAGTAAATCTGTTTAGGATTGCACTGTAAGAAAACAATCCTAACCATGTCTACTCAGAAGCCTGCTGAAGTCTACTCAATGGGGCTTACTCCCAGGAAAGTGTTGTTAAGATTGCACTGTAAGAGATCCAGGAGTTAGCCGTGTTAGTCTGTAGTAGCAAAATCAAAAAGAGTCCAGTAGCACCTTTAAGACTAACCAATTTTATTGTAAAATTGGTTAGTCTAAAAGGTGCTACTGGACTCTTTTTGATTTCACTGTAAGAGAGACCATTATGTAGGTTTTCTCCAGTTATGTAGAAATATCTCTATACTTGTGCCTGGCCCCATTGTTCTGTTTTCATTACCCACTAAAAATTCACCAGTTTAACATGAAAAGACATTTTATCTGTGTTCCAGTTGAATAAATGAATAAATAAAGGAATATTTGATTACAGACCTATAAAAATATTCTTATAAATCACTCTTATAGAAGATATGGACTATTAGCCTAATGGTAAACTGAGGCAGAAAACTTGGATGTGTTTCCAATGTCAT
Source organism: Eublepharis macularius (assembly GCF_028583425.1). Lineage (NCBI taxonomy): Eukaryota > Metazoa > Chordata > Lepidosauria > Squamata > Eublepharidae > Eublepharis > Eublepharis macularius. The sequence goes on along the minus strand of NC_072794.1, from coordinate 85,010,779 downwards.
ACAGCCAGTGAATTTGGAAATCATCAGCTGGGACAATAACAGCAACAACAACAACTACTACTACTACTAAAGGATGCAACATATATAATCTCAATAGTATTTACAACAGCTCTTTAACGTAGAGTAATATAAAAGAGTATTTAATTGTGCAGTGAACAACAAAATGAAGTAGATGGCCGCTGCTTTATGCAGCCAACTGTAACAAAGATTGACTCCGCATGTGAAAGATTTTGTGAATCAGCCTTTAGATCTTGGGACTTCAAAGGAATGGAGCCTACGTTGATTCTAATTTTACAGTCTAACAGTCCGACTTTATATACACTTATGCAGAAGTCCTACTTCGTTCAATAAGACTATCTTCCAAATTAATGTACCTATGATTGGAATCTTAACTGATTTCTATATCAGATTGTGATCATCCAACCACAGCTGCTGATACCAAGTATACTTACCTTTTTCAATGCAATGTTCAAAATCTACTGGATCTTTAGATAAGCTTTTTTCAATCCGTAATGTCTGCACTAAATATTAACAACATTAAAAAGTTATCAATTTCATTTTAAATTTTTCTGATTTCATACCTTTTTAAAAATTCTGTAACAAACATAATATAGCCTTTATTCACCTACAGGAGATAATTAATTGTTCTAATTCATGGAAGATAAATAAGTATCAGATAGGTAAAGGTAGTCCCCTGTGCAAGCGCCGAGTCATTACTGACCCATGGGGGACGTTGCATCACAATGTTTTCTTGGCAGACTTTTTGTTATGGGTGGTTTGCCATTGCCTTCCCCAGTCATCTACACTTTACCCCCAGGAACCTGGGTACTCATTTCACCGACTTTGGGAAGGCTGAGTCAACCTCGAGCCAGCTACTTGAACCTGGCTTCCGCCAGGATCAAACTCAGGTTGTGAGCAGAGCTTGGGCTGCAGTACTGCAGCTTACCACTCTGTGCCACGGTTAAGTATCAGATACAGAGCTTTAAAAGGAGGTAGAACCCTTGGGATGGCCCCAGTTTGTAAACATTTAATCTTTCTGGCCACTAAGTCCTCCCTCATGTAAAAATCCAATTTTTTGTACTTTTGAGCTCACACATCCCCCATTAGCATTAATTAGTGGAGCTAATATCTTTTGAGTGGGAAGTGTCTGGACTCAGGTAAGGACCCTGTGAATGTAGCATAGTGTATGCATAATGCCAGGCTCTAGATGCAGAGGATTTTTCTCTTCCTTAATCCCAAGAATCCTTTTCTCTATAGTGTAGAAGACTCTTGCACAGCTATTTCAAAATAAATCTTGATTGGGGCGACTCTCTTATTCAGAGAATTCTAGTCACCTATGCCCTGTGGGACCATTTTGGCTGCCAGATCCAACAATATGGTCAGCTCAGTTCAATTTTGAGGAATTCGAAATGATCAAGACACCTGAAAATACAGAATTGCTGCTATCTAAGTTAAAAGTTCCTATCTGCTACTTCCAGGTTCAACATTCTTTTTAAAATTTAGGTGGATTTTTTTCATAGATGAAAATATGGCACAATATAAAACATATAAAAGTATGCTGATAAAACAATTACCATTAATCTTTCATGAGTGTATTCAATAGCTTTTTAGAAATGACAGATGTTATTAGTCAGGTCTAATTTAATTGTCATCTGAAATCCAGAAAGAAAGCCTATATTTCCAAGTATATATAACGTTTTCATTATGAAGCAGAGTTTGTCATCTTTGAAGTTTAAAATACATATTATTACAGAATATGCAGACTTTTTTACTCATATACACCAGTGGATGTCAGCCTCTCCAGATCATGGGACAGACTGTCTTGGATCCACTGGAGCTTTTCTATGAGCAAAAGTATTTCTATTCATTGAGTGGGATTTTCTGGTCTCCCCTCCCACTGTAGCCCAAAATGGCTCCTGAAATGCTATTCCTGGGAGTCCCCCCTCCCCCAGGATCAGCATGAGAGAGAATTCTATGGTCTGTGGGTAGTGGACCAGGAGAACCAGGGATAAGTAACATAAGTCAAGTACTGGGAGAGGTGCCAGAATGAAGAACAATCACAAATCACAGCTATGGAGGAATACCACTGAGTGCCCTCACCATGTTGTCCTGCTGCTCTTCTTCATACACGTACAAAGAGAGACAGGAGGTATGGCTTGCTCCTACCACAAGCTCACTTGCAACAGGTCTTTCCAAAAGTCAACCAAAAACACTGATTCAATAAGGGCACACATCCAACCAAATGGGCTGTACTATCCACCTGAGGGTCCTGATTTATGAACTGAACTGATTCAAAATACATAGCCATCAGAACATATTGTTCACAAATTTTAAAAACAAACCTCGACTATATAGCACCATACCTAAATAACACTGGATTGTGAGTTTGCTTATAATAACACATTTATGAAAACAAATAATAAATTCTTGTGGAAACATCCCAGTTGTTGTCCAAAATGTTTCAGGTCGTCTATTAAGAGAAAGAGAGAAAAAGATACATTTTCTAATATGCGTGCATACATTTGTAACATTGAAGCTCATCCAAGTTCAGAATTCATCCATGCCAAAAAAAAAAATTTAAATTTACTTAATATATTAGAAATAATTCAAATTAGAACTACTTCTGCCTACGTCCACTCTGTTATAAAAGTAATATTTTTGCATGACCACAGACTAACTAAGTTTTAGGCAAGGCACAGTTATTTCAGCCTTAGTGAGCCTCATCTGAGCTCAAATATGGGGGTAATAATAATAGCACTACTGCTAGCATCAGTGAGACAATGCATATGAGCTCCTGAAACACCTGAAGGAGCTGTATAATTGCTGTTACTATTATTCTTCAATGAGTGTAATTTCTACAGCCTTACATTAATTCTTAAAAATAGTACTAATGCTTTCAGTTGTTAAAAGAACTTCAGAAACATTTACAGGATAACTACGGCTATCCTGTAATGTAAGTTGGCATTATTATCCCACAGTTGCTGATGCAGGGATGAGGCCAAGGAAGTTAAAGCTACCTCTTACTGAGTTTCATGGCAGAGGTGACATTTGAACTGGGGACATCCTCATCTACAGTTCTTTCTCTCTGTCATTATGCTGTAAGAGCTACAATTCTAATTACTGTTACATTTTACCAGAAATGTATGAGTTTGTTTTTAAAGGCCTTCTAGGATTTGAATGCTTATATATATAACAAGATAAAACCAGCCAATAGAATCTGAAGTAAAAGCTAAACCTTTCTAAACCAGAATAGTTCAGGGTTAATGCTTACCCATCAATGATATTTTCTGGAGGGTATTTTTCATCACTTGATGTTGCTAGAATAACATCTGCTCCTTCAGTACTGAGACAGAAGTCTGTCGATTTCATTCTCTCTTCTCAGTCTTCATCAGGATTTGCCAAACTATTTACTGCTAATGTTGCCTAGTTGCTTAGCAACTCCGCCTCTAAAGGGAAAGCAGGAAAGGCAATTAAAGAAAAATTAGCTTAGCAACAGCTATCTTCTGAGATACAGCTTTAAAAAAGCCCCTCAAAAATGCATTGTTATACACATCGAATTTCCAATTTTAAATGAAATCAGAGGTCTTTCATAAACTGATTTAAACATTTGTTGTTTTCTATACCAACAGTTGTTTCAGAAACGATTATGAATAGGTGTGTGACTCGAGGGCCTACAGCTATAGAAATACATTTAAACTGACCTATAACAATCCTTCAGAAATTACTTTTACAATGCATACCCGTTATTACATCATTCCTCCCTATCTCTGGCTGTCTTTTTAGGCAGGACTCTGGTGGTTGTAACTGCTACATCACAAGCAGGCATTCAACAGCAGCCGATTATGCAATTAACCACAACTTATATTTACTACAAGAAAACACATCACAGGACCAGAAGCACGCACGCACGCACCTGCTTGTATGTGTATATGTTTACTGCGTTGTTTAAATAGTATATTAAAATGGAGTGAGGTATCAGTTATGCTTTATACACACTTCTTGTTCGTATTTTCTTTTTTAAAAACATCTACAACAACAACCCGAAAGAGACAATGCTGTCGATTTTCAATCAGCTGTGCAGCAATTAAAAGACTAGTGGTCCCACTTCAAGCCGTTTTTGGATTGCTTGTTTGCGGCTCAAACCGTTTTCAACCCACATCCGGATTATACTAAAGAGAAAAATGGCGTCCTCGCTTCCGCGCCCCGCCCGCGCAGTCGTCAAGCTGTGTACCGGAGACCATCGACTTGCAAACAGGTCTCCCTCCTTATCATCACTTCCGGTCTCTAACGGAACTGGTTCTTCATCAAATTTCAAATATGAAATATTGTAAGGCTTCCTTATAAAGGTGTCAACGGATATAGCGACGCTATGATAGAGAACTAAGGTGCTTTCAGTTTTGTTCGGACGACTAGGCTGAGTGTCTCTCCGCATGCTCGGAAGTCTGAAGATGTCCTCTGGGCGCAAGTCCTGTGCTTACCGGGAGGGTTTGAAGGACTAGCGCCGCCGCTAGCCCCGCTTCGTTCCGTCTTCTGCCTAACAGGTTGGTCTCTTGTCCTTACGGGGGTCGGAGGCTTGTAGAATGAGGGGGTGGACGGAAATGGCATATTCGATAGATTACACCCTTCGGACCACGTGTATCATATTTTGGATGCGCTCATTTCTATTGAAAAAGTCCCCAGCTCATCGCAAATTCTGCACCAGGGAGACTAGTTCCTAAAGGGCTTGTTTGCTGCGCGCAAGGAGATTTTATTTAAAAAGTCAAGATCCCTGCCCCTCGCTGAAAAAGAAGGTATAGTATGGCTGGAGACGTCCACTTAAATCTGGAGGATACTTGGTAGCGTGGCTTTGTCTCAGAATCTGTTTCCTCGATCGCATTGTGGACATTTTCTTCCAACCAGGATATTGGAGGAACAGTGCCTCTATATGTTTCAGAGCATGCACATTCAACTGTTATACCTTGTAATTAAAGATAACTGCGGGGGATGGGAAAGCTCAGGTTTCCCTACGCATCTGTTTATATCTTTTTTCAAAACGACATTGATTGAAAGAAGAAAGGGGAGCTGTTTCAAATGTTTCCTCTTTGTCCATAGGATGTCTTTTGTCACCTTTTTGCATTTATTTTTTGTATGAACCCTGGGGTACTGAAAGCTGCAAACTCTTTTATATTTCTCAAATTCTATCCCCATTTGATTTGTTTTGTGTTTTTCTTCCACAGAAAATTTGAAAAAATGTTATGCCATCTCCATGCAGAAAACAGTCCAGATATGGGGACTGTATATATTCAGGAAAATGGGCAGCTATATAGATTAAATCAGGCTTCAGGTGGAGCAAGCAATCATGTTTCAAAACCAAAGCCTTCAAGACTGTTTTCCAAAGGATTCTCTGTTGAGCTTTGTATGAACAAGGAAAATGATAATGGAAGGACAGATCACTTCATCTTCACTTACACAAAGGAGGGAAATCTCCGCTATTCTGCTAAGTCTCTCTTCAGCCTAGTTCTGAGTTACATTGTAGACAATATTCATCATGTTGATTCACTGATTGGTTTTCCAGAGCAGATTGGAGAAAAACTTTTCTATGCTGCAGATGCAAGACAGAAGTTTACAGATCCAAGAACAGGACTCAGAGCTTTGCAAAAATTCACTGATGCTTACGGAAGTTCAGTGCTTCAGATACTATGTTTGAAAAATAGGTAGGTGTGAGCAGGAGACTCACAAAGATCTGTGGGGAAGCATCTCTTTTTCTCTTCTCCATTTCCTTTTTTCTGTCCCTGAAAATCTGTATACCCTCTCCCTGCTTCTTTCTCTCTTTCCCATCCACCAGCCAGCCTACTTTTATCTTCAGCTTTCCCTTTTTCCCTCCCCCTATGCCCTCTCCCTTGGAAAGCTTTGGTCAAATTGTGCAGTGCTGGCCACTGGCTAGGCACAGTGGCATGGTGCAGAACTCACAAGGACTTGTGAGGGGCACCTCACTTTCCCCTGTATGCCATTCCCCACATTATTTCCTCTTTTCTTTCTTCTATCAGCCCTCATATCCTTGCCTTTCCTTGTCTTCTCTCCACCACCAAGCAACCAGCCGTTTATCTGCCCACCCATCTTCAGCTACATTGATTAGTTGTTTACTTCATTTATAACCTGCTTTTTTCACATTACATTCTTCTTCATTTTATGCTTACAACAATGCTGTAAAGTAGGATAGGTTGAAGGTGTATAACTGTCCCAAGGTAATCCAGTAAATCCACACGGCAGAGGGAGGATTTGAACTTGGTCCAATATCCTAGTTCGAAACTGTAACTACTATACAACTCTGGCTTTCATGGCATAGTTGCTGTTGAATCGTGGCAAGCGGCCAGTCAGATCTGCGTGATTCATGCAAGTTGCATGGTATTGTGTTGCCTGGTGGTTACTAGCCACCAAAATAGCCCTGGAAAAGGGCTCTGTCTTCTCACCTGCCTTTTACTGACAGAAACCAAGTCTGAAAGGCTGGCAATTCTGTTGTGGTTGCCTAGCAACCCACACAGTGCCACTGAGACAGCATTTGTTTTTTAAAACTGCAGGCACTACTTCTGTTATTTTGGGGAGGGGGTTGTAATTTTTTTTCAGATTTTTTTCCTGAAAACTTGAGGCTGCTCTCAGGTTTGTAGAAAGATCTGGCTTATCTATTTATGGTCCCAGTCTCTAGATGTAAATGTCCACAGATGGAGCCATGTTAAGAATTAGATATATTGATGAAGCATAAGTTGTGATTTTCTTGCAGCTGTCATTAAAAGAAAAAAAAGTCTGTCAATCAATGGTCAAGAAAGCAGCAAATTAGAGTATGTAGTACTAGGAGCTAAATTAAAGCAAGATAAAGTAAGTAGGATGTGTTGATTTACCTATACTGGTGTTTCACACGCATCCATATCTGGAATTAGCAGTTCAGGATCACAGCCATAGTGTAAACAGATGTATCTGTTTTCTTGTTTCATATTGTACCAGCTGTACACTACTGAAAATGGCTGTTCTTTAGTCATTACAGTTTAAGATTTTTTAATCCAATAGCCAATCGGAAAAGTACCCTTTACCCTTGCCTCATTCTTCTTTCTTCCTTTGTTTCTTTCCTGTTGTTAGCATTTAAATTGTTCATGCTCCCTAAAATTGCAGATGTTATATTTTAAAAAGCACTTGGTCATTTTCCATTTTAAAAAAACAAAAACAAAACAGTGTGTGCATACGGCATGTTTTGAATATTAATGCTGGAATAGGCAGTTCATGTTACCTAGACTCTATTTAGGTTTGAAGTTTACTCTATACTAAGCAACTAAGATGTTTCAGTTTACACCAGTTTAGTGTAGTGGTTAAGAGTGCGGGACTCTAATCTGGAGAACCAGGTTTGATTTCCCACTCTTCCAGTTGAAGCCAGCTGGGTGATCTTCGGTCACTCACAGCTTCTAGGAGCTCTCTCAGCCCCACCCACCTCACAGGGTGATTGTTGTTGTTGGGGATAATAATAATATACTTTGTAAACTGCTCTGAGTGGGTGTTAAGTCATCCTGAAGGGCTGTATATAAATCGAATATTATTATTATTGTCTGTAGTATCTATCAAATAACACTGTACATGCTTATATTTAGAAGTCAGTGCTTCATACCAGTTGCTTAAGAGTAAAATATGTTGAAATCAAGGGTAGTTACTTCCAAGCAAATGAATTTAGGATTGAAACATGACGGTGATTTACCATAGAACTTTACCACCCACCCACCCACCCCAAATCTAATAATTGATCTCAGCTTCCTTCTTGCACTCTCTTGTCTTATCCACATTTGCTTATCCTAGAAGAGATGCTGGCTTGGTTGAGACATAACAAGAAAACATGTCTTAATGAACTAAGTATAGTTAATCATCTGAATGCATAGCATTACACTACTTTTAGTTAGCATCTGTTAAAATTATTTAGTTAGGTAGATATTTACATTCTGCTTCTATCTGCAGTGGGAACTGAAAGCAGATTACATCTTCATTCTATATCTGAACTGAGCCATACTTTTCAAGTTTTTGATGAGGTCTTAGATCTTTCAAAACTCTGGTTTAAACAATACCTTTCCTTTACTATTCCTATTTCCTGTACATGGCTTTTCAGCTGCTGCTTTACAGATTTGCACTACTGACTGTGCAGTAGAATAGAGCAAAATCAGAAACAGAATATTGCGCCGGGGCAAAAACATATCACCTCCAGTCTAGCTCTCAAGACACACTAAGCTTCTTAGAATATTTCTTGCCAGTAACACTGGCTAGTGACATTAAAGCCACAAGCGTAGAAGACAGTGAACGGGTTGTAGAATCTTACTTCATGTGTTTTACTCTTTTATAGATATCTAGTTATTTCGGAAAAACTTGAAGAAATTAAATCTTTCCGGGATCTGACGTGTTTGGATTTGTCATGTTGTAAACTTGGAGACGACCATGAGCTGCTAGAACATATTACCAAGGAGACACTGTCTAGGTACAAGTTCACTGAGGGGGGAAAAATCAGTACACTTTGGCTTTTCAAAGTTCCTTTATCTGATTGATCCTCATTCTGAGAGTTAAATGTTGCAAGTTGCAAACGTATGCAACTGTAACCCAGTGGTCCTCTTTCTGTTAATGGCAACTTCAGAAAGGCTCATGGAAAGGTCAATACTTCACTTTGTTCTTTGCTTTAGAGATGTTCAGAAGCTAGGGTTGCCAAATTCCTGAAGGGAAAATGTGCTATCCCTTTAATAGAGTTTTAATGGAGTATTATTTACCAGGTGATTTTACTTCCATGCCATGAAAAACTTCAGCCGACTCTTTCCACCCATTAAGTCTTTATTAGAGAATACTTTTCTCCAGGTCTGTTGGCAACTATATCAGAAGCAGTAAAAACTTTTTTTTATGCTTCCAAGCAACTTGAAAGACTGGCCCAGCTTCTCTCTTAAATCCTCAGCATGTGTCCATGGTGATGTGAATGGTAATAATAGTTGCTGTAATTTTTGTATTTGGTTGTTTATATGTTATTGCCTCTTTAGGACATAACCAAGAGACACTTGGGAGGGAAGAAGCAGACTGAAGTATGGAAGTGACATTAGTTCTGATTGTGTTGTAGGCATGTTTTTAAGAAATAAAAGTTGATGTTTACTGTTTTCCTGCCTTTCCCCATGATTGGAATATATTGGCAACCTATGTCAAATAAAATTATTGGTCTTCTGCTTAGGATCAGCAGTTAATACCAATATAGAGATGATATCCCAATGTTTGAAATACAGAATACCTTTTGATGACATATGATTTCAACAAAAGAAGCCTTTATTATTACTTTTGCTTATTATTTAGTAAGGACTTTATTAAATCTGCATTAACTGTGTCTCAGCTACGTATTTTACCTTGTTTTTTACCTACGTTTTTTACCTTGCTTTTTATGTTACCGTGGTTGTCTTGCAACACAGATTTAAAAATTCTGAATTCTTATGCTTTTATCATTCATGTTAGGTTTGGTAATAAAATGTATGTCACTTTCAGGCAGTTAAATTTTAAAATGCTACTGCATATTTTATGGATATTGATTTCTGCTTTACTCTCATTTAACCATTCTTAGAATTGGCATATTTGGGTTTACTTTTGTATTACCAGGCTGCTTTCAAAACTGGAAAGGGGAACGTTGAATTACTTGAGGATTTACTAACAATTTACATAAAGAGCTGGGTTTGAAAACTCTTTTGCATTTATTCTAGTCTAATCCAGCTTGTCCTGAAAGATAATTGCTTGTCAGATGCTGGTCTTCGCAAAATGACAGCTCCTGTTCGAGTGATGAAAAAAGGCCTTGAAAATCTTTCAATACTAGATTTGTCTTGTAAGTATGATTCAGATTAGAATCTATGTATATGTCTCCTAACCTAACATTAATCCTGGTCAGTAAGGAAAAATATTGAATTAAAATTTGATATTACTGGTTTCCCACTGTTAGAAAAAGAGGGGGAAATCTGACCATTCAGTGTATTTGATTGAAATCTTGTGTTGCTTGTTTAAGCTAAGAGATCACTCAAATGTGCTATCTGTTGTGCAACAGAACTAGCCCATCTTCTAAGATCAGTAATAGAAACAGATATTATAATTAGCCATTGTATGGGTTGATTCTTTAAAACTGAAATCCTGTGCACACTTACTAAGAATGCCCTTTTGAACATAGCGGAATTTACTTTAAAGTTAACTGGTAAGATAGGACTGTAAATGTATTTACCTTACAGTACTTTATATTATAGTATGGACCTTTGTCTACCATATAGTTTATACGGCTGGACATACATATTTTGCCCTGATGCTGCACAATCAATATTTCAACCAAATGGTCATAATTCAAAAGTTCTTCATGAGATAAAGTAAATTCAAGCAGAAAACTTTAAAAATTCAGAGCCATATTCTTCCATTGAAGGCAGCGGTTTTGCTTGGATAGGGAAAGTCGCTTTTGACTGGTCAATCAGTGAGTCATGCTGGTTGCGGGAAACTCTCCCAATTCCTCCTCCTTACATCAGCCCTCCCATACTTGTGGTGGGTGTTGTTCAGGAGGCTCCCCCAACTCCGAGATAGAATTTAAGATAAACATCAAGCTCTTGGGAGAAGTGGAAACCAGAGAAAGATTGGTTCTGCCAGCTTCTCCTGTGGGCTTTTCCACTATGCCAGCCCTATTGACAGCTTCTTCCCCAGTATGATAGGCCATATCTCATTGATTTTTCTCTGTTAACCGGCTTTATTGCCTTCTTATTATCTTTGTCCATTACATTGTCTATTAATGTAATGTTCTTTATATAGGTAATCCAGGAATCACGGATAAAGGAGTTGGGTTCCTTCTTTCCTTCAAAAAGCTAAATTACTTGGATCTTTCTGCAACTGGCATCGAGGTGAAAAAAAATTCTGTCAGACATAGAAAATTTGTGGGAAGGGAAACAAAATTCAACAAAAAAATCCTTATTTATTGGAATTTCAAGGAAAAGAGAAGAAATTCCAAAATACTGTTTTTCAGTATGGCCAGACTATATTTGATGTGTCTGTTTTGAATTTTCTGTTTTCACTAGGACATGATGGCAGCAATTCAGCGGATCCAGACTCAAATAGGTCTAGTTTATTCAGAAGTGCCTTTGAAAGAATTTGATCATAACTGCAAAACAGAGGGATGGGCAGAGCATGTATGTACAAATTTACCCCATCAAAGCCCATTTCTTGTCTTCTTGTAGTATTTTCCATGTGGAGAAAAGTAATGTATTTTAAGGAAAGTGTTTGCTTTTAAGAGAATTTTATAAATGTGTTAGAAGTTTAGGGGCCAAAGATAAATAATCCAGTAATACATTTGTTTACATTTATTCTTTAAACAAAAAGTTAAATTTCTTTAGAACCAAGTAAAAGAAGCTTAATCACTAGAGTAATTCTATCAAAAGGTTATATAGATACCTAAACCAAATTATATGTCATTTGCAACTGCTGTCGGCTATAGTTGTTTGTTTTGAGCGTCTTGTTTGGCTGTATAAATTGTACCTGTGATATACTAGCATACACACTTAAGATAAAAACTTAAATTCAGTGTATTTGTGTTGGTACTTCTACATTAGATAGTGTGGGAATAGTGTCTTTAGTTGTCTTTCCTATTAGCTTTTTGAAGACTGACTCTTGAACTATTTTCAGACAGTTCTGCAATGGGAGCATGCCATCCTAGAAGCAATTAAACCACAAAGAAACTTGAAATCTAGAACAGCAGCTCAACGTTTCTGTATGTAACTTCATAAAGATATTTTGTTTGTATGCCAATGCCATTGTATGGGTTTCTGAAGATGGGGGTATATTTTTTTATTCACTGGTCTGTATTCTACCAATGCAGCAGAATAACTATTTAAAGTTAGAAAAAAGACTTTGCTGAGTTGAGTGACAGGATGCAGTCTACTAAAACTACACACCAAATATCTGTTTATGCTTAATTTTGTACAAGTTCTTCAACATCCCCCCACACAACTCACAAAGCTGCAGTCACAATCTAGTTTTGAATCTGAATAACAACTTGTGGTTACAATCATAACACTTTCTTGAGGGTAAATCCCATTTGAACAACATGGGACTTACTTTTGAGTACACCTGCTTAGGCTTCCTCCCTGGGTCCCTGACAGTGGTCTGTAAAATTGAAAGCAAATAAGATGTGTGCATGTAATTGCATCCTTCAGCACTCTGAAATAGCTTCATCAGATTTTGGTCTGAGACCTGAAGGCTTTAGCAGTTGTATTTAGGTCATAACAGGGCAGAAAATGTATGGACAAGCTAAAGTAATAATTATTGGTAATTCTTTGTTGTTGTTGTTGTTGCAGATGGAAAAAGAGCCAGGATCAAAGAACCTTGTGAGTCCCTTTTAGGAGAAGGGCATAGAAAGACTTGTGAGAATTTACAGTTTTACAAGGGAAGAGCACAGGTGTGCAGATTCCCCTTGCTAAAAAAGAAGACTGACGATAAAGAAGAATTACAGAGTAAAAGGATGCCTTCACTTGAACCCAAAAAGCAGAGGTTAAAAGCAAAGCATCTGGGCCTTTTGATGGAAGACCTGGACTTACTAAACTCTTACTGATTCTGATGGCAAAATTACTCAGAGATGCATACAAATATCAAAAACATTTTTTTAAAAAAACTGTATGGTTGAAATATCAATACTAGTAATGAGAAACTTTCTACCTCCAGTGGGAAAGAACAAGATTCTCACACAAGTAATGAACTCATTCCACTTTGAAATGAAGCCTATTTTTTTTCAATAAACAGTTACCTTTTGACTAGTATGAGGTAGGCAAAACAGTTCAGAAGACTCCTGGGGTACTCTCATTTCAAATAACTGTACATCACCAACTTACAGCTGAAACAACAAAGGTCCTCTGTTGTGAAACTCTGTTCTTGAGGTGTTAAATATGAAACCTCTGCTGTCTGTCATTGAATGTTTTGGGCTGTTTTTAGACATTCAAGCAGTCATTTTCGGTGCTTGTCTCAGCTAGTAGTGAACCACCATGTCTTAACTCATCTAAATGAAGCTACACTAACAGAAAAAGATCATTTGCTCTGTTTTTGTCAACATCATGTCCAAAATACAGCACTAAAAATTGAGAACTGAGAATTTATTCTGGTGTCATTGCACTAAATAACATAAATAAAAGTTGTAGTATAAGTATATTAGTAATGTGTCCCTGTAGATATGAACACTTATAAAGCTAATTTATGGTTATATCAATAATGATCAGATCAAAGGAGAGCCCAAGGCTCAAGGAAGCACACCAAAAAACGCTACTGGGCGGGGTATATCAGCATCAGGTATATTACCATTCAGACCACAGATAATGTAATGACAATAACAATTCTTGGACTTACATAGTCCCAGCAAAATACAATTTCAAAGATTCAAGAACAGTTCAGGAGCAGTTTGGTGTAGACGGAAAGCCGCCCTATGTTCAGGCTGGCGTCTGCGAGCAAGCTGTCAAGTTCTGAGTTGCTGATCTGCAACCCCGTCAAGAGAAGGCAACGAGCCTTGCCGGCTTCTTTTCTGCACTCGTTTCAGACTTGTCCCTTTCCTCAGGCCATTACACCTATGATGAACCGCAGTGCCATAAACCTACATATCAAAATCAACACCTCTATAAATTATGAAAGTGTATTGAATATTATGGGCGGTAATTGTAAGTATATTGTCTTGGTCTGTAAGTTTTAGTATACTTTTGGTGTTGATTTTGATATGTAGGTTTATGGCACTGCGGTTCATCATAGGTGTAATGGCCTGAGGAAAGGGACAAGTCTGAAACGAGTGCAGAAAAGAAGCAGGCAAGGCTCGTTGCCTTCTCTTGACGGGGTTGCAGCTTTCTACCTGGAGTTTTGCAACCATTATCGATCAGCAACTCAGAACCTGACAGCTTGCTCGCAGACGCCAGCCTGAACATAGGGCGGCTTTCCGTCTACACCAAACTGCTCCTGAACTGTTCTTGAATCTTTGAAATTGTATTTTGCTGGGACTATGTAAGTCCAAGAATTGTTACTGTCATTACAGTATCGGTGGTCTGAATGGTAATATACCTGATGCTGATATACCCCGCCCAGTAGCGTTTTTTGGTGTGCTTCCTTGAGCCTTGGGCTCTCCTTTGATCTGATAATTGTTAGAGGAAGCGGTTCCCTGATTTTTGTCTTGGTTCTTATATCAATAATGAGCCATGGATGGTCTGTAAATCACATTCAGGTGTAACTAAATGAGCTACATTGGCTCTATATTAGATTGGACAATCTTCTTCCATTCATTTAGTACTGTGAAGATGAGCATGTGTCTTAAGATTGGTAAAGAACTTTTTTATAGGAATGTAAGAGAAGAGAAAGTCATTACCTTTTTAGCTACAGCATCACACTGCTGACTCATGTTCAGTGTATGATCTACTAAGATCCCTAGATCTTTTTCATATGTGTTACTGCCAAGAAAAGTCTCCCCCATCCTATAATTATGCCTTTGATATTTCCTATCTAAAGCTGTCTTTTCTAAATGCTCAAGAACAGACTGTTTGATGATTTGTTTCAAAACCTTTCCAGGTATGGACATCATGCTGATGTGTCAATAGATATATGGCTTCTCCTTTTTCCCCTTCTTGAAGATGAGGACAACATTTCCCTGCCTCCAGCCTTCTGGCACCTCACCTGTTCTCCAAGAATTCTCAGAGATGATAGACAGAGGCTTTGCAATTATATCAGCAAGGTGCAATTCATCTGCCCCTAAGGACTTAATTTCATTTAAAGCGAAGTGTTTACATACCATCTCATGTCTATTCTAGGCTGCAATTCCCTTCCCCTATTGAGAAGGCCTTCTCCTGTGTTGCCACCTGCCTCAGAAGGCGAGTACCCAAAGCAGGGCCTCTAAAGATTAGCATAGTGATCATGAAGGCTCATAAGGGAGTAGGTGGTCTTTCAGATATGTTGGTCCCAAACCATACAGTATTTTAAAGGTCAGAGCCAGCACTTTGAATTGTGCCTGGAAAGAGATTGGGAGCCAGTGCAGATGGGCCAAGACTGGAGTGATATGGTCCCTATGACCCAGTCCATCCAACAACCTAGATGCAGCATTGTGCACCAATTGAAATTTCTGAGCACTTTTCAAGGTCACCCTCCTTTCAGTCATTTAACCTAGATATAACCAGGGAATGCACTGTGATGACTTGATATTTTCTGCACAGAAAAGGAAGCAGCTGGCTAACCATCAAAGTTACTACCTGGTTATCCAGCGGTAGTCCTGGGCCCAAGTGCACCCCAGACAACATTCCTGTTCCTCCAAGGGGAGTGCAATCCCATCCAAAATGGGTGACACCTTAAATCCCAGGTCAGACCTATTGTACACCAGCTCTACTTCCATCTTGTGGGGATTAGGCTTCAGTTTGGCCGGATCTCTCTCTCATGGCTCAGAGGCTCTTTTCATGCCCTCCGACGAGTTTGCAGAGTGAGCACATCTTTGCCCCTGTGGGTGACATTGTCACCTCGCATCACACTCACCTGCTCCCCTGGAGAGTTGAGCAGTTGGTCTTCCTGAAGGTCAACATGCCACTCTTCCAATTTCTCAACTCTGGACTTCCAGGGTGAATTAGGTGAGCCCACATTGTGGCCTGTATCCTCTGCAAGTCTGTGTTGGAGAGGTGGGGGGAAAGGCTCTTCCCAAGACTTAAAAGTTAGGTAGAAAACCTGTAGGAGAGAAACAGTTGATTCAGTTGACACAACAAACGTGCACTCTAATTTGACCCCTGTCACACACATACCGCAAAACCACCACCCCATGTTAGCACAAATTTGTGCAGATAATTGAAAAAAGAGGTCCTAGAAATAATGTTCAATTTCCACTGGCATGGGAAGAGTCAGAGACAGATGTTAGGGAAAGCAGAGAATGACACACCATGTGTCACTTTGCCCTGTGTGTATGTGCCCCAAGAACCAGCTTGGCAAATTTCCCATCATTGAGAAGAGTGGAGAATAATTGCCAGTGGGCAGCTTGTTCAGGGGCACTTGGGTAGCGAAGGACTTCCATTTGGTTCTCTTGAATTGTATGGTGTAGAGCTTGCATTTGGAAGCATGCCTCTGGCCATAGCAGCCTTGGTCCATGTGGAGACAGCTTGAACTTTTCCTCTCAATAGGAACAAATGGTTGCTGGGGCACCTTGTTCTGGGGACCATAAAATGGCCCCTAGGGTTCAATCTTCCTGAAATGTGGGTGGGCTTTGGTGGGTTCTGCTTGCAAATTGCCACCCCAGCCCTCTGGCTAGCCCCCAGATAGTTTTCCCCATACGGAATAATGGAGATTGGAGAGTGGCTGAGGGCACCTGGGGGGGGCATAAAATGGCACCCCCAGGGTCCAATATTTATGAAACATGGGGGGCTTTAGAGGATAATTAGGAATATGTCCCCAGCAAATCGGGTGAAATTTGGTCAAAAAATCACCAATTATTTCCCATTTATGGATCTGTATGTATCCCTAGTACAGATCCTCATTCAATGATCAGTAAACTATTACAAATTCACTTTTTATAGATCTGTAGAATGGAGAAAAGGAGACAATTGGTGACTGCATTATCTTTCCTGGAAAGAAATGTGGTGAAATTTTAATATTATTTTACCAAAGGAAACAAGTTGGTATGATATATGAAATTCTGCTAAACTACTTCAACCATAATAAGAGTTTTGTGGTACTTTAAAGGTTAATTAATTTATTGTAGCCTAAGCTTTCATGGACCAGAGACAATGTGGGCTGTGGCTCATGAATAGTTATGGCAAAATAGTTTTGTTTGTTTTGAAGGCTCCATAAGAATTGGTTATTTTAGTAATGTTTTGGTAACTTAACAATAACATACTTAATGTGATGTTAGCATATAGTGATTTTTTTCAAACGAATAAACATTTATCTTCCCACCAACAGCATTTAAACACTTCTACAGTCTAATGTGCTGTGCAGTAACAAATATTTGCGTAGGCAATTAATTTGTAAATATTTATCTATTGCACAATCAATATTACGTGAATTTCCACTATAGGCAAAAGGAGGACCAGCTGTCTTTGTCTGGTAGGCTATATTGGGAAGGATCTGGTTATTAGTAACAACTTCATACCATAGTTGTTCCATTATATAAGACCAAGTTTACAGTTCTATTCTAGATAAAAAGAATGAGTCACACAAAGCTGTTCCTAAACAGTTGTATCCTAGCTACGAACACCAACAAAAGCCATCAGTTTACGTGATACATGAAAAAATAATTTCAAGTTATATCAGCTGCATAAGGGTAAGGATTTTGAGATACAGTAACCTTGCAGTCTGCCACTCAAGGTAAAAAGTGAATCTGATGGGTACAAGGGCAGTTGCTTGAATTCAGCATCATGAAATGAATGGTGGTGAATCCATGTATCAAGAAGTTGCAATTACTCATTTACCATGAAATATATTATTTGATAGTTCTAAGAAACCTTATTCCAAATACCCCCAAATCCATAGAAACTTGGGGGGAAAGGCAGTGAGTAGGAAGCATAATCACAAAGGGTCCATACAGTTGATTGTCACTGACATCATAATGCCATAAATACGATATTGCTGAAAGTCCTGACACAGCAAACACTCATAGGATCAGGTTCTAACCAAATAATGGATTTTGCTTGATGTATTATCCTTGCCCATAATCTTTTTTTTAAAGTTCTTGTCATTAATCTGTTAAGAATCAAGATTTCACATGGTCTGTGTTACAATCCAGCAACTGGTTAGTTCCGGTGAAATTCACAAAATCAGATTTCTTCTTACTTGCTATCAAGTCTATATATTCCAAAGAACCCACTGAAGTTTATAAACAGGTCCTTTTACACTTGCACAATTAAGAATAGTAAGTGTGAATGATCATGGTCACATTAGGAGCAGTGTGCCATGTAGTCCACAAAAATATGACACAGCCCTTTCTGAAATCGGTGGAGGTTGCACAGCAGCAGTACATGATGGTTGCACAGCAGCAGTACATGAGAGTTTACAGTCCTGGGCAGCTTATCTTGAGCAGACATATTCATCAGACCAGTCTGAACAATGCTGTACTCCATCTCTGCAAAGACTCCTGGGAATGCAGGCGCAGTAAGCATGGAAGACTACCATGGTACATCGCCACCAGTGAGGCCCACAAGGAGGACAGCTGGCCCCTGGCATGAAAAAAGAGTTATCACTGATGTACTGTTGGTTTCTCTGAATGTAACATTCAAGCCAAAAGGTGATCCTCTAGCAAACCGTAAGTCCTATACTTCTGTTATTGCAGAGAAGGCATATTTCAGTAGCTACTGTTTTTCTAATTGTTATTTGACATGCTTCAGCTGCCAAAATTCTCTTTTATATAGAAGCTTTGAACTTCTTCACCTGAAGTCAGTTTAATTGCCCACTACAAGTACCTACTTATTATGAAATCATGTTTACAGTGTGCTGGTGATAACAGAAACTACATTAGAGCAGTAGCAAGGCAATTTGGTGTCTATGGTGGAGAGAAATTAGGCGTTGAACACAAAACGTTTTACCACATTCTCAGCTCTGGAGGGAAAAAATGCAACTAGGATGATTTTTTTCCCGTCTTTTGACAGCTTCCCCTCAAATTCTGGCTCCAGAGATCTCTTCGAAACATTTCTTAACAACTAGATCTTATTGGACAGCTCTTGGTTTGCATACAGAATAAGGGATGCAGAATACTAGTTGTTATAATGCGGGTAGCAACAGCAAATGCTGGGTTGTTCCTTTTGTGCATTCAACAGCAGGGAAGCAGTACAGAGCACCTAGACCTTGCCTTGAAGAAGGCAGATCCTTCCCCATTCATTAAACATGAAAAGACAGAATATAAATTAGAAGATTCTCTGTAAGTTAAGAAAGCAGGCAAGAAAGGAACAACACCCTACTAGACTATCTGCCCAGCACATCTCATGTATCACATAAATACAGTTTGCACGCCTTATAAAAATGAAGGAACTTACAAGTCCCTGTTTCATCAGAGCAATCTCCACAGTCATTAATTCCATCACATCTTTTGTCAGCATAGATCCAAAGCCTGGGGTTGCCACAATAAAATATCAAGTATCCTGGAAGACTGTTGGGCAAATCACCTACAAAAACAGAAGCCTGAATGTAAGAAGTCATCCTAGCACTGTATATAAGATACAGTAGGACAAAACTGTAGTATCTTAAAATGTTCTAATTGGACATAAATTGTATTAGTGCATTATGTGGCATCTTATAATAATAAAGCTTAAATTTGTTTTAGAAGTAAATCTAAGAATGTTTTGGCTGTGTGAAAGGAACATCTCTACGGGAATATTGGAGAGAAAGCTGGTACGTGACATAGCTACAAGAAGATGGTAAGAGAAACAATGATTCTTACTGCATAATGACTCTTGTTCATCCTCCCCATTTGCACAATTTCTCCTTCTGTCACAGACTTGGCTGGCTGGAATGCAGACCTCTTTATCATCACATAAAAAGCCTGTCTGATTATTAGTAGTAACACACAAGCGATTAACTGAAGAGAGATTTTGAAAAATGTTGATACAGATATGCATTTTCATCAGATCTGATTGATCAACCCACCACCACCATCCAGGCAACACATCCTACTTAAGTATAAAACATCTTTCCTTTTAGCAAATTCTAGAAAGGCAGCTGTGACAATCTGCATGTTTAAAAAAGCCTGGAAGTGCTATACACACAGCTGCAGGACTGGTATGGGTTAATCCTTCACAGAAACAGCAAGGTTTGAGTGACAGGCTATTCCAAGGCATCTGACAAAAACAGTTTAACAACAATAGGAGAACTGGGGGAAAAGTTGGCAAGGAAGTTTGGGAAGTAGATAAAAACTCCCCATCTGGCCAAAGAAAAGGGATAGATCATCTGAGGGGAAGAGATTTTTCCTACGCAGTCAGCTCCAAAGAGTGAAGAGATCCCTGGTCAGGTGTGGTTGGAAACTGCCCTAAGGGGGCTTTCAGATTCAGTTAACAACTGAAGGAAAGCACTGGTGTGTGAAGAGAAGGAGACTGGGGTATTAGAAAGTGGATACCAGCATTCCTAACTCCAAAAGAGAAAGAGAATAGTAAAAGTATACTAGAGTGTTTGGGAAAAGCAAGGGAACTAAGGGAACTAAAGCCTCAAAGCATAAGCATTTATGTATCTGTGAAGAGCATAAAAACTAAAGTGTGCGCATGTACTGATTTTCCGCCAGTTATATGTTGAATTACCTCAGAAATATTCAATCCCTGATTTCACCTGACCTTTCTCCTCTAAAATAAACTAGTTAGTTATTTGTGAATTTTAACTATGCCTCTGGTGCTATTTCTGCTGTTTAAGGACGAGGGAACGTCATAGCAGCCATGGTAGTAGGTTTCAACAAAAAAAAAAAGAATCATGTGACACCTTGAAGACTAACAAATACCTTGAGACATATGCTTTCATGGAGCTCATTTCATCAGGTGCACAAAGTGGTACCTGACAACAGATGACACATTTCTATAAATTGCTTTTTAATCCCAGTTCTACTCTTTCTCTAAGAAGCTCAAGTCTCTTTGTTCTTCTTTCCTCTTCACTTTATCCTCACAATTTCCTTATGAGGTAAGTTAGGGTGAAAGAGAACAGCTGGCTCATTGAACTTCATGACAAACTATATGGAATTGAACCTGGATTTCCCTGGTTCTAATCTAAATACCATATCACATTGGGCCTTCTTATGTTTTAGATGATGTGGCCTGTAGTCCACAGGAATTTATGCCAAAATTGGCATTAATGATACAACTGTCAATCTTCAGCTTGTGGCTGAAGATTCCCCAGAATTACAACTGATCTCCAGGTCACAGAGATCAGTTCCCTGGAGAAAATTACTACCTTAGAGGGTGGACTGTATAGCTCTATCCCTCATGGAGGCCCCTCCCCCAACTCCACCCTCTCCAGGTTCCACCCTCAAATTTTCAGTAATTTCCCTACTGAAAGCTGACAACGTGGCTCATTTTACTTTTCCTGTTGCCATGACCTTATACTAGTTTGGTTTACAATGCTGGGGGGAGGGGGAGGGTCTAGCAAAATGCTGTCAAAGCTAGAATTGTCATCTTTGCTGAGCCTTAAATAGACCAAGAGTCCAGTGGCACCTTAAAAATAAAACATATTCCAGCATAAGCTTCTATAAGTCACAACTGACTTCTTCAGACGCATGTTACTTTTGATCCTGATATATAATTCTTTTGGGGTGCTGCCTAAATATTAAGTGCTTTGGTTCATAGAACACTTTTGGTGGCCACAAAAATAATCTTGCTATGTTTCCTCCTCAGTTGACTTCTGGGTTAGCAATATGCCAGATCTTGAGATCAGGGGAAAAAAACTTACAAGGAGTGAGATACCCGAACTACTTTCATATAGCAAGATTTTGTCTACCTTTTTGAGCAGTGACTCCGTATTGTGCTTAAATTACTCAACTGCTGAAAGTACCCCATTTTTCTTTTCTTCTACATTCAGCTTTGTCTTAGTTTTTTTTTCTTTTACTATGTCTGGCTGTTTACTTTGGTAGCCTACCTCTCACCCCATTGGGTGGGTTAGGATGGGAGAGAGAGTGGTTAAGCTAGGTGCACCATCTTTACTGAGCTGGACCTGAGTGGAAGGCCTAGAAGGCATTCTCTAAGGCAGATATTCCCTCTTCCATTTCCCGTAACATCCCTCTGTGACCCCCCCCCCCAAAGGCACTGCCGGGGTTTGCAGGATCCCTGTGGACAAAAAGCCACTAAGAATGGAGAGCTGAAGTGAAGAAGAGAAATTAGATTAAATTTCCCCCACTTTGCTCTTTCACTACAAGAGAAAGCAATGGAGCAAGCTTTCCACTGGCAAAAGAGTGAGATGGGGCAGATTTTCCACCAAGAAATTGCTGATTTAAAGTTTATCAGGAAGTTTTACGGAATTGATCTGAATATGAATCTAGACGAACATTTTGTGACTCATTATAATTGAGCAATTAGCTTTATCTAAAAAAAACAAGCATCTACGTGAATGGTCATTCTGCATATCTTGTATACAGCTGAGTTTTGCATAGAAATATCAGTACTGTACCTTTTGTATTCCATGGCCGCCATCATGTATGTTTATAATTTTTCCCCTCGACAGCACAAATGTATCTATATCTACCAACTGAAGGCAGCATTACATGCATCTGACAAAACCTGACTCTAGGCAATAAAACCTTATACCATAATAAACCTGTTAATTTTTAAAGTACCACAAGATTCTTTTCTGTTTAAGTTATGATACAGTATTCAGTACAAGACAGTGTTTTCTGTAGATAAACCAAATTTAATGTGAAATATATGATGATGATATATCTAACCTGGTGCTTCACCAGCTACACTGGCTCCCAGCTGAATTCAAGGTTATAGTTTAAAGCTCTTAATGAACTAGGGCTGACATAGCTGCAGGACCATCTCTCTCAGTATATCCCCTGGAGAGCTTTATGCTCAGCCAACAAGCAGCTGCTGGTGATCCCTGGCCCAAGGGACATTCATCTGGCCTCAACCAGGGCCAGGGCTTTCTCAACCCTGGCTCCAGCCTGGTGGAACACTCTCCCAATGGAAACTCAGCCCCTGTGGGATCTATTAGTTCCACAGGGCCTGCAAGACAGAGATGTTCTGCCAAGCCTACGGTTAGAGCTGCCACCATGCAGTCCTGAGTTTGACCAGCTCCATCTTCTGCTGTCTGCATTTTATGGTTTAATCACAGCCTCTAGTATATATACTGATGCTTTATTTCTGTAGTCTTTGGTTTTTATCTGTTTGATATGTAATTTTAAATTTTTGAATTTATATGCCTGTGAGCTGCCCTGAGCCTGCATGCGGGGAGGGCAGGATATAAATCTAAAAATAAACATAAATATTTATCAACATTGAATATACTATGTTAATTGGTCTTTTTATTTAAAAAGGAAGTATGTGTAACAGAAATATGAACTTCAATGAAAATGTATTTAAAAGGCAACAACACATCCTACAAAGCACTTTCACTTCCCCAAAGCAGGAGAAGATTTACATTGGCGCAGATCAGTCAATTTCTCCCCAGTTCGCATGCTCTCAAACTGTCCATGCAGCCAGTCATTATGGACATAACTGCCTAAAGAAAGTAATATATAAACCACTGATCACACTGGCACTTCCAGCTGGTGACTTGCATGAGTACACTAGTCCATTTTCTTAACCTGCTATCCTCACACAATTTGCTACAGAGAAGCAGTACTGGATCAGGCTTTCTGCTACGGCTATAGCCCAGGCAATGCTCTACTTGGAGAGTGTTAGAAACCTGAACCAGTCCTTGTGCCAGTATGACAGGTGCAATTGAACTTTGATTAAATGCATCCATATATAAATGTCACTAGGTTTCAGATATTGTCCAAGAAACAGAATACAGCATGAAATGGAATGACAATACAATGATGGCACAGGTCTTGTGGGTGCCCTGTTGTGCAGTCAGAATAGAACATCAGTAAGTAACCACCCTTACAAAGTGTGTATTGCCAGTCTTCTTGAACAAGAAATTAGGCTTCTTTTCCCCCTCCTCTCTATTCCCCTCCACTCCCCATTCCAACATGTCAAATGTTGAATATGTTGCTGCAATTATTCCTTGGAATTCGTTCTATCAGAAAAATATATTTTAAAAGCCAGTTCTGACTGACCTGGTTTAGATCGAGGTATTCCAACGGTAACAACCAATGCAATAATAACAGCTATAACTCCAGTGATGAGCAGAGCAATAGCGAATACACAGATGCATCGTCGAGTACAAGGGATGCACATGGAACCATTCTTGCAGCAACCTGGTAGATCACAAGTAAAGTATCCATCACAAAGAGAAGACTTTAGACCAACTTCAACTAAACTCTCATATGGATTTTGCAGGAAAGAGCCATAATCAGGATATTATCTTCTTCCAGCTGCTCTCATTAATCCTTCCGGGAAAAACACAGGGGTCTTTAATTCCACCATAAGGTCATTACACACAACTATGGATTACCACAAGTGCCTAGCAAACAGTTGTAAGTCCACGTTAACCTGAGCCAGAGGTCCCCATTTCCTGTCATATGTATTAACCTCTAAATCATCCTGAAGGGCAATGTTCGCACAGCTATGCCATGTTTTAATATTTGCATTTGTTCACAATTCTACAGACATGTTAAAGCAAAACTATGAAGAGCTTTTCAGTTACCTCAAGTCTGAAAATTAGCTGATCTCTTTCAAAGTTCATCTTGCCTATTAAGAATTCATGAGGAAGTTTAGTAAGATCTAACAGGTGATCACGAGATCATTAGTTGATCTAGCAGGTGATCTTCAATAAGAAATACTTTGAAACACTTTATCAACATATAAAGCTGCTTTGTACTGAGTCTGACGGTGTGTCTAACAGTATATTGTCTAAGACTCTTTTTAATGGAGATGACAGGGAATGATCCAGATATCTTCTGCACATAACACACATGTTCTACCCTGAGTATGGTCCTTCCCCATATTAGCTTCTACTGATCGGAGAAAGAAGCAACAAACTATATTCCGAGCCTGACAAATGCTGCAACTAAAGCATAAAGATCAAATTAAGTTAGATAAAGCCAAGTTTGACAACACTGGGTTTCTAAACACAGATCCTTGCCTAGAGAAAGCTACTTTTCAGCGCGTGAAAGGTTTCCTCCATTTATATCTTCTATAAATTGTCAATTTTCAGACCAAAAACACCAGTTGGAAACTGATATGTATATTAAAAACATTTTTAAAAGATTAATATTATTTTCCACTTTTTGAACATGTTACTGTGTTTAGTATTTATATATTAAATAAATATTTTGTAGAAGGAAGAGATTACCTCTCTTAGCAGCGAAGAAGGATTTTGTTGAACCCAGTGAAGCAGCATCAACATTCTGTATTTAACAAAAATAAAATCCATATCTTAGGGTAAGGAAAAATTTGTAAGATGTACACAATAATGTTTGCTGCTCTTTTGCTTTCAGTTTACCCCAAAGTTAAATTTATCACATCTCTATCTGATTACAGAAAGAATGTCACTACACAGAGATATTTAATTTAAAAAAATTGTTTCCATGTTAGTAAAACATACAGATAATATTCTTCCATTTAAGGCTAGGGTTTATTCTGTTATTTGTAGGAACCAAATGAAGGCAGTATTTAAAAAAAATAGTGGCTGAACATACAAAAAGTAATAATCACAAACCACTTCTCAAAAGGTGAGGGATGATATTATTACCTGGGGATGAGTTCTGTTCATTTCCCCTCTACCAACTGCTGCAACTTTATGCAAAGTAGTAAGTAGAACTGTTTTGACAAGACTTCATCAGTGTTCAAACTTTGCTGCTAGGTATAGCAAGAGATTCTTTCAAGCTGCCTTGCTTTATTAGGATACCAAACCACTAAGCATTCCTGGGGTGGGGTTACCTGGTTACTAAGGAGAAACAGAGGTAAAGAAACAACAGTAATTCTAATCCCAGTCATAATGATCATGATAAAGGAAGTCAACATGAACACATGAAACCATGTCAACTGCAGTGTTGGTGGCAAGGCCCTGACTCCTGTGGCTTTACAGCTCCTCCTGATTCACCCATCTTCTGCAGCATGTGAAAGAAACTGGTCCATATTTGGAAACACACCAAATCAAGAAACAAACTAATATGTGAAATAGTAGATAAGCTTGTTCCAGTTCAAGCAAACCTCATTTTCCAAAGAGCTGTATGAAGATAAAAAATGAAGGCTCAGAATTAGAAGTTTCAGAAACAGATTCTGATTAGAGATTTGAGATTTTGATACTTTTATTTTTAAATGAGATAATTTTGTACATAATGAAAATAGTATGTATGCTGATAATACACTACTGAATAGTTCAATGCTTTAATTTTATAAAGCTTAACTACACACAATAATAATAACCACTCTTATATACTATTCTTCTAAATAGATTAATGCCCTATGCAGAGTAGTTAACAGAATCAGTGTTCTTATTACCCCCACAATACAGCTGGGGACCTGGGGGTGAGAGGAGTGGTTTACTCAAGGCCACCTACTAAGCTCATGGCAGTATTGGGATTCAAATCAGCAAAGTGCTGACTTGCAGCCCAAGCACTTAATCACTATGCTACAGTAGCTCTAAATATGTACCTCACTTTATAGTAAGTGTATGACCCTTTTTCTGATAAAATAATATCTTTTATGTTATTTACTGCAAAGCTTGTGTTTTCTGTTTAATACCTGTTTTCTGCTTTTCAAATAGCAAAAATTAAGGCACATATGCTAAGGTAGCAATAGATGCATCAGCTTGTAGTTTTCTCTCAAGTATTGAGTACATTTGCAAATTTTCTTGTAGAAGACTATGGCATTTATATCTTAAATTCCATAAATATGTCAAATATTGTAATTTTTATATGATAAGTTATAAATTATGCATTTTATGTTCTTAAAGCAGTAAAATTAGTATAGGTTTGATAGAGCAGTCATTTATTTTTTAAATTTTACTTAATTTCCACCCTGCCTTTCTCCACAATAGGGACCCAAAGGGGCTTCCATCATTCTCCTCTTCTCCATTTTTTCCTCACAACAGACTCTGTGAGGTAGGGTAGGCTGATAATTTGTGTGCGGCCCAAGGTCACCCAGCGAGCTTCCATGATAGAGTGGGGAATCACCACACCATATATTTCAATTTTACTCCAACTTTGTTTTAACACATACACACACACACACACACAAAGTTTATTTCCATGGTGTCTAAATTTCTAGAAATTTTACATAAAGATGCATGTCTTTATGCATGTCTCATAGCATTCTCTCACACATCCCTTACTTATAATTCTTCCTCCTATACACTGTTGTGGTGCAGGTGTCAAACAGTCCAGTTCTTACATCCCTGACACTGAAGTACCCTCAATATTCTATGGCTTCTGGACGCACTGAGCTTCTCTCTCCATCAGGTCAGAGGGCATTTTAAAAACTGACAGATAATTCCTGACATACCTGGGAAGACTCCAAGTTCCTATTGTGCTTGTGCATGGCCCCATTTCACTGTCCTTCAGCTAGACATGGTATGATCAGTTATTATGAGCAGAAAGATTGATCTATGTGGTGTTTAGCTTCGCCACACACCATTAGGGTTTTATTATTCAAGAATAAAACTTGACTAACAAAATTTCCTACTGGAGTGGTAATTATTTGTTTTTAAACCGTGTCTTTGGATGTTTTACTTCAGCTCCTCCTTATAGAATCAAAGGGTTGAAAGGGGCTTCTAGGGTCATCTAGTCCAACTCCCTGCACAATGCAGGAAATTCACAAATACCTCCCCTCCCTACACCCCCTGTGACCCTTACTCCATGCTCAGACCTGGCCACCTGGATCTATGCCATGGTAACATAAAGACTTGACTATTGTAATGCACTCTACATAGGTCTCCCATCTAAGTTAACAAGGACACTCCAACTGGTGCAAAACACTGTGGCGCAACTGTTATCAGGAGCGAGCAGAAGCATAAACATCACCTCCATTCTGCAGTCACTCCATTGGTTACCTATCAGTTACTGTGCGCAGTTCAAGGTATTAGTTATCACATACAAAGCTCTTCATGGCTTTGGTCCAGCATACCTACAGGACTGCCCCCTTCCTATGTTCTTCCACAGCAGCTTCATCTGAACAGGATCTCTTGCAAGTGTCACCCTGCACATGAGCAAAATCAGCAGCAGCCTGTACACAGGCTTTCTCTGTGATGGCCCCTACCCTGTGGATCAGCCTGCCTGAGGAGGTCAGGAGAGCCCCCACTCTCCTAGCTTTCCACAAACAATGCAAAACCGAATTATTCAAAAAGGTTTTTGTATTGTAGGTCTCAGATGCTTCACTCATGAGTTAAGGACTATAGACTTCGCCACTATGTTGCCTTATGTACTATATGTTGTTTTAAATATGTGCTCCTATGAGCTACCTGTGCTTCATGTTGTCTAATGTCAGCCCTAGACGTGCTTGTTCTGTTCCAGCATTTCTTTGTCTGTATTGGATTCTTACTAATGCTATGTCTTTGAAACAAACCTTATGGCATTGTTTATGGAAATGTCCTTGAAATTGACTGTACTAATCTCACACTGTGTAATCTGCCTTGAGTCTCATTGAGAAAGGTGGACTATAAAGTACATTATTATTCATAATGATGATGATGATGATGATGTTAAGTTACCTTCAACTTTTATCTCAGGAGGGTCCTGTTCACAACCAACACTCCTATTATTTCCACATGCACGGGGCTTCAGGTGTTCTCTACTTTACCCAGGCATGTACCTCAAGAACATCTTTCCTTTGGGGCTTGAACCCCACTGCTAACACCACCTGTGGCATTTTCCCTGTTTATGTGACCTGTATATTGCTGCCTACCAGACTCCCCCAGTGTTCCCAAGGTTTTCACTGCCACTAAAGGCTTTTGCTTTAGACCTTCTCTGTTTAGCTGGTATTATAGGACAGCTTTGTTATAGATGGTATCATGACAGAACACACAGCATGTGAGGGTTACTGTGAGGAAAAAACGGATCCTTTCTTGCTTAACCTGCATTTATTTATAAGAACATAAGCATGATGGTGTAGAGTTTTGAGAAGTGTATTGGTTTCAGAACAGCTCATAAGCTTGGTGGTTTCATAAATAATTACATATTCAGACTCAGTCACAAATTTTTCACACAGATCTTCACTAACCAAATAAACATTTCACTTATCCATACAGACATAGATTCACTCAGGTCTTTCCACACAGCTTGCATGACCTAGATAGAATGAGAACCTTTCAGGCTTCCACACAGTTTGCCTGACATAGACAGAATTTCTCAGAACTCTACAGATTCACTGAACTTGACAGAATTAGGCTCTTTCAGGCTTCCTCGGTCTGCCTGATTTATTGAAAATAAATACTTTGAGATACACACAGGCAGTTCAGCCTCCACACAGATTGCCTGACTTAAGCCTTTTCCACCTGGTAAAATTACACTGATTCAGATTCCATTCTGCTGCTCTTGATCTCCAGAATTCCACACGTGGAAAGATAGCATGAGAGGCAGAATCGATTTCTCCTCAACTTCTCCCCCGCATATATACCCCAATTTTTTAAGGCCATTTTATTTGTATGCAGAAATCTTTCTCCAGTAGGACTTCTCCCTCCCCCTCCCTTTCTCTGGGTGCTAAGTGGTTGACTATTAGCTGGAAACCACTCCTACCATCCCCTCAAATCTTCTCCCTTTTCATTTTTTTTCTAAAAGGGGTAATAATGTAGGGACATCAAATGGGGAATCAATTAATCGCCCACACTCAACAAGTTCCTACAAAAATCTTTTCATTTTTGATTTATTTGCATTCTGAAAAGCCACTCACCCCCTCCTTTTTAAAAAAGTACATTCATGTTTTGAGGGTACTCTACATTCATTCACTGCTTTAGGATCACTTTTTTCCTTCATTTTGAGGGTTCAGGCTCAAGTTTCAGTTTCTGATGAAGCACAAAATGAGGAAATGAGTAGGGTTGTGGGCCCCCTGGTGGGGGCAGGGGATCCCCTGCTCCCCCTCACCTGGCTGGTGGGGGGGGGAAGGCACAGGAATGGGCCTCCTTGTGCATGCTACCAGCATGACGATATCACTTCCAGTGGGATCGTTGTGCAGGCTGTGCAGTGCTGCGCTGCTTGAATTGGGCTGATTTCAGCCTCCAGTGGGCTGATTCTTTAAGAATTAGCCCAGTGTCAAGCACAGGAGCACTCCTGTGGCCTGTGCAATGACATCATTGCCAGAAGTGCCGTCACCGTGCTGTGCCAGGAGTGCTTCTGCACAAAGACATTCAAAAGATGACTGCCCAGTCCCCCTCCTGCTGAGAGTGTAAGAAGACCTGGCAACCCTAGGGTTGGGACATGGGAGGAGGATCATGTCATCACATGAAACCATCCTCCCCAATCCACACCATAACCATGTAATGCAAGAAGCCTAATGAGAGCACTGCTTGTCTGGGTGGCAAATTTTGAACTGGCAGTGAAACACAATTTTCCATTGCACCATTAATTTGCAAGATGCGGAGCGGGCTTCCCTATTTGTTGCTTTCCTGCCCATTTCATAAAAGGAACTGGGGAAGATTGTAGGAGATGATTGGTGCTACTCTATGCACGGTCAGCGTACTCCTAAATGTTATGTGGAAAAGTACTACTTGGATGTAGGCTTGAAATCCAAAGGTATAACAAGCCATTAAAGGTAAATTGTCCTTTCTTTTTTAATGGTGTTTGTCTAAGCAGGACTATGTTAGGAAGAACAATATCATCATCATATCCTCCGCCACCATTTATTGGCAATAACCACAAAGTGACAATAAGTTATTTTTATTGTAAACTGTAAACAAGCAAGGGAAACAGCAAAACTATTAAGCTCCCCTTTATTCCCAAATATACATCAGCTAGTGTTTACTTCAAAATATCTAGCAATCTTATCTCTCCTTTCCTTGCCAGCCTCCAAGTGCTATCTATCAGCTCTTTCATATTACACAGGAAGTAATCACACACTAATGATCTCTTCAAATATGGTTAACCTACAGAAGAGGCAGTGCCAACAAGTTTTCAACCTGCCAAAGGAATATTCCACCACGATCCATGCCCTGCTCAGTGCATAATCAAAGTGCCTCTTCCGACTGTTCCTGGGTCTACTGTAGGCTTCATATGCCATCTTCTCATAGTGTAGACGGAAGCATAAGAAACAATGAGTGGTAGTAGAACACTCACAACATCCAGAGTCAAAGTGGGATTGCCTGGCACCTGCTTCCATTGCTATGCAGATCATGGAATTTGTAAACACAAAGACATTATGGCTTCCGCCACTCCAGCCCACTCAGCATCTATAAAATGGTCAATGTGGTTGACTGTTCCCTGGAGAAGAATGGTGCAGTACATTTTCCTGTTGCCATATTGTTCGTATCTTTGCCTAGGTTGCCAAATTGGAATGTGTGTCCCATCCACAGCACGTGTACAGTACTGAAAGCCAAGTGATAGGAACCCATCCACAAGCTTGAAGGAGACAAAGGGAAGAAGCATGTTACTGTATACACAGGCAAAGACGTACCAACCATGGTTTAATGCCTTTTATAATAAGCAAGGTAATTGCAGAGCGGGCTACAGCAGGTAGAACAGCACTAACACACTGCTGTTCATTCTAAAATTTAAAAACCTCATGAAGCCCAGAACTGCAGACAAATTGAAAGTCTTCCACAGGTGCTGGCGAGCCAAAAATAAGATTGTGGAAATAAAAATATAAGGATCACATAACTGAAAGTCATGGATGGCCTCAATGTCACAATCAGCATTGAACCACATTGAGAAAAGGTGAAAAGCAAGCAATGGAATGTGCTACCTTACCTACTTCTATCACCAGGCAAATAGGGTGAATCAGACCTCCAGAACTATTTCTGCCACTGTCTGTTGACAGTCCATCTTCAAATTAATTCTTAAATTCCTGGTAGGTGTTGGCATTGGTGAAGTACCACAGTATGATTGCCACATACTTTCCCACTGGGATGGGATCTTTATGGTGGTTGAATGCCACAGTAACCTTCCTGTAATGGATGCCACCACCTCCTGAAACATTTGGTGGATCATCTGGAAATTCTCTAGGCACTGTTGGTCATCCCAGACCACAAGAAAAAGTTGTCCCACCAGTTGCTGCTTCTTAGACCCAGCAGCAGTGGGGAACAGGTACTCCTGCAAGACTAAACCATCTTTATCTTGTTCTGGGTGACCTCTTCTTGCAACTCAAAACAGGTTTGATGCCTGATCGTAGCATGGAAGCTCTCAAGGGACATTTTCTGGCAGACACTTTCCTTAAAAAAGTAAAAACAGGCTCAGAGACAGTAGAATAACAAAAGCGCAGCTGCTTTTGGAACTCTCATGATTCCTGCAAAGTTCTAAGCAGACAATTCAAAACATACCACACCAATCATTAAGAACCACAACGGCTGCCAGAAGTCTGTAAGTGGAACAATCACACAAAAACATTTGTTACGTTTCCCTCTACAGCCGATCAACTCTCCTCAACTCAAAAACTAGATTGGCGGGCACAGGACTGTCTAATCAGTGAGTAAAGGAATGGGGAGAGGGAGGGGAATGCTGGGCATGGTGTTTCAATATTACAACATATACTGAATTTTTTTTCATACAAAAAAAAGTGACCTGAACTGCAATCCCCAGAAACCCCAGTTCCAAACCAATGCATTTCCAACATGTCTGGAATGAAAAATAGATGCCAATTTGGTTCTGTGTCATATAGTGCAGAATGTGGGGAGGTCCAAGCTGAATCAGCCCCGATCAGTGCAAATACTAACAAGTGTGGATTAGATTTGATGTGCAGAAATGGCCTTATACAGAATATTTTCCCTCAGCACTCTGATTAAAAACTGCAGTTCACTCTTCCCCTATGGTAAGCTACTAGTCAATCACAGAACACTTGCCTCATCTATCCAACCCCCACTCCTCACTTCAGAAGCCTTCATTTAAACCCACAATAGCCAATATTCAAAACCCCATATTAAACAGCAGAATTAAAATATAGAACTTATTTACATGGAACACATTACAGGAACCAAACTACTAATTTCCATTTTAAAAGCCTATGCCATGATTTGGTTCTACTCATCGTATTGCTGCAACATAGCTGGCTGATTAAAGTTCAGTAAAGAGGACCTTGAGACAGATCCATAGTTCTAAATTAGAAATGATAGACCTACGCGTAACATTGCTTTTAAACTTAAAATATCCCACCATTTATAGACACTGTCATTTCCTTTGATCTCACAGGACAACATCCTGTTCCATTTTACTGTGTAAGTCTCTAATATAACAATCTGGCACCGGTACTGCCATACACGTGGAGGGCCATTTTTCACCTGGTTTATCTGGATCTTAGCAGAGGAAGGCTTTCAGAGCTGTTTCTAAGTTCACTTGTTACTGAATCTGATAATCTCAAATTAAGAATTACTACACAAATTTTGGCTGCTTTTCCACATAAAATCATTTGGTTATAAAAATGGAGCAGCTAGTTCTTTGAGACAGGGATTTATTGAAGAATGTTAAAGAGATTTTTACTCAAGTTTGCTGTAAAGAACTACAAATCTAGAAATAAGTACTACGATACGTTAATGACCCCCCCACACCATTTTAACAAACAGGCAATGTAATATACCCTCATGCTGTTAAGACATTTTAATTTCAGTCTATTTAAACTTCTGTGCATTTAGTTCGAGATTTTTCACAATAAAGCAGTTTTATCACACAAAATTAGAGTCAAAAGTTAAATTAATCCAAATATAATGTATAATTTAAAGGTTTTATGACTGATAATTATCACTGCATAATATCTTTCACCCCACGTTAAAAAAAAACGAAGACCAAAGACATTGTGGAAGTTACCATGTAACAGTGAGAAACAACCAACTGCGGAAGTTTCTTTAAAGCAACTATTTCACAGGTTGAACCACAGTAATTTCTGTTTCTCTCTCTCTCTATGAAACAGGAATATCAAAATTTAAAAACAATGTATAGACCAGATAAGAGATTAACAACAATTTGTTTGTGCCTGATTTTATGTATTAGGCTCCCATTACAGATTCTGATTAACACAAATTTAGCTTTAAACAGAAACTCATTTTTTTCACTGCTAAATTGTAACAGTGATTCTTTACACTGTACAGAGATTCTTCCACTATAACATTTATAGAAAATGCCATTTGATTTTTATTTTATTGGTTTGCATCCAAACTATCATCAGTTCTCTAAAGAGTCACAATTGCTTGCCTCTTTTTTCATCTGACTTCAGCAGAATTGATAGCGGGCTATCCTAAGAGATAGTTAGTGGGCTTTGAAGAGTAATTCTGCTTAGGATGCCACTGTTAATAAGTCTTTCCCAATATAATTTTATTCCTTAGCAAACAGCTAAGTTTTTAGGAGCATGCACGCATAATGTTGGACACAAACTGGACACTAAATGCATCCCTTTTAGAACTATATTTAAAAAGCAAATTAAATAGGAACTTGGAAGGTCTCCTGGAAAGTATGGATTTACAGAACTGTATTAGATAAAACATTTGTTCATTCTCAAGTTATGAAACAAATGAGGTATTCCAGTTAAGCTGTAAAAGCAGGACATGTGAATTCAGTTTCAAGGGTGTTAGTGAAGACAGCAAACACACTACAGCAAACACACTACATGCATTGTGGTCAATTATGTACTAGAACTGAGAGGTAGCCAATACTCTGTTTGCTAACAGCTTTGCTTCTGCTTGATGGAGTCTTCATCAAACTGAAATGATGCACCCAGCAAATGCTAATCAGGGGTAAACTATGACAAGTAATACCACCTAATTTTAAATAGCCATTTTGGGAGCTTATTTCAAAGGAATACAGTAAGAACTGACATCCTGACAGATGAAGAATTTTATTGTTTCACTTCTGAGCTGTACGTACTGGTAGTTGACAAAGTGTGAAAAGAAATAGATTTTCATCCATGGAACACAGGCACTAAGGTTTTTTTGCAAGCAGCTCTACATGTTGGGTTCTATCCACAGCTGAGAAGTCAACTTCAAGGCATCTTTGACCACTGAAGATTCCTTATATATATATATTTGAAATGGATTTCCAATATATATTCTGAAGTGCTAACAGATGATCATATGCAAATACCACATCAATGTATAGACAATATTTGTGATTTTTGGAAAGAAAAAAGTTGCAAACAAGTGTGCACACACCAGACCTACCCATCATCTGACCTTTTCCTTCATTAGTGGAAAAATACATGGACAGTAGGGCCTTCACTGATTTGGTAACTTTATTTGCATCTGAAAGCTGAGCCCCCCCCCCCCGGCCCTTATTTGGAAAAAGTCACCAGAGTTGACAGAAGTCATAGAGTCAGACTACTGAATTCATTTTTTAAAAGCTATTTATATTGCTGAGTGAGCCAGGTTAACTTTTGCTGGCAGGGGTCCTGCTTCCTGTTCATCAATTTTGCCTTTAACCACCACAAGAGCAGAAGTTGGATATCGGTGCAGCTTCTGTTCATTCATGTATTCCATGTCTCCATAGATACTCAGCTTCTAGAAGAACCAAACCAGAGAAAATGCAATCATTTAGTTCACTGATCAGAAGCCTCGTTTGTACATAAGACAAGAAAAGTTGGTTGGCTAACAAGTGTTTAGGGAGTAAAAGGACCAAGAATTCTTAAGGGACTTTTAAATCATATTTAACTTGTTCATTGACAAGCAACAGTGGAAAAGCTAATGTAAAAAAAATTCTAATGTGACATTCAAAGCATCCTTTGTCCTTGAACAGTGATCACTATAGCTTTTTCAAGGGCTGTATATTGCTCCCCTAAGGTATCAGGATGCTTGGTCTAAATTTAGTAAGGTAATTTTTGCATTACACACATAATAAGAATAGAAAGTTAAGTACCTTGTGCTTTTGAGAAACTGTACTATTTTATTAATGTTTCTTGGGATAACTGAATCAAAGTTTTAAGATGAAGTTTAATGTTTCAGTATTAAACTTCAACCATAAAACAAAACCTAGTATATTTAAAGAAGATCCCCTTAGCAGAAATTATTGTACCAGATGCCTTTCTTCTTTCTGTTGGTAGCACTCATCCCATGACATTGTAGTTACCTATTTTTTTCTGGTAAGAGATACTCTGAAATGGTCACTACATAAGTTACAGACCTCATCTTGAATTGACTCTCAGAAATCATGCCAGCTGATGACACAGTTAATGGTTACTTTAGAGGTCAACTACAGAACAAGTAATACCTTTTGCTAGACAAACACTAATATGTTTACTCACAATGCTGAACTGCCACTTATGTGGCAGTTCAGCATTGTGAGAATAAGAGAATTATTAGATGCATCTCACTCCTGCCAAGTACCACCCTTATTCCCCTCAAAAATCCCTCATGCTTATCATGAGCATAATACAGCAGGATGCTGCAAGTTCAAAGTTCAAAGTTACCTCAGATGGAACATATTGCTCTGCAGCAGTAGTAACAGTTGCACAGCAAATCCAAAGCAAGACAAGTATAGAGAGGATAAGTGTAGTAGTTAATATCCAACCAGAATTTCTAAAATGTAAGACAGAAGGATAGTCAAAGT
The DNA here is from genome assembly GCF_028583425.1 of Eublepharis macularius. Classification (NCBI taxonomy): domain Eukaryota; kingdom Metazoa; phylum Chordata; class Lepidosauria; order Squamata; family Eublepharidae; genus Eublepharis; species Eublepharis macularius. The sequence goes on along the minus strand of NC_072794.1, from coordinate 84,974,568 downwards.
TAAGCTAATCTAACCACATAGTCCACTAAGAGAAATTTTGGGTGTCACACACAGTTAGCCAGCTCCAAAAAGTAAGTAAAATTACGGTGTTTGACCATTCAGGACTTAATCATCTATTGCTCCCTTCACTTTTACTAAAATGAAACACTCAATATTTCATTGTGAATATGATGCATTTTTATAGCATAGTAACAGTAAATGTCCCCTATACATTAACAATGAGAACAAAACATATAAGATCTCATTAGTTGGGCAGCAAAACCACTTTAGTATTTTTCATACTCAAATCAATGCCAGTGTTTTCAACTGAGCAAGAGTTTTGTTCAAACTTGGCTCCCAAGCACAGCAATATTATATTACAACACGCTTTAGGCTCAGAATTAATGTTCAGCTGCAAGAGTGTGAGTGACTGCCAGCTTAAAAAAGGAAGTGGGTAGAGCTGTAAATCCTTCTATTCTTGAAGGAAATGAGATGAAACACAATCAGAAACTTAACTTTAACAAGTTCTCTACAAAGCTATTGTTAACCACAGCATAGGGCAGCCTCGCTGTAATCACCAATTGACAGTAAAGCATTAGGGCCGAAACCGCTTTTCTCTCTCTTAAGTCATTGCTCAGGATACATACATTGAAATACATTTGAAGAAACTGTCAGTTTCATCCTCTTCAAAAAGATCTGAATGTATTTGAGGTCCTCTTGGTTGTAGATCTACTGAAAAATTACAGTAAAGTTTTAGTGAACTTGTCATAAAACCAGAGGTGTATATGCATATTCAAAGATCTTTTTTTTTAAAAGAATTTTTTATTGGATGGGTTTACAAACATACATATAAAAATCATTATCATTATTCACCCCATTGCATTTTCCCCATCCTTCCCCCCTCCCTTTTCTGGTGACTCCCAGCAGTTTTCCATACCCAACTTAATCTAAAAAGTATATCATATAAATTCTTAAAGTCTATAATAATAATGTAATAATGTAATATATATCTATATTATACCTATCAAATCTCTTTAATTATCTTAACAATCTACACTAACTATCTTGCTTATCTTAGTTAAAAATATAAAAATTATATAAGTAATAATAGGTACATATACTAACTAAAAAAAACTACATATATATATATGTAACTTACTATTCCTTAAATACCAATTAACTATATTATCTATATTTCACATATACTCCCTATAACCTTATTACTCATAATTATACTCCCCTGTAAATATACTATACTAATCCAATAAAATACAGTAAAATATACCCCTTTTTAACCTTAAGTAAGTTTCTATCTCCCCTACTTCTCCAAAGACCACAGTTTCCCCTTCATGTCCCACTTTTTCTCCACATATTTCTTAAATTTTTCCCAACTTAATGTATAGTCCAATTCTTCTTGTTCTTTCAATTTCCTTGTTAATTTGTCCATTTCTGCCATATTCAAGACTTTCAGAATCCAGTCTTCCATAGATGGTATCTCCTGAGTCTTCCACATCTGTGCATAACACATTCTTGCCGCCGTAATCATATAAAACACCATAACTCTGTCCATTTTATCAAAATCTTCTAGGTTTATACATAATAACAGCAATTCCAGGGTTTTATTTATATTCCTTTGTAAAATATCTGACATAACTTTAACTATATCCCCCCAGAACTGCTTAGCCTTATCACAAGTCCACCACATATGATAGAATGAAACTTCATGCTGTTTATATTTCCAACATTTATCAGACATCTGGCTATTACCATTGGCCAACTTCTTCGGTGTTAAATACCATCTATACAACGTTTTGTATACATTTTCACGCACAGTGGTACATGCTGAAATCTTAACTACATTTTTCCATAACTTTTCCCAAGCTCCCACTGAAATTTCCTTATTACAGTTTATTGCCCATTTGACCATCTGAACTTTAACAACTTCCTCCTCTGTAAACCATTTCAGTAATATCTTATATATTTTAGAAATTATTTTCTCCCCCCCCCTGAAGCAAACAATTCTCAATCTCAGAGTTTTGTAGTCTAAAACCATTTTTCCTTTTGTCTTTCTCATATAGGTCTTTTATCTGCATATAATGAAACCATCCATATTGGAATGGCAATTCTTCATTACCTTTAAGCATATATTCTGTTGTATCTCAAGAATTTCTTTATATGTCAACCAGTCTTCCCCTGCATATTCTGTTCTTGGATTTACTACTTCCACAGGGATAATCCACATTGGTATAGTCTCTTCTATATATTTCTTATATTTAGTCCATACAGCAAACAAGCTTCTTCTTACATAATGATGTAAAAACATAGAATCTGCTTTTACTTTGTCATACCATAGATATGCATGCCATCCAAAGAGTTTATTATATCCTTCCAGTGCTAACAACTTCAAATTCTTCAATGTCGTCCATTCCTTTATCCAGTCCAGACATATTGCTTCATGGTATAATTTAAAATCTGGTAATTGTAGTCCTCCTCTATCTTTCGCATCATAAAGTACTTTCATTTTAACTCTGGGTTTCTTTCCAGCCCAAACAAAGTTTAACATCGTTCTCTGCCACTTCTCAAATTGTTTACTATCTTTAACAATAGGTATTGTCTGTAGTAGAAACATCATTCTTGAAAGAACATTCATCTTAATTACTGCAATACAACCTAACCATGACAAGTTCATTTTATTCCATCTAATCATATCTTTATCTATTTGTTGCCATAACTTGTCATAGTTATTCTTATATAAGTCAATATTCTTCACTGTCACTTCCACTCCCAAGTACTTAACCTTGTTCACTACTTCACATTCCACCTTGTCCATCAACTCCTTTTGTTGTTGTTTAGTCATATTTTTGCACAATATTTTGGACTTCACCTTATTAATTACAAAACCCGCTACGTCTCCAAAATCCTTCATTTTCTTCATCAATTTTGGCATGCACTCTATTGGATCTTCCACTATCACCATTATGTCATCAGCAAAAGCTCTTACTTTGTATTCAAATCCTTTAGTCCTCAATCCTCTTATGGAACTGTCTTCTCTTATTTGCCTAAGTAAAATCTCCAGTACCATTACAAACAGAAGTGGGGAAAACGGACACCCTTGTCTTATTCCTTTTCTTATTTCCAACTTTTTGGTTACATCCGAGTTAACAATTATATTTGCAGATTGGTTTTTATATATTGCCTTTATTGCTTGTATAAATTTCTCTCCCAACTGCATCTTCTCCATTGTTGCAAACATAAAAGCCCAGTTCAAATTGTCGAACGCTTTCTCCGCATCCACAAAGAGGAAACCAACCTGCTTCCCTGGATTTTTATCATAGTACTCAATAGCATTCATCAACACTCATAAGTTATCTTTTATTTGTCTTTCCGGTAAAAAGCCGGCTTGATCTTCATCAATAAATTCCACTAGCCAAGTCTTAAGTCTTTCCGCTATTATCTTTGCAAATATTTTATAGTCATTATTAGTTAGAGATATTGGTCTATAATTCTTAACATTACTTAAGTCTAATGTCTCCTTCGGTATCAATGTAATATTAGCTTCATTCCATGTATCTGGCATCTCGACCCCTTCCAATATTCCATTCATCATTTTTTGCATCAGTTGTTTCAAGTCCTCTGCCATCACTTTGTAAAATTTTGCAGTAATTCCATCTGGTCCCGGAGCTTTACCAACTGTAGTAGCTTGTATTGCTTGTAACACTTCCATTATTGATATCTCAGCACTAAGCTTCTCTTTCAACTTCTCGGTACCTTTGGTAAGTCAATCCTGTCAAAGTAGTCTCTTATCTTTTCATGATCCACTATTTTTTTCTGATATAACTTGGCATAATATTTGTAGAATGCTCTCTCAATCAATCCTTGATCATATAATTCCTTTCCCTCTTCTGTAATCTTACTTATTACTCTTTTCTCTCTCTTTTTCTTTAATTGCCACGCCAAATATCTCCCTGGTTTATTAGCTCCTTCAAATGATCTTTGCTTCATTTTCTTCAACTCCCACTCCAATTCTTTATTTTCCATGGCTCTAATCTGATCTTGCAATAACCTTATTTCATACAGCAATTTCTTTTTACCTGGTCTCTTTTTCATTTGCTGTTCAACTTGAATAATTTTTTCCTGTATCTCTTTTAATTTCGCTTCTTTTTTCCTCCTCTCTCTGCCATTTAAGTCCATCAAAACATCTCTAATTACAGCTTTATATGTCCCAGACCATATGCGTTGACACCTCTTTATCCACGTTAGACTGAATAAAAAACTTCATTTCTCTTCTCAACACCTCAACATATTCTGGGTCACTCAGAAGATCCTCATTAATTCTCCATCTCCGTTTCTTGCGTTTCATTCCAAATCTCCACATCACTGGATTATGATCCAAGCTAACTTTTGGTAATATATCAGTCTCTTTTGTAAACACTACCAGTTCTTTAGACGCCCAGATCATATCTATTCTCGAAAAAGATTGGTGACTAGATGAAAAAAAAGTATACTGCTTCAATTTAGAATTATATTTTCTCCAAACATCTTCTAAATTTTCTTGTTCCTGAATTTCAAAAAAAGACTTCGGTAATTTCCCCGTCCTTACTTTACTTGTTGATAGACTTTTATCCAACTGCAAATCTACCACTCTGTTAAAGTCTCCAGCTATAATTACCTGGCCATAAGTCCACTGCTCCATTTGTTCTCGTAAATCCTTGAAAAATATATCTTTGGAGCCATTTGGCGCATATAGTCCAAGTACCATAGTTTTCTTTGCATTACATAAACATTCCACAGCCAGGTATCTTCCATTTTTATCAGACACAATTAATTTAGGTTGTAGTTCTTCTTTTATATATATAACAATTCCCCTCTTTTTTTGCTTTGTTGCCGAAACAAATTGTTTTCCTAACTTTTTGTTAATCAGATATTTAACATCTTGATCCCTAATATGAGTTTCTTGTAGACAAATCAAATTACTTCTTTGTTTAGCTAAGCAATGTAACACAGCTTTACGTTTAGAGGGTGAATTAAGTCCATTAACATTCCATGAAATTAATTTGTACTCCATAATTATAATCTGGATGAGCTAGGAAAGTCTTTTCCATTTTCCATCAGAAAGACATCCATTGCATATTTCAATTTGATCACTTGTCTCCCTGATTGAAATTCAAAAGTCACTCCTTCCGGTAGCTCCCATCTATATCTAATTTCCGCTGCCCTTAGCTTTTGTGTTAAGTCTCTATACTTTTTCCGATCCTGGAGTACTTTACGTGGTACTTCTTTCATAATTCGAATCCGTGTCCCGGCTACCTCCAGTGGAGTTTCAAAATGTCTTCTAATAATTTCCTCCTTCATTCTCCTTGTGGTCAATTGGACAATAATATCTCTTGGTAAGTTCTTTTGTTCCGCATATTTTGAATTGACTCTATACGCGATATCCAAATGGGTCATCATTTCCTCCTCTGTTTGCCCCCAAAATTTTGCCAATATTTCAGCTACTTGTTTAAGGGCAGATCCATCCATTTTTTCTGGAACTGCCCTCATGCGAATCTGTCTGTCCATTGCTTTGCATTCCATCATCACTATTCTTTCGCCCATACCCATAGTCTCATTCTGTATAGCCTGTTTTTTTCTCCCCATCCTGCACCAACTGCTGCGTTTCTTGCACCTTTTGTTGGGTATTCTGTAAATCTGTTTTTATTGCCTCCATCTCCTTTTTAACTTCCATACTTTCCAATTTGATTGCTTCTTTCATTTCCGTCATTAAATTTTGCTGTAATTTTTGTATCATCTCCCAAATCTCTTTATTTCCATCTGTTATTTTCTTATCCAAATTTTCAATGGCAGCCTGCCAGTCCTTTTCTTTTTTGGAGGCCATCGGACTTGCCTTAGGTCCCCACGAATCAGCTCTCTTTCGTAGCTCCGTCTTCTTTTTAAATTCAAATCTCTATTTTTATATATCAAAAATTTTGACGTTTGCCCTCAGTTAGAATGGCAATTGAGGCTTCCCTTACCCTTAAAATGTCGGGCGATGTTTTTCTATGGTTCAAAATGTCGGGCGATCTTTCTCTATGGTAATACAGTCACACCAATGATCTTCCCTTACTTTCAATGGTGAATCCTCTACTTCCGTTTCCTTTCCCTTAGTTTCAATGGTGGGTACTTCACTTCCTCTTCCAGCTTTGTTTTTCTTCCGGGTCCTCCTGCTCTTCCTGACCTCCCTCGCTGCTCTTTCTCTCTATCTCCTCTCCGTCTATTGTTCTCCACTTCCTGTCTCGCGGCACTCCTTCCAGTTCCCACGATCCGCCCACCGCGTCACTATCTCCCCAACCACAGGTATGCAAAACAATATTCTTCTTAGCTCTTTTTGACTTTTTCTCGTTCTCAAAACTCCAATTAAATTGCTCAGTCTTTTAATATACTTTTTCAGCTTGGTAACTCAGTCTTTAGTTCTTTTAAAATTTAAGTCTTTATTCAGTAAAACGATCCGTTGGGGGAGATAGTACAGACTTCTCGGGATGTACTCACTGCTTCAAACGTCCAAATCTGTTCAAATCTGTTCCCGAGGCTCGGGGAACAAAGAGCCTATGTCAATTTAATGACTCCCGAAGCTGCTGCAGAGATTTTGGCCGCCCTTCTCCGAGGAGGATCTCAAGGCTTAGGGGAGAAGCCCTTAATTCAGAGCCTCCCACCCGCCGAGACCCTTCACTCTCAGGGCTAAAAGCGTTCTTGCCGGATTTCTGACTAAAACCCAGGGGCTGTGGGCGATCTGAAGGCCCCACCAGCCCAAAGAACAGCACCTCGGATGATCCGGAGCTCCGAATCACGTCGGTCTCTCCATTACCCCGAACCGGAAGTCCTGCATATTCAAAGATCTTACACATACTGGCCAACATCCAATTAGATCATTATTGTCTATCCAGATCTTTTTCTTCCAGCAGCTTCTTCTGTTTAGCACCACAAGCTGAAAAGCTAAGGTGTGTGGTTCAGTGGGAGAAACTGCTGGAGGAAAAAAGCAGCTTTATCACCCATACTTTTTCAACATTTGTATGCCTTGCTGGGTCAGGCTTACAAGGACAACTATACATTTTGGCTGAAAAGGTTCAGATATCAGTGACAAAGGAAGAGAATTAGGACTGGTTCAAAATTAAGTTAATGCAATTTCCACATTCAACTGAACAGCCTAATCATACTCAACACAAAGGCAGGTTAGCTGGAATAATTATAGAAAGTTTCTAATCATGGGTACTTACTGATGGTGCAATCACACAAGAAATCCCGGCTTTTGGCAAAACAATTTTTCATTACATACAAAGGTGGATTTTCTGCTAACTAATTATGATTAGTAAGCAGAGGCAGCCCACCTGCTAGGTGTACCTAGAGAGCACCAGAGGCACTAAAAGAGACTTGCCAGTGGCAAGGAGCCCTAAGCAGTACTCCCAGCCCCAGCCCCACCACCCAGGCCATCCTGCTTGCCTTCCCCTCATCATTTTGCCCTTGTGTAGGAGGGCACCACCCTTCTTTAAACTGTACAGTAGAACAAGCTAGGAAGTACCTGGAAGAACAGGCAGCCGCTAGCTCCACCATGCTGGGTTCTGCTCTCTGGCTTTGTCATGGTGGGCTCAGCAGCCGGCCCAACCTGCCTTCCCTCACAAAGGGAGGGAGGAAGAGCAGGAGGCTGGCAGCTCTGCTGCAACTGGACTCTACTCCATCTTTTGCATCGGCTCAGGGTGTGCCTGGGCTGGCAATTTGCCTAGGTGTCAAAAGCTGGCCTTGTTAGTAGGATTTGATTTCTTACAGATCTCTGAAATAACTTACAAGATGCTTTGCTTTGAGATGATTGTTTTAGATCCATGGTTTCCTGCTCAGGTCTTTGAACATACTGAACTTCTGGCTTTGACTGAAATTATAAAACAACTAGTATCAAACAATTAGTATTAAGATCATATACAGTCTGAAAATATACTATTAACAGATCAACAAATACTAACAAGAGACACAGACTTTATACCTAATAATTTATAAACATCCTGAATAAAAAAATCCAAAAGAGTCCAGTAGCACCTTTAAGACTAACCAATTTTATTGTAGCATAAGCTTTCAAGAATCAAGTTCTCTTCGTCAGATGCATGGTTCAGAAACTGGTCAAATGCTACAATAAAATTGGTTAGTCTTAAAAGTGCTACTGGACTCTTTTTGATTTTGCTACTACAGACTAACACGGCTAACTTCTCTGGATCTAAAAAAATCCAGTAATCTTAATGGAAAATTGTCTAATACATAGCTCCTTGATTTATAACTGAACTATAAACACATATTCATCCAGGTTTCTTTAAACTGTACAGCAGAACAAGCTAGGAAGTACCTGGAATATCACTATTTTGCCATCATCAGCTTGAAGGTAGAAAGTCCATGAGGATGTAATGAAGCTGTGAGCTGTTTCCATCATATCACTCCAGAATGATCTCACAAGTGTAAGGGGGAACAGAAGGTGCATTCTTGGCATCAAAGACATAAGCTGCAAACAAATGATTTGTTAGTTTTTAAACTGTTTGATTTTGTTACCGAAACAACAAAATTAAACAAACTGATCCTAAGACAGCTCTTCTCTTCACCATTTGCATTTAATAAATTTGAAGACAGTGAAACAACGTTCACTGATTTTTTTTTAAAGTTTGAATACTCACTTGCTCTTGTCTCAGCTCAGCATATGGCAACTGATTCTGACACCCAAGATGGCAAGCATACTGTTCATCAGACTGGGAATATGCCTCAGTACATGCTGCAAGTGAAAACAGATGCTCTCAATATTAAAGGTCACTCATCCCAGGTCACAAACTGAAGCACACTTGGTTGTAGGATAAGCTAACAGGCCATTTTATGCTGCTGCTGTTGAACCCCACTTCCTGATACTCATCATCCCAAAGGAATATGCCACGATGAGGCAACTGTCTCAAAATTGAAGGGAGAATTATATTTCAAAATTCAAGAACTATACAAAAAAAGAGTTGGTCAAAAGAATCAATATTAATAACATTCAATTTATATACTGCCCTTCAGTACAACTTAATGCCACACTCAGAGTGGTTTACAAAGTGTGTTATTATTATCCTCATGACAATCAGCCTAAGAGGTGGGTGGGGCTGAGAGAGCTCTGAGAGAGCTGTGACTGACTAAGGTCACTCACTCAGCTGGCTTCAAGTGGAAGAGTGGGGAAACCCACTTCTCTAGATTAGAGTCCTGCTGCTCCTAATCACTATACCTAACTGGCTCTCAAGAGGTAATAGACAAAAAGCTTCCTCTTTCCTTTTTATAGGAATTTGGACTACACATACAAACTTCAGTTTTTGCATTACCCATAGGATACTGCTTCCTTCTACAGCTCCAAAATATTAACCAAAAGAAAACTATCATAAAGCAAAAAAGAAAAGAAGCCACAGAAGACAAAGGAAAACTTGCAGAAATGTATATGAAAACTGTTTTTCCATGGCTTCAACAAATTTTACATCTCTAACACCGAGCAAGTAAATAGCCACCCAGTAATAAAAACAGCTTTACACTAGCAGAGTGTGTCACCAAGTTAAATGTTAGCAGGCTCACAGAAAAAGCTGGTTATATCGCTAGAGGAAAGCAATTTGTAGCCTCACTACATAAATGAAACCAAAATGCCACAGAACAGGCGCTGCCACTTCACAAGATACAACCCATCCAGCAATTTATTTTATGAATAAGGACTGTCAAATATAAGCTATGGCCTATTTTACCACCAGAATTCCCATCATGTCTCTGGCCATTAGAGGACATGCACATAAAGAGAGACCTACACAAGCAAGTCTTAGGAGTTGTGATGTAATTTACATAGACCAAAACATCTTTTCTCTGGCCATTAGTGGGCATGCACATAAAAGGTTCCTACACAAGCAAGTCTTAGCAGTTGCAATATAATTTATGCAGACCCAAACATTAGATTACATCAATATAAAGCTATCATGGGACATAAAAGTAATTCTATATATAACTGACTTCCAAACCTAAAATATCATTAAGAAAGAAGACTGAAGAAAAATTGGACATAACACTCCTTTAATGGCACATAGTTGTCAAGAACCATTTGTGTTTCTACAGTATAGTACTGAATTTCAAGCTCATATAACCCAGTCCTGTGTAATGCTAATAAGCCACTGTTTGTATTCATAAACTACGACTGATTTAACCATCAGAACCCCTTTTTAGCAGCCCATAATTTCGGTGTCCAGTGAGTCAAGTTGCCTTAGGCTATGTGGGGATATGAGGGACTGCCTTGCAGTGGCTTATCTCTTTTCTCCACTGTCGGGGACAGAGGGTGGCACTGGGAGGGAAGTTGTCATCCTGCCACCTGTTAGTGTGTAGTGTTCTGCAAGGGGCAATACTCTCCCCATTTTTTTTTAAATATCTATATGTGCCCCCTCACCCAGCTGGTGTGAAGTTTCGGACTTGGGTGTCACCAATATGCTGATGACACCCAATTATATTTGTTGATGGACGGACAGCCTGGTTCTGCCCCAGATGTCCTGGAGCATGCTTTTGAAGCCGTGACTGGATGGCTGAAGCAGAGTTGGCTGAAAGACGGAGATCCTGTACTTGAGCCACAGGTGCGTGGATTCGGGACTCTGGCTCCCGACCCTCGATGGGGCGTTACTTACACCAGTTCCAAAGGTCAGGAGTCTGGGAGTTATCCTGGATGCCTCCCTGAAAATGGAAGCCCAGGTCACAGCGGTTGCCAGGTCCCTTTTTTCCCACCTTCAACAGACCAGGCAGCTTGTACCTTATCTTTCGACCTCCAATTTAACTACAGTGATCCAGGCAATGGTCACCTCTAGGTTAGACTACTGTAACGCACTCTATGCAGGGCCTCCCCTGAGTCTAATCTGAAGACTGCAGCCAGTTCAAAACGCAGTGGAGCGTGTCATCACTGGAATGTTGAGTAGTACACATATAACATCAGTACTGCACCACTACATTGGCTGCCAGTGGAGTACCGAATCAGATTCAAGGTTTTGGTATTAACCTATAAAGCCCTATGCGGACTGCGACCAGCATATCCACGGGACTGCCACTCCCCATGTGTACCCCAGAGGACGCTCCGATCAGGGGATAAACAACTACTGATGGTCCCTGGCCCCAGGGAGGCCTGCCTGACCTCGACCAAAGCCAGGGCCTTCTCGGTCCTGGCTCCAACCTGGTGAAACTCTGTTTAGTGAGACCAGAGCCTGGCAGGATTTACTATCCTTCCACCAGGCCTGTAAGACAGAGATGTTCCGCCAGGCATATGGTTTGGGCTAGGCTAGGCCTTCACCAGCCTAATGGAGGAGAAGAAGGAAGATTGGATCCTTCCTATTAGAGGCATCCACCATCTAGTTTTTAAATGGCAGGCTTCAGTGGCAAAGTGACTGCCTCCAATGAGCTGACTGCTGCTATCTGTATTTTTAAAATTGACATTTTACTGTTGTGTTCTGGCTGGTTTTAATTTTAATCTATTTTAAAGTGTAAGTTTGATTATGACTGTTTTATAAATGTAATCCGCCCTGAGTCTGCTTGTGCAGAGAGGGCGGAATAAAAGTCGAAATAAATAAAAATAAAATCTGCATAGTTGAGAAAAATAAACCTCCTTCCCCGCCCCCTTCTCCCCCAACCTCGGCCATTTCCACACAGCTAATTTTCAGTGTTGTTGAGAAGTGTTTTTTACCCTGCTTCCCCACAATATTTTAGTGTTTTCCTGCACCACCCGAGTCTCCCTTGACTTTTCTGCAATCTCTCCCAAACTGTCTTCCCCGCAATGTTTCGGAAAAGTTCACAGCAAAGTCAGGCTGGCTGCCATAGCACCCCCTACCCCATATTGCGGAACAGGAGGGGCACCATTGGGACTGGGGCAGGGGAAATGCAGAGAAAGATGCCATATGAAAGTCTCAATAGCACCATGCTGCAATGGCAACTGAAGGGACACCATGTCTTCTACAGGGAAATGTTGCCTTGTGAAAAAGGCCCTGGTGTTGCCCTGGATAAAGAAGCATTTGTAGCTGGAAACAGGTTGAACCTTCAGGGTTAAACTTTTTTTTGAAGACAGAATAAATCTGTTCCTACTCATTTAAGTGGACCATTTGCTGTACTACACTCCCCATCAATTAACTATAAAGCAGTGCGTTCATCTTTGGTCAAATTTATATCTACTTCTATAGTTTCTCAAAATAGATGTTTAATGTCTTACCTGAATCACACTCCAGTTTGGTCCGATTCAAATCAATACCATCATCTACAAACTGGCAAATGGAGAACAGTCTGCAGCCTCGCTGACATGCATAAAGTTCTTCTTCCTGGTTATTAAATACCAGTGAAATTTACTGTTCCACAATCCCATAACTATCAAAAATTTCTTATAGCAATGAACCACAAAAGCATATACAAGGTACTGTACTTGTCCCTTAGTTTAATTATGCTGCTCTAATGAGAACTGGAAGACTGAGCCAGGTTTTTAACTGAGGAGACTGCTGACAGATTGTCAAGTTCAATCTTACCTGTCTTCTGCTGGTGCAAGAGCAAAGAAGAAAGACCTCACTTGAGCATCCTCACTACACACACAATTCTATACTGCTATTTTCCATATGGGTATCCTAATCTAGACATATTCTTCAAGGGTCAAAAGGGCTACTGGCAGAAGGGCAAAGTAGAGATTAATCTGTTTCTGTCATCTGAAAGCAGGTCGAATCCAACCATGATTTTGTACAACTTCATGGCAGTAAAAATATACATTGAATTTCAAAACTGGAAACATTTGAAAAAAGTGTGAAACCAAGCAATTACAGTAGAAAATATTTTGTACTGACTTTGGTACAAATGACATGGGTATAAAAAAATAATCAGCAATGAAAAATATCACAGTTTCATTATACCAAAGAATGTATAAAAGAGTGGACAGTCCAGACAAGATTTGACAAGTCTAGGCGTGTTTGGTTGACATTTATTTATTAGTTTAATGGATTAGACACTTAAAAGCAGTCAAGGAAGAAAAGAATAAATAAAGCCAGTGTAGTGATAACATAAGAACTTCTACATAAGTGATTCTGCATGAATGTTAAAAAGCAGTTTTCCAGGACACAGAAACCTCAACTGCAGAGGATGAAAAAGTCTGCAAAATTAATATGATTTGATTTATAATACTGCTCTCAAGCATTCTGCAGTATCAGCAGTGTACAAGTATTCTTAGATGCAGAGCACCACATTCTAATTGTTAAAATGTCTTTCCATCTCATACCATGTTTCTGTATCCACTACTCTTTTGCATTTACTGAATCACAAGTAAATTCAAAAAGCCACAGTTTTATTCTATGGTTTTAAGAATGAGTGCAATCCCTGAGGTGCATGCAATCACTGATCTTCCTTCCGGAGGACATGTGACAGATAATAACTGTACTCTTATCAGGAAAGAAATCTCTCTTGAAGCGTCTTGTTTCTGCATTACTTACCAATTACTTTGCTGTCAGATAGGTGTCTCTTCAGCCTTTCTGGTGCACACAGAACTATCCTTGCACAACAATTATTTTTTTCACCACTGAATGTCAATCATACATCCCAATATATTATCGGTTCTTTCTCTAACAACAGTGCAGAAACTGAAGATCCATACAGCACAGGGAAAGAAATCAAGCCATTGAATGATATTAAGTGGTTTAATAGCAAAGAAATAACCAGTGTTTATGGATACAAATAAACAACAGGTTAACTGTAACAGAGATGAAGTCTCTCTCCATCTGTATTATAGTTAACCTGTTGTACATTTGTATTTTGAAACAGATCTTTCCAAAGTTTTGAGAGAGAAGTCCCCAGACTGTTGCATCACTGTGCAAAGAGCTTGGCACAATCACCAGAACGTATCTGAGAATACTACTACTGCAAAAGCAGTCAGCATTTTGTTTGGTAACAAGCAAGCTAGACAAATATCACATGTGGATTTAGGAGTGCAAGCTCCCTAGTTCCCAGTGTGTAATAGGGTAGAAAATGTTAGAAGCTGAGGTTCTCTCTTCACTGAGTATACCCTTACTCTGCAGCAAAAAGCACTAAAGAGCTAGGTCACTGAGTTCTGCCACACATACTATCTCATACGGGGGGGGGGGACGGGACACGCTTGCTTTCTCTGGCAGTTACCTCCAGAGAAGTTCTGCTGCGGGGAAAAGGAGGGTGCATGGTAACGACAGTGACTGTATTCAATCTCATTTCTCTGTGCACGTCCTTCGTCTTCTTACATCGTTCCCCACCCCCCACAGTCAACTATGTCGTCTATTAAAGAGAGAATAGCATAGAGTAGCCCCGCCCAGGATCTGTGATGCAGCAGCTGGCAACTGCGTTTACAACAAGTTGGGGGAGAGGGACTGGACTTCGGAGGCTGCTAAGAGGACGGTCCCCTTGTGAAAGCGTAAAAAGAGCGGGCTGAAGGGGGGCTACGACTTCTTGCTGCAGCTACAGCCTCACGGTCTTTCCCCATTACCTTGGGGTAAGTATGGAGCGGGTAGGTGCTCTGGCAGGTCCGCTGACACGGAGCAGTACTTCCCAGCGCTGGCTCAAAAGCCTCAGAAAGAGAGGCAGAGGCAGGCTCGCTGGCAATCCGAGCCCCTTCGCAACCCAAGGCAAGTAGTAGTAGGAGAAAGCTCGGGCCCAAGCAACCCTGCCGCGTCACCGCCATCTTGTAATCAATCCCGCCAGCCGCTTTCTTGGTCGTTTGTTTTTGTGTTTCTTTCTCCCACTTCCTGTTTCCGTGGCCCGGGAGGGGGTGGGGGAAGGCTGCAGAAATGTCGCGAGAGTTCCGGATATCAGCGCCGCGCGACTTGACGGGAAATGTAGTTTGTTTTTTTTAACCGGGGAAACGGCTTCCGCGGGAATGAATGTGGACGGGCGACAAGATTTTCAAGGTGAGGGTAGTTTAGCCCCGGAGCGTGACACTGACAAAGTCGCCCCCTGCCCTGCTTGGTGTAGAGGTTATCCTCTGCCCATCCATTTCAGGCAACAGCTTCGCTCCAAGTTCATTCTTTCTCCTTATGCCCCGATTCCTTTCTGCCCGCAGAAGCTGTGCTCTTTCAGTTGGCTTGTCTTGTTAGACTCGCTGCCTAAATTCACATTTCTTGTTTGGGCAAAACTACTGTGCCTTTATTAGGCGGAGTTTCAACAGATGTAGCTTCCCCACGGGGCAGTATTCTGTAAAGCCGTGCTTGCTGAATTTCTCCCGGTGGCATAGTGGCCAAAGGCACGGCACTCGAGCCCTGGCAGGAAACCGATTTATAGCGAACCCATCAAGGGTTTTTCAGGGCAAGTGAGGCATAGAGGTGGTTTGCCAGCGCCTTCTCCTGCAGAGTGTTCCTTGGTGGTCTCTAGTCCAAGTACCGACACTGCTTAACTTCCAAAATCTGATGAGATCACCTTCCCACCATATTAAATATGACCAAGGTTTTTGGGGGGGGGGGGAGGTGGCGGAACTCTCAAGAGGGAAAAGAGGAAGAAACACATGGGTTTCTTTGAAATATTATTTTCAAGCGCTATTGCCGAGTATTTTCAAGAGGTACCAGAACTCCGTTCCACTGCATCCCCCCTGAAAAAAAGCCCTGAATATGACTATTAAATGTTATTAAACATATTACTTAATAAAGAAGCAATTGCTTTTTACCTCTGAGTAATAACAGCAGGACCTCAGAAATCTGCACCTGGCAAGGAATTTCCAAAGTGGATGACATGTGAACCCTCTCTTTTAACTACAGGCTTCTGTCAAGCTGCTGCTGCTGCTTTTCATGGGTTGGACAGCCCATGGGCTGGAAACAATTTACTTGTATGCCTTATTTATGCTTTTTTAAAAAAACCCTTGAGATTCCTCTTTTCCACTCCATAACTACTTGCAAGGTTGCTGACAAAACAGTCAAATAAATACAACAAACCAGCCAACCCCCCCCCCAAACTGGTGTAAAATTATTTAAAATAATCTATAACAATTATAATACCATATTTTTTCCAGGCACACAGCCCTAGTACTGTCCTAATTACCCACTAAAGGCACCTCTGACCAACCACTACTCCTTTCCTTCTCCTCTCAGTTCTCAATTTGCTTTGTTAGAGATAATCCCAAAATAAAGATCAACCCCAGATGCTTTTCTGAAGAACAGTACTGAAAAGCATCTATTCTTTCACTCAGCATTTGTCCTTTATTATAATCAACGGCTTCTGCTTGTTCAAGGTTTACATGATGGATAAGTTTGTCATACGAAAATCCAGAACTCAAGAATGTCCTAAGAAGAAAGATCCCGGAGAAAAGATTTACAAGCAAGCCACTTTAGAGTCTCTGAAGGTAGAATATTGCATTTGCTACCAATGATAGCAACATCATTAAGGGTCCAATGTGATGTTTTACGGTTATTCTTCCATTTCAAATAGTCTGTATCAAATATATTGTAAGTACAGTTTAGAAAGCACATATGCCAGAGAGGTCCTGCAGTCCTCCCAAACCTACCAATGGGACTTCAGTAAGACTGCTCTGTGTATGCAGCTTGAGGTGTTAAGCATCTCAAAAGAGAGTCCTAAAACTTAATTTTTCAAATTTCCATTGTGAGGAAAACCTTGGGAAAAGATTACTGGCTGTTGCCATACAAGGTGATTTCTTGCTTCCCCATAGGATCATGGCAGTTCTGTATACTACCCTGGGCAAGTTTTCTGAATTCTTTCCCAAACCTGCTTTGCTGTGATGTTTTAGGAAAGATTACAACAAAGCCAGGCTGACTGCTTTGTTGGCAGAGAAGTATGTTTTTCCCCTGTCCTGCCCACATAGCAGCTGTTTTCCCTGTCGCAGTCCCTATACCAGCCACTGCTACCCCATGCCATCAGGGTCTTTTTGAGGATTTTTAAAGAACTGGCAATTGGCAAATCAATGTAATTGTATATCAGTATATTTATTACCTGTTTTTTTTTTAAAAAAATGGAAACTTCCCCTTCCCATAGTGTGTGTGTAGAGGGAGGTGGCCACGGTGATTGGAGCAGGAAAAATGCAGGGAAAGCTGCTATCTGGAAGCCCTGTTGTTTTGGCACTGCATTGGCAGCTGCAGCAGTGCCATGGATTCCAGAGGGAAATGTAGTCATGTGGAAAAGGCCTACTGTATAAATAGGTTTTGCAACCAAGGTTCTATGAAGTGTTTACAGTCTAGCTGGAATACAAGGCATCATGCAAAAAGTTTTTTTTAAAAAAAAAAACCAGAGTGAGAGGACAAAAGTAGGTTTGGAAACCATCAGTATAAATTTGGTAGGAATGACAGGGGTGGGTGGGGAATCAAGATGATAAGATAGGGGGTGACAGGAACATGGGTAATTGAAGAAAGATAGAAGACACAGTTTTTGAACTGGGGAGAAGGGATGTCAAAAATAGAACTATAGGAAGAGAGAGACACATGGAGGGCCATTTAAAGGAGTGGAGAATAGGGGGACAGAATTCTGGGTGTCTGAGTTGCACTGGGCCTTGAAAAGCTGAGCAAATTTCTGTTGGGAGATAATAATCACATAACTTTCCAAACAAGTAGTTTGTGTGTTTTCTTCTGAATAAGAGAATGATAGTCCAGAGGGAATCTTGTCTGGTTCCCTGTGGTCACTTTTGACAACCATGGATGGACAGACAGACAGACAAGTAGTTATGCTGGATCTTGCCTTGAAAACAATTACATAGACATTGAGAGAGAGCAGGGGAAGGAATAGAAAAAAATAATTTAAGTAGTGGATCAAAAATGGACTTCCTTGAAGGGACAATAGCATATATGGCTGCTGTCAACAGTCAGCAAGGTGGTGTAGTTGCCAGGGCCCAAGGGCTGCATTGTTGACTGATGCTGCCACTGCCAACATTGGCCACTGGAGCAGGGAGAAAGCTCTGCCTTCCATAGCTGAAAGGAAGAAGAGTGACTAGAAGAGGAAAGAGTGGTACCGAGGGTTGGGGGCAGGGCTTGGTTATTGCCCAGGGTCCACAAAAATCTGGAGACAGCCTGATAGTGTGATGAAGAGAGCAGCAGTAGACAAAAAATGGAACTTATAGTTCCCAGAGTCAGCAGGATCTGTACATCCAGGGGTTATTAGCAAATTGGATGCTGGAACAGAGAATTTAAGTGATGCGAATCAGTAATGGCGAAGGTTTGACAAGGAAATAGATTATACATTCTAAGCATGCTTGATGGTATTCTGGGAATGGCCTGAGATACATTGCATTGCAAGGATCTTGGATAGGGACGGAGGTAGTGAAAAGTAAGCTAAAATTGGGAGGACGGGGTTGACAAGTGTGTGAGGTGTTCTCGGGTTTTTTTTTTTTTTATACAGCTCAAGCTCTTACTTCAGAATAGTAAGTGGATTGAAAGTGGCAGCCTAATGAGTTTATTTTCTTTCTGGATTTCTGCATCTTGTTTTACATGAGGGACTTGCTGTGAAATGAGTATTCCTCTGTTTGGCTGATCAGGTTTTCTGTACTTGACTAGCTGTCATCATCAATAATGCATGGGTCAATAACTGCTGTATTAGCTGGTGCAAAGCACAATACATTTATTTGCAATAAGCATGTGTGTCTCTGTCTCCCAATGTTGATTTTCCTTTCTAGAGAGTTGTGGTTATAGAAGATATAAAAAGATGGAAATCTATGTTAGAACTTTCAATTCAAACTAAAGAGAATCTAATGGTGGCTTTAGAAGAATTAAGGAAGAAAATTCCTTCCAAAGAAGTTCTACGTTCAACAAAAATAGGTAACAGGTTTCTTTTAAAAATATTCTGTTGGATGTATGTATTGCAATTGTTGGGGATTACTGACATGCATCAGATGCATTTCATTAGAAACACCATTTTACCAAGGTTTTTAAAAATATTGTGGCTTTTAACCTGACTGGCATGGATCAGGACCGCCTTTATGTAACTTAAAAGTTTTCTGTACCTTCTTCACTCTCTGCCCATATTCTGCCCTTTGTTATATAGATTAGAGAAGAAAAGGGAACTTGCGCTGTGCTGACCAATTTAAATTGCTGATTTTTTGAAAAAAGCAACTAAGATGAGTAACCTTTTTGAGAAATCTGATTTTGTAACAGCAACAGCCATTTTGGAGGTAGCAAATAAAGCAATCCTAGCAATCCTAAACAATCTAGGATTAGACATGGGCAGCGCAGCTTCTTAATGTGTGCTCTGAGTGTTGGCATATTAACAGGATTAAATAACCTTTTGCATTAGAAAAGTTCCCAAATGTATTTTGCAAGTGCTCTAAATAAAAAAGAATACAACACTGGCTCTCAACTTGAAGATGTCCTCACATGCTTACATCCTCACATCCTTCCATCCTGGAAAAAAAAATCAACAGGCCAGAGCATGGGTAGCGTTCAGATGGGATGGTGAATATGGATGCAGACAACATGACCCTATGCTTCTAAGAACAGGAGAACTGTCTATGCTGGGACAAACAAGGGTCGAATATAGTGTGTTTTCAGCAGTGGCCAAGAAGCTACCTCTTTGATGCACATGAGCAGAGCAAGATACAGCCTTCCCTGGTTGCCTTCCTCAGCATCTTGGGTTTTGCTGAGGCTGTTTCTTTAATCAAATGGCTCTCCTTTCATTGTACTGTACTGATAAATACTAAGAGATGGTGTTTCTTTCACTTTCTGCAAGGTCACACAGTGAATAAAATGCGTAAGCATCCAGACCAGGATGTGGCCACTCTTGCAAAAGCTGTGTATTTGGAATGGCGAACATTCATCAAAGACCATTCAAACAGACCCTCAATAGAAGTGAGAAGTGATCCTAAAACAGAGAGCCTTCGAAAAAATGCACGGAAGCTACTTGCTGAAACTCTAGAGATGGAGGTAATATTTTTGTTATTAAATAATAGGAAATAACTTTATAGTACATTTCCCCCAAAAATTGTATTCAAAAGTACAAATTGTAAACTTTGGGTAAAGATCTATATAACATTTAAACTGTATTCACAGTGTTCTTTGCGGCAAATGTGAGCCAGGCTAGACGATTTGCCTGACCTTCAAGTCCAATGCTGGTTCAATGTCAGTCTTGCCCTCTCTCCCTCCACCTTCCATGTTTTCGCAGACTTTTAAAAAAAGTTTTGCTTATTTAAACAAAACCTCCAACAAATTTATTTTTTAAGTTGTAAAACTGATCTGGGAATTATGTCTGTATGAACTGGTGATGTCACAAGCAGCATCTAGTTGGCACCATCCACAGCCAGCTTTTCCTCATTAAAACTGAAGCACACAAAGAAAAGCTGCTAAACAGGTTTGTTTTTCCAAATTCTGCTCAGCAGAGAAGAATATGTTTGCATTGAATGCTGTGATGGTGTTTCCAGAGCAGCTTCATTTTTCTACAAAATGTTATATACGACTTCAGCCTCTTAAACCCTGAGAAAGGAAGACAGTAGTAAAATGTCTAAATAAATAAATATCTAAAAACCTGAAAATACTTTACAACATGGACAGTTATTTTTTTAAAAAAAAAAATCTGCCAAGGTAGCTTTGTGAATATGGGTAGTTGTAGCGAAGCTCTGACGGGGAAGGTTGATTTGTAAAGTTATTGGAATAGCCAGCTTCTTCTCTGGCGTTGCTTTAAGAGCATGCAGTTACAATGATGAATGAAAGTTGCATCTGTTGCATTTGCTATTCAGCTGTTAAAGGCACAGGACCCTGTTGCCAGTAACAAAGTTGGCAACCCAGTTATGCTTTATTCATTTTGATTCAGCAACCAGAACGCAGACGGGTGAAAGACAAGTGAGAGTCAGGGCCGGATCTACATATTTTTTTGAGTGGGGGCAAAAGTAAAAAATGGTGCCCCCTTATATTTTTTCTTTATATATACGTATATGATCAATGTTTTCCATATAGATATATAATAAACAACTCTTTTAAACAATAGAATAAATTGTGTTGACTGCCTTTGCAGAAAGGGACTCAGTATACAACCCGGGGAACAAAGATTTCAAACACTCATGAAACAGTTTTTAGGAAATTTTAAATAGTGCCAAGTGCCAAGTGCCAAGACAATTAATATAATAAATACCATTTCATGAAATTCAGCTGGTAGAGACAAAGTTCATATGGTAAAGAGTCCAATTTCTGAGCTCCTAACAATTTTTTAATTGTTAGGAGCTCAGAAGCCTTTACGGTTTGATTCTATCATTTGCCAACTGGGTGATATATAAGAATTGGGTTTGGTGACCATCTTTGAAGGTTATGCCTGTGAGGAAGTAAGAGTACAAAACGGGAATTGGAAATCTGCTAGCAAAACCCGTCGGCTGTATGTTTGAAGGAACGTTCAGCTCTAGTTCTTCTAGACAATATGATGGTCTTTGCCATTTAACCTATCTATGAAAGAGAAAGAAAAAGTTATTAATTGTGTGATCTTCACCAGTTGGACTCTTTACCATATGAACTTTGTCTCTACCAGTTGAATTTCATGAAATTGTATTTATTATATTAATTGTCTTTGCACTTGGCACTTGGCACTATTTAAAATTTCCTAAAAACTGTTTCATGAGTGTTTGAAATCTTTGTTTCCTGGGTTGTATACTGAGACTGTTTAACCTGTCTGGGTGACCTCCCCTTATAGCTACCCTTTGCAGAAAGGGAGGCAAGGCTGCTGCTGGGGCAAGGCTCACGGGTAAGCATGCTCCCGAATGCAAGTTGAACTCATCCCAGAGAAAGCCCACACTGACAAAACCGAAAGACAGGAATACAATTCCCCCACAACCAAAGTGAATGAATCAGAGAATCTAATCAGAGAATCCCATGTATTCCTACCAAACCAAATGGAGGGAAGGGACACAGCTGGAACTTAGGCCAACAGAACCAGTGTCATTCACAGCAGCCAGGCACTGGATTCAGCAAGTGGAGAAACAACTCCAAATAGAACCAAGCAGTATCCAACTAGAAGCATAAGGCATTCCCTTACTTCAGTTTGCTTCTGTTGCGTTACATCGCAGCTTTTGCCTTGCTTCAGTTTGGTTTGGGAGGGATGGATGTGATTCTTTGGTGTGGTGTTGGTTTCCTTCCTTCACTTTGGTTGGGGGGAGGGATTCCATTCCTGTGCTTCAGTTAGATTCTGTTGGGCTTTCTCTGATATGAGCTCAGCTTGCATTTGGGAATTTTCCCTGGCCATGTCAGCCTTGCCCCAATGTGTTTTTGCAATGGGAGTCAGCTTTGACAGTTTACCCCTATTTTTAGGAGAGCTCACCCTTTACTTTGCTCATTCACACATTCAGATCCTTGTTGTCCCTCCAAGAAAGGAACAGGCCTATGCAAAGCAGCTTCTGGAAGTTTGCTCAGCTGTGGACTCACTGTATGTCCTTGGGCATATCAACATATCTCAATATGCTGAGAGGAAGTAGAGACCTACCCTGCAGGGTTATTGTGCAAATAAGAACTATTTCAAAAATAAATCAGCCAGAATGCTCCAGCTGGACTCTCTATACCTGGCATTATTCCTCCTCCAAAAAGCTGCTTCTTGACAGCATTGTATGTAGGATGGCTGCCCTACAACCCTGGTATTCCCTTCCACTGGAAGTCTTCCAAAACCCAAGAGTCTTCTAGCTGGGCTGATTGCCAATGATGAGGCAGAATAGCAACCATACTGAGAAACGTTTTGATCACAGTTCAGATAGGTGAAAGGGGGGCTTGAGGTCTAGAAACTTGCATAGACTTGCTTTCCAGGCTGTTTCCAAAACATTTTTCCAGGCTGGCAATGTGGCAACGTAGTGAGTACCATTATTTTGGTTTTTCCCACCCCACCTTTGACCCACTGAACACGTATTGCCTCCTCTGAATCTTTGGGACAACAAAAGATGGAGATTTACACAAAGGCCCCCAAAAGAGGCTCTTTAAAGAGAGGCTTGCGAATCCTACCTTTTCAGATTGCCAAAGAAACAATCAGGAACCCCTTTCCTAAATGGGAGCTTTGAAGATGCAGCTAAGCTGGGGTCTACAAGGAGCTTAGCAATATGACAAAGAAAGCACTCTGCACATGTGCGGAGGCATTCCTGTGTTAGTTAGAATGTTCCAAAGCCAGTATTGAATAAAGATTCTGAAAAACAGCCCTGGAGGTAAAAAAAAAAAAAAAGATGCAAAGCCTGTTAAAGTGCCTCATAGCAGAAAATTGAGCTAGGCAGTGGGCTCTTATTCATCTCCAGTTCTTAAAAGAGAGGTGCCAGGAAACACGTGCCAAGCCCCATCCTTGAATTTCTCAATTCTGGATATAACCAGGCTGGTTGTGATTACTGTAGGACTAAATGTACCTTGAGGGAAAACTAAGGTGGGAGTTTGTTGTTCTGAAGGGAAATTACTTCGGGAGGGGAAGCAGAGAAGAAGCAGAGGGGGGAGGAACCTGTGGAAATGCTTCACTCTTTCCTTGCCTGCCGTTCCTCCATTCCAGACAGCCTTTCCACCAAACCTGGCTAGCGAACAGAGCATCCCAAAGGCAGAGCTGCTATCCTTCAGAGAGCGAGGGGCAAGCGCCACCAGTGGCCTCTTTCCCTCCCTCCCTGCGAGCCTGACAACTTCTGCCAAGGTGGCTGCCCTGAAAGAGAGGCCTGGCCCGATATTTATCCTGCCCACTCTGCTCCTCGCAGCAGTTGCCGTTGCACAGGCTGCAAAGAAGAGTGAGAGGGAGGCCAGCAGCACGTGCTCTGCGTGCATGCGCGTGCACAGCAGCAGCTGCCTTGCCACTGCTTGCTCTCGGCATGCAGTTGGGCACACAGTCGAGGAAGAGGGGAAGGGCAGCTGGCAGCCAGGCTGGCTCTGCATGTGGGCACATACGCATAGAAGCCTCCTTGCGGGCACCCTCTCTTTGGTGCCACCCGGAGCAAGCGACCCCCCCCCCCGCCACTCCCCTAAATCCAGCCCTGGTGAGAGTAGACAGATGTCAGTGATACTGCAAAGGGAGGGAAAGACGAGTCCAGGAGGTAGATAAGATAGGGGTGTGTGGGAGTGACAGCAAGAACAATAGTACACAAACATTCAGGGGAAAGTTACATTTTAAGTTAGAAACACTTTTCTGCAGGTGGGTAACACACACATTGTCAAATCCTATGCTTGAAAAAATGATTTATTAGGAAGCTTCACCATAATTTCCCCACCCAATTATTTTGTTTGTTTATTTGTTTCTAGTAAGGCAGGTATAGCAATGCTTTTGCACAAAGGTTGCAGACTTAATAACCGGGCAACAGCAGGTGCCTGACCACTAAGGCTGAGGCAGGACTAGGTTAGCAGAAGGCTCCATGGCCATGGATGCTCTGAAGAACGTCAAAGTACGAAAATTTGAAATTCCTTACTTTGTATGGTCCATGTGTAAGCCAAATGTCTATTTCTGTCATTTTACAACATACAGAGAAGAAAAGCTGCAAATAGAGAGTTATTCCCAGTATTTTAATTACTAAATCTGCACTAAAGCCTTTTAGATGAACTGTAGTTCAGGCAAATTTTGTTTCCTTAATTAAGGATTTGGAAATCTCAAGCTTTCTGTGAAAAATCAATGGAAAGGGTCAATAGAAAAACAAGTGTTGGTAAATATAAAATCCCTATGGTATCTTTAAGTAATGAATACAACAATAATTCACTCTAAGTCTTCATTATCAGTTTGCCCGCTATATTAAATTCCACAATAAGTATACATTTATACATTTAATGCGTTGGTATAATTATCTTTTAAATGGTGTCAAGGCACTCAAGAATTGCAAAGCAAAGTTCAGAAGTTTATATTTCACAATCCCTGTCAGCACTGAGAACCATTTTTACCAAATTGCTAATGAAGTTAGCATGCACAGCTTCACTTACTAGACAGCCCATAAGTTTAAGATATCTATTGTGGCACATTATCCTTTAGACAGACACTTGACATTGGATACAAAGGTATAAGGCTAGCTTTACTGCTGCCTTAAACAGGTACCTGTGCTCTCCCTCCCCTTGTCTTGTCATTCATTGCCTCTGCTGCAATTAACCCTTTTGTCTCTGGTTTTAATGTTGCTGTGCTTGTGTGAAAAGGTGGCAGGAGAATGTAAGCAAATATAGCATTATCGTTTTCACATCTAGAAATGCATTTATATGTACAGGAAGTGTGAAAAACAATCGGTAGTGGCAGGGTAGCAGGCAGGAGCAGTATTCTGGTTCGAGTGTCAGACTAGTATCTGGGAATCCTGAGTTCAGACCCTCACTCTGCCATGAAAAGCGCTGGGTGACTTCAGGCCAATAATTCTTTCTCAGCCTTACAGGGTTGTTTGGGGGACAGAATGGAGAAGGGAGAGCCATGTATGCTGGCCTGAGTTCTTGGAGGAAGGGTGGGATAAAAATGTAAAAGAAAATGTAAAAAAGTCCAACAGAGAGAGAGGGAGGAATAATGGCACACACACACACACCCAGCAGCAGAACTACCCTCTATTTCCTGTTACACCTCCCTAATGACAAGGCCAGCTCTGGAGAGGTATCCTTTGAGAGTGTAGCAATATAAAAAGAATTGATTAAGTTGTAGTTCCTGGGAGGAACCAGGAAGTAGGCAAGTATGGTGACAGAATCCTAGGTGGAAGGCTGACAACCATCTGTGAGTAGACCTGTAAAAAGGAATAAAAGAAGAGAGGGAAAATTGGGGGTCTGAAACCACCAGGGACATTGAACCTCCAAGCCTTGAACTTGGCCCAGGCATGGAAGACCTGGAAAGAGGAGTTTAATTTGTATGTGGACATTGCAATGGCAGATAAAGAGGAGGATGTGAAAGTGAAACTGTTTTCATACCTAATTGGAGAAAAAGGGAGGGAATGATAAGTGAGACATTCTGTGCAAATATTCCCCAAGCACAGCATAATCTGACTACAATATTGGCCTGTTTTGATGCCCATTGCAACCCCAGAAAGAATGAAACAGTAGAAGGGTACAATTTTTTAAAGCCAGAATTGAGTAACGGGGAAGGCATTGGTGAGTATTGCACAAATTTGGAAATACTTGCAGCCAGGGCTCATTTCGAGGGGGAACGCGCAGGAACGCAGTTCTGGCAGTTCCCCAAAGAGGTCACATGTCAGGTGGCCCCGCCCACCTGACTCTTGGCCATTTTGGGCCCGTTTCAGCCTGGTTTGGGCTGAAACATTAAGATATCTATTGTGGAGATATTAAAGGTTCAGGATAGTGTGTGGCATTCAGGACACAGAAGTGCAAGAGAGATTACTGAGGGAAGCTAATTTGACCTTAGAGGAAAGTTTAGAGATATGCAGGGCTGCTAAGTTGTCTAAGGACAGGACCAGAACCCTGGAGTGACAAATACTGGAGCCAGTGCATAAAGTCCAACAGAGAGAGAGGGAGAAACCAAGCACAAGAACGTTAGTGAACTCTGCTGAGCATTCCAAATACTGTGGAGGTAAATGCTCAAGACAAAGAAAATTGCCCAGTTTATGGGCAAAAATGCCATAAATGTGATAAATTTAACCACTTTGCATTCAAGTGTCTCTCCAAACAGAATAAGCCCAAATCTAGAGTGCAACTGGTGAATATGGAGTGTGATAGTGAAGGTGAAGACCTCTTTTGGATAACAGATCAAGTGATAAATTCAGTACAGGAAAACCCTGCAAGGCAGCAGACCATTGTATGCAGCCATGGTACTGGATGATAAAACAGTACAATTCCCATTAGATTGTAGTGCCAGTTGCAACATTATCCCAAGGCATCTAGTGGATCACTGCATTCCCCGAGAAGAAACCAACCAGTGGGAAAATGTAAACTTAAAATTACTAACCCAAGAACAGGCAAGAAATACAGGGTGGAGTTTTTGGTTGTACATGATCATACCGCAATTCCTCTGTTAGGCAATAGAGCAGTGCCAGCTCTGAATCTGATAAAGGTTCAGCACCACAGCATATTAAAAGCAGACAGTGGAGTGATAGAAGATTCAGGACAAGAAACGTGGAGTCTAGAAAGGATACGAAAGGAATTTACGGATGTGTTCAAGGGAGATGGACAACTTGAGGGTGTTTATAAAATAGAAATTGATAGCACTGTGCAGTCTGTTAAGTTACCAAAGAGAAAATTACCAGTAGCTCTGATACAGCCTCTGAAGGAGGAACCACTTCATTTACAGAGGAGGGCAATCATACGATTCGTAGAGAAAAGCATGGAATGGATAAGCAGTATGATGGTGATGAGGAAGCCATCTGGTAAATTAAGGGTATGTGTAGATCCAAAGCCATTGAACAAAGCATTTTAAAAGAAGCCACTTTTCTTCATCCACAATTTTTTTAATTAAACAATTTTATTAATAAAATGCATACAATAAATTACAAGATAGCACAGATTAACAAATAACAATTGGTAACTAAAACACAACCAATAACCAAATTACAATACTATATACAATCATCCACTATTGATGACATCCTATCTGATTTGTCAAAGGCACAACTTTTTTTCAGTTTGTGATGTAAAAAATGGGTTCTGGCATATTCAGTTGGATGAAGAATCCAGTTTTTTGACAACATTTGCCACACCTTTTGGAAGATGCTGTTGGCTGAAGATGCTGATGGGTATCCGTCTGGCTCCTGAAGTATTTCAGAACAGACTGGCACAGTCCTTGGAGGGGCTGACAGGAATTAGAATAATTTCTGATGATGTGCTAATAGTGGGAGAAGGTGACAACCTACAACAGGCAAGGCAGGATCCCGACTGCAAACTAATCACATTTTTTAAGAGGTGCAAAGAAAGGAATATAAAATTGAATTGGGACAAAGCCCCATACATTGGACATTTAATTGACCTCAAAAAGCCTGAAAGTAGACCCAGAAAAATTGAGAGCTATCTGAGATATGCCCAGACCTCAAGATGTCAAGCAAGTCCTTTGTTTCTAGGGATGACCTCTACCTAGCTAAATTTTATAAATAACTCTTAGAGAAACATGAACCTCTGAGACAGCTGACACATCACAATGCAATATGGGAGTGGTCTGACCAACGCAAAGAGGCTATCCAAAATGTAACGGAGATGATTACTACTGCCCCTATTTTGAAATATTATAACCCAGAAGAACTGCTGATGCTGCAGTGTGATGCATCAGAGACAGGTCTAGGCATTTCAGTTTTATAAGGGGGCTGCCAGTCACATTTAAAAGCAAAGCCTTATCAGAAACAGAAAAGGGATATACTCAAATTGAAAAAAAAAACTACTTGCCTCTTTTTGGAATGGAGAAATTTATGGGTGCAAGGTAGATATACAGACCATAAATTTCTGGAAAATATATGGAAGAAGCCCTTACGAAGTGCACCAAAACAACTACGGTGCATGGTGATGCGACTGCAGAAATACGATATACAGATTAATTACTGCCGAGACAGAGACCTAGTACAGGCTGATACCTTAAGTCGAGCTTATTTATCAGAAACAGACACGAAGGGCTCAGTAGAAGCGGAAGTAGAAACCATTAATATGGTTCAGTACCTAACCCATTTCAGAGGAACAGCTGAGGGAAATTCAGTGGCAAACAGAAGACGATAACATACTACAGATATTAAACTTATGATATTGCGAGGCTGGCCAGAAACAAAAGACCTTGTTCCAAAAGAGAGAACACCATTCTTAGATGAGCTTTGTGTTCAGAATGGTATTATCTTCAGAGGAGAAAGGGCAGTAATACTAGAAGCACTTAGGACAGAAATTATCTATAAAGTCCATTCATCCCATCTGGGCATTGAAGTATGTCTGCGACGGGCTAGGAAAACCATTTATTGGCCCGGAATGAACAAATGATTAAAGACTTTCATGGAGAAATGTGATGTGTGCAGGTCTTGAAGAGACCATCAACCAAAGGAAATGTTAGTACAGCATGGCATTCTAGAGAGACCTTGGGCACAAGTAGGACAAGGAATACCTAATTATCATAATACCTAATCATCACGCATCTGACGAAGAGAACTGTGATTCTCAAAAGCTTATGCTACAGTAAAGTTGGTTAGTCTTAAAGGTGCTACTGGACTCTTTTCTGTTTTGCTACTACAGACTTACACGGCCAACTCCTCTGGATCTAATTATCATAGATTACTTTTCCAACTTTTGGGAAGTAGACTATTTACCAGATATTTCAGCCAGAACAGTTATACGCAAGATAAAAGCACAGTTTGCATGCTATGGGATACCAGATACAATCTGCTCTGACAATGCAGCCCAGTTTGTGGGGAAGGAATTCCACAAATTCAGCAAGGAATGGGACTTTGATCACGTTACATCATTGCCTGGATATCCCCAAAGTAATGGCAAAGCTAAGTCCTCTGTAAAGACAGTGAAAAAACTCTTAAGAAAAACAAAAGCTGCACGATCAGACCCATACCTATCACTCTTAGAACATAGACACTCCATCTCAAGGCCTAAATTCAAGTCCAGTGCAATGGCTAATGAGCAGAAGAACGAAGACCCTTTTACCCACAAATGAGAGATTACTGCAGCTAGGGTTTATGGGGAATGTCCTCAGTGAACTGAGAAAACATCGCCTACAATGACAGGCTATATATTATAATCAGTCCTCCAAAGATTTTCCAGACCTACAACCAGAAAACGCAGTGCAAATTCAACCATTAAGAAGGTACGATTTGACATAAAGCAACAGTACTTCAGCCAATAAATCAACATTCATACCAGGTGCAAATGGACAGTGGCCAAGTATTGAGAAGGAACCGAAGACACCTCAGGAGAACAACAAAGGCAGTCAATGAGGGAATAGGCTATGACTGAGCATGTTTAATATAGGTAAAAAGGTAAAGGTAGTCCCCAGTGTAAACACCTACTCATTACTGACACGGGGGGGGGGCATTGCATCATGACATTTTGTTGGCAGACTTTTTGTTACAGGGTGGTTTGCCATTGCCTTCCCCCATCTTCTACACTTTACCCCCAGGAAACTGGGTACGCATTTTACCGACCTCGGAAGGTTGGAAGGCCATCAGCCTTGAGCCGGCTTCCTGAACCCGGCTTCCACCAGGATCGAACTCAGATCGTGAGCAGAGCTTGGGCTGCAGTACTGCTGCTTACCACTCTGTGCCACGGAGCTCATGTTTAATATAAAGATCAAGACAATACACTCTGAAATAGAGAGTTCTGCCAACCAGCCTTTTGCTACAGTCTGCAGATGAAAAGAAAATAAAAGGAATGGGGAGGGTATCTTGACTTCATGGGATCATGTAGCAGGAATTGGGTAAAGTTAGCCTATGTTCCTACTTTGAGAAATTAGTAGGTTGTCTGTTGTGAATGATGAACATGCAAAAAATCAGCCCTAACTGAAGAAAGCTCTAACAAAGCAGGACAAAAGGTATTCCAGAATGTGAAATGTAGTACCTGTTTAATGTCTTTTATCCAAGGGGATCTGAAAGTATATCAGGGTGCGTGGTGTCATGAAATGCCGGCAAATTCTTTGCAGCATTTCCAGGTATAATTAAATGAAAATCAGCCAGTCTGGTACTCTAAATCAGTACCCTTGTCATTGCCATGGTGAGAAACACTGTATCTGTTAAAATTCTGCCCACAACCCAAGTTGTTATGAGCTACAGAAACATTATGTAGCAAACCTGATCATGCCAAAATCTGGCCAAGTTTCAAATAATGAGCAAAGGTAGTGATAGCCATAAATATAGAGGATTTCCTTCTGCTGAAGCCCCTTAAACCTGGCTCCCAGAAACATTAGACTAAATCAGTGTAACTGCTGGTGAGGCAGAAGAACATCCTCTTCCAAATGGAACTCAAAGACTGAATGTAATAGCAGCCATCTTATTATTTGAATCTTTCCCACAAGAGCTGTTGCTACTAAACTAGAGAAGGACTGTATGCATTTTCATGAACCATCAGAGATACATAGGGAATAATATTAGTAAAGGAAGAGGCTGAAGAACATAACAGGATTAGGGAGAGTGCAAAAGGCTTTGCTTAGTGAGTTTTAGACACTGGGATTTAAGTTCACAATCTGGCAAATACATAACATTATAGAGTGCAAGCAAGAAGGCAGTGACTTCGATGGATAATCGCAGCATAATTCCTGCATAAGTTGAAAGGTAAGATTAGAAAGCAGTTATAACAACAGAGGAGGGGAAACAAGCACCAGAACTGTAATATTTGAGCATCCTGAATTCTTCCCAGCTTACAGAATTTCTTGACTCTAATTGCCAAAAAAAAGAAATGAACCTTTTCTTGGTGGACAGTAGTTGCCTTTTCATTTATTTTTATATAATGTATTTAGATGTCTCAGCTGAGCCAAATTACATGGTTTGGCACATGTTGAAGCAATAACTTCATAATTAACATTTAGCAAATCCCTTTCTGTTTTCTTAATTACATATCCTTACACTTGCTCATGGAGTCTACATTTCCCTTTACGGCCCTGCCAGTCAATCCTGCCAAGTATTTGGAGCATCTAGGATTTGGTTTTGGAGTTGAGTCTGAAATGCTGTCAAAAGTGTCTTGTACCAGTGAGGGTTATTGGAGGCAGTGCTACATCGTTTGTAATTGCACTCGAACAAGATATCCCAGGTTGGCTGCAGATTAGTTTCCTGTTGGGCTGGCAAAAAGTGACTGACCAAACTGCCTTGTGCCTTAATTGCTGGAGTGAAATTAAATTGCTCTTCCTGTTTTACTTGTGATGTGAAGTGGATTTCCTTGAATTTGAGCTGATTAAGAAACTAGCCTCCAATTTCAAACAGTTAGCCTCCTTATTAAATGTAAGGATCTTATTTCTTACTTTCTGTTTTCAGATTGGTCACCTGCTGGTGGAAAATATTGAGCGAGAAGCTTTTCATCTCTCTTCCCGTCTCATTAATGTGTCCTACCGCAGGACTGTGCGAGCCCTTGTGTTTGCTTTAAAGCACAAGCCTGAAACTCGAGTACAAGTTCAACGTGGCGTGTTGTCACCTAGTACATTTGTACAAAGCCACAAGAAGTGACCCAAGTGCCTGGTACAGATTTGGAGGGCTGTCCTGACTGCATCCTGTAAAGAAATAGGAAGCCTCTTCTGTTTTCCAAAGCAATAGGATAATATTAACAATGGCAATCACACTGTAATACTAGAGGAACAAGAATACTTCAGGAAGTCCATTGAAGGACACCAAGTTTTCATTTTAACGCAAAGGGTGGTTTGCAGTTCAGAGAGCAAACTGGGATGGGGAAACCATTCTTTACCTTATGGTAAATAATTTTAGCTGGAAGCAGACCTGACCTTACTAATAAACATAGCTCTTCTTGCATATGGCCAAACACCTACATGGGCTTTGTCTCAGGAATCAGTAGGATGCTTAGAAAAAACCAGTTGTGAGCTGTGAAGGGACCACAACTGGGTTCATAGGGTGAAGGCTAGTCAGTATGCAAGTCTCTTTCATCACACACTTACCTTACCACTTAGAAAAATAGCATTTAGGGATCTATGGAGGCTGTGCAAAGCGTGACATTCTTAAATGCTTGTAAGCCGGATTGTGAGTTTACATAAGGAAGTCACACTTAGTAGTTCAGGTTTACCCTCTACAATTCCAGAGACTGATATCCTGAAGTCTGGAAGGACAAGTGGCTTTTGGTTGCCCCCTCCGGCTGTATATGAAACTGATAGATGTGCTCTCCACCCCATCTTATTCATCTAAGTAGTTTTGCTGTATTTGAAGGTTTTCAAATAATGTTTTGAACTGTCATATTTTAATTTGCCCTCCAACCTTACATTCTTGTGTTTTTTAAGCAAGGTGACTTTTTCTTCTCCTCATGACTGGTACAAACAAGAACTGTAATGAAATTTCTAGGTATAATTTACATGAAGAAAATAACCTAAACATTGGTCTCTTCAACAAAATAAAAGAATATTAAACTGAGCTTCATAGTAGTTCTAAAACCCATGGGGCTGGATTCATAAGCCTTGCCCTAATTCCTCCAATGCAACACATGTTGTGTGGGGGCAAGGCTCAAGGCAAGGCAGCAGATAAGAGTGATGTTTAGCAGTGCTGATACAATGTCCATATTGAATAACTTAAGAAGATACCAACAAAGGAACAGATAAAAAGAAATGGGAAGTTGGAAAGCCAAAGCATAGCATCAAGGGAGAAATGAGAATATGACAAAACCTTTGAGGTATGTTCAGACAAACAGTCCTGGGGGTGATACTCCTTTCAAGCCAAGAAAGATTATAGAAGAACAAGGCCTAATAAGACCAAAAGAGGAGTTCTACTGGGATAGACCTTTCTATTTGGATGGATCCTACCCTTTTCCTCTCTCTCCACTGAGCAAGTTTAAAGTCTTCCTCCAATGTAAGTTGCTCTTCCATTGGAGGAAGAGAATCTCAATCTGGAAGAAGGCTGTCTTAACACTGCTAGAAAGAGCAGATGTTGATAAGCGACTAGCTAGGGAAAACGTGGGAACCCTTTCTGCTGTTACATGAACGAATTGGTGGACAAGAGAAATAGAGATGAGGCACAGTGCAATAAA
Source organism: Eublepharis macularius (assembly GCF_028583425.1). Classification (NCBI taxonomy): domain Eukaryota; kingdom Metazoa; phylum Chordata; class Lepidosauria; order Squamata; family Eublepharidae; genus Eublepharis; species Eublepharis macularius. Next base: position 84,941,113 of record NC_072794.1, on the reverse strand, counting down.
ACCAGAGGAGCATGCATGAAGACAAATCTGAAGGCATATACTCTCCAAAGATCTTGCACTATAGATATCTTTTCCATTCTAACTCCTTTCCTTGATAGGCAGTCCACATAATATCAGGCTTGTTAAACCTCTCAATGTGACCTGCTGAATTTGGTTCTTCCCACCCATTACTGTTGTTGCTGTTGTTTGGTCATTGTCTTATTTACAGCTGCCATTCTTTTTTTTTTGATGCTATGACATTTATGTGATATATTGACACCTACCCAGAGTAGCATGAGACCAGCCATTGTCCCTAAGATAGCTCATCTACCAGTGATCTGGCATACTTCATAATTTTTCAGATATTGCAAAAAAAGATTTGAAAGATAACTACCTATCCATTTTCAATTCCAGCTGCAATGCTAACTCTTTCCTGGAAGTAAGATTGAATAAAATGGGACTTACTTCCAAGTATACATGTTTAGTATTGCTTCTTTCATTGTCTTTATTATGTAAATTTCAGTCCACCTTGTCCTCATGGTCGTGAAGCCTTGCCTGAGGTAATGGTTTTAATTGTGAGGTTCAATGGAGAATCCTCTTTGTGCCGCATTCTGGCAAACTATGTCAAAATCCTGCTAGTTATCAGACAAAGCTGTTTCTTTCTGTTACACTCTTTTCATTCTAATAGGACAGGATGTGTGGGACAAGCTCAGCAGCTCCAGCCAACTCCTGGTATCCTAGGAAAAATGTTCCCATCACATCAGCAGTCTTTTCCCTGTGTAAGCAACTCATAGAATACCTAGCTCACACAAAGCATCTCTCTTGGCTAAAAAGGACTCTTAGCATCTCACCCAGTTGACAATCCACTGTCTCCAGCTCACTTCAATCCTATTAACTTTGCAGTGACATGTTTAAACCTTTCGTGCTGTTAGGTCTTTGCCTTTGACTCAGGAGACATAATTTGAGCTCAGTTACCTGTGCAGACAAGAAGTGATAGCTTGTAACCTTTGAGAGTGTTTAATCCATGTTTAAGATTGCCACGTTTCTAGTCAGAGCTCATGCTTGTCCAAAAGTGCCTCCCCTCAAAGAGACACAGTTTTTGTTGCTCTGCTTATCCCTGAATCTCTCTTCTCACTGCCCTGCTGCCTGCTGGAACAATTTGGATTCTCATTTTGCCGCACTGCTGGTAGGGAGAAGGATTATCAGTACATAGGTCTCAGGGAGGAACAAGAAAATGGGCATATCTTCTGTTGTGCCTGGTTAAAATACAGGAACTTTGGGTTGCGATCTGGGAACCCTATACAGCTTACTATCTATCAGCAAAAGTAAAACAGAAGTTATTAGAAAAACGAAAACACAGTCTTATCCCGTGCATATCTGATCAGAAGTCAATCCCATTGAGTTCAATAAGATTCACTCCCATCTAATTGTGATAAACTTTACTTGTTTTTCTCTGCAACAGTAACAGAAAACTTTGTCAACCATCATTTAAATTTGTATAAATTTATGCATGCAAATTTCTCTTGCTCATATACACAAAATGGCATTTCTGTAGCTCCATTAAACCACTTTAATCTGAACCTTTTGATAAATAGAGAAGAAACCAATAGTATAAAACTGTTCAAAGTCAAGTGTGCACTACTGGCATAGAGGGTCAAAACTATCAAAAAAATTCTCACTGTAATTGGCTTTCTTCTGCCCCAGATATCAAAAGCTTATTTTCTATATTGTTAATTTAGAGCCGACATTATTTTAAGTATAGGCAACATCAGAGAATCATACCTCCATATGCCTTTTGTTTTAAAGAAATAATTCACTATTGCTTCCAAATTAAGAATAAAGACAGAGCAAAAATAAAATTGTCTCTACCAAGGTGTAAACTGCAGCAAATGTTGCTAATAAGTTAAAAGCTATTGAAAATAATTCTACAATTATCACTTTATTATAACCCCAATTCAGAGTATATTAGCTAGATCAGCATGCCTGTGATGAAAGCTGGGCAAAGAGGATATTTCCAACATTCTTTCTAACTTGAATATACACAATCAATTATCCTGAAGGATATATTGTTATCTTTTTGAGGGGTATAAAAGGATACAATGCCTGAAATTAGATTCCAAGATAAAGAGCAGCATAATCCAGAAGATGGGGTATTGTCTCTTAAAATACAGAATTGAATGTGTCCTTCGGTGCATTCTAGCTGAGGTCTTATCAACACAACTTTGCAATGTTTTGAAACAGTGTCAATTGAAATCAATGAGAACTAAATGTTAAGTGGATTTTCTAGTACCGTCTACTCCATTGCAAAATAAGGGTATTTTCATCATGACACTAAAAACCATTTGTGCTTTTCCTACATCAGTAATGCAAATTTAAATTGTACATTGTGACTAGCATACATATTTGATTTCAAAACGACTGTCTTCTGCGTTCTATCCCAAAGACTTACATGTTGTAGTTCTACTGGAGAAGCTAAACAGGATTTCAATCTTTAAAATGTGTGGATAGGGGATCATTCCTGGGAGCCATGTGTTCGTTGCTCCGAAGTGTTTGTATGAAGAATGGGATATAAATGCAAATAAAAACATGGGAACATACATCTGTCACATGTGCCAATGAATTAGTTATGAGAGGAGCAAAGGCAGATTTAGTATCGAATAAGGGATGTTTGTCATTCCCCTACCTCTGCAAATTCCTTGTATGCCCTTTTGATGATGATGATGATGATGATAGTGTGCATTTAGTGCACTTAATACCATTAACCAAAAAAAAGGAGTAAGTGCCCTTAGCCTTTGGACTGGGTAAGGGCCTATTTGTGGGCTAGTGGCTCCTGTTGTGCTTATATGTAGCTAGAAGTGATTGTGCATTAAAAGAATCACCTTGTAAGAAATAAAAATTAACAAAGGTGACTTGGCAAACAGCACTGATCTGAGGCTCACCCCCTCCCCCCAGCAATGAAACAGGTTCTGGCCAACAGTATCAAGGGGGGGGGAGACGTGCCATGAAAACAAACATTTCAATGGGATATGTTTAAAAATTAACTTCCTACAACAGTACATAACGTACATAACTTTCTCCACGTGTACATATGTTACAACGAATATTTTTTAATTCTGAAAATATCATTAATGGACACTCACCTGTTCGGTAACTACTTGCATCTTGATCCAGGAAAGATGATCTATGCTCAGGCACGGCTCTCCACGTGTGTACCACTTGCTGGATCAGTAACCATTAGCCTAAGTGGACTGTACATCTGAATACAGACGTCTATCGCACAACGTTGGTTAAGTGGATGTGCATTTGAATAAAGACATATGCAGAGCTGTGCTGGATCAGACCAGTGGCCCATCTAGTCCAGCATTCTGTTTCACACAATGGCCAACCAGTTTCCTTGGAGGGTCAACAAACAGGACATCGAGGCCAAGGGCTTCCCCTGATGTTGCCACCTACCACTGGTATTCAGAAGTTTGCTGCCTCTGAATGTGAATGTCCCTTTAGTTATTGATCCAGAGGAGTTAGCCGTGTTAGTCTGTAGTAGCAAAATCAAAAAGAGTCCAGTAGCACCTTTAAGACTAACCAATTTTATTGTAGCATAAGCTTTCGAGAACCACAGTTCTCTTCGTGAGATGCATGGAGGGCAGAAAGAAACTGGTCAAATATGGAGGAGGAGAGGAGGGATGTAAACAACTCCTTTGATATGGAGATGCAAACAGCTCCTTTTGATGTGGGGATCAGTTTGCTTGTGTAAAGGTCCAAAGGAGTTTGCCGCATTAGTCTGTAGTAGCAAAATCAAAAAGAGTCCAGCACCACCACCAAGACCATACAATTCCACTGCAGCACAAGCTTTCGATAACCACATAGGGACTATGAATGGTTATCTCATTATCACAGGTAACTGATTTCATTTACATAGGCGGGGTCAGGGAGAGTCCAGTGGCACCTGACGTGGGCTTTCGAGGACCACAGTTCTCTTTGTCAGATGCATCTGGCGGGGAGGGCTGTGGTTATCGAAGGCTTGTGCTGCAGTGGAATTGTATGGTCTGGGTGGTGGTGCTGGACTCTTTTTGATTTTGCTACTACAGACTAACGCGGCAAACTCCTTTGAACCTTTACACAAGCAAACTGATCCCCACATCAAAAGGAGCTGTTTGCATCTCCATATCAAAGGAGTTGTTTACATCTCTCCTCCTCCCCTCCCCTCTCCTCCTCTATATTTGACCAGTTTCTTTCTGCCCTCCATGCATCTGACGAAGAGAACTGTGGTTCTTGAAAGCTTATGCTACAATAAAATTGGTTAGTCTTAAAGGTGCTACTGGACTCTTTCCTTTAGTTATTGATGGACATTTCTCCATGAATCTGTCTAACCCTAAATGTACACCTGAATATATATTTTAATTCATATTCTTGTGGAACTAGTCATGCAAAAAACTATGCACAACTGGCCAAGCCATTTGTCATTAAGAAGTTCACTCTCTCTGTTCTCCACATTATAATTTCTTTTACACTTGTACTGCTTTATCCAAAGAGCATGTCATGCCACTGAATACCACAGGATGGTGCCCTGTACAATCAAACCCACCACCGCTGTTAACAATGTGAAGTAAAGCTGGTGGGTAGATAGAAACTTTTAGCAGAGCTATGGAATGTAATCCCTGATCATGTATCTCTCTACAGCGGCCTACAGCAAGGTATGGTGGCGATCTTTTTGACTTAGAGGATTGGAAGTCCCCTGAAGAATTATCTAATTAAATCTGCCACATCAGCCTTGCATATACTATACACGTAGGATACCTGTTGTATTTCTTTTGCTCACAGGAAAAATCTAATACTACTTGTTACTCAGAATCTTAACTTTTTCACTCTTCTGTTAGTTCCTGTGTTAATAAGGAACTCACAATGGAGAAGAATTCACACAGAGACCCAATGTGGTGTAGTGATTAGAGTGCTGGATTAGGATCAGGGAGCCCCCAGGTTTGAATCCCCACTCTGGTGTGGAAGTTTGCTGGGTGATCTTGGGCCAGTCACTCACTCTCTTTCTCGCCCTACTTTATAGAATTATTGTGAGGATAAAATGGAGGAGAGGAGAACAATGCAAGATGCTTTGGTTCCCTACTGGAGAGAAAGGTGGGAAATTAAGTAAGTAATAAATAAATAAAAATGTTCTACACAGATGGCTGCTTACTATGCATAGAACCTTTGTGTCAGGGGAGAGCTTTGAGTTCTTTTTCTGGACACATCTGGTTGTCCAGTGCTGCAAACAGACTGGTAGGCTAGTGGAACATTTGGTCTGATAATTCTTACATATTTGAGGACTTAACCAAGCCCATGTCAAGCACTTTAAAGTCCCATTCATTTCAATGTGAAAGATTAGTATGTGTTCAAACCATTCCAAATGAAATAAATAGGATTTAAAAAGTACTTAGCTTAGACCCGATTGTGTCTTTAGTTACCATCTTCTTTGCATTAACCCTTTAAATGTTGATATTTGCCTCTTAAGCTGCATCTTTCTAGGCTAAACATGATCTCTGTGAAAACTATTACACAGCAATATCTGTGTCTTTCAGGCATGCAACATCCCTTCAAACAATGACAGTCTAATATATAATTTAGCATTAGGTTAATCCAAGTGAAAAGACAAAATTTCTCAATCCAAAACCAGATTTTAACAATTCAGGAGGAGCAAAAGGTGACACCCAATATGCAAATATTTAATCCTCAATAGAATAAAATACAGTTGGATATATCAGACTCAAAGTTCCCATGCAGAAAAGTTAGTCATGCTCACATCCCTTTAAAATTAACAGATAAATTACTTGCTGCTAACATCTCATTGCTGTTAGTAGCCAAAATGGCATCGTAGTTGGAGTGCTGGATTAGTATCGGGGATACCTCATTTAAATTCTCCTAGGTGATCTTAGTTCTCTGCCTAATTCACTTCACAGGGTTATCATGAGGATGAAGTGGGGGAAGGAGAATCAAAATAACACAGCCCTGGAAAGAAGGGTGGGATGAAAATCAAATAAATTCCAATAGGACTTAAGCATTACTAACTTTTGTTAGGCAGGGGGCCATATATTGTATTCAACAAAAGTAGAAGCCGTATAACTTCCATGCCAATTTATTATTGTGTCCTAGGTACAAAGTGGGCCATCAGACAACAGTTAAGGAGAAGGAAGGACAGAATGAGGTAAGGGTGTGTGTGTTGGTACTGAAGTCTAAGAAAGGACAGGAAAGGATGGCACACCTTTCAGCCTGGCTTTGCATAATCCCTACATCCTCACAGCCTTGACAGATGTTGCTTTTATATTTTCAAGCTTCTTTCAAAAGTGGGATCATGGCCATATTCAGAATACTACACCTCTCATAGTGTGCAAATGGAGTGATGCAGCACAAGACTACTTAATGTACTAATAGATCATCATATACGCACTTACAGCTATGTTAATGGGACACAGATTTACAGTGTGAGAACAACTTGCCCTCACACCTACAGGAGCTTCAGAAACACATGATTAGGCATCTCAACTACTCAGAGGATGACAAACTGTTCGTGAGTCAACAATGTGACTGTGAGGCACGAAAGGTCAATTCTATTTCAGGCTGCATTAACAAGAGCACACTACTGGCCAGTCTTCAGAAGGAATTGTATTATATTTTGTGTCTCACTTGGCCCTGTTTGGAGTGTTGTGTTCAGTTCTGGACACCACAACTAAAAGATGTTGTCATTGGACAGGAGTCTCAAGGAGAACATGAGAAAACTCTACGGCTATGGATGTGTTCAGCACTTGATTTCTAAAAAGATATGTGCTAAAACTCAATGTCTGCTATTTTCAAGTTTCCTTGTTGCTAATCTCTGACATGCTAATTCTGTAGCAGAGAAGATCTCCCCATGTAATACCCAGGGACTAGGCCAGCTATGCTGCCAGGCAGATAGTTTTGGATGGGGTATGTGTGGAGTAATTTTATTTAAATTGTTGTCTGCATTTGCTTAGGCTAAGAAAAGTGTGTATTTATTTATTGCCTTTTTATCACACCCTTCCTTCAATGAGCTGTAGGTATTGCATTCCTCCCTTTTACCCCCACAACAATCTTGTAGGTAGATTAGAAAGAATGCTTGACCAAGGTCACCCAGTATGTTTCATGGTGAGTGGGGATTTGAACCTGAGTCCTGTCCAAGTGTAGGATGAACAGTGATAAAAGTGGATTAGGCAGTTCAGTAGATTTTACATACTCATAGGGATCCCTCCCCCACAGCTACACTCATGTAACTCACAAGTAGCAGTACCTAGGAGCTTACCAAACTGGATGTTGTTTCATCCTTACAACTGTGTACATCATAATGGCTGGTCTCAGTTTTTGTTTCTGTATCTGAGCAGCTTTAGAAGTTCTATGAAAGAGAGTGACAGAGAGCCAAACTAGACGAGATGAATTACACGAGGTCATGAGAGTGTCTAGAATTATGTCCCTATCTGCCCATGTCCATTTTACCTCTGATGAACATGTGTCCTGTAGCCCTAGTCCGTGCATGTCGGGTAACTGGTGTAGTTGCAGTTCCGAGTATCCATAGTCATAATCAGCAAGTCGCCATTGCAGAGTGTCGATTTTGAGCGGCTTCTACTTCCCTCTCCCCTCTTTTTGCCCTTAGATCTGTCTTAAACTCAAACTGTTTTGCTTTTAATCTGGCAAGTTTTAAATTCTCCCATTTTCTAGTTGACACTGCCGCCTCCCTACTCCTTCCTATACCCTCCTTCCCTCTTAACTTCCTCCTCCTCTTCATACAGCATCTTTGGTCGGGATAAGGAGGAGGTGGGAAGAAAGATCGTGGCAACACAATTAAGTATCTGAGCAAAACTTCAGAAACATGCCTGATACATGAACCTGAAAAGGACCGGGGGGGGGGGTTGATATTCTCCAGTTCAGTTCGGCAACATAGAGCAAATTGGGTAAAATTCGGCCATTGTTTCCAATGGGAAATGCGATTTGGGGCTTTCTGGGGGCCTGGGGGGGCATTTTAGGAAAAAACGGGGTGGCTGAAGGCACCTTCTTTGGGAGGCTCTAAAATGACCTTCCCAAGGTCCAAAATCCACCAAATTTGCAGGGGAGCTAGTCCTATCTGTCCCCTAAAGATCCCCCAAGTTTCAGGGAGAATCGACCCTAGAAAAGGCATGAACTATGGGTTTCCCCAGTTCCCATCAAATTTTTCCTCTCAATAGGAGCAAATGGAGTGGCAGCTTTGTTGGGGACCCAAAAATGACTCCCCAAGGTCCATGCTCCCTGAAAATTGGTCAGGGTCTTTAGAGGACAGTTAGAAGTAGGTCCCCCGAAAATGTTGTAGATTTATTTTGCAAAATGCCACCCCCATCTCCCTGGATAGCCCTCATAGTTTTCCCTATAGGTAATAATGGCGATCGGATATGGCTGGGGACAAACAGGCAGGAAACAATTGCTTCTGGCTGACAGCAAGAAACACTGCCGCAGCTCCTGAAGTGGGGATTGCCTACCTCCCTTTGCATTGATGCCCCCCCTTCCTGGCAGCCCAAGCTGCAAGATCCCAGCAGAGGTGTGGGATCATAGTACCCCCCACAGGAAACCCAGCGTTCCCCCCCACCGATATGTCCAGTTGAGTAAACAAGTCTCCCTCTCAGAAAAACTACAGAGGAAGGTTTGAGCATACGCGAAGAGAAGGTGCATCATGGGATACCATCTCATCTGGGAGGAATGAGGAAGAAACATGCCAATCCAAGCACGGGATCGAGTGCAGAGTAGCTGCAGTGTGCAAGTGAACAGGAAAGTAACGGGGAAACGTGTAAGTGTGTTGACATGCTCTACATGTGTAATTTGTCTCATGTAGTTTGGCTCTGAGAGTGTGCTACAGAGTTGTGATTCGACATCACTCACCTTCACTTATTTGGCAACTCAAACTGAGACTTTGCATCTTCCTCTGAAAAGAGATGGGTGTGCTGTCTCTTCATCTACAGCATATGCATACTCCCTGAGGATGGGGTTGAGGAGGAAAGGGAAAATGTACCACCTCATCTCTGAAATGTTTAAGTCATGCATGGGATGAGGAAATGCTGCTCACGTGTGCTTCCTGTCCCCCATTTCCTTAGTATTCTCAGAGCTGTTCCAGCTTTATTGGGAAATGTGGATGCAATGTTTCACTGGAATGCCAGAAAATTCTGCCAGTATCACTACCAGCTTCTTCCCACTTCCATCACTATGTGAGAAGTGAGACAGAAATTTCAGCAACAGCAGGATATGGCTAGTAGGCATGAATGTGAGCATGTGTGAAGAAGAGCAGGTCAGAATTTCACACTCCAGAGGATCGGGTACAGTGACTGGCTGACTACAAGGCCCAGAAGCTGCAGGACAGTGGAGCAGGGAGAACCATTTACACAAATATTTTACCTCAGGTGCTACAGTTTTGAAAGAAGACCTGAGATGCTGTAGTTAGAGTCTCCTCCCACACCTTAAAATTTTGCCCTGTTTCTCAAGATGTTGCCCTGTCTTGGGAGTTGTCAGTGGTAGCCACTGACCCTCATGATCTGTTTTAGAAGGCATTAGCTACCAAAACATCCTGGCATGAGCTCTGGCTTCCTTTCAACCTGTTCATTCGCTCTCCCTCCCTGCCTGCTTGTTCATCCTCATTTTGTTGTTCAGCCTACTGCAATGTGATCTAGTACCACCCATCCCCCCACAGCTACAGAGGAAAGCAGCTGAAACATTTCCTAGGCTGGTGGTGTCACTGACTTGATTCAGTGCCAGATCAGAGGAGGGGGGGGGCACACAGGCACATAGAAGGAGAGGGAGGGGCAGACCAGCAAAGAAAGCAGCATGTCCCTCTTCAGGGACTGGAGTGGGTTACTTTGCCCCCAGGCCAGCAGCATAGTGCATCCCAAGGAGAATAATTCTATATCCCTAACACATAATAAACCCTTCTCTAAGTCATAAGCCATCAGGAGCACATACCGCCCCCCCCCACCCACTTGACAAGGTTGTAAAACAAGCACTTCACGAAGTGGGAGGCGAAAGAAAGGTCCTTATCAGATCTTAAATGAATGACACTCTGCTGATCTTAAATAACAAGCACATGTAAATCAAACAACAGTAACTGAACATTTCCCTTAAAGCTGGATTCTGGAACCATTGAGGGTTTGTCCATTTAACCATTTTTGTTAGTCTTCCTTGCATTTTATTTTACACCAGTTGCTGAGCTAAGACACTTGCTTAGCCTGGCTGTGCAAAGCCCTTCTGTGACCTCTGATAGTTGAATTCATTTGGACACAAAACACTTCCAACAGTTTGGGTAAGGAGTACAAGCATAGAACACATAAGGGCTTGGGTTTGGGGGGGGGGCACCTCATACATTTCCCTGTATCCCTTCTCTAGACTATTTCCTCTTTCTCTTTGCTTGGTTGCCTCAGTATCCTCTCTCCTTTCTCTGCCTTCTTCTCTCCTTCCCATACACCCAGCCACACATTTACCTTTTAGCTGCCTCCCTCCAATCTTCAGCTTTATTTATAATTTACTTCATTTATACACCCTTTTCCCCACTGGGAAACCAAAGCTGCTAACATCATTTTATTCTTATCCATATTATCCTCAGAAGAAATCTGAGGTAATTTAGGCAAATATTGGCCCAAGGTCACCCAGCAAACTTCCATGGCAGAGTGAGGAATCAAATCTGAGTTTCCCCAGGTCTTAGTCTAACACTCTAACTCACCACATTAAGTCTCAACTTTTCTTACTTTCCTCCCCCTGGCAACCTCTCCCTGGGAAAAGTGCAGCCAAGTCGCAAAAGTTGTGTGGTTCCTCACATGCGTACTCGCCCCCCCCCCCCCCCGGGCAAGTGCTGTGAAACATGGGAGCGTTTTTGGGCTGGCACAATTATGTTGCTCCTGGGAAGTGACATTGTTGAGCTGCCCCAGGAGCACACCCAAGAAGCCCATTCCTGCACCTTTCCCCGCTGCTGACCAAGTAAGTGGTGGCAGGGAGGTGGAGGGTGGAAGAAGGAGATCCCCTGCCCCTACTGGGGGAAAGGCATCCCCTACTTTTAGATGAGTTGTATGGTGGCCACTGGAAGGCCTAGTCTATTCATGCAAGTTACATGATGGGTACTGCTGGGCCCAGGAGAGTTGCATGCTAACAAATAATCCAGTAGCCACCACTAGACCTGGGTGAGTCATGCAAATCACATGATAGCAAGTTGCCCAGTGAGTTGCCCACTGGATGCTACTAGGGCTGGCCCTGATGAGTCCATCCTTCAGGACATGGGGTAAGGGAAGTAAGGATGGGCTGAAAGGCCAAAAAAGCCCTGGAAAGTGCCGTTTTCCCTCCCACTGAACTTAGCAACTTCAGTTGATGCAGAATGCCATTGCTCAGTGAATATCAGGAGCTACGTGGAGCATACATAATAAACCCATTCTGCAGTTACTCCCATTTTGCAGTTATGAGTAACAACACAGTTACTGAGTTCAGTTCAAGGTATTGGACCGTCATATTTTCAAGACTGTCTGTCCTCCTATAGTTGACCCTGATTAGGGGTATCAGTTCCCCAGTGGAGGTGGGGGATCTCCTGCTCCCACTCTCTGCCCCCCACTCATCTGGCTGGCAAGGGGGGGAAAGGTACAGGAATGGGCCTTCCAGGCACACTCCCAGGGTGATTTGACAACATGACTTCCCAGGAGTGATGCCGTCATGCTGCCCCAAGAGCGCTCCTGTGCTTTGCAGAGAGCTGATTTGGGCCCCAAACAGCCCCTAATCTGTGGATTTAAGGATCCATACCTAGGGCTATATTAATTGGATATAACTAGGGTTGCCAGTCCCCCTCTGGTGGTGGGGGTTCCCCCACTCCCACCCTCCACCTCCTGCCCCCGCTTACCTGGCCGCTGGGGGAACATGCCTCCCGGGGTGTGCAGCAGGGCATGCTCCGGCAGCAGGGCATGCTCCTGCATGCTTCTGTAGGCTGATTTTGGCATGCTCCTGCAGCAGGGCATGCTCCTGCATGCTTCTGTAGGCTGATTTCGGCCCAAATTGGGCTGCTGTGGAGTGCAGGAACACTCCAGGGCCCATCGTGCCACTCCGGCAGCTCTCCCTCACTCCAAAGTGGCATGATTCGGGCCCAATTTGACTCAAATCCAGCCCAATTCCGGTCGAATCAGGCCACTGCAGAGCTCAGGAGCACTCCAAGTCCCATCATGCAGGCCTGGCAGCACTCCTGCACTCTGCAGCAGCCCAATTCAGCTCAATGCAGAGCATGGGAATGCTCCCAGGGGTGGCACATGGCCTGCATGCAGGCTGAGAGCACATGCGCGAGGGCAGCACTCAGGTAAGTACCAGGTCTCCCACCTCTTGCCCAGAGGGTAAGGGGACCTGGCAATCCTAGATATAACAGGTGGGGGACTCATTAGACGTGAGGGGGGGGATCCCATCCTTCCACCCCTTGCTTGCCAGGCTACCTGCTCACTGGCCAGCCAGCCTACCTGCAGCACCACCAGCTCTGCTTGCTTGGCTCCTGGAGATGTGACAATGGTGGCTCTTGCTCCTCCCCTCCACAGTATTGCAGCCACCAACTAACTGGCTCAAATGATAACAGGCAGTCACAAGGAAGGCAGCCCTGCAAAGGCCATGGCTGCCATCTCCATCTGATAGCTTGCAGAGGCACCTGGCCCCAGCAGAGAAGGGGCAGGATGCTACTCCACCCATTTTGTGCCTCTTGTGAGAGACAATTGTCACACCATAAGAGGAGAAGGAGTGCTCCCTCAAAATAGTGGACATTTCCTCTGCTACTGTAGCATATACATTTTTAAATTACGTTTTTTCCCTTTGGGGAGATTTTTGTGCAAACCTGGGGGCTGACCCAAGTTTGTACAATTATCTCCATACTCTGTACCTGAGCTTAGTGTACAGATTTAACATTCTCCATGTTCAGAATAAGATATATGATGATGTAGGAGGCACATAAATAGCATTGCAAGGCACATATGCTAATCTTTACAATGTCCAGAGTCAAGGTCATGTAACAAGGTTAAAACATCAAAAATCCTGAGTTTAGGCTTCAGGCAGGGTAAAAAAAGGTAAATTTCAGAATCAAAACCCAGGACCAAATTCTACTCGTATGGGGTGGGAGGGGGGAGGTCAGGACAAAACCAGAGAGCCAGTGTGCCATAATGATTATGGGCCAGGGGGAGACCCAGGTTAAAATATCCTCTCAGCCATTGATCGAAGCTCAGAGTGACCTTGGACTAGTCATTATCTATCGGTTAACTTACCTCTTAGGGTTGTTGTAAAGATAAAAAGAAGATGAGGAGAGGAGAACAATGTATTCTGCCCTGATTTCCTTGGAAGAAGGGAGGACAAAAATAGATTAAAATAAAGATTTTTAAAAGGCTGTCCATACATCATCATATTTTGTTTTCAGAAAGGAGGATTCAGGGGCCAAGATATGATAATGGGAGATTTACAGATGTATTTTAAAAACTATAAATAGCAGCCATTAGAACCTCTGATTTGGACCAGTGTCATGGCATGGGGGAGGAAGTGCTTTTTAACCCTTTCCCTTGTTCCGTTTCCACACTCTCAGTCACCCATCCCTAAAATTTACTTGCCCAAAGGGAGGAAACATGCAAGCACAACGTTTGATGCTTTATACCTCATTGAGCAAGGCATAGAGCAGGGCATAGAGAAGGCTTCCCAAAACAAGGTTTTTAGGGCTTTTCAGCACAATCAGGCATGATGTGTAGTTGTTGTGCATGGGCCACATATCTTCCCCCAGCTGTCCTGCAGTTAAAAGAGAACTGCATTTTTCCAGCCTGTAACACTTTCCCCAGGTAGTACTCTTGTTAAAATTGATTTGCTGCTGTGGAATATGGTTGCACAAGTATCTCAAGCACCAGTTGCACACTGGCTGTGGCACATTAATGGTAAGCAACACAAGGACCCCCATTATGTGCACATCATGATGTCAACTTTTTGTTTAGTTCTTTGAAAGTTGTGCACTGCTATACCGTTTTAGCACAGAAGTGGTCATCTGGCCATTTTTTAAAGCATTGAAAAGTAACAAGGCTTCTCACCAAACAATGGCCCACCATTATTTGAATCCTGTATTTAGTTTATATTGGTAATTATTGCTTCTCCTCTTCTTCAGTAGAGTCAAATAGTTTGTAAAGAAGGAAACAGCAGAAAAGCAATTACCAAACATCATGGCTATCCACTGCATAAGATGCCATTCCTACCCTGAAATTTAAATAAGCTTACAGTATCACTTCCCAAGTGCAGTACAAGTGTTCATTTTGCCATTAAAAGACATTGCATTTCCTGCCCTGTGTAGTTGCTGCAAAATAAGTATGCTTCACCTCACAACTGACTGAGCTCAACCCTCTTTTATGGGCATGGGTGAGCCCTCCTGCCCATAAAACAGCAGGACCATCATGCCTACACAAAAGCAGGACAAGATAAGCCAAGAAGAACTAGACCTGCCTGGAAACTGTGCACTTTTCCTAGACGTTTCAAAGTTATCAAAGAGGAACAAACATAATTTCTGCTCCAGACCCCACACTAGGGTCACCAGAACGTGGGAGCCATTCCTTATCAGGGCCGCTTCAGCCCAAACAGAAGGGCAGGGTGTGAGCCAGAGTTGTGAGGAGTTTAGGCTTGCCACAGATCCAGAGGAGTTAGCCGTGTTACTCTGTAGTAGCAAAATCAAAAAGAGTCCAGTAGCCCCTTTAAGACTAACCAACTTTATTGTAGCATAAGCTTTCAAGAGCCACAGTTCTCTTAGTCAGATGCATGGAGGGTATGAAGAAATTGTCCAGAGATGTATAGGTGGTGAGGGGAGGGGGAGAGGGTGCAGGGAGTGAGGGTCATATAAATGTAAATAAATTACAAGAAGTCATGAAAGAGGTGGAGTGCACAATCCAGACTGGGTTGACCCCTCCCCTCCATGGCAGAATCTGAATAGAATGCCTGAAGGCAGTTACTTCTGGTAATAAGATAACAATTCATAGTCTATTCAATTCAAGTCTGACATATGAATTCCAATTCAGCAGTTTCCCATTGGATTTTGTTTTTGAAATGTTTCTGTTGAACTATGGTGACCTTTAAGTCCTTGATGGAATGTCCTGGTAGATTGAAGTGTTCTCCCACTGGTTTCTGGATGTTGCCATTGTTGTGGAAATTGTCACTCTGCAACCAGGGACCAGTCCACTCATTGCTGTCGGTTTGCTGCTTGGGTTTGCCTCTTATCATAGGCATGTAAAGAGTGCAACCTCACTTGATCTTTCCCTAGTACTAAACTGATGTCTCTGCTAAGAATAATGTGCCAGCAGCAAGAAGGTCTTAAGCAAGACTGGAAGTTTTTTTATTTATAAAGGCATTAAAAAAAAAACAGTTGGGCAAGGCACCAGACCTGGGCCCAGCCCACTGACCACTAAAGAGCTATAGAGATAGATACAGAATACAAGTTAGCATGCAAGATACAACAATATTATAAGATAACTACAGAAAAAAAAACTTCCCTCCCCCCATTCCAGAGCTCTGGGACCCCCTCCCTCGTTGCACAGCCGCAAAGCTAAAGCTAGCCTTTGCGTGTTGGCAAGTGAAGGGTGCGAGTTCTTGTTTCGTCCCTCTTTTATAGG
Organism: Eublepharis macularius; assembly: GCF_028583425.1. NCBI lineage: Eukaryota > Metazoa > Chordata > Lepidosauria > Squamata > Eublepharidae > Eublepharis > Eublepharis macularius. The sequence goes on along the minus strand of NC_072794.1, from coordinate 84,925,496 downwards.
GAAATATCAAAGGCTTGCATCATTAACATCCTAATCAATTACATTGTCTTTGTTCTTGAAAGACAGTTCCGTTGAGGGTCTTTCATGTAAACACAAGTCTACACATCCTTTACGTCTGTGATAGACTGCATCTTTGATATGCATTTGTAATTTACAAAGGAATGTTCACACCTCACAAGCTAAGGATTTGAGATATCTTGTCCTTCCTGAAGACAGGCTGTTTGTTGTTTGTTCTGGTCATTCTTTTGGTGATTTATATGTAAAAGGCCAGAGGACCCTTCACAGTTCCTAAACAACCAACAACTTCTATGGCCTTATCTGTTCTCTGCCGCAGAGGGTGAGATCTTCCCAAGAAATGCAACTTTATTCTGCAGAGAGGGAGGGCTTTTGGAAGATTTCTTTTTCCCAAACTATAGTTGGTTCCCTATTTCTAATATGAGCCAAAAAGGCCTGGTTCCGACCCACTAACAAATTCTGACAACAGCCATTTTTAATGTCAGATTTGTGTCCTTTTATTCTTTTGCGCAGAGGTTGGGTGGAAGCCTGGGGTGGAAGACCTCCTTTTGCCTACAAACAACCTTAAACAACTGCTCACTAACAACCATGAATCAGCTATCAGAGTCACCAACACAGGTACCAGACCCTGCAATAGACCCAGATGCCAACTCTGCCTTCATATCCAGGGCCAGATCTAGGGAGGGGCAGGGGGGTAGTCTGCCCCCGGCACCGCCAGGGAGGGGGAGCCGGGAGCACCTCCCAGCTGCCGGAGCGTGCAGGCGGCAGCGCAGGCAGCCTCACAGCCTCCCGTGCTGCCTTTTGCCTGCCCTGCAGGGCAGGGGGTGCGCGGCAAGCCGGCCGCCCCCTGTCCTGCGGGGAGGCGAATGCTGCGGGCAGCCTTGCAGCCCCCCGCACTGCCTTTTGCCTGCCCTAGAGGGCAGGGGGTGCCCGGCAAGCCAGCCGCCCTCTGTCCTCTCCTGCGGGGCAGGCGAAAGCAGCGCGGGCAGCTGCGAGGCCACCCGCACCATTCGCCTGCAGGGAGGCGAATGGTGCGGGGGGCCTCGCAGCCTCCCACACTGCTTTCACCTGCCCTGGAGGGCAGGGGGTGCGTGGCAAGCCGGCTGCCCCCTGTCCTGCGGAGCAGGTGAAAGCAGCGCAGGGGGCTGCGAGACCCCCCGCGTCATTCACCTGCAGGGAGGCGAATGGGGTGGGCGGCTTCTCAGCCCCGCACGCTGCTTCCGTCCGCCCTGCGTGATGATGTCACCAAAGTGACGTCATCACACAGTGCGGGGAGCGCATGCGCGAGGCAGTCAGCCAAAGGTTGCCCCGGGCGTGGGCAACCCTGGATCCGGCACTGCTCATATCTACCCACGAAATACGATCACAGGACCCAATGGCATCAACTACATTATCTCTGGCTCTTACAGCTGCTCGTCCTCTAATGTGATATATGCCCTCATGTGCCAACGATGTCCATCTTTTTGGTACATTGGACAAACCAGCCAACCTCTGCACAAAAGAATAAATGGTTTCTTCATACCCTCCATGCATCTGACAAAGAGAGCTGTGGTTCTCAAAAGCCTATGCTACAGTAAAGTTGATTAGTCTTAAAGGTGCTACTGGAATCTTTACTATTTAGGCTTGCCACAGTGAGGGATGCACCCTCCCAGCCCATCCTTGCCTGGCCTAGCCTTGCTGCAGCAAGGGATGGGACAAGATGGGCTCACCTGTCCCCACTCTGTCCAGCTGCCAGCTTGGCTGACTGGGGAGGCTCTCCCTCCCTCATTTGGTGGGCTGGGATTGGCTAGAGGGATGGCCAAAGCAGGTTGGAAGGTGCTGTTTTTTAGGGTCATTTCTCTTCCCCAATTTACCCTTGATCTACAGCTGCCACCATCTGCACTTTTGGTGCTTTTAGCAGCAAAGGCTGAGGAATTATGCACAGCATACATGCCCTGGGGTTCATGATCCCATTCCTTGTGAGTTGATTCTATTTACTGATTCTGCCAGAACATGCCTCTTTTACAGGAAAAGTGCTCCTTGCAATGAGGAAAACTCCTGTGGTATTGGAAAAGATTTCCAGGATCTAACCCTATATTTTTAGAAGTACTTACCATGTCTATCATAGTATTACATCATAGTGCATGAATAGCATTTGCTACTAACCATCAGAAATGGTGCCCAGTCCTCCAGTGGGAGCCGGGGATCTCTCACTCCCAGCTTCTGCCCCCTGCTGCCTTTTACCTGGCCGGTAGGGGGGAAAGGTGCAAGGAACAGGATGTCTTGGGTGTTTGTGCTGGGGGGCGCAGTACTTAACAGCTCTCTGGAGCCTTCATTGTTGCAGCTGGAATGAAGTCATTTCCAGTGTGACAATAAAGGTAAGGTCCCCCATGAGGATATTTCCCTTAAAATTGGCCCGTTCCCCGCACCTTTTTCTTCTACTGGCCAGGTAAGAGGCTGCCCATTTCAAGGAAAATATGCCCACGGGGGAGGGGCCTTCCCTGTGTTGTCACACCAGGAATGTCATCATTCTGGGCTTGACAACAAAGGATCTAGAGCCCCCCAGCATGTCCTCCAAGACACCCCCATCTCCCAGTTTGTTCCCTGGGCAACCTGGCAACCCTACTAGGGTTGCCAAGGGATTTCCAGATGACAGAGTTCTGGTTCCCTGGAGAAAATGGCTGCTTTGGAGGATGGACTCTATGACATTATACCACACTAAACTCCCTCTCCTCCCCAAACACTGCCCTCTCCAGGCTCTGACCCCCTAAATGTCCAGGAATTTCCCAAACCAGAGTTGGCAACCCTAATAATTAAGATATATAGAACAATAATTAACATGGAACATTTCTGGCCTGTTGTGCCCAAACAGATCCAGGGTATTACAGTCTTTTCTGATTCTAATCAAGCCAGTTCCTTGGAGTTGAATGGACCTGCAGCTCTTGTCTTCTTTCTTTTCAAGAGTTTTTTGTAGTCTCTAAAATATTAATGTATAATTTTATACACAAGCTGGAGTCCTCTTGAGACAAGCTCCCTGCTACACCAAGCCCTCCAATCACTCTGATCACACCCTTTCCCCCCTTATATTGAATAGCTCAAATCTTTAGCTCCCTAGAGGAATCAGGGTTACACTATACTCTGGTGGGAGATTTCAGCCTTTCATGTCTTCAGAACTGTACAGTGAGACCTTTAGCAGCTACTTCTTAAAAGCAAGTTTAAGAAAAATGTTTTTATTTTCTGTATATGACATACTAGGATGGGTCTCAGACAGTGGTCATTTCCACACTACTCACCTTCATCCAGAATACTGTGGAATGTCGCAAAAACCCCGCGGAAGATAGCATCTTCTCGCGTGAGTTTTGCGCAATGTTGCACAAAACTCGCGCGAGAAGACACTATCTTCTGCGTTTTTTTCATGACGTTCTGCAGGATTCCGGATGAAGGTGAGTAGTGTGGAAATGGCCAGTAGCTGATTTTATAAGATCACAGCTCAAAATACCCTGACCCAAGTTCTAATAATGGCTGATTACATGTGCACTAAACATGAGGTGGCTTGGGCAAAACCCCAGCCCAACTCATGATGACTGCACTCACCTTCAAAATGGTGTGTATGAGGTAAAATGGGCTCGTGAGAATACATGTGGAGGCAGGTGTGGCTGTGCTGATTTCTGGTTTCCACTAGGGTTGCCAGGTCCCCTTACCCTCCCAGTGGGAGGGAGGGGGACCCAGCGCTTACCTTTTAGATGTTCCTGGCATGCTTCTCGCACGTGTGGCCCCCATTTGGGGCCCAAATTGACCTGCTGTGAAGTGCAGGAGTGCTCTTGGGGTAGTGCGATGATGTCAATGACGTCATCATGCAGGCCCTGGGAGTGCTCCCGAGAGGCCCGTTCTCTGAATTTTCTCCCCGCCGGCCAGGTAAACAGTGGTGGGGGGTGACAGGTGGGAAAAGAGAATCTCCCACCCCCACCGTGGGAATGGGATCATTACTTTCCACCCAGTGAGCTTTTGCAGATAGAAGACGACCTTGGGAAGTATATAGGCTATTTGTGTTACTGCCAGAGACACGTGTTTCCTGGGCAGACACGTGTCTCTGACAATAAGAGGAACAGTCTGCCTCCCATAGCCTTCTTCTATCTGCAAAAGTGTGCTGGGTGGAACCCTCCTGCCTCCCTGCACACTCACGAGCCCCCCCCCCTCCAATAATTTTGAAGATGAGTATAGTAACACATTAAATATGAATTGAGTTGTGGCTTCCCCAACCCACCTCACATTTAGCGCATGTGCAATCGGACCCTGACCCCTTGATCGGAAGATACTTGTGCCAAGTACAACAAGATGAGTCTTTATTGGTTAATAATTTGTAAGTAGAGGCTAGTTGAATGGGGTGAGAAAGATGCCTGGAAAATGTTTAAAACAGAAATAGAAAAAGATTAGCATCACACAAAACATGAACGTCAAGAATTCAAAACCACCATTGGCTATTATTGTCTATTGATGCAGAGTGGCATCTCTGTCTTTACGCTGAAATCCTTTGCACTGGAAAATAGGGTGAAACCAGTTCAGCCTTATATTAGAAGTAACTATTGCTGTGTCCATACAGGGATTTTCCTGGCTTAAAATATAAGACACTTCTAGATATAAAGGAAACACACATAATGTTGTCTTCATTCTGAACTCAACTCATGGTATTCCTGACTCGGTTTTCCTTTTAAGAGGGTACAAAGTGGAAGCTGCAGGTGGAGCATCCAGTTGGACCTTCCGCTATAGCTGCCAATCTCCAGGTAGAGTTGCCATGTCCCCATAGGCTCCCAGCGGGAGTGGTGAGCTCCTGGCACTTACCTGTTGTAAGTGTGATTTTGTAACTTCCAGAAGTGACATCATTGCACTGGGTGCAGGAGCACTCCTGTGCTTTCCACATGGCTGATTCTTTGAGAACTGGCCTGTTTGAGGCCAAATTGCCCCCTGCGAAACACAGGAGCACTCTAGCAGCAGACATGACAACATCACTTCAAGAAGTGATGTTGTCGCACTCCACTGGGAGTGTGCCTGCCGCTCGCTTGCCTGGGTAGCTGACTGGTGGCAGGTGATTGCTGGGCAGCTTGCCACCTCCCACTGATTTCCAGCAATTGCCAGGCAATAAAGCAAACTGCTGGGAATTTGCCTACCACTGGTGAGCACCTGGGAACCCTATCTCCAGATGGGGTGTGGAGATCTCCTGGAATTACAACTCATCTTCAAACTAAGGAGATCTCCAGTTTCCCCTGGAGAATATGGCTGATTTGGAGGGATGGACTCTATGGCATTATACCCTGGTGGTAACCCTGCCGAGATCCCTCCCGTCCCTCAAACGCTGCCCTCTCCTCATCCAAATCTCCCAAGAATTTCCCAACCTGGAGATGGCAGCCCTATACTCTCCCTTATAGCCAAATGAGAAGTGAGGGCAGAGCTAAGCTGTACTTTCAAAATGGTGCCCGGTAGTTGCTGCCATGCACCATTGCCTTCCCCTTTGTTCCTTTTCCTGGCTGTTTTCCATTTTACTGAGCAGTGCTGTAGCTTTACAGTGAATCTTCAGACATGTAGGAGTATCCCAGGCTGTGGAGAAACCTGATCAACCCCGTCCCCCCCCCACACCATTGCTTCTTACACTGACAGAACAGGGGAAAGGGAGAAGGGCAGGAGGGTGGAGGCGGCAGCAGCGACCAGTGTGGGAATGAGGTTCTTGTACCACTTACTGCTACTGCAGTGGCAAGAGTACATTTTCACACCCCTGCCTGGAAGCAGCTTATGATGTCTGAGTCAGAACTAGTCATTTTTGGTGCCAGTAAACCAACTGAGAGGCACTAATTAGCATTCCTAAGATTGAGCTATTGAATCCCAGCAACCAATCATCACATTTTCTGACCTTTGCTCTGAGTTAGCTTGGAAGGGAGGTGACTGTGGATGGAGGCAGATCTACAAGATTGCACCCTTTCCCTGAGATGAAGAGTCCCTGTCCCCGTTAAAGAACAAAGAAGACACCATTTCCAGATGGGCACAAGAAAGTCTTACCTTCTGTCTTCTTAAAGGACTTGTGGATCTCCTGGAGTACCTTGGTGGACCCTCTGGGGGTCTCTCAACACCAATATGAGAAATGATGTAGTCAGTTTCCAATATTATGGAAAGGGTCATCACCTTGGACATGCTGTTTCTGGCAATGAGTGAGTCTACTGTCTCCTGAACGACACCACTTAGATTTTGTACATAACTCTTTGCATAATAGGCATACTTCTTGAATGTGACACCTCTGCTTGAACATTTTTGAGAGACCACGTCAAATGTATTGATATTTGAACACAGAAGACATTTCCATGTAGAAAAAAAAACAGGTGACCTGCTTGTAGCTTTCCCCATTTGTTAATCCCTTGTGGATGCATTTCACTGAATTTACACCAGGAGTATGCCTGAAAGCTGCACTTTATTCTGGCATCTCAACAAACATACAGAGCCATACATCTGTGTGGGATTATCAGCAGTGACAATCTACATTCTGGTTGCTGAACAGGATTTTTTTTTTGTCTGTGAAATGGCTCTCATAATGTAGTTATGGCTAAAAGATTCAGAGACATTTTCCATCTTACGATAAAACCTAAATTGGTCAAAACCACTTGGTTACAGTCACTCCATGAGACTGCTGCTGTAAATTCAGTACCTGTATTGGGGTGTGTTATTGTTGTCAGTCTTCAGGCAGGGCCTGGAGAGCTCCCCGGATTATAACTGATCTCCAGGAGAAAGTGGTCAGTTCCCCTGAAGAAAATGGCTGCTTTGGAGGGTGACTCTATGATACTATATCCTGCTGATGTGCCTCCCCAGGCTCCAACTCACAAATGTCAGGAATTTCCCAATCCAGAGCTGGCAGCTCTAGGGTGGGTTGGACCTGGGCAGGTGAGCAGATGCCTCATTGGATGAGTAGCGAGATGTAGCAAGATGGAAAGCATGCATTCTCTCATTCTGCAGTCACTTTGCTTTGCCTTCCCACTGGGTGTCCCTCCCTATTGCCTGTGCAAAATGAATTCTAGGACTGGTAGTTCTTAATATGATAGACCTGGGAGGCTCTGCAGTTCAGAATGTGCCTTGATAATGCTCCTCTAACACTAAATCTCACAAGATCTGGACAATAGATACAAGGAAACAAGTTTCTATAAATATCCTCAGGTATGATCTACACTGTCCTCAACTTTTTCCCTTTATCATAATAGAGATTGCAGCCTGGACCAGATCTTTCTGAATCTCTGGGGCCCCAGTAAAGTGTCCCCTTCTCTCTCCCCCTCACAAGGTGGGGACCCCACTACTCATTGCTCAGTCATAGAAATACCATTGCTAAAGGACCAAAGCAGTCAATGAGTTACAAATCTTTTGATTGATTTAAAAAGAGTCTTCCATTAATCAGGCAACAGATTCTTAATAAAATAAATGCTTGCTGTTAGTACCAGAAATGTCAGGGGCCATCTGTGGAGGAAAAATGCCTCTTCTCTCGCACTGTAGGGAATGTTTCTTCTGCAATGATGCCTGCTGTAACATGGGCATGCTAAATCTAAAAATAAAGAACACTTCCCTCCTTCAGAATACTTGTTTTACTCAAATGCAGATGTAATCAATTTAATCAACTGATTCATCAATGAAATATATATGCTTAATTGACTTGCAGTGAAGTCCAGCAGAGTTACATACTTCTATACCCATTGACTTCAGTGGACTCAGAAGGGTGTGACGCTGCTTATGATAGCACTCTCAGATTTCTTCAGTTGGGCAGCCATCCTATTAAAAATACATACGATAACAGACGGAAGGTCCAAGAGTGAGGCAATCTGGTTCTTGGGTGAGGAAGAGTGATGTGGGTAAAATGTACTTCGGAATAAAAATCCACAAGAGTGTGTCAATGTCACATTCTTCTAATTATTTTATTATTCCTGAGAAATTAGATTGGAATTACTGTCAAGAACCTGATGCTGCCAAATCCAAATATTTTTTTAAAACCCTCTTAGATAATTCTTAGATAATTAGATAATTAGATAAAACATATATAATAATGTAAAACATATTGCAGACACCTTTTTAAGGTTTTGTTTGGGAAGAGAGAGTTTTTAAAACCAAAAATTGTCAATTATAAAACAGTGTGAGACATGGTTTTTATCCTTCTTGCTACTACAAATGAGAAGATTCTGTTTGAGTAAAGGAAAATTCTGCCAGTGCAGGGGAGTAGTCAGCATTGGTTAGATTGACTGATTTGTATTCTCTGCTCTACCATTTTTCAGGAGTTTTTCAGAGTGCATTTCCTTGCTAATACTGCTTTAAGTGTAAAAACACAATCCAAACTGTGCCAGGTGGAAAATTAATATTTACAATCTGTTTATTACAGTTTTTTTCTTGATACAGGCATGGCTAGTTTTTGTGAAGGATCCTGATGTCTTTCCCCAATAAATTCCCACAAACCAAAGTGCAGTATTTAATTTTGTCAAAGAGAAAACGCAAATCTTCGCTACTTCCCAAGTTCAGTTAAAATAGCAAGAGCTATAAACAATGTGGCTCGTGTGACTGCAATCTGTATCTGCTGATAATGTCCATCAAATCACTAGTAACAAATGACACTTTCACTGTCTGACTCTGTCCTGAACTATTTCTGAACATTTTAAAGTTTCAGATTTTAACAAAAACAAACAAATATTAATCCATGTTATCAGGAGCGGTACTGAATTCTAAGTAGCATCGTCGGTTATCCTCTTCGCAACCCAATAGATATCCACTAGAGGTCTCTGCACTCTACACTCACAGACAGCCTGTGGTCTCTCCTGTGCCATAGAGAAAGAAGACAAAGCTGGTCCTTAAACTGCCTGAAAGCCTGTTTGCTTCTGCCTGCAGATTGCAATTTGACTCCGTATGTCACAGTTTATAAAACATATCTGCTGGCTCTGAGGTGCAAAACGGCAGCGACAACAAAGGGAGACGTGCAAAGATCAAGGTATTGCAGATATAGATGCTATTACTGCAACCCTGGGAAAAAGCAGAGGCAAGCCAGGCTCAGCCCTTGTCAGGAGTCGGACTCACTCTGGGGGTTCAGGAGCTATTCTGAAATCAGATCGTCCCATGGCCACTGAAAGACACAACATGTATTCTCTGAGGGGCTGCCTAGGCTGATGAATCTGCTGAAAAGCTAGGCAAGTCACTGCCTGTTTTTCTTGAAGCAGCATAAGGTCGCCTAAATCTAGGTAAGCAACAAGATGCCTTCTAGAGAATTTTTAGAAGTGATGCAGATATCACCCTACCACTTTATCTCCTGAGTCATCCCCTTGCTTCTAACTCCTTCTCTTCTAAACTTGGCATGTAAGGAGCTGCATTTCTCAGTAAATGTACTTCTGCTGTTGTTTGAGACCACAGCCATTTACAAGTGATCAAAAGAGCACATCAAGCATGAAATGCAGATGTTAGCCCCCTTTTAGCCAGTTCAGCAGAACTGAAAATGAGTTGCTAGCACATGATACATGTCAGGGTTCAGGCTCATCTCGGTGTTGGTGGGTCCCTCTGCTGTGGTGCTGGTGAGCTGCCAGCCCCTGGGGAGTACTCCTGCCCCCAAACTGCCTGTTTGATCCAATGATCCCCACTTTCTGCCCAGGCAGACTCTCCTGTAAGGCTTCAAATGTGGCAGGAGAAGAGCTGGGGCATGAACTCCTAAAGTTCCTCTCTCGCCTGGGAGGATGACCCTTTACAGCAGGGACGGCACCTCCACTATCCTCCCTGGCCAGGAGCTTCTGCCTGCCTTTTATCCCTCTGCCCTAAGCGATAGCCCCCCCTCCGTCCCAGACAACTGCCCCCAGGGCCAATCCCAAGACTTGGGAAATGGGCATCCAGACTGCCTTTCCCCAGGGCCAATCCAGAGATCCCTCAGGGACGACTCCATTTCCCCGCCCCTTTGCCCAGCTCCTCCCATGCCCTCCATGGTCCTCAACCAGCGACTGGCTGGAAGAGTCCAACAACCCTCCAGCGATGCTGACTGCCACTGCAGGGATCCCCTTGGCAGCAGTGAGGCTTCTGCTGACTTCCAGGTTGCTGGCTCTGCATTCCCTGCTGTGCAGCACGGCTCCACCTCCTGGCTCCCTGAGCCCAGCCGAGTGTTTCCCGAGTGATGTGCCAGCCGTCAGCCTGACTGGTGTCCCTGGCTCGCTCCTCTCTCCTGCTGCTTCCTGTGCTGCCCTCAGTAGCCCTCCGGGTGAGTGTTGTTGGTGGGGGAGGGGGGTGCGGAATTACTGGAGCATCTGGGCTGAGCCTTGGGGCCGGCTCCGGACATAACCTCACCTTGGTGAGGTGTTTCCCTGATCTTCCTCCTCTGTGAACATCCACGACTAGAAATCCTCATTGATGTGTTGCCACCCTGGGCAGTATTGATCGTGAAACTAAAAGGTAAAAGGGAGAGGTACCACCTTAGTATACAGGCATTATGGTCCTTCACCTTGCATATCCAGAGGAGAGGGATGTGGTCAGTGATAAGGGTGAAGTGGTTATTGGTGAGATAATATTGCAACGCCCCGATGGCCCACCTGATGGCTAGGTCCTCCTTCTACCCCACCAGCAACACCCACCTGGAGGACCGCTGAGGGCAGTGCAGGAAGCGGCAGGAAAGAGGACTGGACGTCTGTGAGCCAGGGAGTCGCTTTTTCATTCTGTATATATTTTCTTTATTTATGAGCTTATGACCTGTCTTTCTCCCCAATGGGGACCCAAAGTGACTTACATCATTCTTCCCTTCTCCATTTATCCTCACAACAACCCACAACAACCCAGTGAGCCTAGAGTGTGCCTGACCCGAGGTCACCCAGCGAGCTTCTACATTAGAGTGGGTTTTCAAAGCTGGGTCTCCCAGAACTTTTGTAAGAAAGTTTAATCAAAAATTTATTAACTATGAAAGTTTGAATAATGCAGTTGCTAACATTTCTGTGTCGACAAATCATACTTAAAACATGGTGTTGTTGTTTTTAATTGGATTGTCTGGTATCTCCATTACTCAAAACATTGTTATAACATCGTATGTTACAACATTGTAATTCAGTAATGTTATATCACCTTTGCTACAGCAATGCATGTGAAAAATATATCTCCTTGCTGGTAGCAAACTCAAAGGTGTTAGCTTAAAGTTCATTTTCGCAAGTGACATAAAGAATGCCTATTAGCCTCTTCCATGGCACGTGAGTGCCTTTGTGAATTACTGTAATCTGGTGCATTGTCCGGAGCTGGCCCTATCTTTAACAGTTAGGCAGGAGGATGATACTTTCATATATGGGAGCAGCAGGGGTCATTTTGTAGAAAAAGAACTGCAGGAACTCATTAGCATAACTCATTAGCATATCTGATTAGCATATGCCACACCCCCTGACATCACCGGAAGTGTGTCAGAAGACAACACCCACCCCTCAGGCCCCTTTCCCAAAAATCTCCAGGTATTCCCTGAAAATAAAGCAGAATGAACTCAAAGCAGCTTACCCTCTGGAGAGGAGGGTAGCCCTCTGGACCCCTGCTTGCAGTCATTCACTCACTCACTCACTCACTCACTCACTCAATCAGTCACTCACTCTCACTCACAAGTCACAAATGAAAATAAAGCAGAATGAACTCAAAGCAGCTTACCCACCTCCACAGAGCCCTCACCGCTTGCAGGCCTGGAGGATGGGCCACGCGGCTGTCCCCCCCCGTGCAGCCGCGCCCCCCCCGGTTCCTACTAGGGAATCCAGGAGGTGGTGATGGGGTGGTGGTGGTGGTGCTGCAGTTGCTGCTGCCTCCGCCTCTGCTTGCTGTTAAAGACAAGGGCAGTGGGGAGGCAGTGGGAGCCAAAAGGAATCACGTGGGTTTGGGGCGGGGCCAAAACCCACGTCACCTCTTTTCAGATGTTCGGGAATGCTGTTCCGGTGCGTTCCCCCTCCAAATGAGTCCTGGGGAGCACGTATTGTCGTTTGTTGCACAGTTTATTGTATGCAGTTTATACTGTTTTGTTTTCTAATTTCTGTAACCTAACTTTTACACTGTTTATGATATGTCCTAGAGCAAACTGTTTTAATTGCATTGTTTTAAACTTTTGTCATCTACTCTGCTTTCTGCCCCTGTGCTGCAGGGGCAAGAGGAAAGGGGAGGCTTGAGAGAGCTTGAATGGCAAGGAAAGCTTTACCTGTTTCATATACAAGTACCTTTTAAAGGCACAAGAGCAGAGCCAAGAAAGAAGTTGGCAATTGTAAAACTAGTTCAAGCTCCTTCAGTTTTAATTAGGGTTTAGACTTACAGGGATACCAAGACTCTGCAGGGAAAAAAAGTTAAAAAAAAAAGACTCTGCAGGGGTAGGGTGTCTATTAAAATGATTTGCAGGTGCACCCAAATGGCTTTCTGATGGTTCTGAAGGATTTTCCTGTTGATATGGTTGGTGCTTCTGTTGACAACCTGGTTGACCTCTGGAATGAAGAAATGAGCCAGGAGGCTGACACGATCTCTCCCAGGCACCATCTCTCAGGTATTAAAGCCCAGGTAGCCAGGGCCAGCGCCACCATTGAGGCGGTGAGGCGGCTGCCATGGGTGTTGGGGTGCTTGGAGGGGGTGCCGGAGTGGCTGCCGGGGGCAGAGGCGCACGCCACAGAGCTGACGTGGCTGCCTTGCAGCTGCTTCAAGCTAGCCAGACCTGCGCTGCCGCCACCGCACGTCCGCAGCTGGGCGCAGCAGCCGCGGGCCAGGCACGGCAGGCAGCTGGGGTGGCATGTGGAGTGCGTGCAGCCTCCGTGCGCCACCCCAGCCACCCGCTGGCCAATGGGCCTGGCTTTGCTGCATGATGACATCATAACGTCATGATGTCATTATGCTGTTGGGGCGTGCGTGCACGCTGCATGCACACACACGTGGAGTTGGTCGCAGGCGCCAGAAACACTGGCACCGGCAGTGCAGGTAGCTCATTCGTTAACTGAGAGGTTACAGACAAAGATGGCTGGGGCAACAGCGGAGGAAGAATCAGGATGGATCTAATCCAGGTTTAAGCTCATTTTAAAGCATACTCTGTGAGGTGATGTCATCCAAAAACAATACTTTTCTGCCACTGTAACTTTTGTACAGAATAGGGGAGTGGAACTGTCTGAGTGGTCAGAGGCCTGTTGGAATCTGGTCTGCAGGAGGAGGTGGACTGCTTGGTGCCCTGCAGCGACCGTTTTGCTCAACACTTTGTAGATAAAATCTCTCACGTCTTGACTGACTTGGATCCTACATTGACAGTGCCAGGAAAAGATGGTGCCAGGGTGCCAAATTGCCTAGTTGTTTGGAATACTTTTCTGTTTATTCAGTCTGAGGATGTGGGCAGGATTCTTGGAGGTTTGTGACCTACCTCCTGTTTGTATGACCCCTGCTGTTCCTGGCTACTTAAATCTGCTGGGAGAACTAGCTGACTGCATGAGAGAGGTAGTTAATAGAGATGGGCACGAACTGCATTACGAATGTCAAAAAACCACAAAAATGGCGATCATGCTATCGCGATCCAGCGGTTCGTTATCAGCCACAGCCAACGAACCAGTGGTCAGTAAAAGCCTGGTTCGTTGCGTTCGGCCGCAGTTCGGGAAGCCAGACAGTCAGGTGACAGCAATCAATTCCCCTGGCAATGGAGCTGGGGGAATGCCTGAACTCTGTCTGCGCTCCTTCTGTCACTCTGGAAACCCGAATGGAAGCCCAGCTTACCTTGATTGGCAGGTCTTCCTTCCAACCATGGAGCTGCAAAGCGGTTACAAGTTGGGAGAAGACACCCAGGGGAGGGAGGGGGAAGGGGGTGTCCCGTAGCCATGGGCACTCCAATCTCATCCCTGCAAACCCTGATAGGCAGCTCTGATGGCCAAACACAGACCTCCTGCGTTGCTTAATGGGACCTGTGCTTATAAATAGCTGTGGTCTCCCAGGCTGGGTTTCACTTTCAGCGAGCAGTGGAGTGGGACAGAGCTCTTGCTTGCCACTTGCTAGCCGTTGGGGAGAGAGACAGACAGTATAATTCAGCTTGGATTTGGGGAATAGCGATCTATCTCCTCTGGTTCCAGGGCTGCTGTTTGGCTCTGGGGCCAAGCTCAGTGGGCACCTCGGCTGAGGGCTCACATTGATTATTGATCAGTGCCTGATGGGGTCAAGTCTGTGGGGGTGGTGGGCTAGGGCTCTAGTCCCTCCTTCCCTCTGGTGCCAGGGCTGCTGCCAGGCACTGGGGCCAAGCTCGGTGGGTACCTCAGCTGAGGGCTCACATTAGTGCCTGATCTGTTCAGGTCTGCGGGAGTGGTGGGCTAGGGCTCTAGTCCCTCCCTCCCTCTGGTGCCAGGGCTGGTGCCAGGCCCTGGGGTCAAGCTCAGTTGGTACCTCAGCTGAGGGCTCACATTAGTGCCTGATCTGTTCAGGTCTGTGGGAGTGGTGGGCTAGGGCTCTAGTCCCTCCCTCCCTCTGGTGCCAGGGCTGCTGCCAGGCCCTGGGCCCAAGCTCGGTGGGCACCTCGGCTGAGGGCTCACAGTGTCATCTCCTTTCTTCTCCTCAATTGTTGTTTTCTGGCACTATGAGGCTTCGGGTGGGGGACAAGAGTGGTCATGGGGGGAAGTGCAGAGCTTGTCCCGGCTGCAGCACGGGAAGCAGTGCTGTGCAGGACTCTGGATCAGCAGAGACTCCCGCTCCCCCAAAATCACCAGTTGTGGCTGTGGAGGAGGCCGAAGAGCTCTTGCTGGCAGTGGAAGAGGAACTCCTGAAAATTTTGGGGGAGGAGGAGATCTAGGGATCCTTGAAGGAATGGTTTGGGTTCGAGGAAACCTCCAGCCCATCCCCATCCCAAACTACCGGTGGTGCTGTCCCTGCCTGCAGTCCACCCATCACTCCGTCTTCCATTGCCAGCTCCGTGGCACATCCAGCAGCAACCCTTCATCCTCCCTCCCCTGGAACCATTAGTGGGCCACAGTTCAACCTCAATGTTTTGGTCCCTTCCTACTGACCCCCGCGTGGTGCAGTGCTGTGTGTGTGAGAGCCTGGTGTGCAGGGGCAATGACCCGAAGCACCTGTCATCGACGGCCCTGACTCAGCACCTGAAGAGGCACCACCCGAGTCTGTGGTCTCTGTCCTCGGCCAGCGTAACATCCATCAGGGGGAGACCGAGGGCTACCAGCTCGTCTGATCCGGGATCAATGGGAGGGTCTCCGGAATGCACCCCGAGCAAGAAGCCTTTCCTTGAGGGTGCAGCTGGTGGAAGCAGAAGGGTCAGGCAGGCCGCCCTGGGGGAAGTTGTTCTACCAGGGTCAGGGGTGGCTCCTCTGAAAAGGGTACGGTCAAGGGCTCAGGAGGCGGGCGTTCGTGAGGTGGCTCAGACAATTGCCCTGCAAGGCTTCCCCCTATCCATTGTGGAGGGCATGAGCTTCCAACAGCACTTTGCCCCATGGTTCTCCATGCCATCACAGCGCACCATTGGGCGTTGAGTCGTGCCCGCCCTGTACAAGGCAGTGCGAGACATGGTGCACAGAGACCTGTCGGCTGCCCAAGGCAGAACAGTGCACTTCACGGCCGACCTGTGGAGCAGCTGCCATTACGGGTACCTTGCCATCACCGCCCACTGGTGGCAACCAGAGGACATCCGCCTCCCCAGGCCAAGATCTGTCAGCCGTAAAAAGGTGCCCAGCTTGACACCGGGCTACAGGGCAGTTCTTCAGGCCTGGGGGATGGACGAGGTCCACACAGGGAAGAACATCGCCGCCACCATTAAGGCGGCTCTGAGGGAGTGAATGTCTGAGGTGGAAGGGTTTGTCCCCATGGATGGGGTTGCACTCCTTGTGAAGAAACAGGTCCATAGTCTGGGGTGGTCTTGGAGCCAGATCTACTGCTGGATAATAAGGTGGCATCAGTGACCAGGAGTGTCTGTAACCAGATTTGACTGATTAGTCACCTGCAGTCTTTCCTGGGCAGAAAAGATCTAGCCACTGTGATACATGTCCTGGTTACATCTTGATTAGATTGCAATGTGCTCTACATGGGACTGCCCTTGAAAAGTGTTCAGAAACTTCAATTGGTGCAGAATGCTGCAGCCAGGATGTTGAGTGGAGTGGGTCGTAGGGACCATATTGCTCCAGTCCATCTACATTGGTCTCCAATCTGTTTCCAGGCACATCAAGGAACTGGTGTTGACCTTTACATCTCTACATGGCTTGAGTCCTGCATATGGGCCTGCTCCCCCATGAACCCATCCAATTGCTACAGTAATCTTCCAAGGCCTTGCTTCAGGTACCCCCACCCTCTGAGTTTAGGCAAGTGGCAACCCAGGAAAGGGCCTTGGTTATGGCATCAAAACGCTGCAACTCTCATGCCTGTCCCCTTCTGTTGCCCTTCTCTGACAGCAGGTTGAGACTTTTTTGTTTTGTCTGGCCTTCTGTCAGGTCTGTTACCCACAGTCCCTCTATCTTTGTGAACTTTGCAATCATCTTCAGTGTGTGTGTGTATAGTTTTTCACATAAGCTGTCCAGCTCCTGCGAAGACTGCATTCTTATCTAAGATGGCTCACCACAGCGGCCTTGGGACAGCTCCTTCCTACTCTCCCACTGACTATGCTCAGCTGGACGGGCACCGAGGGTGGGGGGCTTGCAGAGAGGGACTGAAACTGTGTAGCAAGCATTCCATACGTCATTCTCAACAAGAGCCCTGTGTACAGCCAGACGCTTTTAATTGCTTCTGTATAACCTATGGACATATATACACTGTAGTTATGATTTCTCATTAAAAACCTTGACTCAAGAGAGCTTGGATTTCTTGCTGCAAGGGGGGAGTCAGCTCCAACGTATCCTGTTCTCCAACGTATCCTGTTCTCCTCTCTACCTCTTATTAGCCCTCGTCTCCATTTGTGTTTTTTGTGTTTATCTAATTGTTTAAAATATTTTATATATAGGTATTTTAAATGTTTTTAATGTTCAAAATGTTTTAATGTTTGCTGCATCGGGGACCCTGAATTGGATGGAAAGGCAGCATAGAAATGTTTTTAATTAATTAATTAAATAAATAATTACCATTTGTCATTGTCAGTATTTATTCTGATTGGCTTTAATTTTGTCTGGAAATGAAAACTGAACAGAAAAACTAAACTAGCTTGGTTTTGGTGTTTTAATAGCAGGTGAGGTTTTTCATACCATTGAGACAGACATCACACCTGCTAATACCTGCACGTTAAAGGACAAATACAGTGGCCAGTTGAAAAGCTGGCAATTCCACTCCTGCCTAGATAGCATTAACATACACAGTGTCTTTATTAGGATTTAGTATGAACACATCAATACAAATATAAAAATATTTAATGTTTTCCCAAGTATGTTCTTGACATTTTCTGCAGACTTTTATTTTTTATATTATTATTTAACCATAAAATACACTGCATTTCACAGTTTTACCTGAACAGCTTAAGTGATGAGTATGGTCATGAAAATTTAACAAACAGTTTCACCTTTCAAAGGTATTCTTATCATCATGAGGGCTAGAAACCTTTGCCCCCACTCCCCAGCAGACAATTAGTGGAAGATGACTAAGCCCTGTGGGCAATATAAATAGTTGGCAGGCTGGGAGTTTCACACCTATGGTTAGAAGCAAGCAGAGACCTCGTTTGCTTTTATGAGGGGGCTAGTGAGGAAATCTGGAACTCATAAAATGTTCCGGGAATAAGAGGCTATGTGTGAGTCACAGCTATCAGCTCTCCCAAACCTGGCTGGCCTTTGGGAAGTGAGAGACCTACCAAATGGTAGCTGTAATAAAAGACTGGATTTATAGAGTATCTGGTATCCACACTTCTCTCACAACTCTCATGATAGATGTGGTCTATATACGGATGCTTGGGTTTAGCCATTGGATGTAGTGTACCTTGTGCAAAGGAAAATAGGTTAAATAGACTGAACTTGGATTGTGTGAGGGCACATGGTGTTGGAGTTCCATGCTTGGATCTCCAAAAATAGTACTTGCCCTAAAAACATGATGGTGAAAGCTGTGGTGCTAGGTGAGGGGAAAATTTAATTCTTCCTCTCTGTTCTAACTCCTTGATAGAAAATTGGCCCCTGTGGGCTGCTATAAAACATAGAAGGGAGGGGGAGACAGGCACCATATAGCAACCTGTGCACCCCACCATGGGCTTATAGCAGTGTAGAGAGAGCCTTCAACTTGGCAATTATGTGAAGGGAAAGAAAATTCACACCTCCTTTCTTGCTCCATGGCCCTGATCCATCTCTCCCCCCCCCCCCACCTCACACACACTTATGTGGCTGCTGTTTTGAGTTAATAATACATCTGGAGTTCCAGCCATGAGACTTCATCGTCTGACCCAAAGAATGCCATTAGATCATCACACTCTTCTCTTGTATTCTCTTCCCTGTCTTTGTGTTCTTGTCTGTTTAGAGGGATATTATTGCTTCTCTAATATGCATAGGGATATTACTAAAGTGTTAAATAGGTCTATGCAAGGAGCAATTGGATTAAAAAAGATCTCAGTGCTTTCTTTGAGGAAGAAAAATGGACTTGCACGTTAAAGACTAGTACTGTGGAGTCCCCAGTTGGTTAGCCATTTGCCTGCTCAAGGCCTTTATCCTATATTACCAGCAGCACCTCTATAAAAATGGACAGAGGCTCTGTGTTTGGAAATGAAGAAATTTAGTAAAGGACAAGGCTTTCTGCCCCCTCTTGGATATATGCCTTAATGTGGTGACTGGTGAGGGAATTTGAGTGTGTCAGTGAAGCTGAGAGCAATACCATCAGGAGCTCAGGCTTGGTCAAGAGTCTAAATTCCTGGAAAAGTCACTCAAGGTGGAATGGTCAAAGCTAAGACACCTGCTTAAGGAATCAACAGTCACATCAGCAGAAGAAAACCGACTGTTCCAATGGTGATGGGAATGGAGGAATTCTTGAAGGCTAGCTACTGGGCAGCAGCAGTAGTGGAAGGTGATTCTGGAGGAGTACTGGGCTGTATTAACCCATAGCTGGCCTTCTAGGCTTTCAGATATCTCAGGTCCCCTCCAGCAATCTTTCAGTCCAGTACAGCTGACAGCCTGACCCTGGTACAGTAGGTACTAGATGACAGTAAATAGCCCTAGCACATTTTGGGGGTATAATTGTTCAATACTATAATTTTTTTAATAGAATAACATTTTTGTTATTTAGTAAAAATATATATATAATTTATGTATACTTGTTTTAATATAAGAGACAATTTGTTTCATTTCAGCAGTTAATTATTTTATTAATAGAGGTTATATAAGAGAATCAATTAATTGTAATTTATGTGAGGTTGTGTCTCAGCAAAAAATTGAGAGGCCCCTTGTTCCTTCCGGGCCCCTTGGCTTCAGCCTAGTCAGCCTTATGAATAATATGGCCCTGGCAGAGTATCTTTCACAGACAACGGCAGTACCAATTCAGCTAACTTTGGTTAGTACTGTGAAGAAAAAGGCAATGGTAAATCACTTCTGCTAATCCAAAATGAAAAAAGATATAGTGCTGGAAGACAGGACCTTCAGGTCAGATGGCACTCAATTGGCTATTGGAGAAGAGCTGAGGACAAGTACGAATAGCATTGTTCTTAATGATGGGACTGGATTAAAGCCAAAAGGATGTGCAGTTGAGTAGATGCAAAACATCCAAAGCTGTGCGACACACACAATAGGAACATGGAACATGAGAAATATGAAGCCAGATAAGATAGAAATTGGAAAACAAGAAATGGAACATTTAAGTTCCCACCAATTCTGGGTGGGAGTGAACTAATGTGGACCGACTCAGGACATTGTCAGTCAGAAAACCATGAAGTGTTTTACTTCGGAAATGACAAATTTAATTTAATTTATTATATTTATATTCCGCTCTCCCCGCTTTCGCAGGCTCAGGGCGGATAACAAATACAAACATCACCCAACCATTAAAAACATTTAAAAGTATTAAATAATACATTAAAAACATTTAAAAGCATTAAATATTACAGTTCATACTGCATAGTAGTTCATACATGCCTCTGTGTTTGCATAGGGGCGATGGTTTAACCCCCCCTCCATGGGGGGGGGGCACCACCCGGTGTCAACCATATGCCTGGCGGAATAGCTCTGTCTTACAGGCCCGGCGAAATGCAAGCAAATCTTGCCGGGCCCTTGTCTCGCAAGACAGAGCATTCCACCAGGCCGGGGCCAGGACTGAAAAGGCCCTGGCCCTGGTCGACACCAGGCGGGCCTCCCTAGGGCCGGGGACACTTAAAAGATGTTTTCCACCAGAGCGGAGAGTCCTCTGGGCCTCATAAGGTGAGAGACGGTCCCTCAGATATGTTGGTCCCAATCCGCGTAGGGCTTTGTAGGTTAACACCAAAACCTTGAACCTGATTCGGTACTCCACTGGCAGCCAATGCAGCCGGCGTAGCACCGGTGTAATATGCTCCCATACCGGTGCTCCAGCAATGACCCGCGCTGCTGCATTCTGTACCAGCTGTAACCGCCGGATCAGGCCCATGGGAAGCCCAGCGTAGAGCGCGTTACAATAATCCAACCTAGAGGTGACCATTGCTTGGACCACTGTAGTCAAGTCACGGGGAGACAAATAAGGGGCAAGCTGCCTGGCCTGCCGAAGATGATAAAAGGAAGACCTGGCAACTGCAGTGATCTGGTCCTCCATCTTCGGGGAGGAATCCAGAATCACCCCCAGGCTCCTAACTTTCAGGGCCAGTGTAAGTACTGCCCCATCAAGTGTAGGAAGCCGGGGTCCCAAAGCCATCTCCCCACGACCCACATACAGGACTTCCGTCTTCGTGGGATTCAATTTCAGCTGACTTTGTCTCAACCAACCAGCCACAGCCTCAAAAGCACGCTCCAGGGCATCAGGGGCTGATCCAGGCCGCCCGTCCAACAACAGATAAAGCTGGGTGTCATCCGCGTATTGGTGACACCCAAGCCCGAAACTCCGCACCAGCCGGGCAAGGGGTCGCATATAGATATTAAATAATAATGGAGAGAGTATTGCTCCCTGTGGCACACCACATACCAGTGGCCTACGAGATGACACTCTCTCCCCAAGCGCCACCCTCTGTCCCCGATCAGCCACTGCAGTGCTGTCCCCTGAATCCCCACATCGGCAAGGTGGTGGGTCAAAAGCTCATGATCGACCGTATCAAACGCTGCTGACAGATCCAGCAAAATCAGCAGTGCTGATCCGCCCTGATCAAGATGTCTGCAGAGATCGTCTGTGAGGGCGACCAGCAATGTCTCGACCCCATGTCCCGGGCGGAAACCCGACTGGAAGGGGTCTAGGGCCGAGGTTTCCTTCAGGAAATTCTGCAGTTGCTTCTCTGCCGCCCACTCAATCACCTTCCCCAAAAATGGAAGGTTGGAAACCGGTCGGTAATTGAGCAGGTCAGCAGGATCTAATGATGATTTCTTCAGAAGAGGCTGTACCACAGCTTCCTTCAGCGCCTTGGGAAAACCCCCAGAGCTCAAGGAAAGGTTTATAATCGCCTCCAAGGAATCCCGAAGCCCCTCAACACTGGCTTTCACCAGCCATGACGGGCATGGGTCCAAGGGGCACGTGGTAGGCCGTACCACCTGCAGAATCCTGTCCACCTCTTCCCCGAAAAGAGGGCTGAAATGATCTAATATGGGTCCTGAAGATGGCCAAGGGGTCTCTAGTTCATTTACTGTATCAACTGTGGCTGGTAAGTCGCGGCGGAGAAGCAAGATCTTATCAGTAAAAAAGCTCGCAAAAGCCTCACAGCTTACCTCCAAATTCAACTTTTGATGGTCTCCACCTGATTGGGAGACCAATGAACGGACCACCTTAAATAATTTAGCCGGGCGTGAGCTAGCTGATGCGAAGGAAGCTGCATAATATTCTTTCTTCACAGCTTTCACCGCCATCTCATAGGACTTCATAAACAGCCTATAAGATGTTTTTGCTTCCTCGTCATGAGATCGCCGCCACACGCGTTCAAGTCATCTTAGTTCCCGTTTCTGTTGCCGCAGCTCCTCTGTATACCAAGGAGCCTGGCAATTCCGGCAGCAAAGAGGACGACGGGGGGCAATTTCATCAATGGCCTCAGAGAGCCGGACTTGCCAGCCCTCCACTAGCTCATCTAATGAACCACCGTGGAGCATTGGTTCCCACAGAGCATTCTGGAACCCAATTGGGTCCATAAGTCTCCGCGGGCTGTCAGGTCTGACATATGTTTCTTGTGTGTTCTAACCAGAGAGACTCCATTTTAATCCTGTCAGTATTTTAAGCTCTTCTTTTGCAGGTGACAAGCAGTCCTGCAACACATCTCAAAGAAGAGGAATGTTTTAACTACAGCCCTTCCAGCCTTGGGAAAGTTTCATTCTCTCAGCTTCAAGTCGCGTGTTTTGAGAACTGTGGGGGGAGGATGGGATTTGCTGGGCTATGCTATTCTGTAACCTAACCCTTACCTTCATTCGTAACAACATCCGTGTACCAGCCAAGATATTGAATCTTGGCCAGTGGACTATAATGGTTGTTTATATTCAGTAAAGTCTTTTGAAACCAATGGACTCATGTCTAATTGCAAGAGATAGTCTGGATTGTAACTTTTAATAAGCCACAGTCTGACATTTTGTTACGAATCATATCTGTTCCAATGCCTAAACCGGGGCAGACGGATTCCAAGAGCGCTCCCAACAGGGACCCTTTGTTTGATCCCTACGCCTCCCCTGGTTCGGAAGGACTGGAAACAACAGGACCCGTCCAGGGAGGAACGGAGCCCAGACGTACTGCGCTGATTACCCTTGCACCTGATAGAGCCGAAGGTAGGCCCAGGGCGGCGGCAGAACCTCTGATATCCCTGCCTACGCCGAGGCAGTGGGGCTTGAGGCCACGCGAGACGAGGGAAAGGAGGACAAGTGCAGTGTTTACCAAGTCGCAAATGGACGGGAAACGGAGTATCGGCTCTATCCCTGAGCATCCAGGTAGCCAACCGTGGTATCACTGGAATCGAGAAGCCGATCAACTTGAGTGGAATCGAAGAGCTGCAGAAGGTACCCAGATGTGGGAAACCTCCCGTCGCGACGTAATGAGTTGGGATTATGCAGAGAGTACCCCGTGGATGGGGCAACGTGAGCCAACTGAACAGAGTTGGATACAACTACAAAGTCGAACTTTGGCGGTTGATGCTGGAATTTTGGCGGTAACTGGATTGGCCAAAGGAGTATTGGCGGGGAGATCGGAAATAGAACAAGGTAACGGGGCTCAGGGCATGGGAGAAATTCGGCCTTGGCCTCAAGCTACAGCGTCTTATACAGAGTATATGGAAACTACACAAGTTCCCAGAGAAACTCCCCAAGAGTATGCTGAATCGGGAGCGACGGCGTGTGGCCTGCTTCATGTGTGGGTGCCGATACAAACTGGGAGAGTCCCAGTGTTGCCATGGCTGACACCAGGTTCGTAGCCTGTATTGAGGTGGCATCATCTACATGGGCATTGAAATCCCCCAGCACCATCAACCTGGGGTACTCCAAGGCCCACCCAGCAACCACCTCTAGCAGGTGCGGTAAGGCGTCTGCTGGTGTGCTGGGCGGTCGGTACACCAAGCAGACGGCCAAACTCTCCTCGGCATTCCACACCAGACCCACAAAATGCAAAAGAAACGGTGTTGCTTTAATAGTGAGTAAGAGATAGCACAAGCAGTCGAGAGTTACAACGCAAAGTCTAACCATTAATATAAATCAGACTTCATGGAAGGCCTGTTAACATAACCATCATTCAAGTTTATGCCCCAACTACAGATACTGAGGAGGAAGAAATCAAAAAGGTTTACTCAAATGCCAAGAAGAAATTGATCATACATCTAAACAAGATATGCTGATAATCATATGTGACTGGAACACAAAATTAGGAGACAAAGCGAATCAAACGTTGGAAAATTTGGACTAAGATTATGTAATGAAGCAGGAGAGCGTCTCATAGAATTTTGTGAAGTCAACAATCTGTTCATTGCTAACACATGCTTCAGGTAACCAAAAAGACGATTGTATATGTGGGAATCACCAGGTTACCAATACAGGAACCAAATAGATTACATAATTGGAAGCAGAAGATGGAGCTGATTATGATACAGATTATGATGTGCTAATATAAAAAATTAGAGTAAAGTTGAAGAGAAACAGTAAAAGAATCATAGTGCCAAAGTACAATCTAAATAATATTTCTGAAAAATTTAAAGATCATGTAAAAAACAGGTTTGCAATACTAAGTTTAATTGATTGTGAGCCAGAAGAACTGTGGGTAAAACTAGAGATATTATCAAGGAAGAATATGCAATGACTATTCCTGTAGCCAAAAGAAAGGAGAAGCCTAAATGGATGGCTGAGGAAACTCTTAAAATTGCTAAAGGCAGATGAGAAGCAAAAGCAAAAGGTGACAGAAATAGAGTCATAATTGTAAATGCAGCTTTTCAGTGACTTGTATGTAGAGACAAAGAAATCTATTGTAATAACCAGTGCAAAGAAGTAAAAGAGGACAACAAAAAAGGAAGAACAAGAGATGTGTTTCACAACATCTGGGAAATTAAAGGGAAATTCAAGCCACATCTCAGGATGCTGAAAAATCAATACGGAAATACAGTATCTGATCAGGACACAATAAAGGAAAGATAGAAACAATACAGAACTATACAGAAGAGATAGAAGGATAACAGATATCTTTGAAGAAGAATTTTTGATGAAGAACCAGAAATCTTAGTGACCTTTCACTCTCGTAATTTAGTGTTTCTGCACCTGTTTCGTGTCCCATGTTTGCAGAGGTTTCACACTTATAAGCTAGTCATGGGATGCAGTGCTGCTCTTTGTCTGCATTATCTCCCATTTCCCCCCCTGCAGACATACCGTGATTTTATTTTGAAGCCGCTGCCAACTTGCAGCTGACTTGATTAATGTCAGTGTAAACACTTTTGCAGTGCTCCCCACTCCTTTTCCCTGGGAGCAGATTGGTTTGTGTGGAATAACCTCACCCACCCAAGTCAGATCTCTGAACTCCTTCTCTGTCATTTTTTTGGCCTCTCTACAGCCCTCCCGGGCGAGCGGAGCGGGCTCGCCACAGCTCAGCTGGGGTGGCTGCTCTCCTCTGCAGCCCTCCTGTCAACCACCCACCTCCACTCCACTGTTCCCAGTGGTAAGGCAGGACTTGCATTTGCATGTCACAGTTTTTTAAAAAACTTTGAGCATGTGTAGTAATGTTTCAATGTTACTACATCTTCCGTCCAACAAGGCCCCCCCATGCCCACCCTTCAACCACCTACTCCCACCCCACTGTTCTCATGGGTAAAGCACAGGGGGGAGCAGACTCATACCCAGCCCTGGCTCAGCTGAGACATGCTGAGCTGGGGCTCAGTTAGGGCAGCTGCTCTCTTGCTCCACAGCCAGCCAGCCCGTCTGCAGAGCAGGAGAGCAGCTGCTCCAGCTGAGCCCCAGCTCGGCATGTCTAAGCTGAGCTAGGGCTGGGTACGAGTCTGCTCCCCCCCGGGCAAAGGGGGTCTGCTCCTCCCCCATGCCTTACCCCTGAGAACAGTGGGGTGGGTAGTTGAAGGGTAGGCAAGGGTGGGCCTTGTTGGTCTGAAGATGTAGTAATGTTGAAATGTTACTACACATGCTCAAAGTTAAATGCACTGCAATGCCCCGAAATCCCCAAACTGAACAGAGTCTTCAAGGCAGGTCTGAAAGGAATCACAAGAGGCCAAAGTGAAACTGCTGGGAACAGTGTGAGAGGAGTGGGTGCTAAGCCAAAGCCATTGTGATTGCCCTGACTGCTCAGAAATAGCACTTTAAACTGTAAGTGTGGAAGGGTTCTTAGAAAAACCACACTCAAAGCAATTGGGAGAAACAAAGCACCTGGAGTAGATGGAACACCAATAGAGCTATTTCAAGCTACAGAAATTAAGTCCATCAAAATCTTAACAAGAATCTGTTAACAAATATGGAAAACAAAACAATGGCCCACACAGACTGGAAACACACAGTCTACATTCCAGTTCCAAAAAATAGAGATGCCAAAGAGTGCAGCAACTATCAGACTATCATGTTAATTTCCCATGCAAGCAAAGTGATGCTTAAAATTCTATAGCAAAGACTCTTATTATATATGGAACAAGAAATGCCAGATGTTCAAGCTGGATTTAGAAAAGGAAGAGGCACCAGAGATCACATTTCAGATTTATTACGGTCCTAAACCAGCAAGGATATTGCAAGAATAAAAACAGAGAATACAGTTTAAAAGGTACATCAATATAGTGATAAATTACATTGCCTTACATTACATTAAAAAGTTTAAAATTTAGAATTTAATATATCATAAAACTAGATATCATAAAATCATATACAAGACTATCCTTAATTAGTAATGAACAATCTCCTGTTCTTCATTGCCATTCAGCCAAATTTAGCAACCTTATATGTTATGTCCTGGGATCTATCCAAGAGCACTTTTGAAAGAAGAAAAGCTCTATGTTTTCCTGGATGGGCAGAAAGTATAGGCTGGTCTGAAGGTAGTGGGTTATTTCAATTAATTGTTCACAGTCAGTTACAGATTGAGAACACATTGCAAATTTGTGATGGCTAATGGAACATACCAGGGAATTTCAGAAGAAAATCAGCCTGTATTTTATAGATCACAGCAAAGCTTTTGATTGTGTGGATCATGAAAAGCTATGGAGAGTCTTAAAAGAATTGAGGGTGCCGCAACATCTGATTGTTTTGATGTGCAACCTGTACTCTGGATGAGAGGCTACTGTCAGGACAGAATATGGGGAAACAGAATGATTTCCAGTTAGCAAGGGTGTCAGACAAGGATGCATATTAGTTCCCTACTGGTTCAATGTCTGTGCAGAGCATATCATAGGGAAAGCTGGATTAGATTTGGAAGAAGGTGGAGTGAAAATTGGTGGAAGGAACATTAACAATTTGAGATATGCAGATAATACCATATTACTGGCAGAAAATAGTGAAGACTTAACAACTACTGATGAAGGTTAAAGGAGAAAGGACCAAAGCAGGATTACAGCTGAACATCAAGAAGACAAAAGTAATGACTACTGAGGAATTACTCAGTTTTAAAGTTGACAATGAGGAAATTGAAATTGTTAAAGATTTTCTATTCCTTGGCTCAATCATCAACTGAAAGGGAGATTGCAATGAAGAAATCAGAAGACTGCGACTTGGAAGAGCAGCTTTGAGGGAGCTAGATAAGATCCTTAAAGATAAAGATGTCTTGTCGAAGGCTTTCACGGCCGGAGAACGATGGTTGTTGTGGATTTTCCGGGCTGTATAGCCGTGGTCTTGGCATTGTAGTTCCTGACGTTTCACCAGCAGCTGTGGCTGGCATCTTCAGAGGTGTAGCACCAAAAGACAGAGATCTGACACTGAGAGATCTCTGTCTTTTGGTGCTACACCTCTGAAGATGCCAGCCACAGCTGCTGGAGAAATGTCAGGAACTACAATGCCAAGACCACGGCTATACAGCCCGAAAAATCCACAACAACCATAAAGATGTCTCTCTGGAAACAAAAATCAAGATAATCCAAACTATGTTATTTCCCATTACTATGTATGGATGTGAAAGCTGGACAAAGAAGAAAGCTGACTGGAAGAAAATTGATTCATTTAAAATGTGGTGCTGGAGGAGAGTTTTATGGATAACATGGACAGCCAAAAAGACAAGTGGGTTCTAGATCAAATCAATCCTGAATTCTCCCTAGAAGCTAAAATTACAAAACTGAAATTATCATACTGGTCTCATCATAAGAAGATAAGACTCACTGGAAAAGACAATAATGCTAGGAAAAGTGGAAGGCAGTAGGAAAAGAGGAAGACCTAAAACGAGATAGCTTGATCCAATAAAGGCAGCCATGTCTTTCAGTTTGTGAAATTTGAGCAAGTCTGTTAATGATATGACGTTTTGGAGTTCTTTCATAGGGTTGCCATAGGTTGGGGTTGATTTGACGGCACATAACACACATAATAAGGCTTCCTGGCTTGATCTCTACTTGTTAAGAACATTCTACAAGCATGCTTTCCCCATCATTACAACTCTCTGCCAAGAAGAAAAGATCCCTGTAGATTTCAGCTTGGGTTGAACCTAGAACTACATCAATGCAAATAATGTATTACATGTAACCTCCTCCATACTTCAGACCGAGGTTCTGACTTGCTTTAAACCCAGTATTTCAATATTGAGCAACACAAGTTGAAGGCCACTATGGGTAGCACAAAGAATGTTTTATACAGAAACTGGAACAATAAATGGTCTTAGCAAACATGCATTCTCAGCCCTAATGAAGAGGCAAGGGAATATACTGCAGGAGAGGGGGTGTTTAACCCAGGGCTTTTTTTCTGGGAAAAGAGGTGGTGGAACTCAGTGGGTTGCCCTCAGAGAAAATGGTCACATGGCTGGCGGCCCCACCCCCAGAACTCCAGACAGAGGGGAGTTTAGATTGCCCTCTGCGCTGCCGAGCGGCGTGGAGGGCAATCTCAACTCCCCTCTGTCTGGAGATCAGGGGGCGGGGCTACCCACCATGTGACCATTTTCAAGAGGTTCCGGAACTCCGTTCCACCGCGTTCCCCCTGAAAAAAAGCCCTGGTTTAACCTATTTCCCAACTGCCTCTATCCCCCTTGGATCTCTACTTACCCCCAATTTTTTTCTTCCCAGCCAACCTGACTTCCAGTCTTACAGTCTGGCTGGAGTGAAAACAGCCATGAGAATATTCAGACATTAAGAAACTCTTTTTTCATGCAACATCCTTCACATGTGTATCCCTCATAATGTTAGTGTTATCCTCAGTTACTTCAATGTTGTGTCTAGTTTAGTACTGACTACCCTGGCTAGCGCTGAGCTGAAAGTTGAAGTTTTCCTTATGCTACCCAAGCTTCTTTAATTGAAATTGCTAGGGATAGAACTTGATACCTTTTACCTGAAAACCATATGCTAAACCTTTCCCTAGCATATTTTTCAGACAATAACATGCAATATGGAAACTATCAACATTTATTCAACATTTATTCAGTGTGTTGAGAGTCTGTTGATCAACTCTAAACAGAGCACTTCAGAGGCTGGGGGGACCTACAGATAGAACCATTTCCCTGATATGTCATGATATGTTGCCGCCTGTGTTCACAAGCATGCTAGTGAAGCTACCAGCTAAATTGTTGCAGGATCAACTGTAGTGGTTCATGTATCAGCTAGCAATCAGCACACATTTAATAAAAGGAACACATCAAGGGAATCGCACAGGAAACAAGTCAGGAGTAATATCCCTAACAAACAAGCTTGAGGCTGATGCAAAGTGGTCAAAAGGAGTCTGGAGGCCACTTTACACAAGACTAATTTCCTACCTAAACATCACTTCTCTGTGGGTATCATTTCTTTTTGGAAAACTTCGTGCACTCCACCCACCCCTTATAATGAGCGACCAGTACATGGAAGGAAGCCATGATTGTTGGCAGCTACCTTGTGAGGATGGAATATAACCAAAACTGATTGATTTGAGAAAGTAAACAGAAGATATAGCATCAGACTTGCATAAACTGCTAGTCTTAATTTACATGTGATTTAACGGTACAATGTTATATAGAGATATTCTAGTCTTACCTTACCATAAACATGCACAGGGTTTGAGAGGATGGTGCCAAAGCTTCCCAGTTTCAGTGCAAATGTATTTATTTCTTGAAAAGGTTCACAAACCACCCTCTCACCCTATGGCTCCTGTAGTTAAGGTACAATTTTTTTAAAGGCTTAAAATCTACAAGGAGAAGCAGAAAGTTTAAAACCTTTAAAAACTAGCTGGTCTAGTGCATGAATCAATGCAACCCAACACAAAAGGTTAATTTTTACATTTAAATAATTTTAAAATGTATTTGTGTCCTTATCTTCATAAAAGACATTAAAACCAACACACAGATGCATCATTAAAACAATTT
This sequence comes from Eublepharis macularius, assembly GCF_028583425.1. Taxonomy (NCBI): domain Eukaryota; kingdom Metazoa; phylum Chordata; class Lepidosauria; order Squamata; family Eublepharidae; genus Eublepharis; species Eublepharis macularius. The sequence continues at coordinate 84,895,541 of NC_072794.1, read as the reverse complement.
CAAACCAAAATGTAAAACAAATACAAAAGATAAAAGCGGCTAAAACATTGGGAAACTACCTTCCTATTACATCTACTTACAACAAAACCGAAATGTTTGTGTTCATCACAAGTTGGTGTTTGAGTTGCCAACAGCCTGGAGAAAAATATCCTGTCCCTTTAAAAGAGTCTTATTGGAATGCTATTTACCAGATGATGTTATTTACCTCCATTCCATTAAAATGTTTTCCTACCCATTTCCACACATTAAAAGGACAGGACATTTTTTCTAAGCAGTTGCAAACCTATTTGGTGTACACCGGGAGTATTTTGTCCAAAATCTGGCTTAAGGGAAAGGTTTTTTTTTCCTATTTGAAGAAGTCAGATTTGCATAGCTGCTCTAGCGGCATTGGCTGCATATATGTCAATCATAAAGCAACTTATCAGAGTAGGGCTATGTATAGTACCAATTGGCTGGCCCTTGTGCCCACAAGGCAGTCCTTCCTCTCCTTTCCCTGCTAGTTTCATAGTGTAAAAAGAAGCAAGGGGACTTTTTAAAAGATAAAGTAATAAAGAGCCATTTAATCACATAAGCATGCAGATGATTGACACCCCCTTCCTCCAAAAAACAAAAACAGATAGCCAGCCTACTGCCCACCTGTAACGATTTTGTTTAAACTCTTGCCTTGGACTTTTATTACAGCTCCTCATGTTACATTACCTTAAATTTTTACCTCAGGAGAAGCCTGGTCACAACCCACACTGCTTTTTTCATCAGCTCACAGAGCTTTAGGTATTCTCTACTTTATCCAGGCTTTTTACCTGGAGGACAACTTCCTTTGGGGTTTTGAACACTACCTGAGGTGTTTTGTCCCTGCGTGTGACCTATATATTGCTGCCTCCCTGACTTCCTTGGTTTTTCCAAGAGGGCTTTGCAGCCACCAAAGGCTTTCGCCTTAGACCTCTTCTGTTTGTCCTGTATTATAGGAAGGCTGAGAGGGAAACTACAAGTGATGGCTTTCCTGGGTTTTAAACCCGTGTCTGCTGACACCATTTTTAATTGATTTGTACTTTTTAAGCACAGAGCTGTGTAGCCCCCCTCCAGAACGGGTGTGCAGCAGGGCAGCCCTACTTGAGTAGGTTTGCTGACCAGCCAGCATGCCCAAGACAGTTGCAGGAGGAAGACAGTGACCCAGCTGCCCCTCTCCACGCCTGTCTGATCATGCACTGCCTGTTCTGCCCCTCTTTGCCCAGCCTAGCACTGAAAGTGCTCTATTATATAGTCAATGAATATAATGAATACAATCTTATGTATACAATGTGTAACAGTAAAATTTCTAGGAAGAGTTCATAAAGTAGCTTGACACTGAACACCACGTTTCAATAAACACACCATACATAATATAATAAATCCAAACAGCTTATTGCAATAAATACTGGTTCCTATACAAAAATATCAATTGCTAGGAATTTTTTTGCAAGTAAGTAACAACTTTTCTAGTCCATAAACATATTGTGATTGTATCTTTTTTCTTTATAGGTCCATATGAGAATGTCTGACTTCTTCAGAAGAAACCACTTGTACAGAATCTTCAAAAAGAAACTGTCAAGATGGAGCCTAACGGGCCTTTGCCAGAATTTTTAATCCCATTTTGTGTTACCAACTTTCTCAAAGGCTCAATATTATCAAGACCATCACTGTAAAAATCATAAAAAATACATATGTAATACAAACATTAAAAGCTTCCCCCTGTTTACAATGTAGTCCCAAAGAATCTCCTTTATGTTACTTACAAACATCTTTTTGCCAAACAACTTCGGGAGGAGTTGGTCATTGTTCTTAGGGACGTAAATGTTGTGTTAATTTCTCCAGACAGAACTGATGGAATGTATGTGCCTGTGGAATTGTGAAATGCTATGAATTGTAATTGATTGTAATTAATCTCGTTATATGTAATGTTTGCACTTCATGCACTTTGAATTTTAAAAGATTTGTTGAGATTATTCGTGGTTTAATTTGTCATAGGGGATCCTTTTTTTTTTTTATAAAATTTTTTATTGGATTAGACACATATAAAATTTATTACACTCACATTCCCTTAAATTTTCCAATTCTAACCCCCTCCCTTTCCCCCCCTTTTGTTGACTTCCAACAGTTTCCCAACCCCTTATCTATTCTCCCTCTACTCATTTCAAACTTATTATACTTATTGTAATATACTTTCAAACTCTTCTAAGCTTATCTGTAGTAACATATTACTATCTCTAATTCCCTTCCCAAATGGGTAAAAGTATAACACTCTTAACTTATCTTCTTCAATAATAATAATAATCTTTTTGATAGTCTGTACTCTATCTTACTCTTTCTACTTACTTCAAAAAGGGACAAACAATTTGTCCCTCCTTATACATAACTTCAAGTACTTCTATAAACATTGCATACATTTATTATAAATCAGTTTGACTTATACTCTATATGTTGCTCCTTACTTTCTTTTACATATCTTGTCCATTTTAATTAACTAATTTCTCCATTATAAAACTATCCAACAAAAATAAACAATTCATGTACACGTTCAGCATAAGTCTATCAATTAGACCCACATTCTGTATGCTAATGTATATTCATTCTCCATTGTACAGTTATCTACTAGCATAAAAAATTAATTAAATTCTATCCTTATAATCCTTATGATAATAACACTGTTAATACCCAACTATTCATACTAATCAAATAAAATAATTGCTTAGAATTTTTTCACTTAACTCTCTCCCCCCGGTATAGTCACTCCCCTCTCCTTCTGTTATGTTTCAATAATTTTCGAACTGCCACAGTCCTCCCACCTCCCATTTTTTCACCAAATATCGTTTCAGCTTCTCCCAGTCCGTGTTAAACTGTCCTGGGTCAAGGTCTCTCAATTTTCTTGTCATTTTATCCATCTCCGCCATGTACAGCAATTTATAAATCCAGTCCTCAATAGTTGGCACTTCTTGTACTTTCCATTTCTGCACATACAAAAGTCTAGCTGCAGCTGTCATGTAAAATAACAATGTCCTGTATTGTGCTGGAATATCTTCCATTCCCAAGTTCAGTAGCAGGAGTTCTGGGTTCTTATTAACTTGAAATTGTAAAATCTCACTCATTACTCTTATTATTTCCCCCCAGTACTGCCTAGCTACCTCACAAGTCCACCACATGTGATACAAAGATCCCTCATGCTTTTTACATTTCCAGCATTTATTAGACGTATTCAAATTCCCTAGCGCAATTTTCTTTGGTGTCAAGTACCAACGGTAAATCATTTTGTAGAGATTCTCTTTGATACTGGTGCATGTCGTAATCTTCAATGTATTTTTCCACAAGTATTCCCACGCCTCCATTGTTATTTCTTTATTAAAGTTTATAGCCCACTTCACCATTTGCACTTTAACTACTTCATCTTCCGTGTACCATTTTAACAACACTTTGTAAACCTTAGAGATTTCCTTTTTATCTTCTTGTAAAATTACTTTCTCTAAGTCTGAATTCTCCATTCTTATCCCTCCCTTCACACAGTCCGAGTAGTAAAGATCTCTAACTTGTCTATATTGAAACCAGTCATAATTTGGAGACAACTCTTGTTGCGTCTTTATTCTTATTTTAGAAGATTCTATTCGCGTTATCTCCTTATACGTTAAACACTGTTGTTCATTGTCAACCGTTCTCGGATCTATTACTTCATATGGGACCACCCAGGAGGGAATTCCTTCTTGTAGGTAATCTTTGTACTTCTTCCAAATTGTGAAGAGGCTTCTCCGAATGTAATGGTGCAAAAACATAGAGTCTGCTTTTACTTTGTCGTAACATAGGTATGCATGCCATCCGAATAATTTTTTATATCCCTCTAAGGCCAGCAATTTGCGATTTTTCAGCTTCATCCAATCTTTCAAACATACCAAACAAATTGCATCATAATAAAGTCTCAGATTGGGCAGTTGCATTCCACCTCTTTCTTTTGCATCCTGTAATACTTTCATTTTCACTCTAGGCTTCCTGCCTGCCCACACAAATTCCAATATTTTCCTCTGCCATTTGTCAAACTGCTTAGAGTCCCTAATAATTGGTATTGTCTGTAACAGAAACATCACTCTTGGCAACACATTCATCTTAATTACTGCAATTCTTCCCAACCATGACAAGTTCAGTCTATTCCGGTTTGGGATGACTTCCGGTTTGGGATCCATGGAGGTCTAACGCAGCTCTAAGTGCAGAGCTGACCGGGCTGCCGTTTCAGCGGCCGGCGGGGCACAACTAGCCCGCGGCCACCTGCTCTCAGGCGGAGAACAGGCAAAGAATGCTCAAGAACCTCAGGGCGCGTCAATCTCGGGCGAGGGGGGGTTCTGCGCTAAGGACTCTCTCTTGTCCCTTGAGGTCCCACCCTAAGACAGGTCGGCTAAAATCTCTGCGGCAGAACCGGGGCCAGTGCGGCTGGCATAAGACCTACATGCCCAAGCTTCAACAGGGGAAAAGAAGGAGGAAAAGAATTTGAGATCGAAGCAGTGATTACAACCCAGAAAGACGCTTGAAAAGGTAAAGATCACTATCTCTCGAATCGGGATGGATTGCTTAAAGTAACGAACTTTTAAAGTGAAATCTTAAACTGCAACAGACGGAATATAATGAGGGGAAGACTCGGCAAGAAATAGCTTAGAAAAAGGACTAAGTTAAACGAAGTTATTAAAGAAATTGGACAATTGTTTTTCATACCTGTGGTCAGAAAGTGATAGCAGGCTGTGAGAAAATTTCTATCATCGCGAGAGCTGCAGTGGAGAGACGGGAAACAGGAAGTGCGTCATAGTGATAGAGCTGCTGGAGAGAGATGGCCCTTATCGGAGGACAGGAAGAAGGGAATCACCATTTTTGAAAAGGGAAGGACTTTGACTTCAACAGGAGAGGAAGTAGGACATCTTGGATTACAAAAAGACTATAGAAAAACCATAGAGAAAAGACGCCCGACATTTTGGATTTTTTAAACATCTTTTGTTTTTTTTAAGAATCGGGACATTTAAATAAATTTAAAGGGACACAAACTTAAACGCCACGGAGTTAAGGAAACGTGCAGACTCGTGGGAGCGAGGTAAATCAAGCCCCACGATGTCGAAAAAAGAGTGGCAAACGGCTATTGAGAACCTGGATAAAAAATTTCTTGAAATGTTAAAGGAATTGAAGGAGACAAAACAGGAGTTAGTGAGGGAAGTTAAAGATGTCAAAGAGACAGTAAAAAATGAATTGGCAGAAGTAAAGAAGGGAATGGAAACAATACAAAATGACTTGCAAGCAGCGCAGCAAAAAGTTAATGTTGTTGAGAAGGCGGTGGAGAATCTTACAGAGACGCAACGAATGGATATGAGAGCGATGAGGGGAAGGATGGCAGTTGCGGAGAGCAAGTACATGGAGAAGCAGCTGAGGTTTCGAGGTTTGCCGGAAATAGATGGAAAGACAGCACAAGAACAGGTTATAGAGGTGTTAGCTGAATACCTGGGAAAGGAGGAGGAGGAGGTTGTGGCTATCCTTGATGTGGTGTATCAAATAAATTCCAGATTTGCGACCCAGAGGAAATTACCAAGGGATGTGATTGTGCAATTTACGACAAGGAACTCAAGAGAAATGATAGTGAGTAAGCAGTTTCAAGATCCATTGATAGTTGATGGCAAGACGATTATCATCATGAAAGAGTTACCCAGATCGGTGCTGCTTGATCGGAAAAAATACAAAGTCTTAGTTCAGAATTTGAAGGACATGAAAGTAAGATACAGATGGGAATTACCGGAAGGGATATCCTTTGAATTCGGAGGAGTGAAAAAGCGCATCAGATCTGAATTTGAGATGGAAAAGTTTATGAGAGACAATGAAAAAGACTTACCAACAACAGGGCTATGAATATGGAGTGTAAAGTATTATCTTGGAATGTAAATGGACTTAATTCACCTAATAAGAGAAAAAGTATTTTCCACTGGCTATTAAAACAAAAATGTGATATTGTGTGCTTGCAAGAGACCCATATTAGAAATCAGGATGTAAAATATCTTAAATTGGGTAAGTTGGGCAATGAGTTTGTAGCGGCCTCAAAAAAGAAAAAAAGGGGAGTAGTATTATACATAAGAGAGGAGCTGCAGCCAAAGTTAATGATTAGAGACGTGGAAGCCAGATTTATAGCAGTGGAATGCATATGGAATTTAAAGAAAGTGTTGGTGATTGGAATTTATGCACCAAATGGAGCAAAAGAGAGCTTCTTTGAGGATCTAAGGAAGCAATTAGATGAACTTTCTTATGATCAGATAATCCTTGCAGGAGACTTCAATGGAGTTACAAATTTAGAACAAGATAAAAAATCAGTAACTGCACAAAAGAAAAGAGGACTATTACCAAAGACTTTTTTGCATTAATGCAACAGGAAACTTTGGAAGATGTGTGGAGAATGCAGAATCCCACAGGTAGACATTATACATTTTTCTCCGCAAGGCATTCTACCCTATCACGAATCGACATGATCTGGGCCTCAAAGGACTTAGTGCTTTGGACTAAGGATGTAGAAATAATGCCCATGGTAGGCTCAGATCATAACCCAGTAATGTGGAAGTTTGGAAAAAGAACTAAGAGGAAAGGATGGAGAATAAATGAGGATTTGTTACAAGAGGGAGAAAATATGGAGATGTTGAGAAGGGAAACTAAGTTCTTCATACAGCACAATATGAACTGAGAAGTACCAACCAATAAGGTATGGGATACATATAAAGCAGTAATTAGAGGCATACTAATGGACTTAAATGGAAGAGCTCAAAAGAAAAGAGAGGAGAAGAGACAGGAGATTATGGAAAAAATAAAAGCAAAAGAAATACAATTAAAGAAAAGACCAGGGAAAAAGAAAATCTATCAAGATATTAAAATCCTTCAAGAGCAGTTGACGGCAATGAATAATAAAGAATTGGAATGGAATCTTAAAAGAATGAATCAAAAGTCGTTTGAAGGTGCAAACAAACCTGGGAAATATTTGGCATGGCAACTGAAGAAGAGAAAGGAGAAAAAGACAATTAACAAAATATGTGAGGACAATAAAGTGCATCTGGAACAGACTGCTATTAGTAGAGCTTTTTACAAATTTTATGCTAAATTGTATGACAAAAAAGAAGTGAATAAAGATTCAATAGCGACATATTTGGGGAAAATTAAGCTTCCAGTAATCTCGGATGATTGGAGAGCTAAATTGAACAGTGAAGTAACAGAGGAAGAGATAAGGAAAGCAATACAGTCAACAAATTTGGGGAAGGCGCCGGGACCTGACGGACTTACAGCTAAATTTTACAAGGTAATGGTCAATGAGCTGGCATCACTTTTAAAAGAAGTGATCAATGGTGCTTTGAGAGATCAAAGAATTCCAGATACTTGGAGTGAAGCTAATATATCATTGATCCCTAAAGAAGGACAGGACTTGACTAATGTTAAAAACTATAGACCTATTTCCTTACTTAACAATGACTACAAGATCTTTGCGAAGGTCTTGGCAGAGAGACTAAAGGGATGGTTATTCGAAGTTATTGGGGAAGAACAAGCAGGTTTTTTACCAAACAGACAAATCAGAGACAATCTAAGGACAGTCATAAATGCTATTGAATATTACGATAGGCGTTGTGACAAGGAGGTTGGTTTCTTCTTTGTAGATGCTGAAAAAGCATTTGACAATTTGAACTGGGACTTTATGTTTGCCACTATGGAACAGCTACAAATGGGAGAAAGATTCATAAGAGCAGTGAAAGAAATTTACAGAGACCAGAGTGCAGCAATTGTGGTGAATGATGAGTTGACCAAAAAACTGACTATTGTCAAAGGTACTAGACAAGGTTGCCCGTTGTCTCCACTGTTGTTTATTTTGGTCTTGGAAATTCTAATGATACAGATTCGAGAAGACAATGCAATCCGTGGAATAAAGATAAAAGATTTTTCCTATAAGGTCAGAGCATTTGCAGATGATATAATGTTAATTGTGGAAGATCCAATTGAAAATATGCCTAAGGAAAAAATAAAAGCCAAAGAAATCCAGTTGAAGAAAAGACCAGGGAAAAAGAAAATATATCAGGACATTAAAATCCTTCAGGAGCAGTTGACGGCCATGAATAATAAAGAACTGGAATGGAATCTTAAAAGACTGAATCAAAAGTCGTTTGAAGGGGCGAACAAACCTGGGAAATTTTTGGCATGGCAATTGAAGAAAAGAAAGGAGAAAAAGATAATAAATAAAATATGTGATGACAATAAAGTACACCTGGAACAGGTCGCTATTAGCAGAGCCTTTTATAAATTTTACGCTAAATTGTATGATAAGAAAGAAGTGAATAAAGATGCGATAGCCGCATATTTGGAGAAAATGAAGCTGCCAGTAATGTCCGAGGAGTGGAGAGTTAAACTAAACAGTGAAGTAACAGAAGAAGAGATAAGGAAGGCAATACAGTCAACAAACTTGGGAAAAGCGCCAGGGCCTGATGGACTCACAGCTAAGTTTTACAAGGCAATGGCCAATGAACTGGTACCGTTTTTAAAAGAGGTGATCAATGGTGTTATGAGGGACCAAAGGATCCCAGATACCTGGAGTGAAGCAAATATATCATTGATCCCCAAAGAAGGACAGGACTTGACCAATGTTAAAAACTACAGACCTATCTCTTTACTTAATAATGACTACAAGATTTTTGCAAAGATCTTGGCGGAGAGAATAAAGGGGTGGCTAGCCGAAGTTATTGGAGAAGAACAAGCAGGCTTTTTACCAAATAGACAAATTAGAGACAACCTAAGGACAGTCATAAACGCTATAGAATACTATGACAGGCGATGTGATAAGGAGGTTGGTTTCTTCTTTGTAGACGCTGAAAAAGCATTTGACAATTTGAACTGGGACTTTATGTTTGCCACCATGGAACAGCTACAAATGGGGGAAAGGTTCATAAGAGCAGTGAGAGAAATATATAGAGACCAGAGTGCAGCAATTGTGGTGAATGACGAGCTGACTAAAAAACTGATTATTGGAAAGGGTACAAGACAAGGTTGCCCGCTATCCCCATTGTTGTTTATTTTGGTTCTTGAAATTTTGATGATGCAGATGAGAGAAGATAATGCAATCCGTGGTATAAAGATAAAAGACTTTTCCTATAAGGTCAGAGCGTTTGCAGATGATATAATGTTAATTGTGGAAGATCCAATTGAAAACATGCCTAAGGTAATAGAAAAAATAAAAGAGTTTGGAGACTTGGCAGGTTTCTATGCAAACAAAAAGAAATCAAAGATTTTATGTAAGAATATGATTAAACAAAAACAACAGTTATTAACGGAAATAACAGATTGTGAGGTAACAAGTAAGGTGAAGTACTTGGGAATTGAATTGACTGCAAAAAATATAGATCTATTTAAGAATAATTATGAGAAATTATGGACTCAAATAGAGCATGATTTGATCAAATGGAATAGGCTGAACTTGTCATGGTTGGGAAGAATTGCAGTAATCAAGATGAACGTGTTACCAAGAGTTATGTTTCTGTTACAGACGATACCAATCATTAGGGACTCCAAGCAATTTGATAAATGGCAGAGGAAAATATCAGAGTTTGTGTGGGCAGGCAGGAAGCCTCGAGTGAAAATGAAAGTGTTACAGGATGCAAAAGAAAGAGGGGGAATGCAACTGCCCAACTTGAGACTTTATTATGATGCAATCTGTCTGGTATGGTTGAAGGATTGGATCATGTTGAAAAATCGCAAACTGCTGGCCTTAGAGGGATACAAAAAATTATTTGGATGGCATGCATACCTATGGTATGATAAAGTAAAAGCAGATTCTATGTTTCTGCATCACTATATTCGGAGAAGCCTCTTCACAATTTGGAAGAAGTACAAAGAATACCTACAAGAAGGAATTCCCTCCTGGGTGGTTCCATATGAAGTAATAGATCCAAGAACGGTCGATAATGAACAACAGTGTTTAACGTATAAGGAGATAACTCAAATAGAATCCTTTAAAATAAGAATAAGAACGCAACAAGAGATGTCTCCAAACTACGACTGGTTTCAATATAGACAAGTTAGAGATCTTTATTACTCAGACTGTGCGAAGGGAGGGATAAGGATGGAAGACTCAGAATTAGAGAAAGTAATTTTACAAGAAGACCAATAGGAAATTTCTAAGGTTTACAAAGTGTTGTTAAAATGGTATACTGAAGATGAGATAGTCAAAGTGCAAATGGTGAAGTGGGCTATAAACTTTAACAAAGAAATAACAATGGAGGCGTGGGAATACTTGTGGAAACATACATTGAAAATCACGACATGTACCAATATTAAAGAGAATATTTATAAAATGATTTACCGTTGGTATCTGACGCCAAAGAAGATTGCGCTAGGGAACTCGAATATGTCTAATAAATGCTGGAAATGTAAAAAACATGAGGGATCAATGTATCACATGTGGTGGACTTGCGAGGTAGCTAGGCAGTACTGGGGGGAAATAATAAGAGTAATGAGTGAGATTTTACAATTTCAAGTTAATAAGAACCCAGAACTCCTGCTACTGAACTTGGGAATGGAAGACATCCCAGCACAACATAGGACATTGATATTCTATATGACGGCAGCAGCCAGACTTTTGTATGCGCAGAAGTGGAAAGTACAAGAAGTGCCAACTACTGAGGACTGGATTTACAAATTGCTGTACATGGCGGAGATGGACAAAATGACAAGAAAACTGAGAGACCTTGATCCAGGGCAGTTTAACACGGACTGGGGAAAGCTGAAACAATATCTGGTGAAAAAATGGGAGGTGGGAGGAGAACTGTGGCAGTTTGAAAATTATTGAGGTACACAGGAGGAGAGAAGTGACTATACCGAGGGGGTGGAGAAATGGAAAAATGGAAAAATTCTAAGCAACTTTATATGATTTTTAAGTATTATATTAAGTAGCAATAGCGTTGATACTATGAGAATTATTGGGATAGAAATTAACTAATCTATATTTTTTGGAAAGATAACCGTATAATATAGAGTGAATATATACATACATACGTAAATTCAAAGATAGGTCTAATTGTTAGACTTATGGTATATGTATAGATAAAGAACAATATATAGAACAGAAGCCTAAGTAAATGACAATAAGTGTGTATAATAAGTATGTGTATAGAAGTATTGGAATTGATGTATAAAGGGGGGCAAATTGTTTGTCCCATATTGAAGAGAATAGAAGGAGTAAGATAAAACACAGGTTATCAAAATGAATATTATTAGTAGTTTTAATGAAGAAGATAGATTAAGAGGATTTTATTTATATGACAATTTATATGACAATCTATATGTGAAAGGAAGTGGAAATAGTGCTTAGAAGAATCTGAAAGTATATTATAATAAACAAATAAAATAAATATGAAGGAGTAGAGGGAAAGTGGATAGGGGTTTGGAAAACTGTTGGAAGTCAACAAAAAGGGGGGGAAAGGGAGGGGGTTAGAATTAGAAAAAATTAAAGAATGTGATTATAATTGTTATTATATGTTTCTAATCCAATAAAAATTCTTAAAAAAAAAAAAGAAAATATGCCTAAGGTAATAGAAAAAATCAAAGAATTTGGAGATTTGGCAGGTTTTTATGTAAACAAAAAGAAATCAAAGATACTGTGTAAAAATATGATTAAGTTAAAACAGCAGCAATTGATGGAAGTAACAGATTGTGAAGTAACAAATAAGGTGAAATATTTGGGAATTGAACTGACTGCAAAAATATAGATCTATTCAAGAATAATTATGAGAAATTATGGACTCAAATAGAGCATGATCTGGTCATAGGGGATCCTTGTTAGTAATTAAACAACTTCAATGACCAAATGGTGTGTATTGTAGATTGAGAATCCCATAAAGGATACCTTGCATCATCAGAAATTTATAGGGCTACACCTCATGTAGTTGCTGCACTCTCTTAAAGAGATATACACCTTATAAAAAGCACGAGTAATCAATATTATTATTGAGACCATTGGGTATTATAGAATTTGTTCTAAAGATCCATTCAGACTCTCTCTGTAATAACCTGTGATAAATATCGGACCCATCAGACGACCTAATTGTCAGGTCTGACATATGTTTCTTACGTGTTCTAACCAGAGAGACTCCATTTTAATCCTGTCAGTGTTTCAAGCTCTTCTTTTGCAGGTGACAAGCAGTCCAGCAACACTTATCTCAAAGAAGAGGAATGTTTTGACTACAGCCCTTCCAGCCTTGGGAAAGTTTCATTCTCTCAGCTTCAAGCCGCATGTTTTGAGAACTGTGGGGGGAGGATGGGATTTGCTGGGCTATGCTATTCTGTATCCTAACTTTTACCTTCATTTGTAACAACATCCGTGTACCAGCCAAGATATTGAATCTTGGCCAGTGGACTATAATGGTTGTTTATATTCAGTAAAGTCTTTTGAAACCAATGGACTCATGTCTAATTGCAAGAGATAGTCTGGATTGCAACTTTTAATAAGCCACAGTCTGACATTTTGTTATGAATCACATCTGTTCCAATGCCTAAACCGGGGCAGACGGATTCCAAGGGCGCTCCCAACAGGGACCCTTTGTTTGATCCCTACGCCTCCCCTGGTTCGGAAGGACTGGAACCTACAGCACCCGTCCAAGGAGGAATGGAGCCCAGACGTACTGCGCTGATTACCCTCGCACCTGATAGAGCTGAAGGTAGGCCCAGAGCGGTGGCAGAACCTCTGATATCCCTGCCTACGCCGAGGCAGTGGGTCTTGAGGCCGCGCGAGACGAGGGAAAGGAGGACAAGTGCAGTGTTTACCAAGTCGCAAATGGACGGGAAACGGAGTATCGGCTCTATCCCCGAGCATCCAGGTAGCCAACCGTGGTATCACTGGAATCGAGAAGCCGATCAACTCGAGTGGAACCGAAGAGCTGCAGAAGGTACCCAGATGTGGGAAACCTCCTGTCGCAATGTAATGAGTTGGGATTATGCAGAGAGTACCCCGTGGATGGGGCAACGTGAGCCAACCAAACAGAGTTGGATACAATTACAAAGCCGCACTTTGGCGGTTGATGCTGGAATTTCGGCGATAACTAGATTGGCCAAAGGAATATTGGCTGGGAGATCGGAAATAGAACAAGGTAACGAGGCTCAGGGCATGGGAGAAATTCGGCCTTGGCTTCGAGCTACAGCGTCTTATGCAGAATATATGGAAACTACACAAGTTCCCAGAGAAGCTCCCCAAGAGTATGCTGAATCGGGAGTGACAGCAGCCCCAGAACGGGTACAAATACTAGAAGAAAGACTCGGTACTATGGAGGAGAGCTTAGCACATACGGTTCATCTACTCTCCGTACTTGTTGTAGGAGGATCTGAGGAAGCCCCAGCCCAACTGGCAGGTGCTTCAAGCCGAGTTGTAGAACAAAATCTGGCTGCCCTGCAAGCTATGGTCCCGAAAGGACAACCGCTAATACTTCTTGATGACCAGCAACAGCCAGTACAACCACCGGATCAACCTCAGGGGCCGGCAGATGAGAGACCAGAGGAACTTCCCCTGGAGGAGCCGGGAGGACCTCGAGATGATGAGGAAGAGGCACCATTAGAACAGCCTCCAGAGCTACTGCAGGAGCAGCCCCAAGAACAACCGCAGGAGCAACCCCAAGAATTGCCGGCGGAGCAATCACAAGAACAGCCGCAGGAGCTACTGATCCGCCCGATACAGCCGCAAGAGGAGGCTCCGGTACTCCTGCCGCCGCCACGGGGGCAGCCACGGTTTCCAGGGCCTAGACTCCCTCCGCCGTTTAGACCGAGAGGTCCGCCTCCTCAAGACCCTCCAGCTCCGCAACCACTAAGGCCTCAGCCGAGGCTACAAGCACCTCCCATACCGAGACCCCAAGGGATCCCGCAGCCAAGGCCCCAATTTCCACCGAGGCAACTGATCCCACGCCAACCTGACTGGCAGCCAAGGCAGGAATTGGTGCCTGTACCATATTACCCACTCCCAGCACCATCTCCCAGACCTCAGGAGTTACCAATGGGATGGGTGAAGTTGGAAGCTACTTTCGATGGGGACCCCTCAAAGTTGGGATTTTTCCTAGTACAAGCCCTGCAATTTTTTAATCGTTGGGGACACTTGTTCGAAGACGAAGCTAGTCAAATCGAGCATTTGGGATCCCGATTGCAAGGAAAAGCTGCGGAATGGTATGTAGCATTATATGACTTGGGGGCTCCAGAATTAGATTCCCTACAAGGGTTAGTAAATGCACTCCGAGCGCAATACAAAGACCCACTAGAGGAGAGTAGAGCCCGAACGGAATTACAATCGATCAGGCAAGGTAGCATGTCGGCTAGAGACTATGTTACAAAATCCCGACAGCTAGCTGCCAAATGCCCAAGGTGTGAGGAATCCACCAAAATAATCATGTTTAAGCAAGGCATGGATCCCAGACTGTTAGATCGAGCCCTTATGCAAGATAATCCCCCCACACTCTTGGGTTGGATTCAATTGGCTTGTGAGGTAGAAAACCGGATGCAAGAAGTGCGTCTGGTTGAGCAACAGCAATCGGGCGGCCACCGGCGAACCTCCATAATCGTCAGAGGGGGCAGACGGGCAGGATACGCAACTAGAGGAGCGAGAGATGCTAGATGGCAACAAGGATTGTGTCTACAGTCTGGTCAAAGCGGCCACTTCGCAGCATAATGTCCCTTCCGGCCTGTGCAAATAACTCTGTTCCCGCCAAGGCATCCAGCCCCTACCACCCTTTCTCAGCCGTCTCGCCCAACGCCCGCTCCGTGAACTTCGCGAGGGAGAGGTACGTTCAGAAGAAATCCTCCCGAAAAGGGATTAGAGCTGGAGAAAGTTATGGACTTTGACCCAACCACTCTAATCGGCGAAGAGGCGCCTGAAAGTCCCAGTTCGGGCAACGAGATGGATCTGTCGTAAGCGGACCCTAACGGCAGATCAACACTCAGTCAGTTCCCATAGTGGATAGACCTCAAGGGTCCATACTATTCATGCCTGTTACATTAGTTAATCCTGAAAGACAGACTCATATTCGGGTGCAAGCGCTCATCGACTCTGGATGCTCCAGAAATATAATTGCACCAGCTTTAGTGAATGAATTAGTGCTCCCAATAAGAGAACTTGAGAATCCAGTCATTTTTGAACAAATGGATGGCACTAATATGAATCCAGTCACTACCGAAACAGTACCAGTCATTACAGGCATGGGACAACACTGGAAAACAAGATCATTTGTAATTAGCTCTACAGCAAAATACCCATTAATTTTGGGAAGCAGATGGTTGTGGGATCACAACCCGGACATTAATTGGGCAGCTGGAAGTGTCATCTTCAAAACAGATACTTGCAAATCTCATTGTTGGGACCAGAATTGGGGTAAGAATCCTACCCTTATAGAACAAGCCCTCCTGACCCAGGAGGAAATTAACCAAATACCCAAACAGTACAGAGCCTATTTACAAGCTTTCTCCGAAGAAGAGGCCAACACCTTACCTCCCCATAGAAGAAACGATTGCGCAGTGGAACTCATCCCAGGAGCCACCTTACCTAAAGGTAGGCTTTATCCCATGAGCCCAAATGAGAGAGAGGAGCTTCGGAAATTCATTGACACTAATCTTCAAAGGGGATTCATCCGACCAGCGAACAGCCCCCATGCTGCTCCAGTACTGTTGGTTAAAAAGAAGGATGAGAGATTGAGACTGTGCACGGACTTCAGAGGACTTAATGCAGTCTCCTCCACAAACGCCTATCCCATTCCTCTCATCAGGGATCTACTCAACGTCGTGGCCCAAGGTAAGATCTTCACAAAATTGGACTTAAAAGATGCTTATTTCCACGTTCGTATACGAGAGGGGGATGAGTGGTAAAACCACGTTCAATACGCCATTGGGACAGTATGAATATTTAGTTATGCCTTTTGGCTTGTCCGGGGCCCCTTCAGTTTTCATGTCCATGATCAATAAAGTATTGCACAAATTCTTGTACAAAGGAGTAGTGGTTTACCTAGACGATGTGTTAATTTACTCTGATTCTGAAGAACATGTTCGCCTAGTGCAGCAAGTATTGACTACCCTCATGTGTAATAATTTACCCATCAAACTGTCTAAATGTAAATTCCACAAAACAGAACTTACCTATTTGAGATATTACATCTCAAAAGATGGGTTAAAAATGGATCCGGGCAAAGTAAAAGCTGTTCAAGACTGGCAAACCCCCACAACTCGTAAAGAACTGTAATCCTTCCTAGGGTTTGCCAATTTTTATAGAGAATTTATACAAAACTTTGCCCAAATAACTCTCCCCCTTACTGAACTTCTAAAAACCAAAGACAATGGGGAGCAAGCTAAAAAACCAAAAGCTAAACTGAATTGGACTCCACAATGCCAATTAGCCTTTAATCGATTAAAGCAGCAATTCGTATCCGAACCAGTGCTACAGCACCCCGATGAAAATCGCCCATTCATAGTGCAGGTGGATGCCAGTGATACGGCGACTGGAGGCGTCCTGCTCCAGCGGGGGACATACAATATCCTCAAACCCTGTGCATACCTCTCCAGCGGATGACGCGCTTTTTTTAGCCAATGCCTTCAAGTGGAGAGCGCCGCTTTTACAGCAAATGCCTCCTTCTCCCACACATTCCAATTTCTCTGCTTCAGTAAATTTACGGGAGAGGTATACACAGGGTTTGAGGATATTGTCTGTTCCCCGCTGGAGAAGGATGCCTCCAATCGCCATATCGCTGGTGTCCACTTGTACTATGAACGGGCGATTTTCATCGGGGTGCTGCAGCACTGGTTCGGATACGAATTGCTGCTTTAATTGATTAAAGGCTAAACAGATAACACAGAGAACTTAAAGATGTTATTACCAATGGAGCATCCAAAATTGTATTTTTTATTCTTGATCTGTGCTCCTGTATATGTATTTTTAAGGGTTTTGTGGTACTACCAATGTAAATTTTCAAACAAGGGCATTGGATGACATATATCACATTAGATGTTGAGCACGTTGAGAAATCTGAATTCTTAAAGGTGAAGTTACTGTGAGGGTTTACAATGACAGATGCTTTAGCCGAAAACTTACATACGCTACAGTGTCCACAGGGGAAATGGCCATTAGGTCCCAGGGTTGTTAGATGTGTCTCCTCATATTTTATGTGTACCAATATGTCTTTTAAAAATACGTATACAGGAGCACAGATCAAGAATAAAAATAAAAATTTGGATGCTCCATTGGTGTCCCATTTTATAGAGAATCACTTTTTGAAGATTCTGTACAAGTGGTTTCTTCTGAAGAAGTCAAACATCACTTCTGAAGAAGTCAGACATCACGTCTTTTCCCATATGGACATATAAAGAAAGAAGATACAATCACAATATGTTTATGGACTAGAAAAGTTGTTACTTACTTGCAAAAAATTTCCTAGCAATTGATACTTTTGTATAGGAACCAGTATTTATTGCAATAAGCTGTTTGGATTTATTATATTATGTATGGTGCATTTATTGAAACTTGGTGTTCAATGTCAAGCTACTTTATGAACTTTTCCTAGAAATTTTACTGTTACATATTGTATACATAAGATTGTATTCATTGTCTATATAACAGAGCACTTTCAGCACTTTAAAAAGTTTTCAAATTGACACTTATGAATTATGTTTAAATTTTTGTAGTTGTTACCCTCCAGTAGGTGGTGGCCTTCCTTCCTTTGTAGTTTTGTCCAGGGGAGCCCTTCTCTTTGTTTGCCAGCCTAGCACTGAATCTGCATGTAGGAAGGGGAAGGATCAGACTGACAGTACTTCTTTGCAAAAGGGCCAGGGAGAAGGAGGGCAGGACAAGTGCGCTGGGCTTCAGTGGGCACAAGGAACTGGAGACATCTCCCCCCCCCCCCGCATTCTGACTTCTTCCAGTGTGTAAAGGTCCTTGAATCTATCACCATCAGCATTCACAAGACCCTGTGCAGGGTCTGTAAGCTGGGCAGAATCTGTGCTTTCATTTGGGTACTTTCACAATGCACCCTCTGCCCCCCAGGATAGTTACATGCTCATGAATCACTCTGGGCTATTTCTAAGGAACACTTTAACCTGGTTTTCAAAAGAAAGAAATACAAGGCAGCTCTGTTCATTTTTGTACACCGTGAGAATTGCCAAGTGACATCGCCAGGCACAAAGAACAGCCCAGCAGTATCTTGTGCCTTGAACATGTTTGGTGGGTGTAGTTAAACAGCACAGAGACAGTGACAGGGCTCACCAGCCAGGAGGCAAGAGCAGGAGGAAAGCAAACCTGCATGACTAGGGCTGGCCCTCAGTGCCCCTGTCTTAAAAGGGGGACCTCATGTGATAAAAAACTACAAATCAATTAAAAATGGTATCAGCAGACATGGATTAAATTAAAACCCAGGGAAGCCGTCACTTGTAGTTGCCCTCTGAGTGATGGATGCTAGTATGACAGAATGATCAGCACACGGAGGTAAAATCAGCACATGTGGTAAAAAAGGGATCCTTTTCTTTCTTAACCAAAAAGTAGAATTTATTTATAAGTATATATATGTGATGGCTGCAGAATATTGATAAGCATACTGGTTTCAGAATAAGTTCATAACCTTAGTGGTTTCAAAAATAGTTATCGAGTCTTGACAGTATATTCATAGGCCCAGTCATAAAGACTAATTTTCCACACAGATCTTCACTAACAGCATAAATACTCCTCTCATCCCACAAACACATATGCACTCAGGCTTTTCTATATAGTTTGCCTGACCTAGATAGAATAATCTCTCTCTGAGATACACACAGACTGATCCAGGCTCATATGCAGTTTGACCGACTTAGACAGAATTTCCAAGAACTCCACACAGTTTCACTGAACTTGACAGAAAGAACAGTTTCTCTCAGCACACTGGCTAAGAACTCCAGGTTACTCTGCCCCCAGAGTACAGCTACCGTCCAATCATAGCACATTCCACTTACCTATCCCGCTCCCCTCTTTCTTACTTCAGAGGCTTGCATTTAAACCAACAGTAACCAATATTCCAGTTTATCTGGTGGATTTAATAGGTTATTTATTTGGTTGGTTGATTGGTTGGTTGGTTGATTTTTAGCCCTCCCTCCCCACGAATGGGCTCTGGGTGAGGTACAATAAAATGCTCAATGAGCATTTAAAATATATACACATATATAAATAGATTTTTAAAATGCAGAAAACATAATTACATAAATACCTAAAACAGCATATCAGATAGCGGCCCCCTCCAATTTCCCCAATCCGAACATAAACAAACCAAGAGGAGTGGGTGGGGGGCATAGTTTGATAATATTCTGGTGACAGCACTTATAGGGGGCAGATAACTTTGTTGCGCTCCTGGCGGGAGACCGGTAGGAAGGCTCCTAAGCAATCAGAGTTTAGTGCTGCTAGCATGAAGGGAATACAAGACATGTAGTGTAGCGTTTGTTGTTTGTATGTTGCTCTTCCCCTTTCCCCAGTCCCCCCTTCCCTTTTTTTTCCTCTCCCCCTTATACTTTTATAGTTTTTTGTAGTTTTTTATGTTAGATATTAAAAATAAAAAAAAAATTCAAAATAAATAAATAAATAAATAGCTGTTTTGGTTGCAATAAATTAAAATAAATAAATAAATAAATGAATAAAGAGTTTAGTGCTGCTAGTTAGCATCTTCAGCATGAGCGTTTCGTTAAAGACATAAAATGAAATACACTGAACCCCAAATAACTTAAAACTCATTCTCACATATATAAAGTTCTAGGTGTAATTTTCCTAGACCTAGGCTGTCAACAGATTAAGAACAGTCTTGTCAATTTTCTTTTGTCTCTGAGATGGTGTGATAATTCAATGATCTGTTTTAGAGAGTACTGCTGATAATTATTGCTCTGAATTTGCTGAAATTCCTTGAGCTCATGTAGATGTTTTGAAATTGTTTATTCTACAGCTACTTAGGTAAAAAGGTAAAAGTAGTCCCCTGTGCAAGCACCGAGTCATTACTAACCCATGGAGAGACGTCGCATCACGATGTTTTCTTGGCAGACTTTTTACGGGGTAGTTTGCCATTGCCTTCCCCAGTCATCTACACTTTACCCCCAGGAAACTGGGTACTCATTTTACTGACCTCAGAAGAATGGAAGGTGGAGTCAACCTTGAGCCGGCTACTTGAACCTGGCTTCTGCCAGGATCGAACTCAGGTCGTGAGCAGAGTTTGGGCTGCAGTACTACAGCTTACCACTCTGCGTCATGGGTACTTACCCAGTTGTTAAAAACTGAGATGACATACCAGAGCTACATAAATTCTCTTTAAAGTTTGCTTTGATGCACAGTGGTGGTGGTTGTTACCCCACCTACTTCTAGGAACAACCACAAAGAATTGTGTAGCAAATATTTTTCACTATTTGGTCCATTGCAGAGCAGGGAATAGCAACAGCCATGACCATAACATATGTAAACTATGGATGTGCAATTCAGGTTTCCAATTCAGGTTTTTAACCCAAATCAGGCCTGATTTGGAAGGATTTGGGATTCTTGAATTGGCCTCAACATTGCTGATTTATATCACTTCAGGAAGCTTCGGGCAAAGCGGCATCCATTTTCTGGGTTTTCGTCAACTTCACTGTGTACAATCTTTTGGTACAAACTTTTTAGAAAGACAAAGTGCCTTTATGCACTGTGTGGATAGGAAAATGTGTGTTTTTGAACCTTTCTTTGCCTAAGCCCACTGGAGTACGGGTGTGCACTGCCAAAAAAATCAGGTTTCAGGGGGGAAAATTCAGGGGGGAAATCCGGAATTACCAGAATCCTGAAGCAGCAAGCCGCTTCGGGATTCTGGTATTTAGCTCGCTTTGGTACGCTCCGAAAAGATTTGGAGCATACTGAAGTGAGGGGGAGCAACCCCCCCTGGGGCAACCCCACCCCCCACCACACTTACCTGGCAGGCAGGGAGAGGGGAGGCCAATCTCTGGGCAGCGGGGAAACGCAGAGCCAGCTCCTCCGCCACCACTTCTGTCTCCACAGCAGCCAGCTGAGCGATGGGGAAGTGCAGAGGTGGCTCCTGTGGGCCGCGCTGCCTCATCCACCGCCACAGCAGCCATCTGGGCAGCAGGGAAGCGTGGAGCCACCTCCTCTGCTGCTGTAGCAGACAGCT
The DNA here is from genome assembly GCF_028583425.1 of Eublepharis macularius. Classification (NCBI taxonomy): domain Eukaryota; kingdom Metazoa; phylum Chordata; class Lepidosauria; order Squamata; family Eublepharidae; genus Eublepharis; species Eublepharis macularius. The sequence goes on along the minus strand of NC_072794.1, from coordinate 84,874,365 downwards.
GGGCAGCGGGGAAGCACAGAGCCGGCTCCTATGGCCCTTCCTGCTCCTCAAATGGCCGCCACAGTGACCATTTGAGGGTCAGAAAGGGCCTTTTCAGCCTCCTCTGCTGTTGCGCAGGCCCACAGGGCAGCGGAGAAGGCCGGAGCTGCCTCCACCAGCCCTTCCTGCCCCTCAAATGGCTGCTGCGGCTGGCCCCGATTAGGAAAACCGGAATCTTTACAGATTGGGTCCGATTTGGGCATTTTTACAAACTGGAAACCCGAAGCACACACCCCTACACTGGAGCCACCATCCCCCCTGAGCCATTCAAGTGCTTTTTAAAAAAATGATAGTTGTTATATCTCTACTTTGCAATAACTTTATAATTGTCTATTGCTGTGATCTGATAGCTCCTTTGAATTTTCAACTTTCATTTTTTTTAAGTCTCTAGCCTTTCTTGTGGAGATATGAGAGAAAAGGTGCACTACTTATATTTTTCCAATGAAACGAGCTAGAAAATTTTTTTAAAACCCTGGTAATTCAGAGGAATTAATAGATCATGGTGATAGATCATTATTGCATTATTGTGCTATAGCAATCTAATAGCTGCCAGTTTCAAAAAGATCCCTCAAAAGCCCTCCAGTGGTGGGAGGAAAGTGTGGGGGAAACTGCTGTGTGAAGCTTCTATTGCACCTTCTTTCCCTTTATCTCTTTGCAATGAAAAGGGTTAGAGACATACTATTTAAAATATGACATCTAGAAATTCAGAGGAACATGCAGATTGTGGCAAAAGATCATTATAATAATATTGTGCTATTTCACAATAGCAATTACCAATTTTTTTAAAAAGCATGAAAGAGTCCTTTGGTGCTGCAGCAGGGGGGAAATGTAGGGGAAACGGTGGCTGAGAGAGAAAAGTGTGCACAAAAGTTCCTTGCAATGCTCCATTACCAATGCAAAAGCCTCTGCATTTGCAGTGGTAATGATGGGGAAATGGGGAATCCTCACTTGCAGATGCAGCAAAGGTAGATGGCAAAACTGTTCCTTTAATGTTTGGAATTTGCAACTGATTAAGACAGTCAGATACAATACAGCAAAGGGCTATCACATATACTACTAACTGAGTAGAAAATTTCTTGTCATACTGCAGCACCAGGAACATGAGGAAAGCTACATTCTGTTCCAACTTCTTTGTTTCCTAAAGGTACAGTATCCCTGTCTGCAGCTGGTCACTATTGGAGCTCTATCTCTATCTATGAGCCACTATTAGCAAAGAAAGGCATGCTACAAAATGGGACTGTGGACAATTTTGTGATGTATGAATTCAAATCAGACATGGAAAGGTGGCTAAATTAATTCCAGAAGGACCCCCCTCCTGAAGCCTAATGTGTTTGTTTGCTTCATTGAGACCCCAGCTTTCTCCACAGTGGGGACTCAAAGCAGCTTACATCATCTTCCGGCAGCTTACGTCCTCTTCGCTGCCGGAATCGCCGGGCTCCTTGGTATACAGAGGAGCTGCGGCAACAGAAACGGGAGCTAAGACGACTTGAACGCGTGTGGCGGCGATCTCGTGACGAGGAAGCAAGAACATCTTATAGGCTGTTTATGAAGTCCTATGAGATGGCAGTGAAAGCTGTGAAGAAAGAGTATTATGCAGCTTCCATCGCATCAGCTAGCTCTCGCCCAGCTAAATTATTTAATGTGGTCCGTTCATTGGTCTCCCAATCAGGTGGAGACCATCAAAAGTTGAATTTGGAGATAAGCTGTGAGGCTTTTGCGAGCTTTTTTACTGATAAGATCTTGCTTCTCCGCCGCGACTTACCAGCCACAGTTGATACAGTAAATGAACTAGAGGCCCCTTGGCCGTCTTCGGGACCCATATTAGATCATTTCAGCCCTCTTTTCGGGGAAGAGGTGGACAGGATTCTGCATGTGGTACGGCCTACCACGTGCCCCTTGGACCCGTGCCCGTCATGGCTGGTGAAAGCCAGTGTTGAGGGGCTTCGGGATTCCTTGGAGGCGATTATAAACCTGTCCTTGAGCTCTGGGGTTTTTCCCAAGGCGCTGAAGGAAGCTGTGGTACGGCCTCTTCTGAAGAAATCATCATTAGATCCTGTTGACCTGCTCAATTACCGACCAGTTTCCAACCTTCCGTTTTTGGGGAAGGTGATTGAGCGGGCGGCAGAGAAGCAACTGCAGAATTTCCTGAAGGAGACCTCAGCCCTAGACCCCTTCCAGTCTGGTTTCCACCCGGGACATGGGGTCGAGACATTGTTGGTCGCCCTCACAGACGATCTCCGCAGACATCTGGATCAGGGCGGATCAGCACTGCTGATTTTGCTGGATCTGTCAGCACCGTTTGATACGGTCGATCATGAGCTTTTGACCCACCGCCTTGCCGATGTGGGGATTCAGGGGACAGCACTGCAGTGGCTGGCCTCCTTTCTCCATGATCGGGGACAGAGGGTGGCGCTCGGGGAGAGGGTGTCATCTCGTAGGCCACTGGTTTGTGGTGTGCCACAGGGAGCAATACTCTCTCCATTATTATTTAATATCTATATGCGCCCCCTCGCCCAGCTGGTGCGGAGTTTCGGGCTTGGGTGTCACCAATACGCGGATGACACCCAGCTTTATCTGTTGTTGGACAGGCAGCCTGGATCGGCCCCTGATGCCCTGGAGCGTGCTTTTGAGGCTGTGGCTGGTTGGTTGAGACAAAGTCGGCTGAAATTGAATCCCACGAAGACGGAGGTCCTGTATGTGGGTCGTGGGGAGATGGCTTTGGGACCTCAGCTTCCTACACTTGATGGGGCAGCACTTACACTGGCCCCGAGGGTTAGGAGCCTGGGGGTGATTCTGGATTCCTCCTTGAAGATGGAGGACCAGATCACTGCAGTTGCCAGGTCTTCCTTTTATTATCTTCGGCAGGCCAGGCAGCTTGCCCCTTATTTGTCTCCCCGTGACATGACTACAGTGGTCCAAGCAATGGTCACCTCTAGGTTGGATTACTGTAACGCGCTCTACGCTGGGCTTCCCATGGGCCTGATCCGGCGGTTACAGCTGGTACAGAATGCAGCAGCGCGGGTCATTGCTGGAGCACCGGTGTGGGAGCATATTACACCGGTGCTACGCCGGCTGCATTGGCTGCCAGTGGAGTACCGAATCAGGTTCAAGGTTTTGGTGTTAACCTACAAAGCCCTACGCGGACTGGGACCGACGTATCTGAGGGACCGTATCTCACCATATGAGCCCCGGAGGACTCTCCGCTCTGGCGGAAAACATCTTTTAAGTGTCCCTGGCCCTAGGGAGGCCCGCCTGGCGTCGACCAGGGCCAGGGCCTTTTCAGTCCTGGCCCCGACCTGGTGGAATGCTCTGTCTTGTGAGACAAGGGCCCAGCAAGATTTGCTTGCATTTCACCGGGCCTGTAAGACAGAGCTATTCCGCCAGGCATATGGCTAACGCCGGGCAGTGCCCGCCCCCCCCGTGAAGGGGGGGTTAAACCATCACCCCTATGCAAACACAGAAGCTTATATGAACCACTATGCAGCATGAATTGTTATATTTAATGTTTTTAAATGTTTTTTAAATGTATTATTTAATGTTTTTAAATGTTTTTAAACATGTTTGTATTTGTTATCCGCCCTGAGCCTGCGAAAGCGGGGAGGGCGGAATATAAATATAATAAATTAAATTAAATTAAATCATTCCCTTTGCCATTTTATCCTCACAACAACCCTCTCAGGTAGGTTAAGCTGAGAGTGAATAACTGGCCCAGGGTGACTTGGCAAGATTCTGTGGCAGAATGGGCATTTAAACCTGGGTCTGCCAGATCCGAGTCTAAAACTCTAACCACTACACCCCACCGGTGCCATTAGTTGCCATCTTGCTCTCTATTGACTGCTTTTGAATGTTGCAAAGCTGGCCTTATGAGCCTTTGTGCTGGGCCATTCCAGCACCACTTTCCTAATGTACACAGACATCCGGACATGTGTAAGTACTTGCATTATCTTGTACATGCTCATAGCTGCAAGGCTCTTTGAAGGTCTTCTGGATGGAAGGCCTTTTATAAATGCAGAATGACATTTCTGCTATTAGCCTCTAAGTAAGGGTGGTGAGGTGAATTACTGTCGATTAGCCTGACAATATTACAGTGGCATTTAAGCTGAGGGAGAAGAGCTCCTTTGAGGTTAAGAATATAAGGCCTGTATTCATTAACAAAAATGGGGGCTTTTTTTTTTTTTTTTGCAAGAGGACATGAACAGGGCATATGGGATGTTGAACAACAGGAAGAAAATGGATTCCAAATCCTCCCAGTAGAAATGAGAGGCTCAAATACTTAAGAGCAGACATTGAGGCCAACAAATGACCAAGCACAAAAAGAGTGCAAAGAGACATTTCTTTACACAGGAGGCAATGAATGAGTGAACAGGGACAGATCTCTATTAGCCCATAATCGCAGACACAGCTGAGAACATAAGCAAGAGCAAGGCCAACAAGCACTTACAAGAAAGAAACATGACAGGATGCAGGCACAATAGAAAAGGGGGACAGGGTTCCATGGCCTCCTCCAGGCCTGAACTGTTACTCTTGCTTAAAATTACATTAATCATGCTGACTGTGGTCAAGGCACCTGGATACTGTTGGAGCAGCGACAGCCTGCTAAGAGTCTAGTAGTTACTGTAAATACGGCTGAAAAAGTAGTTTAGTCCACTTGTACTCTAGGGGGAGCTGTGGAGCATTCTCTAGTGTTTAGGGCTTATTAAATATTTCCTCTTGCTGTTCAATCTACCTTTTGTTGTTTTTATCTCTCTGTTGTGTGTTAGTATGTGTAGTGCTTGTGTTTTGAAGGCCTCTCTGTTGCATTAATTGCCTGCAGTCAGTTATTGTCTTTTGCTAAGATCCTATTGCAGTAAATTCGTTGAAAACAAATTCCAAACTTTGTTTGGGCTGGAAAGAAACCCAGAGTTAAAATGAAAGTACTCTATGCTGCAAAAGAAAGAGGAGGATTACAATTACCAAATTTTAAATTATACCATGAAGCGGTATGTCTGGACTGGCTAAAGGAATGGATGATATTCAAGAATTTGAAGTTGTTAGCACTGGAAGGATATAATAAATTATTTGGATGGCATGCATATCTATGGTATGACAAAGTAAAAGCAGACTTTATGTTTTTACATCATTATGTAAGAAGTTTTTTTGCCATATGGACTAAATACAAGAAATATATGGAAGAGACTATACCAATGTGGATTATCCCTGCGGAAGTAGTAAATCCAAGAACAGAATATGCAGGGGAAGACTGGTTGACATATAAAGAAATTCTTGAGATAAAACAGAATAATTATATGCTTAAAGGTAATGATGAATTGCCATTCCAATATGGATGGTTTCAATATATGCAGATAAAAGATTTGTATGAGAAAGACAAGAGGAAAAATGGTTTTAGACTACAAAATGCTGAGATTGAGAATTGTTTGCTTCAGGGAGGGAAGAAAATGATTTCTAAAATATATAAGATACTATTGAAATGGTTCACGGAGGAGGAGGTTGTTAAAGTTCAGATGGTTAAATGGGCAATAAACTGTAATAGGGAAATTCCAATGGAAGCTTAGGAAAAGGTATGGAAAAATGTAGTTAAAATTTCAGCATGTACCACGGTGCGTGAAAATGTTTATAAAATGATGTATAGATGGTATTTAACACCGAAGAAGTTGGCCAATGGTAACAGATGTCTGATAAATGTTGGAAATGTAAACAGCATGAAGGTTCATTCTATCATATGTGGTGGACTTGAGATAAGGCAAAAGCGTTCTGGAGGGATATAGTTAAGGTTATGTCGGATATTTTACAAAGGAATATAAATAAAACCCCAGAATTGTTGTTATTATGCATGAACCTAGAGGACTTTGATAAAATGGACAGAGTTATGGTATTTTATATGATTACGGCGGCCAGAATGTGTTATGCACAGTTGTGGAAGACTCAGGAGATACCATCTATGGAGGATTGGATTTTGAAAGTTCTGAATATGGCAGAAATGGACAACTTAACAAGGAAATTGAAAGAACAAAAAGAATTGGAATATATATTAAGCTGGGAAAAATTTAAGAAATATGTGGAGAAAAAGTGGGACATGAAGGGGAAATTGTGGTCTTTGGATAGTTGTTAAGGGGAGATAGAAACTTACTTAAGGTTAAAAGGGGGTATATTATTATATTTTAATGGTATAGTATAGAGTTAGAGAGTTACAGTATTGTAGTAGTTTAAATTTAAGAGTAAGATAGTATAATTATTTGGGAAAGTATAAGATTGAATAACAAGATTGTATGGGTAATAGTAAGTATATATGATATTTTAGGGATGTAATAGAAGTAATAGATTTATAATACAGATAATAGGGAGTTAAGGAATAGTATATTTTATATATATATATGTACTTATTATATGGTTATATAATTTTCATACTCTTAATTTAGATAAGTATTATATTATGATAGTTAATATAAGTAAATAGACTAGATATATATGATATATATTATTATAGATTTTAGGATATGATATATTCTTTAGATTAAGTTGGGGATGGATAACTGTTGGGAGTCACCAGAAAAAGGGGGGGGGGAAAGGATGGGGAAAATGTAATGGGGTAGAAAATGGTAATGACTTGTATGTTTATATTTGTTAACCCATCCAATAAACTTTTTTTTAAAAAAGAAAAGAAAAAAAAAGAAAACAAATTCCGAAGTTGGTTGTTGTGGGTTTTCCGGGCGGTATTGCCGTGGTCTTGGCATTGTAGTTCCTGACGTTTCGCCAGCAGCTGTGGCTGGCATCTTCAGAGGTGTAGCACCAAAAGACAGCGATCTCTCAGAGAGATCTCTGTCTTTTGGTGCTACACCTCTGAAGATGCCAGCCACAGCTGCTGGCGAAACGTCAGGAACTAACATGCCAAGACCACGGCAATACAGCCCGGAAAACCCACAACAACCATCGTTCTCCGGCCGTGAAAGCCTTCGACAAATTCCAAAGTGTAGCTTGGATTATTTTCTGAACTCTGTCAACAGATAGAAAATGAGGGATGGGCAAGAACAGATTTGCATGTGGTGTAACTTTCTCTGTTTACCCTGGATTGGATTGGTGTACAACTGTGCAAATAATCATGTACAGATGAGAGGCGGTATTGCTACATTAAGCAGAGAATGACCCTGTTGAGCATTTGATATTTGTACCTGTATGTGTAATAATTGCATGTGTATCAGTTTCAGATAACTGTCAAGTTAGTCCTCTTGTAACCTTAAGAGTTACACATTTGACGTACTCTACACAAGGTCAGAGATACACTTCAGCGAACCTGATGCAGGTGTAATGAAAAAGCATACCCAGCTCAGGTTAAGGGCCACTCAGGTTTCTGTATGTCATAACCTTTTGGTTCTAAATGGACATTGGGCATGACCTGATGCTAGTGAGCCAACTGAAATTAAGCATTTATACCTGGCGCCTCAGGGGTCAATGTGCACAATTTATTTATGTTTTCCTGGGATACCTACTGAAAACTGCTTGGAGACTACAGAAGTGCTTGTAAAGGGAAAATGGGAGGGGAGTAGAACACATACGCGTGTGCACACTTGGGATGCACTTTGCTTTAAAAAGTTCTGAAGCCTCATCCTCAAACGGTTCTCCCCCCTTCAAGACAGACCTCTCTCGTACTCAGTCAGATTGACAGATACACTGGATCCAACAGCACTATACATCAGAGGGGGGGGGGGAAAGGCCTAAGAAACCCTTTACTGACCAGTCTTTTGTGATGTAGTCCTATTTCCTTTTTAAACAGGCCCTCCTGAAAAGTTCTGTTTTATACAGTTTGTGAAATGTGAGGAGTGTGGGAGCCTTCCTGATCTTCTGAGTCAGGCCACTGAACAGGGAGTGGCTACTACAAAGAAGACACATGTATGGGCAATTGTTGATCTTGCCCATCTGTAAGATGGCATCTGCAGAAGGCTTTCCTCGGATGAGTGAAGTTGTTGCAGTGGGTCTAGGTTGGTGGACCCAGTCAGTGTGTGAAAGAGCAGTGATTAAAATGAGAGTATCTGCATCGTAACATTCATGTATCTGCATTATAATAATGATAGTAATATTCATAGTATTGTAAGACAACAGCTATGTGCACTTAATTTTCAGCTCATTGCATCTTCTTATATGACCAGATATGCATGTGGTAGGATTGGATGCCCTTGACTAACCATCTTTATCTGATCGGTAACATAATTTAGACTGGGTTATGCATATGTATGTTGATGCAGTTACACAATCACCTATGGGCAGTGCTTTTTCTGTAAAAAAAAAAAAAGAGGACAGTACTTATGTATAATACCCTCCCCTTTTAATATCCAATTTGATGAAAAGTTCCAGAAAACATGAAACCTTAGCTTGCTTTGTGCTATCATGGTTGATCTTAATAAAAGTATAACATTGGCTTTCTGTTTTGTTTTTTGCCTTTTGCTCAGAAGGCCGGTGGTTACAGCAACTGCTGCGGGCCAAAATATTTCACTGCTTCATGCTAAGAAAATTCAGAATTTTTCTTTCTCTCTGTCAGGCACAGAAATCAGACTCTCCCCTATATAAACTGTGTATATGCAGAGTGAGATTTAGCAGGCAGCATAACATGGAAAAAAGGAGAATGATGTAAGCTACATGGGAAGAAAAGTAGGGTATAAATTAAGTAAACAACTCTATGAACTTGCTCCAGTGATCTTAGTATAAGATCCAACTCAGTCTATTCATTGCAATGAGAAAAAGTGAGCAAGAGCCTCCGAAGTAAAATGAAAGGATGCCAATACCCCAAGCTAGTTGATAGTGCATTACTTTCCCCTGCAAACCAATAGACTTCCTTCTACTCAAAACTGTACTTTTAAAGTGACCCTCTTTCCCTGCCAGACCACTTTCAATATCTGTTCTTCCACCAGCAACCCTCAGGTTCTTTCAGATCCACATAGATTCACCTCTCCAATATACTTCTCTGTTATTTTTGTGGCCAAGCCTTTCCAAGACATATAACATGGATTCATACCAGGGTAATAGCAAGACTAGTCTAGTAGAATGCACTCTACATAGGTTTTCCCTCAAAGTCAACTAAAGCCTTTGCATGATGCAAAATGCCGCAACTCAATTGTTGTCAGTAGCTAGGCAGAGCATGCATATTTCTCCTATTCTCTTATTCTGTAGTCATTGTATTGGCTATCTATCTTCTGCAAACTATGCAAAATGGAATTATTCTGTGGGGCTTTTCCACTCAGGTAAGAGGGCTGTGCTGTAAGAAATGGTCCAGAGAGATGTTTGAGTAAAGGGACAGGGCAGTACTCAGTAGTGAATATTATCTGTCGATATACATTTGCTCCTACTGGGTTGTTTCTGTGTCATTTAAGATGTCATGTCAAATTACTTATGCTTTGCTTCAGCAATATTTCTCTATTTTGAATTATACTTCTTTTCAAATTTCTGCAATCCATACTGTATTGTACTGTTTATTGAATGTCCTAGCCATTGACTGTATTGACTTTGAAAAAGGCAAGACTGCAAACAGTGAAAAAGGCAGACAACAAACAACATATACATTTTAAAAAAACATGAGTATGACTGCAAGGCAGATGCCTCTCATTTTAGCAATTAATCATTCAGTGATTCACTTAATCACTTTCTGCAATGCTGGTTTGTGCATGCCCAACTCCCATTCCAAATTATATTATAGGATGCATTTCTATACACTCGCACACTCCATTTATTTCCCCTCAGCAAATGTCCAGCATACAATTCTGTTCCCTGATGGGGAAATTTACCCTATCTATTAATTCTACACCAAAGCAGCAGCTGGGAGGCAGCAGTTCTCAGTAGCACAAGTGGGATAGTGGAGAGAAGAAGAGAGAAACTTGAGGCCAGCGTTGTGTGGCAAAGAAGGAGGATGGTTTCAGTTGCTGCTGGAGAGAACAGGAGGAGCATGGTGCATTCACTGCACGTGCTGCCTTGGACCGTGCACATCAGCTTCTTGCAGCTGCAGCCAGGCCTGCAATGGGGGGTGGCTGTCTGCACAGACAAGCTAAAGCCCCCCTCCATCCCTCCTGGCCTCTTCAGTCATCTGCACGTGGCTTCTCTCCCTGCTGGCCATCACAGCCTCACCTCTATAGCCAACTCCTCCTTGGAAGGTGCAGAAGTGCCTAAATGCCCCCTCACCTTCATTCCTTACCCTGTCCAGGTAGCCCTGACCTGCCTGCAGCTCATTGCCAGCCTGAAGAAGTCAGGGGAATGCCTTCTTCTCTTGCCACCGAGTAGCCATGACACCCAACCAAAGAGGACGTTAGAAAACTAGAAGGGCCATTTAAAAGGTGCCTTTATGCTGTACTGGTGAGTAACAGCAGGAAAAAAGCTCTACCGATGGGCATGGTATGTACTGATCAACACCACCCAATGTGTTTGTGTATTTGCACCTTGAGAAGGTTAATTATCTCTCTTAAGTGACCTCAGTTGTCAGCTCTTCTACCTGGTCTGAAGCTGACAGCTATATATGTAGCAATTAATTCAAATAAGCATGCACACACTCACACAAATGCATGTTTTCTTAAAGAAGCTTAACATAGTTGGCAAATATACTTCTTAATTACTGTTTCCACGACCGAAGCATAAACAGCAAATATTTCACTCATAAATCTTTAATTGACCAGCATGTTGATCCAACAAACATTGATTCAATCAGGATCCTAATAACAAAGCTTCTCTTCAGATTAATTCCTTTTTACCTTTTGCTGTGTCTGTGCAACTGCAAATATCAGTGTATCAGCCCAGCACAAAGTCTGGGCTTTATTTCAGCGTCTTACATGGATTCCCTTGACTTACGTTAAACAGTTTTCTTTCTGTGTGTCTGGATCTCCTTCTGGGATATGGAGTTCTTAAAAATGTGCAGAATGAAAAGGTAAATGTTTATTTTTCCAATCCCTGTTTTTATTTACTGGATGAGGATTCCTAAGAGGATATGTTGTCTCTCAAACATTTGTGGAATTAAAATTCAGCAGCTTCTGCTGCAATGACAGGAGGAACCACAGTGTTCTATGAGTGGAACACCAGCAGAAAACTATTGAGGCGTGGGGGCGGGGGGGGAGACACCAGAATGGCCAATAACCTAAACTTCTAGGAAAAAATGAGAAGCTGCCATTATCCATGATTCTGTATGGGCACGGAATGGTGATAATCTGTTCCTTGGCATCTCTGTGATGAAAATGTTGCATTGAAAGTTAGATGGGAAAACAGTTAAATAAAGAAGATCCAAGAATCCTGGCTACTAATGTTATGGAACTATCAACTACACGTCACATGCACACTAGGTAAAAAGTTACCAGTTACTTCATGCTGTATTGAATTCATGAAAGGAAGAAAGAAAAAGAAAATGCTGAGGAAGCTGATGTTGCTGTACTGCAACATCATCACTTGCAGGCCAATTTAATTGAAAATAATAGACATTTGCAAATCTTCCCCCCCCTACTTTATACAAACAGTAAAACAGAAAAATGGAAATTCCTGAATATTTTTGTGGTTATTGAATCTATACATTTAAGCATCATCATCATTTTTTAAAATGAAATGACACTATCTCACTGCTACATTACCTAAAGAAAAAGTAATGGCTAACTTACATGAGATTAATTCAGGAACTGAACCACGTAAAAGAAAAGTTCAAGATAATTGCCAGGCATACAATGCCATCCTAAGCAGAGTTACTCCCTTCTAAGTCCATTGACTCTAATAGACACAAAGGTATAACTATGCTTAGGGCTGTACTGATAATGTCCTATATTAAAGATATAGTCATGTAACTGTTGTCAGCCCTTCAGAAGTAACAAAAAAAGTATTTTATTTTATTTATTATTATCATTATTATTATTATTAATAACAATATCAAAAGTTACAACAATGAACCACCGAAGGGACTGAAACATGTAACAAGTAACAAATCATCACAGCATATACATCAATAATTAACCGCTTTGCAAACAGAAACACACTGTTAAGTACTGACAAACGTATCCAAGACTAAGCTTTGATAATGTCATGAAAAAGAAAACTCAAGAAGCAAGTTAAAAAATGCATTATTCCCATTTTAGGAGTATAGAATTAAGTATTTTTGGTACGGAGATGTAGCTACTTGCGGATCTTTGTCAGAGAGGTACTCTATGAAAGGTTGCCACTTTGTTGCAAAATTCATTTCCTTAGGATAATAAGAGAAATGATGGATCCTATCCATAACTTTATCCATTGCCATGTGCTGCCACACTTTATTAAACCACATGGCCAGGGTAGGGGGACAGGTTGATTTCCAGCATGAGGCAATTGTAGTTTTGGCTGCGACCAGAAGTGATGTAATTAACTCACGTCTAATCTGTGGAATTTGATAATTTTGCCTGAAATCTAAGAATATGAGTTCAGGTCGGAAGGGAATAACATAGCCAGTTATTTCTGTGATTTGCTGCAGCACCATGTTCCAGAAATTTTTAATAAAAACAAGTATTTTTAATCAAATTCCAGAAAGACTTTAGAGGAAGATGGGAATGGATTTGTTTGAATTTAAATTGAAAGACTATCTGCCTCTGGTTTATAGGTACTCAGACTATACTAGAAGTATGTTTGTTTGAGCATATCACAAGTAAATTAGTAATCAAACATTGCAGATCTATATTTGTATACCAGAAGAGATTGTGAGTTTTGCTTCAGTTTTGCTCCAGAGATTTCAGAATGTTTACAAAAGATTGCCATGGAACTTTGTTCCTGCTACATCAAGTTCATTATTACCTCAGTCCAACAGAATAGCAACAAGAGTATTTCAAATAGGAGAGAGAAGGTTACACATCTCCAGGTTACACATCTAACCTGGAGTACATGGATTTATATTAACTATGATTACAGAACTGCATCTATGAAAGATAAAGGGTCACTTGACCACTTTTTAATTTGATAACCTGACTGCTGATTCCATTACCACTATTACACCTCAGCAGGTAAAAAGAAACATACAGACGTCTGAAATGAGACAAAAGTAGGGAGACAAGGTCTTCTGCTTCGGTGGGAGACCTCCCACTTCCCTTTTTCATTACCCGCTGAGGGCCAGAGGGAGGATTTTTTTTAAATGGTGCCACACCAATGGCACAAGGTCAGTTCTGGTGAATACCAGGAAGTGACATTGTGTTGCTGGTGTGACAACCAAGTGACACTGTTGGATTTGAGTGGAACTCTTTGGTTTGACCAGATCCTAGAGTGTTGCCTCAATGTCATGCCAGTAACACGACTTCACTTTTAGTAAAAAAACATATTGAAAAAGAAAAGTCCATGTACTTCACAGCAACAGGTTGAGAAAGGAATACAAAGAAATGGTATAAACGTACAGACTTTTGTCCCTCAGTTGGTCTTACTCTTAGTAGAGTGTTCTAAAAGCTTCCCATTACCTTTGAGTCTTTGTCCAGGCAGCAAGACCTTCCTCTGTTCCACATGGCAATGGCCACAATCCAAGATGGAGCTCAGTGTGAGAGCTCTGTCTTGCAAAGGAATTATTTCCTTTGTCCTCTCACCTGCTCTGTGGGTCACTCCTTCTCTTCCTGTCCTTCCCAGGGAGAGATACTACCACCTGGTGCCACATTCTTGCCAGGGTGCCCTTTGATTGTTCTCTGCTAGTTAGAACCATTTTCATAACTAAGCCACAAGTACAGGGTGCTTGGGAGAGCCATAACTGGGATGTGTGTGTGTGTGTGTGTGTGGGGGGGGTGACAATTAATGCCTCTCCTGTTTTCTGTCTCTATATCAACAGATAAACTCTTTGAAAATGAAGGTGGGGGTGTTTGTAGCCCCCAAATGGAAATAATTTCTCCACACCATTTATCAAAATATAATGAAGAAAATATCATATTTGGCCAGACATACAGTTCTATAGAACCCAAGCACTATTTCTCTGATACAGAAACAAACTTGCCACATACACACACATATACACACAGCCCAATCCCCATCTGTTACATATAGTCTTATGAGACATGAAAGAAAATGCACTTTGGGCTGTACTGAACCATATATACATTTCCTGCCCCTCTATGGTTGGGCTCAAACAGGAGGAAAAAAGAGATCTGCACAGAGCACTAAAAGTCTTGAGCCAATGATGGATGAAACTATTGGGAATCCATAGTCTTGTTTTTAACTACCTCAGAGACAGACAAGCTAAAGTATCAAGACCAAACAAATGAAACCAGTGCACCACAAAATGCTAGTGAGGTTTCAGAAAAGGGTTTTATACAGTGAGATGCCAGTGGTTGCATCAAGAGGTTGAATTATATGAGAAACTGCTAGATATGGTGAATTTTTTGTTTTTCTTTATTTTGAGTCAAACATTGCTATGCATTGTTCTTTTGAGGGAAGCAGCTCTGCAGTACACCACCAAATAATTGAAACCCAGTGCAGCAGCCATTTTAATATAAGATATAGTTAAAGTTGTAGACTGTTCATTTGTTCTATGTTTCATTCACCTGTGGCATTATTTTCAAAAGTTTACAGTAGCAAAGATTACATCTGACCTTATCTGTCATACAGTATTTTCATGGAGGATGCATACAGCAGCAGCCTTTAATTATTCAGTCATTGATTGCTGGCATATGTGCTGTGGAACCCCTCTACTTTCTGAAATATCTTGAGCTATATCATATAATTGGCTGTAGCAGATGGAGTGCTGGCCAGATCATTTGATTCTTATTGTTACCCTACATAGATTGAAAATTCACCCTAGAATACAAACATTCTCTTGTGGGTGCATTGCAGGAGGAAATTGGTAGGTTGTGTTGCATAGCAGGAGAAGACTGGAAAGTGTCTTTATAACATACGCCCCACTCACTTCCCTACTAGAAGGCAGCTTTTCCCTCCAAAATGGTCAAGATTGCTTACTGTGGCTGGGCAGCCTCTGGTAGTGTGTCTCTGGATATAATTTAAAGTTTTTTTTTGTCCCACACTTCAACACACACACATATATGCGCTCTCTCTCTCTCTCTCTCTCTCTCTCTCTCTCTCTCTCTCTCTCTCTCTTTTATATCCCAGCTTAAATATTTGGTAGGGGAGAAGCAAGAGCCCACATCTTCTTTAAATGAAATGGCACTAGAGGCTGAGTAAAGTTCAAAAGGAAACAGCAGGTTTATTAAACAGTCAGGGTTGGTATATAAGTAGGCAGGGAAAGTAAAGCTGAGGTAAATTTTGACTGTAGAACAGAACACTTCACAAGCATTAGATACAATAATCTTCTTAAAGCTTAGTTTCAGTAGTTACAGATCTTAAAAGTGAGAGGTTGGTAGTTTCAGACTTAGGTTACTTTAACAAGGTTTCTTCATAGATTTCACTTTACATCCTAGGTCTTCTGACTTCAATACAGCACTCTTTCCCCTTTACACCAAACCTAGGGTCGTCCTCCGAGACAAAACCACCTTTTTAGATACTGGGTAGAAATTATTCTTCTCCAAAAGACATAACCCTGATCACTTGACTGAAAGGAGTTTCCTTTCACTACCCACTTCCTCTGCTAACAACACACCCCCAGATCTAACTTGTCTGTGTAAATCAGTGCTAGCTTTCACACTTAAGTACTTTAACTAAAATCTACTTTAAACTGAAAACTCTCCTAGTTAGGGCAAACTTTCCCTTTTTCCTCACACAAAGGATTAGCTTGACCCTCCTTGTCAGACTCCAAACTTCAACTCCTCCAACAATTCTGTCAGCACTAATCATTAGATTCTCACTGGTCAATCAGGGAAAGGGGGAAGCAGCCTGTCAATCATTCTCCCTTCAGGCAGTATTTTAACCCTTTCTCTTCTACTCTCTGGGTGCTGCTCTTAGTAAAACTTTCATTTAAAAGCCTATTCTGTCACAGTCTTACAGAGAAGTTTTTGGAAGTTACTTATCTTCTCCCAGATGATCCCGTTGATATATATCTAAAGAAAGGAACATGGAGGAGGAATGAAATAATTTGAACATGATTTAAGACCAGATTTAATGCACATGCTTACTCTGTTCCCAGCCCTGTTGAGAAACCCTTTTTCCATCACAGATTTTGTTCACATTGTGCCCTGGACATTTGTCTTATGGGTATAAATCATCACAATTTTATCACAAGTCAAAAAGTATGTTAAAAATCCTGGAAGTAGTTTGTCTTACCTGTGCTGCTTCATGTGTAGATGGGCATAAGTCCTCTTGATATTATTATATGCATTTATAAGCATGATTTGTGCAAGTGCTCCTGAACAAATACTGAAGTTGGAGGAGACTTTCAGAATCTACTGATAATGGTACAGTTGAAACCAGATATATGGAATGCATTCTGAAAGTATTATTGGCAATGACAACTTCTTTCTGAATTCAGAAGGTTTCTTTTAAAAATGCTACCCAACAACAGCAATATTCTCCCATCCTGGAGACCTCAACCATCGTGGCACTGAAGGTTTATTTTGAGATGGTTCCACACCACAGCAGGAATTTTTTGTACATTGTACTTTTTGAAAACAAATAATTTCCTTATATAAAGATGTGAGTGGATAGAAAGGAACCTGAGCTGTCTGTACGTAAACCTAGGGGATCAAGAGAAAATTCAGTTGTTTGTGGAACCACTCACATAGCCCGTGCAGGTCTCACCCTATGTGATGAAACAGGAATACATTGAAGGTAGCTGCACAAGCAAAAGGAGAAGAATATTTTTTTTGACTGACAGCAATCTCACTACAGCTGTGTTAAAGGATACAGAAGTATTTTGGGGGTGTCCCCATAATTTTGACCCATAAATAATGCTCTTTTATCTGGTAACATGCACATATATAGGCAAGCTTGCACAATGTTTACATGTTCCTATCCAACTTATTCTGTTCCATCCCACAAATGTTCTGAAGTAGACTATTGTCAGTCAGCAAAACAGAAAAGTTCTCTGCAATGGTAGCAGGTAATTATACTTTAGCAGGGGCCTCACTCATTATTATAGTACAATGGTTAGTTTGCCTTTGCTGAGGTCCCAGATGCTAGGCATCAGAGAGTGTGCATTACAGATGCAGCACTTGACAAATAAAGAACTTCAGGCCTTGCAATAGTAATTGCTCTTTTAAATGTGGCACTGACTTGCTCAAATAGGTGCCATGGAGTATAATAAGTATAACATAATCAATTTTCCCTATATGAGTATTCATATAGATAATCATGGATTTAATTGATGCAAAACCAATTTTTGATGCTGCACATTTTGATCTTGGTAGTACTGATGCAAGACAAAATCACTATCAGGAGGAAATAATTACTATAGAAGGACTAACATGCCTAATTCTCCACATTACTTGCAGATATGCTAAGAATTCAGAAGGAAATCTATATTACAAATGTGTATATGTCTTCCTGCACTGCTCCTAATGGCTTCAAGTACATGCCCCAAGATTATAGCTGAGCAAGATAGTAAGAGAGCACGGTTACTTTTGTTGCAATGCCTTTTACAGACTGCTCTGATTTTTTTTCCTGTACTCCATAAACACAGTGTGATCTTTTCTCCAATATCACTTAATATGGATTAGCCTCTTATTAATGTTCTTTAATCAGTGGTTTCTTCATACATTCAGAAAGGTTAAAAACAGCAGTTGAAGAGTCATGCCTTCCTAATGAGTTCCCTCTTCATATGGAAGAAATACTATTCTAAGAATTTTAGTTGCTTTCTTCTGCAACTTTTGCAGATCTCTGAAAACTTTTTTTGATTTTTGATATAAAAATGCTTTTATCCTGCCTTCTTCCTGCAACACTGGATCCAAGGCAGTTTACAATAAAAGTCACGCTAAACAGACATGACAGTACAATAAAACAGCACTAAAAATCTCTCACATAACATGGCCGATTCCAGACGACTAACCGGAAGGCGCTTCATGCCGCCATGTTCCGGATCGCGACGGGGAAAACGCGAAATATCGCATTTTCTCGTGTGAGTTTGGCACGACGTCATGCCAAACTCACGCGAGAAAACGCGATATTTTGCATTTTCCCCATCGCGATCCAGAACATGGCGGCATGAAGCACCTTCCGGTTAGTCGTCTGGAATCGGCCCATGTCTCAGGTAGAACGGGCCACAAGAGATTCTTCCAGTGCCTCAGGCACAGGGTAGGGTTAGGGTAGGGTGGAACTGAGCAGCTCGTCTTCCTCACTCCATGCTGGGGGAACTATTTCTCCCCTGACAGCAGCAGGACTTCTAAGCTAGTGCAGACATGCTCTAAGAGCATGATCTTGAGTAGAAACACAGAGTTCCATACAGACCATCAGGTTCACAAGGGAATAAAGGCAGGCTGGCAATGCTAAGGTGAGCTGCCATTGCTAGTGGTCACTTAATCTGCCTTCACAGCAAGCTGCCACTTGTGTGGTCATTTAAGGTAGCAATTATGGAAGCAATGTAAACAGAATAGGAGTCCAGGCCCAGACACTTCAGTCTCTGGCGACTGATGCTGTCCAGTATTGAGCCTCCTACAGCAGGACTAACCCAACAATAGCAATTACCATAAGAACACCAGCAAGGATGCAGATGCTGATGAAGACAATGTCACTGGTGTCCTGACTCTTGCTCTCGTAGACTTCGGCCACCTCTGCATCCTGTTGTTGGGATTCTACCAGGTTCTCAGCATATTGGCTTAGCCTGTAGGGATTGGACCCAGAGATAAGATTCACAGATGCCTCTTTCCGTTTAGGC
Source organism: Eublepharis macularius (assembly GCF_028583425.1). NCBI lineage: Eukaryota > Metazoa > Chordata > Lepidosauria > Squamata > Eublepharidae > Eublepharis > Eublepharis macularius. Next base: position 84,855,626 of record NC_072794.1, on the reverse strand, counting down.
TCACACTGTACCTCATACTGGTGAACATCTTCCTGATTTTCATCCGAGAAGTCAATATATAGGATGCTGATGATCATGGATGTGTTATTTCTTTTCTAAATGACAAGGGTTTGAAAGAGCAAATAAGTTACAAGTTTTACCCTGAATACCTCTGTAAATTTTGAACTGTCATCTTTTATCAATAGATGATAAATCTTTCAAAATAGTAAGGATGACTTTGCTCATCCTTGCAAGGTATGAATTTTATTTTTCATATTAAATTAAATAATTATATGACAACATAAGATACAATAGAATCCAGAGTTGCTTAACTTGTGGACCACCCAGCTGAACACAGTCCGTAAACTTGACAACATTACAGTTCCTCACATACACAGAGCAAAAACCGGAAACAATCCCTGGTAGGCCATCATATAATGTCCGCTAAACTGCACTCGGCTTTGTGGGCCACAAATTGTGCTAGCCTACTCTAAACAACAGATCCCTTAATGACTTCTTAGGTTTATAGGGCAACTAAAGGTAAAGGTAAAGGTAGTCCCCTGTGCAAGCACCGAGTCATTACGGACCTATGGGGGGATGTCGCATCACAATGTTTTCTTGACAGACTTTTTACAGGGTGGTTTGCCATTGCCTTCTCCAGTTATCTACACTTTACCCCCAGGAAACTGGGTACTAATTTTACCGACCTTGGAAGGATGGAAGGCTGAGACAGACTTGAGCCAGCTATGTGAAACCAGCTTCTGCCAGGATCAAACAGGTCATGAGCAGAGCTTGGGCTGCAGTACTGCAGCTTACCTCTCTACACCATGGGGCTCTCTACAGGGCAACTATTGGAGCAAAAAGATGTTGAATTTTCACACAACTTGAACACAGTTCAGTGCTGTACTAACATCAAGATAGAACATTTCTACAGAACTAAAGCACGTTTCCTCCCCCACTTTTTGCTGTGCACATTCCCCCCCCCCAATGTTACAAATGCAGGACATTCCATCTGACTTGCACAATATGGATGCAAGCTGGTCAGCAAGAAAATCAATATGATTGGCCTGATTGTGAGCTAGTAGAAGCTGGTGAAGAATCCTTTTCATTCTAAAGGTATCGCAAACTGTTCCCAACTGAATTCATCCGTAAGTCAGTGTGTGCATTTATCAGAACATGCAGTATAGTGCTTTTAGAGCTTTCTTTTCCAAACAGGAGACCAGTGCCTAAAGCAAGGTAACAGTTCTGGGGCCGGATATAATACCTTTAAAACTCTATGAAACTACAAAAGGTGAAACTAGAGTAATGGTTACATTAACATACTGGCATGCTGACCTGTGACAGCAGTTGTAGAAATAAACTGAGAAACTGACAAGGTTATTAGAACAGTCATTTTAAAGAAGTCTATTTCATTCTTCAAGCAATCACAAAACAGTATCATAAGGATGGGCAGTTAGACCTTACACCTAAATGCGATTTGATCATTACCATTAAATACAGTGACAAGGATTGACACTACTGTACCCTGGTTTTGAAAACTATTGTGCACAAAAACACCCTGAACTATTTGCAAGTTACAGTCATTCTGTAACAATATATATCCTTATTGTTTCAGGAAGATTTTAAGAGTAATTTGGATGCTAAACATCTTTGACAGTCAAGCCAGTGGCCTGGTGATAAACAGCACAAGCCTGGGCAAGGCTGTCTAGCTGGTACTTTACTTACTTTACTTTATTTGGTATTTAGCCCTCCCTCCCTGCAAGCTGGCTGAGGACGGGGTACAACATTCATAAAATACATAATTATATAAATACAATTAAAATCATATCATAAAATCATAACTCAGATGGCCTATTGCACATTTCTGCCCTCAAATACAAAGAGGGAGACACCCGGACGGACGGGATGTCATTGGATAGGAGAAGGCGACGGGAGGCTCAGTGATGGTCCTAATATTGGCCTCAACCATATGCCCAGCGGAACATCTCCGTCTTGCAGGCCCACCGAAATGATACCACATCTTGGCAAGCCCGAGTGTCTTCAGACAGAGAGTTCCACCAGGTTGGGGCCAGGACCAAAAAAGCTCTGGCCCTGGTTGAGGCCAAATGAGCCTCCCTGGGGCCAGGGATCAGCAGCAAGTTCTTATCTGCTGAATGAAGCACTCTCTGGGGTACATACGGGGGTCCCTCAGGTATGCTGGTCCCAGTCTGTTTAGGGCTTTAAAGGTCAACACCATCACCTTGAAATGGACCCAGAACTCCACGGAAAGCCAGTGAAGCTGCTGTAAAACTGGTGTAATATGCGACCTGAATGGAATGTCCATCAGGATCTGAGCAGCAGCATTCTGGACCCGCTGTAGTTTCCGGGTCAGACCCAAGGGTAGCCCTGCATAGAGGGAGTTACAGTAATCTAGCCTAGAGGTGACCATTGCATGGATCACTGTGGTTAGCGGGGATGGGTCAGCGGGGTCCAAAGATGGCTTTTTAAAAAGAGGCCTCACCATAGCTTCCTTCAATGCCCCGGGAAAAACCCCAGAGCTTAATGATGTATTAATAATATCCTCCAGTTGGGCCCCCAACCTATCGACACTGGCTTTCACCAGCCACGATGGGCAGTGGTCCAGGGAGCACGTGGTGGGCCTAACCAGCCACAGGATCCTGTCCACCTCATCCTGGGAGACCAGACTGAAGTGATCTAAGGTTGAACCAGAAGACGGCCAAGGGGCCTCCAGTTCCCTTACTGTATCAATCGTGGCGGAGAGACAAGATTTTATCTGCAAAAAAGCTCCCGAAAGCCTCACAGCTAATAGCTGAACTTCTATTTTGGCAGTCTCCTGGAGAGAGGGAGACTAAGGACCGAACAACCTAAAATAATTTTGCCAGGTGTGAGCTTGCAGATGCTATGGAGGCGGCGAAGTATTCCCTCTTCATCGCCTTCACAGCCACCTCATAGGCCTTCATAAATGCTCTATAAGATGATCTTGCCTCTTCCCCATGGGTCCATTGCCACACTCGCTCTAGCCGTCTCAGTTCCCGCTTCATCAGATGTAGCTCCTCCGTATACCAGGGAGCCCGTCTGACTCGGGGACAGAGAAGGCAATGGGGGGTGATCTCGTCAGTGGCTTTCGAGAGACGGTCCTGCCAATCTCCCACCAAGTCACTCAACGAGCCGCCAGGGGGCATTGGATCCTGCAGAGCATTCTGGAAACCAATTGGATCCACGAGTCTCTGCGGGCGAGCCCGAAGTGTATCCTGGAGATATGTTGGCACAGCACCCTGGTACCAGTATACCAGAGCCAAGCACCAGCTTGGTGCCACAGTGGCCCCCTATGGAGCACTGCCAGCATAACCTTCTGCACTGACGGGAGGAGGTGGGCCTGTGAGCGTGGCAGGATTTAGTTGGCTCCTAAGCCACTCCAAGTGGGAATTCCCCTCAGAAGTTATGCCAGCAAAACCAGTGGCATAGCTCATAGGCACCCATGCAGCCCAGAAAAAGCAACCCCCCACAGCTATTGCACTCAGTACTCCAAGAGCCACAGAAGGCCAATGAGCACCATATCCAGAACTCATTGGCACCTGGCTGAATTCCAGCCACCACCACCAGTCATGACCAATGGCAGCTTCTAGTGGCCGTAAAACCCTCAGTTAATGCGCTGCCAGTTGCCAAGTTGCATGGCATGGGACCAGGGGTCATTTCGTAGAAAAAGAGCTGCAGGAACTCATTAGCATAACTCATTAGCATATGCCATGCCCCTTGACATCACTGGAAGTGTGTCATTAGCATAATTTATATGCGTATACCACACCCCCTGACATCACCTATCCTGGCTGTTTTGGACCCAATCCTGGCCATTCAGGGCCGAAATTGGGACCAAGATGGCAAAAAGGGCTGAAAATGGCCGAAAAAGAGCTCAAAATGGTCAGGATTGGGCAGTTGCTGAGCAGGAGAGTGATCCACCACCCATCAGAGGCCTGATCCTGGCCATTTCGGGACCAATCCTGGCTGTTTTGGGCCTGACCCTGGCCATTTTGGGCCCAAATTGGGCCCAAAATGGCTGAAAGGGGCCCAAAATGGCCAGGATTGGGCCTGAAATGGCTGGGATTCAGCTGCTGCCAGATGGGGGAGTATTCTTGCACCTGCCAGTGGCCCAATTAGGGCTGTTTTTGCCCCAATTCGGGACGAAACCACCCAATCCAGGCCAAAATGGGCCCAAAACGGCCCAGATCATGTCAGTGCCGGGCAGGGATGGGTCCCACGCCAGGCACCGACTCAATCCTGGTGGTTTTGGCCCTGATCCTGGCTGAAATGGGCCTCAAATGGCCACCCCAATATGGCCATTTTCCTGTGTTCATTTCTGCAGTCCCTTTTGACCCTAGAAAAGTCATTCCTGGGGTTGCTGGACCTGAGCAAAAGGAATAGCCATGAGAGTCAGGGGGCTGCAGTAAGGGGGCTGAAACGGGGCTGAAATAGCCAGGACCAGGTCGGTGCCAGGCAGGGGAGGGTTCCCCTGCCCAGCATCAACCCGATCCGGGCCTTCGGCTCCGATACAGGCTGAAATGGGCTCAAAATGCCCCAAAATCAGGTGGGCAGGGCCACCTGACACGTGACCTCTTGGGAGAACTGCCAGAACTACGTTCCTGCGCGTTCCCCCTCAAAATGAGCCCTGAATGGGACTATGTCAGTCGGTCCCACAAATATGGAACTTAGCATCTTGTTCCACTGTGGCAGGTCACACATACTTGTCTGATGGGTGCACCATTCCAGAGCACATCTCACTGATGGGGCATATAAGTGGGGGCCAGACCCCTGTGGACTTCCTTCCTCCTATGGAGGGAGCCCCTTTACCACTGCATGGATGCACCTTGGTTCTCCTTCCTCAGGCACATGGATCTGGAGCAGCTGCAAGAGCAGCATGTCACCCAACCATGCGATTGGCTCAGCAATCGCAGAGCAAAGTAAGGTAAGTTCATTGCCACACACTCCCCTTCAGCAGGTTCCCCTTCCACAACCTGGCTGCCACCAACCATGACGCCACCCCAAGACCAGCTTCTTCAGATCCTAGAGGCAGCCGTCCCTCATGACCACCAATGTATGCACCCATGTAATCACCAAGGAAATTATTTTGCATCCCCCTGGGACCTGCTCACCACCTGGGTGGCCAATGTCCTGGCAGGCCAGGAGGGAAAGAGAAGCACCCCCTAGATCACAGACCACTTACCACTTGGAAGACATCCAGTCTGGCAAGTGACCTCCATGGCCCCACATCCCCCTGGCCCTGCCACCAAATCCCCAGGACGGTCCCAAGCTGCAAATGCAGAACCTACCTACCCTGGGATCCTGTGGGTGGGCAGAGGTTGTTTGCATGCCATACATGCCCACAACCATACTACCATTGTTCCTTTTTGTTCTACAGGTGGGACCCCCTCGTGATCTGTTCACTTGCTGCCCAGCAGCTGGTATCTTGAAATGTCAATGGCGACTTCCGGTTTGGGATTCATGGAGGTCTAACGCAGCTCCACTTGCGGAGCTGACCGGACTGCCGTTTTAACCGGCCGGTGGGGTGAAAATAGCCCACGGCCGACTGCTCTCAGGCGGGGAGCAGGCAAAGAACGCTCAAGACCCTAGGGTGAGCTAGATCTCGGACGAGGGGGGGCTCTACACAACGGGTCCCCTCCCGATCCTTGAGGTCCCACCTTGCGACGGGTCGGCTATAATCTCTGCGGCAGTTTTGGGGCCAATTCGGCTGGCATAAGACCTACATACCCAAGCTTCGATTGGGGGAAGAAGTTGAGAGGAGAACTTAAAATCGAAACAGCGATTACAACCCGAGAAAAGTGAAGAGAAGGTAAAGATCGTTATCTTCTGATACGGGACAGATTAATAAAAACAGAGAAGGAAAAAAGTAGATTTTTAAACTGCAACAGACTAGTGAAAAGGAGGGGAAGACTCGGCAGGAATTGTATTTGAAAAGAGACTAAGCTTAAAGAAGTTATTAAAGAAATCGGACTATTGTTTTGAATACCTGTGGCTTGGGAGCTGTGAGAAAAAGACACCATCGCGAGATCTGCTGTGGGAAGACGGGAGACAGGAAGTGCGTAACAACAATAGAGTGGCTGGAGAGAAGCGGCCCTTGCTGGAGGGCAGGAAGTAGGGAATCGCCATTTTTGAAAGGGGAAGGGTCGCGGCTTCAGCGGAAGAGGAAGTAGGCCATCTTGGATTACAAAATCATAGAGAAACCATAGAGAAAAGACGCCCGACATTTTGGACTCTTTAAAATTTAATTTTTAAAAGAAGATTGGGACATTTAAAACAGAAAAACGTTAAATTTTACGCCACGGAGTTAAGGAAGAGAGCGGATTCGTGGGAGCGAGCTAAAGCAAGCCCCACGATGTCAAAAAAAGAGTGGCAATCGGCAATAGAAAACCTGGATAAAAACTTGGATAAAAAACTGTTAGATATGATTAAAGAACTTAAGGACACGAAATTGGAGCTGATAAAAGAGGTTAAAGAGGTTACACAGACAGTAAAATCGGAGCTGTCAGAAGTGAAAAAAGGCATGGAAACAATACAAAGTGAATTACAAGGAACGCAGCAGAGAGTTAAAACAGTAGAAGACGCGATGGAGAATTTAGCAGACACGCAACAAACAGAGATGAGATTGGTGAAGGGGAGAATGTCAGTTGCAGAAACTAAACATATGGAGAAGCAGCTACGTTTTCGCGGCTTGCCAGAAGTGGAAGGGAAGTCAGCGCAAGAACAGATGACTGAGGTGTTGGCTGAATACCTGGGGAAGGAGGAGGAGGAAGTTGTGGCTATCCTAGACGTGGCATACCGTGTGAATTCGAGAATTGCAACCCAGAGGAAATTACCAAGAGATGTGATTGTGCAGTTTACAACACGAAATATGAAAGAGAGGATTGTGACAAAACAGTTTCAAGATCCATTGGAGATTGATGGCAAGACGATTATTATAATGAAGGAACTGCCTAGATCAGTGTTATTGGACCGGAAAAAATATAAAGTGCTAATTCAGATTTTGAAGGATATGAAAATCAGGTACAGATGGGAATTACCGGAAGGTGTGTCCTTTGAGTTTGGAGGGGCAAAAAAACGCATCAGATCTGAGCGAGAGATGGAGCGATTTATTAAGGACAATGAAAAAGACTTACCATCAAGACTATGAATATGGAGTGTAAAGTATTATCTTGGAATGTAAATGGACTAAACTCACCGAATAAGAGGAAAAATATTTTTCACTGGCTACTAAAACAAAAATGTGATATTGTTTGTTTGCAAGAGACCCATATTAGAAAACAGGATGTAAAATATTTAAAATTGGGAAAATTGGGCAAAGAATTTGTAGCGGCCTCCAACAAGAAAAAAAGAGGAGTGGTGTTGTACATAAAAGAGGAGCTACAGCCAAAATTTGTTATGAGAGATGTGGAAGCTAGATTTGTAGCAGTGGAATGCATTTGGAATTTAAAGAGAGTGTTGGTAGTCGGACTTTACGCACCTAACGGTGCAAAAGAAAGCTTCTTTGAGGATTTAAGGAAGCATTTAGACGATCTTGCATATGACCAGATAATTCTTGCTGGAGACTTCAATGGAGTGACAGACTTGGAACTAGACAAAAAGACTACAACGGCACAAAAGAAAAGAGGACTATTGCCAAAGCTTTTTTTTGAATTGATTCAACAAGAGACTCTCGAAGATGTATGGAGGAGAGAATATCCTAAAAGTAGACAGTTTACTTTCTATTCTGCAAGGCATTCTACATTATCAAGAATTGATATGATCTGGGCCTCAAAAGACTTAGCGTTATGGACTAAGGAGGTAGAAATAATGCCGATGGTAGGCTCAGATCACAACCCAATTATGTGGAAATTTGGAAAAAGGAGAAAAAGGAAAGCATGGAGAATAAATGAGGACTTGTTACAGGAAAGAGAGAATATGGAAATATTGAGAAGAGAGACAAAGTTTTTTATACAATACAACGTGAATAAAGAAGTACCAACCAATAAAGTTTGGGATGCTTACAAGGCGGTTGTAAGGGGCATACTAATGGACTTAAATGGTAGAGCAAGAAAGAAGAAAGAGGAGAAAAGACAAGAGATTGAGGAGAAAATAAAAGCCAAAGAAACACAGCTAAAAAAGAGACCAGGGAAAAAGAAGGTATACCAGGAAATTAAAATACTTCAAGAACAGCTAACAGCAATGAGTAATAAAGAATTGGAGTGGAATCTTAAAAGACTGAATCAAAAAGCGTTTGAGGGTGCTAATAAACCTGGAAAGTACCTGGCATGGCAATTGAAGAAGAAAAGGGAAAAGAAAATTATAAATAAAATTTGTGAAGACAACAAAACGTATTTGGAGCAGACTACCATTAGTAGAGCCTTTTATAAATTCTACGCAAAGCTGTATAATAAAAAAGAAGTAAACAAAGAATCAATAGCGTCATATTTGGAGAAAACCAAACTTCCAGAAATCTCGGAAGCTTGGAGAAATAAGTTGAATAGTGAAGTAACTGACGAGGAAATAAGTAAGGCAATACAATCTGCAAATCTAGGAAAGGCGCCAGGGCCAGATGGACTTACGGCTAAATTTTATAAGACAATGGCTAATGAACTGGCACCATTCCTAAAAGAAGTGATGAATGGGGTTTTAAGGGATCAAAGGATTCCAGATACTTGGAGTGAAGCGAACATATCATTGATCCCAAAAGAGGGCCAAGACCTGACTAATGTGAAAAATTATAGACCTATATCGCTACTTAATAATGACTATAAAATTTTTGCGAAGATATTGGCGGAGAGATTGAAGGGGTGGCTCTCGGAAGTCATAGAGGAGGAACAAGCAGGCTTTTTGCCAGACAGACAAATAAGAGACAATTTAAGGACAGTGATCAATGCTATTGAATATTATGACAAGCATTGTGACAAAGAGGTTGGTTTCTTCTTTGTAGACGCTGAAAAAGCGTTTGACAATTTAAACTGGGACTTTATGTTTGCCACTATGGAAAAGCTACAATTGGGAGAAAGATTCATCAGAGCAATTAAGGAAATTTACAGAGACCAGACTGCAGCAATCGTGGTGAATGATGAATTGACCAAGAAATTGACGATAAGTAAAGGAACAAGACAAGGTTGCCCGTTATCTCCATTGTTGTTCATTCTAGTATTGGAGATTCTGATGATACAAATACGTCAAGATGAGGAAATTCGTGGAATAAAAATAAAGGACTATTCATATAAGGTCAGAGCATTTGCGGATGACATAATGTTAATTGTAGAGGACCCATTGGAGAACATGCCAAGAGTGATAGATAAGATCAAGGAGTTTGGAGACTTGGCAGGTTTCTTCATTAATAAAAAGAAGTCAAAGATACTATGCAAAAACATAACTAAGCAGAAACAACAATTGTTAATGGAAACAACGGATTGTGAAGTAACAAGTAAAGTGAAATATTTGGGAGTTGAATTAACTGCAAAGAACATAGATCTATTCAAAAACAATTATGAAAAACTATGGACTCAGATAGAGAGAGACTTGATTAAATGGAATAGATTGAATTTGTCATGGTTGGGCAGGATTGCAGCAGTTAAGATGAATGTGTTACCAAGAGTAATGTTTTTGCTACAGACAATACCAATCATCAGAGACTCTAAACAATTTGAAAAATGGCAGAGGAAAATATCAGATTTTGTTTGGGCAGGCAAGAAGCCTCGAGTGAAAGTGAAGGTTTTACAAGATGCAAAGGAAAGAGGCGGAATGCAACTGCCCAATCTGAGACTTTATCATGATGCAATCTGCCTAGTTTGGTTGAAAGAATGGATGACATTAAAGAACAAGAAACTACTAGCCCTAGAGGGATATAAAAAAATATTTGGATGGCACGCATATTTATGGCATGACAAAGTAAAGGTCAACTCGATGTTCCTGCATCACTTTGTTCGGAGAAGTTTATACATAATCTGGAAGAAGTACAGAATTTATTTACAAGAAGGAACTCCTTTGTGGGTGGTTCCGTATGAGGTGATAGACCCGAGAGCTGTTGATAATGAACAACAATGTTTAACGTATAAAGAAATAACCAAAACTGAAGCATCTAAACTCAGAATAAAGACACAAGAGGAACTATCACCTAACTACGACTGGTTCCAGTATAGACAGATCAGAGACTTATATAATTCGGACTCTGTAAAGGGAGGTATACGAACTTGAGCAGACCCTTCTTAAAGAAGATAAGAAAAGAATATCCAAGGTATACCAAGTACTGTTGAAGTGGTATACCGAGGATGAGATAGTTAAAATACAAATGGTGAAATGGGCTATAAACTTTAATAAAGAAATAACAATGGAGGCATGGGAATACTTGTGGAAAACTACAATGAAGACAACGACATGTACTAATATCAAAGAGAACATCTACAAAATGATCTATCGTTGGTACATGACACCAAAGAAGATTGCGCTAGGGAATTCGAATACTTCTAATAAATGCTGGAAATGTAAGAAGCATGAGGGCTCCCTCTATCATATGTGGTGGTCGTGTGAGGTAGCTAGGCAGTACTGGGGGGAAATAATAAGAGAAATGAGTGAAATTTTACAATTTCAAATTAATAAGAACCCAGAACTCCTGCTACTGAACTTGGGAATGGAGGGAATTCCAGCCCAATACAGGACGTTGATATCTTATATGACAGCAGCAGCTAGACTTCTGTATGCGCAAAAATGGAAGGTACAAGAAGTGCCAACTATTGAAGATTGGATTTACAAATTGCTGTATATGGCTGAAATGGATAAGATGACAAGAAAACTGAGAGATCTGGACTCAGGGCAGTTCAACACAGACTGGGAGAAGCTGAAACAATATCTGGAGAAGAAATGGGAGGTGGGAGGAAAACTGTGGCAGTTTGAGAACTACTGAAGCACTGAAGTAGAGGGGGGAGACTTTACCGGGAGGAGAAGAGATAAATGTGAATTAATAAGCAGTCAGATTAATAGATTGATATATATATAGATATATATAGATTAATAAACAGAACATAGAGAAAATAATTAACTATAAGGATTAAATATAAGGATTGATTAACTAACAATATTTTCTTTTTGGCAAGCTTTGTACCAAACTGAATGTCTGTAGATATAGATGGGTCAAATTGATTGACTACGTGATGAGAGATATATAGAACTATTACAAAGAGATAGAATGAGTAATATATAGAGAATAAGTCAAATTGTTTGATATAAATGAATGTATGATTTATATGGTTTATGATATATAGAAATATTTGAAACTGAAAAATGGGATAAATTGTTTACCTAAGATGGAAACAAAGACTTACAGTTTGGGCATACAATGTTAAAAATAGTCAAGGATGTACTGCTTAGAATAATGGAGAATATATATTTGTTTTAGATAGAGGAAGCTAATAAAAATAAGGGAAAGGGGACAAAGGGTGGGAAAGCTGTTGGAAGTCAACAAAAAGGGGGGGAAAGGGAGGGGTTAGAGATGAAAAAACTGGGGAAAATTGAATGTAAATGTAAAAATAATGTTCTAACCCAATAAAAAAATTTTCAAAAAAAAAAAGAAATGTCAATGGCAGCAGCTGGATAAACACACATACCCCAGCTGCCTCCTGCCCTGGCCCTGGGGCAACAGCCCTGCTACACAACCCAAGCCCATCCAAGAGCTCCCTTCAACCTGGTACAGTCCCCAAAGGTGCAGCTGGTGTGACCTCTGGTGAGGCTGTTGATTGGGAGCCTCTTCAAGGGCCCCAGGAACAAGCCCCACACCCTGTGTAGGGCACCCTCTCGTCCTTTTGTCCATGTGGGTGGTCCTTGAGAGGGAGTGGCCAGAGACCATGTACAAGTGGAGTGTTGCTAACGTGTGAGGTCACCAGTTTTTGGAGAGCCTTATGAGGCTCAGGGGGTAGCTACTGTGCATCTTAAGTTGCTGGTGGCAGTGTCTGGGGACATGGACAGGTGGCAGGCACACATCAAGAGGCTGCTTGCAGCCCCCTCAGTGGTGACCCATGGCCTTGCACCAGCCCCCCTCCTGTTCCACAGCAGCAGCAGAGGGGGCACACTTCGTGGCTGACCTTGGTACCATGGTCACAGTGGGAGGCAGCCCCAAGCTTCTGTTACTCTTCTGGTGCGACTTTCCTGTCACCCCCATTGATTCACATGGGGCTTAGTTCTGGGTGGCTCCCAGTGTGGGGAGTGGTGGGGCCACTTCCCTGCTACATCTATTCTGTGTGGTGGGGCCTGTGCCTTTAAGGGGTTGGTGTGTATGCCACAGGCATGACCAAGCAGTGTGCTTGCATGTCACTGGGGCCAGTTCCCCATAGCTGCTGCTCTGCAGTTGGGCGACTCCCCCTTGTCTGTCATGGCTGCACCATCACACCCCTGTGACATCTGCTGGGTGTGACCGTGCCGTTGCTAGGGACACTAGCACAGTTGCAGCTTCTGTGGCTGCCCTGCTGGGGCATTTGCCTGGTCCCTGGCCTATACGGGTTTCCTTTAGGATGACCTGGTGGCGCTTGTGACACTATTGTGTCAGTGGTCAGCAGCAACTACATTAGTGGCCCTCAGAATTGTGCTGCCATGTACTACCTAGGAACTGATATTTTCTAATTTCTTTTTCTGTGTGCACTACCATTGTGTGGCCTTGGGCAAATGATTTAAACATCTTTTTAATATGAACCTCAAAGTTAGTGATCTTTGAACATCACAGATTCTATTGATGATACAGGTCTAAAGCAAAGGTTCACATGAATGAGAGACACACCCAAAGACACTAAAAATATATGGCTTACTTCCTTTTAAGACCATTGACTTCAGAGCACTTAGATTGCTTAGGATTGAACTGTTACTCTCACTTTCTCTTTTTGCTCAACCTGGGGATAATTTAACACATGGCAAACATCTGGAAGAATTTTGCTTAGTTTGTCATTTGAAGCAGTGCATATATCTTTTTATTATCGTGATGACTTTCAGAAAAATTGCTTTACCAGGTCCACATCCAGAGTGGAGGAGGGGATATTTTTACTTTAGAACTTCAGCTAAATTGCAATGGGATTTCTGTGGGTGCTAAGTATGGATCATATGGAATAAAGGTTCATAGCAAACAAAAGAAATTGTATTACAATTTTCCGCCCAGGTATCAGTTTACAGATCACTATTTATGACATGGGGTTAATAACAAATAGAAAGAACCTACATTGCCAATGACAACCTTTCATTACATTTTTAAAAATCTTTGTCATTCTTCAACAGAGTTCAGGATGACATACAGGATTACAAGATTACAAGGATTACAAAATTCTCTCCTCCCTCTTTATCCTCACAAGAACCATGTGAGATAGGTAGATCAGGCATAGAAAGTGACTTGCCTTACATCAGCCAGTGAATTTCGTGGCTGAGTGGGAAATTGTACTGGAGTCTTCTAGATCCTAGTCTGCCACTCTAACATGTGAGCTGGTATTAGCTTTCCTGAAGACAGAGAAAGTAGTAAGGGGTGACTATTAAATGTGCTTGTACTGATATGTATGCATGGATAAAACTATGATGTTTCTGCCAGTAGAAAAAAAAAGTGAGAGTGCAATGAACGTTAGCAGATACTTCATTCCACTACTTCAGCTGCCCTACCCATCAAAATATCCATTATCCTAAGAAAACAACATATTTTGTCTTATGTGTTTTGTTGATCTTATAGAAATGGCTTGTCTGCTTCATCACTTACTAGTTTATGGCTGCAATTAGGTGCTGGCCTTGTAGTTTCTTATGATGTTGAAGTATTAAATAGGCCATTTCCAAACAGGTTATCTGCCCTGGGTTCAGTGTTGTTGGGGTATTTTTGTCCTACATCTCCCCAGATTTTTCTGGCTTCCCCCCAACCTTTCTCAAACATACTTTGCCCTGAAGTTTTGGAAAAGATCACAGCAAAATGCGGGGGGGGCGGGGAGGGCTGCTGGGGGAGGAAGTTTGGACCACCAGCCCCAGAGGTTGTCAGTGGTGTCAGCAAGAGGAAGAAGTAGGCAAGTCCCTCTCTACAAAATCTGCAAAGGCTTGAATACATGCCAGTGTGAATAAATACACTAAGAGTCTTCTTACACTGGTCACTTACCTGCGGTTCAGTACCACACGTTTCAAACCTTGCATGTATCCTAAAGTTCAAGCCAACCACTTGAGCAGAGCAGGATGGGGTCCCTAAATATATTTTATTTCGCTCCAACTGGGCCACTGACTGTGTGGCAATCTGGATCTGAAATTCCGTCCTAGTACAACTCACATTCATGGGGACTACTGCAAGAAGAGAAGAAGAAAAAAACAGGAAGAACTTCCTTTGAAATCACAGGAGATTAATGACAAATAGCACGCCCAGAGCCATGAAATGAATCAAACTACCTCAGCTAGACATAGGTTAGTGGGCCTAGCACTGCACTATTTAAAGAAAAAGTAATGCCATGTATTCTATATTCCTACATTGATGTACAACTGCTAGGCTTATCAGCTGCCCGCTGTGGCAGGCAATCTCCTGAGGGTTTGTCAGGTTGCCCACCAATTGCTGGTGATTGGCAAGAGGTGGCAATCCCCCAGGGATTACCCACCACTGGCAAGCAACCTGGGAAAGTGAGCACCAGATGCACTCCTGGCGGATTGTGATGTCATCACTTCCTGAAGTGATATAGTAAAGAGTCCAGTAGCACCTTTAAGACTAACTTTATTGTAGCATAAGCTTTCAAGAACCACAGTTCTCTTCATCAGATGCATGGAGACAAAGAGAACTGTGGTTCTCAAAAGCTTATGCTACAATAAAGTTGGTTAGTCTTAAAGGTGCTACTGGACTCTACTATTTTGCAACTACAGACTAACATGGCTAACTCCTCTGGATCCTGAAGTGATGTCATAATGCCAGCCATGGGCATACTCTTGCACTTCTCTAGGGCGAATTTTGCATGCCTGTGACGAGCGTGATGATGTCACTTCCAGGAAGTGACATCAGTGTGCCATTCCAGGAGTGTGTGAGCTCAAAGCACACATGGAAGGAGACTACACCAGGTAAGTCCCAGATTCCTGCCCACTGCCAGGAGGGTATAGTGACCTGGGAACCCTAACAACTGCTTGACTCAAATCTTGAAGCAGTAAGACCAAGCTCAACTGAGTCTGATTAGTCTACAGTATCCCCACAGATTCTTAGCGTACTTTGGCAACCTAGGCTTCATGCATGCCATCCCTCCACACTAGCATTTGCACTTTGCTTGGGCCTGATAGATCTCTTGTACTCATTTCATTTTAGACAAAAGCTTTCTATTTGACTTACCAGACCTAAAGTTTCATTTCCCTTTCTGAATCTCTCCTTTAGTGCCAGACTGCAACAGCTTAATTCACCCTGCAGACTGGCCACACAGCCTTACCTCAGCCTAGAGTTGCCAACCTCCAGGTGGGGCCTGGAGATCTTCAGAAATTACAACTGATTTCCAGTTGACAGAGATCACTTCCTCGGGAGAAAATGGCTGCACTGGAGCATAGATTTTATGGCGTTATATCCTGCTGTATATCCTCCTCTCACAAAACTCCACCTTCTCCAGGCTCCACTCCCAAATTTTCAGGCATTTCCCAACCTGGAGCTGGTAACTCTGCCTCAGCCAGAGCTATATGGTTGCTAACATCCAGATGTAGCCTGGAGATCCAGAGATAAGTTCTCCTAGAGAACATGGCTGCTTTGGATGGTGGACCATATTATTTATTTAGGATATTTCTATGCTGCCTCTTCAAACTTCTGCTTGAGTTGAGTTACAACTAAAACAACATCAAAATATGAAAAAGCCATTAAAATCAAGTCATTGGCTACCACAAAAACTATCCATAAAACAGAGACAGACCATTAAAAAGCTGGTAAAGTATAACTCCAAATTATACCCTGCTGAGGCTGCTACTTTCCTCAAATTCCACCTTGCCCAGGTTGCACCCCCAAATCTCCAGGTATTTCTCATTATGGAGTTGGCAACCCTACAGTGTTTCCCAAGTGCCATCTTAGATAGTTACCTAGATAGGCCTCCAGGCTGCCATTAAAGGGGCTTCATGGAAGATTTGAATCAGATTCTGTTCCATGATGCCCTCAGCGACCAGCACTATTAGCCTAGGCTGTTATGTTGATGAGTTTGACACCATCATTTCAATTCCTAGGATTCTATATCCCTCTCTTTACCTGGGCCTCTATAGGGTACATGCCAATTGAAAGAAGTAGCGACTCCCAGACTTACCTGGGCAGCCAGTTTGCTGATCACGGGGCATCAGAGGGGCAGGAGGCATGGCGGCCATCATGTTGGGCTTCCCAGGATCCCCTGGGACAGCTTGTGCCCCAATCACTTTGAAATTCCCTGCCAGCCAATCAGGGCCAGTTGAGAGGCTAATGGGCAGGGGCTGGGCTCAGCACCGGACCTGGGGAGACTCTCCCTGCCCCTGCCTCACTTGTGTTTGGAAGTCAATGGCATGGAGCTGAGGACATCTTGAGTCTCATTCCCTACCACCACCTAAGTGTTTAAGCATGGCCCCTACAAAGGGTACCAGGGCAGCCTTGGCCAGGCTCCCCTTCAAGGCATGGCTGGCTCTCAAGTCGGTGGGCCAAGCTGCGAGGGGTGGGGGGTGATAGAAGGCTTCCCCTAGCCTTCTCTGGACCTGGGCGGTGCCCACAGCAGCCTTGGCTGCTTTGGCCAGGGTACAAGGTGGCAAAGCTACAGCTCCAAGGGCCTCCTGAGTGGCTCTAGTGCCAATCCCAACAGCCCTAGATGGAGGACGGGGAGGCAGGGCCTCGGCTGTGGCTCCAAGGGCCTTGCAGGCCTCCAGAGGGCTGGGAGAATCAGCTGGTCCCATGGCTAGGGCTGTCAGAGACAATGGTAGACTGGGTGAGAGCACCCTGCTGGGCATCAGCAAGGTGCTTGAACTGCTCACCATGAGGGTGGAGCAGCTAGGGAACTCCAGGCCCGGAGTGGCTCAGGCTGCTGCAGAGCCTGTTGAGGTCCCAGGGGCAAGTGGCAGCACCACGGAGGACAGCCAGGCACCACACAGCAGAACAATCCCTCAACCCCAGCAACGGGGGTTGCAGCAGCCCAGAGCAGTGGCAGCGGGCTGAGAAATGGAGGAAAGCGCATAGAAAATCACGGCAGTCATGGGGGCAAAGGGGAGGACTCAGACAGCGAGGGATCGTCAGATGAGTCCTAGTCATCTGATGAGGGGGTCCTGGGGGACAAATATTGGGAGGTGGCAGCTTGGGTCCCTAGCCTCCCTAACTGGGCCTTGCACCACTGGGCAGGCTGGGGGAGGGAAGGAGACCCCCAGGAGGTCTGGTCAGCTGGGCACACCCTAGAGCCCCCTTCACCATCTCATCCTTTACAGATGATGAGGACCCACCTGGGATCCATCTGGCCCGTAAGGTCCAGGAATGCACCCTAGATGGCTATTTTGAAGACTTCTTCTCCCTTTTTAGGCCAGAGGCCGAGGATGGAAGAAGTGGCCCCCTTCAAAGCGGGACAGGAAAGGGGTCAAGAAGGAGTCAGTGGAGCTCTTCTTCTGCAACTGGCTCAAGGGCTACACAGTGTACATGGGGGTTGTGCAGGCTGCCTACCCCAAGTGGGGTTTGCACCTGACCAACCATCCAGGGAATGTCCTCATGGCATGGGCCCTGGCTAGGGATATGGCAGCCAATGAATATGACGAGGCCTTCTGTAAGAGGCCCTCCCCTAACCCTAGGGCTTGATGGGATCTCATCAGCCAGAAGCTGTGGCTGTGGCTGGTGGGGCCTCACATTAAGAGCAGGGGCAATGGCTCCCGGAGGAGGGGCGGTGGTCCAGCAGGTGGGACAGGGCCAGGGAGCTTTGCTGGGAGTATAATCAGGGAGGTGCCAGTGGCCAAGGTGTTGATTTGACCACAGCTGTGATGCATGCTCGGGGCCCCACCCCCACCCCTCATACCCCAGTGGTGCCTCCGCCCCCCAGCCCTTTTGTTATGGCTGGTCCTCTGGTAGTGGCTCCCATAAGGAGGAAAGCCCGGGAGATGCCTGAGATTGTATCTACTAAGCTCGCTAAGGAGCTGGCCGTGGGGCGCAATGCAGGCCTGTTCTCTCCCCCTCTCTTACTCAACCTGCGGGTTTCACTGCTCGGTGCAGTGCCAAAGAAGACCCCTGAGGAATACCGCCTCATCCATCACCTCTCCTATCCCTGGGGCTCCTCTGTCAACGAAGCCATCCCCCAGGAGTTATGCTCTGTCAAATATGCCTCTTTTGATCATGCTGTGATCAAAAGAGGTCTGTGGCCCTGGGCCCTCATGGCCAAGTGTGATGTGCAGTCAGCCTTTTGGTTGTTACCTGTCCACCCCCCAGATTTCTGCTTGCTGAGGTTTAAGTTCCAAGGTGGGTGGTATGTGGACAAGTCCATGCCCATGGGATGCTCAATCACTTGTGAGGCAGTCGAGACTTTCAGCACTTTTATAGAGTGGATGGCCAAGAATCGCATGGGTGCCCCACACATCACTCAGTATCTGGATGATTTTTTGATTGTAGGACCTTGGGAGGGGGGGGTGTTCAACCTGCGTAGATCGTTTACGCACTTTTCAGGGCCTAGCTCATGACCTGGGGGTTTTGCTTGCAGAGGAGAAGACTGAGGGGCTCACCACCCATCTGGTGTACCTGGGCATTGAGCTGGATTCTGTGGCTGGCAATCTTGCCTGCCCACAGGCAGGGCTCCTGTAGGATCTGCTCTCTGCTGTGCTTTCCTGCCAGAAATGCACGCTCAGGGAGTTACAATCCATTATTGGTCACCTCAACTTTTTTTTGCAAGGTTGTCTCCCCGGGGTGGGCGTTTTGTGAGTGGCTGGCATGTACCACCGGGGGGACCTCTTCCCTCCCACCACCACATTTACCTTACGAAGGGCATTAAGAAGGATCTTAGGATCTGGATTGATTTCCTCACTGGGTTCAACAGAGTCGCCCTGTGGCAGGGCTCTTGGAACTTGGGGTCTGACTTGCAGGTTTACTCAGATGCTTCCGGCAGTCTTGGGTTTGGAGTGTATTTCAAGGGGTGCTGGTGCACCCAGCAGTGGCAACCATCCTGGGCTGGGTCAGGCATCCTCAGGGGCCTCACTTTTCTTGAACTATTCCCCATCCTACTGGCGGTGGTTGTTTGGCAGGAACACCTCTGGGACAAGTGGGTCCTCTTCTGGTGTGACAACCAAGTGGTTGTCTGGGTGCTCAACAGGCAGTCCTCTTGCTCTGAGCAGGTCATGCGTCTTGTAGGTCGTTTTGTTTTTGTTTATCTCTCTACTAACATTATGTTTTCAGCCCATCATGTAGCAGGTGTGGATAATGGCATTGCAGACACCTTATCCCAATTCCAGATGAAGAGGTTCTTCTGCCTGGCACCAACTGCTCATTGCACCCCAGAAGTGCTCCCCGAGGACCTGTGGCTCATTAGGGGCTTATAGTACTACAGGGAATTGCTCCGTTGCTCCATCAACCCTCCAGACTTACTCATTGGCAGCATAGCACTTCTTGGTCTTCACCTCCAGGGTGCTGGGCTCCGCTGCATGGCCCACCTCTCACGATATGGTCCTATGCAATCTGGTGCACCTGAGGGGGTTGGGCCAGGTTCCTAGAACCGTGCAGAGGGATTTCGCAACCATTTCTTTTTTCAGCAAGGCTTATAGTCACCCTGATCCCTGTGATTGCTTCACAGCCAGATGGGCCATCGAGGACTGGAGGCGGCTGGTACCCCACCCCCATTGGACCAGCATTAGCCCATCACTCCGGCTATCCTACTCAGTGTCCTGGGTCAAACCCCCAGGGTTTGCTGGTCCACTTTCAAGGCCCAGCTCTTCCGCACAGCCTTCTTTCTGACCTTTTCCAGCTGGGCGGGCTTTGCAGGGAAGTGATGTCACCCTTTCATCCTTGGGGGGAGGGTATCTATCACAATCTGCTGCTCCAAGACTGACCAGTTGGGGTGGGGGGCCAGATTGTTCCTCCAGCCCTCATCTGAGAGTTCCCTTTGCCCTGTCCAGACAGTCAGGACCTACTTGGCTGCCCCCCCCACACCATGGTCTCCTCCTCCTGCACGCTGGTGCTTCTCCTGTCACACAGTATCAATTTGCCTCCTTACTGTGGGTATGCCTGGCAGCAGCGGGCCCTCCACCCAGGGATTTTGGCACCCGCTCACTCAGGATTTTGGCAGCCACCATGGCTGCAGATTGGGGCATCCAGGCCTCCCAGTTACAGGCCATCGGGCATTGGAGGTCAGGGGCCTATTGTTCCCGTGTGTGCTTGGCTTCTGGAGGGGCTCAATAATGGTTCCTCTTCTTCTGATCAGCTCTTTCAGGTTGTCGTAGAGAAGTTTGGATTTGCAGGCACAGCATCGTGCAGTGGACCAGGATCTACGCTGTGTCTTCAGGATGGGGCAAGCAGCTTGGCTTGGGCAATAGCATCAAGATTGCATGGATCAGCATGTGGAGAATGCTCTGGGAGGCGCTGGTCCCGACGGTTCTTTGCCATGCTCAGCACTGGGGACTTCCGGAAACTCTTGTCATCCAGCTTGAGGAGAACGATTTGGGCAGGCGTGAAGGACTCTAGTTAAAGTGTGCCATGGCAGCTGCTTTGGACTGTCTGAGAGGACTTTTTCTTGGGACGTATTTCCAGCGGTCAGATCTACTCCAAAGGCGCTACTGGCGTGGAGCATTGCACCTAGAGAAGGTGGATGGGATCAGGCAGAGGCTGGCCAGGGCGATGGGACAATACATCTGCACAGCTGGGAACTCGCTTATCATAAACTTGGACATTTCCTTTTGGACTGAAGCCCTGTTTCGCCCTGATGGTGTGCATTTGTCCAGCTGGGGTCAGGATATTTGGCTACAGGACATCCAGGGCAGGCTGTTGGAGTGGTTGTACCAGTAGGAGAGTTGGCGGGAGCCATTTTGTGGCTCTTGTGGTGGTTTAACATCGGGATCTGATGGGAAGAGATGGGGGCTGCATGCTCAGTCTCCCCATTTTGGGGGTTCCTGTAAGGAATCTTGGGAGTGAGTCATGGCAGTGCAGGCCCAGCTCAGGGGCTGCCAGGGCATACTCACTTCCAGGTGGCAGGGGGTTCACTCAGGGGTATACACTCATGTGATACCCCTTTTGACTGACACTCCAGGGTCCTCCCCCCCCTCAGTGGAGTCTGAGGGGGCTGGAAGTCATCGGCTGGCAGGCAGCTCAGCCAATGTTGGGATCCGATCCCTATGTGTCACCAATGCTCTTATTGCTGTATTTAAAAAAGTTGTGGCCTCTTTTCACTCCATCTAATGGTGTCTGGCTTTTCTTGTCACTGTGCCCTCCTGTGAGGCTCCTCCCTCACTGGCGCCCTCTCCTGACGGCCTGCCATCCTACCAGCTCTCCAGGCAGGTGTCCTCTGGTCTCAGATGGGCAGGGAAGGGGGTTGCACCACCTTGTTCCTTCTCCTGCCCTGGGAGTAGCCGCACACTCCAGCTGTCTCTCCCTGCAAAATCCCCCTCAGCCTTCACAGGAACCTGAATTTAAAGGCCTCCCTTTGCCCCACCTCCCTGGCTCTGCTCCCAATCGCCACCCAGTCTCCCTGACTGGCCCTGCTCCCAGCCTATCTGGTAGGAGGGCTGGGTAGACTCTGCAGTCTCCCAGTCTCCTGGCCCCACCCACTCCATCCCCACCTAGGGCAGGGCATTTGGTCTGCTCTCTGCCTGGCTCGCCCCTGCTGCTTCTGAACCTTCCCCAGTGGCTTCCTTGGCATCTTGGGGCCTGTGCCTGCCTGGCTTGTGTTGATGGCAGTCTCCTGTGAGCCTGGATGAAGTGGAGCCATCTTGGCAACTGCAGGAGACAGGTGAGTCTGCTGAGTGGCTGCAGGCCGTTCCCCAGAGTTGTGCCTGGGTGTCAGCTGCAACTGGCTTAAGGGTGAGAGAGGCCTATAGGCTTGTAGGGGCTCCTGCAACTGAGGTACTGCCAGAGGCTGTGCTGCAGGGCCTAAAGGGGGTGTCTGCTGCTGCAGGGCTGGTGGGGGGGGGTGGACAAAAGGCCGGTGTTGCCGGACACCTCCACCTCCTCTGCTGCCCCCTGCATGACTGCTATGGTCATCTTTGGAAGTCTTATCTTGGGTGCCCCCGGCTTCCCAGATTAGTCAGGTGGCATCCCAGGAGATGGCCTTCTCTGTCATGGCATCAAAACTCTGGAACTCTCTCCCCAGAGAGATTTGTCTGTCCTTTTCTGTTGCTGTCTTCAGTAGGCAGTCCTACTGTTGGTATGGTAGGTATGTTTCTCCCAAACTAATATGGATACTTCTCAGAAGCTTCTATAGTAAAACAGGTATTTGAACCTGGGTTTCCCAGATCCTAGTGTGAACCTAGAATAAGCACTACACCACACTGGCTGACAAAAAAATAAGACACTACAGATACTGATAGTATCTCCACCACCACCACCACTCAGGTGCAATGTTTAGTATTTCTGAATGTCAAAGAAATTACTGCTAGAGTCATGTGTGTGACTGGATTTGACAATTAATCCAAAATGCAGAACTTTCTTATCTCTGGTAGGACATATTTGTAAAACACAACAAAGAGGGAAAGTATAACTAGCATTTATAGTGTGCAACATGTGAAGAACTCACCCATCACAAGATTTGCAAGTCCCAAGAAATTTATTCAGCCCACAGGTTCAAATAAAGCTTATGTCATATTTTAATTGTCACATTCTTTTTTCTAAATCAAAATGAAAATGCCTTATATATAAAGGATAACCAACAGACATATGTCTTCATTATGATTTGCTTGAAAGTTCTAAATATAAAGTTAAGCTCTTGCAAAGTTATATTACTTATCTCAGCTGGCAAAACAAAACCCCTTCAGCTCTTTGCAGATAGCTTTGGTTTGATCTACCACGTCTTGCCAGCTTATGCAATAAAGACCAAGGACAGTCACAAGTATAGGGTAAGTATAGCTCAGAAAACAAGACAGAATAGCAAAGCAAATATTTCTAGATGGAAAGAAGAAAAGGTATAATTTTAAACAAAATGTGACTGACCTCTTAAAAAGCCTATTTTATTTATCTTAACTTTAAAATTCCATTTGTAATAAGTATATATTACACTAAATAAATGGCAACACAAGTTCTATTAAGCACTATGGGTCACATTGAGAACTATAACTTTAAGAGGTTTTTAAAAAAACTAAGATCATGGTAACAAGTAGGAACTTCAGGGCATACGTTTTTTAAAGTGTGTTCCTTTAAAAATTAAATATGAAATGTGTACGTGAAGATGTGCCCATATTTTGCCTGAAACAAAGCACAATCTCCTTACTGCTTGCTGATCTGTTGGGAAACTGCACACAAAATAGCCGTTTACTGATCTTATTTGCTATTGCTTTGCACAGTTATCCAATGTAACAGTATTAACAAATTTAGTGCTCCTCCTTGTACTATCAACCTAGACTTTATGTGGTGCACATAACATAGACTGATTATTGTTCCCCATATTAATTATCTGTAACCCTGTCTGTTTTTCTTTTTAAAATTCTGTGCAGCAAGGAAGTTGGATGAAAGAGATCAGACTGCCAGCCTTACCTCCAATATATGCCACTGAGAAACCTCGGTTGGCGGTATTCCGATCTGTGTGAAGGACCAATACCAGTTTATTTCTACTGGATATAATAGGAGACAGCATTTCTCTCCCACACCACTTCCCCAACAGAGATGCCTTCTCTGTGTCTCCATCAAACACAGCCAGATGGTCATAATCACAGGCATCTGTCAGACTGCTTCGTCCTTCCAGATCCAAATCCAGGAAGAAGACTTTGATTCTATATCCTGGGGGCAGCTGAATGGTCCAGTGACACTTGATATTGTTGGGATAAGAATTTGGATATTCAGGACTGGAGAAATTTCCTTTGACAGCTGTGTATACCTCTTGACATGCACCTGGTTACAGAAGAAAGCGAATGTAATACAAATCAAGCAGCCAAAGCATTAATTGGACTAATCCCAACACTAACACCAACCTGTTTTGCAATAAACCTAAACACCTGAGATATCCAACAAATATTGTCTCACCAAATACCCCCAATCCTACCCCTATTAGGACTAATTCTAGCAGCTACTGGAAAATTCACCAAATTTGGACTACACCCATGATTACCCACAGCCTTTGTATTGTTATTTGCTGATTTTATATTTTATGCTGCCATTCTTATTATTGTATATTTTATATGTTGTGATCCACTCTGAGCCTGCTTGTGGATAGAGCAGAATATAAATTAAATAAATAAATATTCTTATTTCTTTTAATGCTACTTGGGAGCTTCTTATCACCTCTCTCCGCCCAGCAACCTGTGGAAAGTCCCGTATCATCACCTTTATTCAGGCTTGGCTCTGAGGCTGCAGTTCTAATAATCAACTGGTGGCCCAAGGTTAACAATAACCGAAACTAGAAAGTTACCCTGTCTTGAGTAACTGACACGGAGGCTGCTTCCACATAGGGAATTTTCCCTGAACAGAGAGCAGCACGCCCTCATACTTTTTGGGAGTCCACATGCTAACGTGCTCATTTCAGGTAGGATTTGTGGCCTCCCAGTTTAAAATGAATTAAAAAAATCCCAAACAATTTGATCTGATTCAAACAGGGAAATGCAGGGCAGAGTATGGAAGTTCTCCCCACAGTCAATCTGAAGAGAGGGCAGAGCTAAACTCATATTTTGAACTCGTGTAGCTAGAGTCTCTCTACATGAGACATCTTACATGAGGATGCTCAAGTGTAGATAGACACAATGTTAGCCAGGAAGCGAAGTTTTAAAAGACAGCTGAAGGCTCTGTCAATTTCACCTGTCTATAAGAGAGTAGCTTAAAAAGACATAGCCTGCAGAGATTGCTCCGCAGAGGGTTTGTTGAAGTGAAATTGAACCTTCAGGGAGGAGAAGATGAAATTAACAAACCCTCTGAGGAGCTCTCTCTGCTGGTTCTCTTTTTACAGGGCAACTGGACACATATTGAGAAAGGTCTTTCCTCATTCCTGGCCACCAGAATTGCCTTTGTGTTAAATGCAACATTTTTACGAACCCAAAGTGCCCTGTTGTTTTGTCGTCATGGCATTTTTTCAGCACCTCCCCCCCTCAGGGCTGCTGGTATGTACAATTTGCCCTGTGAGTACCAGCATCCACCTTCCCCCTTCTCCAGAAAACTTTGCAAACCCTCCTCCCCCTCTTTTTCCTGCTCTGTCTTGATGGTTTCCAGCCATGAATATGATGGGGGAGCAAGGTTTTGTGCTTGCCTATGCGTCAGCACTGCCCCTCCCAACTGTCTGGGTGTGAAAATACTGTCAATAATTTTTTCTCACTGACTTCCATGTTAAGGGAGGCGGGACAGAGCATCTGCTAAGAATTTCAATTTCCCTGGGAGATGCTTGAGTGTGAATTGAAACTTGGAGAAAAACTCTGCCCACCAGAGTTGCTTTGTCCCCAACCTGCAGGGTGATCTAAGTGCTTCTAGATTTTTATTATTAGTCCAAATCTCAAAGGGTATTTCGGCTCCTGCCAGCCAATGTCACCAAGTGGATAGGGCTAACTTGATGGCTGCTGCTTCATTGTCCCAAACCGACCAGTGTCTTTCTGTCTCTGAAAACTTTTTGGACACATAAGCGCAGGGGTGTAGCTCTCATTAGAGCCATCTTGTAAAATCACCCCCTATCGCCACATCACTTGCATTTACTTGTGCAATTAACTTCTTGTTTTCATCTGGGTGGCGTAACACAGGTTCAGAGGTGAACAGGATTTTTTTTTTATAAAATTTTTTATTGGTGAGTACATAATTAATACACACATTCCCCATCTTACCTAATTTATATCAACCCCCACCCTTTCCCTCCCCCCTCCTTGTAGACTTCCAACAGCTTTCCAACCCTTAACCTATCTTATTACTTAACTTATTTTCAACTATATTCTTCTAAATCATATATATATTATATCTCTTATTCTAAGCATATTCAAATTCTTTTATATATACTATATCAAATCCACTAATATATCCATCTCTACATCACTATTTGAACTGTATATTTTTAATAAAGTCTCCTTAATAATAATACTAGCTTAGATTAATTAATAGCTAAAATTTTCCCATTAATGGTAAAGTTACTTCTCTCTTCTATTTTTAAAATCACAAATTAATAGTTCCCAAACTGCCACAGTCCTCCCTTCACATCCCATTTTTTTCTAAAGATTGTTTCAATTTCCCCCAATCTGCAATGTATTCTCCTGCATCAAGATCTTTCAATTTTCTTGTCATTTTATCCGTTTCTGCCATGTACAGCAATTTGTAAATCCAATATTCTATAGTTGGTATTTCTTGCACTTTCCATTTCTGCGCATATAAAAGTCTTGCTGCTGTGGTCATATAAAATAACAATGTTCTGTGCTGCATTGGAACATCTTCCATTCCCAAGTTCAGTAGCAACAATTCTGGGTTCTTATTTATTTGGGTTTGCAAAACCTCATTAATTACTTCAATTATATCTCCCCAGTATTGCTTAGCTACCTCACAAGTCCACCACATATGATATAATGATCCTTCATGCTTTTTGCATTTCCAGCATCTATCTGACATATTAGTATTTCCTAGCGCAATTTTCTTTGGTGTTAAATACCACCTATACATCATTTTATATACATTCTCTTTAATATTAGTACAAGTTGAAATCTTCAGTGTATTTTTCCACAAATGCTCCCAGGATTCCATTGTTATTTCTTTATGAAAATTTATTGCCCATTTCACCATCTGGACTTTAACTGTTTCATCTTCCGTGTGCCATTTTAGAAGTATTTTATAAATTTTCGAGATTTCTTTTTTACCTTCTTGTAAAATCACTTCTTCTAGTTCCGAATTTTTCTATCTTATTCCTCCTTTTAAACAGTCCGAGTTGTAGAGATCTCTGATTTGCCTATATTGGAACCATCCATAATGGGGAGATCACTCTTCTTCCGTTTTTATTTTTAACATTTTATGTTCCATTAATATTATCTCTTTGTAAGAGGTGAACAGGATTTTTAACCTCTTAAATGCCTGCTGGCATTCATTTGTCCACTCCAGCTTAGCACTTGGTTTTAGCCCTTCTGGTCCTTTCCTTTTTGCTTTTAACAAGTCTGTTAAAGGTACAGTTTGAGCAAAGTTTTTAATGAATGGTCTGTAAAAGTTTGCAAAGCCCAGGAAGGATTGTAATTGCCATCTTGTTTTAGGAGTCTCCCATCCTAATACATCTCTGACTTTAGCAGGATCCATCCCAAATCCTTCCTTGGACACTCTGTAGCCCAGGAAGTCCAGCTCAGTTTTATGAAACTCACACTTTGACAATTTTGAATACAGTTTGTTCTTATAAAGGGTACTTAGAACCTCCCTTACCAACTTCACATGCGAGTCATAATAATCAGAATAGATCAAAACATCATCAAGATAAAAAACCACTCCTTTGTACAGGTATTTATGCAACACTTCATTGATCAGATTCATGAAGACTCCAGGTGCCCCTTGAAGTCCAAACGGCATGACTAGGTACTCAAACTGTCCTGGGAGGGGCATTAAAGGCCATTTTCCACTCATCCCTCTCCTTGATTCGCACTCTGAAGTAAGCATCTCTTAAGTCCAGTTTAGTGAAAATCTTTCCTTTGGCCACCACTTCCAGCAGATCTCTAATGAGAGGAAGCGGGTATGCATTTGGCATTGATACTGCATTAATCCCTCGATAATCCGTGCACAAATGTAAGCCCTCATCCTTCTTTTTGTGAAACAACACTGGGGCAGTATGAGAGGAACTTGTGGGTTGAATGAAACCCCTTTCCAAGTTTTTGTCAATGAACTTGTGAAGCTCTGTTTGCTCAGCTGGGCTCATGGAATACAGCTTTGCTTTAGGAAGATTCTGCCCAGGGATCAGTTCAATAGCACAGTCTATCACCCTATGAGGGGGTCATTTGTTCCCCAAATACTCAAGTCTTGGTACTCGGGGGGATTACATCAATTTCTTCTCTCATTAGGCACACAGTTTCAGACATGGGAGGGGGGTTGGCACCCCATTGAGGGTTCCACATGTTTCTGACAATCCTCAGCTGGGAAACATCATCGCCCCATGTTCCACTGTATGTATGGGTCATGATCATATAGTCATCTGACTCCTAAAACTGCTGGAAATTTTGCAGTTGGGCTTACTACAAAAGTTCTTTTCTCTCAATGACTCTCCATTCCAACTTGGGTCAGTTCAGTCTCATAGGTGTAGGGAGTCCCTTTCATAGGAGAACCATCCATTTGCTCAAATCTAATAGGCTCTGTTAATTTCACCAAATCCAATCCCAGACCTGTGACTAAGGCCAGGGCAATTAGGTTCCTGCTGTACCCTGAATCAATCAGAGCTCTCACTCTAATATGTGTCCCCTTTCTAGGATGTGCTACTGAAATGGGGAAGAAAAACATGGTTCCCTTTTCTCTCATCGTGCTTGGCACCTGCTCTTCTTTGACCTGCTGATGGGTGCCTGTCACAGCAGGTCTGTGCAGTTTCCCACTGGCTCTTCCTCCTCACTGCTGGAAGGAGATCCCTCTCCCAGCCTCTCGGGTGCTTCTCCCATCCCGGCTACTGCTGCCGTTTTGCACTCATGTGATGCTATACCTCCCTGTCTCAAGTGAGCTGAGCTTCTGCTCCTCCCTGCCTTGGCCTCCCAGCCAGGCTGCTCCAGAGCCCTGTCTTTTTCTTGGGGGGAATTTTCTCAACCCCTGGCATCCCACAGCAAAGTGGTCTGCCCCACCTCACTTTAGGCACAAACCTTGACTCCTCCTCCTCTCCATCTCACCCAACGGGATCGGTCCTCTCATGTGAGGGTTGTCTCCCCTTCTGCTCTCGGTGGCTCCCCTCTGTTGGCCAGCTTGGTGTTGTAAGCGAAGTGACTTTACAACCTCCTCTCTGTTTTCAGTCTCATATGCCAGTTTTATCCACCCAAGCAGGGTAAGTGGATCATCTTGCACCATGACTTTGTCCACTAAGACTGGTTTCAAGCCAGCACGGAAAAACTCCACCTTCACCGATTGAGTCCAATCTTGAACTTTGGCAGCACATGCTCTGAACTCAGCTGCAAATTCACGCACCAGGTGCTTTCCCTGCCACATGCACTTCAGTTTCATTCTTGCTTTCTCCTCATTGAGGGGATCTTCATACTATGCCTGCATTGTACGCATGAAGGGTCTCACGCCCTGAAGCTCTGAGGCCCAAGTGGTGTAGAGAGTTATATACCATTTAGCTGCTTCTTCCCCTAAGCGGGAGCCCAAGTAGCTCACCCAGCTGGCTTTGTCAGGGCAGGTGTGATCCCATTTTTTCAAGAATTCTGCCACTCGCACTAGGAAGTACCCCAACTCCTCTGGGTACCCTTCAAAGTGGGCTTCTAATTTCCATAGCCCCCATGGGGATTGGTCCAACTGAGATTCTCGCTGGGCACGTGGGTTGGGCTGGTGGGCCAGCTGGCACTGGGGCTCCTTGCACGTCTGGGGGAAGGACGGGTGGCTGGCCTTGGGGTGCCGGTGCTCCTTGCCCATCTGGAAGGGCAGCAGATGGGGTAGGCTGCTGGTCTCCTTGCAGCTGGACAGCTTGTCCTAACAGCTCACCGAGGCCTCCCAGCTGTTCCGGTGGGATAGCAACTAGCAGTCACTGTTGAACATTTTCTATGAACATATGCATGTGGATGAGATTTCTAATGTATGTATACACATCATTCCTCAGCTTTCCCATCTCAGCCCAAAGCTCAGCCCCTCCATCAAGGGAGGTCGCTCCCCTTTCCCCCTAGTTCCTCTCTTCCATCGGAGGAATCTTCTGAGGACTCTTCCAAGGACTCTTCCCCCTTGGACTCTGGCTCATCTGCAGGATCTTCAAAGCTTCCCTCAACTGATGCGGTGTCTCCAGCCAATGCTCCCATGCTGGGCCCACACTCTTTGTCGGGATCTTTAAGGCTTCCCTCAGTTGGCCACCATGCCTCAGAGTTAGGAATCTAAGGTGAGTTAGGGTTAAAGAATGGCAGTCCTAGCAATCTGTAAGGATGCCAGGCAACTCTCAAGAAACTTCACTTCATGAGTAAAAGTTCTTTATTGATAAGATGCCAGTATCCCACACTTATGCCATCTTTGCTAGGACTGGCGACTACAGACAAGTATCATGCAAATATAGGTCCCACAAGGCTACTTCTAATTCCTCCCCCCCTTTATCCTAACGGTTCTCTAACTTTGCATTCAAGAAAATAGGCTGTGTGATTCATGGACTGCTCAATGGCTGCTTCCACACACGTTGGATAATCCACTTTCAATACGCTTTAATGAAGATTTGAAACTGATTTTCTATGTGTGGAACACAAAATCCACTTCTAAAGGATAACTAAAATGCATTGAAAGTGCATTATTTAACATGTGTGGAAACGGCCAACGTTGAGCAGGCTCTCAGGCTCCCAGGCTCGGAAGAGATTACAGGCTTGGGAGAGATTACAACAGGAACAAACACCTTTTGTTCTCAGTTTCTCACCCCAGGTTCAAATAACAGAAACACTCCAACAGTACCAGCTTCAGCTGCAGGGGGCATTGAATATGACAGGTGATCCTGAGCACCTGACAGCAACTTCCTTACAAGTGTGGAGGGGATGAGGGCAGCAAGGACATGCTTTTGGACGTTGTTCTCTCTTACTTTGATGCTGCACATTGCTGCTTTCACAGTGGGGGTGGCTTTTCCCACTTCCATGTGGAAGCACCATAGCATCAACTTCCTACAGCAATATCTCTTGTAACACAAACCTACTGGACTGTTTGATAGTTGGTTGATTGGATATGCATCAGGTTGACTGAAGATTCAATGCACAACCAAACTATACAAATTGTACCACAGTTTGCAACTCATTGCTGTCCAGTCTGGTGTAGGTATCATTTCTCTTTTGCCTCACTGTTCCTGAGTTGAGAATTATATCACTATTCCAGATTTAACATTTTGTCTCCTTGCTGCCATGTAACAACCATGGTTGTAGATAACACAGCCATACACAGCTGTGTTTCAGTGGCCAGTTATTACTTTACTATGCAAGAAAAAAAATCAACTGGATAAGTGTTTGTCAGTATATTTCTCAAAGACAGACCTGACCAGACCCGGTAACTGAATCCCCATCTAGTGCTTCAGGCTTTGTGATTATTGACATTTTGGGTTGTTTCCACACCAGCCATTTAGTCTGGAGTTGCTGTGATTTGTTCATTTAGTTTTTACAGACAATGCAAATGACATCATAGGTGATCTGTTACGCTTCAGTATTTTCTGTGTTGTGTCTGTCTTTTTTCAGGCCTGATTTGTAGTGATATCTAAAATGTGTAATTGCAGGTCCAGGCTGTCCCATATGAACAGTCAAAGTGCTGAAGTTTCCCTAGGGCTTCTGTCCCTTTAAAATTTCAACTTTTCTTTTTTCCTTAATTACTTATGTCCTGTTCTCTCCTGCAGCCAGGCCATTTCTCATGGTATTCATGAATCAATGGTATATTTTCAGCTTAATTACTTTTTGCACTTTGTAGTTATCCAAAAACACTAATCTCTTAAAAATGTATATATAACTATGGCCATGATTGTGTAATGTCAATAGAGGCTAGTCTGGAAAGATCATGGAGTTGTTTGTTTGAAAACAAAGGGGCAAAAGGAAAACTAGGACCTTTGCTGAAGCAGACTTACTTCCAAAAAGAAGTGTGCTTAGATCTTGCCTGATGATAGATTTTAATTGGAAATGTAGTGCTGAATTAAGTACTGTGTGGCACCCCCATTTCAATTCCACTTGTGATTGAAAGTGGGAAAGAAATTCTTCAGCAGTACAAAGAGGTTGTAGTGTGGAATCACTTTTGGGAAAATGTACATGGTAGAGCCCTTCTTTGATTGTACATTTTCAGTATGCAGGTTAAAAAAAAATTCCTTGCTCCTAGTAGAAAACTAGCCCATCTAGGAGGTGACTAGGCTTCATGCAGAAGTAGCATTCAAATAAGGGACTCTCTCCAGAATTCTGAAGTGATATACTTCCGGGTGGGCATGTAACTTTTCCCCTGAATGTCCAGATTCCCCCTTGTTCTTCTCAAGGTCTTTTTGGATATAGTGACATCTTTTATTCATTAAATGTGATGAACATTTCTTTTGAAAAAGTGCCCATGTAGTTCTCCAATTTTTCACATCCTGGAGCACAAACAAAACATGAGATTGTGTAGGATGCAGTAAATCTCAAACCTCACCATGTAGGTTTCCATTAAGAAAGAATAATCAACATGCAAAAAAAAGGGGGGAGGGGTGACTTTGTTACATAAAAAATGAACATTCGAATCAAGTTTTGCCTGAGGCTAGTATCGAGTGATTTACGAGCATATCAGGGGAAGATATGTGGCTTAATGGTAGAGAACATACTTTGCATGTGGAAGGTCCCAGGTTCAATCCCCAGCGTCTCCAGTTGAAAAGATCCATAACAGGTATTAGGAAAGACTTTATCTGCCTGAGACCCAAGAGCATCACTACCAGTCAAAAAAGATATTAGATCATTCATGAGCTTATCATAGAAAATGTAACACTCACCACGAAGACTGAATGCTTAATCCAAATAAAAGCAAAGACATTTTTTTAAACTTTAGTGAAGTCAAGTTTTATCTCCTTATTTGTCCCAAATCTAGTATATTGCAGCACTGACTGTGGTTATCTATCCTCATTTCCTAGGATGATCTTCTATGCTAGTGGAGGTACCACATAATCTTACATATTTCTGATTACTTAATCTTCATATATGGTAAAAGTAGAATTGCTTTCCATACCTGAAAAGAAATAGGCCTTGAAGCCTCTACCTGCTATGTTAAAGTCTGATTTGAACACAACCAGCAGTTCATGTGTGGAAGAGACCACATCTGGAGGCTTCATATTCCCACAGTAGTGACTGAGAAGTGTATCCCTCATGGTAGGCCCATCAAAGATGGCCACATAATCAAAATTACACTGTTCATTATTTTCCATTTGGAAGTCAACAAAAACCAGTTTGATGACAGAATTCGAAGTTGCCTGGATGACCCAAAGGCATTCAGCATTGTTGGGGTAATTCTCAGGATAATCAGGGCTTGTTATTGATCCAGAAAGGCCTGTGAGCACACCCCCGCAGACATCTGGAAGCAAGAAAGTATTCCATATTAAAATAAAGCACACACACACACACACAGAGCTTACGGTCTGAAAGAGGTTGCTGCTCTCCATCCCTCCAAATTAAACAAGACAACTAAAACAAAGCAAGGAAACACTGTAAAAGTACAAATAGTGTATACCCCAATGATTTTCCATTGCAATCTTTAGCATCCTTTCTCAATAAATTGCATCATTATGGTTTCCAATCTGAATGCCTTCCTGAAAAATGTTGAGAAGATATCTGCCAATAAAGAATGCTAATTATGCAGATATATGTATAATCACATTAAAAGTATTAAGAAATTTAATAAAGATTTGATAATGGTGAAGTTCAAGAGCTAGAATGTTCTAAAGCGTTGGTGCAAATGACTTTAATAATACAAAAAATATAGTGTGATAATTCTGTTTTCTTCATTCAGTTTTCATGGCATTGCTTATATGAATATTGTTTTTATTGCAATTTGTAGTATATTGTTTCATTGCATTGTTGATATGTATATTATTTTTATTGCAGTTTGTGGTAAGTTTTTTTATTGCATTGTTTTTGTGACTCTCACCTTGACTCTCAGGAAAATAATTCAGTTTTTTTCATTAAAGAAATCAGGAAGTAGTGAATATTGTGACAGCTTGCAGGAAGACCAAGGTGTCAGATATGAATGGTATGAGGTACTAATTGTATATTCTAGGAAATAAGTTCTACAACAATTGGTTAGTGTGGCCATACTCTAATGGCCCAAACATCTAGTAACATATTAATGCTTTGGAGATCATGAAGATCTCATGGATCTCATGAGAGCCTGTTTGGTGTATAGGTTAAGAGCGTGGGACTCTAATCTGGAGAACTGGGTTTGATTCCCCACTCCTCTGCTTGAAACCAGCTGGGTGACCTTGGATCAGCCACAGCTTCTAGGAGCTCTCTCAGCACCACCCACCTCACAGGGTGTTTTGTTCTGGAGATAATAATGACATATTTTGTAAACCACTCTAAGTGGGTGTTAAGTCATCCTGAAGGGCGGTATATAAATCGATCATTATCATTATCATTATCATTATCATTATCATTATCATTATCATTATCATTATCATTAGCGAGAAGGATGAGCCAAGGTTACTTCTGTATTTACTTTCTATAGGGTATATTTTATCAGTATTGAAAAGGGGACAGTCATAATCCAAAGCATTCCTCACTCAGCTCTTTAAAGAAAAGATGGGATTCTTTTATGATAGTCAATTAGTTGATAGATATGTAGATCACACCAAGATTGTTCTAAAGAAAGCAGAGGATTAGACCTCCCAGAATGCTGTTGGTACCTTATTTGCAGGTAAAGTGCTTCAGGGAGAGATGCTGCTTAGGAACCAGTAGAGAGAAGTGGCTGGTGTGTGTAAGAGTAGACTAAGAGTAAGAGCTGGGTGAGAAAGGAAAAAGAATCAGTGTTGTATGCATGAGAGCAAGATCTGGCTCCAATAACACCTTAAAGACCAAGGAGATTTCCAAGGTCTTTTAAGGTGCTATTAGACCCAGCTCTTACTCTTCGACTGCAGACCAACATGGCTACCCACCTGAAACTATGTTGTATGTGTGTGTGGAAAGCAGGCCATTATACCCCAATCAGGTTTCTATGTTGTAAATGAATATCTGGATAAGCCTTCATAAGTCTCTGAGGGAGGGGTTCAAGTTCATGGAGTTTGAGAAACACTGGTAAATCCCCCTGTTTTCCAAAGCAAAATGCCGTTAACAAAAGCAAGAGTTTTATGTTTTTCATGCAGGCTGCTGTTCTCAAGTGGCTTTCTCTGGAATTGTCTCACTGAAATCAGCAAGGTTTATTACACAGAAAATGACTTGCAGATCACAGCCTGAGTTCCCATTGTTAGGTCAATTTCTGCTTTCAATTAGGTCAAGGCATTCATAAAGAAGCAATAAAAATGGAAAGAGAGAGCAGAAGTCAACTTGAAACCCCCCTTCCTGCTGCTGCTGGCCCCTGAGATAGCAAGCACCCAACTTTACTCTTGAATCTCTGGATGAGTGTTCAGGAAATACTTCTGACAGGGGAAAAGAAAATGCATTTGCAGTTATAATCCGTGCATTATTTTCTTGAAATCACCAAGAATAAGCACAATAGACCTTGAGCACACAATGATACCATTTGCATGGGACCATTCTGGAGCTGAGCCACAGTTTAATCTGGAAAAACAAAACATGGCCACTCAATAAAGCAATTTAAGCAAGGACTTTCAAATGCTCTGGAAATCTGGAATCCAAAAGTGATTGCTAAGGTAGATTTAAACTACATTTCAGGAATAGCTCTTTGACTATAAGAAGACTTGGATCAGGGACCAAACACTGTCAGAGATTCTGTGCTACATTAAGAAAGAAGTTATATCAGCATGTGTTAGTAGCTGTCAGCTGCAACATTCTACATGGTTTCCAGATTACTGAATGCTGGGGCCTGCTAAAGGTTTGCCATATTTTCTTATTCTCTCTCTCCCAGTCCAGAGATACATGCAACAGTATCTCTTCTTTAAATCTCTCTTCAAAATCCACCTTTTCTGTAACACCCTAATCCTCATCCCCAACTGCCAACAACTCTAAGGAAGTATAATGAAACTAACAACAACAACAATAATAATCTACCTGCCTGGTGTATTTTTAAACCCATCCTTTCTCCAAAATGATCAGGGCAATTATATTATCTTCTCTTACATTTTGTCTTCATAACAGGCCTGTAAGGTAGGTTCAACTGAAGCCATGACTGGTCCAGGATCTCCCAAAGAGCTTAATGGAAAGACGGTAATTTTTTAGCCTGGATCTCAGCATTCCTAGTCCAATCCACTACTCACTACAAAGCACCATCTCTCAATCTGGTAATATCTCTCGACTTCCTTTTTCTGAACATGTTGATTCTATGTAGCCATGGTGCTCCTCTGTGGCTTCCACACAGTAAATGTCTTTTTCACAGCATCCACACAGCACTTGAGCATTTGAGCACCTTCTGGCTCCCCATCCCCCACTTTGCCAAGTACCTGATTAGGGATGATCTTTTCCCTTCCTTGAAAGATCACAATCAAAGTATGTTTGCACCCCATGTAAATGGGAAGGTATGGATTTTTCAGATACTGCTAATTTCAGCAGCTTTTTCTTTCCCCCAATTACCCAAGGCCACCATCCCTCCTGTGCTACTCAAGGCCTTTTTTAAAAAAACTGCTACAGTGAGATGTCAATTATTGATTTTATTTCAAAAAGACATTTGGTGATGTGGGAGCAGGAAATGGTGGCTGTGGGTGAAGGAAAGTATGGGGGAAAGCACCATAGGGCATTCTATTGTTACTGTGACTGCCTCTGCATTCACAGCAGCAATGAGAGAGCCAATACAGTGTAGTAGTTAGAGTGTCAGACTAGGATCTGAGAACTCCAGGTTTGAATCCCCACTGTTCCATGGAATCTTGCTGGGTTGTTGTGAGAATAAATAGAGGAGAAGTGAACAATGTAAAACAATTTTGGTCTCCATTGAGAAGAAAAGCAGGGTATAAATGAAGTAAATAAATCAATAAATGAGAGCCACACAGAGAACTGTCACCATGTGGAAGCACCCATACCCACATGCAGCATTTAGGTTGTGAGGCCATCAGGGCAGACGTTTAGAAAAGCCCCTGAGATATTACCATGCCTGAGCAGATCCCAATAAGCAAAGTCATAGAACTGACAAATTTACTCTGAGTCATTGCTTGGGAAACAATGACCTAAGAGGATGATAGGACAAATTGACTTTTTAAATAAGGCTTTCAACCAGTTCTATATTTTAGGAAATTAACCATCTTGCTTTTAACCAGTTAACTAAACAATTAAAATTAACATTGAACTTATCTCAATAAAGCTATTTTTTTTTCTTTTGAGGACAGTTAATCACGGTAGCAGTTCCTTTTTTCTAAACAACATAGGAAAATCATTGGGAAAATAGCTGAATCAAGAGATTCTCATAGAATTTGTTTAAATTGTCCTTCCCCTGCCCACTGACTATCCTTTAGTAGGAAAACCACTTATGAAGCAGTTCTCCATTCTTTGCAGTTAAGGAAATAACAGATAATTTAATACGTAATTATTTCTAAATTCAGTCTTTCAGATGTTTTTTTTTTAAAAAATCCCTTGCTAATACTGGAATTATTTCATCTTATTTGGTACTAATTTTTAAAGGATGTTTTGGCACCAAAGATGCAATAGATATCAAAAAACATTAACTACTAGAGATTTACCCAAATGCCCATCCTAATTTTGCTTCTATCTCTCCCCCCACCCCACCCCCGGTGATTTTCCAGGGGGTCTGCAAAAGGGGACCAATGTTCAGCTGACTTAACTGGTGTGGTGATCATGACAGTCTGGTCGCATTCCTTTTTTCCTATTATTTAAACAAAACTACCAGAGTGAGGGCAGGAAATACTGCCTTACACCCTGTTTTGACTTCAGACACTTCAGGTGTCATCACATATAAGCAAAATAACGTAAACATGACATAAATAAATTTTGTTGGCTATGTAGTGTCAAGAAGCTCAAGAGAGAAAGGCAATGAGTTTGGGCTACATGATAAGTCTGAAGCATTTGCCAAATCTGACTGAGGGCATTCCCTGCTGTCCCCCTATGTGTGGTTTAAAGAGCAGAGAAAAACAAAAGGTATGTAGCAGTGAGAGCAAGCACAGGTGCTGCCCATGTTGAAATGGATGAAAAGTGAGGAAGTAGATTTGGGGGGAGCTTTCATTAAATGTTTCACACACACAAGCAAAGTTCTCATTTTTAATTTAAAAAACTGCCTCTGAGCATTCAGTTCCAAGAGACCTGCAAAGTCAACATTGCTTTTTGAAGGAATTGAAGGGAGAGGAAATAAAGGCCTCAGACTTGAACAGAAGAAAGTATTTAATTATTGGCTACTTTCGAATTATTTGAGTTTCCTACTGTCCTCAGTTCTGGAAGAGGAGAATGTACCAAGACAAAACACTGGCCAGCTACAGCAAGTAGGATGTGTGTTACCTGTCTCTGTGCTAGGACCTCTCAGTATATTAGGAAACATGAGGGTCATTGGGATCTTGAGGGTCATTGGGATCATGAGGGTTAGAGGTTTGCTTGGCATCCAAGTCCCTACATGGAGAGTATAGTGTCTAGGCTTAGCAGGGTTGCCATCTCCAAGTTGGGAAATTCCTGGAGATTTGGGGGTGAAACCTGGAGATGGCAGAGTTTGGGTAGGGAAAGGACCTCACCATCGTATAATTCCAGAGTCCACCCTCCAAAGCAGCCATTTTCTCCAGGTGAACTGATCTCTGTGGCCTGGAGATCAATTGTAATTCCGGGAGATCTCCAGCCACCACCTGGAGGCTGGCAACCCTAATGCTTAGGGTGCCCAAAAGCAGTGGCCTGAGACAGAGACAATCAACAAGCAGAATACACAGCTCTGCTGGTCAGAAAAAGGAAGGTCAGGCTCCCAGTGGTTTACAGCAGGTCTCCAAGCCAAACATTTCACATTGCCTGCTGATTGCAGGGGCCAATAGTGCCCACCTCTTTGGACTGCTAAAGAGGGTTTTGAGGCCTGCCCATAAACTAAAAGAGTTTAACTTAAAGACATGTATGTTTTTTTGTGTTCTTTCTTTACTTTCAGGAGGGCCATATTTTGGTTTCCCATTTGTTACTGTCTGTTGATCTGATCTGATTATTATTGTGGTTCTGTTACTGCTGTTTTAAAATCTATTTTATGGCTTGTCCAAGTTTTCATAGGACTGGTGCCTTGTATTTTATTGATTATATAGCTCTTTGGTTTGCTGTGGCTTTTTATTGTTGTTAACTGCTTCTAACACTTTTGGGAAGAGGCAGCCTACAAATGTTTTAAATTAGTAACAAATCAGCACAGTCTCTCCTTACCTCAGGCATTCAGGTTCCTGGTTCATACCCAGAACTTCTGACAACTACAATCTTCCCCTTGCATCCAATTTGCTTCTGCCATGTCTTGCTTCATTCCCTTATTGTTTTGTGTGCCTGGAAGTGTTTGCCCCATTGTACTTTCCAGTCATTGTTTGCAGCTGCCCATTCGATTTCTCTCTGGTGCCCCATTTTGCCTGCTCTTGTTCTTGCCTGGTGGTATTCATACTGCCCTGCCTATCTCTAGAGTAATGGATTTGTCTAACCACTTGAAGAATTTTTTGTTTCCACTCAATCTTTTGGTATAAGACTTTGCTGTCTTCACTGTCACTTGTCCTTCTAGAACCCTGGCTCCTCATCCCTCTCTCCTTAGGAACCCAGACCTTCAAGGTACCACTGGATTTACCACTGAATGACATAGCAACATTTTGGAAAAACTCAGGTTGATGGCAATTCTAACCTTTTTGGTAAACTGCAGAGAATCCTTGGCTGGCCACATGCTTATCTGAGTGAAAGATTATGGTCATGATGTTCCAGGATGATGTAAATGGTGGAGGAAAGGTTTTGCCACAGAATTTGCCTAGGAGGTTTCCTTGGTCTTCTGAGACCCCATTATAGATCTTGAGATAGTCGTATTCACAGCTGTCATGGTATTCCAGATCAAAGTGATGGAAGGTGAGCAGAACAGAGGATCCTTCTGTTACCACTATGAGCCACATGCAGTCTGTGTCATATGGGTAGAATCCAGGGAAATTTGGGCTTGAGACATTGCCGTGTGGTGCAGAGAGAATGCCACCACATTTAATGCCTATAGGAAGTGCAAACATTTGAAAAGTAACCCAGATTACTTTTTCAGTCTGGAAGATGGAGTAGCCCACTATTTTTATAAGCATTATTTATTGAATGTCCCAGCCACTGGTAGTATTGACTTGTACTATGTAATCCGTCTTGAGTCACATTGGGAAAGGTGGTCTATAAATAACTTAAATAAATAAAACTACTTGAAGTACTTCTTTACACAATGGATAATCAATAAAGAATTCACTACCGCAGGGTGTAGTGATGAACACTGGATAGCATCAAAAGAGGACTAGATAATTTCATGGATGAAAGGTCTATCAGCAGCTGTTGGCTGAAATGACTAAACGGAACTATTTTTCCCCACTGATGGGCAGCATGTGCAGCCCCCAATGGGCAAACAGCACCTCCTGGAGCCATTTTAGATTGGTACAAGGGGCAGGCTGAAGCCCCCTCTTCCTATGTGCTGCAGTCCTGATCCAAATTGGGGCCATGTATGCTTAGGAAACAAGTTCCCTTGCAGCTGATGCATGACTCTCTGAAGTCAAAGTCAGGCCAGGGGAACTCAAACACAACATGTTAAAAATCATAATGTGTAGCTTTGCTCTCAGTTTTGCAGCACCCTCAGCTGGCCTGCTTGTTACTCACGGCATGTTTAAATGTCCATAGCAATAAATCCAAAACTTTATTACATGGTAAAAATTACATTTTATTTATATATTTATTTAAATATTTATATCCTGCCTTACCCCATGGTTCAAGTCAGCTAACAAACTTAAATTCAAAATATAGAATAAAATCCCCAAATAACTTTCTGCCTCCAGTAAAAATGCTACACCAATATAATACACTGTTAAAAACAGAATTTTAAAAGCTTCTAGTCACTTCCCCATATCCATAGCTCTACTGAAATCAGTGAATTTTTGTCCTCATTCTTCAAATTGTGTCTTGGTACCCCCCGGGCTGGACCTAAGGTGCTGTTCCTTGAACGGAAGGTGTTTCCTTCCTCTTGCACAAGGAGAGCTGCCGTTTTCCCACTCAAGGCACAGCCCCATGCACCAGAGACCATGCTGTTCCTGATGGACCCACAGCCTTTAGGAACAGGGGTCTTGGGTGGCACATGAGGCTGCAGAAGACAGGAAGAAGCAGGAAGGATCCGTTCCGTGAGTGCAGCTCTCTTCATAGTTCTTTGGCTGCAATTTGCTTTCCTTATTATGAGTAGTCTTGAGTTCATAGTCTGAGGCTTGTAATCCACCACACTGAACCCAGGAACTCTTATGGATATGAGAACTCAGACATGCATACCGAGTTTCTCTGTTCATTCCAATGAAGGACACTTGTGAGTATGTACATTTCCTTTTCACTATTGGATCCATTCCCTTAACAGAATTAACTGGGGCAGTTTACATATGCAGAAGATCCTTGTGCTCAACTGATTGTACATGAATGTATGTATGGACTGGGGTACATATATGTACAATAAGTTTGTAAGCCCCTGATTTTAAAGATATGCAAAGTGTATAGACAGAGCAGACCACGGACCTCTGCAAAAGAAGCATATCGTGCACTCCCATGATCTAAAGACAGGCAAGCACAATCTTGTGAGCTGACCCAGAACATAGCCCCCCAAAGCTTTACCTTACCTTTCCTGGCGCTTATCCCATTCGTTACACACAAGAAAGTTATAGTGACAAGATGTTTGAGAAGCATGCACTGCATCCTTTGACACAGGTATGGAGAGACAATGGCCCTAGTGCCAGAAAATAGCAAAAGTATTCTCAATACAGCCTATCGGAGAGGGGGAAAATAGCTGGAGGCCTGTCGAATTAATAATGGAATGAATAATTCATCGCTTGTTTGAATTAGTAACCTGATCTGTTCTTTGCTTCCTTCACTCGGTTTTAACGATCTGGATCAAATGTCCCTAGATTTACACTGTACCGGGTACCTTGTCAATACACTATATTTGGAAGCAATATTAATGGTGGGGATATGGTGCATAACTGCAGTAAGTCTGTGCTAACAATATGCCCTGAAGGGCTCATGAAAATAATTTAGTTCACCACAAAATAGGCAACCAAATTAGGAATTTCAGATTTTTCATGGAAACGTATCTGGGGAATTCGGCTGAATTAAAATATGCAAACTGCTGCATGAATAAAGTTGTTGATAAAAGAAAGAGAAACATGGAATTGATTTGTAGATGTTGAGAAATTAAAACATTAATAATGATGGTGCTATTCAGAACCGACAGAAATCATTGTCAAACAGTATATGACTTTTTTCTGGAGTTGGTTACCAGGATGCTTATAATGAGAGTAGGGTAGATTGCAGAAGGACAAATTCCCATGATTTCCCCTCCAAGGACTGATTTTAAGATAGACCCATATTTTTCTTTAACAGCAGCCTGACATGTAGAAACTGAGAGTGACATTCAGGGGAAATTTTTCCTAGTGTAGAAATAAAGCAAAATATCAATTTGTTTAATTTCTGCATGGGAGAGTGCTGTCGAAGGACTTGTGCAAAGTTGGCAACCCTAGACTGGCACTACATGTTTCTAACCTCTTAGAGTAAGATTTCAGGGCTAGAGAAGGCTTTTTCAGACATTGCAATCATGTGGACTGGGAGATCTTTCAAGGCTGAATTAGGCCAAAAGTCACTGGAAGCTACTTTAGTGCTTTCAAGTTAAGAATAAAGACTATCTTCTCCACAGAAACAAGGTTTGCTGTTTTTTCTTAAACAAGATGTTTACTCTTCTGCTTGGATGAAGACTGTTGATGCCAGGTTATGACAGTTGGGGCTCACAACCAAAGACATACTTGTGTTGGGAAAGGCGGAACCCCTAGCTACTGTTAAGATTTGTCTTACCAACTTTGATTACAATAGTATGGTGATACGGGCTCGTAGAGTTTGCTCGACCCAATTTCTTGGACTCTTCCCTCCTATTGTTAGGGCATTTGCCCTAGCTCAATTGAATGCCAATCCCTCTGAAGTGTTGAATGGCAGATTTTATAATATTCCATATTCAGATCGCCTTTGTTCTTGTGGTAAGGGTAAAATTGACAGTCTGCCTCATAAAATATTGGAATGTCCTCTTTTTACTGTTTTTAGGAATTGTTGGCTTTTATCTCTTTTAGCTTGTCCTCCAGTTAATAATTCTCAGGGGGAGATTCTTCCCTATCTGATGCTAGATAAATATAACCTTGTTAGTTGCTAAATTTCTGTCTAGCGT
This sequence comes from Eublepharis macularius, assembly GCF_028583425.1. Lineage (NCBI taxonomy): Eukaryota > Metazoa > Chordata > Lepidosauria > Squamata > Eublepharidae > Eublepharis > Eublepharis macularius. Next base: position 84,812,488 of record NC_072794.1, on the reverse strand, counting down.
ATTTTCTTTTAGAAATTAATTTATTATTCTATTAGTCATTGCTCAAGATCATTTGATCATGGAGCTCTGGAAAGTTGGACTGGGAGTCTACCAACTGTGTGTAATAGGAGTGCACACTACCTGCAATCCTCTCAATATGCACAGTTACAGTCTTATGTGAACAGAGACAATGCATACTGAGACTAAATACGCACATGGTAAATATGTCTGTTGCCATTATTCACACAACATAGTAGCCACACATATCAAATACACCTGTTATGCAAGGTTTGTAGGCTCTCAGTAAGTGGGTTTTTAGCATCTGAAAAGGCCTAGAATGTCATTTTGTCAGAATGGATGGGAGAAACTTAATGCTGCAATCCTATCGGAATTACTCCAGTCTAAACCCATTGATTTAAATGGGCAGACTGGGATAACTCTGCATAAGATTGCACTATAATTACAGCACATTTAATGTTCATATATTGCCACATGATAGACTTTATGAATCCAAATTTATATAAAAATGTTTTTGCTACAAATCATTGTAAGAGTTAATTTAGTCACAAGTCTCTGTAGTATTATATAATTGAGTGTAAGCAGAATCAGTGAATTGATTTATTGTACATCCCTGGCCAACCACTCACCACCTGCACAAATGAATATCCTCAAGAATTTATGCCTATAGTATACAGGTTACATTTAGAAGAGCAGGACTTTGTAGTCAGATTCCTGGGCTGATTTTATAATAACTAGATGAGCCATGTTTCAGCAGCAGGCTTATGGGGGACAAGGCAGGTGTATTTCAGATTTTTTCTCCGTTCCTTCTTCTGCTTTTTTTTTTAAAAAAAATCATGTCAGTTTAGCTCTGGATTTATGAAGAGCTGACTCGGTACATCAGCAGTGAAGTCAAAATAAATAGCCAGAGGAAACTAGTAGCAAGCAACCCATTTGCACATGCTGGAAGGCAAGCAGCTGCATTTTAACTAGGATTAATATTTAACATCTGTGGTTTTAAATAGACCAAAACTTTGTGTAAGGAAGTTATTGAAGAACTGTTTAGATGCAATTCCAACCCCAACTCCCCAACTTTTAAAAATTAAAATTCACTGAGGAGCATTTCTGAAGAGATTGTCTGGAACAGAGAGTTGGCCAGTATGTGGGCATATCAATATATAGACAAATATTTTGTAGATTTGTTGAAAAGAGGAAGCTCTGACCTGGATAGCTCAGGCAAGCCCAATCTCATCCCATTTTAGAAACTAAGCAGGGGCAGCCTTGATTAGTAATTGGATGGGAGACTTCCAAGGAAGACAAGGGTTGCAGAGGCAGGCAATAGCAAACCACCTCTGTTAATCTCTTGCCATGAAAACTCTACCAGTAAGTCAGCTATGACTTAATGGCACTCTCCACCACAGGGAAAAGGAATTTTAGCAGGTACAGCTTTTCTTACTCCTGCTTTACAAGTGACACCTGCTGAAATTTCAATGCCACTAGGAAAGCGGCATGATCCTCGAGTGCTCTCTCCGCTAAAGAAATGTGCAAGAAAGCCAACAGACTGCTTTTTCTCACTCTCCTTTCCCTATGGAGATTGAAATTTAGTCTTGTTGTAATTCCCCACAGAAGAATTCTGAGAACCAAAACAAACCACAGACTTCTAAAGGAAATGCTTTGAGAAAGGCTAGGGGTAAAAAAGTCACCTTCAAAGCAACAGAAAAAGGAAGGGCCATCTCTAAATCTAAGCCTGTTAGACACATTGCATTTATTAATTAAGCAATAAGGATCGATACCTGAGACATTTCCTGTGGATTAATGACCATCTGGGAGGAGCTGATGGCCCAAGGTACAGTTGAGGGCCATTAACACCGATCAGTCATCAGTTCCCAGGAAATACCCTGTGCCAAGGTCACTAAGTGACTGGATTTATTTTATGAGTAATGTGAACAATAATAATATTTAGTTCATCTCCTCCTCCCATTTATTACTGAACCAAGTGATTATCCATTTTAAGAAGGAGGATTTATTTTATTTAGTTATTTATATCCTCCTTTTCTCTCCAAGGGGGACCCAAAGCAGATAATGATATCATTCTCCCATCTTCCACTTCATTCTCACAACAATGCCAGGTAGGTTAGGCTGAGAGAAAGTGCCCAACACAGTGAGCTTCCATGGGGCAGAGCGGGGATCAAACCTGAGTGTCTCAAATCCAAGTCCAACACTCTAGCCATGACACTATGCTGGGACTCCTTAAATAAAGACCTCAAAATGTCACAAATAAAGATTGACTTATAGGGAATTGAAAAGAAGAGAGAAGTGCGTATAAAGGATAAAGATATATAATGATGCAAACCTGCCAATACAGAACAGCATTAACTGTGGTTAGTTCTATTCTGTCCACAGAAAGAAACAGTATACAAGAGATGAGGAAGAGGGTGTGATTGGGGAATAACCCTCACACACCACTCTAAAGAATCTATGGCTGCCACTATAATAATACTATAATAAACCTTTCCTGGAACATTTGACCATTATAGGGTAGTTCTCTTAGTGGAACTAGCACAAACAGCTGGTATAATCTGTCTCTATCTGTTTCCTGTTCTGGGAGAAAAATGAAATAGGAGGCCTGAGCTCCGGAACCAGAGACTGGATCAGCACCAGCACATATCCTCTTTTAGGGGACAGTTGTTGGAGCTCAGGTCTGTGTGATTTGTGGTGATCTAAAGATTATTTTGGAGTGCAGAGGGCTGTTATGTTTCCCAGTTCCTTATCACAGCAATGTCTAAGAGCAGAACTACAAGTGACAAAAGGCACAGGTTGGACACTTGTCAGCTTCCCTCAAGTTTTGATGGGAAATGTAGGCATCCTAGTCTTGCAGCTTGGTTCTCTGACAGCTGTCCAATGGACTTTTCAACTGTCACTTGTCCAACATTCCACCAAGTTACCTACGTTTCCCATCAAAACTTGAGGGAAGCTGACAAGTGTCCAACCTGTGCCTTTTGTCACTTGTAGTTCCGCTCTAAGATAAGGTTCTGGGAGAAAGGTGAAATAAGAGGCCTCAGCTCTGGAACCAGAGACTGGATCAGCACCAGCACATGTCCTGTTGTAGGGAACAGTCTCTGAAGTTCAAGTCTGTGTGATTTGAGATGATCCAAAGTTTTTTTCCCGCTGAAGCTGCCACCCCTTTCTTTTTATGAATTATTCTGGGGGCACCCTATTTTGAAGCTGTTATCTCAAGATCTGGGTTTTGTAGGATGACCCAGTATAGGTCCAGTTAGAGGGCTGAGTCTGCTGAATCTGGAGGTGTATAATATGTGCCCCTGCAAACTTCATTTTGAGGTTCAGAGCTTTTCCATTTCCTCACAATATTTTTCTTTGGCTTTGTGAATAAGGAACTAGGAACTGCAAATAAGGGAACTGGGAACCAGCTTCAGCTTCATCCTTCCACGAGAGAGCTTCAAAAGGTTCTTCTGAATTTTGATGTGATAAATTGTCATTGAATGCTGCCCATCAAAACTTTTGGACATCCAGTAATTCTATTATTTATACTTCTTGGGGAGGGAGGGAGGCCATGCAGTGGAAAATAATGCCACAATACTGAGTCAATGAATTATCACAGTAGAATTACTATAGACATTTTAGAAATCTTATTTTTAGCCAGGTCTAATAAGATGGTATGATCTCTTGACATCAGTATTCCTTTCATTCCCCAAAGGTTCCTATTGCTGGAGGAAAACCACCTTTAAAGTTTCAGGCAGCCAAAGAGCCTGTTAGAGTTCTGGAAGATAAAAAAAAAATTCCACACAAGCAGCTGCTGGTCTGAGTAGCCTTCTAGCCACCCAGAGATTTGCTTAAAAATTCAAGACAGTGAAGATACTGTGATGCAATGTAGTGCTTACTGCTGTAGAAATACTGTAAACAAAATCCAGTTAGAGGCTAGAGGATTACACTAGAGAACACATCTGAGGAAAATGAGTGATGTACTTACCTTTTGGTATCTGATCAAGATGGAAAATGAAATCTCCATGGACATCTGTTATGGAGAGTGTTGGGGGTTTCTCCTCAACTTCCCATTCCAATGTATTCAAGCACTCATTAGAGGCTGCTCTTATGAAGCAGCAGTGGTCACGGGCATACCCCAAAGCTTCTACAGAAACAGGCCTAAACTTCAGTGGAGAACTAGCACAGTTGTGGGAACTCTGTCAGAGACAGGACTAGCAAGGATAAGATAGAATACGGTTGGTATCTAGCACCAGTGAAGCAATGTATAGTTGGCTTCTCTCTTAGCATTCTCTGCAACACTGGGGTGTAGTTTTTAGATCATGTGGGGCAATAAATTAGGGAAGGAAATATCTTGGGCCAGTCTTGACAGAGAAACAGCCCCTTAGGGAGCATCTTTGATCATTCAGTCTTGAAGATCATTAGGTTTCCCTCTGTTTCAGACTAACAGTGCAATCCTAAGCATTACTCCAGTCTAAGCCCATTGAAATCAATGTGTTTACACTAGAGTAATTCTTCTTAGGATTTCACTGTAACCTACCTTGAAGGGGTTATCATGAAGACAAAAGGACATAATGCCACTTATGCCACCTTTGGAGGAAGGATGGGATACTAATGCAAGACAGAAGCCATATTTAACAAAATTATTTGTTCAGTGTTTAATCTAGTTTAATTTTTTTCAAGTGGTTTCCAGTGTGAAGATGGAGTGATGTTCTAGAAAGGCTCAGAACTGGCCTTATAATAACTCAAGGTTCGGATTTTGGCAAACTCCCTACTAGCAATTAATGTATTAATTAAGACTGCAGAGTCTAACCTGTGCATGCTGGAAAAGCTCTTTCATCCAATGAAAATTTCTTAAGGAAACAGACTTTATCACCTTCTCTGTTCTTTGAAATCTGTCTTTGCTAACATTATGAGTCCCTGAATGAAATCTGTTACTTGATGCAAGAATCAATAATGTGAGCTATAATCCCTCATCCTGCCCTCCCCATTTCAGCTGTTGAGCCAAGCACAGGAAGCAGGGCATTAATGTGCACAGTTCAGTGACATCCAGTGTTTTTTGATTTTAAGTGCTCATGTAAAATGCATAAGGCTTAACACTGGGGTAAAAGGTGTTTTCTGCAGAAGGTTGTGGTCAACTCCCAGCATTTCACAGCCTAGCCAATGGTGTCCTCATAATGAAGACTAATGTGGAATAGCTACCACCATCTCGTCCACACCATGTATTAAAGGACTGACTGCTCCACTTAGTTAAACAAACAGGGAGTTGTTACAAAGCCCTGAGGAGCAATTAGAAAAATGTTCCAAGATCAGATGAAGTGTTAACCACAGTGTCCGGGACAAATTCCAACTCAAGTAATGACATGCTATCTAAATCCCTACTGCCTTTCCCCCCTTTCCCTTTTGAGAGAATCATGCTTGTGGTTAAAAACACCAAACCATGTGTAAAGAGATCTGGGGTCTATTCCTAATTTGGCCACTAGCTTCCTGGCTGACTTTGGAAAAGTTGCAACCAATGATCATCTAGGCCAGTCCAGGCAAAATGTATTGTCTGGTGCATATCCAAAGAATTTGTTACAGGATTTCAGTGTGACAAGCCCATTGTTGAGGCTCTTTTCTGTTAAGGGCTCTTCTGCTTTTTGGTTTTGTGTGTATGTATCTCTGTTAATTGAATATAAATACTTTATGCATCTAGCAAAGTGGGTTCTAAAACACAAACGCCTATTATACAATATTTTTTTTAGTGTTTAAGGTGCTGGAATAATTCTGAGACTCTTCCTTATTTTGGCTGCAGCAGACTAATATGGCTACCCCCTTTAGAATTTGTCATTGCTATTCACATTTGTGTATAGGTGGGCTGACAAGTTGCAATTGACTTGTGGCTACCCCAGTAAAGATAGGTGAGCTTGTACAGAAGTAATCACATGACCATTGCATTACGCATAGGGATCCACTCAAGCCACATTCACCACCTGACTTTTTGATTGTGTAAATTGGCCATAAGATTCTCACTGCTTGTGTGTGTGTGTGTGTGTGTGTGTGTGTGTGTGTGTGTGTGAGAGAGAGAGAGAGAGAGAGAGAGAGAGAGAGAAATCAAAAAGAATCCAGTAGCACCTTTAAGACTAACCAATTTTATTGTAGCATAAGCTTTCAAGAATCACAGTTCTCTTTGTCAGATGTATGGAGGGCAAAAAGAGAAACTAGTCAGATATAGAGGAGGGGGGGGGCGGGGTAGATGCAAACATCTCCTTCTGATATGCAGATGCAAACAGCTCCTTCTGATGTGGAGATCAGTTTGCTTCTGTAAAGGTTCAGAGGACTTAGCCGTGTTAGTCTGTAGTAGCAAAATCAAAAAGAGTCCAGCAGCACCTTCAAGACCAACCAATTCCACTGCAGCACAAGCCTTCAAGAACCACAGCTCTCCCCGCCAGATGCATCTGACAAAGAGAACTGTGATCCCAGAGAGAGAGAGAGAGAGAGAGAGAGAGAGAGAGGATAGTGAAGGTCTACGTGCTGTACCCTGTTACTGAAAGGTAATAAATCAGTAACATCATTAGTTTTCTCACTGCTGGACTCTGCCAGCTTATCTCTATCATGCCTAAGTACTTAGGTACTTTTAGTTTGCTCTGACATCCTGAATGTGACTTCTGCTATGATGGATCCTCAAGCCACCTGCAAATGGGCAAAATCAACAGCTGCCTGTACATTCACATTCTCTGTAATGGCCTTCACCTTATGGAATGGCCTGCCTGAAGAGGTCAGGAAAGCTCCCACTCTCCTGGCTTTCCACAAACTGTGCAAAACCAAATTATTCAGGAGGGCTTTCTTATACAGGTAATAGGGCTGTGATGTAAGGAAATGGTTCAGAGAGATGCATTGGTACAGGGTTAGGGACTATAAACTAGACTACTATTGCCTGAATTGTCAGTTGCTGTAATTATGCTCTTACTGGATAGTTCTGTGCTATTTACTGTGTCATATCAATATGCGTATATTTTGTTTCAGTATTATCTTCAGTTCTGCATTAGATTTCTGCTTGTTTTTCAGTTCTCAATAAGATTTCTGCTTCTTTTCAAATTTCTGTTTTTCTTATCTTATTGCCTTGTTTATTAAATGTCCCAGTATAAAATAAAAAAAAAAGGTTATATGTGTATAATGACCACAACCTGGTAATTTTAAAGATGCCTGTAGATGTATGACTCCCCATGTGTATGGTTGCAATTGCTTAAGAATGTCTACACTAAGGGAAGTTATGGAACCAGAGTGATATTGTTTTAATCACATAGTTTTAATCCTTGGAATTTTGTTAAAAGTTTTTTTTCTTTCAACTGTTTTGGTTACCCTGGCCCTGCAGAATGCCATGGTATCAAGAAGAAGCATGGAATTCTGAACCTTTGACCTTATTTTGAGTGATTCTTCCAGTGGATTTGGGGGGATCTGTGGATTCAGCTGAAGGAGCCAAGTAGCTTGGGAAAGAGAATATGCTGCATCGACAACTGGCTGAGATGTCAAAAGCAGTTTCATAGAATCATAGAATCATAGAGTTGGAAGGGGCCATACAGACCATCTAGTCCAACCCCCTGCCCAGTGCAGGATCAGCCTAAAGCATCTCTGACAAGTATTCATCCAGCCTCTTCTTGAAAACTGCCAGTGAGGGGGAGCTCACCACCTCCCTAGGCAGCTGATTCCACTTTTGAACTACTCTGACGGTGAAAAAGTTTTTCCTAATATCCAGTTGGTACCTTTGTGCATGTAGTTTTAGCCCATTGCTTCGCGTCCTACCCTCTGCTGCCAACTGGAACAGCTCCTTACCGTCCTCCAAATGACAGCCTTTCAAATATTTAAAGAGAGCAATCATGTCCCCCCTCAACCTCCTCTTCTCCAAACTAAACATTCCCAAGGCCCTCAGCCTTTCCTCGTAGGGCTCAGTCTCCAGACCCCTGATCATCCTCGTCGCTCTCTTCTGCACCCTCTCGATTTTGTCCACATCCTTTTTGAAGTGAGGCCTCCAGAACTGCACACAATACTCCAGGTGTGGCCTGACCAAGGCAGTATAGAGAGGGGCTATGACCTCCTGCGATTTCGATGCTATGGCCCCTTTGATACAACCCAGGATTGAATTAGCCTTTTTTGCCATCGCATCACACTGACTGCTCATATTCAGTTTACAGTCCACTCTTACCCCAAGATCCCTTTCACATCTACTACTGCCCAGAAGTGTATCCCCCCATCCAGTATTTGTGCTTCTCATTTTTGTGGCCCAGATGTAATACTGTGCACTTGTCTTTGTTGAATTGCATCCTATTCACAGCTGCCCACTTCTCCAGAGTATTCAGGTCTTGTTGAATTTTAATTCTATCTTCTTGGGTGTTTGCTACCCCTCCCAATTTGGTATCATCAGCAAATTTAATGAGCAGCCCTTCCACTCCTTCATCCAGATCATTGATAAAAATATTGAAAAGTACCGGGCCCAAAACCGAGCCCTGCGGCACCCCACTGGACACCTCCCTCCAATCTGATGAAACGCCGTTGACCACCACTCTTTGAGTGCGGTCCTCCAACCAGTTCCCTATCCACCGAACTGTCCTATAGTCTACTTCACAGTCTTCCAGTTTGCCCATCAGAATGTCATGGGGGACCTTATCAAAAGCTTTACTAAAATCCAGGTAAATCACGTCAACAGAGTTCCCCCGATCCAGTAAGCTGGTCACTCGATCAAAGAAGGAAACCAGGTTGGTCTGGCAGGATCTGTTAGGAACAAAACCATGCTGACTTCCCCGGATCACTGAGCGGTCCTTCAGATGCTTACAGATTGATCCCTTTAAAATCTGTTCTAATATCTTCCCAGCAACAGAAGTCAGACTGACCGGCCTGTAGTTTCCCAGGTCATCCTTCCTCCCTTTCTTAAAGATTGGGATAACATTCGCTCTTCTCCAATCTTGTGGCACATCCCCAGTCCTCCAGGAGGCCTTGAAGATGATGGACAGGGGTTCTGCAAGTTCTCTGGAAAGTTCTTTTAGCACTCTTGGGTGCACCCCATCCGGCCCAGGGGATTTCTATTCATCCAGTGCAGCCAGATGCCTCTCCACTACCTCTCTGTCAATGTCAATTAGCCACTCAGGTGTCCTGCCACATTTTCTACTATCTCTAGATGTGCCTGAATTCTTCAGGGAGAAAACAGAGGCAAAAAAGTCATTAAGCCTGTCTGCTTTTTCTCTGTCCTGCATCAGAGTTTCTCCATCTACTCCCAACAGTGGTCCAATTGCCTCTTTTACCTTGCGTTGATCCCTTTAAAAAATTCCTTCTTTGATCGAGTGACCAGCTTACTGGATCGGGGGAACAGTTTGTACGTTTCTGCTGTGTCAGAAACCAGTGGTACTTGCAACCAAACTGTGGATGTCATACATAATGAGGAGGGGGACTAGAAATGTATGCATTACGGTTTTGCTCTCATTTCCGAATATCTTATATTATTGTGCAGTTCCACAAGTTTCATAATGGTTCATCTGTCCAATACACATTCTGCCTACAGCCGTGGCCTGGGATTTAAGCCTTGATATAAACTCATGCATCATTTGTTATCCCATATTATTTGCTATAGCCATATATATCTTTTTTGTTTTCTTATTTCCTTCCCATTTATTCATATATCACACTTTTAGTTTATCATGTTTTTGTAGTGTTTTATGCATAGTATTCAATAATCAAACACTCAATTCACTTAAACTTCAAAGTCTTTTTCTTCCTACAAGAAGTCATTACTCACCACTGTCACCAGATGATCCCTAATTAACAGCTGTTCTCTGATGGGGGGGGACCTGATTCACATGATATAGTTGTTAGTGCATTAGCCTGGGATCAGGAAGACCTGGGTTCAAATTTCCATTCATTATGTGTGATCTTGGGCTAGTCACTGTCTCCCAGACTAGCCTATCTCTCCAGGTCATTTTGAGGACAAAATGAAGGAGCAGAGGATGACATATACTGCCCTGAGCTCCATGAAGGAAGGGTAGCATAAAAATAAAATGAACGAATGAGAAGATATTTCTTCTGTGAGGTTCTTCCAACATTCTTGTATCCACTACCCCTGCTTAATTGGATTGTCTCAGACTGCAACATGCATGTGCAAAGGTACCAACATGCTAGAATTCTCACAAAAAAGTGGCCTGGCTGATGTACTGTTCTCCTGTTTCTTAGAAGGTGCTGCACCTTGTATTAGACTCACAGAACAGAACCAATATGAAAAGCAAAGTGACCTGCTCTTTTCTTCAACATTGTGAAAGTAACCGTCGTTGTCATGGGCAGGTTATTGGCACGAGACAGCTACTTCTGGCTATTCTTCTTGTATATGCCATTACATACTGCACTTGTGATGATAATTTTTAATGGCTTTTCATTTCCGTTGCCTTGCTTTTATACAGTCGTTTTTGCTTCATTATTATTACAGTGAATCAACAATGCTGTATAATTGACTGCAGCTTTCCGTTTTTGCCCCTGTATTCTAAAGCAGTGGGCATTATCAATAATGGGATCCAGATCTATATTCTTTTGGAGCAGGAGGAGTTATTTTAATTAGTATGGTTGTTCTTCATTCCTGCCTGGCCTGTTTTATGTTCCCGATTTTTTACCGTTTTAGCCATTGTACAATGGCTACAATGGTTTTGCTCAGCCAGGAGAGGGGGCGGAAACACTGTGCAGAGAGAGAGAGAGAGAGGCCAGCAAGCTGTGACCTGAGCCCAGGAGACATCGTATTTTAGCCTTGTGACACATTTCACCCTCCTGTGACCTGCTGCCTGTGCTGCATAGACTGGATCTTAAACAGCAAAAGAACGATTTGTCACTCAGAAGAGGAAGGGAGATGGACAGGAAGGCAAAAGGGACAGCCAGGGTACTGACTGTTGCAAGAAAGGTATTCAATTCAGTTAGTATTTACCTTTTGGTAGAATATAAAATGATGAAAATGGCAAGGGCTGAAAGCAAACTGTGAAAGTGTTTGCATACTTGTTTAGTTTTAGAAACTATTATCTCCTCCCCACCTCTCCACAGAAGCACAGCTTTAAATATACATATTCCAACCTCACTAATGCAAATTTTTGACTAACGTGTTCATAATTACAATTCTGTCAACATTATTTTGAAACAGTGACCTGAGGGGTTATGTGAGTTGGCATAAAAGGTAATATTGCTAAGGCAGAGTGTGTGAATTGAGGTTGATGGAGGTTGCATTAGCAGCAAGCCAAGGCCACCTCCAATAAAGTTACTGGAGTTTGCTCAGCATTCCTCCAAAGTTATCAGAAGGTGGGCTTTTGGATGTTTAACCTGGATGGCAGATCTCAATACTAAGGTTCTCCCCTTTCTCAAGATGCTGGTTCTTCCTGACTTCTGCTGCCCTCCTCCCTTATATCCTAGCTAACTCACCCCCACTTGCCTTTTCAGCTCATGCATATGTGGTGGGCTTGGTCTGACTGGTCATGGCTCATGAAGAAAACTCTTCCAGTTATCCTTGCTGGGATGGAGTTTCTCATCACAGCCTGCCTGCTATGAGAGCCAGCTGTAGCTTCCTAAGCTACCCAGTTGCAGGCTACTGTTGATGGCAGAGGAGGGGAGAAGGCCATAGCGACGAACACAGGCAGACAGGTCTGGAGTAAAAAATTGGCTACAACTTTGTTGGCATACAGCAAATAGGAGCATTGGCAATGCATGTGGGTCAGATCCCAAACATTGGCTGACCTGCCTGCCAGCTGATGACCCTCGCCCCCTCAGATCCCAGCTGAGGGGGGGAACTAAGGAGTGACATTGAGAGGAAGATCACCTGGGTGTACACCCCTGTGTGACTCCCCTGCCACCTGGGAGTATGCCCCAGCAGTTCCCAAGCTGTGCATACACCACCATATCTAACTCCCAAGATTCCTTATGGGAATCCTCTTTAGGGGGAGACGGGGCATGCAGCCCGTCTCCCCAAAAAGGGATCTGATCCAATGACAAACTACCATACAAAGTTGTGATGACTGGAACATGAGGATCACAAGATAATCAAATAGCAACCAGGATAGAGAGAGGTGGACGGGATTTGCTGGCAAAAGCGAAATACTGGGGAGACGGCTGGCAGCTACTGATATATCCAGCTACCGGCCTGGAGGGAAAACTCTGTCCCTCCAGTCCACAGCCCAGCCCTGCCCCACTCACCCCTCCTTGGTCATTCCTGATAGGATGGCCGAGGAGTTTGAATTGATTGGTTGTGGGCTCCCCTAGGAATCTGGGCAAGCCCACAGACATGGTGGCCACCATGCCCTGTGCCCCTCTGCTGCCCACTGGCAGCAACCCAGGCCCAAAGATGAGTCTGGTGGGCCATAGCTTGCAGCCTAGCATCGATGGGGGGAGGAGGGGAGGAGGTCATGGCAACAAACACAGGCACACACGTTGTCTGGAGTAAAAAATTGCCCACAATTTTATTGACATACAGCAAATAGGATGCATGTGGGAGGATTAGCTTGCCAGTCAATGACCCTCGTCCCCTCAGACCCCAGCTGAGGGGGGGGGGGACAAGGAATGACATTGAGGGGGAGATCACCTGGGTGTACACTCCTGCCTGTGTGACTCTCCTGCCACCTGAGAGTGAGTATGTCCTGGCAGCCCCTGAGCTGGGCATGCATCACCATAATTCACTCCCAAGATTCCTTATGGGGAGACTGGGCACGCAGGCCCCGCCTCCCCAAAAAGGGATCCAATCCAATGACAGACTGCCACTAGAGCCACAAAATGGCTTCCCAGCACCTGTCAGCAGCAACCTGGGCCCACGGGTGAGTCTGGTGGGCTGTAGCTTCTCTCAACTGATCTCACACCCTGCACTGATCTATTTTACTTGCCTCCAGTTCCCTCTTTGAACTCATGCAGGTGGTGGCTGGGGATCTCCTGGAATTACAACTGATCTCCAGGCCACAGAGATCAATTCCCCTGGAGAAAATAGCTGCTTTGGAAGGTGGGCGCTATGGCATACCTTGTTGAAGTCCCTCCCCTCCCCAAACCCCATCCTCTCCAGGCTCAACCTCTCCCCCCACAAATCTCCAGAAATTTCCCAACTTGGAACGGGCCAGCCTAGATACACCTGTTAAATTTCTGCTTATCACTCATCTGTTAAAGGCTCAGAAACCCTGGAAGGAAAAAAAGGTAGTAACCCTACACCTATGTCTCCTACCTCTACTTTTCAGAAGGGAGACTTGGTGTGCGTTCATGTTCCTTAAGAGAGCCAATATAATGTACTGGCTCTGAAACTGAGCTACGAAATGGGACGTTGCCCATTCAATTCTCGCCTCTGTCTTGAACTTTCTGGCCTTCGGCAAACCATTCTCTCTTAGGCTATGTTCTCCTCCCCATCTGCCATACATGGATAGTATTACTGAAATACCTATAGAACTGTGGTAAGGAAATGAGGTTACTTTGTAAGGTGGTTCAGACATTGAAAATGCTTATACAAATGTGGTCATTATTTCAAAGCCCTGCCATGAATAGCTTCTCACTCCCATTTTGCTATCTAAGCAGTGGATGACAAGATCCTCCAATTACACGAGAAGTGTAATTCCAGAGCCCTGGAACAAGCAGCATTCTGCTCCAGGTGAAAGAAGTATACAAATTCCTTTCATCACCTTCTCCTTTGTGCTCCATATCCCAGGGAGGCTTGATCTATAGTAGTCTTCTCTAGGCATATTTCTGCCATTGCTCCAACATACTAAAATGAGCTTTCAGCAGAGGTGAGATCTACTGTGTCCCTGCCCATAGTAAGCTGAGTAGCACTGTTTTACATAAAAAGACTTTGTTTGACTTTATCACCATGATGTGGCTGTATTTTATTGTGACAGAATAATGTTTTTATGGCTTTGTTTTTAATCCACATGCTGCAGCCTAGCTTGCAAAGGGTTTTGGACTTACTTGCTTGGGAAAGAAGATTCGTAAATATTTTAAGACAAATAAATAAAACAGCTGTGATGGTTCAGTGTTAGAGAACAAGAGATAGGCAGTGGTTCATTGACCTAAATGACTTGTGGAATGCAACTAGACATGAGCACGAACCAAAAAAACCTGAACCACATGATTCGTGGTTCATTGCATTCCACGAACCAGAAACCACGAACTTTCAAGACCTTTTCCCAGGTTACAAATCAGTTCATGGTTTGTGGAATTTCAAATTTTTGAATGTTTCAAACGTGGTTTGTGGAATTTCAAGCGTTTGAAACAGACAGCCCCCTTCTCCTGCTGCTTGCGGTAGCAGGAGAATGGGGCTGTCACTATCACACACCCCAAGCTGGCTTCTGCCTATTGGCTGAAGCCGGTGCAGAGTGTGTGAAGCTGACAGCTCCACTGGCAGGAGAATGGGGTTTTCAGCTTCACTCACCCCACGCTGGCTTCAGCCCATCGGCTAAACACGGTGAGGGGCTGTGAAACTGACAGCCCCATTCTTCTGCCACCCAGGCAGCAGGGGAAGGGGGCTGTCAGTTTCACTCACCCCATGCCGACCTCAGCCCATGAACTGAACCTGGCGCAGGGTCTGTGAAACTGACAGCCCCCCATTCTTCCGCCGCCCAGGAGAATGGGGGCTGTCATTTTGACAGACCCTGCGCCAGCTTCCTGCCATGGGCTGAAGCTGACGTGGAGTGAGTGAAGCTGTCAGCCCCCATTCTCCTGCCACCCAGGGCGGAAGGAGAATGGGGGCTGTCAGTTTCACAGACCCCGTGCCGGCTTTGGCGGCGGCTGACAGCTTCACTCACCCCACATGGGCTTCAGCCCATGGGCTTAATCTAGGGTGGGGTCTGTCAAACTGACAGCTCCCGTTCTCCTGCTGCCCAAGGCAGCCAGAAAGGGGGAGAGTTTGAAGGGAAGAAGGCTTGCAAGCGGCGCAGGGAAACTTCTTCCCTTCAAACTCTCCCCCCCTTCCTCCAGCCAGCTGGAAAGGGGGGTTGAAGAGAAGAAGTTTCCCTGCGCTGTTTGCAAGTGGCGCAGGGAACCTTCTTCCCTCTGGGCGGCAGGAGAAATGGGCTGTCAGCTTCACTCACCCCACACCGGCTTCAGCCCATCGGCTGAACCCAGTGCAGGGCCTGTGAAACTGACTGCCCCCTTCTCCTGCTGCCCGGGTGGCGGGAGAACAGGGCTGTCAGCTTCACTCACCCCGCACCGACTTCAACCCATCGGCTGAACCCAGCACGAGGTCTGTGAAACTGACAGCCCCGTTCTCCTGCCGCCCGAGCAGGAGAATGGGGCTGTCAGTTTCACACACGATCAGCGGTGCCAGCCTGTCTGGCTTTACAAACCGCTGACGAATCACATGAACCAGATAAAAAAAGTTGTGGAGTTCGTGGAAAACGCAGTCCCACAAACCACGCTTTCACGAACCATGAATCTGCCTGGTTCATGCATTTTTTTGCTTCATATTATGATTCATGCGCACCTCTAAATGCAACTCTTCCCAGTGATCCATTCAGATCTCATCTCCTGGGTGGGAAGGAACTGTAGAATAGAATAGAATAGAATAGAATAGAATAGAATAGAATAGAATAGAATAGAATAGAATAGACAGGATTGGGTGAAGAAGGGCACTGAGTGTCATTGCCTTTTTGATGAAGATCTCAACTGCCAGTATACACATAACATGCTTTTCATTTCAGGAAGTCTCAATTCCAACTGGGATCTAACCAATGCAATACAAAACGGTCAAACAAAGCTGGTTTATTATTGGTTTAGTATTATACTCTTGGTTACAGATGCTAGATTCATCTGCATAACCAAATGCTTAAACAGAACAGCTGATAAAGGAGTATTTGCTATGTCACTTATGAGTGGGTAAAATGTGCCAATATCAACTATAGCCTTGAGTGAGGAACTAATAGGTATACCTTGTCATGTTCAGAATACTTTCAGGTATGCTTGTGCCAAAGAGACTCCATTTTAATCCTTTCAGTGTTATGAGTGCTTTCTTCACAGGTGCCAGGATGTTCCCAGGCAGCTATCTCCCAGAGGAGGAATGTTTTGGCTATCGCTGTTCCAGCCTCGAAGGACTTTCGCTTTCCGAGCTTCAAAGGGATTGTTATGAGAACTATGGGGGGAGGTTGGGCCTGCTGGGATCTGTTACTTTGTGCCTCATGCTTTGCCTGTCATTGGTAACAATTCACATGTACCATCCTGAATATTGTATTCAGGCTCGTGGACTATAATGCATTCTTTCTTCAGTAAACTTTTGAAAACAACGGGCTTTTGTCTGATTGCAGAAGGTAGTCTGGAGTAAGGACATTATCTAGCCACAGTTCTGACATCGCCAATGGGCTGGGTGAAGTTAGAAGCTACCTTTGATGGAGACCCATCCAAGTTGGGATTCTTTCTAGTGCAAGCGGTGCAATTCTTTAATCGATGGGGACATCTTTTCGGAAGTGAGGCCAGTCAGATCGAACACCTGGGGTCGAGACTCCAAGGCAAAGCTGCAGACTGGTATGTAGGACTTTATGATATTGGTGCCCCCGAATTAAATACTCTGCAAGGGCTTGTCGACGCACTCCGAGCCCAATATGAAGACCCTCTAGAAGAAACTAGAGCCCGGACTGAATTACAGTCTATTAGGCAAGGCAGTATGTCGGCTAGAGACTATGTTACGAAATTCCGACAACTGGCCGCTAAATGCCCAAGGTGTGAGGAATCGACCAAAATAATTTTGTTCAAACAGGGCTTAAATCCCAAGCTGTTGGATAGAGCCCTTATGCAAGATAATCCTCCCACTCTACTGGGATGGATTCAATTAACCTGTGAAGTTGAAAACCGCATGCTAGAAGTCCGGTTAGTGGAACAACAGCAACATACGGGACAAAGGCGCTCCTCAGTTCTTGTCAGAGGAGGCAGAGGTGCTGGATATGCTACTCACGGAGTGAGAGATGCTAGATGGCAACAAGGGTTGTGCCTGCAGTGTGGCCAAAGTGGTCATTTTGCGGCGCAATGCCCGTACTGGCCTGTGCAAAGACCTCTGCTCCAACTAAGACGTCCAGCCCCCACAGCCTACCCGGCGCCACCGCGCCCAACACCAGCTCCTCGAACAGCGAGAGGCAGAGGAGCTCCTTGGAGAAACCCTCCCGAAAGAGGGTTAGAGCTGGAAGAAGTTATGGAATATGATCCAACCGCTCTAACCGGGGAGGAGAATCCAGAGAGTCCCACCTCGGGAAACGAAATGGATCTGTCGTAAAAGGACCCAAACGGCAGATCAAACCTCAGTCAGTTCCTATTTCGAACAGACCCCAAGGGTCCATACTCTTCATACCGGTAACCTTAGTGAACCCAGACAGGAAAATGCACATCCGTGTGCAAGCTCTGATAGACTCGGGCTGCTCTAGAGACATTATTGCACCAGCCCTAGTAAATGGATTAGTACTTAGTAAAGAATTGGAAACGCCTGTCATTTTTGAGCAAATGGATGGCACTAACATGAATCCAGTCACTACTGAAACCACTCCGGACATAACCGGCATGGGACAACATTGGCAAGTAAGATCATTCGTTATTAGTGCCACTGCCAAATACCCCTTGATCCTGGGAAGCCGGTGGTTATGCGATCACAACCCCTACATCAACTGGGCAGAGGGAAGCATCACATTCACCCATGAGGCTTGCAAAAGTCATCGTTGGAATCAAAATTGGGGTAACAATCCTACCATCACTGAGCCTGCTCTCCTCACCCAGGAAGAAATCAACCAAATACCCAAGCAATACAGAGCTTACACCCAAGCCTTCACAGAGGAAGAAGCTAATACTTTACCTCCTCATAGGAGGACGGACTGTGCCGTGGAAATTTTACCGGGCGCCTCCCTGCCCAAGGGCCGCCTATACCCCATGAGCCCTAACGAAAGGGAAGAACTCCGCAAGTTCATTGACATCAATCTTCAAAGAGGATTCATTCGACCTGCTAACAGCCCGCATGCTGCGCCAGTGCTCTTCGTCAAAAAGAAGGATGGGGGCTTAAGACTGTGCACGGATTTTCGGGGACTTAATGCTGTATCTTCCAGCAACGAGGTTGTCTTGGAGGAGGCCCCCCTGGGATTGGCTGGGGAGGCCCTCTAGGTACGGGTTGTAGCGGCGCTGGCCGGAAAGGTGCTGGCTGGGCTGGCGGAGTGCCACAGGGCACCGGCAATCTGGGCGCTGGTAACAGAGGAGTGGGAATCGGTCCTTGGGGTGCCGGTCGTAACGGGGATGGGTGAGGAGAAATAGGTTGAAGAGGTACCGGAGTTCCTCCAGGGACTGGCTGACTCGGTATTGGAGTCCCTCCCGGCCCCAGCGTTTGGTGTGGCCGGGGAGTGGTGCCTCTACCAATCGCGCTCGTCACCAGAATGGTTCGCGGCGTACCCCCTCTCAGTAAAACTGGTGGCTCACTCTCTTGGGTCATGGGTGGAGGCGCTACAGGGGAAGCGGGTCGCACGGTTCCGGTTCCCCACCTCCTCCGCTGGTTCCGTTGTCATCTGGTATGATCGGATTTTCGGGACGGGGGTCTTCCGGACACGGGTTTTCTGGACAGGGTCCTTCCCCGGTATCGGATTCAGAATCTCCAGTTTCGGGTGGCTGTTGTGGCCACGGTTGGATCGGGCCCTCAGGGCGGGGCACAAGGCTTTGTAAGGTAGACAAACTTTGACTGATGTCTGGTAGACCAGCTGGCGGTTCTCGTCCACTGTCCCCCACTACGAGTACAGATAGTAGGTGGACGGCGTGGGCTAAACTTTCTTCCATGCTTGCTAGTCTGGTCTCCAAAACTTGCACTCTATCTGGATTTTCCCCCTCCTGTTCCGTGTACCCAGTAGCCTGCGAGGTTGGCACATATTCTGCATGTGGTCTCGTGGCTTTCGTCTGTTGCCAAGGCAGGGTTTCTTCCATGCCTTGTTCTTCTTGGGATCTTGCAGCTAAGATCCCTTTCGCCAAACCAGTGACTGCTGAAATCCCAGAGTCAATTGCAATCATTCTGCTTTGAAGTTGCATCCAATGGTGCTCACTTACATCCGGTTGCCCTGACCACGGGGTGACTTCTGAATAATCCCAGCTTAGGACACCGCGGCGGGACGTCTCCCACTCCGTTTGCTCGATTGTCCTGTTCCAGTAGAGCCACGGTTGGCTGCTGTCGTGCTCGGGTATTGACTCTAAACTTCGCCGACTGTCCACCTGTGATTGCGTGAACATCGTACTAGCCCTCCGTTCCCTCGTCTCCCTTGGTCTCGCGCCCCACTGCGTCGGGGTGGGTACGGAAAACAGTGGTTCGGCTGTAGCTCTGGGCCGGGTATCTGCACTGCTGGGAGCGAGGGTGTAGAGCGTAGTAACAGAGGAGCCGTTGCCTCTTGGTACGGGTCCTTGAGGTTCCAATCCTTGAGAGCCGGGGGAGGCATACGGGTCAAACAAAGGGTCCCTGACCGGGACAGCTTTGGAGTCCGTCTGATCCGGCTTAGGCATTGGAAAAGGAGATTGGTAACAAAATGTCAGAACTGTGGCTAGATAATGTCCTTACTCCAGACTACCTTCTGCAATCAGACAAAAGCCCGTTGTTTTCAAAAGTTTACTGAAGAAAGAATGCATTATAGTCCACGAGCCTGAATACAATATTCAGGATGGTACATGTGAATTGTTACCAATGACAGGCAAAGCATGAGGCACAAAGTAACAGATCCCAGCAGGCCCAACCTCCCCCCATAGTTCTCATAACAATCCCTTTGAAGCTCAGAAAGCGAAAGTCCTTCGAGGCTGGAACAGCGATAGCCAAAACATTCCTCCTCTGGGAGATAGCTGCCTGGGAATATCCTGGCACCTGTGAAGAAAGCACTCATAACACTGAAAGGATTAAAATGGAGTCTCTTTGGCACAAGCATACCTGAAAGTATTCTGAACATGACATACCTGTGGGCCAAATTACATATTGCATGGGAAATCTAGGACTGAACCTCCTGGTATTTTCTTTAATCTTAAAAAGCAGCCTTGGGGAGTTTGATTTAGGATAGGCGCCCTGCAGTGCTGGGAGTTAACTTTTCTCCCCTTGCCATTACCCAGTAGAAAACTGGCTCTTCAAACTGCTATCAGCCCAGTATCAAGAAAAGTTAGATAACCATGGCTGTTTCTATATGGGGTGGGGATGGGTGCAAAAAGGTGCCCCCACTATGAAAACTGGAATGAGCAGGTAGGTGTGTGGTCATGGCAACAGTGTGCTCCATCCCTGTGTGGCTTGCTGCTGTCAGCACCGTGCCCTGCCTCTTTCTTCTTTGTTGTACCAGCAGAGAGGCCCTGACAATTATGAGAATCTTCCCCTTAAGAAATGATCCTTGGCTCAGCTGGAAAAACAAAAGCCCTTAAGGGGCTGAAGATGTGGGGTGAGAGCTTAGCTTTTGGAGAGGGAGCAGATAGTGGAGTAAATGCTCCATGTGGAAGGGACCCATATTGAATCTTTTCCCCCTTTCTTGTAGATAGAATTTATCTACAAGAAGGAACCCCTTTGTGGGTGGTTCCATATGAGGTGATAGACCCGAGAGCTGTTGATAATGAACAACAATGTTTAACGTATAAAGAAATAACTAAAACTGAAGCATCCAAACTTAGAATAAAGACACAAGAGGAACTATCACCTAACTACGATTGGTTCCAGTATAGACAGATCAGAGACTTATATAACTCGGACTCTGTAAAGGGAGGTATACGAATAGAGAATTCGGAACTAGAGCAGACCCTTCTTAAAGAAGATAAGAAAAGAATATCCAAGGTATACCAAGTACTGTTGAAGTGGTATACCGAGGATGAGATAGTTAAAACACAAATGGTGAAATGGGCTATAAACTTTAATAAAGAAATAACAATGGAGGCATGGGAATACTTGTGGAAAACTACAATGAAGACAACGACATGTATTAATATCAAAGAGAACATTTATAAAATGATCTATCGTTGGTACATGACACCAAAGAAGATTGCGCTAGGGAATTTGAATACTTCTAATAAATGCTGGAAATGTAAGAAGCATGAGGGCTCCCTCTATCATATGTGGTGGTCGTGTGAGGTAGCCAGGCAGTACTGGGGTGAAATAATAAGAGAAATGAGTGAAATTTTACAATTTCAAATTAATAAGAACCCAGAACTCCTGCTACTGAACTTGGGAATGGAGGGAATTCCAGCCCAACACAGGACGTTGATATTTTATATGACAGCAGCAGCTAGACTTTTGTATGCGCAAAAATGGAAAGTACAAGAAGTGCCAACTATTGAAGATTGGACTTACAAATTGCTGTATATGGCTGAAATGGACAAGATGACAAGAAAATTGAGAGATCTGGACTCAGGGCAGTTCAACACAGACTGGGAGAAGCTGAAACAATACCTGGAGAAGAAATGGGAGGTGGGAGGAAAACTGTGGCAGTTTGAGAACTACTGAAGTATTGAAGTAGAGGGGGGAGACTTTACCGGGGGGAGAAGAGATAAATGTGAATTAATAAGCAGTCAGATTAATAGATTGACATATATATAGATATATATAGGTTAACAAACAGAACATAGAGAAAA
The DNA here is from genome assembly GCF_028583425.1 of Eublepharis macularius. Classification (NCBI taxonomy): domain Eukaryota; kingdom Metazoa; phylum Chordata; class Lepidosauria; order Squamata; family Eublepharidae; genus Eublepharis; species Eublepharis macularius. Next base: position 84,790,966 of record NC_072794.1, on the reverse strand, counting down.
TAATTAATTATAAGGACTAAATATAAGGAGCGATTAACTAACAATATTTTCTTTTTTTTCTGACAAGTTTTGTACCAAACTGAATGTCTGAAGATATAGATGGGTCAAATTGATTGACTACGTGAGGAGAGATATATAGAACTATTATAAAAAGATAGAATGAGTAATATATATAGAGAATAAGTCAAATTGTTTGACATAAACGAATGTATGATCTATATGGTTTATGATATATAGAAATACCTGAAATTGAAAAATTGGGATAAATTGTTTATCTAAGATGGAAACAAAGGCTTACAGTTTGGGCATATAATGTTAAAAATAGTTAAGGATGTACTGCTTAGAATAATGGAGAATATATATTTGTTTTAGATAGAGGAAGCTAATAAAAGTAAGGGAAAGGGGACAAAGGGTTGGAAAGCTGTTGGAAGTCAACAAAAAGGGGGGGGAAAGGGAGGGGGTTAGAGATGAAAAAATTGGGGAAAATTGAATGTAAATGTGGAAATAATGGATTCTAACCCAATAAAAATTTTTCAAAAAAAAAAAAAGAATCTTTTCCCCCTTTCAACAACAAAGAAGTTCACCTCTGCTTAGTGTAAGCTAATTGTCATTGGCACCAAAGATTGATCCAATAGTAAGAGGCCAATGTCTCTGGAATTCTCATTCAGAATTTTCTTCCTCACAGCATATAAACCCTTTGGATAACACCTGATAAGGCATTTGTTTTGCCCTTGTATATCTTTGGTGTGTTGCTAAGTCATGTTTCACTGCAAATTTAATTGTCACATTCAGGAAAGATAAAGATGCAATGAAAGTGTCATATTCAGCACTATGAATGTAAAGTTGAACATAATCTAAAATACCAGACAACTCACACAGCCTGGTATCATTTCTTGTGGCACTGTCATCAAAGAACTCCTGTTATTTTATACAGTATGTAATATAAAACAAGACTAAATTTGACAGACAAGTTTAATTTGTTGCAGCCCCCATTTGCTCTAGTTCAGATGGCTGCTTCTTGTACTGGCACAAGCAAGTTACTACCTGTCCTTAGCTTGCAGCACCTTATCAACACAGGAATGAAGTTAAATGGACTTTCAATGCAGGAACTATGACTCACCCTCTCCAAAGCCTACCAATGTAAACATCACATCAGATAAATTCCTCTCACCTGGGGCAGTGCAGCCCCGGGCAAAAATTCAGGATGGGGCCTCAGAATCACTGCCATCCCACAGGTAGCCCACTCCCCACCCTGTGCAAGGTGGGTGGGAAGCCAGTAGCCTGAGCACTAGATGGGGCAGGTACAAGTAGAGGCAAGAACCCGCTCTTCTTTTCCCCTCTCCTTGGGGGGCAGGCCTGCGGGCAGTCCCTCCCCCAGTGTGAGGCCTGGGGCAGCTGCTCATTGGCCTAGACCACCCCTGCCTCTAACTCCATCCACATTCCAAGAAGTTCAGGACTATGTATATGATTCTCCTCTCCTCTATTTTATCCTTTTATCAACTCTGTGGGGAAAGTTAGGCTGAGAAAGAATTGACTCTAGGTAACTCAATAAGCTTAATGACTAAGCAGGAATTTTAACCAATGCCTTTCATTCCTATTCCAGCACTTTCACCAGTATACTACACTGTTTTTTCTAACAGCTGCTTTAACTCCTTTGACAACTGGGCAGAGAAAGTACCAACCAAGGTATTTAACATCATGCAAAATGGCTAGAAAAGTTGGCCACCCTGGTTGTTAGGAAGAAAGAAAGCCTGAGAGAAGGAGATCTGCTGTTACGTGGCAATTGACAAAAGCCCTGGTGCCAGGACACACGTGTTTCATCCTGTCCTGTTTAAGTGATTCCCACAACACGAGATTGTAAATTTAATTAATCGTTATAATAAAAGAACTAAAAGAGGAATAATTAGGAAATAAGGTAAAATGTAAGACAAAGTTCCAGGTCATAATATTCTTTTTAAAAAGCAGTTGTCAATTAGAAAAAAAATGATGTTACGTAAGTACAACATGCATTTCTGGAAGTACAGTGGAACCTCTTCCTCAACCTGATATCCCAACTTCAGCTACTAGTAAATTCAGTATTATGTTTTTGTGTCTTTATATCTTTATAAACCTACAAAAATGATACTTCCTTTTATCTACTGTATGATTATTACCTAAATGTTTCCCATGCTCTTGAAGTTATTTTGACAGATTGAATTGTATAGTATATAAAGACTTCTTCACATATTATGGATACATTTTAAATATCATCATAAGAAATAGCAGAAGCAATGTGCTGTATTTTCTAGCATTGCATAGATTTGGAATATGAATGGTTTAAAGATTTGACTGCAAATACAGCATACTGCAAATATAGCATATGCTAAAACTTAGTTTAAAGATGCATATACTATTATCATATATACAGGGGCGGTGCAAAGGTTTGCGGCGCTCGTGGCTGGCCGGCTGGGTGCTCTCCCCTGTGCGCGCAAGCACGCGCACACCGGCCTGCGTGATGTCGTCACGCGTGACATCATCACGGGAGTGCGCCGCCGGCGGCCCGATCGCTGCGGCGGGCGGCCTCCGAGCTCTCCTGCTTGGTTGCCTGCGCCGCCGCAGATGCCTGCCCGTGGTGGCTGTGCCTGGCCGGGTGCTTGTGCTGGCGGCAGCGGCGGCGCAGGGCGGGAGGGATAGGCGGCGGCTGTTTTGTGGCGCGTGCTCCCACCCCGTGCCTCCTCCGGCACTCCCTCCAGCACCCCGCGCCTGAGGCCACCGCCTACCTGGCCTCAATGGGCGTGCCGGCCCTGCATATATACCAATAGCCAAGTAGCCTTGATCTATAGATACTTAAATCTGGAGCTTGGAGACATGAACAGACAAGACAGCTCTTCCTACACACCTGTAAAATGCCCCAAGTTTGCAGAAAAATCTGAAAAAAATATAAGTAATTTAAAAAAACCCAAAATGAAAAAAGGAGCACCTGTAGCTTTAACCAGATGCCCTCACTGGCTGTTGCTAGACAACCATAACAGTTTAGTCAGTATTCTAGGCTTGGTTTCTGTGAGGAAAAGGAATGGGGAGGGGGCAGGGCCTTTCCAAGGGCTGTTTTGGCCTTTGAGGGAGGACTTATTGGGCCAGGCTCAAAAGCAATAATTGAGTGACTTGATACCACATGACTCATCCAGGCCTGCTGCTTACTAATGTTCAACAGCAGCCTCCCGCCTCCCCACCGAAAGCCAATGTAGTGTAGTAGTTAGAGTGAGTAGGGTGCGGGAGACTAAAGTTTGAATCACCACTCTGCTGTGGATACTCACTGAGTGACTTGGAACTAGTCACATACTCTCAGCTAACCTATCTCTTAGTATTGTGAGGATAATATGGAACCAAGGAGAATGATATAAGCTGCTTTGAGTCCCCATTGTGGAGAGGCAGAACATAAATAAAGTAAATTAATAACTATATGTGAAGATTGGAGGGGCAAATAAAAGTTATTTAGTGGGTATCAGGGACAAAAGGATATAAGGAATGGTGGGCGTATGGAGGCTGCTAGAAGCGAAAGCTCTCTCCACAGTTCTGTCTCTGGTATTCTGAGCAGCTATACACATAGCATGGAAGAGTTTCTTTCTTTTAACTGATAAAAGCTGCTGCTACTGCAGCTGTTCATTTACTGTGTTTAGTTAGGGTTCCACCTCTTTCTGACCCCCCCCCCCTTCTGCTGTTTCATTTTATTTTCTTCTTCATTCTATTCATACTGTTGTTAGGTGAAAGATTTATTGGGTTTTGGTGGGGGATAGGGTGGGGTTGGGTGGCTGAGAAGATAGCTCAGCTTTGCTTTTGTTATTTATATTATGTTATGTTATATACTTTTATAAATAGGGAGAACTGAGTGAGCTACATTTATTTATTTTACTTAAATAGCTGGTTGATAGTCACTGGGTGGTGGTGACTTCCCTGATTTATGAATATTTTAGTTTTCTTTTAAGGTTGTTTTAAACTTTTGTGGTTTAAGCGGCTTAAAGCTGTTTCATTTTAACATAGGGTATACTGATAACATACTGATTTTAGTAAAGAGTCCAGCAGCACCTTTAAGACTAACCAACTTTATTGTAACAAACTTTTGAGAACCACAATTCTCTTCGTCAGATGCATCCAATAAATACATTCAAAAATATATACAAATTCAATCAGAAGTCCAACTGGTATAGCTTCACCACTAAGGAGATGAAGTAAAACCTCCAGAGATGTAGTTCATAATAATAAATCCTTTTTCTGTTCTTTTGTAGAATTGTTGAACCCCGTGTGGAGTTTCCTCAAAAGACAATGTAGTCTAGTGGTTACAGTCAAAGGCCAAGAATTATGGCTAAAGAGCCTGACAAGTTTTGTTTCATAGTGATTTCAAGAGCCTGCAGAGTTTGTTCACCCCTATCTTTTGGTCTTTCTTTGTAAAAATCAATACCCCACCTATATGTAATATCTTACCACCCCACAATACTACAAATTTTTCTTGTTTGCAAGACTGAATATTATACCCACAATGGTTTTACAGGGGAGATTTTTGAATAGGCCCTATTCCAACAGAATTTGCCTTTGCGGCCTTAATAGGATTGATACATCTTTTCATGCCCTGCTCAAATGTACATTTGAAAATATAAGGGATTACAATATTAAGCCTTTAATTAACCAACCGTCCCCTTATATTCCAGAAACCCTGGCTCGCTTCTAAATTTTCTTTAGCAATTGTAAAATATGTCTCAGTCCTTATAGCCCTTGCATCCCCAAATAAGGAATAAGTATTTTCTGTTGTTCAAGATTAATGACTCAATGAGCTTCTAAGGGAATAAAAGGAGAGGAAAGGAGGCTGCCAGGAGGAGAGAAAGAGGAACTAGTGTGGGCAGGGGTCATTTCGTAGAAAAAGAGCTGCAGGAACTCATTAGCATAATTCATTAGCAAAACTCATTAGCATATGCCACACCCTTGACATCACTGGAAGTGTACAGCAAACCAACAAAAGGAACCCCCTGGCTATACAGACAACACAAGTACAACAACCAGGGTCACAAAAATTAATCATGCAAGGTTGATATAAATTTTTGTATTAAATCCAAAGTGCAACAGTGCAGAGGTGCAATATATCTCAAACAAGATTTAAAGTACATATATATACAAGAAGAGGTAGTCTATCGGGTAGACAATAAATATATTTCTATATACAATGAATATTCTGGTGGTGGGAGAGTGTAGACAGATGGAAGGATGCACACAGGAAATGTCCATATGTCCAAGAGTGGAAAAAGGACGTGTCCAGAGACACCTAGCCGACGGGCTACAGCTTGCTATTTCCAATTCCCGTTTCGGTCTTTCTTCATCCTGGGCTAGACTCTATGGATGTCCACTGGCATCTCCCCTCACTCCACACACCATTGCAGTTCCAAGTACACCGATAGTTACCTATAGTTACCTATATTTCCAATTCCCGTTTCGGTCTTTCTTCATCCTGGGCTAGACTCTATGGATGTCCACTGGCATCTCCCCTCACTCCACACACCATTGCAGTTCCAAGTACACCGATAGTTACCTATAGTTACCTATCGGTGTACTTGGAACTGCAATGGTGTGTGGGGTGAGGGGAGATGCCAGTGGACATCCATAGAGTCTAGCCCAGGATGAAGAAAGACCGAAACGGGAATTGGAAATAGCAAGCTGTAGCCCGTCGGCTAGGTGTCTCTGGACACGTCCTTTTTCCACTCTTGGACATATGGACATTTCCTGTGTGCATCCTTCCATCTGTCTACACTCTCCCACCACCAGAATATTCATTGTATATAGAAATATATTTATTGTCTACCCGATAGACTACCTCTTCTTGTATATATATGCACTTTAAATCTTGTTTGAGATATATTGCACCTCTGCACTGTTGCACTTTGGATTTAATACAAAAATTTATATCAACCTTGCATGATTAATTTTTGTGACCCTGGTTGTTGTACTTGTGTGATCACTGGAAGTGTGTCAGAAGGCAACACTCACCCCTCAGGCTCCATCCCCAAAATCTCCAGGTATTTCCCATCTCAGAGCTGGCAAGCCTACCTGGAGAATAATTGCTTCAAAAGCACAAAGAAAATAGTCAAGATGTTAAATGGTTTTATTATAAAATCAACAACTCTACAATTAACGATTAAACTGAATAGTATACCAGAGGAGACAGGATCTTCAGTGCCCCTCAGAATGGGCACTCAGAACAAAGGCAATTTTAGCAACAGCATCCATAGACATAAAACCATTCTCCCTTTCATGCTAGCTTTCTACATGCAGAGTGCGCTTTTAAAAAAAAACTTGATAAAGCTTTCTTATTCCAAATGGTTCAAACCTATAGGGCTGAGAAGTCGAGGAGGTCTATTGTGGCAGGGAGTAGGGGTTTTTCCTTGGCCTGCCCCTATATGCTTTTAGCTGCAGCTTGACACACAGAAATACAGCAAGTGAGGCATTATTCACCCCTTGAAGCTTTTCCTGACAAAGGGGAAGGTAGTAGAAGGATTCAGTGTGCCAGTTCAGTATCCAAGGCAATACTTCACTAAAGGGACGATATTTTAAGATTTGCCTTAGCCATATTTTTTAACCTTTAAAACAAATCAAGCTATGTATTCTGTGTATCCCTGCCCCCCCTCCCATGGAGAAGCTTCCCAGCCTGCTTTTGCTCCCAGCACTGGGCAAGCCTGGCATGGAGCAGAAGCCGCTCAGTTGCCTTCCCTCCCCGCCCCCCGCCCCTCCCAATGGAGAAGGTGCCCAGCTTGCTTTTGCTCTTGGCGCTGGGCAAGCCTGGCATGGAGGAGAAGCCGCTCAGTCGCCTTCCCTCTCTGCCCCCCTCCTCTCCCAATGGAGAAGGTGCCCAGCCTGCTTTTGCTTCCGGCGCTGGGCAAGCCCAGTGCAGAGCAAAGACCACAGGGTCATCTTCCCTCCTCACCCCCTCCCAGTGGAGGAGCTGCTGGCCTGCTTCTGCTGCCAGCACCGGGCCAGCCCGCTTGCCTGGCGCAAAGCAGAGGCCACTCAGCCACCTTCCCCCATCACTGGGGGAAGGTGGCTGGGACGGAAATCTCATGTCCTGCTTGTTCACTTGAAGAACCTGGAAATTTGGAGTACAGCCTAGGGAGTCCAGAGTTTGTTTCTTGCATGAGGTTAGGTACTGCTAAAAAGTCAAAGTGGGCTCCGCAGGAGATACAAATCAGGTGGGCGGGGCCACCAGACACGTGACCTCTTTGGAGAACTGCCGGAACGGTGTTCTGGCGCGTTCCAGCTCAAAATGTGCCCCACAAATGTGTGGGGAAGGGGATACAGGGGAAGTGAAGCTTAAGATGAGGGAGAGTTAGATAAAGGCGGGTAGGAAGGAGAAAAGGAAGAGCAAGAAAGGAGAGAAGTTATGGAGGATTTATGGAAGGGAAAGAAGAAAGAGTGGAGGAGGGGAAATGAGATACCCCCCCCCACGCACAAAATCTTGCAAGTTCCTCACTTGTTTATCCTAATAGTGACATTAGTGGTGCCAAGCCTATCAGCAGAGCAGTGAAATGGACAACATACTTGGAAAACTGCCCAGGCACGGAAAAAACTATTACTGTGTAAATTACAAAAAAAGTGAAATGATACCCAGATGAGGACTTAAAATGCAAATTGTGCTCCAAAATGAATAGAATTCTGAGAGCAATTAAATGTCAGTAGTAGAAGAGAAAGGAAGGGTGGGACTGACTTCATCATATTTACAGTGTAATCCTAAGAAGAGTTACCCCAGTCTATGCCATTGAAATCAATGGGCTTAAACTGAAGTAACTCTTCTTAGGATTGCACTGTTAAAAGCTTATTGAACGATGGAGGAGGAAAAGGGGCTGGAGGATACACACAAACTCACCATTACCCTTCTATCTAGAAATCTACAAGCTTTTATGGAACCTCAATGCTATGAAAACTAAGAAATCCTTTGGTGAAATTAATTAGAATCATGGTTAATGAATAAATTTTATTGGATGGGTCAATATATAGTCAGATTAAAACACAAATACAATCCATTTCAATTCCCATAAGTATATTTCCCCACCCCTCCCCTCCCCCTTTTCGATGTTGACTTCCAACAGCACTCGAACCCCCTGCTATTAATATCACATTATTTTTATATTATAGTTGTTCTTATCTTATTATTAGTAAAGATCTTAACTATATCTTATCTTACTTAGTATCATTAAAACCCTTCAAAAGACCATAATTGTCCCTTAACATCCCATTTCTTTTCCATATATTTTTTCAGCTTTTTCCAGTCTTCCAAAAATATTTTTGGTTCTTGATCCTTCAAGTTTCTTGTTAGTTTGTCCATTTCAGCCATGTACAACAATTTGTTTGTCCATTCTTCAATTTCAGGTATTTCTTCTTTCTTCCAGTATTGAGTGTATAATATTCTTGCTGCTGTTATCATGTAACATAGCAATGTCTTGTCATTTCTATTAATATCTTATAAGTGCAAAGATAATAACAGCATTTCTGGATTTTTAACAACATTATACTGGAGTATCAAAGACATCTCAGCACATATTTTAGCCCAAAAGTCTCTAGCCTTACGGCAAGTCCACCACATATAAAATAGAGAACCTTCATGTTCCTTACATTTCCAACACTTATTAGATAGCTGCTTATTAGCTATGGCTAATTTTTTCGGTGTTAAATACCATCTATATAACATTTTTATAGCCATTCTCTCTAATACTGGTACATGTTGATATTTTTAACGTATTTTTCCACAATTGTTCCCATGCTTCCATCATTATTTCATTGTTACAGTTTATTGCCCACTTTACCATTTGTACCTTGACTGTTTCATCTTCTGTGAACCATTTCAATAACAATTTATACATTTTAGAAATTGCTTTATTACTATCTCCTAACAAAAGTTCCTCAGATTCTGAATTCTTAGTTCTAAAACCTGTCTTCCTTTGATCTGTATCAAATAGGTCTTTAATTTGTCCATATTGTAACCAACCATATTTAAATGGCAACTCCTCATTTGGTTTGAGTTTTACCTCCTTATCTACTACTTCTGTGAAGTCCTTGAGGGTAAGCCATTCTTTTCCTTTATATTCTAGGTTTGGGTTGATCACCTCAGCTGGTATAATCCATAGTGGTTTCTTCTGATCTATAATTTTTTTATATTTTAGCCAAGTCAACAATAAATTTCTTCTCAGATAGTGGTGCTGAAACATTGCATCCATTTTGTATTTATTGTACCACATATATGCATGCCATCCAAAAAGTTTGTTATAGCCTTCCAAAGTTAACAATTTATGATTGGCTAAAGACACCCATTCTTTTAACCAGACTAGACATATTGCCTCATGGTAAAGTCGAAGATCTGGAAATTGCATTCCACCTCTTTCCTTAGCATCACAAAGTACTTTCATCTTTACTCTTGGTTTCTTCCCTGCACACACAAATTCCGATATTTTCTTCTGCCATTTTTCAAATTGTTTTTTGTCTTTTATGATTGGTATTGTTTGCATTAGAAACATAATTCTAGGCAACACATTCATTTTAACTGTGGCAATCCGACCAAACCACGATAAATTTAATTTATTCCATTTTATCATATCTCTTTCAATTTGTGTCCAGAGCTTTTCATAATTATTCTTGAATAGATCAATATTTTTAGCTGTGAACTCTATTCCCAAATATTTAGTCTTGTGTACCACTTCACATTTGTTAATTCAGTCAGTTCCTGTTGCTTCTTCTTGGTCATATTTTTGGTTATTATTTTTGACCTTTTTATTTATAAAAAAGCCTGCCAAATCTCCAAATTCCTTAATTTTATGCAGTAGTCTTGGCAAAGTTTGTAGTGGATCTTCTGCTATAAACATCACATCATCTGCAAAAGCTCTCAACTTATATGAAGATCCCTTTATTTTTATTCCTTTTATGTTATCATCTTCTCTAATCTGCCTTAGTAATATTTCTAAGACCATAACAAATAACAATGGTGATAGTGGACATCCTTGTCTTGTACCTTTCCTTATTTCAAACTTCTCTGTCAGGTCGTCATTGACACAGATTGTTGCTCTTTGTTCCTTATATATTGTTTTTACTGCTTCTATAAATTCTTTACCTAAGTCCATCTTTTCCATTGATGCAAACATAAAGTCCCAGTTCAAGTTGTCAAAGGCCTTCTCTGCATCTGCAAAGAAAAAGCCAACTTCTTTATCTGGTCGCTTGTCAAAATATTCAATGGCATTTATAACCACTCTCAAGTTGTCTTTTAGTTGTCTGTTTGGTAGGAATCCAGCCTGGTCCTCTCCTATAAAGTCTATTAGCCATATTTTAAGTCTGTCTGCTAATATTCTTGCCAATATTTTATAGTAATTATTTATAAGCAAAATTGGTCTATAATTTTTCACATCTGTCAAATCTTGTGATTCTTTCAGGATCAGAGCAATGCTCGCTTCATTCCATGTATCTGAAAGCCCTTTTCCTTGAAGTATATCATTCATTATATTTTTTAATATCGGTACAAGGTCTTCCTTCATTACTTTATAAAATTTAGCTGTGATCCCATCCGGTCCTGGTGCTTTCCCAATCTTTGCTGCTTCTATTGCTTGTATAATTTCTTCCTCTCCTTGTTATTTAGTGAAATTAAATTTCCTCTTATTACTGTCTTATATGTATCCCATATCATCTGGATTGAAACTTCGTTATTATTTATTTGAGAGCGCAGGTCTAGCCATTGTCCAGGACGGGAGAGATATGAAGTGGTGATGGTTCCTCGGAGGGGGAGTGTGACACGCTCCTGAAGAAGGTGGCACGAAATCTGTGTTCGTAGCCGGCCCCAGATTGAGAGTGGCGGTCCCTCTTTCCCCTTAACATTGAGAACGGTATCACCTACCTGGAAGAACCTGGGATTGAAATAACAACATGAGAAGAATGAACAAACTAACTAAAGGAAGTATTTGAAGGACTGGAGCTGGACTGAGTTTCTACCAAACCTAAGTCCATTTGTATACTGCGCCGTCTTTGGATTATTGTATGTTTAGGAATTGTAGTTATGAATGGATTTGTAACACTGTTTGAAGAAGTAAGAGGCACGTGCACTTTGTGAATCAAATATTTATTATTATAAGAGAGATTTTGCACATTGAGTGTCGTTGCTTCCTGCAGGGAATTTTCCCTTCTTCTTTCCAACCGGTATTGTTGCAGGAACAGCCATTTTTGGGTTGCAATGTGTACAGTGAAGCATGTATCAGCTAACCCTAATTTCCCTTCCCCCAAATAACACTTTCCCATTACCCTCCTCTTTGTTAGGTAAGAAGAACAGGGGAAAAAAACCTTCCTCCCGTGCTGTACTGCTCAGTTTCAGGGCTAATGAACAGTTTCCTCCAGATGTTAGAAACAGCTTTATAGATTTTTATTATAAACATGATGCTGACAGAAACATAACATCATGGGGCTTTGGGTATTTACCCCTCAAAATAGCTTCTATGACTAAAGCAAAACTCAGTGCAATTTTCCATTAATTTGATCAGGCTAAGGTTTCAAGTTTAGTTGATTTACAGATCAATATCTCTTTCCTCCACCCCTCCAAAGTGGAGTAAATTCAAGCCTTATATTATGAAAATGAAGCAAAGCTCTTTCTGTTCCCTGCTGCATTGCAGATTCTGCCATCAGAACTTGACTGGTGACCAACTGATTCTGGCCACATTTCAGTATAACTTAGTAATTTGATTGGTCTCAGTGGGACTTAGCTGAGATAACCTGTTGCCAGATTATCCCCTATAATATTTTTTAAAAACCATAGTTGGCCAACCAATCAAGCAACCTCTGTGATCTGAAGACTTAAAAGCAAAAATGCAAAGAGCCACCTTGCCCACCCTCCCCCCCTTTTGGTCCATCTCATACTATAAAGATCTCCTTCAACCCTGTATTGGATCGTTGCTAATGCTATGTCTCTGTAAACTTGTATTCATCTACCCTATGACATAGATTATGGAAATGTCTTTGACACTGTATGGAAATGCCCTTGTCCTTGCTACTGATTGTACTGATCTCACACTATGTAATCTGCCTTGAGTCTCAGTGAGAAAGGCGGACTATAAGTGACATAAAAACAAACAAACAAACAAAAACCCAAACATCATATGAAAACAAAACACATGAGTTGCCTGGTTCCATGAGTCCCAAAGGTAATCAGAGTTTTCAGAATTTTGTCCCCCTAGTCCCTCCTCTCTTGGCAGCTCTGCCTACAAGAAAATTATATAAATGCTAGGGAGAAAAACATATTTTATTAAAGGGTTAATTTTATTTACATCTTAATTTGGCTGCACTTAAATTATCCTATTACTAAAATAAGATCATAGCTGAGATTTCTCAAGTTTCTTATAACTTTATAACAAAAAAAATAATTTCATGTAACAAACAGGACAAGGCTTTAAAGGCTCCAATAACACACACAGTAGTTGTGAGTGATGGTTTCCTGTCTGCATGCAATCCCTGTATGAGAATCCCAGGCATCATGCAAAAAGAACACCCCTTTTCTAGCACAATTAAAAGATAAGTTTTCATATCAATGACAAGCTCAGAAGCTAAAGAAAAAAAATCCTCTCACATCTTCCTTTTGTTCCAGATCCTTCGATAAAGTGCCAATTTGTGATTTTAAATTACCTTACTCAAGAAAGTTTGCTTGTATTATGGGCAGACAGCAAAGAAAAGGGATCTGACAAGACCTAGAGTGATTCAGGCAGTCACGGTTGTACAGCACAGATTAGGGTCTAATTATATATTACATTTTATAATGAGTTTAGACTGGGTTGCCCACAGTAACTTCCCCAGGGTTGTTTGGGCTCAAGGAAACAGCAACGGATATTACAGGCACCTTCCTCCCTCATGCTGTTGTCCCGAGCCAAATCAGGCCCTTGCAAACCTTTAAAATGCTGTTTCTTCACCTGTTGTGAGGTGCTGGGAAAGCAAGCCAGATTTGAACTGAGACCTACCTCATTACAAAATGTAGTTTGGTCCTTAGATTTCTGCACTGATGGGTAGTGGTGGCAGAAGTGTGTTGGTTTCAGGGTTGAACTGCACAACCAATCAAGTTGTCTCTTGGGCCAGCAATATTTTTAGGGGTACCAATGAAGTGTTATCCAAGAGGTTATGTCCTAAAGTATCAATCATGTCACAGTGGATTGCTGGGGCAGAGATCCGTAGAGGGTTTTGCAACATGACAAGAGATCCTGAGGTTTGCTTCTTGGACCAAACCATTCAGCTACTTGGCATGTGAAAATGTCTTGGAACAGCCCTGGTTGATACTGGGTGCTGGAGGAATAGCAATGTAACAGCTACGTTTCCAACACCATCTGTTAATATGGGCAAGTATCTCCATAAATGGCATACAATAACTTGCTTATAACTATACTACAAGTTGTGTGATCTGTTCAGGAAACAAAGTAAGTACATTCTTATTAAGTCTGAATATATTGGATGGATCAGCATAACAAAATATATGCAATAAAAACCCAACCTGGGCTAAGATAAATTAAAGACGATTATAGCAGATTAAGGTATGTGATTTATTTGATGTTCTTTATTGTTGCTATATGTTATCAGATACAAACATTTTCTAAAATACAAAATATGAATCTTCTTGAAAACCTATGGCTTTTAAACATTTCTCCATATCATCACTAAAGGATACTGAGCCACATATCAGTACGAAAGGTTGCCTTCTACATGTATTCATCATACTTCTTATCAAGTTCTCATTGATCCGGCCCAGATGTGTATTCTTTTGATAGCTCCAAGGCAGGTTTTCAAGTGAGTGTTCCTGAACAGCCAAACGGAGTAAGACAGTCAAAATTGGAGCAATATATGGCTAGTGCTAAATTTGCTAAAAGGCCTCAGGTCAAATTCCACAGGGGTAGCCATAAAAAAAACCCCCTTCTTGTGTCACTTAAAGATTAATGTATTGTGGGGTAAATTTCTGAGAATCAGTACATTTCATCTGATGCATGATGGCAGAGATATTTATACCCAGAGCTCCAAGAAGCAGAAGTTTGGTGGTAGTAGTGAGTTATTACAAAGAGAAGTAAGAATGCCCTGTTTCTCAGGACATCATATTGAAGAACAAAAATGAAAACAAGATTCAGGGATGGTTATCTTGCTACAGAAAGCAACCGTCCTTCCTTACAGGTTTACAGGCACTATTTAGAGTCATGCTACTTTTCCATTTTATTAACATACCATTCCTAATTATTTCATTATTCTTTAATTCTATTTATTTACTTATTTGGCTGGATTGTTCAATTTTGCTCTGCAAAGCAACACATCGACATCTTGGGAAACTGGGCCTTCTGGTGTCTCTTTACAGTACTCACCCCTTCAGCTGTTTGTATCATATCTGCCTGCCTGCTGAATGAAATACTTCTAGCATCTGAAGAAGTGGTCTCTGGTTTGATGAAGTTTATGCCATAATAAATTAATTAGACTTTAATGTGCCATATGACTTTTTACTATTTCCTGGGTTAGATTAAGTATCAGATGCCCACTGGAGAACATCTCACCATCCAGACTCTGCCCGAATTTAGGACCACTCTTATTTACTAGAATTGTTCTTATCCCAAACAGGAACATTGGCACTTACTGTGAGGGTTCCTTCGGCTTTGAGGAAGGGGGGAGATATCTTGACAGGAATGATTCCCATCCATCCGTTAAGGAGGCAGGACTAAAGTTTTTTCAGTCTTCTTGTCTCCTAGGAGGAGTCACTCATTTCCTCAGTTTGGTAACTCCAAAAGCAGTATCTATGCTAAAAAAACTAGGTTAACCATTTTAATAAACATACTAAGACAGGAAGTGAGAAGGCAGCAACACAGGGGAAAAAACCAATTTGCCATACTCTTTTAAATCATGGTGGAACAAGATGTCCTCCCTTCTTCAGAGCAGAAGGAACCGTCATGGTAAGAGTCAATGTTCCTTTCTCATTCTGAGGGGGAGGGGATCTTGACATGGGGCATCCAAAAGCAGTTGAATACCATGTCAGGTGGGAAAATCATCCACCAGTACCACTTGCTGTAATATCCTCCTTCCAAAGGCTACATCAGCTGAGGTAAGAGTGTTCATTTGTAGTGTCTGACAAAGGTCAAAAGACCCAGGGCTGCCTGACAGAGCTCCTGAACAGCAGCTTTAGCTTCCAATGTTGCATTAGTCACAGTACTACAAATAGAATTGGCTGTAAATCCAAGTGGTACCTGAGTCTTACTAGCTAGATAAGTGTGCAAAATGCATTACATCAGTCTTGCTTATTGCTGATCTAGACATTTTCTGTCCCTTGCTGGGCAGTCTCACTGAAATGTGAAAAGAGTTCCCTTTAGGTATTGCCAGTGTACACCTGATGAGAATCCTCAAGGCTCTGCAAAAAGGGAACACACGCCTTTTCTTTGGGTGAGACTGTTTTGGGAGAAATGAAGGCAACAATACTTCCTGAGAACAGTGGAAAGAAGTACTGACTTTTGGATTGAAGGTTGGATCCATTCTTAGGACCACTTTGTCTTTGTGAAAGACACACAGGCCTTTTCTGTGGGATAGGGCTTCTAATTCTGAGATTCTTCTGGTTGAAGTAACAGTTGTCAGGAAGAGGACCTTCACAGGACCTTTATTTTTAATTATTTCAGATGAACTTCTCTCAGAGATTTGAATGGAGATTGTGTAAGTCCTGACTGAACTATATGTAGTCACCAAGAAGGAAATCTACAGAAGACCAAAGTGTTGGTATGAACTACTCTTTTAAGAAATCAGTCTATGTATCTGGATATTGAACACCTATTGACATGTGGAATGGCTGCAGCCAAGATTGCCCCCTGTTGGTGTAATGTATTTGCCTTTAGACACCATCTTGCAAGAGCTCCAGGATTTGGGGTAATGTTGGGGCAAACATGTTTAGGTGTTTTTGTTTGCACCACCTGTCAAACGCCTTTCAAGAGGACTTATAAATTCTTGGTGTAGAGACTCTTCTAGAGGCTACCATGCTGCTCGTGACTGTTGTAGAATTGCCTGTCCTCAAGAGTCTTTCCCTTTCAATTTCCATGTAGTCAGGTCTAACCAAGTTGAGTCTGGATGCCACAATGGCCGCTGTTGAAGCATGCCCAGGCAAGCTGGAATCTGCCAAGAGTCTCTAAGGATCTCTAACTCCACTAAGAATGAAAATTAGGTCTGCATGGCCAGTTGTCAGGGTTGCCTCTTTTTTTGTCTCTGTTTTCTCAGCATCTTTGGTAGTAAAGGAAAAGGCATAGAGGAGGCCCAGTGGGCAAGGGGACATCAGAGCATCTGTTTGCTCTGCTCTTGCTCTGAATAAGGACCTGGGCACAAAGTGATTGAGGCCAAAGATGAAGAGGTCCACCTCTGGGTTCCTGCAGCATTTTGACAATCTGAAGAAAGACCTCCATCTTGAGAGACTGTTGTCCAGTTGTCTACTTAGCTAGTCAGCTAGCACATTCTGCTAACCTTTGATGTGCTCTGCTGATACAGACTTTAGGTTCTGTTTTAACCAACACAAGATCTGTGCCATCTCTGTGTATAGAAGGCTTGGACCAGGACATTTTGTTTATGTGAGCATTCACTGAGACATCGTCTGTTCTTATTAAGACATGATTGTTTATGATCACGTCCAGAACCTAATTAGAGCCAGCCTTATTGCTCTGATCTTGAGAAAGTTGATGATCATCTTCCTCTTTGCACAGCCCCGGTTCCTTGTGCTTGTCTGCTCTGACAGGTTGCTCCTAGGTAAATACCTGGATTATGTTGGACTCTTGCCCCGCTAAGTCTACCAGATATAATACAATAATAATAATATTGGATTTATATACCACCCTTCAAGACAACTTAACGCCCATTCAGAGCAGTTTGCGAAGTGTTGTTATCATCCTCACGACAATCACCCTGTGAGGTGGGTGGAGTTGAGAGAGCTCTGGAAGAGCTGTGACTGACCCAAGGTCACCCAGCTGGCTTCAAGTGGAGGACTGGGGAATCAAACCCAGTTCTCCAGATTAGAGTCCTACCACTCTTAACCACTACACTAAACTGGGCTCTGTTTAGGCCCTGTTGTAGAGAATAGTTCAGATTTAAGGATCTATAGCTGAAATGAACTTAGGACCCACTGCCAAGGACAGGAGTGAAATCTTGCCCAAGGAACTGAAACCAGACAAGCAATTATTAGGCCTTGCAGTCCTGCCAGAGTCATCAATGGTGATGATCTGGAATTTATCAGTTGTCTTGTCATGCCAGAAATTTCTTGGACCTTCTCCTCTTTCTGGGGGATTCTATTATAACCCCAGCTGTTCTATCCATTGTGATGCATTCAGGTTGCCCCTGATGGAGTTGATAAGAAACTCCATGGTAGGCAAGGCATTGAGTGGTAAAAAGAATGTCCATGTGTGCTTGTTCTAGGCTTGGAGATCTGAAAGGTCATTCAGGTACGGATGACCATGGACTCCCTGATGACGAAGAACTGCTACCAAGGCCACCATCATCGCTGAGGCTGTGGTTAGCCCAAGGAGTAGGCCTTTGAATTGGAAGTATAGGCTGTTGTAGGCAAATCTCAGGAACATGCAGTGAGCTAAGAGAATGGAAATGCAGAGATATGTCTTGATGAAGTTTATGGAAACCAGATTCCCAAAGGCAAAGTCCTTCTGTGATAGATCTGAGGATATCCATCCTGAAGTGCTTGTGAACCACAAACTTGCTTAGTTATTTCAAGTCTAGTATCACACTAGCAACTCCTGACAGTACTCTTCGTTAAAGAGGTGTTTGGGTTGATCTGGAACTATTATCTACTTCTCAGACATTTCCCCTTGTTCCTTATTGGAAGAATTGTCCAATTTCCCTCAGTTATATTAGGAAGGATTTTTTGGCAGGTCTCAGGCTGCTTGACTGCACTGAGAAATCCTGCCCTCCTGTTTTTGGGAGGAGAAGGGAGAGTCCTCGTTAGACATGGGCACGAACAGCATTACGAATGCAAAAAAGCCCACGAACAACCCGTTCATCGGTTCATGAATAAGCTGTTCGTGAGACCCCATTCTAGACAAACAAGTGGTCGTTGCAAGCCTCGTTCGTTGCGTTTGTCTGCTGTTCACGAAGCCAGACAGTCAGGCACCTTCAATCAATTCCCTTGGCAATGGAGGCAGGGACTGCCTGAACTCTGTCTGCACTCCTTCTGTTGCCCTGGAAACCCCAATCTAAGCCCAACTTAGCTTGATGGGCAGGTCTTCCTTCCAAGTGTGGAGCTCCAAATTGGTTACAATTGGTTACATAGGAGCAGACACCGGGGGGGAGGGGTGGTGGTGTTCTATAGCTATGGGCACTCCAATCTCATCCCTGCAAACCCTGTTAGGCAGTTCTGACTGCCAACCACAGACCTCCTGCTTTTCTCTATGAGACCTCTGGTTATAAAAGGAAGCATGCTTCAAGCTCTGGCTTTTCAGTTTCAGCAGGCAGTGGAGTGGGACAGAGCTATTGCTTGCCTTTTGGGAGAGAGACAGGGAGAGTGCATTGGAGCTGGGATTTTTTCTCTGTGTGGTGGGTGGGATAGAGATCTATCCCCTCTGGTTCCAGGGCTGCTGCCAGGCCCTGGGGCCAAGCTCAGTCGGCACCTTGGCTGAGGGCTCACTCTGATTATTAGTGCCCGATCTGGTCAGGTTTCTGGGAGTGCTGGGCTAGGGCTCTACCCCCTCCCTCTGGTTCCAGGGCTGCTGCCAGGCCCTGGGGCCAAGCTCTGTGGGCACCTTGGCTGAGGGCTCACAATGTTCTCTCTTTTCCTTTCCTCCTTAATTCTTGTTTGCTGGCACAATGAGGCTTCGGGTGGGGGCCAAGGGTGGTCTTGGGGGGAAGTGCAAAGATTGTCCCGGTTGCCTCGCAGGAAGCAGTACTGGGCAGGGCTCTGGGGCAGCAGAGACTCCCGCTCCCCAACAATCACCTGTGGAGGCTGTGGAGGAGGCTGAAGAACTCTTGCTGCCAGGGGAAGAGGAACTCTTTAAACTGTTTGAGGAGGAGGGTGAAGGATCCATGGAAGAATGGTTGGGGTTCGATGAAACATCCACCCCATCCCCATCCCAAACTCCTGGTGCTGTCCCTGTCTGCAGTCCACCCCTCACTCCGTCTTCTATTGCCAGCTCCGCGGCTCAGCCAGTAACCCATCGTTCTCCCTCCCTTGGAACAGTTAGTGGGCCACGGTTGAAACTCTCTGTATGGAGGCACTTTCGGGCCCTTCTGAATGACCCCCGTGTAGTGTGGTGCCGCATCTGTGATGGCCTGGTGCGCAGGGGCAATGACCTGAAGCACCTGTCATCGACGGTCCTGACTAGGCATCTGAAGACATGCCACCTGAGCCTGTGGTCTCTGTCCTCAGCCAGCGAAACATCCGGCGGGGGTAGACAGAGGGCTACCAGCTCCTCTGAGCTGGGATCAGTGAGAGGGTCACCGGAATCCACCCCAAGCAAGAAGCCTTGCCCTGAGGGTGCTGCTGGTGGGAGCGGAACAGTCAGGCAGGCTACCCTTGGGGAAGTTGTTCCATTGGGGTTGGAGATAGTGCCGTTGAAAAGGGTGAGGTCAAGGGCTCAGGAGGAGGGCATTCGTGTTGTGGCAGAGACGATTGCCTTGCAAGGATTTCCCCTATCCGTCGTGGAGGGCGTGGGCTTCCAAAGGCTGCTTCAGCACTGGCCCCATGGTTCTCCATGCCGTCATGGCGCACTGTTGGGCATCGAGTCCTGCCTGCCCTCTACCAGTCTGTGCGAGACATGGTGCTCTGGGAGCTGTCGGCCACCAAAGGCCATATAGTACACTTCACAGTCGACCTCTGGAGCGGCTGCCATCACGACTACCTTGCCATCACTGCCCACTGGTGGCAACCAGAGGACCTCTGCTGCTCCAGGCCAAGAACTGGCACCCAGAAAAAGGTGCCATGCTTGACACTGGGCTACAGGGCAGTTCTTCTCCAGGCCCAGGGGATGGACGAAGTCCATACTGGGAAGAACATCACCACCACCGTAAAGGCGGCACTGAGGGAGTGGATGGCCGAAGGGGAAGGGTTTGTCTGTGGCTTCATGGTGACGGACGCGGAAAGCAACATGTTGGCAGCCCTGAAAGAGGCATCCCCCCTGGGACTGGTGTGCATGGCGCACAAGCTGCACCTGGTGATGAGGGATGTGCTTGGGCTGGGGAGCAAGCCAAGGGACAGCTGGGACGAGGGAATGTTGTGGACGCGTAATCTGCTGGACAGCTGCTGCTGCATCGCTTCCCACTTCTCCTGCAGCATCAACTCTTCCTGCGAGGTGTTCCAGAGGCCGGGGGGGGGGGGCCCTGAGCACCAACTCTTTCAGGACCTGCTCACCCACTAGAACTCCACCTACGATATGATATGTTGTCTGGTGGAGCAGAAGGGACCATTGCAGGACATCCTGTCATCTACGGATGTTCTGAGGAGCGGAGAGGAGCTGAGCCTCAGCTCCATGGAATGGAGAGTCCTTGCCCAGATGTCTGGATCCTGAAACCCTTGAAGGAGGCCACCGAGCTCTTGTGCTCGTACGAGGCCAGCCTGGGTCAGGTCATCCCCCTGATCCACGGGCTCGACCAGTTCCTGGCCAAGGAGCTTGAGCACGAGAAACAGCTGTTCCCCAGGGTCCAGGACTTTGTGAGGAGGATGCAGGCATGTGTGGCCAAGTGCTTGCATTTTCTGCGCCACGAGGTGCCAGACCAAATGGCCTCCCTCTGTGACCCCTGGAGCAAGGGCAGCATCGCCATGCGGGCAGCTCAGATGCAGCGCTGGAAAAAGGAGCTCCACACAGCAGTGCTCAGTTTCCAGAAAGAGAAGGCAGGATGGAGGGAACCGGACAGTGGCATGGAGCAGGCGGAGGAGGAGGAGGTGGGAAGAGAGCCATGCCAGGAGAGACCCACCCAAATGGCCCCAGTTGATCTCTGGGCCTCATTGGTGGGCTGTGTGGTTGGCCGCAGCACAATGGGTGCGTCTCTCACAGTGGAGGACTCAGCAGGGGCTATGGTGCAAGAGTACCTCACGGAGCCCACTGAGCCCCCCTATTCCAACGCCTTGGAGTATTGGGCGAGTAAATCTGCCATATGGCCGGACCTGTCCATTGTGGCAAACAACATCCTGTCCTGCCCTCCCACCAGCTTGCAGAGCGAGCGGGTATTCTCCCACCTGGGAGATCTCCTCCGTTCCCGCCGTGCACGTCTGCACCTGGACCTGGTGGACATGTTGACCTTCGTCAAGGTCAACCTCAACCTACTTGGGTATCCCTCTGTGAACCTGGACCTACCTGGGCTCTGAGCCAACCCAAATCTACTGTGGTTCTAGGCCAAGCTCCTCTGCAGCAGGCTCTAGCCCCCCTCAGTTCTCATGGCTGCTTCCACAGATAGTAACCCTTTGTCCTCCTCTCCCAGATAAGTTCCCATTCCCTCTTTCAACCTCTCCCTCTCTGAATGGCACCAATACGACCCTTCCCCACAACTTGTCCTGCCCATTGCATCCTCTCCCTGACAAGTTCCCGGATGGTCCCTCTTTCATCCTCACCCTCTGTGGATGGAACCAATAAGACCCTTTCCAACAACCTCTCCTGTCCATCCCATCCCATCCTGTCTGCGAAGGCAGGAAGGTGGGTCATGTCAGCTGCCGCCACCTTTGGACATGAGGGACTACCACAGCACTGCCGCTGCCTTTGGGCCTTCCTGGTCCCACTCCGGAATGCAGCTGTAACAACCCTTTGTCCTCCTCTCCCTGACAAGGTCCCAGATGTTCCCTCTTTCAACCTCTACCCCTCTGGATGGAACCAATACGACCCTTCCCAATGACCTCTCCTGTCCTGCCCATCCCGTCCTTTCCATGAAGGCAGGAAGGTGAGTGATGCTGGCAACAGCCTCCACTAAGACACAGGAGGGGCGGACAAGCCTCTCTGGGAGCAGTCTGCATAATCATTCACGGTGGATGGTGGGGTCTTCCTTCTCTGTCCTTCTCCACAATGCGGCTGTTAACCCTTTCAACCCTCTTTCAACCTCACCCTCTCTGAAACCTCTCAGACCCCTCCCAACGATCTTTCCTGTCCTGTCCATCCCATCCTTTCCATGAAGGCAGGAAGGTGGGTGATGTCAGCTGCCGCCGCTTTTGGCAACGAGGGACAGCTCTGCTGCTGTTGCTGATAAGGTTGTACCACATGGTGCCCCCCTTTCCATGGCATCTGCTGTCCCCTCTGAGCAGGGGGGAATGGGTCCCTCCCACCCTTTCCATGAAGGCAGGAAGGTGGGTGCTGTCTGCTGCTGCTGCTTTTGGGCACAAGGGGCAGCTCAAAAGCTGTTGCTGATACGGTTGTGCTGCATGGTGCCCCTCTATCCATGGCACCTGCTGTCCCCTCTGAATAAGGGAGAATGGGTCCCTGCAAGGTGGGTGCTGTCTGCTGCTGCTGCTTTTGGGCACAAGGGGCAGCTCAAGAGCTGTTGTGCAAATAGTTGTACAGCATGGGCCCCCCATCCATGGGCACCTGCTGTACCCTCTGAGCAGGGGGGAATGGGTCCCGGCCGCAACATCCGTCCTTTCCGCGAAGGCAGGAATGTGGGTGATGCTGGTGGCAGCCTGCCTGTACTGCCTGCACAGGTAAGCTGTCTCTGAGTGGTGCAGATTCTGTGGAACTGCCGTCTTCTGTAGAGTGTGCTGAATAGGCTGCCACATCCATGATGGCAGGCTGGTGGGAGATGCGGGGGGCAGCCCACAGCTCCTCACATGGGCATCTACCTGTCTGCCCACAATCCCCTTTCCTAGGGGAACCAATGCCTCCCCCACGATGGGGGGGGGGAGGCATCCTCCACCACCTCTATGGCCAGCATGTGAGCCTTCACTTCTACATGTTAGGGGCGGGCCCCATCTCCCACCCTTGGTTCTTTCCTTCCAACTTTCAATTGACGGCATAATGCAGATATTTATGCAATCCACACATCCCCTCAATATGCCCATACATTGTATCTGTCTCTCCTGTCAATCCAATACAGGTATTCAATGTATCCATGCATCCCTCTATCCTATAAACCTATCCCATACAGCAATGCACTTGTCTATTGAGAAACCCGTCTATCCCATGTACCTAAATGTCCAATGCTCCATGTCCAGCCGGTGTGTTTGGCCAGCAACAGCCTCTGCAACACCTCTGGGAGGCCTGGCAGACAGGCACATCGGGGATGCCGCCAATGAGCGGCGAACCCACCCCCCTGGAGGGGAGGTGGCCCACCACCACCTCCACCAGCCCGCCAGGCCCGGTGGCTGCCAACTTCACCCACCATTATACCTTGGTGGAAAGTAGCCTCTGGGAGGCCCGGCAGGCCGGCACATGGGGGGGGGGGTGCCACCAATAAGTGGCCCCTCCACCCCCTAGAGGGGAGGTGGCCTGCCACTGTCTCCCCCAGCCCACCAGGCCCGGTGGCCGCCGACCTCACCCACCTTCCAGCCTTGGCGGAAAGTAACCTCTGGTAGGCCTGGTGGGCCAGCACATGGAGGGTGCCACCAGCAAGAGGCCACACACCCTGCCCCCTAGAGGGGAGGCAGCCCACCACTGCCTCCCCCAGCCTGCCAGGCCCAGCGGCCGCCAACATAACCCTCCATTATACCTTGGCAGAAAGTAGCCTTTGGGAGGCCTGGTGGGTGGGCACATGGAGGTGCTGCTGGCAAGTAGCCAACCTCCCCACCCCCTAGAGGGGAGGCAGCCTACCTTCTTGTCCACCACTTGTACACGGGGCCAAAGTGAACTGGTGGCTCCAATTGTGTTGAATGGGAGTTTCCTGGGGGTGTTGGATTTGGGAATGTATAACTCCAAGATCTGTATTGCAATCTTGACCAAACTTGGGTGATGGCTGCAGGAGAGCCTGCTGAACACTCCCTGTGAATATGGGCTGTCTAAGTCCAATGGGGGCTGTTCTGGCCCCCACAAACAATGAACAACAAACATGTTCATTAACAGGACACGTTCATTACTGTTCGTCTGTTTGTGTTCGTCGTCGGCAACGAACAATGAACAACATGTTCAGTCCCCCGCCCCCCGCCCCGTTCATGCCTATGTCTAGTCCCCATCTTCTTTGGAGATGAAACTGCCCAAGGCTTTGTTGAAATTCTCTATGTTCTCCGTTGCCTCAACTGCACTGCCTTTGGGGGTGGGGGAAGAAAGAGTAAGCAAAAAGGAGGGAAGGAGGTAGACCTCTTTTGTGCCACCTCAGTCAACCAGGTATGGTGCCTTGCCACATCTGACGGGCATTCAGAAAATGGGGATTGGAAGGGATGGGAGGCATCTCTACCTTGTTCCACAATGGCACTCTGTCTCCTGGATTGCTCCACTGTGGCCATAAGTGCTGAGCATGAGCTTCCACAACCTTAAATGGCACAGATGATTTTCCTGCCCAAATCTGCTGCTGCCAGAGGCATCCTCTGAGGCACAGTCAAATTGTGTGGCATGCTTTTCTTGCCCCCTCTTATGATCTGCCATAGGCTGCTCTTTGGCAGGTCTGTGCCTGTTCAACACCACCAGGGAGTAATCCTTTCCTTCTGTTTTTGGGAGGACAAAGGGATCCCCATCATCCTTGGAAATGAAGCCATCCAAGGCTTTGTTGAATTTCTGTGTGTCCTCAGCCACACCACCCTCAGAAGGAGTGGGGAAGAAGAGTAGGCAAAACACAGAGGAAAGAGAAAATAAGTAGAGATAAATATAAAGAGAAGTATAAACAGTCTTTTTAGTTTTTTGAACCTGCTGCCAATTCACAGCTGGCCCGATTAATGCCAGTGTGAACACTTTTGTCCTCTTTTTGCTTCTCTCTCTCTCGCTTCTCCTTTTCCTCAGGAGCTGATTGATGTGTGTGGATCTGACCACACCCACTCTCCTCAGCTCCCCAACTGCTTTGTCTGCCCCCCCTTTTAATGTTTCAGTCTTTGGTGGCAGTGTAGCGAAGCATCCCTGGCCCGCCTGCCTGGCTGGCAGCAGGGAGCTGGATGCCCGCTTGGCCTGGTCTGAGCGGGGAAATCAGAGTGCAGAGCGGGAGGGAGGCAGACAGGGCTGGGGTTGCGGGGTGCAAGTGCGCAAACTCACCCTCTGCGCCCTGGCGCCTCCATCTGAGAGATGCCCCTGAAGAACTCGGGCTTGGCTTAGCAGGCAGCCCTGGCAGGGAGGGGAGGGTTTC
Organism: Eublepharis macularius; assembly: GCF_028583425.1. Taxonomy (NCBI): domain Eukaryota; kingdom Metazoa; phylum Chordata; class Lepidosauria; order Squamata; family Eublepharidae; genus Eublepharis; species Eublepharis macularius. Next base: position 84,765,766 of record NC_072794.1, on the reverse strand, counting down.
AGCTGTGCAGTACGCAGTCTGGGGCTGAGACAACTGTAATCTTTGCTTAGCTGCCTCTTGCCCTTGCCAAGTGCCAGCAAGTTTGTGAACCAGGGATTATCTGTGGCCTGGAGAGAAGGAGGGCGGAAGGCTGGGAATGAGAAAGGGGTGCAGGGAAACTCCCTCTGGCAAGGCCTCCACTCAGCCTCTCCTCTCTTCTGGCTCCCATCCTTGCACCCCCCTCTGCCCCTGCATCCTGCTGCTGCGGCTTCCTCTTAAACTTCCTCATCACATTTGAGCTGTTTGCTTCTCTTCACTGCCCTCTCTTTTTCTTGAGCTGATTAGTCTGTACAGATCTAATAAAACCCACCCTCCTCAGAACCCCAGCCGCTTTTTCTGTAATTTTTTTTTGTATTTCTAAAGGACAGTAATGTTTCAGTGTTGTGCATCTTTTTCAAAATCAATGGATAGGAAGCAACGCTCTTATGTTACTGCTGTTTGGGGAAAAAGGTGCCATGGGAAATCACCACCAGTAGATATGCTCTCTGGCTTCACCAAGAACCACTTCTGTTCATTTGAATGTTTGGACATATTTCCCTTTTGATTTTTAATGCTCAATATAAATGATAATGATGGCCTTAAAAATGGCGTTCGAACAAACATGGGGAGTCTTTCTCCAAAAAGATCACCAAACCCCACCCATTTAGGGTTCACGTGATTGTGTGAGTCCAATGGTGGCTGGAAAATTTGCTAGGCAGGGACAATCAGCTCTCAATACTCCTTGGTGCTATTTTCAAATGAGAAAAGTTAGGGTGAGAAAATGGCTGCATAGAGATGCAGCATTGATGTGCATAGTGAGGGATGGGGTCTCAAGTGTTAATGTCACAACATTGCTGTTGCAATCGTGGCAACTCCTCAGAAATGGCGTGTTAACCAGTGAGTGTGAAATGTACCCCTGACAAGACAGGAAACAAAGCAAGAAAATGGGTGACTACTCTCAACAGACAGCAAGTCTAGAGGAACTTTAGCCTCGCCTCCTTGATTGATGGATGGGAATCACCCATGTCAAGATGCCCACCCCCTCAGAGCAAGAAGTTTCAGTTCACAACCATCACAATAACAGGAAACAATGCAAATGAACTGTTAGATCAAAATCCTAACGTGTAGCATGCCTAGTAGTGTATGATGGGCACCACCCTTCCACAGTACAGAAGCATTTCTGATCATCTTGTTCTATTAGAATGCTCTGTAGAAGTCTACTGCTCAATGACTCTAATCTAGCTCAGGTGACTCATGGGGCATCTCAAAGCCAGCCTTTATCTTAAGACAGCAATTAAACCCCATGGTGGCATAGCACAGAGACTGGGTCGTCTGCAGTCTATGTAACCTGAAAGTTCATTCACCACATGAAGGATGATTCACGTGTGAAGGTAAACCATTACTGACTGAAGGGAAACCATTACTGACTGCTATCAGAACAAGTCTGGAAGGAACATAGGGATTATTTGCATGACCTTTTCTCCGCACTCCAAATGGTTCTGAAATAACCCAGAAATAACTCTCTCGCTGTGCAAGAAGGGAGGGAGCAAGGACTGCATGAGCAATCAGGCTCATTCATGTGTGTAGCACCAAACGGTGATCTGAGTCAAGTCATTGTTATAGAAACATGGAGAGATGTAACATCAAGATTCCATGTGTTACCTGGCTTAGAACGTAAAATGTCCTTATGTTCCAGAATCGTGACTGGTCTTGAAGAAGAGACTTCATGTAAATATTTTCAAAATTCCTGAAGCAGCCTACCAGGGTTACAAATGTTTCATCATTCTCATTGTCTGTTATGTGCTGGATAATGGGAAGCATTGGTGCTAGGCCAGTACCGGAAGCAAGCATAAGAAGTTGTCCATACTAGATATGAAACAGAGGACAGAAAATGTATTTCAGTAACTAGAAATGGAAAACACTATAAGCTTAATTCTTCTTTGTGATAGCCCAATTTTTAAAAGCATCTTCTTGTCAAGTGTGAAAAGAAAGGACACGAACAGTGCAATCCTAAAAAGAGTTACTCCAGTCTAAGCCCACTGATTTCAATGGGCTTAGACTGGAGTAATTGTTCTTAGGATTGCACTGAAAGTGTCTGAGTGGGGAACACATTCTTGGAAACTGCCCTGTAACTGCTGATCTCCCTTTTCCTATCGCTCTGTCAAAATCCAAGCCTGGAGATGCTGTAAATTTTTCCTCGCTTGATGATATTCAACAGTCACAGGGGGTATTTTTAATTCAGTGAAGTGTTTTCTTTACTTACTATGTTTTATATTTGTTAGTTATAGTTAGTTAAATTAAAAAGAGGTTCCCCATGTTGAACTCTTGGGAATATTTAGGACAAAAATCAATTCAGCTGAATAATTTTAAATTTCAAATTATGGATGGTGGTGGGGAAAGAGGCTGGCAGGCAAGGACTATTGATCAGTACACTTTTAAACACCCTTACTTAATTACATATGTAATTTTTAAAAAAAATCTGGCAGCATAAATACCTCTGTACTTTTATCTGTGATTTCTTAAAGTGGCCTGAATGTATAGTTTACTCTTGGATACTTTTACAACGGAACTGGGATAGGGTTCACTTAGTTCTACTCAATGCTCACTCTCTGTGTTTTCAATGAAGGTGTTCTCAGATAAAGATCAGGCACTACAGTGTAATCTGAACACCTGATGGAAAGAACCATTTCCTCTATATACATTTCAGTCATACTGTACAGTTTCCTTTTGCATTGTGGGAGTTTTCCACCTTCTCAAGAAGCAGTAAACATCAAAAATAAACAATGGCATTGCTTACTTATTGATCTTTATCCCTCCCCATTATTGAATTAAGACAACTAAAATCTCTTCCTTGAAGAAAGAGACAGAGATTCAGCCTTGAGGAGTATTCTCTTCCAGAAACAGATTGTCTTCAGCAGCTTGTTCATGGTGAAATAGCAAGCTGCTGGCAGAGGTAGGTGTGCATTATGAGGACCAATATATAGCGTTCAAGCAGCATGTAGTCCCTCAAGCTCTTCTGTAAAGCCTCAAGCTTTATCTTATCCCTGAAAAGCTCAGCATTTATTGTTTTAAAGAAGTATCTAGCCTTTTCCTTTCCTCATTCCAATTTGAACATGTGAAAGTTGAAATATCGAGGGTTATAGCAGTCTTGTCAGAACAAGTTAGAGGAGGCTTGTCATACCTAGTAATCTAGCAGAGACTTTTGCCTGGAACTCTGGTAAGTCACATTAAAAAAAAAAACAGATCATGGCTCACGTGGCATCTTAAGAATAAAAGAGAAGTGCAAAATTCCTATCTGCAACATCTTGATTGTGGAGTGGTTGCAAGTGTGTTCCCCAGATGCTCCAAGAAAGGGAACGAGAGCCCTCGATAGCTCCTCCTTCTCTCTACTCTTATGTAGGGGCTATGGTATTGCCCTGGGGCAAGCTAAAAATACTAATTAGTTTAACAGCAGGTGGTATCCCAGAAGCATCATCTCTGCCTACAGACAGAGCTCCTTATGGGTCGTGGGTTAGGGTTAAGCAGATTTGGAGTAGGAAATACCCTGACTATCCACAGTATTGGTAGAATGTTAGCCTAGGATGCGCCTGTTAGTCCAAGTTTTGATGCTGAACCATCTCTGAAGCAGCAGCTGGTGTGAGTCCAGTTCTGAGTTCTCACTTGCTTACCAGCACATTTCAATGGTCACCCACTTGCTCCTAGGAAGTGCTAATCACCTTTAGGTGACCTGGTCTCCCAAAGTTGCTCGCTTTTACCCCTACACCCCAGCCTCCAGGGTACAGTAAAGCATCATCTTCTGTCAACAATTCACAGTGTCCTCATTCATTAGGGACACCACCCCAGTCTACTCAGTAGCCTGTTATATTGGCCTAATTCATGGACATCTTATGAAAATATGGATAAAATGTTAATCTAGCCTTTGTTTATGTTATGTTTCCAAGGAGACCCTTGTATTTAATTCGAGAGGCCAGAATATAGCTGAGCACAAGGATCAGTGAGGCCATTCCACCATACACCCATTTGCTCAGTCCAGGAGTTTTAGTTACAAGAATTAATTGTACATAAACAAAATACATCAATTGCTGGTGGATCAAGAATGACAGCTACTCAACAGTAGAAACTTAATTCCACAATGTTTCAGGAAAAATGCTTTGGCAATGAGTTTTTATTGGAAGAGTAGCAGAGAAAACACAGATCAGAAAATTAACAGAACTTATTAATTTTATCAGAAGTAGTACTACTTGTTGCATGTAGTACATGTCAATTTTTTCAAGTGACCCACTGCATTTCATGTACCTTGGTGTCTGCAGCAGGGCAAAATCTAATCAGTTTACTGAGCACTCATTGTCTACTAATCACTGGCTGCTCAGCAGCAGTGAACAGAAGGAAGGAAGCAGTGGCAGTCTTGGAGCAAAGGCTCGGTATATAGTGGTGATGGCAGCCATGTGTATTTTGGTGACAGGGAGAGAGGGAGATTACATGTTTCTAAAGGTCAGATGTTTTAATGAACTATGCCACTGGTCATAGACCAAAGAAGAGTCAAGACTGAGACAACAAGTTAGAATAGTATTCAAGAAATATCTTCTAAGATAAGAGCACACATTTAGTGCAGCAATTTAGATTCACATTCAGGATTCAGGAAGAGGAGAAAGCAAACTTCAGTGGGACAAACATGGAACCAGGACTATGTTTAGGGACCTCAAGAGCTTATTGTTTGCTTCTCTCGTCTGTTGAGGTCTGTGGAAGGAATTGTCAAATCCATAAGAAATTTTCTCTGATTCTGGTTCTCTTTTATTTAATACGCTGCAATCTGTGCAGAGACTTTCAGAACTCTAAAGCACCATTCTGAAAATCAGAAGAACCCAACTGAGCTTTATAATGATTTCCCCTTCACTTTGTAAAGCAAAGATGAAACCATTCAGTGTGTATTAGAAATCTTACCTGATTGGGTCTGTAAGGGAAGCCTCCAAATGGCCCTCTCCAAGATACTGCTTCTCCATGTTTCCAAGATCTTACATATTGCGACATTAGTCCACCTTCATAGCACTTTGGGGAAAAAACACACACATACACAAAATAATTTTAGGACGGCAGGATTCAGAGTAATATCTACTTTCCTATGAGCACAGTAAGAGAGAAACTATTCTGTGTGCTTTTTAAAATCTCTTGGAAAAAATATAAAACTATAGCACAAAGAAACTTAAATAAATCTGAATTTAGGGTTAACAGAATCTAGTTTTTCTGTAAATCAGTTAATTATGTGTGCAAGATATTGCCTACTGTATTGTGACTGAACTGATAAACCAGATATACCACCCAGGATGGTTAGAGAAGCAAACAACTCCTGCATGTTAAGACTGCAACACCATTGCATGCAATTGTTCATTCATTGTGATGCTTCATGAATGAACATTCTGAGCAGTGAAATGCAAATAAACACTGCTACTCTGGTAATCTGCCTCCAATCTTCTGCTTCTTGCCCTGAATTTCAAGAATTCACCTTTCATCTACAATTTTGGAGCAGCAAGAGCTCCAAAAATATAAGACAGTGCATCACATAAAAAGAACCAAAACAATAAAAGCTCACAAACACACATAAACAGAACAAATTTGCAAAAGTGGATCTTTCCTGACTTCTCCTTCCCCAGTAGTTTCCAATCCCCCTCTCAGAAGCCACTGCTGAGGACTGTGGGGCCATCCAGAATGATATGCCACCAAGTGTGGTGTGTTCAAATCACGAGAAGGGGGAAACACAAAACAGATTTGCACAGGAGGGGACAACTTTGGCTAATTCCCCCTTTGTGCTGCAGCCATTCTCCTGTACTTTGCATATTGCTCTAAAAAGCCTTGCAGCCCTTAACAATAGTTTGGGAGCAGGGGAACACCAGTGGAGGAGGTCTTCCATGAACTCCATTCACCGGAGCTTGAATCCAGCTCCTGTAAACAGAGGTTTAACTGTTCTTGCCTAGGAAAACATCTTCTGCTAAACCTCTGCCATGCCAGGCTGTTTGTAAAGGCACAGGAAGAGAGTCAGTTTAAAAAACAAAGTTGGCAACCATTGCCACAATGCAGTGCAGGCAGACAGTAATATTAAATAAAGCGTGTGGAGAGGTTAAGACCTCACTTGTTACATTTCCAGATCATGGGATATTCATTTCAGTGGAGACAAGGTATTTGGAACTGAAATGCCATTAGGTTTCTTCTTTGTTCTAAAGGAGAAATGACCAAACAGGTTTATAATGAATTCTTGTAAATAGAAGAGAAGGAGAAACCTGGAGTGCAAACCTCTGTGCTGGGATTTACGCCAAAAAACACCATAACATTATAGAATCACTCAAAGGGAGGGTTAAGCACAGAAAATCGCCACTCACTTGCTCTTAACTGTAGTATCACAAATGCAGTGCCATAATCATGGGACACAGGGGTGTCTGAGCACTTGGATTGTATAGTAATAATAATAATATAGTACTTCCAAAAATTGCCTGAATAGTGTGAAATACACTACAATCTACAGAGCAGGTTATACAAATGGGTGCTTTACAATGGGTGTTCCATCTCTTTTGTTACTGCCAGAGAATAACTATGGTTCCCTTTGGGATGAAAGGTTCTATATAAAGGGAAGGTGTTATTACAATCATTACTACTATTATAGAAATGCAAAACTTGTGTGTAATAAGCAAGTATGTATAAAATTTCACAGCCAACCTATAAAGGTATCCTATTAATGCAGCTCAAATGTAGCATTTCCCCCCTCCAATTGCCACAATAATGGTGAAATGATCCACCCACAAGTGTCTTATAAAAGCCATACACAACTCAAAAGGAGTATAATTCACGCTCAACTTATCACACTATCAATGATAAAACCCTGAAAAGTATAAACTCCTGGAGGGCGAGCAGAGGGCAAAATAATTGTTCATGGTGATCTGCTTGGAAGATCTAATGCTTGTGGTTGCAGAGTTACAGTGAAATCTGTCTTCCCCTGAGAAGGGATAAATACAGATTTCAAACATTTTGATATTCCTAGGAACAGAATTATTTATATCTGAACCTATTCTTAAACTGAGATATAACCAATGCTTCTACTGAATATGAAAACTCAAAGACTGCAATTAATAAACTCACACAATCCAGCATAATCCCATAGGGAAATCACTGTGTTTACTCATGAGACCAAGACTTTGATCCTAAAAACATGTATGGAGTCTTATTAGACAGATTGGCTTGCACAGTAGTTGCTACAGGTGCCTGCCGTAGCATACATCTGGCTACACTGCGTGACAGATAAAGTTTCTAACCAGTTATTGTTAAGAATTGGTATGTCTATTTATGCCAGACTAGAAGATGTTCAAAATGACTGTACAGTGATGCACAGATTAATCAGCCTTATCCCCAGGCATTCCCCATCTCTATGAATGGAGGGCAACATCACTGAGTAAGGGGAAATGAAAAGGAGAGGGAGGACCTCCGTTGAAAATAAGGAAGTTTATAAAGCCAAAATGCTTAAGTCCAATGTGTTTTGGGTAGACACATTTTTCCACAATCAACTCAGCATTCAGTTCTATAACATGATAAAATGCTGTCATCTTGAGCCAGAGCAGGGGCTAATTTGCACAAATTGCATTGGACTTGCAAGCCAAATCTTTTGACTGCAGGCCTCTAGTTATTAAAGTACAAAGTGAAGTACTCTGCTGGCATAAAAGATGACATGGGTTCTACGTCAAGCTGTTAATCGATAGAACAAAGACAGCTATTTACCTTTATTAAAACTTCAAAGTATCCTTCAGCATTCACAGGAGTAATTGGAGTATAGGCTCGCTGAATCTCCAAACCATTCACTACTCCTCTGAAGAAGAAAAAAGAAAAGATAGAGGGAGGGAACCCTGATTTGAATCCCTGACAATTCCCATCAGCAGAGTACTGATCTCTTTGCAAAGGCTGCTGCCTGAAAAGCACTACAGGCATCCTTCCTCCTTCCCCATGGGCTGCCCTTTGCCAACCAGACAATAGAACATTCCCTCCCATTTTGAAGTGAAATTGCAGGCATCCAAGGTACTGAAATAACCTCCGATTTCTCTCTTTCACAGCTACAGCACCCTCCTTAACAATCCTTTCCTTTCCTGGACAAGCTACACAGCCAACCCAGCTGTTTTATGTGGTATAGCTGTGCTTCTGGCCAAGTGAGGCAAATAAGAAACTATGCTAGAGCTGGAGAATTATGAATTGTTTGCACCAAAGAGAGGTTTTCATCTTGAACTGGCATCAGTTATTCATAAACAATAATTAATAGGTGGAGTTAATATTAACGAATGATTCTCCAAGGCTGCAATTTGAGAAAACTCTCAACTGGATGCAGAAAGAACAACTAAGCACAATGCTAAAACTGGCCTATGTCAGTTCCGCATAAGTCAGAGAGGGCTATTCTCTGGCTTAATCGGGAACAAGGGTACTGCTTTCCCTATCAGCATTCTTGACAATGGTGTTCAGGTCTCATTGCATCTCGCGTATTAAAGGTCACTTTGGATGTTATAAATCCCTGTCAGCATTTTGAAAACAACTTGTAAATGGGCAGCAGGTGTTGCATCTTGGAAACATGGGATCTGGATTTATTCTGATGCAACAAATCACAGTGGTTAAGTTATACAGCATGAGACAGGCAGATGACAGAGAAGATCCCAAAATCTTAGCACGACTTGTGTGCTTTTTTAGACTCACAGCTATCAGTCTTTCGCCCATTTCCCAGCTACAACCTTACACGCTTTTCAGAATATGGATATGGAAATATCCTGTTGGAAATATCCCTGAAAAGCTTAGTTCAGCCCATTGCAGTAAATGCTGGCTTTATCCAGTGAACTGAAGAGCCAAAGTTTTCTGTCACAGTGCTGAGGATGTGTACCATATTGGTCCATAAGCCAGAAAATGACTAGGGATTGATTGACAAATCAGATATTATGTCCACTCTCAATAAACTGCACATCCATTAATAACAACTTTTTGAATCAATACAGCATTGTTCTGTTATCCATAGGAAATATTCATAATTTACACAGATGTTTCTAAATCCATTATAATAACCTCAATGTCACTATAACCCGCTGCAAACTGGCCAGTGTGGCTTAATGTGCAGTATGCTGAATGTGGACCAGGAAACTGGGATTGCATCTCTGTTCAACTATGACTTTGCCGGCAGGCCTTGGGAAAATCCTCTCACTGTAACTTTCTGTATAGACTAGTTGGGAGGCTAAAATGCAATTCTTGATTCCGAGGGTGAGATAGAAATGTATATTATAAAAGTGAGAGCATCTGACCTGGGGGTTGTGTCTTCCAGCACTGTATCTTCTTTCATTTATTTTACTTTACTTCTTACAGTTTTTACAACCTAAGTAATAAACAGCAATACTCTTCTTTCATTTTGAATTGTCTCCTCACAGATTAGCAGAAGTGGTTTACCATTGCCTTCTTCTGTGCAGTACTAACGAGGGTTAGCTGAAGTGACACTGCCGTTGTCTGTGAAAGATCCTCTGTCAGTGTCACCTGCTACTACTGCTGCTGCCCCGTAGCTAGCCTTCAAGAATTCCTCAGCTCCCATCACCATTGGAACAGTCCATTCTTTTCTGCTGATGAGACCATTGATTCCTTAAGGGGGTGGATGCATCTTAGTTTGGTGTCTCAGCTTTGACCATTCCGCCTTGAGTGACTCTTCCAGGAGTTTAGTCTCTTGATCAAGCCTGCACTCCTGACAGTGTTGCTCTCAGCTTCACTGACACACTTAGCCCCCCTCATCATGTTAAGGTGTGTATCCTATCGTTAACAGACTTGTCTAGTTTGCAAGATCTGAGCAAGTCTGTTAACGATAGGACTTTCATTCATAGGGTCACCATAGGTTGGAGGTGACTTGACAGAACATAACACACACATAAGTGAAGCAGCTCTGAATTGCAAAATTCATAACTGCCTTAGGATGAAAAAGTTAATATATTGTCCTTTTGAGTTAGTTCATGATGATCGTTGTAACATGCATTTGGTTTTCATTTTTTTCTTTTCTGTAAATTGGTTTCTTACCTACACTTAATTTTTATGCCTCCAACACAAAACTAAAATTGAAGGAAAATGCAACTATAGGGTAGCATACACCATAAAATTAGCAGGGTTAATAATCTCACGAGCTCTTTGAACAGAATCAATTTGGAAGCACAGAAATGATGATTTACTTGGCATGAAATCTTTGTACATCAACAAAAAATTGCAAGTTCAATCACATACTGTGACCTGTTTAACTAGAGACTTTGCACAGTACCTTAGCACAATATGTTGTCCTAAACTCAACCCCAAGCTGCTATTTCCAGGCAATTCAAATTTATACTGGTAGGTGTCCTCTGTCAGCTGATCCACAGAGCTTATGATGAAAGCTGTAAACATTTCTGGAGCTAGTTCTGAATTCCTGCTCTGCAAAGAGAACAATAAATAATTACTGGGTTAAATGGCACACCCCTCCCTTCTAAACAAAAGGTGAGTGAATTTAGCATTGGTGAAATGTGGTTCTGCAAAAAGTAAAAGCTTCAAAGACTCAATTCATCAGTAAGTACTTCTTTGTGAAATCCCATTTAAATATTAGGGCCTGTTTGTGTTTACAGAATTATGGCCTTAACTATAACTTTGCTGATAATGATAATGAGTTCTGGCACTCCTTAGGCAGTCAAACATTAAGTAAGAGGCAATGAAAGGAAAGAGGTCACTGTTACGTATTTTCTGGAGCTGGTATTCTTTTTTGTCTGCAATCCCTTAAAAGCAATTTCTCTCTAGATTGATCACTAGAGTTGCTATTTTTCCTCTCTCTCTCTCTCTCTCTCTCTCTCTCAGGTCTCCTATGCCTTTAATAGTTGTACAACCACAGAAAAATTATATGCATGAAACTACAGCAGGATTGAGTCCAGTGGCACTTTAGAGATGAACAAGATTTTTAGGGTATAAGCTTTCGGGAGATCAGAAGAAGGGAGCACTGACTCTCAAAAGCTCGTACACTGAAAATCTTGTTGGTCTCTGAGGTGCCACTGGACTCAAATCCTGCTGTTCTACTGCAGGCCAACATGCTTACCCAACTTATCTTCAGGTAAAAGCTACAGTGAGCATGAAAAGGTAATGAAGTAAGAACTTACTTCTTTTTGACAACAATGCTATGTTAATGAGACAGGTACTCTACCTGAAAAACAGGTGTCAACATTATTTTCTAACATCTTCTTCAGGTCCCATGGGTCATAGTATGGTCTTCAGAACTATTTTGCATACCATAGCTCAAAGTTGGAACATACGACTAATAAAGAAAAGTACACTTCAAGAGTATCTTTTCCTTAATATTAATCATCATCATCATAACTGTCCTTATACACTGCTTTCCAAGACAGATTAGTGCCTCACTCAGAGTGATGAACAAAGTCAGTGTTATTATTATCCCCACAATACAGCTGGGGAACTGGGGCTGAGATGAGTGGTTTACCAAAAGCTATCTACTGAGTTCATGGCAGTAGAGGGATCAGAACCAGCAGACTGATTTACAGCCCACCCACTGAACCACTGTGTTACAGCATAGCTCCTCATACGCTGAAGAATTAGAGCCATAGCTACTTTAATTTTAAATGCCTTAAGCTTGCCATCTGCACTTCATCATTTTATTTAAGACATATTTTCCTCTTGTATGGGAAATTCTAACATCTTTCTGGGGTATTCTTGTATGTGAGCAACAGCCTGCATTTAACAGATTTGTGCTTGCCCTTCAGTTGAGAGGCTTGATAGAATTCTATGAAGTCAAAGAGGAAGAATGAGATAGAATTAAATTCTGAAAATGTGCCAATGTTCTTCACTGTGAGGGATGCTTGAATGGAATAAGGTTCCCTAGTGCAAATTGCTGTAGTGTTTGCACTTAAGGTATAATGAAATCTCAATATTTCACTGTTCATTATTTCAGTAAAAAAATAATTGCTAGTTTACTGGGAAGGGAAGATGATAGCAAATTAAAGTAGCAAATATTCAAGAGATGGAAAAGCTTGTCAAATAGTCTTTTAAGAAATGATGGCCTGAGAGAAACCACTCTGAACTATTGCAAGGAAGAAAAACAGGCATCACACAATTATATATGACTGTTTTCTCCACCAGAGCTCAGAACATCTCAAGATGGATGATTTTTACTGGGAAAATGGTATGTGTGAGGTAAAACAATTAACTGATATTCTCCACACTGTGATCCTAATCTCTCTTTCCTTGTGTACAGTTGCTTTTTAACATTACAAGTTTTAGGGGATCTGATCACCCTAATTGATTAACACTGATTGATTAGTTGGTTGGTTGCTACCTGCTGACCTAAAATAAGAACTTCTGGAATCAAACCGCTTTAAATTGGGGTAGGCAACCTTTTTGGCCTAAATGCAGAAAATAAATGAAATCACTACATGTGAAGATTTTGGTGTGTCAGCAAACAAAATTGGGGGAGGGTGAGAGAGAGGGCTGTACTTGGTCAGACACTTTCAGATTCAGCTCTGACAGCAACTCAGGGATTCATTTAAGACTTCACTGGTAGCAGCTATGTAGGTCTGGGAGATGATGACAGGCATAAGCCATGCTTGTTGCCTTCTCCTGCATTGCTGGCCCCAGCAGAACTGCCAGTGCTTTGATTGTTTGGGTGGAGATTTAGTCCTAGGTGTGCAGCAAAATGCTCTGGTATGCTGCTGTCAGCATGTGTACCAGGGGTTTCCTAAACCTGCTCTAAATGATAAAAAGGACTTGGGGTGGGGAGAGAGCAAAAGGTCTGACCACATGTACTGAAAATTGCTATTACTTTCCATCATCTCTTCATTGGTTAGCATTTACATTGGCTCCTATCACATTGTGCATGCTTATGACAAACAGCGGCATGTTGTCTTTTACTCTGTGCCTCAGCCTCACAACAACTCCTGAAATGTGGCATACTAATATGACAAAAACTGAAAACTGACTTGGAAGTAAATCCTATTGAAATGAGTAGGATATGCTTTAAAGTGAACATAATTTGGATCAGGCTGAAAACCAAACACTATTAGCATAGCTTTAAGATGGCTACTTGTGGCTTCTTTCTGGTCAAGAGGCTTCTGTCTTGTTTTGCCTTGGCCTTTTCCCATTGCTCCAGCTCCTTCTGGTACACATCATAGATGCAGGGTTTGCAGCCACTGCCGCAGCACTGAGATGGCAATGGTTCATGGGGCTTGAGTGACAGCCAGTCATCTTCAATGTCATCCATTGTCTACAAAACAACAAGCAAATGTCACTCAATTTAGAACTTCCTGGATGGAGATTATCCGCCTTGCCCTGTTTGAACACTGATTTTAATGTGTTCCAGCTGCAATCCTTACTTGGAAGCAAGCTCTACTAAAGCCATATTTTGAGAAAACATGGTCAGGATTGAGCTTTTAAGGTGCTTCCGCACGGTAGATGAACGAACTCACATTTTCCATTTAAAAGTGTTTTTTATACTGTTTTCAGAGTGGTGCTTTTTAATATCACTTTCTGTTTAACAAATTGTCATTATAAGGTTTTTCCCCCTTTAATCACTGTAAAACATTTCAAAAGTTATTCTATGCATTAGAAATTCTATCTTTAAACATTTTAAAAGAGCTACATGTACGGCAGCTGCAGTTCCAACAGTTCTAGTCAGTAAGCCAAATTGGACTGACTTGTGACTATTTAACTCAAAGTGACACTTAATGACTGTTTTACTGATCACATCCCCAAGGGAGGGAGAGGGCAGGGGAAGATAAGAGTACTCTCTCACTTTTAGGCACAGAATTTTTTCCACATACAGAAAAAGACACTGAAGCAAGATCAGTATCTTGCTGTGGGATAAAGTACACAGCATAGTACTTCCTAGTAAGAGGCTGAACCAGATTCTTCACTGGCAATTAGGAACCCATTCACAGACAAATAGTTGAAAAAATACATAGTTATTCTGTTTAGTTCCTTTTAGAGCCATACAATAAGTTACCAGATCAACTTTATTCCACGGGCATATCTATGCTACACATCTCAATATGTTCAAGAACAAGCTCTTCTTCCCATAGAATGCTAGAAATTGTAGTTCTGTGATTACTGGACCTATATCAGAAAATGCTCAGCACTTCACCAAACTACAACTAACAGAATGTCCTAGGAAGCCATGGCAATTAAAGAGGTACATATAGAGCCAATATACATTTATAATGTAAATATGTCTTATTAATATTTTGTATTGGATACTACCAAAAATTGAGGGTGTGACTGAAAAATGGTTTGGGAGAACCTTAAACTGAATGAATTTTGATGCAGATAAAACTAAAATCTACAATAATGTATTTGATTTAATAAGACAGCAGTCTAGAACATATAATACAACCAGAATTCCAATCAATATTGTATGGATTATCAGCAGTCATCTAAAATAGATTGATACATAAAGGATCATTTTGTGAATGTTATTATGATTTCTTTGTTGTGGTCCTCTGGGTCAGGAAGTTCTCCCATCTCCTGCACTTGGTTAGATTGGCTAGTGATCCTGAGGCATACATTTTCACAGAATCTGCAAACTTTCAGACTCACTTTGACTAAACTTGCAACATAGGGCCTTCTTTTAAGTTGTTTTTTTTTATTGCACATCCACATTTCATCCTACCCATCTTTCTCTTTAACAAAGAAAAAGCGGTGGTGCCATTGGTGTAAACAATCCTACCTGCTTATGAACAGATCAGCCAGGCAGCCTGTTTTGTCTTGCTCGCTAACGTCTTCATTTGGAGCTACTGATTCCGCAAGCACAGATCTACAGGTCAGTTCTCTGCTTATGACTATACATGGGCACGAACAGCATTACGAACAGAAAAAAACCACGAACAGCCCGTTCGTCTGTTTGCAAGCCTCGTTAGTTACCTTTGTCAGCCGTTCTTCAAGCCAGACAGCCTTTCAATCAATTCCCCTGGCAACAGCAGGGACTGAACTGTGTCTGAACTCCTTCTGGCTTTCCTTCTGGCTTTAACCCTTCAAAGTACTTCCAGCAGAGAGTCCCGTTTTTGCCACTGTGAACAGAAAATGACAACAAAGGGAAGGACCCATGGATCATGGCTTTCCCGGGGCGCAATCTCTCTGAAATTTGGGGGTCTTCAGAGGACAGTGAGGACTATGTCCCCTTCAAATTTGGTGGGTATTGGACATTGGGACGGTCAGTTTGTGGGGTGTTTAAAGGGCCCTGCACCTTGCACGTGGCAGGAAAGGGCCCTTTAAACTATCAGCTGGCAGGCAGCAGGGGGGAAATCCCCCTGTCACCTGCCAGCTGATAGTTTAAAGAGATCTTTAAGGGGCCACGAGCAACTAACATGTTTGTGAACAGGGTCATGTTCGTTACTGTTTGTTGTTCATTGTTCGCGGATGGCAACGAACAACGAACAGCTTGTTCGTTGCCCATGTCTCCTTATGACACACAGTAGTTTGGATCACTGAGGAGGTATGATCCTGTCTTGTAGAAGAGGGCTGGATGGGATATTTGGGTTTCTTTCCAACTTAGTCACTCTGTGGCAACAACATTTGAAGAAAATGGCAGTGATGTGGAAGTCATTGCTTCTTTATAATTGTGTACCCTGTCCTCAGCATGTTTCAAAAACTGAAGGTATATAATTCAGATCAGAGTTTAGTAGGTCATTGATTCAGATGCTTAGGCTCTGATGATAAATCTACCACTGAATTCTAATGTCTCCCAATTATGGTAGAATCAGTTTTAGCTCAGCAATTTTACACAAAAACATCTTTGCAGCTGTTTTGACAACTGCCTAAGTACTGCAAGAATATGGTAGTGAGAGGAAAGTTATCTTCATTTTTAGAGTGTTCTATATGTCCTAACATTTGTTCCCTCATACGTCTATGACGCCAAAGCATATTGCAAAGACCAGAGTGATTCAAGAAGGTATGTCAAACGTCTCTGACCTTATTTGTCAATTGTCTCTATTTAAGAAGGAAAGCTCAACGTAACTAGTAAGTTGGTAAATTATTGTCCATAGTTTGTCTTTTGGAGACATTGCAGGGCATTTTTTAAAATTGCTGTTGGCATCTTGAGATTTCAGCTCCTCCTTTCAAGTTTTAGAAGTTGAGACTGTCACTGAGAGGTGGATGCATTTTGACTCCAGCATACAAGCATACAAGTGCTTTAGCATGAACAAGGCCTGACAATTTCACTTGCTGTAGCTGCTGAGCTTTATTTTGAACACTTGTGAGGCTGTATTATATGACTTTGCCCCTAAAATGACAAAAAGGAGCAACTACCCTCTTTGCTTTTAGATCAAAAGAACAGACCCAAGCTGTGCCTCAGCTAATCTTTTTGTCTAAACATAAAATGACAATACAGTGCTTTCCATCTAAGCCCCCCTATGCTTTAACTAGACAGTGTATGGCTGATCTACAGCCTTGTTGCCTGAGGTGGCACCAGCAGTGAAGGTCTGAGTCTCATGAACTTGACTAAGACTGCAATCCTATTCACTCTTTGCATTAAAAGCCCATGCAAACAAAAAGTAGCATGAAAGATTCTATTTCCACTCTTGACTTGCTATGCCAGTCATCTATTTGCAGAGAATTTTTAACATAGGAGAGCATCCCAAAATGTGGATATCTTCCTGTAATCTGATATGATACAAATCATTACCAGCTCATTCTCCTTTTTGTGTAGCCAAAGTTATGCCAATGTAGCATCAAAAACAAATTCCTGTCCTATTTTGCTGCATAGAATCAATAACGATTCAAGAAATTGTGGAAATAATTAAAAAGATGAAAATGGGGAAGACACCAGGCCCGGACGGCCTATCTGGCCGGCCCCGTATTAAAAATGCTTTGAAGATGAGATTTTAGTACCCTTGCAAAATACAATGAATTAAATTTTATCAGGAGGAAAGATGCCAGAGACTTGGAAATATGCTAACATTACACTGATACCTAAAGGAGGGCAAGATTTGACATTAGCAAAAATTATAGACCTATATCATTGCTGAATAATGATTATAAATTATTTACCTCGATTTTAGCAGAAAGACTTAAGTATGTTCTCAAAGACTTTATTCATGAGGATCAAAGTGGTTTTCGACCTAAAAGAGTTGAAAGATGATGTCGGAAGTGTATTAGACACAGTGGAATATTTGGATAAACATAATGAAAAACAAGTGGCTCTAATTTTCTTGAATGATGAAAAGGCCTTTGACAATCTGAACTGGATTTTTTTGTCTGAAGTTTCAGAAAAGACGAATTTTGAGGAGAACTTTATAAAATGGGTGAAATTTATTTATACTTCACAGAATGCCAAAATCATTGTTAATGGAGAACTAACTAAACCATGTGAGATTCAGAAAGGAACTTGTCAAGGATGTCCATTGTCACCGCTCCTTTTCATTCTGGTGTTGGAGGTTTTGAATAGAGACATTAGACAGGAGGAAAAGATCAAGGGTGTTAAAATTAAACAAGAGTCATATAAATTAAGAGCCTTCACAGATGACTAAGCTGTGCCTCTGGAAGACCCGTGAGATGGAATTGAAATACTGATGGACAGGGGTTTTTTTGAGGGGGAACACCCCGGCAGCTCTGGAATCTGCCCACGTGATTCCTTCCTCCTTCGGCCCCGCGGGCTTTGCAGAGGAGGTTAAGCTGCTTTGAATTCATTCTGCTTTCTTTTCATTCCTCTCCCTCTCTCTCTCTCTCTCCCTGTGAGTGAGTGAGTGAGAGAGAGAGAGAGAGAGAGCAAACAGACAGGGGGAGTGAGGGAGTGGGGCTGGGTGTGTATGTGTGCTGTTTTGAGTTCATTCTCCTTTCATTTCATTCTGGGGTTTCTGTGTATGTATTTGCTTCTTTGAGTTCCACATGTGCGCTCCTGGAAATGCATGATGACATCACTTCTGGAAGTGATGCCACTTCCCGGAAGTGACGCCGCTTCCCGGAACCCAGCATTATGCATTACAACAAGATAAATGTTAGTAAGCTTGGAAAATTACACTATTATGAATTTTTTCCCTTTCTATATCCTCTATAAAAAGTGAAATATTCCATTCCCTTTCCCAAACATTTCATTTCTTTTGGATCATATTTTAAAATATGCAAGAAGGCCTCTAAAAATCCAAAATCCATCTCACAAATCTAAATTCTAACAGATTCCCTCTGCCAGCATAGAAAAAGAAAATCCAAAATTCTTTCTCAAAATTCCACAGAGTCTGAAATTCGTAATCTAATGAATATTGAATTTTCAAATTTTCAGGGAGGGTTTTGCTTTCCTGGAGCACTTCAAAAGAAGACATTCAACTTTAGCTGTGTTAGATTTATACTTAGTTTAAAATGGCTTTTTTGGTTTCCTGCCAACTCTACCTTACCAATGGCTAAGCTGTTGTGACATTGTGAAATGCTGATAAATATTCCAATGTCCCAGACAAACAATAGTCATAAAAACTTCCTTAACACCCATATGTCCACTGCAATTTCAGTGATGTTAATGGTGGGGAGAACCATTTGAGTTAAGACATAAGAACACCTATATGCTGATGAATATATTAATGAAAGCCTTCTGTGACTTGGACTCAGCTATTCATCATTCCTAGCATAAAACTGAAATAACCATAACTGATATTTTAACTAATACAAATAATATATTTATATTATATATTCAATTAACACAGAACCAATCTGCATTCAAAAGCTGTTGGAACCATAACAATGTCAACTTCAGTCAACAAAAGAATGAAAGCAACACACACGTACACACGCACATACGCATGCACGTACGCACAACCCCACCCACCCCTATGAAAAGCAGAATGAACTCAAAGCAGCACACACACATACACAGCCCCACCCCCATGAAACGTTAACAAAATGTTAACATGACATATATTTCTTTCTCTCAACTTCTCCATCAGCAAGGCTTTTTTTCCTGGGAAAAGAGGTGGTGGAACCCTGCTGATGGAGAAGTTGAGAGAATTTGGTACTCTGGCAGGTTTTAAAATAAATGAACAGAAAAAAAATGTTAACAAAAATATGGATGGTTGTTGTGGATTTTCCGGGCTGTATCACTGTGGTCTTGGCATTGTAGCTCTACTGAGAGATCTCTGTCTTTCAGTGCTACACCTCTGAAGATGCCAGTCACAGCTGCTTGCGAAACGTCAGAAACTACAATGCCAAGACCACGGCGATACAGCCCGGAAAATCCACAACAAGCATCGTTCTCCGGCCATGAAAGCCTTTGACAATATAAAAATATGGATATTAAAAATCAGGAAGAATTGATGAAAATAACAGGTTTTAAGGTTGAAAAAAAGGAAAATATATTTAGGTACACTAACAGGGATGAACTGTATGCTATTGCAAAATAACTATGTTAAGACATGGAAAGAAATAAAAAAAGATATGTTAAGATGGGCTGGAGTACAGTTGTCCTTGTTGGGGAAAATACAAGATATTAAGATGAATGTTTTACCGAGAATGTTATTCCTTTTCCAGACAATACCTGTGTTAACTTCAGATGTACCATTTAAGCAGTGGCAAAAGGACATTTCAACATTTATATGGCAAAGGGAAAAACCAAAAGTTAAATATAAAATTCTACAGGATGCGAAGGACAGAGGCAGACTTGGTTTACTGGACTTGAAAATGTATTACGCCTTTGCATGTCTAATGTGGTTGAAGGAATGGATGCTTCCAGGGGTCATTTCATAGAAAAAGAACTGCAGGAACTCATTAGCATATCTCATTAGCATTTGCCACACCCCCTGACATCACCGGAAGTGTGTCAGAAGGGGCCCTTTCCCCAAAAATCTCCAGGTATTTCCTGAAAATAAAGCAGAATGAACTCAAAGCAGCTTACCCTCCTCTGGAGAGCCAGCCCCAGCAGCCCTACTTACACGGATGCACTCACTCACTAGTCACAAATGAAAATAAAGCAGCAGAATGAATTGAAGCAGCTTACCCTCCTTTGGAGATCCAGGCCCAGTAGCCCAGCTTGCACTGACTCACTCACTCACTCACTCACTCACTCACTCACTCACTCACTCACTCACTCACTCACTCACTCACTCACTCACTCACTCACTCACTCACTCACTCACTCACTCACTCACACTCTCTTTCTCTCACGAGTCACGAATGAAAATAAAGCAGCAGAATGAATTGAAGCAGCTTACCCTCCTTTGGAGGGGAGGCAGAGGGGAGGAAAAGGAATAACGTGGGTGGGGCCAAAACCCACGTGACCACTTTTCAGCTCTACCGGAACACCATTCCGGCGCGTTCCCCCTCCAAATGAGCCCTGGATGCTTCTGAGTAATGAGAGGCTCTTGACATTGGAAAATCAATGAGATTTGGATGGCATGCTATGGGTGTTAAGGAACCTGAGATTTGGGTGGCATGCTTATTTGTGATATGACAAAGTAAAGGTCAATGTAGATTTTAAAAATCATTATATTAGGAGAGCCATTCTCAGAATTTGGAATAAATATAAACTGAAATTAACACAGAAGACACCCCTTTGGATTTCAAACACAGGAAGCATTTTACAGAAAGGAGATGATTTTCAAACAGGAATGGTTGACTTATGGAGATTTATTAGAATTCTCACAAAAAGATTGCAAACTGAAGACAAGGGAGGATTTAATAGCTAAGGTTATAAATGTCAATGGTTTTCCTATGCTCAGCTTTTGGAAATGTTCAAATTAGATAAACTATGGGGCTTTGAACATGAAAAGACTGAGTTTGAAAAAGAGCTTTGTTCAAATGATGAACATGTTATTTCCAAAATGTATAAGCTGTTTTTGAAATTTGAAACAGAAGAAGAATCTATGAAAGATTGTATGGTAAAATGGGCTGAAAATTTTGGGTATAACATAATGATAGATTAGTGGGAAAATATGTGGGTAAAGGAGCTTAAATTCACTTTGAGTGAATTTAAAGAAAATTTTTATAAAATGATGTATAGGTGGTATATGTCTCCTGACAAATTATCTAAAATGAGTAAAAGTATGTCAAACAACTGTTGGAAATGTGAAAAACAAGAAGGAACATTTTATCATCTTTGGTGGACTTGTCATAAAGCTAAAAATTTTTGTACTCAAATTCATATAATACAAAAAATATTGAAGACCACTACACAGTTTAAACCTGAAGCCTTTTTGTTGGGAGTAATGGATAAACAGTTGGAAAATCAACACGGTATTTTATTTTTATATATGATTACAGCAGCTTGGTTTTTGTATGCACAAAAATGGAAAAGTACAGAATTGCCTTTAATCGAGGACTGGATTATGAAAATGATCGTTAGCGGAGATGGCTAAACTTACAGCTTTGGTTGCCGCCTCCCCCTTAGCTTCCTGTATCTCCCCAGATAAATGGACTTTTTTCCAAAAAATGTATGATGATCCTATTAACCCCCCCCCTGCCCTAACATTAGAAAATCTGGCCAAATGGCCCCCAGTTCTTGCCGAAGAGGTAAAAGCTTATATTAGCCAGTTAAAGAACGCAAAAGCCCCTGGACTTTTAGTATCTCCCGAATTACTAAAAGCAAATAAGGACTGGTGGGCAACTTTCCTAACCTCCCTATTTACTTATATTGAAGAAACCGGCCACATCCCCAAAGATTGGAGAATGGCTATAGTAGTCCCCTTCCATAAGAAGGGAAAGAAGGAGGATCTGTCCAATTATAGACCAATCAGCTTACTAAGCATTGTAAGCAAGTTGTATACAAAACATCTGCTGGAGAAATTTTTAGACTGGCTAGAACAGGAGGACATAATTGCTGATGAGCAAGCTGGGTTTAGAGCCGGCAGGTCAACAACAGATCACTGCCTAGTAATGCAACACCTTGTAGAAAAATACGTTACAGGAGGCCAAGCATCACTTTACGTGGCATTTGTTGATTAAAAAACAGCTTTTGGCACAGTCTCTAGAAATAGACTTTGGGGAAAACTGCAGGCCTCCTCTATTGATAGGCGACTGCTGTTTCTTATTTGGGCCATGCACAAGCAAACTGCCCTTAGAGTGAGGTGCAGCCGAATTGGGCATTTGACTGACCCCATTCAAACTTACAAGGGAGTCAGGCAGGGGTGCCTTCTAGCTCCCTTTCTGTTTATCTTCTACATCAACAATTCGGTAAACCTTTTGAATGACCCTGGATTGCACCCTCCCAAATTAGCAAATAGGCAGTTAGGCACATTCATGTACTGCTCTATGCAGATGATGCTGTATTACTTTCTAGGACCCCCATAGGGCTGAAATGAGCCCTAAAAAAATTCTTTCAATTCTGTGATACTGAACACCTTCTAATTAATTACCAAAAAACTAAGATCCTGGCTTTTGGTAAAAATCCAAAGATCAGACGATGGGAGCTTCAGGGGCATCAGTTAGAACAAGTTACCAGCTTCAAATATTTGGGTGTAGTTTTGCAAGCCTCAGGTATCAAAACAACACATAGCAGCTTCGTTGCTGATGTGGGAGAAAAAACAGCACACAGTATACTGAAATTCTATCGATCACAAGGGGTGCATTATGTACCAGCTGCACTCAAATTGTTTAAAGCCAAACCATTGGCCCAATTAGTATACGGATCATTCTTGGGGCCGCCATCCTCCTCTTTCTCTCAACTTGATAGAGTGCAGTCCAAATTTCTTAGAGCCCTATTACAAGAGCCCAAATGCGTGCCTAACTCATGGGTTAGACTGGAAAAAGGAATGTTAAGTGTAGAGGCCAGAATCACCATCCTTTCAATTTTCAAATGGCTGTCCAGAAGTTTAAACCTGCAAGGTCTGCTCCCTCTGTTATTCCAAGACAAATTTCAATCTAATTGGCAAAAGGCGACTCTGAAATCCCTGGGAAAATTGGGTCTTTCCCCTCAAAGTTTGCTAGTCATGGGGTTAGACTGGGCAAAATCACTCATTAAGCAGAGAGTGACAGACATTGAAAGACAAACAGATTTACTTAGAGCACCAGGTTTTATTTCTTCAGATACTACTAAATATATTGCTGCTCCTGCAGCCTATTTTTACTTTCTTGAATCCAGTAACTCCAGAAGGGCAATTACTTTAGCTAGAAGTTCGACTCTACCCTCTGCCGTTCTGAAAGGAAAGTTTAAAGCTGTCCCTTACTCTCTTAGGCTTTGTTCCTGTCCCCTAAGAGAAATTGACTCAATGGAGCACTTCTTCTTTAACTGCCCAAGTCATAGTAAAATTAGAGCGGAAACCATCAGTCCATTAGTAGAAAGATTCCCTGGAAGTTCAAATAAAATCAAACTTGATTATCTTTTGTCTGATCGGAATCACCAGACAACATGTCAAGTAGCAAGATTCTGTGCCCAGGTCTACAAGCAACATAAATCCCATAAGGCAGATTGAATGTATTTTAACCTTTTAAACAACTAATTTATTATGATTTTATTTTTTTACTCTTCTATTTATTCATTGTTCTTCCCCTGTATCCAGTCTCAACTGTTTTTAAACTGATTTGCAAATGGTTTTATATGTACTGGTCACAGACTGTAATAATAAACTTGACTTGACTACAGCTTTGATCAGAGATAAAACCTTGTCTACTTTTTGGCTAAATGGAAACCCCTTATTGACTTTCTGTGTGAAACAAGGAAAAATGCTTTGATGATTTGTGGCTTTGATTTTTAAGATCAATCTGGGAAAAAAATAAATATAAGGGAGGCAGTAGTGGAGAAGGAAATTTTGGAGAGATTAAAATTTAAAGAATGATGCTTGCTAAAATAAGTGTTGTAGAGAAAAATGGAAAATGAAATATGTATTATGGTTTTCTTTTATTTCTAATTTCTATCTTTTTTACTTTTCTGTATGCTTCTTTTACTATTTTTCTTTTATTTCTTTTCCCTTTCTATTGGGCTTTTAATTCTATTAATAAAATAAAAAAAAGAAAAAAAATCCTGTCCTATTTTGCTGCATGGAATCATTTTCTATTAGAGCCTACGTATCAATAATTGCCAAAGGCAGGGATCTTTCAAGACAAAGTCAAGTAAGTCCTATTGGCTTAATGTAAGGTACAAATTATATAACTGCCATGATATGAGGAAACAATGCTTCTGAGATGAAATTACTAATTTATGACTCTGCGATCACACAAGACAAAAAAATTCTTATTGTGCCCTGAATCCTCCTGTTCTTCACCCCCACCTCCTTTCATAGTTAATATCAAAATACGTGAAGTGATGACTGTCGTAGCCCAAAGAATCCCAGCACTTGGGCCCTGGCATTTGTATGTTTGTGACTGAATGTGTAACAGGAAAAAACTGGCTATCCAAAAATCCTGCTGGTAGGTAAAGATATGTGGGTTGAGTGTTTTCAATGGTTAGCACAATAAAACAGTTCTGTTCATCTGAATATGAAACCAGTGTAGAAAGATGATAGTCTGTTCTTCATAGGGAGTCCAACAAAATTTTTCTTGCTGTCAGAATATGATTCCAATAGAAAATCTTGTATTAAAGATACAAAACAACTAAACTATATTACTGAGCATCCTATTAAGGAATATACCCTAACAAATACGTTGACATCTGTCTCTATTAATTGTTTATGACCTGTAACTATGTTATCTATCTAATCCATGTATATGGTATTCATGTTTGGAATCCTGTTATTGTAGTATTATTGTTGTTTTATTTTGTTAAAAATTCAGAAATAAAAAGTTATTTTAAAAAAGATACAAAATGACAAAAACCACATGCTGTGAAGAGAAAGGAACAGATTCAAAGGCTTTCTGTCTGGATGATTTTGTGCTTTACATGTCTTTAAGAAGGAATATCCAGTTTGGGTTTCACAAACAATTCCCCACTTACATTGTGTCAAATAGGGAGTAGAATTGCAAAACCAGCAAACGGACTGCAATAGAGCTAGAGTTGGAGAAGCAGAATGTACAGCTTGGCATGTAGTCATTCTTCCCCTGCACATAGGCAGGGATAGTACTCAGGAACACTGCCAGAACAGCTGCAATCCTTTTTCCTAAGTGAATGCTGTCACAGCCAAAAGGCACTCTGCACAGGCTCAGAGGCAGTTTCCTGGTCCAAAAATGATGGAAAAGAGATGGAATCATTGTTTTGTGATACTATAGTTGGTCATGTTAAAAAAACAGACCTGTCATTCAAGCATTTCCCCTCTTTTGTACTTTGTATCTAGCCAGATGAAGTTACTTCTGTCACAGCTGAAAGATAATCAGTACTTTCATTTACAGAAAAGTAAACTGTGTGCTTCCCTCCTGAGCTGCATCAACACTGTATCTCTGGATTGGGATATCTATGCTGCTATGCATGGTTTTGGAAAAAGATCGCACTTTGTGATAGCCAACGTGGTCATTTCAAGACAGTGGCTACAATGGCAGAGACTGAGTATGTTCTGTTCGCCCTATTTCCTTTCAAAACTCTCTCCTATACAGCAGGAGAGTAGAGACGCGCCCCTTTCTTCGAGAATTCCCCGCCTGCCTTGTCACCTCACGCACGAGGCGGCGGCCTTTCACCAGAGTCCAGAGGAGGCCCGAGGAGTTTCCACACGCCCCCTAATTTTGACGAGAGACCAGAGAGGCGCCCCAAACAATTCGCCATCAATCACAAAACAGCCCCGCCTCCTTACCCGGCATTCTTCTCGCGGGGGAAAATGGCGGCCGCCCTCAGCCGGCGGTGAGGTTGCGGGTGCCGAGGGAAGCCGGAACCGGGATGTTGTGTTTGCGGAGCCCTGCCGGGCGCGCGGTGAACTGGGCGTCCTGCGGGCAACGCCGCACCAAGATGTACTACGGGCCCAGGCGCCCCCGCGGTCCGCTGCCTCGAACGCCCTGGACGGTTCGTGGCCCACCGCCCGGCGCCAAGTTGCCCTGGTACTTACAGAAGGTGCCGCCGGTGCGGGAACAAGTGCCGGAGCTCGACACGGTGACGTACGAGGGGAAGATGTACCGCGTGCCCTGGCTGGCCAAGCCGCGGCGCCAGCAGTGGGAGCGAGGGTGGCACGACCCCCGGTTCGACGGGCCCCGCCCGGGCGCGCTGCCGAGCCACAAGGAGCGGCCTTGCTACATCTGCCAGCAGCTGACGCGCCTCCTGGAAGGTACCGACGGGCAGCGGCTCCGGTGGGCGGGCCTTGATCCGGCGTTTGTGGCCAGTCGCGGCCGAGGCTTCGTCAAAGCTCTGAGCAGTGGTCTGTTTTCACTCCCGCCTGAATGAGAGCGCACTAATGACGGCCTCAGGTTCATTCGGGAAGCTTCATGACTGAGCTGGAATTTGCATCCTGGTCTCCGCGCCTTTATAGGGCACTCCTGTGTCGAACTGAAGTCAGTGGTCTTGGGCAAGACAAGGCTAACTTCGCCCTACGGGTCCAACATGCTTGACTGCAGTACCCCACTGTCCTGTTATAATTATACTACCTAAAAGATACTTTCTTAAGTTACACTGACACATGTGAAGTAATATTACATTATTCCAATCAGACTTATATGTTTGATCCTGGCAAGATCAGTAAGCTAAACTTTTGTTAGATTCTTTATGTTTGGAAAATAAGATTCTCATGACAGTATTAATAGTCTGAAGAAGACTTATTTCAAACTAGTATCAAGTTGTATTTGCTGATGTATGGGTGCCTAAATAATTCTATACATTTGGCTTTGTGGCATAAGTTTTATCCGTACCTGTCTAGATAGTGGTAGCCAGTTGACCAGGATGGAAATTTTCAGTTATTCTATGAAAAGAACTGGCAGTCCTGTTTTGCTGAAACGTATGGATCTTAAGAGGCTTCTTTATCTTTTTAAAACAAACTTCTCCCCTCTTTCCCAGCCTTTCTAATTGGAAAATATAGTATAAATCATTAATTAGAACATTACTGAATAGCAAATTATAGTACAAAATGCAATATAGAAAAATATTTAGTAGAGATATATTGTTTTGATTCCGAGGTGTAAAACAAGCATTATGGCTAACGAAGACAAAACGAATAGATGGTTTACCTCAGCAAATACTTAGCTTAATGACTGACACAGCTAACCAACTGGAGAATCAGGATGAGAGAGTCCAAAATGCAATCTCTCATGCACGCTTCTGGGTTAGCAGTGAGGAGGAGATCATGGAAGAAACTTATTGGTAAGTCTCTGACTTGTTTCCTTTATGCGTGGTTGTGACACTTTTTAACTCTTGTCACAAGAAGTTGTTTTTTATGCCAGCTACGGTGAGAGTCTTTCTGGATTATATGGTGAGACAGTCCAGTATACTGCAAGAAATATGTCCTTAGATTCCAAAGGGTTCACCAATACAGGAGGCTGCCTGCTGTCCTTCTGTATAGTTTACTACTCTGCTTTTCTTCTAATCATATTCCTTAGGAGCAATTGTACTCCATCTTTATATAATTGGAACATTACATAATTCTGCTCTTTATCAGGAGCTGTTTGCCTTTGGATGTTGTCTGTTGATTCTGTTGCTATCCCTGTGACTTTCATTTGCTTGCCTCCTTCCAATGAAGTCAAAACAAATTTCTCAAGCAGAATCTTGGGATGTGGGGAGAGAATTCATACATTTACACACATAAAAATAAGCTTTTTGTGATATGGTGGTGCCTCCAGTTTTCATTTGGAAGAAAAGTTCATCAGCTATTGAATGCTTTGACAGCACCATTCTGAGATCTTACTAGATGGCTGTACCTAGCTGTTTTGTAGCACTAACCTCCATGTCTCTATTCTGGACATGGAGCAGGGGTCACTGAGGGTGTGGGGAGGAGAGGTAGTTGTGAATTTCCTGCATTGAGCAGGGGGTTTGGCTAGATGACCCTAGATATCCCTTCCAACTCTTTGATTCTATGATTAAGGTGAAAAGCAGGGGATTTGGTTTTACAGCTTCCTTTTAGCGCAGCAAAAAAAAGTGAATTTGCAGTCTTTAATACTTCTGAAATTGGGAAGAGCATTGGGAAGAGCATTGTAGACCAATTGTTCAGGAGCGTTTTTTAAAATAAAAATAGTGTCATTTTAGTGGTGAAGAATATGTTAAGTGGTTTTTATTACAGTGTTTATTGTATGTCTTATATTCTTTTACTGCATTGTGTTTAAATTTGTGATGTCTTGAGAGGCTGTAAATGAATTAAATAAAAATATATAATTCTTAGCATACAGCTTTTGGTGTGTAATACAATTCATACAGAAATCCTTACACACTGCCTTTTGATAGCCCTAAATTGGCAGGGGGCGCTGAGCAAGGAGTTGCTTGCCTAGAATCCCCTTTAAAGTTCCCGATAGAGATGAGATTTGAACTAGTTATCTCTTAGGTTACAGCTCATTGCCTTAGCTGCTATGCTATGACAGCCCTCCAACATTTAATTAGTGATGGCCTGCTTGTATCCTACAGCTGATGTACTGATTGGCATCATAACTAATACCTGGTAGTCTCTTATGAATAAATATAACTTGAATGTAAACTCAATTTATAGTAATTTGCATTAGCCATTCACAAATTTTACAGTTGATACAGATTGTCTTAAAAATCCTTGTATGTTTCAAGTACTGATTTGGGTCTATAGACCTCACTAACTTCTTTTTTAAAGCCCTGTACTTCTGGAAGACTTGCTTCACTTGTGCACTACTATGGCTGCCAAACATCCCTTGCTGGCCAAACGAATGGTGGCTCGAGACTTTAGAGTGGCAGCTACATGGGAACGAGGTGAGTTAAAGTTTGAGATGCTAATGGTCCACTTCGTTTGGTATGAGTATGAGAGCCAGTCACTGCCAGGTTTAAAGTGAGGTGAAACTCACAGTTGCTAGAGGCTAAGTTTGAAACTAAGAAGAAATTCTCCTTTTCCTTACCCACTCTACCCTAGTTTATCTTCCTTGTCAATGTGAACTAGTTAGGTGATGGCACGAGGCAACTGAGAGAAGGGGGAAAATGTTGCAACCTCTTGTTCCATTTCTCTCTTCTTTGTTTTTTAAACAGTAGATTTCCCAGCTTTCCTGGCATTACACTATAATTCTCTGAAATCTTAGAGGTCAAGGGAGGAAAGAGGGGGGGAAATGTTGCAGTATTTTATTTTTTCATCTGTGTCTTCTCACCATCCCATTGCTCTTCATCACCAAGACAGATAAGCTGGAGCAGGGGGAATACAGGGGGGAACCCAGAAGTCCTGGTGAAGTTAAGTATACCATGGTAGTGATAGCTTTCTAAAAGCTCACATTTTACTGGTAATAAAATTAATGTTTTTGATTTAACCTCAAAAGCTCTGACTGGGAATGTGAGTAATGGGAGTGGGAAGCTCATTCATCTTCCAAGCTATGTAGATTTCTGGATCCCTGTAGAATTGACTTAGTGGGGTTGTTGTCTTAAAATAAAGACTCAACAACAAAGTCTACCACTCAGTCTATAGCACATAATTCACAAGGTCCTTTATGTCTCAAGGACTCTATTCTCTTGAGGGTCCAAAAATTGATACACAAAAAGATAAAGGAAATCTTGTACACTAGAGCAGGTGTAAAGATCACTTTTCTCCTGAAGAGCTATTCTGAGCTATTGATACTGATTACTCAGCTATTGGTAGAACTGTCCTTTACTGGTTGAGTAAAGCAAAAGAATTGTATGCTCCCTATATATGCTAACTTGTGTTACTTTCTGATTTGGAAGATGAAGGCCCATTGCTTACCTGGATGTAAATTCACTCTGAAAAAACAAAAGAAAAAACTGTCTTCCACCATCTTCCACTCTTGTTCTAAAAAGAGCTGCAGGATTAAGTTTTAACACATGGGATAAGGAGAGTGATACAAATTCTTAGGGATTGTTCAAAGAAGGGGATGAAACATCTAGGGATGTTGGAATAGAGCACTGAGATCAGAATATTGATTGTAACAATTTTAATGAGCAGGAAATAATACTTTTTCAGCCAGTCTGAGCACATAATTAGCACTGAATTCTAGAATGCCTGCAATAAAGTAAATATTCTAAAGAGCCCACACACTCACCATGGACAGTGAGAGAGAAAGGAGATAGGGAAAGTGGAGGATTAGATTACTTATCCTGAGTAGGGGAGGTTTGCGTCTGGCAAGAAGGCAAAGCAACCGGTAGCTTTCAGACCTGTGTAAACAAGGAGGTTTGGAATTCCCTAATGTGAGCTTGCCAGGGACATGAGCAAGAGATTTAGTAAACTCGAAAGGGAAGCGATCCAGGTAAACGTCCATGGAGAAGCATGTGGAAGTGGCCACATGGACAGAGCTGAGTGCAGTGCAAGGGCTTGGGGGTGCACAGTAGTGAAGGAACATCTCAAGAACTGATTACTGAGCAAATTTTGGAGGAGCTACGGCAGCTCTGGTAGAGGACCAGAGAAATGAGAGCAAAGCATTTTAGTTTTCCTGGGCTGAGAAGAGGCAGAGTATTTATGTGAAGTCAGTGGACAGCCTTCTGATTGGCTGGTGGTGTGGCAGAGGTGTTTCTGATACAGGAAAACTTCCAAATAAGACAAGAGGGGGCATGAGGCAGAGATGAGGTGTATTGGATGCATATTTAATTATTGGGATGTGGAGTGTCAAGTGAGAAAACTCGACTAAGTTAAGGACTGATGTCACTGGGGATTCTTTTGTTAAAAAAGAGTGGGCGAAGAAATAGATAACTGTGCTTAAGAGCAACTTGATTGTATGGAAATAATTTGTACAATAGTCCCACAAGTCTTCAGAGTGTGTGATTGAGTCAGTTCTGACTTCTCTCTGGATTTATATTGCACAAATGGCCTTCTGTCTAAGATTACTGCATGCTTGTCAAGGTAGCTATTGTGCTACCATAGCAATAATTTGATTGAACTGAACACTCCACTGCTACCTATTCTTCTATCAACTCATCACTTATCCTATAAATAGCTCAAGATATGACCTGTAAGAATAAGTTTGGGACAATATTGTCTGTTTGTAGAGATTAAGGCCAACAAAATAGAGGCTTAAGGAGGAAGACATCATAATAAAAGAAAAATGGGATGTAAAGGGAAAAATTAATAGTGCATGTGAATTCTACCTGTATTGATTTCTGAACGTGGGTGTTATGGTACATAGATAAAGATCTTCTGTCATTTGTCCTAGGCTACTTCCCTTTTCAATCCAAGTACGTACTCATTGGTTTCCCAGAAATTTGTTCTGCTGTCTCAAACCTGCTTTTGCAATCTTAGGACCAAAGACATAAAAGGGGCATGAGCAACTCCTTAATCAGGGTTCCATCAGTACATTCTGCCAAACAGTGTGTGGAAAATGGTGATACCTCCCATCAACATAGGGGAGAGAGAGAAACTGCTTGGAAGAATGCCAGCAGTTGATCTCCTGCTAGAGGAGAGTGCCCTTGGTATTAAATCTAAGAACACCCTCCCGAACAAAGTGTTTCACAGACCCACTAAGAGCTATAGTATAGTTTTAATTAAAATGGTACCTAACATTAATTTGTGGCCCAATATTCTCTTTTTTTCAGAATCTATTCTTCTTCAGGTTCGTGGTATCAATGGGAAGCTTTTGAATGCTGTTAATCCTTTAGAACCTGTAGCATCCAAGGATGAGATATTAACCACTGAAAATGATGTTTTAGAAACCTTATATCCTATAGCACCCACAATAGACCTTCAAGAGGTTAATATATATGAAACAAGAAATGATACAGGTAAATTCTATGCTTCGTAATTATTTTTTTCTGGGTGTTATTCTACCAGCTGACATCTGTGAAAAAAAAAGGGGCTGGTGTCTTAGAGTAGTGAACGAATGCATAACTTTAAGCATTAATCTTAAATGTTCAGAAAGCCCTAGTGATCTTCAGGAATAAGCTGTAAAACAATACTAAACTTTAACTCAATTTTTTGTACCATAGGTTTCCAACTGGGTTACCCGTATCCTCATCCTCACACTATATACTTTGCTCATGGTGACAAATACCATAGAATGCAACCAGAACAGCTCCGGGCTAAAATGTTGATGTTTGCTTTTGGGAATGCTCTGGCGAAGGCCAGGGTACTATATGGGGTAGGTAGCAGTAAGATTATTGTACTTGGCCTATGTTGTCAGCTTCTGGCAAAGTTCTCAGTTTGATGTGCTTTCATTGAGGTTGAATCAGAGTTGAACTCCCAAACCAGTGGCTTGTCTTGGTCTGAATGTAAGCAAGTGGCTGGGCTGTTACCTGCCAATACCTCTTATGATGGACCCCCTTTCACTCCCCCACTCTGAGGCAGATTTTCCCACCAAAATCCAAGATTGCTCACTGTGGCTGAGTAGTCTCAAGTAGCGTGTCTCTGTTTATAGTTTAAAGTTCTTTTTGTCCCACCCCGAGAAGCAGTTGATCGGGGAGAAGCAGGAGACCTCTTCTTCTTTATATGAAATGGCACTGGAGGCTGAGTAACTCACAAAAGAAACAACAACTTTATAGAACAGGCAGGGATGGAATGTGGGTAGCTGAGGTAAAATTTGTTAGTAGAACAGAATAGTTTAAAAGTACTAGGCACAATAGTTTGCTTGCAGCTTAGTTTCAGTGTTTACAGTCCTTAAGAGTGAGACATTTGTAGTTTCATACTTTGATTAAAGCAACAGTGTTTCTCCACAGATTGTATTTACAAATTAGGCGTTTTGTTGTTTTCCCTTTACAACAGACCTGGGATCCTCCTTAGAGCCAATCCCCCTTTCTAGACACTGGGCAGGAATTATTCTTCTTTATAAGACATAACTCTGTTCACTTGGCTGAATGGGAATCTCCACTTAACTGCCTACTCCCTCTGCCAACCCCCTCCCCCAGTTCTATCTTGGCTGTGTTAACGTGTTTTAATTAGTGCTGGCTTTTGTACTTGGACTTATCAACGGAAAGTCCTCCTTAAGATTATGATGTCAGAGTTAAGGAAAACATTCTCTTTTTCTTCACTTCAGAGGGATACCAGTCTGGCCCTCCTTGTCAGACTCAAAATCCTAACTGAACTGGAAAAAAAACCCTGTCAGCACCAACTGTTATTCTGACTAGCCACTCTCTGAGTGCTGCACTTAGGTAAACTTTCCCTTTAAAGCAAATTCTGTCATACCTCTCTACTGCCTCACCTGTGAAGCTGAGACAGTTCTCCAGCTTGGCTAGATACATGTGCTAATGTTGGACACACACCCCCAATTGTTTTTTACTATGGATGCTGAAAATTTTCAGTCCAGACTTGATTTATCTCCATGAAAAAAAGTGAATAAAATGATCTGACAAGTATAACAGATCAGATGATGAAGTTTATTTGGAGCAACTATGTAATTGAGCTTACAGGAACATGGAGATAATTGTCTTTCATCTGTATTCTAGTTTCTAAATGGGGAAACAAATTTTATCCAGTTGAATTCAGTCACTGTTTTATCCTGTTTAAAATGTGGTGGTCTGCCTTTTCATCTTGGACCAGAGGAAAGTAACTGTGAAATAAGCTTGCCTTCTTTTTTATGCTTCCTTCCCTTGTCTGGTGCTAGGATAAACCCAGGGTCTTGGAGAAACCCATTGTTGTCCAAAGTGTTGGCACAGATGGTCAAAGGTTCCAGTTCATGGTGTTCCAGTTAAACACAACTGATTTAGATCCTAGCCATGGCGTTAAAAACTTGGTCTGGATTGATGCGGACCAACTTCTGTATGAAAAGGCCAGGCATCGCCCACAAATCAGGAAGAAAGTTGTCACGGTATGTTGATTAACACAAAATGATTTCTTGTCTAAGTTACAGCAAGTAGAATTGAAGCTGTGGCTTTATAATTAAGTCAAAAGGTGTAATCTTTGGGATTCTTAAAGGCAAGCTTGAATTTGTAGAGGGCAGCTTCATTTTATTCTGTTATGTAGAAAAGAGGATCCTCAAAGTCACTGAATCAGATTCCAGGAGCACTTCATAATCAGAGGTCGGAGATTTGCCCAGATGACTTTGGCTATAGTATGGAAGAGAATAATGTATGTTACCACAGTGCTTATAACACATACCCATGGTGAAGAACACCAGGTCTTGTAATGCAGGTGTGGTGCAAGAACCTCTTAAGTGGCTTCTCTGACTGTAAATCATAATACTGAATTAGGTCTTGACTCTAAAAGTATACTTTCAAAGCTCCTAAAAGGGGAAAACCCCATCTTTAACTTCCATATATGAAGCCTTCCGTGAAGCTTGAAACAAAAGGGGGGAATCCAGAGTTCTTCTTCTGAGGTGGAGGATACATCTTTTGGAGCTTCCTGCTGTCCAATCAGGGAGGCAGAAACTAATTTAATTTCTCTTCCTGTCTGGAGTGTGAGACAGCCTTTCCTCAGTTCTGTTCCTGCCTCTAGGGAGAGCAGTTCTCTAGCAGGCTCTACCTGCTATTCCCTTGATAATTAGGTGCCTTTCTTGCTTTGTTCTCCTCTTCCTCTAATCTTTCCTTCCATTGCCTACATCTTACTAACTCTTTCTTCTATATATTCTTGCTGTTTTCTCTTGCTTCTTGCAACTTCTCCCCAGTCGACAGCGGTGATTGCAGTAGCCATTTTAGGCAACCATCTGGACCATACTCTGATGGAAACCAGGGTCTCAGAGGACAGCTTCCTCGACAATGGGGTTTATTCCCCAGTGGCTGCTTCAAATGCGCAGAGATTTGACGGATCTGGCGTCAACATGCTCTCTTGGCTTTTCTGCGCTGCTGGCAACGAGTCGGCCATTACATAGCCACAGAAGCACTTCAGAGGGCCCTGTCTGCCTGAGCGAGAACCAAAAGCAACTCCACAGTCCTGCTAATGAGCTGTGAGCAGCATGCTTCTCCAGCTCTCAGAACTGGCAAGAAAAAATATTCCGATTCAACAGCGAATGCTCCAGCTCTAGTTCAGCAGCGAATATGGCCAATGCCAACCTCCCGGTGGGAAATTTCACCGTAGGCTTCCTCAAGATCAAATCCTGCCACTATAGCAAGATCTTTCCCATCAGATTGGTAATGTACCTGGGACAGAAAACATGCCTCTATCTGCTGACTTTATTAATTTACTAAAACAAGCTATGAGAAAGGAAATACCTCAGGTAACATTAGAGCTGCATCCTCCTCCCCTTTCTCCACACCCAGATGGAATATTAGCTAGCGTGCTAAGGGGGGGACAATGGTTGACCAAAGCCACCCCAAAAAGACCCCTGGATAAGAAGACATGCAGGGTACCCCTACTGGGCAGGAAGTGTATCCTTTGATAGTGATTCTAATGACGAGGAGGAGGGGGAATTCCTATCAGATGAGCAGGAGGAGGAAATCTCTGTGCCAAAACAGTCCGCATACCTATTTAAGCCTGAGGATTACCAGTACTTACTAAAAACTTTCAGCCTTAGAGCTTCAAGAATCACCCCAGGGGAGGATGACCCCAAAACAGGGAGTGCCAGATCCAGGCCTAGGGGAAACAAGAAGTTTTTTTCCCAGGGAGGGCTCTTCAGAAAGGGTCTTTCCAGATTTTTTTCTGAGACAGCTAAAAGCTGAGAGGTCCAAACCATCAGCTAACTGTCAATTCTCAAATTTTGTGAAAAAACTGTAGTCATTACGTTTTTTTGCTAATGAGATGTTAGAGTGCCAGTGATTGATGCTCGGGTGGCTGCTCTTCAATCCTTCGGCTTCTTATCAGAAGATGATCAGGGCTCAGTTAGAGACAACCTGGATAAGCAGAGAAAGGTCGTGTTGAAGAGAGCTCCTGAGGCCACTGCCATGGCTATTTAAGGATACAGCTATTTTCTCCATCATCTCCAGAGCCTCTATAGTGTGGATTAGAAAACTGATCCAACTTCTCCCAGGCAACAATAAGCGCCTCCTCGAAGGAGCAAACAGTATCTTGAATGCCAGTACCTTTATGGCAGATGCCACCCAGGATGCGCTTACCTTCTCCTCAAGACCTATGGCGTTGGCAGCAGTGGCAAGAAGGCTCCTTTGGCTGAGAACATGGCCAACAGATCTACACTCCAAGAACATTGTACTGTCTTACCCCTTCCAGGGAGACAAAACTATTTGGGGATGCCTTTGAAAAGATCTTGGTCAAGACTTGGGATAAAAAGAAAGCATTGCCAAAGACCCTCAAGTGATCTGAGAGGCGACACTTTGGATCACAGCAATTTTGTTCGCAGTACAATCTGCTTAAACCCAGACAGAACTCCAAGAGGCCATACTGGGGCTACTTTAGACAACCTGAAGGGTCCCTTCAGCCCAGGATCAAGCAGACAGTCCTCTGCATGTGGTGAGAAAACTGATCTCGACACTAAGATATCCAAAGCATGACATGCAAGCTGCCCTGGTGGGGAGCCACCTACTTCTTTAGCAACAACCCTGGGTCGATTCACAGGCAGATGCCTGGACCGTAGAAGTAGTCTCTCAAATTCCATAGAATTCGAAAGCTACCCATCGGAACATTTCATTGTCTCCGTCTTTGCAAAAAGCTTCAGAGAAGAATCATAACACAAAAGGCAATCCAACATCTGGATATTCAAGCAGTGGAACACATCCCTTGCAATGAAGGAGGACCGGAGAGGGGGAGTCTTCTTCACGCTTCCCAAGAAGCATGGGGACTGGAGGGCAATTTTAGACCTCAAGTTCCTAAATGGGTTTATGAAATTATGACAGTTTGGGATGGAGACTCTGAGCTCAGTCTCAGAGGCCATTCAGTAAAGAGAATACATGACATCCATAGATCTCATGGAGGCATACCTCCATGTGCCACTTCTGCCAGCTCATTGACAATACCTGAGATTTTACATGGGCAAACTCCAGCTGAAGTTTAGAGGTATATGCCCTTTGGGCAGACCATTACACCAAGAGTTTTCACAAAGATCCTGGTCAATCCAATTGTCCATTTCAGAGAGAGGTATACATGTCCACCCATACCTAGAAAATCTCTTGATCGGATCAGGCTCAAGAGCAAAATCTCATCAGGACACCCAGTTTACCATTCAGTACCTACAACGCTATGGTTTTCTGATCGACCTGCACAAGTGCTTGCTTTATCCTTCCCAACAGTTGGAACATCCAAGCCAGGTAGAGGACTTCAATAAGAAACTTCTAGAACAAATTACACAGTTCACAAAGAGACGGGACACAGTAGTCATAAGAGATTTCAATTACCCGGATATCTGTTGGAAGTATAACTCTGCTAAAAATGAAAGGTCAAATAAATTCCTGACTTGTCTTGCTGACAACTT
Source organism: Eublepharis macularius (assembly GCF_028583425.1). Classification (NCBI taxonomy): domain Eukaryota; kingdom Metazoa; phylum Chordata; class Lepidosauria; order Squamata; family Eublepharidae; genus Eublepharis; species Eublepharis macularius. The sequence goes on along the minus strand of NC_072794.1, from coordinate 84,728,605 downwards.
CATTTTCCAGAAAGTGGAGAAGGATCTGCTATCTTGGACCTAATTCTTATCAACAGGAAAGAACTGGTTGACGAGGTGAAAGTAGCGGGCACCGTGGGTAGCAGTGACCATGTAGTTTTGGGGAGGGGAAAAGCTGTATAGTCAGACATATAGTTTGGATTTCAGGAAAGCAAATTTTAACAAACTGAAAGTTATGTTGGGTAGCATCCCATGGTTAGAAATATTTAAGGAGAAGGGAGTTCAAGAGGGTTGGAAGTTTCTTAAAGGCGAAATATTGAAGGCACAATCACAAACAATTCCTATGAGAAGGAAAAATGGGAGGAGCCTAAAGAAGCCAAGGTGACTCCATAAACAGCTTTCTGATGAACTGAGAAATAAAAAAGAGTCATTTAAGAAATGGAAGGAGGGCCCTTATAACCAAGGATGAATATAAACAAATAACCCGTGTTTGTAGGGAGAGCGTTAGAAAAGCTAAAGTTCAGTATGAGTTTAGGCTAGCAAGAGATGCTAAAAACAACAAAAAAAGGTCCTTTGCTTATGTTGAAAGTGTCATGACTGGCTAGGGGATTCTCTCAGACTCTCCACTTCATCCAACACAGTGGTATGAGTTAAAAGAGTCTTTATTCAGATAAAACTTCCTAGAAGCACACTGGTACATAAAGATTGCCCAGAATGTTAAAGTACAGTCTTCCCCTAGAGGTTATACTCCAGTTCCCCTCCCCCAGTCCAAACAAGTCAGTTGAAGTCAGTGAAAGTTCTGCAAGAGATGCCCAGCTGAAGTTCCCACACACTACTAGCTGCGCTGATAAGGTCTCATAGCAAAGCATAGGCATAGTGAAGGAAGCTACAATACAGGAATAAATCCCATCCCCTCTCCAGTCTCTTAGCAAAGCATAGGCATAGTGAAGGAAGCTACACTACAGGAAGAAAGCCCATCCCCTCCCCAGTAGACATGCATTCACAGTCATGGCAGGCAGGCTGGCTTGCCTGCCTGTTATTATCCCCCCTCCAAAACTACATGTATAACAGGATCACCCCTCCCTCGGTTTCTCTGGATAATGTTTGTGAAAAGCTTTTATGAGTCGTTGAGCTTTTACATCTTTAGCTTGAACCTACTCATTTTGACCCTGGTCAAAGTACTTCCATTTTATTAAGTAAAATAATTTTCCTCTTCTCCATATTGAGTCCAACACCTCTTCCATTTCATAATGAGGTTGTCCATCCACCATGAGGGGAGGGGGAGGAACTCCAGATTTCGGGTGCCAGGTGTTTGCTTCCAGGGTTTTCTTCAAGAAGCTGCAGTGGAATACTGGATGGATATGTCTTAAATTCTTGGGACTAGTTTCACAGTTACTCCATTTATGATGTTGTGGGTTTTATATACTTCCATCCTAATTTTTTGCTCGGTTGTTCGCCCTTGAGATTTCTTGTGGACACACAAACCTCATCTCCAGGTTTCAGATCCCAGAGGGGAAAACATTTATGGTCTGTATGCTTTTTGTAATCCTGTTTGGCTCTTTCCAGGGTTTTCGTTATTAGATCCCACTGTTCTACGATAGAGTTCCACCAAGTACTGAGATCTCCTCCACTCCCAGGTGGGGGTCTTTCACAAACGGCAAGGGTTTGCCTTCAAAGCCCTGTGTGATCTTGAATAGGGATGCTCCCATAGAGCTATGAATGCTGTAGTTGTAACAACATTCCGTGAACGCCAGGAAATCAGTCCAATTATCTTGTTGATAAGTAATGTAACACCTTAAAAATTGCTCCAGGACTTGATTAGCCCTTTCAGATTGCACATCGGTCTCGGGATGATATGCTGAACTCAACCCTTGAGTCATGCCTGTTACTTCCATCAGCTCCTGCCAAAACTTGGCAATGAACTGTGGGCCCCGATCTGATATTACCTTGTCCAGGAATGAATGGAGTCTTACTACATGCTGCATGAATAATGTGGCCAACTTTTTGGCTGTTGGCAGCTTAGAGCACGGAAAGGAATGGGCTAGCTTGGAAAACAAATTCACCACCACCCAAATCACTGTTTCCCCCTTACTCTGCGGGAGGTCAGTGATGAAGTCCATGGACACTACAGACCAGGGTTGGGGTGGGGTTTCCAGAGGTTGTAGTAGACCTGGAGGTTCCCCCCCTCTTTTTGCCCATTAAACAGGTGTGGTACATGGATACATATTGTGACACATCCTTCCGTATTCCTGGCTACCAAAACTGTCTTTATATTAAGTGCAGTGTTTTTAAATAACCCCAGATGCCTGGCCAACTTGGCATCATGACAGTGTTTTAATATCTCTCCCCTGCAGGACATACAGTTTATTGTTCTTATACCAACAATAATTTCCCCTCTTCTCTAAATCTTCCGACCGATTTTCCTCCTCCTTTTCCAGTTCCGCTTTAATTTTCTCTTCCCACTCTGGGGAGGAGGGGGAAGACAGTTCGCCTTGGCTGCTTGGTTTCTGGTAATCATGGCCCCTCCCAACTGGGTGGGGGAAAACATTGTATCTACCACTTCCTCCCTCTGGCTGTTGTGTTGGGGAAGGCGGGACAGCGCATCTGCCAGGAAATTTGACTTCCTAGGGAAATGTTTAATCACAAAGTTGAATCGTGAGAAAAACTCTGGCCACCGCAGTTGCTTTGCTCCCAGTCTGCGAGGCTCTCGCAACGTCTCCAGATTTCTGTGATCAGTCCATACCTCAAACAGCACTTTAGCCCCCTCCAGCCAGTGCCTCCACGTACTTAGGGCCAGATTGACTGCTGCCACCTCCTTATCCCACACTGCCCAGTTCCTTTAGGCCTCAGAAAATTTCTTGGACACATAAGCACAGGGGTGCATTTTCCTATCCTCCCCCTCCTGCAGGAGGACTCCTCCCATGGCAACATCGCTCGTGTCCACCTGTATCACGAACGGGCGGCTCTCATCGGGATGACGCAACACAGGCTCGGCGGTGAAGCCAGCTTTTAATTCCTCAAAGGCTGCTTGGCATTCCTTAGTCCAGGCTAGTTTAGCGCTTGGTTTCATTTTCCCTGCGCCCTTCCCCTTAGTTTTTAGTAAATCTGTAAGTGGCAAGGCTCCTTGAGCAAAATTTTTTATGAAGGGTCAGTAGAAGTGGGCAAACCCCAGAAATGACTGTAGCTGCTGCCTTGTTTGAGGGGCTTCCCATCTGAGTACAGCTTCCACTTTGGTTGGATCCATCCCGTATCCTCCCCGATACTCGATACCCCAGGAAATCCATCTCCTCTTTATGAAACTCGCACTTGGGACAGTTTTACATACAGTTAGTGTTGGTACAGGGTTTTTAGCACCTCCTGCACCAATTTCACATGGGATTCATAATCCTCTGAATACTCCATCACGTCATCAAGGTAAATGATCACTCCTTTATAAAGGTACTTGTGGAGAACTTCATTAATTATATCCATAAACACCCCAGGGGCCCCTTGCAATCTGAGAGGCATGACAATATTCAGATTGTCCCAAGTGGGTATTAAAAGCGATCTTCCACTTGTTCCCCTCCTTTTTTCTTACGCGGAAATAGACATCTCGGAGTTCCAGCTTTATTTATTTATTTAATTACATTTTTAGACCGCCCTCCCTGCCAGACGGGCTCAGGGCGGTTTGACAACAAATTAAAAACAGTAAAAACATTATAAAAACATTAAAACATCGTATAAAAACCATTAAAATTGGCGGGTGTAGAATATTAAATATTAAAATGCAGCATTGTCCTGCATGGGTGGTGGAGGGTCTTCAGTGGTATGGCCAGTGAGAGGACAGCCTAGCCCCCACCAAATGCCCGGTGGAACATCTCCATCTTGCAGGCCCGGCGGAAAGATAACAAATCCTGCCGGGCCTTAGTTTCCTCAGACAGAGAGTTCCACCAGGTCGGAGCCAGAACTGAGAAGGCCCTGGCTCTGGTAGAGGCCAGGTGGACCTCCCTGGGGCCAGGGACCATCAGCAAGTTCTTAGTGGCTGATCGAAGCGACCTCCGGGGAACATATGGGGAGAGGCAGTCCCGAAGGTATGCTGGGCCCAGTCCGCATAGGGCTTTATAGGTCAACACCAAAACCTTGAACCTTTGTGAATATTTTCCCTTGAGCCGCTACCCTAAGTCTCTGATCAATGGGATGGGGTAGGTGTTTGGCATTGAGACTGCATTGATTCCTCTATAGTCTATGCACAATTGCAAACCCCCATCCTTTTTCTTTCTGAACAGCACAGGGACGGTATGGGGGGAACTAGCTGGCCGGATGAAACCTTGTGCCAGGTTTTTATCAATGAACTTAAGCAAATCCACTCTTTTTCCTGGGCTCATCGAGTAAATTTTACTCCTTGGTAATTTAGTCCCTGGGATCAACTCGATTGCATAGTCTGTAGCTCTGTGAGCAGGTAATTCATCCGCCTCTTCCACTTCAAACACTTGACTTAAGTCCTGGTATTCTGGAAGAATGCTCTCCCTCTCCTCCAGAGTTAAACACACAGTCTCTGGGAGGGGGGATAGGATTTTGGCCCCACTTGACATCCCATACATGTTTTTGGTAAGCTTCAGAAGGAAAACACTGCTTCCCGGCCTTCCACCTCACGTGGGGGTTGTGGTCCCACAGCCACCTTACTTCCAACACTAGGGGAAACTTGGTGGCGGGGCTGACCACAAAAGTCCTTTCCTTCCAATGTCCCCCATTCCCACGGGGGTGGTCTCTGTTTCGTAACTGGGGGTGTCCCTTCATCACCGTCCATCTGTTCGAAGACTAGGGGCTCAGGTAGTTTCGACACCTCCAGCCCCAACCCCATCACAAGTGCAGGGGCAATCAAGTCTCTGCTGCACCCCGAGTCAATTAAGGCCCTTACCCTGATGTTCGTCCCCCTCTGTGGGTTTAACAGGGTGACTACAATGAAAACAACGCTCCTTTAGGTCGCACCCTTCATGGCACCGGGACTTCTGCAACCCGCCAGCTGGTGCCCTTCACAGCAGGTCTCCACCGTTTCCCGTTGGTGATTTCGGCTCATCTTCATTGTCTGACGAGGGCTCTTCACTTGTGGTGTCCTTTCCTTCCTCTGGTGCTATGGCCGCTGCAACAGCTTCCTTCCTGGAAGTAGGTCAGGGTCACCCTGTTGAGTGCTTTTCCGGTAGCCTCATCAGCTTCAGCTCCAAATCTGGCTGGCTCTTACTTTCACCCAGACACTTGGCGGCAAAGTGGCCCGCTTCCCCGCATCTCAGGCACAGACCTTGTCTCATTCTCTGATCTCTCTCGCTCGCAGAAATGTTGGCTCGTGGCCTCCCTCGGTCCTGGGGTCAGGCATCTGCCAGTCCTTTCTGCTGACCAGTTTGATGCTGCAACTTCAGCAACTTCACTGTTCTCGATTTTCAATCTCGCAAGCCAGTTGGATCCAGCCCAGGAGGGTTTGAGGGTCATCTTGTACCATCACTTTGGCCACCAGCTTGGAATTCAGGCTGGCCTGGACAAACTCTATCGTCACGCCCTCCGTCCAGTCTCTCAGTTATGCTGCATACTCTTGGAACTCTGCTGCATACTCTCGGACTGGACGGTTTCCCTGCCTTATCTGCCTCAGTTGGGTTCTCACTGTTTCCTCAAAAGGGTCCTCGTACTGCTCCTTATGCCTGGGTGAATGCATCCATGCTCTCCAGTTCTGGGACCTACATTGAGTATAAAGTCACATACTATTTAGCTGCCGCGCCTCCCAGCCGCGAACCGATGTAGCTTACTTGGCTCAGTACGTCTGGGAACGTGTGGCCCTACTCTCTTAGGAACTGCCCCACTTGCACCAAGAAGTAACTCAATTTCTCAAGGTCTCAGTCAAAATGGGATTACGCCAGGTCAAGGGCGGCAGCTTCCAGCCCCGTGGGACTCTCATCCCTCTCATGTGTGGTCTTGGGGGGTGAGTGGTGCTGGGCCTGCTGGAGGAACAGTTGTTACTCCACCCAGGCGCCCCCTTGGTCAGGAGGCTTCACAGGTGCCCCCTGCCTCTGCGCACACGCACCTAAGTACATTTCACGCATTCCGTCCATAATTTCCAGCACTGTTTGCTTGACCTCCTCCATCTCCTTGTGCATCTGCTGTAGGTCAGACACTCCACTCAGATCTTGGGTCTTTCCGTCCTCATCATCCACTCCTATGCCCTGATCCTCTGTCATGGCGAGGCCTCACTCCTTGATGTCCTCTGTTTGGGTCTCCCACAGAGGTGCCAATCCAAACAGCCGCTCCTCGTCCTCCAGGTCCCCTCCTGGTTTCTCTGGAGCTCCTGTTCCTCCTCCCAAGCTGGATTGGAACAGTTGCGCTTGGCGCTGCTCCCTTGGGGCGTTGCACTCAGGTTGTGTAGGACCCTGGCTCTTCTCTTGGGAATCACCCTGGCCCCGCGCTCCACGCTAGTCCCAAGCTTCGGCACTTCTACGGAATCTTGAGAAACCTGGAATCTCTGGGTTCACAGGAGCTCCGTTGTCCCCTCCAGCTGCCATACTGCAGGTAGGGAATCTCACCAGCTTCCCCTGGTTTCGAAGACTGAAGGATTCTGGGCAAAATGTTAGGCCTGGCTAGGGGGTTCTCTCAGACTCTCCACTTCATCCAACACAGTGGTATGAGTTACAAGGGTCTTTATTCAGATAAAACTCCCTGGAAGTGCACTGATACATAGAGATTGCCCAGAATGCTGAAGTACAGCTTCCCTGAGAAGTTTACCCCTCCCCCAGTCCAAACAAGTCAGTTGAAGTCAGCGAAAGTTCTGCAGGCGATGCCCAGCTGAAGTTCCCATGCCCGATCCCCACACATGACCAGCTACACTGATAAGGTATCTTAGCAAAGCATAGACATAGTGAAGGAAGCTACACTACGGGAAGAAAGCCCATCCCCCCCAGTAGACATGCATTCACAGTCATGGCAAGCAGGCTGGCTTGCTTGCCTGACACAAAGTAAGAAAAAGAACAAGGACATGGTAGGCTCGTTGCAGGGACAGGAAAGTGAAATTGTAACAGGCAATGAAGAGGAGGCAGAACTGCTCAGTTCCTCCTTTTCTTCAGACTTTTCCTGTGTGGGAAATGATCCTCAGCATGGCAATAACAGAACACATGATGGGGGAAAGGAGTTACATCCCAGGATCAATATAGGGGTAATACATAAACACCTAGTTTCTTTACATGAGACTAAGTCCTTGGGGCCAGATGAATTGCCTCAAAGGGTACTAAAAGAACTCGCAAATGTAATTTCTGAGCCTCTGCCCATTATTTTTGGAGAACAGGTGAGGTGGCAGAAGATTGGAGGGAGGGCAAATGTTGTCCCCATCTTCAAGAAGGGGAAAAAGGAGTATCCGGGTAACTCTTGACCCGTCGGCTTGACGTCTATACCTGGAAAAGTTTTAGAACAAATCATCAGTCAGTATGAACATTTAGAAAGAATGGCTGTGATTACTAAGAGCCAGTATGGGTTTCTCAAGGACAAGTCATGTCAGATTAACCTCATCTCTTATTTTGAGCAAGTTACAACCTTGCTGGATCAGGGGAATGCTGTAGACGTAGATCATCTCTATTTCAGTAAGGCTTTTGATAAAGTTCCACATAATATCCTTGTTGACAATTTGGTAAAATGGATCCTATTACTGTTAGGTAATTATTTAATTAAATTTATTTTATTAATCAATTAATTAATTGAATTATTGATTAAATTTCTCAATTAAATTAATTTATTGATTAAATCAATTCATTACATTAAATTAAATTTAAAAAGAGCTTCTGTAGCACAGTGGTTAAGTGGTTCGGTTGCGAATCAGCAGTCTGCTGGTTCGAATCCCACTGCTGCCATGAGCTCAGTAGGTGGCCATGAGTAAATCACTCCTCTTAGCCCCAGCTCCCCAGCTGTATTGTGGGGTAATAATAACACTAACTTGTTCACCGCTCTGGGAGAGGCAGTAATCTGTCTAGAAGAGTGGTATATAAGCACAGTTATTATTACTATTACATGGATCTGTAATTGGTTAACAGATCGCACCCAAAGAGTGTTTGTTAACGATTCCTCATCCTCTTCGGGAAGAGTGACAAGTGAAGTGCCTCAGGGATTGTTCCAGGGACCTGTTCTGTTCAACATTTTTATAAATGATCTGGGTGAAGTAGTAGAGGGAATGCTTATTAAATTAGCAGATGATACTAAATTGGGAGGGGTAGCAAGTATGGTAGAAGACAGAGTCAGGATAGAGGATGATCTTGACAGGCTGGAAAACTGGGCTAAAACCAATAAAATGAATTTCAACAGAGATAAATGCAAAGTTCTGCACTTAAGTAGGAAAAATCAAATGCACCATTATAGGATGGGGAGACTCGTCAGTAATAAGTGTGAAAAGGATCTAGAGGTCTTCGTAGACCATACACTGTACATGAGTCAGTGTGATGCGATAGCTAAAAAGGCAAATGCAAGTTTGGACAGCATCAACAGAAGTATAGTGTCCAGATCACATGAAATGATGGTATAACTCTACTCTGGTTAGACCTCACCTAGAGTATTGTGTTCAGTTTTGGGCACCACAATTTCAGAAGGATATAGACAAGCTGGAACATGTCTGGAGGAGGGCAATGAAGATGGTGAGGGGTCTGGAGACCAAGTCTATGAGGAAAGGTTGAAGGAACTCAGCATGTTTAGCCTGGAGAGGAGGCGACTGAGAAGTGATAAGGTAACCATCTTCAAGTACTTGAAGAGCTGTCATATAGAGGATGGTGTGGAGTTGTTGCCCCAGAAGGTCAGACCAGAACAAATGGGTTGAAATTAAATCAAAAGAGTTTTCAGCTAAATGTGAAGAAGAACTTCCTGACAGAGCAGTCCCTCAGTGGAATAGGCTTCCACAGGAGGTAGTGGGCTCTCCTTCTTTGAAGCTTTTTTAAGCCAAGGCTAGATGGCCATCTGACAGCAATGCTTATTCTGTGAACCTAGACAGATCATGAGGAGGAGGATTACATCAGTGCTTAGTTCTCGTGGCCCCTTCTTACACGATCAGCGTAAGGCTGATCACCACTTTGGGGTCAGGTAGCCATTTTCCTCATGCCAGTTTGGCTAGGGATCCTGATTGTGTTTTGCCATCTTCTGGGCATGGAGCAGGGGTCACTGTGGGTGAGTGTGGGGGTATTTGTTAATTTCCTGCATCATGCAGAGGGTTGGACTCGATGACCCTAGAAGTCTCTTCCAACCCTATGATTCTATATCAGAGGCCTAGCTAATGTTCAAGCAGACTGGTTGAGCAGGGAGACCATTCTGCAGGGAGTGGTCCCTAAGAAGGAACTCTTCCAGTTGATCACATCACACTTCAGAACACCTCTTCTGGATCTGTTTGCATTCTAGCACGACCAACAGCTACCAAGGTTCATGACGAGGTTCTTCCATCCATAAGCAGAAGGGATGGATGCCCTGATGCATTTCTACCTATTCCAGTCATACCTAAACTCCTGAGAAGCATCAAGGAACAGGGAGTGGAAGAGCTGGTGCTTGCCTCTTGGTGGCTCCACTGACAATGGTTCTTCATACTCCAACAGATGGTGATGTCTCCACCTCTCACGTTGCCGTCCTTCCCAGACATGCTACAGCAGGCATCAATTTGGCACTCTCATCCAGGCTGGCTCTGCTTAACTGTGTGGAGATTGAGAGGAACTCATTGAGGTTATTCTTCAGAGGTGACCAGAGGAGCGACACTCAGGAGCCCTCCTCCAGTCTACTTCTTTCCTACGTGGAGACTCCACACTGTTTTGTCAGTTTTGACCAAACATCCCTTTGAACCAGTCAAGGACGTGCCCTTGAGATGGCTGAGAATGAAAACCATCTTCCTCATTGTGTTCACTTCCACCAGGAGGATCTAGGAATTAAGCGCACTGTCTGTCAAGACCAAACTCTGCATCTTCCACAAAGGTAAAGTAGTATTCAGGACGGATCCTACATTTTTTCCAAGAGTCTGCTTCATATTCCACAGAACACAGGAGATATACCTACCTTCCTTCTGTCCAGATCCGAAACACTCTAGGAAGAAACTCTGGCACAACCTAGATGTCAGGAGAATGCTCAAGGCTTACCTGTTCCGAACATAACAAAGAAAATGTCTTCAACAGCCATAGGCTCATCTATCAAAACATGTGTAATGGAAGCGTACAAATCCCTCAACATAAAAGTTCCTCCTAGAAGAATGGCTCATTTGGTGAGGAGTGCTGTCACTAATGTGACATTCTATAGGAATGCATTAGTAGAAGAAGTCTGTAAGATGGCTACATGGTCGTCGGTCTTGACCTTTGTGAGACACTACAAACTGAATCTGTATGATTCCGTATGATTCAGTGGACACTACTTTCGGTAGAAGAATATTGCAGCATGTGGTTTCGGACCAAGATGACAACCCACCCAGGAGTTGATCACTACTTTGGGAGTTCCCAAACATGTCTTCTGCCTCAGGAGAATGGACCTTTGGACATTTTGCTGTCCTAGGTCATTGTACCCTTCTATTCTGCTGCCTCATCTCTTTACCTCTGAACTGTTAATTACTTACTGTATCAGTTAATACTCCATTTTCTCTTTAGAATTTGTAGTTGTGGATAGATAAGTTGAATGTTACTGCTTTGCAGAGCCAGAGGAGTTAGCCATGTTAGTCTGCAGTAGCAAAATAGCAAAGAGTCCAGTAGCACCTTTAAGACTTTATACAACTTTATTGTAACATAAGCTTTCAAGAGCCACAGCTCTCTTCATCAGATGCTTTGCAGAGTCACCTGAACTGAGGAAAGGGTGTCCCACACGCCAGACAAGGAGAAGATGAAAATTAGTTCCTGCCTCCCTAATTAGACAGTGGGAAGCACTCTTTCCTCAGAGGAGAAGGACCCTTCACAGTAAGTGTCCAAAGGTCCATTTCCTAAAGTAACAGAGGAGGAAGAGATGAGAATGGTTCTTGACTTAATATCCAGCTTGAGAGGAATATTACCCATGATTTTTGAAAATAAGCTTGTTCTGTAACCAGATATGAGACAAGTCTGCTTGTAGCGTACTATCCTTAATGAGTAAACAAAGCACCTGCAACTTTTGCAACTTTTTGTTTTTTGCACTGATGAGAAATTTTATTTACATTCACATGCCCCAGTAATGTCTGTAGGACGATAGGGCATTTTAAAATCTACAGTTACAATTGTATTTGCACATAACGTTGCTGTGTGTTAAACTATATGCTAGACATTAAAGATCCAGATGTTCTCTCTGCAGATTCCTGCTGGAATACATGGCTATCAGCCAGATACATTCAAGAAGTTCCTGGCATTCTACTTGCATGGTGTTGTGTGAACAGGCTTCTCAAAAAGTCTTAAAATTAACCTGCCTCCATCATGTTTTCTCCAATGATGATGTGCTTATAATGTATTAATGGGGAGAACCTATTCAATTTTTGTAAATAAAGTTTTTTAAAACAAACATGTAAATGATATTTTATCCTATATCTCAATGTGTATTATGTTGCATGAACTTTTGGTACTAAGAGAGGCTTGTGGTTTGTTCTTGTTTTGAAAAGATAACCCAGCTAGTCCAACTAGAGTTGGAAGTCCTATATTTCAGCCACATAGCACAATGTAGAAGTCTTGTGTTCATTAGGGCTTACTTCATGGTATGTATGATAGGATTACAGCTGTAGGAAAATAACTAGCTGGGGAATGGATAGTTATGAAGGAATATTGCTTATAAATGCTCCTCAGTTGCATTTGATCGGTCTCTTACTCTTGGAATTACAAGCAATATTAACAGCTTGGCCTTTAGCAGCTTTATATGGCAGCAAAGGGCACTGAGCTTCTGTTTTGGGATGTTTGGGAAAGAACGGGAGCTTAACAATAGAAGATAGCTGCCCTTGTTACTGCAGTATCTTCTAGAGCATTCCTGGGGGTTGCGTAGTAATTTTGACGTTCTAGAAGCATACTGCTGTTGATTGAACAAGAGGATGATAAACAAGTTGACAAAAACAATTCTCTTAAAACTCAAAGGGACAAATATTTCCATTTGAAAAACATGACTGAAGTTACCATGACTGCTCACGGATGGAGTATTTGCTTTAGGTTTTGTTGGATTCTATATAAAATCCACACCCTCATCCTTAGATAGTTAATAGTAGACTAGCAACTAGCCCAAGTCAGAACTGACAAGGAAGTATGTGAGGCCAGCATCTCTCTTTAGTGGACCACAGAAAGAGGCATGCCGTAGGTACTTTAGCCCAAAGGGCTGGGTTGATTTTGATGTACAGAACTGATTTGTGAGTCCGGAAAGATCGCTGGTGCCAGAAAGATTTGAGTTTGCATGCTGAGAGCTCTTGTCCTCACAGCAGCCACAGCTCACAAGCCAGCAGACAATAGCTACACAAGTCCTGTTGCTATACAGGGAGACCTGGCTGAGCTGTTTGTGTCTTCCAGAAATAAAAAAGAATGCATCAACAAAACCACCAGGAACAATTTGTATTCTCAACATGCCTTTATAGCCTCTTGTTTCCCTCTGTTTTGTGCACAGACAAATGCTCTCTCCACTCCTACAGTTTCTATACTGTGGTGACAATTCTAAGGCTGGGCCCCAGGGACCTGCCACAGTGTTTGTGATAGGCTTTTGAAGCTGCTCCCACTCATTGATCTTTTTGTCTGAACTGTTTCAACAGGTATGCAAGGCTCAGATAAAACACATGGCATGATGAAGTCTGTATGCTGTTCAAGGGAAGAATTGTTTTTTAAACAGCATGTTCCCTTGATGTGAGCCTAGTATGAAATCAAACTCTACAGGCTGTGCTAATAGCACTAACAGGAGTTTGCTTGTGCCTACAGACAACTCAGTCTTAGCTTCCAGTTGTGCGTTTTTACATTCGATCTGATAAAAAATGAAAATAGGAAACAATTGCTGTAGATATTTACGTTATAAAATTGGCTTTTGTTATCTGATGTATGACTGGCTCAGAGCATGTAATTTAACACAGCATTTTTGTGCAGTTTAGGGTTGAAGTAGCTAAAAAGATATTAAGCATTCAGGATATCATGAAATAAATTAGCATATGGCAACAGATCTGAGAGGGGAGTAAGTTACATGGATTGACCAAACTTGCTATTTCTGGGGAGTAGATTCAGGCTGATCTTGTATCATGTTTAAAGCTTTTCCACATCTGAAAAGCAGCCTTGGATAGCAATGAAAGTAACTGCAGCAGGATAGCTGAGACAGGACCTGTGATTCTCTTTCATATTCTAGAAGGGCAAGAGCCTAACTTCTTTTTATGACAGCCTCCCGTACTTATTAACATCTTCATTTCAAAAGCAATCTTCTGCTTTTTCTCTGGCTTATCTAAAAGTCCAAAGCTCCAGGCCAGCTTGACAACAGCCTGCAATAGAATTTGTACGATATATAGACTGCTGATTTCTGCTTTAGCTTTTAAGAAGTTTGCAAAATGTATAATTCTTACTGTTTCTCAAAAAAATGAATGAAGAAACCATTCCCCTTTTGCTCATTAGAACTTGGTGCTGGTAGAACAAACAACTTTATTCAAATATAATACAGAAGAAAGAAAAAGGATGCAGAAGCTGTATGTGAAGGGGGGATAAGATCAGTCAAAAGGACTTTGTTGAACATCTGGCCAGTGGAATTCTAACAGCTGCATGCTGGCTGGCATACAGGAAGAGAAGTGTGCTCGTTTGCTTGCTCTTTGTGTGTGTGTGTGTGTGTGAGAGAGAGAGAGAGAGAGAGAGACTGTACTGCAGACACAATGGTTTCAATGAGTGGCTCCCATAGGGCCACTAAACTGGTGGTCCAGGATTAAAAGATTATGGGAAAGGAATCCGAGAGCTTCCTTGGGGGTTCAGAGAAAACACCTGCGACTGCATGTAGCCTCCATACATAGACCAAGAACTGAGGAGATGCTTTGGGTTTGTCGACAGCTTTATGGCTAAAAAACATCTGTGGTAGCAGCATTTCAAGTTTCTTATGCTGCTGATTGTGGCTTGTTGCTGTATTGGATATATACCTAAGTGACCATAACAAAATAGGCTATCTCCAGTACTCACCAGAGTAGTTACTACCACAACTCATCTTTTGCAGGGGTGGGGGGAATATTTGAGGTTACAGAGTATTACAATGCTGCTAGTTGTATGTTTTAATCTGGTACTGACCCTGTTCTGACCCTGTCTGGCTGTGTTTTGTATTATGGTGTATTAAAATTGTTATGACCTATGGTCGATACAATAAGCTACAACAACTACTACTGCTAGTAGACTACTATGGGTTGGTTGGAAATGAAGGGAATTACATTTATTAATAAAGGGATAATATAACAGGTCAAGAGAGATCTGGTGCATAGTCTATTATGCATCCAACAGACATTATTTCAACTCTCAAACTTCTGCAGAGTGGCATTGGAGTGAGAAAGAATATCCTATAGAAGATAGATCTTGGCTGTATTGTTCCAATCACCAGAGAAATTTTTACTTCATAAATGTTTATCTTGTTCCTTATTAAAAATGTGCATTTATCTTTTTTAAAAATACAGAAGAAAGGTTGCCCATATCAAGCAAAGTTGAGCATTCAAAGTGCTGGTATATGTGCATATGGTCATGCAAATTTCAGAAGAGCTGGGTTGGTTAATTGCAATAACCATTTCATTGTCTTCCAACCCCACTGTTGACTGTTTTTCTCTACCCAGTTAGTTAGCTACCAAGATCATACTTTTCTCGTCCAGTGCAGTGAGCTCTACTCTGCAAAAGCATCTCACATCATAAATCTGTTAAGTCTGACAGGTGCGACAAAGCTCCTTTTTGTCATGCAATTTGTGAAGAGGAAGGAAGCTGGACTCCCAACAGAGAGAGGAGCCCGCAGTGACTTTTTATCACCCTTGGATATCCAAACTTGTGTCCCTTTCACTGGCTACTGTCTCCACATTTAGCCTAGAACCATAATTTGAAAATAAAGCCATTTGGCCTCTACCTGCTGGTAGTGTGCATGTGTGAGAAAAAACATATTAAAGAAATGTGTTTTTAAGCAGTTGATGGCTGGCCATTGTAGAAATTTGATTTATTATCGTTTTGTGTCAATTATGAACAGTATGTTTTGTCAAGCATGTTAATAGTTCCACACTTCCCTCCTCCCTCCAGGGCAGAAATTTTCAAATCCTTAGTAGGAGCAGTGGAGAGGAAGAAAGCCTGGTCAGTTTCACTATACTTTGGTTATTCTGATATTGTTATTCCTCTTTTTTCCACAACTGGGACCCAGAACAGCATACTGTATTGATCTCCCCACCTCTTTTTTATCCTCACAATCACCATCCTATTCTTAGCCCCCCCTATGAAATAGACACAGTGAGGGAAATACCATCCCTTTTTATCAATGCCGAAGGAGCTTCCTCCACCTACCCTTTTTTAATTAGTATCACCACTGCTGTATGGAGAAGTCCTTCTAAATGGTACACCATGTAATTTTAGTTAAAAATTAATAAAGACAAAATTTCACTAAAAATCCTTATCCTGAAAATTCTTGTATTTACCCCCCTCCCCCGAATACCAGTTTGCCTAGAACAAGTGGTTTGAGCAGGCTTTGAGCATTAGAATCATAGAGTTAGAACGGGTATTACAGACCATCTAGTCCAATCCCTGCTCAATGCAGGAATTGCCAAAAGCATCCCTGAAAAATATTCATCCAGCCACTCCTTGAAGACTGCTGACAAGGAGAAACCTATGTTGTCTAATGTCAGTCCTAGAACTGCTTATGCTCTTGTTTCAGCATTTCTTCGACTCTGTATCAGATTTTTGCTAATGTAAACTTGCATCTATTTATCCTATGGCATTGTTTATTGAAATGTCCTTGATATTGACTGTACTAATCTCACACTATGTAAGAAAGGCAGACTATAAATGATATTTTTTTTAAAAAACCACCACATCCCTAGGCAGCCAATTCTGTTGAATTGCTCTTAACATTTAAGTTTTTAAAATGTCCAGCCAGTACCTTCCCTCCCATTATTTTGAGTTCTATCCTGTTACCAACAAACAGTTTCCTTCCCTCCTCTAACTGACAGCCTTTCAAATACTCGGAGAGAGCAATCTTGTCTCCCTTCAACCTCTTCTTCTCCAAACTGAACATTCCCAGGTCCCTCAGTCTTTCCATGTAGGTTTTGGTCTCCAGGCCCCTGATCATTCTGGGTGCTCTCCCATGAACCCGTGCTAATTTGTCTATGACCCGAAACAGACGTGACGAGTTACCTCAATTCAACCTGGGTTTCCTTGCCTCAAGGTTTGACGGGAAGTGTAGGCGTCCTTGCAGGTGCATCGCTGCATTTCTCCTTCCCCTGCTTGCATGGCCCGGAGCTACATAGACACACGTGCTCTGCCTCCCCCCCCGTCGCACTGAGCGTCACTTCATCTCCCCCCCTCTTTCGTCTGGCCCAGTTCTCGCAGTTCTGGGCTGCGTGGCTTCTGGTGGGGGCCGGGCGAGTGAGGGGGAGATGCAGCATGCTCCGGGAGCCTTTCCTCCCGCTCTCCCGGTGCAGCCTGGTGTTGCTCTGTGGGGGCTGGGCCAGACGAGGGGGGGAGATGAAGTGACGCTCAGTGCGATGGGGGGGAAAGCAACTCCACCCCCCTCGCCTGGCCCAGGCCCCACAGAGCGACACCGGGCTGCACTGGGAGAGCGGGAGGCTCCCGGAGCATGCTGCATCTCCCCCTCACTCGCCCGGCCCCCACCAGAAGCCGCGCAGCCCAGAACTGTGGGGACTGGGCCAGACGAGGGAGGGGGGGAGATGAAGTGACGCTCAGTGCAACAGGAGTGGGGGGAGGCAGAGCACATGCAGCTATGTAGCTCCGGGCCACGCAAGCAGGGGAAGGAGAAATGCAGCGATGCACCTGCAAGGACGCCTACACTTCCCGTCAAACCTTGAGGCAAGGAAACTCAGGTTGAATTGAGGTGACTCGTCACGTCTGTTTCGGCTCTACATCCTTTTTGTAGTGAGGCTTCCAGAACCGCACACAATACTCTAGGTGGGGCCTGACCAACCTGGTATATAGTGGGACAATGAGATCCTGTAATTTGGATATTATGCCTTTGCTGATAAGTCCCCAAGATTGCATTTGTGTGTCCACCATCTCCCTCCTCCCTGTCCCTATATTTGCTGATTGGGCACTTCCATGCATGCTGTTTATATGGACTTAAAATGCAATCCACAAGCCACTTAAATTGCATTCCTGAGGTGAGGCCATTTAAAACCTGTTTAAGTAAAAGTTTGCAAAATGCAATTGCGGGTACTTAGGCTTGATTAGATTATCAGATGCCCCCCTTTCTCTCCCTCCCTCTCTGTCTTAGGTGTATTTTTTCTTAAGCCAGCAGACACCCAGAGGGTATTGGGAACCTTTTGAGCAAGGGCTGGAGCGCCCGAAGCTCAAACTCCAGAGGAAAGACCTGATCTGCACTGTAAGATAATCTGACACAAATCAGGGGGAGGGCTGGTCAGGAGCCTCTAATCTGGGCCAGCAAAGTCTCCAATTGCACTGAGAACTGCCTGGCTTTATTCTCCCCACCCCGCAGCCCCCTTTAAAGAAAGGAAACCCTTTCGTTATGAGAGGTGACATCACAGTGTTACAACCCTTGTTTAAAAAATAAAGAGTGTGTGTGTGTGGAAAGTAGGGGGGGAGTGGTTTCTCACTAGGTGGACAACCAGTCAGTGCCCAGGGAAAGGAAAGGGGAGGGATAACACAGAACTAAGAATCTGCACACACATAAGCCGCATCAACGGCAACTCACAGCAGCTTCAAAAAAGCCGACTTACGTGCGCACAGAAAAAAGTCAGGGGAAAGCCAGGGAAAGGTCAATTCTGCATCTCATGCCTCCTTTCCTCATGTGGAAATCTGGAGATTGAGAAAAGCAGAATGGAATCTGAACTGACCTAAACTGACCGTGCAGAATGGGCCTAAGATTTTAAACTGGAAATGGAGGGACCAAGTACTGAATTTAAAGTAAAATTACATGGTTTCATAAAAAGTTTTGTAACAACCCTTCCACAGCTAATCTCCCTCCCCCACTTGAAGTAGGCATGCGAATCACAGCTGGTGGTGTGCGTGTGTGTACATTCACACTCAAAAAATCTTACATTGTAGTAGCAGCACAGAAAGGTCACACAAACAGCTCAAAGGTAAAGACTACTGCTGCATGATCATCCCTCATCAGAAAACACTGCTATACTACTGGGGGATTAGCTAAAGCTGCTGCTGAGTAGCCATTGCTCTGGTAGCACCAATACTGGATGAGTTGGATACTGTCCCTGAGGAGAGTTCATTGGAGCATGTCTCCAACCTATAAGAAAGTGTGAAACAGCTGGAAGTATCTTCTCAAACATGCTTGCATGTCACATATAGATGGTCACCAATATGACAGTCACCTCCAACTGAACAGGCAGGCAGGGAAGGTTTTGCAATCTGCAAGATAATTTGTTCACACATACACAAAAGCTGTCTACGTATCACATATATTCTAAGTTGGTGTTGTCCAGGTTCCAGTACACAACTCAAGGCAACTCCAAGGGATCTTCAATTCCCCCTTATCTTAAAAAAAATAAAGTTGGAAACTATCCCAAGCCATATCACGAACTACTTTTGAAATCTCCCCATATTTTAAAGACCAAATTACTACATGGAAAATGGGACTGCCATTCAATAACAGAAGGCTCAAGGTGCCCTTGTGGAAGCAGAATTAGTTGTTTGGTTCTTTGGATTCTGGACTCCAGCTGACATAATTTGAAATACTGCAGATCAGGGGGCTACGGTATCCACGACAGGGGCTTCTTTCATAAGTATCAAGATGCCAGCTTGATAATAAATCACATTACGGTAATGATGCTGTAAAAATAGCAAAGTGCATAACCTTCTCAGGCAAATTGTGTTAACTTTGTAACATTGTAAGGTTGATTTCTACACCTTTCAGCTTGAAAAAACAGGAACCTAAAAATTGGTGTTTTGTCTGAAGATACATGATGAAGTAATGCCAGAATTATACTCTGAGAGACAAGCCAAGAGATTTAGGGTTGCTGCTTCAATCTTGTCCTACAGAAATCTCCCCCCCCCCCCACCCCACATGGTTAAACATTTCATAGAGTTATTTTCTCACACATCTGTAGACTTGAGGGGGAAGAGCTGCGGTCTTTTAAGAACGGAATTTGAAACGGACCGAAAATCAAGCACACCTAGAACAGGTGGGATCGTTGCACTAGGCAGTAGTTGAGTCTTTGGAAGGGAAATGCTGTCAATTATCTGAGGCTACCCACACCAATGTTTCTTGAATCACTACACCCAGGACAGGCGGAAAACAGCTGTTATGGCAAATCACCAGTTAGAAACAGCAAGGGACCGGAATCAAATGTTTATTACAGCATGGGGAGGGTGGGAAGGAGTCTTGCTTCATCTTGTAAAAACCATCTTGAACCAATGAAGACAATAATTTAGCTATCACTTTAGTACAATGAAACCCGTCAGTATTCAATTTAAAAAATTAGAAAGGGTGCATTTACCAATGTGACAAATGGTTTGATGGTTTATTTTTTCTTTAAATATTATCCTGACTGTGAGACAGACCATTTACCCACCCCCATCATCTTTCTACAAAGAAAACAATTAAAATGCCTAAGAAAAAGGCAAACTTTTAAAAAAATTCATATTGTAGTACTAAAAAAAGTTTTATCAATCACATGGTTTGTGAGGGGTTTTTTTGCTGTTTGCAGTCAGAATAATAAAAACAAGCGAATGTTTCCCCCCCAAAAAATCATTTCATTAAGGGGTGCGGAAAAGACATCCCTTTAATAAAACATTATCAACAAATATCGTACACAAACTACAATGTATAATAATTACTTTTCCTTTCCCCTTGCTTAATTTTAGAACCAGACTACAAGGTAAGAAAAAACACTGAAACAAGATACAATGTTCTCAAGAATCCGCACAAAGGTAGGTAAATCCAGGGGAAGATAATATTTTACATAATATGAAATACATAGATCAGAAGTGAAGGGTTTTTTTTCATTTTATATAAAACAAAGACCAGCTACAAGGGAGTGTAATGTACAGAGATCCCAAGACTTGCGAGTTTCACTATACATGGTATGCTTTTCTGTAGTCAACTCTACCTTGAGAAGGTAAGGGTTTTTTTGTTGTTGTGTTTAATTACAGAGAGAAAGGGAGAGGGGGGAGAGAAATAGAGAGAGCCTACAGAATAGCAAGTATACATTTTAACAACAATAATTACTTAAAAATATCTCCATCCAGTTCCAGAGCATATACAGTGAAACCCTAATAAGATCACATCATTTCATTAAAAAAAATCAAAAACGAAAAAGAAAGCAAAACCAAACATGTTAAGAAGTTTGCGCTCACAGTTTTCGAGTCCCAGGTCAAGTTTTAAACCCTATTTCCTTTTATTTCTGGTGTACTGACCCCTCCCCAACATAACATTTAAAAAATCCAAAGTACCCTAACCCTCCATACCCCATTCCCTGGAATTTTGACACTTTTAAAGTTTCTCAAAAGGGCAATGAATAAAATTTCTGTTTAACTTGGGGAGGGGGGGCTAATACAGTGCATGCCACAGTCACAGATATCAAGATCACAATTAAATTTTTGGAGGATGTGATCCTACGAGGGGACCAGCTGCATTGGAATGAGGCAGAGAAAATCGTTCCCATATAGATCGCTTTTTGCTGGAGAAGGTGTTGTGCTGCAAAACACCAAACAGAAAAACCAAACAAAAAGAAGGGGGAAGGAAGGGGGCAGAGAGTGGGCATTGGAGAAAGGTCTTCTGAACAAAACCCTCCGATTTATAAAAACTGTCCAGTTTTATTAATTTTTTTCAATGGCTACAGAGACAACATGAGATTTCATATCTAGACTAGCTTCCTTGCGTAGCACAGCACAAACATACAACAGGTTTAAAAGAATAATCAAGCAAAGGAGGTTGAATTGGGTGCTAGAGGGTTTTGTTTGCTTCCAAAAAATCAACAACAAAAAAAGTGTCATGTACATAGAATAAATCCTTCTGCAGAAGAAGGATCTTGTCATGTCTTGAAATATTTTAAGATTTGTCCTTCATTGTTTTATGGAATAAAAAGTTCAGCCTTTTTATTGCATGAAACTAAAAATCAGGGGTGGGTCCCCGGCTCTGCATGTCTCCCTGCCAAACACACCTAGCTTCTCTTCTTGCATAATGTCTTGAGAATCCTCCAAATGGCAGCCGACTTTCTTTATCTTGGAGAAGAGGATGCGGGGTGAGGGAGGAGGAAAATCACACACTCATCGTCATGCTGGGAGAATACTGGGGAGGGGGAGACAAAGAGAAAGAATTAGTATCACACAATCAGGTAAAAACAAGACTCAAATGCTATATGCTGCAGAAGCTGTAGAAATAGGATATGCAAGATATGTGGGCTTATAAAATTATGAGGCAACATAATTGGCTTCAATAAATCAGAGACAGAGAATATGTTAGAGGTTAATGTATAGATATATAACACAATCCCCATTTCATAACTGCCTTCGGGTGGGGTGTGTGTGTGACCCAACCTGTATGCAGAAGTTTAAAAATTTAAAATACATCAATATATATAACAATGAATAAAACTGAAATGCGGAATCCACTACCCTCATATTTGTAAATGCAGTTCTTTGTTAAGAAAAACACCCTCTTGATTTTCAAGCAGAAATATGTGTAACATGAGTATCACTTGAACATGTACATTCCACCTGGAAAAGACTCAGAAATAAGACCCTCAATGATACACCCCAAAAGGCAATAAAATCTTCTGTTATAAACAACTTTTTAAAAAAAGAGTTGCTATGCTGTCTTCCTTCCCACCTTCTCTTGTCCCCATCCTCTGCTCTGTAAAATACCATTTACACCGATGGTGCATACTAAACTGTACTTTTCCTACTAGGGATGATTTTTGTGGGAAAAATCTCACACTGAGATTTTCAGGCACAACCATATTACCCACTCTCACACCCCTTAGTTTTTTGCATGTGCTCTGAAGCTGCACATTATCCTTTGCTGCATGCTTTCTGGCATAGTTCAACATGGTAACCACAGTTCACAGATTTCTTTTCTGGACTTCCATCACATACAAACCCTAATTGGGAGCCACTTGCTGCCATCTTTTTTTTTTTAAAAAATGCTAAACCACAATATATTTATTTGTTCTACGCTTTACATCTTTTCAGTTTTAGTAACTGTCTATAATCTTATTCTAGTTATAGCATAAAACAGCCATTTTATAGCGTTCACTGCTTCCTAGCTGGTTTCTACTTTCAGCAATTTAAAGCGCTGATACTAATCTTTTGGCTCTAAATGGTTTAGGCCAAGCATAACCTGAAAGACCACCTAATTCCAATGTGATCCTACACCTTGGAGGCCATATTTAGAGTGCTCTGTTGAACTGTGGGTTGCCTAACATGTGACAAGGCCTTTTCTGTCATGGTGCCCAAACTGTGAAGCACATCCATAGGAAGGTGAACCTTGCTCCTATTCTGATTTTTAGGTAGTGGGCAAAAGCAGTTTTTCATTGGAGAAAATCTACTATTGCTCTGACAAACACTGCACTTGG
The DNA here is from genome assembly GCF_028583425.1 of Eublepharis macularius. NCBI lineage: Eukaryota > Metazoa > Chordata > Lepidosauria > Squamata > Eublepharidae > Eublepharis > Eublepharis macularius. The sequence goes on along the minus strand of NC_072794.1, from coordinate 84,706,008 downwards.
AATCAGCACTGATGCACTGAATTATGTTTGTTCCTGATTGGCTTCTGCTGTTTTATTAGCTTCGTTGCTCTAGCTTTATTTTGAAGCAGTTTTAATTTGTATTTTGGTTTTCAATTGATTTTATTACCTACCCTGATTCATATCAAAAGGCAGGATGCAAATATTTCAATACATGAACAAACAGATACCCTACTCCTCTTCCACATCACCTCCCCTGACACATCAACTATTCTTTGCCAGGAATAGATTAAACATTGCCTATGTGATCCAAACCCTTTAGTATGATGAGTAGGTGTAAGAGTGACTCACGTTGTCATTTTGGAAGGAATGGAGGAAGTTGCCTCCCAGTTCGCCATCATCTCGTGGAGTGCCTGGAGGATTGCTAATGCCACTTATGTTGTTTGGAGAATTCTATGGTTGGGGGGGAAAAAACCACACATATGTGCATGATGTGAGAGTGGGTCTTTCAAACATGCTATATGGTGCATCTGCAACAAAAACTTATTGCTCTGGAAGAAAACAGGGACAACTGAATATGAGACTTGAGAGTAGAAGACAATGTCTGCATGTTATGACATGTCTCACAGAATTAACAGCAACAGCATCCTGCTTTAATGAGCTAAAAGTTGGAAAAGTGTACAAGGTTTCCAAATAAAACCCTGACACCTTATATAGACAGCAGTAGTCTGCATACACCTCTCTGTCCCTGCCCAGTCTTCAGATTGCCACTGATATTTTGCCCATCAAAGCAAGAACACGACCCAATCACAAGAGGCTTTCTTAGGCTAGCAAAATGCACACTTACTTTTGGAAGTCCATCTATGTCTCCTGACCCTTGTGAAGAAAGAGAGAGAGGGAAATCAGTTGTTAATTGGAAGAGTTAAATATCTTTGCTCTGACTTGGTGCTTCTCTCACCTAGCTGCCCCATTCTGTACAGAAATTATCCCTGCACCATTATCCCATAACAAGATGCTGCTGCAAGAAGTGATGCCTGGGCCTTCCGGGAAGCAGCTGGTAGTACATTAGTGAGCTGCAGGTCACAGCTGGGCTAATACAAACCTCTTAACATTTGCCTCTAGAAAGGGACATGCTGGGGAAACCTCAGCTGCCGTTCCTTTGCACGCACAACTCCCAGGAGCACAGCCTGGCTCACCTTCCTGCACAGCACTAGAGTAATGGCCTAATCGAGTTGCTACGGCCTCGGCTCCCTCCTGTGTGCTTCATGACACTGATCAAGATGGAGTACAGCACCTCTACTTCAGCAAGATGTATAAGGCAAGCATTGGAGGTTAATGGGTCTTTCTGCTGCTTTAATTAAAACACACACACACCACAGTTAGGTTCATGCTGCTTCCCTCCCCTTCTTTATCCATCAACAGGAGCCTGGCAAGTCTGTGACTAGCAGTCCTGCTCCCTGAATACTCTTCTGTGTTCTGACTGTCTGGAATGACAAGGTCATCTCAAGACTGGGAATCCATGGATTATGGGCACAGAACAAGTCCTCAATCTCTATTACTGCAGATTATATGCAATAAAATCCCATATTGTACCATTAACATGTCTTTTTTACATTTTGAAGGATTTGGGATGTCATTGGTGCAGAAAGACCTGAAAGCAGAAAGTTCTAGTAAATGTGAATTACCTTCCCTGGATTTTATCCTGCATATTTTCTGTAACCTTACCTAATGATCCATTCATGTGATGGGGCTCCATCCCGCCCATGCCTCCCATTGGGCCATCTGATCCAGGCCCCATTGGGAACTAAGTAGAGAGGGGAAAATAACACCATCAGTTATGATGCATTGCTCAGGTCAATATCGACATTCAATACATTACAGCTAGTACACTGGCAGCTGCAGCTTTAGAAGTCTGATAGCAGGAATGCTCTCCAGTCCATAGTCTGCTACATGTAGAAAACTGAATTTTCTTTGGGGGGGGGGGGTGAGGTTTGAAAAAAATGCCTTCATTACATTTTTATTTTGCCATTCCTGCAAGAAGCTCAACATTTATGTTTCAAGATCTTTCCACCATCAGGAAGTAACCACTGTTTCTGCTGAGAATTTATCATTGCTGTTTGAGCATGTGTCTCCTAATCAAAAGTAGACTGAAAGTGAGAGTGGTATTGCAGCTTTAACTGTGATGAGAATGACAAGAAACCAGTCTTCTGAGCAGGAGGAGAACAAGGAAAGAAGAAGAGATAATCAAATGGAGCATCTCTTAACTAGTTTGATCAGTAGTACCTTTGCTTTCAGTACTGTTTGAGAGCATATGGCAGTACTTTTAATCCACCAAACATATTTCTCAGGTGTATTGATGGCTCCAACTTCAGCCCCTCAGGTGCAACCTGCTGAGCTCCTATTGCCATCATTAGCTCCTACAAATGCATTTATGTCATCTCCTTATTGCTGTATGCTAACAGAAGGACTTCAAGATGAAAGAGTAGAAGTTCTAATAACACTACTACAACATGGTTATTGTGGATTTTCTGGGCTGTATAGCCGTGGTCTTGGCGTTGTAGTTCCTGACATTTCGCCAGCAGCTGCGGCTGGCATCTTCAGAGGTGTAGCACCAAAAGACAGAGATCTCAGTGTCACAGTGTGGAAAAGTGTGCCACACTGTGACACTGAGATCTCTGTCTTTTGGTGCTACACCTCTGAAAATGCCAGCCGCAGCTGCTGGCGAAACGTCAGGAACTACAACGCCAAGACCACGGCTATACAGCCCGGAAAATCCACAACAACCATCGTTCTCCAGCTGTGAACGCCTTCGACAATACTACTACAACAGACCTACAAAAATCCAGTGTCAGAATGTTTCAATGGCCACTCAAGATATCCTTACTTCATTTAGTTGTTACATCTGTGCTCTTCCTCCAAGAAGCTAAGACCAGTGTATACTGGAATCCTATGCGGGGTCTTCTATCCAAGTAATGGCCAGGTCTAGATTTATTTAGAACCATGGATGAAGCTCCCACAGGTGCCATCAGGCCTGTTTCTAGGCCACTCTTTTTGTTCCCTGCAGTAATCTTCCTGCTGCTCCTAACTTCCCCTGCACTGACAACTCTTGAAGCTACAGACTCACTCACTGTGTGATCCACCCTCTTCGAATGGTGGCCTCTGAGAAATGAACAGAGCACTCTGTGGTAAGTATCCAGCTTGTGGATCTTGCAATGGTTCAGTTTGAAAACATAGGTCTGACCAAATGATCATTGCTCAGGCTCCATAAAGAGCATGCTGGAGACATACAGCGATTAACAACAAGCACTTTAATGCCAAAGCAGCTGGAATTGTGTATGTATTTTTGACAAACATGCACAAACATATACTACAACTACTTTGGCTTATTCCACTGAGAAGGGAAACTCAGAGCCAGTTTCAATGAAAAGTATGAGGAGGACTAGGATTTGTGTTGGTTTTCCTTTAAATACAACCAACACCAACCAGCAGTGTGCAATGACAGTCTTGACCAGAGACTGTGAATGCTGCTGTTTTAATAAGCGTAAAAAATTAACAAAGTTGCTGAAGAGTTAATCACTTTTTGATGGTTTGTTTTATTTCTGTTTTGTAACAAATGGCTGAAATCAATTAAACTGCTTTACCCTCAACTGATGAAGTTAATTATGATTTGTTATGGTATCTGATATGTAAATTATTAGAAAGCAGACTTACATTCGACCGACTGCCTCCAGGCGGTACGGGATTAATCATTGTGTAGATGTTGTCACTTGAATTTGTCGAATCTGTAGAACAGTGAAACCCACTAAGTCAGGGTGATTAATTCATTTCTTAATTAAAACAAACTCATGCCACTTGAACTCATTCTTTTGTATTTTATCACCTAAAACTCCCTCTAAGTACCACCATTTTCTGGCTAATTTGTATTTAATGAAGATTCACAAAGTTTTTAATCAGAGAAATTCAACTGTGAAAAGAATTCTACTACTAACCAAGGGTATTGGGGATTGCTTGCCAGAAGAGGTGTAGAAAGATAATTTGCTGCCATGTGTCACTTAACACCTCAAAATTAGCCAATGCAATTATCTTACTACGGCATCATATTTTTTAAAAAAGAAGTTACACAGATAATATTTAGCAATTTTATTTTAAGAACAGAGACCTGGATTCCGCCCCCCCCCCCAACCACCAAAGCAGCAATGGACATGCAGCATTTAATCAAGCCTCAGAATGCACACACTTTGCACACACCCAAGCAGAAATTACAAGCAGGCCACGGTGACAGAATAAAAAAGGCTAGCACTGTGCCTACATTAACATATGGATTGTTTTATTATGACCTAGTCTGAAATGTAGGTCAGAGTTCTCATAAAAATGCAGGAGCAGGAAGGCCATGGTAATATTTGATGGTGGCTCCACCCCTGCAGCTGTGGTATACCACAGTGACAGGCAGCAGGCTACTTCCCCACAGCACCCCCCACCTCACCTCAGGAAGTATTTTTTTTTTTTTACGGATACGTTATTCAGAAAACATTCCGCACATTCATTTTATTATAAAGCTGGCAGCATAATGGCACTGTCCCAGACAAGAGCGGTTTCTGTAATAGGGGCAAGTGTGGAACAGCATCAAGTAGGCCAGATTCAGGCAGATGGTTAAGAGATACTTTTAAAAACTTGTCCTAATTTCTTTCAGGTACTGAGAGAGAGATCCCAGTTGGTTTCTACAAATCCCTCAGAAAAAAGGATGTTCCTTGTCAACAAGAGTACCCCTATCCTAATACATTAATTTGCATAAGGATTATTCATCAACAGGAGAGCCTGCATTTTGAGCTTTTCTTAATGATAGCAGCTTAATGATTAAATAGGATTGAAATTGCCTTCAAAGAATCCAGAGAAGGCTGATGGCATCGATGAATCCTTCTCATATGTTACTGTATTTTAAACCTTGTTAGAATTCAGGCCATCAGTCCATGCCAGAGAATGAGCCATGAGCCTGAAGACAAAACTGCTTCCTTTCCAAAAATGTGCTTTGATTATTTACCGTGCACTATTGTTTAAAAGCAAATAGCAACAGTTGCAAGAAAATTGTAACAATGTTGCTCTATATCAACTACAACTAAAAAAGAAGCCCACTATCCCAACTTGGCAACTTAATTTATTTTAATGGGGGAAAATTAGTGTTGCTTCCCCACCCACCTCCCTTACCTGCAGGGCTTGGCATGATGGGTGTTCCAGGAGGACCTCCACCACCAGGGGGCCCCTGTTGACAAGATTAAACACACATCAGGAACCACTGTGATAACATAACCTGCAATAGGTCAGCCAGATCCTGCTGCTGTCAGCAACAATGTCTCACCTTGGTGTTCAGCCAAGCATTAATCTCCCGCTAAAACCTCTGATGCACTCTTGTATAGCCAAAGTGCAATTTCTTTGTTTAAGCCTCAGGAAAAAATGAAGGTTTTACTGAGAAGTAGTGTGCGTGGGTGGGGGATGCATCTGTGTGAGATGGACATACTGAATTTATTTGCCAGTATAGTAACACAGAGCACTCTTACTATAAACTCTTAGGTTTGCTAATGAAATTGCAATTACAATTACGAATGAATACCACCTCCTAATTCTTTGCAGTCAATCCCTAATGTGAATTAAAATTACCACCTCAGAACTTCAGGTATGTTCTCATGATCATTTAACATGGTTAACTGAACAATAAACATCACTGTACCATTCACACACCTGGAACAGCTAAAGTATTTATTTCTATATATCACCTGCAATCTTGCATTACTTAGCCTACATTTAAACATACTTTGTTCATCCTCTCTGACCGAGCAAAACAAAAACTTCCTTGGTAATAACAGTTATTTTAGAATTCTGGCATCACCCACAAGTGCATACATACAACACAGGATAACACTGCCTTATATTTGAACTCACACTAATTGTATAGTCTAGAATGCACATCATTTGCTCAATTAGTTTTTATAAAGAATCTAGATGATGCCATTGTCAACTCACTGCATTCCAGCTTTTTTAAAATACTGTGTTGTATTTCTGTCTTTTAAAAGACCTTATTTGTACTATTTTTTTCCCCTTTAAACACAATTATATCACCAGTTGTCTATGTACATACAGTCCGACCAAGCAGGTTCTTCCCAGAACTACTGTCTCTTTAAATTTTCTTCTCATTTTAAAGCAGTTTCCATTTCTCAGCCTAACTGCTTACCTTCTGTAAACTCATAAGGGCTTATTTTCTGATTTTTCTCTTTGTAGCAAGAGGGACAGTTCATTATTTTTCTTTTTTATGATTTTAATTGTACAATTATGAGATTATGATCATGGGAAAAAATAAAGGTAGTGTACTATCACTTTGACCTGCAAATGAAAAAATACTAATTAAAGCCACCTCATCTCCCCAGGAAAATCAATTGCATTTAAAAAGGAATTGATCATGGATCCATTTAGGAATGTCATGGCCACTGAGAGGTAACAGGAAGTAATTAATTAAACTAGGGGAGTACAAGTGCTCACAACCCTGTAACAAGCAAGGGAAGAAACAAAATTTAAAGGGACAGTTGCAGGACCTACACTGAACAGAACTCCCAAGTAACGTTTAGTAGGACTGAGACGAACACTGCAAGATTTTTGTAGTGTGCTCTATTGAGTACAGCATGGAACCCAAATTGCAGTATCATTTATAACCTTCAACAGCACAAGAAGGTCATTACATGGAAGCAATTTATGTGTATCCCAAGTATAATCCAGTATACATATTTGTACATGCGAACGTTGACATATCTAACCACCCCTGCACAAACACATCATGAAAACAAAGAACTATGAACTTACCACGTATGTACCAGGTGATGAAGAAGAATATGGAATCTGTAAATAGATCAGAATATAGCCATTAGTTTTTGGAACACACAAATTCATGAAAAAAAATCCCTCTGTACACATTAAACGTTTTGTCCTAGTGTTCATCAGAATAAATTCCAAATTAGAATGAGTCAATAAAAGTTATCTGCATCCAGTACAGCTATGAATATAATTCTGCATATTAACTTCCTAAACTAACTAATCCTCAAAGCAGCAGAAAAGGAGAAGAGAGAGGCAATGAGACATCCCAGCATGCCTTCTGCTTAGGATGAGGTTAACTAGGTTGGCAGCCGAGTGGAGCAACTTGCTTAAGGGGGAGACAGTAAGAGAAATTAAGTATGAGAGAAAATGTAACAATGAAGGTCAAATGATATCTTTCAAGTCATTCAAATTATTTATGTAACTCATTCTTACAAACACAGAAAACTGAAACTTACTGAGTTAGCGCTGTTAGGATTGGGCCATGGTCGACCAGCTCCTGGACCCCTAGAGTTTGAGAGAAGAAAAACCTTGAGTACTGGGACTGGACATAAGTGCAATGTAATTATTTACACATCTAGAATCAGTGAGAACATCAGAGAAAAGCCAGCAGCATGGCAGGTGCCTTACATGTTAATCCCAGGCATGCCAGGCCCTAGAGAGTTGGGTGGAGGTCTCATTCCGCCGCCATAGTTCTGCAATGATAACCAAGGATCAGTCTACCATAACGAGAAGGGAAACCGGAGAAGAAAAGAGAAAAGAAAAAAAACAAACAAAAACGAGAGGGTTAGTTTGTGAAAATGAACTCTGATTAAAAAAAAGATGATGATAATGAACATACAGGCAAAATCAGCAACTTCAGAAAAGTAAAACAGGGTGGTGGCATCTCTGTTTTCTTTTTGCCAGTAGGCATTTGTTTTTTGTTTTTTTTAAGTTTTAGGAAGCCACCAAGTTGCCATCTCATGGTAGAAATACACTAGGGACACTCTAGTTGGCCAGACTTCTGGTGGTAGCCAATGTAAATCAGTAAGGGAGTAATTGCACCTGGAGAGTATGTGAGATGGTTATCATGAAGAGGGATACCAAAAAATGAACAAACAAAAAGGAGTTTCTTCCCTAGTACATGAAGCCAAAGCAGACATAGAAATGAAGTTAAGGGAGTGCTTGTTTCAGGGTGGGGAGAGGCACAGGAAGTAGCAGAAAAAATATGGCAGGCAAGGAAGTGAGAGAAATGCTTTGCTTTAAGGAATACATGGCAATGAGCAAAGGATGGGATGCATAGAAGAGCTGACAGCACAAAGGAAGAAAATTTAATTCTTGCAGAAATCTATCTTCAACAAAATACTACTAGTCAGAGAACTGCACAGATTTTATATTTTTAAAAAACAGAAACATGAAAGGAAGAAGGTAAGCTGTTCAAGGCAGAAAAAGCAACATTGCTCTCCTGTTAGCTTGACTACCCAAATCATCCATTTCTCAATGCAAAGTTAATGTAGCCCTATTCGCTTCCATATATCTAGATCTATTTATCTGAATATCCTGGGTTCCCCCTCCCAATGATCCAATACAACTGAGATACTATACTATAGCATCAAGTTTCACTTGCTTACACAACGGTTTTGCAAACCAGGTATAGAATGAGGTAAACTGACAGAAAGGGAGCCAATCCTTCATACCTGTGAAGCCTATATTTGATGGTCAAACAGTGAAAAGGCAGTTTACAGTGAAGGATTAAATGTGTGAGCACTTGCTGAGACAACTGCAGAAGCTTTATTCCTCCTTCTGAGAGAGCAGATCTAGATCTACTAGTTTCTGGCTTCTTGGTTCCTGAAAAGACAACTGAGGCTTGGCTGGCTTATTGGCACCAAGTCAAATATGGCTGTCTTCTGAGGTCTGATGCATATCACACAAAACCATGTTTCCACCCTGAGAGTTACAGAAAAACTGGCCCTTCTTTGAAAACAGGTTAGAATGGCTGCAGCTAGTTTAAGTGCTGTTGCACAGGGTGGCTTGGATCCAATGACTGAGTGCCCCCCGCCCCTTCCCACCAAAAGCAGCACCAGAAAGCTGTGGGCGCTTTGAAATGGCCTCAGAATAAAAGGGGGAAATCAGCAGAACTGTACAGTTTGCACAAGGGCAGGTTGTATACAAACCAATATGGTGACTATTGTGGAACAGCTTTTCCCACTCTATACAGAAGAGAACTCCAGTGTGACTTTGTAGTAGGGTTTATTGAATGGGGTGCTTCTTCCCCTTGTTGTGTTGGAAAGCATAGTACATATGGAAGCCTTGTCTTTATACATTTTTCACAAAGGGCTTTATAAAGACTCTGAAAATCTCACATAAAGTGGCTGTGGTTCTACCATTAGGCATCCCATTCTGATTAGCATGTCTCTGGGTATCTACAACTCAAACGCTCTGAAATCCAACAGTATATTTTTGCATATAAGCAGCTTGGTTAGGATGGCAGGCACCTGTTTTGCCTAAGACATAGAGCAGGTTCAAAACTTCTGCAGCATTCTTTATTTGGTTGATGCAACTATAACAGATGCAAGCTGTTATAATCATACATTAGGGACCGTTAAGAGCTTTGTACCCATTGCTAACAGTGGTGGCCCATTAAAACAGATAACAAAGGTACTGGAATCTAAACTTGCTTGGAACAATTGCTTGGACAATTTTATCTCCTTTGGAAGTCTGTAGCTTCAATAGGGTTTTCAGTGGCCAAATTTTTCTACTTTGTACCAGTATCAAGAAGTTCAGTTAACTTTTCTTCTTCACAATAACTTGCCAAACTCACCTCAAATGTTATACTGTGATCATTAGGATTAACTAGTTTAAATATGATGCTGAACACTAATTTGAATCTATGGAGCACTTACGCTAAACTTTTTGTTGTTGTTATTCAGTTACAATGCAGTTACAGAATTGCTAGCTTGGGAGTAAAATTAGATGCAACTTGCTATTGACCTGCTCAGTTTTTTCAGAGCTTCATCTCCCATAGTTCCCTAGACCTCTTGCCAGTTCTCTGCACTGTTTCCAGGCATGTTTGCTACCCCATCCGCTGTTGACCAGTCATCATTGGCCCTATTCTGAAAACAGAGTGTCTGCCTGGGCTCCCCATCCCCCAAGCTTGTTTACTCTAAGGTTTATCCCAATAGTGGCAGCAGAAGAACAAGTGTAAGACTGACAGTATCACAAGCCGGAATGTTCTTTGTAATGATCAGCAGCAAATCCAAGAAACTACATAATTTAATTTATGCAAACTACTTCTGTGTAGCAAAAAAACTAGACAGACTTTTTACAAGTCCCCCCCCCTTACAGTGGCACTCAGTATGTCAAAATGTTAGCAGGAATGGGCAGTTCTAAGTTTAGAAAAATGTAAAGGAAAAAATCAGCAAATGCCTTTTCAGAAGCTTATTTCCAACATTAATTCTTCACTTGGTAGGCTAACACTGAGTTTTGCTTTTGGCAATGTGGAGAGTGTTGAGGGGCATGCAGAACTCCCTGAAATTTTAAAATAAATGTGTTCTAATCTGTCATTGGCTTTTTCACAATGTTCTTTCAAATACTGAAGAGAGATGCAGGCATGGCTCAAATCTAACAGTGAGCCACGGTGTGGTAGTTTGTGAAGGAAACTCAGGCATTCTGATTCCTTCCTTTCTTGGTCTGAAGCAAACTATGGCTTGCTCTTACTGGTGTGGGGGATGCCAATGTCATAGTTCGCCTGGGGCACCAAAAATCTTGGGCCAGCCCAAAGTTTTGTGCACGTCCCTTGTACTTACAAATGGACCAGCAACAATATGTTTGCCCCACAAATCAGAATTGCAAACTACAACCACATTGTGTTTTGCAATTCTGGTTTAATGACCAGAGCAAGCCACAGCTTGCCACTTCAGATGGCAAACTATGTTCTACCATACACCAGGAGAGAGAGAACTTCAGTATATGAAGGAAAGTTAGAAACCAGAGAGTATGTGTGCACGGGTCTTTTCTCAAGGTCCTTCATGTAATGCCAAACCATGGCTTGGTGTTACAGATAAACCAAGCCATAGGCTTGCCCACTCCCTGCTCATTCATTAATTCCCTCATCAATTTCTGGGTTGCTCTAACCAGTTTTCCATAACATGCAGATTAAGTAAATTAGGTTTAACCCTTACTTCATATTATGGTCTGCAAACTCACTTCAAACCACAGATCCAAACCATGGTTTGAAGATTAATGTTAAATATAGTTTGCCCTTTTTAGATATTAGGGTAAGCTCTCATAAGGGGCAGCCTGTAACGCAGAAGTGAATTAGCATGTGAATAGGAGAAGTGGGTTGGCCAGCCCTTGAAACTCTGGTTGTCCTTCAAATCATGATTTGGAAGATCATCTGAATTGAGCCATTACATAAAAACCTGAACCTACAAGGAGAAATGTTAAAACTTTCAAGTGACTCTCACACAGAAGACCAATTCAAACCCACAATTTTTTGCTGTAGCAGACTTATAATCCAATGGGCAACTAGTTGTCTTTAGCACCCTAATGGTGAAGAAAATTTTAGCACACTTATATCACTGGCTGGAAAGGTCAAGGATGTGGTATAATTTTTACCATCACATGGCTGGATCAGCACTGCCATGTGCCTGGATTCTGCAAGTACCTGGCTTCCCATGTAGTTACATGCATACTACAAGTGAACGCAGATAATATAGCTAGCTATAACTGCTCTCAGATAAGTAAAACTTACTGGAGCCTCCCCAAAGTTTTAACATAATGAAAGAAGACAGGCACTTCAGCTGATAGGTTTCTGGAAGAAGCAAGCTAAAAGAACGAAGAGAGTGCAAGATTGCAAAGGAAGGGCCACAGAGAAGCAGCAAACCTATGAAAGAAGAGGTGTTCAGTCCACTGAGCCTCAATACCATGGATCAACACTGCAACCAGTATAAGCACATGTAATAATCACTCCCGGAAGACTCCCAGATCCATATCATATCACAACTAGACATTCGTAATTAAGAGCTCTTAGGCATTTAGCAAAGCTGTCCAGACTAAAGATTTAAACATAGAATCATATAAAACAGATACAGGCAATGACTGGCCAGTGGAATACACCTGGAAATGTTAAGTATAACTTCAGATCTCAGCCCTTCCCCCCAATTTATCCTGTAGAATATAAAAGACACTGAGTAGAAATCAAATAAATTCTTCTGAGCAGGCTAGGGGGAGGCCTTAGGTGGGTCAATCAACAGGCCTGTAATCCACAAATTGCCCGCCACTGTTATAAAGACTGAAGCAAAGAAAAGCAGAATATATTGTAACTAATTGAAATATTAAAAATGAGCTGCTGAAACACATGAAATGTTCTACTTGCAATTTTTTTCTTGTGTGTTAGCATTTTAAGTTGGATGGCTCTTTCCTGATATAACGATCCCAGTTAAATGGAGGACCATCCATTTAGACTAAATATCAAAAGGTGGAAGAGTGGGTTTGTATGTGGAGTTGGGGTAGGTAAAGCACATGAAGTACGTGACATGAAGATGTTTAGCTTTGAAACCATAGCTAGAAGGTGGGATTTTTCCAGACACACATAAACACACTAATGTAAAATGCATTACCGCTAATGGTGGGGAGAAAAGGGTTGGGTGGAATGGAAGTGCTCCCAGCTCTTCAAGCCCCTGGAGACTGCTTTGATGATGTTTTGCTCACTAACTTTGCTACTTTATGGAAGATGTTATTTGGCACTGGACAGGGTAGGAAATGCGCTGCCCAGTTTTTACCTGTGGACCCGGACCCATGGGTCCCATTCCTCGTGGAGGATTCATCCTTTGCATTGGCCCTCCCATGTTGGGATGCCCTAGTGGGAGGAAAGATCGGAAGACATTATAAAAGAGTAATGCATTTGAGAACAGCAAAAGCCAAGTGATTGAAACTGCCCACTGACACCCCTCCAGTGTCTTTACCTTGTTGTCGTGTGGGGTCCATTGAGTTGGGCAGCAAGGGCTGTGTACCAGGAACACCACCTGGAGGCTGAGAGTGGGGGGGGGGGAATCAATAGGGGGAATAAAATATTTGAAGATGCACAGTAAGATTATCATGATTGTTTCACTGCAACAATTATATAAAAAAATCAGAAAGCTCTCTCTGTATAGCTTCTGTATTCACTTTCAAAGTAATAATATTCAAGACATGGGATATTTCTGAAGGTTAGACCAAGCACAGTATTCCAAACTCAGCGTTCATCCCATAATGCAAATGTGGGAACAACAAGGTATTTGCAGGGGAGAAGTGGTGGATGAGAAGAAACTAACCCCCTTCTCTGTCAATTGATTTCCTCCTTGCAAATGCCCACAAAGCCATTCTTGGACTGTTTATCCCCAACCCAGGATCTAACATGCAGATATATTCAGAGGCGGGCGGGGTGGGCAATAGACTTTTGTAAAATGGTGAGATATTAATGTGAAGCTCTACAGATATCCTATGGCCAGTGGCATATTAGTGTCCAAAGAACACCATCATAACTTTCAGGTAAAAGGGTCTATGGTTTGTCTCTACTAATTCATGGCTCTTCAACAGCCTTTAAAAAGATCATGAAAAATTGTCTGATGATACCTTATTTTGTTGTTAACAGCATGTTCACTTTACACCAAACTTACTGTTAAAAAACTAATCTGTTTAGAAGAGGTAGATTATACAGAAGAAGTTGTTGCTTTTACTGTATATGGAAAATGTTCAGTCTAGATTAAGTAAATGTTCACTGTGAGAATAATAAATCTTCAGGAACACAGAGAAGGATCATCTCATTGTTGTTTGTGGGCAGGGGTCATTTCGTAGAAAAAGAGCTGGAGGAACTCATTAGCACAACTCATTGGCATATGCCACACCCCATGCCATTGCCAGAAGTGTTTGTTAGCATAACTGATTTGCATATGCCACACCCCTGACATCACCTATCCTGGCTGTTTTGGACCAAATCCTAGCCATTCAGGGCCGAAATTGGGCCCCAAATGGCAAAAAGGGGCTGAAAATGGCCAAAAAGGGGCCCAAAATGGTCAGGATCGGGCTGCTGCTGAGTGGGAGAGTGATCCATCACCCATCAGAGGCCCAATCCAGGCCGTTTCGGCTCCAATCCAGGCTGAAACGGGCCCCAAATGGCCGAGAGTCAAGTGGGCGGGGCCACCTGACATGTGACCTCTTTGGGGAACTGCCGGAACTGTGTTCCTGCGCATTCCCCCTCGAAATGAGCCCTGTTTGTGGGAAAAGTGACACTCTGTGGAGTTTTCGGCATGGGGTTATTTTGTCAGTTCTGGTCCCATTCTGCTTCAGTTTATTTCTGGACTTTTGCATTTTTTCTTGTGTTGTTAAGACTTTGCCTCACTTTCCTGTTTTTTTTTTAAACGTTCATTTGGGAGCACTTTTAACTTGGATCTTTAAAAAAAAAACTAATTTTAAGCAGGGTGGATTTGATTTAAATCATGATTTAAATCAGTAAGACTAGATTTAAATCATAGTTTTCTACAAAAAGACTCATTCTTGCTGGTATAACCTTAATATACAACTAGATGAAGATTTCATTTTTAGAATAACAACTGTTCATATTAGTTTTACAGTTATATAAAAAATATTGATTTTTAAGACTATTAGAAGCACATTATAGATAATTATGAAATTATTGTGAAGTGAATTGTGAGGTTTCACTTTCATTTTTACTGCTTGCCCCTCCCTCCTCACACTTAGTTTCTTCCTGTACAGATCTATTCCACTCCAAACAATCTTTTTCTATTCATTGAACTTTTTGAAACTTAGCACTTAAGGGGTTGATTCTGTGTACGTAGGTTTGTAGAACAATGGGATTAAGGTTTTTCTCAACTCTGTTCATTTTATAACATTTTTGCTGTGAAGAAGAGGCATGTGATCTCTGCAGACACAAATTCACAGTTCTGAGAACAGCAAAATCAAGTATCTGTGATAGTATCTTGTAGCTAGAGAAACTGCCCAGTAATCTTACAGAAACCTCTGGAAGAGCATGACATTGTGAATGGATTAATGGAATTTATTTACCAAAAAATTTAAACATATACAGCCTTATGATACATAATTAAAAACTAATCCTTATTTCATGATGGAATAACCTTTGGATGATAATATATTTTCCTCAAAAAGCATTTTATTTAAAAAAATCCGATTTAAATTAAAAAAATCCGATTTAAATTAAAAAAAATACGATTTAAATTTTAAAAAAATATATTTTTTTAAATCATTGATTTTTATTCACCCTGATTTTAAGTCACCTTTGTTCCTTGTGTGTAATGCTTCCTTTGGTTTTGTTTGTTCCACTAACTCCCACCAACTTCAAACCCAGTTTTGGTTGACTGGACTTTTGTCATCAAACCACGCCCTCTGCTTCCCTGCCTCTCCACCATGGAAAATGTGTGGTTTCATTTTTCATCCTTTTTTTGAAAAAATGCAGTTCTTACAGCTCTTGCTATATCACTGAAGAGGATGGTCCCACAGGCATATTTATTGTGCTTCCTGGCATGTTACCACAGGACCCACATATAGAATTTGTGGATCAACTGCTAAGAAAACCAAGAATAAGTTGAGTGTCGAAAAACCCCTGTATATGGACAATGGCTTTTTTGTGAGACCAAAAGTTGGTATAAGACATTTTTCTCTCCTGCTATGGATCTTTGATCAAAGAGGTTTTCTGACTATTCCGAAACCTGCTTGATCAGAGACCACAGAAGGTCAGAAAAACCAATGTGTCTCCAATAACAACAGTTTCATCAAACTGCCTCTCTGAAAAAGCTATCATCTGTATATAGCCTGAGTCTCAAAAAGGAAGTCCTTTGATGAAGCACTACTGATGTCAGTGTTATTTTAAAAAATTCACTTGACAAATACACTATGTAAATATATTAAAGTTATTTATTTGCCACTGGAGCAGACATTTCATCAACAAGGATTATAGGGTTTCCCCTTCGTTTCTTACTGAACCAACGTGAATAGATTATGAGGATGTGCTTGTAAGTATTAAGTACATATTTACTCATTTTGTAGGATCCATAGCACTGCTTTCTTTTCTTGCAAAGGCACACTCTGCTTAGACAACAAATCTATTTCAAGTTTACAAAATGCTTTCCATGTACTGATAAAGCAGGAAGGAGAATATAGATACTATCTCTCTCAAGGCAGCAATCTGCTAGCAAGTTTTGCAATAGAAGTTAGTAGCCAATAGGGTTGCCATCCTCCAGGTAGTGACAGGAGATCTCCCGGAATTACAACTGGTCTCCAGGCCAGAGAGATCAGTTCACCTGGAGAAAATGGCTACTTTTGGGGGTGGATTCTATGGAATTATGCCATGCCAAGGTCCTTTCCCTCCCCAAACCCCACTTTCTCCAGGTTTCACCCCCCAGATCTCCAGGAATTTCCCAACTTGGAGCTGGCAACCCTAGTAGCCAACAAGATCTGCTTTTGGAGTAGACCTCATGGACTGGGATTTTCCTCCCTTCCCTCTCCTACTGCAGTCCACTGAGGTCCTTGATCCTCAGGATCAACACAAAGAGCAAAGTCAAGGTTTGCAACGGAAGGGAGGAAATATAAGTTGAATGAATGAATAAATAAATAAAATAGCTACCTCTTCTTCTGAAGAGGGATCACTGTGACTGGATACAAATAAATTTTCTTAAAAATATGAGCAAAAAAATGCTCAAGTTGGAAGATGCTTATTGTAGCCAAAATACTGAATAGTCTGTACAAAAGCTAGAAATATGACATATTTGAAAAAAACATCAAATATTGTGTTCAGTCATCTAGCCTGGTTTACTACCATGTCTCATTTTCACTTTGTATTTCCATCTTGAGTTACAAAAGGCCATGATCGCTCTCCAAGTTTTCTCCTATAAGCATGCTTATACTTTTGTGAGCAATTTCTGTGCTCTCCCTTCTCCCTTTTAAACTCAGGTTTCTATGCACAATTAAACTAAACTGAAGTTTAAAAAACTGAATGACAAGTTGGTGGAACAGTAGTGTATGAACAATGGTATCTTCAAGGTTTCTGTTCATAAGACTGGCATAGTCTTACAATTTAAACTCAAATGCAAAACAGAACGTCTAAAATGCCCTCCAGTAGAGAGCTGCCAAAAACCATGCTATATGCTCAAGGTGAACATCTTTGAGAGGACCTTTAATTTGCAAGTTCCGCTATTACACCTAACTATGTTTTTGTTGGCATTAATGAGGTACTGAGAATTTCTGGTTCTCTTAAGTTGGATTTTAGTGGACTGCTTTTCTTAATATATTGTTTTCTGCATCATATAGGTTAGGTTCAGTGATCCACAATCTCTATATGAGCAGATCTTCCTCGACTCTCCAACAGTCCCTTCTAACCTTAGGAATATTTATTCCTGGGGTCATAAGATTCATGTTGTAATAGTTACAAGGGTTGATGGGCTACAATGAGGAGAGGAAGGAAAACTGCCCCGCCTCCCACCTTCTATCAGTGCAGTTCCACTGATGGAACAGGCAGGAACAATTTCACCCTATTTCCCCTCCTCATTGTAGCCCATCAACCCTTGTGACAATTAACTCCAGGTGAGCTCTGTGATCCAGGGAATCAATTTTCATGTGTTCAGGTTACAAAGGGACTGCTG
The DNA here is from genome assembly GCF_028583425.1 of Eublepharis macularius. Taxonomy (NCBI): domain Eukaryota; kingdom Metazoa; phylum Chordata; class Lepidosauria; order Squamata; family Eublepharidae; genus Eublepharis; species Eublepharis macularius. The sequence goes on along the minus strand of NC_072794.1, from coordinate 84,688,561 downwards.
GGGAAAATCAATGGAAGGGCAGGACAAAAACATGTTTTATAATTAAATAAATGGGTAAGGTCTTTCTGCAAGTCAGGTTTAAAAAAACTACCCTTTAAAACTAAGTTTTAGTGCATGTGCAGTTTTACCAGACTTGGGCATCAGTTATATGGCTTTGTGGTTTCTCTCTCAGTAGCTTTACAGCGGTATTTTTGATTTGAAATTTAACTTGCTCTGCCTATCCTGCATTGTAGACGAATGTTTCTAGTAATAAAATTAGCAAACAATGTACAGTACATGTGGTTAATACTTGGAATGACATTCAAGAACTTTATGCCATGTGCAAGGAGGCAGAAAAAGTAATCTAGCTTAGTTGTATGCATGCACACATAAGATATAGAAGTTTCAGCCAGCTACTATCAACCAAAAGGTGACAGCCTAGGGTGGGGTGTCCAATCTTCTGCCTGTCATTGTGCAACTCAAATTTGCTCAGGGACTTGATAGCTGCAGGGTCTGCACTCACTTCTAGAACCCTGTGCTCTAGGGAAGTAACCAACTGTGTGGTCATACTTAGACTCAAAATAATGTAGAGTGTTCTTAAAAATTACGAAAGACAAGCCTAACAAGGGTCCTGTTTTCTGAAAAGTGTCCACAATTCCCCTCAACACAAGCAATCTCTAATCATAATTTGGCAGACTGGCTTGGCTTGAAATTTAGGAATGTGCGAAATTGAAAAAACTTGGTCAAGTGCAACATAGGGAGCCTGCTGATCTACCTTCCAGCTTCCAGTTGTCCACTGGCCTTTCAGGACAATTACTGTATAGCGCAATAAAGGTACAGATGTTAGCTTTATGATGATCAGGATCTGTATGTCATTCTTCAGCTACTGCTTCTGCTATAGCAGAATGCCATACTTTCCCCACAACAGTCAGACATATTCTGTTTCTGGGGAAATGAGCCTCACCATTCCTCCACTAAGCTAGGGTGTCTGTTTGTACAGTGAGCGCAGCATACAGCATGGTTGCCAGAGTATCACAGGTTCCTTTGGACAGTGCTTCCCACAGTGCTTGCATAATTTCAATTTATTTTTAGTTGCTGGTTGTCCTGATGCAAGCACATGAATGTTCATGTAGCACTTAATTTTTTTTTAAAAAAGTGGTGAGTACTAGTAAGCTTAACTCTTCACCAGAAGAAGCTAAAAAGGGGAAGGGGAATCTTTTAAGGATGGGAGGGAGAGATTTTATCTTGGTTTTAGAAATTTTAAAATCATTTTGTAAACCACCTTGACCTATGTGTAAAGGCATGGTATATTTTTTTAAAAATAAATAAAATAAAATATTTAAAAATATTGCTCACTTAGCTATTTTCAGGCTGTATACTCCACTATAATCTCTCTTACAGCAAGCCTGAATTGTTCTCCACAGCAATGTCCTCTCCAGCCCTTCTCTATTCCACAAACATGCACCCCAGCAGCAAAACTACCTGCCATATATTACATGGTGATGGCTAGAATGAATGTAGAGCTAATGATAAAATTCGGGGTGGGGGTAAATAATATCTGGAAAGATCCCGAGGAGAGATGGGCACGATCCGCATTACGATCGAAAAAAACCCATGATAATGGCGATCGCGCTATCGTGACCCGGCGGATTGTGATCGTCCATGGCCAACGATCCAGCGATCGGGAGGGGCCTGGATCGGGGCAATCGGGCTCGGATCGGGGATCCAGACACTCAGGCGCCAGCAATCTATTCCCCTGGCAATGGAGCCAGGGGAATGCCTGATCTGTGTTTGCCCTCCTTCTGTCGCCCTGGAAACCCGAATGGAAGCCCAGCTTTCCTTGATCAGCAGGGCTTCCTTCCAACCATGGAGCAGCAAAGCAGTCACCAGTTGGGAGAAGACAGCCAGGGGAGGGAGGGGGAAGGGAGTGTTCTGTAGCCATGGGCACTCCAATCTCATCCCTGCAAACCCTGATAGGCAGCTCTGACGGCCAAACACAGACAGCCAAACACAAACACAGATGCCGCTGGCATCACCCACTGTTCCTGTATCGCTAGGAACAGTGGGGCGCCCCTCCACTTTTGCCTCCATGATCCACAGATTGGGAACGGGAGATGCTTGGTGCGGGTCGTTAAATCAGGATCGTCGCCGGCGCCGATCCACAATCAGCTTGATCGTTAATTTTTTTTTGGATCGTGCCCATCTCTAATCCCGAGTCACAGAGAGCTTCACATATCTTATCTACCCAGAATTCTTAACTAAGCAGCACACAAACTTTTGTACTTTAGTTTTTAAAGATTTGAACAATATTGTCGAAGGCTTTCACGGCCGGAGAATGATGGTTGTTGTGGGTTTTCCGGGCTGTATTGCCGTGGTCTTGGCATTGTAGTTCCTGACGTTTCGCCAGCAGCTGTGGCTGGCATCTTCAGAGGTGTAGCACCAAAAGACAGATCTCTCAGTGTCACAGTGTGGAAAAGATGTTGGCAGGTCATTTGTATCTACTCAGGAGGGGTGGGGTTGAGCTGAGTCATCCTGTAAGAGTTTCCCAGGGTGTGGAATGCTAATAGCGGGAGGCTTCACTGTATCCTGAGGAGGCAATACAGCCCGGAAAACCCACAACAACCATTTGAACAATACCCAGTCATCATCAGCATTTACAGTAGGGGTATAAAACAGTTTCAGTGAATTTCAAATCAGTGTATCAGTCAGCTAAAGCTTTAGTTGATTTAACTGGATACAGACAGAAAATTTAATCATGGAAACTGAGAGGTAAGAACACACTGGGTTATTTTAGAAAGTCATTTTGGTTCTGGTGTGTACTGTGATGGGATTAAAAAATAATTAGAGATGGCATGGCTATCTTCCCTGCTTTTGTTTATTAAACTCTTGTGATATCTTCAGTGATTTAAAAAGGCACCGATATTAAGATTTTGGCACCATGTTCAAATATAATAAACTGATTAACCATAACCTTTTAACAATCAATTATATTTTCTAATTTGTTGATGGCTCTCTATCTGGATGCGTATGAACCTACCCTTTCAAAACAACAGCTGTTTACTCCAACAGAAAGTTCAGGTGTAAAGTTAGTAGATGTGGACACACTGAAGTAAACAGGAGTAGCTTACTCCACATTAGGTTAGCAGTAAGATAGCATAGAAGTCAGGTACTGTACTGTTAGATTACTGCTGTCTCAGAAAGTTGAGCGTAAACCCAACTTCAGATATACTTATCTGAACCAGCAATTGTGCTCAACTCCAAATCCTTCACAAAGAAACATTCTTAGTTCTGTCTTAATTTTAACAATTCTATTTATAAAGCCACAAAATAGGATAATGGCATTAAACAAAACATACTGTAAATGTGTACTGGAGAAAACTAGCCATATACACTTTTCAAACACAACATACACATTTACAAAATAGAAATAATATTCAAGACTGTACAATTATTAAAAAGTTATAGCTAAGACAAAGACCAAGTATTACTATTTTTAAAATGTGAATGAGGTTTGTTTCCTACAGTAATATTATTGCAGATTTTATTATCCATACCCCTAAAGAAGGGGCTAGAACACTTTTTATTCAATATTATCTTCTGTACATTTCCAAAGGTCCCACTTGCATGAATTTAACCTACAAGCCAGAAGTTTGTAGGTAACAGTACACTTTCTGTCCTGAGGTCCTGCTATTTGCTATGTTTGTGCAATCACATTCCTTCCTGTTAGCAAAAGGCTACCTGAGATTAAGAAAGCTTAAACACACCTTGAGGAAAGAAAGAGAAAGTTGTGTCAAAAGTTATTACAACCTCAGTTTTAAAAGGTTTGTTCTTTCGTTCACATGATACATCCAAGCCTCAATTGCGCTTTAGAAAATATTTCAGCACAAAGCCTTGAGGACATACAATACCTGGTTTCCCATTCTGATGGGGGGCCGGGGACCTCCTGCGTATCTTGGTGACATAAAAGGCTGTGAACATATAAAGTCAGTTCAGTGGCTGTGTACACTTTCAAGTAATAGTAAACAATACTGCTTCTTCCCCAAAGCTGTGCCTCAAACAACCTATTTGACCCTGCTTCGTTTCTTCCCCATTCATATCCAACATCTGATTAGCAGAACCCTATTGAGATGGACTACAGGCCAACTGGACGGAAGGTCTGATACAACTTCTAAATTGGACTTGACACATTTATAACAGAATCAATTTTTTATTTAAAAATCTGTTAGTAAACGAGATATTTAGACTCTTAAACCTCTGCCTATTTTTAACATTTTTTATTTTGTATTGTTAAGAAGGCTTAATATACTTTGACATGACTAGGTGTAGTTGCTAATATTAGCACCAGAAGAATACTGACTGAACATTAGATATATTTTCACAGATTAGTAAAGAAAAATCAGGGTTGAGGAGGGAAAGATTTAAAATATTCCAGAAACTAGTAGAGTGAACATTTAAAGTATATAATGAGTATCTAACGTAGTTCAGAAAAAAATCTACACAAACAAAAGTGATATTTATATGTAAATTAGCATGTCTGAAATTTAAAGCTGCTTTCTAATTTAATGTCTGTGGAACAAACACACCCAAGAGAAATAAAGTTCCTACGGGAATGAGGTGACATAAAATTAACATCAGAGACCCAGGCCTTGAGGGTATGTAAACCTGCCATATTTCAACCACATGGGAACCACACACAGTTAAATCAGCTGAGTGTGGCCCCCATTGCTTAAAGAGTTCAATAATACAGAACACAAACACCATACATAGCAGTGCCCTGTAATGTCTTTACCTGACTGTGGGGTCCCATCATGCTGTTGGGGTTGTGAGGTGGAGGCTGTGCGTGTGGCGAAGGCTGAGAGCCAGGCGGTCCCTGTGAGGTCAGACAACAGAATATGGTTATTAATCGGGCACATGAATGTGCAAGAAAACAGCTAACTTTAACAGCATACTGGTGAACCTTTGAAGGGAACAATGTTTAATTTCTGTATGTTGTTTACTTTAAAAATAGGGAAAGATGCCTGTCAAAGAACACTAGAAAAGTTCTAGTGCCCCTATGGCAGCACAGTTAAATTTCAAAATGCAACTACAGTTCCTCCAAACACTGAAAACAGAAGGCAAACCCCTCCCCATCTAACATTTAGTATTCTCTCCACTCCCTTATTTTCAAGCCCAAATTACAATCCTGAATAATGGACACATCCAGGGCATGAAAGCTACTGTAGCATGATGGTTAAGTGGTTGGGCAGCAAATCAGTACTCTGCTTGTTCAACTCCCACAATTGCCATGAGCTCAGCAGGTGGCCTTGGGTAAACCACTCCTCTCAGCCCCAGCTTCCCACTGTATTGTGGGGATAATAACAACACTGACCTTGGTTGTTGTGGATTTTCCGGGCTGTATTGCCATGGTCTTGGCATTGTAGTTCCTGACGTTTCGCCAGCAGCTGTGGCTGGCATCTTCAGAGGTGTAGCACCGAAAGACAGGGATCTGTCTTTCGGTGCTACACCTCTGAAGATGCCAGCCACAGCTGCTGGCGAAACGTCAGGAACTACAATGCCAAGACCATGGCAATACAGCCCGGAAAATCCACAACAACCATTGTTCTCCGGCCGTGAAAGCCTTCAACAATATATCAAACACTGACCTTGTTCATCATTCTGAGTGGGGCATTGATCTGTCTAAAGGGAATATATAAATGTAATTATTATTCTGATATTTGTGACCCCCCCCCCAGGTTTGAGATCACTAATTATTGCACCACTGTCAGAACTGAAACTTGACTCAAACCTAGATGTCTATCGCTCTGTGGACAGACTAGAATAGGTGCAACGTGTGGTGGCACATAATCTGTAAGCAAACATTTTCATTGCTGAACTTTAATAAATGCAAACTGTGATCTCAATTAACATAATCATCTCCAAAATATCTGAAAAAAATTGCCTCATCCAGTTTCACACTGGAAATTGCACACATGGCATCTTAGAAATGCAACATGTCCACCAACTGTGTCCTGGCATCTGCCTGCAGTAATGCACGTTTTTATTCAAATTATGCTAATGAGGAATTTTGGGTAAACAAGAATGTTGCTTTGCCATATGAATCGTGATAGGGGTTTGGCCACCAGTCAGCCTGCATGAGCTGAATAAAACAATACATTACACCATTCTTTAATATTCTACAAGCCTTCAACATTAAATCCATTTGGATAAATGTTTGAAGAACACACGCAAAACTCACTCCCAAACAATACATTCCTATTAATTAGCAAGATTTCTTGCTGTTTTCCTGCTTGCCTTTTGGGAAGTTAGGTAAAAAAGAAAACTATCAGGAAGTTTTATAAGAACAATCTTTTTTAAATGTACATTTTCCAGCTTGAACAGGGGTCTAAAAGATCCACCATAACAAGAGAAATCTGATCATCCCCATTTTAAAAACCTTTATAAGTGAGACGACAGTGTTATTTCCATATCACTACTATAATCCTCACCAAGTTGATCTAATAAAGTAAAGGTGCTTTTAGGAAAAAAACTAGATTCTAAATGTGCGTGCTATGAAAATACTTATTTACATTAGTGGTTCTCAAACTTTCTGGGGGTTTTGTAACTCACTTGCAGAATAACTTCATGTTCCTTTTCCCCCTTCCCATCATAAAATGCAAGAATCTCACATCAGTTAATATTGAACAAAAATTACCATCCATTTTTCTTATTACTTCCAAATATATAGCATTACTCAGCAACAGGCAGTATGTCAGCTATATGTCATTGGCCATTTTGCACATTATGCAGAGTCAGACCCACATATGCCACTGAGTCTGCCAAATCCTCCTCTCCCAACTATTCTTCCTCCTCCTTCCAGGCCTCATGACTAGAGGTGGGCACGAATCGTAATACAAATTAAAATTAGGCATGAACCAGGCTGGTTTGTAGTTCATGAAAATGCGGTTCTTGGGGCCGCGTTTTCCATGAACTCCATGACTTTTTTGCCTGGTTTGTGAGAGTCGTGAGCGGTTTGTGAAGCCAGACAGGCTGGCGCTACCGATCCATTAATTCCCTTCTCCTGCCGCCCAAGAACGCCCCGCGCTGGGTTCAGCTGATCAGCTGAAGGCGGCGTGGGGTGTGTGGAAGTGACAGCCCCCTTCTCCTGCCGCCTCTGAATGGCAGGAGAAGGGGGCTGTCAGTTTCAAACACCCTGTGCCAGCTTCAGCAGCTGGCGCTGGGCGTTTGAAATGCCACAAACCATGAACTGATTCGTGAACCAGGGAAAGTTCATGGAAGTTCATGGTTTGTGGAATGCAACGAACCACAAATCACGTAGTTCGTTTTTTTTCAATTCATGCCCATGTCTATTCATGACCCACCTGCAAAAGAGTTCTGACCCTGTCTGCAGTCTTGATACACAGTTTGAGAAACAACTAATTTTATGTATTTTTAACCCTACAAATGCAGTAGTTCTGAACTTACTGGATCAGACACTCATTTAATTTTCTTCATTTCAGGAAGAGAGAGTTTATTCCAAAAAAGCAGGCCCAAACTATGAATACCCCAATGCACAGTATTATGTACATATGTTCTATGTGGATTTTTTTCCTCCCCAAAACAAAACTCATACAAATTGTAATTGGCCCTGAAAGCAAACAAGACTTTTAAGTACATTATGAGAAGCAGCTCCACACTTCAGGAAAAGCAGAGGAACAGATGTTCTATACCTGCCATGTTAGTAATTTCAACAAGTGTTCGCCTTCTAGCTGCTGCCAGCAATGGCACGGTTTGTTACCATGAGCAATTTTCTTAATTAACAGACATTAATTAGCCATTTAGCAATTTTGCAAGCATTTGTTTAGCAGCTTTCCTAAACATGAATACCACTGTGATAATGGTACTGATTAGAGGATCCCCTAATTAACAGTACAGGGAAGGAAAATTGAAATCACATAAATTTAAAAGGGGAGGGGAAGTTAATGAAAGCAGGACATATTTGCACCTGCAAATCTTTTGTACTAGGGAAACTTGAGTGCAATATAAATAGAAGAGAAAAAATTGTTAAGAGTTAACACAGAAAGATGCAAACCCTGCTCTAAACAGGAACACTCTGCTGATCCTCCAGGTTATGTTTACAGGAGTGTAGAAACTGATTTCCGTTGCATTAATAAGACCCATTGTATGCAAAGGGCTAATGTTCATTTGTTAATTTCCTTTAAATTGAGATTAAGGGCTGTTTCTTGCAAATTCTTTTTTTATTTTAGTACCGGTAGATATACAAGAACAAAGTGCATGAGCATAAGGGTACAAGAGCTTTTCAGATGTAACTTCTCCCATTAAACACACTTTCAAGCAGCAGCTGAATAAGAATTACAGAACATGACTCACTTGTGTGTCCTGCAAACCCAATACGGTGCATACACACTTCATATTATGGTATCAATATCCATAGGAGATATCTTGAAAAGCAACATATATACACCAAGAAGAGTTTATTATTTCAAGTTTTATCATGACCTCTACTTTTGACAAAATCAGAAATCTTGGCTCTTCTATATGTTCCAGGAAAACAAAAGCATGTTTTCACTTTTTTGTAATATACAATAGAATACAAAATTGTTAGAAGGATATAGTCGATAACACATTTCTTTTATCATATTCTGGAAATAATTTCTAGGGTAATAAACTTGTAGAACCTGAGAGAGAATTTAGAAATCAGCGTAATTTAAACCATAACAGAATAGGTCAGTATGGATGGTGATAAATGTTTCAAACAATTTCGCTATTTAATGCTTTTACTCATAGTGTGAATTTTATTTTAACATGCCCTCTTTTCACAGTCCAATTCTAAGCAGAGTTTAGCTGCATGATTTCCTGCCCAGGTTGAGAGTAGAAAACAGAGTTGCCAAAAAATGGATGTGGCTGTCCAAAGAGCTAAGTAGCTGCTGCTGCTGCTCATACTACTGACAGCTCCCTGCTTTCAACCATCGAGACTGCCTAAGCCCGCCGAGGTCACCTACTGGTAGCAGCTAAAGCCTAAAGATTTACATTCCAGCTCTGCTTGCAAATCAGAGTGCTCAGGTTGCTGTGGCTGCAGAATCTTATGGTATTTGCATGAGAATCCCCCCCCCCCAAATACAGCAGGATGGGACATAATATGATTCACACATGACAGTATGGGCAAGATGTAAATACTCACCACTGTAGATGTGAACCATTATTCAACATGATGCGTGCTGGCTCAGTTTAGAAGTTTTGATATAAATTTTTTTGATGGCATTCAGTCCCATATTGCAAATGGTTCTTATATAAGACACGTGTCACTGTCCCTACTTTCAAACCCTGCAATACTGAATTGGCAGTATTACCAAATAAGCAAATTCCAAAGCAAACTTATGATCTGTGAACAATGAAACATGCATGATGTATGATGTCATCATCAATTTAGTGTATCTGGGCTTGCTTCAAGTACATCAATGACATAACTGAAACCTCAACTACTCTCCAGATCTAGGCTAGCAGAGTATTTCCCAATTTCCTCACAATAATTTATTTATATAATCACGTTTGAGTTCGACGTCACATTTTTACCTCTCTGCTTCTTCCAAGCAGCTTAGGGTGATATACAAAAGGCTTATCCCATTTTATGCTTGAAATAAGTTCATGAAGTTGGTTAGATTGAGGGAATGACTCTGGCCCAAAGTCATAACAAAACAGGGATTTGATCCCCAATTGCCCTGGTGAGGTTCACCACTGTGTTCACTACACTACATTAATTGTGCCACAAAAAAGAAAAACTATTCCTATAAAAATGTAAGAATGAGAAACACTTTCTACAAAAGGCATAGTCAAAAGATTATATTACTTTGCTTCATTCATCACCTCAAGTGATAACGTAGCTTTTTCTGTGGCACAATGTAGTTTTCAAACAGAAATAATCTGCTTTTAATTGAAAAAGGTAGTGAAAAGAAAACGACAAGACCATTATCTTTCCCAACGGTGTTATTAGCTAACTATTTCAGGAAATCCAGTAGTTCAAAATACGAACAGCTTTTGGAAAGCTCAAAGCAACCATTGCACTATTCTACTCCTTCACTTATTTTTATGGAAACAATCAGATAAATCGATTCTAAAGATGAAATGTTCATAGAACTGAGAATTTAATAGACTCCATCATCTCACTTCCAATAATATTTAAGCTCTTTTCTTACTACAAAGAAAAAAATAGTGGTCCCCACACCTACATGTGCAACAAGAGAACAGACTCCAGACACATCTCAGTGAAGAATTCCTTAGAGCAACAAGATGCAGAAAGGTGTGGACTTTTTATGCCAAAGCAGTGCGAACACAATGGGAGTGCTCTCTCAACAGTCGTTAAGAGTTCAGACTGGACTACAGGACTGTATACTCCTTTCCCAGTGCAAATTTCCTTTGAGTGCCCATCAGCACCAACATGAACCACAGTTAATGCTAACAAGAGTCCTATTTTAATCAGGTTGTGCACTAGCTTCAAACTTCAATTTTTAAACCTGGATAAAAGGAATACCTGGTTAACTTTTACCACAATTAATGTAAGCTACATTTAAGGCACGTGGAGGGATGTTTGCTCAAGAGAGAGGAGAAGCTGAGACAAGGGAGAATGTCCAGTTGTGAGATATTCCCACTTTTCTTTACCATAGTTAAGAGAATAGCTAAGCCTGCAGTTTGGGGGCACAGAAAGGTAGAGTTAAAATATTTTAATAAATAAACCCTCTCATTCTCTAAAATGTAAAATTATCAATGGCAATTCAACAGTGGATGGTTTCTCATGTACTGTAAGTACAGTATGACCACAATATCCCATTTTGTAGTGAATTAAGATTTTTTGACAAGTACAAAAAGGTCTTTTTGAGCTCAAACATAGTATGCATTTCCTGATTAAACTGAAGTTAAAAACAGAATAGATATTCATAGAGAAACACAGCATGTCCTAAAAGGATGGATATGGATTCAGTAGAAGGAAAAAACATTTACAATGAATATGGCAGGAATAATATTCTTGAAGAATTTAAAGACCAGGTAAGGAACAGATTTGCAATAATAAGTTTAATTGATCGTGAGCCAGAAGAACTATGGGCTGAAACTAGAGATATTATCAAGGAAGAATGTGCAAAGACTATTCCTGTAGCCAAAAGAAAGAAGAAGCCTAAACAGATGACTGAGGGAACTTTTAGAATTGCTAAAGATAGATGAGAAGAAAAGCAAAAGGTGACAGAAATAGGATCAAAATTCTAAATGCAGCTTTTCAGTGACTTGCATGCAGAGACAAAGAACTCTATTATAATAAGCAGTGCAAAGAAATAGATAAAGGAAGAACAAGAGATCTGTTCCAAAAGATCCGAGAAGTCAAAGGGAAATTCAAGCCACAGCTTGGGATGCTGAAAGATCAACATGGAAATACAGTATCTGATCAGGACAAAATAAAGGAAAAATGGAAACAGTACACTGAAGAACTATACAAAAGAGATGGAAGGATGACAGATACTTTCAACGAAGAATCTTTTGATGAAGAACCAGAAATCCCAGAAAGTGAAGTTAAAGCTGTACTCAAAGCAATTGGGAGAAACAAAGCACCTGGAGAAGATAGAATACCAAAAGAGCTACTTCAAGCTACAGAAATGGAGTCCATCAGAATCTTAACAAGAATCTGTCAACAAATATGGAAAACAAAACAATGTCCCGCAGACTAGAAACACTCAGTTTACATTCCAACTTCAAAAAAGAGGATGCCAAAGAGTGCAGCAACTATCAGACTATTGCATTAATTTCCCATGCAAGCAAAGTGATGCTCAAAATTCTACAGCAAAGACTTTACCACATATGGAACAAGAAATGCCAGATGTTCAAGCTGGATTCAGAAAAGGAAGAGGCACCAGAGATCACATTGCAAATTTATGATGGCTAATGGAACATGCCAGGGAATTTCAGAAGACAATCAGCCTGTGTTTTATAGATTACAGCAAAGTTTTTGACTGTGTGGATCATGAAAAGCTGTGGAGAGTCTTAAAAGAAATGGGGGTGCCACAACATCGGATTGTTTTGATGCGCAACCTGTACTCTGGACAAGAGTTTACTGTCAGGACAGAATATGGAAAAACAGAATGGTTTCCAATTGGCAAGGGTATCAGACAAGGATGCATATTATCTCCCTACTTCTTTAACCTCTATGCAGAGTATATTAAAAGGAAAGCTGGATTAGATCTAAAAGAAGGTGGAGTGAAAATTGGTGGAAGGAACATTAACAATGTGAGATATGCAGATGACACTATTTAACTGGCAGAAAACCAAAGACCTGAAATGACTACTGATGAAGGTTAAATGAGAAAGCACCAAAGCAGGATTACAGCTAAACATCCAAGAAGACAAAGGTAATGACTACTGAGGAATTACACAGTTTTAAAGCTGACAATGAGGAAATTGAAACTGTTCAAAATTTTCTATTCCTTGGCTCAATCATCAACCAAAAGGGAGACTGCACTGAAGAAATCAAAAGAAGATTTGAGACTTGGAAGAGCAGCTGTGAGGGATCTAGATAAGATCCTTAAAGACAAAGATGTCTCTCTGGGAACCAAGATCAAGATAATCCAAACTATGGAATTCCCCATTACTATGTATGGATGTGAAAGCTGGACAGTGAAGAAAGCTGACAGGAAGAAAATTGATTCACTTGAAATGCGGTGGTGGAGGAGAGTTTTGTGGATACCATGGACAGCCAAAAAGACTAAGTGGGTACTATATCAAATGAACCCTGAATTTTCCCTAGAAGCTAAAATAGCAAAACTAAGGCTATCGTACTTTGGTCACCTCATGAGAAGACAAGATTCTCTAGAAAAGTCGATAATGCTAGGAAAAGTGGAAGGCAGTAGGAAAAGAGGAAGACTTAAAATGAGATGGCTTGGCTCAATAAAAGAAGCCACATCCTCCAGTTTGATTGATTGATTACATTTATAGCTCTCCCACCCCACACGCAGGCTCAGTTTGCAGGGTCTGAGCAAGGCTGTTAATGATAAGACATTTTGGAGGTCTTTCATTCATAGCATCGGAGGTGGCTTGATGAGACATACACACACACACACACACACACACACACACACACACACACACACACACAGGAAAGGATCTACTAAAGTTCTACTAAATGATTGGGGGGGGGGGAATCCTAGATGTAACCTGGATGCAGGTTCAAATGGCTGAAAGATCCATAAGGAGAGGAGAACTAGGCACAAAAGATCTATCATTTAACATAATTATTTGAAAAAGGTACAATCAACAAGTGACATCAGCAAAAAAATTTTTTTTTAAATTCCATGGAGGTTATAGTAAAGCTTTCCTCCCTCAGAATTAGCTTCTTGCACTGGTGGAAAGCGCCTTACTATAGTGAAGCAGAGTTACTAGACAGAATTCCTAAATATATCGTATAAGGAGCAAGAAATGAAATGGTGGATGAAATACAATGTTGTTAATGCTAAGAAACATATCTGCAGGTGGGAGGGATGCTATTTTTGTTTACTGGAAATGTGGTAAAGGAGCCTAATGAATGTAGGATTTGTTGACATTGCTACTCACCATTTCACACTCTCCCCAAGGTAAGTGGGAAGTCACTTAAAACAGCAGAACAGCCTTTGTAAGTTTGTCAAAAAGAGAATGTAAGCTCAATTTCTTTATAGATCCATGTTCTAAACATATGCATCACAGTTACTAAATAGGAATATACAGTTGTTACCTTATTGATCATGATCTGACCAGGATACCACCCCATTTGCAAAGTGCATAAATGTTGCCTATGCACAGAATTTCTGATATTTGGTGAAACAGTTGAAACACTTTCCAATCAGATAGCTATTTTTGTGTCTCACTATTGGGGTTCAGTTTCTTAGGCAGTGAAAAGAGAGAGCGATCTCAGCATCAGCAGATATGTTATGACATAGGGATTGTCCAACTGGAAGATTTCCCAAACAGAATTGTCTCAGCTGGCATTTTTGTGATCCACATTTCCACTTTCAGCCAATCATTACATAGTTGATTGACTGATTCTGTAATCTTGTACACTATATATGCATAGAGGGTAACATGTGTAGTGGTGATGGATTGTGTTTGATATGCATAGGACTGAACATGGTAGCATATTCTGTATGTACACAGCTTTCAATATCCATTATCAGAAATGTTCAAAAAAACATTATTCCCAGCTATAGGAACTCAGCCTATGCACAGGTTGTGAATGCATATAAAGACAGGGTCAAAGCTAGCACTTGATCATGAACGTGGCCAGAGAACTAGATATCACTTCTCCCTATTGTAAGGATGCCAGGCAACTCTCAAGAGACTTCACTTCATGAGTAAAAGTTCTTTATTGATAAGATGCCAGTATCCCACGCTTACGCCATCTTTGCTAGGATTGGCAACTACAGACAAGTATCACGCAGATATCGGTCCCCCAAGGCTACTCCTAATCCCCCCCCTCTCATAACAGTTCTCTAACTCTGCATTCAGGAAAACAGGCTGTGTGATTCATGGACTGCTCAAGGACAGCTCCCAGGCTCAGGAGAGATTACAAGCTCGGGAGAGATTACACCAGGAACAAACATCTTTTGTTCTTAGTTTCTTACCCTGGGTTCAAATAACAGAAACACTCCAGAAACACCTCAACAGCATCAGCTTCAGCTGCAGGGGTGGGGAGTGGGTGGGTATTGAATATGACAGGTGATCCTGAGCACCTGACACCTATGTACCTTGCCCCATTCACTGTAGACACAAGTCTTAATTTCCTGAGCTCTTCAGTTATCTGTGGCTACATGCATGGTAGAAAGCAAGGGAGACTCTTCACTTGCAGGCAAATGAGGGCATTACTTTGCTTTTAGTAGATGGCAGGCAGACTGTGGAGATGAGAAAGGGATAAAAGTCAGAGGCCAAGGCTTTGCCTTGCTGGCAACGGCCATGCAGAAAGGGGCCTAAAAAGTGTACATTCTCTCTCTCTCTCTCTCTCTCTCTCTAACACACACACACACACACCCATGCACCTCCTTGATGATGTCACTTTTGGTGTCACCAGAAGCAACACCATTGCACCAGGGCAAAAAAAAATGTTTTAGGCCGATTCATAAAGAATCAACCCTAGCATAATGATGTTCCTTTCAGTTGCACCGGAAGTGATATCACACACACGCCCCATGTGGGTGCGCACACTAAAGTGCCTGCCCCCTCCCACCATCCCCCAACCTCTCAAGGGTTGCCAGGAGGGATCTGGCAACCCGTGAGAGGTTGGGGGGCCTGGCAACCTTATATATATCTTAATGTCTGTAACTTCAGGTAAGAACACTAGGCATCCATAACTGGTACAGGTAAGGGGGAAAACAGGCAAACTTTCCTGTTTACCAAAAGGAACAACTCTCGGAATGATTTCTTAAAACAACTAGCTTTATTTCCAGAATTAAAGAATCCAACTCACATTGTTAAAACAAATGATGGCACTCAGAATCAAACTTTCCCCCATACCATTCTAACAAGCCCCATTTATATTCAATTTAATTGCTCAAGCCCATGTTAACTCCTGTTAATAAAAACTGATATTTATTTAAACTTCTATTCAGCCTAATTTTGTTCAGCATAGGATTCTGAGATGGCTTTTTAAAAAGATCAAGCCAGTTCCACAGAGGTTTTGTCTAGGAATGACTGTTAACCATAGTAATTAACAATGGACCTCCTTGTTCAGACCAAAACATTTTTTCCCAGAGCAACACTGACAGGGACCAACAAGGATGGCCAACAGTACCATGCCAAGCTTGTGAATTATCAGAGGAACCTTGCTGTCCTTTGTGGACTATCTAATACAGCCAAGTCATTCCAAGTTTTTTTTTTTTTTACAAAAATCATTTGACAACATGGCATTGGTTAACCATGGCATCCATTAACACAGGAGGCACTTCTCAACATATCCTTTATCAATCCTGGTGAAGTGCTCCATAAAAACCAACTGAGTAAAGCAAAACAGATGTTGGTGAGTCTTTGTTCTACATTTTGACAGACAAATGGGCATTCTGGAATGCCTTCTTCGGGCACTGGAAGCAGGAAGTTGAAAATATCTTGACTCAAGGGAGCCCCATCTTCAGAATGGAATTCAGTCATTTACTTTTAGCATTTGTATGCCACCTTTCTGCCTTGCTAACAGGCTTCCAAGGTGGCTTACAACAAGGGACAATTCAGTTACAATAAATATAGGCGGTGGAGGTGGGGGATGACTAACTGTTAATGGAGTCCTCTTGCTCTGATTGCAAAGTTCCACAAGGGACATGGCCCCAGCTACCTGTGCCACTTGGAAGCAGAAACAGATAGCGCTCAATGTTTTCATTCTGAGAAGGTGATGCCAACTGTGCTCACTCCAGTTCTGAGATGTTACTATTGTTCTTTAACCGCTTTCCCAGATGGGCAAAGGCTCTCTGCTCTTAAATTCTTGTTCTAACTGTGCAGAAGAATAAATATTTTGCGAAATGGCAGGCTGGGTGGAATTGGATGAGGTGAGACAGAATGTCCCTCTGCCTGACTCTCACATTAATGGAATCACTTGTGTTATGAGTGCCATTTCCTAGTCTTGAGCACAAAGCTACTGTGCTCCCTCCCTGTTCCTTGGGAAGTAGGACATACCCAATGTCTTCAGAACTTCAGATGTACCACAGCTGAGACCAGGAGCTAGTGCAGACCTTATGTGGAGCTAGTGCAGAATGCTGCAGAAATGAGGGAGGCTGCCTCTGTGACTTGGATCCAGCTTGACTTGATCCACCAGAGTGCTTCCACAGAAGAGAACTATTTCTGCTTGCAGAGTGTGATTTTTTTCCACCGCCCCTCTCCCATTACATCCCAAAATTCAGCACAGGGCCTCCAACTGCAGAAACAACGGGAAAGACATTGACCACCTCCATACAGGAAGTAAAAGGAAACTTCTCACATTCACACTTAAAACCATCCTGGATGCCATGAAGGAGTGATTGCAATGGCTTGTGCGGCTTACTAGGGCACAAAGGTATTATACTTCTGTATAATGGTCCCCTACAAGAGGAGGAGAAAAAGAATGCTCTCCTTGAGCTTGTGTGTCTGTGCACCAGTTGAACAACACTCATGCAAAGAGGGGAGACAAAGCATGCAAAAACCAGCAGAGATCTTACCTTGGCCATTTTTAAAATTAGGTAGCACTAAACAGATTGCCATCTGGTGCTTCCTAGCCTTAGATTGAGAGAAGGGAACCCCTTTCCTAGAGGTAAACTTACTTCCTATTTCCTGTCTGAAGTGTCCATTTCAGGAATGTTCTTCTCTCCATTTCCAGAGAATCATGGAAGAGATTTAATATACATTTACAATCAAGTATGTCATCTCAAGTGTGGGGACCCTTTCCTTGTGGTCACAAAATGTTCTACAATCCCTCATGGAGACATTAAGAGTGATTCTACTCAAATTACAAGTTTTAATTAAAAAGGGGTCAAAAATCAATTTCTGCTTTTAAACTAAACTGATTAGCAAGTAGGTTATTGCAGTTCACAACAGTAGAACATTTCCTAATTCCTTAAACGAAGGAGACTGGCATTGAAAGAATGTTCATCTAAGCATCTAGACAACAGCAATGGTCCTTTATAGGACAAATGCCTGCTTTAACCAAACAATTCTCCCCACTGGAAATCAAAAGTAATGATTTGGGCAGGAAACACTACTGGTTAACTCAATCCACTTCCCAGATGCAGTTTGTGTGTATGAGAGGAGAGGAGAGGAGATAGCTGGAATAATATACCAGTGCATGCTGCAAGAATGCGAGAAATTATAACACACACTCAGGAAATTCAAGACTCTGAAGCATTTTGTTGGCAAACGACACACAGCAATAAATCAAATCCTCATGGTCAAATTAGCTTGCAAGAATAATGCTCATGACAGCTACCTCTGGATAATATAACTGCAGATGTATAGCACAGGCACACATCTCAGCAAAAGTGCTGCATGCTCTTTCTTTCAACTTGTTATGCAGCAGTGGGAGGAGCTGGTGGCTTGGGGCTGGGCGAGAAACAGCAACAAGGATCTGAAAACATTTGCTACTTCCTGTCTGCTACCCTGGGGCCACTAAAACCGCCATGGATAGATATAAAAAAATGACACTTTTCCAGTCCACCCTCTTTTGGTGCCCCACAACCAAACTGCCCCCTTCTAGCTTTTATTACTCAGCTTAAGACTCATTTTCTACCTTCTCTTAAAAACAAAAGGAGAGAGAGAGAGAGAGAGAGAGAGAGAGAGAGAGAGAGAGAGAGAGAGAGAGAGAGAGAGAGACCTGAATATTGTTATCTTTGTAAATATTTGCAGATGTTGTATGGTCAGGGAGAACTGCAATTCAGCAGAGAGTCAATGCTCTCTCTCTCTCTCTCTCTCTCTCTCTCTCTCTCACACACACACACACACACACAGATCACCAATCAAGCACCAAACTGAACTGCCTGCTAACATTGGTTTAAAGATTCAGAAGACAAGCAGCCCATGGGGTTGCTTATATATGGAAAAGAACCAAAATCTTTGTTGGAAATTTACTCACACTAGGGTCATTACACACATTCAGATTATTGCAAAATAAAATCTAAATTTCATTGTTTTTGCATAATCTGCATTTTATTCCTCACACAATTATACTGTGTTTGCAGGGACTTTGCATATTCCTATAATAAAAGCCACAATTATTTTGTCTCTAGGAAAATACAATTGTTCCTGAAGGCATTTATCACAACTGCTACTGCCATGTGGAATATAGCTGTGCAAGTGCTACAAGCATCTATTTAATATTTTACTGACATTAATGTTGATGGCAGACACACACCCACTGTTGCACAACGATCCTCTACATACAACTCCAGCATAGAAACCTACATTTTTAAAGCAGTGGCTTCAGGCACACCAAAACGATTCCCTTCTACACCAGCACTGTCCATCTATTGTGAACATCTAATTGAATTCTTTTTTGTATTTAATGCTGTGCATACCAGATTAGGACAAGAGAAATACGCAAGGCATGAAAGGGAGAAAATAAACTACTTTACAGTGTCATATAATGGACAAAATGTGATTGAGACACATTTTAACCAAAAAGTAGAAAGATTTGCTCCACTGTACTGGGTATGATTCAAACTTTAAATCAATGAATAACATTCCACATGCATTCCAAATTTGCCTCAGGGATTGAGGCAGGCTGCTGCTAAGAGTTTTTCTGTTCAAAAGGTAATTCCTCCTTGACCCCCCCCCCCTCAATTCAACAGGAAAAATACTGAATAGTAGCTGTAGGTTGGTGCTGAGCTTATAAACTGTACCATGTAAAAGCTTAAAATTAAGTGGCCTTGGATTTAGGCCACCTTGTAAGGGGTATCTCAAAGAATACGCTACATGGGATGGGTCAAAAACTTCCAATACAAAATTCTGAGTTCTCTGAAATAAAATAAGAGCCTTTACTGAGATGCAACACAGTTTGTATGCATACTGGATTTTTGTTTGCAGCTGAGAAGCTGAAGAAGTCATAACAGCAATAATTAACAATTTAATACCTTAATGTTCTCCTAATATTCTCTAAACTTTATTAAACAGTAAAGCACTACCTCAGTGGTATGAAATGTAGCTTCTACACCAAGTCTGTTCTACACTTCTCGAACTGTAAATTTTGTCAGCCTCATGTGATCAGATGTCAAAAGCATGGAGGTGTCCCATTTTTTAAAAAAAATATACATTGATGTGACACTGTTAGCAAGGCTTTTGCTCACTTTGGGAAAAAACATATAATACATTTCTGGAAAAGGAGGTATTTTATAAGTATTTACTGATGCTGAAAAAGAATGTTGTGGCATTGCACGGATTACAGAACTCCAGGAATACCATTAAAATTATGAAGCCTTTATTATGTGGCTTCTCAAAACAAACTCCAGTTTGGAACAGCTTGAATCCAAGCCTAATTTTCTGCCAGAGGAAAAGGCACTTATGGCAAAAAAATCTGGGGAATAAAGGTAATTTTTGCTCCTTTCCCCCTCCCAATGCAGACCCTCTATCCTATGTGCCGTGGGGCGGGGGGTAGCATTATGATTAATGCAGTGGGTTGAAGCAAGAGAGGTGACCCAGAAATGATCTGTTTATCTTATTGAACTCCACCCATGCTACTTTGGATCTAAGCCAAGATCCTTTGTTTCATCTCATGAACTAGGAATCTATACTTCAAAAAGAAACAACTGGACAGCAGCAACAGTTGAAAACCCAAGCTTCTTGCATGCATGCATGGTATTTCCAAAAAAGGCTCTGTTTAAGATACCCTGGCAGCAGAGATGCAACAGAAGGCATCTTAGTGGTTGCACCAACACTTCTGAAGTCTTGGTCTATGAAGGCTCATCTTACTAGAGCAGATGTTTAACAAGGACATTTACTTTAATAATATTTGTGATGTGCTTAAAAATTAAAACAAAATTAAAAGACATAAAAAGAAAGGCCCTGCCCAGAAGCCTTACAATATGATTTGAACAACCCTTTCCACAAACTGCCTAAATGTAAAGATGGAAAAAAAGGACATGAACAATAGGATAAACACATCTCAAATTTTTTTTTAAAAAAAATGATCAATTCAAAATGTGATGAAGGACAGTTGTACAGATATCATGGACAGCCAACAAGATAAATAAATGGGTTCTAGATCCAATCAAGCTTGAATTCTCCCTAGAAGCTACAATGTCGAAACTGAGGCTATCCTACTTTGGTCATATAATGACAAGACTCATTGGAAACAGGAGGGCTGCCAATCCTAGATGTGTATCATTGTCCCATCTTGCTGTAGAAATGGTCAACTCCCCATATCTTGTATATTCTAGGTTTTTGTGATTGGTAAAAGCATTACTGGGATTTCCCCCCCAATTGTATTATCAAACTCAGATGGTTTCAAGAAAGACATGAAGGTCAGGTGCTTGCCCAAAAACAACAGTCACAGATCTTGGCGACCATTTCATAGCATATACTTAACTGATAAGGTTGGCAGCCAATACAACTATAACTTACTACTGTCGTATATTTACTAGGTATGGGTCAGTCTGCTTCCCCCTGATATTTGCATGTGTAGGTTTAATCTCATGGGGTGGCATTGCTGCTTAGTTAGTACTGTTTGCTGGCTAAAATAGACAGCATGAGCTCCCTTGTCCTGAAACCAGTTGTTCCTATCCCTGTATCTCTTTGTTAATAAACTGATATTCTTTTGAGCACATCAGTCTCTGCTGTATGAACCTATGTGCTGGAACCTGAGTGAGAACCCTAATCCTGACCTACAATCAAAAGGGTACACTACAACTACATTCTATTAATACCCCTGAGTAAACATATTGAGGGTTTTGCCAAATACAAGGACAGTTATTTGGTCTGGATGGGCATGCATAAGCTATCAAAGCTACTAGCAATAATATTAATATTTTTGTATTTCACAGTATTGGTTCTCAAATGCTTATTTGCAATCATAGCAAAATTCAATGCATTTTCCAGTTAAATTATCTGAATTCCAATTCTATAACTGCATCTATGATGTATCCCTGCAGCTGTCAAAAAAGCCAAGGAAGGCAACAATAGCAAGGTACTTTCTTCAAGAGATAATATTACAATAGGAAATGTTTCATCTGAGGATCTAGCAATGAATATATCTAATGCCACTAGTGTTAATATGTTCAGCCTGTTCCACTAGTAGCATGGCCACCAATGCAATTGTCTTTAATTACATTTTGTTTTAAAACTACCAACAGTGTTATTAGGTCATACATCATTTGGATACCAATATCTTTTTTAGAGTTTTTCTTTCAGCATGGCTGGTTTCAATAACCTTAATTAAAGGGAATATAAAAATACTCTTTTAACAAATACCACAGACCTGCATATTATTTGTTATTGTCACTTAACTAAATTAAAGTTTCTCTTCTATGATGCAGCTCAATCTCTCAAAGCTGTTGACAAATATTCACCACAGGAAGAAGACACACAGGTCACAATCACACCTGTGGCTAAATGTATGTATTTCAGATACAGAACAAGATTTAGAGGCAATGGGTTTCTGTGAAAAATTCAAGCATTATTGGGAAAGACTGAGAGAACAATAAAATGCAGCATAAAAACTCTCCAACAGGTAATGTACAGACTCATGGAGGTATCAGCAACTTATACTTAGTGAGATGAATACATTCCACATTTTCATTTGTTATACATACCAACCAGAGACAAAAAGCACTAAAACCATAATTTGCTATTATTCAAACTGTCTGAAATTGGAGAACACTTCCCTTCTCTGTTTTAAAAATGATATAATTTTAAGATGTTAATAGGGAAAATTATATCACCAATAAATTCTTTATTGGAGAAATTCTAGAATCTTTCATAAAAGAGCACAGGGATGTAGTGAAGAGACTTCTATCAGCAAACAGCCAAGATTCAAGAGGCATTTTCTATAGTAGCTGATAGCATCATCTCCCCCCTACTTAAGAACTCCACAGTTAATCATGACAACATTAACAGTAGGTGAGATGCATATTAAAAGGCATCAGGCCCTTGCCTTGCTTTCCAAAGGATTAATGTTCTACTTTTAACTCTCAAACCACACACACAACACTCAGGAATGCAAGCACATTTTTACAGCCCTAATGACAGGAAACTTTTGTCATGCCTTGCTCCTTGGGTTTAGCATATTAAGAGCGGAAATTAGCAGAAAACATAAGAAATGTGCAGCATTCAGCACATTGGGCATTAATTGTTAGCCGACTTGTAATACATGCCCAGCAGACAAAAGACTGGGGAAGGCCTAATGTGTTGACCAAGGTATAAAAGGACCCAGTAGAGGATGATGGATCCACAGACCTGGTTATTAGTTCTTTACAGGAACTAAGTTCTTGAGGACTCAAATGTTTAATTACAAAGTTTCCTTTTGTATATCAGCTAAGATTTTTTAATGAGGATTCTGAAATAAGGCAAGAACATCTTTTTGTTGAATTAATGCTAATTATGGGCAGGCTGGTTGCTAAGTTCTGCTCGGTTGATATTTGAATAACATGATCCACAGGATAAAAAGGAGAGACTTTATTTTGGATCATGGAGTTGGACTGACTGAAAATCACTAAACAAGACCAGAAATTCCAAGGTTAGTCTCACTAAAAAAAAAAATGGAGGAATAGCTAGATTTGTTATATGTGATTTTCCAAAAGGGAAGTCAACAACAAGAAGACCAAATCATTTGAGATTTGTGACTTTTCTTCCTCTTTCTCCAAACAACATAATTTTTTGGCCGCTTGCTGCCTACTGAAGATTCCTAATGCAGGGAGGACAGCACAGTTATTTTGCCTGTTAACTGCTTACCTTAAGAATCCAGGTGATAACAAGAAACTTAGTGTCTGTGCACCCTTGCTGAAAATGTCTTCCAAAGCTAGTAGATAAACTCTAATTTAACTACAAACTTTCAAAAAATCACACAGAACTGAAGCTATGAAACAAGGGACTTCAGCATGGCAGCTTTGTTGTCTCTAAATGAATCAGAAAGTTCTCCTCCTTTATACTCTTACTTTGTAAAAAGACTGTAACTAATTTTGTCCAACTAATTTCAAACATCACTGACAAAAAGTAATTGTCAGCTTACATAATGATGTAATTAACTTTTTTGTTGTGTCATAAATGGCTCAGCAAAAACTAAAGTATCAGACTTGCTCAAAGTGTCAGGAAATAAGGGAACACTGTGTAGTTATTGATACACTAACCTATACTAGACTGGCTTATTATGACTACAGGCTTATGACTACAACATTTCAACATGGTGGCTATCTGGATTCACTCAGGTGTTGCTAACTATGTTAAGTCTGAAGTTCATTTAGAGAGACATAAATGGGTACATCCCATTTTGAGAACCAGTTTTGAGAACCAGTTTGATGTAGTGGTTAAGAGAGATTCTAATCTGGAGAACTGGGTTTGATTCACCCAGCTTGAAGCCAGCTGGGTGACCTTGGGTCAGTCACAGCTTCTAGGAGTTCTCTCAGCCCCACCCACCTCATAGGGAGTTTGTTGTGGGGATAATAACAACATACTTTGTAAACCACTCTGAGGGGGCGTTAAGTTGTCCTGAAGAGCAATATATAGATCAAATGTTGTCATTATTATTATTACTTTTGTATTGAGTTTACATCCACTGACATATAGAACAACCCATTAAAAACATCCCCTGAACAGTGAAAGACTCAGAATTCAGCAAGCATTTCAAAATCCAATCACCACAGAAGCTGGCCTTGAAGCAACACTACTTTCAAAGAGAATATAGACACTCTCATACGAAAGGGCTGGTTTACCAAACTTACAATGCCCCTGACAGCTCCTGTGCATGTCTCTGGCTGGGCTCGAATTTGGCATTCTTCGCTGGCAGCAACCAATGTTCAGTCTGTGCCAATTAAAATGTCACATTTAAAAAATGCCACTGTGTGACAACACTGCATGTAGCCATAGTTTTTCCTTGGTTCATCTCATTTGCATGGACAGCCATGCTATTTCCTGCCAGGAACATGCATCTATAGATAAGGCAGTACTTCTCATACCAATACAGAGAGAGGCTGTCCTGGCTCCCAGCTCTCCATTTCCAGTATTGTAGGCAGTTTTGCGTAAGCGAACAGGCCTGCAAGAACATTCTCTGCAATCTTGCTGCATTCTTTTGGAAATTCATTGCATGGCTGCAGCAACCATATAACATCTTCAAACTGACAAATGTGTGACAACATAGTAACAGTAAGGTCTGAAAGTCCTCAAAGACTAAATGGGGAGAAGTGTGATGAATGATAATTTAAAGAAATATATACTAGCATTTAAGAAACATCTGTCTTTTTCCTTTATCAGAATTGCTACCTGGGGAAGCATATATAGCCACTGTGTTAAGAGAGAAAACTGAGGCACATGGGTGTGGAAAGATCTGCCCATTAACAGCACTGATGAGGTGTGAACAACTAATATATATAGAGAGAAGACTGAAAACATATAGGCAAAAAAAGGATGTTCGGGTTTACATGGGTATTGCCTTTATCTGCCCATACATAAAACATCTAACAATCAACCACAAAAGTATGTCTTCCCTGTTAAAAAACAGATTGGTTCTTCCTTTCCCATGCCTTCCACACTTCCATCCTCTAGCTATACTCCAGTTCCCATCCCAATGCTACTAAAGATACTGCAATCAAGTGTTCATTAAATAACTGTGTAATCCGCCGTGAGACTCAGAGAGAAAGCCAGTCTATAAATAATGTAAACAAACAAATAACAAGGGCTGGCTTTTCAAGTTTTATTAGGGATTGATTGGCGACACAACAGCTAAGAACTCATGTCTGAAGAGGGGTGCTCTGACTCTCAAAAGCTACACTCTGAAAATCTTGTTGGTCTGGAAGGTGCCACTGGACTCAAATCCGGTTGTTCTACTGCAGGCCAACATGGCTACCCACTAAGTAAACAACAGCTAAGAGATACCAAAAAATAAAACAAAATAAAATTCAGAAGTATAGACTCCTACAACTCCAAAACAAATTATTCTCTGCATAGCAGATCCTTAATAAGCCACAAGTCATAACCATAACTCTATATGCAAGGGACAATTTATAAAATTAAGGCTTTAGAAATATTAGATAAACTTGTGCCTACAGTAGAAGGAAAGTTGCAAACAAGATTTCTAACATAAATATCACTTTTATATAACAAACTGTGCAAATATCATAAGGTATGATCTATACATACTTGTCTACTTTGCTGCATATACAATGTGTGGCAGGTTTGTAACAGGTACCGTGCTACAACTGTTATTTGTGCACTCATCTAATGTGATGGCATGCACATGAGGGTACATGCAACTTTTTGCATGGATGTGATGACCATCTCTTGCATGATGCAATCAATACAGTCTTTCCCCACAATTAATTTAATATTTGCTTTACCACAGGACTGGGAACTAGATATACGTGCAGTTTATATGCTAAAAAAATGCATGGATTCACAGTTTAAAACAAAAAAACCCCCAGTCTGGAACACAATAATGATTTGGCTTCCGAGGTCTCAATGCATTAGGGGGCAGTGTAGGAACACAAACTTGCTAGTGCTTTGTTATGGTGCATCCCTCACTAACTGCTGATGCATAGCTAACACAGCAACAGACATTGATTTATGTTCAACTTTCCATTTCATCAGGGAGATTTAAAAAATGCTACACACGGTTCAAAATTCAGTAGGAAAATGTATAACCACCAGGTGTGTACAGCAATTACTACACACGCAACATATACATGCAGACACACAGAGGCTATAATAGCTCAAAGGATTACAGAACATTACAGTGACTTAGGCTGCAATCCTAAACACACTTAGTAGGGAATAAGCACCGCTGAGTTAATTGGGTCTTATCGCTGAGCAAATATGCCTTAGGATTGCATGGTACAACACAGTGAAACTGAGTTTGAATCCCCTGCTCTCCTTCATCTCAACCCATAAGTAATATAAAAGACAGCACATGTTCATATGAAACAAAGATCTTTAAGAAACAAACTGCCAGCTGACCTGAAAAGGGTCAGGAAGATGAAGGCATGTGCTGAGGAAAGTCTAGAACTCAGAGCCCCCAGAGGGCAACAGATTCAGGATAAACAAAATGTAACCAACATATGGAATTCACTGCTGCAGGGTGCAGTGATGACCGCTAATGGAGACAGTCAAGCAATTCATGGAGAACTAGTTGCATAGCATGGGTTGCAGGCACCCAGGACAACGTCTGACAGGTGGCTCCCCTGTCACCACACGTGTGCACGCTCCCATGACTGTGTGATGACATCACTTCTGGCAAGTGACGTCATCGCACAGGGCGCGCGCCCCCCCCCCCCCAGAGCGCTCCCGCAATTTGCCACTTGCCACCCCAGCTGCTGCAGGAGCCAGACGGCCTGCTCGGCACCGAGTGAGCTGGCTGCCCCGTCAGCGCAGCAGGTGCCCAGGGCTGTGTGGGTGGCCTCCCAGCCCTCCCACGCAGCCACCTGCGCTGCTGCCACTGGCTCCATGTGCTCCTGGCCAGCAGCAACTGCAGGAGGGCCAACTTGGCAGTGTCCACCAAGCCAGCTGCCCCATTGGCATGGCAGGTGGCCAGAGCAGCGCAGGTAGCCTCCCAGCTCTCCCACACATCCAACCACCTGCGCTGCTGCCACCAGCTCAGTGCACTCCCAGCCAGCAGCCGTGCCCGCCACCATCTCTTTGGTGGCGTCCAGGGCAGGTGACCCCGCCCCCTTAAATACGGCCCTGTGGAGGATAAATTCATCAGTAGCTATTAGCCGTTACTATTACTAGAGTTCAAAAAGTACTATTCTTGTGAGAAAGAGGAGCAGCAGCACCAGCTGGCCACCCACACATCTACTTTCTCCTTGGAAAGAAATGAGAGGTAGGTGAGCACATTTCCAGCCAAAGCCAACACTTACTCATTCTTCTTCATTACCAGGCCACTGACTTGCCCTTTCCCTCTGGCAGAGAGGGAGGAGGAGGAGATACCAAGGCTGAGAGGGAGACTCACTTGAGGTGCTTTGTCTTTGCTCCTGACGATCCTGAACCTGCACTGCCACTCCCCATTTGTGATTTTGGGAAACGGGACAAGGAGGAGATAAGTCAGCAAATTCACTTCCCCCACATTCTGTGCTACTATGTCCCTAGGTTCCTGATATTTTATTTGATAATGCTGAAAGCCTATGGAACAGCTCCAGACTTTTTGTAACATTTTTCACTTCCTTGTGGTTTCTCCCTCAGTGATTGCAAACATAACCACAGACCAATATAGCTGTGTTCTTGGTCACTTGTCCAGAGACCTGCTTGACCCAGGGCCCATGACATAAACAGGCATTACCAGATGAACAATAAGTCTTGCTTTCCTTAGATACAACCAGAGAGTCAAACAATTTAAACAAAAACGGGAAAGGACCACACTGACAAAGTGAAAAGTTTGAGAACCACTTTTCTGCAGGATTGTTGAATGCTATAGGGGACATAATTGGGTGGGCTGATATGCATCCCAATGCTAAACAGAGAATGGGGAGATTTCAGCCATCATCATTTTTTCCTAGTAATTCTCATGGTCATTATAAAAGTGCAAAAGGGAATGTGTACAATGTTTATTTTCCTTGTTCCTCCCTACCTTTGCCTGACTATGTCCTTTCTCCTGACTGTCATTCTCCCTACTATATTACCCTCAGCAATGCCAAATGTTCACTGGTGCCTTCAGTGACTCCACCTATCCTCTCCTACTGTTTGTTTATCCCTAGAACTCCATGCCAAAACATCTACATGATATCACTTCTTTCCATCTTCTTTCAAACCTCACTTCTTCCATCATGGGTTCATCTTAATCCCTTGATCCTCTTCCCTACTGCAACTAAACCCAAATTCATTTAAGAGTTTGTATATATCTTCTGATGCTTTCCCCCAGTCTTTCTTCTCTACAGCTGCTGAAATGAGGATAAAATGGTGGAGAGAAGAACTATGTAAGCTGGTTTGAGTCCCCAGAGGCAGCATTTAAATGAGGAAAACTAAAATAAAAATAATGTAGCTAGAAAGCCCCTTGGGGAAAAAGTCTTTCAACTTATGTTAGTTTGAAAAGCACCATGCACATCGATGGAGCTATATAAATTCAAAGAAGGAGGGTCATTTGGTGTTTCCAGGGAAGGGCCAGAATGTATGTCATCTACAGAATTTCTTCTATTACTAATGGTCCAGGGCTGCTTTCTTGACTCTGTTGCACATGTATTGCTAGCTACCCAATTCCTCTTTCACTACCATTAAATTTTGCACTCAGAGTAATTTTTTTAAAAGGGAGGGTCACATTTTTTGACAGTTTATTTTGTTCACAAAATCTAATCCCCCCATTGCAAATCTAGCAGTATCTACAATTTCTCTTCCAAGCTTAAGAGGTTCGTCTTATGACTGTTAAATTGAACCATAGTGGAGTGCTCTCTAGGATGAAGAAGAATTGTTGTATCCTATTGTTGTAACACTAGATAGGATACTCCACCATAGTATGTCCTTCCTTATTTGTGGAACTGTCCATGTAATCATTTCATTGTACAATAAATGCAAAATGTTATTCCACTGTTGAAGAGAAACAAAACTTTATGCAAGATGGTCCTCCTTTTGTAGGGATATAACATTGTCCTAGCAACCTAATAGCTGATCTATGGGACTGGAATTCTGAGATAGTTATATTTGCCTCCTTTGAAGAAAGGATCTTTGAAAAGTAAAAAAGATCAGAGTCATTTGAAGAAATATTATACTCATGTATAGAATCTTTTCTAAGCCAGGTCATCCTCCATTGATTGCCACTTCTTGTGAATTGTGGTAATTACTGAATATAGAGTGATAAAACAACCAGCAGAAATATAATACCACTTCTATTCATACCTTTGTGTTTATCTTCATCGTATTAATACATATTCCTAAAATTAATTCTTAATAAAATGCAATATGGGGGGAAAGAAGCAATTTCCTTCTAACTAATCTTGCTAGTGCCCATTGCAAAATGGAATGCAAAGTGCACACCGGACACAAGTGTCCTAGGCATCTACTGGCTAGAGCCCGTGACATTACCTGTGACAAATGACAGTTCCCCCAACTCTGGAGAACTTCTAAAATGATTTAAAGTCCTTTATTTTTGAACCATTTAGAGGCTAAGGCCTCCCTATTGTGTCAGTGCCATGCATTTGCACTCATATCAGGTACCACAGATTTATTAGCCAACTATGAAAATTCCTTCTCCTATGCTGGGAAGTTCCTCTTACAAAGAATTTTCCTGGTCTGCTGAAATATCCACCTGCATATTTCAGAGGACAAACTCCAATGCAAATCCAAGCAAGCCTGTCTCTATCCCCAAAAGTGCAGAAGATTGTTCCCTATAGGTAGACAATGGTAGGCTGCAGTGGCATAACAGAAGAAAGAGAAAGATGCTTTGGAAGACTGCAGGGATGACACACTAGATGCAAGCAGACCTATGTGTGATACTGATTGGATTGAAATCTCTTGGAGTCCCCATGATAACTGGCCCGCACTACAGCTCAAAGGTTTAAACTGATGGTTTAACTTCAGGAACTTCACCTAGACACGCTACAGATTATGAAGTGTTTGAGGCTACAAAAGTGTTTGAGGCTACAAACAAAATCCATCTCAAAGAGCAATGACAAATGGAACTACTCTGTCAAAACAGAATTAAATTAATAACCTGGCAACACGTATGTTGTATGTAAGGCATACAAAACTTGGCTTGCAGGCAGATGTTACAATCTCATATCACCATCCATTTATTTTCCTCAATATAAAAAAAATGCTCACTTAGCCTGTTTTTACTACCTCAGCTCAATAGATTCTCTTTTCCAACTGCATACAAGGCCTAGGAAAAAGATTCTTCATTTTCAAAACCCTATTCCTGAAAGATAATGTGACTTCTACAGAATAAGTAGTTTGAAGACAGCAGGCTGCATAAAGTTGGACAAACCAAGCTATCCCTTGCTCAGGATCAGGGCTTTTTTTTTTGAGGGGGAACGCTTCGGAACATCGTTCTGGAAGCTCTAGAATCTGCCCACATGATTCCTTCCTCTTTTGGCCTTGCAGGCTCTACAGAGGACACTTAGCTGCTTTGAGTTCATTCTGCTTTCCATTTCATTCAGGGGTTTCTGTGTGTGTGCTGCTTTGAGTTCATTCTGTTTTATTTTCATTGGGGGAGTGGGTGGGTGGGGCTGTGTGTGTGTGTGTGTTGCTTGCATTCTTTTGTTGACTGAAGTTGACGTTGTTATGGTTCCCACAGCTTTTGAAAGCTGATTGGTTCTGCGTTAGTTAAATATATCAGTTATGGTTAGTTGTATTAGTTAAAAGATCAGTTATGGTTATTCCAGTTTTATGCTAGGAATGGATAGCTGTGTCCAAGTCACAGAAGGCTGTCATCAATATATTCATCAGCATATAGATGTTCTTATGTCTTAATAGCTGTAACTCAAAATGGTTCTCCCCACCCTCAGCTGATTAATATAACTGAAATTGCAATGAACATATGGGTGTTAAGGAAGTTTTTATGAATATTGTTTGTCTTGGACATTGGAATATTTATGAGCATTTCACAATGTCACAATAGCTTAGCCACTGGTAAGGAAGAGTTGGCAGGCAACAAAAAATAGCCAATTTAAACTAAGTATAACTCTAATGCAGCTAAAGTTGAGTATCTAATTTTGAATTGCTCTAGTAAAGCAAAACCCTCCCTGAAAATTTAAAAATTCAATATTCATTAGATTAGGAATTTCAGACTCTGTGGAATTTTGAGAAAGAGTTTTGGAAAAAAAATTTCTACGCTGGCAGAGAGAATCTGTTAGAATTTAGATTTGTGAGATGGGTTTTGGATCTTTAGAGGCCCCCTCATTTTGCATATTTTAAAATATGATTCCAAAGAAATGAAATGTTTGGGAAAGGGAATGGAAGATTTCACTGTTTGTAGAGGAAACAGAAAGGAAAAAAACCCTTTCTCATAATAGTGTAATTTTCCAAGCTTACTAACATTTATCTTGTTGTAATGCATTGTGCTGGGTTCCTGGGAGTGACGTCACTTCCGGGAGCGACGCCATCATGCATTTTAGGGAGCATGCATGCGCTTTGTGTGTGCAGATGTGATAATAGAGAGTTCCACCACCTCTTTTCCCAGA
This sequence comes from Eublepharis macularius, assembly GCF_028583425.1. Classification (NCBI taxonomy): domain Eukaryota; kingdom Metazoa; phylum Chordata; class Lepidosauria; order Squamata; family Eublepharidae; genus Eublepharis; species Eublepharis macularius. The sequence goes on along the minus strand of NC_072794.1, from coordinate 84,656,831 downwards.
AAAAAAGCCCTGCTCAGGACTGTTACAATGCAGTCCGAAAAGGAAAAACAAAACTAAGCTGAAGTAGTTTGCCATGACTCCGAACAACCTAGCATTTACCACAGCAACTAACCTGTAACTTACTAGTCCTTGTCCCTGTCGACTCCTGTTTATGGCCAAAAAACCTCTTGCTGGGCTGTTCAGTTTCCCACATTTCAGAGTTGGGGCTCTGTCTCATGATCACACAGACAAGTGTGAAGACATGCCAGTAATGTGTGTTAGATTATGAAAAAGAAAATAGCAAGAGGCTAACCAAGCTGTTTCTCAAGCATTACAGTTTCTAAATCTACAGCTTTGTTTTTGTTTTTTTAAGTTGCTTCAAACTACAGACACTGGAAAGTAGACATTCCTGAATTAGATTATATGGAAGCAGCACAGATCTGCAAATATGCTGGACATTAACAGCATTCTTCAAAGCACATATGAAATCCCCAAGCTCCAAGCCTTGCTCAGCCTTAGCACACAGAAGAGAATTATGAACCAGCTAAAAAAAATCCTCAACAAAATTCATTTTAATCTCCCAGTCTTTTTCAACGAGGGTTTTTTCCCCACCATATGGAATCTCAACTTTATTTACAACTATCCAACCCTTTGCTGATTCTTCCTTTGGCCTTGGGAAGAGAGGGGAGGAGGATGAGACAAACAAGTACAATATAGCTACTGAGCGAGAGAAGGGTGCAGGAAAACAGTGGAGAAAGAGGCAAAAGATGGGGGCAGATGCCACAGAGGAGAGTAAATAGCTCTGCACACATGGAACATACTTATATACAAGCTGCAACAGCAACAAAGTCAAAACTGGGGGAACAGGAGCTGGGTTGGGGGTTTCAACCTACCACTACCACACGCTGACAGAAGTCAAGACAGGACTTTAAGCAAGACCAAACACACTTTGCAGCGCTTAGGGTCAACAACTGAGGGTTTTTGTCACATGATATTTTGTGTACAATTCTACTGCAAGGAATCCTCCAAGTCTTAAGACAACTTTGCTATGAGAAGCAAAGTACAGTGGGAAATTAGCACATCTCCAAAAAAAATGGATCTTCAATGATGTGTGTTGTCTTCCTCACTGGTAATGTGCTGCGGTTTTGGATCAAGCTAGCTGTGCATCTGCTTGCGGCTAAGCTTAAACTGGTCTTGTTAAAAAGTTTCAGTGATGGCAGTTGAAAAAATCAAGTGGTTAACCAGAAGGGAAAAAGAAGATCCCAAATCCAGAGTGTTTCGAATTATACACAAACCTGTCATGGCTCATAATTAAATACCTTTTTCTAGAGAACATTTGGACAAATCTTTAAGATAACAGTAGTAACAATAAGAACAATAGTAGTAGTAGCTGTAATAATAATAATAGCAGCATCAGCATCAATAGCAAATGTTGCATTCTAGACAGGGTTGTAAACACAAAGGTGGAAACAAACACACACACACCCCTATCAGAATACTCCAATTGTTTACAACTAATTGGACACTTCTGGTTCCTTTATTTAAGAAGTGTCTTCAAGGCTATGATCCCCTGGTGAGCTGTTTAAGAATTCGTTCGTGTGTGCACCCATGCAGCAGATAATAACAAAGTCAAAAGAGTCAACTCTTACCTGAAAGAAACCTGGAGGAATGGGTCCTCCTGGCATTCCATCGTTTGGAGGAATGTTTCCAAGTACCGGACTTGGAGCTGCAGCTGCACTCTGCACAAAATACAAACACAGAGATAAATAGCACCAGATTCAGGGCAGCTGAAAAAGAAGCCAACCCATGGCAAAGCTGTGTCAATTAGCAAATGATCAACAGCCAGTACCATCATCATGGCTATCTAAAGTGATCAAACTTTTGTATTTGGTGCTGTAACAATCCCCTATTTAGACTTGTAGAATGCCAATGACTGCCGCTGAGGCTGATGTACAACTGGAGGGGTGCTAGTGGCAGGGAGGCTAGTTCTGTTGTAACACAGTGCTTAATTGCTTGGGCTGTGAGTCAGCACTCTGCTGGTTTGAATCCCACTACTGCCAGGATCTTAGTAGGTTGCCTTGAGTAAGCCACTCCTCTGAGCCCCAGCTCCCTAGCTGTATTGCAGGGATAATAGTAACACTCTGTTCACCACTCTGAGTGCAGCACTAATCTGTCTAGAAGAGCAGTATATGAGCATAGCTATTACTATTCTGCGATCTACTACATTTATGCAATTACACACTTTTCAAGGACTGGTTGAGAAATCAGCACATATACAATTTTAAAACTAAGCGATCGTAACATAATCCTCAAATATTGTCAATAGCAAGATATACTCAGTAGCAAGCTTTGAATTTTTTAAGCAGAAGCCTATTGGAGAACATGCAAAAGCACACTCTGATGTTTAACCTACTAGTCTGGTCAGGAAGGATACAACATGAATTAATGCACTAGCTCTCAAGAAATGGCAAAGCTTCAGCCATCTCCATCCTCTCTCCTCTTAAAAATAAAGAGAACAACCTACCATACTATGATGTCAGCAACTGAAACAAAGTATATCAAGAATACCAATTTCACCTGGAAAATTGTACTAAGTTTCTTGCACACTTGATCAAATATACTAGCATCTCAATCTGAAATGTAGTCTTAAACTCACAAATTCTAAATGGCTAACCTACTTCCTCCCATCATAACTGCATGTTGGGTCCATCCAGCACAAGGACTGTGGATCTTCCCTGATTTCCCTTGCACCCAGCAGGCATTTCCAGCTCTAAGAAAGTTCATTTCTCATGCTGAGAGACTTGAGTAATAGCCATGTGGGTTGGAAGGCTGTAGAGGGGGCAAAATTGCTCTCTTCTTCCTCTTCCACCATTGGAACTAACCTTGCAGAAGAGTCAGGAGGAAATCACTTTCTTCTCTTCTTCCTCCCTACATAGGGTTGCCAAGGCCCCTTACCCTCTTGGCGGGAGGCAGAAGATCTGGCTCTCATCTTTTTAGATGTCTTCACACATGCACTCCCACGTGCCACAGCGGGCCGATTTCAGCCTGTTTGGGGCCAAATCAGACCTGTTTGGGGCCGAAACTGGCCTGCTGTGGAGCACAGGATTGCTGCCTGGGCAATGCAATGGGCCCTGGAGTGCCCCTGTGCTTTGCAGCAGACCAATTTTGGCCCCAAACAGGTCTGATTCAACCCACTGCGGAACATGAGGGTGCTGCTGGGAGGGCCCTGACGAGCTCTTGCACTTCACAGCAGGCCAATTTAGGCCCCAAATGGGCCTGATTCAGTCCCCTTTGGGGCTCAAATGGCTCACTGTGGTGCACGGCACCATGCTACGCCGCTCAGGAACACGTCTTGGGAGGCGCGTTCCCCCACCTTTTCCCCTGCCAGCCAGGCAAGGTGGAGCAGGGCTGCAGAGTGGGAGTGGGGGATCCCCCACCCCCAGCAGGGGACTGGCAACTCTACCCCCATAGCATGCCCATCATTCTACACAGGGCCCACAACCCTAGACATAAACTTTCCTGGGGAAAGATTCATAACTGTCGGCAATCCACTGATCGCTGGATCTGACCCTGTATCACATTAAAAGTTACACAAAGAAAAGTGTTTCTTATTTGTTATCACTGAATCATTCATTTCCTCCAAAATGAGCATAGACTAGCCTTTTAGCTTCACAGTCCTGCTATGAAGACAGGCCAAAAGCCACCCAGTGAGTGTCACAGCTGAGTAGGGATGAAAGTTTGGGTTTCCCATATCCAAAGCCAAAGAGTTGCTCGTTATCCCACAAAATCTGACCTTTTATTCAATTCCCTAGATCAAATAGATCCAAATCCTTTAGTTGATGTGCTTGTCTGATTGTTTGCACTATTGTAGGAGGCTTTATATGGGATTTTGGGGGTTTACTCATATATAGGATTCAGTCTAACTGGTTCATCGCGCTTGGAATAAGAAGGAACTAGAGAGGCTTCTGAAGTTCCTACATTTTCGGCTCAGAGTAAGAACAGCAGCTTGGAAAGCCCACCCTTAAAATAAAGCAAGTTTCACAGCTAGTAAACCCAAGTCAGAGAATAACTCCGTCTGTCTATTCTACCCCACACAATCAACTTATCTGTCCTGCTGATAGGAAATGATGTGGCAGTGCCAAGAGACAGATAAAGGGAGTCTTACTGCCCCTCCCCTTTCCTTCTTCCTTTCTCTCCCTGAGTGACTTGGATACACAGCATTCATGTTCCTGGCACATTCTTGAAACTACACTTTTCAGAATGCACCATGTGGCAGGGATTCTGAGTTCTCAGCATACATCCTAGACATCTCATACTTTCTGCAAAGTGCAGTTGCCCAAACACTACTAATCCAAGTAACTTGAAAAATGGATTGTTGTGTTGTGGATTTCTCCTAGGTTACCTGCAGCAACCACCATATCATACTTTGGACCAGCATGACAGATATACTGAAGTGGGGTGAAAAAAGTAGTAGGGAGGGGCACCTTAAAATCCATAGCATTCCTGGTGACATTATCAGCAGTGTTTGGTGTTCTGAGCTTTCCAGGTACTCAGAATCAAACTCATGATAAAAACTATCTACTGATTTATCTGCAAGTAGTTTGCTTTGTCCCTGCTGGATTTTGAGCACAACGAGGTTGGGGGCATTCATCTTTGGACACAAATCTAACAAAACCAATAAAATGTTTTTATTAAATTTTACCTGGTCACCTGCAATGTTATAGTTCAACATATTTAATGACAAATCTCTCTTTCTGGTCAACTTAGTTTTGTTCAAACAGCAAGTTGCTATTTTCCACTGTTACCAAACCAAAGAGTACAGATCACCCATCACCATAATCAGATGTTCCTACTCCACCAAATGCTTTGCATTTTACTCCTTTTCTATTTGTTAAGTGAGGGAAATAGGCTGAGTATGAATAGCAAGACAACATGTAGGTCATGAAAGACAGGCACGAAACAAAAGCTGTGGTTGAAGAGGAAGAAAAAGTCATTTCTACAACTGTGTCAGGAAGCACACAGTTCAACAGTAACAAGACTAAGGAAATAAAAATCCAGTATATGTATTTACATCACCACTTCACTTTGGCCTTTCACCTATGGAAATAAACAAGGTTTTAAAATGAAAATGTGGTGCATGTTACCTCTTTTGAGCACGAAGCTGTATGTTCTTAGCCAGCTCACAACTCACTGTGTTTGCCACTTGCTTCTCTGAAGAGCAGCAGCATTATATAAGCTAACTAGCAGAAGGAAGACAAAAGAATTCTTCCCTTAAGATGCACCGCTGCCGACAAAGTACTCTTTGTAGACAAGAAAAGCAAGCGTGCTCTGACGGTTATTTGGTAGACTTGGCAGATTATTTCTTAATGCTTTTAAGTTTTACTGTCTATTTTAATGAATCATAGACATAGCTGAGATGAAAATTATTCCAGATGGATACTAGTCTTACAAAGGTAGACAAATATGGTTGCCAGCTCCAGGTTGGGAAATTCTTGGAGATTTGGGGACAAAGTCTGGGGAGGGGAGGTCTAGGAAAGAGGGGGGAATCTTAGTAGGATATAATGCCATAAAGTCCACCTGCCAAAGTAGCCATTTTCTCCAGGGGAACTGATTTCTGTAGTCTGGAGATCAGTTGTAATTCCAGGAGATTTCTAGACCCTGCCTGGAGGTTGGCAATCCTATGGACAAGTCTCCATTATTTTTATATAGCTGTTTTAGAGTTACAGAGGAGCTCTCCCTAGAATATTTTATCAGAAAGACTGCACCAATGCAATTTGCTCTTCCAAACACTGATCTGGAAGTAGAATTTTTATGAAATTCAAGGCATCAGAGCAAACGGGGGGCGGGGGGGCGGGGGGCGGGGACTCAATGGAGGAAATGAAATGAGGCAAGCATGCCTTTTTATTAAGTAGCCACTTCAAGGGAATCTTATTTGCTTAAGTACATGACTTCTAAAGTTATCTAAATCACAGTGAACCAATGATTTTGGTGCATCAAATTTTGTGATGAATCTCTTGCAGGGATTGTACTCTGCATTACCTGTAAGCTTAAATATTTAAATTCTTGTATTCCATTGCATCTACTCCTCTCAGGGAAGCCCACTGACAAGATTATCTACAGCAGTGAACTCCAACATACCGCGTTTCAAAAATCAATATGACCACTACAAGGGGTTGGGTTTATATCAGTAATCTCCAGCCCTTTGCTCAGGACAGTCAAGTTGGTTATGGATCCTTGCAAGCCCTACGGAGCTGCCTTTTTGGAAGTGTCAGGCCTCCTGCCTTTCTTTGCATGCATGCTGAGAAGACCAGCAGGGCAGCGAGGGCATATAGCAGTAGAAGGCATTCCTCCTGACCTGTATCTTATTCCCTACAAAACACCTCCTGGTGCTTGGATGCCTTTTGATTTGCTACCCTTGGCCCTGGCCTTGATACTGGGAAGGCTATAACTCTGGCCACCTTCTTCCTGTCATATGACACTGAGGTCATATATTTATAGCTCAGCAGGTCCTGGGTCTGGAAAGGCTGAAGACTACTGGTTTATATAATCAATAGTATACAGGAAAATGCCACTACGGTGTGATACGTTGCGGTACTGCTTCCATGATTGTTTGTTTTTACAGACATACTCTGACACAAAAATGTAAATACAGCCATGTGAAATTAAGTGAAAACTAATTTTACCTTCTAGGTAGTCACATCCCATATGATGTGGGGGTAGGGCATGCCTATATGAACGAATAACCATAACATTGGAAAATTTAGGAAATCATCACCTAGAGTCCTACAGGGTCTGATCTTCCACAGATATATCAAAAGTTTTCTGCCAACCAAGTACACTTCATTCTTGTAATAAATGCTGCTTTACAGATGACCTGTAGCTTTACTTCTATTAATGAACATATTTCCATTCGTAATAGCTGGAAAGGAAAAGTTTGAAACAAAGATATATCCAGGATGGGAAACATAATTTATCTTGGTTTGGCAGAATTGCCTGCCATGAAAATGGCTCCCTTCTCTATTTCAGATTCTTCCCAGAATTATAAATGATGGACAGATTCGGAGCTAGTAGGTACACGCACACCCACCTCTACATACCAATAATGACTGGCTTGTAAGTTCTAATTTTGAGGCTCCATTATGAAACTTATCAACTTTGCCATATTGTTCAGACTTTCGACTGTAGTTGAGTAGAAATGGAAAGGCTGGATATGAACAGTATTATCCTATTTCTGCCTATGTTCCTTCAAAGTATTACCAAATCAGTAACCCTGCATAGGAGAAGATATTATTTGCTGACCATCCTGAGATTCAGTGTAAAAATAAGAGCCTAATTTATTCCTTGGAAAAGTGTCTTTTACTTATAGACACAATTAATTGAGGTAATTGTCTGGCCTTCGACAACTTTTGACCAACTTACAGGTGAGTTAAAATGGATTGTTATCAGTTGTTACAGATCTAATGTTTTGTCAATAAAAGTAATATTTTAAACAGGTCACATACTCATTAACTGGTTTTGCATAACTGAATGTGTCAACCTTCCTAACAGAAACTTCCCCAGTAGATAGTCTCTGTTATAATACTTTTATTGCTTAGTTTGACCTGTGGAAGTCTGCTAATAAACTGTTAATTTGACATGGGTCATGCAAAAGAAAAAAGCCATCTGAAAGTTTTACGGTGACCCTCTGTCATATGTAGCACTGGCATTTAATCTCCTAACCAGGTTAGAAACACAGAGCGGGAAGGGACCCCAAGGGTCTTCTGGTCCAAGCCCCTGCACAATGCAGGAAATTCACAGCTATCTCCCCTCATCACCTCCCCTAGTGACTCCTACTCTATGCCCAGAGGAAGGGGGGAAAGTGGCATCTGATGTATACTACATTGCAACCCCCCCCCCCCAAACAGAACAGAATAACAATGCTGGATACAGAACATTCAGTGCATACATAATGGCCATGTTCAGTTGTTTATGATATTTGGATAGTGGCATTTAGATTTTAAAGCCCATCACAAGATGATCTCTCTATATGGATATGATGCAGTATTATTGGGCATCTTCTTGGAGGAGCAGGCAGAAGTATTGAATGAAACTTATTTCTCACATTTTGAAAGCTACAAGACTAGAAGCAGCTCCTACACTAGAAAGGCCAAACCCAATCTAATGTTAAATCCTGCTGCAGAAGGAAATGGGACCATCTCACTATAGAGCATCAGACAAATACAACCTTCTAAAGACCTGGCTAAATCAGAAGTATTTTCACCATCTGAGATGCATCTGTGGCACATGTAGATGAATCACTTCCACATACAGTTTTGCTCCATAAACGTCAAATGATTTTGGTATATTGATTCTTTGTAATATGCTTTGTGCTGTAATTGCTATTTATTTGTTCAGGTTTGTTTCTCTTATTATGCGGTTACTGAATTGTCCTTCTATTTTCCCATTGTCCTATGAAGTTTTAACACAGTATTACTGAAGTCAGATTTTTTTAAAAAATCGGTGGTTTCTGGCTCCTTTTCTCCTCCCACCTGTCTGACCACTTGTAGCCACTTTAACTGTCTCCAGCTCTGTGACATTTCTTGAAAATGGTCCCAAGGGGCCAGGAAAGATTCATACAATTTGGAATACTGTTACCATCCCAAGAAACAATCCTTCTCAAAATTCAGCATTATTCAAAGCTGTTAGCAGGTTCTAAAAAGATGACTTTCTCAAACTTAGTTTTAATAGATACTGACAAATTTGGAATACATTTGCCTCATGCCCTTCTTCCAACTTGGGGTGGAAGGAGAATAGGCCTTCTGGTTTTTTAAGTATTGTTATAAATTCAGTAGAAAAAGAGCAAAAGTCCATTAGCACCTATAAGACTAACAAAATTTGTGGTAGGATATGAGCTTTCATGAGCTACCACTCACTTCTTCAGATACAACTAGAAAGTGAGTCCATCTGTCCTTTTATCTTGGAGAGTGAAGTGATTACAGAAGCCAAATGATAATAACCAGTTATTCGGCTTCTGTATCTGAAGAAGTGAGCTGTGGCTCAGGAAAGCTCATACTCTACCACAAATTTTGTTAGTCTTATAGATGCTACTGGACTCTTGCTCTTTTCTGCTGCTCCAGACTATATAATTATAAATTATAATTTATAAATATAAATATAATTTATAAATATAATTTATAAAGTCAGGTTTTGCTTGCTTTGGAATATTAACGGATGGTAAGGAATATCATAAGCGCAAAGGTATGGAATCTGAATCATGAAAGGAAGGTGCTTTTTTTAAAAAAAAATCAAGGGTGTTTGTAATCCTGTGTCTCAATATTCATTGATCCAGAGGAGTTAGCTGTGTTAGTCTGTAGTAGTAAAATCGAAAAGAGTCCAGTAGCACCTTTAAGACTAACCAACTTTACTATAGCATAATCTTTTGAGAATCACAGTGCTCTTCATCAGATGTGTGACGAAGAGAACTGTGATTCTCGAAAGCTTATGCTACAGTAAAGTTGGTTAGTCTTAAAGGTGCTACTGGACTCTTTTCGTTTTTTTCATTGAGTCACATTTGCCAGAAGCAGCATTCTTAGGTGGATGAGAGAGAAGCATGCACATAACCTCTAGATTAAAGAAAATGCAATACTCTGAGCAAATATAAGCAAAAATGTTGAAAAGGAAAACATAGGGCATTTTTAAAGTTGTAAACTGACTAGAAAAAATTAATAAAACAATTTCTGGCTCTCTTTATATGTCATGAAGAAGAAAAACAGCAAAACAAGCACAATTTCTCTCTCCATTGCAGACATCTTAAGAAACAAGTGGGAATTTTAATCTAAACCCATTAAACACATTGGCTGGGAACAGAATTCTGCTCATAGAATGAGGCCTTTCCGCTTCTTCTTCCTATTACAGCTCTCCATAAGCTGCTCCTAAGGGAAAGAAGAATTTGTCGAGTGGTGTGGCAAGCGGCAAAGGGAAGGCCTCACAAAATCCTTGGAAATCTGGGCTGGTGCTCCTCCTCTACTCCTGCAAGACGTCATTTAGATCCCAGCCACTGTTAACTTCTCTGTAAAATAAATTAACGTCCTTAATGAAAGCACAAACAGGATCAAGATGCACACTGCAGTATATCCGATTCGATTTTTTAAAAAAGTATTCTAACACACAAAGTGCTGCTCCTTCAAAGACAGCAGGCAGAGCAATAAAGCTGCCAGCTAACAGTTTATTGTTTCAAGCGATCTCCAGCATACTATAATTCCAAATCGCTGGTGAGCCTCCCAGAGTTCAACAGATCTCCAAAATGGCTTAGAATAATGCAAATGAGATACTTTGGAGTTGCATGGCTCATCTACACATCAGAAAAAATATATTGTGTATTACGCTTAGCAGTGCTATTTATATTGCAAAAGTTTAGAAACACAAGCTTGTGTATAAAGTAGTATTTTACCATACTGTGGGGTAAAAAGAGAGCTAAGGATAATAAGTGTATAGGTTTACAGCCACACTCTTCATTCACAATGACACAAAACTCATCATGGACATGCAGCCAAGCTATAACAAATAACCGGCAGGTATCATGGTCCCTTTGTGTGGTGTGTACAACCTCTCAGCTTGGACATATTGCAGATGCAGCAAGGCATCTGTTACATTTCCTAGTTGGCCTGGAATGCCCTGCACAGCTGCCAGTTGGAATGCAGGGCACAACGCAAACCTCTTCTAATACAGGCACATTTCCCATCAAGTCATGGAGTTATTTTTCCAAGATACGCACATGTCAATTCAAAGCACACATTGTGACACTTGGGTGGAACTTTAATTATTAAGTGCCCAACAGCGCCCTGAACAGAATGCAAAGCAAGAATCGCATCTACCAGACTTGATGAATAATGTAGAAGGCTGCAGCATGGCACTGTCTCTCTCTTCAAGACCTCCTTGCTTCATCACCCAATTGCAGCTGACCAATGACAGAAAGAGCAAAGCACTGAACCCATGAACTCTGGGAATTCTCAGCAAGACCAAAGGCATGAGGGAGTGACTAATCCCACAGTATACAAGAGCAGGATGTCTTACATCAAGAGATGGACCTTTTGTATGAAGCAGGGCACTAGATTTGGGAGTGTGGTTCCAATTCCCAAATGGAACACCCAACTCACAGATCACACAGAGTGCTCCCCAGGCTTTCCTCCTCACCTACTGCCTTCTCACATAGGGAATTTCTCTTCCTGTTGTTTGTACAAGAACCAATATGCTAGTGTATGCTGGGGAGGACTAGTGCTTGGTCAAGAAGAAAGTCCTCGCCACAGAGTACAGGCAACCCAAAGCTATGATCTAGAGTTACAAAAACATGAAAGCAGCATATTGACTATGTCATTTTGTAATAGAGCAGAATAAATTGCACAAGGACTAAGGCAATGATAAGAAATATCAAGCATGTAAAGCAGATTTTTAAAAAAGAAATGAATTGGATGAAGACACAGCTGGATCACATTGAAAAAAGCAGATACAAACTGAGCGAGTTTGGAAGAGGTATGAAGAGTACATCTGATGAAGTTAGCAAAATGACATCTTTTCCCACAATCTCTCCTTATATGAAAGAATTTCTTCAATGGACATAAGACTTCAGACAAGCCTCTTTATGGCATATTGCATGCAAGACAGATGGTTATGGGGTGCAACAGGTAAACAGTCAACCAACTCAGAGAGACTTCTGTGCTGCTTCAGTCATCTCAAGATTACAACCACATGCTGTTTTCACTCATCTAGTTACTTTGGAAGCTGTTTGTTAACTTCCTCAGTAAACATGCAGCATGAAGGGAAATCATATCCACACTTGGCTGGCTGAAAAGGGATTATGCATAGCTAGAACTCCCTTAAACATTCTGCACCTCAGTTTCCCCCACCAGCAAAAATGGGGATATCCAGCCCAGCCTGGCCCCCAAAGGACCTTATGAAGAGATAGAAACACTTCGTATATCCCTTGAGAAAAGTCCTTTGCCAAACCTCTAGAGCAGACAGACAGAGGTCTAAGAGTGGCATTCAACATTGCAGATCCCAATGGAAAGTGGCTGGAAAGCTAGCTCTTGCAAGCTGGCAATCCATGTTGTGGATTTAAAGCTCTTTCTGGATGTGTTGGCCCCATCACATGCAGATTCCAAGCTGTACAGCTCTGTATGCAACTGAATAGATGTACCCAGTGAGTGACTGTAAAAGATTATGCAAGCTACATATTCCACCACCATACAGAAAGGCTTCCTGAACAGCCTCCATGAGATGGTTCTATAATTTAAATTGGGATTTAGAGCAAGATCTTTTGTAGTAATCATGTTAATTCTCAATAAAGGAGGATGCTGCCAATCTCAAGAACAATACTAACAAAAGACTGAATATAGCTTCTCAAATAAAGAAGTGGCTTGTCTTCCACAATCTTATACTCATTGAAGGCCTCAAGCATCATTGCACTTACAAGTAAATCTTCTTATTTGTACCAGTATGGCATAAAAAAGTTGACAATACTTACAACAAAGACAGGGGAGCTACATGCAAAGATCTATATATTGCGTTGCTCACAGAAAAGTTCATTTGATGAAGGCTCAATGAACTCATATAAACAGAATCAAATCATTAATATTGTATCTCTAAACATGTTCCATAGTGGTTGCAATTGCTGGAGGAGCCACTCAATACACAGGAAAGTCTCTTAACATTTCTGGGAAATGCTGGTAGCTTGGGACAAGGATTAACGCCTGCACATGTGGAAGGTCCACAGAATAGGAGACCATGCTAGGAACTTCTACTTTGCTGCAAATGTAATATAAATCACTGGGCAGTTTCTGGTGCTCATTAGTTATAATTTAAAAGCAAAGCAACACAGAAGATGATGAAAATCTGGATGATGAGTTCTGCTTCCAAACTTAGACATTCAGTCAACACACCGACTTGGTACACTCCAGCAGATGCCATCTAAGCCTTTAAATCGCACACTAATTGTGCTAATTGAGCTAACAGTCGCTGTTTCGTCTCCCAGCCCTGAGTCAACCAGCGTCTTCTGGTACTGCTACAGAGATCCAAGCTGTTGGCTTTAGTGTTATTTTGTCAGCCATTAAATGATTCATCAGAGTCATTAATTGATTTATTACTGCTGCCTGCAAGTATAGCTTTGCAAATAAAGAATGATGTAGGTCAAAATGCAAAAGAAACTGAACCAAACAACACAGCTAGAAGCTGGATGCTTAGATTATCTGTAGGAATCCAACACTGAGATTAAAGGGGGGGGCAAAAGGAGGAGGAAGGGGGGGAAAGATAATATTTAACTGTATAAGAATTCCAGCTTAGTAGAAGTAACTCTGGCAATTCAAGCATTCCGCCAAACTCAGAACTACTCATCATTTCTGTTTAACAGACATTTACTTCTCCACTTGAAGACTGAGCTGGAAACAAAGCAGAGGATTCCAAAACAGCTGAGAAATGCTTGATGGAATTAGGGGGAGGTGGGGAATCAACCAGGGATGCAAATACAGGTATTAACTAATCAAACAAAATCCAACATTGGCAGCCTCTCTCACAAACTTGACCCAATGTAGAAAAAGTGTATTTGCACAAATTTGCCCATTCAATAAAAATAAAGTAAGGGGGGTCTTTTAAGAGCATATGGGTGAGGTTAGCAAAGCAGTGCCTCTTCCTGGACCTTACCTTGCTGCCTTCTACTGCTTCCAGCATTATTTCCCTTGCTAATACTTTATCTCTGTAAACGTATATTATTTTACCCCATGATATTGTTTATGGAAATGTTCTTGAAATTGTATTCATTTACCCTATGACATTCTTTATGGAAATGTTCTTGACACTGTATGCAAATGCCTGCCCTTGTCCTTGCCACTAATTGTACTAATCTCACACTATGTAATCCGCCTTGAGTCTCAGTGAGAAAGGCGGAAATAAATAAATAAATAAATAAATAAATAAATAAATAGGCTTTACCTTCCTTGGTGCTCCTTTTTTTGTTTCTACATAGACTTTTCTGCCCCACTTGAACAGACAGATTCTGGTATAAATACATGTGCATCTCCATAATTAGCATATATTATTTGTTCCCACTCCCTGCTCCCTTGGGTTGACAATGCTGCCCTGCAAGTGAAATTTTTAATTGCCTATAAAATGGGAATGCTTTCTCCATTCAATGTGAAATATACCATGGATGATCCTTTTCGAGATCAATTCAACCTGAATTTCAACCCCAATTGGATGTGGGAGGGGGTGGGAAGGTTATAGCGAGAAATCTGTTTTCCACTGAAACTGAAAAAAACAAGAATTGAAATAATTCTCTTACACAAATGGCTTGGATCATTCCAGGTGTTCTGCTGCTGGAAGAGGGATAATAATTCCCTTTTAACATCCCAAAAGGAAATGCTGAGAATTGTGGGACCGCTCTGAACAAAAAGCCATTTGGGATAGTAATGCAGAGAAGAGGGAAACTGAGTAAGCCTTTGTCCTTCCTGAACCAGCAAGAAGCTGATAGATCCACTTCAAGTGTGCTAATGCTGAATTTAAAGAAACCAATTCAAGGGTGTGGGTTTTAAAAAAACGAAAATAAACCAGAAAAAAATGTATTCGTATTCTTAGTTTTATTCAGACACACTCCATTCAAAGTCATGTGTTTCACGGACACTTTCACAGCTAACTAATGTGTCATCTATACACTGTTTATACATAGCAGACTGAAAAACCTCATCTATTATGAGAATGGTTTTCCTTTCTTCTATACCCCATGAGGACAATCTGGAGGATGTTCTCTAGCTAAATGGCACAAACAGAACTAAGTCTACATCCAGACACTTGGAAATCTAAAGCTTCTAGTGTATTAGCAGATGCAAAACTCACATCTTGACCTACAAGATATTGGTAGTAAGAATCTTGCAGAGATTTTTATTTAATTAGAACCAAAAGGAAAGAGCATTCAACGTACAAGAATCAAGTCTATTTAGGAAACTCATATATATGTGAAAATGTGAACAATTAATCCCACTCCAAAAGCAGCACTGCATCCTTTTTGTCATAAAAGCAGCAGCAGGAATCATATAGCTTTGTTAATACCATCAGTGTATGTTCAGAAAACTTAAGGAAACTTAGAAGGAAATATTTTAAAGGAACAACTGGAAGCTTAGATAATTTGGGTTTGAAACCTTCTTGCCCTATACAAGGAAACTCCTAGAAATAAAGAAATTCACAACCATTATTTCAGTAATCCTTACAACAATCCTATAAGGTGGGCCATTACATTGTTTATATTGAAATTTGAAGAGAAGGGGGCTGAAACAGAGAAAGTAGCCAGATACTGAATTCACCGGAGATTCAAGATTTGACTTGGGAACCATCCCAGCTATACCTTAGTCTCTTACTCATTATGCACCCAAATAAAAGATTTTGAATTACAGTTCAATGGAAGACTCGAGCCAAAGGACTGATCAAACCCAGGGGTGAATTCTTTCACACAATGGAGTGGCTTGATCATCTGAACGAACCTACTAAATGATAGTGAAAAAGCTAGTGAAAAGGGGCAGATTGTAAAATATGAAGTAAAATGGACTCCTCTATGGATAGGATCCTTTTCTTCAGTACGTGCAACATTACATTTTCTATATAGCTTTTTGTAGACATGGTTATTTCACCCTAAGAGTGTTCCTATGGTTTGGGTGCCGAACTGCAGTGGTTTTTCTCCAGGCTCTTCACATCTTCATTTTCCATTTGTTACTTTTCTGTGTTTTCCTAATCATTTATCTGTGTTTTCTCAAACCACCTTTGATCTAATTTGGAAAGCACAGAGAAACAAAGACAACAAATGAAAAACAAGCATGTGAGGGATCTTAGAGAAAATCACTGCAGGTCAGTACAGTTTTCATATGGAAACCTCCATCTGAAAAGTCCCTTAAATAGAAAAGGACACAGAAGAAAGATTTCTGTATAAATCATAGCTCACATCAGTGAAATTTATAGAAGGTCCTCAATGAGGGCTGCCAACCTCCAGGTAGACTTGGGGATCTCCTGGAATTACATATGATCTCCAAGACTACAGAGATCAGTTACCTTGGAGAAAATGGTTGCAAGGTAGGGTGGACTCTATAGCACAATACCCCAATGAGGTTCCTTCCTCGCCCCCCCCCCCCAAACCTGCCCTCCCAATCTCCACCCCAAATCCCCAGGCATTTCCCAACTCCAAGTTGGCAACCTTATCCCCCAATAGATAAATTCTTTTACTTTTCATTCCTAGACTGATGGCCCTAAGATGATGACAGGTGATCCCCAACACTTCCCAAACCTACCATTAATCTTAGACACAGCAACATATGATAAGGGATCAAAAGGGATAGGCAGGAATGTGGAACAGGAGGGAATTTATTCAGGATGTAAACCTTTTTTCTTCCTACCTTTTCTCCCCACATTCAAAATCATGGTCAGGGTGACAGTTTCTTAGAAAGATGAGTGTCGGAGATCAACCCTCAAACTTCTGAATTGAGGACAGGAGTCTTCTCTCCAACCTATCACAAGTTCTTTCTTTGGGTCAATTTAAAGATTACATTCTGTGCCACTTTGCTTTGCAGAAGGTCCCAGATTCAATCCCTCACCTCTCCAGTTAAAAAGTAGTATACGGTAGGTGATGTCCCTAAGAACCTGGGGAGCTGCAGCCAATCTGAGCAGACAATAAGCACCTTGATGGACCAATGGTTCGAGTCAATATAAGGCAGCTTTGGGTGCTGTGAAAGTTGATCCCCCGGGGCAGGTACAATCTTTAACAGACCCTTACTGTGTACATTTCCCTTACATGCAGCATGTATGTACCAGATCTATGAAAGCTGCATGCACTTAGAGAAATGCAGAGAGAAGCTTTTAACATTACATTCGTTACAAGGCAGTCCTGCCACAGTGGGCTCCACATGGGACTGCAACTTTTAAGGTAACCCATAGTCCCAGTAAGCATTTCACCTTCAAATTCTTGGCTCACTATGAATAGAGACAAGAGCTTCTGCTGCTCTTAACAAGGCCTGGTCTATACATGCAGCAGACTGAAGTGCTGGAGTTCTCAGATGCTGGAGTAGACAGTGGCTGTTTCCACCCATCTTCTCCCCTTCCCGAAAAATAGTGCAAAACTTACGGAACGACGCATCTTCATGGCTTGATTTCCTGATATGACTTTGCTTCATGGTGCAATGACGTCAGAAAACGTGTCACAAAGCAAAGTCATGATGGAAAATCACGCCATGAAGGCGCGTCATTCCATACGTTTTGTGCTATTTTTCGGGAGGGGGAGACTTGTGGAAATGGCCTGTATCATTTAGAGGGCAGCACTTAGCACATGAGGGTGAAAGGTTGCAGTCCAGTTTTCTACTTGCTGGAATAATTTTTTTGGAATGCAAGGAGTGGTGCTCAAAATAGGGAGGGATGCCATCTCACTTTTCAGATGGAACCAAAACCATTCTAGAGCACCAGTATTGTGAAAAGTCAATAGCAAAATGTTTCATGTTTGCTTCTGTCTGGATAAAGTTAGCTGAGGAAAGGCTCTCCTGGGTTTGAAGCTTCAGCTGTTGGAAGATGACAAAGCTGCTCTGGACAAGGCTTGACAGGAACAGTCTGGGCCCTATTTCCTCTAAGGCCAGAGCTGTTTGTGTATCTGGGCTAGGGCTGCCAGCTCCATGTTGGGAAATTCCTGGAGATCTGGGGGGTGAAACCTGGAGAAAGTGAGGTTTGGGGAAGGAAAGGACCTTGGCATGGCATAATTCCATAGAGTCCACCCCAAAAGTAGTCATTTTCTCCAGGTGATCTTTGTGGCCTGGAGACCAGTTGTAATTCCAGGAGATCTCCAGCTACCACCTGGAGGCTGGTAACCCTAGCACTATACCACTTGATTCTCCTAAATGTGTGGACCAGGCCTCAAACAGCAACACAATCATGAGGTAGAGGGATATAAGTAGGATTGAGCTGTAGTTTCCCAAATATGTAATTTGCATAACCGCCACACTCTGGTTTGAATGATGTATGTTAACTGCACAAAATCAGGAGTAGGGGACAGGAAGAGGTTCCACACTGCTAAGCCACTCTCTCAAAGACTTCCGGAGGGCCTCAATATAACACAAGCATCCTCACCCAGCCCCGACAATGTGTTGGCGAAGTATCTGGAGTGTGTCATTCCCCCAGAAGGCAATGATGTAATCTCCTCAGAAATAGTTATTCTGCTCTTTTATATCACCCTTCACTACTAGTGTGATTTACACATAGGCAGACTGAGGCCTGCTAGGTGGAAGACAAACAACAGTTCACTCTCCAACTCCAGATTAGCTATGAAAACAATTTGCGGCTGCTTACACAGGAGTCCTACTCATTGGAAACCAGCCAGGGGGAGAGAGAAAAGGAAGCACGGCCCCTCTAAACTTGCTTCTTAACTATTATGAAATTAGATTCGTTCTGTGCTCTGAACTCTGACAGCAACTAACCCTTCTTTAATGCAATTCAGACAGAAAAAATTCAGAACATGACAACGAATCCTGAGGTGCAGAATATCCAAGTCAGTAAGTACCATGGTTGACTCACTTAAATGAATCAGGGATCACACAAAAATCAAATACTGTTTCTAAAATGTTGCACCTACAAGGTATTTATTATTTCAACAACCCTTTATGGAAAACAATACGATTTATAACTTGAGCTGCCAGGCCTTCTGGCTATGGTGGAAGTCCTCCCTCCAGCAACTAGAAGTGAAATCATGAAATAGCTGATGTTGCTTTTCCTCCCTCCCCATTTTCCTGCCCCTAACCCTCTCAAGCCTGGCAACCCTGTTTACAACACTAATTTAATTTAATCCTGGCTATCACTTTTGAGGTAAGTTAAACAGAGAAATAAGGACTTGCTTAAAGGCCAGCAGGTGAGCTTTTTATGGCTGCACAGGTGACTTCCTACACAGAGAGATGTGAATGATCCCCCCCTTCCCAAATAAATCATGAGAAAATTGTGGGAGGAGGGGTTACAATACTTCTTTGGGAGAAGTCTGAAAAAGATTCTATGAAGTAATCTCTTTTGGGAACAAGTGAAGACAAAGTGTTACTGAAAATGCAGTATGATTTTTATGTAATATAATCTATAGAACACATACAAGTTCAAATATATGTTCATTTTTTAAATGGGGCTAATTTTGTCCACAATTAGTAAGCTATAGTATGTATGGTAACACTCGACTGATAAGCAATGTTGCCACCAGCGTTACACAATTTAACTCAATACAGCCAAATATACTCTTAGTAGGATTGCCAGATGGGGTTCAGACTAATACCGGACCCCAGGGAGAGGAGGGAAAACTTACTTTTTTATATGAATAATGCACACGCGTGCTCCCAGGATGGTGTGATGATGGCACTACAGGAAGTGACGCCATCATGCCAACCACCCCCACTTCCGGGCACCATTCCTGGGCAGCACCATGCAGCTGCAGAAGGCTGCCCAGGTACCCGGGCTGCTGGCCACTTTCCTGGGCCACAGTGTGCAGCCACACAAGGCCACCCAGGCTGCTGGTTGTTCCTGGGCGAAACAGCGCAGCCAAAGGAGGCCACCTGGGCTGCTGGCAGCTCTCCTGGGCTGCACCGTACAGCCACAGGCCACCTGGGCTGACTGGCCAATTCTCTGGGCCAGGGGCAGCACTGTGCAGCTGGAGGGGAGAGGGAAGGGGGAAAGGGGAGAGGCCGGGTGCCCAGTTTGGGAAAAACGTTTTCCCCAGTCCACCAAAATACTGTGCTGTTCAGGTGAAAACCAGACACCTGGCAACCCTAGCTGATAGACCTATGATGACTGTATGAGACTGTGGCTTGAATCCAACAAAGATTTCCAAGGACTGGGGCAGTTTTCACCAATTATCCCTCCTGCTGCAGACCTCAAGACTTCCTCCTCAGTGCCGTTACCGGTGATCCATTGTCCCCCAGGAGCAGCATGTTATGCCCATTCTGGTCTGTAGTGGAAGGAGGGAGGCAAAGAAGTCACTCTCTAGACAAAAATCCCTTTTGTTTAACATAAATTACTAATGGCTCCAAGCCAATTTCTGTCCAAACAATATACTCTTTTGTTTAATATAAAAGTTGTGGTTATCTATTTTCAATTCCCAACCCCTTCCTCTTATGCAAAAAGCAAGATACATGTGCTATAGTAGCTTATGGTGCAGTAGTTTGCAGCTGTCTCTCAAGTATTGGGTATAGTCACGATTCTGTTTGTAAACAATTGAAGATACTTATACTTCTAAATTTTATAAATATGCTAAATACAACAATTCTATATACTAAGTTGTAAGTGATTAATTTATGCTGTTGACATTTTAGATTTGGTAAGTACTGCAATTTCCCCTCATTTTTTTCCCTGGAAAAAACATGGAAATGTGTGTGTGTCCCCATAGCTTTAAAATTTCCAGAAATGTTTTCTCTACCTATCTACACACAAAACCAAACCTGTCCACTGTACCACTGAACCATATTTTGTTTGCAGTGCTAGTAGCTAGATACAACTATTAACAATAACAAAGGCCTATCCTTTATTCATGACCTCTGTGGCAGGAAGAGCTTCCATGCTGAATGAGAAGCTTTTTGAGGCCCTTCTCCCTAGCACTAAACTGTTGCAATCAATTTTCCCAAAGTTCCTTGGAAGAGGTGTCTCATGTATATGATAGGTCCCTTCTGCTTAGAGTAGTCTTAAGGTATAGAGCCTAATAACCATAACAGATCTCATCTGCAGCATTCCTCAGAAATCCCACAGACACAAATAGGACCCCCAAAACCCTACAATTTAAGTGCAAAACAGGAAACTGAACCACTAAGTAAAGAGAAAGAGATTCTATATCCTTCCATACCCCTTCTAACAGAACACAGCATTAAAATATAGATCTTCTCCCAGCACTGCATCTGAAAGGATTGAAAATTTAGTGAACAGGTGGTGAAGTTGGTGAAGCAGGACTGCCACTTACTTACATCTTGAACACATTATTTTGAGAAATATGAGAACACCTTCACTTCAGAAATATGAGTGCCTTTTATCTACAGCAAGTACTGGTTTGGCTGAAGCAGCACAGGACCCAACAATGCTATGCTATCCTAGTGTATAAAACTTTAAACCAGACTCAAGGAAACAACCTGTACTTTGATATCATGTTTTTCACATGTCTGACATTATTATGTGTCCCCTCAGAGGTCAACATTAGTAATGCAGACAATACCAAGAAGAGAGACTTTTGTAACTACAGCATGGAGGGAGCCCAGTGTTGGAATGTCAGTGGCTTCTTTGTGAAATGTGCTCAGTTTACAAGTTGAAAGGGAGTTTATCTCCCAGCCACCTGCTTTGCTCAACCTGAGATCAGATCCAATTCATGTGTCTTCTCATGTATCACCTCCAGGAATAAAAGGTTGTTCAAGCCACATTCTGCTCTTGGCTACACATGTGGAACCTCACTGGTACCTTCAATAAAGCTAGCCTCGTTCAATGATAAGAGTCAGTGATGCACAAGAAAGCAGGAAGAAGCCCAGTCGTTACCTGAGTAGTGTTTGCTATTCCAGGTGTGCCCACACTCTCTCCCTCCATCCCTATTAAGGCTTGAGTATTGCTATGGCATGTTTACACACTTGCTTGATAAATGTGGTTAAAGAACTCAGGTGACTGACAATTAGGCAACATTCACACATAAGGACAAACCTGCTAGTCCATAACAGGCACTAACACATCTTGTTGTTGTGTTTGCAGCTTCCCTCCTACCTCTCCTTTCCTGCATGCATAGCACATCTGAAATCTTCTTGACTTGGGGAACTTTGAATGAAGTTCTAATTTGCCGCAGTGTGTGAATGCAGGTGGGCTCAGAAAACTGTATCCTTTCTGAAAACCAGCATTCTGAGTGGGGATCAAATCAAGGTTTAGAATCAATGAAGGGTTCTATCACACACTGTACAAGATGGGGGATGGGAGGAGTGCACAGCCACCACAACAAGCTGTGTTCATTCCATTCAAAAGGTTATTTTTATATCTGAATGCATTTTAGTTGAGCTTCAGCAACAGGCCTGCCTCAAAGCCACCAAACGTTAACACCAAAAAGAATATAAAAGAATTAAATCCAAGGATCAGAAACGTTTAAAGACAAAAATATGTTCTTTGTTGACAGTGTGAATTGATCTACACCACACCACTTAAAAGAACAAACTAACAAACCTATGAGATTATTTTTTAAAAACAGATGAGACTATTTATGCTATTCAGAAATGAACTCCAGTACCATCCATCCAGGAAAGAGAAAGGAATACATGCACACTGCTAAAATACTGCAACTCCATCTCTGGTTCTGCAATGTACTAACATAACTTATGTCTTGTCGCTTCATTTTTCAAACTAACTGTCCACTTGCAAAATGGAGTTCACTACTGTGCTACTCACCCAGAATGTAGAAAGATTAACTCAGTTTCTAGAACCACTGTAACTGAACTGTCACAGGTATATGTTTGATCCACAGTCACCTTTCCCATAATGAAAAAATAAAAGCCAAAAACTGTCAGCATTTGGATCTAGAATACCTGGCAACACTAATTGTAATCCAAGCCAACTCAAAATAGTAAAGATTTGTTCCATATTACAATTCTGAGCTGCATTAATAACTTCAGTGATTGGTTTGTTTGACAAAAACTACTCCAGATATATTTACAGGTTTAAAGGCTTCTACCTGCTGATCAACTGCCCCTCTATTTAAGAGAGAGACACTGAAAGACATCTGCCTGCTATTTTGATAATATACTGGGTTCATAAGGTTCTGCCATGAAGCTTGCTGGATGACCTTGGCCCAGTCAATGTTTCTCCGCCTTTCCTACATCATAGGAGTAAAAAAGAGGAGGGGAAACAGATGGATGTGGCTCTGAACTGTCTGTAGGAAGAGCAGGATAAAAATTTACTTTAACAAAGTTTTTATTATTGTCTCTTGAAGGGACAAACAAGAAGGATTTCCACTCTTAAAAATGTAGAATGCTGACATGAACTGAATAGGTTGGGAAGGGTGCTGACATTTATAACATAATTTATTTACCCATCTAATTGCCATCTTGCCTTGTGTTCACTGATTATACACAGATGAAAAAACAGGGCTAGCTGAACGACTCAAGGACTGTCTGCTCACTTGTGAGACAAGACTGAGGAAAGATATAGCCCTTTAAAGTCATTGTGATCACACATACTGGCAGCCGTACATACAAGGAGAGCATGCTGCACCCAATCCACCCAATAAGCACAATCACATGTAGAACACTCTTCCCAGGAGGCTGAAGTACATCTCATACATCCTTGACTACCCCCACACTTAACATCTCTGATTTTTTTTAGTGTTGTTCAGATTTCCCACAGTTATCCTTTAAACAAGGACTAGGCTATGACATCTGTATGGCAATCTAACTGCATTAGTTGTGTCAGGTATAAACTGAGTGCTGACTGGATACTTTATTTCAGTGAAAACTCTCACTAGTAGCAGGTCAGAATTAATTCTAGGGCCACACTTGGATCACTAGGAACTTTTTATCCATCTAACCCTGCAAAAGAATGCAACAAAACAGCACTGAACACCAAACCCCCGTAATTAAGCCACAGATTATTCACACATCTCAAGCAGCAATATAAGCTTTCTTCAGTGGCACATCACCTGTTCTGAGAGGACTACTCTCCAGGGGGGGAAAGTAGCTCAGCCTCTATGCTCACTTAACCCATGACCCTCCACAGCTGGGGTTGTTTGCTAATGGAGGCAATGTTTGTGCATGAGGAAATACAGACAGCTACGCCATTCAGAAGGCAGTCCATTTAAACTATTTCAAGGAGTTAGCCCATAGCTGAAGGTGGATGCTTTACAGCTAAATCTTTAATTGGGGCTTCAGAACTTTCTCTGATTTCTCTTTGTCAGCATAGAGCACCATTTCTTCTCATCTGACAGTTTCAAAATATTTCCACAGTTCTGTTACATGCACAATTTAAATTTTGTTGCAAAACAGATGGCAAGGGAAATCAGAGTACATGAGGGGCTTCATCTACCAACTTAAGAAATCAAAATTTCTTAAAACAGGAAGCCAACCTGTAGCAAAGACATTTGCACTACCATAATTTCAAACACTCTGTAGTTTTCTATCACAGATATTAATACTTCTATGGAGGGAAAAAGTAAAAACCATTAAGCAGTCCTTAGATACATCACCGACTAAGTCCACACTCACTCTACATACACCTATCTGTGCACAACCTCATTCCTTTCCTACATGTGTTTACATCACATGGGTACTGTACTTAGGAGTCTCAGTGAGAAAGGCAGAATATAAACCACATAAGTAAACAAAGACAGTATGCACACACTCTACATCCCTGATATTGGGAATGCTGCATTTTGAACATTCCAGATCATGTACATAGATAAAACCATGCGAACTGAATGAGCAAACGTGGAGGGGTTGGCAAACACACTTGGTTGCAGTACCCCTCTATGCATATTCGCCCTGCTCACAGATATGTTGTACCTAGAAGACTTTCTTCTGTGTCCACAGACGCAGGACAAGCAATATTCAGTCCTCCTGATAAAGATCAACGGTGCCATGTTCTGTAAACGGCACAGCATAGCCTGGGTCATTTACAAAGGATTACTGCATAGCACAGGTATGGTTTACAGTGTAGAGAATCTGCTTTACAACAGAGGCCTGGACTACATTATCTTCAGATTATTTTTTTATGATTTATTGAGGCAAGTTGCTTGTTCCAGAATATAATAACCAGATTCCACCCCTCCCCCAAAACAAAGAGATAAGCAAAGAGGACACAGCAATATCTTTATTATTTCAATTGAATTTAAAACAAAATACAGGTTTCTGCAATTCATTGAAGAAGACTAGACACAGTTAGCAAGATATGACTATCACACTTCTTGACTGCTGACACTTCTTTTTGTATTTTGCAGTTGCTGACAATATATAAGAGTAAGTACCTTAGCAGCTTAGATAGCAGCTTTTGGGGGGTTTTTTTAACATGAAGCTGGTGTGTGAATTCGGCTCTCTGGCTCAAAACACTGTACTCAAGATTCTCTTGTTCAGTGTGTCACTATTTGAGACAATCTCCTATTTGAACAGTTAGGAGCCAATGCTGCTTATTTCAGCACTCATATCCTTTTCATTCTGTCCCCTTTTCAGAATAATCACAAACTGCTATCCCTACTGCTTCTTTCCTATGTTACAAGTGGCATGAAGAAAAGCTGCTTAATGGGTCACATTGCTGAAAATTGAAGTTAACCTCATAAAGCATGGGTATATATTCGCACTTGAATCACAAGCGTAATTCCTGGCCTTGGGGCCTCCCTTCTTAACCTAGCAAAGCGTTTGGACAAGCAAGATTCAGTTGACTTTTGCCTCACCCCACAGGAACACCTGCTTCATGTCTAGGATAGATTTTATAGTTTGAAAGAAAGCTCAGTACTAACCTCATGGGCAAATAATAGCTAAAAAGAGCAGCCACCAAAATAAAGACGTCAGACCAAAATTAGATGCTACACAAAGGTATGTATAAGCTTCCCACAACTACCTTTTTAAAAGAGGAAAACCTGTTCATAAGGGGACAGTGACAGTGAAGAAGCGACAGGGACTGCTGAGCCCTATTCCAACCACCATTTTCTACTCCATCCTCACCAGAGCTGCCGGGACTCTTAACGTGTACACTTCAAGATGTAGAGGATGGTGCATAGAAGCAAAACAGTGGCAGCTTGGCAATTAGAACCTAGCTGTTTAGAGGAAGAGTCTGTTTCTCAGGGGGAAAGCTTGATTAACATTTTGAGTGGACTGAAGGGCAAAACACCAAAGCCAAAACAAAAGTTTGCCATGTGGATTTTGGCCCCTCACCTAAGATTTAAATCTTTCCCTATGTGACCCTGACAAGACGGGTCTGAGAACTGTGAAACTTCTAGCCAAACTGTGAAATCAAAAAGCCCTGTCCAATTTCATTTTTTCTACTTGTGGTATTCAAAACATTTATTTGTGTGGACAAATATACAATTTCCCCAACAGAAGGAAAAGTCACTTGGGGATCCATTGGGAATGGAAGAAGGGATTCGGTTTCGTTTTCCCGGCCATGTCAGATGCTCCTCTCCGCAGGTCCGGGAGGAAGCGGCCGAGCAGCCTGACTGGGTGGTTGACCTGCGAGGGTTAACCCCCAGGACTCCCAGGTAGGGGGTCAGGGTCCGGAGCGCTGCGGGAAGAGCCCCCTGAAGTCGATCCAGGGGGTAAATAGCCCGTCTGCTCCTATGGAGGCCGGCAGACTTGCGCAGCTCATTGCGTGCTGCCGGGCCATGGAGAACGGCAACAAGCAGATTTAAGGTGAAAACCTGTAAGTAAGCGGATCCCTTCTGTTACTTTAAGCGTATGCGAAGGATTGGTGGGAGTTGAAGCTTAAGAAGGTTCGGATATCTTCCCCTTCATTGAGTTTTGGAACTTAGTTGGCGGACTCCCCCCCCCTAAGATGGCGACGAAAAAGCAGAGCCCTGCTGTGGGCAAATCGGTTTCGGCTGCGTTGCAGGGGAAGGGAGAGACTCTTGAAGAGGTGGTTAAACGGTCGGTCGTTGAAGCTATGAAGCCGTTTGTTAATAGGCTAAATGAAATTGGACAAAGGGTTGGTTCAGTTGAAAATGAAGTGAAAACCACTGAAGATGTAGCGCTCGAGGCAGAGAAATCTACTCGTGAAAATGCAACACTCATGAGAGCTACAAACAAAGAAGTAAAGCTTCTGGAGAATCAACTGATAGGACTACAAGTGGATCGTGCTCAGACGGTATTGCGTTTACAGAACGTGAAGGAGGAGGAAAGTGAAAATTTAAAGGATCTGGTGTCGGAACTTTTGGCATCATTCGCAAAGGCAACTAAAGAAGAGTTAAAAAGCGATATTCTGGAAGTCCGTCGGACATCTTCAAAATATGCAACGAAGCGTCAGCTGCCTCGCGAGATTATTATTGACTTTTCATCTAAGAAGGCTCAGGACACCATTTTATATAATTCGACTAACGTGGACTTGGACTTTCTTGGCAACAAGGTTAAGATATTGAAGGACGTTCCATTTCTAGCTCGGAAAAGAAGATTCAAATACAAAAGGTTTGCAGCTCTTCTGAGAAAGCGTGATATAAAATACAAATGGTTATTTCCGGAAGGTATCTGGTTTAGATATAAAGACCAAGCCTACAAGATAATATCGGAAGTACAGCTGAGGGATTTTGTGCTTAATCATCAAGAGTTCGAGCAAGAAGAAGATCCAGAATCTGAAGGGGGGAGTGGGGAGGAGTGAGTAAGCGCAGCTATTGTAGCTGTTCAAAGAGAACTGAGACCGAGATGCGGGGGGGGGGGGGGGAAGAAGACCTGATCCTGACTGTAGTTCGTATCTTATAAGATCTACCAATCTAATAGCATATTAGAAAGTTTAACTTTAAATAATTGTATTATGAAGGGAATTCAATACTTGTAGTTGTAGTCTGTGTTATGTTGTTTTTTTGCTCCCCCCTTGTTTCTTTTTTTCCTTTTTCTGTTTGTAGTTTGTAGTTTTGATGTTAGTAATTAAAATTAAAAAAATAAATTAAAAAAAAGGAAATGGAAGAAGGAATAATATACTTCGACAGTACTGTCCACTCTGGTTTAAAACCTCAAGAAGGTACTCTTTGGAACAGCACATTTTATGGCCTTATGGAGTCGATGTCCTGAGCCTGCCTATGTTGTAATATTGGTATTTGGTGTACACTTGAGTGGAGCTTTAGAAGCTTGAGTAGTCATTTAATTTAAATCTAGATGAAGTGGGGCTGTGTACTTATGCATATATGTAGATATTAGAATACTTATGTTTCCCTTTTTGGGTGAAGGAAATGATTAAGAGCGGAGGGGAGGTGCTTATTATTCACTGCTTCATAAAGTCCATTCCATGAGCTTTCAATCAGGAATTGCTACTATCTTTCTTTGTTTTACAGGTCAGGAACTTGTAACACAAGAAAGAAAATAAAGTGATCAATCCAGTTCACAATACAGTAGGTAAAAGAACATGGCTGCGCTGGCCTCAGAACAGACCAAATCAAGTGTGTATGCATCAGAAACCACATTTACAGCCGCTCATCAGCAGCCAAGACAAGGCAAATGTAATATCAGTGCTACCTACCTGCATCCACTTCTCCTTCTGGTGCATATGCACCATACGTAAGAAAGATATATTCTATATATTTCCTACTATACGAAAGGGGAAAAGAGCCTTTTCCTCTTTTTTCCTATTGAAAATTAAGCCACTAGTGCCATATTTGTCCAAATAAGTTGTTAAATACCAGGCAATATTCTCAGCCAAAGATAACACCAGATTAAAACAGATGAATATATGTAATGTAACCTGATTTACCACTGGATTGCCAACACAAGGCAAATAACATCTAAAAACAGCTCAAGACAGAACAGCTCAAGGGAACAAAAGGGAGGACAATGGTGGCCAAAAAGGGATCTGATAGCTGCTTTTTGATTCATCAACATAAATTTGTCTCAACAGCAGCTATCATCAAATTGGCTCTGCTGAAATACCAGAGGGTGCTTTGTTTCAAGAATCATACCCTGGGGGTACCTGGCAGCGGTGCCCATCTCCAGCAGAGATGGCTGGGTCAGATTGGCAATCTGTCTATCCAGTTTCTGCCCAGAGTCTAGACTATAAAAGCATAAAAGAATGAATTACAGTACAGGTCAGGATTTAAACAGACTGCATAAACAGGTAAGACTGAATTTAAGTGGACTCAAGTTAAGCCTTTTCATCTCATTAAAGCTGCCTTCATCTTATATAGCAAGGTTTTAAATTTAATAATAGAACACCACCACCCCTCACAGTAACCTGATTAACATTAGAGTGAAGCCATATCTTGACCATTTCATACAGATCTAAGCAGGAACTGAGACGGTTGTTTTATTTGAAAAATTTGTCTCAATATTGGGCCAATATCTCTACGTGTCTCTGCTTAGAGTGTACTAAAAACAGCCTAGATGCAAAATCAAAGCACGTTTATGCTGTAGGATATAAATTTATTTTATTTACTTCATTCATACCTCCCCTTTCTCCCCAAAGGGGAACCAGTGGCTTACAATGTTCTTTTCTCCTCCATTTTGTCCTTACAACCACCATGTGTGGTAAGTTAATGTGTGGCTAGCCAAGGTCACTCATCAAGCTTCCATGCCAGAACAGGGATTTGAACCTAGGTCTCTTGGATGGTAGCCCAGCATTCTAAACACTACTCCACACTGGCTCTCAAATGATTTTTAAATTTTAAAAAGGCCTCCACAACAGAGTAGCAGCCATGCATAAGTTTTGTACAAGACCCAAAGCAAGCAGAAAATCAAACATTCCACCTAACTTCCATTTTTAACTATCATCTTATAGGTGCTAGCAAGGGTAACAATTGTATACAAGCTCCAGCCAGGTCTCTCTTGTATTTTCAAATTTTATTTCTACTTCTAAGGGCTAAAGATGTAATTTAGCTGTAGAATTAACAGTAGTATTGGTAGGATTCTGGACCCCATGTTTAAGATAAAAGGCAAAAAGCAAATTGTCCAGCAATTGTTTGGTTAACAACTAGTGCAGATCTCCACTGTTTCTGTCTATTTGAATCTGAAAACATGATTGGCTGGATGGTTTATTAATCATGGTTAGTCTTAACTATGGTTTAGTATGACTTACCAAACATGGGTGGCTTTGCTATAGTGCAGGCAAATAACAGTCAGGTCTCTGCAAAGGGAAAGAGTGAAGGCAAGGCTGCCAGGTCTACTGCTATTGTAGGAGACTCCTGCCAGCAACCCTCTCTTTCCAACACTGCTCCTTCAGGCAGCAGGAGAAAGAAAATCTCCAATGGCACACACAACAAAGTATCACTTCTGGGCTGGAATTGCTGGAAACACTCTAGCTTTACCATAGTTTCTGAAGGATCCTAGAGCGATACAAAATCACTTCCAGGTTCTCCCCAGAAGAGACGTCATGACACTTGCATTACTGACACCCCCTCATGTCCCTCTCCCCATCTCCTGCTGGGAGCCAGTCACTGGCTCGCAACTCTAAGTGATGAAGATCACACGATCAGGATTTTAATAATCATTTGCAATTCAAATTCCATTTTCACAAACTAACTAGAGTTAAAATAGAGTGCCCTCCTTCGCACTTTCAGCATTACATAATTAAACATGAGCACAAGCCAGGGAAAAGCCACGGACCATTAGTTTGTGGTCCGTCACATTTCACGGATCACGGACCATTCACGAACCCGCCCCGGTTTGCAGATCGGTTCGTTGGTCTGTAGTCCATCACTTCCCAGGGCCCCAGCACCACCTCCTTCACACTCAGAGATGCCAAACTTGCAGCATGTCTTCAATAGGCTCTCCTCCAGCCATCTTCCAGGTTTGGCCAAGATTGCATTTTGGATGTCCAAGTTACAGACCCCCAATACATAGAATAGGAGCCACAAACGCCAATTGACCTGCATTGGCTTGGAACAATTGGCAGAGCCCTAGGCTAGCCCAACACCCAACAATCAAATAAGAATTGAACATGGAAAAAAATGAGACAGAAGAATGAGCCCTCAAGGAGACCAATAAGCTTGCACTCAGAGCCTGACTGCAGCTCTGAGACTGGGTTGGGGCACAGCCCTAGGCTAGCCCAACACCCCACAAGCAAATAGGAACTGAAAGAAAAAAAGGAGAAACAAGAATGAGCCCTCAGCTGAGGAAACCCAATAAACTTGCATCCACAGCCTGACTGCAGCCCTGAGATTGGGTTGCGGCACAGCCCTTGGCTAGCCCACTGCCCCACAAGCAAATAATAATTAAAAGGGAGGGGGAAACAAGAATGAACCCTCAGCCAAGGAAGCCCAGTAAGTTTGCTCCCACTCAGAGCCTTGCTGCAACACAAGCCCCAACCCTCCCTCTGGCGCAATTCCAAAAAAACTCCCGCAAAAAGGAGTTCCTATGAGCTGGTACCTAGTTGGAAAGTGAAACCGTGGCTCCACGCTATGTCTTCTATACTAAACACTCACATAGAGAATAATGGGAGCTCTTTGGTTGGCAGCCAGAGCTACCTATCGAGGTTTTCAGGGTAAGACTGGTGTATTTCAAGGGCAGCAGAAGGTCTGCAGGGGGCTCCTACATTGCCTAGGGAATTGATTGCTCAGTGCTGGGATGTCTGGTTTCACGGATCAACAGATCGATGGTTCAACCAAACTTCGTTGCATCCGTGAAAAAAAGCGTGTCCCACAACCCACCAGCTCATGAACGCTGAACCAGTCCAGTCCGTGTAAAATTTTGGTCTATTTTTCAGTCCATGCTCACCTCCACTTATAATGTAATACTGTATCTGCCCAAGGTCACCATTAATCACTAGAGGTGTGCACTCAAAAAATATTCAGGTTTCAGGATAACTCAAATCCCCAAGTGGCAAGCCGCTTCAAGATTTGGGTGTTTAAAAGCGGCAGTTTTCTTGCCATCGCATTCAAACACCTGCTGCTTTTCAACTGATGGGAGGGGTATCCCCCATCAGCAGGAAAAAGTTGCTGGTGTTTGAAAGCAGCAACACTTTTATTCCACTGCAAGAAAAATGTTGCTGCTTTCAAATGCCCCACTGCTTTTTTCAGCTGAGGGAAGGGGGAGGAGATGGTCCCTCCTGCCCCTTCCTTCAGCTGAAAAAAGCGGTGGGGCATTTGAAAGCAGCTTTTTTAGCTGATGGGAGGGGGATTCACTTGCAAGCAGCAAGAAAAGTGTTGCTTTCAAACTTCCTGCCCTGCTTTTCTCACTCAATGGGAGGGGAAGGAGGGTGAAAAAAAGTGGTGGGGCGGGAAGTTTGAAACTTTTCTGTGCTGCAGCTGCTGTTGCTTTGCCTGAAGCTTCCCGAAGTGATCACTTTGGGAAGCTTTGCTTTGGCATTCCTGAAATGGGCCCGATTCAGGTTAAAAACCCAAGTTGGAAACTCAAAGTGCACGCCCCTATTAACCACTGTTAGCTTTAAACCAGAGTCTGAAATTGGTTTGCAACTGAACTAACAAGGATTAATATTAGCCTCAATTTATTTATTTATTTCTATTTACTTGTTTGTTTGTTTATTTATACTCTGTCTTTCTCTTTTAGATCCAAGGCACGGGTCAAGTCAATAAGAATGACCACTAGGACATTCAATATAATGGCTGGTCCACCATGGTTAATATAAATATGGTAAAGGGGGGATGTTGCTGAAGGGAGACAAGATGGCAAAAGGGAGTACAGATGAGCCTGCAGGATGTTCCCAATCTTTTAAGAATCTGAGAAGTTGCTCCCCCCTTCTCAACATTTCAGTCTAAAATTTTGCCCGGGGAATTTAGAAATCCCTTTGGGTGGACTTGTACAGGCTATGATATCAGGTACTAGGGGGAAAACTTCCATGTTAATGCTAGTATTCCTTAACATCTTAGATAGCCTGTAACTGTAATAATTAAAAAAGAAAGCAACATTCTTTTCAACTAACATCTAAATGCTTGTGCAACAATAAATTATGAATTACACACCTACCCACCCATTACTCTGTCCTTGGCAATGGTTGATATAAAATGCTTCATTCTCTTTCCAAAGCACTGGCTCCATAAGATCAGTAGGAGATATGTAAAATGTAAAATTCTGTACATCTAATGAATGATAGATATCACAACTACTTTATTTTGTACTACTTGCTGAGATTTGGTAGAAAGCAAGCTACCGTATCTACAGTAGTTAGAGCACATGCTTTGTGTGACAAAGACTTCAGAGGTTAAACCTTTGGCATCTCCAGTTAAAAGGATCTCAGTTAATAGGCCCTGAAAAGGCCTCACCCTGAGATCTTAGGAACCCACTGCCAGTCAGAATAGACTTTACTGGCCTATGTGGTTCAATGGATTGACTTATTATAAGGCTCCTATGTTGCAATTATAGCTTCAGAAATAAATATGTTCTTATGAATGCTTGAGAAGCAGTAGAGACTATAGTAGAGCCTGCTTTTGCTGAACTATGAAGTCATGTGCAAGGATTGATGCCCAAAATAGACGCAGAACCACAAGTGACAAAAGGCACAGATTGGACACTGGTCAGCTTCCCTCAAGTTTTGATGGGAAATGTAGGCATCCTGGTCTCGCAGCTTCGCTCTCTGACTGCTGTCCAATGGACTTTTCAACTGTCACTTGTCCAACATTCCGCCAAGCTGCCTACATTTCCCATCAAAACTTGAGGGAAGCTGACAAGTGTCCAATCTGTGCCTTTTGTCACTTGTGGTTCTGCTCATAGTAGCAAAGTAACATCCAAATGATTCTCAAAAATTTTAGCAGGGGAGGCAACCCAGGAAGATGGCAAGTAACCAGTTTTCACTTGCATTTTAGAATAAAGTCAATCATTTCATAAAGTTGGAGTCTACTTATTTACAAGGTACTGTAGAAACAGTTTCTCAAACATTATGCCTTCCAATACAATGCACTTCCAACGTAAAATGAGAGAAAGAGCAAATGACTTCTCAATGATTAGGGATGGACTATAACCATCTTTTTTGTTTAAAGATACTGAAATATATCTTTAGATGTGGGTTAGATAGATTCATGGATGACAGCTCCATTAATGGTTTCAAGGTATGACAACAAAAAGGAACATCCAAATCCAGAATCAGTAAACTTCTGAATACTAGGAAGAGGTGCCAACATCAGGGGAAGAAGGCCTTGACCTCTAGACTTCCAGGGCAGCTG
This sequence comes from Eublepharis macularius, assembly GCF_028583425.1. Taxonomy (NCBI): domain Eukaryota; kingdom Metazoa; phylum Chordata; class Lepidosauria; order Squamata; family Eublepharidae; genus Eublepharis; species Eublepharis macularius. Next base: position 84,623,089 of record NC_072794.1, on the reverse strand, counting down.
GCTTACCACTGCGTGAATCATGACTTGATGGTCTGATCCAGAAGAACTTTTTATGTTTTTATGTAAGTTCTTTCACAAAGATAGGATTTAGTGAGACACTGCAGTGTAATGGTTACAGTGGTGAGGTAGACCTGAGGACACCAAATCACTACTCACTATGAAACTCACAGAATGCCCTTAGGCCTGTCATCCTCCCTCAGCTTAATTTACCTCACACAATTGTTGCGTGAATAAAATGGAGGAAGAATAATGTACACCACCATGAGCTCCTTGGAGGAAGGGTAAGATTTAAAAGGCTTCAATTAAATACATTATAGGTAGGAAAGGGGCAGGCCTGAAGTCAAGGAAACACTGCAGAACTGTCAGAACATAAATATCAATAGCCTAGTGGGTTGAACGCTACCAGTCTCCTGTAGCACAAGTAGTATTCTGCTGAAGCATTTCTTTTTGTCTCAGAGGAACACATCAACAGAACAACCTGGGAGGGTCCAATCCATTTTAAAACTATCTTTTAAAAGCAAAAGAAAAAATTATTCTGTCAATATTTAGTTGTATTAAATACTGACAACTTTTTTTTAAAAAAAAGTCTTAATAACTGTCAGTTATACCAACGCTCACGGACTTCTCAGCCAGAACACTAGAAAGTGTGAACACAACTTCTTAGTGAGCCATTAGATACACTACTGCTTGTATACTTTTTAAAAATATCACCACAAATAAAAGAATTAAAGACTTTTTAGGGAACAAGCTGGAAATATCCCTGAGAGGGTCAACAAATTGCCCCAACAGGACCTTCTGTGATATGGTCCTGGAAAGGAGAGGAAAGATTTTTATGCACAAATGCTGTCAAGTAGAATTTACACTCCTGATCTGTATGGGGGAAGGGGGCTGTGAAGCAAGGGTTCAGACTAGAGGGTTTTATTGGAATGGGGGAAGGGAAGAAGACTATTTATGAATACAAATTCAGCTTCAATTATTATGTTTCAGCTCCTGACATAATGAAGCCTCAGGATTCTAAACCCAAGAAACCCTTTAAAAGAAAAGACAAAGGTTTGTTTCTAAGATCAGGAACAGCTGGGATTTTACTGATATAAACTAACATTATGACAATAATTGACAAAAAACACAACAATTTCATGTTTTTTGTGCTTATATTAAACTCATTCCCCTTGTAAAAGATAATGTGATAAGGTAGCTACATCAGGACAATTTCAGCCTGAAAACAAAATTTTAATATTTTTACATATATACCCATCCCTCTTACCAAAAGGAACCCTCTTCAGATATTCACAACTTTGTAAACAATTTTTGGTAATACACTCAAAAGGCCTGGTTGTGTTATATGCTAATGTTTACAAACATCCTTGTACAAACAACACACAGTGCTGTGGTCTTGCTTTGTTTAAATATATCCCAAGGAAATAACTTGGCAGAGTTGTAAAGTTTCACAGCAACCAAATTAAAAGTAGGGCATGAAAATGAATTGTTTTACAAAAATCTAGAGATTAAGGGGAGAAATGTGTGTGGGGGGGAGGGGGACTAAGAAAAAAAATCATTCTGTTCCTGCAAGGTTTGAAAGCTGTTTTATTTTACTTCATTTATAACCTTGTCTTTCTCTCCAGTGAGGACCCAAAGCAGCTTACATTGTTCTCTCCTCCTGTGAAATAGCTTAGGTTGAGAATGTGCGAGTGGCCCAGGGTTGCCCAGAAAACTTCCATGACAGGATGGGGACTCAAATAGCTACTGGGCACCAGAGCATAGCACTAAGAAATTTCATCGTGACACTTAGTAAATTTGCTTGGGGGAGGGGGCTGTAGCCTGACAGAAATAAAGCGCCTCACGGGTGAGGATGAAAGGTTGCATGATTGCCATAGTAGTTGTAGAAGCTCAGCTGGCTCCAGCAGGAGACCTAGATGTCTTGTGGGTTAAGCCCCCATCCCTGAAACATGGCTTCAGCCTTGGATGGGAGAACATTTTATCTATTTGTTTTTACACCATTTCAACCCTGCCTTTCTCCCCCAGTGGGAACTTTATCTGGTTTACATCATTCTCTTCTCCCCCAATTTATCTTCGCAACAACCCTGTGAAACAGATTAGGCTGAGCGTGAGTGACTGGCCCAAGGTCGGTCAGCAAGCTTCCATGACTGGGGGTGGGGGGTGGGGCTGAACCTGATCTTCCAGATAGGGATGTGCACCAAAAAGAAAAGAAAAGAAAAAGAAAAAAAAGGGAAAGAAAGAAAAAGTAAATCTGATTTTTTTTAACTGAATCTAAAGAATTCCCTGAATTCCGAATTGATTCTCTAATTCATTTTGGCTATTTCTGAAAAATTTGGTAATATTCAGCCATTATTAACCTATGGGGAAATCACTGTGGTGGCTATCTGGTGAGCTGGGGGTGGGGTAATTTTTCAACCAAACCACCACATTTGGGGTGAACCTACTTCTGACTGTCCTTTAGACCCATGGGCCAATTTTATAGGCCCCCAAAGAAGGTGTGCCTCTACCCACTCTCCATTATTCCCTATGGTAAAAAATATCTGGGGGCTATCCAGGGGGCTGGGGGATGGCACTTTTGAAGCAAATTCCACCAAATTTGCTAGGGACCTGACTATCCTCTAAAGACCCTCCTCCCAAGTTTCAGGAAGATTGGACTCCCACGTCCAATTCTATGGGCCCCTGAACAAGGTGCCCTCAGCCACTCCATTGTTTCCTATGGGGAAAAAAAATCAAAGCTGACTCCCACTCCTGAAACACACTGGGGTAAGGTTGCCATGGCCAAGGCACACTTCCAAATGCAAGCTGAGCTCATCCTACAAAAAGCCCAACATAACCAAACTGAAGCAAGGGAATCAAATCCCTCCAGAACCAAAGTGAAGCAAGAGGCCAACATCACACCAGAGAATCACATCCATTCTACCCAACCAAACTGAAGCAACAGTGTTGCAATTTAGCTCAACAGAACCAGTGACATTCACAGCAACCAGGCAGTGGGTTCAGCCAGTAGGGGAACATGACAGAACAGAACCAAGCAGTACCCAGTCACAAGCACAAGGCATTCCCTTGCCTCAGTTTAGCTTGGCACAGTGTGTTTAGAGGATAGAAATACAGTCTCCTGCAAATTTGGTGGAGTTTGCTTGAAATTATGCCACCTCCACCCTATCCACCCATCCCAGATAGCCCGCTGATTGATTTTCTCATAGAAAACAATGGATACATTTTACCAAATCAATTCAGTAAAAATTCAGTGTACCTGTTTTTAGATTTGGAATACCTGGATTTCACCAAATCACCCAAAACTGGGTATTTTAATCCAAATTTTGACCCAAACTGCACACCCTTACTCCCAATATCATAGTTCAACACTAACTACTATACAACACTGTCTCTTTAGCATTATTTCTCCTTGGAATCACAGCAGCTCAGGCTCAGTCCAGGAGAGGGGTGGGCAGTGGGTGGCAAATTATGGATGCCAGATAGAGTCCTTTCAAGGCCAGTTCCTGGTGCTGCTTACTTCACTTATGGATGGAGGCAGCTCTGGGGTATACTCACACACTGGATGAAACATAATCTCTCCCCACACACACACAAAACAGAGGACACACAGACAAGAGCACAGATATATAGGGAGAAGGCTGTGGGGTTTACCCACCACAGATTTATCAGAGGCTGTTGGTCTCAGTTGTTTCCATCCTTCATGAGCTATAATAAACAATAACAACAACAACAACATTCGATTTATATACCACCCTTCAGGACAACTTAATGCCCAGTCAGAGCGGTTTACAAAGTATGTCATTATTATCCCCACAACAAAACATCCTGTGAGGTGGGTGGGGCTGAGAGAGCTCCAGGGAGCTGTGACTAGCCCAAGGTCACCCAGCTGGCTTCAAGTGGAGGAGTGGGGAATCCAACCCGGCTCTCCAGATTAGAGTCCCATGCTCTTAAGCACTACACCAAACTGGTTCTCAGAAAACTGGCTATGAAGCCTCCTTTTTACTCCTTGGGGATGATAGCCTCCAATAAAATTTTGTGTGAGAGAAAGGGATTTTGGATGCCAAGCCATGGCCACATGCGCCTTTGAAGCAGATCTGGGTATGAACTTTCTCCAGACAATGATTTTTATCCTCTGGGGATGGGGAAAATCAAGCTGAAGCTCTAGCTGCAAGACAAACATATCCCCATGCCTCGGGGCTTATCCTTGATTTCTTGAAGTACATAAACATTTCTTTGTGCAAAGGATCACTTGGTTAAACAAATTAAATCTGGCTGGTTTCTGACATTTGTATCCCCCAAATTTGATTTTAACTGCTTGCAAATTGATTGTGGGTAAAATTCCAGAGATCAAACTCAGACATCGCAAAGATGGAGTATAGCACAGAAACAGTTTTCTCCAAGGAATTTTGATTTGGTAGTAGAGAAACAAAAAATAAATGGAGGGGGAAACTGACTTTTTTTTTAAAATCATGACTGTGTGGGGCAGGGGGATGATGTCACAGGGAGGGTGATAAATGAGGCTCCTAAAATTTTGGGCTGGCTCTTAGGTCCAAAGGAAGTTTGTCAATGCCTGTCAATATCTAAAATATTATGAGAGCAGAAAGCTTTGTCAAGAGAGCTTTGGCTCTCAAAAATTTATATTCTGGAAATCTAATTGGTCTTTAAGGTGCTACTGGATCTGAATCTTGCTCTTCTACTGCAGACCAACATGGTTACCTATCTGAAACTAAAACATTATGAGGAACTTAGCTGCATCTTGGATTGAAAGGAACGGAAAGCTTTGAAATAAGCAGCACGCATTTCATTGAAGACAGCTGTCAGATTCTGAAATAAGTAATGTAGTAGGTTAGGTCTTTGCCAGCATCTCTTGTAGGATTTCTTTTCATTTTGGATCGACTCGATGCTACTCTTATCCACTACCACCACCACCCAGATTGTGATTTATTTTTAAAGTACATATATCAAGGAATCTTAGATAACTGTGCATCTTACTATGATTTAGGTCCATGATCCCCAATGTGGTGCCCACCAAGTTTTCTGTCCCCCTTTTCCTTCTCTGCCAAAGAAAATAGCCAGTACTAGCTTTCTTCTACCTCACATAGAGCAGAAGGTGCTTCAGAACCATACTGTTTGACTGCAGGGAGCAGCCCTTCAGAAACAGCAGCTGCCATCATTATTTATTTATTTACACTATTTATAGTCCACCTTTCTCACTGAGACTCAAGGCGGATTACACAGTGTAAGGCAATGTGATCAACAGCTGGGACAGTCAATAAACAACGGAACAGGGTATGCAAATACAAAATTTGCAGAAATCTGACACAGAACTGAAACAATGCTGAAAGAAAAACGTAAGAAATTACACATAACATTAAACAGCATGGAAGAAACCATCCAGCAGGAACATATTTAAAGCAATGGACAGTATACAGTAGTATACTCTTTTTACCAATGCATCTCTTTGAACCATTTCCTTACACAATACAGCTCAGGATGCTGGCCCCATTGTGGGAGATCCCCCACCCCCAACCTTTCAACCCCAGCCCTGCTCACCTGCCCAAGGGGAGGGGAGGAAGGGAGGCAGGCCAGGAGCCACCACAGCACATGGCAAAATGGTGTATGCATGCTCTAGAGGCCTCTGATGACACACTTCCGGTTGAAAACCATAAGCTGACGGGTCCAAATGGGACCAAATCAGCCCCAAACACAGAGAAAATGCTATGTTTGGGGCTGATTTTTGCCCTGTTGAAACCCCATAGCTTCTGAAGTTCAACCAGAAGTGACATTATCAGAGCCTCCAAAGTGCATGCATGAGGAACCAAGATCTCCCCTCCCTCCACCTAGCGACACCCAGTTCTATCCAGGTAAAAAATCCTCCTGAATAATTTGGTTTTGCAGTTTATAGATAAAAGGATGCTTGGCTTGCAACTCCCAAATATTTTATGACTGGCACCAGTCGCAATGGTTGCCATTTTGTGATAGTGCATAGTCCACATTCTCAAAATTCTAAAAAGGCCCACATGGTCACTGTGACTAGAGATTCCTGATTTAAGGTTATTTTGAAGAAAAAGCAGGAAAACATGGCAAATTGAAGTTATTCAGTACTATTAGATTTATTTTGGCGTTTCTTTTGTTATTTCAGGAAGAATGTCTTAGAGATGGCACAGGATAGTTTTTGTAACACAGACTATGCTAATGCTATTTTTATCATCGCTTGTATTATCCATTATTGTTATATATCTACCTTATTTACTCAAAATGTCACACACACACAAAATTATAATTGTAATTTGTACGTGAATGTAAGACCATCCCCTTTTTGATGGCATAGTTGGGGGGAGGGGAGGGGAATTAATCTTACATTTGAAACAAAACTGTACATACACATTTTCTACCAAAGTAAAAAGTATTATGAAAAAATGACAGAACAAAGCAATTTTTCTAGTGACAGAGGAGTGACACAAGTCCCTTGGAACAAGGGTCATTTTAAAACAACATCGTTTTAAAACAACAAGCTACAGGCACTCCTTCTATCATTTTGGGTTTTTTTTTTAAAAAATGGTTTTTTTTAAAGACTTATACGGTCTAAAGAGAAACCAGAGTATTTTTCTGCAAATCTGGGGCATTTTTCAGGTGTGTAGGAAGATCTGTCTTGTCCATTCATGGCTCCAGTCTCCACATTTAAGTATCCACTTGGCTGTTAGTATATAAGATAAGCAAGAGCTTCACATTATCTTCTTCAATTGTTCCATTAACCTCTTTACAGGAAAAATCAACTCAACTTAGCACCTATGTATTTGCCATAAAGGCTGGTTGTAGAGAAGTGATATAGATCATTCAAAGTTATAGTAGCTAGTTTCCCTTACTATTCCTAAAGAATGGATAATGTTCCTGGATTTAAGAGCATAAGCTGCGTACATTTGCTATTAAAAAAAACATAAAAAACATAATTGGGTGGCATAATTGGGTGGCATAATTGGGTGGGCATGATGATACTTTCAAATACATTTCTTTCTGAAGTATACACTCACATTTGGTTTTCCATATTTGTGCCTCTCTACTGTGTTATCTCTCACAATATCTCACTATTGCAATCTCTCCCTCTCCAACAAAATATGGCAGTTTGGAGACTTTCAAATTTCAGTATACACTAGCAGAAGATCCACTTTCTAGACTATCTATTGTGCCACACAGATATACAAATTTAGTACATACAAATAAGTGATGAAAGTAACAAGTAAGGGGATAATTCTTATTAAAGGGGTACAATTGTAGATTATGAAGATGACAGATGTCATTTTTGAAAAGACAGTGTATTGATTGCTACATGAAGAACAAAGAATGCAATTGGACGAGAATGGAAAATGCTATTTTAATTTTTTCTAAAGATCATCCCTTTAAAGTTAATTTTTAAAATTAAATCATAGCTTGCCTTTCTTCCATCATGAAACTCAAGGCAGCATATGCAGATTCCCTGGAGGCTTCCCATCTAGGAACTGGCTAGGCCCTATCTGCTCAGCTTTCAACGTCTGCTGTAACGTGTGCTTTCTAACCAATTCCCACACTAGGTTATGGTAGGAAGAACTTAATACTTGTCTAGGTGGATTATTTCCCACCCACCCCCCAAACTACAGATCATTGCAAATGAGGAACATCACCACCGTGCTGATTTGGTCTGCTGTTTAAGGATTACAGGAATTTAACTTTCAACCAAGCCCACCCTCTAGCACAACATTAATTTCCAGTCTAAACATTTTAAAAAGTTTATGAACTCCCAACACTGACAAAAGAACTCAAAATAGTTTTTACTGAGGCACATGCAATTAGCAGGCTTGAAATGATGCATATACATAGGTATTAATTAACTATAAATTCTCATCTAATAATTCCAGCAGCAGTAAACACCAGGCTTCCATCCAACGATCAATACTAGCCATTTAAAAGTGCCACCTGCCAAAAAAGTTATATAAAACAAATATATAAAACTTTGATTAGATTGTGCAATGGCTTTAGAACAATTAATTTACTATTAATGTATCATGTGGTATTGTTGGGTTTTATTGGCATGACAATTGACAACATCAATATTTCTTTTCACACCCTACTCACACTACAGTTTCATTTCAACACTAGTCTAAGAAAGGAATTATGCTTCATTTTACTGTTATGTCGGCTCCCTCTGGGCCTATTTCTTCTGTAATTTATATAAGCTTTAAAGGAAAAGCTTACAACTCAGTCTTCAGAGTTTTTAAAACAAAAGAAAAAAGGCAAAGCAACAAAGCTGTTCGGAGAGGTAAATTGCCAGAGTTTTTGCAAAGTTGGGAGTACTAAAGCAGATGGGTGTTTGCTCGCTACAACACTTTTCACTTCATATGCTGTTGCCGCCATGTTGCAATTACCAAGGGTCACTCAGCCACATGGCTGATCAGCATACCTCCCGTCTGGACACACACATGTACTCACATTTCATCTCTTTTTATGTTTAAACATAAAAGTTTCATGAGAGAAAGATACAAAGCTCTCCAAAACCCATTTTTAGAGATTTTTAAAAAGAGAACGAGTATCACTTCTCTGAATAAAGCAACAGGGGGTGGGGTGGGGAAGCTAACACAGAACAATCAAATTTAAGATAAATGAGCAATAAACTCAAATGGAGGTACACATAGAAAAAGTAAGCTTTTCCTATGGAGATCTATGCTCCACATATAAAACAGCAGGGGAACAATGGTTCAAACCCTCAACACTTACTTGAAATAACCCACCCCAGTCAAAGCAACTGTCCTACCGTGTAAGAACAGTGGAAGTACAAGGCTGAAGGTACTGTTTAACACCTGCAAAGCCCTTAATGGCTTTAGACCCACATACCTTCAGGAATACCTTTCTTACTGTGCTCTAGCACCACATCTGAGCAAAGCATTCTGAATGTGCCAGTCTGCAAATGGATAAGATTAGTTACTGTGCATTCATACATATTCTCTATGGCGGCTCCCACCTTGGAAAACCCTGCCCCCCCCCATTTCTATCATTCCTCAGAATGTGTAAAATAGTAATGTTCAGGAGAGCACTTTTACAAAGGGATTTGAACTGTAGCACAATCTAACTGTGCAGGAAGGTGCCTTTATAATGGAACAGGATTTTAAGTCCATTGCAGTGATTGTTCTAGATATCTTTTGCTTTTACTGTGTTGTTTCTACCTTTGCAGTTCCACGGTATCTTGCACAGGCAATTTGTTGTTTACTGTCTTCCAGTTCTATAATCTTAGTCCAGTTGTATTGGTCACTGGGTGTCTTATGCTGTATGGCTGCATTTTTAAAATTCTGTAATCCACCCTGTATCTCTATGAGAAAGGGGGACTATAGAGTAATAAATCAATCAGTATTAAGGGTTGATTCTACTTTTGACTGACCAAGATTCCCACCATAAAGTTCAGATTACTAGTCTGTAGGAGTAGAATCCCCTTTGCAGGATTCCATCGTGTCTATAGGATACAGATACCCATCATACCAAGCCTCATGGTAAAAGGCACACAGCTCCAAACATACAACACATTTGTTCACCTAAACTTCTAAACTGTTCATATAATTGAACATCCCTAGCAGTTTTGATAAATTATGGTGTACTAGTGGTGCACTCTATGTCCTCAGGGTAGAACTGGAATGTGTGGGATATGCTGAAGGGAAAGCATGAAAGAGGAACGGCGACACAAAAGCTGCAGCAGGAGGAACTGCCAGCATTAAAAATAAACCCCATCAGTCTGAAATGGGAATTCCCAGGAGAAAAGCTGAGAAGGGCTAAAGAAAGAAAAAGTATGAATTAGATTCAGAAACATAAGCTTCACTGATCTCTTTTACTGACTTTGTGTTTAATAAGCTATTTTCTCCAATTTGTGAACTAGTTATAAATGCCACAGGGAAGAAAAAGAGGGAAAAAATCAGCCTTGGTGACTCCCATACCAACGTGTGAGATGCTACAATGATCACCAACTATGGGAAAAGGAGTAATAGAAGCCTATAATTTTAAGATCGTAATTCTGGAAGCATTCCAGCATATGAAGAAAAATCAGGACATGTTATATTTTCTCAAGAGATCACTACTTTATATATTATTTCCTGGTGTGAGGGAAGAGGCAGGAGAGGGAACTACATATACTAAAGACTTCCTCTCGTTTTTACTGCACACTTTCAAGCACTTGAATGCCAAAATATCACATTTGCTTAAGCCTATTTTACTGCTAGCAGCTGTCTGTTATACGGTGACTGCTGGAGAGCTTGCCCAAGAGCAGGTGAGCACCATCTGCCTGCCCCTGACAAGATGCCCATTTCGTTTAGACAAAAAGCTGACAGCTACATGGCCACCATCTTCGGGCAATAATATAAAAACCCTTTTCTCAAATGCTGCCGTAACCTTTCACAGATATTCAAACAGGCATTGTATACCTAGAGAAGCTGTAACACGTCTCTCCCTTCCCCCCTCCAGCATCTCCATGTTTAAATAAATCCCCTCTCAGGCACACTGGTGAGCATGCTTTCAGAAAGACCCATAATTGGCTTGCCTACTGATCTGTGAAGAGTACATTTTCCACAAAAGCTTTCTCCTTGCCACCTCTTCTTTGGGGTGGGGGGAGAACCTCCTGTCGTCAAACAAAAAATGTGTGTCAGGTTAACATAAAATTGCCATTTTAGCAAGTGGTTTTTGTAATATAGTCTACAAAGTATATAAGTATTAAATACGCCAACAAGAGGGAAAGGCCTTAAAAAATTGAGGTGAAAGAGATCAAGATGGCCACCGCATTAATTACTGGCCGCTCTCAGTCATTTTCCATTTCTGTTTCAATTTACCCATTCTTTAGAAGTTTATTTTTAAAAAGCCATTTGCCATGCATCCCCCCCCCACCCAGCACTCAACAATCAATGCTCAATGCAAAAAGAAAAAAAAAGTTTTGGAAGATTATTAGGAGTTGCCAGTCTCCAGGTGGGGCCTGGAGTTCTCCAGGAACTACAACTGATCTCCAGGTGGCAGAGATCTCCTCCCCTGGAGGAAATGGCAGCTTCAAAAGGTAGACTCTATGGAATCACATCTCCGCAGAGGTACTTCCTCTCCCCAAACTCCACCTTTCCCAGGAACCGCCCCCAAATCTCCGAGAATTTCCAAAGTTGGAGCTGGCACCCCTGAAGACTACTTACCAAAGCATACTGAATTCTCTTTCTTCTTGCTAATTAGAAACTGCTCTAACAGTCTGTGTTGCATTTCGGTCTTCAAAATATACTGGAAGCCTCATAGACTGGAAGCCACATTGGGCTGTTTGCATACTACTTATGCAGATGGATCTATTCTATAACACTGGCTCACTTTGCTATAGATTGCTTACACAGGCATGGAAATGCTTGACACTACACTGCATACAGAAAGCAGTTTACAAATGGGACAATCCCACATGTAGTTGCAATCTCACGTGTAGTTGCTGTCCACCCATCAGTTCAAAAGGCAACAGATTGACATTTATTAACCCCAGCCCACACTGAAGGGCTAGTTTGCATATATGTGCATAGCTCTAAAATACTGATATAGTCTAGTCAAGATCCTTGGTACATCACAGGCTGAATAACGCCAAAGTCAGCATGCATTTTTTCTTCTATGTTCTTATGGCAGGTAATTAGTAGAATTGTTTTAGAAGCACCTGCTACTGTGTCATTGCATGTAAAAGTGGTTCAATTCTCCTTGTGTTTCACAAGACATTATGTTTTCAAGCCATGGAATGGACCTGCCTTAGGGACTCACCTGTGCATATTTCATTTTGCTCTTTTGGAGAGAAAGAAAAATCTCCAAGGGACGTGCATTGGTACCTTGGGTTTCTGTGCACGTTATGGAGACCTGCAACATTTCACATGTAGCAAGAACCTTGAGGTGCACAAAGTGTCAGTAAAAGCTTCAGGGTAACAGACAAACACAATAACTCACAGGTCTATATCTCATAGTAGACTTCCCTTCTATGCCTCTGAGAATGTGGTTCTGCACACACTGCCGGCACCACGGTTTCTGGCGCCTGCAGCAACCCCTGTGAGCGCGCTGTGCGCGCGCGCGGGCCAGAGACTGCGCGATAACGTCACTGCGTGATGACGTCATTGCGCAGCGCAAGCCGGGGTCATTCGCCAGCGGGTGGCTGGGGTGGTGGGTGGAGGCTGCTCCGCGCTCCGCACGCCACCCCGGCAGTGGCTCGTGGCTGCTGCGCCCGGCTGGGTCGTGTGACACCAGTGGCGGCGGCGGCAGCAGCACGGGGCTGGCTGCAGCAGCTTCGGGCCAGCCACGCCAGCTCCGCAGCGCATGCCTCCGCCCCCGACACCCCCTCCGGTGCCTCTCCAGGGCCCTCACACCTGAGGCCACCGCCTACCTGGCCTCTACGGGCGCGCCGGCCCTGTCTGCACAGTAACTTGGGTGTGTGAGTGCAGAGTGCTAAACTGAACTGACTTTATGAACTCTGATTTGGTTTGCCTGCAGATCACAGAGTAGGCAGAAAGCTTTGACAACTTTCTGCTGAGGTCCTTGCTTAAACCTATCACATGAACACTACCAAAGAGGAAGATGAAAACTGGCTGTCTCACACAGGTAGAACTCTCCATAAGACTAAGGGCAGTAGACTTATGATACTATCCATCTGTTCACCCATCAACTGCTGACAATTTCTATTTCTGCCCAGGTCACAGTACAAACGCTTTGAGCTAGTGCTAAGGTTAAGTCCTGAGGTGTAGCAGCCGGTCACTCCGGGTGGGAAAGGCAGCACTGGGCAAGAAAGGGCAAGCGATAAAAGAACGTTTTTGAAGTGCTACAGTGAACCAAAGGCAACAGGGATCTCTTTCAATATGGCAGGCTAATTTTTTTCTTTGGTGGCCCTTACCATAGTTCTTTAAACTGCGGAAACTTTAAAAGATCCTACTGCCTTAAAAGTAGTGTTTTGAGAAAAGACCTACTGCTGTGTAAAGGCTTGAGAATACTTTTGGAAAATGGAATTAGATGTTATGAAATGGCCATCTTAAAGAAGCATTAAAGCACAGAGATTTTATATAAAGAGTGAATTTGAATACCTTCCTGGGAAAAGCCTTCATGAATCCAAGGATCTTCATCGGTCAGGAGTGACAGGATCCACTGGTTGTGTAATCACCAAAGGAACAGATGTAAATGCATGTGAATATTGGTTTTTATCAAGTCCACTCCTAGAAAGCTCTCAGTGATTCTTAAATTCTTATGGCATGAAAGAATTCTTATGGCATGGGACTCATGAAGCTGCCTTACATTAAGTGAGAAGTCTGGTCTAGCAAGGTCACTATTGCCTACTCTTACTGGCAGCAGCTCTCCAGAGTTTCAAGCTCTTGCACTGTCTACTTTGTGTTTAACTGGAGATGCCAGGGACAGAATCTGCGGCCTTCTGCATGCAAAATGGATGTTCTACCACTAAGCCACAGCCTCATCTGCCCTAATTATAGCAGCAAGAAGAAAAAGCAATCTTAATCACGAATGCTGGGCTACCACTTTAAACTGAATTAAACCCCACTTTCCCCATATTAAATGGATTCTCTATTTGGTTGCCATGCTTTAAATACTGTAGGCCACTAGGAAGCAGAACAAAAGCAAAGTTGGCAAATGTGACAAAGTCAGTAATTCAGTGATTTTCAAACTATGTGCTGCAACAGTTTGTCCTGAAAATAAACTGCCGTCTTAGATATCTCCACCATTCTATGTCCTGAAGAGTGGGGAAGCTCTGTGGAGCACCAATCCCTCTCCTTTCTCTCATCACAACAATATGTTTAGCAAGAGAGTAATACGCAGCATGAGCCCGTACTACAAATGAGAGGTCCAAGGGAACCCCAGAAGCATCACAGTTAGCCAGAATACATACCATTATGACTGACTGGGCAAGGGAGAGCTGGACACCAGGCAGCAAAGAAAACTGGGATACGTTTAATTAATCAGAAAGATGCCTGCCTGCCCAGAGTTCAGGGAGCCAAGGATATATATGTATCTTTTTGAGTGGGATAATCAAGTGTTCTTCAAAATTTAAAGCAGAAAAGACATCAACTGTGTCTCAGATATCAAAAATTTGGGAACACTACAGCAGTAGCAAACCAACCAAAAGAAAGGGACTAAAAGGGAACCGTTAACATACTAACCCCAGAAGACATTCCTGTCTGTATGCTTCATGTTTTTCACACTGAGATATTAAATAAGAGACTGTTGTGCAAGTCATTTCTGGCAAATGTGTTCACTTGTATGCAACTTAGCACACTGGGGCTGTGCTGCAGAATTCTTCTATTTTACCTTCAGCAGGATTTTTAGCTTCCCTTCCACATATGGCTATATTGTCAGTTTGTTGTTTCAACGTGGCTCTTAAACTAAGATTTCTAAATCTCCCTATCTTCTCAGCAACTTTCCCCTCCTTCCTCATCCCCTCCCTCCCTCGTTAATCCTCAAGACCAGTCTTGACTAATCCCTTTGAGCCATATGGAGCTTGAACCATTGAGATCTCAACTATGCCCCCAGAATATTTAGCTCTGCCTAAGGCAGTACTTTTTAAGCACTGCAGTAGCAGCTGGCACAAAGCACTTCAGAACGCATCCAGACCTTGCAGTTCCAAGAAAAGATGAATGAAAAAAGTGATCCTAACAGGTTACGAAAAAAATTACATGCTCTTCCTCCACACAGAAATACTTCAAAAGAGCACCAAAACTAGAATGACAAAAAGTGTCAAAAGACCAGTATGCTGACACATACAAGACTTTAAGATGCCATACTATGAAAAGAGTGAGAGAGATCCAAGCACACATGTGTTCTTCTCACTGTAGGACATTAGAAACTAATTCGGCTTGCCCTACTTTCCCTGAACAATTTAATATAGTTATCGATATTTCAAAATAACCACATCAATTTGGTGGGAAACAATAGCAAAAAATCTCTATTATATATGCATTTGTCAAATTTACAGATTCCCCTATGCCCCAACGGTAAAAGTTCCATCACACATAGCAATCCTGATTATTAGTCACCTAAGACTATGGCATCAACAACCACACACTTAACTGTTGTGAAGTTTCCTAGTTATCTGCAGCATCAAGATAGTAAAACAGCACATCTTCCATCTAGGAACTGATTGCCATCATTTGCCATGACTCCATGGTCAGCCAAGTCCAAACTCATCAGTGACTGCCATCTCATAAGCACCACAGTGCTAGTATATGAAGTTAATACACCTTCCACGGAGGTGACTTGATGGCACATAACACATGTGCGTGTGCATGCACGTATGTGTGCGCGCACGCACACACACACGCGCACACACACACGCGCACACGCGCGCGCGCGCGCGCGCGCGCACACGCGCACACACCTTCCACTAAAGGGCCTGCAGCAGCAGCAAATACTGTGACATGGAATTACACTAGTTCACAGGATGGATCATTGTTAATATCCAGAACAGAAGACCAAACCAAGGGCCACTGTAAACTAACCACAAACATACCATCAAGCCACATTTCCTAGGTAAATCTGAAGTGAAGTGAAACAGCAAATTGAAATGAAGTGAAACAGCAAATTGAAGTGAAGTGAAACAGACAAAATTTCAAATCATTTTCAGAAAATGATACCTATATTTACATGCTCGCTTCAGCAGCCATCCTAATTTCTGCCTGTTTGTGGGAAGAAACTTAAGAGCTAGTGTCCAAGAGCTTGAGACCTTTTGAAGTAGGTCAGCCAGAGCAAAGGGTCAGGGGGTAAATCTAATGTAAGCTACCATGTAATTCAGTACTATTTGCAATAAACTGGAAGCTTTCTTCGTGCTTGGGGAAAGCAAGAAACTAATTTGGCGTGGAGGATGGGCAGATTTCAGACAACTGGTAGGAGGATACAGGTGCTTTCACAATAAGACAGATGAAATAGAGCAGTACAATTCACAAACTGGATTAACTCTTAGGTGCACTTGAGGAGGATACAGAGTATGTGCACTTGATGGAAAATGGGATGAGTTTGTTATGGTAACAAAAGAGTGGGAAATGTCTGCACAGATTCATCTGTACTGTACATGCACACACACCTCCAAGGACAAATAATTACATTTTTCAGTTTGTACTAGCCAAGGACATCTTTTGCAAAAGGCATCTTGTAGTCTTCAAGGTTTCCACAACTGTGTCAGCCAAGTTCTCATTCTAGCAAGCCCTACAGCATCAGAGAAGATGTGCTGAGTTTTTTTATCTCCATCAGTACAACGGAGTTTTTCTCACATGCAACATGAACCATTTACCAGCAGCAACAATATGATTTTGTGTTTTTAAAAGCCAGCATTAATAGAGACAAATTCAACTTGTATTCAGATGCAGCTGTTTATGTGAGGAGATACTGCAAAATGTGGGCAAGGTAGGGAAAAGGAAATAGTTTTGTTCACAAGGAGATGACCGCAAAGAATCAGGTTTAAATTGTACACATTAATCCTCTACTTCCAATATAGTGATCTCCAATGTGGCTTATATACAGATCAAAATAATGCAATCTGTAGATCAAGATGGGTAGCCGTGTTAGTCTGTCTGTAGCAGCGGAAAAGAGCAAGAACCCAACAGCACCTGTAAGACTAACAAAATTAGTGGTAGGGTATGAGCTTTCGTGAGCCACAGTTTGTTTCACACGTGTACCTTCCAGGACAACCAGCAGCTGGAGCAGAGTTCTTGGGGCAGAGGGTGAAGTAAGCTAAACTGCTCATGCTCTGACCAACAGCTGTACTTCATATTTCTGTTAAGTCACAAACAAACAAACAAAATGGAGGACGGTCCCACTAATTCTGCAATCTATATTCCAGTGATATATAAGTTCCTGGAGAAGGAACAGATCTCAAATATCAAGGTGCAAGGTGTGGGGACACCTCTCCCACACACCTTGTCCAGAAAACTAGTAAGCTTCCACACGAGATTTTGCTCTGATTTGGCAGCTAAAATGGAGCAAAGTTTGATTTCTTAACATTAAGCAGACATGACTTTTATTCTATTTTCAAAACTTGTCTTAAATATTAGGACTCAGTTTTTTTATTTAAAAAAATTCATCCTGAATATCTCATGTTCAAGTAGATTAAACCTGATCTCCTTGTGAAGTGGCTGCCTCCCATGCCAGTTACAGAAGGAGCAAAATCAAGCTAAGGAAACACTACAGACAAGAGTGGGGGCTCTAAATTCTTGGGAGACTCCCCAGGGCTGCAGAAAAATATTACTTTGTAAATTAACGACCCCACTCCAAAAAAATCCCACCTGAGTAGGACTAAATATACTTTAGGAGCCCAAAGTGCTGAGAGAAGTTCAGTGTCGGTAAAGGGGAGAGGTGGGGAAATTAGATTGTTCAAGTCCCTCTATGGAATCCTAGAAGTGGTGCAAGTGAGATTTCCAAATTGACCCCCCCCCCACTTCTGTAACTCCTCATGGGCCTCCAGATAGCAGCTGCTTCTGATTACTATTATGTATGAGTGCAAATGATACCCTGCTTTTCAGTCAAGATGGCTCCCAAAGCAGCTTACAACAATCCCTTACTGTGGTACAATATATTAGGGTACATATGCTCCTGGTTTCAGGCTCTTCCTTCCAGGAGAATAGGCAGAAAAAAAATTCTGGTAGAGTCAGGGTCCAACTGATAGTTCAAATGCCAACCCAAACAAGCAGCTATTCCATGATCTGCCAGGCTTCACTTTTAAAAAGAGCTCCTCTTTTTAAAAACAAATGCTAAAAGTCACAACTGTCAAAAGCTTAGTAAGCAGAGGCACTGGGGAGGAAAATTGTGTTAGGGGACAATGTGCACCTCCAAGGTTTTTCCTATCCTAAATTACCATTATTCTATGCTTCAGATAGGATTCAAATACTTCCCTTCTACTAAGTGAACAGTCTTCTTCCAATGCATTAAGATTCCTCAGAAGGGAATCTTTAGATCCAACCCTCTGTATGGCAACAGAAGTGCACCTAATATTGATCTACAGGTGAATAGAATACTAATTATTTTTACTTAAAGTAATATCTTGGGCTTTTGCCCCAATGGGGACTTGAAGTGGCTTATTATATTTGTCTCTGTTTCTCCATTTTATCCTCACAAAAGGTTAGGCTGAGTATGTGGCTGGCCCAATGACACCCTGCAAGGTCCTATGAAAGAGTGGGGAATTGACCCGAGTTTCACCAGATCATACTCTGACACTCTGATACAGATATGCATGCCATACATCTCTTTAGGTTTGCCAGACTACTGATAAGAGGCAGAGGATTCCCTCTGCCCTTGCCACCACTTACCTGGCCAGCGGGGAGGGGGGGAGGCCCGGAGAACGGGCCTGGAAGGCAAAAGAACCTCCCAGGACAGCATACAGCAGGCGCACTCTTGCCAGGTGCAACAATGTCACTTCCTGAAGTGTTGCCATCACACCCAGCAGCAGACATACTCCCGCATTTCACAGGGGACCAAATTGGCAATGTCGTCATCCCTGATAAGTGCCAGACCCCCTCCCGCCAAGAGGGTAAGAACACCTGATAATCCTACCTCTCTTCTTCTCTCTCATGATGGCAATACAGCTAAATGTTCACGTTCCAGAACACAGAAGGCATGGCATACCTGGACAGAATCACTTCAGAATGCAGAAAACATGCCTCATTTTTAATATGCAATGCACAAAATCAAAAGTTCTATTATCCAGAACCTCTATTTGTCCAAATTCTCTAGAACTTTAGTATAGAAAATCCCTTGTAAATAAAAAAATCTCCTTAATCCAAACATTTATTATTTGAATATCTTCAGGGAGAACAGATTACAATATACTCCTGGACTGCAGAGGAACACATAAAATTGGATTTACCTACAATAACATAGTCCTAAATTGTAGCTGTAGTGGTCAGCATTCATTGCCAACACCGAGGTGGAATATATAAGCCCACGAATTTGTATGTTTCTGGTTGTGCAAGTAATCCCAACTATTTATTTATCATTTATTTATTTATTTTATTTGACTTCCATCCTCCCCACAAATGAGCTCAGGGTGGCTCACATCATCATTAAAACACAGTAAATTAATAGTCAACTTTAAAAACAGATTTAAAAACTTATATTAAAATTCTCCCGCGCCATTATACATAGGCTACTTTGGATACTAATAAAAGACCTGCATGAGTCATAGCTGTGGGTAAAACACATAGCCAAGGGCAGTCATAGAAGAGGTAGCGATCTTAGATAGGATAAGAGGGAACACCTACTGGTCCTCAACCAAAGACCTGGCAGAACATCTCCGTTTTACAGGCCCTGCAGAATGGTAATAGGTCCCACAGGGCCCAAATCTCCAGCAGGAAAGTGTTTCACCAGGGTGGGGCCAGGGCAGAAAAAGCCCTGGCCCTGGTGGAGGCCAGCCGGATGTCCCTCGGGCCGGGGACAAGTTATTGTTTATCTGCAGAGTATAGCGCCCTGCAAGGGACGTAATGGGAGAGGCAGTCCCGCAAGTATGTCGGTCCCAGTCTGTGGAGGACTTTAAATACCAAAGCTAACACCCTGAACTGGATCCAGAACTCCACTGGAAGCCAGTGCAGCTGGCACAGCACAGGATGGATGTGTGTTCGAATAGGTGTTCCTGTAAGAACACGTGCCGCTGTGTTCTGGACCAGTTGCAGCTTCTGGGTCAGGCCCAAGGGCAGCCCAGCGTAGAGTGAGTTGCAGTCGTCTAGCCTGGAGGTGACCGTGCATGGATTACTGTGGCCAGATCCTGGGATGAGAGATAGGGTGCCAGTTGCCTAGCCTGTCAAAGGTGAAAAAAGGCAGACATGACAACGGTCGTGACCTGGGCCTCCACTGAAAATGTGGCATCCAAAGTCACGCCCAGGCTTCTCATCGTCAACGAACGCTTCAGACACTATGACACTATGTTTCTATATGATTCAGAGGTAAAGAGTTTGTAACACAACATAAAATGACAATACCATATTTCATCCACCACATGTAACATACTAGCACATTTTATCAAGCAACAAGTGGAGGACCCACAAGGACTCGTTGGGAAGGAGGTGAGATCTCATTTCCCTTTGTTCTTTTCCACTTTGCCCCCTCCATGGTAGCACCTTCAGCTTCTCATCTTTCTTCCTGTTCAACTCACCTACCTACCCCCTGCTCCCCTTCCTCACTCACCTTTTTCTGTCCTCTCCATCTTCAACTTTCCCGTTTCTGCTCCTCTCCCCCTCCAGCATTCCCTTCCCTTCCTCCTGTCTTTTACTCTTTTCTATTTTCCTCCCTTCCCCAGGTTGACACTAACTGAGGTTTGGAACCTTGATAATGTTGGTTGTGAGCTGCCTAGCAACCTCCAAAATGATTACCAAGACCCCATAACATAAGTTTCATGCTTAAACAGGCACTGATTTTATAGTTTGTGTTTTTCTAACCCCCAATGTACTTTTTTTACATTTCCTATTTTTCTGCAAGTCTGGAGCTTCTTCCAGACTTGTAGAAAACCTCCCACTCTCTGCCCAAACACTATGGCCCAGTTCAGAATTAGATTAGACTTCTGAGTGAAACTCAAAAGGGTAGAGAAACCCTGGACAAGTAAAGGTGGGGGTCCTTGTGGAAACTACTATTTTACATACAAAGGTGAGTGACCAGGCTAGATAGGAATATACTAGCACTTCTTGAATCCAATGAAGACTAATCCCAAATGACAATATAATCAGAATGGGGTAAAAAGATAACAGAATAAAGTTAAAAAGAAGGAAATGTATATGCAGTAGCAAAGCAAAGTCTTTTTTCAGAGGCTCCATACATTGATGAAACAGTGCCAGCACCATCAAGAAGGAAACAACCCAACAATGAAGGTAAGAAGCACTATTAGAATGGACTTCAGTAACTCAATCTAATGAACTGAGGTTGAACTAAGGCTCCACATCGTCTACCAATCATATAGGGGACACAATATAAGGGAAAATGATGAAGTCACTGCCTTTTTCAAGCATGTTAGCCATGCACATAGTCTTAGAATCAGAATTAGACAAATTTCTAAAGAAATAGATCATTCTCATCACTCCTTACAGGTGTGCTTGCTCGTTCCTCATGAAGGTGTGAAGGAACATGAACAGCATCTCTTTTGATGTGATCAGTGAGCTTCCCAACAATAACATACCCTTTTAGATTTTTTCATAAATGAAACTCAAGGCTTTCTGGAGAGAACACTTACAGCACGTCCCTAAGTAGGTCTACTCAGAAGCCTACTTAGGTCTACTTACTCTTGAGAACATGTTCTGCAGTTGGCACTGTCTGTCTCTAGAAATATGGCTACATCTGTATGTTTCATTTTAAAAAATGAATCACATCTACACTTTAGTTATTGGTGGGGGGGGCGGGACAGGAAAAGAGGTGCCATAAATATGTGTAAAAGCATATTGCAGCAAAAGCCTACAAGAAATCCCGGCAACTACCGTCATGGGAAAAAGTTTTTACAGAGCAAAAGGAAGTGACATCAGAGGCTGGGGGCTTTTTATTAGTACAGCACCCTGCTAAGCTTTACAATGGGGAATGTGAGAATTCTAAAGGCTCTTCTTATTGCAGAGAAGAGCCCTTCAATCTTCCCTCAGGCTGCAGCTTTTGTGTGGCCTTTACCACAACAGCCTTGCCTGGATTCGTTAATGATCATCTAAGTTTCAAAAAGGAATTACTACAGATTTTATCTCAAGGGCACCCCTGCCCCCCTCAATCACAAATCATGCTCTTCTTTGGGGTAAACAGGACTTGCACAGAAACAACAAGATGCAACATGGGAAAATGCCATGTTGTCATATACTTTATGTTAAGAGTACATTTGGGATAATGTTTTGTTGAGTCAGCCAAACAGTGAAGCTCCAGATACTGCCACAATTCCAAAGTCTCATAGGATGGAAGAAAGAACAAGGAAATATCTTGCAGAGTGATGATGGTTGGGTACCACTACCCCAAGCGGTGAAATTTAGAACATTTACTGAAGGCTAATCTGTCCTCACTGAAGTGTACAGAAACAATCAAACATTTGCAGGCTACATGTCTTTCTTTCTGATAGGCAACAATGTCCCTACAAGTAGGGAGATAAGTAAATGAATAGAAATTGCATGTTGTCAGCAACAGCAACAGCAATAAAAAGAACAGTAGTTACTACAGCAGTAGAATCTAATTTACTTACTGCACAGAAATATGTTTGCTCTTCCTGGGTGTTGTACAGTAGAACATCATATTCAAAAGAGACTGAGCAAACCAGAAGCCCTTTTTCCGAAACACTTTTTACAGCAGAGCCATGCAGTCATAGCCCTCTCAATGGGTAACTCTTTGCCTGATTAGTACATTTAAGAATCCAAACAACTTGGTAAATCCTTCAAAGTGGCATTTGTTTGGCTACCTGAATGCAAGGTGACTACAGAGCCAGAGTAATGCAGAGGTTAGACTGCTAGGCCAGGATCTTGAAGAGCCATGCTTGAATCCCTGCTTTGGCATGGAAGCTTGCAGAGTAATTTTGGGCCAGCCACTCCCCCCTCAGTCTAACCAACCTCACAGGGTTATTACTGTGAGGATAAAATAGGGGAGAGAAGAACATGTTGTAAGTTGCTCTAGGTCCCCAGTGAGGATAAAGTAGAAGTTTTGTGTAGTAGAATGTCGGACTACGAAGTGGGAGACCCTGGTTCAAGTCTCCAATCTGCTATGGAAGTTTGCTGGCCGAACCATGGGCCAGTCACATGCAGAGAGCCTAACCTACCTCATACAGTTATTGTGAGGAAGAGTAGAATGATGTAAGCTTCTTTGGGTCTCCCTTGGGGAGAAAGGTGAGGTATAAATGAAACAAATAAAAGGGAATAAAGAAATAGTTTTGAGTCTTCCCTGCCATCACCTCCTCTCTGGCTTGTAATCTGGCCACATTCCTCCAAAGGTCACCACATTTCCCCCCGTCATACAATCTGCCACTTACCTATCACAAGGAATAACTGCTCCTATGCAAGCATCTAAGTGCTTGCATACTACTCCTGTTGTGGTGGTGTAATTCCATATGGAACCCATTTTTAGCCTAAACAGGGCCGGGTCACAGGTGTGCGGATGCTCCATTCAACCCTGAACTGCTGTTTGCACAAATAAACCTTTTATTTAAGGGGGGGGCGGCTAAATAAAACATGGAGTTTCAAACAAACACTGCTATCACTAAAACAAATTCAGAAGTCCCAAATCCACAATGAGGGAGTACTTTAGTCTTAGTCTTTGAACTCCCACTCTCACTCTCCAGGATAGTATAAAGGCTTTATGGAGACTGTCCTCTTATTCTCAGTCTTTGAGTTCCCCCTCACACACTCCAGGACAGTGTAGAGGCAGGATAGAGTATGTCTTCTTTATGTCTCCAAGAAGTAAAGGTTCCTCCACAATAGCAGAAACACTTCCTCCTCAAAAGGCCCACACCTGATGAGGGTCACTCTTTGTCCAACCTTTTCCCTTTATCTCTCCAGGCTCTCTCCTCTTGGATATCCCTCACTTGGATCCTTCACCTCTTGTCTTCCAACTGCCATCCTCCAACTGTCTCACTGCTAGGTAACCACTCTTAACATCTCTGTAAAAAACCCACCCTCTAGAGGGCAGTTTTTTTCTTGTTCAATAACACATTTTTACAAGGCTTACACATACATAATGACACTGCATTTGACTCTCACGACTACAATATGGTAGCTATACATGGCCTCTTTTCCAGTATTACAGAGTTCTTCCTGTGTCTTTAATGCTAGGGGGGTAAGATTACAAAGGACGGGTATAACAACACTCTGTTGTCTAGAGTCAGAGAAGCAGTAATTTCTCAACATTAGAAAAGACTGAGCTGACAGCAAGGGTCAGTGGTTGGGGCTAGCAATCCCTTGTTTATCAAGCTTTTTAAGAAACACTTTTGGCAATCAAAATAAACTCTACAAGAAGCAAGCTGCTAGTAGCTTCTCAAGTTCAAATGTAACCTGGCAAGGGGTTGGAGTGGGTCTATTCTGAATAGAAGATTCTAACAAGATAAATCCTTCAAACTTAAAATATGGCAATATGAAGTATACAACATGTTCAACACATGTGAAGGAATATTTTAAACATTTTAAAAAATACATACAACCAGGGCTTTTTTTCTAGGAAAAGAGGTGGTAGAACTCAGTGGGTTGACAGCACAGGGGGCAACTCTTGGTGGGAGGTGGTGCCCCGGTACCACATGCGTGTGCGCAAAGTGCGCGCACGCTCCCAGGACCAATGACGTCACTTTGGGTCAGCTGGAACAAGAAGGGGGGAGTTTTTAAAAGTTTAAATCACCCTCGGCAAAAATAGTCACATGGCTGGTGGCCCCGCCCCCTGATCTCCAGACAGAAGGGAGTTTAGATTGCCCTCCGGGATGCAGTGCGGAGGGCAATCTAAACTCCCCTCTGTCTGGAGATCAGGGGGCGGGGCCACCAGCCATGTGACCATTTTCAAGAGGTTCCGGAACTCCATTCCACCACGTTCCAGCTGAAAAAAAGCCCTACATACAACTATTGTTGGCTTTACTGTCTGCATAGATTAAGACCCAAAGACTTCTATACCAGGAAGAAATCTAGCACATTTTGGATTCTTGCATATGATTTGGATGTCCCCAAGCCATTCAGTATATCAAGCTGAGCCATGTGTTGAAAGCTGAGGTGAGTCAGTGATTTGGAAAATTAGTTCAAGTTCATTTAAAATCTAGCACATAACTTTAGAAGTTTGACTTCCAACTGTAATTTCTTAAGGAAAAAAAGTTACTGTTAAATTGTTATGCATGGTGAATAAGTAAGAGGAATATGGATTGAGACTCATACATTTAGCTTTGCTCTAGAACATTATTAGAATCCAACCAGCAGTCACTGAATTTTAGGAAGCAAGTTTCCACAAGCACCAGCCTCTCTTTCTCTGTTCAAGGCCCTTAATGCTCCTGCTACAGTAACACTTTTTGCTCACAGCCTAGCAGCACCCCCATCAGTTAAAGAAAACCTATGAAAGAAAGCAATGCAAGGTCTACTTTGAAGCTGGCATAAATTAAGCTGATTTGTATAGAATTATCACCAAATTTACATCTTTGTCATGTGGAGATCTTGCTTTACTGGAGAGAACTTGCTATGATCTGCCCTGACAGTAAGAGCAATATAAATACTTAGCATTAAAACAGAGCTTCAAATAGTAATCCTTACAACAACCCTTCAGAGTAGGTCAGCATTATGATTCCTGTACTGCAGATGCGAGTGAAGCTGAAGAATTGATTTACTTAAGGGCCACTGATAATGAATGCATGGCTGAGCAAGACCTGAACAAGGGACTTCTTGGCTAAGAATGTCATGGTGCAATCCACTACATCACATCCATTCTATTATCTGGAATGCTGGCTAATGATTGAATAAAGAAAATAAATATAAATTCATTCCAGGCAGGAACGTTGCCACACTGCTTCTCTTAAGAAACAAGAAAACATTTCATTTCTGTTTATCAATTGCGGCTCTTATTTAACCTGACGTCTTTGTGTTTCATACAGCAACAGCTGGTGGAAAATCTGGCACTATCTTAACATTTAAACTTTTTATCCCCCAAAAGTCCTACTGATAACCAAGAAAGTGACTTCTAAATATGTGCCTTTTAAAATAAGCCTAACTCTGCAACCCTACAAAATTTGGTCCATCACCAAAGCTATTTGGATAAAATATGGTAACCATCTCCTGCACACTACACATAGCCTAGGTACTGCTAGATCCCTGACCCACACACAGAGTGGGTCAGGACCATTACGTTAGGAACAGTCACCACCGCTGATTGCAGGGCCGTGTTAAGCAGCTATAATCCAAAGTCATAAGCAAGGAAACAGCATGTGGCATAGGGACACCGTGCATCAATCAATGATTATAATTAAGTACTCCTAGTTTATGGATTAAGCTATTGTTTAATAGCAAACTATTGAAATTAAGAGGCTGTTCCCCACACTGAAAGCATGTGTGCATATAGTATGTTTCATTTTTAAAAGACCTTAATTCCTCAATGTAAAATCTAAAACCACCAGAAATTGTCTAACCCAGCATACATGTAATATACTTAATCTACAGGATTTATTCCACCTGATAAATTAGCATTTTGTTTGTAGCAGGGTGGATAAAAATCAATGATTTTTTAAAAAAAAAATCAAAAAAATGGATTTTTTTTATTTAAATTGGATTTTTTGATTTAAATCGGATTTTTTTTATTTAAATCGGATTTTTTTAAATAAAATGCTTTTTGAGGAAAATATATTACCATCCAAAGGTTATTCCATCATGAAATAAAGATTAGTTTTTAATTATGTAGAATAAGGCTGTATATGTTTAATTTTTTTGGTAAATAAATTCCATTAAGATTATTGGGCAGTTTCTCTGCCTACAAAATATTATCACAGATGCTCGGTTTTGCAGTTCTCGAAACTGAATTTGTGTCAGCTCAGCAGAGATCACATGCCTCTTCTTCACAGCAAAAATGTTATAACATGAACAGAGTTGAGAAAAAGACCTTAATCCTATTGTTCTACAAACCTATGAAGACAGAATCAACCCCTTCAGTGCTAAGTTTCAAGAAGTTCAGTGAATAGAAACAATATTTTTCTGATTGTTTGGAGTGGAATAGATCTGCACAAGAAGAAACTAAGTGTGAGGAGGGAGGGGCAAGCAGTACAAAATGAATGTGAAACTTTTTGAGCACAATACTGCACAAGTCTTTCGATCTTTTGTGTGTATGACCTGAGGTTTATCACATTATTTCCTTGGAGGAAAAAACCTATAATGGCAGCAGGCCGTAAAAGAGACCCGGCTTGGGAATACTTTAATGAAGTTCCTTTACCTATCGGTAAGGCAGGCATGCGTGCAAAATGCAAACACTGCAACAAAGAAATACAAGGCCTGGTGACCCGAATGAGTCTTTATGTAGAAAACTATGATTTAAATCAAGCCTTACTGACTAGTGATTTAAATCATGATTTAAATCAGTTCGATTTAAATCAAATCCACCCTGGTTTGTAGACCTGTTGCCCTTTGCAAAATGATTCGCAAAGTATTTATAATATCTGGAAGAAATGCACCAGCATAAAAGGGAGTGGAGGGAGGAAGATATATATGCTGCCCAATTAGAACATCAAAACACAGTTGTCCAACAAAAGGATTTAGGGAGCAATCCTAAACCAGTCTACACAGAAGTTCTATGTTCAGTGTAGTGGTTTAGTGTAGTGATTAAGAGCAGTAGGACCAGGGCTCATGGGGGGGGGGGGAATGTGCCGGAATGATGTTCCAGAAGATTGGAAAAGAGATCATGTGGGTGGTTGCCCCGCCCACGTGATTCCTCTTCCTCCCTGCTGCCTCCCCGCTGCCCATGTCTTTAGCAGCAGGTGGTGGTGGCAGTGGCGGCAGCAGCAGCAGGTAGGAAGCCAGGGGTGGCCATGCGGGGGGCCCCCTCTGGAGCCAGCCCTGCAGTCAGCTAGCACCGCTGCGGCCTGCACTGCCCGTCCTCCCGTCCTGCAGGTCAGTCGCGGCAGCATGAGGCACAAAGCAGCCTCCAGAGCCGGCGCCGCATGGTGCGTGGCACGTGGCAGCCTCCAGAGCCAGCGCCATGATCAGCCGGCGACGTGCCAGCCTGTGCTGCCCATCCTCCCGGCCTGCAGGCTGGTCTAGGCAGCGCGCGGCGGCCTCCAGAGCCAGCACCTTAGTTAGCCAGTGCCACAGCAGCCTGCGCGGCCCATCCTCCCAGCTTGCAGGCCGGTTGAGGTGGCACGTGACCTGTGGCGGCCTCCAGAACCAGCGCCATGGTTAGCCAGTGTCACAGCGGCCTGTCCTCCCAGCCTGCAGGCTGGTCGAGGCAGCGCGCGGGCCACGGCAGTCTCCAGAGCTGGCGCAGCGTTCAGCCGGTGCTACAACAGCCTGCGCTGCCCATCCTCCCGGCCTGCAGGCTGGTTGAGGTGGCCCATGGCCTGCAGCGGCCTCCAGAGCCCATCCTCCTGGCTTTGTTGTCTGTGTGGAGCTGGTTTAATCTGTCTTGAAAAGCATAGAAACACACTGTTCTTGAATGTTGCTGTATAGTCCCCTCCCCAGATGTGCAGAGTGCACTAGAATTTTTTATTTAAAAATCTGTGCTTTGCTGCCTTTGTTGTCTGTGGAGCTGCTCCGGTGATGTCAAGGGGCGTGGCATATGCTAATGAGTTGTGCTAATATGTTATGCTAATGAGTTCCTGCAGCTCTTTTTTTACAAAATGACCCCTGGGTAGGACTCTAATCTGGAGAACTGGGTTTGATTCCCCACTCCTCTCACTTGAAGCCAACTGGGTGACCTTGGGTCAGTCAGAGCTCTCTCAGCCCCACCCACCTCACAGGGTAATTGTCGTGAGGATACTAATAATGCACTTTGTAAACCACTCTTGAGTGGGTGTTAAATTGTCCTGAAGGGCAGTATATAAATTGAATGTTGATACTGTTGTTGATTGATGATAATGATGAAGAAGAAGAATTTAGTCAATGGTGCTTACTCCTTGGAAAATATCCTTAGGATTGCAGCCTTAGTTTATGAGTCTCTCTACACAAGACCTCTTACATGAAGACGCTCAAGTGAAGGGAGACACAATGTTAGTTGGGAAGTGTAGTTTAAAATGACACAGCCACAGAGAGCGCTCCTCAGAGGAGCTGTTAATTTCATCTTTGCCTCCAGGAAGGGGAGGTGAAATTGACAGACTCTTTGGGGAGGTGAAGATGAAATTAACAAACCTTCTGAGGAACAATCTCTAATGGCTCTGTCTTTTTAAACTATGCTTCCCAGCTAACATTGCGTCTCCCTTCACTTTAGCATCCTCATATAAGAGGTCTCGTGTAGAGAGAGACTATCTTTGAACCACAAAATGAAGAATAAACAGTGGGACAGATAAGAGGCACAGACCAAGGTCCTATTCAGGTATATGGTTCCAAGACAGATTCTCAGCCCAGTATAAGTCTTGGGTTCATGGACCAACCTTCCCTTGCTGTGAGTTGAAAGTCACAAACACTGTACTATGTTTATTGTTATGAGATACCTCCTGAACTGCCAGATCTGCCACTTTCTTCTCAAAATGAAGGACAAAGAAGTATACAGGGGTGCTTAAAACTCATATCAGACCAAGAGTTCTCCCTGGAACATAATGCCCAAATAGACCCACTAACAGCCACCGAGAAGCAGAAATAATTGATAAAAATAGTTTTTGGAGTGCCAGAAACCAAAATACAACTGTAAAAAGTAGCAGAGATATATTTTAGGCCCTTTTCTGACTACACAGGCACAAGACACAATATTTATCATTGTGCGCTATGGACATCGTGGGTACCAGGAAGCTTTCACAGTCAAAACTGAACCACACAGCGGTGCACTTGTCCTTTTGCTGTACATAAATATTTATGCAACCTGAATTACTACCAAGGCTGGGGTATTTGCAAGAGCCACAGTTGGCAGCATAGCAAGGAACACGGGCTAGCAGGATTGATTTACTGGGAAGCAATGGGGAAGAAGGGAAACTTTGCACATCTGTACTAAAAAATATATTATCATAATATTTCCTCTCCTTATCTTGATTAACTGAGAATGCAAGTGTATGATATACTATGTATTTCATTTAGCTATGAGTATTTCATATAGGACCTTCATATAGGACCTTGCTGACGCTGCCCAGAAACTAGCCTGCTATGGTCAGAGTTTTGCACGTTTTTTGGCAGATATCAAATCAGAGTTAACCTTGAAAGGCAAACTGGCATTTCAGTCTCATACTAAAGCATTTTCTTAACCATTGTTTCCTACATCCTCTTCTAGTATTTTCTTAAAATTATTGTTTAGATACAGTAGATTACATCTCAAATAATGCTTTAATAAGAATAGTTCAGCTGAAAATAAAACCTTTGTTACATATAGAAGTAAACCACAAAGTAAGACAATTACCAAATGACTGTAATTTAAATTACATATATTGGGTTGGATCCAGACTAACATTTCCATAGATACAAGGACATCTAACTGTGGGTTGTTATTTCCTCCCTCCCCCAGCAGCAGGACTGAAGTGAGGGGCAGTGTTTCAGGCTGCTGCAAGAGAGGGGAAGTGGGAAAATTGCACTCTTGGTTCTGCAGAAAAGTAGTCTGGATCCAAGACATTCTGGTAAGAGCTGGTGCTGTGCAGGTACTAGAAGACAGTATTAAAGGGCAGGAAATCCCTTACTCAAATCTTACCTCTCTTATGAACTAAAGGTCTTGAGCAAGCCACTCTCAATCAGCTTCAGTGCCCCCACCTCATCTACAATATGTGGAGAATAATACTTACAATAGCCCTGTGAGGTAGATTAAAAAGGTCATTGTATATGAAGTGCCTTGAACACTTGACAATGCTATACACATGCACAGTATAATTACCTTTGATCTGTAGTGGCAATAAATTCCAGGATGGGATGCAGTCACTGTGATGCAGCACATCCTTGGAAGTTAGAGAGGCACAAAAGGTGAATATGTAAGGTATGCCCATTTCAAAAGGAAAGGAAAAGACAGTGAAAATAATCAGTAATTGGGTGATTCTTTAAACGTGCAGTATTAGGAAACTTAAGAGACCGAAAACATCTTTCTTCCTGGTACATATTTTCTTGGTGACCTGAGCTCAAGATATGAAATGTTCAAAATTTGGGTGAAATCACTGATTAAAGCAGATATTCTCTCAAAGTGTGTCTTCAGTTGGTTGAACAGCCTTAAGATTTTGCCTTGAAGTACACTGACAGCCATATGACAGAACACTATCCAGATGCCCCATAAAGGACTGGAGCCTTGGGAGCAGAGACACACGCAGAGATTCTATCACAGAGTGCATGTAAAAGTTTATCTTGCTTGGGCAAAAACCACCAGCAGGTTCTGTACTGAACAAGATACAATTAATGCGCATTTGCTGGGAGTTGATGGCAGTATCAGTGAACAATTCATGTAAAGGCTGGCTCATGTGTCATTTCCTAAAAAGACAGGGGGGGGGAATATACAAATGTGTTTACAGAGATGGACCATGTATTATGCTGAATATCCATGTGGCTGGACCACAGTTTTCCAATGCATACACAGAGATGGCAAAATGGACACACATGCAAATCATAGATGGTGTGTATGTTTTTCCATATGGGAGCAACAGTCTTTAGCAGTCTGTTGTGAATTCTCTCCCTTTATCACAATCTCCACTTTAATCTGTTTTTAAATCAGATGTAAACACTTACTTGAATTATATTGTTAAAAAATGTCTGATCTGGGCCATAGGGTGTGCAGCAAAAAATCTACATAATGGAGCCAAAGACAGATAGGGAGGATTTCTCAACAAACCTGATGGAAGCTCAGGTTTGCAGAAAATCTGAAAACAAACAAACAAACAGGAGATTGAAACTCCTTCAAATAATAGAAACAACACATCTATAGCTTTAAGAAATGAATGCTCACCTCTAGTGAGACTACATCCTGAGATGTTGGTGACTATTTGAGGGGCACCAGACAACCAGGACAATATGGTTGCTCCATCCAAGCCTTGGTTTCTGTAAACCAAAGGCAGAAGGCTCAGGGGTGGACTGGGAGGCCAAAGCAACCCTGAAAAGATCCTTGCCCCCTCCTCTATCATGACCCCATATATAGAGAGGAATCACTGGGGCAAGGGCTGGCAGCAAGCACCCTCTGACTAAACTAGGTCTACCAATGGTCACTGGGCAAGTTGCTACAAGCAGCTTAGGCAGACCCAGCAGTGGCCACCAAGTCACCACTCAAACAACTTGACATTGTGCAACTTGTGCAGCTTGGCCACACCAAGCAGCAGCCACTAAGCAACGCACTGCCACACAACTCTCCTGGGCTCAAAGGTGATCATGAGTCATTAAGGTGACTTGCTATAGCGCAATTTAGCTGGGTCCAGTAGCCCCCAACACACAACTTGTCTGAGTGACTTGCAGCTGCACAACTGACCTTACATAGCCAGGCCTCAAGGTGGACATCACAAAACTCCCACAAGCAACTTGCTATCATACACATTTGCAACTTGGCTGGACATTTTTCAAGAAAGGCTGCCAGGTGAGGGAAGGAGAGGAAGCTCTAAATTTGGGGGGGGGGGGCAGATGAAGGCAAGCTAGCTTGTGGGTTAGAAGGAAAGAAGCAGGAGAGAAAAGCTGTGGAGCTGCTGGGTAGAAGAGGCAATAGTGGGGACGGAGAAAATGAGATGTCTCCTGCAAGTCCTTGCTAGACCCTCACTTGTTTATCTAATTCTGAACCAGGCCACAGAGTTTGGAAAGAGCTCTCAGCTGTCCACTGGTAGCAAGCAACCTCCTGGAGGTTTGCCTGTTTTCCTCTTTGTGACCAACAAGAGGTTTCCGGTTGCCCAGCAATCGCCTGCCAAAAGAGTGGCGCATGCACTCCTGGCGGGCATACAACATCATTTCCAGAAGTGATGTTATTGTACTGGCTGTGGGAGTGCTCCTGCGCTTTGTGAGAGGGTGATTTGGGCCCCAAATGGGCCAATTGCACAAAGTGTGGGAGAACTCCTGTGGCCAGTGTGATGACATCACTCCCAGAAGTGATGTCACTGAATCTGTACCAGGAGTGTATCTGTGAGAAGAACCTCCTGCTGGTGGGGACCTGGGTCCCCACACGCTTGCAAGGAGGGAAGGGGACCTGGCAACTGCAAGTGTGGATCAAAAAAATCCACACAGTTGGGCCACTGACTGGATCCAAAGGGGAGGGGTTGCAAGCAGGGAGGAAGTTCCACACTTAAAAAAAAATGTGAAGTGTTTAAAAAGCCTACACAGAGGTTTGGAAACACAAAAATCATAGGAGAAAAGCCTGTTTCTTTAAGAAAGTATGAGATCTCACACGACTACACTGGCAGATCTCAGTGGGGGGTTGCTAGGCAACCCACAGTCAACACTGGTAAGAATTCTAAGCCTCAGGCCAGGGTAGGGGAGATGGAGAGAGAGAGGCAGACCAAAAAATGTAAAAGATAAAGAAAATGTAAAGCTGGAGTGGGGAGGAACCAAAAAGGTAAAGAAGGAAGCCTGAAGGAATAGGAACAGAAAAATCTGGGTGGGTGGGTGAGCAGGGAGGTGGAAGAGAAGGGGAGAGGCTGTAGGCAATGCCAGGGGGAGGCAAAGAGAAAAAGCAAGAGGGAGAGGTCCTCTTTTCATGGGTCCTCCACATATACATGTGTGTGAGAGAGAAAGGGGTGAATCTTGCATAGACTATGGTGATGATGGAGAAGGGGGAACAGAAGTTTTGAAGTAAGGTATTGGGGAATATCAAATCCCATAAGAAATTTCAAGGAGTTCACATGATTTTTGCTCACCTGACACCCCCACCCCCTTTTAGAGCCTTTAGTATACATAGGCTTTTCTTTTTCACCATAAGGACAAGAATGTATTTTTAAAAAAGAAACCAAGATTTCAGAAGTATGATATGCTGCATATGCAAAGTTAAAGTACACCTCCTGTTTATACACAGCCCCTGTGGAAACTAATAGCTTCAAACTCTATCTATTCATCATGCCATGGTCCCATAATTTTGCATACTATAGGGATGGAAGGGTTCAGGTCCACAGCTGCTGGGCACGTCAGATTTATAGAGTGAAAGCACCTGAGCTCTCTCTCTCTCCCAGTCCTTTGGGGAAACTCCAGTTTTTAAGGACTGATTAATGATACAACGCTAATGTAGCTGCCATATATTCTGCTTCATATAGTTTGAAAAGTTCTGCATTGAGCAGATGATGAAGTCCAATGGATTTGCCGTGATTTAGCACTTTTCAGCTCCTGAGAACTAATGTCTCCAATATGTCAGTAAATCTACTAAATGAGGCAGTTTCTTGATGGCGATTTTTATGATGGATGATGTGATATGGTGCCAAATTTTATCACTTAGCCCATATATGAAGAGACTTGGCAGACAAGGATATGTAGGAGGCTTTGATCTTGAAACTTGCCATAAGAACTTACATGTTAAGAAGTACGTCCCTATTTTTGTTTGTGGAGTGCTTAGTGATAAAACACAACCTGGGACACAACTGAGAAGGGTCAAAACTTGCTTCAGACTCCAGGCAACAGAATTGCCAAAGGTAGGGTTGAGGTTTATTTCCCACACCTTCACTTTCTCCCAATTACTAAATGGCTGTTGCTCATTCCTATGGGGATAACTAAAACAGTTCACTTGGGGACAACATTCCAGTGACTCAAAGCTGGCCCATGCTGGCACTGGAAAACCCATCAACATGGATCCCACAGACAAAGCATTCCCTCTTCTCCCTGACCATAAAGGCAGCACAACAGTTGTGGTGGAAGAGTCAGTACTTGCCCTCCAACAGTTAACAGAGTTTGTAACAGCAGACAAAAATGTACGTCTAGCAACAAAAAGGGAAAGCATAACCTGCTATAGTTGTAAGAATTGTTTAAAAACTACTGAAAACAGAGACAAGGTCTCTCTTTCAAAATGGTGTCAGGCTGCACCTTGTACAGGGAGGCAGCATCAGCAACATGGATTGTGCAGAAGTCTATGTAAAAGGTGCCTGGTTTTTAACATGGGAGAGCTGTCTGCCTGAGTTACAGCAGTCAATGCCATTTGAGCCTATCCAAACGTTCCTATTCTTTCATATTATGGATCTTTCTTTAGAAGCTGGAGAACACCCTCACAGCAATAGCTTGGGTGGGGGTGTGCCTGCAACAGCTATCCCTTTCTTGAGAAAGTTCTGGGAGATCACATCTGGTTTAATGAACTGGCTTTGTCATAGCAATGGTCTCTGTGATAGACAGAAAGGCAGCGAATGAAACTAGTAAATGCTGGTGGGCAATGTGTCTGGGCAAAGGACTGGAATTCTCCATTTCTCCTTGCCCTCACTGAATTTGAGATGCCTTTACTAGGCGCATGGGCACATCTGCATAGTCAGGATAAACAAGTCAAGGAGCAAACCATACTTTTCCTGAATGCTGTGAACTAGAATAATCTAAGAAAGAGATACGAAGAGATGGATAAATACTGTATCTCAAGGACAGTAGTTGTTGATGTCATTGAAACAGAACTGGTTTTCTGGGGACCTCACATGTCACAGAACACTATAATTTTCAGAGTCAATACTGGGGCGGGGGGTGCTGTTTTTTAATGTAAAAATGAAAAGTACACATTTTGCAGAATTTCACTGAGTTACTAGAACTGGATTGTGCTCAGAAATCCTGTATAACAAAGCATAAAAACTGGGCTCTGCATTAAAGGAGGCAACCTTGCTCAGACTGGCAGTACAATACATGTAGCTAGATAGCTCACAGTGAAGAAATCTCAAAAATGGAATTAATGGATACTAAAGTAATATCTAATCCACGGGTACTAGCAAATCTTTAAAAATTCTGAGATAACAAGATATGGTATAGTTTCTGCTAGCTGCTGCTACTATGACTATCAATGCCTTAGGCTTGCTTTAGTTCACCTTTATCAAATAACGCTTCTGCTATAGCAAACAGCTACTCAGACAGAGTTCATGAGATAAAACCAAGTTTGGTGAGCAACAACATTTTAACAAGTAGCAGAAGTTCCATGGCTGCAGTAATAGATCAATTTTGATAACTTGCAAGAGCTAGCTCTACCAGTTTTGCAGAAAATGCTGACTCATATGATGACTGCACTTTTTCAAACTGTACACACTAATGATTCATGTCCCCAAGAATAGCAATGAAAATTCAATTCTCCAAACAAACTGGAAATGGGATATCAGATAGAATGAAACACAGAAAAATATATCTCTTGTAAGAAGAGGCCTTGTTCAAATAATAGGGTCTTGCTTGCATGCCCAAGGTATTACAGGGGTTGCAAGTCTCTTTGCTTTAAAAAAAAAATGCAGCTCCTAGCACAAACTGGAAACTATTATGTAGTTAGATGCAAAGTAACCCAAAAAACCACAGCATGAACAACATTCATTGATCTATTGCAGGAATGGAAAAAGAAAGTTGAACAGGGAAAAACAGAAGCAACAGATGTATATGTATGGCTGGTTAAAAACCATCAAGGGAACATGCTAGTAGAAAATTGCTGTTCATTGAATAATATAGAAATGAATGCTTCCTGCACTGCTGTACTAAATCAAATACTAGCTAGTGAACAGATTTGATACATACAAACAGATTCTGGTTCACTGCACAGATCTGGATGTTTACTATCACAGTATACTTGGAACAAATGTATTGTCCAAACATGAGAGAGACGCAAGTTCATGCCAGCTTTAAGTAATGCATTATTTTACAGCTTCAACCTAACCCACTATTAAGAGACATAGTTACCAACCCAGGCTGGGCCTGGAGTTCTCCTAGAATTACAACTGATTTCCATTTTACAGAAATGGAAGCTCTGGGAGGCAGACTCTATGGCATCACATCACTGCTGAGCTCCCTTCCCTCCCCAAACCCCCAGGCACTGCACCTAAATCTCCAGGAATTTCCCAAGCCAGAGTTGGCAACCCTAGCAAGAGACCAGGAATGTTGCTCTGGCCCAACAAGATAGATAAGATGGCATCCATGTCCAGGATAAAATTTATCCCAAAGTCACATTATTTAGTAGCTATATCGTAATATCTCTATCTGTACTTAATAATTCAAGCACAGAACACAGTAGCAATCCCATCATGATCAACCTACTGGACACATACACATGCAGATACCATACACTGAATCAGAAACAAGGTACACAAATATAAGAAGGTAAATGAAAAATAGGGGCGTATTGTAACCTACAAATTGAAAACACTACCTGAACCCACAACATGAAAAAACCCACAACATGACAGACATAAAATTAATAACAAATGTGTAGCTACACAGAACATCAGACAGTATAAATGTTAATTTTCAGCTCATGTTATTGCTGATGTTATTTTGCATCTTACACAGCATGGGTGAGAGACCTCTTTTGGCTCATTGTTTTGAACTGGTGGTTTGAAAATTGAACAAACAGGGTAACACAGAAATAGTCTGGTGAAGATCTACTCAAAAAGGAGTTTGGCTGGCAATATGCAATTTGTCATGCTTTTATTGATGTATTAAATGCTTATTTTTTTGTTGATCTACATACTTGTTATTACTACATGGAATATTGTATTGTATGCTCACAATTTTTTTTTATTTTGTAGGTTCAGGTGATGTTTCCAGTTTGTAGTTTACAAGGCACCCCTTTTGACTGGCATCCTTGTTTGGTTGACCAGTCTCTCTCCGTAATCTCTAAAACAGGACTAAACATAGCCTATGCAGGGCTAACATAACTGTGATCCAGAAACTCTGTTGTTGTATAGACAAAAAACATGTACGAGTAGATAAATGTTTGGAGCACTCACTGGTAAAAGACCATTCAACTAATCATCACAGAAGAGAACAGGAGCTCCTGTGTTGGTGAGAACCCATATTAAGCCTAGCCACTGTTATCTGTACATTTTAAGTACTACTTGACAGATCAAAAATAGTTCAAGTCCAATGATTCAGCTACTGTGAGCCAGTCTGGTGTAGTGGTTAAAAGTGTGGGACTCTAATCTGGAGAGCCGGGTTTGATTCCCCACTCCTCCACGTGAAGCCAGCTGGGTGACCTTGGGCTAGTCTCAGTTCTCTGGAGCTCTCTCAGCCCCACCCACCTCACAGGTTGTTTGTTGTGGGGATAATAATAACATACTTTGTAAACCGCTCTGAGTGGGCATTACGTTGTCCTGAAGGGCGGTATATAAATTGAATGTTGTTGTTGTTGTTGTTGTGTGAAGCTTGCAGGCTATGGGTGCATCATGCACAGCCTTGGAACATAGCTGGGCATAGCTATATGCTTATGTACCAAAGGCTCTGAAGGTAGCATCAGTTCCAGTTTCTGAATGTTCTAATACACCAAGATAGTGAGTAATGTCACTATCTGTGCAACCACAACAAGAAGGTTCAGTACTAGTTGGGAGAGCATAGTATAACCCTCAAGAGAAAGGGATCAAGCTCTTCATTGCTCTCTTTACTAGATCCACTCTAATACTTCTTGCCACATGAATTCAAACTACTCACTGGTCCTTTCTATCAGATTACAAGAATAAGAAAAGTGATAGAAGAGAAGAACAAACACAACACAAACAGATTCTGCACATCTGTACAATCTGCATCAACATAGGATTTGGGTCTCCATTACTGACAGGAGGATTTTAAAAAATGTATGTGTTAAAACAATTCTGGTTATTATCAGTAAAATCAATGCAGACAAGCTTCGGAAGATGTGTATTTTTAGGGATGTCATTCATGGCTTTTCATAAAGTGACTGTCCTAAGGATGGCTGAATACAGCTATGTTAGAGGTAAGCTTAGGTCAAGGGGGAAGGGCTCACCTTTATTTTCTCTGGGTTAGAGCGTTCCCCATTTAAGTGGCTTAGAAGGTGACATAACCATCTTGGGGTTTTTCCTTTCAATCACAACAGTCAGACAAGAAAGCTTGGTGTCAACAGAGCCCTCCCATCTGCTCCCCTTCCCCCAGATGTGGTCTGCAGTCTTGGGTGACATTAAGCCCCTAAAGTCAATGAGCATCTGTTCTTCTCCACCCACTACAATCTGCCCCAAACTGTCAGTTCCGACAGCCATCAATCAAGCAATAATATGCTGACCACAGGACCCGATGGGACATAATTTTCCAAGTCAAATGCAGCAGTTAGCATAAATAAAGCACTGCTCTGTGGTGGGTCCCCCCCTTCCTTTTTCCTAATGATTCTGCAGCTGCTGCTAAGAACTCTGTATGCAATAAAAGTGGGAAAAATAGGCAGGACAGAACAGCAATTCTGCTCTTCTGAGTCATAACAATTATGACGTTGTGATAAGAACTATTTTCTATGCATTTTAAAGTACCAGTAATCCTGTGCTGAGACTGTCCCCAGGGGAAGAAGTGACAGATTGAGCAGGATTGACAGCTATTTCATCCTGACAGCCAACCATAGCTCAGCTTCCCTGAAGGCCAGTTCACCCCCAATACTGGCTACTCGGGAGTTCTACTTTGGGCTCATTAAACAAAAGGAACTCTTAAAAATATAAGATGGTTCCATTTTTTCTATGAACTAGAACATATTTTTAGCATGTTGAACAGGAATCTGGATAATTATACTCTCATTGGGCACTCACTGAATCTCCCCCCTCTCTACTGGATCAAGTGCTTCCTAGTAAACAAGGTATCTCTGTACTACTACCATGACTTTCTAGTCGTTATTTTTTTATTAACTTATTTGTGGAGAACAAGTATTTTGTTTCATGAAGCCAGCCACTGTCATTTTTTTTAATCTGATGAAATTAACAAATCGCTAACATTTGAAGCAAACTAGCAAAGATGGTCTGGATCCTATCTCTCTGTTCTGCCAGCTCTTGATCTGTTGATGACAACAACATTGACTGTGGCAAGTGTTCCTCTGATGCAATGCGCTGTCTACCTATTAAAAGACTGGTCTTTCATGAGCACAAAGCATACAGTCTACTGTATTCTACACTGGAGGACAGCACAGTGCAAACTGAGTGAGATATAGATCCAAGCAAGGGGTTATTTATCTAATAACTGGTGCTACCAATACATTCCCCTAGAGAACTATGCATCACACCACCTACGTCAAACTTAGTTGGATGCAACCATATACTCTATGCAGCCAGTGGCCAAAGACAACAGAATATCCCCATGCAGTATACACTGGAATATTAGATAACATCTCCAAATGTGTGTCCACATCTGCATGCATGGCTCCCAGACCAATAACTTAAGCATACTTTCACATGCTAGTCTTCCTTGCTAGATTTTATGGATGCTTAGATCCATCTTATGAATTCTAATGGAACGTGGGCTCATCTAATTTTCTGCCCGGGATTCCCAAAGATTGAGTGATCGTGTGAAGTCATGATGGGACAATATGCTATTAAATATAAAGACAACTCAGGCACTTGCACAAAATCTCTGGACTCAGACCTGCCATATTCCAGTTATCTTATTATTTAATGAAGGCCATAAATCAGCTTGGTACTTCAAAACTTTCTCAGGTTCATAAGAAAGAGTATTTAGTTGTTTTTTAAAAAATAAAAAGAGTGAACAGACACTATATCCACCCTTCCTCAAAGCATTACATTTTTGTTCAATAACCTAAGTCCCAACAACACACACACTATTTCCGATTTTCACTTCTGCCACATTCTCTTAGTAAGAATGTTATGAATAGCCATTGAACTATATGTGAATAATACTGATCTCAGTTTGAAATTCAACCCTTGTATCAATTTTCAAGAAGGAGGGAGATGCAAAACAGACTGTAAAATGCAATGCCTGGAATAAGACATATTCAATCATCTTTGTTGCAATTAGCACCCCAATCAACTTTCTAAATAAAATGAGGCTGATGGCTGAAGCAGGATTTGAACCCGCCTCCTCCAAACCCTAGTCAAAAACTTATCTGGTGGATCACAATAACTCTAAATGAAAAATAGCTAATAAAAGCTGCATCCTTTGTATTCTCTATGACACAGAAAGGAACTCTTACCACATATCACTGCACAAACACCACACACAGCAACAATCTGTTTTTCTACCCACAAGCACCGACTGTATGGTCATACTTGCAGACTAGAAATAAATGAAATTCTATAAAAATCTGGCACATTTCAGTTTTTTATACGCCCTAATTGCAATACATAGGCAATTCCAGTTTGGATAATCAACAGCAGTATAATAAAAGAATTTTTAAAAGCGGCCTGCAGGCTATTCCAGTAAAAAACAAAAACTGCGGAACCACAAGAAATTGTTACAAGATCAGAGAAGAAGTTTACATAGTCACATCTTCCCCAATTTGTTGTCAAACGGATGGATGTTGCTCTATGACAGCAACAGAACTCAAGTCAACATACCAAAATCTCAAATTAAGACACGGCAAATTAAAGGCTAGTGAGGTCCTTTGAAGAATTCAATAATCACTGTTTGTAACTGCAATCAATAAAATATATCTCTAAGAGAATATCAGTGGCCCCAGACTAGTGAGAACTCCAAATCTCTCATTCTAAAGTACAGACCACATTTCTAGCCTTCAAGTTTCAAGACCAGTCTAATGGTGCCCCAACCACAATTTAGTGCTTCCCTAAAGCCCTTTTCAATACAAGCAGCAGTGTGGATGAGAAGAGCCTTCTACGTATGTGTCTGCAAAAGTGTAGTTAGTTTTGCTACCATTCAGCCTGTCCGGGGTCTGAGTCCCAGCCCCCAGACTTGCCAGGAGGGAGCAGTGGGAGGCAACTGGGAGGCAGTGGCTCTACCACCCCAGCCAGCAACCAGGTCCAGAACCTGCCTACTCCAGGGGGAAGGGGCGAAAGGCCAAAGCCTCAGAAGGCTGGAGGGAGCAGTGAGAAGCCAGCTAGTCCCACCCTCCAGGGGGAAGAGAGGGGCTAAGCAGGCTAGAGGAAAAGGGCCAAGGCAGGGGGAACAGGGACCCAGCAGCAGCCCAAACAGAGCCCTTACCTGCCAAGGAGGAGAAGCAGCCACTACAGCCCAGAGCCACACCCTGGCTAGAGGACAGCAGCCTGGCTCAGGAGTGGCTAGGAGCCAAGCCCCTCCAGGTGGAGCTGCCACAGGCATTCTGGGGGAGGAGATGGATAGCCCCGCCCAGCATCAATGAGCAGGCAGCCCGGAAGCTGGCCAGGGC
The DNA here is from genome assembly GCF_028583425.1 of Eublepharis macularius. Lineage (NCBI taxonomy): Eukaryota > Metazoa > Chordata > Lepidosauria > Squamata > Eublepharidae > Eublepharis > Eublepharis macularius. The sequence goes on along the minus strand of NC_072794.1, from coordinate 84,581,386 downwards.
AGCTCCTCAAGAGCAAGGCCAGGCAAGCTCAGCAGCACCGAAGCTGGCTGGGGCAACTCCTCGTGAGCAAGGCCAAGGAGACCTCAGCTGGGGATGGCTCACACTCAACCTCACCCTGCCAGCAAGGCAAAGAAGCCTAGAAGGGATTAGTGGTAGGAGGGAAACACCTGAGGGAAGGCACAGCTGGGCCAATTCAGGAGAGGGAACAAGCCTGGAAGGAGGGTGGGGTGGAAAAAGGAAACACTATAAAAGCTGGCTGGGAAGAGCTCTGGGGTGGTGGGTGTGGGTGAGAGCAGGGCAGGGCAGGGCAGGGCAGGGCAGGGCAGGGCAGGGCAGGGCAGGGCAGGGCAGGGCAGGGCAGGGCAGGGCAGGGCAGGGCAGGGCAGGGCAGGGCAGGGCAAGAGTGGAGGCTTGGAGTAGAGTTCTGGGAGGAGGAGATGATGGAGGACGCAGAGGGTAAGCAGACCAGGTTGAGCAGGCCAGCGAGTGGATTGAGAGGGAGTCGGGGTGATGTATACTGCCCCTCCTTCCACAGAGCAGGGTCCTGCAGCATCCCTGGTGCCCCTCTGACGTCAGGGCCGGCCCAGCTGGCGCCCCACCCAGCGGCAGCAGCGACAAGCCCTGACACAGCCCATACAAGAATATCTGGTAACAACTACTTCAGTGCAGGACAGGGGAAAACACAACCCCTCAAAATTAATGAAACACTAAAAATCAAAAAGCACTATGGCTCTGATATACAGAATGTGTATGTAAAGCCATGCAACAGACACTCTTCTTTCCTGTCCTCTCTCTTCCCCTGATAACCTTCCCTCCCCGCCTGAGACCTCCACAACACTAATGCTGGAAGTTGAAAGACTGACATGAATCAAAAAGCTACGCTGCCTTAGCGGCTGCACTGAGGAGCTGGAAATGGGATGGCTCTGCTCCTGAGCCTCTAGCATAAGCGTTTTGGAGGTCTCAGGACTAGGGATACCAGGTCCTGGCAGAGGGGAGGGGTGACCTGTCACTTACCTTTCATTGCTTCCTTGGTGCTCCTCATGCCTTCGTGATGACATAATCGCACAGGTGCAGGAGTGCAAATGTGCTTCTCAGTGAACTGATCTGACCCATTTGGGGCCAAAATTGGCCTGCTGAGAAGCACGGGAGTGTTCTTGGATGTGGAGTGATGATGTCACTCTGAGGTGTGACATCATTGCACCACCCTGGGAGTGTTCCCGGGAGGTCCATTCTCCCACATTTCCCCCTCACTGGCCTGGTAAGTGGAGGAGGCGCCAGAGCATGGGAGAGTCGGATCCCCCATCCTCACTTCGGAATGGCATCCCTACTTAAAACACTGCTGGTGTAAGTGAGAGAACAGGAAAGAACTGTATCTCAAGCATCCCTAATTATGCTCTCTATAGGTCTCTAGCCTCTGCTGTTAGGAACTGGATATCTCCTCTGTTCATCACTACTGTATGGAATATAGGTATGGGAGTGTTGTATTAGTGTTAGACACAAATGGCAAAGTAATTCTATTGAGAGAGTATCGGGCTCTAGAACTGGCCAGAGAAACACATGTTCTTGAACGAATTTTTAAAAGGGAGCTGTTCACAAAAGGGTGCAGGCTTAGGATAAGAAACAGCAGAGGTAATAGCGTGGGATAATGGGTGTTCAGAAGGGGAAGGCTTTCCTCCCAGAATTGTACGTATAGTTTTTTTTTATATACCTCGATACATACACACTTTCAACTAGTCAACAAGGGGTCTACAGCAATCTGCGTGACTATGCCTCCGCTCCCAAAATCATTTTTGCAGGCATCCTCTCCTTGACTTACTGGGGGTGGGGGAGGTGGAATATTTCTCTGTTAATTCCCCCTTCTTGCTACTGCCCTTCCTCACACTGTTCCCAACTGACCTTCAGGCATGGCTTTTAGGGGTGGAACAGAAGGGGGATGTACCAAAAAAAATCCTCCTTGCCAATTTTCTCCATTCAGTTTTACAGGATCCAACCCACTGTGGTTTAATGTTTTCAAAACTGCAACATCTTGAATCTTGAGTGAAGATGTGCAGATTGTGCCCAACAAAATGGATGAACTCATCTCAGCCTCCTGCTTCTCAGCCTCCTGCTTCAAAGATCAGATTCCTAATTTCCACCCCAAACCTATCCTACAGATATATTCCATAAACGTCCATTATCTTCTCCAGTGCCTGACAAAATCTCTCTAAATCACAAAATTCTGAAAGGAATACCAACAACTGACAATTAGAACACAGCATGCAATTTAGTCCATCTGTATGTACAATTCTAACTGCTGAATTCGAATGTTAAAGTCACTGAAACTAATTTTAGGAGCAAAATTGTAAACTTCCTGATGAGGGTATTTTAAAAACATTCTTCTTTATATAGTGAACTCATGTTTCTAAACTATAAAGATAAGCTAACATGTTACATTGCTATCACTCAAGGGAAAAGCGTGTGGAAAATCTACTATTTTCTATTAAATCACTGACACAGCACCACATAGGAAAATAGTGCTAATCAAAATCAGCCCTTCAAGATGCTGGAGCAAACTACACCGAAGTAACTTGCCTTATTAAATATAATTATTATGGGATGCCCACACAGTAATGACACTACAAAAAGGAGAAAATACATTTTAAAAGAATTTGTTTCACTATCAGGCGTTTTGCTGCAGAGTAAAAGACAACAGGCAGTATCCTACCACTCCATGCACAGAACAGGTTTACAATATGAGGTGACAGTTCCTCCTAGACAACAATGTCTGAAGTTGCTATATACAAAGCCCGTGCTGCAAGCAATATGTACATTTTAACTAATAGCCATGTGGATGGTAAACCTGAGAGCCAGTGTGGTGTCGTGATTACACTGTTGGACTAGGATCTAGGAGAACCTGATTTGACCCCCCCCCCCCCCGCTTTGCCATATAAGCTTGTTGGGTGACCTTGGGCCAATCACACACTGAGAGCCAAACCATGGTGAGGATAAGACGTTCGAGAAGAGAATTTTATAAGCCACTTTTGGTCCCCACTGGGGGAAAAGGTGGTGTAGAAATGAAGTAAAATAAAATATAATTAAAAAAAAATTGGCGAATAAAAAAAAGTTTTCTGCTTATGATAGAAAGCTGTCCCAATCATTCTTTCTTAGCTACGAAAGCTGCATAGGTGAGTATATTTGACATTATCAATGATACCTGATGGATTTAAATCCCTACTTCCACTGATAACATGCAAAGTGTAACCACAAAACATTGGAATGTTGTTTTTTTTAGAACCTGACATTTTAGGAACTGTATTACTTAAGAACCCTCACCTGAACCTTGGTCACAAGAACTCCTACTTTCTGAATACCATACATGTACTACAACCAAGTCCCATGGTCAACAAAACACTTTATAAATAACACTCAAATGGATGCCGTTTAGACGAGAGAACTTCTGTTCTGTGTTGTAAGAACATACAGCGCATACTCATCATTGACAACAGTGCTTGCTAGATAGGTTTTCACACCAAGCCACACATTCCTCCTATCAGCAACACTGCTTGCTGTTATTGCCCTTATTTTCTCACATAGAGATAATCCGTTTGACATTGTTAGCAAAAGGACTTCCATCTTGACTGCATCTTCCTCTTCTCAGGCATACCCAAGGCCAAGCCTCTAGTAACTCATTTTAATTTCTGCAGCTTTCATCTGAACAGAGGGAAAAAACACATCCCTTGGGCCTTGCAAATGCCTTTCACAAAAAGTCCTGGGGCAGAAGACTAATTCAGTTGACAGGAAAGATCTTCCCGCTAAGCATTTGACCATATGGGTAAAGAAACATCACACCAGGATCTAACAATTGCTACAGATACATATGCACACAGTCTCTTACTATTGGAACTTGAAGGACTTAATTTCACATGAAATTCACATGAAATTAAGTTAAAAGAAGATATTTTGTTTTAATGCTAAAGCGCTATGAGATCAATTAGATGTCTCTTGGCTCAGTTAGACTGCAAGAAAGCCCCCGAGCTTGTCTTCTGTAGCCTACTTCCAGAAACACATGGAAAAATCCACATGGAAAAATCCTCCTATACATATTACACGTATAGGAGATTATATTTTCCCTGACATTAGCCACAGGATTGGCTTCTGCCTTTTTAACACACTCCCCAACAGACATTCATTATAAATATAGGAAAGGCCACATGAAACTTATCTGTTAGCAAATGGGAGGATTTGAGGTTCAGCACCCAACATTAACTCTGCCCTCTTGGAAGCTCTCATTACAAGAGAAGTGCGATCTCTCTGCCTCCCCTGCAGATACCAATTAACGGTTTAAAGAGCAAAGATGGCCAGTTTAAAGATTAGGGGAGTATCTGTTATAAAAGAAGGTGATTCTCTATCAAAGCAAGACTAAAGTAGTCCTTGGGAAGTCCAGAGTCTGCTATTCAAAAGAGACCTATCAAGTACCTTGTACAGCTCAATTTTCTCCTTTGCAAAAATGAGTAACAACATTTTTACTCAAAAGCCACCCAGGAAATGCTTAAATAGAGGATACAAAGGTTGACAAACTTTGCTATTTTCACTACTGTTAAAGACTAAGACTAGACATGGGCACGATCGGAATTACGGACTGAAAATTGCTCTGATTTTGGCGTTTGTGCCATCGGGACCGGGCTGATCAGTTCTGTCCACAGCTCCCGGTTCAGTGCTCGGGTGGGGCGCTCTATCGGGTCTCGATCAGATCGATCGGTTTACATTCGGGATTGCAGTCTGCAGACAGTCTGGCGCCAGCCATCTGTTCCTGAGGGAACGGAGCCCCGTGGAAATGGAGCTTGGGGAATGCCGGAGCTGTTTGCCCTCCTTCTGTCGCCCTGGAAACGCGAATGGAAGCGCAGCTTTCCTTGATCAGCAGGGCTTCCTTCCAACCACGGAGCAGCCAGAAAAGCGCGCGCCCGTCTCGTCCATTTGGGAGAAGAGAGGGGAGGGCGGGGGAAGGGGGTGTTCTTCTGTAGCCATGGGCACTCGAATCTCATCCCTGCAAAGCCTGAGAGGCAGCTCTTACAACCAAACACAACCCTCCTGCGTAGCAGACCCAGGCTTTATAAATAGCCATGTGCTGTGCAACAAAGTTTCACTTTCCGCTCGCGGATGGAGTGGGACAGAGGCGAGCTCTCGCTTGCCGCTTTTGGAGAGAGAAAGCGCAAGAGAGAGAGGGAGCTTTAGCTTTGGGCTTCAGCGGATAGGGAATTAGGGAATAGGGAGCTATCTCCTCTAGTCGTTCCCCCCCCCCCCCGGTGACAGTACCAGCACACTCCAGTGGGGACAGACCCCCCCCCCCCGCTCCCTGAGGGGAGGCGGCTCGACGCCGCCTCCATGGGCCTGCCGGGCCCAGCAGCCGCCATCCTCCTCATCCACCATTCCTTTAGTGCTGGAAACCGCGGGGCGCCCTCATGCGTCGGCCTTCCCGATTCCCGATTCTGTATCAGAAACGGGACTTGATCGGTGAGGTTCGGGTACCTGGGTTCGGCACCGCCACGGAATCACGATCAGCTAAATCGGGATTATTTTTTGGATCGTGCCCATGTCTAAGAAAGACACCCAGTGTGGTGTAGTGAATAAATTGTTGGCCTAGGTTCTGGGAAGACCAGGTTCAAATCCCCATTCTGTCGTGGAAATTTGTGGATTACCCTGGGCCAGGCCCATACTCTCAGCCCAATTTAGCTCAAAGGGTTGTTGTGAAGATTAAAAAAGAGAGAGAGAGGAGAACAATGGAAGCTCACTGGGGAGAAAGATATGGTATAAATGAAGTAAGTAAACAGAATTCTCTAAACAACCATTCAGTAGTATTTGCTGGCATGAATTTCAGTTATTTCAGACTGTTTATTCAGAAACAGTACTTGGAGGGAAGTAGGAATGGGGAAAGAATGACTACTTGGGTTCAGGAGATAATAAATGCCTTACTAAAATAACAGGTTGTTCAAGCTGCTGAGAAAGAGATGGCTTTAAGTGTTCCTTTAAAAAGCTTCCTTAGGTCTGTGCTGCCAAGATGTAGGACTGGGAGGAGGACAAAGTTTTGGGTGCCCAGGTCACTCTTGAGACCCATGGAGCTGGGGAAGTGAAATGATCTGTTGTCATATGTTTGTGTTGTTTCTGGGTGGTATAAGAGGAAGGCCAGACAAAATATTTGTCTGGTTCATGGTGGCTCTCCGCAACCCTGCCTTTGACCTAGACAACTGTAAAATCTATTACTTGGGGACTGTCCGGAGCAGGAGCCTCCTGCCCCGGACTGGGCCAGGCTGGCCCTCACCCCCACCCCCACCCCACCACCCCGCCGCGACCCGTGAGACCCCCAAACCCCAGGACTTACGAAGGGGCCGGTGGACGCACGAGCGACGGAGCCGCAGCGAGCCACTCTGGCGGGTTGCAGCGCGGCCGCGAGGCCTCCGAGCGAGGCCGCGGAAGCGCGGGGGAAGCCACCGCCAGCGGTGGCAAGGCTGCAGGTGCAGCAGGAGCCGGAGCCACCGCCCCGCGGGCCCCCGGCACAGGAGCCGCCGCCAGGAGACGAGGCAACCCAGGAGACGCCGTTCCTGGCAGCACAGCTGGCCCGGGCGGCGGCCCGAAGGAGGGCAAGGCCTGCGGGCCGGGGGAGGGCCCAGGCATAGTTGCAGGAGGGTGGGCCTGGGAGTGGCCCGTCTTGGACCCTGAGTGGCTGGATGGGTCCGAGAAAGACTCACCCGTGTGAGCCACAGGGGGAGAGCGGCTGGCCACCCAATGGGATTGGCCCTGAGTGGGGGAGGGGAGTGGGGGAGGATGAAGGGCCAGGAGTGGGTGGCGGCAGGAAAGACAGGCATGGGCACCAATGGGGTCTGGAAGGCTGGAAGGTAGAGCAGGTGGGAGTGGGAGCAAGCACGGGGATTGGTGTTGGGCACAGAGTCGGGGAGGAGAGCCACTATAAAGGGGGAGGTTCCCAATGACACCAGGGAGGAGTAGCTGGCAGAGAGTGAGATGCAGAGCGAGCGAGCGAGAGAGAGAGGGCGTAACTCACAGGCCAGCGGGCAGGAGACAGGTATTGGTGGTGCAACCACCGTCCCTGCCCAGTCTGAGGCAGAGGGAGCTCAACACCTCTCCCTGGTGGGGATAGGAGTGGATGGCGGAGCGAGGGAAAGGCACGGCTGGCAGGGCCGGGCCTCACAGGGACTAATCTCTCTTTTTGAAACAAAATGCTCAAGCAGGTGGTGTTCAGTTCCCAGTAGTAGGGGATATATGAACAGATACATTTCAGTCCAACATCCAGCTCAAGTTTTACACCAAGAGTGCCTTGGCTGCCTTGATCTGTACTAAGAAAGGGCAGAGGGAGTATAATCCTGATGGTTCTCCTGGATCTCCAGGTCGCTTTCACTACCGTAGGTAATGGAATCGTTTGGGGTTGCCAGCTGGAGTTGGGAATAGGGCTATTTTCCAAGTCGTTTCCAGAAGGCAGCAGCACATGCTACGGTGTTCCATAAGGTTGATTCCACTTTTCATGTTAACTTGAAGCTACCTGGTGAGTCAGTGCAGTGATTTAAAGTGACATGCATTGACATACTAACATAACCCAGCTCTACCTCTCCTTTACATATGAAATCTGGAGGTGCAGTGGAAATGCTTAACAGGTGGCTACCATTGCTAATAAATTAGATGAGGGTTAATAAACTATATAAGGAGGAGGTTTTGTTAGATGGTAGTTCAATGATTCCAAGATGTAGTGTTTGGTCTGTGCTGTATAGAACAGCAGGCTTGCAGCTTCAGGCTACAGCCAACCTCAACTATGGAAGTCCAGGTAGTTTCTAAGGTACAAGGTACCTTTCTCCTCCTTAACCTCAGCGTACCAACTACACATACAGTCTGGTCAGAGACTGATGGAACACAATCACCCACAATGAATTTCCTACACTAGAACTATTCAAAAACTTCAGCAGGCACAGAATACAGTAGCCAAACTATTAACTGAAACACACTGATTTATTCATATTACGCTGGGATTAAAACATCTTCACTGGCCACTAGCATGTTTCAAAGCAATTCTAAGTATTGCTTTTGACCATGAAACTCCTAAATGGCTCAGGACATAAAACATCAAAGATCACTTCTTCTATATGAATTTGCTTGGCTCTCGAGACAAAGCCTTTTTAGTGGAATCAGATTAGACCTTCTAAAAATGTCCAGAGCTTTTATGGACATCCCTCATTCTTGTTTTGCTGACATTATCTATATTCCTCTGTTTTTATTATTGTTATCTGTTCTGTGATTTTTGTTTGTTGTTTTGTATTTTTGGTTTGTGTTTTTCAGAACTTTGATTTTATGGCCTTCAAAATTGAGAAGTCAACTAGATTTTTTTTAATAGAATAAAAATAGACTAAGGCTGCAATCCTAAGAACACTTCTCTGGAAGTAAGCACCACTGAATGACATGGGACTTTTTTCTGAGTAAACTTGCTTAGGATTGCTCCCCAAAACAACTCCCCACAATGAACTGGTTTTAAACCATTTATAGTGTTTGTTTCCAAAAAGCTGTTTCCCCAGTAGTCAAAAACTTCTGTTTGCTTTGTAAATAAATGCATTCTGCTCATGGTACAAACGAGATACTTTTCTTGTAATGACTCAGCAAGATGCACGGTCCAGTTTCATTCCACATCTGTGCTATTAATCTGTACTATTAAGCACTATAGTGTTACTTCAACTACCAACAGTGTTATCTACTACCAACACATATTTTTAACAGTAATGTGTATACAGATATATACATTCAGTTGTCAATTTTCTTCAGTGGTAACATTTTTAATCTCTGTTATAGTTATTACATATGTTTGTTTATTCTGTTCTCTCCTTCCCTCAGTTTCAAAGAGAAAGAAGAGGCTGCAAGAGAACTCAAAACAAAACAGAAAACCTGGAATTTCATTTTGCTCATTCTAAAAGAGAGAAAAAATGGGAGATGTTTTAAAAAGTTTTTCCTCAAATGTCCCAATTTTTAATTGGAAAAATTGAGAGTCTTCAGACATTTTCATACTATATTTGGAATGAGTAAAATGCTTTTTAAGACTAGGCTTTTCTCACACAAAATAAAAATAAGAGTTTTTTTCCCCCAGCGCTCTCCAATTTTTTCCAATGGAAAAATTGAACTCCTTGAGAAAAAAAATGCCCCCCTCCAATTTTTCTGTTTTTCTCCAGGCCTTTACATCTTTACCTGTGCCTAATAGGCACAGCACCAGAGCAGACAGCATAACTTATTACTTACATATTCAAGATAGGTCCCCTAAGTGACTAGGTCAGTGTGGATTGGCAGTGTTGGAACCTGTGTTCTGTAATATCCACTGAGGTAATCCTATTCAACAGGAACATCCTCCATTGTTCTGGTTAGAAAACAATTCTCACATATATCTATTGGATTTTAGTCCAGTGGCATCTTAAGAGACCAAAAAGATTTTCTAAGTATAAGCTTTCAAGAGCCAGAGCTCCCTTCTTCAGACACGAGTAGGAATGGAGATCCCTGAGTCTTTATAATCCAGCCAAAGGTGGTTCGGATGTTACAAGGGAAGGCATCAGGATGTAAAGATACAATGTAAATCGATCAGATTAGGGGAGTGATGACTGGCTAAACTGTATGATCTACTGCCTCATAATAAACCAGAAGGCAATCTTAAATATATAATGTGTAGGGAGTTGGTGGTCCACACCACCTGGTAACATGCTATCACTGACTGGTGGGGCTGGTGCTCACCAGTTGGTCCAATGGGTGAGCACCAACCAGTTGGCCCAGTATGGACCTCAGAACAGAAGGGAAGGAGGGTTCAGGTCACCCCAAGCTTTCCTTTTCCACTAGGGGCTGCTCCCATCACCACCCCTTCAGCTGACACTCAAGCCAGGTCCTCAGCCACGCACTCCTGAAATTTAAATAGCCCTGTCAACCAAACCCCAGCCCCAACTCCAATCCTGTCACCTGCCTGGCATGGCCCAATAACCATGTGGAGTGAGTTTTCCTCCCCCTCCCCCTCTACTGGGTGGTCAGCACAGGTAGTGCTGCACATTGGCTGCTTACTGTACTTACTACTCCTGTGGCCCTGCAGGGCCATTGTTGCACTGTCAGGGTGGTCCCCAGCAGTTTCTCCCTGCAGCAGACTTGTCCAGGCTGAAGGCATTGCCAACACTGGCACAGCTCAGTCATGTTGTTTGTTGGCTGGTTGCTGTCATGCTCAGGCCAGCCTTCACAGCTGGAAGGGTGGGGCTGGCAGGGAAGACAGAGACCTGGTTTGGCCCTGCTTCCATACATAATTTTTAACTCAGGGTCTTCAGACAAATCCCCAATATTTATAAATAGCCAAGTTTTCATTCAGGGAAATAACTCGAAAGCTTGTTTTTTTGCCAAAAAAAGAGGAGTGGGGCAGCAAAGGCCCATAACATTTGCACAAGAATAAGAAACGCTCATCAACTCAAAGCTACTCCCCTATTATATCTGGACTACCACAGTGTAGTCAGACATCTCTCTAAACCATAGTAATTCTAGAATTTATTTTATTTAAAATGTTTATATGTCCACCTCAGCATCTCCAGATGGATAAATAACAACTCAAACTGAAAGCAGGACTAAAAAGGAAATAAGCACACATGTGAAGCTGATAACAGGCACAAAGGATAACCAAAACTGTTACGTTAAACTCCTCCCCAATAGGATTAGAGTCTGGGGCAGCAGCACCCTCCAGCATCGCTTTTCCCAAGCTCTGCTTCTAGATGAACCTCAGGATACAGAGAGAAGGGATGGGGAGTTTTGTTGTACCTTGGTACCTCCCTCCTTCAAGCCGTCCTGCTCTCTACTGACATCTTGGGAGCAGTCTAGCCCTTCCTGCCAGTCCCTCCGTGGGCCGGTCTAATAAAAGATTTTCTGGGGGTGGGCTGACTCTCAACTCCCCAAAGCCCTCTCTTCAGATGTTGGCCAAAGGTGAGTGAAAAGTAGGGTTGCCAGCCCCCCCCCCGGGGGGGGGGGCAGGGGAACTGGCCAATTTGGGCCCCAAACTGGTCGATTTTTTAAGAATTAGCCCAGCATGAAACGCCGGAGCACTGCTGTGGCCTGCACGATGATGTCACTCCCAGAAGACCTTCAAAAGGTGAGTGCCAGATTCCCCACACCTCTTGCCAGGAGGCTAAGGGGGCCTGGCAACCCTAGTGAAAAAGTATCTGGACCAAAGGCCTCCCTGGCTGGACCCTCCTTTCTCCAGCCACGCTGGAGGTTTTAAGAGACTGTTCTGCCTTCCTGCCCACACCTCTGGAGGCTCCAGTTGCTGCTGGCCTCCTCATCTGGCCCGTTCCTAAGTATAACCTATTTCCTGAGCTCTGCCTCACTCCTGAGTCATGGGCCAGGCCTGTAAAGCTTTGAAGCTGCTGCTGGGGCAGCTCTGGGCTAGTGTTCCTAGGTGCCCTCCAGAGGCAGGCCAACTCCCGGGAGGTGGCAAGCCCTCTGAGGTTGCTCGCCACCAGCAGGCACCCCAGGAACACGCACACTCCTAGAGAGTGTGACATCATCACTCCCGCAAGTGACGTAGTCATGCCGGCCACAAGAACACTCCCGAGCTTCGTTTGGGGCTGATTTTCTTTGAATTTTAAAAAAAATTATTTGAAAAGAAAAATACAAATAACTGTAGAAAGTGCATACAAACTTATACAAACTATAACAGAAAAGTATATTCAAATATGTGGCAACAACTAAATTATGAAATATTTCTTCTCTCCCTCTCCTTAGTTTGGGGCTGATTTTGGGGCACGCACAAAGAAGAGCACACCACCAGCACAAGGGAAATGCCAGGTCTCCCCCCACTCCCACCAGGAGGGTATAGGGACTTAGCAACCTTACTCTAAGCGTGGCCTCAACTGTGCTCTTTTCCCCACAGCCCCTGGTTGAACTCTGTCTCCACAGTGCCTGTGTGAGGCTGCCCCCTGCCTCACATAGGAGTAGAGGTAAGTGAAGGGGTGGGGCTGCCATCTCCAGACATGTTATTCTATGGTCTACAGATATTCACCTATTAAAAAAAAACCTTCAATCTCATAAACAGTTTCATCAATATAAAGTTCTCTGTAGCTATGTGATAGTGTGAAGCTCATGAACTTCATCGCTGATTAAATGCTTACGCTTTACCTCCACTTATAACAGAAGCAAAGACATAAGCAACACATCCTTTCCTGCTTCCACCTGAACCAGCTCCAAAGCAAGTTTATTTTACCTGCTTATTCTTTTCAGGAAAGATATACTCCCTAGCAGTCTGCTATTCACAACAAAAGGCTACATCCTATTATATTATAAAGGAATCTATTCCTCTTGATTGCTATAAATATGCTCTCATACAAACACAGTTTTACAGTACAAACTGCTGGATCCAAAGGGCGCCAAACAGACAGCCAGAGTGGTGTCCTGGTAAAGAGTATCAGACTAGGATCTTGGAGACCCAGGATCAAATTCCCACTCTGCATGAAGGAACTGACCTTACAGTACTGTCAGTTGTCCAAATTTCCTTGCTCAGCTGCTCTAGACCCCTTTATGAGGCATTCCTATACATCTACTCCTTGATATACATGTAGAGTGGTTACCAGAATAGGTAGCTTTCCGAAGGATAGTGATCAAAGAGCAATGCCTTTTAAAAGTTTAAATAAAAATAAAAACCTTGTGGAGAAGATTAACAGAAACTTCTATCAAAAGGAAAAACAAACAATCTGAATATATTTATTAGATGCCATTTCAGAACAATTGCCCATCCACTGCTTCATCTTGCCAAGTGTTTGTTGCATTTAGTAATGAAACTATTTCCCATGTTGCATTTTCCCTGCTAATACTTTTCTGGTGGCTTCTTGCACTTTGTGGTTTAAACACACACACACACCCTGGAGAGATATCTCTAGCTCCAGAAAGGTCCAACATGAATACAATTTCTACATTGCCCAGAATTCCTGAGCCCTTCCTTCAGGTTCACTTGTCTTAAATACAGGTTTGACACTTCCAACGCAACACATATTCGGACATTGTTCCATTTGCATTTTAAAAAACTCAAGAAGTTTTCAAATTCCTGCATGAATTCAAAAATGCAAACAGAGAAATGTGGCGCATGAAATGCCTACCTACTGTCAACATAGATAGTTTAAAAGATTCTGACACAATGGTAGGTAGACCATAATACACAAACACTTAAGCATGTCTAACTGTAGCACTGTATACTGCTGATTTCATGATAATTCAGTTGACTGGTAAAAGATTTATTTTGTAATGCAAGGGAAAAAATACTGGAGTACTTATATTTACTTTCCTTATTAGCTCCTTTGACCAGAGGTCTCAAGCTCATAGGCTTATGACAAAAATATACACAATTTAAAACAACATACAGTGATACATAACCTGAGATTAAAAAAAATAAAAAACTACAAGATAATTGTCATAAATCATCATCTTGATGGAATATAAGATCATAGATAATATATAATTACATAAAATATTCACTAAGGATAAAAAATAAATATGTAAAATGTATAAAAGCAGATATGCATAAAGCATATATAAAACCAGAATGGGGGGAAGTATAAATACAAACTTCTATTCAGAACCTTGAATTAAATTTAGTTTAGTCTAAATCTAATAACCCTATGTTCAATCTCGTGAATAACCCCTCAGTTCTTTCCTAACTAATACAAATAACTTTTCAATGCAGTGAGGGAGACTACTATTGGCAGATATTTTGCCATGTAGCATGTTAGCTCTGGATCAGCATCTGTGTTTAGTGAATCTCCCCTGCCTCAACTCTCCTACTGGATATTATTTCAAATCAAGACATTTCATGATTCAATATTGCATATGCTACCATTTATCCTTTCCAAAAGATAGGAATAAAACAGAATAGCTCACAAATAAGTAAGTACCTAAAGAGCTAGGTATTACTGTGGCTTAACGATGCTCTACCTTTCCCCCTTTCAGGGACAGAGGTTGCAGGGAAAACAAGCACAGTGGTCTCAGACAGAGTCCCAGGAGGGCATTTGTCCTGAATTACTGCTACTCCTGCAAATAGCCGGAGACAAAGCATGTCACCGAATGGCACTTTCAGCCTGATATGCAACACCTAACATCTAACACTGACAGCTCAGCGTTACTTGACCCATCTGAACTGCTACAGCCAGTTAAGAGACACCTGGTAAATAACCATTACTTAGAAAAGAGTGGTATAAAAGTAGGCAAACAAAGTTTAATTTCTCTTTCCCACCCCCCACCAAAAGGGACACACACACATATATGCGCCATTGCACCAGTGACTGTCTCAATAAGAAGTCCGATTACTGAACTGTAACTGGTAAAAACAAAGGGGCCCACACATTTCATTTGGACCATCTGTCAACAGGTTCCTCATCCCCTATATAAAACTTAACTCCCTTCTCCAAAAGGAGCATCTATAGAGCCATGCTTTACATGTGACCTCCCATTAAGTCTCAGCAGTTCAGGCTAATGCACTGTTAAATATTTCATAAAAAGTCATACAGGAGGCAGGCTGATTAAACCAAAAATCAGATCCCTTGTACTACCAAACAACAGAAAGCACAGGTTTTATTCCTCTGCATAGGATTACCCTTCAAGGAGCTTTCAGATAAGCCAAACATTCTCTACATCGTTCTTGAACGGAGGCCATCACTAATAGCCACTTGGCATTTATATAAACGTATTTTTCAAGTTCTTCATATACATTACCTTTGTACCCGTTCAAATGTCCAACAAGACAGGCCGTAACTGCTGACCCGGAAGGGAGCAGAGGCTGACAGTGGTTAAGATAACAAGCCCTGATGGGGAGTGGACTTCTGTCATGAAGCAAGCCACACTTTCTCAGCCTCAGCTCCACCACACCTATAAGGGAATAATTACTGGCCTACCTTACAGGGCTGTTACAAGAATTACAAGTGGATGTATGTGGTGGAGAAATGCCGTTTACTCAAGAATTCACAAAATATTTCACTTATTGTGACTCCTCTCTGTCCAAATACAGAAGCCCAGCTACAGGCTAGCAGCTGACAGAAAGAGGGTTGAAGGAAGGAGCCATCAGGCTCTAAGTACAAAGCACTCAAGCTCTTGATTGTTAATGAGTCAGGCCAAAGCAGAATAATGGCTTACTACCTCATACCCTGCTAGCAGGTCAGGTCGCAACCAAAAGGGACAGCTATTGCCAAGAGGCAAATGGCTAGAAGATAAACTCTTCCTTTTGGGACAGGAAGTTCCAAATGATTCACAGGTGGGACAGACTCCCCCAAAATAGATTATAAATTCTCAGGACACAAGGAAGAATATCTGTTATTCTGTTTTGAAATAGTCCTTTGAGTGGACTCAAGCCATGAAGACTAAGCTTTTACCTAGGGACTCCATCTTGTCCATATGGGAGGGAGAATGGAAACATGACCCAACCATGAAAACTAAGGTAATGATGAAATTTAAACTACTGCAACTTCCTGTAAAGCTAGCCTGTTATTTAACTGTCATTAGGATAATGGAGGATAAGAAAATGGGACTCATGTTTTCACCATTTCTTTGTTCCCCCACTCCACCAGAAATGCTTGAACACGACACGTGTAATCTTTATATTTATTTATTAAACTTTCTTATATTTTTAAATGCTCTAAATCTGATCTCTGGAGAAACACCACACCTATTCAGTCTTGTTATCTAAAGTGTGGTAACGGGGGATGGGGGGAAGCAAGCCAACTTGCTATTCCAGCTCACCAGCAACATGGGTACAGAGTACCGGGTGTACAACTCTGTTTAGCAGGATATAGTCTCAGGGCCGTCAGTGGCAGTGGGTGGGTGCCAGGGTTTCTTTTGCTACTCCTGGGTTCCAAGGAGAAGAGACAGCATCACCAAGCGGAGACTTGGGATGGCCACAGGGTTTTCCCAACCCCCCAGGGGCCAACCAGAAGGAACAGGAGTGGCCTGCAAGTCCATTCCATCACACAGGTTAAGTACGTTGTACAGTAAACACATTATATAAATGTCTACTATTAATATTACTACTATAATGCCACATTCTGAGTTCACAGCTGAGAAACAGACACAGAAAATGACGGACAACTCAGGTAGGCTTTGGGACACACCACTGTCATCCTGCTGCCAGGCCAATGTTTGGTCCTATCTTGCCCTTCACAAGTTAGCTCCCACAGAAGTTCATGGGAGCATAATTATGAGTCTGACTCAGTCTACACCAAGAGATGCTGGTAGCCAGGTGAAGTTAACAATCAATCTGTTCATTTGCAGAACAGAGCAGATGTTTTCAGGGCCCCAGGAACAGCAGCAATGCTCTCACACTTTCTTTTTTTTAACAGGACTCCACCATGGCAGAACGGTTCCTCCTCCACCCCCACTAACTACATACATATACTAATGTATATACTAACATTTAGGCATTTCTATTTTCATTAATTACATTTTTAGAGTTCTGGGAAAGAAACTGGTTTAAGGACAGCAGACGTTGAGATAACATACAGAACAGATGTGCACAATGAAATATTTTAAATGCAAACATTTTAACTGTATCTAGAAAGTAAGTAGACTTTCCATTTTTTGTGTGTCCTTGCCATTGGCACACGTTTTTCAGGTGTACTTGTTTGGTTGTTCATACACTGGGTATCTTACTTTGGTACAGGATCTAGATTTCTGGTGACTGAGATTCTAAAAATTACAGTATTTGAAAAGTAGACTTACAGGAAAAATATTTATTCTCTAACTATAAAAATATATTTTGAGGTTAAGGATGAAGGGCACAATACCCGTGGGAGAAGCTCATTCTCATTATTTTCCCTGTACTGAGTTACAAGGAGTTGCATACAATAACAGTACCTAGTTTTCAAGGCAAATGCCATTCACTGTACAACACCATATGGTACAAAGTGTGTATGGCGCTGCACCAGCGATGTGTGTCTTGTAAAAATAGCCACTATAATGGATCATCCATGCATGCTTCCTGCAGCATTCAATTACTTTACCTAGCTTTATATACATCCAGCATTTATACTGCCCTCGTATGACATTTTATATTAGGAAAGAATAGGCTTTACAGCAATTCATACAATATAACAAGAATGTACTATATTTCAGTTGTATTCTTTGATAATTTTATTTTTAACTAGATTTTGTGCTTGAACACACATGCATGATGAAACAAGGTTTACTCATAACATTTTAATCCTTTCAGAGCATTATATAACAGATAATACTAAGAGGGGAAATGACCTGTAGGAAGCATATGAATTTGATGGCGACTGACCCTGCAAGCACAGTGACTTGTACACCATGCACTTGCCTGCTTGGTCAGAAAACGGCGCATAAGATAGAAGAAAAATGAATGCTCAAGAACCAGGAACTCACTTTTGGGAAATGAGGTTTCTGAGAAAACAAAGGGGTTGTTTTCATCTCTAGCACAGAAGCAGAGGTACTTGTAGAGGTTAAGCAACTTAAACAATTTACCAAGGTGGCATGAGTGGTCAACTTGCAATACTGGTGCTATACGTGGTAAAGGCAGCATGAACTTATGGTGTACCTGGATAATCAGGCCCCTGAACCCAGTAATGGTATAAAGCCAGGCCTACATGCCTACTACTTGAGTAAGGAGACTAAACACAAAACACCACCAAGTTGAGGCATGTGTACACCAGTGTACTCTAACAAGAACAGGAGTAATGTTCTCTCACGTTTTGCACTAGAACAGTTGTTCACTTGTCAGAAACACAGGTCACTCCTGGGATACGATATGGGAAACTCTTGTACAAATTCCCATTCAATTGTGAACTTCAATATTTGGCCATCTCTCAGCCTTTTCTACTGCAAATTTAAATTCTGTTCTGAGCTCCTTTGAGGAAGGATGGAAAAAGATCTAAGTCTATGCCTCCAGTCCGTATTTTGTAGACCACACCCAGGTTTCCTGATCTTGGCCCTGCAACATGAACTGGTCACATATGCAGCAGCCAGCAGAAAGTCTTGTAGGCAGAGAGTGGGACATATGCATTCAGAGACTTAGGCACACAGCATAGGAAAAAAATATTTTCTTGTTTATTCACTATATTTATTCTCTGCACAACCACGCAATCACTTCTTCTGTAAATACATTGGATATGTTGCATGTTAAAGTGCTGAATGCCAAAAAGTGCAGAGAGATGGTCTGATATCCCAAGTAGATCTGTATCACTGTACATATACTGTAGATAAGAGGTTGAATATGAGGGAAAGTCTATATCACTGGGGCTCTTTTTGTTGTTGCTCTGTTAATGTGATTGAGATATCTTGACTACAAAATTAAATATGGGCATGTCCTTTACAAGGGCTACTCTCATCACTCTCTACAGCTTTCCAGATGTCTTCAAAGGGGATTCACAGCTTCCAAGATTGAAGAGCACAAGGTAAGCAGTTTCAACCATTCCTGAGACCCCAAAACCAACTTTTCCTCCCTTGATTTCTTTGAAATTTTACTAACTAGGGCAATTTGCACCCTGTAGCTTTCACCTCAAGAGGCTTCTCAGGACCAGCCACCAATCAATCCCAATCATTACAGGCATTGCTTAGAGGACTGAGTATTTCTCACACATTAACAAAGCCTCATTTCCACCAACCTTTGACCAATTAGTGAAGGAGGAAGGGACATAGTCTTTCAAACCCAATCGGCTCAGTCCCATTGGCTCACAAGGTCTACAACTGTCATGGAACTCTTATATTTCCATGACTAGCTGACTTCTCTTCTCAAACTACCATGCAACTTGATAGTAATGAGTCATCTACAATGGCCACAAAAGTAAGAACTTCAAGATCATAGCTACTGTATTTTTAGAACTTTACTAGGACCACGTATTTACAGACAAAATTAGTTCCTTTCTACTGCTCAGGATTATTTCCTCCACAAAAATCTTCATCAGATTGCTGTCACACCTTCGATCAGAGGTACCATCACAAATGCTACTGAAATAGAGGAAAGATCATGGAGAAACCAACGTAACACATATGCTGGAATCTCTTCTGAGATAGATGGACAGGAGTGGATGTTTGCTTCCTCAAATCAATGGAAGCAAAGCAGTCTCCATCTTGCTAGCCAATGTCTCCATTTTTTCTCCTATAGGACTCTGCAGGTAAGTTTTTAGAAAGTCAAGGCCTTCCATCTCCTCAGTGAAAGGAATCAGACTAGTCTGGCCTTGTATATGTTTTATAATTATAACCTTCATTAATAAATCCCTGTGTGGAAGATTAGTATTATAGTATTATTACCAGAGGCGGGCACGAACTGGGGAAAAAATGAACTGTGCAGTTCGTGGTTCATGGTTCATGAAACACCATGAACTTTCACGTGGTTCATGAAACCATGAACTTCAACGAACTTGCCTCAGTTCACGAACCAGTTTGTGGGGTTTAAATGTCACTTTGCAGAGGTACAGAAAGGGGCATTGGAGTTTAACACGAACCACGAACCAGTTTGTGGAAAACAAGCCTCCACGAACCACTGGTTCACAAAACACGAACCGGCCTGTATTCTGGTTTGTGCTCATCTCTAATTATTACCCCCACACTGAGGCTAGGTAACACTACCCTGCTTAAGAACAATAAATTCAAGTCAGAGGTCAAACTTGAACTGGTTTACTCAGTTTCTCACCCATTATACCACAACCACAAAAACTGTAGCTAGGCTCCCTCCTCCTCCCAGCTTTCCCCTTTGCTTCTTCTTACTAAGTAAGCTACCCCTTTGTTTAACAAAAAAACCCCAATGTTTTATAAGCAGAGGAAAAATTTCAGATGGCATTAGGCCACAATTATCTATAAGTGTGACCTTGATTTATTTCTCGTTTTGCAATGATTTCCCAGGTTTTCTGAAACTGAATTGGTCATCCTTGGCTTAAGATCATACATCATTGGCTTAAGATCATGCATAGTTTTCAGAAACTAGTTTGTCTCATATATTCATGTTCATTCAATCAGCTTAAAAGTGCAGAGAACATACTGATAGATAAAGCAACAACAAATAGAGCCCTGGTGACGTAATTTTTTTGCCCACAGAGACTTTATTCTTAAGGCAAGATCACCACACATTTTTGTACCACAAATGCTTTGACAAAGAATAGCATGACACAGTTTAGTTTCAATGCAGCTCTTCCAAATCCTCAGCCACATTACTGAAAATCTTGACAGAAGTGTAATGCAACAGCTAACCTTAATTTGAATATTTGCCATATTCCTGCAGGCCAAGTCGCCAGAATCCACAGTTTCATATAAACACTTGATTCCACATGCCCGGTACTAGGTACAGAATTTGTATTCCTGAAAACCTCAGTTAAAGGAAGCACACATTTCCAGACTTAATATTTGTTTAAATACACCGAAATTTCTAGTGTTTCAGGTTTTATTGTGCCCCCAGAAGGCTTCCAGTTCTTACATGGCCTCTAGCAATCACCTTGCAATCATTCATTTATAACCCTTCCCTTTCCTATAACACTGCACACAACCAAACAGATTTAAATTCCAGTGTATTTAATGCAAGCCAAATGCACCACACAGTTATACTCTGTCATCACACCATGTAAGTACAGAAGAAGGTAAAAGGTGCACAAATCCTACTGAGACTCAGAGTTCATCATCTTTCTAGGTTGCAAGGCTTCAAAGATACACTTTGAAGTAATGGAGAGGGGGTACCTAAATGTTTGTGGAACCTAGTTCCTTGGCTCTCCTTGTGACTGTCAAAAGCTGGCATTTGCTTATTTTTCATCATTTAAAATATGCTTGCAAAATTTACAGAGATACATGCATTCAGTTTTACTTGGACCATAATGTATACTGCTTTTAATCATATGTATGCATCCTTGAATATAACTTTTGGAATTATCTACCTACACTGAACTCATTTCAACGTAAAAGGACTATGGTTCACCATTTAATTCCCATCACTAGTGATAGTGGCAAGCCAACAACTTATTTGTAGCCTATTACAAATGCAACTATTGGTGTGTGTTTTTTTTAAGTCTCCAGAATTTGTCAGTAGACCTATCAGTACCTAGAGATCAACCATACCAAAATCTACTGCTACAGTAAAACTGCTGACAGCCTGCACACTGTTCTAAGGAGCTGCAAATCCAGGTTCTGCCAAGACTAAGACAAGAGAAGACAGCATAATTCCCAGAACATACTGCCCCAAATTCTTGCCAGTAACAGCTACTATTTAAGCTTTTGGACTAAGAGCTCAAGCTTTTCTGATTATAAAAACACTCTCCCCACAATTGCAACAAAGGTGCCAAGAGCACCAATGCAGGGATTCTTAGGTCATGGAGCCATTCAAAAGTACAATCAATAACCAACTGGGTACCAATCAAGGATTCTTGTGGATTTGGTACAAAATTCTCATGGTTAAGAGAGTTAATCTGGAAACACACACACAAAATACAACTGGATCAGCTAATGATCAGACCACTGGAAATACAAGGTTCAAAGTTATACAGCACTCTTCTCTAGGTGTAATTGTTCAAAGCAAGCAGGCCTGTGTAGTTCAGGTATGAGTGATCCCAAGGTATGGCCACTCATCAAGCTTGCATAGCTGCCTTGTTAAAGCATGAAACAAAGATTTGCTGACAAGTCACCCAAGCCGTATTTTGCTTCTGTTAGAAGAGCAAACCAGCATAAGGACTAGAGAAGCAAACTTGTAGGTAAATTAATACTAATAGTAACTTGGAGAAAGTGCCCCATTAACGGTTTAACTATTCTGCCAGTTGTGACTACTTAAAAGTTGATTATTGCGTTAGACACAGGAAACCAAACAAAGCAGAATGAGGAATATTCTTCAGATAACGACCTTGTAGAAGGAGCAACCATCAAAAGAACAGCTTATTTTGAAAATAAGAAATGGCTTGGTGTGTGATCAGAAGTCTTAGAAGGCAGTGCCATTCTATTCCATCTACTCATTCACAATGGACTAAAACTTGCCACCAAAAGCTTGCAATCACTTGAAGCAGCTGAAAGCGTGAAGTATCCTTCTGCTCTTCCATCCAAGAAGCCACCCAGGGATCAGAGCAATACGAGATTCACTTGATTACCATTTGGAAGAAACTATGAACAGGAAGCTCACTACAGCCGCTAGCCAATTAGAACCAGTTCCAAGATTTTTATTCCATGGAAGAACACAAGTAAAAGAAAAATACTGAAGGCAGCCCTATGGGCAATTTTTCTCACTTGTGACCTATTGCCCTCCCCCACATATACACAGAATATTGATAATAAACTCACTGAAAATTTATCAAGATGTTATTTAGGTCTACTAAATGACTCCAGAAAGTTTTTATAATAGCACTGCACCAAACTACATAGGAAAGTTAGAAAGCCCACAGATAAGACAGTCAGACAAGGTTATAAACCAACATATTAGGTGAGCAAGTTTCTTCCTCAACAACAACTAGGACTATTAGCATGACAACTCACAGGTATCATTTGCAGCAGTGTTCAATTCCAACAGCTTATTTGAACAGAATTTCTGCTATCCATTAAGTGTGGGAGGAGCTTAATCATTCTGAACTGCACCAAATCACTTTTTGTTAGAAAGAATGCACCACAGTCTTATTTTCAGATTTTTCTAGGGATCAAGGTTTTTCTTGTTCTCTCTTTCCCCTTTTTTCTTTTTCTCAGTTCTTCAGGTAACACAATGGGAAAACATAGCTGAGGACTATGACAACATAAACACACATACTCTAATCTCCTTAGGGCTATTCCCCTCAGTTCACCAGAATGACCATCAACTAGGATGTCCCCAGTGCTCTGCGGGCAGTTTACGGTTCAGGACTGAAATACAACAGTTTAGTATTTCAACAGTTAATATTTTATTTAAAAGCTACTTTTCAAAATGATGAATAAGAAAAAGAAAAGAGAGAGAGAGAGAGAGAGAGAGAGAGAGAGAGAGAGAGAAGGAAGCCTTCTCCAGATTGAAATAGTAAGAAGGAATTTTTGGCAGAAATAGGTAAATTCACACCTTTTATTGTAGGAGGGGAAAATGGCAGTTCACACACAGGTGCATATAAATGCACAAAAGGATGGTGGCTTGATCCACAAGCCTAACTGGTCTGTGAAATCCAGGTTGTGTGTGGAGGAGGGGGGGGGGGTTGTCTCTTTGGAAGATTTTGTTTTGGAATGCCAGTAATTCTAGTGGCAAGAACAGCAGCTTTATGTTCAGAAATGAGCCAGCTGGAGAGCTGCAGCCCTCATGAAATAATGAAATGCCAAACCAACCCCTGCATCTTCTACAGTCTCTCAGGTCACCTACCAGATTAGAAGGCCTGTTGCTAAGGCAACCATATCTTGCAATTGCTAGCTGAACTTCCCCATAATTTTAACCCTTTAACTAGCTCAGGAAGGTAATGGTAATAATGTAGCCCAGAGAAACTTAGATTTATTGTCTGCTTAACAAAACAAAAACCCACCCCTCCACATACGATCTAAGACACTGGCTGTTTTCCTAGAATTTAACAGAAAATTATTAGCTAATAAAAATAGAGTCAACAAACTTTTACATGCACCTGCCAAGGCTTATTAAAAAAAAGAGTCAAGCTGTGCTTATGAAATTGTAAGAATCAAAGCAAAATGGAATTTTACTATTCTTTGTGGTCAGAATTTAGCAGGACTGTATTACGGAACATGGGTAAACCCTTCTGTGGTAAACAGAAGGCAGACTAAAGCTACACTAAGGGGGACAGATGGTCAGCAATACACTAACACCTTTCAGTTGTCTAAAAGGAAACTACTGCCAAGTGAGTACCTTTTCTCTCTCCTTCCCTCCCTCCAAATATTTTCATAGCTGGTCATGCAAGGCAGCACACTGGTTCCGCTCATTTTTAATAAAATCCTAAACAGTGTTAGTTCAGTCCAAGCCCATTGATTTCACTGTGCTTAGACTGGAGTAACTCTGCTTAGGATTTCACTGTGTACCCTTGGAGTACATGTGTAAATGGGGAAGAACCACACCATTTTTCATATATATTTGGGATGCATGCTCAGGAAACACAATGTATTAAAAGGAAAGCTGTTACCAAAAAGCCCTGCAACTCCTAGACTCAAGTAGGTATTGCCTCCTTCTATGATTACCACCACACCAGTATGAGTGGGCAACAGGTTTGAAGACTCTATAATGACACACATGAACATATGATACCGAATCAAACCACTGCTCTATTAAGGTCAGTATTGCCGGCTCTGACTGGCAGCAAATCTCCAGGTTTCAAATCTAAGTCATTTATCACTGACTACCTGATCCTTTTAACTGGAGACACCAGGGATTGCACCTGGGATCTTTTGCATGCATAGTAGATGCTCTACCACTGATCCACAGTCCCTTCAAAATTGCTTGCTAAGACTAATAAGGAAAAAGCAGCAAGTTGCACATCCCAGTGCATGCAATATTATGTCAACAACTGTAGAACAAACATCCCAAACATGGATCTTCCAGTTGTGTCCCTAAGTTCTACAATTAAAAAAAAATTAAAGCATAGCTTTGTTAAAGTCATCTCTAGATGATACTCTAAATCAGGAAATACCTGCCTGAGGAGCCAGACCTTTCAGACAAGAAAAAATTAGCACATTTCTCTAGGAGGTAAGTGCAACCACCCTATCTTTTATGGCTTCCTACTTTATGTCAGAGGATGCGGGGCCTCCTAGGATGACTTAAGGCATACATGAGCATCTGGGGGTGGGGGTGGGTGGGGGGAGATCATCCTTATGAAGATAGCCTAGTTCCAAGCTATATAGATTGCTATGTACAAGAAATCCACTGTGGACTAAGAGTTAATTTAATGGGAAGGATTCAAGTTAAAGCTTCTTAGTTTCTTTTACACATAGAATAAGCACAGACTTATTTTTTTAAAAGCTGCAACAAATTGTTCACAGCTCAAGGAAGAAAATCCCATAATAGACAAGAGTCAGGGAATTCTACTATGCCTATGTAGTGGTAGGGGTGAACAATAAACAAGGAGATTCATGACAGGGGGCAAGTAAGTGATATCTGTTCTGCCTCCTACTCTTACTGTTCAGTAAGGTAAGGTATTTAGAAACTGAAAGAGCAGCAGTATACCCTTTTTTTGGTCATGGCTGATGTTCAATGCAAAGTTCATCATCAATAAATACCTGAGTCATTCATGAATCAAGACCAAAGCAAGCAGACATAAAACTAGTGAGAGCAATAAATACATTTCTTTGGCTAACTTATACCTGATGCATGGTTCAACCTGAGCTGGCACAATGACTATACTTAGTCAATTTTAGTTGACTATCGTTGCTTAGATCAGGTCAACAGGAAAGGCTTCCTTTTGGTGGTTGCTGAATGGCCCAAACTTACACTACCAGGAGTTTATTCCCATGACATGGCAGACTGTTACCAGAAAATGGTAAATAAAGATTTATCTTCTTCCTTTATGCTGGTTCATTTTGTTCCCCATACTCGGACCTATCTAGTGGTATCACCACAATATTCCTTCTGATCTCCCCTAATATTTGGCATAGGTAATATGAGACCTTGGATTCTTTTGCATGACCACGTTTCTGAAAACTTGGTGCTTATTCTGGTTAACTTATTTCACATTAAGTCTCAAGTAGGGGTGTACAATTCAGGTTCAGTATTCAGTAAAAAAATAGTGAATTTTACCTGATCTGGTAAAATTTGGTATTACAGGGATTACTGAAACAAAGGGAGGGAGGAGTGAGTGGCAATCCTTGCAGGAACTCTCCTCTGGCCACTGGGATTCTCAAGAAGGAGAGTACCTTTTAAAAACTGCTGTAAGGAGTTAAATTAGGCAGAGAGCCAGTTTGGTGTAGTGGTTAAGAGTGGCAGAACTCTAATCTGGAGAACCAGGTTTGATTCCCCACTCCTCCATTTGAAGCCAGCTGGGTGACCTTGGGTCAGTCACAGCTTCTCAGAGCTCCCTCAGACCCACCCACCTCACAGGGTGTTTGTTGTTGTAGGAATAATAGTAACATACTTTTGCAAACCACTCTGAATGGGCCTTAAATTGTCCTGAAAGGTGATATATAAATCGAATAATGATGATGATGTAGAGCAGCCTCCATTTTGCTCTGGCCTGAAGAGTGAGAATCATTGCCTGCTTGCTGCTGCTGGCTCTTGGCTCTCTCTCTGCGGTCTGGGACTCTGGCCGGTCTGTGACTGGATCCTGGAGTGAGTGGATTCCTGCTGCTGCTGCTGCCTGCTGAGACCTGATGCATCTGGATGACTTCTGCTGCCGCCTGGTTTGAGAGTCATTAAACTCACTTGTTTTTTTCTCTTTTGGGGGGAGGGGCTGGCCTGGTGTCTGGAAGCAATAGGGTTGGGAGGAAGGGAAAGGTTTTTTTACTGTACATTTTTAAAACAGGTCTTTTGCTGTTTGGGGGGTGCTTTAGTTTGGCTTTCGTGGGGGGCTTTGCTTTGAAGTTGGTTACTGGTCATTTTGCTGCTTGTTCTTCTAGTTGTAGGTCTTGTAAAGAAAATTTTAATTGCTAGCTTTTATGGACCAGAGACAGCTTTCCCTCCCCTTTAATAGGCTTGTTTAGGGAATTAAGAAGAGTTCAGGTTCTACTCAAATTATATAGACAAATAGGCCACTCATTAGTGTATTAAATTAGGATTTCCCTGCCCACCTCTGGCTCCCTAATTAGAAATGGGTTTTTGTCATATTAGACTTGTCTGTAGATTGTGGTTCAAGGGTAGCTTCATACCAAAAGGGGAATTCAGCTACTTGCTTGTGTAGTGCCACCACATACCTAACTACGGCCTTTTAAAGAGAATTGTGTGTCCATCTCCAGGTTTAAACCCACAAAAAGAAAGCTTTTAGAGTAGGTAGGTATGTTTTAAAACAAACTCATTTTTGGCTAGGTGCTTTGAGTGGGTGGGCCTGTTTAATAAGGTTAGGGGCTAGTTAGGGTAGGTTCCAGGAGGCATGAAAAATGAGTGACAGGACCAGAGAGAGGTCCTAGGAGAAAGGCAAGGAATAACATTAGAGGGGAGGAGGCAGAAGGCTGCAGCTCTTCCCCAACCTAAGTGGAGGAGGCCCACCCCACTGCAGCTGCTGTTCTCTAGCACTATGGGTCCCTGGTAAGTTGAGGGAGGGATGTGAATAATCTCTCAACAACCAGCCTGAGGAACCACATGAAGAAGCTCTGCCAGATGGTGCTTCTTTGATGGGAGAGAGAGACTAGAACCACACAGCTGCCAGCAAGCCAGCAGGAGTGTCATCCCGTGACCACCTCTGGCACCCCCCCCCCAGGTTTCCTGTACGAAAGGGATGCCAAGCATCTCTGTTGGAGATGTTTGGTGTGCATAGTTCTAGTGTGCCAAGAGGGGGGTGGGATCCAGAGGACATCTTGGTTTGTTACTCAGAAGATCACGTAAATGATCACCGGAGACAGGCAGCCTCTCTCTATAGTAGAGGACTTT
This sequence comes from Eublepharis macularius, assembly GCF_028583425.1. Taxonomy (NCBI): domain Eukaryota; kingdom Metazoa; phylum Chordata; class Lepidosauria; order Squamata; family Eublepharidae; genus Eublepharis; species Eublepharis macularius. Next base: position 84,553,935 of record NC_072794.1, on the reverse strand, counting down.
GGCTTCTGAGGGCTGCTCCGGCTACTCTGTCCTTGGTACATGCCCCCTCCCTTTACAGGACTGCCAAGGAGCACATGAAGACAGAGTTTTCTCATGCCACCAGGAGAACTGTGCACTTCACATCAGACATCTGGACCTGCTCTTAGTCACAGCATGCGTACCTCTTGCTTACTGTGCACTGGTGGCAAACCAATGGCCTTCAGGGTTGGGGTGGGATGGCCAGCATCAAGCAGGGCCAGATGAAAGACTGTTGTGCCAGCTACCACAAGGCTTTGCTCCACATTGAGGTTCTTGACAAGGCACACATGGTGAAGAACATCACTGCCACCATCAAGAGGGAATTAGTGGACTGCGTGGGTGAGGGCATCGTCGCTGCAGCACTGAGGGTGATGCAAACATGAAAGCAGCAGCGTGACTAGGCCTCAAGCACATTTATAAACTTCATCTTTTAGTGAAAAATTCGCTTGATCTGGGTTCCTCTGTGGAAACTGCTGAGGACCCTGCAATTCGTGAGTTCTAGTATCTCCTCCAGAAAAATTGGTGACTCACAAGTCACTTCTCATGCAGCCTGAAAGCAATTCACCAACTGCACCAGAAGCAGGCCAGGACAGGCATGCCAGAGCATTGCTTGAACACTGATGTTGTCACTCGCTGGAACTCCACCTGTGCCATGCTTGGGAATTTGGTGGAGTAGCAGACCCCCCCACCTCATGGTGTGGGGCTCTTGGTGAAGTGACCCCTGGAGGGGGAAGAGTGAGTTCAGCCCAGAGGATTGGCTCACCTAAGGTCCTGAGGCCCTTCAAGGTATTCACTGTTGCGGTCTGGTCTGACATGGCAGCTCTTGGTCTGGTCGTTCTTCTGGTGCATACATTTCAGAGTGTGATAGCTTCCTTCCTGGACCCAGATGCAGGACATGCAGATCTGGTTCCAGGAGTGCATGCACATGTGAGAAGGCTGCAACAGGACATTATATCCCAGCTGCAGCCTCTCACCAAGAGGATTTGTGTGTGTTGGTGACCTTGCACAACCCGTGCATCAAGGGCACCTTTCCTGAGGGGGCTGACCACTTCACCAGTGTAAGAGATGCCCTCTCTTTGCAGGTTTGGCTTGGGCAGGCCAACAGGGGCCTCCTGCCAGCAGAGGGGATGGGGAAAGGGCCCACATGTGCTGATCCCCCTTCTACCCCTTCTTAGCAGGGGCTCCCCCCATGGTCAGCACTAGAATGTCCACAGAGATGGAGATACTCCAGCATGCCCTCAGCCCCTGTGGGAACATGAGGCACATGAGCCAAGATTCTGCGGCAGCAATAGTCAAGGTCTACCGTTCAGAGGCCTGCAATTTGCTTTCCACTGAGTGACTGTGCCAAGAGCCTCTCTCGAGGCTCAGAACCTCCTCTCATGCCCTCTGGCAAGCAAGGAGAGTGAGTGCGTTTTTTCTCATGTGGGCAACATCAGGTCACATCACACTCGCCTGCTCCCCTGGAGTGTATTATCGAACTCGAATTTACCCATTTTTTTTTCCTGTGCACATCCCTAGTCTCAAGTAATGATACATGTCAATATCTAATCTGTACAAGTAAGAATCTCAGCAACTCCACCTAAAGGAGTAGGTTTGTAGTTTGGAGGGTGTTGCTGGGCCCAAGCCTCCTGTTGGATAAACAGGTGGCAGCTGTGGCCAGGGGTGCCGCCTTCCACTAGCTTTGGATGGTGAGCCAGCTGCAGCGCTTCCTGGATAGGAAAGATCTTGCCACTTTGATGTATATATTAGTAACATCTAGATTAGATTACAGCAGTGCACTCTCTGTGGGGCTGCCCTTGAAGACTAACCAGAAGCTGCAGTTGGTCAGAATGCTTTGTCCCAGAATGTTGCTTGCAGTGGATCATAGGGACCATATCACTCCAGCCTAGTTTCATCTGCACTGGCTCCAAATTTGCTTTCAGGCTCAATTTATATGCTCTAACACCTTAAATGGCTTGAAGGCAGCATATATGAAGGACCACCTTTTCCCATATGAACCTACCTGTCCACTCAGGTCATCTTCACAGGCTTTGCTTTGTTTGACCCTGCCACCTGAGACTAGATGAGTGGCAACCTGAGAAAGGACCTTCTTGGTCATAGCGCCAAAACTTTTAAATTCCCTTCCCAGGGAGATTAGTCTGTCTCCCTCTACTGTTGTATTCTGCCAGCAATGAAGATATTGGCCCTCCTCTCTGGTTATGATATGTGTTTTTGTTTTTATAGAATTGCTAAAATATTTTACATATACTCTATTTTCAATGCTGTTTTAATCTTTTATATTTTAATGTTGAACTGTTTTGATATTCACTGCTTTAGGGACCCATGGGGTAGAAAGACAGTGCAAAAATGTTTTAAATAAGTCAATAAATTGCCTTGAGCAATTCTTGATTCCATCACTTCATTGCTAATGCCAAGCTTCCATTGTGGCAGAAATACTACAATTCTGAGTCACAGATTCCAACAGAATCTTCACCTCACACATCCCAAAAGGCTTCTTCAACCAAGACCAGTATTTTAAGATCATCTGTCTTTGGCCAGCAAGATAATACTGCAGTTGAGTATTACACAAAGGAAATTCTAAAATTATTAAGTTAAATAAGGAGGGACAAAAAGAGAAACAATGCTGGAATTTAATATTAATGGTAGTGATGCAGGGGATTTGCCACTGTGACCTCTGTTTTCTAGAGTTTTATCATTGAACTGCACACTTAACCTGAACCTGGTCATTTGCCAACTCATATTATGTAAAGGATACAAATAGAGAATGCTTGAGATATTGCCCAATGGATTTTAACAGGGAAATCTCCTTATTACAGTCTCCTCTACAGGTCAGGTGGGGTGGGGATAAGGGATATGAGACACCACATCCAAATAGCCCCATCTCCATGTGCTAATATGACATTGGCACAAATGTAGACCAAATAATTTAATACTATCATTCCCACAGTCAAATTCTCTTTAGAAAGAATGGGGAATCATTTAGAAAGAAGGGGGGGGGGCTTCAACTGGCAAATATACAGACACGCATCAGAAAAGTTAACCATGTAATTGCTAGATTTAACAATTTAAACATTGGATTGTTCCATCATTGCTCTCAAATACTTCCAATTTCTCTCTCCTACTTTCTGATCTAGGAAAAACTGAAAATCTTCAAACAAGGATTTTTTTCTGCTGAAAAATTACATCAAGGTGGTAAGTTCCAAAGAATGCAGTATTTACTTCCAAGTAAATTTGCAGAAAACTGCAATACACAAGCATTAAAAATGTCTAATACAGATATAAATATCAAAGTGCACATGGGCAAAGCAACATGAAGCCTGAGGTCCGCTCACTCCTAGAAGGAGGTACAGTCCAATTATTGCTACAGTCACAGCTTCTGCCTATCAGGATGGGGACAGGGCTACCCACATACTCTGAAGGTACCACTTTAAAAGAGTTAATTATTTTATTAAACTTATAGGCTGTTAGCTTACAAGCAATACCTTTAGGAGTTTAATATTCCTACTGCATTGTATTTATAGATTACTTTAGAATACTCTTAAACAGTAGGTTTTTGATGCCATTTTGCAAGCTAGTGACTTGTCTAAGGCCATGCAAAATTGGTGGCAGAGGTTAGAAATGACCCCAGAACTTGTAGATCTAAGAATGTGCAAAAAAAACCTGCACCGTCTCTTGATTCTTGCACTACCCTTCTTGCTCTATTTCTCAATCTTGCCTTACAAAAGGAGAGGTGGGGAGGGAAGACAATCATGCCACCACACTGTTATTCTGAAGGGATTGTCAGCATTGATGTTCTTCCACCTCACCAGAAGGCCCAAGCAGATTTTATCCAAGCCTAGAAAACTTAGAACTGATCAGATAAGGAAGAGCCGTAATTTAAAAATGTTTATCTTTCTTTTGAATTTCTGTGCTTGCGTGCAAAAACCAGCTTAAGGGCCAAAGAATCAGAAGGGCTGCATGAAATATAATTAGTGGTCATTGCAGTGGAGGAGTCTGCACTTTCATGGTGCCATTTCCCTGGGAGTTCAGGGGCTAGGGTTGCCAGGTCCCCTTACCCTCCCAGTGGGAGGGTGGGCACCTGGTACTCACCTTCTCTGCATCCATCCTGCACCGGTGCCATCAACACGCAGGCGCAGGAGTCCGTACACACTTTGCAAGAGGCCGATATGGGCCTCAAATGGGCCCAATTTGGCCTGCTGCAAAAGCAGGAGTGCTCTTGGAGCAGTGCAATGACATCACTCCCAGGAAGTGATGTCATTGCACTGCCCAAAGAGCATATCCAGGAGCCCCCTCCTCACGCAGGAGTGGGGAATCCCTCGCTACCAGTGGGGGACTGGTAACCCTATCAGGGGTCCTCAGTGAGACTGACAATCTTCAGCTTTGAGAATGCCCCTATTAATTTTATATCTCCACGCTTCCAAATTCCAAACCGTAATTCTATATTCAGACTATATTATGCTAAGGTAAAGTTCTGGAAACATACTGACAGAACTGTGGCCAAAGTTTGCACAGACCCAGCATAAAATTTAGATTTGCTTTGTGCCTTATTTTTGGCTCAGACTGGAAAGCAAGTGTCAAAAAGTGCACAAACAGAGGTAGGGTAGAACAGTGCTTCCCAGTCTGTAGGTCAGGACCCCAAAGTGGGCTGTGACACCTCTGAAAGTGGTGCAGGCCAGCCATCCCTAAGGACCATGCCTGCCCTTGGCATAATTCTTTTTCTCCTAGTCCTCTTTATTAATTTCTCACACTCACCTTCTGTAACAATAATGAAGGGCGCGCAGTAAGGAAGGAGCTGGAAGGAGAGGAAAAAGGGCTAAAGAGTTGGCTGGAACAGTTCAGTGGATGGAAAACCAAGAGAAGAAGAGAAAGAAGCGTGTGCATACTTGGGCTTCGTCTTGTTGCTGTTCCTTGAGGCAGCCTGACCTCATACCTAGCTCCCCATAGTACCTCATTGCCCTCTACTTGCTGTGTGAGACGTACCACATTGAGCCCCTCACTCCAACCCATTTGCCTTCATCTGCCACCTTCAAACCTCTCCAATTTGCACACACACCCCAACACACAAGTGCATCTCCTCAGACTCCACTATAGCTCAACTGGCAGAGGAAGAGATGACAGAGGCCCCTTGTCTCATATGCAAAGGCTGTGTATTTCACACCTCCATATGCAAAGGCTGTGTATTTCACAAAGCACTTGCTAGGGGTTCATAGTAGGGACTGTTGCGCCCTTTGTGCAATGCTTATTGGTTTCTCAAACTTCTGGTTGGCCACTGCAGAAAACAGAATGTTGGACTAGATGGGGACCAAGGTCAGAGTTTGCCTCAGGTACCAAAAAACCTTTGGCCAGTCCTAGATAAGTCATCATACTAAGCAAATGTGGTATAGGTCACCATACCAAAACGGTTGGGAACCACTGGGTTAGAGCATCAACTTGTGATGAATAACTGATTTCTAGTGCTCATAATCACTGGGAATTCAGAGGCAGAATGTTAAATTAAATCACCAGTCAGATTTTGCCACAAGGGTATATACTAAATCCATTCTTTCTGCTTGGGTTTCTTTTTTCTTTAAATTGATTTCCACCATATTGTATTTGCTCACTAGTGACAATTTCATTCCTAAGCCAGCTTGAACATTTACAGCTGACCTTCCTTCATGCACCATCCCCAATATATTAGCACCAAGTATGCTGTTATGGCTGCTTAGCTAAAATCATCAGTAAACACACTGGTAAACACATTAAATTCAGCAGATCTGTAGAAGTGAAAAGGAAAGCTCTCATTAATTTAGTCAGGGCTTTTTTCTGGGAAAAGAGGTGGTGGAACTCAGTGGGTTGCCCTCGGAGAAAATGGTCACATGGCTGCTGGCCCCGCTGCCTGATCTCCAGACAGAGGGGAGTTGAGATTGCCCTCTGCGCTGCGGAGGGCAATCTCAACTCCCCTCTGTCTGGAGATCAGGCGGCGGGGCCAGCAGCCATGTGACCATTTTCAAGAGGTTCCGGAACTCCGTTCCCCCGCGTTCCCCCTGAAAAAAAGCCCTGAATTTAGTACTATATATAAAGAGGCAATCGTCTGGATTCACTTCCTTCCACTGCAGTCTCCCTCAAAGTTGCAAAGGGGAAGGAAATTAGAAGAGTGTGTAAGTGGAAGACTGGATCCACTTGCACAAGGCCGGTGGTGGTGGTGGTGGAGGATCCCAACTCTCTCTATATGAGACAGTTCTATAAAACATTAATATCATTCTATGTACCTATTGCAGCATTCAAAAACAATGCCAGTTGTGCAAGGGCAGCTTCATTCAAGGCCATTGTGTTTGTTGTGCGTACACCAATACATACACTACACCGAAGACAAATTGTTGACATATACATATCTATGCATGTACGCAAGAGGCTGGGGACTCTGTCCCAATCACTGTCTCCAGATGAGTATATACATGCTGTCCACATGTTGTATATTTGCTGCATCACATTGGCCTTGTGATGTGTGGCTCTGTGCCCATTTTAACAAATACAACAACAGAATAATCGGTGAGGGAGAGCTCCACATGCAGGGATGCCTAACATGTTGACAATGGAAAAAACTCTGTCCCCCCCTTCACTCCCCCCCGCCATGGAAGCATAGGGAATTCTGGGGAGAATAAATATTTCATGTTCAACATATTACTCAAAAAATTAGAGAAAGAAAAACTACTAAAGCTTAATTGATCTCCTGTTCTCCTCCAGCAATATACACCTATCACAAAAGCTCACACATTTTAAAAAAGCCTCCCCCACTGCAACCAACCCAGAAACAATGGAAACATTAAGTGGTTAGATGCAGATGTCATCCCATGGTATTTTTAGCAAGACATTCCTTGTTATCTTGTGGAAGGCTAGTAATTGTATATGATATGTCCCTAAAAGATGGTTTTATAGTTGCCCCCTTCTCGTTATTCTGAGACACTCATTTCTGTACCCTGCCAATTGGATTAGGAACTTGATTAGCTATGTATATCAACACTAAACATCTGTAACTAGCAAAATTTACAACCAGAAATAAAGAAGAGTGACCTTCACTACATTGATAGACATTTAGGTTCTTGTATTACAACCATGTGGACAGGCAAAATTCATTATCTGTAATAGCTTCTCCTTGTAACCTGATTAAAACACAAAAGGCATCAATTCTGTATCCCTTTGACCTGCCAACTATTTCCAACCTAAGCCAATGAGGGTAATTCTTTTACAACAGCCAATGCTCCTGGGTCAACCAGTATTAAGGAGGCAAAACCAGTATGTTCTCAGTTTTGAAAAATTGCATTTAATCTTGAGCTACAATTAAAACTGAAGATATGTTAGTGCATATCTAAGACAGTAATCCTAAACTACTGCCCACACTTCAGTGGTAGCTGTTTGTTTGCCAGTTCTGGTCGGATATGTTCCTGGAAGGAGGGATTGACAGGCCATTTAACTTACAGGGAAATTTCCCAGGGGGCCACTGCCCTAGAGGGTCATTGGTGGCCAGAAGCAAATAGAGCCAACCCCCAACAAATCTGTCTGAGCCTCAGAGGTTGCTTGCTTCATACCTTTCACCAACCACGGCAGATTGTGTCAGCTCTCCACTGTCTCCTCCTGTGCTGCTTCCCCTTTGGGGAATGATGCAATGTGTAAGCAAATGTCCATTGTCTGCCACAGTGATCTGGTTGGCCCTGCAGTGCTGAGTTGTAGCACAGCAGGGGATGCTCTACCTGAATTGTTCCAGGGCTATTTTCACTACCCAGTCTGCTCCTGCCTTAAGTTTCATAACAGGATGCAAAGGTTTTATTAATGGAAAGCCTATCTTGAAATTCACCACCATTACTAGTGTAAAACATAGATTCACAATCAAAGCTGATTCCCTGCCACCTCCTGGGTTTGTAGGTTAAAGAAATTAGATAAGCAGTATACTTATTTTGTCCAGAAGTCCTCCAAACTGCAACCTCATGAGCAGCAAACTGCTTCTGAAACTTAACAACGTTTGTGATAGTAGTATATGACATGGTACCACTGAGTTTTCTGAGAAAACAAATGAAGGACCGTCTTCTCGTGTTCCTGCCCAGGAATTAAGAACACAGACAGAGGCCCTCCTAACTGTCCCATCTGCTAAAGAATATATAGGTATATGAAAGAGGGCCATTTTGGTGGTGGTCCCACGATTATGGAACAACATCCCCAGGGAAGTGGCACCTGGCCTCCTCACAGCTTATCTTCAGGAGGCAGCTGAAGAAGTTTTTATGTAGGACTTTAAATTAGCTTTGTTTTTGTTTATTGGCAGTCTTAAATTGTGCTTTTAAACTTTGTTTGTATTCATTTTATGATTGCTTTTATTTATATTGTAAGCCACCTTGAGTTCTTGCAAGGTAGAAGGGTAGCTGATATATGTTTTAACTAAATAGATAAAAATAAATAACTTCTAATAATGAGATACCATATTGTATATATGGAATCCTTTAAACAGACTAAGTAGGTCTCTGGGTCTGAATATTAGTTGCCTAGTATGGAACAAAATCTTGATTGTAAACTAGCAATTAGCATCCCTAATATAAAGATAAAACTAAACTAATTTATAAACCTGCCCGACAAAACCCCCAGAATATATAACAAATTTATAGTATTTGTTAATGGTGGTGGAAAGTGCCGCCAAGTCTAAGGTGACTTACAGTGACCCTGAAGAGTTTTCAAGGCAAGAGACCTTCAGAAGTAGTTTGCCACTGCCACCCTCTGCATAATGACCTAGGAATTCCTTGATTGTCTCCCATCCAAATACTCACCCAGGCGACTCTGATGAGATAAGGTTAACCTGGGCCATAAAAATGTATACACTGTCAATAAATCATTTTCTTAAAATTGTGGCTTTTAATAAATAACATTTAAATGCATTTGCATGCTATAAAACATGCAACAGATACATCTTCAGTGTTGAAAGGAGTATTTGAAACTCAAGGGGCAACACAGGGTGACTGGAGGAGTTACTGCTGATGCGGTCAAGTGATGACATGACTGTATTTAGCTTCTTCCCATTCACTGCCAAAAGCTACACAACAATAAAATTGAGAGGAATGCATCAACTTTTCTTTATTGGTACTTTTCACATATGTGGAAGGGGAAAAGAAGCATGGCTCAGGGTGGTTGGACTTCAGGTCTGCTTTGATGCAGATTTATTGCAAAACTTTGGATATCAAGTGTAAGTGCTCTCCATACTTTTGGGTCAAACGTGCTAGCAGGACACCAAAATATTCCTTAATTCAGAGAAGCACGTGAAATTAATGTACTGAAACCCTAAATATGAGAAGCATGCCACAAAACTACTCTGCAAAAATACAGGTTTTCCTATGAAGAAATCAGAAGGGGAGAAGTTTCATTGAAAAAGAATATAGTAGTTAGAAGAAGGTCCAATAAAAACCTGGACTTTACTTATATTACATGTCACCACAATTGGCAATTTGCCCTAAATAGCAAGGACCAAGGTTAATCGCTTATAATCCAGACACAAAGGCCAATATCAAGCATTATCCACCAACCACAAACGCAGAGCCAAGGCTCTTGTCATTCTTTCCACAAAGGGGAAATATCAGTACCTGAAACTGAACACTGTCTATTTGCTCTGTGTTATATGACTCTTGCGCACATTTCTTCAACAGACCCCTCTCCAATCAAATGAAGATTTAGAAAGTATGGGGAAGAGGGGTGCAAATGTTATATTCACAAGTCTGCCAACACAGCATGACAACAGCTAACAAAAATCCATACCGCTCCATTTTATCGGAATTTATTCAGCTTTCTCCCCCTACCCTAAAAATCTTTAAGTTTCATCGTGCCAAGATTAAAACCATGTGTCATTTTCAAAAACAAGCTAAGAATACTAAAATCTGTATCCAAAATGCTGCAGAGCAGAAAGAACAGAATACTTCTACTTCCAGAAGTGTTAACGAACATATCATGCGTTCCCACCAAAAACAAGCCTAAAATGAATTTATATCCTATTGTATGATCATCACAAGAATCATGAACAAGCACTTCTGTACTGAAGAGCCAAACAATATCGTGCATGCTTCACCTAGTCCCCTCGCCATACTGCAGCCAGCATGCTAGCTCACCCTCCATACTCCAAGGTGAACTAACTTTTTGAACAGACTACTCCCCACTTGTCATCTACCTCTACCCAATCATCCTTTAGATCAAAGAAGGCTTTTGAGGATGGGCAGGGGGGTGACTTATGTAACAAGTTTGCTGGAGGAGGTGGAGGTTGTCTGAAAGGGGGTAGTGTGGAATCCATTACTTCAGAGACAATGGAAGCTAAGAAACATACAAATACTAAAAAATGGACAATGCAGACAGCCTGCTGAGATGAAGCAACATTAAAAGTTAAAATTAATTAGCTGGCACATTGACAGAGAATCCATTGTGCAGTACAATGAAGCAATCGAAAGTTCAGATCCTTATATAAGTAATGTTGAAAAACTCCTTGATGGCTACAGGTAAGGACAGATGCAATGCTGGGACATGCCATGACACCAACCTGGCTCCAGCAAAAGGTTTTGTAACACAGCTCATAAAACTGAGCCCCAGAATGCTTTGAGGAATGCCGCCCACGATTAAAAAAATAAAAAGAAACAGGCAATATGAATGGGCATAGGCTAGAATATTTGCCACTATCTTATGTTCTGGACTACTTCAATCAATCTGTTTTAATATAGAGTGCAAAAAAGAGGCAGGAAGCCTTAAGACTTCTCAACACCTCCTTATAGCTATAAACACCAAATTTTGTTGCATTCTTCTCCCTGTAAAATGCCAGCATGCACCACAATGCTACAAATGCAGTCCTACCCAATCTATAAAACCGTGTGTCTCAAGACTTAAGGAGAAGTATACATTTAGATAGGAACATGAGATATTGTCCCAAGTCTATTTCAAATTCAGCCCGGAGTGCAAAGAAAACTGGAGCAGCAATGTTGCAAGCCACTACACAGCACTAATTAATTTCACAACACAACCCAAGCAGCTGGATGGTCACAGGATTCATTTTAAAAGGTGGATTAAGATGCACACCTAAGATCTTCACGCAAGCTCAGTTCAGATGAAATACTAAGCCATGGCCGGTCCTTTCAGAGTGAGTTGTAGGCTCCAACACTCCTTTCTCCCACATCTTATCCATTACAATTCCCTGCCTGCTTTTACCATATGCTGAGAAACAGGGAGGAAGGGACAGAATCACAGTATACAGGGCAAGGGGAGAGGAGGGTGTTTGGAAGTCTGAGGCTTGTCTGCATAGCGCCAAAACACGTTTTGGTGATACATCTGAATTAGCCCACAGCCAGTTAAGTATTTTGTTCCCACAGTTGAATAGTACCTCTGATATACATGAGGGGAAGTCAAAAGGTATTTTTAATTAACCTGATCTTCATAATATAGATTAGTCAGTCACCTGCAGGCTTATATATCATACATATAATTGTGGTTTAGAAAGTTTGTTCAGATATCTCAGCCTGTGACTATTGCCTGCTAGTCTTCCACTAGATTTGTCAGGGCCAACCTTAGCCTGAAGCAATGCAAAGCAGCCAGTATGGGCGATAGACTCCTGAGAGGGCATTATCCTGCTACCTCTACTGACATCTCATTTTTAAAAATTAAAGGCATGGGACAAAAAGAAGAGGAATTTGGAGAAGAGGAATTTTGACTCTTCAGACATGAAAATGTTTTAAGGCCAGCACAGTCTGTAGCCTATAAAAAGGTAAAAAATATTTGTGCAGAATATTCTCTTGAGAGCTGTTCTCCATCAGAACAGCAGCATGAGTAGGATGTATCAATTCAGAGTTATCTGGACACGTTACCAAAAGGAAAGATACAAACTTTTTGATATCCATCATCAAAACAGAACCAATACAAGAATGCCTGAATCATCTCCCCATGTCAATGGAGCAATTCTTCTGTCTATAGTTTAATATCCAAACTTTCTCAGTGCATCCCACTAGGTCTCCTTACACATGCATGGAAGGCATCTATCACAAGTAAAATTTAAACTGAATCCCATTGTTCAGGTGCTACAATACAGAATTGTGCTGGAATCAGCCCAATGGCTCACTCAGAAGCTCCATATATTTCCCCCCAAATGCACCTTATGAGCAGTCACTAAACAAGTCCTTCACAAACCTGAAATAAGCAGGCAGACACGCTTTCCCTGAATTTAGAGATATGTGGCTAGAAATCTAATCTAGTGCTTTGTTTCCTGGGATAACAGAAAAGAAAAAAGAAAAGCATTTTTTGCTTTAAAAATGGATGGGGAAGAGGAATACACAAGGAAATAGAGGGACTTATTTATTTTATTTATTTGATTTGATTTGTATTCCGCCTTCCCCGCACCAGCAGGCTCAGGGCGGATTCCAATTAATAGAATAATATAAAATACAATATCTTTCAAACCAATAAAACATCTTAAATATTTAAAAAAGAACACATGCAACAAGCAATACAGCAACAAGTTTTGAAAAACATATGGCAACAGATTTCACCAGCAACCACCACCCAACCACCTCCAGAAATATATGGCAAAGGCTAGGTGGTAGATATCCCTTTGTAGGGGCCCAGCTTTCTCTAGGTGGCCGACAGGGAGGTCCAGAGCGTCAACCATATGCCTGGCGGAACAGCTGTGTCTTACAGGCCTGGCGGAAGGATAGCAAATCCAGCCGGGCCCTGGTCTCTTTAGACAGAGCATTCCACCAGGTTGGAGCCAGGACCGAAAAGGTCGACGCTAAATGGGCCTCCTTAGGGCCAGGGATCAGTAGCAGCTGTTTATCATTGGACCGAAGTGTCCTCCAGGGCTCATAAGGGGAGAGATGGTCCTGAAGATATGCCAGTCCCAGTCCGCATAGGGCTTTATAGGTTAGTACCAAAACCTTGAATCTGATCCGGTACTCCACTGGTAACCAATGCAGCTGGCGCAATACCGGTGTTATATGTGCAGTGCAAGGCACTCCAGTGATGACCCGTGTCACCGCATTTTGGACCAGTTGTAACCGCTGGATCATGTTCAGAGGAAGCCCTGCATAGAGCACGTTACAGTAGTCTAACCTAGAGGTGACCATTGCTTGGACCACTGTAGTTAAGCCGTGAGTCGAGAGATAGGGGGCGAGTTGCCTGGTCTGTCAAAGATGGAAAAATGATGACCTGGCAACCGCCATGATCTGGGCCTCCATTTTCAAGGAGGCATCCAGAATCACCCCCAGGCTCCTAACTCTTAGGGCCAGTGTAAGCACCGCCCCATTGAGTACAGGTAGCCAGAGTCCCGAATCCACATTCCCATGACTCAGGTACAAGATCTCTGTCTTTGAGATGTTTAACTTCAGCCGACTCTGCCACAGCTTCAAAAGCCCGCTCTAAGGCGTCTGGGGCTGATCCAGGCTGGCCGTCCATCAGCAGATATAGCTGGGTGTCATCAGCATACTGATGACACCCAAGCCCGAAACTTCGCACCAGCTGGGCAAGGGGGCGCATATAGATGTTGAACAATAGCGGGGAGAGTATTGCCCCCTGCAGTACACCACATACTAGTGGGTGGCGGGATGACAACTCCTCCCCAAGCGCCATCCTTTGTCCCCGACCATGGAGAAAGGAGACAAGCCACTGTAGTGCCATCCTCTGTATTCCCGTGTCAGTGAGGTGGTGGGGTCAAAAGGTCATAATCGACTGCCAGGAGATCTAGTAAAATTAGCAGCACCAATCCACCTCGATCCAGGTGTCTGCGAAGATCATCCGTGAGGGCAACCAGCGATGTCTCGGCTCCATGGCCTGGGCAGAAGCCGGACTGGAAGGGATCCAGGGCCAAGGTCCCCTTCAGGAAGCTCTGCAGCTGTTTCTCCGCTGCCCGCTCAATCACCTTGCCCAAAAACGGAAGATTCGAAACTGGGCAGTAACTGAGTGGGTTGGCGGGATCCAAAACTTCTTTTGTTCAAGCAACCTCATCTAGCAGCAATCAAGAGACCTTGGCTGCCTCCTCAAAGAGCTCTAACTGGCCCCTCAGCTGCTGAAAAAGCACCAGTAAGCAAGTTGAAAAAGAAACCTGCAAAACAAAGCCTCACTTTAGGCCTATTTTATCATGTTTTAAGAGCCAAGCAGAATGTTTCTCCCAATTAAAGAGGTGACTCAGTCACAATTCAGGGTTGAGATTAAAACACTCGGCTTCACCTTGCGATCCTCAAGCCAGATGGAGCAGGGTGCTAGGAATTCCAGGCCATGGGCTTCTGGCCTAATTCATGTGTGTCTGTCAGATACATCACCTACTGAAGGGTGGGGGAGGGAAGAGAGGAAAGGAAACAAGGTAGAAGCTTCTTATAAAGACAAGGTATATCAGTGTTACTTTCCCATGTCAGTGCAAGACTTCTCTCATTCTTTATACTCAGAAAGTAAAAAAACCCATGAAGTGAAAAAGAGGACAACAACCAAAAGCTCTCACCAACATGCAGCACCATTCAGGTGTGCTATTAGTGAACGCGGCAGAACATGATCTCAGCCATGTGACAATCAACACCTTAGACTGTAGATATCCACTCCACAATACCATGTACAAATGAACAAAGTCATGCACTGTTTCTTTATTTAAACATACTGAACTTTTGAGTATTATTAATAGTACGCTGAACATTGCAAATGAGTGATCAGAAAATCCAGAAAGCACACAGTACAATCCTATGTAGAGTTACTCCAGTCTAAGCGAACTGAAATCCATGGGCTTAGACTGGAGTAATTCTGTTTAGGGTTTCACTCTTTGTCTAGTACAAGTTAACTGGCTAATTTCCTGTTGAATGCAATTTTTCCATCACTCAGCTGGCTGGCCCATCTTGCAGTGGCTGCTTGCAGTTCCACCTAACGGCAACTTTTCAGAGAAATGGCAGTTTGATTCAAAATACTCCCCCTGTACCTTTCCAAAATGTGCCTATGAGAAAACCAATGACAAATATTTCCCTCTGATAAATCTTCTTCTGATTTTATTTTTAATTTAACCATTTAAATGGACTTGTCATTTCTCTTCTCAAGTGGGTTTCTTGCAGCAATAGCCACAGGGGGTATTTGGGGGCAAATCCTCAGTTTAGATTTATTCCTTATTCTCAAAATGGCCCACCTAACATAACGGTTCTGGATGAAGCTTAACTTTATCATACCACAAATATCCATGCCATCCAAATCTTAGTTCATGCCTTTCTAAATCCAATAATCTGCTTTTTTAAAGCAAAGACCCATTCTTTCATCCATACAAAACAGCAGGTTGTAAATTATAATTTTAGATCAGGTAAGCCCAGTCCTCCTCTTCCCTTTGCATCCTGCAATACTTTAAATTTAATCCTTGGTTTTTCCCCCCTTACCATATAAATCTAGATATATCTTTCTGTCATTGTTTGAATGGTGCTTCCATTGTCAAAACCAGAATTGTCTGGAATAAAAATAATATTCTGGATTAAACATTCACTTTAATCATAGCGATTCTTCCCCAAAGTAATAATTGAATTTTATCCCATCTTACCAAGTTTCTTTTAATTTCATTCCAAGTCTTAATGTAATTATTTTGAAATAACATACAATTCATATTTATCAACATAATACCCAAATATTTTACCTTTTCCTCAACTTTAAACCATGTTTTATTTTCCAGTTTCAATTAATTCTGTATTTTTATATTTTTGTTAACATTTTAGTCTTCTGTTTATTGATCTTAAAACCTACTACTGTATTAAATTCTTTCAACTTAACCATTAATGTTTTAATTCCCTTTAGAGGATCGTCCAGAACCAACACCAAATCATTAACAAAGGCTCTTAACTTATGTCTCTTTTTTTTTAACCTTTATCACTCTGGCAGCCCAATCCTTAGAGGGGCGGGGAAAGTGAATAGGAACCGAACTAAGGCTTGCGACAGCACATCTGGGCCTTACGCCCGCGAAAGTGGCCCTCCGCCCGCGCTGGGACGTGGCGCTGGCCCGCCGGTGGGCTGGCACCTGCACAAGCCACAGGCGCCCGGGCGGCAGCGGAGGAGTGGCGTTAGAGCCCCACGCCGGCGCAGGGGGGGGGCAGGGAACAGGGCGGGGTCGGAGTTAGTCTGCTCCCTAAGCCCCTCCAGAAGCGGGAACGCCCACAGCGGCGCAAAAAAGCTACACCACGGAAAAAGAAGGCGTAGCCCATAGGCGCCCATGGAACGGCGAAAAACCGGCCCCCTCTCCGAGCGCCCAGCCCCGCCTCCATGGCCCGAAGGAGCATAGGATGAGAACTACCCTGGGGACCAATCAGCGTGCGCACTTGGCGTGGACGAGCCCCCCTCTCCGCACCCAATCACCTGCGACCACACCCTACAAAACATCCGGCCAGCGCCCGGCCAAACCCCTCAGGTAAGTGAGCACGTCGCCGGAGGCTCTGTCCCTCTGTCCGTATGCTGCGTGGCGTTGCCCCTTTGAACACCGAATGGGTGTGAGGGCATTCACGGTGGCAGGCACGGAATGCACTCGGGGGACTTTGTGAAAAAGTGGGGGGACTTCCCGTAAAAGGGAAGAAGTGCAAATGTCTGGCTAACCCCCTTTTTACCCTGACAGGAAGAACAACTCAACATCTAACTGGACTCATGCAAGCTAGTTGCTTCTAACTAAGCACAAACAAATTAACCCTTCCGTGAGAGAAGGGAATGACAGTTGGCGAACTTACAGCAGCCTCTCCCGTTTCCTTGCAGGTACCCTGACTCGGGAGTTCCCGCCTGGTGATGACTGATGGAGCGCTGACAGGTGAGGAGGAGGTAGGGGAGGGGGGACCCGTTCCGCAGATTAGTGCAAACCGCCCATTCACCTTACCCCACCCGCTCACTTGCCGCTTCGGGTGAGGCCAAGCAGGGGTGGGGGGTGATCATGGCCACCCCTGGCCGCCTCAGAGGCAGGCTCCCCGAAAACCACATGTGACCAGATGTTTGTAACGACCAGCTCATTCCCTCCCATAAAGGTAAAGGCTTGCCACAGCCGATTGCATCCTCGCCAGACTGCCGTGCATCAGCTGGTCGCTGCTGCCCTCGACTATGTGCATCCTCCCAGATGGCGGAGTGTGGGGCTTGCCTCGCCAGTGGAACGAGGCAAAGCCCACATGTGTCTTTTTCTCCCGCAGGCACGTCCAGGGCATGGCTGCTTTCCCGTGCCCCGCCCTCCCCAAACATCTCTGACAGACAGTTGGCTGCAGCCCAGGAAGCACTTTCGCGCCGCAGCCTGCATCCCAGCCCCGCCCCTCCGAGCGGGAAGGAGGGCTGTGTGGAATGCTCCGGCTCCCTTGCTAGCCTAAACACAAGCCCGCTTTTTCCAGTGCAATAAAACGAGTTGTAAAACAACTACCTTCTGTGTCTGCGAGCCTGACTTCGTCCTCTGCCCCTCCCCCAACACTCCCGTCACATAACTCCACCTGCACATTGCCACAAATGTATCTGACAGACCCCGTTCTGCCTCCCTCCCCCCTCCCTCCCCTCACAGTAATGTCAGGTAGAGGGTTGGGGCAGGGCATGTCAGCAGGGAGGGGGGAGCCACTGAGGGCGCTCGATCCCTGGTAGGGCGAGCAGCTGGCACCCGATAAGCCAGAGAGAGGGTGGCCGGGGGTGCTGCTGCAAGGGGACGGGAGATGGCAGGGGAAACGGTCTGCTCACTGGAACCCTAGCCCCATCAGTGAAGAAACTAGGGTAGCGACAGGCGGATGCCGTATCCCAGGCAGGAGGTCTCGCGCGCCTGGGGAGGGTCGCTCCCATTGCAGCCGCAGCAACAAAGTCCCATGAGTGTCCGCCTCCCAGAGTGGGTCCAGCCCCTCGGGTGTCTGCGGCAGCCCCATTGGTCATTCCAACACCCTCCACCCCGCAGCGTCCCGCCTTGCATCCAATCCTGCGGGGCAGTTGCAAGGCTCCCACGCCAACATGGCGTGGTTGTTGGGAGGGGTGGGGTGTGTCCGAGGCTGTGCGTGGCTCCACTCTGCCCAGCGGCTTCCCCCGACACTGGCCGCAATGTGGGCGGCGATCGAGAGGGAGCGGCTAGAGGTGCACGCCGCATGGGAGGAGGCGAACAACCGCGGCCGGGAGTTCATGGCTGCAGTACTGGAGGTGGGAGAGGGGCTCCGTGCCTCTCAAGCCCGTGCTGAAGCCCTGCTCGGGCGGCTTGTCGCCATCCTCGACCCATCGGCCCCACCCGCTGCAGCAGCTCCACCCGCCCCAGAGGCGCCCCTCCCTCAGGCCCAGTTGCGTGCAAGGGGCCGGGCCCATGGACGGCCAAGGGGGTCCGGCCACCGGCCTCGCCGGTGAGCCCCGCTGCCACCTTCCGGGGGGTGGGGTGTTCTGCTGGACAGGCGGGGCCGCAGCCCAGGGTGCTATACTGCTGCTGGAGACAAAGGGGAAGGGTCCTGGGGGGGGCGGGGGCAGCGAAGCAGGGCTTGGCCGCGTGACCTGGTCGCCGCAGCCAGGAAGGCTGGGTGGAGGGGCAGCTGCTTCTGACCATGCACTCGCACAGGCGCCGGACGGCGCAGGGGGCGAGCGGGGGGGGGGCTGGCGAGGCAGCGCCCGGGCTGTCAATGGGCCCCTGGCTGCCTGTCCTTCCAAATGGGCTGTCCCCAGCCCTGCCTCCCCATGGTCCCTCGACACCCTACCTCTCCTACACGCCTCCCCTTCCTCACGTCTGCTGGGGGAGGTGGGATGGTATAATAATAAAGACTGATTTCTGTGCAACGGGTGTCTGTGGTCTTTGCCTTGGGATGGGGACGGGGACGGGGGCGGGTCCGCTGTGTCTGTCTCTTGGTGGCGGCCTCAGGCCAACCCTCCCCTTCGGCGCCACTTGGTGGCTGTTCCCTACTGCCAGGACTGGCTGCTGCCCTGGATTCCTCATGGCAGGGCGCCCGCCAGTCCCATGCCAACCTCTCTGGACGCAGCTGCCACGGACTTGGCGCTGCATTGGGCAAACGAGGGAGAAGCTCCTCAGACCACGCCTATCCCTCTCCTTCCCGACTGCGAGCCCCGCCCAATGCACGAGCCGGGGTGGTCTGCTGGCATGGGCGCGATTTGCCTGCTGCTCTGGGGCCTGTCCGGGATCGCGTGCTGCCCATTGGCTGCGCCTATCCTGCCCCCCCTGCTGCTTGTTGGGAACAGTGCCCTTTGGCTGCGCCTGGCGGTGGCCGCGCATCAGGCCCGCCCACAATGCTTTCTGGTTCTCCCAATTTGCATCTCTGCGCTGCTGCCAGGGCTGGCGCCGCTGCACTTTGCTGGCACAGGATGCGGCCTGGCGGCGCCACTGCTCCGCCTGTGCAGGCACGCCGGCGTTGGGGCCAACCATAGGATTGCACAGTAATTCTTTCATCTTGTCATATGTCTCTATTCAATATTTCAAGAACAACTATGAACAATAGGGGAGACAGTGGGCAACCTTGTCTTGTACTGCTTTGTATTCCGCATGGCTTAGTCAACTCTCCATTTACAATTATTTGTGCAGTCTGAAATATATAACCCGATTTCACCCACTTTATAAAATTTTCTCCAAAATCCATATCCTCCAAGACTTTAAACAAAAATTTCCAAATTAAATTGTCAAAAGCCTTCTGTGTCTAAAGATATCAACGCTGCTTGTTTTTCATTGTGTTTTTCTAAATACCCCAAAATATTCAATACTATTCTAAGAAAAAAAATGCCCTGTGTATACACTGACTAGTTTTAAGCAATAAAATAAGCAGCAATGGAAATAAGTCTATTCCTGTGTTGCCTTGACCATCAGATTTTCTTGCACATAAAAGGACAGCACTTCAGTTAAAAAGATATCTCGTTTTAGAAAGTGGTGTGTGTATGGGGGGGGGGGGATACAAGTCAAGTTACTTGCTGCAAAACACACTCACACTCAGAGCTCCACAACTGCCTGTCCAAAACACCGAATCTTGAAATTTTGTCCTAACACTCTGTAGAATAAATGCTATTTACAAAATTATGGGTGATAATTTACTCTCCCTCCTCCCAAACAGGAGTGTCCTCCAAAGGAGCAGCAGTTGTTAGGATGGGAACAAAACCACTCCAGATACAGGAGTAGCCCACTGTCAGGGTGATGGGGAAGTTTATTTCTACCTTAACAAGGTCACCAATTGTAACCCTATTACCTTTCCTCTAGATCTCTATGCAAGTCAATACCTCCAACCGGAAAAGTAGGAGAAATGGCAAGGAGAAGAACATGAACATTAATCATCTCCAGTTGGACTTTTGAAGTAGGCACTCTCCTACAGAAAAAAAGAACCCATGCCTCATGGTAGACAGGTGTGACTGAGGGTCATTTCACATGACACTCTGAGAGAGAAGCATGGGCATTCGAATCTTCAACTTCTACTAGCCTTTTAGACAGTGGACGTGCTCCATTTCCAAGTGGCCCAGAGCACTTACGTTCCCCTCATGTGGTCTGGTGATCAGCAAACACTGATAATCTATTAGAAAACTGTGGTTGGCTGTACCAAAGTGGCCCCGTCAAAGAAAAGTATTACAGAAACTTCTCTTGCCTAGGGGTTACCTCTAAGCTATCCTCTTCCCTACAACCACAACTATTTCCAGCCTTCAACCACACTGTTCAGCTTCTTCTTCTTTTCTTAAATATTATTTTATTAAAACACTGCTCAGCTTCTGATGGTGCTGCTGCACATCTGTTATAACTGGGCACTGGAACAGAGGAGTGCACATATTGTTGGCAGTTCTAAGGGTACAGTGGCTGCTGTATGACACCACATTCCCAGTCACCATGGCTACTTACATGCAAAGTAGAAATAACTCTTGGCATATATTCTTCACTTTAACTTACAGAAAAAGTGACATAAATATAAATAACTAAAATACAGAGGATATAAAACTGCACATCCATACACTGTAGAAAGCAGTAAACTGCTCATGGACATACTGACCTACAGCAGAACACTAAAACTCTCTTCTTACTCATGGTTTGGGAAAAGCTGCCAGCTTGGACACTCGCCAGCTTCAGGCATGCAAACTTCTCGCCATCTCAGCATCATGAACCATTACATCTTTACCAATGGATAACCGTGTCTCTCAGCATCACTGCAGTTTGAAGCTGATTTGAAAACTTTGTTCAAACTGACTCCAATTAATATGAACCCTACTTAACAGAAGTGCAGACCTATCCCCCTCAATTTTACCCGCACACACAGAATGGGATTCCAGAAGCCATACACATAGCTTTGTTCCTACAGGATGCTGTACAAATTATTCATATCATTCTGGAGTCATTGTATGCCAGATTTATGAGGGCATATGCACAGCAAATTAGGACACTGATATTCTCTTCCATTCAAACTACAAGCTATGTCAAGACCAACAACCTCCTATTCATATTTAACTAACTGCACTGAAAGTAAACAACTAGCCTGTTCTCATGATAATTATTTTTTGGTTTCCAGTACCACAAAAACAGTTAACACCTCCCCCAACCTACAGCAATAAACCTCTTCTTTGTTCTCAACCCAGTATGCAGTCAAACCCAGAGACTCCCAAAGGAAAGGGGTACCAACTGATACAGAAGGAAATTGGCATTGGATGTCAAGGTACACAGTACATTATTCCTTTCACTCATCAAATTCCACTTGGCCTGAAGTCTCTACACCAAAAGTATACAGGGGTTTCATTTAGCTCTGAGCTGGTACCTATCCTCCTGTTGCACCCCTAATGCCAGGAGGGAATTTTCATGAATTTGTTCATTGCTTTCCATTCTGGATCTTCACAAAACCGAGTCCATCTTGGTCTAAGCTAGGAGTCCCCAACCTTTTAAAACCTGCAGACACCTTTGGATTCTGACATACGATGGTGGGCATAACCACAAAATGGCTGCCACAGGAGACTGAGCCAACCTCAAAATGGCAGGGATTGAGGTCAAGTATAACTCTAACAGTAAAGCTTCAACATTTCAGGCAGAAGCCCTGCTTAACAGGATGCCCTTTAAAACAAACATATTGTTTAAAAATATTTTCTTGCATACACACAGCTTACCTACAGTTGTATAGTAAAAGACCTTGGTGATAAGGTGGAAACTGCTGGCAAAAGCAATGTTTTTTTTTAATCTGCTCAGCCAATCAGATATCCAGTGGCCAGTAAGAAGACCTGAGGGGCAAAAACTCTACCTGGCCCAGACCCCTTTCTAAAAAAATATTTGGTGGGCTCCAAGAAAGATGTTGGCAAGTGTCATGGTGCCTACAGGCACAATGTTGGGCTTCTCTGGCCTAAGCATTTTGTCTGTGACAGAAGTTCTGTCCCTCCAAGCCAAACAGACACAGTCTAGTTCTCCCTCCTCTGTGTGGTCCTAGATAGCCAGATGAATTGAACCTCCACCTATCCATCCTCCCTTGCTCATTCCCATGCAAGGGTCAAGAATGTACACACTGACCAGGGCTTTTTGGATCCTGACACTGATCCAGACATCAGGGACATTTTAAAGCAACTAGACACTTTCCACTTGGTTGGAAAGTTTCCTCAGCAAGTGTATGCAGTAGGCTCTGAGACAGGTGGGACTCTGGAAAGGGGGGTGACAAGACCCTCTGATGTTCAGGAGGGACTAGCTGACCAAATAAAGTGCTGGGAAGGAGGGGCAGCCAGAAAAGCCAGATAAACAGAGATCCCACCTGGGATCATTATAACATGAGTGAAGCTGGATATAAAGCTGTGCAGAACTGGAAACCAGACTACTCTCCTCAATCAGAAACACAGTCACAAAAAGATATGGTGGAGGGAACCAGGCAGGAGGAATGAGGGCACCTGAACAGAGACTGCGGCAAAATCATGCCTCTTATCAGCTTTTTAAAGACAGTAGCTAAAGATCTATCACAAGAAACAGGGGACCAGAACCCACAGGTCTCTCTATATTCCAAGCACTGGGGCAGACATAATGCTATATTGTTCTGAAAGATGACAAAAGAAAGGAGGAAATAATTGAAAAGCGGGACTGAAATACAGCAAACAAGGGCCGATTCCAGACGACTAACCTGAAGGCGCTGCATGCCGCCATGTTCCGGATCGCGACGGGGAAAACGTGAAATATCGCGTTTTCTCGCGCGAGTTTGGCGACGTCGCGCCAAACTCACGCGAGAAAACGCGATATTTCACGTTTTCCCCGTCGTGATCCGGAACATGGCGGTATGCAGCGCCTTCAGGTTAGTCGTCTGGAATCGGCCAAGGTCTTATCATCCCTCTCTTTGAATCCATGGTAAAGAGACAGGCAGGGTATATGGCTGATACAGAGGAAGCACAGAAAAAAAAGTACACTGCCATGCCTAGGTTGAGCACCATGCCATTTTCTCTCTAATGCAATCAATCTCCCCAATTCAGCAAGAATCCATATCCTCCAACTGTCAAGGACATATACGTCACTAGCCTTCTGAAATACTCAGGTAGCACCATTTGCATCTGAAATAAAAGACTTTAAACTAGGGCTAAACCTTTCTAAAAATGTAGCAAGAAGATATGTGTCTTAGATATATAAACTGAATACTGGCATTTCTGTGGTACTTCAGATACCAGGAAAAATACTTTCTGACAACCTGTTGTAATTGCAAGCAAAGATTGATTTGGCAAGTATCAATGACAGTAAACCAGATCACAGAGCTTTATTACAGCTTAATCTATCATGAACCAGGTATGTAGCCATCATATGGCAGTCACTCCCAATTACTATGTCAAAACCCACTAACAAGTTAAGAGAACCTTACAGGTACTGGGTCACACCAGACTACCAACAACAGTAGACAGACATTGTAACAATAGGAACAAAGGTTACTTCACTTTCAGATTGGAGTGAAAGTTAACCAAGTTGGTCCTCAATAAATCTAAATTTTATAAATTCAGTGACAGATCCTCCTTTCAAAAGTTTGAAGCACCCACGTAAAGTCTGATTGACTACTTCAACCAGTTCCTCCACCAACTCCCAATGAAATGGGTTAGGCAGGGGTTTCAACTGCATTTGGCAAAGTAGATTAAAGTACTGCTACTCAAAATGGTGGCCCACAGACTGGTGCAGGTCCACAAGCTCTCAGCTGCTGGTCTGTGGCGAGTTCAGAAAAGAAACAATAGCATAATTAAAAATTGCACAGAATTCCTCCAAGTATGATAATCAGTTAATAAAGTAGACAATATTAAATAATATGTTTTCAAGCACACATAATATTGTTAATTATGCCTTAGTGCTACAATATGTGCATACCAATGTATGAATCATATCAAGCCCCCCATCAAGCCTAAACTAAACCCCTTTTTTCCTGTCCAGCAGCACTGCTGAAGCCAGGCCCGGCCAGTGTCACGGTAAGCCATGGCAGGCCTGGCCAGCACCATGCCTTGCTGAGCCACCCTGTACCCAGCCAGCACTGCCACCCCAGTACTGCACTTCGGTGAGGTTAGCCACCCCAGGCCCAGCCACCACCTCAGTGAGCTGAGCAATCCCAGGCTGCCCAGCACTGCAGTGAGGCCCAGGCTGTGTGAACCACAACAGGACTGCTCTGGGAAAAGGTTACAACTGCGGGGAGGAGTTTCAGACAGAGCAGTGCAAAGAGTTATGGGCCCTTGCAAGTTAACAAGAGTAACAGAAAAGTGTGACTGGGAGGAAGGAGCCAAGCAATGGACGGGGGGGTGGGGGGGAGTAACAGGGAAGGGGGGCTGGGGCAACTATGGAGACAATTGTCTCCGCAATCCGCAACATTTTGTTGTTTGTACAAATCTATATATATTTGTCATTTGGAACCCCATCCATACCCACTGATCTGAGAATATAAGTACTAATAATATTACAAATTAAATATTTTTGTTAACACCTTTTCTGACTGTTGTTTAAAATAACAAAAAATATTTTCTTGGGACTATAAATGAATAATAGTTATTTCACACTGTCCACAGAGAGAGACAGCCTGGCAAAGACTCTTACCCTTTATCTCCTCCCTTACAAACACGCTTCACCCCTCCCTCCAAAACACCTCCATCCTATTCCTAACATTTTCCCAGAACAGCCCTGTCTTGGCGCCACTACTCAGGCCTCACTATGGGGCAGGCCAGCCTCAGTCACACCACTGGGAAGAAAAGAAAAGGTGCGTTCTCTGAACATGAAAAAATGTGAGTTTAGTCTCATTGTTTTGGAGAGGTTTGATATGATACATAGTACATACTTACTGTAGCACTATGGCAGATGTATCAATTTTATATCATGTGTGACAGAAAAACATTATTTAATATTGTTGACTTTATCAACTGAAAATCAGAGTAATTTTAAATTATATTATTGTTTTTTTCTTTCCTGAACTTGCCACAGATCAGCAGCTGAGAACTTGCAGACCAGCATTGGCCCATGGACCACTACTGAGTAGCAGTGCTCTAGCACAGTAGACCTTTTTGGACCTTGTGCCAACCTCTAATTCCTATCTGCTACTTATCAATCACTTATTTTGTTTATTAACCATGTCCATTTTGCCATCTGTTCCCCTCCCCCCAAAAAAGCTTATTTCATGCCATCCACAGTCTATCTTCCTTCCCACTTCTCTTTAAAACACACTTTTTTTAAAAAACTATATATTTAAAAAAAAACACAAACACACAAATGAAAAATCCTAGAGCAACCCAGCTTACGTTGGACCATGACCCAGTTTTCCATTCTGACCTAACAGCTGAAGATTAGATTTCTAGACAATTTCATGTTCTTGTTAATGCTAGGAACGGAAAGGAAAGTTGAACGCTCTATGGGCCTTAGCATGCAAGGAATACCATTTTTAAAAAAATATTTGATTAATACAAACACGTTTTATGCAAGGAATACCTGATGCAAAGTCAGCTAGCATTTTTACTTTGTCCTGTTTTTAAAATCCTGTTTTTAATATCCAAAACCAGGGCTTTTTTTCTGGGAAAAGAGGTGGTGGAACTCAGGACTACACAATGGCGTTGCTTTGGGTCAGCTGGAACAAGGGGGGAATTTTTTAAAGTTTCAATCGCCCTCAACGAAAATGGTCACATGGCCAGTGGTCCCGCCTCCTGATCTCCCAAGAGAGGGGAATTTAGATCGCCCTCTGCACCAAGTGGTGCAGAGGGCGATCTAAACTCCCCTCTGTCTGGAGATCAGGGGGCGGGGCCACTGGCCGTGTGACCATTTTCAAGAGGTGCCGGAATTCCATTCCACCGCGTTCCAGCTGAAAAAAAGCCCTGTTCAAAACAATCCTGCAAATATATTTGTCTAAATTCTGGGCAAGGAAATGCTTTGAGAAGGTTTGTCACATCCAGGTGTGTTACCATATAGAAATGTTTCATGAAGTTGCAGTGTGTGGGTTGTTCAAACACACACCTGAAAGAAAAAGAAGTAACTTTATTACAGAATTTTGATATAAAATGGGATTAGGTCCCGTGACAAAAGAAATAATCTAACTCCAAAGTTGCCAACCCAAGAAATAATTGCTGTATGTAGGGAATGGCATATGGTTTATGTTATGAATTTCAAGAATATATAACCCTGTAGCC
Source organism: Eublepharis macularius (assembly GCF_028583425.1). NCBI lineage: Eukaryota > Metazoa > Chordata > Lepidosauria > Squamata > Eublepharidae > Eublepharis > Eublepharis macularius. Next base: position 84,527,397 of record NC_072794.1, on the reverse strand, counting down.
AGCATGAACACACTCTGGAAAGTGGCCTCAACCTTTAAAGGCACAGGAAACACCTTTCACCCCAATCTGCAACCCAAGTTTCACTTTTAATTTCTCTCTCTTTTTTTCTCCTCAGTTCCCTGCCCCATGTGCTCAGTACAGGAATAACCTGCCATAGATCATGCTGTGATCCAGTTACTGGTATTTACACACACAGATGAAGACTGATGACCTAAACAGCAGCATCAGCAACTTAGAGTTTAGGTCTGTACATGCATTCCAGCCCTTATAGTGGGTGCTGTTCACTGGAGAGCTTGGCCAGGTTAAAAGGCAGCTGTTGCCAGTAGCATTTAATGATGTCACTGCCAGAACCTTTTGACTTCGCAAGCTGACCAACAGCAGAGTGGATTAAAACAAGCGAGCAAACAGAACAAACTCCCTTTTAAAAAACCCAGCTACAGGTACATCAATTGCTCAATCATGCCTACAAGTTCTGATCTGTATTCCAATAACAGCAATTTGCTGCCCAGACTCATGGGACCAGCCTCCACTGGGCACTTCATATGAACGTGCGGTTTGAAAGCATATATACATACAGGTAGCAACAGGATCTGAGTGCAAATGACTCTGGATTTCTTGGTTGCCTCACTCTGAAAGTGCCACCAACCACCAACATGCAAGTCTGGGAAACAACAAAAAAGCGACAGGGGCTAACAAGATGATGCTGTATGATGGAGCAATAAAAACATACAAGCCGCTTGAAAAACCTCTCGCAGCATAAAAACGATCTCCTGTTCCACCACATAAAATCAGCTTACATACATTAGCCAATACACACACAGAATCCCTTCGATTCTTATTCGGACTCTTCCACCTGGGACCTTCTGAATGGATTCATTTCATTCTCAATTTGCCAATAATATCTCACATATGATTAGATACTGGACTGAACGAAAGCCATTGCTTAAGCTTCACTCCAGACTAGCTGCCTTTGGCGTCCTTCCATTCACAAGGAACAGAATCAAGCAGCAGCATTCTGTGGCCTATTCAAACAAGGTTTGTATCTGCTGCCCACAAATTAGAAGCTGCAGTAAATTGTGGATATTGGCAAACAAACCAGGAAAGAAGACTTCTCCAGGCATCACAGAATGGTGTGTGTGTATGAAATGCACCAAATGTCATTGGAGATGGCCTATTACAGTTGTTCTGTAGATATCTAACCAGTCACAGAGCCCTAGCTGAGACTAAGGGTAGCCCTCATGCAAGCAATTCAGGAGTGTGAGGAGGCACCACACTTACAGCCCAGCTCCATTCTCACAAAAGGCACCAATTGTGAGAAGCAATGATTTTGCATAGGCTAGTCTCGGGGACTACCATGACTGCAGCAATGACAGCATTCACTGCCCTACCACCCCTTCACTTCACTGGCTGCTGCTTGTGGGAACAAGAGACAGAACTGCAGTTTTCCGCAGCAGCCTTACCTCGGCCCTAATGTATAGTTCCACCCAAAACAAGAGTACTGGCTATTTAAATGCCCTTAAATGCCCTGTACAAACATTACTGCACTTTTCTTATTTTAAAAGCCTATGCCAGATAGGCAGAACTTCAGCATCATTTGGCTGCATTTTTCTAATGAGCCAATGAGCTTCCAAAGGAGCATTCAGAAGCATCTTTTGGAATAAACACAAGAAGTTGCAACTCAGGATGTGACAAAGCTAAGCAGCCGTGTTCATCCATTTTGCACTGTGCTGGCAGCCTGACTTAGCCTTTAAGTTTTAAAAAGAGGGCCAGGATGCTGCTGTACCCCACAAGGCAGGATGCACTTACAAGCCTAGTAGGTGAAACAGATGTAGCTTTCTCATTTCCTGGGGTGGGGGGAAGGAGGATGGTGCAACCAATAGCAACATTAACTCCAACAATGAAAAAACAAACAAATAAAAATGCACAGCAATAAAACAGAAAGAAACTAGGGGGAAACTGCAAGTCAATTTTTCACTACACAAGATCAAATATTTCAGGGTGTAAAGAAAGTGGCTTGTGATACAGCCAGAGGTCTTCCTTTGGACTTTATCTTGATGGTCAGGCTGCCACGTCGCTGGTTTTACAGCAGGCCATCAGGAGCTGTTAAAAAAACCCAGTCCCTTGGTGATGGGGCTGGCGCCTCTGCCTCATGGGCCTCTCCTCCTCCTGCCTCTTTCTTTCAGAAAAAAACAGAAGACCAGACCAGACTACAATCCTATGAGGCACCCAGGAGAAGTGTTTGTCAGCAGGATGGCATGAGTGCACTGCGTGGGCTGCAGCAGCAACAGCCAGCACCCAACAGGAGAAATGACAGAGCACATGGGGAGGGGGGGAGACATTCTTCATCTTCTGTATTTCTCTTTGTACTCCCACTGCCTCCCTTCCCCCTGCTTAATCCCCAGGGCAACAATCAGTTATGCAAATATGCCCTCCCCCACCTCCTTCCACCTCCTAGCCTGGCTGCTCTGCATCTGCTCTAGGTCCTTCGCTCCCCACGCCACAGCAACCTCTCTATTGTTCAGCCCGTGCAACACTCCTCCTCACAAATGGTCTTCTCTTTGGCACTTTCTAATCTTTATGCATATGGAGCGTTTTCCTTACCCATAACCCTCACCCTTTTCATGCTTTAAAAAAAATGAGGTTCTTATTTTTAAACAGGAAAAAAATGGCCATATATTGTTACAGCAAACTCCACTGAAATATACAATTCATGACATTTTCCCCATTATAAAAGATACTACCAGCCATATACAAAAATACACAGTTTAACAGAGAGTTAAAAGAGCAAGAAGCTCTTTCCATTTGGGACAAAAGCTCAGAATTATTTTTTTTAAAAAAACCCTTCAGCACAGTGAATTTCATATAATTAACATAGATTGTTTTTTATTTACAACCCCTTCCACCTCAATAGGACACATCACATTATGTCCAAAAGTGCTGCTAAACCAGGTTTTAAATTATCTCCTTTAGTCCTAAGGAAGGCATCCAAACATGGAAAAATTTCTACAAGCGGCTAAGAAGGTCGCAACAAATGCAGGCCTACTTTGCAAAAGTTAAGAGAAGTTTCTATTTATATTGTTAAGCTAAGCGACCCCAGTGATATTATCAGGGTGTGGAATTGTGAAGAACGCCCTAACACACCACACACAGAAGTTGTTACATTAAACCTTTGTCTGAAGAAAGAGGTGACCATTGTTTCCTTACAATGAAAGGGAGGGGGGGCACATACTTTAAAAATCTTCTTTTATAATTAGCATCTCTCTCTCACACACAAAATCATAGCAAAGTTACCCATGCTCTGATTTCATACACCAAGATGTCAGAAGTCTAAAACATGAGGAAATCCTTTGAAGTGCATTTTTTAAAAGTCACCTTCCACAAGAGACCTATAGTCAACTGCTTTTGCCAATGCTATTGCTTCCCAAACCACATCACTGCTATTTGCAAAGTGAAATGCAAATGTGAACACAGTATTATATGCAGACTAACACCAAGCAGCTTGACAAACCCGACAGCTCACTCAGGCACTTTGCTTTAGAGCAAACAGTATATAGATGTAGATTCTGTAACCTGTGTCTGGACTGAATCATCAATATGCCAAAAAGAAAATCTACCGATATAAAAAGACTGAAGACTTATAGTGTCAATAACCTCAATTTGTACAGCTGCAGCTTCCATCACCACTGCTTACAACCAGCTGAGGCTGCTCTCCAAAAGAGAGACGAAGCCTAAAAAGATAAAGCGGAGGCAGAAGTCAACTTTTAAAAACCATCTGTCTTTTCATGGCAATTTCCATGAATTAGAAAGAGTGACGAAGACAGACAGTTCTGCAGGTCAGATGAGCATTTGACGCCTCTATACTAAATACTCCCCTCCCCATCCATTACTCTCTTTACTCCAATCCCCACACCGCAAAAAATCAAGGAATCACCGCAAAAAATCAAGGAATCAACACCCAAGCCTTTCCCCTCCTAATTTATAACAACAATCAAATGGCTGGTGTTACTTTTTATACATCTTGGGTTTGACCAGCTAGGCTGGGAAGCAGTGTGAAGGCTTCAATCCACTCCAGAAATACATTCTGGTGGAGGTGAAAGTACCATTTCTGGGCAGTGCAAAATGTTTCCGAATGTCGTTATGTCTAAAACATCTGCTACAGTTGTTCATGAGATCCTTTATTTACAACCTTTGACTGAAGGGTCTGTTTCTGCATAGCTTTTCCTCTAAAAGTGTTCCCCCTTCAGCCACTGCTATAGGGATAAGGCTACAGAGTCCTACGCAGTGTAGTGTAAAAACAGACACCTGATCACCCAGGCTCTGAGACAAGTGAGAAAAGATAGTCTAAACCAGGTCTACACAACCTGCGACCCTCCAAAACATGTGCAAACTATATATGGTCATCTGCCAGGTGTTTTTGGCAGTCTCAGGCAGGCAGCAAAAACAGGAAGCTGCCCCTAGTGAGCTACGTTCAGCTTGGAGGCATCACAAGTGCAGGCATAGGCTGATCAAGTTAAACCTATATTAATTGTCTCCATTTTACATGTCAACATCATATTATGAATATTATTGAAATTTTTGTAATTCAACTCAAACAATTTAGGTTGCCAAACACGTTTCTGAACTACTTTTCAACTGCATCTGAATTTGGTCAGAAGTTTGACTCCTTTCCCTCGTCCAAACAGGGATCCCAGATGCCCACTGATGATAGGCAATCTCCTGGCAGTTTACCTGCTTACCTACCGGTTGGTGGTGACTGGCAGGAGGTTTTTGGCCACCTGGAGTCACCCACCACCAGCAGGCACCCCAAGACCACAGGCAGCGCACACACACTCCCAACATACACAACAATGAAGTGACATTGTTGCACTGGCCGCAAGAGTGCTCCTGAGCTCCATGTGGGGCCAACTCTTTGAGAATCAGCCCCAAACGAAGCACAGGAGCACTCCTGTGGCTGCATGACAATGTTACTTCTGGAAGTGACGTTATCACGCGAGCATCAGGAATGTGTGCACACTTTGTGTGCGTGCAAAAAAAGACACAGAAGGCACGAGGTAAGTGCCAGGTCTCCCCCACTACCACCCGCCAGGAGAGTGTAGGGACCTGGAAACCCTAATTCCAAAGGGGAAAAAATTTCTAAACACATAAGCACCACACACAGTAAACATATTCCACTCTCTCTTTTTCCTCTTTCCTCTGATTTTCCCAGATCTTCACATTCTAAAAGAAAGGAATAACTATGCCAACAAATAACATGTAGCATAAAATACACGTTAATCCAAGACTGTGACAAGAGACCAGTTTATCCTCATCCACTCCTACCTGACATCATCGACTTCATTTGACACAAAAACCTGCTATACCATAGAACAAACACATGTGCACACTCAAACAGAGTTACTACTGCTGCAACACAGATATCATTAAAAGTCTTTCTATCTGACCTTAAACATCTTGAATATTCTGCATGCTGCTGATGTAACTCTCAAAGCTAAGTATGATGAACTCTGTAGAGTTATGTGCAGTTTTTAATGTTGTTTTTAACTAAATACAGCCCTGGCAACTGCAAGCTAAAGCAGTATACACACAGGTATGTGGGGAGGAAAGAGAAACTTTAGTCCTCTCTTATCTGGCCATTTTTTCTGCTGAACTATATATCCCCTTGTCAGCTGCTTTCCCCCCTCATGGGGGTGGGGAGGAGATACAGCTATGGGGAGGAAGAACAGTTACAGGAATTGTCAGCAGAAAAAACATCTCCAGCTGCATTTTGTTTCAAAGGAGTGAAGACACACACACATACCCCTCAGGGAAAACACACACACACGTGTACACGCACGGTACTGTGTGTAGTATAGTTTTCAAAGGCCCTTGGGGAAAAATGCAGCCATCAAACAAAGGCACATTTCCCTCTCCACAATTCCCACACCTAAACAGCATGTTGCACAGAGCGTAAATTTAGTATAATTTCTAAAGCAGTATCATAGCTTCAGCCTTCTTAAAAGTATCTATTCTGGCTTGAAAATCCTCTACTCTGTATAAAAACTGGTTATGGTTAATAAATAGTGAGAAAAGGGCACTTTGTACATGCTAAGGTATATTTTAATATAGGATAATAGGACTATTCTCTCAAGCTCTTAACTCTCAAAAGACCCATGAAATGATACTGGTATTTTTTTTAAATCCCTGCACAACAATCCATTGGTCTACTTCTTTAACAAACACTTGCATGACACAAACACGGCCATTTACAGTATGCAAATAGACTAGTAAGACAACCAGAAACTGGCTCTTTACTAGCTAGAAAACCTCAGACCAGGGCAGGATCCGAACCCAGCTATATCATCTCCACTTTCCTAATAATATCAATCAAGCAGTCCAAGGAACAGAGAAGTAAATTTCTGCAGTTTTCTTGGTACCTGCTGCTTGCTGAGGGACTTGAAAAAAATAGCATATATCCTGGGGTTGTTGCATGCATGACCTCCTTTCCATCATGTCAAGCATAGAAGAAATATGAATCACAAGGAATGGAGTATAGTAAAACATCATCAGTATAAAAGAATCATTCTATTGATACATGTGTGTAATGAGTAAAATCAGCTTTACACTCCATGTCCTCTTAAAACACACAAAAAATGGCTCATGCTTGTAACAAATGATTCCCACCCACCCCGCCCCAGGCAACACATCAGCATGAATTCTGCTTTCAAGGTAAGGAAAAGAGACATCATCCGAAACTCCATTTAGGCAGCCTTTTGCAATGAGTGAGAAGGAACCATCTTAACAGCCAAAACCTTCGCTCTGCTGTGTCTGAGGCCACCCTCACAAAATGCAGATTCTTACTCAATCTCTAGTAACCCCACAGCCTATTAGAAAAGGGGGCAAAATAAAAAAAAACCTGCCTGCCATATTCTAGTAGTGCATGTATAGATATGTCATAATAAGCAGCAGTGGAAAACATACAACTACAGGGACCTCTGAGACAGTCTGAAATGTGAAGATTTGACTCCAATAGCACCTTAAAGACCAATGAGATTTTATAGGGTATAAGCTTTCAAGAGTCAAGCTCCCTTTGTCAGATTCGCTGTCTGAAACTGTTTCCCTGCATGAGTAAAGCAACACACCCAATCCATTAGTATTAAAAGTACCCCATCTTCCAGGCCAGCACACAGGGGAGACACTCTCTAAAAGCAACAGCAGAGTCACAGAACCAGACACAGCCTGCATTGTTTATGGCTCTCTTCAGTGATCGCGGCTCTCTCTCAGTACCACCACCACGAGGCACCCCATCTGCAATGAGCAGGAAGACACCAGAACAGGGCAATGTGGAGGAAAGGGGGAGAAACACATGCCATTTATTTCTTGTGCTCCCTTCACTCACACTGCAAGTCCTGCTTGCAACCTGCAAATGATATTTCTACGGGGTTGATCTTTTCCCCTCTGATCCACAAGGGCACATATTTGACTTTCTTGGCAAAAAAAACATATATTCAATTGCTTCCAACAACAGCCGAGGCAGCTTCTAAAGGCAAAGTGTGCTGAATTGTCAAGCCAGCAGCTAGTTCTCCTCCTTGCTCCTCCCACCCTGCTGTGTCAGGGCTTCAACCAAGAGCTTCCTATGGACCTCCCTACAATCAAGTCACCAGGGTATTATGCACCTCCCTTCCCCCACAGTTAGCAGTAAACCAACAGCCATTTCAGTTTAAAGAGACAGGACCCCTCCTATGCCTCCAGCCGCGTCTCTGGTTGCAGTCATAAAATTTCTCTGTCTCCTCCACAGACATCCTGAATCTTACAGCCTGTCATTCCGACACCTTTGTAATACAGATTCCAAAAGAGGTAGCCATGCAATCCTTTGAGGCAAGTTATTAATAACCTGTCAAACCGTTTTCAGAAATGCATAAAGTGGCTGTTTTTATTTCTGTATTTTATCCTGACTTGCTCAGTTTCAACCCAATTAGAAAGCCAGTCCCTGATCATGGAAACACTGTCTGGTTGCAGGATTCGTATGTGCTTGTTGTCTGTTTACTCAGAACCTGAGGAGCAAGTTTCACAGCCAGCTCTGATAAAAGGAGCCAGCAGTGGCAGATGTTATCAGAGTCTTACCCCAATCAGGGCTGCTGTGACAGACTTGCTGATTCATGGGATAGAAACCTGGCTGCCTTAAATTTTAGTTTGTCTTTCATATACTATTTCTTGAATGAACAAGACCTATTTTCATAAACTCAGAAGATGGAATCAAAGATCCTGTCCACAATTTTCGGTGGCAGTACTTTCAAATATTCACTAAAAAGGTAACGTTATAGATTGTTCTATACCTGTGTCTACAAGCTTATACATGACAAGAAAATGAGAGCCAGTTGCCATAACTGGCAACAGCTACTAGTTAAGTCTTCTGCCTCTTAAAAGCAAGTTTAGTGAGTTTACATTTGAATGTTGCAGTTCATTCCCTTTCCTTCCTGAACATGTAAGAACCTGACATACAAAATTCTGAATTGTTTTATTCTGATATTTTAAATTGTGCCATCAGATGTCATAAGTCATCAGATATAAACGATATAAATATTTGTAACATGAACATACATTTCATGATCCCAGATTGTTAGAGTGATGAATTAGCATCCATGCACCTACTTTAAGGAAACTGCAGTTTTCTTTAAAGGGGGAATTTAAGACCTGTCTCCAACCGCACAGCTAACAGATGTTTTCTTAAGAGGTAGTGATTTCTGATTCCCTCCCTCCTGCTATGACTCTTTTCCCCCTGGGGTCAGCAGTCCCTCAGTTGTAGCCTGCTATGTGGGGCGGGGTGGGGGGTGGGAGAATCACTCTTAAGAAAATATAAGTTCACCTTAAGTGGTTGGATGCAGTCCATTCATTTTTTACTTTCCACATATCACCTGTACGGCTGCACCATGAAATGCATCTGGAGTTTTGTTTTGTGCCACAAAATTTGCATGCTGTATAGTATTTGAGTTTCTTTTATACTTGTTGTTAAAGGATGTTTTGTTTAAATTCCCAAGCTGGAAATAAGCATTTATTACAAAAAGAGTCTAAGTATTCTAAGAACAAGGAGTTCTCAACAAATTAAAACATTGTTGATAGCAAGGGTCCATAGAGTACTCTCTACTTTTTCCAGGTACAATTATTCAAGATAAGGAGGGGGGACATAGCTTAGTCCCCTTTGTATGTAAAAAGCCAGTATCTCCAGGCAGAAGGATGTCTGGTCCGTTGTCCACGGGAGTCAGCTGGGCAGACCAATGATCTAACACAATATAACGCGTCTTCATAAACTCAAAGATGTAATCCTGTGCATGGTTACCTGGGAATAAGCACCATTAAACCCAGTGGGATTCCCATCTGATTAAGTGTGCCTGTGAAAGGCAATTGCCAGGATGAAATCTTTCTTGCTACTAGCAACTTGGCAAATGCTTGTGTAGAACAATGAAAAGAGGATGCCTTTTCTAAGATGATGCCTGCTTACATCATCTAAAAAGACTTTTCCCACTTCAGAACAATTGGTTTACTGATGAACAAATTTATGCAGATTTAATTAATTAAAACCACACATGACTGTTTAACATAAATCAAGTGAAAGTACTAGTTTTAACTACAGATTTAGCTAAACGTTCTCTTCCTAGGCTATTATTGTTCTAGGTATGTTTTATTGTGTATATTCAAACACACAAAGCAGAGAGAGTCTATATGGAGGACAGGAGAGCTTCTGTAGCACAGTGATTAAGTGGTTGGACAATAAATCAGCACTCTGCTGCTTCAAATCCCACTACTGCCATGAGCTCAGCAGGTGGCTTGGGTAAGCCACTACTCTCAGCCCCAGCTCCCCAGCTGTAACATGGGGATAACAACAACACGGTCTCTGTTAACCACTCTGAGTGGGACACTAATCTGTCTAGCAGAATGGTATATAAGTGCAGTTAGTAGTAGTAGTAGTAGTAGTAGTAGTAGTAGTCTAGACTTAGGTTCAAATCCCTGTTCAGACAATAAATCCAGTGCGTGGTTTAGTCCTTGCAGCAACTTCATTTGCAAAAAAGAAAATAGTTGTACACTTGGTCTTAGCCAAAAGGCTGAGAAGTGGTCATTAGGATGAAAAGGAAAATTCTTAAAGATTTTTGAGTATACCAGTTCTGAGTATATTATGCGGTAAACTTGAAAGCTATATTTTAAGAGTCATATGCTTATTGTATTTTGTTAGTCCTTGTAATATGTAGCTTAATTTTTAATTTTTGTTCCCTTTCCCTTTTCTGTATCCTTAAGTGTTCTTTATATAATAAAAAACAGTAGTTGTAGATACCTTCTTTCGAAACATTAAATATGTTATACACCAGCTTTCCTTCCTCAGATCCAGGAACCTTTGCCTGTTACACAACAAGCATAACTCAAGTGCAGACAGATCAGAGTTGCTGCAGATAGCTGATAGTGATGCACACCCTCAATCCACTTTTGCTTCTGGTAAACAGGCTTTGTGCGCCATTTCCAAAACATGCAAATGCTGATTCTGAGTGCAGCTGGAGACAGAGCTATACCATGGGAAGCAACACCTTCCCAAGCTGCCTTTAACTCTCTCCCTATCTGCCTTCCGCCCTCCATCTTGCTAATGTTTAAGCATACCTTTGCCTAAGACATCTCTTTGGATCCTTATCACGATTACCCTAACTGTGATGCTGACCATATATGAAACAGCAGAGAGGTTTTTCAAAGAATGGGAGTAGCAAAACATACACACATAGCCTGCAGAAATTCTCACGGCTACAGGGTAGTAAGCAGCAGAACTATTAACTTCTTACAGGGTGCAGGGATAGGGCTGACATCAGCATACCCCAAAGTGAGGCAGCAGCCTGGGCCCACTGGACCCAGCCGGCTGGGCCCCACCAACAATCACCTGCTTGCCTTCCCCTGCCTGCTTACAAGCCCACCCATGTTCACAGCCACATATGCTGGCCAGAGCTGTTGGGAGAAAGGCGTGAGAATTTGAGCATGCAGAAATACTACCTTTCATTCCACTTAAAAGCTACCATTATTGCAGGACGGGCAAATGCATGTGTAGAACGCTTAAAAATTGAAAGTTTCTGGGGCTGGGTCACTGACATTATCAGAAGATCAATGAGATACAGAAAGTCTGTTACGATAGGAGAAAATCCAAGCTTCCAAGGTAAGGAGGAAATGATCAACAGAACAGGCAAGTCCTAGTCATATGCACACATGTTGCACCATCTTAACAAAATCTTTAACTGCCAGCTGCAGGAACTGGAGAGACAGATTTCTCCCAAATTCTGAGGAGTTAGCCGTGTTAGTCTGTAGTAGCAAAATCAAAAAGAGTCCAGTAGCACCTTTAAGACTAACCAATTTTATTATAGCATAAGCTTTCGAGAATCAAGTTCTCTTCATCAGATGCCTGATCAAAACCAGTTTTGATCAGGCATCTGATGAAGAGAACTTGATTCTCGAAAGCTTATGCTATAATAAAATTGGTTAGTCTTAAAGGTGCTACTGGACTCTTTTTGATTTTGATTCTCCCAAATTCTGTTCCCTATTAACAAATGCTTCTTCTCATGCAAGGCCTTGGGATAGAAGGCCTTGTTTCTGTAGTTTCTCTGAGTTCCACAGTGGAGAGAGAAGTGTTCCCTAGCTTTGTGTGTGAATTGCGTGAGTTTCTTTGTTCCCCTGAAGGGACCACAGAAAGGAAATGAAGGACTGTTTACAAGGTTTGTATTTACCTAATGCTTACAAATCTGTCAGCTCCTTAAAGACACACACACATCCTTTCACAGACAAACTGGGGGGGGGGGCAGGTGAGGGAAGGAGGTCGGCATAAAGGTACAAAACACATCATGGACCCAGAGGCCGAAACATGCAAAAACTCCTCAAGACCAATCCAGACCAAGTGGCCAATTTTGCATGCTGCCCTGAAGCAAAATAATGAGGTGGGAATACAAGGAGGTGACCATGACTTGTACAAAAATAAGCAGGCTTTTATATAGATAGCAACATGATTTCCTAACCAGCTTTGTATCTCAAGCCAGACTCAACCCCTTCTAATAGTGATCAAAGCCTGCAAAAAAGGAGCCGTGGAGGGAGGGAATTGGGGGGATGAAGGGGGAAATGACTCACTTCTATGTCACTAGCATCTCAGCACTACATTTCTGTTAGCTAAGACTGTTCAGAACCATCTTTAAGCAGGGAAAGCTGGAAATAACGAACCATACCAGGCATCCCCTCCCCATGCCCTCTAACAAGCAATCCAAGCCAACAGTAGATTAGTAGTGATCTCTAGAAAGCCAGAGTACAAAGGAGGGGAAAGGAAGATCATCCAGTCCAGATCTCTGAATAAGTGTTCTATCATTGTACCGGGAAGGCCAGTTTGTAACAGCCACAGGATCACCAGTAGAATGATGTGCCATGCAAACAGCTGCAAACACACATATGCCCTACTCCCCCCCCCCTTCTCCTGTCCCCATACAGGTAAAGTTTCTACCAAAAAACTCAGGTTATTACTAGATGCTAGGTTCCGGTCTACAAATGTTAAGCACCCATCCACAGTCTGGACCTCCTTAAGGAAGACACAGATATGTAACAGCACCTCACAAAGTGAGGGTCACCTCCTCTTATGCATCTCACAAAGATGGTCAATTGGTAATAGGAGAAAAAATTAAGCATTTCAAAATTCAACAAACACACCACTGCCCTCGCCCCGGATGGAAACTCTCTGAATTTAGAGAGAAAAAACTTCAGATTTTTTGTGGATGAGCTGCATTTTGCTGCCTTCTTTCACAAAAAGAAAGAATTATGGGGTAAAGGAAATGTGTGTGGGGGGGAACGTCTGTTTCCATTTGAAACTGTCAAAATTAGCATTCAGTAATTAAAAATCACACCCTTTCTCTTAATAACCTAACCAGCATGATACAATCAGGTTGTGCCAACTCTTTAATCTAATTGACTAATTACAGATTTTAATTTAGTCAGTTACTGAACAACTGTTGACAATTTGTTTTCATTAGGGACAGACCAGGATAAATATTTAGGCTCCCCAATCACAGAGACTACAGCGTAAGCGCTTTGCCATGACCTCTGGTTTAATGCTTTCAGGGTTTTGTCAATATCAACTGAAAAAAGGAAGAACTGCTTTCCAACAACCATCTATTCTTGCAGCTCCTGTGCAACTGTCAAATGCCAAAATAACTCTTGCTTTAAGGACATTAGTTCATTCAAACAACAAATAGGTGCTTGCCTCCGAAGCTACAAGGAAAGCTTTTAAAGCAGGCCAACCTTCTACAAAGAATTTAGATGAATGAGTATGTTTTAATGATCCATTTTTACTTTTGCATAGCAAAGTCATTACCTTGCCAGTGGTTTATCAGCTATGGATCTTTATTAACAAAGAGAGAGTCAACAGAAGTTCATTTTTAAGGACCAAATTAAATACACTTACGAGTCCATCTTGGAGTAAAGGAGATTGAAATAGCTTCCCAAAGTATAGGAGAGAATTCTTACATGCAATTCCATGTACTTCTTCTAGAACACTAGGATTTGAGATTAAGCACAGAGCACTAGTGTGCTACTCCATATGTACATATTTGAAAACCAAACACACACACACCAAATGTGCACAGTCATTTCAAACATTCTAGTATAGGTGGTATATGATATACATCTTATACTGCCTATTGTAAGCTATTAAGCATTCCAAAGTATGCAAATTTGTCACACTTGGGAGATTATTTTTTCTTGCAGCTCCTGTCTTTTCTCAAGAAACAGTTAAGGCATTTCACTGGTGGCATTTCACTGGTGGTAAAACTAAGCCAGGACATGACAATATACTTACTCTCTCTGGGGGACGGGGGGGGGGACGGGACTAAATGATGAACAGCATACAGCAGCATACTTCTGCTCCTCCCCTTGAGTACTTTTAAAAGGAGATGCAGAAGCACACCAATTCAAGCTGGATCCCATCAGGAGGCAAGAAAGTTGTGTTCTGCAAGTGGCTTTGCTAGACACAACCCAACATGTCTAGTCCAACATGGATGACACTCGTTGGCAGCAACTCTCCAAGGCATCCAGCAGTGCTCTCTCTCAGCCCTGTTACCAGAGATGCTTTTGAGTAGGTGTGTGCAAAACATGTGTTCCACCACGGAGCTAAAACCCAGTCACGCCATTGAATAAACTACCTTCAGAGATACAGCAGTACCTTTAGAAGAACTGTAGCAGGAAGAAGATAAACCCATGCCACTTTCTTCAGCCTTCACCAACCCATCCCCATATACCTGAGAGTGGAATATATTGCCTACGGAGCGTATGGGAATTCAACTGATGAATAAGAACAGATTCAGTTATTTTTAATGTAGACTCTACTCTTCTCTCCATATAGTTTAAGAAGAATACTGCTCAGTTTGCATTTCTTAGCTCAACTGAGGAATTGCTTGAAATGTCGACCTTCATGCTTTACATAGAAGAATTACCTCCACACCTACACAAATATTTGATGCACCCCATGTTCCTATGGCTAAAGGATCCATGTGCCCTATAAAGCCAGCCTGTCCTCTTACTACCCACTAACAGAACAGCCAACTTTACAAAGATGCTCAGAATTTTCTTTACTAGGAGCTTTCTGCATGCATTAACCCCTTCATTACAAATACATCTGTAAAACACAATCTACCTCCAACAAGTACTGAAGATAAAAGAGATCATGATTGTAAAGTATTCTGCATGTTATTTGTTTTAAAAGGAGCTAGGAAAGATAATACTCAAATACTAGAGTTGAAAGAAGCTTACATATTCATTAAACTAAACATACCGTAATGTTTTGAGTTCAACTCAGCACTTCTCCTGCCATTATTTCTTCAGCTTCCAAAGGACATATCTTTCTTCAGTAATTTACTTAGTTGCCCAGATGCTCTTGAAGCTAGAAAGTATTCTTCTACACTTAACCAAAACATGTGTTGATAAAGAACACGTAGTAGACTCCCTTTCAGCTCCTTGAATAAATGTATCTACTTCTGTCCCCCCAAAAATTCTATTCTCAAAAAAAACCTTCATACTGTGGTATCTCTGTTCAGAAGATGTGTGCTCTTCGCTTTGTACCTAAAATGCCTACTTTAATCATTGATTTTTGCCCTGTGGTGAAGCTCTGGCCCATTCCCCAAACTCCCAAAGTTAGGTATAGAAAGGAATCTAAAGCCTCAGGAATCTCCATTCCTATTCATGTCTGAAGAAGGGAACTCTGGCTCTCAGAAGCTTAGATTCTGAAAGTCTTGTTGGTCTCTAAGGTGCCACTGGACTCAAATCCCAAGGTAGATTACGCTGGTCCTGTTTAGACTAACCCAAGCTTTTCTATTATATTTTTTCAGACCCTTAAAGGTCTATGTTCTTGTACCAGATGCTTCAGAAAACCATAAACTGTCCCAGGGCTACAATGGCTCAAATATGTTCTTTCTTCATTGTTCTCTCCTGATTCCCAGAAGTTAAGCTTCAGGGATATTCCAAACATATCCTTCAGCCTTCCAAGAAGACATCAATTGCTAGAATTGTAACAAAGCAATGCAAGCACCTTCCTTGCTTTAAACCACAACCTGTTAATTTAATCTGCTGTCAACTCTTTCAGTCATCATCACCGCCATCAACTCCCTGTTCACTTGCTTATTACATATACACTTTTTTACTATATTTTGTAGGTTTACTAATCCAGTAGTTCCAAATGGGCCACCTCATGCTTTACCTCTGCCCTGAGTATAGAGATTGTTTTTCTCCATGGAGAATAGTATGGGGAGGACACTCAAAAGGCCTGCCAGAGACCTTCAAAAGCTGCCAAACAGGATTTTGAGGGAAACACTGCAACATGCTAAAGGGGTGGCCTTTGGATTCAGAGATTCGTACCACTAATCATCATCATCTGGTTGTTGTGTTTCTTCAAAACATGTCTAGATACCAATACTTTCTCATTAAAGTCATATGGCAAAAGTAGATATGCCCAACCAAAAAAAATTTAAAACTCGAAAAGTTGGGGTGGGAAAATTGGGGTGGGAAAATTGATAAGAATCTCCCACATTACAGACACAATACAATAAATGCCACTGATATTAACCCAACCTCTTTATACTGCTAATTACAGCTTTTTCTTAGCAACAAGGCACTGCTGCCTGAGAGCTGGAGGAGGGGAAACGCAGAATTCCATCGACAGACATGCTACTTGGGTAAAGACATTTGGATTCCCTCAAACATTTGAATGTCAACCAGCAGTTCTATTACTCTCCTAAATCCTCATCTGTACAAGCTCTTGGAAATACATGGCAAAAGGAAAATCTAGGCATTTGACCACCCTCAACAGATGCAACAACATTGTATCTTAGAAAACAATCTACATATCTTATAAACCAATGGGAACGTATATAAATCTGGGTTACAAAAGGATTGTAAAAACTATTAGAGGAGCATGAGTGAAGCTGGAAAGTCATCCAGATATGCTGTGGAGAGAACATGCCTCGGCAAAGATAGTATCTACCATAGAGATCTGTGCTCTTAGTAAGCGGAATGAATATCTGCTAATTGTTAGGATTTCAAAGCTACTCTATTGGATTAGATCTCCCACAGTCACTCACAACTACTATAGGAGGTTGAAATTCACATGAGCTTCATTACAGCATGGAGAAGGACTCATTGTGAAGAAATGGATTCTTGTCACATTCTCCTAGCAATTAAGGTTAAGTCATGTAGAAAAAAATATTTATGTCACACCCACTGCTTCTGCATAAGCAAGCAACTAAATCATTCTTTTTTTGGAAGATTACAATTAACTATTTAACACAAAACAATGTTTGGAGCTTTTTTTTAAGAAAGAAGTCTAGATTTTGTTAGAGAGAAAAGTTTTTTGGGTGGGGGGGGGGAGAGTTGTTCTTTGCTGAAGCAAGCAGACAAGTGTCTGGGAAATATCTTTCTGGCACTGGCCACCCAGCCTCTCCAAATTTTCAGGTGGACCAAACACAATTCTAGAATATATTTTTCAATAATAATACATTTTAAAGTATTTATGGGGTGCTTCCAAAAGATTAAGATCACCAATGGGACAATTACTTTTTGTAATCTCCAGATGTACTTTTAAAATACTAAAAAAATTCTCCTGGATTGGAAGTAGTTTTAAGTTTCTGTACTGTCTCTCAAAGTTACACTCAGAGGAGGCACTGCAAACAGAATAATGCCACAAAAAGTATGTAGCAACAGTCAACTAGATTTAAGTTCATTTTCTGTAGCTGGAGGCCAAAATCGACTAAATTGGTTCTAGTGATCAAGTTTTCTGCAATTCCCCATTCTGTGTATTAGCTATTTGACAGAAATTCACTGCGGTATTTAAACTGGCAGTCATCACAGCTAACTCAAATTGTATTGGCTTTCACAGTGTTGAAACGCTGAACTGCAATCATCAATCGGCCAATTCCAAGATAACGCGGTGGATGAAATTCCCTGTCATGCTGTACAATCCCTTTGTAGCTCACCAGCTCAGAAGATGCACAATAAAACCTGCAACAAGAGTGTCTGGCAACACCGCCACAATGTAATACGAGTGTGCTTACTGAGGGGCTTTGCTTAGAAGCAAGATAAGGGCAGCCGTGCCAACAGCGCTAACCCTCCAGAGAGAGTATAACATTTTCTTTTGGAAATGCACAGAAACTCTGAAATTGGAAGCACATTTTGGATCACTCTTCTCTCCATCCCTTCCCCCACCTGATATTTTCACAAATCTAACGACCACTGAAACATTGCATTAAAACCATACAGATTGATCACATATCCAAAGACATTGGGAGAATTGAAACCAACTTTTTAAAAAAGAACTTTATTCAGGTGTGTACAAGTTCAAATTGACCTATGTTTTAACTAACTTAAATGTGTTTCTATGAAATTCTAGGGCAGACGGAACATGAATTAGGGTACTTTCACGCATCACACGTATCAGTCTACAAATATAAGTGGCTTCTTGGGACTTGGCTTGAAACATACTAAAACAGCAGAAGTGGGATAATGACACACTGGGCATAAAGTAGTCCCC
Organism: Eublepharis macularius; assembly: GCF_028583425.1. Lineage (NCBI taxonomy): Eukaryota > Metazoa > Chordata > Lepidosauria > Squamata > Eublepharidae > Eublepharis > Eublepharis macularius. The sequence goes on along the minus strand of NC_072794.1, from coordinate 84,509,348 downwards.
TTTCTTCATGCTATAACGCAAAGAACAGAAATCAGTCACTGCACACAAACAACTACCCCATAGCTTCATGTTCCCGAATTCACCATTTTCTTTAACAAATTTGGTCTTGAATTCCGCTGAAGTGCGAGGTATAAAAAACCTGCACTTGGGGATATTTGGTGTTCAGCTCACAGTGAAAAGACACCGGTTTCTATGGTCTCCAAATATTATTCACCCATCCCCCTTTGCTACAAGGTTCATGTTTCTCCTTATACTACAGCTTGCAACAATTTAGCACACAGCATCCCAACATTTAGAATGCCTTTCAAAGTTGGTCAGTATGGCTCAACCATCTCAAAACATTCCTGAATCAATTAAGTCACCAAAAGCCAAGAAGAGTGAAAGCTTTCTGTTGTTGTTATATTAAAAATGATCTTTAGGGAAACCACTTGTTCCTCTTGCTGCTTCTATCATATAACCATATTTGGGGGGGGGGGGTGAGGGAGGGGGAATGCTGCTACACAGGCTGCTAATGTCGCATGGTTTCTCATTCTTTGAAGCCTTTTCTCCTCCCCCTCCCCCCACAGCCTACTGATCTGGAGAGATCTGCAGATCTGCTTCTGATGAGTCCAAGTAGCCACACCTCAACCACAAACAATGGGAAAGAAGCATGCAAAGGAAACAGTGCCAGGTTCTAAATGCATTTCAACATGCACAGAATGTCAGTATCTGTCTTTCATATACCAGGGCTAGGCACTTTCAACATTAAAAATTTCACAAAGTAAAGAAAACTCCCTGGCTAGAGTCTTTACCAATATCAAAAAAAAAAAGGAATTCACAAATGCATGCAGGTCACATCTTTAAATCAGAGAAGTCGCCCAACCGCCAGTAAAAGCTCAAATGAATTTTTTTAACCAATCATTCTGACAACACATAATAGTTTATTTTTACCCCATCTGCCACATTAGTCATCTGTCCACTCTGATCACAATTTGCGTAGGTCCCCAAGTGAAAAATCTTTTTTAGACCATAAACAGCAGTATCCATTAACATATCTTCGCAATTCTGGAACTTCCATTTAAGACTCCACACTGTGTCATTCCAAATCACACAGCCAACTATCCTCTGGTCTGGTTGAGAGCCTTTTCTGAATGAGTCACCATTCATTCATTAGTTCAGAAGACTTGCCTAATTTAAACTATATACAGGGGCTCTTCCACTACCAGCCTCCACGGTTGGCCACTGACGAGAAAAAAGAGCAAATATATCCCCTCCTGTATCTCAATAACAATAACAACTGCCCTGTAAGTCAAGGCTTTACTTAGCAAGTTTTTTAAATACAGCACTCCTGTGTTTGACAGTTGATCCAACTTCAGCACTGGGCATTCTATGCAGGGAAAGCAAATTAAAAGATCAGGAAAAATGGGAAGGCTCTATATTTAGTCCAATGTTCTTGAACAGCCTCATACTATGAATCTCATTTCATCACCACCCAATGCAACCTCCTATACAAATTGTATTTTTGCCACACAGGTACACACGGAAAGATCAGGCAACAACAGCTCCCTCCACATCAGAACTATTCTCCAAACACAAACAATTCTACAATGGTTCAGAGCTGAACTATTTTATCAATATGTGCTTAGCAATTATGAGCCACATACCTTGTCCTGAGCCCACTTGTGGGAAGGGCAAGTTAGAAATATAATAAATAATAATAACAACAATAACAACAATAATAATAATACCATGTTTCTAAAAAACAACCTTATTTGTGTACAATACATTCTTACAACATATTATGACTCAATTAGCTTCCTAGATTCATTAAAGAAAATATGCAACCTAGAAAAAGCACTGAATCTGCAAGGGAAGAAAACCCCATCTCTATAGACTGATAAATATATAAATAGACGCTGTTATAGTAATATATTATCCAACTATATTAAGACCATCAGTGCTTTACAAACAAACAGTATAGTGAAATAAAGGGGGGAGAAGAGAATATGGTGAACAGAAAATCTTATCAGTCTTCATAACAAAACTAAAAAGGTAAAGTATTTAGAGCTGTTATGAAACTGTATTACATTGACAATTTTTTAAACAAAACACCATCAGGATTGTGTCTATTTGCTGTAAGCTTAAAGCAACATGTATTAAAGAAGTTTATGCGAATCAGCTAATGCACTCATGCCTATTATTAGAATTATTACCAAGCTAAAAAAGATTAATTTCTCTAAAGACATCAAATCCTCAGGAACTATTATAAGGCTACTGCTAATGTAACATGACTGTATCTTGGATGCCACTGCTGTCCCTTCACATCTTGTTCTATATCCCTACAAAGGACATGCCAAAAATCTCCCACCAGCCCTCACATGACCACATAAAACTGCATTAAAAGAGGCCGCCACAAGTCAGAAGCTGTAAGGGTACAAAAGAAAACCTAAGGTATACAACATCCACGTATGTTGGCCCCACTGATGTCAGAGGAAGTCATAAGTGTGGCACATCAAGTTTTGAAATCAAACACCGTTTCACTTCAAACAGATGAAAGCTTGCAGTACCTAGATGTAAATAGAACAACTTATGAGCCATGTGACTGCCATGGCTTGAAGGAAGCAAGAAGAAACTTGCTGCAACTGGATTTCAGTCTCCCTTGTTGCCATCTCCTCAGCAGCAATACTATTTGAAAGCTGCCCCATAGGAGCAAATAAAGGCAAGCTGTCTCTCTTCTGCAGAAGCGGCAGACCAGACTACAGGGGTGCAGACTCCTCAATATGGCACAATCTGGCCTTTTCTACATAATCTTTCCAGCCTTGGAAGTAACCTGAACCAAAAATGCTGTAGCAGAAAGTAAACTCATACTATTTTGATAGGGGGGAAATCAGTATCAGGAGCAAAGTCACATTCTGTTCCCACTCAAGCAGTATTCCTGAAAGCAGCAGATCAGTCTCCCATTCATGGGAAGGGCATCCGTTTGTTTCTGAGAGAAAAATACTAGTCATAAAACATTTAGATTAGGGCAAGGCCTGTCTATCACCACAGGCACTTACTTCCTCCCTTATAAGACAAATGCTACCCAAGAGCTTCATGGAGAACATTGCCAGCTTGAAAATCACTTGCAAAGGAACAAAAGCAGACCCATATAATACTTGCCAACAACTACTTGCCCTTAAATCTGAATGCTACAGTTCCTTTTTTAAAAAAGCGATGACACTTTCTGCTAATACAGGCTGTAACAGCATACACTTTGGTGTAAAAGCAAGTGTTTACGTCCACAAGTCAGAAAAATAACTTCCAAGTCTGTCCACCAAGGGTAAAAGAATCTCCTTAGGGACTGGATCACACTGAAAATACAGAATCAGATCAATGTCTGACCATCTGCCAACTTTCTGGGAAAATACAGTTCCAGATTCTGGATGCAGTGGCATCAGCAGGGAATAAAATTCAACTACAGGTAGTGGTTTCTCTTTACAAAAGTATTCTTCCACCTCAGAAGAAAAGGATTTGACACAACCACAATACACACTGGAGAGCCTCACACATTTCATGAAGATTTCCATGGTTTGGAACGCTAGAACTGTTCACTATCTTAGGAACCTAGGGTTGAGCAAGAACTACAACCCCCATGGCTGTGATCCTAATTATGCTTGCAAGGACCGATTTACATATTACTAGAAAAGCATTGAAGCCACCATCCTCTTGCCAAGTCTTGCATTACTCTTGTTAACACCCAAAAAACCCCATGGAAGTTGAGCCAGTTATGCAATGCCAACATGGAAGGGGGGGGGAGAGAGAGAGAACACAATTCAAGCAAGCAACCAATGTGGTTCCTCCTGACAGATGCTACCAAAGAGGCATGAGGCCAGAGCAAAGATTGTGCAGTTATTCAGTACTTGTAACTTATGAACCAGGCTTAAAATTTACTGAAAGCAATGGGGTTTTCTTCCAATGTGCTTTGAACCAGCCCACCCCCCACCAATATCTCAAGTTCTATCCTGCATACTATTTTGTGGGTCAAACCAATGGCAATTTGGACAAGACCTGCAGCTTACTTTTCATTCATCTTTTTTATAATTTCCATAGTATGCTTGGGCAAGTAAATCCAAGAGACATAAGTGAAAAAGAATCCCTTATTAGCAAACCTTACTTTAACCTGCCACAAAGTGTCTTGTAAAGGATGTTATACTTCCTCCTTTTCTACATGCTCCTGGGAATCAGCTCTATGCCATCACAGGTTAGTCAGAATCTATGCATCAGAGAAGCTTACAAGTCAAAGTTTATTTCAGAACTGTAGAGCAGAATTAGCTCCAGGCAATGTCCTCTCTAACAGGATAGGGTTAATGGAAAAACCTTCTAACATAATTCTCCTTGGAGCTTGTAGTTCTGTGGTTACCTTTAAAACATTTTGTTCTATCCAAGAAAGCAAACTCCTGATGCTTGTATCACATATGTTCTCTTCAACTTCAGGGACCCAAGCATTAACTTGGAGAATAAATCATTTACTGTTTCACATCACGAAGAGAGAAACACAAGATCCTGCACCTTAAGTATGAAACCGGATGCAACACCTAAGGTCCTCTTCAAATCAACCACTTTGCAGTCCCTTCTCCCATCATAAATGAAAGAATAAAAGCCAAATAAAGGAAAAATGTTAAAACCTTGGTACTGATATACTGAGCCAAGGCTATTTGGCTTTCTAAAACAACCTTCTGACTCCTGAATACAAGCAGGTCTTAAAGATCATTTAGATTATGTTCTTCTTTGAAAAACAGAGATCATTAAACATTCAAATGCAGCTATTTACCCATGCCAGAAAGTCTGCAAATGAGATTTCAACATGATAAATATCACCACTATATCACCTTTGTTTTCCTTATCCTATGAAACAGTAAGAAGATGCATAACCATGTAACTGGATCAACATGTGCTGCCTTCCATAGTACTCAAGGTAACTGAACCAGAGTGCCACGGCAGTGCCTTAATAAAACACTGTTCTTCCAAGTCTGGATGGCAATGATAACACCCTTCTTCCCTCTACCTAACTGCATTTGCTTCAGTGTACTGTAGTAATAAAAGTTTATTGCCGAAAGAATTAAAAAGTTGTTACTCACATAATCATGAAAAGCTTTTGCTTCACTTGAGTGTTCACAAGTGTCTCGCCTTTCAGGAGCTGCACAGTAAAGGTCCCAAAATACACTGTATAGCAAAGGGAGAAAGAAGCCAATAACTATCATTTGTACAACATACCATGAACATACAATTGGCTTGGTACAAACACTTTAACCATTCCAACAACTCAATAACAACCCTTGCCTTATTCAATTATTAGCTGAGGAGCATTAAACACACCTATTCCATAAGAGGACCTCCCACATTCAGCTAAAGATAGAAAATATTTTTTAAACGGAATTTACAGTGACTGAGCTTGCTTTATACACTGTTGAGTATGTCCAACCCCCAAAGCCACTCAGAACTCTTTTTTTTAATGAGAGATGTTTGCCCTGGTCATTAGAAGATGTTCATCATGCCAAAGTTCTACATATGTTAGGTCTGTTGTCAAACAGAACTTCATGTTTGAACTTCTGAGAAACTACTACACATTTAACTGTGCTTTTATTCACCCTCTCATTGTCACCAAACATGTCCAATTCAAGCTACAGTTGTCTTGCTCTCTTAAACCAGAATACATCCCCTCCATACTTGGACCTGTCTTCTAAACCAGAGCACAATCCATCCAAGCTGTTTCTGTTTAACATTAAATGACATACTAACAATACAATACTGATTTCATCCTCAGTCTTCAACACTGCTAATATATCAGAATTACCTTAGTTCAGGATATCCATAGTACACTGACCATGTAAATACCTCTCATTTATCCAAACTCTGTGTTATCTACTTATTAAGCCCCCCACCAATGTAGGGTCAGAAATGATTGGAGGAAAAGCATTTTAATATACATGGTAGATATAGGAACCATAAATATGTTAAAGACTGGGTAACAATCCTAACAGTGTTACCATTACTAAAAAGTGGCATTCCATCCCCCCCTTGACAAATTCCATAGCAAACTACAGCTAAAACTCCATGAACTTCCCTGCTCAGAACAAAGAAATTCTCAATAATATTTGATCCCCAACCTCTTTTTACTCAGTTAACTACTACCCAAACAGAAGATTATACTGCCTTAAGCAACATGTGTTCTTCAGCTCTCCACCTCAGCAGACTTTATCTTTCAAATAAAGGTTGGAATCACACATTTCATGTTGAAAGCATCATGTAGCGTGTCAAACTACACTGGCATAGCATCAATGCAGCACATAAAAGTAACCTGTCTTTGAATCAATGGGATTACTTTCAAGAAATGTATTTAGGGTACTTAGCTCATAAGAAATATTTCTATAATCTATTATCAGGTTTCCAGTCCTAGAAGTGCTTAAGTCATGTTGAATTTGGACACCTGACCATCAATTGCCATGGGACACAGCAGCAAAGTGAGCTGCATAAGTAGTACCCACTGATTAGTAACCTACTAGTGAGCTTAAGAACAACAAGCATCTCTTGCAAACTTCAACTGAACCTAGATATCTAAGCAAAATATTAATAGCATCTTCCAAGGATTTTTTGAAAAAAAAACAGGAAAATTGCACAAAACTTCAGTCCCTTCTCCAGTCTGCCATACACTCCTACCTTGCCTTGACAACAACAGACTGGGGGGGGGGGGTTTACACAGTTTCCACCTATCAGCACCTCACGTGCCACTCTCTTCTACCCCTAGAAACTATATGACCCTCCTTCAGACTAAGCCACACTGCACCAAAGTCTTCAAGGCACCAAGGACCACATTGTGTCTTTGTAAGAGGAAAAAGAGGAAGGTTTCATTTGGATGACAGTCTCAGCTCCAAAAGGTTTCATTTCAACATTGTTCCCTTCTTCCCCTCCACCCAACTAAATACTACCAAATATGAAGATTCTCAACACAGAAACATAAGATCAAGCCAAAACTTTTGCCTAGGACATGCTTTCCCACTTACAGACTGTTAAGCAGCGAAGTTTCTATTTTAGGGAAGAGAAATAAGCTAGTTGCACTTACCACCACCATGAATGTAAAAACCCTGGAGGTTCTCCTAGTGTGATGTTTTTTTCCCATCGGATCTACAAACAGCAAAGCATGCAAATAGGTTATGGGCAATACAAAGAGGGAAGGGAGAGATGTTTCTGCCCCTTGTGGTGCCCCCACCACTCACCTCCCCTTTCCCAAGCAGGCTTTGAGGCCAACTAGTAATAAATGGCAAAAGGTGATAAAAAATTCAAAATGGAGACCACAGAGCCTGCTTCTGAAAACAAAGGCCATCTCAAGCAGGGGGGGATGAGGGAAAGGGGTCAAAAGTAAACAAGAGTCACTCACCTCTGATAAAAAGGTCTGTGCTGATTTCTGTGCTCCTACGTGCAGCAAGTATTCATAGACATACAAAGCTAACCTGTAAAAAGGCAGAAGGAGAGTGGGAGACAAAAAGCCACGGCTGTCTCAAACACGGCTTTATGGAACTGTCCCCCTTCCACACTAAGCCTCTTCTCTCCCCAGTGGGAGATGAACCCGGCTAAACCCCGGGAAGCTGGGAAATATCACTTCCTTCCTGTCACTTCCAGCGCGGAGAAAAATGAGTCCTCCCCCGCGGCCCCATCCCACCTGAAAGATAAGTTGATACTAGTTCAGTTCAGGAAACACAACGAACTTCTCCAGGCACATGCACCGATTACTGTGCAGCCAGCAGCATCCCAAGCCATCCATTTAAGATCCCTACAACCTGAGCAGAGGTGGCCGCGAAGGACTTTCCTAACAGTGCCTAGCTCGGATGCCAGACGTTTTGAGGGGACCTGCCCGCACAAAACCCCAAGCCTCTAGTCCCCCCCAAACTTGCAGACTACGAAAACAAGGAAGGCCATCAAAGCGGTTACCGATTGCTCACTGCCTGGACAAAGCCCTTCTTCGCCCCTTCCCCTCTCACAGACGGACAGACACTTCAGACAAAAGGGGACGCGCGATGCAAGCGCCCATGCTTCCCTCTCTCGTGCCTTTATGCCCACCACCCTCGCTTTTGCCCCCACTCCACGGAAGCCTGGTTGGGGGGCTCCATCCCCCCCCCTCCAGCCCTAGATTGCAGCCTCCAAGCTCGTCTCCTGCAGCTGCCCAAGTTCCCCTAAAACAATGAGGGGACGGAGAGACCGCCTGCCGGAGGAAGCCACGCTCATCTCCCCAGGGTTCCCTCCGCCGCTTCGATGCTTACTTTTCCCGAGCCTGCCCATCCGAGGGCACCGCCGAGCCTTTGCCTTTGGCGAACATGGTCCGCAGTAAGAAAGCGGCGAAACTGAAGCTGTGGCTGCCTGTGTCGCTCCGATGCTCTTCAGTCTCCCAAGCCTCGCTCCTTCCCCAGCTGTGACTTGCCCAGGCTTTGCCGCCGCCTGCCGCTGCCACCACTGCACCAACCCGCACTGGTCGCAGCTGTCAAAGCCCCGGCCTCGACCCCATCGCCCTGCCCCTGTCCTCGGCTCCTGCTTCTTCCCCAGCTGCTGCTGCTGCTGCTGCCGCCACCGCGGCTGCCCCCGGCTCAACCGAACGTGGCTACACTAGGGAAGGAACGCGGCGGGCGTCAACCTTCCACAATGGATACATTTCCCGGCCAATCGGCGGCCTGCGGGGGGAAGGGCTGCTCCGCCCCAAGCAGTGCCTTTAAGGTGGCGCCGAGGGAGACGCGGCCGGCCGCTGCCGAGGCTGGAGCCGCCGCGCCGCCCGCTTCCTAAAGGAGTCTCCTCCCCTAGCCCAGACAGGAGCTCCACCTCCCGCTGCCCAGAGCTGAGTTGGGAGCAAGCTCGCTTCCTTCCCCGGCTCCCTCCTCAAGCCAGGTACCCTCCCCTAAGCTCGCCGCCCCCCTCACCTTTCCCCAAGCCCGGCTGCGGCCCCCTCCCTCAGCCTCGGGGGTCCCGTTTTCCCCGCTGCGCGCGCAGTCGCCTGGGCCCTGCGCCCCTACAGCTGCGCGCCCTCCTGACGCTTTTCTTCTTCTCTTGCTTCTCTCTTCCCAACAACGTCCTCTCGGCACCGCCGCGTGGATTCCCTTTGCGGCCCTACCCTACCTTCCCCCTCCCCTTACCTTTTACAGAGCTCTCCTTGGGCGCTGCGACCCTCCGAGCCCCTTCAAGTCCACAATGCACCAGCGCTTTTCAGCGGGGCTAACGGATCGCAGCCCTAGATATTGAAAGTCCCAGAGAAGTATGACCTACGTATTAGGAGGCACGTCCTGAGCCTCGCAACCTACTCTGAAGCGAGTCCCCCTTGACTCAGTGGGGGCTCGCTCCCAAGGAAGCGTGCACAGGATTTCAGCCCTAGCGTCACCAGGGCTCTGACTTTGGGCAGTGAGTGGGCTTAAATTTAGGCCTCCTAGGAGCGGTGTCTCTCTGTTTCCTTGCTACAGCCTGATCCTAAACATGCATTGCTAGGAAGTACTGTTCCGGGGGGCTTACGTCCGAATCATTTGTGATGAAGAAGAGCACGCTGTCAGACTTCATCTTGGTACTCTCGGAATTCTCCATCCCTCCCACCGCACTGCTCACTTGGTCCCCTTGTGGATATTTTTGCTTCACCTTAGACTGGAGGGGGGAGGATGTCGCCTCTCTGCTTTAGAGGAGTGGGGCTTTTTAAAAATAAAAATAAAAACTAGAATCGTTGAGGAAAATGTTTCCTTGCGTTAGCCATTGCCCTAACACGAGGCCCTATTCAAATAGCCAGGGGAGAAAAATACAAGAGATGAGGGCTTTGAAGCGGCTTTTCCTGTGAAAAGACAAACGGTATAGGAGGCCTTTTTTAAAACACAGGCTTTAAACTATACAAAACCCAGAGACAGAACCGACAAGCGCCGTGTGTGACCCACGAAAAGCGCCTCGTTTCCTTCGAACAACAATAACTCACCATCTTTCCCATCCCTGTTAACAGCTAAAGACCGACATTTGCGGCTCATTTCTTTCCTGAAGCCTAAAGTTAGAACCGCTTGAGAACCTGGAAAGATTTTTTCCAGTTTTTTTAAAACATATTGGTGTCTTTCTCTTTAAATGTGCTATAACCCGTCTGCTACTGTCCCTTTAAAAAAGACAAGCTGAAAAAAGCTGTGTAAGCGCTGATTGGCTGCCTGTTTGGATACATCCTTAGGGGGGACTAGAAACTGTTCGCCTGGGTTGGTTTTTTTTTAACTGTGCTGTTCCAATAAACAAGTAACGCCCCTCCCCCTTACATGCCTATCACCAAACAATTAAAGGCTAGGTCAGTGTCCTGGGGAAAAAACAGTGGAAGAAGGAAAACTCAACCCCAGAGTTAATATAAACTACAAGCGCACACACGCCCATTAAAGTTCAGCGATATTCAAAGGTGCATAGTTAAAAGGCGGGCGGGGAAGCACAATCTACGGCATGTGGCAAAAGCTGCTTAGTGCAAGCGTCTGTATAGAAAAAGATCTGTGCATTTTGGGAGTAGTATCCCTCCCCCCCCCCCCCCACTCCCAAGAAAGCGATACAACCCGATGCTTTGTACTCGCCTTGATTTAATCTGTGCTATGCAGGGTTACTGAGGCTTCCAGGGGAAGGTAACATTCAAAGGACTGCAGAGCAGTTAGCCGTCTTTGGAAAATAGCAAGTTTTAAAATAAGATTTCCCCCCCGTTTTGGTGGCATGGAATACATAGGAAGAGAAAGGCAACCGACATTGAATTTAAAAAAAAAATGTTTCCAGACATTTTTGTGAGCCGGCAGTAATTAAATTGGTCTGTTCTACTAGTTGGAGTTGAATTTCATTCAGGCATTCTCCCACTCCTTTGGTTAAAAACAAACTACTCCCCCTTGCTTTGCTTTCCTGCCATTTATTTAGTTGTTGGGCAAGTTTAGGTGGAGGTAAGCAGTGAGATGTACAGCATGGAGGAAGAAGGTTCAAATACCTCAGGAGCAATGTTTCTTTCCCTCTTATTTGCAATCATGATAAATGCCTACATTGTTTTTTTTTTTAACTGATGAGTTCATGCATACAAGTACAACTGTTTGCCTCTACCTCCCCCTGAACTGAAACTTGGCATTGAAAAAAAAATAGTAGACATATTGTTAAGATAGGCTGGGTAGGTGGAGACAGGCCTCTGCAGATAACCATCAAAGGGACAGGGCAAGCTTTGTTGGCCAAGCCCACTTTATCAGTGGCATGAAGCAGACATGAAGATAATGGGTATATTTATTCATATTGGCAGACAGTGTGGTATAGAGTATCATACTAGGATCTGGGTGACTCGGATTCAAATCCTCACTCTGCCTTGCTGGTGACCTTGGGCCAATCCCACACTTTCAGTCTAAGCACGGCTGTTGTGAAGATAAAATGGAGAAGAAGAATGATGTAAGATGCTTTAGGTCCTCATTGGGGGAAAGGGTAGGGTCTAAATGAAGTTAAATAAATATTGGTCATCCTTTGAAGCTAAACTCTTTCATGAAGGTCATTCATCTAGAAATGGCACTGGTCCAGATTGAAAGATGCACCTGAGCAGACAATGTAATTGTCAGAAATGTTAAGGCAGGCTGTTCATTACAAAGGTGACCCGAACCAGGAGTTCTGAGTTCATGTGGACTTTGGTTTGATGCAGGGATAGATAGCTTTTTTGGCCTGAGTGCCAAAACACTGACGGTGTCTACCTGTGAAGATGTCAGTGTGCCCACTAAGAGTGGGGTTATTCCTGGCAAGATGCACTAGGAGCAAGTGCCTTGAATGGAGAACTGACACTGAATGTCCAGCAAAACAGTCTGCCGTGCCACTGTTTGGCATGTGTGCTAAGAGGTAGCCTGCCCTTGGTCTAAAAGCAGATTGAGCGGCAGCTGCTTTTTCTATAAGGTGTATGTTAGCACGAAGAAGCAAAGAAATCTGGACGTATAAAGAACCTGAAGACAAGTAGCTCAGTCTTCTGCTTGTTTTGGTGTAGGTTTATATCCCCCTGCATTGAAAAGCTGTTTTCGTGGGAGTTGCTCACTGATCCTGGAACTCTTTCATTTGGAGACCTTCCAAAGTAAAAAACAAACAGGTAGTTCCCATAAGAAATGCATTTGAAACAGCTGTTAAGTCATCAGTGTTATGCTTTAGTTTGTATGGATATGTTTATATTGCAATGCCATACTAAGTAGAGGTGCTCTTCTAAGCCTATTCAGTAGACTCAGTGGGGTGCTAAGGCTGGCAATGATAGTCATTTTTAAACTGACCTAAACATGAGGAATGTGATGTTACAAGTATTGCTCTTAAGACAAGTGAGGTTTTCAGAAATGCTGGATGTCTGTTACTTTATTTCAGAACACCCATGCTTCACAATAAAGGCACAGCTGCTCAGCAGTATACCTAAATTCTGACATTAGCTCTGGATACCACAAAAAGAGAGTCTGCTAGTGCACTTCTAGGCAGATTTATACCCATTGAAGTGAATGGGCTCATAAGGAGGTGCCTAACATAAGAAGAGCCCTAGTGGATCAGCCCAATGGCCCATCAAGTCCAGCATACAGTTTCGTACAGCAGCCAACCAGTTGCCCTGGAGAGCCAGACAAACAAGGCTCTCCCTGCTGCTGCCTCCCAGCGCTGGTATTCAGAGGTTTGCTGCTTCTGTAGATGGAGGCTCCCTTCAGTCACAACAGCTTGTAGCCCTTGATGGGCCACTCCTTCATGAATATGTCTAACCCCATTTTGGCCCATTTTGGCTGTGCCCTTTCTTGTTCTGAGCTTGTTTAGGGGGAGTCCCTTTCTATTTTTAACCCCATTTTATAGCTAGCTATGCTTATGGCCATCACTACCTGCACTGGCAGTGAATCCCACACTTTAATCACTTGTTGAGTAAAGAAGCGTTTCCTTTTGCCTGTCCTGAACCTATTTCCCAACAATTTCAACTAATACTACGGAAGAGGGGGGGAAAGCCCCCTATATCCACTTTCTCCACCCCATGCATAATTTTGTAAGCCTGTCATGTCTTCTTTTAGCCATTTTTTCCTAGATTAAAAAGGCTGTGACTCTCCAGTTTTTCCTAATCATCTGGGTTGACTTCCTCTGTACTTATTACAGCTCTGCAATATTCCTTTTGAGCTAAGCTGACCAGGACTGCTCACAGTATTCCAAATGAAGCCACACCATAGCTTTATACAAGGGCATTACAATGTTGGCTATTTTGTTTTCAGTTGCTTTTCTAATAACCTCTAGCATGCAGTTGGCCTTTTTCACCACTGCCATACACGAGGTCAACATTTTTATCCAGATTTTTACTACAATCCAAGATCTCTTTCAGTCTCCGCCAGTTCAGACTCTATTAACATATATTTAAAATTAGGGTTTTTTTGTTCCAATATCCATCTCCTTACCCACATGGAACTTCATTTGCTACATGGTTGCCCACTCACCCAAACTCAAGGAGGTCCTCTTGTAGCTCTTTACAAGCTGCCTTGGTTTTCACCACCCTGAATAACATGTTACTGTCTGCAAATCTGACTACTACACTGCTTACTCCCAATTCCAAATAATTTATGAATAAACTAAATAGCACTGGTTCCAATACCAATCTTTGTGGGATCCTGCTGCTTACTTCCCTCCTACATTGCAAGAACTGTCCATTTATTTTGTCATTTAACCAATTTTTAATCCATAAAAGGACTCATCTACTTATCCTACAACTGCTAAGCTTACATTGCAGGAGTCTTCGGTAAGGTACCTTGTCAATAGCCTTTTGGAAGTTGACATATATGATGTCTACCAGATTGCCCTTACCCACATGCTTGTTAATCTACTCCAAGAAGCTGGTGAGGCAGTCCTTTCCTTTGCAGAAGCCATGCTGATTTCACTCAGCATACTTTGTTCTTCAGTGTGCCTAATAATTCTCTCTCTAGTAACAGTGTTTACTCAATTAACCAGAATAGATGTTAGGGTGACTAGGGTGTAATTTCCTGGATCCCCTCTGGAACTCTGTTAAAAAATTGGGACAACATTTGCTATTTTCCAGTTGTTTGACAAGAAGCCAATTTTAGTGACAAACTTTCACTTTTTAGTGACAAACTTTCACCTTTGAGTTCTTTAAGAAAGGATGGGTGTATGCCATCTGGATTTGTAGACTTCTTAGTTTTCAGTTTGTCCAGTAGTTCTAGAGCTTTGTTTTTTGTCACCTCAGTAACTCAGTTTGAGTCAGTTTTTTAGACACTCTTCCAAAAGAGTTTATTTTTATCGATTTTAAACTGTTCACCGCCCAGAGCCCCTGGGGATGGGCGGTATATAAATTGAAATATAAATAAATAAAATAAATAAAAAACAGCTACTCCAGGGTGGGAATGTGCTCTATGTTATCCACAATGAAAACAGATGCAAAGAATTAAGTTTCTCTGCCATCTCACCATCTTCCTTAAGCTATCTTTTATTCCTTTGTCATCTAAAGGCCCAACAACCTCCTTGGCTGGTTTCCGGCTCCTGATATATTTGAAGAAATGTTTATCTTTTGTCTTAATCTTTTTGGCCATCTGCTCTTCAAATTCTTATGTTGCTTTCCTTATTATCAACTGTGGCTGATTCCGCACATGTTGGATAATGCACTTCCAATCCTCTTTAGAGATCATTTGGAACTGAATTTTTCATGTGTGAAACAAAAAATCCACTTCCAAACAATTGCTAAAGTGCATTGAAAGTGCATTATCCAATGTGTGCGGAATCAGCCTTAGATTTGTTTTGCCAGAACCCATTCACCTTAATCAGGGAAAGCTTCTACTTTTTAAAAGAAGCCTTTTTGCCTTTATAAAAGCTTCCTTGACTTGAATTGTTAACCTCTATTTAGGATTGCACTGTAGTCCTGTGCTTTATTACTTGAGAGGAATCCCCATGGAATGCCATAGGACTTCCAAGCAGACATACATATGATTGTGCCACAAGATGGTGCCAACTTCGGAGGGCGGGTCTCCCTTTTGCAGTTGCTTGTAGCCCAACTGCTGGGTGAAAATTACAGGAAACATCATGACATGGGATACTTCTGAACCAAAGGTAGAGCCCTGGCTTCTTTGCAAGAAGGCTTTGGTTCTGCCTTTCACACACCCCAACTACAAGTACAATAGAGAATGTATGAGAAGGGTTGTTCTTATACATGCTTTTCTTAAGAGAATGTTTCAACCCAGCCTTGTAATAGGGTAACATAACACATTGCCTTACAGCATGAGAATAACGTTCATCTAGCCAAATGCCTCAGCCAGGACTAGGATTGCAACAACACTGCTCCTCCCATGTCCTGTCCCTTTAATAGAGCCTTAACATCTGGAAATGGGTAGGTGAAGCTTTTCTGGTCATGGTGGTAAATAACATCATTTGGTAAATAAAACCCCATTAAACCTCTCTTAAGGAGCAGGTCCTTTTTTCTCTAGGTTGCTGGCAACCCTAGGTGTGACTGGCAAGAATTGTCTTGGGTTTTGTGCTCAGTACTGTTATCTAAAATCTTTTGCCAGAACTCAAACCTGGGACTTACATATATGCAATGCTTCTGCCATTCTGTTATGGTTTGCTCCTTGCGAGTTATAGAAGTGCCTGAAGATGCTTGGAATTGATTGGGCAAAAAATGTACAGATCGCACTTTGCAGGAGATCTGAACAGTGTGTGGTGGACATCACAAACTTTCTCCCTCTGCTGCAAGTGTTGAATCTTTCCATAATTGTCAGTAGCAGCTTGAGAGGTCTGCATGCAGATTAGGAGTCAAGGTGGTACAGCATCCCTTACATTTTTTGCCCAAGGCATCACAATGTCCAAAATTGGTCTTGCTGAAGGGCAAACATACTGTCTACAAGGGAAGAGAGATAAAATCTCTAGTATTGACACATTTCTTTGCCAGACCTTTGAATGAAAGTGAGAAAGGGAGTTCCTGTAGCACCAAAATGTAGAGAGAGGGCTAATTGGGGAAAAATTTTGACACCCCCCCCATCCCTTAGCTGATAACCATGCATAGGCTGACCAGTTTTCCCTCCCTGTCCTGGAAATGCCAATCAATATCATGAACAAGCAAAAAAAAAAAGGAAAAAAGAAAACAAAGAACAGTAACTGCATTGAGAGAGAATAAAGCTCACTCCAATGTTATCCTTCAGTATGATCCCTGATCATGTTTTTCCTTCTTCTAAAAGCTGCCTTTTTAAATACAAAGGAAAGCTTTTAGAAAACAAAAATGGATCGCTATGTATCTGGAAGCAATATTTAAAGCCTCTCTTCTCTCTATTCAGTTTTCTTTGCTTCCAGATATTTGTATTACAAGACAGAGTGCCTTTCGCTGGGCCCAGTTTCCTTTATGGTTGGGTGCTGCAGTGAAGTGTGTGTGTGGGGGGGGGGGGGAGCTCTTCTTATTAGTGACATCAACCTCCACCAAAAGAATTAAAAGGCTGTGCCAAATTCTGCTTTGTGAGCTCACTGCAAGGAGAACCAAATGGACGCACACAAGATGGGCTGACGAGCCAACCTTCCCCTTCAACATAAACAGCTTCCTAAAGTGGAAAGAGGGGCCAGATGACAGGCAAAAGACAGGAATGTCTGTGTGGAGCGGTGACATTTACAGGCGTGACCCAGCTTTCTGCAGATTCTCCTAATTGAATGTGGCTAAATATGATGGACGTTTTTCAAGTCAGTCTGAAACCTGATCTTGCCATGCCCTGTTCCATTTAGAATCCCCCTAAAGCCATGCTGCCTGATTCCAGTTCCACTGTGAAATAGGAGGGGCAGCAGAATAACATGGAGCAAGTGGGTTGAGTACTTGCAAAAAAACAGGATTTCTGTGGCAGCAACTTAATTCTTGGGCAAGTCTATCTAGCCACTTGGAGCCTCTGTTTGTACCCTGTGACATGGGTTCTGCTCTGTTAAATGGTTACTACAGCTGCCCCCAATGTATAGTCAAATTGACCCATAGGAGGGGGAAAACATTAATAAAGCTTCTGCCTTTTACAGCTCCATACTCTGTGTATCTCAGCCTTAATGAAGCCAATTGGCTTCTGATTTTTAGTCCCTCCCCTTGTACATTACTATGATGCTGTTGGGGTAACTTTTAATCCAATTGCACATATGAGGTGAGATAGGTAGCATATCCGGTGGTATTGCCAACATATTTTTTTAAAATCATTCTGGTTTTGTGGTTTTTTTCTGGTATTCCTATACTGCCAATAGGAAATTTATAATAAAAGGCTGGTTTTTTTCTTTAGCTGCTGGTGGCATACTTGATGCAACCTCCCCCCACCCCATGACTTAACTTCAGGGGCTATTTGACCCCACACAATGGATTAGTAAAGGAATTTTTTTATTGACACAAGGCAGCAGGCTACATATACATCTCTGTGTTATAAAAGCAGAATTGTGAACTATCCAGATTAGGAAGCAATCCTGTACCTGCTTCTCTGGGAGAAAGTGCCAATTAACTCAATAAGTCACATATGCAAGCGTACTTGTATTTTCAAACAAATCTTTGGCTAAGACCCTCACCCACAGCTCCAAAACAAAATGAGCAGCCATGGAATAAAACAAAAGGTCCCTTTATGAGCATACAGAGCTGCCTTATACCAAGTCAGGCCACTGGCTTGTCAAGTTCTCCTGCACCAACTGGCAGCAGCTCTCCAAGGTCTGAGTTTCTTTCCCAATACCTGCTGCCTAAGACTGAATCTGGAGCCTCCTGTCTGCAAAGGTAGAGCCACACCCCTCTCCCTGGGAAACAGAAGATAAGATCCAATGGAAACATTGCACAATGGAAAGAGAAATTGTGGGCTCCAGCATGGTTCAGTTATCTAGGGACAAGGATGAAGAGTGGAGTGGCAATTATGAGGACAGTAGGATCCAAAATGGACTTAAAAGCCCTAAAAGGATTCCTCCCAACTGGCTAACTACGCAAGAGAGTAACAGTTTAGATATCTGTTAATGTGCAAATTAACAAATGTTGATGGATTCAAAGTAGGTAGAAAATTGTAAGGAAAACTCAGCTCTGCGTTTTAAATATGTAATTAATCATTTTGGAGTGATTTGTTCGATTTTGTACTGACTCAGGACAGAAACAAATATGCAATTTCGCGCTCTCTCTAAACACAAACAGCCTTTTCCACAAAACACTTAAGTCTTGCATGTATGAGTATGCCTATGTGCATCAATTGTGTGTTGCATTATCTGTAATATTTGTGAAGAACTGATGATTAAAAGCAGGTTACAAGACTTGAATTAATTACAAACAACTCTGAGAATCTCTGTTCCATTCATCGCCTTTAGGGTTTTTCTGCCAGTTCTCTGGAGGGCAAACTTTGTAAACTGAACCCTGCATAGCACTTCCTTTCCCTTGCCTTGTCTTTGCCATTCTGACATTCATTTCTATGGAAACAGGAGCAGAAGGAGGAACTGAGAGCCTAACAAGAACTCCTGATCACAGCTATTGCCTTTTGGTTACAGTTTCCATGAGAACAGATGTTTGGTCAGCATTAGGGTGGGGGAGCCTCCCCAGAACCCTTTTGTCACTTCACTTCATACTTACCTCATTTTTGTTGTTCAATTTTCACCCTCTGGAAAACTCATACCCACAGTAATCTTTGCTCCTCCTGCCCCTTCAGTAAGAAACTGGTTTTACTGGTCCTGATACTGACATTTGTGCATAAAAACTTGTATGTCAGCTGGAATAATTAAATGGCTTCTTGTGACTCCTTAATACCTTGAATCCTGTCAGCATCTAGGTGAGAGGGCTAAACCTTTCCACTGCTATCAGGCCTATGGACCAGCTGCCACATTTGATGCAGAACAGAATCCCTGTCCCTTTATCAGTTATGTGGATGGGAAAGTCTCAGCAGGAGAAGCTTCTCTTATCCCTGCAGTGCCAAGGCAAGAGGACAAAGAACTGCCAAATTTCTCTGAAGATCGTGAATGTTTTTGTGTGGATTCCTGAATGCAACTTAAATAAAACCAATAGAACAGAAGATCGTGTTCAAGCTGTGTTGCATCTGGCTCTTCCTTTCTCCATTTTATCTGTAGAACACTCTTGTGAGGTAGGTTGGGATGAGGGAGTGACTGGCACAATGTCACCCAGAGATTTGAACCCAAGTCTTCCCAGCCCTAAGCCAACCACTGAATCACAATGATTCTCATAGACTTGTAAAGTTAAGAGCAAGTTCACACATACTAGCAGTTACATCACCTGCAGAAATATTCTCAGAACCAGGATTAACTTCTTAAGATCTTTATTCATTTAAAAGTAATATTTGTTTTCTTGCAAGAAGTCATCATAACACTAACAAAGTGAAGATTAACAAGTCACTGGCTCCCAACAGCATACACCTGAGATTTCTTAAAGCACTCAGATACAAAATTTGCTGATTTTGTAACAAAAATATGCAATGTTGCTAAAATCAGCTGCCTTACTGGGAAATTAAAAAATAACACATTTTAAAAACAGATCCCTGGGGAGCCAGGTAACATACTTTTAAAAGCAGATGGCAGGGAGCGGGGTCAGGAAATTCCAAACCCTTTAGCCTACTGTTTGGAAATATTATTAAAGATAGAATGATTAAGCATATAGAAGAACACACTTTGTTGTGGAAGAATTAGCATGGCTTTCTGTAAAGTTAAGTCTTGCCTCATCATCTGTTTTTAGAAGGTAGAGTAGGAGAATACAGTAGATACTATACACTTTGATTTCCAAGAAGTTTTGGGCCAACTCGTTCACCAAAGGCTCCTGAATAAGCTTGGCAGTTATGGGATCTGGGTCTGGGTCCTCCACTTGAGAGAACAGAAAGCAGATGTCAGGAGTAAATGGACAACTCTTGCAGGAAGAAGGGGAAGGAAGTCGTTGGGCTCCCCCAGGATCTGTATCAGGACCAATGCTATTTAGGAGCGCCTCTTCCCATGTTGTCCAGCTCACCAGTTAAGATCTGCCCCACAATCTATGTGCTCTTCTGTACCCTCACCTTGAGAGTTGAGGCAAGTGGCAACCAGAGACAAGGCCTTTTCAGTACTGCCACCTCGTTTATGGAATGTTCTTCCCTTTGAGGTTGGTTAGGCACCTATGTTACTTTTAGGTACCAGGCAAAAGCATTTTTGTTTATTCTGGCTTTTAATTACGGGGTTGACGTTTTGAAATCATTTTATAATGTTTTCAGTCTGAAATTTTAAAATGTTCACTTTATATTATAAAATGCTTACAGGCAAGTGAGATTCAACACAATTAAATATGAAATGAAGCACATTGGAGATGGGATCTGAACTAGTGATTAACCAGGAAAGAGACTGGAGTCTTGATACTAGTGCAATTAAAATATCAATTCAGTTATGCAGTAGCAATGGAAATGGCAAGTTCTATGTTAGGCACTGAATAAATCTACACTGCTGCTTTATTTGGAATACTGTGTGTGCTTATGTTCACCTCCACCTCAAAATGGATGTGATGGAGCTTTAAAAAGTGAAAAACAGGACAAACAAAATTGTTAAGGGACTGGAGTACCTCCTCTGTGAGGAAAGGCTCAAACATTCTGGTTTTGTTTAACTCAGAAGAAAAATGGGGCAGGGGAATCATGAGAGAGGTTTATAAAATTCTGCATGATATAGAGAAAGTGAAAGAGAAGCTTCTCTCATAATATAAGAATTCAGAGTCACCTAATGAAAAATATGGGTAGGAGTATCAGGGAAGAATGAAGAAAATTCTTAATCACATAATGCATAATTAATTTATGGAATTTGCTGCCACAGCTTGGGATGGCCGCTCTTTTAAATGGCTTTAGATAATGCTGAAGGAGGTTTGTCACTGATCATTAACAATAAGGGCTAAAAAGGAACCTGCATACTTAGAGGCAGTATGCCACTGACTATCAGTTGCTAGGAACAAAAGCAGGCTTTCCTGCCCTGCTTGTGTGAGCCAGTTTGATGTAGTGGTTAAGAGGGGCCTCTAATCTGGAGAACCAGGTTTGATTCCCCACTCCTCTGTTTGAAGCCAGCTGACCTTGGGTCAGTCACAGCTCTTCCAGAGCTCTCTCAGCCCCACCCGCCTCACAGGGTGATGGTTGTGGGGATAATAATAACATACTTTGTAAACTGCTCTGAGTGGGTGTTAAGTTGTCCCGAAGGGTGGTATATAAATCAAATATTATTATTATGTATTATTATTGTAAGTTTCCTTGGGGCACCTACTAGGGAAATGTGGTGTTGAAGTAGATAGACCTCAGATCTTGTATTCTGATGAACCATTCCCGTACATGAGCTGTCCATTTTTTGGTTTGTCATGGGTGCATGTATTCTGAACTGAAGATCAAATTAGTGTCCTTTACATTTACTCCAAGGATCCTATTTTTGTAAGTCTACAAGAATTCATCAAAAGATACTTAAAACTTTCTTGAATGGAGTCCTATAAAACTTAGCAATTGCTCCATAGCAGTTTAATTAGCTGGCACAAAACCTGTGTAATTTATTCTTAAAGCTCCACACCCTCAACCAAAAAGCCTAAACCTGTGCATCTTTACACAGAAGAAAGTACAGCTTCCACTGAATTCAGTGGAGTTCATTCCTCAGTAAAGGTGCTTAGGTATCCAGCCAATGGATGAACTGTGTCTAGCTAATGTTATTTTTTCATAAGCATATGTGTGATGGTAGGTATACACTGATAATTTTATCTATATAAACTGGCAATTGACAAATTTGTAGTTTAGTATTTTTGAGCAAGTAGAGCTCTCATTTGTTAGTCTGAATCTGTCCTTGTTTTACACACATGTAACAATTTGCAGCACTACCTTTAACAGATATGTATATTTTTAATAGTATGATGTGATGTTGAATAAATCTATTTTGTAACATTTTGCACCATAACTTTATGACAAGTTGGAGCACTGAATGGGAACAATTAATTCCTAGTTGGGCTGCAAGCAGACTGAAAAATATTTAGGCTGTCTGAAATGATACTTGTGTGTGTGTGTGTGTGTGTGTGTGTGAGTGAGAGTGAGAGAGAGAGAGAGAGAGAGAGAGAGAGAGAGAGAGAGAGAGAGAGAGAGAGAGAGAGAGTCAGTCAGTCAGTCAGTCAGTCAGTCAGTCAGTCAACTGGCCATTAATATAGATAAAATTATCAGTGTATACCTCCCATCACAGGGATGAGAGCTCAGTCCCTTCAGGTGGCCCTAACTCCTGGAAGAGTGATTCTTTCCAGAGACAGGGAGCAGTAGCAATGGTGTAGAAGGTCAGGGGTGGGATGGGCATCCCAAGGGTTGTAGGATCTCTCTGCACTTGCCTGGCAATCCCTTGATAGAAGCAACCTACCCCTACGAAGTACTTGGAACTTCAATTTATGTTTCTACAGCAAAATAATATAAATATTTACTTAGAAGTAAAGCACACAATGAAAATAATTCTTGTCTTGCCCAAGATTGTATCTACCTACCACTCCTCATAGGAGACTCTGGCTCTACACAAGTAAGGGATAGACTGAGTTTTACACAAATATAATCCCTCAGAAATTAGGGTCGCCTTTTTGAATTTATTTAGCACAGATACTTATTAATTTAGTAAAACCAGGTTTACCAACCCGATACTTCATTTGTTTCATCAGAGAGGTTTTCCCTCCAAAGATATGCCTCATATAGGTGAAGCAATGGACTTTTGTGGAGTAGTAGAAGAGTATCTTTTCAATTCTGTCCTTGAAAGCTACATACAATGGGACCTTTGGATTGCAGCAAGGTGGACAAGCATAATGGTTTTAGTTATTTGTTCCAATCAACTAATTTTCCTGCCCCTTTAATTGAGGTTTTACATATGTAAATGGACAAGTGAAGCTTGTCATGGCAGAGAGGTAAATAATATCCCACTAAGACTCTATTAACGGGGAGAACATACTTTTTTTCTCCAGGTTGTTGGCAATCCTAAATTCTATGTTCAGTGGCTCTGACTCCCAAGAAAGTGTGATTTAGAGAGCAGCCTTAAGCCTACACAAGAAGATCTTTACCAAGTACATACAGTATAATCCTATGAACACTTTCTTAACAGTAAGCCCCACTCAATAGGCCTGAGTGGCATTCTGAGTAGCCCTGTCTAAGATTGCTTTGCATGGTGGCGTTTTTAGTGGCTTAATACTAGAACTGAATCTTCTTCTGAACAGAGGATTGTGTACACTGCAAATCTGCCTCTGGAAATAATGAGTCCAATAAAATTATATGAAACCTACATTTGGGATTTGCCAGGAAATTGCTTAGTCCTCAATCCTCAGGTGCTATAGCAAAAGATTAATTTGCTTACTATAATGTTTCTAAGATCAAAGGATAGCTAGTACAAGATCTTTGTTGCATGCCTATGAATTATAATTATAATGAGCAATGAGCCCAAACAGTCCACAACTGGACAGCATCAGAACTCGGATTGTGAGTTCCCCCTTGTTTCCCTCCACTACTCTGATAATTTTTTTTAAAGGCTGATGGTGTAACATCATGCCTTTAGGAATTGCCAGAAACTCTATGATAAAACCATAAAGTTTTTGGTGATTCCTAGAGAGGACTGATGTCACTTTGGGGTAAAACTGGTTGCTGACAACCGCCCCCACATGTCCCAGCAACCCTTGTCTCCTACTGGGATCAGAACTAGTTCCAGATGCCTTTAAACAAAAAGCCCATCTTGTTTACCAACGCTAGAGTTGCCCACACTGTTTTTTGCAGCCTGACAAGCAGAAAATTAACATATTAGACTTTTTCCAATGTGATGATATAAAACTGTTAAAGGTGTAGGAACAGACAGAGTTTTAAAAGTTGGCAACCCTACACAGCAGGCAATTGTAAAACAGAGCTGGGAGCAGCTTGGCTTAGTTTAGCTGTGCTTGAAAGCTTACCACATGACACCACATCACTTTCTCTTCTGCATCTAATAAATCTTGTGGATAAATAAGGAGAGTTTAAAATGAACATTTCTCCAACACCTGGAGAAAAAATAATTTTACATTAAAGCAACGTTAAACTATTGTATGTTTTTCAGTATCATCAAAGAAATCTAGCTTCTAAATACTATCATATTTAGAAATTATCACTTTAGTATATATGATCAAAGTTGTTAGATCATGTACCCAAGTATATAAGCAGAACTGGTAATGTGAAGACTAAACCAGTAATGTTAACAGATTAAGTACAAATGGTATATAGAATAAGAAAACAGCTACTGTTCCTAAAAAACAGGTGGAATCAATGAAGCATGTTTTGCCAAAAAAATTAAATTCACTTTAATAGTGGCACTTTAGACCTTCTTTAGACCTGTATGAAGTTGGTTCTTGCAACAGAACATGAGCTTTAGTTAAATCCAGAGATTCCTGAATAATTCTAGTTACCATCTGTTGTACCATCACTACTTCTCTGAGGACGTTTTTCCTATCCCTGTATGGGAATGAAAATATGCCACAAAAGCCAAATGCAGTTTCAAAAGATTTCTGTAAAGTGTTTGGAATACTTTTTGCGACTAGTGCGCAATATCTCATTACGTAGATCAGATTCTCATGACCTGTTTTGAACTTTTTTACAGCAATATTCGAGTCTAGTAGCACTAGGCTTGCTGGCCTCCAGGTGGTACTAACAACAAAAAGGGCTAATCACGGGTAATCAGCACAACAATACAGACAAAAGTCCCCGCAATACACCAGTCATTCTACAATACACAGTAACAAATTCCAATGTAATTTTTATACTTTTTATAATTTTATGTTAAAGTGCTCAGTGCATGAATATCAATGAATGCATAACTTAAATAACTGGCATTATATAAATTACAGCCACTGGCATCAAACAATAATCCTATGCACCAGAGAAGATTAGTCAAGTAACAATGAATGAACCATACAATAAATTACATTCTCAAAACTCATTGACTGTCAATATCAAGACACCATTTACAATAACTATAAGAATAAATAGTACAATAAATACAATTCCAATATCCTAAAACAGTTACAAAAATAGATATCTATGGCACAAGGCTGCACTCTATATATTAAAGTTCAACTGGGGCAGAATGGTAGTGGTTAGTAGTGGGAATATCTCTTCAGATAGAGTTCTTCAATATATCAAGAGAAGGATGTCATATCTCACCAATGTGGAATTCACTGCTGTTACAACATATCTCTCCTACTCCACAGTTCATTGACTGAGGAAAGAACTCGGTTGTAATTATATGCTGGACAAAAACTGAAATGATTATTATCCCCTGAGAAAGTGGTTACACGAAACAAGCAAGTAGCTAGCATCCTGTTGGGACAAATTGGGTTGATTTGGATCACCCCATAGTGCTTCAGGTCCAGAGGCACAACTCTTCTACAGTACCTTGGAATCGCAATTGGTGCTGCCTCCATTTGTGTAATTTATTTATTCTTACATTGGAATTACATTGGAATTTGTTAGTGTGTATTGTAGAAAGATTGGTGTATTGCAGGGACTTTTGTCTGTATTGTTGTGCCTCCAAGTGGTGGCTGGAGAGCTCCCATAATGACAACTACAGGCTACAGGGATCAGTTCCTCTGGAGAAAATGGCTGCTTTAGAGGGTAGACTCTATGGCATTATAGTCCACTGAGGCCCCTTTTGTCCTCAAACCTTGCCATCCCCAGGCTCCACTCCTCAAATCTCCAGGAATTTCCCAACCTAGAGCTGGCAACCCTAAGTAGCATCTTAAAGATTAACAAGATTTCAGGGTCTATGCTTTCAGGAGTTAAAGCTCCTTTATTTAGAGACTTAGAATCAAAAAATTGGAAGGGGCCTCCAGGGTCATCTAGTCCAACCCCCTGCACAATGCAGGGAATTCACAACCCCCTCCTCTTTTATGTCAAAGATTTTTGAGTTTCAACTAGCCATACCTAGTCCACTTATTTTAGAAGACTATGTAAGGCCATTTTGGGTTTATCAGTGCAATATAGTCTCAAATCTCAAATGTCATGCTTCATTACAGTGACTTTAGCAACACACAAGAATTGCTTAAATTGGATTCAAGGTGGGGCCATGATGTTTCTAAAAGCCATATCAAGAAGTTCCAGACATGACATGTTTAGCATGAGATTTATGGGGGGAGCAGAGTAAACTTACGACCTGAGCAATATTTGTATGGCTATATACAAAAATCAACATAAAAATCAGAGCTTCAAAGGGGTTAACAGATATTCTCTAGGAAGGGAAGCAGGATTGTAACTACTGTCCTAATTTACAAGCTCAAAAAGTTGAATGGAACAGGGTTTCTTGCTTACAAAATGCAGGTACCCTGATGTGTTGGACTAGAAGTAGAGAGATCCAGGTTCAAGTCCCCACTCAGGCTTGAAGCTTGAGTGAGTCATTCTCAGTTTCAATCTATTTCACAGGATTGTTGAGAGATTTGTATAAAATAGAGGAAGAACCATACAAGATACCCTGCACTCCTTGAAGGAAGTGTGTATTATGTGCCGTCAAGTCGACTCCAACCTATGGTGACCCTATGAATGAAAGACCTTGGGCAGGATAAAAATGTATCACCTTGCTTCACGGGGTGATAAGAAGTTCCAGTATAGCCACACTGGACTTATTTTCCTTTAGATTATGTTTGTGATTTTTATTTTATTCACAAGCAGAGCATAAGTGGAAGCAAGTGAGCATTCCTTCTGCTAGCAGAAGATCCTTCAAAGAGGAAAGTAGTTTTATCTAACTTTAGCTCCCTGGATCCATTCCAGCTACAACCTGTTTCTCACACAATCATCTCCAGGTTTCTGCTCCACCCATGCTGGAGAATTGCCCATCCAGGAAACATGCATAGACGTTAAGAAAACGTACATTTTTTTGTTAAAAGTTTCTTGCTACATTTTTACCACAGGATCTGAGTCTGTGACACTGTAGAGACCTACCAGATTTCCAGAGTATAAGCTTTCAAGAGTCAAAGCTCCCTTCTTCAGAAGAAGAATACACATACTTTTTTACAGTAATCAGGCCAGTCAAAGTTTCAATAATATGCTAATAAAATGGGATGCTAATAAAATGGAAAAAATGTGAGGAGAAACTATGTGCTTTTAACAGCTGCAGCAATCAAGACATAAAGCTTTTCCTGGCTAGAAGATGCAGTGGGAATTGAAAAGTGTTGCCCCAGCTGACTTCTGCCTCCATGCAGGTATTAAAGGTACAACAGGAGCAAAAGATGACAGAACTATCTCTGAGACGCTAATCATTCATCTCCATACTGAAAGTTCTTAATCCCATTTTGAACACCTCACCCATTTACTTATGAATGAATTACAGTTCCCTAGGAGTAAGTACCACTGAACACAGTGAAGCTTACTTTCAAACATGCATAGGATGGGACTATAAGAGTTTGTGTGCTCCATTGTAGATACCTGCTTTCCCATCCTTTTGAAAGGATTTGGGTTTAAGACTATTTATAGATGGTATTGTTGCTAGGGTAAAATATGATCCATTTTTACTGAAGTTATTATGATGGTGGTAGCGGCATTGCCATAGATGGAATGACATTAAATTGTTTAATCTTCTTCCCTCACCTCTACTGGATTTCTCAGCAGCGAAAGAGTCAGAAGTTCTCGTCAAGGTGATCCTTCACTGGCTGCAAAAAAGAGACCTTAAAGCTAATGCTGGAAATAGTCCACCCCAAAGGACTCCTGGGTAAGTCTTTGAAGTATTAGCTCTGTGGGTTGTAACAGGTTTTCTGCAAAACTGGGGAGAACTGACTGTGGGGGAAAATAATTTCGTGTTACAGCTTGCTGCTTCTTCAAGGTTTTTCCGAATTCTCTGGTGGGGTATAAAAGTATCTTTTTCAAAGGGATACTGTGTTTGAGGTAAAGAGTTATGGGGGGAAGTGGGGAAGTAATTAATAAGGGTGCTGTCTTCCATGTGTTTACATGGCAGTGCATTCTATCTAAATTAACAGGCCTGATTTC
This sequence comes from Eublepharis macularius, assembly GCF_028583425.1. NCBI lineage: Eukaryota > Metazoa > Chordata > Lepidosauria > Squamata > Eublepharidae > Eublepharis > Eublepharis macularius. The sequence goes on along the minus strand of NC_072794.1, from coordinate 84,481,443 downwards.
TATTCACCTAGGATCAGAATATAAGAAACATTTTTCAAAGTTCCCCCAACCAATGACAGGAAAAAGCTATGACCTTTACCCTGCATGCGCTAATCTTTTGTCTGTGTTGTTGCGGCTGTTTTCTTACATGAAGAAACATTAGGAATGTGATCCTCTCATTCCATAGTCTGAGGTGGTAGGGCCCTTGGACTACCTCAAATTGTTACCACCTCATTTTGCTGCATGTGTAGAAAAAAATGGAATAGACTTTTATTCTTATGCCCTCTGTGGTTATCAATATATACCTTGAATTTAATGTGTTACTAACTTAAAAATATGGATTAATTTTATCTTTAAATATTTCCTTTTTCCATTTAATTGTATTTTTAATTTTAACATTGCCATATTCCTTGATCTATGTAATTTCTATGGCCCAAACTACCCTGTACTAGGTAAAAGTCCATAACCTGCTTTTTAAAAAAATAACGTGTTAGCATAACCTTGCTTATATATACTTTATTAAGGTCAGTTTATTGAGATGTGTCTTTAGAGAGGTGGTATAGTAGCTAAGCCAGAAAAGAAAATCTTGCCTTTGCAATGAGACTGCAAGGTGGCTAGTCTTTGCCTCATCACCCCATTTGTAATATGAAAATAATAATACTCACCTGCCTTTAAAGGGTTGTTGTAAGCATTACAAGAAGATAATAATGTATGTGAAGTCCTTTGAAAACTTGAAAGTACTATGTAGCTACTAAGTATATCTTTTTTCTAGAAAACACTTATTTGGGAGGCTATTAACAAATATGCTTACCTCTGGGTAGGAAAGTCACTGGTATTTACACATTAAGATACTGAGGGAACAAACAGTCTATGCTTAAATGTCCTGGACTTCTAAACTTCTTATTCTGAGGCTTTAGCTTCGGTGAGTGTATTGATTTAGTCTCTGCATTTGGTAACTGAAGAATTTTCTCAATTTATGTGCAGAACATTCTTGGCCATAAATCATTTAGCTAAAAATAAATAATGTAAATATGTTCCAGATTGAGATAATACTTTAAAACTATAAAAGATTTTTTCCTCTCATGAGCAGGCATAAGACATTGTTTTGGGATAAAGGATGGATATTTGACAAAGTCATTCAGATCAAACTTTGGTTTTAATGGCTGCATGCTACCCCACTCCCACAACAAATTTGCCTGCATTCTAGCTGGATTCCATACAAGAGTTCCTGTAAAACAAGGTGGGGGGAGGTTCACCAATTTACCCTTTCCACTGCAGACCTCCTCATGCAGTTCTTAGCTCTCACTCTCACACACAGAGTAGCATTTCAGGGATCATAACGGGCTGCCATGGAAGAGAGTATATAAAACAGTTGTGTTCTGTGATGGGCAGCTTCTAGTTCCACCTCCAGGAGTCACAGACAATCCCTGATTCCCTGGTGTACATAGAAATTCCTAGAGTTTCCAGCCAATTAGAGGCCATGGATTTGTCAGGGAGCGAGGGTGGGGGTGGGGGGGTCTAAATCCTCCCTTGAAACCTGGACTGCCATCCAGAGATCCATGGATGGAAATCAATAGAGATTTCTCATAATATCCAAGCTAGTACATATATATGCTTTTTAGAAATGCCGTTTTTGAAAATGCTCATCATTGATTCCTGAACCAGGAAAACATCTATCTGTTTTCTGCCCCTTTTGATAAATTTAAAACTCTTTTAATAATTAAAATTGGTTGTTGTGGGTTTTCCGGGCTGTATTGCCGTGGTCTTGGCATTGTAGTTCCTGACGTTTCGCCAGCAGCTGTGGCTGGCATCTTCAGAGGCGTAGCACCAAAAGACAGAGATCTCTCAGTGTCACAGTGTGGAAAAGGTGTTGGCAGGTCATTTCTATCTACTCAGGAGGGGTGGGGTTGAGCTGAGTCATCCTGTAAGAGTTTCCCAGGGTGTGGAATGCTAATGGCAGGAGGCTTCACTGTATCCTGAGGAGGTTCTTTTGCATATGGATTGGTGCTTGATGTGCTAATCTTCTCTGCAGGGCTATTGTCGGGTATTGAGTGTTTTGTTAGCCTGGTGTTTTTCAGAACTGGAAACCATGCTCTGTTCATTCTTAAGGTTTCTTCTTTCCTGTTGAAGTTTTGCTTATGCTTGTGAATTTCAATGGCTTCCCTGTGCAGTCTGACAAAGTAGTTGGAAGTGTTGTCCAGTATTTTGGTGTCCTGGAATAAGATACTGTGCCCTGTTTGAGTTAGGCTATGTTCAGCCACTGCTGATTTTTCAGGTTGTCCAAGTCTGCAGTGTCTTTCATGTTCTTTTATTCTTGTCTGGATGCTACGCTTTGTGGTCCCGATGTACACTTGTCCACAGCTGCAGGGTATACGGTATACTCCTGCAGAGGTGAGGGGGTCTCTAGTGTCTTTTGCTGATCGTAGCATCTGTTGTATTTTTCGGGTGGGTCTGAATACTGCAAGAACATGACCTGCCAACACCTTTTCCACACTGTGACACTGAGAGATCTCTGTCTTTTGGTGCTACACCTCTGAAGATGCCAGCCATAGCTGCTTGCGAAACGTCAGGAACTACAATGCCAAGACCACGGCAATACAGCCCGGAAAACCCACAACAACCATCGTTCTCCGGCCGTGAAAGCCTTCGACAATACATCAATTAAAACTGGAGTTATAATTTTGGGGGGGGGGGGGAGAGATAGTATAGTCTCCTGGGCCTGATTGTCAGCCCATTATGGTTTCCCTGTGTTACAATTCTGACCATTAAATTGGTAAAATCTTGCTGTACATCTTGGTCATAGACAATCTTGCCACTCTCTCTGATAACTTGCCATTCTCAGATTGTGTTGAGCATGTACATCTATTCATATAGGCTCCAAGGAATTCAGTATAGCCAGTGCTGTTTCATCTAAAAGAAATGCAGATGGGGAAAGAGAGATCTCAAGTGTTGAATGGCAAGGAAGGGAAGGCAGGTTAGTAGTATGGCCAGGCCTTTGGGGGTTCTCCAGCTGACATATGTAGTCATAGTGCTGCTGGTTTCCTAGTCAGTAATCATTTATTAAGACATGTTATTGACTGTTCAGTGGATAGTTCTCCATCAGGATTTGCTTCTGACACCCATCATGATACTGCAGCATCTTTGCTCATAAATTGATTAGGTTACATTGAACTAGGAAGGCAACTTATTCTCAGCAGAAACCTGCCTTACCAATAACTCATGTCAAAACATTTTGTGTGTGTATGTTACTTTTCTTCTCTGGGAGACTGCATCATTAGTACAAGGTGAATAGTTTATATGTATTTTTTAGCAAAGCTTGTTCCTCTGAGATGAAATTGTTCGTTCCCTGTTAGCTATTTGACTGGAATGATGAAGACCACATGCTGCTAGGGCGGTCGAAGGACCTCTAAGCGCAGGATAAGAAGCATGCTGGGTGTGGAGGACCATGAAAGCCTCTTCAGCTGTACCTGGGTACCAACAGAGTAGAATGAATGAGGTATTGCACAGGCCATAAGACGCCTAAACCATTCTACAGGGTTCTCTCGGCACAATGTTTGTGGTGTAGGGAAAGGGGCAGGCCTCTTTCTCAAACTTTATCCAGCACTGTGCCCTATGTGAAGGTTTCCCTTCTTAATTTTGAGAAGGGTTGCATTTCAGATATTACTATTTTATAAAAACAATTTCAATGTAATGCTAATATAGGAAAGTCTCCATTACTTAATGTTTGTAAGGCATCTGCTACACCAACCTTGGTGAAGCTATGCAGAGATCAGTCTGCTTACTGCCTGAATATGAGACTCCCTAGGAATCCTATGTCAACTGTCCTGATTTCCACAATGGAAGAAACGTAGGTATAAATACAGTGAAAGCAAAAATCATTCCATGCACAGGCACAATCCACTCTTATGCAAACATTTCTAAGAAGGTAGCCCATGGTATCTAGAGTCATATGTATCACTGGACGATTGGCGGCTACAATTCACCTGTCTAAATTCCATTTACTTCAATGGGGTTTGTAGTTGGAGGCGGGATTACAGCCTCAGATCATTCTTTCTCTCCACACCTGACTTTCCTGTTCTGCCTGAACAAGATATTGCTGATTCAGCATTCTGAAGACTTGTTCTCTGTTCAAACATGACAAAGAGTTCTGTAATCCTGTACAGGAACAATGCGCCAATATTATTTCAAATGGCATTGTATGGCCTAGAAAGTAGGCACTGTGCATATACAGGGAGCGTAGCCCTGAAGCTTGCATTCAGAGTAGAGTTGCCAACTCTGGATTTGGAAATTCCCGAAGATTTGGGCAGGGGGCTTAGGGAGGGGAGAGAGCTCAGAGCAGTATAATGCCATAGTGTCTACCCTCCAAAGTAGCCATATTGTCCAGGAAAATTGGTCTCTATAGTCTAGAGAGCAGTTGTAATTCTGGGAGATCTGAGGTTGGCAGCCTTAATTCAGGGGTGGGTGGGGCGTGTTAAAGTGTCATTTAGACCAATTCAGCTCTGATAAAGACTCATGAAAATAGTTTCTCTAGTAAGGGGACTCTGACCACATCATTCATTATGGAGGCCTGATACTTTTCTTTTTTGTTTTGTTTTTTTAAAAAACGATGACTCCATTGTTGGCATTATGGCTTGTATAAATGTAAATATGAAATGTGTAAATTAGCACTGAAATTTCCCCATCCCTAATAGGGGTCCAAAAAAATAACCCTCATGCTACGCAGATAAGAAGTAAATTTGCTTGTGAGACTGTGAGACTTTTACTGGCCTTGTTCCTGTGCTGCTAATAGCAGCCTGTCATGCAAAAGTTAAACAGGTAAAAGTTTTGCATATTACCTTAATTCCATGCTAGGAAAAATTTCATCTACTAAATGTCTACACGTTGTGCTGATGCTGAAAGGACAGGAGCAGAGCCAGCAACAAAGCTGGCAATTCCATTGCTTGTTTGACCAGCCACAAGATGTTCCTTTGTACCTGAAGGCACCTCTTCTACCAAGCCCGGGGAAGAGGTTTCTCTCTCAGTTTATGGCAAAATCCCTCCCCCAAGCTATTTTCAGCCTTGTCAATAATAGTCCATTGGCATTTAAGGATTGACCCAAAAAAGCAACCAGGAAAAACTGCTATTACTATTTGGGGATCCCTAACTTTGTTGAGGTTCTGTTGCAGCCATGTTTTTTAGCTATTTTAATTGACCAAAAACTGGTTTGCCTTCTGATTTAATTTTAATTACTTGAAGCTAAGTATAGTTTGGAGGAGCCTAAAATTCCTTGCTGGCTTTTATTTTCCATTAGAGGATGGAGGTAGTGCTAGGGAGGTGAGAAGGCCTGCTTCAGAAGTTTTCCCGCCAGGCATTACTATAATCAAACCTGTTAAATGCCACAATACCTGGTAATGCAAACTTTACTCAGAGTGAAAAGCCGAAAGTTAGGGTTTCCTTGCCTGGGCCTATGGACCTTTGGTATGTTTCTCATTATGCAGCTGAAATGGATATGCACAGTTATGTAGCAAAGCCTGCCTTAACTGCACTTTATGAGGTTAGGAAAAGATCAGGCAAAAATACACTCTGTGGGTGATGGCAGAGCAATTCTAAAGGCTCATAATTGAGAGTCAAATCAAAACCAGTTTTCTCTGGAACCCAGAGGCATGGCTATTACACTGCCAAACTACAACCTTTTTATCGCAACCCCACCCCCCCAGACGTCTCTTGCATTCAGCTGTTCATAAAAATGTCAGATGCATTCCTTTTGGGGAGGGGAGGATGCTGAGGAATATATAACTTCACCACTTTACTCAAAATACTGAACAACTCTTATTTTTTAAAGCAACATAATACAACTCAGATGACCAAGACAGACAATCCTATGGCTCTTCTCTCTCTTTCTTTGCTTAAGGACTATTTGTTTCAACATGATGAGAGAGCCCATGCTCCTTACGTTGCAGCATCAAGGGGTGCTTGTGTGAATGAAATTGCCATCCTAGATCCAAAGCTGAGGGCAGAGATCTCATATTAGCATCCCCTCTGAAAGGGGAGGCAGTGCATACTTTCACTGCACACTGTCCAGTTGAGAGGCGCAGAGGGGCAAAGCATGATGTTCTGAGTTAACCTGGAGTTCGATAATTTAAGGAGTGTTGGATATAATAATTATTTGGAGTAATTAGTATTGGTGTACTACAATCCAAAAAGAGAACATTCTCTTTGAAAGTTTTGGTTCTCTTCCCCTCCTCCCCATTCCAACTTCCTCTGTACAACTTATTTAAAAAGCAGCAGCCAGGTAGATCATATTATGCCAATTCTATGTCAACTTCATTGGCTGTCAGACTGTTTCTGGGTCCAGGTCAAAGTGCTTGTTGTAATTTTTAAAGTCCGACATAGTCTGAGACACTGGAAGGATGGTTTAGTCCATTTGAAGATATTCAAACAATGATGCCTTACTTCATGTTAAGATCTTCTTCGGAGACTCTTCTGTGAGCACCTCCCCCCACCAGTTATGGAAGTTTAGGAAACAGACACCAGCAGTGGAGCTGAGATTCTAGAACACACTCCACAGAGAGCCCTTTGCTTTGGTCCTTCCAGAATGGTGTTTAGATATCAGGTCAAAGCTCTTCAGGAGAATTTTAGGAGCTACATGTAGTGACTGTTCTTACTCTTCTATTACTCTCTCTTCTTACCTAGAGGCCTGTGGTGACTTTTCTGCTGAGGTTTGTTGCATGGGTTTTGATGTGTACATGAGCTGTTTTTCATTTTTATGCATATTAATTTTGTTTGTTAGCTGCCTTGTGGATTAGTCAAAAAGTGGCCTATAAATCTGTTGTGTTTCTTGTTGGTTGCCTTGAATGTTGGGAACTTGTGATACAAATTCTTTAAGTAACATATTAATAAAAATAATACAACATTTTTTTTCAAAATAGTTATTAGGAAATGGATAAAGAAGTAAGAGAATTTTCTTTTTGAGAAACTGCACGTGATTTATGCTTGCAAGTGAACTGGAGTTACCATCTTTGATCCCCTCCTATAATTTGCTTGCATTACAAAAGAGGTGGAGAGGTAGTAGTAAACAAATAGCGGCTAACATAGCAGGGACCGACTGCAGTCCCAGACCTCTGCCACACCCATCCCAGCACAGGAAGCTTCTAAGTGGCCCAGCAGGTCCAGAACTACCCTGGATAGAGAAGCTGGGAGGAACCTTTGAAGCCTCTGGAGGAGAAACACCCAAGAAGGAGGGAGGGGCATTTGGGAGCCTATTGGCTGGGGGATCCAGACAGCAGGCTCCAGCTCAGGTCTAGCAGCCACTGGCTGGGATTTGGGGGTTCCCACTCCCAGGCTACCCTTTATTAGGCTGATTTGGGTAGGAAACCAGGGAGGAAAAGGCTAGGCCACAGCCTTGCAAACAGAGGGTAGCCAAAGGCCAGAGGAGAGAGGGAGCAGGGTATAAGGTTATTTCTCTCACTGAGGCGGTGCCCCAAACTAGCTGGGAAAAAAGGAGATGCTGGAGAGTGTGATTCCCTTGGACTCTAGCCTCTGACTACCTGAGTCTGACACATAGCTATCTTTAAGATGCTACGAGACCTGAATCTTGCTCTTCTACTTCAGACCAACATGGCTACTCACCTGAAACATATTCCTTCACAGAGCCTGAGTGCATAGCCCTCCGAGAGTTCCTGGCGAAAAACTTGGAATGCGGGTTTATCCAGTCCTTGACCTCCCCCACATCCGCTCCAGTCCTGTTTGTGAAAAAAGAAAGGGGGGTAGTTGAGGTTGTGCAACAATTACCGAGCCCTCAACCAAATCACCACCCGGGACCAATACCCACTGCCCTTGATCCCCAAACTCCTGGAACAGCTCCAGGGGGCATCCCGGTTCACAGAACTAGACCTCTGGGGAGCATATAACCTGGTCCAAATCCGGGCTAGGATGAATGGGAAACGGCATGGTACGGACAATTTGAATATCTGGTCATGCTGTTTGACCTATGTAATGCACCATGTTTCGGGATCTTCTAGACCAGTACGTCATTATATACCTGCACAATATCTTGATCTATTCCCAGAATCCAGCTATGCACCCCCAGCATGTACGCACAGTGCTGCAAAGATTGCAACAAAATAGTCTATTTGCCATGTTGGAGAAATGTGCCTTCGACCTACAGACCGTGGAATTCCTTGGGCACATCATCTGCCCCTGCAGAATCCAATTCGATCCTAAGAAGATTGAAGCTATGTGAATATGGCAGGCTTCATGGTCTAGGAAGGATGTACACACTTTCTGAGCTTTGCTAATATTACCACCCGTTCATCCCCAACTTCGCCACCATCACAGTCCCTCTGACACGCCTTACACGGCCCTGGCGTGTTAAGTTCTGTAAGGCATATTAAGGTGTGTTAGATATAATAACATGCCTTACATGCCTTAACACATGTAAGGCGTGTTAAGTTCTGGGAGGCCAATTGAGCCTTCTAGAACTTAAAAACAAAGTTTACCATGGCACCCATCCTTCGGCATCCTGACTCCCAGCTGCCGTTCATCGTAGAGACCAACGACTTCAGCGTAGCCCTAGGCACGGTGCACTCCCAGCAAGAGAACCCCATGAGCCCCTTGTGCCTATTATTCCCACCAGCTGACATCTTGTCCAGGTGTGCACCGATCATTGGAACCTGGAGCACCTCCAGATGGTCTGCCATCTCAACCAGTGGCAGATCCGGGGGTCCTTGTTCTTTTCCAGGTTCTGGTTCAACATTGTGTATATACCCAGTTCCCAGAATAAGTGAGCAGATGCACTCTCCAGGAAGCCTGAGCACCACACCCCCGCAGGTGAAGAGCGACCGCGGCTACTGTTCTGCCCCCAGAGGCCTTCGCAGCTACACAACCCTCTCTGGCACTCACTGATTGAATACATTCCCAGCAACTCCCCGACCCAGTGACCCAGAAACACCTTCAAGACCTCAAAGAACCTGATCATCCCCAACCCAAGAGGCTCACAACCAAGCACGGTCTGCTCACCCATCGGGGACAAATCTACATACCACCCTGGCCCTTGGAAATACTCCAATTGTGCATGACGCTAGACCTGCTGGGCACTTCAGACATCATAAAACTACCCACTTACTGACCTGGGAATTCTGGTGGCCCTAGGTCCAGTTGGACGTGACCCAGTATGTAGTCTCCTGTGATGTCTGTAGGCAGGCCAAGGATGTGCCTGGCAAACTTTCCGAACTTCTCCAGCCCTTGCTGGTGCCCCCAGGGCCTTGGAGGACCCTATCCATGGATTTTGTCAGAGACTTACCATGCTCCAAAGGACAGACCTGCATTTTTGTAGTAGTGGACCTGTTTACCAAGATGGCCCACTTCATTCCCTGTGCCCAGGTCCCCACAATTCAGGAAGCTGCACACCACTATATCCAGCACATTTTCAAACTTCACGACAGACCAAATCACCTCATGATGGACCAAGGGGTACAGTTCATCCTACAGTTCTGGCAAGCCCTGCATTCACTCCTTGGCATCCAGATCCATTTTTCCTCAGCCCACCATCCCCAGTCTGATGGGCAGACCCAGTGCACCAATGCTACTCTTGAGCAGTATCTGAGGTGCTACTCCAACCACCAACAGGATAACTGGACCACAATTCTTCTCCTGGCCAAATTTTCCTACAATAATGCTGTGCATTCCTCCACCCAGCAAACCCCATACATAGCCAACTACGGCTAGCACTCTTGATTCTTTCCTCGCATTGTCCAGCTCTCTGGTGTCCTAGAAGCTGATGAATATATCCAGGAACTACAAGCACTCTAGAAGGTCCTGCGAGAGCAGCTGCAGTATGTGAAGGAATCCCAGAAAGAAGTCATAGATTGGAAATGGCAACCAGGAACACCCTTACATGTTGGGGATCAGGTATGGCTATCCATTCACCACGTTTGTAGCCACAAGCCCTTTCGAAAGCTGGACGCCTGGTTCCTTGGCCTGTTTCCGATCACTGCACAAATTAACCCGGTGGCTTGCCACCTGCAGTTTCCCCCAATGCTTCTGATCCATCCAGTGTTCCATTGGTCCCTCCTGGTGCCTGCCTGGCCCCTGGACCCCCACAGACCATGACTGCCACTAGCTTCTCCACTAACAGTCAAGGGCCATGAGGAGTACGAAGTGGCCCAAGTCCTGGACTCATGCCACAGTCGTGGCCGCTTACAACACCTGGTGGATTGGAAGGGGTACGAGCTGGAAGACCATGCCTAGGAGCCTATGGAAAACCTGCATGCCCCCAACCTGGTCTGCCAGTTTCACTGGGCAGGTATACCCTTGGATGCCCAGGCTACGGAATAAGGGGAGCCTGAAGGGGGGATGGTGTCAGGGGCCAGCCAGACACTGTGCCAGAGCTGAGTTCTAGTGAGACTATTGAGGGGAAGAGGAGCTTAGTATGGACCAGAAGGACTCCTCAGAAGAAGAGCCTGGTGTAGCCTCGGACTACTCGGAGGAAGGAATATCCCAGGCAAGTAACCTCAATGCAGGTGACACCAGCAGTCAGAGGGAACAGCTGTCAATTGAACAGAGCTCACCGGCAACAGTGGAAGCACCTGCACCTCCAGGCTCCAGCGTCACTGGTGAAGTCTGAGCAGGGACTTTCCCCTTTCCTAGTTCACTTCCACCCAGGGAACGCTGCAGGCAGCAGCAGAGGGCGAACCTACAGAAGAGGTGATGAAGTGTTCACCTCCTGAGTCAATGCTAGCGGTTCCGGAGAGCAATGATGATTAAAGCAAAGATGGCTCTCATTCAGAGGCCAGGATCAACACTCCCACACAGCTGGCTGTGATCAGCACACAGCTATAAAGAGCAGCCCAGGAGACCCATAGGGTGTGGAAGCAACAAGTTTGAATCCTTGACACTGCAACCGCTACCTGCACCTTTCCTGAAATGTTGTGACTCCAGACCATGTTGACCTCGCTCTCTCCTGACTGTGTATACTTACCAGCATCTGACCTTCTGGATCCCTCGACTTTGCTGTACAGATTTGCCCTAGGACTTTGTTACCAACTGTGTGAACTCAGTACCTGAACCACCCTCGCTACTAGGTATCACCACCCCTCTGCTGGGAAAAATAGGGGTAGAACAGCATTGCATGTAAGTATCCCAATAACATAGCTTCTGCTTCCACAACTGGGGAATACCAGGCCACTGCCAGACACCCCTGGGAGCTTAAGAGTCACTATTGCCATATATCAAAGGAATTACTGATCAGATGGGAAAGCTTATGAAAAAGCATAACCTTCAAGCAGTATTCAGACCCACCCAAAAAATACAACAGATGCTACGATCAGCAAAAGACAGTAGAGACCCCCTCACCTCTGCAGGAGTATACTGTATACCCTGCAGCTGTGGACAAGTTTACATCGGGACCACAAAGCGTAGCATGCAGACAAGAATAAAAGAACATGAAAGACACTGCAGACTTGGACAACCTGAAAAATCAGCAGTGGCTGAACATAGCCTAACTCAAACAGGGCACAGTATCTTATTCCAGGACACCAAAATACTGGACAACACTTCCAACTACTTTGTCAGACTGCACAGGGAAGCCATTGAAATTCACAAGCATAAGCAAAACTTCAACAGGAAAGAAGAAACCTTAAGAATGAACAGAGCATGGTTTCCAGTTCTGAAAAACACCAGGCTAACAAAACACTCTATACCCGACAATAGCCCTGCAGAGAAGATTAGCACATCAAGCACCAATCCATATGCAAAAGAACCTCCTCAGGATACAGTGAAGCCTCCCGCCATTAGCATTCCACACCCTGGGAAACTCTTACAGGATGACTCAGCTCAATCCCACCCCTCCTGAGTAGATATAAATGACCTGCCAACTTCTTTTCCACACTGTGACACTGAGAGATCTCTGTCTTTTGGTGCTACACCTCTGAAGATGCCAGCCACAGCTGCTGGCGAAACGTCAGGAACTACAATGCCAAGACCACGGCAATACAGCCCGGAAAACCCACAACAACCTCCAGTCACTATTAACATAGAGTTTTGGGGAAGTCCAGAGTGTTGGCTAACATGCTTATATCATGTCCAGGATTTCACCTGGAAATTACAAGAGTATGCTGTGCTTCTTCCCCCTGAATTTCTCTCACTGCCCAAGAAGCAAGGGCATATGCAAGAAGCAACCCATTCACTGAGAGGTTGCTTGCACATGATCTTTGGTCTTTGACACAGAACTTAATATCTGAGAAGAAATATGTAAAGACTTAGGAAAAACACCCTGTGAATTGAAGCTCTAGCCCTTAATCTCAAATAAGTAGGACCTTAGCATGGTACACCCTGCACATATCAAGGGGATTCACATATGGGGCAAATGTGCTAGTTACCAGGAAAGTGCTAGCTTTTCCTTTCTTCCCAAGTCACCTCCTGAACTAAGTGTTTAGATATTGCCACACATCTCATATAGCAGCAGCTTCCATAGTTAGTGGGAATTTTGCCAGCCATAGAAGCTGCTGCATATGAAGTCATTTGTTCTTCTTGGCTATACTGGGCTTGGGGTGTCATTCCATATTAAGCTTGAGTTAGGTGACACATTACACTATGGAACAGCACAATGGGATGCAAGATCCCTTCCTGTTTGGGTTTAGTCAGGTTCAATGCTCCAAACTCAGCATAGCCTGCAAAAAGACATTTGAGATAGGGGTGGAGGGTTTCTCTTGTCACTTTCCCCTGAGAGCTAAACAAGACAGAAACTTTGCTTTTTTCTGTACCTGGGCTAACAGGATCCCAGAGACTGGGTCTGTTTGTGCTGAGAGAGGGGAACAGGCAATGCCACCTTTTCTGGCACAGTGGTGTCAATCCAACTCGGCGTCCACAGCAGCTTTTAAGGCTGAACTACATAGGAATCCCCAAAGACAGTCTAGAAACTTGTTTATTCGATTAATTCAATCTTTCTTACTTCAGGTTGGTATTGGTCTGCAGTGGAAGATCAAGATTTGAGTCCAGTAGCACCTTAAAGACCAGAAAAAAAATTTCAGGGTATAAGATTTCAAGAGCCAAGAGGTATCTTGAAGGGAGCTTGACTCTTAGAAGCTTATATCTTGGGGAATTCTGTTGATCTTTAATGTGCTATGGGACTTGAATCTTGCCTTTCTTGTTGAGATTCAAAATGGATTACAACATTGTAAAATAATGCAAACTACATCCAATAAACAATGCAATATGGTTGGGAGGGAGGAACTAAAAACTGTTTGCAGTTTTTCGGACTAAATGACAAGACTTCTTATTTGTCTTTGCGGAGTTTAGTTTGTTTTGTTTTTTTGCAATGACCCTACTTATTCAAACAGACTTGAGGTGAAGCAGTTGTATAACCTGCTTCAGGTATGCAAAATCTATTACTATACCCCAAACTTGTCAAACATCAGCACATTTAGGGTGGTCAGTTGCAGAGAAGGTACAATCCACTTGTATTTTTCATGGTGGTTTTAGGAAAGGAATTTTATTATGCAGGAGTAATTAAAACTGACCTTCCTCAGATACCTGTTTCTATACAACTAAGATACAGGAGCCAAGCCCTCTTTTAATTTGGTCACCCTAATAGGTTTTTTGGCCCTAATGTGGCCACCTCTGCTTTGGGAAATCCCTGGAGATTTGGGAGGTGGAGCCCCTGGAGGGTGGGGCTTGGGGAGAAGAGGGATGTCAGAGGGACAGAACGCCATAGAATCCAGCCTCCAAAGCAGTCATTTTCCCTAGGAGAACTGATCTCTGATACTGATAGCATAGAACTGATAGTATAGGGTAGCCAGATCCCCTGGGGTCCAAACCGGAGGATGAGAGTGTCTGGGGAGGGCGCACTTAAGGGGTACTTACCATGAACGAGCGCAAAGTAGGGTTGCCAGTCTCTAGGTGGTGGATGGAGATCTCCTGGAATTACAATTGATCTCCAGGCCACAGAAATCAGTTCACCTGGAGAAAATGGCTGCTTTGGAGCCATTTGGAGGGTGGACTCTATGGAACTGTATCATGCTGATGTCCTTTCCCTCCCCAAAACCTGTCTTCTCCAGGTTTCACCCCCCCCCCCAAATTTCCAGGAATTTCCCAACTTGGAGCTGGCAACCCTAGCGCAAAGTGCCCACATGCTCTGGAGCCTGTGGGCACTTTGACATCATTCCTGGCACAACTGCACAGGGGCCTTCCCCTAGTTGTCGTGTCAGGAATGACATCATTCCTGGTATGGCAACAAAAGCTCTGGACTCGAGCATGCTCTAGAGCTCCCAGGCTCGTTCCCCACACCCTACCCCCGCCAGCCAGGTAAGAGGTAGTGGGGGCAGAGGGTGGGAGCATGGGATCTCTTGCTCCCACCAGTGGACTGTGAATCCTACTGTAGTCTAGAGATCAGCTGTAATTCTGGGAGAACTTCAGCCCCCACTAGAAACCCTATGGGTCGAGCAGAAAAACAATTAGTCTAGCCATGCACACAAAAGGCAGGCCACTCTATCATGTATCATGGGCTGTTAGGAATAACAGCATCTGGTATGATGTTTTAAAAATTGTGAGGCTGGTAGATCTCACAACAAAATAGTGTTACATTGTTTGAAATCTGCATGCTCTGTGCCTAGCCGTTTCAAATATATTTTGTTCTGCGGTATTAATTTGCTAGCCTCTTCCTTAAATCTCTCTCATATTTGCAGTTACAGTTTAATCTACTGATATTATGCTAATGTTTCAATAGAAGGCTCCTGAAATTGGTTTCTTTTTTAAAGGGCCTCTGAAAAATGTGCTGGTTTAGGCTGTTTATACCCCCTCCTCTTAAAATAGAGACAGTAGTTCTTTGTCACAGTGGTCAAATCAGACGTGATTTATTTGGTATACAGGAAACTAACCCAGCAGGGAACTTGGGGTGTTGCTGCTTTTCTGAAGTCATTTGAATAACGGGAGGGACAGAACACTGGCAGCGTTGCTTTGGAGCAGAGCAGAATGAATTTACTCAGCAGATAAGGTGCTTTTGTTTCTGATGCTGTGCTTAAAGACCAACTAGATTTCCAGGGTATGAGCTTTCAAGAGTCAGAGCTTATTAACAGACCCTGGAGATCTGGTTGTTCTTTAACATGCTACTGCCCAAAATCTTGCTCTTCTGCTACAGACCAACACAGCTACCCACCTGAATCTGTCTTCTTTACAGAAAGAGTCATAACTACAAATGCATTGCTCTGTCCAGTTTCTCCAGTTCACTATGTTCTGGTGCCTTGCAGCAGCCAACTTATAAAGACATCTGGAGTTGGAGGAAGTACTGCAGAAATGCATGCTTCTACTGCTTCACATGGATGTTTCTTTTAAAATCAGCACCGTTGGTTGTGTTGCCTCAACTTGCCTGCCCACCCTGCCCCCCAGTTCTGTCTCTGTATTGATAGATGTTGCAAAAATAGTGTGACTCTCCAGTATTTTCTCTTGGCAAGGAAACTGAATGGCTGTCCCTGGAATTAGGGATGTGGGGAATAAAACAGAACTATTTAATGTGCTAACAATACATGGCATATCAGAGTGTAAGAGCACGTTTTAGGGAAGTGATTGGCAACCTATGGCTCTTGAGGCCAATATGGCTCAGTATGGACCCAATATATAGTTCCTTAAAAACAAAAATGAAATCTTAAATTTAACTATATTATATTGGAGGGGAAGGTGTGAGAATAACCAGTATATGAATGGAATGGCAGAGATATTTTATGGGACTGAAGGGCTTCTTAGAGATGCTTTAGAGAAAGGGAAATGATAGAGGTGAACAGTTGCTAGTAATGCAAGTATGAACCATGTACAGATTTATGCCAGTGCAGTAAAATAATCACACAGGGTGCTCCTGTGGATATTTATTACTTATTGGAATATCTCATGTGTGCCCCCTCCTAAGAAATGATTCTTATCAACCAGTGTATGTGGGCTGCAGAAATATTATGGATTATTCATCAACACGTCAAGGATCAGTAATGTTAATTTGTGTATTTTCAGGTATGCAAATTGGTTTTTGTTATGATCTTTACTTTCCTTGGGGTAGATTTTTCCTTTAATCTTTCCCTTAACACCCTCTGGGTAGTTTGCTGCCACCAGGAATATTGTATTCCAATATTTTTTATTTAAGTTTTCCCTTTTGGTAACGTTCCCAAGCGTCAGGCTCCTTTGTGGTTCTATGTGGCCCTGAGGATAGGAATGGGATATAGCAATGACCGCTACTCTGGGATATAACAAAACAGAATAAACTTTTATTTAGTCAAGAAGTGTATCAGTTTCATAAAAGTAGTTCTTGGTTCTTAAAGTTACTTCATTTACTCTCATTCACACAGATCTCTTCTAAGGCTTCACACACAGTTAGCCTCTTTCTCCAGCTCAATATTTCTCTTACAGAAATGCTTAAAACTCCTCAGGCAGCACACAGCTAGCCTCTCTTTCTCTGACTCTCATTCACAGAAATATTAAACCTGCTCAGGGAGCACACAGCTGGCCTCTCTTTCCCTGACTGAGTGTCCTTTCACAAACATGCTCAGTTCAGGTTCCACACAGGTTATATTTCTCTCATAAATACTTCAGTATACTCAGGCAGCACACAGCTGGCCTGCTTTCTTCTGACTCCAACTTTTCTCTCTGCCCTGTCAGTCTCAGACTGAATTCACTCCGCCAACACACTCTCAGTCATCAACCAATCGTATCACTCACTCATCCCTCTCTTACCCCCTCTCTTCACCTAGCTCAAACCAAGGCTTTAAAGATACATGCACACATTTACTTGAAATCATTACAGTTTTCTTATACTGGTTTTCTGTTAATTTCTTCCTCTGAATTTTGGCATAGTTTTCCTGCTAGTGTAGCATAATGGTCAAGTAACTGAACTGCGATGCAGCACTTTTCTGGTTCAAATTTCACTACTGTTATGAGCTCAGTAGGAGGTCTCAGGTAAGCCACTCCTGGCAGCCCCAGCTCCCCAGCTGTATTGTTGGGATAATAACACTTTGTTCACCACTCCAAGTGGCCACTAATCTGTCCAAAAGAATGGTATACAAGTGAACTGTTAAATGAACTGTTGTTATAATTATGAAAGACTGCAAACCTACCTGTCTTGGGTGCTCCTTTGGATAAATGACATGACTGGTTGCAATTGTGTGTCATGTGCCCCTTGTTTTACTTTTGATCCAGGATTTCTGTAGATGGAGCTCCACTGGGAAACATGGTGGTAGGGACACTATACGTTCTAGGTGTCTTGTAAACATCAGTCACTTCATGTGTGTGTCATTGTGACTGCTGGTGTTGCTTAATTTCAGAGCTTGTAAGCCTTAGCGTCTAAAAATTCACCAGAACTTTGACAGGCCTCTGGTTGTATTAGAAGCCTTGCATGCCTAGGAGGCATGTCTTCATGGGAGCTTTCCACCAGTCCTCTGGTTCAGCCCTTTAATGTAAAGCTAGGAGCAGGAAACAGTCCCTAGAAAAACAGATGTTTCAGGGCATGGATGGTCTTGCACACTAAGAGTCTCTCTACACAAGACATCTTACACAGGATGCTCAAGTGTAGGGAGACAATGTTAGCTGGGAAGCATAGTTTTAAAAGACAGAGCTGGCAGAAATCACTCCTCAGAGAGTTTGTTAATTTCATCTTCGCCTCCTGAAGGCTCTGTCAATTTCACCTCCCCTTTGGAGAGGCAAAGATAAAATTAACAAACTTTTAGAGGAGTGCTGGCTCTGTCTTTTTAAAGTACCCACCTGTAGAGAGATGAAATTGACAGAGCCTTCAGGGAGGTGAAGATGAAATTTACAAATCCTCTGAGGAGCAATCTCCACAGGCTCTTGGACTTTTAAAATGATACTTCCCAGCTAACATTGTGTCTCCCTACACTTGAGCGTCCCCATGTAAGATGTATTATGTAGCAAGACTCTAACATAACTCCTTTTCCTCGTGTGAGGTGCCCACTATTCCTAGCATAAGCTATGTGTACAGATTGTACATGCTTGTTTAGAAGCTTGGGAGACCTGTTAAGACTTTCTGTAAATTCTTAAGTGATATTGAGGACCACCATTTAGCATTCAGCCCTTGTATCTTTAATGCTATTAACAGGTAAGAACAAGTAGAAGAAGGCCTTGTGAAATATCAGTATATCTAATTCTCAACATGGCTAAAACTGTGGAAACTTAAACCCAGAGATTGGAGCCATAACGAGACAAGTCAGATTGGTCTACAAACCAGAAAAATGCCCCAGATTTGCAGAAATATCTGAAAGATTAAAAAACAGGACAGTTAGCCCTCTATAGTAGAAACAGCTCCTATAGCTTTAAGAAATCAATGCCATTGTTAGGCAACCACAACAGTATTGCTGGCCTTCAAGTCTTGGTTTCTGTCAGCAAAAGGCAGGGGGAGGAAGCAGACCCTTTAAGGGAGGACTTATTGTGGCCAGGCCTACCAGCAACCATTGGGCAACTTGCTACCATGTGACTTGCATGACTCACCCAGACTTAACTGCTTGCTAAGTTGAACAGCAGCCATCCCACTAAACGTTCTGTGGTTGGAGTTTTAAGATCAGGATCTGAGAAAAACAGTTTCAGATCTCCACTCTGCTATGGAAGCTTGCTGGGTGACTTCAGGCAAGTTAACAGATTCTCAGCCCAACCTCACAGGATTGTTCTGAGGATAAAAAAGGAAGAGAATGTTCTAAAATGCTTTGGGTCCCCATTATAGTGAAAGGCAGCATGTAAATGAAGTAAATAAATAATAAATATAGCAGATAAAAAGAAGGTAGGTTGATGGGTAGGGAGGACAGAAGGAAGCTGAGAATATGGGAAGGAAATGCCAGGAGGAGGGAAGGAGGAAATAGTGCAGGGAAGGCAATACAGGGGAAATGAGGAAGCCTTAGCAAGTCCTTGTGGGTTCCCTACCATGCAACTGGTCTGGGCTCAGCAGCCAGCTCTGCAGAACTGGGCCATAATTTCCTGGGTAGAGGTTGCCAGGGGGAGAGAAGGAGGGCAAGCTGAAAACGAGGAGGAACAGGTAAAGGTAGGTTGGCTGGTGGGTGAAAGGAAGCAGAAAAAAAGAGAAGCTATCAGGACTTCAATGGAAGGGAAAGAGGAAAGAGTAGGGGAAGGAGAAACTATATGTCACTCATAAGTCTTTGCAGGTTACACGCTTGTATGTTCTGATCATGAGTGAGAGTTCAGGTTTCACAGCAAGGGTCAGTTTTAAATAGCAAAGAAAAGTATAAGAAAAATTGTTACAGTTACTCATTAACAGCTTGCCATAATCAGAGGTGCTGCAGCAGAATAGTTGAGCCAGTTTGGTGTATTGGTTAAGAGCGTGGGACTCTAATCTAGAGAGCCGGGTTGGATTCCCCACTCCTCCACTTGAAGCCAGCTGGGTGACCTTGGGCTAGTCAGGGCTCTCTGGAGCTCTCCCCACCCACCTCACAGGGTGTTTTGTTGTGGGGATAGTAATAGCATACTTTGTAAACTGCTCTGAGTGGGCATTAAGTTGTCCTGAAGGGTGGTATATAAATCAAATGTTGTTATTATTATTAAAAAGCATGTGCATACTGCCTAAATGACATCCTTCATTCTGATCATCACACTTTTTTCCCCTATTATATTTTTGAAGAATGGAAACCCAAAAGTGATCCCAAGTATTGCTAACTCTAGACAGGAGTTATTTGACATTAAGATACTTTAGCCCATGCTGACCTCATTCCACCAGCACTGTGTGGGGAGGGACAGGTGGGGAATTGCAGAACCCAGCTGTGCAATACGGTTAACGCCACCCAGTGAGATTCCAACCAGACTGGGGATTCCAACCTGAATGTCTCCCATCTCCTAGTCCCACACTGGCTTTAATTTTCAAGAAGAACTCTTTGCTCCTTGTGAAAAATTAAGTGGTCAACAGCAGCATTCAAAGAAATGGACCAGTATGCAAGAATGGAAGCCTTGCAATGGGTCTTGTGTGTTGAGCTGGAAAGTGAACAAGTAATTACACTCTCATTCCACTTTGCTGTAATTTAGAAATGCCTGAGAGGGCAAGATTGGGACAAGACCTTTCTTCTTTGATTTGGATGACAGACTGGAAGTGTTCAGGGGTGGTCAGCTGCACTGCTGTCCAAAACTAAGAAGCAGTCTTTTCATAACACATGTGTACTCTATGATTAGCCCATATGAACTGGAACTTTGCTTTGACTATTTGCCTTGTGTATTTTATAGGAGTGTAAACAGCATTGGCTCTGTTTCTTTGAAACCGACCCTTGTTGGGATGTGCAGGATCTGGCAGGGGAGGGTTAAGTGGGTGTGGATGACTCCATCAAGGCTGGTGAGGAGGCACAGTGGTTTATATGCTAAGTCTCTAGTCGTGTGTTCAGTTTATGAAAATGTATCTTTACTCAAGTCTAATGCAATAGAGGAGGGAGATTTCTAGGATTTCTTGCCTGTCCATTTTCTTGCCTTCCCTTCCCAAAACAGCGTGGCTTGGTTAATTAGTTAGTAAAACTAAACATTTTCTGAAAGCAACCTATAAATTCTAAGTTGATTCCTATTGCCTTTGTTCTACCCTAACCTCAAGCCCACTACTTCAGGTGCAATGAGTGTGGACCCACCCTATGTTGTCATTTGATGTAGAAAGAAAAAACAAGTGCAGGAAGTAAGTGTGGGAAGGGCGGGTTAGAAATGTAATAAATAATAACAATTTAAAAAATCTAGTCAGACCACTCATCAGATATGCCAGCCTAATCTGAAATGGGTGCAGGGTCCTGGGTTCTAGCTAAGATAGTTAGCACTTATAGTTTCTCTGTTGTGAATGCCGCAAACGCAGAGGTTGCCAATCTTGAGGTTGGGCCTGGAGATCTCCCAGAATTACAACGGCCGTTTAGAATACAGGGATCAATTCCCTGGAGCAAATGGCTGTTTTGGAGGGTGCACCCTATGGCATTATGCCCCATTGAGGTCCCTCCCCTCCTCAAACTCTGCCCTCCCCAGGCTTCACTGCCAAATCTCTAGGAACTTCCCCAGCAACAGTTGGTAACCTTAGCAGTGGATCTTTCACATAGGACTTTCATAAACACTCACCTCCATCAGCCACCATTTCCCCTACAATTTTCCCTGGCTGTGCCACCAGAAGGGTCCATTGGGGCTTATTTTTTAAAAAAGATTGAAATTTGCTACATTGTCTCAAATTTATTACAATTTATGAAATTTTATTTTTCAAGGAACACCGGGAATTCAAAGAAACTAGTAGATTGTGAAAATAGATTGTCAGAAGTGGGGGACCAGCAAGGAGAGAAGGAAGAGAGAAAGGGGGGAGAGGCTATGGGGGTACAGGGAAGAGGAAGAGGACATGGTGGGAGAGGGAGACATGAGATGCCCCCTTCTTCTTCCCTGTCCCCCCATAGCCTCTCCCCCTTTCCCTCTTCCTTCTCTCCTTCCCACCCACCTGCCCCTTGTCTTTACCTTTCTCCCCCCACCCTGCCCAGCAGTCTCTTTCTATGGCCCAGTTGCATTGTAGGGAACCTGCAAGGACTTATGGGAGTACTTCATTTTTTCGGCATCCCCTTCCCATGCCCTCTTTCCCTCCTGGCAGCCTCCATATGCTCCCCTTTCCCTTGATCCGTCTCTCCTTCAAACCCACTAAACAACTTATCTTTTATCTGCCTCCCATCTTCATTGATATTTATTAATTTACTTCATTTATATACTGCTTTTCTCCTCAATGGGGACCCAAAGCAGTTTACATCATTTTCCTTGCCTCCATATTGTCCAGAGAGGTAGGTAAGGCTGAGTATGTGTGACTGGCTCAAAGTCACCCTGTGAAATTCTGGAGCAGAGTGGTGATTCAAACCTGCATCTCTGAAACTCTAACTATTACACTAGACTGGATTTTGTGGGGTGGAGGGCTGCTGTTGAACAGTAGCAAGTAGCCAGGCCTGGGTGAGTCATGCAAGTCATGTGGTAGCAAGTCATCTGGTGGTTGTTTCTGGGTCTGGCCTAGGGTTCCCAAGTGCCAGCCAGTGGTGGGCAAACTCCTAGTAGTTTGCCCCTTTGCCTGGCAATTACTAGTAATCAGTGGGTGTTGGCAAACCATGATCACTGCCACCTGGCAGGCAGCCCAGACAAGTGCATGGTATGCACATTTCTGACTGGGTGCAACTATGTCACTTCCTGAAGCAATGCCATCATGCTGTCCGCAGGAGTGCTCCCACAATTCGTACAGGGTTGATTTTGGCCCCAAACAGGCTGATTCTAATCTGCTTATTGCAAAGTACAAGAGCACTCCTGCAGCCAGTGTGATGACGTCACTATCAGAATTGATGTCATTGCACTCTGACCGGGAGCACGCACGTGAATGAAGCCTGGTAAGTACCACCCCTCTCCTGCAGGGGACCTGGTAACTATAGATTGGCACCAATTAATCCACCCTGAAAGACCAAAACAGCCCTGGAAAGGGCCCTGCCCCCTCCCCTGCCTTTTACTGACAGAAACCAAGCCTGGAATGCTGCTAAACTGTTATGGTTGCCTAGCAACAGCCTCTGAATCTGGTTAAAGGTATAGTCATGCTTTCTATCATTTTGAGGTTTTTCAAAACTCCACAACGTATTATTTTTTTTAGATGTCAGATTTTTCTGCAAACTGGAGCATTTTTCAGGGGTGTAGTAAAACCTGTCTTATCCATTCATGCCTCCAGTCTCCAGATCTAAGTATCCACAAATCAGGGCCGTTTGGCTGTTAGTATACAAAAAAAAGTCATTGCAGTATAGCACAATAGCAATTACCGATTTTTTTTTTAAGGCCTCAGCGGTGAGAGGGGGTGGGGAACGGCAACCACAGTGGGTTGAGGCAAGGAAAATGGTTCTGATGTGGTGATGGGACCTTCTAAAACCCATGCATTCCAATCCATATGACTTGCTATTGTTCTTGAACTGCATTCTTTTCAGAAAGATAGTACCAAACCAGGCACGAAAGAGAACAGATCAAAGGTATGGAAAACTTAGAATGTGAATAATTAGAGGACAACATTAGGTGGATATTCCAAAAAGAGACCTGCTGCATTTTGAAAGCTAAGGTAGAGAAAAACATTCCTTTGGATACAGCGCTAGTGAGATGGAAAAAAACCCAAGTCCCTGTTCAACCTATAGGAGAAAGACAGATGGGGAGAAAATATTACCCCCATCCAGACTGGGCAAGGACTTGGTTTTTTTATCTTGCTATAAACCATAGGTGTAAACTACGGGGGGGGGCTGAGGGGCTCGAGCCCCCCCGGATTTGGCCGGGGGGGCTCAGCCCCCCCGGGCAACTGGAGAACTACATGGGGGCTGAGGGGCTCAAGCCCCCTTGAATTTGGCCAGGGGGGGCAAGCAATGACAAACTCAGTTATAATGGCAGATGAAGCACAGGACTGTCCACCCCTCCTATTTATATTACAATTTCCATGATTCTTTGGGGCTTTGTTCCTGTTTTTTGCTCTTATATTTTTCTGTGTTTATTAAGAATTTATCATTTTTAAAAGGAGTTGTAAGTTTATATAAACAATTTACAAATAAATGCTACAGAAGAATTAAGAGACTCTGATAGAAGATATATGATTTTGAAAATTAGACTCCTGGAAGGCAAGATTTTCACACTAGCAACAATATATGTGCCAAACAATGCAAGAGAAACATTTTATGAAAATGTTTTCCAATCCTTTTTTGATTTTCAAGCAGGTAATGATCTTTGGAGATATGAATGGGGTAATGGATCTAAAAAAATGATAGGTGAAAAAAACCAAAGAAGGCAAACTTCCCAAAAATGTGTAAAATTCTATGGAAATGTTACAATTGGAAGATGTTTGGAGGATCAAAAATCTGAATACTGGACACTATACTATCTTTTCTGACAGACGCCAAACACATTCAAGGATTGATATATACTAGATATTAAAAAACCCTGAGTTATTTATATTTTTATTATATGTTTACTCTTTCATTTCTTTTTCTTTTGATGTAATTATAATTGTGCTGTCATTTTTATTTTATTTTCTCTGCTCTGCTTATATTTATTAAAATAAATTTTATATTAAAAAGAATTTATACACTGCCTTAAAATGCCTATGGCTATGGCCAACACTAAGTAGTTTAGGCCTTAACCTTAGGCTGGCTCCACCCACTTTCAATGTAGCAACAGTCAGATTGCAAGGCCTCTGTTGGACATAATTGCAACATAATTGCTTGGCTCCAATTTACATTTTTAAAAAAATGGCCCACACACTGCAAACACTCAGTCTACATTATAATTCCCCAAAAAGGGGATGCCAAAGAGTGCAGCAACTATTGAACTATTGTGTTAATTTCCCATGCAAGCAAAGTGATGCTCAAAATTCTACAGCAAAGACTCTTACCATATATGGAAGAAGAAATGCCAGTTTTCAAGCTGGATTCAGAAAAGGAAGAGGCACCAGAGATCACATTGAAAATTTACGATGGCTAATGGAACAATTTCAGAAGAACATCAGCTTGTGTTTTATAGATTACAGAAAAGTTTTTGTCTGTGTGGATCATGAAAAGCTATGGAGACTATTAAATGGGGGTGCCATAACATTTGATTGTTTTGATGCGCAACCTGTACTCAACAAGAGGCTACTGGAAGCAGAGAACATGGAGAAACAGAATGGTTTCCAGTTGGCAAAGGTTTCGGACAAGGATTCATATTATCTCCCTACCTGTTCAACCTCTATGCAGAGCATATCATAAAGAAAGCTGGATTATATCTAGAAGAAGGTGGAGTGAAAACTGGTGGAAGGAACATTAACAGTTTGAGATATGCAGAAGACACCATGTTACTGGCAGAAAATAGTGAAGACTTGAAACAACTACTGATGAAGGTTAAAGGAGAAAGCGTTAAAGCAGGATTACAACTGAATATCAAGAAGAAAAAAGTAATAACTACTGAGGAATTACACAATTTTAAAGTTAAGAATGAGGAAATTGAAATTGTCCAAGTTTTTCTATTCCTTGGCTCAATCATCAACCAAAAGGGAGAAATCAGAAGAAGATTGAGATTGGAAGAGCAGCTGTGAGGGAGCTAGATCCCTAAAAATAAAGATGTCTCTCTGGGAACCAACATCAAGATAATCCAAACGGTGATATTCCCCATTACTATATATGGATGTGAAAGCTGGAGAGTGAAGAAAACTGACAGGAAGAAAATTGATTAATTTGAAATGTGGTGCTAGATGAGAGTTTTGCCAATACCATGAACAGCCAAAAAGACAAATAAGTGGATACTAGATCAAATCAAGCCTGAATTCTCCCTAGAAGCTAAAATGACAAAACTGAGGCTATTGTACTTTGGTTACATCATGAGAAGATAAGACTCTCTGGAAAAGTCAATAATGCTAGGAAAAGTAGAAGGCAGTAGGAAAAGAGGAAGACCTAAAACGAGATGGCTTGACTCAATCAAAGAAGCCATGTCGTCCAGTTTGCAGGATCTGAGCAAGTCTGTTAATGATAGGACATTTTGGAGGTCATTCATAGGGTTGCCATAGGTCAGAGGCAATTTGATGGCACATAACAACAACAACAAGACTTCGCTTCTAACGCTGTCCCTTTCTTCAAGTTTCAGAAGAGGAGAAACCAGAAAGTTAGAAAGATAGACAGGTCAGGGCATCTGTTTACTCCTTGAACTATCATTTGTTGTGTAGATAGTTAATCTCAGGAACAGATTGGTAGATAGGAATTTTCTCTCCACTTTCCTATCAAAGTACGGAAATCCTATAATAAAGAACTCTTACTTCTTTTCTAAAACTAAGGCAAGTAGAAGTTTGTTATTTTCTCTTTCTCTTTTACACTGACACCAGCCAGCATGCTCCAACCACCCATCATCACGTTTTCTCTGCAATCAATGCTACTCTGTTAAAGAATAGTTTCTGTTCCTTTTAATAGGTAAAATGAGTCTCTGTGTTACTTTTCAGTTATTTTATCATTACATTGTATTTTGGAAATGGAGCACTGGGAAGGGGTAGACCTGTTACCTTGCTAAAATAGCTTTGTTTGTTTGCTTGCTTGCTGTTTTTTTGTGGGGGGGGGCTGGGTGTGGGAGAACAGTTAGTTTTTTCATGGTAGTGTGTGGGGGTGTTTCAGCCACTCCTAAGCTCCTCTTTCAATTTCCATTCCATTTTTAAATGGAGAGGTGGTATCTATTGCCGAAAAGTACAATTCCTAAAATGGCAGCCTGAGTGCTGTCTCTCTGAAACAATGAAAAAGCCCATCTGCATGAACAAGATTTGGGGTGGGGGGATGCAAATCAGAGGCCTTTTAAAAAATTCCTTATGCCCCGTGTGCAACCCGGAGAGAACATTGGCAAGGAATGTGCACTTAATTATGTGATTTTGTTAATAATGTGTTCTGAATGTCTGTTTTTAAGGCGGAGTTTTAAAGCAGTGTGCTAAGAAAGCAAGGTACATACAATCCTAGGTAGTATAACTATGAGTTTTCTTTGGGGTCGTGATTAGCACTGTTCTGAATTGCCTCAAAATGTGCTTGTACTCACTTAGTGGATATGAGTTTGAAATGAGAAGAAAGAGATTGCTATTACTCTGAACTCTGCACATTGCTCAGAAATCGAGTGCACAGCAACTGTTTTGTATTCTGCCCTGGTTCAAACTTCAACCACACATTTACCAAGTGAAGGCATCTGCGATGCCACAATTTAGTAAATTTCAGTACTAAGTCACTCTTATGAATAAGGCAGAATCAAGACTCCTGTAAATGAACGTCCAGGAAGACTTAATTTTTTTTCCCCTACAGGCTTTTCTGTGTTGACTTTCTTAGTGTCAAATTTGTGACCATTAGTTTGTCCTATACACATGTCATGTATATTTGTAAATCTTAAAGTGACTATCCTAAAAGTGAATTTCAAAAACAGAACAGAGAGGGAGATTGCTGAGATAGCACTATAACCACTGGCCAACTCCCACCTCTTCCTAGGTTTGGCCCAGCCTGGGGGATTGTTAGGAGGGTCCTCATGGGTGCCTGGGTCCCCCTAAATTTGTGGGGAGCCCCTCCCTAAATCCTCCATGGCCCCGCCTCCATAGATGGTGGCAATGGAAGCCCCTCCCTGTGAAGTCATTGGCTCCACCCTATGATGACACTGGACCCCGGTTCTTTTAAGGACCGGATATAGCAGTGCCTCTGGCCCAACCCCAGCCCCCCCTGGGAAATTGGAAAGTCTACACCCCTGCTATAAACCACAAAAGTTTATGCAGGAATAACATTTTGTTAGTCTTTATGGTCTTGCAAAATTTTATTCTTGTGGCAACAGACAAACATGGCTACTCCAGACCAATGTAAAGGAATTGCATATGTGCAGAGTCCTTGCCCCTTAAAAAGACTCATAAGTTGCTAAATGTAGCTAAAGAATAAAGGTGCTGTTTAAAATAATAAAAAATATTACAGGATAGGAGGGTTGAGTGCTTACACTCAATAATGGTGTTGGCTTCACTTTTCTTTCTCTCTCCTTACAGTCACATGATAGCAGCCACATGATGTCAGTTATGAGGGAACAGCCTAGAGTGATGTATGGCTAGTTGTAGCAGCTGTGGCTGTTTAGATGCCCTGTGGCAAAGCAATGATACTTTAGGATTTTGCCCATAATGGCTCATGGCTTGTTAAATGTCACTGCAGGAGTGCGCCCAAAGCCTGTGCATGTCAAAAGATCAAAGAAAGTTCTCGGCGCTACATGGGCACATTGTGCCCATTGTGGTGTTTTCACTTGCTTCTCCTGCATTCCAGATGACATGCCTGGTGACTTTTGTCAAACAGATTTGAAGGAAGATATCAATTTACAAGTATGCAAGTACTTACACAGCTTAGAGCATCAAACCAAGCAATAGCTCTAATGCCATGGGTGAACGGGGCATCTTCTCTTGTGGAAGGCTTCCTCCAGGCAAGGGAAGGAGTGGCAGAGCTGCATGAAGCTCTGAGCATTCCCATGCATATTAATTATGGAGATAGTACTTTCCTTGCATTGGACTTGACTCCCTCCCCTCCCCACAAAAGAGAAATAGGAGACTGTTCAGGAGGACAGAGTTAACCACAGTTCTAAAATTGCAGTGTGTGAGAAAAGAAGGACCCAATCCATATTTCCTTAGCCTTGTGCCCAGCCCAAATCACTATTCTGTCAGCCTCATACCTGTCTTTTCTCCCACATTTTGCAATGAGAGGAAATACCGCTTTGTTCCATTCTATCCTTTCCTCCAGAGAGCTCCAGGTAGTGTACAAGGTGCTCTACTTTTATCCTCAGGATCATCATGTGAAGTGTGTAGGGTTGAGAGGGGGACTAAGGTCAGCCCCAGTGAACTTCATGGCAAAATGTAGGTCTCCACTTACTTTTCTGGGCTGTTCTATAGATGATTGAAATAGTACAATTAAGTACTTTGGACACTCTCTAAAATGACAAATTTTACACTATCCCATCTCATAGAATTTTGTCAGATGAGTGAATCGAATTCATTCCATATCAACTTCTGAGGGAATATGCTGACACAGCTTTAATATTGACTATTCTGGTAATGAAAGTCTTGGAGGATAAGAATATATCAACTTTAGGAAAGAGTTTAGAAAATCTATATGTATTGTATAAAATGCTATTTTTATATTTCTTATACTTGTTCCTCTCATAATATAGCAAATTTATGGTCAATAGATTAAGAGCAGACCACAAAGCACTGCTTCACACAATGCATAATTTAATTTAAGAAATTTTCTGCAACAAGATATTGTAATGTCCACTAGCTTAAAAAGGCTTGAAAAAGCAGACTACACCATTTAATGGGGCCATTAGCCATGAAAACTAAAGAAAACCTCCATGTTTAGAGGTGGTATACTTTGTATACCATTTTTTGGAAGATACTAGGAGGGGAAGGGGACCTTCATGCCCTTCTTATTCAGTTTATTAAGCTGTTTATACCTCACTTTACTCCTAACGGGAGCTCAAAGAAGCTTACAATATGGCTCTCCCCTCCTCCATTTTATACTCACAGCAACAAACCTGTGAGATAGATTAGGCTGAGAGAATTGGTGGCTCAAGGTCACCCAGTGAGCTTCCATGGCAAAGTGGGGATTCGAACCCAGGTCTCTCAGATTCTAGTCCAACACACTGTCTTGCTGGCTTTTTGGAGACCTCTGTGGCAAACAGGATACTGGACTAGATGGTCTGAACCAACAAGGCTTTTCTTGTATTTTTATCTTTTATAGGAACTCTGTGCAGAAGGCTTGTTGTCTGTTCTTTATTTCAAGGAACAGTTCCTTATTTAATAGGCTGGGTAAACATTCTCTTTAATAAAATACTAATGAAAAAGAAGAGATAAGGTAAAGTTAAGAGGATGGCATGTTCCAGTAGAGTACTGTTAATGTTCTGGCGCACATAATACATCATTTTCTTACAGTCTCACAATGTGTTCCTTAATTCTGGACAAATTTTGTTCAGAATATGCTGGTTCTGGCCCCCAAGTCTGCTGTGCCTTGTACAGCAGTGCATGTGTGATACCTGGCATGTGCGGGCATGCTCTCTCCTGGAGCAGTTCATCTAGACAGATGTGGTGTTGTGCAAGATGGCAAATTGCTCTAGGAAGCTTACATGTGATTTGCATGCCTGGCACTCTCTTGAAAGTGCTTATTGCATCCCCAGAGCGAGCTGACCCAGATAGTGCGTGAGAACAGGCATAGCTTTTTCGCCTCTGGTATCACAGAGGCCAAGGCCAGCCCTGTTGTGGCAGCACCACCCTGACTGACAGGTCTGACACCAGAAACTCTGGAGGTGAATCTTTTCTCTATTATAGCATTTTAATGACAAGTTACGCAGCACCTGTTGAATTTCTGCTTGTCATGCAGTTGGTGGAAGCATAGGAGACTGTCTGACAGCTTCTGGACTTCTGTGCCTTTAATATCTGCACGGAAGGGAGAGGCTGAATGGGTGAAGAGACTCACCACCACTCACTGTTTCATATGTCATTCTTTGTTGGAGGTTTAGTGTTGCACTTACTTTTCTGCTTAATTTGTACCCCACTTTTCTCCTGGGGCAAGGACACCTAAAGTAGTGTATGACGTTTTATCCTCACAACAACCCTATCAAGTAGATTAGGCTGTGAGTATGCCTGGCCCAGGGTTGCATGTCAGGCTGGTGCTTTGGCCCTGGGTCTCCCAGAGCCTGGTCCAACACTCTAACCATGATGCCACACCAGCTCATGTTGTCGATGCAATATTTTTGGATTTGTATCTTGTTGTATTCTGTTTTGCCATTGCTAGCTACCTGGAGTGGTACTTGCGAAGCAGAAATATGGCACATAAATTAACATAAATAAATGAATTGTCCCTCCTGAGGCACTGAGTGAAATATGGGGGGTGGATCAGCACGATGCTCAAGTTGTAGCTGGAAATGCTGCTGTTGAAGTAAAAGGGAGCAGTAGGAGGAGTGAATTCTTGGGATGTGGGAACAAGCAGGCCTTCAGTTAGAAGTAGCCGAAGGGTGCTAATCCCTCATGTGTCCTTTTTGTATGCAGGTGGTAAACTGAAAGAAGAGTGAAATGTCACACAAGAAGAACTCCAGCAGAAAGCATGGCTGGTTTCTGGGTACAGGAAGTTCCAAACTGCTGAGAGCCCGCATTTGGGTAAGTCACAGAAGGCAGGTAGTTGGTAACTGTATCATAATTTCTTCAGCAGTGATCCACTGTTTCCATCTTCTAAACTCTTGTGGGATTTGAATACACAGGAACACATGAAGCTGCTTTAGCACATGAAGTCAGACCAGCAGTCTGCCCTAGTCAGCGCTGCCTGCTTTGGCTGGTACTGGCTCTCCAGCAGCATCTCAGGCAGGGGTCTCTCACCTTCACCTACCACTAGGTTGCCAACATCCAGGTGGGGCCTGGAGCTCTCTCAGAAGCACAACTTATCTCCAGACGACGGAGATCTGTTCGCATGGGGGAAACTGCCGATTCTGAGGGTGGGCTCTGTGGCATTGTGCCCTGCGGAGGGCCCTCCTCTCATCAAACCCCGCCCTTGCTTGGCTCTCCCACTCTCCAAGAATATTCCAGTCTGGATTTGTCAACCCTCCCTACATCTTCCTGGGGATAGTTGAGGATTGAACCTGGAACCTTCCGCATACCAAGCAGATGCTCTGCTGCTGAGCCACAGCCCTTGTTCATTTTGACTTTGCTGTTGGTCTTGGCTTGAAAGAGAGCGTACTGCTGCTTGATCTGCATTGTCCTCTGAAGCATCTGCTGGCAGTCCATAGACCTCCTGGTGCAATCTGCCTTACCACTTTTTTCCTGTGTTCATTCTTGCCAAGATTGCCTGATTTTTTTTTTAAAATCAACAACCCACACATAACACAACTGGAACAAATGTGATAAATTCAGCAATGTTCAACTCACCTGGAAAAGCTTGGAGAAGTCTCATTTTGGCAGAGTACTGAATCTTAGTCTTGGTTATCTTTTGCTACACAAAAGCAAGAAAGAGAGAGACAACCTAGGTTGGATTTGCCCCAAGGCATAGGTGAGTCATGGTACTAAGCAGTCTAATGATTATCATATCAGTAAAACTCAGCCTGTCTCCATCTGATAATTTTCTTGTTGGCAGAGAACAGAGTATCCAATCTTTCCTGATGGACTGAATGTTACCTGTTAACTGGCTCTGACAGGAGGCTAGAGAGAAGAGCTGAAGGGTGGGATTTTCAGAACAATCCATTGAAAAGTCACTCCAGTGTAACCCTATTAATTTGAAATGGGTTTAGACTGGAGTAACTTTACAAGGATTGCACTGTTTGTGACTTCAGAACAATCTGAAGGAAAAAAGAAATAACTTCATGCAAGTTACAGAAGTGGAAAATAGATGAGTGACTGGCTATATGTAGAAATACAACCTATATTTGTTGGAATGTGGGGAAAAGGAGGAGAGTTCTTTTGAGCCTAAGGGGCAGCAACTGTGTTTGTCCAAAGGTCCACCCAGGGCTTTTTTTCAGCCGGAACTTGGTGGAACGGAGTTCCGGCACCTCTTGAAAATGATCACATGGCCAGTGGCCCCGCCCCCCTGATCTCCAGACAGAGGGGAGTTTAGATTGCCCTCTGAGCCTTTAAAAAACTCCCCCCTTGTTCCAGCTGACCCAAAGTGACGTCATTGTGCGGTCCTGAGTTCCACCACTGAGTTCCACCACCTCTTTTCCCAGAAAAAAAGCCCTGTTACTAGGGGTGTGCAAGGAAAAAACTTTCGGCTTTCTTGTTTCGGCATTACCCGAAACAAGATTCTCTACCGTTAAAGCCGAAAGCCGAAACAAGAATCTCTTTCGGCTTTCGGCATTCGGCATTCTTTCGGCATTCTTTCGGCATTCTTTCGGCTTTTTTCTATGGGAAAATGCCTCTGTCTTCCAGGACGCCTGGAGGAGGCATTTTCCCACCGAATAAGCCCACAATTGGTGGAGACCTTCCTCTAACCCTTCTCTAACAACCATCCAAGTTTCAGACAGATTGGACTTTGGGGGGCCATGTTATGGCCCCCCAAAGCAGGTCCCCCCATCCTCCCATAAGAAAGCGAAGGAGCAGCATATTGTTAGCATGCTGCTGCTAATCTTTCTTCATTATTTCCTATGGGGAAAAAATGAAGAGGCAGGCTTCCTTTGCCAGGGGTGGCATTTTGCATGCAAAATGCCCCCTTACCCTCAGGGGCCCTTCTCCCACCCTTCCTCCCACCCCCCACCAAGGCTCAGCCTGCTCCCACTTGGGGGGGCCATTTCATGGCCTCCCCAAGTAGGTGCTCTAATCTCTACCACTGACAGCTGGGGGAGGCTTGTCTTGCCAGGGGTGGCATTTTGCATGCAAAATGCCCCCCAGCCCTCAGGGGCCCTTCTCCCACCCCTCCTCCCACCCCCCACCAAGGCTCAGCCTGCTCCCACTTGGGGGGGCCATTTCATGGCCTCCCCAAGTAGGTCCCCTCAGCCCCCAAAGTCCACCCCTCACAGCCCCACACAAACCCAATTCCCCCCCAGCTGCCACACACAGACCCAAATCCCCCCAGTAGCCCCTCACAGACCCAAATCAACCCCCACCTGCCCCACACCCACCATAACCCCAGGAACAGGCTGGCCTGCCCTCCCCTTTTGGGAACCCCTAAACTCTCTTTCCCAGGGCAGTTCCGCACAGACAAGGGGTGCCACAATGGTGGCAGTGCCAAATCGTCCCTGGGAAAGAGCACCTGCCCTGGCACACAGACAACCACCCCCCTGACCCCCCCCCACCACCTGCAGAGAAGGCTGGCCAGCCTGCCCCATTGTTCCCTATGCTGGGAACCAACCTCCCATCAAAGAAGGGAACACAGACACACAATGATTAAGTTTAAAAAACCTTTATTTTATCATTTTCAAATTACAAGTGGTCAACAAATCACAACATATTACACTTATTGTCCCTCACAGCACAACACAACACAATTAACTACACATCAGAGAATCTTAAAAACAATTTTTCTTTTGAAATGGACAATCTGTAAAGTTTTGAACATTTCCACAGGTTACATAGTAAGCGGGCACAACAGGGCATGGAAACAGAAGCCCACACTAGACAAGATGATCATAATAACTACCAGCCTAATACAACTCTCCCTCCATAACATGACTTATTGGGGGGGGACCACTGCAACAAAATCCCCCCCAACCCTCTGGGGCCCTTCTCCCACCCTTCCTCCCACCCCCCACCAAGGCTCAGCCTGCTCCCACTTGGGGGGGGGGCATTTCATGGCCTCCCCAAGTAGGTGCTCTGCTCTCATCTCTACCACTGACAGCTGGGGGAGGCTTGTCTTGCCAGGGGTGGCATGCCAAATGCCACCCTTACCCTCAGGGGCCCTTCTCCCACCCTTCCTACCACCCCCCACCACATGCATTCCTTGACAATCAAGTAATCTGGAGTTAAATATAATGTGCATGTAAGTCCCTCAAAGACAGAAGCAATATGGAGGTAATGACCCATTTGATTTCCACAACCTCAGACACAATTAGGGATCCGTTTCCCCTTGGTGGGGGATCCCCCACTCTCACCTATCACCCCCTGTCACTGCTTGCCTGGCTGGAAGGGGGAAAGTCAGGGAATGAGCCTTCAAGGTACGCTCCTGGGGCTGCTGCCGTGATGTCACTGATGTCATCTGGCTGCCCTGAGAGTATTCCTGTGCTTTGCAGTGGGCTGATTTGGGCCCTACAGGCCAAAGCAGGATCACTTGTGGCCCAAATCTGCCTGCTGTGAATTGTGCGTGCTCCCCAGCCTTGTGTGATGATCACATCACTTCCTAGAACAGACATCATCATGCCAGAGCATTGCCATGAAATGATCATGCGTGTGTGAACAGACCCTAAGTATCCTGTAGGCTTCAGTGATGGTATAGTCTGTCAGTAATGTTTTCACACACATTATAGAGAGAGAGAGAGACAGAGAAGGGGGGGAGGCACTGAACCTAGATTATTTGTTCTATTTTACTGTCCCCTTCCAAAGCCAGGGTGGCATTGGCACAATGCCCCCCTCCCCCCAGCCAGAGGCTTAGTACCAGTATGCATTGACAGGCCCATGCATCATAGTCCTTTTTGAGACCCAGCCAAGTTGTGTGCCTTTTGGAGAAAAATGTTCAAGTTGCTGGTGGGGGTATGAACAATTTTTAGACATCCACTGTAGTGCAATGGCTAGAGAGTTGGTCTAGAATCTGGCAGACTCTGATTCTGTGCCTTGTAGGCTTGATGGATGTTCTTGGCTCAGCCTAAGCAAACAATTGTGTTGTGTTTTCCAGAGGCAGTCTAGGTGATTTTGGGGCCCTGGACAAATGTTCTGGACGGGGCCCCAGAACCAGTGCCGCCCCACCACTGGCTCCTTGCCAAGGCCAAGCAATTTGGTCACCTAGGCCCCAGATAGAGTGGGCAGGAGTGCATTGTTTCCTTCCTCCCCCCCCCTCCACCCCCTCCAACAACTAAGAAGGCCATCGGTGGATGTAGTCACTCCAATGTGAGGCATGGAGCAGCTGTCTATTGTTAGCCTGGTTGTGATGAGGGTGAAACAAATCAAGGGAGAACAGCAATGTGTAAACCACTATAGGTTCCCATGGGGGAGAAAACCGGGGCATAAGATAAACCTTTAATTTGGTGGGGAGGGGGTATATACATTTTATGTGTATGTGTCTGTATGTTTTATGCATTCAAATCACTTATGGTGTACTTTAGAATTATTGAGCTCCAAAATATCCCAAAAACCTTGTCCATGTATTGCAAACCGAAGTCAATCTACCACATCTAGGGTATTCTTCTTTTCCCTACTGCCTTCAATTTTTCCTAGCATTATTGTCTTTTCTAGTGAACCTTGTCTTCTCATGATGTGACATTAGTCAGTAAGCACTATCATCAACTGATATCTTCAAGGGAGAAAGCAGGCCTGATTTGGTCTGGAGGCCACTTACATGTCTTTTTCGGAGTCCATGGTACATGTAAATTAAAACTTTCTTCCCACTTGACAGTATGAATGCGTTTTCTTCCTATGAGCTTTGTCTAAATTTTACTGTACTGATACTGCTCATTTGGCCAAAAGGCCTGCCCTTGAGCAATGCCACATTAAATACTTCATAATAAAAATATGTTTTTAAAACCATTTAAAAGTGTCTTTAAGTGCCATACGCTGATTTAAAAAAACATAAGCTAAATGTTTGGGAACACAACCAGATATGTGAATGACTGAAATGCAGCCCAATCCCACTGCTACTTAAAATCCATTTTTGATGGAGGTCTGGATTGTCTTACATTGGTGTCATTGGGCTTGGAATCAGGAACCTGGAAGTGTTCCATGGGGGCTACAACTTTCATGCCAAGGCTAAGAGGGTGGGAACGGGATCTCTCTGGGGTGGCAAACTCTGGCCTTGGAAGTTACTGGCAATTTGGGGGTGGGACTTGTGGAAAGGGAAATCTGAGTAGGGATCTCCCCCAGAATCCATGGTCCACATTTGCCCTCTAAAGAGATTGCCCTTGGAAGCAGCCAGTTTCTCTGTAGGGAACAACTCTCTCTAACCTGAACTCAAGCCCAACCAGGAGTTTGGCAGCCCTAGGAAAATTTCTGAAAAAGATGGCAAAGGAGGGCCAGCAACTGATAGAGGCATGGAAGCCCACACCAGGACAGTAGCAGGGGCCTACTTGGGCACAAAGGACGACCAGTGCTCTCATCCCCCATAGTCCACTCCTTACAGCCCCACACAAACCCAGTTCCCCCACCCCAGCTGCCACACACAGACCCAAATCCTCCACTCAGCCCCTCTCAGAACCAAAACCACCCTCAGCTGCCCCACACCCAGTACCCCAGGAACAGGCTGGCCAGCCTGCCCCATTGTTCCCTATGCTGGGAACCAACCTCCCATCAAAGAAGGGAACACAGACACACAATCATTAAGTTTAAAAAAATCTTTATTTTATCATTTTCAAATTACAAGTGGTCAACAAATCACACAACATATTACACTTATTGTCCCTCACAGCACAATACAACACAATTAACTACACATCAGAGAATCTTAACAACAATTTTTCTTTTGAAATGGACAAACTGTAAAGTTTTGAACATTTCCACAGGTTACATAGTGAGCGGGCACAACAGGGCATGGAAACAGAAGATGATCATAACTACCAGCCTAATACAACTCTCCCTCCATAAAACGACTTAATGGGGGGGAACCACTGCAACAGGGTCCAGCAGAACCTATGTCATTTCCTGTGGCTGTGCTTTCAGTTCAGACACACAAAGCTGAACTGGGCACTTCCAAGGCACTGGACAATGGTATTTCTGGAGCAGTTCTGCAGAGGTCTCCCCCCACCCCCACACCAGCCTCAGAATTTACCTGGGAACATCTGCGAGAGATCATCATTGGCCGGTGCCCATCCACCACTCTTCCCGCATCCCCCAACCATGCAAACCCAACATTAACATCAACAATTTTTTTCTGGTTTTTTTTTTTTAAACATGAACATTCAATCAACTTTTAAAAAACATAATCACAACATTTTTTTGGGTTTTTTTTTCTTTTTTTTACATGAACAGAACATCAACTTTCAAAAAACAGTACAACAATTCTTCTTCAATTTTTTTTTTACAAGGATTTCATCTGATAAAAACACCTAAGCAATCCCTATCTAACCTGTTTCTCCCTCCAGTAGCAATCCATGTTTCTGGGGCATTATTTTTCATAATAAATTTGGTCCCACAGGGTCTGTCTCAGTGATGGGAGATGTTTTGAATACCCTGGGGGGGGGCTTTCAAATTGCTGGGTGTTTTCCCTTTGCCACTGGTTCCTAACCACCCTCCCTCTACTGGCCGGTTTTAACTGTATATACAGGGTTTTATACAGGGGAGAGCGCGATTCCAAAGGATTGGACTCACAGAGGATGCAGACCACAAGTTGGGCTCACCTCAGTCACTCTGGAAGTCCAGTCCTGAGAAATCGAAGAGGTGAGAGTTGACCTTCAGGAAGGTCAACTGCTCGACTCTCCATGGGAGAAGGCGAGTGCGATGTGGGCCGACAATGTCGCCCGCATGTGAAAAGACGCGCTCGCTCTCCACGCTCGTCGGAGGGCATGAGAGCAGCCACTGCTCCTTGAGGGAGAGGTCCGGCCAGACCGACTCCTTCCTGGCCCAGTAGCTGAGCGGATCGGTGGAGAGCGACTCGCAGGGCTCCGCGAGGTAGTCCCTGACCATCGCCTCCGCCGGATCCTCTCTCACGGTCCTCACGACCCCAGAGGGGACGAGGGCCCACCGGAACATCTCCATCTCCATTGGCACTCCGGTGGTGGCCTCGGGGGGGGGGGACCTGCGCAGAGGGGGCGTCAGAGGGACCCGCACGGCAGGGCCCCTCTTGCGTCCCCCCTGTCGACAGGCGTCCCCTCTTGGCCTGCCTGCGCCTCACCCAAGAGCAGAGCCCGTCTCTGGCTTGGGTGAGGTTCCCGTCCCGCTCGGCGAAAGTGCCCTTTATGCGCGGGTCACACACGGTCGCCAACATGTATGACTCTTCCTTAGTGAGAGGAGTTAGCCTGGCAGCTATGCCCTGCTGCAGCCTTCTCACTAATGCGCGCACTGCTGGAACAAGGTCAGCACGGGGCGCGACCCGGTCTGCAAGGGTGGCCAGATTCCTCTGGAGCGTGTGCACCAGGGGAATGACCAGACCGAGGGTCGCCGTGTCTGACGAGACCGCCACAGTGAAGTCCTTGAAGGGCTTCAGGACCTCCACTGTCTGGGTGATGGTGAGCCAATCCTCCCGGCTGAACTCACCCACCTGACTCGCACCGCGGTTCTCGGAGAGCCACGCGTGGAGTGCGGCCTTCTGCTCCACCAAGCGCTCAAGCATGGCGCAGGTGGAGTTCCAGCGAGTGCTGACGTCAGTGATCAGAGCGTGCTCTGGCACACCTGTCCTGACCTGTGTCTGGCGCAGTTCGTGCGTGGCCTTCACGCTGCGCGAGAAGTGACCCGTGAGCCTCCGACATTTCTGGACAAGTAACTGGAGTTCACGGGTCCGGGTATCCACGGGTTCCTTCGAGGAGCCCAACCCCAGCGCATCTCTCACCACTAGGTGAAGCTTGTGAGCGGCACAGTAGACGCTCTCTCGGCTCACTAGATGCGCCGCTGCCCTCATGTTCTTGCCACCATCCGTCACCATGCATCCCACGGTGGCGGGTCCCTGGCCTATCCACTCGTCCAACTGTCTTCGCAAGGTGGCAGCGATGTTCTCCGCCGTGTGGGACACGTCGAGCACCTCGGCGTGAAGCAAGGCCTTGCAGTAGCGGGCCTGGCGGTCTCCCATCCTTCCCTGTCTAGCTGTGCTAGGCACCTCCCCCCGGCCCCCACCCAGAACCGACTCGGGTTCCCACCAGTGAGCAGTAAGCGAGAGGTACGCTTGCTGCACACTTGGGCAGGTCCAGATGTCCGATGTGAAGTGCACAGTTCTCCCGGCAACCCGGGACAGCTGTGCCTTCACATGATCCCTGGCAGCCCTGTAAAACGAGGGCACCACCGATCTGCTCAACGACGTGCGAGCAGGGACGGCGTACCAGGGAAAGCAATCTCGGAGCAGCCCTGAGAAGCCGAAGTCTTCAACTACGGAATACGGTTGCCCATCCACTGCTATCATGTTGACGATGTGGCGCATGATGCGCCTGCTCGCCCTCCGGATCCCCTCTCTGGGCACACTAGCGCCCTGCATACCAAGCATCTCCGGGAGAGAGGCTTGGCGTCCCTTTCCTGCAGGTACCCTTAGGGGGAGAGCACCAGAGGAGCCTGCCTCCTTCTGGCTAGCTGGCGGCCGTGCGGCGCCACTCGAACCCTCCTCCCGAAGAAGCACTGCCTGGTGGTGCCTCTTCATATGGTACCTCATCCCAGACGTGGAGAGATGCCACACATCTTTGCCACGGCTGACGCGCTGCCTACAATGCAGGCACAGGGCTGCTCGGGGATCCTCCGCTGTCTGGAAGTGCTTCCAGATTTCGGAGGAAAAGGGCAACCCACGCTTCCCAGGAGAAGCGCTTTCCGGATCACCCTGAGGCACCTCCTGTGAGGTGCTCTGGCCGGACACACCGTGTCCCACTCTCGGCCGGGCAGGTGGGGATGGACGAGGCTGAAGGGGCAGAGATGTGGGCTCTTCCACCACAGTCTCTGCCTCTTCCTCCCGCATCCTCTCCTCCTGCACAGCCGCGAGAGGCCTGCTGCTGGCCTCAGAGGAAACTGGGGTGGACCGCCCCAGGGGGGGTCTCACGGGCAGTTCCTCCAACATCCTCTGGGTCCCTGGGGTGAGCGGGAGCGCAGGGAAAGTCATGTGCTCCGCGCCCATCCCAGGAGACACCACATGCTGCCCCTCCTCCAGCAGCTGGCTCGCAACCACTGGAGGAGGAGGAGCCTCAGCAGCAGGCCCCCGCCCAGTGCCAGCCCCTGCCTCACGCACCCGGGTTGGGGGTGGCCCTCCAGCAGCTGCCTCAGGAAAGAGAGTCTTGCGAACCCTCTTCCTGTCACCAGAAGCCAGGCTGGTGAACGGCAGCAGCGCAGGGGAGGGCCTCCTCCGCTCAGATGGGGGGGCTGCCGCAGCAGTCCCCCTCCCCCTCCCCTCCTCCCCTCTAGATTTCTCCCTAGCCTTTCCCCTGGGGCCCCTCTCTGCTTTCCTCTCTGACATACTTTCCCCTCCCAAAATCTACCCTAACTAATCAGAAAAGATTTGGAAAACAAAGGTCAACTTTGTTTTCAAGACCTAACTAACCTGCTCTAAATCTGTGCTTCTAGTGGCTCTGTGACTTGGAGATGAACAATCAAGTGCCTTTTTAAGCAACCCTATTTATGTCAGGGAACCTGAGCCTGCCAATCAGCTGAATTCCTCTGGAATTGAGCTGGCCCTAAACCCCAATAACAGAGGTGACTAAGCCTTAAACACTCACACACTAGTATGCCCGGGCCGGCCTGGCACCACCACGGGTGCCAGAGATGGGCAGTGGAACCCTAGTTATGGGGGCACTAATGGGAAGCCTATTGACAGCTATTACAAATTTATATATATATATATATATATATATATATATATATATATATATATATATAGAATTCAAACCTAACACTCACTCGCTAATGCTTTCCCTGCTGAGTCCCTATTTAGTTTTTTTTAAAAAAAACTAGGCTTGGTTTCCCTAATAATTATGTTGAGGGCAATTATCCACTGATCACCTACCAACTGGCCTACCTACCTAAGAGACACTATTTAGCGGGACCAATGTATCTGTGGTATGTCGGTGTGGGGTGTGGATGTGGTGTTTTGAAGATGAGCCTCCCCCCTCCCAAGCTAGCAAGAACCCACCCCCAAGCCCACCCAAATGTGAACCCGGACTCGCTCACACTAACACCAGTCCTGCAGTCCAGCGATGTTCAGGCGGTCTTGCAGCTGGTCCTCCTCTCCTCCGCGATGCTGTCAAGAAAATTGGAAATGTTAACAGAGTCAACACCACACGCCGCACACGCAACCCCCAAAATTCAAG
Organism: Eublepharis macularius; assembly: GCF_028583425.1. NCBI lineage: Eukaryota > Metazoa > Chordata > Lepidosauria > Squamata > Eublepharidae > Eublepharis > Eublepharis macularius. The sequence continues at coordinate 84,440,457 of NC_072794.1, read as the reverse complement.
GCCCCGTTGCACAAGCCAAGTCAGCCCCCCCCTGAAAGGCTAGGGCCAACCAGCAGCAAAACAAAACACATCCACCCAGCAGAGCTTCTGGCCTGTGCAGGCCAAAAGCTGGCACACTCATTTTTTAGTCCTGTGAAACAGTAGTTCAAGCCCAGCCCACACTCAAACTTGACAAATGAAACATGAAAGAAAGCAGGCACTGCAATCAATGCTGGCCCCCCCTAACCCCCAAACAATGTCCTCTTGCCCAACCAGAAAATGCCCCCCCTAGCCCAAGCCATAAAGACCGAGCCAAAGCATATGCTCGCAGGTAGGCACAGCAGCAGACATAAGCTCAAAAAACAAATTTTACAACAACCCTACCACTGCAGATGTCCAGCAATGTTGATCCTCCACGCAGAGATCTGCAGGCCGATGTCCACCAAGTGCAGTCCAGTCCAGTCGAGGTCCACCAACGATAAACAACCTGAATGTGAAGCAAAACAGTGAGTGCCAGGCCAGCAAACGGGAAGGGTTACCAAAGCCAAAGCAGCATGCCTGTGTGTGGGCCGCAGGCTGGCACAGTTGATCAGGACGGAGCCTGTTGGAAAGCCTTGCAAGCAGGGGGCCAGACACAGGAAAAAAAGCCCACACCATTCCAGTTTGTGAAGCACAACTGTGAGTGCCAGGCCAGCAACCAAAAAGGGTTACCAAAGCCAAAGCAGCATGCCTGTGTGTGGGCCGCAGGCTGGCACAGTTGATCAGGACGGAGCCTGTTGGGAATCCTTGCAAGCAGGGGACCAGACACAGGAAAAAAAGCCCACACCATTCCAGTTTGTGAAGCACAACTGTGAGTGCCAGGCCAGCAACCAAAAAGGGTTACCAAAGCCAAAGCAGCATGCCTGTGTGTGGGCCGCAGGCTGGCACAGTTGATCAGGACGGAGCCTGTTGGAAAGCCTTGCAAGCAGGGGGCCAGACACAGGAAAAAAAGCCCACACCATTCCAGTTTGTGAAGCACAACTGTGAGTGCCAGGCCAGCAACCAAAAAGGGTTACCAAAGCCAAAGCAGCATGCCTGTGTGTGGGCCGCAGGCTGGCACAGTTGATCAGGACGGAGCCTGTTGGGAATCCTTGCAAGCAGGGGGCCAGACACAGGAAAAAAAGCCCACACCATTCCAGTTTGTGAAGCACAACAGTGAGTGCCAGGCCAGCAACCAAAAAGGGTTACCAAAGCCAAAGCAGCATGCCTGTGTGTGGGCCGCAGGCTGGCACAGTTGATCAGGACGGAGCCTGTTGGGAATCCTTGCAAGCAGGGGGCCAGACAGGGAAAAAAGCCCACACCATTCCAGTTTGTGAAGCACAACTGTGAGTGCCAGGCCAGCAACCAAAAAGGGTTACCAAAGCCAAAGCAGCATGCCTGTGTGTGGGCCGCAGGCTGGCACAGTTGATCAGGACGGAGCCTGTTGGGAATCCTTGCAAGCAGGGGGCCAGACACAGGAAAAAAGCCCACACCATTCCAGTTTGTGAAGCACAACAGTGAGTGCCAGGCCAGCAAACGGGAAGGGTTACCAAAGCCAAAGCAGCATGCCTGTGTGTGGGCCGCAGGCTGGCACAGTTGATCAGGACGGAGCCTGTTGGGAATCCTTGCAAGCAGGGGGCCAGACACAGGGAAAAAAGCCCACACCATTCCAGTTTGTGAAGCACAACTGTGAGTGCCAGGCCAGCAACCAAAAAGGGTTACCAAAGCCGGAGCAGCAGACCTGTGTGTGGGCCGCAGGCTGGCACAGTTGTTCAGGACGGAGCCTGTTGGGAATCCTTGCAAGCAGGGGACCAGACACAGAAAAACAAGCCACACCATTCCAGATTGTGAAGCATAACTGTGAGAGCCAGCCAGAAGAAAGGCACCAAAGACACCCAGCAGAGCTTCTGGCCTGTGTAGGCCCAAAGCTGGCACACTCTTGTTTTAATCTTAAAACAGTAGATCAAGCTTAAAGAAGGCAAGCACAACAACCAATGCTGAACCCCCCCCCCCCCACCATCAAACATTGTCTGCCCGACCTGTCCCCCAGGCCATGCCAAGAATAAACTGCAACACCTTTTTGCAGAGGCAGGCCACAGCAGCACATTGCCCAGCATCAAAAAATTTTTCAAAAATTTTAAAAAGGCCTACCAGGTGTCCTCTCAGGATGTCCAGCAGCACAGTTGATCCTCCAGGCAGATGTCCTCCAGGCTCCAGGTGCAGTGCAGTCTCTCTTCTTCTCCTCTCTCGGTCAGCAGCAGCAGCAACAGAGGTGCTCCAGACAGTCTAGCTCCAAATTTAAACCCCCTGCTGCAGCCTCAGCCAAAGATTTAAATCTATTGGCTGGCATGAAAATACAGCAGAGGGATTGGTGACTCCTAAAGTCCCCCCTCCCCAGCCTTTCCCCACCCACACTCCAAGAGCCACCCTCCTCCTGCTCCCCCTCCCCTACCTGTTAGTTTTGGCGGGAATCTCTGCTGCTTTGCAAATGCAAAGTGCAATGCAATGCTTGCACCTTGCATTTGCAAGGCAAAGCAGGATTCCCTATCCTCCTTTGCAAGAGGGGTGGGGGGTGACAGAAGGAGTGAGTGATTCACTCCTTCTCCCCCCCCTCCCCTCTTCTAAGAGCCTGCAGGAAGCCTTTGCTTCCAGCAGGATTTTGCTAGCCGCTTGCTAAGGCAAACGGCTAGCAAAAACAAAATGGCGATTCTCGAATGCCGAAAGAATGCCGAAAGAATGCCGAAAGAATCCCGAAACGTTTCGGCTTTTTCTTTCGGCTATGCCGAAACGTTTCGGCATTCCCCGAAACGTTTCGGGATACCCGAAAGAAACCGAAACACTTTTGTTTCGGCATTCTTTCGGCATTCTGAATGCCGAAACGCACATCCCTACCTGTTACTAGTGAAAATGTAGAAGTATAACCATGGAATACTGAAGTGAGCATACCTGCTCTGTATAATCCTTAATTATTAAGTCCTGCACTAGAATGTTAATCACTTAATTATAAAATATTATTCTCCATTGAAAGTCTGGCTTTCCCCCAATCTTTTCCAAAGCTGCTTTGCTCTGAAGTTTTGGAAAAGATCACATCGAAGTTCGGATGGCTGCTGTTTGAGCAGCAAAGTTCAGATTTTCCCAGGCCTGCACATATAACAGCCATTTTCCTGACAGCTGTCATTTCTTCCCCTACCACCAGGGGGCTTGTTTGTTTTATTTAATCAGCAGCTGAATATTGTTGTCATAACAATATAATATTATGTCAGTCTATATAATAGGTTCTCTGAATTCCCAGCTTTTATTGTTTTTCAAAAAGTAAGTCTCTAGCTCCTTTCATTGCAGATATATAAAGGGAAAGGCATATCTCTGCAACAAAAAGGAGCCAGAGCCTTTTTAAAAAAAAAAACAAAGTTGGGAATTCAGATAAATAGTTACACATATTGGTAATGTTATATTGATATAACCATATTTAATTTCTGATGTTAAGAAAGAACTGAAAAGCCCTGGTGATTGCGGGGTGGGGTGGGGATGACCACTACCAGGGGACTGGGGCAGGGAAACCATGGGGAAACTTGTTACATGGAATCCCGATTGCTGCTACACTGCATCAGCAGCCTGTCCCCATTCGGACAGCCTTTATGTCCTTGACCATTTCTATGAAGCAGCTCTGAACACAGGCAAGCTACTTCTGGATTTTCCTTATAGATGACAAAAACATTATGTTAAGTTCACAAAATACAACAGTTACTTGAAAAACCTTTACTGCCATTACAGCCAGTGATATAAATTTTGTCTAAGAATCAATAGGTCACCTCAGATTATGATGTTTCTTGGTTAACCAGGTTGTAAAGTACTTCATTCATTATCAAAGCAAGTTTTTAATGTAGTAGTTTCTACCACCACTATAATTTTATAAGTGAAGAATTAAACTTGTAAAATTGTGAGGAACAAGAATCTTGATTAGCAAAACTGTGATAAGAAAAGTTTACCCCCTTTCTGATCTCTACTGTGGCACTACATTGCTGAAATTACACTTTAAAAGTTACTGGAAAGATCCTGTCATGAATCTCCCAGCTTCTCACCAGTTATTGTGCCTAAGCTAGTTCCAGTACCATTTAGGGGCAAATTAGACATGATGGGGCAGCTGTGTTTTTTTTTTTAAAAAAATTTTATTGGGTGAGTAATAAAAGACAGGAAAAAAATACAGATTTTCCATTAATCCCCTTGTTTTCTTATCCCCCCCTTATCTTAGACTTCCAACAGTTTTCCAACCCGCTGTCCACCTCTACACCTAATATCTCTATTTAACTTCTATAATTAATTCTTATAGCCTTAATTACCTTCTTTAAATGCTTTCCGTATTAAAATACATTTCTAAACCATAAATTACATTTCTAACTTATCTATATTTCTTGTAAAGATCAACATCTCCTCTCTAGTTATTCAGTTAATAATTATCTAGCCCCCATAACTCCCCCTTCACGTCCCATTTCTTCTCTAAATACTGTTTCAATTTTCCCCAGTCATTAAAAAATTCTTCTGAATTCTGTTCTCTTATGTATTGCCGAAAACTCCAACTTACACAAAAACTCCAATCACCACCCCCGACAGAAAAGAGGCATAATGAAAACATTAGTGGATCGCGCAAGACGGATATGTGAGCCGCACTTTCTCAATGAGGAAATTAATCATCTAAACCACGCACTTCAGGCAAATGGCTACTCCAGAAATGAAATCCGAAGAGTAATCAAACCCAGGATGAATCAAACAACCAAGGAAAAACAGTCTCCTACAGGAAAAATGTTTTTGCCATATATCAAAGGAATTACTGATCAGATGGGAAAGCTTATGAAAAAGCATAACCTTCAAGCAGTATTCAGACCCACCCGAAAAATACAACAGATGCTACGATCAGCAAAAGACACTAGAGACCCCCTCACCTCTGCAGGAGTATACCGTATACCCTGCAGCTGTGGACAAGTTTACATCGGGACCACAAAGCGTAGCATCCAGACAAGAATAAAAGAACATGAAAGACACTGCAGACTTGGACAACCTGAAAAATCAGCAGTGGCTGAACATAGCCTAACTCAAACAGGGCACAGTATCTTATTCCAGGACACCCAAATACTGGACAACACTTCCAACTACTTTGTCAGACTGCACAGGGAAGCCATTGAAATTCACAAGCATAAGCAAAACTCCAACAGGAAAGAAGAAACCTTAAGAATGAACAGAGCATGGTTTCCAGTTCTGAAAAACACCAGGCTAACAAAACACTCTATACTCGACAATAGCCCTGCAGAGAAGATTAGCACATCAAGCACCAATCCATATGCAAAAGAACCTCCTCAGGATACAGTGAAGTCTCCCGCCATTAGCATTCCACACCCTGGGAAACTCTTACAGGATGACTCAGCTCAATCCCACCCCTCCTGAGTAGATACAAATGACCTGCCAACATCTTTTCCAAACTGTGGCACTGAGAGATCTCTGTCTTTTGGTGCTACACCTCTGAAGATGCCAGCCACAGCTGCTGGCGAAACGTCAGGAACTACAATGCCAAGACCACGGCAATACAGCCCGGAAAACCCACAAAAACCATCTGTTCTCTTAGCTTCCTCGGTAGTTTGTCCATTTCTGCCATGTACAGCAATTTTTGTATCCAATTTTCTATGGATGGTATTTCTTGCGTCTTCCAGAGCTGAGCATATAAAATCCTTGCCGCCGTTGTCATATAAAATACTAGTGTTCTGTCTTGTACGGGAACCCTTTCTAAATCCAAATTTAGCAATAGCAATTCTGGGTTTTTAATTATTTGCCTTTGTAAAATTTCTGACATAGCTTCTATAATATTCCCCCAGAACTGCTTTGCCATTTCACAAGTCCACCACATGTGATAAAACGATCCTTCATGTTTCTTACATTTCCAGCATTTATCTGACATTTGATTATTCCCATTTGCTATCTTCTTTGGCGTTAAACACCATCTGTACATCATCTTATAGATATTTTCTTTAAAATTCGTACACGTAGATATCTTCAAAGTATTTTTCCACAAGTATTCCCATGCCTCCATTGTTATATCTCTGTTACAGTTTATAGCCCACTTCACCATCTGTACTTTAACAGTCTCATCCTCTGTGTGCCATTTTAAAAAAATCTTATAAACTTTAGATATCAATTTTTTGCCATCTTGCAATATACATTCCTCCAATTCAGAGTTTTTCATTTTAAATCCAGATTTCCGACAATCTGAGTCATACAAGTCTTTAATCTGTCTATACTTAAACCATCCGTAGTGGGAGGATAACTCCTCATTTGTTTTAATCTTGATCATATTTTGTTCCACTTTCAGCACTTCCTTGTAGGTCAAGCATTCCTCTCTTTTATAAATTATTCTCGGGTCAATAGCTTCCAGTGGCACCACCCACATCGGAATACCTTCATCCAAATATTTTTTATATTTTAACCAAACAGTGAAGAGGCTTCTCCTTACATAATGATGCAAAAACATAGAGTCAGCTTTAATTTTATCATACCACAAATAGGCATGCCAACCAAAGAGCTTTTTATAACATTCAAGTGTTAAGAGCTTAAGGTTTTTTAATAACATCCATTCTCTAATCCAGACAAGACATATTGCTTCATGATATAATCGTATATTTGGTAGTTGTAGTCCCCCCCTTTCTTTAGCGTTGCATAACACTTTCATTTTCACTCAGGGTTTCTTCCCAGCCCATACAAAGTCCGATATTTTTCTTTGCCATTTATCAAATTGTTTGTTGTCTCTTATTATTGGTATCGTTTGCAATAAAAACATAATTCTTGGTAACACATTCATTTTAATTACTGCTATTCTTCCTAACCATGACAGACTTAACTTATTCCATTTAATCATATCTCTATCTATTTGCTGCCACAGCTTCTCGTAATTGTTCTTGAATAAATCAATATTCTTTGCAGTTAATTCTATCCCCAGATATTTCACTTCATGTGTTACCTCACAGCTGGTAATGTCCATTAATTCTTGTTGTTTTTGCTTGGTCATGTTCTTACACAAAATCTTTGATTTTCTTTTATTGACATAAAATCCTGCTAAATCTCCAAACTCTTTTATCTTAGACAACAATTTAGGCATATTTTGAATCGGATCTTCTACTATAACCATTACGTCGTCTGCAAAAGCTCTTAGTTTGTATGTAAATCCCTTGATCTTCATGCCTTTTATTTCGTCATCCTCTCGTATCTGCATTAACAAAATTTCCAAAACCATAATAAACAACGATGGAGACAATGGGCACCCCTGTCTTGTACCTTTCTGTATTTCTAATCTCTTAGTTAATTCATCATTTATCACAATTGCTGCACGTTGGTCTTTGTATATTGTTCTTACTGCTTAAATAAATCCTTTCCCCATCTGTAATTTCTCCATTGTGGCGAGCATAAAATCCCAATTTAAATTGTCAAACGCCTTCTCAGCATCCACAAAAAAGAAACCAACTTCTTTTTCACAATGTCTGTCATAATATTCTATTACATTTAACACTGTCCTTAAATTGTCTTTAATCTGTCTGTTTGGCAAAAATCCTGCTTGCTCTTCTGGTATAAATTCGATCAACCACTCTTTCAGTCTTTCTGCCAATATTTTAGCAAAAATTTTGTAGTCATTGTTGAGTAAAGATATAGGTCGATAGTTCCTCACGTTAGCGAAATCCTGCTCCTCTTTCGGAATCAGTGTTATATTTGCCTTGTTCCACGTTTCTGGTACGTCCTGTCCCTTTAATATTCCATCCATCACTTTTTTCAGGAAAGGCCCCACTTCTTTAGCCATTACCTTATAAAATTTAGCCGTTATCCCATCAGGTCCTGGTGCCTTCCCCAGCTTTGTCGATTGTATTGCCTCTGAAATTTCATTCTCAGTTATTTCTGCATTTAGTTTTTCTCTCAACTTTTCTGGTATTACCGGTAAGTTAATTTTGTCCAAATATCGGTCAATAGCGTTCACATCCACCCTTTTACTCTGATATAATTTAGCATAAAACTTGTAAAACGCTCTACTTATAGCTGATTGGTCCGTTAACATTTTGTCATTCTCCACAATCTTAGTTATCATTCTCCTTTCTCTTCTTTTTTTCAATTGCCAAGCTAAATATTTCCCCGGTTTGTTGGCCCCTTCAAATGTCTTTTGTTTTAACTTTTTCAATTCCCACTCCAATTCCTTATTCTCCATAACTCTTATTTGTTCTTGTAACATCCGTATCTCTTGATGTAATTTCTTTTTCCCTGGTCTTTTCTTTAATTGCATCTCTTTAGCTTTAATTTTTTCCTGAATTTCTTTCCGTTTTTCCTCTTTTCTTTTCTTGTCTCTTGCATTTAAGTCCATTAAGATGCCTCTCATAACAGCTTTATAAGTGTCCCATACCTTATGCGTTGGCACCGATTTGTCTAAGTTGTATTGTATAAAAAATCTGGTTTCTTTCTGTAACATATCTAGGTTGCTTTGGTGTTGTAATAAGTCTTCATTAATTCTCCATCTATACTTTTTCACACATTTTCCAAATTTCCACATGACTGAGTTGTGATCTGAGCTCACTTTAGGCATTATTTCAACATCCTTAGTCCGTATTGTTAAGTACTTTGAAGCCCAGATCATATCAATTCTCGATAAAGATGAGTGTCTCGCAGAATAAAAAGTATATTGCTTAGTCTTAGGATTACTTCTTCTCCAAACATCTTCTAAATTCTCCTGATTTTGTATTTCAAAAAACAATTTTGGTAATAGTCCCCTTTTCTTTTGTATTCCCTTCGTTTTTTTGTCTGCTTGCAAATTTGCCACTCCATTAAAATCGCCCGCCAAAATTATTTGAGCATATGTCACTTGATCTAGTTGATTCATCAATTCTTTAAAAAAAATATCCTTCGCTCCATTTGGTGCATAAATTCCCACTATCAAAATCTTCTGCGAATTCCAAATAAATTCCACCGCCACATATCTGCCTTTCAAATCGTTAAATATCATTTTAGGTTGTAGCTCTTCTTTAATATACAAAACAACTCCTCTTTTCTTTTGTTTAGTTGCAGTCACAAATTCTCTACCCAATTTGCTATATTTTAAATATTTTAGATCTTGTTTTTTAACATGGGTCTCTTGTAAACAAATTACACTGCATTGTTGTTTAAATAGCCAATGAAAAACAGCCTTGCGTTTGGAAGGTGAATTTAGTCCATTTACATTCCAAGATATTACTTTACACTCCATAATTATATTCTGGGTCTCTTAGGTAAGTCTTTTTCATTGTCAAGAAAGAACATCTCCATCTCATGTCATGATCTGATGGTTCTTCTAGTTGATTTGAATTCAAAACTCAAACCCTCTGGTATCTCCCATCTGTATCTTATATTTAGCTCCTTCAGGATCTGGGTAAGTTCTCTATATTTTTTCCTTTCCATCAAAATTCTCTTGGGTAGCTCTTTCATTATTCTCACCTTTTCCCCCTCGATTACCAGTGGATTTTGGAAATGTCTGCTAACAATTTCTTCTTTCATTCTTTTTGTAATAAACTGCACAATCATATCTCTAGGGAAATTTTTTTGAGCTGCGTATCTTGAATTAATTCTATACGCCACATCCAAGTTACTTGTAATCTCCTCCAATGTTTTATTCAGAAATCCTGTTAAAATCTCCAAAATCTGTTCTTGGGCAGTTTTTCCTTCCTCCTCCGCGACGCCCCTAAATCTGAGTTGCCTATCCATGTATTTGCACTCCATCACAGCCATTCTGTCGCTTAACACTGAGGTTTCCACTTTGAGAGAGGTAGCTAATTTTTTTGTCTTTTCTTCAACTTCTTTAACTTTTTGCTGCGTCGTTTGCAGTTCCTTCTTAACATCCTCCATATTCTTCGCCAGTTCAGCCACTTCAGATTTAATTGTTTCCTTAAGATCTTTCAGCATCTCTTGCATGGTGTCTTTTAACTCTTTATTACCTTCCACCATCTTTTTGTCCAGATTATCAAATGCCGATTGCCAGTCCTTTTTCGACATCATGGGGCTTGATTTAGTCCGCTCCCACGAGTCTGCTCTCTTCCTCAAATCCGTGATTTAAACGTTTTATCTCCACTATCTTAATCTGTTAAAGTCAAGTTGTTTTTTCTGTAATTGGCACTTTATGTCATCCAAAATGTCGGGCGTCTTTTCTCTATGGTTTTAAAGTTGAAGTCTTGCCCTTTCCCTTCTTCAAAATGGAGCACTTCCTTTTACACTGAAGTCATGCCCTTTCCCTCTTCCAAAATGGCGCTCTTCTACTTCCTTCTTCCCTCAGCGGTCCCGCTGTTGCCTCCACTCGATGGTTTCTGATGCACTTCCTGTTCCTTCTCCCGTCCCACAGCTACCTTCTCGCGATGCTTCCTCCTTTCCCACAGTTCGTTATCTCTCCAAACCGCAAGTATATAAATAATAGTCTCTTTTCTTCTCTAACAGCTTTAAAAAAATTTATTTTCACATAAATTCCTTTCCGGAGTGCGCTTAATTAGTTCTTTACTCAATTTCAAAGTCCAATTTCCGCTTTTACTTTATTTTTCCAGTCCAAATCTAGAGTCATAGAAGAGATATCGATCTTTACCTTTTCCGCTTTTCTCTGGGTTGTAATCGCTGTTTCTGCTGTTCAAATTAGTCCATTTATGTTACTGAAGCTTGGGAACGGAGGTCCTATGCCAATTTAATACCTCCAAAGCTGCTGCAGAGGTTTCAGCCACCCTTCTTAGAGCGGGACCTCAAGGCTGGGTGGGAGTCCTTTATTCAGAACCCCCCCTCAGCCGAGATCTACTCACTCTTGGGGTCTCAAGCGTTCTAGCCTGCTCTCCGCCTGAAAGCAGGGGGCCGCGGGCGATCTTGTACCCCACCAGCCCGGACAAACAGCAACTTGGACACACCAGCTCCCTGAGCTGCTTCAGACCTCCATGATCCCCAAGCTGGAAGTCTCATGGGGCAGCCATGTTTGTTGTTCAGATTTGTCTGCCTTATTCATGCATAAAGCAGCTGGAGGAATATCAGAAGTCAGCTATGCTGGGAGAAAAGAGTCTACAGCAATGGGGCACTGGGAGTTAAGGCAGAGGGGTGTCAGTGCTCCTTACCTACATGCCCCCTTTGATGTAAAAATTATAGTCTTGGATGAATAGGTGGACCCAGGGCTTTTTTTTCTGGGAAAAGAGGTGGTGGAACTCAGTGGTGGAACTCAGGACTGCACAATGACATCACTTTGAGTCAGCTGGAATGAGGGGGGAGTTTTTAAAAGTTTAAATTGTTTTTGGCAAAAATGGTCACATGGCCGGTGGCCCCGCCCCCTGATCCCCACTGAGCGGCGCAGAGAACAATCTAAACTCCCCTGTCTGGAGATCAGGGGGCGGGGCCACCGGCCATGTGACCATTTTCAAGAGGTTACGGAACTCCGTTCCACCGCGTTCCAGCTGGAAAAAAGCCCTGACAAGTAGACTTTTTATAATTCAATGTGTTTTAAAACTTATTCAGCAATAGTGCAGTCTCGGGATCTCTTAACAGTTAAGGCATAACAAATGTGTGTTTAATTATCCTGTGTGCACATATTTAAGAAATAAGACGTGCCTTGTTCAATCAGGTCAAGATTAACCTTATCTAGTATTCTTTGAAAAAATCGCAGAAACTAGGGAATGTTAGCAATCCCTGCATAGACAGATGGATACCAGAAGTCTGTTCATCTCACTTTTGCCTACTACTACCACACAAAAGTTTAACAATTCTGTTTGATCTGGTTGTGTCAGTTCTCAGACATATTCCCTTATCAGGATTTCTACAATCTTGGCTTTCCCAAAACAGAAAGTGAAACGTCATGATTCATGACTGAACACATGAGAACATCATGTTGAATAGACTAGAAAAACTCTACTTGGATTAATCTTCCAATATATAAATACTATTGGATGAATGGGTTCTAAGATGACAATCCCATGTATTTTATCAAGAAGAATCAAGCAATAGAAGGTTGTGTATCAATATATTGATGAATAGGTATGGCCTTTCCTGCTATGGGGTAAGCACAATTTCTTCCTATCTATTCTCATTAATGAACACTCGTATAAATCTCCAGTACTAATAGTAATTAAGGCTTCTGAGTAGAAGAGACTAGTGGGGGAAATTCTGGTGGCCTTGGCCACTGAGGGGGTCACACTGAGCCATGTAAGTCACACTATTTGTTTTCATATGATACTCAGGTTGAGTCTATAGGTGGTCTGGAGGTGGCAGGAAGAATTTCTACCTGGGGACCTCATGGTGGCTGTCTGTCGCCTTGATGTTTGGTCTACTCTTTCTCTCCCCTGCCCTGCCCCGTCATAAAGTATACTCACCACACAATTTTCAAGCACCTTGAATGTCTGTCAGATCAAACACGTGTTCAGCATCCCCCAGTCCTCTTTTCAGACTTGAAAAATTGCTCAGAGGCAGAGTTGGGTTGGAGTAACTGTAGTTTAATAAATAACACAAAAGGCAGCCGATTAGTGTTGTGTGTAGCCCTTTCAGGTGCAAACCAGAACACTACATTTTCCTTCTGCTCAGTCTATGACAGAAGATGGGACACGTGTCAAAAATGCACCTGACCCACTTAGCTATTTTGTCTTAACTTCTCTTTGCTCCTTATGTTGTACATTCACCGGTTACCACTATCAACTTACTGAAGAAGGCTCAGGGAGAGCATTTCAGAAGCCATGGGACTCAATGCCTCCTGTTATAGAGGAGGTATAGTGTCAGACTGCATTAGGCAGCATCTTCTGAAACTTGGTTGCTGTCTATAGTTTTACACTGGCAGAGTCTAACTGAAGACTTTTAAAAAGTCATAGATCATTAATCCATATCTATCCAACCACGATGCTGGATCTTTCCTCTGAGTTCAAGTAAAGCTGTTGGCCATACTGAATGATTAGACATTATGAGCAGTTTCAGGGTTATGTAGCTCAGATTCAAGGAAGCTTAAACTTTGGTATTGTAACTCTTTCAGCATTAAAAGGGCCAGGTTAGTGGTCACAGAACTGTGTATGCCTCATTCAAAACCTGCACAGCATTTAGACAAATAGCATTTTTTTAAAGGTGGGGCAAACAATGGGTTCAGAACTGGGAATTTTAAACAAAACAGTGTGAATAATAAATTATACGGAGCAAGTTGAAAGTCAGGGTGAAAAGAGAAGGGAGTCTCTTTAGTCTCTGAGCTCTGACTCACACACTCCAGACAAGTCACATTGCATCCTTGGTGAGGCCCCTCTTCCTCAGGAGCTCTGAGAAGCCACTTTTCTTCACAGTTGCAGCAGATAAAGTCCCACAAGCTCACAGGATTTTAAAAATAATGTTACATTATTTATAGTCCACCTTTCTCTCTGAGATTCAAGGAGGATTACACAGGGTAATTCAATACAATCAACAGCTGGGACATTCAATAAACAATACAACAGTATAGATTGCAGAACTTTGAAACAATGCTGAAACAAAACATGAGCAATTTGACATGACATAATCAACAACAACAACAACCTTTGTCAAAACATCTCTTTGAACCATTTTGTTACAGTACAGCTCTAGGATCAAATGCCTATGTCAGAAAATGGCCACTATTCTGCCATCTTTCCTGCTCTGTCTTCGCAAGTTTTTTCCCTCTGGAACTTACTCAGAAATTCTCTACTCCCTCAGGAGAAAATGTCTCTGTTTCTTCCCTGCTTCTCCTTTGGAGTTCATTCCCTTTTTCTGTCTTGTTGCCCAGCAAACACTCACTCAGCCTCTCTGTAGAAAATCCCCTCCCTTTAGAGGGCAGTATTGGAAAGGCCATCTATGCAGGTGAAAATATGTCACATATTTTTACAAAGCGTACAGTACTGTTTGTACCCAGGACATCTAAACTGCATGCTCACTTTGCAAAATCTAAATTTCTGTGGCATTTGGAATGGTTACTTCAGGGATTGGTTTGGATTAGGATGAATGGGACAGTAGAAAACCTGTGAGAAATGGAAGGTGGGAAGGGATTGCAAGCTCCAGTCAATTGTGGACATTTCTAACCTCTTGAGTCTTTCATAAATAGGTAAAATATTTCAAATTTCTAAAAACTGTGGCAGCTATAAGCTTGGACTATCTTATTTTGATTATGATTAAAGCTGAAAAGGTTAGCTCCCTGCATATTGTTCTGTCAGAGTTAGACTTCAGTCTGAACCACCCATTGTTTTAAGATCAGCGGTTTTGAGATCCCACTACTGCTGTTCTATGGATGCCAGTCTCCAGACTGTCAAACTGGTGCGTATCATTCATGAAACAATGCTACTTACCTAACAGCAAAGGCCAGTGTTCTGAATAGATTGTAGAGCAGGGTGCCCAAGAGGGGCCTGCAGCTTTGATTAAAGAGCTGGCATTACAATGTCAAAGTAGAATAGCCTTGGCAAATCAGAGCATTGAGATGTTTGACTTACTGCCTCATAACTCTGTTTTCTTCTCAGCTACCGATTCCTAGTGTTAAGGCTGAAGTTTCAGTCCCATGGTATATAGTCTGACTAAAAGCAAGTTGATTTTCTAGTTAAAGCAATGTATTGCTGAGTAAATTCAAACAATACAAAATTAGATTCTAGAAGCCACTGAGCCACAGGCAAGCCTTCATGAGATGCAACTGATATAACATTAGAGAGATGCATTGGAACAGGGATAGGGACTATAGACTATACTACCATATGCTCCTTCTAGATAGTTCCGCACTGTTTTATATGTCATATCAATCTGCTTTATGTTTTGTTTCAGCATTCTTTCAGTTTTGTATCATATTTCTGCCTGTTTTCAAATTTCTGCTCTCCTTACCATATTGTATTGTTTATTGAACATCCCAGCCATTGATTGTATTGACTGATACTATGTAATCCTCCTTGAGTCTCAATGAGAAAGGTGGAGTACAAATAATGAAATAAAAACAGGATTTGAGGTCCAATCCCAGCAAAAAGTAATTGGTGCATTTGCTGGTCTTGAGTAAGTACTGATGTATTCTTGTAAGTACTCTTGTAGTATGTGTCTGCCCTGCTTCAGCGCTGTGGATGTTGACTGGGAAGTGGCATATAGGGATCATGTGACTAGGCTTACAATGGAGGCATTTAACCCTCCTCATCTTGCTACCCTACAAAATGTATGTGCAGGGAAATCATGTAATATGCTGATGACTGTTTTGTGTGAGGGGCTGAATTTCCTTTTGATTTAAGCACCATGCTTTGTAGTGCACAGTGGCCCCTGAGAACATAGAAGATGGCTGTTTCGTCACTACGCTGTTCAGATGTATGCTGTGTTAAGTCCCACACTACTGAAAAATTGCATTCAAGTGCAAACAGAGACGCAGTCTTTTGGCTCCTTTACTTCATCATAGGCTGTTAAAGCTCAGTAAGGTGAAGTCAGAAGAGGTTTATTAAGCAATAGATGCTGAAACTCCTCTGAATTTTCTTGCCTTTTGATTTGAACACTGCACAAGTTGAGCATTCCAGAAGTATCTGTCTGCGCCTTTGACTCCAGGGTACTTTCTTCTCATTCAATTAAAGCAGGTGGCATTACTTATTTAAAATATATATTTCCCAGAATTGTGACTGAAGCAATGAGACACACAGCAAGTTTCTTAAATCTAAGGCAGAGCAGGTGTTATCTGATTTCTAGTGCTGTAACTAAGATAATCTTCTCTTGCTATAGGACATTAATTAGGAACAGGACAAGCAGGTGCTGGGAAAGAACTGGTTTTCCCCGTTCCATGAGTTTGGCTACATGTCTGGCAAGCACCTGATATTTAAAACTATTAGCAGTGTTCTTCATAAGCATGTATATTTATATGCTGACTAAACAAGAAAATGGAGTGGGGGGGGGTCTTCACCTTGTGCAATTTTTTTCCTGTGCATACTATGGGGCAATACAAGGGCACACAGCACTAAAATTCCCTCTAGATTTTCAGCAAGTGTTCCTTAAGCACTTGCAAGCTTCTGAAGTTTCACCAAACATTGCCTGCATATTTTTAAAGTTTACCGTTGGCTCCTCATGCTTGCATTTGTGATGCACTAGGATCTGGATTACCATGAGCAGAGCGTACAGAAAGCATTTGCTGCTTTCTTCTTTCCCTACACTCATGCCTTCAAGAGCATGCATACGGCAGTGCTGCTCTTTGAGGTATCATCAGGAACAATGTGGGATGTGGCATTTATAGAGGGCTTCAGTACAAGGATGAATTGGAGGAGACTGTATCCTACCGTTTGCATGACTTTACAAAAGTAGAAGTGATTTCTGTTGATTGACCCTTTCCATGGCACATCCCTGTGTCAGAGGCTCCCTTCACCCGTAGAAGTGTTTTTATTTTTTTCAAGAGGACAGTGAGGTGAATATAACTCACAGACTTTTTTTTGTAGAATCAGAGCAACGTTAGGCTGTACTTTTACTATCAGAGGTTGGGGCTGATTTTCTTACCTCTCCCTTTAAAAAAAACTCTTTTGGGGGACGTTTGTTACGTCAACGATAAATGTAATACAGTAGTTTTCAGGCAGCTTTCTGTGGAAGTATATTGTCTTAGTTTTGGATTTGGATTTAGTCTCCCTCTTTTTTGTTTGTGAGACGCCATAGGATTACTATCCTCCCCCCCCCCCCCCGCCCCCAGCAGCACAAGGCTATGCAATAGTACCAACTAGGAGGTGAAGCATCCCTTTGCCAGATGGGGGACAGAGCTAGGAGGCCACAGTTTTCCAAAGCATCTGTTATGTTTCCCTCCTTAAGTGGGGAAAGGCTAGAGGATTTAGGAGAACAATTGTTGCATTGCAATCTGAAAAGAACGGTCATACTGTGCATGAGCCGAGTAACAAAAGTGCATGAATGTGGACTCCTTCCTATTTGAAGTTGTAGGACCACTAATGTTCCCTCCAGCCGTCTAATCTAGCAGTCAAATGGAGGTATACTTCAACTAGAGGGGCATGACTTGGAATATGACTTTATTAATGGGGCTTCCTTGCCCTCCATCCTTCTGTGTTTCTCAGTCAAGCTTCTACGGAACCCTGGGGTTTTGCAGGACATTATCAGAGGTTGCATAAGTAACTGTGGAGTAAATAAATATAAAAATTGAAATACTGTGTAAAATTCCAAATATCCCTCAAAATATTGTGGTTTTTAATGTTATATTTAGTTGTATTTACTGAAAGTAAAGCTCATTTTGACTTTGGCTATAAACTTAATTTTTATGTTTCGGTAAACTTTTTTTTTGATATTTTGATACTTGTAAAAAATTAGACAATATGAAAAAGAAAGGAAAAAATGCTTAGCTTTTATTCTTACGATGTAAGGTGATTTTAATTGAAGTATACACCCCACCATCAACATTTTCTGAGCTCAGGATCTGGAAAAAATTAATTTAGGGATTCCTCCATGGAAAAAAATTGGGATGCATTGCCCTAATGCTGCCTAGTGCACAATCTAAATTAATCTAAAGTCTTGTTAATATAAAGAATATCACATTTTGCCTCTGCTCTCAGCTTTGGACCCTCTAAGATCCTTTGCTCCTGGCAAGACTTTTTGGCGCTGGCTTTTATATACCCCAGAATTACAACTGATCTCCTGTCAACAGATCAGGTTCCTCCTGGCAAAAATGGCTGCTTTGGAGGGTGAACTCTATGGCGTTATACCCTGCTGAAGTCTTGCCCCTCCCCAAACTCCACCCTCCCCAGGCTGCACTCCCCCAAATTTACATGATTTTCCTAACCAAGAGTTGGCAACCCTACTTTTATAAATAGATGGCATTTCCCCTTCCTTTTTCCTGTAAGGCTTTGGTGCAATAGTAAAACTCACCTCTAGCTAATCTAATAAAATTTGCAACATATCATGAATAAGCTTTCCATCATGGCTTGAAGCCCCTCCTCCTTTTATTGTACAGCCAAATGAAAAACTTGAAAGTCTGCATACAGTTTTGTGATAATTTCGTTGGTACTACTAAAAAGTGCTGCAATGTTTTTCTATGGACCAATCACAGACACCTAAAGCCTTCTTATCAGTAAAACCAAAGTCATACTGATCTTTGGATCATGTAATCTAACCGTCCCAAATTCACCTAGCTTTCTGATTAATGCCAGTAGATCAGGGGTTTCCAAACTTTTTGAGCCTGTGGGCACATTTGGAATTCTGACACAGTGTGGAGGGCACAACAACAATATGGCTGTCACATAACAGCTGCGGCAGAAGACAGAGGCAGCCACAAAATGGCTGCTAGATTTTATCTCCAGTCACACAGTGATGATCCTTGTGCTTTGGAAACTGTTTCTGTCAAAGCAATGTTTTTAAAAATCTGCACAGCCAATCAATACTCCCATGGCCAATCAGAAACCATGCTTTGTAAAAGCCCCACCCACTTTCTAAAAACACTTGGCTGGCACCAGAAAAGGTATCAGTGGGCACAGTTGTCCCCACAGGCACCACGCTGGGGATCTCTGCAGTAGATGAAGATGTGCTTTTGCCTTGATGTGAGGCTGCACATGCAATATCCAGTGCTTCTGCAGTCCTGCAAAGGGGGTAAATAATCCCCCCCCCGGGTATTTCAGTTCAAAGAAGTTTCAACACTGCAGGAAAGGCTGGAGCTCCTCCTCCCCCAACACCATCGTCCTGATCTGAATTGGACCCTGTGTGTTTGGGGGAAGTAGGTCCCCCACAGCTGTCATGGGTAGGTTTGTTTGGTCCCCTAGGGCCCAAACTGGGGGGGGGCAGCTAGGGGGTCCTGGGGGACACACATGGGGGAGACTTCATTGTTGTGCCAGGAATTACATCATTTCCAGTTAGGGTTGGCAGTCCCCCACTGGGGGCAGGGGACCCCTGCTCTCACCTGCCCCCCCACCCCCACTTACGTGGCCAGCAGGGGGAAAAGCTAGGGAATGCACCTCTGGGGGTGTGCTCCCGGGTGGCGTGGTGCACTCCTGCATGCAGCAATGAACCAATTTTGGCTCCAAATGGAGTCCACAAGGGCCCTCTTGGCACTGCTCCTGTGCTCTGCAATGGGCTGAATCAGGCCCATTTGGAGCCAAAATTGGCCCTAAGTGGAGTGCAGGAGCACTCCAGGGCCCATCACACCAGCCTAGCAGTGCACCCGCACTCTGCAGTAGGCCAATTTCGGCCCCAAACAGGCCTGATTCAGCCCCAAACAGGCCAAAATTGGCCTTCTGCAGAGCACTGGTGCATTCCCAGGGGTGACTCAAGGCCTGTGTGATGATGTCACTTCCTGGAAGTGATGTCATCACACAGCCTGGTAGAGCTCGCCTGCACCAGGTTTCCCATCTCCCGCTCAGAGGGTAAGGGGACCTGGCAACCCTATTCCCAGTGCATCAACAAAGGCTCCAGAGCATGCTCTGGAGCTCCCATTCCAGTTCAAGTGCCTCCCTCCCCCCCACCAGGTAGGAGACAGCAAGGGATGGGGCCGGGAGTGGGAGATCTCCCGCCCCAACTGGAGGACCTGGGAACCCTAGTCATGGAGCTGTGGGGAAAGTGAGTAATTAAAAATATATCATATAGTTTGAGCTTTGCCAAGATTTGAAGGCTTGTGGTTGTTCCATTTAAGTTAATGTGAATTAATCCTTGGAAGAACAAGGGTAAGTTTGCTATCCTTATATAGTCTGATGTCCTCAGGAACTCATCAATAAGTGGGTTCAATAGCTATATTTTATCTAAAAGATGTTAAAATGCCAGTTCTGTAAATCATAACACCCAGACTGTGTAGTGAAGCAATAGCTTAATCCTTCAGGAATACTGAAGAGCTATGCAATACTGGTAGGCCTTTAGGAAGGTAAAAATGTGTATCATATAAGAATTTTAAGTAGCAGCCTTATTTCACATTCCACTCAATCCAGCGTACCTGTCCTCAAAAAGCCAAGTTGACTTTTAGCTGGTGCCCCTTAATGCCCTTTGTCTTCCACCATAATTACAGTCTTCAGGAGCATTCATAAATGCAGCTCGTAGACCAGAGAATGAAATAAAGCTGCTTTCTGGGGGAGTGGTCATTAGCTGATAAGACTAAAGGAACTTCCTCATTTCAGATAAACATCGGTGTTTACTTATCCTTAGGTAGTCTGGAATACTATTGCCAGATGTCAGGTTCTGATCCAGACCTTTCAGGCTTGTCTTTCTCTTTCTTAATATTTATTTTTAAAGCTAAAGTTTACATAGTAATACAGGTCGAAGGAAACAGTTGCAAGCGAACTACTAACAAATAATGGTCTGCCTTGAAAAGGAGATATTAACTGAAAGAAGAGCAAGTAAAGTGTTCAAACATTTGAGCCAGCAATGCACACATGAAGTGTACTCTAAATCATGATTATGGGATAGAGGTCTAGCATTTAAACAAATTACGAAATAGAGAATGCTGTAGATTTTTAAAAATTAATTGATGAAATAATGAAAGATTTCCCGTAATGTACACGGGAAATCATCAGCAACGCGCCAATCTGATGTCTTCAGTGTGCTAGACTAAAGTGTAAGAACTGACCCAAAGCTCCCTGTTTTTCTTTTTCTTTTACATTCAAGATCCTTTGGGATTTATCTCTAAGACTCGAGAAGATACTAGGAAACATATTGAGTGGCACCGTTTACGTATACCGAATGATCAAATGCTAACTGGGGAAGGATTGAAAGAGCACATAATATACTTTGCAGCTGTCTTTCATGGTGTTGCAGCAGATTATAGTGTTTTGCTTGTTTCAAAATATGTGCCAATTTCTTCAATTCTTTCTTTATTTTAGGTAGCCAAACCAGGCAAATATTGGCTGAAAACTGGCACGTGATGTTTATTTGCTAGATAGGTATACTCCCCATGATGAAAACTCTCATGAAACTTGCCACACAGACATAGAATAATATTGTCATTTCAGCTTGTAAAGGACTTAAGGCAACAGGTCCAAAGACTTCATAATACTTGATGCTGTGTACTGGGAAGGATGGATGTTGGAAGCCTCAGGCTGTGAAAGGCAGGGCCCAGGGTAGATCCAGGGAGTGAGGAGGGAAGGAAGTGTGCAGAGCAGGCCAGGTGAGGTGTAGGAAGCAGAGAAGGCTGAGGTAGAGGAGCGGCAAGTTTGGCGATGCAAGCAGCGGGGTAGGAGCTGTGCCCATGCCTGGACCCAGATCTTGTTCTTTGACTGCAGACCAACATGGCTATCCACCTGAAACTGGCTTACTTATTGTGATTCTGAGTGGTAGGAGATATCATGGTTCATGTTAGAAACTACTCACATCTCTTCAAAAGTATAGAAATACATTATTTTAGTTGATGCTGGGATATGAGTTACTACAGAGTTTTTTAAAAAAAATAATTTTATTTAAAAAATTTACCACATGAGTTACTACAGAGATGACCAAACCTCTAAGGTCTCCATCCAGACTGGATGGTGGTGGTAGAAAGTGTCATCAAGTCCAATCTAACTTATGTGACCCCTGCTGGGGTTTTCAAGGCAAGAGACTACCAGAGGTGGTTGCCATTGCCTGCCTTTGCATAGCAACCTTGGTCTTCATTGGAGATCTTCCATCCAACTACTAACCAAGGCCAGCCCTGCTTGTTAATTTCTGAGATCTGATGAGATTGGTGTTGCCTAGGCTACTCAGATCAGGGCACATGCAGAATGTTTCCATATAAAACAGTACTGGAAAATAAGTACATTAATTTTGTGTGTGTGTGAAGTAATGCTACCAACAATCTCAGTCTTCTTAACAGTCAGCACAGTTCTATATGGAGGCACTCTAGAATTTTAGTCATTGCTTTATAACTCAAACCTCTGAATGTTCCCACTAACCTGTTGTTCATTATTGTACTTCTCTCAGTGAGTGTCCTAGCTGTTAATTATTTTGTATTTTCACATGCATTGTATAATCCACCTTGGATCTCAATGAGAAAGGTGGACTATACATAAATAAATAAAACTCTGGAAGCCAGTTTTGCCTTCGGTTCATGACTAGTTAAGGGTAGTTGGTCCTTTCAGAAGTTCCAGTGGTAGGGGGACAAGTGGGAGAAGGTTCTTTGCTTTGTAATTCTGAAGGCACATTTATAATATTCATTGTAAGTTTATACAGGCTGCAACTTCTCTCTGGGAATTGTAGTTTGGTGAAGATATTGAGAATTCTGTTACAGTTCCTTAGTGCCCCTCACAGAGCTGCAGATTCTGTAGTGAGATGGAATTACTGTTGAAACAGCTCAAGTCTACAGTGCAGAGAGCACCTAATAAAGGTGCCAAATGGAAGAAGAAAGATCAGAAGGTCAACCAGGGCAAACAAAGGGCAGCTCACTAACTGGTGCCTGAATGGTCTTCCCTACAAAGCATTTGCACAGAATGCTCCTTGACCAAATTGCCACTCTGTTCTGTCAAGGTTAATCAATTTGCAAGGCTTAAAAATTAAATCCTGTATATCTGTCAGCTGCTGTATTGCTGGTATGTAGAGATAATCTTTCTGTTAAAAGGAGTAAAGAGCTCTTGAGTTTGTTAAGATTAATGTTACAATATGATCCTTGAGGCTGGGAGCTGGAGAGCTGTCATGATGCATCACTTTTGTTTTTAGCACGAGGTGATGGAAAAGATAGGTATGATCCTGCCACCCAGAGCCATTTCTTTCTGCCCCTCCCTTCCCTCACTACAGAGAAAGGGATGGGAAAAGGGATTCCAACAGATTAAATGTGCTGTGAGGTGACTTGTCTCAGGGCTCCAGAGTGCAAAACAGACTGAGTAATGGCAAAGCTGTAGAAGGAAGCTTGAGAATTTAAATCTGGAGGAAGATCAGTTTTTCCATGTCTGGCAAAAATTACTTCCCCCCCCCCCACACACACACTGATAGAGATGCTTTCTGTTTGGGACCCCTATAAGAAGTCAATCAAATAGCTGTAGATTGGACCTGTCAGTCTATGGAGAACAGGATACGTTGAAGTTGACTCCCACCCCTTGCAACAAGAAATCCAAGCTCTCTTGAGTTAAGGTTCTTTAATGAGATATCATAGCTTCAGCATATATATGTCCATAGGTTACACAGAGGCAAGTAAAAGCATCTGGCTGTACACAGGTCTCTTGTTGAGAATGACATATGGAGTGCTTGCTACAAAGTTTCAGTCCCTCTACGTAAGCCCCCCACCCTTGGTGCCCAACCAGCTGGGTACAGTCAGTGGGAGAGTAGGATGGAACTGTCCCAAGGCAGCTGTGGTGAGCCATCTCAGATAAGAGCGCAGCCTTCCCAGGAGCTGGACAGGTTATGTGAAAAATAGACACACACACAGGAGATGATTGCAATAACTCAGAAAGATGGAGGGACTGTGGACAACAGACCTGACATTTCTGCCTTCCCAAAGGCCCCCCCTTCACCCCCCTGGCCCCGGCTTGTCGGGGTATTTCTTGTGGAAGTTGGCTGTTAGGCGGGAAGCGTTAACATGCGAGTGTTTGACCCACTCCCGGAAGCATTCGTCAAAGTATTTCCACCTGATTAAGTAGTAGAGTTTTTTGTTTTTCCATTTGGAGTCTAGAATCTCTTCCACTTCATAGTGGACTTGGCCATCAATTAGGGTAGGATGCGGAATTCCTTTCTCTGGGTGCCACTCATCGGGTGGTGGAGCTTTCTTTAAAAGACTAAAGTGAAAGGTTGAGTGCATCTGGCGTAGATTTTTTGGAAGCTCAAGTTCTACTGTCACGTCATTGATCACTCTTTTGACTGGGAAGGGACCCATGTATTTGAGTCCTAGTTTTTTGCATGGTTGTTCATTTCTGAAGTTTTTAGTGGAGACATAAACTCAGTCTCCAGGTTGCAGGTTCCATTGTTCTGTGCTATGCCGATCTGCATATTTTTTGTAATCCTCTTTGGCTTTCTTTAAGGTCTCCTGGATGATATCCCACTGATCTGTTAAGGAGGACCACCATTCTCCTAAGTCCCCTGCCTTATGAGACTCTTTGGTCTCATAAGTGGCAAAGGGCAGGGCTTGTCCCTCGTATCCGTGTACTATTTTAAAGGGGGAGGTCCCTGTAGAACTGTACACTGCATTGTTGTACGCATATTCGGCGAAATGGATAAAGTCTGTCCAGTTGTCCTGCTGGTAGTTGATGTAGCAGCGCAAAAACTGTTCCAGCACCTGATTAGTGCGTTCTGTTTGTCCATCTGTCTGCGGATGATGGGCGGAGCTTAATCCTTGTTCAATGCCTGCCATTTGGAGGAGCTCCCACCAAAAGTTGGCAACAAATTGTACGCCCCGGTCTGAGATTACCTTGAGGGGAAAAGAGTGGAGTCTTACTACATGTTTCATGAACAACATAGTCAGTTTTTTGGCAGTGGGAATGGTAGTACAAGGGATGAAGTGTGCTTGTTTGGAAAATAGGTCCACCACTACCAATATGCACGTGCACCTCTTAGAGGGTGGTAGGTCGGTGATAAAACCCATAGAGATCACCGCCCAGGGTCTGGAGGGGGTTTCTAGTGGTTGGAGTAGTCCTGGGGGTTTCCCCTTCCTGGATTTTCCCATTATGCAAACTGGGCAGGAGGATACATATTGGGAGATGTCTCGTCTCCTGTTGGGCCACCAGAACTGGCGCTGGACTAGGTGGAGGGTTTTTAGGCAGCTGAAGTGACCAGCTAATTTGGCGTCGTGGCATTGCTGGAGAATTTCCTTTCGTAGACTGTGTGGTATATAGAGTTTACTGCCTTTGTACCATTGGCCTGTCTCTGTTTGTGTGAGCTCACTTTTGGGCGCGCCTTCCCCTTCCTTTTCCACCTCGTCTTTTACTCGCCCCTTCCACGCTGAGAGATTAGGTTCTTTGTTGAGTTGCAGTCACACCGCTTGGCTGTGGGTTGTTACTGCTCCTCCCAGTTGGGCGGGTGAAAATTTGGTGTAGTGGTTAAGAGCATGGGACTTTAATCTGGAGAGCCGGGTTTGATTCCCCATTCCTCCACTTGAAGCCAGCTGGGTGACCTTGGGCGAGTCACAGTTCTCTGGAGCTCTCTCAGCCCCACCCACCTCACAGGGTGATTGTTGTGGGGTAATAATAACATGCTTTGTAAACTGCTCTGAGTGGGCATTAGGTTGTCCTGAAGGGCGGTATATAAATTGAATGTTGTTGTTGTTGTTATTGTTGTTGTTATTATTATTATTACTGTGTCAATGATTTCCTCTCGCTGGCTGTCATGCTGGGGCATGCGTGAGAGTGCGTCTGCTAGGAAGTTGGCCCACCCTGGGAGGTAATTGAGCGTGAAGTCAAACTTGGAGAAGAATTCGGCCCAGCGGAGTTGTTTAGCATTCAGTTTCCGGGGGGTGCGGAGAGCCTCTAGGTTTTTATGATCTGTCCAGACCTCAAATTGGTTTCTGGCCCCCTCTAGCCATTGCCTCCATGTAGTGAGGGCGAGTTTAACAGCAAAAGCTTATTTTTCCCACACGCTCCAGTTGCCTTCCGCATCAGAAAACTTTTTGGACAGGTAAGCACAGGGGCGTAACGTGCCTTCCTCATCCGGTTGGAATAACACCCCGCCCACCACTGTCACTTGCATCGACTTGCACAATGAACTTGCGGTTCTCGTCTGGGTGCTGTAGCACCGGCTCCGAGACAAATTTGTTTTTTAGTGTCTCGAACGCCTGCTGACACTTCATGGTCCATTGTAATCTGGTTTGTGGCTTTTTCTCTTGCACTCCCTTACCTTTGGTTTTAAGCAAGTCCGTTAAGGGCAGAGCTATTTGGGCGAAGTTTTCTATAAATGGTCGATAGAAGTTGGTGAACCCCAGAAAAGATTGTAGTTGTCTCCTCGTTTAGGGCGCTTCCCACCCCTCCAGCACCTGGATTTTAGCAGGGTCCATTTTTAGCCCTTGGCTAGAGATGCAGTAACCCAGATAATCTAACTCTTCCTTGTGGAACTCGCACTTAGACAAATTTACAGGCAGCTTATGTTTTATTAAGGTGCTTAGCACTTTCCGGACTAGTTCAACATGTGACTTCCTGTCCGCTGTGTAAATAAGCACGTCATCTAGGTACACCACCACCCCTTTGTACAGGTACTCGTGTAGTACTTCATGAATGAGCGTCATGTACACTGCTGGGGAGCCCTTGAGGCCAAAAGGCATGACTAGGTATTCAAATTGTCCTAGGGGCGTATTAAAGGCGGTCTTCCACTCATCCCCTTCCCTTATTCTTACTCGCCTTCCCTTATTCTTATTCTTAACTTTGAGAAAATTTTGTCTTGAGCCACTACGCTGAGTAGGTCTCGAATTAAGGGGAGTGGGTAGGCATTCGACATTGACACCGCATTGATACCTCTAAAGTCTGTGCACAATCTCAGTCCTCCGTCTTTCTTTTTGACAAACAGGACTGGGGCGGCATGAGGGGAACTAGCTGGCTGAATGAAGCCTCGCTCCAAATTTTTGTCTATGAACTTTTTCAGCTCGTGGCGTTCAGCCGGGCTCATTGAGTAGAGTTTGCCTTTAGGCAGTTTCTCTCTGGGAATTAGTTCGATAGCGCAGTCAGTGTTGTGGTAGGGGGGAAGTTCATCCACCTCCTTTTCGCTGAAAGCTAGGTGTAGATCCCTGTACTCACGGGGGATGGCCTTCTCCTCCTCCTTGGATAGTAGGACGACATCTAAGGGGGCCCCATTCCTTCGTCCACGCATGCGCACTGCACTGATTTTCTTTGAATATGACAACCCCCTCCGACCATTTGATGTAGGGGTCGTGATCCCCAAGCCAGCGGCTACCCAGTATTAAGGGGTATTTGGCTGCATTACTGACTATGTAGGGGCGGGCTTCCTAGTGCTTCCCCATCCCGGTTGGTACCGGCTCTGTTTCATAGGGGGCAGGGCTCATGCTTGACCCGTCCATTTGCTCGAAAACAATTGGGTCTTCTAGCTCGTGGGTTTCTAAGCCTAGTCCATTTACTAAGGTGGGTGATATGATATTGCGGAAACACCCCGAGTCTATGAGGGCTTGCACCCGCACATGAGTCCCCCTTTTGGGGTTTATGAGAACTACCAGCATGAACAGTATGGCCCCCCTTTCCCTCACCTCGGGAGGGGTGGACTCTTTAGTGACCTGCCACTGGGGCCCTCTTACAGCAGGTCCTCTGCGTTTCCCGGCTGCGCGGACATCTCACCTTCTTGGGAGGAGTAATTATGTTCCACTGGAAGCTCTTCTGCTTCCAGCCCGGTATCCTGCTTTCCACGCCAGGGTGGAGGCTTGCGTTCGGCCTTTGGGGCTTGCGGTGCTGGCGTGGGTCGTGGGGCCCCTCTGTCAGGAGGGGCTTTAAGGGGACACTGTGCAGTGAAATGTCCACTATTTCCACATTGCAGGCGACCCTGCCGCCAACGGGTGTCCCTTATTTCACGGCCGGGGCCAGGTCCTCTGGATGCTGCTCAACCGCGGGTAGACAACCCGGGAGCTTGCCTCACTCCAGCAAGCTGGTGCTGCTTCACCAGGTGGACTACCTGGGTGCGGTTTTCAACCTCGCACGCCAGATGAATCCAGCCTAGAAGTGTTGACAGGTCGTCTTGCATCAGGGCCCGACCCAGCAACTCAGGATTTAAGCCGTTTCGAAACAGTTCTATTTTAACTTCCTTGTGATAGCTTGGGCACTTGGTGGCGAGTTGGCGAAACTCGGCGGCATAGTCCCTCACCGGCCGGGAACCCTGCCAAATGGCCCGGAATCTAGTGCGAGCCCTCTCCCCTTCCATTGGGTCTTCATATTGAGCTCGTAAGGCAGCAAGGAAGGCTTGCAAGTTGAACAGCTCGGGGGCCCTGGTATCGTGGAGAGTCACATACCATTCTGCTGCCGCTCCCTCTAGTCTGGATCCCAGATGTATGACGCGGCTCCATTCAGAAGGGAACAGGTGGCCCCACTCATTGAAGAATTGCAAAGCCTGTACTATGAAGAAGCCTAGCTTTCGTGGCTCCCCGTCAAAGGTGGCTTCTAGTTTTACCCAACCCTTGGGTAAAACCCTTGGGTATCTTGAGAATATTGCTGTTATTATGAGTACCCCATTAATCTTAACTGTATAAGGAATGCCATCTGGCCAAAGGCTTGGCATCTACAAGTTGACTGCCACCCATAAGGGACAGTTCAAAAACTCATGATGGTGTGCATTGGTCCTAGGATATGATTGGAAGTCTTGGGAAGAAGAAAGGCATGGGTCTGAATAGTCCCTGGCTGGGAAACCTAAGAACCTATGTATGCTGCCTTAGGTTCCATGCTAAGAGAAAAGGGTATAACATGTAAGAGGTTTAATTTCATACATGATATTCATAGATTTAGAAACGAGATTCTAGTTACTTACAAAGGACTCTGCTGCCTGGGCCAAGGGCAGCTGAGCAATTCCTCCAATTCGTGCTGTTGTTGCAGATTAGGCTGGCAACATCACAGCAGATGAAGCAAGCAAAGAGGACGGAGGGAGGGAGGAGAAATGTATAGAACTTTATTTAGGGTGGTCTAGGAAAACTGATAGTGCTAACAATCCCTGAGTTTTTCATACTTTAACAGAACAACTTTGTATAATTGGAAGAATGCAAAAATGTTCCACATTAGCTGCTGGGTATCCAGTGTGAACTCAGTGGCTTAGTTACTGGTTTATTAATGGGAACTAGGTTTGTAAAGATGCGGAAACTTGAGGAAGAGCAGGCAATATGCTGAATGGTGTCCCCCCCCCTGCTATTTATGCTAGTATAAGTAAGTAATGGGATCTTGAAGTATCCTGCCTTAAACTGAGTGCATCCTGCCTTGAACCTGCAGCATTTCCTGATCTCCTTACATTTTTAAAAAATCTCTTTCCACTATCTTGGTACAATTCCTCATCTGTCACATTCAACCAACAAATAAATTATTAGGCAGATTTAAAAAATAACCACGACAACCAGGCAGCAATATATGTGAGTCCTAGTTCCATGCCATTCTGGGTCTACTGCTGCTTTCACCTGGATTAAAACCATTGCACAATGAGGCTGGAAGGAATCTATTGCTTATACCTAAGAGAGAAATACACATAAAATAAAAGCAGTTAAGTCTCAAATTTATTTTTAGAGCTCAAGCCATTTGGAGAACAGTTTTAAAATGAAGGGATTGGGGGCAGTTTTGATGTATAGGAGTGGTTCTTCCATTTTCAGAGGAGGAGCCCTGGTTTTGAAGCAGTGCTGGGACACTGCTTTATACTGAGTCAGGCCATCGATTCATCTGGCTCAGTACTGTTTGCATCGACATGCAGTGGATCTCCAGGGTGTTGGGCAGAGAAAGGTCTTTCCCAAAACCTGAAACCCTTTCATTGGAAATAGCATGCAAATTGTGTTCTATGGCACTGGTCTCTGTTTGGTGATGAAGGTAAAGTCCCTCTAAACATGCTTAGAGGTACACTGCTTTCCATAGTCCAGGACTCTTTCCTGGTAATGGAAATTGATTCTACAGCTGAACCCGAGGTAAATCCTTACACATATCAGCCCTATGTAAGAAGTTAAAAGCACAGCAATCTGTACTTTTGCTAAAGCTAAGCGGAATTACGTATGATGTATATCCAAGTCCAATATTGCTCAGTTTGTCATAGGCTTACATGTTTCAAACTATAATATCTCCCCAGCCCCACACCCTGGTAACTGCATGTAGATTTTTTTAAAACTTGCCTCTGTCATCTGTCAGTATTTCCATTGCTTTTTGGTAAGGATTTACTTGGCCCATTTACAGAGCACATAACTCTTGCTTTCTGTGAGACTTCCACACCTCAGTGGCAGTGGGAAATGCTGAGCGCAGATTGCATTTAAATGAAGTCTTGCGAAGGAGTTGTTCCAGACGCTGTCTGGAGATGCTGAAATCTTTACCTGATTCCCTAAATGTCTGCAAATATTCAGCCAAGCTAAGAGGGGCTGTTCTTCATTTAGGCAGCCTGGATCTTTGCTGGGGAAAGCATGCAGGGAAGCTGGTGGGGGATGGGGACTTGATTTATGGTTTGGGGAACTGTTCTCAGGAGAGCTGGGTAGACAGTGAGAGCAGCTCAAGAGTAAAAACATCCAGAATTACAAGCATCTTTCTTATTTACAGCCTCAGCTTTTGTTGTGTTAGTAATAGTGAATTTAAACTTTTCCTGCTAGTCTCATGTGTACTTCATGTAGATCAGCAGACTAGCACTGAAACAATCTCATAGCTCATCTCCAATACAAATCACAAAATTTCTTTGTGAAGCTTTCCAGCTTCCACATCTTCTGATTCTGTTTTGACCAATTGCTGGCATGTTGACTGTGCAGAGGCTGGAGAAAATCGAGTTGTGAGGGGAATTCTTCTCTTGCAGGATGCATTGCATCATCATTGTGTGTGACAACATGACTGTAAGTGTTAGAGGCACCTAGGATCTTGAAAATACTTTGGTGTCTTTCACACAGAGATGGGATTTTGTGGTTTCCCTGTTGTTGGTGCAGCTGCAGATTAAGAACAGCAGCAATGGGGCTTTCACATCGTGGGTTTCCCACTTTTCCTGTCCCTGTCTTCTAGAAGTGGCCACTTCCTAGGCCAACAGGGCTTTTGCAATTTTTTATGGCACTAGAATATTGTTATATCAATATACTGTGAGGCAGCAGTTTATCTGAATTCTCACCTTTCATTTAAAGAAGTAAGTCTCTAGCCCCTTCCCATGCAAAGATATGCCCTTTTCCTAATATCTCTGCAAGGGAGGGGGCTAGATACTTTTTAAAAATGAAAGCTCAGAATTCAGAGAACCTGCTGCACCTATCATTTACAAGGATATATCGATATAATGATATTCAAGTACCAATTTTTTACAAATTAAAAGCCCCTGATGGTGGGGGCTTTTAATGGCTGCTGTGGGGACAGGGTCAGGGAAAATGTTCTGCCGCGTGAGCTTAAAAATTCAAATCCCTTCCCCCTGCACACACAGAGCAGCCATCCCAGCTTTACTGCAATCTTTCTCAAAACTTTGGAGCAAAGCAGGTTTTCAGAAAAATTCAAGAAAAGTTGGGGAAACCCCCAGAGATGCACAAATGCATCACAATGCTGTGAGAAAGCAGGATAAAACCCGTTTCCCAAAAGCATTGCACTTGGGCAGATAAGCTGTATGGAAGACACCTTTGTAAGGTAGTGGCTCAGGGTCTTTCTAAATCCTTGCTCTATTTGTTGGAATTAGCAATGTCTTGTGTACAAAGAAGAGACAAAGACCCTGCAGGAGCGTCAAACTCTAGTTAGACTGGACAGTAGAGGGAATACTTTCTTCCTAATAATATGGGTTTTTCTCCTTGTCTGTCTGTAGAATGCTACTCTTGGGTAATATCCTGCTTCTCATAACTCTTTAGAAGTGTCTCCCCTAGCAAGACTGCTGCATTTATTTTCTTCTCTCTCCTACCCAGTTTTGTTACTCTTAATCAGTTTGGTGTGCTGCATAGGCAGCATGCCAACAGTATTTTGAAGTCGCTTACAGGGAGAGGAGAGAACTTTCTGAAAACACAACTGTCCTGCTGAATTGTGTTGAAAACATTAAGGAACTCTTGCAAGCTGCCTCATAGGCTTTGTGTTGCCTGTGCCAGGATTAGAGCATTTGTTGCCAGAATGCATATTTTGAAAACACATTTTGGCTCAGTGTAGATCAGCATCTGGCAGACTTTGGGTGGAATTTGGTTCTCTGAGGAGGGCCACCTGATAGCTCGGGAAGAAGGGAGATTGGCCATGAGACTGGCCAGCAAGCCATTTTAGAGAACAAGAGCAAGGAAACGTTCGGCATTTTGTCAACGTTGCTCACTGGCAAAAATTAATGACTACGGCTCTATTGCAAATAACTGTGGGCAACTTCTTCAAAAGAGTAATGATCTTTTCCTATTCCTATCAGTAGTTCTCCCCCTTTATGCCAATCTACTACCATATGCCTACATTTCCTTGAATTGCATTTTAAGAACTTTTGTATACCCATAAATATTTGAAGAGTTGACTTGTGTTACTTTTTAAAGTCCAATTCAGCCACCAAGTTGCCTGCAAGCTAAGGTCCCCAGGTGCCCACCCGTGGCAAGCAAAGTCCTGGCAATTTGCCCATTGCAATCGGTGGGAGGTGGCAAGCCACTTGGCGACCACCTACCATTGGCTGGCAACCCAGGCAAGCATATAGCAGCAACACTCCCAGTAGGGTACAACAACATCACTTCTTGAAGTGATGTAATCACTGCAAGGCCACAGTAGTGCTCCCATTGTTTGCAGGAGGTGATTTTGGTAAAACATGGAGGCACTCCCGTGGCAGTGTGTGATGTCATTTCCAGAAGTAACGTCATCACTTGGGGTCCCAGGAGCATGTGTGCGCATGAAGACCATACCTTTAGTGAGTACTAGGTCCCTCCACGAGCCTATGGGTACCTGGCAACCCTACTGCAAGCGCAACCTGGCAGTACATTGAGACAGTCTGCAAATGCATGAATTGGTAGGCGTCCTGCAAGGCATAACTGGCCTGTTCAATTTTAGCTGCTTCTTCTGCTGGGGGTTCTTTGCAGTCTTTTAAATATATTTTATTGGGATCAAAATGCAGCAACATCCTTGTGAAGTTAGTATCCTGTAAATGCTGTTAGAGGGCCATGTGGCTCTTGTGCCATGCTTATAAGTAACTGGCTTAATTAGTGCAATATATGCAAACATTTGGAGAACAGTGCAAATTATTAAAGCATTTGTTTTCGAAGACCTCTGGAAATATCTGAAGTGTAGAAGAGCTGTGTGTCAAAGCACCTTATGGGCTTGTACATTACACTGCGGATAATTATACTAGTCTTAGGGCTGGTGTACACAATAGTATTTTGTTTACATGAGCAGACTTCATTTTCCCAAGGTGCACATCCACACCAAGAAATAGAATGCAAACTGGCCGTTATGGGTTATGGCCAGCAGTTCTTTGCTAGCTGATTCGGTTGTGAGAATTGTTGCTGGTCACTTTTATGCTTGCCTAGTGCATGCATCAAGTTTGTGTATGTGGGGGCATGTATCCATGGGTTGTTTGGGACTGCTCATGTGTGTACAAGGCTCTTATGACATGTTTGCAAGACATGATACAGCCTGCTTGTGCAAGCTAAGTAGATCTGGGTCTAATCAGTGCAAGGATGAGAGGCTTGGGAATCTTTGAGTTTTATGATAGAAGGAAGATGGGGATGTAATAAGAGAGTAAAATGGATCTTAATGAGAACTTTTTTCTTTTGTAAATGGCATTATGGAAAAGGTATATTCTTGACATTTATGAATGGTACATTTCTAACTAACGCTACAAGGTTTTATCTGAGTAGGAACCAGATCAAGTCTTTGAATTTGTGTTACACTATTAACCAATCCACAACAATACCCCAAGCAAACCTATTTTTTTTACTTCAGTTTGTATTTTTCTCCATACAAAGTTACAAGGTTTTGAAGATGGGAGGATAATTATTACTAATGTTTACATACCTGGCACAGGTCTTAATTCTGCCAAGTGTCTCCTACATCAGACCCTGAAGTTCTAAAACAAAGAGGCAGAAATTCAAAGGGCTGATGCATGTATCATAGTGTGGGCTCTGATCAGGTTAAAAATAGCCACTTGCCTGATAGCTGAGATGAGTAAGAACCACCTCCAGCTGACCAGTCAGAAGTTTTGCATGATGGAATAAACGCGTTGGCTCATTTAGCCAACCAGCTTGTGAATGGGTAGGTGGGCTAGCAAATACATTTGTGGGCTGTTACCCCATAGTTAATGGGGCTTGCACTATACTGAGTGAGAAGAGATTAATAGTTATGCATGGTTGTATCTCTTGCTAATACTTCATACGCTTCGTTATGCCA
This sequence comes from Eublepharis macularius, assembly GCF_028583425.1. NCBI lineage: Eukaryota > Metazoa > Chordata > Lepidosauria > Squamata > Eublepharidae > Eublepharis > Eublepharis macularius. Next base: position 84,406,669 of record NC_072794.1, on the reverse strand, counting down.
GAGTTCTTTTACTACATAAAGGTGTATGGTTCATGCTTTTAATTTTGCAGATTTATAGTCAGTCCCCATCCCAAAAGTTCAGAGTGGGTTATGAGTGACTTCTCAGAAATCAATGTGGCACACAGATATTCCCAGTTCTAGAAGACATGTTGAGATGATGAGACAGAATTGTACCTCCTTTGCATTATAAAACATCCACTCCATGGTATGCCAGGATCTAAAGGTGGTTAGGAAAGGACTACATCAACACTGGCAGAAGACTTGACACAAATTGGACAGAACACAGCATAAAGCCAATTAATGGGTTTGTGAAAGGATTGTAGTGAAAGAGTTTTTGTCTGCAATCACCAACTTTGCTGAATTTCACCCAGCAGAGCTCTTAAAAATTGTCCTGGGACTGTTAACACCTAAAGTGGCTTCTAGAGATGAGAGAATATTAGTAGTCTGCTAACACTTTTGCAAGATTCAGGGCCATTTCCCAACAGAATTGAGAGGCAATTGTGAGACCTTTTGATAATTTTAGACCTGTTTTGGACTTGCAGTTTCTGGGCAACATGGCAGAGCTGGTAGCAGAGTGGATGGTGGCAGAGCTGGTCCAGACATACCTGAATGAAATGTCTTCCCTTGTCCATTTTCAGTCTGGCTTCTGGCCTGGTTATGGGGGAAAGACTGCTTTAGTAACACTGGTGGATGTTTGGCTGCAGTTGGCAGGGGAACTTCTTCCATGTTGATTTTGTTAGCTCTGCCACATTTTATACCTTGTTAAACTTTGTAGAGGAAGCCTGGCACCACCCTCCACTGGTTTCAGTATTTTCTATTAGACAGAACAGAGTTTACTTCAGAGGCCGATTCAGCACCTGGGCCTGGTGTTGGTGTTCCTCATGGCTTGGTGTTGTCAGCTACATTTTAATTATTTGTATGAGACTTTGGCTGTATCTTTGGGGCTGAACAGCATCAAAATGGTCATGAAACATTGCACGTATTTCTTTGTGAAAACCTCCAAATGTAGTGGTCTCTGTTCCTGTCCTGAATCAGCCTTGAGAGGTTGTAGATGATGTGAACAAACTGAAAGTGAGTCCAGAAGTAGTGTTTGGTTGGAAAGGAAGATTTGTTTTGATAGGACTGATTTGCTGAGGCTTAATGGGATCAAGCTAACCCTGTCTTGATCAAGCAAAGAGTCTGTGTGTGCTTCTGGGTCAAGCCTTGATCATCTTGTTTTGAGAAACAGGTTGGCTATGTTGCAGGAATACTCTTTATAATTACATCTGATTCAGAAGCTCACTCCCCTTTTCCACAGTGCTGACCTGACCACATTGTGTCATGCCTCTGTAACCTCTAGACTGAAGTACTGTAACATGCTCTGTGTGTGAGCTGCCCTTGAAGGTGACTTGGAACGGCAGCTTCTGCAATATGCAGCAGCCTTTATTTGGAGCTGAGATAGGGCACAATGCATTGGCTGCCTATTTGTTTCTGGGCAAAAATTTAAGGTCCTGGTCTTAACCTTTACAGTGCTTGACAACTGGGGATCTGCATATTTCAAGAACCAACTTTTCTATACAGGCCTGCTTGAATTAGGTTGGCCCGACAACTCCTATTGGAGCTGCCCTCCATTCAGGAGGTGTATTAGATCACTATAAGATCTATGGCAGTACCCACTGTCTGGAATGGCCTGCTAGAGATGGCACATGGGGCACATTCTCTGGTGGGATTTCAGAAGCTGTGCACTGCTACCCTGCTCTTGTGAACCTTTGGAAATCTAAATTGTATAATTGGGGAGCTGTTTCTGAAATCCCAAAACCACAGAATTTCTTTTGGGGCTTGTTTGATTGGGGCTTCAGATTAATGATTGATAATGACTAATAACGATCGTGAAAACTGCGAATTTTGAGCAGCTGACCTTTTTAGCTGGGTTATGCTTATTTTGTTGTATGTTGATTTTGTTGCTTTGTTGTTTTCACCAGTTTGGGAAGTCACTAATTTTTTTTGAAAAATTAACCTCTACTATCACACACAAAGATAACATAAATAACTGGAAAAAATTCATTTTAAGTTGCACATATGGTACATGTCCATTCATGTTGCATTCATATTCTGTGATCCAAAGAATGCACTTGGGGAGAATGGTGTGCATTTCTGGATCCTTCTCTAATATCTCCACAGTAACTTGGATTGCCAGAGAAGCAAGCTTCTCTCAAAACAGAACAGTGGCCTGCCTCTTTTGCTGCTGGAGCTGCATCAGCGGGTATTTAAATAAGAAATCAAGAGCTGCATAGCTTCTTTCTTGCAGCATACACACATACATTGTACAAAAGCTTGTTTGGATTGCAGCCATAGCATAGGGGAGAGTCCACCTGCCACATTCCAGGTGGTAAGTTGTGGCAGAGAGTCAAAGCATTGTTAATGCTAGCCTGGATGCTTAGGTACAGACAGACTGAAGAACTTCAGAGCTAATAAGGAGGAAGAGGTGGTAATATGTTTTCAACAGTGTGTGTTCATTCTAATTGATGTGCCATTGGGGCCACAGAGACAATAAAGAGCCTTTCAGGAGGTCATGAATACCTTCCATTTTCACAAGTACCTGTAAGCATCTGGAAGATCGTGTGAAACTTACGGCATGAAGCTCTTCCTAGTGCGATTTCCCCACACGATCCCCTTTAATGGTGCGATGACGTCAGAAATCGCGCCATTAAACTGGGAAATGTGCTGGGAAATCGTGCTAGGAAGACGCTTCATGTCATGAGTTTTACGTGATCTTCTGGAGGCTTTGGACGTGTGAAAACACCCACCATCTAGGAGTACTCATCTGTACCAGTTATTGCCTATAGGCTGGTGCAGCTGGTTCTGAAGAGAATCAGCTGAAGGGTTAGAATTCTGAAGCGTTGGCAGATATGACCAAGTCCCTGCAAGATAGCAGTTTTATGTGCTTAACAGCACATCTAGGGTAGATTTCATACTCTATATTAACTAAAGTTTAAGAAATTTAATGTTTTCTGGGTTAATTCATGGTCCAGTGACCTACATGAGATGGAATTGGATCCCAATAATTGTAAAGTGGAAATTGTGTTGATTGAATGGCAATTAAATAATGCTGATCCTCCCCCCTCCCAAAGAAAGTACACCTCTGGTCTGTTCAGCAAACCTTTGCAGTGTTCAGTAGACAGTAGTTGGAGGAACGTCAGAGGAGGGTTAGTTTTCAAAATTCTGTCATTCCATTTGGAAGCTGTACAGAGTAACCCCGTGTAGGATAACGGAGAAGCAAGTTCCATTGAATTCAATGGGGCTTTCATCCAGGTAAAGCATGAACTAGCATAGCATCCTTAATCTTTAGAGCAACACTTAAAACAGGAGTCTGCCTCTGGACCATTGATTGTTTCACATGTAACAATTTACAAACAAACTAGTAAACTAGACTTCTTACAATTCAAATTGAACATCTGTAGCCATTCCTGAACATCACAGTTGCACAAAACGTGATTACTGATGCACATAATTTAGGAATATCTTGATGCCACTGAACTCCATGCCATTCCCAGCAGCACAGACAGTCCCTTTCTTATAAAAGCTTGGTCTTGGTAAATGTACAGCTGTAGAGAGATACTTCAAGCCATGTCTTCATTTGTACACTTTGTGTTGCTTGTTTCTGCTCAACGCAGAAAGCATGTAAGGAAGCAAAGTACTGGGTGAGTTTCTTAGTTCTGAAAGCATGTAAGGAAGCAAAGTACTGGGTGAGTTTCTTAGTTCGGAACTGAAAAGTGTGAGGAGACCTTGCAAACTAGAGCTCAGGAACCATCTTTTATTCTTTCACATGAAATGCAAGTGACCAGGCAATCAGCACGAGTGGCTGATGAGTGGTGTGTGGTTTGCAGGGAGTGGCATGAGTACAGCTGGTTTGCAAAGTAGACTTCACAGTCAGAAAACCTTTTGTGCATCTGCTCATTTAAAAAAGCTGGGATCAGAAAGAGCAAGCAGCAAAGCTGCCCACTCCAGCTACTGCTAGTTTCCTGTTTACTTGAGCAGCTGCCTGGAGAGTTTTATGAACCTTAGGGAAAGCGAGCCACTGCATGGTAAGCCCAACAGGTTTTGATCTGTTCTCCCCTCTCTCACTCCAGCCATTTTCCAGGCTGGGTGAAAGATCCTATAAATTTTTGTTCGTTCCCTTTGGAAGATGTAGGGCCCTTGACGTTTGGTGGCTTATAGAAAAAGCCTAAACTCTTAATAGTATGAATGGTCTGTTTGCTCTTTTTCTAATCAAGTACTTAGAGATGAAGAAACTAGCAATCTGCTTGCAGCTATTGTATATGCATAATTAATATAGTCTTGTTACTCCTAAAGAGTAGGAGAATTGTGGGATGTTCCTGATGCAAAAATAATGAACTACTGGCTAATAATTGAAGCGCTATTGTGATTTTAACATACAGAGAGGTCAGGGTATGTCTTAATCATGGAATCTATGTTTCTATTTTACAAAGCTCTACAAAGTGATACATTTGGGTAAAAAGCCCTCCTTGGATCCCATCAGATACTTTGTGAATCCCCAATGCACTCCTATTTTTGTGGTTTGATGAAATATATGTAATACTAGTTTGTCTCTAAGTGTAGTGAAAACAAGATCTACCAGAGTACTCTCTCCCTCTCTCTCTCTCTCTCTGCTTATGCAGCTACACCAAATTAGTAGGATTTTGTTTTCATTCAGTAGATGATGTTATCAAATATTTTTGTCCTTGGATTGAGCAAAGCCATCCACGTTTATGATGCCTTGGCCAAGTCTTGACAATATTAATAACAGGGCTTAATGATATAATAACTTTATGGTGGAAAGGGCAGGGGCAAGCCTATGGTACATATTTTGTTAAAAAAAAAACCCATTGTACTCTGGAGCGTTAGAAGAAAGCCAAGCAGGGGAAAGAAAATGCCTGATTCCAACTTGTGCAGCTTAGGGCTGAGGAATGTGTGTGTGTGCTGGGGAGTCGGAAACCTCTCTTGCTGCTGCAGCACTCTCAGGGTTACAGAGACGTGTGTAGAGAAACGTCTCAGCAATTCTTGTGTAGAGCAGGGGAAGGGAGGGGAGGTGGGGAAAGCAGGGGCATTTTGAAACTGCTGGCTGCTGCTTGCCGATTGGCGGAGCCTGGTGCCTCAGCGTTCCAGCCACGGAGCGCTCCTCCCGCCGCTCTGTCCATCCCGGAAGGAATTTCCTTTGCTGCTTGATCTATTGTTGTTGTCACTGCTCTTTGCTGCATGTTTTGGTCAGATCAAGTAACCATAGTATCAAAACTGTGTTCCAGTATCTGCAGGATTTTATAGCCTTCCACCACCCTTCTCTCCCCCCCCCTTTCCTCCCATATACGTTTCTTATTATGATTTCATAGGACACAGGGAAAAAGGAGGGGGGCGCGCGCCTGTTTTTTACACTGTAGAGATGGTTTCAATTAAAGACTGTGTGTGTGTGTGCGCGCGCAGTTTCTCCTTTATAAAGTTTTCCCTCAATGATTAGATGCAAAGTTTTCCCCCCTCAACCGAACTTTGTGCTTATTCTTTCCAGCTTCCATTCGTGGGGGAGGGGGAGCAATGCTGGTATTCTGAACATCGCTTTCCGCGCGGCCCTTCCACCTCCCCCAGCAGGCGCTCAAGGAGAGGGAGCTGAAATAGTGTCCTTTCCCTAAAGGTGGGCTCCTTGCGATTGTTGGGTTACATGCTGAGCTGCTAGGGAGGGGGGCGGCGGTCTCTTTTCCGCCTCTGCAGGAAGAACCCTTTCATAGACGCTGGATTATTTTTTTAAAAAGAATCTCCTAGGCTTTTTCAAATGTGTATCTTATACGAGATCTTTAACATTCCATTCAGAAAAGACATCAGTTTTCGTACATTTGTGTCGAAGGTTCATGCTCCTCCCCATGTAGCCATTTATCATTCTGTGTGTGGGGGTGGGGGTGTGCTCGATTTAGAAGGGGTATTTTCCTTACCGTCTTTTAACTTGCAGAGAGAAGAGATCAGAAGAAAAACATGCCTGGGATTCCCGGTTCCCCTTCTTTTGCCGCCCCCCCGGGTGCAGCAGGTTTGCTTTAGAGCCACTGCATTGCTTGGAGTAGGGGGAGGAGGGAGAGTGGGGGAGGGAAGGTTCCACGGTGGAAGCGACTGGCATTTCTGCTCTGCAACACCGGCTCTCTTCTCCCTAGGGGTTTAGCAATGGCTAATTCCTCCCGAGGCTGACATTTGGCACTAGGGAGGGAGGAAAGAGGATGCAGAGCTGGGGATGAGGGCGGGAGAAAGCGTTTCTCCGAGGAATATTCGCTGTGCAGCCGGACTGGCCTCCCGAAGATCGGGACAACACTGCCCCCTAGAGACCTCTCCTTCCCACTGCACCCACAGTCGGCAGGTTCTTTCCCCAAAGGAGATGCATTTCATTTCCCAATTTGGGGAGCAGGGAAGATTAATTTTGGCAGGGAGCTGTGCGGCTTGAGGGGAGATAAAGCCCGCGCGCTGATCTCTTCCGCGGTGTGCCTTGCAGCCTTTTCTTAAAAATCCACGTGGAGCCGCACTAATTTGACTTTCTGAGCAGTCGCGTTCTCTTCTTCAACTGGTTTATAAAACCCTAGAGACTGGGGAGGAGGGGGAGAGGCAAGGCGCATCCAGTGTAGCAAGTCTTTATTCTCTCTGGGAAGACTTCTTTGTCTTGCAGTAACGGCGCGGGTCACGCAACAGATCTGAGCTTACATCTGTCATTTTCAAAGGGACTGGAGATTAGCGGATGCAATAAAAAAAAAACTGGCAACAAAGCCTCCCGGAGTAGCCGAGGGAAGGTACCACAGTTGCTGGGAGACGTCGTGCAACGTTAACAAGGAAGTCGGGGGTGGCATCAGATTGGAAACAACAAAGGGCGCGCTGCTGAGCGCGGGGCGTGTTCCAAACTTCCCCGAAACTATTATGGCGCTCTGGAAGGAAGGCCTTTCGTCTCAGCTCGGAGGAACCGGCCTGTAGGCTCCTCCCTCCCTGAGGACGAGGGAGGCTACTAGCCTGCGGGGAAGCTTTCTGTGGGCCGAGCGGGGAAAGCATTTGCAAGCGCTGTGCAGTTGAGGGGGACGATGTGTCCTTGTCAGTGTGAAAGGGAGATACTGAGTTGCTACAGTGGCCCCTGGAGTCAAAGTTTAGAAACTGCTGGATTAAAGGGTGCAGTGTTTTTATCATTTCAAGTACTTTCTTAAAGTCTCAGATTCTGGGGTACTTCTCTATTGTGTCTCAATTTGGATTTCTTAAATTGTCGGATGAGGAGTCCACTTGTTTTAATGGCATCCAGAGTTCATGGTGGCCATAACATTTGGGGGATAATTCATATTTTTCTCCATGGGGAGGTACACTTTTAAATTACCCATGCGTATCATCACAGGTCAATTTTGCTTCATTTGGAATCCACTGAATGTTCCAGGTATGTGTGTGCACAAAAAGTACAGTGGCATTTCTATTGTTAACATACATGCTGGTGTAGATAGCCCCCCCCCCCCCCCGCACTAGCATTCACCCATGTAAGGAACATATGTAGTAGAGTAGCCTTGGGTTTTAAGGATAAATACTGGGAAAGGATGTGTGCTTCATAGAATACTTTGACCATTTGGTTATCTATCCTGTTAGTGTTTCCTCTATCATATTTTGCCCCCCTCCCCTGGTTAGAGTGAGTGTAAAAAGAATGATTTGTGATTGTTGAAGGAAGATCAAATAGATAGTTGCTTTGGGGAGTAGAAAATGTATATTTAATTCTTTTCCTGATGTGTAGTGGAAGTAGATTTTAAGTACAGCTACTTCCTTTTGTCAAGTTGAGAGGTGTTTTTCTTGTACAAGTGTGACACACAATGGTTCTGAAACCTAAATAATTCTCCAAAACATCCTAAGAAACAGTTTGAGGTAGATGGATGTCTTGTACTTTGTTTGCTGTTCACTTTAAAATTGTTGTGAGCCCTTTTCCAAAACAGTCTGCATCTGACTGTGATCAAGATGAATGGGGATGAAGGTAAAGAAGGCCTGTAACCAGACATGTGACTGAATAGCACAATGAAATGTATGAAATTAAATATGCCTCCTTCCCCAAATCACTTCCTTTGCTTCCCTAGTTCACAGTTACTTAGACTGCTTTGTCTATTCTCTTTCCTTCCTGTACAGCACAGAGTCTAACTGAATAACCTCAGCATTTGTAAAAGAAAAGGAACCTGTAATTATAGAGACCATGTTTATATAGAGTAGGAATGCCAAGATTTTCCTCCTTGGCAATGTGGATATTCATCAGAACAGAAAAAGCCCCAGCTCCTCTGTGAGATCTCCATGGTGCTTTTTCTCTTTAGACCATCACTTTCTCTACTCTGTCACTTCTACTTCTCTTTATTTCCTCTTCTACCGGGAATTCAGTCTCTCACCTTTTTTATGTTCATTCAGTCTGCTGCCAGTCCTGTGCTTCTTCCATCATGGCTTCTAGCAGTTCTTTCTACTTTTAGGAGTCCTTGGCTTCCTTCCCTGCTCTGCATTCTTATCTTGTAATCTTAGACTTTTGCAAAGAGCACATAGAATTATCTGTACTCACACTTTAAAGATCTTTACAGCTCTCTTGAAAGCTAGCAGTGATGAGATATTTCGGACATCAAAAGGAGCTCATTTGGTCGTTGTGGGGGAACTGTGGAGAAGGCATATCAGCATGTTGCGGTCAACCATGCCACTAAGGGAAGGCACTATTAGCAAGATTGGGTCTGCAGAACATAATTGTACAAAATTGTATGAACAGTATTGTTGATTAGTTTTACTTGCAGTTTGTATGTTCATCACAGCACCTAGTGAGCAATTAAAACCTCTTGGGCACTGCAGCTGTCAATTCAGTGTAGTGGCAACAGGGATTCCACATGGTGCTGTTCCTTGCACTTTCTATGCTTCATTCTTTGGTGGTAGCTCCCTCCATACCACTGGAGGGCTTTTTTGTTCTTCAATTACTGATTAAACCTCTCTAAAAAGCCCTCTGGTGGCACAAGGTGCAATGGCTGCCATAGGATACTGGGGCATGGAAAATGGCCCTGATGTGTGTGGGGCTAGGAAGATCCGGACTTTCCCACGATGAGCACCCTGATTTTGCCAAGATTTTTCTGAAAAGGTCATAGTAGGGTGAGTTTTGGAACGATGGGGGAAAGCTGAGAGAGGTATGAGAACATCATGATGCTGTGGAGAAGATGAAGAAAAAGTCCTGCTTCCCAATGGCATCCAAAATAGGGCAAACTATTTGTTTGCGAGACTCCTAACTAGATGTTGGGGGAAATCATCGATGGGCAGGCATGAACCAGCCTTTCAGTGGTATTGCTCAGAATAGGAAATCAGCAAAAGCAGAAAAATACAGTAACTAAAACATTGTAACAAGAAAAAGATATAAACTCTAGGCCTTAGTATAGGGAGACCTTGGTTTGAGGAAAGAGAACAAGTATAGTTCCTTTAAGAATTGTGTTCTATTAGGCATTGTGTTCTATTAGGAAACCTCTCCTGGGAGGAAAGAATAGTAAATACTATGCCATCAAAAGCATGGTCTGTGGCAAGGATCATATTGGCCATGTTTACCCAGCAATACACTTATATTTAGAGTCAATCCATCCTACAGTAGCTGTATAGGTGTATTTGATGTATGTTCAGCTTCTGTTTCAATGGCTGTAGCAGTGTGTGGGTATCTGTGTGCTCCTGTACATGCATACATTTATTTTATTGCTTTAAAACTTATAACAGCCAAGGCAGCTTGTAACAATAAGCAATCATTATTAATGTGCATGTTGTAAAACATTAAAACGCTGTATGAAACACTGAAAGTGCCACTGCGTACAGATAGACTGTAAATACAATCATTCTAGGAAAGACCTATGAAAAAGGACCCTTTTGTGAGTTCTCTTCAAGGTTGCCACCGAGGGCACCTCCAAAACATCCTTCAGGAGACCATACCATAAGACCACTAGCCAAGAGACAAGACTTTTCTGGTGAAGTGGGCAAGTTTGGCAGTTACTAGATTTAGTATTTCAATATTGTGCTGCTTGACTGACATCTGTCAAGTGCTGAACAATATGGTCGTTCTGTGGAACAATATTACAAAATAAAATTTACGTTAAGATCTTTGATCAATTCCTGGGATAAAGGTCAATTTCTTAAACTAGGAGAGGTCTGCAAAATACTCAGAATTCAACAGTTTATTTTATAGTTATGCTGCTAATAATTACAGAAAGACACACACAGAAAGAAGTGCAATACAAATGCAGAAGCCTGTAGTTCTACGACATTCTTGGGTAGGAGGCAGTGTTCCACAAGTGATTCTTTAAACAAAATTCTTTGCATTTCTGGCATCTGCAAATGAAATAAAAGCTGCATTAACAGAAGGTATATTCTAGTAAAAATGGTTCTCCCACTTACTATACCACATTAACAATCATCATAAGTGATGCATTTTAGGCTAAAAGGAATATTTAGTATCATTTGTGAAGTGCCTTTTACTTTGCATTTGATCGCTCATGTTAGGAAGTGATCCAAATCTGTGAAATGATAAAGATCTGTGGCCTTTTAAATATTTATAATGATGATGCTTTATGCTGGATGAGCCTTTTGCTTGATCTTCAATAGCTGACAGTTTGACTAAACATGGTGGAAGTCTCTTTGCTTGGAAAATGGTGTTCAACACCAGTCAGTGCTCAGTTCCTTCCAGAAGAGGGCAGAATTGTTAGTTACAAAAGCTTCATAAACCCATGCTGAAAAACTGCTTTGTTTTTTCCCTTTGACCCGAGCAATGCTGGTTATCCACGTTGTGCTTGGAACTACAACTTCAGAAAGCTCTGAATGTTCTTGTCCTGACTAGCATGTCTAAATTGAAGTTACAACCTTGGCAGCCATGTAAACATTACAAAATCAAATTCTTCAGTAAATTCTTCATTTCCTACTATGTAGGTTCTCTTGACCATCCCATAAAGGAGTGCTCTAGGTGGTCTTTCCATAATAGGAAACAGGTCTGAGTTAGTGCAAGGTGATAAGCAAAGCAAAGAAAGGAGAGCAAGAGTGAATGGAAATTAAAGGAACATCCACAGTAGAAAAAGCAGTGGCAAGGCATGTGACTTCTTCTGCACACTTTTTTGCTTTGAGCCAGGGCCCATAAATATGGGAGGAGTTGCAATTTGGATGTGTTTGGGGCCAATGTCCTTCCTGATTCAGCATGTACTCAACATTTTTGGGAGGGGAGAAAAGCCCAGTTGTTAAATCACAGATGTGCACAGATGTGCAGAGATCACACAAAAGCTTGTGGAAGCACCTCTTTTTTCCTCACACAATTTCCTCTTTCTTCTGGCAACTTCCATATCCACACCTTTCACCCACCAACCAATGTACCTATTTGTTACTTACTTCAGTTATTGACTGCCTTTCTTCACAATGGGGACCAAGATCATTCTCCATTTTATCCTCACAACAATCGTTTGAGGTAGGTTAGACTGAGAGTATGTTACTGTGTTTTACTGTGTCAGGGAGTATCTGCAACAGAATATGGGTCATTCAAACCTGCGTTTCTAAGATCCTGTGGTTGGATTAGACAATACGTTAAATGCAAGCTGGCTGGGGCTTTTCTCAGGCTTGTAGAAAGATGTGCCTCATCTGTTCATGGCTCCAGATTTAAGTATCCACAGATTTGGGTATGTTGAGAGTTAGATATATTGATTTTTAAAATTTAATTTTTGTAGGTCTCATTGTTTTTAAAATAAATTGAATGCTAGTGAAATAAGCTATCTTGACTAGTTTTACAAAATAATTTCTCCCTTTCCTTCCTCCCAGTCAAGCAGCTCAGAGCAATGTACCTGGTGGTTATAAAGTGGGGTTGCCAACTCATGCTTGGGAAATACCTGGAGATTTGGGGGTGGAGCCTGGAGAGGGTTGGTTTTGGGGAGGGACCTCTGTGGAGTATAATGCCATGGAGTCCCCCCATCCAAAGCCTCCATTTTCCTCCAGGGGAACTGATCTCTCTAGTCTGTACATCTGTTGTAATTCCAGGAGATCTCTAGCTCCTACCTGGAGGCTGGCAACCCTATTGTGAAGAAGTTAGGTGGAGGGGAGAGGGACTCAGTGACCCAAGGTCACACCATGAGCTTCATGGCTGAATGTGGCTTTCAACTTGAGTCTCCTTGCTTCTACTCTGGTATTCTCACCATTACATTGTATGATATGGCTCTCAACTTGGCTATGTAAGAGTGGGGAAAGGCTCAGATGTGAATTTTAGGAATTTAACCAGCATTTACCAACAAGCTACTTGAATATTCAAAGACCAAACCAGGTACTCCGCAGGCTATCTTCATGTGCTATCTACCTGATGGTGTGTATTCAGTTTAAGATGCAGTATGCTTCTTTCTCATATGCTCCAACAAGTTAATAATCAGAATATAGGTACCTTAACTATATGCTGTTTCTGCTCTCAATTGAATATGTGCCTTATACAGAAGCTTGCTAGCTAACTGGTGATAATGCTGTCCATCTTATTTGGAAATTGGTTCTTGCAAACTGAATTTTCAAAGTGTTGGGCTTGGGGGCAGGGGAGTAAAGTGTCCAGTTACATATTATGACTTTCCTGATGTGCATTAGAGAAATTCATTCTTTCAAATCATCTCTCTAAAACTCATGGAAACAGTTTTACTACCTACCATCATACTTTGAACCTCTAGGATTCAAACAATCTAAATTTGAGCCAAGCAGAGCTGGATTCTGTTACCCCTATATGTTTTGCAAATCAAGCAAGTGGCATGGTTCTTGTTCTTTTTATGATCTATTAGTCATAACACCCTGTGTTAGAGTGGTGCAAAGTTTTCCATAGGGAGCTCTGATCAGACTTGCACTAGCTTCTGAGATTTATCAGACCCTTATCATTGCCCTGATAAGTTTGAAATTTCTCTTCACAACCAAAATGAGGGTTTAAAGGGCTTAAATGAAAACAGAGATTCTCAGGTGGCCAGTTTTGTACCTTTAACCCAATACTGCATTCATTTGTTTGTGGTACTGGAAAATGCACCTAGCCCTATATAGTTTACTGTCTTTCTGACTCAGTTGCTGGAGGGTAGAAGTTTTGTGCTGATTGTTGTGTGTGATGGTTTGCTTTTTGAAGCTGGTAAGTCATTTACTATGTGGATGATAATTTTGTAATATTGAAAACTATATGTAATAATTTGGTAGCCAAGATTACCAAGGGTAATGGATGCATCTGTATTGAACTGCCTCTTCTTATACAAAACTAGGAATTGAATAAAGGGCTGACATAGTTAAAGGTATTGCTTTGGATTAATTAATGTTTCCTCTGAAGCAACCACAAAGAGCAGAATTGGTGGAAGGACACTGGAACAGAGGGGCTCTTTATTTTATCCAGTGCTGCTGTGCTCACATTTTCTATATGCAACCAAATAATAAGCTTGAAAATGCAAAGCCAACAGTATATATAAGTGTGCATGGCATCATCTCCCTGTTTTTTCTGTAACAGAGTCAAGCTGCTTTCTTAATTGTTGTGTTGCCGTATGCTACAAGGCTACTTCCACATGTTTTTCTGTGTAGCTCTTCTCCCCAAAATTTTTTGCCTCAGCCCACTGTGGCCATTGTTCCCTCCTTGCCTCTGTTGGGTTTTTTAAAGATAGGAATTATTAGATTGTTATAATTTTATAATACAATCTATTGCCACAATTGTCATGATCTGCCAAGACAACAATTTACTAGTCCCCAGTTTTCACTTTTTAGAAAGATTAAAACTTTAGCCCTTTTCATTGCAAAGATATTAGGGGAAGATGGAGACTGCACCAGTCCCCTTATATCTCTGAAACAAAAAAGGCTAGAGACTAGGGGTGAGCAGCTTGGTTTGGAATTTGGATTAAAATACTGATTTTGGGCAGATTCTGTAAAATCCAGGTATTCCGAATCAAAGAAGGCTGATTCTGCACACGTTGGATAATGCACTTTCAATGCACTTTATCAATCGTTTGAGGTGGATTTTTTGTTCCACACATGAAACAATCCATTCCAAATTATCTAGAAAGAGGATTGGAAGTGCATTATTCAATGTATGCGGAATCAGCCAAACATGTAGTCTGAATTTTACCAAAACAATTTGGTAAAATTCGGTGAAAATTTGGCCATTGTTTTCTATGGGAAAATCAATCTAACCGGTGGGATGGGTAGGGTCATTTTTCAAACAAACTTCATGAAATTTGGAGGGATCTTACTCTTGACTATCCTATAAAGACTCTATGGGGAAAAATATTTGATGCCTATCTGGGATGTTGGGGGTGGGGGTGGGATTTTTCAAGCAAGTTCCACCAAACTTGTAGTATATCTACTCCTGCCTGTTCTCTAAAGACACCCCCCCCCCCAGTTTCATAAAGATTGAACCCTGGGGTCCAATTCTGTGGACCTCTGAACAAGGTGACCCCAGCCACTCCGTTGTTTCAAAGCAGACTCCCACTGCAGGAACACATTGGGGCAAGGTTGCCGTGGGCAAGGCACACTCCCAAATGCAAGCTGAGCTCATCCCACAGAAATTCCAACAGAACCAAACTGAAGCACAGGTATGGAATTGCCCCAGAACCAAAGTGAAACAAGGGGACCAACATCACACCAGAGAATCACATCCATTCCACCCAAACCAAACTGAAACAAGGGACACTGTTGCAACTTAGCCCAACAGAAGCAAACTGAAGCAAGGGAATGCCTTGTGCTTGTGGATTGGTACTGCTTGGTTCTATTCTATGGTGTTCCTCCACTGGCTGAACCCAGTGCCTGGCTGCTGTGATGACACTGGTTCTGTTGGGCTAAGTTACAACAGTGTTACTTGCTTCAATTTGATTTGGGAGGAATTGGTGTGATTCTCTGGTGTGTGGCTGGGGGCATCTTGTTCAGAGGCCCATAGAATTGATCCCTGTGGTCTAGTGTTCCTGAAACTCTGGGGGTTCTTTAGAAGATAGTAAAGAGTAGGTTCCCTGCAAATTTGGTGCAATTTGCTTGAAAAGTGCCACTCCCAGACCCCAAGATAGCCGCCAGATATTTCCATACGGAACAATGGAGAGTAGTTGGGGGAACTTCCTTTGGGGGCCCATAAGATTGGCCCCTGGGGTCCAATCTTCATGAAACCTGGGGGATCTTTAGAGGACAGTCTGGAGTAGGTTCTTTCCAAATTTTGTGAAGTTTGGTTGAAAAATGACCCTCCCCCCAGCCCACCGGATAGCCACTAGAGTGATTTCCCATAGGGAATAATGACTGAATTTTTTGGAAATAGCTGAATTAGAGAATCAAATTTACCAAATGTTGGGTGTGGGTTCACACTGTTACTAGAGATTTGCTGTCTTTTTAAAAAAGCGAGGAACTAATATGTTGTGACACTGCATTGTTAGAATGTTATAACACTATAACAATGTAGTAATTTGTTTTTTAAGTGTCCTCTGGTATGTGGGAAGGAATGGCAGCTACAGGGACTGCAGCAAAGGAAATGGCACTAGTAGCAGTGTAGAAGTGTGCAACATTCTGCCTATACATTGTCCAAAGGCACTTTGCAATCTATACAAAAAAAATTCATACCAAACCAAATCTGGTAAAGATCACAGCAAAGCAGGGGAAAGCATGGTAGCAGGACAAACAGATCATCCACGTTAGGTGGATGATCCTGAAAACAACAGTGCTGTAATGAAGCCCAGGCAGAGCAAAAAGTTCACACGTTTAAACCGCCCACGTGTATCTGTGCAGAATAAACCTTTACAAACTGGGATGGATAAACTAAGGGCTATGTATGAGATAAGACTCAGCACAATTGAAAACTGAGTAAACCAGTATACTCTTTCCACACAACTGTTAAAAAAAAATTTATTTAAAAACATTTGTATGCCACTGTTCCATCCAACTTAATAAGATAATATTTAAAGTATTTTTTTTTAAAGAAAGCATATAAACATAGAAGAAAAGAAGGTTAAGGAAGGAGAAAGGCCAATGAGAGTTAGTGAGGGAATGCCACTAACTGTTGGCGGAAGAAAATGATAGAAGGAGAAAGACAAATCTCTGGGGGTGGGGGTGGGGGTGGTTCCAGAGCTTGGGTGCCATGATCAGGAAGGCCCTTTGTTTGTTTGTCTGTTTGTTTGTTTAAAATATTTTTTAGCCCCTTTCTACCATGGGGGAACTCAATTTGGCTGACAATATAGATAAAAACAATCAGAGGTAAAAACAAAGTTTAAAAACAACAGTTGAGGACTGCCAGTTAGATAAAAAGAAAGTTAATTAAAAGCAGTCTTAAATAAAAACCTCTTCAGCTGCCTTCTGAAGATCAGCAGTCCCAATGAACTATTCCAGTCAACCTTCTGGCCACAAAATTCTGCACCAACATTAACTTTTGAACACTCTTCAAGGGCAGACCTTAATAAAGCTCATGGCAGTAATCTAATCTAGACATTACCAGGGCATGTTCCAAGTGGCCAGATCTTTTCTGCTAAGGAAAAGCTACAGCTGGCTCACCTGGTGGTGAAAAGCACCCTAGCCACTACTGCCACCTGTTTATCCAACAGGAGGTCCAGGTCCAGGAGCACCCCCAAGCTACGGACAAGCTTCTTTAGGTGGAATGTAACCTCATCCAGAACAGGAAATGTCCCAGTTCTTGGGTCAAACCCTCCCCCCACTAGTAGCTCCTCCATTTTGTCAGGGTTAAGTTAGCTTGTCATCTTTCATCTATCCCAAAACAACATCCAGGCACCTGTTCATGGTTTCCACAGCTTCCCTTTGATCTACGGGAAGTACAAGATAGAGCTGAGTGTCATCTGCATATTGATGGCAACTTAGTTCACATCTCCAGATGACCTCTCCCAGTGCCTTCACATAGATGTTAAAAAGTACGGGGGACAAGATAGGACCCTGTAGGCCAGAGGCCAAGGGGATGAGCAGTATGCCTTCAGTCCCCCAGTCCCACACTCTGAAATCTACCCTCCAGGTAGGACTGGAATTATCGCAAAACAGTGCCTCCCAATCCCAATCTGGAAATGTGGTCCAGAAGGATACCATGATTCATGATATCAAAAGCCACCAAAAGGTTTAGGAGAATCATCGGGGTCACACTCCCATCAGGGCAACCAAGACCCAATTTACTGATAAGGTTGAAAATGCCTTCTAGTGATTCCTTTATAGAACACAGGAGCTGTTACCAATTCCAAGGTGCTACCTAGTGTGTGGCATGAGGAACAAAACAGACCATTCACACTATGCTATAGATGGGACTTATAAGCAAACAGAAGGGTGCTTATGTCTGTGCGGGCACGTGCTTATGCATGTGCACATGCACACGCACACACACACACACACAAGTGGAGGACCTGCAAGGACTTGAGGGTGCCATCTCATTTTCCCCTCTCCCACCATGTCCTCTCTTCTTTCCCTGCCCCCCATAGCCTCTCTTCCTTTTTCTGCTTCCTTCTCTCCTTCGCACCCACCTTTGATCTCTCAAGGATTTCAAAGGAAACTGAAGCTGAAAGGGAGGCACTTGTACCTGAGAATGGAGTGGGAGAGGATGGCTTACTAGCACAGCTGCAAAGGCTTAATATTGTGGTTGGGAGTCCCATCTTTGTGCCAGAAACTTAAGCTGTCTCAGAGGCTAGGCTAGCTAATGGAAGAGAATCCACATGGTTTTGATTTATTAGGCTAATTTGCTAGCTAGTGCCTCTTCCTCATCTCATAATGACCCATTTCCACTAGAGATGTTTGCAGAATGGCTTTTATTATCCACTTGCAGATGGAAATACAAAGTTTCCAGGTTGTAGAATATTCTCTGCTGGGGGAAGTGTGTGAATCATTGGGTAGGTTTGGTTGCTTGAGTGGTACACAGTATAGATTATGTGAGCACCCTGAAGCATCAGTTTGAGTGAATGGGCAGTCTTCAGACCATAAGCTGGAAGGCCTTGGGGCTTTTATGGACCTGGGACAGGAACCCTTTCAGGGATGCTATTATTCTTGAACCATAGACCTCATGGCTGGGGGGGAAAGATGTGGCACACCTCCCTGAGCACTAAAGAAGGCTTAGCAAGGAGGAGCCTGAGCAGTAGAAAAGTGACTGCCCAGTGCTTGGAGTCAGGGTGACCTCATCCATGCAACATGGGATGTTCACACATAGAGGAGGGCAGACTCTTCGAGATCCCTCCAACTGCCTACTCTGCAACAAGATTTGGAATGGGTTAGCTTCAGGGTGCTGCAGATCCCATGATTGATGTAAAACTAAATAAAGTTGGCCATTTAATTGTATCTGTAATGATTTCAAGAAATGGGTGCATGTGTCTTTAAATGTTTAGTGAAATAGGTGAAGAGTGGGGGTGAAAGAGAGAGATGAGTGAGTGATATGATTGGTTGATGACAGAGAGTGGGTGGAGTGAAGGCAGTTTTCAGTTGTTGAGGGAGAGAAAAAAGATTCAGTTAGGGCAAGAGAGGCGAGCTGTGTGCGGCCTGAGTGTGTTCATGTATTTGTGAGGGAAAGGCAACCTGAGTGGAAGCCTGAACTGAGTGTGTCTGTGAGACTATATATTCACTCTATTTGAAGCAGGCAAACTGTGTGTACGCCTGAGAGAGAAAGAATTGAGAGTGAAAATAAAACAGGCTAGCTGTGTGCTGTCTGAGGAGTTCTTTGTGAGAGAAATATAGAGCCTAGAGAAAGAGGCTAACTGTGTGTGAAGCCTTACAAGAGATCTGTGTGAATGAGTTTGGATGAAGCAACTAGAAGAACTAAGAACTACTTTTATGTAATCAATACGCTTCTTAAAAAATAAAGTTTTATTTTGTTATATCCCAGAGTAGCAGTCATTGTTATCTCCCATTCCTATCCTCAGGGCCACATAGAACCACAAAGGAGCCTGACGCATAAACACGTTACCAAAGGGAAAACTTAAATAAAATATATTGGAATTTAATATTCCAGGTGGCAGCTAACTACCCAGAGGGTGTGAAGGGAAAGATTAAAGCAAAATCCACCCTAAAGAAAGTGCAGGTCATAACAGTATCCAACTGTGTTTGTCCTCCTTTTTCCATGTCCACATCTGCAAAACATACGTGTCCAAAAGTAGAAAAGCAACAGAGCAGTCTGGTCCTGTTTTTCTCCCTGATCAATTAGTTTTCTTCTGAAAAGGAAGGTTTTTGTATGTGTCTTTTTTTTTTTAATGTGAGAGAACATTTAACCAAGGTATCCTCTGTCTCCAGTGTGACGTTGTTCAGTCAGCTTTGCTATGTCATTCTGCTGCATTCATAGTCCAGGTCTATAACAATGTTTATGAAGTCCAAGTTCATAAAGTTGCAAGCACTCACAATGCTAGCTTATGTAGCAGCTGGGTGTTTGCAATGTAGTCATGCCCCATAAGAATAAAGAAAATGAACAAATTATTTTTCAGTTTATAAGCTGATTGTTACTTGCCACAGGTGAGTGATTAGCTGGTAAAGTGATCTGAGCATTTACAGAAAGAACTCTATAAATACTATATATCTTATTATAATTGCCATCTAGAGAACTCTGTTGCCTGTAGATGGAACTTTTCATGCCCTGGCAGACGCTGTTATCTTTTCTACCGTATATGGAGCATTGTGCTTTATTCACTTTTCCTTTTGTGCAAGTGCAGTAATGGAAGCCTAATAGCACCCATATTAAGTAATATAAACTGCAAAATATGCTTGCTGCCTATCAAGGCATACTACTTTCTATATGGCAGGAAAGAGAATCCCAAAATATATGGTGAATCTGACAGTGTTTGCCTTGTCCTAGAGGCCAGCCTATTTGGGTTTCTAATGTGGGTTATTTGGAAGGTATGGGGGACCAAATACTCTATCTCATAAGCAAAATAGACCAATGCTGCCCCCAGTCTAAAGGAGGAAAGCTAACAAAGTACAAAAATAGTTCATAACAGATTTGGTCTTGGCTGATGTCTGTGCTGTTGTTCATATCTTGTGCCTTACTTGGATATATTCAGTCTTGGTTTATGGTAGGAGGATGGACTGCAAAGTTATCCAAGGTGCCATGCCGTGTAACTGTGCATCTGTATGGAACTCATGACACTTTTTCAAAGCTGCTGTCTTAATTTTTTTAAAATTTACAAGCCTGTTAATATTTACCTTCCACAAATTGGTATTCTGTTTAGAACCTTCATTTAAAATGTAATCTTCAGGAAAATTCTACAGTACCTTTTTGATATTATTTACATATCATCTCCTTGCCAGAACACCCCCTCCAAAATGATTGACCTGTTGCAGATGAAGCAAAAGGAAAACATCAGTAGAAACTGATATACCATTAAAATGTTGCTTAAATGTCATTTCACACATAAGAAGATAATGCCTTATGATATGTCAAGAACAAACTTTTGGCACGTATCATTGATTTCTTGAGCTCTACTTTACCAGAGATGTCTTCTAGCTGAAGATTTTTTTACAAAAGCAATTCTCCACCTAAAATTTATTTCTGTGTTCCCCTTTTAAAATTCTGTAACCTATATCTTACTCTTTTGACAGTTCTTTAGCTTTTGGGTTTTGTTGGAAGTAGCGTTAGGAAGAGCTGTATTTTTCCTAATTAAGCAGTGTTTGTTTCCTATCAATGATTTTTTAAAGTGAGTTGCTTAGCTACGCCATAACTTGTTCACATGTTGAAAGGAACAAAACAATTAGAACCTCTTACTTGACCTATGATCAGATCTCCAAACCGAAGTTGCAGTAGTCTTCCAATGTTCTTTTATTGCCATGAGATTTTGATGTTGTTCAGACACAATTAGCATAATGCTGTAATTATGATTCACAGAGATTGTATTCCCCAAGCTGATGGCATCTTTTCAGCTAGGGTGTGCTGACATGCTAACTTAATACACATGTGTCCCCACCCCTCACAACCTTCATTCTGCTGGATGAATACCCACCAACATGCTATATTCTGTTCCAAATCTATTACCATATGCCTGTCTTTTTACAGTTCTTTGGTGCATGATGCTCATAGAGTGGATAATTAGCTAAGTGAATTAATTGACATTCATACGTGCAATTAGCAAATGGTTACAAGCAAGCTATTCTCTTTGGGATAACAAGAATTTCTAGGGGACCAGTGTAAAAATACTGTAAAATCATTAAGAGTAAATAATGAGGGTTGATTACTATGCATGATTATAAAGACTATTTCTTCCCCTAGCCATAAAAGTGTATGCGTTGTAAAGAGGCTTGTGTGTGAGGAAAGAAAAGCAATGTTATAAAATGCTCTGGAAAGTGCCACCTCTGGGGAGATATGCTGGATCCAGATAAAATCAGAGCCAGATGGATGGTGTGCCATAAAGAGTGTGATGATGGTTGCTTCAAGCACTTCCTCTTCAATGGGCAATGCCTGCTTTTGCTTAACAGGTTTTCTGTTCAATATTTACTACAGATTGGTGGAAAGTGTGCACTGCTTTTGCTAAACAGAATAATGCTAAAACTCTAATTTGGTTGATGCTCTGGATTTCTAAGTCCTAATTTGTACATTTATAAGAAAGGGATAGAATTACTTGTTGCAAAGCAAAGTAAGAGTTGGTTAGCATAAGTTAGCAGGTAGGAGCGCTTACTTGAGCTGCGGCATGCACATGTCCTTTCCTAGGATTAAAGACTTAATTGGAGAAAAATCTATGGGTAGCTTCTCACAAGGTTCAGAGGTCCTAAATCATGGGAAAAGTTGTAAATACCCATATCGGTCCACACAAAATCACCAAACACGCAGGGCCATAATAACCCACAGCCAGGCCTCCCAGGCTTTCAGGTATTTCGGGCCCCCTCCAGCACTTCCATCTAGGGGTGTGCAATTCGGGTATATGATACCCGAAAACCCCCCCGAAACAACCTGTTTTGGGTTGTTTCGGGTTTTCCCGAAACATTTCAGAAAACCCGAAACGTTTCGGGTAATCCGAAACAGCGATTTCCGAAACGTTTCGGGTTGTTTCCGGTTTTTCAATGGGAAAATGCCTCTGTCTTCCCGGACGCCTGGGGGAGGCATTTTCCCACCAAATCAAGCCAAAATTGGTGGGGACCTTCCTCTAACTCCTCTCTAACAACCCCCCAAGTTTCAGACGGATTGGACTAACATGGCCCCCCAAACCAGGTCCCCCTATCCTCGCCTAAGAAAGGGAAAAGTGAGCGTCTTTTTAGCTTGCTGCTGCTAATCTTCATTATTTCCTATGGGGAAAAAATGAAGAGGCAGGCTTGTCTTGCCAGGGGTGGCATTTTGCATGCAAAATGCCCCCCAACCCTCAGGGGCCCTTCTCCCACCTTTCCTCCCACTCCCCACCAAGGCTCAGCCTGCTCCCACTGGGGGGGGGGCATTTCATGGCCTCCCCAAGTAGGAAAATCAAAAAGAGTCCAGTAACACCTTTAAGACTAACCAATTTTATTGTAGCATAAGCTTTCGAGAATCAAGTTCTCTTCATCAGATGCCTGATACAGAGACTGGTTGACCAGTCTCTGTATCAGGCATCTGACGAAGAGAACTTGATTCTCGAAAGCTTATGCTACAATAAAATTGGTTAGTCTTAAAGGTGCTACTAGACTCTTTTTGATTTTGCTACCACAGACTAACACGGCTAACTCCTCTGCATCTATCCCCAAGTAGGTGCTCTTTTCTCTACTACTTACAGCTGGGGGAGGCTTGTCTTGCCAGGGGTGGCATTTTGCATGCAAAATGCCCCCCAAAGCTCAGGGGCCCTTCTCCCACCTCTACTCCTACCCCCCACCAAGGCTCAGCCAGCTCCCACTTGGGGGGGGGGCATTTCATGGCCTCCCCAAGTAGGTGCTCTCAGCCCCCAAAGTCCACCCCCTACAGCCCCACACAAACCCAATTCCCCCCAGCTGCCACATGCAGACCCAAATCCCCACATTAGCCCCTCACAGACCCAAATCCACCCCCAGCAGCCCCACACCCATAACCCCAGGAACAGGCTGGCAAAGGCCAGCCCTCTCCCTTTGTTCCCTATGCTGGGAACTTCTAAACTCTCTTTCCCTGGGCAATTCTGCACAGCCCAGGGGTGCCACAATGGTGAGCACACTTCTGAGTGCCAGCTGGTCCCTGTGACAGAGCACCTGAACCACAGACACCCTCCCTCAAATTCCCCCACCACCTACAGAGATGGCTGGCCAGCCAGCCCCATTGTTCCCATTGATGGGAACCAACTGCACAACAAAGAATAAAACACAAACAACACAAAATAAAGTTTTTAAAAAATCATTTTCTCCCTTTCAAAGTACAAGTAGGCAAAGCATTATGACACATTACACCAGCAGTCCCCCACACAGAAAAATTAACACAACTCACTTAACATCAGAGAATCACAAAAACACAATTCCTGTCAAAAACACTTTATTTCTTGAACAGCTTTAGGTTACACAGCAGGGGGGGGGGGCGCACCAAAGGGCATGGCAGCAGTATCTTACACAAAAATAACACAACTCACTTCACATTAAAGAATCACCCCAAAAATTGCTGTCAAAAGCACTTTATTTCTTTAACTGCTTTAGGTTACACAGTAGGAAGGCACAACAGGGCATGAAAGCAGTGTACTACACAAAAATAACACAACTCACTTCACATCAGAGAATCACCCAAACACAATTGCTGTCAAAAACGGTGAAGTGGGTTGTATTATTTTGTGTAGTACACTGCTATCATGCCCTGTTGTGCCCTCCTACTGTGTAACCTAAAGCAGTTAAAGAAATAAAGTGTTTTTGACAGGAATTGTGCTTTTGTGATTCTCTGATGTTAAGTGAGAGTTGTGTTATTTTTCTGGTGGGGGGTGGGAGGTGGTGGTGGGGGGTGGGAGGAAAGGTGGGAGAAGGGCCCCTGAGGGTTGGGGGGCATTTTGCATGCAAAATGCAAAATGCCACCCCTGGCAAGACAAGCCTGCCTCTTCATTTTTTCCCCATAGGAAATAATGAAGAAGATTAGCAGCAGCAAGCTAAAAAGACGCTCACTTTTCCTTTTCTTAGGCGAGGATAGGGGGACCTGGTTTGGGGGGCCATAACATGGCCCTCCAAAGTCCAATCGGTCTGAAACTTGGGGGGTTGTTAGAGAGGAGTTAGAGGAAGGTCCCCACCAATTTTGGCTTGATTCGGTGAGAAAATGCCTCCCCCAGGCGTCCGGGAAGACGGAGGCATTTTCCCATTGAAAAACCGGAAACAACCCGAAACAACCCGAAACAATACCCGAACTGCTAAACCCAAAACTGCTAGCCGTTTCGGGTTTTGCTGTATCCGAAATGAGAAATCCGAAACGGTGTGCCTTTGCACACCCCTACTTCCATCTTTCACCCCACTACAGCTGACAGCCTGACCCTGGTATAGTATAGACCACAGTACATAGCCCTATATCCATTATGAGGGCCTCCTAAAGAATTCTATTCACAATTTAAAAAATATTTTTATTGCATGAGTAGAAATCTTCAGGAAAGCACATTTTAGGGGTATAATTGTTCAATACTGTAATATTTTGAAGTGAATAATTTTTTTATTATTTATTAAAAATATATAATTTATAGATAAATTTGTTTCACTTCAATAAGGAAGCAGTTAATTATCTTATTAATAGAGGTTGTCTAAGAGAACCAATTAATTGTAATGTATGTGGGAGTGTGCCTCAGAAAAAAAAATTGATGGGCCCTGAGTCCCTGCGGGACCCCTAGGCTTCAGCCTAGTCAGCCTTACGAATAATATGGCTCAGCAACTAAGAACAAAATCCATGTAAAACTCCTTTCATTAGGACCAACCAAATTAACAGAAAACACTGTGCAAGCTTTTGAACTTATCAGAACTCTCCAACAGGCTGGACACTGTAACATTTAAAAAGAAGACGGGCGAGAAGCAGTGTTTTCAGACCATATTGTTACAATCTGATCTTACAAGCAACCTGTATGTGAAATACATGCTTAAGTTTATTGCTGGTGTTGGGTTATACCAAATTCTCTGGAAAGAGGCACACGTTAGAAATACAGAAAACCAGCAGTAGTCCAACCATGTTCCTCTCAAATGCAAACCATGGAACCAATGTGTTATAAATTGCTGCTTTATTTCAGTTCTGCCTCTCTATTTGCTTAACCAAGATAAGTTCTCCATAGAGCTGTATTCCATGATGCATCTGTGTACTTTCTGATGTTCTTTTCAGGAAGGACCACCTTGCAAATTACAATTCCTATTGGTCTCTATTCAAATCTTGCTGATTTTCATATACTTGATTAAATGTTGCACAGTTGCAGGCCACAGTAGAAAGATGGAGGGCTGGACTTTATGTTATGGCTGTTACACGGAAACTGCTTGAAATAGTTGCTGTTTTGCCACAGCTGCATATGGTAGCTATCAAGATAAGCAGTGATGTGAAAACGTTTTGGTAAAATGGGAGGTATCCCACATATGGAACTGATCTGTAGTTCATAGCTGCCACAAGGAGCTCCACTATAGAATAATAGTATGTAGAACAGCACCGAGAAGAGCTAAGTCAAGGAACAGGAAGAAACGCTGGAATCCTCTCTCTACATTTAATCATCACTAATATGATGTAGTGTTTTCAGTGTACTGCACACATGTAAACTGTTGGCCTGTGATATTTTTACCAGTCCAATGAACTATTCAGTTCCTATAGATGTTGATTTGTCTGATTGTTTTAATGCTGGTGCATCTTGAAGCTAGTCATAATCTGCTGCCCAAGGAAATGGCTTAAATGGAATTGTGGATGATTCCAGGCCAAACAAGGGTCTGTGGACAGAAACATGTCTTGATGGACTATCTAGAGGTAGGGGTGTGCACAGGGAAAACATTCGGGTTCAGTAATACTGAATTCATTCTCCACTTCAGTTCGGTAATACAAAGCAAATTTGGTAAAATTTGGCCATGTTTCCTAAGGGAAACTCAATTTGGAAATATCTGGTGACCGGGAGGGGGCATTTTTGGACTGAATTTCACTCAATTTGCAGGGGACCTACTCCTATCTGTTCTCTAGCTGCCCACTAAGTTTCTTTCAGCTGGACCGGGGTGTGTGTGGATTTTATGGCATCTCCAAAGAAGGTGCTCCCAGCCACCTCCAATCTCTATTATTCTCTATGGGGAAAACTATGGGGGCTATCCAGGAGGCTGGAGGTGCCATTTTGCAAGCAAAATCCACCAAATTTGCAGAAGGCCTACTCCTCACTGTTCTGTGAAGACCCCCTCAAGTTTCAGGGACAAAGCACCCCCGGGCCACTCCATTTGTTTCCATTGTGTGAAAAAATTCCAAGCTGACTCCCACTACAAAAACACATGGACCAAGGCTCCATGACCAGAGGCACATTCCCAAGTACAAGCTATACACCAGACAGTCCAACAGAATCAAACTGGTACCAACCCCAACCCCACCCCAAGCATCCCCTGAACAGGCTAACCAGCTATTCTCCATTGTTCCCAATGATGAGAACTTTTCCAAGTTCTTTCCCAACTGCAAGCTCATCCCTGGGGAAGCCCAACAGATCCAAATTGATGCCCCTCCAAACCCTTGCGCCCCTTGAGTAGGCTGACCATTGTTCCCTATGACAACTAACATCAAATTAGAGAATCACCCAAACCAAAATGAAGCAAAGTACAGTATTGCAACTAGAAGCAAACTGAAGCAAGGAAATGGAATCCCCTGAAAACCAAAGAGAAGCAAGGGGATCAACTTCACATCAGAGAAACACATCCGTTCCACCCAACCCAAACTGAACCAAGGGACACTCTTGCAACTTACCCAACAGAACCAGTGTCATTCACAGCAGCTATGTGCTGGGTTCAGCCAGTGGGAGTACACCACAGAACAGAACCAAGCAGTACCCAGCCACAAGCAGAAGGCAATGGCATGCGCCGAGCATAGTTGTATAAGATGGATCCCATTCCTACCCACTGGCCTCAGGCTGAAACTGTGAAACCCAAGAAATTCTCTCTGCTGTAGCCTTCATCATCAGCCAGCCATCCCTCCCACCCCTGCAATGAGGAAAGTTCAGTTTAGTGAACATTAGCTTCATTTGGGTGTTTCTGTGGGTTTCTTCTGTGACTCATCTTGTGTGTTGTCCTCTGCTTTCCTTAACATTTCTTTCTGACTCTTCCTATCCCAGTGGCAAGAGAAGAACATTTCTGGGTCCTCTTTTCTCAGTTATCTGCAAAATAATTTGCCAACACAGGCTGGTGCTTTTGTCTTAGCTCACCTCATTCACTCTGGAAGTCCAGAGGTTGGAAATTGAAGAGCTGCATGTTGACCTTCAGGAAGACCAACTGCTCAACTCTCCAGGGGAGAGTTTGGAGAAATATTTTTAGCCTGATTGATACGTGTTTTGATGTAGATTCCATATTGTGACTGCTTTCTAAAAAGCAATGAAATGGGACAAATGCACTGGACAACTGGTTAACTAGTCACAGCTGATTGACTTTTGGGCTCTACAAAGAAAGGAATGACTGGCAAAACTGGCTCTGGACTTGAAACTGGACTTTGATATGATCCACTGAAGATTCTGAGGGAAATATGGAGCCCTAAATACGTATATTTCCTAGCATGCTGTTTTGGATTTTGGGACTGTAACAGTGCATGGACTAGAACAATATTGAATTATTCATTGATATATTTATGAATTGTATTTATGAAATATATTTATTGTATGTCAAGCACTAGCACTTTATTGTTACAGAGGGATTCATTGTAAAGTGAGTTGCATACTGAATTGGAGGTTGACTTGGAGTGTATTTTCACAAATGTGTTTTGAACATATGACTTGTACCCATAAAATAGACACAGTTTTGTAGCAATTATTTTATTGGAGTTTAAGTGGCATTGATTTAGACATCTTAGTAAGCTTTCACAATTGTTGTTTTTCCTTTGGTCAACTCTCCAGGAGAGCAAGCAAGTGCAATGCGAGCTGACAATGTTGCCCGCATAGAAAAAGGCATGCTTGCTCTCCATGCTCGCCAGAGTGCATGAGAGGAGCTTCTGAGCCTTAAGAGAAAGGTCCGACCAGATCACCACCTTCTTGGCCCAGTAATCAGTGGATTGGTGGAAAACAACTCTCAGGACTCTTCATGTTAGTTCTGACTATTGTCTCTCCTGAATCCTGACTCACCTGCCTCATGTTCCCAGAGGGGCCGAGGGCACACCAGAGCGTTTCCATCTTCATGAACATCCCAGCACTGGCCATGAGGGGAGCCTGCTGAGTAGGGGAGGGGGACTAGCAGAGCTGGACCCCTCCCCCACCCCTCCTGCTGACAGGAGGCCCCTCTCGGCCTGTCTATGCCACACCTGCACACAGAGGGCATCTCTCATGCTGGTGAGGTTCCTGGCCGCTCAGCAAAGGTGCCCTTGATATGTGGGTTACACATGGTCAGCAACATGTATGACTCCTTGGAGCGTGATGCCCTGTTGCAGCCTTCTCATGAATGTGCACACTCCTGGAACCAGGTCTGCACATCCTGTGTCTGGGTCCAGGAAGGAGGCCATAGCACTCTGAAGCATATGCACCAGAGGAATGATCAGACCCAGGGTCACCATGTCAGACAAGACAACAGTGAAGTCGTTGAAGGGACTCAGGACTTCTACTGCCTGGGAGATGAGTAGCACCTTTAAGACTAACCAATTTTATTTTAGCATAAGCTTTCGAGAATCAAGTTCTCTTTGTCAGATGCCTGATACAGGCATCTGACGAAGAGAACTTGATTCTCGAAAGCTTATGCTAAAATAAAATTGGTTAGTCTTAAAGGTGCTACTGGACTCTTTTTGATTTTGCTACCACAGACTAACACGGCTAACTTCTCTGCATCTATGCCTGGGAGATGGTGAGCCAATCCTTTCGCATGAACTCACCCTCTCCCCTCAAAGTATTGCTCTCTGAGAGCCATGCTGCAGGGGTAGCCTGCTGCTCCACCAAATGCTCAGGCATGATGCAGGCAGAGTTCCAATTAGTGTCACCTTCAATGATCAGGCAATGCTCCCACATGCCTGTTCTGTCCTGCTTCTGGCACAATTGGTGAGTTGCTTTCATGCTGCATGAGAAGTGACTTGTGAGTTGCTGGCATTTCTGGAGGAGACGCTGGCACTCGCAAGTTTCGGGGTCCTCAGTAGGTTCCTTGGTGGAACCCAGACCAAGCATGTCCTTGACCAGGAGATGGAGTTTGTGGGCCACACAGTAAATGTGCCTGAGGCCCACTTTCAATGCTATTTTCTTCATGTTTGCACTGCCACCAGTCACCATGAATCCCATGGCGACAATGCCCTCACCCTCACCTACCAAGTCCACTAATTCCCTCCTGATTGTGGCAGCGATATTCTCTGCTGTGTGCACCTCATTGACAACCTCACTGTGGAGCAATGATTTGTGGTAGCTGACTAGGTAGTCTCCCATCTGACCCTACCTGATGCTCATCATCCCATCACCACCCTGAAGGTCATTGGTTTGCCACCAGTGCGCAGTAAGCAAGAAGTATGTGGCTAAGTGCAGGTCCAGATGTCTGATGTGACGTGCACAGTTCTCCTGGTGGCACGAGACACGTCTGCTTTCACGTGCTCCTTGGCAGCTCTGTACCAAGGAGAGAGCAGCTGGAGCAGCCTTCGGAAGTCGAAGTGCTCTACTAAAGAGAAAGCTTGTCAATGTCAATCATGTTCACAATCTTCTGTGTGATGAACTTAGATGCCTTCTGGATCCCCCTTCTTGGCACACTAGTGCCATGTGCACCAAATATCTCCAGCAGAGATTCTTGATGTCCCTTCTCTACAGGAAACCGGGGGGGGGGGAAGAGCACCAGAGATGGTTGCCCTGCTGGTTTGCTGTGTGGTGCCAGTCTCTCTCTCCCCTTGAAGAAGCACCACCTGGTGGAGCTTCTTCATTTGGTTCCTCAGGCTGGTCGTTGAGAGATTATTCACATCCCTCCCTCGATTGACCCAGGTCCTGCAGTGCTGGCACTGTACATACATCCTCTCAGGATACCCAAAAAGTACACCCAAACACCACTAGGTAATTTAAATTAACAAATAAGCCCCAAACAAACACTCCCCCCAAGAAGAGCAATGAACAACAATTGAATAACTTACCAAACCACCAGCAAAAAGAACCCTGCAAAAACCACCAACCAAACTTCTGTAAAGAAAGCCCAACAGCACCCCCAAAGAACAATCAGCAAAAATTAACACTCACAAAGCAAGCATCCACAACAGGAGACTCTCCCCACCGCAGAAGAAGAATGTGAACTTAATTAAATGAACAGGAACTATAAAACACTAAACTAAGCAACTATTCACCCACAACAGGAAAAGCCCCTCCAGAAGAACAAACAGCAAAATTAACAGTAAATATAACAGCCTGAAACCAAAGTGCCCCCTACACAAAAGCCCAACCATAACCTCCCCACATACAGCAAAAAAAAGCACTTTTTAAAATGCAAACTAAAAAAACCCTTTCCCCTTCCCTTCCCCCCAATCCTATCCCTCCCAGACACTAGGCCACCCCCCTCCCACCAAAGAGAGAGAAAACCCAGTGGATTTAATGACTCACAAACCAGTCCTCCAGGTTCCGTCCTTGGGTGCAGTAGCAGAGGTCCTCGAAGTGCAGGTCTCAGCAGCAGGAATCACTCACCTCACAATCCAGGCAGTCGCAGTCCAAAGCAGGCCAGCCAGGGTCCCAGACCACAGAGAGAAGGAACCAACACCACCAGCAGCAAGGCAATGTGTCTCTAAATCTCCAGGCCAGAGCAAAATGGGGACTGCTCCGAGGCAAGTCTCCTAATTTAACCCCTTGCAGCAGTTTAAAAAATGCACTCTCCTTTTTGAGAATCCCATTGGACAGGGGAGTGCTGCTGCAAGGATTGGCCATTCACTCTCCCCCTCTCTTCCTCCTTCCCCCTCCCTCTTCTCTCTCCTGCCTCTGCCTCACTCCCCCTCCCATCTAGTTAAAAAAGGAGGGAAGCAGTGTTTCTTTGCTGTTCCTTAGCAAAGGAATAGCAGGGAACAGCCCCATCACTGTTTCTGAATTTTACCACATTTCACAAATAAATTTGGCAAACTTAAATTTGGTATTACTGAATTTATTTTAATTTATTCAGCAATACAGATTTATGTTCGGTAGTACCGAATTTTACCGAATCAGGTAAAATTCAATATTTTTTAATCAAAATCCGAACCCGAACTGCACACCCCTACCTAGAGGTGGTGTTATGGGTATAAGAGCAAAAGTCAAAGGACCAGGAGATAATTTTTCCAAAGGCAAGGAACAATAACAGCACTGCTGAAATATAGGCTTGCATGAGTAGAAAGGTAGAAGAGGCATCCATGAGGACAAGATGCAAGTCAGAGTAGACCTTTAGCTACTCCTGAGTGCCAAGGAAGGGAGCAGCAGTAAGATAAGAATGAATGCTAGACAAAGCTGATACCAAAAGAGCTTTATTAGTTGAATATAGAAAGCTCTTAGTTAGTCTTTTCAGTTTAAAAACCTGAACAATAGGGCGCAAATGCTTGTGGACTTTCTAAACTGAAGATGGTTGTCCTTTGAACTTCTATTCCTGGTTATATAACACATTACTTACTTTCTCTTCAAATGTCAGCTGAATATGTGCAGCCAGGCAGCACCCAGTGAAGAGGGCTCCAGAGTAAATATCCAAGAGTACAGCAAGGAGCAACTCTAAAAAAAAAAAGAAGGCATATTGCTAGTAAAACAAATGGAGAGGTTTAGGAATGGAAGGGCTTACCCTACCGCAGATCACTGAAAAAATGGGTATTATTGCCTTGTTTAGTGCCATGAACCTTTTTACACCTCCTACAGAAAGTGCAAGCAAAGCGGAGGTTCACCCATAGCATATTATGGAGTGGTCTCTCTACTTTGAAGTTTCTTATGATGGAATAAATGGAATTAAAAATAGTTAATCTTTAAGGTGTGCTGCAAGATGCATTTTTCTTTTTGCTGCAGCAGACTAACTTAGTTACCCCTCTGGAATTATTAACCTTTTCAGTGTTTGAAATCTGCATTAATACAACCATTTAGAAGAATTTGGATTTCTCAGAACAAAAGGGGGTATTCTGATGGGCTGTAGAATGTCATTCAGGAATTGCTGCATCCAACATCTGTTATCTGGCTTGAACTAAAGTATGATCTGCTGCAAAAATTATTTCAAGGCGTTGTATATGCATCTACGATATCTGTGCTTAATCTATTGCAGTGTTAATGTCCTACACGATAAAAAAAGTCTAACATTATTTCATCGTTTTATTGTACTATTTTGTTTCTAAGGAAGGATGCTGTGTGAATGAAGCATTTTAATATATTTTAAAGTTATACATGTTACTTCTTCAGTAATTGAAAACTAATTTCCATTGACAGAGAATTTTGGGTTTGAACTATAAATCTTCTATACAGAATCCAGGCAGAATCCAGTATCCAGAATCTAGAACTCACTAATAATGTATTTTTAAAATAAGAGACAGGAGTGTACTGTTCTTCTGCAAAAGAACAGTGGTTCCAGTGTTGCAAAGTGGCTTGTCCGCCATCAGTGGATGGTGCATCAAGAGACATAATAAATGTGTGCATGTCAATTTTTTCTCAAACAATTACATTTGATGCAAATTGTCATATGAAAATGGTTGTCATGGGGCATTATTTCTGCAATGCCATCTGTATAATTTCTAGTATAATACTAAGAAGACAGGTTTTGGGATGCATTGGAAATGACAATTTTTTATTTTAAAAGCTAATGCGTCAGTATTTCAAAAAAGAAATGCTGATTTTCAGGAATAAATTCCAGTGATGTTGAGATGCAGATTAAATCTCTTTTTTGTCAGCTTCCAATGTGATCTGGTATTGCTATCTCCCACTTGCTTTGTGGCCATGGGATACTTTTGGTTTACATATGTTGTGCTATGTAGAAATTAGATATGGACAGTTGTGAAACAAACAGCTAAAGTCCCCTTTTCCCACTTGTCTCTTGTTTCTGCCCCCAGTAGGGACAGCAGCAGAACAGAAGCCCATTTTGCTCACAAGCCAACAAGGTGGTAGCTCATCCCCCACCATTTTTAAGGGGCAAGGGTCCATCTTAGTGAATCATTCTCAGGACTGATGCAAGCTGGAATGGGCTGGGGAGAGCCCAGAAGTCCCTGGCAGTCATGAGTTTACTCAAAACTTTTCCTTCCATACTGCAAGCAACTGTTATGGTTGACGAACAGTGCAAGCCTAAAAAGAGTTACTCCAGTCTAAACCCATTGAAATCAATAAGCTTAAATTGGAGTAACTCTTCTTAGAATTGCACAGTACATGTCATCCAGTATCCTGTGCTACTCTAGCATTGGTTCAGAGCTGATTGGAGTGACTCAACTAAATCATCACAATGGTGGAATGGATCTCCAACTAGTCTCCAGTGTTTGTGTGACCTTGACAGTTGCAAGCTCTGTAAATCTGTCATCTGCATTCTCCTCTATTTGTCTCTGTTGCTCAGTTAATGCTGTTGTCATAAGACTTTTGGAAGGTGACTTGCACATTGCACTCACTGGTATCCTCAGTAGGGTTGCCAGGCCCCCTCAACCTCCCAGCGGGGGGATTGGGGCCTGGCACTCACCTTTCCAGGGTGGGGGGTACATGTGTGCTCCCGCAAGTGTGATGACGTTACTTCCGAGAAGTGACGTCATCATGCGGGGGCCCCTCCCCGGAGTGCACCCACACTCCGCAGGGGCTTAGATCAGGGCCGCTGTGGAGGGCAGGAGCACTACTGCCCTCTACAGCGGCCCAAAAGGGGCCCGATCTGTGCCAAAATGGGCTCGTTTTGTGCCTGTTTTGTCACGGATCGGGCCTGTTTTGAGCTGCTGCAGAATGCAGGAGCGCTCCTGCCCTCTGCAGCGGCCGAAAATGGGCCCGGTCCGTGCCAAAATTGGCTCATTTTGGGCCCATTTTGGCACGGATGGCCCCCATTTTGAGCCGCTGTGGAGGGCAGGAGCGCTCCTGCCCTCCACAGCACCAAAAATGGCCCCATTTGGGCATGGATCGGGCCCATTTTGAGCCGCTGCGGAGCGCAAGAGCGCTCCTGCACTCTGCAGTGGCCCCAATCTGGGCCAAACTGGGCCAATCCAGGTGGCTGCTGTGCACAGGAGCGCGCAGCGCTGCAAGGGACTTCACACAGAAGGTGTGCGCCCCCCCCCCACCGGCCAGGTAAGGGGTTGGGGTGTGAGGGGTGGAGTCGGGGGATCCCCCGTCCCCACCAAGGGTACGGTATCCCTAATTCTCAGGCAAATGTGACTGTATAAATTGGATCAGAAGGGTGTAAAGAGTAGACAAAGGAAAGCACTGGAATAGCTACTCCCTACCAGAACAAATAATCCATATACATATATGACTTGTGAATAAAAACTAGAAAACACACCCCTCAAAGATCTGAATCTTCTGATTTTGGGAGATTTTGGGAAGTCTAAAATACTGAGATTTGTAATGAAATTAAATGGACTTTGTGGAGGAAAAACTGAAATGACTATTGCAATGTGCTTTGAAAGTTCAGAAATCCAAGGACTCTGTTCATCTTATTTGATCATGAAGTGGTGGTATGACAATTTGGGGGTATGATGTACAATCAGGATTCCTGATCATGCTGGAGAAAACCCTTTATCTAAGAAGGAAGAGGTTTTGATAAAAGAGCTTTTGGAAGTGGCTAATGATGATGGTTATGCTTTAAGTTCCACCTTAAGAAAACTTCAAATGACTTTTTTTTTTTGCGGAAGTGGGTTGTGTGTGTGTGTTCAATTCCCCAGTGATCCAAGGAATAGACCTCGCTGTGACTCTGCCTAGAAGGCCCAAGGGACACACACACACACACAGTAAAAAGTATGGGGCTGGGAAACATTGCAAACAGGTGGTCTGGTGTTTTGTCCTTCCCATAAAGTCACTGCCTGAACCGATCCATCCACTGTCGCACAGGAATCAGTCCCTAGCAGTGCTCAGATTCTTCGGAGCAGGTGAGAAGGGCTGAGAAACATGGGGGGAGAAAGTGAACCGTCCTGAACAGAGTCTCCTGGCTTTACAAAGCGGGGAGGGGGAGATGATTCTTCGGACATTTGAATCACTGGTAGTAGAGAGGATATTGGACAGAAGGCTGCCAGAGCAATGTATGTTTGTTTAGCATAAGATACCTCTGTGCTAATGCAGTTGCCTTCAGGCAGAACTCAAAACAGATTTCTTTATTGGCTTAGAATGCTGGTTTTCTTCATAAAATTAACTTCTGTGGCTAAGAAAAATGCATACTTCTCTTGGGAAGATGCTGTATAATGCACTGTGAACTATGTTTTGGATTTTAAAAAATGTGTTGAAGAGCATCTTCTTCTGTTGTGAAAATAGAACATTTTTAATTGTTTGCATTTTCAGTCATCCAAACTCTTCAAATAAGCAGAAATCTCCATTTTTAAGGAACCCTATCTTGTTATTGTCTTATCTGACATAGCATGGCTGTCCAGACTGCAGGGGTTAGATATCCAAAGTATGTGGATGTCCAGGATCAGTGATGGGAGCAGGGCTCTGAGGCTTTCTTAGCCTGGATTTTCTGTTGTATAGTAATGCCATGACGGTATTGTTGCAGAGCCTTGAGAACTTTTAGAGGTTGCTTTTAATTTCTCTTCCCAGAAATTTCACCTACCGCATGCATTCTGGATATAATTGTGTCCCAGTGGAAACTGCACATTGGGAGGGAGAAAGTGAAATCTCATTCCCCCCCCCCTAACAACTTGGTGAATTAGTTGAGCATGCCCAGTGCCTGTGCTGTATACAGCACATCTGCACTGCCTGTTTTTGCCTGCTGGTATTAGAGACAGGCCATTAGAGACAGGCCAGTCAGGAATGGTCTACTGGCTATGGCGTGTTTGAGATTGGATCCGTATAGGCGCAAAAAACCTCGTATTGCACTGAACCTAAACACGCACTTTCTCTGAAAACTGAAGGAAAGTGGGATATAAGTATATGTATGTACTCATCACACGCACCTCAAAGACCTTGATGGGCAGTTTCTCCAAGGCTTCAGATTTATGATGATCCCATGGTTGGGCCTATCTCATTATCTTTATCTGATTAATCTAAATTGCACTTTTAGGCTGCAGTTCGAACTTAGTTTGTTTAGAAGTAAAGCACCGTGAAATAAATGGGTCTTGCTTCTGAATTTTACCAGAGTGTTAACAGGCAAAGAGTTTCTTCCAAGCATTTCTTCCTAAAGTACATCTTCAGCTTGCCATTTTATATTACTGGTGGGTGATATTTTAGCTGCACCAGAAATAATTTCTTCATGTTTATATGAGACCCATATTCGTGCATTTCTCTTTCCTTTTTTATCTGTGGAATATAACAGTATGAAAAAGTTTATATATAAAAAGTTAATTCTAATAATATGCTGACTTGGGAGGGGGCATGTTCTCCCCACTTTGGACAAATAATGACTCTCCATCCCAATGCTTTGTGCATTATGAAGGACTCACCAGCCCTGCTTTTCATTCACATTCTGACCATCACTACTTATTCATAAAGTGCATAGTAGCAGCAATTTTGAACTTTTTGCTAGTGTGACTTTTGCATTCCCTTCAAATGCTGTTGTTGCAGATTTCCTGAGTGAGCAGCATCCAGATCTTTAGGGAGAGGGGAAAAGGATGAAATAGTTATATGTTAGAGAGAAGGGAATGCCATGGAGAGATTTTGCTGAGGGGGGGAAACATGCTAGTTATTGCAATTTAGCTAGGACACTAGGCTTGTTTACATACTTTGTGTGTGACAGTATTACATATGAGATTCATGCTATTTTCTGCATGAAAACGACACTGGGATAACAACAACATTCAATTTATATACTGCCCTTCAGGATGATTTAACACCCACTCAGGGCAGTTTACAAAGTATGTCATTATTATCCCCACAACAAAACACCTTGTGAGGTGGTTGGGGCTGAGAGAGCTCCTAGAAGCTGTGACTGACCCAAGGTCACCCAGCTGGTTTCAAGCAAAGGAGTGAGGAATCAAACCCAGTTCTTCAGATTAGAGTCCTGCGCTCTTAACCACTACACCAAACTGGCTCAGGATTTGAGAAGGCAGCCGCCAGTCTTGGAGGATTTATATTAATTTCATTCTAGATCAAGATTTGGAGATTTTTGGGGGTGGGGGGGAGGTATACATTAGCAGAAAAAAACTGTTAAAATGTGTTCTAGTTCTTTCCTTTTGTGATGGTGTAAGGAAGTAAATTGGGAATAAATATGTAATCTGGCTATGTATTCTGATTGTATTGCACGGGGCTCCCTTGTTCCTCCTTATCTCCTGCTGCTTCTGCTGCAAAGAATTAGTTGCCCTGCCCTTTTTGTACTTCCAGGGTTTGGGAGAGTTTGGAAGATAATGACATTGCTCCCGACATGCAAATGGAATGTTTCAAAGTAGGTCAGGTTAATGCAGACTTGCTTGTTACTATGGTTATTGCTTAATTATACACCAATAATCCCCCCTGAGAATTTAATGATTATTGTTCATTTTTCTGTTTTTCAAATATTCCCCAGAAAGTGTGAAAGATGCTCTGATAGTTTGAAACTAGAAATGAATTAAATTAAGCAAAGCAAGATCTAGTTTAAGACAAGGCGAAAAAGCAACAGTTTCCCAAGTGTTATTTTTAAAGTTGCTTCCTTCCACATCTTGCATTTATTTTAACAGGAAAGAGGTGTTGGAAATTATAGCATCTCAAACTTTTCCAGTTCTCTGTAGGCCAGGGGGTTTCAGCCTTTTTGGGTGGTTGAGAAATCCCTGTAATGGAACCCCAATCCCTTCTCCTTTCTTCAGCTACAAATTAAAAACCAAGTAAAATCTGGCAGTAAATTATTTAATAATTACACAATTCAAAGACAATTTTGTACTAATGAATAATTATACTTGGAATATTATTCAAGACCATATAAAACTGAATAAATAAACCAAAAGACATACTTACCTGTTTTGTTTCCCCACTCACAAATACAATGATTTTGGACATTTGGCTTTGAAGATTGCAAGATGTGTCACAAAAGATGTGTAGACTAGCCTACATGTTACTTGTGGACGTTCCTACCATTTTGTGTACCCAGCTAGCAGAATGTGGAATGTCTCAGCAAAACAACAGGCTAACTGACTGATGCAAGTGAAGAGCCTGAAGAAGGAAGATGTCAGACTTTGGGGAACTCCTGGGGGATGCGTGCAGAACCTCTGAGTTCCATGGAACCGTGGCTGAAAAACTGTGATCAGAGCTAAGTCTCGGCCACAGTGCAGGATTGCCATCTCAACAGCTTTCCACAATTCCTCTGTGTAATCTGGACCTCAAGTAAGAAGCAGACACACCCACACACAAGCTCTTACGGAGCCAACAGGGCTGGGGAAAAGAACACAAGCCACAAGCTGCATGGCAAAGAAAGTTTAAAAAACCCACTGACACACCAGGATTCCTGCCTGGTCAGTCTGGTAGGAAGGAAGAGCCTTTTCTGATGGATGTAGACAGTTAGATCTGTAACATGAGCTGCACACTACTTAGTGAATGATCCCAAGTGTAAAGCTGAATTTGACTGATCTCCATGCCACTCAACGTATCATTCTTGTTTACAGCAGTTCCTCACATTATGGGACCCAATGAAGCAAACAAACAAAGCACTCATGATCATATGCAGGGTGAAAAAATTATATGAAGATCTGTACTGCTTGAAACATCTACCTGGAATAAGTGCAAGAATCTCATTCAGATTTTAATAGCTGTTTGATTCTGTTGCATCTGTGGTGACTCCACTTTTGCAGACTTTCTGTATCACTTTGAAAAGGTGTGAATTGTTTTGTCATTGGAAAATTGAATTGCCTTGCCTAGAGCCATGGAGGAAATAAGAGCAGCTATGTAGGTTGGATGTTTGGTTAGCTCCCTAAGATTCATAATTTAAAACCTTAAGATTCAGCTGCTGCAAAGAGAAGAATTTGGATCATTGGCTGGTAACTTGAGTGTTTCAGTTGAGGACATTGAGAATCTAAGTATCTCTCAAGCAGCATATGTCTGTGTTAATAAAGTTGACTTTTGAGCTTCTGTACAATGAGGCACCTTGGTTGCTTCTGCTAGATTTGCTTAGTACAATCAGAAGAAGCATGTGTTTGCACACATGAATACAGCAATGGATAATCTTGTCTTAAGCAGTTGAGCTAGTTGACATTGAGTTTAATTCCAATTATGTGGGAATGCTAGCTTGGAGTGAACTGAATTCTTCCCCAGAATAATACTCTTTAGAGATTGACACATTCCTTTCGTTACCTGTTCCCTAGATACTTATCAATTTGGTCTGTTTTCTAGGGTAGTTAAGCAAATAGAATGGCTATGCCTATTAATGACCTCAAGAAAAGGGTTAAAAATGCTTTTTAAAGATCCTTTCCAAATAGCTATAACGCTGCTGTTGCCTCACAGGTAGTCGTACTATTAAGGCCCACTTTTTAAGTACAGTATGTAACTGATACCAGTGACTGAACAGCTACAGTAGACTGGTCATCCACCAGTCCAGAATGGATGAAGTTTGTTGGGACATTCCAGATTCTGCTAGCTACGTACACAAATGTGTGAACAAAGTGGATAACTTCTTTTCTACACATACACTGAATGAAATTGAAGGCTAGAATTTAGCAGAACAATCAGAGATAATTTATTGAGGGGAAAGAATAATCTATACAGCCAAGTAAGATGAGCCAAGTACACTACAGTTCAAAATACTAAAATGCTTGCTGTATACAGACCTCTTGTGTTCACAGAACCCTTGTGAACTGTGTATTTCAGGGATGGGGGACTGGAGAGGGAGAGGAGCAAATGGGCAGCAAAGAAATTAGAGATAGATATTATTTGTCTGCATGGGGGTATTGTCTGGGGTAGCTAATAAATATTCATGTATCATCCGGTGATCCAAGAAGACCTTGGACCTACTCATAACTAGAGATGGCCACGAACCGGGAAAAAAACAAACCATGCGGTTCGTGGTTTGTCAAATTTCATGAACCACGAACTTTCACGAACCTGCCCCTGGTTCACGAACCAATTCGTTTGGTTTGTGAAAATGTCACATCCAGGTCAGAAAATCGCCACTTCCGAGTCAGCAGAAGGTCACTTCCGGGCCAGCAGAAGTTCACTTTTGGGTCAGCAGAAGATCTGCAGGAAGTTTATCCCCTGTTGCCTAGGAAACTGATTGATTGGCACCAGGCTGTCTGCAGCAACGAACCAAAAAATGAACCAAACGAACCAGCCTAAAAGTTTGTGGCAGGTCATCAGAAATAGGATCTGACGAACCATGTTTTGCGAACCACGAACCGGCCTGGTTCGTGCTTAATTTTGGTTCATATTTCAGTTCGTGCCCGTCTCTACTCGTAACAGGAGTTTGGAGTTTCAGGAAAGTGGCTTGGTGAGGGAGCCAAGTGGGAGTCCAGGCAGACAGTAATATAGAGGGGAAGGCATGTGGAGCAGAATTGGGGTGGGGGGAAGCAAATGAACTAGATCCTCAAGGTATGCAGTAGAGATCTAAAGTTGACCACAAGTTGGGATGATGAAAGCAGCTCGCAATATTGATACCAGAGAATAAAAGAAACAAAACATTTTGGATTTCCAGGGCTTGGAGGGAGACAGGGAAATTTCACATGAAATCAGAAGCAAGCCTTCTAGTTAGTACAGGGAAGAGGTTTAAGGCAGAAAGTAGGTGAGACTCTCATAGAGAAAAGTTTTCCAAATAAGAAGTGCAGGAAAGTGTGATTAGCAAGGGGTCCATTTCATGAGTAAAATTCATTGTTACAGCCTGAAATCACTGGGGTCTTTTCCCTAAGAAGGACTAAAGTAAGATAACGGAGTATTGCACCTAAAAGCACCTTGTTTGTATGAAAACATTTTAAAACAATAGTTCCTGAGCTTGCAGTATCTGATAGGTTGTTGATTTCATGGTCCCGGGCGTCATCTTTCAGAGCATGTCTGTCTTGGTAAACTAGCCATTGTGTGCTTGTGGCTATAATTTGATCATGGGAAAGGACCTGCTTCAGCCTTTCTTTTTGTCTTACTCTCTTCCTTTGTCTTGCAAGTATCCTCCAGAACATCTCCTGGATAAAGGCTGGCCAGATCTTTCTGAGTCTGGCAGAGCAGGAGTACTGGTCACAGTCCAAGGGGAAGAGACTAATGTCTTTAGAGAGAAAGAAAGAAGAGGCTGAAAGATCATGACCACAGGAACTATAAGGAAATGGTTCAGAGAGATGCTTTGATAAAGGGATAGTGGCTATAGACTGTACTATTGTGTACTGTCCATTTTTATAAGTATGTTCCTTCTGAATATTTTCTATAGCATTTAATATGTCATGTCAAATTGTTTATGTTTTGTTTCAGCATTGTATGAGCTCTCTATTGGATTTCTGCCTGTTTTGAAATTTCTGCAATCTCTACCCTATTGTCTTGTTTATTGAATATCCCAGCCATTGCTCGTGTTGATTTACACTGTGTAACCCACCTTGAGTCTCAGTGAGAGAGGTGTGGAATAGAAATAACATTAATGACAACAACAACTTATTGGAATGGATGTATAGGTTATACTGTATGTAGAGCAAATGCTTGGAAGTTTAATATTGTAAATGCTAATAGTTTTCAAAGAAGGCTTCAAAACCACAGGAATATAAGAATACATGTTGCTGTTGTATACAATAGTGAGGGAAGAATAGTGTTAAGTGCCCCTGTGACCAGCAGGAAGCTTGAATTCATTGCTGGAACAAGGGTTCTTTTGAAATTGCGGTGTTTCAGTGAATTTTGGGGGGAAAGCAGAAATCTGCTGGAGACAGACAATAGAGCTAAAAATGTAAAGCTTTTAATAGCTTTTAAAAAAAGAAATCCTCCTAAATTCTAAATCATATACCTTAAAAAAAGAAACCTCCCCTCATGTGCATTCTGAGGGGGAGCACCCTTGTGCAGGTCTCCGCCATGTACCTGCATGTTGTGTTGTGCAAATTCTTTTCTTTATTGAAGTAGTAGTTTGACTGTCTTCCACATGATGTTTGTCATACTTGATTTGGTTATGAAATAGGAAAATGACAAATAGTTCCTGGAAAATTCAGAGGACTTCAGTGGTAAGTTGATGACAGTTTGTCTTTAAAGAACCTAAAATTAGTCATCATTTGTTGGATGCTTGTAAACAGTAAGAATATATCCTATGAATTACAGCAAACTGAATTTGATTTGTGACAGTGGCTGAAGTTATCAGGCAAACTACTTGTTACTGCTCACTCTAATTTTAATACTGCCTCCACATTGTATAAATCCTGCTTTTCTTTATCTCTTTGACTACACAGAAGACTAACATGACAGCGAGGGTGGGGTGGGTGGGAGGAATAGTAATCTTGGAAGACTTGTATTCAAAATATAATGCAAACAATTTGGGGGGGGGGCTGAAACTAGGTCACCCAAGGGGTGACAGTGTAAGAGCGCCATCACCTAGGTAATGTATCTTGTTGCCATGGTGACCCTAAAGGCTGCATCAGTCAACAGCTTTTCAAAATTTTGACAGCTGAGTGAAACGGAAGGTTTTAATGAGGACAGACACTTGGTTAGTTTCAATAGCCAACTACTCTAAAAATACTTTCCCACCTTGTTAATGTTTCTAGAATGTAAATTAATAATTTAGGCTCTTTCTATGCAGTTTCTGACATTCCAAAGCAAGACTGTGGAAGTGTTACAGTGTTGGGCTGGTTCCGTATTTGATATGGTTCCCTTGGTCATGAAACCCCTGAGGTTATGATGTGGTAGTGGCTGGTCTTTTTTATTAATCCTGGAATACCAATTATGTTGATACAGAGGAGGTTTTCCCTCTGCATTGTGTTTTGAGATGGTTGATCTAACAATGTATTGGCAGGGTAGCCAATGCCATAGTTCTCAAACTGGTGTTTTCATTTGTAGTGTTACCAGAACTGTTGTTTATGGGGAAATTAGCATGCAGTCTGGGTTTAATTAGTGCGGCTCTTGACCAGCTATACCAGAGTCCCTCTTCCAGATCACTCGTGCAATAAAGAGGTGAGACTAATAGATAAAATGTGTTTTTACTAATAGTGTTGCGTATGCCTATAATAACACACACAAGCAAGGTACATACAAGAGAGTAGGAAAAATAGAGCCGTTTGCATTAGCAGGAGGACCCACTTGAGATCGACGGAACTGGGTATACTCACCTGGTCACGGCGTGGAAGAAAGATGTAGCAGCGAAGCATGGCGGTATCTAATGCCTGCACTAGATCCGTAGAGAGAGGCAGCGGAGGTTCAGGATAGGAATGGCACACGCACCTCACGGCAGGGAAAGCCTGCTTAAATACCCCAAAATGTACCCCAGGGCTGGTGCCTTTCCCTGTGGTTCTCAAAAGGGGAACAAAGGCTTGATGGCTCTACAACTATCCTTAATGGGCCACTTTAGTGTCTAATTGTATGATTGTGACACTTTGGGAAGGGGGGGACAAAGGAGGGCAGGGGAGTGCCGGGCGGGTTGATTGGATCGGCCAGGAAGCTGGCGTTGTCTTGATGGCATCAGCTCTGGAGTGTGGCGGTGGCATTGAGATGCGTCCATTAAGTGTCCTGGACAGCCGGCACGTAGTTTCCATTCCAGGGCAGCTTCCGAGATATGCAGAGCGGGGCGAGGTCGGCTGCTGTGGACGTGACCAGCTCGCTTTCACGAAATGGCAGCTGTGAGGTAAACTGTCCATGCTGGTTCTTTACTGCTTGGGAACATG
Source organism: Eublepharis macularius (assembly GCF_028583425.1). Classification (NCBI taxonomy): domain Eukaryota; kingdom Metazoa; phylum Chordata; class Lepidosauria; order Squamata; family Eublepharidae; genus Eublepharis; species Eublepharis macularius. The sequence goes on along the minus strand of NC_072794.1, from coordinate 84,362,922 downwards.
GCTTCTTCCTTGGCACGGCTTGGGCTGGCTAGCAGGCGGCCCAGAGGCGAGGGCAGACTCAGTGACCGGCCTGCAAGGGGCTCTCCACGGGAACTGACCAGGGGGTGCCTGGCCAGGCTCGTGGAGACTCCCTCCGGCTGGCACTGTGCTGCTGGCAGCATGGCTCTGGGCCCAGGTGAGATAGGTGCCCAAGGAGGCAGGAGACAGACATGGATGGCATAGTCCATTGCAGCAGTAAGAACAGGAAATAGGCATGGGCAATGCTGCCCCAAAACAGATTCTTTGGTGGATCTTTAAAACAGCAACGCAGGAAACTGACACAGTCCATGGCAAGCTGACCATAACAGGAGGAGGGGGGTTCCCTGGCAACAGTAGGTATGCTTGTATCATATGTTTGCAACAGTGAAATCAGCACTGAAACCTGTTTTCAAAAGAGAGGACTTTAATCTGGTTTTAAAAGTTCCATTTTCAATGTATAATTATTTTTGGGCTTTAACTTTGTTTCTGGGAGGGTTTGTTACTGCAGACAGTTCCTTGTTGCTTTCAGGCACTAGCAGCTGGACTATTCCCTGTATTCCTATTTGGCACAAAAGTGCTAAATTCTCGATGACAAAGTAGGAATTCTGGATGACAAAGTAGGAATTCTGAATAAAAGATAGAAAGCGAGTTAGACAAGAACATGTAATTTTAATAATAAGAAAATCATAGGGGTTGTACAATTATTTCTCAAAAGCTGGACAATAATTTTTATGCCTAATGATATTAAATACTGCTACATCACTCTCTGACTTGCATAGCCATAACATGTAAGAACATTTCTTGAAATGGAACATAAATAGCCAGTCGTGTTGCTTCTATAGAGCTTCAGGGCTCTAAAATATTGGGATTCTCTAGCTTTATTGAAAAACAAAGGGGAAGATTTAAATTTGCTGGTGAATGTTGGTTTAATTGTGTCAGGTGGAGATGCTCAGAAGTTCCTATCAGGAGCACAGAGCTGACAGACTTAATGAGGCATGTTAAGTAAAAAAGCTTTGGAAAGCACACTGGGTATAACATATGTGTTTGTGTACAGTCTCTAAGCAAGCTACACACTTAAACAAGACTGTTTAGCAAGCCACTGAGGTGGCAGTTCTGGCCTTTATGTAGTTCTGTGTGTGTGTGTGTGTGTGTGTGCATGCGCATTCAGTTCACTTTCCTTCACTAGTGTGGATTCAAATTAGCTTATGATGTTAAAACCAACCAACCTACCAAAAAATCAAAAATTCATTCACTGTACTTCCTTGAAGTACAACTGCTGTTTACTTTGTAACCAGAGCCAAAAAGCTAGCAGTGTGCAGCTGGGAGAAAAGGGGAGCAAATAGTAACTTTCAACTAAGGTGTATGACTTGGGTCCCTTTCACATTTCTATTTTAACCCTGTTGTTATCCATTGCTGCCTTGACTTCATGTAAAGCCATGTTGGGGGTGACAGTTTCAACAGCATTTCCATCCTTTTATGAACTGTATGTGAATCTCTGTGGCCATTTCAAACAGCACCGCTTTTTCTGACACAGGAAGCCGCCCTCCCTTGGGCCACCAGGGCTTTTGCAGTAAAAAAAACCCAACATAAAAATATTGCTATAGTGTCGTAATGATAGGTGTAACAGGTTCTCTGACTCAGATTTCATTTTTAAAAAAGACTAACCCTTTCCATTGCGGAGATATAAGGGTAAAGACATAGCTCCACAATGAAAGGAGCTAGAGACTTACTTTTTTTAAAAAAATGAAAGTTGGGAATTTCAATAACCTGCTCACCTTCGTTACAACATATAGTGCTAATCTGTATACATTTTTTTAAAAGGATGTGCTGAAATTGGGCAGAAAAATAAAACGGTGGCACTATAATAAGCATTTCAAACAGTACTCTGCAGCGAATAGGAAGCTCATTGAAAACCTGAGAATGGGAAAAATAGGGTTTTTAAAAAAATAATGTCTCAACCTTGCATTGCAAATGGGTCAGAAGTAGCTTTGTCTGAAAAAGTAAAAATAATCCACTGAAACCGGCAGCCAACTGATTGTGTCTGAAATGGCACCAAAAATCCACTGGCAACCAGCAGCCAAAAGACTGTGGGGAAGGGGTCTTGGACTGGGCTGTCCTGACTGCCCTTTTAAATGTTATGGTGAAATCTTAGGATCTGGCTCTCTGCGGGCCAAACTAAATAATACCAAGTGCCTGAGTCTGCCATTGCGATGCAGCACAGTTTCAGACAATTTTTAAAAACTTTTAATGCTGAAGGGCCCCAATCCCGATGGGATTTGCAGTGCAGGGGGATGGGGTAGGGTTGCCAGGTCTGTCCCTATACCCTCCCAGTGGGATGAGGAGAACCTGGCACTTACCTTGTGCTCCGTGGATGTTGTTTTTCATACGGGCAAAGTAACATCATCATGCCAGCCACGGCTGCGCTCCCACACTTTGTGTGGGGCAAATTCCACCCTTTGGGGGCCAAACTTTTGGGGGCAAAGCACAGGAGCATGCCTGCGGCTGGCACAACAATGTCACTTCAGGAAGTGACGTCATGACATCATCACATCCCACCAGGAGCATGCCCATGGTGCACCTTTTCCAGGTTGCCTTTGGTGGCAGGCGATCTCGGGGGGGGGGGCTTGCCACATCCCACTGATCGCCAGTGATAGGTGGGCAACGGGGCAAACCCCCAGGAGATTGCCTGCCACCAGCAGGCAACTGGGAAGCCTAGATGAGAGGTTCCTGTCCACCACCACCCACACCATTTTCAATTTGTGAAAACGATGCAGAGGAGAGAAATAGGAACCCCTTATCCCTGCAAGCTATGGTCCCCAGCACAATCAGACCCCTCTAGCATTTTGAAAAGTTTTTTTAAAAAGCTCAAAACCAGCACTGCATCTCTGTGTTAGATTCTGGGATGAGATACTGTCACTCCTGAATTATTCTTCCTAGCACAGCTTGAGGAATCTCAGCAAAGTAAAAGCCTTCTCAATGCCTAAGGGAGTTATAGATGAAGCAAGCAAACTAATTTAAAATGTGGGGCAGCTATTCCATAAAACAGAAGAGCTAGCAGTGTCCATTCTAGTTGTCCTGTAGGAGAGAATAGCCAGTAGGTGTTGGTCTGAGGGGTAGAGGTGTCACACAAGTTGATATGCGGAGAGGCAGTGCTACAGGTATGTGGGTCCCAGGTAATAAATGGCTCCAAAGGATAACAACCAGCACTTTGAACTGAACCGAGAAACAATCCAGCAATCAGTACAGAGATCTCAAAATAGGCGTCATAGGCACCAAGTGATTGGTCCCGCTAGTAAGTGCACTGCTACATTTTGCACCAGTTGAAGTTTCCAGACTGTTTTGTGTTCTCTGGAACTCTTTATGAGGCTGGATATTAAGTGCAAGAGAGAGGTGTCTCAGTCCATGATCTGAAGGTAGCTTGTTGGTTTGACTATAAAAGGATGCTGAGTGGGTCAGATATCAAGTTGCACCTTAGGTCTTCTGAGAAGAGGCAATGGCAATCTATAGTTGACAACATAAACAACAGTAGTTGATTAGATGTGTCTCTTGGTTACTGTGGTTCAGATATTTATGCTCATTATTGTTTCACAAAATGGATTTTGGAACAGTGTATAAGAGTAGTTCCCATTTACATAAGAGCTTTGACCAGCCCCACCCTGAGTTTCATGTGGGAGGAGAGGCGCTAGGTATTAATGTAAATAACCAGTATTACCTGCAACAGTTTCCTCCTGCTCCCAAGCCTGCTTATTTGTACATGGTTTTTATTGAAATGCACGAAGAGGGAAAATTGCTGAGTTTACAACTGAGCAAGTAACACAAATATGCCAGTTAGGTATGTGTTAACACTAAGCAGGTGACAACTGTGTCTGCTTCCCAGCCTTCTGAGCAAGATTTGAGACCGAGGAATCATTTGAATGCAGTCTTTGCTGTAATACTGCTTGGGACAAATGAAGTTATCTAGTTCCTACGTGTGATCTTCATTAGGACGTAGGCCGGTGAGAGAGCCATAGTCTCAAGTGTACTATGCTGTAAAGAAAAGAAATTTCTGTGTGCTACTTGAATTAAAATTTAGAAAAATGTGGGGTGACAAATTCTAAACTGAAGATGTAGTTCGCTGTTGTGATTCCTGAACATTGGTCAAGTCTCTTCAGTTGTCCCTGTGTCTTCCCTTGCTTTTCTCTTGGTGCTTTAATATGTTTTACCTAGTGCAAAAAGGCATAGGTATGTGAAGCATGCCCTCCATCACCAGATTTGTATCAGGCTATTGTTCAGTGGTCCTGCTTCAATATGGGGAGATGGAATAATGGTCAACTTAGTGAAGACCCATGAAGGTGGAAGGGAAGGAAAATCTTTCTCTCTGCTGGGGTCAAACTAACTTTGATGGGGCAGTCACGTATCTGCTCATTCACATATATGTCAAAGGATACCTGTCTATTTTTTACGTGAAAATTATGAGTGAGGGTAACTAAAACTCTCTCCCCCTCTTTACTTGACTACATTCTGTTGTTTTAGGCACTTTTCTTTCTATCTTAGCTCATTTCTAAGATTGAGATTGGGGGGCGGGGAACCGCCCAAAGCAGAGGTGGGCAAGTTATGGCTTGTAGGCTACATCTGGCCTGCAGGGGCATTTCATCCATCCCACAAGTAATAATAATAACAACAACAACATTCGATTTATATACCACCCTTCAGGATGACTTAACACTGCCCTTCAGGATGAATTATCCCCACAACAAAACACCCTGTGAGGTGGATGGAGCTGAGAGAGCTCTGAGAAGCTGTGACTGACCCAAGGTCACCCAGCTGGCTTCAAGTGGAGTAGTGAGGAATCAAACCTGGTTCTCCAGATAAGAGTCCTGCTGCTCTTAACCACTACACCAAACTGGCTCTCCTGCTTAATTTTATTATTAATTATTAATTATTCCAGAATCTGGTTGTATGAGCTTTAGTTAACTCCTGAATTAAGTAGAGACGATCAGGAAAAAAAATGAAACTGACAGGGAATGTTTCCAATCAACATAATAAATACAGATCTTGTGACAGAAGACAATTTTCCTGATCAAAGTTTTGGTTGCATTTTCTAAATAACCTAGTTTGTTATCTGAGATTTGATAGCCTGTTGTTAGCTCAGAGCTGTTTTATCTTATATCCTAATCACCACGTCCCTGTGTCCCCTCAGATACTTAAACCCACAGATTGGGGCCACTAGGGTACAAAAGAGATGTTCCAGCAACCTTAGGGGATTCCCCAGAGTTGCAGAAAAATCTGAAACCCAAAATTAAAAAATTTGAGGAGTTTAAATCCACCCCCAAACACTTACCTGAGATCTGTGTATGCACCCTGACTATGGTTCTCAGTGCCTGCCAGTGGCATTTTGTCCCATTGCCCGCTGATTGCTGATGATTAGCAGGAGGTTGCAAGCTACCTGGAGATCACCCACTACTGTCAATCAATCTAGGTAAGTGCATGGTGGGTGTGCTCCCAGAAGGGCATGACAACATCACTTCCTGAAGTGATGTCATTGCACGGGAGCTGTTTTTGACACCAAACAGGTCAATTTTAAAAGAGTCAGCCCTACACGAAACATAAGAACAGTCCTGCAAAAGTGCAGTGACATCACTTCTAGAAGTGGCATCATCACGTCAATGCCAGAAGAATGCTTATGTGAGATCCTCATGCCAGTAAGTACTGACCACCCACACTGGGAGAGTATGGGAATCGGGAATCCTAGCCTGACCACAGCAGTGAGACATTGATGAGCCTTGTCATGGCAGCATTGAGATGCCCTAAGCCGAGCTGATGAGGCAGCAAGCTGTTCTACAGCCAGGTGTGGCATTGGCAAGTTGCCTCAGGCCCTGCTGCAGAGGCAGCAAGACTCTTCAAGCCCAGGCAAATCTATGGCAAGCTACCACAGGCCCTGCTGTGGAAGTAGCGAGCTGCTCTGAGATCAGGTACAGGGGCAGTGAGACACTCAAGGTCTGACACAGCAGCCACAACAAGCCACCCAACACCTGGGCAAGGAGGTGGAGAGCCAATCCAAGCCTGGTTGCAGGTGTAGGCCCAGCCAAGAAGCTGCCAGAGGCCTAGGTAAGAAGGCAGTGAGCCACTGAGGCTGGATGTGCAGCACTGAGTGGTCACAGGCCCAATCGAGGAGCAACAAGGTGTGGTGGGGACTTGGGAAGGGTCTTTTGAAGGGGGGGAGGAACAAGGAACTGGCTAGGTGTCTTTAGATCAGCCAGCAATCGGTGGGAGGTATCAAGCCCCTCGGAGGTTGCCCACCACCGACAGGCACACAGGGAACACGTACTGTGCGCATGCTCCCTGGGGGCGCAGCGATGTTACTTCCGAAAATGACGTCGTTGTGCTGGCTGTGGAAGCGTTCCTGTGCTTTGTTTGGGGCCGATTTGGGCAACAAATGGGCCGAATCGGCCCCGTGCAGAGCACGGAAGCGCTTGTGTAGCCAGAACAGTGACATCACTTCTGGAAGTGACATCGCCGCATCAGCCCTGGGGCACGCGTGTAGAATACCCTCAGGCCCAACACAAGTTCAGGAGTCGGGACCCTACCCTCCCAGCAGAGGTGGAGAGGGACCTGGCAACCCTATATATGAGGAAGGAGTATTTATGATTTATATTTACAAACTGCCCCTCAGTAGGAGGAGGAGTCTGACTCTAACATATGGGGGAGAAAGGAACAGGCAAAGACTGTTGGGGAGTGGCAGGAGGAAGCAAAAGCCAAGGATCTTTAGATACGGAGCGAGGAGAGGAGAGGAACAGGAAATGATCTTTTGGAAGTTGGGACATATGGAAGGATCCTTAGGAAGGGAGGGGGAAGGAAAAGGGAAGGATGCTTTGGAAAGGGGGAGGAGCAAAAGATCCTTTTGGGGGGAAACAGAGAAAAGGATCCTTGGGACGGTGAAAGAAATAGGGAAGGGTCTTTGAGCTGTGGGGAGAGAAACTGAAGGATCTTTGGGAAGCATCTTTTGGAGGAGAAAAGCAAAAGCAGGGGGAAAGGATTCTCCCTCCCTACAATTGCCTTGCCCCACCTCAATGTCACCACCACCACCACATCCCAAACTATTGCCAGACCCAGCGTGGCTCTCTCCCCCATGTCATCCCACTTGTCATTACAGAATTCCAGAGAAGATGCAAAATACAGAAGAGGCAAACAGGGTGTTCTTCTCGGGGCCACTCAATAGCCTGACACATGCAGTCTGCTGTATAATTACATCAAAAGCAACCACGTAGAACATGCCAAGCATAGCACACTATAGTCACTTGCCATGTAGATTTGCTTAACGTTAGCACACTACTGCACCCTTCTTCCTCTTTATAAGCAGCTCAGCTGCCTTGTGGCCACTTGTTTTTAATGGATCAAGTCTTTGGAGTATCTTAGCTAGCATGACTTTGTGTATGGGAATTTCAAGCCCAAAGGTTGTTTTTGGATTTTTTATTCATTTGTCTTCTCTTATTTCTTCCCCTCCACTATAATGCAAACTTCTGCATGCTGCCTCTGCTAGGCAGGGGAAATAGTCAAAATTAGCTGTGAGCAATACAAGTCCACTCCTGTTCACAACAATACTTGGGGGTGGGAGACTGTGCATAAATATCCATTCTCTGCAGTGACACAGACGTGCTGTGACTTCTTATGAACGTTGCACCATGAATATTAAGTTGCCACCCCGTACATACAGAGGCTGCTATCCTGATCCAGCAAATTCTTGAAACTGAGAAAGAGGCCCAGTTCAGTGTCTAGTTCCTGTTATGAATGCAAAGTTCTGCTCTGCAGTGTGTTATATAGCATTTTGTCCACTGGTTTTTTAATGTCTCCTCTGCAGAGAGATGCAGCAACTTCAAAAATTGCTGTCTGCAGGTTAACTAGATGAGATTTTAATGGGTTAACTATCAAAGACTTCTGTCCCTTCTAATCATACCCTGTGTTAAGACCCAATTTCTTTCTCCAAGTGGGATATGTTAACTTTAGAGGAAGGTAACTGATTAATGGCAAAGATCCTATGTGACACAGCCTCTCTTAAAAAGAAATTTCTTGTAGGAGACTGGAGCAATTAGAATCTGTTCCTTAATTCCTTTTTATGTAGCCAAATACATTGAAGAGAGGGCAATTTAATATGACAACAAAGGTGATTTCCAGTTTCTGTCTTCATCATGTTAAACGTTCTCCATTTTAAAGCCTAATTTCCAGAACTGAGACATTTTGCTGTAGCTCCAGATTCCTTGTTCTCTGAGGGTGGTGGGGGAAGATCAACCTCCACTGCCAGCTTGCCCTTAATTATACAGCTTGTCTGGTTAACAGCTTGTCACTTTTCCTCTCTCTTATTGTTCATATTGAATAGTCATTTATTAGTGTCATTAGCTTTCCTTTCCTGAAGGGCAAGTAAACAAAAGCCTATCTTCTGCAAACTGATCAAAACTTCTGTTAGAATTAATTCTGAGGCAAGGAAAATTAGCATTTTTGCACCTCTCCCATTTTTCTTCCTAGGTGTGTATTTCTTTTTACATTTTGAGATTGTATCTTGGAGCTATAATAAAACTGCTTAGCTCACCTGGCTTGCTACTCAAATTGCATCTAGGTCCAGGTGTTCAGAACTGATTATAAGCAATGCTTCAGGGTGGGGTATGGGTAGAATTATTGAAGGAAAGTTTCACATGTTACTGTGTGAATGTATTAGCCCTAGATAGGGGAGCACTAGATCTTTGAACAAGCATGGCCATGTCTATGGTACGGAAGAGCCTTGTACAGACACTGGCCCATTCCACACAGCACACTTTAAGCCAGTGATGCCAATCGGTGCTGAAATGGCCTGGGGTCCCATCATTCTGCACTGCATGACCTAGGGGCGATTTGGTGTCTGCTGACAAGTTGAGGTGTGTTTGTTTGGAGCTACCTTTTGTAGGGGCTGGAGCTGACGTCATTATTATTATTATTTTGGTTAAGTTGCATGCATCCTAAGATCACAATGTTGGAGCCTATCCTCCCTACTCTGTATTTGCTGATTGGGCTGTCATGTGCCCACTGGAGAGGCAATTGGTGGCAGAGTTCACTGAGACTTCTGATTTGGGGAGGAGAGTGAATTTAGTTATCATGTCATCTTGTAATCTTCACCTCTTATTCTAGTTTAGTTTCCTGTTTTAGATTCTGATGCAGTCACCATGAGTCCTTGCATTCTAATAAATCATAAAATTAAAAAGGAACGGCCCTCACTATCCCAGCAAGACGGAAACATGGTAAGGGCTCCAAGAAATTGATGTGGATGTAGAGAGAGCTCCAGAATAAGCTAAGGGAGAAAAAGGAAATGTTCAGGAAATGGAGAGAAGGACAGACCTCTAAAGAGGAGTATATGAGTGTTACTAGGTACTGCAGATCAGCCATCAGAGAGGCCAAAGCTCAGTACGAGCTGGGTCTGGCCAGGAGGGCTCGCTACAACAAGAAAAACTTCTACAGATATGTGAGAAGCAAACGCAAGGTAAAAGAGGCAATTGGGCCGCTGTTGGGAGTAGATGGAGAAACTCTGTTGCAGGACAGAGAAAAAGCAGACAGGCTTAATGACTTTTTTGCCTCTGTTTTCTCCCTGAAGAACACAGGCACATCTAGAGATAGTAGAAAATATGACAGGACACCTGAGTGGCTAGTTGACATTGACAGAGAGGTTGTGGAGAGGCATCTGGCTGCACTGGATGAATACAAATCCCCTGGGCCAGATGGAGTGCACCCAAAAGTGCTGAAAGAACTTTCTAGAGAATTTGCAGAACCCCTGTCCATCATCTTCAAGGCCTCCTGCCACAAGATTGGAGAAGAGCAAATGTTATTCCAATCTTTAAGAAAGGGAAGAAGAATGACCCGGGAAACTACAGGCCGGTCAGTCTGACTTCTGTTGCTGGGAAGATATTAGAACAGATTTTAAAGGGATCAATCTGTAAGCATCTGAAGGACCGCTCAATGATCCGGGGAAGTCAGCATGGTTTTGTCCCTAACAGATCTTGCCGGACCAACCTGATTTCCTTCTTTGATCGAGTGACCAGCTTACTGGATCGGGGGGAACTCTGTTGACGTGATTTATCTGGATTTCAGTAAAGCTTTTGATAAGGTCCCCCATGACATTCTGATGGGCAAACTGGAAGACTGTAGACTGGACTATAGGACAGTTCGGTGGATAGGGAACTGGTTGGAGGACTGCACTCAAAAGAGTGGTGGTCAACGGCATTTCATTAGATTGGAGGGAGGTGTCCAGTGGGGTGCCACAGGGCTCGGTTTTGGGACCGGTACTTTTCAATATTTGTATCAATGATCTTGATGATGGAGTGGAAGGGCTACTCATTAAATTTGCTGATGATACCAAATTGGGAGGGGTAGCAAACACCCAAGAAGATAGAATTAAAATTCAACAAGACCTGAATACTCTGGAGAAGTAGGCAGCTGTGAATAGGATGCAATTCAACAAAGACAAGTGCACAGTATTACATCTGGGCCACAAAAATGGGAAGCACAAATACTGGATGGGGGATACACTTCTGGGCAGTAGTATATGTGAAAGAGATCTTGGGGTAAGAGTGGACTGTAAACTAAATATGAGCAGTCAGTGTGATGCGGTGGCAAAAAAGGCCAATTCAATCCTGGGTTGTATCAAAGGGGCCATAGTGTCGAAATCGCAGGAGGTCATAGCCCCTCTCTATACTGCCTTGGTCAGGCTGCACCTGGAGTATTGTGTGCAGTTCTGGAAGCCTCACTTCAAAAAGGATGTGGACAAAATCGAGAGGGTGCAGAGGACAGCGACAAGGATGATCAGGGGTCTGGAGACTGAGCCCTACGAGGAAAGGCTGAAGGCCTTAGGAATGTTTAGTTTGGAGGAGATTGAGGGGGGACATGATTGCTCTAAGTATTTGAAAGGCTGTCGTTTGGAGGAGGGCAGGGAGCTGTTCCAGTTGGCAGCAGAGGGTAGGACCTGAAACAATGGGCTTAAATTACATGCACAAAGGTACCGGCTGGATATTAGGAAGAACTTTTTCACGGTCAGAGTAGTTCAAAAGTAGAATCACCTGCCTAGGGAGATGGTGAGCTCCCCTTCACTGACAGTTTTCAAGAAGAGGCTGGATGAATACTTGTCAGGGATGCTTTAGGCTGATCCTGCACTGGGCAAGGGGTTGGACTAGATGGTCTGTATGGCCTCTTCCAACTCTATGATTCTATGATTCAGAATAAGAGTTTTTGATTCTGCACGGACATAACACGTGCCAGCAGCGACTGGGCAGTGGCTTAAAAAAAATCACAGAATGTGCACAGGGGGGAAAATGGGGAAAAGACAGACAAAAAACATTTCTGCTTCCCATGACTCCCTTGCACATGCTGAACTCTGGAGAACATGGGAAGCAGAATAGATTCTGAAGTGCTGTAAAGTGATCATGCGGAAAACACCACTGCCTCTCTGGCCCACATTACCAGGGTTTTTCCAGGTTTTTTTTAAAAAAAAAAATAGGAAATTGACTGTTATATCAATAGAACACTGTAACAATGTGGGTAACAGGTTCTCTGAATTCTTAGCTTCCTTTTTTTAAAAAAGCAAGTCTCGACCCCCTTCATTGCAGATATATGACTTTCCTCTCATCACTGTAATGAATGGTGGTCAAGACTTGCTTAAAAAACAACTAGGAATTCAGAGAACATGTATCGTTATTGAAATAACAATATTCAGTTTTCAATTTTAAAAAATAGCCCCTGCTGGTCTTTGTCACGAAAATGGCTGCTGTGCAGAGGGAACTGGGAAAATCTATATATTCCCAGCCACATAGGAGCCATCTTGCCCAAAACTTCCCTGTAAAGCAAGTTTGGCAAAAATCAAGCAGAAGCCAGAGAAACCCTGGGAGGTGCATGAGTGCACCATAATGCCATGAGGAAGCAGGGGACAAAATGCTTCTGAACAGCATTAAACCTGGGGCAAAAACCTGTGGAAATGACCACTGCAGCATGCTTCAGTTGGAAGAGCCTGAGGATAGAACCACATGAGACACACGGGCGCGCGTCAGATCCTACAAGGATCCCTGGGAAATGTAGTCTTAAAAAAAAAAAAAACAGCCGCTCAGTGTGATTCTCAGCTAGGGAGAATCGCAACTGGAGGGACTTTCTCTCTCACACACACACTCTCCCTCCCTCTCTCTCTCTCTTTCAAAAATCCTATGGGAGCTCGGGATGGGGGGTGAAGGGGTGGGGAACGACATAACAAGAGGCAGGGAAAAAGCTGAGGTGTTTTGTGAGTGAGAGAGAAACCCAGTCCCTCCCGTTCTTCTTCTCTGGGCAGGGAATCGCAGTGCAGATTCCTCCCTCCCCCCACCCCATCTCTGAGCTCCTGAAGGAAAACCAAAGCAAGTGGATTTTTGAAAGAATCTCTTCAGTCAAGTGGCTGTTCTTTGTAAGAAAATCCACTCAGCTCAGTTTTACCCCAGGAGCTTGGAGAGGGAGAGAGTAAGACTACCACTCCCAGGGAAGCTTGCGCAACCCAACCCATGCTCTTCATGTGTAATTCATCTCATGTGTTTCCACTCTGAGGAGTATATGTTGTAATTATCTTTAGGGAAGGATGAGGATCTGAATGAGTACTAGTTTCCTGCATCAAGTAAAATGTGAGGTCTGATGCAGAGATAGTGCACATGTTATGACTGCCCTGTAACAGTTGCATGGGTACATTATGGCTTCTCCATATAAAAAGCAGTTCATATTAAGTGACATTCTGTATGCAGATAATGTGATTTCTTTATGCAGGACGCTGTAAAAATCTATGAAGGCAATGAGAAAAGAGTGTAAATGATGAACCACCTCACATAATTTGCCATGTGTAGACATCTAGCAGGTGAAGTGAGATAAAGCAGTTTCTATGTGATCGCTGCAATATATTTCCTCCAAAGCAGATGATACTTTCTTCATGAGTTTGCCATGGACTCATATTCCTAGCACTTATACAGCAACCTTAAGAGAATGGCTTCTAAGAAAAAAAAGAAAGCCCAAATAGGCTTGGAATGCTCCTTGGGAAGGGGGAAGGAGGAGAAGGGGTCTACTCCTACCTTCCAAGCCATTTCCCCACAAGAAAACAGTGCTCGGGGGTATTTGCCTGTTTTTGCTGCTTCACATGCACAAATACTCCACAAAGAGCAGCACAATATGATTCTTGCTGTCCTTCCCAGCACTGTTTTGGCATGGGAAAATTGCTGGAGAGAAAGGCAGGAGAAGGGCCCTCTCCCCTGCAGCAGCATTCTGAGCCCATCTAGGCTCTCCCTTTTAAAAAATAAGCCATTTCCCAAAGCAGTTGTGTAGCTGCTGGGAACATGAGTTGGCTCTGTGGTGAACTCATGAAGAAAGTATTGTCTAGTTTGGCTTTAGAGTATGTGAAGCTGTGAAAACACAAAGTGACTTAAGTATGGGCTCTTAATGCTTGTGAAAAAGTGGACATGAACTTCTACACTGCAGGTGCAACTTGTCAGCCAAATCACATTGTCACACCATTGTCAATCTAGCAAAAGTTAGCTGTGCTAAGGTAAGAGAACTGCCTAATCATTTCACCAAAAGCAGAACTTGGCATATGTTTATTCCATCTGTTATTGGGACCTTAGAATAGTTGTGTGGATAGTCCTTGGGATGTTTAAAAATAATTCGGATGGTCATTGCATGATCAGTAAAGAAGGCATCTATCATGTGAGTGCAGCACCTATCAATAGAGCCAAGCATACCTTGTGATAGGCTTATCACTTCTTTTAAAAGGTTCTTCTATAAAAGTCATTTCATGCAGCTACTAATAACTTAAAATGGATCTTGAATTCATTAATCAGAACTTTACTTTTGTTTCCCATGCAATACGGTATATGATTTGTATTTAAAAACTAGGAGGGAACTTTTGTATGACACCTTTTGTTCTTAATAACCCAAGTTCTATAAAACTCTATACAAGAGGAAACATGCAATGACATTTTTATTCAGAAACAAAGAGAACTTTGTACTGAACCATCTTCTTACATTTGGTTAGCGTTTTCACTAGAAACACTAAGGAGAGTAAAGGAGCACCAAAAATAACTTCCATTTAACCCAAAGGGTTTGTCATTCAGAGTCTCTTTTTTTCTAACACTCTTCAAGGTTGAAATGGCCCAAATTGAAGACTTCAAGGCCTGTGTGTGAACTCATTTTTGCAGCATTCCTTTCCAATTGGAGAATCTAGGCCACACTTAATATTTGTGTGCCCTTTATACTGACTTTTGGTTACCTAAACCACTGAGCCACTCCCTGTATCTAATCTGGTTCCAGGAAGCATACCGTTCGGTATTCAGGAGCTAGAAGAAAATGAATCCGGTTTAGTCCCTTTTCAAACGTTGTTCTTTTCAGGTTTCCTTGTTTTGTAGCCTTTATTATATGCCAGTTACCTGATTACTGAAAAAAGGGTTTTCTCTAGCTTTATGCTCATGTGATTTCTGTGTTGGTAATATTGTCTTCTGAACAGTGTGTGTTTCTCTGTACCAACAAAAAACCCAGTGGTTTGCTTCGGTAGTTTCTTACAGTCCTGTGAATGAGGGCAGATGCCTTTAATACTTTTTCTTTTCTTGCTGAGTTGCATCTGCTTGGGTCTTGGGATATCACCTTTTAAGTGTGAACAAGCCATAGGTGCGTCTCAATTTTTTCATCCTATTGCAGCTTCCTAATGTTTTAGAAAAAATGGCTCTTTGAGCCTGAAAAACATGCGCTCAACTTTTCTTACATCTGAAGCTAGATGACAGAACACTGTCACAGGCCCTCCAGTAAGGGCAGGGGGGAAACCAGAGATGGAAGACTCTGCTTCTCCATCCTCCCTGGAGCCCATTTGGCTACTGCAAGCTATACTGAAGCTATAGCCCACACACTTCTCACTACACACCTGTCACTTTAAGATTTGAGGCAGAGTCTGACAGGCCCTCTTCTGCCTATCTCTGTCACACATCCAGCCAAATCTGCAACCTGGCATACACAAAACCCAGTCTTTTTACACACGAGCCATCTGGGGATGACCCAGGCTTCCTCAAACAACGAGTTATAGCTTTTATTTGAGGAAAACAGAGTAAGAAGGGGAGAAATAAAGAAAAAGGGGAAGGATTTCAAACATACAACAGAATGCAAAACAGATAAAATCACACAGAAAATTAATGCATCCTGAATAGACTATATCTTATGCATACTGAGCCATGTTGGCTTGTCATGGGCCTATCCTGCCTGAGACCTCCTGTTCCTCTGCTCAGTCCTAAGAAAGTTAATAATAATTCTTCCTTCAGCATTTTATCAGGCATGTTACAATCGCACCTCCTTGCTCTTTTCCCATTCTGACTTGTTCTAAGCCAATCAGCTGATTCTGTTTGGAGGAGAAACCCTTTCCCTCTCTGTGGGGCTTTGTGTGATTTGCTGAATTTATGATTTATAAGAGAAGCTGCCCGAAGGAACTGCCTGATTTTGGGACTGAATTAAAACAGGGAATCAAGGGGACCAAGATTGGACTCATGACAGACACAATCAAAGGGGCCCGTGGTTATCTGCTAAGGAAAAGAAAATGCAGTGGTATGTCCATTGGACCCAGCAACTTTCTCCAGTCATCCTTAGAAGCCCTGCTTTGACTACCTGCCATCTGAAGCTAGATGGTTGGCAACCCAAGAAAGGGCTCAAGGTGCCAAAACGTAATTGGAACTTCCTTCCCAGTGAGATTCATCCATCTCCCTCTATCGTTGTCTTCCACCAGCGAGTGAAGATTTTTTTGTTTCGTTTGGACGTTATTGGCCCTCCTCCCTGGTTTTGGTGTTGTGTATTTATATGTTCTTATTGAATTATTTTATAAGTTATTTTAAATGCTGCTTTGATGTGTTCATGTTCACTGTCTTGGGAACCCTATGTGGAAAGGCAGCATAATCAGGTTTCAAAATAAATAAATATATACATTTTAGCTGCATAGTGAATCCCAGCCAATCAGTCATCATAGTGAGATAATATAATGATGCTAAACAGCCAATCCAATTTCATTATGTATCAACATGACTGAGTGCAATGCTTCCTGGGTCAGCTGCACAGTCATTTCCCAGCCATCTGGAAAGCCCTTAGTGAACGGAATATTTTCAGAGTTCTGCATAGCCAGTCAAATTTGACCGTATGCTGCCATCACTTAGAACAAACAGTTAATTTGTGGAGAGAACGTTTGCTTATACTGAATTATTTATGGTGGTATTATAAAGCAATCCCTGAAAAACCAGCAGAAGATGGGTGTTTTTCAACATTTACAAAAAAGCACCTTTCAGATCACCCCTGTTTACAAGGTTACCAAGTAGCACCCTAAGGGAGCGTTGACTTTTGAAAGCTCATACCTTGGAACTCTAGTTGGTCTTTAAGGTGCTTCTACTGCAGACCAAGGCAGCTACCTACCTGAACCTATCTTCAAGTAACACCTGTATTACTCCAGAGATAGTGGTTTGTCTGTTGTCTCCAACTATATATTTGAACCCAATATATTTGTTCCAGTTTCTTTGATTCCCAAGATTTCCAAGTGGCTATTGAGCAATAATGCTGGATTTATCCACACACTTGGACACATGCAGTAATTTGTCCTTCAGTTACACAGATGCTATTTGGTAAATATCTGAGTTGCTGTATACCTCACATCTGGATTCACTTTTAGTTCTTGACTTTGAAAGAAATGTGTACAAAAACTGTAAGTTTGTTAGCTTTGTAATTTTAAAGCTTGTGCAGTTTTACCATCTAAGTCTTGTACTAGGAAAAGTTTACATCCTGAGGAAATGCAGCAAAATGCCACAGAGTGAATGAAGTGCCACAGAGACGTATTGCTTGCATGACATTGAAAGTGTAAGGTGAAAGATTGGTCTATCTGATTTCTATCTTTCAGTGGTCAAAACTGCAGTTAAATATATATCTCACTTGTGCTGAGCAACAGAATCTGACTTAAAATTGGATAGTGGGTTTGAATTAAGAGGTTGCCAGCTAAATGCCATCAGAACAAACAAGTCATTCAGTGCTGGGGAATTTTTGGTTAATTACCAGCTAAAGCATCTTGGCTTCCACACTACAATCAGTAACTAGGAAAGAAGCTGAACATTATTTTGCTGCATGATGGTGAGACATACTGAACTTGGGAAATACACTGCAGTATTTTTGCTAACCCAAAGTTGGAAATGGTTCTTGAGTCTTTTCTATCAGTAGCTATGGAAACAGTACTGAGAAAAGTAAAAAAGGCTGCCTGAAAAGAAGGCTCCAGAAAGATAGAAATACTTTCAGTGGAGACTTCTTCCTCCCCCATCTTTCCATTATTAAGCCAGAAGGCTAATTCCAAGCTTCTGTGGTGAGGAACTTGCAGTGCCTGCGTGTGAGACAGCTATTGTTACGTCAAGAAGAGGAAAGTTCAGGAACAAGACTAACGTCTGCTGAATTACTCATCGTTGGTGCAGAATATTGGTACAAAAAACTCTTGGCTCAAAATCTAAAAAATTAAAGATGACAGCCAAGTGATCTAGCATTCATTTTCTATAATCACTTAAAAAGGAGAAATCAAAGCCTGTTGTGCTGTGTTAGGGTATTTCAGCCTCTATGAAGCCAACGGGATGTGAATGTCCTAGCTTATATGCAGGATTGTAGCTAATGACACAGTTTTGGCGTAGCAAAGGGGGGAATTAATTCATTTATAGGCATTTAAATAGAGAAACAGACTACTTTAGGAAGAAACAAAATTGGCTTGAATTGTATACTAGAGATAAGTTTTGGCTTCATTGAAATCCTTCCTTTAAAAGGGGGAATGGTTTTAGGCTAGTAACCCAATCCATACTGAGGAGCAAATGTCATCCAGAACGATGGCGTGCTGTTAAGGATGCTCTCTGAATATCACTGCAATAAATACTTTTACAGGTCACAAAAACAGCCCTCTCTTGAATGTGGAAGCATTGTTTTTTAAACAAAATTATAACCTGTCCCTTGAGCTCTACTGCAAACATAATAAGCCGATAAAACCATGCTACATTATATGTATCAGTATAGGAGAACACATATGACTATGCTAGTATCTTCTATTGAGGCTTCTTATTAATTTGTTTGTTGAAATGCTATTCTCTTTATTTAGATTTCTGGTCCATCCTATCCCCAGGTATCAGGAAAATTACTTTTAAAAAGTTGCTCAACTGAAATCTTTAGCCTTGATGAAAGCGTAGGTTTTATCTGTTTGAAATCTAGCCCAAATAGTAAGGCTCCAAGCCCAAAGATGCACTTGTTCCTGGAAAGGAAGAAGGGTTCAAATCGAGGCAGTTCTATAATGTATCTAGTGTACTTTCTAACCCCACTCTTCTTCCAATAAGCTCTGGCACCCTACCTGGTCCTGCCTTCCATGTTTTGCCCTCACAACAATCCTTTGGAGCTGCAAGAGAATGATTGTTCCAAAGTAACTGCTTGAACTTCATGGCAGAACAAGGATGTGGAGCTGAATCTCAGAGATCCTATTTGGACACTGTAACTGCTATACCATACCGGCTTATAAGATTGTGGACTGGACCCTTATTTGGGAAACCTCATTGCACAAGTATAAGACCTTTTCTAAGAAGAATCATAATATTATATGAATGTCAAGGGGTAAATCAAGTAAGGAAATTACCCTCAGCCCAGGTCAGCAAATCCCAGTTTTCTGTATTTCAGTGAAGTAAATAATGGCTTGTTTCTCCCTGAAGCTTATGTGAATTGGGAAATCTATTTTAGCAACAATGAAATGGCTTATGTTGAAGAAGGGTATATTTGGCAGACAGAAGTGCCACTGCAGACAAAGGGGCACCTCAACCTGAACCTTCATTGAGTGTTCATCTACTACCATTACTGGCCCAGCTATTTTTATATGTTGCTTACCATGATGTCACAGTGTGGCAGTGGCTAGCTGGCACATACATCAGTAACAGCACTGTCTGTTTTATGATTCCCAGGATGTGTTTTCTTTTCAAACACTTCTTCCTCTGAAGAACTGAGCTGTGACTCATGAAAGCTCATACCCTACCACAAATGTTGTTAGTCTTATGGGTGTTACTGGACTCTTGGCTCTTTTCTACTGCTACAGATAGACTAACACCATGTTGATCTTTTTCAAACACAGTTGTTAATATTAGTGTGTGTGTGTGGGGTGGGGGGGGGAAGTAGCATGTGAAGCATCTTTGAGTTTTGCCCAGACAAAATGCTGTGAGTTCTCACAGCTGTTCCTAGTTCTGGCCAAGTGAAATACAGCAGGGCAGGTTGTGTTTCCTTCTCCCCCCCACCCCTTCAGTGCACCGCTGATATTTGCTCAGGGTGCTCTCACAAATGAAGCTAAGAATATCTTTAAGGCCTTTCCACACAATCTGTATTTCGTGTATTAAAAATGCATGAGTTAAATTTGTAGCATATAGTCCGTAAATCTTCCTTCAAGGAACACAGTTGTTTCTCTGCAATCTCATTTTCCAAGGTCTTGGAACACCACTGCGATGCTTCCTCCCAGACAGCTTATTGGTTGCCATTTTGATGACACTGTGGAATGTGGCTGTGCAAATATCCCAGGAACATAGTTTGCGACTTAATTAGTGATCAGTAACACTGTTCCTCCCCCTCTATAAAATCCTGTTTATCAAAGAGATTTTTACTCTACTTATCTATTTCAAAAGTATCCTAGGTGGCTCTCAATCAAGAATAAAACTTCCAGTATAAAACAGATACAATAAAACCATAAATGTCAGCAAATTGCTTGCTCTGCATGTCATTAAAAGCATTGATAAAATGGAGAGACAGCACCTGATACTTATCCAGCAAGGTTGTGGGAGGAGTGAGTTCTATAACTGGGATGCCATCACAGAAGAGGCCCTCCCCTGGTAACCACTTGTTTAATGTCTGAAGGCAGAGGCAGCTGGCCGTTGCAGTCTCTGCTTGAAATTAATGCTTTTCTTTTCTTGGGAGCCCAAAAGGGATATTATAATGCTGTGGTGATGTGTGGCATATTGTGGTGTTTCTTAAACAGATGGAAGCCCTGCATATGCTTTGGCTCCCTGTTGGAAGTTTTTGTTATTTTTTACCTTTGGTAGTTTTGTTGTGCAACATTTGTAAGCATGGTAGGTTTTTAAAATTTTAATTATGTAGAGGGTCTTACCTGGAAGTGTCTTTGGCTGAGGTGTGTCAAGGGCTGGATCATTCTAACTTGTGTCTCTAGTTTACAAGGACTAAAAGTGAGTGACCTTGGTCCAGTTACCACATGACAGCTTCCTTGAGGGCGAAAAGAGAGGGACTCTCCGTATGTTACCTTGAGATCCCTGGAGGCGCAGAGAAGGGCAAAGTACGGGTTTCCCCGCTGTCTGGGACGACAAGGCTTCTCCGAGGCCTCCAAGGGTTGGTTGTTTTTCAAATGCACCGAGGGAGGAAAGTGCGACTGAGGAAAGCAGTCAGAGCTAGCCAGCCAGGGCCCCAGTCGCTCCCAGGCACCAGGGCTGACTCGGCGCTTTGTTCTCTCCCTTCCCTGCAGAGTCCGGCGGCTGCGGCAAGCCCAGCGCCTTCGGAGGGGGAGCCCCGGCGGCTGAGTGCCATGGAGCGCTACCGGAACGCCACCGAGGTCCAGATGAGCCAGATGGTGCTGCCCTGCCACTCCAACTACCGCGGGGAGCTCAGCATCGGGCAGCTCCTGAAGTGGATCGACACTGCAGCCTGCCTGTCCGGTAAGCGGCCGATGGCTGCCGGGGAGGGCAAGGCAGGGGAGGGAGGCCGTTTCTTGGCACCCCGCCCCACACAGTCCAACGGTTGTGCTCGCGTGTGGCCTCAGCTGGGACGGTCTTAAGGTGGACCGGCCCCATTCCTTCCACGAGGCAAAACAAGGAATGGAAGAGAGGACGGTCGGGGTGGCGGCTTGGCTTTCTCCTCTGTGCTGTAGGAAATGTAAGGAACTAGCCGAAGAAATCCGCTGAAATGAAGCGCACGTGGCTGACTGCCTTGTTTGCTGTTCTTTTCTGATGGTCTTCACTGGAACCGTGAAATGGCAATTACGTGCTGGGTGCAGTCTTGTTGCCAGTGGTGGGGTGTAGTGATTAATGCCAGAGGGACACTAGGACAGAGGAGATCCTAGTTTGAATTCCCTGTCCAGCTTACTGGATGACCTTGGACCAGTCACTCTTGCTCTCTGTCAATATAACCTACCTCACAGGGTTGTAGTGATGATAAAATGGAGGAGGAAGAAACATCCACGTATTGAGTACTGCCCACAGCTCCTTGAGGGAAGGGCAGATCAAAAATACGATAGGCAGAAAATGTGACAGATTAAATGAACTGTAGGATGTGCCCCCTCTGGAGTATTTTGCTGCAGCCTGTCTCTTATTATTCACATACATACACTTGACCGAAAGTTAAACCATAGCCTAGTGATCAGTAGTCCTAATGCCAATAAAGGTAATTGATTTGATTTGATCAGTAGTCGGGGGTGGGGACTACATTTGGTCTCTATGGGACACCATCTGTCCTAGGTGCAGTTGCCAACACAGTGGAAATAGATTCCTGTGGAAAGAGCAGCAACAGAACATGCTGGCAGTCTATTGGGCCTAGGTGTGGCGGGTGGGGGGAAGTCTAGCCCACCAACCCCTCCCCTCCAGAATTGGCTTAGCATAACAATTCCTGACTAGAAGAGTAAGAAGAAACACTGTACAAAACAATGGGGAAGGATGACTTGTGGAGAGAGGAATGTGTACAGAAAGCCCAGACATCTCCAGACAAGATAAGAAAAGGAGATAGACCACCAATGACCATGGCTGTCAGCTGAATTCTTCTGTTGGGATCTCCAATATTTAAGAACTACCAAGAAGTACTGTAAAGCTCCTGTATGCCTGTCTTTTGACAGATTCTTGGGACACTTTGAGATTGATTAATTCCACATAAAGCTGCCACGTACACTCGAACAGACTATTGGTTCATCAAAGTCAGCATTGCCTGCTCAGACTGGCAGCAGCTCTCCGGGGTCTCGGGTGGAGGTCTTTCATGTCACCTACTTCTTCATCCTTAAATGGAGATGCCATGGATTTAACCTGGGACCTTCTGCATGGCAAGCAGATGCTGTACCAACCACAGCCCCTCCCTAAGCCTATCAGCATATTCCACTTCAACTGACATTTTAAATGCTGATAGGTGTAGGGAGGGCTGAGAGCTGTCTAGTCCGGCATCCTACCGTAAAGCAGGATCATCACACATCAGTCCTCCACAAATGAGTCTGCACAAAAGTGCCTCGTTGGGCCAGATCGTGGAAGAGTTTATGCAATCCAGCTTCCTGTTTCCAAAAGTGGCCTGCCAGGCATCTCTAGGAGAAAGCGGCATGTTCTCAACAACTGGTATCTATAGAATGAGTTGGAAAGAGGCAGCACGTGTACCTCTGAACCTGGATATCCTCTTTAGTTGTTAGCTGTTGCTAACAACTGTTGCTAACAGTTAACAGACACACAGCCTTCATGAATTTTATGCAGACCTTTTTAAAGCCATCTAACCTAGTAGCCACAGCCATATTCTACAACAATCTCTTCCATAAAATTAATATTCATTATATGAAATATTATTTCCTAATGTCTGTTCCAAACATATTGCCACTCAATTTTGTTTTTACCCCAAATTTCAGTGTTCTGAGAGAGAATATCCATTTTTTCCTACCATTCATAGTTTTAATAAAACATGTGTTCCTTTGTCATCTCTTTTCCTTTAAACTTAAAAGCCCCCAATTCTTTAGTCATGTCCGTAGAAAAAAATACTCCAGCCCCTGATAATTTTTATTTCCCTTTTCTGTGTCTTTCCCAAAGCTATGATCTCCTTTTTTGAGTTAGGTTGACTAGTACATGGTATTCTAATTGCAGCCACACTGGAGATTACATAAAGGCATTAACTTACTGGCAGTTTTATTTTCAATGCCCTTCTTTATAATCCTTGGAATGGAATTTATCTTTCATTGCTGCAGCAGAACAGGTTGATATTTTTCTCTGACTGGTCATCCGGGTCTCTTTCCTGTGTAAGCCAGTCCTGGCTATATATGTCCTGATAGAATATCCCACCCCTGTGTGCTTAAATTAAACATAATTTGCTATTCTGAGGCCCTTTTATCCAGTTTGGAGGGGTGCTTCTAGAATTCTATTGTCCATTTTAGATTTTGCCATAAATAATTCAGTAGCATTCAAAAATGTGACTACCTTAAAGTTCACCTCTGATTTCATATTATTTATGAATTTTTAGTAGTTCCGATTCCTGGTGAGCCCCACACACATGCCTTCATTCCTTCCATTGTAAGTACTTTTTTCTCCTAGCCTCCGATTACTGTTCTTTAATCAGTTACAAGTCATAACAGGATTGCTAAGTTTATTTAGGGCTTTGCCAGAAGTTTTTTGGGAGTCCAAATATATCAGTACGCAGTTTAGAGGTGCAGCCATCCTGTTGAATCTAAGTAGGGTTGCTTCCAGACGGATGTTTTGCTCTGCAGCATTGTTTTGGAGAGCATTCACATAACATCCTAACTTGTCCTGTTCTGTGTTTTCCCGTTTTACTACAGGTATGACGAAACCCCCTTCACTCGCCTGCTGCGTGGCAGAATATTTCTGCCAAAATTCAGTTTGCCTGCTTTTCCTGAGCAGCCCCAAGTAGCATGTTAATCTTTGTGGTATGAAAGTCTGTTTGTCCCACCCTGACAGTCAAATATAATTTTGGCTTTTTAGCCCAGCCCTGGAATTTGATGGGGAGAAGCAGGAGCCCTCTTACTTTTTGTTGGAAATGGCACTGAAACTGTATAACGTTCAAAAGGAAATAACCACTTTAATTAACAGGCAGGGATTGAATAAATGTAGTCAGGGAATGGAAGTGCTTAGATAAAGTTTTGTTGGTAGTACAGAATACAAGTTGAGTAACAGGCAAAATAGTTTCCTTGAAGCTTAGTTTCTTATATTCTTGGTTCTTAGCAGTGAAAGGTATTTTGCTTAATACTTTAGTTACAGCAACAATGTTTCTTCACAAAGTTTCCTATAACAACATAGATTTCCTGGAGTTAATTTAAAACTGTTTTCCCTTCACAATAGAACCGGGGTCCTCTTCAGAGTGCTCCCTCCTTTTTAGAAACTGAGCAAGAATTAATCTTATCCTAAGAAGCTATAACCCTTCTTTTTTCAGCTTGAAAGGGAGTCTAACCTACTACTCAATCACTCTGTCAGAGCAGGCTTCCAGTTCTATGCTGTCTGTGTCAAGCAGGCTTCAGCTTCTGCTGACATATATACTAAGGATTCTTAAATAGAATTCTTCAGGACAGTGATACTACAGTTAAAACAAAAGTTTCTTCTTTCCTCACTCCAGAGTGTAACCTGTCTGATCTTCTCTCTCAGACTCACTCACAAGTTCTTTCTGAACAATCCTGACAGAAACCAACCATCAGTCCTTCAGCTAGGTCCTAACTGATCAATCAGAGAAAGGGAACAGCTTGTGACTCAAGTTCTCCATTCCAAGCAAGAGTTAACTCTTTCCTTCCCAGCTCTCTAACTGCTGCACTTAGGAAACCTACTTTCAAGTGCAGTCTGTCGTAACAGGCTTTCCCAAATATGGTTAGGTATGGTTTGGGAGGTGGGGGAGACATTGTAGTCAAAATGCGTTTGGATATGAAGATGGAAAGGTGTGCATTTTTGCAGGTCCTACTCACATTGGCAGTATATTCCTTATGTTAGCCCCATGGCTCCCATCCCCGCCCCCCACTGCAGAACTTTAGAAAAATCTGTAATTGACAGATCATTATAGCTCAACACATTATAATGATCTATTGCATCAATGTATTAGTTGCCTGCTTTCACTGGGAAAAAAAGTGTCGAGCCTTTCATTGCAGGATTATAAGGGAAAACATGCAGGGTGAATATTTCATCTTATAGCTTCATCTTATAACATTTCATCTTATAACATTTCTTATAACATTTATTTTATAACAAAATTGACTAGAGGCTTACTTTTATAAAAAGTGAAAGCTGTGAACTAGTATATAGTTGCAACAAGTCTTTATGTTCTTGTACTGTATAGCAATTTGCTAATTACCGATTTAAGCTTGAAACAACCCTCAAGTGTTTGTCTGGGATGGCAATGATGGGGGGGCTGAGGCAAGGGAAGTGTGAGGAAAAATGGCCATGTGGAAGCTCTGTCAATACTATGAATACCTTTACATTTATAGCAGCAGTGGGAGCTACATGGAGAATCATCTTTGTTTAAAACCAATCCAGTCTCAGTTTGTTCAGTGCCTATATTGTAGATTTCCTACATGAAGTACAAAAGGTGAGATAAACATTTTACACACAAATAAAAACCAGTACAAAGAATCCATGTAGTTTCATTGCAATTTCTGCTGCTTCCCCATTTCTTTCAGCCCTTTCTGTTCTAAAGGTTCTGGCTGATTTCCCACTCCTGAGGCAGGTGTGTTTAAAGAAATGTTTGCAGTACATGTTTGTGCCTTTAGCAGTTTATTCCTCAATTCCTTCTTTGCTTGCTTTATGAATTTGATTTTGTTTTGTAGGGTTTATGCTCTTCCTTTTCATTTCCTGCATTTGGGCAAGACTCTCACTCCTTAATGAAGTCTTCTACCCTTGTATGACTTCCCTGATGCTACTATTTTACCATACTAACAACCTCTCAGTACCTCTGGGGTACATTTATTGATGTACACCAACTCTCCAACTTCTTTGTAATTTATTTCTCCTCAAATTAAATGTGAATGGGTTGGCATTTATTAAAATTATATAAATGCACACTCACACCGTTATCAACTGAGTTGAATGGAGTTAGATTAATTTTTGTGACACTTAAAAAAACGCTTGAGTTCTTTAATATTTGAATTAAAACTACCTGTACTGAGAAATCACTTCAGTAGTTTTTCTGTGGAAAACATATTTCTGGATATGCCCCTGCCCCCAATGAGAATGAAGTTCTCAAGATTGCTTGTACACAGATGCACGGGCAGTCTCTCTGTCTCTCTCATGCACATGTGCACGCACACACTCTCTCAGGATGCTTCCTCCTAATTTTCAGGTGAATAGGTGAAAGCCTCCCTGCGTTATAGGCAATTAAAATTCTTCCTTGCAGAATACAGGAACGTATGAGGTGACCAATGGGTGAGCTCTGAGTATTTTTCTTTACTCATACCAGAGTTGGCACTGAACTTGTAAGAAACTGCCTGTGTCAAATTCTCTAGTGTGCTGCTTCTCAGCAAAGTGATTGAGAGAGCAGTAGCTTCTTAGATAACTCCTGTACTTTAGACCCTTTTCAGTGTCGTTTCAGGCTGGGCTATAGGATGGAGAAAGTTCAGGCGGCTTTAGCTAATGACCTTCATCTCAATATAGACCAAAGCCATGCTTCTTTGTCACTCCTTCTGGATCTTTCTGATACAGTAGACCATGTCATCTTATAGAGGCAGAAGTAAGTATCGGGGGATGTGCCCTGGACTGGTTTAAATCATTCCTCATGGAATTGACTCAGAGGGTTGCTGTTGGAGACCAGCTATCTTCAGTGTGTTAATTATCTTTTGGGGTTCCACAAGGCATAATTTTATCCCCCATGTTATTCAACCTCTATGTAAAGCCTTTAGGAGAAATCAATCATAGCTATGGAATTGGATGCCATCAATATGCAAATGAAAAGCTCTTGCTATCCAAATCCCAAAATTTGGATATCTTGCTATCCAAATCCCCTAGTGATGCAGTAGAGTTACTGAGTCGCTGCTTGACAGCTGTTGTCAATTGGCTGAAAGCAAACAAATGGAAAGTGAACGAAGACAAGATGGAAGAGATGCTGGTTGAGAAGGCAGAGATCTGTTGCGCTTCCCACTTTCAATAGGGTTCAGTTGACTCTGGCTGACTTGGTTAAGATTCTAGGTGCTGTAATGGATCCAGCATTGCTGCTAGAGAAGCAAGTGAATGCAGCTGCAAAAAATGGTTTTCTCCCAACTCAGATTAGCCTGGGAGATGGCTCTCTCTACCTTGACACGGCTAATCTGGCTACCTGGTTTCACACTACAATAACATCAAGACTAGACTACTGTAATGCACTCTACATAAGTCTCCCTTCAAAGTCCATTCAGAGACACCAGCTAGTACAGAATGTAGCAGCTTGATTACTATCAGAAGCTAGGTAGAGCATATTCCCCCCATTCTGTGGTTACTCCACCGTCTGGCCAGTAGTTACCAGGCTTAATTAAAGTTATTGGCTCTCACATACAAAGCTCTTCATGGCCTTGGTCCTTCATATCTGCAGGACCAGCTCTTACCCTTTACTCCATCACAGCAGCTTCTCGTATCTTCAAATGGGCAAACTTGGCTATTGCCTGTACACATGCATTCTCTTCTTGTGGAATGGCCTGTCTGAAGAGGTCAGGAAAGCCCCCACTTTCTTGGTTTTCCACAAGCTATGCAAAATTGAATTATTCAGGAGGGCTTTTTAACTCAGGTAATGGGGCTGTGCTGTAAGAAATGACTCAGAGAGATGCTTTGATAAAGGGGCATGGACTGTAGACTACTACTGGGTACTGTCTATCAATGTAGATATATTCCTACTGGGTCATTTCCACATTGTGTAATATGTCATGTCAAATGACTTAAGTTTTGTTTCAGCAATGTTTTGTCTGTGTATTCCTGTATTCCTGTATTCAAATTTATGCTTCTTTTCAATTTTCTGCAATGCATACTCTATTGTATTATTTATTAAAGGTCCCAGCAGTTGATTGCAATAACTTAAACTGTGTAATCTGCCTTGAGTCTCAGTGAGAAAGGTAGACCATAAATAAATATTTCATCAGCATCCTTTTACGTAACTGGTTAACCATGTATCTTGGGTTCCCCCCAACCTTATGGGAAAACATGATTTTGAGAGTACTCCTTAACACAGTATAATTTTCTACACTCAAATGTGGTGCACATATTTTCTTTCCTCAGGTTTTATGTTTCTGTTCTAAGCTTGCAGCTGTAATTATTATAAAAAGAAAGAGCCCTGTTTGGTGTAATGATGTACATAGCTAATGTTATTTGTTTGCCTTTGCAGCTGAGAGGCATGCTGGCTGCCCTTGCGTCACAGCTTCAGTGGATGATATCTATTTTGAGCACACAATTAGGTAACTGCCTCACTTTCTTGCCTTTTGCAGTTTACTGGATTTTAAATGGATCCCCCCACCCCCACATGTGTCTTCAGCAAATGCTGAAGAAGTAAGAATCTGTGCCACGTTAATTAGCCCTTTTAGAGTCTGGATAACTTTCCCAGTTCTCAATCAGTGCAGTCAATGATAAAATGTTGGGAAGAACTGAAAGTTGGGGATCCAGGCATTAGGCTGGGGTGTTCGAACTATGTTGTGCTAGCATCACAAAACATGATGTCTGGGAATGTTTCCAACCAATACCCAATAATAAGGTGTGGACTGGAATCTTTCAACAGTTCAATTCAGGTACAGTACTAGCCCATAGTTTGCAGTTGTTTAAAAGCAGACCATGCTTTTAGCTTCCATCCATACAGGCAAATCATCATTAGAGTTGCTTATTTCCTGACTGTTCAACTCTCCGGCCTGTAGAGGTGAAACAACAGGTATGGCTTGTCATCTGAGACGTCACTGAAGTATGGATGAGATTTCTTACTTGCTTTGGTGAGATATCTGGATAGACATAATGTGTCATATATCAAGAAATTGTCCCAAACCCAGGACCTAATTTTATCCAAACTAATTTGAATGCTGACTCTGTTTTGGACTGGGTATTGATTCAAGAATATGCAAAGTACTTCTGTGTATTTGAAGAATGCTGCCTTTGCTACTCACCAGACACTACCCTTCGTGTTTGACATCTGTCGACACTGAATGCCTTCAAGACCTAAAACTGGTGTTCACAAGTTTCTTATGCCTACAGGCACTTTTGGAATTCTGACACAGGTGATGGGAACAGCCACAAAATGGCTGTCACCGTTGGAGCCGACCACAAAATGTCAGGAAGAGAGGTCATGCATAACTCTAATAGTAACTCTTCAACATTTCAAGCAGAACCTCTGTTCAATAGCATGCCTTTTTAAATGAACATATTGCTTAAAATATTTCTTGCGTACACTTTTAGTCACACAGTGAAGATCCTTGGGCTGTAGTTACAAGTGTTGCTGAAGCAACCTACTGCTGGAGCAGAACCAGCCAGAAGCTCTGCTGGGCAAAAGCTCCACCTGGCCCCGTTCACTTTCTAAAAATACTTGGCAGGTACCAGGAAAGGTGTCACGAGACACCACATTAAGGGTTCCTGACTTAGAATATGGCTTTTAGGCAGGCAAGTGCCCCAGCATCTCTTTGATTAGAAGTGAACCAGTGCCCAAATATGGAGCTCTGGCATCTTAACAAGCAAACAGAGTGTAGTGCCACCTTGTGAAAGATTATTGTGATCTCACGGAGTGAGTGAGTGATATGCCACACTCCCTCCAGCTTGTGCCCAGTTGCAGACTGGACCTGAACATTCCTTTCTGCCAATGTAAAGTGTTTTTCTCTTAAGGATCTTGTTTTTCACTCTAATGACCATTTGTCTAATCATAGTGCCATGCCGTTGTATTTAGGAGTGAAGTGTTTAGATTAGAACTTGGTACGAGGGTTGTAGGGAGGATAGTAGCACTCTTCATCTTGGATGTTTGCCAGACTCTGCTTATCAGTTGGCCTTGCATACATCATTGCTCTTTCTGAAGACAATTAGGGGAAAATAAGTACCAGGGGTAACTAATGTAGTATCTATGTAAGTCTTAAAAAACCTTCCCCTGCTGAACCTCAGCTTAGGCTGGACCATGGTACAGTGCTGTGCAGTCGGCCAGAACCAGGGGTCCACCCGTTGTCATCTCCAGGGTTTCTCGACAGCTGTATAGGGGCGTAAGCATAATTTTTCTGTCCTTTGTGCATGTATTCATTTCTTTCCTGCATATTACTGGAGGGATTTAATAAATCTGCTTTCCTTCCACACGTGTGTTTATTGTCTTCAAATCCAAAAGAACTATTTACCCCTTGGCAAAACATATAGCAACATTTGTGTCACTATAAGAATATATTTCTCCTGTTAACCAGTTTGATTTTTCCTATATGCCTTTTGAATGAAGATCACAAAGCTGTATGCTGAGGAGAGAACTATTTAAGGGCTATTTAGTTCTATTTAAATTGAAACTTGTAGCTTTGAATAGAAGAGTACATAGGAAAGAGAGAATAGGACAATTTGATGCCTTCCTAGGGCTACTGTGAATGAATTTGGGAACTTATTCCTACTCATAGCTATGATGCCTAGACTAGCTTACCATATGCGTCCATGCTGACTTAACAGACACTAGCATGGCACACTTTTTCCACAGAGGAGCCTCCATGTAGTGAGTGTTGTATGGGTGACTAGTCTTCTGGGTCTCCTGTAACATTGTTTTAATGAAGCTTCATTACATACATAGTGAACAATTAAAGTCTTAATTCTCATTTTGGGTTATTGCCAAAATGTACAGTTAGCCACTAACAACTACAATAGCTTATAAAGTTGTTGCCTCTCTGCAGTAGAATACTTCGTGAACTTTTGAAATGTGCCTAATTTAATTTCACGATAGATTTGAGTATATAGATATGTTTCTGAATGTTCAGTTCACAGTGTGGGCACTGGTTACCGAGAAGTAATTTTCTTGCTGAATTGTGTTGCCTCATTATTTATATGCAAACTGTGTGAAATTATTGTGGGTAGCTCAAGATTTGTAAATTACCTGTTGGTGTTTAGTACTTGCATGCTGTTTTTCTGTCAGTGCTGGGAAACAGCATACAGTGGATTCTGTCATAAGGAAGTAGCCAGAAACTCTTTGTATTTTTCTGGCTGATGGGGTAAGTGGCACATCCTTGTTTTTGGAAAGCTGTTGGAAGATATGAAGAATTTAGAACTTAGACTGTAACTCAGACACAATTATGCTCCATTTTGAGCTCTCGTCCTCTTGAATTTTTTTTTGCTTTTATTCATCATGCATTTTGCTCCATATAACTATAGCTGTTTGTTTCATTAACTCCAAACTTATTTTTTGCTGTAGAACAGGCACTTTGTTACTATCTCATGCCAGAAGTTTGTTTAGAAGAGGACTGTGCCCTAATTGATAAAGGCCAACTCCCTTCAAGATTCCTGCCTGTAGTGTCTTGCTGGGAGGCTTCTAGGACTTTGAGATCATCTAAACAGAGAGAAAAAGTACTGTGAACTCTTACCATTCTGACCAACCAGTTTTATTTGTCTTAAAAGAGCTACTTACGGAGTTTCCCAAAATGTGGCTCAGACAAGTTTTCAGGGAACATGAGCACATT
Source organism: Eublepharis macularius (assembly GCF_028583425.1). Classification (NCBI taxonomy): domain Eukaryota; kingdom Metazoa; phylum Chordata; class Lepidosauria; order Squamata; family Eublepharidae; genus Eublepharis; species Eublepharis macularius. The sequence goes on along the minus strand of NC_072794.1, from coordinate 84,331,553 downwards.
GGAAAGACTTGACACATCTCTTGAGAAACTATATACTCCCTTTGGAGATGTTCGTAGAGCCAAACTTTAAAGTTCACAGTTGTGTATATGGCAAATTGAAAGGCTCTTCTTGTATACAAACACTACATTAAATGCCAATGGCTGAAGCAATAATGTTAACAATGGGAAGAGGAAATCCAATATGGGCAAAATTCAGGCAAATTCCTGTCTGTGTTTATAAAGGTCAAAGGCAAGGAAGACAGAAGGAGAGAAATGGAGATAGAAAACTTTCCCCATCCGTATATTTCCAAGCAAGCCCATAGCATAGATAGCTATATACTACTCTAGACAAACTGAAAAAGTAGAGAAGGCTTGGTTTAGAAGAGCAGTTTTATCTGTGCGCTTTTGGAAACAAAGTAAGGGGCGTACTAAGCAATAGCCAGCTGACTTGAGTCAGCTTTCAGTACCCAAGCAGGATCCTCTCTCCGTAATGTTTTAAGTGTTGTTTTATATTTAGTATTTATTTTAAATTCTGGTTTTAAATTGTTTTAATTATGTACTTATGTGTTGGCTTTAATGGCTTTTAAGACGATATTTTAATTTGTATGTTTTAAACTTGTTAGCTGCCTTGGTGGTCCTGTGAGAGTAGAAAGGTAGGGTAAAAATTGTTAATAATAAAGTAAGTAAGAGTGTGGAGGTGCAGGACTGCTCCTGGGCCAGTGCTTTGACTTTAGGTCAAAACTAAAAGGCTACTCTTTTGAAAATGAAGGCATGAATTGGCACAGAGAGCCCCATGCCTGCATGGCCCCCTGGATGGTTAGGCAGCCTGGCTTGGGTTGGCTCAAGTCACTGAGCCAGCACAACTTCAGGTCAGTGAAGGACTTGTATTCCCAAGTCCGATCCAGGCATGTTTTAAATTCATTGCTGCCAGGTCTACAAGTCACATTGGCTGGGAATTTCCTAACACCGTAATATACAAGCAAAATAGTTTGACAAACCAAGCCAGATACAATGACAGCTATGTGTACAGGGCCGATTCCAGATGGCCAGAAATTGCAGTTTTCCTGCGGAAATAATCGCTTACCGGCCACGCGTTCACTTTCATCTCCGTCAGCTTTGTCTCGCAGCATGCCGTGCCGTCCCGCTTCCGGATGTTCGCACAGCCAACTGAGGTACCCGGGATTGGTTGTTTCCTCCCCGTCACAGTTGACGTTGGGGGCCTTCATTGGTTCGCATTTCGGGTTTTTTTTAAAAAATTTTTTTTTACGTGTTTTGTGCAAATGTGCAAACGTGCAGGTATGCGAATATGCAGCATTGACTTTTGTGCAGTTTTGTGCTTTTGTGCATTTTTGCACATTTGCGCAGTTCGATGTGCGCAAATGTGCGACTGCACAAATGGCGCCCGGTTTTTTAAAAAAAATTAAGGGAATATTGTGGCCGGCCGGCCGGCAAAGGAAGGAGGGAAAGGGGAGGGCCTCTCCACGGCGACGAAGCGTCCAGAAGTGTGCAAACCCGCAATACCGTGTTCACACCGCTTATAGAGCACAACTGAGCGCCATGGACCGCAGGTAAGCCGGGACGGGAAATTGTGGGTTTTTACGAGTGAGGTCGCTGAAAAAGCGAAAGCACTCGCTGTATTTGTGCCCGTCTGGAATCGGCCCAGGTGTCAGGGCCTGCCAGTTAAATCCCCAGTTACTTCACTGTAGACACTCCGAGAGTCCAGTTAAAGTTTCTTTATTAGAGATCCATCAGTATCAGTGCACTCAGACTACAGCATTGGCAGAAGTGACGTAAAGGGGGAAAGCAATGTTAGTTATAGGGCAAGGTTCCTGCCCTAAGATAAGGACTGTTAGAATTTAGGCGCACAGGACCTAGAAGGGGGGAGGGGAGGGAAAGACAATGATGAGCTCATTCCATGTTTCAGAGAGATCCGGCTCCGACCGGCACTTCAAGAACACTTTCCCATGCCAGTCAAGAAAGTGAAAGTAGCCACCTGCAAGATAAGCGATTCACAGCTACACAGCCAGCTACACAGATATTTCTTTACACATTCTCAGAGGCCCAGAATACAATACAGAGTATAATAGGCACATCTGGCAGATAAGCAGGGCGCATCTGACAACAGGCAACACAGAGTCGGCTAGGTTTTTGAAAATAGCACATGCTCATAATCACATCTCTTCTGCCTCTTTCCAAAGTTAGGAAGTAACAGCATGGTTGAATGAGCATCACTGTATTTCAGTGGATGGTATGAAAAGAAAAAGTGTAGAAACCTTGCTAGGACTTCAAAAAGCCCATGTAGACTAATTAGGCAGCCTTGAGAAGCTAAGCTTGTGCATCCAAACCTAGATGTAATTGACTAATCGAAACCAGACCATGTAACCTTTGGAGATTGTGTCTTGAATCTGACTTAATTTGAAAGTGGGTATAAAAGATAACAAGATGTGCACACTGAAAGAATAAATAGCAAATGCTATCAAACCTCTAGTGCTGCACTCAAAAGAGAAGCAGAGAGCTAGCTACTATCATTGTACCAGTGTACTTGCAAAGGTGAGATGAATAAACTTTTACACCTGCAGTGTGTGCATGTCATCACTTCACATTTCCTTTTTATGTTAAGATGAGGTGACTTTTATGTGGTAAAATGAAGGTGTGATAAGAGGAAGTGCATCTCATTTATGCTTTTTCAACCTCTGCTTTGTTATAATGCCCAGAGCACCATCCAGATTGGAGCTTCCTACCCTGCAGATTGTGCACTGCAGTGTTCAACTGGATAAGTATGAGACAGTGCCACAAAAAATTGATGAGGTTTCATGGGACTTAACGTATCAGACAGTAATCTATTGATCTGCAGAGGGTAGACAAACTTTTTGGCTCAAGTGCTGAAAAAAATTCACTGTCTACCTGTGAAAATGTCATACTGGCAAATAAAATGGGCATGGGGAAGACAAGGCTTTTACTTGACCAGACACACCTGGGGCCAACCAAGCCCCAGCACCACTGCCAGCATCTCAGGGGCTTACCTTAGATCATGCTGGTGGCTGTGCAGGTCTGGAAGGAGATGATGGGCATAAGCCATGCCTCTTGCCTTCTCTTGTGTGTCTGGCCCCAGAAGTGCTGCCAGGGCCTCAGTACAATGTCCTTCACTGTACAACTCATGCTATCTGGTATTTAGTTTGGGTCTGGAGTGTTTTAATTGAATAAAAACAGGCCTTATTATAAGCCTTGTTGACAAAAGACATTTGTACCAGGATGCTGACATATGTTTCAGTGAAAGTTGAGGATTTTATTGCTGTAGAATGTTCTGATAGCTACTGATTTAGAGGGTGTTTTAATTAAAGGATAGAGACAACCACGGACTGTCAGTAATAATGAGGAGCATTTTCATCTTGAGGTTTAAGTAACTTTTGTTGGTTTGTCAAATGAATCTAAAGAGAATTTTTTTAAACTAACATATAATAGGGTGTGAGTTGCTTGCCACATGATTTAAACTAGATATAGGAGATAATTAATGGGAAAGCTATTGTTTGTGAACTTAGTTGGTGGCACCTAGCTGACTCAGATACAGAATACTGGATTAGATGGGCCTTTTGATATGCTCTAATAAAGCAGTCCTTATTATCTGGTCAGTATGTGGATTGGGCCAGTTCTCCTATGGTCTTAAACACACCCAGTCAGTATGTTTGACACTCAGGAAGCCCTTGTAAGTGGTCCTTGGCTGTTTGATTGTGCTGGAATGACTAACGTAGAACAGAATCATAGTCCTTTAATTGGTTTGGTATTTTGCTGCCCTTTCTTATGCAGTAAGAAATGAGGCAGGGCAAGAACATCTGGAGGAGATATCATGACAGAGAACCCAGGAGGAGCAGTGCAGTCTGCAGCCAGCCTAAGAAACCACCAATGATTCTGGATGCCTTCCGTTTACAGCCTTAAGTCAAAACATTCCCATCTCTTTCATTAGTAACACCTTCTTATTGGACCAAGGGAATTGCTGGGCTTTTTGGATCCAGAACCTTAAGCACAGATTGGGTAACTTACTTTGGCGCCCACATGGCCTGAACTCTGAAAAGATACTGTTCCTTTGTTTTTGTGTGTGTGTGCTCATGTGCTCATCTGCCTGGACTTGCAGGTGCCTATCATGCATTCACCCCCACCAGCTTTCATGATTGGAACTGGCATGAAGAAACTAGAAATTTCTCTTAGCTAGTAACGATTCTGTCTTTCTTTTCATTAGCCTGTAACATTAGTTTTTGCTTGTATCACCACAGAGTTGTGCTTTGTAGTAATGAAGTTATTTAGTTAAAGATCATTGCCACAATTCCTCTTGCATGTCCTGACTGCAGTTCAGGGCTACCGCATCTTCTTTGGGGGGATTTGTACCCCTGGGAAACTGCCGTCACACATGGAGAGTTCCCTAGGAAGAGGGGGCAAACATGCAGGGGTGGTGGTATGCTATGACTCCGGTGCCTACCTTGCAGGGTCATTGGAGCACATGCTTCCCATCCTCAGCTTCCCTGGTATGGCAGTGGACCAGAGAGATGGTCTCACTGAGGTGGGGAAGATCATGACAAGCATATATATTTTAAAAAACACAATCAGCCAACTGAAGTATTTACTCTTCTGGCATTAATAGGAAAAATGGAAGCCACACACACACTGATATTTTGTCTGAACTATTTTAAGGCTGTACTACTACTTTTCTTCCACGGGTATAAACTATGCATCTAATATACTACTACAAGAGTGTTCCAGTTTTACTGTACTGTGTTGGCTTGGAGGGTATTTCCTAAAAAAATATAGCATGTTAAGGTGCTTTTAGGTAGCCATCAGGGTCATCCTATGCAGAGTTAACCCTTCAAGCCCACTGAAGCAGGCTTAGAAGGGTGTCATTCTGTTCAGGGTGATGCTGTAATCATCGTTTGACCCTGCATAAATAAGTTATACTAGCAATCAGGTTACTGTATCTCTGCAAACATTTATATTCTAAACTTAAAAGATATTTGGTTTAAGAGAAGAATTAAGGTAGAATTGAGGATAAATAGTAGGGTTGCCAACTTATCTATTTAATATTTTAATGTTTCAGGCCTAATTATGAGACCAAAACAGCCTTGGTCACCTAGTGGTTGATCTGTGTCGGGAGATGGATTCTCTGGGATCTCTCAGTGGCTTCCAGTACCATTGATTATGACATCACACATCACCAAAATTATGGAAGCATATTCTCCTTTTATTTTGGGAAGATATTGCAGTGAATGCTTATTTTGCTTCATCTGAACACACATCATTTGACTTTACTTCAGTCAATTTAAATAGGAACTTTATGAATATGCAACAGACGCTTGCCAAGCCAATGATGAGACCTTCTAAATATTTGGTGTTGTTGTTGTATGAAATATGTCCTTTAATAAAATAATCATAATCATGACATGTGAAAACCTCCTAATATCAATCATGAAACAGAAGACCAAACAAGTTTTGACATACTCAACCAGCAGCCGTGCACCCATGGGATATTGATTCCATCCATCATCCACGTTCATCATTTCATACCTTGCAATTCCTCCTGATCAGGAGAATATTGGGTCTTCTTGCCCTTGAATACCACTTAAAAACAAAGGGCAATACTTGGTAAGCTGTTGCTTACACAAAAATTGAGCCAGAAACTTTCAGCATGTTCCAGAATCAAAATCCAGACAGCTTTGAAAAATGAGCCATTGTTTGATTTTTTTCCTGAAATTTGGCCTGAATTCACCCTTCTAGTAGATCTGGTGCCAAATGAATATAATTTTCATGCATTATAATAGCAGAACATCCAATTTATATTGCAATGGGTGAGTTCTTTTTTCCCCACATTTTGCTTTCTTTCCCAACCCCTCTTTGTATTAGACAGCTGCGTATAGAGTCTCCTTGGGATCCATGTGGGAAGGATGAAGCCTGGTATGAGACTTAGTGGTACAGATGTTTAGAGCAATAGACTAGCTTGCTGATCTCCTAACCCACTGATGTCATGAAGTACTAGTGTTAATTAACCTAACTGACACAATGTTCAAAATGTATCTATTAGACTGCTTTTCCTGTGCACAAAATCAGTCATTAAACCTTAAAGGACTCATGTTCTTTAGTTGATGTATTTTCTTTCAGTCTAGTTTCCAGATTCCAGAAAAACTGTCTCTCTTCAGAGAGAATCCACATGACGGTGAAACTGTATGAAGAATGAACAGTGCTTTGTCTGGCTGCTGGCATGGATTCTAGAAAACTTGAGGTTGACAGACAAAGGGCTCTTTTATGGGAGTAACTGAATTTTTTGTTCATACCCTAAAACTGAATGGCCAGGAGTAGATTGCATTTTGTAGACCTCCTGCCCAAGAGTTAAGAATTCAAGTGGAAGCACCCAGTAGATTCTTTAGCAACCAGTATTAGATATTTATCTCTTAGTTGTCTCTGTTCATTGACACAGTATGTGATCTGTGTGCACGTACATCCTTCAGCGGGGGGGATATAAACCTGGGGGTTTAGGCCGATTGAAACCATTCTAATGGAAAAACCAGTATATCTGCTATAAAAACAATGTGTGCCTTAAATGCATTTCTACAGGCTCTGTGAAAAACAGTTTTTATAATTAAAAATAATCTCTGGGTAATGGTCTGTGGATTCAATTATACTCTACCTTTTGGCTTTAGCAGTAAACTGTAACTGTGTTCAGACATCATAAATGTACTCAGGCTTGTTCATGATGAGAATGAGCCTGCTTTGTCCTTTGGCTCAGTTGAGATGCTATTGTTCTCTCATCCCTTGTATTCAGAGTTGAGGTCTAAGACTTCTTGACTTGAAAGAAACCCTCAGTCCATTGTGATGGCTGTATGGGGTGCTTTAACCTGTTCTTTTTGTTGTCTACAAACCAGAATCAAACTGTGGTTAAGAATTCTAGTTTGTAGGCAAAAAACAATGTACATCCCAATTCAGCCACTGCAACAAAGACAGAAAAGTCCTCAGTTCTGAGAGTGAGGAAGGAGAGGGAGCATGTGAGGCTAAGATCAGTAAGATCATTCTTATCACAAGTCTGTGTTTATGACACCTTAGGGCACCTTGCGCATCAGTACACTGCATGTTAAAGTTACCACTTTCGATATAGTAGTTCTAGATATTGGGCAATTTAAGCTAGGTTTCTATCACACATCTTCAGTAAACATGGCAAGAGTATATTTGTATTCATCATTTGGTAACCATCAGGTAGTATGTTTAAACACCTGCAGCACTGGGCCAATGTGCTGGCTGCTTCTAGAAAGTCTAACTGTGAAGTGATATGTTAAAGCACTCTTTGTTCCTATTGCATAACCTTTTTCTTTATAGGTGCTAAGAAGGGCCGTTGCCACATGGCTTAACAGCGAAATCTTGTATGAAATCGCGCGAGAAGATGTGATAACAGCGTCTTCTCATGTGATTTTGTGTGAGATTTCGCTGTTTTCCGAAACAAGGTAAGCTGTGTGGAAACGGCCAAGATGAAAGCAAAAAAAGATGCACCGTGGCTCTAGAGAGAGTTTGTGTTGAGACTTTGAATCCATCTGGGGTCTCTTTTGAGGGCTGCCCACCCCTCTATTGAATAGTAAAAGTGATTAAAGGTGTATGTAGCTGAGGGTGGCATCTTATTCATGTGCTAGGGTTGCAAGGTCCCCTTACTCTCTGGGCAGGAGGCAGGAAACCTGGCACTCACCTTTTTAGCTGTCTTCATGTGCACGCTTTGCGTGAAAGTGCTCCTTTACTTTTATGTGCACGCTTTGTGTGAGAGTGCTCCTGGGCTGCATGATGACATCACTTCTGGAAAGTGACATCATTGCACAAGGCCTCATGCCGCCCTTGGGAGCACTCCTGCGCTCCGCAGTGGGCTGATTTTGGCCTGAAATGGGCCCCATTTGGGGCCCATATTAGCCCACTGAGAAGTGCTGGAGCGCACATTGGGAGGCGCTTTCCCCTGATGGCAAGGTAAGCGGGGCGGGGGGTGGAGGGTGGGAGCAGGGGAGTCCCCACTCCCAGTGGCTGACTGGCAACCTTACCATGTGCCCTTCTGTTGAATCAGAAAACCATATGAGTTCTGGGTCTTCTAAGTCTTCTGTGTGAGACCTTAGGGAAGTGAGGAATAACATTTCCCCCTAAATCTGTAGATTTATCCAGAACTGCCCTCAGCCCTTCTGTGAACAGTCCATGTGGTCTGGTTTATAGGCCTCAGGAACTCATCTGGCTATATGGCTTTCAGGCAGCCACTAAAATTGATATGAGCAGCAAGTTATTTCAACAAATGGACCATGAAAACTGTTTTGTAAAGCGGGGCCTACCAATGAGGTAGAACTCCAGCATATTGGAACCACAGAATGTTTCTATCAATTGTATTTTAATGCTGTTATCTCTTCCCCCCCTTCAGTGTCGGGCAAGTTGTCAACATCAAAGCAAAAGTAAACCGAGCTTTCAACTCAAGCATGGAGGTTTGTATGCTTTAGCATGCCAACGGGAGGGGGGATATTTTTTAATTGGCATTCCAGTGGCTGTTACCAGATGTAGCTAGGCATACTCTCTGCCCCCAATCTGACTGTGATTGGTACTTCTGTAAATGACATGTAAGACATTGCTGTAAGAAATAGTTACAAATGGAATTTTGTCTGTGTATTCTTTGATAAAGATATGAATTGAAAAGGGATCAATAACAATCATTTGGTAACCTGTCAGAACAAAACCAGAACTAAGAAGATTATTCTTCATTTAGGGCTTTTCACAGTCACTTGAAATTGCCTCTACTTGAGAGAACATTTGGACTCTTCCACACTGTGGATATTGAATGCTTTTGACCCTTGTTTGTTGGATGTTATGTATACTGTTGTATGCTTCCCTTACTGGTGCTAATTGATGCATTTGCACTTTAATATGAATGTACAATATTGAATATATTAATGTTTACAATAGCACTTTAGCAGCAGCACTTTATGTATACTTGAGTACAGGGTCCTTTAAATATAGCATCTATATGAATGATTGCTCCAACTGTGTTCTGAGAGTCATATAATTCTGCTAGCCTTCATTGTCTATGTAAAAAATGTATAAATATTCACTTAATTATTGCATTGGTTTACTTTGTACTAAAATGTTTGTTAGTAAGTTTATGCAGGTATCTTTGTTTGTCGCAGTAAATAACCAGCACCATCAATTCTGTGCAAGATGCATTAATATTCTGTTGTTGGAATAGATTATGTGATTTTGCATGCCTTATGTTAATTTGATTTGAAGATGGGTTGCTCAGTCTGAAAGAGTTTTAGCAAGGGGTGAGATTAAGTGAAAAGGGGGTGAAAATGGGAAGGACATAGGGTTGCCAGCCTCCAGGTAGAGGCTGGAGATCTCCTGGAATTACAACTGGTCTCCAGGCCACAGAGATCAGTTTACTTGGAGAAAATGGCTACTTTGGGGGTGGACTCTATGGAATTATGCCATGCCAAGGTCCTTTCCCTCCCCAAACCCCACTTTCTCCAGGTTTCACCTCCCAGATCTCCAGGAATTTCCTAACTTGAAGATGGTAACCCCAGAAGGACATAGGGAAAGAAATGAGATTGCTTCAGCTTGAGCAGTCTTATGCTTTCTTGTAGAAGCAAACTAAATTCCAGTTTTACTTCTTGATTTCCTAATGACTCATGCGCTGCTTAATTAAGTCGAAGCAGTCGTTGTCTCGCTTGGAGTTGCAGAGCACCCTATGGGCCTTTTGGATTGCAGAGGCCTGTGCATATTTGTGCCCTTCATAACAAGTAGCATGCAGGGGTGTGGTGGGATGGAGAGAGGGGAATTTATGGAAGAGTAATTTGGTCATCTGGCTGCCCCCTATTTTTTTAGCATAATATTGTGCTGCAACGGAATGAAATCACTCTATTTCTGTTTACTATATTGTGAATAAAAATAGGCAAGCTCCCTCTGCCAGAAATGTATCTGACCTTGCTGATACAATGAAGACTTGCATCATTAGCTGTTTTCTTCTGACTGACCCTGCATTTGTGAATGCTGGAGTTTAACATCAGAACCAGCCCACAGTGTATGATAATACAAAATATTAAGTGTTCCATTGAACAATATATGAGATACAATGTTTGCTGTGTGTTCTGTGCTCCTTTTGCAAAATAATCTATAAATTTTTGAAGGGAAGAAAAATTGTTTCTGTTGCAATGTGTTTTACCCCTTCCTCTTGTGCAAAGCCAATGACTTCCATTCTGTATGGGTTCCATATTATCAAATTGTCTCCATAACTATAAGGGCTAGACTCTGTCTTATAAGATGATGAAAAACTTAAATGCAGCATTTTCCTGGAAGCCTGAGACCCCATTTTATAGGGCACAGAATAGTCATTGTTGTGGTTTAGACTGTATGCTCCCCCACTTAATTCTTTTTTAAAGAAGTAATCCACAGAGCAAACGCTATCCAAGCCCCAAAGGCACCCTGATTCCCACTCCTTTTGTTTGTCATTTTGTCCTTTGTTGGAGAAAGGAACAGTGTGATCCAAGCGATGTCTGGTTTTCATTTTGCTGTTCCAGGGGACAAACGTTTGTGATTCGTTTGCTTAGGAAAACAGCAGTACATAGAATACAATAATCACACTGCTTGTTCTCCTTTAAATATGCAGAAGTATGAATTACCAAACCAGAGCTAAGAACCAGAACAACACACAGAGCTCTTGTACAAATGCAATACTTTCAGTTGCTGCACAGTATTCTTTTGAGGAAATGAATGTATCTTGCAGTGTATCTAGGGCTTTCAGATTTTTTTCTGCGAATGGAAATAGACATGTGTGTGTGTCATTACATCTTTACATTCAGTTCTCTCTTTTCACCCACCGCTGGAATGATTCTAGGTTGGTGTACAGGTCAGCTATGAAGATATTTGCTGTGGGAAACAATGGAATGTGTGCAAGGCATATGCAACATTTGTTGCACAAGGCAAACTACCAACTAAGGTAAGGCATAAATCCAAGAGAATTAAATACATGGATTTTCTGCTTAGATATTAAGTAGTAAGGTATTCAGGCTGTTCAACCTTCCCCCCTTTTTATATCTTTATAGAGTCTGCCCCTTATCTGTTTGGAGATTGTACAAAATAGGGTTGCCAAGTCCCCACTCCCCTCCGGGCAGGAGGCCTGAGGCCTGGCACCTATCTTGCCTTTTCCCTTTTGCTCACACGCTCACTTTCGGGAAGTGATGTCATTGCGCAGGCCACGTGCCACCCTGGGAGCATGCCTGTGCTCCGCATGGGGCCGATCAAGGCCTGATCCGGGCTGATTCAGCCCGGATCAGGCCTCTGCGGAGTGTGGGAGCGCTGCTGCACTCTGCAGTGGCCCAATTTGGGCAGTTTTGGCCTGGATTGAGCCACTGCAGAGCATGGGAGCACTGCTGCACTCCACAGTGGCCCGATTCAGGCCCAATCTGGGCCCGATTCAGGCCCAATCTGGAGAGTTGTGGCATGCAGGAGCGTGCCCGGGAGGTGTGTTCCCCTGCCTCTTCCTCCACTGGCCAGGTAAGCAGGGGTAGGGGGTGGAGGGTGGGAGCGGAGGACCCCCCGACCCCAGCGGGGGACTGGCAATCCTAAAGCTCCTGTTGATTGCTTTTACTATTATCTTATGGTCTCGGTATCTATTTATAAATAAATGGTAACATTTTTTTTTTATTCAGTTTTGTGTGATGAGTATATCAATATTACTGATATATACTCTGAAAATGTTGAGCCTATTACACAAATAAAAAACTCAAACATTTAAACTGTGGGCTTAGACTTTTCAGTATATGAATGAAATAATTTTTATTTACAATAAATCGGTACTGCAATTATAGTTTGATTTGATGGGTTTTGTGACACACCTGATTTGCACTGATTTGGCAAGATTACCAAGATTACAGTTTGATGCATGCTTAATAGGGTGGAAATCATTGAATACGGGGTCTAATTCTCACTGGCAAATCTGTGGTTGGACAGAACCATTTTAGACTGCAGATGAGTGCTTGATTGCTGCATGCTCCTCCATATAAAAGAAAAGTCTTTGTATGTAGTAAATGAGCATGTTCAGGGAAACACTAGGATAGAGCATAGTGTTACCTGTGAAGGCAACTTTTGTGTATGGGTGAGCATTCAGTCTCCTTTCATATTTCTGTTTTAATCCAGTCATTATCTGTTGCTGTCCTGACTTCATGTAAAGAGATTGGGGGCAGCATTTTCAAACAGCATTTACATCTGTTTATAAATTATATGTGAATCACTGTGAACATTTCAAACAGCACCACTTTTTCTGGCTTGGGAATTGGCTTCCCCCCTCCAGGCCACCAGGGCTTTTGATTTTTTAAAAAATAGGAACAAAAATATCACAGTAGTGCTGTAATGACACATGTAGCAGGTTCTCTGAATCCCCAGCTTTCATTTTAAAAAGGGGTAAGTCTCTAGCCCCTTTCCTTACAAAGATACAAGGGAAAAGGCATATCTCTGCAAGGGAAGGGGTGAGAGACTTACTTTTTAAAAAAATGAAAGCTAGGAATTTAGAGAACTGCCTATATTTATCATTACAAAGCTATAGTGTTTACCTATATATATTTAAAAAAAAGAATGTGCCAGAATTGGACAGGAAAATTTAAAAAAGCAGCACTGCCAGGAGCACTATGGACATTTCAAACAGTACTCTGCAGTTGATGGGAAGCACATTGAAAACTGGAGAACAGGGGAAATAGGGTTTTTTTTGGCTCAATCCTGTATTGCAAACAGGCTTTGTCTGAAAAGGTTAAAAAAACATTAACAGCTGGCAGTGAAACCAGTAGCCAAAATGGTTTACAAAGGCAGGGTAAAAAAGGCCTCAGCCATGTCAGCCTTCATGTGCAACTGGAAATAGTACAAACACCAATTCTCACTCCCCCGTCCACTGAAAACTAGGCTTAGCTCATACAGGAGAGTTCTATAGCTAAGATGTCTTCCACACCAGGATGGGATTATGAGGTTTCCCTAGGGTTGCCAGGTCCCCCAGGGCTCAAACCAGGGGACAGGGGGCATAGTGGTTGCAGGGGGCATATCGGGAGAACCTACTTCTGCATTGCAACGGGAATGATGTCATTCTTGGTGTGACATGGAAGGGATGGGTCTTTCCAGGGACCAATTTGGTAAAAATCAGTCCCCAAGCACTGGGGGCCAATTTTTATCCAATTGGCCCATGGCACAACATGTTGTTTCCATGTTGCATCAGGAATGATGTCATTCCCAGCACAACACAGAAGTAATCTAGAGCACGTGGGGGAAAAGCCTACTTTCCCAAATCATTGAATTCAAGCCAAATAACGCATGTGGAAGACCCCAAAGAGAAAGCATTTATCTAAATTGCTGAGAGCACGGTTCTTTTTTCATCAGCTTGGAAGGGGAGGGGATAATACATTTTCCTAATGTTTTGTGTATATATTTTCCTAGGTAGTTCGTTGGGGGAGGGGGGATATTATATTTGGGGAAATGCCTTATATCTCCTGGCTAAATCCTTTTACAGCTTTTATAATTGTGTTATGGACTGAGCGTATGTGAATCTGGTTTGAAACTTTGAAGGAGAATGAATTTGGCAAGTAGATGTATTCAGAGCAAAAAACCAAAACCCACTGAATACATTTTATTTAGACCAACCAAATAAGTATACCTTTCTTCTGCAAAGTTGGGTGTCTGAATGTCCATGAATTCCTTTTGGCTTCTGCCATCTTGTTAATGTGCACTTTCAAATGCATCCCGATCCAAACCAGTATTTCTTTCTGAATTCTGTACTATGTCGTACTGATATTGCATATCTTGTGGGATTTTAGAGTATGCCGGAGTAGTGAAAAGTAGCAGGGCTCTTCCCCTCCCACCTCTTAGGCAGAACAATAGATCATGTATTGTACTTCTGCTAGAACTGTACTGGCAGTGGAAAAGGTCATGTTTGGATGGAGTATATCTGCATGAGTAGGGAAAATGTGGTTGGGGGTTGCTTTAGGTGATCATGCAGTTATGTCCTGAAGTTCTTAGGTTAGATGTTCAACTGCAGTCTAGACATTGAGCAAATTTCAGTAGAACCAGAGGGAGGGAAGGTCAGGTATGGGTTCTTTCAACTAGCCAAAGGTTTGTGCTAATAGATATATTGTATGATCTCTTTCTTTATACTTAGATCAAGTTAAAGCCCTTGGTTCCTCAAACAGAGGAGGAAAAGATTGAGTATAGCATTGCTGCTGAACGCCGCCGGATGCGACTGGCCCACACAGACACAATCAAAGACCTCCTCACTAACAGCCCTGTGCAGTCTGGTAGAGTAACCTACAGGCTTTTTTTTCTGGTGCTTTTTTTTAAAGGCCGAGGTTGTCCAGTACATTAATTCAGCCAGTGCTGGAAATAGCAAAGAGTGTTCATGAGTATCAAATAGGAATAGGCAGAAGAGAGCCCTCACCCCACCTCTGTATCTGGATATCTAGAGCAAAAAACCCCAGTATATCTGAGTGGTTCATGACCTATATTTATATAGGTACAGTACAATGCATAAATCTTTTTGTATATCTTCAGACTCTGTACAGCTGCTAACACTAGACCAAGGTTTCACAATTTGCACCCAGACAGTATTGTTTTCAGCATTTATCCAGTGCACAGAATGGTGTATGTGTGTATTGTGGGCCAAGCACATAGGCATGTATCCAACCTTACAGCCTTCTTTCAGAACATTCCTGCTTCCAGAAGGATCATTCCTGGGATTGTGGAATCCATGCGGAGGGACAGTGATGTGAGTGGATGGGCTGGAATGAGGAGGGACAAGGGGATACAGTTACCCCTTTCCTCAGTGCAGCTGTGCTTGTGGAAGAGGAAGGAGGCAAGGCTTCACCTCTGTGTCCTCCTTCAGCCCTCTTGACCTTAATGTTTTTGTTTGATTTTGCTACGAGAATCATACTTTTGCTGTTACTGGAAAATGGAGTTGGTCGCTACACTGATATTTTTTATCTTTATGCTGCAATGTCTTTCAGCTGCAATTAACAATATATTTTATGTTTTTTATTTTTAATACTGTGTTTAACTCAGCTGCTCTTAATTTTTACCTGCTGTTGACATTTTATGTTGGTAATTTATCAATCATTGTACTATTAGGATACTATTTATTTTTAGCGGAAGGATTTGAGTCCAGTAGCACCTTGCAGACCAACAAGATTTCCAGGGTATACGTTTTCCAGAGTCAAAGCTCCCTTCTTCAGACCTTCAACAGAAGGTCTGGACTTAAATCCTGCTGTTCTGCTGAAGACCAGCAAGGCCACCTACTTGAAACTATTTTTTTAAAGGTGATGTGTACGCTTTTAAGTAAAATAGATAAAGCACTAGCTATCTCGTAATAAAAAAGGTTTGGCTGCTGCCTAAAGAAGAGGAAATTGTGTGCTGTTGTGGAGTAGTTTTCACAATAGATTGCTTGAGAGGTATAGTGTTAAGTAAATGATACATCTGGACCCGTTTCCCGGCATCTGCCCATCTATTATATTTATTTAGGCACATCATGCTTTACCACAAATGCTGATGCTGCATGACCTTCAGGGTCTGTAAACTTGACACAAAGATGCTATTTAATACTACCTATAGCAGTTCCTTGCTTCTTCCTTGCCAGACCACTTGGGTTTTATTATTTATTTATTTTATTTCTTATATCCCGCCCTCCCCACGGATGGGCTCAGGGCGGCTCACATCATTTTCAGCAAATCCAGGAGAAACAGGCTAGTAGACTTCTCACCTAGTAGTCCTTTGTGCATGTTTAGATTTTCAGCAGTCCTGAGATATTTTTACCTTTCTGTACACCTTGCTGAAAAAATGTTGTGGGTTTTTTGACAGAGGGTGAGAACAGAGAGTGCAGCACTGTGGTACCTGCAGAACAGACAAGAGTAGAGAGTGTGGAACTAATTCTGCCCCCACATGCCAATCATCAGGGGAACACATTTGGAGGACAGATCATGGCCTGGATGGAAAATGTGGCCACAATAGCAGCAAGGTGAGTTGCTTCTTGATCTTTGCTTGTCTGAAGGCCAAACTAGACATGACAGTGGCAGAACGATCTCATTAAATGTGGGTCTACCTTTACTTTTGCCTATCTTAATTGTATATAAAGTAGTGTCTGAGGAAGTCCGTTTACTGACCTGCCATCTGTCCCTGGTCATAACTCCCCTCAGCTGGGTTCAGATTGGTCCAGCTGAGAGAAATGCATGGGGTGGGGGGTAGATTTTGACAAGCTGTGGACGGGGGAATGTTTAATATCCCTAACTTGTGCACTGGTGCTAAACTTGAACTTGAACCCCTGTTTTATAAGTGATTGCATTTAAAAGACCATTCTGCATTTAAAGAGGTGTCAGCTCAACTCTTCACGCAGAAGGACTCCTATTCAATGGTGATAACTGGAAGCATTTTCACAGGACACAGCTTTGAAACTACACTTTGAAATTTCTGCCAGGGGATTACAGCTGTATGAAAGCCTTGCTCCTCAGCCCCTGCTTGACTTATTGAAGGGAAGCTGCTTCAGAAAATGTCAATGTATCACCCAATGCAAGATCAGGTGCTAGCATCAAGTACCAATGTTTTCATAGTATTAAAGCTTCCAAGGTTGAAGGTATTACTGCCAGCATGTTAACAAATACCTTTAGGCTTTCCTACTCGACAGCAAAGGATGGCAACTAGGTTGGCCATTATGTAACAGCAGAAAGCATATGTGTGGGGTGGCGTTCTCCCCCTTTTTCTTCTGACCTGAAACAAACATTGGGCTAGCCTTCTAGCTACCTTCTTTGCAGTTCTGAGACTAGTGGAGAAACTGCAAGAAGTGCATGGACTGTTCCAGGGCTTTTTTTCTGGGGAAAGAGGTGGGGGAACTCTCACCCAGGTCAACTCCCGGCAGGAGGTGCTGCTCCTGTCACTACGTGCGTGCGCGCAATGTGCGCATGTGCTCCTGGAACCATGTGACATCCCTTCCGGGAAATGACCTCATCGTGCATGGTGCAGCCACCCCCGGGAGAAGGAAAGAGAAAGGAAGGGAGGGAGGGAGGAAGGAAGGAAAAGAAAGAAAGAAGGAAAGACATGGGAAGGGAGGGAGGGAGGGAAAGAAAGATAGAAGGAAAGACATGGAAAGAAGGAAAAGGAAAGGGAGGGAGAGAGGGAAAGAAAGAAGGAAAGACATGGAAAGAAGGGAAAGGAGTGGAAAGAAAGAAAAAGAAAGAAAGAAAAAGAAAGACATGAAATGAAGGAAAAGGGGAGGGAGGAAGGGAAAGACAAAGACATGGAAAGAAGGAAAAGGAAAGGGAGGGAGGAAGGGAAGGAAGGAAAGAAAAGAAAGAAGGAAAAGAGGAAGACAGAGATACATGGAAAGAGAAAGGAAGGAAGGACTAGCTGGAGAAGGGGGGGAGTTTAAATCACGCTCCGCTCTGCTCTCAAGCGGCATGGAGTTGATTTAAATTTTAACACCACCACCCCGTCTCCAGCTGACTGGGCCTCCTGAGCCAGATGGTGAAGGGGGGAGTTTAAATCGCAATCCGCTCTGCTCTCGTGCGGCAGGGAGCATGAATTAAACTTTAAACCCACCCCCCTTTCTCCAGCTAACTGGGCCTCCTGAGCCAGCTGGAGAAGGTGGGGAGTTTAAATCATGTTCTGCTCTGCTTTCCAGGGGCAGGGAGCACGATTTAAACTTCAACACCCCCCCCTCCAGCTGACTGGCGGCCTCCAGCTGAGACATGTGATCTCTCTGGAGAGGTGCTGGAACACTGTTCCGGGGTATTGTGGCTGAAAAAAAGCCCTGGACTATTCCATCCATGTGTGTTTGCATGTTTCCCCCTCTCTCCAGTATATTGGGATGGGCCTTTTAATGAGTGATAAGTAGCACTTTGGAGTTAAGAGACGAATGAACTATATCAATAGGACAGACTGGCTTTCTTCATGATGCCAACTATAGGCAACTCCTATCTTCTTTGGAAAGAAAGCAACCAATGCTAAGATGAGAAACAGGAGTGAGAGGCTGGTTTCAAAGGCAAAACCATGCCATGGCTGAAAGATTAAGCCCCCTCCTCGTCTAGTCCTGAGTCAAACTGGGGCTGCTTTGCACCTAAAATTACGGCTTACGGCTTACGGGTCCCCGGAACGTCGCGCCACGTTGCAGGGAAAACGCGAAATATCGCGTTTTCTCGCGTGAGTTTTGCGCGACGTCATGCGACATCGCGCAAAACTCATGCAAGAAAACGCGATATTTCGCGTTTTCTCCGCAACGTGGTGCGACGTTCCGGGGGCCAGTAAGCCGTCTGGAAACGGCCCTTTTGAGACATCACTGGGAGATTCTAGGTATTCATCTATCTAGTTTGACCCTTAATCCAGGTTTAACGGCAGTTATTCAGGCCTAATTGCTATGGCAGATCTGTAAGTTCTTACTGAATTGTTAAGTCCTCTGGACTTAGCCTGCTGTGACCCTGATTTAGCTTTAATTAATAGATAGGCAGTGCTTCTCTTCTTGCAGTCCTTAATTCAGCAGGCCCTTTCATTGTTTTTCCTTTTGTATCTAGGATTCTCTTGTACCTGCTGAGCTCCTTCTTATAAACTGCCCCTAAAGATATACCTGTGGCTAGATGCCCCCCCTCAACCCCAATTTATATTGTAGCCAATTGGGATCAGACAGCCTAGTGTTAAAGGATAGGTTGGCATGCTGCGAGGCATCTTAATGGTTTTATCTATTTAAAGGCAACAAAGAGTTCTTATTAAATTGTTCTCCTGCAAGATGGAGGACCTTTTGTTGAAACTATTTAGCCAGGATGAACGGAAATATTCCTTCGTAGAGGACATCTACTTTTCTAAAGCCAAGACTGTATTCTGTATGCTGTGACATTGCTAAAGAACAGCAGGGATATAAAGTGCAGTCAAAAACTATTCGATTAATATATTTAGAATGTGTTAAAGTGCAAAAGTGCAATACAATACATTCAATAAATACAATAAATATATCAATAAATTTATTGATATATTTATTGATATATTTATTGTATTTGTTTACTGACCTGCCATTGATATATTTATTGTATTTATTGAATGTATTGTATTGCACTTTTGCACTTTAACACATTCTAAATATATTAATTGAATAGTTTTTGACTGCACTTTATATCCCTGCTGTTCTTTAGTCTACCTTGGTTAACAGGGATATCCCCTAGTGTTTTTCCTTTGTGACATTGCTAAAAGCAGCATTCTGCTCTCCCCCTGGTTGCTGCAGAAATGAATCTCTCATCAATCTGTGTGTAAAGCTGGTGCATATGCTCTTTGCCACCTTCCCATAAATAAGCAGGGTTACTGCGTCTCTTGTTCTATCAGTGGCAGCCTCCATTCTGGAAGTGTTATATCCAAAGCCTTAAATGGTGCCAAAGACTGGCCGTTTCCACACAGCTTACCTTTTGCCGGGATGCAGCGTGATCTCGTGCGAAATCGCACGATAACAGCATCTTCCTGGTGTGATTTTGCACAGGAAGACGCTGTATCCTGACAAAAGGTAAGCCGTGTGGAAATGGCCTGACATTGCCTTTATTACAAGAGAGAAATGAGCTGTTATCCTTTAGGTGGCAGTGTGTCTTCATTAATTCTGGCTGTTCTGGATTTTGGTTTGTAAATCTGGGGAGAAAGAATAAGTGTGTATTTCACAGCCTTCCCAAATTCTGTTATTGGTAGTAACTGCTAGTGCTCTCATGGGCTGAAGAGGTGTTTTCCTGAAGTAACAGGTCTGAGAAATTCTGACTGGATTTGATTCTCGAGGCCTGACTCTTGCTGTATCATGGTGTATGTGGTGAAGCAATTCCATGTCTTGTGAGAGATTCCAGCCTGCCTCTAACTAGCAACTCTGTGCAGCTCTTCCACTCTGCAAAGAACGAGATATATGTACTGGTCTAGCTCTTTGAATGCCAAATACTCTTGTTTGTTTGTTTTTCTAGTCGGTTGTGCCATGCTCACCCTACCCTGAAGACAATCGAAATGTTCCATTTTCGAGGACCCTCTCAGGTTGGGGACCGCCTCCTTTTTAAGGCCATTGTTAACAATGCATTCAAGAACAGGTATGCCTTTCTATTCTCTAGAGCCAGATCAATGGAACCTTACTTTTGATTGTCTCACCATGTTATGCTTTGCTGGGACAAATGCAAAATGTCTGACCAATACAGCAAAAGCTGTATTTATCTGTCATGTGAGCAGTTCTTTGCCTAAGGTAAGTGACAGAAGTATTTCCATTGACTTCCAAAATTTAGGGCTTTTACTTGACAGAAAGCTGCATAAGTCAAACTCAAGCAGACTCTGCCCTGTGAAAACTATTCAACAGTTTGAAAACTGCTCTTTAAATTGATTTTGAATAAATTATCTGTTTCCTTGGAACTAGAACTTAGCAAAAAGCCCCTTCTGGGTTTGATCTATTCCTGTTTGTCACAATGTTGT
Organism: Eublepharis macularius; assembly: GCF_028583425.1. Lineage (NCBI taxonomy): Eukaryota > Metazoa > Chordata > Lepidosauria > Squamata > Eublepharidae > Eublepharis > Eublepharis macularius. The sequence goes on along the minus strand of NC_072794.1, from coordinate 84,311,108 downwards.
GTTTGCTGTTTGGACAATTGTTGCAGCTAAAATAATTGTGTTCTTAATTCCAGCATGGAGGTTGGGGTATGTGTAGAGGCTTATCGGCATGAAATGGAAGTCAGCCGAAGGCATATCAACAGTGCCTTTATGACCTTTGTGGTCTTGAATGGAGATGGTCAGCCATGCACACTGCCAATGCTGAAACCAGAGCCAGGGGTAAGAAACCAGCTGTAGTACATGGGTCTGAAAGAGATGGTCTTGAATGAAATGAGTATTCCTGGGTAGATTTAGTCCAGTACGGAATGCAAAATTGGGTTTTGTCTGAGGTCCCCCCTGAAAATGTTATTCTTGTGAGTTCAGAAATCAGGTGCCAGTCCCTGCACCAAGCCTCTGTCTCCATATCTATTCAGGCAACATTATAGGATCACGTTATCTAGGGCTCCTGCATTGCAATCTATCTTCAGTCATCTGTCAGTAGAGCCTTTTGACTGTATATGTGGTACAAAACTAGTCAGTCTATGCAAAATAATAAAAGGACATAAACGTGGCAACCTTTAAAACCTGTGGTAAACATTTCAGTCCCCTGGGACACTGAATTGCCAATCTGAAAGTCAAAGTTCTTCAGCAAAGGAACTTCAAAGAGAGATTGATTGTGACATTTCAGTGTAAATTTGTACCTCTTTTCCCTACACTGTATGTGTACATTTTGCTGACTGAAGTTTCACTTCTTGCATCTGATGATGTGGCCTCTACCCAATAGAGGCTTATGCCATGAGACTCCTTTTTTGTTCTGTTGCTTGAGAATAAATTGGGTGACTCTGAAGGCTGACAGTCATTTGGCCAGTCTGTTGGTTAAGTCCTCATGTTTAGCTCCTATACATGTTATGTAGGTCTTCAAAATATAATGTATATATTGTATTTCTCTTTTTAATAGGATGGAGAGAGGAGGTTCAAAGAAGCTAGCGCTAGGAAAAAAATTAGACTGGACAGGTGAGTGAGAGTTTTCTTATTCAAATAGCTTCCTGCCCTGCCCATGGTTCAGAATCACACATGAACACACACGAAGCTGCCTTATTCTGACCTTGGTCCATCAAGGTCAGTATCGTCTACTCAGACTGGCAGTGGCTCTCGAGAGTCTCAGGTAGAGGCCTTTCGCATCACCTACCTCCTGAACCTGGGACCAAGCAGATGCTCTACCACTGCTTTATATGCAAAAAACAAACTGCAGTTTGTTACATCATATAATTTGGACAACACAACCAATTGCAATCTGACAGAAGACTTCTGAAAACAATTTCAGGGCAGAACAGTGGAAGGTGAAATCACAACTCGGAAAATGCTGAAATGTGTGTATTGCCACTACTTGGACTGGGGATATGCAGAAAGGAGGGAAGAAATTTAACCCTTTAGCCCTTGCTCAGTTTCACTAATTGGAGGAAATGGAAGTAGGAATTAACAAGGGAAGAATATACATTCATTCCTGAGGCTCCCTTCTAATGGGACGGTGGTGGTTTGGAGGAATAAGGAATTGTATCAAATTAAACTCCAAAGTTAAGAAGGAAGCCAAATTCTACACTGAATATATTATATGCAAAATATGCAGACTCCAAGTGAGGAAAACCACAAATTTTCTGACTGCTATTCAAATTCTAGGGTTCTGATAGAAAAAGCAAAGTAGGGAGGCATAAGGGAGAAGTTTACTTGGGAGAAAGCAGGAGCAAGAGAAAAGATCAACAAAGATTAGAACGATTCCCCCTCCCTCCCCTTGGTCTGTTTTCTTTGCTCTGCAGCAAGTTCTATTTATGAAACAGGCTCTCTTCAGCTCTGCGTATTGTTCTCCTTCCATTTCTGCCTTATGGTGACATCAGAGCCCCCTCCAGTTCGCCTCCTGTTATGTCACTGAAACCTTACAGCATATTTATAGCCTTGTTGTTTGGTTGTCTCTAGTTCATAATTTATTACAGAACACAGACTGAGGCTGCATGCGTTATCCTTAAGGGCACAGTTCTCGGGGGGCATTCACACCAGATCAATGAGTTCTCTTGAGAGCAGAGTGAGAAGGCAGGCCAGAGACGGGCGTGCAGAAACAATGTACGCTGCAAGAGGCTCATAAGCATGCTGCATTAAAGAGACTGCTCTGTCTTAGGGGTTTGCAGCCCATCTTTTTGATCCCCCTCCATCTCAGACTTCTCTGTTACTTTTTCATTTTAAACTGTCAGTCCTGTGAGCCTGCTTTGTAAGCCTCAGCTACCTCCTCCTATTGGGAGAACAAACCATTTGGAGCAGGAGGGAAAACCTCATAAGGCTAGAGATTTGCTCTGGTTTGGCACCCAAATTGGGGTGAGGTTGTTTTTCCCTTTGGGACATCCACAAGATTTGTTTTCCCAGTGGTTCACTTCCCAGGATTTCCCACACTTTGCTGCGGTCTATCCCAAACTTAGATTGTTCTCAAATGGATGTCTTGTTCTGCCTTGTCTTCCTTATTGCAGTGCTGTTTAGGAGTGTGCCATTCGGAATATCTGGTCTGAAAATATACCTGGAAAATACCTTATCAGGTTTTGGAGGTGTTTTAAAGAATTCTGAATAAATCCTGCTTTCTCAGATATACTAGTATTGCCATTGCAAAACTCGCGCAAGAAAACGTGATCTTCCGTGTTTTTTTCGGCATGTTGTACAGCATTCCAGGTTGAGGCAAGCCGTGCGGAAACGGCCCTGCTTCTTTTTTACCTTTTCTTTGGGTTTAGTGCTGTTTACCTTTAAAGGTTGCTGTGCCGCTCTTTTGGGCTCTTTTTTGTTGCAGTTTAATTTTTAAAGGGTATTTCCTTGCGAGGAGTCCAGGTTGCTGTTGTTCCAGGTTGTTTGTTGCTTATTTGTTAGTGCTCTGTTTGGGTCTCGTTATGTTGCAGTTTAATTTTTAAAAATTTGTTGGTGCAGTTGCAGGGGAACTTGTGTTGCTTGTTTGCTTAGTGGAGTTTTGGGGTGCTTTTTTTTTTAAAAAAAATAAGTTTTATTAAGTTTTCAAAAAAAAAAAAAAGACAAGAGAACTTTTTTGTTTCCGATTCGTGTACAAGATAATCCATTATACGATCAATATTTCAAAAAAAATTGCAATATAGACATCAATCCATAGAAAAGGAAACTGAATAACCACACACACCCTTCTTTCTCTCTTTATATAGTGCACAGTCCATTTAAATCTCTCGAAGCACTTTTTAATTTTCTTGCTTTTTAGCCCACTTATTCCATTTCCTTTCTCATTTATAACAATTGTTTATATTTTAAGTGAGCATCATCTTAAGGCACATTTCAGTCCTTTAATTCTTGAGCCCAGGGTGTTAAACCCTTAATCTTTCCAGAAATAAAGCAGAGAGGAGAAAAGAAAGAAAAAAACAGAAAGTAGAAGTGAACATCATTACATTCTATTATTAGTCCCATTATTTGTATATGTCATTAACTAAATATTTTCTTAAAGGAGAGAAGTATACAATAAAGTTTTTATAACAGCCAACCCTTGATCTTTAATATATCAAATCTCAAGCCATCTAAGATTTACTATTTGTATTTTCATTATATAAAGGCAGAAGAAAAGCAAAGCAAATATATAGGCAGACTTAGCTTAACCTATAATTTAAATTTAAAAATTAACACACTTATAAGGTTCCCTAGTGTTTCCCCTGTTAAACCTACCAGCTATCTTATATCAAAATCATTCCCATCCCCTTATTAAAGGAATAAAAAGACTTCCAACAAACATATGAGATAAGAAGGGAAATAAGAGACCCCCAAGACCCGTTTACTGGGTCTTACTTTGAATTTCATTTTTATTCCTCTTATCCCTCCCTCCAAAACAGTATTATGGCTCCTTCTTTCCTACAATACTTTTATTTAAGGAAAAGAAAAGAGCTCCAACAGAAGGAAAGTAAAAAGAAAAATAAGAAGGGGGGCAGAGGACTCCAAGAGCTCTTCTGCCCCACTCCCTCTAATCCAATTATCAAAGCCCCAGGATCATAATTTAAATTCCATCTTCTAGAAATAAAAAAAAAATTCAACAAAAAACATAAGAAATAAGAGGGGAGATAAGAGACCCCCAAGACCTGTTTACTGGGTCATACTTTGAATTTCATTTTTGTTCCTCTTCTCCCTCCAAGAACCCTTCTATCCCACTCCCTCTAATCCAGTTGTCAGAGTCCCAGGATCATGATTTAAGTTTCATTTTTTCTTTTTTCTTCTTCCTTCTCCCTCTAAAATAATGTTGCAACGCTTTCTTTCCAACAATCAACCATAAATGGCTCTTCTTGCCTTCCAAGCATTTTTGCAAGATGTCGATGGGTACATTACTATGTCTCTGATTGTCTTTCTTCCTCTTTGTGATGTATTTCTTAGTTGAAGTGCATTGTGTGCTCTTTGCTTCATACAGAGATGGTACACTAGATCTCTTCCTCACAGCCTTCCATCCATGCCCTTCCCCCTTCTTCTCCAGCTTTTGTACTTTCACAGAAAGAGACTGATTTTCTGTTTGCTTTTGTTGTAGTTTCTCCTCCAATTTTCTTTCAAATAAATCTGTCCCATCAAGGTTTTCTTCTAATTTGGCATCTATCACTTTGTCTTTATCTGATTTGAATTCAAGTGTCTTGTCTGCTTTTCTTAATACGTCAGTCAACAGCTTAGAGATTTGCTGCAGCTTTGAAAATATTTCTTGAGGGAGCGCCATTTTATTCACTCACTTTCAGATAGTCACCAAAGATCTCTTAAAACAGGTAAAAAGCTACTTTGCTCTTACTGTTTATAATTCAGAAGATTTTTGCTACCCAGCTCTCTCCCAGAAATACACTTTTTGCAATCACTCTTCGATAACATTCCTCTGGGTCATAAAATGGCTGCTTCTCTGGAGGATAATGAAACCCCCCCTCCTCAAGCTGAATAGCCCTCATAAAGCCATAAACAATTCTCTTACTGGAGAGATGTCAAGTAGAATCACTCTTTTTCGGTCCTTCAGATGTCTTTACTTATTATCTTGTCAGGAATCTTCGCTTTATTTTCGCTTATTCAAAGTCCCGGAGTTTGCAGTTTGAGAGCCATTCCACGGTCCTTGCCTTAAGCCGGTGAGGGAGCTACACAGGGGGTTGCTAGTCCCCTTGAGCTCTTCCACCTTGCTCTGGCCTACCCCCCTCTCCGTGTGTGTGTGGGGGGGGTTGGGGGCCTGAATCCTTGAGTCCGAAGGAGTCGGGAAGATCACGGCACTGAGCTCATAACTCAGCTGCTGAGACGGCACCGCGCCATTCCGGAAGTCTCAAGTTTTGGGGTGCTCTTGTTGGTTGGTTCTGTTGTTCTGGGGAAAATTTCTTGCTAATTTTTAATAAAGGTTAACAGTAGATCACAGTCTCACTTAAAAATAACCACAAAATGGTTTTCAACTTAGGGCACAGATTTCCCCCCTAAATGGCTTTGTGTAAGTAATTAAGAAGAGGCCAGATATTATTGTTAAAGAAAATAAATAGGAGCAGAGTGGTGCTATAAAAAAATTAGACTGCAGTGATGACCTTGCTCTTCACTTGAGTGAAGCCAGATAGGTTGTTTAGAAAAATAGTGTTTCTGGGCTGACATTTTAGTCTTCTGGGTTTCAAGAAAGGAGTTGCTTAATTTGGGGTGGGGTAGGATTAAGCTTAATTGTTAGTGTAGGTAGAAATCAGACTAACTTTGATTAAATAATGGTTTTAAAGATAATTCATATTTTCATCCATGGGTTAGAGCCACAAAACAATTAGCCAGGTTTTAGAACATAAAGTCAGAACCTGTTTTTTTTTAAATATGATTTTTGGCTAGGTGATGTTTGTTTTACAAACCCCAAAAAATTTGAGGAGGGTGTGGAAAACAAACGTTGCTTAGTGCTGTGAGTGTTGTGTAGCTCAGCTAGCTTGCTCTGTGAAAGAAGTAAAATTCCAGAGGGACAGATGAATGATAGAAGAGGAGTCCAGTGGGGCCCAGAGGGGCAAGGCAAGGCAGAAGAGTAGCAGGGCAGAGAGGCCTGTGGCTTTCCCTCCGCCTGTGAGGATGCCTGCCCCACAGCCATCTTTGACTACCCTGACCTCTGGCTGGGGCGCTACAATGAAGAGGTCCCACTTGACAGCCCCTTTCATTGAAGCTGCTGCTCGAGTGCCACCTGCAGAGGTGCCTGCAGGTGCTGGCATTGGGCAGGAGTTTGCTTCTGCAGACCATCCACCAGCTATTGTGACTCAGAGGTGGGAGGAGGAGCAGCCTGAGGTGTCTTTTGGGGTGAGCTTGGGAGACACAAGTCTTCTGGTCCTTGAGCTCACCCCAGGGGCCCAAAGGATGGTGGAGGAACTAGAGGAGACTTGGTGAAGCCTCTTCTCTGGATCTTCCAGAGTCCAATAGCAGGACCTCCAAGGAGAGGCAAGAGGAGAGACTGGAGGTGACACAAGAGGAAGAGATGTCTAGCCCAAGCTCCTCACAGGATGGCCGCCCCTGGGGTTCCCACAGCTACTAGTCACTGTGGGTGCTCCTACACTTCTGCTGTCTGGAATCACTTCCAGAAGACAGACAATCCCTGTTATGTACAGTGCCAGGTCAGTGCCAGCTGTGTAGGGCCTGGATCAGTTGAGGGAAAGACCTGGCTCACCTCTCAACTACTGGTCTCTGGAACCATTTGAAGAGGCACCTCCAGCCAGTGCTTCTTCAGGAGGAGAGAGAGGATAATGTTGTGCTGCTGCTAGCAAGCTAAGAGTGGGGTTGTTCTGTGACCACCTCTTTTGCTTTCCCTGCCAATTTCTCCTGCAGAGAAGGTATGCCAAGTATCTCTGATGGAGATGTTTGGTGAGTGTGTGGGGAGGGGGGGGGGCTACAGAAGGCAGGGAAGAGGGCCATTCACCTCATTGGCAAAATGATTGCTCTAGACAGGCAGCCCTTTTCCATAATCAAGCATGTTGGGTGTTCCACAGGCTGCTCCAAGATGCTTGTTCTTGGTACAAGGTCCTTGCTTATACTATGCTGAGCAGAACTGTAGTGTGTAGCTCATTTATAGGGCTGCCAGTATCTATGTGAGGGCACAGTTGTCCTGTGCTAGTGAAAGAAGGGTGCACTGCACATCTGACACCAGCACCTGCCCTCAGTTGCAGTGTGCTTATCTCTCACTGACTATGCAGTGGTGGTAACCTGATCAGGGTTTTTTTTTAAAGCTGGAACGTGGTGGAACGGAGTTCTGGAACCTCTTGAAAATGGTCGCATGGCTGGTGGCCCCACCCTCTGATCTCCAGACAGAGGGGAGTTTAGATTGCCCTTTGCTATTCTCTTTCCAAACCAGATTTGGTAGGATGTTGTCCGGGGTCCACAGCTCAGCCCCCAGACTCACCTGGAGGAAAGGACAGGAGACCCCCCGGAAGACAACCGCCCAGCTGCCTTGACAGACAGTTGACCAGGGTGGAACAGTCACAGCACACTAGCAGTGGAGTCAGGGGGCCCAGAGGCTCCAGAGGAGGCAACACAGTCAGCAGCAAGTGTGGGAGGGGAAGAGCCAGAGGGGGAAGCCAGCCAAGGAAGAACAGCCCCACCTAGCATCAATGGACAGGCAGCCCAGATGCTGGCACCTCAGGAGCAAGGCCAGGGAAGCGCAGCCACGCCCAGCCCCAGTGGACAGGCAGCCCAGATGCTGGCACCTCGTGAGCAAGGCCAGGGAAGTGCAGCCACGCCCAGCCCCAGTGGACAGGCAGCCCAGATGCCAGCTGGGGTGGCACCTCGGGAGCAAAGACAGAGATGGCCAAGACGCATCGCCTGGAAAGGCCCTGCCAGCCCAGTCCTGCAGGAAAGACTGAAGGAGAGGTGGGGGAGGAAGAAAAGGAGGCACACCTGGAGGAAGCCTCAGCTGGGACACGTTCGCATTCAGACCCACCCTGCTGGAGAGGCAAGGAAGGCCAGGGGGAATTAGTGAAAGGGCAGGCACACCTGGGAGCATACACAGCTGGTCAACATCAGGAGAGGGAAGGAGCTTGGAAGGAAGGGCGGAGGAAGCTAAAGGAAACCCTGTAAAAGCTGACTCAAAAGAGTGCTCCTGGTGGGTTGTGTAGGAGTGATGGAGTGGAGCGGAGTGTGAGAGGCGGCGAGGAGGAGAGTTGATGAAGGAGGAGATGGCGGAGATCAAGGGGGATGACTGGGGCAGGTTCAGCAGGCCAGCGAGTGGACTGAGAGGGAGTCTGGGTGAGGTGTACCACCCCTCCTTCCACAGAGCAGGGTCCTGCAGTATCCCTGCCACCCCTTTGATGTCAGGGCTGGGCATGCCCGCGCCCTGCCCAGCGGCATACGCGGCAAGCCCTGATAGATGTTTTTGAAAAGATGGCAGTCAAAGTACCTTTGGATGCCATGTGGATGGGGAAAGTGTGCCTTTTTCCAGGTGCCACCCACATCGACACTGTTTTCCTTGCCTCAGCCCCCATGGCTGGTATTCACCACCACAGGCAGGCTTTTTAAAAATAAACAATTACTGCATCATGAACAGGTTGTAGAAATCTATTGTGACAACTGAATTCCAAGCTTTCCTTTGAAATAAAAGTCTCTAGCCCTTTTTGTTGCCCAATGAAATGCTTAAAGTGTTGGTTTTTTTCAAAAAAATTGAAAGCTTGAGAATTTAGAGGAAGTAGTAGGTCATGACAACAGATCTTTATCATGCTATTTAGCAATTACGGGTTGTTGTTTTTTTAAACCTCTCTTGTGGCATGGAGGAGAGATGATGGCTGTGGGTGGAGGCTGAAGCAAGGAAACTGCGGGTCAGAAGAGACTCCCTTGTGGATGCTCCGTTGCCACTGTGAGAGTAGAAATGAGGCCAATGTAAAAGACAGATTTTTAAAAATTTCTTTTAAGGTATATATATTAAGATTAAGAAAACAGTATTTTTGATTTTTTTATATTCTGCAGAGAATTGGAATACATATAACTTTTTGTGTTTGTACACTCATGAGATATTGATGTGTGATATTTTAATTTAACTGTGCCTAGGAAAAATATAATTTGGAGGGAAAATAGCTTTTATTTTCAGATTAAGTAAACAAACTGGCATGAACTTAATATCACTGGTGGAACTGCAGGTATGGAAATAACTTGCAATGTTACACCTTGTTAGTAATTTAACATCCAAAGTGCTGCCTCAAGGAACTCTCCCACAGTCTGATCTTTGTCCTGAATTTTAACCTTGGAGCACACGGACCTTCTTGATAAAAGAATGATGTGCCTTCAATTGGACTGTTACAGATAATGAAGATTCAGAAGTGCAATTCCCACTGTTGAGGCAATGACCAGATTGGCATTGAGAGGGTCTCCTTGTCTGAGGGTCTGAGATGAAGTAGTGAAACATTGGTGGAATAGTGGGGGGTACCTAGTGGGGGGGTACCTAGTGACTGAAATAAGCAGGGCTTTTTTTCAGGGGGAACGTGGGGGAACGGAGTTCTGGAACCTCTTGAAAATGGTCGCATGGCTGGTGGCCCCGCCCCCTGATCTCCAGACAGAGGGGAATTTAGATTGCCCTCTGCGCTGCTCAGCAGCGTGGAGGGCAATCTCAACTCCCCTCTGTCTGGAGATCAGGGGGCGGGGCCACCAGCCATGTGACCATTTTCTCTGAGGGCAACCCACTGAGTTCCACCACCTCTTTTCCCAGAAAAAAAGCCCTGGAAATAAGTATTGACTCTTCAAGGTCACTTAAATATAGTATTTCTTCTACAGAGAACCTCCTTGCAGTAAAAAAGTCCTGTACACATGGAAACCATCAGTGATTATTTTCCTGTGGTAAAATGTGTTTGGAAGCAACAATAGAAAAACCCTCTATTAACCTTAAATGAAGACTAGGTTCCCCGCCCCCCACATGTGCCAGCAAGAAAAAGAGGGGCATTTTAAGTTCACATTCAAGTCATAGTTATGTACAGTGATAAACAATGTTTTGTCTATAACCTTTTTAGGGTGATCCTCTTACATTCAGAGGTGTTTTCCCTTTGGTAAATATGCTAAATGATGGTGTAGTTTTTGCATGCCAGGGTGTATAGTTATGGGGTTTTAATGAATGTGAAGTAGTGAATCTTACAGCTGTCAGATGGCTGTCTACCAAGAATAATACACAGCATCTTTGAAATATAATACTCTATTGAAGTTGCAAATGCAGGCACTTTTGAAGTGCCTGAACAGGATGATTAAACATCTGACCTGTTCACAAAGAGGTAATAGTGCATTCAGCCACTCTAGAATATACATGCTGCGCTGCTGCATATAACAACTTGGAGGTAACATTATCCTTGACTCCTAATGCTGAAAGCAGAGGTGGGAGTGGAGGGGTGGGTAGTTGGAGGTAGGTTGGCTGATGGTGATCCACTTACCTGCGAACTTTGTCTTATCTTCTTAACATTATTTGTGTTTAAAATACCTCTAGTTAGGGTGAGACCCGTGTGAGACTTGTGTTCTTCCCTTGGTACTTTGCATCTCTTTATCATGGTGCTGTCATCTCAAAGGCCATAGATAATTCGTTATCAGTCAAATCTCTGTTTCAACTTATCTGTAGCCAGGAGAATGAAATTGTATAGGAGTGATACAAAACCAAGGACAAGCACATCTCATTATTCTCTGTGCCCTGAAGTCAGCACTAAGCCATTTTGTACTACTTGGGTCCAAGACTTGTATTGGAGCCAGAACAATAATACATTCTTCCAGGCTGAGTCTTCCATCTGCTTTGGCTTCCTGTCTCAGTACAATTCCAGTTTTTTTGCATACAGAAAGTCATGTTTGAAAGTAGGCCTAGATTCATATCAAAGATGTTGTTTCCGGTACAAAGTTCCACCTAGTAAAATTCTGTGAGGCTTCAGACTAGAATCTTTTGTCTAGGATCTTCGTGTTATATACATTGGGATTGGGAGGTGGGAGGAATTTGCATCATTAATTCTTGTCATTAGACACCATGACATGACATTTAATTTATATATTTGTGTCTTGCGTGCATGTGGTATAGCAACCAAGACATAGTTTTGTCTGAGTGTCTGCCTGTCTGTTTTACTCTTTCATGTGCTGGATGGCCAAGATGCACCATGCCAAAATATGTGTGAGAGAGTGAATGTCCTGAATAAAAAAGCCCATTCTCGGATAGCTTCTGTGTTTCTTGCTAGAGAAGGTGTTGTGAGTCTCTCTGGTATCCCAAGCCTTAGTTGACTCCACTGCTCTATAAAAATGGCCTTGGCAGCACTTCCTAACCCTTTTCAAGCTGTAAACAATCTTATTCTAGGTGCTTATTATTCTTGACCTTTCACTCCTTAGCATTTTTTGCAGGATTTTCTTGGAAAATCTCTTTTCTCACATCATTCCAAACATTCAACTGAGGACCTCACCAGGTACTACGCTTTCCACATGTTCAACCTAAAGATAACACACAATTGCCACGTTCATCTGGTTATTGGCTGTTTCCCTCCTGAGTGAAGCAAAGATGTGATGCTAGTAATGGTATTGTGTGTGCTGCCAAGAAATGGCAAGAGCTGATCGATTGAAGAATTGTGGATGGTGCTGAACAGGAGGACAACAGGGGATCTTTGTGGCAGCTGAAGCAAGAGCATGGTGGGGTTACCCTGTAAATGGAGGCAGAGCAGCTGCTGAGCCACTGGGCCTGGTGACTGTGGACGTGCAGAGGGACACTGGCTTTGGGAGGTCTTTGGGCACCAGTCCAAGAAGGGAGTGTCTCCATAGTATTGCAATGGGCTGAGCCATGTCCCATGTGCTTGCTGAGGCTATGCAGTTCATAATCAGTGTTCTTCAGCTTGCTGCCTACATCAACCATCACTATGTCCTTCCAGTTCAGTAGCCGCTCTACCTCTTCTTGCAGCACTGCCCTGCTATTACTTTGCCTCTGAATGAGCACCACAAAGATGCCTTCTGTCCTCCGTGCTCTGTGCCGTCTGCTGTTCTTCAGCCCATCTGCTCTTTCTACTTACTGGCAGTCCACACAGCACTACTGGCAGCATCATGCCTGCTTCTCTCTGGGCAGAAACAGTCAGTAAATGCAGTAGTGTCACCTGTAAGTGAACAGGTGGAAAATGTAATATCTGGTTAGGCCTTCAGCCAATGGCTACTTTCTCATTTGGACTGCTGAACAACATGTGTTTTGCTTTCAAACTCTTTACATGTTTTAATCTTGACTGTAACTGAATGACCATCTTGCCAGTAATCAGCTTTTAGTGATCTTGAAGAGTGGTGGTCTCCCCACATGGACAGGTTTGGGTGTTTTCTCCATTCCTGTTGCAGCTGCCAAGACATGGCAAATTCCCCTGTAATTTCCCTGCCCCAGTCCTCCAGTGGCAACCATCCTCCCTCCTTTGGACCACTTTCTAATATTTTAATATCAGCAATCAAATATCATTATATTGATATAACATTATAAAAATATGGAAAACAGAGTTCCTGAATTTCCAGATTTCATTTAAAAAAATGTCTCTAGCTTCTTCAGTTGTAGAGATAATGCCTTTTTATTATATCTTTGCAATGGAAGGGCCTAGAGACTTATATTTTGTTGTTGTTCTTGAATTAAAGCTGGAAATTCAGAGAACCTATTACCAATATTTTTATCATGGTATATCAATACAGTGACATTCAATTATAGCCCCTTTGTGGGGGTGGGGATGGGGGAAATGGCAGCAGCAGGAACAGGGTCAGGGAAAATGGCTGCCATGTGGGTGGGAAAATCAGAACTTTCCTATCCACATGGCAGCTATTCAAGCTGTGATGTTCCTCCAACTCTTAGAATCATAGAGTTGGAAGGGGCCATACAGACCATCTAGTCCAACCCCCTGCCCAGTGCAGGATGAGCCTAAAGCATCCCTGACAAATATTCATCCAGCCTTTTCTTGAAAACTGTCAGTGAAGGGGAGCTCACGACCTCCCTAGGCAGCTGATTCCACCTTTGAACTACTCTGACCGTGAAAAAGTTTTTCCTAATAACCAGCCAGTAGCTTTCTGCATGTAATTTAAGCCCGTTGCTTCAAGTCCTATCCTCTGCTGCCAACTGGAACAGCTCCTTTGCCCTCCTCCAAATGACAGCCTTTCAAATATTTAAAGAGAGCAATCATGTCCCCCCTCAATCTCCTCTTCTCCAAACTAAACATTCCCAAGGCCCTCAGCCTTTCCTCGTAGAACTCAGTCTCCAGACCCCTGATCATCCTTGTCGCTCTCCTCTGCACCCTCTCGATTTTGTCCACATCCTTTTTAAAGTGAGGCCTCCAGAATGGCACACAATACTCCAGGTGCAGCCTGACCAAGGCAGTATAGAGAGGGGCTATGACCTCCTGCGATTTCGACACTATGGCCCCTTTGATACAACCCAGGATCTGATACAACCCAGGATCTTACAGCAAACCAGGTGTGAAAAAGATTGGAGAAGAACCAAGAGAATCAATAGAATATTTAATGAAACACCTAAAGGAATATAGAAAGATGGCGGGAATGAAGATCAACTACCAAAAAACAAAAGTGATAACTAAAAATATGACTATACAGCAAAAAATGGAATTGACTAGAATGACAGGATTTCAATTGGAAAAGAAAGTAAAATACCTCGGAATACAATTGACCGCAAGATGTGGCTTATTAATGAAAGAAAACTACATGAAGCTCCTACAAGAAATAAAAAGAGACCTAGAAAGATGGAAAGGACTACAACTCTCATTGATGGGAAGGGTTGCAACTATTAAAATGAACATATTGCCACGTATAATATTCCTTTTCCAAACTATTCTGATAAATATCAATATGTCTTTCTTTGAAGAGCTAAATAAAAATATAAGCCAATTTATTTGGCAAGGAAAGAATCCAAGAATTAAGCTGAAAACGCTTCAAGGTCTAAAAGAGAATGCAGGCCTGGCTTTACCTGACTGGAGAACTTACTATCAAGCGTGCTGTATAGTTTGGATGAGAGAATGGATTTCATTGGAAAATCCAAGGCTTCTAGCTCTTGAAGGTCATAATTTACAGTTAGGATGGCATGCGTTTATATGGGACAGAAAAGTAACTGGACACAAACACTTTAAAAACCACCTGATAAGAAAATCTCTCATAACGACATGGGAAAGAATTGTACCATGAATATATGAGAAAATCCCACAAAGGGTCTCCCCACTAGAAGCATTTACTCAGCCAAATGTATTTTCTATGGATAAAGTTGTTAGGTATAAAGAACTCTTAGATGATAAAGGAGTATTAAAAACAAAAGCGGATCTACTAAATCAAGGTATTAATTTGGATTGGTTGTCAAGAGCACAAATTGAATCTAGATATAATAAAGACAAGAAATTGGGTAGTTTTTATCTAGAGCAAAAAGATTTTGAAAAATTATTATGCGACTCAGGTGAAAAATGAATTAAGAAAATGTATCTTTTTTAATGCAAATGAAAAGGAATGAAGGCGTGGAAAAATGTAAAACTTTATGGATGCAGACTCTAGGAAATAACATTGACTCAGCACAATGGAGCAAAATATGGAAAGTGAATGTAAAAATAACTAAATCTGTTGCATTCGAAGAGAACTTATATAAGATGTTCTACAGGTGGTATCTAACACCGGATAGATTGGCCAAAATGTATAAAAATGTGTCAAATAAATGTTGGAAATGTGGGAAACATACAGGGACATATTTCCATATGTGGTGGCCCTGTAAGGAGGTGTATAAGTACTGGATAATGGTGCATGACTTGATACAAACTGTTACAAATTTCAATTGCTCTCAAACCAGAGAGCTTTTTGTTAAATTGTATACCAGACATAGGGCCAAGCTACACATGACGAATGACACTTGAACAGCAAGTGTATTTCTCTCTGTTCACTTGCCCTCCACTCAATCCACTTGCCGTTCAAGTGTCATTCGTCACTTGTAGCTTGGCCCATAGACAAAGAACAGATGCATTTTACTATTCATGTAATAACTGCGGCTAGAATTCTATTTGCGTCTTACTGGAAACGACAAGTGATACCCAAACAGGAGGAACTAATAGAGAAGGTAATGGAAACTGCAGAAATGGACAAATTAACTTCTATATTGAATAGACAAGTGGAAGAAGACTTCTTTACACCTTGGAATCCCTTTTATGAATGGATAAATAATAAAAGTACGGAATAGAATCCAACATGATGGCAACAATGTATGAAATATCAGAACTTACAGTTGTACATTTTATTGAGATTAATTAGAAGCCTTGGAGAATTATAATGTTGAGTTAAGCAAGCCTACTGAAACCGTACTGAACTGTACTGAAAACTTTATTGCTTCTTTTATCTGTTCTTTTTTTTCTTTCTTATCTGGAAAAAATAATAAATATAATTTTTTTTTAAAAAAAGGTTGGAGAACGGCTGGGGGAAACACCAGGAGATGCTTGAATGTATCACAATGCTGTGGGGAAGCAGGGCGGGCGGGGAGAGGGGAATGCTTCCCAGTAGCACTAAATCAATAGTCATGTGTTCTCCCCACCACTGCACCTTGTTAATTTGTTTTATTATTTGTATATTGATTTTAGTTTTGGTTTTTATCAATTTTAACTGTTCACCGCCCAGAGCCCCTGGGGATGAGCGGTATATAAATTGAAAAAATAAATAAATAAAATAATGTGGAAATGGCCAGTATCTGAATCCAGATATTGGCAATAGAAAACATGTATTGACTTGGATTCCTCATTTTAAGGTGTTTTTTTGAAGAAGATTTTGTGAAGGACCAGCTTTCTGGTCCTTCACTTAAGCATATATTAATTACCTTGGTTGACAATCAGCATTACAATAACCAAATCATTCATTTGCTTTCTACAGAAAATATGTCACTTCCTGTAAGCACACAGAAGTACCTTTGTCTGTGCCTTGGGATCAAAGTAACAAGGTAAAATAAATCTTTAGCTTTCCTAGTCCACTGCAAGCTTCTAACTTCTGCCTCTGGAAAGATTCCTTTAAGGAACCCGTGCTAGAGAAAAGATTACTAGGTAGCACATTTCCCTCCACCCTTCCCCTAAGAAAAAAATTCTGCAGTGAGCCAAATGGCAGCCCATCTTCCCTTGATGCTATGTGGAGCTTAAAAATGGCATTCTTGTAACATCTGGAAGAGGATTAATGGCCACATTGCTGCCCACAGAAGGTATGGAAATTCCATAAAGCTTCTCTGTGCCACAGCTGTCTTAAGGAACAAGGGCCCTCTTGTGGGCAGTAGCTAAAAATGGTACCCATGAGCAAAGATGAAGCTAGGCTGTTGTATTTTGAGGTGGTTTGGAAATGGATTGACATAATGCAAGCTGGCCCCCGTGCAGTAGTTGACAATTTATAATGAGTTTTCAGCCATACTGGAAGTTTAGGCTGTACGGTGGGAAATTAGACATTTAGCATTGAACTCATATCTTTGACCATGCAAAGAGAGCCTTTCAGTAACTAGAAAATACACTGAAATCTTGAATAATTACTCCAGTTAGAAGGACTAACTTACAAGAACCCCTGATTTTATTTGTTTATGGTTGTGTAAAATACATGCTGCCTAACACATGGCCTCCAAGGTGCAGAAGAAGTTTAAATGTGGTATGTATCAGATACAATCACAATATAAGTACTAAAACTTAAGAAGCCCATCCATTGTTAGAAAAAGTAGATTTAAAAATTAGCAAAAAAAGTTTTACTAACAGTATCAGCAGCAATTAGAAAAAATAATCAGCAGCATATACAGCTACCCCTCTCCCTGAATATTTTCCTTAAAAGGAAGGACTGCAGAAGGAGAGGGGAAAGGGCATTGTTTGGGTCTTCTTGATGACAGAGTTCCAAGGAAAGGGTGCCACCTCTGAGAGGGCCATATTACTGGTGCCAATGACCTGACTTTCAGGGATTGAGGGATATGGATTAGGATGCTTGATGCTCTGGGAAGGCTTTTATAGAGTCCTTAGTCCTTCAGATATTCCAGTCCAAGAACGTTTAGGGAAACTAAATTATTCAGGAGGGCTTTCTTACACAGGTGCTGTAAGGAAAAAGTTCAAAGAGATTTCTCAATAAAGGGATAGGGACTATAGACTGTACTACTGTGCTTTGCCTGTTTCTGTTATGTTTTGTTAAACTGTTTGTTTTGTTTCAACATTTTTTCAGCTCTGCTTATTTTCAGATTTCTGTAATCCTATTGCATTGTTTATTGCATGTCCCAACTGTTGATCATATTGAATTACACTTTGTAATCCACCTTGAGGCTCAGTGAGAAAGGTAGACTATAAATCATGTAAATAAAAATACAATAAAATACGTATAATGTAAATGCAAAACCAGTAGTTTTGAGTTGAACTCAAAAGCCAACAGGGGAGTTGTTTTAAGAACAGGGGAGAAATATTCCTTATCATATATTTACTTTATCTCATTCTCAAAATGAGAGGTATACCCTGAGAGGTAGATGAGGTAAATTCCACATTCTTCAATGAAGAACTAGATATTCCTTAAGACTAATCTTTCTCAGCCTAATCTACCTCACAGGGCAGTTGTTATGAGGACATGGGGAGAATGCTGTTGTAAGTCACTTTGTGTCCCTATTGAGGAAAAAAACCATGGTATAAATATCTAAATAAATACATCATGGCTTATTATTGAATCTGGACCATGACAGTAACTCCTAGCACTCTACTTCCTGTACTTTGGGAAGACAGTCTAAGAAAACAGCTAAAAATCTGTTAAAATTTCTGAGATTTCCTAATTGTGAAGTACCTGAAACTACAGGATTCAATGTCTCAAAGAGCATGCAGCACCATTTTAAAGTGAAATCATTCACTTCCCCATCATTTTCAGTTTATTCCTAGAGCCCTTAAAAATATACTGTGTGCTTTATGATTCAGAAAAGGCCATGATCTGTTGTTTGCAGTTTATTAAAGATGGACGTAAGAGGAATGGTGAGAGGAAGGGAAGGGCTGGGTAGAGGCAAATGGAAACAGAAAGAAAGCAGAAGTTCTCTCACGGGTGTATTGCACTTACTTCCTTGTGTGTCTTCCGATGCAGGTTTACCTGAGTTACAACAACGTTTCTGCACTGAAGACTTTAGTTGCCAAAGCAAACTGGGTGCTTGCCTCTGAAAGAGACAAGGTAGCTCACTATCTTTTTTCTGCCCAGGTCACAGCATGTCGTCATGTGTAGTCAAGTGCCCCACGCATTACTATGGGCCTCTCTGGACACAGTAGCTGCCTTGCATAGACGCAGTTGTCATTACACCATCCAGATGATGTCACTCTAGCAAGCCCTCCTTCCATTGAGGGAGGAGTGACCATTGTCAAGCGCTCACACAGCTAAACTTAACTGTTGGAAAACCACAGTTCTTGAAATGGGGGGGGGGCATACTATGGAGACGAGTGCCAATCTCGCAGGCCTCTATCAAACAGCATCATCCCAGTGCTGTGAGGCATGCCGCAATGCCCTGCCATTCCTGCTGGTTACCATTTCTAATGCTCAGTCATATCAAAAAACTTTCCCCCAGTTGCCTTTTTTTTCTTGCTGTTGCTGGATATACTCTTTCCAGCAGGGAACTGCATATATCCCACACTATGAAAAAGCTTATCTGCTATCTCCCAGCACTAAGGCTGTCTATGTCCTCCTTCCATTATCTGCCATGTTAGGATATGTAAAGCCTTGAGAGGAAAGTTCCTGTTGTCCCAAGGTCTGGTAAGACCCTGATAGTTTTCCTTGAGTATTCTGTTCTCTGTATCATCTGAAGTGTATAGCCACAGATGCCTTCCAAAGCTGTGCGTGTACTTCTCAGTATGTGATGCTCAATTTTCCAAGTGGACTGAAAGTAGAAGTAGAGTGGAAGATTTTGCACCAGCTGCAATATTCTACTTGCAAGCAGCATGTGGAGAGTTTAGATGCTGCCTGAGATATACTTGCATAGCATATGGAGTCTGGCTGGGTGCCTCAGAACCAACCATCTATGCATTTCAGAGGACTGGGGAAGCTCTGGGTTTACAGGAGGATACCAGGCTCAGTTAAGTAGCAATGCATGCAAACTGCTGCCATGGTGGGAGGATGAGAGCAAGGAGATATTGGCCTATATATGGCCAGCACTCTTCAAATTTAAAAACATATGTTTAAAATTCCTCCTGCTTGAGGTAGCAGTAATGTCTTTTCATTGGTTTTTAAAAATGATTGGACAAGTTAATGGAGGACCAGCACATCATTGACCATTAGCCATGATGGTTAAATGGACCCTTCCCCCTGTGTTCAGAGCAATGTGCCTTTCAACTCCATTTGCTAGGGAGCAACAGCAGGACCTTCTGGGGTATCTGGTTGGCCACTGTGAGAAACAGGGTGCTGCCACCAATGGGCCCCAAGTCTGGCCTTAGGAGGTATTGCCTGTTGCTCCTCTTGAGCTAGAGAGAAATGCTGAATCAGTAGTATCACTAAAGGGCCTTTTGCAGACAGACAACTAGCTGACTCCAGAGTTTACAAATGTTGTTACTTGTGTACCATGAACAATGAAACCCCTTTAGCTGTGCTGGTGTTAAACTGGCATTAAGAACATTTTTGTTAGGGATGCCTTAACTGACTCTTGGTCTGCACTGTCTAAGGTCAAGATATACATGCTGGAGGAGGATAAGTTTCTCTCTATCAGAATAGAGATGACTATCTCCATTGATGCAACACAGGCCTTCCTGCTGCTTTCGGACATGGGACGCAGGCATGAGTGGGATGAACACTATGTGTAAGTACTTCCTAGAAGAGGCAGGCTGCTATAGTGGCTTTTTGTTAATAATGGGGTCTCCAGTGCTCTGCCTTGCAATATAAGCAGTCTTATTGTCTGCTAAGCATTACCTTTGAAATAGTAAAGGATAGAAAGTTGTAGAAAGTTGTGTGTGTGGGGGGTGCATGCGTGCATGTGTATGTGTTAAAACTAACCCTCCCCCCCCACCTCAAAGCTGAGATTCTCAGCTGGAGTCTATGCTCAAGGCTCTGTTCTTTGTTCCTGCAGAATCATAGCCTGTTTACAGGCCAAAATAGGATACTGGATCCTGAGATGTCAAGAAAATGGCAGGCTTATTAATTTTTTTAATGAATTTTGAGCTAGATGGGTCACCATACTCAAAATGGGGTGTAGTAGGGGTGGACGGGGAAAAGAAGACTCAGTATAATGTTGTCTTTCTCCCTGTCCAGCAACCCTATTTTGAGCCTCCCAGGAAGAGTTCAGGAGGATGAGACTTCAAGCTTGATAGACCTGTTTTGTTTGTTTAGCAGGGTTCCAGGAGCCACCAGTTGGGACCAGCTGTGAAATAGCTGTGCCCCAGTTGCAAAATGGTTACCCTAGAGGGCTGTATTTGCTTGCTGTGTGCATGCTTATACAAGTACACATTCACAACTGAGTTACTATGCATTTGGTGTTCATATTTATGTAATGTCACGAACTATGGTTTACAAGCAACGAAATAAGATTACCATTTTACAAATGAAAACACTGAGGCTGCAAGAAATTACCCTTTCTATTGACAAATCTTAAACAGCTATTTATGTGAACATTCTTATTTATGGCTTTAGTAGAAAGGAGCAGTGGACTGTAGCCAAGGAGGAAGAATGGAAGCCAGTCCTTGTAGGGGCAGGAACTTTCCAGAAAACATGTTGAGGGAAGAACATTAGGCTTGTCCTGCAAGGTACATTTTAGCCAGGAAACTAAGGATCCTTATTTGGTGGATTTTCCATTGGGAGCTTCTGGAAATCTACCATGAAACCAGCCCAGGCTCTTCTAATTGATCATGATACACTTTTTTGCTCCCTCAGTCTGATTGTTGCCTCTCTCTAGCTTTTGTCTGACATGGCCTAATTTGTTTCACAAATGCTGCAAAATCTACCTGCATTTTAACTGCGCATGAGAAACTTCTTATTAATTATAAGATTTTATATAGAAATAATTTATGATTTCCTGGTATTTGTCTTTTTTAAAAAAAATCCCTTTAAATCCCTTTTTTGCAGGTGTGCTGAGCTGGTCCAACAAGTTGACAAAGATGACATGATCTATCATGTAATTAGTCGAACTATCAGTGAGGAAAATAAACCTCAGGACTTTGTCATCCTAGCATCACAAAGAAAACCTTGCAGCAAAGGGTATGTTGCCAAGAACTTCTCCTCAATTGCTAGAGCAGCAACTGACATTCAGAGTAATAGCAAGGATCAACTGGGCTTTCAGAATTTTTTTCTGGAGGCCTTGAGAATTATGACGGTTTCTGATGTTGGAAGAGGAGGATCCAGTGCTGTCCCTCTTCTCAGGTTTCAGAGAGGCACAAACCAAAGAGTTAGAAAGATAGAGAGTTCAGGGCAGTCTGTTTACTGTTTACTATTGTTTACTGCTCTGACTGTCCTTTATAACAACAACAACAACAACAACATTCAATTTATATACCGCCCTTCAGGACAACTTAATGCCCACTCAGAGTGGTTTACAAAGTATGCCATTATTATCCCCAAAACAAGACACCCTGTAAAGTGGGTGGAGCTGAGAGAGCTCCAGAGAACTGTGACTAGCCCAAGGTCACCCAGCTGGCTTCAAGTGGAGGAGTGGGGATTCAAACCTGGCTCTCCAGATTAGAGTCCCGCACTCTTAACCACTACACCAAACTGGCTTTAATATGCAGATTGCTATTCTCAGGATTTCCTCCTCCTTCCTCCCTCTCCCCCCTTCTCTTCCTGGCTTTGTTCCAGGCAACACCTTTCTCCTCCTCCTCCCTCCATCTTGTAGCATGGATGCTGGCCTTGCCCTACAATCCATGTCCATCCTTAGACTAGATAGGTAGTTAGGATCTATCTCTCCTCCTTTCCTATCAGAGTATGGAGTTCCTGCAATAAAGAACTCTCATTTCTTTTCTAAATATAAACTAAGTGTATGCTTTTATTATTTTCATTCTTGCACACACACCAGCCAGCAGAACCAGCTCACATCCATCTATAATCACGCTTCCTATACCACACGATAGACTCTGCTAATGGCCCAAACATGGAATCCTTTAATTAGGTTTCTGGGGCCTGCATAACGATTTATTTATCATCTGATTGCAAAAAAAAGTTTATAAAAATCAAAGTCAACAAAAATAGAGTGAATAGCTTTGTGTGTTCCCAAGTAGTTTACCTTCAGGTAAGTAGCATGAGGATCTGTTTTTCTTGTTTCAATTTGAGAGCAGGCGGAGGGGGGAATACTTCTAATTTCACTTTCCCTAACAAGATTTCCTTTCCTTCCAGAGATCCATATGTTGTAGCATTCAGGTCCGTCACATTGCCGACACAGCCAGCAAAACCAGAGTACACTCGAGGCGAGATCTTATGTTCTGGCTTCTGTATTTGGCAGGAAACAGAGGAGCTCACCAAGGCAAGTGTTTAGACTTCCAGGAATACAGTGGAGCAGACAGGGATCTGTTTGAATATTCCTCCTGGATATGGTTTGAGGTTTATACCTCTAAGGCATCCTGAAATAGGCCCAAGCCACAAAGATGCTGCTTCACACATGGAAAGGCAGCCAAGGGGTGTGCTATGAGGCTAATGAAATGTTTGCAGTAGGTTTGAGAGTTGGTGTTTTGGGACACTTATAATATCCAGAGATAATCTAAGACATGTTGGTGCTTAAGGCAGAATAGCCAATGGGGCAAAAATGTAATTATTTGCTACTCTGAAGTATCTCACCCTGACTAATGGAGGGCCATTCTTTGTAATATCTTCATACCATAAAAGAAGAATGTTTTACACTAGCTAAGCTTTTAAACTGAGCTTGAGGAGAGGAACAGAAGAAACATCTTATTTTGGAATCAGCCAGTCCACCTAGGAAGTAACTGACAAAATGTGTTGGTTTGCAGGTGTCATATTACAACCAAGCTACACCAGGTGTGCTGGCCTACATCACAACGAATATTGCCGGGCTGTCCTCAAGCTTCCACTCCACTTTCCAAGCCTGTGAACAGTTCCTCCAGAAGCATAAAGAGGATGTCTCAGTAAGACTTCAGAATCTTTAGCGGCACAGTTTTATCTTTGTATAGTCTCATGGTAAAGAGGACTGTAAATATTCAAGTGACTGTATTTGTGAGAGGAAAGAAACAGAATTGTTCAAATACATAAATTGCATAGCCCAAGCTTGTGATAGAGGACCGCCTTACGGGACTATGATCAAAATGAGAAATTGTATCTGGGAAAATAATGATTAGAATCTTAGCGGTCATGTGGTGTATGCCTTCTCTGTTCAGGAAGCAACATAGGACAATTTTTCTTGGATTTTGTATGTCCTTAATATATCTGTCTTGACTTCTTTTGAAGTCCTTTATTTAATTGGTAGGAAAACTTGATTATAAAGGCATACATTAAAATGGATCCCCCTTCTATTGCCTTATCCAGCAGAAAAGGTGCTAAATCAGGAAGGTGAAAAAAAAACCTGTACAGGAAATAACTTTTCATATAACATTGGTGGAAGTGAAACTAAAGTGCCTTGTACCAAGGAAATTAACATTCACAAGCACCAATAGTGCAAATGCATTGAAAGAATTATTTTTTTATCGGAAGGGTTTACAGACTATTACACAGGTGGTGGGTATTCTGAGCATTGAACTGCATTGCAATGCATCTGCCTTCTGAAACCTTGGGCTACCTCACTTCTCTGCACTTTCCATAAACACCGCAAGATGTCAAATGATGTCACATGTGAAGAGAACTGGAACAACTAGAAGTTCAGCAATTCTGTATGAATGTCTTCTTAGTCTTCCTTGAATGTGGGATGTTGTCTCTTCTTTCTTGATCACTCCAAACCTGAGATTATTTTGCTGCAAAGGAATTGTTCTTACAGAATTCTGGAAGATACTTCTGTTTGTCTTTGATCTCTACACAATTGTGAACAGAATATATGATCACCATTCTGTGCATTCTGTTTATTGCTAGATCAGTCTTTTATGATCTTGCATTAATTTTGTCAGTTTTTCCTTCAACTGCCTTCCATTGCTAGTCAAGATTGTCTTAAGTTTGTTGAAATAAATGGCAAGAAACGTGCATTTAAAAGTGAGTTTGGGTTTGTCATGGAGTTTACTCCATTGCTCCTAGAGGAGCATTTACTTCATAACTACATGCAAATTCATGTCTTCCTTCTCTCACCATACAAGGGAGGGCTTTATGTAAACAAAACTGAAGCCCATCTACACATTTCCAGCTTTTGATTGAAACGGAAAGATTGGCAACATATCAATGAACTTCGTAAAACTTGGTGTACAGGTCTGAGCACCACAGAAATTAGCAGCAATGGTAGTGGTGATTGTACATATAGAATGGCATTCTGTGACTAAAGACTGACTTCTACTGTTTCACTATAGGTTGAGAGTAGGGGTGGGTTCTGAGTAGAGATGGGCACGAACAGCAATACGAACAAAAAAAAGTCACGAACAGCCCAATCTGCTGTTCGTGAGCAAGCTGTTCGTGAGGCCCCGTTCCCGGTAAACATGTGTTCGTTCCAAGCTCTCTTCGTGGCGTTCGTCAGCTGTTCATAAAGCCAGACAGTCTGGCGCCTTTCAATCAATTCGGCTGGCAACATAGGCATGGACTGTCTAGTTTTTGCCACTGTGAAGAGAAAATGACATGAAAGGGGGAGACGCATGGATCATGCCTTTCTCCGGGTGCAATCTCTCTGAAACTTGGGGGGGTCTTCAGAGGACAGTGAGGAGTATGTCCCCTGCAAATTTGGTGGGTATTGGACATTGGGAAGGTCAGTTTGTAACCCCTCAAAGTAGCTTCTATCAGACAGTCCAGTTTTTGCCACTGTGAAGAGAAAATGACATAAAAGGGGGAGACCCATGGACTCTCCTTTCCCTGGCTCAAGTTCAGCTAAGTCCCAAGGGAGCCGTTCTGGCTCCTGCGAACCTCCAACTACGAACATGTTCGTGAACATGTCATGTCTGTCGATGTTTGTGAATCCCTCTTTGTGGATGGGAATGAACAACGAACGTTGTGTTCGGTTTTTTTCCTGTTTGTTCCCATCTCTAGTTCTGAGTCTGAATGCTACTTGAAATATTCTGTTGCTTTGCTATGTTGTGTATTCTATATTTCTGTACTTTGTATCCCATCATGGAGCTCAAGGTGATAACTACAAGGAGGTCACTCATCCAGGTTATGATCAAGCCCAGCTGCGCTTGAGGTTGCTGTATCTTATGCATTCCATCCATACTCCAGGACCCACTTAAGTGATAAATTAAGTTGGTTCCACTTTGTCTCCTTAGTCTGTCAAGATCTTCAACCCCAGATCTGTTTTTAAAAATACTTTATGAGCCTGTCCTGCCAAATTGGACTGTCTGAGCATTTCCTTTGAATTTCCATTATCACCCTACTAACACAGCCGCCCCACAAACCTCACTCTGTCAGTCAGAGTCCCATTGGTGGAACTAACTGCTTCCAGTTGGAATCTTTCTTGTAGAAATGACTGTGGAAGGAGAGAAATAAGATCAGCTCCATTTACCTTCAACAGGGTAGAATAATAAATAATGTTCTGCACATGCTGTAGCTCCTCTGATATCAATGGTGGCACTTACCATTTCGAATTTAGACTGAATCTGGTTCTGGATCTGAATATCAAGCCCATGTTTTAGACTGCCAATCTAAAGTAAAGGAAGGCAACCACACCATCACTACAGAGCCTAGGCTTTAACAGGCTCTTGCCCTGCAGCTTAGAAGTGTCCCAAACTGCAGCCTTTGCATGCCGCATACGCATTCAGAATTTTCTTAGGGTGGATGCTAACAGGAAATGTTATTTATCTCAGAATTAAATGGCAGTCCTAAAACTTTGCCAGATACAGATATAACAAGAGCAGATCTTGTATCTCCTCAACTTTTTGTGCTTTTTCCCTATTTGCTGAAACAGCAAAGGGATGAAATATTTGTTGTTCCGTTTTTTAAAATCCAGGTGGTTTTTAGAACCCATAAAATACACTTTACTGCTAGATTGACTAAAGCCACCTCAGCAGGATAGTCAGTGTTATTGAATATCTTGTAAGTTACATCAGTATAATTATATTTGTTTTTGAGTGTGGTCAGTGTTCAGAATGCAGATCAAAAAACCGACAAAATGGGGCCATGTACAAAGAAGGAGGATTTTTATACAATCTTGGAATATCATTTCCAGAAAAATATTAAGGGTAAAAAGTGAAAGATTTAAAATCATCCCCAAAATTGTTGAAGCCAAAACCTCAACCTTATGGGGGTTGCTTAGCAACCCCCATAAACAATGAAGGCCAGACAGTCAGCCCCACAAGTGTTTTGATACTTGAAAACATGAATGATCCTGCCACACGGCAGGTCTGAATAGGATTAGACCCCAGTGCCGGATTTATGTATAGGCTAAGTAGGCTGAAGCCTAGGGCCTCTAAATCTAGGGGGCCTCCACAGCCCTGCCCCCCCCCCAGCGGGCAGTCTCCCCTCTCCCAAAATTGCAAACCTAAGACTTCATGCGAGGGCAGGGGCCAGCAACTCGGGCCCAGCAACTATGAGACTCAGGGCCAGCAAGTGGGGCCCAATTTGAAACTCTGGGGCCCAACTTGAAAATGTTTGGGGGGGGGCAGTTCACAGCCAAAGTCTGCAGAATCTTAGAAATATAAATAAAATCCATCTAGATTGCCCTGGTGCAGGGGCGCCTTTAGGAGCGTCCCGCAGGGCCCAAATTGCTCCAATTGCCTTAAGGCCAGCCCTGATGAGACTGTACAGGGGTTGGACTGACAAGCCCTGCCCCTTCTAGGTCCCTGGTCCCACTATTCAAAGTACAGACTCCAGGACTCCAGAGCTAGCAGCCCAGAGTCAACAACCAGCTGCACAGCCCCAGCTCAAGGGTCAGGTCAGTAGTGGTACGTGCTGCACTTTAATCAGTGGGAGAGTGCGAGTGGGGGGCCGGCTGGGACAGATAGATCAGGCAAGCAAGCTCTCCCAAGTCCCTTCCATTCCTTCCCTCCTCCTTGGCTTGAACAGAGCAAGGCAAGCACATGTGACTGGCACTGGCCTCACCCCTCCCAGGCAGGGAAGTCTATCTGTCACACTTCACAGAACCCTGCCTGCAGCAGGCACTTGCAACCCCTTTCTCAGAACTCCCTGGATATGAAAAGAAATATTGATGGTGTCAATTGTCATGCCAATAAATCCAAACAATACTGCTTCATACATTAATAGTAGATAAATTGTTCTAAAGCCATTGCAGAATCTAATCAAAGTTTTACATATTTATTTTATATAACATTTTTTGGCAGTTGGTTCTTTTAAATGGCTAGTATCGATTATTGGATGGAAGCCTGATGTTTGCTACTGCTGGAATTATTAGATGAGAAATTATAATTAATTATTAACCTATGTTTTTGCATCATTTTCAAGCCTCCTAAATGCATGTGTCTTGGAGAAAATTATTTTGAATCCTTTTGGCAATTTTGGGAGTTTATAAACTTTTGAAAATGTTTAGAATGGAAAATGATGTTGTGCTATAGGGTTAGCTTGTTGGATGTGACAGAATAGACTCCATCTTGTGTTTGCTTTAATTTAGGTTGTTTAGTTAAGTTAAAATGGCCACCCACCCTGGGAAGTTGGGCAAAACTCCAGGGTAGGCCCACAAATCCCAGATGCCTCTATGGCCAAAAAGTGCGGGAAAGCCAGGGGGTGGAGTCAGAAGATATAAATGCTCCAGCCAGCCTGGGAGGGGGGAGTCGTCCTGCAACCCTCAGAGAGGCTAGGAAGCTCTTGTTGCAGATTGCCCACAGGCAGAGAGAGGCGTTGGGGATCAGAGAAGGCAGCAGTGGGAAGGGATCCTTGGAGGGATCCAGAACTACTTGTAGAAGGCAGGAGGCCAGGCTGCAGGTTGGTAACTGAACCTCATCCCGAGGGAAAATAAGTATAGGGATCAGTTCAGGGACAGAGGAACTGCATTTTGTCGTATTTTATTTGTGCCCGGTGGTGTTTTCCTTTCTGTGTTTGATTTAAAGTGCCTTTTTGTGTTTAAAATCCTGTTACTTGTAAATAGTCAATAAAATCTTTGTTCTTTGTTTAAAACCCCAGTCTGGTGCTCTGACCACGGAGTCTCCCTCGCTCTGCCCGCCACCAGTGCCTTAAGAAGGGTCCTGGGAGGGGAAAAGCCCCAAAATGTGCAGGTGCCAAACTGAATTCTGTAAACCTTCAGCAGCAACCATCTATACCTTGTGCCAGGGGTCATTTCCTAGAAAAAGAACTGCAGGAACTCATTAGCATAACTCATTAGCATATGCCACACCCCCTGACATCACTGGAAGTGTGTCAGAAGGCAACATCCTCCCCTCAGGCCCCTTTCTGCAAAAATCTCCAGGTATTTCCTTAAAGCAAGAATTAACTCAAAGCAGCTTACCCTCCTCTGGAGAGCCAGCCCTGCTTGCACCCATGCACTCACTCTCTCTTACAAGTCACAAATGAAAATAAAGCAGCATGAATTCCAAGCAGCTTGCGTTCCTTTGGAGCTCAGCCCCACTCGCCTTGCACACATTCACTCATTTTCTCTCCCCGCCCCGCTCACAAATGAAAGTAAAGGAGCAGAGCAGAATAAATCCAAGCAGCTTGCGTTCCTTTGGAGCTCAGCACCACTCGCCTTGCGCTCATTCACTCATTTTCTCTCTCTCTTCCCCCCCGCATCACAAATGTGAGGAGCAGAACAGAATGAATCCAAGCAGCTTACTGTTCCTTTGAAGCCCAGCCCCACTCGCCTTGCACTCATTCACTCATTTTCTCCCCCCCCCCTCATCACAAATGAAAGTAAAGGAGCAGAGCAGAATGAATTATCTTGGTCTTTTAGAACTAGTGGCAAAATTTGATCCATTTTTACTTGCTTATATCAATCGGTATGGACATTCTGGATCAGGCAATCCCTCTTATTTGTCAAAAACTATATGTGAGGAAATTATTCAACTCATGGCAAAAAAAAGTTAAGGATGCGATTCTGGCTGATGTCAGAGAGGCTGGATATTTCAGCTGTTCAGTAGATTCCACTCCTGACATTTCACATACTGATCAGTTGACTTTAATTATCAGATATGTATCACCTGAAGATGGTTTGCCAACTGAGAGATTTTTAACTTTCCTTGAGCTAAAAGACTACTCAGGAGAAAGCATGGCTGATTTACTGTTCAACTATTTCACTACTGAGCTTGAAATTGACTTTAGAAAATGCCGAGGGCAGTCTTATGACAACGCTGCCAACATGGCTGGTAAGTACAACGGTATGCAGCAAAAAAATCATCCAAAAAAAACAATTTGCAAGATTTATTCCATGAGCAGGTCACTCTTTAAATCTGGTGGGCCGTTCAGCTGTGGATTGCTGCCTTGATGCAATAAACTATTTTGGCATTATCAATAAAATTTATACCTTCTTTTCATCCTCCACAAAGAGATGGGCAGTTCTAAAATCAGTTTTGCCACCTCAGTCTAAAGTGCCTAAATATTTGTCAGACACTAGGTGGGATGCACACGCAAAAACCACAGAAGCTGTTTTGGAAAGTTACAGTGCTATCACTGATGCCATCAGTCATTTGTATTCTGACGTTAATGGAAAGGGAGAGACCAGGCTTCAAGCTAACAATCTTTTACAGAAAATGGAAGAACTGGAATTTGTGTTTATGCTGCATTTTTGGACCCGTGTGCTAGGTCATTTTCACAAGGTCAGCAAAACCCTTCAGAAATCAGACCTGTTACTGAGTTCTTGTGCAAGTTTGTACAATTCACTTCTGGATTTTTTAAGGAAAATTAGACAAGATTTTGATGAGCTTGAGAAACAAGCAAAAGCCAAATGTTAACTACAAAACAAGGAGACAAAGAGTAAGGGAATGGCAAAGAAATGACAGAAGTGCACCTGATGCCTTAGATGCACTTTCTTCAAGAGATAAGTTTAGGATAAAATCTTTTATTCCTATATTAGATACACTTGAAGCCAATTTAAAGAGAAGAAGTACTGTGTACAGTGATGTTGCACAATTGTTTTCCATTCTTGCTAATCTGACAGCATCTAAGCAAGAAATTCAGCAAGGTGTTGAACTGTTGATGGAAGCATACCCAGAAGATACTGACCTGAAACTTACTGATGAACTTTTGCACTTTCACCTGTACGTGAGACCAGGGGTGGCGCAAGGGTTTACCACGCTCGCGGCTGGCTGGCTGGCTGGCCGGGCGCCCCTGCGCGCGCGCGCACCAGCCTGCGTGATGATGTCACGTGTGACGTCATCATGGGAGCGCACGCGCTGCCGCCAGCCCGATTGCTGCGGCGGGTGGCCTCCGAGCTCTCCCGCTTGGTTGCCTGCGCCGCCACAGATGCCTGCCCGCGGTGGCTGCGCCTGGCCGGGGGCTTGTGCTAGAGGCGGCAGCAGCGCGGGGTGGGAGGGATAGGAGGCTGGTGCTTTGTGGCGCGCGCTCCCGCACGCCGCACCTCCTCCGGCACCCTGCGCCTGCGGCCACCGCCTACCTGGCCTCAATAGGCCCGCCGCCCCTGCGTGAGACAAAGCCATAGGCTTACAGAAGAACACTCTCTGTCTCATACAGACCTTTATCAAATTATATACAAGGAATAAATTCAGATGGCCTTTCCTAATGTGGAAGCAATCTTGCGGCTGTTTCTTAGCTTTATGGTCACTAACTGTTCAGGAGAGAGGAGTTTTTCAAGACTCAAAAGAATTAAAAATGAATTAAGGGCCACGATGTCTCAAGAGAGGTTGTCCTCACTGAGCATTCTGTACATTGAGAGTGACAAACTTAGACAAACAAATTTTGATGAAATTTTGGATGATTTTTGCTATGAGGAAGACGAGAAAAAAACATTTTTAGTCTTACTGTATTTGATGGTTGCAGTTTACGTCTTAATATGTTTTTTAAAACTGTTTAGTGACAACATAAAGTTGATTCTAAAACTGCCACACTGTCACGTAATCATGATCATATTATTTACACTTCCCAGGCAATATAATTTGTAAACTCAAGCGGTTTTTTTAAAGAATAACATTACAACTTCATTTTCCTAAAAATTAATGCTTATTCCACAAAAGGTTTACAAAGTTCAGTTATTGCAAAAGTTTTTCACTGTTAATTTTAACATTTATGCATTTTTTTTACAATCACTATGGTATTTAATAATAACATCTTATGTCCTTTAGAGGAGAAATTGTGAATTGCAGATTTTTAAATACCCGCCATCATCCTTGGCTTCACTCAATTTTGTTTATAACACTCTTCCATTTTCTTCTAGTCATGAGGGTGGGGGATTGGGAGGGGCCTCACAAGTGGAGTAGCCTAGGGCCTCTCTTCATCTAAATCCGGCTCTGTTAGACCCTCACGGCATTTTAAAATGCCCTGATTTCAGCTCTAAAATTCTGGTATTTACGGGTCCAAGCCAAGAATACTGTAATGTCTAGTTTGGTCCTAACTCTTAGCTACTATCCTACAAAAGCTGCGTGTAATTAAACACAAATTTAAACCTCATCACCTATGGATGGCCATCTTATAATGTGGGAAATCATGGCTGCTTAAACAAACAGAGGGGCTTTTAATTCTGGCATAGACTAGAAAGTTAATATTCTTTCAAATGGGAATGAGTATAGGAGTTTTCAAAGAAAGATTGGGCTTGGTCAAAGATTCTTACAGGCTGTGAGACTAAGGAAATTTAACAGGAAGTATTCATTGCTAAGGGTCAGCTATAACTTTTGTGGGAGATTCATGACTGATCTCTCAACATTTTTGGAACCTGTAGTTTTTAAACTGATTTGACATACAGGGGCTTTCCTTCTATGTAGGGAATTGCCCATTTGCAAAATAATGCCAGGTTAAATACATTAATTTCTAGTCACCAGATTTCTAGGTTGAAATCTGTTTCTGGTGTAATTTTCTGCTGTTCATGCTGGTTTGGATACATGTGGCTTGGAGAAGGTAGTCAAAGTGCAGACTGGATTGTAACCTTGCAAATATGCCCACATAAAAACTCAAAACTTTTTATTAGCCTACATATGTACACTAGTCACTTGGATATGAGCCTCTGAAGAAAACAGCAAACTGGAGGTCAGTTGTGTTGGAAGCCTTCAAGAGTTAGTTATGTTTACAGGAATCTAGTGCTTCTGATGCATAAGATCATATGCAAAAATTTTATGATCTCACACTGACTTTCCCTTTTGGTTGCGGCATTTATCTTGCAATCAAAACGTGAAATGTAATACATTCCTTCTCTTTGAATCGAGACAAAACAGGATCATAAATGTCATCATAGATTTATTCAGGATGGCTATTGTCTTGGATAAACAAGAGATCTACTGTAACTGGGTCTTGTTTTGCCATGAAGTCAGACTGTATCTAGGAAAATGAGACATTTTGGCATGGGCCAGAAATTCTCGCAGGCTGTGAGGCTAAGGGCATTCAGCACAAAAGTATCCATTGGAATAAATAGCAGCTTCAGGCAGCGGCTTTGGACTGAGAAAATGGCATGGGGGTGAGGGGGCGGGAATAAGGGTTAAATGCCTGCTCCTTCCATAATTGATCTGAACAAACTGACAGCCCCTCTGTGCCTGCATTTCAGTAAAAACAAATCACTAGGAGATCAATCAAGAAAATGAGCTCTAAGAGAAAAACTGGTTATGATGGTTGAAGAGCCTTGAAAGGAGCTCCCTTTGCTTTTAACACTTGTTAGCAGCTAGAGGGAAGAGAGATCTGAGTCAAACTGTGACCACAGTGCAATACCATAAAACGCTTTCTTCCAAATTCACAACCTGAAATAGAAGTGCCCCTTGAATTAACAATTCAAAAAATGTATGAGGTCCATTTAGGGATAGCCCACTATCATGTCTAGCAGCATCTTTAGGAAGTTATAAATGTTTTGTGTTGGGAATCTGCAATTTCACTTGTCAACTGTTTTGCTTTAGCAGACCTACTAGATATTGTCTTCGATCCCAAGGTAGTGATCCATTGGTGCACCAGCAGTTGCTCTGTTGGAATGCGAGTTTTGCTGATCTCCTGCCACTGCACTTGCAAATTGCACGCCATATTGCTCCTTCAGGTCCAATGACCCACAGGAGCATAATTTTGGGAAGCACAGAAGGCTGCAGTGGGAGATGGCAGGCTGGAAAGTTGCCTTCTGTAGTGTAACTCTGCTTGCCCTGCTTAAGAACCAGGCCAAGGACAAATCTGACAGTCTCTTACCTGTTAGACTGAGTTAGAAGCCAGTTCAAACGAGGCCAGGCTGGCCTTGCCATGATAGCTGTTATAGGGAAGGTGATCTGCTGCGGCAGCTTTCTCACAAGGCAATGCATTTCTGAGAGAGGACTCACCTGTATGCCAATGAAGGGAGGCCCCAGTATTGAGGATCAGCACCCAAGTAAACCAAAGCAGGAAATATAGGCAAAGAATAGAAAGCCGAGCAAACATCTGAATAAACACAGATCTCTCTGATAGTGCATGCCATGCAGGGCATGCCCTCTATCTTATATACCCTCTTACAAACAAGTTATTTCTCCAGGAATGCAAACACGTCTATTCAGAAATAATAAAAGATTGACAAGCAACTAAGATCTACTAAGTGTTACAATTGACTCTCCTATGGCACCTCTTGTTATTTTTTTGCAAACCATCAGGAGTACATCGAGGAGACAAAATATACTATAATCCAGTATGAGAAAAGGTCATTTTACTTACAGGCTTGCATTGACTGCAGGCACATTTGGACCTTTCAGAATATCTGCATTTAGCTACACAGGTCTGTCAATATCCTCTTGAGAGGAATTTTTGGCTAGGATATCCAGGGATAGGCCCAACAGCCTTGACATTTTTGAAATCTAGCTGGATAGCTGGTTGAGGAAGGAAGAAATTATTGTGACATAAAGCTTATTGTGGTCTCATTATCTTTCATCCTAATCCATTTAACAAGGTAACTGTGAAAATAATCTGATTTAAGAACATATCATTATCTTCTATACTAAGGCCTAAGGCAGGAAACAAACAATTCCTCTTCTGCTTTTCAATCAGACCAAGTACTTCAGATGAAACCAATTTGCATTGAAAGTGGCAGGAGCTTATAATTGCCATCCACTATAATTGCCACCTCTCCTTTCAGCCAGATCAAACATACTTTTGTTCGATGAAATCACAGCATCCAGCCATTCCTGTAGAGACGCAGATCCCTGTGGATGTCTGGTGGATGGACCATGATGAGTTTGTCTGTTCCACAGTGTATGTCGTATCCTTCGGTGGTGACATTTGCTTCCAGAACCATAGCATCATCTGTGTGTATCATTTTGGATGACTCTGGTCAGACCTGATTCAGATATGGGCATGCACTTAAGAAACCCCGAGCATCTAGTTAGTTTTCCTATATCAAACCATTTAACTCCTGGCAAAGAGGTACACCACAGATAATGTTTTAGGTTTGTCACTGGGTATTATACACAAATAAATACAATTATGGAGTCTCTGCTTCTATTTTAAGCCTTTATTATTACAAAATAATTATTTAGTATTCTTGATATCAACTCAATCAACAGAAAATCATATGATCCATTATAACTACATAGATCATTAAAGGAGAGCAATTACATGAGTCCAATAAAGTATCTTAACCAAAGATAAGAAGGTCACAGGCAAGGAACCACTCCAAAGAAGAAGCTCTCTTTCAGATTAGCTTGTGATATTTATAGGATTTCAGGACTTTTTTTTTTTTTACAACAGTTGCTTCAGAGACTTAAATTCTTGGCTAACTTACTATCTTTATGATTTCATACACCAAACAAGATTATCCATATTTGAAACATCTTCTTGAAACATATAATGATAGTTCATTCTTGCTGCTTTTTGTATTAACAAAGTTTATGTAGAATTAGTGATTACACATTTCTCATAAATCTGAATATCAATATGTAACTGTCCTTGAATAATGTCGCCCGTTTCCATGAAGTTAGACATTCCTGCCATTCTCAGATACTCCCTGCACCTAGGCCTTGGTTCATTGTATGCATTAGTATGAGTTAGATGGCTCTTCTAATCGGCACATGGCAATACAACTGTGTAACTCTATTGTTTTATGCCCCTCTCCAAGGCTGTCCTATTCTAGGCCTCTAGACTCCCTTTGTGGCTTGTCTAGTTATGGGGCTGAGCTAGCCCTGTTTCTGTGTGCAAAGGAATCTTTTATGATTTTCTTGGTCTTATCCAGCAATTGCCCCCCTATAGTTCTAGCTACGTCCAGGACAGTATGAACACACCCATGAGCACAATTCATGAGATGAAAGCCTGCATATAATGACAGCTTGCTCTGGGAAGATTTTACCCAGAAGCACCAATTCAGTTTAGGGCTGGGGGGCAAGATTCAGCAAGGTTCAAAGTCTAGATACATACCAAGTTCAGCTATAAAAAGCACTGTATTTTCAAAGCATACACTGGTGCCATAGTTAGCATGTTGGACTATTCTTGGGGAGACCAATATTTAAATCACCGCTAGACAACCACTTGCTCTTATTTACTTCATAGGGCTGTTGTGAGGATAAATAAAAGAGAATCACGTATGCAGCTCCGAGCTCCTTAGAGGATGGGTGATTAAAAAAGTAATTGGTAGCATTTGCTTTGATTGCTATCCTAATAACTATAGCAAATGTCTTCAGTGGCATTCAAGAAAGCAAAGATGGAGTATGTATACAGCAAGGAGAATACAACTGAGGCCAAAGGAGAACAACAAACCAATTTTGTTGACTGGAAAAAAGAGTTGTGCTAACAAAAGAACACCTTAGAGTCCTACTGAAATCCACACAGCTGGGTTTTTGATCACCATGTACGGATTCTTTTGTCACTGGGGAAAGGCCTACAAAGGCCTTCCAATGTTCTTGTGCTCCCTCTACACTGGGAAGCTCTGTAACCTTGCTAACTGAAAGACATCTCATGGGAAACCTCTCTATCCCACTTCCTTTCTCAGGAGGGTTTTTAGATGCTCCCGAAAGCTTGACTTTTCAGATAAAACATCTGATCTTGAGTTGTATCTGGGAAGACTGTATAAAACTGATATGTAGGAGGAAGACTTCCACACCAGCCTTTGAGTGTTTTCTTCTCATTTTTTTATCATAAGGCGATAAGCAACTTCAGGCCAAGAATGCTGTACAAAACAGTGGCCCTTTTCACACTTGGACTTTAAAGCATTTCAGTATTTGTTTTGCTTCCCATGTTTGCAGGAGTTTCACACTTGCAAGGTAGTAATGGGATGCAGTACTGATGTTTGTCTGCAGTATCCCCAATTCTGCACCCCCCCCCCCCACGGACATACAGCAATGTTATTTTGAAGCTGCTGCTGAGTTGCAGCTGGTGTGATTAATGTCAATGTGAACTCTATACTCCCCTTCTGCTTCTCTTCTCCCCCTCTCCTTTTCCCCAGAAGCTGATTGCTCTGTGCAGAATTAACCACTCCTACCCTCCACAGCTCTCTGAACTCCTTACCCACCATTTTTTTCAGTGAAGCAAGGTAAGAGTCACAAGGCATTGGTCTGTCTGAGCAGATTCTGGTGTTGAGCAACTATACTTTGCTTGACCGATGTTTTACATGATTTAATATGGCCGGTGAACAAGTGGCAACACGAAACAGGAATTGAGAATGACGCTGGCAATATCGGCTGCATATTGGAAGTAACAACCAGCCTTTGTGTTCCTCAGCCCTTGTGCTTGTCCATTTCATAAGCGGAACAAGGAAGGTCACCTGGTCTATATTTTGTTGAATGACAATTTGCACATTATTGTGTAGAAGAAAGAACAAAGAATAAACAGAACTTAGTACTCTTTCACCAGTTTCACTGGAGTATCTCCAAACTGTTCATCATAGAAATGTGTATGGACTGTTTCCTGTAATATGACCACTTAGTGGCTTGTATGTGATATTTTGTAAATTGTCTATATACTGTTGGTTTATTTGACTAATATTGCACAAATTTAGCACTTGCACTTAGCACTTTGAATAAGGCTTAAATTTACTTATTATAATTGTTATCTATCATTCCCGGAGACCATTGTGGTTCTATTGCTGTATGGCTTTAAAAGCTAGGAAAGGATTAAATGGCTGCTTTTACCTTCTTCCCTCTAGGGTATGTGCACCCACACTCTCTCTTTTTTTTTAAAGCCAGGAATGATTTGTAACGTTGCTGTGTTGAAACGTTACTGCTTATTCCTTTCTGGCTTTAAAAGTCAGGAAAGAGTTAGATGGCTGTTTTCCTCTTCCTCTCTTAGTGGTATGAGCACACTCTTATTTTTTTCAAAGCTAGGAAAGAGTTGTAATGTTACTCCTCATTTCTCCTGGTTTTAAAAGCCAGGTAAGGGTTAAATGGCTGCTTTTTCCTCCCTGTGTCTTCTGCCATTGTCAATCAAATCAAAGCCGCAGCACTTTGCCACAAAGTGGGTGTTTTGCACAGCCATTTGAAAATCAAAGTGGCAGCAAGGGAAAGAAGCAGCCACATTTTAACCCTTTCCTGGCTTGGCTTTTAAAAAATCAATGGGATTTTCTTTTTTTAAAAAACTTGATTTGGTTTGATACATTAATCCTGAAAGCTATTCGTTTCAGTTATTCAGTTTACTTTTTCACTTCCATTGGGTTCAGTGACAAACAAATTTTCAGCTATAGCATTACAGCTATGGGTATGAAATAAAATTAAATTTCTGTAAGCCTAAAGATAAAGACAAATATAATATTTGTAGAGAGTAGTGCAGCTTGTTTAGAAACAACCTCACTGCATTCATCCAAATATACATTTTTCCTCTCCTAAAAGGAAACTCATGCTGTAATTTTTTTGCAGTGGTACAATTTGAATGGAGAAAATGGAATAATGGACAGTGCTAATTGGCTAAAGCATTAGATGTCACTGACACACAGTTCCCCTTCCCCATTCTCAAGAGGATTTGTAACTAGTTTAGTATTGTTAATAACATGAGGAAAAATGTATGAAAACACACACAGCCTAAAGAGAGGAACTATGCCAGTAAATTATGAGTCCAGGATTACACCATAGATAAGGACATTTAAATGTTCTGTCTTAATTTCACCTTTACAACAAAACAAAATTAAGAGCTCCATCCTAAGCTCTGACTCTGAACAGTTTAAGATGTCAACTTATCCTTTGCTGGCATATCTTGGGAGAGATGCTGATGCCAAGCCAGATTTGGCAAAAATACAAATCAGCAGCATCAGGGGATGTCAGAAGTACAAGGCTAAGCCTGCCCAGCCCTGGTCACACCCCAAGCATCAGTGCAACATTATGCCATTGACAACCTTTGCTATTTTTTAGAAATTCCATACAACAAATAGAGAATGAAAATACAGCCTCCCCCAAGCCTTTAGTGATCAAAGCAGTTTGGGTTGTGTGCACAGGAAGGTACAGATTTCCACAGAGTTCCACTTCTGGCAGGATTTCATGCTCTTTTCCCCTTGTGCCCATCATTCTGTACCCTGCCATTGGGAGAATTTTTGACAGTTTTTTAAAAAATCAGTCCTTGGTATATCATTACAGCAATATTCTAATACAACAATATACCGTCTCTGGTTTTTTAAAAAAGCACTGGGGTGGGCACAAGGGGAAAACATGGAGACTATCCCCATGCAGAGGCTCTGTTATCACTTCAAATGCCTTTAGATTCACAGCAACTATGAGAGCAAAATGGGGAACTAGCCCTGTGTGAAACCAATCTAAGGTTATGACTAACCATGGCCCTCCTAAGCAGCCATGATTTGGTTGTATCTCTCTTGTCTCCTGATGTGCACACTTAGAATGCACGTGGGTGGAGTTTGATGACTGGAACCCGATACAAAGGACACTTTCCACATGCTGGCAAGATGGACAGCAAACACGGCACAGTTCTAATCATGCTCTGCACAGATCTGTTAGCAGTCATACCCCTTCTCCTTACTGGAAGAGCAGTTTATGAATATGGAATATCATAAACCCCTTTTTTGTCATGTGAACAGATGCCAACCCTGGTTAGAGTTGGAAAATGACCAGGTGTGTCAGCTTGACTGCCACGCCACACCCCAGAGAAGCACTTAAATGAAACAAGGTCTTCCAGGAGTTCCTGTTTTATCAACATCCTTCCATACCTTCCCTCACCCACCAGAGCTATTCAGGGACCTTATAAGCCCTTCCCATCTGCCAGTCGCAGGGCATCAAGCACCCTTCTCACCTATAGTTCCTCCCAGATAAGTATAATCAAGACTTTCCCAATTTGTTTCACCTTTGGACAAGCCATCAAGCTATTGTTTGGGGTGCAAAAGACATAATTCTATTGTTTGTGGTGCAAAAGACATAATTTTGCCCCAAGGTACATTTTGCACTATAATTCAGCTGCCCTCAACCATGTGGTGTGTGTGTGTGTTCCTTGGATCCATATGCACACCCTCAGATGCGTGTTTGAGTCACCTTCTTGCCGCAAAATGCTGGCCGCTCACTGCTGTCTCTACAGATATCCTACCTCTCTCCTAGACTAGTAAATAATCACCCTACTCTGAACCTTTCTCCCTCTTTCTCTCTGATTTTCTAGTTAGCCCTGAATGTATGCTGTGTGTGATCTTCTCTGTTTGCCTTTTATTGCTCTGTTAATAAACCTTTCCTTTAGAACATCTGCCAGTTTATTTAAGAGATTCTCTAAGGGAACAATCCTGGTATACATTGGTGGAGATCCTTAAGTTACCCCTCTCACTGTGTCTCCTTGAGTGCTAATTCCCCCAACTCACAAGGAGACACCTCACCCCCATTTGGATAACAGATCTATTACAGGCCCTCCATGTCAGAACAGACACCAATGGAGAGGCTCTGCTTCCTCATCTGGAGAAGCAAGACCAACAGATGCCATACAGGTAAGTAAGAAAGGCAGAATCCCTCTCTCAAATTGCTGTTGCTTCATCTGTTTCACCCTTGCTCCCACAAAGCCTAAATGACTTTGCTCCCTCAACAACTGGTAACTGTACAGGTCACTCCAGAGTTGCTCCTGGCCATGCCAATGTCTTCCAGTCAATGAGAGAAAGAAAACAAAAAAGGACCTCTAAAAAGAATGGCAAGCAATAAGAAGACAATCAAATAAATGAAAAAATATTTATAGCTGTAAAAGTTGTGTACTGACATAAAT
This sequence comes from Eublepharis macularius, assembly GCF_028583425.1. Lineage (NCBI taxonomy): Eukaryota > Metazoa > Chordata > Lepidosauria > Squamata > Eublepharidae > Eublepharis > Eublepharis macularius. The sequence continues at coordinate 84,271,025 of NC_072794.1, read as the reverse complement.
ATGAGGGTGATGGATGCGCATATAACAGAACCATCCAATATCTTATATACTAATAGCCAAGTGTCCCTAATCTGTGGATACTTAAATCTGAGGATCAGAGCCATTTAAACAGAAATAAGACTTTTCTACAAGCTTGTAGGTTCTACCAGCCTTGCAGGAAAATCCTAAACCTTTTTTAAAAAAATAGGGGCTTTTAAAAACCCAAAACACAGGAACAGTTGTCTGTATATGTACGGCAACAGCCCCTCTGCTGGAACGTGGCTCCCTGCAGTGTTCCCGGCCTTGGGAGGGGGGAGCCACTACTGCTGAGGTGGCAAAGCTGTGGAAGGGCAGGAGGGAGAGATGCAGTCACTGATGGGAAAGAGGGCAGGCAGAAGGCAGGTAGGCAGGAGAATGGTTGCTATCCTTGTTGCATTGGTGAAGCTGTGGGGTGGCTGGAAATGTTGCTGCTGCCAGTGAACTGCAGCAGCAAAGCCAGAGGTGGGCTGGGGGGAGGAAATGCCTCAGCAGTAAAGCTGAGGTTAGTTGGACTTGGTGGGAGGGGGGTCATATCGATGAAGCTAGAGGCTGGGGGGAGTGGAATCCACATTTCTCGCAGGTCCCCACTCACAATTGCAAAATAAACAATAGAATTAATACCATATGAACAGTGGATGAGAGAAAAGCATATATATGAACATTAGTACATAGGAAAAAAACAGTTGAAGGTAATAAAAGGAGCATGAACATCAATAGCATACATAAAAATAACCCTAAAAAAATAGCAGACAAGATCCTTGGTATGACTTGTTTTGATGGTGACTTCACTATCTTCTTCAGTATGTGTAACATAATTATTCAAAATGTGAGAACAGCCAACATGCTGGTATGGTTACAGCTGTGTCCTATCAATGTCATCTGATTGATCCTTGGAATTCCATTAGTTACAGTATCATATTAGAAGAATTATTCACAAACATTGGCATATAGTACAGAACATGGTTGTCATGATCATCCAATACAGGATTTCACAGAACATCTAATTTAATGGACAGATTGATATAATATTATTACTTGCCTTTCTGTTTAGTGGTATTTATTTTGTTTCCTTTTTCTCATTTGGAGGACCCCTTCCCTCTGTTTGATTGTTTCCATCAATGAAATCAATGGGCTTACAGGGGTGTAAAATTTAGGATTGCATTGTAAGTTTCTACCTCATATGACTACAGACATAAGCTTGAAACGTAGATAATTGCTTTGTGCAGCAACAGATATGTGTGGGTGGAAACATTGAAAAAAGCATAATGAAAAGATTAAACAAAATGTCTTGTTCATTGCTACTGGAATTACAACAAAAAAGGATAGGCAAATAAATGCTATTAGTTAATATTCATTATTCTGGCACTTCATCAGGGCCGGCGCATCCATAGAGGCAGGTCCAGCAGCTGCCTCGAGTGCTGGGGGCGGAGGCACGCCATGGAGCTGGTGGCGGTAGCACTGGCAGCTGGAGGGCTCAAAAGCCACCTGTGTGCCACCCCAGCCGCCTGCAGTGCCTGGCCCACAGCTGCTGCGCCCAGCCAGGAGTGTGTGCTGGTGGCGGAAGCGCAGGGCAGTCTGAGCGGGCAGCCTCCCAGCTCAGTTGCCCCATGCTGCCGCCGCCTGCACACAGCTGCGGGCCAGGTGGCCGGGGTGGCGCAGGAGGGCTGGGAGGCCACCTGTGCACCGTCCCAGCTGCCTGCCACACCAATGGGGCCGGCTTGTAGCAGCATGCTGCATGATGTCACACGCAGTGACATCATCATGCAATCCAGGTGTGCATGTGCGTAGCCGCCCCACCCCCCGGCCTCAGGTGCCAGAAACTCTAGTACCGGCCCTGCACCTCATTGTCTGATTTAGAGAGTTCAAACTGAGTTCAAAGGGGGGGGGGGAGAAGAAGGAGTTAATGAAACTAGTATTTTTTTCTGATTGTCAGAGTAAAACAGATTTTGCAAGAGAAGATAATTTTTATAACGGTTTTTCCTTTCCACAATGTTTCCACATTCATTGTAGGTGCGGGGAAAGTTTTGATTTTAATGAAGCATCTCCTTTGCCCAGACCCTTTGCCAGATGCACAGTGCAAGCAGAAACCAGGGCTACAGCAGCACAGATCACAGCGGCTGCAGCTCCGGCTCTCACACCAATGAAAGGACACTTCATACTGGAAGGCAGAATGCTCTGAAGTGTATCAGCATCTTGGCAGCCTTAGAAAACGGCAGCTGAGAGCCAAGCTACAAGTGACGAATTACACTTGCCTGGCAAGTGAACAGACTCATGTGTATTCCTCCCTGTTCGCTTGCCATTCACTTGCGCTCCACTTGATCAAGTGGAGCGCAAGTGAATGGCAAGTGAGCAGGGAGGAATACACGTGAGTCTGTTCACTTGCCAGGCAAGTGTAATTCGTCACTTGTAGCTTGGCTCTGAGACAGTAAATGGAGGCACAAGGTGAATCCTGAATTACTAAATTCCAACCCAAAACTTTGGCTGCTGGAACCAGAATTCAAAACAAAGTAATCTTAATGCAGTAATTTTTTTTGTTTCCTGTAGACACTTTTTAATAATCCCATGCAGTTTTGAAGGGATTTTCTTCCAATAATTTGCTGTAGCCCAGAACATATTTTTTAAATAATTTGTGGAACTTCAAATATTGCCTTGGAAGTGTTTGTTGTAATACTGTGCTACCTTAGAGGAGCTTCCTTTTAATATTTCAAGCATTTATTTTAAACAATCTAGTACTTTCTCAGAAACTTTTCCCCTTTACAGTTCTTCATAGTCTTGTTTTTTGTCAGATAATCTGACTGTAAAAATGACCTTCTAATAATAATCCTTCCTTGCAGGATTTTCTTCCTTATGACTGCAGATCACTTGAGTGGCAGGTTTTTGGTCTAGAATAGTCATAGGAGGTTTGAGAGAAAGAAGCCGCTTGCGAGCTCTATAACTCGGGAATAACTTTGCAGACGTACCCCAGCATTACGCTTATATAGAATCTGCCCCTCCTTCTTGTCATGTCCTACAAGCACAGCAGTATTTGAAGGCCAAGTCCATTTCTTCAGTCCTTACAAGTACGGGAAGAAGTCCCCTCCCGCCACGAACTTGATACAGCAGTGACATGTGGGCACAGGCAGTTCTTCCAAGCTTACACAAGGATGATTCCTCCCCATCATCAGAACTATACATACAAACAGTGGCTCCTGTGAGACCTCAACCAAAGTGCCTGCAACTGTAAATGAACCAATTCAGAATAATGTTGACTTTCACACTGCTGATTTCATATTAGATTAAGAAAAGACACCCATCCAAAAAGCTTCCATTAAAATCAAAGCATTAGCTATATACTCACTAGGAACTGGGCTCAGATCTCATAACTATTGAAGTCATCCCACTGCACATACAGGAGACCTGAGAGACATGCCTTGGTAAATCCTGCTAAATCCCTTAAGTGCTATGCTTGCTTAGCATATCCCAAGACAGAGCTGGGCTTACAGGACGTATGTTGGGCCAATCTTCAGGTGCTCTTGTTGGATGGAAACCATGGCAACCAGGTTTAAGCTGATCCAGACTGCAGCCGCACAGCCTGGTCACAAAGGAAGTGATCTGAGTGGGTGGGATAGTTACAGAGAGCTGCTATGCCAAAGCATTTCTTTTCTGTAATCTCCTACTTCCCTACTGCTGATTCATGCTGATACATAATGGTGTACTGCCTCTATATGACCTGTGCTGGCCTTGTTAGGCATGGACTTTTGTCCTGTCATCAGAACCAGTTCACCTATCCAAACCACCCATTCTGGTTAGACTGCAAGTTCAGTGGGTGTTGTTGCTCATTATATGGCCAAGTGGCCTTCTAACTGCACCATTGGGCTGCCAGATTGTTTTGCAGTTTATGGATTATGCAGTTTTCCCACACAGCTAATCAGAGATTTTTAAAACCCCAGTGCATCCTTGTGACAGAAGAATCCAGTAACCATTTGGCTGTTTGGGGCTAATGCTTGTACGTGCTACAGCCCATCTGCTGTTTTGTGAATCAGCAGGCTTCTCTGAAACAAATAGGAGCATGGCTGTTTTTCATGTTTACAACTTTAAAATTTCCTTAATGTGGGAAACAGCTGTGGTGTGCACAAGTGATGCCTCAAACTCAAGCAGCAGCTTACAGCAGAGGACCAAACTGATAACTGTTACAGATCCTATCATTGGTCCCTGTATTTCTAACAAATCTGGTATTACTACAGTGATCATGCAACACACATGTCCAGCAGGAAAAAAGCATACTATATAGTACAGGGGTGACCAAACTTGCTTAATGTAAGAACCACATAGAATAAACATCAGGTGTTTGAGAGCCGCAAGACATGATGCATTGAAGAGGTGGGTTTGGGGGAGTGTCCTGAAAGTGACATCACAGGAAGGGGTGGCGTTTTGATGCAGTATGCTAGAAGTGACATCATCAGAAGGGGTGAAGAGCCATCACCTGAGCTTTGACAAAAGTGATGTCATATCCTTGCTAGGCTTCACCCCCAAAGTCCCCAGGTATTTTCTGAGTCAGACCTGGCAACCCTAACATTTTTACTGAAAATATGAAACATGGAAAGAGGGAAGAAAGGAAAGAAGGAAAAGGGAGGGAAATACATAGAAAGAAAGGAGGGGAGGGAAATAAACTAAAATGTATGGCCATGGCAATACTCAGAGACCACCGGGAGCTGCACAATATGTCTAGAAGAGCCACATGTGGCTCCCGAGCCGCAGTTTGGCCACCCCTGATATAGTACGTTTTCCCCCAAAGCTGTCATCCCAAAGCTTGTCCCTTTCATTTATACCATAAGACTATATGCATGCGGTAAGGAAAGGCATATTTTTACACAAACTGAATGAAAATAAAATCTGATCTAAGATGAATGGCTTGGAGAGGTGGCTCCCGACTCTAAGCACATTCCATTTAATTAATTTCCAAGGCCACCACGTGTCACAATCAGGATTCTCCTCAAAACTGCCCTTTTACTGCCACCTGCTGGTTAAGATGCTCTGACAAGCTGTTGAGTTATTTGGTTTTGTTGTACAACATTCTTTGCGGCATTCTAGAAATTTATTATCGAGGTTTGAAATGTAGAGTTCTTGCTATCAGATTAATCTTTCTCTCACACACAACCATTAGGGAATCTCTCCATTATTTGAGAATAGTACAATCATGCATAACTGGCTTTCATATCCAGAATTATGTATCAGCAGCCATTCAATTTCAGTCCAAGGTCCATGTAGACCATTAACTGTCTCTTCACATTTCTGCAAAATTGTGCTTCATCTAATACTGGCCATATCCAGATGTTTCTGAGGAATAGCATACTTTTAAAATCCTTGAAACATTTTAAAATTACTTTTTACTTGTTTGAGATAGATCAAAATAGTACATAGCTATGAGGTTCCCACATCCTTAAACAGGAGAAATGGCACCAAAGGTGTTTTATTAAAAATCCAAAAAAACCCTATTTACTTTAGTTCAGGTGAAATCAAGGGTTGAAAATTTCTGAGGTAATTCAACCTCTCTCTTTCTCTGAGGTAAAATCAAAACATGCACAGACTCCAGTTCTTATGCTCTTCACAGATACTTAAAGGCTTCTATTTTGAGGCTTTGGTTCCCTTGTTTTTCTCCAAGCACGCTACTATATATTTTTTAGTATTCTTCTTCTGGAGTTAGGAACACTGGTACCCACTTTCTAATATCCCAATCCCCTTCTCTTCCCACGTCAGTGCTTTCCTTCAGTTCAATCTGAAGGTCTCCACAGGAAGTTTCAAACCACACCCAACTAGGGCTCTGTTCACTCTCCAGAGCTACCTCCCTGTTTGACTGGGTAGGGAACATTTCCTCTCCTTAGAAGATCTATCCCCTTTCTTTGGCCCATTTAGGAGCCTGCACCTACTTCTCAAACCTCCTTGCCCACTTTCTGCCGTTCTTCTGCGTGTTAAAACTGCTCTCCTATGCAATCCATCACAATGGCATTCTGAAATTTGCCTTTATTTTCCTTTGTAAAAGAAGTCAATTTATTACTTAAGTACTGGTATAATGCTTTCAAAGTCCTTTACATGCATTATCTTGTAACCTGGACAACAATCCTCTAAGGCTAGTATGTGCCACAACTGTCATGTTTGGGGAAGTAAAAACTGAAATGAAGACATGCACATCACTAGAAAACCACAAGGCCCACGCTGTCTCCCCCAACCATCCCTCTCCCACTTCCCAGGAAACTCGATGGTACAGAGTTCAACAGGTCCAGAAGAGAGGAGGAGGCAGATGGGTCAGGCAAGAGAAGACGAACTAGGGAAAGGAGGGGCACGTGCAAGACTGAGTGTAATGGGAAGGACAAAAAGGCTGGATCCCGCCCCCCCCAAGTTAAGTTTCACTAGAATTTCAACAGAATTATTTGGAGGGAGGAGTACGTTTATTATTTCAAATATTTCTATTCCACTTTTCCTTGTGGCTCAAGGTAGCTTACAAATTACAATTTTAAACAGCATAATTCAAAACATAACAATCCCCCCTTTCCATATAAAATACTTGAATTTATACACTGTTAAAAGCCCTAGCAAATAACTTGGCCCTGCAGCATCACCTGAAATTTCTGGTGAAGCCCCCTCCCCAGGAGCCCATTCCATAGAGTAGAAGCAACAATGGAGAAGGAATGGGTTCTGGTTGATGCCAGGTGGGCCACCTTGAGTGGCATAACAGCTGGTAGCTAGCAGCCTGAGGCCTATAGTTGGCACACATAAGGGACGAGATGGTCCTCTTGATAAGTTTGTCCTAGGCTGTGTCAAGGCACAGTTGTGATCGCTTAAATTTCCTTGAGACCAATGTTACCCTTCAATCTGTAGGTCAGTACTGACTCATAAACAACTAGAACCAGCCCACCCAGGACATTCAAACACAATGCCTTGTAACCAGAGAACAAAATGGGGTGAAGGCTGAGGCTAACTGATTTATAACCCTGGTCATTATAAGCTAGCCCCCAGTGATTTTGCCAAATTACAGATTACAAGCATACTTCACCTTTCAGTCTGGGGTTGAGGTTTTTTAGAGAGAGCTTGTAACTTCTGTCTAATAGAAGTTTTAAGGACCATCATGTGTGCAGTCATCATTGACTCGGACCAGGTTAGGACATGCTGAGGACCTACAGTATGTCAAGTTTAAAAGGCCCCATAGCATTCCCCCCCAATGTGTATTAGTAAAATTTTGTAAATTATTTTGTATTTAGAGGCCCTAAACTGTAGCTTACTTGTAACTCTGGCTCTGATTACTGGTGAAACACATAAGGACAGCTTCAGGTCTCTACTACAATCATGTATACATGTTATCAAGAGGCAGTATCTAAATCACCATATATTCATACAGAAAGATAGTACAGAAAAAGATCCTTTTACAAAAAATCCTCAGGCTGTAGCAAAGGTAAATTAGTTAAATTGCCATTCCATCACACACACCCTACATTTAAATGGAAGGAAAATTATTTGAGCTGTATTCACTTGCATGCTGATATGGTGAGTGTTGAGCAATCACCATGTAAAATGCAGAACGCAGTTCACATGGGATAGTGAACACACATACCTGTGGTGGTGGAGAGTGCCCTCAAGTCATAGCTGACTTATGGCAACCCTTAGTGGGGTTTTCATGGCAAAAGACTAACAGAGGTAGTTTGCCATTGCCTGTCTTTGCAACCCTGGTTTTCATTGGAGGTCTTCCATCCACTTACTAACCAAGGCTGACCCTATTTAGCTTAGATCTGATGAGATCAGACTCACCTAGGCTATCCAGGCCAGGGCACAGTCTACTGGCACATGTGTACATTTGTTAGTAACAGAAACAATGTGCAGTCAGTTTACAAAGCAAAGCAGAGACCTGGGGTTGGTATCACATCATCAGCTGTACATGCATTGAATGCAATACAAGAATTATGCAATACCACACATGTTTAAAAATGAAGTATACACTGTACATGGATTGCACATGTGTTCACTATAACCTATGAACAGGACTAGCAAAATGGGAATCCAGGGAACATCTGTGTTACTCTAGCCATCTTCTATGGGGGAAAGTCAAGTTGTGGACACTGAAAGGTGGTTCCATTGTTGAGGACAGAAGGCAAGTGGCACTCTCTGCACTGCATTCTCATGTGTGGCTGTGTTCAAGTGTGTAGTGCTTTATCCCTACTGCCCACTCCCCCAACTGGTGAGTGGCAGCAAACATCAGGATGGTAAACTTTCCATTTGCTAAGGTTGTACTCCATGGATCTTTCAAAAGATTTCACAGGCCTCCCCTCCCTTTGCATCTTGGAGGTCAATTCGCAGCTGACTTATGGCAACCCCAGCAAGGGGTTTTATTTTTATTTATTTATGTCATTTATAGTCCACCTTTCTCACTGAGTTCAAGGCAGATTACATAGCGTGATATTAGCAGTCAATATCAAGGACGTTTCAATAAACGTCATAGAGTAAATAAATGCAAGTGTACAAAGACATAACATTAGGAAAATTCCAATACAGAGCTGAAGAAATGCTGAAACAGAACATAAGCAATTCAAGGACTGACATCAGACAACATAGAACTATCCAGAAACATCAAAGTAACAGGTAGTACATACTTAAAGCAACAGATTGTGTGTAAGGCAACATAGTGAAGCATCTTTTTGCAATCCTCTCTCTACAATACAGCCCTCTTTGAGATGGTTTGCCATTGCCTGCCTCTGCATAGAGACTTTGAACTTCCTTGGCGATCTTCCAGCCAAGTACTAAGCAGGGCAAACCCATGTCTTAAAGCAGGCAATTTTGCTATTTTTTTTAAAGTAAAGCTGCAGGGATGGTATTCCTACCCCCTTGACGTTTGCATTTAGCCAGTTATCCACAAAACTCTTCCCTGCTTCGGTGACACCAGCTCCTTGGTATTTCATGCTTCGAAGGGTTTTTCTGGTTCATTTGCAAACCCCTGCAGCCTTCTTGCACGGGAAGCTTTAAGCAATCTGTCTGCTAAGGGACGTGGTTTCGTCAGGTAAGCCAAAGAGGCTGTCAGATCTTTTTTGTTTTAAATCAGACCAAACTTATATGGAGCTTGGCTTAAGGCAGTCACCAGCCGTGTTGCACAGCACTCTTCGGCCAGCAAGAGAGACGTTCGACGTACGGTGGGCTGCCTCCCCACCCACACAGGCGGGCCACGACAAAGCGACGAAGTGCCGTGCCTGGGAACTGATGCGTTTCCCCTAACGGCGGCACCCCGGGGGCCTCCTCTTGCAAACTTCCAGCTCAGCAAGCAGAGGCGCGAGACCTTCAGGCTCAGAGAAAGTTGAGCGGGAAGGAGCGGGGGGGGGGGCAGTTCCAGCCTGGGCCGCGTTTCGTCCCGCCCCGCCTCGTCCCACCGTGCAGCCAGCCAAAGGGGGTGGGCGTCGGGCGGCCAAACCTGCAGCATCAGCAGTTCCTCTTTTGGACCGACTGAGGGTCTCGCAGAAAGCCCGGCAAGGCAGACAGGCGGCCGAGCGGGCGGGCGGGCTCGCTGATGGGGGGCGGCAGGAACTGCCCTCGTAGCCGCGGAGACGCTCCGCTTGCAGTTGCCTCCTGCCACTGGATGAGTCGCCAGGCCGGGGGTGGGAGGTGGGTGCTCCCCCTCCCTTTTGAGCTCCTTTCCCCGCTGCGGGCAGGCCGAGCACATGCGCGACCGGCCGCCGCCCTCGGTTCGAGGCCCGCGCTCTGCGCCACGCCCCCAACGGGGAACCTTTAACAATTAAACAGCACTTGAGCATTAAAGGCCGTAAAACTGCAATGGCTGCCTATCTATTTAATCCATGCTAACCAACAGAGTACGAGTCTTGCGTGCGTATTTTTGTAAGCAGCAATGCAAGACGTGGCCGTTATGCGGGATTGATAAGGGGTCTTTGGAGTGCCGCTAGAAGCCGTTTTGCGTGTTGTACCTTTTGTACACGTGTGTGTGTGGGGGGGGGGGGGCGCAATTGCTAATGCAAGGTAACCATTGTCGGTCAAACCTACTTTACAGCCAGTGTGGGTCATCTATAAAAAGAAATGTGGAGGCAAATCTAATCCCTGCCTGTAAAGATATTTTCACATACGTTCAATGTTTAGACATGTCCACTTGTTTGGGCGACGTAACCAAGCCGTAATCTTCAATGAGTGAAAAGTTGCAGCCCCTACCATGCCTTCCACTTGTTGGAAAGACATGCCTGAATGCCCGTTCAAATTCAAAAAGAGGAGTCCAGTAGCACCTTTAAGACTAACCAATTTTATTGTAGCATAAGCTTTTGAGAATCAAGTTCTCTTTGTCAGATGCATGATACAGAGACTGGTCAAATATAGAAGAGGAGGGAGGAGAAGGGGGGAGAGAGAAGAGGCAATTAGGGGGGGAGGGTGCAACCAAAACATTCCTTTGCTAGTATATGTAAACATCTCCTTTTGGTGTGTGGATCAGTTGGCTTCAAAGGAGTTTGCCCTGTTAGTTTGTAGCAGCCAAACAGCTAGACCATCCAATTCCAATGCAGTATGAGCCTTCGATAACCACAGCTCTCCTTTCCAGATGCATCTGACAAAGAGATCTGTGGTCCCCAAAAGCCCATGCCAGGTGCCACTGAGCTCCCCCAGACCCCGCCTCTGTAAAGGAAATCTGTTACCTGTGATAATGTGATAACCATTCATAGTCCCTATTCAGTCCCAGCTTGACAAAGTCAAATTTGCATATGAATTCCAGTTCAGCAGTCTCCCGTTGGATTTTGTTTTTGAAAGGTTTCTGTTTAACTACAGCGACCTTTAAGTCTTTGATGGAATGTCCTGGTAGATTGAAGTGTTCTCCCACTGGTTTCTGGACGTTTCCATTTCTAATGTCAGATTTGTGTCCATTTATTCTTTTGCGTAGAGGTTGGCTGGTTTGTCCAATGTACAGAGCAGAAGGACATTGTTGGCACAGGAGGGCATATATCAGATTGGAGGATGAGCAGCTGTAAGAGCCAGAGACAGTGTAGTTGATGCCATTGGGTCCTGTAATTGTATTCCCTGGGTAGATATAGGGGCAGAGCTGGCATCTGGGTCTGTTGCAGGGCCTGGTACCTGTGCTGGTGACTCTGCTGGCCGATTCATGGTTGTGAGTGAGAAGTCGTTTAAGGTTGGGGGGCTGTCTGTAGGCAAGGAAAGGTCTTCCACCCAGGGCTTCTGAGAGAGAGGTATCATTTTCCAGGATGGGTTGTAGCTCACTGATGATACGTTGGATGGGTTTGAGCTGGGAGCTATAGGTGACAACCAGTGGTGTTCTGTTGTTAGTTCCTTTAGGTCTGTCCTGGAGCAGGCTGTTTCTGGGTACTAGTCTGGCCCTGTTGATTTGTTCCTTCACTTCATTTGGGTTGCACCCTCCCCCCCTTCTCCTCCCTCCTCTTCTATATTTGACCAGTCTCTGTATCATGCATCTGACGAAGAGAACTTGATTCTCGAAAGCTTATGCTACAATAAAATTGGTTAGTCTTAAAGGTGCTACTGGACTCTTTCTGATTTTGCTACCACAGACTAACACGGCTAACTCCTCTGCATCTATGTTCAAATTCATTCAGCTTAAAAAATCCACGACCTTTCTTTTTCACTCAACTTTAACCCACAAATGCTGTCACATAGCTGTTACTTGAATACTTGTAGCCAACATTTGGATTGGAATTACTTTTTGGGTTGTTTGGTAGATTACAGAAGTGGGGGAAGGTGCCTTGTATTGGGCTTGACAGTCTGCTAGAAGTAGGTATTCTTCAAAGGTGACATCATTATCATTAAACATTTGATTTATATACTGTCCTTCAGGACAACTTAACACCCACTCAGAGCGGTTTACAAAGTATGTCATTATTATCCCCACAACAAACACCCTGTGAGGTGGGTGGGGCTGAGAGAGCACCAAGAAGCTCTGACTGACCCAAGGTCACCCAGCTGGCTTCAAGTGGAGGAGTGGGGAATCAACCCCAGCTTTCCAAATTAGAGTCCCCTGCTCTTAATCACTACACCAAACTTCCAGATTATGTGCCATTGTGTGCTGTAAATAGCCTTTTAATTAATGATAAAGCTTCATTCCTAAAAAGAACTTGAGAATCAGTGCTATAGTAGCCAGATGCTAACTGTGGTGATGCTTGGCTCATTGCTGCTTGAATGGGAATGGTTGTTGTTTTTTTGGGTGCTAAATGGAGTCAATTCATACCTTGCTTTGAGATACTGTTTTCCAATTACAAGATGTCTATTGACTCCCAGTTGGGTGAGTACTTTTGCAAACAGGACCTTATTAAGTTTAAATATTTGCATAGGCTAACAGAGCTATTCATAAAACATCACCCACCGGCTGAAATTCTTTCTAATCTAGCAGCGTGCCTCTGGCTCTTAGGTACGCATTAGAATGAGTAAATTTGTCAGATTAAGAGAAACGGTAGTTTATTGATCCTTAAGTGGCTTTTGAATCAGATGTTTTTATGTACTGACCATAAAGAGCTGGTGTAATTGTTTATGTATTTGAATAACTGTTCTTGAGTGTAATCAGATTGATTCTTGGATGAGAAATAAAAACAGTTTTATTTAAGTTTATGATATTACAGATTTCAACCTTTTCATCTCTATTTACAGAATATATATACAGAGTCATAGATGCAGAGGAGTTAGCCATGTTAGTCTGTGGTAGCAAAATCAAAAAGAGTCCAGTAGCATCTTTAAGACTAACCAATTTTATTGTAGCATAAGCTTTCGAGAATCAAGTTCTCTTCGTCAGATGCCTGATACAGAGACTGGTCAAATACAGAAGAGGAGGAGAGAGAAGAGGCAATTAGGGGGAGGAAGGGGGAGGGAGCAATCAAAACATTCCTTTGCTAGTATATGTAAACATCTCCTTTTAGTGTGTGTATCAGTTGGCTTCAAAGGAGTTTGCCCTGTTAGTTTGTAGCAGCCAAACAGCTAGACCATCCAATTCCAATGCAGTATGCGCCTTCGATAACCACAGCTCTTCCTGCCAGATGCATCTGACAAAGAGATCTGTGGTTCCCGAAAGCCCACGCCAGGTGCCACTGAGCTCCCCCAGACCCCACCTCTGTAAAGGAAATCTGTCCCTAGGGACTATGAATGGTTATCACATTACCACAGGTAACAGATTTCCTTTACAGAGGTGGGGTCTGGGGTAGCTCAGTGGCACCTGTCGTGGGCTTTCAGGAACCACAGATCTCTTTGTCAGATATACAGAATGAATTGTTTAGCACCTAATGGATATACAGAATGAATTGTTTAGCACCTAATGGATTGAATAATGAAATTAACTTTACAGCATTTTTGTAATTATACCTGACAATCAAAGTTGAATGTGTGTATTGTCGCTTTAAGAAGTGTTGACATTACGGAATAAAAGGGGTAAGGCACCACAGACAAGCACCTGCTTGGAATTAGCGTTAATTGCAGAGGGAAAGTGTCGGGATGATCCGATTCACTAAGAGATTTTGACTGCTATGTAAGTAGACCATTAACAATTGCTTTGTAAATATAAAATGCGGCTTTGATATTGATATTGAATTGAAATAAAATATAACATCTTTATGACAGAGGCCGAGAAGGGTTACCGAAACGAGCAATTGTAGCTGGCCGGCTCGTTGCCACCTGTCGGGAGACCCCGCTGGGGACTCCGGTTTGCATCACATTGCATCAGCCGCTTTGCCATTGTCACTATCCATCGGGAGACCCCACTGTGAGCTCCAGCGTGGACTATGCATACTCAGCTGTCTGTGACATTTTCATAGTAATTTACAATTGCTTAGAATTTATTTTACGTCTACTACAGCAAGATATATATGGACTATTGGGTCTAATTTCGGAGTGGATGGAATTTAGCCACGCTCTTATCTTGGACTGACCGTTTATCAGCGTGTGGTATAATTACTGCACTGTTCAATTTTGTATCATGATTCTTATGGTATATATATTTATAGAATGAGATTGTTATTGTGATTAAAGTTTTTTGATATTTCGTTACTGCTAGTGTTAGGTTCCTGGGTTATCCCTTGGTGACTTAGTTGATTTGGAACCAATCCCATTTTTTGTGTGGTACTGAACACTCCACCACAGAACACTGTAAAGTAACCACATTCTTGGTAGTCTATGCCACAGAAATCTCTGAATAATCATTTTCCAGAAATCCCTGTACTGGCTGCCTTTTTACTATAATCCTAGTTTCTGCTGGACCAGTTATACATCATAATACATTACTAACATTGAATGGACTCCTTGTTCAGAAAATTTTTAGAGTGTTACTAAGTAACTGTCTAGAACAGATGTAAGTTTTGCAAAGTGATAGCTAAGAGATGGGCATGAACCGGGAAAACGGTGATTCATGGTTCGTTAAAAGCGACAAACCACAAACCACCATGAATTTGCCCAGTTCGGAAACCGGTTTGTTCAGTTCATGGTTTGTCACTTCGGGACAGCCGCAGCACTTTTCTAGCTGTTTGCATTTGTGAATAGCAAGAAAAGTTTCAAATGTCCCGCTCCGGTGCTTTTTTCACCTGATCAGAGGGGGAGGAGGGAACCCCCTCCTCCCCCTCCCGTCGAGTAAAAAAGCAGGGCAGGAAGTTTGAAAGCAATACTTTTCTTGCCACTTGCTTTCAACACTGGCCACTTTTCAGCTGATGGGAGGGGGATCTCCCATCAGCTGAAAAAAGCAGCCAGCATTTGGAAGCAGTTTTTTCAGCTGAGGGGAGGATCAGCTGAAAAAAGCTTTTGAACCCTTCAGCTGAAAAAAGGAGGAGGGTTTGAAAGGAGCAATACCTTTCCTGCTGCGCAAGAAAAGTGTTTCTGCTTTCAAATGCCAGCAGGGGATCCCCCTCCCTTCAGCTGAAAAAGGCTACTTTCAAACTCCCACTGCTTTTTTTAGCTGAGAAGGAGAGGAGGGACCCCCCTCCCCTCAGCTGAAAAAAGCAGCAGGCTTTTGAAAGCAGCAACACTTTTATTGCTGCACAAGAAAAAGTATTGGTGCTTTCAAACGCTGGCAGCATTTTTCACCTGATGGGGGATCCCTCTCCCATCAGCTGAAAAGTGGCAGGAATTTGAAAGCAACATTTTTCTTGCCGTTCGCAAATGGCAAGAAAAGTGCTGCTTTGAGCTTCAGTAAACCCGAAGCGGGAAACCCAAGGGGGTGCACACCTCTAGTGACAAACCTAAAAACAAATGCCTAAACTTCGTTGTGGTTCGCCAGAAATGGGCTCTGGATCGCAAACCACCAACAAGCTTGGTTCATGACAAACTTTGGTTCGTATTTTGGTTTGTGGCCATCTCTAGTGATAGTGTATGAAGAATGCCATTCTAAACTAAATCTTTCCCTTGATCCCTGTCTTCCTCAGCATGAAAATTATGCTTTAAAAAGATACTTACAGCCTGGCTGCTCATTTACCGAGTGCTTAACAAGCTATGCTTACTGCATGGAAAAAGTATTTATTAAATAACTTCAGAAAATGTGGGTGGTTCTTCCTTCCTAAAGAGAGAGTGAACTGCAGGATTTGAGTCCAGCGGTACCTTAGAGACCAGTGAGATTTTCAGAGTGTAAGCTTTTGAGAGTCAGAGCTCCCTTCTTCAGACACGTGTCACCCTAGGCCTCCAATTAATTATACATATAAAGCTATTTGTCCCTGCCAAATTTTAATCTACATGTGAAAAAGGCTTGCACAATTCCACTTCTAAAGAAAAATGTTAAAGATGCAAGGACAGAAGAAAACCCACACTTCAATATTATGCATCTTTGGTGGTATGCTGGCTTGTACCACCATACCTTTCATATGTGATGGAGATCTTGCATTTATATGACTCTTACAATTCCAAGCTAGACCTAAAGCAAGAAGTGACTGGCAGAGTCACAGTGACCCCATATTCAGATTTTATTTTTATTTATTTTATATTTGCTGTCTACATGGAATTTGGGCAAGGTAGATTTCAAGGAAAACTACTGCATAGACCTTCTGTTGCCTCCGCAGTGCCATCAAGAACAAGATCTACACACAGAATCAGCTGTGTGTGGAAGCAGTCCACAACTGGGCTATCTGACCAGAAATAACAAAATGCTTTAGAGCTTACCTGGATCACAGGCCTCCAGTTATTTATATATACAAATCTACTTGACCTGGCCATATTTTAATCTATATATGAAGAAAGTTTGCACCAATTCACTTCTAAGGAAAAGAAAAAAGTTAAAGGTGTAAGGAACAAAAGAAACCACCACAATTTAATGTTATGCTTCTTTGTGGAGTTTTTATGTGTGACATGCCTGAAGTCTAGCTGCATTTTAAAAAATCATGTATTCAGACAGGATGAAGTCCATTATTACTAGCTAATGCTAATTTTACTATGGATGTTGACCACATTAGTAACAAATATCTCACAAACAAAAAAAACTACACAGAAATATGGAACAATGGCATATATTATCATTACTCTATTACAGTGATACTTGGTGGCTCAGGAGCTGTATGCGGCTCTTTGACATACATCTGTAGCTCTTCTGAGTACTGTTCCCCATAACACTTACCCCACGTTCCAGGAAAACGGGCAATTTCTTTTGAAATAGGAATAATTTAATCATTATTATGGGCCCAGGGTAAAAAAAATTATTTTTGAAACACAAGACAACTTGCCCACAACAATTCTATTAAGGCTGTGCAGATGTAGGGGAGGCGGGGTCAACATATGCAGTTGAATAAGGTGGAAGAATGGGGCACACCACTGTTGAATAGTAGCTCATTAAAAAGCATTCACAGTAGTGGTGAATGGTAACTAGGTGATTAAAAGGACTATATTATGTATTGTTTGTGCATATCAGTGGTGGTGTGCAAAGCATACAGTAGTCATGTAGTTCTTTGGTTGATGGGAACTGGGAGTGTGGCTCCATGACCCACCAAGAATGTACCACTGCTCTATAATTTTACATGGTGTTTTACTAATTATTATTACCTGCAGATAAAGTGGGTTATTATCAAAGCAGAAGCCAGTAAACTGAATCAAGAGGTGCATTTCTTTCAGAAAGCATATTTTAAGTATGTTTAATGTGTTGCATTTCATCTTGTGTTTAAACATGTTTGTATTTACAACAGGTCAACTTAAATCTTAGCACAACAAAAAGTCAATAAAACCACAGTTCTCAACAATGAGCCCCACATACCTTTGCCTAAAGAACATAAGATAGCCACAGCTGTGCTTTAATCCTCCCTGCAGTGAACAATCAGACACTCCATCTGTTGTTCTGTATAAAACTGCTGGACACTAACAGCAGAGGGGCTTGCAGTCCCTCACATTCTTGTCAGGACTGTTAGCTCCAGTTATGGCTTTACTGCACTGGATAAAACTATGGCAGATGTTCCTTCAAACACATATATTTAACTAATGGCACATATAGCTATAGAATTACCAATCAATGCCTGCAATTGTTTCTCAGGTAAAACATGATTTAACAGAAAAAGGTCAGGTTGTGTACTTTGAGAGAGAACCAGATTCTGTCTGAAAACCAGATTAACATAAGTACTGCTTGGTGTTCTCTGTGTGCATGTGCGTCCACACGGGTGTGTTTGTTTGTTGTAAATTACTGTATAATGAGGGAATGTAATGCTGGTTCCAGTTCTACAGTCTTGTTAATACTCCATCTTTCACATTCCTTCCTATGGGACTGGCAGGACAAGTTCTAATCAACAGTCCTCTTGAGCATGATAAAGGAAAGCATAAACGTACCAGATGTACCAGTCTTTCCAGTTTAGAAAGCTAAGAGTGCCTGTCACAGTACGTGCTGTTTTGTCCTTTTTAAAATGGTTCATATTCATTCACTTAAGCCAGTGAACTTTCTTCCCCCCAAAGTAGTTTTTAGAGAAAGGAGCAAGTTTTACCAAAATAAAAAAAATAGGAGTCCCAGCTTTCACGAAGTACCTGCCAAGAAAGAAAGAAAAGTTACCATCTTCTCCATTCAAGCGAATTATATTTCACATTGTACATCCCTATCCCATCGTACTTTATCGCAACACCCTTCCCACCTTCTGACTAGGATAAAAAGACTCATTCCTACTCATATCTGACAAAGGGAGCTTGAATCTCAAAAACTTACAACCTGGAAACTGTTGGTTTTTAAGGTGCCACTGGACTTGAACCTTGCTTGTCTACTGCAGACCAACACAGCTACTTGCCTGAAACCATCTTCTCCCTTGCTTATTCAAATGTTAACTTCAAGAAAGTCTTAACAACTGTTCTTGTGTATGGATATTTTGTTACCCTACAATCAATGTCTATTTTTTGTTTTTAACGGCAGAAATTACTGTTACATCAAACGTTAGACTTGCAGCGCTCTCTGAACTCTTAGTAGGACAGAAATATAAACAATCTCATCCGAATGTCCACTATGTAGCATCCTGAAGATCAAGTAGGCGCACCCTGCGAGTTAATTTAGCTTTAGTACCTGATTTACAACAAAAATACAAGCAGCTTGCCAGTACGGGGGTGTTAATCTAAAGGGATATCAAACAGGCCTTTAAATATCAAACTGGACTTAAATTCACCTTCTGACTTCAGCCCTGGGCAAACTAATCTCAGGAAGAAGAGACCATAAAAGAGACCTGGGCACTGCCATTTTCTAACTGTCATACTGATATGGAGGAATTTATTCTTTTCTAGCCTTTGGTGGCATCATAAAATTGGGGATCCACAGGTGATATGACTAAAGCTTTGACGATGCTATGGTGCCTAGAGAGGCTGATCCTAACTTGGGGGGGCAGGGAATCTACCTGTTGGAAAAAAGGTTTAAAAATATCTGCAGTCTGTTGTGGCATGTGGTTCATCTTGAATAGGTGGAAGAGTTAGGAGAGAGGCTTCTCTCTACCTCCTGACTCTCCAAAGGATGTGCACCCATCCTGAGGGATGCTAAGATATCTTTACTAACTCAAGTGCTGTACCTAGACATTCAGCTGATAGCCACAGTGTGCTATAACTTCCTATATATTGTGTACTCTCTGTCTTTTATATTCCAATGTGGTACAATAAAAATCTTCCTTTGGTTAAGAACAAAGCTGTAATTCCAATAATTAAATCTCATAAAGTCCCAACGAGCTTAACCTGTCCCATTGCGTCATTGTTCTTTCCATATTGGAGGCTAAAATTGCGGAAAAAGATATTGATAATATAACGGCCTGAAGAAGGTAGTGGGTTGAAACGAGTGAAAGTGAAGGAGACTGGTTAAGCTCGTCACCGCGGATATTGCCCTTGTCGTGGACACTGCTTTCAGTGAATTTAGTAGCCACAATTAGCTAATTGTGGCATTGCTGCTACCATCGATAATCCATGGACAGTTTGTTTGTAATTACAACCCGCATTAGCGGTAGATATTGAACTTATCCCGCATCAATGAAAGTCATATCGAACCGGATTTCACACTGGATGTTGGTTCTGTATTCTATTGGTCTGTAATTTGGGCGCTATGGTTCTGTAAGTTTGGGACTTTATGAGATTTAATTATTGGAATTACACTGTATAAACTGTGTGTGGTTGTGACTTCCTTGCGTGTGGTTGTGCGCTCCCTTGGTCTTGTGTATTCTAGGAAGTGGTTCCCTGTTGGTGGTAAGAACAAAGCTGTGTCAAAAGGTGTCCTCAACCCACTGGTTTAACTGCTCATTCATTTGCTAGTATTTTGTGCATGTTCAGAGGTTCAACAGTTTAAAAAATGGCTAGTGGGGGTTTGAACCTATACATTTGGTAGTGGTAGGGAATGAAGGGAAATATAAACAGGATGCAATGAAGGAAAACTATACTTTATCCAGTTAGGTAACTGCCAGTCTAGGGCTAGCCCCATCACAAGACAGACTGAGATTAATCAACTATTCCATTTTTTAAACATTTGCAATTTTATGTATAAGAAGCTGTTATATTCTACATGATGTACTTATTACCATCGGGACCTGCTAAATTCAAATGAGATTACCCTTACGTAAAGCAGCCCTCTGATTGACGAGTATGTGAACCCTGCTCCCCTGGTACTTGTTAACATACAGCTTCCAGCTCAGCATCTCACCTTTGGTGTTGCAATGCTTGCAACAATGTGGACTGGGTGCATATCTGGTATATCTCTTCTCTTTCCTCATCCTCATAATAAAGCTAGGCAAAGTAAAGTGGGAAAAACAGATTAACATATACCAGCAACATACCTTAAGACTTGCTTAAGACTTTCATCTGGGTCATTCAGTGGAACATCTGCAGCTTTGCTTGTTTTGGACAGCATAAAATTTGAAAGATTTTTGGATGTGACTAATTAACATCATTAGTTTGTCACTGCTGTTTATTTTGGTTGGTTTGTGGATCTGGTAATAAACCAGCAGAAGGTATATGGGTTGGGAATCAACTGAAGTTTCCAAGCTGTTGCCTCAACGTGGAGTGCATTACAATAATTGATCCTTCAGGGTACTGTAGCAGCATATTGATCCAGGGTACTGGATCAGTGTGGCTAGGTCAAGTGGGTCAAGAAAGAGGTAACTTCTGAGATGCATACAGTTTGAAAAAAGCATTTTTATCTACTAACCAAACACCCAAGCTCTTAACAGTCTGATAAAGTAAGCCTCACCCCATCATCCAAAACGCCACCCTTGCCAACCAGCATCAGAAAACAGGTGGTGCAGCTCTTCCCGTGAGGCATGCCTCTTACTTACTGTTGAAATCTATGTAACAGGCAATTTTTTGATAGGAAATGTTTCCAACAAACTACTATTGCTTCTTCATATTTTACTGAGTGACAATTGAAGACTTGGAACTATTTTTTTTAAAAAAGCCAAACCAATTCTACAAAGATCTCTACCAAATGTTATTAATGAAATTGTATCACAGCCAAACATCAGAAGCATTCCTAGAATGCTCTCTGGAGCAACTCCTTCCAAGACTGATATTTTTGATATACAGGAAATACACTGATAACAAAGGGGAAGTTTCCTAAGATCTTAACAGCTGACTTAATGTGGCAGTTTTTCACACCATGATACTGTCCTTAAAGCCTTGATTATAAAGTTCATAGAACTGCCATTTTTTAAATCAAGTGCCATTAATGTGCCAGGCATAGTATAAACACAGAATTGAAGATGCATTCTTTCCTGTAAAAGGCTTGATCTACCCAAGGCAAAGGAGAAGGAAAAAGCAAAGAGGAGCACAAGACAAGCTAGAGGTTAAACAAACAAAAAAACTCCAACCTCCATAATAAACTTGAAAATGTGCTTTTTATAATTAAGTAAAAGTACTTTTCAAACATCAGCTAGACAAATGCCAGTTTCAAGACAGTGCAATTTCCTACCTCTAGTTGACTAGGATAATATTTTCTTTCTGTATCCCAAGGAGGCAGCTCTTCAAACATGACCATTAAATGTTCAATAAATCTGAAACAGATGTCACATTATGTAACACCCCTATAGCCACATCATAACCCTCCCATTAGCATTGTATTGATACTTTAGCAACTATTAGTACAAAATTTAAGATATACTACTGTAATACATTCAACTCAACCTAATGTTAAAAAACCAACACTGTATTTACATTCTTGAATTCTTTAATAGACATGTTAAGGGCAAGATTGTAAAGCCATTCTCCTTTAGTTGTAATCAACTAGTCCAAAATAGTTTTCCTATCATATTATCCCCACAGTCACTATTGTGGATGAGAATCACATAATGTAGACACACACTGAACTACTGGTAAACAAACTACCCAGGACAAAATGCTCAGTTAAGATGGGAGATCAAATTTAGTTCCTTATAACATCTCATGGCCCACCTCTCGTACCCATCCTCCCTCTGACTGTCATATTTCCTGGCCCCCTGCTGTACTGCAATGTTATTTCCACGCATTAACCTGCGACAACTTGAAGAACTAGCAAAACCCAAAGCTTCACACTGCCTAATGCGTCACAAAGTCCAATTCTCCATGGAGACATGTACACCTGGCCAGGTGTTAAGCTAGGAGTTAGAATTCCTCACCACAGGAACAGAACCCTGCATTCATCCTCCAGCACTGATTCAGTGCAGGCACTAGAGCTGTAATGGATACTGGGATGTATATAGTGCTCTTCCAGGACAATCTGACATACTGCTATTCCTTCAGGCTAGGGAGTGGGCTATCCCTTTCAGCAAACAGGGTTTGCTGTTTCTAGCCATATAGAGGCAGTCCATATCCCATCAGAGCCTCGGCATGTACAAGCAGTTCTCAGAAGGGGAAGCATGTTGGAAGTCACTCTTTTTATGATGTTTGGCGTGGCATCATTTTTTTAAAAAAACAAACCTGGATTCCTCATGAAAAGCAGAAATTAAATCACTCTGCCCATGCTCAGGATACAAGAACAACACTGGCCAGGAAAGGCTGCCATTTTCGTCTAGACAGACCTTGGCACCAATAGCACTCTCTGAGTTAAATCCATCTAAAGACATCTCAGCCAGGCTTGCTGATATTACATTGCCATCCTTAGAAGATACTGGTGATAATTTGATATTGCGATCCTGTATCAGAAGAATGAAAAAGGGGGGAAACACACATACACTTTTTAGACAAGGACCTATGCATCTAAAGACACACATATTTCAACTGGTCTTTTTAAATAAAATAATGCTACCTCGATGGCTTTGAATAAAGAATCTTTCTGAGCCTGTTCCTTCTTCTCTTGCAGTCTGGCTTTTCTCAAATCTCTCTCTTTAGTACGCTGCAAAAGAGGCAAAGATACATTATAACAATGAAAATCAATGACCCCCCCCCACTCCCCACCTCAAAAAAACGATACAGTATTCACAGTGGAGTCCACCCCGCCTAACCTTTAGTCGGTCAGCTTTAGCTCTTGTTTCTAGGAGTTTCTTTTCTTTTGGATCTATTCTTAGTCCCTCCTCACACCACATCATGGCTTCAGAGAAATGCTGAAGTTCCAAATGGCACAGGGCTCCTGGAAAAGTAACAAAGAACTTTAGAACATGTCAGAATATACACATTATCAGCAGGATACAATGCAGAGGTGTTAACTGTCACCTTTCTGGTAACAGAAGCAGATGGTCTCCTATCTTCCCCTTTCCTCCAACAGTCTTAGAGCCAAGCTACAAGTGACGCCTTACACAGGTTGGACACTTGTCAGCTTCCCTCAAGTTTTCATGGGAAATGTAGGCATCCTGGCTTTACAGCTTGGCTTCCCATTACAGCTGCAAGACCAGGATGCCTACATTTCCCACCAAAACTTGAGGGAAGCTGACAAGTGTCCAACCTGTGTCAGGCATCACTTGTAGCTTAGCTCTTAGACACCTGAAAAGGCTATAATCAGGCACTGGGAACGTGCACGGACAAAAAAGAAACCCCTGTAGGATGCGGGAAAACTGCAGTGAGGAGCTGTGCTATGAGGGGGAGATTATCCTTTTTCCTTGTATCTCATATGCTTAATTAGGCTTATTAGCTTTAAGAAGGCAAACAATGGTTAGATGATTTATGCTGGTTGGTATCTTTGCAATCTAAGAGCAAAAGCAGAAAATGGAACAATGAAGACAAAGAGAGTTGGGACAACTTGCTTGTCACAGACCTATTCTAAAGAACATCCCTTCCAGATTCCTATGTTTCTGCTGTCTGCTTTCTGTTTATTAAAAGTAGGCAAAAGTATACTCTAACTTGTAGTAAATTATGTTATTATTTAATTATTTTGCTTATTTATACCCCACCTTTCTCACTCAGACTCAAGGCACATTACAGAGTTCAAAAGATTTCATAACATTTTGAAAACTTTTCTCTTGAACAGCTTCCCTTAAAGCCCACCATTTTTTCACTGTTAAACAAAGTAAACAGTATTTCTTGCTGTTACTGATATCAGCAGCACCACCATTTACCACTGTTGCCACAAAACCCAGCAGACTGTCTCACCTCTTACAACTGCTTTGAGGTGGTTGGATTTGAGCTTTCTTGCTGCAATAACATCACTGAGAGCAGATCGATAGTTGCCTAAACAAACCACAACAAGAAAATGTAGATCATTATATTTTTAAAACGTTATCTATACAGAGAGGTACGAGGACAAGATTATTTCCTAAGAATAATTAGACCATACTATCACAAAAGACAGAAGATTCAAATGTTTGACAAAAGTCATTCAATTAAAGAGAGCAATAAAAAGTAGAGGTAATACTACAAATATGGTATGAGATTCACCAACTACCTGCAATTCCTATACTACTTATATTTTGTGGCTATAGAAAGCTCTGTGAGAAAATACCTCCATCTCTTTAATGAGTTAATGCTTTAGGACTGGAATAGTGGAATGGCGGGCTTTTGGAGTCCAGTATCTTAACCTCAGATTAGTCAGTTTACCTTGGAACACACTTGGGTTGGACTCTAAAAAGGTGCTGTCCCTGTGTCTGTGTGCACACACACCTGTGTGTCTGCAAGGACTTGCAGGTGGCTACAATACACTCAGCTGTTAGTGTCCATGTTGAAGCTGATCTGAAGAAGCTGTATGTTCCTTTTAGTTAGTAACTATTCTTTGTGTCTTTGTTTTCATTAGCATGTATCTTAGTCTTGTCCCTGTATAACAAAAGTTATGCTTTTTGAAGTAACAAAGTTATTTTAGTTAGGGTATTGCCTTGATTCATCTTGTATGCCCAAACTGCTTGTCAGCACTATTACATACCCATTGGAAGCAACTGTACACCTGGGCAGCTGCTCAGTCACAAGGGCAGGCTCTCAACACAAGGGGTGGGGGAGATACTCAGGGTTGGTGGAAAGCAACAAAGACAGACTCCAGCATCCCACTTTGCAGAGCACTGGAAATAAAAGGCCATGTGCTTCCCAACCTTCCAGGTGGTGCAATGTACCAGTGAGGGGTCTCACTGGGGGGGGGGGGGAGGGGGAGAGCTGGGGCAAGGGAAAGCATGATATCAACAAAGGTTTGTGTTAGTTGTCTGTATTACCTTAAGAAAATTTCTGTCTGCATATGTAAGAGTGATTTTTGGTTCTTAGAACATATTAAAAAATATCTGACCATAAACTGTAAGTGCATATACAGGAAAATTTTGCCACTTTGCATCAGAACATCCATGCAAATCTGCATCCCATTACTGGCACTCCATCACTTTCAATACACTTACTAAGATGTGCATTCTACTGAAAGTACTGAGGTGCTAGAAGAACATCTACACTGGGATGTGCATATAACCGGAGGAGGGGGGAGTGTAAACTAAGAATGTGAGTCTAAAGGATGTTATACTCCAAGGTCAAGCCCCACCCCCTATGTTTAAAGGCTTGGTAGCTGCCTGATGAACTCTCTTTGCTCATACTGGCTCTGTGGAAAGGTAGGTAACAGGTCCCAGGAGCTCAGCATGCATGATAGGAAATTCTCTTGTCTGTCAGCAGGCCATGTTCATTTAGCTTCAGCCAACAAAATTTCCTCATATTTCTTTTAAAACTTGAAGAGTCCTCTTTTGGGGGAGGGGAGGCTGAGGATGGGCCCCTTTCTTGGCCATCTGCCTCCCTTGCTTTTGGGCCTCAGGTTGAGTCTTCAGCCTATCCGGACCTTCCTGGCTGTAGCCTTGTACCTCTTAGCTACATTTGCAGGCAGCATGAGGGAAGCACACATGCACAAGCACCTACATACTTTTAGGGATTTGGGCTATGTGTTTTAAGCCACCATTTTAATGCCTATCTTTGGAGATTACAAGATAATCAAGAACCCCTTTCTGTTGTAACCTTTCTTCAATTTCCCACCGAATATAGTTGTACATGGGATATCCAGCTTTTGTAATAAGGGGTGTGATTTATTAAGAGGATGGGCAAATTGTGGTCCAAAGGTTAACTCTATCAGGCCTCAGTTGGTTCTATTGAACTTTAATAAATATATGATAATAGCTATGGTCATTATTTCAACTGTAAGATAACTGTTTTCAAATTGTAAGAAATACAGGCCACACTTTAAAGTTAATCTCTTTCTTAGTTTGTATGCAAACAGAGCCCTGTGGTGCAGAGTGGTAAGCTGCACTACTGCAGTTGAAGCTCTGCTCACGGCCTGAGTTCGATCCCAGCGGAAGCCAGGTTCAGGTAGCCGGCTCAGGGTTGACTCAATCTTCCATCCTTTTGAGGTTGGTAAAATGAGTACCCAGTTTCCTGGGGGTAAAGTGTAGATGACTGGGGAAGGCAATGGCAAACTACCCCATTAAAAGTCTGCCAAGAAAACATCGTGATGTGCAAGGACCGAGTCATTACTGAAGGTACCTTTACCTTTATACAAATATACATTTTGCATGAAATACTTCAGCACATGTGCAACGTAATTTGGAAGACTTTACTCTTTTATTATGGTGCCTAAACAGTTGTCTATGTGTTAAAACATGCTTATGGCTCTTGGACTATTGTCTGGAGAGTAGAGCACCCCCTGACAACATAGAAATTGTCCTTTTTGGTATTTTTATGTGTATTTTGGATTTTAAGATTTTATATGCTTATTAAAGTAACATTTAACAAAAATACATTGTGACTGTCACCGTACCAATTTTTTTTTTTAAAAAGGATATAAATTTAGAAAATAAAATGAAGTGATTCAATGGATAATTCCACTGGATTTCGAAACAATTCTTACTCCTTTTGGTTCCATTTTACAGACAAGGATGTGATTGTAGAGGTCTCTTAATTATTCCTTGAGTGTACTCAATAGACAAACTCTTGAATGCACACCAGCTTTTTTATATTTTTCTCTTCAGATATGAATATTTTAATATTTATCTCTTCAGATATGGCTATTTAGCAGCTACATGTTTGTTTTAAAAGTATTTCAAAATAAGTTTGTGATTGCTGATATACACAAGAAAGGTGGGAAACTTTGATGTTCTTTTTGCTACACAGGAAGACAACGTTTAATACATTACATTACCCAAATAAAACTGGGCTGCAGCTCTGTTAGTATGAAGCACTACATTCAATTCTTGGTCACTACATTTCTTGTTTAGTCCTTCTGTATATGATATCACAGCCTTCTTATAATCCTTTTCCTTGAAGTAATCATTGCCCTCGTTCTTATAGGTCTTTGCTTGCTCTGATCATAAAAATAAAAGAAACATCATCAACTTTAAAAAGGCAATCACTAGAAGACTCCTCTGCCCATTTACTTCAGCACCTGTAAAAGCCAGTGGCTACCAAAATAAAGAAGCCACACTACCTACAACAGTCAAATAAGAATGTTATTGGATTCTTGGAAAAAGTATTGAAGAACATTACAAGTTCTAGCCATTGTTTAAATTTATAACAGACAAGCAGAAACTATAAAAGGTACCTTCAAGAGTTTGCTCTTCATCAAAAATGATAGACTGAAGGCATGCCAGGTCAGGATTCTGCTCAGGATCTATTTCAGAGGGGGCTTTCTTCATGAACATTGGAATCTTCTCAAATTCCTACCAACAGGAAAAACGTAAAATAATGATGATAGAATTGTCCGTGCCTTGCTTACAACAGCTTTCAGTCATAATGATATCTATCAAATGCATGCAGCTCAAGTTTGCAGAGGAAGAAAAAGAATTCAAAACTCTTTTACAAAATGTACCGCTCATTTGAGTTTGAGTTATCTGAAGAATCTGCGGGGGGCGGCGAGGGGTGTGTGTGCTCACTATACATTTGATTTTGCCCTTGGTACTTTCTAAAGCCTCTATTCAGAGTCTTTGGCTGTCAAGGCAAGTAAGTCCATGATTACTATACGCTCTTGATACATTCAAAACTTATCCCTGTCATGTAAATGCAGACTCCCTTGTCTGTCTTCATTTACATATACAAAACAAACCCAACCCATAAAACTATCAAGACAGGAGGACTTCATGCACAGGCCTCCAGTTCCAGTAACTTATTCCCAAGACAGTAGGCAAGCCATTTCCTCCTCCTCAGGGCACATATCAAGATCATTTAAGGGCTGTTTCCAACTCACATTTTAAAACATAGTTAGATAAAAATGGTGTAAAGCTGAAGCCTTTGTCAGAATGACAATTTTACCACCACTTTTACTCACTGCTCTACTTCACCATTACTTAAATATTTAAGAAAGGAAATGTAACATCAGGAGCAACCTTTCACATGGATATTTAAACAGTCTGAATTTACAAAGCTATGAACAAGTGGAAGTTCCCATTTCTTTCAAGTCCAGTTACACGGAAAGTAGGATTTCTGATCCAAGGCAACATTTATGAATCAAAGGGCAGCAGAAAGTTCAGACTACTCAATCTGAAATAAAAAAGGCAGTCTTGTGTACACTTCCTGTAATCTCCAGGACTCTTGAGAGTCTGGGAATTCTTAACCCAACCAGATGATTATCAGCACAACCCTATGCAAACTTACTCCAGTCTAAACCCAACTGAGCTTACACTGGAGTAATTCTGTATAGGACTGCATTGTATGTGCATCACTTGGTCTCAACCATGCCCAGAAGTCGGTCAGGTTTCTATTTATGGATGTGTATGATGATTTGTGATGTTATTTAATGGTGAAAGCTGCAAGGCACACATTTTTGAGAGCCTGTCGTTTTTGTTGTCACTTCATATGCTTTGAACTTAAAAACAGAGTTCAAGGCTGGCCTGTCTCTCAAAATCTCTATTAATAACGGTGAGCATTTTAAAGGATTTTTACATCCACATTCTGAGCAACCTCACTTTGTAAAACAGATTAATATTATCATCATATTACATGAGGTAGAGGGAGCAGGCTTTGAGCCGACGGCTAGTTTAAGTTACCGAATGATTTCGCCGGAGAAATGAGATGTGAACTGGGGACCTCCCGTTTCACAACTCCCTACAACTCTTCCCCGTGCACTAGCCCCCATTAAGTCCTGTCGCACCTCCTCTCTCTTAGCTGGTCGCCCCGACTTGCCTCGGCATCTTTCTGGCCAGCATAATTTCAGGCTGCCCCTCGCACCGCTTCCCAATCCCAAGTCGCCGCTGCCTCCTCTCCCTCCGCCTTTGCGGCCGTCTCCTCAGAAGCTATGGCGCGGCTGCGGTGACGCACAGGGGCCTCCACAAGGCTCGTCTCCCCCGCCCGAAGCCCACCTGCTCCCAGGTCTCCGGGCTGAAGGCCCTCTCGTAGCGCTCGGGGCCCCGGAACTTGTCCAGGAAGGCGTCCAAGTCAGCCTCATGGTCGCCCTCATTCTCCGCCATACGGAATTCTCTTCTCTGGCCGCCGCAGCGAGCCGCCCTTCCGGAGGCGGCGCCGAGTGGGAAAGCGGCAGAGAAGGCGGCGACGGCGCTTCCCTCCTCGAAGAATCGCGAGGACAAGAGAACGCTGGCGGTAGCGCCTGTTGCGAGCCCAGCGTGTCGTAATCAGGGGGAAGTGGCTGAATGCCTTCCATTAGGGAGGAGACTCAGGGAGGAGACTCCATTCTCTCTCTCTCGAGGGTGATGTGAAAGAGCTCAAGGCCAGACTCTGGAGAGCCACTGTCTGCCAGAGTACACAATTATAAGCTTGATAGACCGGTGGTCTGCCTCAGTTTAAAGCAGCTTCATGTGGTTTTTTGACCCCAGTCTGCCAGGGAAGTTCACTGGTTGACCTTGGGCCAGTCATTCTCTCTGTCTAATCCACCGCACAGCATTATTGAGAGGATAAAATAGAGGAAAGAAGAATGATCCCGCAAGCAGCTTTGAGTCCCCATTGTGGAGAAAGCAGGTTATAAATAGCTAAACTAATAACAATAAATATCAATACCAAAGGCTTTCATTTTGGGTTGTCATAGCAAATTTTTATTTTAAACAATGAGAACTTTAAAATGCACATAACTGGCCCTTACTTACTCTGATTCGTATATTACCTGCACTTACCCCTATGAGCCCCTCTGGGGAGGGCGGGGTATAAATTGAATAAAATAAATAAATAAAATGATATCTTGAATGGTTCAGTCAAGAAATATGTAGCGGGCACTGGTCCTGAGCTGGATAGGCTTGGATAGCCTAGATGAGCCCACTCTCAGATCTCAGAAGCTAAACAGGGTTGGCTTTGGTTAGTAATTGGATGGGAGACCTCCAACAAAGACCAGGGTTGCAGAAGCAGGCAATGGGAAACCACATCCTTTAGTCTTTTGCCTTGAAAATCCCACCAGGAGTCACCATAAATCAGCTATAACTTGATGGCACTCTCCACCACCACCACATATGGCCCCTGACCTGGATGGCCATGGCTAGCCCAATCTTGTTGGATTTCTGAAGCTAAGCAGTGGTTGGCCTTGATTAGTACTTGGATGAGAGACCAACAAGGAAATCCCGGATCATTAGGCAGAGGCAGGCAATGGCAAACCACCTCTGAACATCTCTTGAAAACCCTACAGGGTCACATAAATTGGCTGCAACTTGAAAATCTTCTGCATCCCATCAATGGCCAGCACTATGACTAGGTACAGAGAAGGTCAGCAGATCTCTTGATCGATGTAAAATTAATTAAAGGTGGTCCTTTTATTATTCCAGGTAGCAGTGTCAGCTCTACTTATTCCACATCTGCCAGGGATCAGAGACATTATTGCTAAATTATGTACCCAACTTCCCTAGAGACTCTCACATGGTAGCCTTACAGAGTGGAATTTGACAGGAACAGGAAGCAAAAATCCCCAAGATTCAAGATAGGCTGTTGAAAGTAAAAGAGATCTAAATTATGATGAAATTAATGGCTTTCCATCAAAACAGTGATATATCCAGATTGGACTCATTATGGTCAGGAGTTGTACATAAGATGGAACGGGCAACAGAGTAGGTAGAAGTAAAATTAAGACCACTCAGTGTTAATATTCTTGATTTTGTCAATTGAACAGTATGTAATGGGTAAATCCTTTGACAGTGTACTTAGTCGGTATGTTTTTGTTTCTTTTCTGTTTTTTTGATGGTGTAGTTTACTAAATCTTTTCTTAATTTAAAAATAAATAAAATTATTAACAATTCTTTGGAAGCTTTCCATCCCCATTTCTTGTGTGCACACAAAAAACTACAAGAGGGAGATGGAGGAGAAAAGAGAACAGCACATTTCTTCCTGCACCCCACCCCCCCAAGACAGTTTCCCTATCTATTACACAGGATATATTGCCATTAAAAAGGGGACTTGTAGGACTAATGCACATAATCTAAAAACGGTGTTAAAAGGCCCTTTGTAAGCTGATCTGGCAAGAAGAAGCCCAACTGGATGCAATTTGTAGGAACCCGTGTTTTTTCATAGTCCAGTAACCAGGAAACTTGGTGATTCCTTTTGTGGATTTGTTTTACTTGCTGAGATTCAGTGCAAGAAAACTGACATTCACAATTCTTTGGTTATTTTGAAGAGCTGTATGTCAAGCTTCCTTGGGCCAGATGTTAATTTTTATTGGCTGATTTCCAGAGGTCAGTGACAGCAAAAAAATGGGAGGAACTGCTCCTGGTAGCAGTGGCATTACAGTGCTTGGAATTCCTGACAGGCTTTTCAGCAGTGTCACTGGCCGCTATTGAGTTGTGTTCATCTAGTCCATGCTTCTGTTTGGAGAGAACTGCAGAAACACGTTCATGGGCCTGAGCTGCAGCTATGCACACAGATTCCTCAGAGTCATGCATCAGACATTCAAGAGCTGCGTATGAAAGGGAATAATCCAGTCATAAATTATCAGGGACTCTAATTGGAGCCACCATGAATACAAAATATCACAAACATCTAGAAGGGGAGTGGATATATTTTTTTTAAACCATCTGTTACAGAAAATAATCCCGTCTTCATTGTATGCATATACTTTTTGTGTACCTCCTTTAAGCTTCAAAAATTTGAGAACAGGGAAGGCCTGTTACCATTTATGGCATTTGCTATCAAGGACTGGTGTGGTGAAGAAATGGGATGCAGGAATCCTGGAAAATCTGTGTGTTTGAGAAAAGGGGAAGAGAGGGGAGGCACAAGTCAATTGTCCTGAATGAGTAACCCCCCCAAAAATGGCCTCAAATAATAGTTACCAATCTGTTGCATTTTTAATACCTTTACTGCAACTTGGAAGGCCACAATTTGCTTTTTTTTTAAAAAAACAAACATGAAATTCCTATAATATTGTCCAACCAGATTTCATGAACAGCACTGTTGTGACCATGAGAATTTGTAGCTCTCATTACAGTTCAGTTTCCTGCTAATACATTATAGAATAATCATCCTGCTAAACTTTCCTTTGCATTTTGGGGAAACTGGCACCCTAAGTAAACAAAGCCATAAAATCACTTACATTTTTGACAGAATCTTGGAAAATTAGTTATTTCCACACAATACTGTGATGTATTTTTGACCCTATCTCCTACTCTTTCTTGAAAGCACAGGAGTACTGTTTTTAGTTTTATTGAGGGACACTAAGGAAGAGTGAATTACCATTTGATTATATAATTCGTGTTATATGCATTATATAATGCATTATATACATTACGCTCTACTTAAAGTACATTATTACCATACAGCTGTACGTATCAGCATCTCAGCAAGATAAGTGGGTGACAGTCTTCTGTACTGCCAGGAGATACAAACAGCCTTCACAACAGATGCTGCTATATGTTGTACATACATGTGAATCACAAAGGATTTGGGGGTGATATTTATTGGCCTATGTGAAATATTCTGGTGCTTTAGGTTAAGTAGGATCATATATGAACCTAGCATAATATTGCAAGTTGTGTGGTACGGCTTGTTAAATCTTGTAGAATTGTGGGGCAACTTGCTCATATTTGGTTGAGGTGTTCAGGCTATACATTCATTGGATATAGAAGGCAGTAGTTATAAGTTTAACATAATTTCTTCTAATTTAAGTATTTTCAGGGGCAAATGTATGCATCCTATAGCAGCAGAGTATCTTAAGTGCAACCACATGCAGTTACTCAAGTCTAAACCCACTGAAATTAATGAGCTTAGACTGGAATAACTGCATAGGAATGCACTAAGTGTTACTGCCTTTCTTCTGTGTTCTCTTTTACTATTACTTACCAATACAAGGATCTAAATATTTTTTCCATTTACTTACAATTTATTATCACATTCAGCTCTACATCTCCTGCCCTGTAGTCCATATGTAATACCAGGAAACCTAGAAGCACCACATAAGAATTTCTTATTTCTTTGCATCATGCTTTAATAGCAAGTTAATAAATATCCAAAACGTATTTAATTAGAAGTAAGCCCTTTGAGTTCAACTAAACTTCCAAGGAAGCTGGTTTAGGATTGCAACATGAGAGATATTTCCCTAGAACTCTACATTATCCAGTTGCCTGGAGAAGAGGGCAGGCTGGAGGTTTTGGCACCAGTAGAATTTTTCTAATGGTTTGATAAGCAGAAGCCTTAGCAAAAGGCTGGCTTTCACGTGCATATGAGCAGTCTAAAATCTCCTATACAAACAGATGGTAGCAAAGCATCTCTATGACTTCCCTTCAGGAGCTGCTGCTGTTTGCATGGCAAGTTCAGAAAAGCAGATAATGTGCCACCTTAGTTGAGAACAAGTATGGGGAGGGGATATATTATTTTTCTCTTACCTAGAAACATGACAGAAGCCCTTCTTACAGAAACAACTGTACTATCAGTGTAGAGAAGACCCTGGTACAAGAATCCCTGGAGATCTCCCTCATGTTTCTGTACCTGAAAATTCAATAGAATACATAAATGGCAGCAGAAACTTACTGAAGTGAGTAACTTACACAGATTTTAAGCCTGTGAAATATTAAGATGTTATGATCTTTGGGAGATCCTTGGTTAAAGTCTTATCTCAGTTATTACTATGAGGCATTAAGCAAGCTGGCCCCCAATCTGTAATATGAGGATAATAGTACTATCCTACCTCATATGGCTGTTGTAAGGATTACTATGTTAATGTCAATAAAACTCTCAGTGTTGTTAGGAACAGTACTATATAAACACTATTATCATCATCGCTGGCTTTTAGGTAAGTCCAGTCAAATAACTGGTGCAAGATAGGTTCTTTGTGACAGACTAAATTAAGAAGGCCCTTTATAACCCTTAGTACACAACAAGAAAAGGAAGTATGCCAAAAAATTATTATTATAACCCTTCACAATCATGGACTGGATTCAAAGGACCACTTCTGAAGCTTCACTTGCAGAACGGATCTTCACCTCCCACTTTCTATTATTGTGCTGCACTCCATAAAACAAGGCACCTGGGGATGGAAGGCTCTTGGAAACTGCCTGGGATATGTTGAGGGTATCTGCTGAGGGAAGGGAGAGATTTGCAAAAATCACCCTCTCCCCTTTGGATGAGAGCAGCAGTGCTCTGCCATCATTAGGGCTGTACCATTAGAACTGGTACCATCATTAGAACTGTACCAGCTTTTTATCCCCTCTTTCTCTTGAGTTCTGGATGATTGGCAGTTTTAATAAGCAGACATTTTAAAATAATATACAAGTAATTAGCAACAGCAGATTTGTTCTTTAATTTCTTCCAGGATGGAAACCCTTAATACAACCAGCCTTATTTTCTGTCTTTCTTTCTCCACTCCTCTCGAATAATTTGTACTAGACAACATACAAGGTACCGGCAGGTTTCATCCAGAATGTCTTCATTTTCATGCCATGCTTTACCAATGACAACTTCTTTTGGTAGTTTGTATCCAAGGAATCGACAGCATTCGTTTAAGGTGTATTTACAGTTCTGAAATACATGATGGGGCAATAGAGAGTTTGCCTTGTTCAGAAAGCCATGTCATCCTGCTACTGAATAGAATGCAGATTTTCTTGTATTTGCTGTTCACAGGGGCTAGGTTTGTGGTATCACTGTACAAAGAAGCGTGGGTGTGTGTGTCGTATGGCAGAAGATGGAGAAATGGCTGGACTGTGGTTGAAAAATCTGGTTGGTGGATTATCATGATGATGCTCTGGAAATTAAGAGATGAATATCTATAGGAACTTGCCTCGGTGATATCAGGATTCTCTTCCTGGTGATGCAGAAGTAATGGGACCAAATTTTCTAGTATTATCTTCAGTTTGTTGCTTTTCTTAGTTAATTTCACCATTTTGCCAAAAAGAAATATGGCAGAAGCACGCACACTTTCTCTCTCCTGCAAGCATTGAAAAAGAATGGCAGTGAGATTTTCTCAATGGAGAGCCCTGTGTGCACTGAGCCCAATTAGCTCAGTGCACATATAGCATGATCTTCACACCTCCCCACAGCCTAACTCACAAAGAACAATTTTAGAGGAGGAGGTAGCATCTCCAGAATCTTTGCATTCCACTGTAGATGTAGGGAAAAGGTCTCAACTGCAGACTTGCTGTGGCGAGGAGTCAACAACACACCCTAACTGGGGTTCTTGGACATTAGCTGATGAAGATACCACAATTTTCCTTATCAAATCCTGGGATCCAGATGCATACCCATTGTCCCATATTTCAATTTGTTCCTCAAGCCTGAACTTCCAAGACCATATCTAGGGTCTCAGGGTTAGCAATGAACCTAAATTGAGGCCAGTGATGGAAAGCGGAGTGCCAACTTGTGGCACAGAATCTTCCTGCTCTTACCACAATTTTGCAGAAAAGACGTTGGGACCAGGATCACCCCAGTGCACCTGGAAGGGGTGGCACTACAAGGTCAGTTATAAAGCTCTTAAAGTGCCTAGACCTTGCTGGGTGCACCACCTCGACTGCCCAGATCATTGCTTTGTGTGCCTTAGCTCAAAGAACTAGGCTGGACAACTACCCTCTTATAGTAGCAATCTCATCCTGGAACCTGCCATTCTGGACAGCTCACCTACATTGGTAAGATGACAAATCTAAGAGCCAAAACACACGTTAAGAAATACCTAGGTTCAGCACGTGTTCTCTTACCTCAAGGTTTGCCGGGATCTGTAGGCGTCCTGGAAGCTTAAAGTTTAGCATTTACAGAGCAGCAGGGAGGGAAATACAGGTGCCTGTATTTCCCTTCCCCTTCCTGCTGCTCTGTAAATGCTGAACTTTAAGCTTCCAGGACGCCTACAGATCCCGGCAAACCTTGAGGTAAGAGAACACGTGCTGAACCTAGGTATTTCTTAACGTGTGTTTTGGCTCTAAGTCACATTGCTTTCATGCTGGCAGGTATGGAACATATTAGCATCTTCTCTGCTGCCAGCCCTATTATTAGGCAGGGAGAAATAGTGGCAGATTTTTGGTGCATTGTTAAGACAGCAAATTGTCAATTACTTAGCTAATTATTATACTTTGTTTTGTATATTTGGATTTTTTGCCTCAGACACCAAATGTCTTGGGCTGTGTCTAATTTTCTTGACTAAATATACATTATAGAACTACATTTATTTACTTTTTTATTTATTTATGTCATTTATTTTCTTCCCATGAGGACCTAAAGCGGCTTCCATCATATTCTCCTCCTCTATTTTATTCTGTTTATTCTATTAACTACACATAAACAATGAATAATTATTTATTACATTTCCATCCTACCCTCCCTCTGAGCTTGGAATTTTTCCCTGCTGCTTTGTCTTCACAACAGTCCTGTGAAGTAGTTCAGGCTGAAAGTTCATGTCCCAAAGTGATCTGTTTGCTTTATGGCTGAATGGTGGTTTAAACCTGGGGCTCCTTGGCCTAAGTCCAGCAGGACCCCCCCCCCCCATACTGGCTGTTGTTATTAATGGATTGATCTCAAGAACAGAACAGAATGTCACTTCCATGACAGGTAGATCTTTCTCCTGGTTTGCTACAAAACCCACCCAGCATCATTTTGTCAGCATTCCTTGCACACACAGTTGCCTTACATTATTGAACAGCTCCTGTAGAGACAGAATGATATCGAATACATCGTCTACTCCTTCTGGGTCTGCAAGGATTTTCTCAATTTCAGCAACCGTCTCGACATACAATCTGCCATCCATTCCAGTCAGGCTTTTTATCATGGCTGGCAATAATATTTTTACCTCCTGCATCGAAAAGAGTTGTTTTACTTTTAATGATCCAGTACACTACAGTTTACAAACTTTGCTGATCTGATTTTAAACAGTTATTAGACATATAATCATATTTAGGAGAAGAAAATGATCCTCCAGAAAAAACATCCGCCTCCTCCAACTTAGAAAGTCAACTAAAAGTATTTTTCAGTCAATGTCAGATAGGCCTTCAGCATATCTGCCATGCCTCAGGTGTGTTGTGATTGTGATAGTATTGTGCCTCTGAGTACATGCAGAGTAAAACCAGCATCCTGTTGCTTTGTTGCTAACTGCTTATCTTCCAGGCAAGGTGTTTTGGTTACCAGTTCCTGCTGAAACCTGAGAACCTGACCTTGGACTTAACACAGAGACTGAGCAGAGCTCCTTCCCCCTCCCCCCCCCCACCGTTCCCTTCTTCCCAGGCAATGCCCGCCAAAACCTCCAACGGTCTCTCCTTCCCACTGGGGAGGGCTGTGTGTGGAGACAGTGTCCTATAATTGATCCTGCTTTACTATCTTTAGGCATTCCAGTCAATTCCATTGTTACAGCTTCTTGAATTGATATCTTTCCTTAATAAAACCATCTTTAACTCATACACCAGAGTGATGCAGTGAAGTGATTGGGGAAATACCTGGCAAGACCTGACAGTCACAAGCTTCCTAGAGATAATGGAATAGGAAGGGTTTGACCTGAAAAATATTTGGGAGTCATGTTGTCCATTGCTGAGATAAAATTGCAGGGAATTTTGGATCCCTACAGATTATTACATATCTAGGTTGATAAATAAATCATTATGTAGGTCCCACAAACCTAATTAAAGGATTCCATGTTTGGGCCGTTAGCAGAGTCTATCATTTGGCATAGGAAGCATGATTATAGGTGGTTGTGAGCTCGTTCTGCTGGCTGGTGTGTGTGAAAGAAAATAATAAATCATAAACTTGCTTTATATTTAGAAAAGAAATGAGTTCTTTATTGTAGGAACTCCATACTCTCATAGGAAAGGAGGAGAGACAGATCCTAATTACCTATCTAGTCTAAGGATGGACATGGATGGCAGGACAAGGCTTGCATCCATGCTGCCAAGATGGAGGGAGAAGGAGGAGGAGAGAGATGTTGCCTGGAACAATGCCAGGAAGAGAAGAAGTGAGGAGAAACTCAGGAGGAGGAAATCCTGAGAATAGCAATCTACATATCAAAGGACAGTCAGAGCAGTAAACAGTGCCCTGACCTCTCTATCTTTCTAACTCTTTGGTTTGTCCCCCTCTCAAACCTGAAAAAAGGGACAGTGCTGAATCCTCCTCTTCCAATGTAGGTTATGCCACAAACAGATGACAGATGCTTGGAAGGTAATATAAAAATATAAGGAGGATGATTCAAG
This sequence comes from Eublepharis macularius, assembly GCF_028583425.1. Taxonomy (NCBI): domain Eukaryota; kingdom Metazoa; phylum Chordata; class Lepidosauria; order Squamata; family Eublepharidae; genus Eublepharis; species Eublepharis macularius. Next base: position 84,232,734 of record NC_072794.1, on the reverse strand, counting down.
GAAGGCTATAAGGAATGTCCACAAGATATCTGAAATAAAGAAAAATTTGATCTTCCCCTAAGTCATTGAACATCAAAGCAAAACCTTCCCATTAAGCCTTCCTCTCTGCTAAAGAAAATGCCCAACACAGGTATCGTGTGCCACCATGAACAATTGTAAAGTGGACTGAGCAAAGAGACAGTGATTTGTGTTCATGGTGGAGTCAGGCAAGTAATTGCATTTTTATCCATATATATATCCACATGTAAGGGCTTTAGCCCTTACAGTGCTGGCCCTGGAACCAAGAGTCATGTAGAAGAGCTCCAGAGCTAGATTAGACAGCATTTTATACCAGGGTGCAGAATTTCTTCCCTGTGTGCACTGACAGATAAGAGTTATTTCCTTTCTCTGTGGGGTTCACTGACATCTGTTCTAAATTCTCTCCATCTTAGGTTAGAGATTTTGAGTCTGTTTAGCAGGACTGTAATCTGGAATTGTTTTGGTTTTTTGAACAAGTCAAAAAGTTTCTGATCAATGAGTTGGAATCAGAGGTGCAGGGGCTTTCTTGCAGGGCTCCTCAAGGTTCTCTGTGTTATTTAACATTTATGTAAGACCATCACTATACATTATATTGAAAAAGCCTCCTCTGGTCAGTCCCTGAGGGTCATGGTAGTTGAGAAAAAAACAAGTTTAATTCTAACAAGATGGAGGTGATGCTGATGGAAAAGATAAGATCCTGAGGGTACTGCCTACTCCACAGGGAGTCAATCTGCCACTGACAGACTCAGCAGCATTAGACTCCTGTTGGATCCAGCTCAAAAGAAACAAGCAGCTCAAACGGCATTCCTTTTTTCAGCTCCGTTTGGCACTTCTTTTCTCCCTTTCAGGAGTGAGCTGACCTATTTACAGTAATATATGGGATTATTGTAACATACTCTGTGTGGTGCTGCCCCTGAAGACAACTACATGTGATTCAATGTATGGCAGTGCAAGTAAGTTGGTGCAAACATTTTGTGCTTGTGATCCCAATTCTTAAATCTTTACATTGTCTATCCAGTTGGTTCCACATTCAATTCCAAGTGCTGCTTTTAACTTTTAAAGCCCTTCATGACCTGGGACCGTCAAAGCTAAGAAATCTCTTCTCCCGTCCCGGCATGTGGCAACTTTAGTTGTCATCCCAGGCTTTATTAACGGTGTTATTTGTGGCCTGGACTCAGGTCTTTTCCTTTACTACTCTGGCACTTTGCAATAGTCTTCCACTCCACAGCAGGTAAAGAAATGATAGAATCTTCTACTGTTCTGGGAGTTTTGTAAGGTAGAATTGTATACAGTTGAGCTTTTGGGAGCCTTTTATAATGATGCTTCAGATGATGATCAGGCTTTTCTATAAGCTATTTTGAGGCCTGGTTCCTCTATTTTATGATATATGTACCGAGTTAGATTCAGGTCCAGTAGCACCTTAAAAACCAACTAGATGACCAGGGTATGAGCTTTCGAACACGACTACTGTGATGCAAGAGAGCCCAATTCCATCAAGGGTTAACAGGACAGTTAACGGCTCAGTCCTGCCAGCAAGGTGTACCTGGAGAGAGATGCTCTCTTCCAGTTAGCTTCTCAAAGCTATTCAGCCAGAAAAGCAGCACTAATTAATTTCAGAGTTGGGAAGTGGGAGAAAGAGCACTGATGTAACATCTCTGGAAAGATCCCAGAAGCTAGACTTCCTATTGGTTAACGTCGGTCAGAAGGTAGAGCAATTCAAAAATTTATAATTGGCCAAAGGTCCCAGCTTGGGTGTGCTTTGGCTGGAGGCTTCAGGTCTTAGTGCTCTTTGGTGCTTTGGGTGGGTGCTTTTGTGCTCTTGGGGCTGTGTGCTTGGGCATCCTATGGATCTGTGCGGGCACCTGCTGTAACTCTACCAAGAAGCTATAGGTTATTGGCCTGGAAAATCTTGCAGAGGAGCATGAAGCAATGGAGTAACATAGTTATATGGCTGTTTGTAGATTAGAAGAGCCATCTGCCTTGTATCACTATATACAATGTATTAATGCCCAGTGTAGACAGCATCAGAATCTCAGGAATGTCTAAATTCATAGAAGCTGGCGACATTACTCAAGGATAGATGTATTGGTTGAGGGCCAAAAAATATTAATATGTATAAGAAACTTGTAATTACTCATTTTACATAGCCTTGGTTAAGAAGTAAAAAGAATGAACTATTCTTATTTAATTCAAGAAGATATTTCAAATATGGATAACCCTGTCTAGAGCTTGAAGTTATAAGTTAACCAAGAATGTGAGTCCCTTTGAAATGGGACAGATAGCTATTATAAAGAGAGAGTTCTGAAACCATATAAATATAACGTTGACTTAAATAAGAGCTTCTTTCTAAAACAGGCTCCTTGCCTGTGACCTTATCATCTTTGGGTAAGATACTTTTTTGGACTCATGTAATATGCTCTCCCTGAATGATATATGTAGTTATAATGGGATGGGATGATTTTTTCTTAATTGAGTTGATATTAAGATTGTTAAACAATTAAGTTTTGTTAATAAAGGCTTAAAATGGAAGCAGAGATTCCATAATTGTATTACTTGTGTACAATACCTGGTAACGAACTTAAGATATTATCTGTGGTATACCTCTTGCCTAGAGTTAAATGATTTGATATAGGAAAATTAACTAGACAGTCAGGGCTTCTTAAGTGCACATCTATATCTGAATAAGGCCTGATAAAACTTCATTAAGTATTCAATAAAGATTATATTTTTCATATAGGAGTCTCTTACATCTGAGTAAGACCACTTTGGAACCCAGAGGAGGTTTATCTGGTGGCTTTGCCGGGGTTTACAAAAGAGACAAGGCTTCCAGACATGGGGAGTCAAAGGTGTGATGATGACACCCCCCCGCCTTCCTGCTTACAGAGACCAGGAGGGACCATCATAGCTACCCACCTGAAGTTATGTACTGAGTTTTAAATAATACTGGTTAGCTTGCAGTGTATTGTATAAGCTGCTTTAAATGTGGCCCCTGGAGAGAAGTGGAATAGAAATATTTTAAATAAATAAGCATCTTCACAAGGTTTGAACATTTCCTCAGTTAATGTTTCAGAAGTGATTTCTCTGACCTTTATGAAACATTATGATGGACTTTGTCTTACCTTCCCTGGCCAGTCTGCTATCTTAACTAGTCCCTTGATACACAATGCTCGGATAACTGGGTTTCCATTAACCAAGCCTCGATTCAGACGATTCAAGGAATATTTGTCTGGAAGTCTCTTGGCTTCTGACATATAAAGAAGCTAAAAGACAGAATAGGTGAGTCATGGAGGAGCTCTATCAGTGGTTACTAGCCATAGGTGACTAAAGGAAACTGGTGAGTAGTTGCCTGGATTCTAGGAACATATATCCCCCAGATGCCATTCAGGTAGTCAAAATGCATTTGCTTGCTTTTTGCACTTAGTTATGAATTGTGCCTAAAATGTCACAACAAATTGGCCTATCTGCTAATCTGTTTCTTGGTCCTTGTTAGTAAGAAAGCTTGCAGTAGAACAGATTTAACCAGTCCAGTGGCTTTAGGGTAATTTATATTGCTTATCTTTTGTGCTACAGAAACTGTACAGTGTGTTACTGCTCAATCTGGTCCATGGAAATTACTGTAATAAAGGGCCAGAGCCATCAAAGTCACCGTAACTTAGTTTAACCAGTCCCCCCCTCCTTCAATTATTCAAAAGATACTTTCAGATATCACAAAGCCAGGCTTAAAAGCTAGTCTCTTTCTAAACATTGATACATTTGTTATTTAAATATCTTTAATTATTTGCTTTTTGATGCAGGTAACCTGTTCTGTGCAGTTGTTTTCCACAGTGATTGTATGGAGAGAACTAGCTAAATTATCTTTGTTTTTTGTTTTTTTAAACCAAAGACCATGATCAATCAAGATCTAATACAAGGTTTAGAAAAGTACTTTTAATTTAAGCCTGAACTGATTTTGGAACATGCAAAAGTTGTTGAAGTTTCTTGATCAATTTGATTGTCCTTTCAGATTATACACATGGTAAAAGCAGCAACAAAGCTGGAAGTAACTTAAGTTTCTCTGTGATTGTTTGGAGAATATATTGGACACTGCAAATGTGTTTTCAAAATTGTGTGTAAGATGGGCATGCCACTGGTAAACCCTCATCATAAAATGCTATGGTGTGCTATTCTGGTCACCATATGTTTAAAAGGACCTTGTAGGAAAAGGTATGGAAGAGGGCAACCAAGATGATTAGGAGGCTGGATATCCTTTCCTATGAGGAGAGACTGAAGAGTCTGGGATTCTTTAGTTTAGAAAAGAGATAACTAAGGGGAGCATAAAACTATTGATGGGATAGAGAGAATGAACAGAGAGAATCCCCCTCCCCAATAGTAGAACTTGCAGGCATGCAATGAAGTTGATGGGCAGTAGATTCAGGACAGACAAAATGAAACATTTCATTACTCAATGAGTGATTAAAATGTGGAATTTGCTGCCAGAGGTTGTAGTGATGGCCACAGGCATAGACAGCTTTTTAAAAGACAGATTCATGGAGGAGCTCTATCAGTGGTTACTAGCCATAGGTGACTAAAGGAAACTTCCACACTCAGAGCCAATAAACTTCTGAATACCAGTGCCAAGAGGCAACATCAAGGAAAAGCCTCAGCTCCTGTGTCCTGTTATTGGTCCTCTATATTAACTAGTTTACCACTGTGAGAGACAGGATGGTGGACTAGATGGACCTCATCTAGCAGGGCTCTTACGTTCTTATGACTTACTGAATAGATCAGGTATTATTTACATAACTTGGGTGGAATTTTGGTTTTTTATTTGCATTCCTATCTACTAACTAATGCAAAAAGGTTGAGCTTCTCTTCAGATGCAGATGTAAAAGTATAATATCTATTTAATCCCAGTCCTTTTACACCTGCAGTTAACAGCTACTAACTGACAACACACAACAGATTTGCAAAGGAATTTCCTCCAATATTTGCAGACCACTCTTTGAGTCAAGATCATCCAACCATCCATGTCCCTAGAAAGGCTTGCATAGAAACTGGGAATGAGATTCTAGGAATCTTACTTCAACGAAGAATGCCATTGCAGTGATCTGGTGCTTTTCATCACCTCGTTCCAGGAAGGGAACTAGAAGGTACAAGATCCTCAGACAGTCACAACAGGGACAATGAAGCAAGACTCTGGTTACGAGAGGATGCACACCACACACATACATGTTGTTATTGTTTATAATTAACCCCACATTTTGGTTGTCTGGAATGTGTGGGACAACTTGTTACCACTCACCTTGCAAGCATGCCTACCCCCCGATGGTGATCTTCAGAGCTGGTGAGTAGCTTCCAGAGCCCCTCCTTATCAGAAAAAATTAACTCACAATAACATCCCACAGTTAGGAGAAGTGTTTTCAGTGTCTTCACAATATAGCTGAATTCAGACAAAAAAAAAGACATCAGCAAGTAGCCATAGCATAACTGCTATGAGGTTTAAAAGTCCCCACTTCAAGAATCATCTCTGTTACAAACTCACAAGGAGGCCTTCGGCAACCCATCACTCTTTCAGCCTCAACCCACACTCTTCAATATGGGGATAATAATGCAATTCAGGATTGAAATAAGGAGGGTCAATGTGTCACAGTGGTATAGAGGATCAGAAATAGGGAATCCAGGTTCATACAGACCCTGCCATGAGTGAGAGAGCCACTCTCATTCAGCCTAACCTACCTTACAGAGTTGTTGTGAGGATAAAATGGAAGAGAGGGAAACCATGTATGCTGCACTGAGCTCCTTCGAGGGAAATGAGCAAAATAGTTTTGTGAGGAACTATGGGCACTTAGAAAAGTGTTAAGGAAAGTTAAGCATTATTGTTTTGAGTCCTGCTATTGAACTGACCTCACATGACAAAGTTCACTATTTCTTTTATCCTTACAACTCTAGCCTAATAATGATTTTCAGCAATTATTTGGCAGGGCAGAGGGCGAGTGGTCCTTTATTCAAGAGAATATTGTACATATGGAACATATAATGACAATGGAGCACTTCATATATTACCAAGACCTTTGGCCCCCACCATCAGAATCTTGCCTCTCTTATATTTACCACACAGGCTCAGTTTCCGCCTGAGGAATGGGGTTCCTTATTCCTTTGTGCCTGATATTATAGTGCACCTGAACAAGCAGCGTCATCAGAAGGCGGGGGTAGATATTGAATGCCACATCTGAGCATTTAGGCATAGATAACAACTTGCCGAAGACACTGGCTGCCTAAGAGAGGGAAAAATATGCTCTGTAAGATTGCTTTTCTGAAGATCTTGTTTCAGGAGAAGCAGTATCACCCTGGTACCACTTATCCTTTCCCTCCTGGCCTATGTTCATCAAGGAATGTAAAAATCTGTTTAATGGACAGGTCAGTGTTCCAAGTGGCCTGTATAAACAAGGCTTGATTAGGTGTGACCATTGTAAATTACCCTAGTTTGAAAGCCTCATTAACAGGTGCATAATTTTGGCTAGGATGAAAATCAAGAAAGACAATACAAACATTTAGAGAAGTTTTGCAGTTTTATAGAATAATAAATGCAGATGATAGGAAACACCATAAAAAGATGAAAACCAATTACAGAATGCAAGAATAATATTAAAACACAAAAGAAATAGAGATACTAAGGATATGAGATACAAAATGTTAAAAAATCACATTGTAAGGCAAATAATGCTAAGGACATTCAAGTGGTTTATAAAGCAATTTAAATTGATGGAAAAAGTTTTATAGGTTGGATCCAATTACTTTTCTGAGACAAAGAGTGCTTTCTGTAAAAACAGCACTGCTGCATGTGAGTCCACACACACACATGCACACATGTGCACACATGTGCACACACACACGCACACACCCTTCTCAAATATATGCTGTATATGAGTTTGAAAGCAGCACCCTAAATCACATTCATCCCAGGACAGGTATCTGCAGCAAAACAAGTATGTGCAATCATTATGTGGTATGAAATCTCTGAGAGGTTTTGTCACATTTGAAGTAGCCCTTATAGAACAAATTTCAGAAGTATTAGGATTTGCTTTCTTCATTCTCTAAAGCTTATTTTTAAAAAGTCTAGTTGTTTGCTACTGGGAAAGAGAGTCAGATTCTTACCGCCAGAGGAATGATATCATTTTCAGTAACCTTTGGGTTCACTTGCAGCTTTTTCAACAGAATGTTCATAAGGACCACAAGGTCAAAATTTGAGCTCATTTTGGTCAATGCACACCACATATCAGCAGCAAACCTGCAAATTCCAGGGCGGGGGGGGGGGACACAACTTTCAGACTGTGCAGAGCTTTTTCTTCTTGCTCCTCCCATCAGACTAAATATATGAAATCTTCAAAGAGTACTTGGGGAGCAACCGTAGCCTACTCTGCTGTGTTTCACAGATGACAATAGTGGTAATGTTTTCACAACATGAATGGCCTGAATGCTGCTCCCCCTTGCCCACTCCACACACAATTGCACTTCTCTGCTGTGATATGGTATGAAAGGGACATTGGGTGAGTATAGATGGGAGGACCCCACCTCACAGCCACAAACAAGCCTTTCTCACTCCTTGCCATCCACCCCATCCCACCTCCCTTCACAGAGTTGGGGCTTCCTAGGCAAGTAAAGGCCAGGAGTCCACTGCCACACACCACCTGTCTAGCCTCCACTACAGCAGGCAGACAGCCCTGACCCAAATCCTCACAGGGTCCTCTCTCTCCCCTATTCTAGAGGCTCCCCCAGACAGGCAGCCGGTTCCCTGTATTTGCCTCTTCTCATCCAGCTAAAGCCCAGACTATTCCAGAAAAGGGACCTCAGAGGTTAGTTTCCCTATATATACCCTGCCACCATTTAATTCACTAGGGCCATTTAACATGACCAGAGCATCTCTGTGTGTGGCTTATTTTCCCTCAGCTAACAACTTCCAGCCAGCCAACTTTAAACAAAACAAAAATAAACTTTATTTACAAGAAGGAACATAAGAGTTAACAGATTTTAAACTATTAAACATACTGGGGTTGAACAGGAAAAGTTTCAAAATAAAAGGACAGATTAAACAGCCAGCTAACTTTCTACTGCCTTTCTGCAGCATCTCAAACCCTTCTTCCTTTCAGTCTCTCTCCATTTGCATGCAGTATTTGGAGACTTTGCAGGAGGTGAGGCTGTGGTGGGAGGGTCAATGAATAAAGCCCAAAGGGAAGAGGACGCTCAGCTCCTGGAGTGCTTGGCCTTTGCCCTGTGTTGGCGCTGCTGCAGCCATCTTAGCATGTCTTTCCATTTCAGAAAGGGCCTCCTGATTCTTTCTTTTATATGTGGGCACCCCACTGTCCCGGCCATGCCCCACTCCACTGCCCTTGGCCAGCTTCTGGGCTCAATTTGATTCCAGGCTCTGCGGCTGCTTCCTTTTTCTTCAGTGTTGGCAGATAGGCCTAGAACCCTGGAACAGGCAGAAATAACAGCAAGCGAGGCCTTTTCTGTCCCTGAGTCTCCTTGCCAGGTGAACTTTCACCTGCTCCTTTATGTCTGTTATGCAGCTGCTTAAGGCCCAGGAACCTTCCCGGGGGGGGGGGCAGGTGGGGGGGGAGTAGCAAAGTCTCTGCTCAGTCCCAGGATGACTTTTGGACTTCAGGACTCCACCTTGAATGAGTGGGAGTGGAAGGAATCCTTTTTCTGCCCGAGGCCCTGGAGAGCTGCTGCCAGTTTGAGTAGACAGCACTGACCTCAGTGGCCCCCGGTCTGATTTGGTCTGAGGCCGCTTCATGTGTGTGCCTCCTTTTCCCTCCAATGGACTCTAAATCTGATTGGCCCAGCATTCCACCCACTCCCATTAGCTGTTTCTCAGGAGAGGCGGAGCTGGAGACAGTCCTGTCCATCACATATGGTAATAAACTAGCCGCTACAGCTTACTTTTATTTTTAGAACTTTAAAACACTAACAATGCCCTCCTAAGTAGAATTACACCCTTGTAAATCTACTGGTTTCAATGGATGTAGGATTCAAGTCTGTTTAGAATGGCCATGTTAATTTCACAATGGATTTGACCATTACAGTTCAGAAGCAACTGAAACTGAAACTCCAGTGGAGTTCCGGATCAGGTTCGAGGTCTTGGTTTCAATCTTTAAGGCCTTTAGCAGATTGAGACCAGCAGACCTGTGGGACCGCCTCTCACCCTATATTCCCTGGAGGGTGCTCCGTTCAGCAGACAGACATCTACTGGTGATCCCTGGCTCCAAGGAGGTTCACCTTGCCTCAACCAAGGTCAGGGTTTTTTCGGCCCTGGCACCAACTTGGTGGAACTCTGTCTGTGGAAACTTGTGCCCAGCTGGGTCTGTTATCATTCTGCTGGGTCTGTAAGATGGAGATGTTCCGCCAGGCTTATGGTAGTTGAGGTAGGCTCATTCCACAACCGGGCCTTCTACCAAGGGGGGGGGCATGCCCCCTTGATTCTGTTGTTCATTCACTAGTTGGCCACCCTGTCCCGTGGGCCCAAATGACTGAAGATGGAATCGTGCAATATATGTGCTGCACTTAGGAAATTTTAACAAAATGTAATTTATTTTTATGCTACCAGTGTTTTATCTTTTATGTATCTTAATTGTTGTGATTTGCTCTGAGTCCACTTGTGGGGAAAGAAGACTATAAATTTAATAAATAAATAAAATTATGCAACTTTTATTTTCTGAATTCCACCCCCTACTCAACATACACACACCTTCAGACATCTAACTGCTATAGAATTGGGAGGGGAGCCTAAAACCACAAGAATGGCAATTCCAACATTGACAACATTGTTAAAAGGCATCTTCTAGTTTCCTCCCAAAGGCAATATTGGAACAACATCAGGGTTGTGATTTATCAGGATAGCAACCAGAAAATATTATCTGTCTCTGGAAAACGGGGACTTCTAGAGGTATATGATAGCTGCTACGATGGGGTACATGTTTACCTCCAACTGCTCTGAAACAAGCTCCTTCCTGTACTTTTTAGCCACTACTGTTACTTTTCTTATTTTGTTCACAACCGTGATGACAAAAAAGGAGGAAAAAGGTAAAACTGGATAAAGGTCTACTGAGTTTGCAGGGGGAAATGCAGCCCAGAATGGGCATGGATAGATTGATCCAGGTGTTGTAGGAAGAGTCGATTTTGGAGAGGGGCTTGAAAAAGGATGAAGTAGTGATTCAAAAGAGAAAACAGGAGCAGGGAATAGGTAGCTGTTCTGGACATGGTAGAAAATACAAAGGTCTCTTGTCTCCTTAACCAGCCATTCTCTCACAAAATCCTATCACTGCTTTCAATTGTATACCTCTCTCCTACCCTTTTTTCAAATCTGGCCTTGGCAGTCTTAATCCTTCATTCTATTCTAATTTCAAACATTCCCAGAATCCCCTCCTCCCCAGTATTTTCAAGTTCTTCTCTTCCTCTTAGTCATACTGCAGCATTCACTTCCATTCCTGAGGTATTTGCTTTCATTGTATGGAAGTTAATTATACAGAATGACTGACAGGGATATTCAGCTTCCCAGTCAGACTAATGGCAGGTGGATATCAAAAACCCTATGGGTGGAGCTATGTGGCAACCATAAAGGATCACCTTGCTAGACTTACCTGTTTCTGTAGTGTTGATGCCAAGATCCAGGAGGAAGACAATGGCAATCCCTACTGTGAACTAAAATAGGATAGGTGGCCGGGGAGCGGGGAGGGGCTGAGAATTCCAACTATTATAGTGTAATGTACCTGTCCATTGGGAAAGGACACCGTAAAAGGGCACTGCATACTTCTGCCATGTAGGAATGAGCCAAGGAAGATACAACTGTCAACATTATTTGCCTGCCTTGGAATTGGTGGATGGAGCCAAGCTGCTGGTAGATCTTATGCACGATTTCTGGTACCTTGAAGAAAACAGCCAAGTTTGAAGTGTTCATTATTACTACGTCTAACTAGTGCATTGCTAGATGTAAGGAGCACATGATGGAAGGGGAAACATTGCACCATGCAAATGCAAATGTAACAAGGAAAATATCTATTTTGCTTTCCTAGATTGCAGCCTTCACTACAATAACTAAAAACTTTAATGGCCAGGCTCCTTTCACTGCTATTTTGGAGGGCTTCTCTTAAGTATGTTTTGTACAAGCAGAACTACATTCCAAGACTAGGAATCTATGACCATTTTGGTACAAGCAGCAGCAATCAGCAAATCATGAAGTAGTTACTGACTCAGAAAAATATCTTATGAGCACACACACAGCCTTGCTGGTAATGTAATGCTGAGAAAACCTATAGTCCTTTACCACGGACCCATTTGGTGCCTTCATTCCAGGGGTCTCCAGCCTATGATTTTGGAAGCAGATGTGAAATTTTTAAGTTAAGATCTGTTGGAGGGATAGGTGGGATGCTAGAATAACTAGGATGTGAAGGGAATGATGGGCAAAGATTTTTTTTATATCGCTAAAGGGCTTCTTAGAGATGCGTTACAAAAAGGGAAATGATAGAGGTGGACAGTTGCCAGTAGTCCAAGTGTGAACCATGCACAGATTTATGCTAGTGCAGTAAAGCACTCAGGCAAGGTGCTGCTGTGCATATTTATTACCTATTGTAAGATCTCCTGTGTGATCTAAGAAATTACTCTCAATAACCAGTATGTATGGGCTGCAGAAAACTTATGGATTATTCATCAACATGCCAATTAGCAATAACATTAAATTGTATTCTTTGTTACACATATGACCTTCCTTGTTGAGCTCTTCCTCTCACATTTAACATAGTTTGGCTCTTTAATTGTAAAAGACCCCCGCTTCATACTATACAATACATTATACATTTTCAGGCTATAAAATGTTAGTGGCTACTCTAAAACAGCCTCAACAGCCCCTTCCTCCCTCGCTTCAAAAGCATCCTACCTGCTTATGTAATTTGTGCTTGTAGTTCTCAAGGATCACATGGGTGATAGTATATGATGTCACAATGGAGCTAATTCTGGTTTCCCTTAGGTACAGTAAAGCAGTCAACAAAAGCTCTGTCATCTGCCTTGATGTGAGAAATGGTCCAAACTCCTAAGAGGGAACATACAGAGCAGCATCTTATGGGGTACTAAACTAGGAATACAATTGCCTGCAGAATGGTAAAGAAAATTCAATTGGTATGGCCTTCTTATTCTAAGGGACCTTTTCTGGAAGACACTGGGCAGCACATTCGCTTAGAACTAAGCTACAAGAGACAAATTACACAAGGAGAAGCACATGAAGGGAGTCGCTGTTGCAGTGTTAGCCAGGAAGCTGAGTTAAAAGAGATCAGAAGGCATTGTCAATTTCCCCTCTCTACAGAGCCAGGAAGATTGCTGCTCAGAGGGTTTGTTAATTTCCTCTTTGCCTCTGGAAGGCTCTGTCAGTTTCACCTCTCCTTCTAAGAGGCAAAGAGGAAATAAGCAAACCTTCTGAGCAGTGGATCTATAGAGAGGGGAAATTGACCAAGCCTTCCAATCTCTTTTAAAACTCAGCTTCCCGGCTAACACTGCGACTCCCTTCATGTGCTCCTCCTCATGTAATTAGTCTCTTGTAGCTTGGCTCTTAGAAGTTAGTCCAACTGAGTTCAAGGGAACTTACTCCCAAATAAATATAAACAGGATTGTAAGTTTAGGCTTTCAACATTGTTTTATATAGGAAAACATAATGGGGCAGGAACATCAACTGCAGCCTAATCCTAAGAATGACATGCTTCCTTGGAAGGAAGTCCCACTGAGTTCAACAGAGTTTACTCCTTGCATGTTAGCATGCCTTGGATAGACAACACAATTCATTAACTCTGAGGCCACGATCTACATGAGATGGAAATCACTTGAGTCAAATCATGTGCAAGGTAGAATAATTACTATTACATGACTTATTCCTCTTTACCAGAGCTGCATCACAGGATGGTCTCAACAAACAGCTAAAATTTGTATGTCCATACCTTAATAACTTTAGTGATATTGACCTTAATAACTCTAGCGATATTTTGGCAAGGCCTTGTAGGGTCATAGAAATCCAGTTTCTCTCTGGGCATTTGGTGCTGCTCTGCTTCTAGTGGGTCTGTATTCTTTTCAATACCTAGTCAAAAAAAGGATTTTAAAAACCCTGCCCCCTTCTTTTTTTTGTGCCCTACCTCTCGCTCCCATCCCGCATTCCTTAATTAATTCTCAAATTCTGGTCGTTGCATGTCAAAAAGGTATCTCAGAGCTGGAAAAAGTACAGAAGCAGGCAACCAACGTGATTAAGGGTGTGAGCACCTTTCCTATGAGGAAAAGCAGAAGTGCTGAAATTTTCAGCTTATAACAAAGATGACTAAAGGGGGCTATGAGAGAGAAACAGAGAGAGAACTTGAGCCCATTTTATAAAAAGGAATTTGTAGACGAGGGGGTCCTCTGTTCATGGACTCCCCTTTCCATGTCCTTTACATAGGGGTTGGGTGTCTTGTTCTCCCTACTGGGACTAATGGAACCTTGGGAGGAGGACCTGTAGGTGGGAGTGTGGTATGTAACCAACCACATGAAAACTTCACAGAGTGGGGCATTCTTGCTTCCTCCTCCTGCTACAGCCTACAGAGCCCTCTGATATTTTGCTCCTCAGAGTCAGTGGACTCTTAGGAACAGCACAGGGAACAAGGTAGGGGTCTGCAATGAGAATGTTGTAAGCTGCTGTGGGTCCCTATGGGGAGAAAAATGGGGGTATAAATGAGGTAAATAAATAAATTAAATAAATAAGGCACCTAACCACTCCTGAATGTCAGTGTTTTTTTCAGATTCAGCCCATTCTGATATTTACAAATGGTTATTGCTTGCATCATTAATATTGGACACGTGTACCCAGGTTCTAGAATTCCATGACAATGATACATTCCAGGAACAGACCATCCATTTCCCAAGCCCTGCAGCGGACCCTTCTCCATTCCACTTTGCAATGAAGAGTGTAACTCTGAATACTTTAATTTGGTTTTACATATATGATTTGACACACACACACACACACACACACACACACACCATTTTGTATTGGCTAAATCCTTCAATGTTGCATCAAAGGGTTATAAAATTATTTTCTAGTGCCCACAATGCTGCTAGCTCATGAAGCATTTTACTGTTTCACAAAAGAAACTCATGCATAGTTCTTTCTTTCTTTCCAGTGACTGTTGTGGCACTGGAAAAGTGTGTAAGCTGTCTGCTCTGCTGGCACCTTGAAGATACCTTGCTTGCTACTATACTCCGCTATGATACACTGAGATAGAGATTATGTGATGTGGCCTCAGGTCCCTTCTGGCATTAATGTAGTTCTACTACATGCATGGTTTGGATACTTGAGTTTTGAGCACACCTCTCTTACCCTTTTGGCGCTGCATAAGGGAGTACAAGAAACATGTGCCTTCCATAGCCTGGCAGCGGATCTCTTTTTCGGGGTCATTGAGACATTGGCACAGTTGACCTATCAGAAACCCCAGCTTAGGAAATTCATGTGACACCTTAATGGAGACATTGAAAGAGTTGACATTTGATAGTGAAATGAGAGAAAGAGTCTTTGTCCTGCTCAAATGCGAAAGGAACACATAGTCAAATAAATTAGCTTTTTCTAATGGGTCTAGAGGTATACCTAAGTAGACTATATCAGCAATATAATGAATAGCACCTGTGGCACCACAGAAAGCTTTTGTAGGGTCTAGAAGATTAAGCCATTATAAACCATTTTGTCTGTAATTCCCAATCTGGATGTTATGAACACACATGGGCACATGAACCAGACCACTGATCCATCAAAGTCAGTATTGTCTACTCAGGCTGGCAATGGCTTCCAAGATCTCAGGCAGAGGTCCTTCACATCACCTACCACCTCATCCTTTAAATTGAAGATGCCAGGAATTGAACATAGTACCTCCTGCATGTCAAGCAGATGCTCTACCATTGAGCCATGGCCCCTCCCCTGTGAAAAGCTTTGCTCCTGGCTGCCTAGGGCTGCACTCACAGCATCATGGTTATTCTAATGAGAGAGAAAGTAAGCATCTGATCTCACTGGGCACTGGTCCGCAATCTTGCTAGCACGGTAGAGAAGAACTTGAGATGGTCCAGCTGCTTGGCATCATGGGTCAGTATACCTTGAACTTAATACAGACCTCTCTAGTATTTATAATAATAATAACATTCGATTTATATACCACCCTTCAGGACAACTTAACACCCACTCGGAGCGGTTTACAAAGTGTGTTATTATTATCCTCACAACAATTGCCCTGTGAGGTAGGTGGGGCTGAGAGAGCTCTGAGAGAGCTGTGACTGACCCAAGATCACCCAGCTGGCTTCAAGTGGAGGAGTGGGGAAATTAAACCCAGTTCTCCAGATTAGAGTCCTGCACCAAACTACACCAGATTACAGTACTGCACCAAACATGCTCTCAATTTCTGCAACCTCCTCATCATATAGCTCCCCCGATTGCTTTATGGTTTCATGGGCCATTTGTCTAAAAAGACATAATGCAATTTCCAATTAAGAATGTAACTTCTCAGTTATGGAATCTTTCACCCCTTGCCTACCCTTCCCTTTTGGGTCATAAATATTTCCATGTTTTACACAATCTTAATGTCCTGAAGTATTTACTGCAATATGACACTTAACCCCACCCACTAGATACAGAGGAGTTAGCCGTGTTACCCTGTAGTAGCAAAATAGAAGAAAGTCCAGTAGCACCTTTAAGACTACTTTACTGTAGCATAAGCTTTCGAGAACCACAGTTCTCTTCATCAGATGCACCACCCACTGAAAGTCAGATGTCACTCACGTGAAAAGCTGGATAAGTTGCTGCAAATTTTAACAGGAATACATAGATTTTCACTGCTCTTGCCCGTTCATGCTCTTGAGCTGATGTCATCCAAGGTGCCAAGCACTGTAGGAATAATTGTGGAAAATTATTAACAAATATATTAATAATTAGAGAACGTACATGCTACAGGAACCTTCAAAAATCAACTTTTTGTCTCTCCAACTAGATCTGCCTTGAATCTCAGTGAGAAAGGTGGACTATAAATAAATAAATAAATAAATCACCACACTCTGCATTGATGAGAAAAGATCGTATTTGTTTCAGGTATGGTTTCTATGAGGGAAAATATATAATGTTTTGATGTCCTGCTCTTATTGGGTCCTGTATGACCTCTCATTCCTGGGGGCATTTAGAGGAAGTGTCAATCTAGGAGAACCCAATACACCACTTTTCTTTGAGTGTGTCAGCACCAGAGCACAGGGAAGGAGAGCACAAGCAAGTTATTATTAAATTTATAGCCACACAACAGCAGTACCTGTCTGGACAATCAGAGCATCTAATATGCCATGGAACTAGGCATATGTCTCCCCCGCCCTCCCCTCTGGAAAGGAGAATAAAAATGTACGCGGATTCTTTGCTTGCATAAGCAGACTGTCCTTGGGACCTATGCAAGTGCAGTTGCTCACATCTAAGAGCACAAGGAGCTCAGTTGAGTAGGGTCTCTCTATTAACAGGGATCTCAGCATGGCTTCTAGAGCTTCCATGTTCTGGCTGTACAATGCCTGAGAAGGAAGGAAAGAAAGGTGGTGCAGGATATAACAGAATGTAATTCTAACATTTCTCAGAGTCTCCATGAAATACACACATTGAATAAACACTATGATGCATACCTGGACACTACTCTTCCCCATGGCATCCACCATTCTGCTTAGTGGGTTATACTACAGTGGATAGCAGTGCATGATAAAGAATATAAGAAAGTATGGCATTCTCATAGTATGACAAAGCTGAGTGAACCTACAATGCTGACACTTGCTATAGAGAAATCAGATTTTTAATTTTTTTACAAAAAGAAGCTTCTAAAAATAAAATAAGCAATAAGACACTCTTGACACACAAGGCCCTTCCCATGACCAACCCACAACAGTGAAATACCTCCACATCGACCGTTTCCCCATTTTGACATTGCAAGGCATCAGTCGGAGGTAAGGCAAATATGCTGGCAATGAGGATGATGAGCAGCTCCTTTGCATCCTCGGGAGGCGGCTTCGCTTTGCTGAGATGGAGGGGGGAAGGGGAAGGAGAGCATTCAGTCTCCATAACTACCATCACTCCCGGACAGCATGCCAAAGCTATTGGGTAGCCCACTGCATGTCAGGAGGACCATGAAATGGGGCCAGGTATATATAAGGTAGGAATTTCTGAGTACTTGTGGTAGGGTCCCCAGAGCTGGGGGGAAAGGTAGCCTATAAATTTAAAAAAGACCCTCTTCTGAACAACTCAGCAAGAACTGAGTATGTTTACTAAGGCAACTGAACACTAGAGAGAGAAAGACAGGTAGGTAGGAAGACAGAAAGAATCCTGCACAGGGGGATTTGTGTGAGCGTTCAATGAGACATGCCTCTCACAACCCTAATTCTCCCTGTAAGTCCAGGATGTTATAAGGGTCTGGAGCATGTTAAAACTAAGTGTCTTTGCAAGGAGGGGAGGATTTCATCTAGCTCTTCCACTGGTGCTAATCAGTTACCCTGCAATGACCCTTTCAGCTGCAAAGGTGGCAGAGACCCTAACAATTTATAGTATCCTGGATTGTGGAGTGAAATTAGGGGATGTGTACCCAACCCTAATTCATACAGCATGGAGAGTGAGTGGAAATAATACCCTTTTTTCCTGGATTGTACTATTCACCTTTTGTGCTAGATAAGCAGCTTTTTGTTCAACACTCACTGCAGGGCAATGGTGCTACAGAAGTAGACCAGAAGGTCAGAGTTAGGTGGGTAGGAAGCTACATATCTATTGCTAGAGAGCAGCAGCACTGTGCTATGGAAGGAATTTCTCAATTGATTCTTTCTCTCACACACACACATACACACACACAGTACTTTATGAGCCTCCAAATTTGTATGCATTTTCTCTGTCATTATGGATTTAACTTGGAACAATCAGAGTAATATGGAAGGAAAACGCCATGTCTGATCTCACTGAGAATCAGGGCGACATAGTGGTCTGTCAGACTATAACTGAGAGATGTGGCTTAAATCCCCACTTTGCCAAGAAGCACACTGGGTGACCTGAGGGTAGTAATTCTCCCTAAGATGAAACTCCCTCCCAGCGTTCCTATAAGGGTAATATAGAGGAAGGGGGCCATGAATGGCCCTCTGAGCTCCTTCAAAGAAGGACGAGATAAAAGTCAAACCAATAAATAAAATCAATGGTATGTGGCCTTGACACAGGAATATAAGGACAGACTAGAGGAGGATAGCCACAGGCTAGCATATGGCAAGGCTGGTTGTCATGATGGGACAAGGGATTTGCATAAGACCACTCTGGACTATGATTTTTGTTCAGAACTGCTAAATCCAAATCAGAGAACTGCAAAGCACCCACACAAAAACATGACAGGAATGGTTTATAATGCAGTAAAATAAATCACAAGGCAATCTCAAAGACTAGTGATGCTTGTGTTTCCCTTTTTATATTAATTGAGATAGAAAAGTCAGGCCTCAGTCAGCCAGGCTGAGATATAATTGCAAATACACCAGAAATCAACCCCCTTCCTTAGAAAAACCAAGCCTATCCCATCATGAGGACATTATCTGTCTCTACTCCTGTTCTAGAGAGTCATGTTTGCTCCTACAATTTCCCTGAATGCTTGTATGCTTGTATACAAAGTCTGCAGCTATTTTATGGGTCAGGGAGGACAATTGAGCAATCAATTCAAAGTACCTGAGCTCCTTGACAAGATGCATCCCTTGACATCGCAACGTTGTGCTGCTGGGGTCTAGGTAGGTCAGTGGCAAATCTTTAATCTGTGCCTGAATCCCAGATGAGACATAAAGATATAAGAAATGACGCCTTGGTATTCATGCCAGCACCAGACTCAGGAGTTTTAACTAGTATAAACAGCTTCATGAAAGCAAAATTCTCTCATCAGTTGCCAAGAAAGTGTGCATGTGCATGAGGAAAACAGAAAAGTACTCTGTCTATTCCAGAAAAGTCGTTTTCAAACTTTCCAGATCCAGGAATCCCTTTAATCCCTGCCTGCAACATAAGACCAAAATTTAGTTATTTCAAAAGCCCCTCTTTAACCTTTTCTCCTTAGGATGGCCAGGCACCAGTGAGGGAAGGGCTGCTGCAGTGTCAACACTTGTGTAGAAGGAAGAATTTCTGCAGGAGCAGCTTGACAGGAAGGCTGAAGAAACTCTCCCCTACTGAAATCAGTGCTATCACACAAGGCATAGAAGGCCTGCCCTCCTTGCACCTGGTTTCTCTCTCCTTCCATTTCAAAATGAGGAGATACATACCACTACTGCAACTGTATCTCAGGTCAAGTTGTTGGGAACTATCAGTGGACCCCAACTCACCATGAGAAAGATCTGGGCTGGTCTCAGGGGTTTGTGCAGCTGCTAGAGCCCCAAGGTGGCCCACCACTGACTCCTGTCTTTGCCACGCCATAATAGACACCCCATCTGCTCCCCTCCTTCCTTAATGCATGGGGGTGGGGGGGCATCCTCCCTCTGCCAAAGAGGAGTGGAAGGAGAGGCTGCAAAAGCAAGGAAGAAGGCCCAACTCCGAGGATGCTCGGCTGCTGCTACTCAGAGGAAGAGGGCAGGCAAGTGCATGGCACTGGTTGCTACTCCCAGCTGCCATTCACATTTGCTCAGCTGGGTAACTTAATGTGCAAACAAACAGCAATTGGCACCATAGACTGGCTGCTGCTCATTTGCTTGTCTGTCCACTTCTTGGGTGGCATCTGTATATTATATCTGACTCACTGTTATCTGCTTGGCAAATTCCAGTTTCAGGCTCCCTTGATGGTAGTCTTCCTGGTCACTTCCACTCATGTCTGAGCTGAGTATCTGTGAACCATTTAGGCACTAACAACAGGAAATAATTTCATAGTTCACTAAATTAGTTCAAAACTGTGTTCCAGAGCCAATTACATTATAGGATGTGAAAACAGGGCATGAGAACATTGGATGGTAGGTGAGTGACCATATTAATTCATATGATTGTTATTTCCTGCTATGATGGATCACAGGGTCACAGGTCCATGAAAGTTACAAATTTGGATGAATCCCAAATCAATAGAGGATCAATAGTTCCCTTAGTGGAGAAGGGAATTTGTCAAGAACTTGAAACACTATAGTCACAGAGTTGGTCTCTCTTGTTTCTTCCAGTCACCTCTTAATCTAGGATGCTCAGAACCAGCTCCTTTTCTTCCCACTTTCCTATACAATATGAACTAGAAATGGGTCTCTATAGATGCAGAATCTTTGAATATGTGGGCCAAATTGGGAAAATGATGCCAAATTTCCAAGAACTAATTTCATATAGGGCCAAAGAAGGTATGTGGCTACTACAAGGACACTAACGCCACTTTAAAGTCATTTTAAAATGCCACGAGGGTGCAAGTTTGGGCCAGCAGCAAAATGATCGAAAGCGCTCGTTCCCCCCCCCTCCTTGTACCTTATGAAGTGCTTAACCTCCCCCACCCCCCATGATTCAAATTAACCAAGGAAGTATGGAAAACGTACTCAGATCAAGTAAACAAGAAGATACTCTGTAGTAGAGTCAAGCTGAAGGAAGGGTGATGGCAAAGACAGGTCTAGCCTGCAGATTAACATGTTCCTACCGTTTCATTCAGGGTCACTATTCCAGGCGCTGCTCTCAGCACATTCTCTTTATTTCATGGCCGTACAGCATCATTCCATACACATCTAATGATTCTGAGTTTGATAAAGTAAAAGGTAAATGGAACAGGAGGGAGCAGAGTCTCTGGAAATGTCTATTGCTTCTCCTTGTTTGGCTACTAAGCAGGGCTCTGGGATAATGAATTTTCTAAATTGTGTGCAGAAAATTCTCATTATGCATCTGATTGAACTTTTATTAATTCCTAATTCTGAGCAACTCCTATGTGACTGTGCTTTCTTCCACAAAGGGGGCTCATCATGTAGTTAGGCATAGCTCCCAGCAATCTGATAACAAGTTCAAGCTGCCATGAAAGGCTTTTTACATACACAAGTAAAACTCCTCTGACTGCAGATTTTTTGTTTAATTTGGTGTTAATTCCTATTGGCCCTCCTCCCTGGTTGTGTCATGTTTGTATGCCTATGTTTTTATTGCATTGTTAAATATTTTACACACAAATGTTAAAGGCGGTTATAATGCTTCAACACCTTGGTAACCCTATTTGAGTGGAAAGGCAGCACAGAAATGTTTTTAATAATAAACAAAATCTCCACCTCTCCACTCTCTTGAGTATGAGATTATGGTGGTCAGGAAAAACTGATATCAAACACTCCTAATTTTGGACATGAAAAGGCAAGAGACTATTCCCCTCCACACAAGGCTTACATGAGGTTTAAGCTTTGACAATTCAAGGAAATCAAGCATGTAGAATCTGTTAACCTGGATGCCTGAATTCAGTTTTATGAAATATTTCCTTAGAAAGCATCACAACAATAGCAATCCTCAAGGCACTGGCTGGAACATCAGATTTGCAAAGGGTAGACTTAAAAGATCCATATTTTAATATTTGCATCTGTACAAGGTTAATTATCCTAGCCCCCACTATTTCCCTAACCTGCTTTTCACCTTCAGAAGTCATTTGTGACAAGCAGCGTTCTAACAGGAAGATCTTGGATGTCAGAGGGCACTGTTGGGCCGTTTGAACTTCAGCTGATTCTTCTTTAGCAGAGGCCAGGTTTTTTTGCTCTTCTTCCATCTTTGGGATCACAGGTGGGCATTCTTGAATCATCAAAGAGCATCAGATTAACAGGGAAAGGCTCGATAGCTTCCCTAGCTCATTCAAAAAACATAGAAAGCTTCTTTTAATCCTGACCCTTCAGGTATTGATGGTGGATATTTAAATTTATATAAATTTATATTTATAACATGAGGAACAGGAATGACTATTTATCACCATAGTGTAGTTTTACTAGCAAAATTAAATTAATTTGCCTTGCAAAGTTACCATGCATATAAACCTAGCATTTCAAAATCATTCACAACCAAGGAAGTTAATAACTGGATTTGTGTATGCTGCTGCAGCAGCTGAGTTTAATTTTTCATTCTGTAAATTATACTGGCCTGGCCTGCATATACAAGAGAATGAACTGGCAAAATACTGAGATAGTAGGATGGGCTATACCAGGTGGGGCTACATTTTTGAATGCATATATGGGGGAACAATGAGATAAGTTTTAGTCATGCACACTTTCTATTATGCTGGCATTACATTTACAGGGAGATTTATATATGACAGAGCTTTTAAAAGCGTGATCAATCCCCATATCTCTGAAGTGGTACAGTCCATTCTATCACCTTGTTATGCTGGGTAGACCAGGCCACTCTTCGACTCACTGAAATAGTTGGGGGATTAACGCTGCCTTTCTAATTTTCTACAGAAGTAGCTTGGCATCTTCTGAAAAATCATGACCAATTCATATTTTGAGATGAAATAACTGGGACATGCTCACCAGCACAGGTAACATTTCTAAAGAAAAGCAAAAACAGGCCCAAATTTTAAAAGCTCAGAACGTCACTGTGCTCTTCTTGAGCAAACCTATTTTCAGTATTTAACAGCTTATTCAGATCAGCGGTCAATCTGTGTTAAGAAGATTCCTAGAGTACTGGGATTCATGTAAAATTGAGAGAAGGTTCAGACAAGCAAAACTGAAAATGTCCTGCAATTGTACAAAAAAGTCAAAGGTATTACCATGAACTAACTAAACCACATATAAATGTGGCAAAGAATGAATGTTACATTTGTAACTCTCTCTCCAAGATAACTTAGGCTCACAAGCTTTTGAGGTAGAGCAGTGTTCAAACTAGTGATATGAGCAAGCCTTCTCCTGTGTGGGGATTTGAACATGCTTTATCTACATTCATACCCACCTCTGCATCAGCTCTAGTAGTTGATATAGTGCTAGATAGCCTATCTGTTTATAAGTGCTGAAGAGACATCCTTTCCTAATTGTGAAGTTAGGTCAACTCTTGCCTAAAAATGCTGCAACATTTGTGGATAAGGAACATGAACTCAACCTTGAATAGATTATAGAAGGAAATCATCACACTTGCTTACTTCGTTGGCAGTTGGTTTCACATCCATTTTCTTTGATGGAATAAAAGGTTCTCTAGCAAATGTCATAATGGAGTGGCTGATGTCATCATTCATTAAATTCATGACAGCACAAAGTAACAAAGCCAATGAAGGCTATATAAGGTAGACCAGTCTCCTCCTACTGCTGATGGGGAAGCTGGGACAAAGGGAGGGGCACCCCCTAAGGCCAACTATTGTGAGTTGGCCTTTGTGTCACAGAGGCAAGATTTGAATGGGACTTTTCTGATTCATCACCTGCTTCTTCACATATTAACTTATTGCCATTTATTCTATCATGGCTTGCAGGGTGATATACTATTTAAAACAAACCAATGCTTACAAAATCATTGTTTATACTTGAATGAAGTAAATGTTAAGAGAGCAGATTATAATACATAATCTCAAAAATGCTGGGTGAGCAGAGAGGAGAGATAATAGTAAACTTAGTAAAGGAATCCAGTTTTCAAATCAACAATTAATGCATTTAGCTCGCTCAGAAAATAGGTAAGAGGTCTGTTAAACCATTTCCTTCCATTTTGTTATTTGGTTCATGTTGGTGCCACAGTGGAAAGTTGACTCAAAAATCAAATGCATAGCATGGAGGTATGCTTAGCTTAAAATGCATGATTTCTCTAAAACAAAAATATTACAAACTCCAACTTGATATACAGTAATCTTAAACAAAGAAGAAAAGGTACAAATATTTTAATGAATAAAAATAATATTTAAAAGGCTAAGTCCTTTTTAAAAAATCAATTTAAGCTGTCCTGGGCTTGTACAGTTAAGCCATTGCGCTAGTACACAAACAAGTAATATGGCTAGAGGCTAGAACTCATATGTTCTTTGAATTTATCAAACAAAAGATCACAGATTTCCAGTGAAGTACTAAAAAAAAATGGATCTCACCCCTACCCCAGAAAAACTCCTAGGAGAAAGTGAAGGAAAATGTACTACTCTCACTACTACTTCTGTGTTCATCCTTTTCCAATGTCACTTTTATATCAGCCATGGATCTAGAATTGCTTCAAGCAGAAAAGAACCCTAGTTCCAACGTTTTTAACATTTACCTCGTCTCACTCTCCTACAGATGAAACTATCAGGGAGGATGCACATTACTGTGCATAACCAAGGGCTAATCTATGGACTTCAGTGCTGCAGAAAAATTTTCAAGGCACAGAGTGTGCTATCATCAACTCTGAAGTCTTTGGCAAACAATACCATGAGACTTTGGAAAAGAGGTCCAGTCATAAACTCTTTTCCTTTCAATTCTTCGGACAGAAAACAGAAACTAGCAACCCCATCCTTTCATTCTCCTGTGTATTTCAAAAAGAAAAGGATTTAGATCAAGATTCAAAAGCCAAATATTTAGGAATTAGTAAGTTCACACTTCACTTAGCAAGTCAACAATGGCTTCTCTGGTAAGGAACAAAGTTTCGCCAGTGTTCTGATTCCACACTTCAAAGAGTGAATGGTCGTCCAAAGCCTTCTTCCCACCAATGATAACATAGGGGTATCCAAGTTTGTTAGCATCTTTTAATCTTTTACCAATGGTGAGATGGGTCCTGTCATCTAGCACAATCTCATCTTTAAGATGAGGGACTGCTTCTGCAACAGAGTCATACAAAGCTTCCAAGAGCGCTGCTCCTTTCTCTTCCTTGCTGCCTCTCTTTGGGGGAATGAAGCAGACTTGATAAGGTGCGATGAGGCTTGGCCAACGAATGGCATCCTCTGTAGAAAGAACTTCAATGGAAGCTGCCAGGATCCGAGTCACACCTAAACCATAGCAGCCCATTTCAGCTGGAGCAAGTTTACCCTGAGAAGTGTGCAAAGTAGCATTAAAAACAGAAGAGTATTTGGTGCCCAAGAAGAATGTATGGCCAACTTCAATTCCTTTTGTCTCAACTAGTTTCCCTTTACAAACTGGGCAATGCCTCTGGTCTGAGTTTATCATTTCCATATTGGCTGAAAAGTCACAGTTTGTACACATCATCAGCTGGTCCTCACCAATGTCAGCAGGAAGCTGGAACTCATGAGACATTGTTCCCCCGATGCTCCCTGTGGCTGCTTGGACTTTCATAATCCGCAGACCCAAGTTGTTGAATATATTACAGTATGCATTGCAAACAAGAGCATATGTGTGGAGGGCAGCCTCCTCAGAGGCATCAAATGTGTACATGTCCTTCATATAGAACTCCCGGCCACGCAGCAACCCAAAGCGTGGCTTTGGCTCATCTCGAAACTTTCTCGTTACCTGGTACAGCAAGAGGGGAAGTTGCCTGTAAGACAAGCAGCCTTGAGAAGCTATGAGGTCAGTAATGGCCTCTTCATGAGTAGGTCCTAGACAATATTCTTGGCCATGTCTATCTGCCAGGCGTAAGAGTTCTTTACTCATTAGTTCCCACCTTCCACTGGCTTTCCAGAGCTTTGCTGAGCATAATGTGGGCATGTTCACTTTCTGCCCCCCTATGATCTGCATTTCTCGGTCTATCACCTTGATAAGCTTCTCCATTGCTCGGACAGTGTATGGCATATAATGGTAGCAGCCAGGGCTGGCAGGGCAGATAAGGCCTCCTAGTAACATTAGCCTCTGACTTTTACATGTCATTTCCCCTCTCTTGCTCTCCTGTGATATCACACTGTCCTCCCGCAGATTCATGGACAGAAAGTGCTGGGATAACAACATGCGCTTCTGTTTCTCATGGTAAAATCTGCAACCCTGTTGCTGCTTTTGACAAAGACTGATACAGTTTGTCAGATCAGGAAATAATATTCTCCATCTTCTCAGAAGTACACCCATGTCAATACTAACCGAAGCAGCCTCTTTTTCAAGTCTGCAGATGGACAGAGCAAATACAAGGCATTCCAATTACATCCACTTTTGTATTAAAGTGCACCATATTCAACTGAAAAAATTCCCCACAAAACCTAGCTCTCATGAAAGGATCAGTGCATTTTACAGTGCCATCCTAAACATTCAATCCTTCTAAACCCATGAATTTCAATTGATTTATAGTGAAATCCTAAGCAGAGTTACTCCAGTCTAAGCCCACTGATTTCAATGGGCTTAGACTGGGGTAACTCTGCTTAGGATTTCACTGTTAGAAGGGTATAACTCTAGTTTAGACAATTTTTTAAATATGTGACCCCTAGACTAAGTCCTGGGTGTAGCTAGAGATCTGACATGAGATTACATAGCAAAAAAAAAAAAAGGAAGGGGAGTAGGACAGAAGCAAAGGAATTCCTTTGCATTCCCCAGTGATGCTGCTGTTACCCTTCTCTGTGTTAACCTTTCATATTTAGCCCCAAGGAGTTTTTTATTGGACTTTAACGTATTACTGGCTTCTACTGGACCTTATTTTAGGTGCCAGGTGAATCATAATGTTACATAACCATACCAGTCATCTTTTTATATTGGGGGTAATATTTATAATGCTGGGGGTAAAGCAGGCATAACTTAATGTCACATGCTTCCTGCATCATTTTGAGGCAAAGGAAATAATAGCAACCTCCATATCACAATTTATGCTAAGAGTTAAGCTTCAGGAGGGATGTACAAATGAAAGTGAAACTTTTTGAGCAGAATATTCCAGAAATCTTGTGATCTTTCTTCATGTTGCCAGAGTTTATCATATTATTTGCTTCCTTGAAGATAAAGCCTATAACGGCTGCAAGCCATAAAAGAGACCCAGTTTGGGAATATTTTTGTTTAACCACATTAGTTAACAAACATGGATGTTTTAGCAAATACAAGAATACATGTTACATAATGTTACTGCTTTAGTTAAATAAAATTACTGAAATGGTTATTGTTATTGATTACTTTTCTTCTTCTATTAAACTACAGCAAAAAAGTTGTCCAAACATAATTAATTGACCTATTCAACTGGGGACTGTTCACCTCACAATGATTTCATAATTATCTATTTCAAATGGTAAATAACCAAAAATTAGTAGTCTGATATAAGAAGCTATTGTTCTAAAAATGAAGCCTTCATCTAGATTGTAAATATTAAGGTCATAACAACCATAAAGAATAAGCCTTTATATAGAAAACTGTGATTTAAATTGAGTCTTGCTGACTCGTGATTTAAATCATGATTTAAATCAGTTAGATTTAAATCAAATCCACCCTGCTTATTAATTACCTGTTGTTAACACTGAATGCATCAGGAAGGTATGTAGCCAATTTTTGTGTGTGCTTGACACAAAAAAAATCGGAGTTTTCTAAATTATAAGCAGAGAGCAGTCCTAAACAAAATCGCACCCTAACCTGGATGGTCCAAGCTATTCCGAGCTTGTCAAATGTTGGAAGCTAAGCACGGTTGGCCCCGGTTAGCCTTTAGACGGGAGGCCACTGACCCTTACGCAGAGGCAGGCAATGGCAAACCATTTCGGAACGCCCCTTGCCTTGAAAACACCAGCAGGGTCACGTAAGTCGCCTACTACCTGACAGCACTTTCCACCCCCAAAGTCCCACCTAATTAAGTCCCCTGAATTCTAACCTACCGGACTCTTTTCAGTCTGCACCGCAGACACCTGCAGTCAGTAACAAGCTCTCCAAAGCTCACCCCAAACCAAACTCAGCAGGCGAGCCAGCACGCATGCGCAAAAACATCTTCCGTTCTACCGCCGAATGGCGCTTCCCCCGGGTCTGGGGCTCCTCCCGCCTCTCCGGATAGCTCGGCAGGCCCGCCAGTAATGAAAGAAAGTTCTGCTTCAGGCCGAGTCACAGGGCGCGGGGAGGGGCGGGTTCGGCCGGAAAGATTCTGGACAGGGGCTTCTGGTTCCCAACTGCAGCTGGTAGAATCCTTCCCGGGCTTCGGGAACGCCTTTTCATCCGAAGAATACAAAAGAAGCTGCGCTCCGCTTCCCGGGCAGGGCTTTCACACCATCTTCAGCGAAACGTGCTCTATGAGACAACACGACCTAGACTTGAGAAGAGGGAGCTAACCAGGAGCTTCCAAAATGGTGGTTCTGTATAGCTCATAATTATAAGAGCGCGAATTAACTCACCCGCTATCTGCCCTCTCCTTTCTCATCGTTACCCACCCCGCAACCACCCTTTCCGCCTCGCAAGTCCCGTTGTTCCCACCCACAGCCGGCTCATCCGGTGACCTCGGCACCGTCTGTGGCGGGGGGGGGGGGGCAAGGTTCATCTGAAACTGGCGCGAAAGGGAGTCTCTAGATACCGCCTTCTGTGGGCTGAGCTTTCGCATCAATTCCTACTGGCGCTTCAGTTCCTCTCATCCTCTCAGGGCTTCTGAGAAAACAGAGCGGTGACCGCTTCCCTGTTGATTCTCTGCTTGAGGATGTTTAAGGGAGCTAGTAAGCACTGAGAGACTTTCCTCTTTGTGGTGCGAGGGACAGGGCTCGAGGGGAAGATGCAGCGGGAGTCACGTGAAATGTTACGAGTGAGAGCGGGACCACAAGTGACGCCTGACACAGGTTGGACACTAGTCAGCTTCCCTCAAGTTTTGATGGGAAGTGTAGGCATCCTGGTCTTGCAGCTTGACTCTCTGACTGCTGTCCAATGGACTTTTCAACTGTCACTTGTCCAACATTCCGCCAAGCTGCCTACATTTCCCATCAAAACTTGAGGGAAGCTGACTAGTGTCCAACCTGTGTCAGGCGTCACTTGTGGTCCCGCTCTGAGGTGAGGAATCTATCTGCGCTGGAACACATCGTGTCATAGGGAAGTGGGCCTCGTGGTCTCTCTTTGTTTTAAGCCCTCTCCCCCTGGGCGAGTTTTCTGAGCATAAATTATTTTCTTAGCTGAATATAATGCTTCCTGCATGTGATGAAACAGACTTGGGCTTATGAAAGGTTATGCCATGATAAATTTCCTAGTTTTTAAGGTAAACCACAAGATGTTCCCTCTTTTTTAGACCAAAATGGGTAGCTGTGTTTGTATGTAGCAGTAGAAAAGAGCAAGAGTCCAGTAACACCTATAGACTAAAAAAAAATTGTGGTAGGGGATGAGCTTTTGTGAATCACAGCTTACTTCTTCAGGTGCTACTGGACTCTTGCTCTTTTTTAAAACTAAACAATTGCTCATTGGAATCAGTGCTGGCAATCAAAGCTTAAGCATTGTTTCTTTGGGCCCAACACAACCCTTTAATGTACTTTTCTACACAGACACACAATTCACTTTCTACAGGTAACAGATCAGGTATCATGAAAGAAAACATTTCTGAAAGGACATGGATCATACCATGGTAATGGGCTTGCAGTCTGGGGTCCCCCCCCCGACCTTGTTAAAGTGTACACACCCTCGTTGCCTTTGCTGGCAACATCTAACATAAAGATGGGCTTCAGACCCCAGCAGCAAAGACTTAACAAGCATAAGATGTGTCACCAGCCCATGAGCAGTTTGTAGTGATGAAAATCAGTGAAATTGCTATGAAAGCTCTCATTTTCTGCAAAAAGGTGCAGTTGTCCATGGCACTTGGGCAATTAAGTAGTTTAAAGTCAGCTTGCTGTTAAAATCTAATCAAAATCTCAGCGCAATACCAATAAAGTGTTTAATGAAAAGTAGCCTCAGAAGTAAAGAAATTTTGTGAAAGCAACAGACTTTACTAAAAATTAGATTAGTAAGACAAAACACACTCAATAAATACAAAGGTGAGAACCAAAATATTTATTTATTTTTAACCCGCCCTCCCCACAAGCAGGCTCAGGGTGAGGTACAACATTGATTAAAATACAACATAAAAACAACCATAACATAAAAACTGCAATCAATAAAACCATTCCAAGACGGGGCAGTCCTGCATTCCTGCCTGTCAGCATACAAAAAGGGGAGGTAGCAGTGGGCAGATGGAATACTGTACCCCTTTTTGGGGCAGCCAGCAGTGGACTCCATAACCCCTCATAGAGGGAGACCGGTGGAAGGCTCGGCAATGATGGACTAAAATTAGCCTCCACCATTTGCCTGGTGGAACATCTCTGTCTTACAGGCCCGCCTAAATGATACAAGATCCTAGCGGGCCTGAGTGTCCTCAGACAGAGAGTTCCACCAAAAAGGCCCTGGCCCTGGTAGAGGCCAGCTGAGCCTCCCTAGGGCCAGAGATCACCAGTAGATGTTTTCCAGTTGAATGAAGCACTCTCTGGGGCACATATGGGGAGAGATGGTCCCTTAGGTATGCTGGTCCCAGTCCGTTTAGGGCTTTATAGGTCAGAACCAACACCTTGAACTGGATCCAGAATTCTACTGGATCAGTAGAAGCGAGTAGAGCCAGTTTGGTGTAGTGGTTAAGAGGGTGGGACTCTAATCTGGAGAGCCGGGTTAGATTCCCCACTCCTCCACTTGAAGCCAGCTGGGTGACCTTGGGCTAGTCACAGTTCTCTGGAGCTCTCTCAGCCCCACCCACCTCACAGGGTTTTTTGTTGGGATAATAATGACATACTTTATAAACCGCTCTGAGTGGGCATTAAGTTGTCCTGAAAGGCGGTATATAAATCAAATGTTGTTGTTGTTATTGGGAGCCAGTGAAGCTGCTGCAAGATAGGCGTAACGTGTGTCCTACATGAAGCTCTAGTTAGGACACGCGCAGCAGCATTCTGGACCCATTGAAGTCTCCGGATCAAGCCCAAGGGCAGCCCTGTGTAGAGTGAGTTACAGTAGTCCAACCTGGAGGTGACTGTTGCATGGATCACTGTTGTTAGGTCCTGGGCCAAGAGGTAAGGGTGCCAGTTGCCAGGCCTGCTGAAGGTGGCCACAGCCGCGATCTGGCCCTCCATAGACAAGGAGGAGTCCAGAATCATGCCCAAACTCCTAACCGATGGTACGGGCACAAGTGGTGCCTCCCAAAGGTCAGGAGAAGGATTCCCGCCTCCGACAGCCCACGGCCCAAGTACAGGACCTCCGTCTTCACGGGATTCAACTTCAGCCTGCTCTATTCTTCCCACCCAGACACGGCCTCCAGAGCTCTCAACAGGATGTCAGGGACAGAGTCAGGTCGGCCACCCACCAACAGATACAACTGGGGATCATCTGCATATTGATGACAACCCAGTCCAAAACTCCGCACCAACTGGGTGGGGGGGTGCATATAAAGATTGAACAACGGGAGAGAGTATCGCCCCCCTGTGGGATGCCACACTATGTATGGCGTGCTGACAGTCTCCCCCAGCACCACCCTCTGTCCCCGTCCGTAGAGAAAAGAGACAAGCCACTACAAGGTTGTCCCACGAATCCTCACATTGGCGAGGTGGTGGGCCAACAACTCATGGTCAACTGTGTCGAACACTGCTGAAGGATCTAACAAGATGAGCAGTGCCAACCCTCCCCAATCCAGGTGCCTTTGGAGATCGTCTGCGAGGGCGACCAACACTGTCTCTGTCCCATGGCCCGAACAGAACCCGGACTGGTATGGGTCCAGGACAGAGGTCTCTTCCAGGAACACTTGTAGCTGATCCACCACTGCCCGCTCAATCACCTTTCCCAGGAACGGGAGGTTCGATACTGGGCGGTAACTGGATGGGTCAGTGGGGTCCAAAGATGTTTTTTTCAAAAGAGGCCTCACTACGGCTTCCTTTAGCGCCCTGGGAAAACCCCCGGAGCTCAATGATATATTAAAAATGACCTCCAATTGGGCCCCCAACCCATCGGCACTGGCTTTCACCAGCCACCATATAAATTCATTGGGTCATATTTTCCAAGCTATATATAAAAACAGGGAGTATATATAAAAAGACAGGCCAGCATGGAGAGGCTGGAGCTCAGTAATAGAGCATTGGCTTGCATGCAGAAAGTCCCAGGTTCAGTCCACAGAAACTCTAGTCAGAAGGATCAGGACATAGGTGATGTGAAAGACCTCTACCTTATATCCTGAGGAGCAGCTGCCAGTCTGAGTAGATAATACTGACCTTGATGGACCAGTAGCCTGAGTCAATGTAAGACAGATTCATATGTATATGTACATAGGATCAGAGTCTTCTCAGCTGTGGCACCCCAGAGATGGAATGTCTTCCTATTGTATCAGGCCTTTTGCATTTGCTGCACCAAGCAGGTTTTTTTTTTGCTTAGGCTTTTTTTCTTTTCAAGAAAAATGAATGTTTTTACTGAGTGCTTTTTTACTGAGTCCAGTGTGAAACAAGTAGTGGAGAGGAGAACATTCTCAGTGATGCAGGGTTTTTGAAAAATCAGAGTAGTCCATAACTAAAGTTTGGTTTGATTTAGCATGTTTATTTTGATTTACGTTTAGAATAGAAAATTTAAAGAAGCATCCTAGTTCCGGCAGATTGGAATCATGTACTGGCAAATTGCTTATGTTTTGTTTTAGCATTGTTTCAGCTCTGTACTCAGTTTCTGCTTGTTTTAAAATTTCTGCAATACATGTCCAGTTGTAAATGGCTCAGCCATTGATCACATTGACTTACACTGTGTAATCTACCTTGAGTCTCAGTGAGAAATGTGGACTATAAATAATGTAAATAAAAAATAATATATAAGACAGATATTTCTACAAACCTGAAAAAAGACATCAATGGGAGTTAACCCCTGCAAATAATAGAAGCAGAACCTGTAGTTTTGAAAAACAAGTACTGTCTGTGGCTGTTGCTAGGCAATCACAACAGTATTGCCAACCTTCAAGCTTTGGTTTCTGTCAATAAAAGGCCAGGGAGGGGGGCAGGGTTCTTTCCAGGGCTGTTTTGGCCTTTGAAGGAGGACTCATCTAGGCCAGGCCCATCAGCAACCACGAGGCAACTTGCTACCAAGTGGCTTGCATGATTTACCCAGGCTCAGCAGTCTGCTGCTGTTCAACAGCAGCCACACTATGAAAGCCAGTGTGGTGTAGTGGTTAAAGTTTCATAACAAGACCCAGGTTTGAATTCTCATTCTGCCATAGAAGCTTACTGAGTTACCTTGGGCCAGTCATACACGCTCACCCTAACCTACATCACAAGATTGTGATGAGAATGAAATGGAGGAGAGAAGAATGATATAAGCTGTCTTGGTGTATAAATGAAGTAAATAATAACTATAGCTAAAGATGGGAGGGGCAGATAAAAGGGAAGATGGTTGCTGGGTAGGAAGGAGAGAAGCAGGAAATGTTGAGGATATGGGGGCTTTCAGGAAGAAAGTGTGGGGAGCGGGATACAGGGGAAAGTAAGGTGTTCCCCTGCAAGACCTTAGATGTTCCCTACCATGCAACCTGGCCCAGCTGGGCCAGTACACACAACTTGGCCCAGCCCAACAGCTGCAGAACTAGGCCAGACTTTTCCTGAATACAATACTCCAAACAAGGTCTAACCAGAGCAGAGTAAAGTGATACCATCACTTCGTGTGATCTGGACACTACAGTTCAATTGATGCAGCCCAAAATTGCATTCACCTTTTTAGCTACTGTATCACACCACTGACTCATGTCCAGTGTATGGTCTAATAAGACCCTGAGATCCTTTTCACATGTTCTGCTAACAAGACAAGACTCATCCATCCTATAATTATGCATTTGATTTTTCTAATTAAATGCAGAACTTTACTTTTATCTCTGTTGAAATTCACAATATTTGGATAGTATGGAAGGAGATGATCCTTCAGGTACCCCAGCCCCAAGCCATTTAGGGCCTTAAAAGTAAGAACTAACACTTTGAATTGTCCCTGGATGCAAATGGGTAACCAGTGCATAGCTTTCAACACAGGTGAGACAATCCCTGTAAACAAACAACCCCTGACCATAGCCTGGCCCTTGCATTTTGGACCAGTTGAAGTTTCTGGACCATTTTCAAAGGCAGCCCCACACAGAGAGCATTACAGTAATCTAACTTGAATATGGTGAAAGCATGGATCGCTGTGGCCAGGGTACTCTATCAGCCTTTTTCAATTTGTTAAGAATGGGAGTAAATGGCTCTGTCAAAGAATATGATAAAAAGTGGCATCTGGTGCTGGAGTACAAAATTAATATAAAAGTTCTAATCTTTCTCTACTCCTGTAGGTAAGAGAAAAAGCTGTAAAAATGTTACATCACTGGCATCTTTCTCCAGCTAGATAGGATAGAACACGTAATGGTTTCAGAGGCCACTGTTAGTTTTGTGATGAACCCTATGGCAACTTTATTCACATGTGGTGGAAATACAGCAGAGCAGAGAAATTTTGGAAAGTGGTCACCATAATGCTGTCATGAGGAACTGGATTCGACATAATACTCTGGGATTGTTTATATTGAATCATGTTGTTTCCATATCAAAAACATTTCTGGTCATTGCCTTTATATGTAGTGACAGCAGCTAGACTGTTACTGGGCTTTGGAAGCAAAAGAAAACTCTTCCCAAAGGGCATTTTTGGAAAAAAAATAAAACATTTTATGCCCTATTGGAACTCATGGCTCTGCAGAAAAAATGAAAATGTTAATAAACTAGACTTACAATGGAAAAAGTTTTATA
The DNA here is from genome assembly GCF_028583425.1 of Eublepharis macularius. Classification (NCBI taxonomy): domain Eukaryota; kingdom Metazoa; phylum Chordata; class Lepidosauria; order Squamata; family Eublepharidae; genus Eublepharis; species Eublepharis macularius. The sequence goes on along the minus strand of NC_072794.1, from coordinate 84,198,217 downwards.
GCATATGAGATCAACTTTGGTGAACGTTTAAATCTGTTATTTGAGAATTATTAAGAATTATTAAGGGTAATATTCATTATTGATATTTTTTCTTCTTCTTGGGATATGCAAACAAACTTGTTATATTTTTGGTATGGTAAAATAAAAAAGAAGCTTCCAGATGGTCTTTAAGGGCAGCCCTCTATAGAGACAATGGATTCTATGCTATTTCTGGGAGAATAGACAGAAAGGCAAATTGGACTGAATTTTCCTCATTGATTTAAAATAGCTAAGTAAATCTTTGACTACTGGTATTTCCAAGATTTACAACTGAACCACTGTGTCATTCAAAAATGTTTTGCTAACTGCATGTTTACATTAAAATAGCCTTGAAACAACCTGAGTGAATGGCTCAGCTCAGTCCTGGCTGCCAATAGCCTTCCAAGTTAGTGGCTCACCAGAAGTGTTCCCAGCGAATGAAACCATTAGTCTACTCCTGCACTCTGAATGAAGGTGAAAGGTAGTATATTCAGGGCATTTCTCTTGTCTGTCTTCAAGGTGACATTGCCACAACATTTTACAATTATAATGTTCTCCATTATAATTCCTATCACATCTTTCCTGTGTTACCACTGGTCTGCTTTGCCCAACAATCCACTTGCAAGATACCTTCTGAACAGAAAATCTGCAGTCATATTAGGGTGTGATGGGAGGATGCAGAATAAAGTCACAGTGCCACGTGCTTTGACAGCCAGGTTTCTAATTAACAGTTCTGTCTGTTTATTTGTAAGAATGTGCTAGCTAGGTCCCCTCCCCCACCATGTTAATATGCTTGAAATATTCAAAGTGTCCCAAGCTCTTTACTGTAAGCTAAACTATTCTTATACTCTTCCGGCTAAATTGGAAATGGGGCCACTAAGGCCAGCGGAGGATGCATTTGCCTTGGCTAACTTGGAGTTTGGCTGATGTCTCCAGCATAGTTTGTGGTTGGGAATGACTAAAACCGTCACATGAGCTTTTATCCCAGCACAAACTACAGGGATTATATCTATGGATTGGGCCAATCGGGGTACTATCTACTGGACACTTATGACTCTGCTATTCCCACAATGCCACTATGCAAATTGTAACAAAGTTTTTACAACAACAGCTCTCACAATTCTGCTGCTGGTTGACAATTTAACAATGTCTTCCGGACATCCAGAATAATGTGGAATAGTTACATGCTCAGCAACTGTGACTTATTCTCAAGGGATAGTTGTGTTAATGAGTTACAGCTAAAGAGTCTTGTGGCACCTTGAAAAACAACCAATTTAGTCTGCAAAAGTTTATGCCACAATAAGTTCGTTAGATGTCACAAGACATTTTTGTTTACCTATGGTTTAGTTCTTGTTGCAATTTTTTTCCTCCTGCTTAATGCCTTGGCCTCTGAGCTGGTTGCTTCAGCAAACACTACTCAGCACTGAGCATTCAAGGACTTCACCAAGGACAGAACAGCCTTGTATATTAAAACACAAACTTCTTTTAGGCATGCCTGACTTTAACCTTGCCTAACTACACAGTAGTGTATTTCTAAATTGCACAGGTGCAGCTAGTTATTATGTCTAAGTATTGCTATGTGTGGTGCAAAGCTGTGAAAGGCACTTTAGGGGAAGAAATTAAAGAAGTGTAGGGGAGAAGCTAAGAAAATGGGCTTGGATCTGGGAGGTGCCTGGCTCTAATCTCACTTCTGTCACCAACTCAACGTTCTGGGATGACATCCTCTCAGCCACAGACCTCCATTTGCAGTGTGGGGGATAATGATACTGGTCTACCTAACATGGCTGTTGAATGATTTCAACAAGACAATGAATGTGAAGCATGTTGTACACTAAAAAGACATTAGTATTAGTATTAGTTCCCCTATTCCAATGTAGATCAGCTGGATCATAACTCAGACTCACTGATATAAAGGACAGCTTAAAATGAAATGAAATTCAGAGTAATAGAATCATCATAGACTTAGGGACCTCCTGCCAACCCTCATTTTAAAAAGACTGCTTTTTTTTCTTTTTCACTTTTCACAATATGGAGAGGAAGGAAGAATTAAATGGCAACTTAATACATGGATTTCTCTATTGGATTCTGAAATGGCTAATGATATGAATATATGAATATCATATATAGAGATAATTATTCTGGAACTGTACATCACTAATACATTTCAGTAAAAACACACAGTTATTCATTGCAATGTGTTCAGATTGATTTCTGCTGCAACGTCAGAATAAGTCATTGTGCTTGACTGTCCTTGGCATAAGATCCTAGGCTTCACATTCCTGCCTCATCTGTCCCTTCCAGTAAGTAGAAAGATTAGACTCACAGACAGCTGTTCATGTTCCACCTGTCTGCTTGTCCTCACTCACTACTAGCTAACTTGTGCCTATTTGCTGTGGGCCAACCTCTACTACTACAGCGATCTTTTCCAAGCCAGAAGTGCTGAGGAGCTATCAAGGGCCCGGGAAAGAGAGTTTCCATATATATATTATTAACATATTTTGACAATTTAAAAATAAGTTTTGTTCTTAGAACTCTCTTATATTAAATAAAAGGTATAGGAGGCTGATTCTCTCAGCCTTACAGCCCATACCAGACTGCTTCATTTAAAGCAAATGAACATTTAGTAACAACAACAACGTGCTTACATACCTCACTTCTGGACAGATTAGTGCCCATTCAGAGTGGGGAACAAAGTAGAGATGGGCATGAACAGGGGAAAAAACCCAAACATGATGTTCGTTGTTCATTGCCATCCACGAACAGGGATTCACGAACATTGATGGACATGACATGTTCACAAACATGTTCGTAGTTGGAGGTTCATGGGAGCCAGAACAGCCCCCTTGGGACTTAGCTGAACTTGAGCCAGGGAAAGGAGAGTCCATGGGTCTCCCCCTTTCATGTCATTTTCTGTTTACACTGGCAAAAACTGGAATGTCTGCTGGGAGCTACTTTGAGGGGTAACAAACTGACCTTCCCCATGTCCAATACCCACCAAATTTGCAGGGGACATAGTCCTCACCGTCCTCTGAAGACCACCCAAGTTTCAGAGAGATTGCATCCCGGGAAAGGCATGATCCATGGGTCTCTCCCTTTCATGTCATTTTCTGTTTACAGTGGCAAAAATTGGACTGTCTGCTGGAAGCTACTTTGAGGGATTAGAAGCCAGGAGTTCAGACAGAGTTCAGACAGTCCATGCCTATGTTGCCAGGGGAATTGATTGAAAGGCACCAGACTGTCTGGCTTTATGAACGGCTGACAAACGCCACGAAGAGGGCTTGGAACGAACACATGTTCGCTGGGAACGGGACCTCACAAACAGCTTGCTCGCGAACAGCAGATTGGGCTGCTGGTAGAGTGCTGATTCACAGTCCAACCACTTTATCACTATGCTACAGAAGCTCTCTATTGTATTCTATCCAAGGACTTAAAGTAGATTAGAATCAACATCCAACCACATTTGGATTTAGTAATTACCAGTGTAATCATAAGAACTCTTTTCTGGGACTAAGTCCCACTGAGTAGACCAGTAGGATTTTGGGTACACCTGCTTATGAGTTCACTGTGAGGGTCATATAAAGAACTGCCTAACTGCATAACTATATTATGAGGCAAATATATATTATGAGGCAAAATATATGAGGCAAAAATAATTGAGAGTCCAACTCTGAGGTGGTATTATATTTTCTTGGAAGGTTTAAACATCCACATTTCTTACTGAATTAAAAATGTGAGGTGACGTTTATGAATATCAACCCACATACCTCAGTTCTTCCATGTATATAGGAGTGAGTGTAATACTTGGCAGGCGCTCCAGAGACTACATCATTTTATTACATAGCTCTTCATAAAATAGTTTCTCTGCTGAACAAGGTAAACAAATTATTGTACTAAAAGCTCAGGCTTAGTGAAAACTTCTTTTGTACTGTGGCCCAGAAATCAACTGTTCAAAAGGACAGTGAGCGTTCATTCAGTTTGCCTTTGTTAAAATCACATTTCATTGTCTCAAAGAGCAGTTTTACCAGCTCAGTCTTCCCTCTGGCCACCATGGCTTTTGAAAGTTCAAGCACCTCGGCTGTGTAATGGCGACAGACTAGCTTAAGCTCCAGTTGCAGTCGCTGCTTTGGATATTTTTCCTCAGCCTTCTTTACCCAGAGCTCTACTTCCTGCATCAGCATCTCAGTGTTCATCCTCTTTTGACTGAACAAGTTAAGCAGTGTTTCCATCAAACATCGAAAACTCTCTGTACACACGGAGCCCACATCATCCAGCTCTATTGCATGCTTGAAGCATTTAATGGCATTTAGCTCTTCATTTTTGATTCGTAGACACTTCCCCCGCAGTAACTGAATTTCAGGTAGGACATTCCCCAGGTCCAATTCCATAGCTTTGGCAAAGAACACAAGGGCAGTATTCAGGGCATTTTCATCCACTAGGAAAAGCTCCTGCATGGCATCTACTCCCATGTAATAATAGACCTAAAAGAAAAGCAGAAAAGGGGGTGGTGTTTGAGGGCATACTTACTTCAGCAACCCTCCAGTTTGGTAAATTCCTAGAGATTTAGGGGTGGTGCCAGGGGAGGGCAGAGTTTGGGGAGGGGAAGGAGCTCAGCATGGATGCAATGCCACAGAGTCTCCCCTCTGAAGCTGCCATTTCCTCCAGGATAATGGATCTCTGCAATCTGAGAAAGTATCTGAAATAGGACCCTATTTGAATATTTTTTAAAATATTAAAAATTAGCACAGGACCCCCTCCCCCAAGCAACATAAGGAGAGAATCAGAAGTCTGTTAGGATAGCAAAGCTACAAAAGGCCTATAAGGCTATGGCATGGTTCTTCTGGAGAATTTTAGCAAACTGAAAGTTTTATGTCAGCAGAGCATATTTTTCTCACCTCCTCCCTTCTGATGAAGCCCCAAATGACCCCTGAAATGACTCCTGAGGGCAGGGGGCCTCCCAGCAATATAAGGGGGAGTCAGAGGTCTGCGGCAGGTGGGAAGACCTAGTAAACACCCTCTCCTGTTTGTGGAAAACCTCCAGTATATCCAAGACACTATCTAGTCTCTACACTTACCTACGCAGTGAATGAGAGCCAAACTACAAGTAACACCTTACACAGGTTGGACACTTGTCAGCTTCCCTCAAGTTATGATGGGAAATGTAGGCGTCCTGGTTTTACAGCTTTGCTCTCCATTACAGCTGCAAGATCAGGATGCCTACATTTCGCATCAAAACTTGAGGGAAGCTGACAAGTGTCCAACCTGTGTCGGGCGTCACTTGTAGCTTGGCTCTCAGTCACTGCACAGTAACAGAGCAGGAGTGCATATCCTGCAGGGGAAGCCCTGGGGGACTTGACAGTGTCTGCTAACCTTATATTGCTTATCCCTGACGAGATTCATATGTACAGGCCCTTTCCTTGGTATCATTTATGGTTTTAAATGCCTACAATTGTGATGATAATCTGGCCTCTTCGACTACATTTTTATAATATCCCTACTGGGACACAACGTGCTCCTTTAGCTTTAGCATTCTACTGTCCCTCAGAACCACAACATAATTTACACATTTTATTGTCCCTATTTGTGAAAATAAAACAAGGAAGCAATGAACAAGCAATGAAAAGCTCTGGAGAATGTGAATGCCTCCACTCACCTGGCCGAGATCAAGGTATGTCTTCAGACATGGATGTACCTTCATGACACACTCAAGATCAGCTTTGGCATCAGAGAGGTTTTTCTGGTCTGGCATTCCCCCCAAGCCCATCTTTACACGTTCCAGGTCACGCAAATATAGTTTAATTAGCATCTAAAAGACAGGAATATTAAGGCTTCTTCTTTGTTTTAATGCATTATTCTTGGTTTTTCTTGCCAGCACCAGAACGCCAAACAGTGCCCACATTAGGACAAGACCCAGGAAGAGGCACTTTTCCTGAGATGTGGATCTGTGGCTAGTCAGAGGCCAATACAGCTAGGGTTGCCAGCTCCAGGTTGGGAAATCCCTGGAGATTTGGGGGGTGGAGCCTGGAGAGGGTGGGGTTTAGGAAATGGAGGGAGCTTAGCAGGGTATAATACCATAGAGTCTACTCTTCAAAGCAGCCATTTCCTCCAGGGGAACTGATGTCTGTCAGCTGGAGATCAGTTGTAATTCTGGGGGATCTCCAGCTACCACCTGGAGGCTGGCAGCCCTAAATACAGCTGATACTTACAAGGCAGACATTGACTATAAGGGCCTTCCAGAGGGCAAAGCTACTAGAAACACACTTCTTTTTAACATTAGAACAGAAAAAGCTGGTCTCTTCAATAACATTGGTATATTAGGAAAGCAATATGTTGAAATGCTACATACCTTAGCACGCATGCAGTATGCTTGCCAGTTGAGTGCTGGGTCTGGCAGTGCATCTAAGGCCATGTTGCAGACGGCCATTGCCATCTCTTGCTTACCAAGGAATTGGAAGATTTTTGTCAAACGGTTTAGAACAGGTGGATTATCTCTCGCTATTTCTATTGCCTTCAAAGCAAACAAATCCACAAAGGATCCCTGTCAGTGCTACTGCTGATGAGAGATGTGCTGGTTGAGCTCTGTTCCTGTGTGGCTTATATGAAAGTGTGCCCTGAAGGCTGGCTAGAGACCTCCAAGACTGGGGATGCTTATGGAAGGGCAGCAGGAGCCAATGTTCAAAAGGTGGATTCCCATATCTGTTTGCGTGCTCTACCCCACCCATCCCTCAAGCAATTATGCCTGTATTGTGGTGTTCCTCATGTCTCCCTCATTGGTAGTCAAAAAGAGAAGGAGGTGGGGCAGACCCTGTTCCTATACAGCTTCCATCTCCCCACCCTGAACTCTTTCACAAAGAGGATAATGTCTTGACCTGCAGCTATCCCCTCCACCCCTGCTACAAAACACCAATGTCCCTCTCATGTGATGAATTCAGGAACTTTTTTCAGTTAGTGAACTTGCACGCTGTATAGATTAGTTATAAACAGGAGAGATTTACTTCGTTGTGTTCACATATTGGACACAGTTACAAATGATGGCCCTTAGAAAGACTAAATGTGCCAGATCCAGTTTGGGATAATGTCTACTTTTGGTGCAGAAAATAAATTAACAAAAGAGAAGAAGATTCCATCTCTCACGTTAACAGGCAAGTTGCAAGACAGCAATTGGGGGGGGGTTCAATTTGAGATGTTTAATAGGTTTCTGTATATCCATAGCCATATTTCTACAGGAATTTTTAAAAAATGGGAGATCTCACTTCTGAATATTTGAACATTTTTAAAAAATGTGTAGTTATTACAGAAATGTTTGCACAATTCTCTAGGAACTTTTACATTTGCTTGTTGAATGGCAGAGAAAGTTTTGTTGAAATGTCTAGATTTGGGTCATGATTTAAGCTGTATTTAGGTGTGTTTGTGTTAGCTAAAATTACAGTTGATGGACGTATGTATATTAAATAACTATAACTGCATTGGCCAATTCATGTTTTACATCTTGCAGGGGAATGTGTTTGTGTTGTGTGACTATATACACAGGAACATAAGAAGGGAAAAGTAACACCTCTCATCACAGCCTACAGTATTTCCTCTACTCTATTTTTTCTCAGCTTGTCCAAGCCCATGTCCAAACATGAAATACTAAGATTCCATTTAAGGAACTCTCCATTCAGGTTTTCAGAGCAGCCTGGGGAATAATGGGTGTAGGTAGAATTAAGAAAAAAAATAGAAGAGGAATCCCTGAATGTTTATGGCCATTTTCTCTGTATTTCAGCAATGATATATCAACCTACCTTTCCAAAGCAGTCAAGGGAACCATTCCCAGTGTAACCACAATCATGAATACCCATGGGGGTAGTTGAAAATGTTTCTGACCTTTCAAGTAATATCCCAAGGTAACACCAGGATAGAGCTAAAATGAAAAGGAATACAGAATTCAGAGCATATCAAGACACAAGACAATCATTTGGAAATTCAATTCTTCCTGTATAATGGTAACAAAAACCAAATTAATTATGGGGAGTTATGGTAGAAAATATCCCTAAAATTGTTTTATATCTGTATAAGGAAAGATAAAGTATCTAGGGGTTTTTCTTGTCAGCTGAAAATACCAACCATTTTCGAAAATGAATAGCAGCTTGCCAGCATGTATGTTTTTGTGTGTAAATAGCTCTTGTTATGTATTGCTTGAATAGGAACGAACGCTCCTGAGGCTTACAAGACTATTGGTCTTTTGTGCTGGTATTGGCCAATCAAAAGTGTTGCCTTATAGTCCAATCACTGTGCTACAAGTAGTTACTTTGTATATAGTTTATGCAAGTGAAGGATTCTAGCTGCTTACCTTGTATTGGTTGTTGTTAAAAGTGGGTGTGGTTTTGTAATTATATATTAGTTACTGTTGAGCCTGTCTGCTGTCTGTCTGCTTCCAGCTTCCAATAAAGATGTTTACTATAATAAAGAGCTGTTAATCTCAATATATATAATAGCTCTTTTGCATCTTGGCCATGAACCTGTACCCTTTAGCTGAACAGCAGAATTTCCTAATTTGATGGAAACAGTTTTAAGCAGTGGAAGATGTGAATTACACATGCAGCTGTTGTACTATAGAGATTATTCTTATTCTTACCTCTGTAATTTAAATTAGAAGATTTGAGGACTTGTTGAAGCAAAACTAGTGTCCTGTTGTAGGCTGGCAACCTTTTTTCTTCATCGTTACCATTGTTCAGCCACATTCCATCCAATCTGAAACAGAAAGGGAACTGCTATTTTTGTTTATTTCTCCACGTGTAGACACAATCAATTTGCTTCTTCCAGATACCCTCCTGCTTGCTCTGTTGCCACATTTGGGAAAAAAGATGAAAATATAGGGAAGATATACTTCCCTGATAGAGGTGGGCATGAACCGGGGGGGAAAAAGAAAAAAAAGAACCATGCAGTTTGTGGTTCATCGTATTTCACAAACCATGAATTTTCATGAACCTGCCCCGGTTCACGAACCGGTTCGTTTGGTTCATGAAAATGTCACATCCAGGCCAGCAAACCATCACTTCCGGGCCAGCAGAAGGTCACTTCTGGGCCAGCAGAAGGTCTGCGGGAAGTCCATCCCCTGTTGCCTAGGAAACTGAGTGATTGGCACCAGGCTGTCTGCAGTGATGAACCAAAAAATGAACCAAATGAATCAGCCTAAAGTTCATAGTAGTTTGTCAGAAATGGGCTCTGACGAACTGTAGGTTCATGAACCACGAACTGGCCCAATTCGTCACAAACTTTGGTTCGTATTTCAGTTCGTGCCCATTTCTATTCCCTGACATAACCCCTCATATACTAAAATTTTACTAATTTGGATCAATGACTCTTTGTCATTGTGCCCTTGTAAATTTGACCTTGGTACATAGATGATATTGGTAGTCCATGTGAGGTTGTGAGATGTGCTTCAAACAGTATGAAGTGAAACTGAACAAATGTATTGTCCCAACAAGGATATTGTTTGAGGACTAGGAAACTTAGAATTAATGAACACAGTGCTTAATTCGGTTCTAGAAGAATTCTTTGTTTTTATTGACTTGGTAAGCAATAATGGAAATACTCTTTATGATACTATCCCTGCAAACAAGAACATTAAAATGACTTAATTATTTGTAAATTAAAAGCTTTGTGGCTTTACAAGTGAAAAGGTTTAAATTTGAACAGGCTTTGAAGGAGAATCAGAAGATTTACTATAAAATAGAAAAGAGTCCAACTTTACTGTACATAGCATAAGCTTTTGAGAACCACAGATGTTCTCGAAAGTTTATCCTTTCATTATCATTACCTTTCATTATCATCAGATGTTCTTGAAAGTTTATCCTACAGTAAAGTTGGTTAGTCTTAAAGGTGCTACTGGACTCTTTTCTATTTTGCTACAACAGACTAACACGGCTAACTCCTCTGGAACTATAAATTATATCATCTTTTGATTAAAAATGAATACAAAAGGAACAATGAACATAATCTGAAATGGCAGAAAGCATTTACTTATGAAATTAGTTCAGAAAAACTGCTGTTTTATTTAAAGGGAGCAGCTTAGGGAGAACTGCTTTAAAATTATCAACCAATTGTTATGACCCCACTAATGTTGTCTGCAATTAGCAGTAAAATGAGTAAGGAATGTTGGTTTTACTTAATGAAGAATGCTGATTTTCAGCTTATGTAGTGGGGATGTAGCAGAGCAGGATTTTTTTGGAAAATGGTACATGGAGTAATTTATGATGTATGGAACATTGGCTTTCAATGCGTCCAGAAGCTTTTTTTGATTGAATTACATAGAAACAGTGCCAATAGTATATAGAGAGAGGCTGTTAAACAGGAGCAAGAATAGTTTTCAACAGATACTGGAAGACTCAATTACTACCTTGTAAATAAGAATGGATGCTAAAAGTATAGGCTATAATGAAAATGATAAAACTGACTGCTACAAAATTCTAAGAGTATTAGATACAGGGAAGAAAGTTGGATACCCTTAGTATGTTATTTGGAATCAGAATTAATGTAATAGGGCTTAGACAGTATAGAATGCATTAATTAAGATACAAAAATGTTGGTTTCTAGTTTAAATTTTATTGGAATATGCTTTAGTAAGTACTGTAATAAAATAAATTTAAAATATAATAAAAGAATTCTTTGCTCTTTAGAAAATAGGTGGGAACAAATGTTAGTTTCCCATGTGCTTGCTGTCTTTAAAACAGAATACCATCTTTGAAATAAAAATCTACCTGTATTGTCATTTTAGGAAGGTTGAATGGTGCTTATTCTGCATCTTCTTCCTTTCCATTCCATCTCCAAATATCTAACATCTCCTTTTCTTCTCCCTTTCCCCTTTGTGAATCCCCAGGACAATTACAAACTCTTTTGGAATCTTACTTGTTTTCCCTTACTTGGTTTGCAATAATCCTTCCCCCACCCGCTACCCCCACTGGATAGATTTTTCTTTGGCACTCCAGACCTACTTTTTGGCAGCTGTTGGAACAATGTAACTTTAACATGGTCTGTATGATTAAATCATGTTCTTCTTGAATGAATTACTTCTCAGTCTTTAAGGCATGGCCACGAAAGTGTTTGCCAAGGGATATGGACCTCCTTGAGGATATTTAAACTATGTAACTTTAGGGCTGAGGGCAACATTGCTAGTGTGGTGGGCTGTCATTTAATGTATACAAAATGGAGAGAGGAGTAATTTAAAGTGAAGGTGGATGCTGAACTCTTTTGCTACCATACTTTACTCTTGAAACCACCTTACTTATTTGTTACATTTTAATCCCACTTTTAAGGAAAAAATTGGATCATAGGAATTAAAGTACAATTAAATACAAAAGGCCCCCTTCCCCCCGCAGGAGTCCCATTGGCAGAAAAGCAACCAGGGTGGAGTTTCCATATGAAAAGCGGTCAAGCTCATGGGACTGTGAAGACACTGTTTTGTGGACTCCTGTCTTCTATTCACCAGCATCAAAATCCACAGGCAGGAGTCAGACTCCTCTGAAAGTTCTGCCAGCCCCTGCTTTCTACATGGATTTGATTGATTCAGGATATAGTTCTGCTCCCTAATGACTTTCTGCTTGTAGTTCACAACTGCAAACTAAAGGAAACCCCCGGGGGTTATAATCAATATTATATACAGTACACCATGTATAACTCACAAAAAGTAATTTAATCACTATTTAACATCATGCTACACTGCAGGGGTGGTTTATTTGATTGAATGTCCGTGCAAATTATTTTATGTAGGGTGCACGGGTAGACCAATAAAGGTACGGATGTTGGAACATCTTTCACGGATTAGGAACAGGGTCTTAGAAGCGCCTTTGGTGCAGCACTGGATAGAGTGTGATCATGAGAGCAACTCCCTTCGGGTTGCCATCTTGGAAGTAGTACAAAAAGATCAGGTAGCTCTTTTGCGCAGGGAGGCATTTTGGATCTCTCGCTTGCGCACCGTGAAACCTCAAGGGTTAAATAATGAGTTGGTGTTAAATTGTTTTCTTTGATTTATGTTTAGCTGTTGGAAGCAACGGTCACTTTAAATTTTAAGGTATGAGCTGAGTGGGTGGTCTTTAAGAATGTTGGGCTTGATCCACACGGGGCGCGCCAGAGAATACATGGCCGCCGCACGTTACCAGTGGGGAATGAAGGACTCACCGAGATTGGGAACATTAAGAGGTGTATGCATCAGTGAGTAAGCTAATTTCCACATTGAAGTTGTTGAATTTGAGGAGAAGGTCTGGCTATATAAGGGTATTTTTGTTTACAGATGTTTAAAATGCACGCTTTGAGAATAGAACACCACGGAGACTGACGCTCCTGAGGAGGCATTGACGAAATCTGAGCTTCAGCCGGCCCCAGATTGGGCGTGTCTCTCTCTATTTTCTTTTACTTCCTTTTCAGGACGAGTGGCTTGCGTTGAAATAAACCCGTGGGGATAGTTTATCCCTGCAGTTATTTCATTGTTTCATCACATCTCAATTGATTGCAAAATGGACACTGTTTGCTGAGTGACCTTTGAGAAGATACGTTGCTGGACACTGGTTAACTTGTACTTGTTCTGAAGGTTCATTCTGGATACCTTGAATGTTCTGAACATAGTGATATTGAATGGTTGTAAACATACATTGAATATTGTAATTTTTGTCATGTGTTAAGCATTTGCTGATGTTAAATAGTGATTAAATTACTTTTTGTGAGTTATACATGGTGTACTGTATATAATATTGATTATAACCCCCGTGGAGTTTCCTTTAGTTTGCAGTCAACGGCGGGGGTAGCCTCCTTTACGTTGGTTTGTAAGTTCACAACTGGCATCCATGAATAACAGTATGTTCTTGAATCACTGTGTGCCATGTCATCATACCTAACAGCTTTATCGTAAATATTTTTGTAAGTTTTTCAATGTTACGTTTTATACAGTAATATGTTTCTGAAAGATGCTTTGGCAAGCATTCTAAGCAAATATAAAAGAGGAACCCACTCAAATACAATAAGATATAAAGGGTGAAACCTCACGAGTAGGGTATAATACAAATCAAGAAATATAATGAAATCAATCCAATACAAAAAATTCAACTCAATCAGAAATATACAGAAAAGTCAATATATATAAAGAACCATCCAATAAATACATAAATTGGTGCAACAAAACAAGAAGTCATTCCACAGGTAAGCTTCCAGCTAGGTAAGTAGTCAGTCATATAAATATTCAGTATAATGAATTGCATATTCTATTTCAGGTGGAGCCAGTGAAGGCGGGGTGCACAAAGCAAACCCGCACCGCCCTACATGCAATGCTGGCTTGAATCTGCTGTTTCGTCTCGACAACCTCTTCAGGGGCAAAATGCTACCACCATACAGCAAAATTAGTTAATAGTATACAATATACAGCACCATCAAGAATACAATCAACACAGTCAAATCTGGCTTTGTGAACCCCGCCTTCACCGGCTCCACCTGAAATAGAATACGCAATTCATTATACTGAATATTTGTGTGACTGACTACTTACCTAGCTGGAAGCTTTCCTGTGGAATGACTTCTTGTTTTGTTGCACCAATTTATGTATTTATTGGATGGTTCTTTATATATATTGACTTTTCTGTATATTTCTGACAGAGCTGAATTTTTTGTATTACAATATATAGGATTGACTTCATTATATTTCTTGATTTGTATTATACCCTACTAATGTGGTTTCACCCTTTATATCTTATTGGCAAGCATTCTGGCAGTCTTGTTTATACCAGTGACACTGTGCTTTCATGAGAATTGCTTCACTACTGTTTTTGAAACAGCCTTTTATGCAAAAATATTTATAAAGTTTGATGTGTAAAATAGCTGGGAACACCCATGGATAAAAATCTCATGATGTCTTTGATCTGATACTGATTGGTTCAGAGCTGTGTGTGTAGAACCCGGTGCTAATCAACATATTATGACATCATTCAGAAATAATGACAAACTAAAATTTCTTGCTACATAAACAAGTTTGGGAGGGGGGGTCCCTGGGCTTGTGCACTGTCTTCTTACCTTTGCAAATAGCCAGCAAATGAAATTCTGTTTTTGTGGCAAATCATAGTTTGCCGTTACAGCTGAATCACAGGTTATGAGTTGCACTCTTCCATACAAACCAAGACAGAAACTGGACCGTGTTTTGGAATCCTAGATTGTAAGAAAGTATACAAACCATAGTTTGTGGTTCAGAGGTAATGACAACTATAGTCTGCCATAAAAGTGGAAGTCTTTCATTAGCAGGCCACATGCAAGGTGATAAGGAGTCTGAGGATCCCCCATGTTTATGCCCAACAAGACAACAAATGATGGCTTATCATTACATTTAAATCATGTCTGTTTATAATACAGCAATCCAGAACCTTAGCAGGAGTGGGGGGGGGGGGAACTCCATTCTTATCTTGTTATCATAACAGTGTGCTCATTCCAAATAAATAATTTCTTATACGAAATGGAACTTCTGGAGTTACAGTGAATCTTTTCTACATGGGTTGGGCTGTTAACTGATTCTTCAGCAAAGAACAAATACTTCATTACTATAACTTTGAACTGATGGTATGATCTTGGCTGTGATACTTTAGACCAAAGCTACAGGGCGCTACTCTAGATATTTAATATCTTCTCTGGTAGTAAATAGAGAAAGTACTTCAAGTTTATAAATGAATTATGTATTTCCTTTAATGAATATTTGAATTTATGTGTGCATTGGTTATTTCCATGAAAACTGGAATTCATTTACCTTACCCTGTAGTTATTGTGTTAAGTAAATTGCAGTACAACCCTAATGCCAATATGAAAACTGTTTACAATAGCAACCAAACCCTACTACACTGCCTCAAACTTTTACTGTTGCAGATGTCTACCTCCTCCCCCATCAACTAGTATGTATCGACTCAACCATCTTTCTCTCAGCTGCTGCTGTGGTATCTCCCACAAAGATGGCACAGGGTAAATATTCACAGTGCAGAAAGTAGATCCCTCTGGACATATACTAACAGAATATCACCATATTGGCTACAAATTGTGACAATATAATCCCACGGGCAAGTGGAGGAAACAATGAACATTTCTGGTAAATCTAGCCACTCCAATTATTGCTACTGTTAGCCAGACACACATCACCTCTTTTGCTTGCAAGATCACAGCTAGAACAGCCCAAACAGAAACTTCAGACAGCATTCCAAGGCAACTCTCTAAAAGGTAAGTATTGGCCCAAAGACCACACATTTCCTGCAATAGATGAATTCCACCATGGCAGAAGCCCCAAGTGGATCATGGAGATAATAGGAATTGGAACAGCACCAGGTGATGTCACTCTCTTTAATCCGTAGCTCACAACATGCGCAGACTGCTTGACCCACTTGCTTTGCTGCTACTGCAGAATATTATTGTCATGTCTCTTCCCAGGCAGCCCTCCAACAGGAGTGAAAGCAAGGTTTGGGCCCCATTCACAGTGCAGTGCCAACCACCTGCTGAGCCTACAACATGACCAATAGCTACAGCAAAAAATGAATTATGTCACTCAAATTACTCTAGCTGCTCTACAATTTTTCTCCTCTACTTCTTTGAGAGGGGGTCCGATGGCTGCTTTTCTTTCTTGAGTCCTGTCTTACCTGATATGCAGTGTGGCCATAGTGAAGTACCAGCTTCTTTTCTCCTCCAAAAGGATCTACAATAGAGAAAGGTCAGCAGGAAAAAAAAAGCTATATTCAGGCAAAGAACTTTGCAGATATAATAGCTCCATGGATTCCAGCAACTGGCCCTGTTCTCATTATGCTTAATAATGGCATTCTTGCAGTGCAGGCTTTAAACATGACTCAGGGTCCCCATCTTAAAAATATGTAGGAAATGTGTAATGAATGTTTGCCACTAGAGATGGGCACGAACTGGGAAAATTCTGAACTGTGCGGTTTGTGGTTCGTCGCATTTTACAAACCACAAACTTTCATGAACTTACCCCAGTTCACGAACCGGTTCATTCACTATGTGAAAACATCACTTCTGGGTCACCAGAAGGTCTGCAGAGAGCCCATTCCCCCCCGTTGCCTAGGAAACTGATTGATCGGTGCCAGGCTGTCTGCAGTGACGAACTGGAATACGAACCAAATGAACGAGGCTAAAATTCGTCAGGGTTCGTGAGAAATGAGCTCCTATGAACCACTAGTTCACGAACCATGAACCAGCCTGGTTCCTGACGAACTTCAGTTCGCATTTCTGTTTGTGCCTGCCTCTATTTGCCACATACAGTCAGAATATCAGCTGCCAGAAATTAATGTTCATTTCTCTTTACAATAAGGCAAAAATTAGCCTCAAATTATATTGCCCTCCTCCCTTTAGAGCTTACTTGGAGTCAGTCTTACCAAGACTTCTACAAGAGCAGTCTTTTTTGTGGCTGACTAGATAGAAGTTATTTTACCTAAGTAGATCAACTAGAGCACAGTAATATAAAACACATCTGAACTTTGGTGTTTGCTTCAGCAAAGGTGTTCATGGAGTTTACACTTCGTGTAATTTTACAGATACACCTTTGAGCAAAAGGAAAAGACATAGCAAGCAAATGGTATGCAGGTTACAGAATATTTACAACACGCCTGAAAAAGAATCTGTCATTATTCAGCCAAACTGCAACAGAAAGACTGCGATCTTGAAGTAAAAGAGTTTCATTCTTGCTGTTGTATCCGAAGAAGTGAGCTCTCTCCCAAAAGCTCATGCTGGAATAAAAGTAGTTAGTCTTTAAGGTGCTTCTGTTTTGTTTTCCTAAAATAGACTAAGACAGATACCCAACTGGTGCAATCCTGTGTACACTTATTTGGGAGCAAATCCCATTGAAATAAGCAGGGTTTACTTTTAAGTGAGCTGAATTATCTTCACTGAAATGAGGACTGCTGCTTGAGCTGAACAACTTGTAGAGCAACATTTTTATGTTGCCTTGCCAAAGTGGCAAATATGCTACAAGAAATTTTTAGTCTGGTTTTTTAAAAGCCTCTTTTCAGTTTTTTTTTTTCAGTCTTGAGAAGTTTGCATGCTGAACACTGGTCGTTTAAAGATAAAGACTGCCCAGCCTCAATGCAAACACTTAGCTTTAGAAACGGAGTTCCAACCCAGGCACCTGCCTTTTCTGCAGAGGATTCTAGAACGCAAACTATAAACTGAGCATACAGGTTGCACCTTTGTTTAGATAGCAGATAGGACTTGAAAAGCATCCACTCTCAGCACTGAAACTACTAGAAATTGGCGCAGAGAGCTTGAGGCTCTTGTTGATCCACTTGCAGCCCATAGGCCTACATTTTGCTTTTCTTGCAGTGCCAGTGCTTTGTTTGCCCCTGTTACATGCCATAAAGGTCAATTTACATTTTAAAAGTCTTGGCACTCTGTGTAGCCATTATGAGTCTTATGCTTGCGCACTGTCAGAATGGTGACCCAGCAACAGTGGCTGCTGTCGGGGGCACTGTTAGCAGACTTGAATATATAAACAAATGCAAACCACAAATGGGCCCTTCTTGGTTATATCTGAGTCTTGCTCAAAGCCATGTGCACAGCTATTTAGAACATTATTTTGAAACTGCAGCATTGCATCTAACTGCAGAATCCAGGTATTTTTAATTTACTTAGATTTACCCTCTTCCTTTACTGACAGTGGTAGTAGTAGCAGTAGATTATTCGAACTATTTTAAAATTTAAAACTGTCCGCTGATTAAAGAAATCTTAGATAATTAATTTGTTTGATTAATGTTAATTGATTAAATCTAAATGTGAATAAAATAGTTTTGACACAAAAGGGACACTTTGTGTATAGATGTTGCCTGCACATGTTGGTCCAACAGGCACTATCTTAGGGCCAAGCTACACATGACGAATGACACTTGAATGGCAAGTGTATTTCTCCCTGTTCACTTGCCCTCCACTCAATCCACTTGCCGTTCAAGTGTCATTCGTCATGTGTAGCTTGGCCCTTAGAAGAGGTGTTCTCTCGTTTATGTGGGAGTAAAGAGAATACCTCTTCTAAGAGGGTGCTTGCCATCTACAGTAATTATAATATTAGGGGGAAATAGCATTTTTAAACGCAGCTTGTCAAATTAATCAAGTCAACAAAGAGTTTTTCATTAATTTTAACCAATGAATTAAATGTTTCCGCTTAAATATAAATTGCTGCCCCCGACAGATTTTTCCCTGAGGTAGAGAGGTCATAGACTCACAGCTGAGCCCATGCTTTATACACAGAATATCATTGTTTCAGTCCTTGGCATCTCCATTCAAAAGGATCTTAGATAAAGGGACTGGTAAAGGCCTCTGCTTGTATCAGTTCTGACCGAAATGACTCGTTGGTCTGACTCAGAAAAAGGCAGGTTTATATGTTTAACCCATTAAACTGCTCATTGATACCATATCCACAAGCACTCGTACACTGCCTACACAGATAACATTGTCTATATTTTCATTTCCTCCCATTCTTCCAGTTTTGTCTTGGTAAGGTACCGCCTTTACATCTTGTACCCTTCTTCACCCATTATGGACTATGGCTGGTCCCAGTCTATTCTAGCACTTGTAACCTTCTCCTAGTGGGAGGCCACCTGGAGGTAATTATAGTGACATTTTTACGATCCTACAAAGCACATTCTATTATTAAAACTGTTACTTATGATGAGCGTCTTTAATAGGGTTATATTGATGAGTCTGTTTCTTCCTTCTTGATCAATGAATTTTCTCAGATTCCCATTATATATAGGTCGCCCAAGATTCATAAGCCTTAGAGGCCTCCCCCTGGCAGACTTCACAGTTTCTGGATCCAATTATATACTTGTAAATGATATATTTTGGTAAAACATTTGGATTATCACCTTAGGCCTTTTGTCACTATCATTAGACCTTTTGTTAAGGACATCAATGGTTTAATTCTGAAAGTAGAAGATATATCCTTTGGTGATGATGATCTTTTGGGCACACTTGATATAAAATCATTATACATGGACATGAGGAAGAACTTTCTGTGGCAGAATTTGTCTTTGAGAAAAGAGAGAATGTATCCCCCACCTTTCTTTTTAATGCCAGCCAGAGTCCCAAAAAGAAAGAATGGTAGAATAGAAATATAAATAAATCAAAATAATAAAATGTTATGACTTCTACCTTTGTGTTAGAATCATGAGCTGGACCAGCATGTGTTGTATTAGTTTAGTAGACTGAATTTTTATTTATGAAAATATTCATAGCTCGCCTTATCAGTGTCTGCTTACAGAAAAGTTGGCTTACTGTTAGCTGCTACTATCACAAGGTATGAATGTTTTTTGAATACCCCAAAGGGCTATCATGGGCTTGGGAGTAACTTACATGCTTGCGATCCTAGAAGCATTTCAGCCACTGCAAAGCCTACCATATTTATTTGAAAGGAAGATGACCATTTAAGACCCCTCCACCCAGTGTTAAATACAAGATTTTTATTATTGGACGTAACTGTAAATTGTATGTGAATTCCACTGTCCCCTCTTTTTTATAGCATAAAAGGAAGAAACCCTAATCATTCATTTGAGTAAATACAGTACATGTTCATTACCTTGTGGTAACTTTGTATGATCACAGGGGATTGGAAGCTTTGCTGGACAGCCATGCTCCCATAGGAGGCCACCAGAATATCTTTGCAAAAACCATTTTCTCAATATTATCACCATTCTTCCTTCCAGTGGGATATTACCATTGCAGTATTATCCATTCTGCAAGTTTTTCTCATGCCATTTATGCAAGGTTAGATGTTTGGTGACAAGTATTTTAATGAATGTGTGGCTCTTCTTAATGGGAAGAGCTTTCCCTTGACCTGACACAAGTGTCTGAGAATTTTCTGTAACAGCACACTTCCCACAGATAAATGGAAGAACTAGCACTCAGCCCTAGAGAGATGGCGAAGTGTATTGTGTGGATTTCAGCATCCATAGCAACTTCATTAAGGCATCAGATCCTCTGGAACTGGGAAATACTTAGCAGTCAGCTGCCTGGTAACTATACATTTACGGCTGTCCTCGATCATTCTGTTTTCCTCTCTCCTTCTTCTACGCTGCATCAATTAGCAATTATGGTTATATTTACATATTACTTAGAGAGCAATCCCAAGCTGGTCTGCGCAGAATCCTGTTCAGGTCTGTTCAGGGTTCTTAGGATTGCACTATTAGGACTGAACCAGAAGAAATTCTGGCAAAACTGTGAATAGAGATTTAGCGCATTTCTATTGTTAAATGACAGTGGTAGGATTTGATTCAGGGTAAAGCACAGGAGGGAGAGTTAACTCTTTCCACCCTGTACAGTTTTCCCAACCTCAGCATCTTTCCCCCAAACCTATTTGCTCCAAGGGGGAAACTTAAGACATCAGACGGCAAGCTGTATCTTTCCCCCAGTGGGTTAAATAACAGTTCATGTTACGTACAAGCACATTTGAGGCAAAAGCATGGAAAAAAGAGTTAAATCTCCCTATACCAAGCTATGGTTCCAATCCAGATTGGAAGGCAGGACAGGATGTCTGCTATTAAGCAATAAAAAGTCATGGAGATTTGTTCATGAATTTTCCAGCATCTCTTAGCCCCCATGTTTTAAAACATTTCTATGTAGAAGGTGGATATAGTACAAGTCCTAAAGACAAAATTGCAAAGTGTGTGTGTTCCCAGCCTATGGTGCCTGTAAACCTCGGGCTAGCCTGCTTGAATATCAGATACTATAAGCATATGAAACAGCTTTATACCATTTGTCTGCCTAGCTGAGTTTTTTTTCTGGACTTGCATTGGCTCCCCATAATCTCAGGTAAGAAAAGGCTTTTCCTAACTCCTGCTCCTTTAGATGCTTTAACAGAAAAAAATGATTCAGACTGTGCTCACAGTTTCAATACTGTTGATATTGCCTTTAGCAATCAACTGCTACGACCAGATATAGCTGCCACACTGAGCCAGGTGTGACAGATTGCACATTTTACAAAGCCTGGAAGTGCTTACACACACGGCTGCAGGGCGGTTAAGAGTCAGTTCCTCACAGAATCAGAGAGCTTTGAGAGGCAGGCTACTCCAAGGGATCTGACTGGGTAGCATGAGCTGGAAAGAGGGTCTGGTTTTAGTCCTAGGAGAGAGGGTGAGATCCCATGTGAAGGAGTTGAGAGCTGGAGTCCTTATAGAGGGCAGTTTGGGAAGTAGGTGCAGATTCCCAAGCAGGCCAAAGAAAGGGGATAGATTTTCTAAGGCGAGGAGATTTTCCCTACCTAGTCAAATAGGGAGGTAGCTCTGGAGAGTGATCCCTGGTAGGGTGTGGTTGGAAACTGCTTGTGGAGACCTTCAAATTCAGTTAACAACTGAAGGAAAGCACTGGTGTGTGAAGAGAGAGGGCTTGGGGTACTAGAAAGTGGGTACCAGCCATTCTAATCCCAGAAGAGAAAGAGAATACTGTAAGAAAGAATACTAGAGCGATTGGGGGAAAACAAGGGAACCAAAGCCTCATAAGCTTTAAGTAACAGTGAAGAGCAGAAGAACGGAAGTTTGTGCATGTTCTGAATTTTACCTCAGAAATTTTCAGCCCCTGATTTCACCTGACTTTTCCCATCTAAAATAAACAAACTAGTTCGTGCTCTTTGAATTTTAAAAATGCCTCAGGTGCCATTTCTGCTGTTTAAAGATGAGGGAATGTAATACCATGTTATCATTCCCTCTAGCCCAGTGCTGTGTATTATGACTGGCAAGCAGCTTCAAGGTAGCCCTTGGAGGCCTGATTCTTTTAAACTGAAGAGATCGGGGTTTGAACCTGGGACCTTGCTCTTGCAAGGCATTTAGTTCTACCACTAAGCTACAGCCCCTTCTTATCTGTTGAATCATTTCCCTCCCCCCTGCCCTGAATAAATCGGTAACATAAAAAATATGATTGCCTACCAACCTGATTCCCATAAGCAAGAGCCTTCCCATAGAGAGTGAGGCCAGCTGTCAGTTTCTCTAGCTTCTCTTCTTCATTTATCAGCCCAACATCAAAAGCATAAGCGTAGCCCTGCTCTGCTAAGCACCGGGCAGCTCTGAGCTGGGGAGCCCCTTGAGGTTTTTCTTCAGAATCCAAACCCATGAGGTGGGAGAGTCTTTCGGCACACTTAGCCTCTTCTTGCTCGTTGTTCAGCCGGTCATACACATAGGCCAGATTGGCCCAAGCATTCAAATTATCCGGGTCCTCCTGAGAGATCTGGAGGAAAATCTCCTTGGCCTGTTCCACGTCTTCCAGGTAGAAGGAAAAGACCCCAAGGAGGTTTTTGATGGCAAATTGCTGGGAGCCAGTTTCAAACTCTAACTCATAGATTAAGCTTTCTCGTTTTAACTTCAAGTCTCTCCCTTGGAAATTCATAGGAGAAGAAGATTCAAAATTCAAGTTCATATCTAGGTGAAAGTGACCAGGAATATAATCCATCTCATCAATGAGGGTATCAATATCCACTTCTGTTTCTTCCATTTTCCTGCCAATCGAATTTTAGCTGCTCCAGTTTCCCTTAAACAACTTGTGTTCCCTTACCTGCTTTCTCCTCCTCGTGCTCCCTTGCAATATGTTTGCCTTTCCACCTCCTCCACCTCTTTCTTTACCTGTATTTCTGGTTTAGCTGATTCATACGGCGCCTGGAAAGGGTTCTGAAAGGGAGGAGCACAACAGAATGCTTGTCATTCTCCTCCAGCCTGCTGTTCATGGTTGTCATTTGTACAAAGAGTGGTTGAAAGCTAAGACCAGACAAAGGCCTGGTTCCATCAAATCTCCTTCTTTGTCAGTAAGGGGCAAGGCAGCCAGACCTGGCAGGATGTCACAGCATGTGTACAGGACAAAGATCAGGCTCCTGATGTCAGAAAACATTCACTAGCCTGCAAGGTGCCACAAGACTCTCCTATGCTGCCCTCTTTGAATTATATTTCAGAGTTTATTAAAGTTATACCAACACATCCTAATATGCACATTATAATAATGTTTTAGAATATTTGGAAATGACTAAGATACTGCATGTTAGGACAAGACGCAATTGAATGCTCTTTTCCTAGAGAGAGGAGCAGTTCTAGGGTTTAAGCTGTTTTGCCACTTTCTGCTTTGTGCTTTATTGATTTTTAAATATTTGTAATTAAAAAAGAAAATTATATGCTGCCTTTCCAGCCAAAATAGGGTCTCCAATGTGACAAACACATTTTAAAACATCAAAATGACATTTAAAATGTATACATAAATATAATAAAAACATTTAGAGATATAAACCAACGCACACACAACCAGAGAGGAGGGCCAACAAGAGTTTACTGGGGGTAAGCTAAATGAAACAAAAAAGAAGACAATGAAAGAGGGAGACAGGCAAATCTCCCTGGGGAGGGAGTTCCAATGTTTTGGCACCACAACTGAAATTATTAAGTTTATATGCTTTTAAACATTTTATTGATGTATGTTCTATGATGTTTGTGTTCCAGTTTAACCTTTTGGGGAGGATAGTGAGCTATAAAATGTAAATTTATTTTTGATTGTTTGTTTATGTCATCTATAGTCCGCCTTTCTCACTGAGACACAAGGCAGATTACATAGTGTGAGATTAGCACAGTCAATATCAAGGTCATTTCAATAAACAATGCCATAGGGTAAGTAAATGCAAATTTACAAAGACATAACATTAGCAAAAACCCAATACAAAGTTGAAGAAATACTGAAACAGAGCATAAGCAATTCTAGGACTGACAATATAGAGCTACTCATTAGGGTCATACTTAAAGCAACAGGTAGTACAAAGAAGCACATACCTAAAGCGATAAATAAAACTTTCAAATGAGCACTAGGAAAGAGTGCTTCAGACAAAGCAGGATTTATGCACAAGCTAAGTAAGCTACAGTTTAGGGCTTCAGAATCTGAAGGGACCCTAAGTACAAAAAAAGTACTAAATTACTAAATTTGGTAATGCTATTGGTCCTCTTAAATGTGACATAGTTTAGGACCTCAGGATGTCTTAAATCAGCCCAGGATGAACTCAGGGAACATCTGCTGTCTTTTAAATATTCATTTTATTTGTGAATATATAAACAGAGACACTCATTCATATCATAGGGTTGCCAACTCTGGGTTTGGAAATTCCTGGAGATATAGGGGGGACCTTAGGAGGGACCTCAATGGGGTACAATGCTATATAGTCCATGCTCCGAAGCAGCCATTTTCTCCATGGCACCTTATTTTTGTAGTCTGGCAATCGGTTGTAATCTTGGGAAACTGCCAGGCCCCTACCTGGAGGTTGGCAGCCCTACTCGTTCTGCATGTAGCACAGTTGCTAACTGACATAGGCTGAACCCAGATGAGCTAGCTCCATGTAAATTCTCTGCTCTTTTTTCTTTCTTTCAAAACTGCAGAACTGACTCCAAACTTTCTTGACCTCTTTATTAATTTCAAGGGCTGTCACTTTCCCCTAACAACAACAACAACAATAACATTTGATTTATATATCATCCTTCAGGACAACTTAATGCGGTTTACAAAGTGTGTTATTATTATCCTCATAACAATCACCCTGTGATGTGGGTGGGGCTGAGAGAGCTCCAAGAAGCTGTGACTGACCCAAGGTTACCCAGCTGGCTTCAAGCAGAGGAATGGGAAATCAAACCCAGCTCTCCAGATTAGAGTCCCATGCTCTTAACTGCTACACCAAACTGGCTTTCATTCATTTACAAGGAACATTAAGATTCTTTGATTAATGCCCCACATTAGCCACTGAAAAATATTTGCTGATTATTTCTAACCATTAGCAAGATACCAACTTAACAAAGAATGGTCAGTCAGCAACTGTGCCAATATTCTGTAGTCAGCATATTTAGTAGGTACTTGAGATGATCAGTACAGTGTAGTGGTTAGAGTGTTGAACTAGGGCCAGGGAGATGCAATTTCAAAACTTTGGTCAACCGTGAAACTCAATGGTGGACCTTCGATCTGTCACTCTCTCCTAATGTAATCTACCTCATGTGGTGGTTGCGAGGATGAAGAAAAGGATCATGTTTACCACCCTGAACTCCTTAGAGGAAAGGTAGGATAAAAATGTAACCGATTGAAAGGACCAAGACACATTGTGCCAATAAGTAGAAGCAAGTGCTATGAAATGCATGCAGATTCAACCCAGCATGGGATGCAGTATCTTATAGTGCAGTGAAGTACAAACCAAGGGCTGGGACCTGCTGGTTGCAAACTTCCATAGAACAGCCATTATTTTCACAGACTTTTGGAAGGATCTGTTGCTAGTGCTCAAACATAGATACCAAGGGAATCACCCTCCTCTCTGTCTTTACATGGATACCAAAAGAAGCAGCAGGAGGATGAGGCAAGGTCACTTGGTGGAGAGGTAGCTGGAGGGTGAAGCTCCACGGCATCTGACCCTTTTTTCTCAGAAGACTATACTCCCAGAGTTCTATTTGTGTTTTCTCTCCTGGCTTTCTTAGAGCTACACCACATGAGACAAATTACACGAGGACGCTCAAGTGAAGGGAGAAGCAAAGATAGCCAGAAAGCATAGTTTGAACTTCACCTCTCTCTCCAGATCTGGCTAGATAGCTCCTCAGAGGGTTTGTTAATTTCACCTCTCTACAAAGCTGGCAAAGATCCTCTTCAGAGGATTCGTTAATAATTGACAGAGCCTTCCAGGAGGCAAAGAGGAAATTAACAAACCGTTTGAAGAGTGATCTTTGCCAGTTCTGTAGAGAGGTGAAATTAACAAACCCTCTGAGGAACAATCTAACCAGCTCTGTGAAATTCAAACTACACTTCCCTGCTAACATTGCATCTCTCTTCACTTGAGCATCCTCATGTAATTCATTTCATGTGGTTTAGCTCTTGTTCTGCTGTCCACAGTCCTAGTCTTAACACCAGTGAGGTAATAACACTGGCTTCCCCTCTTTCTGTCATGTGACTCTGATGCTATGTGACTTCCTGTCACATGTTGAACCCCACTAGGGTTCTACGTTGGACAAAGCAGAAGACATTATTATAGTGGATGTTTCAAAATATGGGTTTAAAAAATGTTTTTATATTGCCATTGGCTTTTATTTATTTAAATCAGGGGTCCCTCAGGGACTTGCAGGGAAATCTCATTTTCCCCTTGCCCCACTATTTCCACTTTCTCTCCCCTGAAAGCCCTCAAAGCCCATACCCTTTCCCAACTTCCTTCACTCCTGTCCACCCACCATCCAACCTACTTTTCTGCACTCCTGTCCAGCTTTCCCTCCCCCCACCCCACCCACTGTCTGGGAAAACTATGACCCAGTTGCACGATGCTGATTGCAGCGCTGGGCCCAGTTACATGGTAAGGTACCCACAAAGACACACAGTATTTCTGCATTCCCCTCTCCTGAA
This sequence comes from Eublepharis macularius, assembly GCF_028583425.1. Lineage (NCBI taxonomy): Eukaryota > Metazoa > Chordata > Lepidosauria > Squamata > Eublepharidae > Eublepharis > Eublepharis macularius. The sequence continues at coordinate 84,171,838 of NC_072794.1, read as the reverse complement.
AGCCTTTGTATCATCACCTTTCCATGCTTCCTTCTCTCTTTCCCACCCACCAATCAATCTACCTTTTATCTGCACTCCATCTTCAGCTGTAGTTATTATTTATTTACTTCATTTATGTCCTGCCTTTCTCCACAATGGGGACCCAAAGTAGCTTATATCATTCTCCTCTCATCCATTTCATCTTCACAGCAACCCTGGCCGTTTCCAGATGGCTTACCTGCCTCTGGAACATCGCGCCATGTTGCAGGGAAAACGCATGACGTCGCACAAAACTCGCACGAGAAAACGCGATATTTCGCATTTTCCCTGCAACATGGCGCGACGTTCCGGAGGCAGGTAAGCCATCTGGAAACGGCCCCTGTCAGGTATGTTAGCATGGAGTGAGGTCACTGGGCCAGTTGGGGGGGGGGGTAGTTGTGAATGTCCTGCATTGTGCAGGAGGTTGGACCTGATGACCCTAGAGGTCTCTTCCAACCCTATGTTTTTATGATTCTACGTGTAACTGGCCCAAAGTCACCCAATGAGCTTCCATGACAAAGAGATGATTTGAACCTGGGTCTCCCAGATCCTAGTCTGAATCTCTAACCACTACACCACACTGGCTTTTGTGGGGTGGCTGCTGTTGAACAGTAGCTAGCAACCAGTCCTGGGTGAGTTATGCAAGTCATATAGTAACAAGTCACTCAGTGGTTGCTGCCAGGCCTAGCCTCAATGAATCCTTTAAGGACCAAAACAGCCCTGGAAAGGGCCCTTCCCCTGCTTTTTACTAACAGAAACAAAGGCTTGAAGGTTGGCAATACTGTTGTGGTTACTTAGCAACAATCACTGAGGCCATTTATTTCTTTAAACCTACAGGTGATTCTTTTACTAACTGGGTTTTTTTTAACTTCCACTCATACTTTTTTAAAATTACATTTTTTTCCTGCAAACCTGTGGCATTTTTCAGGTTTGTAGAAAGATCTGTTTTGTCTCTTCATGGTTCCAGTCTCTTAATTTAAGTATCCGCCAATTTGGTGATGTTGAGAATTAGATATATTGATTGAAATATTTATATACTACTTTTCTTTACTAACATCAAAGTCAAAGCAGTTTACAAATGATGACTATATAAAAACAGTACTTATAAATAACACAGAGTAAGGGGAAACTCTGGATGGTGGTTGGCTTTTTGCAGTTTGTATAGTTTAGCAATACTTTTGAACAATGAGAAGAAGCTATAAGATAATATTAAACACATTCAGGCACATCCCACCACTACTCACAAGAAAGTGCAGACAGGCTGGTTTAGTGAGTTGTGGCTGAGGCAGGTTATTGTAACCTACAAGGGTATAGATCTTGCTCTCAACAAGGAAAAATTACATAGTACAGTGATATCAGCTGTCACATTTGAACTCAGGCATTAGTTGCTAACTATTAGAGAGTAAATTAAACACATGTGCCCCACTTACAAGTATCACAAGGGGCATATTTTTCAGCTTTGGGGATCAGCATGCAATGAAGATGGTAAAAAGCAGCCCTAAATTTGCTTCCAACCTGAAGTGAATAGGGTTTCTCAAGTGCCAGAGCATCTCACACCTACAGATCACATGGATATGTGTGTGTTTGTGTGGCTGGTCCAGTCCTCTCCTGATCACCACACTAATCCAAATGGCAAACTAGAGACTAGCAGGATTAACACAGACTCCAGTTTAAAAAGTTACTGTTGTGTCTGCCTATTGTGTTTCTCGGGGCACCCCTTTACCTACTTCTAGTTCAGCAACACAGCACAAACAAACTGGGGAGGAACCTGCTATCTAGACAAGCCCTAAATCACAGCAATGTCTTCTTTTTTCAATGTGGGTTCTGTTGCTGAGGTGGACCAGCTGCTTCAACATTGATTCCTCCTTGTGAACATGGCAGGCTGCCCTGAAGACTTGCCCCTCCCCGATACTAGGCAATAGAAGCTCAAGCGTCTGATGTTGCTATGGCAGTGAAATTCCAGAACGAATCTTAGCTGTAGTCACCAATCAAGAAAGTGTTTTCCTATACTCCAGTTATCACAGGATGGAACATGGAACCAAAGGGCTTTGTAGGAGCCCCATTTGGGTCTCAAGCAGCCAGGTAGGAAAAGCAACAACAGGATCCAAAAACTGTATTTTCATTTATTTATTTGTTTCTACAGATAGGGAAAAATTTTGATTATATGAAACAAGAAATATGAGAGTGCCTCTGAGCATGGTCAGAGTGCCCTCTCCTGACCCTTAAATAATTGTTTCTTGCCTCCAGACATCTGAGATTTGGTAAAAGGGCTTATAGCTCAGAAGACTTGATTTCCAGGAAGGCAGAAGGAACCTGGATTTAAAAAATGCTCTTGGTAAAATAAGAACAAATAATTTCCCAGAGATTTACAGTTTGTAGATCATGCTTGCTGGGTGACTTTGATCCAGTCACATGCCACTCTACCTCACAAGGTTGTTGTGAGAATAAAATGGAGATGAAGGGAACGTTGTTAGCTACTTTGGGTTCTCATTGGGGAGAAAGATGGGGTATAAATGAAGTAAGTAAAGGTATCTATGTTGATATTGGTTCAAATTCAAAGTCATGAAACACCCAGGAGCCACAAGCTACACATAAACATGTTCCTTCACACATATCCTTACCACCTACATTATATTCCTATAAATGCCTAACTAGAGAAAACATACCTAGTAGCTCCTTAATAGAAACTACATTTGGTCATGCACAACACATATTTGTACAGACTTGCAATGATAGCTTTTCATACTGTTCCAGTAAAGTGTGCATTTTCTTTGTAAAACTAATTAAAATGTCATTCATAAAGTGACTTAAAAGTACTATATTAAAATACTACACTGCCCAAAGTTTCTGTGATTGATTGTAATGGCCTTTGGCTATATATGCTATCACTTCCCAAGATTTATTTTATTTACTTTATTTATAGTCGCCTTTTTTTGCTGAGGCTCAAGGTGGATTACAGGATATATTGCCATCAGACACCATAAAACATTTGGTGAACAATGTTTGTAGTGTGATGTTCCGTGTTGTTGCGAGTCTTGGTAAGCAGTGTGAAAAGGGCCTTAGGATTACAGAATTAGAAAATAATGTGAACAGCAAACTGCCTAAAACAAGGTATACTATAAACAATGTAGAAAATAGAATTCCAAAGGTAGAAGACAGTGCAATAAAAGCAAGATGATAACATGTCTTACTACATGGGAATCAATGTTATTTCACATAGAAAATCTAGGATTACTTGTAGTATGTTATATGTAAATGTTTAAAATAAAAATATTATATATTTATGATACCTTCTATGGCATAAAAACTCTTGCAAGCTGTTTCTGCGCATGTGGGAAAGAATGTTTTTGAATGTTTTGGTTTCTGATGTCATACTTATGTCTATTAATTCTTTGCCAAAGGGACCGGCCGGTTTGTCCAATGTAGAGAGTGGAGGGGCATTGCTGACAAGTAATGGTGTAAATCACATTGGAGGATGAACAGGAGTGTGAACTCAAGATGGTTATGGCTGATGTTGTTGGGTTCACTGATGATGTTGCTCGAATTGATATGAGAGCAAAGTTGGCATCTAAGTTTGTTGCAGGCCTTGATACCAGAGTCCATGTTAGTGTTAAGTAGTTTATAATTGTGTGTGCGTAGTTGTTTCAGGTTAGCAGGCTCTCTGTAAGCAAGAAAAGGTTGCCCCCCCCCCGCCCCGTGCCTGTGTGAGGAAAGTGTCACAATCCAGCATAGGTTGTAGGTCCTTAATCATGTGTTGAACTGGCTTGAGTTTTGGGCTGTAGGTGACCACCAATGGTGTTCTGTTGTTATTTTCTTTGGGCTTGTTTTGTAGCAAGCTGTCCCTGCGGGAACATTTTAACCTTCCAGGACATTCAGTTGCTGACCTAAAAGTAGCAGTTCTCCTGCAGAGGAATTTCAAAGGGAGATTAGAGAGACTGTTGAATTGCAACTGATAAGGAAGCTCAAGACTATGCATCCGCCTGGACTGAATCGAGACAAAGGCTTCCTGTTTCATTACCAATGCTAATTTCTCCACACCCACTACCCCTCTGCATGCCTCACCCTATTCAATCATGCCTGCCTTTGTCATTCACCAGCTATTATCATTCAACTTCTGTAATCACACCACTCTCCAAGATAGAAGGACAGATGGACTCACATTCTAGCTGTATCTGAAGAAGTGAGCTGTGTAATTTTGTTAGTCTTAGTGGTGCTGCTGAAGGCTTGCTCTTTTCTAATGGAAATAAGAGTTACTTTTTTGTTGTTGTTGGACAATGCCTATGTTCATGACTTTCTTTATAAATAGCTATATTGCTGGAATCTGTTATATGAATCCTGTATACTCACAATTGTTATGTGTATCTATTTAAGTAGATTGATTTATCCGCCCTGAGCCTGCTGGTGGGGGGAGGGCGGAATATAAATCTAATAAATTAAATTAAAATTAAAAAAAAATATACATTATGCATCAGAGAAATTTTGATAGCCAATATACCTTCAGCAGAAAATATATTAACAAATCTTCCTCTGGGTGATTCAGTTTCGTAGGATCCCTGGAAAAGTCAATAATACTAGGAAAAGTAGAAGGCAGTAGGAAAAGAGGAAGACCCAAAATCAGATGGCTTGACTCAATGAAAGATGCCATATCCTCCAGTTTGCAGGATCTGAGCAAGTCTGTTAATGATAGGACATTTTGGAGGTCTTTCATTCACAGGATTGCCATAGGTCAGAGGCAACTTGTCGGCACATAACATATACACATTCAAAGAGGCATTTATCAAATATTAAATTAACTACTGATATACTTTCTATTCCAAAATTTTACATATATCTTGTCAAAAAGACAGTTGCATTTTTTAAAAGTAAACCATTCTGTCTCAACACTGTGAGTCAGACTGAACTCTGAAGCACTGCCTCATAGACAGGTTGTGGTGCAGTGTCTATTTGCTGCAGACAAAGAAGTCCAAACTGGCTGTGTCCTCCTGATGCTCCAAATAACTGCAGGTAATACTGTGTTATGGCAATAACTGTTCAAGAAGCACTTATGTCACATGACTTTGATTCCAATGGCAACATAAGGATGTGTTGGCTCTTTACAGTCCAGGTTTGTTGTAACTTCTTGTATTCCTTTGGCTAGATTTGATGTATCAGCAGTTTATCCAAAAGTCAAGAAGCCCAGTACCTTCCTGCAGGCCCCTTACTGCAAATCTGTCTGTTCAGAGTTGGTGAGTCTATCGATAGTGAAATGATTCTTTACTCGCTAGGTTATTGAACAAAAAATGAAGCTCATGACAATAATACATAAAACATAATACAAATCTTGTTTGAGCCTGGTATAATATTTTCTGCCATTACAAACCTGCTTCCCTTATATCTTCAGTTTTCCAGTTCACAGAAGGGAAGGGACAATCTCATGTAAGTTTGCTGTTATGATGTTACACTGCTTATATAAACTAACCTATCACACAACTAGCTATCTGCACAAGTCAATCAGTCCCCAAACGTATGATATAATCCAACAGACCTATTGTGTAAACTGACTTCCATCTAGGTGTGAGAATGAACATGGTTTGGTTTTTTTGTGGCTGAACAGACCTATTGACCCATGAGTGCTGCTCTGTTTGGCCCTCCAAGGTGTCTAGTTGCCCAGTGTCCATCCTGAGTCTTTGCCTGGCAACATATTGCTCACCTGACTTGGAGGGTTTTTCTTGCTCTCTCTCTTTCTTCAGTATGCTGTCACCAACTGGTCATTTTAGGAATTACCCGGCCAGTGTGCTAGTGTCTCCCAGAACTCCCAGCTTCCCTTCCTTGTTGCTGTTCTGAGGCTCTGCCTACAGACTGCATCTCCCATTACCCAAGGTCTGGTTACCACAAGGATGGCTTGCCACATTTGCACATTCCTGGGGAAATAATAGTTTAGCCACTGACTGCCTCCCTTCTCCTGACACCCATTTTAGTGTGTTTGAACAGTAGAGGTCTAAGTGGTACAGAGAACAACCACTGGCACTTAAAATAGTAAAGAATTTATTAATAGTCAAAAGTCCACCACACACATGGTCTCCACACAGCAATAGATCAAACAAGGAAGACAAATGATGTAAACACACAATCCTCTGTCCCTCAACTCCTATACATGCCCTAGCTGATCTTGTTCTAAGGAAGGCTCTTTAATATAGAAGTTACAGTTTCTCATTACTTTGGAGACAGCCCTTTGTCTCTTCCATGTGGAAAGATGGAACTTGATGTGGGAACTACCTCCTGCAAGTTATCCCCAAATAGAATCAGCCAAAATGGTTCCTGTTCTCCATGCCAAAAGATTTTGTCCACCGCTCCATGGTTCAAAGAATCCTTTCCTGATGTCTTCAGGAAGATACAATCTAGCTTCTCGAACCTTCAATTCTGTGCAAATCTTATGTGTCAGATTCCAGCTAAGATATGAGCTGGCCATTTCATTGTCTCCAACCAGTACAGCCATTGGCATTTCCAAAGTTTTGAGGGTGGTACTTGGGTGATACTTGGAAGCAATTGACTTTCCCCCTTCTGCCTGTCTTCTGCTAGGCGGAAGAAAAAACTTTTAAACCTGAATGTGGGTTTTTTTTGTCAAGCCCAAACCCTGAAGTGAAAAGGTATTTCTCCACATTTTTCATTATTATGTTCATTGTTAAAGCAAATTAGTTTAATTAGTCAGGTTTTTTTTCTGTTGGATTCAATGAGAAACATATCTTCTTTCCTTATTGAACTGTGAAGAAATCTCAGGGATTCCTCACCTAAGGGATTATCCCTGCAAAATTTTAGATAGACAGGAGAAAGTTTTCTTGTTGCAAAAGTAATTAAAATTCTCACTCACAAAGCAACCACAGGAAGGCATTTCGCAATCCAAGAAAGTAGATAGTATGGCATTGTAATGGACAACTATTAAACAAATAGTAAACAAATAGTAAATAAAATGCTATCAGGTAGGCACAGAATCTAATTTGGGAAACACACATAACCTTTATTGCAAAGTTGAACAGGGATCTGGAAATAGCTCTGTGTCACAGAAGGCTTTTACTCAGTGGGATTTGTTAAAGTGTAATAATCCCAAATCCCATGTTTCTAAACTCCATGTGCTACATTATGTCTTCAATCACCCAGTGATGCAAATGCTCCACTTCCATTACATTAACTATTTGGTGGAGAGTGCACTCAAGTCATAGTTAATTTATGGCGACCCTGGGTGGGGTTTTCATGGCAAGAGATTAACAGAGGTGGTTTGCCAGTGCCTGCCTCTGCAACCCTGGTCTTCATTGGAGGGCTTCTATCCAATTACTAACCAAGAAGACCCTGCTTAGCTTCTGAGATCTGATGAGATCAAGCTTACCTGGGCTACCCAGGCCAGGGCACATTGTCTCTATACCACAATGTTCTATTCCTTGTATTCCACACCAATGTTCTATTCCTTCTGTTCATATGTGTTCTTTGTACTTTAAGTCTTCAAAAATATGGAAACAAGGCCATTATTTCCCTGATATCCCAAGGTATGTGGAATTTTAAGTAAGCCAAACAAAGAAGGAGAATAGGCAGGATGACTATATAAAAGCATGTTAATGATACTGAGAACAGCCATTGAGCTGGACCCCTGGTCTACTGCAGACTTGATCTAGCTGCTAATGTTCTGCAACATTTACCCCACTTTTCAAAGAAACTCTCTGTGTGCCAAAAAGATTAATCTTTCATTTACTTTAGAACCGAAGATTAGGACCTGGCACCTACAATGTTGACTGTGGAGGCTTCAGTTCCAGCGCTTTGCAGAAGCTCTCATTCTCCAGCTGGGCAAAAGCACAGGAAGCAACAAGACTCACTCAAATGCCACATTTTAATTTTAAGGAAATATGCAAGAAAGGAAAACTTCTGGTGAGCTTTTTGCTTTCGTCTCTTTACTGCATGTTGGTGGGAACAAGGGCTGAAAATATGAAGCAGATCATCACTGATTTAGTTGAGGACAACGAACAAAATTTCATTATGACTGTACCTCAGTTTGTTGTATAAGACAGCCCCTGTGCATTCTCTTGAACCTGGCAATGTACTGAAGACTGTTTCCCAGTAAACCAGGGATTTGTCTGCATGATGTGTGGTGTAATCGTAAGTACATTTACTGAAGCATTTACTGGAGTCTTATTGAGTTCAACAGGGCTTACTCTCAAGTAACTGTAGCCTTAGGGTCACAAGTAGACATGGCAGAAATCACAAGTACATCTACATCTTTTGAAGGTGAATAAAAGCCACAAGGGGCTCTAATTCAGACTGGGGTGATGTGGGGAGGGGAGATGGCATTTAAACCTTCCATCCCTGCTTGGTTTCTCTAATTGAAACTAGGTCTTGTACTATTATTAGCTCTCTAAAGAAAAAAAGATAGGTCCTTGCCTTTCAAAAATTATAGCTATCACTGTGTGTATTTGTAGTTTTGCTTGTTGAAACCAAACAGTAGTGGAATGTCTAAATCTCCCCTCCTTGCATGGCCTGATTTGAATGAGGGCCCAGTACAGCTATAACTCAGCTTTATACTACGCTAGGAAGATTCAGAGTCTCTCTACATGTTAGTAAGTACCTAGGGACGCTCAAGTGCAGGATTGTATGTGTAGTTTTCAATTCACTTGCAGGCTGTTCTTGCTCTGTGCATGTGAATGCCACTTTCATGGGACCTCTCTTTGTATGACTACATCTGCAAGTGATTCTGGAGGGCAGAACACCAATTCAGCTCTTCTTTTCATGGTGAGAACATGTACTGTAAGATCCTTTGACTTGCCAATTTGCATTTCTTTAAGGTTTGAGAAAGTGTCAAGATCTTCTTTTCAATGACTATATGTGGGGGAGACTGGTATACTTTTAGCAGTTGAGGAGGAATTGATATAGAACATGTGAATTTATTCACGCAGAGCAAATTGAAGTGTGACTGTGAGAGCGAGTGCATGGAAAGTTGGAGAGGGAACATGTGAAATGAGGTTCACTTGAGCATCCCTAGGTACGTAGTAACATGTAGAGAGACTCTCAGTCACAGATCCCACAAGGTTTCATCTTCTTTGACCCTCAGCCAAGCATGTCACCATTATTAAATATGAGAAAAAGGCCCACTGACTTTGACAGACCATTTTAGCTTCCCTCAGTATTTCTCAGATGTTTTGTCCAAGCAGGAACTTCCAGATTTCAATCATATTAACATTAGGTGAACTTTAGTGGCATCCCTAACTGTGGTACACTTCAACCTTTACAGATGGAGGGGTGTTAAAGAGGCACAGGTGCAGTCATGTAATTTTTATACGTCCTCTTCATTTCCTTGCCTAGAAACAAAAACTGGGTCCTGGTACATACAACTATACAGATTTTCTGGAACTCCTGAAGAGTCGTCCGTGTAGCATTAAAGGGGCTTGTGACACTGGAGAAGTGAGGTTTAAAGACCGCATCAAGGTAGGTGACTACACAGTGGGTAGCCATGTTGGTATGCAGTTGAAGAGTAAGATCTGGGTCCAGTAGCACTGTCCCATCCTGCAGTCTCTCCACTGGCTACTTATCAGTTACCGTACTAAGTTCAAGGTATTGGCTAGCACATACAAGGCTCTTCATGGCCTTGGTCCAGTTTGGTGTAGTGGAGAGCTGGGTTTGATTCCCCACTCCTCCACTTGAAGACAGCTGGGTGACCTTGGGCTAGTTACAGCTCTCTGGAGCTCTCTCAGCCCCACCCACCTCACAGGGTGATTATTGTTGTGGGGATAATAATGACATACTTTGTAAACTGCTCTGAGTGGACATTAAGTTGTCCTGAAGGGCAGTATATAAATCGAATGTTGTTGTTATTGTTGTTGTTATACTTACAGGACCACCTCTCTCCCTATTTTCCTCCACAACAGCTTCACTCACCCTGCACATGGGTGAAATCAACAGCTGCCTGTACAAGTGCATTATCTGTGGTAGCCCTTACCCTGTGGAATGGCCTGCCTGAGGAGGTCAGGAAAGCCCCCACTTTCCTGACTTTCTGCAAACAATGCAAAATTGAATTATTCAAAAAGGCTTTTTACTCAGATAGGAGGGTTGTATTGTAGGGAGGAGGGTCTCTGATGCTTCACTAATGAGTTAGGAACCATAGACATCACCACTATGTTGCCTTATGTCCTATCTGTTGCTTTAAGTATGTGCTTCTATGTGCTACCTATTGCTTTGAGTATGACCCTACTGGGTAGTTCTGTGTTGTATAATGTCAGTCCTAGAATTGCTTATGCTCTGTTTCAGCATTTCATCAACTCTGTATCGTATTTTTCGTAATGTTATGTCTTTGTAAACTTTTATTTATTTACCCTATTGCATTGTTTATTGAAATGTTCCTGATATTAACTGTACTAATTTCACACTATGTAATCTGCCTTGAGTCTGAGAGAGAAAGGCAGACTATAAATGACTTAAATAATAAATAATAACTAGATTGTCAAGGTATGAGCTTTCAAGAGTCAAAGTGTGAGCAGTCAGCCCGGCATCCACCATTTTAAGAGCTGCTTGTGATATAAAAATTATAAGCCCCTTGAATCTGCGGTTTAATTCGCATTAGTAAACTAGCCAGCTGAGCAAAGCATTGCTGGATCCCAAACAGGAGAATGAGTGACAAATGGAATGTGAGTAAAAGCTGAGTGACTGGACATGATTGGCTCCCGCCTCTCTATGCTACGGAATGTGCTATCTTGACAATAAAGGTGCTCGTGAATCACCACCCTGTACATTCCAGTCTCCCCTCTTTCCATTGATTAAATCCTATCCTACGATCAAGGGCCATCAATCTGCTCTGATAAGTTTGTAACTTCTTCCTGGGAACATCTAATCAAAACTCTAAATTCATTCGCCAAGCTCTGGGAACATTTAATTAACGCTGTTGGTTTATAAAGCACCTGGAGTAACCAATCTGATTTCTTTGTCACACCCTGGTAGCACCAATCAAAGGTACTCAAATCTTTGACCTTCCCAGGAGGTGACCTTTAAGGTCTTTGTCCTAATGGCGAAAGCAATATATCACAAAATGGAAGCCCCAAAGGGAGACGGAAACTGCATCTGTCGAATCGGAAGAAGGTACATCTGGTGTAAGAATAAGAGTCACCACTATAATGTTACCCTTGAAGAAGCTTGGATAGCAAAACAATTGTGGCTAGCAGATTGTTGGGCGGAGCCTGCCCCGGTGGTGTTCCACACACATACTAGATATACTATGTAGGATAGATTGAAGATACTGTTGCACTTTGCACTTTGCTCGTTGCCTTTTCCTGTGGGAGCCTCAGGAGAATTCCAGATGGCAATACCCTCTTATACAAGTGCATTGACTGTTCCATCTATTGTTCAAAAGGATTTTGTCTTCTACATGGATTGTACATATATGAGCTATTATGCTGCTAATGATGTGGATGTAATTGACTAATTTTGTATGAACTATTTATTAATTGTATTTATTGCTATTTATTATATGCACTGAGCACATTACATGGTTTGTTCCCAAAACTTAAACATATTTATATTAAAAAAATTAAAATATTTATTGGGAGACTTTTCTATTTGGTTGTACTAATGGCCAAAGCACCTTCCCGCCCCAGGGCCTGATTTGCCCTATAAGAACCAGGACTTTGACCCCCTCAAATTGTGCATGCTTCCCTGGATCCTAGCACTGTGCCCTCAGAGTCTCCTTCTCTGAGCCTCTCCTGGTCAAGAACACTGGCCGTTTGAAGCCCTCTTCCACTGTGGACTATTCTGCTCTCCGGATAGGTAATTATTGCCTGAATATCCCTCAAATCTATTCTAATTTCACCACTGCTTTCCTAGAAACCTTGTATGCTTGTGAGTTACTTCTTGTATGTGTGTGTTTTCCCCTTTAAATAAAAATCACTCTTTGTTTTCAAAGAACCTGTCTTGTCAGTTGCCTTGGGAAGGGGACCCCGTAAAAATTGGTGAAGTATCCCACTTTGTTATCCCTCTTGCATAGCCTTGTCCTTGCCACTAATTTCCCCTACTTGCAAGGAGTCCCATTCTGGTAACAAAAGGTCCCTTTCTCAGATATGAGAAGTGGGAAAAGGAAGAAGTCTTTATAATACAGGCAGAGGATGGGAGGGGTATTGTAAATTAGAGTGTCAGGAAGCTAGCTATAATACATGCTGTAATTTGCTTGATAGAGCAGGGGTGTGAAATGCAGAAAATTAGCATCTGTAATGTGAGAAAAATCCTATGTCCCAATTCAACCCCTGGAACCCATTGTTCCAAATCTGAAAATAAACTCAATTTCATGCAGAAGCATGAACATCACTCCCATCCTACAGTCACTCTATTGGCTACCTATCAGTTACCATGTTCAGTTCAAAGTATTGGTTATTACATACAAAACTCTTCATGGCCTTGGCCCAGCATACCTACAGGACTGCCTTCCTCCCTATATTCCTCCACGGCAGCTTCACTCATCTGAACAGGGTCTCTTGCAGGTGCCAGCCTGCACATGGGCAAAATAAACAGCAGCCCGCACATGGGCTTTCTCTGTGATGGCCCCTATTCAGTCAAACGGCCTGCCTGAGGAGTTCAGGAGAGCCACCACTCTCGTGGCTTTCCACAAATGATGCAGAACCGAATTATTCAAAAAGGCTTTTTACTCAGATAGGAGAAAAGTATGTAGGGAGGGGGTCTCAGATGCTTCACTAATGAGTTAGGAACCATAGACTTCAGTATGCACATTATCTGTTGCTTTGAACTTACTATGCATATTATTTGTTGCTTTGAATATGTACCCCTATATACTACCTATGCTTCATGTTATCTAATGTCATTCCTAGAACTGATTATGTTCTGTTTCAGCAGTTCTTCAACTCTGTATTGGATCCTTGCTAATGCTATGTCTTTGTAAAATCCTATGACATTGTTTATGTAAATGTTCGTGACACTGTTTGGAAATGTCCTTGATACTGATTGCAGCAAGGGAAATGTCCTTGATACTGATTGCAACAAGGGAAACTTTAATAGCTAAACTCAATGGCAAATTCAAAATCGCTAAATGTTAATGGTTTTTCTATGCCCAACTTCTAGAAAGATTTAAATCAGATAAAAAATTATGGGGCTTTGGTTACAAAAAGACAGTTTGAAAAAAAACTTTGTACAAATGACGAATACGTTATTTCCAAAATGTACAAACTTTCATTGAAATTTGAAACAGAAGAAGGTGTGAAACACTGTATGGTAAAATGGGCTAAAAATTAGGTATAATTTACAAATTTAAAAATTAGGTATAATATACAGTGGGAAAATATGTGGGTAAAGGGGCTCAAATTCAATTTTGAGTTCCACACAAAGAAAATTTCTATAAAATTATGTATCGGTGCTATATTTCTCCTGATAAATTAGCAAAAGTGAATAAAAGTACGTCAAACAAATGTTGGAAATGTGAGCAACATGAAGGAACATTTTATCATCTTTGGTGGACTTGCCCTAAAGCAAAAAAAGTTTGGTCACAAATTCATATGATAATACAAAAATGTTGAAGATCAATATACAATTTAAACCAGAAGACTTTTTGTTGGGATTAATGGATAAACAGTTGGAAAACAAACATGGTATCTTATTTCTATATATGACCACGGTGGCTAGGCTTTTATATGTGCAAAAATGGAAAAGTACAGTATTGCCTTCAATTGAGGACTAGATTGTGAAAATGACGGAGTTAGTGGAGATGGCTAAATTTATAGCTCTGATCAGAGATAAAACATGGTATACCTTTATGGTTAACTAGAAACCCCTTATTGACTTTCTGCATGAGAAGAGGAAAAATGAACTGATGATTTGTGGGTTTGATTTCTCGGAAGATAAATTTGGGGGAAATAAATAGAAGAGGGGCAGTATTGAAAAGGTATATTTTGGAAATATTAAAACTAAAAGTATAATGTTTATTAAAATATAGGTGTAGAGAAAAATGGAAAATGAAATGTGTTATTTTTCTTTATTTTCAATTTTTGTTCTTTTTCTCTCTTTGTACTCTTTTTTCTTTACTTTCTTTTTCTATTTCTCTGCCCTTTTATTGGGCTTTTAATCATATCACTAAAATAAAAAGTATTCCTGAAAAAATATTCAGATCTGATGACTGTGAGCAAGCCTCAATCTGAACAGGCTGATGATTGACCTCTTATCACACTTGCCTTGGCAGTTGGTTACATCATGTTGTTCAACATTATTTTCTTCAATTCTTACTGATAGGTCATCAGATATTACTGATATTACAGCTAAAACTGCTCTAATAAGGAAGATACTGTATGAAACCTCATAAGAGAAATTATCATTCCAGTACAAGGTCCCTGAACCCTTAAAACCTCCAACATGGAATGGGTTCCCCAACCTTTTTGAGCCTTTGGGCACATTTGTAATTTTGACATAGTGTGATGGGCACAGCAACAAAATGGCTGCCACAGAATGGCTGCTACAGGAAATGAAGCCAGACACAAAATGGCTGCTACATCTTACCTTCAGTCACACAGTGAAGATTCTTGCGCTGTGGAAGCAGTTTCTGCCAAAGTAATGTTTTTAAAAATCTGTACAGGCAACCAATACTTCAATGACCAATCAGAGGCCATGCTTTATAAAAGCCCCACTCATTTTCTAAAAACACTTGGCAGACATGAGGAAAGTTGTTGGCAGGCACAATTGTGTTCATGGGCACCACGTTGGGGACCCCTGCTCTAAGGCAACTTCATTAGACATTGCTGTCCCTCTTCTGTACCCAGGGCCGGATCGACGGGGGGGCAGAGGGGTAGTCTGCCCCTAGCACCACCAAAGAGGGGGCGCCGGGTAAAGTTGCCACCCTGGGAGCGCACAAGCGGCAAGACAGGGGGCGCGCTTGTCACGCACCCCTGTCCTGTGGAGCTGGCAGTGGCAGCGCGGGTGGCTGGGAGGCTTCCCGTGCCATTCGCTTGCCCCGCAGGACAAGGGGCAGCTGGCTTGCTGTGCACCCCTTGTCCTGCGGGGCAGGCAAAAGGCAGCACAGATAGCTGGGAGGCCACCCGCACCATTCGCCTGCTCCGCAGGACGAGGGGCACGTGGCAAGCCAGCCACCCCTTGTCCTGTGGGGCAGGCAAATGGTATGGGCGGCCTCCCAGCCACTCACACTGCCGCTGCCAGCTCCACAGCATGCTGGGACAGCCGGCTTGCCGTGGGGCAGCACACGCTGCTTGCGTGATGACGTCATGGAACGATGTCATCACGCAGCGCCTGGACCGTGTGCATGCCCTGGGTGCGGGCAACTGTAGATCCAGCCCTGTCTGTACCCAGGGCTGGTGCCAGAAAAATCTCCAAAATTATAACTTTCACAGCTTTTCCAGCCTGCTTTCAGTATTCTTGGTAATTGGTAGGGGCAGCAGAGTAGTGTGGTCATGGGGCTCTTGGGGCAGGAGGTGGTGGCCCTGTGCAATGTCATTGCACAGGAGCATCCCCCTCACCTGAGGCAGGCAGCAGCAGCGAAGGGGCAGGGGCAGGGAGGCGGCTCGCTTCCTTGCTTGCGTCCCTGCTTGCTGCTGCACTGTCTGGGCACCTGGCTCGCTGGGAGCCTTGGCCGGCACGGCGCCTCCTTCAGAGTTCAGCGCTTGAGGCAGTTGCCGGCACCGCCTCCATGAACGTGCCAGGCCTGTCTGTACCATTTAGAACTGTGAATTTCCAGTACTGCAAATAGAAGGGTAAAGTAGGTGAGGGCTACTATAGCACAGGGATATGGAAATCAACAATTTTCAGCTGACATTTCTTCCTGTCAGAGAAGGTTTCATTTGGGTCAAGTTCTAGTAATTCCAGTTTTGGCCAATGAAAGCAACCAAGTTATAACCATTTTCCTTAATAATATTATAACTGAGTTGAAGAGGGTGCCTCTGTTATCCTGGTGATTTTTTTTCTGTTCTCTTGATACAATGTATAGAACCCATCCCTCTCTTCCTGCCGTCATTCCAGAATCTAGTTCTTACTAGCTACTTTAGCAGCACTAAAAATCTGAAACTAACTACATATAAACCTCTCCTGAGAAGAGGCCATTGTGTTTGTAGGAAAGGAAACGTTTTATGGCCTTTGTATGTGAAAAGGTTGGCATGGTGATGGGATGAACAATTGCCTACCCACGCATCTTTTACTCCCCGTGAATCTGATAGGTGGGAATGAAAAAATGGATAGACTGACTGCCCACTGGGGTTAAAAACAAGGGGTTTTTGAAAATTCTCACCACTAGTTTGATACTAGTATTTATGAAGTAAGAGTGACTCACAGTGGAGTGTGAAAAACAACTTGCTGTTACAGCTGTACCTGCTAGAAAGTCAGTCAGAATTCCAAAAAAATTATGATCACAGCATTCTTCTTTGGATTATTGTTGTTTCCTTCACTACAAACTGTCACAAGGAATGCCTAGCTATATTTTCTGAGTATGCCCATAAATGATTTAAGCAAAGATGATATACTAGTAATATTGGGTGCCCAAATAATGTTTTCTTACAACATCTGTTGCGGAGGAAGAGGAGAATCCAGAAC
Source organism: Eublepharis macularius (assembly GCF_028583425.1). Taxonomy (NCBI): domain Eukaryota; kingdom Metazoa; phylum Chordata; class Lepidosauria; order Squamata; family Eublepharidae; genus Eublepharis; species Eublepharis macularius. The sequence continues at coordinate 84,155,284 of NC_072794.1, read as the reverse complement.
TCTTCACCTAAAAGCACAAACCCGAAAGCTTTCTGTGATGTTCTCCCCTGGTTGATTTTGGAGCCCATTCCTCCATTGTTGTGTGGGAGTCAGCCTTCGAGCTTCCCCAGACCTCAGAATAGGAAGAAGAGCAGGTTGCACCACTTAGTCCCTCTCCCCGCCCCTGGATGTCTGCTCTTGCAATCCTGGATCAGGACCCATTGCTTCCTCCCTGGCCTGTTGTTGGATCTGCTGTTTATGGGTTGGGTTTGGCCGCAGCTCTTTGCCAGCCTCCCCCATTCCCCTGTCCCATGGATGGCCTGGCCTGTTAGAGTAGGGCTGGGCTGATTCCCACCCCTGCTCCCCCAATAAGTCTTCCCTGGGACTGCCTGGGGCTCCAGTTGGCTGACCCAGAAGACCTGCCAGATTCTCACCACCTGGCCTGTACCTGCCACCTGCAGGCCTGCCTGTCCCCAGTGACTATCCATGCTGCTCTTTTCTGCTGGCTGCCTGCTTCTTCTGGTGATGCAATGCTGAGCATATGCTGCCATCTCCTCTGCTGCTGGGCCCCTCCTGATCCCCAGCTAGCTGTGTTGAGTTTGGGGTGTTACTCTCATGGCCCCTGTCAGCTGCTTTTTTTGTCATGCAAGGCTCCAGAGGCTGGGAGTGGCAAGGTGGCAAGTCCAGGGCCAGGGCTGTTCCTGGACAATTTCTTTTGCTGGAGACATCTATGAAGTTGTCTACAAACAAGAACCAGTTTACGTACCAGAGAAAATACTGACTTCCTAAGATTGTCAATAGCTTTTCCCCCTAGCAGGATTCCCTTGCCTGTTACAACTGTGACAAACAGAACTGGGTAAGTGATTATTTTCCCATCACTGCAGCAGCATGCTGGGAAAAGCAAATTTAAAAAAAGAAATAAAAATAAAAGCTAACCCTAGACTTACTTGATAATATATGAAGGGTATTAGGAATCATGCTGGTTTCTGGGATCATGGCACAGCTTGGTCCATTTGTGGTGCATTTATGATTAGGAAGTGTTTATTGTCCAATCATTGTTCTCTTCTCATTGGTCATCCTGCTAGGAGTGTTACCCTGGTCCAGGAACATATGGGAATCCTTATACTCGCCTGGAGGAGAAGGAAAAACACGCTGTTACTGCACTGGGGATAATGGACAGCAAAACTACAAAATGCTTCACCTTTCCTAACATGGCAAGCTTGGGCTCTTAATTCTTCACTTGGCTGCTTATCTTTATAGTCTTCCTGTCTGGTAACTACCAACCCTGTAGAAGGAAAAGGTTCAATATTGTTTTGCCACATGGAAGGAGTTGTTGGGTAGGGAATGAAGGCAAAGTCCTACCTCTATACCTTCTCATTTTTTAAAGGGTGATTGTAATAACAAAATAACCAAATAATTACTGCAAGATATGAGTCCAGTGACACCTTAAAGAACAACATGTTCAGGGTATAAGCTTTTAAAGCTCCCTTCTTCAGATAAAGCAGTACTGTTTATAGTTAGATCCAGAATAATTTTTCCCTTTCCCCCCATTCTGCCTCATCCAAATGAGATCCCCTAAAGGCTGAGGCCTAGGGCCACTTGTAATCTCTTCTCTCCCCCTTGAAGTCCCTGCTAAATTGCTAGAACAAATAGGATAGATATGCATTCTCAATTCTTTGTGTTTAGTGATGGGCATATTCCTGTCTAATCTCTTGTGTCGGATATTCCCAAATTATTTTATGATAATAAAATATGGAGATACCGGTTTTCTTTACTGGGGAAAGCACCTGCATTTTTGAAGGAGCAATAGAAAAAAAACCTCTGTTGCTTCCATTCCAGCATATTCCACTACTCCAGACTTTTGCTGATACTACATTTTTATAGGAAACGGCTTTCACTAGGAAGTTGAAAACCAGCCTCTCTTCAGGAGCATTGGCTACTAGATCAAGCAAATGTACCAAATAGGAAACAAGCATCTGCCAAAGACTAACTGCATGCTGTCTTTCCTCTAGAGACAGACAGCAGCTGCCATGAGATGAATGCTGCTCCCCCCCCCCGCCAAAAAGGAGATGCATCTATTGAAGCAGTTCCCCATACATGTAGCTGATACAATTGCATATGATTCTGGCTGTGCATTTGTATTGCAGTGCTCATGAGGGTCTGAATTGGATGGATGTATCTTTTGATGTTAATGGGGTTGCACATTTGCACCTGAGACCATTGTACTTTTTGTGTACAATTACAGTTGGATCAGGACCATGTATTCCTAAGACTTCACCTGGCTGGCTCAATAATCGCTGACCTTTGCATCGGCATGTATAAAATGTTTTCTCTCAATTCTTGGTTGGCTTTAGGGAAGTGGTTTGGGACCTGGCTCTTATAATCTCAAAAATGGTATGGATGAGATGCTGAAGCGAGTGGTCAGCACAAGAGGTCCCTATGACACCTTCACAGGAGACAGATCAAAGCCTATTATTTGTGGACATCACGCTGTTGAAGTATGTATGCTTATCTTCTTCATTTGCAAGAGGTTCTCAAAGATTGTAGTGTTGGTTTGTAGTTCCAGCAAGAGCTGCCAGTCTTCACTTTGGTTTATGAGCCTTCAAAAATTCAGTGACCTCCCCTCTTTAATGAAAATAAAAATAAATAAAAATAAATAAATAAATAAAAAAGAAAATATTTGACCAGTCCTCAAAAGAAAGGATAAGTATTTTACTCCTATAACAGAAAAAAAGAATTTCATATGTGTTGTCTTTTACAGTCTTTAAGATTCATATTTGCTAAGTTTCTATTAAGATCGAAAGACTGAATATTCTGAGAGGAAATCTATACATTATTCATCATCTTTAGCCTTAATGAAATGCCACACTGATGAGGCAAAAGAACTCTGTGTGATTGTATGGGCTCTGGACATTGCTTAGACTGCTGCAACGTATGCAGAGGAGCTGTGTGTACTCCTTGGAGTTCTTGTGCTGAGTGACTTTGCACATTTTCCAGAGGAGTTAGCTGTGTTAGTCTGTAGTTGCAAAATAGTAAAAAGTCCAGTAGCACCTTTAGACTAACCAATTTTATTGAGGCATAAACTTTCGAGAACCACAGCTCTCGCCAAACCACATGCATCTGACAAAGAGAGCAGTGGTTCTCAAAAGCTTATGCCTCAATAAAGTTGGTTAGTCTTAAAGGTGTTACTGGACTTTTTTTTACTATTTTGCACATTTTAAATGAGATGCTTAGCCTGTGCAAAATCACATGGAGAAGCTTGTAGCCTCACCAATCCCTTTTAAAACTAAACATTCAAGCTTTTCATGAACTTTGATACCATACAGAAGCTATGAGGAGATTGGGGGGTGGGGGGCAGAGAAAAGGCCTTCTGTCTTCCTCCTCCTAAGCCATTTTCCTACATGGAAGCAGCAAGAGGTAAGAGTTATTTCCCCATTTTTGCTCTTCCATGGGCACTGAATACTCCACATGGAGCCGCAAATATGGAGAAATAACTTTCCTCCAGTGCTGATTCTGTTGGAAGTGAAGGACTTTGCATTCTCCCTCCACAGTAACTGGTTGTCCACTTTACTGCACCAGACAGGATTCTGGATTGGATGGACTACTGGTCTGATCCAGTATGGCTCTTCCTATGCACTGTAAAGCATTATCTTCATAATACTTAACAATAGTCTGATAAGGTAGTACAATTTTACTCTGGCCTGCTTCCAAGGACCTCAAGATGGCATACCTGGTTCTGTTTCCCATTTCACCCCCTCCACAATCTGCTGTGACCAGATCTTAGCCACCATAGCACATTGGCCATCTAGCATAACTTTATCCCAGAAGAAGGTAAGGCTAAAAGATTCCTATAACTTCAGCTGCCTGGTAGTCCATGGGAAATCTAAGGATGATCAGTTCTTCTGAATTCTCTGTCTAGATTCATATTTTATTGTTGCCTTTTCCCATATGAGAGAATGTATAGGACGAGAAGGAAAATTATGAAAAAAATCAGCCAGCATAGCCAGGCAAGAATCCATGTAGACCCTATGTTCAACATCCTCAGATTGCAGTGGACTGCATCTGGATTAACTCTGCATGCAGTATGATGGCAATTCATTTGAACTGGACCACATCCAGTTCCAGTTCAGATTACGGAGTTCACATGGGTATAAATGTGAAGTATATTCCGTGAGAGTTGTGTTACAAGAATTACTTGTGGCAATTACTGGTGAAACAATGCAAGTTTGCTTGACTCCTTTCTCTTCCTGAGGCAGTTCTCTATTTAACATTGCTAGAAATACACTATCGAGTTGGGAAAGGGCAGGATTAAAAGCTTCCTGGAAGAACTGGAGACAAAGGAGAAAAAGAAACATGGCTTGTTCAGCAGGCTTGCTCGGAACCCTGGCTGCCCCTCTGAACGGATCTTCTGGGCGACGGTTAACCAGTGTCCACGTACTGCAGTAAGTGCATTTCCTCTGGTGTTTAATTGTTAGTTTAATATTTGATTTCCTCTAAATAGAGCAATCGGATTAGGAAGCAGTATGAGGCCAAATAAAGAAAGGGTTACATTTTCTTTTTAAACACAAAAAACAAATGTGCTTTAGTGCAGCTCATGAAGAGTCTTAGTCCATCTAAACACTGGGCTGATTTTAGATAGAGGCAGAATTGTGCCTAGGAGACACTTCAGCAATCAGGCATCTAAATGGTCCAAGCTGGTTTTATGCAAAGTTAGATCAACAACAACAGATGATGTCATTTTTTAAACTAATTAATACACTTGCAGTGCAATCCTAAACAGAGTTACACTATTCTAAGCCCAGTGACTTCAATAGATTTAGAAGGGTATAATTCCCTTGGAACTGCACTATTAATTTAAAATCTCTAGTATGAAATGCAAAACGTAGATCACAGAATAGTTGCTGTTCAGCTCTATAGTTGTTAAATTTCAGTTGTGTGGATGCTGCTTCCCTTTCCCCCTCCCCAAAGCAGGGAATACAAATTATTTTCAAGACCACAGGCAGAAGAAAGGCAGGCTGAAGTAGCTTCATGTCTTTAGTAATGGTGTTTTTATCTCAAATACATGGGAAAGGGGTAGACTGCTTAAAAATCCAAAACCACAGACCTACTGCTGAACAAGCCATTCAGTGCTTATGGTAGTACACTGGAGGCATGCACAGACAGGGCAGGGGAAGAGGTGTGAGAGTTGTTTTGTTATCACATCATAGAGTATACCATATTTAGCCAAAAAGATGATGAACACTGCTAAAAAAAAAGGTTATACACAAAAGTTATTTTTATTACCAAACAGAACTGTAACTTGTATGTGAATTAAAGATTGCTCCCTCTTTCTCTCAATGGTACATTTGGAAACAAACCTAGTCTTCCTTTTAGGAAAATAGGGTAGTCATTAGTACCAGTAATACTTGCATAATCACAGTTCACAAAACTTGCTGGATAGGGTCTGTTCACACTTTTAAGTTTCTAAGATTTTTGTTGAATAGATGTTTAAAACATAGCTTATTCATGTGACAAATGTTTGCAGACACACATATCATACAGGTATACCTGCCAATGATCTAGGATTGGCTGCAGCTTCCTATTGGGTGATCAGTCAGTGGAAAATCTGGGTTTCTCTATGTAATGTGTGAAGTGGCCCCTTGAAGGCAGGAAAGTATTCATCTTGCCATAATGATTTTTGCTAATTAGTCATAACTAGCATAGTGATTATATAATACTTATTATATAATGAGAGTCACTAATTAAAAGTGTTTGCTTCTTACTTTGCTACAGTTCATAGCAGGGCCAGGATCATATGACCTAAAGCCTATTAAGCGATCTGAATTTGAGACTCAACCACCATTCTGGATTGGTGCAAAACGATTTGACCGGAAAGCCTACAGACTCTTTTTCGGAAATGCTGTGAGTAAAAAAAAGGACATAGTAGGAATAGGCCTCATACATTCCATCCCTTGGCTTCTGCCTTTAAAATGTACTTGTGGTCACTTGAAATGTTACATCCCACGCTTGGAGCCTGCCAAAATGTCTTTTCCGTATGACAGTGTATCACAGCCAAACCATCTGAAATCTGCTCACCAAATGGATGGTTATTGGTGCTGCCATGGAGCCTCTCCATGTAACTGGATCCATCCAGTAGCAAGGTATTTTCAAATGTTGTGACTTCTGATGACCACTGCTATGCAGATGTGGTTTCCATTGGCCTCTTGATGCGGGTTGTGGGTGGCTGTAATGTTCAAATGTTTCTTATCCTGTAGGTATAGGTGTTTTCCATTTAATCCTTTCCAATCCCACTTTGTGCTAAATTTTACTGTAAACATTCACCACTGTGCTCCCTCTTTGTGCATTTCTGTTTGAGAATCTGCTGCATATTTCTTTATTATTACTTTATGTTATTTATAGTCCACCTTTCTCACTGAGACTCAAGACAGATTAATAATGGAAATCAGTACAATTAATAGCACAAAGAGACTTACAATAAACAATGTAATAGTACTAGGATCTCAGAAATCTGAAACAAGGCATAAGTATTAAAGATGACATATTAAACAGTACAAGAAATTATATTTCATAAGTAGAAATACAGCAACGGATAATACATATCAGTAGTATACTCATTCTGGTAGAATGCAGACCTGTTCCTTTATAAAAATGCCCTCCTGAACAATTCTGTAACATAGTTTGTGGAAAGCCAAAAGGGGGCTGACCTGACCTCTTCAGATAGGCCATCCCACAAGGTGAGGGCTACTATAGAGAATGCATGTATATGGGCAATTGTTGATCTTTATCAATGAAAACTAAAGCCATTGGGGGCACAAATATTATCAGTTTTTTTAGAGACTACTTTCAGCCTGAAAGCACGATTCTTCCAAATTGTTTGTTTTGGATACCCAATACCTTATCTGTAGCACAAATGAACTGACTCTGTCTGAAAGACTGTTCCCATATATTCCCATGTGCCACTTATGGTCTTCTGGTTTCCAATTTCTATTAAGTTGCCCACTTGGCATCTACTGGAGCCCTTCCTTTTCTATAGCGGCTCCTGCTATTTAGAATTGGCTCCCTTGGAAGGTGTGTATGCGTGCTGTCTTTAGAAGTGTATTGAAGGTTCTGTAAGGCTATTTTATTTACAAGGACTTTAAGCTGCTGGTTTGGGAAGGATTTTGTATTGTATCTGTTTTTAATTTTTGGAATTGTAAACCACCTGGAGCTGTAAGGGAAAGGCAGGGTATAACTGTTGCTTGCATTCAACAGGAGACCAATATATCCTTTAGTTAACCTCTTCATTCTTTTCCAGTAGAGCAAGTGGAACTTATTACCAATTAAGGTATATAGAGTTAGGTTGCACATGCTAAAGTAAGCTCTTGAATTTCCACAGGCTCAGTATCACCTTACACAGCTGGGGGTTCTTGGACAGAGACCCGCAGGGTGCCCCCTATTTACTGAGTTCTTGGGCATCCTGACCAAGGTTTATGTTGGGGGGGGGGGATATGATTGGGTGTTGGACTGGGTGCTTGACTGCTGCTGGGTGCAAGCAGATTGGTTGTGGTGTTAGTTGCCATCCTGTACTCCTGTGGGCCATTTGGGTAGGGCAGTGCATGACAGAACAGTTGACTTTTCTCAGTAGATGGGCACTTATGAGCTAAGCCGTATTTTTTCATGGCCTAATTTTCTGCTGCTATTTGGGGAACTCCCCAGCCTGGAGCAACTTAGGGAGCTGACTCCTGCCCTCCCCTGGCCCACCCATTCACACACAGGCACGGGGATTTATGTTTGAGGTCTACTGGCAGCTGAGCATGGTGGCCCCCCCTCCAACATGAAACCCTAGCAGGACACCACTGACAAGCTCTGCCAGTGTAACTTGGGTTTACAATGATGTAAGTGCCAGATACATCAGCATAGCTCCCTGAGCACTTTCAGGACCCTTCTCCCTTAGGACTGTGTTGAGTCAGTTCACAGGCTTAAACCTCCTTTAGTAATGATGTGTCAAAGGGAGGCTTTTACCCTATGCCCTTTCTTGTATCATCTATATTTTTCTGGGTTCCTGTGGTGAGCTGGAACAAAGCTGGATGGACTGAAATAGTCAGGGAAAGCTTGCATGTGAAAGAGTTCACTTCTACTTAAGAAAACAGGCAGGGACTTCCAGACGGGTTTTTTCCCCTTGATGCTGGAGAACAGGCAACTTCAAAGAGGCTGAGAATGAAGGTTCTTTTATAATTGAGGGGGAACATTGCTAGTTATTACTGATCCTGTTGATGGACAGCTGAACTTCCTTGCAACCTGTGGGAGATTGGTTTTTTTGTGATAGGAAATAATTTGGGGATGTGCTGCAATTCACTAGCAGATTAAATACACAGAAAGAAGAGGCCTCGCTAGCAGTCTGTGTTCCAACAACCAGAGTTGACAGATGCAGGAGAATTCTTGATGTCTGAGCATCAAAGACCTCTGAATGATGCTTAAGAACATTTTAATTCTGCCAGGTGCAAATATGCCCAAATGCAGGATATTTGGCAGTGTACGTGTGTGCGTGCTGGAATGGGGGTGGTGTTCTCACTGCTCTGCTAGTAATTGTTCCATCTAGATATAAGGAACAATGGGTTTATAAAAGGGTGTTCTGGTTGCATGATTCCCCCTGAAGCAGCAGCATCTATTAAAAGTCACATATGAAATTCTCAGGCCCATTGAATGGCCTGCAGACTGCTTGTTTCCTGGCAGGGCTGCTATAGATAGGGAAGAGAAAGAGACAGTCCTTGACAACTCCAGTTCAAGATCTCAGGTAGAATGGTAGGGACTTCTTTCCTCAAGATCCAGAACCACTGCTCGGTAAGAGCAGACAACATGAGGCTAGGTTACATATGTGTAGATAGACTCAGACTTTCCTTGCATAGTATTGAGATTGCCCTAAGGGGCAGCTAAAGCCACTTTCTACTTTTCTCAGGATGTTTTTTTTAAAATCTTGGTAAATGGATAACTGTGCCCCCCCCTTTTAAAAAACACTAAAAGTTTGTCTGAAGCCTGTGTGTGCGCACATGCGTATGCATAAATATGGGGCTGGTTACATGTGCTGGCAGAAATGTGAGGTAATGGAGAAGCAAAATTCCACAGCCAGAACACATGACCTGCTCTTGGACAAGCATCCTTAAATGTTCAGTGATCATTTTGCAACAAGGCAGAGAAACTAAGAACAATTTGTGGAGAAAATGAACATCATAGTTGCCTGTTCTGGAAAATATCCTTTATAGGCTCCAACACTGCGTTTCAGATTATTCTTCTAATATCATCAGGCAAAAGGCATTCTGTTGCCTGGTAACTCCAGAGACTTTAGATGGCCACTCCAGTGTATCTTACTAAGCTTCTCTCTGTGTTAGTGGAAGGAAAGCAAAGTGTGCTCAATTTTATTTTTGTCAACACAATTTGCCCTCTGCTACTGTCTGTGCACTACCCTTTCTGTTAGGGGTTTCCCCCAGTAACTTGAGGGAAGTGCTCTTATGTCTGCTCTATCAACAGCAGAATTTACATTGGCTTCAAAATAAGGGTGCACATCTGGACATTCGTAAGAAACTAGTTCATTGCTGAAATCTCAAATAGGACCAAGCAGGGAACCTGCAAGGGCTTGCAGGGGAAGGCTTCTAACTTCCCCCTCCCCCCACTATTTATACTTTCCCTTCCCTAAAAGCACCTATAGCCTCTCTTTCCTGCCTCCTTCTCTCTTTTCACCACCCCCAGCCAGCCTAATTTTATTCCCCCTCCTGTTTTCCTTCCTTTCCTAGACCTAGCAGTCTATCCCAGGGAAAAATCTGACCATTGTACAGTACAAACCACTGGGCCAGACCCAGTTGTGCAGTGGGGAACCAACCGACTGGCACGGGGCTCCTCAGCTTCCCCTGTATTTCCCTTGCCCTCCTAATTCCTCTGTCCTGCCTGCAGTCTCCATCTCTTCACTTTCCCCTTCCTCCTTTCATTCCCTCCCACCAACCAATTTACATTTTATTTGCCCCCCGCTTTGTCAGCTCTATTTATTATTTTTACCTTGTATTTCTCCACAATGTGGATCCAAAGCAGCTTATTCTATTTATCAACAATTCTGTGATGTAGGTTAGGCTGAGCGTGTAACCCTGACCCAAGGTCATCTAGCAAGTTTCTATGGTAGTGGGGATATGAACCTGGGTCTCCCAGATTCTAGTCTGAAACTCTAACCACCATATCCACTAACTTTTGTGTGGTGTCTGTTGGACAGTAGCTAGCTGCTGCACCTGCTTAAGTCATGCAAAGCATGTGGCAGCAATTCATCCAGTTATTGCTGCTGGTCCTAGACCTGATGAGCCCTTCTTCAAAGGCCAAAACAGCCTTGGAAAGGGGCCTGACAGAAACCAAGGCTTTTAACTTGAAGACTGTTGTGGTTGTCTAGCAGCTGCCTCCTAAGGCATTTGCTTCTTAAAGGTGCAGGCACTTCAATAATTTTGCAGTTTTTTAGCCCCCCCCCGTGTTTTGTTTTTTTTAAAGATTTCAGACTATGCAAATCTGGGGCTTTTCTCAAGTTTGTATAATGATCTGTCCTGTCTCTTCATGGCACCAGTCTCCAGATTTAAGTATCCACAGATCTGGCCATGTTGAGAATTGGATATATTGATGATTGTACTGGTGCCAAATGTCCCTTCTTTTAAACATCCACTGTAAATATCTGAAGTATCCTTTCACAGATGGCAACACACATTTAAGACCTGTGCATGTCCACTTTGAGGTCCACCTAAGACTCTGCAGTTGTCATGCAGAAAGCAAAGGCTTAAGAATTTGCTGAGCCACTAGTCAGCAGTTCCTGTCCCTGAAGCTTCTTCTTCTCTACTTTTCCATTCACAGAACCCAGTTGGTGTTGGCCGCTATGATGTCACAAAACATGAGAAATACCCAAAGACGATCAGATACCGTTCACTTTACACGAATGAAGCCCAACGTTATCTTAGTAACTTGGAAAAAGACAAGTGTTTACAGTAAGTGGAGTCTTACAGAAGTAGAACAGAAAAGTGGCAACTGATTGTACCATATCCACAAAAATGTCCCTTTGAAGTTTTGTAAACAAAGGAATGACATTCTGTAGTTATTCAAATTCGTCAATTTACTATCCAAGTTCAGGTTCCTTGTTCTGAATGCCAGGTTTGGTCCATGGGGATGGAACTCTGTAAATAATGAAGATTTCACTGTTGAGGGATAGAGAAGGACAAAAAGCTATCCAGAGAGAAATATCATTCAGACCTTATCTAAAGGCCACCTTGGGGACTCTATTTTGGGTGGAAGGATAGCATATAAATGTTTTAAATAAATTTTAAATACACTCTGAAACAAAAATCTACAAGGCCATAATATGAAACGTTCCTTGTGAGCTATTTTTCTCAACCCTTTAACCTGATTTCATAGACAAATTCCATTACAGGATGGAATAGGACACCACTAAGATTTTATCCCTTATGCTACAAATGGTGGCAAACATTTGCTGTGTTGCTATTGCAGAATGTTGCCCATGGGGTATAATGGGAATTCATGTATTTAGAGGCATCCTTTATTCCACAAATTTAAAAAAGCTACCTTGCATACACCTAGGCACAAAAGATACAAAGAACAAGAGAGAATGTTCATAGTTTGTTTCTTGCACAAAAACGAAGAGTCCGCTCCTGCCTTTCTTCTAGAGAGCTCTTTTATTTAACACCTTCCAAGTCCCAACCTGGTCAGGTAGGACATTCACAGGATGGCCTTCTGAAAATGTACTGTCCCCCATATACATCAATCAAGTATAGTACCTCACAAGGTTGTTGTAAACTAAAGTGTAACTCTGAGCTTCTTGGAAGAATGGTGGGATACAAAAGATGTCTGACAGATTCTTTTCATCTCTTTTTCAGGGAGCGGATTACTCCTGTTAATAAAGGCCAGCAAGTCTCTGAATCATTGCTACTTCCTGAAACCAACTACAGTTAAGGAATCTGATTATCAATGACACTGCTATAGTTAATTTCCACAGAGAAATTCTGACAAATGATGGCAGAGATCCAATAGCTAAGAGACCTACACATTTGCAGCACAGAACTATCGTAAGCCCACGTGCAATCATCTCCTTATGATTTCTTATACCATTTAATCAGGGAATTTGGTAAACCCATGTGTCTTTTTCAAAATTAGTGTACTGCGATTATGTCAATTTTAAATTGCTAGCTATTGCTATCAAAAATGTTGCCACTTTTGTTATGTGATAAAAGAGTAGTCAGTGTTTGCAATTTTTTGTCCCCACAAAGCACTGAAGGTCTATTGCTCAAAAGTTATAGAAAGAGTGTCTCTGTAGTGTTTGGATCTACATACTCAAGGCTGATTTGTACTCTGTTCCTGAGCTCAGATATGCATTGCATAATTTTAACTGGGTGTCTCTTAACATGTTGCCCAAAGGTATACAGCCTCAATGGAGCATTGGCCTGGTTTTGCAACTAGGGATTTTTTTGTTCCCTGAGAATCCTATAAAGTACGCTACTGACTTTTAGAGCATGTAAACACTAAATGGTTACATGCTTTTTGGCATATGCACTGAAACCTTGGGCCAGTGCAATTTCCAAGCTTTCTTGTAAGTAAATACAATATTTAAACCTATTTCAGTCCAGTTTCTGATCAGGTTTTATTCAGAATCTATATTGAAATGGTTCTCTATAGGTGTTATATGCAACATATTTCTCCAATCTTTAATGATCTTGGTCACTTTGAGAAACCACCCACAGCACTGTTGATCATTCTGGACCTTCAGAAGTCACTGATATCATTAGTTATAGCATCCTTTGAGCCAAACAAGCAGAAGTGAGGATCAGAGTCATATCACTCTGTGAGTATAAAAAGGCCCCTCTCCCACATTGCCTGGCTGGCAGGAGGCACAAGTACCACTAAGGGAGGGTGGCAATGGGCAATAGAGGATCTTTGGGGAGAGGATGAGATTTCCTCCATCCTGAGTCCTTTGCAGGTCCTTACTTGTATTGTTCTTATGCAAATACTCTAGTAAAGTAAGGTTCTGTTCAAATTAAGTCACGTACACCATTATATGTTACAGTACAACCCTATTTTAGTCACTCACACCAAAATAGTATTTTTATTGTAATCGTACACTTTCTGTCTAAAAGTATCAATGCTGACAGTGATAATACCAGCAGCGACATTATACTCATACTACATTAGATATCAGAGCTAGCAGGGCTTCTGTTAAGGTTGTAGCAATAAGGTACAAAAACCACTTTACAAAAACAACCTGCGCTGAGAAAAATACAGTGTATAGCCAAAAGTAAATACATAGTACGGAGCAGACTCAAAAAAATTCTTCACGCCAAGTTTTTCAGGCAGATGAACAGCAAGCCTTGGTACACTTTAAATCTCATTTATTGGGGCTGGGTAATATGGCCCCCCGTCTAGAGTGTTTTTATGACAGAATTGTATGCTTATTTATGGTTTTAATGTAAATTTTAATATCGACGTTATCTAGTCTGAGACTGTTCACAGGGAGAATGGACTTTAAGTAAAATCAATCAATTAATCCCTGTTTCTGGATTCAGAGTACACCCACTGGCATAGCCATGTTGGCTTTTTGCTGCTTCAGTAATTTCCCATACCTCACAAGCATTAAAAAAAAAGATTCTCAAGAGTCTGGAGAAATCACTACAGAAATTTAAGCAGAACCTTTACCTTTATGGAATAGTTGTAAGATTGCTCACAGCCTGCACACTTGCACATAATTAAATGATTAAATTTCTCCCTTACAGTTTCTCCTCAACTCTAATAAAATCACTAGGTGGATATAATAAAACATCATGGAGAGTTGCCAACATATCTCAAATCAACATTTTTCTGTAAGTTCAAATAAATATTGCAAACCATTTTTAAAAATTATACCTAACTAGTCTTTGGGTCAGACTTTGGTTAAACTTGTGGTATAATTAAGGGGGGGGGGGACAACAAAAGCCTGTGAAGCTGATTAATGATTTAAAGGGCCAGTTAATTTTCTTTATGGGAAAGTTCAGGACCTCATCCAGCAAAACTGGACTTACTACTATGGTATTAGTACTGAAGCACTGACTGGAAATAAGCTCACAATTTGAAGCAGGAATAGAATGAAGAAAAATTATGCTATTCCTTCCCCTTTTGTTATACCTGCCTCCAGGTTCGGATTCTGGGTCTTTAAAATACATAACCTCAATTTCCTTTTATCTGGCTCTGGAACACACATTTGGCGAGTTAGTGATCTGGAGATTCTCACTACACCCCCCTTACATTTCTGAATGAAAAATAAATTGACATAAGATGGCCAGGCTTCCTCCAGCTGATAAGGCTCTAAAGAACCTGGAGAGATGCACTGCAAATAATGTGCTATTAGAATTATCACAATCCACCCACCTTTTATGTACTATCCAGATGCCATTGTAATTAACCTGCTGCAATTCCAGCATCTTCTGTGGGGAGGGGAGGGTCTCTTTTTTTTAAAGATCTGATTTGAAATTACCAACAAAACAAAACAAAAAATTAAGCTCAACTGCCACACCAAGCTGTCTGAACAGTCAACGTGCTGTTGAGACTTCCCAGGGCTGTTGTTTCCTTAACATTTCACCATTTGTCTCATCCCAGCTTAATTATTTCCAATTATCTCCAAAGGGGAAGAATCTCACAACATTTCTGAATCAATTGTAAATTATCTATTCTTCCCCAAGGGAGAAAGGCTTATTTCCTGTTTCACACTTTTTAGGAAACAAAAGCCACTGTTCTGTTTTTTTTAAACGTATACTTGTTTATTTCATGATCATGCTATGATGAGTGAAATGATAATTTAAGAGGGATGAGCATGGATTCTGGCTCGCTACAAAGCAAAAAGCAGTACTCAGTCCCCACCCCCAACAGTTAGCCACCTACACATTAATGCCCATGCACCACAGAGCTGGCCAGCTGGAAAAGAACAGTAAGCAGTTAAGCAGGCTGGAAACCAAGGAACCAAAAGGAAAAAAGCAGGGAAAAGTGGGACCTTTGGTAAAAGGGATGTATTTCAAAGTAGCAATCTTACTATATGTCCTGTCGCAATGGGGAACATAATGCTATGCACCACCATCATTTCTATTCTGTTTGCTGTTGAAGAGGCATTCTTCAGCAGTGCAAAAAGGTTGCATAACATGGAACCACCCTGAGTGATATTAGCAAAATTTGTCAGTAGTAAAGGCAGGCAACAGATAGCACCTACCAAACCATAGTTACTGTATATCAGCTACTACACAACTTCAACACCACCACATTTTCTTCACACAACATATATAAAAAATGCAAAAAGGAGTTACAGAAACAAAAACTACTTTTTGCTGTTCAGTTACAAATTAAATGGCAATCCTCTTTGTACTGTTAAAAGTGAGGCGAGTCCTGTTCTTCCAACAAGCACATTAGAAACCTGGTAATCTGGCTTTGCAACTCAAGGTATGAATCATCCAAGAATTTTTCATATCTTGTAACAGAACACATCTAAAAAGCAGCATAGGACAAAATTTAAACCTCAAATACAGCAGTTTGTTCCAAAAGAAGCAGCAGACATCCTACATGTACCTAAGCAAAAATACTTTAAAAGCAGTGGTTTAATATAAAAAGGGGAGAGAAGTGTATTAGTTTCCTCCCTTCTCAATATATGCAAGCTACATTTTTTCTGACCACATGGACACCTTGATGGGAATAACAAGTGAAGTTAGAACAACCTCACACTGGCTCAAACTACCTCCATGCCACAGCTTCCAAGGTGTTCATGCAGAAAGCCTTATTAATTGTAAATACTTGCTTGCTTTTGAGTATTTGAGCAGAAATCTTGGCCAGAACAAGCTACTTCAATCAAGCAACCCTTTGAAAGGCAATCTCAGTTTGGCACTACCCTCAGATAGAAAAAGGCCTCTAGATGCCAAAGCTCCCATAAAAGGCCACTGGCATTTTCTAGTTATCAGAAATGATACTACAATTCTACATTACCATCTTACTTAAGGATTTGCTTTTCCACTCGCCTCCTATAAGATATAGCCAATTGCAAGTACAGATAGTTTTGCAGCTATGACTTACAACTGAGATTTCTTAACATTATTAAAAAAATATGGACACTGTATGATAAACAATTGGTAATATCTCCTTAAAGGCAGGAATATGCACTTTCAAATCAAAAATGTAAGTCTTTGGGACAGCAACAAATGTTTTGTAAGGGAAGAGCAGTTAGTTATTGTGAAAACTGATTTCCCTGCTTGAGGTTAGAGATTTAGTGCCTTGCAGCTTTGGAGATTTTATCATACACCTCCGGAAAAGCATCACTGCATTGAAGTTCTTTCCTCAGTTTATGATATAGGGAGCCGTCAAACATTTCCCAGAATTCTTCACGAGTCATATAGCAATCTGCATATAACATCTGGAAACTGAAACAAACAAAGAGTTGTTGCATCTGAAGATGACAGCAATTATTGTCCACTTCTAAAATTAGGCTGCTTTGGCAACATAAAGCCATTTGTTCTGGTATTATATCAACAGACAAACCTTTCAGTCCAATCTTATGTATTCTAGCAAACCAATAAACCAACTAATATGGAAGAGCTTGCTTTTTTTAGAAGACTTCAGCCGTATTAGTAACAGAACATAATGACTTTTGAAAGCTCTTTACAAAAAAGATGCTTCAATTACCTTTACCTACAATAAAATTTTAATTTTTATATTGGCAAACATAAGCCAAAATCCACTTTGTGTAGCCACGATATCATGGGGCCAAGCTAAGGGTTATTTACTAAATGCTTCTCCTAATCATATTAAGACAAGATTTCCTTTTCAGGACTTAAAAAATCCTTACCCATGTACACTCCTTACAAACTTCTCCATTTGTCTGGTGGAAGCCATGGCATCAAAGTGTTTTGTTTGAGGCGCTCCATAGGACCCAACATTTACATATAGTTCAGTTTCATCTCCTTTTGGATGAACCATACCAGGGCTATTAGGCAATATGAAGGGACACAGCCACAGGGGATAAACCTATAGGCAATGGAGGGAAAAAAGTCACCCTAATTCAACTCAAAAAGTTGACACTATTTAGTCAAACATCCACATTGTTATACATACATAATTCCTAACCCAATCAAGAAGGTGACTAAAATTTTGTACGTATCTTTGTCAGTCCTCCGTATTCTACTTTGGGCTGGAGAAATACTGTCAGAGTTCATTCACAGGGGAAATTAATAGTTTAAGTTGGACCTAGTTACAATATTTCACTTCTCAGAAATTCCCCTCCCTCACAATGCCTCCCCCCCCCCCCCGAAATTACTTTTGGGAGAAGGAATCTCAGAGAGGTTGCTTGTCATAAAGACACTCAAGCTAGTATAACCATCACTCCAATATCCTACTTCTTCACAAGCTTATCTGCATGATTACAACCTCCAGTTAAGCAACAAGGAACTGTTGCACATTTCATGCTGCTACCTACTGATGCTACTTCAATTTTTTTGATCTGAATTCTAAATTTTTCTAGTGCTCTATACAGAGCATGATCTGATTTAGCAAGTTTATCTGAACAAAACTGAAAAAGCACCCCACATCCCAAAAGCAACAAATTCTTGAACCAAATATTTGATTAGAAAAGAAACCCAAGTTTGTTTTAAATGCTATATTCAAACAAACTGAAAACTTTGAGGTAATATATTTGAATACTTGTAAAAAATTAAAGACACTATAGCATACATCACTCTTCTAGTGTTAAGGCACTGAACTGATGACGCACTAATTCTACCACACCCAAAGAATTGTGCATTCTGTGGACATTGATGTCCACTTATCTATTTCAATGGTGTAACTGCCTTCCATGGAAGGGACTGGGGTGCCTCACTTTCATGGTCCTTCTCTGTAGTACCACTTTGATATTTCTTAGTTCCTTATCAGATCGGTGACTACAATAACTATGTAGTTACTTAGTTCCATATCAGATTGGTGACTACAAGAACTATGTGAGAGAAGACAAAAGTTGTAACTTTGGTCTTGAGCTGACTTGCGCAATCAACCAATGAATTCATATGGTTGTTGTGGATTTTCCAGGCTGTATAGCCGTGGTCTTGGCATTGTAGTTCCTGACGTTTCACCAGCAGCTGTGACTGGCGTCTTCAGAGGTGTAGCACCAAAAGACAGAGATCTCTCAGTGTCACAGTGTGGAAAAGAAGTTGGCAGGTAATTTATATCTACTCAGGAAGGTAGGGATGGGCTGAGTCATCCTGTAAGAGTTTCCCAGGGTGTGGAATGCTAATGGAGGGAGGCTTCACTGTATCCTGAGGAGGTTCTTTTGCATATAGATTGGTGCTTGATATGCTAATCTTCTCTGCAGGGCTATTGTCAGGTATAGAGTATTTTGTTAGCCTGGCGTTTTTCAGGACTGGAAACCATACTCTATTAATTCTTAAGGTCTCTTCTTTCCTGTTGAATTTGTGCTTATGCTTATGCATTTCAATGGCTTCCCTGTGCAATCTGACGAAGTAGAGGTATACCGCATACCCTGCAGCTGTGGACAAGTTTACATCAGGACCACACAGCGTAGCATCCAGACAAGAATAAAAGGACATGAAAGAAACTGCAGACTTGGCCATCCGGAAAAATCAGCAGTGGCTGGACATAGCCTAACTCAAACAGGACACACTATCCTATTTCAGGATACTAAAATACTGGACAACACATCCAACTACTTCGTTGGAACTACTGGAAACCATGCTCTATTCATTCTTAAGATCTCTTCTTTCCTGTTGAAATTGTGCTTATGCTTATGAATTTCAATGGCTTCCCTGTGCAGTCTGACGAAGTAGTTGGATGTGTTGAGACCTTAAGAATGAATAGAGCATGGTTTCCAGTCCTGAAAAACACCAGGCTAACAAAATACTCTATACCTGACAATAGCCCTGCAGAGAAGATTAGCATATCAAGCACCAATCCATATGCAAAAGAACCTCCTCAGGATACAGTGAAGCCTCCTCCATTAGCATTCCACACCCTGGGAAACTCTTACAGGATGACTCAGCCCATCCCTACCTTCCTGAGTAGATATAAATTACCTGCCAACTTCTTTTCCACACTGTGACACTGAGAGATCTCTGTCTTTTGGTGCTACACCTCTGAAGACACCAGTCACAGCTGCTGGTGAAACGTCAGGAACCACAATGCCAAGACCACGGCTATACAGCCCGGAAAATCCACAACAACCATTGTTCTCTGGCCATGAAAGCCTTCGTCAATACAATGAATTCATAATTTAATTTTTATTTGTATTATTGTATGTATTTGTTTTATTTCCCAGTTTGCAAATCAATAAAAACATAGGTATTCATACCATTCCTAGAGGAAAATATTACAACTTTGCAGCTGTAAAGATTACCTAATATTGTATTTGCAATGTCATCCATTTATTTTATGAATAAATGCACATGGAAACTTTCTAGTCCACATCTTTGCTGCTACTTGCAAAGGTCATCTAATGATCAACTAGAACGCACTTCAAATTAAGCTACTCACACATACTGTTTTTTTAAACCAATACTACAGTACTGAATGAAGCAAGTATTCTACACCACTGACATATGGAGAAGTTTTTCTAAAGCACCAAGATAGTAAATGAAACAATTCTCCCCACCACTGCACCTTGTTAATTTGTTTTATTATTTGTATATTGATTTTAGTTTTTGTTTTTATCGATTTTAACTGTTCACCGCCCAGAGCCCCTGGGGATGGGCGGTATATAAATTGAATAAATAAATAAAAATGAATGAATAAATAAATATATTGCTCAGTAAGGACACAAGAAAACCCACATCTGAAAAAGCCCCAGGAAATAGACAATGATTATTTTGGATAATAAAATACTGAAAATACTCAGTTGGACAGAGTCTTCACAGACATGCCTCTTTCCAATTTGGTTAGCATGAGTGATTACTATACACTTAAGAGTATAACTCTACTTACTTGCACACTCAGGGAGACTCCCCTTCTCATGCTTCTCCCTCAGCCTGTAGCCCTGTTCACATTACAGTGAATGCACTTACAACCTGCATGTACAAGTGTACATCTGTTTGTAAGACAGAGCCAATGTGTGTTCACTTTCCAAATGAACTGGTACTAGTATCTGGATAATGTGCAATTTCAATCACATGTTCAGCTGCACATGTGTTGAACGTAAGATGAAAATTACTCAATGCACTAATCAAGCGTACACTGCAAACAAATTCTATGTGCATTCACTGTAACGTGATCAGAGCCCAAGTCTCTCTCTTGCTGCCAATGTTCCCGTTTTCCTCCCTGTATGCTGTGATGTAGCTACTAATGCTGTGTATCTCAGCCAAATAGGAGGCTATGCATGCACATGCTCTTTGAAACCTGAAGAGAAGGGAAACACATGCAGCCACTGTAGAACACTGTTCTGTTTCTTTGATTAGAGACAGCAGTAGCAATACAAAGAATCAGGCACAGTAAAGAGTCAAAGTTACTGAGACACACCCTTCATTAGTATACCGTCTCCTAAATTAAGGTCAGCCAGCAGACACTTAACAGTCATGTCAATGGCTTGCTGCTTTTTATATTGTAGCTACCTCCATCCCTTCTCAGGCCTGTGGTTGGCAGAAAAATTCTATTTAACAGTACTTAGATTTAGGGCATGTCCTCTTACTCTGATGTCACTGTGGTAGGTTTCAATACACGTTTCAAGAGTTTTAATGGGGATCATCATGTCTTGTACCACATGATGCTGCTCATAGAGCTTTCTAATTGCTTCTCCTTGAGTCAGCTTTAACAATGAGATTTTAGGAGGTACCATCCAGCCAAATAAGTAGCGAAATACAGGATTATTTCCAAAAGGAATTATGTCCTATAAAAAGAACAAAAACAAGTAGTGAGCAAAACTGTACAGCATAGATTTTAAAAATCGGTGAACTATACCCTGCCTTTTCTCCATCAATGTGCTGTTCATTGCAATACAGCAAGTTGTACTTACTGGTGAGCAATTAATTGCATGTTATGGCATTCTCCTTCCTCTAAGGTCCATTGAGCATTTGCTATAGAACTCTTGCCTACTGGGCTGATATTAGGAATGCTTCACCCTGTCTGGGCAATTACCTTAAGCAATCCCCCGTTGGCTCACAGAGAAGAAAAGCAGCTTCCCTTTTCCAAGGGGGCTCCCCAGTGCATCTTATCAAAGAGACCAATAAATAAAATTTGTAGTGGCTCATGCATTCTGGAAAAGCAGAAGACAATCACCTTTGAGACCAATCAGGTAAAGATGAACTAGCAGCAGGGGGCCCAGGTATCCTCACTGCCCTGCTTGCTTTCCAGCCACCAGCAACATCCTCACTAGTCTACTTGCTTTCCATCCAATCCAACAGAGGTGGGCCCAGGAAGGGGGGTGAGGTTAGACACTGTGCCACCGGACCTTGCCTGGCAGTGGCAGCCTTACAAGCCTACCCCCCCTCCCCTCCAGGGTCAGCAGTCCAACCAGTCTGCTTGCATCCCACCATTCCTGGTGGCTGCAGCTGGCACAGATGGGTAGTGAAGCCAGGCATTACACCACTTACCTATATCCAACAGTAGCCTCACGAGCCCACTAACATCTCCCCACCCCAACCAGCATTATCCTCATCAGCATGCTTGCCTCCTGCTGTTGGTGGTGGGCCCAGGCAGTGGGTGGTGAGGCTGGGCACTGCCCACCAGCCTATGCCTGACAACAGTGTATATGCCTGCTATCTTAGCTCACAGGCAGCCTGGCAACAGCCCTTACTGGCCTGCTCAGCTCCTGGGCCAGGCAGCCTTCCAAGCCTCTGTCCCTGTATTTTCCAGAGGTGATGATGGCAGAATAAACTGCCATGTGATGGGGATGGAAATAAAGCCCCCTCCTGTACAACAATGCTTCTTTCTCCATATCCTCTGCGCTCTCATCCCAGCACTCAGTCAGCTATCGGGAGATCAGCAAATTGGTTGTAGAAAAAGGAAAGTAAACTTCACCATGACCATTGTAGTCTCACCTCAACAAGAGGAAGTGGGGCACAATGTGCATGAGGGATTGCTTCCCTTTCTCCAGAGCCAGCTTACTCTTCTTCAAGCTCACAGGCCATCTTGCTTGCTGCCTGGGGCTGAAGATAGAGTGAAAAAGCAGAGGCATGCAGACTTTCCGGCTGTAGGGGCCTGCTCAGATCTCTGGTGGTTGATCAGAGTGGTCTCCTGCAGTTAGGGTTGCCAACTGGCTTGGAGAAAACTGTCTCGTCTCTTTAGAAGGGCTTAGTATTAGTTTGATCTTCAGTTAACAGCAGGTAATGTGATTTACATTTCATGCCACAAAAAACTTCATTTCTCTTCTACATATTACACACCTCTATTTAAAGGACTGGGATGTTTTTTCTCTAGGCTAGTTGGCAACTGTGAGCCTTGCTACAAGTGACATTTTACACGTGAAGGATAAAGGATCATTTTCGCAAGTCTCTTTGGGAACTGAAGTTCCTCTCCCCAACCCCTTTTCCTTTTGTTCCTTCCCCTCGCTGCCTGAAGAGACAGAAAGCCTGCGGCAACAGCAACTTTTGCAAATCGTTTCTCCAGTCACAAGCCTGCTCTCAATGATCTTTGGGGCAGGCAGCTGCAACTTTCTCAGCTTTCTCCGGAGCATTCCCCCCCACCCCCTGCAAGACGATTTGCAAAAGCTGATGTTGCCGTAGGCTCTCTCTGTCTCTTCAGGCAGCGAGGGGAAGGAACAGAAGGAAAAGGGGTGGGGGAGAGGAACTTCAGTTCCCAGAAAGACTTGCGAAAACGATCCTTTATCCTTCACGTGTAAAATGTCACTTGTAGCAAGGCTCTGTATCAGCAACAGGAAGCCAGAATGCCTTTTACTTTGCTGTGTTGACTTGGAGTATCCCTTTGCAACACTATTGCAGCAGGAAGTCTCAGCACCATCATGATTATACATCAAGGTTGCAGAGATGTTTGAAGCTCCATCAATTTAGGCAGCTGAATGAGGTGGCTCAGCATAGTGGTTAAGTGGTTGGCCTGAAAAATCAGCACTCTGTGGGTTTGAATCCCACTACTTCCATGAGCTCAGTAGCTGGCCTTGGGTAAGCCACTGCTCTCAGCCCCAGCTGCACTATGGGGATAATAACAACATTGACTTTGTTGACCATTCGGAGTGGGCCACTAATCTGTTCAAAAGAGTGGTATATAAACACAGGTATTATGTATCAAACTGACAGCATTTAATATTAGTATGGTATAGTTAATATTGTTGTATATGTGTGGTTAGTGCAGTGGGGTGTAGGGAATATGCAGAGTTATGCAGCTCTTTCGGTTGATGGAATTGCAATTGTGGCTTTCCATAAGCCATGAAGTGAGTACCGCTGCCATACACTCTTGCCTGTGGCTGTCAGCAGGTGTGGGAATGAGCTTAGCCTCCAGTTACTGACCATTACACTACAACTCAGCAATACTATAGGATGCTATATGTGCATAAAGTGTTTCAGGATTGGCTTTACTATCCAATTAAGTAAAAGACATAGTTTAAGGAAGAAATTTATTTGGCTCTGGTTTCTGGGGGAAATCCCAATCTTAGTTCAGTGTTATTTTTTATGAGAAAATCAATGTGCTCTCCCAGCAACTAGGCTGGTTATGACTAGAGAGGGAGATAAAACTGAGATGCCATCAAGTTAAAAAAAGAGAAACCACAAAAGATGTCTGAATTAGTTGCTGGTACATTCACAGCCACAGCAACCTTTATTGGCATAAATAATACAGACAAAACAGGAGAAATGTTGTGAAATAAATTCATAGGGCAGCACAATCATGTCCCCAGACAGCAAAATTATCTCAGGATACAGCACAGTCATAGGGGGCTTTATAAAATGTTACCCTTGACTTCCACACATAAGCCAGGAATTCAGCAACGGATAGGGTTATTGCTGGACTCTTGTCAGCTAAGAAAAATTTTAGATCCTTATCCAAAAAATCCCTCTGCACAGGAAAAAGAGGACGAATCAATAAACTGCGCATAACAGAATATTTGGGGCAGCGAAAAAGAATATGTGAGATTGAATCGGGTTCCCTCAGAGTACAGTCACACAGCCTATCCCTATACGGAATACCCTCGTATCTGCCTGTGACCACTGCTGAGGGAAAGAGATTGAACCTCGCTAACATAAAAGCCCTCCTAAACACAGGGTTTATCAGATCAGCAATATATGCCGCCATGGTGGTGTGCGAGGAATAGAGGGACAGTGAATGAGGGGAGCAGACTCCGGAGCTGCCGGCATTAATAGTCTGCGCCTCAATATCCCAAATTCTCCTCTTAACCACCTGCAGAATTGCCAACTCACTGCTGGTACATATAAATACAATAATAAACCTATACAAATTAGATCCTACCTGGAGTTCCCAGAAAATGCTCCGTGTATGTCTATGATAGTAATGTCTTGTTGGAATATACTCTATTCCTGTCTTGTTAGCCTTCAGATACTTCTCTGCATGTTTATAGAACCATGGCTTATAGTAGTTTCCAATGCTATTAACCTTAACACAAAGAACAGGAACACAGTGAGAAAATAATGCTGATTTTGCTTCATAATGTAGTAGTACAATACATAATGTAGTACAATACATAATGTTGCTTCATAATGTAGTAGTACAATACATAATGTTGCTTCATAATGTAGTAGTACAATACATAACAGTTGTCATGACCAATATTAATAATAAGCAAATTAATAATAAGCCTCGTATAGTGGTGCCACCATTATGAGTTTCCTCCATAATAGTGATTAGCAAGGATGACAATACTTGCACTCCTCCTCCTGCTCTCTTTCTTCCTGTCAATGTCAGTAGATTTTTACCCACACAATACATCTGTTTTTATTCTCTACTCTTACGACTACAGTCTTGAGCATCAACAATATAGAAGAACAGAAAAATAATTATAATGATAACAGCAAATAATGATAATAATAATGACTGATATAACCAACACGGCTGGAACACCAAGTTGTTTAGATCTAGCTATTTATTAGATTTGATTACATTGGAAAAGAATTTGGCTACTGCCAAAGTAATATTATGATCACTTCCAGAATCTGTAATCTATTGTGAGCTGGGACGCAGATCAGATCCTTTACTAAGGGAGAGACAAACATAGTCCTATACCTACGGAATTTTGGGCAATCCAATAAACAATGAAACAATGTGTCAGGACTCCCTGTTCCGCAGCTGCAAAGTCCGTCAGCTAATGGGATCCTTCCAAAACAGCCAGATAGTTCTGCTGTTGGGATTGAATTAAGATGAGCCAACATAAAGGCTTGTTGGTATTTAGCGACAGTCAAGTAGTTGAGGTATGCTGGGCTAGATTTTGGATATACCAGTCCCAAGTAGAGAGGAACAAACTCTACAGGCCCAGGTTCTAGTACTGAACTCATATAAAGCATAAAGATGTCTCAAAATCAAATTTCTAATAAAAGTCAGACGGGGGCAGTTAATATTATTAGGGGAAATCCCCAGATAGTCCAAGCAGGAGGTAACCTGTTTCTGCCAGGTTGTTTTAAAGGCATCCATACTAAGTTAAAAAAAAAGCCCACCTGTTCTTCCCAGGGAGACGTAAGTTATCTTGAGCCAAAATCTAAAAGCAGATGCCTAGGCCCTTGCCTCGAAGGAGCGCACACCTAATTCAGTTCTCAATATGGTTCCTACCACACAGTGTGGAGCTCCAGTGATTCTTTGAAAGAATCTAGCAGAAAAGGTATTGAGCTGCTCATGGCAACCAGAAATACAGACTGGGGTACCATATAACAACTGAGCTCCCACCTTAAGAGTTATACACTGAGAGTACCGCTGGTATATATTGGCCTTTTTAAAAGAAAAAATAGTTATTGTTTTGGTCATTTGAACAGCTGTCGGGCCTCCTCAATATTTTGTTTCCACACGTTATATTGAAAGAGTATTTCCAAATACTGAAATTGTTTAACTAGTTGTAACTTATGCCTATTAATTCCCCAATTATAGGCTGGAGGTCACTGTCATTTAGTAAAAATCAGAACCTTAAACTTATTATTATTGATCTCCAATTTCTCCCACCTTGTTTCATCTCAACATAAAGAATAATTATATCACCTTGCTCTGATCAGCTTCATCAGTCAGAATTCCTGACATTATGACAGCCTCTTCCAAAGAGTATACCAACCCCTCCACAAAATGGTTTTCCTTCTTTTCAGATTCTTCAGTAAATCTTTTGCATATTGCCTTCAGTCCTCTCACAGGTTCATAATGCAATCTTACATATTTTTTAACTGGGACTATCTTTATTTCAGCTGCAACCAGGAAACCCAGGGTACCACAAGACCAAGGCACTGCATAAAATAGGTCTGAGTTCTCCTCCTGAGGAAAAAAAAAAGCTACTGTAACTCTTGTGATGATACAAGTATAATTAGGGATGTAAATTATAAACACTTGAACAATAAGGATGTGTTTACCATTTATGTACTTCTATAAATATTTAAACAAAAAAGCCAATGATGAGCAGAGGAGTCTTATTGAAAGACAAGCGAGAAATCAGAGAATATGTAGGGTCATTCTTCTCCTTGTATCAGAGGCAGTTTCCAATTAATGCTTAAAGTTTTTAATAGTTTAACTTGTTGCCTTTTGAAATTCACATCCTTGGGCATAAAATTGTAAGCCATAAAAAAGTAACAGGCTCTCTTACTGGTGTACATCTCATAAGGCTTCCATCAGCAAGCACAATTTCATAGGCCTTGCAAGTGTGCTGAAAAAGTCCGTATATGTGTGAAGATGTCTCAATACCAGTTCCCATGATCAAGCCACCTGAGTAAAAGATAATGTACAGAAATCAGCTGCACTGCACCTGGCTTTCTGCTGAAAGCTACTTAGAAATTTACTGATAAATCCCTCTAATAAGAATAACCACCATAAGATCTGTAGCATCACAGAAAAGATTCAACAAGAATTCAGTTTTATTTGTTGAGTATATTACCCTGATATAAACCCATGGAACTGTATCAAGTTACTTTATGAGCAGCAATCTTCTCACCTACTGTAAGATCATCAAGCTCTGGTACCACTGGAATAGTCCAGCCCAAGTGGTTGAGATGTGCTGTTAACTGACCCATTGAAACCAAGGGTTCCACACGGACAACCTAAGGCAGAAGACATTTTACACGCCATAGTTTGAATACTGTCATTCATGTTCTGCTGCTTGTACACCAACCATTTCATCATGTGGAATGCACACCAGAGGCAACATAGGCTTTTTAAAAAAACAAGAAATACCACATATAAGTATATTGTGCAGATTAGTGTTACTGAAAATATTTCTTTACAACTGAGGAGAATAGACAACTTAAAACTATGCAATGTCCAGGTTTATTAACATGCTTTAGATGGAGCAGCTCAACAATTCTGACAAGCAGATGCATCAAGTAAAGCTGCATATTATGCTTTAAAACAGAGGCAGACATACCTCTCTGCCCTGCCTATCAGAAAAGCATTTACAACAATATCAATTTGACCCATTCAACTAACATTACAGGCCAATCCAGATTTTAAAATAGGAAGGAATTTTTTTAAATAAAAGGCTTGGGCAGACAACAGGATTTTTGCTTTAGATCAACTAATAGGTTATAATGATGATTTATCATCTTTTCCTCAGCTGAGGTCTAGATAGGATTTGCCTACTTTGCTGAATGGCAATATTTACAATTATCAAAAAGAGTCCAGTAGCACCTTTAAGACTAACCAATTTTATTTTATTGTAGCATAAGCTTTCGAGAATCAAGTTCTCTTCATCAGATGCCTGATCCGAACTGGTCAAATACAGAAGAGGAGGGGAGGGGAAAGAACGGGACATATATCACAAGAAGACAGGATGCAATTAGTGTGAAGGCAATCAAAACATTCCTTTGCTTGTAAATGTAAACATCTCCTTTTGGTGTGGAGTCAGTTTGCCGCAGTGAAGGTATACAATTCCTATGTAGTATAAGCCCTCGATAACCACAGCTCTCCCTGCCAGCTGCATCTGACAAAGAGAACTGTGGTCCCCGAAAGCCCACACGCACTCAGGCTGAGATAATTGACAAACAAAGCCCACACCAGGCGTCTCTGGGCTCCCCCAGACCACGCCTCTGTAAAGGAAATCTGTTACCTGTGATAATGTGATAACCATTCATAGTCTCTATTCAGTCCCAGCTTGACAGAGTCAAATTTGCATATGAATTCCAATTCAGCAGCCTTCAAATATTTACAATTGCAACATCTGTTGGTGTTCAAATATGACCCTACCGCTTTGAGCATTTCAGAATCTTCTTCACTTTTGGAAACTCTTATTGAATCAACACAGAAAATGAAACCTTTAACATTTGTTTATAAATATTTGATGTTTGTTAATAAATATGATATGCAGACTCCAAAAGATGAATGAAATCATGAACTAGGTCATCCAGCTCGGCCAAGGCAATGAGACATGGCTTTAAGCCTTAATACCAGTTGCTCCCATGGATTTATGCTGCGATTTATTCAGCAAAAAATTATGTTTAAGTACACTGGACACCACAGTGCCTTTTTAGTAAACAATTAAGTACAGTGTCCAATTGCTGGCACTGTAACTTACAAAATGAGTCTCTTAAGCATATGCTTTAGACATATCCAGTAATTTGGTCCTTTTGGGAAGAAGTCATTACTCATATTAATTTTGTATTAGAAAACTCATTTATGTTTGAGGATGTTTATGTACTTTTAAATTATTTGCCTGAGGATGTTTATGTACTTTTAAATTATCTGTGTAGTTTTAAATTATTTGCCTGACTCATGGAACCTAACTGATGGTCCCTCTGTGCCGTCCTGTCACTAAAAGATTTATATTACAGCACTGGAAAGACAAAAGCCCACTCCTCATAACTCATTTGATTGAGGACTTCATGAACTTATCAACAGTTGAACCTATCGCATAGAGATGACAACTGCACATGGACTTATTTTTCGATATTTGGAGACCTTTTATAGATTCACCAGCATTGTTTCTTTGTTGTTACTTCTTTCCTTCTTTTTTTTGCTTTGCACAAATAAAAATAAATTCAAAATTATTCTGAAGGTTCTGTGGTGCAGATTATGCCTATGTTCTGGGCCTTGGACTGATATTCTACCTTCCCTTCACACCCTTCTCCAGCTCAGACCACTGTATACTTATAGTACAGTTAGGAAGGGGAAAGGAAAAGTGGGGGGAATAATGGGTTTCTAGACTATGGCTGCTGCAATCCTAAGGGGGAATGGCAAGGGGCAGTAGCAGCAAGCAGAGCAAGAATGAGTATGTATAGATGGGTTTAATTTTTTTTTTGCAGCTTTATATCCTGTGCTAGATTAATGGGAAGTTGTTTAAAATGAGAAAGGAAAGATGTCAAGCTAGTTAACAGTAGTAACGTGATGAAGAAAAAAGTCAGTACAGTACTGGAATAACTGTTAGTATGGTGGTAATAGGAGAGGATAAAGGGAGATTCGGTTTCGTTTTCCCGGCCATGTCGGAAGCTCCTCTCCGCAGGTCCGGGAGGAAACGTACAGTACAGTACTGGAATAACTGTTAGTATGGTGGTAATAGGAGAGGATAAAGGGAGATTCGTTTTCGTTTTCCCCGCCATGTCGGAAGCTCCTCTCCGCAGGTCCGGGAGGAAACGTCCGAGCAGCCTTACCGGGCGGTTGACCCGCGAGGGTTAACCCCCAGGACTCCCAGTGAGGGAGTCGGGGTCCGGGGCGCCGTGGGAAGAACCCTCTGCATACAATGCAGGGGGTAAATTGCCCGTTTGCTCCAACGGAGGCCGGCAGACTTGCGCAGCGCCTCACGTGCTGCCAGGCCATGGAGAACGGCAATAAGCAGATTTAAGGTGAAAGCCTGTAAGTAAGCGAATCCCTTCTGACTTCTAAGCATATGCAAAGGATTGGTGGGAGTTGAAGCTAAGAAGGAGCGGATTTCTTCCCCTTCACGGAGTTTCGGAACTTAGTTGGCGCCCCCCCCCCCCAAGATGGCAACGAGAAAGCAGAGCCCAGCAATAAGTAAATCGGTGATGGTGACGTTACAGGGGAAGGGGGAAACCCTGGAAGAGATGGTGAGGAGAGCAGTCTTCGATGCTGTGCAGCCCTTTGTGGCGAAACTAAATGAAATGGGGCAAAAGGTTGATTCAGTGGAAAGCGAAGTGAAAACCATTAAAGAAACAGCGACTGGAGCAGAGCAGTCTGCGCACGAGAACGCAGTACTCATGAAAGCAGCAAGTAAGGAAGTGAAGCTTTTGGAGAATCAAATAATAGGATTGCAAGTGGACCGTGCCCAAACGGTACTGCATCTTCAGAATGTAAAAGAGGAGCAAGGTGAAAATCTGAAAGATCTGGTGTCTAGACTTTTGGCACCATTCGCAAAGGCAACTAAAGAAGAGTTAAAAAGCGATATTTTGGAAGTCCGGCGGACATCTTCAAAGTATGTAATGAAGCGTCAGCTGCCTCACGAGATTATTATTGACTTTTCATCTAAGAAGACTCGGGACACCATTTTATATAATTCGTACAATGTGGACTTGGATTATTTGGGCAACAAGGTTAAAATATTGAAAGATGTTCCATTTTTGGCTCGTAAAAGAAGATTCAAGTATAAAGGACTTGCGGCTTCCTTGAGGAAATGTGATGTAAAATATAAATGGTTGTTTCCAGAAGGTGTTTGTTTTGGATATAAGGATCAAACTTACAAGATTACATCAGAAGCACAGCTGACAGACTTTTTGTTCAACCATCAGGAGTTTCAGCAGGAAGAAAGTTCAAAATCTGAAGGGGAAAGTGGGGGGGGGGGAGAGAGAGCGGGCGCAGCTGCTCCAGCCGTGCAGAGAGAGTTGAGACCGAGACGCGGGGGGGGGGGGGAGAGAGAAAGTCTGATCCTGAATATAGTTTGTATTGTATAAAATCTACCAATCTGATAGCATATTAGAAAGTTAACTTTTAAGAAAAATTACAGCACGAAGGGAATACAAGACATGTAGTGTAGTGTTTGTTGTTATGTGTTGCCCTTTCCCTTTTCCCACTCCCCCCTTCCCTTTTTTCCCCTCTCTTCCCCTTTATATTTTTGTAGTTCTTTGTAGTTTTTTATGTTAGATATTAAAAATAAAAAAATTATTTAAAAAAAAAGGAGAGGATAAAGGGAGAATGCTAACAGAGCAAATAAATGGCCATTCTAAGAGTTACTTTTCCATGCTAATTTAAAGTAGCATAAATGTTCTACCATTCAGTTGCCAGATCTCACATGATAAAAACAGAATTCAAAATTTAAAAGAAATCTCTTCCACAGCAAATTGATTTTTCTGAATAATGTTACAAGAGTCCCAAGATGAATTACAAACAGTGCTTGTAATGATTTTAACTAAATGTGTGTATGTGTCTTTAAATGCTTGGTGTGATATAGATGAAGAGTGGGGGTGAAAGAGAGGGATGAGTGAGTGATATGATTGGTTGATGACAGAAAGTGGGGGTGAAGTGAATGCCATTTTTAGTTACTGAGGGAGAAAAAAGAAAATTGCGCTAGGAAATACTAACATGTCAGACAAATGCTGGAAATGTAAAAAGCATGAAGGATCATTATATCATATGTGGTGGACATGTGAAGTAGCTAAACAGTTCTGGGGAGAAATAATTGAAGCAATAAATGAGATTTTACAAATACAAATAAATAAGAACCCAGAATTGTTGCTACTGAACTTGGGAATGGAGGCAGTTCCAACGCAGCATAGAACATTGTTATTTTATATGACAGCAGCGGCAAGACTTTTGTATGCGCAGAAATGGAAGACACAAGAAATACCAACTATAGAATACTGGATTTACAAATTGCTGTACATGGCAGAAATGGACAAAATGACAAGGAAACTTAAAGATCTTGACCTAGGACAATATATTGTTGATTGGGGGAAATTGAAACAATTTTTGGAAAAAAAGTGGGATGTAAAAGGAGAACTGTGGCAGTCTGAAAATTTTTAAAGAACAATGTTGCAATGAGAAGAGAGAAGGGATCTTACCATTTAGGGGGAATGTAATTATAATCTAGGCTAATATAATATTTAAGGGAATTTTACACTGAATATATGGGATAATGAGAAGGGGTAAACAGACATCTCAATGAGGTATACTATATATCAGGTGTGGCCAAACTTGCTTAATGTAAGAGCCGCGTAGAATAAAGGTCAAATGTTTGAGAGCCACAAGGCATGATGCATTGAAGTGACTTCAGATGAAGAGGCGAGTTTGGGGGAGTGTCCTGAAAGTGACATCACGGGAAGGGGTGGGGTTTTGGTGCAGTATGCTGGCAGTGACATAATGGGAAGGAGTGGAGCTTGGGAAGAGCCATCACCTGACCTTTGACAAAAGTGATATCACATCCTTGATAGGCTTCACCCCCAAAGTCCCCAGGTATTTTCTGAGTTGGACCTGGCAACCCCAACATTGTTATTAAAAATATGAAAGACATAGACTAAAATAAAATAAACTGTACAACCACGGCGATACTCAGAGACCTCTGGGAGCCGCACAATATGTCTAGAAGAGCCGCATGTGGCTCCCGAGCCACAGTTTGGCCACCCCTGCTATATATGATATATAACATAAAATAACGGGTTAGTGGATCAGACTTTACATTATAACACAGTATGTGGTTGTGCTATATGGTGTTGTGTGCTGTGCTACATTGGTGGCATAGCATATAATATATATACAATATATATACAATATATTACTATAATATATACTATATTGATAGTGTATTTGATGGAGTATATTCTTAAAAGAAAAGAAATAGAATAAGTTTAAAGTAAGAGATAGTGCGATCCCTGCTATATATTATATTATACTGTTATGTTATATTGATATGAGATATACTATATTGATAGTATGTTTGATAGAGTTTATGTAAAAGAATAAGAATATGCTTAGAGTAAGAGATATTATGATTCAAAGTTGGTAGGAAAATATAAATGAAATAGATTTAAGTAATAAGAAGGGTTAAGGGTTGGAAAGCTGTTGGAAGTCAATAGGGAGGGGGGAGGAAAAGGGTGGGGGACAGAGTAAGGGGTAAAAATGGGATTATATGTGTTAAATTTGGAAAATTTTCTTTTGTTTTTCCACTCACCAATAAAATTTTATTAAAAAAAAAAGATTCAGTCAGAGCAAGAAAGTCAAGCTGCGTGCATGGTTAAGCATTTCTGAGAAAAATATTGAGTCAGGGCAAGAGAGGCAAGCTGTGCGCAGCCTGAGCTTGTTTATATATAATCTGTGTGGAAGCCTGAACTGTGTATTTGTGGAGGAACAGGAGAAAGCAGGCAAACTGTGTGCACGCCTGAGAAAAGGTCTTACTTCTAACTGAGCGAGAAATTAGTATCAAAAGCAGGCAAACTGCATGTGAAGCCTGAGAGAAGATCTATGTGACTGGGTTTAAGTAATGTAACTTTAAGAATTGAGAACTACTCTTTTGAAACCATCAAGATTTAGAAATAATATGAAACCGATACGCTTCTTATAAAAATAAAAGTTTACTTTGGGGTGTTTTTTTTCATTCCTTCCTATATCCCATTCCTTTCCGCAGGGCCACATAGTGCCATGAAAAATCCTGTCCGTTGGGCACATTACTAAAAGGAGAAATTTAAGTTATTCTGGAATTTAATTTCTGGTGGCAGCAATCTACCAAGAGGGGGCAAGAATAAAAGGCTTAAAGACCAAATCTACCCAAGAGAAAGAAAGGTGTCGTAACAGTGCCAAAGAAATGTAGTGAGGACAGTAGATTGTTATAAATAAATCCTACGTCACTTTTCCTGCAAAACATATGGAGGTTCAGAACAACACCAAGAATCTCCTTTTTGTTTGGGTATGTATAGCATGGTATATTGTGTCAGACTAAGATCCGGGAGACCCAGTTCAAATTCTCACTCTGTCACGAAAGCTTCCTTTACTAAAAAGGCAGAGAGTCACACATTGCAAAGAATGTGCTTTTGGGCCAGGCCACGTTTGATGTTACCTTAATTATTTCAGCAAACAGTCAATACAGTAAGACATCAGAGAATCTGCATCTTTTTGGCAACCTTTTAGCTTCAACTCTTTACAACAACTCTCAGCATTAGATTTCCTTACTTTTATTTTAAAAATGAAATATGCTAGAAAATAGTTTAAGAGAAGTTATTTTTAAAATGGACCTCACGTAAGAATGGTATAACAAGCTCCATTTTCCAAAACATATTTAGGAAAAAATGATATTAGGGTTTATAGAATCTTACATAATACCCAATAAACAATAGGTTTCAAGTCTCCTCAAGTTATGGCTTCCACTGAAATCTAAAAACCACGTGAATTAAAAAACTGCATTTAAAAGAACTGAATTATGATTTATGCATCACTCTGTATTAAAGGAAAAATTAACTACTGCTGCTTTAAAGGTCTTGCTCCTTTGATTCTCGTGGTTGTAGACTGGCACCTAATTAATTGGTTCAGGCATATCAGAGAATAATGGAAATCACACTGCATGGAGGACAACAATTGGTGGCCTTAATGATAGGTTTCAAAGACCTAAATCCCTTAAAACAAAAGTCCAATGTAAGTGTTAAGATAAATTTCAAGCTTACCTGTCTTTCAGTATCGACCTCCAGAATATCCATCAAATTGATGGTTATGTTCTTATGAGTCTTCTTGTACTTTCCAACCCGAAGAGATACTGTAAGCCAGCCAGGACGGCCAGTGCACATATATGTTTTTTGGCCTTCTTTTTTCCATTCTCGCACCTAGAGAAAAAAAGCTCGTTAATCTCATTGGAAAGTGTCCCATCACGTTTAATAGATGCCACATCAGGATTCTTATCAAATGCCAAGTTCAGCCTAGCTGGTCTAATCAGCAGACCAGGAACATCTAAATTCAATACAGAGAATGATAGTTGTGCAAAAGTCCTGTGCTAGTCAGTAATGTTTTATTAAAGTTTTCATGTGATTTCATACTGCATTGCTAACATGCTGCAAATACTGCTTGGACAAGAAGAGAGACACGATTTAGACAAATTATGATTTTTAACATTTTTACCCCACCTTTCTGCCCTCACAAAGCCACTAAACCAGCTAACAAAAGATAAAAACAATCTTAAAATACTGTTGATCCCAACTACATGGGGCCAACAAACCTGAAGGACCGCCTACTCCCTTAAGAACTTTCTTGATGGTCATCTTTGGATTCCTTGCTTCACCTCCCTTACCTTCTAAGATTAGGTGGGTGGCAGCCTGAGAGACAGATAGTCTTGGTACCAAAACTCTAGAACTCCCCCTTGTCAGAGTGTGAAAGTAACTCTGGCAAGATCCAGCATGGTCTGATCATACTGATCTAAGTGACAGTTGAGTCATGTGAGCATCAAGGTTGCAAGGTTGCATCAGCCGAAAGTGCTGAGTGCACAGGTACATACTGATTGGACGTGAGTATGTATAAATGTATGACTAGTACTGTGTATTATGTGCCTGCATAGGTATCAGAGTCTGGCGAAGCACTTTGCCACTCTGAACTGTATAAGCTATTGGACTGTACATATGAATATATCTCTGTGAATAAACCTGTAAATAGGTCACTTTACTTGGTGTGGTCTCTACTGCTTCAAGCCTGCTTCGTATTGCCAGCCAGTACACCGCCAGAAAGCTTTGCGTCAGGGTTATGGGCCCAGACTGGCAGTTGGCGGCATAACAGGTGTGCAGACTGGAGGATTACAGCGGCGTGTGCTGAGCTCTGGAGGCTCCGGTGAAGTTTGGAGGCGTTGGGAGCCAGCAGCTGTGAATGTCAGCCAGTGAGACCGGTGAGAGTGACACAGATACAGAGAAGATACAGTCCGGTGCCGGCAGCAGTCCAGCTCTCTCTGACCTTGAGGATACGGAGGAGGAGGCAGAGCAGGAGGCGAGTGTGCAGCTGGTGGAGCATAACGACGCAGTCATGGCTCAAGTTCAAGCAGGGATGTCTTTGCTGGTGGAAAAGTTGTTTGACACCAACTATCCTGTGTGGTCGTGCAGGATGCGACATCTGCTGATACGTGAGTCACTGTGGGACTGTGTTGATGCACCCCCTCAAGCTCCGACAGCTGAGAAGAGGGTGAAAGATCAGAAAGCATTGGCCCTGATAGTTCTGAGCATTGGAGATTCACAGCTCCTTCATGTGCTCGAAGCACAGACAGCAAAGGCGGCGTGGGATGCTCTGAAAGCTGTGTTTGTGCCAAGCTCTGCAGGGTCGCTTATCTTGCTTATGAGGCAACTGTATAGAGCCGTTATGCAGCCAAATCAGTCAGTAAGAGAACATTTAAACAAACTGACTACCTATTTTCAGTTATTGGTGCAGCGAGGGAAGGATATCTCAGAGGAAGACAAGGTCTACCTAATTCTGAGCTCTCTTACTTGCTCTTTCGATCCTTTAATTGCTGCACTGGAATCTGTGGAAGCAACAAGATTGGATCTAAATTACATCGTTGGAAGGCTTTTTGATTTCGAAGCAAGAGCTGTGCAACGTGAAAGAGAAGGAGAAGCCAACTCCAGGAGCGAAGCCAAGTCCGGGAACGGAGCCAAGTCCGGGCATGGAGCCAAGCCTGGGAGCAGTGCCAAGGCCAGTGGAAATGCTGCGGCTGGAGAAGGTTACACATCGTCACAGAGCTCTTCAGCATTGCAGGTGCAGCGGCGTTGCTTCAATTGTGGATCCTTGGGACATATTGCCAGATACTGCCCAGCCGGGAGAAAGTGTCGTGGAAAGAAGACGTTCAGCTCAACACAGAAGCAGACAGCTACAATGGTAGTTGCTACTGGACCTGAACCTGAACTTCCAGCGCAGTATAATTGGATTTTAGATTCGGGCGCATGCCAATGCATCGTCAATAACATAAGTTTATTGCAGGAGTCAAGGTCTTCAGCTTTACAATCTGTGAGTATGGCAGATGGGCATTGTGCTGAAGTGACCTGCCAAGGGAGTGTGGTGTTCCCAGCACTAAACCATGTATTTGATAATGTGTTATGTGTACCCACACTAGAAAATAATCTGCTGAGTATTTGTGTGCTAGATGAAGCAGGTTTTAAGGTACAATTCCAAAATAAAGGGTGTGATATCCTGAGGGATGGTAGGCAACTGGCAAAAGGGGAGTTAAAAAATGGCTTATATGTGTTGAAAGCTAACACAGGAAGGGCACATTCAGTGGTGAATAAGGGGTTACATGAGAAATGCATACGTTTATTGCATAGGCGTTTGGGGCATGCCAGCTTTGGAACAATACAAAAAACACTTGCGTTGTTACAAAATGAGAAACTGTCTGATTGTCAAGTGTACTTAGATTGTGATGTTTGTAAACAATGCAAATCCAAAGCAGTCCCTGTCGCCAGATGGAGTCAAAGAGTCACTGAAACACCCCTGGGTTTAATTCACTCTGATGTAGTGGGACCTTTCCCAAATAGCCATTCTAAACGAAGGTATCTCCTACTGCTAGTTGATGATGCAAGTAGATTCATGTGGTGTTACCCTTTAAAGCAAAAGTCTGAAGTGTACCAAACGATTAAAACATGGGCTAGAAGGGTGGAAAAGCAGTTTCAACACCAGATACTAGCATTTCAAACTGATATGGGTGGCAAATACGTGTCTAAACAGCTAGCACAATGGTTTAGTAGACATGGCATTAGGCATAGGATTGCTAATGTTGCTACACCCGCTGAAAATGGAATAGCAGAGAGAAGAGCAGGGATGCTCCAGGTAATGATGCATTCCATGTTGACAGATGCTGGTTTACCTATGTCGTTTTGGGCAGAAGCTGCAAAGGCAGCATGCTATATCATAAACAGGATCTGGACTCAAGCAATAGATTAGGTTCCTTACCGGGTGCTGTATGGTAGGGATCCGAATCTAAACCATCTCAGAGTATTTGGAACTAAGGCTTGGGTCAATATACCTCTGGTAAAAAGGAGAAAAGGAGGGGCCAGATCACGCAAGCTTACATTCTTAGGTTATCAGCTAGGAATGAAGGCGTACAGATTTGCTAATGGTGAAAATGTGCTGACCTATAGCAGATCAGCTGAGTTTTGTGAAGGACTAGGGTGGAAAAAGGTACATGCAAATGATTTGCCTGAATCAGTATTGGTGCCACTATCTGCAGATGCAGAAAGCAGTGTGGAGGTTAAAGAGGAAGTGCAAGCTCCGGCACAAGCTACCTCTGAAACTAGGCAAAGCCCAATACCAGCACCTAGGCAAACTCCAGTACCAGCACCTAGAGTGTCTTCAAGGGTAAATAAAGGTATACCGCCTCAGAGGTATTCTCCTTCTGTAAATATGGTCAAAATACCAGAAAGTTATGAAGAGGTATTATCTCTAAATGCAGGAGAGAGAAAAAGCTGGTTGGAAGCTATGGAGGCGGAATATGATTCACTGATAAGTAACGAAGTGTTTACTGTTACAGAGCTGCCAGAAGGCAAAAAAGCTCTTGGTTGCAGGTGGATATTTACTGTTAAAAATAAGCCTGATGGAAACAAGCAATATAAGGCAAGGTTGGTGGCGAGAGGTTTTGCTCAAGTTGAAGGGCAAGATTACAATGAGTGTTTTGCACCTACTGTGAGAACAGAAACCATTAAAGCAGCACTGACAGTTGCAGCTAGAAAAGGTATGAGGATTGATCACTTTGATTTCCAGACTGCATATCTACATGCAGAAATAAGTGAGGAGTTGTATATGATTCAAATACCTGGGTTTCTGTGTGGTAAGCCACAACAAGTATTGAAACTAAAGAAAGCCTTATATGGGTTAAAACAAAGTGCTCATGCATGGAGTGTATGTGTAACAAATGCATTGAAGCAGCATGGATTCAAGCAAAGCATAGCTGACCCATGTCTGTATGAAGTTAATCTACAAGGGAAAGTGTGCAAATTGCTGATTTATGTAGATGACGTCTGTTTCTTTTACTATTCAAAGTTTGAATTGGATTGGTTCATGAATACTGTCCAAGGTCTGTTTAGGATGAAACATTTAGGACCTATTCAACACTATCTGGGTGTAAAAGTGTCCAGAAATGAGAATGGATGGTATGAATTGTGTCAAAGAGACAAAATAGAACAGATGTTAATAAAGTACAATATGTCTGATGCATACTGTGTAGAAACACCAATGACAACCAGTTTCTGCAAGGAACCAGATGATGAAGTGTTCATGCATAAAGCATTGTATCAATCACTGGTAGGATCATTGTTGTATGTGGCAGGATGGACTCGTCCTGATATATGTGGTGCAGTAAACTGGCTCTGTAAGAAAAATGCCAACCCATACCAAAAAGATTAGCAAGCTGCTAAGAGGGTACTGAGATATTTAAAAGGTACCATGGATTACAAACTAGTTCTGAGACCAAACACAAATGAGGCATTGTTTGCATACAGTGATGCAAGCTGGGGTGATCATTCTGATTCCAAGTCAACCTCAGGGTTTGCAATATATGTGTTTGGAGCATTGATACACTGGAAAACCATTAAACAAACACATGTGTCTACGAGTTCTTGTGAAGCGGAATACTCTTCTTTAAGTGACTGTGTTGTACAACTTGAATGGTTTCATCAGTTATTAAAAGATATGTCTGTAAAATGTACACAACCTGTGACAATCATGTGTGATAATACAGCAGCACAGCAATTAGCAGGAGACCAAGGTGTACATACTCGTAGCAAGCATATCAATATAAGATATCAAAACGTACGGGAAGCAGTGCAAAAAGGGAATGTAAATATTGAGCACTGCAACTCAGAACAAAATGTAGCTGATGTTTTCACAAAGTGTTTACCTACTGAAAGATATGTGAAACTCAGAGGAGAACTGTGTTTGACATGCTGAAATCTTGGGAGGCGTGTCAGAGTGTGAAAGTAACTCTGGCAAGATCCAGCATGGTCTGATCATACTGATCTAAGTGACAGTTGAGTCATGTGAGCATCAAGGTTAAAAGGTTGCATCAGCCGAAAGTGCTGAGTGCACAGGTACATACTGATTGGACGTGAGTATGTATAAATGTATGACTAGTACTGTGTATTATGTGCCTGCATAGCTATCAGAGTCTGGCAAAGCACTTTGCCACTCTGAACTGTATAAGCTATTGGACTGTACATATGAATATATCTCTGTGAATAAACCTGTAAATAGTTAACTTTACTTGGTGTGGTCTCTACTGCTTCAAGCCTGCTTCGTATTGCCAGCCAGTACACCGCCAGAAAGCTTTGCGTCACCCCCACCCCCAGGGAGGTTTGCCTGTCCCCTGCTGTTTCCATCTTCCACCAGTGGGTAAAGCCTTTTTAAAATTTTGCTTAGCATTTCCTCCCTCCCTGATGTTTAAACTTTTTTTAAAAAGTATTTATTTTAAATTCTGGTTTTAAATTATGTAGTGGTTTTAATAGTTTTTAAGATGATACTTTAATTTGTATTATTTTAAATCTGTAAGCCCCTTGGTAGCTTTGTGAAGGCAGAAAGGCAGGATAAAAATCTTGTAAATAAATAAATAGTCTAAATTGTGTGTGTCATAAGAAAAAAATCACTAATTGAAAATTAAATAAAAGCTCACTTGGCATTGTCTGCAGAACTCTCTGCTCCTTAAACCAGTCGCTTTGTTGTCTGAACAGTTCTGGTGAGCTGGAACACACCCTGCAAACGTGCTATCAATAAATGAATATAATTTCTTTATCAACACCCCTGTGAAGCAGGCTTCATCCCCAAGATAGGCAGTGTAGAAGACACACACCACTAAGAAGAGATGTAAACCTGGGCATCAGCAGACGCGCTATTACACTGCAACAAAAACACATCTCCCTATTCTAAATCACACTTTTTTCTTTGTTCCCGCACCTCCCCAAGTCTCACCTGTGACTGGATGTAGCGAACTCGCTGACTATGCTGCAAAGGAGCACTGTGAAGCTTCTGTACAATCCAAGAGCGGAACTGATAGTAGATGTCAAAAAGGACAGAAAGGGGCAACAGGAAGAGGCACACAAAAATCCAGCGGTGATGGACCAGCACGTACTCTATCCCCTTGTACTTGGCCCACAGCAGGAGTAGCAGGAGCCCAATCCCTAGAGACAGCAGAGGCTCCATCCTGAGCCGGTCAGCAACTCTCTGCTCACCTCCTCAACTCCGGCTGGCACCAATGAATCGCAACAAACGCCGACAAGCTTCCTCTCAGGCGCCTCCTCAGCGCAAGGAGACACCTGTTCCAAGCTGGAGAGCTGCAAGCGGCGCAGGCTCCACCCCGCTCTTGGTATGGAAAGAAGCCAGCTCCTTCACGGCTTCTTCCCACACACTCCCTTTACCCTGCCGCGCTTCAGCAGCTCCGGGCCCGCATCCAGTACCCCACCCCAGCTACTGAGACCCTCGCCCTCTCCTACTGAGCTCCACTTGGGAGGGGGAGGGGGTAAGAAGGCAGAAAGCCCCTTTGTAGCGCGAGGAATCTATTTAGAAAGCGCGCTCGTAAGATCCCCAAACACCCCGTGCCAACACGCAGGCCCTTTTCAAACTCCCTGCTCCAGCTGACCGTTAACTGCGCCCCCTCCTCAAAACACGCGCACAAATCCCCCCCCTACTGCCTCCCGATCTAATCACGGCTGCTCCGCCACGCAACTCGAAGGCTCTCACTCTTCTTTCCTGATTGGCTGAGCTGTTCCCTCAACGAAGTGGAGAGGGATGATGTCCAACCAGTAGGAAGGCGCCGTTGGGATCGGATGAGGCGCCGCGCAGGGCGATTGGCTAGAGGAGCGAAGGAGGGAGGGGTGCAGGGGGCTGAGCTGCCTGCGAACTGCGCGAGGCGCTTGGGGCTCTGTCTTCTCTCTCTCTCTTCTCAGCGCTTTTAGAGACTCCCGAAGGTGTGTGTCAAGTCCCCGAGACTGCTGTACTTGGCCCTTGTCTTTGAATTTTGAGCCCTTATCTTGGTACATGTGAAACAATAATTAATAGTAAAGCATCTCTGAGCATGTTCCCCAAGCTCGCCCTTTCCAGAAGAATACCTGTGTTGAGTCTGTTGTAGCAAAAACATCGAAGAGTTTTGTGGCTAATTGTGACAGGAACATTTCTGCATCTAAAGAGCTGGCTTTTCAGAAGCTTATGCAACAAAGTAAGGACTGTTGTCCTTTCTCCCCACTTGGTGGGAACAATGGAAACTTTTCCAGGCCTTCACTAATCTTAGTAAGTTCTACTTGTCATTTCTGTGGTAGACACCCACAACTAGTAATAACTTCCCTTGCTTCCCGTATTTACAGCTTCCTTTTTGTAGTGGCTCTGCTTAGAAATTAATGCTTCAAACCATATCTATGGGCTGGGAAATATAGCTGGCATACTGGAATGGAACAGCAGCCAAGCTTTGGCACAGAACCACGGGGGCTTTTTCAAGCCACGTGCTGGCTTGCAGCACATTGCTTAGAACACTGTAATCCTTCCACTCTTGTGGCACAGTAGAAAACAAACAATTTGCAGAATCTGGTGCAGGGATGGTCATGAAACAAATACTCCCCCCCCCCACCACCACTACAAGACTTAATTTGATTCAGGCTTCGACCTCAAACTTTGGCAATATTTCAGCACTGGATCTGAGGCCATGTGGACTAATAAAAAGGGGTCCTGATTGAAAGGGCCATCTCAGCTCTACAAGCAGCTGTTCAAGGCAGCACAATTCCATGCAAAAAACAGCTTCAGTACAGCTTCCTGTGTTGTTGCCAGCACACTGTGTAAACTAGAGTGGTTCTATTCATTATACAGAACACAGTGAAAATAACACTTCTTATATCTAAGTTTAGTTGAGAGGGTAAGGTGAAAGCTTCAAGACAAGCAGCTACGTTTATTTAAACAATATTCAATTTAGTTCTTCCAAGTAATTCTCAAGAGAACATTGAGTTCCATAAAAAATGGTTTGGAGCACTCTGTTAGTAGCTGTCATGTGGAGATTTGTGTTACTAACCTTCAAAATACAAACACCAAACACTTGAGCACAGCCACAATATTCTGCAATCAGTCTGGGCACCTTGTAGATTTCATGATACGTGACAATGTCATATGACAATACATGACATAAATAAATGAGGACAGTTTGACATGAGTCAGTATTAAACTACATGCTGGATTGTTTCCTTCATCTCACCCTTAAAAGAGCAATGCTACAACACAAATTTCAGTTGTACTAGAATAGACAATGTCTACATTTTTGTGGTAGACACCTACAACTCGTAATGGGTAGAGCCCACTTCTTATTTGTAATTAATTTGCATTAAGTGGCTGTTTCTTGGATGAATGCTGGAAAGCTACCTGCAGGAAAGACAGCTGAATCTACCTGCAGCAAGAGTAACAAATGGGATTTAAGTGACTTTTGAACATATTGCCCTGCAAATTAACCTTTCAGGTTGATATGCATAGCGTTGGGAGGATCAATGCTGTCCCTTTCCTTAGGTTTCAGAGGCGGACAAACCAGGAAGTTAGAAAGATAGAGAAATTAGGGCATCTGTTTCCTCTCTACTCTTTACTGTCCTGAACAATCCTTTGATGTGTAGATTGCTAATGTCAGGACTTCTTCCTTCTTCTTCCTCTTTGTCACAGACACACTTCTCCTCTCCATCTTGTACCATGGATGCAGGACCTGTCCTGCAATCCAGAGCCATCCTTAGACTAGACAGATAGATACGAATCTCTCTCTCCTTTTTCCTATCAGAGTATGGAGTTCCCTGTAATAAAGAACTCTCATT
Organism: Eublepharis macularius; assembly: GCF_028583425.1. NCBI lineage: Eukaryota > Metazoa > Chordata > Lepidosauria > Squamata > Eublepharidae > Eublepharis > Eublepharis macularius. The sequence continues at coordinate 84,111,509 of NC_072794.1, read as the reverse complement.
TCTCTTCTAAACCTAAGAAAAGCCTCAGAGCGTAAGTTTATTATTTTCTCTCTCACACACATACCAGCCATATAAACATAAACATATAGACACAACACAACCAAGGAGGAGTTTCTGAGGGTAAGCTAAAAAAAGCAGGTGGTGGTAGAGAGTGCTGTCAAGTCCTAGCTGACTTATAGCAACCACTGGTGGGGTTTTCATGGCAAGAAACTAACAGAGGTGGTTTGTCATTGCCTGCCTCTACAACCCTGGTCTTTATTGGAGTCTCCCATCCACTTATTAACTAAGGCCAACCCTACTCAGTTTCTGAGATCTGACAAAATCAGGCTTGTTTGGGCTATCCAGGTCAGGTCTTTACCTTGAGGTAGAAGAGAACAGTACAAGGAGAAGATAAAATTCTCTCGGATGTTGTATTCCTGTATAAGTGAAGCCGGCCTATTTTCTAAAGATCCTGGAATCCATTTTTAAGTATGGAAAGTACCAGACTATTTTACTTGACACACAGCTATGCTCATTTGGGACGAATTCCAAAATGACATATTCTGAACGGGAAAGGACAAAGTGTTTACTTTTGCTGTTTGCATTAGCCAGTGTACAGAAGCAAAAATCGATAGCAGGTCAGTATCTTCTCAGTCAGCCAGAACCTGATCATGCTCAGTGTCACAGGAACCTAGCAGAAAAGGAGGGGCTGACAGACAGTAACTCAGAAGCTTACTTTAAACGGATAACTTTTCTCTCTTTTAAGATTCAAAGACATTAAAACCCAGTAATTCATACATCTACTCTTATGCCTAAAGAAGGAAAACACTGTGCACACACTAGCAATCATGAGAACACAATCAAAGAGAGAACATGAGGAAAATCCACAGCAAGAGAGATTCTTTTAAAGAGCTTTTGGTTTTAAAGGAGGAAACACTGACTGACCAATTGCAGACTTAGTTCAGACCATTCAGAAATACTAGTTCAAGTCACTGAGAAACACTGCCTTGACTATAACATCACGCTGACACTAACCACATGATTGTATTGCTGGAAACACACATACATGCATGCATATATCCATATATTCACAGCTCAATCAATCTCACTATATCTCTACATGAAATAACTCAGCAATCACTATGCATATATCAATCACATAGGCCTTAATCATAAGGAACTAAGGATATACTGAACCAAACAAAATGGAGTCTAAATGAACTTTGAATGGAAACGTGGCAATAAGCTAAGATCTAGGGGATTTTTGCTGATACATGATATTCATATGAGTAATGATAGCAAATGCTAAGGGATCAGAATGACCTGACCGTTTTACAGATGTCACGATCTCAGCGCAAAATCTGCAAATGCTGCAATTTTTAGGCGATTTCCAGTGCCAGGAATGACTCTGAAGAATCTCATTGGTGAATTTGAATGGGTTGATGTAAGCCAAAACTGTATAAAAATGAGCAAGAAAACCATGGAGTCTAAGAAGCTAGGAGGAGAGAAAGGAAGGAATACCTCCTTGCTATCTCTCTCCTTTTCCTTTCAGGTTGGCAAAACGCTCTCCCATTCTTTCCATCAACGAGAATCTCTGGGACATCTCCAGGATTGGTAAGATGATTTACTATGCCTTGTTCTTGTTGTATTGTTGATCAAGCTATTGCTATGCTAAAACCATGCTGTACCACGATACTCAAAGCCTATGTAACCTATGCAAAATGATTTGAATAAAACTTACTGAAATTTATGTCCAGGCCTGTGTTGTATCCTTGCTCTCTCTTCATTGGGGAAAATCTGACTCAGTTGAAGATATATCAAAGATTCCCCCCTTTCGCACGGTAAACTGTTGGCTAGCAACCAAGCTAACACGGGAGGGAGTTCCAAAGTTTTGGCGCTATGATCAAGAAGGCCCCTTTGCAGGTTGCTATTCATCTAGGCTCAGATGTTGGGGGCAATTGAAGCAGGCCGTTTGAAGATGACTGGAGTGGATGGGTAGGTTCATATGGAAAAGCCAGTTTGTTGTAATGGTTAAGAGCACGGGACTCTAACCTGGAGAACTGGGTTTGATTCCCCACTACTCCACTTGAAGCCAGCTGGGTGACCTTCGGTCAGTCACAGTCTCTAGGAGCTCTCTCAGCCCCACCCACCTCACAGGGTGATTGTTGTGAGGATAATAATAACATACTTTGTAAATTGCTCTGAGTGGGTGTTAGTCATCCTGAAGGGCGGTATATAAATCAAATGTTGTTATTATAAGATGGTCCTTAAGATATGCTAGTGCCAAGTTGTATAGGGTTATAAAGTGTTACCTAAATTGGTCTCCTTGCAATAAGAGAATTGTGGGGGGAATTAGTAGCAAGGAAGACAGTTATGCGAGAGGCGGTAACTATGGGATCTTGTGCACCAATGTCTATGAAGATCCCTTCCTCCAGAGAACCCTTTCAATAAGCAGGCAGATATTCAATCAAAAAGGGTTTTTATTTAAAATATTACAGATCGATTGCATACAAAACACACAGCACACACATAGAGCTAACTAGAAAAAACAGGGAAGAAAGTTGGAGAGAGTTGCAAAGTTGGTTTTATAGTTACCAGGTCCAGAAGATTGAGGGTGGCCAAGAGAGAGCAGCTTCAGTGACCAGTACTTCATGGCAAAAGGGAGAAGGGCTCAGACATGCCATCTCAGGGCATGTGGAAGGTCCAGAATACACACACACAGAGCACATGGCAAGACAGTCAGATATACTGTGTAACATGCCCTGAGGCAGGACTGAGTCTCTACCCTAAAACAATACCTTAATGGTTCTTTCCAGGGTGAGACAATAAGGCTGGCGAACTGTCTCCAAGGTGGGACAATGAACTAGGAAGATTTGATTAGGTTTTCCTGAGAGGAACTATAGGTGTAAAAAGATTATTTGATGACCCACGATGGCTGGATGGGTGAGGCTATAATAGGAGAGTGGGTAAAGGGTAAAATTGGCAGGGTGTGTGAATGGATTCATTCAAGTACTTCTGGAGAGCTCCATTGTTAAGAACATAAGAACATAAGAGAAGCCATGTTGGATCAGGCCAATGGCCCATCCAGTCCAACACTCTGTGTTACACAGTGGCCAAAAAACCAGGTGTCATCAGGAGGTCTACCCATGGGGAAGGGACACTAGAAGCTCTCCCACTGATTGCCCCCCCCAAACACCAAGAATACAGAGCATCACTGTCCTAGACAGAGAGTTCCATCTATACCTTGTGGCTAATAGCCACTGATGGACCTCTGGTCCATGTTTATCCAATCCCCTCTTGCAGTTGTCTATGCTTGAAGCTACCACCACCTCTTGTGGCAGTGAATTCCATGTGTTAATCACCTGACTGCTCAGGAATTTCATTGAGTGCCCATGAGTTCTTGTATTGTGAGAAAGGGAGAAAAATACTTCTTTCTCTACCTTCTCTGTCCCATGCATAATCTTGTAAACCTCTGTCATGTCACCCCTCAGTCGTTGTTTCTCCAAGCTAAAGAGCCCCAAGCACTTTAACCTTTCTTCACAGGGGAAGTGTTCCATTCCTTTAATCATTCTAGTTGCCCTTTTCTGTACTTTTCCCAGTGCTATAATATCTCTTTTGAGGTGTAATGACCAGAATTGTACACAGTATTCCAAATGAGGCAGTACCATACAGGGGCATTATGATACTAGCTGATTGTTTTCAATTCCCTTCCTAATAATCCCCAGCATAGCGTTGGTCTTTTTATTGTTCTATGGTTATGCACAAATTCAGAGGTGTTGGGCTAAGTTAGCCTTACTTCACTTCTCACATTCCAGTACTTTTCCATCTCCTGTCTAGCCAGGCAGCTTGTCTGTGTTTTAAACACATGAGCAGAGGGGCTTATGATATTGTCATATTCATAAGCCCTAATATTGTGACGACAAGTATGACCACTTACAAAAGGTCCATGCCAGCATTTAAATTTGACCTGAAAGTAAATTGGGAGCCAGTAGAGATAGAACAAGACTAGAAAGATATGGTCCCTATGATCCACTCCAGTCAATATTCTGGCCTCTGCATTCTGTACCAACTGCACTTTCTGGATAGTCTTCAAGAACAGCCCATGTAAAGTGTGTTGTAATAATCTAATCTAGATGTTACCAGGGCATGCACCACAGTTTGAAGTGATGAGAAAATCTTTGCCTGAAGATACACTACTTGATTAATATATCTTGAGCCACCAAGAAGAGAATCAGAATCCTGAAACTTCAGACATTATGCTGTGGTGAAACTCTGAAGTACTACAAGAATCAGTCAGTATAGAGATGAAGCAATTAAAAAACCGATTAGACTTATTGGTCTGGAGAAGTGCAAAAAAAATTACATATTGAAAACAAAGGTATTTTGAAGCTGCGAACAAACCTGGAAGATATCTAGTGTATTATTTAAGAAAAGAGACAGAAAAAAGGATACCTGGAATTAGGAAAGGAAATAAAGTAGTTTACGCAGAAGAAAAGAAGGAGCAAATTAAACATTTATTTTCAAATATTTATAAGGAAGAAGCTATAGATGAAGTAGAGATGGAGAAATACCTACCTGAGGTATTAATAAAAGAATTTACATCTGAACATAAAAGAATCTCGAATCAAGCGATAACAATTCCAAGAGATTAACTCTGCTATCAAAAAATTAAAAATTGGTAAAGCATCTGGCCCGGATGGAGTGATGGCAACATATTATAAATGCTTCAAAGACATATTAGCAATATCCTCACAAAGAATAATGAATGAAATATAAGCTAGAAAGCATATTCCATTGATGTAACAAGAGGTGAATATAACCTTAATAAATAAAGATGGGGAATGATCCATAATAGCACAGTCATATAGACCAATTTCACTACTGAATGTGGACTATAAAACTTTTACAACAGTAATGGCAGAGAGATTAAGAAAATGTATTCCAAATTGAATACATGAAGATTAAATAGAATTTGTTCCAAAGAGACATATCAGAGACAACATCAGATATCTGCTCAATGCAATTGAGTATTCAAGGAGGAAAGGAAAAAGAATGGCATTTAATTTTTTGGATACATAAAAAGTTTTTGATAACATTTCTTGGCAATTTTTTAGGAAAGGATCACAAAATATGAATTGTAGGATCGAATTTTTAAATCGGATGTAAAGCATTTATACTGATCAGCAAGCTAGGATTCTAGTATATGTCTCCCTAATGGAGAAAATCAAAATAGCAAAAGGAGCTCGACAGGATGTTCATTATCTTCACTATTGTTTATCATGGCATTGGAGATATTGGCTGTGAAAAGTTGGCAAAACGCCAGAATTGTCAGAATAAAAGAAAGCAAAGAAGAATACAAAATGAAAAATTATGCAGATGATATAGTTATATCAGTGTACGACCAGAGAGGCTCCTCCACTATAAGTTCAGAAACATCAAGGCAGAACTCTCTGCAATTGGAGGTAAATGATCCAAGAATCATACATACTAAGTAAAATATAATGAAAATCAGTAAATGTGCGATTGCATATATTAAACACAATAGTCATACAATAGGCTCAAGCTTGTAGGCTAGAAAGCTGTGGAACAATCAAACGTAAAGGTACAGGCACGCCGCTCCTGAAAACTGAAAAGAGTCCAAACAGTGAAAAGTCCAGTGAACGACACCGAGTGACTGGAGTCCACTCAGATAATTCCATGAAGTGATAGGTCAGGTAAGTTCATCTATCGAAATAGCTTTGGAAATCTGCAGTGTGTAAAATGTCTCTCTCCTTCTTCTGCATACACATGCAATGTGAGGAGAATTATGGGAGTGTGTACTCCCCCGCCCAACAACCTGGACTGGCTGTTGCCAGTTGTTTCATGCACACGCACCTCCTCAGGGGCGGAATCCAACGTGACCTACAATCATATAAAATTAACAGGGAATAGTAAAAAGCTCAGTACATGTACAGCAAAAACAAGGTAGAAGACCTCACATTGACTTACCAATGCAGTTAAACTGTCAAAAAACCTCCCGGTAATTAACACAGGAAAAATCAAGGCGGCAGCAGAGCTCCTACTATGCAATATATACATCAATGTGTGTCACAGAGTTACAAAAAGCAAACTTACAGAAAGCAAGACAAATTCATTTCAAGATTCAGCCCCTTAGGTTTCAAAGAACACATACAGTGTATCCAGAAACACTCCTTCTGAAGGAGGATTTTCTGCAGAGACCGGGAGGGAACCTGTTGACCGAGAAGAGAACCATAAATTTAAAATCATCTTCCCGGTGATTCAACCGCAGGAAATGGTCAACAAGTGGGGCTTCCACATTGCCAGTCCTGATGCGTGACATGTGTTCTAGTAACCTAGTTTTTAAGGACCTGACAGTACTCCCCACATAAAGTAAGTTACATGTACAGATAATTAAATATACCACACCTTGAGTCTGACACGTGACAAAATCTTTAAGGTTAACAATGATATTGTGAGTGCCTGTGTTACGATCTTTACTTTCCTTGGGGTAGATTTTTCTTTTAATCTATCCCTTAACCATCTGGGTAGTCTGCTGCCACCAGGAATACTTTATTCCAAGATATTTTATTTAAATTTTCCCTTTGGTAACGTTCCTAAGCATTAGGCTCCTTCGTGGTTCTATGTGGTTCTGAGGATAGGAATGGGATATAACAATGACAGCTACTCTGGGATATAACAAAACAAAATTTATTTTTCAAGAAGCGTATTGGTTTCATAAAAGTAGTTACTTCATTTACTCTCATTCACACAGATCTCTTCTAAGGCTTCACACACAGTTAGCCTCTTTCTCTAACCAGGGGCGGCGCAAGGGTTTACCACACTTGCGGCCGGCCGGCTGGCCAGGCGCCCCTACGCGCGCGCATGCACACGCGCACCAGCCTGCGTAATAACGTCACGCGTGACATCATCACGGGAGTGCACGCGCCGCCGCCGGCCCGATTGCTGCGGCGGGCGGCCTCCGAGCTCTCCCGCTTGGTTGCCTGCGCTGCCGCAGATGCCTGCCTGCGGTGGCTGCGCCTGGCCGGGGGCTTGTGCTGGCGGCGGCAGTGGCGCGAGGTGGGAGGGATAGGAGGCTGGTGCTTTGTGGCGCGCGCTCCCGCGCGCCGCACCTCCTCCGGCGCTCCCTCCGGCACCCCACGCCTGCGGCCACCGCCTACCTAGCCTCAATAGGCCCGCCGCCCCTGCCTCTAACTCAATATTTGTCTCACAGAAATGCTTAAAACTCCTCAGGCAGCACACAGCTAGCCTGCTTTCCTCTGACTGCTATTCACAGAAATATTAAACCTGCTCAGGCAGCACACAGCTGGCCTGTCTTTCCCTATGTCCTTTCACAAGCATGCTCAGTTCAGGTTCCACACAGGTTATATTTCTCTCATAAACACTTCAACATATTCAGGCAGCACACAGCTAGCCTGCTTTCTTCTGACTGAAACTTTTCTCCCTGCACTGTCAGTCTAAACTGCATTCACTCCGCCCACACTCTCAGTCAACCAATCATATCGCTCACTCATTCCTCTCTTTCACCCCCACTCTTCACCTAGCTCAAACCAAGCATTTAAAGATACATGCACCCATTTCTTGAAATCATTACAGCCTGGTATGGGAATGTTAGTACCAGTAATAGCCAAAGGGCAAACGCGGCAGTGGCCGCACCTAAATAATCCAACAGGGTGAGTGCTAACATGTCTTGCTACCCCAAAGTCTGGATGTATTATAACATCTTTCAAATTTCTGGTACGCCTGAAACCAATCAAAGGGGGCAACTCACAACCCTTGATGTCACGAACTATAAACCAGTGTCTGTTGATTATGTGTCTAATCCTGTGGAATAATGTGTAGTAATGACACGAGACCCAGATCCAGATGCAAAGTCTGACCCTCCTTCCGGAGGCGAGGGCTTTATTGGAAAGTTTTCAGGAAGTCCCGGAAAAGAGCAATGACCAAATATGTCTATAGCAACAGTTACACATTCTAAACCAGTCACAGCTAGCTAAGCAGATACGCTGTGATCATGCTTTTGTCTTATCTATGAAGCATAGCGAGATGAACACAGTGGACCTTAAGACGTAAGAATATTACTTAGAGTGTATGGGGATATTGTGCTCTGAGAAGGATGAGAGATTTTATTGTGTTCAGATGAAACATATTGACACTACTCTCCTGATTCCCGTGTGGTGTGCCAACTGACCAGGAATCAGGAATGTAGAAATGTAAATCAGCTAATGCAGACTGTATGGCATGCCAACTCCAGGCCTACAATAATGGAGTAAAATCCAAAGCCCACCTTAAGCGGCTGTCACAGTCTTTTCCTTTCTTGTCAAACAACTTGTCCCTTGGTACTGTAGAGGCTTGTTGTAGAGCTCTGTTAAGGGTCTGCTGAGGATAACACCTGTTAAAGAATGCCTGCATCAGGCATTTGGAGTCCCTACTATAGTCCAAATCATATGAGGAATTACATTTAATACAAAGTAACTGGCTGAATTGTGTGTTCTGTTTTAGGGACCTGGGGTGGTGGGAAGTGTAACTCAAATAAGAGTTACGGTCCATCCCTTTGCGAAAAGATCTAACAGCCAAAGTATTACCGTCTGTCTTAAAGACAACTATGTCTAAAAAACTTAAACTTGACGTGCTACAAGTCCACGTGAATCTGATGTTCTCATGTATAGAATTCATCCACTCACCAAGCCTTTCAAGTGCATTTCCCTGTCTGATTATCAAAAAAATGTCATCAATGTAACGACAGTAATAAACGATAAGATAAAAAAAGGATTAGAATCAGCATTGCAAATGAAATCCTCCTCTAGGTGTGCCATGAATAAGTTAGCCACACTGGGGGCAGTGGCACACCCCATGGCAATGCCTTGAATCTGATAGTAAAACTGCTCTGAAAAACAATTTTTTTTCTCCACAACGAGATCAAACAACTGTAAAAGAAAGTCCGTGGAGGGCTCCTGGTTGACTCAAGCCCTTAAAGTTAACTTGACTACCCTCCGTGCCCCTTCATGCAGAATGGAGGTATATAAATAGCAAAAGGAGTGCGACAGGATGTTCATTATCTTCACCATTGTTTATCATGGCATTGGAGATATTGGCTGTGAAAATTTGGCAAAATGCCAGAATTGTCAGAATAAAAGAAGGCAAAGAAGAATACAAAATGAAAAATTATGCAGGTGATGTAGTTATATCAGTGACAAAACCAAATATTTCCTTGAAATATGTAATGGAACAAATACCTAGATTTGAATTGTACTCTTGATAAAAAGATGACTAAGATAATTTCATTAGCAACAACCAGAATGGAGCAAGAATAGATTAAAAAAAATAACAAATTGTACAGTCACAGGAAAACCAATTGAATATTTGGGAATAAATGTAATGTGACAAAATGATAACTTGACAACCATCAAAAAGTTTGAACAAGTATCATTGAAGATCTGCAAAGATGGGGAAAATTGAACATTTCATGACTAGGAAGAAACTCTGCTGTTAAAATGAATATATTCCCAAAAAATTTCTCTTCCAAATTTTAACAATTTGTATTGTAGAATTTTTTTAAAAAATGGCAGAAAATAATAAGTGACTTTGCATGAAATGGGAAAAGCTCGAGAATAAGATTTAAAATATTACAAGATGAAAAAAGCTGGGGTGAGTTGGTAGTAACAAATATTATACTGCCAAGCGGCTACACTAGGGTGGCTATCAGAATGGATTATAAACTCAAACAGAAGAAATATAAAACTGAAGACAATTGACACTGAAGAAGGGATTCATAATTATCTATGGTTGAAGAAATCACTAAAAACTATTAAAAGACAAGATGGCACCCATATTTTGAGGGATGGATTATTAAGCATATGGTTTCAATGTAGAAACAGATTAACAGTCCAATGCTGAGAGGTGTGTGTGGAAAGCTTTCAGGGAATGGACTAAGGGTTACACCATCATATCCCATACTTACACTGGTGTAACCTCCTCATAACAGTGTTTGGCATAAGTCCCTGTGGTGCCCAGGGGGGCAGTCTAGGGGAATGGGGCACAAGTTAATCAGCTCTCTAAACTAATCTGGGCTAGGAATTCCCCTCACAGTGGCAGAAAGTTATCCGCTTGCCCCGCCTGCCAAGTCCCGTCCAAGAGGCTCGGTGGAGCACCGGATGCCAACTACCATGAGAACCAATCGTCTTGCACCCTTGTGGCAGCCAAGCCCTTGCCCCAGCAGCCAATCAGTACCTTGCACACCCTACATAACCTCCAGCAGGGGCAGCTATGGTTTCAGGTAAGTAAAGGCGCAGCTGGAGGCACTGTCTGAAAGCCCCCTGCCATGCATGAGGCAGGGAGCATGAGGCAGGGAGAGGGTCACACAGTGGCGGGACAAGAGTGCACTGGAGGGACTTGGCGAAATCTGGGGAGTTCTGTGCACACACACAGGAGAGGAGAGTCCAGAATGTCTGACTAACAACTACCACCAAATATCCCTTCCAGGTTATCCAACTCCTGAGTTGTGGCTCGGGGAGGGTCGATGGGGCACTGGCAGGTAAGGAGGAGCTGAGGACGTGGCTGCCCTGACTCATTCATTCACACCAGCCTCCCCTCTCCCCTCTCCTGGGTCACCACCAAAATGCCACCCTCTGCAGGGGAGGCTCACTGGTGGGGGGGGGGTTGCCCCCTGCCTGTGAGCTATTCGGGGGGGGCTTCCAGCAGCTGATTTGGAGGCTCCATTAAGACTCCCTCATCCATGCATCCCCCTCCCCTAGCAGAGGAGAGACTGTGGCTGGGGGTTGGGGTGACTGGGTGTTTGCCAGTTTGATGTAGTGGTTAAAAGTGACAGGACTCTAATTTGGAGAACCAGGGTTCATTCCCCACTTCTTTGCTTGAAGCCAGCTTGGTGACCTTGGGTTAGTCACAGCTTCTTAAAGCTCTCTCAGCCCCACCCAATTTACAAGGTGATTGCCATGAAGATAATAATGTAAACTTTGTAAATGTAAACCGCTCTGAATGGGCATTGTCCTGAAGGGCGGGATATAAATCGAACATTGTTGTTGTTGTTATTGCTCTCGTAACTTCCCTGCAATGGTGGGTGCATAATTCTCTGACTGTCTTCCTCACAGGATCAGAGCTTCAAGCTGCTACACAGCAGTGGGACATCCCAATGCAGACAAGAAGCACTTTCTTGCTAGAGGGGCATCCAGCACGTGCTTGCTGTCAGGGCTTATGATGATGGAGGTGCTGCCACCGCTGACCCTAGTGAGGGACAGACTCCCAGGACATGGAAGACTCACCTGCGGCTTGCACAAAGCTCTGCCCCTACTTTACACATATGTCTGTTTCCTTCCCAGGCAGGTGGCGAGCCAATAGGGAGGCCAAGGAACATGGCTGTGCCAGCCCCTGGAGATCCGTCCCAGTCACCATATGATCCCAGCCCACGGAATAATCCCCCAGGTAGCCCAAGTCTTGACTGTGCTCTGTAGAAGGCAGCATGAAGGATGGCTCTGTTGGCTCTGACCTCCATGCCACCAGGCACAACTCCCTACTTGGACAGGGGCAGTGGGGCATGCTTTTCCCTTTTGGCTGTTCAATAAAGTCTATATCGAACAACTCCCTCCCTGTCTGTTTTCTTACCTGTGCTTAACAGTAACTCCCCTTTCCACTTCCTGGTCGGTCTGCCCTTACACATGTTCCAGCGATTGATCTCTGGCCCTATACCAGTATGGACAGAGTGGCCGCAAGAGGCTGCCCTGTGTGGCTCTGCTGCCAAGAGGAGCAGGTGTCCAGTGGCACCTTGGAGACTCAAGCTCCATCCAGCTTCCTCCCCTCTTCTTCCTTTCGACTTCACTGAAGACAGTGGGGTGGGGCTTGGAGTGTTGCCTGTTGTGTGTCTGGCGGGGGTGGGGGAGGTAAAACAGAGGACTTTCGTTCTGCATAAGTGCTGCTGGCATTTGATAAGCTGGTCAGAGGACCGCTGCATGCGGGTAGTGAGGTTGCTACCGGGAGTGTGTGTGTGGAGCAACGTTCTGGGATCTCTGGGGCTTCTACCCTGTGAGGCCACTCCCCTTTTAGCTGTTTGCAGAGGCAGGGATGGACTTTGGAAATCTGGTACTGGAGATGGGATGCTGGCCCTCCAAGCAGTTTCCCTGGCCCACAGGTAGGGTTCCCATCCCCTCGCTTGGGGTGGGGGATCTCCTGATCCCCCCTCCCCCCTGTGCCTACTTACCTGGCCGGCGGGGGGTGCACTCCCTGGGGTGCCCCCTCCCTGGGTGGCGTGGTGTGCCCCTGGGTATGGAGTGCGCTCCCGCAGCATGAGAGCAGGCGGCGGCAGAGAGAAAGCAGGTGGCGGTTGTAAGAGCACGCTGCTCTCACCACTGCCACTGTGGCCGCCACAGCCCGCTTTCTCGCCATGGCCGCCACCATCCCCGTGCAGCCAGTGCCAGCAGGGACAAGGGGAGCAGCAGTGGCGGCGGCAAGAGAGCGAGCTGCAGTGGCCACGGCCTGCTCTCTCTCTCTCTCTCTCTCTCTCTCTCTCGCGCTGCCGCTGCTGTGCCCCTTGTCCCTGCTGGCGCTGGCTGCACAGGGGCAGCTACGGCTGCGGCGAGAGAGCGAGCAGGCTGTGGCCACCACAGTTCGCTCTCTCACTGCGGCCGCCGCTGCCCCTGTCCTGCCCGCGCTGGCAGGGACAAGGGGCGCGGTGGTGGCAAGAGCTGCCCACTGCCCTCCCCGGCGCGCGTGACGCATCATCTCTGCATGATGACCACACTCCTGGAAGTGACGTCATCACGCACACCAAGAGCGCACACGCGTGAAGCGTGCGCATGGTCGCAACAAGAAAAGCACCGAGGAGGTAGGAGCCAGCGTCCCAGTCTCCCGCTGGGAGACTTGAGGGACCTGGCAACCCTACCCGCAGGCTGTTATTACACTCTAGGGGCCATCATCCCGGCTCTGGAGCATGGCTCTCAAGGACCACCATGCATTCTCCTCAGATAGGAGCTAAGATGGCGACAGAATAACCATCAGCTGGAGAGGCTCCTGTTTATTTTTCTTAACAGTTGCCTTTGATATTTAGTCTGTGTAACCTGCCTGAAACGAAACTTGCACAAGGCAGTTGTATGAGTAGAGTGACTAATTGCCTTGAGGAGCCTTACTCTATGTTTATTTATTATGAAAACATCCAGTATCCAACACATGCTGTTGTGACCTTGCAGAAAAAAACCTTCCTTAGGAAGAACTAGAGATTAGGCTAATCTACCATAAATCACTATAAATTGCTGCTCAGTGAATTTATTTTCCTCTTTATGGTAGTGTGGGATTCACAATCGATGGTGCTACTTTAAAGTCTTTCACTATGGCCGAGGCCACCCATAATTAGTGGAAGAGCTTGAAATTTTTGCTGGTTTTATCTGCTGTTCTCGGCTATTGGATTATTTTCTTTTTCAACGGAGCTGTGTCTAACCTAGGGAGGGTAACAAATAGTTGCAAAGGCATGGGAATTTGTAAACATGTGAGCTAGAGGACTGTACCTCTCCTCTTGCTTGCAAACAAAGTAAGATTGGCAACTACTTTGCCTCGGCTAACTGCCTTTCGTATAATGTCCCCACTTCAAACTGATATACAGCTCTTTCTGCCATTGCTGAGACTATTCAAGATAATGTTTTGCATGAGGATCAACACAGACTCTCCACCCTCCCAGTGTCTGGAGATGGGGAAAATGCTAGAAGTTCCAGCCATATCCTGAAAGAGTATTCTTTACTAACTACTAATACTGTAAAAAGTATTTTTGAACAACTAAACTCAGTGTTCTCTAAGCTTGACCATCTAACCCAGCTGGTGACTAAACAACAGGGGCTCCCTAAAGATAAGTGGTGCCAGGTGGGTTACAACTGGGTAGCCTTCCCAATTACTCCTGGGAGAAGCACAAAGGAGTAAAGTTGGTCTTCATTCATCTCAATTTAGAACCACCATGGGCTCATATCAGTTAGTTCTGCAACCTCACAAGATCTAGACCCCTTTTGCACTCACAGTTTAAAGTGCCATTTTTGAGCAGTCACAGTGGCTTTGGCTTGGCACCGATCTTTTCACACTTCCCAGCAGCTTCAATTTGGCCTCTTGTGATTCCTTTCAGACCTGCCTCAATGCCTCTATTCAGTTTAGGACTTTTGGGGCATTGCAGTGCACGTCACCTTTTTTAAAAAAAACTTTGAGCATGCATAGTAACGTTTCTACATCTACCGACAAGCCCCCCCCCATACCCACCAACTACATCCCACCCCACTCTTCCAAAGGAGTAAGGCAGGACTTCAGTTTGCACAGCAATTTTTTAAAAAAACTCTGAGCATATGTAGTAACGTTCCTTCGTCTGAGGAGCATGAGAGTGGCCACCCCAGCCAAGCCCCGGCTCACTGCGCACTCAGGTGAGCACACAGTGAGCTGGGGCTTGGACGAGGTGGCTCAGATGAGGTGGCTCTTGTGCTGCGGAGCACGAGAGCGGGTGTCCCAGCCAAGCCCGGCTTGGTGCGTCTCAGTGGGTGTGGTTAATTCCAAACAAACCAATCAGCTCCTAGTGAAAAGGAGGGGGGAAGTGCTGCAAAACGTTCACATTGGCATTAATTGGGTCAGCCCCGACTGGGCAGCTAATTAAAAATTAACATCAGGGTATGTCTGCAGGGAGAAAAATTGGGGTAATGGGGAAAAAGAGCGGCACTGTGTCCCAAGACTAGCTTGCAAGTGTGAAACCCCTGCAAATATGGGATGCAGAACAAGTAAGGACATGCTTTAAAATCCTAGTGCGAAAAGTACTCTGTTTAAATATTGTTATTACAATGGACACATTCCCTTTTGAAATACAAAGTTTCATGTGCAATATCTGAGAAGCCAGTTTGGCAATAGAATAAGCTCTCTGGACTTGAAAACAATAGAGATCCTTAGTGATACACATCAGACATGTAAACTGTTATTAACTTTTGGCTGCCTATCCATTCCCTCGCTACTCTTTCACAGAAAAGCTTTCTTAACTCCAACATGATGTTATCTCCACTTGTTAATATGAAAGATCTACTCCCTTATAGTTCAGCAGCTATGAATAGTGCCCCCCAACAAGATCTAATTAGCTGGGTTGACCCTCCTGCCTCTGTTGAAAGTATTGCTGTGAGACACATCCTTCAGGAGGATTTGATCAGTTCTTTTACAACTCTGCCAGCCTCAGAGCAGATGGAAATTACTGACAGAATGGAGTTATTGAGATCGGGACTCCTAGAAATTAAGGACAGAAGACCTCCACCCTTGTCCCAGATTCCTCTTCAGATTCCCCCTCCTATTGTTATTTTTTTTGTCACAACAGTGATTTATTGATCTAAGAATCTGAAACAAATGCAGCCTATAAGCAATTACTAGCATCCAGCTGATGAGGGGCCACATTTCTGGGATTTATGCTTTTATTCTTCAGATTCACCAGGTCTGTGAATATCATCAATCTTCAGGATCGTTCTAACCATCTGAGTGGCAAGAGAAATGTGCTGCTTTTTCCCAATCAAAGTTTCTATGACATGTTGCTCTTTCATATCATCCCTTCCTTCATTCCCCGCTCCCACACTTAACCTTAATCTCCCTCATTTTTCAATGATATTAATACCTAGATCGGTTAAATAATGAATGTTTTACATACTGATAAATAAACTATGGTCTAAATTATGCTAAACGGTTCCCTGTAGCCTAAGAAATACACCCTATAGACTACTAGTATCTAAATATATACCAAACTTAAAGAACTGTAAAAAAAAATAAATGGGAGCCCTATATGAGCTCCACTCCCTCCCCCCCATACCTCTACTCCTATATGATTTTTAAAGATTATATGGTCATAACATATTTACATGATATTAAATTTTGCATTTAACTTGCATTGTTACATCACATTTTGTTACATCAAATTTTATTTGCTCATGGCTTGCTGGCTGCATCTCACTGGAATCTTGCTTCCCCTGTATGTTGGGAAGAGATTGGATTCTTTTCTGTATGGTACTATTACAGTTGTTAGAAAACTTGATACTAAGGTTTTGCAAAAGTAATCTTCCAGATTCCTGGTCTGTAACTTGATAAGTAACGTCCTGTGTTTTAACATGAAGTTTTGTATAGTTGGTCCATTTATATTTTATCTGAGCTTTCCTCAATGCTTCAGTTATTGATCTAAATTCTCTTCTTTTGTTTAAAACTGAAGATGGCAAGTCTGTAAGTATTGAGATAGGTGTTCCTTTATAAGGGATTGAGCCTTTCTTCCTTGCTATTTCCAGGATTTTTCTCCGTGTTTCCCCGTCTGGAATTGTAGCTAAGTTATCTCTAGGCTTCTTAGATTCTGGATTTTTTTGGGATCCCACTCGGTAAGCTTTGGTAATCAAAGGGGTTGTACCTTTTTTAAGTTGTAAGTGTTGTGCTAGTCATGATGCTAGAAAAGAAGGCAGATCAACATTTAAAGTTGCTTGCTCTTCAAAATTTCTAAACTTCAGATTTGATTTTTTTGCTGTTATCTCCATATGTACAATTTTGTCTTGTAGTTGCTTGTTCTCTTGTTGTAACCCAGATAGTTTAGACTGTAACCATGTGCTTAATGCTAGTGCTTGTCCAGCAATCTGTGCTGTTTTATCTAAAGCCGATTTTATTTCTATGAGCTGATGTATCAATTGTTGAAGCAAAGTTGACATTTTGTTCACTATTTTTTGTTCCAAATGGGCCAGAAATCCAATAAGCGTGGGATCAGCAAGGGTAGTTAAATTGCTCCTACCTCTGCTGCTTTCATCCGCCATTTCGATTGCAGCGCAGTTTTCCTCTGCTGCCTGCTGCGAGTTTGGGAAGAAGTCTTGCAGTCTTTTTGAGACGTTTAACTTTCCTTTTTTCTTCCCCATTCCTTGTTTGCCCATATTCTTCTCTTATTTTGATGTTTAGTTTTGTTATGACGATGTACAATGAGGAATTAGGATGAGAAGGGACAGAGCTCTCTTCTCAAGCAACCTTCTCCTTCAGAGCCGGTGCCACGCCACCTCCCCCTCCTATTGAGGTTAATGTAGATGTGGCTCCACCTAAGCCCATCCCAGCTCTGCCCCCCTTCTCTATCCAACCCTGCAAGGGTTTCCCCTGCTAATGACAAGTTCTCTCCAACTAAAGAATACACCTTTACTCCCTCACCACTCTGTTAAAGAGAGGGGGTGTGAGGAAGAGACTATAAACCACTATCTCAAAGACTTTGAGCTGGGAACATGTGGCCTCCTCGCAAGGATCCAAACTGAAATTTTTTCTGTCATAAATGAATTGGCCTCCCTTAATAATGGGTGTATTTTCATGGACTCTAATGAGAGACTAGAAACATTGGAGAAACCCAACTGACAACTAAACCTTTTGTCTTGGAACTTAATGGGGTGGGAGAACAAATTACATGCTTCTGAATTTCTTGGGGTCCTATGTAGGTTCAATATGTTATGTCTACAGGAAACATGGGTGCAGCAGTCTGGTACACCCACACCCTTCAGGGATTTCATGCCTATGCAGTTCCTGCTGTTAAAACCTACATGAAAGGTCATGGTACTGGGAGTTTATAATATTCATTTCCGTTTACTTAAATATAGATGTCCATGTTTATATTCTTCACAAACTCTCAAAAGTTCAGAATGAGGAGAACATTTGGGATTTCTTGTCTACTAGTCTTGAAACTTTGGCATTCCATTTTCCTAATTCCCACCTTGTTCTGTGTGAAGATTTTAACGTCAGAATAGGCCCTGCTATTTTTGGATCAATCATTGCAGGATCCGATCTTGAGTAAATCAGGATTAAGATTGTTAGAACTGCTGTCTTCATCAGCTACATATCCTTCATGGCATCAGGTTTGACAGCTCTGGTGGTACATTTCTACCCGGAGAGCGAATACAATTGACTATATAGCAATTTCATCTTCACTCCTAGACTGTACTCTGGGCTTTGAGGTTGGTAATAGAACAGAGAGTGACCACTGTCCACTAAGGCTTTTGCTTAGTTTCAGGGATAACATCTTTCTTAACCCTGCACCTGATCTTTCAGAAGGGTGTCAGCCCATCAAAAGAAGGCTAAACACATCCATGATGTGTAGAACCACAGCAACACCCTCCAGCCAAGGAGTGGGTTGCCACTGATGCCCCGTCCCACTGCTCACACAGGTATAGTCATCCATTATGGACCGAGGCAGCCGCAGTCACAGCCACTGATAACCTTCTGACTCTGCCCAAAGGTAGAACACCAGAAAGCAAGAAGAGAGGAGCTGCTGCCTCCATGATGTTTTAATAGGTGACTCACCATGCCTGGTAGGGATCCAGGTCCCTTGGTCAGGGTGGGGGATACCCCACTCCCACCCTTCACCCCTTGCCATCACTCACCTGGCCATAGGCTTGCCAGCCTGCAGGTGATAGTTAGAGATCTCCCGGAATTACAACTGATCTCCAGGCAACAGAGATCAGTTCACCTGGAGAAAATGGCTGCTTTGAAGGGTGAACTTTATGGAATTATACCCCACTGAGGGCTCTCCATTCCCCAAACCCCAACCTCTTCAAGCTCTGCACCCCAAATCTCCAGGAATTTTCCAACCTGAATCTGGCAACCCTACGTGGCCAGTGGGGAGGAGAGGAAGGCAGTGGAACAGGCCTCCTAGGCATGCTCCCAGGGCAGCACGATGACATCACTTCCGGGAAGTGATGTCATTACGCAGGCCTGGAAGCATGCATGCAAGGAGTGACAAAAAAGTGAGTGCTGGGTCCCCCCTCCCACTGAAGAGTAAGGGGACATGGCAACCCTAATGCCTGGACATTGAGAGGCGCTGCATGTCCCTCTGTATGTATGTGTTATTTCTTGATTAGCAAGATGCCTCTCTTTGTTTAAGGTGGGGATGCCTTCTTGTTCCTCCTCTTCTTCCTGAATCCATTGTGAGGGTTTCTCTTTCTTCCTCATAGCTTGCAAAGGTGCAGGATGCACCTATATATCTCTTATGAATGGAGGCCTAATCCACATACCTGCATGCATGTGATACTGGAACAGCTGACCATGCCCAATAGGGAAGTTCACTTTTAGACTAGGATTCTTTCTTCTGCCTTGTATAAGAAAATGCTGTCAATGAAATCTACCTTAATAAAATGTAAGTTCCCTACAATATTTGTCTAAGAACCTATTTACTGCATGTCAGGGAAAGCACTTCTGAATGGGTAACTCTGCTAGCAAATGAAATATAAATATTTCCAATACACAACTCCTAAAGTGGCTGGTGCTTTGTACAGCAGAAGTCCTGGAGTTAAACTCCAGGGAGCTCTGCAGATGTGGGTTCATGTCCCTACTTCCAGTCAAATTCTTTTTTGCAAGGCAGGGAATGCAGACACTAGGGCAGCAACCAGGGACCACACAACTGCACCCTCAACAATGCTACCTGTCTCCCTTACACAGACTGGGGGAGGGCACCTGTTTGATAGATCTATTTGATTTATCTGTAGCCTTCAGTCAAACATTCTATCTTGTTGGATCCTTTAGAGAATAAATTTTAGATCAAAGGGATGGTTTAGATCCTTTTCTTCTGAGTAGTCTTAGGGCCAAACTATACAATATTATATTTAATGAGTCGTGTCCACGTTTCTAGGTTTCAGTGCAGTATGTTGCCCATGTTAATTTAATTTAATTTAATTTATTGGATTTATACTCTGCCCTCCCCACCTCAGCGGGCTCAGGGCGGATCACAACACAACTTAAAACACATTCAACTAAGGTTATTTGTAACCTTTAAAAATGATAGGATAATATTAAGATTATTTAAGGTATATATTTTCAGATGGGCAACACATGAGAACTCAAACCTATTTCAACTCCTTATCTTAAAAAACGAAAAAGTCATTATTACCCATCTTCTCATTACCTTTTACTTATATATTTCTTAACAATAACAATGCTGACTTTTTAATAGACATGGGCACGATCGGAATTATGGTCTGAAAATTGCCCCGATTTTGGCGTTTGCGCCATTGGGACCGGGCTGATCGGTTCCGTCCACGGCTCCCGGTTCAGCGCTCAGGTGGGGCTCTCTATTGGGTCTCGATCGGATCGATCAGTTTACGTTTGGGATTGCAGTCTGCAGACAGTCTGGCACCAGCCATCTGTTCCCGAGGGAACGGAGCCCCGTGGAAACGGAGCCTGGGGAATGCCGGAGCTGTTTGCCCTCCTTCTTTTGCCCTGGAAACGCGAATGGAAGCCCAGCTTTCCTTGATCAGGAGGGCTTCCTTCCAACCACGGAGCAGCTGGAAAAGCGCGTGCCCGTCTCGTCCATTTGGGAGAAGAGAGGGGAGGGCAGGGGAAGGGGGTGTTCTTCTGTAGCCATGGGCACTCGAATCTCCTAGAATCTCCTCATCCACCTTCCTTCCTTGGCGGGGAATACGCCCCGCTCCACTTTGGCCCGGCGGCCGGGCACATGGGGGGTGCCGCCGGCGAGCGTCTGATTCAGTATATGGAAGCTTCATATGTTCATAAATGTTCAGATAGCCAGATTCATAAAATATTTGAGAAGAAACCATAGACCTACTTTGGATAAGGAAAAGAAAGAAGAGTGTGAAATTAGAAAGAGGCCTAGACTTTTCTTGTTGGATGAGATTTTTATAGAAATGAGCAATGAAAGGAAGTAAATATGAAGCAATGAGTGATATCATATGTATACAGAAAGAGGGCTGTAGAGGGCATCCGATGACATGGGTCACTTTGGGGTAGAAAGGACTTTGGATTTGGCCAGGGGTAAAATCCTTTGACCTAAAATGACACAAGCAATAAAAGCGCTGCAACTGTAAATGTTGTATAAAGAGAAAGACTTGGAGTGGAAAGAGCTGCTGAAGTAGACAATATAAAAGTTTATACTCTTTTAGAATGAATTTGTATAGACTTTTTTACTCTTGACTTAATTTGTTGATACTATGTGTTGCCAGTTTCTGCTCACTGCTATATACCTATATAAACCTTGTTATATTGTTCTGTATGTTGGAGTGTTTGAGTTAAAGATTTTGTGTAATATAAATTGTCTTGCAAATTCTGTTCTTGAATAGTCTCATAAAACCCACAAAGGCAGATGTTATATATGCACTGTTTCTGTGATCCACAGCTTTGTCAAAATGCCATTCACACCACTCTTCCTGATGCAATTTTAACATGATGATGCTATTCTCTTTGAAAAGCCCATGTTCCAAATTCTTTGTAAGCAATTGGGAAGTAATCTGTCCTGTTTTAAGAAATTGTGCATTGGAGTAAAGAGTTCACACCGGCAAGAATTATATTGTTTCAACAGTAAAGGATATGAACCTATATATTCACTAGAAAAATGTTACTTCTTCACCCTCTTGGATACCTAACTACATATTATGTTTTACATGTGTCTACCATGGGGATTTTTACTCAGATGCTAGGTGTAAGTTCCCTACTGAAAACTCAGCTCTCAAGCACATGGGCCACCAATGCAGACAGGGATTACAGTGAATGGATAAAGCACTGCTGCCCCTCCATACCATTTTCCGAGATGGCCCAGTGGAGTGCTATTTGCACTGTGGCAAACACACATAAAACATAATTGTTTGCTTATTCATTCCTATGGGCTGTCACTGACAACGTCATCTCCAGGATAGCAGGAGGAAATATGCTCAGTATCCTATACATTTTATATAGTGGATTAATGTCACCTTTTGCTGGGTCCCCAAAATGAACAGGCTGATGTTCTGAAAAAGCACCAAATTTAAACACACACGTGCATGCGCATGCGCACACTCACCCACCCACCCATTATCCATCCATCCCAGGAAACAAGGAGCATCTGGATCTTGTTTGTCATGGAAGCTGGGTTGGATGTTTGCAAGAAGCTTTAAATAACTTGGAACCCAAGAGGCACAAGTTGTCCACTAGCAGGAAATAGAGCATTCGCAAGCAATCTAAGATGTGTAATTACAAACAAATTCTGTTTGATGGTGTCTCCTTGTGTGAAGCCAGCTTTGCAAGGACAGCCAGGGCATTCCTCTTTATATAATCTAATGCATATGAAGATATTTGGTGTATATAAAAAAAACCTTCAAAAACTTGAACATAAATTATGACTGAAAAAGGAAAGAGAAAAATGTACATTATTTGTGTCCCCATTCCATTTATCATTGCAAGACTTGAGATAATGCCTGTCACATTAGAGCCCCAAAATAGCAGAGGAGATTAAAGAGGGAGGGTATGACTTTCATGAGTAGAGCCTTTGAGATCTGTTAAAACTTTCTCTAAACTGTCATTGCAACTTGCAAGCATCTTTCTTGGTTATGCAAAACAACACTCTTTCTGTAGCAGCCTTGAGACTTGGAGCCAAGCTACAAGTGACGCCTTACCCAGGTTGGACACTTGTCAGCTTCCCTCAAGTTTTTTTTATATAAAGTTTTTTATTTTTTAATATCTAACATAAAAAACTACAGAAGACTACAAAAGTATAAAGGGGAGGGGAGAGGGAAAAAAAAGGGAAGGGAGAACTGGGGAAAGGGAAAATCAACATACAAACAACAAACACTACACTACATGTCTTGTATTCCCTTCATACTGCAATTTTTCTTAAAAATTAACTTTCTAATATGCTGTCAGATTGGTAGGTTTTATACAATACAGATTATATTCAGGATCAGAACTTCTTCCCCCCCACCCTTGCGTCTCGGTCTTAATTCTCTCTGCGCAGCTGGAGCAGCTGCGCCCGCTCTTTCCTCCCCCCCACTTTCCCCTTCAGACTTCGAACTTTCTTCCTGCTGAAACTCCTGATGGTTGAACAAAAAGTCTGTCAGCTGCGCGTCCAATGTAATCTTGTAAGTTTGATCTTTATATCTGAACCAGACGCCTTCTGGAAACAGCCACTTATATTTTATATCACATTTCCTCAAGAAAGCCGCAAGTCCTTTATACTTGAATCTTCTTTTACGAGCCAAAAATGGAACATCCTTCAATATTTTAACCTTATTGCCCAAATAGTCCAAGTCCACATTATACGAATTGTCTAAGATGGTGTCCCGAATCTTCTTAGATGAAAAGTCAATAATAATCTCGCGAGGCAGCTGCCGCTTCATTGCATACTTTGAAGATGTCCACCGGACTTCTAAAATATCGTTTTTTATCTCTTCTTTAGTTGCCTTTGCGAATGGCGCCAAAAGTCCAGACACCAAATCTTTTAAATTTTCACTTTGCTCTTCTTTTACATTTTGAAGACGCAATACCGTTTGGGCACGGTCCACTTGTAATCCTATTATTTGATTCTCCAAAAGCTTCACTTCCTTACTTGTTGCTTTCATGAGTACTGCATTCTCGTGCGCAGACTGCTCTGCTCCGGTCGCTGTTTCTTTAATGGCTTTCACCTCGCTCTCCACTGAATCAACCTTTTGCCCCATTTCATTCAATTTCGCTACAAAGGGCTGCACAGCATCGAAAACTGCTCGTCTCACCAGCTCTTCCAACGTTTCCCCCTTCCCCTGTAACGTCACCATCACCGATTTACTCATTGCTGGGCTCTGCTTTCTCGTCGCCATCTTAGGGGGGGGGGCGCCAACTAAGTTCCGAAACTCGGTGCAGGGGAAGAAGTCTGCGCCTTTTTAGCTTCAATTCCCACCGATCCTTCGCATACGCTTAAAAATCAGAAGGGCTTCGCTTACTTACAGGTCTTCACCTTAAATCTGCTTATTGCCGTTCTCCATGGCCCGGCAGCACAGGCGGTGCTGCGCAAGTCTGCCGGCCTCCGTTGGAGCAAGCGGGCAATTTACCCCCTGCATTACTTCCAGAGGGTTCTTCCCACGGCGCCCCGGATCCAGGCTCCCTCCCTGGGAGTCCTGGAGGTTAACCCTCGCGGGTCAACCGCCCAGTCAGCCTGCTCAGACAGTTCCCCCCGGACCGGCGGAGAGGAACGTCCGACATGGCCGGGAAAACAAAACTGAATCAGCTTCCCTCAAGTTTTGATGGGAAATGTAGGCGTCCTGGTTTTACAGCTTGGCTCTCCATTACAGCTGCAAGACCAGGATGCCTACATTTCCCATCAAAACTTGAGGGAAGCTGACAAGTGTCCAACCTGTGTCAGGCGTCACTTGTAGCTTGGCTCTTGGAGGACCAACTTAAAACTGAGTTATGCTTTTGATGGCTAGTGGTTAACTCAAATGATAGCTTTGGAAGAGCAGAAGGGATGCAGCTGCCCCATTTACTTATTCAGTTCATCTTACCCTAAGCACTTTGCGAGGGGGGCCCAACCTTGAAGGCTATGGCCCAGAAACCAAGCTTTAGACCCAGGACCCAGCTTATTGTAAAGTGCAGAGCTCTTAAAAGTTTTACCAGTATTTATCAAGCTGAGAAACTGTTTCAGCCTCATTTAGGGTTGCCACCTTTGGGTTGGGAAATTCCTGGAGATCTGGGACACTTTTGAGTAGAAAACAAGCTCAGTAGGGTATGAAGCTATGGAGTCCACCCTCTAAAGCTGCCGTTTTCTGCAATGGAACTAATCTCTGTAGTCTGGAAATCAGTTGCAATCCTGGGAGAGCTTCATACCTTACCTGGAGGTTGGTAACACTACTAATATTATGTTTATCTCCTGCTTAGATTACAATATTTTACAAGTACAATGTTAACTACTTCTTCCCTTATCCTCATAAGTCAGATGTCCTACTGCTCTGCGCCAGGTGTTATTCCCTTGGCGGTTTTGGAATGGTGACTGGTGGACAGTGCACTCTCCAGCTTTTCTTCCCATGACTAGGGATCTTTAATGGGATCTGCAGGAGGCTGAGGTGAGAAATGGAAGATTGGTGGGAGGAGAACTTTCTTGACCCTTCCCCGCTTGCTCCTTGTCCTCTCAAAATCATCCCCAAGCTGTTCCCCCTGCCCCATACACAGCAGAAAAGCTATGGGGTCCCAGTAGCTTCTCCTTTTTGGGTGGGAAAGCAGTTGGAGAAGAGGCCAACTGTAAACAGAGTGCAGAAAGGAAATAGGTTAAGCAGCTTCTCCCCTGCTGGTTCTTTTATGTTTAGTTTGTTTTTGTTAAGAAAAAACATGGGATGGAAGAATCACAGAACTGCGCATCATGTATAAGTTAGGTCTTCAGAGGTTTCTGGCTGGCAGAAGCAGCTTCTAAAATGTTGGGAAGTTTGACTGATGTTGTTTGGGTGTGAACATGCTTACTGCCCATATGTTTAGCTTGTACATAGTTTATTACAAAAGCGTCAGAAGCTACCAATAATCTCTCCTGAAAAGGCGAGTAAACAATTGCCAGAGAATGTATAAAGCTGCATTTATGCTATGTCAGAACATTAGTCTACCAAATCAAATGCAACACTATTTACTCTGACTGACAGCAGCTCTCCAAGGTATTAGGTGGGATCTTTCCCTGCCTTCTAACCTAGAATCTTATAAATATAGCTGCCAGCAATTGCAACTGCGAGCATCTGAATACAATGTTTGTGCTGAGCTGCAACAAAGAGGAAAGTATAGAAGGACAAGCAATATTCCTTGTTTTATGAATCAGAGACAACACTTCTTTAAATGAAATTTAAAAACCTTCTAAGACATGTTTACAATAATGCATAAGTTTGTTTCATAGGAAGGCTTATTGCTTATTGCAGAATTCCAGTTGTATGGCCAGCACCCTAGAGCTAATCCAAATCTTTTCTTGACTGAGAGTTCTGAAAGTTGCCAAAATTGCTAGACACAATTTTTGTAGCTCTGGTTACAGAAGAAAATTTGGACAGCCTCTATATCAGGCATCCCTGATAAGTCAAGGAAGTCTTATTGGGGCCAGGCCTACCAGCAACCACCAGCCAAACTGCTATCACCTGACTTGCATGATTCACTTAGCCCAGCTCCTTTCTACTGTTCAATTGCAGTCTTTCTACACGGGATGATTCGGCGCGTGTTCTTCAAGTGTAGGGAGATGCAATGTTAGCCAGGAAACGTAGTTTAAAAAGACTGAGCTGGTGGAGAAAGCTCCTCAGAGGGTTTGTTAATTTCATCTTCACCTCTAGGAAGGCTCTGTCAATTGCACCTCTCCAGTCTACAACTATGAGGGATTGCAACTTGGCAAATGGGAACAGGCTGGCGCTGCCTTCCAGAGCCAGGCTTGGACCTGGAGAGGTTATAATGGGCTGAAGTTTCCCTTCTGGCATTTCACAGCCCCTTCATACAGCTCCAGTGTATAGCAAAGCCATTGCCCTGCAGCCGGCTCTGTCTTCACCCATCCTGGTTACCATTGTGTTCTTCACGCGTCAGATGTCTCGTGTAGAGAGACTTCAATGAAAGTCAGTGTAGTGTAATGTTAAGGTTGCCAACTCCAGTTTGGGAAATTCCTGGAGAAGAGTGGGGAGGGTGGGGTTTCGGGAGGGCAAGGAGCTCAGTGGGGATGTGATGCTATACAACCCAACCTCTGAAGCTGCTGTTTCTTCCAGGGGAGCTAATTTCTGTTATCTGGAGATCAGTTGTAATTCTGAGGGATCTCATAGGTGGTGCCTTGAGGTTGGTAAACGTAAGTACTGGTTAGTTTCAGAGTAGGATCTGAGACCTTGGTTTGAATTCCTAGGATGCTGTGGAAGCTCACTGGATCTCTATGGGCCAGTCACACACCCTTAGCCCAACTTACCTCACAGAGTTGTTGTGAGGATAAAATCGAGGAGAGGAGAATACTGTATGCTGCTTTGGGGAGCCCACTGTGGAGAAAGATGGGGTACAAATGAAATAAATAAATTAATATAGCTGAGGTTTGGGGGCAGATAAAATGTAGATTGGTTGGTGAATAGGGAAGAGAGAAAGCAGCAGAGAAGCAGAATATGAGGCTTGCCGGGGAGAGGGAAAGAGGAAATAGTTTGGGGAGGGAACTACAGAATAACGTGAACTGTCCCCTTGCAAGTCCTTGTCGCTAGCACCAAAGAGCCTTCCGCTGGCAGCTACCGCATCACTTGGCCACAGTTTTCCTGGGTGGAGGCTGCAGGGTGGTTGGGTGAGGAGGAGGGAAAAGCGGGACACATAAAGGTAGGTTTGCTGGTAGGGAAGAAGAGGAGGGAGGAAAAGGAGAGAGGTTATGGGGGTTTTCAGGAAAAGGAAAGAGGAAGCAGTGGGAGCGGGATGAGGGGCCCCTGCAAGTCCTTGCAGCAGGTCCCCCCTATTTGTTCCTCCCAAAATCTGCAACAGGTTCCCAAGTCTAGAGACCTTGTTCCTTTTTCTTTGTTATATAGAGGACTTTTCTCTACATAAGATGGCACAGGTGCCAGACATAAGAGGGTGCTCCTTGCTCCATAGTCTGGGAATTAGACATTCTCCAGTCTAAATCAGTTCAGCTGCAACACTGCAGTTCAGCTTTTCCCTTCGCCTCCTTGTTTGATGAGTGGGATGGATTTGCTGCCCTGCAAGGGCAAAAAAGATCTTGCGCCGACGATGAGGCATCATCATTTTAACCAGTTACTCTGGTGGGTTCCCCAGCCCCGCCTCCCTCCAGTCTCCCGCAGCAATTCAGGGAAAGCCCTTCTCTTCTCCGCTGGGGGGCGTTGCTGCTGTCACCAAAGTTAGCTGCGTGGATTGGCTCGCTCGAGTAGGGCTTGTGGTTGCAAGTCTAGCGTTCTTCGGAAGCTTTTGTTGCTCTGTGATTTCTCTTGCTGACGGGGACAGTTTCGCTGTTGGCTTTTTCACGCATCCCCTTGTAAATGGGGCGCACTTGAAGCGGTGGGCGAGCAAGTAAGTAGTATCTCATTCGTAGACGTTTCACAATCTGAGGTTATAATGCAACGAGCAGTTGACGAAGAACGAAATGTGCTGAGTTGCTCGTGATTCTGCAACGTTTGTTGAGGCGTGCCGGGGAAAGATTTTGAATTGTATCGGTGTGATGCCATGCTGCCTCTTCCAGCTCTAAGAAGTTGCACGAGCGATTTAAATGTGATTGCAAATTATTTGTCGTTTGGAATGCAGTTAGTTAAGAGGTAGTCCGAAAATATCCAGAACCAGTGGGCACTTTGTCAAATGTTGCATGCGATTGCTTTGCCTGAGTAACTTATTTTGCAAAAGTCGGGTAAAGTAGCATCTTACAGAGCAACTAGATTTGGTCTTTAAGACGCGACTGGACCCAGATCTTGCTCTTCTACTGCAGACCAACACGGCTACTTGAAATTATTTTACAAGTTTGCTTCCAGACGACTTCCGTTGAGATAATAGCAGTAGCTGAGGGTTTTCATCTTGGACTCGATGCGTTCAAAAAGAAACAAACCGTTGAATTGGTCGGAGGGGATCCTATTACAATTTAGACAGGATCAGAAGCTAATTTCTTTGCCTCCTCCGTGATACATTCAGTGGTTGCTAATAGTGTTGGACGAACGGACGCAGAAAGCTGAAAGATTCGCGGGGGAAGATGGCATTACGTTTGTTTTCTGTGTGGGACGGAGATCTAAAACTCTTTTTCTTCGCTTATGTGTTTGGATGTTGTTCACTAAAGTGTGCAATGAACAAACCTATTAATTCGGAGAATTTGGGCTGAAACCAGTTTAGACCCTATGGGTTCAAATACAGGCACTCTGGTTTGTTTGCTGGTAAGTCATAAAGATTAGGAGAGCCTTTTAGTCACATTTTGCGTTATTTTGTGTACGTATTTCTATTGTTTGGATGACTTGTTCACATAAAGCAGAGTAACCTCACAGCAAATTGACACATGGTCGAAATAGAAAGTTGCCGGGAGTTTAAGCTCCTCTGGGCAACTCCACCCTGGTGCTCATTCTGGATCTGTTATACCCGGATGTTATTGGTAGATCAACTCACATGGTAAGAGATACCCACGTTATAGTTAAGCAACTTCTAGAAGGGAGGGCTGGAATGGTTGAATTGTACCATGCAGGTGTGTGCTGAACATTTTGAATTCATGCAAATGGTGGGTTTACAGTAATAGCCAGAGTAGGATTCATCACTGAACTATGTTGAAACACTAATCCTTAACTCAGGATAGGATTGCTGGATGCTGCGTGCAAAATATCAGGCAAAATCTGAAACAATCTCAGCCCCGCAATTTACCAGTGTATCACACACAGAATACATAGCATCTCTTTGCCTCCCACTTTCCTCAGTAAACAGTTCTCATTTCCTGAGGTCAAGGTTTGTGCTCATTATGCAAAATGAGTAGATGACAGACAGGCTGTCAAAAATGCCTTCCTAGGACTAATGATGTTTGAAGTAACTATCAACCAGGTTCTTTAGAGGGGAGTGAATAATCAAATGCTGGTGATAGATCAAGATACTGGTGCATAAATAAAGATTAAGATTACAGGGGACTGTAGATCACTTTTAGAGATTCTCCATTATATCCTCCCAGGGCATCCTGACAATGAAAATCCTAAATTTACCTCCATTCAGAGTAGGGGTGGGGGGTTGCTAGTAGGTGGCTGGAATATTTTTGTCAGTCAGAAGCATTGGTACTTTCGGGGACAGGGTTATGTATCTGAAGTATTCCTCTAGATGTTATGCTTATGTCCAATATCCAGATAATCCAAAGTATTTGGAATTCCTTTCATTTATATCTTAATTTAAAATATAGCCCTGGGTCCAGAGAACTTGACATGTACGCAACATGAAACTGCACAATGCTGAATCAGATCGTTAGTCTATCAAAGTCAATACTGTCTACTCTGACTGGCAGTACTTTGCCAAGGACTCAGAAAGAGGTCTTTCTTATCACCTGCTACCTGAGCCTTTATTTTAAACTGGAGATGTCAGAGATTGAATGTGGGGCCTTCTGCATGCAAAGCAGATGCTCTGCCACTGAGCCGTAGCCTGACCGTAGTGGGCTGCAGTTATAGTTGTGCATGCTAGAACTGGATTCTCTGCATGCATACCAGCTGAGCAGGTGGTCATCACTGGAAACTTTGTCAGTGCCAGCCACCTCTTAAAGATGGAAGGGGACGGGGCGTGGGGGGGGGAGGATCTTGTGAGAACTAACCTTGCTGATCATTTGGCCCTCTATTAACAGTCAGCAGCACACTTCCTTTCTCAAGCAACAGAAATTAAACACATGACATCCTTCCATATGCTGATTGCCATTGCTGGACTGAGGAGGAAAAAGTAATTTCTCTGTGCAAAAAAAGTACATAAGTATGTGGCAGAAGTTTAGTATGCAGACAGCATGCACAGTAAACTAGCAGCCATCTTCATGAGCACATCTTACACTCATGTCAGGAGATGGCTGTTGTCTTGTCACACACACCACTTGAGTAATATAACCTTATTTACTCCACAAAGTTTTATGTCCACATACCTGACTGTGCAGGTAATTCAGTAGAGTGAAGAGGCCCATACGGAAGTAACAGTTCTGTATTGTAAAGCACGAAACTCTCATTGGTAACTAGTTGATATTAAAGTTCCAGAAGTAAGTGGAGAGTGTTCTGTTTCTGTGGGCAAGAATGGAGCAGTCTGCTTGTGTTGATGGTTCCAGTTTACTGGATTGCTGTTGTTTGTGGTGCCTCTAGCGTTTGGCACCCTGGGCAAGCAGGAACTCTCTCTGTCATTTCAGAGCCAAATCTCTAGGTGTGCATCCAACTGCAAGGACGCCTGATTTGTAGGTGACGTGTACAGAATTAGGGTGGTAAACTCTCGGAGGTCAACAGAACAACATGAGTTTAAATACAAGTATGTATTGAAAATGGATCAGCCTGTTGGAGGGAAGGGAAGGGGGCTAGCAGGATATTTGCAAGTAACTGGGTGACTTGAGCAGCTGCAGAAGGTCCTGACTTTGTGAAGAAGTTGCAGGCAGTCATTTGCATAGGCCTTTCCACTGTACACTCTGCCACGATCCATACTGATTGTGCCCCAGGCCACTGATGCACATGCATGCATTGAAACTAGCTGCCATCCCTCTTCTATAGCAAGAGAGTTGGCAGTTGTCAGGGCCTGTTAACAGACTCATGCAGAACAATCCATCTTTTTCGACCTGAGGTTTATGCAGGGATGTTTACAACAGTTGAAACTAATCAACATGAAATCTGAATGCAGCACTGGGACATTTTCAGTAACATTTTTGAAATTCAGCATTGTAAGCTACTTCAGAAAATCTGTGCTGTCTTGCAGATGAGTTGTATCACTATAATGTTAAATAACTTATTAAAAACAAACCATGTGCTTCTTGTTTCTTCTGAGGATAACAATAGCACAAAGGGAGTTCTCCTCATTTTTACTTCTCCATGTGCACAGAATACTCCATGTGGAGCAGAGAAAATGGAAAAAACCTCCCTCCTGTGCTATTTTGACATGGAGAAACAGCTTGAGGGGGGAGGGAGGAGCCCCCCCCATGGAGGCATTCTGAGGCAGTTTGGGCTCTCCTTTATTTTTTGACAGCCATTATCCAAAGCTGCTGTGTGGGGAACCGACCCCCATCTCTTTAAAAACCTGCATGTCTAGCTTGACCCTAAAACACCTAAAGCTAACATTACAGAAAATCAGAGTGGTGTAGTGGATAGAATCCTGAACTTACACAGGGGCTGGGGCTGGGTTTGAATCCTTTCTAATGAGGGTCTCTCTAGACGTGCAGGTTTTTAAAGAGTTAGGTCCGAGTTCCCCAGCCCCAACTCAGGCACCCGTAGCTATACAGTAGCAGTGGGGAATGACTAGTAAAAAATAAAGAAGAGCTCAAATAGCCTCAGAATGTCATCATGAGGGTAAGAAGGGCTCCTTCCTCCTCCCTCAAGTCGTTTTTCCAAATAGTGAGTGGTGGGGTGTAGTGTACTGGGAGCTTCAAGCAAAAAGACTTTCATAGCAAGGTTCCGTACAGCTGCATTCCGATTGGCCGTGTTGTTGAGCCGGCCAATCAGGATTCCCCTACAGACTAATGAACTAGCAAATAGGGTTTCTGGATACCGGGTGTTTGCTGTTGGTTGAGTTTAATTATGGGCGTGCTCTGGAGGGGGAGTTGAGTGTTCTATAACTGCTGTTTTGATGTTTGTGCTTTGAGTGGTGATGTTCCTGTTAATAAAAGAGTTATTGGAAATCACTTGAACAGCTGTACCCACTACATAAGACTGGTGACGAGGATGAGATCCTGCTTAGGTAGGAAGTCTCAAGACTAGAGCTGAATCATTTACTGGTGAGGAATTGTTGCCTCGGCCAACCAGTATATGTGCACTCAGGGTAGCCATCAGTATGGCCGCCAAGGGCCATTTTGAACCGTTTGACGCTGCTGCCGAGGACTGGGACTCATGTGTCTTCCGATTCCAGTTTTACCTTACGGCAAATGACATCACCAATGCTGAGTGTGCCAAGGCCACATTCCTCAGCGTCTGTGGGCGATCCACCTTCGAGATTACCCGTGCTCTCGTGGCACTGGAAGAACTAGAGGTGGTGTCATTCACAGTGATCAAGGCCAAGTTACGAGAGCACTTCTCACCACAGCCTTCTAGAATCGCATGTCGCCACGCAATCTGCCAAGGACTGTACCCTGGCCCGCGTTCTCAACTGGGTGTGGAGGGGGTGGCTGGAGGGCCACTTGGCTGAGGAGTTCCAGCCATTCAGCTCCCGGCAGCACGAACTTTCCGTACATAAGGGCTGCCTGCTGTGGGGGAACAGAGTTGTTATTCCGCCCAAGCTACGGCAGCTAGTCCTTGAGGCTCTGCACATCGGCCACCTGGGCATTGTGCACATGAAGGCACTTGCTCGCAGCTACGTTTGGTGGCCCAGCATGGACAAAGCAATTGAAGGGTGGGTTCGTACCTGCCATCTGTGCCAAGAGTCGTGTCCAGCTCCAGCCCAAGCTCCAGTTCACCCATGGGAGTCAGCGCATGCGCGCCATGGTCCCACCTCCATGTAGATTTTGCAGGGCCATTCCAAGGACAAGTGTTCCTGATAGTGGTGGACTCCTTCTCCAAATGGTTAGAGGTCGTTCCAGTATCCACCATGTCCACCACTGTTGTCATTCGGGCACTCTGTCGCCTCTTCGCAACACATGGACTTCCAGACACTATCGTGTCCAACAACGGAGCCCAGTTCACAGTGGCAGAGTTCTAACAGTTGCTGGCTGACAATGTCATCCGGCACATCATGTCTGCTCCATTTCACCCTTCAACCAATGGGCAGGCAGAGCGAATGGTGAGAACGACAAAGGACAGTCTCTGCAGGATCACACAGGGAGGCTGGCATGCTTGATTGGCTGCATTCTTACTTCAGCAGCACGTGAAGCCCCACTCTGCCACACTCTGTGACTTGCTCTCAGTCTAACCTACCTCACAGAAGTTCTGTGAGGGTAAAAGGGAATAATCCCCTTTGATGTTCTCTCGTCTTTAAACAGCAGAAATGGCACCAGAGATGTTTTTGAAATTCAAAAATAACTATTTATTTTAGAGGGGAAAAGTTAGGTGAAATCAGGGGCTGAAAATTTCTGAGACAATTCAACATACATCTCTCTCTGAGGTAAAATCAGTACATGCACAGACTTTAGTTCTTACGCTCTTCCCAGATACTTAAATGCTTATGTTATGAGGCTTTAGTTTCCTTGGTTTCCCCCAAACACTCTAGTATACTTTCTTTTAGTATTCTGTTTCCCTTTTGGAATTAGGAATGCTGGTATCCACTTTCTACTACCCCAGTTGCCTTCTCTCCAAATACCAGTGCTTTCCTTCAGTTGATATCTGAAGGTCTCCTTAGGCAGTTTCCAACCATACCTGAATAGAGATCTCTTTACTCTCCAGAGCTACCTCCCCGTTTGACTGTTTAATGAAAGTCTCTTCTCCTCTTTGGCCAGACTGGGAGTCTGTGCCTACTTTACAGACTTCCTTGCCAACTTTTTCCTCAGTTCTCCTGTTGGTGTTAAATTGCTTTCACTTAGGACTCTGTCTCCCAACTCTTCACACTGGAGTCCTCTCAGCTAGGGCTGAAAAACAGACCCTCATCTTTCCAGCTCATGCTACCCAATCAGATGCCTTGAAGTAGCCTGTCACTCAAAGCTCTGTGTCTGTGAGGGATTAACCCTTAACACTCCTGCAGCTGTTTGCACGGCACTTCCAGGCTTTTAAAATGTGCAGTCCATCACACCCCCATGTATGCTGCCTGAAGTTCCTTGGAAGAAGGGTTGTATACAACCGTAATAAGCAAAATTGTTTCAACCAGGGAATACTGAAACCAGGGAAATGGTATTAGTAAAGCATAAATCTGAATTTCTGCAAGCAGTGAGGGCCAAAGTAGGGTGTGGGGACAATCCACTTCTTTTTATAGCCAGATTTCCTTGTTCACATCTGAAATGAAAGGTGGGGAGTCTATATGTTAAATGAAAATGAAAAACACAGGTAAGAGAAATGAAACCTTGCCCTTCCTGCACTTCTTTGCTGTACTTTGTTACTTTTGGCATTTGTAAGCACTTTTCTTATATGCTGTCTCATTTCACTTATGGAAGCTTGGGCAAGAAGGAAAGTGCTGAGAGCACCAGAGGGTCATGATGTAATTTGGGGGAGGGGCAGGGTGGGGCTTAGCAGGTTCCTCTCATTTTGTGGAAGATCTGAGACAAGTGCTTCATTTTTGAAATTTTTATGTGGCAATCACTGGTGTGAGGGATCCACTATTCCCCGCTGCACTGCTCCCTTCTTTTCCTGGTAGCGTGGGTTGGGAACGCTGGAAATGTCGCTGTTTCAGCTGCAGCTTTTATGCAGGGAGAGAGAAAGAGAGAGAACTTTATTCTACAGAACTGTCAATCTCTCATTATTTTGTAAGCGGTAAAAATTGCGTTAAGCTGTTAACTTCCCCCACAAAAATCATTTTAGAAGGCTGAACTGGAAAATGCTTGCTATGTTGCTTCAAATACAAAAAATAGAAAACTGGTTTCAACTGAACTGAAAAATTCTTGGGTTCCAGCTACTCATATTTGGTTTAATTTCTCTAGTCCTCAGATTCACAGGGACAGATTCCTGCTTACGTCACTCATGACCTTGTATTTATCCAGCTACTAAATAAAAATGTCACTAGTAAGGGACAAAGTTATATGGGCCTGTCTCATGGATCCCAACATGTCAGTAACATGTTGCTATAGTATTCAGGAAAGCATTTCTCATAATAACAATATTTAATATTTAACATAGCATATTCAGAGTGCTTCACGTTCACCATAGTGAGTGGCACAAGTGACATGAGCTGGGAACAGGGGCTTGCGGCTCTCCTGAGGATGGATCTAGCCAGTTTTCTGTTGAAGTCAAAGTGGACCCCCCCCCCCAGTCCTTTTTCACTACCAGAAAAGCTGTTGAGATCCAACCCTTGGATAAGAGAGCGAGTGCTTACTTGACTATCAGTGCAATCCTGTGCACCCTTACTCATTTATAACAACAACAACAACATTCAATTTATATACCACCCTTCAGGACAACATAACACCCACTCAGAGCAGTTTACAAAGTATGTTATTATTATCCTGCTGAGAGGGTGGGGCTGAGAGAGCTCAGGAGAGCTGTGACTGACCCAAGGTCACCCAGCTGGCTTCAAGTGGAGGAGTGGAGAATCAAATCCGGTTTTCCAGATTAGAGTCCCACTGCTCTTAATCACTACACCAAATTGGCCTTCTAAGTCCATTGAAGGCAGAGGTGTAACTCTGCCTAAAGTTACATTGTTTGGCATAGATTCAAGCAAACCTGAACCTCCATTTGCAACTCCCATATTATGCAGTCTGCCTGTTTTGTTATTCAGTGTCTGTTTGCATGCCATTAGAGAGGACCACTAAAGTAACTTTTTCTTAATTTATGACACAGTTGCCAAAAAGGTTGGCCACTACTACCATATATCTCAAGCATTTCCTTAATAATCTCATTATTGCTTCCCCAAATCTACAAGTGAGGGCACTATCCCCATATTGCAGATGCTTCCTGCTTTCTCACAGCATTATCGTGCATTTGTGACCCTTCTTGGGTTTTCCTTGCTGTTCTCTGATCTTTCTCACTCCTGCTTTCCTTCAAAGCTTTGGGGAAGATTAAACTACAGCCTAGATGAGTGCCATGTGGGTAAGAAAATTTAGATTTTTCCACTCACATGGCAGCCATTTTCCTGAACTCTTCCTCTGTGGCTCATTTTAGTTAATACAATGAGTGACATATTACTGTTAGCTTTGAAATTACCTGGCAGAATCCTGGCAACCAGAGATAGAGGCTTTTCTGTAAAGAATTACACAAAGAGTCTAATCCTGTAATCCAAGTCTGCAGGCCGATTGTGCTGTAAATTCATTGGTATTTGTTAATACAGCATGTATACTATGGCTTGTGTAATGGAACTTACACTGGTTGATGTACCCACAGTTCTTACAGATGTTCCTTTGAGGGAGTAGCCAATCCATGTTAGTTTGTTAAATAAGTGTCTTTTGGCTTTCCTTAAAGACTAACAGATTTCTTGCAGTATAAGCAGCCATAGACTAGAGAGCCCATATCAACTAGGTTAAAAGGAGAGATGGATCTCTGCTCACACTGGTCCCAGGTCATGTCTGAAGGCACATGATGTAGCAGCAACCTTACTGATCTAGGTCTGAGTCTGGTGAGTGCCTGGATGGGAGTCCTTTGCAGAACCCCAAGTAAGGCAGAATATAAAGACTATATATATATATATATAGCAAGAGGAAGATGGAGCAGAAAAAAACCTGACCTTTGCCGTGACCAGTTGCCAGACCAATTACTCCTGAGCACTTGGCCATAACACACGGGACAGAAGAAGCTCTGAGGCAGCCCCATGTTTACTTGAACCAAAAGATCATTTGGGCTCTGTCAACACACGCACAGAGTTGGACAGTGCACTGGATTTGTTAACTGCAGTCTGTCTGCAACTTTAATAAACCAGATTTTATCACATCTTTTCATTAAACATGGATAAGATCATACAGGGTTTCTTTCACTGACAAATAATTCAACTTTCCATCTAGCTGGCTTAACTCATAAACGGCTGCATGAAATGTATTGTTTCACTTGTCTGGAAGATAACTAAATTAATCTGGGTGACTGGGTCTTTTATCACTTTGCATCGGATTTTTAATTATATACTTCGGAATAAATGAACATATACGGCTGTTCATTATTAAATATAATAGTCTAACAGAATAAGTTAGTATATCTTTTTGTCTTTTCCTCTTCCCCTATATGTTATGTACTATTTATTAGGTTATAAACCTTCAGGCGGGTCCAAATTCCTTCTAAATAAATTTGTACAGCATTTATTGTTGAAAGTTTAAAACCAATAACAATGACAGTACCCAAATAAAAGAAATTAAACATTTTTCCTCAGTAATGAAGTATTTACAATTGGCAAAGTGCTTTTGGAATAGTTCCATTTCATTGTCGAAGGCTTTCACGGCCGGAGAACGATGGTTGTTGTGGGTTTTCCGGGCTGTATTGCCGTGGTCTTGGCATTGTAGTTCCTGACGTTTCGCCAGCAGCTGTGGCTGGCATCTTCAGAGGTGTAGCACCAAAAGACAGAGATCTCTCAGTGTCACAGTGTGGAAAAGATGTAGGTCATTTGTATCTACTCAGGAGGGGTGGGGTTGAGCTGAGTCATCCTGTAAGAGCTTCCCAGGGTGTGGAATGCTAATGGCGGGAGGCTTCACTGTATCCTGAGGAGGTTCTTTTGCATATGGATTGGTACTGATGTGCTAATCTTCTCTGCAGGGCTATTGTCGGGGATAGAATGTTTTGTTAGCCTGGTGTTTTTCAGAACTGAAAACCATGCTCTGTTCATTCTTAAGGTTTCTTCCTTCCTGTTGAAGTTTTGCTTATGCTTGTGAATTTCAATGGCTTCCCTGTGCAGTCTGACAAAGTAGTTGGAAGTGTTGTCCAGTATTTTGGTGTCCTGGAATAGGATACTGTGCCCTGTTTGCGTTAGGCTATGTTCAGCCACTGCTGATTTTTCAGGTTGTCCAAGTCTGCAGTGTCTTTCATGTTCTTTTATTCTTGTCTGGATGCTACGCTTTGTGGTCCCGATGTAAACTTGTCCACAGCTGCAGGGTATACGGTATACTCCTGCAGAGGTGAGAGGGTCTCTACTGTCTTTTGCTGATCGCAGCATCTGTTGTATTTTTCGGGTGGGTCTGAATACTGCTTGAAGGTTATGCTTTTTCATAAGCTTTCCCATCTGATCAGTAATTCCTTTGATATATGGCAAAAACACTTTTCCTGTAGGAGACTGTTTTTCCTTGGTTGTTTGATTCATCCTGGGTTTGATTGCTCTTCGGATTTCATTTCTGGAGTAGCCATTTGCCTGAAGTGCGTGGTTTAGATGATTAATTTCCTCATTGAGATAGTGTGGCTCACATATCCGTCTTGCACGATCCCCTAATGTTTTCATTATGCCTCTTTTCTGTCGGGGGTGGTGATTGGAGTTTTTGTGTAAGTACCGATCAGTGTGAGTTGGTTTCCTGTAGACCTTGTGACCTAACTGAAAGTTTGCTTTGCGGATGACCAAGGTATCCAGGAATGGGAGTTTTCCCTCGATTTCTTTCTCCATTGTGAATTGTATGTTCAGGTGGATGTTGTTGAGATGATTCAAAAACCCCATCAATTCTTCCTCCCCATGGCTCCAAATGATAAATGTATCATCCACAAACCGGAACCATACACTAGGTTTGTGGGGTGCTGATTCTAGAGCTGTTTTTTCAAAATGTTCCATGTAGAAGTTTGCTATAACTGGGCTGAGAGGGCTCCCCATGGCCACCCCATCCATCTGTTCATAGAATTCATTGTCCCATTGGAAGTAACTGGTTGTCAGACAATGATGGAATAAGGCTGTTACATCCTCTGGGAAAATCTGATTAATAAGTGCAATAGTGTCTTTTACTGGAACCTTGGTAAACAGGGATACAACATCAAAACTGACAAGTATGTCTTGTGGATTGAGTTTCAGAGAACTGATTTTGTTGATGAAATCTGCTGAATCTTTGATGTAAGACGAGGTTTTCCCGATGTGGTCCTGCAGGAGATCTGCCAGATGTCTAGCTAATTCATATGTCGGTGAACCAATGGCACTCACAATGGGTCGGAGTGGGACTGAATCCTTATGTATTTTGGGGAGTCCATATAGTCTAGGTGGCTGTGCTTCAGTCTTGCATAGTTTTCTGTGCGTGTCGGGATGTAGTGAGGAATTCTTGATCAGCGCATTTGTTAGCCTGGTGATTTTGCAAGTGGGATCTCGTTTTAGTTTTTTGTAGGTGGAGGGGTCCAGGAGTTCCTTAATCTTCTTTTTGTATTCCTCTGTTTTCATGAGAACATGAAAGACACTGCAGACTTGGACAACCTGAAAAATCAGCAGTGGCTGAACATAGCCTAACGCAAACAGGGCACAGTATCCTATTCCAGGACACCAAAATACTGGACAACACTTCCAACTACTTTGTCAGACTGCACAGGGAAGCCATTGAAATTCACAAGCATAAGCAAAACTTCAACAGGAAGGAAGAAACCTTAAGAATGAACAGAGCATGGTTTCCAGTTCTGAAAAACACCAGGCTAACAAAACATTCTATCCCCGACAATAGCCCTGCAGAGAAGATTAGCACATCAGTACCAATCCATATGCAAAAGAACCTCCTCAGGATACAGTGAAGCCTCCCGCCATTAGCATTCCACACCCTGGGAAACTCTTACAGGATGACTCAGCTCAACCCCACCCCTCCTGAGTAGATACAAATGACCTACATCTTTTCCACACTGTGACACTGAGAGATCTCTGTCTTTTGGTGCTACACCTCTGAAGATGCCAGCCACAGCTGCTGGCGAAACGTCAGGAACTACAATGCCAAGACCACGGCAATACAGCCTGGAAAACCCACAACAACCACAGTTCCATTTCACTTTGCCCTTTTATTTCACTTATGATGATTATGTGTATTATGATTAATGTCTGATTCATATAAAACAGCTTAGCTGTGCAATTACAACGATCATATAATAATAACATACTTTGTAAACCGCTCTGAGTGGGTATTAAGTTGCCCTGAAGAGCAGTATATAAATCTTCTGCTGCTGCTGCTGTGGTGGTATAATGCCAGAGATCTATGAGCACGTCTTTTGCAGCTTCCATTGCAAAATCTAGACAATATTTCAGGGCTCATGGGACATGAAATGTTCCCATCTCATTACTTCACTATAACAATTCTTTCTAGATCTTCTAAAACCTGCATAGCCAAAATGTGGAGGGGGAGCATGATTGCATTTCCTGATCTTTCCCTAAAACATGTCAGACTAGGGCCTGTGTACATACCAATTTATTTATTCAGACTATTTTTTAACCTTCCTTTCTTTAAACTGGTCTTAAGATTGATTTCAATGATGATAAAAACAGCATACAATTAAAAATCTATAAGAACTAACAGATTTAGTTATCATCAAAGAGTCAAAAGCGCACCTGAAGAAGTTTGCTTACAGAATCTCAGCAATATAGAAGCCTTCCTCACAACCTCAGGAAGGCAATTCCATCGAATCGCTACTGAAAAAACTCTAGATTTAGCTGTGGTCAACCGAATAGTCCTATAGAGGGAATAAATAACCTGTGTTGCTCAAAGGAGTAGCAGTGCCACACATGCTGATATTGGGAAAGGTGGTCCTGCAGGTATGTATGTCATAGTCCATGAAGGATTTTAAAGTAATAACCAAAATAAAAAAGAGTCCAGTAGCACCTTTAAGACTAACCAATTTTATTGTAGGTGCTACTGGACTCTTTTTGATTTTGCTACTACAGACTAAAACGGCTAACTCCTCTGAAAGTAATAACTAGCACCTTATCACCTGTGTCATTGGGAACCCTTCAAAATTCTCTCAGACTGCTTCTGCCTCATTAAAGCTGCTTGGCCCAGTTCATTTGGCTTTCTGTGTACTTTAATACGCATCTTGGGTTGGCAGTTCTGGGTTGGGAAATTCCTGAAGATTTTGGGGGTGAAGCCTGGGATATAAAGCCATAGAGTCCATACTCCAAAACAACCATTTTCTCCAGGGGAACTGATCCCTGTTGTCTAGAGATCAGTTGGAGATTAACCTGGATTCTGGCAACTCTGAGCCACAGTTCAGGAGGAAAGCATGAAACAAACTAAAAAGCAGTTGTCACCACTAACTGAGGATAATAATTCAGGATAACAAGAACTCAAGCTATTATTAGGTAAGGAAGGATATGGATGCAATGCTATACATCTTCAGTGAGGGAGTGGGTGGTGGAATTTTCTAGAAGAGAATCCATTTTTGTAATTAGTGTTAATCACTTTTTTAAATTCTAAAAAGATATACTTTCAGTAGCTGATTATTTGATTAAACTGACCACTTTTTCTGAATTTAAAATGAGCACATTGTATTAAAGATTTTTTTTGTTTTGCATATACCCACAGCTTACCTTTAATCACTCAGTGAAGATCCTTGTGCTGTGGTAACAGCTGCTGCCAAAGCAACATTTTAAAACATCTGCACAATCAGAAGTCAGATGGCCAAACAGAAGTCCAGCTGGGTACAAGCCCTATCTGGCCCTACCCACTTTCTAAAAAACACTTGGCAGTAGGGCTGCTATATGTCCTGGTGGGGGCAAGGGTTCCCCTGCTCTCAGCCTCTGTCCCCCGCTGTCACTCACCTGGCTGGCAGGGGGAAAAGGGCTGGGGAATGGCTCCAGGAGGCAAAAAACCTCCTGGACACAATGATAGCACTTTGTCAGCCTCCCCCATGAGCGCCACTATGCTGGGCGCTGGCACACCTGATCTTGATTCTGGGAAGCTGTCAGGGACAGTGCAGGCTCTTGCTCTGTGGAAGGAGGGGGTATACATCACCCTCGCTCCCTCTCAGTCCACTCGCAGGCCTGCTCAACCTGACAAAGTCCTGGCTGCCTCCCCTTTCAAAGCCCCTGTCCTCCTCACCTCCTCTGGGCTTGTTCTTCCTCCTATTCTTCATTGCTCTCACTCCTACTTCTTCCAGCTTCTCACTCTCTCTAAACTCCTACACAACCCAATGCACCCTGTGGGTGGACTTCCCTTTTATCCCTTCATCTCTTCCCTGCTCCACAGGTCAGCCATGCCCCCCTCCTGCTCTCTATCCACAGCCCTGGCCAACTCAGGCAGTTGCA
Source organism: Eublepharis macularius (assembly GCF_028583425.1). Lineage (NCBI taxonomy): Eukaryota > Metazoa > Chordata > Lepidosauria > Squamata > Eublepharidae > Eublepharis > Eublepharis macularius. The sequence continues at coordinate 84,069,458 of NC_072794.1, read as the reverse complement.
CCTGGGCTTGCTCTGCTGGCTGATTGGGGCAGGTACACCTGTGCCTCCTTGGCTGGCTGCCAAGCTTTTCTTGCAGATTGCCTGAGGTGGTTTCACTTGGGATTGTTCTGCTCCTGGCTTCTCCTGGACCAGGCTACTGCCTTCTAGCTGGCCTGCAGGCTCTGTGCTGCCTTGGCTGCCTCTTCTCCCTGTCTGGTAAGGCTGCTGGCTGACTGCCTTTGATTCCTGCATCTCTTCCCTCGGGTCTACTCCCCTCCTGGGGGTCCGGCCCCCTGCCTTCCCACTAGAGGGTGGGGCTAGCTGGCTTTCACCTGCCTTGCCTGACTGTCTGAGGCTTGGGCGCTTCTTTGCCCTCCTGTGGTGCAGATGCCTCCCTCCCCCCTTCTGTTGTTGGTCTGCTCTGATCCTGGGTGCCAGTTGGGGTGGCGGGGGGGCTGTCCCCCAACTGCCTCCCCTCTCCTTCTCTTGGTAAGTCCGGGAGCTGAGCCTTACCCTGGACACACTTCCTTAAGTGATGTCATTGTGCCCAGTGGTGGGCATGCTCCTGTGGCTTACAGAGACCCAAACTGGTCATGTCTGCTGCCGGACACAATGACATCATTCTGGAAGTGATGTCATTGTGCCCTGCCAGGAGTGCATTCACATTTTGTGTGTGCACAAGAAGAACCTCAAGGTAAGTGCCAGGTCCCCCCACTCCTGTCAGGAAGGTAAGGGGACCTGGCAACTCTACTTGGCAGGCATCAGGTAAGGTGCCATTGGGTGCTGTGGGCTCATGAACTCTATGTTGGGGACCCCTGCAGTAGACCCTCACCATGCATGGGGTCTTCATTCCTGGGATCATGATGAAATCTGCAAATACTGGGAGGTAGGTTTCTGCTGCCTCCTAGTAGCAAAACAACTAACTTTCATGCAAAGTTTAACGATGTAATGTTTCCAGTGATGGTACGGTGGCATTAAATATTAAAGCTAGTACATGGTAATTGATGACTGGAGAACCTTGTCCAGTAGATGTATTTACAATGTTAGAGAAAACTTTAATTGAGGTTCATTGCTGTGGTAGTTCCATGTCCCACCATACGAAGGCACATTCAGATAATAGGTTTACAACAGCATGAAAACTTGGTTTTATCTAGAATAAAATCTAGAAATAAATCTATAAAAGAGAGATTGTTATGGGGTCTATTCTTTGTTCACCCACCCACACCTGTATTTCCATCTAATGCACACAGTGATGTTGGTTATTGTGTTATACTATAATGATATTTATAAGGCCACTTGAATGGTTTGAGAGTGGAAATGTAATTTTACTGTGTCACAAAATGAGATTTGAACCTACCTGACCACTGCGGTTATCTTCAGGGGGCCTTCTTTGGGTACCTTGCTGTTTGAAGCTAGATGGGTGGCAAAAGGCCTTCTCATTCATGACACCAAAATTATGGAACTCCCTCCCCAGGGATTTCTGTCTGTCCCTCCATATCATTGTCTCCCACCAGCAGTTAAAGTCTTATTTGTTTTGTCTGGTATTCCCTCACTGACCCTCCTTCCTGTGTGTGTTTTAACTATGCATATGGTCTAATTGTTTGTATACTTTATATTTTAAAAGTTTGTTTTATTGTTTTTTATTTTTCATCTTGTTGTATCCCACCCCTGGGAGGAAATGGGGAGTGGCGGGGAGAGACGTGGAAAAAGATTTTGCAGAATGTCAATTACAGTGCAACTGGATTCCAGTACAATGCTGGCATGCCAAGCTCCCCCACCCCCATTTCTTCCCAAGGGTTGCTGGCTGTGACATGGAAACCCTATGGGGACCCTAACCTTGGTGGAAAAGCAGCATCAAAATGTTTTAAATAAATATATAAATTTGAACCTTAGTAAGCAAAAAGTGGACATGGATGTTTAAAAAGTCACACAGTGAACCCTGATTAAACTCTTTTTGAATTCATGGGAGGGTAGGGTAAACTGCATACTGACTATATCAGGTATAATGGTCTCTTTCCCCCTTTTTTTGTTACAGCATGAGCCAGGGAATCAGAACTATTTCCTTGTAAAGGCCTCTGACTATAAAATGGCTACCGCTTCTTTGCGTCATGGAGTGACCATCACTGGAGCTATCCTGCTAGTCACAGGAACACTGTGTTTTGCTTGGTGGAGTGATGGTGAGATGGGGGCCACATCGAGCAGTGACCCTAACATCATCCCTCATGCAGAAGCTGAACAAGTTACAAGTTCTTCCTCCTCTAATGCAGTGCTCAGGTCTATCAGCTTCTTCTGTTGTGGGATTGGTGGGCTCCTCCTCCTTTTTGGTCTACTCTGGTCAGCAAATGCTGGAATTGTCTCTCGGCGCTACCAATACCATTTTTCCAGAGACCTTCACTACTTCACTGTTGAACCTCTTGAAAAACAGACTTGCAGGTTAGCAAGATTTGTGCAACAGTGCTTGATAGGGATAACTTAGAGTTATAAGAATAGTTGTTGAATGCTGTAGCATATTGGTCAAATATTTAAACTTTTAGGTTATTACAGCTTAACAATGAGAAAGAGAGAGTGATAGACTTTCAGTGCAATCCTAACCAGATAGTAAAGAGTCCAGTAGCACCTTTAAGACTAACCAAATTTATTGTAGCATAAGCTTTCGAGAACCACAGCTCTCTTCGTCAGATGCATGCTGTGGTTCTCAAAAGCTTATGCTACAATAAAGTTGGTTAGTCTTAAAGGTGCTACTGGACTCTTAACTATTTTTCAACTACAGACTAAGATGGCTAACTGCTCTGGATCCTAACCAGAGTTACTTCAGCCTAAGCCCAAACTGGCCCCTGTGAAGTGCAGCAGCATGCCCACTACTAAGCATGATGATGTCACTTACACAAGTGATGTCATTGTGCCCAGCAGAAGCATGCCTGCTGCATGCTGGCCCAGGAGGTTTTTCATTCTTGGGTCTGTTTCCTGGACCTCCCCCCCCCACTTGCCAGACGAGTGACTGTGGGGGGGCAGAGGCAGGGAACAGGGGAATACTAATGATACTGGAATACGAATGATAGCCCTGCTTTAAATTACTCCTGACATCAGGGATGGTTCAGTGGGGGAAGGAGTAGGCCTTCTGGAGATGGGTGCTTGACTGTAAGGAAATATGGTTGTCAAATATGGGGCTTAATCAGACTCCAACAAAGACAGAGCCATATCTATCTATTGTTATTAAGTTTTCATCCTGCCCTTCCTGTAAGGAATATTGGGCAACTTTGTTTCACGTATCAGGATCTACCTGTCAAGCCATATATCAGGAACTCATTGCATTATACAATCCAGGAAAATTGAACAGCTAGATTATGATGCTGGTATGTAGAACTAGAAACATTTTTTCAGCCCTGTCTAGGACTGACATCTCAGATCTTGATGACAGCTTTTAAAATATGTTTCTTGTACTCAGGAATGTAAACTGTTCTTTCTAGCCTTACCAATAGGGTTTCTAGTAAGTGTTTTTGTGTTATATCTGAAACTATGCAACTGTGTCTACAATATAGATAAAATCCTTCATAACAAAATCACTTTTCATTTGTTCCTTATCCAGAGACACAGGTGTAGTATCTTCTATGACTAGCCTTCTGTTAAGGTGAAATGTAAGGGCCCAGCCACAAGAACTGTTATCCTTGAAAAAGAGGAAGTGAGATGATCAAAGGTTATATGAAAGCTTTACATATACACAAGCCATGTTTGCTTAGCAAAGCACAATGGAAAAGGAACAGCAATATATGAATGGTGGTTATGCACTTCATAATACCAGTGGCAATACAGTAACTTTCATACTGAATGCCCAACAGAATATAAAAAATACCTACTTTATAAATCCAACCAAACTGCAATCACAGACAGCTGTGGGACATGTTTTTTGGGTGTCTTCACACATGATGCTTAAAAACATTTTTGCCTTTCCTGCCTTTGTAGTTACACCATTCTAAGACCATTGAAGTCTGTTTGCTAAACTCTTTTTAGGCTTGCACAGTTGGTGGATAGAATGTACATTAGATTTAGAAATGGTTGTTTTCTACTTTCTGCCTCTTGTTAAGCATTTACACGTGTGCTCAGTGGTGCACATGAAGCCCAGAAATTATTTTAATGTCATATGTGAAAAAGTCCTTTGTGAACTTCTGAAAAGTGATGACATGCTTTTCTTCCTTTTCCCCCAAACCTGGTGTGTGTGTGTGTGTGTGTGTGTGTGTGGCTTCAGAATTCTAATATAACTAGCGAATATTGTTGTCTGTGCCTTTGTAAAACTTTTTAACCAATCAAATGCCTTTTTAAACGCATAAAAATAAGAATTGTATTTTGCTCTTGATTATGTTTCAGCACCTGGGAAGCCAGCACTATTCCTACCTATGAAGAAGCCATGAATTGCCAGCCTGCTGAAAATGCCCCAGACTACATACGGTCTCACAGTATGAAAGAAAACAGGCCACCTGTCTATCAACTGGTAGATGAGAATGACCCATGGCATGACAGCCGCAGACGAAGCTCTTCTGATAGTGCTTTATTCCGGAATATTCTACCAAGGCTAGAGCCAGGATCTTGGAATGAAGCAAGCATTGTCTGTCACACTCCACCACCTAGCTATGAGAGTCTCAGCTCATGTGATGGATGATCTAGGGGTTTGGTTCATCACCACTATATTGGTTTTGAGTGCATTTTATTGCCACCTATCATTTCCCTTAAATTAATTAGTGGCAAGCAGGTGTGGAAAGGGGTAAATGGCTACAAAAATATGAATTACTGCTTTACCTTTTGTAGAAACTGCTGCCTAATGATCAGAGATTAATCTCAGCATTGCTTTCATTAGTGTATGGCTGATGTGTATACAGTAAGCCTCATGTATCTAAATGCCCAGGAGGTGCATCCAAAGTGCACAGATAATTAAAATGTCAGCTGTGTGGGACTTCTGTTTACATAGAGTTATAGTGTTACAGACTTGCAAGGGTAGAATATTGTGAATGTAAGTATCTAGGCTCTGGGTAAATGGCATCTGGAAATGGAGAGTTCTGAACTGTTTGTAGGTAATAAAATGTTTGTCTATCAGTTACATAGATATAAAATGCATTGTGGTATGTTGGTGAAATTGCTTGTTTCCTGCCAAATTTCTTCCAATTTCATTAGAAATTATCAGGTAATGAAATTATTCTGAATGTCGCTTACATTCTATTCCAAATACAAATGCCTGTCTTGAGTATGAAATCTACGCACCAAGCATCTTCACATCCTTTAACACAGTGTTTCTCAAATTAGGGAGTTCACGGGGTACTCCAGGTAGTCTCTTACTCCTTCATAAGCCAGGGCTGATTCATATCGGTCCATCTAATGTGGAAATGGAGCCCTGTGGGGTGGGGAGGGGACAGAATTAGCTTCCCCATTTCAAAGGGCAGGAGCTCATAGAGTCACCACCATCCACATTCACAATAGCTTCCAGATAACCTAGCACTGGCTGGGAAAGGCACTGATTGGTTGCTGGGATCCTGTAGCACAGCCCTGAGAACTTTTAACTATCTGAGTGGTACCTAGTGGCAGTCTTAGTGATTCTGGAGGTCTCAGGCAAAACTTGAAGATGGGGCCTCAGAATCACTTAAACAGCAGGGAGGAGAGTGATAAAAGTAGGATGTTGTTCCCCTGATCACCCTTAAGCTGACGGTTCTCCCCCCAATTCTGCCTGAATCTAGGGCAGTACAGGGGATCAGTGGTGAATCTGCTGGCAGGGGCTTCAGGGCTGTGGTTAGTGCAGCTGGCTGCAGTGTAGGGGGCTCTCTGCAGGGCCTGGGGCACCTGTCTCAAATGCCTTGTGGCCAAGACCACTCCTGGTGGTACCAAGGAGGTATTGTCCTAATACAGTTATCATAGTTCCTTCAGATATAAAATTGAACTTGTTTTCAATCTATTTTCCAATACAAAGGCTATCACTAAACTACTAGAGAGATGCTGTTCTGAATCCATAGACAATAATAGCTAATGGTGGCTTTTAATCCAATACAAGAAATTCAAATTTTGTATAATTGTGGTCTTTTCTTTTTCCTGTGAACAGCTCTGTTTCTCTGGCTTTGCTGGCCTTTCCCCACCCTTAACTTTCCTTACTGTCTCTGGTACAAAGTCTCCTCCAGTCAAGAGATGAGATTTATTAGAACTTAGGGTCAGAATCTTTTGAGCTGTGGCGCTATAGAATCAGCTACCCTCTAAGACCTGACCTTGTATGCTGTGTATAGACAACATAAATGTTTAAATTTGTTGTTAGAGCATAGCTGATGTGGTTTTCACTGTGTTGTTTTGAGAACACTAGGGGACAGAGGTGTTCATGGGGCACACATGGTTTGGCATGCACTTTGTAAAGGGGCAGTCCTACACATGGTGGGTGCTGTTGAGGATGCATGAAATTTTAAAAATCAAAATAGGGTATATGGTCAGGTTGCTGAAATGTGAGAACTGCTATTTTAACATGTCTTTGGTGGCCTATAAAATGTTGCTAGGGGGTCCTGATATTTGGAGAACATTGCAAGGTTTGGGTAGCCCTGCTAAAAATCTGTGGCAGTTTTACCATTGACTTTAGTGGGAGTTGGCCTTCCCACCCTCTTCCATGGACCACACATATCAAATAAAATTGTATTCCAGTATCAGCTTTTGTGACATAGAGCACACTTCTTTAGATGCTATGAATGGATCCTTACTATGCAGTTTAGGAGGTTTGAAACAAACGAAAAACAAGGTCAAGGAGCTATGAGATGAAGCAAGTACAGGATGAAAAGTGATTATGTCACATTAAAAACTGATCAAGCAAAATACAGAAACCATTCCCTAGTTATGCTAAGCTTAATTAACATCCAAATGGATGGGGATTAAAGTTTTGTTATGATGATCACAATAGTAAATAATCCTAAATTCTGGTTCAACTCAGGGGAGGCAGTAGAGTGAAACATTGTGGCTGAATTTACTTGTTGATAGCATTTTTACGTTCCTTCACAGCAGCTCACCACACTAGCATGCATCTACAGCTAACATAACCATTGCCATGCTAGATCAAACCGAGGTCCATGTAGTTGGATATTGTTTTCCAGTGTGGATACCTGTGAGAGGCTTAGAGTCTCTCTACGCGTTACTAAATACCTAGGGACACCCAAGTGAACCTCATTCCACGTGTCCCCCCTCCCACTTTCCATTCACTTGTTTGTACAGTCACACTTCAATTTGCTCCTCATGAATACATCCACACATTTGATACCAGTTCCTTATCTACTACTAAAAGTATCCTAATTTCCTCTACATCCATCCATTGACATACAGATCTTGACACTTTCTCACATCTTAAAGAAATGCAAATTGGTATTTCAAAGCAGCCTACAGTTCTTGTTCTTGCAGCAAAAACAGCTGAATTGGTGCTTTGCCCTCCGGAATCCCTTGCAGATGCAGTCACACAAAGGGAGCTCCCATGAAAGTGGCATTAATGTGCACTGAGCAAGAACAACCTTCATGTGAATTGAGGACTACACATACATCCCTACATACGTAGCAACGTGTAGAGAAACTCTTGGAAGTCAGGCACAGCAGAGGTAGCTGCCCTTTTTGCTTTCTCTCTGCTTGGGCCCTAGGCTCCCAGAGCCTCCTTGCTTGCATTCAAGTATCAGTCCCCAAACATTCAACCAGCCCAGCTTCACTGTATATTACTGGTCAAAGATCGAATCATCATAGTCAAGTTAGAGCCCATGACCGGGTGAATTTGTACTTGTGCAGTAACTTGAAGCAATGGGCCCAAATCTGAGGTCAGTGTTAACCAGTGGAATGCAGTATCATTCATAGCTAAGGTATGTTTCCTTTTTCAATAAGTTCTGTGGGGAACTGTCAGGAAGCAAAATGAGGGTGGTGAGCACAAATGCAAGCAGTGTAACCTTCTCAAGGAAGTGGGTAGATAATGCTAATGAGTTCCTAAGAAGGTTTTGGAGAAGAGATTTCTGAAAGTTAAGGACTTTACGGAGCCACCAATAACACTAAGGCCGCCATCTCCTTGGCTCAAAGCTTTTAATAGTTATCTGTCAAGCAGACACCAGGACACTTGGACTGGGGAATCCATAGTCACTGGGAATTTCCACATTCTTTCCGGATAAAGAATCAGTCACTCTGAAGTTGATGCATTGACATTAATTTGCACTGGAAACCAAATGTTTGTATTTAGGACTTGATCACTCAGAATCAGAGATTTGAAAGAATCTGCCCTCTATGCCTCCTTTAAACCAGCATAGAATCCCATAGACCACTTTGGCATTCTTAGACAGATTATCCTGTTGAATCTGGAGTATAGCATGTCCAAAGCAGAGAAAAGGAGCAAGGTGCACCATATATGAAGCAATTAGGATTTGCAATTTCTCACTTGGAAAAAAGTACAACACACCCAATGGCTTAGGAAAGTGTGTAATTTCCTGCTATTTTATGCCATCCAAAAGTTGTATGTCATATTCTGAATGATTGCAGCTGTTGAGTTTATGGATGGGGCAATATGGTTGCTGTTATAAGTAATTGTCCATGTATAGATGTGATTGTATCACAAAATAAGGACAGAGTCCCCTGGTTAATGTATGCTGTAGCAGATGAAGGATATCCTGTAAAACTCTCATTTCACAGACTGACTCAAAAGCAGTAACGTAGTGGGGATACGAGCTTCAATGTAAGCAAAATATATAACTGAAAAGGAAGCAAATGTTGGAGAGAGAATGTTGGAACTAGTTTTTCTTTTTAAGGATCTGCTCCACTGGTCACCATGGACCTATAACAGGTCACATTGACCAATAATCTTTTGGTTGTTAGATGTTGATGTCTGAGTCAACAGAAGAGTGTGATCTCTAGAGATAAGAACAAAAGCTTGCTGTTTTATATGTAACTAGCAACAATACCTGTTGTGTGAAAAAATACAACGGGCGCTAGAAAACTTATTTGGTGGGCCCCCTCCTGGTGGCAAGGGGGTGCTTGGCAGTGGCCTGGAGGCCAGAGCAAGAGGTCATTGAGGGGAGGCAGGGGGACAAGTACTTAGGCTGTCGATTTGGCGGGCCCCTCCTGGTGGCAAGCAGGCGCTTTGCAGCGGCCTTGAATCCAGAGTCGTCAGCAATGCACCTGCATGAGGATAAAAAGTGATTCATCGCCAATATGGCTTGCCTTTTATATGGTAGGATGATGTATAATGTGCACAAAATGTACAAGTGTAAATTAAATTGTTGTTGAAACTGCTACAAAATGTCAGGAATTCCTGTTGCCCCTAAGAGAACAGGCCCTTAGTCTGAACAAAGGGTAGGATAAAAATAGAGCAGTTAGATACTCACCTTCTATGAAGACTAGGAGTTATATATGAATAACTTATTTTTGTAAGGTTTCTTGTGTTGGCTGGTTATTATGGGGGAGTTATTAAGATTGAATTACATACTCATTCTGAGGTAATAAAGTCTTGTAGCAATGACTTTACTGTTTCGTTTTTATATGGGAATGTATCTTAGATTGTGCTCACATGAAAATCTCCAGCTATTATGTACAAGGAATCCCTTGAGAATGAGCATTTTCTTTGACAAAGTGTTCAGTTTGGAGATTTTCACACTGGATCAATTTCGCGTAAATGGTGTCAGGTTTAGATTGTGTTTAAACCAAAGAGACTCCATTTTAATCTTGTCAGTATATTAAGTGTTTCTTTTGCAGGTGGCAAGCCTTCTGATGAAAGCTTACAGAGAGAAGAGGAATGCTGTGTCTACATATATCTGCCTTTCCGACACCCTTGAGAAACTTTCACTTTCTCACCCTCGGGCCGATTGTTTTGAGAACTGAGGGGGAGGATGGGGCCTGCAGGGAACTGCTATTCTGTACCTCAGCTTTTGCTTGGCATTCGTAACAATTTTCAAGTTCAGCTAAGATCCGTGTATCTTGGAATGTGTACTCTATTGGTTGTTTATCTCCAGTAAAGCCTTTTGAAATCAATGGACGTTTGTCTTATTGCAAGAGGCAGGCTGAGTTGCAACTTTTAGCAAGCCACAGTCTGACATTTTGTTACGAATCATCTCTGTTCCAATGCCTTGGCCGGAGGAGACAGATACCAAGGCTGAGCCCGACAGGGACCCTTTGTTTGATCCATATGTCTCCAGTACAGAAGGAGTGGAACCTACTACAATAACTCAACCCATTCCGGGGGGAACGGAGTCTGGTCCTGCTACAGTGTATCCCCTCGAACCTGACCGAGCTGGCGCCCAGGACATCCGGAGGGACTTGGGAGCTCGACCACAGGCGGTGGCAGAACCCCTGATATCTCTGCCTACACCGAGGCAGTGGGGCTCTAAGCCTAGAGCAACGAGGGAGAGGAGAGCAAGCACGATGTTCTCCAGGTCGCTCATTGACCTGAGACGGACGGTCGGTTCGTCAATGGAGGAAGGACATAGCATTATTTGGGAGCTTCCTAAACAGTCCCGAATGCTGATCGAGGCGTGGGCCAGCAACCAGCCATGGTATATGTGGAATAAAGAATCCGATCAACTGGAAGAATGGGACCCCAGGGGTACCGAGAATACCCAGGACTGGGAGACCACACATCGCGACTGATGAGCTGGGATTATGCCGAAGTTGCTATGTGGATGTGGCAGTGCGAGTCAATTAATCAAAGTTGGCAGCAACTACAGGGCCAAACTCTAGCTGTTGATGCGGGGATTTCAGCAGTAATGGGACTAGCGAAAGGAATCCTTGCTGGGATATTGGAGGAAGGTGAGACTGCCGGGGCCACCGGAATGGGAGAGATTCGACCTTGGTCCTGTGCTACCACCTCCTCTGAGGACTATGTGGATACAGTACAATTCCCGACGGAATTGCCCCAGGAAATTCTGCATGAGGATGTCGATACCTCGGTGCCACTTCACGTACAGAGACTGGAGGATAGAATTGGTACCATGGAAGAGAGCTTGGCCCACGCAGTGCATCTGTTATTGGTGCTAGTTATGGAAGGAAGAGGTGAGGGGCCGCAACAAGGGGCTGGGGAGCGTCCTAGAGCTTCAATGAATCGTGGTGTAGCAGCCCTACAGCAGTTAATGCAGCAACAGTCGGTGCCTGTCCAGAGGGATCCGCCAGTCTTAACGCCGGCACAGGGTCAGGTCCCCCCTTTGAACCGGGAACCGCCGATCTTACTGGAGGATGATCAACAAGGACCGGTGACGCCACCGCCTGACCCTCCACAAGGTCCATCAGATGATTTACCAGAGCATCTCCCACAGGGGCCCCCTCAAGATGATAATCATCACCCGCCAGGACCCCCGAGAGACGGGAACCAGGAGAGACCTCAAGAGCAGCCCCCTCTCCAACCTCAAGAGCAACCTCTTCAACCACGAGAAACACCACTTCAGCCCCAAGAGCAGCCTCCGAGACTCCCGCTACCGCGAGGACAACCACCTCCTCCTCCTCCTCCAAGAAGTCCAGCACCGCAACCATTTCGCCCGCGGCAAGTACCTCAGGGTCCCCCGCAGCTGAGACCTCAGGGTCCCCCGCAGCCAAGGCCTCAACAACCGCCAGTACAACCTATTCCGCGGCAACCAGATGCACAGCCCAGACTGAGGCCAGTGCCTTTACAGTACTACCCATTACCAGCTCCAGCCCCAGTCGCTAGACCTCAGGAGTTGCCGATGGGGTGGATAAAGTTGGAAGCTACGTTTGACGGAGATCCTTCAAAACTAGGATTTTTCTTAGTACAAGCACTTCAGTTTTTCAATCGTTGGGGACATTTGTTTGAAGATGAAGCTAGTCAAATCGAACACCTAGGATCCTGGCTGCAAGGGAAAGTGGCAGAATGGTATGTAACGTTGTATGAATTGGGGGCCCCGGAGTTAGATACCTTGCAAGGCTTGGTAGCAGCTCTCCGAGCACAATATGAGGACCCGTTAGAAGAAGATAGAGCCCGAACGGAATTGCAAACCATTAGGCAAGGCAATCTGTCGGCCAGGGACTATGTTACTAAATTCCGACAGCTAGCGGCCAAATGCCCGAGATGTGAGGAGTCCACAAAAATAATTTTGTTTAAACAAGGCATGAATCCTAAATTGCTGGATCGGGCTCTTATGCAAGACAATCCCCCAACATTATTGGGTTGGATTCAATTGGCATGTGAAGTGGAAAACCGTATGCAGGAAGTACGGCTGGTAGAACAACAGCAGGCAACGGGGCACCGAAGAACCTCGATAATTGTAGGAGGGGGAAGAGGAGCAGGATACGTGGCTAGAGGAGCGAGAGAAGCTAGATGGCGACAAGGACTGTGCTTACATTGTGGCCAAAGTGGCCATTACGCAGCGCAATGTCCACTCAGGCCTGTGCAACGAGCTCTGCTCCAGCCAGTACGTACAACCTCTACCACCCTTCCCCCACTGTACCGCCCAACGCCGGCTCCCCGAACTGCTAGAGGACACAGTGCAACCCGCCGAAATCTTCCTGAGAAAGGATTAGAATTGGAAGAAGTCATGGACTTAGATTCAACCGCTTTAATTGGAGAGGAAGGACCCGAGAGTCCGAGTTCGGGAAACGAGATGGATGTCGTAAGCGGACCCAAACGACAGATCAAACAACAGTCTGTTCCCATAGTGGAAAGACCACGAGGGTCCATTCTGTTCATGCCAGTTACTTTAGTCAACCCAGAGCGGAAAACTCATATTCGTGTACAAGCACTTATTGATTCAGGATGTTCCAGAGATATCATTGCACCCGCTCTGGTCAATGGACTAGCACTTCCCATGAAGGAACTAGAAACACCGGTCATCTTCGAACAAATGGATGGCTCCAACATGAACCCAGTAACCACCGAAACCATACCTGTGATCATGGGAATGGGACAGCATTGGGAGACGAGGTCATTTGTGATTAGCCCTACCGCCAAATACCCTCTAATCTTAGGTAGCCGATGGTTATGGGATCATAACCCAGACATTGACTGGCCGGTCAGGAGCATTACATTTTGGCAAGATGGCAGTACAAATCACCGATGGAACCAAAATTGGGGTACCAATCCTACCCGGATGGAGGAAGCTCTACTAACCCAGGAAGAAATCAACCAAATACCGAAAGAATACAGAGCCTATTTACAAGCCTTCACTGAAGAAGAAGCAAACGCCTTACCTCCTCATAGGAGGACCGATTGTGCAGTAGAAATCCTCCCAGGAGCCACCCTGCCCAAGGGCAGACTATACCCAATGAGTCCTATAGAAAGGGAGGAACTACGCAAATTTATTGATACCAGTTTGGAAAGAGGATTTATCCGACCTGCTAATAGTCCTCATGCAGCCCCAGTACTGTTTGTAAAGAAAAAGGATGGAGGGCTAAGACTGTGTACTGATTTCAGATGACTCAATGCTGTCTCCTCCACGAACACGTATCCAATTCCCCTCATCAGAGATTTGCTCAACGTCGTGGCCCAAGGTAAGATCTTTACAAAATTGGACTTAAAAGATGCTTACTTCCACGTTCGTATAAGAGAGGGGGATGAATGGAAAACCGCCTTCAATATGCCCTTAGGGCAGTATGAATATTTGGTCATGCCTTTTGGCTTGTCTGGAGCTCCTTCGGTTTTCATGTCCATGATCAATGAAGTCTTACATGAATTCCTATATAAAGGGGTGGTCGTTTATCTAGATGATGTGTTAATTTATTCAGAAACGAAAGAAGAACATGTGAAATTAGTTCAACAAGTATTAACCACCCTTATGCACAACAAGCTACCCATCAAATTGTCCAAATGTGCATTTCACAAATCCGAACTCAGTTATTTAGGATACTGCATCTCCAAAGATGGGCTAAAAATGGATCCAGGCAAAATTAAAGCAGTACAAGAATGGCAACCCCCTACTATCCGTAGAGAACTGCAATCCTTTCTGGGGTTTGCCAATTTCTATCGAGAATTTATAGAGAATTTTGCCCAAATAACTCTCCCCCTCACAGAATTACTAAAAACAAAGAACAAAGGGGAGCAAGCCAAGAAACCCACATCCAAATTAATTTGGACTCCAGAATGCCAGTTGGCTTTTAATCTTTTAAAACAGCAATTTGTATCAGAACCAGTCTTGCAGCACCCCGATGAAAATCGCCCATTTATTGTGCAGGCAGACGCCAGCGATACGGCGATAGGGGAAGTCCTATTGCAAAAAGGGAAGACAATAACCTGAAACCTTGTGCTTATCTCTCACACAAGTTCTCAGTCATAGAGAAATTGGAATGCCTGGGAAAAGGAAGCGTTTGCAGTCAAAGCAGCGCTCTCCTCTTGGAGACATTGGTTGGAAGGGGCCCGTCATCCTTTTGAAGTGTGGACAGATCACAAAAATTTAGAAGCCTTACGTAGCCCCAGGAGATTGAATGCCAAACAATTAAGATGGGCTGAATATTTTTCCAAATTCAATTTCACCCTAAAGTTTCTGCCTGGCAAAACTAACTTTTTAGCTGATGCTCTATCGCGCATGCCCCAACTAAAAAGCAAGCGGGAGGAAACAATAGACACAGTATTCTCACCAACGCAACTCGGAGGCGTGGTCACAACGCGCAGTCGCGCAGCACAGCATACTCGAGTGGATCAAGGGTGGAGACAAAAACTGAAAAGCGAAGTGGAGAAGGAGGGGGAGAATATACCCAAAGATAAACTAACTCAATCTGCACAAGGGGAATGGCTTTGGGGCGATCGTTTTTATGTACCCGCTAGCTTAAGAAAAGAAGTGTTGCAGCGTTGTCATGATGCCCCGACTGCTGGCCATTATGGGTATTTGAAAACACTTCATTTAATACAGAGACAATTTTGGTGGCCAGGCTTACGCAAAGATGTCTCCCAGTATGTGGCATCCTGCCCAATTTGTCTCAGCGCCAAAACTAGAAAAGGAAAGCCTCCAGGACTGTTACAACCCCTTGAAACCCCAAGCAGACCTTGGGAAATCATTTCTATGGACTTTATCACTGATCTTCCTCCCTCCAAGAACCACACCTGTATACTAGTTGTAGTGGATTTATTTTCAAAACAAGCCCATTTCATTCCTTGTACCACCATACTGTCGGCAAAGAAATTAGCGGACATTTTTATGAAACATATTGTAAAATTACATTCTTTTCCATCAAAGGTGATATCTGACCGCGGCGGACAATTCGTTGCCAACTTCTGGCGGGAGCTTCTTCAACTTATGGGCGTGGAGCAAGGCCTTGGCTCCGCCCACCATCCACAAACTGACGGACAATCGGAAAAAACTAATCAAATATTAGAACAATTCCTCCGATGCTATATTAATTTTCAACAAGATAACTGGGCTGATTTGTTGCCTTCGGCAGAATTTTCCGATAACAACAGTGTGCATGCCTCTACAGGGGAAACGCCCTTCAAAGTAGTTTATGGCTATGACTTTAAACCTTTTCCTTTTGAAGCTCTCCCCCCTCCAACAGCGCCCAAAGATGTAGCGGAATGGTGGGGAGAGGCTGCGCAGCAATGGACTCTAATTCAAGCAAATCTTGAAAAAGCCAAACAGGATTATAAAAAATACGCCGATCGCCATCGTGTGGCCGAATGGGAATTGCATCCAGGAGATCTTGTTTATCTTTCAACAAAGAACTTAAGAGTGGCTCAAACAAGCCATAAATTGGCTCTCAAATTTTTGGGACCTTTTCCTATTCGCAAAGTAATCAACAAAGTCACTGTAGCACTTGACTTACCAAAAAATTTACGTCAAGTCCATCCTACATTCCACATTAGCTTGTTAAAAAAGGTCCCCCCTACAAATCAATGGCACACCACCACTCCACCAACTTACTTTGATTGATGATCAGGTCCACTATGAAGTGCAAGAAGTTCTGGATTCCAAAATTCAACACAATAAGTTGTTTTACCTCATTAGGTGGAAGGACTTTGACTCTGGACATGATGAGTAGGTGGAATCTATTCATATTCGTGCCCCTAAATTGTTGAAAGCTTTTCATACTCAATATCCTCTTAAACCTGGGGGAGGAGCATTTTAGACGGGGCAGAATGTCAGGTTTAGATTGTGTTTAAACCAAAGAGACTCCATTTTAATCTTGTCAGTATATTAAGTGTTTCTTTTGCAGGTGGCAAGCCTTCTGATGAAAGCTTACAGAGAGAAGAGGAATGTTGTGTCTACATATATCTGCCTTTCCGACACCCTTGAGAAACTTTCACTTTCTCACCGTCGGGCCGATTGTTTTGAGAACTGAGGGGGAGGATGGGGCCTGCAGGGAACTGCTATTCTGTACCTCAGCTTTTGCTTGGCATTAGTAACAATTTTCAAGTTCAGCTAAGATCCGTGTATCTTGGAATGTGTACTCTATTGGTTGTTTATCTCCAGTAAAGCCTTTTGAAATCAATGGACGTTTGTCTTATTGCAAGAGGCAGGCTGAGTTGCAACTTTTAGCAAGCCACAGTCTGACAAATGGCACTCTATCAAAATGAGATGATTAAAGTCATCTATTTATTTATTTATTTATTTTATCGTATTTATATTCCGCCCTCCCTGCAAGCAGGCTCAGGGCGGATAACAACAGTTAAGTGAATAGTTAATAGGACTTTAATTTTGGAATAGATAACCTATGAATATAGCCCAAATCCTTTTTTAAAACACCTGCTCTTTCCTAGCATTTCTTATCCCTCTTCAACTTACATCTGTCAATTACTACACCTTCCTATTTTCCATTTACACTTGCAAAAATACTTTAATATCAGCAGTTTTTCTGTTCATTGTACATATTTCTGTTTCATATTAATCATTAATTTCTATATAAAATTGCAGTTGTTTTCTGACTATTTCTTCATTTTTACACGTTGGCTTAAATTCAGCAGTTAAATCTACATCTCTGTGTTGGGAAAAGAATTTCTGCCTACCATGTAACTATTTAAAGGCAAAAGGATCTTTGCTAGAGAAATGGTATCAAGTCTAAAGCTGCAATAATTAACCATTCACTTAACTGGTGGCTGTTTTCCTACAGTAGGAGATCTAGAAATAATTCACTTCTGGGGAGGAGAATTCCTCTTACAACGTGGTAGAACTGAACCTGTGTAGGCTGCAGCTTTGCTCACAATTAGCTGTGAGCACTGTCTCTATCCTAGTAGAGGCATAGAAAAAATAATAGCCCTTTATGAAGAATTAGTCTGGCCTCTGTGTTTTGTGTGATCAGGTGGAAAGAGGATGGGTGGTACTTTTTTTTCCTGTGAGAGGTTGTGATAGGAGGACTTGAGCTGAAGTTAGAATTTCATTTCTTAAGGAATTATTTTTCTTACTGAATTTGATTGAAATAGGCATCTTCCCCTGAAATTAACTGGATCTTGCAGATGAGAACATAAAGTTGGTGTGCCTAATGGAATATAGACAGTTAACAAAATAAGGGTTTTTTATTTGCTTTCCTTGGTGGAACATACTGAGAGAAGATAAAATTGAAACAGGAAGGGTTTGCTCTTTGAATAAGGCTGTTGCCTTTTTTGGGTTGAGTTTCTGTGTTTCCTAACAAGTTGCGGAAATTCAACAGGTGGAACCATTTGATCTCTGTATTTCCATGGTGAGTAAATCTTCACCAGTTGAATAGTACTATAACAGGAACCGTGTCAGGAAAGAAGTGGCAAATAGGGATGTGCACCAGTGCTTGTGCCAACAACAAAGAACTGAGCAGATATGGCAAATATACAGTAACAGCCACAATCTCTAGGTGTGGGCATTAGTCAGTGACTGCAACCTGAGCATTTAGAAACAGGGTTCCTAGCAGGCTGGAGAAGAAAATGGCCTGTCCCTTTAATAGAGAGACAATGGGATTTTATTTACCTCCCATGTCATGAAAACCTGCAGCTGCCTATATTAATATAATAAACCTCTTTTAAAGGTGCAGGACATTTTTCTCCAGGCCTGTTGGCAACCCTCTCCAGAGCCTTCCACAGTTCACATGTCACCCGTGCAGCATTAGGCATGGCACAGTGGAGCAGAGGGATACCCAACTATTTTCCTCTTCTCCATGGCTTCATGGTGCAGTCATGCACCTCCTGGAATTTTCCCAAACTCAAATCTGCTTTGCTCTGAAGTTTTGGGGGAAATCACAGCAAAGCCTGGATGGCCTCCATAGACATGGAAAAGTTTGTGTTTTCCTGATCCCGCCACCTCAACAGCCATTTCCCCCGTTTCATCTCCCTACTGCAGAGGGTTTTTCTTTCTTTTTTCAGTTGGTGACTTAATAGCATTATATCGATATGTAACAGTATCTGACGAAGGAATCGTTGATTCTCAAAAGCTCATGCCCAGGACATATTGTTAGTTCTACTGAACTCAAATATTGCTGTTCTGTGGCAGACCAACAGGGCTACCCTCCTGAAACTACTCATACACCATTATACTAAATAGCGTTGCCAGCTCCAAGTTGGGAAATTCCTGGAGATCTGGGGAAGTGAAACCTGGAGAAAGAGGGGTTTGGGGAGGGAAAGGACCTTGGCATGGCATAATTCCATGGAGTCCTCCCAAAAGTACCCATTTTCTCCAGGTGAACTGATCTCTGTGGCCTGAAGACCATTTGTAATTCCGGGAGATCTCCAGCCACTACCTGGAGGCTGGCAACCCTAATACTAAAAGATTGATCTAACACTAATAAATCACTGATTAAGAAGAAAAAGTTACCAGGAAAACCTGCTGTGTGGAAGCCCTGTTGCTGCTGCGCTATATTACGAGCCACGCTAGCCACAGGGCTGGAAAACAACCATGTGGAAAACAAGTGGCCTCTGTGGCCATGCTGGATAGTTTTGCATTGACATCTCCAATTGGATTGACTTGGGGGGTCACGTAAGCAGTGAAGCAATCATAAAATGCATTCCCACATACACAGCATCTGTAGGCTGGAGTGGCTTAATCCATAATTTGTGCCATGCTAATTTTGTCCTGTGAATGACTTTAGAATGATCATGATGTATCCTTTGAGTGTAGTTGCTGGGGGAAACCATGTTAATTTAGTTTCTTCTTTTTCTACTGTGCTGATTAAATTTCAGAGAGTTTCTAAAGCTTGAGCAAGGAGGAGGAAAATATCAAGTATATTATGTTTTCTACTAATAAACAATGGAAAGGATTTCACTATGAAGCATCCATTAACATTGCCATTTTTTAAATGGGGAAAGGTTCTTCCTCTTTAAAAGTAGAATAACTTGACATATACACTCATGCTGCAAACCACCAGGCAGTTGCTGCTACCCAACATTTTCATAAAACAAACTAGACAGTGTGATTTCTGATGAGACCATGTGATTTATTTTCCATTTGCTTGTGTTTTATACTTGTGGAAGGAAAACAGCATTGGCTTGGGGCATGGCTGCTTTAATTGCTCATTTAAAAGTAATTTCTGTTTCCACAAACCATTATAAAATCTGTGCAGCTTAAAATTTAGTTTGGTGTGGTGGACATGCACATCTTTTGCATGTCTTCTTCAGAATGCTGGCTATGTTCAACAAGATTTGAAAACAAGGTTGTCATGTTTAAATAACCCTGCTCCTGTGCCCTTAAGAGCAGCTTGCTGTACAAAAACCAAGCATTTCACACTTTCCCCACTATATTTATCTATGAATCACCCACATAATTTCTTTGTACACGGCTTTTGTTAAAGTCATAGGAGCAAGATCAGAAAATAAGCTGGCAAACCACCTGAAAATATGGTGTAATTAGAGTTGCCAAAAAGCTTGAAAAAAATGTCCTATCATTTTAATTGTGTAAATAACATCCCATGGTAAATAACCCTCAGTGAAAGGGAGAGAATATTTTTCTCCAGGTCTTTTGGCAACATTAGCTATAATGATATTGAACAGCAACATCCACAATATAAATCTGTGATGAAGATGATTTTCAATTCATCAGGGTTATTGGAGAACAATATTATAAAAATACATTTAAATATCTAAAAACGCTAAGTAAAACAAACATAGACATTTACACTGAAGACAGACAGCACACTTTAATTACCTATAGCAAGTCACTAAAACGATCAAGACTTAAGGATCAAATTTACTTCTGCATTTGGAGGTGCCTTCAACACTCCCCCCTCCAAAACTTTTGCAAACTCCTCATTTGAAATTCATAAGCATTGTGAACACAGTGGTATCTTCTGTCACATGTTCGATGAATTCTTCCTTCAAATGAAAGAATAGGTTATGTGGGTGTTAGACAATGGATCTGGCAGCTTAAGGAATGCAATTAAGTCCCTGATATTTTTAGCAGGGTTGCAGCCTTTCATTGGCTAAAGGGAAACATTCTGCTCTGAACCTCACACAATATTAGATTATCCTCTTAAAACTATTTCTTGTTTAATCTTTCTTCACACTGCTCTCTTGTCTAACCAACAGAGCAATCTGAAGAACACTGTCCTGGGAGTTAAGCCCCATTCGATAGACCTGAACAGGATTTTCAGTTAGGCCTGCTAAGGACTGCTGTCTAAGGGAAGACCATATTTATAAAGCAAACCAAGGTGCCCACCTTCCAAGTACTCATGGGAAGTAAGCTGCCAGCTTTTCTACTGACCCTGATCCTATGCCTTTGACAGTGGCCTGACATTTAGAAATGAAGGTGGGCTTTTTGCATCACTTAAGCCCCCATGGCGGGGGCTTAATTCTGGAACGTTTGGCTTTTCCTTAAGGACACAGAAAAGGAGCAAGTCCTGTACAAGAAGCCCCCGACAGCAAGAAAAAACATCTTATTTACCCATCTCAAACTTGTCTGAAGAGTTAACTCTCCTTTACTGCCCTGAAATGACATCTGTTCCTCAGAGATAGAATACAGTCTGTATATAAAGCCTGGCAAGTGGAGTGGGTCATAATAATCTTTTAAAAAACCTCTGGGATGCTTACTAGTGATTCTTTAAAGGCAAAATGACTTAATGCTATGATGAGTGAAATTTCTCAGGGGGCTTCCACACAATCCTAGTATGGCTGCAGTTGCAGCAAGACTTTACTCCTGAGTTATTGCTGCAATTACTGTTGAAAACTCTCCTGACACTTTAGGATTTGGAATTCCTCAGTGGTACTACAGCATTACAGCTGACACAATTATCCCAGGAAAATCCACAGGCTTTGTGAGCATACCTGGGGGAAACATGGAAAGGATAGCGTGAAGAGGCCAAGTAATTATCACTTTTCTTCAAGACAGAAATAGCTAGCTGGATGATCCTTATCAAAGGTGACATCCTCCATGCTTCCTTATTGCAAGGGAATATGGACTCACCATTCTCAGCACTCACTATTGAGAGGAAGAAACTAGCCAAGATAATGAAAGGTAATAGCACAAGGACTGATGCAAGCTATTTTGGATGCCACTTTTTGAGCAAATAGGGTTGCCAGGTCCAGGTTGGGAAATTCCTGGAGATCTGCGGAGTAGATCCTGAAGAGGACAGAGTTCGGGGAGGGGAGGGACAACAGCAGAGTATAATATCATAGAGTCCACTCTCCAAAGCAGCCATTTTCTCCAAGGGAATTGATCCCTGTAGCCTGGAGATCAGTTGTAACTCTGGGAGATCTCCAGCCACCACCTGGAGTCTGGCAACCCTATGTCTTTGCACATGGTCATGCAAGAAGCAAGACCCTGTCTGTCAGTCATGCAGCCAGTCTGCAACCAACTCCTGGCTCATGGGTTTCCTGCATTCCATTGGGCTGGAATTTTTGAAGAAAAGCAACAGTTCAACAGATACGGCTGTGCTTGCTTTTGAAACGGGATTAACCTTACAGGAAACAGAAGACAATGACTTTCATGCCTTTACCCTCCCAGTGACTCAGCAAAGTGTGGAATAGATTTAAGATGTATTTATATATGTCTAGAGCTTGCCAAGAGTGCATGCAGAAGGGACGTGATTCAGTTTGCCCTGGCCCTACATTGAAGCAAATGGGACAGGAGACATTACTGATGAGGGCTAAAGGGTCTCAGCCAATTAGGGGAAGACTACAGGAAGCTATTTTCTTACCTTTGCCTTCTCCCCACCAGGCGTTTGAGATAGAGAGGTTCAGGTTCAATAGCACCTTAAAGACCAACTAGATTTCCAAGGTACGAGCTTTTGAGAGTCAAAGCTCTAGGTGTGGTTGTTGGGGCTACTTGAGTGTGACCCTGGTGGCTGGGTGCATATTTACTTTTCTTACTTATATCTCACTCTTTACCCTCCTCTGGCTAGCCTGAACTTGGCTGGAAGCAAAGAGAGATGGCCAGGAAAGGGGAGGAGGGAAAGGTGAGGGGTAGTAAGAGAGATAAGTTTGTTGCTTTTACTTTACCATGGGCAGCATGGAGGGAGAGGGGCAAGAACATCCAGATGCCTTGACTTCATAAGAATTGGCCGATGCATCTTTGAGTACCCCCCACTCATCCTCAGCCCCCCTCCCATCATCACCCTTGTTCCTCCCTTTGTTCCCTGCTGGCCATCATGGATTGGTTTTGCTTCAAACAAATAAGCAGCAACAACAAAACGAGGGGCGGGGGAGGGGGGAGGAAGGAAGAAAGAAGGTGGAGAAGGACAGGGAAGTGGCCAGAGAGGTCTCGGTGGCTCATAGAGATTGCACCTGCCATTTGGGGGCCTCTTTCTCGTCTGTGCAAAGTATCAGGGACAACAAAGAAGCTCACCCCTGGCTGACCTCTGAGCACACAAGGGAAGGACAACAGGGGTGCTTTTTTGGTGTGTGCATGCATGCATGTACGCACACACACACACACAACAAAGAAGTGAAACAAACAGGAAATCTGTTTATATCTAGGACTGTATAGCATTCTCACTCTTGCAAATGAGCAGACAGAATGAAATATCATAGATTGAAGTGAATTGGGGCTGCAGCCCATTGATAGATCTTCTGTGAGGCAGCTTGCTGATACTTTCTGCCCCCCCCCCCCCCATCTTGAATCTGGTGTTTTAAAGGCAGGAAGGCATCACAGGTTGTTAGGATAGTTTTTGCATAACTAATTATTTAATAAGTAGTGGGGAAATGGGGAGTAGGGGAATTAACCTTGGGGAGATTAGCTTTGTTTGGAGCAATCATGAAGTTGATGGGGCCAAGTAATATGGTTACCAGCTACCTGGTGAGGCCTAGAGGTCGACTGATCTCCTGGTTAAGGGAATCAGTTCCCCTGCTTTGGATGGCAGACTCTATGGCATTATACCCTGCTGTGGTTGCCTCCCCAAACCCTTCCCTCCCCATGATCTACCACCCAGTCTCCAGGAATTTCCTAGCCAAGAGTTGGCAACTCTACTGGTATGTTAAAAACTCCAGTTTATTGTTGATCCCTCTCACAGGTCTTATAAAATAGTTATATTTTCATTATAGAGTTGGTTGGGGATGCATCTTATGACTTGGGAAGTTGATCTCCAACCCCCCCTCCCCCAATAGCTGAAGGATGTGCAACGGTGATGGGATTCCTTGCATTTACCTAATTGGAGTAAGAGATAAAGGGGGTGGGGAGTAAGAAAGGAAATCTCAGGACTGTACAATATTTAAAGGGAGCTTGGGAGCTAATTGCAGCCATGCAAAAGGAAGCCCAAGTAGAACACCTCCCAGGTTAGAAGAAGATAGTTACTCAAGTTTATGGGCACAAATTTAGATGGAAGTTATAATGGATCTGAGAAGGATCTCACTGTAAATGATCTTCATAGTCCTACAAGCAGCCTGAACCTCTAATTGAACAGTCTGCTAAAGGAACAATTTTAGCCTGGCACATGAAGGAGGCTACATGGCTAAAATGTAAATGTTAGAAACAAGTGTAAACCTAGTGTCTTGCTACATTAAGAGGCCAATCTGGATCAGTACTTTGGAAAACAATTCCAGGTGAGGCAAACGAAGGCTAAAGAGACATTTAATACGTCCCCAAAGAATGAAACATTGACGGGCTTCTGCATGACTACTGAAGAGTTTTGCTAACAGGGTCTCTGTGTCTCTTTGGGAGACCATGGGGTTGCCAATGAAGAGATCTAGCAGCACTGATCCCCTGTCTCTTTATTAATTATGACTTAAGGTCAAATCTCATGGACTTTGCTGTTTGGTGTCCTGTCTTTCAAACAGCTGCTTGTAGAAGCTGAATTGAGTCAAATTGGAGTATTGAGAGGTTCTGTTTTAGACCTGTTTGGGAAATTAAATAGCAATCAGCATAAGAATAATAAATTAGTATCCAGATCCTGATGGCATACAACTGAGAGTCCTTAGGGAACTCACCTGTGAGACTGTAGATCTACTAACCCAGATATGTAACTTATTGCTGAAACTGGCCACTGTACCAGCAAGATGGATTATGGTTACTGTTACTCTGATTTTAGCAAAAGGTCTGGAGGGGAACCAGGCAAATTAGTAGAAACTGTAATTGAGTATAGGATTATCAAATGCATAGAGGAACAAAGCCTGTTGAGGACAAATCAGTATGGCTTCTGCAAAGGGAAGGCCTACCTCGCCACTAACTTGGAACTATTTGGTAAGTTAACAAGCCTGTAGATGAGGCCAACCTGGTAGGCATTATTTTGGGGCTTTGAGGTTCCCAGCAATGACTCCTGGGTTTGCTTGGTATGGATTCATAAACTGGCTAAACAACAGCAAGCAAAGATGTGGAATAAATGGGTGTGGCCTTATTGGGAATGAGGTGTGCAAATATGGGCACCAGTTTCCAGATGGGACATTTCAGAGCTGTACAAAGTACAGAAGAGGGCAACCAAGTTAGTGGGATAGTTAGCAGGTGGAACACCTGTCCTGCGAGGAAAAGCTGAAGGGCCAGGAACCTTCCCGTTTGGAAAGGAGATGGCAAAATTGGTGGGGGGATGTTAGAATTTTATGATGTTCTGGACGGGATAAAAGAGAGTGGATAGAATCCCTCGTCCCAAAATACTAGAATGTGGGGGCATCCCATGAGGCTGAGTAACAGTAGAATCAGAGCAGACATAAGAGAATATGCCTTTACACGATGAATGATTGAGAGGCAGAACTCACTGCTAGAGGATGTAGTGATGGCCACAACTGTAGCCAGTTTTAAAAGGGGAATAGAGAGATTCAGGTACGATAGGCCTATCAGTGGGTACTAGCCATGGCAACTAAAGGAAGCCTCCAGATACAAGTGCCAAGAGGCTACTTGAAGGGAGGGCCTCGGTCCCTATGCCATAGTTACTGGTTGGCCACTGTTTGGGACAGGATGCTAGACTAGATGGACCTCTGATTGGATATGACAGGACTCCTCATGTTTTTAATAAGGGATATCTCATAATTACTGAGGAGCACACAAAAGAAGGTTAACCTGGGTATTAGTTAGATGGATAGATTGAGATCAAGGGGGATTCAGGGCAATCTCCCTTTCCCCACCACGAAGGGCTGCTTAGCAGGATGGGGTCCCAAGAAGGCATTTCATGGGGAGAGGGGTAGAGCTTGCGAAGAAATAGGAGGATGCTCATAGCATGGTCAAGCTGGCAATGGGAATGGAAGTATGGAAGAGGGCTGCCAAGCAGCCATGCAAATTCATGGGGACAATTAGCTGGTTATGCATGGGGAAGGCCCACCATGGGAAAAATGGAGGAGTCTGCCAGGCTAAAAGATATAGAGGAGTGGCAGGTGCTGCCTCATGCAGCAGCAGGAGCCACCCTCTTGGCCTGCCAGGCCCAGGAAGGCAGAAAGGGAGGGCCTGCTGGGGCCAGGGAGACGCAAAGTGGCAAGTTAGGGCCTTTATGGCCTGAAGAGATGCCAGGTTGCTGAAAGGGGGGGGGCAAGATGCCTGGCTGATAGATGCAAAGTGGGGGCCTCTCTGGCCTGCGGGATGCGAAGTGGCTGAGAGTGATGCATTGTGGGAGGGCGGCTCGGTCGAGGGAGTCAAAAAGTCCCCCCCCAGCCTAGAGAGGTACAAAGTGGCTAAGAGAGATGCAAGATGCGGGACCTGCCTGGTTGAGAGGGGCAAAAAGTGGGGTTTTGAGTGGCCGAGAGAGGCAGCAGAACTGCAGGAGGCAAATTGAGCATGTTGGTACTTGTGGGGCTTCACAATATGACAGATTGGCCATGTGGTGATCTGTGGCAAGTTGGGGGCCTTGTCAGGCCAAGTGACATGATGGATTCACCTGATTGCTATCCAAGGCAGTTTAGGGACTGTTGCCCAAGCGGCAGAGTGGATTGGCCAGATAGCTATCTGGGGCAGTTCGAGGCCTTTCTGACCAAGTGATATGGTGAATCAGCAGCAGCAATCCAAGGCATTCAGGGTAAAAAATTTTCTTTATGTAAGCTATAAACAGTAACCATAAAAGGTTAAAAAAACACAACATTCTTAAAAAAAACACTAGCAATATATATATAAACATAGAATACAATGCATATAAACATAGAATAACAAACAAGACAAGTAACTAGCGATAATAAAGGAAAAATACAATTTAAAAGGATAAAAAAGAAAAAGATTAAAACTAAACTACAAATTGAGTTCTGATTTTCTCCGCAACAAATATAGTTTTCTAAGTCTCACTTATTCTATATTAAACATAAGAGCCCTCTTTTTTCTATTGTTCCTGATTCTTAATCCCTAAATCCAGATATCATTATTATCTATTTCATGTAAAAAGTCTATAAACGGTTTCCATTCAACCAAAAATGTAGATAATGTCTTTTCTCTGATTAGTGAAGTAAGTTTTGCCATTGATGCAAACTCCAAAACTTTGGAGGATGAACTTCTCCAGCCTTTACAAAAGATGACGAACTCTATCTCAGAGGGAGGTAAAATGCCTGAGACATGGAAGGAAGCCAATATAACACTTATACCAAAAGATGGACAAGACTAGACACTGACAAGAAATTATAGGCCAATATCATTATTAAATAACGATTATAAGTTGTTTGTAACGATATTGGCTGGAAGGCTTAAAAGTATTCTCCAGGACATTATTCATGAAGACCAAAGTGGATTTCTACTTAAGAGGCAGCTGAAGGACAATGTAAGAATAGCATTGGATATTCTGGTGTACCTGGAAAAACATAATGAAAAACAAGCTGCTCTGATTTTACTAGATACTGAGAAGACCTTTGAAAACTTGAATTGGAAATTTTTGTTTAAGATCTTGTAAGATTATCTTGGGAGATAATTTTATAAAATGGTCCATCTGGTTCAGGCGCCTTTCCCAATTTACTCCTTTTTTATAGCATCTCCCACTTCTCTTACTGTTATAAGTCCATTCATAATTTGTCTTTGTTGTTCCGTGATCTTAGGTAACTTCTGATTATTAATATATTCATCTATTTTTTCCACTGATACGTCACAACTCTTATACAGATTTGCATAATATTGATATAATGCCTTTTGTATGTCTGAAGTATCTGTTAATACAGTATCTACCTCCTTTTTTATTTTTATTTTATTAATAGAAATAAAAGCCCATAGAAAGGGCAGAAAACAAGAATAAGGAAAAAGTAGACAGTTACAGAACTTAGAACTTAAAAGGAAAAAGAACAATAATACATATTTCATTTCCATTCTTCTCTACAACACTTTTTAAAAGCAAAATTACAGTCCCTCCAAAATTTTCTTTTCCACTACTGCCTCCCAACTACTTGTTTTATATTCCCTCATTATCTTCTTAATGATCAAAACCTCAAATCATCAAGTCACTATTCCTCATTTAGTGCAGGAAGTCAATAAAGGGTTTCCAGTTAGCCAAAAAGATAGACAATGTTTTGTCTCTGATCAACGCTGTAAGTTTCACCATCTCTGCTAACTCTGTCATTTTCATAGTCCAGTCCTCAATTGAAAGTAATTCCGTATTTTTCCATTTCTGTGCATTCAACAGCCTAGCTGCAGTAATCATATATAGAAATAAAATCCCATGCCGATTTCCCAACTGTTTGTCCATTAATCCCAAAAAGGCTTCTGGTTTAAACTGTATGGTAGTTTTTAGTATTTTTTGTATTACCATATGAATCTGGGTCCAAATTTTTTTAGCTTTGCAGCACGTCCACCAGAGATGATAAAATGTTCCTTCTTGTTTCTCACATTTCCAACACTTATTTGACATACCTTTGCTCATTTTGGATAATCTATCAGGAGACACATACCATCGATACATCATTTTATAAAATTTTTCTTTAAGTCTAACACTCAACGTAAATTTAAGCCCCTTTACCCACATATTTTCACATTGGTCCATCCTTATATTATACCCATTTTTTTGCTCATTTTACTATACAATCTTTCACAGGTTCTTCTTCCATTTCAAATTTCAGTAACAACTTACACATCTTGGAAATAACATGTTCATCATTTGAACAAAGCTCTTTCCTGCTCAAAGCCCCATAGATTTTATTATCTAATTTAAATCTTTCTAAAAGCTGAGCATATGCAAACCATTGACATTTATAACCCTTAGCTACTAACTCCTCCCTTGTCTACAATATTGTGAAAATTCTATTAAATCTCCATAAGTCAACCATCCCTGTTTGAAAGTCACCTCCCTTCCGTAGAATGCTTCCTGTGTTGAAATCCAAAGTGGTGTCTTCTGTGTTAGTCTCAATTTATATTTATTCCAGATTCTCAAAATAGCTCTCCTAATATAATGATTTTTTGAAGTCTGCATTGACCTTTACTTCGTCATACCACAAATAGGCATGCCATCCAAATCTCAAGTCATATCCTTCCAACATCAAGATTCTCTTGTTTCTCAAAAGCATCCATTCCTTCATCCACGTTAGATACACTTTCAAGTCTGGTAAACCAAGTCTGCCTCTCTCCTTTGCATCCTGTAGAATTTTATGTTTAACTCTTGTTTTTTTCCTTGTGTATGAATGTTGAAATATCCTTTTGCCACTTCTTAAATGGTGCATCTGAAATTAACACATGTAATGTCTGGAAGAAGAATAACATTCTAGGTAAAACATTCATCGTGATAACTGATATTCTTCCCAACAAGGATAACTGCACTCCATCCCATCTTAACATATCTTTTAAAATTTCTTTCCAAATCTTAACATAATTGTTTTGAAATAGCATACAGTTCATCCCCGTTAGAGTAATACCTAAATATTTTACCTTTTTTTCAACCTTAAATCCTAATACAGTATCTAACTCTTGTATTTTCAATATCATTCTTTTTTCTCTCGCCTTTCTCAGTTTGTATGCCAACCATACGATCCAAGGCATTCAGAAGCTATATGAAGAGGCCTGTCTGGCCAGGGGTTCATTAAAAAAAAACCCAGACATTTGAGAAACGCATTACAAATTATTTTTTCTTTCAGGTGCAGGCATATCATGTAGTCCAGTCAGAGTCCTCATCTCAGGCAATCCCTTTGTGTTCTGGACAAAAAGAAGGGCAGAAGTCAGCACCAGAGGGACCAGTACCTCAGGACGACTGCCCTCTCTCAAGAC
Organism: Eublepharis macularius; assembly: GCF_028583425.1. Lineage (NCBI taxonomy): Eukaryota > Metazoa > Chordata > Lepidosauria > Squamata > Eublepharidae > Eublepharis > Eublepharis macularius. The sequence continues at coordinate 84,040,116 of NC_072794.1, read as the reverse complement.
CTGGTGAAGAAAGGGATGGTGCTGGCCCCATAACACCTCACATTTGCAACACCACTGGATGCTTTCCATTCACATGATTTTTTTTCTTTTTTGTTTTTATGAGGATCTTTTATATTCAGTATAGTCCTCTCTTTTTATGTTGCATTGGATGTTGTTTGCCACATACAAATCTGGCCCAGAATGGAATGAAAAGAGGCATGTCTATGAGGCCCAGACTTTCTCTTGGAGAGTGGAGAGCACTGTAGCACCAGGGACATACAGGACATGTTTGACCCCTAGTCACTGAAGCTGCACTGCAAAAGAGGAAGTGGCTCATCTCTGCCAGATATGAGCTCCATTTTCCCATAAGAGCAAGATTAGGGTCAAGTAGCACCTAAGGGTTCACTAAGAAACCACAGATATTTAGGAACGGGTAGGTACTAGGGGCAGACTAGCTCTTTAGGCTCCTGCTGGGTGGCTGCCCTGTGGAGCTGAGGGTGGTCAGAAACACAAATCGCAAATAAGGCTATGTCCATAGTATGTAGAAAACCAACAGGTTCCCTTTAAAGAATGTAATTAAGTTATATGTTCAGGCTCCAGACTGATAGCCTTCAACCAATGTGATGCAGGAATGTTTGTATGAAAAATAGAGAATTGACAGCTTTTAAAGCATATTATTATATGGCCCATGAAGAAGAACCCTGAAACGGGCTGAACAAATAGCTGGCAGGCCCTTTGGCCATTTTTCCTTTTGGACCACAGACTTCACTTGATGTGGGATATTCCATCGCTGTACCTTTATACCTGCAAAAAAAAAGAGAAAAAGAGAACTGATTTAACTATTTGGACCATACTCTTAAGCAACACTTACCATCAATAATTTTTCCCTTTTGGATCACAGTCTATACTTGATGTGGGATATTCCATCACTGTATCTTTATGCCTGCAAAAAAAGAGAAAAGGAGAACTGATTTAACTATTTGGACTATACTGTTAAGCAACCCTTACCTTCAATATGGTCTGTCAGGAGCTGGTTGTTGGAACCTGTAAAAAGGAAATATCATACAGAAAATATTGAAAAGATGGCAATGCTTACCTTCAATATGATCTGTTAATAGTTGGTTGTTAAAAATAGTTTACACTATGAAAGTGATATACAGATTTGCACATATATTGTAATTTGCACATATAGCACTTGTACTTTGTTTATATAAAATCTATAAATCATATATTGAGTACTTGTTGCAGTCTTTGGTGGAGGTTTCTCCTGGTGGTCAGAAACAAGCAGAGCCATCCGCAGTTCTGCCAGCGGGCCAAAGCTGCTTGGCTCAGGCTCTTTCGTGGCAACTGTGATTGTTGTCGCCAGCTGGCAAGCTGTTGCTACTGAAAGGTCTGAGAAAAGTGGCCCCTGCAGTGCTGCTTAGATTGGCTTCTCTTCGTGGACTATTTGAACTTACCAGTGAGCTCCCATAGTACTGGAGCAGCTAATCCCTTTCTTCCGCACAGCTTCATAGCTCATCTGGGTTGGCTGCCTCTCATCAGGTAATCTTGTTCATTAAAAGGGGAATGTTTTCCCTGAGTAACAGTAATTAATATGATGGTCTTGGAAATAAGAACCTAAAAATATAAATGGTTAGGAGTGTTGGGGGGAAAAGGTTAAAAAATAGCTTTTCTTCAGAGGTGCAATGGATCTTGAATCAATAGAGAGTCAGCACACGAGTTTAGCTTTTAAAAAACATTTAATTCTAAAGGAAAAGGGTCACAGGATTGCTACAAAACAAGAAAGCCTGGAGCTACATTTTCCCCTACTGTTTACAACTCTGGGATAACAGAATGGAGAATCTTCTTCTTCCTCCTTCTTCTTGACCCTGAAAGAAAGTCACCTGACCTGTTGACCAATAACAGTTTACAAACACTGTCAAGTTTCCCAGGCTTGCAGAGTACTGGCTTTGAGCCAGGTTCCCTTTCCAGGTCAATCTAAACAATAGCATGGTAGGTAAACACATTAACCCCATAATGACTGAATCTCAGACCTTGTAACACACATATATTCCAACACCCCTTCTCAAGGTCTAGCATGGAAGTCATTATGCATTCATATCTAACAAACATCATTTAACTTTTGTCTCAGCATTAGGATCAAACATATTCAACATTTCACAAAGATACTCAAACTTAGTTTTAGATAGTGGTTTAGTCAGGATATCAGCCACCATTTCTTCTGTACGACAATGTTCAATTTCTATTCGTCCCTTCTGGTACATATCTTTCACAAGTTCACATTTAAGTCCAATAGATCTGCTTCTTGCTTTGGTACTTTCTCCTTGGCATATGGTAATACACGCTTGATTATCCTCAAACATAACTACAGGTATAGGTTCATTTATTCCAAAGTCTTTTAGCAGGTTGAAGATCCATTCTAGTTCACTGCAGGCACTTGCTGCTGACACACATTCAGCTTCTGCTGTAGATTGTGCTACAATGGTTTGTTTCCTACTAGTCCAGTCTATCAGTCCATCTCCATAAAAGAATAGATATCCGCTGGTTGATCTGTAGTAGTCACTTGATTCTTCTCCCAATTGGCGTCCATATATCCAACCAGTCTTGGTCTCTCAGATGGCGAGATTCTCAGCTTTAGGTCTGCTGTTCCTTTCAGGTATCTTGCTAGTTTCTTTATCGCGTTCCAGTCATGATGATTAGGAGAACTTACTTTTCTGCATAAGATGCTAACAGCTACTGCTATATCAGGTCTTGTGGTTTTGCTCAAGTACAGAAGTTTTCCAACTGCTTCTCTGCATTCACCAACATTCCTAAGTGGTTGTCCGTCTCTTTCTCTCAGGTAATCAGGTTCAAGTGGTATACATGTCGCATTGCAGTTTTTCATGCCAATAGATTCTATAAAGTCCAATGTTTTTCTTTTCTGACTTAGGAGAAAAGTTCCATCTTCAAGTCTTTCTAGCTGTATTCCAAGGTAATGTTGTGCATCTCCAAGTTGCTTCACTTCTATCTCTTTGTTCAGTCCATCAACTATGTCTTTGATGTCTTGTCTGTCTTGGCAAGATATTATCAAGTCATCAACATAAATAAGAATGTACTGGTATTGTCCATTTTTAACTTTGGTGTACAGACATGGTTCAGCTTTTCCTTGCTTGAATCCTTGCTTTTGTAGTAGCCCTGATATTTTGTCATACCAGGCTTTTGCTGCTTGCTTTAAGCCATATAGACCTTTGTTGAGCTTGTACACATGATCTTCCATTCCCTTGATCTGGAATCCTTCAGGTTGCTCCATATAGATTTCCTCAGATAATTCTCCATTGAGAAAGGCTGTCTTTATATCCAGATGCGCCACTATCATGTTTCTTGATGCTGCAACACTGAGTAGTGTCCTGAACATTGCATGGTTGATAACTGGTGCAAAAGTCTCAAAGTAGTCAGTTCCATATTCCTGGGAGAATCCTTTAGCTACTAAACGTGCTTTGTATTTCTCAACAGTCCCATCAGCACTGGGACTTCCTAAATCCACCTAGGGTTTCTGCACAAAACATCTTTGCTGGTATAGTTGCATGAAAAGTCCACTAGATGGCAAACTGCTCCCAGCATTTTTGTTTTTACAATTTTGAAAACGGGGGAGGGAGGGAATATTAATCACCACTGAGAAGAAAAACCAAGCAACCCAGAGGACTTGTGAATATATTTATCCTTGGGGGTGGATCCATTTGTGTATATAAATTGCTGATTTGCCTGCTCAAGGGTCCATTTCAGACATGCTTACTTGAGACAATGAAATCCGGATATGATGGCACTGACTTTTGAATAAGTATGTACGGGTTTGAATTTTGAGATACTTCCTGTCATGTAGGAAATGGTCTTTGAACAACAGTAGTACATTATGTAAAATCTAAGAGGAGGCAAGCTAAGAATGAAGATTCTCCATTTTAAGAATTTGAAGAGCTTTTAAGAGTGAGAAGGAAAATCCTTTGGGCTGCTTAATCTGGAAGGAAACTAATGGGCAGATTTAGGACTGTGAAAATGTTCTGCAACAACATAAAAGCTGTTGGACATATGGAGGGAAACCTCTATCCTGTACCTGTGCTTTAACAAAGCTAGCTAAATGATGACACATTTGTAAAAATGTAATTAGTAGAGTTGCCAACTCTGGGTTAGGAAATTCCTGGAGATTCCTGGAAAGAGAGTGTTTTGGGGAGCAGAGAGACCTTATTGGGGTATAATGCCATAGAGTCCAACCTCCAAAGCAGCTATTTTCCCCCCAGGATAACTGATCTCTGTATTCTGGAGATCAAATGAGATTCTGGGAGATCTCCAGGCCCCATCTGGAGGATTGCAACCTGTTAGTGAGAAGGTCTCTTGAGGAGTGGTGATTATAATTTACTAGTGCACCAGCCATGACTCGGAGGGGCTGCATTTTTTTTCTCCAACAGAAGTCAACTGGAGATATTTGCTTCTTTGGAAGAAAATAAAGCAGATGCAATATACCTGAGGTAAAAACCTGCTGTAAGTGGTTAGAGTACCACATTTATTTATTTATTTATTTATTTATTTATTTATTTATTTATTTATTTATTTATTTATTTATTTATTTATTTAATGTCATTTATAATCCACCTTTCTCACTGAGACTCAAGGCGGATTACGTAGTGTGAGATTAGTACAATCAGTATCAAGGACATTTACATACAGTGTCAAGGACATTTACATAAACAATGTCACAGGATAAATAAATACAGTTTACACAGACATAGCATTTGCAAAGATCCAATACAGAGATGAAGAATTGCTGAAACAGAACATAATCAATTCTAGGACTGACATTAGACAACATGAAGCACAGGGAGTATATAGGTCCGGAGTACAAATTTAAAGCAACAGATAATATGTAACTGATCTTGTGAGGCTTCCTCTCCACCCTCCAGCTACTTTCCACAGTAATGATTCTGTCTCCAAAACCTGGGGACATTGCCAATGTTATCAAACACAGAGAAGACCTTATTGTCCAACAATAGAGACAAGAGGTCAATTTTCCAACCAGAGAGCCACATTAAACTTTATGAAAAGGACTGAAATGTGGAGAAGGCTGTACTCATTTGCTCTGCCAAGACATCTTTATATTTCTCTAATTTGCCACTCAGGCACTGAAACCTGGGAGTGGGTCCTAAGATCTCCCTCCCTTATCCACACCCCCTTGGCAAGGCGTTCTCAGCTGTTGCTCTGCCTAAGCCCAGGGGGAAGGTTATAGCCAAGCATATCAGGGCAGTGTTACTCGAGTGTGAATTTAAGGATCTTGTTTGCATTCATTACAAACCCATTAAAAACTGGCTGGCTCAGACCTGCGCAAGTCTGGTCTGAAGAAACAACCGACTCCCAACTCTTTGCTGCCTCTGGAACAGAGTACCTGAGAGTGGAGTCTGGTATCTGGGCTTGGGACAGGTGAAGGATTCCCTTTATTTATTTATTTATTTATTTAAAAAACCCTCCCCAGCCCAGCCTTCTTCCATGAACTTGATTACACAGGTATTGGCCTGAATTTTCATTTCTCTTCCTGAAGTGTGTGGATTTAAATGGCTGAAGAGAAAACGTTTCGCCATGGGCTCATTGTTCTGGGCTTCTTTCTGGTGATGATTGGCATGTTCATTATGAGTGTGGACAAGCCCCAGATCTACATCACCTTCTGTACTCTGGGGATCTTGGTCATAGCAGTGGGGATCACTTGGAGCATGTGTCAGTGCTACCCGAAGGTAGGGGGTCTTCTTATTTTTTTAAAAGATATATAAATGTGCTTTCATCAGCTGCATCTTTTAAGCTTCTTCTCTGAGCCCTTGGAAATGGCTGCAGGCACTAAATGTTTTCCATTTTGTACAAGAGACCGTTTACTTGTTGAGAAGTACACAAGGGTATTTATTTATGAAGCAGGAGATACCAGTTCCAGTATTTGCAGGCCAGATTAATTACTTGGTATGTCAACTTCCATACAGTTACCAGAAGAATAACAATACTTTCAAGTACTAAAGATCTCAGAGTAGAAATTAGTAGTAGCACTAGCAAATGATTCAGTGGGAACTTTGAAAAGATTCATTTTTCAGAGACTGGGGTTATGATGACTTGAATTCTCCTCTGGGAAGTCTACTGTTTGGACAAACAACCCCAAATGCTTTTTGAAACAAAAACTATTTCATACATTTCTTTTCTGTCTCTTTCTCCAGGGAGTCCAAATCCTATTTGATCCTCATAGCATTTTGAGGGGAATTAGACTGAAGAGAGTCATTTTGCCTAACCTTACCTAAAGTGCTGAGGGTGAAACTGTACATTATATGGGAGATCCATGATAGGATATTCAGCATTTTCTTTGTCAATTAAATTCAGCAGCCAATTTGAAGTGGAGGAGAAGGAAAAGAAGACATTAAACTGATTCCCTTCATGTTTACAAACTACCTGATGAAACAAAAAGACAGCTATCCCATGGAAGAAGCACTTTTGATCAGGAAAACAACAGTGGGAGAGGAGGAGGGTTCAGAGAGCTTTTAACTGATTTTTCAGTGCAACCCTTGCAGAGTTACTCCAGTCTAAGTCTATAGAAGTCAATGGGCTTAGATTGGAGTCTAAGCCCAGTCTAAGGGGACTGCATAGGATTGCACTGCTTTATCTTTTAGTAAGCTCTCTGATGGTTGTTTTAAGAATTTGATTTAGATATTGAAAGGTTTTATGTCATACTAGCTTGATGCCTGTGCTTCGCTATGGTATTTAAATCCAGTTATAATATTTATGGGTAAGTAATGTTTTTTGTTTGGGGAGGGGGGGAGAGGGTTGAGTTGGTTTTGTAGTATAATAGCATAGCACTGGAGCTTCACAAAAGTGTTTGAATAAAGTGAAGAATGTCGATGCCTAAAACTGATGATGTGAATTTTGAAATGTAGCATTTATTGAAGAGATTTTTAAAAGGAAAAGATTGTAGTGCAAGAAATAAAGTGAAAAATATGTACAACCTTATTTTTCTACTGAAGGACCTCTTTGTAGACCTCATTGGTGGTTTCCCCCCACTTTGGAGCCCCCACTTTGAGGAGAAGCTTGTGGGCTGGGAAGCCAGGAGGGTTGAGCATGTTGAGAAACTCCACAAGGTAGTGGACCACATCATCCATTTTCACCACTGAGTCCACAGATCTGAACTCCATTTCTACCCCTTCGAGGGAGTTAAGTTGTGTTTCATTAATGATGGCAGCCCTGTCATTCTTGGGAGACAGACTCTTGGGAGTCAGAGTAGCACACTTGCACAGCCTGTCGATGGACTTCTTCATGATAGTGACGATATCAGGGTATATCGTGGCTGTTAGGTCTGCTAGACTCATCACTACTGTACCCAGGCCTGCAGGGATGGTCACCTTTCCCTTGGACTCAAAACTTGCTGGTACTTGCCCACTGCTGCTCAGTGCACTGCAGGAGTATGATGTGCATATTTCTTTGCCGCATCTCTAAGTTGCTTCCTCCTTTTAGCATCGGTATATCTTGCACAACGTCTGCCAGGAGGCTTCTTGGGGGCAGTAAGAGGTGATGGCTGCAAAAGGTGTGAGGTGGAGTTGGACTGAGGGAGGGGTGGTATGGTGGGCCCTTCGGCAGGTTCATGTGAGAGGTTTGCATTGAAATGACCCCTAGAAAGGTCATGCACCATCTCCCCATGAACATTTTAAAACTCAGCTGCCATACTGACTTTTATATAAAATCCCTTTTCAGGAGTCTTGTACTGTCTTTCTTCAACTGTCTGCAGTTTCCTTGATATAATTTTTACCTCAGAATGCAGTTCCGCAGCTGACCCATCAGCCTGCCAGCCACACAGGAAAGCCAGGCAAACCTAGAGGGGAGGTGTATTTTTTACCTCAGGACACGTTCAATGACTGGGACATCATTGAGAGTACTGCATGTGTCCTGCCTGCTGTTTAGAATGTTGGGCTGATGGCCAATCAAGGCCGCATATGCAAATGACCTCAGGGCAGAGTGGCTGAGTTGGCAGTTGGTGGGGGGAGGGGGATGAACAGCCTGCCAGCCGCACAGGGAAGCTGTATCCCTATGAGAAAACACATTTGACCCCTTTTTACCCCCTTAGGGGGTGAATTTCTCAAAATCCCTTCTTAGTGAGCCCCTACATCATGAAAGGAACGTCCTCCCCAAATTTTTTTTTTAATAAATTTTTTTTTATTTTTCATAACTACAAAACACTACACCAGACTATCACAAGGAAAGGGGAGAGGGAAAGGACAAAGGGGGGTGGAAAAAGAAAAAGGGGGGGGAATGAACTACAAACACTAAACACTACACTTCAATGTTTCCCTTCATACTGTCATAATACAAAAATAGCTCCATAGAATAATGATGGAGTGGTTAATCATACAGAAAATAAACATTTCAAATTCTGATTAAACTTTCCTCCCCCTTCTAGGTCCCGGACGCAATTCTCTCTGTGCAACTGCTGTTGCGATGCTCTCCTCCCCCCCCCCTCCGGCTCCTCCTTTTCTTCGTTCTTGGTGCAGCAGAGTTCTGGGTTTTTATTCTCAAAATCCTTTAGTTGATCTTCTGATAATATCTTATAGGCCTGATCTTTATATCTGAACCATATTCCTTCCGGGAATAACCATTTGTACTTTATTCCATGGTCCCTCAGAAGAGCTGCAAACTTTTTATATTTAAAACGCCGTTTCCGGACTAGAAATGGAACGTCCTTCAAAATCTTGACTTTCAAACCCATAAAGTCCAAATCCGCATTGTATGAGTTATATAGGATGGTGTCCCGAATCTTTTTAGTTGAAAAGTCAATAATGATCTCACGAGGCAACTGTCGCTTTGTTGCATATTTTGAAGAAGCCCGACGGACCTCCAAAATGGCGCTTTTAACCTCTTCTTTAGTCGTCCTCGCGGGTGTCGCCAGTAGTTCCGAGACCAAATCCCACAGATCCTCATTTTCCTCCTCTTTCACGTTTTGGAGACGCAAAATTGTCTGCGTTCGTTCCACCTGTAGCCCGATCAGTTGGTTCTCCACCAACTTCAGCTCCTTTTTTGTAGCCTTCACAAGTGACGCACTTTCCAGAGCAGACTTTTCTGCCCCCCCCCCGCTGCTGCCTTAATGGTTTTCACCTCGCTTTCAATTAAGCCCACCCTTTGATCAGTTTCGTTCAGCTTGTCAACAAAGGGTTTTATGGCTTCCACCACCGCCCTGCGCACCAACTCTTCGAGCGACTCCCCTTTCTGCAAGGTGGCCGAGATTGACTTACCGAGAGTGGGACTTTGCTTCTTTGCTGCCATTTTGGGGGGGGGGCAACAAAATTCTGGAACTCCACGAAGGGGAAGAGCGAGTCTTCTTCAGATCAACCTCTCCTTCACAAACGCTTGTAGAACAGAAGGGATTCGCTTGTTTACAGGCTTCCGCCTGTTTCTTTTACTTGCCGTTTCTCGTTGCCCGGCGGCACTCGAGGCGCCGCGCACATCTGCCGGCCTCCATAGGGACAAACGGGCAATTCCCCCCCCGCATTGATTTCGGGGAGTTCTTCCCGCCGCGTCCCGGACCCTGGCTCCCTCCCTGGGAGTCCTGGGGGCTAATCCTTACGGATCAGCCGCCCGGTCAGGGTGCCCGGTCGTTTCCTCCCGGACCAGCCGAGAGGAGCGTCCGGCATGGCTGAGAAAATGAAACCGAATCCACGTCCTCCCCAAATTTCACGCTTCTAGGTCCAGGGGTTTGGGCCGGGCATTGATGAGTCAGTCAGGACACTTGTCTTTATATATATAGATAGCTTGTATTGAAACATTGTTGAAGCCCCTTTGATCTGTAAAGCAAAAGCAGGATAAAAATGCCTTTAATAAGTAAACAAATGGGGAAAGTTTAAACATCTCTTTCCCCTTGCCACTGCTCTGTTCAGAATAGAACCTCCTCTCTGTGTCTGCATTTCATTAAAAATGAAACATGAAGAGATCCAGTCATGGTTCTGCCATGTAATATGTAGTTTAGCCTGAGAGGGATTCTGAGCCAGTTTGGGATAGTGATTAAGAGCACGGGACTCTAATCTGGAGAACCGGGTTTGATTCCCTACTCCTCCACTTGAAGCCAGCTGGGTAACCTTGGGTCAGTCACAGCTTCTAGGAGCTCTCTCAGCCCCACCCACCTCACAGGGTGATTATTGTTGTGGGGATAATAATGACATACTTTGTAAACCACTCTGAGTGGGCATTAAGTTGTCCTGAAGGGCAGTATATAAATCAAATTTTGTTGTTGTTGAGTTTTGGTTTCCTCAACATGCTAAGCCCAGCATTCTAGGCACACCTGTACAGTGGCACTGAATGCAAATTAGATATGATGGAGGCAAATATCCATGTTAGCATCAAAGTGTTACCAAATTCCTATAAAGTGAGAAAGGAGATGGGTGGTGGTGGTGGTGGGAGTTAAAGCACAATATGGGGGGATAGTGGTACTGACACCCCCTTCATCAGTAGTTTCTCTCAAAATGGCCTATATCCAGCCATTTTTCTCCTGGTAGGGTTTCAAGACTGGAAGTAAATTCTACTATGAGAAAAACTGCTGGGGAGAGGCTGTTGCGGGGAGAGGACAAGTGTGAGATGGTTATCACATCCTTCTCCCATGTTGGGTTTTCATTTGTCCCCAAGCACTTTAAAGGAAGTTGGCATGGCCCACACATGGGATGTGATGTTTGGCCCTCAACAATTTATTTAGTGAAGGGTAATTGTTTCAGCTCTGTATTTAGATTGATGCTTTCCCCCAAATTTCTGTAATCGATATCCTATTGTATTGTTTATTGAATGTACCAGCTGTTGTTTATATTGACTTGTAGTTCAGTGTAGCGCAGTGATGCTTATATCAGTACTGAATTGTCCTGTTGCAGTCCTGATTAATGAGAAGAAAAGCTGGTAAAACTATGGTATCTAAGATGCCAAGTACGAGTCACAAGTATTGGATCAAACACAACTAACACCTGCCTAGTGAGGAGATTCTGCTGGAGGAGCATCTTATACATACATTAAATCCATGTTAAAGTGAATGTTTTCAGGAAAATGTAGTTATTTGCGCATATTCAGATATTTGCATACCTAAGGAGAGAAACAGGTAGAAAAATTTCTCCTTTTCAGTGAAGTCTCCTCCCCCACTTTTCCGTCTAGATCAGAGTTGTTTCTGTTGACACAGAATTGGAGAAGTTCCTTGCAAAGAGTCCTGCTGCTTCATCTGTTGAAAATGAGATTCTGGGGAAGAACAGGTACGCTGGGGAACCGAGCCTATAAGCTTCAACTCAACAGTTTGTAATCTCATGTTTAATTAGAATCCTAACTGGTACACAATATAATCTGTGTTGCTCAGCGGACAAGGTCAGTGTCTGGAAATACTGGCACAAGACAGTGAAATGCAAAAATACGTTATCTATTTCAAACAAACCAATCAGGAAGAAAAGAAGCATCTTCAGAAAAATATAGGATGTAAAAAAATAATCCCTTTAAAAAGTGAGACAGAATTCAAGACCGATGTGCAAGACAGTGAAAAGCTGATGTAGCTCTCTGGTGTCCTTTTAGTGTTCAGCCTTAATATAACAATTCAACCAGAAAACAAATGTGGATGTACAGCTTACCCTACATTGGCTGCAGCAACAGCTGCTCCTTCATCCTCAGCTGGTCTGCAGTTTGCAAAAGCCAGCCAAAGACAGCCAGTTAAGATAAAAATACAATTATTGAAGAGCATCTTCTCTGTCACTCAGCTCCTATTAGAGCCATGGCTCCCTTTCCTCAAACACAACCTCAAACAGCCAGCTGCCAAGAAGGCACATTTTAATGAGCCCAGGTTAGCAACTATTTCTAACATTAAGATCTGGACAGGAAAATTGCGAATTAGCCCAGCTCCAGATCCATATATGAGTTATCCATTAATCTCTCTTAAATTACTGCTTCACAATAGTGCTAGTTTCACAACTCTCCTAACACAATCTTATGCACATTTACTCTGAGTTAAGTCCCACCATGTTTAATGGGGATCACTCCCTGGTAAGCATCCAGAAGATTGCAGTAAGTCACAGATTACTTTGTCTACCCTGCATGTCTAGGAGAGTGTAGTCTGGCCCTAGGGTATGGCACATGATACAACAGCCTTGCTGAAACAGACTCTGGAAGAGAGACCTCTTGGGAACTGTATGGATACTGCCTTGAGTTCCATGGGAGAAAGGTAGGCTATAAATGTAATTTAACAAATAGTCAGCATGCTTGTAACTTCTAGATGAGCTACTGTTTATAGATGTGTATTGAATAATCGGGTGCCACACATGCAGCCGACATCAGTAACCTTTGCCTTTCCTGCTCTTGCTATTGCTTGAATGCCCACCCCAAAGTGCTCCTAGACTACTGCCAGGGTACAAAGCATGCAGAGTTCAATCTAGGTGGGAAAAAGGAAACCTCAAGATTATTGGAGTGGACGGCAGCACTCCAGTTACATATCTATAATGTAATGTTCTGTAGGTGTCCTGTTGTCAGATGGGCTCCTTACACCAAGGGACAGTTGCTTCTTATCAATATTAAAATGAGAACAGGCAAAACTAGGCATGGCACACAGTTGCACCCCCAATTACCATAAGCAACCTCAGGATGTTATAGGTTTGAGCAGAGAAAGGGAAAGGGAAAGGGGAAAAGATCTACTGTGGCTACTGTTTTGCTGAAAAATTGGTGCTTGGGTATTTTCTTCCCCTTGGAAGAAAAACAGAACTACTTGTATCTTTTTCTCAGCACAGAGCAAAGCAGCTGAGGTAGGTGATCTTTTTGTTTTATTATGAAATGTATGAGGTTACAAGCTTATCAAAGTTATGAATCACAATATAATTAGAGAAGAAATATATATTACATTTGGAAGAGCAGATATATTACAGTAAAAGATCCAAATCTATTCATATCATTAATGTTTAACAACATTAAATTCCACTTTAATTTGCATGTATTCCATAACTATAGACAGGGCTTTTTTTCTGGGAAAAGAGGTGGTGGAACTCAGTGGGTTGCCCTCAGAGAAAATGGTCATATGGCTGGTGGCCCCGCCCCCTGATCTCCAGACAGAGGGGAGTTTAGATTGCCCTCTGATCTTGAGGCAAGACCACCAATTGTATATATGTTCTGCTGAAGCTTTTCAATGACTCCAACTATGTACTGTTGGTAACGTGCCAACAGTACATGATTTTATAATAGGTTTCTTTAAAATTAACACCAGATTAGACTGCAGAACATTTTGTATTGCGTTAGCCTTTCTATTTCATTGTACTTTAAAATGGTTCTCTTTTTTGATCCTCCAGTTCAGTTCAATTAATACACTATTCCTTATATTTACCATAATGTAATTCCTTAATTGAAAGTATTGAAACCAAGATATGTTTAGATCATTCAGTTTGGGGGGGATAGGTTATTGATATCTAGTGCTAAACACTGGTACTATTATACCACATGCAGTAACCGACTGATCCTCCATGGGATTGTTCTTCATACAGAGAACATTTTGATTATAAGTAATGGAAGTTAACGTTAATAAACTTTTTAGGGCTCAAGAACTTCTTATACTTGTACAAAGCTACCAAAGTTGCATCATTATCCATTGCAGGACCAGGCATTGTTTATAGTCCTTTGAATAATACCAAGGTAAGTCTTTATCCAGCAAAACCCAAGAGCCAATGAATTTCAAACAACTACTTTCTTAATAGTAGATAGCTATATCAGCATGTGCAAGGCACCTTTCTCATAGGGCTTTTATACTACATCTGAAGAAATTCTAGATTTTATCAGTCCAGATATAATTGGATAACAATTCAACATGTTATAACAAGAAATCAGTACATGAAGATTTTTAAATAGAAAAGAGAAATATATAGAGAGAGTGATTATAGTTATTGAGATTCTGAACTAAAAATGGTTGGAAAGAAAAGGATTGACCAGCCATTTCTCCTTGTTATTCTTTGCTCCAGAGATTTCTTTTAAATACATGTGACATGTCTACTTTGCATGTTGCTCTTTTCAGCCATCAAGGTTCTGGCATGTGTATTCTGAAGCTGGAATATGTGTGTCATGCCCCTTTCAGACATAATGATGATTGTGTATATCAGGAAGATCATGTATAGTGTGTTCCCCCCTGTACATACTGTTAAACAAGATCCTGAAAAGGGCCAAAGTCTAAGAAACAGCTGGAATTAATCATGAATAAGGGACTTTTTTGGGAGCTATACAATACAACCTAGCAGGAACAGAAACAGCAATGCTCACAGCCACATAAATTACATATGAAGTCTATTGCATATGATTCAGAGTCTAAATTATCCTTGTCTAGTGAGACACCTGAGGAACTATTACAGTTTCAAGAGTAACAGAAATACCTCCGTTCTTCTGTAAGGATGCAGGCAGCTGTGATGCATTGGGAGCTCTTCCAAAGGACACTAGAAAGTTTAACTTTTCCTCAGAACAACTCTTGATGCTGCTGCCCCCAGCCCTTCAGGTGATACTCCTGAAAATGTAGGAGAACATCACTGTTCAGTGTCAGTTACACTCAGGAGCTAGTTTTTCTCAGTGTCTGCATTGTTTGTGGCTTTAGAGGTTGTTTTGTACCCCAGCTGAGAAAGGAGAGGACTCATGTTGAGCTTCCAAATGTCGTTAAGTGGCTTTTTGGAATTGGTTCCATAATCAATATGCTTGTCATCTTCTCCAATTTATAGGCCTCACTCAGTGGAGCATTTCCATAAAACAAGTGATCTTTTCACAGTGGTGCAGTAAAAACTTTACATCCTCAAGGTGGTTCTCTCCCTAACATTTCACCTTTAAAGATGTTAGAAGGCTGTGTAAGAGTTTCTATCTGAAGCCTTAGAGAACTGTTCTCAGTCAGAGCAGCTTCTACTGGGACAGAGGGACCCATGTCTGACTTGCAATAATAAGGCAGATTCATATATTCAGTCAGGAACTTCTCCCACATTCAGCCAGGTAAGGCAGGTTAGAAAGTTAGTTCTCCTGATAGTTCCATTCCTGCAACAAAACATGCAAGGTAATTAAAGAGTCCAACTGCAGAAGTCAAATTGACTAGAAAAATGCTGAGCGCTCTGAACATGCTTGGAGTTCTTATCTTAATCAGAAAAGTCTTGTTCCTTGTTAATGCAAAAATAAAATAACCCTGATGAAATGGCATCCCACTTCCTTTTGTCTCTGCACAGTTCCTCAACTACTTATACCACCCAGAAAGAAGCTGAAATCTATGAAAAAAGCCTGCCATCTTATGAACAGGTCCAAATGAACAAGGCAGGTGCTGCAGAGTGCTTGGGAGTTCAAACTACTTCAGACCTGTCAGTCAGTCCAGTAGGAGATGTCCAGCTTGTTGTGCAGGCCAAAGCAGAAGTCCACAGGGATTCAGGAAGCAATGGAGGTATCCATAAAGACGCAGAATCCCAGAAGAATCTTACAAGACTGTTCTGGTGAGTTGTGTTTATGATTTGCTTAGGGGCACACAACATAGCATCTTGTGGGTAACTAGCCTATTAGCTGTTATTTCTGACTTATACTAGAGATTCATAGCCATAAAGGCAAGAATAAATAATCAATTAAAAAGCAATTCAATTGACCACAGAATGGCTCTTTCCTAGCTGAACAGATAATGTGTCATTAATTCAGGCTATAATTATGTAAAACATGACAAGCATCCTTATTTCATTGACTATGGGCATTTCCACATGTCCTTAAAGGGACAGCCCACTTACCAAACACTGCCGGCTTTTCTCCTTCACTCCACATGTCTCCGATTTCAAAACGGTAGCAGGCTGTTTGGCTTCTCTTTTTTCGGCACCTTTTCTGAGAACACATTTCCTGAATTTCCCAAAAAGATGCTGAAGAAATGGAAGCCAAACAGCCTGCTACCTTATGCATCATAAAGAACCTGCAGAGGCAAATGTTCCTTTCCTTCTCCTTCTCACTTCTGTCCCCTCAGAAATGCTGAAGATAAGAATTGGGGGATGGTTATGGACAAAATACCAATGCAGCACTGTGTCCCCACTCCGTAACCTTCATTATTGAGATACTGCAAAATCGCCCCCTTCTCTGTTGCAATAGTGCTTTATTGAGCACTAGCCACATGTAGGTGTGAACCCTGTCTTCTGGCTTCACCCAGAATTTTTTTTTTAAAAAAATCTCAGCTATATGGCAAGGGTCCATAAATTGCATTCAAGTCTAACAAAAATGTGACCACCTAGAAAGCAGTTCTCTTTGGTACTGAAATCCGAAATGTGCAGAGGATGAGGTCTTCTCTGAAACACTGCAGGGTATATGTCATAGGGGCAAGAAAACTGTACAGGGTCATTACCAGCAGCAAGAAAAAGAGGACCGCATAAAGCATGGAGCAAAAAATAAGAAACCATTGGTGCAGTGGAAGAATCGATTTTAATTCAACCCTAAGCCCACTGCATGTTTTGCATATGTATTGTTGTGGTAACTGTTGAGACTATAAAATTTTACAGATCTCTCTGATGAAGCATATGCAAAATGCACAGGGGCTTCAGAGTGAATTAAAATAAATTCTGCTACTGCACTAATTGTCTCTTGTTCTTGGACCCAGACCTTTGCCATGGTAGCATTTATTAATGCATTGAGACTTCGCATTCACAGAGACGATGCAGATATCAGTTCCTGTTATAGATATACATTGAAATCCTAAGTGATAGCAGGACTTCACAGTTGTAAAAAACTAGTTCTCTACACTTTTATTAAAAAAAATTGATCTGGCATACCTACCTGCAAATAGTTTGCAGGCCAGAACTGCTTTTGTAGCAAAGGGACTGGGAAATGAATGTGAGAAGTGTGGGTGGCCTTGCTGGAAAGTGTTGTGGTTGATGGAACTGGGGAAAATGAAGAGAGAAAGGTGCATTTCCTTGCTTCACTGTTCATATTAAGGGAATAAATAATGATTGAAGTCATGTTTGGAAAATAAAGGAGCTCTGGAAGAGAGAGAAAGACATCTAGTTCCCACTAATGTAGTATCCTGTGGCAAAGCTTTACCACTTCACTCTGAAGGTGGGAACTCACATGATATAATGCTTCTCCCTACAAAAGCATTCCACTCACATAGAAAGCAGCCAACAGGAAGAAGGTTCTGGCTTGGCTTTCCCCCCAACTAACTGATTTACACATGTAGGGATTTAGCAGTGAGGCAAAGGAGCATCCCGCCACGGGAGCCCTCACTCAAAGCCCAGTCACAGAATTACCCCCTCAGTGAGAGGCAGGCTGCAAACTCATTGAAATTATATCTTTAATTGCACCCACCACTCAATCTGACTTTAAGAAGTTCAGGATTTTGCATTTCACTGAATAATTCCTCAGACAAAATGAGTTTTCATTCACAGAGGACAAAAATATAAGAGAGGTTCTTACAGTCCTACTAGATTTCCTCTTGGCAAAGACTGAGTGGTTCTTCTTGCTACAAAAATGGAAGGTCAACTAAAATAATGTATTAAAATTCACAGAACCAAGCAGGTTTTGCAAAGGCAGGGCAGAGTTGTCATCTGATTAAAGACATCATAATTAATTTTATGTATGTTAATTAAATTTTCATATTTTTTCTGAATTTTTAAAAAAGATTATGAGCATGATTCACATCAAGTTCCATCTTAGAAAAGGCATTCCTTCTCCTGTGTCAGAGAGAAGAATTAATGCCTCTTGTAAAATGGCACCTGCCAACTACAATTCTTGTACTGAAAGCATTTTCTGTTTAAAATCTGCCTTCTGATTAACTAGGGCATCTCTTTAATGGATGCAAAGGTCTTTAATCAGTGAATCAAGCTGATTAATGTGCTAAACTTTGCAACTCTAAGGAAAGTGGAGATATTAAGGCTGCAATCCTATGCACATTTACTGAGGAGTAAGGCTGATAGAGCATAGTGGAACTTGCTTCTGATTAGACAAGCATAGGCTTGTGCTGTAAATGTTAAACATTTTTGCTTTGTCATTCAGCTGAACTCATGCATGCTAGCATTTCATCCATTTATATTATTGGTGGTGTTGTACCCTCTGGTCAATTTCAATTCCACTGATGTGTCTGAAGATCAGAACATTGGTGCTGAATTGACATAGCCAACAACATTTTCCTTTAGCCCCCACCCCCACCTCCAAATGAAAAACTAAGTAAAAAAATGAATCATTTCAGATCTGAGAGGGTGCTGTAGAAAGTCTAGAATAACTGATTTACTGTAAACTTATGTTGAAACACAAAATACCTCACCAAAAGCGTGTCCTTCAATGAACTTTTTTTAAAAAAAATCTTCCAGCCAGTCTGAGGCACCTCTAGCTTCTTTCCAAGAAGACGTGGAAACATCTTCAGTGAAATCGACTTCCAACAGTCCATTTCTACAGAGGTACAAAGATACTCCAAACCTTTGCTCTCCACCAGAAATCCAGCTCATCTTCAAACTTCCTTCCTATGAAGATTTTGCCTTGATTGATTCCCTTATGGGGGACAGTCAGAGTAATGAAAAGATAGTGGAGCCAAGCAAAATTCATCAGTCTGTTCCTGCCACAGCAAGAGAGGAGGCATTGCCTATGGATTTGGGGGCTGAGCTATTGGAATCCAAATTCATACCCAGTGTGGAAGTGGGTGATTTGTACTATGGAATATATGAGGGACCAGAAGACATCTTCGTATCTGTTGATGCTGCCTTTGAACCAAAAGACTTACTAAACACTAAGACAGGAGAAAGTGATAACTAGAAACAAGCCTAAAAATGTTCATGGAAGTCAGGGATACCGGGGGAAAGTCTCAGCCAATCAGTTCAACAGGAGCTGAGCTTCATTTTTAAACTAAGGAAGTGGGAGGAAAAGGGTTTCATATTTTTCCTGTACTCCAGAGGTTTGATGTTGCTTGAGAACCAAAAAGGAATGGAAACAATATTGCAGAAAAAGTAGAAACAAGGTGCTGCACCTATTAACAATAAAAGAAAAGTGGTGGTGGTGGTGGTGGTGGTGGTGGTGGTGGTGGTGGTGGTGATGGTGTGTGGGGGTGTGGGTTAAATCTCAAGGTGTATGTTTCATTTTGGTTATATAAAAATCATGTGGCATGGAATAAAAAGCACATACATATTGTATGATTCACCAAGATCAACACAGTCTACCATCCACATATGGTATCCCTACAAAGGATACCTCCTGATATTTTGGCCTGGGCAGGAAGGTGGCATGGTACAGCTTGATCTCATCAGCTCTTGGAAGCTAAGCATGGTTGGTACTTGAATAGCAGACAACCAAGGAAGACTCTGCAGAGGAAGGCTTTTCACTTGCCTTAAAACCCTCTTGCAAGGTTCACCATAAGTCTGTTGTGACTTGATGGCCCACACATACATATGTATCGTGGCCTGCCTGTGTGTACAAGAAGAGATTGAGGGAGGGGAAAGAACTTTTGAAAGCCTTTTTGATGAATAATACATTGCCAAGGGGCTGCATTCAGTGGGTCACAAAATATGGAGGCCTTGTTGTTGTTGTTGTTGTTGTTTATAGTCCACCTTTTTCATTGAGATCCAAGGTGGATTACAAACTGCAAGTGAATACAATATAATCAATAGCTAGGACATTCACAGAGCAAAAATACAATATGATTAACAGTTTGGGCAGTCAATGAAAACGGATATAATAGGGTATGGTAATGGCAAATTTGAAAATAAGCATAAAACTGAGTTCATAGCTGAAACCTTTCTGAATTAAAGCATACATAACTAACATGACATATTTAGCCATGTTAAACTACCAAGCAGAAGTATATCCACATCAGCAGGCAGTACCCAATAATCTAGTCTATAATCTGTGTCTCATACCAAGGTATCTCTTTGCGATATTCCTTATGACACAGGCCTATAATCTGAGTTGAAAGCCCCCCTGAATAATTGTTTTGCATAGTTTTTGGAAATCCAGGGGAGTGGGAGCTTTCCTGACCTCCTCAGGCAGGCCATTCCATAAGGTGGGGGCTACCCCAGAGAAAACACAGGGACAGGCAGTTGTTGATTTAGCCCAACTGCAGGGAGGTATCTGTAGAAGTCCCTGTTCAGATGAGCAAAGCCGCCACAGTGGAACACAGGGGGAGAGGCAGTTGCACAGATATGAGGGGCCAAGGCCATGAAGGGCTTTGAAGGTAATAGTCATGACCTTGAATTGAGCCTGGTAACTGAGGGGTAGATAAGAATATGCTTCATTTACTTTCATTTTTTAAAACATAGCAGAAGAACATAGCAGAGGTGCCATATGTCTGACTGCATTCAGACATGACAAACAAAAACTGTCATTTGCGACAGGCACAAATCTGTTTTACTTTCCTTCTCCTTTTGTGTGGTGCCCTAATAAGACAGAACTGTTGTTAAGAATCCAAGTTAATGGGAAAGAAACACACCTCAATGTCTTAAGGTATTACTATCCACATTCAGATTCTATGACTAACTGAAGTTAATTGAGGACATATATAATAACATTATATATGTTATATAATTTGAGGTACAATGTTCATTTTAAGTGTATTTACTTTATCCCATAACAAATTTAGAACTGCCCATCTATCCAAATCCAAGGATAAATCCAAAATCAACTTATTAAAATTCAATGAAATCATGTACTTAATATTCCTTGGAATCAATATTCCAAGATAAGTAATAGCATCTGAGCACCTTCTGAAATGTCCATCAGTAATAACACTCTATGATATATTGTCTCCCAATGGCACCAATCCTGATATATAATGGTTATTATTACTTTATTTAATAGCACAAGCCAGAGGTTTCAATCATAGATAAAAAAATAAGACGAGAAAGAGGACAACCTTGTCTAGTACCTCTTTCAAGAGGAAAGGATGCAATATATATATATATATATATATATATATATATATATATATATATATATATATATATATATATATATATATATATATATATATATATATATATATATATATATATATAATTGGTTTGTATCCTAGAACTGGAGGATGAATAAAGAATTCTAATCCATTTCAAAAATTCATGAGTGAAGCCAAATTTAGTCAGTGTGGCAAAAATAAATTTCCAATATGTTTTGTCAAAAGCTTTTTTAGCTTCAAGTGAAAGAATATAAGCATTCCTGCAGTAACATTGTTGGCAATACACCAGATTCAAAAATCTCATTATACAACTGATATAATTTTGGAATTAAAAAAATCAGAAAAGGTTTTATACCATTCAATAAGGAACCCATCTGGCCTGGAGATTTGCCAGTGCTCATATTCATTATCACAGCCTTAATGTCATCCATATGCAAAGGTTCAGCCAGAAGCTGTTACTGAGCAATATCTAAACATGGAAGATCAAGGTGAGAGAAAAACGCTTCCAAGTATTTCCCTAATGGTTCTTTGTTGTTATTATACAGTTCAAGATAAAATGTTTGAAACTGTAAATTTATTTCAATAGAGGTAGTGTACATTACATTCTTCTCATCTTTAATCAAAAGAATATAATTCTTGTTCTTTTCCTGCCTTAAACGAGCTAATAATTTGCCTGTTTGCTCTCCCCTTTCCCAATATGACTGGCACAAACACATCAAAGCATGTTCTGCTTTCACTGACAATATGTTATTCAACTCATATTTAACCTTTCGTAACTCTCGATAGAGGTCTGGATTAGGAGATGTAGCAAAGTGATGATAGCTAAGCTTTCAGAGTATTTTAATATTAACCAAAGAACTGTTTGTACTCTTGCTACTGAATGGGAAACTTGTAAAGCTTTCATCAGAGGAAGGATGATTGCATACACTTCTCACAAGAAGTTTAGAGAAAGGGAAAAAATGATCATGAAGCTGAAATATTTGTTAACCATAAACATATGTAGGCACATAAGCTTCCTGTCATGGACAAATTTCCTGTTTGATTATTGCATCTTGATAGGGCCTTCTTCTTTGAATAACGTGCTAGATGCTAGAAGAGCAAGATCCAGGTTCAATAGACAAACTAGATTTCCAAGGTATGAGCTTTTGAGAGTCTGAGCTCCCTTCATTAGGTACTAGATTTTGACAACTGATGAGATGAATCTTCCCCTGCCCCCATAAGCAGGAGAGCAAAACCAACTGGTTATAATGGTTGATATAGTTACAAGTGGATGAACAACGTATGGAAGAAAGCTGATTTTGTACAAAAGATCATCCTCATCTAGTATTACTAGTCCCTCAGCAGGACCATTACCAGTCCTCCAGTGGGAGTGGGGAATCCCTGCTCCCAGCCTCCCCCCCCCCGCCATTCACCTGGCCAGCAGGGGGAAAGTACAAGGAACAGGCACAGGAGCTCATCAAATCAGTCCCGTTTGGGGCTGTTTCCTTCCTTGTTGCACTGGGAATGATGTCATTCCTGGTGCGACAAGGAAGAGGTAAGGCCCCCCCCCGTGCCCCCATGACTCCCCCAGTCCCCAGGTTGGGCTCCAAGGGACCTGGCAACCCCATCCTCATCCATTATCAGGAAATGCAAGCCCGCATCCCATTGGCAGATGATCCTGGAAGAAGGGTGGGGGGGATGCTTCTAGTGTTTACTTGAGGGTTCCTTATATTTCTACACTTCTGAGTATCATATAAAGGGAGAATTTTGCCTACTGGAAGACAATTGTTTTATTGAGGACAGTTTGAATCCTGCTTCAGTTCAGAAATTTAGATAGTGACTTTTGATGTATTTTCTGAGTTACCATGAGGTAATGCTACAAAATGATTCTGCAAAAATTAATCTTCCAACTCACAGCAATGAACACATACAATGAGGCGACCAGGCCCCAGTGAAAAGAAGATTGTACAGAGAGGGACAATATGTCTCTCTGTATGTATCCTGCAATATATGGGCGTTCTTTCATCTCACCATTCATAATTACAGGAATAATAATACTATTGTTTTAAGATAAAATCACTGGTTCATGCATACCTCTTACATTTCCTAAATGGTGCTAAATCTTACTTCAATATTATTTTAACGTCAAAAATGGTTATAGGTTAAAAAGCACTTCTGTCTGGATGTCCAGCCATTTCAGTGCTCATGCTTCCTTGACTAGTGTAATCTCGTTGAAGCCACTGGCATATGTGAGCAGCAGCCAAACAGAAGGCTGATCATGTGCTTTCAGCATCTTTGCACTGAGGTCCTGTTTTCTGCTCTGATTCATGCCTCTTGGCCATTGGAGGTCAGCTCACTGCAGTGGAAAATCAGGAGTGATTTATGTCAGTTTCCAAAGCCTGCAGACTGCTTGGCTTGTCAGCTTGCTACTTCTGCATAGAGGGGAAGCCAGGCTCATAAGCCGGGGAGGGGGTGTGCGCATGATTTTGACAATATATAGCAAAGGGATTGGCACCCGCTCTTCCTTAACTAGGCCATCTGAAGCTTAGGCCAATTAAGACTGAGTTGCACTCATGCCTCAAACACAATTGTCTTGAAGTAAGATCCATGGATTTCAATGGGATTGGCTTAGAATCATCACCTTATGGTTCAC
This sequence comes from Eublepharis macularius, assembly GCF_028583425.1. NCBI lineage: Eukaryota > Metazoa > Chordata > Lepidosauria > Squamata > Eublepharidae > Eublepharis > Eublepharis macularius. Next base: position 84,016,624 of record NC_072794.1, on the reverse strand, counting down.
ATACAATATTATATTCTAGGTTAATTATCAGTTATAGCTATCACCCTCTGGAATGCTGATTCACAGGATAAAATGTGGCCCTTCTTGAATAGGAGTCTTGGCTGAATATGTGAGGCATTCTATTTCTTCACTTGAGTTGTTTCACAGAAACTTTTGGTCCTGAGGAAGCTATGTTTTTTGATCTGCCCAGGCGGATCAAAGAGGCACGCAGTACCAAATTCTTGCGTAACAAGTAAGTGATCAATCACATAGGCTATGGTTTAGAGCACAGTGTGCATATGGCAGCAACGTCATGTACTAAGATGTAATGTGCAGTCATTTTCTCTGATATTGCCACATGCTGAGGTTTTAATTTTGGCCATGTCAATTAGCACAGTCATCAGTAAGAATCACAATCCCCACTCTGTCATATAAGCATGTATTGATAGTGGAAGGGGAAAAAATCCATCTCTTGTCACCAATTCTCCACCGAGATTGTTGTATTGTGCTTCTCTGTACTATGAGGTATTATAGCCATGAGTTATCCCCTTTACTTTTTAAAGCATACAAACAGACTGAAGATATTTGGAAATTTCCACAAGAACACAGAGTCCTTGAACTGTCATAGAACACTTGTTGTTGATTCTTTAGAAAACTTAAGGGGATGGAAGTTAAGTGAATGAGTTTGCTTTTGCCAATTAACAGTGGTATTAAACAGGGCTTAATTTGAGTTGTGGTTTACTGGGCATTGTTCCAGAACTTGGATGCTGTGCCAGGGTTCAGAACACATTAAGGAAAAGTAAAGTAAAAGAGAATGACTATATACTGAAGTATGGTCTGCTTGAGTGATTGCTTACTTCACTCACTATTTTAATATTTTTGTATAATGTACTTCAGATAGAAAGATAGTTAAGTTTTAATAAGAATTAATTCTGCAGGTAACACCTCCCATTGTCTGGAGTCTGTAATTTATTTGTACTTATGTTTTAATAGGGTTTTTTTAAAGTAAATTTTCTTTCTTGTCTCTCACAAATAGTTGAGACATAACAAATTGTAGGTGAAGACAAATAATGAAACAGTGGCCCCCTCCTGGTCTTATTCTGGGAAGGAAAGATGTGTCATTATAACTCCCATCCTCCATGAGATAAAATTGTATTGTCTCTGTTAGAATTAGGTTTTTCCCTAGCTAGTAAAACAACAACAACATATATTAGTGAAAACAGTGTGCCAGATACAATGTCCCAGATGTGGACCCACAATGTGCAATTCTCATGATTCCCCAACTTCACACAGTAAAGACGTTGGTCTGTCACCCGGATAAAAAATCTGGGGTGTGTTGGGAAAACTGACCAGGAGCAGAAGGAAACAGCAGCAGGGTGCAGAAGCATGGAACAGGGAGACAGCTGAGCTTCTGAAATATAAACACTACAACTACACATTCAAAACAAGACTCCTGACATAAAGAGTGGTCGTATTTTGTGTCCCCCCCTCTTCAGTAACATGTAGTTTAACTTACCCCATGGCTTGAAACTAATATGCTCTACCTTGTAGGTAGCTGCTAATGATGGTAGGGCTGTGGCAGTAGAACATATGCTTTGCATGGAGAAGGGCCCAGATTTAACCTCTGTGTCTCCAGTTAAAGGATCTCAGTTAGCAAGCGTTGCGGAAATCTTTTTTTTTGTTTGAGACCCTGAAGAGTTGCTGCCAGTCAGAGTAGACCATACTGAACTAAATGGACCAAAGATAAAGCAGATGCATATGATGTGGTGCAGTAGTGGGGAAACAAACAATGTAATGTCAGAAGAGGCCACAGCTCTTACTGATGTGACTTCTTCCATGTCACTAGCTCTAAAACTGAGCTTCCCAACCTGTGAGTGCCATGGCACCCGCCAGCACCTTTCCTGGTGCCCACTAAGCGTTTTAGAAAGGCGGCAGGACCAGAGAGGGCTTTTTCCCAGCAGGACTTCTGATTGGCCATTGGAGTTCTGATTGGCCGTGCAGATCTTTAAAAATATTGCTTAGGCAGCAACTGCCACTACAGCACAAAGATCTTCACTGCATGACTGAAGGTAAGCTGTGTATATGCAAAAAAATATTTTTAAACAATATTTTCATTTTAAAAGGCATTGTGTTAAGCAGGGCTCTAGCCTTATATGTTGGAAAGATATTATTAGAGTTATACATAACCTCACTCTCTAATATTTGGTGGTTGGCTCTGCCTCTTGCAGCAGCCATTTTGTGTTTGTGCCCACCACCCTGTGTTAGAATTTCAAAGGTGCCCAGTTGGGGACCCCTGCTCTAAAGCTTTACTAAAACATTTTATACTTTCTGTAAGTTGCTTTGACAGAGCTAATCCTGCTTGTACACCATGTAAACACTCTCTTTAAATGACTTGTTTATACTAAATAAAACATTTCAGTTTATGACTGCAAAGTGTCCTTCAAAACTCTGTCTGAGCTCACAGAGGTTGCAGCACCAACCACATTTGCAGAAGATCCACCTACGTACTTTCATGAATATCACAGGGAAAATGTCATGCATCCACCACTGGGCAAGCTGAATAGCTTTGATCCACTTCTTACTTTCACAAAATGTGTGAATTATGATCACCCTGTCATCTTGCCTCATCTTGCCTTCTATGGCTCTTCAAAACCCTGCCTGTTGTAACAATTCTGTTCCTCAGTATTAACAAAGTGAATAGGGATATAGTATTGTGATTTTTATCCAGTGTTGCCAGAGCCACTGGTCAGCTACCATTTGTAAAAACATCCAAATTAAATCTCACCATTTTATCAAACTCATATCCAGTGTATGTGTGCCAAATAAAGTTCTATGTTTAATTATTCTGCAGCTTGGATACTTCTGTGGAAAGTCAGGCTACAAGTTAAATAAAACAAAAAGAGGCAGGGTTATAAAATCAGTATTCCTTTCTACCCTCTCTCTTATTTATGTTTTTTTTGTTTGATTTGTAGCTTGACCTTCCACAAAGGTACCCAAGACAAAAAATAACCAGAGATCAAATTTCGCTTGCCTTGCATACATGGGAAGTCTCTCTCTCTGTATGTGTGTTTGATTTATCAGTGCCTTATTCACTGACTGCTTCTTGCATTCATTTCCTGCATCTCAGCTAGATTCCAAATACAGAAAAATAGAGCTATGCCACACTAGCAAATTTTCTGATTGTCTAGCACTACATTACGTGCAAGGTTTAATCCTCTATTCATATATAGAAACACTGGAAGGTTAAAGCAATGTCAGGGCCAGGTGGATTGTGTATACATTTTTGAGGAGTAGTTGTGGGGTGTGGACAGAAGAAAAGTGTTTCCTAAACACTGCACACAGTGGATTAGCTCTGTAAAACACAGAAAAATGAATTCACCTGTTTAGACCTGCTTGGCCCATCATCCAAAACAGATATCTTAGCCTCCAAGAAATATGATTGTTCGCACCATAGGAGATATTATATGTTATGTTAGGGCTGGTTCTAGACTGATTCCCTGGGCTGAGAGTGCTGAGGGGCACCTTATGTCTACTACTAGGCTCCCCTTCTTGCCCTCCCACCTACATGCCCCCACCTGCCTGTGCATCCTTCCTTTGTCCACTTGCAAGCTCTCTCACCACCTGCAGTCACAGCTACCCAAACTGCCTGCGTGCCCTTTCCCCGATAGTGCTGGATGGTGGGTGGAGCTAGGATTGCCACTGCCATGGCCAACGGCAATGCTGATGCTTTGTGCACCACCTATGTGTCCTTGTCCAGCACTGCTAGGCAGCATATGGAGCTGGGAATAGGGGTGACAAAAGCACCCACAAGCAGGCAGCGGAAGGGTGTGAGTGCGGGTATCAGAGGAGATGCATGAATAGGGAGTTAGCACTGCAGCAGTGGGCTCCACCAGAAGCCACAGTTCCTGACAGCTACCCCACCTTGCTGTGTCCTGACACTATTTGTGACTGGATGGATTCAGTCACAAAATGGCAGCTTCTCAGGGGACAAAGAAGGCTACAGCAGGAGGGGAGAGACAGGAAAATTCTGTTCTGCATGTGGAATTCTACCTATGAACTATAGGATCCAAGCATAACAGTATAGAATAGATTCTTGGTATCTGCAAATCAGTGTTGTATACCCGATTACTTGATTGTGTAGCAATAACCTGTATTTGCAGAGGATTTGAACTATTAAAAGATCATCTAAAAATGTTTCATCACCAATTCCATAGCATATAATCTCGTATATCATCTGTTTTGGAAATGAGGTGAGGATTAGGGGTGTGCAAGCCAAAAATTATTGGCTATAGCCGAAAGTAGAAAGCCGAAAGAAGATTCTCTATCGTTAAAGCCGAAAGCCGAAACAAGAATCTCTTTCGGCTTTCGGCTTTCGGGATTCTTTCGGCATTATTTCGGCATTCTTTCGGCTTTTTTCTATGGGAAAATGCCTCCGTCTTCTAGGACGCCTGGAGGAGGCATTTTCCCACCGAATAAGCCCAAAATTGGTGGGGACCTTCCTCTAACCCTTCTCTAACAACCACCCAAGTTTCAGACAGATTGAACTTTGGGGGGCCATGTTATGGCCCCCCAAAGCAGGTCCCCCCATCCTCCCATAAGAAAGCGAAGGAGCAGCATATTGTTAGCATGCTGCTGCTCATCTTTCTTCATTATTTCCTATGGGGAAAAAATGAAGAGGCAGGCTTCCTTTGCCAGGGGTGGCATTTTGCATGCAAAATGCCCCCTTACCCTCAGGGGCCCTTCTCCCACCCCTCCTCCCACCCCCCACCAAGGCTCAGCCTGCTCCCACTTGGGGGGGCCATTTCATGGCCTCCCCAAGTAGGTGCTCTAATCTCTACCACTGACAGCTGGGGGAGGCTTGTGTTGCCAGGGGTGGCATTTTGCATGCAAAATGCCCCCCAACCCTCTGGGGCCCTTCTCCCACCCCTCCTCCCACCCCCCACCAAGGCTCAGCCTGCTCCCACTTGGGGGGGCCATTTCATGGCCTCCCCAAGTAGGTGCTCTGCTCTCATCTCTACCACTGACAGCTGGGGGAGGCTTGTCTTGCCAGGGGTGGCATTTTGCATGCAAAATGCCCCCCAGCCCTCTGGGGCCTTTCTCCCACCCTTCCTCCCACCCCCCCACCAAGGCTCAGACTGCTCCCACTTGGGGGGGCCATTTCATGGCCTCCCCAAGTAGGTCCTCTCAGCCCCTAAAGTCCACCCCTTACAGCCCCACACAAACCCAATTCCCCCCCAGCTGCCACACACAGACCCAAATCCCCACATTAGCCCCTCACAGACCCAAATCCACCCCCACCTGCCCCACACCCATAACCCCAGGAACAGGCTGGCAAAGGCCAGCCCTCTCCCTTTGTTCCCTATGCTGGGAACTTCTAAACTCTCTTTCCCTGGGCAATTCTGCACAGCCCAGGGGTGCCACAATGGTGGGCACACTTCTGAGTGCCAGCTGGTCCCTGTGAAAGAGCACCTGAACCACAGATGCCCTCCCTCAAATTCCCCCACCACCTACAGAGATGGCTGACCAGCCAGCCCCATTGTTCCCTATGATGGGAACCAACTGCACAACAAAGAATAAAACAAGAACAACACAAAATAAAGTTTTTAAAAAATTATTTTCTCCCTTCCAAAGTACAAGTAGGCAAAGCATTATGACACATTACACCAGCAGTCCCCCACACAGAAAAATTAAAACAAAACTCACTTAACATCAGAGAATCACAAAACACGATTCCTGTCAAAAACACTTTATTTCTTGAACAGCTTTAGGTTACACAGCAGGGGGGAACACCAAAGGGCATGGCAGCACTATCTTACACAAAAATAACACAACTCACTTAACATCAGAGAATCACAAAAGCACAATTCCTGTCAAAAACACTTTATTTCTTGAACAGCTTTAGGCTACACAGCAGGGGGGGGGACACCAAAGGGCATGGAAGCAGTATCTTACACAAAAATAACACAACTCACTTCACATTAAAGAATCACCCCAAAAAATTGCTGTCAAAAGCACTTTATTTCTGTAACTGCTTTAAGTTACACAGTAGGAAGGCACCACAGAGCAGGAAAGCAGTGTACTACACAAAAATAACACAACTCACTTCACATCAGAGAATCACACAAACACAATTGCTGTCAAAAACGGTGAAGTGGGTTGTATTATTTTTTGTAGTACATTGCTATCATGCCCTGTTGTGCCCTCCTACTGTGTAACCTAAAGCTGTTCAAGAAATAAAGTGTTTTTGCCAGGAATTGTGTTTTTGTGATTCTCTGATGTTAAGTGAGTTGTGTTATTTTTGTGTAAGATAGTGCTGCCATGCCCTTTGGTGTTCCCCCCTGCTGTGTAACCTAAAGCTGTTCAAGAAATAAAGTGTTTTTGACAGGAATTGTGCTTTGTGATTCTCTGATGTTAAGTGAGTTGTGTTATTTTTGTGTAAGATAGTGCTGCCATGCCCTTTGGTGTTCCCCCCTGCTGTGTAACCTAAAGCTGTTCAAGAAATAAAGTGTTTTTGACAGGAATCATGCTTTGTGATTCTCTGATATTAAGTGAGTTGTGTTATTTTTCTGTGTGGGGGACTGCTGGTGTAATGTGTCATAATGCTTTGCCTACTTGTACTTTGGAAGGGAGAAAATAATTTTTTAAAAACTTTATTTTGTGTTGTTCTTGTTTTATTCTTTGTTGTGCAGTTGGTTCCCATCATAGGGAACAATGGGGCTGGCTGGCCAGCCATCTCTGTAGGTGGTGGGGGAATTTGAGGGAGGGCGTCTGTGGTTCAGGTGCTCTTTCACAGGGACCAGCTGGCACTCAGAAGTGTGCCCACCATTGTGGCACCCCTGGGCTGTGCAGAATTGCCCATGGAAAGAGAGTTTAGAAGTTCCCAGCATAGGGAACAAAGGGAGAGGGCTGGCCTTTGCCAGCCTGTTCCTGGGGTTATGGGTGTGGGGCAGGTGGGGGTGGATTTGGGTCTGTGAGGGGCTAATGTGGGGATTTGGGTCTGTGTGTGGCAGCTGGGGGGGAATTGGGTTTGTGTGGGGCTGTAAGGGGTGGACTTTAGGGGCTGAGAGGACCTACTTGGGGAGGCCATGAAATGCCCCCCCAAGTGGGAGCAGTCTGAGCCTGGGTGGGGGGTGGGGGGAAGGGTGGGAGAAGGGCCCCTGAGGGCTGGGGGGCATTTTGCATGCAAAATGCCACCCCTGGCAACACAAGCCTCCCCCAGCTGTCAGTGGTAGAGATTAGAGCACCTACTTGGGGAGGCCATGAAATGCCCCCCCCAAGTGGGAGCAGGCTGAGCCTTGGTGGGGGGTGGGAGGAGGGGTGGGAGAAGGGCCCCTGAGGGTGAGGGGGCATTTTGCATGCAAAATGCCACCCCTGGCAAAGGAAGCCTGCTTCTTCATTTTTTCCCCATAGGAAATAATGAAGAAGATGAGTAGCAGCATGCTAACAATATGCTGCTCCTTCGCTTTCTTATGGGAGGATGGGGGGACCTGCTTTGGGGGCCATAACATGGCCCCCCAACGTCCAATCTGTCTGAAACTTGGGTGGTTGTTAGAGAAGGGTTAGAGGAAGGTCCCCACCAATTTTGGGCTTATTCGGTGGGAAAATGCCTCCCCCAGACGTCCGGGAAGACGGAGGCATTTTCCCATTGAAAAGCCGAAAGAAAGCCGAAAGAATCCCGAAACGTTTCGGCTTTTTTCTTTCGGCTACCCGGAACGTTTCGGCATTCCCCGAAACGTTTCGGTATTCCCCGAAAGAAGCCGAAACACTTTTGTTTCGGCATTCTTTTGGCATTCTGAATGCCGAAACGCACATCCCTAGTGAGGATCATGGAAATCTAAAGATCTTGATGGAACTCCAGATTTCATCACGTTAATTTGTCCAGTTCATTAAAAAGACTTGTCAACATCTTTAAACCATGGGAAGGCTGGCTTTTTTTGTTTTGTAGGACCTGATTAGTTTTTTCGAGAGTCTTTAGTGCTACAGGCCACAAAATGGTAGCTCGATGGATGGATCGAGTCACAAAATGGCAGCTTGTACAAACATGACAGTGTTTCAGAACATGACTGGGCCCAGGGTAGAATGGGAGACCACAAAGGCCCAGGAAAAAAGAAAATGCCCCCTCCTTCCACCATGATACCCTCTCTTCATGGAGGGCCAAAGAGCCAGACGGAGAAAAAAGAAGCACCACTGTGCCCCTCCTCACCATCTGCACCTTGCATGAACCAGCAGGGCAAAGGCAGGCACTGTCATGCTTCCCTTCTCCAGACACACTATGCATCAGCCAGCACAGAGTGAAGCCAGGTACTGCTGTGTCTGTGCTCCTTCTTGCCAGCTTAGGCACAGTGGGGTTGGTAAAGAGGAGCTCAGGCAATCTGATGCTCCTCCTCATTGGCCACACCACACCTGTGCCAGTAGGATGAAGTCAGGCACTGCTGTGCCCATGATCCTCCTCGCTAGCTGTGCCTTGCCGTTGTGTTCATGCCCCTCTTCACTGGCCAGGGTGAGGAGGAACATGGACACCGTGGCTCGCAGCTTTGCCCTTGCCGGTGACACCTGTACTCCTCCTCACTGGACACACTGTGAGGTTGGGAGGGACTTAGGGCAACGGCCCACCGGGATTTCCCCCACTAAAACATGGTGATGGGGCTGTCATTTTCCACTCCTGAACAAAGGAGTGTATGAGTCTTTAACTTGACATGAAAGAGGAGAGAAACTTCTGTGGTAGCTCTTAAGCGTGATTGTAGATGCACTTGAGAAGGGGCGGAGAGCTACTTTTAACTGTTTGCAGAGTGAGTAGTCTCTCTCTTGTGATCTTCTGCCTGCTCTTTAAACTATCTCAAAGCTTCTTAGATGAGCCCAGAAGAGAGCCCTCTCTCATCCACTATGTTTTACGTATTGGCACTGTCTTTTTCTGTCGCCACTCCTTCCCATGATTTCTATGAATATCAATTGGTAAACAATATTGACTTTGCTCACTGAAGCTAGATAGGGATATCTCATGTCATGCAGAACAAAGATGAGGCTTAGAGTCTTGTATATATTTTTAAAACTGTTAACAATTACTGTCCAAGTTATGAAAAAAAAAAATAAAAAAAAAAAAAACAATTACTGTCCAACAATATGTGTTACCTTAACAATACACGTGTGTTCATCCTTATTGTAATATGTAAGGCATGTGTAGCTGTGTTAAGTGAATTCTTAGTAGAAAGAAACTACTTTGTTAGATCAAACCAATGTCCACTTAGTCCAGTGCCTTTTGCAAGATACCCAGAAACCAAACACTACTGGGTGGTTTGCCAGACTCTGGTTAGTGGTCTACTACTAGTGAACTTTCTGCCTCTCCCTGATGCAGGACACTTTTTTAGATGCATGTTTGCTGTTACTACAAAGTAGGATTCCATCTTCAAGAATATTAATTTTACTACATCAATGCATACTGCACATTTCCATAAAGGTATGTGCCATGTAGACAAGGCTGCTTTTGGGTGAGTAGCTCAGACTCGGGGTCAAATATTGTAGGAAGAGACATTCCTGTGTGAAGGGTTTTTTTTTAAGGCAAAAAATAAATCTCAAACTGTTGGCTGTCTATTTGCCAGAAAGGCTGAGGCAATAATCAGAGTCCTAGGAAATAACCTTGACATTGAATACTGGAAACAAAAGACTTCATAGCATTACCAGAAATAACTCACCTGAGAGGAAATTAAAAAGGGGCCATTTAAAAAACAATTTCTGAGTTTCTTAGGCAGTCTGTGAAGTACCTGACTGAGATGATTATGCCCTAGTAATAAGGCCTGGTTTTGTCGTGGACAGCTGCATAATCTGGTGAGTGAGTGCAGAAGATTGGTTTATTTCCAAGTTTGGGGTAGGGAAAATGTCCACATCATGTTGAATCTTAGTACATAAGTCCATTTGTACATAAGAAATCATGGTGATGTGTAATCAGTTATCACATTCACAACCATAACACTGCAGGACTTACTTGAAGAGATAAACTTGTAGTACAAGAAGTGAATATTCTTTGATAGTAAATCAAATTTACTATTGTGTTCTTAAGGGCAGAGATATAGCTCCTGCTTTCTCCACTTGCCCCGTATCAGGCCTACTATGAATGATTAAGGCAGCAGAATGCTGTATGGAAATGATGGGGGTTGAGGTGTGGTAATGGAAGACCAGAGAGGAGGAGTTTGCCGTGTTACAGTAAGAGACAATTCAAATATGAGCTAGTTTTTTCTGAGGAGACAGGGTGAAAGGACTCTATTTTTACAGTGCAATGGAGGAAGCTCATGAGAGTGGGAAGTAAAAGAGAGAGAAAAGAAACAAAGCTATGGGTTTGTGCTGGTTCTATAGGGTAGATAGTGACACTGTGTCAATGCATAAGGATATTACATAAAGGCTTAGATCCACTGAAGGATGGAAGGGGAGACAATTTCACCATTCCCCTCCCCCCTGCAGATTTTCAATCCCTCCATACTGTTTATATGGGTGCCCTGTTCCCCACAAGTAACGCTGGGGGCACTGGGGGCATTTCACACTGGAAAGTGTGGAGGAGACTGTCTTGCTTTACTGAGAGAAATCCCTTCTGTCAGTGGAAATTTCCAGTGGATCATAGCCATGGAGAGGAAAGCTTCAGATAAAAGATGAGACGTTCTGTTTTGGACATGGTAAGTTTGAAACAGTAATAAGACATCAGGCAGAAATATCAAACAGTTAATTGGTAGTGCAGGATAATTAGATGGAAAGATAAAGGCCAGGGTTAGCGATGTAGAGCTGGGGGAGATATGCAAGCGGTACTGAAAGCCATAGAATTTGAGGAAGTCACCCAGCAACTGCGTATAGAAAGAGAATAAACTAGGGCCATGGACAGATCCTTAGGAGAGAGAAAAGTAGAGAAACGATTTCCTATTATGGAAACAATGAATGAGCAATTAGATAAAAACCACTTCTGCACCGGGGACATAACTCTTCATTATCACAGAGGTCAAGCCGAAAGGCATGGAATCTGCTTGTCTAGGCCATTATGTACCTCTCATGTTTGGTCACTGTGGTGTCTTTTTTTGAGTCTGCACCATGTCAAAATGTGTTGGGATCCATGAATGCTGGCACTTTTGTCACTGATGCTATCATTGATGATGTCACAGTGCCAGCCCTCCTCCCCTTTTTTGTGCATATGCTGAATTGATACATTGCTGGAGTGCTAGATCAACCTATTTCCTGGATTTGTACCTCTCTGCCCTTCCCTTTGTTGATCCTGATTGGCTGGTTGAGCTGTGTTCCTCTTTTTCTTTTTAAAACCAGAATTTCTAGAAGCACTCTTCCCACCACCTCCCCTTGCCCACAGATAAACTTTTGTGCCATTCTTTTTAAAAAAAAATACTAAACTGATGCATTGATGGTTTTGAACATAAATATTATGGATGAGCAGAAGTTGCTCTCAAAGTATGGATCTTTTAGCATTGCGGAGGGTGGGGTGGACAAGCCAGGTTCTTTTTAAAAATTCCTCTGAGCAGCTGGCAAAGTGCCTCAAATAGCTTCCTCAAACTTCTGCTATCTCTCCATGCAGCACTTTTGGCAGGGATAATGAAAGGAGGAGGGACTGTCAAACAAAGGCTTTATTTAAAAAGCACAAATAACAGCTGTGGGGAGGGGGGCGGAATAAGCAATAAAAAAGCAATGGGGAATCCCTCTCCTCCTGCATGCTTTCAAACTATCAGTGCATCGATCCAACACGGGATTATTATTATTTTTTTAAGAATGGAAAGGAAAATGGAGACAAAAAAGGGGAGGGGGAGGGATGGAAAGGAGGAGAGAGGAGTCGAATCCACATTCACCCATTACCCGCATGTTTATCGGATATCTTCCGTTTGCCTCCAATCTGTGATTTTTTCCTCTTCGTTCACATTCCTGCTTCCAATCCGTCTTTCTCGCGTGTCCCTCCGGTCACACGGCTGCTCGAAAACCGCTTTTTTGGGCGGGACCTTTTTTCCCCACCCATTTTTTTTAATTTTTTTGAGCGCACTTTTCCGTTATTTCGATCTTGCCTTATAAAGAAACATCACTGAAGATAATGATGCCTCTCTTTCCCCCACTGACAGCACTGATGTCTCTCTCCCGTTTCTTTTTTGGAAATTTGGAAGCATGTGGGAAGCTTTCGTGGGCATTTACTATGCAGGACAGTTCAGTGCCTGAATTTTACTGAAGTTTCACTTCCTTGGAGTGTCATTATGTTCCCAATAGTCACTGGCCGAATCCGCATTCACCCCACACCCGCATTTTCCGCTTTTGAGGGAGGGAACAAATCTTCCTGCCTTTTTTTTTAAAATTACTTTTCCGTTATTTTGATCTTGCCTTATAAGGATATTGTATTTCCTTATACGGATATTGTAATTTCGATATTACAGTAATATAAAATAAAAAAAATAAAAAACAGTTAAAAAGGAAGTTTCGCGAGTCCGTTCTGAGGATGGATTCACCCCAAAATGATTTTTCAAACTACCAGATTTGATTCAGAAACAGCATAATCAATAAATCCAATGCTATGAAGTCAAAAACAGTCTTTTGCAGACTACGGAGCACTTGCAAGTTGAATCAGCCAATAGGAACTCTTGGAACGGCTGGAGAGACAGGAAGGGGGGTGGTTTTTAAAAAAAACGCGTAAATTGCGCATTGGCCCGTTCACGGCCACCGTGAAACTCCCGTTGAAAACCTGTGACCACATATTCGGGAGAAATGCGAATGAAATGCGTCTGTTTAATGAGGTAATGTGACCGGCACTCGGGATTGCGTGGGGAATGCGGGGAACATGCGACTTAGAATGAGTAATGTGGATTCGCCCAGGGAGTGGCTGGATGTACGACAGTGGTCAATCACAATGAAGTGGGCTGACAGAGGGTGGTAGGGTGGTAGAAGAGGGTGGAACGCTAAAAGACAGACTAAAGAGTGTGCACAGGGAAACAACAGCCTGGAAAATGGATTTTAAAAAAAAGTTGGGGTATAAGTGCTCCCAGGAAAGCCATGGAAGAGCATCATAATAGCTGGTGTGACCACTTGTGATGGGAAATCAGGTGCAGATGGTCATGAAAAAATGTTGCAGTATGGGAACTGAACCAAAAGACTGGTCTATGCAGAAGGGCTTAAAGAGAGAAACAGTTGAGGACTGGGTCACAGAAACTGAATCAAGCAGGAGAGAGCAAGCAATTTAGCAGAAAAGTTCAAGAGGGATTTGGCACAGTGAAGGGGTCATTCATAATTCTTGATAAGAGCACATCCACAGAAGGGCTGTTTCTGTGCCACCTGCCAGCCCGTGTCTCCTTTTGCCTCCTGCCTTCTGGAGAAAAGAGCCTAGATCCTGGATTATGTTGGGGGATAGAAGAGACTGCCTTCCACATACCCATCATTATCCTACATCTGATGCTTGACCTGGTCTTCATGAGGATTGATAGACCCAGAGAATAAGGCCAGATCCAAAAAGGAGGAGACTTTCTTCTGCAGACCTGGCGGACTCCCTCGGGTTTACAGGAAAATATGAAAAAATGGAGGGGGGTGGAATTAAATCCCCCCAGAAGAGAGATGTTGTCTGAGCAAGCCCAGTGTTCTTTAGGGTGCCTGAGGGGCAGGTAGAGGAGCAAGATAAAGACAGAAAGAGCCAGAGATGCTGCTGCCTGTGCCAGGTAGGTGAGTATGTGGAGGGGGCAGCCAGAGTCACTGCCACAGATGCCAGGCAGGAAGGCAGGCAGGTGGGGGAGGAGCGCAGGAGAGCTTGAGCCACTGCCACTCCATCCAGGTAGGCAGACGCAGGGGCACTGCAGGTGGGGGAGGAGCTGCAGGTTATTGCTACCAGGCAATTTGCCCAGGTCTGGCAGTGGCTACTGAATAACTTGACATCATGAAGCTCGCCTGGTCTTAGCAGCAGCACTGCACAACTCACCTGAGCAACTTGCTACCATAGGACTTGTGTAAACTGGGGAGACTTTTCCCAGGGAGAGGCTGTCAGGGGAAGGAGGAAGGGAAATCTGAGAGCCCATGTAGTGTAGCGATTAGAGTGTCAGACTAGGATCTGGGAGATTCAGGTTCAAATCACTGTTCTGCCATAGAAGGTCCCTGGGTGACCTTGGGACAGTAACTCTTGCCTCATCTACCTCACAGGGTTGTTGTGAGGGGGAAATGAAGGAGAGGAGAATGATGTATGCTGCTTTGGGTCCCCATAGGGGGCAAAGGTAAGGTAATAATAAATAAAGAATAAATAAAGCTGAAAACTGCGTGGGGGGATAAAAGGCAGATAGTTGGTGACTGGGAAGGAGAAAATGAAGCAAAGAAAGGAGAGAGAATATGGCAGCTGTCAGGAGGAAGAAAATTGAAAATAATGTGGGGAGTAGGACGTAGGGTTTCCTTCATGAGTCCTTGAGGGTTCCTTGTTCATATATGTTGTACCATTGTGTTGAATTTTAATTATTTTAAGCCATTATGGAAGCCAATCATGGCTGGAATGTAGAGTATAAATATAATTAATAAATAAAAATGATTGCAAAAGGCAGAAGATAGAATGCAATGGAATGAGGCAGCAGAAAATGTATACAATAGGAGTAAGCAGCACACTCTAGGACTTCAGAGGCAAATGGCTGAAGGGAAATTGGACAACAGTTGGAAAGAGAGGCTGGGTCAAAGGAGGGCTTTTTGAGAAAGGGCTATATTTAAATGCAGAACAGGATCCGAACTATTAGCATTACCTGCCTCAAAGGGCTGTTGTGAGGACAAAATGTTGTAACCTCATCTATACTGCTTTAAATTCCTTGGAGGAAGGACAGGATATAAATATGAGACAAAAGTAAGTGAAGTCTAAAAGCTGTTTCTAATGCTAGTCTTATTCTCTTCTGAGGAAAAATCATCTCATATACAGTCTGTGGTCCTGCAACTGGTAATCTTGTGGCAGTCTGCCCTCTGCTGGCAAAGCTGGTTTTCATGCTGTACTGGCTATAAGCTCCAGTCAGCTGACCAGTTGCTGCACAGATTTATATAACGATAAATAAATCTTGCTGTCTTATTTTCATTCCATAAGAACATAAGAAGAGCCCTGCTAGATCCAAGCAATGTCCCATCTAATCCAGCATCCAGTCTCACACAGTGGCCAACCAGTTGCTATGGAGGGCCAACAACAAGGCACAGATGCTGAGGCCTTCCCCTGAAGTTGCCCTCTAGCACTCAGATTCAGAGGTTCACTGCCTGTAAATGTGGAGCTTCCCTTAAGTCACCATGGCTAGTAGCCACCTAACCTCCATGGACCCGTCTAACCCCATTTTATAGCTAACTATGCTTATGGCCATCACTACCTGCACTGGCATTGAATTCCACATCATATAATCACTCATTGTATAAAGAAATATTTCCTTTTGCCTGTGCTGAATCTACTTCCCATCAACTGTGATGCCCCTGAATTCTAGCCGTTCTCTCTGTCCACTCTCTCTACCCTGTGCATAATTTTAGAAACGTCTATCATGGTGTGCCCCCCATTGTCTGATTTCTAAACTGAAAAGTTCCAAGCATTATCCCCATACTACCTTTCCATGTCATCCTGGAAACTCCTCAACAGTATCAGTTTGTTGATAAAGCAACAAGTAAAAGCAACAAAGAGGCATAGACCTTGTCTACATTCAAATGGATATAATAATGATGATGATGTGCTTACATACTGCCCTTCTCGACAGATCAGTGTCCAATCAGAGAGGTGAATAAAGTCGTTGTTACTATTATCCCCACAATACAACTGGGGAGCTGGGGCTGAGAGGAAAGGCTTGATCAAGACTGCCTACAGAGCTTGTGGCAGTAGTGGGAGTCAAGACAGCAGAGTGATGATTTGCAACCCAACCACATAGCCACTATGCTACAGCAGCTAAACTCACCAGTGCCAACTCCGTCCTGTAACCTGGTCTGAAACCAGTCTGAAAGGGTCTAGAGCAGATGAATAACCCAGGAATACTTCTAGTTATTTTGCAACTGCTCTCTCTATCATCCTGCCTAGAAAGGGCAAATTAGAGACCACAAAACTGGCCACATCTGTAAAAACGATGGAAAGAAAACCATCTCTTTGAGTGGCCAAGGAAAGGCACCCTGAGTCAGTGACTGACTAAAGATGGATATCAAGGACTTACATGATTCCAGCAATCAGGATGGATAAAGATCCAGAGTGCAAATGGTGGCCTTCAGATATTTCAAAATCCTGTCAGTGTAAATCAGGATAATGGAGTCAAAATGATCCATAAATAGCCCACACTATGCACTAGATATTTCTTCTGTCTGGACTATATTACAATCAGCATACAAATCAGAATATATCTGAGAGTTTTTCTCAGTGAAAAACTTTGTGAAATTGTCATAACTAATAATCAGATCCTATGAATTTAGAGAGACAGTCTTTGGAATCAACAACATAATTTAAATAACCGAGTAGTGTATAAACTAGCTGATACAACGATAGCAGAGATGCAGGGTTTTTTTTGCAGCTCTCACTGCAACCTCATAGATCCTTCATTGAGCTCTATACTTCTCTCTGATTCAGTTCAAGTTTTCCACTAACGCTATTCTGGACATCTCCTGGCCTTCTTTAGATCACTCACTAAGGGTGCTGGATCCTGTTTCAGGAAATTGAGTGGAGGGGAGGAACTACATCAACAGCTTCCAATAGCTTTTCATTTCAAGTTCCACTGCACTCTCAACAGACCTATCCTTTTGGATCCTAACTCTCCCCCTGGAAATTCTGGAAACCAGTCAGAACCAGAAGTCTCATTACCATTTTAACCACCCTTCCTGCCCCTGCCAAACATCAGTGCCATATTGACCCATGCCTTGAGGATGCAGTGGTTGGATCGTGGCACAGGCTGAACCTCTAGACCCCAAGCTAGACCTTCTGCTGAAAAGTTGTATAAGGTATGTCCTTTGTCAAGATGGGAGCATGTTACAATTTAAAAAGACTGATGGTCAGTGAAGACATGAAATTCTGAGTTGGCCTAGACAAGGACAGTCAGTATAAATGTTGAAATCACCCAGAACAATCAGGCTGGCAAATAAATAGAATGCCCAGTCAATCCCTGGAGCCTCACATAAGGAACAGACGACCAATATAGGCAATACAGTACTTGAGTAGTTTGCACTGGGACTGTGCAAAAGGGCAAAGGAGAATGCAAGGAGAATGAAAACCATCATAATAATGCAGAAGCCAACCATTAACTGGAGACTGGTAGGATGAAATGAATGAATTGTAAATCTCTCTGTCATTTGCTTATGTATGTAACTTAAGGTATTACAGGATTCTTAATTGCTTTTGCAAATGTAGACTGATGTACCTGTTAGAACTAGTCCTCCTAATTTATCCTCCACTGAACTTCAGCCTACTGGGTTACCTATAGGGTTAACAGTTCTGGTTTGGGAAATTCCTCAAGATTTTGGGGTGGAGTCTGGGGAAGGCAGGGTTTGGGAAGGAGTTAGAGCTCAGCAGGCTATATAATGCTATAAAGTCCACCTTCCGTAGTAGCAATTTTCTCCAGGGGAACTGCAACACAATCTTTTAAAAATTATTGTTAAGGCCATCCACACACATTATGCGCAAGCCAACTGCAACCATTGGCACCTTACACAATAGATAATTTGAGTGGCACTTGATCTTGAATGGATGCCATGCTGTACAAGGCCCTCAGCTGTAAGGATCAGCTAGGCTAGTAAATAAGTGGGGCAGAAATCTATAGTTTTATTCCATATGCCATGTTAGAAACACCACAATAACCTGCTGTGCAACCAATCCATGGAAACTAGATGGTTTGATAAAGGACATATAATTATTGTGGACATATGTGCAAGAAATGGCAACTGGAAAAATGAACCAAAAGAGTAATTCAGTCATTTATCAATGTAAGGCAAATTGGTTTTATCCAATAATTTGTAGTGAAGCCTTCCTGATGATAGACCATGCTGAAAGGGTCTCCAAAATGTGTCCCAAAATTAAAGTGTTACAGCCTTCATGAGCAAAGAATTATCAAATTACTGATTATATCCTTGTTTTGCTCAGATGGACAGTAATAACAAAGTGTATCTTTTAATAAAAGAAATCCACTATGAATGAACTCATGAATCCCTGGTCTACACAATCTTGAACAGACTAGGACTTGATCTAGATTTGGAAGATCAGAGAGATTTTTGTTAAAATTTATTTTAATTAGCACAAAAGAGGATGTAGAATCCATCCTGCATTTCATTTGAAGTCAAATTATTTAATGAAAAATGAAAGGAGCAAATAATAGGTTTGCTCCTAACTCCTGTCCCTCATGGCCAATTTCACACAGCTGTTGCTGTTGGCTTGATGCCTCCTTTGCAAGGTTGGCTCCTTCTCCATGTAATAGAGGCAAGCTGAAAAGCTAAGGATCCTGGGAGGTGATGGAATCCTGAAATGGTTATGATTTTAACTGAAGTTGATGGTCAGGTTCAGAAACTGAGAACCCACAAGTGTCCTTCTCGACAACATGAAGATCAGTGTCTTATTCTGAGCCACTGGTGCAGACAAAGTAGGAACAGTGAATTGCCTGGATGTTCTAATTTCAGACCATGTGAGGAAAGAAATGTGCTGGGCATCAAACAGCCAAAACTCCTTTTGCAAATATAAGGCCAACACAGTTTTGGATGCATTTGATTCAGTGACCTTCTTTCCTCTGCCCAAAAGATGAATATCAGTTGCTTCTACTAAGAGGAAAAATCAACTGCAAACTCATTTATAAGGTCTGCTTGTAAGCAAGAGTGCTTCACTAATTATTAGTATGTACTTAGCCTGAAGTACATACTGAAAAGCCTGAAAACCTTTTCCTAACATTTCCCAATTTTTCAATTGGAAAAACTGGAAAAAAATTGGGAAATTTCGGGGTAAAAGGTAAAGCGAGCACCAAGTCATTACTGACCCATGGCGGGACATTGTATCATGATATTTTCTTGGCAGACTTTTTACAGGGTGGTTTGCCATTGCCTTCCCCAGTCATCTACACTTTACCCCCAGGAAACGGTACTCATTTTACCAACCTCGGAAGGATGGAAGGCTGAGTCAACCTTGAGCCGGTTACCTGAATCCGGCTTCCGCCAGGATCAAACTCAGGTCGTGACTTGTGAGCAGAGCTTGGGCTGCAGTACTGCCGCTTACCACTCTGTGCCATGAGGCTCTTTTGGAGAGCGCTAAATTTTGGGGAGCCCAAAACCCCCTTCTATGAGGTATTTGAGTAAGAAAACCCCACTGAGTGAGTGTGTGTGTGCACTGAATGCTGCATGTTCAGCCCCACAACAGGGCAAAAAACAACCTCCAGGAGCTGATTTGGGTCAGTGGAGCCTTGATCTTGGTTTTGATTATTCATCCTCCTTACCAAACTCAGGCAATCACATATTCAAGGACATTATTCTTGGTTCTGATGGGAAAGAAAAATAGTGCTGGACCTCAGTCAAAACTTCAAAGCAACCTGATGTTCCTTCCATCCAGCACCATCATCACTCCTGCCAGCATATTCCATGCAAGTGCCAGTATGAGGGTCCTGATTTCCATAGTGGCCACATTGTTTTGTGTGCTAAACAGGAAAGGATCAGCCAGAAAGAGGAGCACAAGCACAAACAACTATAGGTACATGTGTGCAAATGAACCAACCAGTGATCTACACAACAGTCCTGCCCGCAGTGATGTCTTGGCAAGAAGGTAACATTGTGGAGGCAGCAAATTGTGCATGGAATGAGCTGTACTGGATGAAATAGGCTATACGCACCATTTTGGAGTATAAGAGGGACACTTTGCATTTTTCTGTTGTAGCTATTTCAAAAAGATATACTCGTGGTTTTATTCTGAACCTGTGATCTCAAACATTTTTTAGACCAGCTTTAGGTGGGTAGCCATGTTGCAGGGTCTGCAGACCAGCATTTCCCAGCCAGGCTTCCCCGGATCTCTGGGGTCCTGCAGGTCATCATCAGAGGCTCTGCAAGAAATTACGGAATAAATAAGTAGTTAAGTAATTTGAAATACTGTGAAAAATATTCAAATATCACTCAAAATATCATGGTTATTAAGGTTATATTTAGCTTTATTGCCTGTGTTTGTTTCATATTGTTACAGAGCATTGTCACTTTTGGCCACAATCCTGAAACCGATTACTCTAGAGTAGTGGTACAAAAGTCAGGATGATTAATATGCTTTTGTTAGATTCTACTAATCATCCGTTACTGAGCACAGATTTCTGAAAACTTTTTTTTTTTTTTTAAGTTTCAGGGGTTATCGTGCTGGGCTGGGGCTTTACTGACTTGGGTATCAATCAATATTGTGGGCTGCTGAATAAATCCTTGTCCGGGCTGAAAGTGCTGTAGAAGCCGTCATTGATTTTAGCTTGGAGTCAGCCAAGTGCATTGTGCACCTCTGTTGCCCACAAAAAAACAGACGCCTGTTGCAAGCACCCCTTGCCCTGCAATGCCTCGCGTACTCTTCCAGCGCTTCCCCGCTTTGAGTCTTAAGCCCTCCAGGCATGTTCATGCATACAGCACCCCTAGGGAGCTGCCTTGCTTGGGCGATGCAGGGGAATGCCTTGGAAATTGCTCTTGTAATATGACGCCCGGGAAGCAAAAAGGGGCAGAAACTCCAATTAATGTTCAACAAGATAGGATGGTCCGATGGGACACTAGTGGCGTGATCGGGCACATCCACGCCCAAAGATTTAGAGACGCGCGCGAGGATGCGGGGGAGAGAGGGGAGTGGAAGCGAAGCGCGCGCGTGTGCGCGCCAGGGAGAGGGGCGCCCGTCCCAGGCGCCGAGCCCTCGCACCGGGGCGTCGCACTCACAGCCACCCACCGGCAGCGCAGAGCCGGCGAAGAAGCGACCTCTCCAGGCTCTGGGCTAGGCGCGCTTTCCGGAGTCAAGCCTCGCCGCGGCCCGAGGCGGCTGTAGGGCAGGATGGGCGGCTGGTCTCCCGCTCCAATGCTGCTGCTCGCCGCGCTCGCCGCCTTCGCTCCGGCCGCCGCCAGTCCGCACGAAGACGACGACGGCCTGATGGGCGCCCTCGCTTTCGAGGAGGAGAATCAGACCGATGCCGGGAAAGGCAGGAGCGGGTTCGCCGCTTTCCACAGGAGCAATAAGGTGACCGGGCAGGGGGGAGCGGGACTCGCTGGGGCATCGCCGCCTTTTGCGCCGCGCCGCGCCGCTGCTTTCCGGCGGAGAACCAGGTGGGCGCTCAGGTGCCGGGGTGAACTCGTGGAGAAGTCGTGTCGCAGTCAAGCCCGCCTTCCGTGGCCTGGGGACGGGCGGGGAGAGCAGCCGCGCCCCCAGGCAAAAGTCGCTGGCATCGCCCTTGGCACTTGAGCGGGCGATGTACGGCGTGACGGTAGCCCTGCCAGAGCAACTCCGTCGAGTTGGGGCCAGAAGCCTCATCGCTCTGCTTCGAGGGTCGAGAGAGAGCCTTCCGGACGGGGAGCCGCGTTAGGCAGTAGCAAGCAGCAAGACGAATCAGGAGTTCGGAGGCATTTTAAAGACGAGGGCAATTTCTTCCATTGCCAACCTTCACGCACGGGAGCTTTCTGACTCACGGAAGCTTCCTCTGGAATACTTTTACGTGCCCCGGACTCGCGTTTTCTCAAGAGCGCCAGAGGCCCTCAAGCTTGCCAGAAATCTTGGCATCGCTGTCCGCTAATCTCAAGTGAGGAGTGGGGGCTGGGATTAGTCCGCTCCGCTGCGAGGAAGGCCGTCTAGGAACGTGCCTGAGGCACTGCCTTCCCTCGACTCTCGAGTCTCTTGTTCCAGGGCAGGGCCGCTGGGCCCGAGTCTTCAAAAAAGATGCCCGGGAGGAGCACTGGCATAAATTCAAGCACAGTGCCAGCAGGAGGGGGGTGTGTGTCCAAAGGTTGCATCTCTTTGTTTGGGTAAGGGTTGGTCGTCCCTGCTTTGGGATTTTGTCACATTCAGGCACCTGGCAGAGTGCAGATATGAAAAGCAGCATAGCGATGCATGGTGGACCCCAATGCCACTTCAGTACTTGAGGACTTCTCATCATGGTAGTAACAATGTGACAAAGGTTATGCCTAGGCAAAGGCGGGGGGGGGGGGGCGGGGGGAGGATTGTGTTGAAATTTGTACCAAATATTTTTTCCCTTTAAAGTCATGGATTTGTTCTGTCTATTCTTATGAAGCAATATTATCCTAATATAAAAAACTTCACCTCTGTTTTGTATGAAATTGTGATGCTTTTAAAAAGAGGTTGATTGATTTAAGTAATTCTGATAGAATCTTTTGCCAGTCGAAACATTACCTGGTAAATCCTAAAGCATCAGCTCTCAGACATTTTTACCACAAGCACACATTCATATCATTTCCTCCCACCTGTTTTCTGGGATGCTTGTGGCAATTCAGATTTTGTCATCTTTAAAGGGATGTGATCTATTGAAACCAGTGACCATTTAAAATACTTTTTGTTTTGCATATGGATTTCACATCTAAGGAGTAGCCAGGGAATGTATCCTGAATTGTGCGGATTGTGTGTTTATTTTGTTTTATCTTTAGGCTGCTTTTAAGTCTTGCTTACTGTGTGGATTCAGTGCCTCTGATCCTTACATTTCACATGAACTGGTGGCTCCAGCTAGAAGAATGACTGTAGGATGTGTGGGATGCTGGTGCATGGGGGGTGTTGTTACAGCTGACCTGTCATGTGTTTTGGGTATGCATACAGCATTGGATCAGGAGACTGATTGGCTGTTTTTAATGCATATATTCTATAGATTTGCTTTTGGATGAAATCAAGCAACATCAAGTTTTCTAGATACACAGAATGCATGCTCATTATTTGAAAAAATTGTCTCCTAACTTCTCAGTCTGTTCATTTTTGACTTTATTAAAATCAAAAGGCTGCAGGGGAAATCCAAACTTTAAACTTCTTAGAAGCAAAGGTGGACAACAGGAACATGTTTTTGAGCAGGGGCTGGCAACCCTTGGTACGTGCGCTGAGCAGTGGTATGCCAGACCATTTTGTTTGGGGCACAGGGCCAGTTCTCCTCCCAAGCCCCTGAGTCTCTGGCAATGTTATAGGGGCCAGCAGCATTGTGGAAGGTGATGTTATAACTTAGGCCCATCGTAACCCCCCTCCGCCTGATGTGTGTAGTTGCCATCTGGCTCCAAGGAAAGACCTGCAAGTGCTGGTAGTGCTGCTAGGGTCTATCTTGATCCCAACACGTTTGGTCAGGTAGAAGAACTCCTATCTCCCCTCCTCACCTTTTGTTTGCCTGCACAGCAACATTCGCACAGGTAAATTATTTTCAACACACAGGCCAAAGAGGTTGCTTATCTCTGCTTTACTGTGAAAATGGGTCTTAGAATAAGAAAGAAAGGTTAGCATTGAGATTTAGCAGTATTTGTTTTTCAGAGTTTGTAAATTGTTCTTATACAAGTGCTTTTATATATACAGAGGCTTTCAGTCTCACAAGGACTAACTATACATTACATTTCCCTCAGATCTATGCAATCAGACTGCGTCTGGAGTTCCATGCTGGAAACACAATTCCCGCTCACATACAGGCCTAATTCAGATCCAAACTGTGGAATTCAGGGAGAAGGGGCTTCATCTCCCCCCTCTCAGTGCTGAAAGAACCCCGAATGGTGTTGCTGTTTGCCACATTGGGGGTTCCACATGCAGTGTTGGGGTGTGTCTAAGTTTCCTCAACATGGAAATAGTGACCTCCTGAATTGTTTCAGGCCAGAAAAATGGTGCGGATAAGGGGAGGCTGAAACCAATTCTCCTAGTGCACTGTGGTCCCTATCTGAATCAGGCCTATGTGTGCCTAGGAACTGAGTTCCCAACATGAACTTGCAAGACGTGTCTGATCACATGAGCATGGGAAAAATGTGACATGGGAAAAATTTAGACATTTAGTTCAGACAGAACACAGAACCATGATTTAAGTAAACTAACTGTGGTTAATATGGTAGTCCAAATGTCCTTATGGTTAGTTAGGCTCCAAAGTTATGGTTTGAAGTTCTTTTTGCTAATGAGATTTGTGTGATATATGGACATATGCGTCATGACTTAACCCTGACTTGTTATGTCTGAACCAAGCCACAGTCACTCTTTAACCCTCTCCTATGGGGAAAACTACATTACATGCCAGTGTGTGTAATGAAACACCAAATCATTAACTTATGCCCACATATGAAATTTAGATTTTGAGTGAAATCTAGATTGTGAATGAAGAAATTTGGGGAGTAAGGGAGAAAGAGGCATGCATCCTGGCTGATCATATTTTCTGGTTAACGCCCCCCTCCCCCCTTTTCTCATGGGATTCCACATATGAAATACCATCAGGGGAAGGAAGTAGCCTCGGGGGCTTGTGGAAAACTGGAGTTGGAGAAGAGATAAGCAACTTTTCTACACCGCTCCTCCACTCAAATTCAGCTCCCTGGGGCTGCATTCTGTAAAACAGTAATTTAGCGGTTTGTTAGTGTAGATATCCATATGTAACATGAAGTTTGTCAATTTCATTACTCAGAAAATAAAGCTTAAACTAAAATAGGAAAAATAAGGCTAAAGATGAGGACAATATTCTTGAGGGGAAAGTTGTGGGGAGAACACTCATAAAGCTGCTTCTGGCTTCCACAAATCCAACAAACTTTAAATAAAGAAAATAATTACTCAAGGTAGTAAAACAAAGACAAATGTTCACCTAACATAAAAAATGGAAGTCTAAGGGAAGACAGGAAAAAAGGAGCCAAGACTGAGGAAAAATATTCCCGAGGAGAAAGCTATGAGAAGAATACTCACAGAGCTACTTCTGGTCAGAAGAGATGAAAGGTAGACCTTTTACGCACTGGATATTTGCTTCGTTTCTGGCTCTGTAGTGTTTCAGATGTTTTTCTGATATACGCACAGCATTTGATATTTTCAGAGGCCATCCCAGCACAATCACGGGAGTTTCCTAAGTTAAATGGATGCTGGTTTCTCACTATTTTTCTTAAATACAAGACCATGCCAGGTCTGACTCCCATGCAGATGTTAACATGCGCCTTTCATCCACCTGCCCTAGACCCACCCCCCTGCATAATGATTGGTTTGCTGGTTCCTCTCCTTCCCCTCCCTCCAACTCCTTGGGAGCTCTCAGCCCATCCATCATGCTTCACAGTCTGTCTATACACATGCAATCTAAAGGTTCTGGATGATTTGAAACCCAAGGCATCTCTTCCACTCCATGTAAATAGAGATCACTCCATTTATAATCACAGTGATTAGGATCACCCAGAGCAACAAATGCAAAATGGATTATCAAGGCTTAGCTCTCCAATGGGCTTGGGAACCATGCGTGTGTGTATGGCTTGCCTGCAAGGCAGCCTCCTGGGCTTTCCAGCCTGTTGTGGCTTTTTCCTCTCCAAGGATGGAGGCATGCCTTGTGGCAGCCTTCCCCCAAGCCCTTCACCACTTTACTTCCCCAGCAGCGGCTACCTGTGAGGGTGTGTGTGTACTGGCCTTACAATGCACAGGCCAAGGGCTGTCTTGCTAGGGTCAGCGCTCTTCCTCTGGCAGGCTTGTGGACCATGTGTGTGTGTGTCTCTCTCCCTGGGCTCTCCAGCCTGCTATGGCTTCTTCTGCTCCTTGTGAAGGCCTTCCACCATGCCTATCAGTTTAGTTGGCTGCTTTAGCAGTTTGTGTACAATATGCACCAGGGACATAACTTGGTTCCTCACTATCCCAGAAGTCAAGCTGAAGAGCATGGAATCTGGGCCCTTTCACACCTCACATGTTTGGTTATTGTGGTGCCATTCTTTTTCCTTTGCACCATGTCAAAATGCATCAGGATTGATGAGTGCTGGCACTTTCATCACTGATGCTGTTATCAATGATGTCACAGCACCAGCCCTCCCCCTCCTTTTTCCTTTTTTTTTTTTGCACATATGATGAAACAATGCATTGGTGGAATGCTGGATCAATCTGTTTCCTGGATTTCTCCCTCTCAACCAGTTGGTGCATTGATCTTACACTGGATTAAAAAAAAATCAAAAATGAGCAGAAAGGAAAATTGAGAGGAAAGAGGGGAGGAGGGAGGAATAGAAAGGAAAGGAAGAGAGTGACTGGATAGACAACAGTGGCCAATCACAATGAAGTGGGCTGGCAGAGGGTGGGGGGCAGAAGAGAGTGGAACGCTAAAAAACGGGATAAAGAGTATGCATGGAGAAACAGCAGACTGGAAAATGGATTTTTTTAAAAAGCAGGAGTATAAGTGTTCCCAGGAAAGCTGCAGAAAAGCCACATAGTGCCTGGAGTGACTTCTCATGTTGGCAAATTGGGTGCAGGTGGTCAAGAAAAAAACCCACTGCAGTATGAGAACTGAACTGGTGAAACTGGTCTGTGCAGGAGAGGTTAATGAGTTCAGCATTTTCACAGGATCTTTCTGCCAATTAGAACTCTTCCCATTTGGGGGTGGGCTGTGTGAACCATTTATGCAGGAGAGAAATCTGAGTACAGCGCAGAGATGCTTAATGAAACAAGCAACAACAGGTCAAAAAAAGATGAGCTAGCCTTTCACTTCTGAAAAGAGCAGGAGCAAGGCAAGAGTGTGAAAAGAGTCGTAAAATCAACCCTCCCCTCAGGACATACACAAAAATATAAAGTTACCCTTAACTAAAGTGCTGGAGTATTCTGAAGAGCTTCTGTTCAGGTGTGGAATACCATGGAGAAGAATCTCGGCTCCTTTTCCAATCTGGTGTTCATAAATACCACGAAAGAAGAGGAGGGTTGTGAGCATATAGCAAATATAGCATTCTGTGTATGGGTATGGGTTGGAGAACAATCTTGCTATGTACGCATTTTAAGGATAGTGGATTGTCATCCAGGCCAGTGTGTTGTGTCAGTGGCTCATATACTTTTATAAGTCAGCAGAGTTTCATTGCTCCTCTCTCCCCTGCCTGTTTCTGCATGTTTAAACACAGGATGCATGGCGTTTGCCTGGATATTATATTGTGGTGCTTAAAGAGGAAGGTCTTAAACTTCAAACAGCTCGAACTGCCAAGCATCTGCAAGCAAGAGCTGCCAAGCGTGGCTACCTAACCAAAATCCTACATGTGTTTGAGGAGTTATTCCAGGGCTTTGTCGTGAAGATGAGCAGTGATCTGCTGCACATGGTAAGTCCCTCTTCCCATTGATATGGTAATTACAAGTGGAGGACCCACAAGGACTTGTGGGAACATCTTATTCTCCCCACTATTTCCTTTCCCTGAACACCCCCATAGCCTCTCCTCCTGCTCCCTTCTCCCCTTCCCACCTACCAGCCAATCTACCTTTTCTTGCCTCCCCCCTGGTCTTCAGTTTTTCCTCCTACCCTACTACTGGCAGCCTCTACCTGGGAACACTATTGTCCAGTTGTGCAGTGCCAGTTGTTGAAATGGGCCCAATTATACAGTGAGGAGCCCCCAAGGAATTGCAGGGGCACTTCATTTCCCCCGTAACCCTTCCCCACAATATTTCTTGTTTTCCTCTTCCTGGCAACCTTGTATCTTTACCTTTCTCTGCTTCCTTCTCTCCTTACCACCCATCCACCCACCCACTTTTTATCTGACCCCTATCTTTGGCTACATTATTTTATACATACCCTGCCTTCTCCACAATGGGGACCCAAAGCAGCTTACATCAGTCTCCTCTCTTCTATTTTATCCTCACAACAACCTTGTGAGGTAAGTTAGGCTGAGAATGTGTAAGCTTCCATGGTACAGTGGTGATCTGAACCTGGGTCACTGAGATCCTAGTCTGACACTCTAACCACTACACGATACCAACTTTTGTTGGGTGGGACAATAGCAAGCAGCCAGTTCTGGGCGAGTCATGCAGTTTGCATAGTAGTAAGTCACCTGGCCCTGACTGTTGCCCAGTTTGGCTCTCGTGAGTCCTCACTAGAAGCCCAAACAACATTGGAAAGGGCCCTGTTCCCTCCCCCTGCCTTTTACTGAAAGAAACCAATGCCTTAGGTCTGGCAGTACTGTGTAGTTTCCTAGCAACAGCCACTGAGGGCATTCATTTCTTAAAGCTATAGGCGCTGCTATAATTCGGGGGTGGGGGTTACCCTCATTTGTTTTTACACATTTCAGAATTATCTGCAAATGAGGCATTTTTCAGGTTTCTAGAAATTGTTGTCTTCTCTGTTCATGGCTCCAGTCTCCACAGTATCCACAGATTTGGCGATGTTGAAAATTAGATACAGTGATTAATTTTTTCAATGTCTAGACTGCCTTTCAGTCATAGCTGTTGAGATGATTGGCAAAACATAAAGCATAAAATACAACAAAACAAGAAATGTTTTTATAATTGAGTAAACTTCCTTAACTTAATTTAACAACCCTGTTATTACCAGGTGTTTAAAAAGTGGTAAGTGTGAATCCCTCCTGTCCCCGGACATATAATGCATACTTATGGACAAAATGTCCATTTTATTCTGCAAGAGTGATTGTGAATATGAAACAGACAGTGATTATTATTCTAGTAAATACTATACAGCAGATTTCAATTTGTGTTAAAGAAAATTTTCATACATTGTTAAACAGAAGATGGTCTCAGGAAAGTCATTTTTTCCCCAAAAGTTCATCTCTGGGGGGAAAAACACCCACAAGCAACTCTGCATATTGTTGGAGTTTTGACAGGGAAATACATAAGCTTCCCTTCCCGGTAGTACAGACTTGAGTAACTGACTGTAAAATAATCCATCTTCCTAACAGTGAAAACTAATTGTGTGGGTAGACTTCAAACAGATCATTACTAAAAAGTAAGGAAGGATCACATACTTTATTTCAGCGGCACTTACTCCCTATGAAGTGTGTTTAATATTGCAACCTTGCAGCCCAATTCTGCACAAGCTTATTTAAAAACAACATCCACTGATTGCAGCATCTGTAATAGAATCATAGAATCATAGAGCTGGAAGGGATCTTACAGACCAACCTCCTGCCCAATGCAGGAGCACCTTAGATTCTCTACCACGTTTCCAACTTACTGGAATGGTGATGGCTTGAGCCTGCAAGAGTTCTTTTAGGAGAGCCACCCTTTACTTACTCCTTTCCCTTCCAACATTCCTGTCCATAGAATAACTCTCACCATATCTAAAGTTTATTAAAGTCTAACATGCGCGTTTGGCTACAAACTACCTTGGTACCCCATAGCAAAAGGAATTCTAGGACATGATCACTTCTCCCTAAGGTTCCTACCACCTTTACCCCATCAACCAACTCTTTCTTATTGGTTAATATCAAGCCCAGTATGGCTGAGCCCCTCATCGTTTCCTCCACCATTTGAGAAATACTAGAAGATGGCAACCTATATAATTTGACATGGAACAAACTCATTTGAATATATACATCAGTCAGCAAACCAGCAATAGCACAATTGGGGTTTATTGTGTTGTCTTGCCTTCTAGTGAGCTCCCTTTCTTAAATGAAATTTCTGAAGATAGTCAGCCTAACTATAGACTGGAACCAATAAAATGCATACAAAGGTTAGCCTGTCCAGAAACTGCCATCAAGTTATAGAAATGCAGATCATAATCTTGGAATTAAACATATGGAACACATTCTAGAAAAACCCAGTTTTAGAGATAGGAATGTCAACGCTGCAGTGGTCAGAGATATTAGTGCATCTGAGCCAAAGAATTTTTAAACAGAAATGCTAATACTGGATGAGAACTCCTTTAAAGGAGTTAATGTCAGAACTGGTATAATACCAATTGGATTCCCTTACTATTTGTACTACAGCATTTCCTCATCCTTTATAGAATTTGTAGTGAAATAAGGGCTTGGTAAGTATACATATCTAGGAGAAGGTAACATTCTTCATAGGGAGAGTCATGTGTTACATGCATAAGCTTGTTAAATCAGAATCTGGATCCAGAGTCTGAACAAAAGGATTTCCAATTCCAGGGCTAGGGGAGACTATTGCCTTGAGAGCCATCCTCCATCAAAGTAGACTTACTGAGCTAGATGAGCTCTTGTTCTGACATGAGGTTTCTTCAATCATTACATTACTCATGTGATTTTATATTTTACATACTGAGTCATTATATTTGTGTTCCAGAACAGATGTCTTAAAACATGTATGATATGATTATGTACCATGGGGATGTGCAGTTATTCCCATATAAGTAAATGTATGTTCCTGTCACAGGGTCTACAATAGTGCTGAATAGGGGTGTGTGCTTTGGGTTTCCGATTCGGGTTTTAACCTGAATCAGGCCCAATTTGTATAGATTTGGGGTTCCCAAATCGGCGCCAGCATTGCTGAGCCTACAAGACAGGTGATAGCAAGGAATTGGAAAGAAGCTGAGGAATTGATGATTAATCACTGGAGGGATAAAATGAATAATATAATAGTTTTAGAGTACCTTACGATGAAGATACATAGAATGAATGGGTTAAAGGTTAGGGAACAAGAGGAGAATTGGTTTAGAAGGATAGTGAGGTATTTAGAATCGTTTCAACAATTTGGGGTGATTAGTTGGTTAATAGGAAATTGAGAAGTATATTTGATTGTAAGGTTATGTGGAATGATGTATAGGGCAATAGAGTTGTATTGGGAGTAATTGTGAATATGATACAATATGGTATGGAATAATATTTATGTAGCTACCGCCTGGCTGTCCCTACACGGGTGTTGTGGTGACGGGTTTTTTTTCTTGGAATATAACAATAAAGATTTTACAAAAAAAAAAAAAAAAGCATTGCTGAGCCTATTAGGGAATCCCAAAGCAAAGCTTTCCGAAGCATTTTGGAACACTTTGAGAAGCTTGTGCAAATGGCAAGAAAAGTGCTGCCACTGCTTTCAAAGCTCCCTTCTTTACCCGAGGGGTGGGGGGAAGAGGGAGTTTCCTCTTCTCTCCTCCCATTGGATGAAAAAGCCAGCCTGGAAGCTTTGACAGCTCAAACCAGCACTTTTCAGGGCTGCTTTGAGCTTTCAAAACTCCACCCCAGCTTTCACCCAATGGTAGGGGGGAAGAGGGAGTTCCCTCTTCCCCCCTCCCATTGGATGAAAAGGCCTGCGGGAAGTGCTGCTTTGATCTTTGGTGTGCTCTGAATATTTACAGAGCATACCCAAAGCAGGAAACCCAAATCTTTTTGGGGTGCACACTCCTAGTGCTCCTTATAAAGCTGCTCCTTATACATCATTAATGTTATCCCTGTGCTAAAAACAATGGTTGTGGTACATGAATTATACGTACACAACCAAGCATCTTGCAAACAGCAAGTTTTCCATCTCTTGTTTCCTTTGTGCAGGCTTTGAGGCTTCCACATGTGGATTACATAGAAGAGGACTCGTACGTATTTGCTCAAAGTATTCCCTGGAACCTTGGTCGAATAATCCCAGAGCAGTACCAATCGAATGAGTACAATCCTCCCAGTAAGTACACTTCCTTCCAACATTCTAACATTAGTACGCAGTGTGTGAAAGGGTTTTTGTGTGTGCCAGGAATTAAATCTGATGGAAATATACTTGCAGAGAACATGTTATTCGCCTTTCTGCCCTGTGAAGAATTAGAGGGCCTCACCAACAATAGCTAGATGTCAGAGATGAAAAACAAATGAGAAAGTTGAGTCAAGAAGAATCATGTCTTTTGAGTTTACATTTTTTTCTTTGTGGAAATAGCTCAGTAGTTAAAGAAAAGCAGGACTCTGTTCTGATTCGGTGCTCATCAGTGAGCTACAGTATCCATACATAGCTATAAAACCTTCTTCACCTGTGCTTCTTTAACAGATGCATGAAAGGCTGACATTGCACACATGGAGCTTTTCCCACTGTAGAGATGCAGTGATGAGAACAGCAACAAAAAATGCCTCCAAAATAGGGAGATGCTAATTGTAAGAATTAAAAAAACTACACACAAACCATTTTTCCTTACCTGCAAGAAGAAAAGAAAAAGATCAGTTGGAGTTTAGCTGCTGCTACCTTGCAGCCAGCAAGTCAGCAGGATGTCCACCGCCCTGGTCTGTTCCTTTTAATTTTAAATACTGTCAATAAGATCTCTGTGAATCACCTTAAAGCCCTGTTTGGTCCATGTTTACTAGGAGTACAGAAGGAGTGAGAAACCCAAAAACGGTGTTACAGCCTTTAAGGGACTAAAGAGAGAGGAAGCTGAGTGTAAACTCTCACACTGAAAGCCATACTACAAGTGACGCCTGACACAGGTTGGACACTTGTCAGCTCACCTCATTTGACAGGAAATGTAGGCATCCTGGTCTTACAGCTTGGCTCTCCATTTAACTGAAGTTTACAGACCCCCCCCCCCCACACACCCATTGGAGGGGAAGAGGGGTGCCCGGTGACAGCCCGATGCCTGCACTCCCCTCCCAACTGGATGTTCTCCCTCCCATAGACTGCCGCTCTGTCAACTTCAATTGAATGGAGAGCCAAGCTGCAAGACCAAAACGCCTGTATTTCCCATCAGAACTTGAGGGAAGCTGACAAGTGTCCAACCTGTGTTAGGCATCACTTGTAGCTTGGCTCTGAGTCAAAATGTGTTAGGGGACCCAGGTTCGCTGAGTAACTTCCTCATTCCCTGATGTGCAGAATTGGGCTCTTGAGAGGCCATTCTCTCCACACAGACTTTATGCTAACTTTAGAATGTGTTCCTGATAAGGAAGTTTGCCATTATTTCTTTGAATGGAGGAAAAAAGAGGGATTATAGTGTACCCAAAATCTAGTAATCACATAAAAAAGGGAGCATTTGCTAGTAAGTGTTCTAATTGCAAAAATCTTTCAAGTTATTTGATTACTATTCAAAGAATAAATGGAAGCACAATTTAGAATTATATGCCATTTTATTGGAATCCAAAAGAAGCATATGTCCCCATTCATGTTGATGAAAGAGACTCTGGAATGTGCTGAGGTAGTTTACTAGAACAACAGCAGTACCCAAGCAGCCACATAGTGATTCTTTCTGTACAGATAGAGACTACTTCTGCTGCTTTCTATATGAGAACCCCACTCAAAAGAATACAGGAGCCATTGTGGGCCCTCATCCAGGAAGTACATTTAGTAATAACTCAAGAACTGAATATTTTGCTGATTTGAGTGGGGTAGGAAAATGCTCCAACAAGTGGCCTAAGAGCTTGGGAGGCAAGCAAGCTGCACCAGAAATCATTTAACCTCCCAGGTGTGCTTTTGGGCTTGCTGTTGCTGACTGCCTTTCCTCACAGGAGGAAAAAGAAAAATTGGGCTTGGTCTTACCATGAATGTCCAAACTCTTCTTGAGAGAGAGATCTAATCAATCAAGAATTACTATGGATTTTGATCCCCTAGTTGATGCCTGCAGTGTCCCCAGGGATTGTTGTTCTGCATGCTGGCGATTCTCTTTCTTTATTCACTTACCCTTGTTCTCTGTTTAGTGACCATAAACTTACCTTAAGTTTCAAGTCAACACTTTCTTAAGAGTTCCTCAAAAACTCCTTAAAAAAAACAAAAACAAAGTTACATTTCATTCTGGAGGGTGGGGTCCTTACCTCCGTCTCTCAGAAGACTAAACCCTGCCTTCAGACACAGGAGCACAGGGATTCACCTAATCAATCAATTAATTAAAATATTTATAGCTTGCCTTTCCCGTATTTCAAGAAGCTTACAAATTCAAATTACACAGAATACAGTAAAACTCCATATACACCCCCGTCCCCACCTGCCTTTCCATCTGTAAGAAAGAAGGGAACTCATGTTAAGTTCAATATTCCTTTTCATTCATAGTCTGCTACTTGCTGGGCAGGTATCTCCTCCTGAGAGAGATGGCCTATTTTCAATCTAAAGCCATCCTAGCTAGTTAGATCAGTTACTATTTCTGATTAATGGGGAGGAGCCCCGCCCAATATGGCATCCTAAAGCTGTGTGGGGTTTTTGTCCCTGACAGAACTTGGAGAAAAAGTGCCAGTTTGCTCTGGTAAAAAGACCCCATGGAGAGGGGGACTTTTGGATGGTCCATTAATCTTCTTACATGTTCCCTGGACTCAGAGAATGCAGGAGAAGTTCTGTATGACCTGGGCTGAGGTGGAAGCTGTGAAGACCTGGACAGACACTTGCCCATGTTCTCCAAGGATATTAAGGGCAACCAAATTTGAGGGGGGAGAAAAGCCATTAGAACTGGGTCATGAAGGCCATTAAAAGCCATAAAGATGTATTGAGAAGAGACGGAAATTACAGCACAGGAGAGTTGAAAGCTTGAGAAATCCGCCAGCCAGCTTTGTTGAAAGATCTGCAAAGATGGTGAGGTGTTATATCTTTAGTTCTCTGACATTATAGAACTACTAAGAGCAACACTGAAGGATTTACATCATACAGACAGCAAAGCCATAAGGAGAGACAGTTAAGAAAGTTTAAAACAGGTGAAAAGACGGTTAAGTGAAATTAAAGAGGAATAAAAATGGCAACAGAGGAACTACAAGCTATGTAAAAACAACTTGAAGGAAACCAAGTCAACACTGCCATTTACTGGATATTTTTGTTTATAAGCTTTTAAGTCATTTGTTTAGAAGTTTATGAATAGAACACTGAAAATAAGAGACGATTTCATTGTGAAATACTAATGGCAGCAGCTCAGAGATGCAGAGGAAACTCAGTAGACATTCAAAAGCCATCCACAGCCTCACCCCAACCACCAGGGATGGAAACCATAAAGAGTTTGTTAGAGGGTATGGAGAAAAGGTTGGAGCAAAGATGTACACGATTAGAAAATAACTTAGACTCTTTAAAATTGGATATATCAAAGGAATTAAAGGCTTTAAGGAAGCTGTTAAACAAATGAAAGAGGAGGTGGATGGTATTAAATTGAGAACAGAGACTGTAGAGGTTAAAAGTGAAATAATGAATAAGGAATTACATGAGCAACAAGACAGGATGGATTTATTAGAATTAAAGAGGAAAGAAAATTGGCTGAGTTTTAGAGCAGTTCCAGAACATAAGAATGAAGAAATTAGAGATAAGATGGTTGTAGAATTATCTAACTTCCTGGACTCAGAGATAGATATACTGGATGCAGAAATTGACTCTGTCTACAGGATAAACTCTAGATATGCTTTAATTATCAAAGTACCAAGGGATGTTCTGATTAAATTTGTGAAGAAAGCTACTAGAGATGCTGTATTGCTAAAGCATTAGAAGACAAAGAGATAATTGTTATGAAGGAGATCCCAATGGGCATATTAAGAAAAAGAAAAGATTACACATTTCTCACACAGATATTGAGACAGAGAAAAACTAACTTTAGGTGGGAGAATCTAAAAGGAGTGAGCTTTAGATTCCAGCAGAAGAGGTACAGAATAAATACAGTGCAGAAAGCAAGAAAATTTTTGGAGAAGTTTATGCCAGAAGAGAAAGACCTTAATCCAAGGGTAGAAATACAGAAGGAAGAAGAAGAAGAAGAAGAAGAAAGGG
This sequence comes from Eublepharis macularius, assembly GCF_028583425.1. Taxonomy (NCBI): domain Eukaryota; kingdom Metazoa; phylum Chordata; class Lepidosauria; order Squamata; family Eublepharidae; genus Eublepharis; species Eublepharis macularius. Next base: position 83,981,235 of record NC_072794.1, on the reverse strand, counting down.
GTAGTGTACTGTAACCACAGCTTAGAAAGCCTCAGTATCTGTGTAGTCAGAACTATGTGCTGTCCCTTTAACAATTGGTACTCATGGGAATTGTAGTCCCCCCCTCCAATATAGAAGTTTATTGTAGGCTTCCTGTGAAGGTGTTAAAAGTTGATGGTCCTCTTCGTCCCTTTGTTCGGATCTTACCCCCTCAAGCAAGGATGCAACAGCTATCATGAATTCACCGCTAGTCTACAAATAAATCTGGACCAATAAAGATGTATCTTGCTTCTGATTGAACCATGTGTCGTTCACTGGCTCTAACTGTAAGTAAGGATTCCTTTAAAATCTGGGTTGAAAGAGGCGGCACGTTAGAGCTATCTGGAAGCCAGCATCTTTCCCAGCTGCTTCCAGAATAGTGAATTCATGTAATGGCTCGTCTTGCACCTTCAAAGATCACAATGTTTTGCTCCTGCAAAGATCAAAAATTACGTGTGTGCGTGTCTGCATGAAGATGGGAAAGACAGCAAAATCTTAGCTCCCTCTCCTCCTGGCTGCATAAGGCTTCTCCTTTGTCCTGTAAACACTTCTACTGGAGCCTTTCAGTTGCTAATTCGACTGATCAGCCTGCGAGCTCACCTCCGCTAGCTGGAGAAGGAGATTCTATGCAAGTTAAATAAGAAAGTTTGCATGCCTTAAATGCTTCTTGACTTAAAGTGGAGGAGAGCCCCAGTACGGATCACCTCTCTCAAACTCCGCTTTGAATGTACCTCATGCCTTTGAATTGCAAAACAGCTTTAACCGCTAACGTATTGCTCTAAGCTCTGCTTCATGCCAGCCTGCTCTTGTAACCCAGCACGCTTTCTCCCCAGTCCCAATTGCTGAGCACACAAAGGGATTCAAACTGTGAAGAGCACACGCGTTTGAAAAGCATCTCCAGAATCCAGCCCTAAGCTGGGAAAAGTTGCTGTGCGCAAACCGCTCCTCAACACAGAACCCTGAATTGCAAAGCTGCCAAGGGGAACCTGCAAAGGCGTTCACCATAAGAAGAGTAGGCACGGCTAAGGAGCACACCCACACCCCTAGTGGTCACTTAGAGCAACTACAACTGAATTCTTATAAAGCTCACTCACTGTGCCCCTGGTGGCCAACCTCGGAAGTGCAGCCAACATTTCTGTCTAAGCTATACAGAAGCCACGTGCTTGCACTACCACAACAGTGCCACTGTAACAGCGCCATCCTAGTGATCTGAAGTAGTACTGCAGCTTCAAACATTTTTTTTTGCCGCAATGGAAACTCCTGTGGGAAATCCGGTGGGTGAAAGGGATATCACTGATCCTGCCAACTCACCCACTACGTCCTCCAATGGCAATGATGAAGCTGAGTCCACACGTCCACCATGGAAAAGAACACTGACACTCAAGATGCGAGAGTTGTTATCCGCCAAGAAAGCAGAAAGGCTCAAAGAGTCTGAAAAACATTGGATATGGATACAAGAGTATCTGGACAAACTGGATAAGGCAGCTGATGCGGACAATCTGCACGATTTGAGAAGACTTCTGGCTAGCGAGTTTGTGCACTGGAAGGCTCATATGGAATGTGTCCATAGCATCTTGGATCAGCTGGACACAGATGAAGCATTGGCTGAACAGCAACACCTTCAAGAGGTGAATGACGCTCAGGAAAAGTTTGTTGATGACGCCATGTGCAATTTGGATAGGCGCATCGAGGAAGAGACTGCAAAACTTCTTGATTCCACCAGTGGTGAACCACGTTCGAAAGCCAGTTCTTCATGCAAGTCCAGTCATCCGTCCTCCACAACTTCATTGTCCAAGCACAGTAAATCAGCCTCAAAGCGCAGTAGCGGTTCTTGTCGGTCTAATACCTCCTTGCTTGCCTTGGAGGTGGCCAAAGCAAAGGCAGAAGCTGCTGCGGCAACCAAGAGGGCTGAATTTGCCAAGAAGGAAGAAGGAAGCTGCCGACAGGGAAGCTGAGCTACGGAAGGAAGCAGCCAACAGGGAAGTTCAGCTATGAAAGGAAGCTGCTGACAGGGATGTTCAGCTACGGACACTCCGAAAGGAAGCAGAAGCAGCAGAGTTACGTGCCAAGGCAAAGGCCCTAGAGGATGGCCTCCGGGATTCGGATTCAGATCACAGCCTACCACAGCTGGAGGAGCTGGATCCAACTCTACGGGTACTGACCTACGTAGAAGAACAAAGAGCCTTCACAAAAGGCCTCGCCGCACTAGTGCTTGACCCCACAGCTCTGGAGTTCAAGCCAGCTGAGCCTACCCAGCCTATGCCTTCCATGCCAGCCCAGACCTCGCCTGTGCTTGTGGAGCCTGTGCACACCCTGGATTCAGGCGTTCTGCCCCTGGCTCCAGCCGCTATTGCCACGCCCCCGTTGCCTGAGCCATCTGCTCCTGGCAGCCCAGCCTCACAGCCCACTGCTCCTGTTCTTATGCCTGTGTATGCACCTCGGTGGACAAAGTGGGACCTCGCTGAAAGAGGCATGCAGAAGTTTTCAGACCGCCCAGAGGACTACTTACTTTGGAAATCGAAGTTCCGTAATGCTACTAAAGACATGGGACTACATGCAAATGAGGAACTCACACTTCTAGCTGTGTGGCTGGGATCTGAGTCTGCAGCCCAGGTGGACCGCATTCATGCAGCTAATGTTGAGGATCCTGAAACAGTCTTGCCGCAAGCGTGGGACCGGCTCGATAAATGTTATGGTGACTCATCGGAGCTTGAGACCTCACTCATGAGGCGCCTGAATAAGTTTCCCAGGATACCCTGCAATGAACCACGTAAACTTTGGGACTTAGCCGAACTTCTTACTGAGTTGCAAGCTTCTAAGAAGAACACAGCACTACCAGGGTTGGCTTGCCTCGATCAGTACTACACACAGAGGAGCATCACAGAGAAACTGCCACGCCCACTTCAAGATAAGTGGGGTGACACGGTGAGCTCCTACAAACATGCACATCATGGAGTATACCCTCCTTTCTCGTACCTCGTGAGTTTCATCGCCTTGCTGGCGGAGACACGTAATGATTCCCAATGCGGATATTATGCGCATCCCAATGAGCCTCGTGATGAGAAGACTCATTCTCGGGACATCAGGACTGTGTCTTCACGGGATACCAGGCACAAGCCTCCACGGGATTCCAGAGCCAAGACAACTGCTTCAGTGCTAAAGACAGGGGTCTCCATGACTCCAGCTGAAGCCACCGTAAATAAACCTTCAGCATCGAAGTTGCCAGCGCAGCCATCAGCACAGAAGTCAACGACACGACCTACGTATTTCTGTCCACTCCACAAGGATGGACACTCTGCAAATAGGTGCTCACTTTTCAGCAAGCTGCCACTGACAGTGAGGAAGTTTATGATTTCAGAGCTCAAGATGTGTTCCCGTTGTTGCCAATCTCGAGAACATGTATCGACTGATTGCAAGACCCATATAAAATGCCACGAGTGCAGCAGTGACACATTCGACTGCCATGCACACGGACGCCACGCCAACACAACCAGTTGTGCCTGACAACCCTGCCTCCCAAGGGGAGAAGCCTGTTTCGGCCCACTGCACTCAAGTGTGTGGCGTTGGGAGCAACAACGGGTCCTGCCATCAGATATGTCTCACCAAAGTCTTTCCTGCTGGCCAACCCGAACAAGCCATCAAGATGTACGTCATCCCAGATAGCCACAGTACCCGGTCCCTGGTTGACCCAACATTCTTTGAGCTCTTCAACATATCAGGGGATGAACTGCCATACACCCTCAGAACGCGCACGGCGGGGAGGAGAGCCGTCGAGTTCCAAATTGAATCTCTTGACGGCAGTATCCAGTTCTCTCTACCTCCACTGTTGGAATGCGATGCCATACCAGATGACTGCGACCAGATTCCAACACCAGACGTAGCGCTCCACCATCCTCACCTACAATCAATAGCAGATCACTTTCCTGCCCTGGATCCAGATGCACAGATCTTGCTTCTCCTAGGGATAGATGCTACCGATATGCTAGTTTGCCATGAGGTGATTGTTGGACCTCCTGGCACCCCACATGCCCAGAGGTACGACCTAGGATGGGTCATAGTGGGGAATGTGTGTGTAGATCGTTTACAGATGCCAAACCAGATGAGCGTCTTCGCCACAACCATTATGGATAACGGATGAGCCTCACACTTGAAACCATGTCCAGAACACTTCACACTAACGGAAGAGGACTATGGCCTCGGAACTACAGTGTTCCGAACAACCAAAGATGATAACATGCTCGCCCCATCTATGGAAGACAAGCAATTCCTACAACTAATGGAAAAGTAACTTCAGCAAGACGACTCTGGAAGTTGGATTGCTCCCCTCCCTTTCTGCACACCTAGACAGCGATTGCCCAACAACCACAAACAAGCCCTATCTCGACTCAACACCTTGCGCAGAACCCTGGCAAGGAAGCCTGAGATGAAGGCCCACTTTGTGGAATTTATGGACAAGATGCTGCAAAATAAGCATGCAGAACTTGCACCTCCACTGCGAGAGGGAGAGGAATGCTGGTACCTGCCATTCTTCGGGGTATATCACCCCCCAAAGCCCGGCCAGATCAGAGTGGTCTTCGATTCCAGCGCCCAATTTCAAGGATTCTCGTTGAACAAGGCCCTCCTAACTGGACCGGACCTGACCAACAGCCTACTTTGTGTACTCATCCGCTTTAGGAAGGAAGCCGTAGCCGTCATGGCAGACATCCAGCAGATGTTCTATTCCTTCCTCGTCAGAGATGGTCACCGCAACTACCTGGGCTTCTTATGGTTCAGTGATGAGCAACATAGCCAGAAGATTACCGAGTATCACATGCGAGTCCATGTGTTCGGCAATGGACCGTCCCCAGCAATTGCCAACTATAGGTTGCATCAAACTGCACGCATAGGAGAAGGAAAGTATGGCCTGGACGCAAGGCGATTCGTGGAACGGGATTTCTATGTGGACGATGGACTGAAGTCCTTACCCACTCCAGAAGAAGCCATGGACCTGCTAAAGAGAACACAACGAATGCTGGCTGCAGCTAATCTTAGGCTGCACAAAATTGCATCCAACAGCACAAAGGTGTTAGAAGCATTTTCTCCAGAAGACCATGCCAAAGGACTACAGGACCTAGACTTGGGTGGTGACACCCCCCTCCTCCAATGCAGCCTTGGATTGAGTTGGGACCTGAAGAGGGACACCTTCATCTTCCGAGCACCAGTCCAAGCGAAACAGTTCATACGACGAGGAGTCCTGTCAGCAGTGAACAGCTTGTTTGATCCCTTGGGATTTGCTGCACCAGTGACCATCCAAGGAAAACACCTCCTATGCACTCTCTCCTTAGGTACCAAAGACTGTGATGAGCCTCTTCCCCCTGACCAAAGAAAGGAATGGGAGGCCTGGAGAGGTTCGCTCAACTGCCTGCAAGCCATCCAGATCCCACGCACCTATGTACCAGTCTCACCTGCTGCCGCCTCCTGCAGAGAGCTACACGTCTTCTCAGATGCGTCCCCAAAAGCGATCGCAGCCGTAGCATATCTGCAGGTCGTTGGCGGGGAGAACCAAGTCTACGTGGGCTTCATCCTGGGGAAAGCTAAGTTAGCCCCACTACAGGGACACACCATCCCACGTCTGGAACTATGCGGTGCTGTGCTTGCTGTGGAGCTTGCAGAGATAATAGAGAGAGAGATGGAACTTACCTTTGATACCACTACCTTTTACACAGACAGCAAAGTAGTACTCGGATACATACACAATCAAAGTCGTCGGTTCTATGTGTATGTCAGCAACCAAGTAGAGCATATTCGACGATCCACGTGCCCTCACCAGTGGCGACATGTTCCTACGGATCAGAATCCAGCAGACCACGCAACACGGTCTATCCTTGCCTCACAGCTGGCTGAGTCCTCCTGGCTGAAAGGACCTGACTTCCTCCTCTGTTCGGTCAATCAAGTACAGCACGAGGAGGAACACTACGAGCTCCTAGACCCAGACCAGGACAACGAAGTTCGGCCTCAAGTCACCTGCATGAAAGTGGGAATCGAGACCGACCGCCATCTAGAAGCAAAGAGATTCGAACGATTCTCCAAATGGATGCCACTTGTTCTAGGGATGGCACGCCTCATCCACTTTGCTCGCCACTGGAATACAGAGCCAACCTCGCCAGAAGTATGACGCAGGGCGGAGTTCCTGATTTTCCAGAGAGTACAACACGAGTTCTATGTAGAAGAACTCGAAAACACCAAGAAAGGGTTGGCTATACCCAAGAACAGTCCGCTACTTAAGCTGAACCCCTTCCTCGATGATGATGGCTTACTTCGGGTAGGAGGGCGTCTGAAGGCAGCTGATGTAGGCTCAACAGTAGCGAACCCTATCATCCTTCCAGCTCGACATCACATGACTGTCCTCTTGGTGCGCCACCACCATGAGCGGGTTCATCATCAAGGACGTCACTTCACAGAAGGAGCTATCAGAGCAGCGGGCCTATGGATTGTGGGAGCGAAAAGATGCATCACTGCAGTCCTACAGACCTGCATACAATGCCGGAAGCTCAAAGGTCCCCATCAGCAGCAGAAGATGGCCGACCTGCCACCAGATCGACTCAGCACTGAGCCCCCTTTCACTAATGTTGGACTTGATGTATTTGGCCCCTGGAATGTAGTGACACGCAAGACCAGGGGAGGACAAGCCAACAGCAAGAGATGGGCAGTGTTATTCACATGTCTGAGCATCCGAGCCGTACATATCGAAGTGATTGAGTCCATGGATGCTTCCAGCTTCACAAATGCCCTCAGAAGATTCCTTGCCATATGAGGACCTGTCAAGCTACTGAGGTCTGACCGTGGCACGAACTTTGTTGGCGCCTGCAAGGAGCTAGGAATCAATGGAAGCACAGATCTTGATCCAACCCTCAGCAGCTACCTGAGTGACCAGAATTGCAAATGGATCTTCAATCCACCCCAAGCCTCTCATATGGGAGGAGTGTGGGAACGCATGATTGGAATTGCACGCAGAATATTGGACTCTATGCTAGCAGGAAAACCTTCTCTCACTCATGAGACCTTGGCTACCCTCCTGGCAGAGGTCTTCGCTATCATCAATGCCAGACCTTTAGTTCCAGTATCCTCTGATCCTGAGAACCCTACCATCTTAACACCAGCCACCTTGCTGACACAGAAGACAGGCACCTGGCCTGCACCTCAAGGAGACTTCATCTCTAAGGATATGTTCAAGCAGCAATGGAGGCAAGTTCAATTCCTTGCTAACACCCTTTGGAAGCGATGGAAACAAGAGTACCTCCCAACTCTGCAATGCCGACGCAAGTGGGAGAAGTCTGAGCCCAACCTACGAGAAGGTGATGTCGTCCCCCTGAAAGACAAGGACGCTCCTAGGAACTCGTGGCCCATGGGACTTATAGATCGAGTTCTACCCAGCGTGGACGGGTTGGTCCGCAGGATTGACATTCGTGTAGCCAGACACGACAGCCCGAAGATTTTCACCAGACCAGCCACCGAAGTGGTCCTGCTTGTACGGAAGACTGATCTTGAAGACTGAAGCTCAAGCTTTGCATGCCATTTGTTGCTTATATGTTATATCTAGCCCTTATTTGCCTAGTTATGAATATAGCACAGCATACTGTCACTTATCCTTAGCTTATATTTGCCTTCGACAATATATTTGCTTTGTTTTGAGAATAGTGTTGCATGATGTATATGCTTAGACTCGTTAGGATACTCCACTAGCTTGCATGTTGGGGTGGAATCCATAGGATCCAGGCGGGAAGTGTACTGCAACCACAGCTTAGAAAGCCTCAGTATCTGTGTAGTCAGAACTATGTGCTGTCCCTTTAACAATTGGTACTCATGGGAATTGTAGCCCCCCCCTCCAATATAGAAGTTTATTGTAGGCTTCCTGTGAAGGTGTTAAAAGTTGATGGTCCTCTTCCTCCCTTTGTTCGGATCTTACCCCCTCAAGCAAGGATGCAACAGCTATCATGAATTCACCGCAGTCTACGAATAAATCTGGACCAATAAAGATGTATCTTGCTTCTGATTGAACCATGTGTCGTTCACTGGCTCTAACTGTAAGTAAGGTTTCCTTTAAAATCTGGGTTGAAAGAGGCGGCGCGTTAGAGCTATCTGGAAGCCAGCATCTTTCCCAGCTGCTTCCAGAATAGGTAGAGACGATTTAAGTTTGGACATTTCTAATATTTAGTATGAACTGTAAGTGTTTATCATGGAATACAAATGGGCTTAATGCCCCACAGAAAAGAAGAAAGATTTTTTATTATTTGAAAAAACAAAAACTGGACATTATATGTTTACAAGAAACACATTTCAAAAAAGGACTGTAAATACTTAATTCAAAAGAACATGGGTCAAGAATTCATAGCAGCTAACAATGAAAAGAAAAATGGTGTAGCACTGTATGTAAATCAACAATTGAAACCAGAAGTAAGATTAATAGATGTTTTGGGGAGGTTTGTGGGGGTGGAAATCACTCTAGATGGTGAAAAAATTGGTCTTAGGGGTATATGCACCAATTGATGAAAAGGTGAACTTTTATGGTTACTTGATGGAAAAACTATTAGATTTACAATATACCAATTGGTGGCTGATGGGTGATTGGAACGGAGTGACACAACCACAAATGGATAGGAAAACAGAAAAAAGTGTGTAAGATTCCCAAGGGAAGTTGCCAAAGATATGTTTTGAGTTATTTCAATATCTGGGGGTGATTGATGTGTGGAGAATTAAAAATGGCAATGCAAAAGAGTTTACTTTTCAGAAAAACATAAATCATTTTCAAGGTTAGATATGTTCTGGATTTCAAGCAGCTTGCTTGCAAAAGTAGGGAAAGTTGAGATTCTACTGAAGTCATTCGCTGATCACAATCCAATTATGATAGTTTTAAAGAGTAGAATGGGTAGGTATAGATGGAGACTTAACGAAGCCCTTTTGCAGAAAGAAAGTGTGATAGCAGAATGTAAAGCAAAACTAAAGGAATATTTTGAATTGAATTTAAGTAAGGGCACAGACTTAAGCATAGTATGGGATGCCAGTAAGGCATACATGCGGGGTCAATTTATATGATTAAATGCCTGGCACAGGAAAAAAAGACAAGAAAAGATAACCCAGTTAGAAAAAGGAATTAAAACGAAAGAGGAGGAACTTATAAAAACACCAAGTAATAAAATATTGCTAAATCAAATGAAAATGCTACAACAGCAGCTGTCAATCTTAATGGTAAATCAGATGGAGAAAAATTTGAAATTTGCAAAACAGAGACATTTTGAACAAGCTAATAAACCAGGAAGATAGTTAGCGTACAGGCTAAGAAAAGAAAAAGAGAGAACGTTAATTGTAAAATTACAAGACAAAGACAGAATAGTAACTGAAAATAAAGATATACAAAAAGTTGTATTTCAGTATTTTTCATCGTTATTTAAGAAGCAAGAGATATCACTAAGAAAGTTGGAAGACTATCTGAAGAATCAAAATTTGCCACAGATATCGGAAGAACAAAGAGCCATGATGAAAAATCCAATTACTATAAATGAAGTGGTAGATGCAATTAAAAATTTAAAAAGAGGGAAAGTACCTGGTCCAGATGGATTGAAAGTAACTTACTACAAATTTATTCAAGATGAGATATTGTATCGATGATGAATGCAATTATAAAAGAGGGGAAGATACCAGAGACGTGGAGAGAAGCTAATATTACTTTGATCCCAAAAGTTTAGACACCAGTGAAGTGAAAAATTATAGGCCCATATCACTTTTAAATAATGATTATAAGTTGTTTGCCACAATATTGGCTAGAAGATTGAAACTGGTACTACAAGAATTTATTAAAGATCAGAGTGGATTTCTACCGAAAAAGCAAATAAAAGACAATATGAGAAATGTGCTGAATATAATTGAATACTTGGAAAAACATAACGAGATACAAGCAGCGCTGATTTTTCTCAATGCAGAAAAAGTGTTTGACAATATAAACTGGAAATTTATGATAAAAGTCCTAGAAGAAATGCACTTTGGAGATGATTTTATCACCTGGGTGAGAGCTATTCATAATATACAAAAGGCCCGAATAATAGTTAATGGAGAACTAACTAGCGTATGTGAAGTTCAAAAGGGAACAAGACAAGATTGCCCGTTGTTGCCCCTCCTGTTTATATTGGTACTTGAGGTGTTAAATAGAGCCATTAAAGTAAGATCGAAAGTATTAAAGTTTAAAAAGAATCGTATAAACTAAGAGCATTTGCAGACGAACTGGTCTTCACCTTAACAAACCCCTTAGAGGGAATAGAAGTATTAATGTCTAAACTAAAGGAATTTGGTGAAGTAGCAGGATTTAAAGTTAATAAAGGAAAAACAAAGATGCTAACAAAAGAATATGCAGGAAAAAGAAAAATGTTAGTTGATGGAAAAAATGGGATTTATAATTGAAAAAAAGGTTAAATATTTAGGGATAATATTGACGAATAAAAATAACTATGTCAAGGTATGGAATGAAATTAAAAAAGACCTAGAAAGATGGGAGAAATTCCAACTATCATTGTTAGGAAGAATTTCTGTTATTAAAATGAATGTTTTGCCAAGACTGCTGTTTTTGTTTCAGACAATCCCAATTTTAAGCTCTGATAAGCAGTTAGAGCTTTGGCAAAGAGAGATATTGAAGTTTATATGGCAAAGGAAAAAACCACGTATTAAACAAAAGGCTTTGCAAGATGCAAAGGAAAGAGGTGGACTGGGGGTGCTAAAATTATATTATGCAGCTGCCTGTTTAGTTTAGTTAAAGGACTGGATAACGTTAAAGAATAGGAGACTCTTGGAATTAGAGGGACATGATTTAACGTATGGGTGGCATGGCTACCTGTGGTACGATAAAATTAAAGGAAATGTAGTCTTTAAGAATCATATTATACGCCAAGCCTTGATACGAATCTGGAATAAGTTCAAGGCAAGAATAACAATAAATACACCACTGTGGCTTTCACCACATGAGGCACTATTCAAAAGAGAAATATTAGATAAGGATAAGTGGTTAAAATATTATGATTTGTGTAATTTCTCACAAGGGGGGATAAAAATGCACTCAAGAGAGGAACTGAAAGAGAAAGGCCTGGATTGTCAGTGGTTTGCATATATGCAACTATCAGAAAGGTTTAAAAATGACCTTAAAATGTATGGCATGGAAGAAACAACTAGTACATTTGAAAAAGAGTTATTTACAAAAGAAGATCACTTAATATCTAGAATGTATAAATTTGTATTAAAAATGGAACTGGAAGAAGAACAAGTGAAGGATTGCATGTATTGTCGAAGGCTTTCACGGCCGGAGAACGATGGTTGTTGTGGGTTTTCTGGGTTTTCATGCTATGCCAAGACCACGGCAATACAGCCCGGAAAACCCACAACAACCATCGAAGGATTGCATGATTAAATGGGCCAAAATTTTTGGATATAATATCCATATGGAGCAGTGGGAGAAAATGTGGAATTGTGGTCTAAAATTTATATTATGTTTCAATCTGAAAGAGAATTTTTATAAAATGATGCACAGGTGGTACATGGCCCCACAAAAATTAGCTAAAATGTTTAATGGGGTGTCAAATAAATGTTGGAAATGCCAAAAAAATGAGGGTTCCTTCTACCATATATGGCGGACCTGCCCCATTGCTATGAAGTATTGGAAACAAATATACTTAACAATGCAAAAAATATTAAAGAGTAACTTACAATTAAAGCCAGAGATGTGCCTATTGAGCTTAGTGGATAATTCAATAGAAAGTGAATTTGGAATTTTGATTAGATATATGACAATAGCTGCAATATTGGAAATCGAATAAACATCCAACAGTAGATGACTGGTTAATGAAAATGTTGGAGATTGCGGAAATGGCAAAACTAATGGAGTTGCTGAGGGATAAAGTGACAGCCAACGTTGGGAAGACTGGGAAACCTTTCATGGACTTTCTGTATGTAAAAGAGAAGTCAATGATTTGCGGATTCGAAAATTAGATTTGTAAGGCAGGCAATAAATAATAGGCTGAAATATGGAAAAAATGTGGATATCTTCGCAGTAAAGTCAAAGTTATATACTTAGTAAAGATATGGGTATTACGTAAGAGTTATTGGTTATGCAATGAGTTTGTAAAATGTTCAAAATGGTATGTTTCCCTTGATGCTCTTTTTCATTCATTCATTCTTTTATTTTGTTTTTGTTTTTCATGTTTATGTTCTTGTTTCTTTATGTGAATTTTTGCTTGTCATCTGTTGTAATAAAATAAAAAATATTAAAAAAACTGGACCAGTTCCCTTCATAAGCTGCTCATACAAGATAAGCATTTTCATCTATTGATAAGCACCTATTGGAAACCGTTGCATAAAAACCATGTGCCACTTCTCTCGGCTTTATTGTGTGAATGTCTCTTTGCAGATAAGGGTGATCTGGTTGAAGTTTATTTGCTAGATACTAGTGTTCAGAGCAACCACCGGGAAATAGAAGGCAGATTGTTTGTGACTGACTTTGAGAATGTCCCAGAGGAGGATGGTACTCGGTTTCATCGGCAGGTATGTAGGGTAGCAGGCTTTGTTTCATTGTTCACAAATATTGATGGCTTTAGTTGTGTGTTCCTATCATTTATATTGTTGGAATTGTGAGTAATAATGATATGCAAAAAATTGGGGCCAGGTTCTTCAGACAGGTTGACCTGATGAGGCATCAGTTTATGCCTTGTCACACCGTTGTGTTTGTATAATTAAGTCTGTATGCTTCATCAGGGCCATTCCTTCAGAGAAATTATGTTTGTGAAGATGAGTGGATATGACAAATGGCTTTTAAAAATGGAAACTTTGATATACGTTCACCACCCCCCAGGTGGTAGTTGGAGATCTCCTGGAATTACAAATGATCACCAGGCAGCAGAGATCAGTTATCTTGAAGAAAATGGCTGCCTTGAAAGGTAGACCAGACGGCATTATACTGAGCTGAGGTCCCTCTCCTCTCCAAACCTGGAGCTGGCAACCCTACTCTGATACTCAGCAATGTGTCACTTATATGAATCTTTTCATTTGTGAATTGGGTTGGCCTTGGCATTCTCTTGCCCAAGATGTTGGAATCCTCTTTCTTTCCTCCAGTCAGCATTCTCACCTGTAACTCACTTCTCTTGTCTGCTGTCTCCTCCAGTAACATGAGGGAAAAGCCTCTGAGAGGGATAATGTGAAGTATGCACATTGTACAGCGATATCCCTGAATTTCTGTGCTATGGTGGTACCATCTTGAATAAAATGAAATAATCATTGTAGAAATCTGTGCACATGCCTCCCCCCCTCCTCCTGGCATTTAATGCTGCTGGAGCTAATGAACTGGTATGCTGGCAGGGGATTCAGGGCAGCATTTTTTTCATAATAATTCCTCCCCAAATTTTGCATCCTTAATTTAACACCTGAAACTGAGCATTCAAACCAGCTCTTTGGATTTTTCTGTCACAAAAGAGTTTTTGCTCAAATACTAATGTCTGAGGTGAAAAGAATTCCAGCATCTCTTATTATTTAGAAACTGTGTGTGTGCTTCTCCTGAGATCTGATCAAGGTAGATCTATGGTGCCTTTTCTGCATGGCACAATATAGATCCCTGCTGAAAGCCACTGGGATTTTTCTGGTAATTTCTACAAGTTGATTCCTACTAAATATTGTGTTGACGTCCATGTACCTATGTGTATGAGAGAAGAGAACAAGCATGTGTAGCCAGCTTTTACATAATTAAAATGAAGAAAATGGGATCTTTATCAATAGAAAGATAAACTGTGGGGCCCCTGGACAACATTCAGAAATACAATTTAGATGGCGTTGTAGATGTCATTTAATAAATGTAGATTCAAATAAAGAAACCACTTGTATTATTCTTTATAATTAGCGTATCTATTCTTCTAACTATAGAGCAGTAGTTAATCCATTCTGTAGTATACCCTGGTGTAGAAAGTACTTTATATCCCATTTATCTCACAATTGGTTTACTTTACTTATATTTTGTAAACCTGCTTAAGTTAATGAAGTGAATCATTCCTTTGTATATAGACTCACATGAAGAAGTAATAAGTGACATGATTTAGTATGTATGAGAAAAAATGTGCAATAGTGAGCTTTGTTTTCTGACAGGCCAGTAAGTGTGATAGCCATGGGACTCATTTGGCTGGAATTGTAAGTGGAAGAGATGCTGGTGTAGCCAAAGGAGCCAGTGTTTGCAGCCTCCGAGTGCTGAATTGCCAGGGGAAGGGCACTGTGAGTGGCACTCTGATAGGTGAGTAGCCACAACTACTCCATGGCTGAAATAAACTCTGAAATGCAAGATTTAAAGATCCAGCAAGAATCTTGATGCTGTTACAAAAATAAGCTAAGGGACTCCTATTAGCTGTACTGAAATTAGATTCTGTCCAGTTGCCATGAATTCAGCTCCTACTTTTGGGACATTTTAAAGAGAAATCTTAACACAGTATGTGCTGAGAGGCTGAGTTCTTTTGAGATTTTGACCACTGGGCCCTTGGAAGATTCCTGAAGGCAGCTTCTGGCATTATTCTTTCATGTCATGGAAATGGTTGTGCAAGTTACTCCTTTTTCTTGTGGAAATATAAAAGGATTTATAACCTCAGCATGATAAGATCACAGAAAAGTGATTAAGTCACAATATTAAGTGAATCAGCACCCTGCTGGTCCGAATTCTACTACTGCCATGAGCTCAGTAGGTGGGCTTGGGTAAGCCACTCTTCTTAGACCTATGTCCCCAGCTGTATTGTGGGGATTCACTGCTCTGAGTGGGGCACAGATCTGTCTTGAAGTGTGGTATATAAGCACATTATTGTTATTATACAGTCTCGTTTCTGCACACAATTATCTATTATAGCTTCACTGGTAGCTGTAGAATAGGGGCTGGGTTTCATGGACTGGCATTGCAATTCTGGACAGTATGTTGCAAACTTCTCTCCTGTGCTATAGATGATAGTTGTGATGAAAATGTTTTTCTACTTATGTATCTACTGCAGCATTTTATACTTAACTAAAGAGCCAAGTAATGTATATTTCTTGTCAGTTAGAATCTAAAGTCATATGGTTGCTTTGGAATATTTCAATAAATCATTACGACTAAAAATTAATAATAATAATATTCAATTTATATACCGCCCTTCAGGATGACTTAACACCCACTCAGAGCAGTTTACAAAGTATGTCACTATTATCCCCACAACAGCAAACCCTGTGAGGTGGGTGGGGCTGAGAGAGCTCCGAGAAGCTGTGACTGACCCAAGGTCACCCAGTTGGCTTCACGTGGAGGAGTGAGGAATCAAACTTGGTTCTCCAGATTAGAGTCCTGCGCTCTTAACCACTACACCAAACTGGCTCACTGGGCTTTTGTAGCCTTCCTCTGGTGACTGAAAGGTCTTTGAAAAGCCTTGGAAGTAGGTTGCCTTTTCTCCTCTCACCTCATGCTTTCCCCTTTTCCCCAGTTTTGTTTTATTGCTGCACTACTTTATGTTGCACCTGATTACAGTTGTCAGAGTAGTGGCACTGAGACATACAACTGCATTTGTCATGATGGGGAGGAGGGCTCCCTCTCTCGACTACTGATTCTGCTCAGTAGTGTGCCACCACCCAAACTAAACAGGCTTGAGCCTTCACCAGCTGTCTGAAGAGCTGGTGAGCCTCTGAGCATCTACAGAGTGCTAGCAATGGCTTTAGCAGAAGGCCTATGAGTGAGGAACATTGGCACAGCTTAACTTTACCAAAGAAACGTCTTTCTCCGATGGTCCTAGGAGTGGGGCAGTCCTTACTTTTGGGATACAGCTCCTCCTCTCCAAAGGCAGGGTCAGTCAGCTGATTTTGATCCTGGAGGGGAGGGGCTTGTCCCTGGAATCACCAGTCTTTCTGGCCCTGCCATCCAAGCAGGACGTCTTCAGCAACACTCTGCAGAGTGCAGTGGTTCCGGTGAAGAAGAAACTGCCAGAGATGAGCTGGGCATGGCGGCACATGCCTGTAATCCCAGTACTCATGGATGCCGAGGCCACAGGCAGTGTGGAGCTTGCAGGGGAAAGGAAAGGCCGTACCGCCTACCCCACCCCCGTTTCGCTCAGAGCGATGGCAAGCATTAGAGCCGATGGCCTTAGGTTGCTCCTAGGTTCCATGGCCATAACTGCAAAACTCCACCGAGGTTCCCCACCTTGGGATTGGGAGGACCCTCCCCCTCAGACAGCCAGAGGTTGCGGTGTTTGAGACTGCAGTAGCCTGTTGTAGAGACCGATATTATTGGGAACTCCCTCAGGCTTGGAAGGAGCAGCCTCCAGCAGCAGCAGAGGACCTGCTTCTACCCCGGAAGCCCCGACTGAACTGTGGTAAGACTGATCCTGCTGGTAACGGGGGCAGTGAAAGGGAGGAGGGAAGAGAAAAGAGTAACAGAAGCCTCAGAGCCAGCTCACCCTAAATAAAAGGGAGCCCTCCTTTATTTCTCTTTCCTTTCAGCTGGGACTTGTGAGGTGCACTTTCACTTTCATTTCTCCTTCTGCTGAGAAAATTTCTGTTGGCAGAATGTCAGCAAAGGCAGGCCTAGCCACTTCACAGGCCTCAAAGAATGTAAGCCTGCAGCCTAGATTTTCCAAACTCCCAGGCCTCAGCTTCTTCTAGGCCTCTCAATAGGCCAGTGAAAGAGAAAAAGCCCAAGGGCCTGGACCCATTAGGCAAAAATGCCTGGAAAATTTTCTGCTGGTGGTGGGTCAGCAAAGGCAGGCTTAGCCTCCTTCCAGGCCTCAGAGAGTGCAAGCCTGCGGCCTAAACTTGCCCAACTCCCAGGCCTCGGCCTACTCCTGGGATGGGTGCCCACTACCCAATGTTTCAGAGGCGAAGGCAAGCCCACAATCAGGCCCCTTCATTTTCTATCCCCTGAACCACACCAAAGCACACACACCAAGGGCTGCCAAGCCCCATGGCTAAATAAAGGTGGTCAAAAGACCATCGGGAAGGAAAATTCCACAATAATATAGTGCAACAGTTTATAAATCTTTTCAAGTGATTTTAACAATAATACATGATTACATCATATTACATATCATTTCTCATATCATTTTTCAACATTTTTCAGCAATCTTATCATTCATAATACACAGAAACAAGAGTCCTCTGCAAGAGGACCTGAGGGTGTGACGGCAATGCAGCAGGAAAAGTCTTTAAAGACTCAAAATAACATGTCTTCTTTAACTTTTTTCTTTTTTCCTTTTTTCCAATTTTTCAAAAGCCAAGATGGAAAGGTACGTGGCTGGTCCAGAGATGAAAGATGGAAAGCCCAGTGGTGCCCGGAACTAAGACCGGCAGATTTTCCTATAGTTCTTCATCCATAAGGACTTCCTCAGGGGCAACCAGCTATTTCCGTACACAGTTGCATAATATACGCGCCGAAAGAACACCCATGGACGTGGAGATAATCCTACGTAGGCTTTTGAAAAATTTGAAAAAAGGAAAAAAGAAAGAAGTTAAAGAAGACATGTTATTTTGAGTCTTTAAAGACTTTTCCTGCTGCATTGCCGTCACACCCTCAGGTCCTCTTGCAGAGGACTCTTGTTTCTGTGTATTATGAACGATAAGATTGCTGAAAAATGTTGAAAAATGATATGAGAAATGATATGTAATATGATGTAATCATGTATTATTGTTAAAATCACTTGAAAAGATTTATAAACTGTTGCACTATAATATTGTGGAATTATCCTTCCCGATGGTCTTTTGACCACCTTTATTTAGTGACTGTAATCGGGAACAGCCTTAACTTTTGGCAAGCCTCATGGCTAAACTGGCACCTAGTCACATGATGGTACCAAAAGGTTAAAGCAACATCCATTTATTTATCCCAAGGATATCAGTTATACAAACATCTGAAAGAAAGGTGTCAGGTTGAGCAAATGGTGTTTTATTGCCTTGCCATCTCCTTCCTGCTTCCCAGGGCTGGATTTGAAAAGGTGAACCACAGGCCAGTTTATAAAAAGGCCTATGGCCTCACCATAACAGCATTGGTGAGACATCTCGGTTGGTTTTCTCTTAAACAAGGAATGGGTTTATATTTATTCATTACCATTTATTATTGTTGTTGTTGTTATTATATGTTACAACAGAAGATAAAATATATCCCATATCCCAAGCTTTTTCAGTTGTTGGTTTGCTTTTGCACAACAGGTCTAGAGTTTATTAAAAAGAACTTGGCAGCCCAGCCCTACAGACCTCTGATCGTGTTGCTGCCCTTGGCTGGTGGCTACAGCCACATCTTGAATGCAGCTTGTCGCATGATGGTGCAGATAGGGGTTGTGATAATTGCTGCAGCAGGCAACTATAAAGAGGATGCTTGCCTGTATTCACCAGCATCAGAATCAGAGGTATGTAGAGAGGTAAATGTTCGTCAGTTTCATCCAATGTTCATAGATGGTTATTCTCTAGGCAGTGATCTTGAACCCGTCAGTTGAGACGCTCAGGTGGCTTATACAGTCTCTCTTGCTGGGTTGTGAACCCCTGTAGAACTGTCATTTTTTGCTACCTTTTGGGAGGACTTGTTGCATACCTGCTGAGGAGAATGGCAGGACAACCAGGTGAGTTCACTCAGTGTTGGAGAAGATTCCTCCATGGGTCTGACTCTTGGGTTGTTGCTCAGTATGATACACTTCCTTGTTCTGGCTTGTGTTTCCTGTTCCAGCTCATTTGGTCTGCTGCTTAAGACAATGACCTTGACACCAGTGAGGTCATCTCTGGCTCTTCCCCTTCCTGTCACATAATTCTAGATGTCACATGATGTCCTATCACATGCTTGCGGCATAGTGGGTCCAGAAAGTTGCTGTCTACTATTCTAAGCTGTAGAAAAGTCACCCCAAAATGATTTGTCTTGAATTCAACAAGGCTCTGGCTTGGACCATCAGTGTCTGCCAGAGGAAGCAGGCTACTGTATGTTTCTGGCAGCTTTCTTTTTTACTGGAGCCAATGGGTTGTCTCATACACACACATCTCAATCACCCACTGACTGCAATATCAAGCATTCTGGCATGTGTGATTAGATCATCATAGATCTAACACCACAGATACCCTTCTGTATCACCTCCAATACAATTTCTTTCACTGGATCCAATTAACATTCAGCTACTGGTCATCAAATGTAGGAGAACCATATTATATACATACATGTATGAATCAGTCAGACAATGTTAGACGTTTTGGCATTTTGGAGAATTGAACAGTGGAATGGACCATTGTGCTGTTTTAAATTTCCAGCTCCATGGATTGACGGTTGATTGATCAAAATGGATTCAGTGACTAAGAGAGGCTGAGCAATGACTGCGTTAGACTATGTTGCCTTTATATTTTCAAAGCTATGTAACCTTTTCTGGTTATGTTTCTGTTATGTGTAGGGTTGCCAGGTACCCCTCACCTCCTGTCGGGAGAGTGGAGTCTCTGGCACTTACCTTGTATGCCACACAAGGTCCTCTTTCATGCATGTGCCCCAGAGCCGGCATGATATCAATTCTGGAAGTGATGTCACTGCGTCAGTTGGGAGCATGCACACAGCGCGCACTCCTGAGGTGCCTGACAGTGGCAGGCAACCTCTGGGAACAAATCTCAGAGGGAGCAAATCCATGGAAGTTCACCTACTGCTGGCAGGCACCTGGGAACCCTAATTATGTGTAAAATGGGGGAGGGTGATACTTAATCTGTTATGTAAGTGTTTTGTGAACAGAGTAATTCAATGTAGCTCTCATGGTGTTAGGTTTAAAAACGTTTGAAGGTAAAGGCTAATTATCTGGGTTATTAAGAGAAATTTTAGGAAATCCAGATTTTGGGCAAGAGGTAAAGCAATGGAATGTGTGTTTGTTTTAGACTTAAACATTGGTTTTCCCCATCAAGCTCCCATAGTTTGCTTGTATTGTTCAAACTGAAATTAGAGACTGTTATTATTTATTTGACAGAGACTGTGACGACTCTTTTGTTATCATAGATTATCACTGTTGGGGCCACCAATGCCCAGGATCAACCTGCTTCCATGGGAACCTTGGGAACCAACTTTGGCCGATGTGTAGATCTGTTTGCACCAGGAGATGATATAATTAGTGCCTCTAGTGACTGCAGTACCTGCTTCACATCGCAGAGTGGAACATCCCAAGCAGCTGCACATGTAGCAGGTGAGATTTTATAAGACTATGTTTAAGAGTTCAACTGTTTATTTCATTTCCTAGAAAAAGTTTCTGGTGGCATGTGCCTAATTGCATCTGTCTTTGAGTAAGTCATTTTGAATCTCAGATTCTCTTCAGTTAATAATATTTTCCTTTCTTAGTAGACATAGCTCCCTCACATTTACAAAACCCAGACAGTGGCCCGTTCTGCATAGCACAATTTAAGCCCACATGTAAGCCTGTACTGAAAGGGTTTGGGGCCTAGGACTTAGGTCTGATTAACAGACTGCAGGAATTCCTGACAACTGAACTCTTCATTGACTACCTGAGACCAGCACCCTAGTACAGAGCTGCCCTACATCTTGCCAGGAGGAAAGAGAAACTGCTCCTAGGGCAACAAGCAAGCTGCAGGATTCATACAGCATCTTCACAAAAAGAGTCTTGCTGTTGCAAGGCCTTCTGGATATTTGGGATTCTGTTCCAGGCATAGTCTCTGGCCAAACCCACAGAACTATCTGCCCCCTCTACCAAGTGGATTGTGAGTAGGACTCTGCTCTGGGGTCACTAGTTAGTGAACCAGTATTGATAACTTTGTGAACATTTTCACAGTTGTGTTCTGTTATATTTAAATAAATTGGATTTACATTTTGAATTTGTAAACATATCTCTAGAAATTGAACCTGGCCCTTGGGACTCTGGGAGTTACATTTGTGGGGGCTCGTCTGGGATTTATTGTGTATCTGTGAAATATTTATTTATTTTGTGTATTTATTTTATTTGATTTATACCCTGCCCTTCCCACGAATGGGCTCAGGGCAGCTCACAACATCCATAAAATACAATAAATTAATCAAAAACTATAAAATCAGTAACAGTCCTAAGATAATCATTAAAATAGTCCAGGCAGCTTATCCATAGGCTAGTTAAATAAACAGTTGGGAGTCAACATATAGGCCGTACATATGGGTATAACACATGGCCGAAGGCAGTCCCAGAAAAAAGTGGTGGTCTTAGGTGGAAGAGGGGAGGGGGACACCCACTGGTCCTCAGCCAAAGGCCAGGTGGAACATTTCCATTTTACAGGCTCTGCAGAAAGGGCCCGCAGGGCCTGAATCTCCAGCTGGAGAGCGTTCCATCAGGCTAGGGCCAAGGCAGAAAAAACCCTGGCCCTGGTCGAGGCCAGACGGATGTCCTTTGGCTGGGGACCACCAGGAGTTGCTTGTCTGCAGATCACAACACCTTGCAGGAGATGTAATGGGAGAGGCAGTCCTGCAGGTATGCAAATCCCAGTCCATGAAGGGCTTTAAATGCCAAGATTAACACTTTGACCCAGATCCGGAACGCCACAAGGAGCCAGTGCAGCTGGCACAGCACAGGATGAATGTGCGATCTAATTGGCGTTCCAGTAAGAATGTGTGCCACTGAATTCTGGACCAGTTGTAACTTCTGGGTCAGGCCCAAGGGCAGCCCAGCGTAGAGTGAGTTGCGATAGTCTAGTCTAGAGGTGACCATTGCAGGGATTACTGTAGTCAGGTCCTGGGGCAAGAGATAGGGTGCCAGTTGCCTGGCCTGTTGAAGATAAAAAAGGTAGATCTGGCAACGGTCATGACCTGGGCCTCCATTGAAAGTGTGGCATCCATGCCCAGGCTCCTCACCATCAACAAAGCTTTCATTTGTATCCCGTCAAGGGATGGGAGCTGGGTCCCCAGCTCCATCACCTTACGACACAGACATAGAACCTCTGTCTTCAGGGGATTCAATTTCAGGCGACTCTGATGTAACCATGCCGTCACAGCCTCAAGACCCTTGGCCAAGGAATCTGGAGTGAGATCACACTGGCTGTCCATCAACAGATAGAGCTGGGTGTCAGCCACATACTGGTAACAACTCAGCCCAAAGCTGCAAACTACGTGGGCAAGGGGGCGCATATAGTTGTTAAATAGCATTGGAGAAAGAATTGCTCCCTGGGGGACACTGCATACCAAAGAATGGTGAGCGGACATCTGTTCCCCAAGTGCCACCCTCTGTCTCCAATCATGAAGGAAGGAGTTCAGCCATTTGCAGGGCTGTCCCACAAATCCCCACATCGGCAAGGTGGTGGGTAGAAGATCGTGATCGACCGTGTTGAATGCCGCTGTAAGATCTAAAAGTATCAGCAGTGCCGACCCGCCGCAATCCAGGTGCCACCTCAGATCATCTGTGAGGGTGACCAGAGCTGTCTGTGTACCATAGCCAGGCCTGAAGCCAGACTGGAATGGATCCAGGATAGAGGTGTCATCCAGGTATACCTGCAGCTGTTCTGCTACTGCCCTCCCAATTACCTTACCCAGGAACAGAAGATTCAAAACTGGGCGGTAATTGGTTGGATCAACAGGATCCAGTGATGGTTTCTTTAATAAGGGCCACACCACTGCTTCCTTCAATGAGTCTGGGAAAATCCCAGAACTCAAGGAAAGATTAATGATGTCAGCGAATGGGTTGTTGTTGTATATTATCTTAAATAGTTAAGCTACAAAATGGAATCCCAAAGACTGAATGATTTGTGCCAAAATATTAATGTAGATCCTCTAAAAGCTATCTTGGTTACCCACTTGGCTGAGAAATATGATGCTGAAATTATACCGAAGACTTTGCAGAGTATTGAGGGTTTGGGTCAGTGCAAGGTAAGAGAGATGTCCTATAGATCTGAAAGCAAAACCTATGAGGCTGTGATTGAGCTGCATATCCCAACAAGTACAATACAGATACCTTCTAGCCTCCAAACAGAGTATGGGCAATGGGAGCTTGTGAAGGGTGTAGTTTCATCCCCTATTCAGGATGTAGCATTCATGAAGAAGCTCTCACAATTTTTAGAAAAGGAAGGGAAAACTATGGCTGATATGGAGGGACTGTTACCACCCAAGCCAGATGCCAAACCAGAAGTGCTTGTTGCCCATTATCTGACCAGCCAATTAAACTATCTCTCATAAAAGACCCAGTCATTTAGGAACTTGCTCCATTTCAGATTTGTCTGCAATTTCATACATTACTTATACCTGCTTCATACAAAATGGCCACCAAGCTCCACTTAAGGAGCTATTTAGCATTCTGCTTGTGTGGAAACCTTCCGTTATGTGGTTTGACCCTTGTGGAGGATGAGTTTTTGATCCCTCAAATACCATCAAATATGAGAAGGATGGGATTTTATAGCCTACCATTGCTATCTCCAAAACGCTCAAGAATCAGGGGTTTTGCCACAGAAACAAACCTGTGCCAGTTTGGTGTAATGGTTAAGAGTGCGGGGCTCTAATCTGGAGAGCCAGGTTTGATTCCCCGCTCCTCCACTTGAAGCCAGCTGGGTGACCTTGGGCTAGTCACAGTTCTCTGGAGCTCTCTCAGCCCCACCCACCTCACAGGGTGTTTTGTTGTGGGGATAATAGTAACATACTTTGTAAACCGCTCTGAGTGGGCATTAAGTTGTCGAATGTTATTATTATTGTTGTTATTATTATTATTTAAAAACCTTCATTAATACCTATTATTTATACTCCACTGCTACCATTTACCAGTGAAGGTAAAATATATCAGAAGAAAATCTCTTTCTACTTTTGTTAAGTAGCACTTACTGTCTGCTGCCATCTGGCTATTATATTGTGTATGACTGAATGTTTAAAAAACTTTTTATGGTTTTATATTGTATAAATAAATTTTAATGTGTTTTTAAATTGCTGTAATCTGCCCTGAGCCCCTCATGGGGAGGGTGGAATAAAAATCCAAAGTGAATAAATAAAATAAATAAAAAATACGAAGTATAAGATAAAATTACGATGAGAAAAGTTGTGAGAAGTTGCTCTGTAGTCATAGATAGCAACATGTTCTTTGGTGCTGTAGCCTTGGCAAAGCCAATGTGAAGTTCTGACATAACTTTTATGCAATACAATATCCCTCAGGTGCCCTCTCTTCACATCAGTAGATTTTTCCCCTTTGCTTCAGCCTCAGAAGGCAGTTTCATCTAAATACATGTTTATGTCTTCATTAAGCAGTTGGGAATGACAGAGAGAGTCTTATGGTCTATTGGTTAGGGCTTTTTTTCAGCTGGAATGTGGTGGAACGGTGTTCCAGCATGTCTTAAAAATAATCACATGACTGGTGGCCCCACCCCCTGATCTCCAGACAGAGATTGGTTCCTTTGGAGGAACTGTAAGGCTTATGCCTCGCACCAAGCAGCCTTTCTAACTGGAGGGCCAGCTTGGGCCCCAGTGCCCAAGGCCTGAGGAGCCAGCGGGACTCCAGACATGAGAATGCACGCCCCTTCACATGCTCAGAGGCACCCCCTTGCTTTTGGGGTCATTTCCAGATGAACCATTTGGGCTTGTTTCCCTTAGAGCTGGGTGGGAGCCCTGCAGGTCGCCCCTTCAGCGGTCCGCCATCTCCTGCCCCCATGATGCCCCCTCGGCAGCACTTCCCACAGCCCAGCATGCAGCTCCTTTAAAGGCTGGGCTGAGCCTCCAGCCCCTACCCCCGCTTAAAACAGCAGATCATAACAAAAAACCATGTTAAAACAAGAATGCATTCTAATAATATCAATAGATGAAACAAAAAGCTTAGATAAAAGCCAGGTATGGGAACCACCAGGCTGTACATTTGCTACTGTTTGCCCTCAAAAGCCCTCTTAAACAGCTCCATTTTGCAGAGTTTCCTAAAGGCCATGGAGGGTGGGTGCCTTTCTAACAACTTTAGGAAGCCATTCCATACTAGAGGGCTATCATAGAAAAAGCCTGAGAGTGAACAGAGTGAGGCCTCAGCTGCCTACATGAGGGAACCATCAAGACAAATCTGCTGGGATGACTGGAGTTTCTGCATGATTCATATCAGAAGAGACAGTCCTTCAGGTATGTTGGTTCCTGGTCATAAAGGGCTTTAAAGGTAATAACCAGCATCTTGACTTGAACTTGGAAATCAACAGACAACTAGTGCGAAGATTTCAGTATGAGAGTATTGTGTGCAAAATCATCTTCAAGAACAGCCCCATGCATTACAGTAATCTAGAGACTCAAGGTTACTGTGGCATGAAATGGAATAGCTAGATTGGTTAGAGCCCAGAAGAGGAAATAATTAGAAGTTGTAATAGTTTGTTACATTAAAAATAATTTCTTCATATCAGTTAACTAATATGATTTTGTAATCAGAATTATTATCAAACACTTTGATGAGTAACTTATCTTTTAATCCTTTAAAAATATTTGACCAGTCAATGGACCATTTTTTTTTTATTACTACATGGACAACAAATTTTCTTCTCATCTTCCTGCGTGTCATAGCACCAGACCAAGCTTAGTAGTCAGCCACCTAGATATACAATAAATTACGGACTCAATCCAACCAAACAATTTCAATCCAATTGATTTCAGTAGAAGACGTATCAGTATATACTTTTCTGTTCCATCCTTAGCAGTGTTATACTCTTATAAGACCATGAATTTCAATTGCCTTAGAAGGATGTGACTTTAGGATTGCACTGTAAATCTCCGAATGAAATTGAAATTATTTATGTGAACTAAATTATAAATTTGGTTGGATTGTGTCCTGTATTTGTTTTTTTCTGAAGATGGATGTCGGATGAAGAAACCACATGACTGAAAACCAGTTGGCCTAATAACAGATCTGCTTATAAAATACTTTATTATCATACATCATGGATCAAGTGAAGTGGATAAATGGGGAGAGAATGGAGAGAGAGAGAGAGAGAGAGAGAGAGAGAGAGAGAGAGAATGCAGGTATACAAGAGTTCTAGTTTGGTTTCTAGAACTATGAATCAAGAACCAACAAGAGACTGGCACTTTGGTGCCCATATTCTGCTTAATACTGAGTTCTGGAATACTTTGGATTAATACAATAACAATACATGGAAATACATTAATTTGAATTAAAGCATCATTGCTTTTAAACCTGCAGGCTTCTGTGCACCTCTCGTTAGCTGAATAGAGAGCTGAATGTGCCTGTGGGTGCTCTACACCTAGATAATGTGTGTATGAGCACATAGGCTTTTAAAGGAATACTGCTGATCAGTTTTTTGGGATGGGGATTAAGGAGCTGGATGCCGGCCCCTCATTTACCCCTCCTCATCAGATGATCAGCCTGAAGGGCTATGAAGGCACAAGTCTAGATGTTATGCTAATAATACTGTTGGATTAGGCTCCAAACCATTATAATTTAATTGCACCCCACAGTCACAGAATTTTTATAAAATTGCTTAGCAGAAAGTATAAAAGATAGATTATCACCTCGATTTAGTTTTATATATGAATAGCCCCTGCCAGATAATACAAAATATGTGTGTGTTTTTATAGGGATAGCAGCCATGATTCTGAACTCCAACCCTGCTTTGTCAGTCTCTGAGTTGAGGCAGAGGCTGATCCATTTCTCCATCAAAAATCTTATCAATGAGGCTTGGTTTCCTGAAGACCAGAGGCTGATCACCCCCAACAGAGTGGCTGGCCTCCCCTCCAAACTCACAGCAGGTAATGGCACTTATTTCACCTGAAATAAGTTTGAGATATTTTTGATAGGTCTCCAATTAGGCAAAAGGCATGACCTTTCCTCCCCCACAAGAAAGACTTAAGAAGGGTGCCATAGATATGATAGCACACATCTGTAAGTCAGCTTTGTGATGGTTTTCAGCCTGCTTGGTTCCTCTCTAGAACTGATCTTTTCAAGACATGAGCAGCATTCCAGGGGGCTTAGAAAGGAAACAGTCTCAAAGAACACAGAATACTGCTAGGTATAAGTAATAACCACTGGCCACTGTTTTGCAGGTGAGCAACTCTACTGCCGCTCTGTGTGGTCATCCATATCTGGTTCCACTCATTCAGCGATAGCAGTTGCCTGCTGCAACGGCAACGAAGAAATGTTCAGCTGCTCAAGCATCTCCAAAAATGGCAAGCGACGAGGCGAGCACATTGAGGTGATGTCCTGTGGTGACATGCTACATTGTTTCTGTTATTTTCTATACGAGCTCACATTTAAGTGCCAGGATACCGATGTTCTCTGGCATTCCTTATCTCACTGCTGTGCTTTCTAAAAAACAGGATCATGGAGGCAGAAAGGAGTGTGTGGCTCATAATAAGTTTGGAGGCCAAGGTGTTTATGCTGTAGGCAGGTGTTGCATTTGGCCCAAAGCTAGCTGCCAAGTTAACACCCACTCACAGACTGCAACGGATACAGCAGTGAGAAGTGTCAGCTGCACTAGGAACAGACATATTTTGACAGGTATGTAATGATGGCTCATACTGAAATTGAACATGGTGTTATCACTTCTGATACATTCTTTTACATCATATACTTTTCTAGAATGGGATACCACTGCCCTGTTCCAGCAAGGGCAATGTTTATGTGGAAGAGAGCTCCCATTAATGGATTCATTTCCTGGATCAGGATCTGTGAGCACTGCTATGTGCTGTGCATACAAATGTCCTGCATGGGTGCCCTGCATGTAGTGCCCAACCATTGCCACAGATTAGGTGCTTGCCATGGCATAATATTTTTAGGTATTTAGCCATGTTGTTCTGCAGTAGAACAGCAGGATCTGAGACGAGTGGCACCTGAGAGGCCAACAAGATTTCCAGAGTGTAGCTTTTGAGAGGTCCCTTCTTTAGGCATGATATGAATCCAGTGAAGTGGATTCCTGCACTTCGCCACATGGCTTGCAGTTTGCCTTCCCCTTTGACTAGTGATGCATGTGCAGAAACTGCAGGGCTGCACCCACACATTTGATGTGCTATAGCAGTAATTCACAATTGAATTTTCTTGAATACACACAAT
The DNA here is from genome assembly GCF_028583425.1 of Eublepharis macularius. Lineage (NCBI taxonomy): Eukaryota > Metazoa > Chordata > Lepidosauria > Squamata > Eublepharidae > Eublepharis > Eublepharis macularius. The sequence continues at coordinate 83,953,243 of NC_072794.1, read as the reverse complement.
GATAATACAACATCCAATATGTGCCTGCAGCCTAGCTATTTTTAGTGATGGCACGAGTTACAGAATGCCCTTCATAGCCAGATTAGCGAGCCATTACAATATACTCTTTTGGTACCAACTTAACCTTTTAAAAATGTCATAGCTTTTAGTGACTGATTTTGCTAGTGCTTCTACCTTTTAATCAGTAGACGCTCTTGACTCATATTTTAGATTTTTTTGTAGATTGTTTTACATTTTTATTGCAAGACACTTTGAAGTTTTTATTCCAAAATGCAGGATATAAATACTGAAATAAAACGTATGCACCTTCTCATCAAGGGCCACGTTAAAGCACCTACATACAATTATCTCTGGACCAGGATTGAGTGTCCAATAATTAATGATCTAAAATAGGAAATGAGCCTTTAACATTGGCATAGTTCCTAAATTCCTGAAGGTTAGATAGTAAGAAATACTCAAGGAAAGACTACTTTTTAAATACTTGCAATCCATATAGGTGCATATTCCAGATGTTCATAGTTCTAGACACAAGTGGATTTATTTTATGTCAATATGGATATGCCATAATGCAATCTAAATTGGCAGGTTGCAGCTCCTATTCTTTGGATCAAGATTTCAGTGAAACTATCAGACCTGTACTAAGGACAGATAGCAACTATGACCAATGCATAAGTCAGGCAGATGTGACTGTACATGCTTCATGCTGCCATGCACCTAGCCTTGAGTGCAAGGTACAAGAATACTCACCTGTGGCCTATACAGCAAAGGTACGTGGGGGTCAGTCCCTTAGTTTAAAGATTCCTAATCAAGTTATAACTTTGCATACAGGAGGTCCTTGAAATTCTGAGCTGTATGGGGATCTCAGCTTTCACTCAACCTTTTGATCATTTTTTGCTCTCAGTCCAATCAGAGATGAGAACTTGGCATTATGCCCAAGACTTCACAGAAAGGCTGGGTCTTGGGAATTGGTTTGAAGAAAAAGATGGCCTTAGGTACCCTGGGTAATGATGGGCACAGGAGTATAAGGGAAATGGGTGGCTATTTAAGGGAACAGGAGATGTGTGAGATTACCAAACACCATACATTTGGTCAGTGTCTTTCCCTTATCTGGAGAGAAGTCTTCCCTTGTTAACACTGAATCTCTCTCCTTAGGTGATGGTGACTTGTGATGATGGCTGGATGCTGACAGGGTGCAGTGCATATTCTCATGGTCCCAATACATTTGGTGTGTACTCCAGAGACAACACCTGTATAGTAATGAGCAGCCCAAATGGCAAAGGAGCAATAGCTATTGGCATCTGCTGCAGGAGACGACGCTTGGATAACGAAAATCACAGTCCCAATTATAAATGACATTTCTACTACACTTAGGACCTGTTTCAACGTTATGACATGAAACTATAGAAAACTATCCCATATCACCACTCTTGTGAGCTTTCCACCTCTCCCAGTTATGCCTGAAGAAATTATCCTTCATAGGTGGGGTTCTAAGGCAAGCTAGAAAGTGACTGTGGTGTCCTGAATGTTTATACTGAGTACCATATTAATATAAAATTTAGACCCTAATCCTACCCTTGATGCCATACCGTTATGTGGAGATGGGTCTAATGGTTAGTATCAACACAAAAAATAACTTTGGACCATGAGATTTATCTGTACTACAGTTGTCTGCTGCACTGCTAATACCTTCTAGATTTTTAAAATGTATGACTTGGTGGCAGCTGTCATTCTTAAACAATGTCTGTTCAATATATCCAAATCAGTAGGGTATCAGACCAATAATGTTCATATATCCCTTAATTCTCATATGAACCATCCAAGGGAGCAGCTTGACTTAAGATGGTGTGGATAGACTCAAAAGAATGGAAACAAGCATATATAATTTATTTTTTTCTACTTCCAAAATATTTCAAAAACTTTTACAAAGTCTTTTAACAGGGTGCAGGGATAAAGAATAGGAGCAAGATGTAGCAACAACAAAAACTTTTATAGGAAACTGAAGCTTGGTCCCAGCTGCTGCTATTTTGTATACAACTAAAGGCAAGATCAATTAACGTTTTAAATTCTTCCCTCAACACCAAGTTCCATGTATATTCAAATGTATTTTTGAAAGCCCTGACCATAGTTTAGAAATTCCTGTATTGCGTCTTCAGTGTTTTTAGTTATTTCCATGTTATAGTTAGTTCCTATGTATAGCAGCACCTCCCAGCCTCAATCTAGCCTACAATCTGTTTTATGATTATCCACCTCATGCACAGGGAGCTTCACAAGGTTGTCAGCACTAAAATAAACGATACAGGAGCAGCCAGAAATGCTAGAGAAATGACTGAAAATTGTAAAATCTATTTGGATGACAACATTCTTTCAAAGCACCAAGAATTCAGAACTCCTGCTACAGTTTGTATGTATGCTCCAAATGTAGATCTTTAACATTGCTAATCCCAAAATGCCTAATAGAGCCCAATCCAAGGAATAGTTTCCAAATTGCCTTCATTGCTTTCTGCACAGAACAGGAACAGAATGATCAATGTCTAAGTTGACATTGGATGTTCAGTCTTCAGCTAGGGAAGCCATATATGTATACAAGACAGTATGCTTGCTCTGCAGAGGAGGAAGCTCCCTCTTAGATTCTTGCAGCTGTGGAGACCAAATTCCATTGGCCACTCTGCCAAGAAACCCACACTATCAGACCCAGCAGTTTAAGCTGCACACCCAGTCTTCAGGCCAATGTTATGTACTGGAATGAGCCCAGGTAGTTTACATATGCTGTCCTGAGTGAGGCAGGTATTACTGACATCAATGAAATCAAAGACCTTGAACAAGGAGTTTCCACTGAAGAGACAGAAGGATCTGTTTATTTAAAGTCTGTGAAAGGGGTTGTATTGTTGGGCTCCAAGAATCCCACTGCCCTGATGTGGGATTAATTTAAAACAACCCAAAAGTACCCAAAGCTTTTAAAAGCACTATCACCTTTAGCTGCACCTGTGATACTGTCAAAACAAGTAACATACTATCAGGAGTTTAGTTCAAATAGCTGGGTTTACTGTTTTAAGGCACTTTTAAAAAGGCAGGATAGTTTTGGATACCAGCTTTCCCTCCCTCCTTTGCCTCTTACATTTGCCAGTTGCTTGTGTAATCAAATCTTTAGTTGTATGCTTAATTACTATGTTAAAATATTCTAAATGACTTTTTCCTCCTTCAGGAGGACAAGAGAGGGTCGTGAATGTCCAATAGCATGTAATATTCTGTATGTTGTTTGGGGTTGAACATGAACCAACCTAATGTAATTCATAGCTGCATAATGTAGAGAAAAACTTTCCTAGTGTTGTAGATTTTACCTTTGTAATTAGAAACTATTCTTTTTATATAGTACATTTTATAATACTTTTTTAACAATTAAAGATTCGAATGACCTTATATAAGGGATGTGTAACAGCAGCATTCATTCAAGGCAACTTAACTAAGTACTGTGTTCCCTACAGTTAAATCCTTTTTGCATGGCCAAAATGTTGACAGCTAATAATTTTGAGGAAACTATCCACTTAGAGAATGAAAAGAATACAGCTGTGTGGAATATTAATCTGTAAAACCTTACCACATTTTTATCCCACTTTTCCTCCAAGGGGTTCAGGCAGCTTGCACAGCTCTTGTCTCTTCCATTATCCTAAAAACATCTGTGAAGGTTAGGCTAAGGTAATAAATGGCCCTAAGTCACTCAGCAAACGTTATAGCTGAGTGGGGAGTCTTCCTACACCTAGCCTGACATCCTGAGAACTCCACCACACTGATTCTTAAGTGAGAAGATCTCAAAGTTCAAGAGGACCATGGAGGAGGAATGAGCTCTGCCCCATAACCAATGGCGGAAAGTGCTGTAAAGTCATAGCTGACTTATGGCAACTCCTGGTGGGGTTTTCAAGACGAGACTAACAGAGATGGTTTGTCATTGACTGCCTCTGCATAGTGACCCTGGTCTTCTTTGGAGGTCTCCCATTCACTTACTAACCAATGCTAACCCTGCTTAGCTTCCGAGATCTGACAAGATAGGGCTTGTCTGGCTATCCAGGTCAGGGTATAACCAGCAGTAGCAGCATTTGATTTATGGGCATTACTGCAGACATCCTCCACCTATTTTCCAGCTTGCTCCACATCTAATTTTTTTTTTTAAACCCTTCCACTGGTCAGGAAACCTCTCTGTTTGGTGGCAGGGAGAGAAAGATAAAACAGATAGAAGTTTGTGGGGAGAAGATGGCTGATGGCAGCCCCATGCTGCAGGATCTGAAAAACAGGGTTGCACATACCTGTAACGGTTTGTTTGGTGAGTGGTCTTTTGTGCAGACACACATGGAACTGGGCATGTACAGGCCAGCCATGGATGTTCTACAGCTCCTAAAAATGCAAGATGCTTACCAGTCCCTGAGTTCTAAGTATCTCCCCTGGAGAAGCAGAAGAGCCTGCACAGAAGACAACAGTTACAGTTAAGTGTAACCCTGTTTTCACTGCGGCTTCTGTGCAGTCTCACATGGGAGATTAGCGAGCTAACTTATCCTGAAGGAGGATGTGAAGCTCTTCAATTGAAAAGACTCTTCAGGGCAGCTCTTCCCACTGCAGCATCTCATCTGGAACACTGACGGCATGATGTTTGATGAAGATGGAAGGAGTTGACCAGGTAGCTGCCTTATAGATGTCAAATAGTAGAATACCTTGCCTGAACGAGGAATATACAGACGGGGGTTGTGTGGAATGTGCCCAGACAAATCTTGATTAAGTACACAATCTATTTTGCAATGGTCTGAGGAGTGTTTCTGACCCTTTTTGGACCCTTTAAAAGCCACAAAGAGGTTAGGATCCTTGTGAAATGAAGCTATTCTATCTAAATAAAAAGATAAGGCACACTTAACATTAAGTGTGTGGAGTATTCTTTACTGTCTGTGGTGTCAAGAACAACACTGGTAGTTAGGAGTGTGTACCACCACCAACAAAAAACCCTCAATTGATCCGGATTTGGGTTTTAGGGACACCAAAAAGCTTTGGTATCCTGGAAATCTCAGTAAGATTCTCTAATCTGGTTTGGCAAGATTAGAGAATCACAAATTTATCTGGCCATTATTCCCTATAGGAAAAACTATCCGGGGGGGGAGGGGCATTTTCCAAGCAAACGCTACCAAATTTGCAGGGAACCTACTCCTTCCTGCCCACTAAAGACCCTCCAAAGTTCAGGAAGACTGGACTCCAGGATCCAATTTTATGGCCCCTGAACAAGGTGCCAACAGCCACTATCCATTGTTTCCTATGGTGGGAAAAAATTCCAAGCTGGTTCTTAGAGAAAAACACAAAGGGGCAAGGCAGCCACTGGCCAAGGGCTTGGGGGTTGGCCCACATACTGCCACTGGTGCAGAGGCTAGGCTCCACTCTGCTTCAGTGGGTGAGGACAGTGTCTTCTTAAGGGGAAGGAGGCCTTGCCCATTGGCCTGAGTGATGGCTGAGGGCCCTTTGCCCCCAAGGCAGTGCCCCCATGGAGTTGCTGTCCTCACTCCCCTGCTTTCTGGGAGCACTGGGGCTTGGCTGCAGGAAGACTATGGGTGGGAGCAGTGTGGGAGTCACCTGGCCAGGTTGGGATGTGGTGGTGTGTGTCCGAGTGATGGTGGGCTGAGCGCCTGGGTTGTGTTGGAGCCACCCAGCCAGGCAATGAGGAGACTGTGTGCCCTGGTGGTGGAGCTGCCATGCACCTGGGTGACATTGGAGTCACCTGCCTGGGTGCGGAAGAAGCTGTATCCTGGGGCAGTGTGGGAGCTGTACAGCCTGGTAGAGTGCGGCAGCCTGTTTCAGCCATGGGAGAGCCTCCCAACTTGCCTCCGGACTGGAGTGGCTGAAGTGAGCTCCAGCGTTGGGAGGCTGTTGGGTACAGCTGCTGGGGCCGCAGGTAGGACTTGCTCCTCCCAGGGCAGCCGGCATCCCCACACATGAGCCGTGCTGACTTCATAATTGCCAATTCTAAAGGGCAAAACTGCAGAGGAATATACTTTTCTATCTTGTATATCAAATTTCCTTCCTTCTTTATCAATTGGAGACAAATGGCCTGTGCTTTCTGGAGGCCTTTCCCTTGGAGGGATTTCATAACAATAGAATTGGCTAGGAGGTGAGCGAAGAGGAAATCTGACCCTTCCTGTTTGATTTTATACATGTATTTAGCTTTTTCGATATAGCTTTTTTGACATCAACCACACATCCTTAGTCACATCAAGTTTCCCCTCCATAATTGGAAACACTACAGGGCCAGTTGCTTCTGAATGTAGACTGGATATGAACAGGTCGGAGCAGAGCAGTTCACTTCAATTTCCAAGGAGCTCACCATATGATCCAACTGTTTGGTGTATAAGTGGAGATCTTCACTTGGTGAAACAGCAGAGTCCTCTGTAAGTAATTCTTGTCGAGATGGTTCCAAGGCAAAATCAGAATTGATACAGGAGTCATTATTGGATTGCATGGGTTCAATGCCAGTTCTGGAACTGCATTATCTTCAAGAACTGTAGTAAGAACCAACGAAGATTTTGCCTTTTGCTTTGGTTCAGAGCATAAAGGCATATATAGATTTTCCTCATGGAAGAAATACCGTGGGGGCAGGTACATGATGATACGGAGAGACATATGGTGAGTAATGGAACTGATGGCATCTTTGGTGATGAGCCAGTTTCAGTTGATTGTTATTGTCAGATGAAACTGAGGAATACCTACTGTTTTCAGACAGACGCACAAGAGATGGTGGCAGTGGAGGAATAACCATGGATAGTTTAATGACTTCAGGAATTCCCCCCCTTGGAAAGAGGCGGAACTGATGTCGAACAGTATCTTGGCATTGAAGAAAGGGTTGAAGAACCCGAGGTAGTCGAGCCTGGAGATGAAGATTTCTTTCTCTTATGGCCCTTCAATGTAGAGAACATTTTCACTATGCTTGGACGTGAGCTTTACCGTTTTTGTAGGTGGCTCTGACAGGTATCAAAGTGGAACTGATGAAGATGCAGCTGGAACCAATTGATCCTTAGAAGCTGAGTCAGGTGCTAAAGAGCCAGGAGGAACCAGCTCAGGACACTATAGTTCTTTATCTGTGGCTGTCTGATCCAAGTTGGTACAGCCCTTCAGGGCCAACTCTTGAAATGCTGCTTTGAGCTGTGATGCCCTTCCACATGGTGTTTTTTCAGCATTAACTGCTTACTTTTTAAATTTTTTTTTAAATTTTTTTTTTTAAGCATTAACTGCTTACAAACTGCATACCTTAAGGTATAATGGGCTTTTGCCTAAATAGAGTAAGCATTTGTTGTGCTTATCAGATTGGGCCATCTTCATTCCACTTCTTGAAGGGGGCCTTCGATGCCATGGAACTGAAGGCCCTCATCCGCATTCAGCAGAAGGATCTGAGGAGTGGACAGACGTGCATCAGCAGCAGCAAAAGAAGAACTGGGGGAGGGATCTGCTCACCTCGCCTTTTATAGTTGTTTGTGGGGGAAAACCCACAAAAAGGCTAGGCAAGTGTCTCATACCTCTAGGAGTTTTAAAATGTCTGCAGCTGGCCTACATATGCACAGATCCTATGTGGGACTGCACAGAAGACACATTTTGCAAGGGGTTCAACAGGCTTATACATGATAGGTCAGGGAGAGTCCATTGGGCAGTGGGTCTAGAGGCTGGAGAGTATATGTTAGCCAAACCCTTAAGGAAAGATCTGCACTCTGATTGGGCAAAAAGACTTTCCTCCCATGGGGTTATGATAGATAGAAATGGCAGCCAAAGGAACTTTTATAGAAGAGCAGGATTTGAGTTCAGTAGCACCTTAGAGACCAACAAGGGCATGATCTTTTTTTTTAAAAAAATTATTTTTATTGTAGAAAAGTTAAAAGAACAAGAGAAAGAAAGTGGAACATAAGAATACAACTACAAAGGGCCAAGAATGGCCTACAAATCAATCTACAAAGTAAATACAGTAAGAAACATGATAGGCATATTATTAATCCATTACAGTTTTTCACCTACAACACTTCCCTCTTTATTATCAATCAATTTGTGGTCTCATTAATGTCTTTTTTCTGTGTCTCTTCTTCTTGATATCTCAGAACCTTTTTCTTAAAAATCAAAGCCACAAATCATTAATTCATTTTTCTTTGTCTCTCGCAGATAGTCCATAAAGGGTTTCCAATTTGCTATGAATATCTCTAATTAACGCTGTAAATTTGGCCATCTCAGCTAAGTCCATCACCTTTCCATTCCAATCTTCCAATACAGTTAGCTCCTTGCACTTCCATTTTTGAGCATATGAGCTGTGCTGCTGTTTCCATATATAAAATTAAAATACCATGTTCTTTTTCCAATTTATTGTCTATAATTCCCAACAAATAGAATTCTGGTTTAAACTGCAAATTAACCTTTAAGATTATCTGCATTAACATATGTACTTGTAGCCAATTTTTTTTTGCTTTGTTGTAAGTCCACCAAAGATGATAAAGTGTTCCTTCCTGTTGTTCACATTTCCAACATTTATTTGAGACACCTTTGGCCATTTTTGCAATTTTGTCTGGAGACATATACCATCAGTACATCATTTTGTAAAAATTCTCCTTGAGAGTGGAACATAAAGTAAATTTGAGACCCTTAACCCACATATTTTCCCATTGATCCATTTGTACATTATACTCAAAATTCTTTGCCCATTTTGTCATGCATTTCTTTGACAGATTCTTTCTCTGTATCAAATTGTAACAATAGTTTATACATTTTCTTAATTATATGATCATCATTTGTACATATTTCTTTTTCAAAATCTGTCCTCCCTTGTTGAAATCCCCATTCTTTTTTGTCCAATTTAAACCTTTTTAACAATTGTGCATCAAAGAACCATTGACATTTGTAATCTTTAGCTAATAATTCTTCCCTTGTCTTCAATTTACACTCTTCTTCCAGAAACACTATTAAGTCTCCATAAGTCAACCAGTCCTGTTTAGTTATTTCCTTTCTATAGAAGGCTTCTTGTGGTGAAATCCACAACGGCGTCTTTGGGGATAATCTTGGTTTATACTTATTCCATATTCTTAGAATTCCTCGTCTTACATAGAAATTTTTGAAATCCACATTAACCTTTACTTTGTCATACCATAAGTAGGCATGCCAACCAAATCATGTCATGTCCTTCTAGTGTCAAGAGTCTATCATTTTTCAGAGTTATCCATTCCTTTATCCACATCAGACATGAGGCTGCAAAGTACAGCTTTAAATCTGGTAGTCCTAAACCACCTCTTTCCTTTGCATCTTGTAATATTTTGTATTTGAATCTTGGTTTTTTCCCTTGCCAAATAAATTTAGAAATGTCTATTTGCCACAGTTTAAATGGTACATCTGTGTTAGGATCGGTATTGTCTGAAACAAGAACAACATTCTAGGAAGAACATTCATCTTAATAACTGATATCCTCCCCAACAGAGACAATTGTAATCTATCCCATTTCAGCATATCCTTCTTAATGTCTTTCCAAACTTTCTCATAATTATTTTGAAATAGCATAGAGTTCTTCCCCGTCAATGTAATACCTAAATATTTTACCCTTTTTTCACTTTAAACCTTGTTTTCTTTGATAACTCTTCCCGTTCTTCTATGTCCATATTTTTTAACATCTTTGTTTTTTGTTCATTAACTTTGAAACCTGCCAGATCACCAAATTCTTTCAGTTTTTGCATCAGTGTCTCAATTCCTTTTAAGGGATCTTCCAGAGTTATGACTAAGTCGTCTGCAAAGGCTCTCAGTTTGTATGTCTCTTTCTTAATTTTTACCCCTGAAATCCTTTTATCTTGTCTGATGTCTCTGTTCAAAATCTCCAATACCAAAATGAATAAAAGTAGCGATAATGGACACCCCTGATGAGTTCCTTTTTGAATCTCGCAGGATTTAGTTCATTGACCAATAACCATAATTCTAGCTGTTCGTGAGGTATAAATTGACTTCACCATTTCACAAAATTTTCTTCAAAATTCATCTTTTCCAAAACTCTGAACAAAAGTCTAGTTCAAATTGTCAAAGGCCTTTTCAGCATCAAGAAAGATAAGGGCTGCTTTTTCATATTATGTTTCTCCAAATACTCCAATGTATCTAAAACCATTCTTACATTATCTTGTAAATGTCTTTTTGGCAGACACCCACTTTGATCTTCATGAATTGTATCTTTAAGTACCAACTTAAATCTCTCTGTTAATATTGTAGTAAATAACTTATAGTCATTGTTCAACAATGATATTGGTCTGTAATTTTTTGTCATGGTTAAGTCTTGTTCGTCTTTGGGTATTAGTGTGATGTTAGCTTCTTTCCAAATTTCTGGCATCTTTCCTCTCTGTAGGATTGAGTTCATTGTGATCTGCAATGGCTGTAGAATCTCATCTTCTAAACATTTATAGTACTTAGTTGTCAAACTATCAGGTCCTAGAGATTTCCCTATTTTCATCTTTTTGATTGCCTCAACCACTTCTCGAATTGTAATTGGATCATTCAACATTTTCTATTGTTCAACTGAAATTTTGGGTAGATTCTGTTTTTCAATATAGTCATCTAATTTTTTTTCAAAGAAGTATCTTGACTCCTGTACAAATTTGAATACTTGAAAAAAATCCTTTGTATAGCTCCATCATCATTTTACATTGTGTTCCCATCATACATTTTCAGTACCATTTTCTTCTCTTTTTATCCTCAGTTTGTATGCCAACCATCTACCTGGTTTGTTTGTGAATTCAAAGTTTCTTTGCCTCGTGTAATTCAAATTCTCCAATTCCCTTGTTGATAACATGGATAACTGTGATTGTAAATATTTTATCTCTTGTACTATCTTATTATCTGGGGCCTTTTGCAATTCTTCTTCCTTTTAAAAAAATTCCTGCAAAATCTCTTGCATTTTTCTTCTTTTTTCTCAGTTCAACATTGAGCCGTATAAAATGGCCTCTTATAAAAGCTTTACTTGCACCCCACTCCATTTTCACATCTGTATCTTTGTTCAAGTTTAATTCAAAGAATTTTCTTATCCTTTTCTTGCACTCCTCCACAATTTCAGCTTTCTGTAGTATAGCTTCATGGGCAGCTCAGTCCTATGCCCCAAGGCAGTGTTGTTGCTTCTGCGTCAACGCACATTGGGTGCCACTCCACAGCTCACTATGGACTTTTGCAGAAGTCCCAGCGGCGTCCGAGCATGGCAAGGCAAGGTGCGGCTACCACCAGGAGTGCCCGCCCCACCATTCCTCTGACAACCCTGCTCACATCAGCCAATGGCCACACCCCTCCTCTGATAGGCAGGCAAGGGGCAAGCAGCGGCACAGTCAATGAGACAGCGATCCCTGCCGCTGCCAATAGGCCCCCTCTCAGAGAGCAGGCATCTCTGCCTGGGAGGGTGGAAGAGGTGATAGTGAAGGTCTGGATTGATCACCCACCCTCTCACCAATCCAGCCCCCATTTCTGATGAGGGCCTGGCCATAGCTGCAGTTTGGTGCGCCTGCAAATCCATGCTGCCGCCACTGCTACCACGAGAAACAGGTTCCTTGAAAAGTGGGACCAGAAAGCCTGCAGCACTTGGGAGCAGCCCCCCAGGATCCAGAGAGGTGGGTTCTACGAGTGATAGGAATGCCCACTGGAAACCACGTGAGAGGCGAGCTCCCTGGGCCAGATTTTCCAAGTCCATCCTTGCTTCCGCAAACAGTGAAATGGAGGGTAGTCCATTCTTCTGCAGGCAAAGGAGATCTGAAGATGTCGTTTCACAGCCTCCACCTCCCTGCAGTAACTTCTGCCTTCCCCTCTGCCTGGCTTATCAGACACCAGCACTGCCTGAACTTACATTGAGGGGAGGGAAAGGGGCAGGGGACCCAGACAGGGTGCCACTTGATACGTGCTCCTCCTGGCAGCACAGCCCACCTCCTCGATACAAGCCCTGAGCCAGGAAAGATTTGTGGGGATGTGTGAGAAGACGTCCCAACGGGGAGTTGGGAGCAGCAGCAGCTGTTGTCAAAGTCGGGGAAGCAAGTGAACAGAGGACAGTTCCTTGTTTTTCAAAACATATTTTATTAAACTGGAAAAAGTGCAGATGTTCTCTGGAAAACTGCTCCCTGTGCAGGACATGAATGGCACATGTGGAGGCTTATGGGGAGCTCAGACAGCCACGTCCCTTGGTCTCCCAGACAAGTGGCGATCTGCCTGCAAGGGAAACAGACACATATTGCAAGTGAACCAGGCTAGTGTGCAGCTGATGCCAAGCCCAATCTGCAATGTCTGGGAAGGTGTCATTTGGTTAAGAGCTGTGGCGGCAGCTCCACAGATGCAGCTCACAATCACATGATGCAGGACTCTCTGTTGTGACAGTGCTCTGCCTTGGGATGATCTTATCCCATGAGGGAGAAAGTCAAGTGGCTGAGCACCCTTCAGCAATAGGGTGTCACGAACACCCAGTCAACCCAACCACTGGCCACACCTCCTCCTCTGCCAGACGGGGCTCCAGCTGAACAGAGCTCCCACACGAGTAACCCCCCTCCCCTGATTTGGCTGTGTCAAATGCATTTTTCTGGGCAACTGCCTCTGGGGCAGGCAGGGGCTGCCGCCACAGCCCCCTCCCTCACCGAGCCTCACCCGAAGAAGCTAGTGGTCTGGCGAGTTCAGGTGAGGGGGCAGCTGGCACAAATCAGCAAGTCGGTTTAGCTGCAGCCCATCTCCTTCTTACCTGTCAGTTCTCCCTCATTCCTTACCAAGCTGGAACTTCAGAATCAGATAACCTGCAAGAAGGCTTGAGTGGTTATTGTTAGCCAGACATTCTGGACTTTGCCGTTCTTCCCTTGAGAGACTGCAAAGTTCTCCCAGTTTTCCCGCTAAGTCCCCCCAGTGCACTCAGTGCCTGCCACTGTGAGTACCCTTTCTCCCGCCTCGTGCTCAAAGTACCCACAGCAGAAGGCTGACGGGCAGAGCCTTCGGCCGTGTGCTCACTTATCTGAGGTCATGAGCAGCGCAGCTGGACGTTTTGTAGGGTGTGTCTGTAGGTGATTGGGTGCGGGGAGGGGGGCTCGCCCACCCCGGAAGCGGATGTGGATTGGCTCCCATGGTAGTTCTCATCCTATGCTCCTTCGAGCTGCAGGGGGCGGGGCTGGATGCCGAGAGCGCGGTTCGAATTTTCCTATTCAATGGGCACCTATGGGCTGTGCCTCCTTTTTTCATGGCGTAACTTTCTACCGCTGGAGGGGGCATTCCCAGGGCTGGAGTGGGTTTGGAAGCGGACTAACTCATGCCTTGCCCCCTGCCCCCTCCCATGCCAGCGTGGGGACTTGTGCCAGACTTGCGCCTCTACCTGGCCACCAAGCGTGCCCGCTGGCGGCAGCTCGTCTGCGGTACTGCGCCTTGGGCGGGTACTGGCAGAGAGGGGTTTACGTCGACATAAGTGCCATTTATGCCCATGCAAGGCTTACTTCGCTTCCTATGCGGTTTATACCCTGCTGCTCAGGATTGCACTGTTAGTCTCCACCTAAATGTATTAACTTCTAAAGTTAATTTTTACAGGGTTATGATCTGAAAAAGTTTTCAGTAATATTTCTATTTTTGCAATTTTTGTCCCTAAATTTCTTGTTACCCATACCATATCAATACGCAAGGAGGATTTATGTCTCTCTGAATAATATCTACATTCTATTGAATCCTAATTTTTTTTTCTCCAAATATCAACCAGGTCCATATTATTGACCATATCAAAACAGATCTTTGGTAATTTATCTTGCGTACTTAATATTTTTCTCAGAACTTCTGTCTGTTTTTGGAGAAACTACTCCATTCCAGTAACCCATGAGACAAATCTGCCAACTTTTCCCTCATATGATTATAGAACACCCCCTTTTCTTCATTTGGTGCATAAATTCCCACTAACAAAGTTTTGATTCCATTTAACATCACCTCCACCCCCACATATCTCCCATGCCCATCCGATAGTACCAAATCTGGTTTCATTGATGGCTTTATATGTAGTACCACACTGGGTTTTTTTGTTATCTGAGGAAACAAATTTCTCCCCCCAAAATTTGTATTCCAAATATTTGATGTCTCTTCTTATGTGAATCTCTTGTAGGCAGATAATGTCCGCTTTCAATTTTTTCAAATAGTGAAATATTTTCTGCCTTTTTTGCAGGGTGTTTGCCCCATTTATATTCCACAATATGCATTTGTTTTCCATGTTTGGGTTTAATTGTCTCTCAAATCGTCTTTACTGTCCAGTTCTTGTTCCTACACTTCTTCCCCTTCTGGAACCAAATGCTGTAGATCTTCCTTTGGTTCTTCCCACTCTTTCTTGTGTCTTTCAATGAACTCCCTTGCTTTTGGAACTGAGTTCAACTTGAATCACTCTTGCTTGAAGGTGAAGATCAGTCCTAATTTGTCCCATCTAAATGGAATACTCTCCTGTTTCATCTTATTGGTTAAAAATTTGTAATCCTTTCATTTGTACAGAATTCTGATTGGTAACTCTTTCCAGGGGTGGAAACTAGTCAAAGGGTCAAAATTACTGATTTTGCTGACCAAAATTCCAAAAAAGCTGACAAATTACTGAACAATTTAATTTCAGCCTATAAAGAAATTAGAAGTTTAAAAGTAAAACTGGGACTTCATTAAAAAAAATATTATTACCTGGCCTCCACAATTCCTATAACCAGCCATTGCACATATTTTTATTGAATTTTTTTTAATGAAGATAGGACAATGGTTTATTATTGTACAAAATTTAAGACAAAAAAGATTACTTTTAAAAATAATTGCATACTGCAGATAATAAAACAGCAAAACATATTAAAACAAAACATAATTACTGTAAGGTAGGATTTGTCTTTGCTTTATCTTTGGGGTTTTTGCTGAAAAAAGTTACTAACGAACTCTTTTGTTTTTCAAGTTTTCTGCACTGTATCCTGCAAGCTTTTTTCTTGTCCTCTTCTTCCATTGCTTTCTCCACTCCTTCTAGCATGAGCTGTGCCATGTTGAATCCCATCATATCCTTTTTCTCAGCAGCCTCCTTTACACTTAGAAATGTTCGATCAATCATCTACTTCTCATTCTGTTCTTGTCTCAGCTTTTTCAGTTTTGCTTCCTTCTCGTATACTATCCTTTTCACTTTCTATCTTATTAAACTTTTCTAACAACTCTGCTTTTTCCCTTTCTTTTTCTTTTTGCTCCTTCTCTTTAATGGCATGCTGTTCATCACAATATTGCTTGTAATGAACATGAGCTGTTCTTGTCATCTGTAAAAGCTCCTTTGTGATATTAACACGGTGTACCTTGTTTTTATATACATGATATAAAGTTTCTTTGACCATCAGGTGGGCATTCAAAGTTCTCTCTGACACGCTGGCCCTTTAATTGGTCAAAACGCATCCAGATTTTGAAAACCCTCTTTCTGTGTCTGCACTACCATGTGATAATGATAACGCTGCTTTCACCACCTTGGTAACCAGTGGGTATTTTGGATCTCCAGATGGTTTTTTTTTTTTGAAAATTTTTTTATTAGGTGAGAATATTAATACATACAACTTTCAAATAACATCTCAATATCATTTCCCCCCACCCTTTCCCTCCCCCCCTTTTCAGGACTTCCAACAGCTTTCCAACCCTATATCTTAATCTATTCCTAATCTATCCCCTTTTTCTATAACTCATTATATCATGTTTACATTCTGCTTTGTTAAACTAAGCTGTTAGCTTCAGATCTATTATTATTAACTTAAAATCTGTTATCTATTACTATCTATTAACTTCAGATATATTTAAATTTAAGCTAACAATTAAATAAAATATCTACTTTATTAATTTTACCAATATCTATTAACTCCAAATCCACTTAAATTTAAGCTAACAATTAGCTAATACTTCACTCCATATGGTAAAGATTCCATCTCTTCCAATAAAAAGAAACCCATTCTAATAATTTTCGAATTGCCATAGTTCCTCTTTCACGTCCCACTTCTTTTCTAAATATGTTTTCAGTCTTCCCCAATCAGTAAAGAATTCTGCCAGATTCTGATCTCTCAGCTTTCTTGTCATTTTATCCATTTCTGCCATGTACAGCAATTTATATATCCAATCTTCAATAGTTGCTATTTCTTGCACCTTCCATTTCTGCGCATATATATGTCTTGCTGCCGTCGTCATGTAAAATAGTAATGTTCTGTATTGCATAGGAACATCTTCCATACTTAAATTCAGTAGCAATAGCTCTGGGTTCTTCTTTATTTGGGTCTGCAAAATGTCATTTATTACTTCTAAAATATCTCCCCAGTACTGTCTAGCTACATCACACGTCCACCACATATGATACAATGATCCTTCATGCTTTTTACATTTCCAGCATTTATCTGACATATTTGCATTTCCAAGCGCAATTTTCTTAGGTGTTAAATACCATCTATAAATCATCTTACAGACATTCTCTTTAATACTGGTACAAGTTGAAATCTTCAATGTAGTTTTCCATAAATATTCCCATGACTCCATTGTTATTTCTTTGTGACAGTTAATTGCCCACTTCACCATCTGGTTTTGTCTTTTCAAGGAACTGATTCCAGTATGTATCTATGCGGCAAGTTTCACTGGCAGTTTCATCTCTGAGTCTAAGAAGTTTGCATTCATCAACAATCATGTCTAGTGGAATGCTGCTGCTACTTTCATTATATCCTTGTGGGGTCCTTCCTTGACTCATTGTGCTGGAGCTAAACATTGGAGATTTCTGAGAATGGGCTTGTCCAAAGATGACTGAAGTAAAACGTGTTTGCAGGCTATGAAATTTTTTTTTGCTCCTGTTAAAAAGAGTAGTTGTTCCTTTTCAGAAAGATGTTTTCAGTTCATCACAGATTCTGTCACTGATTACTTCTCTCACAGGTATATAGTGCTCATCAATGAAGGCTTCAAGAGACAACGGTGCTGAACGCTTACAAACATGATTGATTATGATTCTTGTGAGCATTTTTACTTCACTGCATCACATGCACCAAAGGCTCTTCTTGCTGGAACACTCCAGTGAACTTTGAAAATAAGAGGGCACTCGTGCAACAGAACATCACTTCTGCTTTCATTGTCTCATGTTTTAAGAGGTTAATTATGTTTCTATACTTTGTGGAAGATTTCACTAAATCACTTTACTCTTAGGAACTAAGTCCTTAAAGTACTTTGTAACTGCTGGCCACTGTTCAATCAGTCTTACAGCAGCACTCTCTAGTGATAACCATCTAGAAGAAACATGCTTCAAGAAATGATGATCTGGGATACCAAGATCTCTGAATTTTTTGTGAAATCCTTCCATTGTGATTGCTGTCTATCAAAAAACAAGAAGGAAAATTAAATTTGATGCATTATCTCCCAGTTCTGCCATGCCCCTATGGAATGTATCACTCAGAAGTCATCATGTTTCCCCCCAAATGCAGTAACAAAAAACTCCCCCACAAATTGCATTCACAAAAAACAAAGAAATGCTGACTATGCTGACCATTTTTAAAAAACCTGACAAATTGCTAACCGAGATGAAAAATCTGACTTTTACTGATTTTGCTGACCATTTTCCACCCTTGAATCCACTCCATCCATCTTCAGTCTGTTTTTATAATGTGTTTGCAGTACCCAATCTGATGATCTTCACAAAATGTATAACAACATTTTTTGCTAAGTAGTTTTGGGTTGCGTATCTGGTTGAAATCCTGTACACCTTGTCAAGTTCTGTTTCCATCTTTTGAGTATCTATCTGTAGAACACCGGCTAGTGCCTCGACCACTCTTTGTCTGATATCTTCATTTTTTTCTTTGATTCCACGAAGTCTCAATGAAAGTTCCTTCTTCCTTAGTATAAGTAGAGCCAAATTATTTTGGTGTGTCTCAAGCTCTTTCTCAAGCATCTCTTCTTTACTGTCCAGTATCTCCATTTTCTCCTCCATTGTTTTTATCTGCAATTTATTTTCTTTAACAGCCACCTCTATCTCATGTATTCACTGTGTCAGCTCAGCTTTCAAATCCATGAAATTCTTCTGCATTTTGTTCTCCAGGAAGTCTAATTTACCACAAAGAGTATCACACATCTTTTGAATCACATCTGGAGCAAGTGACAGATCCTAGGAGCCTTTTCACCATGTACCTTGAGCCATCTTTTCTTAATTTAGCCACTTGTAGTCAAAATCTTAAGATTCAGATTCATAAAAGTAAATTGATGGGGTGCTATTTCACTTAGGTCCAGTGGGTGGCACTATTAGCTCAAAATTATATAAACAGAAGTTTTTCCAGAAGACTTTGTAAAACATGTTTACTTTTTTCTGGCCATTGTTTATACTATCTCCCTTTGTTCAAGGTCGTTCTCTGCAACAATAATTTTTCCTTTCTCCAAGCCAAACAGATCAATTTGCCCAGTATTTATTGGCATACAAAAAGGTAAACATGGCAAAGTGTCACCCAATGTCCGTTTAAAATATTCTTTTTCCCCAATACTGACATAAGCAAAGCTCCTGCAGATATTTATCTCATTTAAGTCTTGTTTTTCAAGAGAAAATAAACATACTAAAGTTAGAAAAGAGACTGTTTCTCACTGCAAATCGATAAGTTACTTCTTCTGTGTTGTAGGTTAAAGACTGTAGTTAGAAGTTAAATCAAGAAAGATTAGAGAGTTAAGATTGGAAGGCAGTCTTCCTTATACTCCAACACAGCTGACAGCAATGTCTCCAGTCCTCTGGCACTCATTTTTCAGTCACTCCCTCAGCATAGACCGGGTAGTAAAACTTTCTGTTGAGTCGTCCAAGTGAGGCACAAGTGGTTAATCTACACAATCACTCTTTGCCAGGAGCGATAAACGGCTGGAAATTGGCTCTCCAGCTGAAATAAATAGCTGAGTTCTCTTCCTGAGAAAAGGGAGCTTCAGGAAGCCCTTGCTCCTCCCCTCCCACTCCCTATGTGATCAGGGCACGATCTTTTGAGAGTCAGAGCTCCCTTCTTCAGATACCATTTGACTTTAAACAGGGAACTATGACTCTGGAAAGCTCATACCCTGAAAATCTTGTGGTCTCTAAGGTGCCACTGGACTCAAATCCTGCTGTTCTACTGCAGACCAACTCAGCTACCCACCTAAAAACTATTTTATAGAGGAATTAGCGAGAACTTGATTCTTTAGCTGAACCAAATAATGGAGGAAAGTGGCAAGTGCAGGGTTTTAGCCCTGAGGTAAGAACTCAAGCTGAAAATCTGGTCCATTTTTGCAAGGTACAATTTTCTTGTGCATGGTTTCTTTGCTTCCAAGAAAATCTTTTTGACTGTGGAGGAACAGGTCATTCCAGAGGCGATACAAGCCAAGCTGTGACCCTGAGGGGGGCCACAGCTTGGCTTTCATGTGAATACAGGTGTCATATCCTACAGTTGTATCACCCACAGTTCCGTGAAAGGAGTTACAGACATGATGGTTGTTGTGGGTTTTCCGGGCTGTATTGTCGTGGTCTTGGCATTGTAGTTCCTGACGTTTTGCCAGCAGCTGTGGCTGGCATCTTCAGAGGTGTAGCACCAAAAGACAGAGATCTCTCAGTGTCACAGTGTGGAAAAGATGTAGACTGTGACACTGAGAGATCTCTGTCTTTTGGTGCTACACCTCTGAAGATGCCAGCCACAGCTGCTGGCGAAACGTCAGGAACTACAATGCCAAGACCACGGCAATACAGCCCGAAAAACCCACAACAACCATCGTTCTCCGGCCGTGAAAGCCTTCGACAATACATCGAGTTACAGACACTTTCTTGAGAAAGGACCTTTGGACACTTACTGTGAAGGGTCCTTCTCCTCTGAGGAAAGGAGGACATCTTGGGTGATTCCCACCATCCAATAAGGGAGGCAGGAACTAATTTTCTTCCTCTTCCTGTCTGGCGTGTGGGACACCCTCTCTTCAGTCCAGGTGACTCCACAAAGCAGTAACATTGAATTTATCATTCAGCAACTGTCAATACTGAGAGAAAAAAACCCCGTTGCATTAACATGTACAGTAAATAAAGCATAACCCGGAGGAGGTAGAAGAATGAGGCAGCAGGGTAAAGGAGGATGAAGACCTGGGGAGGGCAAGATTTCCTTCTTTCCTCAGAGGAGAAGGACCCTTCACGATAAGTGTCCAAAG
The DNA here is from genome assembly GCF_028583425.1 of Eublepharis macularius. Taxonomy (NCBI): domain Eukaryota; kingdom Metazoa; phylum Chordata; class Lepidosauria; order Squamata; family Eublepharidae; genus Eublepharis; species Eublepharis macularius. The sequence goes on along the minus strand of NC_072794.1, from coordinate 83,933,089 downwards.
GTCCGTTCTCCCTCTGAGGCAGAGGACATCTTGGGTGCTCCCAAAGCAGTTTCCAGTTTCTGGGTGGGATGTGGTCTTCGTTCAAGATCATGCGCTGCAGTACTTTTCTCCTACAGTCAGTGTCCGCTGAATCAAATTTGATTTGTAGCATCTTACCAAGGTCGAGGCTGACAACCTTGTTGCTGCCTTGCAGACTTCTTCTACAGAAGTGTTCCTGTGTAATGCTGCACTGGTAGTAGCACTCCTCAAAGAGTGAGCTGGTATTCCACAAGGAACCTACACGAAGAGAGTTTTTAGGAGTTTTGATAGTGTATGTTTTGCTATTGGCACCTACAGCTGCTGAAGGCATTTTCTTCCCCAAATTGAGGGGAGATATATTTAAGAACAGTAAGTCTGACTTTCTGATTTGCACTGTTCGGAGCAGATAGGTCTTGATCATCCTTCTGACATCTAGGTTGTGTCAGAGCCTCTCCCTAGTCTATTTAGGGTACAGGTAGAAATATGGTAGCCTTATCTCTTGCAACCTATGGAATTTGGAATATGCTTTTGGAAGATGGTACGAGTTATCACCTTACCATTGTGAAAGATACAGAGTTCAGGTCTGACTAATTCTTCTGGCAGATGCAAACATAATGAGGAAGATGGTCTTCATTCTCAGCCTTCTCAGGGGAATGTCCTTGACCGGTTCAAATGGCTGTTTGGTCAGGGCTGTGTAAAATGTCCACTGAGTGAGAGATTTCCAATAGAAGTCATAAATTCTGAGCGTGAACTGTTTTCTGAATGCTAGGAGAGTGTTGGCCGCCTCTCAGGAATATCCCCATCTTAGGAAGGTGTTCCTTTCTATTTCCACGCGGTTAAGCAGAGTAAGTCTAAATGAGAGGGGCAAATAGGTCCTTGCTGTAACTTGACTGGAGAGGTCGGTAGGATGAGAGGAGGGTGGAAAGGCATGGTCTGTTACTGGTAAGAGTGGTAATACACAGAGGAGGCCTAATGGCCACTGCAATGTCAGGGCATCTGCTTGTGGGTGGAGCAAACCTTGTCATGTACCCCAGTAGCTGATGGCTGTGTTGGGACACAAACAGGTCCATGAAGTGTTGTGAAGTGCGATGTTATCCATTGGATAAGATCTTTCTTAAGGGACTATTCCCCTGTTGTCCCCTCAGCCAGTCTATCTGGACATGGGATATGCCTTTGATGTGTTCAGTTCTGATTGAGGCTAGGTGACCTTCCTCCCAGGTAAGTATCCTTGCTGCCTCCTTGTGCCACCTTGAGGTCTTGGATCCCCCCTGCTTGTTTGTATATGTTTTGTCTGCAACCTTGTCCATACATATCTCTGAACTGGAACAGGGCCAGACAAACTGCTCACATTTCTAAGACATTGATAGGAAGACATGCCTAACCTGTGATTCTTACATCTGTAAATATTTGTTGTTCTCGAGGGGTCATGAATCTTTTGCTTTGCATTGGGTTGGTGACCTTGGCTCAGATTGGTTTTGATCTGAAGTGGTACCTGAATGGGAAGATCTGTCTTCCTCATGATCTGTTGTTAATGAGATCTGAGAAAGGTCTGAAGTGGTCCTGCCTATCGAGGACCCCAAAGGTATTGTATTGTAGTTGGCCACTAGCAAATCCATCAGTTTCAGTAGTGTTGTGAAAAGTGATTTTGCACTCTGATGACAGTCTCAGTCAGCATTGAATTGAGTGCTGTGGTGAGATTTTCTCTTGAGCTTGAACTGATCAGGAGATCGTCTGGATACAAGTGAACATGAATACCCCTGTCTCTGAGACGTATGATGGGGCTGATCATGAGTTTTGTGAATACTCTTGGCATGGTGGACAGGCTGAAAGGGGATGGCTCAGAACTGCCGGTTGATTTTTTCCCCCACATAAAATCTTAGGTATTGTTGACGGGCTGTCAGAATTGGTACATGGAGGTATACTTCCGTGAGATCTGTAGATGTCATGTGTTCTTCTGATTGATTGGTCACTGCAACTGAGTGCAGAGTTTCCATTCAGAAGTGATGCAATTTGATAAACTTGTTCAAAAAACGAGGTCTAGTAACACCCTTCAGTCCCTATTCTTTTTGGGACTGTGAAGAAGATTGAGTGGACCCCCCCTTTCATTGTGGGGAACATGCTGCACTGCTTGAATGCCCAGAAGGTGTTGGAGTACCTTTTGAGTTAAGATTTTGCATAGGGGAGAGGACAAAAACTTTCTGGTGGGTAGCTTTCGAATTGTATGGAATAGCCTTGTGGGACTATTTCTAAGGTCCAGCTGTCTGCCTGTGTGTTGACCCAGGCTTGATGCTAAGGAGTACTTGGCCTCTCACACAGGGGTGGCTTGTGATTCCTGTCTTAGAGAGCTTGGTATCAATGTCGGATTTCTTTCCATGTGTGTGAAGAACTATCTGTTTGATCTTGGGACAAAGTAAGCATTATTTTCACAATACAGCTGGGGAGCTGGGACTGAGATGAATGGTTTACTCAAGGCCATGTGGTAAGTTCATGGCAGTAGTGAGATTTGAACCAGCAGAGTATTGCAACACAGTTCACTTACTTAATCACTATACTACAAGTGGGGTCTTGAAAGTCACCCCCCCCTTACTAAAGGGATGTCTATGTTAACTCCCGGATGGTTGCTTGGAATCCTGTCTGGACCTTAGTAGAGTGTGTTGTGAATAAAATGGCTGAGGGCCAATGGATCGCCTCTCAGATTGTTTGAGTGTTTTTGGCAACACACTCTTCTGTCCTAGGTCTCAACCCAGATCTTTCCCAGGGCATCCCCAAATAGCTGTAGCCTTAATAGCCAGGGCCATGGCCTTGACTGCTCTTGTTAGCATGGCCTCTCTCCTCTTGTCTAAGTGGTCTCTGACTGATCCTTGCCCAATCTCTGACCAGAGCCCAGATGACTAAAGTGTAGCCACTGTTTCGGTCACAGGTACCTACAACAACTCATAGCAAAGAAAGTTAGTGAGGGTTTTGTTGTTGTTTTTTTGGACCAAGTTCAGAGATTGTTAATTGGCTTAGGTTTAGACCACTCAGCCTTGAACCTTCTCCCCAAATATTCTGGAAATGGGAGGACCTTTTCTGAGGAACCTTTGCTAGGAAGAGACTCGTTTCCCTGGGTTGGATTTGGTATTCCCAGTCTAAGGGTCCTACTCCCCCAAGGGTAATTTCTACAGCTCTAAGGCTGAGAATGTCTTAGGTAGTAAATACTGGTATACCTCAGACTCAGAACAGTTGGGCTGTTCTGGTAGGGATATTTCCTCCTCTTCCATATCTGAAGGAATTCATCCTTCTCCTTGTCATTACAGACTCTGAGGGCGATCCCCCTGCTCCGTGGGGATCACTGACTGATAAACATTACAAACTGCCTTATTCTGACGCAGACCATCGGTCAGTGTTATCTCCTCAGACTGGCAGTAGGTCACCAGGGTCTCAGAAAGAGGTTTTTCCCATCATTTACCTGATATTTTTAACTGGATTTAATGGGGAACAAACCTGGATCCTTTGCATACAAAGCAGAAGCTCTTTCACAGAGCTACAGCCTTACTCATGGAGGGAGGAGGAGGAGGTAGACACCACACCACTATTAACAGAGATTTCAGCCTGGCAGAGATTATATATTTCCTCCCTCCTGGTTAGTCTTAAGAAGTTAAAAGGTTCAAAGACACCGGCAAGTTTGTGCCCTTTATACATTACCCATCTGACAGGGAAAAGCAGGGCTAGATCCTGTTGAAAAGGCAGGGCTAGATCCAAAGAGGAAAAGCCTGCTGTAAAATCTCCAGCCAGGAGGTTGGCATGGGCACATTCACATGGCGCCAGAGCTGAGGAGATTCCTGGCATCTTTACTGGGCCAAGGTGCTTCTGATGGCAAAGTGACAGGATTTCCTTCCTCATAGTCAGTCTAATTGCTGACAGGAATTCTGGAGGTAACATGCTCGGGGGAACACTTTCATGGCCCTCCTGGTCTTGTCAGCTGGAGCTCTGCGTGTCTGGATTATGTTTCTGTTGTGTCTCACCCGCCAAGAGATTGGCAAGCGCGTCTGAGATTAGGCGGGAAATCACTTGTTGCATTGATGTTTCCTGCCAAAATTGAGTTCTTCCAGGTGGCGCTGTTCTTAGCTGGCTGACAGAGGCACACTGTTTTAACAAGCTCTCTCTGTGAAAGATGGGGCTGTTCCAAGGCCATTTCCTCGCTGGGTAACTGCACAGCCTAAGAGGCATGCTGGTGCCAGCTGGGCTTGTTCCTGCCGCCGGTAGGATGGCTCCGTGGAAACAGTCCATATTCTCCTCGCCAGGGAACCACGCAGCTTAAGAGGCATGCTGGTGCCGGCTGGGCTTGTTCCCGCCACCAGTAGGACGGCTCCATGGGAACAGCCCATATTCTTCTTCATGAAGCTTTCCTCAGAGTCCGATGACTCTAGAGACCATATCCTCTTCTTTTCTTTCTTTGGCAAGAGGAGTAAAAGAAGAGGAAATGGGAGAAGGACTAAGGAGTAAGGTAAAGAATGGTTTGAGGAAGAAGGAAGGTAAATAAGAAATAGAAAGAAAAAAGGCAGTAGAGCTAGTCTGCTGAAGAACTGCTCTCCCTGGAGGCAGGAACAGAACTGAAGAAAGGGTGTCCCACATGCCAGACAGGAAGAGAATTAGTTCCTGCCTCCCTGATTGGACAGTGGGAATCACCCAAGATGTCCTCCACCTCAGAGGGAGAAAGCAGCAGGAAACGACGCAATAAGAAGCCAGGCTCCTCATTGGACAGTGTCTGGAATGAGGAATTTCTCCTACAAGAAAGAGATACATTATTGGACTGACTAATATTACTAAAGTATAACAATACAGATGATCCTTTTATGATTGTGGATTTGGAAAAGTGACGTACGACTTGCATATGGTGAAGAGACTGATAAGTGGCTATAGATTCTAATGACTTGGGGCGGAATATTTGAACTGACAGTAAAAAGTATAAGCAGTTAGTTATGGTGATGTTTTTCTTTTCATCAGAGCATTTTGGCCATAACTCTTCCTCTTTGTTGTGTCTTATGACTATGGAAGAGGCTATATGCTGAATGTACAATCTCCAACGTGTCTGGCTGTATTTGTTGTTTAGCAAGATTTATACCTTCTCCTTGCAAGATTTTAGCTACCTTTTACTTTTCCTTGGGAATGAGATCTAAATAAGGGCCTGTTATTTTCCCAAGGGAAAAGTTGATAGCATGCCATAATGGCTTCATAGTTTTCTAGGTAAAAAGCCAAAGCTGAGGAAGCATATACTTTTTGACCTAGGATGTCAAGCTTCCTACCCTATTTGTTGAGGGGTGCTGAGTAACCTGAGCTTGTAAAGATGCTATAACAATGGAATTTGCAGGAGTGTGAGTGAAAAGAAAACCTGACCATTCTTGCCTGGTTTTATACATGAAGTTTTTTCAATGTAGCAGGTGTTGAATGACATTGCAGATTCCTTGGTGAGAATATCTCGTGGAGATAGTTCTGAGGCTATATCACAACTGACATCTGAGTCATTGTCACAATGGCCTGATGGTTCTAAAGGCAGGTTGTGGATGACAACAGCCTTGGGTGTAGGCAGTGGAACTGGAGTGGACTTTGATCCGTGTCTCAGTTCCAAGTGAGAAGGAATATAAGGATCTTCCCCATGATAAATATAGTGGCAATGTGGGTAAAGCTATGGGGATCCTTCATACCCATAAGCATCGAAGGGGTAGCAGGGAGAAGTATATAAAATGAGTACTGGAATTGGCAATGGTGTCTGCGAGGGTGTGACAGTTCCAGTTGCTTATTGGAACTGGCCAATGTCATTTGATACCTCTCTCTAACTTCGGTGATTTCATCTTCTTATAGAGAAGTTGGTGAGGCAGACCAGTATCTCAGTGTCAAGGACACTGTTCTTGGAACCACTGAGTCTGATGGCCTACTGGAGCCTGTGCTGAGGAAGAAGACCTCTTCTTCTTATGGACTGGACCTGCGATGGCAGATGAATGAGGCTTCTCTAGATGTTTGTCTTAATTTTTGCCTTTTTGGCAAGCGGCTGTGACTGACTCCAGGATGGAACTGACAAAGACACTGATGGAGGGCGCTCTGTTCCCTTGTCAGTGGCTGCTGAATCTGATGGGGCACAGTCTTTGAGGGCCAATTCCCAAAGCACAGCTTTAAGCCAGGACAATCTTTTACGCATTCTTTCAGTGTGAATTGCTTGTACATGGTGCATCTCAAGATATCGTGTGCCTCATCCAAACAAAATATGCACTTATCGCAGCCTCTGGATTGAGTAATTTTCATCCCACAATGGGCACATTTTTTGAGGAGTGCCTTTGATGCCATGGAGCTGAAGGCCACAGTATCATTCAAGAAATGTTTGGATCTGCCAGCGGAAAAGGCATGCAAAAAAGCTGAGTGAGCATTTTGCACTTCTAGTTGTACAATGTCCACGGCTGGCCTGCACACGTGCATTTCCCATGCAGGGCTGCATAGAAGCCACAATGACAAATCCAGCTGTATCATCTTCTAAAGAAGTCCTGTTCCTCAAAGGACCTCAGCTTGGGACGAGGCAAAAAGAATCAGATTGAATAAGAAAAATTCTGAGATTTTGTTCTGGCCACTTTCTTGTGCGCCAAAACGACAGATTTCTATATTCTTCTCAAACTTTGCTTGACTACAGGGCAATTTAGAGGGTAAACCAGGTATAAAAAGAATTACTTCTTTGCACAATTTAATGATCAGACTGGTTTTGGTGACAGGAATAAACTTTATTCCACTGACTAGGATTTTCCCACGAAAACTGCCTTTACTTTTCCAGAACCAAGTGTCTTAAAGAATTAGTTGGACAAATTCACACAATGAGCACCTACAATTTGTATTGTAGTTGCCTCTGCCCTTACAGAATATTCTGTTGATATGTATAAAATTCACTGTTCATCCAAAAAGATTGGCAGTAAAAGTGATCACAACATAGAAACATGTCACAATTTACACAGCAAACTGGATTTGTTGCATTATTTTTTTAAAAAATATTCTTCAGCAGGTTCAAGTGACAGCAGCTGGAAACCAAAACTAACAAAGTATCTTACTAGAAATTGATAATCATCAAATTTGTACAAGCAGGAAGAGGAGTAGGAAACAGCCCACAATGATTTTAGGATATATAATGGCAAAAGAGACCATCTTGTGATTTTGCAAGCAATGCAAAATCACATGCAATGTAAATTCAGCTGCAACCCGTGGTAAGAAAACCAACTTTTCCATAGGAAATAATGGAAACTTGAATTAACTTGCTTTGGATAAATAAGAATGATACTTCCCTACATTATCATCTTTGTGTATTTGCTCAAATTAGTTGAAACAATAAGGATGGGAAAGAGCATCAACATTTGTTCAAAAATTTAAAATATCATAATTAAAATTTTCTAGAAATTTATTTGGAGGAGTTTTATAAAATATTTAAATTCTATCATATTTCAGTGAAGACACTGTTCTGACAGAAGAAACCCAAGAAGTGCCATCACTTCCATCACTTCGCATATGCAAAGTTAACAGTGCTCCTTTGATTCATATATGTGGCAAAAGAATTGCAACTGAAAAGTGTACGGCTGTTTCCTTCAACAGTGAAATGACTTCTTATATTCACTACTAGTGCACAACAGTGAAGAAAGCTATATGCCAAATCAGGTTTTGCAACAGTACATAAAAATAAAAAAGAAAAAAGGCACTTTTCGGTTGGTTGTGCCTTTGACTTGGCAAATCTTTCTGCAATGGCAGTAACCCAGGCACTCTTTAAATTTTCTGCTCAATTCATGTGCATGGTACATTTTGTTCAAATTAAGGCAAAATCCATGAACAAAAGGCCAAAAGCAGTGCAGAAGAACATGAAAATGAAACTCAAAATTGGCACAGCAGAAGCAGATGAGAAAAGATCACTTAACTGCACTTTCCATGGGAAAAGAAAAGTTGCACCCATGTCGTTCAATTGGTTTCCAGTTATTAAGGGGCAATACATCTGTGGTATGCCTTGTTCAGCAAAAACAAAGCCAACTATACCTTGCCTGTGTTAAAATGTTCTTTAAAAATTCAGCCCCCACGTCTTTTAAGGAATCATATATCCAATTCCAACTCTCTTAATTTCAAAAACACAAGCAAATGATTGCAGATCACATCATTAAGACTACCATTTATTCAATATGTCTCCAAGTATTAGAATGATGATTTAAAGGAGGCAAATAGCAATAAAATTGTCTTAAAGTGCTTTTTCAAATGAACTCATCAATAGTTTTCCAAAGTTTCATTGATGCCACAACACTTATGTGTATTCTTGGAATAAACAAAGCTCTTTTATTGCTCTTACCCATTTACTTATGACGTCAGAAACAAGTCACCAATTCCAGACTTTCTTGTACCAAAACCATTCCATAAGGAATAACCATCCTTACACAAAAGGGCTTTTAATGAGCCCTTTCTGTAAAGCGCTATACAAATTACATGGGAGACATATTAAATACAAAGGTTCTTGTGTAAACTGATTAACTAATATTTTACATTGCCAAAAGAAAATAATCACACATTTTTACATAATTTTGAATATTCCTATTCAATATTTTCAGAAAGATTAAAAATTTGCCCTCCATACCTAAAGGCAGTCTTTGATTTTTTTTTCTTCTGTATAAAAACCAAAAGTTTTTTGCAGCATCACAGAAAAGCAATAGTTATACATTCACTTATTTAAAGGTTCACATAAAAATTTCAACCACTGGATTTCCCCCCTTAACTGGTAAAAATCTTTGACAGGTATCTTTTTTACCCATGCCTGGACTAGCATCCCATGAGAACTGGCGAGGATGCTGGGAACCTCTTGCAGCCTTATGCTTAAGTTTCTCAGCTGAAGAATACATTTAACTCTTTACAAAGAAGCACAGCCACAGATTCTTAGAAAGCCTTCACTTCTGGTTTTTCTCAAGGTGTAGGCGATGGGATTCTAGCAGGATCAGAAAGATGCCAGATATTCAATATTTCTGTTGCACTTTTGTTCTTCAGTTTTCAGCTAACTGCTAAGGGTCCACATCATCAAGGTCACTTTTAGGTTCACCAATCATCATGGGAGAAACCGAGCCCTTTCAAAACAAACAAAAAATTAAGACACAATATATGACTCTTCAAATAGTATATAATGAAGTTGGTTGCATGACTGGCAATCAGAATGTTTTAGGAACCAGTTTGTCTACAGATTATCAACAGCCCGGTTTACTAAAAGAAAAAGTGATAGTAGCAAACTCCAGAACAGGGAGGCCCACTGTGACAAAGTCTGTCAAGGGGCACAATTTCTCCTAAGTTTTCATGATGCTACTGGCAGAGTTAATTAAAATGAGTTCTGAGTATTAGAAAAGCTTGACTGTACACCAATTTTACTAAGTATGTACAAAATAGACTCTTAAGTTATTTTGCTTACCTGTTGTAGATGTCTCCCTCCATTCTCATTGGCGGGACTGCTCTCAGATCCATTACTGCTTCCAGACTGATCTTTTTCATTCAACAAGGCTGTGGCATATGCCAATGTGTCCTAAGGAAGAGCACAGACTTGAGACATGCTATTATATTTGTATGATATCAGACTTCTCCAAGAAAAAATAACCAGCAATCCCTACAAATGGGTATTTATTTGGGACTATTTAAATGTAACCTCTCTTACACAGAAACTGCAGAAAACTCATGTGATGCTCCTCACACAGGAGAGCAGCACCTGTAAACATACCAAGTGTGTGGTGGTTGATCACGTGAAGATTCCTATGCCAGCACTGGAGGCTGCTTACAAAATGCAGTGTCAAAGTGGAGAGGCTTCTGTTAAGTGGCCCCCAGCTCAGGTAGCAAGTTTTAACAAGAGCTGCATTTTCTGTATGGAGCACCACCTTGTAAAAATGTTATTTTAAGCCTGATGGGAAGATGATGCTACACAGGGGTCATTTGGAGGGGGAACACGCTGGAACGGTGTTCCGGTAGCTCTGAAAAGAGATCACGTGGGTTTTGGCCCTGCTCACATGATTCCTTTTCCTCAACGCTGCCTTCCTGCTGCCCGTCTCCTTAGCAGCAGGAAGCCGAGGCAGCAGCCGAGCTGCTGGGGCTATCTTTGTAAAGGAGGGGAAGCTGCTTTGATTTCACTTGCTTTACTTTCATTCATGACTCCTGAGTGAGTGAGTGAGTGAGTGAGTGAGTGAGTGAGTGAGAGTGAACGACTGCCTGCAGGCCGGGCTGCTGGTGTAAAGGAGTGCAATCTGCTTTGATTTCACTTGCTTTAGTTTCATTCGTGACTCCTGAGTGAGGGAGTGAGTGAGTGAGTGAGCGAGCGCCTGCCTGCCTGCCTGCAAGCCGGGCTGCTGGTGTAAAGGAGGGTAACCTGCTTTGATTTCACTTGCTTTATTTTCATTCGTGACTCCAGAGTGAGTGAGTGAGTGCCTGTAAGCCGGGCTGCTGGGGCTGAATTTCTAAAGGAGGGTACGCTGCTTTGATTTCATTTGCTTTATTTTCATTTTTGACTCCTGAGTGTGTGAGAGTGTGTGGACTGGAGGGAGAGAGTGAGTGGGAGGCGGTATAGAAAGAGAGAGAAAAATCAGTCCACAGATCATGAATACAAATATCCACTGATCTCGAATTCATTTCATCTGAGGCTCAGCTCTACTGTTTTGGTTATCTGACTAGCATTCCATTTTCCTTCTTGAGTTGCCCAGGAGATACAGTTGAGGTCTGAACTGTGTTAGAAAGCTTTGTGCTGGCCTAGCAAGTGCACAGGTGGCCACTTAGAGAGGATTGTAGAGTTAAGTGACTTACAGTGCAATTTTAAGCAGAGTTACTTCAGTCTAAGCCCATTGAAGGGACCGCTCCCTCAGTTTGATCTTTGCCACTGCAAGGACAGGGATTTTCCTTAGTGTGTACTACACTGTGTAGTGACTTTTTTCCTCTGAGGTTATTTTTTGTCATCTTCTGATTGTTATCTGTTGATTGTCATCTTCCAGAAGGGCCCTAAGAATACATATCTGTATTCCTCTGGAGGGAGAAAAAGGGCACTCTGGAGGGTGATAAAGCCTCCCTCAGTGATGTCAGGGGGTGTGGCATATGCAAATCAGTTATGCCAATGGCACACTTCCGGTGATGGCAAGGGGTGTGGCATATGCTAATGAGTTATGCTAAAGAGTTGCTGCAGTTCTTTTTCTACGAAATGACCCCTGATGCTACATATCAAGTTATACTGAATACGACTGGCTAGAATTGTATATAAATGAGCTAAGATTGTCAAAAGCAATGAAGATTTCATCACATTGCTTTATAAAAAGTTACTGAGGGCCTTTTTTTGCAAACAGAGCCAAACACAGCCCTATACCTGTGCAGAAATAGTGCGCTGAAAGGTTTTGGCAGTTGAGGTTTCGTTGGATACGTTACTCTGTGGAGCCCAATAGTGTTCAGACATCTAGAGAAATATAAGAAAAATATTGTACAGTAATTTAGGTTAGTTTTATGGCTAGAGGCTGAGAGAAAGAAATCCAGTTGTAATGAAGGCTACATCACTACCAAGGTCATTCCTCAATCTTTAGGCAGGAAGCTGGCATTGCTATGACAAAATGCCAGTATTGTATGAGAAGAAAAGTTTTCTGAATTAGCAAATATTTCCAGTGAGTGAGATGGCCTTTTAGGGACAGCTGCTTAAGAGCCTGGAACACTGGAAGTCCAACATGTCCCATTATTGAGAACAGAGTTGCTAAACATTAACACCACCATTACCTAGATGCTGCAAAGAAGTGTTAGGGTTTTTGCTCAGACAATGAGTAGTATGCTGCTCGGTGAACCTAACGAAATGTGTAGTGTATTACTGCTCAGGGCAACTGAATTACTCAGGGCACAGCCTTTCATTCTCTCCACAGAGCAGAGTCTCAACATGAGCAGTTATGCATTAGCTGCTTAAACCAGACTTCAGCCCCTTATTTGTCTATCATTATTAGGTTTCAAACCTGCAGCTAATTTTTGCCAATTATAGGCACTATATAAATAAATGTTATTATTTACATTAGCCTGCACTATAGCCATGTGAAAAGATTTTTTAATTTTGTAAGTGGAGGAAAAGTGTCTTGGCTGCAGTTAAATTACCTTTATTTGAAGCCATTGTACAGCCCAACTCCAATGATGTGAATTCTCTTTGAAATAATCTTTAGCAGCAGAGCACCTTTGAGAATTAAAACAAAATGTATCATCAAGAGCCATCCAATATTCAAGAATTGCACTCCTCCCTTTCACACTCTAAGAACTACCTGGCTTAAAAAGGAAACTGTCTGCACCTGCTTATGGCCATCAACTCAAGCCAGTAAGCAGAACAAAACAGATTGGAGAAGGCTAAATATTTCAAATTTATTCGGGCTGAGTACAACATGTAAACAGATATTTACAAAAAAAAATCTCCTCTGCCCTCTCATATAGTAGTAACTTTTACTTGTCACAAACAGCTAGGCAAGTGGCCATTTAGACACTTATTTTCTGTCATAACTTGCAGTGACTGAATACATACAGAATACCCGTTCATTTTCAAACCCTGAAGAAGTGGTGTTAGCAGTTACTGTACATTATTCTTTCTGAGATACTGCTATAGTAGGGATAACATGGTACTTCTGGACCCCTAGTTCTATTTGCTTAGGTGCTAATATGCAAAAAGTGACTAAACATAGGTATTTGTGAATGACTGACTAATATCATTTGTGTGAGCTAGTAACTTTAGTGGATTTATTTACAAAAACAACAAACAGTGATTGCCACATAGATCTTAGCAATCAATATGCACTTGTTTCATCATAAGATTTTCCTATAACTTCCTGTTTTGCTACTTTCTCCTCCAGAATACTAGGTAGCTACTAGCTTTCAGGACAGTGTCTGAACAAGACAGATAGCAAATCAAAGAAAAATAAATGGTGATTGCCACAAGATAAAGCTCAACTAGTGATTTACTGAAGAGCAAAATCTTAGTTTCCATCAGGAAGCAAGCATATTAGCTGGAGAATATAGATGGTAGTGAGGAAGTGACTGCAAATACAAGAGAAAGAAACTGAGTGAAGTAGTAGTAGTCCTATTTCCAGTTCTCTACCTGGCTAAAAGATGAATAATCTGTACCTTTGGGTGTTCCCAAATATCACAAATTTAGATCTGAAATGGTTTCACGTGAATAAAACAACCACAGATCAAAAATGCAATTGAATGCTGACAGTTCCATAAGCTCATTAAAGAAAGCTTGTGATAGATGTAACTAATGTGACACAGCTTTCTGCAGTGTTCTGGATACATGTTACTGCATGTTCACTTAAATGAGGCTCAGAAAAAAAAATCAATTTGGTTTGGATAAACTTCAATAAAGGGCAAATAGAACAAGCCCTTTATGAGATATGAAAAAAATGTGAGTTTTTTGTAGGCCAATTTATCACTGAAAATGTACCCAGATGAGCTGAAAGTGATACTGGTTGGTAAAGCAGGGGGGACTGCTCTGCCCATGTAATATGATGTAGGGCTGAAGTTGACACAATTGGTCAAGAGTTTTATTAAATGTTCAACATTAGTAGAACATCCGATATGGGCAGAAGCAAAGATCTGCTGATCTGGCAAAGCTGACCCACACTTCTGTAACTTCAGGGCTAGGTTACTGCACACACACTTGAAAATGATCCGATGCTCCAATAAGTGTACAATTGCATGCATATTGGCTGGAGACAGGTAGTGGGATGATATTACTCACATCTTGATCCAGGTTCACAGGGTCATGTTTCTGGATCCAATTCAAGATGCTGATATTAAGCTTGCATGACCTCAGGCCTTCCTATTTGAGTGAAATTATAAGCCCCATTATAAGCCCGTGCATCATCTCAGGGTTTCCTTCTCCTGGAGACTGTCATGGTGCAGCCAGGGCTCAGTGACAGTGAAGGCTCCTCAGAGGAGAAGGGGACCTATGAAACCAGCTCAGGGCCGACAGAAGCCAACAAGCAGAATGAGGCACAGGCATGCCAGGACCTACAGCCAGAAGCTGGGTCAGAAGCAACTCCATCCGCCAGCTCTGACCCAGCAGGTGAAGACCAGCAAGCTGCTCCCAGCCCTCCAGGATGACCAGTGCCTGTGGAAAACTGTAGATGCAGACTAAGGGCTGAATTACAAGCAAAAAGGCGCAGTGCATGCTTGATGGCTCAAAGGCAGCTACCTGCAGACAATGATGAGTAGGGGTGTGCACTTCAGGTATCTGATTCGGGAAAAATGCCTGAATCGGACCCGATCCGTAAAGATTTGGGAGTTCCGAATTGGGGCCAGTATGCTGGCCCCAATTTGGAACTCCTGAATCAAAGCTTCCCGAAGCATTTGGATTGCTTTGGGAAGCTTCGGGGCCTGGGGCTCACTTCAGTTGCCAGCTGAAGTTGTCACTTCAGTTGCCAGCTTGTAAGCGGCAGGGCCCTTTCCCTGCAGCTTGCAAGTGGCAGGGCTGTTTAAACTTGGCCCAAACTCCCCCGCCCCCCCACTTATCTGGGCTGACAGGGCCGTGCGGTGGTGGAGGCAGCTCCGGGCCCTCCCACCTCCCCTCTGACCTTGGCGGCGGCAGTGCCTCCAGCCTTCCCCACCGCCCAGCTGGCTGCTGCAGGCAGCGGTGTGGCAGCAGAGGAGCTGCCTCTGGGCTGTCCCAGCCTCGTGAGGGCTGCAGTGGTGGTGGTGGAGGCCCTTCCTGCCCCTCAAATGGCTGCAGCGGCACCGAACGAGGAAGAGGAGGCCCTTCCTCCCCCTCAAATGGCTGCTGTGGTGGGGGCAGAGGAGCCGGCCCTGGGCTGTCCCGGCTTTGTGCAGGCGCCACGGTGGTGGAGGAGGCCCTTCCTGCCCCTCAAATGGCCGTAGAGGCACCAAACAAGGTGGAGGAGGCCCTTCCTCCTGCAGTGGTGGCCTTTTGAGGGGGTAGAAGGGCCAGAGGATGCGGCTCTAGTCTTCCCCGCCCGGCCGTTGTCGGCCCTGCAGGCCAGACCGTCCTGGACTTGTGAAAGCCACCCCCATGGCGGTGGCAGCGGCTCCCTCTGGTGCCCAGCTGATCGGCCTCCCCTCTTCCTGCTGGCCAGGTAAGTGGGGGTGGGTTTGCCCCCCTTCACTTCAGTATGCTCTGAATCTTTACAGAGCATACCAAAGCAAGCTAAATACCAGAATCCCGAAGCAGCTTGCTGCTTCGGGATTCTGGTCATTCCAGATTTTTTCCCACTTCGGGTAAACCTGAAATGGGAAACCCGAATCTTTTGTGGGTACACACCCCTAAAGATGATTCTTTACAGAACTGTGCCTGAGAAGCCAGCTGGGTGCGTGACATATGGGTGTGCAGACTATAAAGCCTCCAGAGACATGCTTCTGGGTGTGGACGCAAAGTGTACATTGAGACGCTGACCTGCTGACACTACCTGATTGATCACTGGAAACCTGACCTCAGCCTGAATGATTCTGAATTTCGGATACTCCTTGGCTTATAAGACTGATAGCTGCAAACGACCGGACTTTGGAATTCCCCTGGCCTTGTTATTCTGAGTAGCTGGAGGAGACTCTGTAACCTGATATCAGAGCCCTGCAGCCAATAGAGAGACCTCCCTACATCCATTTGTTTAATCCTTTTGGTACCATTCCTGTGTTTTTGGAACAGCCTCCCAGGAAGGCCTCTACTCTGGTTCAGTTCTACAGACAATATAAGGCCATCTTATTTTGATAAGACTTTTATGGATAGTAAAGATCTTGCTGATAAGCTATACTGTAGAGGACATTAAAGCTTTTACTTATGTCGCTATCTGTGTGAAGTTGTTAAATTGGTTTTAATGTTTTTGTCAAGTAGCTTTGGCTAGTGATGTAAACTGCCATGAGTCACTAAGTGGAGAGATAAAAATGCTTAATGAATACAAATAAACACAATGCCTGATCTATGGTTTCCTATCATTCTGCACTGACCTAAAAGTCAAGGCTAAAATGAAGTATCAAAAACCTTGATCAAGCCTGTCTTTGAAGGAAATGTCTAGAAACATGTAACCATTGACATAAACAGAGTTCACCAAGTTTTCACTTTTGCTGGCTTACTTTTACTTACTTCTGAGCAAGAGTGACCAAGAATTTGATACACTGATAACAGCGGCTGCTGTCTACGTGGTTACTATGATGCATCAAAGCTGTTAAAAGGAAAGAAAGTTTTTTAAGAAACAGAACTTTAGAAGTGGACTATGCTACAGTGCAAGATAATTAGATACTATGTCTTATGCTTTGCTCAACTTGAAAAACTCTAACCTGAGCTCAACTTGAAAAGCTCAGCTCTATTTCTTAAATAAAAATGCAACAAATCGTAGGCATACCCTCTGGAAATGAAGTACCATTTAAAGATGATTACATGGGCTAATAATATAGCTCATTATTATAAACCCTACAGTTTTTAATCGTTTAATGCTGCCTACTAAAGAAGCAGTAGGCAGAATAAAAAAGATTAAAAGGGATAAAAAAGCACTTCAGTTTCCAAGTGAATAAAACTGAAAATGTAACATTAAGAACAAAATTATTTGTGACTAAGTTCTTTGAATCCTAGCTGCTAACTCCACACAGCAGATTTACTTGCCTAGCAATCCATTTTCTGTTTCAAATGCAAACTTGACCCGTTCTATTTGTAATGGATCTTCAATAACCTGCAAAAAGGGGGGGAAAAGTTTGGCTGATTATAGTGATACTTGGTGTCTAGATTATGGTGAGAGTCTGGCACTTCAGATTTTGTTGCCACATTATTCAGTTAGTGGCACAGAGAGACAAATAACACTGGCCATAATCATGTTTGTTTGGCTAAAGCACAATACAATACTGTAGTCATGAAAGCCAGTGTGGCATACTTGTAAGAGTTTTGGACTAGAATGTGGGAGGGCCCAGGTTAGAATCTCTACTCTGCCATGGAAGCTTGCTGGGTAACCTTGGGCCAATCACATGCTCTCAGCCTAATCTACCTTGAAGGATAGTCATGACGATAAAATGGAGGAGAGTAGAGTACAGCAGCAGCTTTGGGTCCCCATTGGAAAGAAAGGCGGGGTATAAATAAATAAGTAGAAATAGATGTCCACATCTGAGTTTGCTTGTGTGAACTAAAGGAAGTATATTGGTAGAATACTCTGCATAGCATCTTAATTCTTTTCTTATTTCTCCCTAAGCAAAATGTATTTGCCAAACAGCAGATTAAGACTCAGCCAGAGTAAAAAGTAACTTCATTATTAATTACACTGATGCTTATGTAAGAATTAAAGCTCATCTTCAACCCACTGAAGTCAATTTGAATTAAATGCATCAACAGTTCACACAGACAAATGATACGTATATTTAAGTAACACCAAGGTACTGTGCTTTCAAAACTAGACCAATTAAAGAAACAATCTATGTCCTGGGACTGTATCACTTTCCAAGGCAGAGATGAGGGGGGCATGACTGAATGCTTCCTCAAGGTCAAACACATCTTGACTGAGGAAATCTATCAAGTTAGGGAGGAGGCTGTAGCAGTCTTTTCTCTGATATGCTAGGCTTCACATGGGAGAGAAAAAAAGTGCAATTCTATCACCTACACTTTTAAATGATGCTATCCAGCTGAATGAGTAAATGTGCTTAAAGTTTCAAGTTTGGATTATATGTAGGTAAGGGGGATAGTATGCATAATAAGTCTTTCTACTATCTTCTGTAATTCTTATAACGACTGAATGTTACACATTAAAGTGACTTCCATTATGTTATTCTCCTTTACAAAATGGGCCCTAATTAGAAGAGCTAAAATGGGCTGTAGAAACTAGAGCTATGGTCTTAATCAATGAAATCTTCATTTATTCTGAAATAGGTTTAAATCCACAGCTTTAATGGGATCTATCCTAAAACCTTCCCCCTCCTTCCCCTGGTAGCCTCCTGTAATGCCTGAAAAAGGCATTGGTAGGAGGAACAGGCATTCTCCAGGAAAAAAACACACAGGTCAGAATTGACAGGGCGGGGTGCGGGGGGGGGGGGAGTGTCCATCCTTTTCTGTCAGCAGAATGGTAAAAGGATACACTCACCAGTATCTCATGAAGAAGCTGGAAGGTGTTTTTCAGTTCATGAGGTGGAGCAGTTTCCAACTGATTCTGTAAACCAGAGACATACAGAATCAGGTAGGTGGAAAAGTATGTTCATGAGTACTAGGCTGTTAAAAAAATTCTCTGAATTATTTTAACAGGCTACTGGCTACCTTGTCAGAAACCCGTCATCAGAAAAACAAGTTGTTTTACACCTCAGTTACTGCTCATTTTATTTATTTGTGCATTCTTCTTCAAGATTGTTGCAGGAGTGGCAGAAAGGACAATGCATGTAAATAAGGAAAGCAGCTATGTCTATGAAAACACAGTGCAAATGTCCTGCTTTCTGACCCACCCACCCTTTTCTGGCACCTCAGCTAGTTGTCAGGAATCATGAAAGCTATATAATAAAGACACTCAGAATATGAAAACAAACATACGTGATATACACCCTCCCCCAAGATGCATGCTTGTAAATCTATAGAGAGCATGCCAGAACCTCTGCTCATTCCTAAATTTGACAACTATTCTTTTCATACTTTACAAAGCATAAACTCAGTTCTTAAATGCTGAAGAGTTACCATTTAGGGACAGATGATATTATGACAAGGTAGATCATATAAATATTTTAAATAAATATTCTGCGTATTGTCACTCATAAGCATGCACAACACAAAGTTTCACAGAATCCAAACTAATGCTTCAAGCATTGTGTAGAAACACTGAAACAGATTGCTTTGAAGGTTCACTCTGACTGGCCTCTCACCTTAATTAAATGTAGCATGGTAAAGGAGAAGTGCTCATTACAAAAGCAGCAGTGCACCACCATCTCAAGGAGAATCATCAGTGATCCAGTTAGTTCCCTCAAAGCATGCATCACCTAATTATGAAAGAAGAGTCATAAAACTAGGCAGCTAGGTAGTGTTTTAAAGTAGCATTTGCTGAAGACAAGATTTCCTTCCCTACTCTGCAGACTCTATAAGATACCATTTTATAACCTTATTTGGTACTTCTTCACTTGGCTACAACGGTTTTGAAGCATGTAATATTTTATGATCACTAGGCAGAATGGTTGTTTGTTTGTTTTGCAACTCTATTACATCAACAAAATAATCAAATAACCACTTGCAGTTAAAACTGCAGACCTATAATACAAGCTTACCTCCATTAAGTAAGGCTTCCCCTCAGGGAGGAATAGCAAGGCTTCTACTTCTTCATGGAGGGCCAGAAGTGGCCCTGAGGTGGTAATGTCAAGAGGTGAATGCAAAATAAATGCACCAGGAGCTTTAGAGAAAGGGGAAAAAAAACCACATGCATCTAAGTCTTGAAGACATTTATCTCAGTAGCAAATGTATAGCCTTTGCTATATAGTCACTGATAACCAGCACTAGAGTTATTGAGTAAACTGCTGCAGCTTAATTGCTTGATTCTGATAAACAAATGAAACTGTATTATTAAGACAAGTCATCAAACTTGGATTGCTAAGGCAAACCCAGCACTACCTACCCACTTTCCTGTATGAAGAGACATCAGAGTGCAAAACAAGCAACGCCACAGTATTATGGAGGAATCCAAATTCACGTGCTTGTGCTGAACTCCATCTGCGATTCTGTTTTGACAGAAAGGATTTCAAAAAGTGAAAGCAATTTACAAATCTTACTGAAAAGCACACAATAAAGAGCTGCTGTACTCTGACTCAAGAAAATGAATGCTGGAATAAATGTTGTTAGCCTTTAAGGTGCCACTGGACGTGTTTTACTTTACATCCCTGAGCCTAAGAGAACTGCTGAACACCAGCTAGGAGAGGCACAACATTAGAATTCAGGAAGTGTGCTTTATAAGGCATTTGGGAGCTCGTGGGCGGGGGGTGGGGGTGGGCACGGGCAGGGAAAATGCTGGTGAAATGACATACTTGCTCCTGGGCAAGTAACAACTTTGTTCTTATGAAGGCGTGTGATGGAATGGCTTAAATGGAATGGCTGCTGATGGTGTTGGAACATATTGAAATTTTTTTTGAAGCTCTTGATTATCTTTGTACTTGATTATTACTATATTAATAACTGCCAGGATGAAGATTTGAAACGGGTGAATTTGCTGGCTTCCCGTCGCAGTTATTACTCATTACATAGAATTTTACTTGTTGGACCATCCTATGAAGAATTTTGAACTTTGGTATATATTGCACCATTCAGAAAGATAGTATTTGAATTATAAAATTGGTTACTTGTTTAGACATTAATTTGTCATCTATAGGCACAAGCACTTCATATTTATATAAGAAAATTTTTATATAAAAAAATTGTTATATACTTAGCACTTGGCATTTCGTTTGCCTATTGCAAAAGTGTTTTTGACGTGTTGCCTTTCACACATGTAACCATAACGGAATATATGCTTTTAAACATTACATATAAAGAGACTTTTTATAAATTGTATAAAATTACTTTTATTGTGGTATAAAATATTCTCTATAGTAAGCATATCACAGCAACGATTGTTTTTTTGCATTTTGGTTAACATTATATTGCTAGCAGTAACTGCTGACTCTATTCAGTTCATGCAAGAAAAATATTCCTTTACCAACTACCAAATGCACTGTTTTCTAAGGAGAAGCTCATCTCATAGCGAGCCCAGAACTGCCTGAAGAGCTGTCATTACATTATGCTGCACACATTACACCACGATCTTGTTTTAAGCCTTAAGGGCTACTAGATGCTTAGCACTGGAAAGAGGGATCCAAGGGAAGAAGTGGGAGGGAGTCTATCTTTTCTCTAGGCTTCCTGTTAGAATAGGAGGACAAAACCGGATCAAATACCCACTGCCATTTCCTCTGGGTTCTCAAGTCCAAGGCTAGCAGTGGCACTGGCAACTGGAGGGAGGGGGTAGTTGCAAGTTTCCTTTAAACCTCACAAGGAGAGTGTTACAACACTACAAACAAGAATGCAACTAATAGTCTGCTCAGATTATTAGAATGTTCAGCATATCTTGTTACCAGTGTTCCTGCTAACGTGTGCGTGTGTGCAATTGCACACGGTTTCTCACCCCTTCGTGCGCAGCTTCTCATCCAAGGCACAGAGGAGCTTCCTCTCGGGCGGCCCCGCCCTCTTGCTCAGCCTGAACTTCCCACTCTGCAGGTGACTGCCTCCATGGCTGCCACTGCGCTGGTAAGTGATCAGCCACTGCAATCGCCTCCCTTGCTTTCCCTCCCCCCCTCTCGCAGGCAGCAGCAGCTGGGCAGCCTCTCTTCTCAGTGTGTTGCCTGTGAGAGATGGGGGGGAGGGAGTTGAGGGAGAACGAGGAGATCGTGGTGGCTGTAGGCAGTGCTCAAAAGGCCTACTCCCAAAGAGCATGGAGACTGGCAAGCTGAGGCGGGAGGAAAGTGTGCATGTGGCGGCAGTGGCCCCCCGGATGGAGGCCTTGTGAGTGTGGCCCATGGCTCTGGTGAGCGATTGGCCTTCTCCTTCTCCCCCTCCTTCCTTCTCATGGGTGGTAGTGGCTGGGCAGCTTCCCTCCTCAGCATGTCGCTCTCAGTGTTGCAGCCCAGTCAGCAGAAGCTGTCTGAGAAGCTGATTCTTCTTCTTCTTCATCCATCTCTACAACATCACCCGCCTCTACAACATCAAGACAGCACACAGCCTGGCTGGGAGCGTGGGAGAAAGCCAGGTGAGTGGGTGTGGAATGCGTGGGGACCGGCTGCCTCTCTATGCCAATTGCTTCAGGAGGTGGCAGCCGGGCAGCTCTCCCTTCTCCTTGCTGCTGCTTGGTCTGAGGGTCTCGTGGGGGGGGGGGATGTTTTGCTTGGAGGCCCTCAGCAGGGATGGGTGAACAAGTACTAAAACAATGCTCCCTTTGCCTTTTCTCCATTCCCCCATTCCCATCTCCTCTACCCTCAGGTGGCAGCTGTGGCAAATGAGGGCAGGCAGGCTGCAAATAGGGTTTGAGCTGGATGCGCTGCTTGTTTTGCTGCTGCTTGTGGTCTGTCTTTGGGGAAGGGGTGGTAGGGAAGAACCTCAGAGGGAGCCCCTCTCCCCCAGCCAGTGAAGTTTCAGAGGTGTTTTCAAGAAAGGGTGAGAGGAGAGGGTGGCTCACTCCCCTGATGGGAGCCCCTCTCCCCTCATCCTTGATCAAAAATGTCAGATAGGTAGACATAAATATAGATGAAGGTCGGTTCCTTACGGGGAATATGCATTCTAGCTTTTCTCACCTTACGCGTCATGGTTGCAAAGAGATAGGGAGATCAGTCTTTTCTAGCCCCAGTGGTTCCCTATACACACAGGTAATCTAAAAATTCTAATACCATGCCATGATCACTGAAGCAGAAGACGCCATTCTTCCTCATATGGAAGGATTAACAAGCAGCTGGTCTTGAATTGTTATGAGCAAAAAGAGGGTTAAACATACATTAAACATAAATATATAATTTGTAATACAAATGAAAGTAGTTTGTATTTTATGTTTATATGTTTTGTATGTTTGTTGACTGAAATGATTTGTTTTTCAAAGGAGGCATGATCAAAACGTTAATGTAAGGCACTGTTTCCGCTCATGAGTTTGATTTTTGGCTCACAGCACTGCACAGCTTAGAGGGAACATTGCTCGTTACCTGATTATTTTGTCGGTTGGGACCAAGAAGAAAGTTGATCATATGCTTCAAGGCAGAATGCCTGAGGAGGAGATCACAAGCTCTTAAACCCTGCTGTGAAAAGATAGGCAGAACAGAAAGTCACCATCTTTTAGACGCTCTCTAAAGATGTTCTGAAGTAATCTGCATATTTTGATTTGTCACATTATTATTGTTTTAATATTTCATCGTGAAACATTGTCTTACACATTTGATTAAATTCAGCTGTAGTAATCTAAAAAACTCTGAATGGCTCTTTAACACCAGACTGAAACCTGACCCTTTCTCAGCTTTTGTGGCATATTTATATATGAAAGAAAGATGAATGAATGCTCTTAACATTCCTTGGAGATTTATTTATGTCACATGTACAGTACAGTTCTGAGAAACATTCAAAAGTCAATACAGTAATTCTTAAAATGTTATACAATGCAAGTTTTAAATCTGAATTACTAACATTTCTGTATGATAATGGCAATGCTTTCCAAAGTAGCTTATTTTGCCTTGGAACATCTGTAAAACAGTAGTGGGAGGATGGTTATCTGGGTTACCTTTTGCACAAAGTTGTTGAACAAAAAGAAGTACTGGGCACAGTTTTTGCAATTTTCAGGGACATCTTTGTCCAACAGACCAAGCAGCACTCCCACTAACTGGTGCAGACTTTTTAACTGTAAAAAAAATAGAGATAAAAAGACTTTACATTAAAGCAGTACATTAAAGCATTTTACATTAAAGCATTTTCGAACAATGAAAATAAGACACATGCTAAGGTTAAACAAGTATTTTCTTAGGAGATATTAGGCAGTTTATTAAAATGACAACGAAGAAAGAATATTCCACAAAGTTTGCTTACAATAATACTAGCTGGACAGTTTTGCTTTAGTTGCTCATTCTGGATTGCTTCCTTGGTATTTCATTGGAAATTTTTTAAAGAACAATATAGAAGTCAGACAGGACTTGTTCACATGGGTTTCAGCACATGCAACCTCACTATGGGAGGAGTGAGCAATGGTTCAGTAAGTAAAATGCTTAACAGAGAAACTTAAGAAGTTTAGCATAATTTTGCACATAGCAAAACTGACTGTGATGTACAAGTGTACACAAGGAGTAAGACAGAAAATGCAAGTCTCCAACCACTGGCTCCTGAGATTCAAGCACATCACTTAAGCCATATGGGCTAGAAACTTCTTTTCGAAAAGTTAAAACAGTATCTCACAACATTGGATTCACTTTTGCACACAGAACCTTGAACACAGGTCTCTGAGGGTATGGGAGTGAATATTCTAAAAGACTGGTGATGACAGTATAAAAAAATACAAATGAAGAAAAGATCCTAGTAACAAAAGAGCAGCATGCTATAGTTTCAAAGTACAGTCACCAGTTTCACAATTATTAATCACTCATTGAAGTTAAATTTTACTCACCTTATCTTGATAAAACAAGGCACTGTCTAAGGTTTTTTCAAGAATGGTGGCCACAGCAACTCGGACCTCTCTTACACTGCATTCCAGCAGAAAAGTCCTGGAGAGAGATACAAAGACATGGAGTAAAACTGAAAAGGACATGACCATCATGGCACATCTCATTTATCTGTACACCAGTTGAAATGATTATGCTTTTTTCTTATTGTCAAATCCAATGCTAATTTACATTTCTTTGGGACAGTAAAACTGCATTGGCTAACTTTTAATAGCTAGAGTGAAGTTGCCTTACAGAATGTAAATTATGACTCTGGCAGGAATTCTTCAAAATCAGCAGGATTAAACAGCGTAACAATATACTTAGATAAAAAGGAAGCAATAATTGACCGCCTGAAGCGATACAGATAGGCTTTCCACTTGGAAATCATGCAGAGCCAAGACTCATTTGGAACAAGCATGTGTTTCCGCACATAGTTCACTTACTGAATTTGACAAAAGATTTAATATTTATGTCATATATTATTCTTCGAGAAGTTTTCTATAAATAGAAAGTCTTCAGCCTTCCTTACATTTCTTCATCAGCTGCAACATACTTCCAAAGTGACACTTTGAACACTAAAGAATATCTTTTCTGAGCACAAATTTAAATGTCACAGGATACTTTAAAGTACAGGACTATGGTTTGGATCCTACACATGCAATGTACAAGGCATTCATAGATGCAGGTATCTTCTGCCTCTTCCCCCCAATGTTCCCTGAGATCTCCAAAAGTCTGATGTGGAGGACAAGGCCTGCAGTGAGAAGAGAGAATGGGCAGTTACCCATCCTCACTCCATTGGTTCTACTGGCAGAAGAGGAAGTGGCATTTCATTTGATTCTCTTGCCTCACTGCAGCCCCCTATGACATTTGTTCATGAGGTTCCCATAGCCTCCATCAGCTGGGGCAAAAGGGAGGTGAGAAAGATCTGCATCTGTGAGCACTTTCCAGACATGATGTTTACATACTACTGAGTTTAATTAGAAATATGAGGACAGTAATTAATACTAGCATTGCTATATTCCCTAATTTTATCAAGGAAGTAATCTTGTTACTTAAAAAAAAGATAGTACAAGTTTTTCATAGTGGCACAGCATTATACCTTATGCATATTAAGTAATTTCTTTAATTTACAAATGGTCACCTGATTAAAAGCTGTGAAACTGAAATCTAATTTTGCAGAAAACACTTAAACTATATTTTTGTTTCCACAGAAATCTTTCCCTAGTTAGTCATTATTAATAATAATAGTAACACTGCCTTGTTCACTACTCTGGGTGGGGTACTAATCTGTCTAGAAAAGCAGTATATAAACACAGTTACTATTATTACTGTTGTTGTTATGAAATCCAACATGTGAAATTGTGGCATAAGCTGCCTAGTTACATGCAGAAGTAGTCAGTATCTATATGCAAAACAGAGTGCCTAAATAACAAAATACTGAGTGCAAAACCGAAGAAGGGATACTATTGCTTTTGGTTTATTTAACATAAGACATCTATTATCCAGAAATCGGTGAACCTGTATTGATACTTACTTTATGAGCTCCCGGCCTTCTGGCCCAACAAAATATTCTACCAACCACTGACAAGCATCAAAACTTTTAGAGACCAAAGCATCAATGGTTGCAATCCATTCTTCTGTATCAACCCTTAAAAACAAATACAGCAACATCAGCAATTTTTGTTATATGCCTTCCCTGTTCAGTAAGTACCTTCACATGAAGCATTACCTGAGCTTTTTCTTAGTTCGCAGATATGTTTGGAAGAGGAACTGGACTGCTAGCTGTAAACTCACACTTGCCATAGATGGGTAGTAAGAGTGTTTTAATTTTGTCTGAGAAAGAGAGAGACTAAGTCATACATGGTCACGAGAATTGTTTTAGCTAAATTTCTTAAAACACAATTATTAGATAGACAGGACCTCAAATGTTACCAAGACAACCATTACAATGACAAGGGAAGATGAAGAGGATTCCCTGAGGCTGCCACTCAATGTGCTTAGAAAAATGTCTGGTGGATTTCCTTTTCCATGAACACCACAGAGTTCAGCAAAACAGAAGATTAAATTCACTACTCACAGCATTTAATGAAGCCAGTGACAGGACAAAACTAAAATAATCAGTGCTGTAGACATCTCTATTCTTCATAAATTTCAGGTTTTCATCCCTCACCATCTATAAAGACAGCATGTTGTTGTTTTTAGCAATAAAAGCCAAGGGAAAAGTTTAGAATCTCTAAAACTTACACTGTTAGTTTGCAGTTTTTAGAACTTACATATTATTCTTAGAAAAGCAACACACAGTAATAAGCAGGTGTGATTTCTCCACTTCCCCCCTTCTGCCTGAAATGTACCATGGAATGCTGCTATCAGGGGACCGAGGATCCCTAAGAGCAGCATGAGGGAGATGTTGAAGGACTGCCACAGCAAGTGAAGAATCAGCACAAATCACATTCCTCAGTCCAATGTTAGGAATCATCAGGAAGGAAGAATGATACCACTGTGAAAAAAGAATACTGTGTGTCCTTCTGATTTAGCTATCTCAAAAATACTGTAGAATTCTGGACGAGGATGTGAAAAGATTATTCATTAAATTTGCAGATGACACCCAAGTGGGATGAGTAGCAAATATCCTTGAAGACAGGGATAGAATTCAACAAGATCTGAACACACTGAAAAGGTGGGGATATTTAAATGTGATTTAAGATGGATGAGTGCCAGGTTCTCCACCTGGGTAACAAAAATGCAAAGCATGCATACTGGATAAGGGATATATTCCTGGGTAGCAGTGTGTGTGTGTGAACAAGATCTAGGGATATGGGTGGATGGAAAACTAAATACGAGCAGTCAGTGTGGTGCAGAAGCAAAAAAAGGTAAATGCAATCCAAACCACAGGTTATATCCAAATATCCAAATCACAGAACATCACTGTCTCACTATATACTGCATTGGTTAGGCCCTACCTGGAGTACTGTGTGCAGTTCTGGAGACCTCACTTCAAAAACGATGTGGACAAATTGGAACAGGTGCAGAGGGCTTGGTCTCCAGGATGATCAGGGGCCTGGAGACCAACCCCTATGAGGAAAGACTGAAGGACCTGGAAATGTTCAGTTTGGAGAAGAGGAAGTTGAGGGGAGACATGATTGCTCTCTTTAAATATTTAAAAGGCTGTCACTTAGGGGATGGAAGGGAATGGTTCCTGTTGGCAACAGAGAATAGGACTCGCAATAATGGATTTAAACTACAGGAGGGAAGGTACTGGCTGAATGTTATGAAAAACTTCTTCAAGGTAAGAGTAATTTAACAGTAGAACCCGCTGTCTAGGGATGTGGTGGGTGCTCCCTCACTGGCAGTCTTCAAGGAGTGGCTGGATGAATATTTGTCAGGGATGCTTTAGGCTATACCTGCATTGGGCAGGGGGTTGGACTATGTGGCCTGTAAGGCCCCTTCTATGATTCTATTTATTGGGGAAAAGTATACAAAGTGGCAACTAAAATTACCAAAGGAGATTGCAGAAGTGTTGAGTCATTTATTAAAACGGACCAGCACGTGGCTTACAACAGACATTCTTCACAGAAAATCTCAACTTCAAAATCACTGCCGCAACGTTTTGCAGCTACCATTAATTTAAAAAGCTTTAAAAGTGCTCCAGCAATGGCCATTTCCCAAGTAAGCTACAAGAAGAGACTCCAAATTAAAAGTAATATTTTCCTGATTACAAGGAGTGAGCACAAAAATCAGGTTACTGCTCTAATCCAAAAGGACATTCTCAAGCCCTGTTTTGTCTCTTTAGTTCGCTGTATTTCATTTGCAGGGAAGGGGAAGAACCATTGCTGAAAGGAAAGTGAACCTATTTTCTCTTAATCACTGCAATAAACACTACAGATTTACACAGTAAAAATGGTCTTTAAATGTTACATTAATAACCATTAAGAAATGCGAGTCGTGCAATAATAAATGCTTGGTACATAAGCAAAAGAAATACGTATTAATATGAACATCAATATGTATTTTTCTCAGCGCTTTCAGCACTACCTTTCAAAGCACTTCCTGTACATCACTGCAGTAATCCTTATGATTGGTGGTGGAGAGCCCTCAAGTCATAGCTGACTTATGGTGACCCCTGTCTGAGTTTTCATGGTAAGAGACTAATTTAGGTGATTTGCCATTGCCTACCTCTGCAACCCTGGTCTTCCTTGGATGCCTCCCATCCAATTATTAACCAAGGCTGACTGCTTAGTTTCTGAGATCTGATGAGATCAGGCTTACCTGGGCAATCATTATAATTACCTTGTAAGAAAAGCTGGCATTATTAGCCAGAGGCTCCTCTGATTTGGAGAGCCTCATTACTAGTAACTAGGGGTGTACACAGGAAAAAAAATGGTTGATTTGGTTTGGTAATACCAAACTGGGGAAAAAACTTGGAATCTGGGGAATATCAAATTCATTCTTCAGTTGGTTTGGTAATACAGAGCAAATTTGGTAAAATTCAGCTAATCGTTTCCTATGGGGAACTCTGTCTGGAAATTTCCAGTGGCCAGGGGGTGGGTCATTTTTAGACCAAATTTCACCAAATTTGCAGGGGACCTACTCCTAACTGCCCTCTAATGACCCCCTATATTTCATGAAGACTGGACCCCTAGGAGCTCTTGTATGGCCCACCAAAGACAGTGCCCCCAGCCACCTCCAATATCCATTATTCCCTAAGGGGAAAACCTACAACTAGCCTATCCTAATTTAACTCCGATCCTAATTTAACTCCTTGCAGCAGTTTTAAAAAGGCACTCTCCTTGAGAATCCCATTGGCCAGAGAAGGACAGCTGCTGCAAGGATTTGCCACTCACCCCCCCCTCCCTTCCCCTTCTGCCTCTGACTTACTCCGCCTCCCTTCTCACCCCACATTTGGTTCAAAATAGCAGGAAGCAGTGTTTCTTTGCTGTTGCTTACTGAAGGAACAGCGCTGCCACGCGTATCGAAGTTTACTGAATTTTATTTGGTAATGTTAAATTTGATGTTACCTAATTTATTCGGGATTACAGATTTAAGTTTGGTAATACCGAATTTTACCAAATCAGGTAAAATTTGGTATTTTTGCCAAATTTTGAACCCAAATTGCACATCCCTAGTAGTAACCACCTGTGAAAAGGCTGTTGGGGGTCTTAGAAGGCTGCTCAGTAGTGCTTTGCAATATCCCTTGGAGCATGACGCTAGCTGCTTGTTCTGCCAGATACCTTGCTCCACATCTCATGTCTAGCAGCTGGCTGGGTATCTTAAGTGGTATCTCTCCAGTAAGACAAGCTCTGAGGCAGAGTGGGCTAGAGGAAAAAAATCCCTCTTGAAGTTACCAACTATTAAGCTGTAATTTTCCTAGAAGCTTTGATGAGGAAAGACATAAGGAGCAAAAAGTTAGAGAGCTGATAAGGAGAACAGAATATTCTAGAAGTTCTGAGGAGGGAAAGACAAACAGAACCTAGCTGCAGAGCACACAGAACTGGAACTGAGATTTTTCCTCCTACGGACTGAGATGTAAGAATCAGCTAATTTGCATAGTCCTGCCTACAGAACAAGTGAGAGTAATATGGTCTGGGCTACCCTTTTCCACAAACAGAAAAAAGTTTGTAATGGAATGAACCAGTGTCATGTTTCTTCTAGCTTTACCTCCTTTATTCTTTTTTTGGAATTTTTACATAAAAATATATGTTGATCCTCACAGTTTAATTTCTCTTTATAAAGAAGTAATTGAAGTAACCAGTGCTGCTCATCTCTTTTTTCTTTTGGGGGTTGGGTCTTTTGCTTCCATTTTGTTCTATTTTCACCACTTCAACTGCATTCATGTTATCAAGCAGCGTACGTTCCTAGGTATTGTTATTCCTTCCTCAGACAGAAAAGTATGATAGCCATGTAACCTGAACACACATTAATGTTTCAAAAGTACATCCTATCAAAAGCCTTAACTTGAGGAATTTCTATATTCCATCAATTTTCAAGCTGTAATTATTTTTTTAAACTTGTGAAAACTGGAGGCTTCTAAAATATATCCAGCTATCATTTGTATTATTACCTGATATATCCGAACTGGCATTTTCTCTACAAATAAACCCTTTTTTTCTCCTTTTTTAACTAGCTTGGTCAAGATGGACAGACGATCATTACTGGGTCTATGGGGGCGAGGTGATGACTGTGGTGAGATTTCTGGTGAAGATGGTGCAGATCTGAGAAAAATGCATGCAAGGGTACAAATGTTAAAATACAATCTCCAGGCTGCTTGAAAATGTAACTTGCAACTGTTAAACAATACTCAATTGTTATTCATCTCCTATCATTTAGAAAAATTTTATTATATGGAGTCAATATGTCAACACCAGGCTTAAATGGTGGCCTCTGACTCATGTTAAGGCATTCCATAGGCTCTGCTTCTACTTGGTAAGGGAAGCCACGCTGTTTTTTCTTATAAGAGGCTGCTCCATGGGATGCAGGAATGCATTGTAGAAGTACGATGAGTTAACTGTTTGGTTATAATCATGAGATATTTTCTTCTGCTAGAGGTGTTTTTGTAGTACCCTCTTTATTTCCTTATATGATTTTCATGTAACTATAACATGAAAATAGGTTTAACAATGAGATAATGAAAAAGCAGAAGCAAGACAAAACTATGTTGACAACAGCTATGCTGGCCACCAAAATGACATGGGTAATTCAAGTTTACTGAGGCAAGTATTAACACTGAGGAAGACATGTTGCAGATACTTCAAGGTTAAGTCTTCAAAAAATTTCAGTATAGATTAGTGCCACAATCAGAGCATTTAATAAAGTCAGTGTTATTATTATCCCCACAATACAGCTGGGGAGTTGGGGCTGAGAACAGTGGCTTACTCAAGGCCACCTGCAGAATTCATGGCAGTAGTGGGAGTTGAACCCACAGAGTGCTAGCTCAGAGCCCAGCCACTTAACCACTATGCTACTACAACCCTTTCCTATATATACACCTCTCTAGTAAACTTTTCAGCTTTCCCTTGACCCATAAAACATAAAACATTTTCTCAGAAGTCATTCTGAACCAAATTTCTAAAAATAGTAGTAGCTGAAATTCTACAGGCTTCCCCATGGAACAAATCACCTTCTGATTAAAAGCTAATTTTATTTTAAGGCAGAACACTAGTGAAGAATTTGCTTGTCCATGAATCAAATACATAAAGTCATTGGCAGGAAAACTTACAAAGAGAGATCCTCTGCTTCCTGACGCACAACACTAACTCGGCTTTTCTTGGGCAAGACAGGAGAGTTCTGATCAGACACTCTCTGATAAAAGAGCATGTAGGCATTCCAGTATCGACGACGAACATCAGGATATGGGTTTGCTGTAAAGAAACTGAATTACCTGACTCCTGAAGTAGAAATATAGGTTCAACTGCAACTTTTATTTTTATTTATTTTATCATACCCTTCCTCCAAAGAGCTCGGGGCAGTGTACATGATTCCTCCCTCTTTCATTTCATCTCTAATCACTCTGTAAGGTAGCTAAGGCTGTGAAAGAGCAGTTGATTCAAGATCATTCTACAGTAAGTGGTGATTCTGTCAGAGTAAATATATTTTAATCTCAAAGAGGTACAGACAGCACTGGTAGTTAAGTGGTCCACAAGCAGGTCAGAAAAGGATATCATATACGCGTTGTAAGTAGTAACAATGTTTCACATTCCAAAATCATGGGATTGTGCTGCGGCTCAGTGGAACAGCATCTGCTTGGCATGCAGAAGGTCCCAGGTTCAATCTCCCATATCTCCAGTTAAAGGATCTGGCAGTAGGGGATATGAAGGACATCTGCTTGAGATCCTGGGATGCCACTGCCAGTATGAGTTGACAATACTGACCTTGATGGATCAAGGGTCTGATTCAATATAAGGCAGCTACATATGTAAATATGGAGGGCATGTTTCTTGATCCTTTCACATATTCTACCTGTTCTCAAGGAAGTCACATTCATGTAGGAAATAATGTATTACATGTTTATTTCAGTGTGCATGTTCCCCATAAAGAAATGCTCTCTCTGGTTAGGAAAACTGGAGGTGAGTGAGTATGTATGTAGCAACCTTTATACCAGACATGTTGTTAAGAACTCATCTGGCCAGAATAAGATGAAGATTATAAACAGGATTGTTTGTATTCCACATTTTTACAAGCATGTAAAGCAAAGACTTCGTTATACATCCTTAGAATAATCTCAGCTCTTTTAAACAGAATGTAAGATTTTGGTGAGCACTGGTGCCTGATGCAGGCCTGAGTATGTGCAGGGAACATTGAAGGAGGCCTGCAAAGACACAGGAAGGGCATCAGAAGCATTTCCAGAGGACAGGACTTCATTGCCTTCTCCAAGTGGCTAGTAATAAGAAAAAGGAGCCAGCTAGCTTTGCACAGAAAAAAAAGAGGCAAGACAGCATGGCCTGCCTGGGACTAGCTGCCATTTGGCTTCATGCTGTGCCAGAACTTCCTCCTGCAGCAGCCATCCCATCCAGTCATTACTGAAAAGTTATTTACATTATCTAACTTCCTGAATGTGCTCGTGTTTGCACTTCCCCTTCTGTCTCCTGTTCCTTCTGTGTTGTATTTATCATACTGCGCTTTAAACTGCCTTGAATGTAATAACAGTATCAAGTAAATATCGTATCAAGTAAACAAGTCATGCCATTTCAAAATGTAAGACTTCTTGACACAGAACTTGGATTTCTTTTTAGTACATCTGTCTGATTATATGCAGCAGATCTGCATTAATATTGATAGACTGCAAGTTTTGCTAGGTTGCCAAGACTATGTAGAATACACCATATTACTGTTTTTAATCACTATATGGGTTTATTGTATTATTTCAGTTGTGAGGGGGCCTTGAGCAGGTCTATGAAGGGATGGCATAACCTTTTTCTTAACAAACAAATAAATTATTGGCATGGTGTAGTGATTAAAGTGTTGGACCAGGATCTGGACACCTAGGTTCAAATTCCCAGTGAGCCACAGCTCATTGGGTGACCTTGGACCAGACACACATTCTCAGCCTAATCTACTTCACAGGATTGTTGCCATGAAGATAAAATGGAAGAGGGGAGAATGATGTTATAAGCCACTCTGGATCTCCATTGGGGATAAAAACTATATAAATATATAAAATAAGGATTTTCAATGCAATAATGTAATAAATTGAATGAATGAAAGCCTGCCCTCAAGTAATAGTTGAGTTATGGCGAGCCCTGGTGGGTTTTTCATGGCAAGAGATTAACAGAGGTAGTTTGCCATTGCCTGCTTCTGCAGCCCTGGTCTTTGTTGGATGTCTTCCATCCAATTATTAACAAAAGCTTAGCTTCTAAGATCTGACAAGATCAGGCTCTCTTGGAAGATCCAGATCAGGGCAATGTAATAAATTAGGATATAGCAAATCAGACTCTCTTCATTTAGAGCCCATATTGAAATATATATGCTAGAGGGCAAAACTTAAATTGCTTAGTTAAAGAGTAGAAGTATAAACAATGTGCCTGACATTTTCTGAAAAGAGACAAATTGATAAAGTCGCATTTATGCAGTTTTAGAAATTTGAAATCACACACTCATCTTTGAAAAACCTTGTTGTATACACTAAGAAATCAAAGCATAAAGAATACATGTAGGCTTCCTTTTTATGTTTCTTTTATCTTCATCAGATTTTCAAAGTTCTGCATAGTTTCAAACAATGAAAGCATTTTGGAGTTATTTTTATATGGTCTATTCCAGGTGGACCTGGAGATCTGGAATTATAACTGACTTCCAGACAACAGAGATTGGTTCCCCTGGAGAAAATGGCTTCATCGGAGAGTGGAATGTATGGCATCACATCCCTGCTGAGTCTCCTCCCCTCCCCAAACCCTGTCCTCCCCAAGCTCCACCCCCAAATCTCCAGGAATTTCCTAACCCAGAGCTGGCAATGCTAACAACAAATGAAACCCCAAGACTAGAAAGTTCTAAATGTAATTGAAAGTGACAGATAAACTCCAAATTAATACTTACACTGATCATAAACTTTGGGTCTATACTCTCCACCAAAGCATTCATACTCCAAAGTTTCATCATTCAACTCAAATTCTTCAACAACAGTATCGTTAAATTTGTACCATTTTCCTTTTCCGCACCCCCTGGGGTAACATAAAGACAGGCACTGTTAGCTGCTAAGTTTGAAGGCTTACACATCTCCTACTAGATTCCTAATAACTTTCCAGCTCTCATAGTTACTGAAGAGATCATTTACAGTGAGAATGCAAATTAAAATTTTAATATGAAGTAAGCTCAAGAGTTCAAATTAAGCATAACAGTACAACAAAATGGTTGGCGTATTATTTATTTATTTAACTTACAGTCTGCTCGCCTCGCAAGAGGGCTCAGAGCAGATAACAACATAGTTTGAATCTACATTAAAAATTACCACTTAAAAAAATAAAAACGTACAATTCAAGAATAAAAAGAACAGCTCTGAGGGCGGCCAATATTACCCATTTCTAAAACATGGAAGGTGAGGGACAGCAATGGTCCAACAGATGGAAAAGAAAAAAAAACTGGGAAGGGATTACATTCCCCCTTTCTATATGGCTCATCCATAACCAAGCCTCAACCATTTGCCTGGCAGAATTATTGTGTTAGCACCATAACTCAGTGAAGAGTCCAGGCAGTCATTATTAGCTGGTATTCCTAACTGTAAAGTAAGAGTATTAATGAACCAGACAGCATTGGTTCAGTAAAAGGATTAGTTTGTCACAAAAAACTGACAAGCTTAGTGCACTTCATGGTCTCAGGCAACTGCTTTAAGGCACTCTAGCAAGTGAACAGGGAACAACTAGCACAGTATAGCAGCCACAAAAGAAATGACAATAAGGGGCTCTTTCCTGTCCTCAGAGCACGCATGGGGAATAGTCTTGTTTATTAGATGATATGGACAAAAGAAATAAAAATTGAATTCTTGTAAAAATACACTGAAAGAACTGCAGCTCTTCTGTACTGTTAACTCCATGCAGTCTCAACTATCTCATTACCTCCTGTCCTTGATGAAGGAATAGTAGTGCCCTGCATGTGCCTGCCCACTGTGCACAATCACACCAACCAGTTCATAATTTTCTGTAGGGGCAACTTTTTTCCGGGGAGATCCTGCACCTCCCTGATCTACATTTCGTCCATTGTCACCAACTTCTGAAGAAGAGTCTTGGCGAGCCATTCCTGAAACTGTATAGGGTTCCATGTTCAGCATCCAGGGGAACTGTTTAAAGAAAATACTTCAGTTTAAACTTGGATTCCATGTTCCATATTAACCAATAAATGCCCAGCAATAATCTGGCACAAGTTTAGAAAGGGAATATTTTATGGGACAGAGGGGGTGCTTACTTTTATCTGTTCATCATATTTAATGGAACGTCCACTTTCCCAGTCAAATCCAAATCTCATGAGGTGGATCACCAACACACTGGGCAGAGCTTTAATGCAGGTCCGTTTTACTGTAGTTCTCTTAAAAATAGAGAAGAATCATTTCCACCTAGGTATTTATTTTAGGCAGCAAGTATGATACTTCCTGCTCAGTGGAGGTATTTTTTTTACAAGAGCATTCACATGTTTTTAATTTGCAATAAAATCAATATCAAAAAAATTGATACCAGACACCAACATTTCTTAATAATCTTTTTCCGTAAGTTTGCTGCAAGAAAGGTAGACCATTAGGCAGCAAGTATATTCCAACAGACTTTTCTTCTAAATGGTTATAGAATTATTTACATGGGAATATGTAAGAGATACTGCATAGAAATGTCAAGATCTTAAGCAAGATCTTTCAGGGATCCTGCAACCTGCTGATGAGTCCCATCACATGGATTCTCTAGGTAGTAAATTCTGGAGTAAGGTACTAAATTTCTCCCAGGCCTTGCCTACAAGGCTTTTTTTTTAAAAAAAAATCCATTTGGATTTAATTTTTTTTGTAGTATTGTCTATATTTAATTTCTGAAGAACTGTCCCCAAAAGCATTCTGTGGAACACCTTCCCTATTATACTAGAATCGTTCCTACAGCCCATTTCAAGCCCACTTCAGCCATGAAACTTGCAGTAGACACAGGGAAGAAATTATCTCAAAGGATTGTTGGGAGAATTAACTGCCACATACCCAGACTTCACAGGAAAAAGGGCAGGACAGAAATGTAAGAAATACCCTTCCGGGCTAGGGTTAGATTCAGTCTCCTAAACAAAGCCCTCACATGACCTAATGCCATAGAAAAATTGATGTTTTAACTTCCAGGTAGGAAAAAACCAGTACCTTTTCTTTACATTTCTCACAGTAGTAAGCATTACTTCCTTCTAGAACTTCTCCTCTAACAAACTGATCTAGTGAAATTTCCAGACTTTGGCATGAAGTCACCCCTAGATTGAGAGCAACAAAAGCTTCCTCCCGTTCATATCTGCATTGAGAAGGAGAATAAAGATTAAAAACTGGTGTGTAAAACTAAACATCTCTGTTAATTCAGTTTAAGAGAAGCAATATCTTCAGCAGTTGTCTGATGTGAATAGCTGCTGCTCATCTCTTATCAAGCTTGCAAGAGAAAGAAATACAGCCATAAAGGTATGATGAATGTTTTTAGTGTCAACAAACTAACAAAACTTTCTACATTTAAATGGCAAACATGAAATTGTCTTAGAATTCAATACCTGGTGTATCATTCTACAAGAGACGTGGTGGAGGGAAACTTTGTCTAGTAAGAAGATGAACAGTAAAAT
Source organism: Eublepharis macularius (assembly GCF_028583425.1). Lineage (NCBI taxonomy): Eukaryota > Metazoa > Chordata > Lepidosauria > Squamata > Eublepharidae > Eublepharis > Eublepharis macularius. The sequence goes on along the minus strand of NC_072794.1, from coordinate 83,896,159 downwards.
AGTTCTGAGTAAGTTACGTTAGACATTTATGTTACTTACTTCTAGCACACCTCTCTCCTGAAGAAGCCTCCAGAGCCTCTGGTAGCAGTATGAGGGCCATCTATGAGGGCCAACTGTGCTGGACAGCCAATTTACTCACCTATGAGGGCAATCCTTGCAGATCTTCTGATCAGAGTAGATGCCCTGGAAAGTGTTTTTAAATATTTGATCTCGTCCTATTTTCTGTAAGATATTGAAAGTGCCAGCAAGAAGTTAGTAAAATGCACATGAAGCTGTTAATTAAAGAAAGTCAGTATGCAATTATAACTCCATGGTAGCAAACATAAAAATAACCTTCAGGTATTCGTCCATCTGATCTATAAGACTGGTGAAGAACTCATAAGCATCTTGTTGTTCACGTACATAAAGCTCCTTGTTCCACATCTTGAAGATCTACAAAACGTAAGTGCATTTCATATAGTCATCACTTCAGAACATTCTTTTACAAGACCTTCAGATAATTTAAAATTCAGTAGTGACAGAAACCTAGCAATATTGAAATGGTTTTTGTATCTCCAAATATAATGCAAGTTTCCAGACATGGCTGGACTAAAATCTAATTGTTAAATCTTGGTGAAGGGGAGAGAGGAGAGAGGCATCAATGGAAAATGAAAGGGAAATATTACCTTCCAGAAATTTTCAGGTACATAATACTGCAACTTGCTTTCCATCAGATGTCCAAAGAGGGATTGAACCTGATAGAATACGCTATCATCAGGGTTGTCCATGTCATCATCAATTGAAAGCAAAGCCTATAGAATAATTTGTAACAAAGTTTAATGAAAATGCATCAACCTGAAAAATTAACAAGCAGTTTTACTACCCAATGGAATGTATCTCATCTACACTTGCGTAGCTGCTAAACAGTATAAGAGGAATAGGCTGCTTACTAGCAAAGGAATGTTTTGATTGCTCCCTCCCCCTCCCCCCCTAATTGCCTCTTCCCTCTGCTCTTCTGTGTTTGACCAGTCTCTGTATCAGGCATCTGACGAAGAGAACTTGATTCTCGAAAGCTTATGCTAAAATAAAATTGGTTAGTCTTAAAGGTGCTACCGGACTCTTTTTGATTTAGGCTGCTTACCTGTAACTGATATTTTTTGCATAGTCATCTGTACAGTTACACTGATGGGAATACAGAATGCATGTATTCAAACTGGAGAAAATCCCTAAATGAAGCATAAAGAGACTCCACCCACTGACAACACCTATGCTCAAGAAGACACGGTGGAGGTGACTTCTCGCTCAGTTCTTCTTCCCAAAAATGCTGCAGGACGCACCTGTTGCAGGGAAAGTGGACAAGTTATAGGTAAAATCAAAAAGAGTCCAGTAGCACCTTTAAGACTAACCAACTTTATTGTAGCATAAGCTTTTGAGAATCACAGTTCTCTTCGTCAGATGCATGGATAAGGTGTTGCATAGTTTCTCACTGTAGTCTGTGCAGTAAGTGGATTTAAGTGGGTTCTTCACACACAGTCCCTTGGGTAGAATGTCCAGTTTTTTGCATTTAGAAAGGAAGATGATGTCTGTTTGTATTTGTGCCAGTTTCTTCATGAGGTTGATGGATTTCCTCTCCATTCAGCTGAATGCGGTGCTTTCCATGGTCATAGATGCAGAGGAGTTAGCCGTGTTAGCCTGTAGTAGCAAAATCAAAAAGAGTCCAGTAGCACCTTTAAGACTAACCAACTTTTTTGTAGCATAAGCTTTCGAGAATCACAGTTCTCTTCGTCAGATGCATGGTTTTTGCCATGCATCTGATGATTCTCGAAAGCTTATGCTACAATAAAGTTGGTTAGTCTTAAAGGTGCTACTGAACTCTTTTTGATTTTGCTACTACAGGCTAACACGGCTAACTCCTCTGCAAGTTATAGGTAAGCAACCTGTTCTTCATGGCCTCTGTACATCACATTGATGGCACAGAACTACCAAGCTGATCTACCTGGAAGTGAGAACATGCGTCTTATTAGAACAAGGCATTCAGTAGTTTCACCAAAAGTCATGTTCTTTCAGGCTCAAATGTTTAAGGCAGAGTGATGTACAAAGGTTCAGGGCTGTGACCAAGTTATCAGCTTGCAGATATCTGGAATAGATATGTCTTGAGCAAAAGCCTTAGATCTTCTGGCCTGTATGATAGTCTGGTAGTGGCTGATTTGTAAGCTGGAAGTGAAGTGAAATGCACAAAGAAATTGACTTGTTTATGCTCTGAGTGAGCCCCCTTTCCCTACGACATATAAAGACGTAGGGATTCTTATGAAAGGTTGCTGTTCTGTTGAAAAAGAAGGTGAGGACCTGGTGCTTACAGGGCTCTTTTCCCCTCTGAGGAAGGATTTTTGAAGAATACTAGCAGAACTATGAGTTGGTTGAGATGAAAAGAGTTGAGCACCTTTGGAAGAACAAGGAGATAGGGGCACAGAATCACCTTTTCCAGGTAAAATTGAAAATATGAAGGGTCAGCCCAGAGAACAGAGCTCACTTGCATGCTGGGTGGAAGTTATGGCAACAAGGACAGAAATGTTCAGCAATAGCAAATGGAAGCTATAGGATGCCAAGGGCTTAAACAAACATTTCATCAACTGAAACAACGCTAACTGAAGGTTCCATGAGGCATGTACCTTAGAAACTGGAGGAAAAGTCTCAACAAACCTAAAAAAAACACTCAACAATAGGCAGAAAAAACACAGAAAGGTCTGCAACAGCAGGACCATGCAGTAATTGGTGGATGAATTTAGAGGAGACAGCGAGACCTTTGTTGTGCAAGGATACGAGGTAGACCAGAATAGGATGTACTGGACAATTTACATGGTCCAGATCTATGGAGGATAAGGACAAGCATTAGAGTACCTCATGGAAGGATTACTGGAATTCAGGAGAACACAGGAAAGAACAGTGAAACAGTAGTGGAGCGGATCCTCCACACCATCAGCTTCAGTCTGGTGAAGTTTGGTGTAGAATCAGGCCTCCATCATGAGAGAGAAGCTCTCTTTCGACTAGATGAAGGGATGGGACCAGGTTTGGTATATCCAAAAAGGGGGCATGGGCAAACAGTTGGTTAGATCCTGTGTGATCTGGACAATAACCCTAGAAAGAAGTAGTAGAGGAGGAAACGTGTACAGTAACCCTCTGCCCATGCTATCATGAAGGCATCCACCCTCTGCCCTTTCCACTGCAATACACTGTACACTTGTACTTGATCTACTAAGTGAATATATAAATGTCTGGATAGCCCCAGCATCTGAAACACAGACAAAGGGACCACTTGTGAACTCAGTAGCCCAATATGATTAGAGTATGAGCATTCATATTTTTAGCTTCCAGTAAGTGGATGGCTATAATATCTATGTTGTGTTTGTGACAATAGTGCTAAGGGTCACAAGCAAGGCATAGAGTTATTGATCCCCTAACCCCTTTTTGTTGATACAACAGTACATTGTCCATTTGGATTTGGACAGACTGATTATATAGAAGGCGTTGCCATATCCAAGGATTGGTAGCAGCTCCAGGGGACTGATGTGGAGAGCAGCTTCTTGGACAGTCCACGGATGACTGAATGACTATCCTCAAGAAAGAACCCTCCATCTCCATAACAAGGAATCTATGATTAAGGAAATGTCCAGACTCCTTTAAAGTAAAGGGAACGCCCTTCATCAGGTGCCTGGATGATACCCACAATTGAAGGTGGGGAACTGAAGTCTGTTTTGGAACTTCCTTCCAATGGGATTCTGGCTTCTGCTGCTAATGAGCAGGAATGCAGTCAGGCATGGCAGCATAAGGCAACTGCTTGTCACTGATTTCGTTCTTCATTCTGCTGAGCTGAAAGCAATGTTGAGCTGCTATATGGTTAGTCGGACGGATAGTCCAGTGAATGCCTGGCCCTGTGCAGGCAGTTGCTGTGGAGATAACTCAAAAGTTCTGCTGATTCAAGAGGACTCAGTCCTGAGTTGATGCAGACAACAGTGAGGATTGCAACCAGATCACCAGATGACTGATTTGGAGTGTGCTTACCTTGAGCAATCTTAAGTCAGTCTTGGGAGCTGATGGACAGCATCTCAGCCCTGAGGTACAAGAGAGATTTGATCTTGAGGAAGCTGATCTTGAGAAGTGGTGTCTTGGTACCAATTCCGATTGCAGAGGTATCCGTAGACAGAGGATGTAAGATAGTTATAGTCAGACCTGAATGGAGGTTTCTCAAAGGATGTGTTTCTGAGGCATAATGGTAAAGCATGGATGGAGGGTGCACTGAGCAAGCTGAGAGCTAATTCCAATGGGAGTTGTATAGGCTGCCAAATAGTACTCATCTCAGAAAGTCTGTGAGTGGCTCTCAGCCAATTCTGAGCTGAATGGCAATGACTGCAGAATTATGAATCCAAGAAGTTCCTAGTGCTTTAATGAGTTCTTAGCTAACTAGATCCTTTCCTGATGAAGAGGTGACAGAGCTAATGGCAACTTAGCCCTGGATTTAGAGAAGGTGGTTGATGCTGGGGTGGGTGGTCTATTGGCATTGAGAGGGAGTACTTGACAAGAAGATGAAGATGGAAGAGTCAATTCCAACAAGCATTTTCAGTAAATTTCAAACACTGAGGACAAAAATCCACCCAATGTTCTTCTTCCAAACAAAGCAGACACTTGACATGACTGTCAGTAGAAGGCGATGTAGCTCTTAAGATAGTCTTCTGTGCCATAAACGGGTAGAAAAAGGATGAACAAGAAAAAGGGGGAGCTGGAGAAAAAAACATGAATGCCCCCCAAATCCCCAAGAAAAAGAAATGACTTGAAATGAAAAAAAAGACCGCTCCCCATCAAAATACGTTTCTTTCTCCTCTTTTTTAAAAAAAGGAAAAAATGGCCTAGCTCACAAGATGCTATTCTGTGGAGGTCAAAGAAGAACTGAGCAGGAAGTACAGCTTCATCCTCTCCGTGTGTGTTTCTTGTCACTAGGTGCTTCATCAAAAAATCTCCTTAAGCTTAACACTGGAATTTTCTCTGATTTGAATCTGTGCATGCTCAGTTACCACTAGTGTTATTCTCAGACATTATGAAGAAAAATTAAATATTTTAAAGCCAATTTTTTCATATTAGTCCAAGGCAACTGACAGACATGGTCCTCTTGGACCAAAAGTACAGTTAAAGTCACTATAAATATCAGTATGTGTGTGTGTGTGTACAAACACACATATAGACTGTAAGACCCAAACAGCATACCACACTGCCAGCAAAACATCCACAAAACTTCTCTTCAGACCCCTCAATTAAAGTTATTCTTGAAAGATGAACAGAAGAAAGTAAAATTTCAAATTAAAACGTTAATTAAGAGACAAAACCCTCTCTATATTTATGGCAAATTGGAAACCCTTTATAGACTATCTGTGAGAGACGAAGAAAAATGAATGAATGATTTGTGGTTTTGATTTTTAAGAATAAGGATTTGGGATATCAAGAAGATGAGAAACAGAAAAAAGATATTAATTAGACCACAAGCTGATTGATGCTAGAGGAGGAAGTAGTGTAGGTAAAAAACTGTAACGGATTAACAACATGCTTATTATGCTTTTTAATGTTTTTTTTTACTTTGTAGATAGATGTAGGCCACTGTTGGATCTCTGTAGTAGTGTTTTTGTTATGTTTTACTTTATTTCTTTTGCTCTATCTTTTAACTTTTTCACAATAAAAATAAAAAATATTAAAAAAATAAAGTACAATTTCAGAGAAGACAAGTTCACGGATTAGATATAACAACATACTATGCTGAAACATTAAAATATACGAAGTGATGGACAACTGTTAAACTTCCAGTAGAATTTCCAGTTCCCAATGTCATGTAGAGTTATATGACAAGAAAAAGAACTGCTTAATGTTGTCATTTTGATATTACTGAAACAAACTAAGAGGCTTGAGCAAGTTATATATTCAGGAAATACTTAACAAGGCCTGTTCTAGCTGACTAATTGTTTCCACTTAGGAGTTACGAGAATGGAAGTCATATGTGATGTAGGGCAGATATCAAAGCATTTTGGAATTTCCTACCAGATTGTACTGCCTCTATGGATTGGGGAGGGCTGTCTTTCAACCCCACTTGCTAGCAGGGATGTGCAATTTGGGTTCAGTAAAAAAATACCGAATTTTACCTGATTTGGTAAAATCTAGCATTACTGAACCCAATCCGGTATTGCTGACGCAATTTGGCAATACCGAACTAAAGTTCACCAAATATACTAGGTAAAACTCAGTAAACTTCCGGGGCAGCAGCATTTCTTGCTGTCAGCAAGAATCACTGCTTCCTGCCTGCTTGCCTCCAGCCACCTCGATTCTCCATTATTCCCTATGGGGAAAACTATGGGGGCTATTCAGGGGGATGGGGGTGACGTACACCTGACTGTCCTCTAAAGGCCTCCCAAGTTTCAAAAAGATTGGACCCTGGAGGGCCATTTTATGGCCTCCTAAAGAAAGTGCCCCCAGCCATCCCATTTGTTTCTATTGTAGAAAAAAACTCTGCAGAAACACATGGCTCATGGCTTCTATGGTCACAGGCACACTCCCGATTACAATCTCCATACCAGACAGCCCAACAGAACCAAACTGAAGCCTTCCCCCAAAACCCCAGCACCCCTTGAGCAAGCTGACCAGCCACGGTCCATTGTTTTCTATGAGGTCCAACATCACAACAGAGAATCACACAAACGAAAACGAAGCAAGGGGGGACAGTCTTGCAACTGGAAATACAGTTAAGCAAGTCTAGGCAAAGTGTTTGGCAACCCCAGCTTCCTACAATGTAACAATTTTCAGTACCATTTATTTCAACAGAAAAAGATACAACACATGCTTAAATCTATCATTGAAACCAATGACTCAGAGCTAAGCTACAAGTGACGCCTTACACAGATTGGACACTTGTCAGCTTCCCTCAAGTTTTGATGGGAAATGTAGGCATCCTGGTCTTGCAGCTGTAATAGAGAGCCAAGCTGTAAAATCAGGACGCCTACATTTCCCATCAAAACTTGTGGGAAGCTGACAAGTGTCCAACCTGTGTAAGGCGTCACTTGTAGCTTGGCTCTAAAAGAAGTTAACTTGGCTGGATAGAGCCTTGAGCTTTTAAAATAAACATGTTGGCCCTGGAGATCCCTTCCAACTCTATGATTCTAATATTCTAGGATTCTATGTTATTCCACTTGCTACAAAAGAGAAAAGCAAAAAGCGTAGCTACATTTGGGAAAGGAAAAATAAGCATTTGCTAACTTCAAAATAGATCTTAAAAGAGAAGCTGAGCTATTGTTTAATAACCTTTAAATTACTATTCTAATTTTCTGTTATTTATTTGAAGTGTTCCCCTTGCATCAGTTTGATTCTGGGGTGTGTGTATGCATGTGCCAATTTCCTTGCTTGAGTTTGCTTCTAGTTGCAAGACTGTTCCTTGCTTCATTTTGGTTTGGATGATTCTCTGGTGTGATGTTGGTCCTCAGAGAGAACAGTGGAGTATACAGAATTTTTTTCCAGTTCAGTATACTGAACCCAAATCAGCCATTTTTTTTTCAGTGCACACCTCTACTTGCTAGCATTACTCTGGAGCACTAAAGGGAAAGGGGAGATTACACTGAAATTGCAGACTTATAAACTGGTCTAGATTTGGTGGAATCCCTGGACTTACCAGGGAGCTACAGCAGGCTGTATTTACACTCCCATTTAAAAGGATGTTGCTGCCCTCACAGGGGACTGGCAGCATTCTGAAATGTGGACATGAAAAGTGCCAGAACTGCTCCTACCCTCAGTCTTCCCAGCAGCTGGGAGACAAGAATGACTTGCCATGGTGCCTTTGAAAAGGCCATGATGAGGGCCTATGAGGGGAAGTCTGACATCTCTCCAGGCTCTGCAACAGAGAGCTAGGAGATTACGAAGAACCACATGGTGGTAACCTCCTCCCCACTCAAATCTGAGGCCACCACAGATCTGCTTCTGGGGACAACGAGCGGACATAACACTGGAGGGAAAGGAAGTAGGAGTATCTCCTCTAAGTGGTGCTGTGTATACCTTCAAGGTGTGGCCTGTTTTCATCCTTGTAGTACACAATTGATTACACAAACCTATTATGCAAAAGACATCCCAAAAGCATGTGGAAGGATCAAGAGTATGCATTACCTCAGGAAGTCCTGGCTGCATATAGAGCTGTTGGAAAACTGCATTCATGTAACATGTAGCTCCACCATTTTTCAGTCCCACGAATCCTGAAATAGATCGACCATCTACAGGTGGGAGGTACTGGGGTGTAGAGGAGGATGTGAACAGAAGGGAAAAGAAACTGGTTTAATCTGTAGCTCAGAAGATTAAACACAAGTGCAAGTTAATATAAAATTGTATTCCAAACTGGTTTAGAGACTTAAACAGTCGATCAATTAGTCACTCGCCCATGTTGCTGTATGTTATTATTTCAATTCAGTGTGAAGAATTGGTTGTCATTTATCTTCATACAAACAATTTCAATCAATAATTGTACTTGCATCACAGGAATCACTTACTTACATCAAACTCTTTGGAAAGAGCTGGATCAAGCTGGTGATGCATAGAAAGCAGTTCTTTTGTAATAAGCTGAAGATTGGAAGGTGAGCTATCAGCCAACATTACAAGCACTTCATATGCTGCTAATCTACTATTCACTGTGCTGCATCTAGAAAGAGAGTAATAAAAAGCATCTGTGCAAACTTTGGTTTTTTTTAATTCCAGTAAGTTATACCAAGTAGCCTATTTCCAGTAAGAGAACTGAAACCAATTTTTATGTGTATCTGCTCAGCCCAACTTTAAAATGAGACACTAGACTTGCTGTGTTCCTTCTCATCAGTGGACTGGAAGGTATCCTTGACAAGTTATGCTACCTCCTTGATTTGTGGGTAGGGCATATGCAATTTTTTTGCAAAGGCCTTCACACTATCTTGAGGAGTCCCCCTCCCCATTCACATTTTACCAAGCTTCAGAGGAGACTAAGTCACCTCTAGAACAGCCATCTCAGAATAATATTAACTTTACTTTGGCAACCAGTAACTGGAGACCGAAAGACAGAAAACAGCAATCCCTACACTCTCCAAGTCCAACTGGGTAGTTTTTCTCTAATTCCTCCTTCTCCACCAACTAGGATAGTGAAGGATACCTACTTTTCCAATCCACTGATAAGAAGAAACCCTCATTGTAAGTCTAGTTTCATTCTCCGTCATTGGAGGAAGGTATCCTTGTGTGGGAAATTGAAAAGTTCCATTATTCCAGGTGGGTACACTAGAGGGAAGAGGAGTTACTGAAGAACTGTCTTTTGGAAGACTTGTTTGCCAAATGCTGCATCAGCCCAGGCAAACTTTTTTATTTTATAGTGCCTCACAAAGGTAGGGGGTCAATGCACAAGTGGATGCCCTACAGATTTCTGCAACTGATGCATTAATAGGTAACGCTGCAAAAGTAGCGGCTGCCCTTGTAGAATGGGCAGTCAGAATATGCTGGACATATTTAAGCCAGGGAGATGCATGCTTTGATCAACCTGTCTATGGTTGACGAAGATGTCTTCCTTCCCATAGTATTGGGTAAGAAAGAGACAAAGAGAGCACCCAAAGACATGAATGCTTGTGTTCTTTTAATATAGATGTGGAGAGCCTTCTGAACGTCTAAATTGTGCCAGGAACATTCCTTAAGATGACTGGGATGAGGGCAGAATGGAGGAAGATGGATCTCCTGATCCCTGTCAAAAGTAGAGTTCACTTTTGCCATGAAAGACAAATCGGTACAAAAGGTCACCCGATCCTCTTGTAAGAAACATTTTTACTGCGCATGTGCAGGGGTTCCTGCTGAACGCAGGTTGTGGGGCAGAGCACCCCTACTTCCCTCAGTTCCCCATAACTGTTGGAGGTAGAATACAGAATAGACAAAGACACTCACAGAGGGGTAGGAGGAAGGGAATGTGTGCCTGCACAGAAAACTAGACAAACAACAGTTACAGGTAGGTGCAACCCAGTTTTCGTCATTGGTCTTCTGTGAAGTCCCATGTTGGGCGTATAGCAAACTACTCAGCAGTGAAGGAGGGTGTGAATGGATCAGCCAAACAAGGGAACCAGACAGCTGTTCCCACTGCTGACTCCCTTCTGGCATTTCTGTTGAAGGAGTGGTGCTTAACGCAGGTGTCAGCTGAGGACCATGTGGCAGCCTGACAAATGTTTTGATGAGAGACCTATCGTAGGAATGCTGTGGACAAAGCTTGTGCCCTAATCAAATGCAGTCTAATCACCACGGGGCAAGGGACCTTTGCCTTCCCATAGTAGAGCCTAAGAGCTGCCACTATCCACTAGGATAAAGTTTGGGAGGACGTTGGGAAACCTTTACGACATAGAAATAATATGCAAAACGGGATCTGGATTTGAGTTCTCTACCCATTTGGCCAAAGTTATAGCAACCAACAGTGCCACTTTCCAAGATAACAGGGAAAGGGGAAAGCATGCAAGATTCAAGGGTGGCAACATCAGTTGAGAAAGAACTAGAGGGAGACTTCATAGAGGAATTGGCAGGGTTCTTGGAAGAAAGGTATTGAAGATCCTCTTGAGAGATTGCTTAGAAATGTGATGGAAGAAAACTGTCTTGCCATCAACTCTCTCATGAAAAGCTGAGATAACAGCTCAGTGTACTTTAAAGGAGGACACAGACAGGCCCTATTTTTGAAGTGACAAAAAGTATTCAAAAATAAGTGCCAATGGTCAAAAGAAGGGTGAGAACTAAAGATGGGCATGAACCAAAATATGAACCAAGGTTCATCACGAACCAGGCCATTTTCAGTTTGCGAACCGGTCGTTTGTTGGAGGGCATTTCTGACGACCCACAACAAACCACTATGATTTTTAGCCCAGTTCGTTTGGTTTGTTTTTTGGTTCGTCACTGCAGACAGTCTGGCGTTGAGGGGGAATGGGCTTTCTGCATACCTGCTGCTACCCTGCAAGTGGCGTTTCCATGAACTAAATGAACCAGTTTGCAAACGGAGCAATTTCATGCTGGTTCGTGAAACATAACAAACTATGAACTGCAACGAACCACCATTTTCCTGGTTCATGCCTATCTCTAGTGAGAACCCTTTTAGAGTCCAATCATGCCCTTGGATGTATTCACTTGTGACCATAGGAATGTACAAGTGTATTGCTTGCTGGCATTTAAAATGATTTGAGTCACCTCTTTGGGGAAAGCAGATCCAGTGGGTTCAGTAGTCACATGGTCAGCTTCAGGATCATGGGGCCATTCCTGACCACTGTGTAGAACATCTGACATTATTGGAAGGTGGAGGCATTGACCATGGAGCAGAGACGTTAAAATGAAAAGCCATTCCTGTTGCAGCCCAAAAGAAGTGACTAGAATTTAGTGAGTGTGGAAATGCCAAATTCTACAACATATCCGGGTAAAGGTGGAAGAGCACAAAGAGCCCTTTGGTCCAAGGAATTTGGAAGTCAACCCCTAGAGAGAGGGATTAGTGCCTACTAGGGGGCAAAAGCATCTGGCCTCTGTGCTGAAACACGCTGTAAAAAAGTTCATGGAAGGGAATATCCACTGTTGAAAATGGGCAGAATGTAATTGGGTATTGGCTGCCCATTTGTTTTTTGAGTGTGAAAAACCCTGCTCAGTATATCCAGTTCGTAGTTCCTCACAACCACAATGTTTATGGTCTGTGGTAGGGCATTGTTTCGTGTAGCCCATTTCAACAGAGCTGTAATGTCGGCAAAAAGAGTTAGTGATGTCCTTATGTTCTCCCTTGCCTGTTTAGATAATATAGGGTTGTCGTGTTACCCACATGAATCTGAATTCTGTTGTTGTATAGCAGACCCGCAACAGAAGCAAAGGAATAAATGAAAATGAACTGATGGAATGTGAACCGATGAGTGATCCATAGCCGATGAAATTGGAATCGACTGAGGTCCGTGTAACTGTGGGAACGCGGCAGCAAACTGTAGCTAGATTACAAGGTTCTGCTAGCTATTCACAGGATTTAAACTGCAGACCAAGGCACACACAATTGTGGGCCGGTGGGGAGGTTGCTGCTTGTAAGGAGACCACTGAGCAATTGTAGAACTGGTGCTGGTTCTGAAAATAAGTTTGGAGCAGTAAGTCATCAAATGGAGAATAGTCTCCTTCATCTCCCTGAAAAGGTGGAGTGTGAGGTGGTGAAGGAGTTCAAAGCAGATTAGTGAGCTACACTATAATAATGGGTGGAGCCTTTGTTGGTGAGTGGCTACGCTTACTCCAAGTAGCAGATGCCGACCACTTGTTGTTTAAGGCTTGCTTCCCCTCTTTTTAACATGTGGATCAGAGGCAGCCCGTCCCCGATGGGTAGGCTCCGGAGTGAAGTTTCCAACTTTCCAGTGAGCGACCAGGAAAGGAATTGCTCATGGTTGAACAGGAAAAGAACAGTTGGAACCCACTGCTAAAGTTTATTTGGATTTGGATTGGTCCCCTTGGAACCAGTAATTTTAGTTTGGGTTGGGCTGGGTGGGTGGTTCCATCATGGCAGATGACTTTACTGCTGGGGTAACGAACATGAAGAAACTTTCCCCCATAACATTCTGGATGGGTTGGAAGCAGTGAGTGATGTTTCCTGTGTTCAGGGGAGCGACTGGAAGAGATCACTTGTCGCCAAATGTGAATAAAACAGAAGAACAGTCGAAACTGACGACTGACGTTTGCTCTGGTCTGAAGATCAGGCACCTTGGAACTGACAGTTGTGGTTCGAGTTGGGCTGGTGGCTCCATCACAGCAGATGACAAGGATAACGAGCCTGAGAGAACTTTCTCCCATAATGCCATTTTGTGCCGAGAAGCTCTGTCACCTCTGGCATTTGGTGTGAGCCTCTATCCCGGTATATTATGGGGGTTTCACCCAAACACAGCAGACAAAGATTGTGCTCATCAGTGTGAGGCATTTTAATTCACAATTTTTGCTAATGAATGTTGAGACAGTATGAGCGAAGAAAATACAGTGAGAAGAGCTAGGAACAACCTAGCTTTTTAAAAATAGTGCCTTGTGACAGCATTGTATCCTTTCTTTCTTTGTAAACAGAAGATGACTCATCTGGAGACAATCAAAATGAAGGCAAGAGCAAAGAAGAAAGAGCGAGAAGAGAAACGTCTCTCATACAGTGGAGAAAAAGGAACTGAGGGAAGTAGGGATGCTTTGATCCACTACCCGCGTTCAGTGGGAACCCCTGCGCGTGCACAAGAGGCGCAGCATCCCCTTATAGATTTTAAGAACTTGAGAAATTTCTCTCTGGCTGACCTGCAAGAGTGCAGTCTCCAATGTATGACTGCACAGAAGACCAATGACAAACTGTACATTACTATTCCTCTTAGGAAATGTTTTTATTTATTTATTAACTTTATTTATAATCTGCCTTTCTCCCTAATGAGGACTCAAAGGAGCTTATGGTGTTCTCCTTCCCTACACTTTATCCTCACAACAACCCTGTTGAGGTAGGTTAGCATGAGTGTGTGTGACTGGCCAAAAGTCAAAATTCTATGGCAGAGTAGGGATTCAAACCTGGGTCTTCCAGATTCTACTCCAGAACTCTAAGTACTTCACCACAATGGTTCTCTTATGTGACTGTTTTTTATGTGATTGTGTATAGTGAGAGGTTTTCCTATGATGTGGTGGAGAACTAATGATAGGGCTGCCAATGGGCACTGAAGAGTGTTGGGGTGTTGTTCCCCATCCTTGGGAAGAATCACCCCTGAAACTAGGCTGGCAACTGGGGCATTCACTAGCAGTACTTTCAGGGTTTTTCATGGTGGAATGCTGGGTATACATTTTCTTCACTATGGAGATTAAGCCTCTCCTTTTGCCTGGCCCATTCACTTCTGAGGGCCTCATCAAAAGAGTCCATGAAGGACACAATAGAGCAGGCTGAGGCTGACTGGTAAAAGAGCCTAGTGTGTCCCTTGTTGTAAGTATCTTGAGGGGCTTCTGGGGCAGCATGAATCATAAATCTTGGATCCTGACCACTCCCCAATGAGGTTATTCTCCTGACCACTCCCCTTTTTCTTTACCTCAAGTAGGGTTGCCAGGTCCCCTTACCCTCCCAGTGAGGGGGTGGGGGACTTTGAACTTACCAGGGTGATCTTCTTGTGAGCACACCCAGCAAGCGATATGACATTAATTTGGGTCTTTGTGAAACACAAGAGCACGCTAGCTGTGTACTGGGCCTCTCCCCGGCCCCTGCCAGGTGAGTGATGGCGGGGGCAAAGGCTGAGAGTGGGGGATCCTCCACCCCCACCAGGGGACTGGCAGCCCCAACCTGAAACCATCTGAAGTCAGAAGCAGTGTAGTGCAATGACTCTGAATGGCCAGAAGAGGCAGAATGTGCTGGGTTGGGGAGTAAGAATGGGGAGGAGCGCTAGCCTCATTGCCTGTTGGACTTAGAAGAAAAGCTGCAATGTTCTATCAGCTACAGTGATGTCAGGAAGATACATCTATTTGTAGCTCTGTTAACTTGAGTGAACCATTGGTTCATGTATTATTTCATTGCATATTTTATGTACAAACATGTCTGGATTTACTGGAACCTGTGTTGGTTGATTAAAAACTGTTATCTGAGCAAAATTATATTGGCAGTGGTTGATCAAAGAACTTGTATATGTAGCTAAGTTTCTGTTCTCTGCAATGAGAATACGGGCAGAAATAATGTCTTGTGTATAATTTACTATAACCCTTATACTAGTAGATATATTAGGTCAAATACAGTACCTAGAGATAATATTGTAGGTAATACAGTAACAGTGTTTTTCTGCTTCTGTATGGCTTGTGTGGGTCGCAATAAATATTGACTGACGGCTGCAATGGTGAGCTCAGGGGGTTCTGGGTTCTGAGGAGGAAGAGCCCAGTTCCCCAGAGGTATAGTGCTGGCATCTGCTGGACCCCTTTCTTCAGCTTCTCTAGGGAGGAAGAGAGGGAGAGGGGAACCTCCTTCCTCCTATCTCTTTCACATCTTTTTTCTCTCATTTTACGTTTAAGATCTTTTACTTTTTTATCCACAGAGATGTGGATGAAAGGAAGCCCCACTCATAATGATGGGTGGGGAGGTGAGGGAAGAACCACCCTCTGATAGCAAATGCAGCCCCTGCTGCTCCTTCACTGTTTGGGGGCTCTCTTCCTGTGGTTGAGGTAGGAGTTAAGGTGTGTGGGGGAAGCATTATTTCTGTGCACATACTTGACAGAGCCTCTCAGTCTTATGAAGACAATGAAGTGAGAATCGAGTTGTTGGCTCTGATGAGCTGAGAATGCTTCTGCTGATCAGCCCATCTGCCGCTGGTGCTTCACAGTGGGAGAGGGCCTACAGTTCACTCTCCGTCCCTGATGCTGCTTTGGTAGGGAGAGGAACTCAGCAGCTGAAGGAAGGACATTAGTAGCTGTCATGGAGGCTTGTCTTGGAGTTGCAAAAGAAGGCTGCTGTGCTCTCCTTTTGTATCAGCTCTGTTGCTGACTTAGGGCATTCCCTCTGAGGCAGCTTTTTCTTTTTTTGTTCCAGTTGCCGCTGCTACTGAGCAGGAGACGTGATGAACCAATACAGTTTTCTTTTAGACGTTTTGACATTTGGTCCTGCTAATCCCTTAACTAGGTGAGAGAGCTGTGGAAGCCGGTCTGTCTACAGAGCACACAGGGCATAGATAGGGGGTGGGGCGTCTCATCAGGAAAATAGAACCCTTTGCAAGAAATGTGCATATGTCCTGTCCATGGAGCAGGAAGGAGGCACAACCCACACCATTTTTTTTTCATTTTGCATTCTGTAAGGGATCTACTTCTAGCAAACAGCTGTTTCCAGAGTATAGATAAAAATGAGGATTTGGGGTTTTAAAAGTATTCAGATATTTGCATAAATCTCCAAAGTTCAGGGACTGAAATGATTTACTTAAATAGGAGTAATTTACATCAAAAAATTATATCGCATATTTCTGGATGCAGATTTAAAACTGATTGAAAGGGGGCCCAAAGAACAGTGTTTCATTTCTTGTAATACAATTGATTAACAGAAAGGGAACTCTCGGCATTGTGCTGAATAAACCCTGACAGAGATCTCTCTCTTGCATTCTTTGTGTTGGGGGAGTTGTGAAGAAATTACTAAGATTTTTTTTGTGTGTGTTTCTTAAAGGGACTAAAGATTGCTTCTGGATTCTGGCTTGAGATGTCTGGACTACTTTCCACATGAATAATAAACATGCCTTATATAAATACTGGAAAGGAGTTCAATGGCTAGTTACTTAATACCTTCTGAAGAGCGAAATGACTTAAGTGTAGCTCTTCACATTTGAAAGCAACATCTCCTTGTAAAAGTTTAATAAAGGGCCTATGGGACCAATATATATTTATAAATTAAGTACTCTTTCAGTAATGTTCCTGAGTAGATTCCTCAAGGATAATATTAGTTTCCAGCTACTTACTTCCCAACTGTCTCAGAGAGCAAAGATAACATTTGAATTCTCCCCTCTTCATTTAATGAAATATCAGTGATATTTTAAACTTAAAATGAGACCACCTAAATAATTTTTGTAACTGTAAACAGGTTGATAGTACAGGCTTTGAATATAATTCCTCCCCACAAGTTCATGTTTACTATGAACAATACACAAACATATTCTTTACTTGGGGTGAAAATCTTGCTGGGTTGCAGCAGCACTGCCAGCTTGAGAATGGCTGTTCAGGATAATCCGAGATGCTCTGAAGAGGAAGTCATCTAATAGAGGTTTGATCAAAGAAGTGCCTGTGAAAATAACGTATAAAAACTGCAGTGAGCAGTCTTGGAAGCAACCACTATTCAATGCCATGCATGGCTTATGTGTTGCAGATTAAAATAACATTGGTTGTTGGGGGTTTTCCGGGCTGTATTGCCGTGGTCTTGGCATTGTAGTTCCTGACGTTTCGCCAGCAGCTGTGGCTGGCATCTTCAGAGGTGTAGCACCAAAAGACAGAGATCTCTCAGTGTCACAGTGTGGAAAAGATGTAGGTCATTTGTATCTACTCAGGAGGGGTGGGGTTGAGCTGAGTCATTCTGTAAGAGTTTCCCAGGGTGTGGAATGCTAATGGCGGGAGGCTTCACTGAGTCATTCTGTAAGAGTTTCCCAGGGTGTGGAATGCTAATGGCCGGAGGCTTCACTGTATCCCGAGGAGGTTCTTTTGCATATGGATTGGTGCTTGATGTGCTAATCTTCTCTGCAGGGCTATTGTCGGGTGTGGAGTGTTTTGTTGGCCTGGTGTTTTTCAGAACTGGAGCCCATGCTCTGTTCATTCTTAAGGTTTCTTCTTTCCTGTTGAAGTTTTGCTTATGCTTGTGAATTTCAATGGCTTCCCTGTGCAGTCTGACAAAGTAGTTGGAAGTGTTGTCCAGTATTTTGGTGTCCTGGAATAAGATACTGTGCCCTGTTTGAGTTAGGCTATGTTCAGCCACTGCTGATTTTTCAGGCTGTCCAAGTCTGCAGTGTCTTTCATGTTCTTTTATTCTTGTCTGGATGCTACGCTTTGTGGTCCCGATGTAAACTTGTCCACAGCTGCAGGGTATACGGTATACTCCTGCAGAGGTGAGGGGGTCTCTGCTGTCTTTTGCTGATCGTAGCATCTGTTGTATTTTTCGGGTGGGTCTGAATACTGCTTGAAGGTTATGCTTTTTCATAAGCTTTCCCATCTGATCAGTAATTCCTTTGATATATGGCAAAAACACTTTTCCTGTAGGTGACTGTTTTTCCTTGGTTGTTTGATTCATCCTGGGTTTGATTGCTCTTCGGATTTCATTTCTGGAGTAGCCATTTGCCTGAAGTGCGTGGTTTAGATGATTAATTTCCTCATTGAGAAAGCGCGGCTCACATATCCGTCTTGCCCGATCCACTAATGTTTTCATTATGCCTCTTTTCTGTCGGGGGTGGTGATTGGAGTTTTTGTGTAAGTACCGATCAGTGTGAGTTGGTTTCCTGTAGACCTTGTGACCTAACTGAGAGTTTGCTTTGCGGATGACCAAGGTATCCAGGAATGAGAGTTTTCCCTCACTTTCTTTCTCCATTGTGAATTGTATGTTCAGGTGGATGTTGTTGAGATGATTCAAAAACTCCATCAATTCTTCCTCCCCATGGCTCCAAATGATGAATGTATCATCCACAAACCGGAACCATACACTGGGTTTGTGGGGTGCTGATTCTAGAGCTGTTTTTTCAAAATGTTCCATGTAGAAGTTTGCTATAACTGGGCTGAGTGGGCTCCCCATGGCCACCCCATCCATCTGTTCATAGAATTCGTTGTCCCATTGGAAGTAACTGGTTGTCAGACAATGATGGAATAAGGCTGTTACATCCTCTGGGAAAATCTGATTAATCAGTGCAATAGTGTCTTTTACTGGAACCTTGGTAAACAGGGATACAACATCAAAACTGACAAGTATGTCTTGTGGATTGAGTTTCAGAGAACTGATTTTGTTGATGAAATCTGCTGAATCTTTGATGTAAGACGAGGTTTTCCCGATGTGGTCCTGCAGGAGATCTGCCAGATGTCTAGCTAATTCATATGTCGGTGAACCAATGGCACTCACAATGGGTCGGAGTGGGACTGAATCTTTATGTATTTTGGGGAGTCCATATAGTCTAGGTGGCTGTGCTTCAGTCTTGCATAGTTTGTCTTTTGGTGCTACACCTCTGAAGAGGTCTGTCTTTTGGTGCTACACCTCTGAAGATGCCAGCCACAGCTGCTGGCAAAACGTCAGGAACTACAATGCCAAGACCACGGCAATACAGCCCGGAAAACCCCCAACAACCATCGTTCTCCGGCCGTGAAAGCCTTCGACAATACTTCGAAAATACATAAAATAACATTGTTTCATAGGCAGCTGCCACCACAGTGTTTGTTTTATTCTCTCTCACTCCTCTTTCCCAGTGTATCTTCTCCCCTGCATTCTTTGTGGTTGTACCCACCATCTTGTGTCATATTTCTAAAGGTGCAGGTTCAAAAATGTTGCATTCCTCTGACCTAGAGAATGGTTCAAAAATTTTCCTCCTCCAAATTTAACTCACAGAGTCAAAATCTCTGAAGACAGCTTTATAGTTTGACAGATCTTCCCCTTTCCTATGAACAAAACCCTGAAACTTGTAAGAAAACACCAGATAGAGAAGTATCCACAGCTGCAGTAAAAGGTGTGGTGGCAATGAGTCATGGATACTTTTAAAAATATCCACTACTATGGGAAATTAAAGACTTCAGCCTGTGATGTACACTGATTTTTAAAGTATTTCTGGATGCACTGGTGTTTCTGGACCTTCAAGCTTCTGAAGTACCCAGGAGTGCTTTTATCAAAGTTTCTGGTGAGATGGCTGTAGCCTCTCTTTTGCTATCAACTTTTTAATCCACATAGATGACTACCAGTTCAAACAGGCTGCCTTTCATTGGCAGGAAATGAATAGTTAACATACTGAGGGCTTTTATAGTTTTTTAGTTATAGCTTTTATAGTTAAGGTTATAGTTAAGGTTATGTTGCTAGAGTAGGTTTTGATGTTATTCAAAACAGCCACCTGGGGAATAGTAGCAAAAAATTGAAACTGAACTAAACAGTGTCAAACACTGGTAACCTTGAGAAGTAACTTGATTAGCAAGGGAATGGCTATTCTTTCCCCACGGTGGATACTAGTTTTTTTCCTGCCCTGCTACAACCAGATCCAAGGTACCTAAACTGACATGCTGCTGATTCATAACATGAACAACCCCAACCAGTGAAGAAGAAAGAACTGGAATTAAGGTTTAATGTGTTGAAGAGGTCCGTAACTAAAAGATATAGTTACCAAGCATTTCCTTCTCTGCATCACACAGTGAGAGAAGAGTTTTAATGAGCCTCAAGTGTCCAGCCAATAAAACATTGTCAGCTTCACTAGTTTCATGCTCTGCTGCACGGGCAGGTTCAAAGTTATCCAACCATGTGATCTCATCTTCCAACATGGCTGCTGGGCTAATCTTTAGCTGTTCCATTTCTGAAGCTAGGTAATGAAAATAGATGTGGAAAATTCAACTCACAAATACTTTTGACAGAACACAAAGGCATCAGTTTATCATAATTAAAACTAGGTTAGTACTGTTTCATCTAAGAGCATTTAGTTTAACACGAACTTAGCTTTACACTTTGAAAATGAAATGACCTGAGCATTATTAAGAACTTTATTACATAGAACAATACCTGAAGTCATTATAATGCCAACACTATTGAGCCAACACTATTGAGAATGGCAACTTAAATCAGGGACTCTAAGGCAAAATTAAGCTTTCAGGACAGCTTTTCAAATAGTCATCAAGTGCCTTAATGATACCTCACACTACTGCATATTTTCCCTTGTTGAAAAGAATACCTTAGAGCTGTCTTGTCAAACTACTCTAGCTCTATAAAGCAGCACAAAGCAGACAAGGCTGCTCTGTGGTGTCATTTCCATCCCTAACAGCAGCGTTATTGGTGGTTCCTGCATTCTGAGGCTTTTAACCTGACAAACACTGGAAAGGATAGATAATGCCATTCTCATCTATTTTCTCAGGGCCAGCTGGTAATCAGTCAAGGCAAGTAACAAATTATACATTATAAGAGCATAAGAACATAACTGTGTTGTCAGATTAGTAGTCTATCTAGTCCAGCACCCACACAATGGTCAACCCTGGAAGCCCCATAAGTAGAGCACAGAGGCCAAATTCTACACCCCCACCCCTACTGTTGCTCCCACCATCAGTACCAATCAAATGAACGGCAGCCCCAAATAAACAGTTAACAGAGGAAAGAGGAAGAAAACACAACAGAAGAAACAAAAATTAACTTAGTTTTTTTAGCAAAGTAATTTTACTTTTTGCATGCATAACCACTTCTTGGCTCGTCCCTATACGGAAGTTCCATTTCTTCCTAAGTTATTTTCTTACATATCTGAAATGCCCCAGACAGTTTTTGCTCTTACTTACATGTGAGATCATCCAGTAATTGGCATCTAAGATCAAAGTACTCTGTACATTGAGCCAACAATCTGTATAAAAAAAAAAATCAGACAGTTAATACTGAGAAAAGGATTTCCTAATAGAACATTAGAAATATTTTGTAGATATTTTTATTTTAAGTATTCAGATCTAGTTATTCAAACACGTGCTCTTCATTTGCTGTAAACTAAATTATTTGTCATTTTTTTATTTCAAGCTCACAATAATACACTGTTTATAAGGACAATGACACTGAGCCACAGATAATATGCTGAACAGCTTAAGATGCTTCTGTAAAAGCATGCTTAGGATATGTTGCTTATATTTAATACTGAACTTCTCAACCAAATATTGAGAAGCATTCAACTGTATGAACTGTCATCACTTTCAGCAATTCCAATGTAATAGAAATAATGCTGAAGCTTAGAGAATGGGTTGCAAGCTTTAAATACATAAAAGTTCATAACTTGCTATAAGCTTCAGAAATATCACTGATAACTAACTATATGAAAGCACTCGCAAGGGGGACCGAAACATTCCCCGATTCTCTTCTGACTCATTGATTTTTCATTTTCACAGGTTACTGCTCTTGTCCCAAATAAGTATTTAAGACAAATACTTATTTTTAATTCTTACATTCTCTATTGAACAAACATGCCTCCAACTTGCCTCTGGTTAATTCCTCTCATGATACTGGTAGGTGACCAAAGGGGTAGCTGAGCAGTAAGGATGACACTCAAGAGAAACTGGTTTGGTTTCTGTACATCTGGGTGAGCTAATGTATCTGTCTGACTGAGAGTATACAACTGGTCACAGGCAACACGACGAATCTGGAACAGAACAAGAATACTCATTAGAACTTATAGTCACCAGTTATAGTTATAGTTGCTTGCATTTGTACGTATTTAAAAATGTAAATCATGAATAGAACTGTGGAAGAAAACTGTTCAGAATATAAATATAAACCACTCACTTCAGCACTTGGAGAGCCAAGCAAGATGTCTATGATGAAGTCAGCAACACAGGGAAGGTTGTAGAATGAACCTGAAAAAAGTTCTAGGTTGTTAATTTGCTACACAAAATTGCTGAATTTAATGTTGTATATGTTAATATACATTTTATTTAAAAATATTTATTTAATAGCATTGTAGAAAATCCAAATTAAGAGAAATGCCTACCAAGCTGCTGACTGCGAAGCTGTAAGCATGTGACTAAGAGAGATAAGGCTTCGCCAGCAATTAGTGCATCTTTTGTGGATACAAAATGTTGCCTCACACAGATCCCAGCATGCAGAGCAGTCGGCTCTCCTTCACTTCCTGAACTGCAATTGCTTCCTATAAAATAAGTGTAACAGATAATTACAAGGATTTTCTCAAAGCTTTTCAAGGCTTAAATTAATTCAGATTCCCTCAAAGCTCATTTGGGCTTAAGTTAATTTAGATTTCTCAAGTGAGGACTGGATAGCAACAGACATAAGAGATCTTTGAATACTATATAGCTGAAAATCTTAGTGAGCAAACCTCTGTCCTTTTGATTCACTTAACGATGTGGAGTACCTGAGCTGCTAAGGCGGTTACGAATCCCAGCAGGAAACAGTGTATTATTTTCTTTTATTGGCTGGCTGCTTCCCACTAGGTCAAGCCGTCCTGCAGCAGCAGCCCATGAGAGACGCATGAAACAAGCAACTGTAGAAGTGAAGTCATTTGCTTCCATTGTCTGAAAGAAAAGGACAGTTCTTTCTAATTCAAAATGCCTAAACATAAAGAGGTACTTGCAGTTTCCTCCACATCCAATGAGCGTGAATAGAAGCAGGATACCATCAGAAAATGACAAGGAATTTTGTAGTATTTTTATCCCCCCTTTCAACTAAAGCTTCCTGAGGTGGTTTACAATGTCAGTTATTTTACACACACACACAGCCTTATATTATTTTAAAATGTATATACCATTTTCCAGAGACTTGCTCAAGGTGGTTCAAAATTTAAAAATAAAATAAAAAGACCATAAAATTATCACTATTTATTTATCAATTATCAACAAGCCACAAATTACCAATTATTAACCAGCCATAAAGCAAGCCAAGAATCAACCAGGGCCATAAATACCATATTCAGCAGCCTAAAATGATACCTGTTGTGCATTCATCCTCTCAGCCCTCCTCTGATTTTCCCTGGAAAATGACCCAAAGGGTTGCATGTGCGGCGTCCCAACTCCTTTACAGAAACACCTGTCCTCCCCAACCCTCTCCCTGAGATTTAGGGTTCCTCTTCCAGGACTTGCCCCAACCACAGTTCCTTTTTTGCACCACTTTAGCACCTGCTTCACTAGAGGTGGATAAGTATGTATGCGCTAGGATGAACCTCACTACCCCATAGCTTGAGTAGCCCCTCTAGCTAGGTTAGGCCTTAGAATTTTTGCAGCAGAAACTATGATGAATGCTGCTCTCCAGTCTTCACTCTCCTCCATTTCTCTCTCTGGGCACACATTGCCAAACTAGGCTGTTTTAACCCATCTCCAGCTCTGAAGAGCCTCTGTGGATCCAATCACACCCTTGCAGACTTGGCTAAACTCTTCCTGCCAAGTCAATGCTGACCAATCACCTCAATGTTATAATAAGGATTAAGATGTCTGAGCTGGACATTACAAAGATGGGAGCTCCATCTTTTTGGTGGGCCATGCTGCAGATTAAAAAAAATTGTATCAAATGTGTGTTATAGTCATGATGTGAGCCGCCCTGAGCCCATTTGTGGGGAGGGTGGGATATAAGTCTAAATAAATAAATAAATAAATAAATAAATAAATAAATAAAACCATCCATCTTGGCTTTTAGATAGTGTTGACCAAATAGTACTTCGATGCTTCCTGGTTCATCCTTTCCCCCAGCTTATCTGTCATTCTAAAATTGTCTTTCTTTCCTCCTCTGAAGTAACTTGAGATTTTCCTAAATTGCCCCTTATTTCACAAACAAGGTTTTGTTATTTTAAAGCTTGTCTCTTCTATATTCTCTACAGTATCCATACAACAGTCCTGAGACTAGGATATGTGGTGGACTTGTGAAAAATCTAAGCTATTTTGGTCTAAGATTTTTGCTGAAATGTCATCAGTTTTGAAAAGTAATATAGCAAAAAGCCCAGAACTGTTATTATTGGGGTTAAATATGGAAAATGTTAATGTTAAGGATAGAGTCCTGGTTTATTATATGACGGTGGCTGCAAGACTACTGTATGCTCAACACTGGAGACAGGAGGAGCTACCAGAAATTCAAGATTGGATTCAGAAATTGTTGTACATGGCAGAAATGGACAAATTAACAAGGAAACTGGAAGAACGAAATCAAAGGGAATTTGTGGAAGATTGGGGTAAACTTAAAAAATATTTAGAAAAGAAATGGGATGTGAAAGATCAGTTGTGGTCTCTTGATAACTACTGAGAAATTTAGAAATATAAGATAAAACTTTGCCTTAAACAACAGGGGAAAAGCAATTTACACTAGAATTAGTTATTAGGGGAAAAGGGGGCAGAGTGCTGTTGGGAGTCAACAAGGGAAAAGGGGAGGGGTGGGTGGGATAACATATATTAAGAAAAGGGGTATACTGTTGTAAAATGTTTTTGAAATGTATGTGAACCCATCCAATAAAATTTTATTTAAAAAAAACAGTCCTGAGACTAGGAAGAGGCTGTAAAACAGTAAAGAAGGCACCAATAGAGTGTCAAGGGGAGGGCCTTCCAAATGTGAGGTGTCACCACTGAAAATGCCTCATCTCTGGTTAAATAGTAAAGAGTCCAGTAGCACCCTTTAAGACTAACCAACTATATTACAGCATAAGCTTACAATATAGTTGGTATATACAATATAACTGGTTAGTCTTAAAAGTGCTACTGGACTCTTTCCTATTTTGTTACTACAGACTAACACGGCTATTTCCTCTGATCTATGACCATCTCTGGTCATTACCACTTTCACCTCTGCAAGTGGAAGCACAGAGAGCATGGCTTGGGAAGAGGATCTTCACCGACAGGCTGGACAATATGGAAGGATATGAGCCTTTAAATATTTCATCTTCAATTTATATTGTGGTTTAAATGTATGAAACAGCATACTGAATTGTGCCCGGAAATGAACTAAATCTACTAGTTCAGTTTCTTCTATCCAGCACCTGACAACAGCCTGGCTGCCAGATTTTGAGAATAGGAAAACAAGAGGGCTGCACCAAGACTTAAGAAGACAAGACCAAATACTGACGGTGCAGTAGGGAAAAGGAAACTAAAAAGCCCCTATGCATTTTGCATACAGATTTGTTAGGAGATTTGAAACATAAAAGGACCATTAATAAAATAACATTAAAACAATCAAAATACAAAATATTAAAAACACTGGAAGAAAGATAAATGAATGAGCATGAGTGAGATTCCCTGACAAAGCTATGTGCAAAATGTAGAGGGTTTTTTTTTAGTGTCCGTAAGATAAATTTTCTTTTTTCCCACTGTACCATCAGCAGTTGGCTTTGACTTATTTCATCTTGGCAGATTCTGAACAGTTGTTTTCAAACAGTTTTCAAAGACAGTTCCATGTACAACACATGATATGCATATGGATCGCCATGACCAGTCCATGCTTTTCCAGGAAGGGCCATAATGGACTATCAGTCACAGCTGTAGCACTGCTACATGCCACAGAGAAGAATCTAGAATCTAGCAGTGCTACCAAACTACAAACCTGCTCCCTTCTGGGGAACAGCAATCCCCCTCCCCTCCAACACACGGTGACTTCTCAGTCCATGAGATTTTGTCATTGACCAAGAGCACCACAGTCTTGCCCAGACTGAGCTTCATTTTACTGGCCCTCATCCACCCCATTACCTTCACCAAGCATTTGTTCAGGACATCTACAGACCCACCTGACACAGCTGTTAGGGAGAAACTGAACTGGCAGTCATCTGAATTTGGTGGCACCGCACACCAAATCCTCAGACTATCTTTCCCAGTAGTTTCATGTCGTTGTTAAGAAGCATGTATGACAAGACTGATCCCTGTAGGACTCCACAGCAGTATAATCAAGCGACCAATCAACAGCACCTTCTGAAACTGGCCAAAGCACAGTGCCCCCTACTCCCAACTCAGCCAACCTCTTGAGAAGGATACCATGTTTGATGATATCAAAAGCCACTGAAAGGTCCAGGAGAATTAGAGAAACACTAAGTTCTAAGAGAATCAACAGAATTGTACTCCCTGCTTCTCCTCAACAAAGGTTCATTAGGGTGACTAATGTAGATTCAGTCCCAAAACTGGATTAGAAAAAAACTCTGAATAACAGTGCCAGAAGGAAACATTAGCGTAAGACCTTGGGCTTCATGACCTGCTGCTGATCCTTTAGAATAAGCGATTGGCCATTGCGCAAGATAGGATGCAGGACTAGACGGACCACTGGACTGATCCAGCAGGGCTCTTCTTATGTTCTTAAATCATAGTTTTATTCAGGGATCTCTGCAGTGGCACTGCTACAATCCACTTAATTGCCTTACTCAAAAAGGGAGTATTTGAGACTAGCCGTGAATTGACCAAATCATCTAGGTCCAGAGGAATTCTTAAGGAGGACTCTTACAATCACATCTCAAGGAGATTGCAACTACACTCATCTCATACACACTCTCTCACAGTCACCCTATCCTGGTCAGATGAAATAAGTAATGTACTCTAGTACAACCTTTTTATGGAGCAGGAGCATAAAAAAGTTTTGAGATTCTATATAAGGAATGAAACAGCTCGCTCCTTGTTGCTATCACTGGCATACTCACTTGTATGGCAACCCGTGCAGCAGGAATGATCTCCTCTACTCTGATAGAAGACCTGTCTGAAACTGACAGCTGCCGGTAGGAAGACTTCTCTGGAGTTCCACAAATTGACATTTGTCTGGTAGACTGTCGACTTATGTTTCGGAATGGGCGTGAAGACAGTGCTTCTACTCCGTATTTAGCCAGATCCTCATCAAGTAATGTAGGCAATGTTTGCCCAACAAGCAAAAACCTGAACATAAAAGCATGAAATGTTATTCTGAACAAGGAAAGTAACTGCATATATAAGAGATGAAAATTGAAAGTGGCTAAGCTTATTAGTACCGTATGCATCTACCTTTGACAATTACATACCTGGCCAGCTGCAGACAGATGGAATAAACTCCTTGTCTTGTTTCATAGTCTACTTCTGAGGGGATGGAGTCTTTCTGCATAACATTTACCACCAAGCTAGAAACAAACACACAATCAATTTTATGTTTTTCAATACAGACTTTCCCCTTGCACATGATGACTCTTTAAAGTAAATCTAGCACTTAGCATCTGTAAACTGAAGACTCTTTCCATGCAGTCAAAAATGAAAGTTGATATTGGAAAGCTGCACTTCAAAGTTCGTGCATTCTTGCTTTTATCAATATGGTGCCATCAATCTCATCGCACAACCTGAAGGTTGGCTATTCCTATTTAAAGGAAAATTTTTCAAGGCAATGGCACAGTAGCATCTCAGGAGATGTGTCTGGTTATTTAGATGAGACTATGTTTTTAATGATTAACTTATAACTAGGGCTGCTTCGGATTTGGGTTCTGGAGATCGCTTCGGTATGCTCCATGAAAATTCAGAGCAGACTGAAGCGAGGGGGGGAGAAACTCCCCACTACCACCTCTCACCCTCCCTGGGGCATCTCCTCCACCCCCCACCCAACCATGGGGAGACCCCTCCAACCCCCACCCACTTACCTGGTGGCGGGAGGGTTATCAGCTGGGTGGCAAGCTGCCACTGCCATGGCGGCGGCAGCGGCAGCACAAGGCTGCGCAGCCTGGAGCCAGCCGACTCCTCTGCTGCTGCACGCTGCCCGAGCCTGCGGGGTGGTGGGGAAGGCCGGAGCCTTCTCCAGCCCTTCCTGCCCCTCAAATGGCTGCGGTGTGCTGGTGCCACGCATTCTCCGCATCCTCCGGCCCTTCCTGCCCCTCAAATGGCTGCTGCGGCACCAGCGTGCCATAGCCATTTGAGGGGCAGGAAGGGCTGGAGGAGGAGGCTCCGGCCTTCCCCACTACCCTGCAGGCTCGGGCGGTGGTGCAGCGGCGCAGCGGCAGAGGAGCTGGCCCGGAGCCACTGCAAGGTAGGTGGGGGGAGGTGGGGGTTTGAGGTTTAAAGGGCCCCACTGCTGCTTGCAAGCAGCGGCGGGGCCCTTTAAACAAGCCCCAAAGCATGCTTTGGAAAGCTTTGCTTCGGGAATACGGAAGCTAACCGAATTAGGTCCGCTTCGAGTATCTTTACTCGAAGCGAAACCTGAATACCACAGCCCTACTTATAACCTTTTCTAATTTGTGACACATGAATACTCTCAAATGGATCACTTAATAGCATTGGGGGTGGATGATGAGAGGGAAGAAGTCTTAGAAAGTTACCGAAACCAGACATTCATACAGTTGCAAAACCCCGAGAACATGTTACATAATGGGCTTCTACAGTGGCAAATTGAGTTTTCTGAAGTGATTTGGATAGTGCTTCCAGATTCCAAGCATTCTATTATGGAATTTTATTTTTCAAAGCCGATCACAGTTCGGAAAAAGCAAATGGAGCTATCTGAATCCTTTTAAACATGCTATTTTTCAAAAATATCTTAGCAGACATTGGTTATGAACAGGCTCCTTATATGAGACAGACCCTAGGAATCCTTCCTGTAAAAATTAATGAATGGTACGGGGATACGAGTGTCAGCAAATTGAAAGAAGCGTATTATCTACTAAAATACAAACTGAAAGAAGGAATATTATCTAGTATGATTAAAATGAATTTTGCTCTTCTCTTAGGATTTGCAACAGCTTCTCAAATAATTCACTAAAAGTTTAACTCATAGAAGTAATTTCTTTTGAGTTGTGAAGAATACTTAATTCTATATTACTAGAAAATGCCAGGGGATTGTTCAGTTCACAGAAGTTGTTTGTTTTTGAAGGACTAACCTTAACCCGCCTGCTCTGAGAAAATTTTCACAAAAAGATTTGGCACAATTTCTTGCCATTTCATCATCTGCTGTAGGCATTAGCTTGGAACTCAGGACCTAAAAAAGGTTTCAGATGTTAGAGAAGTTCATGCTCCATAAAGTTAGACACCCAACAAAACCTTTCTTATTCTCTCTCACTGAAGGGGTACAGAATAGTTTGCTGCGCAACAATTCAGGTATATAATAATTCATACTATCCTATAAGAATGTTCTTCAGAATTAAACCACTATATTATAACACTCTCCCCACATTTTATCTAGCTGTCAACATCTTTACAAATACCCCTCTTAAAACATATTTATTAACAAAAAGGAATCCTATGGCACTTTAAAGGCTAATGAAGCTCTTGCCTTGAGGACCGTATTGGGGTGGAAAGGAGGTATGCAATTCTTTTAAATAAAGTATATTTTAAAGGCCAGTAGAAATCTTTTCCATTTCATGACATAAGTTATAAGGAATATCAGTATACATAAAAAAGTTGTTCTAAGGGAGTTATGAGATGGTGAGATAGTGGGGGATGAGCAGCTGAAAAACAATGTTTCAGCAGAAAGAAGAAAAACATATAACTGAAGAAGAAATCAAAGAGCATCAGACACTAAACAGTGTACTCCCATGGAAGTCACAGTGGCTTAGAAACTCCGAAACAGAACGTTAATAAAAACAGTTTTTCTCTTACTGAGTTGATGTTCCCCTGCCTATATTAATGAATCTAGATCATTACATACCAAATACTAGGGGAGTGCACAGGAAAAAAAACCGGTTGATTCGGTTCAGTAATACCGAATGGAAAAAAATCAGAATTTGGAGAATACCAAATTCAATTTGGTTCAATAATACAGAGTGAATTTGGTAAAATTCGGCCATTGTTTCCTGTGGGAAACGTAATTGAGAAATTTCTGGTGGACAGGGTGTGTGTGTGTGTTATTTTTGGACCAAATTTCACCAAATTTGCAGGGAACCAACTTCTAACTGTCCTCTAATGACCCCCCTCCCAAGTTTCATGAAGATTGAACCTGGAGGGGGGCATTTTATGGCGGTCCCTGGCCTTTGGGACATTTGGCTGGCTTCAACTAGGGCCAGGGCCTTTACTGTCCTGGCCCTGGCCTGGTGGAACGCTCTCCCAATGGAGATCTGGGCCCTATGGGACCTTTTACAGTTCTGCCGGGCCTGCAAGACGGAGCTGTTCTGCCGGGCCATTGACTACGGGCCACCATTTTTTCCCCTCTTCTGACCGCCACACCCTCCTTTTGCAGCCGCCCTGGAGTTACATCATGGTGGTGCCCATGGTTATGGTGACTCTGTAGTGGCCTAACCTGTTTAGTGGCACCTGGATTTTGATGCTGTTTGTATTAATGTGGATTAATATTGGATTTTATGCTATTTGCAATAATGTTTTATTGTATTTTAACAATATATTTTGTTGGAAGCTACCCTGAGCCTGCTCACGGGAAGGGCGGCGTATATGTTGAATAAAATAAATAAATAAAGTACCCCCAGCCACCATAATCTCCATTATTCTCTATGAGGAAAACTATGGGGGCTATTCAGGAAGCAGCCTTTTACAAGCAAAATCCATTGAATTTTCTGTGGGCCTACTCATAACTCTCCTCTAATAACCCCCTAGGTTTCATGAAGATTGGACCATGGGGGGCATAAAATGGCCCCCAATGAAGGTGCCCCGAGCCACCTCCAATCTCCATTATGCCCTACGGGGAAAAGGCTACAACTAGCATATTTTAAAAACGCTTTTTAAAAATTCACACTTCACAACTATCTCAGGATACTCAAAAAGTACGCCCAAAACACCACTAGGTTAAATTAACAAACTGAACCAAGCACCCCAACAAATACCCCCCTCGAGAAGAACCACCACCACCAACAGTTGAACTCCTGGCCAAACCAAACTTCTATGCTAACAGAAAATAAAACCCAGCAAAAAACACCAACTAAACTTCTGTAAAGGAAGTCCAACAACAGAGGGAAACAGCCCTCACAGATGAACAAGTGAATTTAATAAAATTAACAGGAACTATAAAACTCCAAACAAATTACCTACAATAAGATAAAATAACCCCCCACCAGAAGAACAAGCCCAACCAAAGCCACCCACATACAGAAAAAAAAAAAACAGTGAGTCTATGACTTTCAAACCAGGCAGCAGCCAGGAATCCACTCCATGCACTGGGCAGTAGGATCTAGTCGCAGTCCACAGCAGGCCAGGAGAGACAGCGAAGAGCCTGCAGCAGCAAGCTGGCAGTGTCGCTCAATCTCCAGGCCAGAGCAAAATGGAAGCTGACTGAAAAAAGGCACTGTCCTTCTTGAGAAACCCATTGGCTAGAGGAGAGCTGCTGCAGGGATTGGCCACTCACACTCCCTCATCCCTTCCTCCTCCTGCCTCTGACTCACTCCGCCCCCTCCAATCTGGTTAAAAATGGAGGGAAACAGCGCCTCTTTGTTGTGTCTTCTCAAAGGAACAGCAAGGAACAGCGCTACCATACTTATCAAAGTTTACTGAATTTACTGAATAAATTCAGTAATTTTAAATTTGGTAATAAAGATTTAAGTTTGGTAACACCGAATTTTACTGAATAGGTAAAATAAGGTATTTTTGCCCAATTTCAAACCTGAATTGCACATACCTACCAAATTCACCTGAGATTGTTCAGATTTACCAAAAGCTGAGCTGTTACTCCTGTGGTAATCATAGTAAGAATAATTAATACATTTCCTTTTATTTGAAACACACATAACACATCCCACACAGACTCAGTCTTACCTCAAGATTGTAAAGCACTCTAAAAGTAGACATTCCTGGAGCAAATGACCGAAATAGGCTTTCAAGTATTGAACTAGCACTAGGCTGATGTTGATGCTTTGTAGACAGAGAAGGGGATTTTGAAGACTGAGAATTTGATTCGGACAATAATGTTTTCTGAAATGCAGAAAGAACTATGAATGGCAAGCAGTTCTAAGGTATCATCTTCTATAATCACTACAAGCATTCCCAGGAGTGCTAAGCATCCCATACCATGAAATTGTCCATTTAGACATTTTGCTAGAACTTGTAAAATGCCATTAACCTCTTTCTGAGCCCGTTTAATAGATTTTTAAAAATTATTATTCTACAACCCACATTTCATTTTTTCAAAATTAAATTTTGGCCAGTTGGATATCCTCCTTAACCCAGACTGATTTTATGAAGCCAACAACTGGATCAGGCAATTTCTTAATAAAAGTGAAAAGAAGGAAACACAGCAGCAAGATTTAATACTGAATAGTAAACCAGGCTGCTCAAAATAGCCAACAAGAATGATCAAACAAAACATAAAATGCACTTAGAATCTACAACACTTACATCACACAATTGTAAGCAGAGTTACTCGTCTAAATCAACTGAAATCAATGGGCTTAGATTGGAATAACTTTTGTTAGGATTGCATTGTCTAGTTTTTAGGCAGAAAGAAATGGCCAAGAATCTCCTTAATTGAGATGGAGAATAACTATGGAGTTGCCACTGAAATTTTATTTTTCATTTCCCTGACCAACATTTGTCAATTTCCCTGACCACCATTCAAATATAACCACAAGTTAAAAAATGAATAGGTCGTGTTGTATTAATTCAAGGCTTAATGAAATGTTCCACTCTACAACTACACAAGTCTCAACTGCAAAAATATTTATCAAAGTAAGAGATTTAATATCAGCTTCTTTCAACATTAACTGCAGCAACATCTGTTTTGCAATTGCACCAAAAATTACACCAAGATACAAACTTCAATTCAAGTAAACTCTGAATGCTAACCAATAACATAACATTTTTGTTGTTGTTTTAAAGGTACACTAAAAATTATATAAATGTTCTATCTAAAATGGTTTTTCCGAAGCCACATTACAAAACTTAGTTTTGAAATTGCAGTAATAATCAAGTTAGAAATTAGAATACAAGTAATCTGTTTTTAAAGAATGAAGATTTAAGATATAAAACTACCACTTCTACAGTTTTCTCTTTTTATTTTGTAACTCTTTATTTTGTAACTCTTTTAGTTTCTCATCAATTGTTTCCTCTTCCATTTTGGCTTCTTCTCTCAGTCTTTTTAAAAGCATTTTCAAGATGTGTAATTTGTCCCTCAAGTTTCTTTTCTTCTTTCTTCTGAATTTCTTCTTGTTGCTTACGGTGTTTAGCCTCCAAGTGCTCTGTGTAGCGTGCATGAGCATGCCTGACTGACTGCAACAGATTCCTATCAATTACAACAGATTCAAGTCCTCCACAGTTCAAGACAGCATCGTAAACCTGACGTTGACAGACAACAGTTTCTTCCTGCAAGTTCCCAATTAACATTGACTTATTAACTGAAAATCCACTTTCAACAGAAGCATTACCATGAGACAGGATAAGGCACATTTTGACAACAGTCCAGAGGTCTGAGAAACTTATGTTGGACATCAAAATACCACTGTAAAACGTATCCAGTCCAACTTCATTTTGTTTTGCAACATATACTTGAAATTGAGCCTTGAACTCATTGTGGGCAGCTGTGGTTAAAGTAGCATATTGTTGCTTTGATTTTTCCGCTACTGTGTCATTGATCTGATTTGCTGCATGTAGAGCTTCAAGAACAGCCCCTATTCTGGTGATTCCAAGA
This sequence comes from Eublepharis macularius, assembly GCF_028583425.1. Taxonomy (NCBI): domain Eukaryota; kingdom Metazoa; phylum Chordata; class Lepidosauria; order Squamata; family Eublepharidae; genus Eublepharis; species Eublepharis macularius. Next base: position 83,862,504 of record NC_072794.1, on the reverse strand, counting down.
TTTGGCTTGTATAAAATGATAGTAGGATCTAATGTTGACAGGCCACACACCATCTTGAACTTCAAAGGACTTCTCTCAATCATCTTTTCAACAACAGATACTACCATGTTTCGACACCCTAGGCAAAACTCGGCCACTTGACGTTCACTCAGTTTAGTTTCTTTCAACAGCTTCTTTGCTGCAAAGCCAATGTCAACCTTGCTTCTGTCAAGCAAGTTCTCAGACATGTATTGTCGAAGGCTTTCACGGCCGGAGAACGATGGTTGTTATGGGTTTTCCGGGCTGTATTGCCGTGGTCTTGGCATTGTAGTTCCTGACGTTTCGCCAGCAGCTGTGGCTGGCATCTTCAGAGGTGTAGCACCAAAAGACAGAGATCTCTCAGTGTCACAGTGTGGAAAAGATGTAGGTCATTTGTATCTACTCAGGAGGGGTGGGGTTGAGCGGAGTCATCCTGTAAGAGTTTCCCAGGGTGTGGAATGCTAATGGCGGGAGGCTTCACTGTATCCTGAGGAGGTTCAGCTGCTGGCGAAACATCAGGAACTACAATGCCAAGACCACGGCAATACAGCCCGGAAAACCCACAACAACCAAGTTCTCAGACAATTTCTTGTCAATTGTTAACAACTGGGAACCAGAAGACACGTTTTGCAGCGTTTCTGATTTTATGCAAGACTCATTAGCTTCTTGATTAATTTACAAATAGAAACCTTTGTAGAAATGGCTCACAAACTCCAGCAATCGTTTTCATGAAAGCCATTTTGCACTTCATGAGTGGATCTTGCATTGCAGCTTTTATACAAATTGCAGGTTTACTGTGGGGGAGTTTTGCTTCTTCCACATACTTTTTGATGTTGTCAAAAACAGTCATAGCTCTATCAAGGCACTTAACATTCTCCAACCACCTAGTGGAGCAAAACTTCAGGGGAAATAGTGTGCTTCCAGTCATAGCAGTGTATGATGCCCTCCTAGCTGGGGAATCTGTCAGAGTGTCAATTCTCAAGCCACAGCTACACCATGTTCTCCTGTTATAATCTGTAGTTATTTAGTTCTCTCCCTCCAGGCCCAGGTGCTGCCCAGGCTGCCTATATCCATGGGAACGAAGAATTCTTATCAGCCCGGCCCACCTTGATGTCCTCGCCTTCCCAGGCCTTCTAGACAGGACTAAGGGGGGAGGCTGGGAAGGGGTGTTTGAAGTGTTGTTACTTTCATTTTATGTGTCATTCTCAACAAAGCCTTGGTTCAGCTAAGGGCCTCAAGTCCTTAGATCATGGACCCCTGTATCCTGAGCATAATCTTCCAATAAACCTTTTGAAACCAAGAGACCTTGTGCTTCTTGCAGAAGCGGGGAGACGAACTCTAGATAACTGGGATTCCATAGTCTGACAGAATCTTTGAACAGATAATACATGTTGTGCAAGACTGAATTCAGGTCCCATTTCACTGCTTGCAATCCTGTTTTAAAAGACCCATGTACAACATGAAGGCTACAAGTTCCAAAGTCAATCAATTCTTTTCCTTCTTCTTTACAGTCAAGGTTGGTTTTAATTTCTTCTTTTAGTTTTCTCACAAAAAGGTGATTTACATTTGGCCCATCCATAGATACTTGTAATAATTTTGCAACTAATAAAGAAGACATGCCTTCTTGAAACTTCTGAAGAAGGTCTTCAGCAGTAGCAGTTTGAAGAAAAACACTGGTTAGATACCGTGTGGAAACTTTATGACAGTAATCATCCCCAAAAGGAACAACTAAATCCATCTGTCCCTTTTGAACCACCTTATTCAAAGCTTCATAAAACAGATAACAAATGTTTGGCATTTTCATCACTCTGATCATGTTTTCCAGTTTTCGCAGGGGCTGTCTCTTCACCCTCTCTGGTTTTACTATCTGAACTTGTACTTGGCTTTGAACCTAAACATATTGCAATGGATTGTTGACTTGATTTAATTTTCAGGTTCTTCTGATGTAATGGTCCTTGTGCATGAGACTCCACAGCTCTAATTTCCATATTACTTAGTTCAAAGGTTTTGTAGCACACTTTACAATAACCTTTGCATTTGTCTCCAGCAACTGGTGATAGCCATGGAACGAAGTCAGGATGAATTTTGAAATCCAGCCACCGCTTATTAAAAACTGTCCTCTTAGAAGCCATCTTCAAAATGTGGTTTCAGATACAGCCGTACACAGAACCACCTGCCTGACACCAAGATGTTAGCAGATTTGTTTCTGGCAAGTAGGAACTTTCCAAGGCTGGGAAAGTTTCACTTTCATTTTTTGGTTTCAGAAGTGTAATGAGCAGATCAGCAGCAAGAAAGGAGGTGGAGTTTCTGCAATCTAGAGAAGCAGACAACCCTCATTTGCAACCTTTATGTATGGGAGAAGTCAGGAAAGAGGGTGAGAGACCTGGTACTCTGTAAACTCCAGCAAGAACAAGCAATCACATTTGCAAAATTTACTTTGCATGGTGCAGAGTAGAAAGTGCTAGTTATCTGTGAAATCCAACAATGGCAAAACTCATTTGCAACTCTATGCTGGGTTTAGCAGGAGACAAAATGTCCATTCCATACACAAGCATGACCCAAAAACATGCTTATCTTTATATGTAAGTTAAATGCAGTACTAGCAGGTAGGGATGAAAACAGTTAGATGTTTAACGTTTGTATATTGCTAAATGTTTAAACTAGACTTGCTTTGCAAATGCTACAGGCAGACCTCGGAAATCATGCAGGGACATCAACAAACACGTTAGGGTGGTTGCTAGGGGTTGAGCTGAGAAAAAGGTGGAGCTGGGAAAGGGCATCATTAAGTTTTACTTGTATTCTGCTACTTCTCTATTCCAGTTGCCACAAGAACAGATCATGCTCTTGCAGCAGAAGGTCAAAATCCACTGCTTGAATATATTTTAATCACAATTTTCCCTGACTTCAGACCAATTTCCCTGACTTTCCCTGAACAATTTCCATTTCCCTGACTTTCCAGAAAGTGGTAACCCTGAACTAGCATTTCTGTCCACAACTCACTAATAACTGCAATAATACAAAAAGGTATCTATGCTCACATTGCTCCAATTCTACTGCAGAAATGATTGGAATAATCAGCGCTGTACACGTTTCAAAGAGGGTAAAAAGGAGAGGGGAGACAGAGCTTCATTTCCACAAATCAATCCTGTGGTTATCATGAATGAAAGAAGATTGAGTCTAAGAAGCAGAATAGTAGATTCAGCTTAGGCAACTAAGAAGGAAAGACTGGACTGATGCCTATGGATGTGCGCTTTGAGTTTTTGATTCGGGTGAAATACTGAATCGGACCCGATCCGTAAAGATTCTGGATATCCGAATCAAAGCTTTCCAAAGCATTCATCATGCTTCGGAAAGCTTCGGAGCTGAGTTTAATGGGCCCCGCTGCTGCTTGCAAGCAGCGGCAGGGCCCTTTAAACATTAACCCACCCCCAGACCAGCTCCCCCACCTACTTTGCAGTCGGCAGCAGCGGTGGCTCTGGCCCTCCCCGCCGCCCTGTGGGGCCGTGGAGCGGCAGCGGAAGTGGAGAAAGCCCTTCCTACCCCTCAAATGGCCGTGGTGGCCATTTGAGGGGCACGAAGGCCCGGAGGAGGCTCCAGCCCTCCCCACCGCCCTGCGGGGCCACAGAGTGGTGGCAGAGGCGGAGCCGGCTCCAGGCTGTCGCAGCCGACTTGCTGCCACGCCGCTGCTGCGGCACAGCAGCAGCCTGCCACCCAGCTGATCACCCAGCTGATCACCCTCCCTGACAGCCAGGTAAGTGGGTTGGGGGTGGAGGGGTTGCCCTGGGGGGGTTGGAGGTGAGGGTGGGGGAGTTGCTCCCTCTCAGTTAGGTATGCTCCAAATATTTAGGGAGCATACCGAAGCACATAAAATACCATAATTCCAAAGTGGCTTGCTGCTTCAGAATTATAGTATTTCCGAATTTTTTCCCAAAATCTTTTCCGGCTGCACACCTCTACTAATGCCACTTTGCTAATATCTTACATGTAGAACTAAAACTAGACCAGATGCTCCATGATGACTACTTTTACAGAGAGCCAGTCGGGTGTAGTGGATAACAGCACAGGACTCTAATCTGGATAACCGGGTTTGATTCCTCACTCCTCCACTTGAAGCCAGCTGGGTGACCTAGGGTCAGTCACAGCTTCTAGCTCTCTCAGCCCTACCCACCTCACAGGGTGTTTTGTTGTGGGGATAATAATGACATACTTTGTAAACTGCTCTGAATAGGTGTTAAGTCATCCTGAAGGGTGGTATATAAATCGAATGTTATTATTATTATTACAAAATGACTTGAAGACAATACTAATCTATGAATTATGGAAGATTCTGTCTGAACAGTGCTAAGGACTTACATGACAGCAAAGGGCTACATGAGGTTACGGTTTAAAAAGAATGCCATTAAGCATCTTTTAGGTTACATGAGGCATGCAAGCTAATATAATCATTGCGCCAACACTGCACTATTTTCTGGCTCTAGTAGTGGTGGAGGTAAGCACATTAGCCATGCTGTGTGAGTCCCTAGTACGAAAGAAATTGTATATTGAGCAAAGCAAATGTTTTATATTTTCCAAGAAATGAATTTAAGTCAGCCGGTGATCAAAATATTTAGAGCTTCAGTAGCTTTTTTTGTTTTGGTTATAAATTATTTAGGTAGGGCTTTAACTGATTCTCTGACTATACCTTTCAATACAATCAGAAAATTATCAGTAAATCCAGACAATCTTGATTTTATAGGGGCAATACGAAGCAGCAGAAAAAGCCATACCTTTCGTCCTAAAGAATCCAGCTGATCAAGAGCTTCCTGAATAGCTGGATCAGTAGGAATCAACAAAAGAAGCCGCCTTACTCTCAAAGTTATCCTAGAGAGTGGAATACAAAAGAAGACAGAGCAAAATTAGTTTCTACTGGACTAGAATCTATATAAATAACTTAGTTAGACTATGCAGCCTCAACATTACTTACCTTGGCTCCTCTAAGTTAGCAAGCTGATAAAGCATGTCAAATACATTACACACCAGAGCCATTACCACTCCAGGGAGGGATTTTTCCTGAGGATTAGGAACACACAATTAGTTTTTCCCAAAAAACCTCTTAAGCAATTTATACGTGTTTCTATTTTTAAGTGAGCAACCTAATTTTAAAATCTGGACTAGGGACATAATCTGCTTTCCAGCACAAGGCAGCAGTTTTAATAGTGACTCTTGTTGATAATTATTATACGTTTTAGAGCAAATGGCAAAGTCCTCAAATGCTTACAGTTTGGAATGCAGAACTGTGACTGAGAATGACTAAGCAGTAAGTGTACATCAGCAGAACCATGTCCAAATATCTGCCCCAAGATCTAGTTTGATAAAACAAGTGCATTTTTCAAATTTGTTTACAGTTAAAAATTTCAAACAATTAAATTATATTCATGTGTGGAATATCTTTTAGTATATTCAGTCTGAGCATGTGGACAGGATTCTTGAAAGTTTGAGATCTACCACCTCTTGTACGAGTGACCCTTGCCCTTCCTGGCTGCTTAAATCTGCCTGGAGGTGGGCTGTTAGACTGGGTCCAAGACACAGTAAATGCCTGACAGGGGTCGTGGTCGCTCCTGCCTTAAAGCGGGCAGTGGTGTATCTACTCCTAATGAAATCTTCTTTGGACTCAGGAGAGATGAATAACTACTGTCCAATCTCAAATGAATCATTCTTGAGCAAGGTGTCTGAATGAGTGGTGGTTGGCAAACCTCAGGGATTCCTGAATGGAGCAAATTGTCTGGATCCATGTCAATCCGGTTTCAGGTATTGTTATGGTCCTAAAATGGCCTTGGTTGCCCTTGTGGATGACCAGAACCAAGAAATAGACAGGGACAGTGTGACTCTATTAATTCGCCTGGACCTCTCAGCTGCTTTTGATATCATCAATCATAGCCTCCTTTGTGACTGCCTCTCAGGGCTGATACTGACACACAGTTCTGAGGTGGTTCCAGTCCTACCTCAAAGGTAGGCTTTAAAATGTGGTGCTGGCCTTTGGCATCTGAAGTCCTGCGAGGTTCACATTTGGGTGGAAAGGCAGCATTGTATGTTGCACAAAGCAAATGTCATTTAAAATAAATAAATAAATAAATAATGGCCACGACGGCCATTTGAGGGACAGAAAGGGCCTTCTCCGCCTCCTCCGCTGCTGCGCAGCCCTGCAGGGAGGCAGGGAGAGCCGGAGCCTCCACCACCGTGCCGCCTCCTCTGGGCCCACAGCAGCCCTGCAGGGCAGTGGGGAAGGCCGAAGCCACCTCTTCCGGCCCTTCCTGCCTCTCAAACAGCAGCCACAGCAGCCATTTGAGGGACAGAAAGGGCCTCCTCCACTGCTGCACTGCCCCACAGGGCAGCAGAGAGGGCCAGAGCCACCACCACCGTGCTGCCTCCTCCAGGCTTGCAGCGGTCCCGTAGGGCGGTGGGGAAGGCCATAGCTGCCTCCTCAGGCCCTTCCTGCCCCTCAAATGACAGCCGTGGTGGCCAAATGAGGGCCGGAAGGGCTTTCTCCATCTCCTCTGCTGCTGTGCGGCCCTGCAGGGCAGTGGGGAGGGCCAGAGCCGCCTCCTCCAGACCCACAGGGTGGCAGAGAAGGCCAGATCTGGCGACGCGTAGCCCTGCAGCGTGGCGGGGAAGGCCGGAGCTGCCACTGCTGCTGCTGCTGCTGCCTCTGTGACTGCAGTGACCTGCTGGGCAGCTGGGAAGGCCGGAGCCACCGCTGCTGCGCTGCCGCCTCACCATCGCAGTAGCAGAGCCAAGTTAAGTGGGGGGACTGGGGCTGGCAGGGTTTGGGGTGTTTAAAGGGACCTGCCACCCTTTAAAGGGGATCTTTAAACTTCAGCTGTCAGGCGGGGGGATTCCAGCCAATAGTTTAAAGGGACCTACTGCTTGCAAGAGGCAGGGAAAGGGCCTTTTAAACTTGGCCCCGAAGCGCCCTGAAGCAACTTGACTGCTTCAGGGAAGCTTTGATTCGGGAATCCCAAATCTTTACAAATCGGGTCAGATTTGGGTATTTCATCCGAATCAGAAACCTGAAGTGCACACTCCTACCCATAACACTACCTTTCCAGTTTATTTGCAGGCTTCACTCTTAACTGTCTCTTTAAAAGGCTTTTTTTAGAATCTTACATGAAGAAATTATTATTGCAGTTATCTTGTGTGAAAGCATTTGACTCAAGCTTTCTGGCAGCAAACAGCTACGCAAAACACATGTATTTCACCACATATAAATTTAATGCATTTTTTTCATATGAATATGCAAAAAACTATGAGATCAACTTGGAAAACAAACCACGTAGAGTGCTGTTTGGAGGACATGATAACAATCTTGTTTGTCCAATGACTTAGAACACTTGGAAATGACTCAACACAGGGAAAGTAGAACAGAAACACTGAAAAGCATTTTTCATGAGGCGTACAGCCCCTCATGCTGTACCTGTTCCATTGCATAGGATGAGCTGAAGACACTACTACTGTTGCTGGAACTAGTGGAAGAATCTGCAGAACTTCCTGATGGGGTGCCACTTCCTGATGTCTTTACAGTAAGGGCTTGCTCATCAGAAAATCCCAACTGGTGTAGTAGCTTTTGATCTTTATTTACTGTCAACTGAAACAGAAATGTTTTTCTTAGTCTTAGTAAAATACATAAATTTGGAATGTAGGACTCTTTTACTAGCTTACCAAACTGTCATTTGCAAATATCTGAATGTTGTCCACAGGAGAATTCAACAATTTTGCTATCTTCCACCTGACACTCCCTATGGTTTCATTGCTATGAGCCTGTAAAAATAAAGATAGTTTGGTTCATTCAGGACCTCTGTTCTTAATTTCAGCTCAAGCCCAGTGGCATGTAACAGGCCAGAACAAAACCTAATCAATGGCATATCCCAGTTCCATGATATGCTTTGCTCCACACCCAACCACCATTTCTACTTAAGATATTTCATATCTCTAGATGTATCTGGATTTTAACAAAAAACACAACAAAATTATGAAAGCGTACCTCTACTGAGAAGGTATCTTTGGTAGACTCATATGTAATATTAAGAGTTAAAAGATGTCCATGAAAGGAGGCACCATGAGGTAGAATAGTTCGAGGAACAGAGTAAAGGTCCTATGGAAAGAAAAGTAGTAAAAAGGATCTGTGGACTATGTTATTTAATGAATTAGAGGAAGAATTTATATTCAAAATGGCCTAAATTGTGAAAACAACTATGTTTGAACTATGAGAAATCATTTCTATAGCATTTTTAATAGAAGAGTGTTTAAATACAATTATGCCTATCTTTACTACCACTTAGTGAGGCTAAATACTATCATTTGCCTCTTAAATTCATTGTGCTAACTTGCTCAAAGAGACACAGTGGGTATGACAGATGAAACTTGAACGCTGGCCACGCAGATCCAAATCCATCACTGATCACATACCAGATTTAACTAGAAGAATATGGTAATAATATAACTTTTTTTACCTCTATAGTGATAACATAGCGTTCTGCCAACAGCAGCAGTCTCTCAATTATCACAAGTTTTGTGGACCTGTGGATTGTAGACAAAAAAAAGTGGTAAAGAGTTGAAGGAAGGTCCAATTCAATTCTTAGAATCTCGCCACCAACATGGCCCAAGAGGTAAACAGCCTGAACATCCTATCATCAGAGAGCATACAGCGCAGACAGTCTACATTTAAGATGATAGGGACTGTTTATTAAAACCCTGTTTTTAGTTGAAACCTATGAGACAGCTTACAGCCAAGACCCACTGGATCTTTATAAACAATAAATACAATTAAACTTAAAACAGTAAAGCAGACCACAGAGGCTAGCATTTTAGAAAAAAAATAATGGAAGGACAGTTAAAAATATGGACAATGAAATCAGGTGAATTCCTGCCTAATTTTAGAATTGAACAGCTGTGTAGAGAAAGTTCTATAAATAAAAGTGCCACTGCAGGACAGACTTTCTATCTGGTACAAACAATAAAGGGTGGTGGTGGTGGTAATGCTACTAGGACAGTTAAAAACAGAAAGTGGCAAAACCTCAAAAGGTGTTCATCAAGAAAAATTACTGTTTTAGCCCCAAAAGGATCTTTTTCAGGGGCAAAGACCTTGCTAAATTATTCTTAATCCACTTTCCTAAATAGCTCTTTCAGAAATTGAGAGAGCTATTTTGGACAATGGTTTGAAAGAGTCTTTGCCCCTGAATAAACAGGAGCCTTGCAACACCTTAAAAACTAACACAATTTTATTCTGGCATAAACTCTGGTGGACTAGAGGCCACTTCTTCAGATGTGATGAGAGGACTCTCACTTTATCTTGGCAGTGTGGAAATAATAAACATCAGAGTCAAAGGAGATATGGAATGCAAGTATTACAGGGTGATGTAAAGTAAAATTAAAATCTAATCAAGAAAAATGTGGAGATCATTCACAAGTTAACACTCATAATGGTGGAGATCATTGGTTTCGCTAATTTGATAATATTCTGCCTCTATTAGCCCCAGTGCAGTTGTTCATCAATTACATTTCATCCTAATACTTCCTGATTTTCATGTCCCCTTTCACCCTGCTGGTAGTTGCTAAAATCACTGGGGTCTAGGAGTCTTCAGAAGGGACCTCACCAGCGCATTCGCCTTTAGAATAATAGAAACTATACTCTTTCTTAAGGAAGTATCCCCTTGCTCCAGATAGATACTTTCCTTCAGTGAGATGTTATAAATCATGAAAGGATAGGTCAAGCATTGATGGGGAAAGATACTCTGCAACTCGTTCACATTCTCAGGCTGTAATAATGAAGCCTTAACCAACCAAACAAGTAACTACATTGCACTCTATTTACAATCAGATAATGACAGAGAGATGTCAGGGCCTGGGGGGAAACCCCCAGAAACATTATGGGAAAAGTTTCCTCTCCTGAAGCCTTTTTTCAAAATTCTTACAACAGAAAAAATGGAAAATGTTGGAGAATATTGAAAAGAAACTCTTTTTTTTAAAATTTTTTTTTTATTTTTCAGTATACTACACAACACTACAATAACACTACACAAGACTATCACAAGGAAAGGGAAAGGATGAAGAGAAAGGGAAGGGGCGGGGAAAAGGGGACATAAAGGGAAGGATAAACTACATTCAACACTACACTTCAATGTTTTCCCTTCATACTGCCATAATAGAAAAAAAATAGCTCAATAAAATGATGATGGGGTGGTTAATCATACAGATTACACATTTCAAATTCTAATTAAACTTTCCTCCCCCTTCTGGGTCCCGGACGCAATTCTCTCTGTGCAACCGCAGCTGCGGTGCTCTCCTCCCCCCCCCTCAGGCTTCTCCTTTTCTTCGTTCTTGGTACACTGGAATTCCGGGTTTTTATCCTCAAAATCCTTTAGTTGATCTTCTGATAGTATCTTATGGGCTTGATCTTTATGTCTAAACCATATTCCTTCCGGAAGTAACCATTTATACTTTATTCCATGGTCCCTCAGAAGAGCTGCGAACTTTTTGTACTTAAAACGTCTTTTCCGGACTAGAAATGGAACGTCCTTTAAAATCTTGACTTTAAGACCCATAAAGTCCAAATCCGCATTGTATGAGTTATATAGGATAGTGTCCCGAATCTTTTTAAATGAAAAGTCAATAATGATCTCGCGAGGCAGCTGTCGCTTTGTTGCATATTTTGAAGAAGCCCGACGGACCTCCAAAATGGCGCTTTTAACCTCTTCTTTAGTTGTCCTCGCGGGTGTCGCCAGTAGTTCCGAGACCAAATCCCACAGATCCTCATTTTCCTCCTCTTTCACATTTTGGAGACGCAAAATTGTCTGCGTTCGTTCCACCTGTAGCCCGATCAGCTGGTTCTCCACCAACTTCAGCTCTTTTTTCATAGCCTTCACAAGTGACGCACTTTCCAGAGCAGACTTCTCTGCCCCCCCCGCTACTTCCTTAATGGTTTTCACTTCGCTTTCAATTGAGCCCACCCTTTGATCAGTTTCGTTCAGCTTGTCAACAAAGGGTTTTATGGCTTCCACCACCGCCCTGCGCACCAACTCTTCGAGCAACTCTCCCTTCTGCAAGGTAGCCGAGATTGACTTACCGAGAGCGGGACTTTGCTTCTTTGCTGCCATTTGGGGGGGGGGGGGGCGCCAGCCAAATCCTGGAACTCACCGAAGGGGAAGAGCGAGTCTTCTTCAGATCAACCTCTCCTTCACAAACGCTTGTAGAACAGAAGGGATTCGCTTGTTTACAGGCTTCCGCCTGTTTCTTTTATTTGCCGTTTCTCGTTGCCCGGTGGCACTCAAGGCGCCGCGCACGTCTGCCGGCCTCCATTGAAAAGAAACTCTTATTAGATATTTTTGTTTTTAGAATGAATGAAATGCTTCTTAAGGCAGTGTTTTTCCTCACAAAATGGCTAACATGGAAAGCCTGAGGGCTTTTTCAATTTTTCCAATGGAAAATTGGAAATTTTTGAGAAGAACTGGGAAAAACAGCCTATTAAATACTTTCTCTTTGAGTGAGAAAAACCTTGTCTAAAATAGGGTTGTACATACCTGTAACTACTGTTCATCGAGTTCTTCTGTGCAGGCACAGATTGGGACTGCATATGTGTGCAGGCCTGCTGCTCGGAAGATTCTTTATAGCTTCTTAAAGCTCCATTAGGGATTGCTTCTCCGGAATCATGTAGAAACCAATTTTCCTGCCTAAATGGGCATGTGACTATATAGGAGGAGTGACCCCCTTCTCTTAGTTCTCCTGAGCCACTGAGAGCTACAACTGGACATAACCAGAGAGTTCACAGTGGGGCAGGAGGGAAGAATGTGTGCCTGCACAGAGGAACTTGATGCTATAGTTACAGGTATGTACTACCCTGTTTCTTCTGTGCAGTCCCACTTTGGGAGATTACCAAGCTAGACACAATAAAGGAGTCTGGTGAATCTCTCAAATAACATTATTTATTAATAACAATCTGGTGAGGTAAACCTGAATAATAAACAGTTCATTATGGTCAGACAGGAAATAAATGCTGTAGGTAGAAGTATATATACATATATACATCATAGAGTTATATACACTCCATTTAAGAGACCTATTATATGTCTAACATATGTACTATATCCTTTAGGTAAACATAGATTGCAATACAGTCCTCGTCACTGCTACATCCCATGTTGTCTCAACATCAACTGCATAGCGCTTCACAAATGTGTCTGAAGACCACATAACTGCCTTACAAATCTGTGATACAGGCACATCTCTCAAGAAGGCTGAAGAAGATCCCTGAGCCCTAGCTGAATGTTCCCTGACATGCAAAGAACATTCCACACCCGCCTGTTGATATGCAGTTCGAATAGCGGACTCAATCCACCCGGAGACTGTTTTTGATGAAGCAGGCTAACCCTCTTTTGGATCTCCATAACACACAAACAAACAGGGATTAGTACAAAACCCCTGTGTGTCAGGCTATGGCAGATAGACCCCTTTACCATTACAGCAAGAATCCAGGCTCTTGGTTAAAAGGTTTTATTCAGGAATCAGATCATTTCCACTGATATGTCCATAGGATTACCGAGAAGCAAGGTAAGCAACTAAGCAGTAAAAACAGGTTGACAGGAATGGCATCATGTGGGAAAACCATTTCTCTTAAAGAAAACAATTACTCCTTTCCCCCCTCCCATCATTAAAATATAACTTTTGGCGCGAACCCGTCCTGAGAACTTCTCACATATTTTAACTATCAAGTCTAGACACTGAGAAAACAGGAGATTAAAGTTGAAATATAGTAATTCATGGGAGTGAGCAGTGTACAAGGTCAGAAGCACTGAGAGCTCCCAAAGCTGTTAGATAAGACACCTGTAGCTTCAGTAAGCCTGTGAAAGCAAAACAGTTATGGCACTGGCAATATGACATCAAGATACAGCATAAAACACTGGTTCAGAATAACAGGTCAGCATCAAATAATGGCATGGATGGGGCACAGACATGACATTTCTGCCTCTCCAAAGATGGCCCCTCCTCTCAAGGGCGAGGTTTATCAGGCTAACGCTTGTGGAATTTTGAAATAAGTCTAGGAGCATTCATATGGGATTGTTCCACCAATTCTCTGTAAGATTCATTAAAGTCTTTCCACCTGACTAGATAGAAAAGTTTGTTGTGTTTCACTTTAGAGTCCAAGATTTCTTCTACTTCATAATGAATTTATCCATCTACCAGCATTGGATGTGGGGGCCCCCTTTCTGAATACCACTGGTCAGGTGGGGGAGCCTTTTTCAGAAGGCTGAAATGAAATATTGGCTGGATTTGTCTTTAATTCTTGGGGAGCTCTACTTCCACAGTTACTTTGGTCAATTTCTTTACAGGAAAAGGTCCTAAATATCTCCACCCCAATTTTTTGCTAGGTTGCTCCACTTTAATGTTCTTGGTGGAAATATATACAAAGTCTCCGGGTTGTAATTCCACTGTTCAGAGCATTTTCTGTCAGCAAATTTCTTACAGTCCTCTTTTGCTTTGTCCAAAGTCTTTTGTATGCTTCCTCACTGGGAAGTTAAATTAGTCCACAGTTCTTCTAGATCTCCTGGCAGTTGGGGCCCAGGGGTTGTAGCAAAAGGCAAGGCAATTCCTTCATATCCGTGTACTATTTTAAAAGGAGTAGGTCCTGTAGAGCTGTGTATTGAGTTATATGCTTTTTGGCAAAATCAAGAAAATCAATCCAATCATCCTGTTAATAGTTAATGTAACATCTTAAAAACTTTTCCAGCACTTGATTTGTGCGTTCTGATTGCCCGTCACTCTCGGGATGATAGGTGGAGCTGAGTGCTTGTTCAATTCCAGCAATTTTGAGAAGCTCCTGCCAGAAGTTGGCAACAAATTGTGGACCTCTGTTAGATATTACCTTATTAGAAAAGGAGTGTAGTTTGACCACGTGTTTTATGAACAGGCTGGCTAGTTTCTTAGCTGTTGGGATTGTAGTACATAGAATAAAATGAGCCTGTTTTGAAAACAAATCCACTACCACTAAAATGACTGTATATCCTTTCGAGGGGGGAAGACCTGTGATAAAGGCCATTGAAATCACAGCCCATGGTCTAGGAGGGGTTTCTAAGGGTTGCATCAGTCTGGGTTTCTTTCCCCCTCCTAGATTTTCCCATTATACACACTGGACATGAAGCTACATATTGAGAAACATCTTTTCTCATAGCTGGCCACCAAAACTGTCTTTGTACTAGGTGCAGGGTTTTGCGATACCCAAAATGTTCAGCAGTTTTAGCGTCATAGCATTGTTGCAAAATTTCTTTTCTTAAGCTTGCTGGGATGTATACTTTGCCCAATCTGTAACAGTGGCCATCTCCCTCCTGTTTCAGATCAGCTTTGGGCACATTTCCCCCCCTTCCTTTTCTGTTTCAGCTTTTACCCTCCCACCCCATTCTGAGAGATCAGGTTTCGGACTGCTCTGTGTTTTCGCAGCTTGGCTGCATGTCAGCACCGCTCCTCCCAGTTGAGCTGGCGAGAAAACTATATCAATTATCTCTTCCTTCTGGCTGTCATGTTGGGGCATGCGGGAAAGCACATCTGCTAGGAAATTTGATAGGCCAGGGAGGTACTTCAACGTGAAGTTGAATTTGGAAAAGAATTCCACTCACCTTAACTGTTTGGCATTCAGTTTACGGGGGGTGCGTAACGCTTCTAAGTTTCTGTGACCAGTCCATACTTCAAAAGGAATTTTATCCCCCTGTAACTAATGTCGCCAGGTGGTAAGTGCAAATTTCACCGCAAAAGCTTCTTTCTCCCATACCAAGATCTTATGTCCTTTCGGCAGGCCTGTAAGACGGAGTTGTTCCACCAGGCATATTGTTGAGGCCAGTCTTTGACCTTCTGATTGCTTAGGTGACTCCCTACCGGTCTCCTGCTAGGGGGGCGACAAAGTCATCTGCCCCCCATAAGTGCTGTCACCAGAATATGATCAACTATGGCCCCCACCCACTCCTCTTGGATTGTTATGTTCATTTTTTTAAAAGAAATTTTTATTAGGTGAGTACAAATTTACAAACATTATTTCAATTATTAAACCTAGATATCAATTTCCCCCCACCCTTTCCCTCCCCCCTTTTCTGGTGACTTCCAACAGTTTTCCAACCCGTATCTTATTCTATAACTTATTTTTCTATTCTCTCTCTATATAATTAACTCTTATTACATTAATAAACTAAATAATTTCTATTAACCTCAAATCTATTTAAAACTTAAACTTTACAATAATTAAAACTTTTCTTTAAATGGTAAAGATTACTGTCCCCACTAAATTCCCCTAATAACTTTCAAATTGCCACAGTTTCCCCTTCAGTTCCCACTTTTTTTCCAAATACTCCTTCAATCTACCCCAATCCTTAAAAAATTCTTCAGCATTCTGGTCTCTCAGCCTTCTTGTCATTTTGTCCATTTCCGCCATGTACAGCAACTTTTGTATCCAATCTCCAATAGATGGTATTTCTTGCACTTTCCATTTCTGCGCATATAGTATTCTTGCCGCTGTTGTCATGTAAAATAGCAATGTTCTATGTTGTATAGGAACATCTTCCATATTTAAGTTCAGTAGCAGGAGTTCTGGGTTCTATATTATTGAAGTCTGCAAAATCTCATTTATCATTTCTAAAATATCTCCCCAGTACTGCCTAGCTACCTCACAAGTCCACCACATATGATACAGTGATCCTTCATGACTTTTACATTTCCAACATTTATCAGGCATTTTAGCATTGCCATAAGCTATTTTTTTTGGCGTCAAATACCACCTATATATCATCTTAAAAACATTTTCTTTAATACTGGTACAAGTTGAGATCTTCATTGTATTTTTCCACAAATACACCCATGACTCCATTGTTATGTCTCTTTGACAATTTATAGCCCACTTCACCATCTGGACTTTAACCGTTTCATCCTCTGTGTGCCACTTCAAAAGAATTTTATAAATTTTTGAGATTTTCTTCTTACTTTCTTGCAATATAGCTTCCTCCAATTCCGAATCTTTCCATTTAATTCCACTTTTTGAACGATCCGAGTTATATAAGTCCTTTATCTGCCTATATTGAAACCATCCATAACATGAACCTAACTCTTCTTCTGTTTTGATTCTTAACATATTTTGTTCCTGAATGAGAATCTTTTTATAGGACAGACATTGGTCTCTATTGTAAATAACTCTCGGGT
This sequence comes from Eublepharis macularius, assembly GCF_028583425.1. NCBI lineage: Eukaryota > Metazoa > Chordata > Lepidosauria > Squamata > Eublepharidae > Eublepharis > Eublepharis macularius. The sequence goes on along the minus strand of NC_072794.1, from coordinate 83,846,280 downwards.
CGATAGATTCATATGGTACCACCCTTGAGGGGATACCTTCGCCCAGGTAACTTTTATATTTTTTCCAGATTGTGAAGAGACTCCTTCTCACATAATGATGTAGAAACATAGAATCAGCTTTCAGTTTATCGTGCCACAAGTAGGCATGCCACCCAAACAGTTTTTAATAACCTTCCAAAGTTAGTAGCTTACAGTTCTCCAATGACATCCAATCTTTAAGCCAAACCAAACAAATTGCTTCATAGTATAGTCTGATATTCGGCAATTGCAGTCCACCTCTTTCCTTGGCATCACACAGAACTTTCATTTTTACTCGCGGTTTCTTGCCTGCCCATACAAAATTGGAAATCTTCCTTTGCCACTTTTCGAATTGCTTAGTGTCTCTGATAATTGGAATTGTTTGTAATAAAAACATAATCCAAGGTAACACATTCATCTTGACTGCCACTATTCTTCCCAGCCATGACAGATTTAATTTATTCCATTTAATCAAATCTCTGTCAATTTGCTGCCATAGCTTTTCATAGTTATTCTAGAACAAGTCAATATTCTTCGCTGTAAGCTCAATTCCTAGATATTTTACTTTGTGTGTTACTTCACAATTTATAATTTCCATCAATTCTTGTTGCTTTTGTTTGGTCATATTCTTACATAGTATCTTAGATTTTCTCTTATTGACATAAAATCCAGCCAACTCTCCGAATTCCTTTATTTTGTCCAACAACTTTGACATATTTTGTATTGGATCTTCAACAATAACCATCACATCATCCGCAAAAGCTCTAACTTTGTAGGTAAAATCTTTAATTTTTATGTCTCTTATCGCATCATCCTCTCGAATCTGAATCAACAGTATTTCCAAAATCAAGATAAACAACAATGGAGATAGTGGGCAGCCCTGCCTTGTACCTTTCCTAATTTCCAGTTTTTTAGTTAAGTCGTCGTTGACTACAATTGCTGCACATTGGTCTTTGTAAATCGCTCTTACCGCTCGAATAAAGTCTTTTCCCATTTGCAGTTTTTCCATTGTGGCGAACATAAAACTCCAATTTAAATTATCAAAAGCTTTCTCTGCATCCACAAAAAAGAAGCCAACTTCCTTTTCACAGTGTTTATCATAATATTCTATCGCATTTAGAACAGTTCTCAAATTGTCTTTGATTTGTCTATTTGGAAGGAAACCTGCTTGTTCTTCTGCAATAAATTCCACAAGCACTTCCTTCAGTCTTTCCGCCAATATTTTTGCAAAAATTTTATAGTCATTATTCAGCAACGAAATAGGTCGATAAGTTTTTAACATTGCATAGGTCCTGATCCTCCTTTGGTATCAATGATATAATGGCATCATTCCAAGACTCTGGAACCTTTTGTCCTCTTAAAATTTCATTCATTACCACCTTCAAAAATGGTACCAACTCATCTACCAATGATTTATAGAATCTAGCCGTTATTCCATCTGGACCTGGTGCCTTGCCTAATTTAGTCGACTGAATAGCTTCTCTTATCTCTGTCTCCGTAATTTCTGCATTCAGCTTTTCCTTCCAATTCTCTGATATTGATGGTAATTTAACTTTATCTAAATATTGCTCAATGGCATCCAAATTTACTTCTTTCCTTTGATACAATTTTGCATAAAATTTAAAGAATGCTCTACTAATCGCTGTTTGATCGGTCAATGTCATTCCATTTTCTTGAATCTTAGTTATCACCTTTTTCTCTTTTTTCTTTTTCAACTGCCATGCTAAATATTTCCCAGGTTTGTCTGCTCCTTCGAACGACTTTTGATTCAATTTCTTCAGTTCCCATTCCAACTCTTTATTCTCCATTGCTTTCAATTGTTCTTGCAAAATTTTAATTTCTTGAAATAATTTCTTTTTCCCTGGTCATTTCTTCAGTTGTATCTCCTTAATTCTTATATTCTCCACAATTTCTTTCTTTTTCTCCTCTTTTTTCTTTCTATCCCTTGCATTTAAATCCATCAATACTCCTCTAATAACTGCCTTATAAGTGTCCCAAACTTTGTGAGTCAGAACGGTATTGTTCAAATTATACTGTATAAAGAATTTGGTCTCCCTCTGTAGCAGTTCTAGATTGTCCTTTTGTTGCAGCAGATCCTCATTTATTCTCCATCTTCGTCTTTTGGTGCCTTTTCCAAACTTCCACATGATTGGATTATGATCTGAGCCTACTTTTGGCATTATCTCCACATCTTTTGTCCATACAACCAAGTCCTTAGAGGCCCAGATCATATCAATTCTTGATAATGTTGAATGTCTCGACGAAAAGTACGTGTACTGCTTTACTTTGGGATTGTTTCTTCTCCAAGTATCTTCCAGATGCTCCTGATCCTTCATTTCAAAGAAGGATTTTGGCAATAATCCTCTTTTCTTTTGTGCACCCTTTGTTTTCTTGTCCACATCTAAAGCCGTAACTCCGTTGAAGTCACCTGCCAAAATTATTTGTGAGTATGTTAGCCCATCCAATTGGTTCTGTAAGTCCTTAAAAAAATTATCCTTAACTCCATTCGGTGCATAAATTCCAATCAGCAAAATCTTTTCCGTATTCCAAATAATTTCCACAGCTATATATCTTCCTTCCACATCGTTAAATATCATTTTAGGTTGCAGCTCATCTTTAATGTACAAAACTACTCCTCTTTTTTTTTGCTTTGGTGAAGCTGCAAATTCCCTTCCCAATTTGGCATTTTTCAAATATTTTACATCTTGTTTCTTAATATGAGTCTCTTGTAGACAAATACAGTGCTGTTTAGATAGCCAATGGGAAATATTTTTACGTTTGAAAGGTGAATTAAGTCCATTTACATTCCAAGATATAATTTTGCACTCCATGGTCATATTCTAGATCTTTTAGGTAAGTCTTTTTCATTGTCCATAAAAAACCTCTCCATCTCATGACTAGACCTGATTGTTTTTTTGGCTGTTTGAAATTCAAAACTCAAACCCTCTGGTATTTCCCATCTGTATCTGATATTCAAATCCTTCAACATTTGAACCAGTTCTCTGTATTTCTTCCTCTCCAACAAAACTCCTCTAGGTAGCTCTTTCATTATTCGTACTCTTTTTTCAGCAATTTCCAGAGGGTTTTGAAACTGTTTACTCACAATATCTTCTCTTGTTCTTTTCGTTGTGAATTGCACTATCATATCTCTTGGTAGATTTTTTTGAGCTGCATATTTTGAATTGATTCTGTACGCCACATCCAGTAAAACCGCAATTTCTTCCACTTCTTTATCCAAAAATTCTGCAAGTATTTCTTATATCTGCTCTTGGGATGATTTTCCCTCTGCTTCTGGGACCCTGCGAAATCTAAGTTGTCTTTCCATGTATTTACATTCCACCAGGCCAGTCTTCCTTGCAAACCCTTAGTTTCTGTCTTGAAAGAAACGACAATTTATCCACTTCATCCTCCATTACCTTCACTTTCAACTGCGTCGTTTGTAACTCCTTCTTGACCTCATCAATACTCTTGGTTACTTCTGCCACCTCCGATTTAAGTCTCTCTTTTAAGTCTTTCGCCATATCTCTTATCATATCTTTAATCTCCTTATTTCCGTCCGCCACTTTCTTGTCCAAACTCTCCAACGCCGACTGCCACTCCTTCGACATCGTGGGGCTGGCTTTACCTCGCTCCCACGAGTCCCTCTCTTCCGCAACTCCGTGGCGTAGGTAATTTATTATTTTTAAAATTAAGTCCTTTATTTAAAACAAATTCTTCTCCAATTAAACAATTCCGGTATCCAAAATGGCGGGTGTCTTTTCTCTATGGTTTTAACTCGAAGCTTCTGCCCTTAACCTTCTCCAAGACGTCCCACTTCCGCTTGAATTGAGGTCTTGCCCTTTCCCTTTTTCAAAATGGCGCTCTTCCTTTTCCGGGTTTCCCTTAACCACCGCTTCCAGCCTGTTACTCTATTGCTTTGATGCACTTCCTGCTCTGTCTCAACCACACAGCGGTTCTCGCATTTTTTCGGGTTTCCCACAGTTCACTATCTCTCTTAGACCGCAGGTATGTAAACAATAATTACTTTCTTCACTCTAATTCTTCTAAATAAATTCTTTTTAACTCAGTCACTTTACCGGAGCTTAGCCAATAGTCCTTAACACTTAGCAATCTTTATCTTCCAAATTAATTCAATTCTTCTTACCAAATTTCTTCTTGGAAAGAGAGATAGCAATCTTTACCTTAATAGTTTGGATTGTTATGTTCAGATTGGGGAAATTGGAGGGGGCTGCCATCTGATAAGTTGTTTTAGATATTTATGTATTTATGTTTTAGTATTTTAACTCATATTTATATATGTTATATATTTTAAATGTTCATTCAGCATTTTATTGTACCCCATCCTGAGCCTGTTTGTGTGGAGGGTGGGCTAAAAATTGAATAAATAAATAAAGGCATCAGTTGTTAGTTTTATATGATGGTGTGTTGTGCTGAAAGGCTTACCCTGCAGATTTGAATTAATCAGCCACCATTGTAAAGATCTAATTACATGCTTAGGTATGGAGAACCTGTGATTGGGAGAATGTGAAGTGGCTTGGTACCTCCGCACAAACCAGTTTTGTAAAGTAAGCATGTTAAGGCATGCAAATGGTACTAAGCAGTGGATGCTGCCAAATGACCCATCAACTTCTGTATTCTCCATACAGGCTGAAAGTGATTTTTGGTGAATAATGCCACTAACGATTTGATGATTTGAGCCCTATCAAGTGGTAGGTTGGCAGTACTGTCCATGGAGTCAAGGACTGCCCCAATGTAAGTTACTCTTTGGGATGGTTCTAATTTGGATTTATTAAAATTGATAACCAATCCCAACCATAAGCAAGTGCTCACTCCTAGTGACATGTCTCTTAAGAGCTCCTCCCTCAATGAAGCTGATATAAGCTAGTCATCAAAGTATGTAAAAATAGAGCAACCCAGTTCCTTTAAGTGCACTATGATAGGAGCCTTACACTTAGTGAATACCCTGTGTACGGCAGAAAGGCCAAAGGGTAGTACCATGTACTGAAAAACCTTGTCAAGGTATTTGAAGGAGAGGTATTTTCTGTGATCCTCCCTAATGAAAATATGCATCCTTGAGATCCAGGACAGCAAACCAATCGGAGTTCAAAAAGGGCAAGACAGCTGTTAAAGAGACCATTTTGAACTTTGAGGTTTTGAGGTACCAGTTAATACCTCTCAAATTGAGAATAGATCAAAGGCCCCCATCCTTTTTAGGGACAAAGAAGAATATAGAGAAAAATCCTGGTAAAGGATCTGCATCGTGAACCTGTACAATTGCACCCTTCTGGGGAAGGCCTTGAATTTCATCTCCAAGTTCTGTCAATACATTGTTAACAGCTTCAGATGGCACTATGCAATCAGGTGGCACCACAAACTCCAATCCATTTTGCACAATGGATAATACCCAAGAGTCAGATATTATCAACTCCCACTTCGGTAGATAGGCTGAAAGCTGATCTTGAAAGGAGCAGTCAGGGCTAGAGGAGGCGGCAACAAGTCAAAATTGTTTAGAAGAACCCTGGTTATCCTTCCTCTGGTTTGTTGTTGCTGTCACTTTGGCATAGAAGGCCCATGTCTCCTGTTCTGTTGAGGAGGATGGTAAGGGCGCTGGAAACAGCCTTGATACTCTTGGCCCTGTCTGTAAGAACTGTCATAAGGTTGATAATGATGGTATTGCTGTCGTGGAAAGTACCTGGACTGATTGGTACACTGATCCGTGGGTAAGATGCCCAAAGATTTTGCTATTTGCTGGTTCTTCTTCTTTTAGGATAGTGCCTCACTGGTGCCTGAAGCAAAAAAGAAAGAACCCTCGAATGGCATCTCCTTGGCCTTTGCCTCAGGTGGTAGAACTGTTGACTGAAACCAAGAGTGACGTATTAGGATGGATCCACCTATCCCCTTTGCAGATGTTTCAACTGCATGGGGGTGGCATTCATTTGCTGCTTTGACAGTCACACAGCTTCCGTCTACAGTAGCTCAATCATAGTTTTCTTATCCTGTGGGATATGTAATTGTTGAGCTTCTCCCAGAGACAGAGCTGGTAACCCCCCATTATGATTTGGTAGTTATCAATTCTAAGGTTGAGCATGGAGACTGAGTATTGACGTCTGCCCAGAGAGTCAATTTTCTTGCCTCCTGTGTCAGGGGCACTGAATGCAACCCTGGCCGATTGCGTTGAAACTCTTCAGTCACCAAGGATGAGGGTGCTGGATGCTTCAAAAGAGAAGGCCAAGTGTCCGGCTTAATCTTATACATAGACTCTACCCGTTGGAAATTGCTGGCAACTCCACATCATATCTACTTAGGAGTTTGCCCTGAGTCACAGGCAGAGTAGTAGTCACATCCAGATTTAAGGACGTAGCCATCTGAGTCATTTGCTTGGCATAGATTCTGAGATCCTCAAACATTGACCCTGCAGATGGGATAACATTCTCATCCAGTGATAGATCTGATGTTGTCTCGGATCCAACCTCTGATGACACAGGCAACAGTTCGTCATCCTCATCTGAGTCATAGGATGCTTGCAGCTGTGTGGGCAATGGGGGAGGAAGCCATGCTCGTCCTGACGATGAAGGTCTTGGATCCAATGATTGAAAGACCCCTGGATCACCCAGCCAGTGGTAATGGTAGGGAGGGGGAATACAACAGGCGTAATGGTGCCTCTCAGCCATTAAGTGCCCTGGATCTGAGAGCCCTTAATTATCAGATCCATGATGACTCTGAATTACGGGAACTGGAATCAGAGCCAGATGGCCTCAGATCCATAAAGGGTGTCAGTTCCCTGCTTGATTCCTGCCGTATCTCGACCAGCTCTACATGCCTCCAGCTTCCACCCTAAACATACCACTCAGTCTATTGTCTACAGCCAAGCCTTACGTTACAACCGTATCTGCTCCGATGCTCTCGACCGAGACTCACACTTAAGAGATTTACAACAAGCATTTTTGAGACTACAGTACCCACCAAATGAAGTGAAGAAACAAATCAACAGGGCCAGACTAGTACCCAGAAACAGTCTGCTCCAGGACATACCTAAAGGAACTAACAACAGAACACCACTGGTTGTCACCTATAGCTCCCAGCTCAAACCCATCCAACGTATCATCAGGGAGCTACAACCCATCCTGGAAAGTGATACCTCTCTCTCAGAAGTCCTGGGTGGAAGACCTTTCCTTGCCTACAGACAGCCCCCCAATCTTAAACAACTTCTCACTTACAATCATGAATCGGCTAGCAGGGTCACCAGCACAGGTACCAGGCCCTGCAACAGACCCAGATGCCAGCTCTGCCCCTATATCTACCCAGGGAATACAATTACAGGACCCAATGGCATCAACTACACTGTCTCTGGCTCTTACAGCTGCTCATCCTCCAATCTGATATATGCCCTCATGTGCCAACAATGTCCTTCTGCTCTGTACATTGGACAAACCAGCCAACCTCTACGCAAAAGAATAAATGGACACAAATCTGACATTAGAAATGGAAACGTCCAAAAACCAGTGGGAGAACACTTCAATCTACCAGGACATTCCACCAAAGACTTAAAAGTCGCTGTGGTTCAACAGAAACCCTTCAAAAACAAAATCCAACGGGAGGCTGCTGAATTGGAATTCATATGCAAATTTGACTCTGTCAAGCTGGGACTGAATAGAGACTATGAATAGTTATCACATTATCACAGGTAACAGATTTCCTTTACAGAGGCGTGGTCTGGGGGAGCCCAGAGACGCCTGGTGTGGGCTTTGTTTGTCAATTATCTCAGCCTGAGTGCGTGTGGGCTTTCGGGGACCACAGTTCTCTTTGTCAGATGCAGCTGGCAGGGAGAGCTGTGGTTATCGAGGGCTTATACTACATAGGAATTGTATACCTTCACTGTGGCAAACTAACACGGCAAACTGACTCCACACCAAAAGGAGATGTTTACATTTACAAGCAAAGGAATGTTTTGATTGCCTTCACACTAATTGCATCCTGTCCTCTTGTGATATATGTCCCGTTCTTTCCCCTCCCCTCCTCTTCTGTATTTGACCAGTTCGGATCAGGCATCTGATGAAGAGAACTTGATTCTCGAAAGCTTATGCTACAATAAAATAAAATTGGTTAGTCTTAAAGGTGCTACTGGACTCTTTTTGATTTTGCAGCAAGTGAGGATCAGTGTCCTGTTGCTCTCCCTAAGAAATGGATTTCTCTTGAAGACGGATGCAGTGATGGGGTCTGAGGGGGAACCAAATTCATTTCCTCTGAGTCTGTGGGAAGTTGTATGGGTTGACTCTGGCTAGACACTGACTCCAACCTCGCCTTTGGGCCCAATGCTGACCTCGACTCCGATCTCAATTCAACTGTGATCGAGACGTATGCTTTGCCTTCTTAGGCTGTTTTGCAGGTGGCTCGGAAGACTGACTCGGGACCAAGGGTGCATGCGAAGCACTATGCTTTGCAGTGGTTGGGTCTAATTTTGAAAAATCTGAAGACTTTCTTAATTTTCCCAATGGAAAACTTGGGAAATTTTGGGGAGCATTAAAAAAATACAGTTGACATACAATATTGTCAAGATTTTTTTTGGTTTAAATGTAATAAATTCTGGCAACAATTAATAAGAAATAATATATTTAACAATAATACATTTTTAAAGAGTTCCATATTTTTATAAAGTTAATATCCAAAACATGCTGGTAATTCTGTGACCATGATAGTTTCAGTCTAAATGATACAGTTTCTTTTATTACAAAATTTGTTTTCTACCTTCAATTTTTATTTTTTCTTACCTTCAGAAGGCAAAAATTAAAGACGTGCTAAGAGCCAGTTTGGTGTAGTGATTAAGAGTGCGGGACTCTAATCTGGAGAGCTGGGTTTGATTCCCCACTCCTCCACGTGAAGCCAGTTGGGTGACCTTGAGCTAGTCAAAGCTCTCAGGAGTTCTCTAAGCCCCACCCACCTTACAGGGTATTTGTTGTAGGGATAATAATAACATACTTTGTAAACCGCTCTAAGTAGGCATTAAGTTGTCCTGAAGGGCAGTATATAAATCAAATGTTATTATTATTATTATATGGCCGTTTGCAACCCTTTCCCAATTACTGGGTACATTTGCAATTTTTCTTACAGAAAATGAAGATAGTTATACTTATAAATTCCACAAATAATACTACAATTTTATACTCTAATTTATAAAAAATGCATTTTTTGTTGTTTAATCAGAAACAATAGCTTAGGTTTGATAGGAAAGTATACTGTATATATTTAAATTTCTCCCCCAAAATTCTGTTTTCTTCCCTGTGGCTTCAGAACGTCTATAGACATTTTACCTATATAGATATTATCTGAGTTGTCGCATTTGTGGTGTTTGGATCCTGGCCAATTTTATCCACAAAATGTGTAGTGAACAATAGACCTTTGTTCCAGGTTTCCATCATCAAGAGATAAACAGGGAAGCCCGTTCATCACCTGGAACAGTTCTGCTGGATATTTTTTGTTTCTGGCCACTTTGCTACTCTTATTTCCACCACAGTATTCTATATATTAGGGAAAATGTGTGACGGCTACTGAACACAGTAAAGAGTCCAGCAGCACCTTTAAGACTAACCAACTTTATTGTAGTATAAGCTTTCGAGAACCACAGCTCTCTTCATCAGATGCATCTGATGAAAAGAGCTGTGGTTCTTGAAAGCTTACGCTACAATAAAGTTGATTAGTCTTAAAGGTGATACTGGACTCTTTACTATTTTGCAACTACAGACTAACACAGCTAACGCCTCTGGATCCATGCTACTGAACACAGCAGCTCATCTCTTTTCCTCTCTTCTCTGGTATCTTGCATCTAAAGGAGGCCACACAAAGCAACATCCTTCCTCTTTTAGTTTCCACACCACTGCTCCACTTGAGCCAATGAAATAATCCAGGGGGAGTAAAACATTGAGAATATGTGACATGACATTACTGAACTATTATTCTGTGTGATGGAAAAAGTTATGAAGCGTCATTTTCAGCAAAAGCCACTTAATGCAGGTTTACCTCAGCCTGGTCCAGCCTGGACAGGCAAAAAATATTAGCCTTATTCCAGTGCTGTCTTAATTTTTGGAAACTGGTACTTGTTTATCTAGAATAAAAGATGTAAAAATGACAAAAGCTGCTAGTTTTAATATACAGAAAACTGCATTCTAGAATGCAAGAGTTGTCTGGCAAAAGGTGGTTAATGAAAGTCAAGGGTGAGAACAAGCCAGTACTGCAAAAAAATTGCCGTTCTCCATACTGAGCAGAACTCCGGGGAATGGTGGCATCACCTATCAGGGCAATCTGGAAAACACACTGGCTTGTGCACTCGGCTGTATGTCAGGAAAAGTGAAACTTATCAGTTTCTTACAGATCTTGCTACTGACTGCACTACAGTTTGCTATACATTTCTACTAGTCATATGGTGGTGCACTGCACCAAAGTTTAAACATAATCTTACCTGTAGGGAGACTGGACAGATGTTGCCACAGTAGGCATGGCGGTTGCTGTTAACATTTTTGTAGCTCTGGTAACAGCATGAGTCAGTGTTGGGCCCCCAAGAGCTGAACTGGCTACCTAGGATGAAAAAATGCCTCATATTATTTTTAGAACAAAGTGGTACATCAAGGAGGACAAGTTATTCAGCACTAGGAATATGCAATAAGCCACATGTCTGCATCTAAACTTGACATGTTTGTTATTAACAAGGAAAATGTTTAATAAGCATAGTCCCCAGTTACAAGAGACAGACACTGCTTTATTTCTAGACAGCTTCTATAACTCTTCATTTTATAAGCATATTTCATTTAAGATTACATTTATATAACATAAGGCGATTTACTCACAATTATCTAAGAAAAATATAAAGCATATGAGGAAAAATATTTAAGAAATAAAGTTGACTTACTTCTAATCTTGTGTAACAATCAGCGATAAATTTCTTATGAAGTGACACCGAATCCTAGAAAAAAAAAGTAAATGGCATTAACACACAAACTAAAGCCAAACTAAACATGATGGTTATCTTGTGACTGGCACAAGTTTGCTGTTGCCATTTTAAAGTGTTTTTAAAAATGCTGTGCAGGCTTCATCTTGATTGGGCACATGGTATGGAGCTCCTCCCAACTGCACCTTTTAAAGTAAAAAAGCAGCCACAGAAGGGCCAGTACTCCATCTGCAGCTGACTCAAGACTGGAGGGGGGAGCTCCACATCATGGGTACGATCAGGATGGAGCCCATGCAGCATTTTAAAAACACTTAAAATGGTGACCATGAACCCATGCTGGCCACAAGTTTACTATCATGTTTAGTCTGGCTCTTAGTAAATTTAAACAAGGATGGCGTTGAGGGAGAGAAGGTAAACTGCTCAATAGATTTCATCATTTTCCTACATCTCATTTTATGAGCTTGGTATAGCCACCATTTTGCATACAACTATTCAGAGTTGTTACCTTTTTCAATCTGGGATTCAGATTAATATAACTGTAGCTTATTATCAACTGAATTGCTTCATTTGCTATTTCTTCATCAGGTGACTCCATTGCAATTTTCCAAATAAAGTCCATCCCTATTAATTCCAGTTTTTCTACATGCTATATAAGAAGAAAAAAATGTGGATTAGTAAGATGTTAATACAATATACCATTAAAATAGTTTTTTAAACTCGTTATTTCCTTTCTCAAATAAGATTACAAAGTAGCTTTTCTGATGGGATCACCCTCCTCTTTAAGTATGCTTATTTAAAATATTTACATTCCACCTTTCTCCTCAGACCCAATCCAACTTAATATATATAAAGGTCCAAGACCATAAAGGGCTTCAAAAGCAATAACCAGCAAATAGATAACTAGCACAACTAACTACTGAAGCAAAAGAGAGTTTGACTTGACTGAGAGTCCCATTCTAGGCACAAGCTATTCTTCACCTTTGCCCTAACTCTTGCTCTGCCAACTATTTCAATTACACAGGCTTGTATCTAGAGTTGCCAACTGCCTGGAGAAAAAGTCTCTGAACCTTTTAATAGAGGCTTAATGGGATTAATATCTAACCTGAAGGAAATGTATTCCTGAAACGGGATTAATACCGGAAACCTGTTGTTAAGATATTTTTGTTAAACACTTTGTGTATGTATTCTATACTGAATTATATTCTGTTGAAAATTGTGAATGGGCTTTTTTGCTTGGGGAAAAACAGGGTTGCACTTACCTGTAACTTTTGTTCATCGAGTGTTCTTCTGTGTAGGCACACATGGGAACTGTGAATTCGCAGGCCAGCCATGGAAACATCAAAGCTCCAAAAGGCGCAAGATGCTCGCCTGGTCTTTTCGTGTGCTTTTTGAGTGGGCGTGGCTACAAAAGACAGGGCGAGCGGATCCTTCCCTCAGTTCACTAAGCTGTCAGTGAAGGAGAAATTAGCATATTTAAAGGGCACACGGTGGGGAAAGGAGGGAGGGCTGTGTGCCTGCACAGAACACTCAATGAACAACAGTTACAGGTAGGTGCAATCCTGTTTTCATCATCGTGTCTTCTGTGCAGTCCCGCATGGGAGAGTAGCGAGTGAACTTACCCAGGAGGTGGGCGTGTTGCTCATCATCATCAAAAAGACTCTTCAGGACTGCTCTGCTGACTGCAGCATCTCTTCTGGAGTCTATGTCAATTGCATAGTGTTTAATAAAGGTGGACGGAGTCAACTAGGTGGCCACTTTGCATAAGTCAACAAGTGGAATGTTCAGACTAAATGCTGATGAAGTCGAATGGGCCCTTGTCAAATGTGCCCTGATTTCAATGGGCACGATTGTTTGGATTGTCCATAACACTCTGTAATGAGCTACATCAACCAGATGGAGATGGTTTGAGCAGTGACTTTCTGGCCTTTTTTTAGCTCCCCTGGAGGAGACAAATAGGTTCAGGTCCTTTCTGAAGGCAATAGTCCTGTCCAAGTAAAAACATAGTGCACGTTTGACATCCAGTGAGTGCAACAGTCTGTCGGCCTTTGTAGAAGGTGAAGGACAATACACTGGTAGAGTGATGTCTTGGTTGAGGTGAAAGGCAGAGACTACTTTGGAATAAACTGGAGACTGAGGCGAAGAACCACTTTGTCTGCAAACATTCTGAGGAAAGGTAGATCATACCTCAGGACTTGCAGTTCACTCACCCTCCTAGCAGATGTTACAGCCACTAAGAAGGCCGTCATAGCTGTTAGAAATTTGAAAGGACAGGTAGCTAGAGGCTCGAAAGGCTTATGCATGAGAGTTGTTAAAACCACAGACCCTACTGAGGAGTAGGTTTGAACACAGGAGGGTAAACATTAGACAAGCCTTTAATGAAAGACTTGCATTCTGGTTGGGAGAAGAGGGACCTACTAATCACCCGCTCATGATAGGCCAAGATGGCCACCAGATATACCTTCACAGAGGAGTTAGAGAGTCCCTGGTTCTTTAACAGGACCAGATAGTCTAAGACAGATGGAAAGGGAGTCAAGGAAGGGGCTAAGTCCTGTTCAAGTGCCCAAAGGGAGAAACATTTCCACTTCCCAGAGTATGACTTTCAGGTGGAAGGCTTTCTAGCTTATAAAATTATGTTTCTGACTGGGGAAGAATACTCTAATCTGGAGGGGACACTAACCAAGCTGTCAGCTTGAGAGTGTCTGTATCATGGTAAAAAGCCACGTTATCCTGAAGGAGTTGGTGACAGCGGAAACCGATACGTCCTTCCTTGTGCCATTCTGGACAGGGTGGAGAACCAAGCCTGTCTTGGTCAATAAGGGTGATTACAATAGCTGATGTCTCCCTCATCATTTTGCTGAGTGTTCAAGTCATGAGAAGAAGAGGAGGGAAGGTGTACAGCAGACTGCCTGACCAGGAAATTTATAAATCATCTTCTAGGGAGTACTTCCACTTGCTTGCTTGAGTAGTATTGGGGACACCTCTTGTTGAGTGTGGTAGCAAAGAGGTCTATAGTTGGAAACTCCCAGTTTCAGAACAAGGGTTGAAGGAATTCCATATGGATGGACCATTCGTAATTGAGATCCTTGGCCCGACTCAAGGCATCTGCCAGAGTGTTGTCCTCCCCAGCAATGTGGACGGTTGTGAGGGAAACCTGATGTTGGATTACCCATTCTCAAATCAGGGTGGATTTCTGGGAGAGGCACAGAGAGACTGTGCCACCCTGCTTGTTCAGACAATGCATGGCAGTTGTGTTGTCCGTGCATATCTGAATATTCTTGCCCTTGACAAGGTGGAGGAAGGCTTTTAGAGCAAAACGGATAGTCCTCAGTTCCAGCAGGTTGATGTGAAACTTTGACTTGTGTTGAGACCAAAGGTCATTCACCTGACTGTCTTCAGAGTAAGCCCCCCACCCCGACAGGGAAGCGGTGAATGGAGAGGTGAATGGGGCTTAAACTGAACAAGGTCCTTACCATTAGGTTCCATTTCTCATTCCACCATGACAGGGTTTTGTGAATAATCCTCAAAACTGAGAACCGCTTGTACCGGTTCTGGTAGTGCAGATGAAATACCCTGACAAACCAATTTTGCAACGGCCAGAACCGAAGCCTGGCAAATGGCACTATCAGTGTCAGAGAGGCCATAAAACCTAACAGTTTCTGGATTTCCCTTGTGCTTTGGAGTCTGAAAGAGCACACCTTGTTCAGAGTGACTTGGAACTGAGTTATACGTTCCTTGGTGGGAAAAACCTGACCTAGTGTAGAGTCCAACACTGCTCTCACAAATGTTACCTTCTATTGTGGAACCAAGGAAGACTTTTCCAAGTTGACCCTTAGACTCAATTGCTGGAGGGTTGACAGTACTAATGGGGTGTGATGAGAGATCGACTCCCTGGACTGACCTATGATAAGCCAGTCGTCCAGATAGGGAAATAGGGTGCAACCCTTTCCCCTTGAAGTGGCTGACCACTACTGCCATAACCTTGGTGAATACCCAAGGGGCAGTGGAGGGACCGAAAGAAGGACCTTGTATTGGTATCTTTCAGAACGGCACTGGAAATGAAAGTATTTTCTGTAAGAAACATGTACTGGGACATGGAAACATGCATCCTTTAGATCTCCAGTAATGAACCAACAGTGCTCTTCCAAAAGAGGTAAAACATCTTTTAATGATAATATCCTGAACTTTTTCTGAACAACAAACTTGTTTACGAAATGGAGATCTAAGATGTGGCAGGAACCCCCTGACTTTTTGTCCACCATGAAATAGTGGGAGTAGATCCCATTGGAACTGGAGGACAGAACTGGTTCTATGGCCTGTTTCAGTAGTAGGCTCTGTACTTCCTTCACCAAAAGTGCTTGAGGCAGGGTGGGATTTGACTGGGAAGAAATGTTTGGAGGAATGGATTTAAACTCTAGGGAGTAACCTTCCCGAACTACTGACAGTACCTAGAGCTCTTGGGTAATTTTCTTTCATGCAGGTAAGGGCAGGGATTGACCTACAGGGAGGGGGAAAGACGGCTTGGTGTCAAAAACTTTGTTTGGTGGAGCCGGACTGCTCTCTGGGGGAATTGGAACCATCCTTAGACTTACGAGGTAATACCTCTGTCAAGGCCGGTTGGATGGAACCATGGAAGCAGTATGTTGCTGGTTCAGAGGTAAATGTTGGTTGGGTTGAGACAGAAACCGATTGTATCTGGAGTTGTAATACGGATAGGGTCTAGGAAGGAACCGGTGCTTGTAAGGAATGGTCGAGGTAATGCCTAGGGACCTAGCAGTCACCTTATCATCCTTTATTTTCTTAAGTGCATTGTCAGTGGTAGATGAGAAAATATCATTTCCCTCGAAGGGTAGATCTTCAATCCTTAACCGATGGTGTGGGGCTAAAGCAGTGGTTCTAAGCCATGCATGCCTCCAAATCACAATGGCTGAGGCCATAACTCATATGGAGCAATCCCCAATATGTCTCCAGTGAGAATTTGTTCTTTTGAGAGCCGAAGGGCCTCACTTTGGAGTATTTCTGCAAGACATTGTTTCTCATCAGGGATGAGACTTAAGTAAGGGCCGATCTTGTCCCACAGGAACAGTTGATACCTGGATATAATAGCTTCATAATTGCCAATATGGAAATTCAGGGCCAAAGAGGCATAAACCTTTCTCCCTAGAATATCAAGCTTTCTGCTCTCTTTATCTCTGGGGGCAGAATGGCCTGCAACTCATGGAAGGCCCTTGCTTTGTAGGGTCTCTGTAACAATGGAGTTAGCAAGAGGGTGATTGAACAGAAACCCAGCCACATCTTGCTTGGTTCTATCTAGGTTATCTATCTTCTTTGAGGTCACTGGCGCGGATGCCAGAGTTGACCAAACATCTTTCGTGACATCTATCATTCCCTGCATAATTGGGAAAGCCACCGGGCCTGTTGCCTCAGGGTGGAGAACATTGAAGACTGGATCCAATGGAGCTGGTGCTGAACAAGTCACCTCAATCTCCAACAACTTTGCCATTCTGACTAGTTGTTCAGAGTAAAGGCGGAGGTCCTCAGTGGGAGAGACAGCAGAGTTTACTGTGATGCACTCAGGAGGTGATGGCTTGGATGTCAAGTTGGAACCGCAATCGGTACCATCATCGGGACGCACTGGTGGATCATCAACTCTGCAGACTCGGTGTCTTCAGGAACCGTTGGAGGAAACGAGGATGGTCTCATCTTCAAGACTGAAGAGCGAGGTGCCAGATGGTGGTAATCAATGTGCAGATAGTAGTGAGGCAGTGGGTAAAGACCCGGAGACCCTTCCATGCCGTAGGTGTAATAATGATAAGGAGTCGTGCTCGCTTCGGCAGCACATATACTAAAATTGGAACGATAAGGAGATTCATAAGGGTATGGAACCCACGGATGTCTATGACTTCTCATAACCTCCAGACATCTCAAGGGTGGTGAGAGAGTTCTCAGAACTACAGGCGGGCTGGATGCCACAGAGGCGGATAAAGCCAAGGCTGAAGACTGCTTCTTCTTCTGCAGCTTCAGAGTTGGGAGCTTTTCAGTATGCCTCGACTTCAGCTCGTCCATGGCAGCTTGAATGAAGACCGAGATGGGCTAGAATTTTTATGAACCAACTGGTTCGTATCATTGGTGCATGGAGATGTAGAAGAAACCAACTGGTTCTTATTGTTGGTACTTATATAGCTGAAATTGGGGATACTGAGGAGGCCTGTTCTGGGTGCTCCGGTCCTTTATTAGAGGCCTTCGAAACCTCAGAGTCAGATATGCCATGGATGGCTGACCCCCATAGTGCTGCTTTTAGGCGCAATGCCCTTTCATGCCTGACTTTTGGCGTGAATTGTTTGCAAATGCCACAGTGCAAGGTTTCATGTGCCTCTCCTAGGCACATTAAGCATTTATCATGCCTATCAGATTGGGCCATCTTGGAACCACACTTGAGACAGTTCTTGAAAAGAGCCTTTGAAGTTGTCATCTTCTCGCTTTCTATCTTCTTGCTCGGATTCGAAGAGGAGCTCGAAGCACATCCTCCTTTTTTTTTTGAAAGTTTTTTTATTATTTTTTAATATCTAACATAAAAAACTACAAAAGACTACAAAAGTATAAAGGGGAGGGGGGGGGAAAGGGAAGGGAGGACTGGGAGAAGGGAAAATCAACATACAAACAACGAACACTACACTACATGTCTTGTATTCCCTTCATGCTGCAATTTTCTTAAAAGTTAACTTTCTAATATGCTATCAGATTGGTAGGTCTTATACAATACAGATTATATTCAGGATCAGGACTTCTTCCCCCCCCCCCCTTACGTCTCGGTCTCAATTCTCTCTGCGCAGCTGGAGCAGCTGCGCCCGCTCTTTCCTCCCCCCACTTTCCCCTTCAGACTTCGAACTTTCTTCTTGCTGAAACTCCTGATGGTTGAACAAAAAGTCTGTCAGCTGCGCGTCCGATGTGATCTTGTAAGTTTGATCCTTATATCTGAACCAGACGCCTTCTGGAAACAGCCATTTATATTTTATATCACATTTCCTCAAGAAAGCCACAAGTCCTTTATACTTGCATCTTCTTTTACGAGCCAAAAATGGAACATCCTTCAATATTTTAACCTTATTGCCCAAATAATCCAAGTCCACATTATACGAATTGTCTAAGATGGTGTCCCGAGTCTTCTTAGATGAAAAGTCAATAATAATCTCGCGAGGCAGCTGCCGCTTCATTGCATACTTTGAAGATGTCCGCCAGACTTCCAAAATATCGCTTTTTAACTCTTCTTTAATTGCCTTTGCGAATGGCGCCAAAAGTCCAGACACCAAATCTTTTAAATTTTCACTTTGCTCTTCTTTTACATTTTGAAGACGCAATACCGTTTGGGCACGGTCCACTTGTAATCCTATTATTTGATTCTCCAAAAGCTTCACTTCCTTACTTGTTGCTTTCATGAGTACTGTGTTCTCGTGCGCAGACTGCTCTGCTCCAGTCGCTGTTTCTTTAATGGCTTTCACTTCGCTCTCCACTGAATCAACCTTTTGCCCCATTTCATTCAGTTTCGCTACAAAGGGCTGCACAGCATCGAAGACTGCTCGTCTCACCATCTCTTCCAAAGTTTCCCCCTTCCCCTGTAACGTCGCCATCACCGATTTACTCATTGCTGGGCTCTGCTTTCTCGTCGCCATCTTAGGGGGGGGGGCGCCAACTAAGTTCCGAAACTCGGTGCAGGGGAAGAAGTCTGCGCCTTTTTAGCTTCAACTCCCACCGATCCTTCGCATACGCTTAAAAATCAGAAGGGATTCGCTTACTTACAGGTCTTCACCTTAAATCTGCTTATTGCCGTTCTCCATGGCCCGGCAGCACACGAGATGCTGCGCAAGTCTGCCGGCCTCTGTTGGAGCAAGTGGGCAATTTACCCCCTGCATTACTTCCAGGGGGTTCTTCCCGCGGCGCCCCGGATCCAGGCTCCCTCCCTGGGAGTCCTGGGGGTTAACCCTCGCGGGTCAACCGCCCAGTCAGGCTGCTCAGACGGTTCCCCCCGGACCTGCGGTGAGGAGCGTCCGACATGGCCGGGAAAACGAAACCGAATCCGAAGTACATCCTCCTTCAGCGGCGGCTAAAGAAGAACTGAGGGAAGGATCTGCTCGCCCTGCCTTTTATAGCTGCACCCACTCACAAAGTGTGCGAAATGACCAGGTGAGAGTCTTTTACTTTTTGGAGCTTTAATATGTCTGTGGCTGGGCCTGAGTGTGTGCAGTTCCCATGTGGGACTGTACAGAAGACAGGACGATGAATAATGAGTTGCTATAGATACACTATCACACTATAAGATTGTTGTTCATTTGAATACTTGCTTTACTAAATAGATTGTGTTCTTTCATTATACATGGTGGTTTTGTTGTTTTGCTGACTTCACACTGTGGTCCATTGTGTTATTTACTTGTATCTAGAGTTGTCAACTGCCTGGAGAAAAAGTCTGAACCTTTTAATAGTGGTTTAATGGGATGTTAAGAAAAGCTTTAGCTGCCCATCTCTACACATTAAGCCTCTATTAAAAGGACAGGATATTATTCTGCAGACCTGCTGGCAATTGTAGTTATATGCTATCACTGAGTTCAGCCAAATTTGCAGGCTTCCTCTGATGGAAGAGACTCTTCCATCAGAGTTAAAAAGAAAGGTCCTTTTCCATCAGAGGAAGACTTGGAAGTTGGCTAAATGCAGTGATAGGATACAAAGCCTATACATCTCTCCATAGCGGAAGTGGATTCCAGATGAAATCTAGAAGTAGTCAGGCTCACTGTGATGCATCAGGCCATCATGGCGTAGACTAATAAAAAAACACCATACATATATTTCTGATTTTTGTCCTCCTACATAACAGTTGCCACAAGAAGGTTAGACAAAATTCTCTCACCTATCAATCAGAAAGATTCACCTATCATGTAATCCATCCATATTATGCCAATCAGTTCCATTATTATAGAGAATTTTGAACAGCATGTTAGCAGGAATTGCTGACAAATATTTATTACAGATTCTATAAGCTACCATATACAGAACAGAGGAGTCCTATGCAGAGTTACTTCAGTCTAAAGTCACTGACCTCAACAACTTTGGACTAGAGTAATTCTGCACAGGATTGCATAGTTATTCTCTAATGAGACCAAGTTGACACATCAGGTGGGCAAAGAGACTTCCCACAGGCCAAGCTGTCTATTTTGCTGATACATACAAGAATTTCTGGTAAATTCTCCATTCAAATTAAATTCTTAACACAATTTACCAAAATAAGACTGACTGTCAAAACTAAAATAGCTTAGATCCCCACCTCCCAATCCAGAAATTATGGTTTAGCTAGATGTCTTTCATCGTCCAACATTATCCACTTTATCTTAATGGATCCTAGATATTTTTATTATTTTAAAATAGTTTCAGAATACAAAAGCTTAAGACCATCTGTCTTCTAAACATTAAAAATAAAATAACTAAATATAAGAACAGAAAAAATGCAAATTTAACTCTGTTCTTGTTAGAATGGTATGGTTGAGAGTCCCCCCAAAAGTGTTGCGTGCCTAGAACTCAAGTAGTCAAGACAAATTCATTTATTTAGACCTAGGAGATCCAGAATCTAATCACTGCCAATCTCCACCACTATTACTACAGCCCACACTAGTTTCCCAAACAAACTTGTCAGCTGAACTATAAACCGCAAACCAGAATAAAAGAAAGTTGCTTACCATCTGGGTTCCTTGCCTTTTCAATCGATGGTCACAGAGGTTCACGTTTTCAAAAAAGGTCTTAAACAAACCAAAACCTGTTTTAAAAATTAAAATTGTAAAGAAAATCTGCTTTTTTATTTAACACAAAATATCAAAAATATGGTTTATAAAACAAATGTTGTTAGGCCAATAGGAAGGGGTCCAAAACTCATCAGCCTCTGCAATAGCCACTGTTTCAAAATACCTAACAAATATATACAGCTTTTCTTTCCAAACTTGGGGAGGGGGGGGGGGGAAGGGGACAAAAATACTTACATACCATTCATAGTAATTTCATAGGACTCTAATTTAAGAATTTTTTCTTTAAAAAGCTGCTGCTGCACATCACTCTCAAGATCATGCTGTCCTTTTGTAAACCATTCAAAACACATCTGTGAATAAAGCATGGAGCTCAGTTCACACTCTGGATTTTTATACAGAGCTTTATACTACGCTAAAATAACGAATTCACTATAGATTCTTTCAATCTTGCCCTTCCTCCAAGAAGCTCAGAATAATGTACATGGTCTGGTTCTCTCCTCTCATTTTGTCCTCATCACTGTACATTTTTAATTTAATTTAATTTATTACATTTGTATTCTGCCCTCCCTGCTTTCGCAGGCTCAGGGCGGATACTAACATTTCTTTTGTTATTACTATTATTCAAGGAAAAACGCTACAACTGTATTATCATGTAACCACAATCAATGCTCAAATCAGTTATGGCTGGACACGACAGCTTTATTTTACTACAAGCTTACTTGCACAATTCTACTTTTTTACTATTGAGTCCAGATTTCAGCCCCTGACTACCTCAATACAGAATCAATTTAATGATGAATAATAATCAGTAAAAATGGCAGATTAATGAGTAATTTCCTTGGGGGGGGGGGAGCCTGACTGAATCCCTCACTATTGTGCTAATTCAGAATGAGTTTCATGATACATTATTTAAAGTACATCAGTGCTATATAACAACAACAACAACAACGTGTTTATATATCACTCTTCTAGACAGATTAGTATCCACTAAGATTGGTGAATAAAGTCAGTGTTATTATTATCTCAACATTACAGCTGGGGAGGTGGGGCCGAGAGGAGTGGCTTACTCAAGGCTACCTGCTGAGCTCATGGCAGTAGAGAGATTTAAACTAGAGTGCTGACTTGCAGCCTAACCGACTTAACAACTATGCTCCAGTATCTATATTACTATAAAAACAACACTAATCCATTAAAACTTTACACATGAAATTTATTCCCTACTCTATTTAGAAGGATCTCACCTCTCGATCTAATTCACAAACATCTTGGCCAGTTACAAGACATTCCCAGATTTCCCGAGCACGATTCCATCCCAAGTAGAGAGTAGCTTCTTGAAGGAAAAATGCCAGAAATTTCAAGTGTGCTTCTAAGTACTGAAAAGAGAACAATTGCAATTGATTTTAATTGAGTCACTCTCAATAGGCGCTTTAAAATTTACAAAATAATTTTCTACAAGTGAGGGACCTGCAAAAACTTGCAGGGGGCATCACACCTCCCCCTACTATTTCCTCTTTCCCTTCTCTAGAATAGTAGCAAGAAGCCGGGCTTGGGTGTTATGTTATGCAAATTGGATGGAAGCAAGTTGCTTGGTGGTTGTAGCCAGGCCTAGCCCTGCTAAGTTCTCCTTCAAAGGCCAAAAAAAGCCTTGGAAAGTGCACTGCCCCCTCCCCCCAGCCTTTTACTGATGGAAAAACAGGCTTGTACATACTGTAACTAGTGTTCATCGAGTTCTTCTGTGCAGACACACATTGGGACTGCGCATGCACAGGCCTGCTAACAGAGAAACTTTTTAGCTTCTTTAGAGCTCTGGTAGGGTCATGCAGATTAACCATTTTTCCCGTCTAAAATGGACACGTGACTTTGGAGGAGCAACTCCCTCTCCCTCAGCTCTCCTGAGCCACCACAAACTGCTAATTATTTACCATTAGAGAGTTCACAGCAGGGTAGGAGGGAGGGATGTGTGTCTGCACAGAAGAACTCGATGAACACTAGTTACAGGTATGTACAACCGTTTTCATCTTTGTTCTTCTGTGCGGCCCCACATTGGGAGATTACCAAGCTACACACAATAAGGAGGTGAATCTTTCCAACTCAATTGCTGCCCTACGAATGTGAGCTACTGGCACTCCCCTCAAAAAGGCAGACGAAGATGACTGCGATCTGGTAGTGGGGCTTGATTTGTAGCGGGCATTCTACAGCCACTTGCTGATATGCTCTCTGGATTGCCAACACAATCCACCTCGATATAGTTTGGGCTAAAGCCCTTTTCCCTTTATTTGGTCCCCTAAAACATACAAAGAGGTATGTGTCTGAGTGAAACTCCTTTGTTCTAGCTAAATAAAAGGACAGTGCCCTTTTCAGATCTAAAGAATGCAGTGCTCTCTCTGCTCTAGTCTGAGGAGAAGGATAGAACATAGGTGGGATGATATTCTGGGAAACATGAAATGGTGACACCACCTCAGCTAGAAACTGCAGACTTAGGTCAAAGCACCACCCTGTCTGAATGGATTCTCAGGAAGGGAGGGTCAGCCCTGAGTGCAGAGATTTCACTCACCCTTCTTGCAGAAGTTATTGCTACCAAAAAGTATACTTTCCAGGAAAGCAACTCTAAGGAGCCTGTTGCCAAGGGTTGAAAAGGTTTCAACGTAAGTTGTGAGAGCACTAACGATAGTGACCACAGGGGAACAGGAGGTGTGACAGGTGGATGAAGGTTAAACATCCCTTTCAGGAATTTTCTAGAAGTTGGGTGAGAAAACACTGTATGTCCTTCAACCTGCTCATGGCAGGCCAAAATGACTGCCAGGTGTACCTTCAAGGAAGTCGTGGTGACTGCCAGGTGCTAGAGAACAAAACAGAGGTGCCTTTGTGTTGAACGCAGTTGCAAAAAGATCTACCTCTGGGAACCCCCACTGAGCAAACACAGCTTTGAGATAGCAGTCTTTCAGAGACCGCTCATGATTGGTATTCAGTCGTCTGCTCAGCACATCTGCTTTGGCATTCTCTGATCCAGCAATATGAATGACATGTATGGAAACTCTGTTGGCAATAGCCCTGTTCCAGATGGCCATGGCTTCTGCACAGAGGGTTAAAGATACAGTACTGTCCTGCTTGTTTAAATAGTACATTGCCGTGGTATTGTTTGTCTGGATCTGTACTTCTCTGCCCTAAAGGAAAGCTGCAAAAGAGACAAGAGCAAAGCGGATGGCTCTCAGTTCCAAAACATTAATGTGTAGAGACTGTTCTTTAATTGACCATCTACCCTGTACAGACATGGAATCATAGTGAGCACCTCATCCATAATTAGAAGCATCAGTCGTAATGACTCTCTTGCACTGTTTGGTATCAAAGGGGCACCTCTAAACATGTTAGCTTCCACTGACCACCAACATAGAGATCTAACTACTCGTCTTGGTATAGAAAATCTACAGCTAGGAGAATGTAATCTTGTGTTAAATCTCCTGACAAAACCATTTTTGCAGTGCCCGCATATTCAAGCGAGCAAAGGGTACCGCTGCAGTCATAGCCGCCATGTGACCCAGTAGTTTTTGAATATGCCACACTGACTGAAATCTGTTTTTCTGAAAACATGGCAACAAGGGATTGAATAGCCCTTGCTCTTTCAGGAGGTAGAGTAGCCCTACCACTTGTAGCATCTAAAATGGCACCAATATAAGCTACTGTTTTACATGGTTCAAGGTCCCTAATGGAGCTCTAAAGAAGTTAAAAAGTTTCTCCGTTGGCCGGTCTGCACATGCACAGCTTCAATTTGGGGCTGCACAGAAGAACAAAGATGAACTAATGCTTTCATGATTGCCTAGCAATGGCCACTGAGTTTCTAAAAGCTACAGATACTGCTTTTGTTAAGGGGGGGGGAAGGTTAAGCCCTCAATGTACTTTTTTCTGTTTTTCTGGTTTGTAGAAAGATCTGTCTTGTCAGTCTATGTCTCCAGTCTCTGGGTTTAAGTATCCACAGATTTGACCATGCTAAGAATTAGATATATTTATGTATGACTTGGGTTAACACCTTCCTCTTCAGTGAAGACATTAGATTGGATCTACTGGTAATTCTGGGGAGGTAAGGTATTTTTATTCTTGGAGCACAACTTCATGCCTCCCCACTCCTCCTGCAGTTTAAAATGTTGCTCCTGGGGAACAGGGGGCTCCAGGAACAGCATGAGCAGGGACATCAGAGCACTGCCACAGGAGGCAGGAATTGGCAGAAGTCCACAAAAATCTTTCGCAAGATCCAACACATTAATTTTTATCTAGACTTTCCTCCACTCTACTAATTTTAATAGCACATCACTACTTACCTCTCGATATATATATCGACCATCTACTAATGTTACTCCAGTCAGGCCCCCAGGACCTGCCACTGATGCAGCCAATCGGTGACATGCTATCAAACTTCCTGTCACCAATTTCACTATTTCAAAGTTTTTCTTCAAATCCTGAATAATGCTCTTGGCAAAAATGAAAAAGATATATTAAACAGAGAAACACAATTTAGGGGTTCAATATCTACATAAAAGCTTTCGTTCTTTATGCTCTGAACACGTAGCTAATGAGGGCCTAATTTTTTTCTCTGCTGCTGTCCTCACTGTCCCATTCACTGTTGTCCCAGCAGACTTCTCCTACAAAGTGCCAAGCCCTTCAAATAAAATTCAATACTTCCTCTTCAGTTAATATAGCTACTAGGGGTGTACACAGGAAAAAGATCAGTTGATTCAGTTTGGTAATACTGAACAGGGAAAAAAATTGGAATTCAGGGAATTTGAATTCATTCTCCAGTTCAGTTTTGTAATACAGAGCAAATTGGATAAAATTTGACCATTGTTTCCTATGGGAAACTCAATTCAGAAATTTCCGGTGGCTGCGCGGGGTGGGGTGGGGGTGGTCAGGGTTATTTTTGGACTAAATTTTGGCAAATTTCCAACAGAACTTCCCATAACTGTCCTCTAACGACCCCCCCAAGTTTCATAAAGATTGGACGCCAGGAGCCATTTTATGGACCCCCAAAGAAGATGCCCCCACCCACCTCTAATCTCCATTATTCCCTATGGTAAGAACTATCTAGGAGCTATCCAAGAGGCTGGGGGTTGCATTTTGCAGGCAAAATCCACTGAATTTGCAGCAGACCTACTCCTAACTGTCTTCTAATGATCCCCCCCCCCAATTTCATGAAGATTGGATCCCAGGAAGCCATTTTATGGCCCCTCAAAAAAGGTGCCCTCAAGCCACCTCCAATCTCCATTATGCCCTATGGGGAAAACCTACAACTAGCCTATATTAAAAAAAAAACATTTTTAAAAGTTCATACTTCAGAATTCTCTCAGGATACTCAAAAAGTACACCCAAACACCACTAGGTTAAGTTCACAAACTTAACCAAGCACCCCAACAAACACCTCCACCTCAGAAAAAGGACAGCCAACAACTGAACACCTGACCAAAACAAACTTCTATGCCATCAGAAAACAGAACCCAGCAAAAAGCACCAACCAAACTTCTGTAAAGAAAGCCCAATAAAAAGGGAAAACAGCCCCCACTGAACAACAACAAAACAAACACCCTGTAAGCCACACAGTTAATCACATGATTTATGTGTGGATTAAGGAGACGTTTGTCTGTTTCGTTGAGCCTACTACCTGTAGCCCTTATTGTTGTTTTTGTCCCTCAGAAGAACAAGCAACAAAATAAACAGTAAATATAACTAACTTCAAAAGCCAGAAATCACAAAAGCCCAACCAAAGCCCCACCCCGAGCAAAAAAAAAGCAGTTTTTAAAATGCAAAATAACCTCCTTCCACTCCTATCCCCCCCAGACACCGGGGCAACCCCCTCCCCACAAAGAGAGGAAAAAACCCAGAGAATCTACAACTCTCAAACCAGGCAGCAGCAATAATCCACTCCACTCACTGGGCAGTATGATCCAGTCACAGTTTAAAGCAGGCTGGAAGAGTTAGCCAACAACCAGCAGCAGCAACAAGCAAGCAGTGTCTCTTAATCTCCAGGTGAGAGCAGAATGGAGGCTGATGGAGACAAGTCTCCTAATTTAACTCCCTGCAACAGTTTTAAAAAGGCAGTCTCCTTCCTGAGAATCCCATTGGCCAGAGAAGGAGAGCTGCTGCCATGACTGGCCACTCACACTCCCTCTTCCTTCCTCCTTTCCCTTCCCTCTTCTGCCTCTGACTCACTCCCCCTCCCCCCCCCAATCTGGTTAAAAAAGGCAGGAAACAGTGTTTCTTTGCTGTTCCTTAGCGAAGTAGCATCAAGGAATAGCGCTATTGCGCTTCCCGAATTTTAAACTTGGTAAACTTAAATTCAATATTACTAACTTGATTTGGTAATGCATATTTAAGTTTGATAATACTGAATTTTACCAGATCGTGTAAAATTTGGTATTTTTGCCAAATCTGAACCCAAACTGCACATCCCTAATTGCTACGAAGCTTAAAGTAATGGCAAATATCACTTTACCACTATGAAGTTTTTTTAAAAAAGAGTCAACGTTAAAAAAAAATCTTCTCATTTAATTTGAAGATTGGATCATCATTACCAACACACAACCTGTTAGTGTTACCCACATTTCCTTTTTGATGCCTACATCACCTCTAAAAAGCCATAGAAGATGGCTACAACAATGCTCTTACCTTATCTTGTTTTTGGTAGGTTTGCTTAATAAAAGAACGTGTGATTTCATGGAGCTGACGTAAAGCTGGTACCACCCATACAAACTGAGGATTATTATGCTGGGATGACTAATAAGAGAAGTAAAAACTAGTTAAACATACATCCTCAATAAAGAAACAAAAGAAAACCTAGGAGACAAAACTCTCATTTAGCAGGTTTCAGCCAAAGGAGTGATCAATTTTGGAGAAGGAAGCAATGACTGACTCAGTGATCAGAATTTACACTGTAAACCATCCACACGAACTGTGTCTTCTCACTTCTCTTCTTTTCCTTACATTTCTATTTATTTTCTTTTCTCCTCTCTGCTTGGAAGATGAACTGGAGAACAGCAATGAGAAAGGACAGGAAAAAATTCTGTGCCATTTAAAATTTTTTAAAAGGCTAATTATGGCAGTACTTAGGGCCAAATGATACACTACCTGAGAAACTTGTGATCAGTTCTTCCATTTTAAAAAAATATTAAAGAGCTGTTGTAGGGGAGGATTTAAATCAGGACTGAGAGAAAAAGGATTTAACTCATTTCCATCCCATGCCATTTTTCTCAACAGAAGCTGTACATCTCCTGAGTTGCTATTGGGAAAACAGCACAGAGACCACCACCACTTTGATCTGGATCAGTGCCATTTGGATTAACTTGTTGTCTGTACTTTTGTGACAGAAATTCCTACTACTTTTACTATTAGCCACAAGTACATGGGGAAAAGGTATCTATACTGTATCTTCTTTTCCTATTGGGAAAAACAGCAGCTCTACTTCTATTAGGAAATTGAAGAATCTCTCTCCCTTCATGTCACAGCCCCTAGTCAAACCCTCTCTCACACATATACAACACCCCATTCTCAGCAGCATTTAAACAACTAAAAATAGTTTGAGGAGTCCATGATCTAATCATGATTATTCAGCCTTAAGAATGCACTAGTTGAGGAAAATACACATTCTGAAGACAAACCAACCCTCTTAATATCTTCTATGCACTTGATGATATAGCTTCTTTTTATTGCCTCCTTCACTGCATATGCATCACTAAGGATTGTCAAATGTTCCTCCAAAGCCTGTTGAATCAAACTGCTGGGTAATGTCGGAAGATGAGCCAAGTCCCAGAGAACCTCAAGAACCTACAAAAAGACACACACACACAGACAGAGAGAATGAGAATTACCATAATTTATTGCAGAAACTGACATCTATATTCTCTCAACAATGAAATGTATTACTCATGCCTTTCCAGTGGTTGCCTCTACACGTGATTCGCGGCCAATACGTCCTATCAAGCTCAATAGTTTCTGTCTCACTCTATCACTCTCAGATTCCCAACTCTACAGGGAGAAACAAAACATCAGCAAAATTATGAAATCATCATCAAAACACTTCACTTCAATTTGCCTGTTATAGCAATTTTACATTAGCATCACTGAAATGAGAGTGCAGATTTCAATAAAGGAATTGGAAATGGATATGAAGTAAAATTTCATTCTACTAATAAGATTCACATCCAAGTCTGCAATCCTGAATTAAAGAAAATTATAAGATTTTGACTTGAGCTTATGACAGCTAATAGTTTTGTTCAGTTCAAACAAATGTCTATGACAATGGGGAGCCTAACATGAATTGAAAACCTCAGTTATTCAGACCTGTCTGGCAGCAAGATTTGAATTACAATCGTAAATGTATAATTAGATGCTGAAGTATGATTGCCGTAAGTTTTTTTTAGCAAAATACAGGTTACAATATATTGACACTTCATAAAAGCACCACTAAAGTACTGTCGAAGGCTTTCATGGCCGGAGAACGATGGTTGTTGTGGATTTTCCGGGCTGTATAGCCATGGTCTTGGCATTGTAGTTCCTGACGTTTCGCCAGCAGCTGTGACTGGCATCTTCAGAGGTGTAGCACCTCTCAGTGTGACACTGAGAGATCTCTGTCTTTTGGTGCTACACCTCTGAAGATGCCAGCCACAGCTGCTGGCGAAACATCAGGAACTACAATGTCAAGACCACGGCTATACAGCCTGGAAAATCCACAACCACCAAACTAAAGTATGTTTGCTTTAAGTCTTCAACCTTCTCTAGAATTTCCACTAATGCTTCCCACCTAACTGATTTCCTTGCTTTTAATGCATTTCAGGGTTTTTTTTTGTAGTTGCAAATTTAGATCAGAGCAAGCCTCACCTTCTGAATAAGGATGAAGAGATGATTGAGCTGATCTGAGCTGAACTTGACAGCAGCTGCGGCAATAATTGTATGGATGTTCTCTATCACAGTTGAGGATTGTCCTGACTTTTGAGAGAGAAACAGAAAGAAGATTAGTACTTTGATGACTATGTTATTGGAAAGAAAGAACAGAACGATACTGATTTGCATTAAACACAAAGGATTGGATCCATTTCACTAACTTGGAGGAGCTTTCCTCTATTGGCAGGCATGTCACAGGATCCAACCCAACAGGTGGAATCACATGCATTCTCACTTGGGAGTTGGAATCGTATGCATTCTCACTTGGGAGTAAGCCTACTGAATTCAGTAGGACTTACTTTTCAGTACATACACAGTTCACACACAATTATGCTCCCAATGTATCAAGCAGAAATACAAGCCTTATTATACCAGAGCAGGAACAGGTAATTCATGAGAAAACAATATCCTGACAAACCAGATTGTTAAAATATTACAGAAAAATTTAGTTATTCTACCTCTTAGTTACTGAACAGGAGAAAGAGTATATTGTGAGCAGTGCTGCAACCAACTACAAATGTTTAGGACAGGTGCCACTTGCTAGGTATAACATTTAATCATTACTCATTCAAAAATACTTTCAGTTGCAAGTTTTAGGTACCCTGCAGGCAGAAGGAACAATTATAAATGTACAAGCTGGGATACACATTACAAGTCTATCACTGGATAATTCCTGAAAGGTGATTTGTTCAATTGGAAAAAGGAGTGGTTATTGTCAGAGCCTTAGAATACTCAGCAGAAACAAATGCTATGAGAACATGTCAGAAATTAGTGGTCGCATTCACTGTCCTTCAAGCACACGGAACGGAACTATCCCAGTTAAGTTACTAACATGATATGAATCAGCTCATTACAAGAGCTCAGGAACGGAATATAAAACCAAACTTTCAGCATACTGTGAATATGAAGACACAATATGGGGCATGTCCTGTCAACCATATGTCAATATGAGACATGACCTATCAACCATATTTTTGGTGCTTCATATTAAAGAGAGCAATTGTGAACTGACCTTGTTTGTGTAAAAGCAATGTGCAACAACATTTGTTTCTAAGTAGATTTGAAGTTAACATAGAAAGTTCAAAAGAAATGAAGTAATTCCTTTAAAATATTACAGACATATTCTTGTTTTAAAAGATTCTATGTAAATCAATGTAATAACGTCTTGGATTACAGAAGTCAACTGTCACAATACTGGAAAGGGTCTGCAAAGAACACTGGACTTGAACTTTGGATCAAGGACCCCGTTTTAACCTTAGCACATTTTACTCTTAGGGGGTTCCACCTCTCTCTCTCAAAAACAAAAAGACCATGGCACTAACAGTGAAGCCCACCTTTGGCAATTATATCCCCAACAGCTGAATATCCGTGATCCAGGGTAACACAACACAAAGAAACACACCGATTACAAGGACATTTTTAGGTGAGACTTATCTATGGATGCAGCTGAGAAACCCTGTCACCACAGTCTAAGTTGATGCATATTTATAAGTTTTTTACCACAAAGAATTTGAAGAGTCTACCAGTCAGTTACAAAATACAAAGGAGGGAAGGTTCTTGTGCTAACTAAATTCTTGCATCCTGGCTTCTGCACAAACTTTTGTACTCTATATATCATTAAGCACTTGTATAATCACCAACTGTTGTACAGAAAGGAGCACTAAATTTCTATTAACAAGTACTGAAACGAAGTTGAAGGAGATAGAACCGGCTGAAACCTGTGTGAAATTAGAATAAAAATGACATGTACAGAGAATGTTATTGCTTGTAGCTCCAATGAAGATTAATGTATCAAAGCAACATTAATGCAACAGTGCATCACAGACTTGATTTTAAATAGGTCTTTAAGTGCAACATCTCTTTGTGATCTTTCCTATATCACAGTCTTTGTTAGGAAGTATAATAGTGAGCTATGTCACTACTGTGAAAATAATAATGCAAGATAAGGACATCAACAAAGACTAACATGAAGATAGGGAAGCACCAAACATGTTGTCTGCTTGTGGCATCATGTATTTAATTCTGAATTTAGCCTATGTACTATCAAAAAACCTAGAGAATAGGGCCAAGCACAGATAAGCGGTGTTTTTCTAGTGACATGAGGAACAACTCTGGTTTGCAGAAAAAAATTCTAAATTAAGAGTTTGTGGAAAATACCAAGATCTTTTTGAGGGAGGGGGCTCAGCAGGGGAGGTGGAACAGGAGCCATTGCCATGAAAGACCGGCAGGAGGTTTGGGAACCACTCTCATCTGAGCCAGGGAGATGAAGGCAGGAATGCAACATGCAGGTGGAGGTGGATGAAAAGTGGGAGTTGCTGCTCCCCCACCATATGCCCCAAGCAGGTAGAGGCAGCAGTGCTGCAGGCAGAAAGGGACACATAGCCCCTCCCCCACCACCATCACCTGAACCCAGTGAACAGAGGTTATGGCACTGCAGGTTGGCAGGTGGAAGAGCAGCAGCTGTGGCCCCTCCACCCCCACGTGTACTTTTCATGATTGTATTGGCTGATTTACGGAGGAGACAGCCTAATGCCCCCCTCATTTTCTATTGACAATTTGGCAAGTATTGGATTTTTAAAGATGAATTTGAAAATTATGCTCCCCCACCCACAACTCTGTCACACAAAACAAACTCAGAGATAAGACACTGCACATTCTCACCTGTATTCTCCAAATCTTAGTCAGCTCATCTAATGATAACTTGCTGCCCAGTAGCTCAATTATTCCCTTTATACGATCACAGTATTGTGCTTGATCTATGTTACCTAGCAGAAGAGAAACAGAATATACTAGGTCTAGACATGAAGAATGTCTCATCAAGTCTTGATTTGGCAGGACACACATTCTATTTTTTTAAATGAAGAGATACAGAAAAATAAGCACCATTTGCTTTTTCAAATTTCATCATAGGAATCTTTGCAACACTGCATTTAAGCTAATGGCTCACTCAGGTAATGGACAAAAGATAATTAAATACTCTAAAAAAAGGATCATCTTTCCAGAGCTAAAGGAACACACCTGGTAGGTTGAGAATACAACAATCAGCAAACCATCAAAGCAAATTCACTTACACGTTTAGCAATAGCAGAACAAAAGGTTCTTCTATGTGCCTTCAGAGTTTTAGTTATTAAAATATTTATATCCTGCATTTTCTCATGGAGGCAGTTAAAATATCACAATTGAAAATATATATAATAAAATGGTCTGAATGTCAGACTTGACTCTGGGAGACCCAAGTTCAAACCCCCAGTCAAGAAGCTTACCAGGTGACTGTGGCTCAGTCACATGCACTCAACTTAATCTACCTCACAGGGTTGTTGTGAAATTAAGATGGAGGAGGGGAGAACGATGTAAGCCATTTGGGGTGTCCATCAGAGAGAAAGGTGGAGTATAAATTAAGTACTTTTAAAATCTTTAATGATATAAACTTTGTGCCCGCTCTAAAATTTCCAAATATATAACTTTGACTGTTTTATGGTTTTAACTGGTATCAATTATTTAATGTGTCTTAATTGTATATGGTTGTAATCCGCCCTGAGCCTGCTGGTGTGGGGAGGGTGGAATATAAATCGAATGAATAAATAAATAAATAAATAAATAAATAAATAAATAAATAAATAAATAAATGTAAGACGGTGTGATATTCACAACTCAATGAACTCAGCCAGGAATGCACAGAGGCCCAAAATCATCCACCACAGTCCCTTCTTAAATTTTATGACAGGTGCTCAAACAACTGTAGTCATAAAACAGAGATTAACAGAACAGAAATGGGATAGCCCAATGTTATCTAAGGAACTCAGAGAAAACTGTAAAGATCATGTCTTGGTACAAACTTTTGTTCATTCTATCTAGGTGTGTGCATAAGAACAAATTTGGTTGATTTGGTAATACCGAACTAGAAAAAAAATTCAGACTTCAGGAAATATCAAATTCATTCTCCAATTCATAATACAGAGCGAATTGGGTAAAATTTGGCCATTGCTTCCAATGGGAAGCTCAATTAGGAAATTTCCAGTAGCCTCGATGTATGTCTCTCTCTCTCTCTCTCTCTCTCATTCTTGGACCAAATTTCATCAAATTTGCAGGTGGCCTACTCCTAACAGTCCTCTAATGACCCAAGTTTCATGAAGATTAGACCCTGGGGGGGCCATTTTATGCCCCCCCCCAAAGAAGGTACCCCCAGCTACCTCCAATCATTATTATCTATGGTGAAAACTATGGGCGCTATTCAGGGGGAGTAGGGGCTGGCATATTGCAAGCAAAACACACCAAATTTGCAGCGGACCTACTTCTAACTGTCCTCTAATAATCCCCCCCCCCAAGTTTCATGAAGATTGAACCTCCGGGGGCCATTTTATGGCCTCCCAAAGAAAGTGCCCCTGGACACCTCCAATCTCCCTTATGCCCATGGCGGAAACCTACAATTAGCCTATGTTAAAAACACTTTTTAAAGGTTCATACTTTACAAATCTCTCAGGATACCCAAAGATATACCCAAAACTAGTTAACAAACTGAACCAAGCACCCCAACAAACACCCCCTCACAGAAGAACAACCAATAATAATTGAACTCCTGACGAAACCAAACTTCTATGCCAACAGAAAACAGAACGCAGTAAAAAACACCAACCAAACTTCTGTAAAGAAAGCCCAATAAAAGGGGAAAACAGCCCCCCAAAAGAACAAGCAAAATAAACAAGTGAATTTAATAAAATTAACAAGAACTACAAAACTCCGAACAAATTACCCACAACAGGATATAACACCCCCTCAATCAAAAGATCAAGCAGCAACATGAACAGTAAATATAACAACCTTTAAGAGCCAGAAATCAATGCTCCGGTACACAAAAGCCCAACCAGCGCCTCCACACAACAAAAAAGCAGTTTTAAAAATGCAAAATAAAAAAAACCTTTTCCTTCCCCTCCCCCATGCCTATCACTCTCAAACACCAGGCCAGCCCCCTCCCCTCAAAAAGAGGGAAAACCCAAGTGAGTCTAAGACTCTCAAACCAGGCAGCAGCCAGGAATCCTCTCCACTCACTGGGCAGCAGAATCCAGTCAAAGTCCAAAGCACTCCAGGAGAGAGAGCCAACAGTCAGCAGCAGCAACAAGCAGGCAGTCTCTCTCAATCTCCAGGCCAGAGCAAAATGGAGGCTGACTCATAATTCAGCTCCTTACAACTGTTTTAAAAAGGCACTCTCCTTCTTGAGAATCCCACTGGCCAGAGAAGGAGAACTGCTGCAGGGATTGGCCACTCATATTCCCCCTCCCTCCCCCTTCCACCTCTGACTCATTTCCCCTCCCTTCTCCCCCCTCTCATCTGGTTAAAAAAAGGTGGGAAGCAAAGAACAGCGCTGCTGTGCTTCCCAAATAAATTTAGTAAACTTAAATTCAGTATTGCCAAATTCATTCGGTAATACAGATTTAAGTTTGGTAATACTGAATTTTACCGAAACAGTTAAAATTTGGTAATTTTTACCACATACTGAACCTGAATTGCAAATCCCTAATAATACTCACTTCAAACATACAGATAGAATGTAAAATGGAAGTACTTGTACATATGCTTACCTTCCAATGCAATTGACAAGACAGAGTTTTCTACTAGCCAGTTCAATAATCTATCTGGATCTATTGCGTTCTTCACTGATTTTGATACAGTACTGTCTTCAATAAGCTTTGTTACCTAACAACAAAATCAGATACTGTGCTTACATATTAGTTGGCCACATAAAAAAGAGAAATCCAGTTATAAGAAGTGAAGAATTCAAAGTACACACTGAAGCTTATATAATGCATGAAATAGTTACTGCTTGAAGAGCCTAGATGTAAGAAAAAAACCTAAATAAAATAAAACCTAAATAAAATAAAAACAAACAAAAACAGCTGCTGTGTACATTAACTATGTCCCGTTTTCCAATACATGGTAAAATAATCTTCTACAGGAGCAGCTGTATAGATGAAGTGGAAGACGTGTCCCAGTCCAGTCCTCGGCTGAATCTTTTAAATCACTGGGAGGTTACAAGAGTCAAGGAAAAAATATTCCGAAACTCTCTATTCAGTTGGATTCTATTAACTATGATCCTATTAACAGCATCTTGTGACACCCCCCAAAGGTGATGCTGGGTATCTGTGAAACCTTAAGGACAAAATGCCACTGAGAAGAGGATATTAGGCAAAACTGACCCACCTCACTCTTCTATCAGCAGCACTGCTGGCAGAAAAGGAAAAACAAACATCAGACTTACCATAAAGGTTGTTTCTACTCTGAGGAAGGAAGGACATCTTAGCATGCATGATTCTCATCTATCAATGAAGGAGACAGGTCTTAATTCCAAACGTCCTGTCTCCAGCAGTGAAAGTCATCTTACTCTTTAGTTCTGGTGTTCCCCAAGCCACAAAACAACTTCTCCTAGAACTCGGAGAGGAAACTATAAAAAAAGGTGAATGTGCCAGGTGAATACTGCACAACTCTGAGCACAACAGATAATAAATGAGAAGACAAAGATAATTAGCATCCTGAAGTAAAATAGTAAAGAGTCCAGTAGCATCTAACCAACTTTATTGTAGCATAAGCTTTCGAGAACCAGTTTTCTTCATCCTGCATCTGACGAAGAGAACTGTGGTTCTCGAAAGCTTATGCTACAATAAAATTGGTTAGTCTTAAAGATGCTACTGGATTCTTTACTATTTTGCAACTACAGACTAACTTCTCCGCATCCTGAAGTAGGATGGGATAAGATGCCTTTCCTTCCTCAGATCATGGTAAGTCAAAGGTTCCTTTCTCGCTATAAGTTGGAGGGAATCCTAGCAAGGGATGTCCAAAAACAGTTACTCTCATTCCGGTGGAAATGGTTGACCTATTTCATCTGTACAACTAGTGTAGGACCTGTCTGCAATTAACTGATGTAAGGGTATCTAATTAAGTCAAACAATGGTATATGAAAAAATGCCCAGGTGGCAATTCTACCAATTTCTTCAACTGAGGCAGTCCCCACAAAAAATGGAACAGCTTGAGGGGCTGTGTTTCCTGCAGAACTGGAGCTAACTTTGGTAGACAAGGATGACACATTGCCTTCTCTGTTGGTCTGGAGACCTTCTACCCATCCGGGTAGGTGGAAGGATCTGAAGATTTCCTAAATGAAGCTCCTAAATGAAACCGTTCTCCTGAGGAAAAGCTGCAGCACCCTTCTCAAGTCCATCATGTTGTATCTTCTGGTGGTGTGGCATTTAATACAAGGGAAGTAGAAGAAAAAACTCTTAGATCAATTAAGATGGAATTAAACTTGAAGCAATGTAGGGTCTGTTCCCAGGACACCTTGTCCCAAGATATAAAGGCCCATCTTGATATAAGACTCCTAACTCTAAAAGATCAGCCTGCCAAAGACACAGCTGAAAGGAGGGAAGTAAACAAACAAAAACACTATAGGTCACTATAGAAATATTTTAGAAGTAAAATGGGAGAAAACTGTCTTATCGTCCACAGGAGCGTGAAACGCCAAGATCGCTGACAGGTAATCTTTGATAGATGAATTTGATAGCCCTTTATGCTTTAGTTCTAGCAAAAACTCCAAAACCTTATTTAAAGAACAGTTCACTGCATCAAATCCCTTCTTTGAGACCCATAAGGTAAATTTCCCCCATTTTATGGCATAGAACTGTCTGGTGGAATGACACCTAGCGTTTAAAAGCACTTGGGCTACACCCCCTGAGAGGGCTCCTGTGGAAGGATCAGCCAAGCAGTCAACTTCAGTTTCCCTATGTCATTGTGAAGGATCCCCCCCCACCATGACAGGAGGTCTGGTTCCTTGGGTAAATGACGGAACTGGTTCACTAGTCTCATCAGGCAGTGGAACCAGGGCTAGGGCTGTTGTGGCCAGAAGGGTGCTATTAGAATCACCATTGTGTTCTCTGCTTGAAACTTGCTGATCACTCTGGCCAACACTGGGATAGGCGGGAACGCGTAAAAAAGATGACCTGACCAGGACAGTTAGAAAGCATCTCCTAGGGATCCAAATCCTAGTCATCCCCACCCTTGAGCAAAATAAGGTCTGCCTTCCTGTTTTCTCTGGCGGTAAAGAGGTCAACATTGAAAAAAAACCCATAGATGAAAAATAGCATCTAAGTATGTATCCTTTATTGACCCCTCTTGTGGATTGTCTGCCAGCCTGCTTAGGCAATCTGCTATAACATTTTCCGTCCCTGGTATGTGTACAGCATTCAGATTGATGCCACTGCTGATCGTCCAGTTCCAAATGTCTAGCCTCTCTGCAGAGACTTCTGGATGTGGTTCCCCCCTGCTTGTTGATGTAAAACATCACTGTTGAGTTGTCTGTGAGAATTAGAACGGACTCGTTTCTTACCACACCTGAGAAAAATGTTAAGGCATTATGTACAGCTTTCAGCTCCAGAAGGTTAATATGGGATTGTCTGTCTCTCTCCTCCCATAACCCATGGGCGTACTACAATGTGCCCCCCCCCCAGCCTATATTGGAAGCATCAGTGGTGATGGACAATTCCGATTTAGAATGTCCAAATGGGATTCCTGTAGATAAATGTGAACCTTCCACCCACCATAAAGAGCGTAAGACCCTCCTAGGGATATTAAATTTCCTTTCCTGAGAATCCCTCTCAGCATGAAAGACTGAGATGAATCATAATTGCAAGTCTCGCACAGGGTACGACTGTAGTGGTCAAGGCCATAAGGCCTAACAGAGTTTGTATTCTTTTGGCTGACTGAAAGCGACAGCACAGAAAAAGCCTAATCATGCCTTTTAATTTATTCTCCCTGTCTGCAGGTAGGAAGGCCCTGTTCTCCAATCCATTGAGGACCGCACCAATAAACTGTACCCTCTTAGCAGGTGACAATTTGGATTTCTTTTGGTTAAACAATAAACCCAATTCCAAACAAGTGTATAGGGTTAACTGGACCTATCTGTTCACATCTTCCTCCGACTGTGCCATGATGAACCAGTCATCTAGGTAAGGAAAATGGTCAGTCCTTTTTCAGGCGATAACTACAGCAACATACTAAGTAAAAACCGCCGTGGCCAAATCAAAAGGCAGCACCTTATATTTGGTAGATCCTCCCATCAAACAGAAATCTCAAAAATTTTCTGTGTGACTCATGATTAGAGATGTGAAAGTACACGTCTTTCAAATTGAGTACTGCAAACCAGCAACCAGGAGGAATAAGTGTTATGACCATCTGTAAGGTAGTCATATAAAACCTGCATGTGGCAATGTATTTATTCAAATTTCTCAAATCTAGGATTGGTCTGTGTCTGCCATCCTTCTTGTCGACCAGAAAAAACCTGGAATAAAAGCCCAACTGACTCTTTTCCCAGCACCTCCTGTACTGCACCCTTCTGTAAGAGGGTGTCAAGCTCAGTCCCTAATTCAGGACAATTTTGAGAATATGATCTATTAGGAAGAGATAAACGCGGGGGAACATTTAAACTCAATTTTATAACCAGTGAAAACAATCTTCAACACCCATATGTCAGTGGTAATATTTTGCCAAAGTGTAAAGTAATTACGCAGCCTATCCCCAAACACTGGGTGTCATATATGCCTCCTGCATATCTGCCATGAATGTATATGGGCTCTGCCTCAGGTCTCTGAGAGTATGGGAAGTTCTTTATTGCTGCAATGCCAGTAGGTTATCTCACAAATGTTTACTTTCTTTTTCTTGCTCTGCTGAGCCAGTGTCCTTGACTGCCAGCTGAAACTGGCTCTAAATGTATCCTTCTTGAGAACCAAAGATAAGTTCATCTTTCTCACTGTCTACTCTAAAACAATATCTCACTCCAACACCCTCCCCCCCATTAATGGTCCTCTTTCCCAAAGGCGGGAATATCCCCTATAACTAACACTGCTAGCCCCACATACATCACTTCTGCCAATTCCACTGTCTGAGCACCTTGAACTGAATGGATCTCTAATAAAGTTACTTCAACTAGAACACCTGTGTGTAAACTGTGGAGAACTTGGGGATCAGAACTGCTTGGATGAATGAACTTGGTCTTTAGAATGCTGTGATTGGGACCCATGTCTCTGTCTCTGGTTTTGCTTCTTTTTAGGGAAGCTGCCCTGGTTGCCCTGGAACTGACGCTGGTTAGGATATGAATATCCTTGATAAGGCTGGTACTGATACGACTGTGACCTAAACTGGGACGGCCTGTATTAGCTGTGCCCGCTTTGTTGTGTGGAGGAGAGGACCCCATATGATCACGCTGTCAGTCTGTCCTTGCGTTTTTGCGACAGGTATTCATCCGTCTTTTCTGAGAAGAGAGTTTTCCCCCTGAATGGGAGATCCTCCACCTTATTACGTGTAACTGTTAGTAGTGCGGTTGCTCGAAGCCACACATATCTCCACAGGACCACAGCAGTGGCCATTGTCCTGGCCGATGTGTCGAAAAAAGCCCACCAAGTCTAAAGTGTATCCAAAATTTACTAGAACAATTTAAAGTGTCAAGTGCTCAATTTCTCATGTGCAACAACAATTCATAATCAATACATATTGTGTAATAAACTCCACAGGTAAAGACTCCAAGGTACAAGGTAAGTTAGTTCAGCAAATAGCCTTGAAATATATCCAAGGTACAAGGTAAGTCAGTTCAGCAAAAAGCCTTGAGATATAAACTTTTCTTTCTTTCTTCTTTCATTTGCAATGTGACCAGCGGATTGATAGTGATTGAATCCAGACGCCCAAAACTGGGGCCGGCTCTTTCTCACACAGATTTTCGCCCCCACGGTCTTCCTCAGGGGCATGTCAGTATTGCACTATAACAGTCACACAAATCGTAAGACATTGCACATTCCAATATACAATAAAAATATTGTTACATAACAACTTACCAGTGTCTTTTACAATTCTTTCATAGTACATGGAGAGCGATGCCGGTAGCAGCGACCTGGCGTGCTCCCTCACAGTTTGTATGGCTTTTTATGCTGACTCACTGCATACATTGTTCACAAATTAAAGGCACAGTCTTTATGCTGACTCATTGCATACATTGTTCACAAATTAAAGGCACAGTCCCCCCTTCCTGGGTCATTAGCCCAAAAAACAATTTAGCATCAGTTCATTATTAAGACCACGAGGCTTTAAACATTTTAATTCATGTATCCACCTCGCCTCCTTACGTAATAACACCTGCTGTATCTGTTGGTTGCTCCCTTTCAGTGCTACAAACAAAACTGCCACTTTGAAATCAGTTTCCTGGTGCTTCTCCTGCAGGAAATGCTGCGTAACAGGAGCCTCTACTACCTTATTCCTGATACAAGAAATATGCTCTAGAACTCGTGTCCGAAGGGGTCTAATTGTGCTCCCAACATATAGTTTCAGGCATGAGCACATCAAAAGTTCAGCAAGGCTATTTGTTGAACTGACTTACCTTGTACCTTGGAGTCTTTACCTGTGGAGTTTATTACACAATATGTATTGACTATGAATTGTTGTTGCACATGAGAAATTGAGCACTTGCCACTTTAAATTGTTCTAGTAAATTTTGGATACACTTTAGACTTGGCGGGACTTGGCAATTTAGCTAGGTCTTGCCTTTTGTTACGTATGCTGGCTGATGTGTCAGCAACATTTTGGCCTGCATTTATTTGCTGTCTGGCCAGACGTATAGCTTCCTCCTGCAGCACTTTCACCAATGACCTCTGCTCATCAGGTAGCTTGTCGAGGAAGGTAGCCACTTTGTTTCACAGGCATAGCTGGTAAGCTCCCATCATTGCTGCATAATTAGCAACCTTGATGTTCAAAGTAGCCGATGAGTAGACCTTTCGGCCTAGGGCATCAAGTTTCTTCCCCTCTTTGTTGGACAGCACAGAATATGGGCCCTGCCTCTGCTTACTTTGTAGCTCTTCAGTGACGAACAACAATGAAGGGGAATAAGCTGAGAGAGAAGGGCAAGACTCATCCTTGGTCTTATACAGCCCTTCTGCTTTCTTGGTCATGGCAGTGGCTGAAGCAGGTCTCTGGAACAGTGCTGTCATCGTTTCCACAAAACCTTTGATTACAGGGAAGGCTATGTTAGAAGTGGAACCTGAATAGAGGTGCTAGAGGATTTTATCCTTCGGCTTAGGTTCAGCTGAGGAAATGTCAATCTCCAGCACCTTGGCCATCCTGATCAGCTGTTCCGTGTATGCCCAGAAGTCCTCAGTTGGTGAAACCTCTCCTGTCTCGCCAACTGCCTCATCAGGGGAAGGTTCCAATGGGGTAGGGCTGCGATGTTACCGGTAGGGATCTGACTCCCTCTCAGACCTTAACAACTGGAAGGCCATCCGGGAGTTGGAAAAAGAATGATGTCTTCTGGGAGGTGTGGATGATGACTCCCATGATAGAACATCAGCATGGTACATCTGCCCCCAAATCGGTGGCATACCTGGGAGAGCTCGCCAGATACCTCTCCCTCTGCTATAATGGCAACCACTCGATGGGGATTGCCGAGACAGGTGCTTCCTCTGAGGGAGTTCACCCTCTTCTTCAGAAGATAGGGCAGACCAAGACTTGGATCAGGCCGAAGAAGAACTGGCATGCAGAGATGGTGTGGGAGGATGCTCCATGAGTATAACCTCCTCCTCCAAAGCATCTCTGCTCTTAGCCTGTTTGGGCTTCTCCACCAAATGCTTAGTCTTTTTGGACCACTTTCTGGGGGGTTCATCACCTGACATGCCCTGTCAGTCGGTTCTGAACGATCTTTGGCCCGGGCCAATGACGCTGTCGAATCCCTCGACTTCGAGTGATGTTTCTCCCCCGTTGGATCCAAATGGACCGGAGACTTCATATTCAAAGCTGGTGGATGGTCTTGGGTTAATTTTGAGGAAGGTACCTCGGGTGAGGCAGATGGCACACGGTTCCAAGGCGTCCGATGAACTGGGTCTTAGAAC
Organism: Eublepharis macularius; assembly: GCF_028583425.1. Taxonomy (NCBI): domain Eukaryota; kingdom Metazoa; phylum Chordata; class Lepidosauria; order Squamata; family Eublepharidae; genus Eublepharis; species Eublepharis macularius. Next base: position 83,803,714 of record NC_072794.1, on the reverse strand, counting down.
CAATGGGGCTCTAAACGCTGAGGAGGGTCCCAGATCCGATGGTGTGGCGTCTGCAGCCGAGGCTGGTTTTTTTGCTGCGGCAGCAGGAACTTCCATAGCTTTAGCCCACAAAGCCACTTTATGTCAGCTAGACCTCTCTGCACGGGCTTTTTGAGTGAAGCCCTGACAGTGTTTACAACTTTGTGTCTGGTGCCCTTCTCCAAGGCACACCAGACAGAGGGAATGACCACCCGTTTTGGTCATTTTTGTGTTGCATTTCACGCAGCGCTTGAAAAGAGCTTTATCCAACATCTTCAACACTAAGCATGAGAAACAGAGAAACAACTACTTATCTCACAAGCAAAAAGCTAGAACCTCTCTACATGGTGGCAAAAGAGGAACTGAGGGTAGCAGGGGGCGCCCCACCTTCCTAGGGGCCGTTTTGGCGGGAAAACGGCCACGCAGGCACAGTGGGAGGCGGGAGTGCCCCCTGGTGGTAGTTAGCTAGAAAAACCTCCATATTAGTAGGCCTGCACGTGCACAGTCCCATGTGGGAATGCACAGAAGACCGAAAATGAACAGTAGAGTCAGCAGTAAGGAATTCTGATGGGGATTGTTCTGACAAAAAATTGGAGCCGACATCAGAGTCGTCATCTGATTGGGTGGAAGGGTGTGTTACTTTTGGAACTGTATTGAGAACTGACAAAGATTCTGATTTTCACTTTGGTTCTGAGTAGACATGGATATATAGATCTTCCTTGTGGCAGAAATGAGGTGGGTACATTCCCAGTGAACCTTCATACTCGTAAGCATAACAGGTAGGGTGAACAATACAGTGAGTAATGGAATCAATGGCAACTTGGGTGCTGAACCAATTCCAGTTGACTGTTATTGTCATATGGAACCAAGGAATCTCTACGGATTTCCAATGGGCATACAGGAGATGGGGTTAGCAGGGGAAATAGCAGGGGATGGGTCAACGACTTCAGGAATTTCCCCTTTGGAAGGGATGGAACCAAAGTAGAATGGTGTTTTGGTCTCAGGGAAAGTGTCCTCGGAACTCTGGATGGACTCAAAGGATTCGATGTAACTGAGTTCGACAACAATTTCTTCTTTTTGTAGCCCTTTGAAGTTCAAGGCTTGTCCACACACCTGGACTTAAGTTTTGCCTTTTTAGCAGGTAGCTCCAACGGACATCAAGGTGGAACCGATGAAGAAGCATCAGGAACCAACTGGTCCTTAGCAATTGAGCCAAGAACTGAAGAGGCAGGAGAAACCAAGCAGGCTCATTCTGGAAGCTGTGGTTTTTTATCTGCAGCCATGTGATTGGAGGTGGTGGAGCCCTTCACAGCTGACTCCCAAAATGCTGCTTTGAGCCCTTTCATGGCGTGCTTTGGGTGTAAATTGCTTCTAGCCTTTGCTCAGACACAAAAGGCATTTGTTGTGTGCATCCGATTGGGCCATCTTCGTCCCACAACACTTTCTGAAGAGGGCCTCTGACACCATGGAACTGAAGACCCTGACCTGCATACAGCAGGATAGATATGAAGAGTGGAGAAAGAAGATATTCATCTTCAGTGGCTGCAAAAGAAGAATTGAGGGAGGGAGCTGTTCACCTCACCTTTTTTTAGTCACACCTGGGGGGGAAAGTATGCAAAAACGCTAGGCGAGCGCTTTGCACCTTTAGAATCTTTAGAACATCCATGGCTGGCCTGCACAAATCAAACGGGAACTGCACAGAAGAGACAATGAACAGATTCCCCTCACCCTGTCTTGGCCATGTCAACACTCAGCTTTGGCATCGTGCACTGCATCCCCCCAGCCCATGTTTCCTATCATATATCCATTACAGCACTGCAGTGGCTGTCTGAGGGGAGGGGAGTGGTTGATACCAACTTCCCACCTTAGGAGCAAAGGGAATCTATATCCTCCAGAGAGGAGAGTAAGCCATCTATGGCTGTATATGCCGTTGTTGCCTTTGCCTCTATTATGAGTGTTAAGATTGCTGTCCTCTTACTTTCCTTTTTTCTCCTCTTGAGAAGGGGAGAGAAAGGGAGAGCACTGGGTTGCTGACTGAAGAGATAGGCTCAAAAAGTAGAATTAGGAAGAAATAATTATAAATTAGCAGATAGAGGGAGTCTTTTAGAAGAGCTCCTCTGATAAAAAGAGCAGATACCACCACTGCTGGAGACAGGTAATTTGAATTAAGATCTGCTACCATGATTGTTTGACAGCAATCCCCTATGCTATGATGCTCTCCCCCTTACAGTGAAAATGAGGGCAATTTAACCTGAGCCACCACCTAACTACAGTTCCCTGTACCCCACAGTATTGTCCACAAGGGTCCCTGACTTCCAGCACTATTTTTTCATGGATTACAAGCATAGTTTGAATGGTAGGAAAAGATGAGTGCCTTATGCTCATGGTTCATAGGATCCAACTCATTTGACTTAGTTCATGAAACCCACTGTATGTAGGCTAGCAGTATGTATTTGTCACTTAGCACAGATACTTCAAAGGAAATTATAATTGTACCCTGTTACATCTCTGCATTTTTCAAGAATTTGGTGACCAAACCACCATTAGGCCATCAAGCTTGGTATGATGTATAAGTTTTTTCTAAAACTCACGTTAGAACTGCGAACGTGACCATCAACTTATCTCGAGGTGGGCTATGGCAGGGCCAGGGCTTCTGGGCAGGACCCACTGTCACTGACCCTCCCCCACCTACATATCTCCTCTACCACCTGCATGCATGTCCTTTCTTCACCCAACTGTTCACAAGGGCGCCACCTCTTGTGCTCCTGGCTATCATTGGCAGGGAACAATATGCAGGTGGCACAAGTGGTACTTCTGAAGGTCACAGCAGCAACACTCCCAAGCAGCACACACCACCCAGTGCCACTGAGGAAAGGGCATGAAAGTAGCTGTCAGCATGGGCAGTGAGACAAATTGTGAGTGAGCAGGGAAAAGATGGACAGGTGGTGAGGGTCGGGAGAGGGGATGTTGATAGGAGCAGGAAGGGAAATGTGAGCAGGGTCCTAATGGTGGGCGGAGGAGGGGAAGGGGCCCCAGAGCACTCTCTACCTAGAGTCTCTCAAAACCTGGAACCAGCCTGATAGTAAGCCAAGTCACTTAGTGCATGGAAATATCAATCCTGTTTAATTTTAAAAATCTAGTTTAATGAACTTACTTCTTTGAGTGAATTCATTTTTGCACTGAAGTGTGGTGATTTCAACATACGCAATAAGATGTCTAATCGCAGGTCATCCACCACTGTTACTAAGTCAGGCTGGAAACGCATACAAAGTAGCTTGATGGCAGATAAAAGTTCAGGGATACTGACCAGTCTCTGTGAAATATATGAATTAGGAATGCTTGGTAAAGGGTTTCATGTGAAGAATGAATTCTGATTACAGGGAAGCCACCACATAACATGATTTTCAAAGTGCCACCAAAATATACATAGAACATGGCTATAGATTGTTCTGGGAAAGCTCACATCATCACTTTCACAGTAAGTATGAACAAACTGACAATTTTTAACTTAAGTATATATCTATAACTGCTTAAAGGGTCGTGCAATTTTTGTATATCTACTGGCAAAGACAAGCAAAGGTCAACACAGAAAAGATACTGGGAGCTCTGCATTTGAAACTCCCATGCCTTTCTTCTTTGTAAATAGCAGCTAGGCAGGTGCCCACTCAGACTGGGATGGTGGTGTGTGTGTGGTGGAAATTAAGCCTTTTCCCTTTACTTTGTTTTCCCAACCTAAAATGGCCTCACAGAGCTGCTATTAGCCCCACTGAGGCAAAGATGTGTTTACTCTAGTGGGCAAATAGCAGCTTCTCAGGACTGTCACAGATCAAAAACCATGTCAGAGGAAAGAGTTAATAACATTTTCCCCTGTGATTTAAAATCAGGTCACTACAAAAATGGCAGGGGTTCCAAACTCAAAACTGTCAACATCATTGTCCAGCTTCACCCTTTTGTGACAAACTCCAGCATACATGGATAGGTATAGAGATAAATGCAAAATATCAGGAGTCAAACTAGCAAGCAAATCTTTGGACAGCTATAGCAATGAAATAATTGCATCTAGTAAAGAGGAATACAGATGTTCAACAGAACCAATGGGTAAAAAAATGAAAAAATGGACTACAGACACTGCAACTAACAAGAAAATCCTCCAATACTGAACATTCATCTATTACAGTACATGCTCTACACACTTCAGTGGTAGAGCAGGGTACGGCATAATGGCACAGGAGCAAATGAAACAAAAAAAAACATTTTATACTTAAATTGTACTGAAAATGCTGGGTTGTAGTTAGTAAACTAAGTTCTACCTTGTCTTTCAGGTCCTTTTCCTCCACATTCTGTACATATTTAATCATGTTATGAATTACTGGATCCAGCATTGGCTGTGAAAAGGGAAATCATTCAATACGTTATAGTGTAAAAAGAATTACCCAAGATCTTTAAAACCATGGACTGCTTCTCGGTTTGAGAAACAAGGAACAAACCATCAGAAACCTAGGGTAGACCCAATCAGATGGGCACAGACCACAAGGCCTTTTCAGAGCCCTCTGCACTGCAGCCTCACATTCCCACAAACTGCTACTGAAGGACAATGGGACTTAACAAATAAAATGGCAAGAAGGGCTCCAATCAGAAAGCAAATATCAGTAATTTGCCCTCTTCCTTAAGCAAAAGTACTTCCCACTCATGCACAAGGCTGTTTCGATTGCAGCTTAAAGCTAATATTCACAGTGCAATCCTAAACAGAGTTGCTCCAGTCTAAGCCCATTGAAATCAATAGGTTTAGACTGGAGTAACTTTGTTTAGGATTACACTTCCAGTTACCTAAAACAAACTGCATACAACTTTGAACAGACATATGTCAGCTTGTGGCAAGAGTATCTGAAGTAAGAAAATAACACACATTACTTAATATTTATAATTTTTAAAAATTAGGTTATGATGGCATGCCATTTTACCTGAAGTTATATCCATTTAAAAATCATGCTAACAAGATCACCAGTACATGATTTTTAAATGCAAAATACACTCATGCAACACAGTATCTTGTTTACAATAAAACTTGTTAACATACGATTAAAAACTGTAACCGCATTTATATATTCTTTAAAAAATCTAAGACACAGAACTGTTCATTACCTGCACTATTGAAGAATTGAGATACTCTGCACAAACCCCCAAAGGTTGAACCAATGAAGAAACTGCCTGGAAAAGAAAGAGGAGAGTAGGTATTTAGGACCCCACAAGGTAGACATGAAGAAGGTGCTGTATGAAAACTGGCCAATCTGACCTCTGACTTACAAGAAACATGCTATATAGAATAATGTGTTTGTGTTATGTGCCATCAACTGCCATCCGACCTATGGTTACCCTCCTCCATCCTATCATTAACAGACTTGCTCAGATCCTGCAAACTGGAGGATGTGGCTTCCTTTTTTGAGTCAAGTGATCTCATTTTAGGTCTTCCTCTTTTCCTACTGCCTTCCACTTTTCCTAGCATTATTGACTTTTCCAGAGAATATAGAATAATAGCATCTGCTAAAATCGGTCGTAAGTCCAATCGCCAGAGAGCAGATGCAACAAATGGGTGAGGTAAGTGAGCAAACCTTTTCACACTGTCAACTGAGAGTTACATTTATAGTTGAAGCAATGCTGTGTTTAGGGAAAATACGATTTCATCTAGCAGCCCCCACCCCCGTCAGGACAGAAATTCTACTTCAATTCCAACTAGAGAAGCACCAAATTACAACAAATCCTGGTGAAAGATCAACAAAACAAACAAAGAGAAGTAGAAATTCAACTTACCCCAAGTTCAATATCTTCTGAATGTAGTTTGGACTGAATTGCCAAAAACCCACCTAACTCTGCAAACTAAACAAGCACAGAAAATTAGATCATGAAAGCATTTAAGGATATATGTATACTATAGCAAGTAAAACATTATTTCCAACATAGATACATAAAAGCAGCCTGTGGTATCTCTGAAAAGGGCAAGATGCATATATAAATATTTAGGTGTAATAGGACATCATTGGAAAATTCAGCACGAAGGCATGCTGTGGCTAGTAGCTTCACCACAGCAATATGAAAGGGGAACTCACACATTAGCTCACTCACACTTGAAATGACAAGAAGAGACAGAAAAATCTCCAAAATTATATATTATTTGCTTCATTTATATCCCACCTTTCTCCCCAATAGGTACCCAAGGTGGCTCACATCATTCTCCTCTCCTGAAATCCAAATATTGTTGAAACAAACATCAAACGCCATGGAAATTAAATATCAGCAGAGTAAAGAGAGAGAGGAAAGGAAAAGAATAAAGAAGTTTGTATGAATACGAGTGTCACAATTTGCAGAACTTTATGACAGTTTTATACAAATCCTAGAGTCAAATTTTAAATACACCTGCATCTCTTAGGTCAAGGAGGAACCAGTGTACAGACACAGAGTCAATTGAAAGGGTAACTCTCGTACCCAATTGAGATCATTTTCTAACTTTATTTGTTAACATTTCATCCTTCTTCACTCTTCTCCATTTTCTACTTTACTTTGTAAACTCTTTGAGGACACAGAATGATCTACTTTTGAAACTCTGTAAAGTGCCATGTATACTGATGGCTCAGTATGAGTAAAATATTTTAACATATACTTACCCTGTTCACCAAGTCCACGAGCCATCCATGTGGTTCCTAGAAATTGAGAAATTAACAAATTAAAAACATTTTTGTACTGAAAAATACTGATATTTTAATCAGATGTATTTCATTTAGGAATCTACATCTAATTCATGCACAGACTCTTCAAATACAAAGCCAAGTGCTTGCAAAGTGACTAGATGTACTCAGCACCATCTACTTACCATCATTGCCCAATATCAATTATAATGTATTACAGCAACATTAGGTTTTGAGATTTCTGACTCAGATGCAGTTATATTTACAGACTATTACGAAGAAGTGTATTGTTAAAGACTCCTGCGCTGAAATGAAGACGCACTAGCTTAGCATAAGCAAACCCAAATTGTAAAGTCCTATGACAAAAATTATCTAGTCACTCCAAAAGTAAAGGAAATCACATCACTTTCACTCTGCCACTACCAAGATCTAAGTACAAGTTCATATAATCAACCTGTTAGGATGCAATTGCTGTAGAGTGGCCACTTTAACCACTTAACAGTAAGCCCTGGATTTTTGGTTATATATTTCTTTAAGTACCAAACTATCAGATATAGGGTAGTAGCAAAGGCTACAGGCCGGAAGATAGACCAAAAACTGTTAGGTACCCAAAGGCTCAATTCAGATACAACCAAAGCCATGATTAGTGCTAACCATAGCTTAGCACACAAACTGATGTCTGACTTTTCAAACATGCAACAGGCAAACTATGGTTTACTGCTTGTTGACCTCCTCTCAGCCTCATAAATACATTACTGAATCCGGCATAGCAGCTTTTGGAGATGGAGTATTAACCAAAACTACGGTTTTATATATTGTTGGCATAAACCATGGTTTCTCATTCTGGTTTGCTGGTTGAATGCAAACTAAGGCTTGTCAAGCTGAATATCATGCAACTCCATAATTAAACTCTCTTAATTACAGTTTGGTATTTTTTAAATCGCGCTAAAATTAAAATCACTGCACCAATTCTAGGTGGCATGTGCACACATGCATACTATACAGTCACTTAAAAAGCAACTTTTTATTATTTCATAGTAAGAGAATTGAAATGTACAGACCTTCTGAAAAGTAGAAACAGAGGAGACAGCATACATGTTTCCTTCACCAAATACTTCTGCCCAGTTTCTCTGGCACACTTTCATTCTGTTTTTGAAATGATACTCATTGTCAGGGTTAAGAGCCTGGAGCATAAAGGAACAAAACAACGGAATAGGATTAACATTTTACAAACAAACCATTTTGAATAGCTGGTGGTTTATAATGTTGTCCCTCATAGAATCACAGAGTTGGAAGGAGCTGTACAGTTTATCCAGTCCAACCACCTGCCCAATGCAGGAACAGCCTAAAGCTTCCCCAGACAAGTACTTGTCCAGCTGCTCCTTGAAGAGTGCCAATGAGGGGGAACCCACCACATCCCTAGGCAGCCGAATCTGCTGCTGAATTACTCTTAACATGAAGAAGTTTTGCCTAATGTCCAGCTAGTACTTTCCCTCTCGTAGTTTAAACCCATTGTTTCGAGTCCTATCCTGTTTCCAACAGGAATACCTCCCTTCCCTCCTCTAAGTAACAGCCTTTTAAGTACTTAAAGAGAACAATCATGTCTCCCCTCAACTGCCTCTTCTTTACCCTCCAAAGTATAAAAAGTGAAATTATTTTTTAAAAAAGACAGAAACATTAATGGACATGGGTCTCCATTGTGCAGACCAAGAAATCCACAAGGAGAAAGCCCACCCAGGGTTAAGATAGTTTTCTGTAAACTCAGAGGTATTTCCAGGACATGGGGTGTAGATGTTGCTGATCACCCTCACGGATGATCTTCGCGGACATCTGGATCAAGGCAGATCGGCACTGCTGATTTTATTAGATCTTTCAGCAGCGTTTGATATGGTCGATTATGACCTTCTGACCCACCTCCTTGCCGATGTGGGAATTCAGGGGACAGCGTTACAGTGGCTAGTCACCTTTCTCCATGACTGGGGACAGAGGGTGGCGCTGGGGGAGAAGATATCATCCCGTAGACCACTACTGTGTGGTGTGCTGCAGGGGGTGATACTCTCCCCATTATTATTTAATATCTATATGCAGCCACTCGCCCAGTTGGTGCGAAGTTTCGGACTTGGGTGTCACCAATATGCAGATAACACCCAGCTGTATCTGTTGTTGGACGGACAGCCTGGATCGGCCCCAGCTGCCCTGGAGCATGCTTTTGAAGCTGTGGCTGGATGGTTGAGGCAAAGTCGGCCAAGATTAAACCCTGCGAAGATGGAGATCCTGTACCTGAGCCGCGGAAATGTGGACTCGGGACCCCGGCTTCCTTCACTCGATGGGGTGGTGCTTACACTAGCTCCAAGAGTTAGGAACCTGGGGGTGATCCTAGATCCCTCCTTGACGATGGAGGATCAGGTCACTGCGGTTGCCAGGTCTTTTTGTTATCTTCGACAGACCAAGCAGCTCACCCCTTATCTTTCGTCCCATGACACTGGGCTTCCCCTGAACCTGATCTGGCAGTTACAGCTGGTACAGAATGCAGCAGCGTGGGTCATCACCGGAATGCCAATGCGTGCGCATATAATGCCGGTATTGAGTCAGCTGCAGTGGCTGCCAGTGGAGTACCGAATCAGGTTCAAGGTTTTGGTACTAACCTATAAAGCCCTATGCAGACTGGGACCGGCATATGTGCGGGACCGCCTCTCCCCATATGAACCCCAGAGGACTCTTGGCTCTAGTGATAAACATCTACTAAAGATCCCTGGCCCTAGGGAGGCCCGCTTGGCATCGATCAGGGCCAGGGCTTTTTCAGTCCTGGCCCCAGCCTGGTGGAATGCTCTGTCCAATGAGACCAGGCCCCGGAAAGACTTGTTAGCTTTTCGCCAGGCCTGTAAAACAGAGCTGTTCCGCCAGGCATTTGGTTGATGCGAGGCGGTGTCCCCTAGCCGGGGGAGTACAACATATGCCCTCCCTACTAGTGATACCTCCATCTCTCATATTTTCCTGCCAAAATGCTTCGAAGATGGCTAAAAAGGTGGTCGTCTAGATTATGTGCCGCTGTGTTACACACACACACACACACACACATTTTAATCTGTGTATTTAAGATGTTTTATTTTAAACTTGGTTGTAATCTGCCCTGAGCCTGCTGATGCGGGGTGGGTGGAATATAAATCGAACAAAATAAATAAATAAATAAATAAATAAATAAATAAATAAATAAATAATAATAGGCTTCCAGAAAATCCTGCTTTTTTAAAAAAATGAGAAGCGGCATTATCCTTTCAATATTAATATTATCATCACATTAAAATAAAGAGATTGAAGCTGACAGCATTTACAGTTGTTTAGTGAACTCATGATGATGTGAGATTTCAACAGGCTCATGAGCAAATTATTCTCATGATTTTTAACAGCTCATTCTCTTAACAACAATGCCAACCCAACCAAGAAAATGTTAAAGCCTTTAACTACAACTAATTAGCCATCACCATCCCAGCAATAAAAATTTACAAAACCTCACACTTTACAACCTAAGGATGTGAAGTCCAGAGTACAAACTGGAAAAATCTGCTATTAATGTGTATGGTAAATACACTACTGACGAGTTCGATGTTTTCAATATTGTGAAGTTTCACTGTATACCCAAATATGCTACTATTTTTATTGTGACTGTGAGAAGCCACTCCTTTCAGCATCAGCTCCCCAGTAGTATCATGGGGATAACAACACACTACCTTTGTTCACTGCTCTGAGTGGGGCATTAACTAGAAGAGCACTAAAAGCTATAAAATGGCTTTGATACAGTGGTGATTTCTGCCAACAAAAGGAACTCTTGTTCATGGAGTGGGACTTCTCTTACAGCCCAAAATAGGCCCTGAAAAACTATTTCTTGGGGCAGAAAACCATCAGGAATACCTTGGGGTGGGGGGGGGAGTCAGAGGTTTGCAGTGAAAGTATGGTTTGCAAGTCAATTACCATGCCAAACCAGAATGAATACACATCACATTTTCTAAATCCACTTTTACCATGATTTCTATTCTTGATTGGTGGTTGGCTGACAAACCATGGTTTCCAATTCAGATATCCTGTTAAATAATAGTTAAGCTTGATGTTTAAATGCAGTAACTGGGTGGACTGGATATATTCTAGAAGTTTTATTCATAAAAACTAACAAAAAGGAAAAGATAGAAATACAAACGTGAAGAAAAAAGAATTTTTTTTAAAAAAATGAGTTGATTTTCTCTACAACAAACACAGGTAAAATTACAGGCTTAATACTTACTCTATATTTATAAAATATAAGGCTTTTCATATCATGCAATTTCTACCCCCCCACACCTAATCATCGAATCCACAAATCATATCATCAGTTAATACCTGGGCCAAAAAATGGCCTAGATATTAACTTCAACCACTTCCTTGCCTTGAACAGCCTCAGGAAAATAATTTAAGTAATTACTATACCATAGTAAGTACAGCTAGGAGGCCAACAGGAACAGGGTCTTGCTTTACTCGCTCAGCAGCCAGATCTACCAATAGCATCAACATGTTGTAGATTCCCTCATGAATTTCAGTACCCCATTTATGAACAGCACTTGATGTCAATAGCTGCAAAGGAACACAGTGTTAAAATGGCAAGAAGAAAGTATGTTAAAAAGACAGAAGATTCAGCCTTGAGTACTGAACTACTTGTAGAGCTCTTATTTAACAACAGTTGACTTTCACATTCCATCCTGAGATCTATTAAGAACAGAAGTAACTTCATGTAGCATTTCCTCTTTTTAAGATTTTGTTTTTATAGCATATTCAGAGATATCTTCAGTAACTTCCAAAGGAGATGTGGGTTAGTGGCCCGGAGAAGAACATCTTTATCCTGGATTTTATTGTCCCATCATCTCAAAACCTTCTCCTCATCTTTATAGAATTATTCAATGCTCTAACTGTTTTTGTATTTCCATTATTCCAATAAAGGATTATTATGCTGCAAAAACACAAAAAAAAATGTCCCTGATAAGCACCGTGCAAAAGAATGATCAAACGCAGCTCTTACTATACAAACCTGAGGAGTAAAGCAACACAGAATAGGGGAATTTATCAACCACACTCATTAGTGCAACAGTGGAAACCAGTAACTGTTTAATCTTGCTAAAGGCTATCTGAAGGATATTTATTTAAAGCCATTGTACCAAACCTGAAAAACACAACGATTTAACTAATCATTATATGATCTATAGTTGGGTTAATTATCATTCTTAACCTCTATCCAGATATTCCACTTTATCCATTACAATCAGAGATAGGCACGAACTGCAAGACGAACTAAAGTTCGTCACGAACTGGGCTGGTTCGTGCTTCGCGTACCAATGGTTCACGGAAGCCCATTTTCCATGAACTTCCACGAACTGGCCTGCCAGTTCATTTGGTTCATGTAAAAGCGCAATACCCCTTTCCTTGCCGCTGCGAAGCAACATGGAAAGGGGCATTTAACCCCCCCTGATCAGCTGCTTGTTGGGGAGATCGGGGACAAGCAGCTGATCCAAGCCGGTGGGTGTGTGTGTAAAATGCCCCTTTCCCTGCTGCTGTGAAGCAGCACAGAAAGCAGCATTTAAACCCTGGATCAGCTGTTTGTCAGGGATGTCCCTGACAAGCAACTGATCCAAGCCGGTGGGGGGTGAAACGCCCCTTATTCTGACGCTGTTAAGCAGCACAGAAAGGGGCATTTAAACCCCTGGTTCAGCTGTTTGTTGGGGATATCCCCAAGAAGCAGCTGATCCAAGCTGGAGGGGGTGAAATGCCCCTTTCCATGCCGCTTTGCAGCAGCATGGAAAGGGGTATTTAAACCCCATGAACCACGAACTGGTTCACCAACTGGGGCAAGTTCCTGGTTCCTGGTTCATAAAACGGGACGAACCACACGGTTCAGTTTTTTCCCGGTTCATGCCCACCTCTAATTACAATGTCTGAGACATCTGTCAGAATTAGACAAGTTATTTTGTAGTCACACACCAGTTCTTCTCCAAATCAGAGTAGTTTAAATTGTGCTCTCCCTTCCACCCACCTTTTTAAAAGCTTCAGGCATACATCTATCCATAAATCTTCGGCAATTTTCATCAGAATCAGAAAGTCCTGATTTAAGGAGGGAGAAAAGGAAAAAGTTAGGCTGCTGCCAAGTTTTGCAAACAAGAGGACAAAATTTCACCAAATTTTGTAAGTAATCCGATGGCTACCCACAAATGTCCCATTTAGCAAGATGTTAAAAGGGATCCCCTTCTTCCCTTTTCACCAGTGGAAAAACTGGTTGGATCAGGCCCTATATTTGTAATAAAGAACGATGGGCATGTCTTCAAGAAAGGCAGTTTTAGCATTTTAATAAATGCATTTAATAAATAAGATAGCATCTTAGATCCCACCTAGTTTTCCATGGTGCAGGATTGGGTTTTTTAGGGTTTTTTTGATGATGTCTTTTTCCCACTGCTGCCCAAAATGTCACCTGAAATGCTGTTCCTAGGAGATGGGAAGGAACTGGAGGTCTGTGGTGATTGAAAATTGCCACCCCTTGCGCCTGCATAATTTTAATGCTTTAATTTTAACACTGAAGCAACATGTTTACCAACTTCCATACTCCTTATATGCAGGGAGAAGTGAAATAAATAAAACTGATAATAATCAGTGAATGACAAAGGCAGACATGATTGAATAGGGTGGGGTATGCAGAGGGGTGATGGGTGCTAATTTCTCCACAACCACTATCTCTCTGCGTACCCCACCCTATTCAATCATGTCTGCCTTTGTCATTCACTGATTATTATCATTTGGCTTCTGTAATCACTCCACTCTCCAAGATATAAGGACAGATGGACTCACATTCTAGCTGTATCTGAAGAAGTGAGCTATGGCTCATGAAAGCTCATACCCTACCACTAATTTTGTTAGTCTTACAGGTGCTATTAGACTCTTGCTCTTTTCTACTGCTACAGACAGACTAACACGGCTACCAATCCCAATAAATAAATAAAATAGCTTTTCTCACATGATAAGCACTCCCAAGGTCCCCAACCTGAGCAATTTGTGCCTGAAACCATTAGGGATGTTCTGAAATGCATGTGTGTAATAAAGAAAACAGCCTGGGAATAAGAGGAATGCCTTTCCCTCACTCCTGAGTACTTCCAGCATGTCACCATACACATGAGAGCATGACAAAAGACTCCAGGGTAAATGGCTCAGTTCCCATACAGATGTGAACCTCATCATCTTTCTCTGTAAAAGCAAAACCCATGTGTCTTTTACCGGCAGCACAGATAGCTGGAAAACAGGCTGCTTCCTGCTATATTAGCTTCCACTCTGGTTTCTCTCACCTAACCTTCTCAGCAAATTTCCTTGGCCATCCCATACCACAGTCAAACACTTTGCACACAACATCTATTCACCTTCTTCCCCAGTGTTAACCCTTAATATTCTCCCTGACCAAATAAAAATAATTATCTATATACAATTTTCAAGAAGATACCAGCTGAGCACCTAGAATATTAATGCATACACTTGCAAGGTTGCAAACTATCCATGCAATGTTACAAACATGTACTTCTGCCATCTAGTGCAATTACATCACAAGCATTTTCATATCAAAGCCTTTTCCTAAGTTAGAGTCTCTTTCGTTTTTGCTGCAATAAATTAAGTGGCTACACGTCTAAAGCAGTCTCCAGAGGGCTTCTTGAGTTTCAGGGGAGGAAATGGGCTCATCAACACTGGAAAATAAACTTTTAATTCTTCCATTGTGCTGCTTCCTCAGGCTAGTCATCTCAATGGTTTAAAAATATCCAATAAAATATTTTTCATGAGGGCTAAATCTGTGTCATTTTTCACACATTCTAAACAGAGCAGTACAGTAACTACAAAATGAAATGCTTATAAACAATTAAAAGGTAAGGAAGAAAGCAGAAAAAGAGATGGAATATAAAGGTGTATGGTACTCTACTGAAAACATAGCAGTTAAACTAAAATAAAAATCTCATTAAAACCTGCTTGACGCATTTATGATAGAAACAAGAAGCCAGCAACTATTTTAGGCCATTTCTCATCAATGGATGAAGTTAACACCATAATTTATAAGACAGGAAATAAGCATTTTCTATATGCTTCTATTTTATTTTAAGAGAGTTAACTTACCCAGCCTTGCTAGATAAGTGGATGCAATTAGACACTTGCCAAGAGACTCTTCTCGCTTATATGGGATGGACCAATGATCAGTTAATACTCTGCTCTCCAGTTCATAAAGATTTGTTGTGGGAAATTCAATACTTTCGCCAGAGCAGTTCCCATTTTCATCATTTTTCTGTAAAAAAGAAGCTACATATGAAGAGGCAACCTTTAGCATTTCAGTTACTGTTCTCAGAAGCATATTCACTCTTGAAGAGCATAGTTTCTAAAGATAAAGCAGCTAATAAACAAGTATTTCAGTTCTCAGATCAGAGGCTGTAACCTGCAGCTTTTGTGTTTTCTTCGTATTTCCACTCTGAGCAGAAAATGCAGCAGAAAATGCAAGAATGCTAGAAAAAGAGCTAGATACACTCCCTCCCATTTTATTTTCTATGGTGCTGAATCAGAAAATGTGACAAACACACATGGCAGTGATGGGACATTAGTTCAGTGGCTTACAAATTAGAATGCACCATATAAATGTTACAGAATAAAACATGTGACAATTCATATTAGTTCTGTCCCTCCCCAGCAGTAAGCACAGGAATGTAAAACAGCCTTGTAGAGAGTCAAAGGGTAGCTGCATGCCTACTGCTCAGCTTGATAACTCAGAATGTTACCCAAATAGGCAATCTCCTAATTAGTTGGGAGAATTAGCTTAAAAGAAACAAGAGAGAGGGGGTAACTGGGATTCTCCACATATGTTTACAGGGATTATTCTCTTAGAAAACTCTCAAAATAAAGCCAGACAGATGTTCAACTGGAAAGGCTTTTTTATTAAAGAAAATCCAGCTGGGTGACCTTGGGTCAGTCACAGCTTCTAGGAGTTCTCTCAGCCCCACCCACCTCACAGGGTGATTATTGTTGTGGGGATAATAATGACATACTTTGTAAACTGCCTTGAGTGGGTGTTAAGTTGTCCTGAAGGGTGGTATATAAATTGAATATTGTTGTTGTTGTTATAAAATGGCAAATGTACAGAAAACAACACAATGCGCACATACGAGGCTAGCTAAGAGAAAATTAGGGAGGAAAACAGGAGAAAACAGTTTCTTGGAAGGTGATAGTTACCAGTCTCAAAGATAGGATCCGTGGAGACAGCAGCAAAACCACCAGTGTTTCATGAGAAAGAGAAATAGATTTTGGGGCATATGGATGCATTGAAGAACACACACACACTCACTAGTGGCTAAGGAGTTCAGAAATAGGACAAAATGCTCCCTGGGGCAAGCTGACATCATTGTCCCAAAAACAATGAATAAGTTTCTCCGGAAGTGGACAATGGTGTTGAGAGAGGCTTAATGGCACTTCTTGAGGTGCTCTATAGGTGTAATTGGTACTTGATGACCCCTTGAGTATCCGATGGAAAAAAACACCAGGTTTGCTGAATAGTATTAGGTGGTGTTTAATCAAGGTGAATGAGTAGAGGAGAGTGAAGCAGAAGTGAATGAGATTAGCCAGGAGCTTCTTAGGTGCTTCATTGTTCTAAGTTATGCATCTCTCTGGGACAAGGAGAGGGTGTTTAGTCATCCAGCCACTCTGATTCTCCTTTTAAAATATTTTTTCTTTTATTTCAGGCCTGGCAGTGTCTTGCACTTATGGTATACGAAGAAGGGTGCTTATGGTTTCATATCCATAAACTGCCCCTCAGTGGGAGGAGAGGTCTGACCACTAACAAGACAACTCTCCACTATCCAACAGGACATCATTGTAACTGTCCTTCTGTCATAAGAAGAGGTGGATTTAATCTCCCTTGACATAATTTCACTTTATAATGTATTTTGTCTAATATTTAGGGTTGCCAGGTCCACCCCCCCCCTCCCTGGCGGAAGATCTGAGGCCTGGCTCCTAACCTTGAGCTTTTCCTTTTCATGTGTACACTCCTGGCTGGCATAATGATGTCACTTTCAGGAAGCGACATCATCATGTGGGTCACAGGCCACCCTGGGAGTGCTCCTGCACTTTGCAGGGGCCTGAATCAGGCTGCTGCAGAGTGCAGCAGCGCTCCTGTGCTACTCAGTGGCTCAATTCGGGCCCAAATCCGGCTGCTGCGGAGCGTAGGAGTGCTTCTGCACCCCACAGCAGCCTAATTTGGGTGGAATTTGGCCTGCATCGGCCTTCTGCAGCACATGGGAGCCAGCCACACTGCCTGGGGGCATGCCCCAGGAGGCGTGTTCCCCCCCTACTGGTCAGGTAAACAGGGGCAGAGGGTAGCGGGTGGGAGCAGGAAATCCCTTACCCCAATGGGAGATGGCATCCCTACGCATATTTCTGCTTACCAGTATTCTTTTTAATTTGTTTTAGGCCCCTTTAAGTAAGGAAATTTCACTTGTATATAGAATCTTCATTTATTCTTTTACTAAAAAGACCTTCATTTTGTATTGTTTCTTTAATTTTTCATCATCTAATGCTGGTTTGGTCCCTTTAAGAGAGGACTCTTTATTTGTATATATATTTAGCTTAGGCAACAGCTTTTAACTTCAGCCTTATCATCTATCGCACTGCATATGCTCGTGGTTTTATTGTGAGTTAATCAGGTTTGTGAGATGTTTATTCGTTATTTGTAGTTTTGTGGGTCACTATTGAACATATGTACTTTATTGTAGATTTGTATTGCGCACAGTATAATTTCAATGTAAACTTGTATTGCATACAATAAAATATTTTTGCTCATTTTGGCTGAAAACTACAAAGGACAAGGTCACAGTTTGAAGCTACAAAGCATCAGGTTACAGTCTGAAGAAGATTTCGAAACTGGATGTTAGCTGTCATTCTGTCCTGTGACTGCTGAGTTTCAGGGGAGGAAACTAGTTAAAGGGTCATTATTGATTTTACTGAGCAAAACTCAAATAAACCCTGGCCAAATTCTGAAAAAAACTGACATATTACTGAACAATTTAATTTCACCCTAGTGTTTTAAAAGTAAAACTGAGACTACATTTAAAAATTATTATCGTCCAGTCTCCATAGTTAGCTATTGCATATCTTTTTATTGAAAAAAATATTTTTATGAGATAGAATGTTTTCATTATTATACAAAATTTAAGACAAAAAAGATTCCCTGCACATCGGCAAAATTGACAGCAGCCCATACATGGGCTTTCTCTGTGGTGGCCCCCACTCAGTGGAATGGCCTGCCTCAGGAGATCAGGAGAGCCCCACTCTCCCGGCTTTCCGCAAACATTGCAAAACTGAATTATTCAAAAAGGTCTTTTACTCAGATATGAAGGCTATATCATAGGGAGCACATCTCAGATGATCCACTATTAAGTCAGGAATCACAGACCTCACCACTATGTTGTATTGGATTCCTACTAATGCTATGTCTGTGAACGTGTATCTGTTTATCCTACGGCACTGTTTATGAAAATGTTCCTGATGTTGACTGTACCAATCTCATATTGTGTAATCTGCCTTGAGTCTCAGTGAGAAAGGCGGACTATAAATGACATAAATAAATAATAATCACATACTGCAGATAATAAAACAGCAATACATTAAAATCATACATAATGTAATCATTATGAGAACAAAA
The DNA here is from genome assembly GCF_028583425.1 of Eublepharis macularius. Lineage (NCBI taxonomy): Eukaryota > Metazoa > Chordata > Lepidosauria > Squamata > Eublepharidae > Eublepharis > Eublepharis macularius. Next base: position 83,785,291 of record NC_072794.1, on the reverse strand, counting down.
CAATTACTGTAAAGTAAGACTTGTCTTTCTTTGCTTTTACTTTATCTTTGGTTTTTTTGCTGAAAAAGTTATTAATGAACTCTTTTTGTTTCTCAAGTTTTCTGCACTGTATCTGCAAGCATTTTTTCTTGACCTCTTCATCCAAAACAAAAAATCCACAAATTGCATTCACGTAAACAAACTATTCATTCTTTTTAAAAAACTGACAACTTAATGACCAGGATGAAAAAACTGACTTTTACTGATTTTATTGATAATTTTTCACCTGAGTTTTTGTGCATTTACTGCAATGTTTTCAGTGCATCACTGTTTAATATCTTTGTACACTGTTCATTGGTTTTGTGCATTATAATCATTGTCTCTGTACAACACCTTGCTTTTATGCAAATATGTAGTAATTATCAATTGTTTTATAAATATTCATAACCTCTGGTACTCTGCACAGTTTTCTCTTCTATAAGGAGAGGTGAGACAAACAGAGGTGAATATCCAGGGTAAAAAGCCAGGACAATTTCCCCCCTGCCCAAAAAACCCCTTTTTGGGAGCACAAAAAAAGAGAGAACTGTTAAATATTTTTCCTTTGGAATGAACAAACGGCTTTTAAAAATATTTCACTATGAATATGCAGAAGGAAGATTTTGTAAGAGACAGTATATAGCATTAGATAATGATACTACTGTGTATATTGCAGAATATAAATCACATCAAGGTTGTATTTATTGTTTAAGTGTGTTAAATTTGTTCACAATTGATGTTACAATGTGTGAAGAATAATTACATCTGTCCACTTGCTAAATGAGTATTTCCACTATAATAAAGGGTATCACACATGAATACAAACAGGGATACAGAAAATGCCCCGCTTAACTATAATAATGAATATGTTTATCCATAATCTGTATGCTTAGTTAATCTACATAAAAGAAGTACTTACTGCTGCAGTGGATAAGACCCTAGAGTGAAAATACTTAATTTCATAATACTGTCTTTGTAATAATCATATCCCCAACAACAAGTCCATTAAGTGTTAGGAAGAAGCCCTGTCCTCTGTGATTTCACTGGAAATTCTGCAGTTTGCGTGCAGTCTTACACTGAATAAGACACTGGTCACTGCTGCAATCAGGTATTGGCAATTCCATCCAGAGAGCCTAATTTACTGTGAAAACTTCTCTGCTATTATTTCTATATTAAGTTTTTGTCTAGTGAAACTATTGCCTCTTAAAATCATGACCAAAGGAATCTGAAATCATAGGCACAGATCTACCAGGCAAAGGTGGTCCTCCATAGAGATGGCACAGGCAGTTGTGCAAGAAAAGAGAATGGAACAAGTGGGGCCCCCAAAAAAACTGTCTGAGAAGCCATCCTATTCCCTCAATCTTTGCTTCCTTCCCTCTCCCCCCACTTCTGTCTCTCTTTCTCCCCCATCCCTACTGTCACTCCTTTTTCTTTCTGTCTCCCCCTCACACACTCTCATCCTACCTACCTCACCCCACCTCATCACTCTCTTTCTGCCTCAAGAGTAGTAACTCTCCTGCCTGCCCCACAGCTTTGCCACCTAAATGGCAGCAGCAATTCCACCACCCACCCACTTCACTGCTTTAACAGCAGTGCCAACTCCACCCCCGCCTCTCTGCAACTTTGCAGCCTTGGGTTGGGGGGTGGGTGGTTATACTTCTCCCATTTTAAAAAAAGTTTTCCGATTTTTCTGCAAACCGGGCCGGGGGGGGGGGGGGTGTCATCCAAGTTTGCAGGAAAATCTGGTTTTTTTATCCATGGCACTGATCTGTGGATTTAAGCGTCCACGTACGGGCCATACTTGGTTATTAGAATATATTGAATATATTATCTCTTTTAACAAATTTGTGAGGACTGTATCTGCTCTCCACACACTTTTGTTTAAGGTGGTGATGACGTAATCAATCACCAAGGTTTTGCTTCCCATGGAGTTATTCCAAGTTGGAAAAATCCAGAAATCAACTTGGAGTCCTAATTCCAAAAACAAAACAAAAAAAACCCCAACCCCAACCCCCAAACAAAAAACCCTCCTACTCCTGCAACCCAAGTCATAAGTTAAAGGGAGGGGAAAGCGTTCACACTATCTCCTTGTGTTTACATCGAGAACCTCAGGTATAAAAATATTCACAGAACTGGTCAAAAGAAACTCTGAAGTCTTCCACCATATACAAGATGGATGATAAAAGTTGGTCACTGTCCTAGCTTAAGATTTAGCCTTTTCAAAAAGTTCCAACTGGATGCAAACTGGTGCCAGCCACGTATTTAACAATTACCACCCCCCAGACATATACCTACTAGAAAAAGATTAAAACCCTAAAGCATTATACAAGACCAGCCATCAAACAATCCATTTTCAATCAGTGTGTGTATACTTGGACAAGACTAAAAAATCTGTGATTTGGCAATCATGGGTTCTGTTTCCCAGTTCCAGGGTATTTTTTCAATTATTACTTTCATATCCTGATCTAACAAGTACCATCCCTGAATTAAAAACAACTGAATATTTATAAAAGAATGCTTTCTCTATTTCAATGACAGCACATTAAAAATGCAGAAGCAGGAAACAATTAACTAGGAAAATATCCATAAGGAAGTACATAATGGAATATTAAATTTCCCATTTCACTGGAGTACTAGAAACATTGTGATTGCAGAATTGCACCTCAGACAATGCCAAACAGTACAGTATGAAAAGCTAAAGATCAGTAACATACAGCAACACACAAAGGAATATTTTGTGGATTGGAGCAACAAATACTATTACTTCAGGGTAACAAACCTTTAGACAAATTATACCAGGTCTCCCTAACATGGTTCCTGTAGGCACTCTGGCACCCTCTGACACCATTCTGGTGACCCCCCCCCAGTATTATTAGAAAGTAGGTGGGGCCAAGCACCATTTACTAATTTAATCTACAACAAAATGCTTTATGAGCTACTCCCATTCCACACACACTGGACTCTTATTTTTAGGCCCTGGTAACATCTAGACAAATGCAATGCACTGTATGTGGGACTGCTGTTGAAGTGTCTGGAAGCTATAGGTACAGAATACTACACCCAGAATTCTGACAGGAGTGGGTTGTAGCGACTGCATCAGTCTAGTCTTCATCCACCTACACTACCAATACAAGGTGCTGGTATTGACCTTTAAAACCTTATACTGCTCATGACCAGCGTACCTTAAGCACCTACTCCCATATGAACCCATGCAATGACTATAGTCATCTTTGGAGGTTGTTGTTATTATTATTATTATTATTAATTACATTTCTAACCCGCCCTTCCCGCAAGTGAGCTCAGGGTGTGGTACTACAGTTATAAAAACACAAGAAAACATTAAACAACAATTCATAAAACAACAGTTCCTATTATAAAATCAACAAACAGATAATGTCCTAAGATGGGGCCAATTCCAGATTCCTGCCCATCAACATACGGGGGAGGGAAGCAGATAACATAATGCAACTCATGCATGGGTCAGCTAACGAATGGGCACTACATAGCCCCGTGCTGTACCCATATGTCAGGCAGCCAGCCAGTGGGCACTGTATATCCTCACACTTAGTGGGAGACCGGTGGGAGGCTCAGTAGGGATCTCATGCTGGCCTCAACCATATGCCTGGTGGAACATCTCCATCTTACTGGCCCACCAAAACAATAGAAGATCCTGACGGGCCCGGGTGTCCTCAGACAGAGAGTTTCACCAGGTTGGGGCCAGGACTGAAAAGGCCCTGGCCCTGGTAGAGGCCAACCGATCCTCCCTGGGGCCAGGGACCACCAGCAATGTTTTACAGCTGATCAGAGCGTTGTTCGGGGCACGTACAAGGAGAGGCGGTCCCTCAGGTATGCTGGTCCCAGTCCGTTCTAGTTCAGAAACCCTCACCATCTAAGGCTAGACAGGTGGCAACCCAAGAAAGGGGCTTCTTGGTCATGGCACCAAAACTATGGAACTGCCTCCACAGAGAGATTAGTATGTTTCTTTCTATCATAGTCTTTTGCCAGCAGGTGAAGACTTTTCTCTTGTCATTCCCTCACTGACCTGCTTTTCCATTCATGAGCCAGTGTTTAGTTTTAAATTGTTTTATATACGTATTTTAAAGGTTGTTTTAATGCTTTTATTGCTTGTCACAGGCACCCTAAGCTAGGTATAAAGGCAGATTATAAATGATTTAAATTAAATTTTAAAAATGCTACAGATGCAGTGACAAGTACTTAGAGTCTATGGGAAAAGACAGAAGATCTAGTAATCATCACATGGCTGAAAACTTAAAAATATGCCTATTTGAGGAAGTCTCAAGAGCTGTAAACCACTGCCGCTTAATAGTGGGTGTAATTATCCCATTTCTGGAAATAATTAGACACAAGATGGAAGCAGTATCCGCATGTTTTGAGGCAGAAGGCAAGTGTTTATTTAAGTATTTTTATCCCACAAGCCATGGAACAAGAGCCTTTTGGGTCTTCCCATCCAAGTCTTACCACAGGTTTAAGTTTCAAGGCAAAAGGGAAGACGCTCAACCTAGAATTTATTCATCTCGCTCAGATATTCCCTAATTCCTCCCTCATGTACACTGCTGTAGCTTTCAGACTCATATCAAACACAAAAAATCAGAGTGTTCTACTGGAATCTCATCTTCAGTAATCAATTCCTCAGGGATAGGTTAACATGGCAGTGCCCTCTCTTAAGGTGGTACAGTTGGCTGCAGCCATATCATGTGTCTTTTCTATAGCACTACTGTAGAATGAGCTTCTTCTGAAGATCTGTAGAATCCCATCACTACTGACTTTAATAAGGGCCATGCTATTCCAGAGAGTGTTTTTAAAAAATTTTTTCCAGGCTGTTCTTTATGTTTTGGTCCTGATGGGTTTGAGGTAGGATGTTTTAACCGACTTGTTGGTTGCTATGACCTGATTAGTTTTGTGTAGTTGTTTAAAAAAAATTAATCTTATTAGCCACCTCATGATTCTAGGAGGCAAGGCAAGATATAATTATTTTAGATGAACAGTATCAAGTTTTGCATTGTTTTTCTTGCAAGACTCTTTCAAACCTAACCCTTCAGAAAGGAATGTTTATGAAGAAAGCCTGACCAAAGCATTGCAAAGCCATCTCTGAGTTTGAAAGACTTGGCTTTCAGTTCAGGAGGACTGAAAGATGAGAGTCAAGTCAATGCTGCAGTTGAAATGCAGCTGCAGACGTACCTCCATCATCCTGGGGTCTGGAGGTTTAACATACCAGCTCATTATTGGCAAGCAAACAGGTACTATGCATTTAGAATGTGGCCATATCTCATTTGTCTTGCCCTACCTCTTTAGAGAAGATGTTCTGCATAACTAGATCAATTATTAATACCAAGATAACTCATTTTTAACAGTGCAACACTGAGATGCTCTTTCATCTGCAGCAAAAGGAAAGGTTTGCTGAAAGATTCTGGGTTCAATCATATGAATCTTTCCAACTAATACTGGAGCCTTTTTGCAGTGTGAGGAGTCCTTCTCCTTCAGTGGAATATTTCGCTTACAATGCAGAAGTGCTCTACCATTAATGGAACAAGTTCAGAGGATCCAAAAATTCTTGAAACTGCCCTCTTCTCACTTGTTTTGATGAATGAGCCTGATTAAGAGGCATTCTAGGAGGGAATATACAAAGACTAAATGTTTCCAGAACAATGACACAATGTCAACACCAAAAAGTACAAAACTGAAGTTTTTATTTTATTTTAAAAAGGGAACTTGATTGCTTTCCTGTTAAGGCAGGCCTATTATTCTGGTTTGTGTATGTGTGATGTCAAGTTGCAATCAACTTATGGTGACCCCAGCAAGGGACTGTCAAGGCAAGTGAGAAGCAGAGGTGGTCTTTCAATGCAGTCTTCCTTGGCGGTCGCCCATCCAAGTACTGACCCTGCTTAGCTTATGAGATCTGACAAGACCAGGCTACACCATGCTGCCTTCCCTCTATTATTCTGGTTTAAATCTATATAAATATGGAAAATAAATATGCTTCTAGTTAGGAATTAAATATATGGTCTTGTACTTAAGGATCTCAAAGACAACTCTTTCATGGCCCTGATTGGTTTAGTTCCTGGACAACCCTTTTTTTTTTTCCTGCAAGGAAACAAAAACACATTAGCAAATGGATAACTGAATGGTCCACATATAATTCAATATTTTACATAATTTAACACACAAGCTTATAGTGTACATTCATTAACGTCAAACACAGTTAATTGTTGATGGTTTTCGGGGAAATTTTTATACATACAGAGCTCAACAAATTCCAGGTGCCAGGTTGCCATAACACCTCGAAATTTCATTGTGGTATCTTGTATTTTCAACAATGATTTTATAGTAGCATGTCATGGCAATCCTTAGCAGAAGTACAAAGCTTATCACTTCACATCAGAATGTTTTGTTTTATGACATAAAGATATATGTGTATGAAGTTCTTAGAGCTTTTTAAAGCAAATGAATTTATGGTAAATTAGATTAGGGTTAAAGGTTAAAATTTTGCTGTGATGACAACCAAAGTTACCCTTATATGTCTTTCTATAATACAATATTTTTGTCATAGCTTGAATTGCACTTTGAGAAACTGTTAATAGCTTAGGCTTATGCTTTGTGAAGAAAATATGATAATCAAAATACAACACTTGACGGATGAAAAAAAGAGCCTGGCCCCCAAATATGGGGACTAGCTCTTAGAACCAAAGACCAATTGTCAATGCCTGTTCATATATGTATTATAAAGTTAATTTTAGCTTAGTTAATTTGATTGTATATGTAGAGTTACAATTTGCATACTTTTACACTATTTTATTCTTTCTTGTACTTATGAGCTATGAAATAATACAATTTGTTTTGTGGAATAGACGTGAGATTTTAAATCCCAGCAAACGGAAATAAAGTAAGGTAGTAAAGAGCTTAACAAAGGTGTGATGACTTACATAAGGAATATATTTTCATCAACATAAACACAATGGTGTACTTTATATTCACTTAGTTATATAAAAGTTACCAAGTTTCCTATATCTTTGTAATCTACTCATACTTGAACGTGAGCTTCAGTTTAGGTTTGATTGCAAATAAACACATGACATGACACACCTTAATTCTGGAACAATGTAGTTGGTACTTACTTGCGAGTATGTTTGTGATCCCCTGGAGGTGAGGTCAAGCAACAGTTGCCTCCAGAAACCAAGCCACAATCCAGAATTTCTCACAGTATACAGCTGTCTGCTCTCTTGTTGCTGAAAACAGTGTAGCACTAATCTGTAACTGTTGTTCACTGAGTATCTTTTGTGCAGGCACACATAGGACTGCGTGTGCGCAGGCCAACTCTTGGAAAGAGATTCTATAGCTCCATACCTATAAGAGGCACTCTGAATGCCTCAACACGCATGCACAGAGCCTTCCTGCTGAAATCGCGGTGTTGATCGGAGTGCTCCCCCCTCCCTCAGTTCTGCCGAGCCACTGCAAGCCTAGAAGCAAGAAACTTTTCTCACAGAGGGGCAGAAAGGAGGGAATGTGTGCCTCCACAGAAGATACTCGACAAACAACAGTTACAGGTAGGTGCAACACTGTTTTCGTTGTCGTCCTTCTGTGCAGTCCCATATGGGAAAGTAACAAGCTACTCACGAGTGGAAGGTGGGTGTGAGATTTATGCGAACAGTGAGTGAAGCACTGCCGTTCCAATAGCTGCATTGGTCCTGGAGATTGTGTCGACCGAGTAATGTCATATGAAGGTGTCTGCTGATCCCCAGGATGCAGCCTGATAGATGTCTCGAAGGGGAGTTCCTCTTAGGAATGCGACTGAAGAAGTCTGAGCTCTGGTGGAGTGTGCTCTGACTGTCACAGGGCAGGGTGTCCCTGCTGAGCAATAGCATCTTCTAATTGCTGCAACAATCCACCTGGAAAGAGACTGGTTAGAGACAATGAGGCCCTTACATGGGCCACAGTAACAAATAAAGAGTGCTTGTGACTTCCTAAAATGTCTTGTTCTTTGCAGATAGTACAACAGTGCCATTCTGGCATCCAGGGTGTGTAGTGCTCACTCAGAGTCTGAGGCAGGATTAGAGAAAAAACACTGGGAGTATGACCTTTTGTTGTAGGTGCAACTTAGAGACCACCTTGGGGAGAAATTGAAGGCTGGGGTATGTGGAAAAATTGGAGAAACGGAGGTCCACCCTCAAGCCACCCAACTTGCCCACCCTTCTAAAGGATGTAATGGCTAGTAAGAAGGCTACCTTCCAAGACAGTAGACTAATAGGGCAGTGTGCCATGGGCTCAAATGGCAGTAACATTAACTGAGCTAGGACTAAGGCTAAATTCCATTGACGTACTGGTGCTGTCTGAGGGGGAAAGGTGTTAAATGCCCCCTTAAGGAATTGCCGTGATGCATAGTAAGAGAAAACCGTCTTACCATCTATGATATCATGAAAACTTATTGCTGCTATGTGTACCTTAACGGAGGATGTAGATAAACCCCTTTGTAACAATGAGAGGAGGTATTCAAAAATAATGGTGTAAGTGGGCACATGAAAGAGGAATGTCTCCTATCAGTCACCTATTTAAGAAATTTATCCCATTGTAAGCAGCCCTAGTAGAGCGTTTGCAAGTGTTCAACAGGATTGAAGTCGCTTCCTTGGAGAAAGGGATCCTTCGAAAGAGGAACCATGCTGACAGACTCAAGGTGGTTGGGTCGTGGTGATACACCCTCCCTCTCTGTAGAAGGTCTGGTTCCTGTGGTAGCCTGATAACATGGCCACTTCCCAAAGAGTGGGAAACCAGTCCCGGAGGGCCAGAATGGGGCAGTTAGGATACACTGTGTTTTGAAGAAAGCTGTTCTGCACAAAACCCTTGGAAGCAGAAGTATAGTAGGGGAAACATAGTAAAGACCTCTGCCCCAGGGAATCTGGAATGCATCCCCTATGGAGTTCAGATCCTACCCTACTAGGGAGCAAAAAGTCCTGGCTTTCATGTTGCTGGACTCTGCAAATAGGTCAACATCTGGGAAGCCCCACTGGTGGAATGTGGGATGAATGTATTTGTCACTGATTGACCATTCATGGTGAAGGCAAAATAAACAGCTGAGTGAGTCTGCCCTGACATTTGTGGTACCAGCGATATGTATAGCCTGAGGGTAGATGTTGTTTTCTATCACCCACATCCAGATCTTTGTCGCCTTGGCACACAGAGTGAGTGTTCCTCCCTGTTTATTCAAGTAAAAGAGTGTCATGGTGTTGTCAGTGTGTGCACCTGAACCTTCTTGTTGCATAGTAAACCTGCAAAAGAAACAATGGAGTAACGGATCGCCCTTAATTCCAGTAAACTGATGTGTAACCCAGACTCACCAGTAGACCATGTACCCTGAGTGGAGAGATCCAGGCAATGAGCCCCCCACTTCTCTAAGGAAGCATCTGTAGCGATTGAAATTTCAGGATGCTGTATGCCAAATGGTATCACCTTGAGAAGATTATCCTGTAGGGACCACAACTGTACGGAACGAACAATAGCCCTAGGGATCGATAGATTCTTTCAGGAGAGTCTCTCAAACGGTCAAACGAACCAGTTCTGCAATGGTCTCATAAAGAGCCTGGCAAAAGGGACTACACAAGTAGTTGCAGCCACTAGTCCTAACAGTCTCTGGATGGACTTAGCCGACTGGAAATGATTAGATTGGAACTTTCTTGCTAGAATCTGCTAGAATATGGCTCTATCCAAAGGAAGGCCCTACCATCCAAAGCATCTAACCTAGCTCCAATAAAAAGTATATCCTGAGAAGGGGTTAGAGAAGATTTCTTCTAATTGACTAACAGTCCTAAGGCTGATACCGTCTGGAGTGTTAAATGCACATAATTGGCCAGATGATCCCTTGACTGAGAAACTAAGAGCCAATCGTTAAGGTGGCATCCTTTGGCCCTGAGAAATGCCTCCACAGCAGCCATTCACTTCATGAAGACTCTAGGGCTGAGGACAACTCAAAGGAGAGGGAAGTAAATTCAAAAATGTGTGTGAGATATAAGAACCTCAAATATCTCCTGTACTGAGGGTGGATGCTTATATGAAAATAAGCATCTTTAAGATCTACAGCTGCAAACCAAGAATACGGTTGTAGGAACTGAATAACAGTGGACAATAGAGATGAACACGAACCAGAAAAAAATGAACCATGCATTTCGTGGTTCATCACGTTTCATGAACCACGAACTTTCACGAACCTGCCCCGATTCATGAACCAGCTGGGTTTTGGTTCACGAAAATGTCACTTCTGGGCCAGCAAATCACCACTTCCGGGTCAGCAGAAGGTCACTTCTGGGTCAGCAGAAGGCCTGCAGAGAGCCCAACCCCTGTTGCCTAGGAAACTGATTGATACGAACCAAACGAACCAACCTAAAGTTCATGGTGGTTCATCAGAAATGGGCTCTGACAAACCACTGGTTCGCGAACGAGCTTTGGTTCGTATTTCAGTTCGTGCCCATCTCTAGTGGACGTTGACATTCTAAACTTTTCAACTTTAATGAATTTATTTATTATTGGCAGAGGTCGAGAATAGGCTTGGTTCCACCATCTTTTTTATCAATCGGGAAGTATCTAGAATAGAATCCCATGCAGGAATCATCAGGAGGAAGGGTTCAAACAGCCCCTTTCTGCAGTAGCTCAGTGATGACCGCATGCAGCTGAGGTGAAGTAGGGACTGCTGACCGGCCTGGGGGAGACACGTGTGGCAACTCCTCAAAATGTAAACAATAACTGATCTGAACAATGGAGAGCACCCAAGAGCCGGTTATTATGGCTTCCCATTGTGGTAAGGAGAACCCTGTCCAGAAAAGTCCCCAGGGCTGCTGCATGTGTGTCAAAGAGTCAGAATAGGGAATTCTGCCCCTGAGATCGCTTGGGTGACTGTTGTTGGGGTTGTGTATTCCTGGGTTTAGAGAAATGACATCCTTCAGAGTGTTGGTAAGGGCTGTAACTTCTCTGCTGCTGATACAATTGGTAAGAATACCTATTGAGACGATGTTGATACTGTTGGCATCTGTTGGCTTTTTGGGACATTTTGTCCATTCACAGATAGCAAAGATAAAGAGGTAAGGAAAGTAGGGAAAAAGAACTAGAGAGAAAAGCAAGCTGGAGTGGAGCTAAAAAGAACCTCTCTCTAAGGTGGCAAGAGAAGAACTGGGGGGGGGGTGCTTTGATCGACACTGCAATGTCGGCGGGAAGGCTCCATGCATGCATGTTGAGCATTCGGCACCCCCCCCATAGGTATGGAGCGATAGAATCTCTTTCCGAGAGTTGGCCTGCACAAACGCAGTCCCATGTGGGGCTGCACAGAAAGACGACGACGAACCTAGAAATAGCTAATGAAAACTGCTAAGATACCAGTACCTTAAATATTGTAAGTGAAGTAATATAAAACAACTAATACAGATTTTATGTAACCATATTGCATTTTTTCTGCAGACAAAATATGAAAGTTGCATACTTGATTTTGTTAGGAAGCATGCAAGTTTTCCATAACGTTTTATCAGGCTAGATGTTTAATTTTTTTTTAAAAGGGTGGGAAAGAAAGCAGTGGTCTGAACACCTAAACCCTGGAACAATTAGGGGGAAACACATTTCTACCCAATGACTTAAAATATTACAACAGAAAAATTAGAAACTTGGCAGAGGGCTAAAAGCTCCCATGAAATATCTTCTCTTTGAAGAGAGTGAAATATTTCTCGAGGCAATGTTTTACTCACTAAGAATGGAAGATTCGTATACACTTACCGTGAAGCTTCCTTTCTCTGTGGTCCGGGAGTGGGGCAGTCAGACTTAACTCTTGGGTAGCTCCTCCTCCTCTTAAGCAGGGTTGGACGAACTTGCGATCCTAGGGGGAGGGGCTCCCCTCTGCTCTTCAGTTTGTTTTCAAGCCCGGAACACCCTCCATTCTCTTTGCCTGTCAGTGACTGAACTATACACTAAAACACTAACATAACAAGTGTGAACAAGAAACATATACACTTAAACATGTTTACCATCCTCTCTCTCACCCCTTTACTATGTAAAAGGAAATAGGCCAGCATTTCTTTTATTCCTTTCCTTCTTTTTTTTTTCTGGGTGGGAATATGGACTGCCCCACTCCCGGACCACAGAGAAAGGAAGCTTCATGGTAAGTGTATACAAATATTCCATTCTCCCGTGGTCCTGTGGAGTGGGGCAGTCAGCCTTAACTCTTGGGATATATATCAAGCAGTGTACCCCTGGGTGGGAGTTTATCAATCAGATTTACAGAGCGTGTTGTAACACACGCCTCCCAAAGGCTGCCTCTGCAGACGCCAACTGGTCTACTTTGTAATGTCTAGTAAAGGTGTGCACCGACTTCCAAGTTGCCGCTCTACATATCTTCTCCAAGGAAGGAAAGGACCTGTAAGCAGCGGAAGTGGCTGCCCCCCTTAATGAATGTGCTGTGATCCCTGTGGGCAATTCAACTTTCCTAGCTCCATATGCTAAGATGATGCACCCCCTAATCCACCTACTTAGTGTGGAAGTTGACACTCGTTCACCCATTGAACACTTCCGAAAGGAAACAAACATATTCTCTACCTTACATATGTGTCTAGTCCTGTCTACATAATAACTCAGCGCCCTCTTTACATCTAACTTGTGCCACTCGTTTTCCTTGTCATGTTTAGGACTAGTACAAAAGGAAGGCAAAACAATATCCTCTTCCCTGTAAAAGAGGGAGTTCACTTTTGGAATAAAGGAGGGATCTAATCTGAGCACTACCTTGTCATTATGGAAAATACACAACTCCTTATTCACTGAGAGCACCCTTATCTCAGATACTCTCCTTGCTGAGGTAATTCCTACCAAAAAAAATTGTTTTTAGTGTCAACATTTTAAGAGGACAGGTCGCCATAGGCTCAAAGGGTTCTCTTGTGAGAGCTGTAAGCACCAAATTAAGGTTCCACGTCGGAAACCTATGGATTTGTGGTGGGTTCAGCAGCATAGTGCCCCTCAGGAACCTCTTGACATGCGGGTGTATTGTAAGTGACGCTCCCTTTTTGGATCCTCTCACTGCTGACAATGCCGCCACCTGTCTTTTCAGCGTACTAGTACTGAGAACTTTGTCCAGTCCCTCTTGCAAAAATAGTAAAATCTGTTCAATTGATACAGCTATCGGGTCTTTCCCTTTTTCCGCGCACCAGGAATGGAACACTTGCCACGTACTATTATAGATCTTATTCATTGAACCTTTCCTTGATGCCAGCATTGTGAAAATGACATTTTCGGCATATCCTAGTTCCTTTAACTGATTGCGCTCAACTTCCAAGCTGCGAGGTTTAGGGATCCCGGATTTGGATGAAATATTCCTTCTTGAGCTAACAGATCCACCCTGTATGGAATTTTCCACGGTTCCATCTGTGATAGTCTCCTCAGCTCTTGAAACCATGGTCTCCGGGGACAGAAGGGTGCGATCAGAATCACTTCTGCCTGCTGCTCCACTTCTTTTTGTATTACCCTGTGTATAATCCTCAGTGGTGGAAAAGCATACAGGAGACCCTTTGGCCAGTCCGTATTCAATGCATCTGTCCACAATGCTTGTTGATCCTTTTGTCTGGAGAAGAACTTTGGAACTTGAGTGTTCTGCGCCCGTGCGAATAGATTCACCTCCGGCTTTCCAAATGTTTGGCATATTTGAGTGAAAACCTGAGTGTTCAGCCTCCATTCGGCTTGATCTACAAAGTTCCAGCTCAGCCAGTCTGCCAGACAGTTCTGTTGTCCTGCCACATGCACGGCCTTTAAGGACTTCAGGTTTGCCTCTGCCCAGAGGAAGATATCCTTTGCCTCTGTGTTTAGAGCTTTGAACCTGGTGCCGCCTTGCTTGTTCATGTAAGCCTTTGCCATCATGTTGTCTGTTTGGACAAGGACATGATGACCCCTCAGACAGCTCTGTAGCTCCCTTGGACCATTTTTATGGCTCTTAGTTCTAACAGATTTATGCTGAATGTTCTTTCTGTGTCGTTCCAAGACCCTTGAATTATTCTGTCTTGCATGTGTGCTCCCCATCCCATCAGACTCGCATCTGTGGTTAGGACTAACCTTCTCGGTTCTCTTAGTGGTGCACCTTCTGTGAATCTGTCCGGGTTCGTCCACCATTCCACCTCCTTGAACAAGGCGTCTGGAATCTCCACTACCTTGCTCCACCTGTGTGTTACGGCCTTCTGATATGGACGGAGAAAACGTTGTAGTGGACATGTGTGGAACCTCAGCCACTGGAGTGTCTCTTGACATGATACCATCATTCCTAACAGTTTCGCCAACAGCATCACGTCCACTTGCCTTTTCCTCTGTACTTCCAGAATCATCGCCACTACCTTCTGTTGCCTCTCTAGAGACACAAAGGCTCTGACCTTGACTGTGTCTACAATTACTCCCAGATGAGTAATCACCTGTGTCGGAGTCAGAGTGCTTTTCTGTCTGTTGATGACAAACCCGTGCTTCTCCAGACAGTCTACTGTTGCCCTCACTGCTTGCTGGGCCGACTGCAGAGATGGGGCTTTTATAAGGATATCATCTAAGTATGGAGATAGGGCTATCCCTTGGGTTCTGAGAAAGGCTATTAAGGTCACCAGCACTTTGGTGAACACTCTCGGAGATGACTTCAGACCGAATGGCAGGGCTCTGTATTGGTAGTGTTTTCCATCGTAAGCAAAGTGAAGGTACTTCCTGTGAGCCTCTCTTATGGGGATGTGCAGATAGGCCTCTGATAGATCTATGGAGGCTAGAAAGTCTCCCTTCTGAATGGCCTGGGTAGCGGACTTCATCGTCTCCATCTTGAACCTGCGTGACTTTATGTGACGATTCAGCCATTTTAGGTCCAGTATGGCTCTGACATCCCCATTCTTCTTTGGAACGATGAAGAACACCGAATACACTCCCTGCTTCTGATGTCTCACTGGTACTGTTTCTATGGCCTTTATTTTCAATAGGTGTTGAATGGCTTCCTTCACCTTGGTATGCCTCTGCTGAAGAGGATTCCTTGGTAAGTGTATGAAGCGCCTTCGCGGAATCCAAAGAATAGCTCTTGGATACTATGTCCAGTACCCATTTGTCCGAGACTGTTTGATTCCACTGATTGGAGAAATTCTGCAGTCGTCCTCCAATTTGTGTGACTGTCAGGTGATAGTCACGCTTGATTTCCCTTCTTTTGGCCTTTTGCTTGCGCAGCCGATTTTCTGAAGGTAAAGGATCTATTTTCATTCCTCAGTCTGGATTGCCAGCGGCTCCTAAATGGCCTGTCAGACCCCAGGGGTTCTTCTGCCATCCCGAAAGGAATGCCAGCCTTTGTACTTTGAATCTTTTTTCCTGAAGGGCAGAACCTTTTTCTTTTCGGTGTCTTCCACCAGATACCTGTCCAAGGCCTCCCCAAACAGTTTGTTCCCAGCGAAAGGTATTGCTGCTACTCTACTACATGCTTGAGGGTCCACATTCCAATTCCTAAGCCATGTGTTACGTCAAGCGGTGACGTTGAAAGCCATGGCCCTGGAAGACATTTGAAATGAATCTAGGGTGGCATCTGCTGCAAAAGCTGAAGCCAGAGCTATCTTTTTAACTTCATTTTTAACCTCCTTGGGGACCTCGCTCCCTGCTGCTGCCAGGTCTGAGGCCCAAGTGAATGCTGCCCTGGCAAACAGTGATCCTGTGGCCGAGGCTCTTAGAGATGCTGACAATGCTTCATAATTTCTGCGCAGAGCCTGTTCTATCTTTTTATCTGATGGGTCCTTCGGCACGCCCTCTGCATCCATAGGCAGAATTGATGATGTAGCTAGGATTGAGACTGGGTCATCCACAATGGGTAGTCTGATCTTTTTTGCTGAATCAGGTGTCAAGGAATAGAACTTATTGAATACAGAAGACTGATACACCTTGGGCTTAGCAGGATTGTCCCATTCTGCTTTGAGGATGCTATGAAACCCAGCCGGGAGAGGCACCCCAGATTGCTTGGGTCCCATCTTAGGAAGTGCCCTTTCCAAGCCTTGGGGTAAGACAGTTCTGAATCTTGAGACCCTGTAGGCGTATGGGAGATCTCCAGGGTTCTTAGAACCTTAGCCAGCAGTTTATTGTATACCTCTTGAGGAAAAAGCCTAGTTTGCATTTGGCCTACCTTTCTCTTCCTCATCTGAAAGCTCTCCTTCCTCACTTTCTGAGGATTGGTCACAGAGATCGGAGCCTGATAGGGACTCTTCTGAAATACTGGACTCTCCCTCTAGCCATCTCTCCACCCTTTTCTTTTTTGGTTTAGTGAGGGCAGGGGATTTTGCCTGTCTCTTCCTGTCTGAGATGGCTGGCCTAGATTTCTCCTTACTGGGTGGTATAGCCTGTTTCTTAAGGTCTTTCAGCGCCCCTTCCAGCCCTTTCTTGATTTCTGACCTTATCCATGCTAGAATGTTGGCCTTTGCTTCTTGGCCAGAAAGGTCAGGATCTGCTGTGTTCATGTTCTCCCCTTGAACTGACTGTGGAGATAACGGTGAGCCTGTGGACTCCATGCCACTAGGGGTTGTTTCCACAGCCTTGCACTCTGATGTGCCTGCTTTCGCCGCCATTCCCGCCAAAACTCTCCCACCTGGAAAACGAAAGTACAGAGTTGCGGGGTTACACTGAACTCAGCAGCTTCCGCTAGCTTGCTTCCCTGAGTTCCCCCTTAAGCTCGTCACAGTTAAAAAGTGAATTTCCCCTCCAAACCCTTTTATTCAGGATCTTACCGCTCTAAGGCATTCCGGCGCTTACTTTGGGGCTCTCTCCGCTTTTTTGCCACCGAACGCAGCTGCTGCTTGCTTCAGTTGTGACCGCGCTGTCCCTGGAGTCGTGGCGCCAAATGCGGCCGTTTCTTGCCTCCGCGGCTGCCGGGACTCCCCTGGAACTTTGCCGTAGCCCCTGCAGAAGCCGGGTCCTAGGGTTTCGGTTTCCCTGGCCATGTCGGACGCTCCTCTCCGCAGGTCCGGGAGGAAGCGGCCGAGCAGCCTGACCGGGTGGTTGACCTGCGAGGGTTAACCCCCAGGACTCCCAGGTAGGGGGTCAGGGTCCGGAGCGCTGCGGGAAGAGCCCCCTGAAGTCGATCCAGGGGGTAAATAGCCCGTCTGCTCCTATGGAGGTCGGCAGACTTGCGCAGCACATCACGTGCTGCCGGGCCATGGAGAATGGCAACAAGCAGATTTAAGGTGAAAACCTGTAAGTAAGCGGATCCCTTCTGTTACTTTAAGCGTATGCGAAGGATTGGTGGGAGTTGAAGCTTAAGAAGGTTCGGATATCTTCCCCTTCATTGAGTTTTGGAACTTAGTTGGCAGACTCCCCCCCCCCCCAAGATGGTGACAAAAAAGCAGAGCCATGCTGTGGGCAAATCGGTTTCGGCTGCGTTGCAGGGGAAGGGAGAGACTCTTGAAGAGGTGGTTAAACGGTTGGTCATTGAAGCTATGAAGCCCTTTGTTGATAGGCTAAATGAAATCGGACAAAGGGTTGGTTCAGTTGAAAATGAAGTGAAAACCACTAAAGATGTAGCGCTCGAGGCAGAGAAATCTACTCGTGAAAATGCAACACTCATGAGAGCTACAAACAAAGAAGTAAAGCTTTTGGAGAGTCAACTGATAGGACTACAAGTGGATCGTGCTCAGACGGTATTGCGTTTACAGAATGTGAAGGAGGAGGAAAGTGAAAATTTAAAGGATCTGGTGTCAGAACTTTTGGCGTCATTCACAAAGGCAACTAAAGAAGAGTTAAAAAGCGATATTCTGGAAGTCCATCGGACATCTTCAAAATATGCAACGAAGCGTCACCTGCCTCGCGAGATTATTATTGACTTTTCATCTAAGAAGACTTGGGACACCATTTTATATAATTCAACTAATGTGGACTTGGACTTTCTTAGCAACAAGGTTAAGATACTGAAGGACGTTTCATTTCTAGCTCGGAAAAGAAGATTCAAATACAAAAGGTTTGTAGCTCTTCTGAGAAAGCGTGATATAAAATACAAATGGTTATTTCTGGAAGGTATCTGGTTTAGATATAAAGACCAAGCCTACAAGATAATATTGGAAGTACAGCTGAGGGATTTTGTGCTTAATCATCAAGAGTTCGAGCAAGAAGATCCAGAATCTGAAGGGGGGAGTGGGGAGGAGGGAGTGAGCGCAGCTATTGTAGCTGTTAAAAGAGAACTGAGACTGAGACCGGGGGGGGGGGGAGAAGACCTGATCTTGACTGTAGTTCGTATCTTATAAGATCTACCAATCTAATAGCATATTAGAAAGTTTAACTTTAAATAATTGTATTATGAAGGGAATTCAATACTTGTAGTTGTAGTCTGTGTTCCTATGTTGTTTTATCCCTCCCCCCTTGTTTCTTTTTTCCTTTTTCTGTTTGTAGTTTGTAGTTTCGTAGTTTTGATGTTAGTAATTAAAATTAAAAAAATTAAAAATAAAAAAAACATAGAAAAAAAAATAAACAGAAGCCGGGAACGTCGGCTCTGCTGCTCGCTTGCTCGCGCGCGGCCCCCCTCTCTCTGTGCTTGCCACGGCCACTTTTCCTCGATGGCTTTCGGGTGGGGGGTGGGGTGGAGGAACAGGTCCTTCCTTTTCTCCTGCAAGCCAAGCGCCTGCTTCTCTGTCTTCTTTCCCTTAGGATCGTTTTGCTCCTGAGGAGCAAAAGGTTCGCGTCCCTGCAGTAGGAAAGCCGGAAAAAACTGAAGAGCAGAGGGGAGCCCCTCCCCCTAGGATCGCAAGTTCGTCCGACCCTGCTCAAGAGGAGGAGGAGTTACCCAAGAGTTAATGCTGACTGCCCCACTCCACAGGACCACGGGAGAATGTGGAGTATGAAGATTTTTATGAAAGCAATCTAATGACAATTGGATGGATACTATTTTATGTTACCACTTCACTAAGCAAAGTTTATTCATTTATTGATTAAAATGTTTATACTCAACCTTTCAATTTGGCTCAAGTTTCAAGTCCTCCTCCAGTCTCAGAAGTCTTTTTCCTACTTAAGAGGCTCTTCTATTGGAAGAAGAGCCATTTAAACTGGAGAAATGTTGGATGGACACCAATTTCTGTGTACAGTGTAGAATATATGGCATTTTTAAAGATATATTAAATTTGACTAAGTTTGTCCACAATTAGCATGATATATTGAGTATGCTATGCTAACATACTGCTGGCATGTGCAATGTTCTCCAAGTTTTAACTCCATATCTCAAATGTGCTGCTACTCCTATTATGACTATGATCTTTTCTGTGCCCATAACACTCTTTTATTTACTAATATTTGTGTTCCCCATTTTCAACTTATCTTTCCTCCTTTTCAGACTAAGCTATATGTGCTTAGTCTGATTGCAGCTTTCTCCATCTCTAGCTAAGATTATATACACAATTTTGCTTGTAGAAAATCAAGGCATTTCATAAATATAACACTGTACAATTTAAAAAGTTATAAACGATGCCTCTAATATTGTTAAAGCACTAACGTAAGTTTAGGCTTGACAAGAAAGTAAGTATTGCACACATTTGTTTTCTTCAACATTTGTTATTTTCAGAATTTTTCAGAAACTTTGCATCTTTAGCACATAAAACCAAGGCAGGCTACAGCTTGTAATCTTTAAATGGAATACAGGATGTGCTGCAGTCTACAGACTTAACTGAATTATTTCAAACTGTACCAAAAACTGCTTAAGACAAGAAAAGGTCCTTTCCTGCAAGCGTTGAAACAACTACTTAATGCCTTCCCCCGTACTCTTCATCAGTTTATTTATAGCACTTAACCTCCATTCTGTTGAAGAATTCTGCAGAATTCAAGTTTGTACACTGTTTAACAAATATCTTGTTTAGTCCTGATAAAAATATTACAAGACTTAAAAAAAGAATGGAAGATTTGTTTTCACTTATTGTGAAGCTTCCTTTCTTGGTGCTCCAGAAGTGAGGCAGACCTTACCTCTGGGATACAGTTCCTCCCCTCCGAAGGCAAGGTCAGTCAGCTGATTTTGATCCTAGAAAGGAGGGGCTGGTCCCAGGGATCACCAGTCTGTTCCCAACCCTTGACTCTTCATAATGATACCATGAGAGAAAACAACTCCTCTCAACTTTTTTTTAAAAATAGTAAGATCCCTCCCCTGACACCAGCAGGAGGAAAGCTTCCATCCTAACCCTCCAGCCAATCCTAGAAGCCGCCCCCAAGAAACTCAGATGGGTAGAACTATCCCACTCCTGGACCACCGAGAAGGAAAGCTTCACAGTAAGTGGTCCTAGGAGTGGGGCAGTCCTTACTTCTGGGACATAAAAAAGCAGTATGCCCCAAGGCGGGCTGTCTGGTTTCCAGGCACAGAAGGTGTGTTGTAGTACTCTACTGGCGAAAACTGCCTCTGCTGAGTGAGTGCACTGATTTTCAAGTGGCTGCCTTATAGATCTTCTCTAATGACTGAAAGGATCTATGGGCTGCTGATGTCGCTGCCCCCCTTAGTGAGTGTGCCGTGACATCCTGAGGCGTCTCCAGTCCTCTGACTTTGTATGGCAGAAGTATGTACCCCTGATCCACCTACTTATCGTGGAAATGGACACTCTCTGTCCCAAGGAGGACCTCTGAAAGACACAAATACTGTCTCAGACTTGCAGAACTGTCCAAGTAGAAGCTCACAGCTCTATGCACATTAAGGCAGTGTCACTCCCTTTCCTTCTCATGCTTCGAATTAGGACAGGAGGGCAAACATTCTGTCTTCCATCCTATGAAAGGTGGAATCCACCTTTGTAACGAAGGCTGGTTCAGTTCATCTAATTACTCGGATATTTAGAAAAAATGCATAACTCCCTATCTACTGACAGTGCCTGTAGCTTCAACACTTGTCTAGCTGATGTGATTCCCACAAGAAAGGATGGTCTTAAAGGTCAATTCGTTTAGAGGACGTGAAGCCATAGGCTCAAAGGCGTCTTTGGATAATTCTTTCAGTACCCAATTAAGATTCCACATTGGAAACCAGTAAACCAGGAAAGATTCAACAATGAGATCCTCCTTTATAATCTCTTGATATGAGGGTGATGAACTAGGGAATTTCCCTTTCTAGAATCCCTAATTGTCAAAGTGACTGCCACCTGCCATCAAAGCGTGCTGGTGCTAAGGCTTTTGTCCAACCTTTCTTCAAGGAAGGGTAGTATCTGCCTAACTGGCACCGACAAGGGTTCCATGCCTCTATCTACGCACCACATCTGGAAAACTTGCCAGTTATAGACTCTGTGGAACTCTTCCTAGAGGCTGACATGACACTAATTATGCCTTCTGTATAACATCACTCTATTCGTTGTTCACCCTCAACCTCCCGGGTTGAGGTTTAGCAGAACTGGTCAAAGGTGTGGTATTGTTCCCCGCATTAACAGTTCCTCCTTCAGTGGGAGGTGCCAGGGATCCAAGCTCAATAGCCTCTTCAGATCATGAAACCATGTCCTTTTTGACCAGAAGGGTGCTACAAGAACCACTTCTGCACGTTGCTCTATGATCTTCTGAACAACTGAATGCAATAGTCATATCAGGGAAAAAGCATACAAGAGTTGTGGAGGCCACTTGCAGCTCAAGGTATCTACTCCTTTGGCTTGAGGGTTTCTTCTTCTTGAAATTAATCTCGGGATCTGACAGTTTTGATCATTTCTGAATAAAGACTACCTCTGCCTTTTCTAGTCTCTGGCAGACTGGATGGAAAATCTCTCTGGATAGCATCAATTCCAATAGGTCCACCACTCTCCAACTTAGCTAGTCCACCAGGGAGTTGTCCTGGCCTGCTACGTGAACTGCTTTGAGAGATTCGAGGTGATTTTCAGCCCATTTCAACATAATGCATGCTTCTTTATGTAGTGACTTGAATCTGGTGCCTCCTTGCCTGTCATATTATCCATTTGTATTACCAACGTGGTGATCTGTGAGAAGATCCTGAATTCCACCAGACGGCTCCAAGCTCCAAAAGGTTTATACTACTGATCTTCTCTCCTTCAATCAGGTGCCGTGTCATTCTTGCCTGGGTGTGGGTTCCCCAACCCCATAGACTTGAGTCTGTGGTCATCATCATTTTCTTTGGTTCCCTGAGTGGGATGCCATTGTGGTACGGACAAGTCCAGCCATCCACTGATTTCCTGTTTGAGGATTGTTGGCAACTAAACTATCTTGGCCGCTTTTGCTATCACCTCTTAGTATGGTAACAGGAATCTCTGTAGTGCATGGGCCTAGAACCTTGCCCTCATCCCCAGCAGCTGAGTCAGAAGCATCACTTCCACCTCCTGGTTGCTTAAGACCTCCGTTGCCATCATCTGAATCTTTGCTGCCTCTCCTGTGACAGAAATACTTTGTCTTGAGTCGTGTCTATCAGTACCACCAGGTGCAATATTTACTGGGAAAGGAAAACTGCTCTTTTCCTCATTGACCATAATATGATCCCACAGGCAGGCTACCATCAGTTTCACTGCTTCCATCCCTTGTAGCAGGAATGGAGCCATGATTAAGATGCCATCCAGATACAGAAAAAGGAGCCACTCTCTGTAGTCTCAGATGTGCTATCAGGGCTACTAGGATTCTGGTGAACACCCTGGGTGGCGCTTTCAGGTCCAGAAAGCCAGAAATTCTCCCTTCTGAATAGATCCAGAGGAGTTAACCATGTTAGTCTGTAGTAGCAAAACAGTAAAGAGTCCAGTAGCACCTCAATCGGGACTCCCACTTAAGAGATTTACAACAAGCATTTTTGGGACTACAGTACCCACCAAATGAGGTAAGAAAACAAATTTACAGGGCCAGACTAGTACCCAGAAACAGCCTGCTCCAGGACAAACCTAAAGGAACTAACAACAGAACACCACTGGTTGTCACCTATAGTTCCCAGCTCAAACCCATCCAACGTATCATCAGTGATCTACAGCCCATCCTGGAAAATGATGCCTCTCTCTCACAAGCCCTGGGTGGAAGATCTCTCCTTGCCTACGGACAGGCCCCCCAACCTTAAATGACTTCTCACCAGCACCCATGAATCAGCTAGCAGTCACCAACATAGGTACCAGACCCTGCAACAAACCCAGATGCCAACTCTGCCCTCATATCTATCCAGGAAATACGATTACAGGACCCAATAGTGTCAACTACACTATCTCTGGCTCTTATAGCTGCTCATCCTCCAACATGATATATGCCCTCATATGTCAACAATGTCCATCCGCTCTGTACATTGGACAAACCAGCCAACCTCTGCACAAAAGAATAAATGGACACAAATCTGACATTAAAAATGGCAACATCCAGAAACCAGTGGGAGAACACTTCAATCTACCAGGACATTCCATCAAGGGCTTAAAGGTCACCATAGTTCAACAGAAACCTTTCAAAAATAAAATCCAACAGGAAGCTGCTGAATTGGAATTTATATGTAAATTTGACTCAGTCAGACTTGGATTGAATAGAGACTACGAATATCTCATTATCAGAAGTAACTGCCTTTCCGGCATTCCATTCAGATTCACCTATGGAGGGGAGGGGTCATATCCAGCCTGGATTGTGCACTCTACCTCTTTCATGACTTTTGCAACTGATTACATCTACTCCCCCCTCCCCTCACCACCTATATATATTTGGCCAGTTTCTTCATACCCTCCATGCATCTGACGAAGAGAACTGTGGTTCTCGAAAGTTTATGCAGTAAATACCCATTGATCACTCTTACTGTCTGTTGCCAAAGGTTTGCAAAGCATTGTAAGAGCCTTCCAATCCCAATCATGCCTGCCATCTCAGCACAGTCACATTGAGGTTCCCTTCTTCAGCCACTTGGTATTCCAACTGGATTTGTTGAGGGAGGAGGGACTACCGTCCTCTCAATGTTTGGTCAGCTATCTTCCCTTGAATGATCTGGTGTATCCCATGTAGGAAGGATTCCTGGACTCTTGAAAGGGCTGAAACCTCTTTCTCGAATTCTTCCTTTTTTTTGAGGGAGGGATTTACTTCTTCTCTTTGACTGCCACCAGGTATTTGTCCCAAGCTTCTCCAAATAGGTTGATGCCTTTGAAGGAGATCACGGTTACTTTGGCTTGGGCTGAAGGGTCCACATCCCAGTTCCTAAGTCCAGTATTGAGCCTGGCTGTCATGCTGAAAACCATGGTTATTCCTGACAATAGTAGAGCATCTAAGAGCGTGTTCGTCACAAAAGCTGTTGCCAGGGCTATTTTCTTGGTTCTGTCCTTCAGCTGTTTGGGGACATTGCTGCTCACTGCAGTCTGGTCTAAAAACCCAAGAGAAAGCTGCTGCCAATACTCTGAGAGATATAGCAGAAGCTTTAAATTTCTGCACAGAGATAGTTCAATCCGCCTGACAGAGGAGTCCTTGGGCAGACCGTCCATGTTTGGTCCCAGGATCATTCACCAATGACAGTCTGGAACCTCTGGAACCAGTGTATAAGACTTAGAAAAAGAAACAGGGTAGTTACTTTGGGTTTTGCCAGAGTTTCCCACTCAGTTTTCACCAAGGTATAAAAGGCAGCTGGAAGGGGAAAACCTGAAGGAGTTGTTCTCAATTTTGGCGGGGGGGGGGTAGTTCTCTCCAACTCCTCTGATTTCAGGGGGGGTTCTCTCCAACCTCCCCTCCAGCCTGGTTCCTCCTTCCCCTTGGCCTTACTGAAATCTCTAGGACCCTCAGTACCTTAAGGAGCAGTCTAGCATACAGCTTCTGGGGGAAAAGCCTTGTTTGCATCAGGTGACTATGTTATACTAGGGAATTTCACCTCTTCTAATAGTTCCCCTTCCTTCTTGGCCAAGGAAGAATAAAATAGCTCAGAGTCCTCAGGTTGGAGGATTAATAGAGGGTTGCACTCTCTATGGCACTTGCCTCCTCTGGGGGGGGGGGAGATCTCACCCCTTTTTTCTTTTCTTAGAGTTAGACCTCCCCACTGAGTTGCCCCTCTTGTCCTTCTGAGGGTCCAGCCACTAGGCTACTTGTCTGTGCTCCTTCAAGACCTCTTTGAAATCCTTCTTATTTCTATCCTGATCACACCAGTAGGTTTGTTATAACAACAACTGCACTTATATCCCACTCTTGTAGGCAGAATAGTGCCAATCAAAGCTGTGAACAAGTATTATCATTATCCCTCCAATACTGCTGTGGAGCTGAGGCTGAGAGGAGGGGCTTACCCAGAGCCACCTACTGAACTCATGGAAATTATGGGATTTGAACCAGTAGAGTGCTGATTTGTGACCCAGCCACTTAACCACTATGTTACAGCAGCTCTCTATTCTTTTTTTCGTGTCCTCGCCTGACAGGACTAGACCTTGGCCCCTTTCCCCTTCACTAGCCTGTTGAAAGGCCTGGGAGGAGGCCAAGGCTAGGGAGTATGGCAAATCTAGGTAGCAGAATATGCTGAGAGGCTTGGAAGGTATGGTTGCCAGCCTCCAGGTGGTAGCTGGAGATCTCCTGGAATTACAATTGATCTCTAGGCAACAGAGACCAGTTCCCCTGGAAAAATGGCTGCTCTGAAGGGTGAACTCTATGGCATCATACCCCACTGAGGCACTTCCCCTCCCCAAATCCTGGTTTCTCCAGGCTCCACTTCCAAAATCCCCAGGAATTTCCCAGCCTGGACCTGGCAACCCTACTGGGAGGTGGCAGATTACGCTCTAGGTTGCAGATTATGCACTCTGAGGCCTGGGAGGTGGCTAGGCCTGCCATTCCCACCAACAGAAATTTTCCTGACAAAAGGAGAAAGCGAAAGTGAAGTGAAAGTACACCTCAGAAATTCTGGCTGAAAGGAGAAATAAAAAAATTAAAAAGGCTCCTTTTTATTTGGACGAGCTGACTCAGAGGCGTCTGCTGCTCTTCTTACCCTCCTCCTTCCTTCTATAGGCCCCATTCCCTGCCGGATCAGTCTTACCGTGGTTCAGTTGGGGCTGCCGGGATTGAAGCAGCTCCTCTGCTGCTGATGGGACCTGCTCCTCCCTAGCCTGTGTGAGTTGCTGAAAGTGTCGGGCTCCATAACAGGCTACTGTGGACTCAAAACTGCACCCTCTGGTCATCTGAAGGGGTGCTCCTCCTGGCTCAAAGGTTGGGAACCTTGACAGTAGTCCACGGTTACGGCCATGGAACCTAGGAGTATCTAGGGCCATCGGTTCTATTGCTCACCATAATTCTGCAGTGATATGGGGGGAGGAGGCAGTAGAGCCCGTCCTTTCCCATGCAAGCTCAATGATGTTCTTCATCTAGGACTGCTGTGCTCTGTAGACTGCCACCAAAGACGTCTTGCTCGGAAGGCAGGGCCAGAAAGTCTGGTGGTCCTTGGGACAAGCCCCTTCAGGATCAAAATCAGCTGACTGACCCTGCCTTTGGAGAGGAGGAGCTATATCCAAGAAGTAAGGACTGTCCCACTCCTAGGACCACTGGAGAAATATTTATCCAATGATCTATTTGAAATTTATGAAATTATTAATTTTATGACAAACCTCTTAGCAGGAAGTGAACTGCACTGTTGTGTTTCCCTGAATTCCTTTTTTGTGGGGAGGAGGGATGCTACTGAAATATATTGAATACTTTCTTCCCAAGTCTAATCTTATTTTACTGATTTAACAACATAAATTTCATCATTTGTAACTTAGTTTATACAATTGTACTAATTGATATAATTATGAAATTTAAAACCAGAAATGCCTTGTTTTCTACAAATAAACTTGTGCACAAGGAAAAAGTGCTCCTTGTGTGGCTTCAACTACATGTGCATTAATAAATGCAAAAAGCAAGAAGTACTTCTGAGTCTACTGAAGAAAGAATACTTTGTGGAACTGAGCCAAAACATTCCCCTCTCTGATTGACAAAACTGTCGATGATTTGAAAAAAGCTTTCCTTTCTCTCCATTCCCACCTCAAAGTCTTCTTACAAACATTTTCTTTTTCTTTTTTTGGCTTGGTTACTTCCATGTTTTCTTCTTTCACAGGTGTAACATCACCACAGAATAATAATGATATGCACCCAAGGCAGGTATACACCAACATACAGAATCTACCACCTTATATCACATGATAATTGTTATAGCAGCAACTGATTCTGGGAGGCATATCAATATCCTGCATATTCACAAAGATATCACTTTTCACATCTTATACTGTACAGTGACAGTTCAATACACCTCACTTTATATTAATAATGATTTCCCATGATATAAATAAAAGAAACACTATTGTTTATTTCTATCTGGCACCAGTATCTGTACTGCCACATGGCTAAGTACATTGGAATACCTGTACACTTCATCCACAGAACAAGTGTTTTAACACCAAAGAGTGTTATGTAATGAGATTTATAAACCACTACAGAATTATGTGCAGACAGACTTTAAACTGGTGGTGATGAAAAGTTCTGTCAAGTCATAGCTGACATGGTGACCTCTGCTAGGTTTTTAAAGGCAAGAGACTAACAGAGCTGGTTTGCCTTTGCCTGCCTCTGCAGGCAATAGTGACCCGGCAGGTCTCCCATCCAATTACTAACTAAGGCTAACCCTGCTTAGTTTCTGAGATATGATGGGATTGCGTTTGCCTGAGGTATCCAGGTCACAGCATATTTAAATTACAGCTTTTTGTATTCCCCACAGCATTTTCATCCTTTAAGATTTTTAAATTTGAAAATTCATCTAGTCAACTTTGAACACTGAGCAAAGAAAAGCAATCCGTGGTAAAAAAAAGAAAAATGCAAGCCTAAATTGAACTTATTTGTACCAAAAACTAAGACTGGGGTGGGGTAAAGCTACAGAAGATAAGATTCTCCTGTGCCTTGTTTTACAAGAGACTACTGTTCTTAATCCAAAAGCATTCAAAGTGATTTGCTGGAATTGACATCTAACACTGGCCATTTCTTAACCCCATTTTCCTTCAGTATTTCACTTCCTTATTAAGCAACTGTCATTGAATAGAACTTCTGGCTGGGAAGATGACCAGAAAATGCCTCTGCTGAATGTTATCTGAAAGACACTTCCTGCCCAGCTGAGCCATTTGTTCCATGCATAAACTGCCTCCCACCTCCATCAATGATAAATGTTTCTATTACATCAAGTGTTAATCTTCATTAAGAGGTTATTTCAGCAAACAGCAAACTATTTCACATTGGATTTGGAAGTCCTTTAAAACTGGAAATCAGTATGACACTGTTAAACGACTGAAGGTTGGAAGCATTATTGACTATTTTTCTTCAGTGCAACTAAAAAATTTTGGCAGCGAAAAAATGTACGTGTGGTATTTGACAAAAGCTAGGGAGAAAGAGAAATAGGCAGATTCCCAAATGGCCTCTCCATTTATGTTAATAACTACAGGTTCTGGGAGTTAGAAAACAATTAAAATAGTAACATCATGGTACCAGGATCCTAATGACACATCATCCACATATCTTTTATTGCAATTGTTTCATACAAAAGTCTCCAACAGAGACCACACTGTACAATTTCCATAGAAGCTTCATATGTCAGATGCATCTCTTCAATGGCTACTTTTTGCAAATAAAACTTCTTGATTAAAGAGTAGAACACAGCAAAGGTAAATGTTTTACTTTGGATTTAAGTGTTAGAGAGTTCAGAGGCAGAATTCACCACACATTAACCATATTAAAACATTTTAAAACTCTATATTTATGCTGTTAATAATGCTGTTGCTGATTTTCTTAAATAGGGTGTTTGTTTAATAATGTAATTTTCTTATTGATCATGGGCTGCACCCAACTACTGTGGTCAGTGTGGAGCCTTCCTCCAGAGGTAGATGCTTTTTGCCCACTATCCGCAAGCTATCCTGAGAAACTTTTGGCTGAGAGGAGTATAAAAGAAGAAAAAATGACTGAACTGAAACCCATAATCTAAGGAAAAAATGCAAGTTAGTATAAAGTCAGTAGTAAGTGGCAACAGGCATATCTCTTTTAGGTTAGATATTAGGAACTTTAGTCTCATTAACTGATTGGTAGGTATCAAGACTGACCAGCTCTTCCAAATGATGCAGAGCCCTTAAATTTAGTGCATATATAATCCAATGCAATCAGATCACAAAAAAATCTGATATGGGATTTTTCTGCCCCAAACCATCGAACACTGAGGCATGAAAATTTATCTCTTAATAGAGGCCTACCATTCCAGCACACAGCAAATCAAACTATTTGTAACAAGGATTAATACAATGTAGGCTTTTTTCAGGATAGGGGAGGAGTTACTTTCAATAGAGACTACAAACAGCTCTATGGCAGCAAGGTACAAGCTTCCCTTACCTGTTTGCAAGATAGGAACAGCAGCATCAAAATTATAACTATACTCCCCCCCCGCCCCCATCTATTACATGTTGCCCAGCGGCACTCATTTTTCTTACACTGTGACATAGCCTACAGGAACTCGTAAGTAATTCTTTCCTTTGTTGTGTAATTTGAAATGCCTTCCTCTTATCCTCTACCCCACCTGGGTTTTTCTGAGGATTTGTTAAAAACAATTAAACAATAATATTAGTACTAGGATAAAGCAATTGTTTTCCCATTTAGCCCAAATATACAAAGTTTATTGGGATTATTTACACAGCCAGGAGGGTGCATCAATTCTATTTTCAAAGCTAATTTATTTGTCCAGCCAGTGTTTCTAGCATAGATCCATTTCACACTGACCAAAACATAGTCATTTTAGTCACTTCAGGTAGGCTACACGTTAATGAAGACCAGTTCAGCATGTGCCCAATACCACATATGTATATACGTAACAGTTTAAATGATCTATCTACCTTCTTTCCAAGATTCATAAGCAAAGAATTGGGCATAGTCGTGGCATACTTGGTGCACACATGCTGCTATACCACTGTAAGTACAGTACTGTTGGATGTGTGAACCCATCCCATGCATTTAATCTTTTACTTTAGATATTAGCTTTCAACACAGGAAGCGCAAAATTAATGAATGAGCCCTACATAAAGAGCATTTACTTGCCCTTACAAATATTAGTTTTATAAATTCAGACTGCCACCTGTGCGCAATATATATTTATTCCATACTAAGATTTAAAATAATGAATTTTACGTTTCATAACTTAGCATTAAGCTGTGCCAACGGAACACAGACAATATTTTTTGGCTTTGTGACTTCTAGTAATAAATCAAACAATAACTGAAAGTTAATGATTAGGCTTTACATAAAAATAGAATAGTAAAGCCAGAAGCAACATTTAATACAAAATTGTTACATCGTGTTTACTTAATTTTAGTGCAAAAGACATTGCAACTATTTACTGGGCCACTGATATTTGGAGATCTGGACCAAAATATCTAAAACTTTTTCCAGAAAAGATAATTGCCTCCTGCCTCACAGGAATGTTTTAAAGAGGGACAAGGAATGTAAGAGAGTTATTAGGGCTCTAAAAGCACTACATATCAATAATTAATTGCTAAACAAGGATTAATCATGGAAAGGGTATTCAGAATTTCAGAGCATTTTGGTAAAGGATAACATCTGTCTCAGTAGCAATTGTACACTTATGAATGCACACAAAAGATTAAATATACTTTTGGTAGGAAGCACACTAAAGGGTCCTTTTCAAAAGAATTTCTGAAGTTAATCAGATTATAGCTACGCTACTCTTAAGTCTTCAGTGAAATGAGATGGGGAAAATGGAAGAGAAAAGATGCGGATCAGTGTTTCTTTTCATGCTGCAGCAGCTGATCTGTGGGTGAAGCAAGTGTATAGTACACAAATGCTATTATTGGAATCTATGTCAAAGAAAATAAAAAAATCAGCCTCACACCATCTTTTGCCAACACGAAAAAAACCAGTTTACTGATAGTTTAAGGTATCACTGAATAAGGTCAATTTAAAGAAGCTGTTGACATGCATAATTTCTTCCATTATATTTTCCACTAAAAAGATTAATTCAAATGGGTGAATACATATATTTAAATTATATGGCACCAGATGATGATGCATTTCCGGACACACAAAAGGCACCATAGTAACAGATTACTAAAAAGGAAACAAGAATACTCAACAGGTGGGAAGGTAATAAAACAAAAGATAAGGAAGTTAATTTTTGGAGGTAACAGCAATGCTGAAGAAATGAAGATACACTTCCAGCTAGTTTTTCCATGGAGTTATTCGGTAAGATATTGTTGCTTTTAAATGTAACTAGACCTACCTTGTAAACATTTGACATGGAATAGAAATATAGAGCTGGAAGAGAACTCAAGGGTCATCTAGTCCCAGAGGAAGGCAAAAAAACCCTTCCAGGATCCCTGGTCAATCTGCCCTGGAGGAAAATTTCTTCCTGATGCCATGTGGCAATCAGCATTACCCTGGGCATATAAGGGCCACAAGAGCCTAGCACCGGCTCATCCCTTCATACCCTTCCTCTCCTGATATGCCTAAATTCATACAGAGTTATAGAATCACCATTGCTGTCAGGTGGCCATCTAGCAAAGAAGTAGAGCCCACCATCTCCTGAGGAAGCCTGTTCGACTGAGGAACTGCTGTGTCAGGAAATTCTTCCTGGACTCTGCTGGTTCAAATCCCACTATTGCCATCAGCTCAGCAAGTGGCCTTGGGTAAGCCACTCCTCTCAGCCCCAGCTCCCCTGATGTATTGTGGGTTTATAATAATAACACTGACTTTGTTCACTGCTCTGAGTGGGGCACTAATTTGTCTAGAAGAGGGGAATATAACCTAAATTATTACTATTATTATTTAATTTTAACATGCTGGGTCTGGTTTGACCCTCTGAGACAACAGAAAACATCCCCACTCCGCCCTCTATGTGAGAGCGATACTTGAAGAGGGCTATCATATCAACATTCAGCCACCTCCTCTCCAGGCTAAACATACCCAGTTTTTCCAACCTTTCTTCATAGGACTAGGAAACACCCCTCTGCCACTTCTCAACTGCTTACACTTGCTTTCTATGGGTCCTGTGTGTGTGTGTGTGTTATTATGCTTGAGGAAAAACACAGGGGATCAATTGTTTAGACTAGGATGGTGCTACTCAAATAGGAGGTCTCCTTAATTAGTTGGGGGAATTAGCATTAAAGAAGACGCAGCGAGAGGGGGTAACTAGGAACCTCCACCTATGTATACCAGGATTATTCCCTTAGAGAACTCTCAAATGACCAGGCAGATGTTCTACTGGAAAGGTTTCTTTATTAACAAAGAAATAAAGACAAATGCACACAAAAACACACACAGCATATACACAGAACTAACTAAGAAGACAGTGAGGAAAAATGGGAAAGCAGTTTCGGGGTAAGGGTGATGATTACCAGTCTTGAAGAGGAGGAGGAGGTTCATCGAGGACCAGTAAAATGACCAGCATTTCACCAAGAGAAGAAGCCCAAACAGAGTGGGGGTGCATGGATGGATACCAAGACACACACACAATGAGCACATGGCTGGGCAGCCCAATTATAGGACAAAACATATCCTAGAGTAACGATGATGTCTTTGCCCCCAAACAATAGCTTTAATGGAGGTAGAAAAATAACTTGGGAAGGGTTTGATATGACTATCTGGGAAAGTCCATAGGTAAAAATATTGCTTGAAGACCTAGTAAGTATTGGACAGGAAGGCTATTAGATGTGCTGAACAGCCTGATTAGGTAAGTGGGAAAGGAAAGGTGGAGGAAGGCATTGATGAGATTAGGCAGGGAGATGTCTCTCAGGGAGCCTCGTTATCTCTGCTGCTCTCTAGGGAATGGGGCCCATCAGTAAGTCATTTCCCCTATGACTCATGGCTTGTTAACTTTTCAGTCTCCAGGCTGGCTGGTATCCTCTCTGCCTGGGGTCAGACAGTGTCTAGGATTAATGGCAATGGGTTTTATGATATTTCATATCCACAAACTGCCCTTGCAGTGTGGGGAAGGGGTCTGACTGCTAACAAGAGGACCTAATGGTTGGTGTAGTTTTTGGTTAAGTTCAATAACAGTAGCCCCAGAACCTCAGTTATCCACCCCACCCCTGAAAAGAAACGTGCATTTGTACATGAGTGGCCAAAGAACAAGCAATGGACCAAAATGGGGAAAAAACTCCAAACTGATCAGTTCCAAGCTGGTATCAGTCCAGCCAGAACAAACTAGTAATGAAATGGGATTGTTTTGGAACTCCTGGAACTGAAACTGAAACTTTCTAGATGCACATCCCTAGGGCAAAGTCAGCAGCACTCTGTCAGACTGCCCAACCCCCCTATTTTCAGCATGGAGTCTTGTGTCTTAGACAGAACTCACCTACCTGAAACTGAAAGCTTACTATTTGCTAAAATGACTGATACAGCAACAGAGAAAAGAGAAAGCTGAAGTAAATAACAGGTTCTAAGATGCAAAAAAGATACTGCTGGGTGTTCTTTCTGCAAGTCCCCTTGCCCCACCAGCATCTCTGCTCTTATTCACAAAACTTAGACAATAATCCACTGCTCACAAGATAAACTGCAAATATTTAACTTAATTAGCACAAATTGCAGCTTACAATAAAATATATCTTACACACCAAGATTTTAAGCTATAATTTTCTGCATCTTTGAGTTTTAGAATTATTTACCTAACAGTGATTGTTTGTTTAATTAAAGCAATTCCCCACTGAGAATGAAGATCAGATAAGGATCACCTGAAAACTTGTCATGAGACATACAGAAAAGTACACCAGTTTTAAAAGGAGTGACTTCCCCCACTTCAGATAACTAAGCAAACAGCAACAACCACATACCCTCTCACTTTTTGGTAAAGCCATCTCCACCTTTAAAACATTTATTTGCTACCTTTCCACCAAATAGGAGCTCAAGGCAGCCTATGGGATAAACAAAAAGTGTAAACAAACAATTTTTTCCTTTTATTTAGCATACACTGCTGTAGAACTTACTAAGAAAGCAATCAATACAATTATGAGACATTACAGAAACACAGAAAGGTTCATCAACTATGGTAACAGACTAGTAATCTATGCCCACACATTCTGTGGAGCAACACATTAGAACAAACACCACCATACATGTCAGACAAGGCCTAGGCTAAACTTCCTACTAGTCATTAACAGGCTATTCAATAAGAAAAACAGTGCTATATACCCACTTCTTTATGGTTTTAATTTAAAAAAAAGACTATCTGGGGAAACAAGAATAGAGTAAGAAAGGCAAACTAACACCACCATATCAGCACATAAGCATCCCAAATGCACTTCAGCTTTAGGAGTAATATTTGTCTCAGAGGAATTTGTAATTTTGATCACACCAGCAAAAATATAGTTTCTAACAAAAACCTGCTAGAAGCTCTTTGTTTCAATTAAGATCATGATATTAACTTTTCTGGTAGCAAGAAGACACACATTGAAAACAAACATTGAACCCAATTCACCACATCCTTCAGTCCTTATGTTCTGCTTGCAATCCAAGAATCTAATTATGAAGAATCCCCACTAAAATTAATTCCAGGGTTTTAGCTGTGTTAGTTGTTACAACAAAAACAATCAGGAAACTAGTATACTTTAAAGATGAATAGGATTTTATTACAACGTAACCTTTCATGGACTAGAACTCACTTTGTCAGGAGCATGATTTGCAGATGAAGATGAAGTCATAAAAAACTAAACAGCAAGGCCATGATATGCAGCAAATACAGAGTGAAATGTAAAATTCAGATGTAATCAAGAGAAATACAGAAATAATTTGCAATTGCAGTCACTGTCCATCTCTAGCTAAACTAATTTTCCTTTGTTATGGCTGAGGATTCCTGAGTTTCACTAAAATAGGAAAATGCCAAAAGTAAGACCCCCCCCCAAACACTATATGAAAAACAGAGTTTATTATCAGTATTATACAGGAATGGGAGTGACTTAGGCTTGTACCTGAGTAGCAGAAAGAACAGCTAGCTGGATTATAACAACATATGGTCACGGTGAACACATCCAAGTTCTTTCTAGGTTTGGAGCTACACTCTCCTTGCTGTGTCAAACCAGGACATATACATGGGATTATCAGTCAACTTCGTTTGATACGCTGAGGAGTCATCTGACAGTTCTTACACAAGATTCAAGAAAACCTGCCCCGTCCCCTCCACGGTACTGAGAAACTCCATTCCAGGAGCAGTGACAAGTGGACCGAATATGCAAATACCTCAGTCTACGTTTAAGATACCCACACCTGGAAAAGAAAACTGGATGCAAGACGGGGGCGAGAATCCACGGATAGCGATAGAATGTATGAATAAAAGAGGATGTGGAAGACCCCCCCCCCCTTGCTGCTCTGAGGGGAGCTTTCTTTAAGACTGAAGGCGGGAGCTTTTGGCAATTACTAGGAAATGCTGTCGGGCCCGAGGCGGGAGTTTCCAATCTTTCCGAAGATCAGAAACGGGGAGAGCCTGCCCAGGGGCGAGAGAACAAAAGGCCCCTCACGTTCGGGCTAGGGGGCTCGTTCTGTGAGCGGGATCCCGGAACGCTCCTCGCTGATGAGGCGCGCTCCCTTCCCTTCCCCCGTCCGTTACCTCGTTCTCCACCACTTCATGATATGCAGGGGGCGGGTCGAAGCCGCTGCCGCCCCCAGTGCCATCGCCGTCCCCTCCGCCGCGGGTGCTGCCACTTTGCTGATGCCCTCCCGGCCCGCCGCCGCCACCCTGGCCGCCACCCTGGCCGCCGCCGCTGTCCATGGGCTCATAGTGTAGGCCAGGCCGCTCGTTGGTGAGCAAAGCCACGGCCTCGTTGATGTCGTTCTTGGCCAAGCGGAGGGCCCTGCGGATGGCGGCCGGGTCCGAAAAGCCCATGCACAGCAGCGTCGTCATGTGCTGCTCCTCCTCGTTCTCCATGGCGTCCTCCTCAGGTCGGGCTCAAACGCAGCTCCCGCTAGCACGGCCCTTTCCGCCGCTGGCTGTGCGCGCCGCCATGTTGCCAGGAGCCTCCTTCTCGTGCCTCCCTTCCGCGCCGCTACTATCACCGCCTTAGGGCAGGACGACACACGGCCGAGCCCCACACCCACCCGGAAGCGGCGCTGCCTGAAGCCCGGATACGAGTGGGAGAAGAGCCGCCGTGGTCACGTGCCGAGGGAGGCGAGGCCGTTGCCCGAACGTGAATGGCACGAGGAAAAGGGAAGGGGGAGAGGTTAGCTGCGGTTGTCACGGCAACGTCAAAGGCGGCAAGCGGTAGAATTCTACAGCCCTCCGAGGCACCCCCTACAGGTGTCAAAAACAATTGTGTAATGCGCTTTACGCAATTATTTAAAAAGAAGAAGAAAATGGCAAACTGAAACATAACAAAATGGCACGTGTGGAGACCTATTTCTGATATTCAAAACTATAATAGTTTTGCTTCCGCTTTTAAAAAGGGTATTTGTATAACGGTTTTGGAAAGTTTTGGAAACTTTTTGGACAGACAGGGCTGCCTATAATTATTTGTGTGCGCGCGTATATGCTAGGTGCCGTCCGGTTGCTTCGGACTTACGTTGATCGTATGAACGACCTGCAAAAAGTCCTATGAGTAACAGCCTTGCTCAGATCTTGCAAACTGGAGGCTCTGGCTTCCTTTATAGAGTTACTCCATCTCACGTTGGGTTTTCCTTTTTTCTTACTGTCTTCAACTTTTCTAGCATTATTGTCTTTCTCCTTATGATGTGACCAAAGTATGATAGCCTTAGTTTAATTGTTTTAGCTTCTAGGGAGAATTCAGGGTTGATTTGATCTAGAAACCACTTATTTGTCTTTTTGGAAGTCTACAGTATCTGCATAACTCTCCTCCAATGCCACATTTTGAATGAATCAATTCCTGTCAGCTTTCTTCATTGTCCAAAGAGAACAGGTGCCTGGAAGTAGTTTTGGGATGGATACAAGCTAACAAGCTGAAATTTAATCCTGACAAAACAGAAGTGCTATCGATAGAGGGAAGGTCTGTCCTAGGAAATGGGTTATTTCTTGTATTGTCGAAGGCTTTCATGGCCGGAGAACGATGGTTGTTGTGGGTTTTCCGGGCTGTATTGCCGTGGTCTTGGCATTGTAGTTCCTGACGTTTCGCCAGCAGCTGTGGCTGGCATCTTCAGAGGTGTAGCACCAAAAGGGTTATTTCTTGTTTAAGATGGGGTTGCATTCCCTCTAAAATACCAGATTCATCATTTGTTTGGGCGGGGGAGGGGGGAGCTGCTGGACCTGAGCCTCTTGTTGGATAAACAGATGGCAGCATTTTCCATGCTGCCTTTCACCAGCTTTGGCTGGTGAACCAGCTACACCCTTTCATGCACAGGAATGATCTTGGTAGTGTAGCTCATGCCCTGGTATCATTTAGATTAGATTACTACAATGAGCTTTACATGAAGTTGCCCTTGAAGACTGTCTGGAAGCTATAGTTTGTACAGAATGCTGCAGCCAGAATACTGACTTGCTGTAGGGACCATATCACTCATTCCAGTATCACTCATCAGTCTCATTCCATATACACTGGCTCCCGATTTACTTCCGTGCTCAATTGAAGGTGCTAGTATTGACCTTGAAAGACCTATATAGTTTGTGATCAGCATACCTTAAGGACTGCCTTCTTCTATATGAACCTGCCTATCATCTTTGGAGACCCTGCTTCAGTTGCCCCCACTACCTGAGGCTAAACAAGTAGCAATCTGAGAAAGGGCCTTCTTGGTTGTGGTACCCAAATTTTGGAGTTCCATCGTAAGAGAGGTTTGTCTATCCCCCCTTTATTGCTGTCTTCCACCTGCAAGTGAAGACTTTTGTATCATTTGGTACACCCCAAATAACTGTTATTGGCCCTCCTCCCTTTTCTTGGTGATGTTCACATGTGAATTTTATTGAATTATTTTTATACTATTTTAAATGTTTAAAACTATTTAAGGTTCACTGCTTTGAGTTCTTTATTTTGGCAGAAAAGTAGCATACAAATGTTTTAAAAAATAATACAGTATGTAACAATATATGGTAATGCAGTGCTGCACAGCACTTGCCTACTTATCTATCTCCTTTGTATTAGAGGCATACAGATAAATCAATAGTTCTTCTTTAAGTTCCTTCTAACAGCATTCCAGGAAGTAGCATGAAGCAAAGCCATAAAGACAAAAAAGCTTGTCCTTCTAGCGATATGATGGGCAGCAGAGGAATGAGGATAGGAACTTCTAGAGAGCCATGAGAGGAGCTGCACGTCTTACAACTCTATTTATGTCTACTGTCAAGATTCCAATGCCAAATGAGTTATGCACATGATTAGCCTTTCAGCTCAATCCTTTTCATATTTAACCAGCAGAGGAGGGGCTGTGACTCAGTAGAAAAGCAGCTGCTATGCATGATGCAGCAGGTCCTCAGGTTTGATCTCTGACATCCCCAGTTAAAAGAATCAGATAGTTGGTAATGTGAAAGACTTGAGACCCTCCCTGAGAACCTCAAAAGTTGATGCCAGGGAGAGTAGACAATATTGCCCTTGATAGATAAGTCGGCCAACTGGTATGAGGTATGTGTTAAAGTAAGTCCTACAAAATTTAATAAAACCAATTTTCAGCTAGTCTTTGAAACTTCCTTATAGAAACCTCATTCATTCATTCTCAGCAGCCATGAGGTCTAGAATACTTTTTTTGAAAAAGTGAAGGAGGTGGAGAAGAAAATGAAGTTACACGGTAGATGAATTTATGAGATAAATATGTCTTGAAATTGTGAGGAAGTAGCTGAGAGTAAACAAACTGAAGGTTAATCCAGATGTGACAGAGGAGATGCTGATTGGGAAGGCAGAGTATTTGGTTCATACTGCTTTAATAGTCTTAGATGGGGTTAAGCTAGGGTTTCCAGGGTCCGCAAGGGCCAAAGCGGGAGTGCAATGCTACACAACACTTACCTACTTCCCCATCCCCTTTGCATTAGAGGCATACAGATTACTCAGTAACTCTTCTTTAAATTCCTTCTGGCAGCATTCAGGAAGCACATGAAGGGGGTGCAGGGGGTTGGGAAGCAATGGGCTACTTGCCTCCTGTTTATGCATGTTCCTGCACTCCCCCCTGCCACGTCAGAAGCAAGGTCAGGAGTAGCAGATGAGGTAGAAGGTTTTCTACCCCCACCTGCTGGCAAGCCTAGGCTGAGCTGTTTCTAGGGGTTTAGAGGTGCTCTTGGACTTGGTCTTGTTATTGGATAAACAGGTTGGTGCTATTATTAGTAGCACCTTCTTTCAACTTTATCTGGCTCCTTGTTTACTCTGCTAACTTAGTCACTCTGATCCACACTACTGTAATCTCCAGACGGGACTACTGTAACACACTTTGCATTGAGTTACATTTGAAGATGGCTTGGAAGCTTCTGTTGGTACAAAATGCTGCAGTGAGACTCCTCTCTGGGGTCAGCTGCTCAAAACTATATGCTAAGTTGACCGTACTGGATACCTATTTCCTTTCAGGCCCAATTTAAAGAGCTGGTTATTACCTTTAAAGCCTTTTGTTGTGTGGGCCTCATAGTTTTCAGATTGTATCTCCTGGTAATACTCCCATGTGGCAGCTCCTTTTCCCAAACAACCTTTCCCTTGTTGTTCCCTCTCTTAGGACTGTCCATATGACAACAATAAGGACACAGGTTTTTATGTAATAGGTCCTGTCCTCTGGAATGGCTTACCAAAGTGAGTACAGAGGATGTCTTCACTCACTGCATTCAGAGAGGTCAACACTTTTTGTGTTACCTTAAAGGCTAAAACAGTTATTGCGTAAGCTTTGGTGGATTGCAGCCCCCCTGTGGCTGTAGCACAGAACAGAAGGTTATACTGTAATCAAGCCATTCATTAGTTAGTGCTTCAAAACTCCTTTTTATTTTTGTTGCAATGGTAACATGGCTACCCTTTTAGAATGGTAAATTCACAGTTTGTATAAAAGTAAATGGAGCACTTTGAGATTGCGACTGCGCTCTGTGGAGTGCTTGTTTTGGATTAGGTAGAGGGACAGAGCTTTTTAAGCATAGTAAATATTAATTAATTGGTTTGTTTAAAACATTTCTATGCCACCCTTCCACCCAAAAAGAGTCCCCAAGGTGGTGAACATCAAAACATCACATTTCAATATAAAACAGCCTTTAAAATAAAGTATATATAAAATCTCAATAAAAGCATATAAAGATACAATGCCAAAACCAAGGAGGAGGTATTGGGGGAATGCCAAACAATACAAAAAAATGTCTTTACCTGCTGGCAGAAGACAACAATAGACAAATCTCCCTGGAGACGGAGTTCTAAAGTTTTGGCACTATCAAGAAACTGGGCTATCTTAGCTTCTTTCTTAGTTTTTCTACACCTTGCTTCAGGTTTCTAGGCATGGGTAAGCCCAGAAGTCTGTCTCTGAAAAGTGCAGTCAGCATGACTTTGCAGTTTTCAGAAGTAAAATAGAAATATGGTGGAAAATGACAAAGTCAGAGGCTAGAGGGAGTCTTGCACTTACATTGCATCATCTAGAGCAAGGAACCTTGGGTGGGAGAAACTGCAGTGCTCCTAACTGATTAATTAAATACCAGGCCAGCTGCAAGCAGCCTAGAATAAAGCTAGGGTCTTCAACCCTAGCTCAACCCCCACCCCCTTCTGTGTGGCTTACTGGTGAATACCTGTGCTACATGCTTTTGTGTTTTATTACCAGGACTTTTGCTCTTAGATTTTGGACTTTGAAGCTCTGTTTGGACTTTACGCTTTTAACCTGACAAGGTAACACTTGTACCAGGGGACTGAAATCTGTCTAGTGCCTGACTTCCTGTTTGGGATCCATGGAGGTCTAACGCAGCTCCACTTGCGGAGCTGACCGGACTGCCGTTTTAACCGGCCGGCGGGGTGAAAATAGCCCGCGGCCGACTGCTCTCAGGCGGGGAGCAGGCAAAGAACGCTCAAGACCCTAGGGTGAGCTAGATCTCGGACGAGGGGGGGCTCTACACAACGAGTCTCCCCCCGATCCTTGAGGTCCCACCTTGCGACGGGTCGGCTATAATCTCTGCGGCAGTTTTGGGGCCAATTCGGCTGGCATAAGACCTACATACCCAAGCATCGATTGGGGGAAGAAGCTGAGAGGAGAACTTAAAATCGAAACAGCGATTACAACCCGAGAAAAGTGAAGAGAAGGTAAAGATCATTATCTTCTGAGACGGGACAGATTGATAAAAACAGAGAGGAAAAAAAGTAGATTTTTAAACTGCAACAGATTAGTGAAAAGGAGGGGAAGACTCGGCAGGAATTGAATTTAAAAAGAGACTAAGTTTAAAGAAGTTATTAAGGAAATGGGACTATTGTTTTGAATACCTGTGGCTTTGGAGCTGTGAGAAAAAGACACCATCGCGAGATCTGCTGTGGGAAGACGGGAGACAGGAAGTGCGTAATAACAATAGAGTGGCTGGAGAGAAGCGGCCCTTGCTGGAGGGCAGGAAGTAGGGAATCGCCATTTTTGAAAGGGGAAGGGTCGCGGCTTCAGCGGAAGAGGAAGTAGGCCATCTTGGATTACAAAATCATAGAGAAACCATAGAGAAAAGACGCCCGACATTTTGGACTCTTTAAAATTTAATTTCTATAAGAAGACCGGGACATTTAAAATAGAAAAACGTTAAATTTTACGCCACGGAGTTAAGGAAGAGAGCGGATTCGTGGGAGCGAGCTAAAGCAAGCC
Organism: Eublepharis macularius; assembly: GCF_028583425.1. NCBI lineage: Eukaryota > Metazoa > Chordata > Lepidosauria > Squamata > Eublepharidae > Eublepharis > Eublepharis macularius. The sequence continues at coordinate 83,743,702 of NC_072794.1, read as the reverse complement.
CCACGATGTCAAAAAAAGAGTGGCAATCGGCAATAGAAAACCTGGATAAAAACCTGGACAAAAAACTTTTAGATATGATTAAAGAACTTAAGGACACGAAATTGGAGCTGATAAAAGAGGTTAAAGAGGTTACACAGACAGTAAAATCGGAGCTGTCAGAAGTGAAAAAAGGTATGGAAACAATACGAAGTGAATTACAAGGAACGCAGCAGAGAGTTAAAACAGTAGAAGACGCGATGGAGAATTTAGCAGACACGCAACAAACAGAGATGAGATTGGTGAAGGGGAGAATGTCAGTTGCAGAAACTAAACATATGGAGAAGCAGCTACGTTTTCGTGGCTTGCCAGAAGTGGAAGGAAAGTCAGCGCAAGAACAGATGACTGAGGTGTTGGCTGAGTACCTGGGGAAGGAGGAGGAGGAAGTTGTGGCTATCCTAGATGTGGCATACCGTGTGAATTCGAGAATAGCAACCCAGAGGAAACTACCAAGAGATGTGATTGTGCAGTTTACAACACGAAATATGAAAGAGAGGATTGTGACAAAACAGTTTCAAGATCCATTGGAGATTGATGGCAAGACGATTATTATAATGAAGGAACTGCCCAGATCAGTGTTACTGGACCGGAAAAAATATAAAGTGCTAATTCAGATTTTGAAGGACATGAAAATCAGGTACAGATGGGAGTTACCGGAAGGAGTGTCCTTTGAGTTTGGAGGGGCCAAAAAACGCATCAGATCTGAGCGAGAGATGGAGCGATTTATTAAGGACAATGAAAAAGACTTACCAACAAGATCATGAGTATGGAGTGTAAAGTATTATCTTGGAATGTAAATGGACTAAACTCACCGAATAAGAGGAAAAATACTTTTCACTGGCTACTAAAACAAAAATGTGACATTGTTTGTTTGCAAGAGACCCATATCAGAAAGCAGGATGTAAAATATTTAAAATCTGGAAAACTGGGCAAAGAATATGTAGCGGCCTCCAACAAGAAAAAAAGAGGAGTGGTGTTGTACATAAAAGAGGAGCTACAGCCAAAATTTGTTATGAGAGATGTGGAAGCTAGATTTGTAGCAGTGGAATGTATTTGGAATTTAAAGAGAGTGTTGGTAGTCGGACTTTATGCACCTAACGGTGCAAAAGAAAGCTTCTTTGAGGATTTAAGGAAGCATTTAGACGATCTTGCATATGACCAGATAATTCTTGCTGGAGACTTCAATGGAGTGACAGACTTGGAACTAGACAAAAAGACTACAACGGCACAAAAGAAAAGAGGACTATTACCAAAGCTTTTTTTTGAGTTGATTCAACAAGAGACTCTTGAAGATGTATGGAGGAGAGAATATCCTAAAAGCAGACAGTTTACTTTTTATTCTGCAAGGCATTCTACATTATCAAGAATTGATATGATCTGGGCCTCAAAAGACTTAGCATTATGGACTAAGGAGGTAGAAATAATGCCTATGGTAGGCTCAGATCACAACCCAATTATGTGGAAATTTGGAAAAAAGAGAAAAAGGAAAGCATGGAGAATAAATGAGGACTTGTTACAGGAAAGAGAGAATATGGAAATACTGAGAAGAGAGACAAAGTTTTTTATACAATACAACGTGAATAAAGAAGTACCAACCAATAAAGTTTGGGATGCCTATAAGGCGGTTGTAAGGGGCATACTAATGGACTTAAATGGTAGAGCAAGAAAGAAGAAAGAGGAGAAAAGACAAGAGATTGAGGAGAAAATAAAAGCCAAAGAAATACAGCTAAAAAAGAGACCAGGGAAAAAGAAGGTATACCAGGAAATTAAAATACTTCAAGAACAGCTAACAGCAATGAGTAATAAAGAATTGGAGTGGAATCTCAAAAGACTGAATCAAAAAGCGTTTGAGGGTGCTAATAAACCTGGGAAGTACCTGGCATGGCAATTGAAGAAGAAAAGGGAAAAGAAGATAATAAATAAAATTTGCGAAGATAACAAAACGTATTTGGAGCAGGCTACCATTAGTAGAGCCTTTTATAAATTTTACGCTAAGCTGTATAATAAAAAAGAAGTAAATAAAGAATCAATAGCGTCATATTTGGAGAAAACCAAACTTCCAGAAATCTCGGAAGCTTGGAGAAATAAGTTGAACAGTGAAGTAACTGACGAGGAAATAAGTAAGGCAATACAATCTGCAAATCTAGGAAAGGCGCCAGGGCCAGATGGACTTACGGCTAAATTCTATAAGACAATGGCTAATGAACTGGCACCATTCCTAAAAGAGGTGATGAATGGGGTTTTAAGGGATCAAAGGATTCCAGAAACTTGGAGTGAAGCGAATATATCATTGATCCCAAAAGAGGGCCAAGACCTGACTAATGTGAAAAATTATAGACCTATATCGCTACTCAACAATGACTATAAAATTTTTGCGAAGATATTGGCGGAGAGATTGAAGGGGTGGCTCTCGGAAGTCATAGAGGAGGAACAAGCAGGCTTTTTGCCAGACAGACAAATAAGAGACAACTTAAGGACAGTGATCAATGCTATTGAATATTATGACAAGCGTTGTGACAAAGAGGTTGGTTTCTTCTTTGTAGACGCTGAAAAAGCGTTTGACAATTTAAACTGGGACTTTATGTTTGCCACTATGGAAAAGCTACAATTGGGAGAAAGGTTCATCAGAGCAATTAAGGAAATTTATAGAGACCAGACTGCAGCAATCGTGGTGAATGATGAATTGACCAAGAAATTGACGATAAGTAAAGGAACAAGACAAGGTTGCCCGTTATCTCCATTGTTGTTCATTTTAGTATTGGAGATTCTGATGATACAAATACGTCAAGATGATGAAATTCGTGGAATAAAAATAAAGGACTATTCATACAAGGTCAGAGCATTTGCGGATGACATAATGTTAATTGTAGAGGACCCATTGGAGAACATGCCAAGAGTGATAGATAAGATCAAGGAGTTTGGAGACTTGGCAGGTTTCTTCATTAACAAAAAGAAGTCAAAGATATTATGCAAAAATATGACTAAGCAGAAACAACAATTGTTAATGGAAACAACGGATTGTGAAGTAACAAGTAAAGTGAAATATTTGGGAGTCGAATTAACTGCAAAGAACATAGATCTATTCAAAAACAATTATGAAAAACTATGGACTCAGATAGAGAGAGACTTGATTAAATGGAATAGATTGAATTTGTCATGGTTGGGCAGGATTGCAGCAGTTAAGATGAATGTGTTACCAAGAGTAATGTTTTTGCTACAGACAATACCAATCATCAGAGACTCCAAACAATTTGAAAAATGGCAGAGGAAAATATCAGATTTTGTTTGGGCAGGCAAGAAGCCTCGAGTGAAAGTGAAAGTTTTACAAGATGCAAAGGAAAGAGGCGGAATGCAACTGCCCAATCTGAGACTTTATCATGATGCAATCTGCCTAGTTTGGTTGAAAGAATGGATGACATTAAAGAACAAGAAACTATTAGCCCTAGAGGGATATAAAAAAATATTTGGATGGCACGCATATTTATGGCATGACAAAGTAAAGGTCAACTCGATGTTCCTGCATCACTTTGTTCGGAGAAGTCTATACATAATCTGGAAGAAGTACAGAATTTATCTACAAGAAGGAACCCCTTTGTGGGTGGTTCCATATGAGGTGATAGACCCGAGAGCTGTTGATAATGAACAACAATGTTTAACATATAAAGAAATAACTAAAACTGAAGCATCCAAACTTAGAATAAAGACACAAGAGGAACTATCACCTAACTACGATTGGTTCCAGTATAGACAGATCAGAGACTTATATAATTCGGACTCTGTAAAGGGAGGTATACGAATAGAGAATTCGGAACTAGAGCAGACCCTTCTTAAAGAAGATAAGAAAAGAATATCCAAGGTATACCAAGTACTGTTGAAGTGGTATACCGAGGATGAGATAGTTAAAACACAAATGGTGAAATGGGCTATAAACTTTAATAAAGAAATAACAATGGAGGCATGGGAATACTTGTGGAAAACTACAATGAAGACAACGACATGTATTAATATCAAAGAGAACATTTACAAAATGATCTATCGTTGGTACATGACACCAAAGAAGATTGCGCTAGGGAATTTGAATACTTCTAATAAATGCTGGAAATGTAAGAAGCATGAGGGCTCCCTCTATCATATGTGGTGGTCGTGTGAGGTAGCTAGGCAGTACTGGGGGGAAATAATAAGAGAAATGAGTGAAATTTTACAATTTCAAATTAATAAGAACCCAGAACTCCTGCTACTGAACTTGGGAATGGAGGGAATTCCAGCCCAACACAGGACGTTGATATTTTATATGACAGCAGCAGCTAGACTTTTGTATGCGCAAAAATGGAAAGTACAAGAAGTGCCAACTATTGAAGATTGGACTTACAAATTGCTGTATATGGCTGAAATGGACAAGATGACAAGAAAACTGAGAGATCTGGACTCAGGGCAGTTCAACACAGACTGGGAGAAGCTGAAACAATACCTGGAGAAGAAATGGGAGGTGGGAGGAAAACTGTGGCAGTTTGAGAACTACTGAAGTATTGAAGTAGAGGGGGGAGACTTTACCGGGGGGAGAAGAGATAAATGTGAATTAATAAGCAGTCAGATTAATAGATGGACATATATATAGATATATATAGGTTAACAAACAGAACATAGAGAAAATAATTAATTATAAGGACTAAATATAAGGAGCGATTAACTAACAATATTTTCTTTTTTTTCTGACAAGTTTTGTACCAAACTGAATGTCTGAAGATATAGATGGGTCAAATTGATTGACTACGTGAGGAGAGATATATAGAACTATTATAAAAAGATAGAATGAGTAATATATATAGAGAATAAGTCAAATTGTTTGATATAAACGAATGTATGATCTATATGGTTTATGATATATAGAAATACCTGAAATTGAAAAATTGGGATAAATTGTTTATCTAAGATGGAAACAAAGGCTTACAGTTTGGGCATATAATGTTAAAAATAGTTAAGGATGTACTGCTTAGAATAATGGAGAATTTATATTTGTTTTAGATAGAGGAAGCTAATAAAAGTAAGGGAAAGGGGACAAAGGGTTGAAAAGCTGTTGGAAGTCAACAAAAAGGGGGGGGGAAAGGGAGGGGGTTAGAGATGAAAAAATTGGGGAAAATTGAATGTAAATGTGGAAATAATGGATTCTAACCCAATAAAATTTTTTTCAAAAAAAAAAAAGAAATCTGTCTAGTGCCTGAGGATAATTACTTAGCTTTGTTATTTTCCTTTCCTGTTTGCCCACATCTGTTTGTAATCTTTGCACTGTTGTTAATAAACTCTATTGAGTATACTTCTGTGATGTTATTTGGGTTTGGGGGTTTCAATCTGATTCCAGTACTTTGGCCTATTTGCCATTGCTACTCTAGTAATAGTTTTGCGGAAGTCAGTCTGTAAAGTGATCTACCTTGCAGGACTGACTTTTTATTTTTGCTTAAGATCTGGTAGGACTTGAGGTAAGTCTTTCAGTTTCAAGTTGAGGATTAACCAGAGGGACTAGTGGCACTTTGTTACTTTGGGAAGTGGTTTCACTCCCCAGTTTTGAGAGTTTATGCTTGTTTTTCCATTCAGGGCTGCTTGTGGATACAACCATCCTTGAGAGGCAGCGTGACAAAGAAAGTCCTGCCTTGGTTTTGTCATCTGTCTAGCCTCAGATGGCAAAGGCAGATGGCAGAGGCACCCAAAGCAGAGCCTCCAAAGATGACCAGAGTGGATAGGTAGGCTCCCTTAAATATCAGTTCAAATTAGCCTGCCAGAATAATGGTCCAATGGATTTCAAAGAAGAAGGCATAGAATAACATTAACCAATCACAGGCATCATAGGGGTGTGGCCTCGCCATAGCAATTTTGCAAAAAAAAGCTATAGCGGAAATCTGATGAAAAAATGAAAAAAAAAAGAATATGATATCATCGGCGACGTCGGATCTAAACCCGCCCTGTATTATGCAATTCTACCAGGGATGTGGATGAAGTATAGCGCGAGACAGCGGCAGTAAGAGAAGGGATGTGAACACAGTCTGGGACATTGCGGGATAGAATCCAGCGCGATTAATGCACATGAAAAGCGGAAGGTAGGGAAATGTGGATTCGGCCAATCTGGGGAATAGACAAAACAATGCTTAAAGTGCAGATAAATATATATAAAATTTTTAAACAATCAAATAAAACATATGTATACATAATAGGGATGCCAGACCCCTGCCCCACCCCTGCCCCCACTTACCTGGCCAGCAGGGGCACACACCTTCCATGCACGCTCCCTTGCAGTGCTGTGTGCTCCAGTGTGCAGCAGCCACCTGAATCGGGCCCGTTTTGGCCCGGATCGGGGCCGCTGTGGAGTGCAGGAGCGCTCCTGTGCTCCACAGTGGCCCAAAATGGGCCCGTTTTGGTCCAAATGGAGCTCATTTCGGGTCCGTTTTGGCATGGATTGGTCCCGTTTTGGGCTGCTGCAGAGTACGTGAGTGCTCCTGCACTCTGCAGTGGCCCAATCCAGGCCAAAACGGGCCCAATCTGCACCCAAACGGGCCTGAAACGAGCCCGATCTGCACCCAAACGGGCCTGTTTTGGGCCGCTACGGAATGCAGGAGTGCTCCCACACTTCGCAGCGGCCCCATTCCAAGCCCCTGAGGAGTGTGGGCACGCTCCCAGGGGGCCGCGTGATGACATCACTTCCTGCACCCCCGACCCCAAGAGGTAAGTGCAGGGAGCCAGTCCGCTGCCAGGAGGCTAAGAGGGACTGGCAACCCTAATACATAAACAGGGAGGAGGGCTAATGAGAGTTAAGAAGAATTACTAAACAAAATCAAAATAGTGTTCATCTGTTGGTAGAAGACAAGGATGGAGGGAGACAGATTAATATTCCTGGGAAGTGAATTCCAGAGTTCTGACGCCATGACGGTGAAGGCCCTTTCTCTGGTTAATAATAATATTAATAACATTCAGTTTATATACTGCCCTTCAGGACAACTTAACACCCACTCAGAGCGGTTTACAAAATATGTCATTATTATCTCCAGAACAAAACACACTGTGAGGTGGGTGGTGCTGAGAGAGCTCCTAGAAGCTGTGACTGACCCAAAGTAGGGTTGCCAGTCTCCAGGTAGTGGCTGGAGATCTCCTGGAATTACAACTGGTCTCCAGGCCACAGAGATCAGTTCACCTGGAGAAAAAGGCTACTTTTGGGGATGGATTCTATGGAATTATGCCATGCCAAGGTCTTTTCCCTCCCCAAACTCCACTTTCTCCAGGTTTCTCCAGGTTTCACCTCCCAGATCTCCAGGAATTTCCCAACTTGGAGCTGGCAACCCTAACCCAAAGTCACCCAGCTGGCTTCAAGTGGAGGAGTGGGGAATCAAACCTAGTTCTCCAGATTAGAGTCCTGCGTTCTTAACCACTACACCAAACTGGCTCAGAATGCCTCTTAGGCTAAACAACATATTACACGGCAGAGCCATGACTGGATCTCTTCATGTTTTATTTTTAATGAAATGCAGACACAGAGAGGAGGTTCTATTCTGATCAGAGCAGTGGCAAGGGGAAAGAGATGTTTAAACTTTCCCCATTTATTTACTTATTAAAGGCATTTCTATCCTGCTTTTGCTTTACAGATCAAAGGGGTTTCAACAATGTTTCAATACAATATGACATAAAACCTTTCAAAATCTGAATCAAATCCTTAAAACAACCATCAGAGAGCTTACTAAAAGATAAAGATAAGTGTTGTCTCCCTTATAGCCTCAGATGGTGGGGTCACCCAAAACACGCCCTTTGAAGATGACCAGAGTGTGGTTGGGCAGGTTCATATGGGAGTAGGCATTGGGCCCAGATTAAAAGGTTTCTTGCATACAAAGATTTTTCCTTGCAGTCAAGCGGAGTATCCACATGAAATTGTTGCTCTAGATGACTCTGATCAGACCTGATTCAGATATAGGCATGCACTTGAGAAGATCTGAGCATCTAGTTAGCTTTCCTATATCAAATCATTTAACTCCTGGCAAGAAGTACACCACAGATAATGTCTTAGGTTCATTACTGGGTATTGTACACAAGTAATACAATTATGGAGTCTCTGCTTCCATTTTAAATCTTTATTATTACAAAATAATTATTCAGTATTCTTGATATCAGTTCAATCAACAGAAAATTATACTATCCATTATAATGGGCCCCAGAATAAGCCATACAGTGGACTTACATAAGAACATGAGAAGCCATGTTGGATCAGGCCAATGGCCCATCCAGTCCAACACTGTGTTTCACACAGTGGCCAAAAAACCAGGTGTCATCAGGAGATCTTCCAGTGGGGATGGGACACTAGAAGCCCTTCCACTGATTGCCCCCCCCCAAACACCAAGAATACAGAGCATTACTGCCCTAGACAGAGAGTTCCATCTATACCTTGTGGCTAATAGCCACTGATGGACCTCTGCTCCACATGTTTATCCAATCCCCTGTAGAAGCTGTCTATGCTTGAAGCTGTCACCACTCCTGTGGCAGTGAATTCCATGTGTTAATCACTCTTTGGGTGAAGAAGTGCTTCCTTTTATCCGTTCTAACCCAACTGCTCAGCAATTTCATTGAGTGCCTGTGAGTTCTTGTATTGTGAGAAAGGGAGAAAAATACTTCTTTCTCTACCTTCTCTATCCCATGCATAATTTTGTAAACCTCTATCATGTCACCACTCAGTCATTGTTTCTCCAAGCTAAAGAGCCCCAAGCGCTTTAACCTTCCTTCATAGGGGAAGTGTTCTTTCCCTTTAATAATTCTAGTTGCCCTTTTATGCACTTTTTCCAGTACTATAATATCTTTTTTGAGGTGTGGTGACCAGAATTGTACACAGTATTCCAAATGAGGCCGTACCATTGATTTATACAGGGGCATTATGATACTAGCTGATTTGTTTTCAATTCCCTTCCTAATAATCCCCAGCATAGTGTTGGCCTTTTTTATTGCCGTCGCACATTGAATTGACATTTTCAGTGAGTTATTTACCACGACTCCAAGATCTCTCTCTTGGTCAGTCTCTGCCAGTTTGGACCTCATCATTGTGTATTTATATTTGGGGTTTTTGGCCCCAATGTACATTACTTTGCACTTGGCCACGTTGAACCTCATTTGCCACGTTGACGCCCATTTGCCCAGCCTCGACAGATCCCTTTGGAGTGCCTCACAATCCTCCCTGGTTCTCACCACCCTGAACAATTTAGTGACATCCGCAAACTTAGCCACTTCACAGCTTATTCCCAACTCCAAATCATTAATGAACAAATTAAAAAGCACCGAACCCAATACTGATCTCTGCAGTACCCCACTGCTTACCACTGTCCACTGTGAATATTGCCCTACTCACTCTCTGTTTCTTATTCATTAGCCAGTTTTTGATCCACAAGAGGACTTGTCCTTTTACCCCATGACTATTGAGCTTACTTAGCAGCCTTTGATGAGGAACTTTATCAAAAGCTTTCTGGAAGTCCAGGTAGACAACATCTATTGATTTCCCCTTGTCCGCATGTTTGTTCACTCAAAGAACTCTAACAGTGAGACAAGATCTTCTCTTACAGAACCCACGCTGAGTCTTCCTCAATAGCTTTTGTTCATCAATGTGCCTACCAATTCTCTCTTTAATAACAGTTTCCACCAACTTACCTGATATTGACGTTAAACTGACTGGCCTGTAATTTCCTGGATCTCCCCTGGAACGCTTTTTAAAGATGGGGGTGACATTAGCTACCTTCCAGTCCTCAGGAATGGAGGCAGATGTTAATGAAAGGCTACATATCTTTGTCAGGAGATCCACAAGTTCACATTTGAGTTCTTTCAGAACTCTTGGATGTATGCCATCTGGGCCTGGTGATTTGTTAGTTTTTTAATTGTCTGTCAGTTGTAGGACTTCCTCTCTCGTTACCTCAATCTGACTCAGGTCTTTCAACACTCCTCCCAAAATCAGAGGTTCTGGAGAGGGCAAGCACCTCTCATCTTCTACAGTGAAGACAGAGGCAAAAAAACACATTTAGCTTCTCAGCCATTTCCCTATCATCCTTCAGTAATATATTTCAGTATATATTTCAGTATATATTTCAGTATATATTTATATACTTTTATATTTTTATATATTTATAAATATAAATATAAATATAAATATTTATATAAAATTAAATTTGTATTGAGCATTCAACAACATAGAAACAATGATATAAATACATAACAAAGAAGATGGAATTCTTACTATTACAATAATCAAATGCTTTAACCACTCGTTGAACAAGAATTATAATTGTCTGTAATAAGAGGGTCTATTCCTCATTTCAATACAGTTTTCTGTTTACAATAAAGAAGTGGGGGGTAGAAATAGAGTTATTAAACTTGACAATCATAGATAAACCCTACCTATCATTCTATTATTTATGCATTAAGAATTGCCTGATAGGTAGTATCTGTAGGACAGAAATTTTGTGGCGTGATCTATTCAATAAATGGTTGCCATTTTTCATAGAATCCTATTGTATCTTTTGTATATGTATATCTTCTGTGATTTTTTCCATGATAATTTGGTCCCATATTTTGTCATACCACTGGCTTATAGTTGGTGTTGTTTTGGCCTTCCACTTTGTAGCGATTGTAGTTTTCTCAGCTATAAGGAGACTCCTAATGAGATCTCTTCTAATTGTAGGAATGCTATTATCTAGCCATAGGTCTAGAAAAATTATTAGCGGCTGTATCTACAAAGAGTAGTTAGTTATTTTATAAATGGTTTTTGCTACTACTTTCCAACAGTTCGATATCTTTTTGCATGACCACCAGGAATGAATATATGTGCCTGTTTCTCCACACTGCCTCCAACATAGTGGGGAGTATTTAGCTGTTATTTTAGCCAGTTTTTTAGGAGTATGATACCAGTGAGTTATGATTTTAAAAGTTTGTAGTTTTGAAGTTATTACTGAGGAGTTGAATAGTTTTGACTTCCAGATTTCTTTCCATTGGTCTGGAGTGATTATTAGGCCCCAATCTTGTTCCCATTTTGTTTGACATGTGTGTTTTATTGCGACACCTGACGTCAGTAGAATAGAATAGACCTTTGAAACCAGACCTTTCTGTGTGTATTTTTCTTGATCTAGAATTTTTTCCAAATCTATCTTTGGTTTTTTGAGAATGTCTGTAAGATGTATTTGTGATGCCATGTAATTGATTTGAAAATAAGTAAACCAAGGGATATGTGGGGCAGTCTTTTTTTCAAGTTCTATTTTTGTTGAGATTCTCTCCTTTGATGTTATATCAATTAATCTTGTTAATTTGACTCGCTTCCAAAATCTATTTATTCGTTGTGTTTTCCCTGGTGGAAACCAATCTTGCATTGTGAATGCAGAGTACCGAGAGATTTCAGGGAGGTTGTTTCCTTTGCATATCCCATACCTTTAGTATATCTAAAAAAAAATCTATTTTGTTTTATTCTTGGAAGGTGACTCCTATTATTATTCCATATGATTTCTTGAATAGTATATGGTTTGTATAGGTGACTTAGTATCTGGATCCAGTCATGGTTTTCTGTAGTTTGTAGCAGCTGTAGTGCATTCACTAGTCTAGCTGCTATTCCATAAGTTTTCAAATCTGGGTAGTTAAAGCCACCCTGATGGGTTTTTACCCTCAGTGTATTATATGAGATTCTAGATTTTTTATTGCTCCATAAGAATTTATTGATAATATTTTGCCATTGTTTTATCATTGTAAATGGTGGAGTCAAGGGAATCGCTCTATATAGAAATAAAATTTTGGGAAGAATAAAGGATTTTATCAAGTGGAATCTGTCCAACCAAGAATATTGTTGTTTGTTTTTCTGCTCTAGATCTTGTTTGATTTCTTTTATCTTTTGGAAGTGATTGCATTTCAATAGCAAGTCTAGGTCTGCTGTGATATTAATACCCAAGTACAGTAGTGTGTTGTCCATCCAGCAGTATTTAAATTTAGTGAGTAAGTTTTGTTTTGTCATTGGCAGGATATGTAAAGGTAGTATACTTGATTTTGATGGATTTATCTTTAAACCGGTCACCTGGGCAAACCGGTGTAATACTTCCTGTAACAGTAGTAAAGAGTTTTCTAGATTTGTAATAAAAAGCAACATATCATCAACAAAGAGGTTAGGTTTGTAAACTTTAGACTCAATCTCAATTCCTTGTATTTGCTCATTCTGACGGATTGAGGCTGCTAATGGTTCTATAGGAAGTGCAAAGAGTGTTGGTGACAGGGGGCAACCCTGTCTTGTTCCTCTAGACAATGTAAACATCTCAGATGACATGCCATTTACTGAAATCTGTGCCGATGCTTGCGTATATATTGCTTTTATCGAATGTATACATTTGGTGCCAAACCCCATAACGTTTAGCAATTCAATTAAATACTTTGTCTCCACTGAATCAAATGCTTTCTCTATATCCAATGATAGCGATAAGGCTTCTGATTTATGGTTGTTACAAGCTGATATTACAGTCAGTGTTTTATAGATATTTTCCGTTAAGTCTCTTCTTGGAATAAACCCTGTCTGATCCTGATGGATATATTCTTTAATGAAGGAATTCTTTTGGCCCTTATTGCTGTATAAATTTTGTAATCTTGGTTTAGAAGGGATATTGGGCGGTATGAGGCTGGTTCCTTTGGATTTCTTCCCTGTTTGTGTATCACTATGATTGAGGCTGCTTTCCATGAAGGAGGTTGTTGACCTGTATTTAAGAATGCATTGCACATGTCTGTCAGTAAGTGTATAATGTTATTGGAGAATTCCTTGTAAAACTCTGGAGGGTAACCTTCCGGTCCCACAGCTTTATTGTTTTTTAATTTCTGTATGATTTCACTGATTTCCTGTGTTGTGATTGGATTTTCTAATAGTTGCCTATGTGTGTCTGAGAGTTTCTTAATTTGCTTATGTTGGTGTAAATAGTGGCTAATTAGATCTGTGGTTGGGTTTGTTGAAGTGTACAATTTTTTGTAAAATTCCTTAAAGGTGTCAGTTACATCTTTTGGATTGTATACTAATTGTCCTTTGGTGTTTTGTAAAGCTATTATTTGCTTGGACTGCTTCTAATATATTTGAAGAAATGCTTATTGTTGGTCTTTATGTTTTTTGCAATGAGTTCCTCATAGTCCCTTTTTGCCTACCTGATCACAGACTTGCATTTTCTTTGCCGCAGCCTGTGTTCCCTTTTATATACCTCACTCCAACTAGCTTTCCACCTTTTAAAGGAAACCTTCTTACATTTTATAGCTTCCTTTACTTTGTTTGTTAACCATGCAGGCCTTTTTTAATACCTATTCGTGCCTTTCCTAACCTGCAGTATATATTTTATTTGAGCTTCTAGGATTGTAGTTTTAAATAGTCTCCAAGCTTCCCCAAGGGTTTTGACCCTTTTGACCTTTCCTTTCAGTTTCTTCTTCACATGCCCCCTCATCTCAGAGAAGTTACCCCTATTAAAGTTCAAGTGCTTGTGTTGGTCTTTTCAGGCAATATGGGACTTGGGACTTCCCTTAAGATGGCGTTGAGTTAGATGCTCCAGTCACAACGCTCCACAAGTTTTTATCTTACTTTACTTTATTTTTAACTCCCTATTTATATAACTCCTTTTATCAGCTACTTGGTTACAACTGCTTCCTTAGTCAGTAGCCTGAGCCCGTCCTTAACTCAAAACAGACAGTGGAATTTACCTTGAACCTTTGCCGTAATGATAATTTGAAAAAAAAGAGAGAATGCAAAAGGGGAGTCACTGCATTACAACCAATTAATCCTCCAAAGAGAGCTCTGCCAAATATATTATAGTGTCTGCTGGATAAAAACAAGAAGTTATCAAGGACTTTAGGCTGCGTATTACAGTGATTAGGCTGCTACTTGATTGCTAAAGGCTTTTAAAGCAAATGCAGCGTGCAGCATGGAAAAGCCATGGGAAATAGTAAACGAGTATGTGACTCAGAGGATTCAACAACACCTCCTGCCAGTAAGCAGAAAAAAATGGAGGATTATTTTGCAGTCAAGGAGGCCACAGTATACAACATCTCCACACAGGGTTGCCAGCTCCTAGTTGGGAAATTCCTGGAGATCTGGGGGGTGAAACCTGGAGAAACCTGAAGAAAGCGGGGTTTGGGGAGGGAAAGAACCTCAGCGTGGCATAATTCCATAGAGCCCACCACCCCAAAATAGCCATTTTCTCCAAGTGAACTGTTCTCTGTGACCTGGAGATGAGTTGTAATTCCAGGAGATCTCCAGCCACTATCTGGAGGCTAGAAAAACAATCAATGGCCGTTTCTGCAAAGCACAATAGTAGCAAAAGAGGAAATATCCACAGAAACGTTAGCACTCAGTGTGCAAGCCGCAGTAATAAATAATTATACAATTTCTCCAAAGTGCAAGTGCCTCTTATTTCTTTAGCCAATGTTGTGATACATACAATTGCAATTCCTAATGTACAAATTCATAAATGTGCAAATTCATCTTCGGCGCAGTACAACACTACAATACCAGGTACGCAAATATTACAATTCAATTTTGTTCCCGTTCATTCCTTCTTCTCATTTCGCTAATTTTCTTCCCAGTTCTTCCCAAAGGTGATATAAGATCCGGATTGGGGAGTGGAAAACACCACGCTCAATCTGGGGTCGGCTACGAACGCAGATTTCGTGCCACCTTCTTCAGGAGCATGCCATCTGTTGTTAACACAACCCTGTGAATATGCTGCCAATTTAAATACTACTTCTCCAGCATGCTCCTTCCCTATAACTTATAGTCACTTATACTCACAGGCACCCCACGGGAGAATATCACCACCACATTTCTCTCTCCTCCTGGTTAGTAGATACGCAAATTCTCTTCCGTGTTCGTCATTACAAACTGCCCCCTATTTGAATTAGCAATAGCTGATTGGTACCACTCCTTCTTAAAGTGACCGCACGCTGTAATACAACCCCATTCAATACCCAAGACTTCCTCATGAGCAACGGTTCCTCACAGAAAACAGTTCAAACATAATTCATTGTTCAATCCCTTAGGTTTTATCGTGTCTAATTTTTGAATCCAAAATGCTTCTCTTCGGAGAAGCCTTGTTTGCAATGAATCGCCACTAATTCTTTCCACGACTTCCAGGATCATTACCTTGAGGGCATTCTCCGGATGGCCACGTTCCCTGTAATGTTGTGTCAGTGGAGCTTCCTGAATATTGTTACGAATGCGTGACATGTGCTCCAATATTCTTACTTTTACTGGTCTTGACGTACACCCTACATATAACATTCTGCAAGGACATTCCAAAAGATAAATTACCCCCTTGGTCTGGCAATTGGCAAAATGGTGAATGACCACCTTGTTATCACCAATGTAAAGTTCCCTGCCCACACTGAGGATGTTACAAATTTGGCAGTTACCACACCTGAAGTTACCCTGCGGAAGATCATGGGGTTTCTCCCTATCTCTAATGTCGGCCCGTATCAGGTCATCCCTTAAGCTTTTGGTTTTACAGAAACCAATCCTAGGTCGGACTCACACCCCTCTATACCTTCTATCAAAGGCCAATGACGGTACAC
Source organism: Eublepharis macularius (assembly GCF_028583425.1). NCBI lineage: Eukaryota > Metazoa > Chordata > Lepidosauria > Squamata > Eublepharidae > Eublepharis > Eublepharis macularius. Next base: position 83,728,093 of record NC_072794.1, on the reverse strand, counting down.
TATCTTTTTAATCTGATTGGCTCTGGGGGTGAAATCTAAAGCCCACACTATCCTGTTCCCCTGGTCTCTTGTTCCCGACTCAAAAAGTGATGCTCTTCCTGTGTTGTTAGCCCTTTTCCAAGCTGCCTCTATGACATTAACCGGATACCTCCTTCTGCTAAACTGTTCACAAAGCCTCCTCCCGTCCCTAATAAAGTCCATAGTGGAGGAGGAATTACGTTTAATCCGTAGTAATTGGCTGAAGGGGATATTTTCCCGGAGATGTCGGGGGTGGAACGAGTCAAAGTGTAAATAAGAATTCTTGTCTGTTTCCTTATTGTAGGACCGTACCCTGATCGTATTGCCTGCATCTCTAAAAGTGATCACATCCAAGTAATTGATCTCGTTCTTATTGTGTTGCTAGGTGAACTTCACATTGGGGTCTCTATTGTTGAGCCACTCGCAAAACTTAACAACCGTGTCTGTCCCTCTATACACAAAATAAAGATCATCAATATATCGAAAATATTGTATGATCTGTGCTCCAAACGGATTAGATTGATCTAAGATATGCTGATTCTCCCATTTGCCCATGAAAAGATTTGCAATATTTGGTGCTGCGGAGCACCCCATGGCTACTCCCCTCAATTGAAAGAAAAACTGATCCTGAAAGCGAAAATAATTTTTTTCTAATACCAGATCCAGTAGCTGTAAAAGAAAATTTTTGGATGGTCTGTTGCCTCCTGCAAAATCCAAAGCCTCCTCCACTACCATTTGTGCCGACTCATGCGGAATGATTGTGTACAGGGACGCTACATCCATGGTGAGGAGGCAAGCATCCTCCGCCAAGTGCACCCCCTCTATTCTTTGAATGAAGTCCCTGGTATCCTGTATGAGAGGGCCAATTGCTGCTACCGCTGGAGGCTGGCAACCCTATCTCCACAACAAATCTTTTTGCACCTCTGGCTGATAATGCAAATTCTGAGGAAGATGACAATGTGGAGTTTAGCAATCCACCACGAGTAGCAACAAGCACGGAAGGAGCAGATAACATTCTGAATGAGCTTGCTACATTGACAGCCAAGATGGTGAACCTCATTTTTGAATTGCTGAACCAAATAAGATCGAATCTGGAGCAACTCCCAAGGATTGTGACCAAATCCAAAAGACTATGGAGACCTGCAAGCGATGGTCTGCTAAACAATGCAGGATGCCACATTAATCTGGCTCCAATTGGGAACAATTTGGGCCTTGACTTGAGGCAGCCAAGAGACAGAAGGGATCATTTTAATCTGACTTTGCAAGCTCAAAAGATATGTTTAACTCTCTGCCAATATAAGGATCTGATCCCCATCTGGAAGGACAAGAAACAAGTCAATCTATTACCAGAATGAGGCTCCTTGTGAGTAAGAGAATGTGAGGGAATTAGCAGCAAGGAGTAAGGCTATACGGGAAGGGTGACAAAGTGGGAAATCTCCACCAATTTTTATGGGGTCCTTTCCCATGGAAGCAAACAAGACTGATGACCTCAAATAAAGAGGAATTTTTATTAACAGCAGAAAACACACACACACAAGGAATAATGCACAAACACACACAGTCCTAGGAAAAGCAGTGGTGAAAGTGAAATAGACTTGAGGGATCTGGGGCAATAATTTCCTCTCCACGAAGAGCAGGGGAGAGCAGTCCACAGAGGGCAGTCCATGGAAGAAGAGGGCTTCAAACATCTTGTGTTATTTATTTATTATTTATTTTATTCCATTTATACCCCTCCCTCCCCACAAATGGGCTCCCCACAAATGTGTTCTTGACCAAGAGAGAGAGTGTCTTAGGGAACGTAACCCCAAGGGAGCAGCACTTGGATCCAGGAAAGCGTGCACAATTTGAATGGGGCAAAATGTGTCCTGAGGTTGGAGAGCCCTTCAGCCATTGGGGCAAAGACTGTAAAGGTCAGTCTCTGGGAAAGACAAAGGTTTGATTACCTTGATTGGAGCTGCTGGGGTGTGTGAAAGGAAATGTAAAATCTCTCCTGCCACCTCACAAAGAAGCAGTTTGCTAATGAGTCCCACTGGAGCTAAGTTGATGAGTTAAGATATGAAAAATATAGGTTCCCAGAGATAAATTAATTTATTGATGCTGATTGATTGCTCTCAAACTTATGGTGGGAAGAGGGCATCGGAATGTGCTAATGGAGTGACACAGCGAGGACCGCTATTGTCATGATCTCATGCCAGTTTCTGGGAGGACAGTAAATTCAATCACTCCAGTCCTCTGTATTGTATCTGAGTCAATCTGTGTGTGACTCAGTCTCCTGGGCGGGTCTCCACTGTGCTCTGCCTAGCCAGCTTGGAATTCCCCTGATGCAGATCAAGCTGCATTAATCCAGGGGCCCTGTGATTTTTATATCACAGGCCTGTATTAAAGGTATATTAAATATGGAGGAGGCCAGAGGTGACCACTTACAATTCTGCATCTGAGAACTCTCTTCCCAAAAATCAACATACCATTAGATCGAACTTCAATAGAAAAGTTAAACAAACAGAATCAAACACAAGAGGGTTGTTTTAACTTTTAGTAGTTCCAGAATGCCTGCGTTGATACTCTGGCAAACATCCTTCCTGAGTTCTAGAGGGATTTTTCCAACAAGAGTATTTACCAACTCAATCATAACACCTCTGTATACAAAACCACAACAAGCAAAAACCCCAACAGCTACATTTCAACAGAACGAAACCAGCATGTCAGCTACATCCAAAAATCTTCAGTGCAGAAACGAGTGCCTCCATTTTGATAACTCAATTGAGGAAGACCTGATGAAAGCCTATCAGTTTCTTTCAGAAGTGGGACAATCAACAATGACATCAAGACAAGATTGGCTAAGGAAAAAGCTACTGAAGTCCAAAGCAGTTTCACCAGCCCAAGTGTTACCGTATTGCACAGAGTGTGGCCCTTTGACAACGAATCCAAGTATCTCAACGCCAGTCCTGCTTTCCAGCATCACTTCAGACAATCCAAAACCCACAACAAGTATCCGACTAGCCAATTGATGGAATGTGAACTGGAAATGCATAATGCGCTTCCTCATGAACTACAACCTTCTGCCCATGAAGTTTCTCCTGAAAGTGGCTGTACTCTGCATTACATCAGAGGAGACGTGGATACAACTGCAAGGGATTGACAATTAAAGATATTGTCATGGAATCGGTGTGTGTGTGGGGGGGCTAGCATAATAAATTCCATGATTAGAGTTCCTGAACCTTTTACAAAAATTTTATATCCTATTAGTGCAGGAAATATGGGCACAGGACCCCGCCTCTTAAACCTTTCAGGGTTTTAAGGTACCTGCCACACTGGCACTTAAGAATTACTCTAAAGGGCTGGTGTTGCCAAGTAGGCCCCCTCCCCTGCTTTGAAGCCTGCTATGAACTGTGCTAAAGTTTCCTGCGTTGCTGTTTTACTGCTACACCAAAGACTGCTTTGCACGTGTGTGTTCTGGTACACGTGTCAGTTTCCTGCCTGCGTGTCAATTACCCTGCTGCTGTAATAGACTGTGTAGTTTACTGACTCCATGTTTGGATAACTGCACAAAGGACTCTCTTTCTGGGCAGCCCTGCCCTGGCCTGTATCTGGAATTCCCAGTGTGTGTTTGGACTTTGCTACAAGTGTGCCCCGTGCCTGCATTGCCATCTGCCACGGACCGTGCCTGTTCCCTGCTTTGGACTGTGTTTTGTGTGCTGTTCCCCCTGCCTCCATGGAAGCCTGCCTCATATGGGCCCAAGCCGCTGCTAGTAGCCGGGCGCCAGCCGGGGAAACCTCCAGCGAGCCTGGCTAGGCGCTCCCTGGTCAGTTCCCGCCTGGAGCCTCCCGCGGGTCGGTCGCCAAGCTTGCCCTCGCTACCGGGCAGCCTGCTATCCAGCCCCAGCTATGCCCAGCCGGCATCCATGTTCTCAGGCAGCCAGAAGATCCTGGGAAGAAGACTGCTTTGAGAAGCCATTTCGGCGAAGCGGGCACACCACGTCCGCAGCGAGAGCCCCTCGCCCCGCTCTGCATATCTTAGGAGCCGCCCCGGAGAAGGAACTAAGTGCCGACCATCCCAAGCACTTAAAGAATGCATCTCAAAGAAACCTCCGCATTCCAGAAGCTGATGACATCAGGACAAGCCCTGTCCGCTGGAACATCCATTCAGCCCACTTGGATTTCCCCCTCCCTCTTTTGTCCCCTCTTCCTGAGGTGTCACTTATCACAATCTGATTACCAAAGTGGCCCATCCAAGCCATTCAGTAGCCCATTAGACCCTTTGTCTTAATCCGTGAGAACCACCAAGTACAGCACCAGCCCCAGGGTACGTTTTGGGGTATTTAAGCCGGCCTCTCAGACCGCATGGTGCGCGTGCCATCCTATCCAGACTTCCTTGCTGTCCGTCTGTGGTTCCAGTGCTGGCATTGGACCACTACCCTCGCTGCTGTGTCTCTGCTTCGCTCCAGGATAAGTGAGTATTCCCCCTATCATCGTTGGGAACCAGCTAATGCGAACGTCTCTGTATTTCATACCCTGTATTTCTTAGGTCTTGTGTGTTCTCTGTATGCTTGTGCAAGTTTAGGCATTACGCCACACTTAATACACGTGTTTGGAACTTATTTGTCGTCTGCCTCTTTTTCACTAGAGTGTCTGGGATCGGGACCTCCGTAAACATAGGTTATGATCCTCGCTTAATATTAATAGTTACAGACTGCTGCAGCTAATTCCCCATTATAATAAAAGAGCAGTTCCGGTAACAGTTTACTGGTGGAGAATGCGGGCATAACCCAGTTCGTGTGAATACACGTGAGTCGACACGCGTGTTTTCAGCGAACTGACTTAGAGGAAAATTTTCCAGACCTCAGTGTAAAGAGCGCAATTTAGCTCAGGGAATTAAAAGTGTGAGTGTGTGTGGCTCTAGTGAGCATTTCTATCTTGTGGGTTGGCTTTTCCCCCATTTCCTCCTTCAGCCAGCTTTGGACTACTTGCCTTTTGTGGTGCACCGCGAGGCCCTCCAGCCGTTATAACCGGTGTACTGTGGGTGAGGACCTCTGAACTGGTGAAGTTCCTGGCCACCTTCCGGGCCGCCTAAACGCGTCTATGTGGGTGGGATCCCAGAAGTAGGCTCTAGATATATACGCATATATACATCCTGAAGCAGCACATATAAAATTCTTTTCCGCCCTCCCCCGTCTCTCCTAAGTCCGTCCAAACCCCCCGTTCCTGCCAGCACTTAGGCTTCAATCCCCGCTCCGGAGGAAACGTGAAGGGATCGATAGTCCGTTCGTTTAGTTAGCTTTGGGAATCTAAAGCCAGGTTCCTGAAGCCCCGCGGCAGCCGGCCGCACCGTGCTTAAGAGTTTTAAGGTAGACTCTTGGGCGCCTTTCCGCTTGCGAGTTTTAAGTCAGACTCGTGAGCACACCTCGCTTGGGAGTCAGTGGGACTCTTGGGCACACTTTTGCTTGGGAGTTGTTAGAACTCTTGAGCGCTTTTCCGCTTGGGAGTACAGTAAGCTTTACTCCTGAGCAATTTTGCTTGGGGACCTGCAGAGGCAGTCCTTGAGCGCTGTAGTCTTTTGGTCGAGGCTTGGAGACAGTTTAACCGTTTTGTCTCTGAGCACGAGGCCTGGGGACTTTTTGGAGTTTAGTTCTTGGGCAGAGAGCTTGAGAGCATTGTTGGCTTCTGAGCAGAGGCTTGGAAGCACTTCAGTTTCTGAGCAGAGGCTTGGGAGCATTTCTGGTTGCCTGAGCATAGGCTTGGGAGACCCCTTAGTTGCAGTTTCTGAGCAGAGGCTTGGGAACACTTTTTGGTTTTTTGAGCAGTAGGCTTGGGAGCCCCTTGAGCTTTGGCTTCTGAGCAGAGGCTTGGGAGCACTGAGCGTTTTGGTTCTTGGGCTTAGAGAGCTTGAGAGCACCCTCTGAGCCAGTAAATTTTTCCTGGTCCCGTGGCTTGTAGGCAAGCTTGAAACGGGAATAGGAATTTTCCCTTCTCCCCCGGTGGAGAAGAACTGAGTGTAGGACCCTTAAAAATACCCTTGTGAACCTAAAAGTAGAACCTTAAAACCCCCTGGTAAAAACCCTTGAGGACCTGAGGGAAGGATAAACCTCCCAAAAGGAACATAGAGAGGAAGAAGTTGTTAAAACCCTTGAGCAGCTTTAATCGCCCCACCCCTGGTGTCGCTGATCCACTCTTTAACCTCCCCCGAGATCAGCCTTAAACAAAAAGAAAAATGTACCGGGCAGCCCCCACCGTGCCCCGCCTGGAGAAGTGGCTAGTTAAGAAGGGAGATTGCCCCAGGGAAGCCGGTTCCTTCAAGGGACCCGACCCGCTCCAGATAGTCAGAAGTGCCTTCCAGGATTTCTGTGAGAAGGAGAAACCTAGGTCCAGTAAGAAAGATAGGTATGGAGCCTGGGCACTTTTCACCGCCCTACAGGACAGCGTGTCCCTAATTAATAAGTTACAAGTAGCTCAAGAAGAACAGGAACAGGAGATAGAGAAGTTGAGAAAGGAGAAGAAAGAGTATGAGGAAAAGGCAGCCGAGTGGCGTTCAGAACGCGTTAATTTCATGCTGGAGAAGCAGGGACTAGCCACTGCCCTCCAAGACGCCCAGCACAAGGCTGAAGTAGCCACCGCTCGTGCCGATATGGCTGAGCACGCGGTAATTGAAGGACAAGAGAAAATTGCTAAATTAACCCATGCTGCCCAGTTCATGGCAGAGCAGAAAGTCGCAAAGATAGCCGCAGCAGACCACTCCGCTTGTAAGAGGGAGCTAGAGGCCCTAAAACAGCACCTGGGGATGCAGCAGGCCGTAATTTCCGCCGTGCATCCCGCAGCCCTCTTGGCCCTCCCCGAAGGTAGTACCGACAGCTGGTCATCCCCTTCGCCCCAGCCCGAGGAAGCTCCACGGCCCCTCCACCCGATAGCTACCAAAGAAATTGTCTCCACAGACGAGGATGGCAGGAAGACAGACCGAATAGTTAAGGAGACCCGCAATTGGAGGCCCGATGAGCTCCAAGCCATAGCTGACCGCATGGGACCCCTGAACCGAGACTCAGCTATACAATGGTTTGCACACGTGACCATGTCCCAGCCCTCCGCCAGTGGCTCCGATGTAGCTCAGCTGGCTCGCCATTGTGCCAGCCCCGAAATAGTCACCTCCCTCAACGCATATATTTCTAACCGGAGACTAGCCACTCGCAGTCAGTATGGTGCCATGAAAGAGTTGTGCGCCTTCCTGTGGCCCACCAAGAGTTTAAAAGCCCTGTATATTGCAGAGTCTCAAAAACCCGGAGAGGATCCAGAGGCATATTTAGCCAGGAAACAGCTCCTAGCCGAACTAGCAGACGAGGTAGATTTAGATTTGAGCGACATGCCGGACTTCGATGACTTAGAATTCAGGAGGGCAGTTATAGATGGACTCAACAGCACCACTCGCCTGGCCCTAGCAGGAGTCGAGCCCGGGAGCATTACATGGGGAGAGCTGGAATCCCGCATCAGGAGCATTGCTGGCCTGTTGCGGGAGACCGGCGCCATCCGCCATGTGAAGTCCCCGGCCTCTCGTAGAAAGGAGAGCGAGCCGATAAGTGCAGTCACCTACGCCAACCATGGCCCCCACTCCCAATATCAACCCCAAGGGCATAGCTCGTACTCGGAGCCTAGAGGTGGCATCTTGCGTGGGAGAAGCGGTAGCTTCATTCGGGGCCGCAGCCAGAGGGACTCCTGTCCAGGAGTAACCTTTGCGTCCACCCCCAGTCACTACCCTTCCTCCCCACAGGGACCCTCTGAGCCCTGGAGACCTGCGCTGCCCTCGGCGCCCCCGCCCCCTCGGGCACCTCACCCCTACAATCACCAGGTCTACCCTCCCCCAAGTCAGGCTGACTCCTGGAGACCGCAGCCAAAGGACCATGAGGAGCCCTCTGACATAGGAGAACCGCCACCAGCTGGGAACCCCTTTTTCCAATAGGGATGCCCGGGGGTCACACATGCTTCTCCCCACTTAACTGCCCGTGGGAGAAAACCAAAGGTTGAGGCTAGCCTTCGACCTCCGGGAACTAAAAATAGCTTGGAACTTAAAAGAGAGAAGGAAAGATTCCAAAGGGTGATTCGCACCCAGAACCCAGCACCAACTTTGCCAGACACCTCTGAAAGAAACCTGGCAGAGCTGCAAAATAAAATCCACGAACTCATAAGTGTAAACAGGGAACAGAATTTAAAAATAAATGATCTTAATAAAGAGAATGAGGAATTAAAAGAAAAATTAAATGCTTGCACAATAGAGAAAGAGCAGCTCCACAATAAATTCCTTAGCATGCAGACTTTGCTGGAGAACCAGAATAATGAAACTGCCACTTTAAAAACCCTGATGCAAAATCTCCTGGAATCCCAGAGACTCACTGAGGCCAGATTAAAGACTTTGGAGGAACAATCAGTGATTGAATCAGCACCCCGCCCCGCCAAAGGCAGTGAAACATGTAGCCAGTCACCTTTGCCTCCAATTTCTGCCTCAGCCCCCATGCCCAAGAAGCCAGAATTCACTTTAGCCTCTGAGCATGTGCAGAGTTTAAAAGTCATTCCCCAAGAAATTGTCTTGGCTCCCATAGACTGCCCCCAGCCAAGCTATACACAGCCCACCGTGACTGTGCCCTCTTGCAATGATCCTGAAGAACAGGTAAACAAAAGTAAAAATGCAGTTCCTTTAAAAGAATTAAATTGCTTTGAGAATCCAGTGCTTGCAACTACACACCAAATAGCTTTCTGTCAGCCTTCCCTGACTAACACCCCTGAAGAAAACCTTATGTTGGGCCTGTGTGGTTTAGTAGTGCTTGAGCTAATTCAAAGACATTTGTGTATCTGTTTCCACGTTTTAAAAGGCTCAAGCCCAAAACTTAGTGAAAAGGTAGAGCCTCCAGCAGTAAGTGCAGTCAGGAATGTAATAATGCAAGTGAGCAGACTCCAGAAAGAATCCCAGTTGCTAGCAGCGTCGGAAACAAACTGTTCCCACTCAGCGCTACACCCCCACCCCTCATTGAAATGGAAAAACTGGCCAGACCAGGATTCTGACCTCCTCCCAATTCTTCCTTTTGTCCTCTCCCAGGCTGAAGTAAGCCCAAATAAATGTAATCACTGGTTCCCTGTCAGAATTTGGAAGGGATTGGAACCAGGAGTGGAAAAGCCACCTTAAGGAGACTTGAGTTCAAGTCTCTGCAGCCCCCGTCCCTTTTCGTTGTGCAGTCTTAACTTTATGTGTGTGTGAACCTGAAGCCCAATTCCCTTTTGAATTTAGATGTAAAAGGCCAACGTAGCTTCCTATAATCATGTAAAAGGCCAACTTGGCTTCATATAAGCATTTAGTGTTTTTGTTATTTCTTCTCAGTTCTATTCTTTAACTTCATTAGGCGGGCCCCACAGTTGGGACCCTAGGGGGAAACACGGCAACCAAAGCCAAATAGGACCACCACCGAGAGTGATTCTTAATTGGATTGTAAGCCGCATGTTCGGAAAAAAATTGCACAGGCAAAAGAGATTTGCTGTGTGTGAAAGTGTTTGGAGAGGCTTTAGCCCAAGAGTGAATGTAGTCTTCCAACGTTGAAACCACCAAAAAAGGTGATTTCTTTGTTTGAAAACATTTCACCCGCCGTGCTGGTGAAGATCCCGCGTCTACGTAGATTCGGGGTCTCACCTGCCAGACCCACGCTTTCGCATGATGGTCGGCTTTGGCTTTGAGGGCCGTGCCTCCCCTGGAAAAGGACCCCCAGATAGCCCAACATCCCTCTTTTACTAATGTTCATATTCGTCATGGTGAGTTGCTATACGGCGCCACCATCCAGTACGCTTTAATACAAAGGTAAAAGACCCGCCAGTATTTTGTAAATATGTGCCCTCTGGAATATGTTATTGGGGTGCGTTCGCCACGCACAAGGGGCAGCGTACCTCATTTACATAGCCAGGATCCCCTGCGCCAAGATGACCCCCAAACAACCCAGACCCAGTGGCGCCGGCAGATCTCGGCCGTCTCCGCCGCTTTTCGATAAACGCCGCCGAGCGCCTTCGGCTCCACTTCGGCCCTTTCCGCCAGCAGCCGCCCGCCCCACGTAATCTTTTCCCTTGCCCGTACCGTATAAGGGAAAAGAAGGGGGGGAGACATATTGAAGATATAATGAAGCCCTGCCAGGCACCCCAAGTAAGGGCAACCTAAAAGTACCCCAGACCCGTATGCTTCTTGCCCCGTGTGTTTTTCTTTTTGCTCAGTGCATTTTTCTTTTGCTCAGTATATTTTTCTTTTTGCCTGGTGTATTTCTTTTTTTAACCAGACAATGGGGCCTCCCGAGGGAGTCCCTCCAAAAATTGCTAGTCCTGCAAACATATGACGAAAGCCCATTTTTAGGAAATTAAAGCGAGGGCCCCCGTCTGCAGCAACCCTTATAGTTACTGGATACCGCTCTCTAGTTTTTCCCTTTTAAAGCGGCAAGGCCAGGCCGAGCCGGACCGATAGCTCTCGGCCCGCAAAATAAAAGCAGCCCGCCACCGAGCAAGGGGCACCTGGAGGCCACATAGTCTAGGCACCCAGGGACCCCTGGGGCGAGTTTGCATAATCCCGGCTAACGCACAGCCGACCCTTGCCCGACGTAAAGACGTTCCCCTCTGAAATATACATGCTTTAGAAAGAAACCTTCGCACAGGAGTTCCCCAGAGCAACAAGCTGGAAGGCTCGCTTAGTGCTCTGGGACTTCTCGTTCGAACCCCGCTTAACATACAGTGCTGGCAGAAAAGCGCCCTCCCTTTTCCCCCCATTCCGCTTTATTTTATTTTGCTGCAACCAACTCAGGGAACCTGTACTTATATCCGCAGGTCTCCCCAGGATATTGTCACTACAGAAAGGAAAAAGAAGGCCAGGAGATGAGGCACCTGGCTACTCTGTGTTTGCTCATGCTGGCAGGCACCCTAACAGAGGGACGCCCGTCCAAATTAATGCCCTACCCCCACTGGAGATGTATCAATACCCTAGCAGGGAATGAAATGATGGTCTGCAAGGTTGTGCAGCAGATTAATATGACCACCCCCACGGATCGCACTAACTTTCGCAGTTGTGAAGAGCAGTGGATCCGACCTCCAGAGCTTGTTATTTTATGTGTAGGAGTGAAAACCATGTCCCAAGAATTAGTATGCTATTCACCTACTGACACAGTGTCACCACTTGCTCCGATTCCATGTATGTTCCTTCCCCGCATAAGGCCAGCCCCCACCGCAGTCCCGGTGGTAGACAAATATACCACCCCTGCCAACTTCGAAACCTCGCCATTTGTCACTGAGGCCTTCGGACCATACTGTGAAGTTATTTTAGTGTCGGCCGCAGTATGGAAGGCAGGAGACCCCTTTAGAATGACCATCCTACTAGGCACTACTGCCACTGAATCTGCATCAGTCACTATCACGCCCCCTTCAGGCACAGCTCTCTCCTTCGCTATAGAGCGCTGGGAGAACCTGACCTGGATTGTAAAAGAGGAAGACCTAGCCAAACACGGCCCACCCGATTGGATACTGGTTCAACAGACGCCCGAATGCCAAACCAAGCCCCTAGTAGAGAAATTTCACCGGCTTGGGCTGCTCTTCGTAAATTTGACTCACGAACCAGGCAATTATTCCCTGCTGATCCGGACCCAGGAGACCCACACCATCCAAATTGACCCTTTGATTGCTAGCAATGAACAATTAAGCCAAGGCGGCACGCATATAGTGGGCTCCCATGTTTTGAAAACTGACATTCGAGAGAGAGTTCTAGTCCGCCCGCAAATGTCTTTAAAAGAGATCCGCATAGACTTAGCTGAGCTAAATATAACCCAGAGGCTGCCGCAGTGCGCTCCCTATCTGGAGGCCGGTAGCAAGGGTTGGAATGCATGGCTACAACTGTGGATCGATCCCTCTCCTTCTCTCTCGCGTGCCAGACGAAGCATTGCCGACTGGACTGCTCCTGCAGCCGGAGGCTTAGCAATCATGGATTCGGTCAACATTGAGACTCTCGCTAATAAGTTTGCCCATGTCACGACTAGCATCTCCGACTTAGGTAAACCGGTGGTGCAGTCCCTAAATTCCATTTCAAATGGGCAACACGAGATCAGCTCCATTTTAGTTAACTGGGAGAGTCAAATTGAAAGAGATTTTTCTCTGCTGCTTAAAGGAACACAGTCTGTGGAACGCAACGTGTCAATAGCCATGGCATGTATGCAAGCCCAACAATTAAATCAGGCTGTGGCCATGGGGCTAATTCGGCAAGCCACGGACGGGCACTTGCCCCTGGAAATTAAAAGATTGATTATGCCCAAATTGTCACCCCTTGAACTGGAGCTTGAATCCTGGTGGTCTCTTGTAAATTCCTCATTCTCACCGACCACCCAGGAGCTTAAACTATTTTTATTAACGGCCAGTGCGCACGAGTCATTCCATGTGTATCCAGTCGTGCCTCTGGGACTCCAAGTCAGCGACACCGAGGTCCTCTACGCCAGACACCCCGACCATTGGGCCCGCTTCACCCCAACCGGATGGCAGCTCGTCAGCCTCCAAGGGTGCCAGCATCGAGACCAGACCGGCTTCATTTGCCAAGACCAAGCCTTTGCACCGCATCATCCCTGTGTAGCCCCGCAAGTCGACGCCCTCAACGAGTGCTCTTTTGAGGTCGTCCGGGAGAACAGCTCCGCTGTGGTCTACCTTGGGAAAGGATGTGCCTGCGTGCGAACGGCCTGCGACTTTGTGATCCTGAACTCGTTCCAGCTCAAGCCCGTGATCCCGGGAGTCAACCGCTGCTTCTGCAACCTGTCTTCGGTAGCAGCCTGCGACTTCACCTACACGGTACCGGTCTGGACCCAAGAAGAGATCCTGGTGGCACCCTCCATCTATCGACATGTGAAGCCAGTCTCCCTTGGCATCGGTCTGGAATTAATCCACGAGCTCCTGACCCACCCGCAGCTCCACCGCACCCTCCAGAGCATCCAGAGGGACGGGGACACCACTGCTTTGGTTGTGTCCCACAACGGAAAGGAGATCCTGGACCTGGTCCAACGAATCAAGACCACCGGAGAGCACTCGTGGTGGGAGACCCTCTTTGGCTGGAGCCCCACTGCCACTGGAATTTACAATTTGGCTTTGCACCCGATCGTTGTTATTCTGGCCTTTCAAGTTTTATTATGTGCCTCACTGCTTTATTTGGGCTGTTGGAGCCGCCGACAGCTCCAGCAACTCCAACTGTCCTACCGTTTGGATCATTACAATCCCGACCTCCTTCTGCCTTAATGGTTGTTCTTGGCGCCCCATTTGTTTTATTTATCCCTTGCTTGTTTCATCAGTTATGAACTATGCCTGTGTTGTTATGATCATGTGTACGCATCCTGAACCAGCCCCATGGACGCTTTGCTGCCGGACACCGCTCCGAGGCCCTCTTGTGGACTAGGGGGGGACATATTTCCCTGCCCCCCAGCCCACGGCCAGCCTACGAACGACTGCTAGCGGCACTACCTCCATGAGGACTAGAACTGTGTGCCTGAAGCCCTTCTTGCCGCCGGCCGACCCTGCTCTGCGGATTGACGCAGACAGCAAGGGGGGGTGGAAGTGTGTTTTGGAACACATGGACTAAGTTTGCTTGTTCCTGTATATATGCAACCCAGTCTAGCAGCTGTACTGCAGACTGAGCCGTCTGTGATCTTTGTAGTTCTAGTGTTTTATGAATTTCTTCCCATTGCCTTCATGAATTTTACTCCCATGAATTTAGCCCCGAACTAGTCCCTCCCTCCAGCTACTGCAAGTGCGCCCATTAACTTTATCCTTATGAATTTGATTTTAACCTTAGGAATTGCCTTTTTAACCTGACTCCCTCCGCCGAGGTAATTCTAGCCTATTTATCATTTTATGAATTGGGTTTTTATCCGGGACTTCTCCTGAGCAGTCTCTTTTAAAGGTTATTTCGTTCCTGATTTTAAAGTCTATGAATTTGATTTTAATCCAGCCATAGTGATTTGGTCTTTTAATTGCAGAGTTTATTTTCCTGCCCCCATGAGCCCTTCCGCCGCTTACCCCTCATGAATTGTTTCCCCGCACTTGCTTTTACTATTGCTGCTATCATCTATGAAATCGGTTTTAACTTCCTGAATTATCATTTTAAACCCTATGTATCTATGTATTTATGATTTTAGCCATTTATGAATTGCTCTACCCTCTATGAATTGGTCTATGCCTGACTTGCACTTTCCTATATGAATCATTCCGTCACCTAGGAGCTTTGTTTTAACTTCCTGTGAAGTAGCCTGCTTTTATTCTTACATTCATGAATTGTATCCATGAATTGCCTTTGCTTTTGATCCTATGCTTATGAATTAATCCATGTATATGAATTGCTCCTGGTTTTTAATGCTTTTAACCCGTCATGAATTCCGTATGAATTACCTCCCACCATGAATTAATCAATGTACACAAATATGAATTATTGCTATTTATATGCATGAATTGATCATTGCTGCCTATTACTATGAATTACTATTGCTATGAATTATTACTATTTATTCTGACAATTGCACTTAGCACACCCCCTGGTGTGAACCCAGAGACCTGCAGCCCATTGGCTGATCTAAATTGCACTTATTCGGTTAGGTGGTTCTCCAAACTAAATTTTTGAGTGACGCCTCCCCCTCCTTCCCTTCCCACTCCTTCTTCGCTCGAAGCTCGACCACCGGACATTGCCGACCACCTCGCCTTTGAAGTCAAGTTCGGAGACCCGCGCGCCTGACGTCCCGGGGTCTCCGAGGGGGGGAATTGTTGCCAAGTAGGCCCCCTCCCCTGCTTTGAAGCCTGCTATGAACTGTGCTAAAGTTTCCTGCGTTGCTGTTTTACTGCTACACCAAAGACTGCTTTGCACGTGTGTGTTCTGGTACACGTGTCAGTTTCCTGCCTGCGTGTCAATTACCCTGCTGCTGTAATAGACTGTGTAGTTTACTGACTCCATGTTTGGATAACTGCACAAAGGACTCTCTTTCTGGGCAGCCCTGCCCTGGCCTGTATCTGGAATTCCCAGTGTGTGTTTGGACTTTGCTACAAGTGTGCCCCGTGCCTGCATTGCCATCTGCCACGGACCGTGCCTGTTCCCTGCTTTGGACTGTGTTTTGTGTGCTGTTCCCCCTGCCTCCATGGAAGCCTGCCTCATATGGGCCCAAGCCGCTGCTAGTAGCCGGGCGCCAGCCGGGGAAACCTCCAGCGAGCCTGGCTAGGCGCTCCCTGGTCAGTTCCCGCCTGGAGCCTCCCGCGGGTCGGTCGCCAAGCTTGCCCTCGCTACCGGGCAGCCTGCTATCCAGCCCCAGCTATGCCCAGCCGGCATCCATGTTCTCAGGCAGCCAGAAGATCCTGGGAAGAAGACTGCTTTGAGAAGCCATTTCGGCGAAGCGGGCACACCACGTCCGCAGCGAGAGCCCCTCGCCCCGCTCTGCATATCTTAGGAGCCGCCCCGGAGAAGGAACTAAGTGCCGACCATCCCAAGCACTTAAAGAATGCATCTCAAAGAAACCTCCGCATTCCAGAAGCTGATGACATCAGGACAAGCCCTGTCCGCTGGAACATCCATTCAGCCCACTTGGATTTCCCCCTCCCTCTTTTGTCCCCTCTTCCTGAGGTGTCACTTATCACAATCTGATTACCAAAGTGGCCCATCCAAGCCATTCAGTAGCCCATTAGACCCTTTGTCTTAATCCGTGAGAACCACCAAGTACAGCACCAGCCCCAGGGTACGTTTTGGGGTATTTAAGCCGGCCTCTCAGACCGCATGGTGCGCGTGCCATCCTATCCAGACTTCCTTGCTGTCCGTCTGTGGTTCCAGTGCTGGCATTGGACCACTACCCTCGCTGCTGTGTCTCTGCTTCGCTCCAGGATAAGTGAGTATTCCCCCTATCATCGTTGGGAACCAGCTAATGCGAACGTCTCTGTATTTCATACCCTGTATTTCTTAGGTCTTGTGTGTTCTCTGTATGCTTGTGCAAGTTTAGGCATTACGCCACACTTAATACACGTGTTTGGAACTTATTTGTCGTCTGCCTCTTTTTCACTAGAGTGTCTGGGATCGGGACCTCCGTAAACATAGGTTATGATCCTCGCTTAATATTAATAGTTACAGACTGCTGCAGCTAATTCCCCATTATAATAAAAGAGCAGTTCCGGTAACACTGGGTAGTGGTGGCCTGGCAGTGCTAGTCACAGTCAACTTGAAGGTGGAAAGTCAAGATATTGAAAGTACTTGCCCAAATTATATACAAATAGTATGAATCAAGGGCCAACATATAGGCTCCCTCCTGTGCGTTAATGTTTCTGTACCACCAAAATGTTCTAAGGCACAAGATAAAGGAAAATTATGGGACCAGTTGTTTACCACCCTAGGTAATGTTCCACTACCCTGGCTATAAAATGATCTTAGACAAGGATTTTAATGCTAGGATTGGCTCAGGTACTTTTAAGATCCAAACTGACATCAATGCCCAGGTTGCTGACCAAGCTTCCCTATTAGAGCGTTATTCGCTAGATTCCGTAATTAGCAAAGCCAGTTTGAAGTTTCTAGAACTACTTTCCTCACTTAACTTGTACCATCTACATGGGATGAAGTATCTATCTTCCTGCTATACTAGCACAATTGACTATATTGCTGTTTTCCCCACACTATTGGATCAGATAAATCATTTTGAAGTGGGAGACAGTACTGAGAGTGATCATTGTCCTCTAAGGCTTGTGTTAAATTATAATAATAGAATCTTTTTTTACTCCAACAGCCGAATCCATTAATGACATATCTCTTGGTTTCAGGAGGTGTAGGTGGATGGAGCAGCTACAAAATTCAGTAGCTCTAGCTTTGGAGAGTGCTGACCTAAAAGTCGGACACCAAACTTTACTCCAATCATACACCAATGTAATTCAATATTATGATGAAATAGTGAAACTTCTTAAACCATTACTCATTACCAACAGACTCTTAAAACAGCAACATTGCTCCCCAATGGATGGTTTGATCAAGAATGTAGGAGCCACAAGAAAAGAATAGTTAAATATATGAGGTTTACAGCAAAATAAAGAAGCAAGTAGAATCCAGCAACTAAACACGCTCAAATCTCAGTATAAGAGCTTAATCAAAAACAAAAGGGCAGCTTTTGCCAAACACCTATGCAACGAAGTGGCTCAGGCAGTTTCTGAGAAAAAAGAAGCCCACTTTTGGGAGCTGGTTTCACTCAGCCTCGGTAGCTCTTCTCAACAACTAGAGGTTCAAATATCTGGAAATGTCTGGTTCTGTCACTTTACAAAAATCTACCAACCTCCTCAAGCTACACTAAAGAAGTTAGAACCAAAAAACCAGACTCCCATTACTGAAATACATATGTTGCCAGACTGGCCCCCAGTAATGGAATCTGAAGTAGGAAATCTTATTAGCTCCATAGGCTCTGGAAAATCTCTTGGGGAATATTTGATTCCTACAGATCTGGTAAAAACTTTCCCCAATTGGAGGGCCCCGATAAATTATTTACCCAGATAAATAACTTGGGTATATTTCCTGCCAGTTGGAAGACAAGCATAGTAGTCCCAATTCACAAAAAAGGGGACAAAACCGATCCAATCAACTATTACCCCATAAGCCTACTTGATACGACATTGAAACTATATGGGAAATACCTTCTAAAAAGGCTGGAGGATTGGGTTGCCAGTAATCATATCCTTCACCCCCATCAAACAGGCTTCAGCAGAGGCCAAGGCATGATAAACCACTGCCAGACTTGGATTGAATAGGGACTTTGCATGGTTATCTCATTATCAGAAGTAACTGCCTTTCAGGCATTCCATTCAGATTCAGCTGGGGAGGGGTGGGGTCACACCAAGCCAGGATTGTGCATTCCACCTTTCATGACTTTTGCAACTGATTTGCATCTACTCCCCCCTCCCCTCACCACCTATATATATTTGGCCAGTTTCTTCATACCCTCCATGCATCTGACGAAGAGAACTGTGGTTCTCGAAAGCTTATGCTACTATAAAGTTGGTTAGTTGTTATCCTCCTCCTGATGACACGTCCTGTCCCTGGTATCCTCCTCATGATGGCAAGCCCTGTCCCTGGGATCCTCCTCCTGATGACACGTCCTGTCCTTGGTATCCTCCTCCTGATGACACGTCCTGTCCCAGGTATCCTCCTGATGACAAGCCCTGTCCCTGGTATCCTCCTCCTGATGACAAGCCCTGTTCCTGGTATCCTCCTCCTGACGACAAGCCCTGTCCCTGGTATCCTCCTCCTGACGACAAGTTCTGTCCCTGGTATCCTCCTCCTGACGACACGTCCTGTCCCTGGTGTCCTCCTTATGACAACAAGTTCTATCCCTGGTATCCTCCTCCTAACGACAAGCCCTGTCCCTGGTATCCTTCTCCTGACGACACGCCCTGTCCCTGGTATCCTCCTCGTGATGACAAGCCCTGTCCCTGGCACCTTCTAAGTACCTCCTCTTATTCTTTATAAACTCTACTACTTCCATTAGAATTTGTATACTTACAAAACAGTCTAAGGCACATGGTGAGCTTCCTTGATTGACTGCATCATGTTTGGTGAAGTGGGTTTCGTCGGCGACCAACTGTCCTGCGAGTGCAAGGGCCCCTCTGAGGGTCAATCCCCAAAAGTCCGGTGACAAGGAGGACAGTGACCCAGGTCAGCTTGCTTGATAGCAAGCAAGCTGACACACCACGTCACTGAGGTGGGACTCGTCCCCTGCCCAAAGAGGCTCCTTCTGAACAGGGTAGCATGAGCTTCCTTCCCTCAAGGTGTGAGAGACATCCTTTCCCTCCCTCCCGTGCCTTCCATTCCAGCAAGCAGCCTTTGAATTGCTGCATGATCTCCTGTTGCGGAGTTGGCTTTCACTCAAGTCCATCCATTCATTGCCCATCATGGAGAGTTGGTCTCCCCGCCCCTGGGGAGGGCGTCTCTTGTTTTTTTTTTTTTTGAAATTTTTTTATTTTTAATATCTAACATAAAAAACTACAAAAGACTACAAAAGTATAAGGGGGAGAAAAAAAATAAGGGAAGGGGGGACTGGGGAAAGGGGAAGAGCAACATACAAACAACAAACGCTACACTACATGTCTTGTATTCCCTTCATGCTGCAATTTTTCTTAAAAGTTAACTTTCTAATATGCTATCAGATTGGTAGATCTTATACAATACAGACTATATTCAGGATCAGGTTTTCTCCCCCCCCCCCCCGCGTCTCGGTCTCAGTTCTCTCTGCGCAGCTGGAGCAGCTGCGCCCGCTCTCTCCTCCCCCCCACTTTCCCCTTCAGGCTTTGGACTTTCTTCTTGCTGGAACTCCTGATGGTTGAACAAAAAGTCTGTCAGCTGCACTTCCGATGTAATCATGTAGGTTTGATCCTTATATCTAAACCAGACGCCTTCTGGAAACAACCATTTATATTTTACATCACATTTCCTCAAGAAAGCCGCAAGTCCTTTATACTTAAATCTTCTTTTATGAGCCAAAAATGGAACATCCTTCAGTATTTTAACCTTGTTGCCCAAATAATCCAAGTCCACATTGTACGAATTATATAAGATGGTGTCCCGAGTCTTCTTAGATGAAAAGTCAATAATAATCTCGCGAGGCAGCTGACGCTTCATTACATACTTTGAAGATGTCCGCCGGACTTCCAAAATATCGCTTTTTAACTCTTCTTTAGTTGCATTTGCGAATGGCGCCAAAAGTCCAGACACCAGATCTTTTAAATTTTCACTTTGCTCCTCTTTTACATTCTGAAGACGCAGTACCGTTTGGCCACGGTCCACTTGCAATCCTATTATTTGATTCTCCAAAAGCTTCACTTCCTTACTTGTTGCTTTCATGAGTACTACATTCTCGTGTGCAGACTGCTCTGCTCCAGTCGCTGTTTCTTTAATGGTTTTCACTTCGCTTTCCACTGAATCAACCTTTTGCCCCATTTCATTTAGTTTCGCTACAAAGGGCTGCACAGCTTCAAAGACTGCTCGTCTCACCATCTCTTCCAAAGTTTCCCCCTTCCCCTGTAACGTCGCCATCACCGATTTACTCATTGCTGGGCTCTGCTTTTTCGTCGCCATCTTAGGGGGGGGGGGTGCCAACTAAGTTCTGAAACTCCGAGAAGGGGAAGAAATCCGCACCTTCTTAGCTTCAACTCCCACCAATCCTTCGCATACGCTTAGAAATCAGAAGGGATTCGCTTATATACAGGTTTTCACCTTAAATCTGCTTATTGCTGTTCTCCATGGCCCGGCAGCACGCGAAGTGCTGCGCAAGTCTGCCGGCCTCCGTTGGAGCAAACGGGCAATTTACCCCCTGCATTGCTTTCAGGGGGTTCTTCCCGCCGCGCTCCGGACCCCGTCTCCCTCACTGGGAGTCCTGGGGGTTAACCCTCGCAGGTCAACCGCCCGGTCAGGCTGCTCGGACGTTTCCTCCCGGACCTGCGGAGAGGAGCATCCGACATGGCCGGGAAAATGAAACCGAATGGGAGGGCGTCTCTTGTTGATGCAGCCCCATCAACAGGTGGGTTTTGTGGGTAGGTGGGTTTTGTGGGCAGCCACCTCTGCTGGACAGGAGCACAAGTCTCTCTCCTTCCCCCAAGGGCGGGTAAGGGTCAGTGAGAATAGGGGAGGGGAAGTTGTTGTTTGTCTCTTTGGAAAAGTGATAATCGAGGAGCGTTACATGAGAACGTTTGGTGGGGAAAGTCGACTGAAGTGAAAATGTGTGAGGAAAACAAGGCCTTTTCTGACCCGAACCGGTTTGTGAACCGGTTCTCGAATCGGGCCTGGTCCGTTAAAAGTTCGTGGACCGTGGTCCGTGGAAGCCCACGAACCCCGAACCGGCGGTCCGTAGGCAGATGCCGGTCCGTGCCCATCTCTAGTACACACTATCCAGACGAGCCAGCAATTGTACAGAAACAAAACTACTTGAAATGTTGTTCATTTTCAACTGTAGCGATCAAATCACTAAGGTACTCAACGCTACAGAAAATAAGGCAATCATAAATTTTTAACACCTTATTTTTAAACCGTGAATCATCCCCAATTTCAATTTTCTGCTACCTGTGAAATGGGGATAATAATGTTTTATTTCCAAGGGTTAGTGTAAAGATTATTAAATTAGTGTAGTAACTTTTTTTTTTACAGATCAATACTAATTATATTGAAATCAAAGTCTGCCTATCTGTTTCCCACCATGCGTATACAGCACAGCACAGCTCATGTTACTGATTAAGAGACCAAGTCTAAGCAGGTCTGCTGAGACGCCTACTCAGGTTGACTCAATGGGGATTACTTCCAGGAAAGTGTTCTTAGGGTTGCACTATACGTCTGCAGGCAATCGCCGTTCTCCAGTCAATAATCTCATTTTCAGCATGGCTCCATCTGTGGGTATTTAAATCCAGAGATTGGGGCCATGGACAGAAAAGACCAGATATTTCTACCTACCTGAAAAAAACAGGGTTTGCAGAAAAATCTGACACCTTAAAATGAAAGTGTTGCTGAAATAGGCCAAAATGATATAAGGAGAGCTTGCAGTTTTAAGAAACAGATGCCATCAATGGCCAAAGAGACTATGGGAGTTTTCAGTGAAGGGAAAGAGGAAATAGTGTGTGTGTGGGCGGGGGGGGGGAATTACGATTCCCCCTGCAAGTCTTTGTGAGTATCTTGTTTGCACACTATAAAAGCCCTAGCAAGTCACCCATAGCTCAGATGATAGGGTATGTAGCATGGGACTACATTCCTCTGTCATCATGTCATGAAGACGTAGAGCACATACATTGGGGGTGGATCTTTCGCAATAGGTGTAAGTGGTTGGCCCTGTCCTTCGCCATATTTGATATACCTTTAATACAGGCTTGTGATATAAAAGATTGGAGACCAATTCAGGTAACATAGGAACTCTAGAAAAAGATACTTTGCCCAGAAAGGAAGTGCTTTGTCCAAACAGCCAAGGCTGAGAACAGTCATTGTTAGTGCATACTGTTAATGCTGCTCTTCACAGACCCCTTACAGGCATTCCACCTAAGGACACACATACTAAGGGCCAATTCACACACACATACGTATCACGATGTGATGGCATTTTGTTCCTCTCAGATGTACATGGGACAGATTCTGAATGCAACTATGTAGCATGGGGAGATGCCCCATTTTTGCATCCTGAAACAGTCCCCAGGAACTGATATTTGCGTTATTGCAAAAGTAACATAACAAACATAGCTGTATTTGCAACAGAGCAAATAGTGGCTCCCTGGGGCCATTTCAGGATGTGAAAATGGTATGGGAGAAGAGGCTGAAACACCATGTCCCTGGGCTCTGTGGCTGTAATCATACAGGTAAGTAAGTGAGGGAGACTTTGCTGCAAATCCCCCTCACACCACATGTTCCATCCCTGAGTAGCTCAGCAGCCCTTTCTCCTTCAACAGTTGCTAGAAATGTCTCCCATGCAAGTGGCACATTAAGCATACACAGTGCAGGAAGAGCTCCCCCACCCGAGATATGCTGGCAGAATATTGCTATGATGTCCATGTGAAGTCATGCCAGTGTAATACTGCAGGCAAGGTGGGGGCACAACAATCAGGTTTCTGGATGATCCCCAGCCACTTCCTGCCAAGGATTGCTGCTGCTGGCCAAACACTCACGATCCCTTTTGATGGCAGGATCAGAACCCCATGGAGCAGTCCAGACAGATGCTTCTCATCGAGTTCCAATGCAATTCCCTACAAGGGATGAGTATGTTTTTATTTACTTAGTTATCATATTTAGATCGAGTCTTTCTCTCCAAAAGGAACTGAAGAGGGATCACAAATGTTGAAAATTATATAATTTTATACTTTATGTAGATCCAATTAGTTAATGATTTGATGTTTAAAATAATGGTCTACATTGCTAACATTTTGATGCATGACTGTGATTCTCATTCCTTCACCCAAAGCAGGTTAATGATTGAGATTTACTGTACTAGCTTTGATACAGGGATGAAGTCATTAATTAAAATTCAGTAGCTGCGATCATCCACTTACCTGAAACAGTTCATTCATAAGATGCTGGATCGTGTGTTTTACTGTTCTTGGTGGAACAAATGTGGAACCTTCTTAATTGTTGCCTTGTTCCACCAGATGGCGATATTGGATAACCTAAAAAATTTAAGGCAAAATGGCAACTGAAGCCTCTTTTATTACTTGATGACAGACAAAATATACTTTCCTCTTGTGCATTCAGTCGCAGTTAAACTTGATGTCCTTGTTACTGTTTTCTTTTTCTACTGGAGGCCACAATTTCTGTGTAGTATAACATCATTTAGCATTTCAAAGATCTGTATACTGCATTTCACCACTTTGAAAAAACAGGTTGCATTTAAATTCATGGCGAAGACTATCAGATCTTAATTTCACATTGGGAGGTAGAGAGGATTTGCTCTGCAGTACCCAAAGGTGGATGTTAAATTACTACTTTAATATTGCAAATATGTGAAAGGTTGCATCGCTATTAACTTTTGAGGAAAATGGCCTCTAAAGCAGTTGACTTCAGCAGCTACATTCATATCAAGTATCTTGAAGGATCTCATTTATGTGGGCAGTTTGTGGGTGAAACTGCCTTTGGGCATTCGGTCACATGGAAATCCCATTTGCAGATGGTGAAGTCTTTTCTTTTTAGTATAAGGAGTCTGAGCGGATGGCTATCTAAACCTCAAGTCATGTTTTCTGTATCAAGAATCCCGAACTAATCAGCAACACCATTTCCTTCTGCAAAAACAAGAGCAGGAGATCTCATAGAGTAGCTTAATAAGGCAGCTGGAGTA
The DNA here is from genome assembly GCF_028583425.1 of Eublepharis macularius. Lineage (NCBI taxonomy): Eukaryota > Metazoa > Chordata > Lepidosauria > Squamata > Eublepharidae > Eublepharis > Eublepharis macularius. The sequence continues at coordinate 83,704,256 of NC_072794.1, read as the reverse complement.
AGGATTAGGGAGTCTGCATGTGAGAACAACAAAAAACACGCAGGAATACTATGACTCTCTCATACATCCTCTCTGGCAGACCTCCAGGCATTTTAATTCCAAACTGGAATTGTTCAGTCAGGATTTGAGCATTGGTTTTGAGCTTCTGATGTCATGCAGTAATAGTAGGAAATAGTGGTCCATGAGTAGATGAGTGGAAAGACAGCATCAGCTGACTATTGAAGAAACCTAAAGAGGCAATCATTTTGAAAAGAATTGCTTGGTATTACATAAAGCTTCTTGTTGTTTTGTAGCATTCTTTACACAAAGTTCTAAGCAGCATATATCAAAACTTCTGTGAACCAATTAAACTGACTGTCAGGCTCCATCAACATGGGGCCAGAGCCTGGGAGGGAGCGGCCCATCCTCCAGGGTGCTTTCTTCATCCAGGTAGGCTGCTGAGTGAGCCTCAGAAAAGAGGAGGTGGGTATACAGCACCTTGCACCCTCTCTCCCCTGCAGAGCAGCCTGGTGACTTTCCCACTCCTAGGCCAAGGCTGGCCCTGATAGTGTCCTGAATGAGACTCCTTTTATAGGGTTGTCCTGAGTGTGTCCCCACCGCAGTCTCTGCCTCCTTCCAGGGTTTGGTCCTCCCTCCCCTGGGCCAATTGGCATGGACAAGGGCCTATCCCCAGACTCTCTGCTCCTGCCCCTTCAGCCATTTAAGGCTTGGCTGTAAGGTGGGGCTGGCTGGCCCTTTCCGCACCATGTGGCCTGCAAGACATGCCTACTTGTTCCAGGGCTGCCCTCTCCCCACAGCTTGCAGTGCTGCTGCTCCTTGGGGACTTTCTCCCACCTGCCTCCTTTGAGAGAAGGGCCAGTGGGCTTGAACAGTTGCTATGCCAAGGCTTCACTTGCTGCAATGCAGCAGAACTTGGACATCCCAGCTTCAGCCCATCTATGGCAGCTTCCCCATCCCAATTGCAGCAGTTGTTGCTCCAGAGGGCTTGGCTGCTGCATCATCGGTTGACCCCATGATGACCTCTTGAAGACTCTCCTCCAGGGGAGCAGGTAAGGCCCCTCCTACCCCAAATGTTGACATTCTTGAACTAACTTCAGCAAATCCAAAGAGGGAATCGGAAGTTGAACTGCAGAGGATGCAGAAGGGCATCAGGAGGGTTCAGATGACATCTCTGTTATGCTTGAACCTGGAATCCTGTGGGTCAGGCACTGACGTCTCGCTGCCTATATCACTAGAGGGAAATTGCAGGCAATTCCAGCCAGGTAACTTGCATAACCACCCACCTTAGCTGTAGTTCTTGCCATTATACTATCACATTGCCATCTAATGGTTACAGGGTCAGACTAGGATGGTTCCACTCCCCACTCTGCTGTGAAGCTCACTGCATGATCCTAGGCCAGTCACTTCCTTGCAACCTAACTTGCCTCATTGTTGTGAGGATAAAAGGGGACAGGAAGAGCCATGGATGGTGCTGTAAGCTCCCTGGAGGAAGTTTTGGATGAAAATGTGATAAATAGGTAAGTATATTGTCGAAGGCTTTCACGGCTAGAGAACGATGGTGGTTGTGGATTTTCTGGACTGTATAGCCATGGTCTTGGCATTGTAGTTCCTGCAGCAGCTGTGTAGTTTCGCTGGCAAAACATCAGGAACTACAATGCCAAGACCGTGGCTCTACAGCCCGGAAAATCCACAACAACCAATAGAAAAGTAGTCCTACTGGCTTGGTAGTCAGCTCTTATTATGAAGTCTATGCAATTCATTGTTGAGGGAGGCCTCCTGATTTTTGTCTGCATATCAGATCCCCACTTCTCTTTGGCCTGCCTACTTCCAAGATTGCCCACCTGACAGACTGCTTCTTATTATCTTCCCCAGAGCTTACCCCTCAAAAGGCACACAATAGGAACATCTCCATGCTGGACAATTAATAAGCATTTGAACCTCCAGGAGGAGAGTGCCACATTTCAACAGGAAAATCAACTAATTGGTGTCCATGTAGCACATGTAAAAAAGAAGTCATTGGTTGTCCAGCTGGTTAAACACGAGGTACTTCCTATCTAGAGCTGTAAAATTTCCATTCCAAATGCTGCACCTTGTGCTATCTTAGTACATTTCACTTATCCCCTGAAAGAAAAATCTATTTTATGGGGTCCCCCCCAAAATTCCAAGATTACCCAATTCAGCACAATCAAAACATTTTTAAAAGTTCATAGACTTCCATGTTATATATTGAATGAAAAAACACCCTTGTCTTCAAAAATAATTTCATTCTTTCCAAATAAAACAAAAATTGAAGGATTACTCAGTGCCACAAAGTTTCAGTCAGAAAAATTGAAAGAAGTCCTCAGATATTCATGCTATACGTTTTTGAGTGAATAAAACCTTGTCTTAAAAAGCATTTAATTCATTACAAAAAAAATATTAGTTTTTCACTGGTTCCCCAAATTTCCAAATTTTTCCTTAGAAAAAAATTACAAAATTCCCCTACACTTTTCACATTTCTACTTTCCTTCTTCAGGATATAGAAGCAAGCATGTAAGCATCCTTGTTGATATGGTTTGACCATGATATATTATATAAGGTTGTTTGAGAGAAAAATGTCATAATTTCAGAATCGGGACAGGGGGAGGGGAAAATTTACCATGATTGCTGATTTTGGGGTAGAACATTACTCGCTTGGGATTCAAATTAGTGTGATTTTTCAGGTTCTGCAGTTTTGGGATCATAATGGGTAAGGTATTCAATGGCCTGGGGGGCAGCTATTTATAAAGTTAATGGCATCTAATCTAAAGCCCCTCCCAAATTTCAAGCAGATGGAACAAAGGGGTTCATTCCTGAAGTAGGTGCCTCTTAGAGCAGATACACTTCTCTCTGCTGATTTCTGTGGGTGGAGAGTAGCGATCAAGTAAGTGATGATCTAGCAGGAGAGCACTGGCTGGCCACCAGCATGAAAAAAAAAAATCTGAATTTCATTTTCCTGCTCTTACAGTGATTGACTTTTTAAAAACCTTCCCGCTGAAAATGCTGTGTTTGCCATTCTTCCTTGTAGTCTGTTATTTTTTTCCTCTCACAAAGTGAGGAAAGCTTCATTTGTAGAAAACCTTCCTGTTCTGTCTCTTCCTGTAGCTCTGCTGTTGTTCCCTATGGGGGACTTTTTTCAGGGTGGCTGGAGTGGCAGTTTTTCAAGCAAATGATAACCAAAATTACAGGGGATCTACTGCTGCCTGACCACTAAAGACACCCCAGAGTTTCAAACAAACAGGCCAAAGGGTCCCTACAGGCCCCTGAACAAGGTGCCACAGGCATCCAAAATGGGCTCGGCTCCCACAAGGGAAGGAAAGAAGATGAAAAAGTGAGCGAGAACCAGCTCTGCTATTATTCCCTATGGCTGGATTTGGCAGGAATGGAGTGGTTGTTTTTCAACCAAATGGCACCAAAATTGTAGCAGAGCTAGGACTGCCTGTCCTCTGAAGCTTCTCTAGAGCTCCCGTCGGCAGCCTGGGGTTTGTGCTTGTTCTGCCCTGGCTGTCCAAAGGACTCTGGTGGTCCTGGCTGAGGTTAGGCTGCCTGTGCTGCGGCAGGAGGCAGATGAGTCAGCAGCATGGCTGGGGGTTATTGCCTGGGATGGGACAAAGAGGGCAGCCTGGGGCTCTGTGGAGGCACCTGCTGCTGAGGTGCTGACAGAGGGGCCAGTGCAGGGCCTGGAGAAGGTGCCTGCCGTTGCAGTGCTGCTGGGGGTGGTGGAAAGGAGGATGGTGTTGTTGGGCACTACTTCTCCTAGCAAATTTTGCCTTCAGTGAAACTAAACATGCCTTTACATATTTGACTATATTCTTTTACAGCTATGAATTTCATCCATAGTTCCTTCCCTCAGTACCCTCCCCAAGCTGTGTCAGGAATACCTACAATATGCCAAGACACTTGCATGAGCACTTGAAACCATAATGAGTAAATGAAATGCAGATCAGCATTTGCAAGAACTTCCTACCTTCAAAAACTCATACAAAACATGGTTAACTACTAAATGTCCAATAGTTTGATCAAATCACAAGCTTTAAATCCCCAGTGTGCCCATCATTTTTAAGATCCTCTGGAAAATTAGTCCAGTAGCAATCCAACTCTTATAACAGAAAAATACAAACTCTGTTTCCCACATTTTCTTATAACAACAACAACAACATTTGATTTATATACTGCCCTTCAGGTGGGTGGGGCTGCAGAGAACTCCAAAAGCTGTGACTGACCCAAGGTCAACCAGCTGCCTTCGAGCGGAGGAGTGGGGAATCAAACATGGTTCTCCACTACAACAAACTGGCTCTTGTTGAAATCTTTCCAGTGATACCACCCCTCCACTTCCCTAGATTTCTAGGCACTTGTGGAAAGAAAGCTCAAGCGTTTCCTCAAATAGGAAGTTTTTAAATAGTTGGCACATGTATAATCCCACAGCCAGACAGAACCTGTTGACTCACTTTTCTTTTGTCTTAGGGCCAATGATTGTGGAAACTACAGCAGAGGGGTTTCCTTTGGTGGATGAAGGTTACTGTTCCCTAGTGAATTGCAAGCTATAGCTGAAACGCTGTGGAATTTCTTGCTTGTGTAGATGGGGGTTACTGTCTCAAAATAGAATGAATTCTAAATGTTGATTGTGTAAATAAACACTCAGTTTCATAGCTGCAAGTGCATTTGTATGTTCACATGGCAGTAGTAGGAATAGAAGGCTGCTCCTGGCTTGGCATAGGCAGTGTTTGAAGAATCCATTTTAAATATTTTTAAATGACCATAAGTGAGTAAATTTCATGTTTTGAGAAGCTTAGAATGAAACTTCAAGTTTTTATAATATATCTTTATCCTAGAGCAAGTGATCTAGGGGACTCATTACATTGTTTCATTGATCCCATAGGGGCCAACTGCCACAACTATAATTTATGTGAGAAAGGTAATGGGTCACTTTTCCCCTCAGGGGTAGCTTGGACTTCTATATCATCCTACCAAACAGAGCTTCTATCAGACACCAACCACCAATACAATTTGTATGAGGTTTATGACTGACCACATTTTGCAACTTCTTTGATATGCCTTTTGATGCAAATTAAAGAGCTGATGGGAAACGACAGGCTGTCTTTGTTAAATTATACAATAACAGGTTGAAACACTAGACAGTAGCTGGGAAGAAGTCAGAAGTACTGATTAGTCAGTCTAAGATTCATATCTTATCTGAGCTTTCTTATGACATAAAAAAGGCTAACGATCTTAGATGTTTAACTTAGTTTTGGAGCAGGACAATATAGATTATAGACAGGAATTCACTTTCAAACAATCTTCAGGCAATATGAAATCAAACTATGTGGGAAGGACATTACTGGATCAGCTAAGAAGAACTAAGATATGGAACCAATGATATAAACATGACTGGCTTCCTTAGACAATTATATGGGGCAGCTGCTTCTCACGTGCTATTTTCACCTAACTAGTTATATTATCTGTCCCAACCTGGATAGCCCAGGCTAGCCCCGTCTAGTTCCATCTCAGAAGATAAGCAGGGTCATCCCTGGTAATACTTGGATGGGAGACCACCAAGAAAATCCAAGGTTGCTTTGCAGAGGGAGGAAATAACAAATCACTTCTGTTCATCCCTTGCCTTGGAAACCCTATGAGGCGGCCATAAATCATCCATGACTTGATGGCACTTCCCATCACGTTAAATTATTTCTATTTTCACAAGGATTTACCACCATACAGCTAGACTGTTTATAATACGTATATCAATTTATATTTGCTAGATAGCTGAAGAAAATAAACCCAGCTTCTGTTAAGCTATGTTCTATTTTTTGCAATATTTTCCCAATACAATGGTCAATAAAAAAATGGATTTCTGATGGCAGGGAACATTGAGGATCTAAAGATCTGGAGTGTGTGTCAGTGTGGGGAAAACACTGCACTGAATTCTCAGCAAACCTTCAATGAGATTTTTTTTAAAATGAAATTGCTGTTGTTTGTTAATTAGGCTGTATTTTATTTTTCACAGTCTTTGGGAATTCCTGTGCAGTCTACTAAATGCCATAAGACCTTTCCCCTAGATTAAACATATTATTGCATTTTTAATTGCAAAATGTCTTGAGGCAATATGAAATCTGCTGACAAGCTCTGACCATTAAAAAATAGGAAAATGGCTTGCCAGGCTAAAGAAAGTAACGTGCTATCAACTGAGCTATAGTAGACTATGCTACAAAGCTTACCAATTCTGTTGATGCTGCAGCAGATAAACACAACACATAAAGCCTACATTTAGACACCCAATAGGATCATCTTGGTCTTTTGTTTTAGAGTCTTTATGGAAAAGCCTGTATCAATACATTGGATAAGGTGGAATGTTGGAATGCCCCAGGGGACATTGTGGATTTAGCTGTATGGCTTCTGAAACCTGATTTAAGAAGTGCCTGGTAGCATTTCAGTTATTTATTGTACTTTATGAGGTAAGGAAAAAGCCTAGTGAATGTATAGATAAATGAACTGAGTTGCTTCTCAAGAGCTTCTTGCAGTACATGTATAGGTCAGGAAGCTGCTATTGGCTTGAAGCCAGGAGATGATGTCATTCCATTCAGTTGGAACCAATATTGTAAAGCAATGTAAAGTTGCTGTTAGTCTGTGAAATTATGCTCTTTCAGGTGAAATCTGCTGGCAACTTCTCACTCACAATTCCAGATTTCGACGATTGATACAACACACATTGAGTCTTTCAGCCACAGCTTGCTTGCTTATTTATTTGGAACATTTTAAAGCAACCTTTATTGACAGACTCAAGGCAGTTTACAGCCATATTTAAAACCAAATAGCTTACAACAACTTTTAAAAACAGCACCATTACTCATTATAATTAGCAATCATTCTTCTACAACTGGATCAGCTGCCCCAAGCCCTCACAAGCAACACCATCCCTCATTAGTAATTTAGCCTTGCAAAGCTTGCAAAAGACCCCCAAACGTGGATACTTTCCTGAAAGCCCAAGACAGCAGTTCTAAGCAGCTGGCAAAATGGAACACTGAGAGGACATTGGTTGGAGGAACAGGTTAATACTGGGAGAGTACTGGTCTTTCAAGTACATAGGCTATAAAGGCCTATGTACATATATGCATATATATGAACCTGCACCTGAAGCTGAACTCTGAAACCAACAGGCAACCAATGCAATAATCTCAAAACTGGCTTGTGTCCAGGAAGTTCCTCTTAATTCTTTTAGAATATTTAATTTCCATTTTGAATTTTTGTTGAAATAATAAGGTCATAAACATTAGCCAAATACATAACTGCTAAGACACAAGGAAATACATTGCCTTAGCTATTTGCTCAGTCAACAAGGGTAAACTTCACATTAAATGCTTAATATGCGCCTCATGAGCAAGTCTGAGACAAACTATGAATTATTCAAAGGAGGAAACACTGCAAATACTCAATGTAGTTTTATCATTAGGACAAAACCAGGAGGGGAACGTGCTTTGTGTAAACATTTTTGGTGCAACTGAAAATCCTTTTTAGCAATTTGGTTTTGGTTGATTGACTCAAAAAGGGAAGAAAATGTTTTTTATTCAAAATGACAACAATTCTTTTGAACTGGTATTCAGTACTACAAAGTGCAGATTTTAAGGTGGAAATCACACAAGCTTTTGAATCCTAGTTTCTAATGTAATATCTGAAGTTCATGATGACCTGTAGAGACCTCTATATATTTCACCATAATGAGATCTTTGAGCATCCTCGGTAGATATTACATTCAAAGTGCAGATTCAAAAAAATGAAGAATTTGTGCTGAAATTGCTGCCTCTTTTGATTTTCCAAACTGCTTCTTATTTGGTCTTGTCCAATGACTTGCCACAAGAATAAAATTGACATTTTCTCCTCTACTTAGGAACCTCAAGGCTAGTTACTCCAAATAGAGTACACTCATAATAAGCTTACAATAACTTCTTTCCCAATCTATGAGGTGCTTTGATCAAAGTCAATAAACACTGAAAGATACATCCACATTCTTGCACACCACTCACAATGACTTTAAACATGCCTTTACAAAGAGATGCTTAACTGTTGACAAATTTCATGCAAGGTTTGATCCTGCAAGATGCAATTTGACACCTTTTAATGGTGATTAAGTATGCTGTGTGATACAGCTGGATTATTTTACTTTACGGCAGCACCTGCCCTGGGCACAGAAGTGACAGCCAGCACCATCCAGACCGTAAACATTTTTTAAAACCTGCAAGAATTACTTAGGTGGCTATCACAAAAGACATATATTCCATGTGTACCATATACTGTATATAAACTTTGTTTCCCTCCCTCTTAGGTAAATCAGATTGGAATGACTCTGAACCTTTTATTATAATTTATTTAAGAAGCAGGTTTAATGTGAAGTGGAAGGGGGAAAAAATTAAAAAGCCAAAGAATCTTTTTGCTCTGATATGTTTTTGTCTATGTACAGATTTTATTTTTGAAAGGTACCAAGGCATTTATTATGCCACAAAGACTTGGGTTGCAGATTCCTAGCAAACAGTATGAAAAATACTGTCAGAAGCAATCAACATTCTTAAAGAGGCAGGCCATTAGCAGAGTATTTGCTAACTGGAATCACTTTGGGACATGTAATTGTTTCTGACACCCAAGCTGATCAGACCATAGGTATCTCTATATCTAGCAAATTACTCATGACAGTTTTGATAATTTGCATTTTTAGGCCCAAATCAATGTATGCAAAACTGCTTCAAGAGCTTAGTGGAAAAAAGAAAAAGAACGCTGACCTAGGTCAGGCAGTGAAAATGTAACCACGTGAACAGACTTACATGCATGACAATTAGTACAGGGGCCCTTCTGTGGGGCTTGCAAATCTCCCTGTATCCCTTAGCCTTAATTAAGAAACTAAAGGAGGTCTTCTATGTGAAATTAAAAATGGAAGAGGAAGTCACTGCAAACAGGACAAGATTGGCATTGTAAAAGAGCACTTCTGGATTTGCTGGGATGTTCAAAACTGATGAACGTGCCAGCTGTGGTGAGCTCATGCATCATTTATGTACCTGAATGCCATGTGCTGCTGAAGGTATTTTCAGCACACATGTGCATTCCCCTTCAATTTATTTAAATGAGAAAGAAACACATGAAACATCAAAACTCATCTTTATAGAATGGCCTTAAAGTCTTCAGTTGCTTTCTTCTGTACAGCACACCACTAACTGTGTGTGTACCATTTCAGGGTATAGTGAGGAAAGGTTGCTCCAGTGTTTACGATTAAGAATGGGTTAGTTTATACCTCACATGTAATACCATCCCTTCTGGACTTTCTTCTAAGGATAGGTATACACTGAGCATAATATTACTGATGGGAGAGAGCTTCTGCTTTTTATCTCGCATACAAAATATTGGAAGTGAAACTTTCACAAGACACTGACAAAAACAGACTTTCTAGTCCCAGCTCTGTGATCCAGAGGGACGGAGTGTGGAAATTTAGCATTCCCTATAGAATTCAGCAAAATTGACAGTGATGAATTAATTTACATCTCAGGAACAAGGGCAGTAGAAGCCAGCAAATTATGTTAGCTGAACAAAACTGGCTTTATCTAGGTGCTGGAATCTGCAGTTACTATTACAACGGAACAACTGCGAGTTCTTAAGGAAGAAAGGAAGGATTGGATAAGCCTTTAATTATCATAAATACACCTCGAAGCAGCATTTCTTTGGGCCTTGAGGGAGAGAATTCCAGGCCAGCACCAGAAGCACCCAGTATCTTTGGATTTCTAAGGATACTATGTTGGTCAGGAGGCTGTTTTGCCCCTGAAAGATAAAGTAGCCACTCAGCTGTTTCATCTGTGAGCCTAGGGGACTGCTGTTCCAGCATTCAATCACCTTCTGCTTCAGTGATTTCTGCACTCTTCAGGCATGATACAAAAATTACCTCACAACAGAGAACCCAAAGCCTTTACATTTGCTGCCATAAGAACATCCAGTTACTGAGGGGAAGTTCCCATTTCAAAACTAACCTACTTCCTCAAAATTGTAGGAGTGTGTGTGGAGCCCCTCAGTTAAAAAAAAGCCAAGCACAGATACCTGTTGGGAAGGGCAGTGCTCTCTGTCACTACCTATTTGGTGTGTGAGGATGGGCTGGGGCTACCATTGCCTAAACCAAAGATATTACTTGCAAGCATCTTCTGCATTGTTTTTGTTGGACACTCCTTTTGCCGGCTTGCTACACTATCATTGGGACAATATGAGCAAAACTTTTAGGACTCTGCATCCTAAATATGGGAAGCTTGCATCTGCTTATTCCAACCCCACAATATAATGAATATTTTAGATATTACACACAAATTGCATTTCTATTTGCTGTTAATTTCCAGTGATTTCCCCTCTCCCTTTCTGAAGTTTGTCAAGTAAGGATATGCCTCTTTATATGTGCTTCATAAAATCTTAAATATCAGAAATGGCTATTCAGGGGATATAAGGATTCAAAAGTGACACAGGATGCCAAGATTCCATTTTCTTATTTGCAAGGCTGTCCAACCAGCTTCTTGAAGCAGGTAACATTGGTTCAGTTTATACTTCCTTCTTAAAAATAGTCCTGTTACTTATTAAATTCCAGATGCACATCAGAATGTGAATCTCAATAGGCTCAAATTCTGGAAAAGAACAAGTGTTTTTATTAAATCCAAACTCTATCTGCCCAACCAATGAGAATGTTCCAACATGAAATTAGCTCAGACAGAGACCATTGAATGGATTGCTCTTGAATAAACCAATTTTGTTGTGGAGTTTTTAATCTTAAGAGTTACATACAAAAATGTTCATGCTGGTAAGAGAGCCAAACTTTATCACTTTTCTTCAATCAGCCCTGACAGCATACACCTCCTCCCTGTCATTTCTTTCTATCGCCTTCTCCTATACAGAGTTAATGTTTGGAGGACTGTGGAAGGCTCTAGCCATTGATAGTAACTTGTGCACAGAGCCAGTTTGTTGGATCTTACATCTCATTTCCACTTGAACCAGATTTCTGCTGACTCCTCCCTTCATCATGGGTACCTCAACCTCTTTTTGAGAATTCACTGAGCCCAGGAACAGGCTGTCAGAGAGCAGGAAGGGGAAATGGGAAAGTTCTGCTATGCAAGTGCAACTTGTGATGTGATGCTTAGGATCCCTCCACTGTGTATAGGCTCTGAGTATACAACTGGTACAGACTGCAAATTCATTCTGCAAACTCTGTAAAACAGAATGGTTCAGGAGAGCATTCTGTAACGAAAACAGGCCTATATTCGAATGAAATGGTTCTGGTAGGCACTTTTATAAAGGGAACGACTGTGTTAAGTATGGAGTATCTGTTTGCTGTATGTATAAGCCTGCTCTCACTGCACTGCTTTATACTTATGTAATACCATTTTCTGCATTTTGTAATATGTAATATGTCTAATATTTTAGTCTTTATTTTCAGATGTCTGTGTTCTAGTCCTATTACATTGCTTATTAGTTGTCTAATCGTATTGATTGCATTGACTCACACTAAGCAATCCATGCTGAGTCTCAGTTAGATAGTTGGATAATAAGTAAATAATTTTTTAAAAACTACTTATATAGAAGAGAAGATTTGGGCAGAAGCAGCTTGTTATATAAAGGTAAGAAATGCTGCACCTGATGAATTACCCTCTTCTACACAGTGGTTAAAGTCACAGGAATCCTATCATCCTTTTCATCTGGTCATCCTACAGGAGTGTCAACACATCTTCATATGAAATCTAACTGCTAGAGTACTGCACATTTTGCATCAATGCATACAGGCACTTTTACAAAGTTACTGTCCAAGGTCACATTCTTTAAACCCCTTGCTCCTTGGTAATCTCACTTCCTTCAGTGAAATTCCTTTTATTTTAAATTTTACTTCATTTATACTCTTCCTTTCTCTGCAATGGGGACCCAATGTGTGCTGTACTTCTTTCTCCTCTCTTTCTCCTCTATTTTATCCTCACAACAGCCCTGTTAGGTAGGTTAGTGTATGATTGGCCCATGGTCACCCTGCAAACTTCTGTGGCAGAGTATCGTTTTGAACCTGGTTCTCCCAGATCTTAGTTTGGCATTTTAACAACTCTTCCACAGAATCCCAGAAAGTTAACACACTGCAATTCAGTGCAATAACTCCACAATAAATAATTTGAGGGTTTACACCTAAATAATCACAGGGATAGTGAGTTGTCTTTAGACAAGAATAAAATAATATGTATAAAATACAATGGCAAAAATGCATTGCACATGTTTGAATGAAAGCTGATAATCTTCAGATTGCTGGATTCTCAGTGCTCTTGGCTGCTGGGAAGTAACCAAGAGTTCTTCAGTGATTGAATTCAGAGTGTCTATATTAACACTCTTCCACCGAGTTTGATGGAACATAGCATAACTCCCAAGGTACCCTTATCCTGGAGGCTCTGCGTTCTCCAAATTCATATGGAAATACTTTAACTTTGCATCCCTTTCTTAGCCCCTCCAGTTCAAACCTGCATTTGTACTGCTTATTAAAAAGGAAAACCTTTCAAGCCCTGAGCAATGTACACAGTTTAGGAATACAAGAGACTCAAAGATGCACATTAATCACAGTCACGTTTCAGCTTTGGAGTGGAACTCTGGATGTTGGTTTGACATTGTTCTGTGGTTATATCAAAGGGAGATTTCCACCCTCTGGAAGTCAGAGTTCATCAGCTGCCTCAGGTAAAAAGTAAAATTGAGTTAATGGCCTTCATCTTATTTCCTCCCAATGGTACTTTGCAAAGTCTGTACTAATCTTAGAACATAAGAGGATTTCTGAAGATGGCCCAGCTAACTATCAGAGTGATGCAGTCAGTGTCTGTTTTTGCAATGGCTACACCAAAATGGGGCAATTGTATTTCAAGAGCCATGTGACTAACTGCTACTTTCACAAGTATATGAATGGAAAGCCATCTCCATCTGTACCATATGGAGCTCTCTATCACTGGTAGGTATAAAAAACATACCTGGAGAATTCCAGAACAGACTGGAGCAAGACAGATGTACCAAAAAAAGCAGTGTGTTCAAGGAAGAGATTTTGCAAAGGAAAATTTGGGAAGAGACAAGGTGTTAAGGTGGAGAACCCAAGGTTCTGAGGTGTCAAGGTGGAGAACCTAAGGTCCAAACTAAACATCTCCATGAATCCTTAATGTGTATTTGAATCACATTCTCCTTTTTTGATACTTGTTAGAGATGGGATGTTTTCGCCCCACTTGCTATTTTTCCTATGGTTTTCAAGAAATAAAGGGGAATGCTGACATCCTTCCTAGATTTCATGATGAGGCCTTGAGAACATGTTATAGAACTATGAGGTGGCAGTGAAGGCAGCAAAGAAGGTTTACTTCTGTGCCTCCATTGTGTTTGCTAGTTTACGTCCAGCACAATTATTTAAAGTGATTAGTCAACTGACTTTCCCAAGGGTGGAGTCCAAAACTGATAATGAATTGGCATTTAGCTAGTTCATGTCCTTCCTTGTGGATAAAATCTCACTGCTCCATCAGGATCTTGCCTTTGGTTTTGATACAAAAGATGTTATGGAGGCTGTGTTGGCACCGTCAGGTTTTGGACCGCTCCCACCTGCTTTCCTTGTCAGATGTTGACTGCTGTGAAATCATCACTTTGCTCCCTGGGTCTCTGCCCCTCCTGGATAATGAAAGCCTGCAAGAGATGCCTTGGGAGAAATTATTAACTTGGCCCTCCCTCAGGGTTGTTTTCCTAGCTCCTTGAAGGAGGCTATAGTTAGACCTTTATTGAAAAGGCCTCCTTAGACAAAAAGGACTTAGCCAATTAGCATCCAATATTTAATTTGCCATTTTGGGGAAAGGTAATTGAGAAAGCCATTGTTGAACAGCTCTGGGCCTTTCTGGATGAGACTTCTGCACTTGACACTTTCCATCTTCAAGAAGGGGAAAAAGGAAGATCCAGGTAACTATTGACCTGTCAGCTTGATGACCATACCTGGAAAGGTTTTGGAAGAAATCATCAAGCAGTTAATCCTTGAGTATTTAGAAAATACAGCTGTGATTACTAAGAGTCAGCAAGAACAAGTAATGTCAGACTAATCTCCTTTTTTGAGAGAGTTACTACTTTAGTGGATCAACGGCTTGCTCTGGACATAGTTTATCTTGATTTCAGTAAGGTTCCACATTATATTTTTGCTGACAATTGGGTAAAATGCAGATCGGCTCCTACTACAGTTAGGTTGATTTGTAACTGGTTGGCAGATCACACCCAAAGAGTGCTTGTAAATGGTTCCTCATTCCCTTGGAGAAGAGTGAGGAGTGCTTCAGGGATCTGTCCTGGGCCCTTTGCTGTTCAACATCTTTATAAATGACTTGGATGAAAGAAGGGGGGGATGCTCATTAAATCTGCAGATGATACTAAATTGGGAGGGGATGCAAATACAGTAGAAGGCAGAATCAAGATACAGGGTAATCTTGACAGGCTGGAAAAGTGGACTAAAAGTAACAAAATGAATTTCAACAGAGATAAATGTTAAGTTGTTTAGGTAGGAAAAATTAAAGGCATAATTATAGGATTGGGGAGATCAAGGGGTCTTAGTATATCGTACTACTACTGAATATGAGTCAGCAGTGTGAAGCTGTAGCTAAAACGGTAAATGTAATTTTAGGTTGTATCAACAGAAGTAATAGTGTCCAGATCATGAGAAGTGATGGTATCACTTTGTTCTGTTCTGGTTAGGCCTCACTTGGAGTACTGTGTTCAGTTTTGGGCACCACACTTTAAGAAGGATGTCGACAAACAAACATGCCCAAAGGAGGGCAACAAAGATGGTGAGGGGGTCTGGAGACCAAGTTGTATGAGCTGGGTATGTTTAGCCTGGAGAGGAGGTGACTGAGAGGTGATATGGTAGCCCTCTTCAAGTATTTGAAGGGCTGTCACATAGAGGATGGATCAGAGTTGTTTTCTGTTGCCCCAGGGGGTCGGACCAGATACAATGGGTTAAAATTAAAGCAAAAGAATTTTTGGCTAAAGATTAGGAAGAACTTCCTGATAGAGCAGTTCCTAAGTGGAACAGGCTTCCTTAGGAAGTAATGGGCTCTCCTCCTTTGGAGGTTTTTTAGCAGAGGCTAGATGGCCATCTGACAGCAATGTTTATTCTGTGAACCTCTGGGCATGTAGCAGGAGTCACTGGGGGAGGTGAGGGAGAGAGATAGCTGTGAATTTCCTACATTGTGCAAGGGGTTAGACTAGATGATCCTTGGAGTTCCTTCCAGCTCTATGTATCTTTTTTTCAATTAGGCTTCAGATTTGGGTTTGGGAACTGTGACAGTTCTTATAGCCCTGGTTGATGGCATCTGCCTTCAATTAGATAGAGATAATTCAGCTTTGCTGTTATTATTAGATCTCTCAGCTGTTTTTGACACATTTGATCCTGGCCAATCACTTGATCTTGCTGGGGATTTGAGGTACCGCCTTAGCATGGTTTTCCTCATTACTCCATGGACATGGTCAGAGAGTTGCCACTGGAGATAAAAGGTCTTCCAAATGGAGATTGGAATGCAGTGTTCCACAGGGTACAATCTTATCCTCAATGTTGTTTAACATTTATACGTACCCTCTTGTGGAACTCATCAGGAGGAATGGTGCTGACTGCCACCAATATGCTGATGACACCCAGCTCTTGTTCCTGCTGAATAAGCAGCCTGAGGAGGCTTTCTTGGATCTGGCCCATTGCCTGGATGCCATGGTTGGATGGTTAAGACAGAGCTGGCTGAAACTGAATCCATCAAAGATGGAAGTTATATGGTTTGGGAGGACTGGACCTCTGGAGGAGGTGCAGCTACCAACTCTTGATGGGGTCCAGTTGTCTTTGGTGGACTCCATGAAGAGTCTGGGAGTCTGTTTGGATACCGTGCTTTCCTTGGATAAGAAAGTGTCAACAGTGGAGAAGCAGGGATTTACAATCTTTGTCAGGCTTGCCAGCTGGCCTCCTACTTATCTTGGTTGGATTTGGCCACAGTGATTCATGCCATGGTCACCTCCAGGTTAGACTATTGTAATTTGCTCTATGCAGAGCTGCCCTTAAAGACAATCCAGAAACTGCAGGCTGTCCAGAATACAGCTGCTAGTCTTCTTACTGATTCATCGTGGTCATGCTCATATACTACCTATTATAAGGCAGCTGCTCTGGCTTCCAACTGGTTTCAGGATCAAACTCAAGGTGCTGGTTTTAACCTTTAAAGCCCTTAATGGTCTGGAACCATCACCCCTCTTTCAATATGATCTCCCACGATGTCTGCATTCTTCATCTTGTGTCTTATTGGAGGTGCCCAGCCCCCAAGTGGCTTGTCTCTATTCCACCAGATCGAGGGCTTTCTCAGTGGTGCCCCATTCTTGTGGAATGCTCTTTCTGATGACACACATGCCCTCTGGGACCTCTTTAGGTTCTGTGGGGCATGCAAGGCAGAATTGTTCCAGCAGGCTTTTAACCAGCTGTGACACAGCATTTGGAATTTTTGCCACCTAGCTGCTTAATTTTGTGTGGTCCTGGTTATTGGGATTACATAGTTTTACTGGCTGTGTTCTGGTGTGATCTTCCCAATTTTAACATATATTATTTATTGGGGTTTTAATCTTTATAAACTGCTTCGGGCCTCGCTCAAGAAAGAGGTGGTATAAACATTTTTAAAAAATAAATATTAGTACTTTTTTGCTTCTTAAGATTATTCTTGGTGAAAGTTGAAGTGTGAGCAGAGTATCACATTACCAGTTTTCCAGGAGTAATTACCAGGAGTAATCCGGCACACTTTCCAGAAGTTCCTAGTCAATATAAAAAAGATTCCCATTTTTTTAAAAAAGTCCTTCTATCAGTTTACATCCCAAGAAAGGATGTACAAAACTACATTCAAAACATCTAATCCTCAGATCACTCACTGAGAATGAAGGAGGATGGTTCATGAAAGATCCAGAAATTTAATAGGAATTATTTTTTTACAAAATGGCTTCTCTTTGATCTAACTAACTCAGTCCAGGAGGGTTGTACGGAAAAAAAATGGTTCTCATTAAAATAGGAAAAGAATAAAATTGAACAACCCAGAATTATTATTTAATTTAAAATGTATGTTTTAATTCTTTTCCATCTCCTCTGCCCCACTGTTCCAACATGAGAGGTGGCATTGTGACTGGATGGTTAAACAGAATCCCTTGGCTACTGGCCCCCACACATAGTTAAGCAAACTAATCTTTACATACATGCCTCCTTAGTTTCCTCTCTCTTTCTCTCTCCCATCCACACCAAAACGTGGCATGAAAAGACAGCCAGAATGTTGCACCCCATTTTTCATCTAAGCAGTTGATGTTTTATGGCTGGGGAGCATTCAAAATAAGGGAGAGGAAGCATCGCAAGCCATTTTAGGGTAAAGATTATGCTGGATCCCTGTTTAATAAGAAAGAGAGGAATCGTGGGAACGAAACATTGGCAAAAGAGGTACTGACCCTTGTGCTATATAGAATAGTACGTGAAAGGCACCTTTTCTTTCTGTGTGTTTTTGAAACTTGAAGAAATTACAATTGTTGTTGGTCAGCCTGACCCAAAGTTCTGTTATTATCTCAAGCTTCACTACAATGCTGATAAGTCCTTTGGAAACCTGCTACTGGTTACAAGTACTCAAAGAAGAAATTGGCAGCTCTATCAAACTCCTACAGTGATAATGAGAACTAATAAACATAGAAAGAACATCATATTAATATGTTGTAACATCTTATGACTAAATGCAGTAAAATTGACTTGACATCAGATTAATTAATTAAAATTATTAACTAAACTTATTTGTATGCCAAGGCGTACATCAAGTATGCCTTGCCCCAACTCAAAATCACCCGTGACATGGTGCACATATCTGATTCCTGCAACAATTATTTCTACAAAAGAAACTGGTCTGTAAGTGGCTGGTGGATTCAGCATCTGAAGTCTTAATTCAGCATAGCTCACTTCAGGTAAGAAAACCAGAATAGGCAGCTATGCAGCTAATCCATTCTCTGCCCTTTTATCAACCCTGCTGTCAGCTGAAATTAATCAGCTCCTTCCTCATCTAACAGACAAGGATCTTAATTGGTCACTTCAGCCAAAAAAAAAAAAAAGATGTCAAACAACCTGATTGTTCCTACATGTAGGACAGAAATGCCCAAGTAGCTGTGGAAATGAGGGGTCCTCCAGGTCTGTTGGATTCCAAGTCCAACTAACAGCAAGGAATAGGAAACATCAAGCCTCCATTTATATAAGAGAAGGACATACTGGCTCAACTGGAAGCCTAAAATGGAAGAAGTGCTAGTAGGAAAACTCATCTGTATGGTAACAGGAGAGTAACGACTGAGAGCAGCTGTCACAGGCTGGGCCAGCCCAAGCAGGGTGGTTCAAGTCCAAACCTTAAGGCCAAAGTCAAAGGCAAGTTCCAAGAGCAAAAGCCAAGTCAAACCGGTAGAGCACGAGATAAAGCCAGGAGTGAGTCCAGAGTCCAAGAGCGAGGTCAGGCACAGTCCAAGGTCAGTCACCGATAGTGTCAGGTCCAAAAGCAGGCACGGGCAAGGTTCACAGAACACGGAGTGATTGCAGGCAGTAGACACATTGCTTCCACGCCCAGGAGTTCCTCCAGACTGGCTCTTATAGCCAGGCGTGGTTTTCAGCAAGCTGCTGGGGCTCTATCCTGCCACTACTCATCGTCACTCTCCAGCAGCTGGCGTTGTCTCAAGAGGCGAGCACTGCGCCGTCTCTCCTGCAGTTCCAGTCTCTGGCGCTGCCTGCAGTGTTCCTTGGGCGTGGGTGAACCTGGGGGGGTGGAGGCTCTTGGCTGCGCTGCACCTGTAGAAGTCCCTGGCTGAGCTTCCTCTGTAGTATTGGAGCTAGAGGGTGCTGGTGCCTCAGCTGCTGGCTGTAAGCTCTGATCAGCCAGCAGCTGTTGCTCCTGATTGCTGGCTTCTGCTGAATCAGGGCTAGGGCTGGCTACACAGGGCTCCTCTTCTCCTGAGGAGTCCTGGCTGGCTACACGAGGCTCCTCTCCTCCAGAGGAGACCTCACTCTCAGACTGGGCCATGACAGCAGCACTGCTGCCCCTATGACTTGGGATGTGTGTAGTGATGTATGCAGTGTACTTGATTGATATAATAGAAGGTTTATGGTGGATGAGTAATTATTAGTATACATTGAATGGATATTGTCTACAACCTGGAAAGGTGTTTACCAGTGAAATGTGAATATTGAGTTATTGACACGCATTAATATATAGTCTCTTTAGACTGCGTGTTCCTTTTTTTGTATTGTAATTGCATTTAAAGCAAAATCTTTAAACTTATTTGGTACCTCTT
The DNA here is from genome assembly GCF_028583425.1 of Eublepharis macularius. Lineage (NCBI taxonomy): Eukaryota > Metazoa > Chordata > Lepidosauria > Squamata > Eublepharidae > Eublepharis > Eublepharis macularius. Next base: position 83,684,888 of record NC_072794.1, on the reverse strand, counting down.
CAATATGTTTCCACAAAAACAATTCTGAAGCCATAGAAAGTTTAAATCATATCTGCTAAAACTGATTCTATTACTATTCACCAATATTTAACACTACATATGAAAGATGTTAGTATTCATAGCCTTCCAAGCCAATATTTTCCATCATTTGTTCTATATATTTTAGCTAATTTACCAGATGATAAATGCCATCGAATGACCATTTTCATTGTTTTCATGCAATGTAAGACAAATAGAAAAGGTTGTACTTTTTAAAAATAAGAAATTCCATCTTGAAAGATTAATTTCACATTTTAGGTCTTTAGATCATTTCCCCATATATTTTTAACAGGTTTGCTATACAATTCAATCAATAAGTAACAGAAATTAGATTGTAATTCTGTAATGCTTTCTCTAACAATAGTTTTTCAAACTTGCCGTCTTTTGTTAACACACTACCACTCTTTAAATGAGCATTTAAAACGCTCTTCAATTGCAGATATTAGAATATCATAGCTTTGCCACAGCTTAACTCAAGCAAAGTTTCATAAGTATTTGTATAAGTTGATCATTTCTTCAATTTAATCAACACTTTCTGGTTTGCCTGTTAGTTTGTCAAATCTCAGACCTCCATCTACAACTTCTCTTCTTCTTCTTAAAAGACCAGAAGATTGTCATGCTGGGTTTTCTGTAGAAAAGACATTTTTTTTTACAATAGTGGTGTACAGGGGTCATTTCCTAGAAAAAGAACTGCAGGAACTCATTAGCATATCTCATTAGCACATGCCACACCCCCTGACATCACCAGAAGTGTGTCAGAAGGCACCATCCACCCCTCAGGCCCCTTTCCCCCAAAATCTCCAGGTATTTCCTTAAAGCAGAATGAACTCAAAGCAGCTTACCCTCCTCTGGAGAGCCAGCCCTGCTTTCTTGCTTGCTTGCACGCATGCACTCTCTCTCACAAGTCACCAATGAAAATAAAGCAGCAGAATGAATTCAAAGCAGCTTACCCTTCATTGGAGTCCAGCCCCACTTGGCTTGCACTCATTCACTCATTTTCTCTTTCTCCTCCCCCCCGCCCGAGTCACAAATGAAAATAAAGCAAGCAGCAGAGCAGAATGAATTCTAAGCAGCTTACGTTCTTTTGAAGCCCAGCCCCACTCGGCTTGCACTCATTCACTCATTTTCTCTCCCCTCACCTCTCACGAGTCACAAATGAAAATAAAGCAAGCAGCAGAGCAGAATGAATTCTAAGCAGTTTACATTCCTTTGAAGCCCAGCCCCCCCCCACATTCTCACACACACTCTCACTCCCTCCCCCCCCCCAAGTCACAAATGAAAATAAAGCAGCAGAGCCTGCTGCTAAAGATGAGGACAGCCAGGAGGAAAAGGAATCACATGGGCAGGGCCAAAACCCACGTGACCTCTTTTCAGAGCACATTCTGCCTCCAAATGAGCCCTGGTGGTGTATATATAATGGCTGGAGGGGCCATTTTGCAAGAAAACTGCACCAAAATTTCTGAGAACCTATTACTGCATGTTGACTGAAGACAACTTTTAAGCAAATTGGATGAAAGGGTCCAATTCTACAGGCTCCTGAACAAGCTGCCCCTAGCCACTCTCCATTGTTTCCTATGGAGAAAAAATCCAAGGCTTTCTCCAGGACACAGGAATCCTTAACCAAACACGCAATAGCAACCAATGACCAAAAGCCTCCCAATGCAAACAGAACCAACAAAGCTGAGCAGACCCAACATCAAACTGGAGAATCTCATGAGAACCAATTTCAAACCAGAGAATCCCAGCAGAACCAAAGTGAAGCTAGGAACATCGTTACAAGCCTAACAGAACCAGTGTCACTCAAAGATGCCCAGCAGAATCCAGGGCCAATGCAAACCCAACAGAACCAACATCAAACCACAGAACCCCACCATCTGATCTAGAAGGAGAGTAATACCAAGGCAGCAGTCTAGCAATGGCATATGACAAGCAAGCAACACTGACACAGTCACACAATGCTGCTTCCTTCCCTCCTCTTCCTGTTGCCTGGGAAACCTGCAAAAGGGGAAGCTAATCTGCAGTCTTTAAAATGAGATTCCCAGATATTCCCGAATATATGCGGATTATTTGGGAATGTAATTACCAGTTTATTCATATACACCAAAAATAAGCCAGATATATCCAGACATAGCTCAGTAATAACAAATAGGTATTTTCATATATATATATTCAGTTTGGGAATACCAAATTGTACGCCCTACTCAGAAGCAACCTTGTCATTTGCAGTAGTGTGAACTTTTCAGTCTGATTCATTTGAAGTCACACCTTCATTAATTTTTCAGTTGGGTCTGTTTAATAAGGAGTCACTATCTGGATCCTGGTTGTATTTAGCTACAGAACAAATAACTATTTAATCATAATTTTTTGCCAATAGTAAAGACAACTTTGCTTCTCTTAAGCCCTTTACCTGACACTGCAGGGTCCAAAAAAAGAGGCAGAAGAATGCTTTACAACCATGTTATGCTAGGAGATTCTGTTTTTTATTTGGTGGTAATCTTAATCAATAACAGCCAAGTCATCTGCAGAAGAAAAATGAATGCAAGCAACATTGCAAGTTTATACTCCAGCTGTGCAAGAGAATCTTGCTTTGCTTTCCTGTCTTTGCCTCCCCAACTTTGTCAGCAGGAGGAATTTATGCTAATAAATGCCAGATTGTGTTCTAACGCAGGTGTTTGCGGAGTGATAGCCATCGCTCTCTGATGACCTCCATCTGCAATACATCCCATTATTACTAGTCATGTTATTGTCATAATAAGAGAATGGGAGCTTCTCTGTTAGAGGGCCATAGAGAGAATGAGAGAAGTAATTACCAAAAATCTTTTTTACAACCATGTAATATTGGTCAGCGGGCCTTATTACAAGGCAAAAAGCAGCTTTGGAAATATGTATGTCAGTAAGATCTCATAAAGCTTCACAACAGAGTTGCTTTCTGTAGTTAAAATTGTGTAGATGCAGTTACAGAGAGCTGAAATATTGCTTGCCATTATTAGCTCATGTTATTTAGCCCCTGTCCAAACATTGTGATGAAACAGGCTTCCCCTTGAATCAGTCTGCCGTCTGTCTCATTAACCGAACAGCTAAAGAAAAATAAACTATTGATCATGTTAAAAATAGCTTTCCAGGAGAAGCATTGCAAAGCATTTTATCAGGAGATCTATGTGAGTGCAGGGAAGGTTTTCCTTAGGTCATACTGGCAGTTTGTTGGTAAGGAGTTTATTAATGAGTAAAGTCCATCCTTTGTGAATATCATGATGAACCAGGAGTGGGTATAGAGTTTTTCTGATATTGTAGAGTGCCTGTACAACATGAAGGAACTAAATTACAATTGCATGCCATAAGTATGAGCCCTGCAGGCATGATTCTTTCAGCAATTGCTTTAGAATGAGCAATTGCTTTCGACAAGATGGGACTGTTTTAAAGCAAGCACTTGAGGACATGCATGTGCATTTCTCATGCATGGGGGCATTTTGTTTTCCCTCCAAGTTGGTTCTGGACCAGTGATGGCAAGGTTTCAAGTGGGTTATCATAGTTATGGAACTGCTCCTCTTTATTATGGGGCAGACTGGAGCAATGTTTTAATCCACAAAACCACAGATGGCACTTGCATGATGAAAGAAAGCAAAGAGAAAAGGCAAAGAAGAAAATAGTCTTTTCAAATATAACACCTTTGCTTGCCAATTGCCAAATACATAGAAGTCAACTTGGATTTGTCCTCAATTTTTTAAAAATTAGACTTTAGCTGCTGTAGGACAGTGCTTAAGTGGTTTGGCTGCAAATCAGCACTCTGCTGTTTTGAATCTGACTACTGCCATGAGCTCAGTAGGCGGCCTTGGGTAAGCAACTCTTCTCAGTCTCAGCTCCCCAGCTGTATTGTGGGGATAATAATAACACTAACTTGTTCACTGCTCTGGGTGAGGCACCAATCTGTCTAGAAGAGGAGTATATAAGCGCTGTTTAATAATGATGATGATGATGATGATGATGGTGATAATTCACCCATCCAAGTATGCTACCTGAGCACTACAAAGACAACTTACAATAGCGCCAATGCTGGTTCCTAGATGTTTTCAAGAACAAATCTGAAGATCTACTACCTAAATAATTTTCAACTCAGCACTGACCCATGGTAAACTAGTAGTATATACTAACCTGGAAATGTAAACAACATGAAGGTTCATTCTATCATATGTGGTGGACTTGTGATAAGGCTAAGCAGTTCTGGGGGGGATATAGTTAAAGTTATGTCAGATATTTTACAAAGGAATATAAATAAAACCCTGGAATTGCTGTTATTATGTATGAACCGAGAAGATTTTGATAAAATGGACAGAGTTATGGTGTTTTATATGATTACGGCAGCCAGAATGTGTTATGTACAGATGTGGAAGACTCAGGAGATACCATCTATGGAAGATTGGATTCTGAGAAAAAGTGGGACATGAAGGGAAAACTGTGGTCTTTGGAGAAGTAGGGGAGATAGAAACTTACTTAAGGTTAAAAAGGGGTATATTTTACTGTATTTTATTGGATTAGTATAGTATATTTACAGGGGAGTATAATTATGAGTAATAAGGTTATAGGGAGTATATGTGAAATATAGATAATATAGTTAATTGGTATGTAAGGAATAATATGTTACATATATATATGTAGTTTTTTTTAGTTAGTATATGTACCTATTATTACTTATATAATTTTTATATTTTTAACTAAGATAAGCAATATAGTTAGTGTAGATTGTTAAGATAATTAAAGAGATTTGATAGGTATAATATAGATATATATTACATTATTACATTATTATTATAGACTTTAAGAATTTATATGATATACTTTTTAGATTAAGTTGGGTATGGAGAACTGCTGGGAGTCACCAGAAAAGGGGGGAAGGGAGGATGGGGAAAATGCAATGGGGTGAATAATGATAATGATTTTTATATGTATGTTTGTAAACCCATCCAATAAAAATTCTTTAAAAAAAAAGTAGTATATACTAACCTTAGTCAAGGGGATAGTGTTACATAACACCAACTATTTAATCCACATCAATAGCTTGATGCTCTTGCTAAATACAGCATAACCTTTCCCTTCTGTCCTCCCTCCAAGCCTCCAGGCTATATTAAAAGAAGACAATTGTTTTAGTAGGAACAGATTGCCCAGGCAACACATGGTACTTTTCTATAAAGTTATGTTGCATAAATTAGATGATGGGTAATTAACTCAACTACAAGGCTGTTCTTCATTCTGAAGTCAATGTACGGCTCTGGGGTTCATGGGAGCTTATTTTCCTTGGATAACAAAAAGAAAGTATGGGGCTAATTTAGCTCTTTTGTAAGCAGACCACTCCTAATACCAAATCCTCAAGCGAGAGCAGATCCAATTTAGCTTATTTTGCTAAAATAATTCACACCAGTGGCATAAAGGGACTGGTGGTGGCATAAAGGGACTAGAATTTGCTATGTATTCTCTAAGGAGTTTTTCAGTTGCAAAGGATTCCATTTTGAGTGATATGACGGGATTCACTTCCTCAGTATTGGGCCATAGATTTCATTCATTACAAAATTCTACTGGCAATTCATGCCCTTGAAAAGAACGGAAGTCATGTTTTAAGGTTCCATGTATCTAGTTCCTTGCCTGCTACATTCCTGCTGTTGAAATCCTTAGACAGAGGTCCTGTCAACATTTCTAGAACACTATATATTCTACATTTTTATGCAGGCAGTGAGAAAACTGTTAACTAAATTTGAATTTCATATGAGAAGGCAGCAATTTTGCCACAAGTCCTTTAGAAAACCATGCTATACAACCCAATATAACACAGTGGGATTTTGGTAGCATGGTCTGGATATGTGGTGGCCACTGGCTTAAATTGTGAACACTATCTTGTGAACATAAGTACACATAAGTGCACCCATTTGTTTTTGAGTATAGCGGTTTTAAACAGGCAGATCCTTCTTGGTTCAGTATCTGCTACCTAGACCAACCAGTATCCTCCTTCTTTCTCATTAGCCTGTGTGGTGTAGTGGTGTCAGACTAGGATCTGGGAGATCCAGATTCGAACCCCTGCTCTGCCATGGAAGCTCACTGAATGACCTTGGGCCAGTCACTCTCCTTCAGCCTAACCTACCGCACAGAGCTGTGGTGAGAAGAAAACGGACAGGAGAATGATGTTGTGTGAGCCAGTATGGGGTCCTCAAAAAACAATGTATATCTTAATAAATAAATATTAGCCACTGTCATAATGAGAATTTAGCAGTCTATTTTTAAAGCATCCCCTTTTCTTTGCTTGGTGCTAAGAAATGTGCTCAAAACTCTAAGGTACATGAAACAGCAATCCCTTGGGATCAGTCAGTGGAGGTTCCAATTGTATCTTACTGAATTTTTATGCAAAATGGTTACGGCACTGTGATTCAGCAAGAAACATACGACTTTTTAGGCAGCAGCCTGGTGCTGTTTCATTCAGCTGCAGGTTGGGAAATTCCTGGAGATTTGGGTGGTGGAACCTGGAGAGGGTGAGGCTTGGGCAGGGATCTCTCTCTCTTTTTTTTTTTTTGAATTTTTTAAAAAAAATTTATTACCAACATTAACTAACAATACAGAGAGAAAGGGGGCAGGGGAAGGAGAGAAAAAAAACAACAACATATAACAACACTACACTACAAATAATGCTTTCCCTTCATACTGCCATTATTAAAAAATTAAAACTTTGTAAGATATTGATGGAGTGGTTGACCTTGCAAAATACAGATTACAATCCAAATTAAGTCTTCCTCCCCCCCCTGGGCCTCGGATGCAGTTCTCTCTGAGCAACTGCAACCGCAGTGCTCGTTCCCTTCTTGGGCAGGGATCTCAGCAGATCTGCACGGCCTTGTAATTCACAGGTAGAGCCTGGAGTTTTCATGGAATCACAACAGATCCCCAGACTATAGAGCATAGTTGCCCTGGAGGAAACAGTATCTTTGGAAGGTCAACTTTACATGTTTGGCTCTTTGTGACTTCTAGGTTTTCTCTGTGAAGTAGCAGCACAGGTGGTGCTAGCTAGAGACGGGCACGATCAGCATTACGATTTGAAAAAAACCCCGATAATGGCATTCGCGCCATCGGGGCTCAGCTAATCGGTGCTGTCCACGGCAACTGATCTAGCGGTCGGAGGTTTGCTTGTTCGGGGCTTGATCAGATCGATCAGTTTCTGTTTCGGATTGCAGACACTCATGCGCCAGTAATCTATTCCCGGGGCAATGGAGCCAGGGGAATGCCTGAGATGTGTTTGCCCTCCTTCTGTCGCCCTGGAAATGCGAATGGAAGCCCAGCTTTCCTTGATCAGCAGGACTTCCTTCCAACCATGAAGCAGCCAGCAACGCATCACCATTTGGGAGAAGAGAGGGGAGGGAGGGGGAAGGGGGTGTTCTGTAGCCACCACGGGCACTCCAAATGTTTTTTGCTTTTTTAAAAAATGGGGCTTTGTAGGAGGAATGGCTGTTTTTCTGTCTGTCACTCTCTGTTTTTAACCTGCTTTTAAAACACTGTATTTTGTAGGGAAACCTCATTCACGGCTTTGTGTGTGTGTTTAAAAGGGAGTGGGTAAAAACTGTATCCAGATGCTTTTAAACGGATCCTCATGAATTCATATGATTTTTATATTGAAACAAAACAAAACAAAAAGGCTGTCATATTATAGATCATGTCCTAGTCTACAGACAGCAACAAAACAATCATGCATCCACTAATCTGTGGCGCTGCCACGGCACAAAAACATGCTAAAAAAGCATGGGTCCGCATGGATCCTCTTGATTTTTAAGTGGGGCCACCCAAAATCCACCACACAATCACAGACCATGTCTGTTGCCACAAATGGGACCAAAAAATTCAGCCATCCACTACTTCATGGAACCGCCACGGCGCAAAAATACGGTTCAAAAGCACGGATCCGCATGGATCCTCTAGGTTTTTACATGGGACCTCCCAAAATCCACCATACAATCCCAGATCATGTCCATTGCCACAAAAGAGGCAAAAAAAATCAGTTATCCACCACTTCGTGGCACTCCCACGGTGCAAAAACATGGTTCAAAAGCATGGATCCTCATGGATCCTCTTGATTTTTACATGAGGCCACCTAAAATCAACCATACAATACCAGATCATGTCCTTTGCCACAAATGGGACCAAAAAAATCATTCATCCACTGCTTTGTGGCAGCGCCACGGCGCAAAAACATGGTTCAAAAGCACGGATCCTCATGGATCCTCTTGATTTTTACATGGGGCCACCCAAAATCCAGTATACTGTCCCAGATCATGTCCAATGCCACAAACAGGACCAAAGGATCTAAAATATGACAGCCTTTTTGTTTTGTTCCAATGTAAAAATCATATGAATTCATGAGGATCCATGTCTCAGATTCATGTTTTTTCACCGTGGCAGTGCCAAATATTTTTGGATCTGTGTTTTTTATATTTCAGTCTGTGGACCTGGCTGTGATATGATGTTTCATTTGTGTTTTTCCTATTTCAAAACCATAGGATCCGCGAGGATTCGTGTGGATCCTGGTTTTACTTTCTTCCTGTTTAAAATATGCTTTTGGAAGACTGGCTGCTTTCTTTTAAAATCGGGTGGGGAGGAATGGAGGATTCTATCCCTGCTTTTTAAAAAAAGCTGGCTGAAACATGTTGACGGGGTGTCTCTCTCTATTTGGAGAGGCAGGGACGGGTTAAAAACTCCCCCCCCCTGCTCTAAGTGTGTGTGTGTGTGAAAACGTCCCCTCCCTGAGAGGAGGTGGCTCGTTGCTGGGTTAAAAACTCCCCCCCTCTGCTCTAAGTGTGTGTGTGTGTGTGTGTGTGTGTGTGTGTGTGTGTGTGTGTGTAAACATCCCCTCCCTGAGTGGAGGCGGCTCGTCGCCGGGTTAAAAACTCCCCCCCTTCTGCTCTAAGTGTGTGTGTGGGGGGGCACCCCTCCGCTTTGGCCTCCCCAATCCCAGATCGGAAACGGGACTTGTTCGGTGTGGATCGGTGATCTGGGGTCGTCGCCAGCATGGCTCCACGAACAGCTTGATCGGTATTTTTTATTGGATAGTGCCCACCTCTAGTGCTAGCATTTTTTTCTCCTGTAGCTGCTTGGAGCAGTGGCAGACAACTAGGGCTGCCAGAGGGAGGCTTCCCACCATAGCAGGAGCCTGGCAGCCCTAACAGCATCACAGCACCACTGAGCTCCATTCGCTCCTTAAACTCTGTGCTTTCCAGGCATTACTCCCAAATCTCCAGTAATTTCCTAAGCCAGACTTATCAACTTGTCTAAAAGGGCAAATGTGGAGTTAGATCGGAAAAGAAGCAGGTTTTAAAATTTGTTTTGTAAATGGTAAGCCACAATGAATGACATGGGAGGGCAGAGTCTGGAAAGTGTAGGGAGAGTTTGGAAAGGAGAGGGAGCTCAGCGGGGCTGTGATGCCATGCAAGTCATCATCCACATCTGCCGTTTCCTCCAAGGGGACTGATCTTTGTAGTCTGGAGATCAGTTGTCATTCCAAGGGAACTCCAGGTCCCACCTTGGTCTTGGTAGACTTGCTAACTTTTGAGCAATCCTGTGTAGGATTGCTTCTGAAGTGCCTTATTTTTATTGTGCTTTTCTCGCAAACCTAATGGCTGCCCAGGACTTTGGAGAACTCCTGGAGAGCTCCTGAGTAGGAGGGGGCAGAGAATGAATCGCCTGCTCAGGCCAGAAGGAATGCTTGGCTGATCCCTGAAGCAAGTATGGCTGGGGAAAGCTCAGGCAATTCTTTCTGGACTTGTCTACTCAGCAATGAGTCTGGAACAGGGAGACCTTCTTCCAGATGGCACAGCTGCAGTCTTATGGTATTTTTTTTAAAAAAGTGTATAGATTTCCCCCTTTAGAATTACAGATATAGGAGTGATTTGAAAAAAGAAATTAAACAAAGAAACTTTAGATTTTTTCTTGTTTTTTTTCATGGCCCTGTAAACACAGCTGCCTGGAGAAAATCAATTTGATCAGGTGGAAATAGTGCTTTTGTTTGAATCAGGCAGCAATATATTTGCAGAGTGTCTAAATGGTAGGTTGGATGGAGCTCCAAGTAATTAAGTCCCCCTCTGCAGATTGAGCAAAGTGTATAAAACAAGCTTCTGGTCCCTTGTCAGGCTTGGCTGAGCAGATTTCTTGTAGGTTTCCCATGGCATCTTCCCAACAACTCTTTTACAACCAGGTGGAGAATATTGCTTATGCCAAAATCATTTTTCATCTATGTCTACATTTTTTTAAAAAGGAAGAGCTATACTGGTTTCTGCATGATCATGGCTTATGTAATTAGAATCCTGCCTCCCCTAAACGTTGAGTAAGACACCGTTGAGAATGGTCATTCAAAGAAAATCAGGCTAATGGGATACTGCTATTCTCCAGATAAGATTGAAAAATAGTAATGCAGATTGGGCAGGCACATCGCAAACCACAACTCATAGAGGACTAATATTCCAGCACTGTGCCCAGTTGGACTATTCTGGAATTGTATACCCTGGAAACTCTTTTATCCTTCAAAATAAGTTAACAGCTTACCCCTAAGTAATGCCCACTGGGTGAGGAGAGGATTGTTTCTAAATCTGCTCAAAAGCAGCCCCACATAGAGTACTATACTAATTTTTCTCCTCCTCATCATGTACCGTCATACATAATCTTATGGAGAAATTCAGAGCATGGTGTTGTTGTGAAGAGTTGAACTAGAAGAATAGGCAGTTCCTGTGTGGACAAGCCACAAGAACATATTTGATAGGCATCTGCCAGGGATATATTAGACTTCATGGTCTCTACTTCTCTGTACATATGGATCAGATGATTTTAGAGATACTTTTAAGTCCTCTAATTCAATTATTCAACTATTAGACTACAAAAGGCAAAACTCATGGTCATAGAAAATACGTTATTGAACATTTCCTAGAGCTTTAAGCAGAGTACTATACACTTCCTCTGGAGAGTGAAATCTCATTTGGACTCTCTGAGAATGAGGGTTAAATAGGGCGCTGCAATAGGTCAGGGCTTGGTGGAGCCCCTAGACAGAAAGCACTACTGTGCTTGTCAACTTACCCAAAGGGTATGAGTGATGATTGATGGTGTTAACTTTAAACAGCTTGTCTGCAATGTTTTTCAAGCATTCATCCCCTCTGGATCACCTGCTGCCCCATCTGCCACAAGATAAACCCAGAACAGAAGAACATTACCTCATTAAAAGAACTGGCTTACTGTAATTGAAAACAGAAGCCAGGCAACACCTCCTTTGTATTTTTTAAAAAATATCAACACTTTAAAAACACACACACACACACACACACACCCTTTGTAAAGAATAAGTTTCCATGCACGTGCAAGAATAAGATTCCTTTTAAACGAAACCCATTTTAAGATCTAATTTAGTATTTTTGATGAAAACAAGTTTCCTCACATTGTTAGAGGGCCTTCATACATGATTGTAAGCATTTGCACATTGCCTTTTGCAAATGTAGGCATCTGTGTCATGCAGAACGTTCCAGTGCTTTACAAATGCCATAAGGAAAAGAAAGATGTGGGGCACATTCTTTAACTTCAGTGATCTAGCCTCAAATGCTTGGTAGCTAGCCTTAACAAAAGAGGTTGGAATTATAGCTTGGAGCTATTTCTTACCAAACTACAAGCAAGGCTTGTGCTCTCTGAACAGGCTTCCCAGTTTAGCTTGATCTTGAAACATGCAATTTATTCTTACTGTTTACCCAAAATCCCAGTGAAGAGTTTTGAACTAGCCTTGGGACAGTGGCTAATCAACAAACAACTTTGCTGTTACCCTTCAGTTCCATCCATCCAACTCCATCTGTACAATCTCCTAGGTATTCTTCTGGGCTGTTTCCACACGTCTTACCGGCCTCCAGAACGTTGTGCAAAACACCTGGAAGATAGCGTCTTCTTGTGCGAAATCGTGCCAGGAAGACGCGATGTCACTCAAAACTCCCAGATGATAGCGTCTTCCTGGTGTAATTTTGCGTGAGAAGACGCTATCTCCCGGGTGTTTTTGCGCAATGTTCCGGAGGCCGGTAAGATGTGTGGAAACGGCCCTGATCTTCCTAGTTAAACTGTGCATTCCTAGTTCAATCCTCCTGTTCCTAATCTTTTTGGATGGAGCTTCAGTTATTGACTCCAGCTTTGTTTCTGAAGATACTGATGAGAACATAAGAGCAGCTATTCTGGATCCAATCAAAGCTGTAGCTGGATGTAACCAGTTGTCTGTTCTCTACAATGGCTGACTAGATGCTCTGGAATGCCCACAGCAGGAGCACAGAGCCTCCCACTGATGTTTTTCTGTATCAACTGACATCAGAGGTACACTATCACTGAACATGAAAGTTTCATTCCACCATCATGGTTGACAGCCAGCGGTGGACTTGTGTTCCATGAATTTCTCTAATCCCCTTTTTAAAGCCATCTGCTCTAATTACTAGCATTGCATTCCATGAATTCTACAAGTTAATTATGCATTGTGTGAAGAAGTATTTTCTTTTGTGTAACTTGGATCTAATGCCCATTAATTTCATTCTAAGAACATAATCCCTAATCTGTTGAAGTATGTGGTTTGATGACTCAGCTGCATCTGGCTCTCCCTTAATTTTTCCTGTGATGATTCCTTGTTGTGGTCTAATCTTAACGCTGCCTGTGGTTCAGTACTGATGCTGCAAAACTTTAGAATTCACAGAGCCATAGCAGTGAAACAATAAAACACAATATAAGAAAGAATAGTTTAAATTTGCAATATGAACATTAACCAGAAATGACACACGATCTGTTCTTTGCTTGCAGGAAACCACAGCAGATGACTAAACCCAAACATGTCCTACTCTCTTGGGGAAATTGCATTTTGAATAACCACCAATTTATAGTTTAATCAGGTACACATAAGAGGAGGCAGCAGTCCACCATTTTGCATATCCACCAGAGGTTCTACCTACCTGTTTGGATATAATTGTAGCCAGAGCTGTCTGGGAGAGGGGGTATTGGGCATCTGGGGTCCCATGAAGCTGAGTGTCAGGTCCAGTGTATATATGAGCTGTACTGACTCCATTTTCTAATGCTTCTAGTGTTTAAGTGCTTTCCCCACAGGTGCACCAGTTCCCAAGCAGATTTCTCACCGGACGAGATTGTTTTGTCTAACACCGTTCCACCCAGGATTGGCCTTGAGAGAGCCCAGCTTCCCAAGACTGAAAGATGTTGTTTTGAGAACTGTGGGGGGAGGCTGGTTCAGCTGGGAACTGTTACTTTGTACCTCATGCTTTGCCCTTCATTGGTAACAATGATCTTGTACCATCCTGAGTCTCCTATTCAGGACAGTGGACTATAATGAACCATTTCTGCAGTAAAGTTTCCTTATTCAAACAATGGACTCTTGTTTGCTTGTAAAGGGGAACCTGTAGGAAGGGCATTATTTAGCCACAGTCTGACATTTTGTTACCAATCATGTCTGAGTCGGGCCCAGCGGAATCCAAGGCAGTCCCGGACAGGGATCCTTTGTTTGATCCGTATGCGTCCCCCGGCGATCAACAAGTGCAACCCCAAGAACCTCAGGAACCTGTGCCAGCAGGGAACGGAGCTTCAACTACTACCCCGCCTCTCATCGATCTCGGCAGTGGGGGTGAAAAGCCGACGGCCACCACCCTCCCCTTATTCTCGTTACCCACCCCTTCGGAGTGGGGACCCAGACCCCGAGAAACGAGGGAGCGCAGGGCCAGTGGGGTGCATCAGCAATTATCCATGGACGGGCGCCGAAGCCTAGAGACAGTCCCTGAATTGGACAGCAGCCAACCGTGGCTGTTTTGGAATAGGACGACCGAGCACACGGAATGGGACACGTCCCGCCGTGGCATCCTAAGTTGGGATTATTCGGAACTCACTCCGTGGTCGGAGCAACCAGAGGTTCCTGAACAAAGTTGGGTGCAGATGCAAAATCGCACCCTTGCTGTAGATTCCGGCATTTCGGCAGTTACGGGCCTAGCCAAAGGAATTCTAGCAGCGAGATCGCAGGACGATCAGGGATACCCTCCACCCTGGGGGCCGTTTTCCCCGGTAGCAGCAGCCGCAGGAGGTTCCACGATGGGCCAACCGGGTCCAAGTCGAATTCAACTGCTGGAAGCTAGATTGGTCGATATGGAGGAAAGCCTAGCTCATGCCATACATCTGCTCTCGGTGATGGTGGCAGGAGAGAGACCATCACCCGAAGAGATGGCCATACAAATAGCCACACTACAAAGCGTTATTTCCCATCCGAGGGAACCCGTCCCGTGGCAGCCGCCGCCCTCAAGTAACCCTGGGAAGGAAGGTGAAGAGGGATCCTGCACCACTGGCCAGTGCCCTAACGACCCTCCCGAATCGGAAGAAGAGGGGGAACCCCGCCCTGGAGAGCCGGGAGAGCCGGGAGAAACTCCAACGGAACCCCCTAGACCGGACGAAGTTCCGCCTTCCGGGGATACTCCAGTTGAGGTTCCAGGAGAGAGTGGAGAGGAGCCAACCCGCCCGACAGAGTCGCCGGTGATACCCCCTCCAGCTTCCCCAATAACGGTCCGGCCGGATCAGTTAGAAGAGCCTCCAGCTCCCCCAAGGGAGGGATCGCCACATCAAACGCCAGTAATTATTCCCATTCAGCAAATCCCAGGGGAAGGTCTACCAGTGCAGGTCGTGCCACGGGAACAACCTCCAATTCCCAGCTCAACGACGCCGGGAGGGGCAAGCCCGCGCGGCCCAGCACTCATCAGGCCTTCGCCGCTGCGGCCCCTCCCGCTTCGACCGCAACTAACACCTCTACAGCAGCCGGTAAGATTGCCTCCAAATCAACCGGTATTACCGCTTCCTAATCAACCAGTGCGGCCTATACCACTTCAACCCCGCCGACCCGCCCCGCAGCGACCAATCATGGCCCAACCTATTCGGCCACCTCCAGCTCAACCGTTACGGCCAGCGCCACCGGTGTTGCCACCGCCAGCCCAGCCACTGTTGCCACCTCCAGCCCAGCCGGTGCTACCGCCGCTAGCCCAACCGGTGCTACCGCCACCAACCCAACCAAGGCCACCACCGCCAGCCCAGCCGGTGCTACCGCCGCCAGCCCAGCCGGTGCTACCGCCGCCAGCCCAGCCGATGCTACCGCCGCCACCGCCAGCTCAGCCGGTGATGCCGCCACCAGTCCAACCGGTAAGGCCCCCTCCGGGACTCCCCGTCCCGTACCTACCACCGCAACCGGGAGGCCCCGGGCAACCATTACTGCCGCCACAACCATGGCCCCAACAACCTCCTCCCGCGCCGCAGGTGCCATTGACGATTCCGATGGACTATTACCCTGCACCAGCCCCGAGACAAGACCTTCCAATGGGCTGGGTGAAACTGGAAGCTACTTTTGACGGAGATCCCTCCAAATTGGGATTTTTCCTAGTACAAGTAGTACAGTTCTTCAACCGGTGGGGACATCTTTTTGGAAGCGAGGCCAGCCAAATCGAACATCTCGGTTCTCGTTTACAAGGCAAAGCGGCAGACTGGTATGTAGGACTATACAATATTGGGGCCCCAGAACTCAATACTTTACAGGGGTTGGTGGATGCTATCCGGGCACAATATGAAGACCCCTTGGAAGAAACTAGGGCCCGAACAGAACTGCAAGCCATTAGACAAGGCAGCATGTCGGCAAGAGACTATGTTACGAAATTCCGACAGCTAGCCGCTAAATGCCCTAGGTGTGAGGAATCCACCAAAATAATTCTGTTCAAACAAGGGCTGAACCCGAGACTTCTGGATAGAGCCCTTATGCAGGACAACCCTCCTACTCTGTTGGGCTGGATCCAGCTTACATGCGAAGTCGAAAATCGCATATTAGAAGTCCGTTTGGTTGAACAACAACAACAAACGGGACAAAGACGATCCTTAACTTTGCAGAAGGGAGGACGGGGTACTGGATACGCTACCCGCGGAGCGAGAGATGCTAGATGGCAGCAAGGTTTGTGTTTGCAATGCGGACAAGCCGGCCACTTTGCGGCACAATGCCCTTATCGGCCTGTGCAAAGACCTCCGCTCCAACTACGGCGTCCAACCCCTACTCCATTCCCTACATTCCAACGCCCAACACCAGCTCCCAGATCGGGTAGGAGTTGTGGCACTTCCCAGCGACCTGCCTCAGACAGGGGGTTGGAGGCGGAAGAACTCATGGAATACGACCCCTCTACCCCAAATGTAGAGGGGAATCCAGAAAGCCCCCAGTCGGGAAATGAAATGGATCTGTCGTAAAAGGGCCCAAACGACAGATCCACCCCAAGCCCGTCCCAACCAGGGACCGGCCGCATGGGTCCATATTATTCATGCCAGTTACCTTGCTTAACCCAGAGAGGAAGATGCACATCCGTGTACAAGCACTCATTGACTCAGGCTGTTCAAGAGACATCATCGCCCCAGCCCTAGTCAATGGACTGGTCCTGCCAGTCCGGGAATTGCAAAACCCAGTCATTTTTGAACAAATGGATGGCACCAACATGAACCCTGTCACCACAGAAACAGTTCCAGTAGCGACGGGCATGGGCCAACACTGGGAGAAAAGGTCTTTCGTCATCAGCACCACGGCCAAATACCCGTTAATTCTAGGCAGCAAGTGGCTATGTGATCACAACCCCTATATAAATTGGGCAGAAGGATGTATCACCTTCAACCACACCAACTGTAAAAACCATCGATGGAACCAAAATTGGGGTAGTGATCCAACCCACACCGAAAAAGCTCTTCTCACCCAAGAAGAAATAAATCAAATACCCGAACATTATTGGCCCTTTTTGAATGCTTTCTCCGAAGAAGAAGCTGATACTCTACCCCCGCACAGACGAACCGACTGCGCAGTAGAGATCTTACCCGGAGCCTCACTACCCAAAGGCCGACTCTATCCTATGAGTCTCCATGAACGGGAAGAGCTCCGGAAATTCATCGACACCAATCTCCAAAGGGGGTTCATCCGCCCAGCCAATAGTCCCCATGCGGCTCCGGTCCTCTTCGTGAAGAAAAAAGATGGGGGACTCCGGCTATGCACGGACTTTAGGGGACTTAATGCTGTGTCAACCAACAACGCCTATCCCATCCCGCTCATCCAGGACCTTCTCAACGTCGTGGCACAAGGTAAGATCTTTACGAAATTAGATTTAAAAGATGCTTACTTCCACGTTCGTATTAAGGCAGGAGATGAGTGGAAAACCGCGTTTAATACACCCCTCGGACAGTATGAATACTTAGTTATGCCTTTTGGATTGACGGGAGCCCCGTCTGTATTCATGTCCATGATAAATGAAGTTCTACATGAATTCCTTTATAAAGGTGTAGTGGTGTATCTTGATGATGTATTAATTTATTCAGACACCGAGGAGGACCACATTCAACTGGTTCAGAAAGTTCTGGCCACTTTAATGAATAATAAATTACCCATCAAGTTGTCCAAATGTGAATTCCATAAAACTGAACTCACTTACCTTGGTTACTGTATATCCCAAGAGGGTTTAAAAATGGATCCAGCCAAAATACAAGCGATCCAAGAATGGCAAACTCCCACCACCCGTAAAGAACTGCAGTCCTTCTTGGGTTTTGCCAACTTTTATAGAGACTTTATTGCAAACTTCGCGCAAATTACGCTCCCCTTAACAGAACTGTTAAAGACCAAAGATAAAGGGGACCAGGCAAAGAAACCCTCCTCCAAAATACAATGGACACCCGATTGCCAAACAGCCTTTGAATGCCTGAAAGGGCAATTTGTAACAGAACCCGTCCTCTGCCACCCCAACGAGAACTACCCTTTCATAGTGCAGGTCGACGCCAGCGATACGGCGATTGGAGGTGTATTATTGCAGAAGGGGGAGGATGGGAAACTGCGGCCTTGTGCTTTCCTTTCAAGGAAGTTTTCTGATGCTGAAAGAAATTGGAATGTGTGGGAGAAGGAAGCCTTTGCAGTAAAATCAGCCCTCACTAACTGGCGGCATTGGCTGGAGGGGGCGCGGCACCCCTTCGAGGTTTGGACGGACCATAAAAATCTGGAGGCCCTTCGAAGCCCTCGCAGACTGAATGCCAAACAATTACGATGGGCAGAATTCTTTTCCAAATTCAATTTCACTTTGAATTACCTCCCGGGCAAAACTAACTTTCTTGCAGACGCCCTATCGCGCATGCCCCAACACAAAAGCAAACGGGAGGAGACTATAGACACTGTCTTCTCACCTACGCAATTGGGAGGCGTGGTAACTACACGCAGCCGAGCAAGCCAGCCCCTCCCGCACAGCCAAGAGTGGAAATCGAAACTTAAATCTGAGGTGGAAAAGGAGGGGGTTAAAGCACCTAAAACCAAACTGAATCAATCCCCACAGGGGGATTGGCTAGCCGGGAACAAATTTTATGTCCCAGACAGCCTCCGACGGGAGGTCTTGCAGCGGTGTCATGATGCCCCCACCGCCGGACATTATGGGTACTTGAAAACGTTACATTTAATACAACGGCAGTTCTGGTGGCCGGGCATGCGCAAGGACATTTCCCAATATGTAGGCTCCTGCCCCATTTGCCTCAGCGCCAAAACTCGGAAAGGGAAACCTCCGGGTCTTTTACAACCATTGGAAACACCTAACAGACCTTGGGAAACAATATCCATGGACTTTATCACTGATTTACCTATTTCGAAAGGACATAATTGCATTTTGGTGGTAGTAGATCTGTTTTCCAAACAAGCGCATTTCATTCCATGTACTGCTATACCCACCGCTCGAAAATTGGCAGATCTATTCTTAAAACACATCGTAAAATTACATTCTTTTCCGTCCAAGGTGATTTCGGATCGCGGCGGACAATTCGTTGCCAACTTCTGGCGGGAGCTTTTACAGATGTTGAATATTGAACAAGGAATCAGTTCAAGCCACCACCCGCAAACCGACGGACAGTCAGAAAAAACTAATCAGATCTTAGAGCAGTTCCTTCGTTGCTACATTAACTTCCAACAGGATAATTGGGTGGACCTTCTCCCTCTAGCTGAATTTTCATACAACAACAGTGTGCATGCTTCCACCGGGGAGGCTCCTTTCAAGGTTGTATATGGAGCCCACTTCAACCCTTTTCCGTTGGACGCTCCCCCTCTCTATTCCTCTAGTTCGCCGGATGTGTCTTCATGGTGGGGGGAGGCCGCTCAACAATGGACTCTTATTAAAAAACACCTCGAGAAAGCCAAACAGGATTACAAAAAGTACGCAGATCGCCATCGTGCGGCCGATTGGGATTTACAACCTGGGGATCATGTTTATATTTCCTCCAAAAATCTAAAACTAGCCCAGACCAGCCGCAAACTAGCGTTAAAGTTCCTTGGACCCTTTACTGTGCGCAAAGTAATCAATAAAGTGACTGTTGCAGTAAATTTACCCAAGAATTTGCGCCATGTTCATGATACATTCCATGTCAGTCTCTTAAAAAGAGCTCCAACCGATGACAAGTGGCATGTCAAAGCTCCACCCATCCCAACTTTAATAGACGACCAAGTACACTATGAAGTGCAACAAATTCTGGACTCTAAATTCAAACGTAATCAGCTTTTTTACCTCATCAGGTGGAAGGACTTTGACTCTGGTTATGATGAGTGGGTGAACTCTGTGCATGTTCATGCTCCTAGATTAACCAAAGCTTTTCATACTCGCTACCCATATAAACCAGGGGGGGATTTATTTTAAGGGGGGCAGAATGTCAGGTCCAGTGTATATATGAGCTGTACTGACTCCATTTTCTAATGCTTCTAGTGTTTAAGTGCTTTCCCCACAGGTGCACCAGTTCCCAAGCAGATTTCTCACCGGACGAGATTGTTTTGTCTAACACCGTTCCACCCAGGATTGGCCTTGAGAGAGCCCAGCTTCCCAAGACTGAAAGATGTTGTTTTGAGAACTGTGGGGGGAGGCTGGTTCAGCTGGGAACTGTTACTTTGTACCTCATGCTTTGCCCTTCATTGGTAACAATGATCTTGTACCATCCTGAGTCTCCTATTCAGGACAGTGGACTATAATGAACCATTTCTGCAGTAAAGTTTCCTTATTCAAACAATGGACTCTTGTTTGCTTGTAAAGGGGAACCTGTAGGAAGGGCATTATTTAGCCACAGTCTGACACTGAGCACATCATGTTATATGGTGGCTTTTGACATAGCATTGGGGTAAATGCAGGAGATATCAGACTGTGGGAGGGGACCACAAAGTGGTTCACAACTGTCTCACAGGTGAATCACAGATCAAAAAGGGAGGAACAAGATGAGCAGCTAGATGAGGTTCAATGGCAAATTTGGGTGTGTCTTAATAATGTGCAAAATGGCCATGAAATCCAGCTTGTTGTTTAGTAATGTTATATATTTATGTACTAAACATGAAAAATAAAACATAAACTTGATTGCTTTTTACTGATGTGATATTCCTGAATTTTGTGTTGGAAATGGAGAAAGTAGCACGGAGATGCTTCACAAGGGGGTTCCAAAAATTACAGTAAGTTTAAAAATGGGTCCTGAAAAGTATAGCAAATTTAAAAATAAGTCCCATTTCATATGTTTCAGAACCACTGGCTTAATATATAAAAAACACATGTCATCTAGTCTTTGTTGAGGCAGCAGACACTACAGTAAAGAGATGAACTCCCTCTTTCATATTCTGATTTGATGTCATTGGTTTAACCCAGCAGCTGCAGTCCATGTACAAAGGAGCATTTGCCTTCAACAGTTTAATTATCTCAGGACAGATGAAACCCTGCACTTTGAGATTAAGGAGTTTTCTTTCTCCTCTATGAGGAAGAAAGCTGTTTCTGCAGATTAATTTCCAAGGACTTTCTTGAGATTAACTTTCCAAGATAATTTCCGTTCCTTGTTTGCTTCTAGAAATGACCTCCAGCTGCACTATAGGAATCTTCCTGCATTTCTATTAGCAATAGCAATTGCTTTACAATGCAATCCCAAGCAGAGTTACTCCAGTCTAAGCCTATTGATTTCAATTAATCATTTTTACAGCACTTTGTGTAGCAAATTTAACATGTAAAATTGACTCAATTACATATTCATTATTAAAACTTTCTGCATGGTAACTTGCTATAATTTCTGTTTTCTACAGAACAGAAACTGGAGGCTGATAGACCTAAGACCATCCTGTGAATTTATGGATGATCAAGCAGTTTCTTGGTCTGATTTAATCAGTAGACCACTAGACTATTTTTGCAGTCAATTACCTTCATTGTCTCATTTCATAACGTGAAGCCAGGACAAAGACTTGGTTCAGACACAGCCCTAACCATGGTCTGGGGCTATATGAAAAAGCCATTAGATTCTTGGTCTGAATCATACAATTCCTTCTCCCCCTCCTCCCCTTGCTTTCCACAAGCTAATTATTTTATTATTTATCTACTTACATAACTCTGAGCTGCAGTGGAAAATAACTATTCGTAAAGGGGAAGCCAAAGATAGTTCTGAGATTATTACACAAACTGTACTTAGAAAATTCCAGCACAGAAAGACCTGGGCCGTTTCCAGACGGCTTACCTTCTGCCGCTCCATGCCGCAACGTCGCAGCTCGTGCCGGAGAAAACGCGAAATAGCGTTGAGCCCATGCAAGGTATTACTGTATTTTCAAATCCAGAACCTAGTAAGTGATTTGAATGATCCATCTTTGAAATCTGTATTGTCTTTTGGCACCCCCCATAACTTCAAGCTTCCCTATTAAACTACCTGACGTTTGCTAGCTACATTGTGATTGCTGGAAACCACCCAGGGTTAGTATAGGGGTTGCTAACCCTGGAGTACTTTCAGCCTTTTGTCCAACTCTCCTTGCAGAGGTAGATTCCTTATTCTCACAGCACAGATCTTTCTGTGCATTTCAATAGTATAGCAGACAGGGGATGATAAACAGATGATAATTCAATCCAAAATTCCCTTCTACCAAGTGTCTCAGCAGCAAAATGGTTAAAAGAGTTTGGCTGAAAACTCAGGGTAGGGAATTGAGAGTTGAAACTGAAATTCAAGCCTTAAACGCAGCATACTGTGTGAAGTGATTTTAAGGTTGATGTGCCAGTTTGAACATTTGTCCAAAATTTAGACCCTTGCCTTTGAGATTTAGAAAAGTTCAGGTGCAAATCTACTTTATTTATTTATTTTTGCATTTCCACGTACCTTTAGGCTTCCTGCTTTTAGCCAAGATTACAGGCTTGAGTTCCAAGTGCTGCAAGAACATCTGTTTCCAACGTCACCCCAACAAGAACAGAAAGCAGGAAGCTGTGGAACACTCCAGAGTAAAACAACAATCACCATGAGGATTCTTATTTAATTACAGGAGATCTGGTTTCTAGGTGTTTGGACAAACCATGGAAGTTGCTGAGGCACCTCTTCACCACTTAGGCCTCAGTTTTGTGGCAACTTCTCCTCAGCAGGCAATCTGTAAGACTTCTACTTGATTCTACGCTGAGGGATATATTCAGCCATGTACTGCTTGAATTCAGTCTCTCTTTCATTTTCTGCCTTTCAACATAGTATGTTTTTAAGTTAATCTTTTTTTTAAAAAAAATTAGCTTTGACTAACCATAAAAGAAGGAAGTAATGAAAAGCAACACCCATACATATTAATAGCAAGCAGTACAATTAGAAATCACATCGCAAAGCCTTTTTTTTACCCATGTCTAAGCTGTATCCTGCTTTGACAGTATTCCATTAGGAAAAGAAGACAAGTGGCAATGTCATTAGAAATGGAGATAATGTGCAGCAAAGGCAGTATGAGATCGTTGGTGTTGTTGATATCATATCAGCACTGTTACCAGTTAGTGCAGTGCTGAGCTTTCATGGATGCTCTTGTAGATGGTTATATTTTTATCCCAAAATTTCTGGTTAGAGTGGTGGAAGCTTCTGCTGAAAACCAAGTCACCCCCAGGAAAAACCCCCTACATTTTACAATAATACTCTATAGTACAATTTTCAGTGTGTCCTTCTCAGTTGGCAAGCACATCTGTATTGCCCCCTCCTCTCCACAGTTGCTGTTTACCTCATCTCTGCTTTGTCCCTTTATCTTTCCTTGAATAGATCTGTGGTTTTTGGGATGCCAGTGGGCAAGTTCTCTGAATGGTCAACAGAAGTTTTCCAAAGACATTTCATCCTGTTTGGATGATTTAAAAATAGCTGAGTTATGCCCAAAACACATGCTAAATTATCTCTACTTCTGTATGTTCCACACAATCAGTGGTTCAAATGTCCCCTTAGCCAATTCAAAGAAGAGACAGTCACGGAGTCCTGTGGAAGAAGCAAGCCTGCTACGTTCATTAAACATGGAGGAACGCCAGTTACACAGAAAATGAAAGAATCACATGTGCACTGCGTTCATTAAGCTTACAATAGCTGTGCAAGATACTTTATACCCTTTGGCTCATTACAATATTGGGGTTCTATTGGCTTAAGCATAATTATGACTCATATTGGTTTGTCCAGGGGGCCACCTCTAATGACCTGGTGATCACCTATTGGAGGAACAATTCTTCCCAGCATCTTAATTACAATTATTTCCCAATTAGCTTTGCTTATCATGTTAATGCATTGTTTTATCTTCTCAAGGAACATCTTTCCGCTCCCGCATTTTTGCATCCATAGAGCTTCCCCTTATTCCTTCTTGACTTGACAGTGTAACAATTTACCAAGGGCGCCTCAGTGTCGCTTCAGCAACCTTGTACCATGCAGGCAGATATTGTTCCCTTTAGAGTATTATGGGAGAGGAGCACTTTCCCCTCCTCTGGAATGTGCAGAAAGTAACTTTCAGTGCTGCACATCTCTTGCTAGGGGCTTCTCACAGCCTTGGGGAGTTTAGTTAATCTAATTGACTAGACACAGGCTCATTCCTTTTTCTGAGGGGTTCACCGCTCCCTCCTTTGTTCAGTGTCTAGGGACAGGTGTTGTGGTCCTATCATTTACAGCTGGCTCCCTTTGTCTATTCTCAATTATTCTTGTGGCTGCATTTAGAATACGCCCTTCAGGAAAGGGCTTCCCTTATCAATTTCTAAGCATAGCATTGCATAGCACATAATGAGTACAGGTGCATTTTCCTTAGCAGCAAGCTTGCTTGGTAAGCATATCTAGTGCCCTGGGTTATCCCTACCACAGGCAGCAGGTTTGTCCCATCGCTCCCAGTGTCTATCATTCATTCATGTGTCTTCAGCACTGGTTCTTTGCATACTACAGTAGTACCTGAGAATAAAATAAAATTGCATAGTGATGGCATAAGATTGCATAAGAATAATAAAGGCACATAAAATGTTGTAATCCATTAAAGCCATTTCCATCAAACCCTCCTTTTCTGTTTGTGTTAATGTGCAGTTTACTGCGCATTGGCACAATCATTTGCACAATCCCCCTCATCGGTTGGCTGCTCCCACTGGGGCTCCACCTTACACAGTGGGCGGACCATCATCATCAGGCATTCTTCTTTTGAGGGGGTTGGAGGCTTTGGTATGAAGCTCTAGGCACAAGAAACAAGAAACGGTATGCACTGGATACAGGTGCAGACACAAGCAATAACCAAAATGCCAATTGCTACATAAACAAGTGTGGCCTTGATTCTAGATCCTAGAATCTTGAACCAGCCTCCCAGCCACCCAAACCACTCGTCGAACCACCCCGTGCTCTTAGTCATTTCTGTTGTGAAGTCTTGTAGCTTGATGTGTGATTCGACTGTGTGGGAGTGGTCAGTCAGGTTCAAACAGCACATGCCTTTGAACTCCTTGCAGTTGTGGTTTAACTTCAGGAGCAGGAAGTCTATGGCCATGTGGTTTTGCATTGACTTGGAAATCTTGGAGCAGTCCCGTTAAGGCTTGGGAGGTTTTGTTCATTCCTCTAGCCACTAGACAAGCTAGTCCATCAATGTTCCTGGTATTTCAAACAGACAATCCCAGTACTCCAACCTAAAATCTGGCTAAGAGGGCTGCCTCAGTCACAGTCACGAGTGCTAGTTTTGGGTCACAGTGTTCATCAATTACTAAAGTCCTTTTGACATGAGCGGGCTGCCCCTGTGTCTCCCTCTTCCAGGGGATCAGTAGCAGCATTAATCATCCAATTGTGCACGGTCCATTGAGTATTCAGGAATGTAAGAGAATGCCACAGTGCCGCACAGCTGGGAGCTCCACATGGCTGTTTTCGCACCTCAGAGGATAGGTCTCATTGCACTGCAGCTTGTGGCCAGGGGACACCTTGAAGCAGCCTCCTCCAGGCTTCGCACAGGCGGGAAACTGAAAACACTGTGATGCTGGAAGTACTTTGGACAGTCCTACAGACATCATACGTGGTGTATGGAGCTTGACAGGCCTTTGTGCCCATTGGTAGAGGTATTTGAAAGCCATTGGTTCAAGAAAGTGGCTGAACCTTGTGGGGCAGCCAGAATTCCCCAAAGGCAGGATGAAAACATCTCATCTGCAGACAGTCCACTATGTAGGCAAAAGGATGTAACATTCAGGCGCTTCGCCAGGCTCACCCACAAATTAGTCTTTGAGCTCCATCTTAATGGGAGTGGAGAACTGTTGCAGCATACTGCCAGAGTTAGGAGCAACAGAAGTGTCTCCAGGTACCAGGTCCATCCGTTATTAGACCTGAATCTGTGCAGCACAAGCATTTCATTGAGAGGAGATCGAGAAAGGATAGAGGTTTTGCCCAGGATTAAAATAAGGAAATTTACATGTTATTTGACTCCTGCTTCATATAAAAAATAGGTTTCATTGGCAAATGTATGGAGGCTTTTGAAGAAGCGTGTATATAGCGAAACGGGATACTTAGCCAGGCACACCCGTTGCCACTCTCCCGCCGGGAGAAACCCCCAACTGTTCGTGGGGGTTTGCTCCCTGTATGATTATTACTAAACTGGATGTACAACACGTTGCCTGAGATGAACCAATAAAAGAACTTTGGAAACGAATTTGCGTCCTTTCACGGTCCGTTTTCACTTCAGCTTGGTTTTCAATTGTGACCGTTCCCACCTTTGGTTTGTTGGCCATCCGTTATTAGACCTGAATCTGTGCAGCACAAGCATTTCATTGTCGTGGCCTGCATTTTCTGGCTTATCTGCGAACTCCTGGGTCCCAGTTTGGCTCTGAGGGAAGGCAGTGCCTATTATTTGAGAGGGACATGGACATCTGCAGCCACTCCCTAGGAATGTTACCCTGGTCCATATTCCATCCAATTTATGAGGTACAGAAACTTACCAAATAAATATGGGAATCCAGAATCTCAGCTACCTCATTTTCTCAACTCCATCAACCAGTAAAGATTGAATGAATGGGGGGCATGAGATAGAGCTGGTGACAGGGCTCAGACCAAGAGTGAATGGTGGAACAAAGGATGCATTGTCAAGGTGGGAGATAACTGCAACCAGT
The DNA here is from genome assembly GCF_028583425.1 of Eublepharis macularius. Taxonomy (NCBI): domain Eukaryota; kingdom Metazoa; phylum Chordata; class Lepidosauria; order Squamata; family Eublepharidae; genus Eublepharis; species Eublepharis macularius. Next base: position 83,658,432 of record NC_072794.1, on the reverse strand, counting down.
AGGTAATGGAGTTCACCTGTTCTAGGATCTAGTAGGCCCTGATGAAGTTCCTGGGGTGGCCCCCTTGTGTGAAGTTATTTGGTGGACAGCCGTATGAGGTCCCCGACCTGTAAAGAGGTTCCTGATTTCTGTTTCCAATCAGCTGCCTCTTTGGAAGCCTGTTTGGCCAGGTCCAGCAGTTCAGTGAGGGTCTGGTGCATGGCTTATAGTTCCTGAAGCATCACTTCTGCTGCTGGAACCATCAAGGGGACCATCACTCTGGGGAAGATGTGAGGGTGTTAGCCATAACTAGCTAGAAAAGGAGTTTTTTGAGTTGAAGACTGTAGGGTATTGTTGTATGTGAACTCTGTCAAAGGGAGTAGTGTCACCCAGTTGTCCTGTTGGCAATTAACAGTGGAGGTACTGCTCCAAGGGGGTGTTAGTCTTAGCACAAAGCAGACCATGGTCCAATCATTGGAGACGTCTCCATATACAATTGGCACCAGGCCAGGAAAATAGGAAAGGCATCCGAAGTGCTGTTGAACTTTTCCAGGGAGTCTCACCAAGTATTTGCCAGAAGGCAACATGGCTAAAAGTCCCTCTGCCCCAGTGACAGTGCTGGTGGCAGCTGGGGTTGTTGCAACTGAGCCACCATTGCAGACAGCTGAACTACCTGTGCTCACAGTGCCTGATTTTCTGCTCACAGTCTTCCTACAGGAATTGCTGGTTCAATATATCTTCGTCTGCCTGAGACCAAGACATATTGGCCAACTGTCCCTAGGTCCTTAGTAAGTTGCAGTGGTGAAACAATCTCCTCACATGGAAGCACAGAGATAGCAGAAGCTTAGTATGTGGCAGGAGAGATGTAGAGCTTGCCTGGGCATAGCAAGAGTGAAGCAGGTTCTCAAGGCAGGGCAGGGAGCTGGAACAGGAATCTCCACAAAAAAATGATCCTGGAGGGTGGCATGGAAGAACCATCTCTCTCCTGACCTAGGCATGAGTAGCTAGTAGGAGTTATTGAACCAGCAACGTATCAAGATACCTGCAAGTTTATATAGGAGGCTGGAATTCCTGCCCTTTGTGATAGTCTGGTTAAGTTCCTAACTCCCGCCAAGACTTACAACAACCCTTCTTCCTCCTGAGAGAGGCTCGATTGAGGTAGAAATGGGGCTGTTCAACATACATTCCCTCACTGGAGCCATGCCTTTGGCCTGATCTTCCTCATTCTTTGTTCCCAGTTGTCTTGGAGGGACTCTGAGGGTGCACAGTCCTGGTCAGGCTCCTGTAATAGCTCTAAGTCAGTTAGAGGTGCTAATGGAATGCAGGTCTCCTCAGGAGGTCCCTGGTCAGTTGAATTCCTAGGGATGGGGACCAGGCCTGGTTGCTGGAAAAGAAACATGTGCCAGGTTCCTTCAGCAATTGGGAGGTGATGGTGGGGTGGGCTCTGGTGACACACTTTTTTATGATGCTTGGGGCCAATTCCTAAAGAATCAGCCCTGGCATGACACTGTCGCTTCTGGGCGACATCATCACAGGATGCCATAGAGCATGTGATATCCATTTCCTGGGCCTGCCTCCTTCACCGATCAGATGGAGATCAGTGTGCAGAAGAGATTGACTGGAGATTGCCCACCTTTGGTGGACACCTGACATCCCTATGAAACATTCAGAGGGGACTGTACTATGGGCATCTTGGGGCCCATGAGGGACTCTTCTTCATTCATGGTATCAGTATCAATGGAGCTGTTGTGAGTAGAGGTGGGCACAAACAGAAAAAAACCCGAACACGATGTTCGTTGCCATCCATGAACAAGGAATTACAAACAACCATGAACATGACCCTGTTCACGAACATGTTCATGGTTGGCTGTTCATGGGAGGGAAGAGGGAGACTTGGAAGGGAAGAAAGTTCCCTGCACCGTTTGCTAATGGTCTGGAGGGAGGGGAGACTCTGAAGGGAAGAAGGTTCCCCACGCAGTTTTCAAATGGTGTGGGGAACCTCCTTCCCTTCAAAGTCTCCCTCCTTCCAGCTGGATAGAGAAGGGGGGGAGACTCTGGAGGGAAGAAGGTTCCCCATGCTGTTTGCAAACGTTGTAGGGAACCTCCTTCCCTTCAAAATCTCTCTCCTTCCAGCCAGCCGGAGGGAGGTGAGGCTCTGAAAGGAAGAAGGTTCCCCATGCCATTTGCAAACCCACCTAGTTGTGAGTCATGACACTGTGATGGAGAAACAGAGACCAATGGAGGACTTACATGGGCACTGATCATTATCACTGGGTTGAGGAGAGAGATAACTTAGTATAACATGCAGTAGAGATGCAACTAAATCTGTCAGCCTTTACAAACCTATATTATTGGTTCATGCTGGCACAGACCACTGCAAGCCTTCCTACAGGTATAGTGTGCCTTGTGTTGAGTAGATGGCCTGCTGTTCAATACTTTCCTTTAAGATGTGGATTTTCTTATGTGCTAGATGACTTCTGTGTGGAGTTTTTGATGTTTGCATCTTGGGTTGACAGTGATGGAGACGTGTGTGCGGAAAGTGCTGTCAAGTCACAACTAACTTATGGTGACCCCTCTGGGGTTTTCAAGGCAAGAGACCAGCAGGTGACTTGACATTGCCTGCCTCAGCATAGCAACCCTGGTCTTCTTTGGAGGCCTCCCATTGAAGTACTAGTCAGCACTGACTCTACTTAGCAGGCAAGGTCAAGCTAGTTTGGGCCATCCAGGTCACGGCCAACGGAGACATAGTGTAGAGGCAAAGAAACCATATTTTTTAAAGGAACTGATTCTATCCTTGAGTTGGAGTGTAAGGATTCTTTGCTTCTGAAATTATTCAGCACAACAAGTGAGCAAACTGTAAAGACTTGTATGTTCAAATGCTGCTTCCTCCTCTACAGAGGCACTTGGATGGCTTTTCCCTGATCTCCATGATGCAAATTCTTGGGTAATTTCAGTGGTGAGACAATCAATTTATGAGTATGTAGTAGCTGCAGTTATGCCTGCAAGAACAGATATGGCCTCAAATCTTTTCAGCTTAGGTGGTTAAACAAGTCTGTACCAATTACATCTCTCAAGTCTTCATTAAGTCTCAAAACTTCCTTTTAAGAATCACATTTGCAAGAAACTTCGCACAGTGCAACTGACACACTGATATGTGGAATATGTACAGCTAACAGCACATGTAGTTACAACTGGAGACCTCAGTGCAAACAGAAGGCTTGTACCAAAATAGTTTATGATGTGTTTGAGTCACTTCCTGAGTCCCAGAACCTGCGCACTTAAACACACAAGTCTCCTTATATATAAAGTCAGTCAGCTTCTTTATTTGCTGTATGAAAAATGGGCACTACCCCTGAGTTTCAGCTCTAACCTTTCCTACTTCCCACATTTCCTCGGGCCTGTTACAGGGGGTGGGGAAGTATCCCTTTTAATTCGCCACATAAAAACAACAGTGAGAACATAAACACAACACAAACCTTCAGATAGAGGAATTTATTTGCTTAAGGAAGTGTTTCCAGAAAATGAATCAGATCCTGGGAGCAGGATTAGAGCTGATTTAGCCACATAAACCTGCCCACTTTGGGGCCAGCAGCACAGGATATGAACATGAATGAAACTTATTAAAAATGTGGGTTGAAAATAAAAGTCCTCCTTAAATTTCCTTAAACCTCCTTTATTGTGTAAGCTGCTATGAATTAAAGCCTTTCCAGGCTGATTTTCAGTCATCATAATTATGTAGGAACATTTTCCAGACCAGCAAGAGCCCCCCTCTCCCACCCCCTCCCCCACCAAATGCAACAAGTATTTTAACAACCTGCAAATCAGGAAACTGTAAATCAGGGAAGTCAGCTGAAATCACGAATGACTTGTAGGGCAGTTTACCTTGTACTTGTATTCCGACAGCATAAAGTGTACAGTAACTATCCTATCCACCAGAATTGAACTTTGGAAACAGTGGACCCTTTTCTCCTTTAGTGTACTCAGTCCCTCTGTTTGTGTGTTGGAATATCTACCTGCAATACTAGAGCAACATTTGTAGTCTGGGCTTAACTAGCTTGAAGACTGAGGACCTCCACAGAGTGCCGTAAGAGAATAATTAGTATAGTGAGGGGTTGGCCCAGGGCTGAAGTGTAGTTTGACCAAGGAATGCTGTGAAATCATAGGATTGCTTCTCCTCATATTGCGATTTCAACAGTGCCTCTCCAAGCAGAATTATGCCCTTTTTAGTCCATTGAGGCCAATGGATGTAGAAGGGTGTAATGGTGCTTAGGATGGCGCTATAAATGCTTTACAGTAAAATTATCTTTTATCATGTCTTTAATAAACTCACTTTCAAGAGTTCCGTGATAGCCAAGCCAACTGTGACCCGCACGTAGGACCACACTGCATCCAGGGGCAGAAAAATGCAGGCATCCATTGAATATACATCTCACCATCAAAAAGGGGGTCATCTGTACTAGCTCTTCCTTATGTAGCACTGTAGGAAAGCTAGTAGTTGCAGCCATTTGACAAGGAATTACAATCATTGCTGAGTGCAAAGCAGTGTGAAGTTCAATACCTGTATCCAAGCTAAAGCACATATTTAATGCCTGGAAGTAGAAAGACAGAAGAACTACTGTCTTACAAAAAACAATGCTCTTGCCTGGCTTGGGAATGGAATGATACGTGCGCTATTATGAGGTAAACACATGCTCTTCAAAGAGTTACACTCGCTGCTTAACTTAACTTGTATCTAGTAATGACCAGTCCCCCACTGGGGATGGATCTTGGACGCCAGCTGCTGCAAGAGTAATATCCCCTTCTGCTCAGCATGATAAAAGAGCAATGAAAACACCATCTTAATAGAAAAAGTATGTTTTCACAAAACAGTGGGGCACATTTGCCTGTGACAGGCCTTGTCTTGAAGGGCACCACTAACCCTTATAAAATTTAATAGGGAATAATAGCTTCTTGTAAGGTATTTTAATCTCTCAATAGTATTTAAATTATAGACACAGGAACTGGACAGAATACTGGCAAACCATACCACTTTCAAATTTGAAAAAGTTTTATTTTTCAGCGTTGAATAATGGAACTTCTTATTTATTGAATGTACATATGATTTCAGGCAATTTCACGAAGGCTTTTGAAGAAGCGTATGCTCAGCAAAACGGGGAACCTAGCCTGGCAAACCCGTTGCCATTCTCCCGTCGGGAGCAGTCCCTAGTGGTTGGGCGCTCCTAGATCTAATTTTTTGGTTACAACTGCGGTTTTCTGTGATTGTGCCTGGAAAAGAGAAAAGAAAAACGACATCAAGTAAAACATTATATTTTGCAATACAACGGTCTGTGTGGCTTTGCCTTTGTTTCTCTTCATGGTAAAAACAATGCCAGTACAAATGATCAGAATGATAAAAATTTCATATAACATATATGAGATAAGAGGAATCCTAATAGGTCTGCTCAGAATTCTTCTCAAAGCTATTCAGTGGGATGTACTCCCTGAAAAATATTCATAGGATGGCACTGCAAACAAACCATAGCACATGTCGGGGCCTTTCCAGCTGGTCAGAATGGCACCATTGCAAAGCAAAGCCTCAGTCTGCCAAGCCAGTCAGATGAGAATACTGTAGTGAATGATATCCAAGACACTGAAAGATCTAGGTAGACCAACAAGGTCACACACTTTTGGTTTCTCTCTCTGTGAAAGTTGTCCACCAGGGCAGCCAGGCAGTTTCCATCCTTAAATTGGTTCTTAAACCAGATTGGTGCTGATCCATTCAGAAACCCTTATTCAACCTCTATGTAAAGCCTTTAGGAGAACTCCTTCACAGCTATGGAGTTGATGACACCCAACTCTATATCGCTGATGCAACTTTGATGCAGATGACACCCAACTCTATATCTCGCTATCCAGGTCCCCTCAGGATGCAGTAGAAATCTTGAATTGCTGCCTGACAGCTGTAGTGAAATAGCTGAAAATGAACAAATTGGAATTGAACCCAGACAAGACAGAAGTGATGCTTGTTGGGAGGGCGGAGATCTTGAAGGATGTTGTACTCCCTACTTTCAATGGAGTCTGTCTGCCCCTCGCAGACGTGATTAAGAGCCTAGGGGTTATATTGGATCCAGAGCTACTATTAGGAAAACAAGTTAAGGCAGCTGCAAACAATGCCTTTGATAACCTCACTCTAGCCTGGAAGATGGCTTCTTACCTTGATATGACTGACCTGGCCACCTGGATCTATGCTATGGTAACATCAAGATTTGACTATTGTAATACACTATACATAGGTCTCCCATCCAAATTAACTAGGACACTGCAATTGGTGCAAAATGCTTCAGCACAACTGCTATCAGGAGCGAGCAGGAGCATGAACATCACCCCCATTTTGCAGTCACTCCCTTGGCTATCTATCATGCTGAACCATGCTCAGTTCAAGGTATTGGTTATCACATACAAAGCTCTTCATGGCCTTGGCCCGGTATATCTATGGGACTGCCTCCCTCCCTATGTTCCTCCACTACAGCTTTGCTCATCTGAACAGGGTCTCCTGCAGGTGCCAGCCTGCACATCAACAACAGCCTAGACACAGACTTTCTCTGTGGTGGCCCCCACCGTGTGGAATGGCCTGCCTGATGAGGTCAAGAGAGCCTCCACCCTCCTAGCTTTCTGCAAACGATGCAAAACCAAATTATTCAAAAAGGCTTTGTATTGTAGGGAGGGGCTCTCAGATGCTTTGTTAATGAGTTAAGGATTGTAGACTTTACCACTATGTTGCCTTACGTACTACCTGTTGTCTTAAATATGTGCTCCTATAAGCTACTTGTGCTTCATGTGGTCTAATGTCAGCCTTAAAATTGCTTATGTTCTGTTTCAGCATTTCTTCAACTCTGTATTGGATTTTTACTAATACTTATCTTTGTAAAATTATGTTTATTTACTCTATGACATTGTTTATGGAAATGTTCTTGAAATTGACTGTACTAATCTCATACTGTGTAATCTTCATTGAGTCACAGTGAGAAAGGCGGGCTATAAATGACATACATACATACATACATACATACATACATACATACATACATACATGCATACATACATAAATGAATAAATTGAGACTGGCTCATGTCCAGAGGATTCAATGGTCCCCACCCCAATTTTTCATAGTCAGGTTACAATTTACAGCAGTAAACGTCTGTGAGAAATGTCACAATAAAAGGAAAACCGTAGAAAACCATCTGTTTCTGAAGGAGGCATTCACTACTCTCTGGACCACCCCAGACACAACTGGCCCAAAATCATCCAAGGTAATCAGACAACAAGTGAACATTTTGTCAGCTGGACATCTCCAAAAACAATATCAAGTACCAATAACAGAAAATCATTCAAGCACATTTGAGTGACAAAGGCCCTTCAGCTCAATGATGAACCCTGCTTCTATCACGTCTAACTACTCCAGGCATCCTGCTTCCTATGACAATGTGATGGACCCCCCCTTCACTTTCCCACTGTGAGGCAGATTTTCCCACCAAAATTCAGTTCTCCAGCTTTGACTGAGCAGCCCAATTAGTATGTTAATATTTGAGGTTTTGAAAGTCTGTTTGTCCCATTCTGACAGGCAGATATAATTTTGGCTTTTTAGTTCAGTCCAGGAACTTGTTGGAGAAAAGGAGGAGCCCTCTTCCTACTTGTTGGAAATGGCACTGGAGACTATAACATTAAAAAAGAACTAACAACTTTATTTAAGAGGCAGGGATTGAGTAAGTATAGTCAGGGGATGGAAATGCTGAGGTAAAATTTGGTTGGTAGTACAGAACACACAAAAATAGTACACTTGAAGCTTAATCTCTCGTATTCTTGGTTCTTGACAGTGAGAGGTGTTTTATTGAATACATTAGTTACAGCAACATTGTTTCTTCACAAAGTTCCCTATGACAGTTCAGGTTTCCTGGAGTTAGTTTAAAACTATTTTCCCTTCACAACAAACCCAGGGTCCTCCTCAGAGCCAAACCCCTTTAAACTGAGCAGCAATTAATCTTCTTCTCAGAAGATAAAACCTTTCTTCTTTTGGCTTGAAAGGGAGTCTCAACACACTACCCAATCACTCTTGCCAAAAGACACTCCCAATTCTCTCGTGCCTGTGTAAAGTGGGTTTAGGTTATGCTTACACTTATACTTTTAGTTCTTAAAATTGAATTCTTCTTCAGGACAGTAATTATACAGTTAAGGCAATGGAGTCTTCTTCCCTCACACCAAAACAAACCTACATGACCTTCCCTATCAGACTCACTCACAAACTCTGAACAATCCTGTCAGAAACCAACAGTCTCATTTCAGATTAAACTGACCAATCAGAGAGGAGGGATTAGCCTGTCACTCAAGCTCTCAATTCCAGGCGATACTTAACTCTTTCTCTCCCAGCTCTCTGATGCTGCTACACTTAGAAACCTGCTTTTAAGTGAAGTCCATCACAGACACCTTTGCTGTTGAGCTGTCAATACAGCTATCACTAGAGCACAAGCTTAGAGTTCTGAGAAGTTAGTAGCATCTTCTAGCTCACTGTTAGGACATATGTCAGTGACTGGGGTTGGGTTAGATGTAGACCTCAGAAACAAGGGAAGTGAATTTCTCAATAGACAGCATGGGATATAAAAACAACTGTACTTATATACCGCTCTTCAAGACAGATTAGTGACCTGTTCAGAGAGATGAGCAAAGTCAGTGTTAGTATTATCCCTACAATACAGCTGGGGAGCTAGGTCTGAGAGGAGTGGCTTACCCAAGGTCAACTGCTAAGTTCATGGCAGTAGTGGGTTGAACCAGCAGAGAGCTGATTCGCAGCCCACCCACTTAACCACTATGCTACAGCCGTTCTATAGCTACAGCTGGAAACATTTATAAATATGAAGAACATGAACTGGTAAACAAACTTTTAGTTCCTTGTCTCTGAAATAAGGGATATACCATGATGTGGAAAGTCACAGAGCAAACTGGGTTGCAAAATGTACAATCCGTGTTAACCTGTTGCATTTCCAGACAGCCTCCATCTCTCTTTTCAGGTACACAAATTCAAAGAGAAAGAGTTTTTTCTTCAGTTCTGGACTCCTGCAGTTACTCAGTATCCATCGATTTCGTCAGTTAGCCTTTAGAATAACAACATGTGTAGTGGATTTCTTTAACCTTATCTGGCCAGGAAGTTCCTTTGCAAAGAATTACTCTTGGCTGGAATAATTTTGGCTCACTTGCCGTGCTGTTTTGCACTGATGAGTTCATCTGAATGTGCCTGAATGCTTTGGTGATATCCCAGCATTGGTCCTTTCCAACAATGAGAAGAATCACCTCCCTACTGTCCCATTTGTACTTGCAAAGAAACATTTATTTTCAAAGCATTTGGTCAGATAGTGAAGTCCTATGAGGAAAAATGTAAAGGAACCATGGGTGTTTCTTTCCAGACAAAATATTTAAAAGGATTGTGTTTGTTAAAATGCCATGATTTTCTCTTCGGGACCGCCTCTCCCTGTACGTTCCCCGGAGATCGCTTCGATCAGCGAATAAATATTTACTTGTGGTCCCCGGCCCTAAGGAAGCCCGCCTCGCTTCAACCAGGGCCAGGGCCTTTTCAGTCCTGGCCCCAGCCTGGTGGAACACTCTGTCAATGGAAACCCGGGCCCAGCGGGATATATTATCGTTCTGCCGGGCCTGTAAGACAGAGCTGTTCCGCCAGGCATTCGGTGATTGAAGGGGGCGGTGCCATGTCGGCCTCCCACCTTTGGGGTGGGGGAGGGTTCTCCCCACCACTGCACTTTGTTAATTTGTTTTATTATTTGTATATTGATTTTAGTTCTTGTTTTTATCGATTTTAACTGTTCACTGCCCAGAGCCCCTGGGGATGGGCGGTATATAAATTGAATAAATAAATAAATAAATAAAATATTGTTGATCTAGTAAGTTCATCGATGTAATAAAGCAAATAAATTAAATTCATATTTACAGTTGAAGTGAACTATAAATTCCAGTTAATCAATAATAGCTAGACACCTTGGATACAACTGATTTTTTCACCTCCTATTCCTATGCCCTCTTCTGAACTTTCATGCTGAACTGTTCCCATACCAACAGCATTACATCTCTCTCAGAAAGCCGGGGGAATGTGTTTGCAGGGCCAGCTTGATATGACCAGTGTCCCTGAGCAGGAAATAACACGCTTACGCGTTGTTGGAGGAAAAACAGGCCACAACTTTATTGGTTACAGAAAACAAGCGCTATGCCTGCGTAGGGCACAGTTCCCAGCATTGGCTGACCCGCCTGCCAGCCAATGACCCCTCATCCCTTCAGCCCGCCTGCTGAAAGGGGAAACCGCGGGATGACAGTTGATGGAGCCACACTGGGTGGTAGCCTCTGTGTGGCTCTTCCATCACCTGGAAGCAGGCATGCTCCGTTAGCCTCCCCGAGCTGGGCTTGCCACTGCCATGCCTGTTCCAAGATCCCTTATGGGGATCCCCATCTATGGGGAAACAGTGCACACAGGCCCTGTTTCCTCCTTAAGGGATCGGTGCCCAATGCCCAAACCACCAGCCTAAGTTGTGACAGAGCAACTCAGCCCAAAACTTGCAGTGTTAAACTTTCAAACAACTTTCCATAACATAAATTGTAAATATACATGCAAAAAGTTAACAGACCCTAACCTAACAGTTCACAATTAACATGAGTTCAAAAGTGTAACCCCCCCAAAATGCTAGCCCAATAACATGAACAAACAGGGAAGGTGGGCGGGGATTGCTGTTCTGGAGCTGATTGTGGGGAGTCAGGCCAGCCCAGCCCTATATAGAGGAAGAGCGGACCTGAGTGGACCTCTCCCTTCAGGTTGGGCAACAGCTCTCCCTCTCTCCTCCCCAGCCAGCCGCCCTTGATTGGCCGGCTGGGATGCTTAAACTGTGTGGTGTGGCTTGAAGCCCCGCATGCGCTATTGGGCTGTGCTGGCCGGGAGACGCCGTCCTGCTCCACTCCCCTGCCTCACGAGCCTGCAAACGCTGGCCCCGGTAAGTTCGGGACCAGGGGCTTGTTCCCTAACCCATACCAGTACCCTGGATGCAGCAAGCAGCAGTTGTGAGCATCATCATCTTCCGGGTGCACTTTGGATCCTTTCCTCAAAGAATGTGGCAACCTGAGCAGCAAACTGGGATCCAAAGAATCATCTCAATGGATAAAAATGGAACCCATGGTTACAGTACTCTTATTGTCTCAGGATGATTTTGCTGGGCTAGGCACTTCATACCTCTTTCAGGATAGCTCAAGCCTGGTCTACACACACAATAGAAAAAAACAGCAGTGTGCTGTGGAGGATTGATTGTACCACTTCAGATGATAGATAAGATTGAAAAGTTCCCCTTAAATTAATAATTCTGTTTATGTAAAAAAAAATGTACAGCCTGAAAAGGCATTTATCTCCCTGATGTGCTGTTTTTTGTTTATTTGTAGGAAGTTTTTTATATAGCAAAAAATTAGAAATGTGACCTCTCGCCTTCCCAGTCTGATATGATATAGCTCAGACCACCGCAAAATTTTCTGTCTCCTTTTCATTGCCTAAGTAGACTTGGTCACACTCTCTATTTGAATGAAGGAAAACAATAACAAAGACTCCAAACAACTTGGAAAATAAAACAAAACATAGGATGCCACTTGGAACCAATTCACTCTACTTTTCTGTAGCACTGAAAGAAGTTTCTGGGATCTTTTCTTCAAAAATCTTGTTGTTCTGCCTGGGGGCAATGGTCACAGGTGACTTGTGACGGGAACATTTGCTGACTTTTAAAAAGCAAAAAGTCTCCATGAGCAGGTGTTGGGAAAGACCCGTCTCTTCCCGAGACTGTGGAGGAAAAGACCCTTCCCCCTGCTGTTCATTTCTCTTCTCCCAAATGCTCCCCTGGGCTCACCACCCAGCAGGTAAAACATGTGGCTGCAAGAAGCCTCTGTGGGTGATCTGAAGAATGGGACCAGCAGACAAGGAGGTGTCTGTTTCATTCCTCTCTTCTAAATACCCCTTACTCTAAGCAGCTTTGTTTTTAAAGGAAAAGATCTCACAAATCTCAAACTTAGGAGTCTGAAGCTAGGAAAACATAGAGTATTCTTCCATGTCTATTAATTCATACAATTTCTAAATTTAAAAAAATTAAACTTTAATTCACACCATCATTTTTACCTACACACAGGCAAATGTTTTTCTATTGCTAAGTGAGGGAAAGAAAACTTAGTGTGAACCAAGCTGTATACCACAACAGTTACTATCATGACAACTTGAAATGGTTGCTACTGCCAGCTATTTCCATCCACTTATAGATCCATAGTTTTTCTTTCCACAGTTAATGGTAGCCCACCAGCTCATATGTAAGGAAATCCAACTGTGTTCATTAATTATTAATTTTTCAATACCCAGCTTCCATATTACATATACTCTGTTGTACTGTAAATGTCTGAACTAATTCATCATTTTTTGCTGATCTTCCACCCACTGTCTTCAGTTTTATATTATGTTGCCCTGAGCTTCTCATACATTCTTATTTCCCTCCTTTATATTTAAAAATCTAATCTGCTATGTGTTATATCTTGGTTCCCATGCTCCCTTTTTAAGTAGTTCTTGGCCTTAGTGCCTATTCTCTTCTTAGCTTCCCGATAACTCCATGAACTCACTCTTTTGGTCAATAATAGGTTAGTTTTAACCTTTTAGAAAAGATTTCCTTTTCATTATTGAGGCTAAACAAAAACAAGGAAATTAAATTAGATACAAAACTTTGTTTAAATAACATTGTGACACAACCAGGAAATTCAAAGATAAGGCTTGACAAGATGCCATCTACTGAGGAATGAAGAAGTACAGTAGTTGATTACACTGCTAGTATTTTCCCTACAAAAGATAGCTCCAATTGGCTCAAATGTGTGTGTGGGGGCAGGACAGCCCGACCTTCTCTTTTCAGTGGTGTATCTTGGAACAACTGACTGAAACTAGGCTGAATGAATGCCTTACAGGAAGGCATGGAGTAGACCTAGCAATGACCAGTGGTGAATAGACATACAGAAGAACTATAGCTCAAATGGCATCAGAGCTTCCTAACATATTTGTCTCTGTGTGAATATATGAGAGAGAGAAGGAGGTAGAATTCACATTATCTGTTGAGTCAATATAAGTTAAGAATTCATTCAGAGACAATAGGTGTAGTCATTTCAGAATCAGATTAGGATCCCGACATGCAAATCTCCATTGTGCCATGAAGCTTGGTGGCCTTGGGTTTGTCACTTTCTCTCAGCTTAACCAGTGCCGTTTTCACACGGCTAAAATCTCCAGAAAATTGTGCAAAACTCACAGCATGACGGCATCTTCATAGCACGATTTCCCATTTAATGGCACAATTTCTGACATCATTGCGTCATTAAACAGGAAATCGTGCTATGAAGATGCCGTTGTGCCACGAGTTTTGTGCAATTTTCCAGAGGCATTAACAGGCATGAAAAAATGGCCCTACAGTTGTGAGGATAAAATGGAGGCAAGAAAGGTGGGATAACTATATTGAATAAATAACTATTTGCAGATTCAAAGGAGGGACCTTGTTTGCCGTAGAAGTTCCAGAAACCCAAGGCATCTGAATAGAAGCAATGATCCTGGTTGAGTACATTTCCATTTTTTTAATCCATTAATGTTCATGGGAACATGAAACATGGGCTAGGTTCTGTTCAGGTATTTTCCTTTCCTATGGGTCCCAAGCTTAGAGAAATAAACATGTGGATACCTTGGATGCTCAGAAGTGCCTTAAAAGGCTAGCATATTATCCACTCATCTTCTGAAGTAGTTAACTGGTAATATTTTGTTTGGAATTAAAATGGCATACATTAGAGTTGCTTGAGAAACTTAAGTCTAGGTGGCAGAAATGTATAAAGCAATTAGGCTGGTTTTGTGCTTATATGTGTCTCTGTGTGAATATATATAAGAGAGAGGGAGAGACCATGAATATACATAGTTTTACTAAGATCTTCAGGTCTTCATTCAATTCTTGAAAAGATGGTATCATGGCTATTAATGTTCAGCAAGCTAGGAATGATACTTACATTGCACTTCTTCTTTGAGTCCCCATGGAAATGTTCTTTTCCAGCTGATCCAAAAGGTGGCAACCTTATTCTACTCAGAACTTTTTGATTTTCTTTATCTGTTCCTTGGGCCTACTTTCAGGAAATGCCTCTGTCAGAAAAGGAGGTTATCTCTGCAAGTTAAAAGGCAGGTGATTAAAGCTTAAGACCACCTGAAAGACATTGCTACACAAAAGGCAATGGCTCTTTTCCTTTTTTCAAACTCCTATTATTGCACCTGTCACTCAGGAAGGCTGTAGCTCGGACCTCTTGCTTTACATCTTACCTGCATCTAAATGATTGGATAGCTAAGTTTGCCTTAGGCTTTTAGGAGCTCATCTCTCTAGAAACATCTGGTATAATCTGTCTCAATACTCATTCAGATAGGATGAAATGCCCATTCCTTTGCATATTGATTGACAGGTGACTTGTAATTGTCCCTTTACAAGCAAGTATTTACTTGGAATGTCCTGCCTGCAATTATGATAGATGGCATCCTTTGTGGTTTCCCCAAGCCATATAATTTCTCTTTCCTCAGTGTTCTTTCCTGGGGGCTCTTTAGAGAAAATCTTTTTGAAACTGGGTGGGATAAATGGAAGTTACTGAGGCTTCTGATTTGGGGAGGAGAGTGAATTTAGTTATCATGTCATCTTGTAATCTTCACCTCTTATTCTAGTTTAGTTTCCTGTTTTAGATTCTGATGCAGTCACCATGAGTCCTTGCATTCTAATAAATCATAAAATTAAAAAGGAACGGCCTAAAACATCTGCTTAACAGTTAATAAATGATCGTATCATTTGGGCCATTATAGCTCAGTCAGCAGCATGCTGTTTTGGTTTCTGTAATGACATCTAAATCTGTTTAGGTTAATACTTTTTTAGCACAGGTGTCTGACAGAAGTGACTTATCAACTTGCAAATAGCTAATCCTTCTTTACAGGGAATAACCATGGTGGCCCAGATATTATATTTGCATGGAATTCCTCCATGCTTTAATTGGGGACACAAAACAACCTGTATTTGAAATGCCTTATGAAATTTACTGGGCAACAGATTTGCATCAAAGCAACCCATTAATCTTCCTCTCAGTAACCAAAAGTCCCCCTCTCTGGACACAGCTGCTGCATACTCCATTTTTAGAGGAGTTTATTTCCCTCTAGGAGAGAATTTTTAAAGATTTTTCATTGCCCTGAAGTTTGATTACTCAATCATATCTTTTGTGATAACATTAGAGTGAGCTCAAGTGGAAAGTTTTCATCATGCAACAACTTGAGAGCTGGAGACTGCCCAGCTGAAAGCAATCTGGTGTTATCAAGAAGTTGGGACCAGTTACAAATCTGCTCTAACTTCTATCTGCCTGCAGCTGTGCACAGAGTGTTTGTTCTGCAAGTTGAGGTTCCTCTGAAAATCCCTAACTGGAAATTACATGCAGCATTGAGTTGGGGAGCCCTGTATAAGGGTTGTTCCTCTCCAGCCTATATAGTGGATCCATGTTGCACAGCTGTTTCTTTGTCTGGTTGCAATCCAGCTGTAGATGAAATCAGTGACAACTTTCCTTGCAGTCTTAATGGAACTGGACTGTTGCCTTCGTTTTTTGCGCTTTAATTTCTGGAGAGTTCACTACATCTCTAGCTTGAAGGAAGCCAATGGAATGGATCATCTAGTCCATGTTCCTATAGAGTGTGTATGTGTGTGTGTGTGTGTGTGTGTGTGTGAGAGAGAGAGAGAATGTTATAAGCTATACAAATGAATTCCCCATGTTTCTAAAAATAATCAAACTGAGCTTCTAAGACTTCTGTGCACACTGGCACAGCACTTCAGCTTCTCCACAAGGGAAGGGAAGGAGTTGGTTAACTTCTCAGAGCAGAGACAGCCCCTTGTGCCTTAAGGAGGACTATTCCACTGGGTACCCCAGCCCTTGAGGACAGCTTTTATTAGGGGCTGAAGAAACAAGACTGGTTCAAGGCAGTGTATTGACCCAAGCAAGGTGCACTGATTAGCTCCTCCCGTGCTGCTGCCAGCCATGTTCAAGACATTTCAGGTTCAGGACATGATGCCCATCTCTTTCTGCACCACCAATGGCTGGGAGCGAACCTTGGCCCTGCAGTGCACAGAACCCTCCTCTTCCTCATACTGTTTCAAGCAGTCACTTGAATGGTTTGAGCACAGAACCAGCCGAGGACATAGAAAGGGAGAGACTGAAACGCTCTTCTGCACAGTTGGTAAATTCAGCATGGCCCTTTAGAGCTTTTCCCCAGACTACAAAATATGGGTTTTTGAAATGAAATATGGTTTTTTTGTGTGAAATCAGAACCCTCCACTTTGTCATCAAGATGCAAAAATAACCACCAAAATTTATATTGCAAACCAAAACCTGAGTTTTTAAATATCAATTTGTAAATTCACATTAATTTAAACTCTAGCTGTGATTCTGGTTAGTTAGATTGTACCCACTTTTATCCTTTATTGTTAATTCATTTTAAACTCTAACAAATATTCTAAACTGGATTTTGAATCCTAACTTTCATAGTTTTGGCCTAGAGAAATATCCTAATTCATTTCTATTTCTATGCAATGCTAGGCTAAATGGTACTCATATGTGTCAGTTCCTTTTCTTGTTTGTTTCCACACAGTGAATTGAGCCTCTTTTACAGATATAGAATGGGGCTGGGAATTACCAATAATGTTCTACATGACATGGAGCCCACATGGGCCATTTCCCTATGTTTTAAAAGTAGCGCCCCACTCACAGAATGCTGGCAGCTCCTTTCGTGTGGTTTCTGACATCACCGTTTCCAAAACAAAGGCAGGCAGTTATGATTCTGTTTTCGTGGTGCCATGGCCTCATTCTTGGTAGGATCCTGTGCACTCTTTAAGACCTGCCCAAAGATTTTTGCTGTATACAAACATGGCAAATCCCGAAGCAATAGCTCAATAGCAAAGTGGAAAGAAACCACCCGGGATTAAAGAAACAGTTATATAATCTATTTAAAGTGCCAGTACTCTCAAAATCATGTACAGGATGCCAACTCCGAGTCCAATAATCAAGTAAGTGCTGCACTTGTGGTTGCTCAAACTGGGGGCCGGCTGCAATGCCAGATTTCATCTTCCGACTTCCTCAGGGCCAGGCAAAGGCTCGCTGTATAGAGATAGATTATTTCATGTGTCCATTTTCTCATGGAACCTGGAGAGTGACGAAATCAGCACCTACCTAATTATTGGATTCGGACTTGGCATCCTGCTTCCTTGGAATGAACAGGAGGGGAATGTGTAGTCCTTCTTATAACTTTGTATTTTGTATTTAATGTATGATCATTGTACTTGTTGTATGAATTGCACATTGAAAATGTACATGACTGAGAGTACTAGCACTTTAAATAGATTATATTACTGTTTCTTTAATCCTGGGTGGTTTTTTCCCACTTTGCTATTGAGCCAAAGATTTTTGCTAGCTATTCCATCTCTGTTCAACTCATCTCGGTAAACACTGAGCCTTTCCTGTCATTGCTCCATCCCTTTGGGATGGCCTTCCAGATGCCCTGAGCCAGGTCTCTTTCCTTACTAGTCTTTCAAAGAGCATGCAAGACGTGGCTGTTCCAAAGGACATTGTATTGAATTTCTGCATTTCTTTCTGTGTTCGAAGGCTTTTGTATTTCATGGGCTAAGTTGTTAATACTGTGATTTATTTTAATCTTCCTAAGTGACTGTTAATATTGTTTAGAACGTTTGTTATTAGCCACCTTGATCCTATTGCAAAGGCAGGATATAAATGTTTGATGGCCTTAGAATGTATTAAAGAGGGTGAGAGATTACATTCTAATTTTACATCCCTGCAAACATGTGAGCTTGCATATTCAGACTGGCATGGGGAATTAGCTTACTTGTTTCTGCAGGGAGTGTGAACAGGGATCTCTGTGTATTGAAGTGACTGTGAGGAGTGTGATTCAGCAGGAAAAGGACAACAGAAACAGATTTTAAAGGTTAAAAAAAGAATATGGAGTTTATTGGAGGATTAGGTACTATATTAGGAAAGGGGGAGAAACTTATCTTACTAGCAAATATTAAAACAAATTTTAAAACAAAGCACAAGTATTTAGCACTTTTTGAAACCATACATCCACTGAAACTAATCCAATTCCAACTGCAGCATCAGTTACCTCTAAGCTTAAAGTATAAATGTGAGGAAAAAGGGGGACAGGACAGAAGAGAGTGTCTAGTCTTTCTAACTAGCAGAGAGAAGTAGAATGCCAGCTCTCTGTCTGGTGCAGTGTGAACCGGAAAATAAGAGGAGATAAATGAAAGATGGGGAGTAAATATATACCTTTTCTAGTCTGCATAGAAATCAGAAGGAAGAAATGATCCAGTGTGTAGGAAGTCCTTGGGAAGCCCAGAGGCGAATAAGCATTTTCAGCAAGGATAAGCCAACTGTGGGGCTGGGGTGGCAGGTAAGATCCAGAAATCAGCAACAAAAGTTTGGGGGCTGAGAGGTGGCTTTTATGTACCTCAAGTTGCATTGAGAGGAGGGCAGTTTCTCTGCTGTGATGGGATTGGGTCAAGGCTAGAAACTTTGAATCTGACTGAAAGGTTTAACTTTTGGGGCAGTGGAAGATAGAGAGAATTCCAAACATGGACATGATTATTTCACTTGACTGGTGGCTAGTTCAAGCCTGTATGACAACAACTAGGTAGTGGCCTGATTGACTTAACAAAGACCAGGAGATGGCTGATATCCTTAAGATGAACTAGGTTAGGGAACTCTGCCTTATAAAGCAGGTTCCTTGATGGGCCTGGAAAATTATTATTACCCAGAAAACTGATCTTTAAACATGGCCTGAATTGTGATGACCCTCAGGAAGTCAAAGAATAAAACTATTGTCAAAGAAGTTTCCAGGCACCCAGGGGACCCTGGCTACCTTCCTATCTCTGAGCCAGCTTTTCCATTCCTGCCGCCTGGTCCCCATTTGATAGCAAGCCTGCTCTCTCTCTCTCTTTCTCCCCCCCCCCCCGCAATCTCAGACAGCATATGGTCTGAGAAGTCATGGAGGTGAGCAGAAAACACGGCTCTTGCCCAGGGTGCCTTTCATGGTTACAGCTGAGCACACACACACTTGTTTGGGGCAGGTGCTGCTGCATTCAGGCTAATCAGAATCTCTTAGGTCCACAGCCTCTGAGTGTCATAGTTCTCCAAAAGAGCTAACTTCTAAATACAAATTGGGATAACCTGGTTTGCAGGGAAATAATCAGAGGGATGGGGTGCTTACTGGGGTGAGGAAGAGGTAGCCTTCACTCTTTTTAGAAACGGCAGAAAGAGAGAAGAGAAAGAGAGAGATACAGAAAGGAGTAAGAGTAGAAGATTCCTCCCCCAAACTGGCTAGGCCTTCACAGAAATCATCCTGAAACCATTTGTACAACTAAAACTATAAAACCTACTGTAAACTCTTATTAAACTTACCAAAGAATCATCAGGTGTGTCTGCAAAACCAATCATAAATGTACAAGTAATTCTTCTTAAAAACACACACACTAGAAAATCACACAGAGAAAATATTTTAGTAACATGTTTGGTGGGGAAGTAAGTAAAACTAGACAGAATTCAGAACAGAAAATCCTTTCAGAATGCTGAGGGTTTACTGAAGATATAACACTGAGCCATTCCTATGGTGATAATTTTGGAAACAATTGGAAGATTTGAATCAGGGATCCCAAGCTGTCACAGATCACTTGCATTAATGATTGCATACCATGTGCCAGAGAATACAAAGAGAGGGGCATTTGTCTTCCAAATGGAGAAGCTTGATTTCATTAGTCCTGCTTCGCAGTTTCTCCAGCAAAAAGAGTTTTTCTTCAAAAGTACATTCAGTGGGGGTGTTACTGGAAGTGGTCTCCTTGTAATAAATAATTTGTGGGAGGATTAGCTAGCAAGGAGAATGGCTATGCAAAAAGCCGGCAACTCTGGGATCTATCACCTGTGTATACCAGATCCCTTCTGAAATAGCAAACGAGGCTGGTTCTTAAGGTCAAACAATAACTTTTATTAAAGAACAAGATGGCGTGCACATACACTCGCAATTACAGGGTAAAAATAATCATACACATGCACACAGAGACCTAGGAAGTTTAGCCAGAAATTGGGGATAGAGAGAGGGAGCAAATATATCTACCTATCCTGGAGAGGGGGGGTCCAGTCTGTGGAGAAGGTAGCTTCAAACGCCAGCGTCCTTGGCTTAAGGGAGCAAGAGGCTTGGGCAAACCTCAAGGGAACAACACTTATGGATCTGGAAGTGTGAACTATTTGAATGGGGCCAGGACTCTACCTTTATAGGTAAAATGTGCCCTGAGGTGAGAGAACCCACCTAGCAGTTAAAACAAAGACTCCAATGGTCAGTTCCTGGAATTAACAAAGGATTTGATTGCCTTGATGGGTAGCTGCCAGGGCGTGTGAATACAAATGTAAAACTAATTCTAGCGCTGCACAAAAAGGATAGTTTGCTGATGAAATCCACTGAAGCTAAATTAATAACTTTAGGTGGGGAATGCACTATACCAGGAATGACTGTATATACTTATGAATGCCATTTGATTAGATCCTCAATCATGGACAGGAGATCTCATCACAGAAGAAGAGAATGGAATGTGCTAAGTGGGGATGACTCTGCGAGGCCTTTGTTACACTGTACTCCTTGGGGGTTAGGAAGGACAGTAAATCCAATTGCTCTCAATCACTTCACATTCCAGTGCGGCATTCCATGCATGCCGTGTTCTCCTGGGCAGGACTTAGCAACTGCTAGAGGCTCTCTAGTAGCAATACAGCAGCCATTTTAACTCCAGAGGCCTGAACATCTTTAATATTATAAGCAGCCATATTAAAATGGCTATTAAAATGGTGGAGGCCAAGCCGACCGCCTACAGGGGACTGTGCAGCTACGAATGGGGAGGGCTGGCAAAATTATTACGTTACTAACAACTATGATATCATTAGGCTGGCTTTTCTTGAAACATTGATATCATATTTATTCTTGTTTTCTATTTGTGGTGCTCAGATGTGTAATAGAGAGAATCCTTGCTGAGTGGTGAATGAAGGAGTTGAAATGAATGATACTTCCAAAGAAAGTGAGTCTCGATGTATTGTCGAAGGCTTTCACGGCCGGAGAACGATGGTTGTTGTGGGTTTTCTGGGCTGTATTGCCGTGGTCTTGGCATTGTAGTTCCTGACGTTTTGCCAGCAGCTGTGGCTGGCATCTTCAGAGGTGTAGCACCAAAAGACAGAGATCTCTCAGTGTCACAGTGTGGAAAAGATGTAGGTCATTTGTATCTACTCAGGAGGGGTGGGGTTGAGCTGAGTCATCCTGTAAGAGTTTCCCAGGGTGTGGAATGCTAATGGCGGGAGGCTTCACTGTATCCTGAGGAGGTTCTTTTGCATATGGATTGGTACTTGATGTGCTAATCTTCTCTGCAGGGCTATTGTCGGGGATAGAATGTTTTGTTAGCCTGGTGTTTTTCAGAACTGGAAACCATGCTCTGTTCATTCTTAAGGTTTCTTCTTTCCTGTTGAAGTTTTGCTTATGCTTGTGAATTTCAATGGCTTCCCTGTGCAGTCTGACAAAGTAGTTGGAAGTGTTGTCCAGTATTTTGGTGTCCTGGAATAATGGGCCCACTCAGTCCAGTTATAGCAAACTTCTACATGGAACATTTTGAAAAAACAGCTCTAGAATCAGCACCCCACAAACCTAGTGTATGGTTCCGGTTTGTGGATGATACATTTATCATTTGGAGCCATGGGGAGGAAGAATTGATGGGGTTTTTGAATCATCTCAACAACATCCACCTGAACATACAATTCACAATGGAGAAAGAAATCGAGGGAAAACTCCCATTCCTGGATACCTTGGTCATCCGCAAAGCAAACTTTCAGTTAGGTCACAAGGTCTACAGGAAACCAACTCACACTGATTGGTACTTACACAAAAACTCCAATCACCACCCCCGACAGAAAAGAGGCATAATGAAAACATTAGTGGATCGTGCAAGACGGATATGTGAGCCGCACTTTCTCAATGAGGAAATTAATCATCTAAACCACGCACTTCAGGCAAATGACTACTCCAGAAATGAAATCCGAAGAGCAATCAAACCCAGGATGAATCAAACAACCAAGGAAAAACAGTCTCCTACAGGAAAAGTGTTTTTGCCATATATCAAAGGAATTACTGATCAGATGGGAAAGCTTATGAAAAAGCATAACCTTCAAGCAGTGTTCAGACCCACCCAAAAAATACAACAGATGCTACGATCAGCAAAAGACAGTAGAGAGCCCCTCACCTCTGCAGGAGTATACCGTATACCCTGCAGCTGTGGACAAGTTTACATCGGGACCACAAAGCGTAGCATCCAGACAAGAATAAAAGAACATGAAAGACATTGCAGACTTGGACAACCTGAAAAATCAGCAGTGGCTGAACATAGCCTAACGCAAACAGGGCACAGTATCTTATTCCAGGACACCAAAATACTGGACAACACTTCCAACTACTTTGTCAGACTGCACAGGGAAGCCATTGAAATTCACAAGCATAAGCAAAACTTCAACAGGAAAGAAGAAACCTTAAGAATGAACAGAGCATGGTTTCCAGTTCTGAAAAACACCAGGCTAACAAAACATTCTATCCCCGACAATAGCCCTGCAGAGAAGATTAGCACATCAAGTACCAATCCATATGCAAAAGAACCTCCTCAGGATACAGTGAAGCCTCCCGCCATTAGCATTCCACACCCTGGGAAACTCTTACAGGATGACTCAGCTCAACCCCACCCCTCCTGAGTAGATACAAATGACCTACATCTTTTCCACACTGTGACACTGAGAGATCTCTGTCTTTTGGTGCTACACCTCTGAAGATGCCAGCCACAGCTGCCGGCGAAACGTCAGGAACTACAATGCCAAGACCATGGCAATACAGCCCAGAAAACCCACAACAACCAAAGTGAGTCTCTTTCTTCATATCACTGAGAAAAATAAAAGATATACATGAATCATGTAAAACCAGTTCTGGAGTCTGGACTACAAACTCCAAAGTTTAATGAATCAGCTCCCCTGTAATATTCATACTGTGAGGTGGTGCCCAGATATGCTATTTGTATTAGCCTAGTCCTTTTAGCCTGAACGCTTTACCATTTGTTTTTCATTATTTAGTAAAAGTCACTGTGGAAGAAAATGATTTAAGACAAAAAATATTTTTGATCTAAAAAATGTGATAAACAGCTGGAAATCCCTGCACTGAATATAATTTTCAGGTTACAGCAAAGGTTCTTCTTAGGCTCTCTTTTTCTAACTTCTTGGGATAATGCAGCCATGCATAAAAAGGATAGCAGTTTGCTCAAAGCTCTGGCATTTCTCATGAGCTTGAAGCAATCTGTTTGTTTGCAAATAACCTAGACCAAAATATTCACAGAGAGACCCAGCAGCTCTGCCCTGTTCTGCTTAGTCCAAAGCTGATGAACTGCAGCCATTTGGTTTGGTCATACAGCTAATTGCAGTGACTTATATCCTATCCCTCTGCTGAGCCAAGTCTGAAATTTTCCTCTGACCTAAGGAGACTTACCAAGGAGGAAGGTTCCTCAGACTGGAAGAAGGCCTCAGATTTGGCTGCGTGGAGTGGTAGAATAAAAGCCAGTGCCAAGGTTGTCCTCAGTGGGGTTTTGATGTGTTGATATCCTCAGTGGAATGTCTGAAAGTGGCCAGGCCTCAAGAAACAGAAGCTGACATTCTGTACCGACTTATATCAATGTGTAAAATCTGGACTAGGATCCTTTGATTTTAACTTGAAGTTGTTCCCTATGAGCATGCCCCTGGCAAATTTAAGCAGATTTAAATATCATTGATTTTAGCATGAGATTAAACATTGCTTTAGATTTGTTCCATTTAAATCAATAAGATTTGTATGTTCTTAATTTGGCTGCATTGTGCTCAGATTTTCTTTGTTTTGAGTCCAGAGCCTTATAGGATGACTAGATGTCCTCTTTTTTTATGTCCAGGTTCTTTTTATTTTTAAATTGATGAAAATGTCCTCTTTTTTCTGTTGGGAGGCTGAGCAGATTTTTCCCTACAGTTCCCCAGTGGAGAGAGGCTTCAATTTTACTTCCAGCACCACTTCCTAATACAGATTTTGAACAGGACTTCCTATTTCAATGTTCTATATCAAGATTTTCTTAGGTCCGTGGACCTATTTCCAACAGCATACAAACAGACAAAGGCAAAAGCTTCTTCTAGGGAACCCAAACATTGTATCAAACTTGGTTGCCAGGCAACTTTGCCTGAACTCATATTCTGCTAGGCCTCTAAAAACATGTTAACTATTTTCAGCCATGTTCTGCTGCTATTGCAAGTGATGTATTCTGATTCAGATATAGCAAAAAAGGTTTCCTGTTTTCTGCAAGAATGAAAACTGAGGCTATTCTGCTTGTTCCATACTCTGTTGCTATGGTAATCCAGGATTTAAATTAAACATCCTGCTTAGTGCTCCTGAGAGCCAGTGTGGTGTAGGGTTAGACTGTCAAACTAGAATCTGGAAGACCCAGGTTCAAATCTCTGCACTGTCATGGAAGCTCACTGGATGAGCTTGGGTCAGTCACATGCTCTCAACCTAACCTACTTCACAGGTTGTTGTGAAGATAAAATGGAGGAGAGGAGAACAATGTAAGCCACTTTAGGTCCCCATTGGGGAGAAAGGGGCAGAATAGATGAAATAAATGAAGTAAATAAATTCAATAAATGAATTAATGAATATAATTTCCACAAATGGCAGCAACCGTTGGTCACAAAAATCATTCTCTCTTGTGATACAATATTTATATAAAATGCATGATGTTAAATCAAAATTGATACAGCTGAATAGTATGCCAAATCAAAAATCAGAAACAATAGCAGAATGTGTTACACAAGCATTAAAAGACCACGACCTCCTTACAAAGTATGTTGTAGTCTCTGGTGACAATAGACAATCTCAAGAGTTACTGTGAATTCATTGATATAAACTACAATTATTGTCACAGAGCAGAACAAGGTGGCTATCATTGTTTTCTGCTGTAGAATTATTACTGCAGATGTTTCCTGATGTGAAATCTTTGTTTCAATCTAATCCACCATCCATATTGAAGAAATTCTTTGAAAATGATTTAGCAGAAGCCTATCTATGGCACTTACAATCCTTAATGTTTTTGTTCTATACAAAAATCCAGGAAATAGAAATGGGGAAAAAATGGAGGTTTTCACTGTGTTGCAGTTGGTATGTCAAATGATGAAACAAGAATTGAAGCAGCCTTCCTTTCACTTAAAATAATAGAGTTCCTAAGCAAGATCCTAAGAATGGGCTAGAGAAAGTCAGGCTGCTAGTGGAAGAAGCTTCACATTTGTACAAAGTGTGTATGGAACATTTGAAGAAATGGATTGTTTCTTTTAATGAGTGACAGTTTGCAATGGATGACTTTAACTAATACTAGGGTTGCCAGCCTCCAGGTGGGGCTGGAGATCTCCTGGAATTACAACTGATCTCCAGGTGACAGAGATCAGTTCACCTGAGAAAATGGCTGCTTTGAAGGGTGGACTCTATGGCATTATACCATTCTGAGGCCCCTCCCCTCCGCAAACCCCACCTTCTCCAGGCTCCACCCCCCAAATCTCCAGGAATTTCCCAGCTTGTACCTGGCCACCCAAACGAATACCATTTCATTTGATGATGATCAGTCTACCATAAAATATGTGAGAGATCAAGATGTGATGGTGGGTGATGTAAAATGTTTTGACCAGTTCTTTAACCTGAAGACTTTTGTTAAAAGTATCCAGATAGATGAAGACTTCAAAAGTGAGCCAGTTAGTGACTTTCAAAAGGGCTGCAACACAGACTGCCATTCTGAGTTACTTAAAACAGCAGAACTTTTCTTTTTCGTTCTCGGCCATAATGCAAGTGTTGAGAAGAAATTTTATTTAATGAATGCCCAGTGGACAAAAGAAAGGAACAGATTTACCACTGAAGCTACGAAGAGAGTTCTGTTACGACAACATAACCTTTGTGACTATTCATGCCTTCAGTTCTACAAATATCTATTTGAACAACCAACTCCTACTTAGGGAGATAAAATCTTCCAACAAATATTCAGATGCCACTTCATCATAAGTGTGCAGGTACTGGTGTTGTAAGCAGAGAAGTGCTTTGTGATAGGTAAATTAGTATTTGTGTATGTTTATTTGCTTACTGTGTACTTTCTTTCCCACTTAAGTCCAAACTTAAATGAAGACTTACCATTTCTGTAAAAACAAGCAGTTATGTATATAAATGTATACCGAATAGTTTCCCATACACGTGTGTGTGTGTGTGTGTGTGTGTGTGTGTGTGAACACACAATGGCTTGTTGATTTCTGCAGCCTTCGTTCATTAGTCCGTCATCATTGGACCAACTTGGTGATAGGATAGAGTTCATTGTGAGGATTTGGATATCTTGATGGTTATGAGCCTTTGAAAAAGTGAATGTGATGAAATGAGATATGAAATATGCTGGCAAAACCCGTTAGGCTCTTCGTTCCAACATTGGACATTAACTGGAAGCATTAAATCATGTTGTTCCCATTGGAGACTCTTCAGTCATCTGTAATATAAAATATGTTCACAGGATTATTAAATGGTCAAGTTGAGACTCACAGAAAATAAGTACTTACCTTTGAATCATTTTCTTCCTTGAGAATACCTCACCAGTTGGATTTGGATATTGGATTTGAATATTTATGATTATCTGGACTTTGTAGTATAATTGTGTTTCAGAATCTTAGAATTGTATGATATTTTTGTATGATATTTATTATAATATTTATATAGAGATCATTTGTATCTTGGAGCACTTTTCAGCACATTGCACTTTCCTATTAGCAAAATAAAAAAAATTGTATGAGTAGATAGATTCAGTTCCTTGCCACACCTTCATGGGGGTTCCCCCCTCTTGATAGTTTACATGTAGATTTTGGAGGAGCCCGTTGCTTTGGTTCATTTGCCAGCAAGAAATTCTTACTTGTCTGGGCATCCAACAACAACAAAATTCTTGTTGGTGAACAGGGTCCTCTTTTTTCACTCTCAAAATCTGAGCACCCTAAATATTGAAGAAAGTGGCTCTGAATTTGTGTGTGCAGCTTTCCTTACTAGCAAGCAAAAAAAGCTTTCCCCCCAATCTACGAATAGTGAGAAAGGGAACCCAGTTAACTAAGAATGCTTCTAGCAATGCCAAATTAAGTCCAGTGTTCCTGTGAAGACATGGGCATGAACGGGAAAAAAATTCTGAACACCCTGTTCGTTGCTCGTTGCCATCCATGAACAATGCAACAACAGAGCAGGGAAACCCCGGCTAGTCAGAAACCACAGAAAGTAATACCGGGAATATCCAGTCAGAGAAATGTTCAGTTTTAGTAAACAATATATTAGTGCAACAAGTGCAAACGTGCAAAGTAGTAATAGAATAAATACAATAAATACAATATCTTACAAGTAATAAATACAAAAGACAATTATGTGTCCGTATTCTTTACAATGTTCATAGAAAATCATCTGAATGGGAGCTGCAGTGAAGCTCTCGCTGAGATGTAAGCAGAGAGTCCCAAGAAGAAAGGGGGAAGGAGGAGGGGTGACCACAGTCCAAGTTGAGATGTAATGCTGACGTGCCGATGGGATTATGCGTGCATATTATACCATTCCCGTTTCGTATGGACGACTTCTTCCTGGGCACAATTATTGGACTGTGGACGTGAAATCAAATATCAAATATCCAATATGTTCCATGAACCATGAAGTCAAGTACATTTCAATGGTGAAGTTTGTAACTTACTGGTCACCTTCCTGATGGTCTCTAACTTAAACAGCTCACCGAATGATATTTTCATTGCTGGCATGAATCACCATTTCAACACAACGGACATTTGTCACGAGTGGGAGAAGGTTCTAGTGTATATACAGAAACTGGCGCAATTAACTCGTTTAGTCCATTAGGATCATGATAACATTTTTTAAAGGTACAGACATGTTCGGGGGTTTATAAGTCAGTACAAATTCCATAACGTCAATACACAAATATAACATACAACAAGGGCTCAAGTTACATAGCCGAACAATCTCACTTGAGGATGGCAAAGAACATACTGATCTAACCTACTGCCCCAAAAAACACGCGTAGTCAATCTCGTTGTTGAGTCCGTGTGGAGCCAGACTCCTCAATTTGAATATCCACTTCATTTCTAATTGGAGCAACCTCCTGGGGCTGTCCAGAGTGTAAGGTTCCTGGATCCTGTCCACTACCGTAACCTTGGATTCCTGGATCTTATGATGACATTCAATATAGTGTACCAGTGGCGCCTCGCTAATTCCATTCCTAATTCTCGAGATGTGCTCTTGAATTATGATCTTGAGGGGGGGGTGTGGAGCTGCCCACATAGATGGAAGGACAGCTACATCTAATCACATAGACTACATATGGTGTTCTACATGTAGAGAAGCCTTTTGATGTGCCTAGTCTATCCTCAACTATTTCTTCAAACTTTACCATGAGGCAGCACTCATTGCAATCTCCACATGGAAACGGCCCTTTGGGACAGGTCTACTTGATCTATTGGTCTCCCTCTCCTGTTTGAACTCCGATGTGGTCAGTATCTCTTTAAGGCATCTAGTACGGCGAAAGCCGATGGCTGGGCTGTCTTCACAGCCCGCGATGTTGTTAATTAAGTGCCAGTGCCGATTCGGTTTCGTTTTCGCAGCCATGTCGGACGCTCCTCTCGGCAGGTCCGAGAGGAAGCGGCCGAGCCGCCTGGCCGGGCGGCTGATCTGCAAAGGTTAGCCCCCAGACTCTCAGGCAGGGCGTCTGAGTCCGGGACGCGGCGGGAAGAGCCCTCTGACAGATCAAGGCAGGGGGTAAATCGCCCATTTGTCCCTATGGAGGCCGGCAGACGAGCGCGGCACCCAGTGTGCTGCCGGGCTATGGAAAACGGCAAGGAGCAGGATTAGGCGAAAGCCTGCAAGTAAGCGAATCCCTTCTGTTACTACAAGCGCATGTGAGGAGTGGTGGGGTCTGAAGGTTAGAAGACTCGGATTTTTCCCCCCTCATAGAGTCTCGGAAGATTGGCGGTTCCCCCCCCCCCAAATGGCAGCGAAAAAGCAGAGTCCTTCTCTTGGCAAGTCAGTTACGGCGGCCTTGCAGAGGGGCGAGACGCTTGAGGAACTGGTTAAAAGAGCGGTTATGGAAGCCATAAAACCCTTTGTTGACAAGCTGAATGAAACAGATCAAAGGGTGGGCTTAATTGAAAGCGATGTGAAAGCCATTAAAGAAGCAGCGGGGGGGGGGGGGCAGAGAAGTCTGCCCGGGAAAGTGCGTCACTTACGAGAGCAGCGAACAGGGAATTAAAGTTGGTGGAAAATCAGCTGATCAGATTGCAAGTGGAGCGAACACAAACCATTTTGCGTCTCCAGAATGTTAAAGAGGAGGAAAAAGAGGATTTATGGGATCTCGCCTCGGAACTTTTAGCGATAGGAGGGTCCGGGACAGTATCCTATATAATTCATACAATGCGGAATTGGACTTTCTGGGAAATAAAGTCAAGATATTGAAGGACGTTCCATTTTTAGTGCGGAAGAAAAGATTTAAGTACAAGATGTTGGCAGCTCTTTTGAGGGAACGGGATATAAAGTACAAATGGCTACTCCCGGAAGGAATCGGGTTTAGTTATAAAGATAAAGCTTACAAGATTAATTCGGAAGATCAGCTAAAGGATTTTGTGGATAAAAATTCAGAATTTGGACCAGACACCAAGCAAAGAGAAGAGGATTCGAAGCCTGAAGGGAGGGGGGAGGCAATGAGCGCTCCGGCGGTAGCTGCGCAGAGGGAATTGCGCCCGAGGCCCAGGGGAGGGAAAAAGTTAATTTGAACTGTAATTTGTAATTTGTATGATCAACCACTCCGTCACTATTTTATTAAGCTATTTTTTACTATGGCAGTATGAAGGGAAAGCATTGAAATGTAGTGTTTAGTGTTTGTAGGTCACCTTCCCCTTTTTTCCACCCCTCCTTCCCTTTCTCTTTTTTCTCCCTTCTTTCCCATCCCTTGTGCTATTGTAGTCTTTTGTAGTTACTGTCTTGTAGGTTATGTATGTATGTAGTAGTTTTGTATGTTAGATATTGAAAAATAAAAAATATTATAAAAAAAAAAATTAAGTGCCAGTGCCTTCTCACAATTTTGCAAATTGGAGTTGCTAATGCTGTATAATCAATTGCCCACTTCATTTTTCTATTGCCCATATGGATCTTAGGGGAAAGTAATTCTTCACGTGGGGTCCTGATTGCTCTTTCTTGGGCAGCGGAAATTGCAAGCAGCGGGTAGCCTCTGCTCGCGAGAGCATTCCCAAGTCGGTTGCTGCTCTCACAGAAATCTCTGGGATTAGAAGAGTTCCGTTTAAGTCTTAGAAACTGGCTTACCGGAATGTTAAATTTCAGCCGTCTAGGGTGGAACGATGTATAATGAAGGTAAGAACACCTATCTGTAGTCTTTTTAAAGGGACGTACACCTAATTTATGATCGTTAATCCTGTATATAGTGACATCCAAATAGTTGACATTATCCACACTCCCTTGCCAGGTAAATTTAATATCTACACTGATGGTATTAATCCATTGGCCAAAGTTCTTTGCTACATCCTGAGTCTCTACAATCATGATGATGTCATCAATATAGCGCCGGTAGTACATAATTTGATCCCTATACGGATTGTAATCCCTATTTAGAATGTAATCCTTCTCCAACTGCGCCATGTAGAGGTTGGCGATACTCGGGGCTGCAGCGCAGCCCATCGCCACCCCCTTAACTTCGTAGTAATAATCCCCGTTAAATTTGAAGTAGTTACGTTCTAATATAATATCCAGCATGTTAAGAAGAAAGGGAGTCGATGAGCATTGTGATCTCCTAGTTAATAAGGCTGATTGCACCACCGCCCTCGCCCCCTCGTGAGGGATCGAGGTGTATAGTGAAGTTACATCAAGTGTCATCATATATGCTGAGCAAGAGATGACCAGTGGTTCTATGGTGGAAATCAGATGCATGGTATCGCTTAAGTAAGCATCAGTCTGGACCACAAGCGGCTGGAGGAAGTAATCTATAAAGTTGGATAGGGGTTCTAATACTGAGTTGGAACCCGAAATGATGGGCCTCCTGAGTGGTGGAAAACCCGCTTTATGTATTTTCGGCAGCAGGTAAAATACGGGGGTGCGTGGGCTCCTATTCTGCAAACCCTCATAAATCTTTTTATCTATTTCATTGCTCATTAAGCCCTCATCCAGAACAATCTTAATTATTCTCTGGATATGGGCCAAAGGGTTAGCAGCTATCTTCTGATAGTCCGAGGTGACAGATAACTGTCTTTTAGCCTCCTGAACATAATGGGCAGTGTCCAATATGACGATACCCCCGCCCTTATCAGCTGCCTTAATTACAATGTTCTTATCAGTTCTGAGGGAATTGAGTGCTTCCCATTCATGCCTATCCAGATTGTTAGTCCTAAACCTGCTTTCTCTCTCCAGAATATCTATATCCCGTAGTACCACCCTTTCAAAACAATCAATCGAAGGGTCTGAAATAGAGGGACAAAAGGTAAATTTAGGTCTAATGCCTATGGTTGGAGGAACTTCTGGGGTATTGCCAAAAAATCTTTTCAATTTGATAAATCTTTTTTTTTATATAAAATTTTTTTATTGGATGGGTTCACAAACATACACAGAAATCAATAACATTATCTGCCCCATAACATTTTCCCCATCCTCAATTTGATAAATCTTATGAGCGTATAGATATCCAATCAGGTGTTAAAAGCATCATATTTTGGCGTTGGCACAAAGCCAAGTCCCTTGTTTAGCACAGCTCTTTCTGTAGATGTAAGGGGTCGGGAAGAAAGGTTGAAAACTAGGTCCTCTGTTTGTATTGTCTTTTGGTGCGCGTGTGCGCTTTCCCTAAAAAATTGCCCCTGGGGGGTAGGGTACACTGCGGTTTCTCAGGCTTCTGGTGCTAGTCCCCTCATCTCCCGAAGTATCAGTTTCTGAGGGCTCAGTTGTCTCGAACTCAGACCCCATTGGGAGATTTTTCACCCATGTTACCCTCTTACGAGGTTTTACATTGACTTCCTCCCTCCATGCATATATTCTACCTGTCGTATAATCCCTTCTGTCTCTA
This sequence comes from Eublepharis macularius, assembly GCF_028583425.1. Classification (NCBI taxonomy): domain Eukaryota; kingdom Metazoa; phylum Chordata; class Lepidosauria; order Squamata; family Eublepharidae; genus Eublepharis; species Eublepharis macularius. The sequence goes on along the minus strand of NC_072794.1, from coordinate 83,626,117 downwards.
TCGAATTTTTTAACTTTTAGTTCCTTTAATTTCTCATTGCTTTCGTTGATGCTGCAATCCAATTCTGCCCTCCTCACCTCAAACTCTTCTAGAGTCTCTTTTGCCTTCAGTTGTTCCTCTAATTTAGTAATCTCTACAGTGATCTTATCTGCCTCAGCGTTAGATGTTTTTATAAGGAGGAGCATAAGATCAAATGAGCATTTGTTCAGTATTGCTGCCCAATGTTGTTTAAATTCTTCGTCATCTTTAAACATACCCGGAGGCTTATGAATACGTAAGCCCCTCGGGATAAATTTGCTCAATGAATAGTCCGTCAATGAGGGTGCATTGAGTAACATACAACACTTTCTAGTCTCAAGTTGTTCAAGAGTAGTCCAGTCCTCTTAGGGGACTGGAATATTAGTTCCCAGTAGGGACTTATTAACAGCCAGAATTGAATCCCTCTCCTCTTCTGTATAAGCAAAGCATTCTGCAAGATCAGACATGATCCCTTAACTAGGAAGCAACAACAGAGCAGGGAAACCCCGGCTAGTCAGAAACCACAGAAAGCAATACCGGGAATATCCAGTCAGAGCAACGTTCAGTTTTAGTAAACAATATATTAGTGCAACAAGTGCAAACATGCAAAGTGCTAATAGAATAAATACAATAAATACAATATCTTACAAGTAATAAATATGGGAATGGTATAATAATGGCTAATAGAATAAATACAATAAATACAATATCTTACAAGTAATAAATACGGGAATGTTATAATATGCACGCATAATCCCGTTGGTACGTCAGCATTACATCTCGACTTGGACTGTGGTCACCCCTCTTCCTTCCCCCTTTCTTCTTGGGACTCCCTGCTTACATTTCAGCGAGAGCTTCACTGCAGCTCCCATTCAGACGATTTTCTATGAACATTGTAAAGAATATGGACACATAATTGTCTTTTGTATTGTATTTATTACTTGTAAGGTATTGTATTTATTGTATTTATTCTATTACCACTTTGCACGTCTGCACTTGTTGCACTAATATATTGTTTACTAAAACTGAACATTTCTCTGACTGGATATCCACGAACAATGAACAACAAACAGAACAGAACATGTCCCCTTAACGAACATGTTCTGTGTTCGTGTTTGTGGCCCTTTAAAGATCCCTTTAATCTATCAGCTGGCAGATGGCAGGGGGGATTCCCCCTTGCCACCTGCCAGCTGATAGTTTAAAGGGCCTTTCTTGCCACGTGCAAGGGGCAGGGCCCTTTAAACACCCCACAACCCCCACCCGCGGGGCCACTTCTGCCAGCTGTCAGAGGGACGAGGAGAGAATCCCCTGGTCCCTCTGACAATGGGCAGAGCTGGTGCCACAACGGGGCTACTTCAGCTTGCCATCAGAGAAATGAGGAGGATCTCATCCCTCTGACAGCGGGCAGAGCCGGCACTGTGAGGCTGCTCCTTCCTGGTGCCAGTGGAACAGAGAGATTCTCTCTGTCCATCTCACACTGGGAGAGCCGGCACCACCCCCTTTGCTGTCATTTTCTCTTCACAGTCACAAAAACTGTACTGCCTGTTGGAAGCTACTTTGACGGGTTACAAAATGGACCTTCCCAATGTCCAATACCCACAAAATTTGCAGGGGACATAGTCCTCACTGTCCTCTGAAGACCCCCCACATTTCAGAGAGATTGCAGCCTGGGAAAGGTATGATCTATGGGTCCCCCCCTTTGCTGTCTATTTCTCTTCTGAGTGGCAAAAACCTGACTGCTAGAAGCTGAAAGGTTAAAGCCAGAAGGAAAGCCAGAAGGAGTTCAGACAGACTTCAGTCCTTGCCGTTGCCAGGGGAATTGATTGAAGGCGCCAGAGGGCCAAGCTACAAGTGACGAATGACACTTGAACGGCAAGTGGATTGAGTGGAGCGCAAGTGAACAGGGAGAAATACACTTGCCGTTCAAGTGTCATTCGTCACTTGTAGCTTCACCCTGAGTGTCTGGCTTCCCGAACAGCAGCCGAATGCAACAAATGAGGCTTGTGACAACCACCTGTTCATTTGGAATGGGGACTCACGAATGGCCTGTTAGCAAACAGACGAATGGGCTGTTTTGGGGGTTTTTTTGTTCATATTGCTGTTCGTGCCCATGTCTATTCCTGTGCACAGAATTTTCAGACACTGGCTGCTTCCACACACATTGGATAATGCACTTTCAATGCTCTTTAGTGATCATTTGGAACTGGGTTTTCGTGTGTGGAACACAAAATCCACTTCTAAAGGATAACTAAAGTGCATTGAAAGTGCATTATTCAACGTGTGTGGAAATGGCCACTGATAATCTTTTTCCAATTGGGATCAGAATGATAACCATCACAGGCCCGCTAGACCATTGTTTTCATCTGAAAGCATGGCATTTTCAGATTGTCAAAAAGAAAGCTGTAACAATGGTCCAGCTCCTGTAAATGTTAGTTCTGCCATACCATTCCTAAATAGGATTTCACTGCAATTAAATTCTTCACTGGCATTCATTGTTCTTAAAGTGGTCTAACAGATTTAAAACCCGCTTTTCAGGCAGGCTGTTCTAAAGTCCACCTCTGGCCTAAGTGCTTTGTATGGGGCTGGGAGACACACTGTTTTCTTGGCAAAACAACATCAGTAGTCATTAATACATTTCATCACTGCTTGTTAAACCCCAAATCTAAATAATTAAAAAAGTTTCATGTCATTTCACAGTATATTTCTCCAAAACTTAAGTTACAGTTTAAGGAGTGTCAAATGAAAGAGGACATAGATTCTGTGACGTGAAGCACAGGAAACCTTTTTTTGTCCCGTGGTATGATTGAGTTCACTAGAAACAAATGGATTCACACAAGCAAAAGGCTCTTCTGTTTGCACACAAAAAAGTAGCTTTGGCTGATTCCTCATTCTGCTGCAGCCCTTTGTGCTACACTGAACACTGGGGTGCATTTCAGGAGTCTACAGTAGGAAGAAGGCAGGAGGTTCCATTCCATGACCAGAATTCTGCCTGTGGATCTTAGGACCGAAGCCCTTAAAAACAGTCATTTTAGTTTGTGAATTCTATAGTGTCACTGATCCAGCCTTACTTTCAATGTAGATGAAAGGGAATTGAAAGTATGTGTAAAAAGTATTTTGCTTTCTTCCATGTCATCTGTGCTTGCAGGCATTCTGAGCACAGAATGAAAATGACCAAGGCTTAGCAAAAGAACATGAGGCACCCAGATGTGCTCTGGCCGCACATCACAGGATGTTCCTTTGCCGAGTGGACAATATGTCAAGACAGTGCCAGCCATAAAATATTAATTAGAGAGATACTGCCAGTCCAGTGTGGCTTCACATTTAGAGATGTCCTCATGTGTCCTCATCTGGAAATAACTGGGACAGCTTCAAGCCTCTTCTTCCAAGCCCTCAGCACTCAGAGATCAAGGAGCACAGAAGAGAGGGCCCCGGACACCACTACTCTTGGCTCTCTATTGCTGTCACTGTTGTGCTCATCTCTTGATTGGACAGAATGAGGCATTCTGCTTGCTAACAGAGGGCTGAGCAATGAACTCTGTTTTAGTTCCTCATTGCCTGGAAACCCTTGAGGTCCATCCTGGGTAGACTCTTTTTCATAAGAAGCCTTTTAAAAATCCAAATCATGCTGAACTTTGAAGTTAATGGGATGTTTTCTATTGAATTCAATAAGTGTCAATTTCATTCTAAACCAGAAACACCTTTGTTTTGTTTTTTAAAAGATGTGTTTTTCCATTAAGATTGTTTTGACAAGTTTTGTCTGAGATGTATATAAGGGATAAAAAAGAAAAGCATTCTGAAAATGGCAGGAAAAGTTAGGTACTTAAAACATATTTTTAAACAACATTTCAAAGTGAAGAAAGAAGCGTGTAATTAATGTCCTTTTACTATTTTCTCTTGCACTTTAAAACATCTGGACATTAGTGTTGACAGACAGAGTCCTTAATCTTTTTCACTGTGTGCTGCAAGGCATATTTTTCTTCTCTACTTTAGTGGCACCTGAGAAAAAAGTCCAAATTGCTGTCTGCAGTGGTTGAAAAGGAACCAGTCCAGTGACTTTACTGCTAGAGCAACATAGAACAGCAGCCACGGATGCCTGAGAGTCCACCCCCTTATGGCCCACCTACATCCATCTGGGCAGTTGGCACTGGGCAAAAATGACTCCATCTGTATACCACTCAAGTAATTAGTCTTTACAGAGGAAATATGGAAAGGATTACAGAGGTGCAGTCCGTAAATTTGGAAGGGACAAGTGTAACACTAAACATTTACATTTTGAACTTGCTTAAATCAATTATGGAGGCAGATATTCAGTTACAGATTATTCTGTGATTCGCCTTGAGTCTCTGTGAGAAAGATGGGCTATAAATAAGCTAAATAAATAAATAAATTCCATCTGTATGGAATTGACTGACTCTCAATTTCATGGTTGTATTTGGTGCCAGAATCAGTGTATTGGTCTTTAAATTCAAGATTCACATTTCACCTAAAAGTGAAAGTTATACTGTGGATGATCTCCATGCAGTCAGTGCCATTTGGGGGCATGTGCATTACTCACTGGCTGCAGTTTATGAGCTGGGATGTGCAGGAGTTTCCTGTGGCTGCCACATGCCAAAGTGCTTGTGGGGCTTGTGGGTATAAACCTACAAACAAAAGTGTATGGCTCTAATCCCCATTATCTGGTGGCAGATAAACAGATCCAGCTCAGTTTATAGAAGACTCTGTTAAAGAAAGACATTTAAATCTTAGCCACTCCACTATGAAGCTCACATTTCCTTAATCGTAGTTATTTAAACACTTCATTTTAGAACCTTGGCAACAGATGCACAGTTTCATATTGTAAGCCTGATCCAATGCATCTGTGGAGTTGGGCAATATTTGGCTTTAGCCAACTTTCTAAAGAGTTAGGATTAAAACCTAAAATGTAAAAGTGTCATTTTTAGAAATGTTTTTAGATTTCGTCCACTGGGGGTGCAAATTACTCAATACAGGAGGGGGAAATGCATTTTTCTTTCTATCCTGAAGTTCTATCTGAAACACCTGTAGAAAACAAAGCTCATCTGCGTAGATATGTCTTGATTTTCATTGGTTCACATTGTTCCAATTATGTGGTTGTGGTAAGCCAGTTAGGAAACTTTTGCCAAGGAAAAGAAAATAATTGACATTTCTCTGGTTTAAGAACAAAGAACATTGTGTTGGGTTCCAAGGTGCCGTTCCACTGGTGGAATGGCAGTTTGCAGAGATGTATGTGAGAGATTTTTCTCAGTTCCTCTCTTTTGCAGACCCCTCCTCAATCCCATGCTGTTTGTGAGATTCTCTGACATCCAGGACCAGAATTGCGCTGGGGGGGGGGGGCCGCTCAGGAATGTGCAATGCAAGGGGGAAGGCAGGGAAGTCCTATTCTGCGAATGGAGGTCAGTGTTGGAGTACCTGGACCCTAGGGAATTGCTGCCAGCTGGAGTAGACAATGCTGACTGTAACAAAGATTTATTTGACACAGGCCCCAGCTACACATTAGGAAGTCATCATGTTTGTTGGGGACTTTTCATAACACGCGTGGTGGGAGTATTGATCCCTCTCAGACACATACCAGCTGTCTTCTGTTTGTGACCAGGCCAGAAAAAGGTGCTTCAGCCTTCCCCCCTTGTTTTCACATCTTCAAACTTTCCCAGGGAGCTGTTATTGGCTCTTGTTATGAAACTTATGCGTAGGCACATTAGTAGAATTCTCCTGGAAACTGGGGGGAGTTTGGGGGTGGGCAGGAGAATGCATAAGGTGTTTGTGAGTACTTACCTTTTTCATGTGTGAATGCCAGCACATGCATGCTCCTGTGCCCTATGCAATGAAGTTGCTTACAGTTACACCAGTGAAAACACTATGTTTGGGATGATTCTTAAGGAATTGTAACTTGAAGCAATGTCATCATGCAGGGAGAGGGAGTGCATGCATGGCCATTTGTCTAGGCTGCCCGAGAATGGTGGGCAATCTCCAGATGACTTGCCTTCTTCTACTGATAGCCAGCAAGCACTGGGCAGAAAGGCAAATTGCTACCAGCAGGCACCTGGCAAGCATGCACACAAATAATGCCATTTTTAGAGAGAGACAGCAGTGGGTCAATTGGGCTGTCTGAGGATGCAAAAACAGCAAAGGAGACAGGCTAAAGTTCCTTTTCCCTGCCTGCTCTGGTTGCAAATAGAAAAGAACCAGTGTGCACCGGGGAGGCACCAAAACTTCCATTGTATGTGTGACACAAAGTCCTTGCGTTGTTCACCAACAAAGACAAGGACTTTGAAATGTGAAGCTGGAGCCCCAGTGGAACGCATGTCCTCTGACAAGCTGCTCCTGTAGGTATGGAGACATAATGCGGTGGGCTACAGCCAGAGGAAGGAATTCATGGATACCTCCTTGTGTGGACAGAAGTGCTCTTCACTCATGCAAGGGTAGAGGTGAGCTCCAAAGGCTTCCTTGAAAAGGAACCTCTTAGTGCTGAAATAGATAAGACAAATAACGTATGTCTCATTGATGCAGAGGAGTTAGCCGTGTTAGTCTGTGGTAGCAAAATCAAAAAGAGTCCAGTAGCACCTTTAAGACTAACCAATTTTATTGTAGCATAAGCTTTCGAGAATCAAGTTCTCTTCGTCAGATGAATGGGACAGAAACTGGTCAAATATAGAAGAGGAGTGGGGAGGAGGGGAGGAGACAGAAGATGCAGTTAAGGGGGGAGAGAGAGGGATGGAACCAAAACATTCCTTTGCCAGTAAATGTAAACATCTCCTCTTGGAATGGAGATTAATTGGCTTGTGTGAGGCTTCAAAGGAGTTTGCTGTGTTGGTTTGTGGCAGCAAAACAACCAGACCATCCAATTCCAATGTAGTATAAGCCTTCGATAACCACAGCTCTCCCCGCCAGATGCATCTGACAAAGAGAACTGTGGTCCTCTGAAGCCCACGCCAGGTGCCACTGGGCTCCCCCAGACCCCACCTCTGTAAAGGAAATCTGTTACCTGTGATAATGTGATAACCATTCATAGTCCCTATTCAGTCCCAGCTTGACAGAGTCAAATTTGCATATGAAGTCTCGGTCAAGAGCATTGGAGCAGATACAGTTGTAACGTAAGGCTTGGCTGTAGACAATAGACCGAGTGGTATGTTTAGGGTGGTAGCTGAAGGCATGTAAATATGAGTATCGGTCTGTTGGTTTCTGGTATAAGGTGGTATTTATTCGTCCATTATGTAGTTGTACAGTGGTGTCCAGGAAGTGTACCTGTTGTGTAGAGTGGTCCAGGCTTAGGTTGATAGTAGGGTGAAAGTTATTGAAGTCCTGATGAAATCTCTCAAGGGCTTCCTTCCCATGGGTCCATATGATGAAGATGTCATCCAGGAATCTTAAGTATAATAGTGGTTCCAGTGGATGGGAGCTGAGGAAGCGTTGCTCCAAGTCCGCCATGAATATGTTAGCATATTGTGGTGCCACGCGTGTGCCCATGGCTGTGCTATTAATCTGTAGTCTCAATTTGCCCCAGAGCTGTGTGGACAATTATGAGAGTTAATCTTTAAATTGCTTCTTAAAGTCTTTCTACAGAAGACATCTTACAGTTTGGTGTAGTGGTTAAGAGCGCAGGACTCTAATCTGGAAAGCCGAGTTTGATTCCCCACTTCTCCACTTGAAGCCAGCTGGGTGACCTTGGGCTAGTCACAATTCTCTGGAGCTCTCTCAGCCCACCCTCCTCATAGGGTTTTGTTGTGGGGATAATAATGACATACTTTGTAAACCGCTCTGAGTGGGCATTAAGTTGTCCTGAAGGGCGGTATATAAATCGAATGTTGTTGTTGTTACTACTACTACTACTACACGGGGACACTCAAGTGTAGGTAGTGGCAATGTTATCTGGGAAGCGTAGTTTAAATTACACCTCTCTACAAGAGGGTAGTTTAAAAAGACAGAACCAGCAGAGATCACTCCTCAGAGGGTTTGTTAATTTCATCTTCACCTCCACAAAAGCTCTGTCAATTTCACCTCCCATTCTGGGAGGCTAGATGAAATCAACTAACCCTCTAAGGAGCGATCTCCACCTGCCTTTTTCTTTTAAAATGATGCTTCCCGGCTAACATTGCATCTGCCTATACTTGAGCATCCTGTTTAAGATACCTCTTGTAGAGAGACTCTCAGAGCTAAACCACATGAGACGAACTACACGAGGATGCTCAAGTGAAGGGAGATGCAGTGATAGCCAGGAAGTATAGTTTGAATTTCACCTCTCTCTACAGAGCTGGCTAGATCCTTCCTCAGAGGTTTTGTTAATAATTGACAGAGGATTTGGGGAGGCAAAGAGGACATTAACAAACCCTCTAAAGAGCGATCTTTGTCTGCTCTGCAGAGACATGAAATTAACAAACCCTCTGAGGAGCGAACTAACTTTCAGTCTCACTATTTGAAACTGGATCCTTAATCTGCTATTAGCACATTAAAGGAGGAAATTAGTGTTTTTAAAGCAGAGAGGCACCTAAGGCCATTTCTCTCTTTTTATTAATCCCTGATACAAAAACATTCCCAGTCCTTTTTACATTACTTCACACCTGCTATCCCACGGGCTAGGCTTTTTCACATGGTACAAACTCCATGTGGCCGGTCAACACATGTGGTTTGGGAGCTCCCCACCTGAAACACCCATTTCAAATTGGAACTTTGGTATGTGGGGAGAGAGGACTTAACATCTCCCCCCTCCTATTTCCCTACCTGTAACACTGAAAGGAGCCACTGTTTACTCGGTAGGGGCATTTTGTGTGTAGCTATCAGTACATATAAGTTTCCCCAATGGGGAAAATAGTGGTTCTATGGGTTATTTCGGGTCTCCAAAACTGTGTGTGTGTGTTTGTGTGTATGTGGCCCTCTCCTCGCACACTGTAGGGCTTATTGAATTTGTGCCTTAAGTACCTGGGAATTGAATTTCTAGCAGGGAATTTCTAGCAGGGACTGAAATCCCTCATTGTAGCCACAGGACCTTTGTCATGAGCAAATCAATTCCTACTTTAAAGATCAAACTACACATAATGTTTTCCTTCCAGAAGACTTTTTCTCTTTCCCAACTGCAGCCATGTGGCTGCTTTTCAACAAGGTGGGGAGGGGGAGGACTAATTTGCTGTTTCCCCATTACCTGCAGATCTCATTTTGAAGTATAACTAGCATTTGTAGGGATGCAGGGGAGGGGGAAGGGGGGAGCAGTCAGATCATAGCCCTGGCTCCAATGGATTTTAACCCTTTCTGCTCCTCCCCCCTCCCTGATGGACGCAGCTCCTTCTTAAGCTGTTACTACTCTTGGAAGAGTAAACAAAGGCAAAATGAGAGTGGCTGTGTTTTTTGCAACCTATGCTTAAGCTCGGTGGGAGGACGGCGCGCAAAGAACTCATAACAACCAGAGCTGGAGAAAAACAGGCCACAACTTTATTGCGAACAGAAACAAGCAAACAAGGAGCATTGGCAAGCATATGGATCGGATCCCAAGCAAAGGCTGGCCCGCCTGCCAGCCACTGAGCCCTCCCCCCCTTCAGGACCCCCGCTGAAGGAGGGGGCACCAAGGAGTGACATATTGGGGGGAATCAGATGGGTGTATTCCCCTGCCTGATTCCCCTGCCACCTGGGAGTGAGTACCTCGCGACCCCCGCCCGGGTCTGCCACTCACCTCACTCCCAAGATTCCATATGGGAATCCCCTGAACAGGGTACCAGAGCCGTGGCCCTGGTCCCCCAGATAGAGATCCGATCCAATGCTACCCGCCACCAGAGCCATGAGTGGCTCCCGCCAAGGCTCCTAACAACCAAGCCACCCCAGCAAGGCATCCCTCAGGTCTTGAAGCCAGATGTCATGGCCCCAGCTAGAGAGGTGGACCCCATCGGGCCGGTACAGTGCCTCCATGCAAAAGGAAATATCCGGGTGCGTGACAAGGCACCCCCCAGCCGCGGAGACGTGGTGCCCCACGGCCCGGGCCAGCCGCTGCCTGCCGCCGTCGATCTTCTCCGGGTGTAAGGCCCCGCACCACACGCGCCTTTGAAGCAGGTCAGACCAAAGAAAATAAGTCCCAGGCAGGCTGGCGAAGAGGTAGTCCAGATCCTTGAACATGGAAAGCTTCAAGTCCAGGCATCCCCGCTGAACCAGATCGTTCTCGCCGAGCTGGATAATCAGTGCGTCTGGCGGGCCGCACTGCCGCGCCTGGCTCTCGATGACTGGGATCAGCGATTCCCACCGCATGCCGCGCTGGCCGAGCCACAGGATATTGACGCGCTGGTCCAGGCCGAGGTTGCTTTCCCATCCAGAACCCGCAGCGTACCGACTGGCCCAATGCACGATGCTGTGGCCGCAGATCCAGACCATCCTCCGCTCGCCTGAGGAATGAAGAAAGGGGAGAACCAGACAATTAGCAATGAAGGACACGGGCGGGGCGGATGTACAATCGGAAGGCCCTGAACCTCCAACGGGCGATCCGCTGGATTAGCGGAGGTGGGATGCCCAGCTCGGCTGCCAGCGTGGCTGCCCCGATGCGGAAGGAATGTGTGGCAAACTCCCAGGCGGGGAGCCCAGCAGCCTGAAGGCAGGCGCGGAGCACGGAAGCAAACTGGTAGCGGGTGAGGGGGTCCCCATTTGAATGAATCAGGAAAGGACCCGCTGGGGGTGGGCGCACCTCAAAGTACTCCCGCACGGCGGCGACCGGGCAAACAGCCCCCGCGCGGGGAGGCCGAGCTGGTCTGTTTTTGACCCGCGAATGGTGAGGGTGACCCTCTGCCGGGCAAGGGAGACGTCGGCCAGTGCCAGGGCCCTGCCGGAGGAGTCCGTGCGGGAGCCGGCCACCAACTCGCCCACCCGGAGGGCCCCAAAGAACGCCAGTGTGAAAGCTGCCCTGAATAGCCGGGCCTTGAATGGGGACCGGCACAGGCCTGATGACTCCCGCAGTATGGCCTCCAGGATGGGTAGTGTAATGGGCCTGCGCAGGTCGGGGAGGGGGGGCGACCCGCCCCCACCCCGCCACTGCCCGGTGGGCAGCGAAGCTAGCGCAAGGATCAGGAGACCCCAGCGCCCTGCTGAAAAAGGAGATCGCGGCCAAGTCCCGCTGCATGGTCCTGGGGGCGACCCCCCGGCCCCGTAAGTGAGCCAGATATTGCAACACCAGTTCCTGAGATGCAGGCCACGGGGGGGTGGCCCCCAGCCCCTGCCGCAAAGGAGAGGAATTTTTGCGCCGCCGTCGAATACGTCCGCAGAGTCGATGGAGCTACGGAGCTGCAGATTCCTTCCCAGATGATATCCCTCCAACCGTCCACAGTTCCACCGGGAAAGGGTCGGGTGTCCGACGAGCCTCGGGAGCCAGCGCGAAGAACCTCTCCATCTGGAAGCGAGACAGCGCATCTGCTATGCCATTATCTACCCCCGCCACGTGACGTGCTGAAAAAGAGATATTAGAGGCAAGGCAAACCAAAACAAAACGCCGCACCAGGCGCATGACCCGCTCAGAGCGAGAGGACTGCTTGTTGATGACCCTGACCGAGGCTTGATTATCGCACCAAAAAAGGACGCGTCTGTCCTGAAACTCCCCTTTCCAAATTGTTATGGCAACCAAGAGGGGGAAGAGCTCCAGGAAGGTGAGGTCCTTGAGAATGCCCACCGAGACCCAAGTTGGAGGCCAGCGCTGAGCGCACCACCTGCCCTTGAAGTATACCCCGAATCCCAGGCTGCCTGCCGCGTCAGATCGCACCTGCAGGTCCGAGCCCGGGGCGAGGGGCTCCTGCCATAGTGACATGCCATTGAAGCTTGACAGGAAGCCCAGCCACACCCGGAGGTCCTCCTTGATCCCCCGTGTCAAGCGGATGTGATGGTGAGGGGACGAGGCCCCCCTGCACGCCCAGGAAAGGCGGGCGCAGAAGGCCCGCCCTGGGGAGACCACCTTGCAGGCAAAGTTAAGGTGCCCGATGATGGCCTGCAATTCCCTCAGAGTGCACTTCTGGCGACCCAGTAACTGGGAGATGAGCATTGATAAGCGGGCCAGCTTGTCTGCGGGGAGCCGGGAGACGCCAGCCACTGAGTCAAGCTCAATGCCTAAGTAAGTTAGTCTAGAGGCTGGTCCCTCGGTTTTGTCCTGCGCCAGGGGGACGCCCAACTCCTGGGCCAGCGACTGGAAAATGCGCAGCCGTTCAGCGCATGCGGGGGTCCCGGGGGGAGCCATTATCAGAAAATCATCTAAATAATGGGTAATGTGGGGGGAACCCATGCGATCCTTGGCTGCCCATTCGATGAACGTGCTAAAGGTCTCGAAGGCGGCGCATGCCACCGAGCACCCCATCGGCATGGCCTTATCCACGTACCAGTGCCCCTGAAACTTGAACCCCAGCAGGCAGAAATCCCGGGGGTGGACTGGGAGCAGCCTGAAGGCCGCTTCCACGTCACACTTGGCCATGAGTGCCCCCGGGCCGCAAGAGCAAATCAGCCGCACAGCATGATCAAAGGAGGCATATTTCACCGAGCAAAGTTCCTGTGGAATTGCATTGTTCACCGAGGAACCGCGAGGGTAAGAGAGATGGTGAATCAGTCTGAATTCCCCTGGGGCCTTCTTGGGGACCACCCCCAGGGGGGAGACCCTTAGGTTTGGCAGCGGAGGGGAGGGGAAGGGGCCCGCCACCCGGCCCGCTGCCACCTCCTTGGCTATCTTGGCCGCCACCACCTCCGGCAACTCCCTGGCTGATTTCAGGTTGCCGGAGGTGGTTGCAAATCGGGGCCCGACGCAAGGGATCCTGAAGCCGGCAGTAAAACCCTTGAGCAGGTAGTCAGCAGCCTGCCTATTGGGTTAGCGGGCGAGGAGCAGGCATAGGGGGCCGGCGCGGACGGGGGTGGAGGCCAGGCCCAGATCCCTGCCGCTGGGGTTACTTGCTGCCACTGCTGGCAGGGGCGGCATTGGTGCCGGAACCACCGTCCTTATGGGAGCCACTGTTGGAGGCCCGGCCACCACGAAAGGGGGGCACAGAAAGTGAGCCCCGGGAACACACAGAGCGGGGGTGGGAGCCCCCGCATGATTCGCAGCTGTGCTCATAGCGGCATTTCTGCTGCTGACATTTTCCCTGATTGAACTCCCAGCACAACCAGCGGGATTTGTCCCGACGGGCGAACCACCGCCCTGACCGGGAGCCCTCCCCTTTACCCCGCATGTGGGGGCCAACCAGCCACAGCCACAGCTTCTGGCTGATCAGGTCCCACCTGGCCCTAGGGTTGTGGGAGGCCCTCTTACGGAAGGCCTCGTCATAGTCCAGGGCCGCCCCTTCTCCTGTCAGCGCCCGGGCCCGGAGAACGTTGCCCAGGTGGTTAGAGAGATGCCACCCCCTGTCAGGGTAAGCTGCCTGCACCACCCCCATGTAAACCGTGAACCCCTCCAGCCAGTTATTAAACGTTCGCTCGTCTGCCTCTTTCTTAACCCCCTTTTTCTCTTTTCTGGACGGGGGGGGCGCTTCTCCCATCCTCAGCCTCAGGCCTGAGCAGGGAGAAGACGTCCACATAGTAGCCGTCCAGAATTCGCTCCCTGACCTTCCGGGCCAGGTGAATCCCTGGGGGGTCCTCCTCATCGGTAAACAACTTTGGGAGGGGGGGGCCGGTCCGGGCTCGTGTCCCAAACGGCCCGCGCCTCGCTGCGGTCGGCATCCCCGGCCCTTCTCCGCAGTGCCCACCCTGGGAGGCCTGGGACTGAGGCCGCTTCTTCCCAATAGCCCTCCCCCGGTGTCTCCTCGCCCGAGGAAGAGGACTCACTTGATGATCCACCGCTGTCTGACTCCTCACGTCTGCCACGCCGTCGAGCCTTCTTCTTGGGTGCCTTCTTCCTCTTCCTAGCCGGCTGCCGCTCGGAACTGGAGTCAGCAGAACTGAGGCTTGGCGAGCGAGCTGTTTGGGAACCCCTGCTGGCCTTGCATCCCGCTGCCCTGCCACCAGCACCCTTGTGGGCGTCCATGGGCCCGGGGGGGTGATGCCCCCCTTTGTCCCGTGTTCCCCAGTTGCTCCACCCTGGCCGTTAATAGCTCCAGGGCACGACCAATATCCTGGAGTGAGCTGGGCGAAGGGGCAAGATTGTCTGGCCCGCCCTGCCCCCTGTCCCGGCGTTGCTGCCCATGCTTGCCGCCGGCTGCCATCTGCTGCCCCGTGCGACCTTGCCCAGCAGCTGGGCGACGGGGAGAAGAGGCTCGCTGTCCCGAGGTGGCCCGCCTTGACCCCCCGGAGGCCCCTTTAGCCTTTGCCTTTGGGACCCCAGGAGGCTGGCTGCCAGCTGCAGCCCGGGAAGTCGCAGGCTTGCGGGCCCCCCGCTTGAGCTGGGGGGACCGAGGGGTCCTGGCCCTCCTCGAAGGAGCCTGCCCAGCGCCACCTCCCCCGGCCTTGGGCCTGGCCCTTTTGCCCTTTTGAGTGGGTGCCATCCCTCAAAAGGACCCTGCCGCTGATGTGCCCAGAATAAAATAAAAGGGGAGGTGAGGCTTGAAAAACCTCCTGCGTGCGGCAGACAAAGAATGCGGGGGGGGGGTCGAACCTGTTCCCCGTCCACCCCCACCAGCCACGAGGCCGAAGCTGCGCCTGCTTGTCGATGCCCTGTCTTCACCACGCCTAGGTGCGGGCCTCGTCCTGCCTGACCTCTGGCCGCGGCGCTCCCACCTGAGCCGGGTCAGGGAGCCTGGGCGAAGAGCACGTCGGGGCGGAGTCGTCTGCCCTGCCGCTGGGCTCTGCTTCTTCGTCGCGCCGAGGTATGGGCTCAGCTACACCCGACCTCGGCAGCGACGCCCCCACCCGACCAAAGTCAGGGAGCCGATCGGCGGGCGGCTGGGCTCCTCTTCTCCCTCGGGCTCTTCCGACGCTCGTCGTCCGTCTTCTCCCGTTCGCGTCCCAGCGCAGACTGCCAGGCGGAGGAGGCCGGGCTGCTTAAGTGCCGAGCCGCCGGACCAGAGGGAGAACCTCGCCCTCCAGGTCCGGCGGCTGGCCCCGCCCCCCGGCAGCCACCCCCCGACGGCTCCGATTGGGCGGCCAAGTTCAAACTGATTGGCTGCCCAGACCGAGGAGCCTGCCGGGATGCAAACGCCGGGACCCGCAGCCGTTCCTCCCTCCGTGCCGCCGGCTGCAAAGCCTCCGCCCGGTAAGTCGGGCCTCGGTTCCTTCCATTTAGGACCTAATAGAAGGGGTGGGGGATGTAGCAGAAGGGGGGAAAGGGCTCCTGAGAAAGGAGGAGCAGGTCTTGTGTTGCAGTTGTGTTAAAGCAAGCAGCTACTGTGCCTAAGCAGTTTTGGCTGATTTGAAATGAGGCCAGAGCATATTTGTACTAAGGCAGATCTTTTCAGATTTGGAGAGATCTGGACAAGCTACAGCCTGCATTCTACCATTCCCCTTGCTATGACAGGACCCCAGGCTTTCACCTCATAGTCCAGCTCTGACAGTGTTAGTGTCAGACAGTTTGTGTCTCGTAACAAAGGCAATGAACAAGGTAGCCGTCTCTTGTCATGTCCCATCCAGGCACTAATGAGATCTGCTTACGTTAGGTTGCAAAGACCTAAGACCCCCTCAGGTTGATTTTCCACATGCCTTCAAACTACGTCTTGGGTGATGGCAGAATGCATATGCAGCAGTTAGGTCACTGAATTAAGAGTAAGAAAAGGTATATTAATAGAAGTAAGATACTGCATAGGAAAGAGAGGAAATAAATCTAGCTGCCTTATAAGTTTAGAGAGTTCTCAGAAGAGAAGATTACCCTGTGAGTAGCATTCTGCAGACAAACAAGGAGACACACCCTTATTAGAAAGAAAGTAGTGCCCCTAAAGTCCTGTCTAACTAGAGCATGCTACCCCATGCAGGATCTTCTTCTCTTCTTTGTACACAAGGAGTACACAAGGAGTTGCTATACTCCAGCACTAGGAACATTAAGTATATACATCATGCTTCCAAGTGTCAAGTCCTAGGCCCTAAGCCTCTTGATTGCATAGGGCAAATATTCTATCTATGGGAACAATTTCTTACAAGGAAAATATACGGAAACTGAAATGAGAAAATAGCCTTCATTGTACCTTTGCAACTTTGAACATGATCAGCTTACTGTGGGAGTTGCTAAATTGTTCTCTGCCAAATTTTTGAAGCTTCACAGTGCTAATCATAGGAAACGATCCTGCCCACCCACCCCTCTCAAAATTACAGCTCTTGGACTTCACTTATCTGTGACATCCAGACTCAAGTATTAAACGAATGGGGTTGATGTGTTCATTCTCTATAGAAGTCAAAGAGCCCTGACCCATTTTACTTGGGACTCTGTATATAATTTAGCTGAAATGTCTCTTGTATATGAGAGAAGTTAGGCCAGAAAGAACAGGAAAAGCAGGGCTTTGGAAATTTGTCCATAAATAGACATTTTCCATCCATAATTAAAAAGCCATTTGAGGACATCAGTTGAGCCATCTCCATCCAGCCTGTGTTAGCTCATGCAAACATTTGCATAAATACTATCAAGGCAGATTTCTAATGTTGCCTTTTCCTTCTCCATAGGCATGGTTAAAAAGATAAAAATAGCCAGAAACAATATGAAGGTTACAGCTGCAAACTATACATCAACTATACAATTAAATGGCCATCTTGGGAGTAAACCATTTTATAGTGCAGATCTTGAACTATATGGAATACCTGTGGCCAGTCCATTCCTTGCTGACCCACTCCTTGATTCTCTGAGCCCTCCCTTCTGCTTCCTTTCTCCATACACTATCAAACTTTGGAGTGTAAAATCTTTGTGACAGGGAACTGTCGCTTTTGTTATAAAATCACATGACACTGTATTAAAAAACAGTAATACCAAGGATAGCAAGATGCCCAGGTGTGCATATTAATTTCTTTTCTTCTGTTGTCATCATTGACCAAGCAGGTTTTGCCAGATTTTGAAGCACTAGGAAAATTTGTTTAACAGAAATAATAGTGGGATTCCAGCACAGTTTGTATCGTACCACTTTGGGCCCTCTTGGATAGCACTGACACTCAGCAAGTGGTACTCTTGAGCTGTTCTCATGCATCTCAATGGGAGCTGTGTGGAAGAACTTTCTCAAGGACTGGGCTCTAATTCAATTGTTAAAAGTTGCATCAGGAGTTGCAGTGTTAAACTCCAAACCCCCCTAAATCTGTACACACCTCAATCCTTGTTCAACGATGAATTTATTGCCA
This sequence comes from Eublepharis macularius, assembly GCF_028583425.1. Classification (NCBI taxonomy): domain Eukaryota; kingdom Metazoa; phylum Chordata; class Lepidosauria; order Squamata; family Eublepharidae; genus Eublepharis; species Eublepharis macularius. The sequence continues at coordinate 83,608,906 of NC_072794.1, read as the reverse complement.
TCATTTTTCATCAGGCCTGAATGTCCATCTTCCATTTCCTCATTATTCTTCTTTTTACAAAAAAAGGACATACAAATCATAACAAAACTGCAACCAGGATTTCTAACCTCTAGGTGAGGCATGAAATACTTCCAGAATTAAAATGGCCCCTACAGAGAGTTTACAGAGATTTGTTTATTTAACAATATTTCTACCCTCTACCCTCATGAGGGCTACCAAGATGCCTAACAAATTAAAACATACGTAATGAAATCACATTTAAAAAAAATTAAAATCAACATCCACACAACACATCCATAAAACCATTAAAACCAGAGCTAAAGTACATACAAAAACATGAGAGCAACAAATAAAACACTGGGCAGAAAGGTTAATAGTTTTTGAGATCTCCCACATCTAAGGGTAGGCTTCTTTAAAAGTGGATGCACCACAGCCTGTTTCAAGGTTGAGGTGGCCACTCTCTCTCTTAAGGAAGCATTAACTACCTCTCAGATCCAGTCATCCAACCCCTCCTCCCGGCAGATTTAAGTAGTTGGGAAGAGCAGTCTTCATACAAGGGTGCGCATTGATTCTCTTATATAACCTCTATTAATAAGATAATTAACTGCTTCCTTATTGAAGTGAAACAAATTGTCTCTTACGTTAAAACAATTATCCATAAATTATATATTTTTAATAAATAATAAAAAATTTATTCACTTCAACATTTTACAGTATTGAACAATTATACCCCCCAAATGTGCTTTCTAGTCATGCAATAAAAATATTTTTAAAAATTGTGAATACAGTTCTTCAGGACACCTCAAAATGGATATAGGGCTAAGTACTGTGGTTTAGTACCTACCATACCAGGATATCCGATATAGTGGAGTGAAAGATTGAAGTGCCAGAGGGGGCCTGATATACCTGAAAGCCTAGGGGGCAGCCATGGGTTAATATTGCCCTGGCTCTGAGATGAATCAAACAAAATTCAGTTTAAGAAATAGTTGTAATGCTTAGCAGACTGCTTTCCCCATCAATTCTGACCTTGAAAGAAAGCACTTCATTTTCTAAACTGATTTTTGTATGCATTTTAATCAATAGCCCCAATACAACATAGTGGTATCCATGGCCAACATACACAGAGTGGATGTGAGCATCTTGGGGCCATCTTCTGCTCATCATCATGTGTGCTGCCCCCCTTCCTACATATATTCTCCCAAATGGGGTCACTGTTCCTACTTATGAGCAAGCCACAGGCACTCCAATTGGGAACAAATACGGGAATAGCTTATGTGCATGGGAAGGCACTATGGCCTTGTTTCACTGCCTATACTCTGTATGTATTCTTCTGGGCGAGCCTTGCATTGAATTAGGCTCCTCCTCACTAGAAGCTCTTGCCCTGTCTCTTAGCCTGTGGGTCTCGTCAGGGGGCCCTGTTAGAAGCTGAGTATCTCTTACATCCTATAGGAGTTTGGGTTTTTTTTGCTTCTGCCAACTTTTCACAAGAGGTCTTGTAAGGCAGTTTGGCTGGAGAGTTATCAGGAAGTACAATAAAAAGAGAACTACTTCTGAAATGGATTGCAGCAGCATGGCTGTTGAGAGAGCTGAGGCAGTGACATACAAAGTCTGTGACATGTTCGTATTCTTACCTGAGGGTAACAGCAATTACACTTACAGCAAGTGTAAGTTGGTAGCCCTACTGGAGGAAAAGATACAGGGACTTGAGGCATGCTTGTCTACACTCCATTTCATAAGAAGAGGTGAAGAGTTCATGGACAGAACACATCAAGTACTTTTCGGAGGGCAACAGCAGGAGGACAAAGGGTATCTCAAGATTTGGAGGAGGGGGGAAAGGTATCTCAGGATTTGGAAGAGCACCCAATACAGGAGGTGGGCGCGTGTAAGAAAGGAACCCACAGGAGCAGGAAAACCATGAGACATTCTGAGCCTCTGATGCTAAGCAATCGGTTCCAGGATCTCCCCACAGATATTGAGTCTGGACCACTGGATGAAGCGCTACTCCCCCAGCATCCTCAAACCTTGAAAAAATTTCTCAGGCCCCTGTGGATGAGAGGACTCAAGCATCCATTCCTCAATATAGGAGAAGGTATGTACTAGTAATTGGGGATTCCCTACTGAGAGGGGAAGAGGGTAATGTGTGCCGACCGGACTTGTTGTCTTGAGAGGTATGCTGTGTACCAGGTGCAAGATCCAGAAGAGAGAGTCACGTATTACAAGGTGGAGAACAAAAACGCGACCAACTAACTACAAATCAATTTCAGAAGACAGTAAATTAATCAAATGAATTTATAAATTTATAAGAATACTGTCAAGTAAATCTTGAACTTTAAATTTAAGTGCTCTTAATAGGAGCCCTGGTAGCAACCTGGATTTCCCCGAAGGAAAGGGGAAGAGAAAGGGGCTCTCAGAGAGCAAAAGAGGGCTGTGAATAGCCCAAGCACACACAACAATAAAATTCAATTACAATACATCACAAGCAGTACATTCATATGTTTTTGTACATAGGTATGTGCAAGAGGCATAACGTCCAAATAGGACAATCCAGGAGTACATTCAAACCGTGAAATTAACAAAAACAATCAAATTGTAACCGCAACGGGTTAGCTAGCAACAGACCATCCCGTATCGGATTCTCCTTCTTCCAAGCAGTTACAGCTGCAAGAAATCAAAGCTCATGTCATTACAAAATTCAAATATCGCACATATTCCCAGTGTATCTAAAATATTATACTCACGAGAGTGAGAAGCAATTTTAGCACGCATAAATCAAATCCATTCAGACGGCTCACTCCCAGGCATAAGCACAGCCTCACAGAACATTCTCTCTTAAATACCTTCAAAACCTTAAAGCGCCAGAACCTCCAGGCATCCTCAAAGATAAGCTGTAAGATCACAATTTACATTCAGTCCTTTGGGTTCCACTGTACTGAGTCTGTGGATCCACCAAGCTTCCTTTCTGCGAAGGTCCCTTTGTGCAAGAAGAGGGTCCTTGAATTGGCTCACATGAAGAACAGAATAAACAAAATCCATGTCCTTGTGTTTCTTTTCTTTAAAGTGGGATACCATCGGGGCATCTTCCACCTCACGACGAATCCTCGATCGATGTTCTTGAATCCTGGTCTTAATTTGTCTACTAGTACATCCTATATACAGTAATTTGCACACACATACAATCATATAAACCACATTCTGTGTATTACAAGTTGAAAATGCCTTCCAATATAGCCCCATAGTTTTAAACTGGAGGGGCGACATCACAAAATCGCATGTGTTGCATCTCCCACATTTGAAATGTCCCACTGGTAAACCTGTAGATGGTGTAGCCCTGGCCATGTCAGTATGAGTCGACTGATCCCTAAGGCTCCTAGTTCTTCTCAGTGCAACTGATGGCTTCCCCTGGCACCCTGGGAGATCCTCAACCAGGGGCCAGTACTTAAGAATCACTCGTTTGATGTTACCACTCATTGGTGTATAATCCATAGCGAAAGTAAATCTCTCAGTAGGTCGCTTGTTCTTAATTTTAAGCATTTCTTTCCTATCTTGTTGAAATGCCCGCCTCCTGCCCTCCTCAACGATCGAAGGTGGATAATCTTTTGCCAGAATTTGTTTCGACAGTCTCTCCCCACTAGCCCAAAAATCCTGTGGCATGGTGGAATTTTGACGCAAATGGAGGAATTGGCTAAATGGTAAATTTTGTCTAAGGTGAGCTGGATGGAATGAATGAAAATGTAAAAATGCATTCCTATCCGTTGGCTTTTTAAACGGTCGTACGCCAACTATATTGGCCCTAGTGCGAAAGACTGTCACATCCAGGTAATTAATAACCCCTACATCACTGGACCAGGTGAATTGTATATTTCTATGTACTGAATTCATTCAGTGGCAGAGGTCCTGAACTATCTGTTTATTAGACACTATGAGGAACAGATCATCAATAAATCTTCTGTAAAATAAAATCTGAGAGCAGAAGGGGTTCTGAGCTGGATTCTGAAAAAACTCAGCTTCCAATCGCGCCATGAACAAATTAGCCACACTTGGCGCTACAGAGCAACCCATCGCTACCCCGCGTGTTTGTACATAATACTGATCTTGAAAACGAAAATAATTTTGGCTAAGCACCACCTCCAGTAAATCCATCAAAAAGGCAGTCGAAGGGTGCTGTGTAACCCGTTGCTCCAAAACAAGTTTTATAGTCAGAAGGGCTTCATCGTGTGGGATGTTCGTATTGGGGATTCCCTACTGAGAGGGGAAGAGGGTAATGTGTGCCGACCGGACTTGTTGTCTTGAGAGGTATGCTGTGTACCAGGTGCATGCATCCAGGATGTGACAGAAAGGGTAAAAAGACTCATCAAGCCCACAGATTATTATCCCTTCTTGCTGATCCATGTGGAAACAAATTATATTGCCCGGCATAGCCCAGAATGCATTAAAAGAGACTATGTGGCTCTGGGTAAAAATGTTAAGGATTTGGGAGCACAAGTTGTGTTTTTGTTAATTCTTCCTGTCGAAGGCCATGGTTTAGAAAGGGAAAGACGAATACTGCAAATAAATGACTGGCTATGTAAATGGTGTCATCAGGAAAGGTTTGGTTTTTTTGGAACATGGCTTATGCTTTTGAGATGAAGCTCTTCCATCGAGAAATGGTTTGCATCTCAAGAATGTATGAAAAATGTGTTTGGTAAGAGCCTTGCAAACCTGATAAGGAGGCTTCAAACTAAATGGAGATGAGGACACTGAAGATTTGTGGGGAGTGGAACATATGCTAGGAAAAATTAACTCGCAGGTAAGCACAGAAACAAAAACCCTTCTAACCCTGTGATTCTATATGCATAGGAAGGAAGAAGACCAGCTACATTTGGTTGCAAATGAGAAGCAAGACCAGAGGGCTTGCTCATCTTCCACTTCTACGCTTGTTTGTAGTATTCATCACAAATACATTGATTGTGCAGGGCTTGTTTCTGACTTGTATTTAATAATAATAACAACAATAACAACATTCAATTTATATACTGCCCTTCAGGACAACTTAACACCCACTCAGAGTGGTGTACAAAGTATGTCATTATTATCCCCACAACAATCACCATGTGAGGTAGGTGCTAGCTGAGAGAGCTCTAAGAGAGCTGGCTTCAAGTGGAGGAGTGGGGAATCAAACCCAGTTCTCCAGATTAGAGTCCTGCTGCTCTTAACCACTACACCGACCTGGCTCTCCAACTATCTATTTATAGATAGCATATTCATTTTGACCTTAAATTACAGCTCTTCCAAAAGATCAAGTGGTTTGGATAGTGTAGCATTGGTAAAAATGAGCATGTGTGTAGGGAGTAAATTAAGAGCAATGTCCATATTGGCCTCCAGAACATGTCCTTCAGGAGACTTGAAACAAGAGAACATGAGGGGCTATAGGAGGGAACAGGTGAGAGAATATTGGTGTAGATACATTGTATATTGTTCCCATATTAAAGAATGTTTATTTTAGTATAGAACTGATATCTAAATAATATATTCATGTATAGCAGGGGTAGGCATCCCTGGCACACAAGACAAAGAATGGCATACTTGACCATGCAATTTCAGTTCCCTGGCCAAGCAACTATGATAAGTCTTTGAAGTGCAGGTAGCCAGTGGCATAGGGGAAGGCAAAGGGCACTCCTTATGTCTGTCATTGCCTTCCAGACGTGTGCAGCTTCCAGCAAGGTATGAGGTGAGCCTCTGAGATGCTCTGAGCACATCCAAGCCAGATAAGTGCACTACATTCTACTGGAGCTACTGTTGAAGAGTGTTCAGAATGATACAGAACGCACTTGCCAGAGAATCAACTGCAGTCTGTTGTGCATAACACATAGCTCCAATTCTTTGTCAAACTCACTAGCTTCCATTTGGCTTTTGGGCCCAGTCCAAAGTGCTTGCTTTGTTCATTGAATCTCTAAATGGTCTGGGACCAGGATATCTTAAGAACCACCTTCTTACATATGAATTCACTCTCACCATGGTTGGCGTTATCCCCCTCCCCTGTCATTTGAGAGGGATGTGCTGTCAGTATTGGGTGCTTAGACTGTGGAACTCCATACTGAGTGGTTTGGTTCACGTACTGTTTGGTTTCGGGTGACAAGTCAAAATGTTGTTGCTTAAGAGGATTTTGGTGATAACTGACAATTAATTACCTCATTAGGGCAGCAGTCCTAAGAATACTTTAATGAGAATAAGCCCCATTGAATAAAATTAAACTTACTTCTGAGTAGACCTGCTTAGATTACTTCCTAGATCACTATTACTGTTTTTATTGCCATTGATGTTAGGATCATTTATACTATTGTGATTTTAAAAAATGTTTTTGTTTACATTTCTGCTTAAATTTGTTTTACCTCTTTATTTTACATTGTTGTTAAGTTGTGGGTCCTGATGGATGGAAATCTTTAAAAATGTGAATAAGTGTTTAAGGACAGGAATAAATAAAGTAATAAGGCTCATGAATAGAGATGGGCACGATTGGCATTACGATAGAAAAATACCCACGATAATGGCGTTCGCGCAATTGGGACCTGGCGGATTGGTGCCGTCCACGGCAACCGATCCAGTGTTTGGGGGGGGGTGCTTCATCGGGGCTTGATTCAGGCCATCGGGATCTGATCGGGGATTCAGACAATCAGGCGCTAGTAATCTATTCCCGGGGCAACGGATCCAGGGGAATGCCTAAGCTGTGTTTGCCCTCCTTCTGTCGCCCTGGAAACCTGAATGGAAGCCCAGCTTTCCGTGATTAGCAGGACTTCCTTCCAACCACGGAGCAGCAACACACTCACCAGTTGGGAGAAGAGACCCAGGGGAGGGAGGGGGAAGGGGGTGTTCTGTAGCCATGGGCACTCCAAACGTTTTTTTCTTTTTAAAAAAACGGGGCTTTGTAGGAGGAATGGCTGTTTTTCTGTCTGTCACTCTCTGTTTTTAACCTGCTTTTAAAACACTGTATTTTGTGGGAAAACCTCATTCACGGCTCTGTGTGTGTGTTTAAAATATGCTTTTGGAAGACTGGCTGCTTGCTTGCTTTTAAAATCGGGTGGGGAGGAATGGAGGATTCTGTCCCTGCTTTTTTTTAAAAGCTGGCTGAAACATGTTGATGGGGTGTCTCTCTCTCTCTATTTGGAGAGGCAGGGATGGGTTAAAAACTCCCCCCCCCTCTGCTCTAAGTGTGTGTGTGTGTGTGAACGTCTCCTCCCTGAGGGGAGGCAGCTTGTCACCAGGTTAAAAACTCCCCCCTGCTCTAAGTGTGTGTGTGTGTGTCTGTGTGTGTGAACGTGCCCTCCCTGGGGGGAGGCAGCTCGTCGCCGGGTTAAAAACTCCCCCCTGCTCTAATTGCGTGTGTGTGTGTGTGTGAACGTCCCCTCCCTGAGGAGAGGTGGCTCATCACCGCCTCCCTGTGCCCGCCAGGCCTGGCGGTTGCCGCCACCATCCACCTTCCCACATAGCTTGTAACAGCGGGGCGCCCCTCCGCTTTGGCCTCCCCAATCCGATCCATGGATCGGAAACGGGAGGTGATCGGTGTGGATCAGTGATTCGGGGTCGTTGCCGGCACCTGTCCCCGATCAGCTTGATTGGTAATTTTTTTTGGATCATGCCCACCTCTACTCATGAAACAGTGAGGAGAAAATAAGCTGAGGAAAGCCTTTACTCCAAATGGGCCGAATGCCCAGAGTATTTGTTTGATAATGCTTGGGGTGCAGAGTGTGCTAGTGGTCCTTTCTGGGTTATGTTACTTTACTTTAATTACTTAGTGTAGCAAAAAGTCTTTGTCTTTGTCCTAGTTTCCCTGACTTATGACACGATTATGTTGACTTTATTCAAAATTCACCTTGCTGTACCCTACATATAATGATAGGGAAATGATGCAGTTTATTTTGGCTGCATCTTAGGCAAATATTTTCATTCTGATAAACTTATTTTGAAGAAAGCAAGAAGAGTTGATTGTAAGTCAGGATGAAGTTTTGTGACAAGTTCCATGCATTGTGAGAACTCTTTGTTTTTTGCCAGTGGATACTTTTGACTACTGCTCCCCTGTTGAATACAATGGGGGTATCATTAATCAAAGTGAGATTCAATGAAGGAAATGAGGTGAGCTGATAAAGTTCTTATGATATCACTTTTCTTTTAACCTACCAAAGCCCAAATACAGTATTTCTGGGGAAAGGAAAATGGCCTGTTTTGAAAAACATTGGAACTTCTCATGCATTTTACAGCTGAATAATAATAATGAACTGAGAATATTGTTGGGCGCCTTTTAAGATTAAAGTGGAAGCACTTGGACAAAAAGACAAAAAGGAATTATGGGATGCTTTGTGTTGGAATATTCCATCAGCAGAAAATGAACAAAGACTATTCCCATTTCATGCCATTTATATTTCAAATTATTCTTGGTGTTTGTTAGCACACCCACCCACCCACATACACATTCCTAATTTAGGTTTACTCTTGCTCCACGGAGTTAGATGGAATGCAAAGCATTTAATGATGCTATTGATTGTGGTAGCCTTTAGTGGTGTGCAAATACATACAGAATGCACGGTTTCATTTTGTTAAAGCAGCATCTGGAATCTGGGAAACTAAGTTTTAACACCACTCTTCCACTAAACTGGGAAACTAAGTTATAACACCACCGTCCTACCAAAAAGCTACCCAGACTCTGGTCCATCTCCACCCCCACCCCCACCCCCATCAGGGCACTTGGATGGTCAATCAAGCAATTAATCAATCAATCAATCTTGATAAAAGCCCTGGAAGACTTCAATCATAGGCTGCAATCCTAAAGACACTTCCTTGAGAATAAGCATTATTGAATAACATGGGACTTATATCTGAGTAGACCTTTTTAGGATTGCTTCCCCCCCTATCCAGCATCTGCCAAAACATTACTGTAAAACAAATTCTCATGTTTAAGTCAAGCCCTGTGTGAGACATTCACCTCCTCTGGCCTTTCAAAAACAATCCTGCCTGCCCACAGCAAAAGGAATACTTATGGAAAAAACAGATCTTGGGGGTGGGGCAATTCAGACAATCATCCTGCCTGCCTGCGCTTGGACAATGGAGTTTTGCAGTGGAATGCTGAACATCAATAGGAAGGATTCAGGTTCACTCCTCATCATGGGAATGAAATAACAAAGCACAAGAAAACATGGCAGTAACAGCAGGATGCAAAAGTAAATAATTTATTGCTACTATCATCATCAATTAGAAAAAGTAAAAAGTAAATATTAAGCAGGATTTTTAAAAAAATGCCGCTGCACTGTGCTAGTTGGAGTGCTCTTCTGTTTGGATGCTGGCCACTACTATCACCCCGCTACCAGTTTGCCACCCGGTTTCCCTGTGTGTGAGCCAATACTTGCCTTCTTCAGAGTCTGTTGTTGTGTGCATGTGTATTGTGCTTAAGAGAAAACTCATTGGATTAATGGTTTAAAGGAAGGGGGGCTATTGGTTGGTGTGGTTTTTAGTTTAGCATGAGGACAGCTGCTCCAGTCAGAGTCTTGTCCCTCCCCAAAGGACAGTGGTAGTGTCTGCAGAGGCTGTGGAGCCACCCTGTACTAGATGGTATTGCAGTCTCCCTGAAGGAGCTTGTGGTGGGGTTCTACTGGAACTGAGCCTACAGCTGGAGGCTTGGGCCTCCTCTGTGACATGTAGCATCTTTTATCAGCTCCAGCTGGGTTGCCAGCGATGACCTTCAAAATGTGTGATTTGACCACACATGCTCTGATCACATCCAACTTAGATGCACTTTACATGGTTTTGCGATGTATTCTACTGCCTTTGAAAATGGTACAGAAACTTCAACTGGTCCAAAATGCAGTGGCCAGTCTATTATCAGCAGTTGGTATAGGGATCATCTCACCCCTGTGCAGAAACCTCTGTGCACTGGTAACACTTCTGTTTCCAGGCACAATTTAAAGTGCTGGTTCTTAGCTTTAAGCCACAAAATGGCTTGAGGCCAGCATACCTGAAGGATTATCCCTTCACATATTATCCAGCCCACAAGATCTGCCTATCATGCCCTGCTCCCTTTGCCCCCACCTTCAGTGGGAAGGAGTGTGGCACTTCACCTTTGGAACAACTTCCCACTGAGGCTTATCTGGTGCCTGCTCTACTTCCTTTTAGGTGTCATACCAAAACATTTTTTGATCCAGGCTTTGTGTTATCTTACCAGCTTTTAAAATGGTCTGCTTTTGTTTTATCGGTAGTTTTTAATGCTGTTCTTTCCAATGGCTTGCTTTTAGTGGCTTATTTTTATATTATAATATTGTTTTAATCGTAAGCAAGACTCTGAAGAGGTGGCTTAGAAATATTCTTTATAAATAAGTGAATGTATGAATGAATGAACGAACAGTCAAGTCATTTCACTTCAATGGCCAGAAATGTCATGTTGATTGGGGAATCTTCACAATCATATATAAACTATTAACCGCCTCTTGGAATTGACTGAATGTGATACCAAATGCCAGTATAAAATAACTATTTGCTGTTGATAAAATAGTCTAAAAAATATTTGGAACTGTATGTGGTCTCTAAGGAATGGGTTAATGTTAGAGTTTCTGATTCGCCAGATTGGTAAATATAACCTGGCAACCTTATTTGACACCCAAGTATTCTCTTATTATGACTATAACAGGTGGTGTACTATCATGATGTTTGGAAGCTGCCCTCCTAATTAGAGATGAGCATGGACCGGGAATCAGTCCGTTGATTTTCACAGACTATGGACCACCAACTTTTAAATGGACCAGCCCGGTTTGCGAACCAGGTTCATGAACCAGGTTATGTCACTTCCGGGGGGACAGGCTCTGCCCCCTTCACACCCAGGCAGCCCAAACTCAAACAGAATCTTCAGCAGCCTCTCCCCCATTGACCCACCAAGTTTGGTCAAGATTGCATTTCAGATGTCTGAGTTACAGGACCCCAAAGTGGCCACCCCAAGGAAACATCCAGTACAGAAAATAGGAGCTGCAAAAGCCAACTGGCTGGCATTGCCTCGAAGCACCCAAAAGTTGTAATGAAAACTTGGGATGGAGTGGGAGAATCTTCCTCTGAGAATGGAAGGTCGGCCCCCACAGGGGAATGATGCTCCATGGCAGGATAATGGGAAAGGCTGGAAGGCCCATTGTAAATTATGGGAAACAAGAATGCCAGTTTACTTGCATGGGCTCCGTTGAAACACATTACAGCAAAAAAAGGGGGGGCAAAGAAAATGTGGAATAGATTTTCAAGAAAGGTCTCTAGGCCCAGATAAACTATACAGGGACTGGAAAGACAGGCCCCACAGTGCAATGACAGCCCCTGGATGAAGCAGAAGTGCTGTGAGACTGGAATGACAGGCCCCTGAGTGGAGTGACAGCCCCTGGGTGTAGCAAAAGCGCTCTGGGACCGGAATGATGCCTCTGAGTAAAAAGATGATCTCTGGGAGTAACAGAAGGCCTCCAGGAGTGGAATGACAAGCCCCTGAGTGGAGTGACGCCCCCTGGGTGTTACAGATGGGCTCTGGGACAGGAATTACAGGCCCCTGAGTGGAGTGAGAGCCCCTGGGTACAGTCATAGGGCTTTGAGACTGGAATGACAGGCTTCTGAGTGGAGTGACAGCACCTAGGTGCAGCCATAGGGCTCTGGGACAGGAATGACAGGTCCCTGAATGGAATGTGGGCCTCTAGGTGTAGCAGAAGGGCTCTGATAGAGGAATGATAGGCCCCTGATTCCAAGGACAGCCTCAAGGTGTTGCAGAAGGGCTGTAGCACTGGAATGACAGGCCCCTGAGTGGAATGATGGACCCTAGGGGTAGGAGAAGGGCTGTGAGATTGGCATGACAGCCCCATGAGTGCAATGACAGCCCCTGGGAGCAGAGATAGTGGAATTAAATACTTTACATTTTAATTATTTCTAGAAGATGTGTAGCTATCACTGAATCAGGTCCATCTGTATATTTATCCTTCTTTTCAGCTCCTGCGTTTATTTACGATTTCATGAGGTTGATATGAGCCACCTCCTCTATTTTCAAGCAAAAATCCTGCCCTTGTCCCCCTTCCTGTTCTCCTTTCCAATTCTGCAGCCTTCCAGACCTTCCTGTTCCCATTACGTGTCACACCCTGCCTGAGTTCCTTGCTCACTTTTGCTCACTGTGCTCACCACTGACCCGAAGCACCCTCCTTAGACTCTCTGTGAAAAATCTCATCTCAAACTCTAGTTTACAAACCGTTAACAAACTGTATTGATGATTTTATCTTGTTTTATGGCATTACCATTTTATCTCTTTATGTATTTAGTTTGTTATTATCCACTCTGATCCCACTTGCAGGGAGAGTGGACTATAAATCCAATAACATTAACAAATAAATAGTTCAGGACTCCTCAACCTTTCGCGCCTGCAGGCCCCTTTGTAATTTTGACACACCAAGGTGGGTGCAGACACAGGTGAGCCAGCCAGGAAAGAATGGCCATAGTGTACCTTCACTCACACAGTGAAGATTCTTCTAATGTGGTTGCTGCTTCTACCAAAGGAATGATTTTTAAAATCCACACAGCTAATCAGTAGCCTTGCTGGGCAAAAGTCCCACCTGGCCCCTCTCTTTCTTAAAACACTTGATGGGTACCTGGAAAATGTTACCTGGTGCTTTAGTGCCCACAAGCACCATGGTCTATTCTGCATGGCACACTTTAAGCTGATGATGCTGAGCATTCACGTCGATTGGTGCTAAAACAGCTTGGGGTAGCATCATTCTGCACTGCACAACCTCAAGGCGAGTGGGTGGCTGCTGATGAATTCAGATGTGTCTGCTTGGAGCCGCATTTTGTGGGGGCTGGAGCTGATGTCAGTTTTTTAAAAAAATCATTTCATAAGTGGGGAAAAACATGTACTTTAAAAGCCTGTTGTACTCTCAATTAATTTTTTTTAGTGAAACTAGGAAAGCGTTAAAATGTTGGTGCTTCATGGATTCGGTTTCGTTTTCTCAGCCATGCCGGACGCTCCTCTCGGCTGGTCCGGGAGGAAACGACCGGGCACCCTGACCAGGCGGCTGATCCGCAAGGATTAGCCCCCAGGACTCCCAGGGAGGGAGCCAGGGTCCGGGACGCTGCGGGAAGAACTCCCCGAAATCAATGCGGGGGGGGAATTGCCCGTTTGTCCCTATGGAGGCCGGCAGACGTGCGCGGTGCCTCGAGTGCCGCCGGGCAACAAGAAACGGCAAATAAAAGAAACAGGCGGAAGCCCGTAAACAAGCGAATCCCTTCTGTTCTACAAGCGTTCGTGAAGGAGAGGTTGATCTGAAGAAGACTCGTTCTTCCCCTTCGCTGAGTTCCAGAATTTTGTTGGCGCCCCCCCCCCCCCAAAATGGCAGCAAAGAAGCAAAGTCCCGCTCTCGGTAAGTCAATCTCGGCTACCTTGAAGGGAGAGTCGCTCGAAGAGTTGGTGCGCAGGGCGGTGGTGGAAGCCATAAAACCCTTTGTTGACAAGCTGAACGAAACTGATCAAAGGGTGGGCTTAATTGAAAGCGAAGTGAAAACCATTAAGGCAGCAGCGGGGGGGGGGCAGAGAAGTCTGCTCTGGAAAGTGCGTCACTTGTGAAGGCTACAAAAAAGGAGCTGAAGCTGGTTGAGAACCAGCTGATCGGGCTACAGATGGAACGAACGCAGACAATTTTGCGTCTCCAAAACGTGAAAGAGGAGGAAAAAGAGGATCTGTGGGAGGTGGTCTCGGAACTATTGGCGATACCCGCGAGGACGACTAAAGAAGAGGTTAAAAGCGCCATTTTGGAGGTCCGTCGGGCTTCTTCAAAATATGCAACAAAGCGACAGTTGCCTCGTGAGATCATTATTGACTTTTCATTTAAAAAGATTCGGGACACCATCCTATATAACTCATACAATGCGGATTTGGACTTTATGGGTTTGAAAGTCAAGATTTTGAAGGACGTTCCATTTCTAGTCCGGAAAAGGCGTTTTAAATATAAAAAGTTTGCAGCTCTTCTGAGGGACCATGGAATAAAGTACAAATGGTTATTCCCGGAAGGAATATGGTTCAGATATAAAGATCAGGCCTATAAGATATTATCAGAAGATCAACTAAAGGATTTTGAGAATAAAAACCCAGAACTCTGCTGCACCGAGAACGAAGAAAAGGAGGAGCCGGAGGGGGGAGAGGAGGAGGAGAGCACCGCAACAGCGGTTGCACAGAGAGAACTGCGTCCGGGACCTAGAAGGGGGAGGAAAGTTTAATCAGAATTTGAAATGTTTATTCTCTGTATGATTAACCACTCCATCATTATCCTATGGAGCTATTTTTGTATTATGACAGTATGAAGGGAAACATTGAAGTGCAGTGTTTAGTGTTTGTAGTTCATTCCCCCCCCTTTTCTTTTTTTCTTTTTCCACCCCCCTTTGTCCCTTCCCTCTCCCCTTTCCTTGTGATAGTCTTGTGTAGTGCTGTGTAGTGTTTTGTAGTTATGAAAAATAAAAAAAAATTATAAAAAAAAAATGTTGGTGCTTCATTCCCTCCCAGCAGCTTTCCTGCTACTTTGGATCAAATGTGTAGCAGGATGGGAGGAAGGGAGGGGAAAAGCCAGCAGCAAACACTGACAGAACTTATTGTCCCTCCAGTGGCTGCTTTCAGGACCAAACAACATGGAGTTCAAGTGATGAAGTCCAGTGTTACATGTCTAATTCAATTCTCATAAAAACGATGAGTAGTAAGTTGCCAGGCTCCAAAATGCTAGGATTGTATTCACAGAATATTCTACCACTGAGAGGGATTGGAGGCAATGAGTGATTTCGGGAGCTTAGTTCTTTCTACTGTTGATATCATAAAAGGCAGCTTAGCAATTAGCAGCTGAAATTAAATTTTAAGTTGCTGCAATAACATGTGTAATGTGTTTCTGTGAAGCTAGCAGAAAAGCAAAAAAAGCCAGCTTGGATTATAGTTTATAGACAGAAATAATTAACCAGACTTACAGCTGAAGGAACCTTCTCATTGATCATTATTAAAAAGTAAGCTTTGTATTAATAGAGGGCAGTTTTACACTTATTAAGATGCTTCCATAGATATTGCAATTCTCTTTTGTATTTGTGGCATAACATCTGAAGCAGCAATATGTGCATCTCCCTAATCCATCAGAGGGGAGTACACATAGTTTTTTAAAAACTGTTATTAATAATGTAAACATTTGTAGTCTGTTTTTTCAGTTTGCAAGAATTCTCGAAGAGAAGAATGACAGCAAGCAAAAGCTTAAAACCATTAAAACAAATATATTGTCGAAGGGTTTCACGGCTGGAGAACGTTGGTTGTTGTAGATATTCTGGGCTGTATGGCCGTGGCCTTGGCATTGTAGTTCTTGTCCTGACGTCAGGAACTACAATGCCAAGACCACGGCCATACAGCCTGGAAAATCTACAACAACCAATTAAAACAAACATGACAATCACTAATAAGTGGAGGAAAGAGGGCCACATGAACACATGCAGTCTTAAAAATTCTTCAATGAAGGCTCCCAAGAAACAGAAAGTTGTAAACACAGCAAGTTGTGCTATTAACAGCATTCTCTTCAAGCAGTGACAATCAACATAAAGAGTTATAGTGCTTCCTGGCACATGTCAGTTCAGACATACAAATTTCTTTTTCAATTATGGGAAATTCCAGAGTCAGCCTGCATGTGTGAAATAATCATCACAAATCAAAACATCATTATTATCACACTGCCTCAGTCAAGGAGCTAGTTCTGCTGTAAGTACTAGTCAAGGGACAAGACTCTGGGTGACATGCATGTATGCATGTGTGAATCTGTGCAACATTGCACATGGGAAGAATGCCTCATGCTCAGAGGTTGGGCAGCTCTATCTAGTGTTTGAAAGCACTTAAGAAGACTATAGATGAATTGAAAGGAGTTTCTGAAATGTTACCTGACTTCATAAGGGCCTGGCAAGGAAATTTCAGTGAGGATATATTGCTCAGATATTCCATTCGGTTTGGACAGAATAATGAAACACTTTTTAAGTTGTGATTTATGAGTCTGGAAAATCGACTCCAGACTTTCAGAAAGCATTGAAACGCCTGTAATCTAGGCCATAGCTGTCAACTTGGGTATGCGTCTCTAACTAGGATGATAAAAGACCCTGATTTTATCTGTGCAGCATGATCCTTTGCAGAGTTAGTCATAACTCTGACAGTGACAGAGCCAGTGTGGTGCAGCAGTTAGAGGACCTGACTGGGACTGTAGCTGGGAGAAGAATTGTGTTTTCCCATAAACAAAATATTATTTGCCTTACATTTTTATCCTCGCAACAACTCAGTGAGTCAGATTAGTCTGAGAGAGAGTGACTGGCTCAATCTCATCCAACAAACTGGACTAGGGTAGGGATATTAATCTAGGTTTCCTCATTCTTAGTCTGACATTCTAATTACACCATGCTGCAATTTGACTGTGGGAAAAATATAATGGTACATATCCTACCTTGGCCTGGAAGAAGTTTCTCTACGCTACACAGCCTCCCACTGGATTTTTCTTGGTGCACTAGTAGGGTACCTGCTGATATTTCTATAACTGAAGCACCACCTTGAAGGCAGGCTGAAGCCAGGATGGGGCTAGTTCCATCCCTAAAAGGACCCCCCACCCCCACCCCCAAAAGATGTTTGAATCTGTGACATTTCTGTTTTAAAAAAGCTTCTTTCTTGCATCAGAAATATTCTTAAAATATCAGTGGCAGCTTATGGTTGCTCAAAGTGGTGGTGCCTAGAAGTACCAGCCATTTCACTTACCCAGTGCTGCTGACCTAATGTTCACAGTTTTTGCTGCTGAATAGATAAACGGACTCCACTGAAAATTCTGGCATTTGAAGTAGGGGTGTGCGCTTCGGTATTTTACCCGAATCAACCCGATCCGGAAAGCTTTGGGATTTCCGAATTGGGGCCAGCAGGGAAAGGGGGAAGGGTGTCCCATTTGGAATGTGGATATCCATGAGATGTTATTTTATTGGTTTTACTTCTTGTATCTTATTTATGATTGTGACCCGCCCTGAGCCTGCTTGCGGGGAGGGAGGGCTAAAAATCCAATAAATAAATATAAATAAATAAATAAGCAAAGCTTCCCGAAGCATTCGTAATGCTTTGGGAAGCTTCAGGTTTAAATGCCCGTTTCCCTGCCACTGTAAGCAGCAGGGAAAGGAGTATTGAAAGCCCTGAATCAGCTGCTCATTGGGGGCTTCCCCAATGAGTGGCTAAGTGCGAGTGCCGCTGTTGGGGCCAGGAAACTCCTCGGCCATGTCAGCGGTGAAGGAGGCAGTGGGGAGGCTGCAGGCTTAAGCCTGCACCTCCCCCCAGCTGGGCACTCCATTTGCACACCGATGTTGGGATTGAGGAGCTCCTCAACCCCGACACCGGTGGATGATTGAACAAGGTGGCAGGGAGGCTGCAGGCTTAAGCCTGCACCTCCCCCTGACCCTGCGCTCCATTCGCCTACCGATGTCGGGGTTGAGGAGCTCCTCAACCCTGACACTGGCAGGTGAAGGAGGCAGTGGGGAAGCTGCAGGCTTAAGCCTGCACATTCCCCCATGGGGCGCTCTGTTCTCCAGCCAGTCGGGGTCAAGGAGCTCCTCGACCCTGACACTGGTGGGCAATCGAACGAGGCAGCAGGGAGGCTGCAGGCTTAAGCCCCGGCCGGGCGCTCTGTTCACTGGATGATGTCGGGGTTGAGGAGCTCCTCCACCCTGACACCGGTGGGCAAACGAACAAGGCAGCAGAGAGGCTGCAGGCTTAAGCCTGCACCTCCCCGCCAGGTGCTCTGCAGCCAAGCAAAGGTAAGTGGGGGGTGGGTGGGGGGGTTGTGTGTTGTGGGGTTTTTAAAGGGCCCTGCTGCTTGTTGGTAGGACAGGGCCCTTTAAATTATCAGCTGGCAGGCAGCAGGGGGGAATCCCCCCGCCGCCTGCCAGCTGATAGGGGGGCTAAGTGGGGGGGGGGGGTTGGGAGTGGGGGTGGGTGGGGGTGCTGGAAAACCCAGCTCCCCGAATCACTTTGGAATGGTCCGAATCTTTATGGAGCATTCCGAAGCAATTCAAATACTTGAATTCGAAGTGGCTTGCCACTTCGGGTTTTGGGTATTTCCGAATGTTTTTCCTGCTTCGGGTAAATCCGAAGCAGGAAATCCAAATATTTCCAGCATGCACACCCCTAAATTGAAGTGGTGTGCTCAGGACCAACCTAACCATATAGGTACCAGATTTTGAGGGATGCCAAAAATCCCATGCTGAACTCCACCTCCTCCTCTGGCCTCCACAGCTATTATCACCCTTGGACTTTCCAGAGGCAGCCACTGGTTCCCTGCAGCTGCACACCCAGTGGGAGCATGGGGAGAGAGAAAGAGGGGTGCTGCCACTGCTGCTGTGCCCACCCATTAACTGAGCCTGCTGAGGTGAGAGGGGCCTCCATAGCCAGCCACCCCCATTGTGCTGTCAAAATTTTGGTACCTGCTGAAGCTGAGTGGTATGCTTACTGCCTAGTGGGGCTGGTGGTGGCATGAGGGACAGAGGAGTGCTGTTCCTGCACCAGCAGAGCCTGTTTGGGGGCCGTGTCCCTCCTTCCTTCCCTGGGGCTCCAGTGGTACAGCTTCTTGTGTGTCTGAAGTGGGGGTAGGTGGGGAAGATTATTACTTAGAGATGTGAAGTCCTGAAAAAAATGGAAATAATAATTTAAAATGTTTTTTCCTCATTTTTCAATGAAAAAAATGGAAATTTGGGTGAGTGCTGAAAAACCTCTTATAAAATCTTTTCTCTTTTAGAATGAGCGAAATGCTTTTAAAACAAGGTGGGCAAGTTGTAGACAGCCCTTAAATCTAAGATGCATTTCTGCACCTAGAGGGATACCTAGTCTTCATGACAGGGCTGGATCGAGGGGGGCAGGGGGGGTAGTCTGCCCCCGGCGCTGCCAAGGAGGGGGTGCTGGGCACAGCTGCCAGCCGCCAGGAGTGCGCGGGCGGCAGCGCAGGCTGCCTCCCAGCCCCCATGCTGCCTTTCGCCTGCGCCACAGGACAGGAGGCGGCCGGCTTGCCACGCGCCCCCTGTCCTGTGGGGCAGGCAAAAGGCAGCATGGGGGGCTGAGAGGCAGGCGAATGGTGCAGGCGGCTTCCCAGGCCCCCGCACTGCCTTCGTCAACTTCACGGTGCACTGGGGCACCCGGCTTGCTGCACGGGTGGCACATTCCACCCTGCATGATGACATCACTGTGCATGCACACGAGGGACTGGACTTTGGTTGCCCTGGGCGTCGGCAACTGTAGATCTGGCCCTGTGAGGGAAGCATGAGGGAAGGGCTTTCTTGTTTCTCAATTGTTGCATGCCTTCTGTTGTGCTTTTGACCTGACTCTTCCCTTGTGGTTGACCTTCTTACGCCACCCTCAAACGGCTTTGACTCATACACCTACAGACTGGATAACAATTGGCTTACTGCTAGGGGCTTTCAGGTTGAGGGAGACCTGGGCCCATTTTTAAGCTCCCCCTCCATTGCTGCTGCTGAGCCCAGTGGCTTCTATCCACCATGACCACCTCCAGGCCCAGCATAACTCCTGGCCTCCACCAGGCCTGACACAACTCCTGGTCTCTCCCATTGCTGGGGTCAGTATGATATGCCTGAAACAGCTAACCCTCTGCGCCCTTCCCAATTAGACACAAAGGGCTGAAGTGGAGTGAGTGGTCTATAGAACTTGAATTGTAATGATAGGAGAGAGAACAAAATACCAAAAATGGTTCCTTTTGGCTCCTCCCTTGAGCAGCAGAATAGGTGTATACTTAATTAGAACATGATTGGTTCACAGTTATGTTGCAGATAGACATTTTAGTACATGTCACCTTCTTTAGTGCAGTCACTAAATGTTACATTTGCACACTATAAGCCATGTAAATGTTACATTTGCACACTATAAGCCATTGTCTGAGAATGTATGTTACCTTTTAAGAATTTATTTCTGCCTGAATTTATCTGGTAAACACTGGCTCAAGGCTCTACTCCTCATGAGTAGCTGAGATGCATCAGCTTGAAGAAAGTAGCTTAATGAACCCAGCCTCACCTGTAGGGGAAAGTCCCTTTATAAGGCTGCAGCCAGTGTGGGCCCAAGTCACAATCGTGGTATTCTGGACCTGGCTGTTGCTGAGCTCTTAGGCTCTGGTTGCCTGAGCCTTGGAGAGTTACAGGCTTTGATTTTGAAATCTGTTACTTGACCAGGGAGTTTGACCTGAGAATCTTTGTTGTTGGCCTTGTTGTTGTCAGACCTTGCCTCCAAACTGGTAAGCAGGACATTTTTCATCCTTCTGTTTCTATTTGTTGCTCTCTGTTATACTCTTAGATTACATTGCTGCTGTTTCTGCTGGTTTGTCATGAAAATATGATTTAGAGCACATTGCACTTAGTGATATTCTAATGAACTTTGTATGTTTTAGAATTTCATTAGGATGTCGCTCCTGAGATTTGTTTCTAAGATCTCTATTCATTGGTCTATCATTTGCAGTGAAAGTGTGATCATAGGTGGTGTGAGCTGATTCTGCTGGCTGGTATGTATGCAGGAGAGAAAAGAACAAAGTATACACTTGTTTCTACATAGAAAGGAAATAAGTGTTCTTTATTATAGGAGCTCCATACCCTGATAGGAAAGGAGAGAGAGAGCCTATCTACTTGCCTAGTCTAAAGATGGGAATGGATGCTAGGACAAATCCTGCATCCGTGGTTCCAAGATGGAGGGAGGAGAAGGAGAGAGAGAGAGTGCCTAGAACAAAGCTGGGAAAAGAAGCCTGAGAAGGAAGATGTCATGAGGAGGAAGAACTGAGAATAGCAAACTACATATCAAAGGGAGAGTCAGAGCAGTAAAGGAAAGTCTTGGTAGTGGCTTGGTTAGGGTGTCAGCAGTCATCTCTGTGGATAGACAGTAGATTATTTTCACGATGCCTTTCTGTTGTAGTTCTTTCACAAGGTGATACTTCATGTCAACGTGCTTGGTATGGTGGTGGATGTATTCTCTGTGAGAACTTGATACAACTTTGTTTGTCTTCATAGATTGTTACAGGTAGTGAGGTCTGTATTCCAAGATATTCTACTAGTCACTTTAGCCATGTTATCTCTTGGCAACATAGTCCAGCTGATAGGTATTCAGCTTCTGTTGAAGACTGAGCAACTCTTTCTCACTTGACCAACTTATCATTGCATTTCCATAGAAGAAAGTATATCCACTGGTAGATAATCTGGTATTCAAGTTTTCTCCATCGTTAATGTCTTTGTACACAAGTAGTTCAGGTTTGCTGGTAGCTGGTAGCTTGAGCTTAAATGCGCTGTACCTTTCAGGTATATGACAAGTCTCTTGACTGCATTCCAGTCTTTGTGAGTTGGTGCTGAAGGTTTTCTGCATAGTAGACCCACTGCAGCACTCATGTCAGGTCTTGTTAGTGTACTGACTTTTCCCCTTTGTTTTCCTTCTTCCTTCGCTTCCTCAAGTTGCTGAAAAGTTTCTTTTTGCAGCATTGGAAGCTATTTCCCCACCTCTTTTTCCTGGCTGGCACAACAGAGTGTCTTCTACTCCCCCAACCCCCTTCTCATGTTTGCTGGGAGACAATGAGAGAGAATTATGTTGCTCTTGAAAAGGAGATACTTTTGTCTGCAGTTACTTTGTTTGCTTGCTTTCTTCCTTTTAGCTGGTTCTCTGGAGAGCTAAAAAGGAGTAGTTTCAGTAAGGATTGTTCCTCTCAAGTTGTTTGAGTCTTAGATAACTTTGAGTCTCCTAGACTATTTTGAGATGCAGCAATGACTGGCAATATTATCTCAAAGCAGGATGATATAACTCATAAGGTTTGCCTTTTTGGAGAGTTAATGATCTCATATTGCCTATTCAAAGCCTTACCACACTGCTGTTATTCAAAGAACAATATACATGAATCGCTGGCATCTTTTTCACCTTAATAATTACTTCAACTGGCCTATTTATGGTACAGATTTCTCATATTTGTTTTACATATTGGGCAATGTCTTGTTAAAAATGTTAGGGTGAGCTTTTGAGCTGCTTCATGTCTGTTGACAGGACCATTTGGGGGGTGCTCAATAGGTTTTCTCCCCCACTGCTGCCTGTCCCTTAGTCTTGTTTTTCTGAGGCAGACCATAGTGGCTGGTGCCAATGGGACTTTTGCAAGTGATAGAAGTATATAGAAAATTTTTATAAGACTTTATAATTAATTATATTCCATAGCAGTGTTGTGGTATTTTTCTTAAAATAAAAAATATTAATTGTCAGTTGCATTTTTTTCCAAGAAAGTAATCTGTATAAAACTGTGCCCCTTTGAAGTCTGTGCCCTAGGTGGCCGCCCAGTTGGTCTAATGGTAGTACCGGCCCTGTCTATAGTTATGGCAAACAGAAATGGGGAAAGGAGATAGCCTTGTCTAGTTCCCCGTGCTAGATGGATATCTGTCGAATGTACATTGTTAGTCCTAACTTAAGCTTTTGGAGAAAGATAAAGAGCATTAATGGCATTTTAGAATTGGTCACCAAAACCCATTTTTTGAAGTAAAAGTTTTAGATCCGGTATTTCCACTTCATGAAATGCCTTCTCTATATCAAAGGCCAGAAGTAATGCAGAGGTTTTGTATGCTTCACAGAAGTTAATTATAGTTAAAGTGTTACTTGTATTGTCAATAAGATTCCTTATTGGCATAAAGCCAGTCTGGTCAAGGTGAATGTAGTTGGTTATTTAAATTTAGACAATCTTTTGGCAAATATGCTTGTAAAGATCTTTTGGTCTTGATTCAGTAAGGGTATTGGTTGGGAAGATTTAGTATTTGTAATATCATTGTCCTTTTTTGGAATAATTACTATTTCAGCCTCTGACCAAGATAGAGGTATGGTACCTCCTATCATAACAGAGTTACATGTGGCAGTTAGTCGAGTTGAAAGTAGGTGAATGTATTTTTTTGTAAAATGTGGCAGGGAATCCATCCCTGCCTGGAGCTTTGTTATTTTTTCAAGGATTTTATGGTGACTCTAACTTCTTGTGTTGTGATTGGTTGGTCCAGATATTGTTTACGTTCTTGAGAGATTTTTTTCAACTTTCCTGTGATGATAAATAATTTAAAATATGATTAGTGTTAGGATTATCTGATGTACAAAGGGTTTGGTAGTATTCATTGGCTATTGTTTCAGAATTAGTTCGCATTTTTCCTTGGGCGCCTTTAGTAGCTTGTATAGAATGTGAGGAGGTTTTTTCCTTTAATTTTCAAGCAAGTAAGTTTATAGATTGGGTGGTCACATCCAATAATTTTGTTTATTATAAAGTAGATGTTCCTGAATTTGAGAAATCTCTAAATTTTCCAGGATTTTTTTTTCTGTTACAAGTATTTTTGTGTTTGTCTTCTAGTTTTCTTATTCCAGATATTGTTTCATTTCTAATGTTTTCTTTTTGCTTTTCATGACAGGAGGCAATGGAGATTAATTTCCCTCTAAGCACCACTTCCATAGCGTCCTACGCATGGATTTGAGGAACGCCACATAGTGTATTTGTTTCTATTGTTTAATTTCTAAAGAGACTTCAGAAGAAATTTGTTTGTTAAATAAAAGTGATTTATTTTGTTTGATATCATTTATTCTCAGTGTACATTCTGTCCAAGCATAGTCAGTCCACAATTTGTCACCAATGCTTGATGTAAGAGTTAAATTAATTATTTAGGAGATAAGAATAGATAAGAATATGTAATGTAAATATGTAATCAATCCTTGTGTATATATTGTGGATAGAAGAGAAGTATGTATAGTCTGTTACCAGCGGGTTTTGAAGATGTCAATAGATAAGAGCCATTAATTGATCTTAGCAGCTTAGTAAGTGTATTGTTAATTTTAATTGCTTTGACACTATAGGCAGTAAAATTTAAAAGGTCATTCAGAGGGGAGTGGTACAAATGTTTACCACTGAAACATTGATTCACCCATGCTGAAAGAAAGCAGAACTGAAAACCAAGGGAATCAAGTGCACTCTGCATGAAGACAGATTGCCAGGTTGTTTTGATCTACAAGCAGCTCTCCACACTGAAAGCAGTGAAAGCAGCCTTTTCAGTAATCATGCTTTGCAGTATTATCCAATATTTTTTTTTAAGTTTGTATATGTACACTCACGCATTATGCAATGCATTTATATTTTGTATCACTTTCATATTTATCAAAATACTTAAGTCCACAGGTCAAGGGATGGTGTCATGGTAATATTAATAACAACAACAACAACTGTGCTTATATGCTGCTCTTCTAGACATATTAGTGCCACACCCAGAGTGGTGAACAAGTTAAGTGTTTTTCTTATCTCCACAATGGAGCTGGGGCTGAGAGGAGTGGCTGAGCCAAGGCCACCTACTGAGCTCATGGCAGTAGTGGGATTTGAACTAGTAGAGTGCTGACTATGGTTTAGAACACATAGTTAGTGATACATATGCATTCTGAATAACTCTGTATGAACTTTACTGTAGTTTTTTTCGTAGTATGTTGTATAACTGGTGCTCCTTTATCTTTGACAGCCAATTAAAAATAGTGAACAGTATCAGATAAATGTTCTGTAATTGTTAGCAGGGACCAAGGATGATCTGGTCATGTAACTTTTCTGGCCATTTATCCTATTCATATCTCTTATCTTGCAGCTGGACATTGTGTCACTTTTGGCTAGGTAGAATGTCACATGATTGAATAGGAATAATTAATTAAATTATGATTGGTTTGATATTTATCTATGTTATCACATGAAAAAGATCTTAGATTTCTGCATAAGATAACATATAAAAATGCTAACCCAAATAGCAGATCAGGGTTTTGGCCAAAAGAAATCTCATGAAGATCTAGGTGGGAAACTTACCCTTGTAATGTGTGCTATGGGAACTTGAATGCATTTCATAGTTAATCTGAGTTAGATTTCGTTAAGAAATGTTAGGAAACTTAATTCTTGTTGTGTTTATCTGTTCTTTTTGTACGTTTTTATTTAAATAAGCATTTATATTTTGATACCTCACTTAATGAAAAAGACTAGCGTTTGTTAATGAAAGAAATCATTAAACTCTTAGGAGGAGTCTCTGTCTCCTGGTTGGGAGAGTGCAACAAAAAGGTCCATCCCATTTATTTTGTACTGACAAAGAGTTTCTCTAAAACAGAGAAACCTGTTTTCAGTTCTCACCTGAAGGTTTCAAGCTGCTCAGGATTTAAGATAAAACCTTCAGCCCATCCGCATCCCCACCAAATATTTTATTTAACACTTTTTACTTAACGTTTAATAGTAATGTTTAATAGTTATGCTTAATATGAATGATTATATAAGCTATACTGTTTGAATTATCTATATACAAATTTGAGTTGGAATGTCAAACTTATTTTTTTGACATTTTTACAATTTTATAACATTACAGCTTTGTACCACAAAAGTTTTAAGTTTTGAATGTAGAAAAGGTTGCCAAAAAATTTTTCTAAAAAAAATCCCCATCCCCATCCTCAGACGATGAAGATGAAGATGGGTCGTGGCTGCACTGCTTCCGGGGGCCCCACCTGCTGGACGCGGGCCGGAGGCCCTCCACTGCTTCAGGAAGGCCTCCCCTAAGGCTCTGTCAGTTTCACCTCTCTGTCTCTGTCTTTTAAAAGTACCCTTTCTGGCTAACATTGCACCTCCTGACACACGTTCTTCATGTTTCCGATGTTTCATGTAGAGAGACTCAGTTAAGAGACAGAGGGTTACACTGAATCCAGCACTGTAGTTAGAAAAGCAAGTTAATCCGGCTGCAAAAAAGGCCTTCTCCCAACTCAGACTTCCTGGACACAGACCAGCATACCTTGAGACAGCCAATTGGGCCACCTGGATTCATGCCACAGTAACATCAAGACTAAACTACTGTAATGCATTCTATTTAGGAGAGTCTAGCTGCTGCAGAACACTGCAACTCATTTACCTGCGGGAGCTAGGCAGAGCACGCATATTACTCCCATTCTGCAATCACTCCACTAGCTACCCATCAGTTACCAGGCTCAGTTCAAGGTTTTGACAATCACATGGCCTCGGCCTCTCATATCTGTAGGACCACCTTTTCCCCTAGGTTCCACCACGGTTCAAATACTGGGGAGACGGAGGGAGAAAGCAGCTACGTCTCTACGGCTGTAAAGCCTGAATGCTTTTGTCCTTTGCATATGTGAGCAGCCTTACTCTTCCACATATGCAGGGCAGGGTGATTCCAAACCTTGCCTTTGGAGCTCTGAATTCCACCATGGCTGCCCTGGGTCTGACCCGCAGTTTGCAAAGCAGTGAGTGAAGATGACCCCATTTGTGCATGTCATCTACTTACATCTTTGTGCCTGTGTGGCGGACAGAGCTGTCTTTGTGATATACATTTCCATATAGCCCAACTACTTGGTTCCAGGTTCCATTGTTAGAAAATATGAATGCTGTGCTGTCACAGGATGGCATTGTCAACAATACCAAAATGCATTGATAAGTACAGAAAGACAAACTGGGATGCAGTCTCCCAATCAGAGGACCACTGTAGAGCATTCATCAGGGCAACCAATAAATAAAAAAAAAAATCAGGGCAACCAATGACTAAAACAGATCATCTTTATGACTTAGGAACAGGGGTGGACAGGGTTGCCAAAATAGCCATAGAAGATGGCTCTTCACTTTTACTGGTCCTATCCCTCTTCCAGCTCCACTGCTTCATCTGATGGAGATCCACCAGCTAATGGGCTAACGTGCAAGTACAAGCCAGCAGCAGCTGCTAGCACCACAGTGAAGCCAAGGACTATTGCTGCCTGTCTCCCTTGGCTCATCCTTGCCTCACCAATGGTCACCTGTGATTGGTGCCTCTGGTCAAGAGTGATCACTGATGGGGAAAGTGAGGCAAAGACAAGCCAAGTGAGGAAGACAGGCAGCAGCTGCAGTGCCAGACTTTTCTGCACCGCTATACCACTACCTGATTCTTGCCTAGGTAGCCTTATTGTCACTCCTGGCTGCCTGGGCACTGACCTGTCTGTGGAGAAGTTGTACCCCAGGCCACTATCCCATGGGAAATTTTCTCCTGGAGGCCATAATGGCAAACCTACTCCTGCTTAGAAGCCCCTTATCTGTTGTATTTTAGAGGATGATATTTGCTGCTCCACCATCTTCAGCCTCCCCAGTTGTATGGCTGCTGACTCCTGCTTGTACCTGGAGATTTGGGAGCGGACTCTGAGGAGGGCATGCCCCTTTGGTGTAAGGCCTGGCTCTGGTCCTGCTTTTCACCCTCCCTTTATCTTGCAACAGCCCGGGGTAAAATCCTGCAACATGGCTAAAACAAAAACTCTGCAGAGCACCCTGAATCCCACTATGTACTTCCTAATCCCTATGTATTTCCTGTACTTTTTAGTCCATTCTCTTTTGGTGTTTAATTTTTTTTTAAACAGCAATGTTGTAGTGCTGGTACCATAAAAACAAACAAAGAAACAGTAGAGGTGTACACTTTGGTTTGACCCTCTCAACTGTGGAATTACAGAGGCCTAGAGCAGATCTGATCCTTGTGAATGGAATATCCAGAAAACCCAGTGTAGTGTGCATGTAAAAAATACCAGAAACTGCACCAAAGCATCAGAGAAAAACTCTGAAGTTTCTTAGAGAACTGAGCTATCTCTAACCAGTAGCCACAGAAGGAAGACAACAGCATCTAGCTGGAACTACATCTAGCCATGTAGATATTATTGTTTAAAAGAGAGTATTTCAATTTATTGTGAATTCAATGTAAAACTGTACTCAGAGTTTAATCACTGTAGTTTGATAATATGATTTATGTAATTTACAATTTAATTTATTTCTACTATTCTAATAAAATCACTTCTTAATTTTAGTTGTGAGGTCTGAGAGAAGGAGTTTACAGTTCATCTTAATGGGGAGGGCCCTATTACAAAAACTGTGACACTCTGCACCAGCTCATTAGTATTAATGTATGCATGGCTTCATTAAATATCCATTTTTCTCCCTTCTTCAGCAAAATGATGCAATCATCTTCTAACATACAGAAGCATTTCCACGCTTCAAATCCTTCTGGGAAAGAAACCTGTGCTGTGCAAATATTGTCAAATGAAATCTGTATTGTCAAATGCTACCAGGATGACCAAACACATCCTTACATATAGAAAATGCCCTGCAGATATTAAAGACATTTCATGAATATGTGAGGTGGATGGTAGTGGAAGTAGCACTAAATGGTGTTGACCCAGAAGCACTCCCCCCGTGCTTCCACCCAGCTTCTGAGGGACACAAAAACACAAGCCCTTCCCAAGGAAAGTAGTGCCATCAGCCCTTTCTGCTTCCACCACCTAGTCAACTGACTAGGCAGCCAGTTGACTGCCTAGTCACCTCAGCCAGCATCATATTCTCCGTTTCAAGGTGGCAGCTTGCTTGCTCAAATTTCCTGTGCAATCCCCTTCCCTTTCATAATTGTCCTACGGTGATCTTGGTTATTGCTATCAGAGATGTCCGTGAAATGTTGTCCAGTCAACGTCATCTAGTGATGGCAAATGGATATGTCCATCAACTGCATGCAAAAAAGTCCAATAATAATTTTAATTATAGATAAGATGACTGCTGAAGATCAAGAAAAAGCTGACCAAGCTCTTACAATATATGCCTCTGGGATACCATATTTGATCACTGAAAATATATAATGGGAGAAAGTATTTTAATTATTAAGACCATCATATCATTTGCCCAGTATATATTCTTTGAGCAAACCTTTTCTAGAATCTAAATATGAAATGTGTAATGCAATCTATGTATGAAAAACTTAACGAAGCATTGCATCTTGTAGTACTTACAGATGGGTGGACAAATGTTTGGGAAGAATGAATAATAAATTTTGTGATAATACCATTTCAGTCAAAGTTATACAAAAGTGTTGAAACAAGAGAGAATAGTCACACTGCAGAATACAGTAATAATAAAACGTGAATTGTAGAAAAAGTTGGGAGTGATAAAGCATTTGCTTTGGTGACTTATAATGCAAATAATATGAAAGCATCATGGGAAATCATAGTAGATAGATTTCCACATACAATTGGATGTATTTCTCATGACCTAAACCTGTTTCTGGGTCCAACAGGCAGAACTTTGAAGATTCTACATCCAATTTCACGGTATCTGAACCAGACCTTATTGCACAGATAAAATCCAGTGTATTTGACAGTCTAAGTATGTCACTGCTTACAACTTGGGAAGAAAGAAAGGTGAAAGCTTGAATTTTTAAAAAATGAGAAAAAATGTGTTGCAAGCCAGTTGTAGCTGTAAACCTCTTGGATCTAAGATTGGAAAAATGCTCCTCTTGCTTCATTTCTCAATGTGAAAGAGGTGGCAAGGCTCAAGCCAGCTTGGCAAAGGGGGGTGGGCAGGACAGCCTCAGTTGTGGGTTATTCAAGGCTCAGAGCTTTGAAATAGCTTTAAAACTTTGTTTCAAAGTTTTGCATTGCCCAGCTTGTGAAAGCAAAAGCATGAAAAGTTCTAAATGTTTCCATAAATTGATGGCCTAGTGCAAACAGGTTACAACTCAAAAATTATGTTAGGATTAACAGAATCCTAACGTATCACGTATGATTGGAGAAAGGTGTCTAGTGGAGTACTGCAGGGCTCAGTTCTGGGCCAAGTGCTTTTCAATACTTTTATAAAAATTTTATAAATATTTTTATAAATGAGCTGGATGAGGGTATGAAGTGATTTCTCATTAAATCTGCAGATGACAACAAACTGGGAGGAGTAGCAAATACCCTTGAAGACAGAGATAGAATTCAACGAGATCTGAACACACTGGAAAGATGGGCAGATTTGGAGAAGGTTGAGAGGAGACTTGATTGATCTCTTTAAATATTTAAAAGGCTGTCACTTAGGGGAGCAAAAGGAGCTGTTCCTGTTGGCCACAGAGGATAGAACTCAAAACAATCAGTTACACTACAGGAGGGAAGGTGGACATTAGGAAAAACTTCTTCATATTAAAAGTAATCCAGCAGTGGAATCAGCTGCCAAGGGATGGTTCCCCCTCATTGGCAGTCTTCAAGGGGCTGCTGGATGAGTACTTGTCAGGGATGATTTGGGCTGTTTGTGCATTGGGCAGGTGGCTGGACTAGATGCTCTGTAAGGCTCCTTCCAACTCTATGATTCTATGAGTAAGCTGTATTGCATAATATGGGACTTACTTCTAAGTAGATCAGCTTAGGCTTGCTTTCTATGTCCATGTCTGGCAATGGTTCTTCAGGGCTCAGTTGTCTCAGTCTTGCAGCACCTGCTAACTGAAGATGTTTGGAACAAATCTTGGGTCCTTCTACATGCAAAGCATATGCTTTACTATTGAGCCATGAGACCCACTGAAAGCATTTTCTCCTTATAGGAGCTTTGTTCTCCCAGCAGGACTTGAATCCTTGTCTGAGAAGGTTTTCAGGAACACTTCCTCTCTCTCTATCTTTTTTATTTGTTTTAGTTCCATCTTTTTCTGATAACAAAATTAATCAAAAGTCTTACAGTCTTTGGATACGGAGAAAGCTTTTGACAACGTTAACTGGAAGTTCATGGTAGAACAAAGGAGATGAAATATGGAGCCAAATTTGTAAATATGATTCAAATGATATATACAGAACAAAAGGCAAAAATACGTGTGAATGGGGACTTAACAGTATAAAAATAGAAAAAGGAACAAGACAGGGATGCCCTCTATCACCACTTTTATTCATCTTGACATTGGAAGTGCTAAACAAAGAAAGTAGAAAGATGGAAGCAATAAAAGGAACAAAAGTAAAAGGAGAAGAATATAAGATACAAGCATTTGCGGATGACCTGATATGCATTTTGGAAGAACCTACAGAAGCAATAGATCCCTTGATGGAGAAACTAAGAAGATTTGGTAAAATGGCAGGAATGAGACTTAATTACCAAAAAACAAAAATAATTACCAAGAATATGACAAAAATACAAATCAAGAAGCTAATGGAGAAATCCGGTTTTCAATGGGGAAAAAAAGTGAAATATTTAGGAATTCACATAACTATTAGGGTTTCCTCCTTAATGGAAGATAACTATCAGAAATTGCTAAAAGAAGTTAAGGAAGATCTGAATAAATGGAAAGACATGCATACATCTCTCTTGGGCCAAATAGCTACAATCAAAATGAACATACTACCAAAACTCATGTTCCTATTTCAGACTATTCCAATGATAAGAAAGCAATCATATTTTCAAGAATTAAATAAAATAACTTCCACATTCGTATGGCAAGGCAAAAGACCAAGAATAAGATTCAAAATCCTACAGAACTCCAAAGAGAAAGCAGGAGGTGACTTACCTGACTGGGAGTTATACTACAAGGCCTTTACGTTGGTATGGATAAAGGAATGGATCTTATTGCGCAATCCAAGGCTTTTAAAATTAGAAGGGCATGACCTTAAAATGGGATGGCATGCCTATCTCTGGTACCAAAAAAAAGATACACATAAATATTTTAAGGATTACATAATAAGAAAATCTCTGATGAATGTCTGGGAGAAAATAAAACCCCAAATATATACCAAAACACCAAGATGGATATCGCCAGTGGAAGCATTCACTTAACCAAATTTACTAAGGTGAGAGAATATGTACACCTATGAACAGCTATTGGGGGAGAATGGTAAGCTAAAGTCAACAGAAGAACTAAAAGAACAGAACATAGAGACAGGATGGTGGCTAAGAGTGCAAACAGAATCCAGATTTGCTAAAGACAAAACTCAGGGATTCTACATGGAATGATGCCCTTTTGATAAGCTGCTGTTGGAGACAGACGGAAAAATGATAGGAAAATTATATGCCTTCATGAAACAATTGAAGACAGAAGAGGAGGCCTTAAAAGTTCATATGGCAAAGGTGGAACAAAATCTGGGGCATGGCATAGATCTGCAGCAATGGCTACAGTCATGGAGAGTAAACATCAAAAAAATCAACCACCTTTAAAGAAAACCTATATAAAATGTTCTATTGGTGGTATGTGACACCAGAAAAATTAGCAAAGATGTACAATGAAGTACCCAATAAATGCAGGAAGTGTACAGAGAAAGTGGGCACCTTTTTCCATATATGGTGGCTATTTAAAAAAGTGAAGAGATACTAGAAAGGGATACATGAGTTGTTGCAATAGGTGCTAGAAACAAATATACCCTTTAAACCGGAAATGCTCCTACTAAATATAATACCGGAGAAGTTAAATAGGGAAAATAGATATTTGATAATACATATAATAACAGCAGCAAGAATAGTATATGCCAGATACTGGAAAAACACAGATATACCAACAAAAGAAGAATTGATTGAGAAAATCTTAGAGACGGCAGAAATGGACACACTGATAGAATTAATAAAAGAAAAAAATGGACATGATGGAAAACAAAAATGGACCCCATTTTATAGATGGGTTAAACGGAAGTATAAAATAGAGACACAACTATATGTTAGCAGAATACAATCAAATGAATGAGCAGAGTAAAGAAGTACTAGAATTAAAGAATGCAGACTTACAGTGATAATAATGTAGTGAAAATAGTATAATTATGATGGAATTGTAGAGATGAAATGAAATGTATGACTTATAACATGTATACAAACGCTTCCTCTCAAGAGAGTTTTGGTGGCTGCTGCTGTGTAATGGATAGCATCCTAGGAAATAAATTTACTTAATGGCATTATTGTAAACTTATTAAAAAGTTTCCTTTAAAAAGTAGATAAAATGTGCATTTTCATCAGAGGAAGACAACTTCTGTGCTCTCCAAAATTTAATTTGAAATAGCTTCTTAAATCATTTACCGTGCAATTCTACAGAAAGTTATACCCTTCTGAATCTATTAAAGTTAATGAGTCTAGAAGTGTGCAATTCTGCTTAGAATTGTGCTGCTAATTGTGGAAAGTTGGTGTGTGTGTTCAGGTTTCTTTCCTAGGTTTGACTGAATGGGTAAAATTCATGTACAACAGATAGAAGGTTAATTATGTCTCATTCTTCGCTCCCTGTCTGTACTGGTGATCTGTTGTGAGGATAAATGACACCAGGAAACAATTGTTAGCTACATAGTGCATCTATACATGGCTGATGCTTAGAGTACCAGTATGGTGTAGTGAATAAAATGCCTGTACTGGATTGGGAAAAACTTGATTAAAATACTTTTTCTTAATGAAAGGCACTGTGTAGCTTTGGGCAAGTGTTTGTCTTTCAGTATAGCATAGCTTACAGGGTTGTGGTGGATGGGATAACCCTGAGGGTGTCACCCTGAGCTCCTTGATATCAAGTGCAGCAGAACATAAATTGAGCATGCTGGGAAACAGGTGGTACCAGTGAGCCAAGCCAATGTCAGTCTATTGTCGGGCATACAATTGCCATATTTCCTCAGTCTGGGTGCCTGGTTGTAGAGCGAGGCCACTGGCCCTCTCCACTAGTAGACTCACTTTATCCTTTCTTCTGCCTACCACTTAGCTGACCTTGCAAATCTGCTGAGGTACTTACCAGCCATGGGCTCTGAGCACCTGATCTTTGATGGAAGAATGGAATACATGCAAAAGACATTGCCACAAAGGGAACCATAAAGACCAATAGAAGTGCTCTGTGACTGAAGCTTTCAAATTTTGACAGAAAAGAAAGAATCATTTGGAAAGTGAGAAGCAGAATGAAATAGCATGATAAATGGAAATTTTTGAACATATGGATACTTCTGTGGTAGGGTAAGTGTATCTGCTAGAAAGTCACACTTTTCCTCATTTATTTTATTAAACACTTCTAGGACTCCGTGACCACTTTTGAAAGTCTCCTCTCAGTTCTGCAAGTGTTGAAACATTGTTAGCAATGGATTGCACACACAGAATCTAACTAGTGTCACATTCTTGACTGGGATCATATAAATTAGCATCACGTACTGCTTGACTAGTGACTTCCTGTTAAAGTGACACATGGGGTTCTATTTACACTGGAGAAGGAACAGTTTCAGGGTGGGCCAAAAACTGGAGCAAATGTATTACGTGCTGATGGATAGTGTAAGGTGGACAATAATTATGATTTACGCACACATTCTTTTTTTATTCCTTAAAAGGAAATCCCAGTTGCCAAATATGTTAATGGTGTATGTAATGGTGTGTTAACGGACACCATTACAACGTTGAACAAAATTAAACCCTTTGCCAAGACAAACCTTTTCAAGAGTACATTTTATGGATCAGCAGACTTTGCAAATGCTTCACGAAGTGGAACCATAGTGTGAGAAACAGGCCCTGGAAACAGCTAGCTGTTGTCTAACCACAAGCCAAACATATCTGTTCGTAATTAACTCTGCATAGACATAGGTACTCTCTTCACTTTCCTCATCTCATATATAATGGCAGTAATGTATATTATTTAATTACTCTTTAGACTGTGATTTTTTAAAACAGTCACTAGGATTGTATGAATATAAATATACATGAATAAGAGGCATGTTAGTATGTAAGAAAAAGTAATGCTCAACTGGGAGAAACCAGCATGGAGGGTTGGACGGAATGCTTAAAAGTATTGTTTGATATTAATTATCTGTACAGCTTGCTGACAATAGATGAATGGGGTATTGGCACCAACAGATTGTTGCAATCAGAAGGATGAAGGGTTTTCTGCTTTTTTAAAAAGGTATGAAGTTAATCAACATGGAAAGGTTTTCTGGCATTTTTGAGAGAATAGCTGTGTGCCAAGATTCAGCAAGAAATGATAAGTGAAGTGTACTGTATCTTAAAAAACTAAAATAGTGAGGTGAATTTGAGGTTGAGAGAAAATGTGATATAGAAGGCTTAGAGGAAATGAAGTGTGAGTATGAAAATTGAAATGAAATAAAATGAGCAAATTCCCAGCAATGTTTGTGATTAGGAAGTGTTCTTACAATAAGAAAAAAGATCAACTACAAATATTCCAGGGCTGGTGTGCACACACCACATTTAATTCCCCCACCTACATAAAGAGCACCTATATCTTTTGTGTAAGAAATTATCTTTAAATAATTTGGGTTGAATACTATTTAGCACCATTGGAAGGCACTTTTAAAGGATATTTTCCCAATTTCCCCTTCTCCCTTCACCCCCCTGTGCACCTTGACAATGCCTCTAATCTGTTGTGTTGATCTTCATCCAACAAGATCCCTTGGATTGTTTTTTTTTTAGGGCTTATAGGTGCCTGCTGAAGGGAGGCAGGAAAAATCTGATTTCACCAGCGCCTCCTGTTTATGGATCCATAGGATCCAACCTGTTGCTCTTTTGCAATGTAATCTTAAATATATCCAGGACTCAGAGTATGTCTTTGAATCTTGGTGAGAATCTTGCTGATATCTTCTTCATATCTCTCTGTCCCTATGCACTGCACCACACTCAACAAAGCATCTATTGTATGCAGTTTAAGACTGCTGCCTTATCCTACTGTAGCCTGAGCCTCATCTGCCAAATTAAGTAGACGTTTCACTGATCCTTGTTCCTTGTTCCACACTGATCAAGTCCCGTTTCCAATCCGGGATCGGGGATCGGGGAGGCCAAAGCAGAGGGGCGCCCTCCCCCACACACTTAGAGCAGAGGGGGAAAAAAGTTTTTAACCCTGCAACGAGCTGCCTCCCCTCAGGGAGGGGACGTTTTCACACACACACACACTTAGAGCAGAGGGGGGAAAAGTTTTTAACCCGGTGACGAGGCGCCTCCCCTCAGGGAGGGGACATTTTCACACACACACACACACACTTAAAGCAGAGGGGGGGAAAAAGTTTTTAACCCGTCCCTGCCTCTCCAAATAGAGAGAGAGAGACGCCACGTCAACATGTTTCAGCCAGCTTTTTTAAAAAAGCAGGGATAGAATCCTCCATTCCTCCCCACCCGATTTTAAAAGCAAGCAGCCAGTCTTCCAAAAGCATATTTTAAACAGGAAGAAAGTAAAACCAGGATCCACACGGATCCTCGCGGATCCTATGGTTTTTTAAATAGGAAAAACACAAATGAAACATCAAATCACATATCACAGCCAGGTCCACAGACTGAAATATAAAAAACACAGATCCAAAAATATTTGGCGCTGCCACGGTGAACAAACATGAATCTGAGACATGGATCCTCATGAATTCATATGATTTTCACATTGAAACAAAACAAAAAGGCTGTCATATTTTAGATCCTTTGGTCCTGTTTGTGGCATTGGACATGATCTGGGACAGTATACTGGATTTTGGGTGGCCCCATGTAAAAATCAAGAGGATCTATGAGGATCTGTGCTTTTGAACCATGTTTTTGCACCGTGGCGCTGCCACAAAGCGGTGGATGAATGATTTTTTTGGTCCCATTTGTGGATATGGACATGATCTGGTATTGTATGGTTGATTTTGGGTGGCCTCATGTAAAAATCACGAGGATCCATGAGGATCCATGGTTTTAGACCATGTTTTTGCACCATGGGAGTGCCACGAAGTGGTGGATAACTAATTTTGTTTTGACCCTTTTGTGGCAATGGACATGATCTGGGATTGTATGGTGGATTTTGGGTGGTCCCATGTAAAAACCTAGAGGATCCATGCGGATCCGTGCTTTTGAACCATATTTTTTGCACCGTGGCAGTTCCATGAAGTAGTGGATGGCTGAATTTTTTGGTGCCATTTGTGGCAACAGACATGGTCTGTGATTGTGTGGTGGATTTTGAGTGGCACCACTTAAAAATCAAGAGGATCCATGCGGATCTGTGCTTTTTTAGCATGTTTTTGTGCCGTGGCAGCGCCACGGATTAGTGGATGCATGATTGTTTTGTTGCTGTCTGTAGACTAGGATATGACAGCCTTTTTGTTTGTTTCAATATAAAAATCATATGAATTCATGAGGATCTGTTTAAAATAATCTGGATACAGCTTTTACCTACTCCCTTTTAAACACACACACAGCCGTGAATGAGGTTTTCCCACCAAATACAGTGTTTTAAAAGCAGGTTAAAAACAGAGAGTGACAGACAGAAAAACAGCCATTCCTCCTATAAAGCCCCGTATTTTAAAAAAGCAAAAAATGTTTGGTGTGCCCATGGCTACAGAACACCCCCTTCCCCCTCCCTCCCCTGGCTGTCTTCTCCCAACTGGTGAGTGCGTTGCTGCTCCGTGGAAGGAAGACCTGCTGATCAAGGAAAGCTGGGCTGCCATTCGGGTTTCCAGGGCGACAGAAGGAGGGGAAACACAGCTCAGGCATTCCCCTGGCTCCGTTGCCAGGGCAATAGATTGCTGGCGCCACAGTGTCTGGATCACGATTAGATACCGATCGATCCGATCAAGCCCTGAACAAGCGCCCCCTGACTGCTGGATCAGTAGCCGTGGACAGCACCAATCAGCCGGGTCCCGATGGCGCGAACGCCATTATCGGGGGTATTTTCCTATCATAATGCCGATTGTGCCCATCTCTACTTGTGACTTTGCTCTTTGCCTTTCTTTTAAAGAGATATCTGAGCCTGATGCTCTTACTTGAGTAAAGAACATGCCATGCTATATGAGCCACAGTCTATGCCAAGAGGTACCCCATCTGCCAGGGTATGACATCCATCTGTTATAAGAGGCAACATTCTAATTTTGACCCACAGCATTTGAATTGTTCTTAATTGTGAACAGTGAGGCAGCAGGTTACTTTTCTCTACTCTGGTGCTCACTGGTAGACATAAAACTACATGCACCATCATATTGAGCACTGCTAGTCCTCCTAACTTAAATATACAAGTACGCCATTAGTACTTAAACACAGAACATCAATAGCCTAGCTGTTTTATGTGGCATTTTTAATTAAGCAGGAATGATTAAAACCTCTCTCTCTTTGTTTGTGTCACCCTAATCTTGTACCAGTAGTTTTTTGCATCACAGAAAAACATCTCAATGTGATCAGAATAAATTTACACCACCCAATTACCATGAGCAAAGGTAGAGGATGACCAATGGAAGAATGCTAGTTGATTTTTTTCATTAAAAATTTTATATAAAAGAAATAATCTAACAAAAAAGACAACTACACAAAAAATAACAAAACAAGAATGACAACTAACAAAAAAACAGACAAAAAAGAAACTCTGTAAGCTAAAAAGAGGCTTCTGATTTTCTCTGCAACAAATATAAGTACAATCATCAAATTTGCTCTTACACTATGCTACAAAGAAAAGCCTCTTTTTCTAATGTCCAAATTTCTTATTCCTCAAGCCACTAGCCCCGAACTTACTGGGGCTGGAGTTTGCTGGCTGCAGGTGCAGGTGAGGGCAGGACAGCTTCCTTCTCCTCAGCTGGCTTCTTCAATGCGGCTCCCGTGGCTGTATGAGGGAGCCACAGGGTTTGAAAAACCCAGCCAATCAGAGCAGGCCAGCTGGGCAAAGGTCTGTCGGAGGGCTCAGAACAGTGATCCCTCCCACCCGCCATTTCTTTATAGTTTAGCTACAGGTCTTGTTCCTAAGGTTTTTACATTTGGTGTTTTGTTTTTCACAAAAGGTTTTAGCTTGTTATGGTAAATTTTTATTTATCGTCACAACTTTGGAGTGATAGAGGGTTTTCAACTTAGAACACAGGGGTTTCCCCCCCCCCCCATTCGGAATGAAGAGACAGACACAAGGCTTGGGTATAAATTTGGTCAATTTATTGACCAACATTAAACTTAATAATGGCAAGGGCATCACTAGCGGTGCAGGTCAGGACCAAGGGATCACCCCAGACCTTCTCCCCGACCTGGCTTGGTGAGTCACCCCTGCCCCAGGTGCGAGCCATCCATGCGAATGGCTGTAACCCAGCCGGCCAGGCAAATGGTTCCCCCCTTAAAGCTCCATACACCCCAGCCGTGAAGCCCGAGGGAAGGACTTGTACAGGGAGTCCCACAGGCAGTCTGCCCTCTCAGCTGGTAGCCATACAGCCCACCAGCTGATCCCTGACAGACCCCCATTCCCCACCAATGAGGAGGTGCCACCGGGTGCTCACCGGCCCACTCTGTCTACCCAAATCTAACCTGCCAGGGACCTAAGTTAGAGATCCACCACTCCAAATACCCCTCCTACAAGACAGTACAAGGTAGGCAAAAAAATACCTCTTCTCTGTCAATTTGGGAAAAGGAGAAAAAATTCCTACCTGGCCCTGGTAACCAGCAACCAGTTAATCCTGTACTGCCATAGGGTGTGGTGGGTGGGCCGAGCTTTCAAAGCTGACTGAGCCCTACAGAGGCGGAGCCATCCTTTATAGGGCCAGGCCCCACCTCCCAAAGCCTGAATGCCCAGTAATGTAAAGCTGTCTCTCCCTCCATGCAGTGAGGCAAAAAGTGGCCCCCAGCCTAAGCATGTTTCACATGCAGCCAGGTGTGCCATCATATTTTGGGTTGCCTCTTCACTGTAATGTTACCTGGTCACAATTTTGGGCTGGTGGTTTTGGCACTGGGCATAGATCCCCTTTGGGGGGAAACAGGGCCTGCGTGCACAGATTACCCTGAGATGGGCATCCCCAATCGGGATCTTGGACCAGGCATGGGCAGCGGCAAGCACAGCTTGGGGCTGCCAGAGCATGCCTGCTTTCAGGTATGGGGGAACCACATAGAGGCTGCAGCCCATTGTGGATCCCACTAGTTCTCATCCCATGGTTCCCTTTTCAGCGGGTGGGCTGAAAGGGTGAGGGGTCATCAGATGGCAGGTGGGCCAGCTAATGCAGGGACCCGTGCCCTGCACTGAGCCAAGACTCCTATCACTGTAAGCAATAAAGTTGTGGCCTCCTTTTCTCCAGGCAAGGTTTCATGTGTATT
Organism: Eublepharis macularius; assembly: GCF_028583425.1. Taxonomy (NCBI): domain Eukaryota; kingdom Metazoa; phylum Chordata; class Lepidosauria; order Squamata; family Eublepharidae; genus Eublepharis; species Eublepharis macularius. Next base: position 83,569,112 of record NC_072794.1, on the reverse strand, counting down.
TGTTGCCTGCCCAAGCACTCTTAGCCTTTGAGCTGTTCCCACAAACTCACAAATAATCAAATCATTATTTATTTCATGCAAAAACTCTATAAGGAATTTCCAGTCAACAACATATGAACTTGTTGTCCTTTCTCTAATTAATGAAGTAAATTTTGCCATTGTTGCAAATTCCAACAACTTTACCAACCATTCCTCTGTTGTAGGCAACATTGGAGTCTTTCAGTTTTGCACGTATAATAATCTTGCTGCCATTGTCATATGTGAAAACAAAGTTCCATGACTTTTTTCCAGCTGAGTGTCCATCAATCCCCAAAGGAAATCCTTTGGTTTCAATTGTATATTAGTCTTTTAAAATCTTCTGGATTAATAGTTATATTTGTATCCAAAACCATTTTGCTTTCTTACATGTCTACCATGTATGGTAAAATGTTCCTTCGTGTTGTTCACATTTCCAGCATAGACTCAAAACACTCTTGTATGTTCTGGCCAGTTTCTCAGGAGTCATATACCAATGATACATCATCTTATAAAAATTCTCTTTAAGACTAGAGCTTAATGTAAATTTCCACCCTTTTAACCACATATTTTTCCATTGTTCCATTAATATGTCATATCCAAAATTTTAACCAATTTAATAATAGATTCTTTCATTTGCTCTTCCTCTGTCTCAAATCTGGGTACCTTTTTTAGTTTAATCTTTTTTATGGCTTCTACCACGTTTCTTCTTCTTATAGATATATTCATTATTTGTTTTTGTTGTTCTGTAATCATGGGTAAACTTTGCTTTCTAATATATTAATCTATTTTTCCCATTAGTATATCACAACTCTTATATAGATTGGAATAATATTGATGAATTGCTTTTTATATAGCCACAGTATCTGTTAATACAATATCTCCCTCTTATATTTTCAGTATCATTTTCTTTTCTCTCTCCTTTCACAGTTGATAAGCCAACCATTTCCCTGGTCCAAATTCAAACGTTCTTCATTTTACATAGTTCAATTTTAATTACATTTATCGTATTGTTAACACTGATAACTGTTGTAAAATTCCATTTCTCATTAAAAAAAATCACCACCTCAGGGTATCCCATCGTAAAATAATCTTTTTCTATCTTAATTTTTCAGTCAAAAAAGCAATCTTTTCTCTTACATAAAATTTTGATAGGAATTTCTTTCAAAACAATTATATCTGTGTTGTCCATTTTAAATTTCATATTGAAGTGTTGTTAAAGAACCTGCTTCTTTACATTCCTTCTCACAAAGTGAACCAGTGTATTCCTTGGGATGTTTCTTATTTTGGCAAACCTAGAATTCATTCTATATTCTTTGTCAATTTCTGATTCCCTAGCTTCCTATTCACAATCTGGGATAGCTCTAAGTCTCAACCAAAACTCCTTTTCTCTCAATTCCAATAAGGCCAAATTGTCTAGTTTGTCTAAAACATTTCTTTTATAACCCTAACCATAAGCTCACAGACATTTTGTTTTGGGTCATATTTAAATGTAATAAACAGGATGAGAGAGCTCTGTGGAAAAAAGAGGCAAAATGGATCTTGAAGCTGAATACTCTGCACCCTAATGCATTGAATGAGAACTTACAGGCCAGTGCTGAATGGGAGAGGGGATCTGAGGGGGGCAAGGTGACAACAGATAACAGTGATGGAGTTAAAAGAAGCCACTATTAATATTACAGCTCATGAAACTGCATAGGGTACTGATACGAGCATTGGCTGACCTGCTTGCTAGCTGATGACCCCCACACACCCCTCAGACCCCTGCTGAGGGGGGAACCATTGGATAACAGATAGTGAGATACCATGTGGGTGTACACCTCTATGTGGCTCCCCTGCCCCCTGGGAGTAAGGTGGATCTGATGGCCCCCAACTGGCACCTGCCATGCCTCACTCCCCAGACCTCTTAAGAGGATCTCCATAATAGGAAAAACTGAGCTCACAGGCCCTGTTTTCCCCCAAATGGATTGGTGCCCAGTGCCCAAACTGCCTACTCCCTACGAAGTTGTGATGAAAAGGAGGACTGGGAGGGATGCCAGTCATGATCCAAATGCTGAGGGTCAGGGTCCAGCTCCCCCAACAAGGGTTGGCCATGGATCTGTGTGGGACCATGCTTCCCAGGTCTTCCATACTTCCCTGCTCCTGACATGGCAGCTGCCATGCACCCCTCCTCTCCCCTTCCACGCGCAGCCCGCAAACCCAGACCTCCAGTTGAGTCGGGGGGCAGTGTATTTCCTGGCAAACATTCTTGTGTATAAGATCTGAGGCAAGTCCAGTCAGCTCACGCTGCCGTAGTGCACATTCGGGAAAGATACATATGGGAATTTGGAAGGTCAGTAGGGTTTTACAATGTTTATTCTAAAACTACCTAAATGAAACATTTTGTGATTATGAAATATGTAGTGTATGTGAATGTCGGTTCAGATATCCGGATACTAAGTATGTATTATGAATTGCATTTTGTACATGCTCTGTGTAATTGTTGTGTTTTAATATGTTTTATTGGTTTTAAGATAATGCACTAATTGTCAATTTATGGTTTTTTTACTAATAGATCCCCTGACAAAGCTGTATGTGAAATGCATTGGAGTCATACTATTCTTCCATTTGCATCCTTGCTGTTTTTTCTTCATTTTACCTTTGTGTGGCCCCCCTTCTTCTTCACTTATTCTCTAGGACCACAACCTTTTCATTAATTTGACTTACTACTCCAGACATTTGCTTTATGGAATTTTCCATTTTCTTAACTTCACCTGTCATTTCATTCTTTACTTTTAAAATCCTTTCATACACTCCTTTTTCAAAAGCTTCCATTCCTTGCCCCCCCCCAGACCATCCATCTTATGCCTGATTTGTTCAAACCATTTCTGAATCAAATGCAGTGAGGCCATTTTTTTCTGCAGGTAAATCGATCCTCTCCTACCTAGATTTTTCCTAGTATCATCATATAGGGGCCAGAGGCAAATCTACAGGCTTAGTCACTTACAGTTCAGATAGTTTCATTTTTCACTTTCTACAGCTTTGAGGCTCATCACCATAACAATGAGTCTCAGCCTGACAGTTTGTCAACTTTTTTTGTCTTAACTTTTTTTGTGTAAAATTCTCCAATTAATGACAGCCCTTTAAGATAAACAAAGAATAATCCCATGGAAGTCTGAGCTTTTTGGTTGGCGACTTTATCACAGACACACTTTCATCAAAATAAAAATAAGAGATTAAAAATATAATTGTCCCCTTTTTTGTTTCAAAACTTTCTTTTATTACCTCTTTATTAAGCTTTTTGCCCGAAGTTCTTGTCCATAAATCATTCAGATTTTTATAATCCCAGAGAAAGGGATTGTCTCACTAAAAGAAATCATGTCTTTGTCTTGGAGAAAATCTCTTTGTACATAAAGTAATTATTCCCATAAATCTTTAAGAAATGAGGCTGGTTGAGCTTAATGTCTTTTTTATGGTTTCATCACAGCTATGAGCATAATGGAATCCCTGGACTCCCAGGTCGCTCAACTCAAGAGTTAATTGCAAAAACCTCCACTTCTGCAATAAAAGTCATGGAGAACAGCCTTAATGAATGCACATGGGTTATCTCACAATGTATCCTTTGATCCAGGAAGATTTCACCGGCTGGAATCACTCTGCTGCTGGCTTTTTAACAGTGATGTTTCTCCATGGTTTTTGGAGATGTCAGCCCGCCATGATCCCTCAGAGGAAGCCACTAATTGTTTTTTTCATTTCATTTCTCATTCCATTTTCTTGTTGAGGTTCAAGATGAATTACAGAACAATAAAACTATGCAATAAAGAATTATAAAACAATGCTCTAAAACTAGATTTCACAATTAGAGGATAACAAAACAAAAACAGAATAATACATCTAATAATCGATGCACTGTGCCTCTACCTGTGGATAGGCAATCATTATGGCAGCTGACCTTTCAGTCACAGTGGCAATGGGAGAAGAAGACTGAGATTTGGGCCAAATTGGTCTGGAATGGACTGCTGCCAGTTGAGGGAACCCTCCCCCACCCAGCAGTGGTTTGATCCTGACTGTTTCGGGCCTGAATGGGGCCAAAATGGGCCCAAACTGGATGAAACAAGCTTGAAATGGCCTGGATTGTGCCTAAATAGGCCTCAAATGGGCTGCTGCTGGGTGAGGGAACCCTCCCTCGCCTGGCAGCTGCTCAATTGTGGCTGTTTTGGGCCCAAATTGGGCCGCAACATGCCCAAAACGGCCAGAATGGGCCTAAAATGGCCTGGTTTGGGCCTGAATCAGCGTGGAATGGGCTGCTGTCACATGGGGATGGGCTACTGCCTCCCCCACCCAGCAGCAGCCCTATCCTGGCTGTTTCAGGCCCAAATTGGGCCAAATGGGCCCCAAACAGCCAGGATCGGGCCAAAATTGGCCTGGAACAGGCCACTGCCAGGCAAGGGAACTCTCCCCCACCCAACAGCACCCTGTTCCTGGCTGTTTCAGGCCTGTTCCGGCCATTTTGGACCAAAACAGGTCCAAAATAGCCCACCAGTCACATGTGGGTATTGTTAAAAGGTGCCAGAATGCAGTTCTGCTGTGTTCTGGCTGAAAAATGCCCTGATGGTACCTATGCAGCTAAAGTTAGCTAAAACTAAAGGTTCTTCATATGCTCAGCTAACAGTTTGTGCTTTAACTGACAGTTGTGCAAAGACCGAGTCTTCCACACCCAAATGGTATTTTCCCTTCTGGTGCATGCTGACTGAATGGGAAAGACTCACCCATGTAGTCTAATTATTGACCAAGCCCAGGTGGTTGTCTGGGTCACATTTCAATCTGGACCCATTTCCATTTAGTGTGGCACCATTAAGAATTATTTTTCATGCTTTTGATTGCATGCATGAAGACTAACAGTAGAATCCTAAGCAGAGTTACTCCAGTCTAGGTTCATATTGGGCTTGGAGACTGGAGACTTGAGTAACTGGAGTAACTCTGTTTAGGATTGCTCGGTTAGTCGCAATGGAACACTAGTCACAAAATTTAAGCTGGATTGGGGCCACTAATTTTGGTATTTTGACAATAGAATGCTGTGATTTCCAACACCAATGGGAAATCCAAAGACTTAATATTCTGTGGAGTGTGTTGATCCAGACAAATATTCTATGAAAGAATGTTAAATTTGGTCAATTAAGCAGCGAACATATTATTTCTCTTTCTCCCCCATTTGACTGCTTTCCATTTTTGTTTTTGTTTTACAAAGTAAAAAAAAAATTTACATGAAGATTGTCCAGTTATCCAGATGTGTATATGTTACCTTTTTAAAAAGTAGTTGATTTTAAGCCAAAAGGAAAGAGGAAGGGTTAGGAATGTGAAACCTACTTTCTCATAACTTTGTAGAAGGCAGATGTTTCTCTTCTGGTTCCAACTTTCATTTTCTTTGCATGAAGGAGAAGTTTTTTAAAGCTAAATAAATATTCCTTTGAGAAGAGCATGGCTCGCAGTGTTTTTCTTTGCATTAACTGTTTTATTGCTAGGAATCCTTGATGTAGAACTTCATGCTCCTTCCAACAGCAAACTCTTGCTAACCCTTTGTATAAATGACTTTCAGTGTTGTTTGCAGGAACAGACCACCACAACAACATCAAAATTCCATTAAGACATTTGATAAGAGTGCTATACGAATTTGCTGTATTCCTTGTAAATAATTTTTCTTGCAATTAAGATTTTATACAAACTGGTCTAATTGCAAACATAACAATGCTCATTTCAATTTTCTAAAGATAACAGAGGTTACCATTTTACCCACTGGTAACAGACACTATTAGATTTGCACTGTACCATGCTGAAAACAGATACGCTGGAGCTCCATTTGTGTGCTTTGTCTCTTGAAGGGAAACCCTAAGTGTTTGCAGTTTGGATGAAAACTCTTGGCTGTCCAAGCTGCAACATTTGGCTTCTGCGCACTTTGCAAATTGTTCCATTGTTTTCAGTGGAGCTTAACAAAAGCTGTTCTTACTTCTAGAATGTGGGATTCTATAGTAATTCTAGAGCTTTTTCAAACAATAAAATGTTACTTTTTTCCTTGGTATCAAAGAAATGCTAGAGTTAATCCAGTGCTTGAAATACACTATCACATGGTTGCCAACTCCAGCTTTGGAAATTCCTGAAGATTTGAGGGCAGTGCCTTGCAGAGGATGGCGTTAGAGGCTGGGAGAGGGATCAGCAGGGCTGTGATGAGATGCTGTAGATTCTGCTCTTTGAAGCCTCCATTTCCTCCAGGGGAAACTGATCTCTGTAGTTTGGAGATCAGTTGTAACTCTGGGAGAACTGTAGGTCCCACCTGGAGGTTGGTAATCCTATATCTCTTACAATGAAAGGAGGCAATGACGCACTTGTCCCAGGGCTGTGTTGGCTGTGTTGGGGAGAACAGAGATCACTTCACTATTGGTATGTACATCAATCTCTAATCAGTCAGAATACAATAGTTTAAATGCAATCCATTTCTTTAAAAGCAATATCACTCTGGTCAGAACACACTGGGAGAGCAAAAGTCTGTAATAACTATATGTTAAGCACTAAGAGCAACTTGGGACGCTCATGCAAGCACAATGACATGTCACCCAATTCTGTCCAATTTCTCTCTTATCTAGCTGACCTCTGGTTCTTTCCTTTTATTTCTTTCTCTACCCAGCGCCTCTGGTCTTTTCTTCCCAACTCTCCAATCTACTCTGCACCATGTGGCTGAGCATGTCCACACAGTAGGTTTGCCCTCTTCTCCCCTACTAGGAGCTTCCAACCTTGTTTAACCCATGAGCACCTTTGAAATTGTGAGTGGTGGGCACCGTCAATAGCTAAACATGTGTAGGCTGGCCCCACTGTGGGAACAGGAGATGCTCCAGTGAGCACACTGGCAGTCCTGGTGCCACACTAGTTATAGAGCTGCCTCAGCAAATGCCATGAGAATTTGAGGCTAGAGTATGAAGAGGATGTGATGTCATTTCCGGTGATGCTTTAGGATTTCCCCCTAATCTGTATGGTAAAGACCATAGAGATATAGAGAAATTCCTGGACTGTTATTATGGAGGCCATTTCCAGCCATTTTTTATCCCACTCTTCAGTTTCTTTTTTTTAATAATAATTTTTATTTTATTAGTAAGATTAAAAGCCCAATAAAGGGGCAGGGAAAAGAAAAATTAAAGACAAAGGAATAGAAAGAGAAAAAATCCTCTATAACACCTATTATATCTTTACACACATTGTACTTCTAGTTTTAATACCGCTAAAATTTACCTTTTCAATACTGCCCCCCTTCTATTTATTTTTCCCAAGTTATCTTCTTAGTAATCAAATCCACAAATCATCAATTAATTTTTTCTCGTCTCACACACAAAGTCAATAAGGGTTTTCCAATTAACAATGAAAGCAGACAGGGTTTTATTTCTAATCAGAGCTGTAAGTTTAGCCATCTCCGCTAACGCCATCATTTTCACAATCCAGTCATCTATTGAAGGCAATACTGTACTTTTCCATTTTTGCGCATATTAAAGCCTAGCTGCTCTTGTCATATATAGAAATAGAATACCATGTTTGTTTTCCAGCAGTTTGTCCATTAGTCCCAACAAAAAGGCTTCTGGTTTAAATTGTATATTGATCTTCAAAATTTTCTGTATCATATGAATTTGTGACCAAATTTTTTTTGATTTAAGATAAGTCCACCAAAGGACTTCCTGTTTGGGATCCATGGAGGTCTAACGCAGCTCCACTTGCGGAGCTGACCGGACTGCCGTTTTAACCGGCCGGCGGGGTGAAAATAGCCCGCGGCCGACTGCTCTCAGGCGGGGAGCAGGCAAAGAACGCTCAAGACCCTAGGGTGAGCTAGATCTCGGACGAGGGGGGGCTCTACACAGCGAGTCTCCCCCCGATCCTTGAGGTCCCACCTTGCGACGGGTCGGCTATAATCTCTGCGGCAGTTTTGGGGCCAATTCGGCTGGCATAAGACCTACATACCCAAGCATCGATTGGGGGAAGAAGCTGAGAGGAGAACTTAAAATCGAAACAGCGATTACAACCCGAGAAAAGTGAAGAGAAGGTAAAGATCATTATCTTCTGAGACGGGACAGATTGATAAAAACAGAGAGGAAAAAAAAGTAGATTTTTAAACTGCAACAGACTAGTGAAAAGGAGGGGAAGACTCGGCAGGAATCGAATTTAAAAAGAGACTAAGTTTAAAGAAGTTATTAAAGAAATGGGACTATTGTTTTGAATACCTGTGGCTTTGGAGCTGTGAGAAAAAGACACCATCGCGAGATCTGCTGTGGGAAGACGGGAGACAGGAAGTGCGTAATAACAATAGAGTGGCTGGAGAGAAGCGGCCCTTGCTGGAGGGCAGGAAGTAGGGAATCGCCATTTTTGAAAGGGGAAGGGTCGCGGCTTCAGCGGAAGAGGAAGTAGGCCATCTTGGATTACAAAATCATAGAGAAACCATAGAGAAAAGACGCCCGACATTTTGGACTCTTTAAAACTTAATTTCTATAAGAAGACCGGGACATTTAAAATAGAAAAACGTTAAATTTTACGCCACGGAGTTAAGGAAGAGAGCGGATTCGTGGGAGCGAGCTAAAGCAAGCCCCACGATGTCAAAAAAAGAGTGGCAATCGGCAATAGAAAACCTGGATAAAAACCTGGACAAAAAACTTTTAGATATGATTAAAGAACTTAAGGACACGAAATTGGAGCTGATAAAAGAGGTTAAAGAGGCTACACAGACAGTAAAATCGGAGCTGTCAGAAGTGAAAAAAGGTATGGAAACAATACGAAGTGAATTACAAGGAACGCAGCAGAGAGTTAAAACAGTAGAAGACGCGATGGAGAATTTAGCAGACACGCAACAAACAGAGATGAGATTGGTGAAGGGGAGAATGTCAGTTGCAGAAACTAAACATATGGAGAAGCAGCTACGTTTTCGTGGCTTGCCAGAAGTGGAAGGAAAGTCAGCGCAAGAACAGATGACTGAGGTGTTGGCTGAGTACCTGGGGAAGGAGGAGGAGGAAGTTGTGGCTATCCTAGATGTGGCATACCGTGTGAATTCGAGAATAGCAACCCAGAGGAAACTACCAAGAGATGTGATTGTGCAGTTTACAACACGAAATATGAAAGAGAGGATTGTGACAAAACAGTTTCAAGATCCATTGGAGATTGATGGCAAGACGATTATTATAATGAAGGAACTGCCCAGATCAGTGTTACTGGACCGGAAAAAATATAAAGTGCTAATTCAGATTTTGAAGGACATGAAAATCAGGTACAGATGGGAGTTACCGGAAGGAGTGTCCTTTGAGTTTGGAGGGGCCAAAAAACGCATCAGATCTGAGCGAGAGATGGAGCGATTTATTAAGGACAATGAAAAAGACTTACCAACAAGATCATGAGTATGGAGTGTAAAGTATTATCTTGGAATGTAAATGGACTAAACTCACCGAATAAGAGGAAAAATACTTTTCACTGGCTACTAAAACAAAAATGTGACATTGTTTGTTTGCAAGAGACCCATATCAGAAAGCAGGATGTAAAATATTTAAAATCTGGAAAATTGGGCAAAGAATATGTAGCGGCCTCCAACAAGAAAAAAAGAGGAGTGGTGTTGTACATAAAAGAGGAGCTACAGCCAAAATTTGTTATGAGAGATGTGGAAGCTAGATTTGTAGCAGTGGAATGTATTTGGAATTTAAAGAGAGTGTTGGTAGTCGGACTTTATGCACCTAACGGTGCAAAAGAAAGCTTCTTTGAGGATTTAAGGAAGCATTTAGACGATCTTGCATACGACCAGATAATTCTTGCTGGAGACTTCAATGGAGTGACAGACTTGGAACTAGACAAAAAGACTACAACGGCACAAAAGAAAAGAGGACTATTACCAAAGCTTTTTTTTGAGTTGATTCAACAAGAGACTCTTGAAGATGTATGGAGGAGAGAATATCCTAAAAGCAGACAGTTTACTTTTTATTCTGCAAGGCATTCTACATTATCAAGAATTGATATGATCTGGGCCTCAAAAGACTTAGCATTATGGACTAAGGAGGTAGAAATAATGCCTATGGTAGGCTCAGATCACAACCCAATTATGTGGAAATTTGGAAAAAAGAGAAAAAGGAAAGCATGGAGAATAAATGAGGACTTGTTACAGGAAAGAGAGAATATGGAAATACTGAGAAGAGAGACAAAGTTTTTTATACAATACAACGTGAATAAAGAAGTACCAACCAATAAAGTTTGGGATGCTTATAAGGCGGTTGTAAGGGGCATACTAATGGACTTAAATGGTAGAGCAAGAAAGAAGAAAGAGGAGAAAAGACAAGAGATTGAGGAGAAAATAAAAGCCAAAGAAACACAGCTAAAAAAGAGACCAGGGAAAAAGAAGGTATACCAGGAAATTAAAATACTTCAAGAACAGCTAACAGCAATGAGCAATAAAGAATTGGAGTGGAATCTCAAAAGACTGAATCAAAAAGCGTTTGAGGGTGCTAATAAACCTGGGAAGTACCTGGCATGGCAATTGAAGAAGAAAAGGGAAAAGAAGATAATAAATAAAATTTGCGAAGATAACAAAACGTATTTGGAGCAGGCTACCATTAGTAGAGCCTTTTATAAATTTTACGCTAAGCTGTATAATAAAAAAGAAGTAAACAAAGAATCAATAGCGTCATATTTGGAGAAAACCAAACTTCCAGAAATCTCGGAAGCTTGGAGAAATAAGTTGAATAGTGAAGTAACTGACGAGGAAATAAGTAAGGCAATACAATCTGCAAATCTAGGAAAGGCGCCAGGGCCAGATGGACTTACGGCTAAATTCTATAAGACAATGGCTAATGAACTGGCACCATTCCTAAAAGAGGTGATGAATGGGGTTTTAAGGGATCAAAGGATTCCAGAAACTTGGAGTGAAGCGAATATATCATTGATCCCAAAAGAGGGCCAAGACCTGACTAATGTGAAAAATTATAGACCTATATCGCTACTCAACAATGACTACAAAATTTTTGCGAAGATATTGGCGGAGAGATTGAAGGGGTGGCTCTCGGAAGTCATAGAGGAGGAACAAGCAGGCTTTTTGCCAGACAGACAAATAAGAGACAACTTAAGGACAGTGATCAATGCTATTGAATATTATGACAAGCGTTGTGACAAAGAGGTTGGTTTCTTCTTTGTTGACGCTGAAAAAGCGTTTGACAATTTAAACTGGGACTTTATGTTTGCCACTATGGAAAAGCTACAATTGGGAGAAAGATTCATCAGAGCAATTAAGGAAATTTATAGAGACCAGACTGCAGCAATTGTGGTGAATGATGAATTGACCAAGAAATTGACGATAAGTAAAGGAACAAGACAAGGTTGCCCGTTATCTCCATTGTTGTTCATTTTAGTATTGGAGATTCTGATGATACAAATACGTCAAGATGATGAAATTCGTGGAATAAAAATAAAGGACTATTCATACAAGGTCAGAGCATTTGCGGATGACATAATGTTAATTGTAGAGGACCCATTGGAGAACATGCCAAGAGTGATAGATAAGATCAAGGAGTTTGGAGACTTGGCAGGTTTCTTCATTAACAAAAAGAAGTCAAAGATATTATGCAAAAATATGACTAAGCAGAAACAACAATTGTTAATGGAAACAACGGATTGTGAAGTAACAAGTAAAGTGAAATATTTGGGAGTCGAATTAACTGCAAAGAACATAGATCTATTCAAAAACAATTATGAAAAACTATGGACTCAGATAGAGAGAGACTTGATTAAATGGAATAGATTGAATTTGTCATGGTTGGGTAGGATTGCAGCAGTTAAGATGAATGTGTTACCAAGAGTAATGTTTTTGCTACAGACAATACCAATCATCAGAGACTCCAAACAATTTGAAAAATGGCAGAGGAAAATATCAGATTTTGTTTGGGCAGGCAAGAAGCCTCGAGTGAAAGTGAAAGTTTTACAAGATGCAAAGGAAAGAGGCGGAATGCAACTGCCCAATCTGAGACTTTATCATGATGCAATCTGCCTAGTTTGGTTGAAAGAATGGATGACATTAAAGAACAAGAAACTATTAGCCCTAGAGGGATATAAAAAAATATTTGGATGGCACGCATATTTATGGCATGACAAAGTAAAGGTCAACTCGATGTTCCTGCATCACTTTGTTCGGACAAGTCTATACATAATCTGGAAGAAGTACAGAATTTATCTACAAGAAGGAACCCCTTTGTGGGTGGTTCCATATGAGGTGATAGACCCGAGAGCTGTTGATAATGAACAACAATGTTTAACGTATAAAGAAATAACTAAAACTGAAGCATCCAAACTTAGAATAAAGACACAAGAGGAACTATCACCTAACTACGATTGGTTCCAGTATAGACAGATCAGAGACTTATATAATTCGGACTCTGTAAAGGGAGGTATACGAATAGAGAATTCGGAACTAGAGCAGACCCTTCTTAAAGAAGATAAGAAAAGAATATCCAAGGTATACCAAGTACTGTTGAAGTGGTATACCGAGGATGAGATAGTTAAAACACAAATGGTGAAATGGGCTATAAACTTTAATAAAGAAATAACAATGGAGGCATGGGAATACTTGTGGAAAACTACAATGAAGACAACGACATGTACTAATATCAAAGAGAACATTCATAAAATGATCTATCGTTGGTACATGACACCAAAGAAGATTGCGCTAGGGAATTTGAATACTTCTAATAAATGCTGGAAATGTAAGAAACATGAGGGCTCCCTCTATCATATGTGGTGGTCGTGTGAGGTAGCCAGGCAGTACTGGGGGGAAATAATAAGAGAAATGAGTGAAATTTTACAATTTCAAATTAATAAGAACCCAGAACTCCTGCTACTGAACTTGGGAATGGAGGGAATTCCAGCCCAACACAGGACGTTGATATTTTATATGACAGCAGCAGCTAGACTTTTGTATGCGCAAAAATGGAAAGTACAAGAAGTGCCAACTATTGAAGATTGGACTTGCAAATTGCTGTATATGGCTGAAATGGACAAGATGACAAGAAAATTGAGAGATCTGGACTCAGGGCAGTTCAACACAGACTGGGAGAAGCTGAAACAATACCTGGAGAAGAAATGGGAGGTGGGAGGAAAACTGTGGCAGTTTGAGAACTACTGAAGTATTGAAGTATTGAAGTAGAGGGGGGAGACTTTACCGGGGGGAGAAGAGATAAATGTGAATTAATAAGCAGTCAGATTAATAGATTGACATATATATAGATATATATAGGTTAACAAACAGAACATAGAGAAAATAATTAATTATAAGGACTAAATATAAGGAGCGATTAACTAACAATATTTTCTTTTTTTTCTGACAAGTTTTGTACCAAACTGAATGTCTGAAGATATAGATGGGTCAAATTGATTGACTACGTGAGGAGAGATATATAGAACTATTATAAAAAGATAGAATGAGTAATATATATAGAGAATAAGTCAAATTGTTTGATATAAACGAATGTATGATCTATATGGTTTATGATATATAGAAATACCTGAAATTGAAAAATTGGGATAAATTGTTTATCTAAGATAGAAACAAAGGCTTACAGTTTGGGCATATAATGTTAAAAATAGTTAAGGATGTACTGCTTAGAATAATGGAGAATATATATTTGTTTTAGATAGAGGAAGCTAATAAAAGTAAGGGAAAGGGGACAAAGGGTTGGAAAGCTGTTGGAAGTCAACAAAAAGGGGGGGGAAAGGGAGGGGGTTAGAGATGAAAAAATTGGGGAAAATTGAATGTAAATGTGGAAATAATGGATTCTAACCCAATAAAAATTTTTCAAAAAAAAAAAAAAAGATAAGTCCACCAAAGATGGTCAAATGTTCCTTCATGTTGCTCATATTTCCAGCATTTGTTTGACATACCTTTACTCATTTTTGCTAATTTATCAGGAGACATATACCCCCGATACATCACTTTGTAAAAATTTTATATAAAGCTTCATGTGTTGAAATCAAAAGCAGTGTCTTCTGTGATAATTTCAGTTTATATTTATTCCAAATTCTCTTTATCATACCACAAATAAGCATGCCATCCAAATCTCAGGTCATGACTTTCCAAAGTTAAGAGCCTATCATTTCTCAGAAGCATCTATTCCTTCATCCACATTAGACATGAGGCAGTGAAATATAACTTCAAGTCCGGTAGACCTAAGCCACTTCTTTCCTTTTCATCATGTAAAATTTTGTATTTAACTCTTGGTTTTTTCCCTTGCCATATAAATGTTGATATATCCTTTTGCCACTGTTTAAATGATACTTCTGAAGTTAAAACAGGTATTATCTGGAACAAAAATAGCATCCTAGGTAAAACATCTTGATAACTGATATTCTCCCCAGCAAGGACAGCTGTACTTTATCCCATCTTAACGTGTACTTTTTAATTTCTTTCCATGGTTTAACATAGTTATTTTGAAACAGCATACAATTCATCCCTGTCAGCATGATGCCTAAATATTTTACATTTTTTTCAACCTTGAAACCTGTTATTCTCATGAGTTCTTCTTGGCTTTTAGTATCCATATTTTTCATTAACATTTTTGTTTTCTGTTCATTCATTTTGAAACTTGCCAAAGTACCAAATTCTGTCAACTTCTCCATCAATGTTTTTAATTTCCTCTAGTAGATCTTCCAAGATTGAAATTAAATCATCTGCAAAGGCTCTTAGTTTATATCTCTTTTTTAAAAAAATCACGCCTCTAATCCTTTCCTCCTGTCTAATGTCTCTATTCAAAACCTCCAACACCAAAATAAAAAGAAGTGGTGACAATGGACATCCTTGACGTGTTCCTTTTTGTATCTCAGATGGTTTAGTTAATTCTCCATTAATAATAATTTTAGCAGTCTGTGAAGTGTAAATTTTATAAAATTCTCCCCAAAATTAATCTTTTCCAACACTTGGAACAGGAAAATCCAGTTCAGATTGTCAAAGGCCTTCTCCACATCCAAGAAGATTAGAGCTGCTTGTTTTTCATTATGTTTATCCAAGTATTCCACTATATCCAAAACATTATTAACGGTCTTTAAACTGTCTTTGGGGCAAAAAACCACTTTGATCTTCATGAATAAAGTCTTTGAGAACATACTTAAATCTTTCTGCTAATATTGTAGTTGTTATTCAACAATGATACAGGTCCATAATTTTTTGCTAGTGTCAAAACTTGCCCTTCTTTGGGTACTAATGTAATGTTAGCAACTTTCCAAGTCTCTGGCATCTTTCCTCCCAACAAAATTGAATTTATTGTATTTTACAAAGAAACTAAAATCTCATCTTCAAAGCATTTATAACATCAGCCTGATAATCCATCAGGACCTGGTGACTTCCCAGTTTTCATCTTTTTAATTGCTTCCACCACTTCTTGGATTGTTATCGGGTCATTCATCACCTGTTGTTGTTCTTCTATAATTTTGGGTAGCTTCTGTTTTGTTAAATAATCATTTAGTTTCTTTGAAGGAATATCTGTCCTTCTATATAAATTTGAATAATACTTTAAAAAAGTCTTTTGAATGGCCCCATTTTCTGTTAGCATACTATTCCCATCTTGCAAATTTAAAATCATTTTTTCTCTGTCTCTTTTCTCAGTCTATATGGTAACCACCTTCCCAGTTTATTAGCAAATTTGAAGGTTCTTTGCTTAGCAAAGTCCCACTCCTAGTGTCTTGAGATCTGACATTGTATAGTGGTTAATACTGGTTTTCTATCCCCTGCCTGCCATGGAAGCCCACTGGATGACCTGGGCCCATCACACTTTCTCATCCTGGTTTACCCTCACAAGGCTGTTGTTGTGAGGATTTGGAGGATGGGAAAATGATATGATGATGATGATGATGATGATGATGATGATGATATAACACTGTTCTACACAGATTAGTTCCCCACTCAGTGTGGAAAATAAAGGGTTGTTATTACTCCCACAATGCAGCTTCGGAGCTGGGGTTGAGAGGTGTGGCTTACTGAAGGCCATCTGCTGAGTTCATGGCAGTAGCTGGAGTTGAACCAGCAGAGTGTTGATTCACAGTCCAACCACTTAACAACTATGCTACAGTAGCTCTCTAGCTGCTTTGTGCTCCTGATAAGGTAGAAAAGCGAGACATAAATAAAAAAATAAACATCATAAGTCTGAGGGATTGGAGCTAAGGGTGGGAATTTACCTGATGTGGGTGGGCAAATGAAAAGCCTAGCTGGGATCACTGGTGTACATTAGGGCTCAGGTTTCCGAGCACTGCATAGCCAGTCTTCTATGGGCTGGCTGAATGGAAATGGCACACCTCCCATGTCCTCCACTTTAAAGCAATCTATTCACAGAATGAAAACAAACATTCTTACTTGCTTATTTTTGCTTGTCAAGGCATAATTGCAAGAACCAGTTCAACAGTTACCATATCTATGACCACATAAAGAGTTAATTTTGCTTATCGACTCCACTAAAGAAGAAAAATTCATTTCTGTTAACTTCTTCAGATAGGCTGAATAGCTAGTTGTGTGGATCTCTAGGTAATGATCCTGAGTACTCACTTTTTTACTAGGTCCATGAAAATGTAACAGAGTTTCACACAGTGTAGTTATCAATCAGTTACAGGGTGACCTCTCTAACTACTTTTGGTTTAGCCCAATGTAGAGAAAAATATGAAAGAGAAAGGATCTGGATTCTCTGTTGGGACCGCAAAGTTCCAATTGACTAACAGTGCAGTCCTAAGCAGAGTCACACACCTTTATGCCCTCAATGGGTTTAGAAGGATTTAACTTGGCATTGCACTTGCAAGAGTATCAACACAGAGAACTTTTTAGTCTCTTTGATTTCAGTGAGAGAGTTAAGCACATGTGTAATTCCCTCATGAAATCAATGTGCTTAGAAGCATTTAAAGACTTCAGATGAACTGGTTCTAGGGTTCCACCATAAATAGAAACAGCCACCATGTATTGTGTTAATGCTGTTAACATTCACAACATGCACTGATGGTCACTGAGAACTGTCCATTCTCTGAAGCTGTAGAAAACATCTATTACTGTAACTGTCAGAAATTCTATAGAGAATCCTTCTAGAGAGGACTAATCAGTAAGAGATTGAGCTATGAACCACAATGTCCCTAGTTCAAATCACTCTAACCGCAGGCTCATCCAGTGGTCTTAGACAAGTCACTATTGCCTCAGTACCCATTGCAATATGTGGGTACTTATGATATGAACCTTACAGGTTTGCAGTAAGAGTTGTTGTGCTGAGGTCCTTTGAAGACACCAAACATGCTATGGAATGCTGAATTGTTGCTGAAGTGTGAGATGTGTTCACTAGAGTGTTTAATGCTGGATTAGACATGTAGGAGGGATCTCCACAAGTGGGAAACTGCAGCTGCGTGCCTGTTCCATGCCAGGAAATGAGTAGGGCACCAAAGGACTTAACAGGATGACCAAGGGTAGGCAGGCAGGCTCCAGCAGATGACTAGGTAAGGTGAGTGAAGTAAACAAAGGTTGAACAAAAACTTTTGACAAAACATTTTGTGACCTTGGAATTGTGACCTCTGAAAATGCCTGGGAATGTTAAGCATACTAATGAGAAGAGATGATTCTCTCATAAACTGCATTGTAAGAACAATATTTTGTAAAAAAATTAATTAGTTTGTTCCCTCATCATGGTCAATTGCACAAAGTCTTGATATTTATTATTCCTTATATTCTCTAACCTACTGACTTGGACTAAATGAATAACATTATAGGCATATAGACACTGATGGGTGGCCCTCAAAATCCCATGGAGCTTCAGCATACTTATTTTAACATGCAAACACATGGCTCATGACAACATTAAACTCTAGCTTGATTTAAACATGGTGTTGGTGAGGTGAAATGCTTTCCCATGGGACTTTGTACTTGCACAGTGTTAACTGTGTTGCTGCTATCCATGCAAAGCAGCTACATGTGCCCAGTGAACAAGAAGACACTGTGTGAGTGCAAAATAGCCCAGGTGACTTCTTTTACCATAGTGACCATCAAGTTTAAATCAGGCTTCAGACTTTTGTTTTAAAGGGGGAAAATATTATATTCTATAAATCATATGGAAGTATTTATCAGTACTCACTTCTTTAACTCTTCCAGTTTTTGGTTTCAAAGTGCATTTCCAAATGACTGAAGTTCATAAGGACCTTTTAAATTTTTTTCAGATGAATATGTTTTAGGAAAATTACCTCAGGGTTTATTGTGTATTTATGGAGGGTATTTTAAAGAGAGAAAATAATATAACATAGGAAAATGGATTTATTAAGAACAGAAGGAAACTGCAAATAACTAGGGAAGATTTTTTTGACAGCAAAATGTCTGGTTGTCATAGAACAATTACTCTAAAGTGGCAGGACAAAACTCCTCCCCACCGTGGTTCACAGATGCCTTCAGGAGAGTGATGTTGGCAAGAGAACTAAGCATGTCAGTCATATGATTGGTTCTAGCAAATGCTACCAGGTGAGAAGTAGCGAGCCAAAACTGGCACTCCAAACTACACTGGTAACAGAACTGGCCATTAGCCTACCTCCTAGCAATGAGACAAGTTCCTGCAGACACAATACTCTCAATGATCTTTGTTTTCCTAGTACATGGAGGATCTTCTTTAAAATGGGGGAGCATTCAAACAAGAGATCTCAATCTGAAAGGAGAAGTGGGCTAACTCAGAAAAAAAAGTCTCTTGTTGGTTTTGCCCACAATGGCTGATTTCTCATTCACGGAAAACATCACTGTTTCCACACTTTCGTCCCGTTCGCAGTGGTTTCGACTGTGCACCCTACTGTTTTACATTACGCGGCTCTGTTCCGGCTTAGCGTTCTTCTTTTTGTTTTATAATCAACCACTGTCTCCTCTTCTGCTGCGCGCTTTGTGGGTTAATTTTTTTAAAGTTTGTGCATGCGTTTTAAAGCTGTCACGTTGCAACTGTAAGCTTACAATGCCCTGCCCTCTCCATTCGCACTTTCATCTTTGCATCCATTGCCCCGCAAAACATAGCATGTTTTGATATTGTGCTGCTGTTCTGAGTAGACACCCACCGGATTTACAGTGCCCTATTGGTACGATTTGGTCACATGATCCCTGAACTGGCTGAGCGTGCCGATACAAGCACATTGTGCGTTCACCATTTGTAAATGTAAATTTGCATCTCATGTAAATGAACTGGTTTTATTTACTAAAAATATTCAGTGTGCAATTATACAACTGTCTAACGCTATTACTTATAGTCATGTAGAGAACAGCGCTTAAATGTTGGTCCTCAAGCATAGATTAAAAAAAAAGCCGGCCCAAGGGAAAAGCTGGGGAGGGGGGGGCATGGAATGGCAAGTTTAGTTTTAAATGCTGTGACACCGGAGAAATGTAGCGTTCCCTGCTGCACCAAAATTATTCTTGTTTTTAATTGTACAAAACAACGCTGAAACTCTGCTGTTTATCAGTGACCTCAAACCCGCCCCCCCCCCAAGGGGAGGCATGGAACAGCCAGTATACTTTTTAAAATCTGTGAGACCACAAAATGTAGCATTTGCTGCTAGGCGGAAATTAAGCAAAACAACGCTGTTGCTTATTAGTTACCCAACAAATGAAAAAGGAGCGGTCAGTGCTTGGTGGAAATTTGACAATGGTTAAACACTTTTATAATGCTTAAACACTGCTGTTTATTGGTGACCAAAAAAAACAACAACCCCAAACAACCAGGAAGTGGATGGTGGGAGTGTTTAGATGAGTCTGACCAATCAATGCTCAACAGGCAAGGGAAAGGGGGGGGCAGATACCAAAACCATTCACACACCCGAAGCCCGGGGCGGCCATGATTGGGCAGCAGAAATTTTTTTAAAATTGCTGTATCTCCGCAGCGAGATACTGTGCAGGAAACAAGACAAACTCCGGATGTGCATCACATGACAGTCCCGGAAAAGTGAAAAGCATAATGACATGCGACGCAAAACAGGCTGTGAATGCGCAGAAAAGGCCAAATGTGAAATCAGCCCAAATTACCTGGAAATACTTCAACCATATGAATGAAAATCCAGTTTGAGTACATAACAAGCCCTCATCACTTGATTGTGGCAGATCTAAAATATATAAATACATTGAATTGTAAATAAAGAAATTCAGTGGGGCAGATATTCCAGCAAGATGCCTGTATAAAAGCTGACTGGCCTGCTGGGAAGGGCAACTTGAACTACTACCAGCCCTCAAGCAGCAATCAGGGTATCCCTCTAGCTGGAAAACAGAAACCCACACTCACATTCCAAAGGAGCCATATTTGAGGTTCACCTGTGTTTAGCACCACATTCCTTTCAATAGGATATGCATCATGATGTATGCTTGAATATGCATTCCTATCCACAATTATGGGGACTGCAGCTGGAGCAGGGTATGTATCAGCAAAGCCTCATGTGCAACACAAGCAAACAATTGTGTTGAGTTTGCACTTTCAGAGATGGTCTATGTGCACATGGTAACAGATCCATCTTCTTTCTTGTCCCTTTCTCAACATCAAGGTGAGGCAGCAAAATGGAATAGAAACTGTGGCATAGTCAGAAATATTATGGATGCATCATGTAAAAATGTCAATATGTATATCACCCCAATGTAATGATGTGTATTAGCATGCATGACTGCTTTTCAAGTGAAAGTCCCAAGTACCTGCATGCTCAGAAGATCTTTGGAAAAGCAAGGATGCCCAAAAGAAGCACAGATGTTGTTGTTGTTGTTGTTGCTATTATTATTATTATCACCACAAAGGGAAGGGGAAAACTGCAGAAATTAAGGGACAGGTTTTTGAGAAAAGAGGAGATTCCATCAAGGCCCAAAAGGGAGTAACTAGCCAACACTTTATTTCTTGATTTTACAAGAGCAACATACAGGGTATACCCACACTGTGCTGCTCAGGAACCCTGTTCAGTGGCAAAATAAGTAGCAGGTGATTTTTTAAAAAACTAAAATAACTATTAGCAATCAGGGGGAAAGTTTTGTAGGGAATTAAGGCCAAACCAGACAAGGTGCTGGACAATCCATGACTAGATCAGCCACATGCTTTTCCTTCATAAATAGCAGCTGCAGGAAGCCCCAGTTTGTACTGGGATCATGACACAGGCAGGATTTATTGTTTTAACTGTTTCCCTCTGCAGGACTCTTCTGATCTCAAGTGGGCGCATAGAACTGCTGTGCTGCAGGGGCTCAGCAGTGCAGGCAATGAGCTCACCCACTGGTTCCACCTTCAAACTGACAACAGTACAGGAGACAGTGGGTGAGCTGACACTAATTCTCGTTGCTGATGATCTGATCCAAGTGGCCTCTGTGGTGCTGGCAGAGTTGTTAGGGCTTGGTTTGTACTTACAGCTAGTCCTCAAACCCCAACCTCCATAAGCTCCACCTCCAACATTTCTATAAATTTCCCAACCTGAAGTTGGCCACCCTATCTATTATTAGGGATCCCATGTGCCTGCCAGTGGTGGGCAATCTCCTGGCAGTTTACATGCTTGCTCGCCAGTTGCTGGTAACTAGTGGGTGGTTTTGGGCTGCCTGGAGATTGTCTGTCATTGGCAGACAGACACCCTGGGAATGCATACAGCATGTGCACTTCTGGCAGATATAATGACATCACTTCCAGAAGTGACATCACTGCATCATGCAGTGGCATAATGATGTCACTTCTGGAAATGATGTCATCACGTTGGCGCTGGGAGCATGCATGCACTTTGCACACATGTGAAGAGAAGATTCCAGGTAAGAGAAGATTCCTGGTAAGCAGCGGGTCGCCTCACCCACCTGGAGGATATAGGAACCTAGGAACCCTACCTATTACCTGATGGCCAGTCCACCCCTGAGTAACATGCAGGTTCTGTAAATAGTCCCGTAGATTCCCTATAGCAAGGCAAGGCTAGGCAAATGGCATGGGGAAAACAGTCAAACACCTCTCTTCAGCCAGGCCCCTATGTGGCCTGGCTGAAATTAAGATCTCCTGCAGGCTGCTATTTTAAAAAGAAAACACACTGAAGATTCAATTGTGAATTTTCCAGCATCTAATCTGTTTTGATCCATGAGAGCACACCATTTTTGCCCTCTGCCACAAACCCACATCAAACTCAGGCTTGGGCTGAGCTTCCCCTTACCCCGAGGTAACACCTTCTCCTCTGTAAGCCTATGAAGCTGTATACTGGGCTGGGCAGCCTTTGGTAGCGTGGTTGATGTTAAGCTTCAACACTCTTCTTTGTCCCACCCTTATGAATATTACAATTTGTTTACCCAGCCGAGTCTTAATAGGGGATAGATCAGGGGTTTGCGCTTCCCTTTATCAGAAACTGGCACATGAGGCTTGGGGAGATTCAAAATGGTAAAATGAAGGTTTATTAACAGAAGTTGAACTTAAAAGGCAGGTAGGCAGGTGTTTGAATGAAATGACAGAAAGGTTTTGGTATAACAACTTGACTGGTGTGAGGCACAACACATTCGGTTACAGGCTGCTTTTAGAGGCACGCACTGCTTCACAGATGTTTCACTTTATATCCTTCAACACAAACACAGCACGCTTTCCCCTCCTCTCCAGACTTAGGGTCGCTCCACAGAGACAGACCCTTCCCAGTTCCTGGGCAGGTGTTATAGTGGTGAACTATAATCCTGTTCCTGGGAGACACCTTTCTTCCTCCTTCCTTGGCCCTCTATACTTCCCAGATCTATTGAGTCTAAGTAGGGGTTTGTGCTGGTTTCCCCCACTTTAGTCCTAGGACTAAAAGTGCTTCACAAATCACAGAGCATTTTCTGGCTGACCCTCACTGGTCAAAAGCCAGGCTTCAACCCTTTTTCACTCTCTAACTCCCAACTGACAGCTTCCACCAACATTCCATCCCCCAACTGCCATTCCAGGCCAGCCACAAGGAGGGAGGAAACCTGTCAATCATAACCCTCTGACTAGAAATCTCAGCGTGTAAAGCTGAGTTCGTCACACCCTCCCTTCTGAGTGTTGTGGTAGCATCACGACACATTTGTTCTGGACAAATGGAGATGCACATTTGCTCAGGTTTGTTGGAGGGCCTGGCTGACTCCAAGCCATGACATAGGCTTACCAACTTCCAGGTGGGGACTGCAGTTCTGGAATTACAGAACTAATACTAATATTCCACACCAAGATGTGTGTGATACTGTGAAATTTATTTTGGATAAACAACGGAACCCCTTTCCACCCACTTTTTTCTTAGGCTCTTAGCTAGAAATAGTTTTGGAATATAACTACTTCAGATTTATTTATTTAATTAATTAATTAAATTTATTTATATCTTTTATAGTCCACCTTTCTCACTGAGACTCAAGGCAGATTACATAGTGTGAGATCAGTACAATCAGTAGCAAGGACAAGGGTAGGCATTTCCATACTGTGTCAAGGACTTTTCCATAAACAATGTCATAGGTTAGATGAATACAAGTTTACAGAGACATAGCATTAGCAAGGATCCAATACAGGGTTGAAGGATTGCTGAAACAGAACATAATCCATTCTAGGATTGACATTAGACAACATGAAGCACAAGCAGTATATACAAGTACATATTCAAAACAACAGATAATGTGTGAAGCAAGGTAATGGTGGAGCCAATGGTTCCCAACTCATTGGTGAAACATCCGAGACTCCCTTCCTGTTAGCAAAACATCCAAGACCCCCTCCCTACAATACCGCCCTCCTATCTGAGTAAAAAAGCCTTTTTGAAAAATTCAGTTTTGCATTGTTAATTGAGAAAGACTTTTTCATACAAACTAAAGGTGTGACCATGGGCTCTTCTATAGCCCTGAGTGTGGCAAACCTGTTTATGGGACATCTTGAGACAGAATACTATTGTAATCAGGAAATTAATCCTTTTTTTGAGTCGATTTTGGTGTTTAAAATATATATAGACAATCTGTTTTTAATAATCTCAGATCAGTCTAATGTAGAGATATTATGCAATTGGATGAATTCTATAAATAAAATGTACAATTTACTTGGCAATGCAGTAGTTAGTATATTAACTACCTGAACTTAACTGTTTATAAATTGGAAGATAACACCTTGGCGGTTCATCTGTTCCAAAAAGCCACAGATAAAAATGCATACTTACAATATCAGTCTTTTCATCCAGCACACCTTAGGAAGAACTTACCAAACAGCCAGTTCTTAAGAATTAAACAGAACTCTATACGGCAATCAGATTTTGATTTAAATTGTGCCCGTATGGAACTTAACTTTCTAACAAAAGGATACCCTAACCAGATTATTTATGGCTGTAAACTTAGAACAAACTCTAGGGGTAGGAATGATATTCTACAACCGAACCCCCAGACCAGAGTGAACAGAGTCACATTTGCCATAGACTACACCCTGTTCTCCAATGCAGCTTTGAAATTTTGGCCATTAAGTCAGGAACTTCCAGGTTGCTCAATACCACCAAGAATAACTTACCATAGAACAATTTTTTTTAAAGATGTACTAGTCCACTCAGACGTTCACTGTAATAGAATCCCAGGGGATCTCCCCTTGTGGTCATCATTCTGTTTGCAGCTTAGTGATGAATAACCAGGAAGTTATTAATATGGGAACCTCTGTTAGTTATTTTTCCACATGCAATACAGACAATGTTGTCTATTTGATTAGATGTCTGTGCAATAAATTGTATGTTGGTAATACTACTCGTGTCATTAGAGTGAGGATTCAAGAGCACCTTTCACACATCAGGAGAAATGTAGGAACCTTTAGTTCCACATTTTCAGGAAGCTGGACATCGAGATAGGGACCTGCAGTTTACAGTATTGTTTGTTAGTAGATCAGAGAAAATCAGGAGGGAATTGCTCAAAAAAGAGGTTTGGTGGATCTTTAAACTAAATAAAGTATCACTATCAGGTTTAAATGTAAATATGGATCTATCTTGTTTTTTGACTTAAATTTAGTCTTCATTTGCGTCTGCTATCTTGGCCCCTTTAAATGTGCAATGTAGGGGTTATTTCCCACAGCTGTTTTTAATTATAATTGTATGCTGCTTTTCTCATCACACTGCTGCCTGCAAAGATTGCCTGATGTATGCTGGGGATGTTCCCTTCTATGAATTATAATTTCCTGTTGTAAGTATGTTTGATGTTTAACTTTTCTAACTTTTTGTAATATAGTATATAGTATTAATCAATGTTTTAAAATGATTTTCTAGTCTGTAACTGCCAGGAAGAAGGACACCAGAAATGGGACATATATGCTTGCACACTTGTTGCAGTTACGTTTCAGTACCAACTGAATCTTATTTCCATTTGGACTTATGGACATTGCTTCTTTTGAACTTAATATATGGCGTATCTGTGTAAGTTTAAAAAAAAATTCTATGGGGCACTGTCACTTTAATTGTATAAGCACTGGTCACTTTCTTATTGTTCTTTATTGTGTATGAGCACTCAGCACTTTATTGTAGTAATATATGCTACTGTAGGTTTGCTGTGGAATTGTGACCTTGATGGCTATTGTTCATTGATTGAATCTATGTGACTGTCTCAGAGTTTCTTTATTGTTAAATGGTTTGGCAGTGTTTGTGTATATGAAATTAACAAATAAGACTGAAGAAATTCACACACAAGATGACTTTCATTGAGATTTATTGGATTATATGTTTTGTAGGTATAAATCATGGTGCAGTTTGCTTTTCTCTCCTGATTCGTGGGAGGAGGCAGGCTGGGAGGCAGGCTGGCAACATGAGCACATGCATGTAGGGGTGTGCGCTTTGGGTGTCCGATTTGGGTAAAATACCCGAATCGGACCCTATTTGTAAAGATTTGGGATTCCCGAATCGGGGCCAGCATGATGGCCCTGATTCGGGAACCCTGAATCAAAGCTTCCACAAAGCATTCGGGTTGCTTCAGAAGCTTTGGGGCAACTTTAAAGGGCCCTGTGCAAGCAGCAGTTCCCTTTAAAGTATCAGCTGTTAGGCGGCTGGGGGAGTCCTCCCTCCACCGCCTAACAGCTGATAGTATGAAGGGACCTGCCTTTGCAAGCTGGAAGGGCCATTTAAACTATCCGCTGGCAGACGGCAGGGGGGGATCCCCTCCAGCCACCTGACAGCTGATAGTTTAAAGGGACTTGCTGCTTGCAAGCAGCAGGGCCCTTTAAACAGCCCAACCCCCACCCCCATAGCCCCAGCCCCCACCCCAGCCCCTCACCAGCCCCAGCCCCAGCCCCAGCCTCCCACTTACCTTACCTCTGATGTTGGGGGTGGGCAGTGAAGGCCTCCTCCGCTGCCTTGCAGACCTGCAGCAGAGGAGAAGGAAAAAAACGCCCTTTCCACCCCTCAAATGGAAGCCATGGCTGCCATTTGAGGGGTGGAAAGGGCTCTTTTTGGCCTCCTCTGCTGCAGGCCCGCAGGGCAGGGTAGAAGCCTATAAAAGGCCCTCCTGCCCCTCAAATGACAGCCACAGCTGCCATTTGAAGGGCAGAAAGGGCCCTTTTAGGCGTCCTCCGCTGCCCTGCAGGCCCATAGGAGAATGGAGGAGGCTGCAAAGGGCCATCCTGCCCCTCAAATGACAGCCACAGCTGCCATTTGAAGGGCAGAAAGGGCTCTTTTAGGCGTCCTCCGCTGCCCTGCAGGCCCACAGGAGAACGGAGGAGGCTGCAAAGGGCCCTCCCTCCCCTCCCTCCCCTCTGTAAAATAATTCCGAAAACCCATCTCTCTCTCTGAAAAACAACTCTCTGTCTATTTATAATGCAACTAGGTCTATATCAAGTCATATTATACACTATTGCTTTGCTGCCAGCTTATTACATGATTGCTTTTGCTAAACAATACAGAGTACACACACATATATATACTCATATAAGCTATTAAGGACAATTTACACAGGATAATTCAGCAATCACACATCATATATAATTATAATCACATAGTTATAAGGAACTTAGGATATACTGAACCAAACAAAATGGAGTCTAAATGAACCTTTGAACAATTACGTGGCATAATGAGCATGGTTGGAATGGGTCAGAATAACCCAGGGAATTTTTGTTGATGCGTGTTGTCATAATTTGAGCAATGATAGTAAATAATTGAGGAGTCAGGGTGACCTAGCCATTTTGCAGACTTTATGATTTTTAGGTGGTTTCCTTGCCAGAGATGACTCCGAGAGATCTTCTTGGTGGAAGAGAGGGGAGAAACTACTCAAAGAAACATATAAAAATGAGCTTTGAAAATGGCAGAATCAATGAGAAGAGAGAAGAAAGGAATACACTGTCCTTCCTGTCTCTCTCTTCCCTTTTCAGGATCCAGAAGCAAAGTGAAGGTCTCTCCCTCCCCACCAATACAGACCTCTCGAGGCATCTTCAGGATTGGCAAGATAACTCATCATGCTTCATTGTATTTTTATGTTGCCTTTGTTTCTATACTACGTTATGATTTAGCTTGCTAGAATCTTGCAATATGATTTCTGAAAGTTTTCTCTGTAACCTATGCAAGTTGATCTGAATAAATTCATGAAATTTATGACTTGGTTTGTGTTGCATCTTTTATTCTCTTCATTTGGGGAAATTCTCAGTGCAAAATACTCAAGATCCCTCTCTTGCATATTAATGCTGGTTTAGCTAGCAAGGCTGTAGCCAACAAAATGACAGCCACAGCTGTCATTTGAAGTGCAGAAGAGCCCTTTGCAGCCTCCTCTGCTGCCTGCAGGGCAGCGGAGGAAGCCTAAAAGGGTCCTTTCTGCCCCTCAAATGGCAGCTGTGGCTGTCATTTGAGGGGCAGGAGGGCCCTTTGCAGGCTTCTGCCCTGCCCTGTGGGCCTGCAGCAAAGGAAGCCAAAAAGAGCCCTTTCCGCTCCTCAAATGGCAGCTGCGGCTGCCATTTGAGGGGTGGAAAGGGTGTTTTTTCCCTTCTCCTCTGCTGCAGGTCTGCAAGGCAGGGGAGGAGGCCTTCACTGTCCGCCCCCAACATCAGAGGTAAGGTAAGTGGGGGGCTGGGGCTGGTGAGGGGCTGGGGTGAGGGTGGGGGCTGGGGCTATGGGGGTTGGGGTTGGGGTTGGGCTGTTTAAAGGGCCCTGCCACTTGCAAGTGGCAGGTCCCTTTAAACTATCAGCTGTCAGGCGGCTGGGGGGGACCCCCCCTGCCACCTGCCAGCTCATAGTTAAATGGCCCTTTCCTGCAAGAAAGGGTTCTTTAAACTATCAGCTGGCAGGCGGCTGGGTGGAATCCTCCCCTGTCGCCTGCCAGCTGATAGTTTAAAGGGACCTGTGCTTAAACAGGCAGGGGGGTGATGGGTGGTGGTGGTGGGTGCTGGGAGAAAACCCAGCCCCCTGAGTCACTTTGGAATGCTCCGAATCTTTATGGAGCATTCCGAAGCGATTCAAACACCCAAATCCAAAGTGGCTTGCTGCTTTGGGTTTTGGGTGTTCCCGAATCTATTTCCTGCTTCAGGTAAACCCAATGCAGGAAACCTGAATATTTTCTGGCTGCACACCCCTACATGCATGCCTGTTGCTCCAATTGATGTCGGCACATGTGACATGACCCGGAAGCATGGCACTGTGAGAGGGTCAATTATTAAAGAAGTGTGGGGATCTTGCAACTCTAGTTGAGTAATCTTAGAGCAGTTTGGTGGGGGTCATGCCTGTGTGTCACCAGAGAAGTCTCTAGCACCACCACAACAACCAACAGTGAAAAAGAGGTGACACATTAGACCAAGAGTGCTACTTCCAAAACATGCAAACTGTCTGTTGAAAGTGCAGTGCTTAGAAGTGTTTGGGTGCATTTTATTCTATTGTTCTGTATAACAATAAAAGAGTTTTATGGTTGTCTGAAAACATTAAATTAATAAAGTGTAACTTAATAAATGAAACAGACCACATTGCTTATCCAGCAGTTATGCTTTGGAAAACATGTTCAAGTGATCTGCATAAGTAAGTTGCAAATGGACATTAATTTGTTAGGACATATAGGACATCGGAATGTGGCTAAATGTAGCACTTTGCATGGGATGACATATTGTTTTAGTAACCATATTTACTTTATATTCTGAAGTGAGAGCCAGTGTGGTGTAGTGGTTAGACTGTCACATTAGGATCTGGGATGCTCAGGTTCAAATCCCCACTCTGCCATGGAAGCTCACCTTGGGCCAATGACAAAATCTTAACCTAACCTACCTCAGAGGGTTGTTGTGAGGATAAAATGGAGGAGAGGAGACTAACGTAAGCTGCTTCGGGTCCCCATTGTGGAGAAAGGCAATGTATAAATAAAATAAGTAAGTAAATAAATAAAAGTACATAGTTCACACACAACTGTTTACTAATTTCTTTAAAATTCAGGTTTGCAATAAAACCAATAATTTTAATGAGTAGGGAATTTTATTCTCCAAACATCAGGGTGCTTGCAGCACAGGAAAGCATCCAGGTGTCTCTGTCTGTGGCAAAGACAAAACAGAACAAAGCCAAGCTTGTTAAATGTGCAAGAGATCAACCATGTAGTGACAATAGCATTCCAATTGTTTGGTTAGTGTGTGATTTGCCAGTGTAAAAAGAACAAAACCAATTCAAACCCCCAGTGAGACAGGAACATAGTAATCTGATTGATGGTGCAGGCTAAGTATGTGTTGCTCAATGCATTGGAATCCCACAACCTTGGTGCTTTGCCTTTTGAAGTAAACTACAGTGAACTCATGGTCTAGGACTTGTAGCAAATTTGGCATAATATTCAGCTCAGGACCCAACTGTACAGGGATTTTGTCAATAAAACATCAAAGAGAACAGTTCTGTTCTGTACCTGGGACATTGGAAGTGCAGCTTGTAAGAATAAGCTGGGCTGGATCCAACAGTCAATCCAGGAATTGGAGGCTAAGGATCTCCATAAAAAGCAAGCAGGGCTTGGAGAACTAGGGCATAACAGATGTTGAACCAACAGAGATCGAGTCTCAATGGCAGAATTATATAGGGAACTGAGAGCATTGCTTTTGTTCTCTCTCCCTCTCTCAAACATGAAGGACAAGATGCATATGATGGGAAAGATGCACACAACACACCTGATTTTAAATGGGCCATCTTTGTAAAATGTACACAGCTTCTCTGACAGAACTGAACAAATTCAGTATGAGCAGATTAAACATTTAAGATAAATTGACTGTGTCTGTTCCTGGTTTCAGAGTCCAGTCTTGAGGATGGGATATGCTCCTGATGTTCAAAATATACACAGGGAGGCAATCAGGAAAGCACATGACACTGAATTTCTTTATCCTGCAGAGCAATTGGAACAGTGAGACACTTTTTAAATTAACTACGTTTAGTGGCTTGTTTCCACCAAATATGATTAAAGTTTGATGGCACATTCAGTTATAATTCTTTATTCCTTCATCAAACCTCACTGACAACTGAGGTGGTTCACTACAGCAGAACTCAATAGTCCTCAGTCACAGTAACCTCACCATTAAACTCATACCCATACCAAATCATGAACAGATTAACACAATAGATCATTTTGGCCTCTGTAGTTTTAGAAAAATTTGCTCATAGTATCGATGGATCTTGTGAATGCCATTTGTGAACATTAGCAAGAACAAGGTGCACAGTTCTGAAGACGGACTTCATATTGACAACACAAGGTCTACAACTAGCAAAGATTAATTAATGGAATGGTCATTTCAGTTGTTCAGCGTTCCAACTCAACTGTCCAACTCAGATCAACATGATCCTATGATAGATGATCTACAATTCTAGATCTTACTATAGCTGTTATGAGTTTCCTGCTATATATATACTTGGTAAACAAATGAAAGTCAGCACATGTTGTATGGAATGACCTACATGCATAGTTCAGACAATTTTCTACATAGGAGAAATGTTAATGTGGTGAAATTCTTCTTGTGTGAAGTAGCCCACAGACAAAAATGTGCTTTGCCCCCATAATGCAAAACTGGGACCTCTTTTCTTACCAAGTACTTCTTGTACTATAAAAAATTGAGATGGGTAGCCATATTAGTCTGTCTGTAGCTGTGGAAAAGAGCTAGAGTCCAGTAGCACCTATAAGACTAACAAAATTAGTGGTAGGGTATGAGGTTTCGTGAGCCACAGCTCACTTCTTCAAATACCACTAGAATGTGAGTCCATCTGTCCTTATATAAGGACAGATTTATTTATTTATATTTGATTTATATTCCGCCCTCCCCACATCAGCGGGCTCAGGGCGGATTGCATCATATACATTACAAAAAATGTTAAAATTTCGACTTTAAAACCAATAGACAATAATATATAATTTAAAATCTAAAATATAGAGTACAAAAAGCAGCAGCAGCAAAGAAACAATTCATATAATCCATCATCCAACCGCCCCTAAAAGAATATCACAAAGGGTCGGGTGGTAGCTATTTCCTGATAGGGAGGGACGATCCCCTCTATTCAACCAGTGGGGGGCCCTGTCCAGCGTCAACCATACTCCTGGTGGAACAGCTCTCTCTTACAGTCCCAGCGAAAGGATAGCAAGTCCTGCTGGGCCCTGGTCTCATCAGACAGAGCATTCCACCAGGTTGGAGCCAGGACTGAAAAGGTCCTGGCTCTGGTCG
The DNA here is from genome assembly GCF_028583425.1 of Eublepharis macularius. Lineage (NCBI taxonomy): Eukaryota > Metazoa > Chordata > Lepidosauria > Squamata > Eublepharidae > Eublepharis > Eublepharis macularius. The sequence continues at coordinate 83,537,523 of NC_072794.1, read as the reverse complement.
ATGCTAGACAGGCCTCCCTGGGACCAGGGACCACTAATAGCTTTTTCACTGGAATGAAGTGTCCTCCGGGGCTCATATGGGGAGAGGCGGTCCCACAGATACGCTGGTCTCAGTCTGTATAGGGCTTTATAGGTTAAAACCAGAACCTTGAATTTGATTTGGTACTCTACTGGTAACCAATGCAGCTGGCGCAATAGTGGTGTTATATGTGCATTTCCCGGCACTCCAGTGATGACCTGCGCCGTTGCATTTTGGACCAGTTGCAACTGCTGGATCTGACTCCAGGGAAGTCCAACATAGAGCATGTTACAGTAGTCTAACCTAGAGGTGACCATTGCTTGGACCACTGTAGTTAAATTGCAGTTTGACAGATAGGGAGCAAGCTGCTTGTTCTGATGAAGATGGAAAAATGAGGACCTGGCAACCACAGTGACCTGGGCCTCCATTCCTAGGGAGGCATCCAGGATCACCCCCAGACTCTTCACCCTTGGGGTTAGTGTAAGCACCACCCCATCAAAAGTAGGGAGTCAGGGTCCCAAATCCACATTCCTGCGACTCAAGTACAGGATCTCCGTCTTTGTGGGAATTAACTTCAGCCGTCTCTGCTTCAACCATCCAGTCACGGCCTCAAAAGCATGATCTAGGACATCTGGGGCCGAGCCAGGCTGGCCGTCCATCAGCAGGTATAACTGGGTGTCATCTGCATACTGATGACACCCAAGTCTGAAACTTTGCACCAACTGGGCAAGGGGACACATATAAATGTTAAAGAATAATGGGGAAAGCACACCCCGCCCCTGCAGCACACCACAGATCAGTGGGTGGCAGGATGACAGTTCTTCCCCTAGCACCACCCTCTGTCCCCGACCATGGAGAAAGGAGACAAGCCACTGTAGTGCCATCCCCTGTATCCCCATGTCGGCAAGGCGGTGGATCAGAAGATTGTGGTTGACCATATCGAACACTGCTGAAAGGTCTAATAATATCAGCGATGCCGATCGACCTCGATCCAGGTGTCTGCGAAGATCGTCTGTCCAGATGATATATAAGGACAGATGGACTCACATTCTGAAGACTCATACCCTACCACTAATTTTGTTAGTTTTATAGGTACTACTGGACTCCTGCTCTTTTTTACTGCTATAAAAACTTGGTTTTGCTGATGAAAGCATGTCTTCTTTTAACTGAGTCAGCAAATGTAGTGACAGTTGGTAACCGCATCTGGGAACAGTTAGACATCTTATGCAAGATACAGTGTTCTCCACAGGTTGCTGAGACATTCAGCATTGCAGATAGAGCTGCACGCTCTCCCCCTCTCTTGCTTTTTCTCTGAAGAACTATGAAAGAGTTTAATGAATGCCCTGCTCCCCTCCTCATCACAGATGTCCTGGAAGAGGCTATGGGATAGTTGTTCTCCTTAGCATTTCCATTTGATTTGCCCCAAGTGAAGTTAAAGTTTCAAATGTCAGTAAGGGAAATGCAGTTCATAAGAAAAAGCTTAACAACAGCAGCAACTGGATAAAACCTTCAGTTGACAGACATGTAGGATTGCCAGGTTGTAGCCCAAAGATTCCTCAGTGCAGCTGGACGAAAGGCAGTGGCCTCGACCTTCCCTGTTGTCCACCCATCCTTATAGGTGGCACATTTGGGGCCCTGCAGGTTCAGGAGGGGTTGGAGAGCAAGGAGAAGCAGGGGAAAGAAGCTGCAGCAGCCTCATCTCCCTACTGCATTAAGGGATTCATAGCAGAGTATGCATCTTTGGAACCCTGGCAACTCTCTGCGGTTCTTATTTTGGGTTTCCAGCTGCACTGTAGTCTTTTTTGCTCCTTTCAGTAACCCCCCCCCCCCCCAAAAAAACCTCTTGTTCCCTTTAAAACTATTAAATGTTTTTCCTATTAAAAGTGAAAGGCTAGCATTTTCCACTGAAATCAGAGAGTTCAACCCTTCAGGTGGTATGGATTTAGGTACTTGGGACCATACATTGAATACCAAGCTATTCAGGTCAAAATCATTTTTTCCTACAGCCTCTCTCTCTAACTCCATTGAGTACAATCTCTATAACATCAGTTTTGAATTGTCATTCCTTCCCCCGCCCGCCCTGCATAGCTGTCTGCAGCAGCTGTCAGATGGTTAAAATGCCAGTATTACTAACTGCAATAAATATGTCCTTTCAAAACCCTTTGCTATGGTTGTACCCATTGGGAGTTTATGTAACGCACTGAGTGGTTAACAAAATATGCATAAAGAACACTTGCTTCCTGGAGATTTTAGCATTGTGTGGCAGCTCAGCAATGACTCATCATTCGTACGCGAGTGTTTTGTTGCTTTACGCACACATACTTTGTAGTAAAAACGATATAAGGCGTTCCATGTTTTAAAAATGTGTCCAACTGCAATCATTCCATGAAATGTGAGTGAGAAAGTGAACTTTAACTCTCAGGGGCATCTTTCTCATGGCAATGAGAGTGCCATGAAATTCAGGCCAGAAGCTGGAAAGCCTTGAGTCATGTGAGAGTTCCAGGGTTGACGAGAAAACCTTCTTGTGAGTTCTGCATATGAAACTAGTAATAGGCTGCGATGCCTGTACTCCTTGAATGTCACAACAGCAAAACAGATGCAGATTTAGACATTTTTTGTTGTCTACTATAATTCTAGCACATCTTTTAGGTAAGCATTGGGGTTACTGTTGGACATCAGAATTCTTATTTTTCTCCCCAGTCAAGCATTGCTAAATCCACATGACAGTAGGGGTTAGGTGGTAGAGTGGCAGGATACTTAACACTGCCACAGAGCATAACAAATGTCTCTAATTTCAGATGCCACAGCTGCAAAACATCCCTTTTGACAGTTTTGAGCTGGCACTCCTGGGCCCTTTTCACACTACTTACTTGGTTTCAAAACTTTGCGAAATGTAGCGCAAAAACCGTGGAAGATAGCATCTTCTCGCGAGAGTTTTGCGCGACATCGCGCAAAACTCTCGTGAGAAGACACTATCTTCCGCATTTTTTGCGCTACATTTCGCGATGTTTCGGAACCAAGTAAGTAGTGTGAAAAGGGCCTTAGTAGAGATATAGCCCTGAGCTTCCTGTAGGCATCTGTGACCAGCATCAAACCTACCAAGCAAGTCATGTTATATGTTATGGCAGGAGAGGCCACAAGAAAGCTATGTATGTGTTTGATTGCATGCTTACTTACTATGTTCACACCCTGCTTTTCATCTGAGTTTGGCTTAGGGAGTGGAGCTGCAGCACTAGATTGCCAGCTTCCAGGTGGGGCCTGAGATCTCCCAAAATTACAGCTCATGTCCTGAATAGACATGGGCACGAACAGCATTACGAACAGAAAAAAAACATGAACATCCTAATCTGCTGTTCTCGAACAAGCTGTTCGTGAGGCCCCATCCTAAACAAACAGGTGGTTGTTAAAAACCTAATTCGTTGCCTTCGGCAGCCATTTGGCAAGCCAGACAGTCTGGCACCTGCTGCAATCAATCCCCTTGGCAACCGGAGACAAGGAGGGACTGAATTCCTGAACTCCTTCTGGCTTTCCTTCTGGCTTTAACCCTTGAAAGCACTTCCAGCAGAGAGTCCCGTTTTTGCCACTGTGAAAATGACAGCCAACGGGGAGACCCGTGGATCATGCCTTTCCCGGGATGCAATCTCTCTGAAACTTGGGGGGTCTTCAGAGGATAGTGAGGACTATGTCCCCTGCAAACTTGGTGGGTATTGGACATTGGGAAGGTCAGTTTGTGGGGTGTTTAAAGGGCCCTGCCCCTTGCATGTGGCAGGAAAAGGCCCTTTAAACTATCAGCTGGCAGGCGGCAGGGGGGAATCCTGCCCTGCCGCCGCCAGCCGATAGTTTAAAGGGCTTTTTAAAGGGCCAGGTAAGTGGGTTTGAGGGGAGGGGGGCTAAGTGGGGGTGGGTTTGGGGTGGGGGGTTTCTGGCCCCCTACGATCAACAAACAACGAACAACCAACATGTCGGGGAACAGTTCATGTTCGTCCATGTTCATTGTTTGTGGAGGGTGTTTGGGGTTTTTTTTTCTGTTCGTGCCCATGTCTAGTCCAGACTAAGAGATCTGTTTTCCTTGAGAAAATGGCTGATTTGGTGAGTAGAGGCTTTGGCATTATACCTCACTGAATTTTCTCCCCTCTCTAAACTGTGCTGCCTTGAGGCTGCACCCCCAAATCTTCAAGAATTTCCTAGCTCAGAGCTTGCAACCCTATGCAGGACTTAGCTTCAGGCTGGGGAGGTTTTATTCTCTTTGCTTTTCAAATTGCCCTCCGGCTATGTGATTAAAGCAGTTCCAGATTTAAAACCACATGGATTTACCACTGCCACATCTAATTTGGCCCAACATCCTAAAGTGGGGAGGAACTAACCCTTCCAGATGAAAATGCCATTTATTCACCATCCTGTAGTAGAGTCATAATATTTTCATACTGTAATTTAGCAAGTGCTTCTGTGAGCACCTGGTGGCTTTGTTACATGATGCAGAACTCTATCATCATTCTCTCTCTGGTTTTGGGAGAGCTGAAGGGCTGCATTTTGATTTCTTGATTCTTGTCTGTAATGTTCTTATGAGAAAAACTTCATTGAAGAATTGAAATGAAACAGAAGTTTAGTGGCACCTTCAAGACTAGCAATGTTTTTTTCCAGCACAGGCTTTCATGCGTAAGAGTTCGCTACAACAGACTAAAAAGTTTACCCTGCTGATAGAATCAAATAGGCAGCTGTTCTCTGTGTTGAAACATAAAACTGCTATAGAAAAGAGGCACGGGGGCTTTGAATTTAGAAGAAAAAAGGATATGCTAAACCAAAACGTCCCTGTGACTCGCGTCTTACTTCCCTGCACCCCCTTCCCACCAGCTCTTTTTTCCACAGCCAGGGTCACAGATTGGTGCCCTGGCTTTGCACACCTCTAATTGTTGCAAGCTGCAGTCTTCTGCCCTGTGGCGAGTGGATGATGCTCTCCAGATTTCAGGCTCTTCCCTCCAGAGGCAGGCTGTTGAAAGAGCTGCAGATGGACTCAGGGGGTGATGGAAGGTAAAGACATTTGTGCGCGTGCACACACATGCACACTTATTAATGGGGTATGCAGAATGAAACAAAACAAGCCAGAAATACACCCAGAAATCACTGTTTCATTTCATTAAAGCAGCTTCTGGAACAGTGAACCAAATCTGAGGAACCAAGTTATAACAAACATCCTCCCACCAAAAAATTCAAATGTTTGCATTTCAAGTGTTTGAATTTGTTTCAGTTCATACTGTTCAGTGGCAGAAGCAGGCAGGCAGGCACTGGACCAGCAGCATCTTGAATCCTACCAATCACATCCCAAGGGGAGAGAGAAAGTTGAACTGCTCTGGAATGGAGGTCTCCTGGAGGGGAAGACTCAGGTTGGCCAGATAGATGTACTACTCCAGCACCTTGGCATTGGTCTGTCTACCCCTCCCCCATCAGGGCTCTTGGACAGTTTGTCACAGCTGTCACGGTGAGGAACAGTGCTGCTGGGCAGGATGCAAGTAGTCTGATCAATTGAACTTGATAAAAGCCCTGGAAGACTTCAGTCATATTTTTTGGGGGGTGGGGTTTCCCTTTCTCTGAGTCAGATGGAAAATATGTACCCCAATAAAACTTTAGCTACTTCACAGTTCCCACCTACACAACAATCTAGTTTTTTCTTCGGGTTTTTCCATCATATTGCTAAATAATGCTAAAACATTATTTTAAAAAAATTCTCCACATCAAGCTTAAGTCAAGCCCCGTGCAAGCCATCGGTCTACTCTTTGCTTTCAAAAACAATCCTGCCTGCCCACACCAAAAAGAAAAGGTATGGAAAAAACCATACGTTTTTAAGGGGGGAGGGGTCAGACATTCATTCTATCTGCCTACACTTGGGCAACAGTGGTTGGTGGTGATTAATGCAACATACACCTTGTTTTGTAATAGAATGTTGAGTGTCAAAGGGAAGAATTTGTCTTTGTGGGAAGACGTGCGTTATACATTTGCCTATCTTTGTTCTCCTTTAAGTATAAGGGTGATTAGTTCAACTGGTAACAGAGCATGGGGAATAAAGAGGAATTAAATTCTCTCTCACACACACCATGACTGACAGACACCCCCATGGCTATGCCCTTGAACAGAGGTGGAAATATCCATTTACAGTTCTCCCAGTGATTTGCTGTCTTAACTAGAGATGGGCATGAACCAAAAAAACCTGAATCATGAGATTCATGGTTCGTGGATTTTAACGAACTAAAAACCACGAACTGGCACGGAACTGGGGCCAGTTACTAGTCGACCCAGTTTGTGGTTTGTGGTTTGTGGGGTTTAAATGCCCCTTGTTGCCAAGGACCCCCCTCCTCCTGTTATGGGGCCTGCAATGAACTGTGTTAGTTTCCTGTGTTGCTGTTTTATGAATTCATCAAAGACTCTGTTTTGGGGCAGCATTGCCCATGCCTATTTCCTGTTCTCACTGCTGCAATGGACTATACAATCTATGTCTGTTTCCTGCCTCCTTGGGCACTGATCTCACCTGGGCCTAGAGCCATGCTGCTAGCAGCACAGTGCCAGCCGGAGGGAGCCTCCACGAGCCTGGCCAGGCCCCCCCTGGCTAGTTCCCACAGAAGGCCCCTTGCAGGATGGTCACTGAGCCTGCCCCCGCCATTGGGCAGCCTGCTAGCAAGCCCAAGCCGTGCCAAAGGAGAAGCCATGTTTCCCAGGCAAAGAAGAACCACTATGGACTGTGTGCTCTGCGGCAGCCATTTCCAGACCAGGCTCCTGTCACATCCACGGAGCCCAGCCTCACCCTGATATGCATATCTCTGGAAGCCGCCCTGAGATGGAACTAAGTGCCGACTGTCCAGAACAGCTAATGGATGCATCTCAATGCAGCCACCGCATTCCAGGACTGATGACATCAAGACAGCACCAGCTTCCTGGCCGATCCAATCAACCCGCCCGGCACTCCCCTCCCCTCCTTTGTTCCCACTTCCCGAGGTGTCACACTCTTACAATCAGACACTAAAGTGGCCCATCAAGGTTAGTTGTAGAGCCATTAAGCTTTTGTTCCCCCTCCTGAGAACCACAGGGAAAGGCATCTGCCCCAGGGTACGTTTTGGGGTATTTAAGCCTGCCTCCCTGGCCATGAGGTTGCGTGTGCCATTCCTCTTCTGATCCCAGCCAGGCGCGTGCCATCCCTATCCAGACTCCTTGCTGTCATTCTATATCGGATCTAGTGCAGGCATTAGACCACCTCATCTCGCTGCTACGTCTTTGCTCCACGTCAGGATTGTGAGTATACCCAACTTCATCACTCTCAAGTGGGCTACCCCGCTAATGCAACCGTCTCTATTTTCCTACTCTATTTTCCTAGCTCTTGTGTGTAATCTTTTATGTGTGTGCTAGTTCAGGCATACGCCCCATTATTTAGTAAAACACGTTGTATTGTTATTTAGTCTGCCTCTTTATTGCATGAGCGTCTGGAGAGGGACCCCGGTATATATTGGTTAAAAGATCCGCACTAAATTTAGTTCCAGACTGCTAGCTAATTCCCCATTCAAATAGAGCAGTTCTGGTAACACCCTTTCCAGCCGCTTAGCAGTGGCAGGGAAAGGGGCCTTTAACAGTTTAAAGGGCCCTTTCCTGCCTTGCAAGCAGCAGGTCCTTTTAAACTATCAGCTGGCAGGTGGCAGGGGGGATTCCCCCTGAATGCCAGCTGTTTAAAGGGACCTGCCAGTGGCAGGACCCTTTAAACTACCCAAACCCCAGCCCCCCCAGCCCCACTCCCCCATCCCCAACCCCACACTTACCTTAAGGAGGCCTGCGGTGGCCTCCTCCTCCTCCTCCTGTGAGGGGCAGCAAGGTCATTTTTGGCCTCCTCTGCCCCTGCGCAGGCCCACAGAGGGATGGAGGAGGCCATGAATGGCCTTGCCGCCCCTCAAATGGCTGCAGCGCACCATTTGGCATGCCATCTTGGCCTCCTCTGTCCCTCTGCGGGCCTGTGCAGGGACGGAGGAGGCCAAAAACGGCCTTGCCACCCCTCAAATGGCCGTGGTGCAGCCATTTGAGGGGGGGGGGTGGAAGGCTGATCTCGGCCTCCTCTGTCCCTCTATGGGCCCACGGTGGGATGGAGGAGGTAGTTTTTGGCCTCCTCTGCCCCTGCACGGGCTCACAGAGGGGCAGAGGAGGCCGAAATGGCCTTGCTGCCCCTTTGATGGTCACGGTGCGCCATGGCCATTTGAAGAGAGGCAAGGCCATTCTCGGCCTCCTCCGTTCCTCTGTGGGCCTGCACAGGGGCGGAGGAGACAAAAAATGGCCTTGCTGCCCCTCACAGGAGCAGGGGGAGGACGTCGTGGGCCTCCTTAAGGTAAGTGTGGGCTTGGAGCTTGGGGGGCTCGGGCTGGGGGGGTAGGGAGGTAGGGGGGCTGTGGTTTGGGCAGTTTAAAAGGACCTGCCAGTGGCAGGTTCCTTTAAACTATCAGCTGGTAGGTGGCAGAGGGGTTCCCCCCTGCCACCTGCCAGCTGATAGTTTAAAGGGACCTGCCCTTGCAAGTCCCTTGAAGGGGCAGTTTAAATGTCCATTTGGCCATTTAAACTGCCCCTCTAATATGACCCAACAAACCAGTATAAAGTTCATGGAAGTTCCATGAAAAGATCTTCCATGAACCCTGGTTTGTGAACCACGAACCAACCTGTTTCATGTTTTTTTTAGGTTGTAATTAGGTTCGTGCCCATTTCTAGTTTTGACCTCAAGAGTAGTCTCTCAACAATATCATCCATATTCCAAATTCAGATGACGAGGGCTTATGGATGAGCATTCTTGGTTATCATATTGTTCCTGAGAAATTCTGCCCTCTTAGGCACCCTCCAAAGCCAAACCTGACGATTTTCTTTAAAAGTTATAACATATGCATACCAGGACCACACAGATGAAGAAAGTAATACATTCCATGGTTCTGTTATCAATATTCCATGCAAATGTGGCAAGACCCTTACTCCATCAAGACAGACAGAAAAATATAGAGACTTAAATATTTGTTATCTTTGCCTTCAAAATGGAGGGTCACAGCTAATGGCACCTTCCACTGATGGAAGTGATTTTTTTAAAATTAGCAGAATGGGACTTCCTTGCTCTTCCTTCCTTCTTGCTGCAGCCCAAAATTCTTCCCCAAATATTGCACCTGTAGAACAGCCCCCCACTCAGAACAGCATGAGTGGTGAATTGGGCTCCTTCAGTGTATGCATGGAGTGAAAGTGGGAGAAAAATTACCCCCCTTCCATTAGTGGAAATCTACCTCTGGATCCAAACCACAGAGTTTATTTTTTTCAATATTTTTGAGCCTTATTTTGCCTCAGAATTCATATTGTGAGTTTGAGCAGTTTGATCTCCCTCTCTCAGTTTCTTATTTGTACAATCAAATTAATGATCTCCTTCACTGCGAATTAATCACAGCAGATAAACCTACTTCCTGACATGACAGCAAGGAAGGTCTAGTTCTCCAGTATTCTGCCAGAAGTACAGAAAGTCTTGTGTCTGTGAATGAGCTGATTGTGACTTCTGCCTAATGTTGTATATTCCCCTTTAATAGATGCTATGGGAGATAAGATGTTCAGTGAATGTGAGAAAAGTTCCAGGTATACTATTATCTATTTCACTCTATGGGCCAATTGTATGGGTTGCCAGGTAACCATTTCAGTATTAGACCATCATTTGGTAACTATACACTTGGTTCCTGTATAACATAGCCTACTTTGGACACCTGGCAGCTCCTATAAAGTCACCTGCAGGAGCACAGGAAGCTGCCAGTGAGAGGGGAAAAAAAGAGATGGGAACTATAGAGAAAGGACAATTGTGGGGAAATGAAGTTGCACTTGCACAGATAGCTTTGGCACACATGATGTTGCAGAAGCAGGAGTGTTTGGGCCTACTGGGTGGATCTTAACCTGGTGTCTCCATAAAAAGAGTCCTATGTTGTGCTATGGCTGAGTAGGCATGGTCAGTGGCAGGTGGAAGTGGGTTTCTTTTTCATTCCTTTTGAATTCATTACAGCAGTTTGTATAGTGGTCAAAGTCTGTGTTAGGGTGGGATTATTAGTCTAACCCAGTGTTTGTGAACCAGGGTTCCACAGGACTTTGTCAGGGGTTCCATGAGAAATTGTTGAATAAATACATAAAAATAAATAAAATATTTGAAATACCACAGCAAATTCCAAATATCTCTTGAAATATCACCGTTATTATATACATATATGTATATACAGACAGACAGCAACTCTTTACAAATAACTTTTCTTAACAATAATTCAGCAGTAATTGAATTGCACTCCCCAGCACCAACATTTTCTGGCCTGTAAATCTTTTCATAGTTTAGGATCTGAAAACTTAATTTAGGGGTTCCTCTAAGGAAAAAAAGGTTGGAAAATACTGGTTTAACCTATCTCGCAGAGCTCCTTGGAAGAAACGTTGGATTAATATGGATGATGCAAATGTTTATATTTATGCCCGTGTTTTTCCAAGAGTAATATCACTCTGGTAATATTGATGATATGGAGACTGAAGAGGCTTTGTGTACTACTTGGCCCCTCACATCCCCTGGCACGGTTTCTGATTCTGATCCCTGTGCAGCCATATGACCATTGGGTTTACATGAGTGTGGAGGTAGCCTGTCTCTAGATATGCTGATGCATCTCCATATTACTGTCATAAACACTTTACAGACTGCTGTATAACAATTAAAGAGGTTCTATCTTGCATACAAATTCCACAGCGATAAAATCTCAAATATTCTTTTGATAATCCAAATTTCAGGTAAAGTAACTATTTATTGTAGTAATCAATGGCATTAATACTTTCTTTTTTGAAATTAATCAGCAGTGTTTTCTCAAACATACTTTAGTTATAATCTTGTGTTTTCAAAGGAGAGTTGCTTTGCATCTACATGTGATTAATGTTCTAACACGGGTGGGCAATTGTTTTGGCTCGGGGGCCACTTTGTGGGAGCGGAGGTTAGTGGAGGGCTGCACCTTTTAAAATGATTGCATTCATTAGTTAACTTTGCATTTCAGAAAAGGTATAAATTGTATCATAAAAATCAATAAATATAAATTAAATAAAATAGTGGTAGTTTTATTCAATTTATTTATTGTGCTAATTTCATATCATCTATAGCTGCAAGCACATTTAATTTTAGAATCAGTTTAATGAGACAAATGTACCCTATTACACTTTTCTACTGTCTTGGCGGGCCACAAAAACTCTGTAGCGGGCCGCATGTGGCCCGCGGGCCGCAATTTGCCCACCCCTGTTCTAACAAAAGAAAGTATATTTTTGTATGATGAGACTCAACTCTTCTTTACTGTGAGCTAAATGATACGGTTTGATATATACAAGAATGTTTGTCTCAGCCTTTTGCCAGTTAGTTGGTTATTCCATTGATAGGTGTGTGTGTGTGTGTGTGTGTTATATGCAGCATTTCTACCTCTGGCTTTATGGGACAGAGCCCTCTGCTGTTAACTAAGCTTCAGTTTATTTATGAGGAAACAAAGCAAACTGAGGTGGAACTTCCTATGGACTCTTGAGGAGATGTTTTTATGTTACAAAAGGAAGCTCGTGGCTTCCAAATTAATTGTTTCTGCTGTTTACTCTTCTGAAGGGAACTTCCCTCTGCTGTGACTGACCCAATAGGAAGAGGTTACACATGTGCATATTTTGATTCAATGGGATATAAATAATAAACAGTTGCTTATTTTTATCTCTCTGTTGATTCTCAGCAGTGCCAATGTAAACTTGAAAGGTAAAAGTGTTGTATTTAAAAGAGTCAGCTGTAAAACTAGCTTGGGTATATCCTGCCCTAAATATAGACCCTTGCTTTAATTGAATGTTGCTCAGAATCAGACAAATCAGAATGGAGCAAGGAATTAGTGAATTAATAACAGAATACTGTGACTTTAAAGAGGTAACAAATCATTGCTGTGTTGGGGACAACCTCATGCTTTATTTATTTGGGTCTCCAACAGGATCCTTAGATTGCACTACTCCTAAACCTCTATTTTGTCCTCACAACAATCTTGTGAGGTAGATTAGGCTGAGAATGTGTGACCAGCCCTAGGTCACCAAGCACAGATTTGAGCTTGGGTTTCCTAGATTGTAGTCCAGCACTCTAACCACTGCACAACACTGGCTCTCTTTTAGAGCATATATCACGTCATCTAATAGTTAAAGGTTAGGTCATGGGAAGATAGGCAGATCTGCACAGAGAAGCCAGTCATGGCTACTATTTAGACATCTCTTGACTCTGGGAGAATCTTTCAGGTTTAACTAAATTGGTTTAACTAAAAAACTAAATTGGGGGTAAACCCTGAAATTAATGGTGATGTCTGCATCTATGTGGCCATTACCAACAAACACAAAAACCTGGAGTTTTGGGTGACATTTTGGACCACCATAGCAAGACAGACATGCAAAAAGTGTAGCAGGTAGCAGAAGGCAGCAGCAGTGGGGGTGGCAGAAGTGGAGCTTAGTGCTGAAGCTAATAGCCAGAGGTAGTGGGAGGAAGGAAGAGAGGGGGCAAGCCAGGGGTGAGAGGAAAGGGGGAATATAGGATTTCCTATCATACATTAATCCTTGTATGTCCTCTCCCATGTTATATCTATATATCCATAGATATATAGTACGCTTGACCGATTCTTTTTGAAACTCTTGAGGAAAAGCACAGTTACGCAACATCTGAGGCAAGTGTATCTTTAAGGCCCCTGTCTTCCAACTGTATACTGAGGGCACAGCTAAAAGGCTGCTTTCAGCTACAGACAATGGGGCACAAGTAATGAGGTAGTCTTATGGGTATGAATGACCCAAGGCACAAATAATTGTATGTTGGCGGCTCTCAGTGACTGGTCTGCAATCATCCTAACCTAAATATATCCACTGCCAAATATGCATCTTGAACTATGGTTGCAAAACACCAAGACTCTTCAGGACATAGCAGTATTTATTTAATAAATATGTGCACCAGTCTTCTCTGAAGGAGCTTAGAGTGGCTTACATATGATTTCCAGCTCTGCTGTGGCTGCCTGTAGTGGCTGCCTATGGCTAGATAATTTGGCCCAGCAGAGTCCAGATTTCCAGATTGGATCAGGGTTTCATGATGGGGAACCAGCATAGCCAGATTATGCTGGATTGGCATAAATCTGGCTTTTTTGCCAGTTTCCAGACCTGGATCTCACATCCCAAAAGCTTTTTGTGTATAATGGTTGGGGGGGGGTCATCTTACATTCAGCGTTGTTTTTGAATAAATATGATAAATGTGTAAAGAGATGAATGAACATATTAAAAAGTTTAACATTTATAATGAAACTGCAATCCTAAACGCGAGCACGCACACATTACCACTTACCCACACTTTCAAGCAAAGTTGAACTTGGGCTTTATGCATATAGACTGAGGTCATAACGTGGGCTCATCTGGTAGCTGGACTCATAAATCAATGAAAAGCCAGTACAGGATCTTGAAAGTATGGGTCTGAGAACATCACAGCATCCTTGTATCCAGACTAGGTGTGTCAGCAATAAGGGATATCAGCTCTCTTCTGCTTTCAGTGTCTGCAGCTTCCTTGTATTGTTGTATCTCCCCTCCCCTTGCCCCTAAAAATAGTGCTTTGTTTGCCATTTTTTCCCTATGTTCCCATTTCCTCTTCAGAGGTTTCTAGTTTACCCTATACAGGAAAAGAACTACAAAACTAGTGCGGATCTTTCTCATTTTTGATTAAAAAAATACATTTACTCTATTCATTAGAGCAAACAGCATGTTCAGACTTCTTGCCCAGTTATCCAGTAATAACACTGTCTTTACCTCTTCTGTTCCTTGGGTTTGCTGGCATGAGACTATCTAAAGCATTTTGTTATCTTTAAGAAGTAATCAAACAAGAGGTGAGCACTGATCTTATTCTTGATGCCACTACTCCTCAGTAGTTCTTTTATACAATTTATGTCAACCTGACTTAAGACTTTTAAAAAATACTTACCAGGTACTGGTTTGTTCCTGTTGTATGCCTGTGGTAAACTTAGAACAGAAGATGAGCCCAAAGAGTCATGCAGACCAACATCCCAGAGTAGGAAATCGTGTGCCTCTAGGAAGACTGCAGACAGGGCAAGAAGGCAATAGCTTCTGAATCTTTGTTGCACTCCAACAGCTAGAATTTGGAGGTACACTGGCCCTGAACATGGAGATTCCATTTAGCCATAATGGATAACAGATGTTGAGAGACCTGTAATCCATGTGTTTGCCTAGTCCACTTACAAGGAGGGGCTCTGGATTAGAGGAGTTATAGTGCCATCCCAAACTGATTAACTCTGTTTGGAATTACATGGATAATCTGGAGAGCAGGGTTAAGGCATGGAAAATCTGCTGCAGAATTAGGATTTCTGATCCCTTCTGAAATTTTTATCCTTTTAAATCATTATTTTTACTACATCTAATAGTTATGTGGTTGCTTATGCCAGTCATGGAAACAAAATCTGGTCATTCACAGACTAAGTTGGGAAGCTTCTTAATATACTTGCAGAAAAAATTGACTCTGTATGCTAACCATAAGAAAATGAACTGTCCCCAAACGGCTTGATAAGGTTTGAACATGTTTCATGAAACACAGAAAACAGAGCAAGTGAGAGATACTCAAAAGAAGAAAAAAGAAAAATGCATGGGAAATTAGTCTGTTTAAGCCGGGTTCAGGTAGCCGGCACAAGGTTGACTCAGCCTTCCATTCTTCCGAGGTCAGTAAAATGAGTACCCAGGTTCCTGGGGATAAAATGTAGATGACTGGGGAAGGTAATGGCAAACCACCCTGTAAAAAGTCTGCCAAGAAAATGTCATGATGCAACGTCCCCCCATCGGTCAGCAATGACTTGGTGCTTGCACAGAGGACTACCTTTACCTTTTACTTGCAACAAAACCTTTTACTTGCAACAAATCCCATACTTGGTGGGATTCCCTCCGCTGCAGTTGCAACAAATGCACCAGTATTGCCTGGCCCAATTAGCCTGTTCACTCACTACTTGTTCTGCTTATATTGTCATTGCCCATATTAATATAAAGGTGTCACTTTACTGTCTGTGCAGTGGGGCGTCCTCACTGGACAGGCTGGCAAAGACTCAAGTAGCACCTGATGGTGTGACCAATTTCTTTTTTTAAATTCATTTTCAGGTGAAATATTTGACTAATTAGTTTCTCAATTACTAGTTTTTTTTTATTTTGTGACTTTTTCATTGTGTATTGGTTTCCCCCTTCCAACTCCCCCACTTATGTTCAGGCTGGACTGGGTCTGGCTGTTATAATACTGAGGCCAGGCTGGAGACTTATGCCAGCTGAAAATGCTTTCCTCCTTCTTCTCTAGTTCTTTTGGCTCTACAATGAAGCAAGATGAGGCACAGAAGTATAGAAGCATATAGATAAAAGATGCCCCCAAGGGTCATCTACTCCAACCCTCTGCACAATGCAGGGAATTCACAGCTACCCATTCCCCCACCAAGTGAACCCTGCTCAATGCCCAGAGGAAGGGAAAAAACCTCCAATCTGGTCTGGAGGAAAATTCCTTCCTAACCCTAAACTTGTAATTGATATCACCCTGGGCAGATAAAAAGGCCATGAGAGCCAATCAGTGGCTCATCCTTCCTGCTCTCTTTCTTACTGTCTGCCCAAGTTCATATTAAAACCTGTTCAACTGAAGAACAACTCTAACCATCAGGAAATTCCTTCTAATATTTAGCCCCAAACTCTTTTTGTTTAGTTTTAACCAGTGGGTTCTGGTCCAACCCTCTGGACCAACAGAAAACAATTCCACTTCATCTTCTCTGTGACAGCCCTTCAGATACTTGGAGATGGCTATCATATCACCTCTCAGTCATCTCCCCTCCTGACTAAACATAACCCATTCAACCTTTCCTCATAGAGCTTGGTCTCCAAACCCCTATCTGTCTTTGTAGCCCTTCTTTGGACATGATCCAGCTTGTCAACATCCTTCTTAAACTGCAGTAGCATCAAGTAATTGTTTGGGGTTGAGGTGGGGGTGGTGATCTTTTTTTCCTCCTCTGCTTCACCACTGTCACCACCTCCTCATGACTCACTTTCCACACTCCACCCCACTCAGGTGTCAGAGGAACTGACACTTGTGGGGCAAGCCACACATGCCTAATGGGGCTTCCAGAACTCTCATAGCTAAGGGAACATGAACATGATAATTCGTTGTGTTGTCTTTAAAGATGGCTAGGGAATGAGGAGGGTGGCCATGTCAGCTATTTCAGCTCCTGGAAATATTAAAAGAGCACAGCGTAATCAGGCTTTATACCTAGAATGATGTAGGGCAGGGGTCACCAACCTCTTCTTTAATGAGAGCTATGTCTGAGTAATGAAATGTATCCCAAGCTACTTTGCCCTCTTTGACATGTTACCAAGTTTGTTCTGTCCTAGAAACAACATGGAGAAAGAAGAGCAAAAGAAATAAAATTATCAGCTAAGTAGCACGGAGGGAAAACCCACTGAGAGAAAAGCTTTTTTATTTTTTAAAAAGCCTAGAACAGACCTTTTCACAGGCTTTTCCTGGGTCTTCTAGGGGAGTGGGGTGCACAAACTTTTCTGCTGCAGCTGGTGAACTACCTGTCACTCACAAGTAGAGATGGGCATGATCCGCATTACAATTGAAAAAAACCCACGATAATGGTGATCACGCGATTGTGACCCGGCGGATCGTGATCGTCCACAGCCAATGATCCAGCAATCGGGGGAGGCCTGGATCGTTGTGTTCGGGCTCGGATCGGGGATCCAGACACTCAGGCACCAGCAATCTATTCCCCTGGCAATGGAGCCAGGGGAAAGCCTGAGCTCTGTTTGCCCTCCTTCTGTCGCCCTGGAAACCAGAATGGAAGCCCAGCTTTCCTTGATTAGCAGGGCTTCCTTCCAACCACGGAGCAGCAAAGCAGTCACAAGTTGGGAGACAACACCCAGGGGAGGGAGGGGGAAGGGAGTGTTCTGTAGCCATGGGCAGTCCAATCTCATCCCTGCAAACCCTGATAGGCAGCTCTGACGGCCCAACACAGATGGCCAAACACAAACACAGATGCTGCCGGCATCACCCACCATTCCTGTATCGCTGGGAACAGCGGGGCGCCCCTCCGCTTTTGCCTCCACGATCCACAATCCATGATCCACGATCCACGGCTCGGGAATGGGAGATGATCGGCGTGGATCATTAATTCGGGATCGTAGTCAGCGCCGGTCCACAATCCCCTGGATCGTTAAAATTTTTTGGATTGTGCCCATCTCTACTCACAAGCCACCTGCTGGAGACTCCCCTGATGCAAGGCAACAGCATATGATTTTTTTCCTCAGGCAGGATGTAGAAGTAATGCTTCCAACTTGGCAACAGCAGGGATGCAAAGCAACAATCATAGGCTCCCTAAGAAAGTTTCCTGCAGTGATCTGATTATTCTTCATGTTTGTTGGCCCCTAGGGTTAGTGGAGAGTGCAGGTGCATTAAAGATAGCACTAAATTCCAAGTAGACAGAATTTGGTTGCATATTTGCAGTTACAAAAACTAAGGTAGGTTGGGGGACTCTGACGAATCAGGAGGAGGGCTGTTGTGGTACAGGTTAAAAGGCTTTGGAGACATTATAGACCACATTACATAGGAACTTACCAGCATTATGCCAGAGGCTCATGTAAATGCATTTTATAATGCCTTCTTTTTGAAACCACAGGAACATATTCTTATGTGATAGATTCCAACTTTTGGCAGAACAGGATCCTCCAAATGGAGTTCAGAATGTGGGGCAGAAGTTCAGTAGAAATTCAAATGAAAAATCAAGCTATTCTGAATATTTGGAACTTAAGTGAATTTTGGAACCCATCTCTGAAATGGGTTGGTAAGGAACTGCAGCTGTCAAAAATCTCAAGAAAACGTAGGGGAAGTCTGTGTGCAGTCTTGATGGTGCTATGGAGAAATCCACCGATATTCTGAACTATGATATCTCAAACTCTGGTACACTCAGTGGGAAATTGTAGTGCTGCCTCAAGAAGCTGTATGGTATAGTGGTTAGAATATTTCACAAACTGATCTGGGTTTGAGCTTACTGGTTACAAGTTCAGCAGCGTATTTAAGCAAAAAAAGCAAACCGTGTAGATATTGTATTGTCGAAGGCTTTCACGGCCGGAGAATGATGGTTGTTGTGGGTTTTCCGGGCTGTATTGCCGTGGTCTTGGCATTGTAGTTCCTGACGTTTCGCCAGCAGCTGTGGCTGGCATCTTCAGAGGTGTAGCACCAAAAGACAGAGATCTCTCAGTGTCACTTGGACATTCTGATCTCTCAGTGTCTTTTGGTGCTACACCTCTGAAGATGCCAGCCACAGCTGCTGGCGAAACGTCAGGAACTACAATGCCAAGACCACGGCAATACAGCCCGGAAAACCCACAACAACCATTGTAGATATTCTTTTTATAATTAAGTCTGTGTGCAGTATTAGGGCTGTGTTTGAACACAAAATATCAACAGCCCTTTCCTGAGATGTGTTCACCTTGGCCAAATTAGTTGCATGCAAGAGCAGTCAACTTTCTCTAATATGAACTTGGATAAGAACCAAACGAGTACTTGGGATGTGGAATAAGATATGCAAATCTAGCAACTTAACACAAAATGTGGACATCTGTCCCAAAGTATCCTTAATAGGCTTGGAAGGCAAGTTGCTCTGTCAGGGTCAAATTAGTGGACAGAGGCCCATGTGGCTGCAGACTTTCTGGAACCTGGAATTATTTTGTTGGGAATTGGCCTTTGTGCCAGCACCCCATTCGAGCTAAGGTAGGGAACTGCAGGAAGATCTGCCGAACAAGCAATGAAGCCTCTTCACAGAAATAACTGAAACCAGTTGACACACCTTGACTCCATAAACGCTTCCAGGTCAGGCTTTCTCACTGGCCTGAACAACATAGAGGCTTTTTCTGTCAGCTGGCTATTGGCTTCCTGTTAGTGTTATGGTTTTGGATAGAGTCAGAATGTCCAAGTGACTGTTTCTGTTGTAGATCCATGTAAAGATATTCAACTGTTTCTGTCTTTACGCTTTTCAAAAAGGCTTTCCAGTGATTTCTAGCCCTTGCTCTTTATTGCTTATGGCACTGCCCACTTCTGCTTCCTAGAGAGCACAAAGAATTTAATACGAAGTGCATTCTGGAAAACCCTGCTTTATCATATTTTAGAGGCTTTGGACAGCATTGACTCATGATATTAAGACATTTACAGGGATGTATAGAAAAATCAGCCTTACAAAATGGAATGTGTATGTGTGTATGTTTATTGGCTAACAGCCAACTTTATAATGTCTTTGATTCTAGGCCTATCCTCTCTTTTATAAAAATCTTTTCTTAAATATTCTCATGTTACACCCAAGGAAACTGAGAATGGGTGGCAATGCTTATTTTTTGGCTAGTTCTCACCTCTGAAAGCAGGAAATCCTCCCTCTGTGTCTCCAATGTTTGCCTCACAGTCTCCAGAGAACTTAACTTTAAAAGCTTCTGTGACTTTTTTAAAAGTCAGGAGGTTCCCCCCTCCCTTCTGTTACTAAATGTGTTTTCATTGTTAGGTAGTTAACCTGAAACAGCTCATTGATGACCATGTCAGAAAGCCAAATCCCTAAGTCCTTAATTGCTTTTACATCTTGTGTTGAGAATTGACTTTGTAGAAGCACAGAACATGTAGTGTATGAGCAGGCCGACTTCCTCCCCCCACTCACTCCATTCTTTTAGCAAAACGACTGAACAAATCTCAGTATCAAAAGAGCACAGGGAGAAAAAATGTGGGGTCCTCAGAACATTCTATCTTTAGTGAATCTCTTTCTGTCCTCTCTACTTTCCTCTCCTGTGCTGCTATTTAAGAGTCTAAACTTTTGCAGTGACTGGCCATTCAAAAGTTCCAGGACCCACCAGGAGTTCGGCAACCTATCACTTAGCCCTGAATCTCATCTATCTGGCATTATAGCACAGTTGCCAAGTAGCACTGTCCTCTGTAGTCCGGAAATTGGTAAGAACAAAACTGCTCAGCTAGTTCGTTCTGAGCAATACAGTGTGTGTTGGGGGGGGGGGGGGGGAGGCGGGGTATCATTTTTTATCTCACACTCTGCCCATTGTTTCTCCCAAGTCATGCTCAGTCCTCATCAGGCTGTATTTTGAGGGTTCTTAATTTTGTGTGTGTATAGGTTGTGTTTTTTCTGCTTATTTAGGGATCCCCCTGTGTATGCCAAAATATCTCCTCCTGTTCATTACTTGACCATAAAGTTAGGCATTCAAGTGAATAACATTTATAATAATAAATTCCAAATTGGATGTTATCTGAGCACAAATTTATTATTACTTTGTTGAACAGAAAGTTTGTGGGCAGAAAGGGATGATTCCTCCGTTTCTGCCCTTTCCGCCAGTTTCTCCTGCAGCTTTAAGCGAGATAATGCCACAGATGGCCAAACCAGCTTGCTGCATCAAATCAGTTTTCTACAAAAAGGTTCTCTAATACTGATTCCTATTGGAATCTTATAGAATAATGTAACATATGTGTAATATTCTTATAAGTGCAGCTCTACAAGCAATATATATATATATTAGTCCTCAGTTCTTACAGAGGTTCAGCATACATTCTTCTTGTTTCAAGTGTCATATTCTTACAGGTTGCATTACAAATACTACATTAGCTCCTGAGCATAGAAAAAGTACAAAGCGTGTAATACTGAAAAGGCACAGAAGTAGTATATAAACAGTATATAAAATCCTTTTTCTTCAAATCTATATCCATCATAATCTTGTGGCTTTCTTGGTTATCTCTATCTTTTGGGGTGTACCAGTGAATCTCAACCTCACATATGACATCAAGTATACCCTCCTATATCCCATCTATCTAATTTGCGCATCCGATTTGTATGGGCACACATTCATATGGAGGTATACATATAGTAAATGTGATGTTCAACTCAAAGGAAGGCACACCTGAGCCCAAGACCACTCACACATCCCACTGTTATCATGTATTTACTGGTTATACATGCAAGAAAGCAGGCTTTCAAATGTTTATTCTTAGCTGGATGGGGAGTCACATACACAAACAAGTGCTGCATTACACACAAAACATGGCCGCACATACATTGCTGAGTAATAAAAGTAGGATTCCTGCTGATCAGCTATTTGGGAGAGGGAGAAAAGGGCAGAATTCATCTCACACTTTCCCACTTTCTCTGGCAAACAGCTAATTGGTGGGATTCCAACTTGGTTGCTGTGAAAGTGCTCTGTGGGATCCAGGCCTGCATTTAGAACTGTGCAGTAGAGGCTATTATAATGCGGCCCATAGAGTTTCCTGCAGGAGGCAATATCCAAAACAATCCATTGCAGCATCTGTGCATGAATGGGCATGTTGGTAATCTTCTTGGCTTCAAGCAGCTTGACTATATGTTAATAAGACCAGCCCCAGGTTTCCAACGGAAGTGGATTTTTTGGTTAATTTACTCTACTCACTAAGGCAACTCATGCGATGCAAACACTAAAAGAAATGTACTTCTTGCTGTGTCAATATTCTGTGCAAAGCAACCAGATCTCTTCCCCTTACCAGCCCTGAGGGCCCTAGAGAAATAAAGAGGAAAAGAGCTGAGAAGGAGAAGAAAATTGATTTTATTTCTTGAAATCTACCCAGTACTTTTGTGAATTTTGCTTACTCAGCAGGCAATTGGGTTCATGAACAATGCAGAGATGTCTATCAGACCATCTATGGCAAACTCTGAGGGGAAATCATATTGCTTAAGCAAAGAATGGTCTTGAGACCAAAATGAAAAACTTGAGGTCAAAGAACAACCTACCACTCCCACAACAAAGATAATGTGAAATATTAAGTGTGTGCGTATGTGTGGCCTTTGCATTGTTTAGGTAGTGATTTTGAATTCTAGGATGTTGATGAGGTCTTCAAAGTGCTGCTGGTGTGAAACATTGCAAATAAACCATAAAAATGGTTGGCATGGTATTGGTTGTGAGGCATGGGAGTTTAACTAAATGTTACAGTTAAGTGAATGTAGCTAAATTGTTTGAAACCCTGCATAGTCAACTAGCAGTGTTTGAGCGGGGAGGGGCGGTAGGGGAAGCAATTTGTGTAATGTCTAACTAAACGGTCTCACTTTTTCCATATATTGCCCCCTTCCAAAGTTGCCTTTTGTTTTAAAAAGTGGTTATCAGGTTTTAGTTACACACATTTGCAATTTTTGGCAGGTTTTAAAATCAAAACAGGATAACCTTGAACATGTATACAGCCTGTGCTCTGTGGAAAAAGGGTAATGTGAGGAATGATCCTGGGGAAAGTTGTTGAGAAGATGGTAGATTATTTCTGGATTTCTTTCTTCTGCGAATTGGATAAGCAGGAAGGATAAAAGACAACCTTGGACCTCTTCTGTGAGAATATGAGATCTGACTAGATGGCTAGTCTGGATAGTGTGTTGGAGTAAGTATAAACAAGATGGTGGGAGTTGTTTGGTTGGAAAGAAAGGGCTTGTTATAAAAGAGGCAGAGGAATGGATCTCTCCAGTTATTCTCTCCTGTCTTCTTCCCTCTTTGGAATGTATATGCTGGTGTCAAGGAGACTGGAAGGTATTGTTTTGTTGCTGTTTTCAGAACAGCTTTCACATTTTTAGATTACAAGGCCATAAGACATCATCAGTCTTTCAGGAAAGTCAGATTACAATCCTAACATTATTAATACCACCATGTGGTGTTGCAAAGTGGTCTCAAGCATAAGAGGAAAGGGGAGGGGAGAGAAGCCCACTTAAATGATTATTTTCACATGTTCTCACAATAGTCATACCCAGCTGCCCCATAAGAACCTTTCATCAAAAAGCCATGGTCCAAAATACTGTGAGTCAAGGGCTAAGATACTGCCTTTTCAACATCAGGCATATGATCATCATAATTTAATTGTAACTGGCTTGGTTATTTAGGCTTACTCAGCAATACTGCTCTGCACCCTGAGGTCAGTTATGGTATAAGCCTTGAAAGCCAAGCAAAATTCTTCCATAAAAGATCAACCTAGTACTTCTGTTTTGTCTTAGAAAATGATAGACTGTAATTGTGCTGTCTTTTTCTCTCTCTCTTTCCCTCTGTTGTCTCTCTTTATCAGCTTCATCCTACCTAAAACTTAGCATGTGTTAGAAATATCTCTGACTCAGCAGCAAAACAATTGGAATTAAGTTGTACAGCATCTTGAAAACAACAAGTGCCTGGGCCCAGCTAATAACCGTAAATTACAATTTGGGAAAAGCTTGTCTGGGGAGGTGCCTCTACCCACCCAGGACTTAATAACCTCACCACATGACCAGACTTGCAGGGAAGAGACCATGGCCCAGACCCCACTGGCCATACTTCTGAGCAGGTAGGATCCTCCAACTCACCCTGGGAGAATGGGCAGGAGGTGGAGGATGGCGACAGGCAAGCTGAGAGGAGTGCAGTCAACACACAGCTGACAGCTATAGTGTCAACGGAGCCTCAGGGAAGCATGGCAGAGGGTGGTGGAAGATGGACAGCAGTCAAGACACAAGAGGAGAAGGTGAGGCAGTTGCAGGCAGAAGAGCTGCAATGGCACCTCCAGCCCAGCCAGCAGGAGTGCAGCCATGACACAAAGCAGCCATGCAGCCTTGTCCTAAGGTTTTCTAGTGATTCAGCCCTAGCCTAGTCCCAGCTAGCTGAGAACAAGGAGAACACTAGGGGATCAGCCAGCATCTCAGCTGCCAATTGGGGGGGAGGGAGGGGAAGGGCTTTTGATAAACTTCCTGTCCCACTGATAGTCCTTGCCTGACAGCTGAAGCTAGGGTTTAAAGCGTTTCTGGGCTTCCCCATGCTTCAGCTGGGAGGGGAGAATCTTCAGACTTCAGTTGGGAGGGGGAATCCCCCCTCCCAGCTGAAGTTTAAAGCCTGTTTCTTCCCAGGCTTCCCTCCCAGTTGAAGTATAAAGTGCCCATGTTGGGGCTTCCCCAGGCTTTAGCTGGGGGTGGGGAACTGAGAGGGGTCATACCCTGTGTCGTCATTACATGATTTCAGAACCACGCACATGAGCTTTGCATGCGTGCATGTGGTGACAGGGTCACCACCACCTCCTGCCGGGAGTTGTCCCAGGTGCTGGCAACTGAGTTCCACCACCTCTTTCTCTAGGAAAAAAGTCACGACTAGGAGTGTGCACTGGAAAAAAAATGGTTGGTTCACTTCAGTAATACTATTTGCTCTTCTCCAATCTTGGTTGATCTCATGTAAAAATCCAGAGGATCCATGAGGATCCATGCTTTCCAACCACATTTTTGCACCATGGAGCTGCCAAAAAGCAGTGGGTGAGTAATTGTTGTGGTTCAGTCTATGGGCATGGACATGATATGAGACTGAACAGTGAATATTTGTGTTTGGCTTTGAGAATAAGGAACTAGGAACTGCAAATAAGGAACTGGGGACTGGGAACCAACTTCAACTTTGTGTGTGTGAGAGAGAACAAACAAACTGAGGGGAAGAGTTTCCATGTCATTTTCACTATCTCCATTGCTTCGCTTTCCTTTCCCATATGACCTAGCCTTGGGACTACTGTGATTCTGAAGGAAAATGTCAACAAACAAACAAACAAACAAACAAACAAACAAACAAACAAACAAACAAACAAACAAACAAACAAACAAACAAACAAACAAACAAACAAACAAACAAACAAACAAACAAACAAACAAACAGGAATTGAGTATCTTCTCAATTCTGTCTAATTCAGGTTCCAGATCGGTTGTCTGAAACCAGAAAACTACTTTAGCTTATTAAAGGAGGTTGCTTTTTGTGTGCCTAGTTTATTTTCCAAGAGTTGTATGTAAACAAGCTTTTTAAAAAGTTGTTATTCTAAACAGTTGAATAGTTTATCATCTTTTAAAACAAAACAAGCAGCACTCTCCAGCATTTGGCAAAATAACTAGACATGTCACAGGCCAATAAAGGGTCAAAACATTACCTTTTCTTTCAAACAACACAGCCTTGGTGTTGGTGCTTGGTGTTTTCATTTATTCCTCTTGAAGCCAAAATACATTCCAGATGTGCTTTGCAAGATCTCCCACAAGGTCACAGCCAGGCTGAGGTGCTCAGAAAGACCTCTGCTAACCTTAAGGTGTGCTGGATGAGGGACAGCCCATTCATTGCTGCCTCAGGTGAGCTGGAACTTTTATTATGAATCTAAGTTCTTTTGCTAAAAACTTGCATTTTTAATTTTTTTAGGTCTCCCTGCTACAAACCTTATTATGCATGCAGAAAGGAGGCTGGTGAAAAAAAGACATCTTCTCTGTCATGTTCTTACCAAATCAAGCAAGTCACCAAAGAGAAGAGATCTTTGCAGATAAAGACAACAGATTTATCAAACAAGGATTTTCAACCTTTGTGATTGCTAGTAAAGGGAAAAGGCTGTTACATTCTTGGCTCACTGGGGTGTTTGTAACAAATAAATAGTTAACTAAATTTCTCCACTGATAATATGGCTCTCCTTCAGCACCAGACTCAAAACTGTGATTCCAATTTTCATGAAAAGTGAATGAGGATATTCAATGGCTTTCTATACCTTAAGCTTCTCCCCTATAGCTAGAATTACAAAAAGAAATTGAAAAGGACACTTGAGAGATGCTAACAGTTTAATCAGTGGAGTGATTTAGTTCATTGCTGAATTATTATGAACCCCCACATGAGGCCAGAATATAACAGCCTTTTCATTTTGCATGGACTGAAACTCAGTAGTTGGATAGAGCTCTGGTTTTCTGAATGAAAGTTTAATTCTGAGCTTTAGGGAGTATGACATATAGTAATATGAAGCTTAACATTACTTTGTGCAAGATGCAGTCCATTCTTGAAAAATCACTATTAGTTTACCAGTGGTTAAGTTACTTAGTCTTCAACTTTTGGCACTAAAACTCGTTTTCTTTTAATTGCTGATCCTATGTACAGCAGTCGTCCTTTCTTCTGTCCTAGTGCAGAATTCTAAGGAGACAGATGGAATTAAGTGTACTAACATATGTCCTTGATCAAGGAATAAGTGGCCGAAAACAGCAGGGCTTCATCAAAGAACATTTTTTTCTGCAATACTGACCTTTGAAACAACATCCCCAAGGAATTGTACAAAATCCAGTTCCTACAAGGAAATGTAGAAGGAAAGTGGTAGTGGTCAGCATGTAACCTCTCACCTTTCTGTCTTTGTTTTAAATGATTCCTAGAGAGTACTTTTAGAAAATTAATGTTTAACTTCTTTGGGGGAAGGATTTTCCACGCACAACAAAATGAAAAGTGATTCTCATCTATCACTGGAGCAGCTTATTTTCCAGGGGCAGACTATCCCTTTAAGGTGCTGGAAAAGTTTCTGGTGCTCTGCTGCCCTGCAAGGCTACTGGTGGACAGCAGCAAGCCAAGCCACTTTGGCATCTGCACTGCAACTCAGCTCAGACCTGGCAAACGGGAGTAGGCAACAGGCATCTGTTTTAATGATCTAATCTGCCCCAATGATCTTGATGTGGAAGACCAGCAGTGCAATGCTAAGCAGAGTCACACACTTGTATGTCTGCTGAAGTCAATGAGCTTAGTAACTGCTTAGGACTGACTTCAAGGCTTGGAAATCTGGTGTCTCAGGCTAAATACAAAAAAGGGGCCTCTGTCTTTATCCATATTCCTGCCTTAGACATCTTGGCTCTTATTGCCGCTCATCATTACATAACCTTCTACAAGACCTGCTGCTTTTCAGGTCCTAACAGTTCACTACATACACCTATTTTCACAGCTGCACCAGTTAGATCTTCCTAACCTGGTTCACTTCTCCTTTTTGAAATGATCAGTAAGTCCTGAATCTTGAGACCTCCAGTCACGAATAGAGATGGGCATGAACAGAAAAAAACACAAACATGATGTTCGTTGTTCGTTGCCATCCATGAACAGGGACTCACGAACAACCACGAACATGGCCCTGTTCACGAACATTTTCGTGGTTGGCTGTTCGTGGGGGCCAGTAGGCTCTCCTCCAGCCATCATCCAAGTCAAGATCCCTACTGCACCACTCCCAGAAACCTGACCTGAGCAGGCACCAAGAAAGGTACCAATAATAAGTAATAGCTTGGCCCCAGAGCCTGGCAGCAGCCCTGGAACTTGAAGGGGTAGATCCCTACCACACCACTCCCAGAAACCTTACCTGAGCAGGCAGCAGGAAAAGTACCAATAATAAATAATAGCTTGGCCCAGAGCCTGGCAGCAGCCCTAAAACTTGAAGGGGTAGATCCTATCCCACCACACACAAAGAAAATTCAAGCTCCAATGCACTCTCTCTATCAAAATGTCAACAGCAGCTGTCTCTTCCTCTCCAAAGCCAGAGCTGGGAGTCCCCCTCCCCCCTGGGCTTTGTTCCCTTGTAACAAATTTGGAGCTCCACACTTGAAAGGAAGACCTGCCTATCAAGCTAAATTGGGCTTAGATTGGGGTTTCCTGGGCAACAGCCCGAGTTCAGACAATCCCAGCCTAAATTGCCAAGGGAATTGATTGCAGGTGCCAGACTGTCTGGCTTGATGAACAGCAATGAAAGAGGCTTGCAACGACCACCTGTTCATATAGAATGGGGCCTCATGAACAGCTTGTTTGTGAACAGCAGATTGGGCTGTTCGTGGCTTTTTTTTGTTCATATTGCTGTTTGTGCCCATCTCTAGTCATGAATTGTACAATTATAAGAATGAGAAACCATTTTAAAATTACAGGGGTTTTCTAACTTGTAATGCCATTTCCTTGTGCAAATGAATCATGTCCACTTCCCTCATTTTCACAGAATTTTTCATTTTATGCCACACAAGTGAACCTTTCCCCTGTTCCCCTCTTCCTTCTTGTCTCGCCTTGGCAGGTTAGATTTCAATATAAAAATAATCATACTGGGTTTTGAAAGTATTCCAAACAAAAAGGTCCCTCCAGAGATACTTAGAAAATGTTTGCTAGCCTAGCAGCCAGCTGCATACGCTCTAGGGGTGCAAGCTAGTTCTTGGAATATTTCTGCAGTTTATTGGAATTGATGGAACCATAGACATTATAGATGTAAAAACCCATTAGGTCATCCTGCCTACTCCCCTGCTAGTTCCGAATTGCTCCCTGCAGTGAGTTCCTGTAGCCAAGTTTCAAGTGACCCAAGGATTCATAGCTGCCACAGCATTCAAGAGGAAAACACTGTTGTGATTCTGTGATGAATTTAAAGCTGCTCTTCGGCAATGGTGGAAAACACATGGAAAGGAAAAGCCCTCCAGCTAATCATAATTTCTACACACTGCATTAAAACATGTGCAAGCAATTAGAATGTAACCTTTCACTGGAAATACACAAATCTGTGCCCTATAAAATCCTAGTTAATGGGCTCTTTTGAAAACAATATTTCTAACCAATATCTAGAAAAGCTCACACATATCTTTATTGACAGGACTATGTTTACCACTCTTTTCCTCCCAAAAATAAGACCATGTTCAATTAAATCATATCCAAGTATCCAGAACATCTCTGCTCTTCAGAAGCATTGTGGGAAAGGGATGGGAGGAATGGGCTCTACTTATGTCCTGTTCACATATAGAAATATTTGTGGAGTGGAAATCTCCATCCTGCCAAGGAGGAGTCTTTGATTCAAGCTTCATCTGGCTCTCATGTATCTAGATCTGCTCCCTTCTCCCTTCAGTTCCTCTCATTGTAAGAGAAAAAAGAGTAAAAAGAGGGTCTGAAGTAACTGTGTGTATATGAGCTGCAACTCAGGCTCATGTTCTGGAACAACTGAAAAGCTCTTTGGGTAGGCCTTGTCTCAGGAAGAGAACTCAATGGGGATGTGATACTGTGAACTCAATGAGGAGGGAGAGTCTGTCCTCCAAAGCTGCAATTTCATAGAATCATAGAGCTAAAAGGGATCCCAAGGGTCATCTAGTTCAATCCCTTGCACAATGCTGGAAATTCACAGCTAGACTCTCCCATGCTACCCCCAACTGTATGCCGGAAACTTGTAATTGGGCAGGGATGCCCAAGCTAGCATTTCTCTGCATCAGGAGGGTCATAACTTGGCCCAGCATACCTACGGGACCACCTCCCTCCACGGCAGATTCGCTCATCTGAACAGGGTCTCTTGCAGGTGCCAGCCTGCACATTGCCAAAATCAACTTCAGCCTGCACACGGGCTTTCTCTGTGGTGGCCCCTACCCTGTGGAATGGCCTGCCTGAGGAGGTCAGGAGATCGCCCACTCTCCTGGTTTTCCATAAATGATGCAAAACCGAATTATTCAAAAAGACTTTTTACACAGATAGGAAGGAAGTATTGTAGGGAGGAGGTCTCAGATGCTTCACTAATGAGTTAGGAACCATAAACTTCACCACTATGTTTCCTTGCATATTATTTGTTGCTTTGAATATGTACTCCTATATACTCCCTGTGCTTCGTGTTATCAAATGTCAGTCCTAGAATTGATTATGTTCTGTTTCAGCAATTCTTCAACTCTGTATTGGATCCTCACTAATGCTATGTCTTTGTAAAATCCTATGACATTGTTTATGGAAATGTCCTTGATACTGATTGGACTAATCTCACACTATGTAATCTGCCTTGAGTCTCAGTGAGAAAGGCAGACTATAAATGACATGAATGAATGAATGAATGAATAGCTATACAGATGTTCAAAGGCCATTCCTGGTCACAAGTGGCAGAAGTTATCCCTCACACATGGCATTATAATATGAATTTAAATTATTTACCTCTTTAGGGTCTGCAAGTTTCCCTACAGGGGACATCAGTTGTAAGGAGCCAGCATGACATAGTGATTAAAGTGTCAGACTAGGATCTGGGAGCCCAAGTGCCATGTTTAAGTAATGTTATACCTGGGAAAAGTGTTAATACGTATCTGTAAATGTAGGCTGATACAATGTTTACAGTAAAACATAAAAATATGGTAATAAGCTTACCATTTTCAATAGATTGTACAGCACAAGAGTGTGAAAATTGTTTTAAAAGCACAAATAGTTACAAATAGGAAGAAAATTCCATATATGAGGTAATCATATACACAGTAGTTCTTTTAAGCTTCAATAACAATGTGATTTGCTTCAGTAGAATCAGAATCTTGCAAATTAAATTGTTTCCAAAGGCTGAAAGGAAATCAGTCTTTTCCTGTTACCTCAGGTTTTGAAGGAAAAAACAGAAGTAATTTTTAAAAGTTTCTCTGCTTTAGAATCCTTCATGACAGTCTAAATTGCCTGATGATTATCATCTAAATAGCATTCAGAATTTTAGAAAAAACTTTGGTAACCCAATGTGGGGTAGTCATTTGAATGTCAGGCTAGGATTGAGGAGATACCAGATCACAGTCGTGGAACTCACTAGTTAACACTGGGCTGGCCTCTTTCTCTTAGCCTATTATGTCATGGTATTGTTACATGGATGAAATGGGAGGGAAGGGAACCTTGTACATATGAGATTCCAAAGGAGGATGGGATTCAATACACATAGAACAGGTATCTGGACTTACGGGTCAGGACTTGAGTATCTGTGAGAAAGGTGAAGTAATAATGTAGTAGGTAAGTAAAAAAATAATCAAAAGGACAAATGGTGGGATTTCCTAAGAGGAACTGTGGTTCTGTGGTATAACACACAGTACATTTTGTACTGTGAATTAAATGAATAAAATTGCTTTGTGTGCAGAAGGTTCCAGGTTCAGTTCCTAGGGTCTGAGATAGGTAGGGTTTAGAAAGATCTTTTCCCTGCTTAAGGACCACTGCCAGTTAGAATATGTAATAGTGAGATAGAAGGAACAATAGTCAGTCAGTATCATATGACCAACTATGCATGAGTCCTGGTACCTCCAAAATGTAAGAAATGAGAGAAGTGGAATGGCAGTGCTCCTAAATGCCTCCTAGGCTTTAGGCCACAGAAAAAGAAGTCACCATAGAATGTTTATCACATGCATAACTTTCATTCCTGGGGGGTGGGGGAAAATCAGTTTTGGAGACAGATGAGATAGAAATATTCCAGCTCTGGGCCCACTGAGCATAGAGAATAAGAGCTATGAACTGCTGTGGGGGGCATGATTTTCCATGTGATCCTGCAGGACCAACAGCAGGACCTTCTACTGGGACAGTTTGTTGACATGTTTATGATGATGGAGTGAAGTTGAGCTCTCCAAGTGGGATTCTGAGAATGACAAAGTAAAGTGTGGCAATAACTGGAGGGCCCATATAATGCTAAATGTCCTCTTAAACTGCACTTTCTTCCTATTTGTGACCTTTACACTGAAGAGTTTAAGAGGTCTTACTACTTTACCAATACATCACACATTCCCCCACACTCAGAGTGCTGGCTTTAGCAACAAGACAACAACCCAGCAGGCGCCAGTGGTGGGAGGCTACTGGGATGGAGTTACAGGGATTCTGGCCATAATTTATGGGCCTGCTTGCTTTCAGTGAAAGACATAGCACTCTCTGAGTGAAAAATCTTGCCTATGGGACAGATTGCAAATCCCAAGTGAACAGTGAAATACTTCTATGCATCATCAGATCACTCACGGTCATGTTTATGACATGTGACTGTGCCTGCAGTGGCACTGGCTAGCTTATATTCTTTTGGTTAATTCATGGGAAGAAAAACAGCTTCAGCAATCCTTACTGTTTGCAAATAATGGTTTCCAGATTTGTACCTGAAATGAAGACTACAAAATGTATAACAGAGCCAAATGAGATACTATGGTGTATATTTTGGGGTTCTGTGGTATACTTCACCATGCATGTGCCTCCAACATTGCTTGTCTTAAATGCCAGCTTTTATTTCTGTGAAGATTATCAATTCCTGAAGGACTTCATGGCTTGCCTGGCCTCCAGAGCTGTTTTTTTTATTGTTGTGTATTGTCTCCTCATGTACTTTGTGTAAACCTAGATTCAGAGGAATTAGCTATGTTAGTCTGTAGTTGCAAAATAGTAAAAAGTCCAGTAGTACCTTTAAGACTAACCAACTTTATTGAGGCATAAGCTTTCGAGAACCACAGCTCTCTTCGTCAGATGCATCTTAAAGGTGCGTCTTAAAGGTGCTACTGACTTTTTACTATTTGTGTAAATAATATTTCTCTGCCATATCCACACATCTTGCCTTCATCCATTGTGGACAGATCCCTTGAGTCTTGAATTTTAATAATTCTTCCTGTTCTATATGTTTCATAGTCTGAAAAAGACACTAGCTGGATGGTTTCAGCCCATGTTAAGTACCACAGCCATAGCTTATAGGTGTATGGGGATTTTGGCAGCTTTTATACGGGTTTGCCAAAAAAGAAGCATTTAATGACATATCTAAGTGGTGATCTTTCATCACAATAATAATTTCAGATTACAAATGCATGCCCTCATTAATGCTCTCCATACACCAATTTTAAAAAGAGGCAAAAGGCAGCTGTTAAAACCTTTTTTTTTAAATTATTTTTTCTTTTATTGTTATAACATATATACATAGTCATACATGAACCATATACAGCTATTTTACCCCTTGCCCCCCTCCCCCACCCATCCCCATTATGTCTTCATATCTTTAACCATGTGCACAAATTCTTCATTCGGGTTTGAATGCTTGGGCTGGCTTCCCCCCTTTCCACCCAGTACCTATAACAGGTCCATTTACTTATAATCTTTTGATGTTTATCCTCCCATGTCTGATCAGCAGTTATCTGTACAAATATATCCGATTGTACACATTCAAAGACATAATTGTTCCATTTTTCCATTGTCCATTTGTTCTTATCCTTCCATCCCAATGCTATTACAGCCATTCCGTCTAAAATCATGATTTTATATATATCTTGCTTATTCCTATCTACTCTTTTATTTCCCAATATTCTGGAGACAAGCAAATCCCTATTAACCTCTATATTTACTTGACATAAATCAGAAATTACCCTTATAATCTTTTGCCGGTATTCCTTGACAACATTACACTCCCACCACATATGAGCATATATGCCTACTTCTTGGCCACAGTGCCAGCATTTAGGGCTCATTCCTTTAACTATATACGATATCTGAGCCGGTGTTCTATACCATTTCCATATAAATTTCCTAGCCAATTCTTTCTCTTTATCCCTTTTAATTTTATTTATACCTTTCATTATTTCTTGAATCGTTTCATGATGAGATAAGCCTTCTCACTCCCATTTATTCTGTATTATCCTTATCATCCTTTCCTTTTCTCTTATCATTAATTTATATAACACCCCTGTTAACCCTTTCTCTTTTATTTGTCTTTTACTTAATGTATCATCCATTTCTGTTTTTACCCCAATTATCTCCTCCACCTTTTCAGATTTAATTAACTCGTATAATCCATGCAACTCCAACCAGTATTGTTTTCCTATTTTCTCCAGCATGTTATTTTTGCCACTAAAGTCCCCCCTTCAACAAACATATCTTTTAATCTATTAAATCCAAATTCTTCTAATTTCTTCCACCCCCCCAGTGTCTGTATAGTCCTTATTTATATATTTTAATGGAGTCCACTTTGAAAGACCCAGCATCCATTTCCTATACCATTTTTTCCAAATACTTAGCGCCGTTTTCCTTGGACCAATCGCCTTCTTAAAAGCCATCTGAACATCCCTATTAAAGATCCCCTCTCTTCCTATTCTATTATTTATCTCATTCTCCATCCTAACCCATTTAACTCTATCATTATACCCAATCTCTATTAAATGTTTCAATTGAAACGCCTCGTAATACAACTCCAAATTTGGTATGCCCCATCCCATCTCCTCCTGTGATGCATAATTTACTATATCTGGAGTTCTAGCCCTTTTGCTTCCAAAAACCCAGTTCTTAAGCACCTTATTCCAGGTTTTAAACCAATTTGTTCTTATCGGAAACGCAATTACTTGAAATAAATATAATAATTTTGGCACCAGAAACGTCTTAACTGCCCTAACCTTACTTAAGATAGACAAGTTCTTATTTTTCCAAGCTCTCATATCTTTCTTAACCTTCCTCCATACTTCTTTATAATTCACATCTGGAATCCTGGCCACATTTTTAATAATATTCACTCCCAAGTATTTAATTTTTTTTCTCCTAGAGTCCATCCTTGTCATTTTTACTATTTCCTTCCTTTCCTCTCCGTTTACATCCCAAAATAAAATTTCAGACTTGTCCATATTAACTCCCAATCCAAACTCCTCTTTAAAATCCTTCAAGATGATCAAAAGTTCTCTTACTCCTGCCAGTGGGTTTACCAATATTAGTAAAATATCGTCTGCATACATATTTATTTTAATTTCCTCCTTACCCTTTTTATATCCTTGTATCCTTACTGAATTTCTTATCCTATCCGCCAGGTACTCCATTCCCATCACAAAAAGTAGTGGTGAGAGTGGGCAACCTTGTTTAACACCTCTTTGTATATTAAATTGTTCAGAGACTCCCTCATTCACCCTTACCACTGCCTTCCCCGCTTTATATAATTATTGAACCACCCTCACAAAGTTTTCTCCTATTCCTGCCTTCGTCATAATATTCCATAAAAACATATGACTTATAGTATCGAAGGCCTTATATACATCTAATTTCGATAAAGCCAATTTCCCTTTTGTCCTACTTGTTAGTACGTTTAACACATTTCGTATAGGGTGCCCTATATATCTTCTGCATATGAATCCATATTGGTCTTCTTTGATTATTTTCGGCAGAACCTTTGCCAAGCGTTTTGCCAAAATCTTTGTAAATATTTTATAGTCTGAATTCAGTAAACTGATTGGTCTATATGAACCCACCTCTGTAGGGTCCTTCTGTGGTTTTCCTATCACTACTATCTCTGCTAATTTCCACGTCTCTGGAGCCCTTCCCCCTTCTAAAATATTATTAAATACTTTTTTTCATTTCTGGGCCAATAATATCAATTGTTTCTTTATAAAAATCCATAGTAAACCCATCTAATCCCGGGGACTTCTTTCTCTTAAATGTTCTTACCGCCTCTTCAATTTCCTCCAAAGAAATTTCTTCATTTAACCCTAGTCTATCATCTTCCTCAATCTTGGTTTCCAAATTTACTCTACTAATGCTTTTATTTTCCTCTTTATATAACGTTTGGTAAAATTCCGCAAATTCCTTCCTTATTTCTTTAGAGCTTTCTGTAAGTATTTTCCTTTTAGTCCTAATAGCTTTTACTCTCTGTTTATCCCTTCTTTTCTTTAAGTAATTTGCTAACCTCTTAGTAGATCTTATTGACGTTCTCTGAAAATCACTCTTAATCATATTATCTCTCTTCCAAATCATAAACCAGTCTAACTCATCCAATTCTTGTTTTAATTTTCTTAACTGCCCCTGTCTACTTCTTAAATATTTGCTTTGCTGCTGTTGTTGGAGTGTTTCAATTTCTTTAATTTTCTTCTGCCTTCCCAGATACCATTCCCTCTTAATAAGTTTCTCTGTCATTATACAATGCCCTCTTATAACCACTTTAAATGCATCCCACACTATCGGGATCTCTCCCGTACCACTGTTCTCTTTAAAGTACCAGCTACTTTGTTTTCTGATATATTCCCTATCCCTATCTTTACCCATTATTAAGTTATTATATCTCCATCTCCTGCTTTGCTCTCCCCCTTCATATCCTAGCTCCACAAACAATGGGGCATGATCTGAAATCCATATTCCTAAGGTCTGGGCTCTCTTAATCTGAAATTCCTTCCTATTTGTAATTAGCAAATAATCGATATATGTATAAGTCTTATGTCTATTAGAAAAGAAAGTGGGTTTAGTATCAGTGTTTCCCATCTCAAAAGCATCTTTGAATCACCATTTATTCAACTTGAGAGAATGATCTGTCTTTAGACTCCAATTAAAATCTCCAGTAACAATTATATTTCCCCCCTCAGCAAAGGCCTGTAATTTATCTAAAGTCTTCCTTATAAATTTTTTTGCCCTTTATTCAGCCCATAAATGCTAGCCACTGTAAAGATCTTCTGCATCATTTTAATTTTTAGAAACACATATCTACCATCGTTATCTTTCTTCTGCTTCAAAACCTCCAAGTTAAGATTTTTATTACATAATATAGCCACGCCTCTGGCTTTATTCGTTGCTTTAGACTCTATTTTTAATCCCCAGTATTGGGAGGCCAGCAAAGGTTTATTATTTACTTTAGATCTATGCGTCTCCTGAAGACATAATAAATAAGCTTTCATTTTCCTTGCCAGCTCCAAAACCCTATAACGCTTAGTGTCTGAAGTCAACCCATTCACATTAAGAGACAAAACTTTTAAAGTACTATCCATCATCCCATTCTAAGTTCATTCCTTGAATTCCTCCATGCACATATGTTTTCAACTGATTTGTAACTCTTGTTTCCCCCCTCCCCCTTCCCACCTGAGACTCGGGTAGAGATCTCAGCGATCTCTGTCTCATGGTAACCTTGGAGGCCCACGTTCCTCCCTCATCCCTCTTGGAACCCTTGAAAATACCACACCTTATCTTAACCAAAAAGCCTGTTTTATATATCACCGTATATGCTTTTGCTTTTTACTTATTACTACCCCCCCAGTTCCTTTCTTTTTCCCCTCCTTCTCTTGCACTGAAGATTCTCCCTGCTCATTTTGTGCATCCTCTTCCACACTTGAGAGCTTTTGCTCACTCTGTTCTTGCACTCCAACGCCCAAGTCTGCCAACATCTTCCTTGCTTCTTCTGGGTCCCGAGCCGAGTGTTTCCTACCGTCTCTGAACACCAACAGAGTTGCTGGATATGCCCAGGAGAAGAGAATTTTGTCATTAAACAAAGCTTGCGCACATTGCTGCATACGTCTTCTGGCTTGTAACATCTCCTGGGAGAAATCCTGTCGCACTATGACCTTTCGTTCTTTAAACTGAAGGTCTGTCTTCTGCCGCAAAGATTTATAGATCTGATCTCTTATCCTCTCTCTTGCAAATGCCACTATAACGTCTCTGGGGGTTCCAGCCCCTCTCCTTGGTGTAACTAACCAGTGTGCTCTCTCTATTTCATCTTGCTTAATCTGAATTCCTTGCTCCTTGAGCCAGTTCAACATGACTTCTTCCAGGTCCTTATTCTGAATATCTTCTGCAATTCCAGAAAATTTTAAATTTCTTCTGCGTTGTCTGTCATTCATCTGAGCAATCCTTTTTGTCAAAATCTCAATCTTATCTTCATTTGCCTCAGCTAATTCTTTAGCTTGTTCTGCTGTTTTCTTGACTTTTTCCACAGCCGTCATCATTCGTCTCATCTCTGCCTTTAAATCCTGCATGTCAGCCCTTACATTAGTTTCCGAGCGCTGGATCATCTCCCCCAGCTCCTTCATCGACTTTGCCATCTTATTAGGCGTTCGTAAATCAACAGGAGCTTTCACACATTGAAAGGATATTACTCACCCCAGTCCCAGGGTTAAAAGCAGCTCCTACAGTCTAATTAACTTCTGGGAGGGTGTCTTTCGTTATCAGTTTACTTTGTGTTCGTCTTGTTTAGGCTTTTAATTTATGAGTTCCAAGAGTGACGCGAGTGAGCGTTTACCCGATTCGACGCATGCATGATTGCACCCAAAGGCAGCTGTAAAACCTGACCATTTTGTCTAAGTGATATTACATCCCAAAACACCCCCCATTGTGCTCCAAGTAGGGTTACCAGTGTCTGCCATCCACCACCTGACCAGTGGGGGGGGGGAACAGCATGGGAACTGGCCAGAAAAACCATGGAATGCTTCTGCTTTGTGCTGGGAATGATGTCATTTGCAGTGCAATGCAGGAGTGTTTTGAAATGGGCACATGTGCTGTGCTCACAAAGTAGGTGCTCCCATCGTGTGCTCCCCTGCACATACCCCTCCACTGGTTTGAGACCCAGAGGACCTGGCAACCCCAGATCAAATTAGAATTTGGGGGTATTTTGTGCTTCAGTGGGAGGGAGGAGATGAGAAAGTAACACCCTATAGGTGGAAATCTTTCTGTCCATAGAAACACTACATTGACCAAACATCATAAAACATCTGCAGCAGAATTAAAAACCAATGGAAGGGAGTGAGAAAAAAACAGAAGAACAAATGCACATGTGTATGTACGCACACTTACACTCACAGAAAGTGGCCTAGAAAAACATTTACACCGGGCTCCTAAAGATCAAATGATTAGACAACAGTGACCATATCCTACTACATAAAAGGCAAACAATGTTGCTGATGACTCACTTCTTATCTCTGTGCATGAAGAGAACACAGAACAGGGATAAGAAATGAGTGAGGCAAAACTGTTTGCCTTCCCATTACGTGGTAAGTCCTGGTGCTGTGGTGTGTGGCTTCCCGCTGCCTTGAGGCTTCTCAGCTGGCCAAGGAGAAGGTGGGCAAATGCCATTTTCCCCCTGCTCAGCTGATCTGCGGGTAAGGGGTGGTGGTGATAGAGCCTGCCCGCCCGCCCACCACTCAGTTGGGCAGCTTGGTCACTGCTCAGCTGGGCTTTCTCCCTGCCCAGCTGCTCTGTGGATCAATGCAAACCCAGTGCAGGGTACGTGCGAGTGTCCCAGTCTCCCGCCAGGAGACTTAAGGGACTTGGCAACCCTAGCTGTGTGAGCAGGCCCTGGAGGTGGTAGGTGGGGCAGGGGGATGGTAAGTCTACTTTCTCTGCACCAGGTGAGAGTTAGCTAAAGGGGGGTAAGTACCCCACTGCCTCCCAGGCCCCTACACCCGTGCTGCAGCCCCTGAGGCCCTTGGCAACTGTACATGGGATCAGGAAGCCTTTCTTTTTTTTTATCTAGTTCAGTGCATTTTGAGGAATTGGGGGAACAATCCTTAAAATGTCTCCTTAGAAGTAAATCTTACGTTATTCATTGGGGCTTACGTCCATGAAAGTGTTATTATGAGTGTTTCGAAAGCAGGGCATGGGCACTGTGTTCCTCAGTGAGGACACAGTGAGGTATACTGTGGTCATTTACAGATAGCTGTCTTAACTTCTGATGACTTAACTGCTGATGACTCAAGGGTGGTACTGCAGTTTCTAGGCCTGCAGGAATCAGGTGGACAAGGAGTCTAATAGAGTTCCAACTGAGGCTTTACAGACCCTGGTCAGGCATCTCAGTCTGAGCAATTTATTTCCAGGTCCTAATTTCTTCCTGAATTAGCCTCCTGCCTTAGCCTTGTCATGCATGTAGTTTTAGAATTAAATCCTGTCAATTTTGGGGTGGGGGGCACTACTTCCAGGTAAATTGACACAGGAATACAGTCTTTGAGTATTCTATGTTGTTATATATTTTTTTAATTTAATGCCACCCATCCCAAGTTTCCAGTTGGAAATTTAAAATACAATAAAATATAACCATAATTGCCTTTAATTTTTCTGGACAATTCCACTAGCTGCTTAAAAAAATCAGGAATATTTTTAGCATTACTGGCCTCATATTGAATTCAAAATAAGGTGAGATATACATTTAAGGGCATTCTCAACTTTATTCAATATGCTTTCCATAATCATTCCTCTTTCAGTGGGTATGTTGGCTTCCTAAGCCTCAAAACTGCAGCACAAGCAAATTTATAAAAGCTTTAAATGCACACCAACTCCCAGAAGTAAGAAAGTGATTTTTTTTCATTGTTTGCCAGGAGCGAACATATTTGATTATTTTAACATATCTGAATGGCAAGTTTTCCAGAGAAAAGCATTTGCATCAAAGCAGGGAAGGATATTAATAGCTTTGTTGAGCAGTCAGTGAAATCTTGCTTGTTTTTAGAATTCAACTGAATATTCACAATGAAATTCATTTCTGTCAAAGTTGGCTTGATCTGAAAGTGATTTTTTTAAAAAAAGAACTCTCCTTATTGAAAGTCAGGTTTGGTATGCCTGAAAAGAACTGCTTTACTTAATGAAGTGAATGACTCAAAGGTAAAAATGGTGCCATTGATTTTAATTGTCAGTTATGATAAGGCTAATTTTATATTCCAACTCTATTTCTTTTCCTACCCAAAATATGACAACGGATAGAGTGAAGAGTGTCCTCAGTGGGTGGTCCTGTTCCATGTTCATATCAATGTTCTATTTTTCTTTACTTTTAATATCTGCTACAGAGATTTCTGAAACTACAATACCCACCTCATGTGGTAAGAAAACAGATCAACAAAGCCAGAATGATACGAAGAGATGACCTGCTACAAGATAAGAAAAAACAAAACAGTAGCAGAACACCACTGGTAGTCACATATAGACATGGGCACGAACAGCATTATGAATGAAAAAAACCCATGAACAGCCCGTTCGTCTGTTCGCAAACAAGCCGTTCGTGAGGCACCATTGCAAATGAACAAGCGGTCGTCGCAAGCCTCGTTCGTTGTGTTCGTCCGCTGTTTGTGAAGCCAGACAGTCAGGCACCTTCAATCAATTCCTTTGGCAACAGAGGTAGGGACTGCCTGAACTCTGTCTGCACTCTGTCTGTTGCCCTGGAAACCCCAATCTGAGCCCAACTTAGCTTTTTTTTTTTTGAAAAAAATTTTATTGGGTTAGAATCCATTATTTTTACATTTACATTCAATTTTCCCCAATTTTTTCATCTCTAACCCCCTCCCTTTCCCCCCCTTTTTGTTGACTTCCAACAGCTTTCCAACCCTTTGTCCCCTTTCCCTTACTTCTATTAGCTTCCTCTATCTAAAACAAATATATATTCTCCATTATTCTAAGCAGTACATCCTTAACTATTTTTAACATTGTATGCCCAAACTGTAAGTCTTTGTTTCCATCTTAGATAAACAATTTATCCCATTTTTCAATTTCAAATATTTCTATATATCATAAACCAAATAAATCATACATTCATTTATATCAAACAATTTGACTTATTCTCTATATATTACTCATTCTATCTTTTTGTAATAATTCTATATATCTCTCATCACATAGTCAATCAATTTGACTCATCTATATCTTCAGACATTCAGTTTGGTACAAAACTTACCAAAAAAAAAGAAAATATTGTTAGTTAATCCTTATATTTAATCCTTATAGTTAATTATTTTCTATCTATGTTCTGTTTGTTAACCTATATATATCTATATATATGTCAATCTATTAATCTGACTGCTTATTAATTCACATTTATCTCTTCTCCCCCCGGTAAAGTCTCCCCCTTCTACTTCAGTACTTCAGTAGTTCTCAAACTGCCACAGTTTTCCTCCCACCTCCCATTTCTTCTCCAGGTGTTGTTTCAACTTCTCCCAGTCTGTGTTGAACTGTCCTGAGTCCAGATCTCTCAGTTTTCTTGTCATCTTATCCATTTCAGCCATGTACAGCAATTTGTAAATCCAATCTTCAATAGTTGGCACTTCTTGTACTTTCCATTTTTGCGCATACAAAAGTCTAGCTGCTGCTGTCATATAAAATATCAACGTCCTGTGTTGGGCTGGAATTCCCTCCATTCCCAAGTTCAGTAGCAGGAGTTCTGGGTTCTTATTAATTTGAAATTGTAAAATTTCACTCATTTCTCTTATTATTTCCCCCCAGTACTGCCTGGCTACCTCACACGACCACCACATATGATAGAGGGAGCCCTCATGCTTCTTACATTTCCAGCATTTATTAGAAGTATTCAAATTCCCTAGCGCAATCTTCTTTGGTGTCATGTACCAACGATAGATCATTTTGTAGATGTTCTCTTTGATATTAGTACATGTCGTTGTCTTCATTGTAGTTTTCCACAGGTATTCCCATGCCTCCATTGTTATTTCTTTATTAAAGTTTATAGCCCATTTCACCATTTGTATTTTAACTGTCTCATCCTCGGTATACCATTTCAGCAGTACTTGGTATACCTTGGATATTCTTTTCTTATCTTCTTTAAGAAGGGTCTGCTCTAGTTCCGAATTCTCTATTCGTATACCTCCCTTTACGGAGTCCGAATTATATAAGTCTCTGATCTGTCTATACTGGAACCAGTCGTAGTTAGGTGATAGTTCCTCTTGCGTCTTTATTCTGAGTTTGGATGCTTCAGTTTTAGTTATTTCTTTGTACGTTAAACATTGTTGTTCATTATCAACAGCTCTCGGGTCTATCACCTCATACGGAACCACCCACAAGGGAGTTCCTTCTTGTAGATAAATTCTGTACTTCTTCCAGATTGTGTATAGACTTCTCCGTACAAAGTGATGCAGGAACATCGAGTTGACCTTTACTTTGTCATGCCATAAATATGCGTGCCATCCAAATATTTTTTTATATCCCTCTAGGGCTAGTAGTTTCTTGTTCTTTAATGTCATCCATTCTTTCAACCAAACTAGGCAGATTGCATCATGATAAAGTCTCAGATTGGGCAGTTGCATTCCGCCTCTTTCCTTTGCATCTTGTAAAACTTTCACTTTCACTCGAGGCTTCTTGCCTGCCCAAACAAAATCTGATATTTTCCTCTGCCATTTTTCAAATTGTTTAGAGTCTCTGATGATTGGTATTGTCTGTAGCAAAAACATTACTCTTGGTAACACATTCATCTTAACTGCTGCAATCCTGCCCAACCATGACAAATTCAGTCTATTCCATTTAATCAAGTCTCTCTCTATCTGAGTCCATAGTTTTTCATAATTGTTTTTGAATAGATCTATGTTCTTTGCAGTTAATTCGACTCCCAAATATTTCACTTTACTTGTTACTTCACAGTCCGTTGTTTCCGTTAATAATTGTTGTTTCTGCTTAGTCATATTTTTACATAATATCTTTGACTTCTTTTTGTTAATATAAAAACCTGCCAAGTCTCCAAACTCCTTGATCTTATCTATCACTCTTGGCATGTTCTCCAATGGGTCCTCTACAATTAACATTATGTCATCCGCAAATGCTCTGACCTTATATGAATAGTCCTTTATTTTTATTCCACGAATTTCCTCATCTTGACGTATTTGTATCATCAGAATCTCCAATACTAGAATGAACAACAATGGAGATAACGGGCAACCTTGTCTTGTTCCTTTACTTATCGTCAATTTCTTGGTCAGTTCATCATTCACCAGGATTGCTGCAGTCTGGTCTCTGTAAATTTCCTTAATTGCTCTGATGAATCTTTCTCCCAATTGTAGCTTTTCCATAGTGGCAAACATAAAGTCCCAGTTTAAATTGTCAAACGCTTTTTCAGCGTCTACAAA
The DNA here is from genome assembly GCF_028583425.1 of Eublepharis macularius. NCBI lineage: Eukaryota > Metazoa > Chordata > Lepidosauria > Squamata > Eublepharidae > Eublepharis > Eublepharis macularius. The sequence continues at coordinate 83,494,354 of NC_072794.1, read as the reverse complement.
GAAGAAACCAACCTCTTTGTCACAACGCTTGTCATAATATTCAATAGCATTGATCACTGTCCTTAAATTGTCTCTTATTTGTCTGTCTGGCAAAAAGCCTGCTTGTTCCTCCTCTATAACTTCCGAGAGCCACCCCTTCAATCTCTCCGCCAATATCTTCGCAAAAATTTTATAGTCATTATTGAGTAGCGATATAGGTCTATAATTTTTCACGTTAGTCAGGTCTTGGCCCTCTTTTGGGATCAATGATATGTTCGCTTCACTCCAAGTGTCTGGAATCCTTTGATCCCTTAAAACCCCATTCATCACCTCTTTTAGGAATGGTGCCAGTTCATTAGCCATTGTCTTATAAAATTTAGCCGTAAGTCCATCTGGCCCTGGCACCTTTCCTAGATTTGCAGATTGTATTGCCTTACTTATTTCCTCGTCAGTTACTTCACTGTTCAACTTATTTCTCCAAGCTTCCGAGATTTCTGGAAGTTTGGTTTTCTCCAAATATGACGCTATTGATTCTTTATTTACTTCTTTTTTACCAACTTAGCTTGATGGGCAGGTCTTCTTTCCAAGTGTAGAGCTCTAAATTGGTTACAATTGGGTACATGACAGCAGAGACCAGGGGGGAGGGAGGGTGAAAGGGTGGTGTTCTGTTGCCATGGGCACTCCAATCTCATCCCTGAAAACCCTGTTAAGCAGTTCTGACTGCCAACCACAGACCTCCTGGTTTTCCCTATGAGACCCCTGCTTATAAAACAGCACCGTACTCCCAGTTCTGATTTTCAGTTTCAGCAGGCAGTAGAGTGGGACAGAGCTGTTGCTAGCCTTTTAGGAGAGAGACAGGGAGAGTACATTGGAACTGGGATTTTTTCTGTGTGTGGTGGGTGGGTTAGGGATCTATCCCTTCTGGTTCCAGGGCTGCTGCCAGGCCCTGAGGCCATAAAGAGAATGGCCGTTTCCGTAATGAAAGCTGAGCAGCACAGAGGGGAAACCCCCACGGAAACCAAACAAAACATCAATCAGTTAATAAACTTTGAAAGTTCTTAAAGTGCCAGTGCAATATACAGGCAGCAGCCAGACTCCAGGTTGACTAATTAGCAATCTTGATTGTGAATAAGAATAATGGATGGGATATGTGAGTATGGAAATGAATTGGGAACAGTGAGAATTGGGTTAGGTTGATATATTGAGGGGAGAAATTGATATAATCTTTTTCACGATAGAAATCACGCTCCTGATGAAGTGGGCACGAAATCTGTGATTTGCAGCCGGCCCCAGATTGAGCGTGGAGGATAAAGGTCTTAGCTTCTTATATATCCCTGTTGGAAGAATATGGAATAAAGGACAGCAAGAACATCGTCATTAGGAGGGGTTTACCTCTGTAGTCTGTGCATACTTCTGGACACTTTCTGTCTATGCTGCTATAACTACTACTGTAGAGTTTATCTGAATGTTTACAACTACTACTGTAGAGTTTATCTGAATGTTTATGCTACTGTACATGAATGTAATTTGAATGAATTTGATACTTTTCATGTTAAGAGTTTGCACTGTATATTGCACTGGCACTTTAAGAACTTTCAAAGTTTATTAACTGATTGATGTTTTGTTTGGTTTCCGTGGGGGTTTCCCCTCTGTGCTGCTCAGGCCCTGAGGCCAAGCTCAATGGGCACTTTGGCTGAGGGCTCATAATGATTATTATTATTATCAGTGCCTGATCTGGTCAGGTTTCTGGGAGTGCTGGGCTAGAGCTCTAGCCCCTCCCTCAGGTTCAATGGCTGCTGTCAGGCCATGGGGCAAGGCTCAGTGGGCACCTCGGCTGAGGGCTCACCCTGACTATTACTGCCTGATCTGGTCAGGTCTCTGGGAGTGCTGGGCTATGGCTCTAGCCCGTCCCTTTCGTTCCAGGGCTGCTGCCTGGCCCTGGGGCCAAGCTCAGTGGACACCGTGGATCAGGGCTCACCCTGATTGTTAGTGCCTCATCTGGTCAGGTCTCTGGGAGTGCTTGGCTAGAACTCTACCCCCTCCCTATGGTTCCAGGGCTGCTGCCTGGCTCTGGGGCCATGCTCAGTGGGCACCTTGGCTGAGGGCTCACCCTGATTATTAGTGCCTCATCTGGTCAGGTCTCTGGGAGTGCTGAGCTAGGGCTCTACCCCCTCTCTCTTGTTCCAGGGCTGCTGCCAGGCCCTGGAGCCAAGCTCAATGGGCACTTTGGCTGAGGGTTCACCCTGATTATTAGTGCCTGATCTGGTCAGGTCTCTGGGAGTGCTAGGCTAGGGCTCTGGCCCCACCCTCTGGTTCGAGGGCTGCTGCCTGGGCCTAGGGCCAAGCTCAGTGGGCACCTCGGATCAGGGCTCACACTGATTATTATTTTTATCAGTGCCTGATCTGGTCAGGTCTCTGGCAGTGCTGGGCTAGGACTCTACCCCCTCCCTCTGGGTCTCGGGCTGCTGCTAGGCCCAGGGGCAAAGCTCAGTGGGCAGCTTGGCTGAGGGCTCACACTGATTATTAGTGCCTGATCTGGTCAGGTCTCTGGGAGTGCTAGGCTAGTGCTCTACCCCTCCCTCTGGTTCCAGGGCTGCTGCCAGGCCCTGGAGCCAAGCTCAGTGGGCACCTCAGCTGAGGGCTCACCCTGATTATTAGTGCCTCATCTGGTCAGGTCTCTGGGAGTGCTGAATTAGGGCTCTACCCCCTCCCTCTTGTTCCAGGGCTGCTGCCAGGCCCTGGAGCCAAGCTCAGTGGGCACCTTGGCTGTGGGCTCACCCTGATTATTAGTGCCTGATCTGGTCAGGTCTCTGGCAGTGCTGGGCTAGTGCTCTACCCCCTCCCTCTAGTTCCATGGCTGCTGCCAGGCCCTGGGGCCAAGCTCAGTGAGCACCTCGGCTGAGGGCTCAGTGTTGTCCCCTTTTCTTTCCTCCTTGTTTGCTGGCACAATGAGGCTTTGGGTTGGGGCAAAGGGTGTTCGTGGGGGGAAGTGCAAAGATTGTCCTGGTTGCCCCACGGGAAGCAGCACTGGGCAGGACTCTGTGGCAGCAGTGACTCCTGCTCCCCAAAAATCACCTGTGGGGGCTGTGGAGGAGGCTGAAGAGCTCTTTCTGCTGGGGGAAGAGGAAATCTTTAAACTGTTTGAGTAGAAGAAGGAGGCTGAGGGCTCCATGGAGGAATGGTTGAGGTTTGATGAAACATCCATCCCATCCCCATCCCCATCCCCATCCCCATCCCAAACTCCCGGTGCTGCCTGCAGTCCACCCCTCACTCCGTCTTCTGTTGCCAGCTCTGCGATGCAGCCAGTAACCCTTCGTCCTCCCTCCCCTGGAACAGTCATTGGGCCATGGTTCAAACTCTTTGTACAGAGGCACTTTCGGGCCCTTCCAAGTGGTGCAGTGCCATGTCTGTGATGGCCTGGTGCACAGGGGCAATGACCCAAAGCAGCAGTCATTGATGGTGACTGAGTAGCCTTGCCCCGAGGGTCACTGGAATCCACTCCAAGCAAGAAGCCTTGCCCCGAGGGTGCTGCCAGTTGGACCGGAATGGTCAGGCAGGCCGCCCTTGGGGAGGTTGTTCCATCGGGGTTGAGGATAGTGCCATTGAAAAGGCCGTTGAAAAGGTCAAGGGCTCAGGAGGCGGTCATTCATGTCATGGCAGAGACAATTGCCCTGCAGGGAATCCTCCTATCCATCGTGGAGGTTGTGGGCCTCCAAAGGCTGCTTCAGCACTTTGCCCCATGGTTCTCCATGCTGTCACGGCACACCATTGGGCGTCAAGTCCTTCCTGCCCTATACCACTCTTTGCGAGACATGGTAGTCTGGGAGCCGTCGGCCACCAAAGGCCATACAGTACACTTCACGGCTGACCTCTGGAGGGGCTGCCATCATGGGTACCTTGCCGTCACCACCTGCTGGTGGCAACCAGAGGACCTCCACTGCCCCAGGCCAAGAACTGGCACCCAGAAAAATGTGCCATGCTTGACACCGGGCTACAGGGTAGTTCTTCTCCATGGCCTGATAGGGATGGACAAGGTCCATACTGGGAAGAATATCCCCACCAACATAAAGGCGGCTCTGAGGGAGTGGATGGTGGGGGCGGAAGGGTTTGTCTGTGGCTTCAAGTTGATGGACGCGGGAAGCAACATGTTGGCAGCCCTGAAAGAGGCATCCCTCCCAGGCTTGGTGTGCATGGCGCACAAGCTGCACCTGGTAATGAGGGATGTGTTCGGGGTGGGGAGCAAGCCAAGGGACAGCTGGAATGAGGGAACATTGTGCACGCACAATCTGCTGGACAACTGCTGCCGCATTGCTTCCCACTTCTCTTACAGCATTAACTCTTCCCGCGAGCTGTTCCAGAGGCAGGGGGATGGTGGGACCCCAAGCACCAACTCTTTCAAGACCTGCCCACCCGATGGAACTCCACCTATGACATGGTATGTCATCTGGTGGAGCAGAGGGGCCCGTTGCAGGATATCATGTCATCCACGGATGTTCTGAGGAGGGGAGAGGAGCTGAGCCTCAGCTCCATGGAATGGAGAGTCCTTGCCCAGATGACCAGGATGCTGAAACCCTTTAAGGAGGCCACTGAGCTCATGTGCTCCCACGAGGCCAGCCTTAGTCAGGTCATCCCCCTGATCCACGGGTTCGACCAATTTCTTGCCAAGGAGCTCAAACACAAGAAAGAGCTACTCCCCAGGGTCTGGGAGTTTGTGAGGAGGATCCAGGCATGCGTGGCCGAGCGCTTGCATCCTCTGTGCCACAAGGTGCCATACCAAATGGCCTCCCTCTGTGACCCCTGGATCAAGGGCAGCATCGCTATGTGGGCGGGTCAGATGCAGTGCTGGAAAAAGGAGCTCCGCACATCAGTGCTCCGTTTCCAGAAAGAGAAGGCAGGCCTGAGGGAACCAGGCAGGGGTGAGGGGCGAGGGGCGGGTGGCGGAGGAGGAGGAGGAGGGGTGGGGGGAGTTGGGAAGAGAGCCATGCCAGGAGAGACCCACCCAAATGCCCCACTTTATCTCTGGGCCTTGTCGGTGGGGTGTTTGGTTGGCTGCAGCACAGTGGGCGCATCTCACGCAGTGAAGGATTCGGTGGGGGCTATGGTGCAAAAGTACCTCGCAGAGCCCACTGAGGCCCCCTACTCCAACCCCTTGGAGTATTGGGTGAGTAAATATGTTGTATGGCCAGACCTGTCCATCATGGCAACCAACATCCTATCCTGCCCTCCCACCAGCGTGCAGAGAGAGCAGGTGTTCTCCCACCTGGGAGACCTCCTCCATCCCCACCTTGCATGTCTGCACCTGGACCTGGTGGACATGTTGACCTTCATGAAGGTCAACCTCAACCTCCTTGGACCTGGACCTACCTGGGCTCTGAGCCTCTCCAAGTCTACTGCGGTTCCTGGCCAAGCTCCTGTGCAGCGGGCTCCACCCCTCCTCGGTTCTCGGGGTTGCTTCCACGGCTGGTAACCCATGGTCCTCCTCTCCCAGCCAAGATCCCAGATGCTCCCTCTTTCAACCTCTCCCTCTCTGGATAGCACCAATACGACCCTTCCCCACAACTTGTCGTGCCCATCACGTCCTCTCCCTGACAATTTCCTGGATGGTCCCTCTTTCATCCTTGCCCTCTGTGGATGGATCCGGAACAACCCTTCCCAATGACCTCTCCTGTCCTGCACATCCTGTCCTGTCTGCGAAGGCAGGAAGGTGGGTGATGTCATCTACTGCCACTACCCTGCAACTCCGTGGGTTTCTTGGCTCATGGCTAGCCAACCAAGGGGTCTTCCCAGTCCCACTCCACGATGCAGACGGCAGTAACCCTTTCTCCCTTTCTCCCTGACATGTTTCCTGACAGTCCCTCTTTCAACCTTTCCCTCTCCAGAACCGCTCAGATGCCTCCCAACCTGTCCTGTCCTGCCCACCTCATCCTTTCCGCGAAGGCAGAAAGGTGGGCGATGTCAGCTGCTGTCACTTTTGGCCAAAAGGGAGAGTTCTGCTGCTGTTGCTGATTAGAAGGTTGTAGATCACGGGGCCCCCTATCTATAGGCTCCTGCTGTCCCCTCTGAGCAGGGGGGAATTGGTCCCTCCCACCCTTTCCGCGAAGGCAGGAAGGTGCGTGCTGTCTGCTTCTTCTGCTTTTGGGCACGAGGGGCATCTCAAGAACTGTTGTGCATATGGTTGTACAGCATGGGGTCCCCTATCCATGGGCACCTGCTGCCCACTCTGAGCAGGGGGGAATGGGTTACGGCCGCAACACCCATCCTTTCTGCGAAGGCAGGAAGGTGGGTGATGCTGGCTGCAGCCTGCCTGTACTGCCCGGACAGGTAAGCTGTCTCTGAGTGGTGCAGACACAGAATTACATTTTCAGTGTTGGTGAGCATCTGCTGAGAGTTTGTCAACCCCTTCCACTCCTTTGCATCATTGGTAGGTGCAGTGGGCGAGGGAACACCTGTCAAGGCAGAGCAAGAATCGTGTGGAACACAGACCATAGCAGAAGCATCACTGGGTGATGTCTACGTGTTTGCTAATCTTGAGGCAATTAAGAAAAGCTGCTTGGAGACAAGTAAGAAACTATTGAGCATCACTTTCTCATTCAATTTAAACATTAATGTGATTATTGCCCCCTCACAGAGTAATTAAATTTAGAGAGGACACAGCAGCGTACCTGTTAAAATAACAGAAAATGCATCCTCAGCCTACAGCTATGTATTTTGGTAACCAAATGATATTTGTGGCGTTATGTGTACTGCTGGTGCCATGTGAAAGTTTTTTTTAAAGTTACCTAAACATCAGTGTCAGTGAGAGCATCAGTTTAAATAGGTTTCTCAGTTACTGCATGAAATTCAATCAGTAATTGGTGATTTCATTTTCAACAGTAAGAAAATTCAACAAAAGACAATGCACCATCGAGAAAAAGAACCGGCAACACCAAAGAAATATTGCTAACCTTAAAAGAAGACTTTTATCATTGGAGAAGGAGCTCGGGAGGCTGAGGGATGACTTGAAAAAAAACAATGGAGAAGAATGAGAGTACAAGACACATGCAGGTCACCACCATGGTTTTATGGAGAACTTTTGTTAGGACAATTTTTTTTTTAGGATAACGAGCAATCTCCCCCCCCCCAAAAAAAAACACAGAACGCATGTGTGAGACTCAAATTTTAATTTTGTGGACTTATGACAATTATTTGGTGGGAAAAAAATTCTCAAAATAACATTTATATGGAAAAAAACCCTAATTTTCAGTTAATAAGAATGGTCTCTCTTATCTAGGTGGACCTCTCGGGCCTGAGGCGATGTCTTTTTTTTCATGTTCTCAAAAAAAAAGGTTCCTTTGGTTCTGTTTAACAGTTCAATCTTTGGGAATAAAAAAGGTTTTGCAGTTGTTTAAATTGCTGTGATCATTTGTCAGCGTGATGAAAGGGAAGGCCCCATCAAACTGTTGATTGAACACAGTGTTCAGGTAATATGATGGCTGTTAAGTTATTGATCCAGAGGAGTTAGCCGTGTTAGTCTGAAGTATCAAAATCGAAAAGAGTCCAGTAGCATCGTGTAAGAGTAACCAGTTTTATTGTAGTGTAAGCTTTCGATAGCCACAGTTCTCTTCATCAGATGCATGGAGGGCCAAAAGAAACTGGTCAGATATCTGAACAGTTTATTTTGGCCCACCATGCTTCTGACGAAGAGAACTGTGGCTCACGAAAGCTTACGCTACAATAAAATCAGTTAGTCTTACACGATGCTACTGGACTCTTCTAGATCATGTTAAATTATAGGAAAATCTTGATTATTGTGGTGATTTGGCTCAATTCAATGTGTCTTTCCAAATGAGGAAAGTAAAGGGATTTGATTTCTGATTGCAATGAGTGGGAACACCATGGGTTTTGATTGTGGTTCTTAAGTAATTTGAATGATAACGCAACAGTGCCCGAAGTCAGGGAGTACCTATTCCATGTCAACCTTTGAAGTTGGAATTTTTTTTCCAAACAACCCTACCTCCCCTTTCTTTTAAAGCCCAGCCAGAACTAAGCAGTGATAAACACTGTTCATCCAAATTATTGCCATTGATGACATAACACTTCCAGTGGTTGGACTTTGTCAATTAATGACATTTTTCAGTCCACCAGACATTTTAGCATCGCCTTTTACATGGAATGGCTGCCTTTGATAATGGCAATTTCCTACGATACCTGTTCTCCTGAGTCATGGTCTCAGGAGAGGGATCACCATGTTGTGATGTGTTTCCAAGCAGCAAGTCACCTAATGAATTGAGAGCCCTAACAGCATTCTCCATTGCATTGAGATTCTGGGTGAGCACCTCTCTAAACATCAATCTATCCTCCCTCACCTCATCCAGCATCTCTTTATGGCAGCGCTCAGAATGCTCTGTGAACAAATCATGCCTGCGGGTCTCCTCACGCACAGACTCCATGATTGCACCTCTAAATTGTCTGTCCTCTGATTCCAACTGCTGAATCATGGACTGTGCCACATCGGTCAGAATCGACACACGACGCTTTCTATTTCTCATATTGTTAAGGCATGTGGCAGGAGATAGCTCTGCATTGGAGGAATGTTGAGACTCCACCGCATGGTCTGTAAACGGGATAGGGGGTGGGTAAGGTAACAGAAAACATTGTCTTAAAAAACAAACACAAAATGTACAGCAACATAAAGAGTTTTATACAATTCATGTATCATCCCGCTTGACCACGTTATGACCACTCATCGAGGCATGCAAAGCATGTCACTATTATCCACTCTACAAACTGCCTGTGTGTTGGATTTTGCTAAGAGAACTACAGAGAGATGTACCTCGACAAAGGTCATCAACCCAATATTCAAGGATGGGAATGGAAAATCAAAAGCGGCTCTCAAGATCGGAGTTATGCTATCACGGTGGACAGACCAAAATGATTGTGCTCTCATTCAGGTGATTGATCCCTAATTTCTCATATACTCACCATTTGAATCCTCAGAAGAATGATCAGTCTCTGCTGCAGAAGTACCTGGTTCCTGCACTTCATCAGGAAAACCTGCACCAAAAAATAAATTAACCCCCCCCCCAAATTTAGTTAACTCACATCTCATTCAATTGAAACCAAAATAAATAGTTATAGTTTACATTTGTGGAAAACATGATGCTGACAAGCGCTGCCCTTTGAAAGAGAATTTCCACCAATTGCAGAAATTCATAACTCACCTCCCACAATTCTTCCTCTCCTTTCCTCAATAATGTCCTCCAGGTCAGGTGTTTGGTCTTCATTGAAGGGATGCTCCTCAGGGCTGGAAGCTAAAAAAGAGTGAATGATCGTTCCCATGATAGTACTGTCATGCAAAACCTCCCGGCGCACATCCCAATGACAGTCCCATTCTGCATCCTCTGTTCTCAAAGATGCATTGCTTTGATCCATTTTCAGGAGCTGACCCAACCTCCCTAATAGCTATGTAAAACGGTTATCATCCAAGTCGCCTCACAGGTCATTTTGTGTGGCAGTCGGTGTCTTGTCCCAGTCCAAGGTCTGCCTATGCGCTGCACCTTAACGATAACAACAAAACAGAGCTCTAACATTGTCCCCAGTAATGGCCGCAATAAAACTCACCATTCTCCGATGCTGAGGTTGTGCTTAGCTCCGCCACGTTTATGGTGGTGAAGTCATGTGAGAAAAGTTCTTCTGAACCTTCCATGACATCTCGATTTTGCAGCATTGGTGCAGAGACAGTCTGGTAGGAAAGGCTTCGAGCCACACGTTTTGGCTTTATACTTGCGTCTCCACGGAATATCTGATCCAACTCCCGGAAAAAAGGACAGGATGCCGGCGCGTTCCCAGAACTGCTATTGTGCGCCACCACTCTTTTATACTCTTGTCGCAGTGCCTTTGATTTTGTTCTGCATTCAGTCGCGGTCCTGTGGTGACCCCTTTTTAAAAAGGCGTTTTTAAAAAGTCTAATATTTCATAATCACTTGGGTTTTTAGAAGCATATAATTTAGTGTAGAATTGATTAAATATATTGAGAATATCAGCTGTTTTATTGTGCGACTGGCCTTTCGTATCTTGTACTGATGTAATTGTTTTAGTTATTTTCTTAGTTTTAACTCTCCATGATAGTACTTTGAGTTGTTTAGGAGAATGATACCAAAGTTTTTGTTTAAAAAAAAAGTAGATTTTTTTGGATTTGGTTTGCCTCTAATGTTTCAAGGATTTTACATTCAATTTGCAGTTTTTGGTAGATTTTAGTACTGCCAGACTTTTTATGTTGTTGTTCTAAAGATCTTATATTGTCTAATATTGTTTGTTTTTGTTCTTTTCTTTTTTTATTTGTATAGGCAGATATCGAAATTAAGTGCCCTCTCATAAGAGCTTTAAGAGCATCCCATTTTATTTGTGGGGAGGTTTCAGGGGAATTATTGTCTTTTATGTAGTCCAGGATTCTGTTTTCTATTTCTTTGCAATGGCAATGCTTCCTCCTCCTGCCAAGGTGATAAAACTGGCGGTGGGCAGGAGACAAGGTACAGGACCCACCCTCTCTCCCCATCACCAATGGTAATGTGGCAATGCTCCCCCTGCCCCTCCCACTTGGGGTGGGCGGGAGGAGGTATAAGTTCCCCCAACTGTCCCTACTGCTGTCAGCAACATTCCTCTCCCTAGGTTCTGCTGATGTGGTGATGCTAAAGGTGGGCAGGGGATGGGGCACAGGAGTCATCGCTGCCTAGGCAGCAGCACTGAAGGCTAAAGAACGTTTTCCAACACTTGCTATTGGCAGTGATCTCAAAACTTCAGCAAGAGTATTTAGTCCTGTCATAACCCCCTCTGAGCAGCTTAGTGACTCAGAGGAAGAGACTGAGGAACCAGGGCCAAGGAACAAAGAGGGCCCAGGGCCAGGGAGGGCCTGATGTGGCAGAGGCACCTGCTGACCATGTTCCAGCAGTGCTGGAAGCCACCCTGCCAGAATCTGCAAGGGACATCTCACCAGCAGCCTCTGAGATGACCATCAGGCTCCACAATGACATCACTTCCAGAAGTGATGTTATTGCACTGGCCACTGGAGTGATCCCATGCTTTGTTTGGGGCCAATTTTGGGACCTATTCTCAAATAACACCCCCCTCCCCCAGAGTACAGGAGCATTCCTGTGGATGGCATGACGATGTCACTTCTGGAAGTGACATCATCAGATCAGCAGCAGGAGCACATGTATGCTTTGCGTGTGCACGAAGAATACCTTCCCAATAAGTACTGGGTCCCCCCTTCTGCTGGGAGGGTATAGGGACCTGGGAACCCTAGCCCCTCAGGACCCACTCCCACTTCACAAGAGCAGCAGCAGCAGATGGCCCAGGCCAAGGTAGCAAAAAGGAGATGAAGTGCCAGACTGTCAGTATGCAATCCCATCATGGATCCAGAAACTGCTCTGCAGGTTCCTACCCAAACCACAGCACATCCTCCGAAGTGGCAACACCTGCCAGTCAATGCAGCTGAGCTTTATCAACACACTCAGCCTATTTAGGCTGAGGCTTGAGGAGTCTTCCTTGCTGGATAAACCAGTCCACTAGATGCAACTCCAGTGCTCCAGCTTCTGTTGAAATGTCCAAGTGCTACTAGCTAGGCCTGTGGCCGTATTTCAGGGGAAACTTGACTAGTGCTGCCGGCAGAGCACAGAAAACTCCTATTTCTCTTTGTACAATTCATAACAAATGTGTTCCTGTACATGTTAATCTGGCAACTGGCTAGCAATCCTCACTGACATCAGCAGTCAACTTAGGCCTGGTATTCAATCACTATCAGTGTGCTTGCACACTTCTGAATTAGCCCTCCTGCTTCTTGTCACCATAATTTCCTTGGTCACTGGTAAGTGTGTGTAATCACTGGAAGATAGCCTGCCCTTTGCTTAATTAGGCACATTGTTAATTTGTATTCCTCTACGTATAACTCTAGCATCCAGTTCTAAACAACTAGACAGCAATTCATAATCTGCACCTATCTCCCCCTTTTTTTGAAGACTTTCACTCTTCCTGTGTGCTTTATTTTCTGGTAGCAAAGTGTATGCTTATTATACAAAATTAACTCGAGAATAAGGTTGCCAGATGTCCCCCCTCAAAAAGGACATGGTCCTTGTCACTCACCATTTTTTTTTCACGTGTGCTCTTAACTCCTGAGTGATAACTAGAGATGGGCATGAACAGCAATATGCACTAAAAAAACCCCACAAGCAGCCCAAACTGCTGTTTGCGAGGCCCCATTCTAAATGAACAGGTGGTCATTGCAAGCCTCATTCGTTGCTGTTCGTCAAGCCAGACAGTCTGGCACCTGCAATCAATTCCCATGGCAATTTAGACAGGGATTGTCTGAACTCTGTCTGAACTCCTGCTGTTGCCCTGGAAACCCCAATCTAAGACCAATTTAACTTGATAGGCAGGTCTTCCTTCCAAGTGTGGACTGGTGCTCCAAATTTGTTACAAGAGGAAAAGACCAGGGGTGAGGGGGTCTCCCAGCTCTGGCTTTGGAGAGGGAGGACAGCTGCTGTTAGAGAGACAGGGTGAGTGCATTGGAGCTTGAATTTTCTTTGTGCGTGGTGGGATAGGGATCTACCCCTTCAGGTTCCAGGGCTGCTGCTAGGCTCTGGGGCCAAGCTATTATTTATTATTGGTACATTTCCTGCTGCCTGCTCAGGTAGGGTTTCTGGGAGTGGTGCGGTAGGGATCTTGATGGCTGGAGGAGAGCCTGCTGGCCCCCACGAACAACGAACAATGAACATGTTCATGACAGGATCATGTTCGTCAGTGTTCGTTGTTCATTGTTCATGGATGGCAATGAACAACGAACACCATGTTCGGTTTTTTTTTCTGTTCATGCCCATGTCTAGTGATGACATTACTTCCTGGATGTAGAAGAGGCTGGCCCAGTCAGATGCTTCTCCAGTGCTCTGGTGGAAGGAAGGGGGAGATGGTATAGCTGACACAGCAGGCTGGGCAGGCCCTCCAGCCACTCCCCTAGCATGGAGGGAGCAGAGATGATGCAGGAAGGCCTGCTGGCAGGCTAGCTGCCAGCCACTCCTCCCCCACAGGCAAAAATACCAGACATTTATATTTCTGGTATTTATATGTCCAGTATTTTAACTGTTTTTCCCCAGACAGACAGATAAAAAAATGGATTGTCCATGGGAAAACCAGACACCTGGCAATCCTATAGAGTAGCAGCTTTAGCCAGTCCTTCTTTAGACTTGGCTGGGATAAAGGCAGAGAAAACCCTAGATAACCAACTTTATTGTAGGCCTTACTGAGGGAAGAGGGAGTGAAGAAGAGCTTCAGGAAAACTGATGCCAGACATGAACACTCAGAGGACTGGTTTTGTTTATATGTTCAAACCATGGGTGCCTTGACAGTCAGGAAAGAGGGCAGGAAAACAGTCATTGGCCACTGTTCAAAAACATCTACCAATAAACCACTAATGTTTCCCTCCAGTTTATGAGACATGCATGCTTTTCTAGCAGGTGTGTGCATCTACACAGAGAGTGCTTATCTTTGACTCAAACCTCCATCCTAAATACATTACACTGAAGTAGTAACCACTGAAATCTCATGAGTGACAAAGGGCTGTGTGTATTCTGTGCCAGGCAGTATTATTACCTGAGTCACACAATCTGTGCAGACTAATCTCAATGAACCAGAGGTTAACTTCTAAGCATGTTCTATATCTTTTGTGCTCATATCCTGACATCTCTTTGTGAGCTCAACAAACACCACAGCACTGATGATGACTCTTATGGTGCCTGCTATCTCATCACTTCCTGTTGAGCAAGCCTTTTCTCCTTTCTGCCCCACAACTGAGTATGAATGACTTTTTCATTTTTTTCATTTTAGAAATAAGATTACACGAGGATCATGTTGTGTATGTTTGGCATTTTCCCAAGTTAGTCACATTCTAGTCTACTCTGTAAACAGTTACATTTTTGTCGACCAAGAAAGATTGTCTTGAACTCTTCTTAACTCAGTCTATTTTTTTCTTCTCCCAAAATAATAGTCAAAATTCTTTGAGGCTACTCAAGTCTTCTGAGTGCTACATTTTATTAATTAATACAAGGAACGATTGCTACTGCAAGTTACATTTTCTTCTTCATCCTATCATTGATGTTTTTCAGTTGTTCTGTAAGTCATTTTAATACCTAGAACATTTTAAAGATCACCAAAAGTAAATTGTTCATATGCTAAGCAAATAGTTATTGATTTTCACGTCTCCTGGGCATTTCACTCCCTTGCTTAGCTATCTTCTTTCTACCACAACTAGTGCAATGAACTTTTTCAGTAGTATTTTTTTAAGTTAAGGGAATTCAGCTCAAATTTCTATTGTGTCTTATAACAGTTGAAACAGATTTAATGGTCCCAAGTGGCACAAAGCAGAGAATGTAGAAACTTTAAAATTATCGTACATGTAAGGGACCATTGTATATTTATTTCCTAAAAATAGTATGAGGAAAATATGAACAGAAAAATAGCAGAAAGTTCAGGTTTGCTACCAAGTTTACACTTGAAAGGGAGCTGATGAATGCTATGTGTACTTTATAATGTAGTTTTGTCTCAGGACCAAGCTACAAGTGATGAATGACACTTGAACAGCAAGTGAACAGACTCACCTGTATTCCTCCCTGTTCGCTTGTGCTCCACTTGCACTCCACTTGATCACTACATGATCAAGTGGAGTGCAAGTGTACAGGGAGGAATGCACGTGAGTCTATTCACTTGCCATTCAAGTGTCAGAGTGGAACTACAAGTGACAAAAGGCACAGATTGGACACTTGTCAGCTTCCCTCAAGTTTTGATGGGAAATGTAGGCAGCTTGGTGGAACGTTGGACAAGTGACAGTTGAAAAGTCCATTGGACAGCAGTCAGAGAGCCAAGCTGCAAGACTAGGATGCCTACATTTCCCATCAAAACTTGAGGGAAACTGACAAGTGTCCAATCTGTGCCTTTTGTCACTTGTAGTTCCGCTCTGATTTGTCACTTGTAGCTTGGCCCTCATTCACAATCACCTTTTAAAATGATCTTAAAAATGATACATGTGAAGCAGTGCTGAATTCATTAGAATAAACAGTATTGTCAGCTTGGATCTAAGTATGAGGAAGTAAACTATTTCAAGGGAAGGAAAAGTGTTACCCCAGGGCAACATGGAACCAATTTATATAGCCCATATTCTAGGCATGAGATTCGTCTTATTCATATGTATTTCTACCCTATGAACAAGTGCCCAGCTCTCCTCCAGATAGGAGTCTGAATATCAAGGGCTGATAGGAATATGAGCATACAGGATTCAGATGAAAATTTTTTTCATAGAGAGCCTGGCATTGGAATCTCTTCCAGGAACAATTTAAAAAGTAATATGTGAATCAGTATTAAGGTAACTGGAGGAGCAGGAAGAAATTTATGTGCTATGATGAAGTAGTCACATTTAGGAGACAGATAGGATGGGTGTTGAAAGATGAATCTCAGTGGGAAGCCAAAGCATTACGCTGATATCACAGAGGTCCCAGCCATATGATATTTTGGCTACACCAGAACAGTTTCCAAGCAGAGAAAATGAAATACTGTACAATGCCACTTTCAGAAATTTCTGGGTATCTGGAGACACTTGTGAATAAATCTGCCCATCAGAGTCAGATACTGGGAGCTTCCTTGCACATTACACAAACTTGAGTTTGGTTTGGATGAAACCCCAACCTACATTGTGTTTAATGTATGACTGTAAGCTTACCTTTAAAACATTCAGGAGTGGTGTAACATGTAAGGAGGCCCTGGGTAATCAACACCACAGCACAAAACTGCCCCAGCAATTCTAATATCTTCTACATGTGTTTCTTATACAATATGTTTCTTTTAATTATGTCATTTTGGGACACAGAACAAAGCTGCATTTGAGTTTAGCCATCAGTCAAGGCCTTCTTTTTCACACAAGGGGATGTTGCCATCTGCAACAGCAACAGCATGCTGTGTAAGAACAACAAGTATTCTCTCAGCTGTGAGTCTATCCCAAATCTATGTCCTTTACTCTATGAAATTTCAAAGGAGCATGACAAGAGGTCTGATTCTGTAAGAGAGACACAGGGTTCCTGGGGCTTGCATTATAGGGTTTATATCCAATGCTTTCATGTTCTAACAGGGGGGTTAAGCATGGAATTGGTGCAAGAGGCAAAGAGGATCTGAAAATCTCCAGGCTATTTGTTAGTGCCCTAGAAGCACATGGTCCTGCTGGGAGGGTCTTTTGCTGTAGCACAGTGGTTAAGTGGTTGGCCTCCAAGTCAGTACTCTGATGGTTCGACTCCCACTACTGTCATGAGCTTAGCAGGTGGCCTTGCGTAAGCCACTCCTCCTAGTCCCAGCTGAATTGTGGGGGTAATAACAACACTGACTTTGTTCACCACTCAGAATGTGGCACTAATCTGCCTAGAATGGTGGTATATAAACACACTATTGTAGTTCTGAATGAGGTGAGTTAGCAGCCTGCTACTGTCTATTTTGAACAGGGCTTCTAACATGGAAGTTGAGCTTGAGATTTCAGAAAGGGAGGCTGAGAGAGAACAGAAGAGAACCGCTCTAGTCCAAGTTTTCTGAAAAAGGACATACAAATAAGGTGGATGGTACACTGCTCCCTTCCTTCCTGCTACAGTAATCTGCACAGATTAAGGAAAACACTGTATTTCAACTTTAAATCACCCTTAAACATCAAACCAATCATGAAGGTAGAAAACAAGCAGGGGAGTGAGAACTATCCAGACTTTGCAGGGAGCAGCACCACATGTATGATTATCTGCCCACTGAGCAGAAATTGTGGGTGTGTGCTTGATGCATGGAACTCTTGGCTCTCAGGGGACAGGTTTGTTCCCTTCAGGCTAGGGTTGCTCATCTGGAGAAACTGAGGGAGAGAAAGAAGTTTGTGAACAAAACCAGGGCCCACTACAGCAGTTCGCCTCTAGTGCTAACAGCTCTTCTGCTGCCATGGAGATTGAGTTTCTCAAGGTTGGAGGATGTTGGGCTGAGGAGGGGGGCTATGATCCCTTAGATGGGATCCCTTCTTTGGATGATGGACCAATATCCTCTCATACCAAGGACTCCTCTCTGGGGTTGGGAGGAGGTGGTACTTTGGTAGTGGGTGATGAATGATTAAGATGTAGAATTCACTGCTAGAGAATATTGTGATGACCAAAGGAACAGATGGGTTTAGAAGGGAATTTGACAGATTCATGGACGACAAGTCTATCAGTGGCTACTAGCCATGGTGACTAAACCTCTGAATACCAGAACCAAGAGGCAACATCAGGGACAGGCCTCAGCCTCTATGCTCTGTCGGTGGCCCTCCCTAGTAAATCGTTGGCCACTGTGTGAGATTGGATCTATCAGGTCTCTTCTTATGTTCTTATGAAAGATTTGAGTTGAAGGCTTGAGTTCCACAAATCCTCTAGCAGCTGCTTACAACAAATATTGCAAATGTGAAGACATTAATGTGAATGTTATATAATGACTGCCTAATCAGAACTTTAATTCACAATGAAATAAAAGGCAGGCATTGACTTGGGCGAGTTGAAGCTGCCCTTCACCTGGGCACAAATTGAAGATGACCAGGGTAATCCCTATGAGAGATGAACTTGATCCCACCTCTACCCTAGCGCCTGTGGGAATTCACAGGTGTTAAATTAGAAAGAGAAAGGCTCCCCTGTTGATGCCAAATGAAAAAGCAACAAAAAAATACTGAGCACTATGAGTCCAAAAATGAAACATAAGGCAAATACATTACTCAAACAGAGCTTGTTTCACAATCTATAGGAAAGTCTCCCGACTGCTCATGGAGAAATGTCACACAAATTATATTTAATTTACTACAGAACATATTTTGTGTGTGTGTGTGAGGGGGGAAATCTGAGAAAAAATTAGCTGTGGATATCTTCATAAATATGTAACCTATTAAAATGGCTAGATGTGTTGTGATGTAAATAGAAAGGCCTATGTGAATGAAGGTGGCACATTCAGTTGCTAGTATTTATTTAACTTTAATTAATTTATTTGATATTTATCATTTTTCTTCTATTAAGATCTCAAAGCAGTTCACAACAATCACAATATTTAAAAACCAATACAAAAATATAATATATTCAATAAAATCACATTAAAACAACAACCTAATACACATTAAAAACTACTGTAGTCCAACCCCAACCTATAAAACCCTGCAAATAACATAAAATAGCAGGTAGATAAAATGCACAGTAATTTGCTCTGCCTCACAGTAGAATATTAGACACCAAAATCATGCTGGAATAGTTGTGCCTTGCAGAATTTTTGAGACAGCAAAAGTTCTGACTGAGCACCACAGCCTTCTGCCAGTGCATTCCAAAGGGAGGGTGCCACAATAATAAGGCCCTCTTCCTGATGGAAGAAGTCACGCTATCCTGAGACCAGGAACCACCAGCAAGCCCTGCAAAGATGAATGAAGCAGGCAGGGGTGGGGTAGGTCATAATGGGAGAGGCAGACCCAAAGGTATGAGAGTCCCAGACCGTGAATGAGTTTAAAGGTGAGGACTACTCCTTGAATTGGATCCAGAGGCCAATTAGTAACCAGTGTAGCCGCTTCAAAATCGGTGTTATATGAGCTGACCATGGTGACTTGGTCAGCAACCTAACTAGAGCAGGAAAACAAACCAGGATCACAGTGTAAAAAAACAAAAACAAAAGATAAGCAGACAAACAACCACTGTGATTTATAGCTACTATATATCATAATCAATAAAATTCCATATAGTCCTTGCATAAATGTCAGAAAATTATAACAATTAATGTGATCCTAGATCACAAATTAGAAAAAGTCCCATCCAACAGCTTCTATAATAAGTTGTAGTAATCACAAGACAAGCATCTAGATGTAAGCCGGTTTCATATTAGATCTTCCTCAGAAGTTGTTATTAGATCTTCCTCAGAACTTATATCCCTAAAGTTAACCATTGTCATTGTAACACAATGAACATCATGTAGCTGAATGGAATGATATTATGAAAAAGCATGTGCTGTGTGTCACAAACCCATGTCTCAGTCTTGGGCTAACTTTCCCCTACCCTGAGGTAAAGCTTCTCCTCTCTAAGCCTATGAAGCTGCATACTGGGCTGGGAAGCCTTTAGTAGTGTGGTTGATGTTAAGATTCAACTTTATTTCTTGTCCCACCCTTCAGTAATATATAAGTAGTATGGTTACCCAGCCAAGTCCAAGTAGGGGAAAGATCAGGGGTTTGCGCTTCCCATAAACAGAAACTGGCACACAAGGCTTGGGGAAATTCAAAGTGTAACAGAATGTTTATTTACAAGAAGGTAAAATACGATGGCAGATAGGCAGGTGTTTGAACTGAAATAACTGAAAGGTTTTTGTACAGTAACTTCACTGGTGTGAGGCACAAAACACTTGGTATGATTCTAAGTTGTTGACTTCTTTGAGAGGTTGGCTCTGCTTCACAAACGCTTCACTTTTAACACACAGACTCAGCATGACTTTCCCTCATCTCCAGACCTTAGGGTGCTCCACTGAATCAAACCTTTACTAGATTCTGGGCAGGTGTTATAGTTATTAGCTATAACCCTGTTCCTGGTGCCAAAGGGGAGACTCTTTTCTACCCACTTCCTTGGCTCACTATAATTCCCAGATCTCTTGAGTCTATGCAGGAGTTAGTGTTGTCTTTCCTACTTTAGTCCAAGGACTAAAAGTGCTTCAGGAACCTACTGATTTCACTTTTAAGGGAACTCCTTCCCTTCCTTCCTCACACAGAGGGTTCTCTGGCTGACCCTCTCTTGTCAGAAGCCAGATTCCAATTCCTTCACTCTTTTGTTTACTCCAACTGTCAACCCCTCAACATTCCATCCCCAACTGCCATTTCAGGCTAGCCTCCAAGGGGCGGGGGCATATCAATCATACTCTTTACTGTCCGGCAATCCCAGCTTTTGAAGCTGAGTCTGTCACTCTATGTTATTTAAACTTACTTCTTATTTGCAACTCAAAATTTATATAAGAAGTAAGCCAGTCCAATAACCTTTCCTTAATCAGGTGCAAAACTTACTTTTCTAATACTAGACAGCAAAACACTCTTTAAACATAAGAGAAACTATCCCTTGTAATTCCATGCAGCTGCATGTGAAACTACCACATCCTTAAAGTTACAGATCACAATTATAATTGAGGTTATTATCAAACTACTAAAATATATAACATTGTCTCAAATATTTCATACATTACAAGGAATTGATAGGGAGACTAAATACTAGGGGTATGCATCTAGAAAATTGTCATTGTTGTTTCATATCTGGGATTGATGAGCACAATGTTTAATGTGACTGGATAGTTCTTTGGTTGTGTGTTGCTGATTTGGGATCAAAATCGGTCAGGTTTTTTTTCCATTCTCATTATTTTTATGGCCATTCGTTTCAGTGGAGAAGGGGGACCAATCAAAGGCTCTGGGGCAGCTGTTTTTGCACTTGATTCCAAAACCACACAGAACACAGTCCTCCCTCAAAACAGATGGAACAAAGGGGGGTGGTGGTAGTGGTGATTCATATCCCAAGATAGATCTCTGTCTGCACAGCTGCACTAAGTTCTCTCTACTAATCTCTCAAATGGCCATCAAACAGCAGCTAGCAGGAGAACTTCAGCCAGCCACCAGCCTTTTAAAAAACAAAGCCTTGTGACTGACATTTTTTAAACTTTTCCACTGAAAACACTGCACTTGCTTTCCTTCTTTCTTGTGGTTTGTTATTTGTTTCCTTTCAGAATATTAGCAAGGCTTCTATTGCAGCCCCTGCTCCCCAAGCCATCTTTGCACCTTCACTATTCTCTGTGTGAGATTTCCCAGGAGTGGTGGAGGAGAGTAATTGTTTTTTAACAAAATGTCACCAAAATTGTAGTGGAGTGATTGATTGATAGGTTTATTGTAGCCAGATGCCATAACATCTGCACATATACAACAACATAAAACAGTGTACCACAGCAAAATGTTAAAACTTATTGACATAAAAGAATAAAACTTAGACGTTTAAAATTAAGATTATAAAAGAGATAAATACAAAAACCATGAGTGTCATCTGCCTGCCTGTCCTTCAAAGAATCCCCAAGTTTCAAGCAAATTGGGAAAAGAATTTGAATTCTATACACCCCTGAGCAAGCTACTGCTGCCATCTATGTACTTCCATTATTTCCTGGGGGATGGGAACCTGGAGTTATTTTTCAACCAAATAGCACCAAAATTACAGTGGAGTATCTTCTGCCTGTCCTTCAAAGAACCTCAAAGTTTCAAGCAAATTGGGCAAGTGGTTTGAATTCTATGGGCCCCTGAGCAAGCCAAGGCTTTTCTACTTTTACAAGGAAAAATATTTCTCCATCCTCAAGGAGGGGTGAAGTGGGAAGGAAGGTGGGGGGAGAATGGCAGATCTCTGCAGCTTGGATTGGCGGGGAGTGCTCTTTGCTCCTCCCCTGCAACAATCTGATTGGAAGAGAGAAATTGTTCAGGAAACCAATGCAGATTCAAAGTGAATTTGAGCTCATGCTGCATTGCTGGTAAATACTTTTTTAAAAAAACACACAGATTTTTCTTAGGGAGGGGTTTTGTAACTACCAAGTAGCCAGGACTAAAGTTTCTATTCTGGAGCATCACAAGGAAGACCTGGAAACAGTTATTTATTGTGATTTTTATGGCTCATGATTTTCATTATGCTCACTCTACTAACTACCAGCCAGTTTGGTGAGAGCCAGTTTGGTGTAGTGGTTAAGAGCAAGGGACTCTAATCTGCAGAGCCGGGTTTGATTCCCCACTCTTCCACTTGAAGCCAGCTGGGTGACCTTGGGCTAGTCATGGCTCTCTGGAGTTCTCTCAGCCCCCTCTACCTCACAGGGTGTTTTGTTGTGGGGATAATAATGACATACTTTGTAAACCTCTCTGAGTGGGCATTAAATTGTCCTGAAGGGCAGTATATAAATCAAATGTTACTACTACTACTACTACTGCTACTGGTTATTTTTGAATGACACTGCTTTTGTATTACTATATGACATCCACACTCATCTGAGCAGGGCCTTCTGACAGTGCCACCCTGCAAATGGACAAAACCAGCAACTTCCTGTACATGTACTTTCTCTATGGTGGCCCCCACCTTGTGGAATGGTGTGGCTGAAGTTAGGAATGCTCCCACTTACCTGGCTTTCTGCAAACTATGCAAAACTGAATTCTTCAGGACTGTTTTACACAGATATTAGGATTATACTCTAACAGAATGGATCAGAAATATGCTTTGGTAAAGGGATAGGGACTGTGGAATACACTACTGTATTCTGTCTGTTGCTGTTAAGTATGCTCTTACTGTGTAATTTCTGCATCATTTAACATGTCATGTTTAAAAGCTTATGCTTTGTTTCAAGTTTGTTTCAGCTGTTTCAGATTTCTGCTTTTTTCAGAATTCTGCAATCCAAGCCCTATTATGTGGTTCACTGAATGTCCTATCCTGTTGATAATATTTGACTTACACTATGGTATCGTTTTACTCTGCTCTTGTCTCATTTGGAGTACTATGTTCAGTTTGGGGCATCACAGAAGGATGTTGACAAGTTGGAACATGCCCAAAGTAGGAGTACAAAGTCCTATGAAGTAAGGTTGAAGGAGTTGAGTATTTTTAGCCTGGAAAAGAGACAATTCCTTAGCAAAGGAACAGCCCAGCTGAGATTACTGAAATTTACCAAATGTGATTAGGTGTTCCCTTTTGAGTTAGGTAATACCTAATTTTACTGAATTAGGTAAAATTTGATATTTTTAAAGGAATACAGAACCCGAATAGTTGCCATACTTTACACTGCCACCAAATTATTGATGGACATTGCTCAAGCTTCAATTTCTATTTTATCAAAAGACAGATGTGCTTATGAAATGACAGATGGAAAGAAAGATCTCCAGATCCTTACTGGAAATTACGGGGAGATCTTGTTTCAGGTGAGGAACTGTGTAGTTGAAGAGAAAGATGATCTGCATTAGAAGAGAAAGATTTGGTCCAGTAGCACCTTGAAGACCAACTAGATTTCCAGCTTTCAAAAACTCATACTCTGGAAATCTAGTTTTTCTTTAAGGAAGATCATGGTAACCTTGGCTGGCCAATTTACATGAACTTGGTGAAAAGGATAGTGGTTTGGGAGATAATGGAATGTGAGTGTGTATATAAAGGGATATTTTCAGTGAAAAAAGGCTCCACCCCTACAAATAGTAACCCCTTTGTTTTATTTCATTTTCCTTGGTGATGTGAACATTTCATAGTACTTAAATGTATGTATTGTTTTTGAGAATTCGTGTTGATTTCACCATTTGAACAGAGGTAGTAAAACCACCAGTCTTCTCTTGTTACTCAGAAAGTAGTTGTATGGCTGCCTGCCATTTTTCTTAGTGTGCTATCCATGCCAAACTCTTTCCCATATACTTCTAATTAGAGGCAATGGTTTCAAGAACCATAAAATTCAATTGGTCTCACCTTAGAAGGAAGGCTTTCCCCCACTTAGAATATTTGCAAATGAATGGTAATGTGAACTGTAGTTTTTAGCTCTGAATGATTTAATTTTAACAAGGGAAGATACAGGCTGTTATTTTTGAGTATTCTGTTTAATGATCCAATTGTTTGATGAAGTTTAACAGTATAACATCTTCCATAGCAGGATGAAATTATAAACAACCTGGATTAAAACATGTACCATCACTCACTGAACCTTTGCCAATTCAGATCCCAGTGGAAACTTAAGCAGTATCATTATTGTTCTACTCAGGAGTCAGGCTTTAATTGGGCTGTGAGTTAAAATTAAGAGTCCTCTGTAAATTGGGATGTTGGGATGGATTTACAGAGACCTTAGTTCGTGTATTGAATCAAGAATTAAAAAAAGATTCCATCCTGTCCAAATAATCCTAATTCAGATCTGTGTCTGTTCAAATAAACCACTTTCCTGTTATAACATGGTAGGAGATGTAGAGTTTGAGGGTTAAATGTAACAGCTGGAAAGCAGATGTTCGTTTCTTTCTCCAGCCTTATTAGCAGCTTTACCTTAAATTATAGGTATTATCTGCAATCGTGGTACTCGCATGGTGTCAAAAACAGAAGGCACAAATATTTCCAGGGATTTTTGCTGTGTTTGCTAATACAATTGCCAAACACTGCTGTTGCTATAATAGATTCCCTGATTTTAGGAGCCTTGTTGGACCTTCCATCAATCCAGCTGTTCCCTGCACAACTCAAAATTATGAGATTGCTTCAAATCCATAATGTATATGCCATATTTATGATACAATAGAGTATCATTTATCCAAATAGCTTGGAAGAGAAGCTGAAACATTTGGACCATCAGAAGTGCCGATTGAGAGGAGTGCCATTTAATTTCTGATGTAGCCAGGACTTTTTCTGGGGAAAGAGGTGGGGGAACTCTTACCTGGGGCAACTCCTGGCAGGAGGAGATGCCCCTGTCACTACACTACACACTACACACACATGCTCCTGGGACTGCATGATGAAGTGATGTCATTACACGTGGCATGCCCCCCTCCCCCTGGGAGAAAGAAAGACAAAGAAAGGGAAAGAAAGGGAAAGAAATAAAGAAAGAAGGAAAGACATGGAAAGACGGAAAGAGAAAGAAAGGAAAGGAGGGAGGAAGGAAAAAAGGGAAAGAAGGAAAGAGAGAGAGAGGAAGGAAGGAAGGGAAAGAAAGAAGGAAAGAGAAAGGAAGGGAGGAATGAAGGAAGGCTTCAGCTGGGAGGGAGATTCCCAGCTGAAGTTTAAATTCTGTTTGGGGCTTCCCCAGCTTCATTTGGGGGGAGGGGAATTGCCCTCCTCTCTGCTAAAGTTTAAATCCTGTTTCAGCTTTCCCTGACCAGCTGAAGAGCGAGGATTTAATAGCTCCTTTCCCACAGCTTGCCAAGCAGAAAGGAGCTCTTTTAATTCCCACTCTTCAGCTGGTGGGGGGAACTTCCCCCCACCAACTGAAGAGCAGGGGTTAAAAAGCTCCTTTCCCTCACAAGTTGGTCATGGCCACCTGAGCATGTGACTACTTCGCAGAGCTGCCTGAACGCTGTTCCGATGCATTCCAGCAGAAAAAAAGCCTGGATGTAGCATTGTGTGCAGTATAGCGCACCTTACAAGTTTCCAGTAATAGGGAGATTTTATTTGGGCTGTTGCTAGTAGGATATTTTCCGAACATTTTGTATTTGTTTTCTTCATAGTTTCTATATGTTTTGATACTTTTCGCCATTCACTTTTTGTTTCTACTGATTTCAATGAGAAACATATTTCCATCTGTAATTGTTTGTTTTCCACCCAGTTAGGATGAAATTTTCAGGGATTGTGCCCCATAAAATGTTCAAGGGCTGTACCTCAACTAACCTATTCCCATGATAGCTGCTTTTTAGTCAGCTAGGCATCTGCTAAACTCTTCTCTCACCTTAGGTGGGTGGATATTAGTCAGGGAATCAGCAATCCTAAGAACACTTTCCTAGAAGTAAGACTCATTGAATAAAATGGGACTTTCTTGTGAATAGTTTAGTTGTTAAATCTTTGGAGGAAAGGTGGCTAATAAATGCTTTAAATAAATAAATAAATCAACCAATACAGCGCCTTTACTTGGTTGTTCCCTAATGCTGATATTTTTGTTAGCCACCTTTCCTCCAAAGGTGCTCAAGGGAGCATACAAAGTGAAATATAATTATATTTTAAAAAAACACTTAAAAAGAGTTAAAACATAGCTAAAAACAGAATTAAAGCAATTAAAACAGAGTTAAAAATAAACACTCATTTAAAAAGCTGTCCTAAATAAAACAGTCTTCAGCTGTCCCCTAAAGATGGAGAGTGAGGAGGACAGGTGCATCTCTCTGGGGAGGTTGTTCCACAGTTGTGGGACTGCCACTAAAAAGGCCCTGTCCTATGTACCCACTAACTGAGCTTGTTTAGTTGATGGGACAGCCAGAAGGGCATATCCCTGTGATCTTAACAGCTGGGCAGAAACATATGGGAGAAGATGGTCCTTCGAATACCTTAGTCCCAAGCCATGTAGGGCTTTAAAGGATAGAACCAGCACCTTGAATTGGGCTCAGAAGTGGATCGGTACAGTAGTCAGTGTCGTTGCTGTAATATTGGTGTCACATGTTACTGATAGCTGTCCTTGACCAGCAGTCTAGCCACAGCATTCTGCTGCAGGTGCAGCTTCCTAACTGTCTTCAAGGGTAGCCCCAAGAAGAGGGCATTGTGGTAGTCTAGTTGAGATGGAACTGAGGCATGGATCACTGTGGCTAGATCTGACTGAACCAGGAATAGACTCAGCTGATGCACTGACCAAAGCTGGATGAATGTACTTCAAGCCACTGCAGCCACCTGGCTTTCTACGGTAACTGCTGTGTCAAGCAGTATACCTAAGCTATCAGTCTGACATTTCAGGGGGAGTAAAACGCCATCCAAGACAGCTTGTCAGCCTTTCTACTTTCACAGAGAATTTCTATCTTGTCAGGGTTAAGTTTAAGAGTTTTTAACAAAGGATACTTTGACATGTCCTGAAGTCATGCTTAGATAATGGCTGCCCATGCTCATAAACCAGATCCTCAAGTGCCAGAATTGTTCTGGGGCAGATGGGTTCCTTGTTTTCCAAGAGACGCCATGCTCATGGTGAGAAGTCAACTGTGAGAACTGGTGGGAAAGCCAGTGGCCATATCTCAGTGGGCAGACTACATGCTTTGTGTGCAGAAGGTTCAATCCCAGGTCAAGTCTCTTTAGTTAAGACCGTATAAGGTAGCAGTGTGGTTTGAGGCTGTTTTATATAATGGTTAGAGAACTGGACTAGGACTGGGGAGAATTGGGTTCAGATTCCCCCTAGGCTGTGAAGCTCCCTGGGTGACCTTGTGTCAATCCTTCTTTCAGCGTACCCTTCCTTGAAGGGATATCGTGATGACAAAATGGAGGAGGGGAGTACAATGTATATCATCCTGATCTCCTTGGCAGAAGGAGAGGATAAAAATTGAATAGATAGATAGGACATGTTCCTGAGACTGTTGTATATGCTGGAAGCCAGTGATTTAAAGCCAATGTTTTGTGGAAACTACAGTCCTCCTGTAGTTTTGCCTTCAGCTCTAGCTTCTGAATGGAGCTTATTCTTCAAAATATTTACTAAAGCTGAGCTCTATGTTTATGGGCCTGCTAAATTTTTGCCTGTTCCTGTGCAACAGAGAGCATGGATAATAGCTACTAATGTGGGGCTAGGTAGAACAATGAGAGCTAACAGTCTTTTTGGAGCCACCCAAAGATGTTTATAGACAGTAAATTGAAGAAAGACAAAGGGAAGTACTTCTCCATGTAATACATAATTATAGGATTTGCTGTCACAAGATGTAGTGATGGCTACCAGCTTAGATAGCTTTAAAAGGGAAGTAGACACTTGAAAGGAGAACAGCCAAGTTGTGGGGAAGAAGATTTTGCTTTTGTGCTTCTCAGAGGCATTTGTTTGGCCATGCTGGGAAACAGAATTAACCAGATGGATCTTTGGTCTGATCCAGCAGGAGCTTTCGTATGTTCTTTGTGGAACTGTATGCTGGAATCCAGGTCCAAAAGCCTGTTTGGCACGAAGAGGTAGTCTTGGTTAGAGATTTCCCTGAAACTCTAGCTAACATTTCCTGGGATTTTCCCCCCTTTTGGATGAATGGAGCTGAGCTATTATTGTTCACCTCCCTTCACTCAATGAAGCTAGTATAGGAGCTCTTGCAAGTGGATTGTGCCATAAGGTTTTCCTGGAAATTTTAGGGGTGTTAATATTACAGTTAATATTGCAGGATTACAGCTGAACATCAAGAAGACAGAAGTAATGACTACTGAGGAATCACACAATTTTACAGTGAGGAAACTGAAATTGTACACGATTTTCTATTCCTTGGCTCAATCATCAATCAAAAGGGAGACTGCAATGAAGAAATCAGAAGATTGAGTCTTGGAAGAGCCATTGTGAGGGAGCTAGAGAAGATCCTTAAAGATAAAGATGCCTCTCTGGGAACCAAAATCAAGATAATCCAAACTATGTATTCCCCATTACTATGTATGGATGTGAAAGTTGGACAGTAAAGAAAGCTGACAGGAAGAAAATTTATTCCTTTGAAATGTGGTGTTGGAGTAGAGTTTTGCAGATACCATGGACAGCCAGAAAGACAAATAAATGGATACTAGATCAAATCAAGCCTGTATTCTCCCTAAAAGCTAAAATGACAAAACTGAGGCTATCATACTTTGGTCACATTATGAGAAGACAAAATTCTCTGGAAAAGTCAATAATGCTAGGAAAAGAGGAAGACCTAAAATGAAATGGCTTGACTCAATAAAAGAAACCACATCCTCCAGTTTGCAGGATCTGAGCAAGTCTGTTAATGATAGGTCGTTTTGGTGGTCTTTCATTCATAGGGTCACCATAAATCAGAGGCAACTTGATGGCATATAACATAACACACCCACACAATATGATACAAATATATCTCTGAATAGAAAGCACCAGGCAGAAAATTCCATTTTCTAGGAAAGTTCCACCCTTTAGTAACCACAAACGGAGCCCCAGTTCTGCCACAGGTTTAAACCCACTACCATTCAGATGCCCAGAATTCATGATTTTAAAAAATGAAAAACAAACTGAAAGCTAAAATGTAAAGTTCCCTTGTATTATTTTTTTTAAACTTTAACTTGAATGAATAATGTGTATGTGCATCTGTAGGATATTTATGGTACTAAGAAGCTCCCCAGGGTGTGTCTATTTTATTCTAGAACAGCTCATAAATCTGGTAATTACTAACAAAAGATATTCTGTTACAGGCAAATTATGTTTGAAACATCATCTCCATAAAAGTTCTCATTTTAGCCATTAATTTTATAGTTTGTTGAACCAATTAACAGTGTATAAAAAGAACTTCCTCCACTGTAAGTGTGACCTTTTACTGAACACATTTTCAGTGAACAACGATCTTTTAGAATTCCAGGGAAGTGATTCTAGTTACATTTCAGTGATGTGGGTGACTTGCAATGAGATCCTATCCTTGACATGTCAGTAGAGAGAGGATCATTAAATCTAGGAATAAACTGTTTTGCTGGAGCAGGAAATTTATATTGGTGGAATAGTCTGCCAGGATAAGCTGTATATGTCGAACACCGATATCACAAGGGGCAAAATGGGCAGAGTTTGGACATAGCAAGTGAGCGTAGCACAGTTATTTGGTGAGAGGTCATTTGTACAATGTTGATATTATATTACACCGGCAAAAAAAGAGTTATGATAGAATGACTCAATGATAGAAATGGAGTGTGTCTCTCCTCCCCCTCCCCCAAATCCTCCACAGGGAATAATGGAACCCAAATAATTCTGGAATCCCAGAAAAACCTGAACCTGAATACCAAAATGTTAACAGGAGAATTGAATACCATTGAAAAATACCATTCCCCCCCAAGTGCATATCTCTACAAGCTACATCTCTACTAGGTCCCCTGCTGTTTTACCTGGTTGGGATGAAGGTCCATTGTTTACAGTTCTTTATTCCTTATTTCCAGTCTTCCTCTCTTTTTCTTGATCTGAACACTCTTGCATATTTTACTACACAAAGGATTAATAAAGTCCCTGAAAGAAGTAAGCTTTGAGTAAGCACTCAGCTCATATCATGGGACTAAATAGTCCTAAACTAACGGCATGTATGCTTGTTCTCATAATTGAGCTGATGGAAAACACTGTTGGATAAACTCCATGCAGCTCACTTTGATGTTATATTGTTTTTTGCAAACTTTCTTTGCAACCATTTACCTCTACACTCACATCCACCCTCCCACTCTGGAGGTTATATAAAACTTGCCCTTTCTGCATAGATGATTTCCCCACAAAAAAGTCTAAAATATAGTCCACCCTTCTGAACACACCCTATGCCTCTGTTCTCTAGATCTGCTAGCTCCCCTCCCCGGTCCAAATTTATTTGATGATGGGATAGCAACAGCAGGTTCCTCACCCATATCCACATGGAACTTCAGCCTTCTGGAAATGGTAGGACCCTGATGATTTAAGGCACTTTGGGAAACATACTTTGAGTTCCTGAATTCAGTGGACCCAGGCAGTCCTCCTTCTAGTGCTCTGGCCTGTATGGAGATGGGTTTGGAACTGATTTTTTTTTTTTAATTGGGAAGAACTCTCATTTTCAAGTGACACTAGTAACTACAGTTTTAAGTCACATGATGGCAAGGGAGTCGTGTATGCATACTAATGCTGTGAGCTGAGTTCAGTCCACACTGGGATTTTGCATGCTATCAGTAGTGGAATTTATAAGCAGCAGGAGGAGACATTATGCATATTATGGGAATTCTACTGAGAAGAGCAATGCCATGGTGAATTTATCGTCTCTCTTATCCTCTCTTGTAACATGTGAGAGTGTTCATTTTGTTATATGATCACACTATGAACTTCCTCACTCCTTCCTGATTCAACAAATTATGTGAAGCAGGGGCAGGGAAACTTACATGATTGGCCAGATCTTGACCTAGGCACATTGTTTTGGACAGTATTGCTGTGTTAGGGGGAACAATCTTTGTCAGCATGGAGCTGCATTCGGTGCAAACCCAATCTGCCACTAGCATGTGAAGAGTTCTTGAAGCTGCACAATATCAGTCAACCTCTGAGATCATCCCAGCATGAAAATCTTTCCCAATATACAGGCATGGCTAGAGCCAGTGCAATATAGGAGTTAGAGCAGTGGATTTGGACTGGGGAGATCCAGGTTGAAAATCCTGTAGCAGCAATGAAGCTCATTGGGTGAGGATGGTTATTCAACCACTTTCTATCAGCTTTCCCTAACTTACAGGGTTAGGGAGCATAACATGTAGCAGAGAAGAACCAAATGTAATAACTTGAGCTCTCTGGGGAAGGGTGGAATAAAAATAGAATATTAGCATTAGGGGTGTGCACCCCCCAAAATGTTTGGGTGATGCAGATCCCCTCTGCCTGGTGCCCCCTGTCCTCACCAGCCTCACATGGCTCTCCTGCCGCAGCACAGATCTTGAATCTTGCTCATGCAGCTCACCTCTTGTTTGCACAGCTGGCTGTCCTCTTGCTTGCTGCTGCTCTGCTTTGCTGCAGCTGCCTGCAGCCAAATAAATTTGGCCCAGAAGAGTTCAGCTCCCCAGATCCAATCTGGGATTCTCCAATTTCATCCAGCATAGTTTGGTTATGCTGGATTAGCATAAACTCAGCTATTTAGCCAGATCATGAATCCCTGATCACACAACCCTAGTTAGCATATGAAAGACTGGAAGGCTTGTTGACCTTTGCTACTCAAATTTCTACAACCTCCAGTTTCCAACATCTTCAGTAGCACATATTTTTGATTGGAATGGTAGGGACTGCATCAGATTTCCTAAGAATGAAGGAAACAGAAGGCTAAAGGAGCAATTGGAGGGAAGAAAGTGGCCTAGGAAAAGTGCAGTGGAAGACAGAATGGGTGGAGAGGAGATGAAGGCCAGGGCTCATAAGGAGAGGTTAGTTCATATGTTGCTTGAGTAAGCAAATGGCCTTTTCATGTAATACATTTTTTCCACATGAGCAAGAAGCAGCCATGACCTTCCTCGGGTATTACTTGCTTTGAGAAAAGTAACATGGAAATCATTAATATGATCATAACAAGCAAGCTGGAAAACTGCCCTCTCAGTCATGAGTGTATCAGTGCTCTGCCAGTTCACACACTGAATTTGTCTACATGAATGCATGCTAAGTGTAGGATAGGAATGCTTGTCTGGAGAAAAAAAAGAACCAACCCATGGGAGCTTCTTTCTGTTTAGAAAGAATGTAGACATTTAATCTAGAGTGTGCAGAAAGTCTTGGACTTAGAAAATAAAAAGCAGATGTGTCTTACTCCCTTTGTTTTGAAAGGCTGGTGTTCATTTTGGTCACTTAACTCATTGAGGTCTGTCGAGGAGGGCAGAATAAAGAAGGGCCAGTTTTACTGAGAAATTCCAGGACTGAACTCACTGAGATGAATATAGCCTCCTTCTGCTTGGCTTTCTTTCTTCATAAGTGTTGCATTCACCGGCTCAAAAACTAGGAAGTAAGAATGTTGTGGAGTGTTAAAAATGCTCTCAGAGACAGAAACTGGTGGCTAATATAGCACAACTATATGAATTTTTACTTAAAACAAGCACAATTGAGCCAAAGAAACAAATTTTAAAGTGTAATCAATTTCAATCAGTTTGGAGAGAAAGTTAAGCATGTACATAAATTTCTGCCAATGATATTAAATTAATGGAATTTAGAAGTGTTTAATCTTTGGTTAAACAATGAAGATGAGGGACTAAACAATGAAGATGAGGTTGGTAGAGGTTCCAGCAAGTCATACACACTGATCATGTTTCCAATAATCTTCTTGCCCAGCAATACCAGCAAACTGTCAAGTACTGATTCTCGAGGAGCTGCTGACTGAAACCAAGCAAACTGGCCCCACGGCATGGGAATAGATCAGTGTGTGCATCATGCCCTCAAGTCACAGCTGACGGATGGGGACTCATGGCAAGAGACTATCAGAGGTGGTTTGCCATTGCCTGCATCTGCAACCCTGGTCTTTGTTGCAGGTCTCCCATCCAATTACTAACCAAGGCCAACCCTGCTAAGCTTCTGAGATCTGAGATCAGGCTCTCCTGGGTTATCCAGATCAGGGCAGGAATGCATCTACAGGCTTAGAAATGGAAAGATTTCCCATTGAAATTGTTTTCAAGTACAGTTAAATGGCAGAGAGAAATGAAAGCTCTTTTAATCCTGACAGAGATGCTTCCAAAATTATTTGGACATCTCATATTTTAGGGATTGAAACTCCTTCTTCCCAAAAATAAAACCAATCCTCTAAAGAAATGCATTAGGGATTCCCCATTGTTCTGTTTTCAGTTTCCACATTTTGTAGAGTACTGAGCAGTGCACTGATACTTTAGGTTCCTTCCATTCAAACACTCCCCTCCATATATTGATAAAATACTGCAATGAATGTTGCTGTGATATAATTGCTACTGGGTATTTTTTGCATCTACAGATTGTCTTATGCACTTATCTTTGAAGGCAATGGCAAATAAGCTTCGTGTGAGATTTTATCATGGAGGGGGGGGGTTATGTTGATTATCTAGTTGATTATCCCATAGACTGATTGACTTTGCTAAGGTCATTGGAATCAGACTTTTAAAGAAATACAAGTAGAGCATAGTCCAGTGAAACATCCAGTTTATCTACACTATTTATTATATTTTATCTTTATGGCCTTTGAGTGTATGTTAAATAGTGAGAAGTACTTTTTGGGTGGAATTCAGCCAGCTTTCCCTCTCAATCTCAACCTTTTTCATTTCATCCACCATCACACTGGTCTTATGATTCCCAGCACAATCTTTTATGGTGGTCTAAGGGGATGCCTCTTTTTTTTTACCAGTAAAAAAGCTGCTTGGATCCAATCAATTGTATATACATGACTTCTGTATATGGTTTATGTGTTTTTTTTAAATTAACACAGCAGACAGTTGCATTGTATCTCAAACATTTTGTAGACCACTCATAAAGATAGTGAAGCTAAAATGTGTTTGGTCGCTTCTCCTGTGATTAACAATAGGAATGTTTCATACACAGGGATAGATTGGCCATTGGAGAGAGGCAAAGTCTTGGAGGGGCATCCCCACCAGAGCCACAGTGCAGAGCCTCTGTCATTTCTGATGCTGTTCTGCTAATGTAAGAGAACATTTAGATTCAAGTCATAGATGTTTGTGATTGCAACAATCTCAACATTTAATTCTTAAGTCTCATAAACGGTTGTAGGAGAGAGTAAAAGTAATAGCTCATCTCTAAGGTCTACAGAAGGTCAAAGCAGAAGTGATCTAAAAGCATCTTTACACAGCTGTTTCTTTTTCCTTGGCTATCTGCTGCGATTCTTCTGTTTTTCTTTCCCATGACTTTAAACATAAACTCTCTTGCTTTGGCCAATTTAACAATGATACATATCTGCAGTGCTTGCAGAATTTTCAAACAGGCCAGCAAAAATTATAGTGGCACTTAATGAACCAATTACCCACTAACATGAGAATTGTCTTCACTGATCTTGTAATAAGAACCATGGATATCCAAAAGATACGTGGACTCTGTGGGCTGCCCTTATGATGATGATGTTGGGGCAAGTAGTAAGGGAAGGTATCACTTTATGTTGTATGTTGCAGGGGTATGATTAGTCCCATTACTGCCAATGAAATGATAGAAATTCAAGAAAGAAGATGTTTGCCTTTACTTCTGGTACCAAAATAACATCACTTTACAATAACGAAAGAGAAGAAAAAGGAGGGAGACAGCCAGAAGATCCTATAGAAACTGGGAATGTACTGATAATGAATGAAATTTGGGAGTTACAGCTAGAATTGCCCTGCCTCTTCTTCTCTTCTCTCATAATGTATATCCTTATAAAACATGTGATGTAACATCATTGCACATTTCCCTGACTCTGCAAAAGGTACAAGCAGGGCAAGGAAAACTTGCTATGCATGGACTTCACATCACAGATTTAGTAAGAGCAGATATTATGGGGAAAGAGTAGAGGGTAGAGAGTAGAGGAGTGCACTGAGGAAAGTTCCATTTCAGTTTCAGATTGGGGGCTTCCAAATGAACTCCATTCCATTATTGGTTTGTCCCGGGTGGGCTGATGCTAGTTTGGATCTAATCTGTTTGAGTTTTTCATTATCGTGAGTTTTGGCCCATTGCACGCATGCACAAGGTGAGTGTTGACTGTGCATGTGAACTGTTCTTAATAAAGGCCTTCATCTCAGCAGCAGATTTTTTGTCACAGTAGACCTTCTGTCACAGTGGAGAGACCCACTGGAACTCTTACTGGCACTTCACTCAATGCCTTCTGCCTCTGAACACTGGTTTTCTTTTAAAGTCACTGAGTTTTTGACTAGAGTAGACCATGCAGACCACATTACCATGACCCTTTGCATCTGGCCCTTGATCTATCTTGAATTGACACTGGGCCATAATGTTCTTTCACGTCTTACCCAAAATGCGATAGAGAAATGTTGGAGGGTGCTGCTGTGCCATCAACATGGGAGTCGCAGAGTTTAGTGATTAGGCTTCCTTTCCTTCCTAAAACAGTCCACCATAGTGAGACTGGGAGTGGGAAGGGGTCCTTTGTTTTTGTTGATGGGATGATGAAGAAATAAGGGATGACCCTCTTTTTTCTCTATTTTTTACTAATAAAGGTGGAGGACTGGGCAGCTTGCCCAGTCTCCATTTTCCAAGTTAAACCATTAACCCAGAGCTGAAGGTCAAGAAGTTAAACTGAAGCCAAAGCCACAGGCTCAATAAAGAAAATGAAGGGAGTCCCATCTTTAACCAGACCAATTCATGTGGAATACTGAACTGGAAAGACTTTGGTGTCTGCATAGAACTGTGCACAGTGCACAGCCTTGCTATCTCCACTCATTTAACAGTTTTAATCAGGATCCAGAAAAGATGTCCACATGGACGTTGCTTGCTTGATGGCCTTTCCTTGCCTTGTGGGTAAAAGCTCACAGAAAGGGATTGGTGAGAAGACACCAATGATGCCTTGAGGTCTGCTGCTCCCCTCCCTGGTGCAAAGCAAGCCTTTTGTGAACCGGAGTTAGTCAATTCTAATGCCATTGCCCAGGAGGTGTCAAAAACAAAATGCAGTGATGAGCAACGTGCACATTCTCCTTCCCTCTAACAGAGTTACTCTACAGTAGGGCTCCTTCTCTCCCTGTGGTTGCTTGCCATTAAGGAAAACACAGATGCTGCCACCTGCTGTTGCTGGACTCCTAAGCCTGCCTGCACTGCTTCTATACAGTAAGAACTGAACCAAAGCACACAAACTTTCTGGTGGGGGTACAGTTTCATTTCCTGATTTTCTTTCACTGTTCTGGAAGCTGCTTTAATGAGCCGAACCATTGATTTCTGGGTGTGTTTTTAGCTTATTTGTTCCATTTTGCCCACCTCCAGTTGAAAGTAGAGATGGGCACAAACCTAAATATGACCCAAAAAACCCCATGAACCAGGCCAGTTTGGGATTCGCGAACCAGGGTTTGTGGAAGCTCCTTTTCATGGAACTTCCACGAACTGTATACTGGTTCGTTGAGTCGTATTTACAGGGGCAGTTTAAATGGCCATTTCCCCAGGGAAATGGCCATTTAAACTACCCCTTTAAGGGACTTGCAAGGCCAGGGCCCTTTAAACTGCCCAAATCCCAGCCCCTCACCCCCTACCCCCACCCTCAGCCCCAGCCCCACACTTAACTTCCCCTGTGGCGCAGCATCTTTCCTCTCTTCCCGGAAGGGGCAGGAAGGCCGTTTTTGGCCTCTTCCATCACCCTGGGGGCCCGCAGGGTGGTGGAAGAGGCCAAAAACAGCCTCCCTGCCCCTCAAATGGCTGCCATGGTGGGGCAGTTTAAAGGGCCCTGCCACTGGCAGGTCCCTTTAAAATATCAGCTGACAGGTGGTGAGGGGGGATCCCCCCTGCCACCTGCCAGCTGATAGTTTAAAGGGAGCTACCACTTGCAAGGCAGGAAAGGGCCCTTTAAACTGTTAATTGCCCCTTTGCCTGCTTCTGTTAAGGCCAGAAAGGGGCATTTAAACCCCACGAACCATGAACTGGTTCGTAAGTGGGCCAGTTCCATGGTTCGTGGTTTGTGAAACCCACGAACCATGAATCTCCTGGTTCATTTTTTTTTGTTCCGTGCCCATCTCTCATTGAGAGCCATGCCATCTGCTTTTGGCAGTAGTTGAGTCTAGCTCCAGCTCGCCAAAATTCCAACATTGCAATTCTAAGCAGAGTTATTCCAGCCTAAGCCCATTGTTTTGAATTGGCTTAGACTGGAGTAACTCTGTTTAGTATTGCATTGCAAGTTACCTCAGTGAAGGGATCTCCTTACCTTATTAATCCCCTCCATAATGAAAATCCTTTCACTGGTGCCACCAACAGGAGTAGATAGAAATCTGTAAGTTGTAAATTCTCCTGTTAAATGAAAACTTATCTTTACTAAAATATCCCACAATTCATGTTAAGTTCACAAACACTTCCTGTCTGCCCATCTCCCTTTATTCTGAAAGTGGGGCCAGCTCTTATCAGCCAAACCTCTATTGGTATTTCCATATCCAGGAGAAGGTTATCTGTCTCTTTTCATTAGTTTGCCCTTGTTATACAGGACATAGGATGGACAGAATTATAGGGACCAGAGAATTAGACTGATGAAATTAAGAAATTAATTTTTATTGGGCAGATCACAATTGCAAAAAGAAACCACATGTGAAATAATCAAAGCTTTATCTTCAACATTCTAAGCAAAGAAATAAAGCATTGGAATAATCCATTCTCCTCTTTCTAAACTGAATGTATTCCTTACAATGGAATTAGAGGCAGTGAAACATAAGCTTAGTTACCAAAATCTAGCTACCATTTTAACCTCATGGTTTAAGTCCGGGTAGCTTCATCCTTTCAGTGGTCATCCAGCAGGAAGTCTCTCTCTCCCATTTTCTTTCCAATGAAAAAGAAAATAAAGCCAAAAGCACACATATACAAAAAGTTTCAGGTGGGTAGCTGTGTTAGGCAGTTGATTTGGGACCAACAGCATCTTAGAGACCAACTAAGAGAGAGTCAAGAGTCAAAGCTCTCTCAGTCAGATACCTGATTAAAGGAACTTTGACTCTCAAAAGAAATCTAGTTGGCCTCTAAGGTGCAACTGGACCCAAATCATACATTAAAAAAGGAATTCCCTTTTATTCTTACTTTGTCTATCCCTTACACCTGCTAGAAAATTCCAATATTGTTTGGTTTCAGAATCTTCTGGGAATCCTGTTGGTTCTCATATCTTCAGCATTCCTTCCCCGGTAAGCAAATTACTGGCTTGAAAATCTACCGTGTCCATTCTGAAGGGCTAATATCAGGACAATTAAATATTTTTTACATAAATTGCAAATTTTGTGTTAAAAAATTTAGCTTGAATGATTTAAAAAGAAAATTGCAATTTTTATCATGCTTATTGGTGTGGCAAGGAGTCCCGGGGCCTCTTCTTCCGTTATTTTTTGTATGCCATATTTATGTATGGCTGTGAATATGCATGACTGTGGACAAGGAAAGAATCCCAAGCACAAAATATAACATCTGAAGTTGCCTTGAAATTGGGTAGACTGGAAAATATAGCTTTCCTTTAATCTGTTCATAGGGTATTTAGCTTCAAAAACCGTGGAATTCCAAACACCCTAGAACTTTGTTTCCTCCAGCTGTGTTTCAAGGACTTAAGAGAGTGGGTGTTGGTTATAGCTTGTTCGACAACATGTTTTCATGAACTAGCTTGCCATGGGTCCCCACCCCACATTAATGCTGTCTCACTGCCAACACACAGATTAGCTTGTGTAATGTTATTTTGCGAAGGGTACAACAGTGGTTACAGATGTTAAATCTCCATATATAATTTATATGATTTGGCAACACACCCATGCCAGTGTTCTGCCACTATTTAGAGAGTGAACTGCAGGATCCTAGGAGATTTTAGCACAATATCAATTTAATCTGCAAAACAGTTACTTGAAGTTAAGCTGGTTTGTAGAATTCATGAGTCTTGCTATGCTAGCTAATCCATGTTCTGGGTCTATTTCACCTGCTTTAACATTAGAAACAAAGATGTTGTGAGGGATATGAATGAAGAGTTCCATATGACAATTGTTTAGGGCTAGGATGCTGATCTGTTGAAGTCACTCAGACTAATGGATTTTAGCCTATTGTACAAATTTAAGATTGTTGGACCTGGACAATATCAGAAATAGTGATGAGGTACCAATAGTGGTGAAGTACAAATGCAGTAGGTGAGAAGGTGAGGTGACATGGTACAGCCTGATCTCATTAGATCTTGGCACCGACTCTGGGTCAGTACTTGA
This sequence comes from Eublepharis macularius, assembly GCF_028583425.1. NCBI lineage: Eukaryota > Metazoa > Chordata > Lepidosauria > Squamata > Eublepharidae > Eublepharis > Eublepharis macularius. The sequence continues at coordinate 83,455,403 of NC_072794.1, read as the reverse complement.
ATAGGAAGACTGGTGCTGCTGTGCAAAGGAAGGCAATGGCAAACCACTTCTGCTCCTTACTTGCCTTGAAAGTCTCTATTGTGTCACCATAATTCAGTTGTGACTTGATAGAACACACATGCATATACTAATACACTACTACAATTGTGATGCACTACAGTAGCATCACAATTGCGCAAATCAGTGCAAAAGTCAATTTTGGGAAGAAAGATGAAAGAGCCTTTTGAATGATGATCTTCAAGGTCATTATTTTCCATGTTGTAGTTATGTTCTATATTGACATGGGCACGAACCACAAAAAAACTGAATATGGCATTTTCATGAACCAGGAACCACAAACTCCCATGAACTGGGGCAAGTTCATGAACCGGTTCGTGGTTCGTGGTTTGTGGTTTGTGGTTCATGGGGTTTAAATGCCCCTTTCTGGCCGCTTAGCAGCCCATTGTAATCTGAGGGCAGAGTGCGCTGAGAAAGCTTCACTCGCGATTTTGAGATTCTACCGAGCTAAAGGTGGTTCTTATGTACCGGCGGCACTGAAACTTTTCCAGGCTAAAGTCATTAACCAACTCCTTTATAGCACCTTTTTGGGCATCTCAGATCGTAGTTTATATTCTCTGGAGAAAATTCAGTCTAAATTTCTCCGATCCATCTTACAAATTCCATCCGGGGTGCCCAATTCCCTACTCCAATTAGAAATGGGACAAATGCCTATGGCTTAGGACACATAAGAATCCAAAAGGCCTTTTCCATTAATAATTCAGAATGGCTACCAGCCAAAGTGGCTACAGCTAACTGAGAGTAAGTTTAAAAAGATGGGCTTCTCTCTTGAAGCTCTGTTGTCCCAAAGTTTTTATGCTGCAAAATCGCAAATAAAACAAAGGGTATGTGACATTGAGCGTCAGCAAGTCATAATAAAAAATCCTAAATTTAGGGCATCAGAGGAATCCAGATACCATATGAAGATGACCCAATATCTAAAAATCTAGAATTCCCTCCCTATAGGAGGGCTTTCACTCTAGCAAGATGTGATGCCATGCCATCCAAGGTAATGGAAAGGAGATATAAGAAGGTACCGTATGCTCAAAGGATTTGCGGGTGTCCCCCTGGAGAGGTGGAAACACTGGAACACATGTTTTTTCACAGCCCCTTCCAGAAAAGGATTAGAGACTTGACAATTCTTCCCTTGTTATCTGGATTGGAGGGGATACCAGATAACATATCCTTGGCAAAGCTACCCTTGGCTGACAAAAAACCTTGGCTGACAAAAATCCAGCTGTCACTAGAATGACAGCTAAGTTTTGCACCCAGGTGATTGCACAACAAAACAGACCATCAAATACTGGAATGGCCACGAGGGAGTCCCCTCACCCTGATTAAGTTTTAAAGACTTCTGCCTAATACCGCTTTTATATCAGGGGAATACAGTGAAACAAAATTCATTCAGGATTTTATTAAGCTTACCTCTATATTGATGTATTAGGATATGTGTTTGGAAATTTTATTTGAAGTATATGAATTTTAAACAATGTATTTTATCTTGTTTTATGCTTTGATTTTATTATGTATAGCTAGTCTAAGGACCGTTACAATAAAATACATACAACCCCTGGATCAGCTGCTTGTCGGGGAGATCCCTGTCAAGCAGCTGATCATTTAAACAGTGGGGCTGTTTAAATGGCCACTCCCAGCAGCAGGGAAATGGCCATTTAAAGAGTGGGTGAGGCTTGGCTGGCCAGCCGGGAGTTTCCAGCCAGCCAGCCAAGACCCACTGTTTAAATGGCCATTTCCCCATTTAAAGAGCAGTGGGGAAATGGCCATTTAAACAGCGGGGCTTGGCTGGCTGGCTGGGAACTCCTGGCTGGCCAGCCAAGCCACACCCACTCTTTAAATGGCCTTCCCCACCACTCCGAGTGGCAGGGAAATGGGCATTGCTGTTTAAAATGAACCAAATGAACCAGTAGACCAGTTCGTGGAAGTTTGTGGAAATGAGCTTCCATGAACCACTGGTTTGTGAACCATAAACCAGGCTGGTTCGTGGGTTTCTTTGGCTCATATTCCGGTTCGTGCCCATCTCTTGTTCTATAACAGTACTTTATTCTGTAATCTTCTATGGATTTTAAGTTCACATGGAGCCTTTCCCCACAGTGGTTCAATGTATACATAAGGATATGTTCATTCACACACACACACATACTACACATGAAGAATAATTTCTTTCTCACAGAAAATAATGCAGGACTGTGAGCCTATTATCAGCCTAATGATAATTTAACACAGAAAATGAAAGTTGATTGGGTGAAGCACACAAGCAATAACACATTGAGAGGGAAGAATTTATGGGAAGACTTCAGGAGGTGTTTGCTGGTCCCCAAAGAAGGGCGAAAGGAGTCTTGATTGAAGCCTTATTAAGTCTGTTTTCCATCCTATTAGGACACAGGAATAGATCCAGATGACAGCAAACTTCTGTGAGCAATCTGCTGGACAATTCTTATTATTGTATTAGTATTTTTAAGCTGAGGTCTACTGTGTTAAGTTCTCTTAAAGGCATAGAATACTAAAACTTTTGCTAAATTTAGCCATTAAAATCAATCTGCTTGTCAAATGGATAGTGGAAAAATTATATACATGAACTTTATCTTTAAAAAGCTAACACAATAGTTTATGAAGACCTTTTAAATGCAAGAAAAGAAAGAAAAGACTAAGCATGACAAAGGCATAACATCCTATTTATCAAATGTTTCTTATTGCCAGGACAGGAGATGAGTAAAACTGAATTGGAGACATAAAAAGCAGTTAGTAATCATGTGCTTCTGTTGGTTTCACAGAGATAATGCAAGCAAAAGAGCCCTGAAGAAGGTTCCCAAATATAAATGCTATAAATTGGGAGTCTAATCCTGGTATTGACAAATCACCTACATGAAGAAAATGAAATAACCACAGTGGTCTGAATCCACTAGCAGGTCCACCAGGAGAGAATCCACCTCCCTCCCCTTATTTTTTGTAATGCATAGTCCTTTCTTATTGTGACTCAAGCTGGACTATACAAAGCCAATTTCTTGGGTGCGTGAGCCAGGAGGAGGGACACCCTTTACATACAACAGCAGCATCCCACCCCCATGTAATCTCTTCCCTTCCAGGCTCCCAGTGAGGAGGGGGAGAGGAGAGCCAACGCTGGGCGGCTGTAGGGCTATGATTATGCCCTGGATGCCAGAATGCGGTGCTGCTCCTGCTCCTCCTCTTTTTTAAAAAAAAAATTTTTTTTTATTGGATTAGAAATCACTATAATATCCATTACAATCAATTTCCTTTAAATATCCCAGTTCTAACCCCCTCCCTTTCCCCCCCTTTTGTTGACTTCCAACAGTTTTCCAACCCCTTATCCATTTTTCCCCCTACTCATTTCAAACTTATTTTATTCTATTAAGCATATACTTTCACTCTCTTCTAAGCTTCTCTATTATAACACAGTGCTATCTCTATCCCCTTTCCCACTTAACTTATCAACTAAGTATTACATTCCTGGCATATATTCTTTAATAATAACAATCATTTGTCTAATTTTTGTACTCTATATTCTATTTTATTCATTCTAGTCTTATCAATATGGGACAAACAATTTGTCCCTTATTCTACACAACTTTAAGTACTTCTATAAACATTGTATACATTCACTATAAGTCAATCAATTTAACTTGTACTCTATATGTTGCTCTTTACTTCATCTATCAATTTGACCCATACTCTACATATTTCTAGGTACTTCTAGGTACATTCGGCATAAGTCAATCAATTTAACTTATATTCTATATACTACTGTATATTTCTTTCCGCCTTTCTTATATTCATTCTATTTTAGTTATATAATTTCTCCATTATACAATTATCTGCCAGAAATGAAATTAGTTAGTCTCTGTCCTTACCATTCTTATAATAACACCTCTATTACTTAATACTGTATATAGTAGTCAAATAAAATAGTTGCTTAGAATTTCTCATTTAACTCTCCTCCCCTCGGTAAAGTCACTTCCCTCTTCTTTTGTTGTATTTCAGTAATTTTCAAACTGCCACAGTTCTCCTCCCACCTCCCATTTTTTCACCAAATATTGCTTCAACTTTTCCCAATCCATGTTGAACTGTCCTGGATCAAGGTCTCTCAGTTTTCTTGTCATTTTATCCATTTCCGCCATGTACAGCAATTTGTAAATCCAGTCCTCGATCGTTGGCACTTCTTGTACTTTCCACTTTTGCGCATACAAAAGTCTAGCCGCTGCTGTCATGTAAAATAACAATGTCCTGTATTGTGCTGGAATATCCTCCATTCCCAAGTTCAGTAGCAGGAGTTCTGGGTTCTTATTAACTTGAAATTGTAAAATCTCACTTATCACTCTTATTATTTCCCCCCAGTACTGCCTAGCTACCTCACAGGTCCACCACATGTGGTACAAAGATCCTTCATGCATTTTACATTTCCAGCATTTGTTAGACATGTTCAAATTCCCTAACGCAATTTTCTTTGGTGTCAAATACCAACGATAAATCATTTTGTAGATGTTCTCTTTAATATTAGTGCATGTCGTGATCTTCAACGTATTTTTCCACAAGTATTCCCATGCCTCCATTGTTATTTCTTTATTAAAGTTTATAGCCCACTTCACCATTTGCACTTTAACTGTCTCATCTTCTGTGTACCATTTTAACAACACTTTATAAGTCTTAGAGATTTCCTTTTTATCCTCTTGTAGAATTACCTCCTCTAGTTCCAAATTCTCCATTCTTACCCCTCCTTTCACACAGTCCGAGTTATAAAGATCTCTAATCTGTCTATATTGAAACCAATCGTAACTTGGAGACAACTCATCTTGCGTCTTTATTCTTAGTTTAGAAAATTCTATTCATGTTATCTCCTTGTATGTTAAGCGCTGTTGTTCATTATCGACAGTTCTCGGATCTATTACTTCATAAGGAACCACCCATGAGGGAATTCCTTCCTGTAGGTAATCTCTATACTTCTTCCAGATTGTGAAGAGGCTTTTCCGAATATAATGGTGTAAAAACATAGAGTCTGCTTTTACTTTGTCATACCACAGATACGCATGCCATCCAAATATTTTTTTATATCCCTCTAAGGCCAGTAATTTGCGGTTTTTCAGCGTCATCCAGTCTTTCAACCACACCAAACAGATTGCATCGTAGTAAAGTCTAAGATTGGGCAGTTGCATTCCACCTCTCTCTTTTGCGTCCTGTAATACTTTCATTTTCACTCGAGGCTTCTTGCCTGCCCAAACAAAGTCCGATATTTTCCTCTGCCATTTTTCAAACTGCTTAGAGTCCCGAATAATTGTGATGTTTGTAACAGAAACATCACTCTTGGCAACACATTCATCTTAACTACTGCAATTCTTCCCAACCATGACAAATTCAATCTATTCCATTTAATCAAATCTTGCTCTATCTGAGTCCACAGTTTCTCATAATTATTCTTGAATAGATCTATATTCTTTGCAGTCAGTTCAATTCCCAAATATTTCACCTTACTTGTTACTTCACAGTCTGTTATTTCCGTTAGTAACTGTTGTTTTTGTTTGGTCATATTTTTACATAATATCTTTGACTTCTTTTTGTTTACATAGAATCCTTCCAGATCTCCAAATTCCTTAATTTTCTCTATTACCTTTGGCATGTTCTCAATTGGATCTTCCACAATTAACATTATGTCATCCGCAAATGCTCTGACCTTGTAGGAAAAGTCTTTTATTTTAATTCCACGGATTGCATTATCTTCTCGAATCTGTATCATCAATACTCCTGCTCCTCCTCATCACACCTCCCCCCACCCATCCAACAAGCCACAAACACTGAGAGGGGCAGCTGGGATGAACAGGGCTCAGAGCCCGCGACGGTGTGAGGGGCCGGAGCGCACACCAGACCCAACCCCCAGGGAGGTTCCCCCCAGTCAGGCTGCACAGGCCTCTCCGCCTGAGAGCGATGAAATGTGATAGCAGCGTGATTGAGCGCACGCCATCCCCAACTCCCGAGGAAGTTACCTCCAGCTGGCCTGTGCCTGAAGGAACAGAAGCAGGGAGCCCGCCTTACCCAGCATCTGCTCCCTTCCTTACCACTAGGGGCCAGGCACATGTAAAGCGCCTGGCCCCACTTCCCTGCTCCGGTGCGATGGCCGTCTGGTCCTCTTCCCATTGGTGTTGCTAGTGCCACCTAAATGGCTTTGTGCAGCCCGCACGCTCCTGCCGCCACTGCCTCACACCACCCACTCGTGGCCTCCTCGCTTTGCGGCCTGTTTTCAGCCTTCTCCTCTCGCAGCCGCCTCATCACCTTCTCGCCTTGTGGTCTCCTCGTCTCGCGCCCACTTGCCGCTGCCACCGCCTCGCGCAGCCTCCTTTCCCTTGGCACCGAGAGCTCGTGGCATTTGCTCGGCTCTGGCAAGCAGGCCCCTGGCACATGATGCCTCCCTGCCGCCATGGGCCAAGTGCTGAAGGGCGGGGACCAGCTTCCCTTGCCTGGGGCTGCACCGGATGAACCTGGGCGTGACCCCTGGCCTTTCCCTGCCCCTCCACAACATGGCGGCCACCATGCCATCTCCCCACTCGCCTCCCCCGCAACACCCGCAATACAGTCCCCCAGGTGAGTCTAGGAGTCGTCACCCACATGAAGAAAATGAAATAACCACAGTGGTCTGAATCCAAAGCACTGCATAACGATTGTTTGTCTGCTCGTCTTGCTTCTTCAGGATCAACCATTATTTCCCTATGCTGTATAATATGAGACAAGTATCTTCTGAAGCTGAGTGAGAGGAATTTCAAAAGCCATTGCTGTGAAGGATCTGCCATTCAAAGGGAAAAAGACTGTGAAGATCAACTAGGCAAGCTGAAATTTTTGATATACCTAAAAGAGCTTTAAGATTTTGGCCATTTCCACACATCCTTAAAGGGACAGCCTACTCATTGAATGCTAGTGGCTTTTCCTCTACTCTAGATGTCTCTGTTTTCAAAATGGTTGCAGGTTGTTTGGTTTCCATTTTTTCGATGCTTCTTTTGGGACGGCAACCCAGAAGACAAACAGTCTGAAACTGTTTTGAAAACAGAGATGTCTGGAGTGAAGGGGGAAAGCCACCAGCATTTGGTGAGTGGGCTGTCCCTTTAAGGATGTGTGGAAATGGCCTTTGACTGGTGGGACAGGTCTGTTCAATGCAAAGCACTTTGCTGTAATGGTATCTTAAAATATGTTGCATAGCTATCAGAAGCTGTTTTAGCCAATGGTAAATGGTGCCTTACTGCGGCTCCCCTAACATCTTACTGTCTTGCCCCTCCAAAGCAGGTGAAAAGAAGAAAACAGGCTCCCACTGCTGCTTATGTCTACCCCATTTAAGACTCAGGCACCTGGCTTGTCTATGTGCCTGGCTTATCTAGGCTGCAGATAAGCTGAGCATCGGGCATCAGGGAACAGTCAGAGGCCTCATCCTGGATTTTTGCTTAGGGCTCCAGAATCACTAAGACAGTCCCAATATGAATATAGAATAAAGTAGTGCTATTATGATTATTATTGTTATTATTAATTTAATTTCTAGCCAGCCCTCCCCTCAAGCAGGCTCAGGGCAGGTTAAAACATTATGAATAAATACAAAGGATAAAAGCATATAAATATATAAAAATCAGAATTATCAATAAACATACATTCCAGATCCCAAGATGGAAGCCTCCTCCATTCTTCCCTAACAACAACACAGGGGGGAGAGGGGGTGCAAGTTGATATCATCAAACTGTGACTTCACATATGGGGAGGGCAGATGGCTATATAGCCCACCCCCCCCCCCCGATGGGAGACCAGTAGAGAGGAATTGCTAGATGGATTTAAGACAGGCCTCAACCATATGCCTGGTGGAACATATCTGATGTAAGGTTTTGGCAGGTCCGGGTATCATCTGACAGAGAGTCCCACCAGGTTGGGGCCAGGAATGAAAAAGCCCTGGCCCTGGTCTATAACATATTATAGCTGTATAACATACAGCTATAACATAGCTGTAACAATGAAGAGTAATGATATTTTATGAAACAAAAAGGTTGTATAGTAAGAGCTTAAAACATACATCAAAAGATAGAAATCAAAACATTGAAAGACAATTAATATTGAAGTATATATAAGGATTACTAAATAATTAAAGAACAATGAGTCAACTAAACTTGTTTACCATCATAGATAGAACTACAGTTAACAACATATCTACATTATAAAAGCAGGAACTGTTTGGGGTGGCTGAAGTGGATTATTGCCTCATTACTTGCTATAAAGTCAGTTACAGGTTGCCATGTTTCAGCAGAATCAGAAATATACTGATTTGACTCAATCTGTTTCTGTTGGTCTAGAATTTTCTCTATTACAAATATGTGCCATATCTTCCTGTCCCAATCAGATAACAAAGGGAATTTACTGCTCTTCTAAGCTGCCGAAATGACTAAGCGGGATGCAGCACATAAAAATGCTATTAAATTAACTCTTAACAGGGGTATGTCAGTATTTTGAAAGAAATTCAACAACATTACTTCTGGTTTAAAAGGAATTAGATAGGTTGTTATAATAGATACTTGGATTTGAATTAGACACCAGTATAATTAAACATATTTACAAGATCACTAAGTATGAAAATATGAACCTTGGTCTCCATACTGTTTCCAGCAGGTTGATTTGCTAATTACAGTTCATATGATGAATTTTAACTGGCATAAGATACCATCTCATTAACATTTTAAACATCTGAGTTTTAATGTTGATTGATGTCGAAGTAGCCAATTTAGATTGCCAGATCTGTTGCCATTGATCTTTAGAGAATGTAAAACCAAAGTCTCTGCGCCAAACCTACACTTATGAAGGTGGTTTGTTATTGGAGGCTGTTAATAAGATTGTGTAAATGTTTGAGATAATTTCTTTGTTACTTGCCAGAGGAATTTTTAAAAAAATTTCCAAGTCAGTCAAAGGTTTCAACAAACATTCTTTATAAATGTTAACTAAGTTTCTAATTTGAAAGTATTGATACCATTGGACCTGGGACTCTAGTTTAGCCTTCAAAACAGATTTCTTTAAAACTTTAGTGTTCTTGGTTAAATCTATTAGCCTTGTAGAGTAAGTTTTCCTCTAAAACCTGTAGTCTTGTGCCTGCAGCCCAGATTCATACCATGGTTGATCTATGAAGGTAGAAAGTGGTGATATTGGGGGTGCAAGCTTGGAACACCAATATCCCATATTTGTAGTGAATTTAAGAGGAAAATGCTATCAACAACAGAATTTGGTCTTTCCTTTGGATTATTACAAAATATTACAGGCAACTTTTTTGGAGCAACAAAACTCTGCTCTATGTGTAGTCAATCTAAAGTCGGAATTGGATTAAGAGTTTTTAATAGACTTTCTAGGAGTGATGCATCCCAATATAGCTTTAGATCCAGGTAACAAAGTCCTCCCTGATTCTTAAGTTTACTCAAAACTGATTCTAGGTTTTTTTTGTTGTTCCACACAAAGTCATTAAAAGATTGTTGAACTTCCTTAAGGAATGTGTTTGGGAGAGGAATTGGTAAAATTCTAAAGAAAAATATAAATTTATGTATAATAAATGATTTGATTAAATTAGTTTTATCTGTCCTTGAAAATTGTAGGTTATTCCAATACTTAAAGGGGGATAGTGTTGAATGATATATAAGTCCAGAAAATTATGTTTAAACAAATCATTTAGATCAAGTGGAATCTTGATCCCCAAATGACGCCAGAATGTAGAAACCCATTTATACTTGGAAGAATTTTTGATTTGTAGGGTAGTTGTTTGGGAGAGATGTATAGGAAATATTACTATTTTAGTACAGTTAACTTGAATGCCTGAAAGTTGAAAATTGAGTAAGTTCTTTCAACAGCAGAAATGGATTGTAAACGGTTAGATAAGAACAAAACTACATCATCAGCAAACAGGCTGAGTTTCATCTCCTTATCTTTTATTTTGGTACTAAGAATCTGGGCTTTTTGTGAATAGCAATGGCTAGGAGTTCAATAGAAAGGGCAAAAAGCAGGGGCAAAAGCAGACAGCCTATTCTGGTACCCCATAAAATCAGAAAGTTTTTTGAAGATAGGTTATTTATTTGAATTTGGCCCAGTGGAGACAAATGGAGGGCTTGGATGGTGCGTAGAAAATGCCCCTCAAATTCCTTGTGACTCAGGAGTGAGATTAAGTATTTAGACTCTAGTTTGTCAAATGCCTTTTCTATATCAATCAATTGTATAAGAGATTCAATTTTCTTTTTCCTGTTGTAATTTATAATGTCAAGTGATTTATGTTTATTATCCACTATGTTTCATTTCAGCATGAATCCTGTTCGGTCTTGGTTAATGTAGTGTGTTATGACTGAACTTAACCTATTAGCAATGGTGGCTGTAAAAAATATTTCATCTTGATTTATTACTGATACTGGTCTGTAAAATTTTTGGTTAGTTAGATCTTTATGTGGTTTTGGTATGACTACTATTCTAGCAAGCAGCCAAGATTGGGGAACCATGCCAGAGAATAAGACATCATTGCAAACTTTAAGTAGGGGTTCTGTTAGGATATCTGCAGTTTTTTTATCAAACTCACTTGGAATCCATCACTGTCCAGAGATTTATTGTTTTTCAAGGATTAGTAGTTAGAATTTCTTAAGTTGTGATAGGGGCTTCCATTAGATCTCTACATTCTTTTAAAAGATTTGGAATATTAGATTTGGAAACTAGATACTCCTCAGTCTTTTGTGAGTTTGGGTTGGAAGATGCATATAAATCCTTATAGTAATTAACAAATATATTTAAAGTTTGAGATGATTTTATTACAATTTTTTTGCTAGGAACAAAAATGTAATTGATAAAACTTGAGATTTTCTTATGTTTGATTTTCCAGGCTAAAACGTGCAAGGACCTGGGGTGAGAGTGCCAATATTTCTGGTTTAGGAATAAAAGGTCTTTTGGGATGTTAGAAGTTTCCAATGATTCCAAGATTTTCTTCTCAGCTTGTATCTTTTTATAATTCTTTTTTACTTCCCATCAATTTATGCTTTTGTTCCAAATAGCTTATTTTGGAGACAATTTTTCCTCTTGCACTTTCCCTTTTATAGGAAGAGGCCAATGAAATTATTCCCCCCCTAGTCACTGCCTTCATTGTCTCCCATATTATTGCAGCACTGACACCACAGTTAGCATTATCTTTAAAATAGTTCTGTAGAGAGGAGGCAATTTCTGAGTCTATGGTGTTATATAAGAGTGTGTTAAATCACCATCCTGCAGAATTAATATCATCTTTGCCCATTTTTAATACACAATCTAACCAGGAATGGTCAGACCAAATTCTTTGACCAATGGATGTAGACTGAGCCAGGTCTACTAGATTTCTAGAAATTAAGATACAATCTATTCTGGTATGAACGTTATAGCATGCAGAGTAGTAAGAATAGTCCCGCTCATAAGGACGTTGAACTCATCATATATCTTCCAATCTAAAGTTGTCAAAAAGACATTTTAGCTCACAAGAGCCTTTAACAGTATTTGTTATATGTGTTTTCTGCCAGAACCTATCTATTGAGTTGTCATCTATGAGATTAAAGTCTCTGCCTGTTAAGAAATCACCCATTCCAAAGAAGATCAATTTAGAGGAGGTCTCATTCAAAAATGTAATTTGATTACAGTTTGGGGCATAAATTGATTCAAGAGTAATTTGTCTTCTAAGAACCCATAAGAAAGAGATAATGACCTCAGGGGTTGAATTCCATTTCTTTAAGAGAGAATCTAAATTTTTTGGAAAGTAGGATTTCTACCTCACGCGATTTTGTAGAAACTGCTTCATGATATTGCGGGGCAAATCATGAGGTCTTAAAGATCTGGCTAGAGCCAGGCTTGTGATTCTTGGAGGGATAGAATGTCTGGTCTTAATTTAGCGAGGTTGGTTTGAATTCTTTTAAGTTTAATTTTATTATTCAGCCCCCTACAATTCAAAGATAAAAGTTTTTTATTAGCCATTTTTTAATTCATTAATGAGAATAGGAATCAAAATTTTAAACCATGTTAGTAATGATCCAAAAATATAAATCGTTTGGTTACTGGAATTTTTGGTTATATCACTAAGATTATTCCTAATTTGTAAGGGAGAACCATTTGGATGCACCACTCCAGCTATATCCATTGATCCATTGTGAATTCCTTTGTAGATATGTGATAGTAAGAGCAGTGTTCCAAGAAGATAATTTGCAAATAGAATTGACAATAATCACCAGTGAGTGTATATTAATGAACTCATAGCTGATTAAATAAACCAGAGTATAAAAAATTGAATCCTTTGTTAATGTAGAATACTCTCCAACACTATCAATGTTCGATTTTAATGCATTTCCCCCTTGTATTAGGGAAAAGTAGTGGAAGGAAGATTATAAAATGACTGTCTTTAGATAAAATTCTGTTAATCCAATAAATAACAATCATAACTGTTGGGAAAACCAACAGATATAAACTTTGCAAAAACACCAGATACGATTATGGTGATACCAAACACATATAAATAAGCAAACGTATTACAGAATAATGAAATGAAAAAAAAACCCAGACTAAAACAGCCTTTTAATTCTGTTAATAAGATGACCCAAACCCTCTTGACTGTCTGATAAACAAAGTAGTTCTTGATTAATCTACTACGAAAAAGGAAACCTAATAAACAAAATGAAAAAACTTAAAAAAGGAATCCCTGTGAGGGTCAAGCCTCCAGTAGACCAGAGAAAATCCTGAAAGAAGGAACTTTTGTCACCTACCTAAGGCTTCCAACTTAAAGTCATAGCTAGCACAAACTATACCTTATAGCTCCCTTAGCCCGTCTTAAATAACCTAAGATGGAACCAACATTAAGAGTAAATCTTCAAGAACAGTCAATGCCACACTCACTATTGGAACCATTGACTCTAAGCAAGAGCAGGGACTGTGGGCCTGGAACAAATCGGAAATATAACAAGAGACTCCTAATCTCTTTATGCTGCATAGGGCATTGGTATATTCTTTCAAATTTCTTCAGTACCATTGTAGAGTTTCACAGACTATTGGAGAATCCAATGCAGTCAGAGTGTAGTCAATCCATATAGAGTCTATAGCATCACTTTCCCTCTTCTCTTCACTACCCATCCCTCACTTATACTGATCTCATTTGCCTTAATGATTAATGAAATCCCCTGTTAATAAAGATGTGCCAGATTGAAATAAGGGCTCAGGGTATAATGTGAAAGCTTAAAACCAAAACGTCAGACAGTTATGGAATTGGCTTTTCAGAGGGGTCAAGGTGCTGTCCAGCTTGTGTTTCTCTGACTCATTAGAGATTTTTGATGATATATCCAGATTCAGAGATTGTAGCAAGCCATGACCCATGTCCACATCAGAAGCAGTGAGGGTTTTTCCCTGAATATTTACCATTACATTGGTTGAAGGAGACAACTCGTACTGGATACTGCTGTAAGAGTGTTTTTAACAAATTTCAGGTCTCTGCACTTTGAAAGAGACTTCATAGAAGGATCAGGGAATACATAGATCTTAGAGCGGGACCACAAGTGACGCCTGACACAGGTTGGACACTTGCCAGCTTCCCTCAAGTTTTGATGGGAAATGTAGGCAGCTTGGCGGAATGTTGGACAAGTGACAGTTGAAAAGTCCATTGGACAGCAGTCAGAGAGTCAAGCTGCAAGACCAGGATGCCTACATTTCCCATCAAAACTTGAGGGAAGCTGACTAGTGTCCAATCTGTGTCTGGCGTCACTTGTGGTCCCGCTCTTAGATTTTTTAAATAGAAGGAGACCATGGGAATGAGCACACTGCAATATTTTCTTCATCCTAGCATCTGGGAATTCATCTAGTATATCCCTAGATTTATTGTGCTTGTGCTTCTTTTTAAATATTTATATTGTATTTATTATGTTTTAAATTGTGACTGTAATTTTAATGTATATAAATGTGATCTGCCCTGAGCCTGCTGGTGCGGGGAGGGTAGAATACAAATTTAAACAAACAAACATAAATATTGAGCCGAAGATTACTTATTCTGCCTATACGATAAACTTTGTTGATTCGTGGAGCAACCTCTTTCTCTAGATGTTGAATTGTGGCAAGCCACAATGCTAGGAATATAGTTTTTTTCCTTCCTCCTCCTCATTAAACCATCTGAATTTCAAATTAGAATATTTTATTTTATTTTCTAGAGTCATCACTTTTTCAGACAGACTTAGTTCTCTCTCTTGTAATTGCCTGATTTCTTCCTGCATCATAATACCCGTTTCCAGGGCTCATTGCGGGGGAAGTGCCGGAACGGCATTCTGGGAGATCCAAAAAGAGATCACGTGGGTGGTTGCCTTGCTCATGTGATTCCTCTTCCTCCATGCTGCCTCCCCACTTTCCGTGTCTTTAGCAGCAGGTGGCAGCAGAGGCAGCAGCAGGTTAGAAGCCGGGGGGCGGGTGGCCACGTGGTGGGGGCACCACATGGGGGGGTGCCATGTGGGGGGCTTCTGGAGCTGGCCTCATAGTCAGCTGGTGCTGCTACAGCCTGCACTGTCCGTCCTTCCAGCCTGCAGACCGGTAGAGGTGACACATGGCCTGTGGCGGCCTCCAGAGCCAGCGCCACAGTCAGCCAGCACTGCGATGGCCTGTGCTGCCCATCCTCCTGGCCTGAAGGCCGATCGAGGCAGTGCATGGCCAGTAGTGGCCTCCAGAGCTCATCCTCCTGGCCTGCAAGCAGCGAGTATATCTTACCCCCCCCCATGTATTTTGCTGGCTTTCCTGTCTGTGTGGAGCTGCTCTAATCTGTCTTGAAATGCATAAAAACACACTGCTCTTGAATGTTGCTGTGACATCCTCCCCAGATGTGCAGTGTGCACTTGATTTTTTAATTTAAAAATCTGTGCTTTGCTGGCTTTGGTGTCTGTGTGGGGCTGCTCCAGTGATGTCAAGGGGCATATGCTAACAAGTTATCCTAAGGTGTTATGCTAATGAGTTTCTGCAGCTCTTTTTCTATGAAATGACCCCTGCCCATTTTGATGTCATTTTCAGGCACTTGACTGACGTGCTTTAAGTTTATTTTAATTTCTTCGATCTCCTACAGTTGATTGGAAAGAGGTTTTAAAAATGTGGAGATTTTGTCAAAAATTCCCATCTCAAACACTCTTACAGCCTGAGAAAGATCTTTTTTTGTAAAGGCTGCGGTGTCTGGAGAAGGAACAATGCTAACAGCAGTTGCTTCAGCTGTGTTAGAATTCTGCTGACTCTCTCTGGGACCCTCCATTGTCAACCTCCCCGCTTAATATAAGACCTAATCATTTGCGATCTCGGCATATTACCTGAATTTTAAAGTTTAACACCTTCTGTTTTCTTCATTTCTAGCAAGCAGATGAAATTGGAACATCCTAAAATAAGTGAATTATGTCAAAAGGGGTGAGGGGGAGCTCAGATTTCAAATGTCCATTGCTGTCAGTGTCAATGCCAGAAGATCATAATTCAGAAGAAAATGCAAAGATACTTGAATAGCCCATTTCAGAATTTGCTTTAGTTATAAGGGCAGGCTCTGTTTTTTAAGATGCTCTGTAAATAGTCACAATTATAATTGCATAATTCAAATGGGAAATATCCACAACATACTGATACTATCCCAGTGGAGTGGAAAAAAACATTAACTTCTACTGATCTCTTGTTATGATGGGCTAATGCATGATTTTCTTTCCATGTCACTCCTGTTAAAAGTCTTGCCCCCTTAGAAAAAAACACAACAGAGTACAAACTACTAGTGTGTACATTAGCAAGTATCACATTATGAACTTGAAACAAAGCTTCTTACTTAGCAGATCTTAACCTGTTGTCCTGCTGATTTGAAACATGGGTCCTTTCCAGAAGACTTATTGTAAGTATGGTTAGAATGTCTCTCTTAATTTTGAGGACCTAAACACCACTTCTAGGATTATTTTCCCTATTTGAATCTTGGTGGGAATCAGTAATAGGACCACAAAAAACTGCAGTCTGAAGACAAGTATGCTATTCATACAATGACTTCTAACCTTTCACATGTTACAGTGACATGCATTGCCGTATTTTTTTTCTACAAGCCTTTTTTCAGCAGAATTCTTTTAGGAAAAAATAGCTATATAAATAAAATACACAAAGCAAAGGCTTAACTTAGTTTTGGAGCAATGCCATAAACTTCAGTAGGACTCATGGTCTGTGGATTTCAGTGTGAAACAAATACTAGTCCCTGTAATTTAAGAACCACGGGGCGGAGAGGGGGAGGGAGAAGGAAAATTGAGGAGAAAGATTTATCTGATATACAATTTTTTATTGGTGCTGTTTAAATCTTCCCCCATCCCATGAAATCAGAACAAGCAATAGAACTCTTGAAAACACACCCATCCACACTTTGAAATACAAAATATTGAACTTTTGATACACACACTTTACATGCATAGATATAGATATAGATATAGATATAGATATAGATATAGATATAGATATAGATATAGATATAGATATAGATATAGATATAGATATAGATATAGATATAGATATAGATAAATGTAGGTTTTAATTCAGTCAGCGAAAATCATGATAAATGGGCTATTTTTCAAAAAGGAAGATTTTGACAAACATCTCTAAGAAGGAGTTCCACAACTGCCCAAGGTTGACTGCTATGGTGTCTTTTGAATGCAATGTCACACTGTAATTTGTTGTTATGGGAATGAGCTTGGTTGATCCTCAGGCTTGGTATGTTCTCCCCTTTTTCCAGTCTAAAGATTTCAACTTTTGTGGCAAACCATAGTTTGTCATTATGTCTGAACCATCCAAATCAGGATTCTAAGTTCTGGTTTAATCCTGGTTTGGAATGGAAGAGAGCAAACCACAGTTTGTTGTTCACTTGTAATAGCAAAATATGGTTAGCCATGGAAGTGAAAGTCTTTCATTATCAAACCATGCTCAAGGGCAGGAGAGAAGAAGGGGAAGGAATTCACAAGGAACTCCCACACTCATTTACATAATGTCAGGTGCTTGTCGTCATACCCAGCCACACCCTGCTCTCATGATTATATGCATGCTGTATGTTATGGTTAACTGCTGAGGCTATTCTGTACTTGAACTGCAGATGTTACTTTGTCTTTCAAACCCATGATGTGAAGCTATGTGAAGGGACGTGTTCATCCCCACTGTTATCTGTGTGTTCTCTGTGCCCTCTCTCTGCCGCTGGGAAGAGGCATCTGAACGGCCTTGGAAAGCTCCTACATCATCCCTGCTATTTTCCGGCTTAGCTGACCATTAGACTGGGGTGGAGGAGTTTAGTAACTGCCCATGCTTTGAAAGTCTATATATGTATGATGTTTGCATGTAACCGTCATTCCTGGAAAAGATGGAGTAAGATCCTGATACTGGCAGCTTTTCAATAAAATGCTTTTACTGCTACAGTGGAGTCCTTTTGAGAGTTGCTTGGCAGATCCTTACACATAACAATAAACAATAGTTTGCCATTGTGTATGAAGCATGCTTTTCAAATAGAACTAAGCCACACTTTATATATAGATATGTGATTTTTTAAAAAAAAGATTTTGTTTAAAGGAATAAGAGTGGAATGTTGGAGGGAGAACCATTAGTAGTATTTCTTATATCTTTTCTCAGGATAACTTCTCAACAGCTGCTTCCCTTCCAATGGAAGGAAAAGATAGTGATCTCCTTCTCTTACCCCCAAAAGTAGCAAGAGAGGGAATCCTTTTGAGTACTCGAGCACTTGCAAGGAATAATTGCGCACTTCATTTCTGTCTTGCCAGTTCTCCCCTCTAATGGTACATTTACTTTAAAAGGAACCTATCAAAGCTATTGCTATGATAAATTCACTAACTCTAGACATTTTTTCTATCTTTTATGGTGATTAGTTTGTATTTAAAATATAAAAGTATGAATCAGGAATGCTTTTGTGATATTGTCTATCAAATGTCAAACTGATAATGAAATCCATTTTTAGCTGCACATGGAAAATTGTTTTCTCAACCTCCTTCCACTAGGGGTAGTACCTGCAGAAATGAGAAGCTGCCTGAGCCAGGTTCCAACAGACATTTCTCTACCAGTAAATGTCTGCAATATTGATGTTTTCTTGTACACTTAGCTGTAAATCTTATTGCACTTTGAAATTCTTTGGAGCACAAATAATCTAACAGATCTGTAGTTGAAAGAGCTGCCAAGGAAAAAAGAAAGAGGTTTGGCAGCTTTGTGAAGGGGCTGAGGTGGGATTGTTCCTCAAAGCATAATAACTCAGTTAAGTTGCAACACAGCGACAATCTTTCATAGCAACTTCAGATTCAGCACATACCTGGATACAAATCTCATGCAACTGAAATAAGGGCAGTGCAGTTCAAATACATTTATACAGATGGCCAAATAGATATCCAAAGTGACCCAAGTTAAGCTAGCAGCAGGGACCAAGGTAAGTGCTTAGTGATTTGTACAGAAATCTATAAGGTGACATGAAAAGGAAACATTTAAAATAAGTAGTTATGTAAATATAACACACATTTGTTATTACAGTCTCCACTATTCTATTCATCTATTCAGTGAGTCACAGCAGTAAACAGACCTGGCTCCTCTTTGCATCATTATGAATTAGATGCACTTCTGTGTTATGATAAGTGATCTAGTTTAGGAGATCCCAGAAGAGGGAGAATTACTGTATAAGGTCATAAACCTGGACTTTATTTGCATGTACAAACAAGAATGCATGTGCTTAGATGGACTTTTATTTAGCAGATTGTCAGGTTCCATTGCAGCGGAGCACTTGGGGTGGGTTTGCCCTCCAGGATTCCTCCTTCTCTGCAGGAGCTCCCAGGTAGCCTCAGAAATGGGGAGGAGGGAGGTTTACAGCACCCTTTGCCCCCTCTCCCCAGCATCAAGCCGTGTTCTCTACAGTGTGGGGTTTGTTTATGTTATATTATATATGTTGGATTCTGCTCTGAGCCTGTTCGCGAGGAGAGCAGATGAGAAATATAATAAATAATAATAATAGGACAGCTCCCCAGCTGCCAGCTGCCTGAGAGAGTATTCTATTTAAGGTATTCCCCTTTGGGTTAGTACCACCCTCCCCCAGCCCCAATTATCTTGACCTGGTGTCCTTCCCTATCTCCTCCCCTTTATGATCCATTAAAGCTTGGCCACAGGGTGGCTTAAGCCTTCGTTGTAGAGGGACTCCCCGATCCGCCTTCCTGGACCCGATGTCATCATTCCCTCGAGCTGCTTTATGACCTGGCTTGCTTCTGCCTCCCTGTAATGGGGGCATTGACAGTGTTCCACACAATCAGTGGTTCGAATGTCCCCTTAGCCAATTCAAAGAAGAGACAGACACGAGTCCTGTGGAAGAAGCAAGTCTGCTACATTTATTAAACAAGGAGGAACGCGAATTACACGGAGAATGAGAGAATCACACATGCACTGCGTTCATCAATCTTACAATAGCTGTGTAAGATACTATATACCCTTTGGCTCATAACAATATTGGGATTCTATTGGCTTAAGCATAATTATGACCCCTATTGGTTTGTCCAAGGGGCCACCTCTAATGACCCGGTGGTCACTTATTGGAGGAACAGTTCTTCCCAGCAACTTAATTACAATATTTCCCAATTAGCTTTGCTTATCATGTGAGTGCAGTGTTTTATCTTTTCCAGGAACGTCTCTTTCCACTCTCGCATTTTCCCATTCAAAGAACTTCCCCTTATTCCTTGTTGACCCAACAGTGTAACAATTTACCAAGGGCGCCTCAGTGTCACTTCAGCAACCTTGTACCATGCAGGCAGAGATTGTTCCCTTTAGAGTATTATGGGAGAGGAGCACTTTCCCCTCCTCTGGAATGTGCAAAAAGTGACTTTCAGTGCTGCGCTTCTCTTGCTAGGGGATTCCAACAGCCTTGGGAAGTTTAGTTAATCAACTAGACACAAGCTCATCCCTTTTACTGGGGGGGGGGGGTGCTGCTCCTCCTTTGTCCAGTGTCTAGGGACAGGTGTTCTGATCCTCCCATTTGCAGCTGGTGCCCTTTGTCTATTCTCCATTATTCTTGTGGCTGCATTTAATATGCACCCTTCAGGGAAGGGTTTCCCTTATCAGTTTCTAAGCATAGCATCACATAGTGCATAATGAGTACAGGTGCATTTTCCTTAGCGGCAAGCTTGCTTGGTAAGCATATCTAGTGCCCTGGGTTATCCCTACTGCAGGCAGCAGGTTTGTCCCAGTGCTCCCAGTGTCTAGCATTCATTCATGTGTCTCCAGTGCTGGTTCTTTCCATACTACAATAGTACCTGAGAATAACATAGGATTGCATAGTGATAGCATAAGATTGCATAGGAATAGTAAAGGCACATAAAATGTTCTAGTCCATTAAATCCATTTCCATCAACAGGACTGTGGCTGCAACTGTCAGGCTCAGCAGAGCCAGGCCACAAGTCATTGCCATGTGTCCTTTCTCCATCCAGCTTTCCTTGTCAGATCCTCTCCCAGGGTTGTGGCCAATCTGGTACATGAGGCCATGGTCCTGACCATCACCATCCTCTGCTGCTAGCCTCTCATTGGGTCTTCATTATTGGGCATCCCTTCCCTTAACATTGTGGCTGCCTGTCCTGTGGACAGAAAAGCCCCTCGAGACCTGGAGGAGGCTGCTCCCATCATCCATCCTCCTAACAGGGCCTGCCGTGAAGGAGAAGGTAGGGCCAGATATAGAGGATCTTCTGACCATGGATCTAGACCTCTATCACAATGCAAGCCTATAAGATATCCCACTCAAAGTGGCAAAATACGTACAGAAGGTGTCAAATGGATGGTTCATGAAATTTTCTGGTCTGCACCTGCTATAAATAGCTAATCCCTTTATATCTAAAGGCAAAGTCGATTAATTATAGCTCTGTCACAAAAGAAAGCGAGCGAGAGAGAAAGAGTGTGAGAGAAGAGCAGCAGTATTACAAGAGTTATTTTGGGCTGCAGAGGGAAGGGGCAGGTGAGAAAGTCATGCTCCATGGATGAAAATTCTTCCATTTGTGGAAATGCTGCAGTGGATCCAAGCCACTGTCCAGAAGGTCACCTAAATATAAGCAATACAGCAAATATTCCTCCCAGTTATTACAAGCAACTAACAATTCCTAGCTAGGAGTCCAGTGGCACCATAAAGTATGTTGTCAAGTACTGCCTGGCAACCTGCAGGAAGGTTGGGGACAGGGAAATGGGAGGATGATGAGTATAGCTACCTTACATCAGAATTTTCCCCAGAAGCACTGTAGCAGTGCAGACAACGTAGCTGTTTTAAAACTTTTTCTCCTGCTGCCGGTCAGAGTGGTGGTGGGCAACTAGGGCTGCTTACAGAAAGCCACCCGCCATAGCAGCAGGTGTGACAGCCCTTCCACAAAGGCTAACAAAATCTTTTCCAGTATAAGTTTTCATGACTCTGAGCTCATTTCATCAGATGAATCTGGCAGCAAGCTCTGAAAGTTTAAGCTGGACTAAATTTTGTTAGTTTTTAAAGCACCAGCAGAGTCCAATTTTATTCTGCTGCTACAGACTAACAGGCTACTTATCTGGAATTATCAATACTTAAGCAGTTTTATTATTATAGTTTAAAAGAAAGATTGGCATAACACTAAATAAAGTCCTCCACTTCCCTCCTAAACCACTGATTAGCTGGATTTCTGACTGGCACTGTGTGGTATTGAGCTAACAACTGCATTCTCAGACCTGGTATGTAAAAACAGTTTAGTGTAGTGGTTAAGAGCAGCAGGACCCTAATCTGGAGAACTGGGTTTGATTCCTCACTCCTCTGCTTGAAGTCAGCTGAGTCACCTTGGGTCAGTTACAGCTCTTCTAGAGCTCTCTCAGCCCCACCTACCTCACAGGGTGATTGTCATGAGGATGATAATAACACACATTGTAAACCGCTCTGAGTGGGTGTTAAGTTGTCCTGAAGGATGGTGTATAAATCAAATGTTTTTATTAATATTATTTCTCATCCAGCTAAACGTGTACACAGAAGTCTGTTTCCATAGGCATATACACCCTATCTGAGCAAACTCTAACTTGGAATATTTGCTCACAATAAGTCTGAATTTCCTTCTAAAGCTAGAAGTCTACTACACATTTCCCATAAGGCAGGAGATTATCACGATTTATTTGACATGCTACTAGTATTCCATGTTTTTCCAGAAATTAAGATCCATTATTAGTGCTGCAGCAAGAGATCATTTCATAAAATTAGACTGAGCAATGACGTTGCAAAGACCACTGAAACATCTCATGCTCACTTACATTGCCTGTCTGATCTTCTGGACCACTCCCAAATAAATAGCGAAGGAAAGAGGAAGATAAAACTTGGTAATATTCAGGGATGGGCATCTAGTTGAAAAGAAGTTGATTGTTGGATACACTTATAGAATGGTGATATGATTTGATTTCTATGAATGGGTCTGTCACTTTGATATTCCAGATTTGTTGCCTGAGGGGTAGTCAAGGACTTGCCAAAATAATGTCAACAGTTATTAGTGGTCATAGATGTTTTTCCTGAATTGCCAATTTACTGCTCCCTTTCCACTCTGGAATCCTATCCTATGGTTTTCTCAAAGTAGAATAGAATTATCAAGTCATGTATATTCCACGGCAGATGAGTATTTAAAATTACACTCTGTGGGGTTTTCCTATTGAACTCTGATTTACTTCAGAGCAGACATAACAGGGTTGTGTTGTAGGTAGACATGGGCACAAACAGCATTACGAACAGAAAAAACCAAGGAACAGGCCGCTCGGCTGCTCGTGAATGGGCCGTTCATGAGGTGCCACTCCAGCCGAACAGGTGGTCATCTCAAACCTCATTTGTTGCGCTCGGCCGCTGTTCGGGAAGCCAGACACTAAGAGCCAAGCTACAAGTGAAATGTAGGCGTCTTGGTTTTACTGCTTGGCTCTCCATACAGCTGCAAGACCAAGATGCCTACATTTCCCATCAAAACTTGAGGGAAGCTGACAAGTGTCCAACTTGTGTAAGCTGTCACTTGTAGCTTGGGCTCTCAGGCGCCTTCAATCAATTGCCTCGGCAATGGAGGGAGGGACTGCCTGAACTCTGCCTGCACTCCCTTTGTTGCCCCGGACACCCTAATAAAAGCCCAACTTAGCTTGATGGGCAGGTCTTCCTTCCAAATGTGGAGCTGCAAATTGGTTATAATTGGTAACGTGGGAGCATACACCAGGGGGGAGGAAGGGAGGAGTGGGGGTGTTCTGTGGCCATGGGAACTCCAATCTCATCCCTGCAAACCCTGTTAGGCAGTTCTGACTGCCAACCACAGACCTCCTGCATTTCCCAATTAGACCTCTGCTTATAAAAGGGCACTGTGCTCCCAGTTCTGGCTTTCACTTTCAGCAAGCAGTGGAGTGGGACAGTGCTGTTGATAGCCTTTTGGGAGAGAGACAGGGAGAGTGCATTGGAGCTGGGCTTTTTTCTGTGTGTGGTGGGTGGGATAGGGATCTATCCTCTCTGGTTCCAGTGTTGCTGCCAGGCCCTGGGGCCAAGCTCAGTGGGCACCTCGGCTGAGGACTCACATTATTATCAGTGCCTGATCTGATCAGGTATCTGGGAGTGCTGGGCTAGGGCTCTAGCCCCAGCCTCTGGTTCCAGGGCTACTGCCAGGTTCTGGGGCCAAGCTCAGTGGGCACCTCAACTGAGGGCTCACCCTGATTATTACTGCTTGACCTGATCAGGTATCTGAGAGTGCTGGGCTAGGGCTCTAGCCCCTCCCTCTGGTTCCAGGGCTGCTGCCAAGCTCTGGGGTGGTCGTGGGGGGAAGTGCAAAGGCAGTCCTCCTGGCTTCCTCACGGCAAACAGTACTGGATGTGGCTTGGGGGTAGCAGAGAGTACTCCTGCTCCCCTGGATTCACCTGTGGGGGCTGTGTAGGAGGCCAAAGAGGTCTTTTTGCTGCGGGAGAGGATCTCTCTCAACATTTTGATGAGGTGGGTGCCGGATCCCTGGAGGAATGGTTTGTGTTTTATGAAACATCCCTCCCGTCCCCATCCCAAACTCTTGGTGGTGTCCCTGCCTGCAGTCCACCCCTCACTCCATCATCCATGGCCAGCTCTGCAGCGCAGCCTGTAACTGTTCATCCTTCTTCCCCTGGGACAGTTAGTGGTCCACATTTCAACGCCTCCATATGGAGGGACTTTTGGGTCCTTCCTAATGACCCCTGTGTGGTGCAGTGCCGTGCCTGTGATGGCCTGGTGTGCAGGGACAAAAACTCGAAGCACCTGTCATTGACGGCCCTGACTAGGCACCTGAAGAGGCACCACCTGAGCCTGTGGTCTCCGTTCTTGCTCAGCGAAACATCCATTGGGGGGAGAAAGGGGGCAACCAGCTTTTCTGAGTGGGGATCAGTGGGAGGGTCACCGGAATCCACCCCAAACAAGAATCCTTGCCCTGAGGGTGATGCTGGTGGGAGCGGAGCACTCATGTAGGCCACACTCACGGAGGTTGTCCCTTTGAGGTCTGGGACAGTGCCACTTAGAATGGCGAGTTTGAGGGCTCAGGAGGCGGGCCTTCACATCTTGGCAGAGACGATTGCCCTACATGGCTTACCCATATCCGTCATGGAATGAGTGGGCTTCCGCAGGCTACTAAAACATCTTGCCCCTTGGTTCTCCATGCTGTCGCAGCGGACCCTTGCCCATTGAGTCCAGTGGGTATCTTGAATGAAGGCTGGCATGTTTGGGTCAGGTTTAGGCAGGCCTACTCCCACTGCTAACAGGCTTCTGAGGCCTTGCTAGGCCTTCCTGGCACAGCCAGATCATCATGACACCTCCTTTCTGTGAAGGCAGGGTGATGCTGGCAGCAGACTCCTTTGGTGACTTGTGCAACAGCTCAGAACTCCACTTACTTATTTATCTGCTTACACAGCAAGGTGGTTGATTCCTGCAGCTGCCGGGCTTGGTGGGCTCAGAGAGGTGGTGGCGGGCTGCCTCCCCTCTTGGGGGCAGGAGGTCTGGCTGCTCACCAGCGGCACCCCCTTTGTGCCTGCCCGCCAGGCCTCTGGGTCAGAGGCCACTTATTTATTCTCCGCTTAGGCAGCAAGGTGGTTGATGACTGTGGCTGCTGGGCCTGGCGGGCTCAGGGAGGTGGTGATGGACTGCCTCTGATCTCAGGGGTGGGGGTGGGGGTCTGGCCACTCATTGGGTGCACCCCCCATGTGCCCACCCACCAGGCCTCCAGGTTGGAGGCCACTTATTTATTTTCTGCTTATGCAACAAGTTGGTTGATGACTGCAGCCACAGGGCCTGGAAGGCTTGGGGAGGTGTTGGCAGGCCACCTCCCCTCTTGGGGATGGGGGGGTCTGGCCACTCATTGGCAGCACCTCCTATGTGCCCATCCACCAGGCCTCTGGGTCAGAGGCCACTTATTTATTCTCTGCTTACGCAGCAAGGTGGTTGATGACTGCGGCCACTGGGCCTGGCGGGCTCGGGGAAGCAGTGGTGGACCGCCTCCAATCTTGGGGGTGTGGGGGTCTGGCCGCTTGTTGGGGGCACCCCCCATGTGCCCACCCACCAGGCCTCTGAGTTGGAGGCCACTTATTTATTTTCCGCTTACGCAGCAAGTTGGTTGATGACTACAGCTGCAGGGCCTTGAAGGCTCAGGGAGGCAGTGGCAGGCTGCCTCCCCTCTCAGGGGCAGGGGGTCTGGCTGCTCGTCAGCAGCACCCCATGTGCCCACCCGCCAGGCCTCTGCGTCGGAGGCCACTTATTTATTCTCTGCTTACGCAGCAAGGTGGTTGATGACTGCAGCCACTGGGCCTGGTGGGCTCAGGGAGGCGGTGGCAGCCCATCTCCCCTCTTGGGGGCGGAGGGGGGGTCTGGCCACTCAACGGCTGCGCCCCCATGTGCCAGCCTGCCAGGCCTCCTGGAGGGTACCTTCCAGAAGGTATAGAAGGTGGGTGATGTTGTTGGCCACTGCAGACCAAAATGACCCCGCCACAGCCTGCTAAGACAATCCTCCAGCAAGACAAGTTGGTGTATGTGGAGGCCTCGTACACACAAACACACAACCTGGAGGGTCAGACACCGACTTACATTCACCAGATGGGGTTCTTCATGGCACTGGGGCCGATAATGTTGTCAGCACCTCGCATGGTGTAGAGTCTGGAAAAAGCACACCAGCTGGACATGCATGGAGCATTGGACACCCCTCCAGTGTCAAAGCAGAGGCTGCCTCCAAGATGACCCACCATCCTGCCTTCACAGAAAGGACATCAGTCATGGCAGGACCGATTCCCCCTGGTCAGGGGGGAGAGTTGGTGCCATGGACTGGGGGCACTGTGTTGCATTACCATATGCACAACAGCAGCTGAGCTGGCCCTGTTGCTCAGGCAGCACTGGCAGAAACCAACTACATTCCTGCATTTGCGGAAAGGATGGGATGGACAGGACAGATAAGAGAAGTACTCTAAGGGTCGGTGTGGTTCCACAAAGGGAGAGGGAGAAACAGGGACCATGAAATTGTCAAGGGGGAAAGGGAGACAGAATTGGAAAGACCCCCAATCAGCGGCTGCTGGCATCAACAACCTCCATGCTGTCATGGAAAGGAGGAGATGGGGTGGTGCAAGTGGCTGGGAAGGGACATGGCAGTACCTGAGAGGGAGTGGAGGAAAGAGGGAACATGAAGTAGTCAGGGAGAGGGGGACCAAAGGGGTCTGGCCACAGTAAGGCGCCAGACCTGGAAGACCTGGCGAGAGGGATGGGAAGACCCTGAATCAGCAGCTGCTGGCACCAACCATCTCCTTGCCATCACAGAAAGGAGGGGACGGGGCGGTGCAAGTGGTTGGGAAGGGTCATGGCAGTGCCTGAGAGGGAGAGGAACGTACCAAGAACTGAAAAGATCCCGAGCAATGTGAGTCCTCAAGCGGAAGCGGATAAATGTCCTCCGACCCGGAGGCCTGGCGGGCGGGCACATGGAGGGTGCTGCCAGCCAGCGGCCAGACCCTCCACCCGAGAGGGGAGGCCTTCAGGATCACCACACGGGGCCAAAGTGAACTGGAAAGGGTGGCTCCATTTGTATTGAATGGGAGTTTCCTGGGGGTGTTGAATTTCTGAATGTATAACTCTGAGATCCATATTGCAATCTTGACCAAACTTGGGTGATGGCTGGAGAAGAGCCTGCTGCACATTCCCTGTGAATATGGACTCTCTAAGTGCTAAGGGGGCTGCTCTGGCCCTGATGAACAACAAACACCGAACTCGTTCGTTAATGGGACATGTTTGTTTCCATTCGTCTGTTTGTGTTCGTTGTCGGGAACGAACAATGAACAGCCTGTTCAGGTTTTTTTTCCTGTTCATGCCCATGTCTAGTTGTAGGTGTCCAATTATACAATAAAGCCAATGGGTTTTAGTCAGGACAACACAAATGGCCACTTTTAAAAAATGAAGACAAGTCTTTGGGAAACAAAGAGCATGCCTATGTCTACTGGTAGTGGTGTGGATCATTGAAGTATATGTCATGCTATGAAATCCTTGGTACTTATTTATTTGAAAGGCTCAGCACCTTTGCAGCTTGCTGAAAGACTTTGAAGTTCGTCAGGACTTGAGTACTGGGGGCAGGGGAATATTTTCTGTTGGCCTTAATCAGAGCAGTATGGATTCAGCTGAGTTATGAGCTGAGCACATATATGTATGGCTCTATGCTGGCAAGCAACTTTTCATCATTGTTAATAATCTAATTTGGCATTGCAAATAAGAGTTAATAATATTTGCAAAGGGTTATTTTTAAACAGACACATACTTAATTTTGAACATTAAAAGATTCAAATAATGCTCTGTAAAATAAATCGGATATGCAGTTTTTAAAAACAGCCTTTTAAGAATTTATTTTATGGCTAATTCATATTTATAGATATACAAAAGAATAATGGTTGTTGTGGGTTTTCCAGGCTGTATTGCCGTGGTCTTGGCATTGTAGTTCCTGACGTTTCGCCAGCAGCTGTGGCTGGCATCTTCAGAGGTATAGCACCAAAAGACGGAGATCTCTCAGTGTCACAGTGTGGAAAAGATGTTGGCAGGTCATTTATATCTACTCAGGAGGGGTGGGGTTGAGCTGAGTCATCCTGTAAGAGTTTCCCAGGGTGTGGAATGCTAATGGCGGGAGGCTTCACTGTATCCTGAGGAGGTTCTTTTGCATATGGATTGGTGCTTGATGTGCTAATCTTCTCTGCAGGGCTGTTGTCGGGTGTAGAGTGTTTTGTTAGCCTGGTGTTTTTCAGAACTGGAAACCATGCTCTGTTCATTCTTAAGGTTTCTTCTTTCCTGTTGAAGTTTTGCTTATGCTTGTGAATTTCAATGGCTTCCCTGTGCAGTCTGACAAAGTAGTTGGAAGTGTTGTCCAGTATTTTGGTGTCCTGGAATAAGATACTGTGCCCTGTCTGAGTTAGGCTATGTTCAGCCACTGCTGATTTTTCAGGTTGTCCAAGTCTGCAGTGTCTTTCATGTTCTTTTATTCTTGTCTGAATGCTACGCTTTGTGGTCCCTATGTACACTTGTCCACAGCTGCAGGGTATACGGTATACTCCTGCAGAGGTGAGGGGATCTCTACTGTCTTTTGCTGATCTTAGCATCTGTTGTATTTTTCGGGTGGGTCTGAATCCTGCTTGAAGGTTATGCTTTTTCATAAGCTTTCCCATCTGATCAGTAATTCCTTTGATATATGGCAAAAACACTTTCCCTGTAGGAGACTGTTTTTCCTTGGTTGTTTGATTCATCCTGGGTTTGATTGTTCTTCGGATTTCATTCTATGAACAGATGGATGGGGTGGCCATGGGGAGCCCTCTCAGCCCAGTTATAGCAAACTTCTACATGGAACATTTTGAAAAAACAGCTCTAGAATCAGCACCCCACAAACCTAGTGTATGGTTCCGGTTTGTGGATGATACATTTATCATTTGGAGCCATGGGGAGGAAGAATTGATGGGTTTTTTGAATCATCTCAACAACATCCACCTGAACATACAATTCACAATGGAGAAAGAAATCGAGGGAAAACTCCCATTCCTGGATACCTTGGTCATCCGCAAAGCAAAGCAAACTTTCAGTTAGGTCACAAGGTCTACAGGAAACCAACTCACACTGATCGGTACTTACACAAAAACTCCAATCACCACCCCCGACAGAAAAGAGGCATAATGAAAACATTAGTGGATCATGCAAGACGGATATGTGAGCCGCACTTTCTCAATGAGGAAATTAATCATCTAAACCACGCACTTCAGGCAAATGGCTACTCCAGAAATGAAATACAAAGAGCAATCAAACCCAGGATGAATCAAACAACCAAGGAAAAACAGTCTCCTACAGGAAAAGTGTTTTTGCCATATATCAAAGGAATTACTGATCAGATGGGAAAGCTTATGAAAAAGCATAACCTTCAAGCAGGATTCAGACCCACCCGAAAAATACAACAGATGCTAAGATCAGCAAAAGACAGTAGAGATCCCCTCACCTCTGCAGGAGTATACCGTATACCCTGCAGCTGTGGACAAGTGTACATAGGGACCACAAAGCGTAGCATCCAGACAAGAATAAAAGAACATGAAAGACACTGCAGACTTGGACAACCTGAAAAATCAGCAGTGGCTGAACATAGCCTAACTCAGACAGGGCACAGTATCTTATTCCAGGACACCAAAATACTGGACAACACTTCCAACTACTTTGTCAGACTGCACAGAGAAGCCATTGCAATTCACAAGCATAAGCAAATCTTCAACAGGAAAGAAGAAACCTTAAGAATGAACAGAGCATGGTTTCCAGTTCTGAAAAACACCAGGCTAACAAAACACTCTACACCCGACAACAGCCCTACAGAGAAGATTAGCACATCAAGCACCAATCCATATGCAAAAGAACCTCCTCAGGATACAGTGAAGCCTCCCGCCATTAGCATTCCACACCCTGGGAAACTCTTACAGGATGACTCAGCTCAACCCCACCCCTCCTGAGTAGATATAAATGACCTGCCAACATCTTTTCCACACTGTGACACTGAGAGATCTCTGTCTTTTGGTGCTACACCTCTGAAGATGCCAGCCTCAGCTGCTGGCGAAATGTCAGGAACTACAATGCCAAGACCACGGCAATACAGCCCGGAAAACCCACAACAACCATCGTTCTCCGGCTGTGAAAGCCTTCGACAATACAAAAGAATACTTACTGATAAATAGATTTTCTGCCCTGAAATGGCAGGTATTAGTTTTAATGTAGCTGACGATTTCTGTCAGGTATTTGCTAATTGTTGGGCCTGCTCTGCTTGGACACTTGTCTGTTTATATCCTGCCCTTTTGTTGGACAGTCAGCCCTCCAGTTAGCTGACAATATAAAGC
The DNA here is from genome assembly GCF_028583425.1 of Eublepharis macularius. Classification (NCBI taxonomy): domain Eukaryota; kingdom Metazoa; phylum Chordata; class Lepidosauria; order Squamata; family Eublepharidae; genus Eublepharis; species Eublepharis macularius. The sequence goes on along the minus strand of NC_072794.1, from coordinate 83,424,974 downwards.
AATAAAACAATAAATCATCAAAAATAAACCACAGAAACACAACAGGATAAAACATTAGTAACAGCAAACAAAGCCAGTTCTTAATAACAAAACTTACCAATGAACTGTGCCTAAAATATCAAGGACATAACTCTTAAAGTAGCAAAGAACACAGAAAATAAAATAATACCAAGACAACCTTTTAAAAAAGATTAGGTGATACAACTATTAAAGACTTTCTGTGCCTCAGATTGCCAGGTGACTGGAAAAATGTCCTATCTCTTTATCAGCGGTTTAATGGGGTTTTATTTACTAGGTAATGGGGTATTTTAAAAAAGAAACAAAGAAAGCAGGAGGGTTCACATTTATGCCAAACTGGATAAAGCTACTAGAGGGGTCACATCTATGATTTTGGCATCTCTTGCCTATTAGGCAAAGGAAAGTTTTAATGGTTTATAAATAGGACTGATAGCCTCCAGGTGGTATCTAGAGATCTCCTAGAATTACAACTGATCTCCAAGCTATAGAAATCAGTTCCTCAGGAGAAAATGGCTATTTTGGAGAGTAGACTCTATGGCATTATACCCCACTGAGGGGCCTCTCTTCCCTAAATCTTGCCTCCCCCAGATTCCACCATCAAACCTCCAGGAATTTCCCAATCTGGAGCTGGCAACCCTATTTGTAAAGGTGGGAGGCTTTGTCCTTTCTGTTTGTAATTCGGCAGGAACTAGGGTCACCAACAACCTGGAGAAAAAATGTCCAGTCCTTTAATAGAAGCTTAAGGGGATGTCATTTACTAGGTGATGCTATTTACCTCCATGCAATGAAATGCTTCACCAGCCCACTTCCATCTATTAACAGTCCATTAAAAGAGCAAGACATTCCCTTGGGTGAGGGCTATAGCCACCCCTAAAAATTTTATCCCAATTTGATGAGGGGGGGGGAGTCAGACCTGAAAATGTGCCATTCACTGTCACAAAAATGGGGGACATTTCTCCTGTTTGCCTGAAAATGGGGTGGGGGCTTTATTGCCTGAGAATTTCATTCTAATTGGGTGGAGGGAATTACTGGTAATAATGTGTTTCTCATTGAAATAAACATGTCAAATTAAACATGGGACATAGTAATATTAACAAATCTGAACTGTTTTTAATGAACAAGATGAGCCAAAACAGAATCTGAATAAATTTCTGAGCACATCCCTGCCATGCAGTTTATATTTGAAAACTGCAGCTGCTTATCGAAAATCTCTCAGATGTTTCCTTTCATTTGAAGTGGTTTTGTGCTTTGATCCAAACCTTAAGAGGAAAATTGCAGTGTAAGCATTATTACCTGGCCTTGTTGAGATATCAGAAAATAAACATTTGGGATGACCTTGTTGAAGTGCTTGTTCTACTAACACATCTCAGAAACACTTGGATCGTATGCTACATAAGCATAACTATTTTCTTGTTCTTGATCCAAAATAACTTTCCAAGAATTTCTCATAGGATAGAGTTACTCATATGGGATATAAATCAGAAAAATGGAATGAGACATTTGTAGGGTAGGGCACAATGAAAAAGATATTGGAACATGAGAGTTTGTGCCAGCTCATTTCAGAATGATTCAAGCACGGAACATGCAGGACCACTTTGCTGTACAACAGATGGCTAAGCCAGAGTCAGCTTGGCAGTGGCATGGAGCTAGGTCTCCTAGGCTCTGAGAACCATTTGAATTATGTTTGTTACTGTGGAACACAAACACAAATATACAAAAAAAATCATTGTTGCTGTTGTCTTTATGCTCCAGACCAGGCTTTGATTGTGAGTGTCATCTCTACTTGCAGGGCTCATTTCAAGGGGGAACGTGCAGGAACGCAGTTCCAGCAGTTCCCCAAAGAGGTCACATGTCAGGTGGCCCCACCCACCTGACTCTCGGCCATTTTGGGCCCATTTCGGTCTGGATTGGGGCCGAAATGACCTGGATTGGGCCTCTAACAGGTGGTGGATCACTCTCCCATTCATCAGCAGCCTGATCCTGACTATTTTGGGCCCCTTTTCAGCCATTTTCAGCCCCTTTTTGCCATTTTGGGCCCAATTTTGGCCCTGAATGGCCATTATTGGGTCCAAAATAGGCAGAATAGGTGATGTCAGGGGGTGTGGCATATGCAAATCAGTTATACTAATGACACACTTCTGGTGATGGGAAGAGACATGGCATATGCTAATGAATTATGCTAATGAGTTATGCTAATGAGTTCCTCCAGCTCTTTTTCTACGAAATGACCCCTGTCTACTTGGATATAACCGTCTGGATTGATCTTAAAGCAGATCAAATAAATGGTCCCTTCCAAAACTGTGATATTTCATGCTTTGTGAATCCCTTTCACCAGACATATTTATTGCATATTTATTGCATTTTAAATGTATGAAGGTGGAGATGAGTAAAATATGACATGAGTAAAATATGACGCTAAAGAAATCCTAATGTAACCAAGTGTGTAATTTCATCAATATTACTTTTTTGGAATGTTTTATTGGTGCTTGTATCATGTGCATTGTTAATGTAGAGGATGGTTATTGAAAGATACAAACAGTACATAAACAGCACTCTACAAAATTTGGAAATGAAAAGTGAAACACTGGAGGATTCTTACTGTATCAGTTCTACTTTGGAAAAAAGACCAGATAATTTGTAAATTAAAATCTGGTGAGAAATTTGGATGAGAATTTAGAAACAATCATAACCCCAAAGCAAGAATTATCAAAATATCCCTTCTTACTTCCAGAATGCTCTTAAACAAGAGGGTACAATGGCAAAGACTCTAACAGAAAAATTGACTGCTAGATCCTATCATGTCGGTCTGTCTGTCTATCTGTCTATGGTATATATCTGTTTCTGGCAAAAAAGAAGGCACAGATCATCCAGAAAGGAAATCAGACCCAGAGCAAGATGATTTTTCCACAAAAGTTTTTCCATCACCATTTTTCATTTGATAGAAGATTTCATTATACTATTTTCATTGCAATGCTAATGCTTAATCTCATTTTGTAAAAAACCAATCTACTTGCAGCCACGTGAAAGGAGAAAAAATGTTGTGACGAGTTGTTTGCTCATTACAAAAAAAGAAAAAAGAAAAACCCTGATCCCTGCCCCTATTCCCATGGCTATAACAATGACTGTTCTGGGTCTGCTAAGAGATGAAAAAAATACAAGCAGTTTTAAAAAAAAGAAATTAATTACCACATATATAATTAACACTGTGGGAGAAATATAATATTGCAGTATAAAGAGGGAGAAGAAATATGACCTCTTGGTGAACGTCTCAGCCTCCTTGAAACATATTTAAAACCTCTTAGCTGAGAGCCAAGCTACAAGTGACGCCTGACACAGGTTGGGCACTTGTCAGCTTCCCTCAAGTTTTGATGGGAAATGTAGGCATCCTGGTCTTGCAGCTGTAATGGAGAGCCAAGCTGTGAAACCAGGACGCCTACATTTCCCATCAGAACTTGAGGGAAGCTGACAAGTGTCCAACCTGTGTAAGGTGTCGCTTGTAGCTTGGCTCTGAGAGTGTTTTTAGTGTGAGCCTGATGTCTTCAATCAGAACTTTTTCTGTAGTTAACTTTGAACTCACACCATCTCTCTGCCTCCTGGAACTCTGAACTCCAGGAGGATCCTTATGTTGTGGATTCATTTGCTGTAGCCCATGTCAGATCCAGTACATTTCTGTGGGCAGTCTGGACCATATTTTTTGTCCATGGTGACCTCTGCACTTCCTCTTTACCCTGCTACAAAATGCATTGGAAGGGTGAGGGAAAAGCCATGGTAACTGAAGTAGAATAGAAAGCCAATGCTTTAATACCACTCTCTGATGATATACAGTTTTGTCTGCTACCAATTGTCACAAATAGTTAAGGTGAACAATTTATAGCTCTGTAGCTTTTGCTTGCCCATTAGACTTTCAGATTTTTCTTCTATCTGGCTAGTTTCATTAATGCTGTTTTCAGGGAAAGAGGTGGTGGTTTAAAATATTCTCTCTCATGGGCTTTAATGTTTCTGGGACAGAGTACACTTTATTTTACATTATGACAATTTCTCCCTCCCCTTATATCAAAGAGCAAATTATTAACAACTTCAGAGAGGTGGCTATAAAGGCGGTGGGATATACTGAAGATCACTGAGACATAACTGAAAAAAAATTGGAAAGGGGGCCCATGAAATATTCTGGTGCTGGACAGAATTGTCCAATTAACATTTCTATGCACAGTGTTTTAACGTTCTGTCAATCACTGCACCATTTCTGGGTTTTGGAGGACTCTAATTCTATGAGAGCACAGGTCCGGATCTATTTCATTATGTGGGAATATGTTGGCTGCTAGGTAGAGGCAAAGCTATTACTTGTATATTCCAACCACCCCATCTGCTATTAGTTCTGGTAGTTCTGGTATGGGACCATTGGGGTATGGTATGGGACCTTTGGTAAGGGATGGAGTTAGTTCTCTTTGATCACACCCTCAGATTTCTCAGGATATATCTCTCCCCCCACCCCTCTTTTCTTTTCTTCTCTTTATATATGTATATGGGGTTGCAAAAGGATCTAGGGGGTCTTAGTAGACCATACACTGAACATGACTCAGCAGTGTGATGTGGTAGGCAAAAAGGCAAATGTGATTTTGGGCTGTATCAACAGTAGTGTCCAGAATCCACAAAGTGATAGTATTGCTCTACTCTGTTCTGGTTAGATCTCACCTAGTGTATTGTGTTCAGTTTGGGGCACCACAATTTAGGAAGGATATAGACAAGCTGGAACATGTCCAGAGGAGGGCAACAAAGATGGTGAGGGGTCTCGAGATCAAGTCCTATGAGGAAAGGTTGAAGGAGCTTGGTATGTTTAGCCTGGAGAGGAGACAACTGAGAGGTGATATGATAACCATCTTCAAGTACTTGAAGGGGTGTCATATAGAAGTTATTAGAAAGATAAAAAATTTTTGCTGTTGTGTTTTTCCATTTCTAGTTTGCTACTCATGCCCTATTGGATACCATCTTCATGTAGTAGAGTTGCCAGGTTCCCTTGGGCTCAAACAAGAGGGATGGGGGGTTGTGGGGGGTACGCATGGGGGGAACTTACTTTGCACATATGCTCTGGAAGACTTCCTTGTTGTGCAGGGAATAACAGCATTCCTGGCACAACAAGGAAGTGAAGGCTCCTGTACAGGCCCATTTGATAAAAACCAACCCCCAGCATGACAAGGAAGTCCTCCAGAGTGTGCAGGAGCACGCTCCAGAGTTCCCAGCCCATTCCCCACACCTTCCCCTCTACCAGCCAGGTATGTGGTGGTGGGAGTGGAGGATCCTCCTCCACCACCAGGGAAATGAGATCCCTAACATGTAGCTGAAACTTGTTGTCTGTTGAGAAATCCACAATGTGCTGTTATGTTTGCCAGTTCAGGGAGAGAATTTATGATTTATTAGAGCCATGTGGGTCTGTGCCCTTATGCAATGCAGTGATTAGAGAACAAGTGTCATAAAAGGCATAAAAATGAGAGGAAGTTTAACCTTTCTTATTAAAAAATATGATCTATTGCTGTAAACAGAGAACGATCACAGAAAAAAAGGTAATAAAGCAGAAAATGTATTCTTTTTAGTTGCCATCTGAAAGGTCTTCAGCCCACTTCCTAGTTCTCTCAGAAGTTCTGTTTTCTATCACTCCTGGAGAAAGCTTGTTTCTATCATCTGAAATGACATTCTGATAGAGTAGCTTTGAATTGCAATTTGTCTTTATATTTTTTCTGTGACATTATTTATGTGTTTATGCATGTTGGCAGGAGGGCTCTTACCACAGTCAGCTCTTTGGAGGAGTATTAATCAAGTGATCAAGTCCTCAATTAATCAAAGTCACTCTTTGACATCAAGGCCCTTCTCTTTATTGTTGGCTGAGACTGAAATGGGCAACAAGCAAACAGTTAAGCATTAAAACAATTGCACGTACCAGAAAATTGGCCCCCACCCCTAGAAGTACATATCTAAAGAAATAACTCTTTTGATGGCATTTTGTGATGCAAACCTGGAACCTTTTGGCTACCAAATGCAGGATGTGGTATATCCTTTACAAAGAGGCACATACTTCTCATGTTTATTTTGGATCCTCTCAATCAAAGCCTGCTGTGATTTCGCTATACTTAAAATTAACAATCTGTGTTATAGCCCCCTGTATTAAGTTACTCAGATATTTCCCCAGATCTTTGCCAGAGAAACAGCAAAAAGAGGAAGATAACCACAATCATTGCAGTGTTGTTGTCCCAGTGATTATCTGAGGGCAATCCAGTAATAGCAATTTTCTGTGATCATACCCATAAATATTTTTCATCCTGTTTGTGACGCAGAAACTGCTGATTAACTTCTTGACTGCCTACATGCTGAATATAGTTGTGTTCCTTTAAGTGGTAGGGGAAGGGGAGGAGAAGAAGAAAATAAGGAGACAGTATGGACAGTGGAAATATGTGAGCTAAAAACAAGCAGCAGACAAAAAGACATTGCACATATACAACCTACCAATGTAGGTTGTATAACCTACATATATTTTAATGTATCCAGAACCCTGCCATCCCTGCATAAAAGACAGAAGGATCTGAAGGCAGTTTCTGTTCAGCATGTCTGTGAGGACATCAATTTCCAAGAAGATCTTCCCTATGTCTGCTGGCAGTTAGACACCACATTCCAGCAGCCCATTAATTAATTGATTGATTAATTAATTAATTGATTCATTCATTCATTGATTCAGTCAATCCGTCAGTCCCAACTTACATTTCTCCCCAATGGTGCCCCATTGTTTTCCTCTCCTCCATTTTATCTTCACAACAACCACACTGTGAAATAGGTTAGGCTGAAAGTGTGTAACTGGCTCAAGATCCCCCAGCAAAATTCCATGGCAGAGTGGTGATTCGAACCAGGGTCTCCCACATCCTAGTGTGAAATGCTAATCACTATGGGTCTTTCTAGATGTGCAAGTTTTTAAAAAGTTGGTTCCTGGTTCCCCAGACCCAACTCAGATTCCCACAGCCACATAGCAGCTGTGAGGAATGGGTGTTAAAAAAAAGAGATCCCAAATGGCCTCAGAATGCCACTGCAAGGGAGAAAGGGCTACTGCCTTCCCCCTCAAGCTATTTTCCAAAATAGTCAGTAGGGGTTTCTCTGTTTTTGCTGCTTGGAGTGGAGTATTTTGTGAATGTAGAACAGTAAAAATACCCTTCCCCCACGCTATTTTGACACAGGGAAATAGCTTGGAGGGGGAAGGGAGAAGCTCTTCTTTCCTTTGTGGTGGCATTCTGAGGTAGCTTGGGCTTTATTTTTTAACAGTCATTCCTCACAGCTGCTGTGTTGCACTGGGGAACTCAAATTGGGTCTGGGGAATCTGGATCCATTTAAAAACCTGTAGAGAGACTATACCACACTGACAGTGACCGTACACCACACTGGCTGCTTGCAAGGATGCTCTCCACTTGCATTCCACTTGCAGTGAACAGGGAGGAATACATGCGAGTCTGTTCACTTGCCATTCAAGTAATTTGTCACTTCTAGCTTGGCCCGAAGTTAGAGTAACCTCTAACAAAGAAAAGTGGGGCATAAATGAAGTAAAATAAAATTAATGAATTGGTACTAGGGATGTGCGTTTCGGCTTTCTGAATGCCGAAAGAAAGGGTTAGCCGAAACGTTTTGGAGAAAGCCGAAACGTTTCGGCTAGCCGAAAGAAAAAAAGCCGAAACGTTTCGGCTTCTTTCGGCTTTCTTTCTGCTTTTCAATGGGAAAATGCCTCCGTTTTCCCGGACGTCTGGGGGAGGCATTTCTCCACTGAATCAGCCCAAAATTGGTGGGGACCTTCCTCTAACCCCTCTCTAAAAACCTCGCAAGTTTCAGACCGATTGGACTTTGGGGGGCCATGTTATGGCCCCCCAAAGCAGGTCCCCCTATCCTCCCATAAGAAAGCGAAGGAGCAGCATATTGTTAGCATGCTGCTGCTCACCTTCTTCATTATTTCCTATGGGGAAAAAATGAAGAAGCAGGCTTCCTTTGCCAGGGGTGGCATTTTGCATGCAAAATGCGCCCTTACCCTCAGGGGCCCTTCTCCCACCCCCCACCAAGGCTCAGCCTGCTCCCACTTGGGGGGGGGGCATTCCTGTCAAAAACACTTTATTTCTTGAACAGCTGTAAGACACAGCTTTAGGATACACAGCAGGGGGGCACAACAAAGGGCATGGCAGCAGTATCTTACACAAAAATAACACAACTCACTTAACATCAGAGAATCACCCCAAAATATTGCTGTCAAAAGCACTTTATTTCCTTAACTGCTTTAGGTTACACAGTAGGAAGGCACAACAGGGCATGAAAGCAGTGTACTACATAAAAATAACACAACTCACTTCACATCAGAGAATCACACAAACACAACTGCTGTCAAAAACGGTGAAGTGGGTTGTGTTATTTTGTGTAGTACACTTCTATCATGCCCTTTGGTGCGCCCCCCCTGCTGTGTATCCTAAAGCTGTTCAAGAAATAAAGTGTTTTTGACAGGAATTGTGCTTTTGTGATTCTCTGATGTTAAGTGAGTTGTGTTATTTTTGTGTAAGATACTGCTGCCATGCCCTTTGGTGTGCCCCCCTGCTGTGTAACCTAAAGCTGTTCAAGAAATAAAGTGTTTTTGACAGGAATCGTGTTTTGTGATTCTCTGATGTTAAGTGAGTTGTGTTAATTTTTCTGTGTGGGGGACTGCTGGTGTAATGTGTCATAATGCTTTGCCTACTTGTACTTTGAAAGGGAGAAAATAATTTTTAAAAAACTTTATTTTGTGTTGTTCGTGTTTTATTCTTTGTTGTGCAGTTGGTTCCCATCATAGGGAACAATGGGGCTGGCTGGCCAGCCATCTCTGTAGGTGGTGGGGGAATTTGAGGGAGGGTGTCTGTGGTTCAGGTGCTCTTTCACAGGGACCAGCTGGCACTCAGAAGTGTGCCCACCATTGTGGCACCCCTGGGCTGTGCAGAATTGCCCAGGGAAAGAGAGTTTAGAAGTTCCCAGCATAGGGAACAAAGGGAGAGGGCTGGCCTTTGCTAGCCTGTTCCTGGGGTTATGGGTGTGGGGCAGGTGGGGGTGGATTTGGGTCTGTGAGGGGCTAATGTGGGGATTTGGGTCTGTGTGTGGCAGCTGGGGGGAATTGGGTTTGTGTGGGGCTGTAAGGGGTGGACTTTAGGGGCTGAGAGGACCTACTTGGGGAGGCCATGAAATGGCCCCCCAAGTGGGAGCAGGCTGAGCCTTGGTGGGGGTGGGAGGAGGGGTGGGAGAAGGGCCCCTGAGGGCTGGGGGGCATTTTGCATGCAAAATGCCACCCCTGGCAAGACAAGCCTCCCCCAGCTGTCAGTGGTAGAGAAAAGAGCACCTACTTGGGGAGGCCATGAAATGCCCCCCCCCAAGTGGGAGCAGTCTGAGCCTTGGTGGGGGGTGGGAGGAAGGGTGGGAGAAGGGCCCCAGAGGGTTGGGGGGCATTTTGCATGCAAAATGCCACCCCTGGCAAGACAAGCCTCCCCCAGCTGTCAGTGGTAGAGAAAAGAGCACCTACTTGGGGAGGCCATGAAATGGCCCTCCAAGTGGGAGCAGTCTGAGCCTTGGTGGGGGTGGGAGGAGGGGTGGGAGAAGGGCCCCTGAGGGCTGGGGGGCATTTTGCATGCAAAATGCCACCCCTGGCAAGACAAGCCTCCCCCAGCTGTCAGTGGTAGAGAAAAGAGCACCTACTTGGGGAGGCCATGAAATGCCCCCCCAAGTGGGAGCAGTCTGAGCCTTGGTGGGGGGTGGGAGGAAGGGTGGGAGAAGGGCCCCTGAGGGCTGGTGGGCATTTTGCATGCAAAATGCCACCCCTGGCAAGACAAGCCTCCCCCAGCTGTCAGTGGTAGAGAAAAGAGCACCTACTTGGGGAGGCCATGAAATGGCCCCCCAAGTGGGAGCAGTCTGAGCCTTGGTGGGGGGTGGGAGGAAGGGTGGGAGAAGGGCCCCTGAGGGCTGGGGGGCATTTTGCATGCAAAATGCCACCCCTGGCAAGACAAGCCTCCCCCAGCTGTCAGTGGTAGAGATGAGAGCAGAGCACCTACTTGGGGAGGCCATGAAATGGCCCCCCAAGTGGGAGCAGGCTGAGCCTTGGTGGGGGGGTGGGAGGAAGGGTGGGAGAAGGGCCCCTGAGGGTAAGGGGGCATTTTGCATGCAAAATGCCACCCCTGGCAAAGGAAGCCTGCTTCTTCATTTTTCCCCCATAGGAAATAATGAAGATGATGAGCAGCAGCATGCTAACAATATGCTGCTCCTTCGCTTTCTTATGGGAGGATAGGGGGACCTGCTTTGGGGGGCCATAACATGGCCCCTCAAAGTCCAATCGGTCTGAAACTTGGGGGGTTTTGAGAGAGGGGTTGGAGGAAGGCCCCCACCAATTCTGGGCTGATTCTGTGGGAAAATGCCTCCCCCAGACGTCCGGGAAGACGGAGGCATTTTCCCATTGAAAAAGACGAAAGCCGAAAGCCGAAACAAAGCCGAAAGCCGAAAGCCGAAACGGCTGGCCGTTTCGGCTTTCGGCTTATTCGAAAGAGATTCTTCTTTCGGATTTTGGCTTTCGGCTTTAGCCGAAATTTTTTGGCTTGCACACCCCTAATTGGTACACTTGAAGTCAATGCAGTGATGGAAGTCAATGCCATGATGGAAATAAATAATGAAAGCCAGTGACAACTGCAGTGTGTATACTGTAATGTGTATACTGAACATCATAGGATTCCAGTTAACTCATTTCCCTCTGGAGAGTGTATGTGTGTCATCCTTTCTCCAATGATTGAAATCCTTTCTTAAATAAAGTGTGGCCAAAATGAGTCTCCTTTCCTCTTTGGATGCCATATGTACCTACAGAAATGTCAGTTTCTGGCTTCTTTGTCTTCTAACTTTCCCTGTGCTGATGAAGTCTGAATCTAAGGATGAGTGGAACCACGTCGCTCCACTCTGAAAAAGTTTTGGTGGGATCTAGTATTGATTCATTTTATGCTGCCTCAAATGTCCAGAATGGATTTCACAGTTCATTCCAGATATGCTTGCAGAGATTCCAAGTACAACTTAAATGTACTTCAAGCGTATTTTGTCTCTTACAAGGCCACTGACATGGCAAGTCACTGAAAGAAATACTGACTAAGAACACACTCAACCAATGAAATAAATGATAAAATAATAGATTTTCTGTGAGCATGGGATCCATACTACATAAATATTTGCATTTCTAGGAAGGAAAACAAATGCTCAAGACAGCCCGTGATAATGTGCGCACACTTTAAACTTTTTCTTTATGTCCACACAGAGCAGCATCTACTTTTTTCTGATAGGGCTGCTATCCTCAGGTTTGTATGGAGTAAAATGTTAGCAGCTGAAGGCTCCCTTCTATTATTTCATCCATTTGAATAAGAAACACACATGCTTATACATATATGGATACAAAATTAAGAGGTCTCAAAAATAAACTCATTCCCTTAACAAAAACAGAGGCAACAACAACATCAACAAAACAATGTCATGGGGAGTCAGACTTGTGCCCATAGTTCAAGCAGCAGATGAAACTTTCCTCAGGTATAGCATTAGCTACTGAAGTTCTTTGACACCTGTTGGAGATACTAAAGTTTGTCAGAAAAAGATTGGTAACTCTATCTCCACACTAAAAAGTTGCATCAGTATTGAATTAGAGCTGAATTCACAATAAAGCTCTGCTGGGCACTGCCTGGCAACCATATTTCAATATCATTTTTCAAAATAGATCTCATGAATTGAAGCATTCTCAGAGGTTGACTTTCCAAAGGTTCTGACAATCTTTTATCTTCAGTATAAATGGCTAGAGACCGATATCAGTGATTTTCCCACACTTAAAAACATAGGCTTACCTTTTTCACAATGACAATAAAACTCTGCTTTAATAGGTCACAAGAAATCCCACACACCTAGTTAACCCCTCCAGTAATAGATATCTCAAAGCAGTCTGTAGTGCCAAAATAATTATCAATCTCTATAAAATTTTAATATTTAAGTATAGCTTTGTGGAATATTTTTTCTGAGATACATGCAGCTTTTGAAGTGTAACTCTCATTGCCTTGAACGTACTACCTCGGGAATAACAGCCTTTATGATGGAAATGTATTCTGAGCTGAGCTGGCAATACATAGTGTTATTTCTCAACCTTTGAGTTTATAAAAATACATAATGAAATTTAAGTCTGTGACTCAGGTGGCTTCATGAATGTTAATAATGAAGCATTTACTTCTACATGAACTGTGATTTCTCCCTTTATGTATTTGCTTTATCCCTGATGTCTTGTAGACTGTATAAAATAACCACAAATAATCATGACTCACAGACAGTTTGAATCATCTTATCTCCCAAGAGAGAAATTTCTCATAGTCAGAATGGAGGTAACCTAAACTGGAGGGGAGTTTGAGAGATCAACTACACCCATCATTTGGGCATATTTTTGAAGACTGCCTGGTTTGCATCAACTTAGAAATGAATGGTGAAACCACATATGAAACCACATAGGATGGTATCGGTCCCTAGAGACTGGGAAACCACAAACCATTAACTGCAACACAGAATCAAACACACACACACAGAGACAAGAATAGTAGAAGCTGCAATACCTTAAGATAAGAACTGAGAAACCACTAAAACACTGGACCAATTCTGTATTTTTAACTAAATTTAGTTTTGATGTGTTAAATTTGGAGTGAATTGTAATCCACTGAAATTTATTTTAAAATGCAGGTAGAAGAGAGGAAATAATGTTTTTCTCAATATGGTCTCTATCTGGTGCATTCTGGGGCAATTGTTGCTTGTTGGGAATAGTTTTTCTTTGACTATCCCTTTACTGTAGTTCTGTCTTCCTCCATGTTATGCAGGACAATCATCATCCTTTAAACAGAACCCCTCCTGGTGTAGGAGTTTGTTTTCATGACTTCTGTTCAGCAATAGTTTCTTGCCCTAAAAATTAGTTTGTGAATTTGTTGTTATAATTCCAAATGCCATTAGTGCAGGAAATATGGTTCTCTGAATTCTATAGAGTTGGCTAAATAACATAGTACATGCAGGGCCGGCGCCTCCATTGAGGCAAGCCCGGTGACTGTCTCCAGCGCTGAGGTGCTGGAGGGGGCGTTGGGGCCGGGGGCAGCGGTGCGTCCCGCAAAGCTGGCAGCAGCAGTGCGCAGGCGGCTGACCAGGAGGGATGGGAAGGTGCCCACACGCCACCCTGGCTGCCTGCCACACCTGGCCTGCAGCTACTGCAGCCTCCCAGCTCTCCTGGCTGGGACTTGGGAGTAGCAGCTGTGGGCCAGGCACAGCAGGCATCCGGGGCGGCGCACGGCACAATGGAATGGGAGGTCTGGGAGGGCGCATGCAGGCCTCCTCAGCCACCCACTGTGCCTGGCTGGGCCGGCAGCCTCCCAGCCCTCTCACCCAGCTACCTGCTGCCCTGCAGTCCGGGTGCGCATGCACGCATGGGGGCCAGGAGCAGATCTGAAGCTGCCCCCCCACCTGGTCTCAGGCTCCAGAAACCCTGGCGGCGGACCTGAGTACATAAGGACTTTTATCTGAAGTGAGAGTTAGCTGGTTGATAGGAAGTCTACTGATTTAGTAGTTTGAAAAGCACAGGATAAGTGGCAGTGCCTGGCCCATGCAATGCAAGGTGGCAGAGGCAGTTGTGCCTGGCCTGTGCAAGGCAATGTGGGGAAGTGGTGGTGCCCAGGCTGAATAAGTTGAGGAGAGAGAAGTTTTTGTAATCGCACTGTGGTAATGCAATAAATCACTGTACTCACAGGAGTTGCTGAATGTAACACTGCTTTATTCTCAACTAACAATGAATGAAATTAAAAAAAAAATAGACTAAGGGGTGGAGTTTCCCTTCATCCCATAATCAGGTTCCAGTTAACCCTTTACTATCCATTTTACTATATCACTTCCTCTTTAGGTTAGTTTTTCTCTCTTTTAAATTTTATTTTCCTTCCTTAGTAATCATCCAAATATAATCTTTCAAATACCCAGGAGGTTTCCTGCTCTCACTGGATAGTGGTGTGTTTCTGCTGCATCATTATCCCCGAGTCTGGAAAGGTCAGTTTCTTCAGAAGCTTCCCTAATTGGTGACCTGGAAGGGGGTATCAGATTACAGTCGGCATCTGTCTCTGAAATGCTGCTGGGACTCTGGTTTCCCAGGCATTCTTTTCCTCTCCCTCTTTTTCTGACTCTTGCACATCAGTTCTTCCGCGGATGTGGTCTTGATGTTGCCTGATGACTCAGCCATCAGGTAAACCACTCTTAAAAGATAGGGGCCCCATCTCTGCTTGAATCCTACCTGGGATCCAGGTGGGTTGGAAGGTATCCTAGCTGGGATCCAGGTGGATTGGAACTCTTGGTATAGACATGATCTTTAGCATGGTAATCATGGTTGCCTTTTTGAAGAATTTGTTTCCTCTGCACTTCCTCTTCTATTTTGGATACAGGTGGATCCATACCTGCCTTCTCATCTGTCAGAAAGTGGCTTATTAAAAGTTGCAATCCAGCCTATCTCTTGCAATTAGACATGAGTCCATTGGTTTCAAAAGATTTTACTGCATATAAACAACCATTATAGTCCACTAACCAAGATGCAATATCTTGGCTGGTACACGAGTATTGTTACGAATCACAGGCAAAGGTTAAGGTACAGAAGAGCATAACCCAGTAAGTCCCATCCTCCCCCTAGTTCTCAAAACAAACGGCTTGAAGCTGAGAGAGTGAAACTTTCCCAAGGCTGGAAAGGTTGTAGTCATAACATTCCTCTTCTTTGAGATAACTATTCCTGGACTGCTTGTCACCTGCAAAAGAAGCACTTAAAACACTGACAGGATTAAAATGGAGTCTCTTTGGTTAGATCACATAAGAAACATAGTCAGTCCTGACATTTCTGCCCCCTCTAAAATGTCCTTCCCCCAGGTTTGAGAGGGTAGAGAGTGTGAAAAGATTTTAACAATCTAGGAGCATGAACATGAATAGCCTCCACCCACTCATCAAATCCAGAAGCAAAGTCCTTCCACCTGATGAGGTAAAACAGCTTATTACATTTGATTTTAGAGTCCAAAATTTGCTGTACTTCATAATGGACTTGGTCATCAATCAAGGTTGGTATGGGAGGAGCACGGGTATGCCATTGATCTGCTGGGGGGACCTTTTTCAACAAGCTGATGTGAAAAGTAGGATGGACGTGACGGAGGTTCTTTGGTAAATCAAATGCTACAGTCACTTTGTTGATGATTTTACAAACTGGAAAAGGTCCCAAATACTTTAGTGCCAATTTGCGGCAACTTTCAATTTTTTTGTAGACAAATAAACAAGGTCTCCTGGATGCAATTCCCATTCGGCCGCACGATGGCGATCAGCGTATTTTTTATAGTCCTGTTTAGCTTTGTTAAGATGTTGCTGAATAAGAGTCCATTGTTGAGCTGCCTCCCCCCACCATTCTGAAACGTCTTTGGAGGTTGTTGCGGGGGGAAGAGCTTCAAAAGAAAATGGTTTAAAGTGATAGCCATAAACTACTTTGAATGGTGTTTCTCCGGTAGAAGCATGCACACTGTTGTTGTAAGAAAATTCTGCTAAAGGCAGTAAATCAATCCAATTGTTCTGCTGGAAATTGATGTAGCAACGGAGAAATTGTTCTAATATTTGATTAGTTTTTTCTGACTGTCTGTCGGTTTGCGGATGGTGGGCGGAGCTTAAACCCTGTTCAATTCCCATAAGTTGCATAAGCTCCCGCCAGAAGTTGGCAACGAATTGTCCACCTCGGTCGGATATCACCTTTGATGGAAAAGAATGGAGTTTTACAATATAATTCAGAAAAATATCCGCCAACTTTTTTGCCGAAGGCATAGTAGTGCAGGGAATGAAGTGGGCTTGTTTTGAAAACAGATCCACTACAACTAAAATGCAGGTGTGATTTTTGGAGGGGGGAAGATCTGTGATGAAATCCATAGAAATAATTTCCCACGGTCTACTTGGGGTTTCAAGGGGCTGTAAGAGTCCAGGAGGTTTGCCTTTTCGCGTTTTGGCGCTGAGGCAAATGGGACACGAAGCCACATATTGCGAAATGTCTTTGCGCATGCCTGGCCACCAAAATTGCCTTTGGACCAGATGAAGTGTTTTTAAATATCCGTAATGGCCAGCTGTTGGGGCATCATGACAGCGTTGCAGTACTTCTTTTCTTAAACTATTTGGTACATAAAATCGATCGCCCCAAAGCCATTCCCCTTGTTCAGATTGAATTAATTTCTTTTTGGGCACATTCTCCCCTTCCTTTTTGACCTCGCTTTTCATTTTTTGTCTCCACCCCTGGTCTGAGTGAGGAGGTTGTGTTGTGCAGCTGCGCGTAGTAACCACACCTCCCAGTTGCGTAGGCGAAAATACTGTGTCTATCGTCTCCTCCCTCCTGCTTTTGAGTTGGGGCATGCGCGAGAGGGCATCTGCTAGGAAATTAGTTTTGCCAGGCAGGAATTTGAGGGTGAAATTGAATTTTGAAAAGTATTCCGCCCATCGCAATTGTTTGGCGTTGAGTCTCCGAGGACTGCGTAACGCTTCTAAATTTTTGTGATCTGTCCAAACCTCAAAAGGATGGCAGGCCCCTTCTAGCCAATGTCTCCAAGTGGAGAGCGCCGCTTTTACAGCAAAAGCTTCCTTTTCCCAAACATTCCAATTTCTTTCAGCTTCAGAAAATTTACGTGAAAGGTATGCACAAGGTCGGAGAATATCGTCTTTCCCCCGCTGCAGGAGGACGCCCCCAATCGCGGTATCGCTGGCATCCACCTGTACTATGAATGGGCGATTTTCATCGGGGTGTTGCAGCACTGGTTCGGATATAAATTGCTGCTTTAACAGATCAAAGGCTAATTGGCATTGCGGTGTCCATAATAATTTCGCTTTCGGTTTTTTAGCTTGCTCCCCTTTGTTTTTAGTTTTTAAGAGTTCTGTGAGGGGAAGAGTTATTTGGGCAAAGTTTTGTATAAATTCTCTATAGAAATTGGCAAACCCCAGAAAGGATTGCAGTTCTTTACAATTTGTGGGGGTTTGCCAGTCTTGAACTGCTTTCACTTTTCCCGGATCCATTTTTAACCCATCTTTTGAGATGCAATATCCCAAGTAACTAAGTTCAGTTTTGTGAAATTCACATTTAGACAATTTGATGGGCAATTTATTGCACATGAGAGTAGTTAATACTTGTTGCACTAAGTGTACATGTTCTTCTTCGGTTTCTGAGTAAATTAACACATCATCCAGGTAAACAACTACTCCTTTATATAAAAAGTCGTGCAATACTTCATTGATCATGGACATGAAAACCGAAGGGGCCCCAGCCAAGCCAAAAGGCATAACTAAATATTCGTACTGCCCTAAGGGCGTATTGAACGCGGTTTTCCACTCATCCCCCTCTCGTATACGAACGTGGAAATAGGCATCTTTTAAGTCCAATTTTGTGAAGATCTTACCTTGGGCCACGACGTTGAGTAGATCTCTGATGAGAGGTATGGGATAGGCATTTGTGGAGGAGACTGCATTAAGTCCTCTGAAGTCAGTGCACAGTCTCAACCCTCCATCCTTCTTTTTAACAAACAATACTGGGGCAGCATGAGGGTTGTTTGCTGGTCGGATGAATCCCCTTTGGAGATTAGTGTCAATGAATTTTTGGAGCTCCTCTCTTTCATTTGGGCTAATTGGATGAAGTCTACCTTTGGGCAATGTGGCTCCAGGGATGATTTCTACTGCACAATCTGTCCTCCTGCGGGGAGGTAAAGTGTTGGCCTCTTCT
This sequence comes from Eublepharis macularius, assembly GCF_028583425.1. Lineage (NCBI taxonomy): Eukaryota > Metazoa > Chordata > Lepidosauria > Squamata > Eublepharidae > Eublepharis > Eublepharis macularius. The sequence goes on along the minus strand of NC_072794.1, from coordinate 83,407,132 downwards.
TCGGTGAAGGCTTGCAAATAGGCTCTGTACTGTTTAGGTATTTGATTAATTTCCTCCTGGGTTAAGAGTGCTTGTTCCATGAGAGTAGGATTGTTACCCCAATTCTGGTCCCAACGATGATTTCTGGAGCTATCGTGTTTAAAGGTGATGCTTCCGGCTGTCCAATTTATGTCTGGGTTGTGGTCCCACAACCATCTGCTCCCCAAAATTAAAGGGTACTTCGCTGTAGAGCTAATTACAAACGATCTTGTCTCCCAATGTTGTCCCATGCCTGTGATGACAGGTGCTGTTTCGGTGGTGACTGGATTCATATTAGTGCCATCCATTTGTTCAAAAATGACTGGAGTTTCAAGATCTTTTACTGGGAGTACTAATCCATTGACTAGAGCTGGTGCAATAATATCTCTGGAGCATCCAGAATCAATGAGCGCTTGCACCCGAATATGAGTCTTTCTTTCAGGATTGATTAACGTAACAGGCATGAATAGTATGGACCCTTGAGGTCTTTCCACTATGGGAACTGACTGAGTTTTGATCTGCCGTTTGGGTCCGTTTACGACAGATCCATTTCGTTTCCCGAATTAGGACTTTCGGGTGCTTCTTCACTGATTTGAGCGGTTGAATCAAAGTCCATAATTTCTTCTAGCTCTAATCCTTTCTCAGGAGGATTTCTTTGGAAAGTCCCTCTCCCTCTCGTAGTTCGCGGAACGGGCATTGGGCGGGATGGCGGGGGAAGAGTGGCAGGGGCTGGGCACCGTGGTGGGAACAGAATTCTTTGCACAGGCCGGAGTGGACATTGTGCTGCGAAGTGACCACTTTGGCCACAATGTAGGCACAGTCCTTGTTGCCAGCTAGCATCTCTCGCTCCTCTAGCTGCATATCCTGCTCCCCTGCCCCCTCTTACAATTATGGAGGTTCGCCAGTGCCCTGCAGTTTGTTGTTGTTCCACAAGACGCACTTCTTGCATACGGTTTTCCACTTCACAGGCTAACTGAATCCAACCCAAGAGTGTGGGGGGATTATCTTGCATAAGGGCCCGGTCCAACAATCTGGGATTCATGCCTTGTTTGAACAAAATTATTTTGGTGGATTCCTCAGACCTTGGACATTTGGCGGCTAGCTGTCGGAACTTTGTAACATAGTCTCTAGCCGACATGCTACCTTGTCTGGTCGATTGTAATTCCGTTCGGGCTCTGCTCTCCTCTAATGGGTCTTCATATTGTGCTCGGAGCGCATCTACCAAACCCTGTAGGGAATCTAATTCTGGGGCCCCCAATTCGTACAAGGCTACATACCATTCTGCTGCCTTTCCTTGCAATCGGGATCCCAAATGTTCGATTTGACTGGCCTCGTCTTCGAATAAATGCCCCCAATAAATGCCTTCCAATTTTACCCATCCCATCGGTAACTCTTGAGGTCTGGTAACCGGTGCTGGGAGTGGGTAGTATGGCACAGGTGCCAGTTCCTGCCTTGGCTGCCAATCAGGTCGACGCAGGGGCTGTTGTATCGGAGGGTGCTGGGGCCTTGGCTGCGGGATCCCTTGGGGTCTCGGTATTGGAGGACCTTGCGGCCTCAGCTGTGGTCTCTGCGGTCGCGGAGCCAGAGGGCCTTGTGGAGGTGGACCTCTCGGTCTTAGTGGTGGAGGTAGCCTAGGCGCTGGAAGTCGTGGGAGAAGCAGCTGCCCTTGAGGCGGCGGTGGTGGCAGTGGGAGTACCGGAGCCTCCTCCTGCGTCTGTAGAGGTGTGTCACGGGCTGGGCCAGCCCAAGCAGGGTGGTTCAAGTCCAAACCTTAAGGCCAAAGTCAAAGGGGAGTTCCTAGAGCAAAAGCCAAGTCAAACCGGTGGTCAGAGCACTAGATAAAGCCAGGAGTGAGTCCAGAGTCCAAGAGCAAGGTCAGGCACAGTCCAAGGTCAGTCACCGATAGTGTCAGGTCCAAAAGCAGGCACAGGCAAGGTTCACGGAACACGGAGTGGTTGCAGGCAGTAGACACATTGCTTCCACGCCCAGCAGTTCCTCCAGACTGGCTCTTATAGCCAGGCGTGGTTTTCAGCCAGCTGCTGGGGCTCTATCCTGCCACTACTCATCGTCACTCTCCAGCAGCTGGCATTGGCTCAAGAGGCGAGCACTGCGCCGTCTCTCCTGCAGTTCCAGTCTCTGGAGCTGCCTGCGGCATTCCTTGGGCGTGGGTGAACCTGGGGGGTGGAGGCTCTTGGCTGCGCTGCACCTGTAGAAGTCCCTGGCTGAGCTTCCTCTGTAGTATTGGAGCTAGAGGGTGCTGGTGCCTCAGCTGCTGGCTGTAAGCTCTGATCAGCCAGCAGCTGTTGCTCCTGATTGCTGGCTTCTGCTGAATCAGGGCTAGGGCTGGCTACACAGGGCTCCTCTTCTCCTGAGAAGTCCTGGCTGGCTACACGAGGCTCCTCTCCTCCAGAGGAGACCTCACTCTCAGACTGGGCCATGACAAGGTGGTTCTCCTGGGAGGACCGGGAGCTCCTGCGGTTGTTCTTGTGGCTGCTCCTGCGGCTGCTCCTGCGGTGCCTCTTCCTCTCCTCCCGGTGGCCCTCCCGGTAGATCAGGGGGAAGTTCCTCCGGTCTCTCATCCGCTGGCCCCTGAGGTTGTTCGGGCAGCTGTACCGGTTGTTGCTGATCATCTGCTAGTAAGAGCGGTTGCTCCCTCGGGGTGGTACGTAGTCCCGGGACAATACTCTGCAGGGCTGCCAGGCCTTGGCCAACAACTCGGCTGCGGGCGCCCTCTTCTTGCGTGGGGCCTTCCTCTGATCCTCCGACAATGAGTACGGAGAGCAGGTGAACAGCATGGGCTAAACTCTCCTCCATACTACAAAGTCTCTCCTCTAACATTTGTACATGTCCTGGGGCCGCCGTGGCACCCACCATTTCAGAATATTCCTGGGGAGGTTCGTTGGGAACTTGGGTAGTTTCCATATATTCTGCATAGGAAGCAGTTGCCCGAGGCCATGGCCGAATTTCTCCCATGCCCCGGGCCCCGTTACCTTGCTCTTCTTCCGATATCCCCGCCAGGATTCCTTTCGCTAATCCTGTAACCTCCGAAATTCCAGCATCCACCGCTAAAGTTCGGCTCTGCAATTGTACCCAACTTTGTTCATTCGGTTCGCGTTGCCCCATCCATGGGGTGGCTTCCGCGTAGTCCCAACTCATCACGTCGCGACGGGAGGTCTCCCACACCTGGGTACTTTCCGAACCCCTTCGGTCCCACTCTTATTGGTCGGCTTCTCGATTCCAATGATACCACGGTTGGCTACTTGAATGCTCTGCTACCAAACCGACACTTTGTTTCCCGTCCATTTGCGACTTAGTAAATACTGCACTCGCTCTCCTTTCCCTCATGTCCCTCGGCCTCGAACCCCACTGCCTCGGCGTAGGCAAGGATATCAGAGGTTCTGCTGCCACCCTGGGCCGAGTTTCAGCTCTATCGGGTGCGAGGGTATACAGTGTAGTACGCCTGGACTCCATTCCTCCCTGAACGGGTCGAGGAGGTTCCAGTCCTTCCGAACCAGGGGAGGTATAAGGATCAAACAAAAGGTCCCTGTTGGACATGGCCTTGGTATCCGTCTGCCCCGGCTTAGGCATTGGAACAGATGAGATTCGTAACAAAATGTCAGACAGTGGCTTATTAAAAGTTGCAATCCAGCCTATCTCTTGCAATTAGACATGAGTCCATTGGATTCAAAAGATATTACTGAATATAAACAACCATTATAGTCCACTAACCAAGATGCAATATCTTGGCTGGTACACGAGTATTGTTACGAATGACAGGCAAAGGTTAAGATACAGAATAGCATAACCCAGCAAGTCCCATCCTCCCCCCATAGTTCTCAAAACAAATGGCTTGAAGCTGAGAGAGTGAAACTTTCCCAAGGCTGGAAAGGTTGTAGTCATAACATTCCTCTTCTTTGAGATAACTATTCCTGGACTGCTTGTCACCTGCAAAAGAAGCACTTAAAACACTGAAAGGATTAAAATGGAGTCTCTTTGGTTAGATCACATAAGAAACATAGTCAGTCCTGACATCATCAACAGCTGGGTTGGACTCACCCCCGTGGTAGTCTGGGTGTGTGTGTGATTCTATATTTCAAGAGAAATTGATCCAGCCTGGTCTCCAAAGTCCCAGAAGTCATCTTTTTCATTCCTTCTTTGAAATTTCTGACGGCTTTCTCTGCTAAGCCATTTGAAGCTGAATGACAGGGGAATGTTTAGATGTGTTTAATTCCATTCTTCTGCAGGAACTTCTTAAATTCCTGGCTGGTAAAATTTGGTTCATTATCTGTTACCAGTAGCACTGGAAATCTATGACAAGCAAAGGTCTGTTGAAGTTTGTCACATGTTAACAGCTGAGGTTGTGGAGTTCATTGGGTGAACTTCCATCCACTTGGAATGGGCATCTATTATAATCAAGAACATCTTCCCCCAAAAAATGTCCTGCAAAATCTGGATGTATTCAAAACCAATGTTTTCTGGGCCACTACCATGGATATAAAGGTGCCAGTCCTGGGGTCTGTTGGTGTTGTTGACATTGGACAGACTGCTTGCACTCCTGTTCTAAATCTTCATCTAGATGTGGCCAGCGGATGTAGCTTTGAGCTAAAGCCTTCATGCAAGAGATCCCAGGATGGGCTTCATGCAGTTCTTGTAGAACTGGCTGTCTTTGGGCGGGGGGGGGGGGGGAATCACAGCCCTAATATTGTTGGAAGAGGAGGATTCAGCACTGTCCCTTTTCTCAGGTTTCAGAGGTGGACAAACCAAAGATGTAGAAAGATAGAGAGGTCAGGGCACTCTGTTTACTGTTTGCTGTTTACTGCTCTGACTGTTCTTTGATATGTAGATTGCTATTCTCAGGATTTCCTCCTCCTGACTTTCTCCCTCTCACTTCTTCTCTTCCTGGCATTATTCCAGGCAACATTTCTCTCCTCTCCTCCCTCCATCTTGGAATCATGGATGCAGGACTTGTCCTGGCATCCATGTCCATCCTTAGACTAGAAAGGTAGTTAGGATCTGTCTCTCCTCCTTTTCTATCAGAGTATGAAGTTCCTACAATAAAGAGCTCTTATTTCTTTTCTAAATATAAAGCAAGTGTATGATTTATTTTCTCTCCTGCACACACACCAGCCAGCAGAACCAGCTCACAATCACCTATAATCATGCTTCCTATGCCAAACAATAGACTCTGCTAACAGCCCAAACAAAGAATCCTTTAATTAGGTTTCTGGGGCCTACATACAATTTATTTATTAAATACCCCATAATACGCACTTATTTTCCACTCTTAATTCAGCCTTCCTGCTCCAAGAGGGATGAAGTGCTTCTCCTGGATTCTGTGAGGGTCAGCTGTGCAGAATGAACTGTGTTACTTGAGACAGAATTGGATCCTGCCAGGTCCAGACTCTGATATGAGAAATTTTTACTAGTATTTGTTTAAGATACTTCATTAACAGTACCACTTCCTCAGGGGCATCTTCAGTCCCTGGTGCTTCTGGTATTGGTAATCTGCTCAGGACATCTGCATTTCCATGTTGGTTACCAGCTCTGTAGATTATCTTATATTGGTACGCTGCTAGTGTCAGGGCCCAACATTGTAACTGGGTGGCCGCTATAGTGGGCACCGCTTTACTTTCATTAAAGAGTCCAATTAATGGTTTATGGTCTGTGACAACTGTGAACTGTTTCCTATACAGATATTGATGAATTTTTTTTATACCAAAGATAATGGTAAGATAATGTCTTTCTCCCCTTGTGAATAATGTTGTTCAGTTTTATTGAGCGACCTTGAAGCACATGCTAGAGGCTGTTCTTCTTGACTTTCCATGTTGTGTGACAATACAGCCCCCACCCCATAAGATGAAGCATCACAGGACAAGATCAATTCATTTGCAGGATCAAAATGGATCAGTAGATCTGACAATTTCAGCCGCTTCTTAGACTTCTGATAGGCTTCTTCTTGCCTCTGTCCCCAGTGCCAGAAAATCTCTTTCCTCAAGAGGAAGTGTAAGGGTTCCAAGAGGGCTGAGAGATTTGGAAGGAATCAATGATAATAATTCAACATCCCCAAATAGGCTCTCTGCTGTATTTTGTGGTGCTGGGGCCTCTTCAATAGCCATAATATCAGCGAGTCTGCACTCCTTCTTGGTTAATTTTATATCCCAAATACTGTATTTCAGGCTTCATGAAAAAGCATTTGTTCTGTCTTTAGTGCAGGCTGGATTCCTCTAATCTTTGAAATACTCAGTCTAGAGTTGAAAGGTGTTGTTTATTGTCTGGACCAGTGATAAGGATATCATCAGTCCCAACCACTACCCCAGGAATTTCCTTCAACAGATTTCTTTCAAGCTCTCTGAAATGTTCCCTGGGCTGAGGAAACGCCATAGGGTAGTCTGTTGTATTGGTACAAGTCTTTATGAATATTTATTGTGGTGAATTTCTTGAAATCCCATTCCAGTTCCATTTGTTGGTAGGTTTGGGACACGTCCAATGTTGACTGCCTCCCAACACAGCCAGTAGGTCCTCGGTATGTGCACAAGAGAAATGATGTTTTCCTTCTCCAACTCTTCCAGTTCTGCCTCAATTTTGTACCAGATAACATGTGGAACAGGCCTAAGTTTAACATATTTTGGCTGATTCCCCTCCTTGATATATATCCTTGCTTTAATGCCTTTTAAGGTCCCCAGTCCTTCTTGGAACACTGCTGGATGAGTGCTCAGATCTTTTTGTTCTACTGGCATTCTCCAAGTCCAGTTGACATGTTTCTTCCCAGTCTAATCTCAGTTCTTTTAACCAGTTCCTGCCCAGTAAATTTGGTCTATCCAGTTTATTATTACAGCCTGTAAATCATTCTGTTGCCTTTTAGAATTCATAGGGATCCATACTGACTCTACTACCAGAATATTCTCTCCAGTGTATGTCTGCAATTTTACTTAGGCCTTGGAGCCTATTTTGCTTTATTGATGTCTTTTCATTAATCACGGTCACTGAAGTCCCTGTATCTATCTTCAAGCGTACAAGTTCATTATTCAGTTTCACGGTTACTGCATAGGGTTCTACTCTTTTTGCCTTTATACAGTACGTTGTGTGGACAAGACCTTCCTCTCTGTCTCTTCCAAATAGCAAGCTTCCAGCTTCTTTCCTTTGTCTTTAGGAGGATGTGTGTCTCTTTCTTTCCAGTGTTGCACTTTCTGATAACTGCCTCTGGCTAAATGTCACACTTTTAAGCATTTATGGCACTGAGATCCTTTATGTTGACAAATCAAGGCCAAAGAACTTCCTCCACACCTGAAACATCTCTCTAGGGCTGGACTCATTTGCTTCTGGCTTTGTATTTTATTCAAGGGGTTCACTTAAATATCCTTGCTATCTAGTCGTAAATCCTTAACATTTTCACTGTTGTATCCATGTTGTACAACTGTTGTATCCAAGTTGTACATACAACTGAAGTATTAACTAACAACTATAAATGGACATTTAGAAGTGACGGTAACAGTGAGTAGAGCAAAGAATTAAAGGAAAGAGCTGAAAGGAAGTGTGAGCAGAGTTGCAGTGTCTGAATAGCAGCATACCAGAGGGGAAAAAAGGGTGTCTGATCAGCAAAATACCAGAGAACATTTATTTACTAAACCATCAAAGAACAGAGAGATAACTAACCAACAAAGTCAAAGTGATGAAAGATCGAAATTGTAGAGAGTAGTAGTACAAATGAGAATGCCACAGTAAGTGACCAGCTACCTGGCTTGTGTTTGAGGGTGAGGAGTATCTGTGCGAGGTGGAGTGGCTGGGTGGCATCGAGAAGCTCGTAGGCTACATCGGAAGAGACACCGGGAAATATCGAAGGTCTTTGGAAAGAGTTAAGAAATGCTAAGAGGACGGTATAGGACTGCTGAGTCATGAGGGAAGCTTTTGTAGAACATTGGTGGTCTCTGGAAAGGATCAACTAGCGTGGAAAGAACGGGGTGCCGCTTGTGTAGTTGAGAAGTATTGAAGATCCTGGAGCAAGTTGGGCAGCACTAGAGAAGCGCTGGTGAAACAGCATCAGAGAAAAGTTGAGGAAAGCCCTAATTATTGTTATAGCCTTAACTATTAAAGAACTGACCGTGGAAAATAAACTACTACTACTACTAAAGAAACCTTAAGGGTTCTCCTAAGTAAATGGGGGGGAAAATTTTTAAAAGGGGGAGAAAGAGGGAGGGAAGGATTTTTTGCTGCAATTGAAATGCTATAAATGCTATAAATGTAGTAAATGTTAGAATAGGGAGTCTTTTGGAATTAGATGGGCATGGGGATGGTTGTTAGGAATTAGATTAAAATGGTGCCAGATATTAGATATGAGATGTGAGATATCAGATATCAACAATCTAAGTGGTGATTTTTGAATTAAATTGAATTAAATTGGGGTACTGGATGTGATGCGAATCACAAATCAGATTGTGGGATTGGTATTGTTCCCTATGTAAATCAGAAATTAAATTGTGAGGTTAGTATTGCTCCCTGTGTGGCTAGAACTGGTGCTGTGTATTGTTATTGCTGCTTAGGATGTCTGTATGTGGTGATGGGTGGATATGAGGAAGGCATCCGAGACAGGGCTGGGGATACCAGTCCTCTGGGGATGGGGGAGGTATGGCGGTGGGACCTGGTTTAAAGAGAGAAAGTCACGGAGATGTGGAAAGGCTCGGTGCCCTTCTAACCTATGCCCCATCCCGAGGCACGCCGGTGTTGGAGCTAGGAAAAATCCTCCTTCGACACTGATGTTGTGCAATGCCAGGTCCATAAATAATAAGACCACTATGCTGCGTGATATATTTATGGCAGCTAATATGGACCTGGTATGCATGACCGAGACTTGGGTGAGGGAAGGCGAAACAGTTGCTCTCGGTGAGCTGACACCCCCCCCCAGGTTATGCGGTCCTTAATCAGTCATGAACTGAGGGTCGGGGGGGAGGGGTGGCAATCCTTGTCTGGGAGGGATTCTCCTTCAAGCCGCTTCCTGCCCTGAAGATATCTGGCATTGATTGTGTAGGCCTGGTTGGGAATGCCGAGGAGAGTTTGGCTGTCTGCTTGGTGTACTGACCGCCTAGTGCACCGGCAGATGCCTTACCGCGCCTGTTGGAGGTGGTTGCTGGATGGGCCTTGGAATATCCCAGGCTGATGGTACTGGGGGATTTCAACACCCATGTAGATGATGCCACCTCTGCACAGGCTACGGACCTGATGTCAGCCATAGCAACACTAGGACTCTCCCAGTTTGTATCGGCACCCACACATGAAGCAGGCCACACGCTAGACTTGATCTTCGGGGTGGGATTGGATGTGGTTCTGGAGTTAGTGCCATGGTCAGACCACACGGTTATGAGGGCCCGGCTGGGTGTGCCCCCCCCGCCCCCCGCAAGGGCAGTGAGCAAATTTATGCTCGCCCGTGGAGACTTATGGACCCAATTGGGTTCCAGAATGCTCTGTGGGAACCAATGCTCCACGGTGGTTCATTAGATGAGCTAGTGGAGAGCTGGCAAGTCCGGCTCTCTGAGGCCATTGATGAAATTGCCACCCATCGTCCTCTTCGCTGCCAGAGTCGCCGAGCTCCTTGGTATATGGAGGAGCTATGGTGACAGAAATGGGAACTAAGATGACTTGAGCGCGTGTGGCGGCGATCTCGTGACGGGGAAGCAAGAACATCTTATAGGCTGTTTATGAAGTCCTATGAGATGGTGGTGAAAGCTGTGAAGAAAGAGTATTATGCAGCTTCCATTGCATCAGCTAGCTCACTCCCGGCTAAATTATTTAATGTGGTTCATTCATTGGTCTCCCAATTAGGTGGAGACCACCAAAAGTTGAATTTGGAGATAAGCTGTGAGGTTTTTGCGAGCTTTTTTACTGATAAGATCCTGCTTCTCTGCCGTGACTTACCAGCCACAGTTGATACGGTAAGTGAACTAGAGGCCCCTTGGCCGTCTTCGGGACCTATATTTGATCATTTCAGCCCTCTTTTCGGGGAAGAGGTGGACAGGATTCTGCAGGTGGTACGGCCTACCACATGACCCCTGGACCTGTGCCCGTCATGGCTAGTGAAAGCCAGTGCTGACGGGTTACAGGATTCCTTGGAGGCGATTATAAATCTGTCCTTGAGCTCTGGGGTTTTTCCTGGGGCACTGAAGGAAGCTGTGGCATGGCCTCTTCTGAAAAAATCATCATTAGATCCTGCCGACCTGCTCAATTACCGACTGGTTTCTAACCTCCTGTTTCTGGGGAAGGTGATTGAGCGGGCGGCAGAGAAGCAACTGCAGAATTTTCTGAAGGAGACCTCAGCCCTAGATCCCTTCCAGTCTGGTTTCTGCCCAGGACATGGGGTCGAGATATTGCTGGTCGCCCTCACAGACGATCTCCGCAGACATCTGGATCAGAGCAGATCAGCGCTGCTGATTTTATTGGATCTGTCAGCAGCGTTTGATATGGTTGATCACGAGCTTTTGACCCACCGCCTTGCCGATGTGGGGATTCAGGGGACAGCACTGCAGTGGCTGGTCTCCTTTCTCCATGATCGGGGACAGAGGGTAGCGCTGGGAGAGAGAATGTCATCTCGCAGGCCACTGGTATGTGGTGTGCCGCAGGGAGCAATACTCTCCCCATTATTATTTAATGTTTATATGCGCCCCCTTGCCCGGCTGGTGCGGAGTTTCGGGCTGGGGTGTCACCAATATGTGAATGACACCCAGCTTTATCTGTTGTTGGACGGACGGCCTGGATCGACCCCTGATGTCCTGGAGCGTGTTTTTGAGGCTGTGGCTGGTTGGTTGAGACAAAGTAAGCTGAAATTGAATCCCACGAAGATGGAGATCCTGTACTTGAGCCATGGGGAGATGGCTTCGGGACCCCAGCTTCCTACACTTGATGGGGCAGTACTTACACTGGCCCTGAGAGTTAGGAGCCTGGGGGTGATTCTGGATTCCTCCTTGAAGATGGAGGACCAGATCACTGCAGTTGCCAGGTCTTCCTTTTATTATCTTTGGCAGACCAGGCAGCTTGCTCCTTATTTGTCCCCTCGTGACCTGACTACAGTGGTCCAAGCAATAGTAATCTCTAGGCTGGACTACTGTAATGCACTCTACGCTGGGCTTCCCATGGGCCTGATCCAGCAGTTACAGCTGGTACAGAATGCAGCAGCGTGGGTTATTACTGGAGCACCGGTGTGTGAGCATATTACACCAGTGCTTCTCCAGCTGCATTGGTTACCAGTGGAGTACCAAATCAGGTTCAAGGTTTTGGTGTTAACCTATAAAGCCCTAGGTAGACTGGGACCGACGTATCTGTGGTACCGTCTCTCACCATATGAGCCCCGGAGGACTCTTCAATCTGGCAGAAAGCATCTTTTAAGGGTCCCCGGCCCTAGGGAGGCCCGCCTGGCATCAACCAGGGCCAGGGCCTTTTCGGTCCTGGCCCCCGCCTGGTGGAATGCTCTGTCTTACGAGACTAGGGCCCGGCAAGATTTGCTTGCATTTCACCAGGCCTGCAAGACGGAGCTATTCCGCCAGGCATATGGCTGACGCCAGGCGGTGCCCTCCCCCGTGGAGGGGGGGATTAAACCACGCCCCTATGTGAACATAGATGCTGCTGTCCACGCTTAATTCTGCCCACACTTAATACGGCATACATTTGCTCTGGAAGAATCGTTGTATGGAACACCAAATCTATATTATGTGCTGCTTTTAATTATTTATATGTAAATATACGATATTTATATATTTGCATAGTTGTAATTTTAATTGATTAGATGTAGTGTCTTAGATGTAATATTTTAAAAATTTTTAATGGAATTTGATATTTGTATTTCTGTTATCCACCCTGAGCCTGCAAAAGCAGGGAGGGCGGAATATAAATGTAATAAATTAAATTAAATTCATGATAAAGTCAGGGTATAAAGGAAGTAAATAAATAATAAATATAACTGAAGGTCAGGGGGCAGATAGAAGTTAAGTTATTGGGTGGATGGAAAGGAACAAGGAAGCAGAGAAGAGTGAGGATATGTGGTTGCCAGGAGGAGTAAAAGAGGAAGTAGCGTGGGGAAGGTGATGCAGGAAAAAATGAGGCAATACTTGCAAGTTCTTGCAGCTCCCCTGCTATGTAACTGGGCCTGGCCTTGTGACTGGCACCTTGTAGCTGGGCCATAGTTTTCCCGAGTAGAAACTGCCAAGGGGAGGAAAGGAAAGATGGGAGCAGATAAATCAGCCCTCTGTGAAGCACAGGAGTGGACTTAGGTGGTGCAACGATGTCAGTGATGTCATTGTGTTGGCTCCCAGGAGCCTGCCTTTCCTCCTGCTGGCCAGGTAAGCGGTGGCAGGGGTTCCTCCACCCTCACCAGAGGAATGGGATTCCTAGCATGCAATCTGAGTACTTTCTGGTCTCACGTCCACAGAAGGAATGTTTTCTCTAAAAGTGTTGGAGGCATTCCTCTATCCCAGGCCCAACCCTGATACTTTCCCTTTCAGCTTTCTGACTGGCCATTTCCACACATGTTGAATAATGCACTTTCAATGCACTTTAGCAATCCTTTGGAAGTGGATTTTTTGTTCCACACATGGAAAAGCAGTTCCAAATGTTCACTAAAGAGTATTGAAAGTGGATTATCCAACGTGTGTGGAGGCAGCCACTATATCCTCCTACGACAGACTTACCAATATAAGTAGACATATTGACAGGGCAAGCTATAAGGACATTTGGTTGAATTTTTTTTCAAAATTTTTTATTTTATTAGTGGGTGAATTGTAGTAACTTGGCATTTTCTGTTTCAAATCCAACCTAATATTTAATTTTCCTCATTGTTTTTGTACATATTTAACATTTAATGTAATTTTCATGTCTTCACAATAAACAAAGAAAAAGAAAAAGGTCCTAAAAATGGCCAAAAATTAAAACAGAAGCGCTGTCAGATACTCAAATACGTAACTTAGCTTGGTGATGTATTTGAGTATCTGACAGCACAGCAGGTGTCTTCCTCACAAATAACTTGGCTGTAACTGCAACTTCAAATACTGGTGATTTCATTTGTCCTTCACAGCTCTTTGCATGTAGTCCAAGAATCACATAACCTCATTGCCCACTTGCAACCCTGGGGGTGCAGATCCCTTTATTTATTGTCTTTGAGTTTGGAGTACAGAACAGCTGCATTGGTGGTTAATTTTGTGGCTCAGCCTCTCGGTGGGATCAGTTTGGAATGGATGGGTGCTGCTAATGTCTCACAGGATGCCTGTCTTCTACAGTCAACTGCTGAAAAGGGAAACAATGACTGTAGCCTTCTCTCTCCCTTGGATTTATTTCCTTTCTGTTTGAATGAATTTGGATGGATTCCATTTCAATAAACAAACCTGGTCCTTATGCTGGGCTCAAAAGCTTAGCTTTACCACTTCCACACATCCAGCATCCATGGCCTGTTTCCTTAGCTAAATAATAATGTAGCAACATTATTTTACCATATTTTTTCCATTTTATTTTACTTAATCTATGTTTCAGTTCAAATATAACACAGAACTTTGGTTTGTTTAATTGTGGTTATTGTGTGAAACTAGGATTAGGCTCACAGATCATGAAAATCCTACTTTGCTTCAACAAGTGCTGGTTTAATTGCCTTCACTCTTTCCTCTGTTTTCTCACAGAGATCCAGCTGGTATCCCAAGTGGTACTGTTGCATTAGGAAACAAATCAAGATTTAATCTAAGATGTCCACATTAGTGCATCATGCAAAATCATCATTATGATTAACTGTGGTTGATAAACTACCTTCATACCATGGTTTTTGATCCTGTACCCCAATTTACCATTGTTAGCAGAATGATCCATATTTGGATGATCATGCTAATCAATGTTAGTGTAAATGGTTTTGTATGAAGTCTGAATTGAGCCAATTTGTTGTTTGTTTGTCTCTTCTGTGTCAAATACTTTTGCAAGGAATATCTTTTGGGACTGTAAAGTAAATTTCAAATACTGACTGACTTTCATTTTGATTCTTTAGAATGTCAGGATTCTACTATATGAAATATATTTCAGATAAATTTAAAATATAGTAATGAGTTACTTTTAATTTTGATTTGTTGATTCTTTAAAATAAAATTTTATTGGTGAGTGGAAAAACAAAAGAAAAAATTCCAAATTTAACACATATAATCCCATTTTTTCCCCTTACTCTGTCCTCCCCCCTTTTCCTCCCCCCTCCCTATTGACTTCCAACAGCTTTCCAACCCTTAACCCTTCTTATTACTTAAATCTATCTCATTTATATTTTCCTACCAACTTTAAATCATAATATCTCTTACTCTAAGCACATTCTTATTCTTTTACATAAACTCTATCAAACATACTATCAATATAGTATATCTCATATCAATATAACATATCAATGTAGTATAATATATAGCAGGGATCGCACTATCGCTTACTCTTACACCCTCCCTCAAATTACACAGCAGGAGGGCACACCAAAGGGCATTCCAGCATTCCACCTCACAAAAATAACACAACTCACTTCACATCAGAGAATCACCCAAACACAATTGCTGTCAAAAACGGTGAAGTGGGTTGTATTATTTTGTGTAGTGCACTGCTATCATGCCCTGTTGTGCCCTCCTACTGTGTAACCTAAAGCTGTTCAAGAAATAAAGTGTTTTTGACAGGAATTGTGTTTTTGTGATTCTCTGATGTTAAGTGAGTTGTGTTATTTTTGTGAGGTGGAATGCTGGAATGCCCTTTGGTGTGCCCCCCTGCTGTGTAACCTAAAGCTGTTCAAGAAATAAAGTGTTTTTGACAGGAATCGTGTTTTGTGATTCTCTGATGTTAAGTGAGTTGTGTTATTTTTCTGTGTGGGGGACTGCTGGTGTAATGTGTCATAATGCTTTGCCTACTTGTACTTTGAAAGGTAGAAAATAATTTTAAAAAACTTTATTTTGTGTTGTTCGTGTTTTATTCTTTGTTGTGCAGTTGGTTCCCATCATAGGGAACAATGGGGCTGGCTGGCCAGCCATCTCTGTAGGTGGGGGGGGAATTTGAGGGAGGGTGGCTGTGGTTCAGGTGCTCTTTCACAGGGACCAGCTGGCACTCAGAAGTGTGCCCACCATTGTGGCACCCCTGGGCTGTGCAGAATTGCCCAGGGAAAGAGAGTTTAGAAGTTCCCAGCATAGGGAACAAAGGGAGAGGGCTGGCCTTTGCCAGCCTATTCCTGGGGTTATGGGTGTGGGGCTGCTGGGGGTGGATTTGGGTCTGTGAGGGGCTAATGTGGGGATTTGGGTCTGTGTGTGGCAGCTGGGGGGGAATTGGGTTTGTTTGGGGCCACGAAATGCCCCCCCCCAAGTGGGAGCAGGCTGAGCCTTGGTGGGGGGTGGGAGGAAAGGTGGGAGAAGGGCCCCTGAGGGTAGGGGGGAATTTTGCATGCAAAATGCCACCCCTGGCAAGACAAGCCTCCCCCAGCTGTAGTAGAGAAAAGAGCACCTACTTGGGGAGGCCATGAAATGCCCCCCCAAGTGGGAGCAGGCTGAGCCTTGGTGGGGGGTGGGAGGAAAGGTGGGAGAAGGGCCCCTGAGGGTAGGGGGGCATTTTGCATGCGAAATGCCACCCCTGGCAAAGGAAGCCTGCCTCTTCATTTTTTCCCCGTAGGAAAAAATGAAGGAAGATGAGCAGCAGCAACCTAAAGCTATGGATTTTTTTTAGGCGAGGATAGGGGGACCTGGTTTGGGTGGCCATAACATGGCCCCCCAAAGTCCAATCGTTCTGAAACTTGGGGGATTGTTAGAGGGGAGTTAGCGGAAGGTCCCAACCAATTTTGGGTTGATTCAGTGGGAAAATGCCTCGCCCAGGCTTCAGAGAAGCCTGGGGAGGCTTTTCCCCATTGAAAAAGCTAACCCGAATCAACCCGAATCAACCCGAATCAATCCGAATCGATTCGGGTTATGGCGATTCGGAAAACCTGAATTGATTCGGGTTTTCCCGAATCGATTCGCGTTTCTCCGAATCAACCCGAGTCGGGGTTATTTGGGTTTTTTCGGGTTTTCCAAAACCCGAACTGCACACCCCTACATATTAGTATTTCCTAGCACAATTTTCTTTGGTGTTAAATACCATCTGTAAAACATTTTGTACACATTCTCTTTAATGTTCTTACAAGTTGAAATCTTCACTGTATTTTTCCATAGGTACTCCCATGCCTCCATTGTTATTTCTTTATGAAAGTTTATTGCCCACTTCACCATCTGGACTTTTACTGTTTCGTCCACCGTAAACCATTTTAAAAGTAATTTGTAAATCTTGGATATTTCTTTCTTGCCTTCTTGTAGTATCACTTCCTCTAACTCCGAATTTTCCAATCTTATTCCTCCTCTCTGGCAGTCCGCATTATAAAGGTCTCTGATCTGTCTGTACTGGAACCATCCATAACAAGGAGACAATTCTTCTGTCTTTATTCTCAGCTTTGACTGTTGTATTTGTGTAATCTCCTTGTAGGTTAGACATTGCTGTTCGTTATCGACAGTTCTCGCATCTATTACTTCATACGGAACCACCCATGAAGGAATTCCATCTTCCATATACAACTTGTATTTCTTCCAGACCGTGAAGAGGCTTCTCCGAATATAGTGATGCAAAAACATAGAGTCCGCTTTTACTTTGTCATACCACATGTATGCATGCAATCCAAATATTTTTTTATGTCCCTCCAGGCCCAGCAACTTACGGTTTTTTAACATTATCCAGTCTTTCAACCATACAAGACATACTGCCTCATGATACAGTCTTACGTTGGGCAGTTGCAAGTCACCTCTTTCCTTCGCATCTTGTAAAACCTTCATTTTCACTCGTGGTTTCTTGCCTGCCCACACAAAATCTGAGATTTTCCTTTGCCATTTATCAAATTGTTTGGAGTCTCGGATAATTGGTATAGTTTGCAACAAGAACATCACACGTAGTAAGACGTTCATTTTTACTGCTGCAATTCTTCCCAGCCATGATAAATTCAGTTTGTTCCATTTTATTAAGTCTCTCTCTATTTGTATCCACAGTTTCTCATAATTATTTTTGAACAAATCTATATTTTTCACAGTCAGCTCAATGCCAAGATATTTTACTTTATTAGTCACCTCACAGTCTGTTATCTCCGTTAGCTCTTGCTGCTTCTGTTTAGTCATATTCTTACATAAAATCTTTGACTTCTTTTTGTTCACGTAAAATCCAGCCAAATCTCCAAACTCTTTTATTTTCTCTATTACCTTTGGCATATTTTCAATTGGATCCTCTACTATTAACATTATGTCATCCACAAAAGCTCTGACCTTGTAAGAAAACTCTTTTATTTTCATACCTCGGATTGTGTCATCTTCACGTATTTGAATCATCAATATTTCCAAAATCAAAATAAACAACAATGGAGACAGCGGGCATCGCTGTCTAGTTCCTTTGCTGATTTTCAATTTTTTTGTCAAATCCTCATTCACTATGATTGCTGCACTCTGGTCTCTATAAATTTCCTTGACCGCTTGTATGAACTTTTCTCCCATTTGCAGCTTTTCCATGGTAGCAAACATAAAATCCCAGTTCAGATTGTCAAATGCTTTTTCCGCGTCTACGAAGAAAAAACCAACCTCTCTGTCACAGTGCTTGTCATAGTATTCAATAGCATTTATTACTGTCCTCAAATTGTCTTTAATTTGTCTGTTGGGTAAAAATCCCGCCTGTTCTTCAGCAATGAAGGGACAATTTAAGAGCAGTGATGGATGCCATTGGATAGTATGACAAGCACCCTGAAAAGGAGGTGGGCTTTTTCTTTGCAGATGCGGAGAAGGCGTTTGACAATTTAAATTGGGACTTTATGTTTTTAACAATGGAAAAGATGGAATTGGGGCAAGAATTTATAGAAGCCGTGAAAGCAATTTATAAAGATCAAAGAGTGTCATTATGTATAAATACCGACCTGACAGAAACATTTGAGGTAAGAAAAGGTACAAGACAAGGATGTCCACTTTCACCTTTGTTGTTTGTTATTTGCTGAGGCAAATAAGGGAAGATGACAGTATTAAAGGTATAAGACTCAGAGGTTTTTCTTATAAATTCAGAGCTTTTGCAGACGATGTGATGTTTATAGTGGAAGACCCAGTCCAGACTTTACCGTTATTGTTAGAAAAAATTAAAGAATTTGGAGATCTGGCAGGGTTTTGTATTAACAAATCAAAGTCTAAACTGCTCTGTAAAAATATGGCGACAAAGAAACAAGTGGCGTTAATGAATGTTACAAATGTAAAGTGGTTCAAAAAACAAAATACCTGGGAATAGAATTAACAATGAAAAATATAGATTTATTTAAGAACAACTATGAAAAGCTGTGGTCGCAGATAGAAAGCGATATGCTGAAATGGAACAAATTGAATTTGTCGTTGCTGGGGCGTATTTCAGTTGTAAAAATGAATGTGTTACCTAGAGTGATGTTCATGTTACAAACTATCCCAACTGTAAAAGACAAGAAACATTTTGATAAATGGCAAAGGAAAATATCAGAATTTGTGTGGGCGGGGAAAAAGCCAAGAGTCAAGATGAAGGTTTTGTGTGATGCAAAGGAAAGGGGTGGATTGCAACTACCAAATTTGAGATTGTATCATGAGGCGATATGTTTAACATGGCTGAGAGACTGGGCAAAACTATCTAATCATAAATTGTTAACTCTGGAGGGCCATAACTATCTGTTTGGTTGGCATGCATATTTATGTTATGATAAGCATATAATGGACGGTATGTTTCAACATCATTTTGTGAGAAGATGGTTTGGCAAAAGTATAAGAAGTTTATTGGGGAGAAAAGGCTCATGTGGATTGTTCCTGCAGAAGTGGTAAATCCATTTACTGAGTACAAGGGAGAAGATTGGATAACCTACAAAGATCTATTGTGGATGGACAGAGATTCTTTTAAAATGAGGCCCACGAGGACTTACCGTTTAGGTATGGTTGGCTGCAATATCAACAAATTAAAGATTTGTTTGAATCTGATAAAAGTGGGTTTTAAAAGTAAAAATTCAGAACTAGAAGAGCTCTTATTTGGAGGGGGAACAAAAATGATTTCTAAGACGTATAAACTTCTATTGAAATGGTATACGGAGGATGAGATGGTCAAAACTCAAATGGTGAAGTGGGCAGTAAATTTCAATAAAGAAATTACAATGGAGGCATGGGAATATCTATGGAAAAATACAATGAAAATATCTACATGTGTAAATTTAAAAGAGAATGGATATAAGATGTTGTATAGGTGGTATTTAACACCGAAAAAATTAGCAAATGTAACTAATGCCATGTCTAACAAATGCTGGAAATGTAAAAAACATGAAGGTTCTTTTTACCATATGTGGTGGACATGTGAAAAAGCCAAGCTTTTTTGGTCTAAGATCTATGCAGAAATGGTATTAATTATGAAAAGTAAGTTGTTGAAGAGCCCTGAACTGCTATTACTAGGACTAAATATAGATAAAGTTAATGTAAGAGACAGGACGTTGGTATTTTACATGATGGTGGCAGCAAGATTACTATACGTACAATATTGGAAGCAAGAAGAGATACCAGAAACTGAAGATTGGATTCAAAAACTGTTGTACATGGCGGAGATGGATAAAATGACAAGAAAGCTGAAAGAACAAAGTCCAAGTGAATTTTTAAGTGACTGGGGACTATTTGGAAAATAACTGGGATGTGAAAGGACAACTGTGGTCTCTGGATAGTTACTAAGATTTATAGAGGATATATATGAGCTTTACCTATGATAATAGACACAAATAATAGAATAGAGTTAATGATAAGAAATAAAGAGGTTATAGTGCTGTTGGGGGTCCTAAAGAAAAGGGGGAGGGTTGGGGACATATATATATATATATATATATATATATATATATATATATATATATATATATATATATATATAAAGGGGTATATACAGTTATATTATGGATTATGGATTATATGTGTCAACTAGGGGTGTGCAAAGGCACACTGTTTCGTTATTCTTGTTTCGGGTTTACCCGAAACAAGAATCTGTTTCGGATACAGGCAAAAGCCGAAACGACTAGCCGTTTCGGCTTTCGGCTTTCGGGTTTGTTTCGGCTTTCTTTAGGCTTTCTTTCGGCTTTTTCAATGGGAAAATGCCTCCATCTTCCCGGACGCCTGGGGGAGGCATTTTCCCACCGAATCAAGCCAAAATTGGTGGGAACCTTCCTCTAACCCCTCTCTAACAACCCCCCAAGTTTCAGACCGATTGGACTTTGGGGGACCATGTTATGGCCCCCCAAACCAGGTCCCCTATCCTCTCATTAAGAAGCACTGAGCAGCATATTGTTAGCCTGCTGCTGCTCATCTTCTTCTTCATTATTTCCTATGGGGAAAAATGAAGAGGCAGGCTTCCTTTGCCAGGGGTGGCATTTTGCATGCAAAATGCCCCCCCAACCCTCTGGGGCCCTTCTCCCACCCTTCCTCCCACCCCCCACCAAGGCTCAGCCTGCTCCCACTTGGGGGGGGCATTTCATGGCCTCCCCAAGTAGGTGCTCTGTTCTCTACTGCTTACAGCTGGGGGAGGCTTGTCTTGCCAGGGGTGGCATTTTGCATGCAAAATGCCCCCCAACCCTCTGGGGCCCTTCTCCCACCCTTACTCCCACCCCCACCAAGGCTCAGCCTGCTCCCACTTGGGGGAGGGGGCATTTCATGGCCTCCCCAAGTAGGTGCTCTCAGCCCCCAAAGTCCACCCCCTACAGCCCCACACAAACCCAATTCCCCCCCATCTGCCAAATACAGACCCAAATCCCCCCAGTAGCCCCTCACAGACCCAAATCCACCCCCAGCTGCCCCACACCCACCATAACCCCAGGAACAGGCTGGCCAGCCCTCCTCCTTTTGGAACTCCTAAACTCTCTTTCCCAGGGCAATTCCGCAGAGCCCAGGGGTGCCACAATGGTGGGCACACTCCCAAGTGCCAACTTATCCCTGGAAAAGTGCACCTGACACACAACCACCCCCTGACACACACCCCCACCTACAGAGAAGGCTGGCCAGCCTGCCCCATTGTTCCCAATGCTGGGAACCAACCTCACATCAAAGAAGGGAACACACACACAATGATTCAAGTTTGAAAAAACTTTATTTTATCACTTTCAAAGTACAATGGGTCAAAAAATCACAACAAATCACACAAATTGTCCCCCACACAAAAGGACTACACAATGCACTACACATCAGGGAATCTTAAAAAAAAATTTTTTTTTTAACAAACTCTAAAATTTTTGAACTGAATTGGGTTATACAGT
Source organism: Eublepharis macularius (assembly GCF_028583425.1). Classification (NCBI taxonomy): domain Eukaryota; kingdom Metazoa; phylum Chordata; class Lepidosauria; order Squamata; family Eublepharidae; genus Eublepharis; species Eublepharis macularius. The sequence continues at coordinate 83,385,810 of NC_072794.1, read as the reverse complement.
AGGAGTGCACAACAGGGCATGAAAACAGAAGTCCCCTAGACAAAATTAACACAATGAACTTCAAATCATAGATTAAACAAAACCATAACAAGAGCTTTCAAAAACACATTATTCCATGAACTGCTTAAATTTACACAGCAGCAGGACACAAAAGGGCATGGAAACAGCATGCTTGCAGTGATTCACACTATACAAACATAAAACACAACTCAATTAATATTAGACAATCAGCAAAACTTGTAACCAGCATTACAAGATGTGGGTTGCACAGCGGGGGTGCAAAATGGGTCAAAAACACTTTCTGTCTTGGACAGATGTAGGCAACATGGCAGCAGGGCACACCCACAGGCAGGACAGCATTGTCTCAGACTCTGAGTCGGAAAGTAACACAACTATCATGAAATAAAATACTAATTTGCTCATCCCCTCGACACCTCCTCCATAACAACAAAACACAACACAAAAAAGTTTTTTGAAGCGTGCTTGTGAGTGCCAGGCCAGCCAGCAAACAGGCACCAAAGCCAGAGCAGCAGGCCTATGTGTGGGCCAGAGACTGGCACACTTGTTCAGGAGCCTGGTGGGAAGCCTTGGAAGCAGGGGACCAAACACAGAAAAACAACCCCCCTAGTCTCAGGGGCCCTTCTCCCACCTCTACTCCCACCCCTCACCTCAAGCATTCCTTATTAACAATTATGAATTCTGGAGTTTACTATCACGTGCATGTCAGTCCCTCAAAGACTGAAGCACTATGGAGTGAACCATTCACACTTTGAATTCTACTGATCCTCAGACACAATTAGGGATCCATTTCCCCTGGTGGGGGATCCCCCACTCCCACCTTTCGCCCCCTGTCACTGCTTACCTGGCTGGAAGGGGGAAAGTCAGGGAATGAGCCTTCGGGGTACGCTCCTGGGGCTGCTGCAGTAATGTCACTGATGTCATCTGGCTGCCCTGAGAGTATTCCTGTGCTTTGCAGCAGGCTGATTTTGGCCCTAAACAGGCCGAAGCAGGATCATTTGTGGCCCAAATCAGCCTGCTTTGAAGTATGTGTGCTCCCCAGCCTTGTGTGATGATGACATCACTTCCTAGAAGAGACATCATCATGCCAGTGTAGTGCCATGAAATGATCATGCATGTGTGAACAGACCCTAAGTATCCTCTAGGCTTCAGTGATGGTGTAGTAATGTTAACAATGTTTTCACACACATTATAGAGAGAGAGAGACAGAGAAGGAGGGAGGCACTGAACCTAGATTATTTCATCTATTTTGCTGTCCCCTTCCAAAGCCAGGGTAGCATTGGCACAATGCCCCCCCCCCCGGCCTGAGCCTTAGAACCAGTTTGCAGTGACTGGCCCATGCATCATACTCATTTTTGAGCCACAGCCAAGTTGTGTGCCTTTTGGAGAAGAATGGTTAAGTTGGTGGTGGGGTATAACCAATTTTAAGATATCCAGTGTAGTGCAATGGCTAGAGTGTTGGACTAGAATCTGGGAGACTCTGATCCTGTGGCTTGGAGGCTTGATGGATGTTCTTGGCTCAGCCAATGTAACGCATAGAGTTGTTTTTTTCAGAGGCAGTCTTAGTGATTCTGGGGCCTTGGACAAATGTTCAGGACAGGGCCCCAGAATCAGTGCTGCCCCACCACTGGCTCCTTGCCAAGGCCAAGCAATGGGTGGCCCTTGCCCTATGTGGAGTGGGCAGGAGCTCCTGCTGCCGCCATTTTCCATTTTGTTACCTAGGCCCCAGATAGAGTAGGCTGGAGTGTGTTGTCTCCCTCCCCTCCCCTCCACCCCCTTCAACTACTAAGAAGGCCATCGGCGGCTGAAGTCACTCCCACTGTGGGGCATAGAGCAGCTGTCTATTGTTATCCTGTTTGTTATGATGATGTTAAAACAAAGCAAGGGAGAACAATAGTGTGTAAACCACTATAGGTTTCCAGGGGGGAGAAAACCAGGGCATAAGATAAACTAATAAATGGGTGGGGGGTGGGGTAATATATGCACTAAGATATATATTTTATGTGTATGTGTGTATGTTTTATGCATTAAAATCACTTATGGTGAACTTAAGAATTAATGAGCTCCAAAATATCCCAACAACCTTGTTCATGTATTGCAAACTGAAGTCAATCCACCACATTAAGGGTCTTCTTCTTTTCCCTACTGCCTTCAATGTTTCCTAGCATTATTGTCTTTTCTAGTGAGTCTTGTCTTCTCATGATGTGACCAAAGCACAATCATTTTATCTTCAAGGGAGAATTCAGGCTTGATTTGGTCTGGATGGAAGCCACTTACATGTCTTTTTCGGAGTCCATGGTATATGTAAATTAAAACTTTCTTCCTACACTACAGTTTGAATGCATTTTCTTCCTGTCAGCCTTGTCTAACTTTTACTTTAATGAAACTGCTCATTTGGACAAAAGGCCTTGAGCAATGCCACATTAAATACTACAAAATAAAAAGATATTTTAAAAACCATTTAAAAATGTCTTTAGTGCCACACTTAAAATTCTTCGATTTTAAAAACATAATCCAAATGTTTGGGTACAACTAGACAAGTGAATGAGTTAAACACAGCCCAATGCCACTGCTGTTTAAAACCCATTTTTGATGATGGTCTGGATTGACTTACATTGGCATCATTGAACTTGGAATCAGGAACCTGAAAGTGTTCCATGGGGGCTACACCTTCCGTGCCAAGGCTATGAGTGTGGAAATGGGATCTCTGTAGGGTTGCAAACTCTGGCCTTGGAAGTTCCTGGCAATTTGGGGGTGGGACTTGTGGAAAGGGAAATCTGAGTAGGGATTTCCCCTAGAATCCATGGTCAACTTTTGCCCTCTAAAGAGTTTGCCCTTGGAAGCTGCCATTTTCTCCAGGGAACTACTCTCTGTAACCTGAACTCCAGGCCCTACCTGGAGTTTGGCTGCCCTAGGCCAATTTCTGATAAAGATGGCAAAGGAGGGCCAGCAACTGATAGAGGCATGGAAGCCCTCACCAAGACAGTAGCCGGGGCCTATTTGGGAACAAAGGACTACCAGGGAATAAAGTCCCCAAGTAGGTGTTCTCAGCCCCCAAAGTCCACCCCTTACAGGCACACACAAACCTGATTCCCCCCCAGCTACCACACACAAACCCAAATCCCCCCATTAGCCCCTCAAAGTCCCAAATCCACCCCCAGCTGCCCCACACCCACCATAACCCCAGGAACAGGCTGGCCTGCCCTCCCCCTTTGTTCCCTATGCTGGGAACTTCTAAACTCTCTTTCCCAGGGCAATTCCGTACAGCCCAGGGGTGCCACAATGGTGGGCACACTCCTGAGTGCCAACTTGGCCCTGGGAAAGAGCACTTTACACACAGACAACCACCTCCTGACCCACCTACCACCTACAGAGAAGGCTGGCCAGCCTGACCCATTGTTCCCAATGATGGGAACCAACCTCACATCAAAGAAGGGAACACACACACTGATTCAAGCTTAAAAAAACTTTATTTTATCACTTTCAAATTACAATAGGTCAACATATCACACTAATTGTCCCCCACTCAAAAGCACTACACAATTAACTACACATCAGAGAATCTTTAAAAAAAATTTTTTTTTTTGAAAAGGACAAACTAAATTTTAGAACATATTCAGGTTACATAGTAGGAGGACACAACAGAGCATGGAAAAAGAAGCCCACACTAGACAAGATTATCATAACTACCAGCTTAAAACCACTGTTGCCAAGTAGGCCCCCTCCCCTGCTTTAAAGCCTGCCATGAACTGTGTTAAAGTTTCCTGCGTTGCTGTTTCACTGCTGCACCAAAGATTGCTTTGCACGTGTGTGCTCTGATACACGTGTCAGTTTCCTGCCTGCGTGTCAATTACCTTGCTACTGCTATAGACTGTGTAGTTTACTGACTCCATGTTTGGATAACTGCACAAAGGACTCTCTTTCTGGGCAACCCTGCCCTGACCTGTATCTGGACTTCCCAGTGTGCGTTTGGACTGTGTGCCCCGTGCCTGCAGTGCCATCTACCACGGACCGTGCCTGTTCTTTGCCTTGGACTGTGTTTTAAAGTGTTGTTCCCCCTGCTTCCATGGAAGCCTGCCTCATATGGGCCCAAGCCGCTGCTAGCAGCCGGGCGCCTGCCGGGGAAACCTCCAGCGAGCCTGGCTAGGCGCTCCCTGGTCAGTTCCCGCCTGTAGCCTCCCGCGGGCCGGTCCCCGAGCTTGCCCTCGCTACCGGGCAGCCTGCTATCCAGCCCCAGCTATGCCCAGCCGGCATCCATGTTCTCAGGCAGCCAGAAGACCCTGGGAAGAAGACTGCTTTGAGAAGCCATTTCGGCGAAGTGGGCACACCACGTCCGCAGCGAGAGCCCCTCACCCCGCTCTGCATATCTTAGGAGCCGCCCCGGAGAAGGAACTAAGTGCCGACCATCCCAAGCACTTAGAGAATGCATCTCAAAGAAACCTCCGCATTCCAGAAGCTGATGACATCAGGACAAGCCTTGTCCGCTGGAACATCCTTTCAGCCCACTTGGATTTCCCCCTCCCTCTTTTGTCCCCTCTTCCTGAGGTGTCACTTATCACAATCTGATTACCAAAGTGGCCCATCCAAGCCATTCAGTAGCCCATTAGACCCTTTGTTTTAAACTGTGAGAACCACCAAGTACAGCACCGGCCCCAGGGTACGTTTTGGGGTATTTAAGCCGGCCTCTCAGACCGCATGGTGCGCGTGCCATCCTATCCAGACTTCCTTGCTGTCCGTCTGTGGTTCCAGTGCTGGCATTGGACCACTACCCTCGCTGCTGTGTCTCTGCTTCGCTCCAGGATAAGTGAGTATTCCCCCTATCATCATTGGGAACCAGCTAATGCAAACGTCTCTGTATTTCCTACTCTGTATTTTCCTAGATCTTGTGTGTTCCTTGTATGATTGTGCAAGTTAGGCTTACGCCACACTAAATACACGTGTTTGGAACTTATTTGTTGTCTGCCTCTTTTTCACTAGAGTGTCTGGGATCGGGACCTCCGTATACATAGGTTATGATCCGCGCTTAATTTTAAAAAGTTACAGACTGCTACAGCTAATTCCCCATTATAATAAAGAGCAGTTCTGGTAACAGTTTACTGGTGGAGAATGCGGGCATAACCCAGTTCGTGTGAATACACGTGAGTCGACACGCGTGTCTTCGGCGAACTGACTTAGAGGAAAATTTTCCAGACCTCAGTGTAAAGAGCGCAATTTAGCTCAGGGAATTAAAAGTGTGAGTGTGTGTGGCTCTAGTGAGCATTTCTATCTTGTGGGTTGGCTTTTCCCCATTTCCTCCTTCAGCCAGCTTTGGACTACTTGCCTTTTGTGGTGCACCGCGAGGCCCTCCAGCCGTTATAACCGGTGTACTGTGGGTGAGGACCTCTGAACTGGTGAAGTTCCTGGCCACCTTCCGGGCCGCCTAAACGCGTCTATGTGGGTGGGATCCCAGAAGTAGGCTCTATATATATATATATATATCCTGAAGCAGCACATATAAAACTTTCTTCTGCCCTCCCCCGTCTCTCCTAAGTCCGTCCAAACCCCCGTTCCTGCCAGCACTTAGGCTTCAATCCCCGCTCCGGAGGAAACGTGAAGGGATCGATAGTCCGTTCGTTCAGTCAGTATAGCTTTGGGAATCTAAAGCCAGGTTCCTGAAGCCCCGCGGCAGCCGGCCGCACCGTGCTTAAGAGTTTTAAGAAAGACTCTTGGGCGCCTTTCCGCTTGCGAGTTTTAAGTCAGACTCGTGGGCGCACCTCGCTTGGGAGTCAGTGGGACTCTTGGGCACTTTTGCTTGGGAGTTGTTAGAACTCTTGAGCGCTTTTTCCGCTTGGGAGTACCGTAGCTTTACTCCTGAGCACTTTTGCTTGGGGACTTGCAGAGGCAGTCCTTGAGCGCTTTTAGTCTTTTGGTCTTGGCTTAGAGACAGTTTAACCGTTTGTCTCTGAGCGCGAGGCCTGGGGACTTTTTGAGTTTAGTTCTTGGGCAGAGAGCTTGAGAGCATTTGTAATTCTGAGCATAGGCTTGGGAGCAGTTCAGTTTCTGAGCAGAGGCTTGGGAGCATTTCTGGTTGCCTGAGCAGAGGCTTGGGAGACCCCCTTAATTGCAGTTTCTGAGCAGAGGCTTGGGAACACTTTTTGGTTTTCTGAGCGCATAGGCTTGGGAGACCCCTGAGCTTTGGTTTTCCGAGTATAGGCTTGGGAGACCCCTGAGCTTTAGCTTCTGAGCAGAGGCTTGGGAGCACTGAGCGTTTTGGTTCTTGGGCTTAGAGAGCTTGAGAGCACCTCCTGAGCCAGTAAACTTTTCCTGGTCCCGTGGCTTGTAGGCAAGCTTGAAACGGGAATAGGAATTTTCCTTCTCCCCCGGTGGAGAAGAACCAAGTGTAGGACCCTTAAAAATACCCTTGTGTACCTAAAAGTAGGACCTTAAAACCCCCTGGTAAAAACCCTTGAGGACCTGAGGGAAGGATAAACCTCCCAAAGGAACATAGAGAGGAAAAGTTGTTAAAAACCCCTAAGAATCCAGTGTAAGAATCCCCGAGGACCCAAAGGGAAATAACCTCTGAACGGCCCCTAGACGGGAAAACTTATAGGGAGCTTCAATCGCCCCACCCTTGGTGTCGCTGATCCACTCTTTAACTTCACCCGAGATCAGCCTTAAACGAAAGTAAAATGTACCGGGCAACCCCCACCGTGCCCCGCCTGGAGAAGTGGCTAGTTAAGAAGGGAGATTGCCCTTGGGAAGCCGGTTCCTTCAAGGGACCCGACCCGCTCCAGATAGTTAGAAGCGCCTTCCAGGATTTCTGTGACAAGGAGAAACCTAGGTCTAGTAAGAAAGATAGATACGGAGCTTGGGCACTTTTCACTGCCCTACAGGACAGCGTGTCCTTAATTAATAAGCTACAGGCAGCTCAAGAAGAACAGGAACAGGAGATAGAACAGTTAAGGAAGGAGAAGAAGGAGTATGAGGAAAAGGCAGCAAAATGGCGTTCAGAACGCGTTAACTTCATGCTGGAGAAGCAGGGACTAACCACTGCCCTCCAAGACGCCCAGCACAAGGCTGAAGTAGCCACCGCTCGTGCCGATATGGCTGAGCACGCAGTAGTTGAAGGACAGGAGAAAATTGCCAAATTAACCCATGCTGCCCAGTTCATGGCAGAGCAGAAAGTTGCAAAGATAGCCGCAGCGGACCACTCCGCTTGTAAGAGGGAGCTAGAGGCCCTAAAGCAGCACCTGGGAATGCAGCAGGCCGTAATCTCCGCCGTGCATCCCGCAGCCCTCTTGGCCCTCCCCGAAGGTAGTACCGACAGCTGGTCATCCCCTTCGCCCCAGCCCGAGGAAGCCCCGCAGCCTCTCCATCCAATAGCCACTAAAGAAATTGTCTCCATGGACGAGGACGGCAGAAAGACAGACCGGGTCGTCAAGGAAACCCGCAATTGGAGGCCCGATGAGCTCCAAGCCATAGCAGATCGTATGGGGCCCTTGAACCGAGACACGGCCATCCAGTGGTTCACCCACGTAACTACCTCCCAGCCCTCCGCTAGTGGTTCCGATGTAGCCCAACTGGCCCGCCACTGCGCCAGCCCCGAAATAGTCACAGCCCTTAATGCTTACGTCTCTAATCGGAAGTTAGCCACTCGCAGTCAGTATGGGTCCATCAAAGAATTGTGCGCATTCCTATGGCCCACCAAGAGCTTGAAGGCCCTGTATATTGCAGAGTCCCAGAAACCCGGAGAGGACCCAGAAGCATATTTAGCTAGAAAGCAGCTTCTTGCTGAGCTAGCAGACGAAGTGGACCTAGATGCCAGCGATGTACCCGATTTTGACGAGTTAGAGTTCAGAAGGGCAGTCATAGACGGGCTCAACAGTACTACCCGCCTGGCCCTGGCAGGAGTAGAACCCGGGAGCATCTCATGGGGAGACCTGGAAGCTCGCATCAGGAGCATTGCTGGCCTATTGCGAGAGACCAGAGCAATCCGCCATGTGAAGTCCCCGGCCTCCCATAGGAAAGAGAGTGAGCCCATCAACACAGTCACGTATGCCAACCATGGTCCCCACTCCCAATATCAACCCCAAGGGCATAGCTCGTACTCGGAGCCTAGAGGTGGCATCTTGCGTGGGAGAAGCGGTAGCTTCACTCGGGGCCGCAGCCAAAGGGACTCTCGTCCAGGAGTAACCTTTGCGCCCACCCCCAATCGCTACCCTTCCTCCCCACAGGGACCCTCTGAGCCCTGGAGACCTGCGCTGCCCTCGGCACCCCCGCCCCCTTGGGCACCTCACCCCTACAATCACCAGGTCTACCCTCCCCCAAGTCAGGCTGACTCCTGGAGACCGCAGCCAACGGACCACGAGGAGCCCTCTGACCTAGGAGAACCGCCACCAGCTGGGAACCCCTTTTTCCAATAGGGATGCCCGGGGGTCACACATGCTTCTCCCCACTTAACTGCCCGTGGGAGAAGACCAAAGGTTGAGGCTAGCCTTCGACCTCCGGGAACTAAAAATAGCTTGGAACTTAAAAGAGAGAAGGAAAGATTCCAAAGGGTGATTCGCACCCAGAACCCAGCAGCAACTTTGCCAGACACCTCTGAAAGAAACCTGGCAGAGCTGCAAAATAAAATCCATGAACTCATAAGTGTAAATAGGGAACAGAATTTAAAAATAAATGATCTTAATAAAGAGAATAAGGAATTAAAGGAAAAATTAAATTTTTGCACAATAGAGAAAGAGCAGCTCCACAATAAATTCCTTAGCATGCAGACTTTGCTGGAGAACCAGAATAATGAAACTGCCTCTTTAAAAACCCTGATGCAAAATCTCCTGGAATCCCAGAGACTCACTGAGGCCAGATTAAAAACTTTAGAGGAACAATCAGTGATTGAATCAGAACCCCGCCCCGCCAAAGGCAGTGAAACAGGTAGTCAGTCACCTTTGCCTCCAATTTCTGCCTCAGCCCCCATGCCCAAGAAGCCAGAATTCACTCTAGCCTCTGAGCATGTGCAGAGTTTAAAAGTCATTCCCCAAGAAATTGTCTTGGCTCCCATAGAGTGCCCCCAGCCAAGCTATACACAGCCCACCGTGACTGTGCCCTCTTGCAATGACCCTGAAAACCAGACAGACGAGAGTAAAAATGCAGTTCCTTTAAAAGAATTAAATTGCTTTGAAAAACCAGTGCTTGCAACTACTCACCAAATAGCTTTCTCTCAGCCTTCCCTGACTAACACCCCTGAAGAAAATCTTATGGTGTGCCTGCGTGGTTTAGTAGCGCTTGAGCTAATTCAGAGACATTTGTGTATCTGTTTCCACGTTTTGAAAGGCTCAAGCCCAAAACTTAATGAAAAGGTAGAGCCTCCAGCAGTAAGTGCAGTCCGGAATGTAATAATGCAAGTGAGCAAACTCCAGAAAGAATTCCAGTTGCTAGCAGCATCTAAAACAGACAGTTCCCACTCAGCGCTACACCCCCACCCCTCACTGAAATGGAAAAACTGGCCAGACCAGGATTCTGACCTCCTCCCAGTTCTTCCTTTTGTCCTCTCCCAGGCTGAAGTAAGCCCAAATAAATGTAATCACTGGCTCCCTCTCAGAATTTGGAAGGGATTGGAACCAGGAGTGGAAAAGCCACCTTAAGGAGACTTGAGTTCAAGTCCCCGCAGCCCCCTTCCCTTTTCGTTGTGCAGTCTTAACTTTATGTGTGTGTGTGAACCTGAAGCCCAATTCCCTTTTGAAATTAGATGTAAAAAGCCAACTTGGCTTCATATAATCGTTTAGGGTTTTTGTTATTTCTTGTCAGTTCTATTCTTTAACTTTCTTAGGCGGGCCCCACAGTTGGGACCCTTGGGGGAAACACGGCAACCAAAGCCAAATAGGACCACCACCGAAAGCGATTCTTAATTGGATTTTAAGCCGCATGTTCGGAAAAAAATTGCACAGGCAAAAGAGAGTTGCCTTGTGGCAAGTGTTGGGAAGGCTATAGCCCAGAAGTGAATGCATTTCCAATATTGGAGACACACCAATAAAGGTGATCTCTGTATTTGAAAACATTTCACCCGCCGTGCTGGTGAAGATCCCGCATCTACGTAGATTCGGGGTCTCACCTGCCAGACCCACGCTTTCGCATGATGGCCGGCTTTGGCTTTGAGGGCCGTGCCTCCCCTGAAGGAAACCCCCGTCCAGCCCGTCAACCCCCTCTTTTACTAATGTTCATATTCGTCATGGTGAGTTGCTATACGGCGCCACCACTTAGTACGCTTTATTGCAAAAGTAAAAGACCCGCCAGTATTTTGTAAATATGTTACCTCTGGAATGTGTTATTGAGGTGCGTTCGCTACGCACAAGGGGCAGCGTGCCTCATTTACATAGCCAGGATCCCCCGCGCCAAGATGACCCCCGAACAACCCAGACCCAGCGGCGCCGAAAGATTTTCGCCGCCTCCGCCGCTTTTCGATAAACGCCGCCGAGCACCCTCGGCTCCACTTCGGCCCTTTCCGCCAGCAGCCGCCCGCCCCACGTAATCTTTTCCCTTGCCCGTACCGTATAAGGGAAAAGAAGGGGGGGAGACATATTGAAGTTTTAATGAAGCCATGCCAGGCCTTCCAAGTGAGGGCAACCCGAAAGTACCCCACACCCATATGCTTCTTGCTCAGTGTATTTTTCTTTTTGGTGCTCAGTGTATTTTTCTTTTTGCCTTTCTTTTTGCCCGATGTATCTTTTTTTTTTTAACCAGAAAACGGGGCCTCCCGAGGGAGTCCCTCCAAAAATTGGTTGTCCTGCAAATATATGACGAGGGCCTATTCTAGGAAAATTAAAGCGAGGGCCCCCGTCTGCAGCAACCCTTATAGTTGCCGGAAACCGCTCTCTAGTTTTTTCCTGTTAAAACGGCAAGGCCAGGCCGAGTCGGACCGATAGCTCTCAGCCCGCAAAATAAAAATAGCCCGCCGCCAAGCAAGGGGCACCTGAAGGCCACATAGTCTAGGCACCCAGGGACCCCTGGGGCGAGTTTGCATAATCCCGCCTAACGTACAGCCGACCCTTGCCTGACGCAAAGACGTTTCCCCTCTGAAATATACACGCTTTAGAAAGAAGCCTCCGCACAGGAGTTCCCCAGAGCAACAAGCTGGAAGGCTCGCTTAATGCTCCGGGACTTCTCGTTCGAGTCCCGCCTAATAAACAGTGCTGGCAGAAAAACGCTCTCCCTTTTCTTTTTCCCCTACTTCTCTTCATTTATTTTGCTGCAAGAAACTCAGGGAACCTGTACTTATATCCGCAGGTCTCCCCAGGATATTTTCACCACAAAAGGAAAGGAAGGCCGGGAGATGAGGCACCTGGCTACTCTGTGTTTGCTCGTGCTAGCAGGCACCCTAATAGAGGGACGCCCGTCCAAATTAATGCCCTACCCCCACTGGAGACGTATCAATACACTAGCAAGAAATGAAATGATGGTCTGCAAGGTTGTGCAGCAGATTAATATGACCACCCCTACGGATCGCACAAACTTCCGCAGCTGTGAAGAGCAGTGGATCCGACCCCCTGAGCTTGTTATTTTATGTGTGGGAGTGAAAACCATGTCCCAAGAATTAGTATGTTACTCGCCTACTGATACAGTTTCACCACTTGCTCCGATTCCATGTATGTTCCTCCCCCGTATCAGGCCAGCCCCCACCGCAGTCCCGGTGGTAGACAAATATACCACCCCTGCCAATGTCGAAACCTCGCCCTTTGTCACTGAGGATTTCGGACCATACTGTGAAGTTATTTTAGTGTCGGCCGCAGTATGGAAGGCAGGAGACCCCTTTAGAATGACCATCCTACTAGGCACCACTACCACTGAGTCTGCATCAGTCATTATCACGCCCCCTTCAGGCGCAGTTCTCTCCTTTGCTATAGAACGCTGGGAGAACCTGACCTGGATTGTAAAGGAGGAAGACCTAGCCAAACATGGCCCACCCGATTGGATTCTGGTTCAACAGACGCCCGAATGCCAAACCAAGCCCCTAGTAGAGAAATTTCACCGGCTTGGGCTGCTCTTTGTAAATTTGACTCATGAACCAGGCAATTACTCCCTGCTGATCCGGACCCAGGAGACCCACACCATCCAAATTGACCCTTTGATTGCTAGCAATGAACAATTAAGCCAAGGCGGCACGCATATAGTGGGCTCCCATGTTTTGAAGACTGACATTCGAGAGAGAGTTCTAGTCCGCCCGCAAATGTCTTTAAAAGAGATCCGCATAGACTTAGCTGAACTAAATGTAACCCAGAGGCTGCCGCAGTGCGCTCCCTATCTGGAGGCCGGTAGCAAGGGTTGGAATGCATGGCTACAACTGTGGATCGATCCCTCCCCCTCTCTCTCGCGTGCCAGACGAAGCATTGCCGACTGGACTGCTCCTGCAGCCGGAGGCTTAGCAATCATGGATTCGGTAAATATTGAGACTCTCGCTAATAAGTTTGCCCATGTCACGACTAGCATCTCCGACTTAGGTAAACCGGTGGTGCAGTCCCTAAATTCCATTTCAAATGGGCAACACGAGATCAGCTCCATTTTAGTTAACTGGGAGAGTCAAATTGAAAGAGATTTTTCTCTGCTGCTCAAAGGAACACAGTCTTTTGAACGCAACGTGTCAATAGCCATGGCATGTATGCAAGCCCAACAATTAAATCAGGCTGTGGCCATGGGGCTAATTCGGCAAGCCACAGACGGGCACTTGCCCCTGGAAATTAAAAGATTGATTATGCCCAAATTGTCACCTATAGAACTGGAGCTTGAATCCTGGTGGTCTCTCGTAAATTCCTCATTCTCACCGACCACCCAGGAGCTTAAATTATTTTTATTGACGGCCAGTGCGCACGAGTCATTCCACGTGTATCCAGTCGTGCCTCTGGGACTCCAAGTCAGCGATACCGAAGTCCTCTACGCCCGCCACCCCGACCATTGGGCCCGCTTCACCCCGACCGGATGGCAGCTCGTCAGCCTCCAAGGGTGCCAGCATCGAGACCAGACCGGCTTCATTTGCCAAGACCAAGCCTTCGCACCGCACCACCCCTGTGTAGCCCCGCAAGTCGACGCCCTCAATGAGTGCCCTTTCGAGGTCGTCCAGGAGAACAGCTCCGCTGTGGTCTACCTTGGGAAAGGATGTGCCTGCATGCGAACGGCCTGCGACTTTGTGATCCTGAACTCGTTCCAGCTCAAGCCCGTGATCCCGGGAGTCAACCGCTGCTTTTGCAACCTGTCTTCGGTGGCGGCCTGCGACTTCACCTACACGGTACCGGTCTGGACCCAAGAAGAGATCCTGGTGGCACCCTCCATCTATCGACATGTGAAGCCCATCTCCCTCGGCATCGGTCTGGAGCTAATCCATGAGCTCCTGGCCCACCCGCAGCTCCACCGCACCCTCCAGAGCATCCAGAGGGACGGGGATACTACTGCTTTGGTTGTGTCCCACAACGGAAAGGAGATTTTGGATCTTGTCCAGCGGATCAAGACCACCGGCGAGCATTCGTGGTGGGAGACCCTCTTTGGCTGGAGCCCCACTGCCACTGGAATTTACAATTTGGCTTTGCACCCGATCGTCGTCATTTTGGCTTTTCAAGCCTTACTGTGTGCCTCACTGCTTTATTTGGGCTGTTGGAGCCGCCGACAGCTCCAGCAACTCCAACTGTCCTACCGTTTGGATCATTACAACCCCGACCTCCTTCTGCCTTAATGGTTATTCTTGGCGCCCCATTTGTTTTATTTATCCCTTGCTTGTTTCATCAGTTATGAACTATGCTTGTATTTTACTATGTGTACGGATCCTGAGCCAGCCCCATGGACGCTTTGCTGCCGGACACCGCTCCGAGGCCCTCTTGTGGACTAGGGGGGGACATATTTCTCCGCCTCCCAGCCCACGGCCAGCCCTCGAACCGCCAGCGGCACTACCTCCATGAGGACTAGAACTGTGTGTCTGAAGCCCTTCTCGCCGCCTGCCGACCCTGCCCTGCGGATTGACGCAGACAGCAAGGGGGGGTGGAAGTGTGTTTTGGAACACATGGGCCAAGTTTGCTTGTTCCTGTATATATATGCAACCCAGTCCAGCAGCTGTACTGCGGACTGAGCCGTCTGTGATCTTTGTTTGCTCTGTGATCTCATGAATTTCTTGCCATTGCTTTTATGAATTTCACTCCCATGAATTTAGCCCCGAACTAGTCCCTCCCTCTATTTACTGCAAGTGCGCCCATGATCTTCCCATGAACTGGGACCCTTTTATCACCCCCTATTAACTTTATCCCTATGAATTTGATTTTAACCTTAGGAATTGCCTTTTTAACCTGACTCCCTCCGCCGAGGTAATTCTAGCCTATTTATCATCTTATGAATTTGGTTTTAACTGAGACCCCTCCGGAATGGTCTCTTTTAAAGGTTATTTAATTACTGATTTTAAACTTTATGGATTTGGTTTTAATCTGGCCGTATGAGTTGGTCTTTTAATTGCGAAGTTTATTTTTCTGACCCCCTATGAGCCCTTCCGCCGCTTACCCTCATGAATTGTTTCTCCGCACTTGCTTTTATTGCTGCTATCTCTATAAATTGGTTTTAACTCCCTAGATCATTGCTTTTATCCTATATAGATACCTGTATTTATGTTTTTAATCACCTATGAATTGTTCCACCCTCGATGAATTGGTCTATGCCTTGCTTGCACTTTTCACTTTTATCCTGTATGAATTATGAATTATCTTCGCCTTTTAATCCTGTATTCATGAATTGGCTCATGAATTGCCTTTGCTTTTAATTCTATGCCTATGAATTAATCCATGTATATGAATTGCTCCTGGTTTTTAGTGCTTTAATCCACCGTGAATTGCGAATGAGTTACCTCCAGTTATGAATTGATCTATGTACACAAAAATATGAATTGTTGCTGCTTATATACATGAATTGCTCATTGCTGCTTATGAATTGCTATTACCTATGAATTATTGCTATTTATTCTGACGGTTGCACTTAGCACACCCCCTGGTGTGAACCCAGAGACCTGCAGCCCATTGGCTGATCTAAATTGCACTTATTCGGTTAGGTGGTTCTCCAAACTAAATTTTTGAGTGACGCCTCCCCCTCCTTCCCTTCCCACTCCTTCTTCGCTCGAAGCTCGACCACCGGACATTGCCGACCACCTCGCCTTTGAAGTCAAGTTCGGAGACCCGCGCGCCTGACGTCACGGGGTCTCCGAGGGGGGGAATTGTTGCCAAGTAGGCCCCCTCCCCTGCTTTAAAGCCTGCCATGAACTGTGTTAAAGTTTCCTGCGTTGCTGTTTCACTGCTGCACCAAAGATTGCTTTGCACGTGTGTGCTCTGATACACGTGTCAGTTTCCTGCCTGCGTGTCAATTACCTTGCTACTGCTATAGACTGTGTAGTTTACTGACTCCATGTTTGGATAACTGCACAAAGGACTCTCTTTCTGGGCAACCCTGCCCTGACCTGTATCTGGACTTCCCAGTGTGCGTTTGGACTGTGTGCCCCGTGCCTGCAGTGCCATCTACCACGGACCGTGCCTGTTCTTTGCCTTGGACTGTGTTTTAAAGTGTTGTTCCCCCTGCTTCCATGGAAGCCTGCCTCATATGGGCCCAAGCCGCTGCTAGCAGCCGGGCGCCTGCCGGGGAAACCTCCAGCGAGCCTGGCTAGGCGCTCCATGGTCAGTTCCCGCCTGTAGCCTCCCGCGGGCCGGTCCCCGAGCTTGCCCTCGCTACCGGGCAGCCTGCTATCCAGCCCCAGCTATGCCCAGCCGGCATCCATGTTCTCAGGCAGCCAGAAGACCCTGGGAAGAAGACTGCTTTGAGAAGCCATTTCGGCGAAGTGGGCACACCACGTCCGCAGCGAGAGCCCCTCGCCCCGCTCTGCATATCTTAGGAGCCGCCCCGGAGAAGGAACTAAGTGCCGACCATCCCAAGCACTTAGAGAATGCATCTCAAAGAAACCTCCGCATTCCAGAAGCTGATGACATCAGGACAAGCCTTGTCCGCTGGAACATCCTTTCAGCCCACTTGGATTTCCCCCTCCCTCTTTTGTCCCCTCTTCCTGAGGTGTCACTTATCACAATCTGATTACCAAAGTGGCCCATCCAAGCCATTCAGTAGCCCATTAGACCCTTTGTTTTAAACTGTGAGAACCACCAAGTACAGCACCGGCCCCAGGGTACGTTTTGGGGTATTTAAGCCGGCCTCTCAGACCGCATGGTGCGCGTGCCATCCTATCCAGACTTCCTTGCTGTCCGTCTGTGGTTCCAGTGCTGGCATTGGACCACTACCCTCGCTGCTGTGTCTCTGCTTCGCTCCAGGATAAGTGAGTATTCCCCCTATCATCGTTGGGAACCAGCTAATGCAAACGTCTCTGTATTTCCTACTCTGTATTTTCCTAGATCTTGTGTGTTCCTTGTATGATTGTGCAAGTTAGGCTTATGCCACACTAAATACACGTGTTTGGAACTTATTTGTTGTCTGCCTCTTTTTCACTAGAGTGTCTGGGATCGGGACCTCCGTATACATAGGTTATGATCCGCGCTTAATTTTAAAAAGTTACAGACTGCTACAGCTAATTCCCCATTATAATAAAGAGCAGTTCTGGTAACACCACTCTCCCTCTATAACCCAACTTGATGGGGGGAAACCACTGCAACAGGGTCCAGCAGAACCTATGTCATTTCCTGCGGCTATGCTTTCAGTTCAGGCACAAAAAGCTGGACTGGGCACTGCCAAGGCACTGGACAGTGGTATTTCTGGAGCAGTGTTGCAGAGGTTTCCCCCCACCCCCACACCAGCCTCAGCATTTTCCTGGAAACAGCTGCGAGAGATCATCATTGGCTGGTGCCCATCCACAACTCTTCCAGCATCCCCCGCCCCAGCAAACCAAACATTAACATTACAATAATTTTTTTTTGTTTTTTTTTAAAAAAAACATGAACAGTCCATCAACTTTGAAAAAACATAATAACAACATTGGGGGGGGGGTTAAAACATGAACATTTCATCAACTTTGAAAAAACATAATCACAACAATTTTTTTTTAAACATGAACATTTCATCAACTTTGAAAAAACATAATCACAACATTTTTTTGTTTTTTTTTTAACATGAACATTACATCAACTTTGAAAAAACATAATCACATTTTTTTTGTTTTTTTTTTTACAAAGATTTCAACGGTGAAAAACATTTTAAACATTCACAGCAGGATCTGATATTTTACAATTCCCTAATCCCCACCTAAGCAATCCCTATCTAACCTATTTCTCCCTCCAGTGGCAATCCATGTTTCTGGGGCATTATTTTTCTGAATAAATTTGGTCCCACGGGGTCTGTCTCAGTGCTGGGAGAGGTTTTTAATTCCCTTGGGGGGGTTCAAATTGCTGGGGGGATTCCCTTTGCCACTGGTTCCTAACCACCCTCCCTCTACTGGCCGGTTTTAACTGCGTCTACAGGGTTTTATGTAGGGGAGAGCGCGATTCCAAAGGATTGGACTCGCAGAGGATGCAGGCCACAAGCTGGGCTCACCTCAGTCACTCTGGAAGTCCAGTCCTGAGAAATCAAAGAGGCGAGAGTTGACCTTCGGGAAGGTCAACTGCTCGACTCTCCATGGGAGAAGGTGAGTGCGATGCGGGCCGACAATGTCGCCCGCATGTGAAAAGATGCGCTCGCTCTCCACGCTCGTCAGAGGGCATGAGAGCAGCCTCTGCACCTCGAGGGAGAGGTCCAGCCAGACCGACTCCTTCCTGGCCCAGTAGCTGAGCGGATCGGTGGAGAGTGACTCACAGGGCTCTGCGAGGTAGTCCCTGACCATTGCCTCCGCCGGATCCTCTCTCATTGTCCTCACGACCCCAGAGGGGATGAGGGTCCACCGGAGCATCTCCATCTCCATCGGCACTCCAGTGGTGGCCGCGGGGGGGGGCTGCACAGAGGGGGTGTCAGAGGGACCCGCACAGCAGGGCCCCTCTTGCGTCCGCCCTGTCGACAGGTGTCCCCTCGCAGCCTGCCTGCGCCTCACCCAAGAGCAGAGCCCGTCTCTGGCTTGGGTGAGGTTCCCGTCCCGCTTGGCGAAAGTGCCCTTTATGCGTGGGTCACACATGGTCACCAACATGTATGTCTCTTCCTTAGTGAGAGGAGTTAGCCTGGCAGCTATGCCAAGCTGCAGCCTTCTCACTAGTGCGCGCACCGCTGGAACAAGGTCAGCACAGGGCGCGACCCGGTCTGCAAGGGTGGCCAGATTCCTCTGGAGCGTGTGCACCAGGGGTGCACCAAGACCGAGGTCGCCGTGTCTGACGAGACCGCCACAGTGAAGTCCTTGAAGGGCTTCAGGACCTCCACTGTCTGGGTGACGGTGAGCCAATCCTCCTGGCTTAACTCACCCACCTGACTCGCACTGCGGCTCTCGGAGAGCCACGCGTGGAGTGCGGCCTGTTGCTCCACCAAGCGCTCAAGCATGGCGCAGGTGGAGTTCCAGCGAGTGCTAACGTCAGTGATCAGAGCGTGCTCTGGCACACCTGTCCTGACCTGTGTCTGGCGCAGTTCGTGCGTGACCTTCACGCTGCGCGAGAAGTGACCCATGAGCCTCCGACATTTCTGGATCAGTAACTGGAGTTCACGGGTCTGGGTATCAAGGGGTTCCTTTGAGGAGCCCAACCCCAGCGCATCTCTCACCACTAGGTGAAGCTTGTGAGCTGCACAGTAGACGCACTCTCGGCTCACTAGATGCGCTGCCGCCCTCATGTTCTTGCCACCGTCCGTCACCATGCATCCCATGGTGGCGGGTCCCTGGCCTACCCACTCTTCCAACTGTCTCCTTAAGGTGGCAGTGATGTTCTCCGCCGTGTGGGACACGTCGAGCACCTTGGCGTGAAGCAAGGCCTTGCAGTAGCCAGCCCGGCGGTCTCCCATCCGTCCCTGGCTAGCTGTGCTAGGCACCTCCCCCCGGCCCCCACCCACAACCGCCTCAGGTTCCCACCAGTGAGCAGTAAGCGAGAGGTACGCTTGCTGCACACTTGGACAGGTCCAGATGTCTGATGTGAAGTGCACAGTTCTCCCGGCAACCTGGGACAGCTGTGCCTTCACATGATCCCTGGCAGCCCTGTAAAACGAGGGCACCACCAATCTGCTCAACGTCGTGCGAGCAGGGATGGCGTACCAGGGAAAGCAATCTCGGAGCAGCCCTGAGAAGCCGAAGTCTTCTACTATGGAAAACGGTCTCCCATCCACCGCTACCATGTTGACAATGTGGCGCGTGATGCGCCGGCTCACCCTCCGGATCCCCTCTCTGGGCACACTAGTGCCCTGCATACCAAGCATCTCCGGGAGAGAGGCTTGGCGTCCCTTCCCTGCAGGTACCCTTGGGGGGAGAGCACCAGAGGAGCCTGCCTCCTTCTGGCTAGCTGGCGGCCGTGCGGCGCCAGTTGAACCCTCCTCCCAAAGAAGCACCGCCTGGTGGTGCCTCTTCATATGGTACCTCATCCCAGACGTGGAGAGATGCCGCACATCTCTGCCACGGCTGACGCGCTGCCTACAATGCAGGCACTGGGCTGCTTGGGGATCCTCCGTTGTCTGGAAGTGCTTCCAGATTTCGGAGGAAAAGGGCATCCCACGCTTCCCAGGAGAAGCACTTTCGGGACCACCCTGAGGCACCTCCTGTGAGGTGCTCTGGCCAGACACACCATGTCCCACTCTCAGCCGGGCAGGTGGGGATGGACGAGGCTGAAGGGGCAGAGATGTGGGCTCTTCCACCACAGTCTCTGCCTCTTCCTCCTGCATCCTCCCTCCCTGCACAGCCACGAGAGGCCTGCTGCTGGCCTCAGAGGAAATTGGGGTGGACCACCCCAGGGGGGGTCTCACAGGCAGTTCCTCCAACATCCTCCGGGTTCCTGGGGTGATCGTGAGGGATGGAAAAGTCACATGCCCCACATCCATCCCAGGAGACACCACATGCTGCCCCTCCTCCAGCAGCTGGCTCGCAACCACTGGAGGAGGAGGATCCTCAGCAGCAGGCCCCTGCCCAGTGCCAGCCCCTGCCTGAGACACCTGGGTTGGGGGTGGCCCTCCAGCAGCTGCCTCAGGAAAGAGAGCCTTGCGCACCCTCTTCCTGTCACCAGAAGCCAGGCTGGTGAACGGCAGCAGCGCAGGGGAGGTCCTCCTCCGCTCAGATGGGGGGGCTGCCGCAGCAGTCCCCCTCTCCCTCCCCTCCTCCCGTCTAGATTTCTCCCTAACCTTTCCCCCGGGTCCCCTCTCTGCTTTCCTCTCTGACATACTTTCCCCTCCCGAAATCTACACTAACTGATCAGAAAAGCTTGGGAAAACAAAGGTCAACTTTGTTTTCGAGACCTAAGTTACCTGCTATAAATCTGTGTTTCTAGTGGCGCTGTGACTTGGAGATGAACAATCAAGTGCCTTTTTTAAGCGACCCTATTTATGTCGGGGAACCTGTGCCTGCCAAACAGCTGAATTCCTCCGGAATTGAGCTGGCCCTAAACCCCAATAACAGGTAACACAGCCTTAGACACTCACACACTAGTATGCTCGGGCCGGCCTGGCAACACCACGGGTGCCAGAGATGGGCAGTGGAACCCTAGTTATGGGGGCACTAATGGGAAGCCTATTGACAGCTATTCCAAATTTGTATGTGTATAGAATTCAAACCTAACTCTCACTCACTAATGCTTTTCCTGCTGAGTCCCTATTTAGTTTTTTTAAAAAAACTAGGCTTGGTTTCCCTAAGGATCACGTTGAGGGCAATTAGCCACTGAATACCTACCAACTGGCCTACCTAACTAAGACACTATTTAGCAGGAACAATGTTTCTGTGGTGTGTCGGTGTGGGGTGTGGATGTGGTGGTCTGAAGATGAGCCTCCCCCCTCCCAAGCTAGCAAGAACCCACCCCTAAGCCCACCCAAATATGAACCCGGACTCGCTCACCACCACCAGTCCTGCAGTCCAGCGATGTTCAGGCAGTCTTGCAGTTGGTCCTCCTCTCCTCTGCGATGCTGTCAAGAAAGTTGGAAATGTTAACAGAGTCAATACCACACACCGCACACACAACCCCCAAAAGTCAAGACCCCAATCTACAAGTCAAGTCAAGGCCACCCCCGATGAAAGGCTAGGGCCAACCAGTGGTAAAAAAAAACACATCCACCCAGCAGAGCTTCTGGCCTGTGTAGGCCCAAAGCTGGCACACTCATTTTTTAGTCCTGGGAAACAGTAGATCAAGCCCACCCCACACTCAAACATGACAAAGGAAACATCAAAGAAAGCAAGCACGGCAATCAATGCTGACCCCCCAACCCCCAAACAATGCCCTGTTGCCCAACTAGAAAATGTCCCCCCTAGCCCAAGCCATAAAGACCAAACTAAAGCACATGCTAGCAGATTGCCACAGCAGCAGACATAAGTTCAAAAAACCATTTTTTCAACAACCCTACCAGTCCTCCTCTCCAGATGTCCAGCAGCAAAGTTGATCCTCCACGCAGAGATCTGCAGGCCGATGTCCACCAAGTGCAGTCCAGTCCAGAAGAGGTCCATGAACAGTAAACAACCTGTTTGTGAAGCATAACTGTGAGTGCCAGGCCAGCTACCAGAGGGGGTGATGACCAAAGCCGGAGCAGCAGGCCTGTGTGCGGGCCAGAGGCTGGCACACTTGTTCAAGAGCCTGGTGGGAAGCCTTGGAAGCAGGGGACCAAACACAGAAAAACAACCTCACACCATCCCAGTTTGTGAAGCATAACTGTGAGTGCCAGGCCAGCTACCAGAGGGGTGACCACCAAAGCCGTAGCAGCAGGCCTGTGTGTGGGCCAGAGGCTGGCACACTTGTTCAAGAGCCTGGTGGGAAGCCTTGGAAGCAGTGGACCAAACACAGAAAAAAAACCCACACCATTCCAGTTTATGAAGCATAACTGTGAGAGCCAGGCCAGCTACCAGAGGGGGTGTTGACCAAAGCCGGAGCAGCAGGCCTGTGTGTGGGCCAGAGGCTGGCACACTTGTTCTGAAAAACAACCTCACACCATTCCAGTTTGTGAAGCATAACTGTGAGAGCCAGCCAAAGAGAAAGGCACCAAAGACACCCAGCAGAGCTTCTGGCCTGTGTAGGCCCAAAGCTGGGACACTCATTTTTTATTCTTGTGAAACAGTAGATCAAGCCCACCCCACACTCAAGCATGAGAAATTAAACATTAAAGAAGGCAAGCACAACAACCAATGCTGAACCCCACCCCCACCCCCAAACATTGTCTGCTCAACCTGTCCCCCCAGGCCATGCCAAGACTTAACTGAAACACCTTTTTGCAGAGGCAGGCCACAGCAGCACAGTGCAGCATCAAAAAACTTACAAAAATTTTAAAAAGGCCTACCAGGTCTCCTCTCAGGATGTCCAGCACAGTTGATCCTCCAGGCAGATGTCCTCCAGGGCCGATTCCAGACGGCCCCCTGCCTCGCGAAACGTCGCGCGTCGTCGCGCGTCGTCGCGCAGAAAACGCGAAATATCGCGTTTTCTCGCGCGAGTTTTGCGCGACGTCGCGCAAAACTCGCGCGAGAAAACGCGATATTTCGCGTTTTCTGCGCAACGACGTGCGACAACGCGCGACGTTTCGCAAGGCAGGGGGCCGTCTGGAATCGGCCCAGGTGCAGTCTCTCTTCTCCTCTCTTGGTCAGCAGCAGCAACAGAAGTGTTCCAGACCAGTCTGGCCCCAAATTTAAATCCCCTGCTGCAGCCTCAGCCAAAGATTTAAATTTATTGGCTGGCAGAAGGATGCAGCAGTGGGATTGGTGACTCCTAAAGTCCCCTCCCCTGCCTTTCCCCACCCACACTCCAACAGTCACCCTCCTCCTGCTCTCCCTCCCCTACCTGTTAATTTTGGCGGGAATCTCTGCTTCCACTGCTTTGCAAATGCAAAGTGCAATGCTAGCAAGGCAAAGCAAAGGATTCCCTATCCTCCTTTGCAAGAGGGGTGGGGGGTGACAGAAGGAGTGAGTGATTCACTCCTTCTCCCCCCCTCCCCTCTTCGAAGAGCCTGTAGGAAGCCTTAGCTTCCAGCAGGATTTTGCTAGACGCTTGCTAAGGCAAACGCCTAGCAAAAACAAAATGGCGATTCTTGAATGCCGAAAGAAAGCTGAAAAAGCCGAAACGTTTTGGCTTGTTTTGTTTCGGATAACCCGAAACGTTTTGGCTTTCCCCGTAACGTTTCGGATAACCCGAAATAAGCCAAAAGACATTTCTTTCGGCTTTCTTTCGGGATTCGGAAAGCCGAAACGCACATCCCTAGTGTCAACCTACCCAATAAAAACCTTTATATAAAAAAAAGAGTTCTGATGGGGCAAAGGGAGAGATGAGATAGTGAAATAGACAGGGAATGTTTCCAGTAATTTTTGCAAACACGTTTTGCACCAAAAGAGATTAATCGTAATAGACCTTCATATCCACAAAATTTCCACCAGTTATACTGGCAAGGGATTCTGTATAAGCAAAGCAGCGGCCATTCAGCCTGCATCAGTTTACCTAAAATAATACTGATCTCTTTCAAACTTAACAATTTCTGATTGTTTGTGATGCTTTACTGATCAAATTCAGTTTACTAGCCATTTTTAATCTTGCATATGACAAAAGAATTAAACCCTTTCTCAGTACTTTCCATTTCTAGGTGTGCGATGGATTGCAGGCCAGCATTGAGCACTGAGGAGAAGAGGAGCAGCAAGGTGACAAAATACATCAGACAACCGTGATGGAGTTGAAAGAGGCCATAACTTTATTGATTTGAAAGCTCAAGGAACACTGGCACTGCATAGGGCAAGGATCCCAGCATCAGTTGACCCACCTGCCAGCCGATGACCCCCTGCCTCCTTAGATCTCTGCTGGGGGTGGGGCGGGACTATGAGACCACATTTAGAGGGATACCACATGGCAGATGCCTTTGTTTGGATCTCCTGTTACCTGAGTGTGAGGCGGGCCCAACAGCCCCCGAGTTGGACATGAACCTGTGGGAAATGGATTTGATGAAAGAGATTTTATATACCTTTTCTGTGCCTTTCAGTATTATGAACTTTTACTATTCTCAGGAGGTAAAGTAGAACTTGTAATGCAACTTGCAAGAAAATGAAACTTGAAACAAAAGACCAAAGCAGAATGTATGTAAATCACCATGCCTCACTCTCCAGAACCCTTAAGGGGATCCCCATAATAAGGTAACTGAGTTTGAAGGCCCTGTTTCCCCAAACAGATCAATACCAAGTGCCCAAACTGCTTCAAGAGCTACAAAATGGCACCTGCCAAAGTTCCAACCCAGCAAGCCGTCCTGGATGTCCTGCAAGCAAATGTCCTGTCCCCAGCTGGACAGGTACACTGGAACAAGGCTGCCCCTCCAAAGGAAACATCAGTGTGGAATCATCAAACCACCCCGAGCCTGAAAAAACTGCCGCAGAGTTTTGGCCATCTTTTTCCTGGCTGCTTTGCTTCTGCAGCCACGCAGGCACAGCCCTCTCGTCCACCAAAGAATCCTGAAGTGCTCTTCTTGTGCAGATCCACTTGTTAATGATGGCCCTAGTCCACCAAATCACTCATCCAACTCTGTGCCAATGCATGGAGGCCAGTCTGGTGTTCACTACTGTGCCCATGGGAAGGCCCAGTTTGCACCAACCTGTACAAATAAAAAGCTAAAATCAGAGACAGCCTTGGCCCTGGTGCACCTGTGGCAATAGTAGCTGCCCCACTCCAGGCAAGCCAGCCTATTAGTTGAGGCCTGGCAAAATACTGCTGGTGGGGGAGGAATGTGATGGGTCTCCAGACCAGCACCTGGAGTCATGCAATGAACCTGCAGCATCTGGCCCCCTCTTCCTATGACTCCTGCTATGACTGTGCCCAGAGGAAGGTGAAAAACCTCCAGGAACCCCAGCCAATCTTACTTGGAGGAAAATTCCTTCCTAATCCCAAAGTGACAATTAGTGTTACCCTGGGCACATGAGAAAGGGCCATAGACCAAGATAATCCCACACAAGCCCTTCCTCTCCTGGCCTGCGTACAACTGCATGGGGTCATGGAATCACAGTTGCCCTCAGGTGGCCAACTAGCTCACAAAGATGATAGTGTTACCCAGGTGCATGTGAAAAAGAAGAGGGTCTGGAATACTCCCAGCACACACCTTCTCACCCCTCTGCCACCAGAAGCATTGTGATAGCCTGACTGACTTGTAAATGGACAGAAGTTAAAACCAGGGGGTGGGGGAGGTGTCATCATGGATGGGAAGAGGATCCACCCACCAAGGGTGGAAGGACCAGGCCACAGTGGCCCAAACTGGGCGCCAGTCCCCTCACTGACAAATGTCCCCTACCTCACTGGTCAGTCTAGGACCACCAACAGACTCAGATGGCCCAGGAGGCCTGCAGTACAATGGCAGTGACCTACAGAGTGCTCTCATGGGGGGTGGGGTGTCTGGGATTGAGCATGGATGATTCCACACCCTATGTCAATATCCTACCTGGGGTAACTCCTGTCAGGTTCAGAATGCTTTCTTCTATGTTATAACCAAAGAGACTCCATTTTAATTCTTTTAGTATTCTGAGCGCTTCTTTTACAGGTGCCAAAACATTCCCTAACAGCTATCTCACAGAAGAGGAATGTTTTGACTACAGCTTTTCCAGCCTTGGGAAACTTTCACTTTCTCAGCCTCAAGCGGCTTGTTTTGAGAACTATGGGGGGAGGTTGGGGCCTACTGGGGTTTGATAAACTGTACCTTGTTCTTTGCCTATCATTCGTAACAATACACGTGTACCAGCCAGGATATTGAATCTTGGCCAGTGGACTATAATGGTTGCCTTTTTCAGTAAATCTTTTGGAAACAATGGACTCTTGTCTGATTGCAGAAGGTAGTCTGGATTACAACTATTATTTAGCCACAGATCTGACATTTTGTTACGAATCATATCTGTTCCAATGCCTAAGCCGGGGCAGACGGATTCCAAAGCCACTCCTGACAGGGACCCTTTGTTTGATCCTTATGCCTCCCCCTGTTCAGAAGGACTGGAACCTCAAGGACCCGTTCAAATGGGAACGGAGTCCTCCGTTACTACGCTATATACCCTCGCTCCTAGCAGAACTGATACTCGGCCCACAGCAGCAGCTGACCCACTGATATCCTTGCCGACGTCAACGCAGTGGGGTTCGAGGCCAAGGGATGCGAGGGAAAGGAGACCGAGTACGATGTTCACACAGCCCCCAATGGAAGGCCAATGGAGCTTTGGTGCGATAGCTGAGCGTCCAAGTAGTCAACCTTGGTATCAGTGGAACCGTGAGGCCGACCAGTTGGAGTGGGATCGAAGAGGTTTGGAAGGTACCCAGGCATGGGAAATGTCCCGCCGCGATATGATGAGTTGGGACTACGCGGAAGTCGCTCCGTGGATGGGACAACGCGATCCAAATGAGCAAACTTGGGTACAATTACAAAGCCGAACCATAGCAGTAGATGCCGGAATCTCGGCGGTCACAGGATTAGCGAAAGGAATCCTGGCGGGGAGATGGAGTGAAGAGCAAAGTACCAGAACCCAGGGCATGGGGGAAATAAGGCCATGGCCTGGGGCAACCGTGTCCTATGCAGAATATTTGGAGACTACGCAGGTCCCTAACGAACCTCCCCATAAATATTCAGAAGCAGAGGCCACCGTGGTGGGCCCAGGTCATGTGCAGGTATTAGAAGAGAGACTGTTTAGTATGGAAGAGAGTTTGGCCCATGCGGTTCATCTGCTCTCCATACTCGTTGTCGGAGGATCTGATGGGAACCAAGAGAGGGTTTCCGGCACACAGAGCATCAGCCAAAGTCTGACAAATTTACAGAGAATTATTCTGGGGACAGGCACCGCTCTGCGGGAACAACCGCTCCTGTTAGCAGATGATCAGCAACAGCCTGTACAGCCACCGAATCTACTGCAGGGGCCAGTAGATGAGAGACCGGACGAAAAAGAAGAAGAAGAAGAAGAAGAAGAAGAAGAAGAAGAAGAAGAAGAAGAAGAAGAAGAAGAAGAAGAAGAAGAAGAAGAGCAACCGCAAGAGCGGCCGCAAGAACCGCCTCAAGAGACCCCGATTCGGCCTGGAGGGACACCTCAGCAGCCGCGGGAGGAAGTTCCGGTGCTTCCACCACCACCAGCACAGCCGCACAGGCAGCCGATCCTCCCACCGCCACCAGCCCAGCCGCAAGGACAGCCGGTCCTCCCACTGCCACCAGCCCAGCCACAAGGACAGCCGTTCCTGCCCAGGCTTCTGGCGCCGATTCAATGGGCCCCCACTCCTTGGCCACTACCACAGCCTGGACCAAGAGGGCCACCTCCGCCAGGACAGCCTGTGCCGAGACCACAGTTGAGGCCACAAGCACCCCCGATACCGAGACTCCAAGGGTTCCCTCAACCGAGGCCCCAGCAACCTCCTGTGAAACCTCCTCTGCAGTACCGATTTGAGACCTCGGCAAGTTCCAGCTCCAGTACAATATTACCCACTGCCTGCTCCGGTCGCTAGACCTCAAGAATTGTCGATGGGGTGGGTAAAACTGGAAGCCACTTTTGACGGGGACCCCTCCAAATTAGGATTTTTCCTAGTGCAAGCTTTACAATTCTTTAATCGTTGGGGACATTTGTTCGGAGATGAAGCCAGCCAGATCGAACATTTGGGGTCTCGTTTACAAGGAAAAGCAGCAGAATGGTATGTAGCCCTTTACGAATTGGGGCCCCCCGAATTGAATTCATAGCAGGGTCTAGTAAATGCACTCCGAGCCCAATACGAAGACCCCCTAGAGGAAAGTAGAGCCAGAACAGAATTACAATCAATTAGACAAGGCAGCATGTTGGCTAGAGACTATGTTACAAAATTCCGACAGCTGGCCGCTAAATGTCCAAGGTGTGAGGAGTCCACCAAAATAATTCTGTTCAAACAGGGCATGAATCCCAGACTGTTGGACAGGGCCCTTATGCAAGATAATCCTCCCACACTCTTAGGGTGGATTCAATTAGCTTGTGAAGTTGAAAATCGTATGCAAGAAGTATGCTTGGTTGAACAGCAACAAACCACTGGGCACCGGCGCTCATCCATAATTGTGAAAGGGAGCAGGGGCACTGGATATGCAACTAGAGGAGCGAGAGATGTTAGATGGCAACAAGGATTGTGTCTACAGTGTGGCCAAGGCGGTCACTTCGTGGCACAATGTCCGTTCCGGCCTATGCAAAGAACTCCGTTCCCACCAAGGCGTCCAGCCCGTACCACTCTACCCACGCCGGCCTGCCCAACACCCGCTCCAAGAGCAACGAGAGGCAGAAGGACCTTTCGCAGAAATCCTCCCGAGAAAGGTTTAGAGCTAGAAGAAATTGTGGACTATGATTCAACAGCTCTAATCGGTGAGGAGGCCCCCGAAAGTCCTGCCTCGGGAAATGAAATGGATCTGTCGTGAAAGGACCCAAGCGGCAGATCAAAAATCAGTCAGTTCCAAATTCCGGAAAGACCTCAAGGGTCCATACTATTCATACCAGTTACGTTAATCAATCCAGAAAGGAAAACACACATCCGTGTGCAAGCACTCATCGACTCAGGGTGCTCTAGAGACATTATTGCAACAGCTTTAGTAAATGGATTAGTACTCCCAATAAGAGATCTGGAAACTCCAGTCACTTTTGAACAAATGGATGGCACCAATATGAATCCAGTCACTACTGAAACGGTACCTGTCATCACAGGTATGGGACAACATTGGGAGACAAGATCGTTCGTAATTAGCACTACAGCCAAATACCCGTTAATTTTGGGAAGCAGATGGTTGTGGGATCACAACCCAGATATAGACTGGACAGTCGGAAGCATTACCTTTAAACATGATAAATGTAAAAATCATCGTTGGGACCAGAATTGGGGTAACAACCCTACCCTCATTGAGCAAGCCCTGTTAACTCAGGAGGAACTTAACCAAATACCTAAACAGTACAGAGCCTATGTCCAAGCCTTCACCGAAGAAGAAGCCAACTCCTTACCTCCCCACCGGAGGACGGACTGTGCCGTGGAAATTTTACCGGGTTCATCTTTACCCAAGGGCAGACTGTATCCCATGAGCCGAAATGAGTGGGAGGAGCTCCGCAAGTTCATTGACACTAATCTACAAAGAGGGTTCATCCGACCCGCAAATAGCCCACATGCTGCTCCAGTGCTATTTGTCAAAAAAAAAAAAAGGATGGGGGATTAAGACTGTGCACGGACTTTAGAGGACTTAATGCAGTCTCCTCCAGCAACGCCTATCCCATACCACTCATCAGAGATCTACTCAACATCGTGGCACAAGGTAAGATCTTTACAAAATTGGATTTAAAAGATGCTTACTTTCACGTTCGTATAAGGGAAGGCGATGAATGGAAAACCGCGTTCAATACGCCCCTCGGCCAGTACGAATACTTAGTTATGCCTTTTGGCCTGGCCGGGGCACCTTCTGTTTTCATGTCCATGATCAATGAAGTATTGCATGAATTTTTATATAAGGGAGTAGTTGTATATCTGGATGATGTCCTAATTTACTCAGAATCTGAAGAGGAGCATATAGATCTTGTGAAAAAAGTCTTAACTACCCTGATGTGTAACAAACTGCCTATTAAACTGTCCAAATGTGAATTTCATAAGACAGAACTCACTTATTTGGGACATTACATCTCCAACGATGGCTTGAAAATGGACCCGAGCAAAGTGCAGGCTGTCCATGAATGGCAAACGCCCAGTACTCGTAAAGAACTACAATCTTTCCTAGGGTTTGCCAACTTTTATAGAGAATTTATAGCTAACTTTGCTCAAATAACTCTTCCTCTTACTGAACTGCTAAAAACCAAAGACAAACGGGAGCAAGCTAAAAAACCAAATGCTAAATTAACTTGGACACTGCAGTGCCAATCAGCGTTTGATCAACTCAAAAAGCAATTTATTTCTGAACCAGTGCTGCAACATCGGGACGAAAATTGCCCATTTATCGTACAGGTGGACGCCAGCGATACTGCGATAGGGGGCGTCCTCTTGCAGCGTGGGGAGGATGGTGTGCTTAAACCCTGCGCCATCCTGTCCCGAAAAGTTTCTGAACCTGAAAGAAATTGGAACGTTTGGGAGAAGGAGGCTTTTGCTGTAAAAGCAGCGCTCTCCACCTGGAGACATTGGTTAGAAGGAGCCCATCATCCGTTTGAAGTCTGGATGGATCACAAAAATTTAGAAGCCTTACGCAGCCCTAGAAGGTTAAATGCCAAGCAGCTTAGATGGGCAGAATACTTTTCTAAATTCAATTTCACTTTGAACTTCTTGCCAGGCAAAACTAACTTTCTTGCCGATGCCCTATCGCGCATGCCTCAGCATAAAAGCAAAAGGGAGGAGACAATAGATACTGTCTTTTCGCCTACGCAATTGGGAGGAGTGGTCACAACGCACAGCCGCGCAGCCCAGTCTCCTCAACCAGATCAAGGGTAGAGACTTAAGCTGAAATCTGAAGTGGAAAAGGAAGGGGAGAAAGTACCCAGGGAAAAATTGCAACAATCCGAGCAAGGAGAGTGGCTATGGGGGGATCGATTCTATGTACCCAACAGCTTAAGAAAAGAAGTGTTACAACGTTGTCACGACGCCCCCACGGCTGGCCACTACGGGTACTTAAAAACACTCCATCTAGTGCAACGACAATTTTGATGGCCAGGCATGCGCAAGGACATTTCACAATATATAGCGTCATGCCCCATTTGTCTCAGTACCAAGTCACACAAAGGCAAGCCACCCGGACTTTTGCAACCTTTAGAAACACCAAGCAGGCCATGGGAAATCATATCCATGGATTTTATCACAGACCTTCCCCCCTCCAAGGGCCACACTTGCATTTTGGTCGTAATGGATTTGTTCTCCAAACAAGCTCATTTCATCCCCTGCACCACTATACCTTCGGCCCGAAAACTAGCAGATATCTTCTTAAAACACATTGTTAAACTGCATTCTTTTCCGTCAAAGGTGATTTCAGACCGCGGCGGACAATTCATTGCCAACTTCTGGCGGGAGCTTCTACAGCTTATGGGAATTGAGCAAGGTTTAAGTTCCAGCCATCATCCTCAAACTGACGGACAATCCGAAAAAACTAATCAAATATTAGAACAATTCCTCCGCTGTTATATCAACTTTCAACAAGACAACTGGATTGATTTACTACCCCTAGCAGAATTCTCGTACAATAACAGCATGCATGCCTCCACAGGAGAAACCCCCTTCAAAGTGGTATATGGCTTCCACTTTAAGCCCTTCCCGTTTGAAGCACTTCCCCCTCCTACTTCAGCCTCCAGAGATGTTTCGGAATGGTGGGGGGAAGCAGCTCAGCAAT
Source organism: Eublepharis macularius (assembly GCF_028583425.1). Classification (NCBI taxonomy): domain Eukaryota; kingdom Metazoa; phylum Chordata; class Lepidosauria; order Squamata; family Eublepharidae; genus Eublepharis; species Eublepharis macularius. The sequence goes on along the minus strand of NC_072794.1, from coordinate 83,354,448 downwards.
GGACTATAATTAAAAAACATCTCGACAAAGCCAAACAGGATTACAAAAAGTACGAAGTCGACAAACCACTTAAGCCCTCATAATTGCACTTAAGTTTATTTGTTATATTCCACTCTTAAACATTTCATCTGCCATTGCTGTCTGCAGCAGTATTGTGTCTTTTAGAGGAGACTGATGTAAGCCACTTTGGCTCCCCATTGGGGAAAAAGCTGGGGTATTAAATTAAGCAAATAAATAAATTTTGATTTCCGCTGGTATCTATTGAACCTAAAGGACTGCTCTGACAACTGGATGGTACTTTCACAATGGGTGCTATCAAAGCAGAATTTGAATCGCCCATGTCTTTGTGCTACACCATCTTGGGCTGCCATGCCACCAGTGGGTGTGGTGGATTTCCTGCCCTAAGATCACATTGTCTGCCACTGTTTGGAATGGTAACTGGGGATTTTTTTTAAAAAAGTGCCATCACCAGCTTGATGTCACTTCCTGAGAAACCCAGTTTGACAAAGGTGATGCCCCAGAAAAGGTATGTGTGTGTGGTGTTCTTTAATAGTGCTAGTACACTTCACTCCTGCTGCAGCTACACCAAAAAAATCTTATCTGTAAATCGTTGTTATGAGGGAGGGGGAACTTTCTTTGGCATAGCCTTTTATTCATATTTTGAATAGTTACTGCCTTGTTCTGCATTATATACCGTACAAACTTAGCTTTTTGATGTAACTGTTTAGATAAAAAAGTGTTCTTCACACCTTCAATGAATTAACTTTAAGGGTAGCTCAGCTAGGTTCCTTAAACAATCTGCTAAGAGTAAACAGCTTACTGACAAGTAAACCTCCTAAATTGTGTATCAGTCTTCTGATTAATAATGCATAAGAACTATTTACAGTTCAGAAAAGCAAATATTCACTTCCTTAATTAACTGGCATTAAATGGATCTGACTCACAGTGGAATTTTCTTCCACACCCAAAACTCTTTAGAAAACCACACCATAAAGATTTTACCTTCCACTTATTGCTTCACTCAGCTTATTTCCTCCTGGAGTTTCACAAAGTTTATTGAATGAGTCTCCCCTGGCACTGAAATCGGTGGCTAGTTTCAAGGCAGGCAGGTTTGCAGTGCAGTATTATTATGCAGGAATGCAAACCATCCTAATTTCTCCATATCAAACCCTGAATATTTTAGGGAAAATATGAGCAGAAGATCTTTATATATACAGCAGCTTTAGCTTTAGGGTTTTCTGTATTTTTTACAAGCAAGTTCACCTTGATATTCCAGGGTGCAACTCTACTAGCACACGCAACATTATAGGGTTGCCAGGCCTGGCCTGGCGATCAGCAGGAGACTGGGGGAGGCAGGGATATGAGCGGTGACCATTGGACAATGGTGTATTGTCACTTCTGGGGAAACTTGGAAATGACATCTCTTCCTTGTTTCTCTGGAAGTGATGTCATATTGTTTTATTTTTCTACTACCACTGCTCTGAGCAGTAATGGTAAATGCCAGCTAGGAGTAGCATTCATCCCCAGCGAGGGCTGGTAAGCCTGAACAATAACATAATTTCAACCATGACATGTATTTAGCTGTTTTTTAAGGGGATATTCAATGGCATTGGCTGTCATACTTTTGCTGTTTTAAGTTTTGTATTCTTATTGCAATTCTTGGTCTTCAGAGATACCATAAGTAGAGATGGGCACATAGAGCATTATGAATGCAAAAAAGCCCGCGAACAGCCTGTTCGGCTGTTCACGAACAAGCTGTTCGTGAGGCCCCATTCTAAACGAACAGGTGGTCATTGCAAGCCTCATTCGTTGCTGTTTGTTGCTGTTCATCAAGCCAGACAGTCTGGCACCAGCAATCAATTCCCATGGCAACTCAGACAGGGACTGTCTGAACTCTGTCTGAACTCCTGCTCATTGTTCATGGATGGCAATGAACAACGAACACCATGTTCTTTTTTTTCCCTGTTCATGCCCATGTCTAGCCATAAGACTATCTCATATGCATTTGGATCATATGCACTGAGAAAGAGAGAAAAGAAATGCCTGCCATTAATTCATCAGGCAAGATTTAGGATCTTTCTGCATGTCTAATATATAAGAAATCTCTTCTTTATTTTAAAAGAGTTTATGCCATCCCAATATTAGAAACTTATAGAGTAGAAAATTATCTTTACTCAAAGACAGATGGAAATACTTTGACCATGAAAAACGCCATAAAAGGATTAAACCACAACATTACTCTGTTCCTCTAAGCATGTCTCTACTATAAATGTAAATTACTTTGAAAGTGGTCTGATCGTTGTGACCCACCACCCAGAAGCTTGGGAATTATAGTTTTGTCAATGAGAGTGCCAGGAATTCTTATTTGGGGGCATGACCTTGTGACATTTGGATTCAACAGTTCCAGAAGGAACAGAGGCACGTGCCACAGAGTCCCTCCTTTTGCCCACCCTCAGCATCAGCTGCTGTGAGCCCTTTATTTTTATCTCTTTCACACTTGGCTAAAGAATGCTGTTCCTTTAATTTGAATCTGTAGTATCCTCCCTAGGTTTGGAGCCTGCTTCCTGGCTGCACCTCATTTAGGAAGCAGCTCTGCCTGGCATTGCCCTCTGCTGACCGATCCTTTCTATCTTTCTTTTCCTTGAGAGCTGCCTCTGCTCTTTCCTTTAAAAAGCTGCCTGCAAATAAGTCTTGCCCTGCTCCACCCCACCCCGATCTGCCCTTGGCAACATTCATTTCTTAGAGTCTATCCTCTTCTCACCCAGCTGGGCATGCCTTTTTATCAGGTTCCAGCCTGGGGAAGGAGAGGCTGCCTCACCAGCTGTAGTCCTGTCCCACCTGCTGTAGCCTCACTCCATCCCTGGCCTGGCTGCTTTTAAACTCAGCTGGGCTGGTGGCTGTACACGGTTGATGTGTAGTTCTCTTTTCTCATGCACCTTGTCTGGGAGCCTTAACTTAGGGATGCAGGTCCCCCTACCCTTCAGGCAGAAGGGCAGGGAACCTGGCGCTTACATTTTTGACATTCCCAGGTGTCCTCCCAGGGTGGTATGATGATATCACCTCTGGGAAGTGATGTCATTGGGCAGGCATGGGAGCGCACACTTCTCAGCAGGCCAATTTGGGCCCCAAATGGGACTGATTCAGCCATTTAGAGCCCAGGGCAGCATTTCCCTACCTTTCCTCCCCAACTTGACTTCACACATTGCAGTAAAGCAAGAATATATGGAGTTCATTTTTCTCTTTCAGTCTTTTCAATGTAAAGCATAAACATTGGTGTATGTTTCCATTAATATTTCCAAACACCAAAATGGCAAACACTGGACAATTCTGAATCTAAAGTTTCCAGAAAGGAAATTAATATCAGATTTCAAATCTGTGAAATTTGACTAATTTGCATTTCTGACAAATGTTTTAATTAGCTATATCAAGCACAGGTAAGCTTGAGCTTATTGGGTTTTGTTTTAGTTATAATCAGGGGTTATTTCGTAGAAAAAGAACGGCAGGAACTCATTAGCATAACTCATTAGCATATCTCATTAGCATATGCCACACCCTCTGACATCACCAGAAGTGTGTCAGAAGGCAACACCCACCCCTCAGGCCCCTTTCCCCAAAAATCTCCAGGTATTTCCTGAAAATAAAGCAGAATGAATTTAAAGCAGCTTACCCTCCTTTAGAGAGCCAGCCCCAGTAGCCTGGCTTGCACTCACTCACTCACTCACTGACTCACTCACTCACTCACTCACTCACTCGTCACGAATTAAAATAAAGCAGCAGAATTAATTCAAAGCAGCTTACCCTCCTCCGCTGAGCCCTCACCACTTGCAGTCCGGGAGGATGGGCCACACGGCCGCCCCCCTCCCAGGTACCTAACAGGGAATCCAGGAGGTGGTGATGGGGTGGTGGTGGTGCTGCAGTTGCTGCCGCCTCTGCTGCTGCCTGCTGCTAAAGACTAGAGATGGGCACGAACAGCAATACGAACTAAAAAAAGCCACAAACAGCCCAATCAGCTGTTTGCCAACCAGCTGTTCATGAGGCCCCATTCTAAACAAACAGGTGGTTGCAAGCCTCGTTCATTGCTGTTCGTCAAGCCAGACAATCTGGTACCTGCAATCAATTCCCTTGGCAACCAGAGGCAAGAACTGCCTGAACTCTGTCTGAACTCCTGCTGTTGCCCTGGAAACCCCAATCTAAACCCAATTTAGCTTGATAGGCAGGTCTTCCTTTCAAGTGTGGAGCTCCAAATTTGTTACAAGGAAGCAAAGAGCAGGAGGGATGGGGGCTCCCAGCTCTGGTTTTGCAGACAGTGAGGGAGAGACAGTTGCTGTTGGCATTTTGGGAGAGAGGCAGGGAGAGTGCACTGGAGCTTGAATTTTCTTTGTGTGTGGTGTGGTAGGGATCTACCCCTTCAGGTTCCAGGGCTGCTGCCAGGCTCTGGGGCCAAGCTATTATTTATTATTGGTACATTTCCTGCTGCCTGCTCAGGTAGGGTTTCTGGGAGTGGTGTGGTAGGGATCTTGATGGCTGGAGGAGAGCCTGCTGGCTCCCATGAACAATGAACAACGAACATGTTTGTGAACAGGTCATGTTTGTCAATGTTCGTTGTTCATTGTTCGTGGATGGCAATGAACAACGAACACCATGTTCGGGTTTTTTTCCTATTCATGCCCATGTCTACGAAAGACAAGGGCTGCAGGGAGGCAGTGGGGAGGAAAAGGAATCATGTGGGTGGGGCCAAAACCCAGCTGACCTCTTTTCAGATATACAGGAACACCGTTCCGGCACATTCCCCCTCCAAATAAGCCCTGATTATAATATCATTTTGATTTTTAAATAATTTCTAGCAATAACTTATTCTCACAGAAAGAACTGATCCAATACAGCAGTGTTGCCTTAGAACACTTGAAGAGTCTGTCCAAGAATAGTATTAGTTCTATGTATTGTCGAAGACTTTCACGGCTGGAGAATGATGGTTGTTGTGGGTTTTCCGGGCTGTATTGCCGTGGTCTTGGCATTGTAGTTCCTGACGTTTCGCCAGCAGCTCTGGCTGGCATCTTCAGAGGTGTAGCACCAAAAGACAGAGATCTCTCAGTGTCACAGTGTGGAAAAGATGTTGGCAGGTCATTTGTATCTACTCAGGCGGGGTGGGGTTGAGCTGAGTCATCCTGTAAGAGTTTCCCAGGGTGTGGAATGCTAATGGCGGGAGGTTTCACTGTATCCTGAGGAGGTTCTTTTGCATATGGATTGGGGCTTGATGTGCTAATCTTCTCTGCAGGGCTATTGTCGAGTATAGAGTGTTTTGTTAGCCTGGTGTTTTTCAGAACTGGAAACCATGGTCTGTTCATTCTTAAGGTTTCTTCTTTCCTGTTGAAGTTTTGCTTATGCTTGTGAATTTCAATGGCTTCCACTGATACATCATTTTGTAAAAATTTTCCTTAAGTGTGGAACTCAAAGTGAATTTGAGCCCCTTTACCCCCATATTTTCTCACTGGTCCATTTGTATATTATACCCACTTTTTAAAGTCCATTTTACCTTACAGTCTTTCACAGATTCTTCTTCTGTTTCAAATTTCAACAAAAGTTTATACATTTTGGAAATAACATGTTCTTCATTTGTACAAAGCTCTTTTTCAAATCCTGTCTTATTATAGTCAAAGTCTCATAATTTTTTTATCTGATTTAAACCTTTCTAGCAATTGTGCATGGAAGAACCATTGACATTTATAGCCTTTAGCTATTATCAGGGGTCATTTCGTAGAAAAAGAGCTGCAGAAACTCATTAGCATAATTCATTAGCACAATTTATTTGCATATGCTACGTCCTTTGACAGGTGCCGGAAGTGTGTCATTAGCATAACTGATTTGCATATGCCCCACCCCCTGACATCACCCATCCTGGCTGTTTTGGACCCAATCCTGGCCATTCAGGGCCGAAATTGGGCCCAAAATGGCAAAAAGGGGCTGAAAATGGCTGAAAAGGGGCCCCAAATAGTCAGGATTCAGCTGCTGCTGAAAAGGAGAGTGATCCACCACCTGTCAGAGGCCCAATCCTGGCCATTTTGGGACCAATCCTGGCTGTTTTGGGTCTGATCCTGGCTATTTTGGGCTTGAATTGGGCCATTTTGGCCCCGATCCAGGCCAAAACGGGCCCAAAATGGCCAAAAATCAGGTGGGCGGGGTCACCTGACATGTGACCTTTTTGGAGAACTACCGGAACTGCATTCCTGTGTGTTCCCCCTCAAAATCAGCCCTGGTTATTATATGTTCCTTTGTCTTCAATTTACAGTCTCCTTGTGAGAACTTTAATAATTCTCCATACGTCAACCATCTCTGTTTAGTAGTCATTTCAGCTCTATAAAAAACTTCCTGTGTTGAAATCCAAAGCAGTGTCTTCTATGATAGTCTCAGTTTATATTTATTCTAAATTCTCAAGATGGCTCTCCTAATATAGTGATTTTTTAATTATTATTAATAATAAATTTATTACACATTAACTTAAAACATAACCATACAAAACCCAAAATATAACAATAACTATAGTCTCATGGTTGTTGTGAGTTTTCCGGGCTGTATTGCCGTGGTCTTGGCATTGTAGTTCCTGACGTTTCGCCAGCAGCTGTGGCTGGCATCTTCAGAGGTGTAGCACCAAAAGACAGAGATCTCTCAGTGTCACAGTGTGGAAAAGATGTTGGCAGGTCATTTGTATCTACTCAGGAGGGGTGGGGTTGAGCTGAGTCATCCTGTAAGAGTTTCCCAGGGTGTGGAATGCTAATGGCGGGAGGCTTTACTGTATCCTGAGGAGGTTCTTTTGCATATGGATTGGGGCTTGATGTGCTAATCTTCTCTGCAGGGCTATTGTCGAGTATAGAGTGTTTTGTTAGCCTGGTGTTTTTCAGAACTGGAAACCATGCTCTGTTCATTCTTAAGGTTTCTTCTTTCCTGTTGAAGTTTTGCTTATGCTTGTGAATTTCAATGGCTTCCCTGTGCAGTCTGACAAAGTAGTTGGAAGTGTTGTCCAGTATTTTGGTGTCCTGGAATAAGATACTGTGCCCTGTTTGAGTTAGGCTATGTTCAGCCACTGCTGATTTTTCAGGTTGTCCAAGTCTGCAGTGTCTTTCATGTTCTTTTATTCTTGTCTGGATGCTACGCTTTGTGGTCCCGATGTAAACTTGTCCACAGCTGCAGGGTATATGGTATACTCCTGCAGAGGTGAGGGTGTCTCTACTGTCTTTTGCTGATCGTAGCATCTGTTGTATTTTTTGGGTGGGTCTGAATACTGCTTGAAGGTTATGCTTTTTCATAAGCTTTCCCATCTGATCACCCACCCGAAAAATACAACAGATGCTACGATCAGCAAAAGACAGTAGAGACCCCCTCACCTCTGCAGGAGTATACTGTAAGAATGAACAGAAATGATAGGCTCTTGACTTTGGAACTTCATTTCTCAGAAGTATCCATTCCTTCATCCACATTAGACATCAGGCAGTGAAATACAATTTCAAGTCTGGTAGACCTAAGCCACCTCTTTCCTCTGCATCTTGTAAACTTTTGTTTTTAACTGTTGTTTTTTTCCCTTGCCATATAAATGTTGATATATCCTTTTGCCACTGTTTAAATGGTACTTCTGAAGTTAAAACAGTTATCTGGAACAAAAATAGCATCTTAGGTAAATTAAATTATTCCCAAATGTTATGTTTGGGACCAATGCTTAAAGAATTGACACTGGCACAAACTGTACGCAAGCTCCTGCCTCGCCATGCAACAATGTCAGTTCTGGAAGTGACATAATTGTCACAGGGTACAGAGGTATGACCATTTGACCAGGCTGTCTGCCAGTGGTGGGCAATTGCCAGGTGACTTTCCTCCTCCTATCAAACACCAGCACTTGGTGGGCAGATGGGCAAACTTCTAGGAGTTTGCTCATCTCCAACAGGCATCTGGCAACCCTAATTGCTGAAAACTATAGAGAAATTCCTAGAGCTACCCATAGTCACTTCTAGGTTGCTCTCTGGAAGTGACATCCCATTGACTAGAATGCAGCCTTATTTTTATTTATTTTTCTTCTGTTGCCCTCCCACCCTCCCATGCCCTTTTCTTGTTTGCTCATTTGGCCTAAACTTGTTGCTAGAAGGCTTTGTCAGCAACTAAGGTGCATTTTGATAAGTGTGTTGCCAGATTGCCTTTAATAAAATCTGAAGGTTGACAAATGAAACCATATGAAAAAAGAGTCCGACAGCAACAACAGAAGGTTAAGATAGCACAAAGCAGAGGAAAACATAATAGAAACACTATGTGAATCTTTATATTTACTTTGGTGACAGTTTAAATGTTGCTTTTAAGTGAATCTCTACTTTAGTGTGTTTTATTCTTTGTCGCTCTCTTTTTAAAATAACCTAACTTTTGAAAACCCTGATATTGATAGAAAATTTTTTATGATGCCAATCAGCAAACTTTTATCAGTGTTGCCGGATCCAAAATTAAATTATTAATTAGTAAAATTCCATCACTATCCCTTTGATGAAATTATTTTATTATGTATAACTCCCACAGTGGTGCTTTACCTCCCCTAAGAACTTACAATCAAATAGATGACTGAGCGTGCTCTCTTGTCTTTCTGCATTTTTATTCCTCCAAGGAGCTCAGAGTTGTGTACAAGTTTTCTTCCAAATTCCTTATTGGCTTCTGCTGCTAATTTTCAGGGATGTTCAGTCCTTGATCTGTTTGGATCACAATTTGTTTACAAATGGGAGCAGGAGCTTGAACCTTGTTTGATCATTTTTCAAATGTACTAAATTGGATTGAAAATTTTCCACACGTGTACCATGTCCCAGTACCATTCCCCAAATAAAGACACAGGACACCATACTTTGAGTTTAACTAGTTCATAGATTTTGAACTTGGCAGTCATAGCCCATGGGCTTAGGGCTAGAAAATGGAGTCTGCATCCAGCTAAAGTTAACCTAGCAGCAGTGACTCATTAAGCAGCAGCCAGGCCAAGGACAAGGCAGTGAGTTGTTAAGAAGCAATGAAATGCAGACCCACTCCTCCCTCAAACCCACCTGAGGCCAATTAAATTGGAGGGCCATTCTCCCAAAGGAATTCTAAGCTTCCTACCTGAATAATTTGACCCTAATGAATGACCCAGGTTTCCAAGACAATGAGAAATGGACTGCCCCATCTAGTTCCTTCCCTTAGTGACTGTACAGGAAGATTTCTGCCCTCTCTTTAATCTTGTTATTCACCCAGCCTTGGGGCTGTGTTTCTTCAAACTTTTACGCAAACCAGGAAAACTTCCCTTTTCAATATCAGTTTCCTCCCCACTTTATTCTCCACAATTAGGTTTTTCAATAACCTTAATGCAGGACAGAGTCTAGCAGGTGATTAGCCTTATCATAGACCCATCATATTCCCAGAGACAGCCGTCTATCCCTCCTGGTCTTTAGTTCACTTATCATTGCCCCACCTCATCATTGTTCCACATCTGTATTATAAGAATAGCCCACAAATCTCCAATACTTTGCAGCAGTTTTTCCAGCTATTGCCCCTGTGTGGCAAAGGTTCCTTGGAGACATGAGCTGATCTCTGACTCTACAGAATTTCCAGAAGAGGGACAGATATTGGAGGGAGGGGCATTTAACTATAATTAAGATTTTCTTGAATATTTGATGAGGGTAGGTTCTTAAGATTTTCTCCCCTCTTTCCTAGTTTTACAGGCTTTAGTAACAACAGATGGTAAAAAATTTTTAATTGCTTGCAGGACTGCAAACATTGTTCCCCCTGAGTTTTCCACAGCTTCTGCTACAAAGGAGACAAAGCACGGTTGGGGCGGTTCAGCTGTTTTCAGTTTATAACAATATGAGAATGAAGGCCAATACATTTGTTATGCATTTGCTTACCCCTATAGAGAGAAACTATAGATTTTTGCCTTTGATTGTTCTTTCTTTCTTTCTTTCTTTCTTTCTTTCTTTCTTTCTTTCTTTCTTTCTTTCTTTCTTTCTTTCTTTCCTTCTTTCTTTCTCCCCCTCCCCCCTCATGAATTTCAAGTTTCCCCCTGCCCTTTGCTACCTTTATGTTTATAAATTTAGCAGGGGGTCTTGAGAGCAAAATGGAAAGCACATGGCTCTGTTTCTTTACAACTGAAATGGAAGAAATTTAATATGGCCAAAAAATCATATTGTTTATGGAGTTATTGATTTCACTGAAGGATATCCATACCAATTCATAATTAAACTACCAAAATAAGATCTCTATTCTATCTTCTGAGATCTGAAGGACATAAAGGAGAGAATTTTACTAGGTTCTGGTGAAGTTATTTTCATTACCCAGAAACGTTTTTAGCACGTGTTTGTTTTGGTTAAACAGTCACAGTTATAATGTAGATATTACTTTGTAATATCTTATTTTGGTAATTTAATTATGAATTGGTATATATATCCTTCAGTGAAATCTATAACTCCATAAACAACATCACACCTTCCTCTGAGGAAGTGAGCTGTGATTCAGAAAAGTTCATATCCTCCACAAATTTTGTTAGTCTTATAGGTGCTACTGGACTCTTGCTCTTTTCTACTGCTACAGACAGAGTAACATGGCTACTCATTGTGGTTTTGTTTGTTTCTAAGATTTAATTTTATTATCTATGTTTTTAATTTTCTGGCTGCTATTACAGACCCCTCCCCCTTCACTCCCCCATTGTGAGGCAGATTTTCTCACCAAAATTCAGTTTGCCTACTTTTGCTAAGTAGCCCCAAATAGTGTGTTAATCTTTGTGGTTTGAAAGTCTGTTTGTCCTACCATGACTGTGTCAGATATAATTTTGGCTTTTTAGCCCAACCCAAGAACTTGATGGAGAGAAGCAGGAGCCCTCTTCCTTTTTGTTGAAAATGGCACTGGAGACTGTATCATCCAAAAAGAAATAACAACTTTAATTAACAGGCAGGAGTTGAATAAGTGTAGTCAGGGAATGAAAGTGCTGAGATAAAATTTTGTTGGTTGTGCAGAGTACACTTCGAGTAACAGGCAAAATAGTTTCTTTAAAGCTTAGTTTCTTATATTCTTGGTTCTTAGCAGTGAGAGGTATTTTACTTAATACTTTATTTATAGGAACAGTGTTTCTTCATAGAGTTTCCTATGGCAGCTCAGATTTCCTAGAATTAGTTTAAAACTGTTTTCCCTTCACAACAGACCTGGGGTCCTCCTCAGAGCCAACTCCCCTTTAGAAACTGGGCAGGAATTAGTCTTTTCCTAAGAAGCCCTTCTTCTCATGGCTTGAAAGGGAGTCTAACCTACTATCCAATCACCTTTGCCAAAACGCACTCTCAGTTCTACGGTGGCTGTGTCAAGCAGGCTTTAGCTTCTACTAACACTTATACTAAGAATTCTTCAATAGAATTCTTCAGTACAGTGCTGTTACAGTTAAGGCAAAAGTTTCCTCTTCCCTCACTCCATAGGGGAACCTGTCTGCTCTTCCCTGTCAGACTCACTCACAAATTATTTTTGAACAATCCTGTCAGAAACCAACTGTCAGCTCTTCAGCTGGGTTCTGACCAATAAGAGAAGAGGGAGCAGCCCATCATTCAACTTCTCAGTTCCAAGCAAGAATCAACTCTTTCCCTCCTAGCTCTCTGACTGCTGCACTCAGGAAATTTGCTTTCAAGTGTAGTCCATCACAGCTGCCTAGCTGCCTAGTGGTCCCTCATAAGGGTAGAAAGGTGGGGTAGAAATTTTGTCAAATAAATAAATAAGTCCACTTGAGTCATACATTCAAGTTCCTATTTAATCATGAGATCAAATGGACTTTTCCTTATATTTGAACCAAATCTCTCAGGGTCTAATGTGAGGCTAAAATGAGATTATAACCCCTTATAGGTTGTCTCAAGATCCTTACAAGATGGGTGGAATACAAGCATGACCAATAAATTGCTGCATCCAGAGCTATAAATACTATGGATTCATGATAGAATAAACAAATAGAATAGTGCTATAATAAAACATGCTGTCATCTGTATTTATACAAGAGAGTATCACAAAAAGCAGGAAAACAAAGAAAGAAAAAAAATTCGTGAACCTTACTAACCACAATGACTCACACCAACAGTAAAGCTATATTAATATCTCTATTTCATTAATATTTCTATAACCACAATTCTAGTTAACATTCACGTGATAACACACAAAGGCACCACAGCCACTTCCTGAATATACAATTCATTAATAAGAGGCTACAATTTAAAGTGCTATGTACTCAGCCCTGCTGTAAATATAGTTTTTATAAATACAATTAAAAAGATATTATTAAAGTGCAAGGTGCAAGAGCAGCGAATGTTCATTCAAGCACAAGGTGCCTCATAGAAGGTCAGTCCTAAATAATGGAAGAGCCGTTGGCAATTTTCAAGTAGGAGGCATCCAGTATAAACAAGCCATCAATCTTCAAGAAGGAGGCATCCAGTATAAACAAGCCGTCGACGGATGGACTGATTCCTAAGAAGCCGTTTCGATTCTTCTTCAAAGATGGCCAGAAGATATCAAATAAGATGAAGATGCATTTCTAATTCATTCACAGTAGTTTCATACACATCACCACTCTCCTTCATAAGCATCAGCTGTAACAGTGTGTAACACACACTTATGAAGGAGAGTGGCTTATGAAGGAGAGTGGAAACTTCACATTGGCAGTGAAGTTTCCACTGGAGTTTTCCACACACTTTATTCTGTAAGCCACTCATTTCCCTGGATTTCTCCTGCTGTGTCAGTGGAGAATTATTTGAGACTTTAAAAAAAAGTTGGGAAATGATATAATGCTAACAGTATGATAGTGCGATAGCATTAGAGAATTGCAGCAATTACTGATTTTTCTAAAATCCTGCAAAAATATCTCTGATGATATGGTGGAGAAAATGTTGGCTACAAGAGGTTGATGGAAGAAAAATGGGCCAAAGTGGGTAAGACCTTTGAAAATGTTACTCTTCCCATCCACAGGTTACAATGAAAATGTTACTCTTCCCATCCACAGGTTACAATGCCACATTGGGACTGCTCTCTTCCCAAAAATATTATAGAAATTCAGGCTTAGCAAAGAACATACTGAGAATGGAGAAAGGATGACTGGAACACAAATAGAGCATAAAGTGAAGATGCTCCAGAAAAAAAAAAAGGTTTCCAGTTTGGATGCTAAACTAAAAACAAAACAAAACAAAAATCTATGCATGGGAGTAGCCCAGTAGCGTGGTAGGAATCCCGGGCCTGAATATTCTCTTATGAACTGCATATTGTGCTATATATATCCTGACATAACATTAAGAACACAAGTCATGCCTGCACAAATGTAGTTCATAACAAAGCAACTCGTGTTATGTTTATGCATTTTAATCATTATTTTAAAAAAATAGTATTTGGATGATTAAACCCAGGTTCACGTCAGTAACTTTTATTCCCTAGCAAAAATATTTGTTTCTTTGCTGTCCACTTTCTTTCGTTTATATATTTGTGTCCCATGAACTTTATCCAACAATACTATAATTGCTGTCTAAACTAGTTGCTTACGTAGGAATTTAAGATATTTAATAATATATTTTTAGCATCAATGAAAACCTTCTTCCATTACACGCACACCTTCTCCAGTTTTGCCAAAGTTATTTCACAACTGAATTTCCCTTTCTTTGAAAAATGTTTTTTTTGGGTCAAAACAAATATTTGCTTGATGTTACTACTCAACCAAATTTCTAGAGGCTACAAAGGAGAAATGTGCATTCCCTGAAAGTCTCATAGAATCTACAAAGAAAGTAATATGTTTTGCAAAAAAGGGGGAAATGTGCTAGAGTGCTTTTTGTATGTTTTATAAATTTTAAATACATCCTAGATTTTGAATAAAGCTGTTCCCTTCAAGTTCAAGACACAAAACCACCAAATGAAAAATTAGCACATAAAATTAATGATTGCTCGAGTTGGCAGCCCTTGCTGGAAAACTGAGGTCCTCTTGGCATTCACATTTGGAACAGCATCAAAGCTTATGCTTGAATTCAGCATGAGAGCTGAAATCTAAAGAAAGATGGAGGGGGATGGGGGGAGAGGAAAATGTCTCCAGAATATCAGGTGCAAAGAAAAACTGAAGGTCCAGTAGGAAAGATCACTCACTGACTGTGTTCATAGTTCCAGTCCAATGAAGTAATTTTCAACGAATATATCTGGAAAAAATTGCCTCTAAGATTGACTAGATTCTGCTTTAGTCTTCCCACACTAACATTAAATTGGAGGTGAAAGGAAGACTTCTTAGGTGTAGAGCAAGAGTAACCCTCCAAAAATGGACATGACAATCTGAGCTTCCAGCTAAGCAGAAATGCAAGCCTTTATAAATGATCAAATTATACCAGGAAGACAGTTACTTTTGGCCAAGCATGACTTAAAAACCCAAACATGGTTATTTCTTTGAGGTGACATGTATTTTTAAGACAACCCCTTGAAGTTCATTTTTCTTGTGTATTATTTCATATCATATCCTCTTTCTACTGTGAGTCTTGTGTGCAGTTAGTTCTCCAGGATGCAAAGGACAACATTTCAGCTCTCACAAGTGAAAAACTAACTTTTACCCTTGACATTAGAAGCTCCCTTGATGTGAAACTAATAGAATCAAAGGAGGGATAATCCTGGAGTGCAGCTGCCAACAGATTCTCTCACTGAGCAGATTAGTGTACAAAGTGAAGATGAAGAGAGAGTGCAGTTGTAATTTGGGCATTAGACATACAAACAACTTAGGCAGTCTTCATCTCATTAGGAGGAGAAAAGCATATTATGTCATGGCTTTTTTAGTAGACCAGCTGCAAGCTATCATTTTAGAGGAGGGGAAAAAAAGGAAGTGATGTTGCTCTGCCTTTTATTATTAGCAGTTTAATAGCTGCAAGGAAATTGACTTGGGATGGATTTTCTCTACTGGATTTAGCTTTCAAAATAAATTAGTTTTTATGTCATACTTTTGATGATTTGTTCAAATGACCTTACAACTAATTTGTGGCAACATAACTATGCGTGGATTCTTCTGCATCATTCCAGTGACATTTTAGGCCTGTATCTAGCATGCCATTGACTCAAACATCTAAGCAATGCCCTCAGATTTAAATGCATAAGCTCCAAAGGGAAGTTGAATAGGATAGTTCCCAGTCTCTATTTGTATTTGTCAGATTTGATGCACAGTTGTACAATTTGATGCTATAAAACCTCTCTGCTGACTTGTATGTAATTGAAATCAGGCAAACTAAACGGCTTGTGTCATAACCTGGGTTGTGAAATTTCTTGTGATTTGGAGGTAGAGTTTGGGGATAGTGATATAATGCCATAGACTCCATCCTCTAAAGCAGCCATTTTCTCCAGGAAAATGCTGGAGATGCCTGCTTCATCCCCTCCCAGCTTCCCAGCTACTTTGTTTCCAAAGTGCTGTGCAAAACACTTGTTTTTTTCTCTCTTTTTCAAAGCCTGGAACATGCTCGGGGGGGAGGGAAAAGAAGCCATTTAATCCTTTCCTGGCTTTTAAAGCCAGGAGGAATGTGTAGTAACATTACAATGTTGCAATGTTACAATGTTACAACATTACAACCCTTTCTTTCTTTTGAAAAAAAGAGAGCGTGCATACCGCAAAGGAGGAAGGGAAAAACCAGCCATTTAACTCTTTCCTGGCTATTAAAGCCAGCAGGGAATAAGCAAACTCTGGCAAACGTGGGAAGCAGAACTGATATTGAAATGCTTTAAAATAGAAAAGAGTCCAGTAGCACCTTTAAGACAAACCAACTTTACTGTAGCATAAGCTTTTGAGAATCACAGTTCTCTCTGTCAGATGCATGGAGGATAAGAAGAAACCGGTCAGGTTCTTCTTACCCTCCATGCTTCTGACAAAGAGAACTGTGATTCTCAAAAGCTTATACTACAGTAAAGTTGGTTAGTCTTAAAGGTGCTACTGGAATCTTCTATTTTGCTACTACAGATTAACACGGCTAACCCCTCTGGCTCTGAAATGCTTTAAAGTCTCAGTGTGAAAAGGATGATAGGATGATAGGATGCCCCTCCCCTCAGCTGAAAAAAGCAGTGGGAGTTTGAAAGCAGCAACACTTTTCTTGCCATGCAAGAAAAGTATTGCTGCTTTCAAGCTGAAACCTTTTTTCAGCTGTTGGGGGATCCCCCTCACATCAGCTGAAAAGCAGCAGGCATTTAAAAGGGGGAAACCAGAAGGCAAACCTCTATTCTGCAGACCTTCTGCTGCCCTGAAAGGATGTTTTCATGAACCAAACAAACCAGTTCGCAAACCAGGGCAAGTTCATGAAAGTTCATGGTTCGTGGTTTGTGAAATGTGACAAACCATGAACCTCATGGTTCATATTTTTCCCAGTTTGTGCCCATCTCTCTCTTTTTTTTAATTAAATTTTTCAAAAACAATAATATCACAAAATACAACAAAATGCAACAATCCTCAATTTTTAACAGTTCGTAGAGTACAATATTGCCAATAAAATTCCACAACTAACTGAGTAATACAAACATGTTTCATTATAAATTTCCAGTTTCACAGTAAATATATCCATTAGTGGCTATTCAGTTACTAGATACTTAAATATATAAATTCAAATCTCTGGATTAATGATCGTGTAGTAAGGTAGTCTTGTAATTAAAAGGTTATTTTTTGTGAGAAAATCCAGAATAGGGTGCCATTTCTCATAAAAGTAAGTTGATTTACAAGGATCTGATGCTAGTTGCATCCTTTCCGAAATCTTTTCCATGATAAGTTGTTCCCACACCTTGGAATACCATACATCTAGATTTGGGGGAAAATGTGATTTCCACTTTAAGGCTATAGCGTTCTTGGCAGCTGCTAGAAGTGACACTATTAAATCCTAACGGTGGCGAGGTATATTCTGCTCTTTCCAAATATCAAGAAAAAATATTTCAGATTTTAAAGGTACAGTATATGTTGTTATTAAGAGAATTTGACGTAAAATTGTTTGCCAAAATTTTTCCACATACTTGCATTTCCACCAACAATGTGAGTATGAACCTTGCTCACCACAGTTTTTCCAACAGAGAGGTGTCCTATTTGGGTAAATCTGTGCCAATCTCTGAGGTGTAAAGTACCACCTCTGAACAATCTTGTAGGATTGCAATCTTATATTAATTACAGGGGATTTGATCATTTTAGATGACCAAACCTGTGTCCAATCTTCATCAGTTAGGTCAATTTCACAGTCCTGTTGCCATTTGTGTTGTAATTTTACATTCTGTAGGTCTTTAACAGACAATAGAATATCTTAGATTTTTGCTATTAAGCCTTTTCAAATATAATCTGGGGAGTCTAATAATAATTCTAATTCCATTTTAGAGTTGCTCATTATATCCTTAACCTTTTATCTGTTTAAAAGGTATGTTAATTGAAAGTAGAAAAACCAAGGTATTTCTTGATCTATTTTTTGTTCTATTTTAACTTTTTCCAGTATACCTTTCTTTGTTGCAATGTCCAGTAACCTTAGGTTTTTTATATGTCTCCAATTTTTGGAGTCTATTGTATTATATTGATGTGGAAAATTTTTATAAGCTGAAATTACTGAATATCTGGATGTTTTAGGGAATAATTTAATTTTATATCTATCCCATATTGTAAGTAAAGTTTTCAGAAATGGATTTTGAACCACTAAGGGCGGGCGGAGATCCTGTGAAAGCCAAAACACTTCTTGAATCATTCTAGAATGATGAAATGAGTTTAGAATCTCAGTCCAATCTGTCTGATCTTCATGTTGTAATATCTGAATGACATTTGATAACCTAGAAGCAATATTATAGAGTTCCAAATCCGGATATTTTAAACCACCACGTTGTGGTTGTTTCCTCAATATCCTAAAGGCAATTCTGGGTCGCTTGTATTGCCACAGGAATTTATTAAAAAGCAATTGCCACTGCTTTAAAATTTTCAAAGGGACATTAATCGGAATTGTTCTAAATAAAAAGACTAATTTGGGGAGAATAAATGATTTTATCAAATTATACCTTTCATACCATGACAAATGTAGCCTATTCCATTTGTAAAGTATATTCTTAATCTCTTTCATTTTTTGCAGATGATTAGGTTGGAGTAGCCGGGTCAAATTAGATGAGATTGATATACCTAAAGTAAGTAAGTCCGGGACCCAATGATATTTATATCATTGTTGAATAATTTTAGATACCGTATCTGATAAGTTAATCGATAATAAATTGGATTTGCTTTGATTAATCTGCAGTCCCAAGACTTGCCAAATTTTGTGAGCTCCTCATGTAGAGGTTGAAGAGATGTTCCTGGATGTGTTATATATAACAAAATATCATCTGCAAATAAACTTAACTTAAATTCTTTTTTATTAACTATTATACCTTGAATGTGGACATTTTTCCGTATTGCTTTGGCCAACGGCTCTATGGCAAGTGCAAAAAGTATTGGAGATAAAGGGCAGCCTTGACGTGTGCCCCGTTGGAGTTCAATAGAGTCTGATACCATGTCATTGATTTTGATTTTAGCCTTTGGATTGGCATATATCACTCTTATAGCCTGCATAAAATTATTACCAAAATTCATCTTAGTGAGGAGCATTTGCAAAAAAGAAATTTCTAACGAATCAAAGGCTTTTTCAATGTCTAGTGACAAAAATACCGTTTGCAATTGATGATGGTTACTAAGAGCTATAATGTTTAAAGCCTTATAGATGTTATCCGATAGGTCTCTGTTGGGTATAAAACCCACTTGGTCTGTATGTATATAATTTCCTATAAACAAACTAAGATGTTTAGCAAGGATTGACGTGAAAATTTTATAGTCTACATTCAGTAGAGATATTGGCCTATATGAGCCTGGGTTAGAGGTGTTTTTTCCCTGCTTAGGGATCATGGTTATTGTCGCTTCTGCCCAAGATGGTGGGTGCGTCCCTGTCTCAAAGACATTGTTGCAGGCAAGTAAAAGTGGGGGGGCTAGAATAGCAGCAAATTTCTTATAAAACTCTGCGGGATACCCATCTGGCCCTGATGCTTTGTTATTTTTCAAATTTTTAATAGAGGTTAATATTTCAGAGACAGTAACTGGGTTATCCATTAATTGACGATGTGCCACAGCGAGTTTTTTAATCTCTTTATGGTTTTGAATATATTCTAAAATTCTCCTTTTGTCAGGATTATTAGAGGAATACAATTTAGAATAATTTTTTTTAAATACCTGTATAATTTCCTCAGTCTTAGTATATGATTTCCCTTTTGCATCTTGTATAATTCTAATGTGTTTATTTATCTTTTTTCCTTTTACCTTCTAGGAAATATTGCGTAGCGTTCTGGGAGAGTGGTTCCAATATTTTTGTTTTTAAAAAAGAAGATTTTTTTGAATTTGCTGGGTTTCTAATGAATCTAATAATTTACGGTCATTCAAAAGTTGTCGATAAATTTTCTTGCTGCCTTTTTCTTTATGTAAACATTCTAGATTTTGAATTTTATCTTGAATATTCTGTTTCTGAGATTTTTTCAGCTTGTATAGAAATGCCGACAATGCTATTAATTGACCCCTTAATACAGCTTTTAATGCATCCCAAACCATCTGGGGGGAAATTGACTCTGTTTGATTTTCTGCAAGATATTGGTTAATATGCTGCTCTATTGTTTTGACATTGCATTCATTAAATATTAAATTTTTATTAAACATCCAATATCTC
Organism: Eublepharis macularius; assembly: GCF_028583425.1. Lineage (NCBI taxonomy): Eukaryota > Metazoa > Chordata > Lepidosauria > Squamata > Eublepharidae > Eublepharis > Eublepharis macularius. Next base: position 83,334,748 of record NC_072794.1, on the reverse strand, counting down.
TCTTTTTTATTTTCTGACTCTATTGCTAAGACACATTTAACCCATGCATGGTCTGAATATTCTATATTACCAATTGTAGCTTGTTGAGGGTGATCAATCAGATTATCAGATACTAGAACATAATCAATCCTTGTATATATATTGTGGCGTGGTGAAAAATATGTAAAGTCCTTATCTTTTCTATTTTTCTCTCTCCAAATGTCTGTCAAATGAAACTGTTTAAACAGTGCAGGCAATTCAGTGTCATATTTAGATTTCTTAACTTTTTTGCTGCTACTAAAGTAGGATTTGTCCAAGTTATAATTTGCTATGTAGTTCAAGTCACCTCCAATTACTACAGAGCCTTCCTGGAATTTTTGAAGCTTTTGCACCACTTCTTCTATGAAAGCCAATTTATTATAATTGGGCGCATATACAGAAGCTAAAGTATATGTATGACAATTAAGTTGCCCTTTAATAAACAAATATCTTCCCCTTGGGTCTCTTAGTATAGCTTTTGGTGAGAACTGAACCTTTTTTGATAAGATCGCCACTCTTCTAGATTTAGAAGATCCCTTGGCATGAAATTGGTACAACATCCATGATGCTTTAAGTTCTGCTTCTTGTATTGCATGGAGGTGCGTCTCTTGTAATATTGCAATATCTATGTTAAGTTTTGCTAGATTAGACATAACTCTTTTTCGTTTGATTACATTGTTAAGACCACGTACGTTTTGAGAGAGTATGTTCAAACTTGCTTGTAATGCCATTGTGGCCTAACACAGATATATAAAAATAAAATTTAGTAAAGTTGTCTTATATGTATCTATCAATTTTCCAGTATATATAATCAATCAACCTTTTAACTTTTTCTTTTCTAATATATTCTAATAAACAATTTTTATTTAAGTTTTAATCAATTTTAATTGCCAATACTAGTCTTACAACAGTATATATATAGCATTAATCCAAATCTATAGATATGTATATTAGCAATATGTACTAACCAACTATCACTTCACAACTTATGTAAATGACTAATAAATACTAAATCTCTAAAATAACACTCTATCAACTTTTTAACAATTTCCTAAATTAACTCTAATATATTTACTGTATAATAAAACTTTAAAAATAGATTTATAGCTTTTAAATCCTTATAAAATTCTTATTGATTTAACTATTAAATTTTAAACTACCAATGAGTTCTACTAATGTCTAAATAATTAACTGTTCTGAAGCTATATTTTCTAATAAACTACATAAAAGAATAATCGCTAAACAGTCCTTAGTAGCCCAGAGTTAACTTCTTCACTTGGGCTACTGTAAATTACGCTACAAAGGACCGTCTCAATCTGGGGCTGTTTGGAAGGCTTAAACACCTCAACCCCACCCTCCTGCCCCCAGGATTTAGTAACACAAGCATACAGTCACGTTCCATATATACGATGTTGTCATCATTTTGCTTTCCATCTGCATAGCTTCTATGCATTCTGCTTCAATTACAGACTGGAATTTTACTGTTCTTTTGTGGAGTTATGGGCATGCTTCGCTTCCTGCTCTGAGAGGTAGAGTCTACGTCCATGGGAGATGATATGCCCATTTTTTGCAGGATATTAAAGCCCGTGTCTAAATCACATGCATATGTTTTTCCATTAGAATGAATTCATATTGTGCTATGATTTATCCACCGGTATTCTATTTTCACTCTTTGTAGCTCTTCAGTTATCTGTTTAAATTGCCTCCATTTTTCCAAGATCTCTTTAGGTATATCTGTAAATACAGCTATCAGTGTTTCTTTATATTTAAGAAATTTCTGCTTTCGGGCCACTTCTAGGACTCTCTTCCTTACTTTCCAATCAGAAAAGACTGCTATAATGTCCCTCGGCCCTTTTTGCTTATCAGAACTGATAGGACCGATCCTATATGCCTTGGTTATTATCGGAGCACCAGTTTCTAGTTGCAATAATTCCATCAACCAAACTGACAGAAGGTTGGGGAGGTCTTCTTTAGCCATCATAGTCTCATCCATTCCTCTGAATTTCAAATTATGACTACACACTTGAAGTTCCAGATTTAAAATTCTAGTTTGCACACGATCATTTTCTGTTTGCAACACTCACATGTCATCTTGCATTGCTGTATTGAGCTCTACCACATTATCCATTTTTTAAATTATTTTGCTCATGTTTACCCTTCATATTAGATAGATTGGAATGTGATTGAGGGTATTCTAAAGGGCTTTGGGTGAGGTTGAGACGGAGCCCACTCTCTAGGCGTCCATCTCGCCCAACATTGATGCCACGCCCCGTGCCCATCTCTAATTGTGATACAGAGCATGAATTGCTAATATCAAAAATTACAATAAAGCTGAAGGGAAACACTAAAAGAATCATAATACCACAGTGCAATCTAAATAATATTCCTGAAGAATTTAAAGACCACGTAAAGAACAGATTTGCAATGCTAAATTTAATTGATTGTGAACCAGAAGAACTATGGGCTGAAACCAGAAATATCAAGGAAGAATGTGCAAAGGCTATTCCTGTAGCCAAAAGAAAGGAGAAGCCTAAAGGGATGGCTGAGGAAACTCTTAAAATTGCTAAGTTGATCAGGACAAAATAAAGCAAAGATGGAAACAATTCATTGGAGTACTATACAGAACAGATGGAAGGATGACAGATACGATGGTTGTTGGGGGTTTTCCGGGCTGTATTGCCGTGGTCTTGGCATTGTAGTTCCTGACGTTTCGCCAGCAGCTGTGGCTGGCATCTTCAGAGGTGTAGCACCAAAAGTCTTTTGGTGCTACACCTCTGAAGATGCCAGCCACAGCTGCTGGCGAAACGTCAGGAACTACAATGCCAAGACCACGGCAATACAGCCCGGAAAACCCCCAACAACCATCGTTCTCCGGCCGTGAAAGCCTTCGACAATACATCGATGACAGATACCTTTGAAGAAAAATCTTTTGACAAACAACCAGAAATCTTGGAAAGCAAAGAAAATGCTGCACTCAACGTAATTCAGAGAAACAAGGCACCTGGAGTAGATAGAATACCAATAGAGCTATTTCAAGCTACAGAAACTGAGTCCATTAAAATCTTAACAAGGATCTGTCAACAAATATGGAAAACAGAACAATGGCCCACAGACTGGAAACTCTCAATCTATATTCCAATTCCCCCCAAAAGGGGGGTATGCCAAACAGTGCAGCAACTACTGGAATATCAATTTGATTTCTTATGCATGCAAAGTAATGCTCAAAATTCTACAGCAAAGAAACTTGCCATATATGGAATGAGAACTGCCAGATGTTCAAGCTGGATTCAGGAAAGAGGGACTACAGGTCACATTACAAATTTATGATGGCTAATGGAACATACCAGGAAATTTCCAAAGAAAATCAGCCTATGTTTTATAGATTACAGCAAAGGTTTTGACTGTGTGAATCATGAAAAACTATGGGAAGTGTTAAAAGAAATGGGGGTGCCACAACATCTGATTGTTTTGATGCGCAATCTGGGCCGTTTCCACACATCTTTAAAATAGCACAACACTTGCCAAGTGCTGGTGGCTTCATTGTGTAATTTCTGACATCACCTTGTCATGATTCTGTTTTTGTGGTACCATCATAACTGCCTTCATCTGAATGACATCAGAAATCATGCAACAAAGCTGCCAACATTCGGTGAGTGTTGCACTATTTTAAAGACATGTGGAAATGGCCCTGTACTCTGGACAAGAGGCTACTATTAGGACAGAATATAGAGAAACAGAATGGTTTCCAGTTGGTAATGGTGTCAGACAAGGATGCATATTATCTCTCTACCTGTTCAACTTCAATGCAGAGCATATTCCAAGGAAAACTGGATTAAATTCAGAAGAACATGAAGTGAAAAATTGGTGGAAGGAACATTAAAGGAGAAAGTGCCACAGCAGGATTACAGCAGAACATCAAGAAGGCAAAAATAAGTTGACAATGAGAAAATTGAAATTATTCAAGATTTTCTGTTCCTTGGTTCAATCATCAACAAAAAGGGTGCCTACAACTAAGAAATCAGAAGAAGATTGAGACTTGGAAGAGCGACCATGAAGGAACTAGAAAAGATTTTTAAAGATAAGGATGTCTCTCCGGGGGCCAAGATAAAGATAATCCAAACTATGGTATTCCGCATTATTATGTATAGATGTGGAAGAAGTTGGACAATGAAGAAAGCTGACAGGAAGAAAATTGATTAAGTTGAAATGTGGTGCTGGAGGAGAGTTTTGCGGATACCGTGGATGGCTAAAAGGATAAATAAGTGGGTTCTGAATCAAACCAAACCTGAATTCTCCCTAGAAGCTAAAATGACAAAACTGAGGCGTTGGTCACATTATGAGAAGACAAGATTCTCTGGAAAAGTCGGTAATGCTGGGAAACGCAGAAGGCAGTAGGAAAACAGGAAGACCTAAAATGAGATGGCTTGACTCAATAAAGGAAGCCACATCCTCCAGTTTGCAAGATCTGTGCAAGTCTGTTAATAATAGGACATTTTGGAGATCTTTCATTCAGAGAGTCGCCAGAGGTTGGAGATAACTTGATGGCACTAACACATAAATGTAGAACATGTTATCTATTTAGAACCTTTTAATTCTGTACTCCTCCAAAAAGCTCATGGTGGCATATATGGTACTTCTTTTCATCCTCATAACAATTTTGCAATGTGTGTTAGGCTGAAAGTGTGCAACTGGTCCAAGATGACCCAGCAAGTTCCATGGAAGAGTAAGGATGTGCGCCTAGATCCTCGTGTGATGCTCCACTGGCTCTCATTCCTATGCCCTTATGCCCTATGTCCCATACCAGTTTAAAAACTACTACAGTGCTACTCCTCCTGATAGTGTTGTTATTATTGCTATTACAGCAATTTTGTTTTCTCTGAGTTTTTTTCTTTGAAAGCATTTGTTTGTGTATTCCAAAGTTATTTTATGACAGTCTTTCAAATAATTAGGAATACTTTGCCTATTGTAGTCACCTTCAGCTTCAGATACAGTTTCAAATAGTATGAAGAATATTCTGGATTTATTCTGCTGATTAATTAACAAATCAATGAGCCCTAAGATGGTTGTCCTGGCACTTCAACATTCATATCAAGGTGCTTTGTCAGGAGTGGCTCAGGAATTCATGGCCTCTATTACAACCATGGACCTGTCTCAGGTAATAATTGGTCTTATATATTGGGCAGGAGGAATGTGATCTGAAGATCAAGGAATAATGACAATGGTTCCTTTATCATGGACAGATCACTATTTACTTGAGATTAGACTTACAGGGATACAAAGACTCTTCAGGGGTGGGAGATATATTAAAATGAAAAGTGACAATGGAGAAAGACTTAGAATGAATTCAATAAGACACAGGCAAAAGATCATTTTAAAGTGTATTCCATGACAGTGACGGTGACAAAAAACCCACACCTTTCTGCCACCATTGCATCTCTACAGTATAGGCCGCTGGAGCAGTTCTGGATGATCAGATACCTGTTAGGATATGGCTTGCAGGAGGAAGTGGACTGCCTGGTGGCCCACTGTGACAATTTTCCTCTGCACTTTCCATATAAAATCTCTCGCATACATCCCAATTTGGACTCTTTATTAGCAGTGACAGGGTCAGAGATGGTGCCAGGGTATTGACTTGTCCAGCTCTTTTGGATTCTTTTCTGTTAAATAAGTCTGAGGATGTTGACAGAATCCTTGGGGGTTTGAGGTCTATCACTAGACATGGGCACGAACTGCATTACGAATGCAAAAAAACCATGAACAGCCTAATCTGCTGTTCATGATCCGGCAGTTCGTGAGGGTCCATGGCCAACAAACCATCATTTGTAAGAGGCTTGGTTCATTGCATTCTTCTGCAGTTTGTGAAGTCAGAAAGTCAGGCACCATTAATCAATTCCCTTGGAAATGAAGCCGGGGGAATGCCTGAACTCTGTCTGCACTCCTTCTGTCGCCCTGGAAACCTGAATCAAAGCCCGGCTAACCTTGATCGGCAGGTCTTCCTTCCAACCATGGAGCTGCAAAGTGGTTACAACTTGGGAGAAGACATCCGGGGGAGGGAGGGGGGGAGTGTTCTGTAGCCATGGGCAATCTCATCCCTGCAAACTCTGATAGGCAGCTCTGACGGCCAAACACAGACCTCCTGTGTTGCTGAATGGGACCTGTACTTATAAATAGCCGTGGGCTCCCAGGCTGGGTTTCACTTTCAGCGAGCAGTGGAGTGTGACAGAGCTGTTGCTTGCTACTTGCTAGCCTTTGGGGAGAGAGACAGAGAGAGTATAATTGAGCTGGGATTTGGGGGATAGGGATCTATCTCCTCTGGTTCCAGGGCTGCTGCCAGGCCTTGGGGCCAAGCTCAGTGGGCACCTCAACTGAGGGCTCACACAGTATTATTAGTGCCTGATTCGGTCAGGTCTGTGGTAGTGGTGGGCTAGGGCTGTAGCCCCTCCGTCTGGTTCCAGGGCTGCTGCCAGGCCCTGGGGCCAAGCTCAGTGGGCAACTCGGCTGAGGACTCACACAGTATTATTAGTGCCTGATCTGGTCAGGTCTGTAGGAGTGGTGGGCTAGGGCTCTAGTCCCTCCCTCCTTCTGGTGCTAGGGCTGCTGCCAGGCCCTTGCGCCAAGCTCAGTGGGAACTGTGGCTGAGGGCTCACAGTGTCATCTCCTTTTCTGTCCTCCTTAATTCTAGTTTGGTGGCATAATGAGTCTTCCTGTTGTGTTGTCTGCCAAGGGTGTTTGTGGGGTGAAGTGAGATGGCAGTCCTCCTGGTTTACTTGTGGAAAGCAGTAGTGGGTGTGGGTTGGGGGCAGCAGAGAGTCCTCCTGCTCCCCCAAATTCACCTCTGGGGGCTGTGGAGGAGGCCAAAGAGGTCTTTCCACTGGGGGGAGAGGATCTCTTTCAACATTTTGAGGAGGGGGTGGGTGACGGATCCCTGGAGGAATGGTTTGTGTTTTATAAAACATCCCTCCTGTCCCCATCCCAAACTCTTGGTGCTGTCCCCGCCTGCAGTCCACCCCTCACCCCGTCATCCGTGGCCAGTTCTGCAGTGCAGCCTATAACTTTTTCATCCTCCTTCCCCTGGGACAGTTAGCGGTCCACGTTTCTTTGGGGCCTTTCCTAATGTCCCCCGTGTGGTGTGGTGCCATGCCTATGATGTCCTGGTGCACAGGGGCAGAAACCCGAAGCACCTGTCTTTGATGGTCCTGACTCGGCACCTGAAGACACACCACCTGAGCCTGTCTCCATCCTCACCCAGTGAAACATCCATTTGGGGGAGAAAGGGGGCAACCAGCTCTTCTGAGCGGGGATCAGTGGGAGGGTCACTTTGCCCTGAGGGTGATGCTGGTGGGAGCAGTGCACTCCAGCAGGCTGCACTCACAGAAGTTGTCCCCTTGGGGTCTGGGACAGCACCACTTAGAACGTTGAGGTTGAGGGCTCAGGAGGCAGGCCTTCGCGTCTTGGCAGAGATGATTGCCCTACATGGCTTGCCCATATCCATCGTGGAGTGCGTGTGGTAATGCAGGCTACTAAAACATTTTGCCCCTTGGTTCTCCATGCCGTTGCTGCGCACCCTTGCCCGTTGAGTCCGGTGGGTATCTCGAATGAGGGCTGATATGTTTGGGTCTGGTTTAGCCAGGCCCACTTCCACTGCTAACAGGCTTCTGAGACCTTGCTAGGCCTTCCTGGCACAGCCAGATCATCATGACACCTCCTTTCTGCAAAGGCAGGAAAATGGGTGATGCTGGCGGCAGCCTCCTTTGAGCACTTGCGCAACAACTCAGGAGCTGTTGCACATACAGTTGAGCCGCACAGTGCCCCTATCCATTGCAAATGCTGTGCCCTCTGAGCAGGGGGGAATGGGTCCCTCGACTCATGTCCTTCCCACAAAAGCAGGAAGGTGGCCAATGTCAGCTGCTGCTGCTGCTGTCCCGTTTCTGTCTCTCCCTCTCTAGAACCACTCTGACCTGTCCAAGCAATGTCTCCTGCCCTTCCCATCCCCTTCTTTCTGCAAAGGCAGGGTGGCTAGTCATGTCAGCCGCCGCTTCACAAGGGACTATCCTTTTTTTAAAAATATCTTTTTATTCAAGATTTTAGTATCATTTAGTATCGTTTAGTATATCGTTCGTTTCGCATTTCCATTTTTTCCCCTTCCACCCCCCCTATCCCCTTCCCTTCCCCTTATGGTCTCTAGTCTTTTATCCCCAGCCACGGGCACAAAGTCTGAATCTTCCACCGAATGTCTTTTCTTCCCTCCGTTGACATCCACTCTAGGTAGGTCTTCCATCTACTCCTTATTTCTTTGTTCTTTTCTTGCCATGTAGTCTTCTGGCGCATCCTCTCGACAATATCTGACTGTATGAATTCAAACAGATAGTTGTGCCAGATTTCTACAGTCCATTTACTTTTATCCTTCCAACTCAGAGCAATAACTGCTTTACTTGCTAATAACATAGCCTTAAAAATGGCTTGGTCCCCCTTATTTACTGTCGGGTTCCCTGTTATACACATTACCATTAAGCTAAAGTCTATAGTTAAGGATACTTTGCATAGCATTCCTATAATTTTTAATATTTTTGTCCAAAAAACCTTGACCTCTTGGCATTCCCACCACATGTGGGAAAACCACCCTTTAGACTGTCTACAATGCCAGCATATAGGGCTTAGTCCTGAGATCATATTTGCTAATTGCGCAGGTGTTTTATACCATTTTGTAAAAAAATTATGTTCCAACTTGTTAAACTTCATCACTTTGATTTCCTCTAAACCTTTCATGATTTTGCCTGCTGTCTTTTCTGATGTCTGACCCTCCTTACTCCAAGTTTTTTGTAAATATGCTATTGTCTTATCTTTATTTGATATCATTCTCCTATAAATTCTTCCTGCTAAACCTTGTTTTGACTCTTGCATTTGTTTACATATTTCTTCCATTGGTTCGTCTGTCCATATTTCCGCTTTTCCGTTGATCGTTTTAACCCTATTATAGAGACCTGTTATTTTTAACCAGTATTTCTTGCCTATCTCTTCTACTATATCCTGTAAAGATATTAGGGTTCCTCCTCTGTACATATCTCCCAGTCTATAATATCCTTTCCCCCTTAAGATTTCCCACCATTTAGTTTCTCTCGTCTCGTTGTACATAGTCTCTAGCGGTGCCCATCTTGAAGGTCTCCTTAACCATAAAGGTTGCCATTTCCTCCATACTTCTAAAGTTGAGCACCTGGGCCCTATAGTTGATTTTAAATCTTTATTTATAACTTTTGAGAAAATACCAACACTTCCTATGTCGTTGTTAATCTCGTTTTCAAATCTCACCCATTTCTGATCTCTTCCTCCCCCTATCTCTAGTAAAAATTTTAATTGAAAGGCTTCATAATAACTATTCAAATCTGGGGCTCCCCTGCCCAATTCTGTTCTGTGGCTGTATACCAACCTTTTTTGAATCCTACATTTTTTACTGCCAAATATCCACTGTCTTATTCTTCTATTCCAGTTTTCTATCTTTTTTGTGCTAAGTCCTAGTGGTATCGTCTGGAATAAATACGTTAACTTAGGCACCCAGAACATTTTAGTACTTCTAATTCTAGAGGAGATGCCTAAAGTTTTGTCTCTCCACTTTTTCATATCCTTCTCTATCTTCCTCCAAATCTTGTTATAGTTGTTCTCTGGTATTCTATTAATATTCTTTTGTAGAATTATTCCAAGATATTTAAGTTTTTTAGTTGCCAACCCTATATTTGTGATTTTATTTATCTCTTTCTTTTCAGCATTGTTCACATTAAGATAAATGATTTCCGATTTAGTCGTATTAACTCTTAACCCCGAGCTTCCTTCAAAATCTTCTAGTATAATTTTTTTTCTTTTATCCCTTCTTTAGGGTTTGTCATGATAACTATAATGTCGTTAGCAAATAGATTGATTTTCATTACTGCTTTCGTCATCTTATATCCTTCTATCCTAACACTATTCCTTATCCTTTCTGCTAACTGTTCTATTGCCATAATAAATAAAAGTGGTGAGAGTGGGCATCCCTGACGTACTCCTCTCTGAATCTGAAAGGCTTGTGAGTGATCGTTATTTACCTTCACCACTGCTGTTCCTTCTCTATATATCTCCTGAATTGCTTTTAGATAGTTATTATCTATCCCGTACATACTCATAATCTGCCATAGATATTCTTGGGAAAGGGTATCAAAGGCTTTAAATACATCCAATTTTAGGAGGGCCAGTTTTTTCCGCTGGCCATGATGTAAAACATTAATTATATTTCTGATAGGGTGGGCTATATTCCTATCTTTTACAAATCCATACTGGTCTTCTTTTATTACATTTGGAATAATCTTCTTTAGTCTATTTGCCAGTATTTTTGTGAAAATCTTATAGTCTTGATTAAGGAGACTTATAGGTCTGTATGAGCCTACCTCTTCAGGGTCTTTCTGTGGTTTTAGAATTACTATTATCTCAGTTTGTCTCCATGAATCTGGAGCTTTCTTACCCTTCAAGACTACATTGAACACCTTCTGTAGTCCTGGGGCTAGGATTTCTGCCATTTCCTTGTAAAATTCCCCTGTAAACCCATCTAGGCCTGGTGATTTACCTTTTTTAAATTCTTTTATTACGTCTTTTATCTCTTGTATTGAAATTTCCTCTTTCAATTTAGTTTTCTCGGCCTCCTTCACTACCACATTGATTTCCTCTATAGATTCTACTATGTCCTCCTTATATAATTTTTAAAAGAAAGACTCAAAAGCCTCCGTAATTTCTTTAGGGTTTTGTGTTCTTTTGCTGTTGACTTTTATACTTTTAACTCTTTGTCTTTCCTTCCTATTTTTCAAATAATTAGCCAGCCTTTTTGCTGAATTAATGCTATTTCTTTGGAATTCATTCTTCACCATAACTTCCCTTTTCCATAGTGTTGCTAGATCTAAAGCTTCTAATTGTTTTTGAAGTTCCGTAATTTGGGTCTGTACCCTGGGGTCATATCTATTCATTTGTTTATTTGTAGCCTCTCTAGTTCCTGAATTTTAAGTTGTCTTTTTGAGTGCCACTCTCTTTTTATAATTTTTTCTTTTTTTATGCAGTGCCCCCTTATCACCGCCTTTGCAGAGTCCCATAAAATATTAGTAGTTACCGACCCTCTATTTTCCTCAAAAAACATCCTTATCTGCTCTTTCATATATTGTCTATCCTCTTCCTTAGCCGTTATTAAATTGTTGTACCTCCAAGATTTTTTTGTTTGTTGTTGGTCTAATTCTATTTCAACACTTATTGGAGCCTGGACAGATATCTAGATTGGGTGGGTTTTAATCCCTTTTATGTTCATATTGCTACTCTTCCCTAGGATTATATAATCTATACATGATGCTATTTTATGCCTGCTAGATATATGGGTGGGTTTGGGTTGCAAGAGCATAAGTTCATACGCCTCAGTCAGTTCCCAATCTCCTAAGTTAATTGTTTTACCTTTTGTAATGTCTAAGTTTAGATCCCCTGCTATAATAATTCCCCCCCCCCTGAGAATTGTTTGTTTTTTAAAAATATTCTACATAAAAACTTCTTTTGCCCCTTGTTTGGGGCATAGATATTTACTATTGTATACCATATACCTTCAAGTTTAAATTTAATTAATACATATATACCTACTCTATCATTTTATCCACTTCCTCGACTTTATGTTTCTTATGAATCAAGACTGCTACTCCTTTAGTTTTGGTGTCATTCCTAGCTTCTACTAATACCTCCCAGGCTGGATCATTTAAGAGCGGCTTTCTATCATTTTTTGCCTTATGTGTTTCCTGAAGGCATATTATGTCAATCTTTTGATCTCTTGCTAGTTTAGATAGTTTAGATATCCTATATCTCTTAAGGTCCAAAGTTAAACCATTGACATTCAGTGAAAGTAACCTTATTACCCTATCCATATTCCTTATGGTTTTGGATCTTTAAGCTCCGTGGCTGTGGGTATTTTATGTAGTTATCTAACCAGTCCCTCCCTTCCCCTCCCCATCCCTGTGGCTGAGAAGTCTTTTGGGGAGAATGAATCCTCCCCTCTCTCCACCTCATAGAGTAACACGCATCTCCTCCCTCTCCTTTATACTCTTAAAAATGAATCATTAGCTCAATATACTCTTGTATACTTCCCTTTTAGGCAGTTCCACTTTGTGAGTCCGTCCTGGGCCTTTTTTCACCCCTTGCTGATCCTCCTTCCCCCGGGTCGTCGTAGGCTTCTGCTTCCTCTTCTACAGCCTCTTCTTCCATTTCTTGCTTTCTCAAATCTTCTGTTTCAATTCCCAGCTGGCTAAGTAGTTTCTTCGCTTCATTAGTATTTTGTGCCATGAGTCTTCTTCCCTCTTTGAATATAATTATTGAGGATGGATATCCCCATGTAAACTTTACATTATTTACATGTAGCTTTTGGGCGTAGGGTCGCATTAAGCCCTTTTTCTTAAGCGTCTCCTGGCAGAAATCCTGTCTCACCCAGACTCTTCTCCCTCTGAAACTCAGGTCCTTGTTCTTCCTTAATTCTTTATATATTTGTTGTTGTAGTTTTTTGTCTTGAAAATTTGATGATAACATTGTGAGGGGCACCCCCTCCCCCTTCTTTGCAAACGATGTGCTCTTTCAATGTCCTTGGGTTGAACTTTTATTCTGTTTTCTACCAGCCATTCTCTGAGTGTTTCTTCTAAGTATTTACCAGAAATCTCTTCAGAGATCCCTGCCAATATTAAATTAGCCCTTCTGTTATGGTCAGACAGTTCATTAATCTGCTGGTTTAGTTGAGCAATCCTCTGCTCATTCTCCATAGCAAGTCCTTTTGCAGAGAGAGATGTTTGCTTAATTCCTGCTATTTCCTTTCCTACTTTTGCCACATCTTCTTTAATAGACTTAATTTCTTAACTTAATTTTCTTTGGAATTCTAGCACTGTATTCTTGAGGGTGGTTATTTGCTCTGAGAGTTCCCTGATGTTTTTTGCCATTTCTGCTGGCTAATTAGGAGGGTATAATTAGGCTATTTGCAGCTCCTGGGCGTTTCCTCACAGGAGGATTGTAAATAAAACTGTCTTACTGTATTTCAAGCTCGAAGATTAATCACTTCTGACTCTCCTTCCACTCTTATCTTGTTTTAGCTTTGCTGGGATTGCCCTATTTACATTCTTTTGAGCTATAAATCTTTAGTTCAAAGGAGAGGTTGGAGTACAGCTGCTGGCTTGATTTAGCGCATGTGTGGAACTCCCACAAGGGACTATCCTGTTACTGCTCTCTCCTTGGTCACAAGGGACAGCTTGGCTGTGATCGCACAGCCAATTGTATCATATAGGGATATAGTTGGTTGTATAGCATGGTGGCTCCCTTGTCAATGGGACTGACTAGACCCCTTTCAGCTGGGTGGGAACGTGTCCTGCAACTCTCATCCTTCCCGCAAAGACAGGAAGGTGGGTGATGTTGGCTACTGCCAGAGAATTCCTCAGGGGGACCCTTGGGTGAGGCCCCATGGTTGCTGGGGGATCTTCCCACTTCCCCTCCAAATGACATGTGAATGCTATAAATAGATTCAGAGTTGGACAGAACAAGATAGCCAGAAAGATAGACAGACAGATAGAAAGAAACAAAAACATTAGAAAAAGATCGATATACAAGCATACATATAAATGAAGATAAAGGTATGTAGAAAACGATACAGAAAGAGTGAAAAAGACAGCTAGAGATAGAAAGAAATAGGAAAGGGCAGATGTACATAGAAAGATATAGATTCAGATAGATAGTGGTGGAAACACATAGAAAGAAACAGACATAGAAAGTTACGAATAGACAGTGAGAGGGAGATACAGAGAAAAAGATAGAAAAGGGTACACAGATATCAACTGTTCTAGATCTAGAACCAGAATGTGAATGCTACAAATAGATATAGAATCAAACAGAACACGACACATACATAGATAAAAGGACTGAAAATCAAAAACAGAGAAAGATACAAACATTAGAGAATGTATAAGTATAATGAACATACACTAGAACGTATGTGCATACGTTAGAGAATGTACGTTAACAGTTAGAGAATGGTATATAGTTAGAGAATTGTATGTAGAAAACGATAGAGATAGAAATAGAAAGAGAGGGGACGTCACCCGTCTTCCAGCCCTTGCCGGGAAAACATGCACGCTTCTTGTGAGGCCTGGCAGGCAGGCAGATGGGGGGTGCCGCCGGCGAGCAGCCAGACCCCCCACCCCCTGAGGGGAGGTGGCACGCCACCGCTTCCCCGTGCCCGCCAGGCCTGGTGGCTGCCGTCATCACCCACCTTCTGGCCTGCACCAGGAATAAACGCGTGCTCCTCTGAGGCCTGGCGGATGGGCACATGGGGGGTGCCACCAGCGAGTGGCCATACCCCCCGCCCCCTAGAGTGGAGGCAGCCTGCCTTTGAGTACACCCCTTGTACACTTTTCCAACATCAACTGGTGGTTCGAATTGTATCAAGTGGGAGTTTCCTGGGGGCCTCGGATTGGAGAGGGTATAACACCAAGATCCCTATTGCAATCTTGAGCAAACTTGGATGCTGGCTGGAGGAGAGCCTGCTAAACACTCCCTGTGAATATGGGCTCTCTAAGTCCAACGGGGGCCGTTCCGAGCCCTACGAACCCCGAACAGGTTCATCAGTGGGAAATGTTCGTCACGGTTCGTTAGTTCAGGTTCGGCATTGGCACCGAACCACGAACTGCTGGTTCATTATTTTTTTGGGTTCGTGCCCATGTCTATCTACCACCTACTTATATGACCCTTGTCCTTCCTGACTGGAGGGAGGGGGCTGGCTGATTCAGTCCAAGAGGTAGTTAATACCTCCTTCAAAGAGGGAGTGGTTGCCCCAGCCATGAAACAGGCAGTGGTGCATCCACTTCTAAAGAAGCTTGCCCTAGACACAGCAGATCTCAACAACTATCAACCACCGTCAGTGCATGCCTGCATGAGGAAAGTTGTTTAGGTCCTTTCTAGACTAGTTTTAGTTCTGGTTATGTAACTGAAACAGTCTGGGTTGCTCTGAGGGGAAATCTGCACTGGGAAATGAACAGAAGGATTGTGATTTTGTTGATTTTTCTGGTCTTATAGCAGCTTTCAGTGCCATCAATCATAGTATCTTTCTGGACTGCCTTTCTGGATTTGGACTGGAAGGTACTGTTTTGCACTGGTTCTAGTCCTACCTGGAAGGTAGATTTCAGATGGTGGTGCTGGGGAACTGTGGCTCATCCCCCTGACTGTTGGCCTTTGGTGTCCCACAAGGTTCCATATTTAACTATCTACATTAAACTGCTAGATGAGTTCATCAGAAATTTGGGCTGGATTGTCACCAATATGCATATGACACTTAGCTCTGTCTTGCAGTTCCAGCTGACCCCTGATGCCTGGAAACAGTTTTGGAGTGGGCTAATAAACTGAAGCTTAATCTTGACAAGATGTAAGTACTACTGGTAAGCAGAAGGTCTCATCTTGGATTTAAGGTGTCGCCCATTCAGAAGCTGAGAGGCCTTCAGGAGAAGGTGACATCTGGTGTTTAAGGCAAAGAAGAAGACGCTGCGAGAATTGCAATTGCTCCTGGGCAGCCTGAACTTTGCCTGCAGGGTAGTTGCACTGGGGAGGCCATTCTGCGCCCGACTGGCCAGAGCAACGGCTGGGGTGACGGCGCCACATCACCACATTCAGACCACAGAGATGCTGAAAGTGGATCTGAGAATCTGGGACATCATCCTTTGGGATTACAATGGTGTGTCCTGGTGGCGGGAGCCCTTCAACCTAGGGGCATCCCTCCAAGTGCACTCTTATGCTGCCGGGGGTGTGGGATTTGGAGTGTACTGGAAGGGCCATTGGTGCACTCAGAGGTGGCCCGCAGCCTGGTTGGGGGACGGCATCCTCAGGGACCTCACATTCTTGGAGCTCTTTCCCATCCTGGTCGCGATACCAGCTTGCGGCTGGTGCGCAAGCTGGTACTCCTGGGCTTACAGCACAACATCGTTTTTGGAGCACGCCACATACCCGGGGTTGGCAACAATGTAGTGGACACCCTTTCTCGCTTTCAGGAAGATAGGTTTCGGGAGATGGCACCAGATGCAGAACAATACCCAGACCCCTTCCCGGAAGAGCTGTGGGAACTTGGGAACATTGGATTCTGCAGGGAGTCTTGAATTTGTGGGCACCAATGACCAGGCGGGCATACGGACTTGCTGTCACCGCACTCACAGCATTCATCTCCAAGCTGCTTGGCTGGAGGGAAGGGGATGTGCCGGAAGAGGCTCTATTGGAATATCTGGTGCAGATGGATGAAGTGTGATATGCACCCAAGACCATTAGGATGCATGTAGCGGCCATCTCGTTTTTCTGCAAGGCAACTGGGCAGGAAGACCCGACGGGCAGCTTCCTGGCCCACCAAGCCATGGTGGGCTGGGCTCGCCAGCAGCCTCCTCACTGGGACTCCCAGAGGTCCATCACAACCAACATTTTGCAGGTCATTTGGGGACATTTGGGTGCGATATGCCACTCATCTTTTGAGGTCACGTTGTTCAGGGCAGCCTTCAGCCTCGCATTCTACGGGGCCTTCCGCATGAGTGAGCTGGCGGCCGCATTGGCTGGGGACCAGACCAGCAGGGTGTTGGCACTGGCAGACATATCGCTCAGGGGTGGTGGGTTGCTTATCAAGGTCCGGTGGTCCAAGATTGACCAGCAGGGATATGGAGCAGAGGTTCAGCTCTGCGCTGCAGGGTGGGGGGCCCCTTGCCTGGTACGGGCAGTCAAGGAATACCTGAACAGGCACCTGGACACACCTGGCCAACTCTTGGTGCATGCCAACAGCGGACTGCTCACCAGGTACCAGTTTACCACTGTCCTTAGGTCCAGTCTGAGAGCAGCAGGCCTTCCACTGGTGAAATATGGGTCCCACTCATTCTGCATCGGGGCAGCAACCACAGCAGCCGAGGCGGGCTTGTCTGCCGACCAGATAAAAACCATTGGTAGGTGGGCTTCCAGAGCATATGTGAGTTATGTCAGGAGTGAACATACTAACGTTGTGTGATTTACTTACAGGCATGGCATCCCCCGAGGAGAGGTGGTGCGGCTGGCAACATCATGATGAGATTGACAACTGGAACAGCTCAGGCAGGGGGATGCAAATGGGCCCCCTGGGGGTCCTGGTGGAGATCTCCAGGGCTGTTTGTGCCGGTTGCCTTCGGGGGCCAGGGAGGAATTTTTCCTGCAAGGGGCCAGATTGGCCTAGGACTCTTGGGGTTTTTTCACCTTCCTCTAGGCATCAAAGTTGGGGACCCTGGGGGTGGGGGATGGCTCCATCTTTTTCGGTTGCAGCAGCTGGAGCACTGGCAGGAGTCGGGCCTTCAGCCTTCCTCCTGTGGTGGTTTTTGAGGCACTGGGCCGGATCCCAATAGAGTGTGGGCCTTCAGGTCTGCTCACCCTGACGGATCTGGAAGCAAGGGTCGCCAGGCAGGGCCGGCGATGGAACAACGTGTGCCAAGGTACCAGCGGGAGGCTGGTGGGTGATGCATCAGTTGGCAGCCGGTCCTACGATGCCAACGGGGTTCCATGCCCAGATGCCTGGCCAATGCTCCATCCAGCTGTAATCAATAACGTTGTGGCCATTTCTAACCCAAGCAAGTGTCTGGTGTGATTCTTAGCCTCTACGCAGTCTGACATAGCACATAGGTGACAAAGGAAGTGGATGACTTACTGGCAAGCTGGGTTGGCACCGAGTGCAAGATGGAGTGGAGGCGAGATTAGTATGGAGGAGGAGCATCCATCCTGCGCTGGCCCAGCCGCATGGTCAGTGCCATAATACCTGAGCATCTGCCGGAGCAGCTGGTCACCCACCCACCCTCCACTGGTTCAGGACTATTGGGGGGCACTGTCACAACTTTATGGGTTGGCAGTCTTTGAGACATTGGGCTGGATCCCAATAGGGTGAGCGGGCCTTCGGGTCTGCTTATCCTGATGGATCTGGAAGCAAGGGTCGCCAGGCAGGGCCGGCGATGGAACAACGTGTGCCAAGGTGCCACTGGGAGGCTGGCGGGTGATGCACCGGTCGGCAGCCAGGCCTACGATGCCAACGTGGATCCGTGCCCAGATGCCAGGCCAATGCTCCATCCAGCTGTAATCAATAAAGTTGTGGCCATTTCTAACCCAAGCAAGTATCTGGTGTGATTCTTAGCCTCTACGCAGTCTGACATAGCACATAGGTGACAAAAGAAGTGGCCTCTGTGGTGCATGCCCTGGTTACATCTAGTTTAGATTACTGCTGTTTTTGACCTTTAAAGCTTTATATAGTTTGGGACCAACATATCTAAAGGACTACCTTCTTTCTTATGAACTTACCTGACCTGTGAGGTCATCTTTGGTGGCACTGCTTCGGGTAGACCTGCTTTCTGAAATTAGATGGGTGGAATCTTGCAAGAGGGCCTTCTTGATTTTGGCACTGAGAAGGAACTCTTTTCCAAGGGAGAATTGTCTGTCCCCCTTTTGTTGCCATCTTCCTCAAGCAGCTGATGACTTTTTTCATTTTGTTTGGCTTACCCTCAATAATCCCTCCTTCATGCCCAATATTTTAATTGCTTAAAATATTTTAGTTGTTGTCCATATATATGTTTTTAAGCTCAGGTTATAACTGTTTTAATGATGTGCTTTGGTTTATTTTAATGGTTTTATTATATGATTTTAGTATGTATATTTTTATTTGTTAGCTGTCTTGGTGGCCTTGTGAAGGCCAAAAGGCAGGATATCAATTTTGTCAAATAAATAAATAATGTAAATTAAACATGCCTCTGTCTTCCATTCTTAAACCAAACTTCTTTTTTGATGGAGGAATTTTGAAAGTCAAAATCTCAGATTTTAGCAGGTCGGGCATCTCTTTTTTCATTTTTTTTAAAGATTTCCAATTACAATGTTTATCATGTTGGATATAAGAATTTAACATTTATGTATACAAAGTTATTTTTGTAGAAATAATGGGAAGCAAATCCTCAAGAGTCTCTAGCATTACAAAAAGCAGGAGGTGAATTTTTTTTCTCCCAAAGCAAGTAATTATATTTTAGCTTCTACTGTGCTCCAAAGTGAGAATCTAAGCTGAACAAAAGTTCACATTTGGTACTAAATGACTGTGTTGAACAGTTTTCCATTGACAGGATTGAATTGACTGGGAATTGATTCAATTTTTAAGGGGGACTGCCAATCCTCTCAGTGGGGGATTTTCTGTCCTGAATTCCCATTGCTTGCTGCCACTTGGAGCAGTGGTGGTGGGGAAATGTAAAACAACTCACCGGCATCAAAAGCATGATGATGTCACTTCTGGGGAAAACTCAGAAGCAACAATAGTTTTACCACAGAGTCTATGGGGATTCCTAGAGCCACTGACATGGTTTTGGGGTTTTCCTCAGAAGTGACATAATCACATTCATAATGCCAACCCCCCTCCATGTCTCCACCTGCAACCTTCCCACTGGAAGTCTTTGATCTCTATGCTTGTTCTGGGATTGACAACCCCCTCCAAACAAACAAACAAACAAACAAACAAACAAACAAACAAACAGACAGACAGACAGACAGACAGACAGACAGACAGACAGACAGACAGACAGACAATGTGCATCCCTAAAGGGCACTCAGACCCAATCACATATTACCAAGTACTCCAGTCCTGTTAACAGACATGCTTGGGGAGTTCTGTGCTCAGAATTTAATGCCCAGGGAGGTGTGTGCCTGATTTAGATTGGAACCATAGTGTGTTGGGAGAGGGGACTTAAGCCTCCCTCCATGCCTTTGTCGTACCCTGAATTGGGGAGCCCCTATTTGTCCCAAGTTTTTCAGGGAGAGAAAATGGTATGTAGGGAAAGCTTAAACTCTCTCTCCCTGAACGCATTGGTTGAATCTGAATTGCCTGGGAAAAGTCGACTTTCTGAGCATAGCTGGTCAACAGGACCAGGGGTGGACATACAGGGAATGTGAGAACTTTGTGACACATAATGAAGCCCTTTACAGTTGTTAACAACAAAAAACATTCAAGGCCAAGGAGCAGAGCAGCCTTGGGAGTGGAGTCTAGCAGTTCTTTTGAGTCTGAGCTCAGACCAGCAGAAAACTTTCCTGTTCACCTCTAGCCTGAGAGAAATAAAAACAAACAACAAAAAAACCCTTCCTCTGATGAAATTAGATGGGTTTCTGGTATGGACCAAACCTGTGAGGAAAATTCTACTACTCTACCTAATTGGTCCAGTGCTGCTGCTGCTGCTGCTGCACAGGGCTCTGATCCTTCAAGGCAATGGGTTGCTTGGCCAGCTGGTCCACAGAGCATAGTGGGGCAGCTACCAGATATCCTAAACCTCAGTAGTGCCCTGGCCCTGCCTGAGAGGAGGGGGCACTCTGGCAAGGGAGTGTGCTAACTAGACATGGGCATGGAACAAAAACAAAAACCCACAGACCACGGAACTGAACCAGTTACGAACCAGTTCGTGCTTCATGGTTCATGGGGTTTAAATGTCCCTTTCTGGCCTTAATAGCAGCAGGGGAAGCAGCATTTAACAGTTTAAAGTGCCCTTTCCTGCCTTGCAAGTGGCAGGTCCCTTTAAACTATCAGCTGGCAGGCAGCAGGAGGGATCCCCCCTGCTGCCTGCTAGCTGATAGTTTAAAGGGACCTGCCTGTGGCAGGGCCCTTTAAACTGCCCAAACCCTAGCCCTAGCCCCACACTTACCTTATCCTGCAGCACAGTCCTTCCTCTCCTCCCAGGAGGGGTGAGAAGGCCATTTTTGGGCCCTTCCCCCACCCTGGGGGCCTGCAGGGTGATGGAAGAGGCTGAAAATGGCCTTCCTGCCCTTCAAATGGCTGCTGCAGCGGCCATTTGAGGGGCAGGGAAGCCAAAAATGGCCTCCCTGCCCCACAATGGCTGCTGTGGCAGCCATTTGAGGGGCAAGAAGGCCATTTTTGTCTTTGCTGCCCCTCAAATGGCCACTGCAGCAGCCATTTGAAGGGCAGGAAGGCCGTTTTCAGCCTCTTTCGTTGCCCTGCAGGCCCCCAGGGTGGTAGAAGAGGCCGAAAATGACCTTCCCATCCCTCCTGGGAGGAGAGGAAGGATGCTGCACTGCAGGATAAGCTAAGTATGGGATGGGGCTGGGGGGTAGGGGGCTGGGGTTTGGGCAGTTTAAAGGGCCCTGCCATGGCAGGTCCCTTTAAACTATCAGCTGGCAGGCGGCATGGGCAGAGATTCCCCCCTGCCACCAGCCAGCTGATAGTTTAAAGGGACCTGCTGAGGCAGAGCCCTTAAAGGAACAGTTTAAATGGCCATTTCCTTTGGGAAATGGCCATTTAAACTGCCCCTGTAAATATGACTCAATGAACTAGCATGGAAAGGAGCTTTCATGAACCCTGGTTTGCGAACCCTGAACCGGCCTGGTTCATGGGTTTTTTTGGGTTGTATTTAGGTTCATGCCCATCTCTAGTGCTAAATGCACAGTGTAGGGCTGTAAGCATTCCTGCTTTCCAATCTTTTACAGCTATCCCAATCTTTTACAGCTAACCCTAACCCATCCCTGGGAGTATGCCCCAGTACAGCACATAAGGCCATATTACCAAGAGGGGATAGCTTGGGCCACTCACATATGAACACCTTACTGGATTCCGTTTTGAGAACCAGCATTGTGGGTGCCGCACCCAGTGTAATGTGAAGGGAACGGGAAAGGCAAATGAGGACTCCCAGGCCAGGGCAGCTGAATTCCTACCACTGCTAACCTGACAGCACATGGTAGCCTCTTTGAGTTAAACCTCTGGAGATGGGGCACCTGTTAGGGTTCTGAAGAAAGTCAAGTTAGCCACACAGTATGGAATTTACTCTCAACCTTTGATAGACCTGGATATGGTCCCCTAGGTATCCCTGCTCTCAGATAAGTCTGGAGGCCAGCACCCATATTTTCCCTTTCCAGTTTGACCTTTTGTTTAGAGTAAGTTCCCCTCCAACTTAAGTTTTCAGCTAACCACAATCTTGATTTCAATTGCAGTGGAAGCCAACTGGTCAACCATGGATTTTGTGTATCCTATTTGAAATAAAAAGTAACTTGTTTGCTGGGTGACTTGAATTGGACTAAGGGGAACAGAGCCTCTCTATCTCTCTAATTGATAAGCAATTGTATTTGCTTTTAAAATAAAAGTGTTTGGAACTAAGCATAACCATGGCTATAGGAATACAGTTGAACCATGGTGTGATGGACACTATTGGCTCCAGCTCCTCCTCTCTTGAGAAGCCAACCAATGAGAGGGGGCAGAATGCTGAGCCAGGGAGAGTTGGAGCCCATTCGAGAGAGTGAGAAACTGAGAAGGATTTGGGAAGGATTTGGGAAGCTGCTGAGAGAAGGCAGCAGTGATATTTGCTAGCAGCTTACAAACCTGTTCTGTTACACAGAAACATTCCCTGTTTAATCCCAGTGTATTTATGTATGTCTCCTATGTTCCAGTTTGTAAAAACAGTTTCTTTTTGTTTTGTTTAACCATGACTGGCTTGAAGTAATTGGCTGAGGGAAAATATCACATACACAGACCTCAAACGCTCTAGTCACGTTAAGTGGGACAAGTTTAGGTAAATGGTGGCAATGTATATAGAGAAAATAAACTCTTAATTTCCCTTTCTGCAATAGCCCTGGGTAATAGCTGAGGGAGCGGAGATACATACAGGGAATGGGCTGCCTGTCTGGTGGAGCCTCTGGAAGAGAAGAAAGAGGACCCTGTGAGGATTTGGGTCAGGGCTCTCTGCCTGCTAAATTGAATGCTAAACAGGTGGTGAGTGGTGACCTGCCCTTGCTTGCCTGGGAAGCCCAAACCTGTGAAGGGAGGTTTAAGGTGAGTGGCAGGGTGTGTGAAAGTATGGGTCCATGATACATAGAGTTAAGGAAAACTGATCTCATAGTTGGGAAGGCCACCCAAGAGTCAAGGCCCTTAAGAGGTGTCAAGGAGCATAAAAAGAACAAGAGTCCAGTAGCACTTATAAGACTAACAAAATTTGTGGTAGGGTATGAGCTTTTGTGAGTCACACAGCTCACTTCTTCAGATACCTGGTACCTTACCACAAATTTTGTTAGTCTTATAGGTGCTTCTGGACTCTTGCTACAGACAAACACAGCTGCCCATCTTGATCTGTCTACAAGAGAAGCATGAAGTTTATGGATGGAAAAATATCAAATATCAAAAGGGGAAGTTACACAAGTTAAACTGTTTCTCAGTACTAAAACTCAGAGTGACCTATGCCAGGTATCAGGAGATAGTGCCATAAAACAAACCAACCAAAAATCTACAGAGTTATGCTCAGTTGAATGTCCTGTAATGTAAGTACTGCACTTGACCTCTCTACTGGAATGATTGTATACAGAAGTACTTTTTAAAAAAGCTTTCAAAGCTCTAAATATTACTGAGTCATGTTATGTGAGTCAGAGATCATGTACTACACTCTTTGAATGATCTAAACAAACCATCCTTGTTGTTTATTCATGAATTCTAATCAGCAAGGTCTTTGGCGAGCAGTCATTGCCTTTGTTAGGATGCTGATTTTGCTCCTTGAACCTTTTGAGAGAAACCATAACATTTTACAGCCTTTCCTGCTTTCTCATTCTGAAAATATATCAGCAGGCATGTACTACAATAGAGCCCCATGGCACAGAGTGGTAAGCTGCAGTACTGCAGCCCAAACTCTGCTCACATGACCTGAGTTCGATCCTGGTGGAAGCTGGGTTCAGGTAGCTGGCTCAAGGTTGACTCAGCCTTCTATCCTTCCGAGGTCGATAAAATGAGTACCCAGTTTCCTGGGGGTCAAGTGTAGATGACTGGGGAAGGCAATGGAAAACCACCCCCTTAAAAAGTCTGCCAAGAAAACATCGTGATGCGACGTCCCTCCATGGGTCAGTAATGACTCTGTGTTTGCACAGGGGACTACCTTTACCTTTGTACTGCAAAGAGTTGAAAAGAGAAGTAACAGAAATAAAAGAACATAAACTAGGGCAGCAACCTTCAAACTGAGTTGTAGGAAGCTGTCTGATTCCCCAAATGCTTACAGTCCAGGATGTTGCTTACTTTGTACAACCAATGTTAGGATGTAAGCAGGGAGTTCATAATCCAGAGTAACGAAGTAGTCCATTTCTCATCTGTCCCATCCTCTTCTATCAAATGAGGCTCAACCTTTGGATTGGTTTGGACATTCATCATCCAGCACATGGGGTCAAGCACTATGGGAACATTTAAGCAGCTCACCCCTGCTGGTGAGGATAATAGTTTGCTGCTTACATTTAGAGCCAGGGGACTGTTGCCCATCCAAAGGTAGCCATAAATGGCTGCTAGGCTGGTCCACCACTTAAATTAAATGTATTTATTTATAGTGATCAGCCATTTAATAAACTAGTTAAACCCAACTTTGGTGTTTTGTTTTATTTGGAGGGACGTGCCTTGAACAAAGGAGAGAGGTAATCCCAGGACCACTAGTGAGCAATGAAGTGTTTTCATGCTTGAACTGACCTGGCAGACAACATGCTTTCTCTGCAATGCTTATGGAGGAATGTGGAGGTATTTGCAGGGAAGAAGCAACAGGAAAGAAGAGATGTTTAATACTTCCTTCACCTACTAAGTTTTCTTAGTATCCCAATGCCCAGCCAGTCTGTTTTAACCCAATTCTTCCAAGTAGGGGTAAAGTGAATGAGGAAAAAACAATATAGGAAGGAATTGTTGGGAATAATCACTAAGCTTGGGAATAAACTCCACTGACTAAAATTGGTCTTACTTCTGAGTAGACCTGCTTAGGATTGATTCCTAAGTGCAAAAAACTTGAATCCCACTACATCCACAAGTACTCACATAAAAATACACCACATCCCTGTATTACCTTGGCTGCTAGGGTTAAAGTAGGGTTTAACCCTACTTTTAACCCTACTTACCTAGGGTTAAAGTAATGAGTTAAAGGTAAAAGTAGTCCCCTGTGCGAACACCGAGTCATTGAGTTAGTATTACATAATTAGTTTAGAGAATTCCCTTTGATGGGGGTCGCCATATGTCAGCTGTGACTTGATGGCACATACATACATATGTAATATATAGTTCTGCCTCAAGTTCCAATATAAAGAGAACTAGGAGAAACTCTCTATTTTTCTTTGCAAAAGACTTCCTCAGATATGTTTTTCTGATCCTCTAAAAGCGTGAGACAATCCTACCCAACATGAAGATAAAAGTAGAAGGAAAAAAATCCTATTTGATGCTGTAAATGTGAGACTTAAAATTCTGAAATGTTACTATTTTTGCAGTCGGTAGTCAGCACTAATTGCTATCTCAGTTTATTTCATTTATGTACTGCATGTAATTTCTACGTATGTGTACACATATTACTAGTATTCTTTTGTGTACCCTCACTTTAGCAGGCTGAGTTGAATAAACAACACTGGAGAACTTTTTTTGCAGTTTCCAAAATATTTTAACAGAATGTTCTTTTCAAATGAGAGGGGAAAAAACCACCCTCTGGATTATACTTCAGACTGAACACTGTCTTCTTGAGTTTTTCCCTCTCTTTTAGCACAGGGGAACCTATATAAAGAAACTTTGCTGGGTTTTGAAAGGCATAAATTAAGGGAGGAGGAGCCTGGGGTAGTCCCATTAGAGCCCCCGCATAAAGAGTTCAAATGGTAGAGTTTTCAAATGTTGGAGATAAAAGTTCCAGCACTTTCAGTTCTTGTTTTTTCTTCTGCCAATAATCAGGGGGAGGGCTCTTCCTTGGCAGTTTAATGGTGAAGAAATAACAGAGATAAATTAAACAAAATAAATACACTCTGGATTGAATAGATAATAATTTCAACGAATATCAAAATATCAAAGCGCAAGAAAAAGGATGTGTGTGTGTGTGTGTGTGTGTGTGTGTGTGAGAGAGAGAGAGAGAGAGAGAGAGAGATTAGACTTTGAAGTTCAGTAAAGGCTAGGGTAGTTAGTATTTCTGAAAAAAATGCTCAAATGACAATCATTCACTGTCAGTTTAGATCCTGAAGAAGAAAATAAGGTTTGGAGGTGGGAAGATGAGTTCGTTATTCATTTTCTTTAATACTCTGCCATTGACAGTCAGCATCTGAATACAATTTTCCTGTTTCAGGTGAACAAAGAGGCTTTTACTTTGGTAAAATCAAAACTGATTAGAACCTTGTAAGTGGTTAGTCCAGATCAAGGTATAATATTTAGGGCCCCCCTTTGTCCTCTTAAGTGTGCTGAGAAAATACTATAATAATAACATTCGATTTATATACCACCCTTCAGGACAACATAACACCCACTCAGAGTGGTTTACAAAGTTATGTTATTATTATCTCCACAACAATCACCCTGTGAGGTGGGTGGGGCTGAGAGAGCTCCTGGAAGCTGTGGCTGACCCAAGGCTACCCAACTGGCTTCAAGTGGAGGAGTGAGGAATCAAACCCGGTTCCCCAGATTAGAGTCCTGCCGCTCTTAACCACTACACCAAACTAGAGCTGGAATTCTAACACAAGAAGAAGGCTAGTCGCCTCAGGTGTGAGGTCACTGATATTAATAGCTCTCTGCAGCCTTGTCATCCAGTCAAGGCATTTGGAGGAAAAAATGGGTATCAGGGAATATACCTAGGGCAGGTTTAAGTGTAGATATAGATATAGATATGTTGAATTACCTCAGAAATTTTCAGTCCCTTATTTCACCTGACCTTTCTCCTCTAAAGTAAATCAACTAGTTCATTATTTTTGGAATTTTAAAAACACTTCTGGTTCTATTTCTGATGTTTAAGGATGAGGGAACATCATAACCAGTGGCAGCAACGTGACAGGGAAGTAAAATCCTCAACTAGTTTGTCCCACCACAAATACAAACTGAAAAAAGAAAGTATGGTATAGATTTGTGAAAAATTAGCACAAAATTCTATCAGAAATGGCACCATGATGTAGACCTAGAGAGGCATATGGGGGTGAGGGAGAGGAAACATCCACCAAGGAGAATCCTTGTCAGGAGGTAGAAATTATGAGAATTAAAACTGAACTGGCAAAAATTCAAGCAGATATAGAAAAAGTTAGAATTGAAGTGGAAAAAGAATAACAAATACAGGCAGCCAAAATTCAGGCAGATAAAGAATTAGCTAAAATGGCACAGCAAGAAAGAGAGAGGGAAACTGAGAGGGAACATGAAAAAGAAATGGGGGGGGGAAGATGAGAGAAATTAAGTTAAGGGCAGAATTGCCGCTTCCACAGAGAGGTGGGGAAAGGACCTCAGTGGAACAAAAGAAATGTCCATGTTATCAAAAAGGGGACAAAGTGGAGGCATTTCTTTTCAGTTTTGAATGAACTTGTCAAGATTTTGGGGTCTCAGATGAGGACAGAGTGATTTATTTGCACCCATAGATTTGCGGAGGACTGAGTGAAGTATACTCAGGGTGAAGGGATGAAGAAACCTCAAATTATTTGCTTTTGAAGGAGAGGGTTAGACTTAGATTTGGGCTGACTGCTGAACAAAGTAGAAAAGCTTTCAGGGAAATTTTAAAAAAGCAAGGTGAAACATATGCACAACTAGGCTGTCGTTTGGACACATGGGTTGAGGGAAGTAAAGTACAGACATTTGAAGAATTGAAGCAACTAATAGGCCTGGAACAGTTTTACACACAAGTTCCCACACAACTTAGATGGTTTCTGAGGGATAAAAAGTTAAAAACAGTTGAGGAGGCTGCCACAGACAGCAGTTTTAACACTGGCAGGAGAACAGGGGAATGTTGGCAAGGAGGCTTGGGAAGTAAGTGCAGACTCCCAAACAGGCCAAAGAAAAGGGATAGATCTTCTAAGGAGAGGAGGTTTCCCTACCCAGTCAAACAGGGAGGTAGCTCTGGAGAGTGGAGATCTCTGGTCGGGTGTGGCTGGAAACTGCCTGTGCAGACCTTCAGATTCAGTTAATGATTGAAGGAAAGCTCTGATGTGTGAAGGGAAAGAGATTAGGGTACTGAAAAGTGGGTACCAGCATTCCTAACTCCAGGAGAGAAAGAGAGTACTAAAAGAAAGTACACTAGAGTGCTTGGGGGGAAATGAGGGAGCCAAAGCCTCAAAACAGAAACCTTTAAGTATGTGTGAAGAGTCTACAGACTGAAGTCTGTACGTGTTCTGATTTTACCTCGGATATTCCCACTACTGCCATGAGCTTAGTAGGTGGCCTTGGGCAAGCCACTCCTCTCAGTCCCAGCTCCCCAGTTGTATTGTGGGGATAAAAATAACATTAATTTGTTCATCACGCTGAGTGGTGACAATATAATATAATATGATGATGTTGAATTACCTCAGAATTTTTCAGTCCCTGATTTCACCTGACTTTCTCTCTCTAAAGTAAATAAACTAGTTACATTTGGAATTTTTAAAATGCTTCTGGTGCCATTTCTGGTGTTTGAGGACAAGGGACAAGGGAAAGTCATATAACCCTCTATCAACTGTTACTTCATCCTTTGAGTGCTGAGGAAGCTATTTACAGCCTCCCCTTGTCACAGTATCTTGTCTTCCATGTCTCTTACAGATGCACAGTGTTGCACACACATGAATAGCCCTTTGTGGTACAGCTTTTGTATGTGTATGTTGTCAGACTGTGGCTAAATAAGGCACTCACTACAGGGTTCCCTTCAGAAGCAAACACAAGTCCATTGTTTGGAAAAGGAAACTTTACTGCAGAAAAGGTCCATTATAGTCCACTGTCCTGAATAGGAGAATCAGGATGGTACATGATCATTGTTACCAATGAAGAGCAAGCATAAGATACAGAGTAACAATACCCATCTGGATCAGCCTCCCCCCACAGTTCTCAAAACAACATCTCTCAGTCCTGGGAAGCTGCTCTCCTTCAAGGCCAATGCTTGGTGGAACGGTGTTAGACAAAACAGTCTCCTCCGGTGGGAATGCTGCCTGGGAACTGGTGCACCTGGGAAGAGAATACTCAAACACTAGAAGCATTAGAAAATGGAGTCAGTACAGTTTAGATATACACTGGACCTGACATTCTGCCCCCCTTAAAACAAATCCCCCCCTGGCTTATATGGATAGCGAGTATGAAAAGCTTTGGTTAATCTAGGAGCATGAACATGTGCAGAGTTCACCCATTCATCGTAACCAGAATCAAAGTCCTTCCACCTAATGAGGTAAAAAAGCTGATTTCGTTTGAGTTTAGAGTCCAAGATTTGTTGTACCTCATAGTGTGTTTGGTCGTCAATCAACGTTGGAATGGGTGGAGCTCTGACGTGCCATTTGTTGTCGGTGGGAGCTCTTTTTAGAAGACTGACATGGAACGTATCATGCACATGGCGCAGGTTCTTGGGCAGAGTTACAGCAACAGTCACTTTATTTATTATCTTGCGCACAGGAAAAGGTCCTAGAAATTTCAGAGCGAGTTTGCGGCTGGTCTGAGCAAGTCTTAGATTTTTTGTGGAAATATACACATGATCTCCGGGTTGTAATTCCCATTCGGCCGCACGATGGCGGTCTGCGTATTTTTTGTAATCCAGTTTGGCTTTGTCAAGGTGCTTCTTAATAAGATCCCATTGCTGCGCCGCCTCCCCCCACCACGAAGATACATCTGGCAATTTAGAGGAATGGAGAGGGGGGGCATCCAACGGGAAGGGATTGAAGTGAGTCCCGTAGACAATTTTGAAGGGGGCCTCCCCCGTTGAAGCGTGTACACTGTTGTTATAAGAGAACTCGGCCAGAGGGAGAAGGTCCACCCAATTATCTTGTTGAAAATTAATGTAGCAACGAAGAAACTGTTCTAAAATTTGGTTTGTTTTTTCGGATTGCCCGTCGGTTTGTGGGTGGTGGCTTGAACTGATGCCTTGTTCAATATTCAACATTTTCAAAAGCTCCCGCCAGAAGTTGGCAACGAACTGTCCGCCGCGATCCGAAATCACCTTGGACGGAAAAGAATGTAATTTTACGATGTGTTTTAGAAACAAATCTGCTAGTTTTCGAGCGGAGGGTATAGCAGTACAGGGGATAAAATGAGCTTGTTTGGAGAACAGATCTACCACCACTAAAATGCAATTATGTCCTTTTGAGATAGGTAGATCAGTGATAAAGTCCATAGATATTATTTCCCAGGGTCTGTTTGGCGTTTCCAATGGTTGCAGGAGACCCGGAGGCTTCCCTTTTCTGGTTTTGGCGCTGAGGCAAATAGGACAGGAACTAACGTATTGGGAAATGTCTTTGCGCATGCCCGGCCACCAGAATTGTCTTTGGATTAGGTGCAAAGTTTTCAGATACCCATAATGTCCAGCAGTGGGAGCGTCATGACAGCGCTGCAAAACTTCCAGTCTGAGGCTGTCTGGGACATAAAATTTGCTCCCGGCTAGCCAATCCCCTTGTGGGGCTTGGGTTAGTTTGCTTCGCGGAGCCTTATCCCCCTCCTTCTCCACCTCAGTTTTAAGTTTCGATTTCCACTCTTGGTTGGCCGGGAGGGGCTGCTTGGCACGGCTGCGAGTAGTCACCACGCCCCCAAGTTGCGTAGGCGAGAAGACAGTGTCGACAGTCTCCTCCCGTTTGCTCTTATGTTGGGGCATGCGCGATAGGGCGTCTGCCAAAAAGTTAGTTTTGCCTGGGAGATAATTTAGAGTGAAGTTGAATTTGGAAAAGAATTCCGCCCATCGCAATTGCTTGGCATTCAGTCTGCGTGGGCTTCGGAGGGCCTCCAGATTTTTATGATCCGTCCAGACCTCGAAAGGGTATCGCGCCCCCTCCAGCCAATGTCTCCAGTTAGTAAGGGCCGCTTTTACGGCAAAGGCCTCCTTCTCCCACACATTCCAATTCCTTTCCGCCTCCGAAAATTTTCTAGACAAGAAAGCACACGGCCGCAGCCTGCCATCCTCCCCTTTCTGCAGTAAAACCCCCCCTATCGCCGTATCGCTGGCGTCAACCTGTACTATGAAAGGGGATTGTTCGTTGGGGTGGGAGAGGATGGGTTCCGTTACAAATTGCTTTTTTAGACAATCGAAGGCCGTTTGGCAATCGGGGGTCCATTGCAGTTTGGCAGAGGGTTTTTTAGCTTGGTCCCCTTTATCTTTGGTTTTCAGCAAGTCTGTTAAAGGGAGCGTGATTTGGGCGAAATTTGCTATGAAGTCTCTATAGAAGTTGGCAAAACCCAGGAAGGATTGCAGTTCTTTACGGGTGGTGGGTTTCTGCCAGTCCTGGATCGCCTGTATTTTGGCTGGATCCATTTTCAGGCCTTCTTGGGAGATACAATACCCGAGGTAAGTGAGTTCGGTTTTATGGAATTCACATTTGGACAGTTTGATGGGCAGCTTATTCTTCATCAGGGTGGCTAAAACTTTTCGTACCGTTTGAATATGTTCTTCCTCGGTGTCTGAGTAAATTAACACATCATCAAGGTACACTACCACCCCTTTGTACAGAAATTCGTGTAGAACTTCGTTTATCATGGACATGAATACGGACGGGGCTCCCGTCAAACCAAAAGGCATAACTAAGTATTCATATTGTCCGAGGGGCGTATTGAAAGCGGTTTTCCACTCATCCCCTGCCTTGATACGAACGTGGAAGTAAGCATCTTTTAGATCTAATTTCGTAAAGATCTTACCTTGGGCCACGACGTTGAGAAGGTCTCGGATGAGCGGTATAGGATAGGCGTTGTTGGTGGACACTGCATTCAAGCCTCGGAAATCTGTGCACAGTCGAAGTCCCCCATCCTTCTTTTTCACGAAGAGGACTGGAGCGGCGTGGGGGCTAGCGGCTGGGCGGATGAACCCTCGTTGGAGGTTGGTGTCGATGAATTTCCGGAGCTCTTCGCGTTCATGGAGACTCATGGGATAAAGTCGTCCTTTGGGCAGTGAGGCTCCGGGTAGAATTTCTACCGCACAGTCCGTTCGTCGGTGCGGGGGTAGAGTATCTGCTTCCTCTTCAGAGAAAGCATTTAGAAAAGGCCAGTACGGTTCGGGTATTTGGTTGACTTCTTCTTGGGTGAGAAGGGCCTTTTCTTTATGAGTCGGATCTTCGCCCCAGTTTTGATTCCAACGGTGATTTTTGCAGTTGGTATGACTGAAGGTAATACATCCTTGTGCCCAGTCTATGTAGGGATTGTGATCACATAGCCATTTGCTGCCTAAAATTAACGGGTACTTGGCAGTCGAGCTGATGACAAAGGACCTCTTCTCCCAATGTTGTCCCATGCCTGTGATCACTGGGATGGTTTCAGTTGTTACAGGATTCATGTTGGTACCATCCATTTGCTCAAAGATTACTGGGTTTTGTAGATCCCGAGTTGGTAGGACTAGTCCATTGACTAGAGCAGGGGCAATGATGTCTCTTGAGCAGCCCGAGTCAATAAGAGCTTGCACCCGAATATGCATCTTCCTCTCTGGGTTGATTAGAGTCACTGGCATGAATAAGATGGACCCAGGCGGCCGGTTCCGTGCAGGGACGGGCTTAGGGCGGATCTGTCGTTTGGGTCCTTTCACGACAGATCCATTTCGTTTCCCGACTGGGGACTTTCTGGATTAGCTTCTGCGGTTGGGGAAGCGGGATCGTATTCCATGATTTCTTCCGCTTCCAGCCCTCTCTCCGAGGCTGGCCTTTGGGCAGCGCCGCGGCCTCTATTTGCTCGGGGTGCTGGAGTCGGGCGTTGGAGCGTAGGAAACGGAGCAAGGGTTGGACGCCGTAATTGGAGCGGAGGTCTTTGCACAGGCCGGTAAGGGCATTGTGCTGCAAAGTGACCAGCCTGTCCGCATTGCAAACACAAGTCCATTGTTTGGAAAAGGAAACTTTACTGCAGAAAAGGTCCATTATAGTCCACTGTCCTGAATAGGAGAATCAGGATGGTACATGATCATTGTTACCAATGAAGAGCAAGCATAAGATACAGAGTAACAATACCCATCTGGATCAGCCTCCCCCCACAGTTCTCAAAACAACATCTCTCAGTCCTGGGAAGCTGCTCTCCTTCAAGGCCAATGCTTGGTGGAACGGTGTTAGACAAAACAGTCTCCTCCGGTGGGAATGCTGCCTGGGAACTGGTGCACCTGGGAAGAGAATACTCAAACACTAGAAGCATTAGAAAATGGAGTCAGTACAGTTTAGATATACACTGGACCTGACATATGTGTGGGGATGAATATTATATTGGAAAAAGCTCCTGAACAAGTTTATACAGGAGAAAATTGTTTTTCCTGTGGAGACTGGAATGAAAAAAAATCATCATAGTTTTAATACTGCTATAAAATATTATAATTTGCTGTGTAGTCTTATTAATAAGAGTTCCATACATATCCCTGTATGCACATGCCCTTCTTTTGACTGATCTAATCTCTTTCATTCACTTTAACATGTCTTTAAGCTGAATTTGGTGCATATTAAGGAAATTATTGGTTTCGTACAAGGAACCTGTTCGTAAAAGAGCAGAGACATGCATGGTTGAAAAGTCAGCAGTAATGACTAAATCCTCAGAAGGCCTCCAAAGCCGTAAGCTCCATGCTGAGGACTTTAATCACTTAACAGTATAAACCACATTCTTGAAATGAGTTTATGAGAAAAGAATAAGGAACATAGTAGTAAATACAGAGCTCCTGATTAGAGATGGGCATGAACTGCATTACGAACTTCAAAAACCCATGAAATTGGGAATTGCGCAATCGCGCAATTGCGCGATCGGGATCTGACCATTCATGATTGTCCACGCCCAACGAACCAGCGTTCGGGAGAGGCCTGGTTTGGTGCATTCGGCCGCGGTTCGGGAAGCCAGACAGTCAGGAGCCAGCAATCAATTTCCCTGGCAACGCAGCCAGGGGAATGCCTGAACTCTGTCTGCGCTCCTTCTGTTGCCCTGGAAACCCGAATGGAAGCTCATCTTACCTTGATCGGCAGGTCTTCCTTCCAACCATGGAGCTGCAAAGCAGTTACAAGTTGGGAGAAGACACCCAGGGAAGGGAGGGGGAGGGGTGTTCTGTAGCCATGGGCACTCCAATCTCATCCCTGCAAACCCGGTGTCATGGCCCAGTATGAGAGTGAGGTCTCCTCTGGAGGAGAGGAGCCTTGTGTAGCCAGCCAGGACTCCTCAGGAGAAGAGGAGCCCTATGTAGCCAGCCCTAGCCCTGATTCAGCAGAAGCCAGCAATCAGGAGCAACAGCTGCTGGCTGATCAGAGCTTGCAGCCAGCAGCTGAGACACCAGCACCCTCTAGCACCAACACCACAGGGGAAGCTCAGCCAGGGACTTCTACAGGTGCAGCACAGCCAAGAACCTCCACCCCCCCAGGTTCACCCACGCCCAAGGAACGCCGCAGGCAGCACCAGAGACTGGAACTGCAGGAGAGACGGTGCAGTGCTCGCCTCTTGAGCCAACGCCAGCTGCTGGAGAGTGACGATGAGTAGCGTCAGGATGGAGCCCCAGCAGCTGGCTGAAAACCACGCCTGGCTATAAGAGCCAGTCTGGAGGAACTGCCGGGCATGGAAGCAACATGTCTACTGCCTGCAACCACCCCGTGTTCCCGTGTTCCCGTGTTCCCGTGTTCCCGTGTTCCCGTGTTCCCGTGTTCCCGTGTTCCCGTGTTCCCGTGTTCTGTGTCCGCTTTTGGACCTGACACTACCGGTAAATGACCTTGGATTGTACCTGACCTTGCTCTTGGACTCTGGACTCACTCCTGGCGTTATCTCATGCTCTGACCACCGGTTTGACCTGGCTTTTGCTCTTGGAACTCCCCTCAGACTCTGGCATTAAGGTTTGGACTTGAACCACCCTGCTTGGGCTGGCCCAGCCCGTGACACCCTGATAGGCAGCTCTGATGGCCAAACACAGACCTCCTGTATTGCTCAATGGGACCTGTGCTTATAAATAGCCGTGGGCTCCCAGGCTGGGTTTCACTTCCAGTGAGCAGTGGAGTGGGACAGAGCTCTTGCTTGCCACTTGCTAGCCTTTGGGGAGAGAGACTGAGAGTATAATTGAGCATGGATTTTTGTGGGAGTTTCCTGAGGGCCTTGTATTGGAGAGGGTATAACTCCAAGATCCCTTTTGGAATCTTGTCCAAACTTGGGTGATGGCTGTAGGAGAGCCTGAAAAAGATTCCCTGGGAATACGGGCTCTCTAAGTGCCATGGGGGCCGTTCCGCACCCCATGAACCATGAACCGCGAACCGGTTCAGTAATGGAAAATGTTCATTGCGGTTCGCGATCTCAGGATTGTCGTTGGCACCGAACCACGAACCGCTGGTTCGTTAATTTTTTGGGGGGTTCATGCCCATGTCTACTCCTGATCATGTTGGCTTTCATTACAGCTGGGGCTTCTGATTATAGATTAAAAATGTTTGCTAAAGGAATTTGCTTCTTCCCCCCAAAGTTTTTTTTAAAAAGGTTGAAAAATTTGTTTTCAAGATTAAAAAATTGAAATTTTGGAGTTGTGAAGTATGATAAGGAAATGCTTCATTCCATAATTCTTGTAATGCAAATGTGTAAAAAACAGCCACACCTCTATTCCTGTTTACTTGCTGAAAGGGCAACATCCTTTAGGTTACCATTGTTTTTAATAATTACTCTTATTGTTTACATTTTCTTCCCTATAGCGTTCCCATTTGGCAAATGTGGAAATTCCAAAAGTTGAATTTTTTAAGAAATTAAGTTTCTGTGTATCACAACTGTGCAAGTAACTGTATAAATACATGCATAAAAACAAGAATACAAATTGTTTAGAGACTGCTTTTTAGTTTTTTATTTATTTATGTCATTTATAGTCTGCCTTTCTGACTGAGAGTCAAGGCGGATTACACAGTGTGAGATTAATACAGTCAATTTCAAGGACATTTCCATAAACTATGCCATAGGGTAAATAAACCCAGTTTTACAAAGACATAGTATTAGTAAGAATCCAATACAGAGTTGAAGAAATGTTGAAACAGAACATGGGCAATTCTACAGCTGACATTAGACCACATGAAGCACAGGTAGCTCACAGAAGCACATATTTAAGACAACAGGTAATTGTCAGACATGCTTACTAGATGTCTGTCATACATCTAACTGAGCCTGTGGGTGTGGGGGAAGGGGAAGATAATGTGAACCTCCTGCTAGCTTCTGTCACTTTATCTGTGTCTTACTGTTGCTTACGCATGCCTTCCTGCTATGTCCAAGGAGGGGTGGACTTGAGGAACTCTTCCCATGGGGCAGACTAACAAATTCCCACTTAGGGCCAAACTACAAGTGATGCATGACACAGGTTGGACCCTTGTCAGCTTCCCTCAAGTTTTGATGGGAAATGTAGGCAGCTTGGCGGAATGTTGGACAAGTAATAGCTGCAAAGTCCACTGGACAGCACTTGGAGAGCCAAGCTGCAAGACCAGGATGCCTACATTTCCCATCAAAACTTGGGGGAAGCTGACAAGTGTCCAATCTGTGTCATTCATCACTTATAGCTTGGCCCTTAGAAGCTTCGCGCCAGTGTTAATGGTCCAGGCTGGGGAAAGGGGGGTGGATGAGGGGGAAGAGGAGGGTATAACCATAAATGCTTTGCTTTGTACCAGCATTGCTGTCAATGACCTGTTGGAGTCATGAACTTGTGATCCTCTAATAAATAGCTTTGACTTATACAGCCTGGTCTGATGCAGTGAAGTATCTGGGGAGTTGCCTGGCAGAACCTGACAGTAGTACGTAAGGCAACATAGTGGTGAAGTCTATGGTCCTTAATTCGCCTGAAGCATCTGAGTGCCCCTCCCTACAATACAAAAGCCTTTTTGAATAATTTGGTTTTGCCTCATTTGCGGAAAGCTGGGAGTGTGGGGGATCTCCTGACTTCCTCAGACAGGCTGTTCCACAGGGTAAGGGCCACCACAGAGAAAGCCCATGTATGAGCTGCTGTTAATTTCACCTGTTAAATAAAACACATCCAAATCAACCAAAGCCATCAGAGATTCCTGTATCAGTACAATGCTATGTACATATGAGTGCATAGGTTTGTTCCTAAAAATGGCCTGGCATGGTTTTCATTCTTGGTGGGACTAGCTTTTTCCCACCTGCATGCTGCAATTGAGACATAGGTTGTAATCCTAAAAACACCATACTGGGAATATGCCTCATTGAATAAAAGGAGACTGCTCCCAGACTTTCTTCTACTTCAGATGCCCAGTGAGTTGTCAGTTTTGTCCCTGCTCCCATGATTCTAGTGCCCTGTGCCATCCGTGCGGCAAGCCGTCCACCCCAGCACACGGTGAGCCGCGGAGCTGGAGGCAGTGAGGGCGTGCGCTGGGGCTTGCCGCACTGGTGGCTGAGCGCAGGGCTGGGAGGTCCTGCGCATGTGGCAAGCCAGCTGCCCCATCAGCGGGGCTGGCAAGGGTCTCCCAACCCTGCACTCAACCTCCCGGGCGGCTGGCAGCCGCGCCTGGCACCCCCTCTTTGGCGGTGCCGGGGGCAGGCTACCCCGTGCCCCCCCTCGATCCGGCCCTGCCTAATGTTTAGCTGAAAACTCTTTCGGTTTAATTTCAACCTGTTAGTTCTGGTCTGACCTTCTGAGGCAACAGAAAACAACTCCACACCATCCTCTATATGACAGCCCTTCAAGTATTTGAAGATGGTATCATATAACCTTTCAGTTATCTCCTCTCCAGGCTAAATATACCAAGCTCCGTCAACCTTTCCTCAACTTGCTCTTCAGACGCAAGTCTTTCTTATTACTTCAGCATCCATATACCTTTATGTGATTGATTTTAAAAGAAAATATAATCAGTTTCCTTTAAAGCTGAAAAAAGGAGGGAGGGAGGGAAGGATAGGTGACTGAGATGACAGACCCAACAGCCAGTCTACTCTGTACACAGTCAGTTTTTACTTCCAGGCTACAGAAACAATTTCCTGTGAGTTCCATCTTGGAATGAATACATCTGGCAAGAACATGATGAATGCTCTTATAGAATGCAAAGGCTTTTGTGTCTAGGTACATATGTATACCTAATATATGTATACACATATATCCACAAAGTCCACATCTTTGAAGGACATTTAGTCAAATGGTATTTTACTATGGCTATGCAAAGTTAGTTGAACAGGAACAAAATCAACATCCTAGTTCTCCAAATCTTGCAACTGTCTGAATAGTCAATCAGCAAGAAGAGCCTCTCTTTTGTTTTTATGTGTATCGCTCATGTTGAGAACTCAATAAATAAATAATCTCACTCCTTTGTTAAACAATAAGCTGCTATGTTTTCATGTTCTCTGTTGCTTGTTTTATGACAGTTACCACACTTTTATTAAATTAATGTGTTATCATCACAAATGTAGGTGAAATTGACACAGTTGTTCTGCACTAGATTAATACAGATCTTAGTTAATCATCTTTTGGAAAAAACACAAAGGAGATATATCCTGTTTTGGTGTGCCCAGTTACAATGTTTTTAATTTGCACATGTATAAATAATTATAAAATAGAAATCATGTTGCACAGATATGCACAGTGGATCTATGTTAATAAAATCTTTTGGAGATCTATTTTCATAGATTAGGGCAGTAATACTAAACCAAGATTTGCATTTTGGGCATAAATCCATTGAAAACAATGGGACTTCTGAATAAAGTGTAGGTTTTGCATTCCTTTTTGCAATAAGAAATACCTAATAATATATAGCTATATGAAATCATACATTATTATACTGTTAAGTCATGTTATTAGTAACACAGCAGAGTCAAACTTCATGTTTTTAGGGAACACCCATGCAAATGGAAAATTTTGATATAGTAAAGGGCATAGTTTGTTATTAAAGGGGGATAAATCAATTAGGACAACAATTTGGATCTCTTTAATTTGAATGCATGATCCATAAATACTTTAGTATGAATAATTTTTCTAATAGTCAAGGGTTTGGATGAGAAGCCATACAGTTTACGTTGGGTTGCCGGACATTATGCAGGTTATTTAGTGTTGCCAGCCAGCTGGCAGGGTTCCAGGAGCGGGGGAAGGGTTATAAGGGGTACCATTGTGTGATCATGTGATGCCTCTTCTGGGAAAAACCTGGAAGTTCCATCATACTTCTCTAGGTATCACTGGAAACTCTATAGTAAAACCATAGAGGTTCCGGCAATTTCCTAGTGCAGGGTGAGGCTCCACTGCCCTAACGTGAATCTGGTAACCTTGACAATATTTGCAGCACACTCCTGAGTAGAGTTACGCCCTTTTATGTCCATTGACTTCAATGGACTTAGAAGAGTGTAACTCTGTTTAGGATTGCACTGTTAGTTGTGTTTTGCAGTCAGGAAATGTGTATTATGTATTTTAGTGTATTTTAAGAGAATCTAAGAACTGTACATGAGAACAAAAACCTTTAGCACCATGACAAAAATAATATATTAATTTATTTCATTTATACCCCACTTTTCTCCTTAGTGGGATGGCTCACATCATTTTCTCCTCCATATTATCTTTCAAAAACATTGCAAGGTTGATTAGGCTGGATGTATTACCAGCTCATGGTCACCCAGCAAGCTTCCATGGCAAAGTAGGGAGTTGAACCTGGGTCTCCCAGATCCTACTCTGACAATCTAACCCCTACACGTGGCTTTCTTGCATGTGTGCACATTCCCACTAGCTGCTGATTTTAATAGCTTGTATCTCAGCAATTAGTATATCCCTTACTTTCCAAGTTTAAATCTTTGGATAATCATTTGAAATCTGATGATTCTGTGCTACTGAAATATTTGTTGGAAGATACTAAGAAGACGGTAGCAAAATATTGTTTTTTTGGTCATAAACAAGTGGAAGTTTTTAACAAAAGGAGAGACTGAAGATAGTTTTACTTTTTAGGATTTATCATCTGCTGAGTATGATAACGGTTTTAACTAAATCCTTTCTCTCTTTTTATGAAGATAGGAACTGTGGTTTGTATATGTGATCTTTTTCTTGTTGGTCAATTGACTAATAAATCTGAAATCTGAATCTGATAGCTTGTCTCTTGTAAGTGAGTGGAGCAGAAATTCTGCAGATTTTCTCTCCCTTTTGGAGGCTTCTCATTTATACTGTGAATCCACCTAATTCACAATGTGAAATGACAGACAATACACTGCTAAAACTGTACAAATTCATTGGTGTATCTCATTTATTTCAATGGATTCAGTTAAACATAATTTATATGACATGCTTATTATTGATAGCCCTAAGTGGTATTTCCTCCCTGCAATGGCACCCAGATTAACAGTGCAATCCCCAACAGAGTTATTCCAGCCTAAGACCATTGACTTAAATGGGTTTAGAGTGGAGTAACTCTTCTTTGGATTGCACTGTAAATCTCATGAAAAATTTGGGAACCTTATTTTAGCCATATTTACTGCTACTGATTTTACTGCAATTTACTTTCATGCAATTGTGTTTAGGGTTGCAACCTATATACATTTATTCAGAAGTAAGCATCATGGAATTCAACGGAACATAATCCCAAAGAAATATACACAGGATTGGTTCATCAAATGAGTGATGTTGAGCATGAATACTTGCAGTCACATTGTTGGCAACAAATGGTCATTAAACAACTGATAAAAGAACGTCTGTAAATCCCAGTTGATAATCAGATTGTGAGAATTCATCCTTCATGCCAAGATTTCACCCATACTTTCCATTGGACTCACTGTTCTTTTTCTACTTGGTTGCCAAAAAAATTAATTATAAATAGCTTTTTAGTATCCCAAAGCCATGTGAAGCACAATCTTTCTTCTGTATATACTGAATGTAATTGGACTTTGATATGGAAAGCTTGCTTATGGATACAAAATTTATGGCCTCTCATAACAGCTGTGATAGTACATATAACTTTAAAAAATCATTACAGCAGGAATGCATTATAATGCCCCTTTAAAAGATCTTCCTTTGCTACCTTTTCCATTTTTCTCTTTCTTTTTTTCTGCCTGAGAACAGAGCATGTGTCTTTCTATTATATTGATTTATGTACTGAATCCAGTTAATGTAGGTGTCTGGCATTTGGGAGGAGAGTGGGCATCAGGGGATGTGTCTTGGACCAACTTAAATTGTTCCTCATTAGGTTACCAGCCCCATGGTGGTAGTGGGGGATCCCCTGCTCCCACCCTCTGCTCCCTGCCACCACTCACCTGGCTAGTGGTGGTGGGGAGGTGCAGGAATAGGCCTACCAGGCATGCTATCAGGGTGGCGCAACAACATCACTTCACAGGAGTGACGCCATTGCACATGCACAGGAGCACATGCACGCTTCACAGTAAACTGATTTGGGCCCCAAATGGGCCAAACAAGCCTATTTGAGGCCTAAATCAGCCCGCTGCAAAGTGTATGATCCTGCACCTGCGTGATGATACCACCGGAAGTGACATCACCAGATGTGCTGTAACTGGAAGTGATGTTATCATACAGGTGCAGATGCTCACATGTGAAGAGCATGCTGGGAGTGACAAGAAGGTAAGCACTAGGTCCCCCCTCCACTTGGAGGGTAAGGGGACCTGGCAACCCTATTCCTCATAGAATGGTTTCAAAAGGTTGCTATTGAGACCAGCTATCTTCAGTGTGGGAGTTGTTCTGTGGTGTTCCACAGGGTGCAATCTTATCCCCCAC
This sequence comes from Eublepharis macularius, assembly GCF_028583425.1. Taxonomy (NCBI): domain Eukaryota; kingdom Metazoa; phylum Chordata; class Lepidosauria; order Squamata; family Eublepharidae; genus Eublepharis; species Eublepharis macularius. The sequence continues at coordinate 83,293,172 of NC_072794.1, read as the reverse complement.
ATTATTCAACCTCTACCTAAAACCTTTAGGAGAAATTAGTCACAGCTATCCAGCTCTGTATCTCAGAATCCAAATCTCCTGATAACACAGCAGGAGTCTTGAGTTGCTGCCTGACAGCTGTGGTCAAATGGCTGAAAGTCAGGGCTCATTTTGAGGGGGAATGTGCCGGGACGCAGTTCTGGCAGTTCCCCAAAGAGGTCACATGACAGGTGGCCCCACTCACCTCTCAGCCATTTTGGGCCCATTTCAGCCTGGATTGGGGCCAAAACGGGTGGTGGATCACTCCTGACCATTTTGGGCCCCTTTTCGGCCATTTTCAGCCCCTTTTTGCTATTTTGGGCCCAATTTTGGCCCTGAATGGCCAGGATTGGGTCCAAAACAGCCAGGATAGGTAATGTCAGGGGGTGCGGCATATGCAAATCAGTTATGCTAATGACAGACTTCCAGCAATGGCAAGGGGCATGGCATATGCTAATGAGTTATGCTAAGGAGTTCCTCCAGCTCTTTTTCTACAAAATGACCCCTGCTGAAAGTAAACAAATTGAAACTGAACCAAGACAAAGTTGGAAGTGATGCTGGTTGAGAAAGCAGAGATCTTGAAGGATGTTGTGCTTCTCACTTTCAATGGAGTTCAGCTGACCCTAGCTGACTGGATTAAGAGCCTAGAGGTTATACTGGGGCCAACAGTGCTCCTAGAGAAGCAAGTAAATGTAGCAGCAAAAAGGGCTTTCTGCCAACTTAGACTAGCCTAGAAGATGGCCCTCTAATTTGAAATGTCTGATCTAGTCACCTGGATTCATGCAACTGTAACATTGAGACTGGATTAGTATAGTTGACTCTACATAGATATCCCCTCGCAGAGTGATTCCCCACAGGTTGGGTAATGCACTTCCAATCCTCTTTATAGATCATTTGGAACAGATTTTGTTGTGTGCGGAACAAAAAATCCACCTCAAACGATTGATAAAGTGAACTGAATGTGCATTATCCAAGGTGTGCGGAATCAGCCAAAGTCAGCTTGGAGACTCCAGCTGGTGAAAAATGCTGCATCTCATTTACTTTCAGGAGCTACATGGAACATGCATATCACTCTCATTCTCCAGTCACTTTACTGGATACCCATCAGTTACCGAGTTCAATTCAAGGTCATGACTATTATATTCAAAGACCTTCATGGCATCATATCTGTGCAACCCTCATATCTGCCCTTCATATCTGTGCAACTGCCTCTCTCTCTATGTTCCGCCACAGCTGCTTCACTCAATTGAACAGGGGCTTCTGCAGATATCACCCTGCAGTTGTGTTTTCTCTGTGGTAGCCCCCACCATATGGAATGGCCTACCTGAAGAAGTCAGGAAAGCTCCCACTCTCCTGGCTTTCTGCATATTATGCAGCACTGAATTATTCAGGAGGACTTTCTACTCAGATGATAGGGCTGTATCATAAGGAACAGCTGAAAGAGATATCTTTCAGGGAAAGGGAGAGGGATTAAAGACTAAGCTATTGGGTACTGTCTGCTGATGTAGATACGCTCCTACAGGATAGTTTGATGTTTCTAAAGATATCATGTTAATTTCTTATACTTTATTCAGAAAGGTTTCATTTCTGTGTTTGATTTATTCTACTTTCAAATTTTCTGCTACCATACCCTATGTTTGTTTTCACTGAATGTCCTAATTGTTGGTCATATTGTATTTTGCTCATTGAATGTCCTAGCTATTGATTATATTGTATTCACTTGCAATGTGTAAGCTGCCTTGGATCTCTGCTTGAGAATGGCAGTCTATTAATAAGTAGTAGTAGTAGTAGTAGTAGTAGTAGTAGTAGTAGTAGTAGTAGTAGTAAATAATCAACAACAAGTCATCTGAAGAATATTGCCAAAGTTGGCCTACTTGGCATACTATGTTAAAAGTTTATTGTCCGTTCTTTTTTTAAGAAAAAATGCATTAAAATTTTTTGAATACAAAGCTTTAGAAATTCATCTCCAGTTATATGAACAAATCATATAGACATAATCATATTCATTTCACTGTGGTAGTCAGACTAATATTCCATTTATCAGACTTACCTATGCAATACACGGATTAATTTATTCAAATGTAAACATTCATTTATTATCTAGCAGAGAACTCAATGTGCAGCATACATTTTATGCCAAAGGGCTGTAGTAGTTGAATCAAATGTAGATATTTTCCTTTTATGACTCTCTCCAGGCAGTGCTTAAATTAGAAGCATTACAGAAGTGTTATTTTCTAGGCACACTGTCAGTATATGTCTCATATTTCATTTTAAGATCCAGCCAGAACCCTAGATTATGAAAGTGATGTACACTTGTGATGGAAAGTCCTTTCAGAGTATTTAGTGCTAGCTGCTGGCTGACCCGTTCATTGGGACTCTGATCACCTGGAATAGATTTCATTTTGGCTTGACTTTACCTTATCCAATTATTCATTTGCTTCATTTTTTAAGTTTTATCCTGTGTGCAAGATAATTATGTGAGTACTATGGATAAATGGATTGGTCTTAATTTCTGAGTGGATTTTTTTCCAGGTAACTGAAAAGGAATAGGAAACAGTAACATATAAAGCAGCTTGAGGAATTGGCAAAGCAGCCACTTAGCTCAAAAGAAGTAATTTGAGCTTGCAGATATGGGTCCCCATTAGGGATCCCAGTTCCCCTGGTGGGAACAGGGGATTCCTCGCTCTCACCCTCTGCCCCCCCCCACACCCATTGACCTGGCTGGCAGGAGGAAAGGCAAGGAAACAGGCCTCCAAGGTATGCTGCTGGAGTGATGCAACCATGCCACTCCCGGGAGTGATGTCATCATGCCACCTTGAGTATGCTCCCACGCTTCACAGCAGGCTGATTTGGGCCCCAAACAGGAGTGCTCTTGGCTCCTGCACAATGATGTCACTTTCCAAAAGTGATGTCATCATCACATCATTGCAGGAATGTACATGCAAAGACATTGAAAAAGGTGAGTGCCAGGTCCTCCCTCCTACTGAGAGCGTAAGGGGGCCTGGCAACCCTACTGTCCCCCCATAAGTTTTTGCAGGCCCCTCACTTGTAAGGTATGAATTCTGACTGTCTGGTCAACTAAAGAAGCTCTGCAGATGAACATCTGCTTGTGATTCCTGGCCCCAAGAATGTTTGCTTGGCATCAACTAGGGCCAGAGCCTTTTCGGCTCTGGCTTTGGCCTGGTGGAACACTCTCTCAGTTGAGCCCAGGCCCTGCAGGACTTATTACAGTTTTGCTGGGCCTGTAAAATGGAGATGTTCTGCTAGGCCTATGACAGTGGTTGAGGAGCTGGTGAACTATCTATCTGGTCCCTTGCCTGTTTTGTTTTGTTTCACTCCGCTATGTAATGAGTACACAGGAGAGCCTTTTTGCTGGCAGCCCCATGATTATGGAACAATCTCCCCAGGGAGGTGCACCTGGACCCCTCACTCTCTAGCTTCAGGAGGCAGCTGAAGGTTGTTTTACTTAGGACTGCTTTTAAAACGTATTTTAACTGTTTTTTGATGTTTTCTTTGTAAGCCACCTTGGGCATCTTTGGAGGAAAGGAGACTAATAAAATATTTTAAATAAATAAAAATACACCCTGCAATCAATCAGTAAAACCCAGAGGCTCTCCCCCATCTCCCACTAAAGAAAACAACTTTGCATGCTCTTATTAGGAAAACACATCAGATTGAAGAGACAGTCAGGTAAGGGACAAACAAAGTTGCTCAAACAAAATGAAATAAAATCATTTTTTCCTGTTATAGGCTATTTAAATAGGACATTTGTTTCATTTTCATATTAATTACTATAATTACAAAACACCTCATTTTCATAATTGTTGTAATTAATAGCAAAAGAAATGCACAAATCTACCCCCGCCACCCTACTGGGCAGTTGAGTGTTAGTGCAAACTGCTGAGTGATGGCAGAGCTGGCAACCCTAACATGGTAGGATTAATAAGTACAATCCTCATATACACCTCAGTGTATTATTTCTCCCTAGATAGTAGTTTGCATTGGGTTTAGGAATGTAATCTAAATTACTACATAGTTTGTGATGGCAAACAGAAGGGGTATAATTTTGGTTATGTGATTTTAGTTTGGTACTATGAGTTGTCAGCAAAACCCCAAAAAGTAATTCTATCTATCTATCTATCTATCTATCTATCTATCTATCTATCTATCTATCTATCTATCTATCTATCTATCTATCTATCTATCTATCTATCTATCTATCTATCTATCTATCTATCTATCTATCTATCTATCTATCTATCTATCTATCTATCTATCTATCTATCTATCTATCTATCTATCTATCTATCTATCTATCTATCTATTCCACCTTCCCCACAAGTGGGCTCAGGGTGGATAACAACATATTAAAATGCAATAAAAATTCATCTACATTAAAACAGCAGTGTATTTCTATTAATACACATTTAAAACAGGATGGTGGACAGCCTTCACAGGGAGGGTTAAGAATTTATACACCCCTTTTTTTAGGCCGGCAGAGGCCCAGCCTCAGCCATATGCCTGGTGGAACAACTCTTGTCTTGCAGGCCTGGTGGAAGGATAGTAGGTCCTGCTGGGTCCTGATCTCAGCAGACAGAGCATTCCACCAGGTGGGAGCCAGGACTGAAAAGGCCCTGGCTCTAGTCGAGGCTAGGCGAGCCTCCTTGGGGGCAGAGACCACCAACAGCTGTTTGTCCCCTGATTGGAGTGTCCTCTGGAGAATATATGGGGAGAGATGGTCCCATAGATACGCTGGTCCCAGTTCGCACAGGGCCTTATAGGTCAATACCAGAACCTTGAATCTGATCCGGTACTCCACTCCATTTGATGTGAGTTCATTTGAGGCCTGTATGTGTACATAACCCTCAGAACCCAAATACTGCTTTTTCTCTAGAATGATAAATGCTTGAATCATACAATGAAGAACACTGAGCTATAGTGGATATCAAGGAGATTATCAGGGAGAACCTGACATTAGCAAGGCCTTTTATATTTTGTACAGAATCTGACATCCATTGCTCTGCTAAGCTGTTTTGATTGAAATGTTTTTTTTTTACACAGGTCATTACTGAGCCAGTTTTAAATATCTCTTTCAAGCAGCTGGGCTCAGTGTAATGTGATTTTTTCGAAGGTATCCCAGGACCGTTTGACTATTTCAGACAAAGAAGTAAAAGGCCCCTGCTGAGTTTGGAAATCATCTTGCTACTTGGAGATCAGCTTAGAACAGGTTATTTATTGCTGTTCTTGGCATGGGAGTCTCTCACAGGCCTGCAGACTCAGTTTGGCTGCTCTGCTTAAAGCTCTCCAATACGGCTGATGATCCTTCCTTCGGAGCATGGGGTGCCTGACAGGCCATGCAGGCAGAGGGGGCCTGCCTTGCTCTGAATTTCTCTTAAGCTGATTTCCAGTTGAGTCAACAAAGGACTGAGTTAACAAACAGATGTTTTGGGGTACCAAAGAAGAACCAAATAATTAGACTTTGCATCAGCAAACCAATAAGAAGGAAGTCTCAGCTACAGTAATACTTTGAAAATTTGATATTACAAAGCTTGATTTATTAGTTTTACAAATAATGTGATTCCAGTATAGTTTACTATATTTATTTTAAAAATGTCTTTGTTCAGCCCATGATGCTCTCAAAGCAAAGAGCATAAAAAGAACTGCATGCAATAAAACTGTATGATCAATTTATCCCAAAGAACATGATATTAAAAATGAAAGCTACTCTCAGTGCACTCTGGGAGCCCTACAGTGCAATCCTGTGCTGAGTTCCACTGGAGGAATTCTGCATGGGATTTTCTTGCTGATGAATGAATCACCTGGGTCCTTGGAGCTTTTGCTAGGGATGCTGAGAATTTTTCTACGAATATGTTCAACTATCAAATTTACCATATTTAGATGTAAGCCAGTCACTTGAACTGTTGGTTCATACTGAGTAGTTGTGTGAACTAGTTTGCACCGGGTTTCCCCAAAACTAAGCATGCTGAAAGATGGTTGTTGGGGGTTTTCCGGGCTGTATTGCCGTGGTCTTGGCATTGTAGTTCCTGACGTTTCGCCAGCAGCTGTGGCTGCTGGCGAAACGTCAGGAACTACAATGCCAAGACCACGGCAATACAGCCCGGAAAACCCCCAACAACCATCGTTCTCCGGCCGTGAAAGCCTTCGACAATACATGCTGAAAGATGCTGCTGATTCAAACTAATTGGCAGCCATTAGCATTACTAAGGATTCCTTAAAAAAACACTGAAGAGTAGGAGTTTATTAAAACAACATTTTTGGATGACTGAGTGATTATTTGTGTCTATTTAAACAATTGCTTGCTGAATAGAGCAGTTACACAGCAATTATGGGGGGGGGGGGTAGTAGAACTGAAGTGAGCTTCGTGAGAACACACACATGCAAAAAGCCAGTTTCTTTATACTACATGGTTAGTAAGAAATATATTTAAACAGCCTGCTTGAACACCCACAAACAGATCAATGAACTATTGATCTGATTGTTGAAAAATCAAGTCTCTGTTCACAACTGGCCAACAGGATGTGCTAAAGTAGAAATCAGTCTGGCTGTCTCATTTGGGCCAATCGAAGCTTCTAAATAGCTTTCAATCGAAGCTTCTAAATAGCTTTCAAGTGCACCATCATGTGCTCCTCTGCAAGAGCACCGCATGAAGGAAGAGAAAGCCCCTCCCCCATTTTTCAGACCACATGTGGTTATTCTTCAGAGGCACCTTGTTTCTGGCAAACACATTGATTCTGTACACATTGACTGACAACAGTTATAGATTATTAAATAAGTCTGGGCAATTGTTGTACAGCCTAAAAATCACAAATCCCTTGGTTTGGGAAAAAGTTATGTTTTACTTGTGTTGATTAACTTGGGATAGTTAGGCATAAAAAAGAAATCACAATAGTTATCCTAAAATAAACTGCTTTTTGCAATTTAATTTTGAACATTGCCCTCCTGAAATCTCCATTTTTCATTTCCATGACTAAAGATGGACTGATCTATGCATTACGAAAAAGAGCATGGTACAATCCTCCTGATATTAAAATATTTAAAAGGATTTCATAACCTCCCATGTTATGAATTTTGAAGAAATTATCAAGTCAGGGGGAAAGGGTCTAGTTGGCAGAAGTAACAACAACAACAACAACAACATTTTATTTATATACCGCCCTTCAGGACAACTTAATGCCCACTCAGAGTGGTTTACAAAGTATGCCATTATTATCCCCACAACAAAACACCCTGTGAGGTGGGTGGGGCTGAGAGAGCTCCAGAGAACTGTGACTAGCCCAAGGCCACCCAGCTGGCTTCAAGTGGAGGAGTGGGGAATCAAACCCCGCTGTCAGGCTATGGATGACAGGATATGGTAGACAGGTCCCTGCACCATTGCAACAAGAAGTCCAAGCTCTTGGTTAAATGGTTAAATTCAGAAATCCAATCTTTCCCAGATATATTTCCATAGAGTTACTCAGAGGCAAAAAAGCATCTCAGTAGCACATGCTTCCTTGATAGGAATAGAGACTTGAGGAAAGTACAACTCTAAATACCCACTCATTTCCCCCTCCCTCCCAGCTAGACCACAGGTTTGTGTGGGAAGGAGCCTGGGAATGCATGAGAGTAAACTGTAAGTAACATTTCAGACAGTACAATGTCACTCCTGTGAGCTTCAAAGAAAAGATAAGACAGCTGTGTTCTCAGGCTGCTAGAGGGAGAAACGAAAGTTATTGTTAGAGCACTTGCAAAGCTTTTTCAAAATGAAATCAAGGTACAGCGTTATCAATGGGTCAACACCTAGAATAAATAAAACAATGGCATGGATGCAGGGGTGCAGACATGACACCAGCTCTCCAGATTAGAGTCCCGCGCTCTTAACCACTACACCAAAGTGGCTTTTGGGTAGGACATTGAATGTAACATTCAAAAAGCATTCTGCCAACATCAAAGCCAGCTATATTAGTAGCTGAAAGAAAGCATAGAAGTAGTAGCATTGAAGAAATCTTCAATCAGACATTCTCCAAACATAAGATGGTATGTTCAATTTTTTAAAGAAGTTTTTATAACTAGTCCTAACTTAGCAGTTGTTTTTGTAAAGCTCTGCAATTTCCAGATGAATTCCTACAAATCTCTTTCTATGTAAAGAAGAAGCAACTCCGTATGAACAGTGCTAGTAAACTACATCTTTTGTAAGATCAAGTTTATGATATTACTTTAAAAATGATTTATAGGTATGTCACTTGTTATCTCAGTGAATTGTCTTAAGAAATTTATATGATCCTATAGAGTATATACCGTGTTAAGACTCAAATGCTGTTTTTCTTTTCTGCCAAGAATTAGTACATTGTACTTTCATCTTCTATTTCAAGAGATTATTTTAGTAAAAAAAAAACGTTCAGCATCATGCATAATTTCACTTTGAAATGTTTCATCATATACTTTTACAGGAACATGATAATATATTTACTTTAATTTCAAATATTGAATATAAAATATTTATAGCTTTCCTGGCAACCCTGGGTTCTCTCAAGTAGTGACAGGCCCTACATATGAAAGAGCCCACACCTTAGACTTAATATTTTGCACTGGCCTTTGAGGGAAAACCTTGGCTCAACATTGGAAATTCAGCCTGAACCATGGTCAGACCATCATCTGCTGAAGGCAAAAGTGAATATAGCCCCAATACCCCACAAAATGGGTGGTCCAGTTAAAATGATTTGCCCACAAAGGCTCATAGACCCTTCCAGATTCCAAAATACATTGGGGGATTTTAGAATTCCAGACACATGCTCCACGGAAGTTGCTGTAGGAGCATGGAACACAAAGCTCCTTGAAGTTACTGACACCATTGCTCCTTGTTAACCCCTCCGGCCTTTGGGACAGAAGCCAGCCCCATAGAGCTAATTGCAGAGAATCACGAGAAGAGATAGCAATAGAGAACAATAATTGTGGCAACCTAACGAAATAAACACTTATAACAACTGCAAAAATATTCTTATTGTTATTGCATAGTTCAATTTGCCATTCAATATATATCAATACACACAGTCTTCATATACAGACCTATACATAAAGTGCTAGTGCAAAGCAATGCTGATGCTACCTATAAACAGTTAATGCTTTTTTAAAAAATATTTTTATTATTATAACAATCACAACAGCATTACAAAAAGAGTAAGACTAAAGAAGTGAGACAGTAATTGGAACATTCAAAACTATAGAATCAAAAGTCCATAACTTCGTACAATAAGTCACAATATCTCTAAGAAAATTACTTGCTCACAGTCCGTTGAGCATATAACAGCTTCAGTTAAGTGTTTAAATTTCGACTAACATAATAATAAAATTTCAGCCATGCAAAGGGATCTAATACTAGGAGTGAAAGCAAACAAAATACTGCATACTTTACATACACTTATACCAGTCAAAGATAGACTGGTATAAGTGAGAAGGAGCTTGCAATTTGTATTCTATAGTATATTCATAAAACGGCATCCATTTTTCGTAGAAATCTGAGCTACTACTAAGATTCTTCATATTGTGCAGATTATTAGTAACCTTTTCAATAATAATAAAATCCCATACTTTTAGGAACCATTGACTGATGGACGGTTGATATGGTTTGTTCCAATTTAAAAATATTAGATTTTTTGCAGCGATTAAAAGTGTCGCAATTAACTCATGAAGTAGTGCTGAAATTTTGACCTCATGCCATAAATCAAGAAAGATAATTTTCGGTGTGAGTGGAATTTCAATTTTTGTAATTAAATGTATTTGGTGGAGTATGTCTTCCCAGAATTTTATGATGATAGGGCATTGCCTCCAACAGGATTCTTAATCTTGCCTCCTGATCGCAAAATTCAACAATAATATCTCTAGAGGCATTCCTGTCGCTTCACTTCTTACAGCCTATTCTATAGGCTCTACTGATAATCGGAGATGATGCTTTTTCTCTCTGCAGCGAAGCAGCAAATATGGCTGTGAGTAGAGTTATTAAGCCTTCTTTTGGTTGTAAAATCTCCTCCACTCCACGTATCTTAAGATTTCTTTGTCGGGAAGAAATTTCTAAGGACATTATTCTGTCCTGCATTTTATTATTTTCTCTTTGAAGATCAATTACTTAATCTTGTAATCTTGTTCCGATTTCAATTGCTTGGTCTGCTTTATAAGTTGTTTTCTGCAGGCCTAGTCTGATTTCTTTGAGTGGAGCTATTATCGGCTTTATCAGGCTAGCCATTTCTGCGGAGAGATTTTTTTGAAGTTTAACCAGCTGCGGGTCTAAAACTTTGGCGTTAGGAGCTTCTTGGCTTGTTGTCGTGTTGTTTGACTCTCTGTCCACCATATTTCCTCAAGGGATGTTAGCATCCCGCGTAGTTGTTAACTGAGTCGGGGAGAAGAATTGCTGAAGCTTTTTAGCAGACTTTGGGTTTGATTTCTTCTTGTCTGAGATCTGCTTGCCCATAATATAGTAGATTGAATGCAATAAATGATGTTTAGCAGGCTTTTTGAGGGAAGGGGAGATGGAGCTCAACACTTAGGCATCCATCTTTTCTGTCCTCGAAACCACGCCTCCAACAGTTGATGCTTTTAAAGTCCATTAGTATTCCTTAGGATCACTCAAAAAGTTCATAGGATCCAACTTCAAGTATAGGTCCAAGTACATGCAGGTTGGAATTTATACCATCTAATGGGCAGACCGGTTCATTCGGGGGGTCCCATTTCAGGGTCTTTTCCAAAGATGGTTATCTCACCGACGTTATTTTTAATATTCAGAGATTCCCATTCAAACTACACTTAAACATGTGTCGGTTGCTGTTCCTAAAGAAGGCTGTGTGTGACACTGTATGAGGTAGGTCCTGAAAACTCAGACCCGACAAACTAAACATGTATCTTGTACTTTAGCCCTGATGCTTCTTTCCACTTGAAATCAGTAGGAGTAAAAATAAATATGATAACAAAAATGATCATGTCTAATAATGAATGTAACAAAAAGAAATATTATGAAATGAAAATGTATATGTAAATAAAAATCTGTACGTAATGCACCTCTGAGGAAGGCAGTAGGTCTCCTAATCCCCCAGTAAATATAAATAATTGACAGTAACCTTCGTGTTTGTGATGGGGATCACCACAGCATAGATATATGGTAAGCATCAATATATTCTAAATATCAATTTTATTTGGTTAAAGTGAGTTTGTTGTTTCTTGTGCATAAGAATCACTTATAGTTATTTTTATTAACAGAAACTTTATAATATTAGTAAAATTTGTCAGCTACAGTTGCAGTGCAATCCTAAGGGCTGCCAAGGTGAAGGAGCCACTCACCAGTGCAACAGCTGTGCTGTTGGTCAATTCCATCTCCAGACAGCAGACAGCCAGCAGACACGGTAACAGCATAACCCCAACAGAGGCATGTGGCCCAAGTGACACCCCCAGCCAATAGAGGACAGGCATCCATGTGGCAGACAGGAGCCCCACACACTGGCAAGGGCCTCACCAACAGCAAAAGGGCTGCCCATGCAGCCATTCCTGCTCCAAGTCGTACACCCTCATCCCTTGAAAAAGTAAAAAGAGAAAAACAAGAAAAGTCAAAGGCCAGGCTCAAACCCACAGCTTCCACAACTAAGACCGCCATCCTAACCACTGGGCAAAGAAGGCAGATTCAAAGGAGGTCTGCCAGCAGGCAGTGAGCACTCCACTGCAGCCCTGACATCACCATGAGCCACTGCACGGAGAGGCATGGCTCAGTGGAAAGGTGCTGGGACAGTGTGGCCAGGTCTGCTGGTTCAAGTACCACATGAGAAGAGGTAAGAACCAGGCAAAAGCCTCAGATTTGACATTTTGCCCCTGCAAACAAGGGGGAACAGGATGGCCTGGGTATGGGTGCTACTCCACAACTCCTCTCTGATCCCAGCATACGCATCCCTGAGTTACAGCCCACCCTCACATGTGCGAAGGGGGAGCCCTAAGGGGAAGTCACAGATTGGGGGAGGAGATGGGGCAGGGAGGGACATGGGGTCTCAGCTACTTACAAACAGGGACAGAGTCATAGAACACCCAATATTTTATTGAACAGCAAATCTTGAAGTGGTCCAATGAATTGGGTTGCCAACTCTCTCCATCCAGTAAGGCACTTGTGCCTTTGTGAGCTGCTCTCAGGGGCCATCAGGAGACAGGCTGAGCTGTTCTTTACACAATGTACTTGTGTGTGAGGTGGACTTACTGGGCAAAAGTTGCCTGAGGCAGGATATTACAGAAGTCAGGCTGGAACTAGTGACTGAGTTAGAGTGGCAAGAACTGCACTGGTCATACTACCAGGCCTCCCTATTGAATTTCACACAGATGTGATACAGAATCATGTACAGTGATGGCAAATAGCACAGATGCCATGCTGGCTACGGCTATCCTTGTGGGGCCTCACAGGGTCTGCAGTTCCACTTCCAAGGGGAAGGGTTTTATTTGCCAGGGAATTCCCCTGAGATGCATGCAGTAGCCATTCAAATGACACTTATGGATTCCATGAGGACATGCTCTGCAACTGCAACTACAACATCTCTACTGCTGCTGCATAGAACACCAATCATACAAGGGAAAGGATCCCAGCAGATCCACAGAGTGCAGCTGGGCAGCTGCCAGGTACCCCAAACTACAGTTGTACCCTGTCCCCCACCTGAAAGGAGGGGGTTCCCTGGCAAGGGAGTATGATAGCAGCCCAATTTGGGACTGTAACTGTCCCTGGCACACAGCATAGACTTTGCCTACCCCCTTGGTTGTTAGTGCTAGTGCTAAATGCTCCTTCAGTGGAGCTACATGCCCGCTCTGTGTTTATCCTGCCACCAAAGTGCAATGCTGCATGCTCTAAGAGTGCATGGCAGAGTCCTCTGAGACAGAGTCCTATGTCATGTGCCCTACATACTGGACCATGGGGCATCCTGGCTGGAGTTTATACTGGGTGGTCTGTGCTTGGGTGCTGGGGAGATTTGGCCACTGGTGGGGACAGGGGTGATTGGTTGTGACTGTAGTCTGCATCCTGTGCTTTGCTGGGGCTTTTGAGTAGTGCAGCATCTGTGGCGGGAGGACACTTGGACTTTTCCATTGCAGGAGTGCCTATGGGCTTTTCAATGGCAAAACTTTCCACTTTTTTTTGGGGGGGGGGCATTCCCAGGCTGGGGCAGCTTAAAGAATTGACTCACTCCAACCATGCCACTGAGTTTGCCCAGTGTTGCTCCATGGTGTTGCTGGCCAAGGCACAGTTCCACTGGAGTACTCTACTAGTACATCTTAGAGAAAAATAGAAAAGAGTCCAGTAGCACCTTTAAGACTAACCAACTTTACTGTAGCATAAGCTTTCAAGAATCACAATTCTCTTCATCAGATGCATCTGATGAAGAGAACTGTGATTCTCAAAAGCTTATTCTACAGTAAAGTTGGTTAGTCTTAAAGGTGCTACTGGACTCTTTTCTATTTTGCTACTACAGACTAACACAGCTAACTCCTCTGGATCTTGGAGATACATCACCATAGTGCTTAGCTGGCTCCCTGTAACCTTTCATGCCTCCCCCTCTGGGTTGCACTATAAGTCATGTCTAGGAAAAAGTACTCTTTTAGAGCAATCTAAAAGGGGGAAGATGTGCTTTAGGAGCTGACTAGCCCAAATGCTGGTGTATCTAGCATTTATGTCATTGTAAACTCATTATGTTGGTGGGGCACCCAGGCGCTGATCTGCTGGGTTTCCACTGGCGGAGGGCTGTGGTAACCTGGAGTCTGTGGATCTGAAGCATAAATGCCTGTGCTGGTGGGGGAGGGTGTGGACCAGGAGGTGGGGCAGGAATTAGTTGGCTTCCAAAGCTGTTTCAGGCTTGGAAACATCCTCCACAGCAATGGAAAGTTATGCTATGAAAAACAGTGGCGTAGCCATAGGCACCCATGCAATGGGAAGAGTCATCTGTCCCCCCTTGCATGGCCTTACCCAAATGGCTTGGAGGAGCACATGATGCAGACTAAAGACATGATCAATCTGCTTGCGGCCCTGCAACATCTAAGCCCCCTCTCCGTCACCCAATCACCTCCCCTACTCTACATAAACTCTGGCTGGGGTGTCCATGAACTCAGTAAGGAGGGGTTCAGCATGAGGCTCTGTCCAAGAGCCCTATGCCACGGGGACTTAAAGCAAGAGGCACTTCAGTGGCAGGGAGAGAATGCAGAGCAGGCATTTAATGAAATTGGGCAAACGCTTTGTGCTCACATCTGCCTCACAGCTTTGTGCTCACTGAGTGGAGAGCTAAGTCGAGAATGTCTGGCTAACATCTCCCATTACAAAGCCCTAACAGGTACCCTGTCTGCAGAATCTTAGATTGAAGGGGCAAGGATGTACGCACAGGCAAGAAGTAGCTGGGGAGCCAGCTGCCCCAGCTCTCATGTGCAAAGCTGCCTACCCCACTCCCCTTGCACATGGATAAGCTGGCGTCCGTGAACCAGGTGAAGCCATTTGGGGTGGTGGATCTTGCCCTCAGGGCACCATAACCTTTGCCTGGCAAAGAGGCAACCTCCCAGAGAACTGTACTCAACAGATCTACCTTGGAGGGTAAGGGGGTTGCTTGCAGTTTGTGTTAAGGCTGCAAGCAGAGTCTCAACTGCACACACACACCCTTTGGGCAGAGGAGAGAGCATGACCATGGGTCAGGGTGCCTGGTCACCTGGTTCTTTGTACTTCCCTGCCACAGTGGCCAAGCAGCTCTTGCAGTCATTTCCACACAGGATCAGAGTTTTGGGTGGTGGCTGTAACAAAGCAAAGCTGATGTTGTTGAAGAGCACTTCCTGGCTAGATGTATAAGAGCCATTTGGATGTTTGTCACCACTGCAGCAATAGGGTCTCCAACCGCACCCCCCATAGAGCCATGGATTCTCCCAAGGTACAGCAGACCTGGCGTCACCATTGCTGTACATATCTCTATTTTCCTTCAGTTCAACCAGGAGACATGGTACATGGCCATCACAGCTATGGCTGTTTATGGAGAGGGGAGTCATACCCAGGGTTTTATCCCGCCTTCCCTCTCATCCTAGTGGGGTTCACACCATGAGCAGCATGGTGTGCTATCCCAGTGCCTTTCCACTGAGCCATGCTGATCAATGTGATGTTCTCTGTTTGGCCCTATGCAGCTGCAGGTAATGTCAGAGTTGCAGAAGGGTCTCTCATCCTGCTTGGCATGTCTCTAGGGAACCACCTGTCCTGGCTCAGAGGCTGTTTGATCCTAGCCAAGGAGATCTTGTACTCCCTGCCTTTCTTTTTCTACTTTTCTGTGAGAGGGAGAAGGGTGTCTCAGGGCAGCAGGGGGCGGAGCATTTGCAAGCAATAGGTGCTCTGGCTGCCAGCCTGGCCTTAGCTAGAAACAGGGTGGGTGTGCTCCCCCGCTTGAGCTGGGGAAGATGCTTCTCCAGTGAGGTGCCTCTGTTGGGGTGCTGCGCTATCGCAGGGCATTTGCGCCCTGAGCGTCTGCTCTTTGTGGGGGTGGGGAGTGGTATTAACAGACAGCCACTGCAATTGTGGCTAGTGGTTCACTTCACCTTTGTCTACCACTCATAGCACTGTGAACGGCAGCTGCCCTGCTATTGGTGAATGCTGCTGGACTTTCCAGGGAAACAAGGGAGCATGCTCTGTTGGCTGTGCCTGACTGGCTTCACACTCTGGTGAAAGTCCTTTGGGAGAGGACTGGTTGCACTGGAGAACTTGGGAGAGCAATAGAGAACTTCAATTAATCGGAGGTCGTATCAGTCATATGTCCGACTCCTCACACGTATGTCTATTTCCTGTCAGAGAGAAGCATATCTGGAAAACTTCCAGAAGTCATTCCAAAGAATTTGCATCTTTCCTGGGGAAAAAAGGGATTGTGTTTTTCAATTCCCATATTACTTATTACTTTTTCACACATCATGAAACAACACAAACATCAGAAACAAGTGGGGAGAGAGTGAGACATTGAACCCAAGAGTCTAACACTCTTAGCCACACTGATGCTTCTTCAGTTTCTGTCTCAAGGAAAGACCTAGACAGATAGCATTAGTGGCATTAATTATATGCCAATTAAATCATATGAATAGATATCTAGAGTCCGTTTTAATTTCTTAAAATCCCACATGCACTCTACATTGGTGTTCTTTTTGTGTTGTCCTGCAGCTTGCTCATAAATGGGAGAAACCTGCATGATGAATACTTCTACGGGAAAATAAAGTGTGAATCCCAGGCCATTAAAACATGAGCTCAGACAGGTCTGTGTGCCATAATGATTCATATCCTTTCCTAATCACCATCGATTATATGTGAAAAACTTGTAGAGCTCATCCCAGAGGCTTTAAGAGCAATGTATATGTTTGTTCCAAAACCACCATATGGACTATGACTCATATGTTATGCTCAGCACATAAAATATCTATTATATAGTCATTTTGGCCACTAAAATGCATCTTTTTGTTGTTGTTTTTCCATTGGTCATTTGTTTCCTAATAAAGCTGTGAGAGAATCATAAACTGGTAACAAATTAGATAATACTTTTGGCATTAATCATGTTATACGTAACATAACACAACTTTTGTGTTCATAGATGGCTCAAGCAGCTGGCAAGGGAAAGAAATGTGCAAAACATCTGGAAGAGAATGGAGAGTATGGTTTATAGCAGATGAGAATTATTTGGGTTTACTTTCTGGCTGATAATTTCTCACAGGCTAATTGTATCAATCAGCTCTGGATCTCTGAGAGGTACATCTGATGTTTGGTTGAGCCGTTCCATTGACTTATACAGAAAACCTTGGAGTATAAAGCATGTAGCATTCAGTTCCAGACAGAAGTCAAACGAGATTGGTTTGCAAAGATACATGTAGCAGGTAGGCCACAAGAGGTTTGCTGTAGCATTCTTGGCTGTATGTTTCTGTGTATTGGTTTTTGAAGTGCCTGCATCAGATCAATGTATTGAACTAGAAGGGTTCTTATCCCTACCAGTGTTACATTTTCCTGATTATGCCAGCCTTGTACTTTGCTACTCAGGAGCATTTGACATCTACTGATCTTTTAACAGAAGCCAACATTTGCTGGTATCTGACATGCATAAGACAGTAAGAAACAGTGTTTGACAGCTGATAATGCAGTAACATAAAATCTGAGGATATCTGATTTCAGATTTTTAACAATATTTAGTACATTTTGTACAAGTACTAACTTCATTCATTCATTTAACCAAATAATCAGAAAAGATCTCTTTAAACTGGCACAAAACCAAACAATACCATTTTAAGTTTAGGTCTATGTTTGATTCTGATGTAAAAGTTTTTATGAAAGTTTGTTTCAGTTTAAGACATACAAACTCATGTGAGATAATTTTTGTATCCTCAAATGTGCACAAGCCAAACAACAACAACAGCAACAACAAAAATGTGAGGGATTCTTATGTCTGTTGTGGTGGTATTGCTTTAAGAAATATGTTTTGGAGGAAAATTCACTGATACGTACAATTATGAAAGTGACATCAGAGAAGGAGAAAGCAAAGATTTGACTTGAGAGTTTATCATAATCAGATTGCTTGAGGAAATTATTGGAAATAAAGTTTCATCATGTTTATTTATTTATTTGATTTATACTCCACCCTCCCCATGAATGGGCTCAAAGCAGCTCACAACATCTATAAAATACAATTAATTAATCGTAAAAACTACGAACTATCATTGAAGAATATAAGAAACATGATACCTCTGTCAATTCATGAGTAAAATGCAAGTATTTATTTATTTACTTTCTTACTTCATTTATACTCTGCCTTTCTTTACACATTCAAGGTAGTTTACATTTTTTAAAAGGACAATAAAGATAGTAAATGCAATATAAATCTTCAGAAATGTTTAGGTATCAAAACTACAAAACAATTTCCTTTACAAAAGTGATCTCCTAAATAATTACAATTCTCTTGTGCCAGTCCTTTCCAAATTGAGGAGAGGCATTTATAGTTATGCTCTGGTGACCAAAGATATAATGTAGCCCCCCACGCCACCCCACACACACACTCCCAGGCTACTAATTAGTTCTTTTTGAGAACACAGTGAAAACCAGAGACAGGCTGCCCCAGCTTGCAACCCATCTTGCTGATTGTTCATAAGCCGTTTAGTTAATGCTCTCATAGCATGTTTGTGTTTGTAAAGCATAGTCAAACTAATGGCTCATGATGAACACTCTGTATGTTTGGTTGCAACTAGAGGTGTGCACTGAAAAAAATTCCATTCAGTTTTGGATCTGAGGGTTCCGAACCAACTATGTGCTATTATTAGTTTTGGGGTTTTTTTATAGGTGTAGCATGGCTGGCTTGTATCTAATCTGTTTTTTCCTCCCAATATCTTGAGTTTCAGCCCCAGTCTTTGCAATGAGGTCTTCCAGGCTCCTTGGGGCAGCTGCTTTTGTACTTAACAGCACCAAAATCACATAGAACACAATCCTCCCTCTAAACCATCAATCTACCCAGTTTTTCTTCATTTACACTACACTACACTACACTACACTACACTAGGTGAGTGTTAGTGGCCAGGCACACACTATGGCAATAAACTGGCTGGCAAAAGGGTAGCAGATATGGGACAGTGGCAACATGAAAAACAATCCTGCTTTATGTTCACTTTTTTCTTTTTCTGTAATGCCAATAAACCTTTGCATCCTGTTTTTGCCATGTTTCCTTATGCTTACTCCAAGGGAAGTGTCTTTAGAATTGCAGCCCATGATTGAAGTCTTCCACAGCTTTTAATAAGCTTGATTGATTGAACAGATCACTTGCACCCTGCCCCCCAGCAGCACTTTTCTTCACAGTAACTGACTATTCAAGTGCCCTGATAGGCATGTGGAAAACCAACTGATGCCTGGGAAGCATCACAAAACAAACCAAGTTGCACCCCAGCAGGTCTACTCAGATGTTAGTCCCATGTTATTCAGAAGTGTTTACTTCCAGGGAAATGTCTTTCTAATTGTAGCCCACGATTGCGCATTCCCCTTTGCAAACGCTTCCAAAGCTGATAGGTGGGGAGTGGTCTCCTCTTGGGAGGACCTGATTGGCAGGAAGACAATACCATTGGTCAGGTAGCGATGAGGAAAAAAAGATGCACTCATGATGAGCATTGCGTTCATTCCCCTTCATCACCAACAGAGTTAATAAATAACGTAAGAACTCTCTCCTCTTGAGATCCAATTGGTGAATGCCATTAAGGAAAACAAGATGCTGCCCTATAAGGCAGGCTCAATGCTCGCCTGCCTTCTGCTGCTGCTGCTGTTAGGTAGGGACTGAAACAAAACACACAAACTTTTGGGTGGGACTCATTACAATTTAGATTCTTGTATTTAGTTCAGCATTTGGGAAACTGCTTAAAGGCAATGAAACAGTGATTTCTGTGTGTATTTCCAGCTTGTTTGTTTCATTTTGCACATCCCTAGTTGCAAACAAGGTCAGCTTAATGTGACACTGAGAGATCTCTGTTTTTTGGTGCTACACCTCTGAAGATGCCAGCCACAGCTGCTGGCGAAACATCAGGAACTACAATGCCAAGACCACGGCAATACAGCCCGGAAAACCCACAACAACCAAGGTCAGCTTAATCTAGTTGAATATCCAGAAATGGGGGTGTGATTCGAAACAAGAAGTAGTCGCAAAGCTTTTAGCAGATACAGACTTACGCGTAACTCTTGCTGTGGCAAAATTTTTATCTATGGTTTTTAATGATTTTCTCTTTTTGAGACATATTTTATATTTTATAATTAATACCTGGCTATTTGATCAACCATTTTATTTAATTGTATTATTCTTTACTTTAAATTATTGAACCTGTTTTGCTTATGACCTGTTGGTCTGTGAGCATGAAATAAAGAACCTGAATCTGAATCTGTGTCTAGTTGAATGCTATGCTATTTGCAAATGCCCAGTTAGGCACTTTTTACTTTTCAGTGGAAGACTGTGTTCTTTGTTGCACTATCTTGTGACCCACAACTGTTTGCTCTTCAGCATTTCCCAAGAAAAAAATACTGTGAAAGGGCTGCACATCAGTGGATAACTGTTGCCCTAAATAAATACCTTTCTTTATTAATCACTAAGATATTTTCCACTGGTTATTTTTTAAAAAAGAGTTTGATATAATTTGTTTCTTTACTAAGCTCAGTCATTTCAAATATCTCTGTTCTGGTTACTGATCTTATCTTTGGAAAATATTTATACACATTCAGACTTAGTTGGCACATGATTTTAATTGTATTTTGATCTAGATGGTGCTTTTATGACATAGACTCTCCCTACAGGGGTTGTACAGAGGCCATCCTGCCCTTAATATCATCAATTCATTCATTTCTCTGGATCAAGGTCTAAAGAGTTTGCCTATTCTTGAAATCTCCAGGTGGGTTGCAACTTTGCAAAACACAGAAGATATTAATATGCTCCCTCACCAAATGACTACAAACATTTGCAAGAATGGTCATTTGAGAAGGAGAGGGAAACCAAGATTTCACAGAAGGTTGCTGCTGGTTAAGCAGCTGTTGTTACATAATGCCTGGTTCATAGACCACTTCTCTCATATGTGCTAAAGTCACTTTCTGAAGATTTCTGATAGTGTGCTCAGCCAGGCACAGAATGTGTAGACACTAATCTGTGATATCTAGCATGTGGATAAACTTTCCTTCCTTTCTTTTGACCCAGTTTTCTTCCCTCTGAGGACACAAAGTAGCTTATAACATCATTCTCCCCTCCTCACAACTATTACCCAAAAAGGGGGGGTCTCCTTGTGAGTTGGGGGAATTAGCATTCAAGGAGATACAGCAAGGGGAATAACACGGATCTACACCAATGTACACCAGGATTTCTACCTTAGAGAAACAGGCAGATGTTCTAAAGGAACGGTTCTTTATTAACAGAGCATTAAAAGGCAAATGAACAGAAAATCACAAAGAGCATACTTACAGGGCTAACTAGAAAATCAGGGAGGAAGAGGGAGAGAGATTCAGGATAGGGCAATATTTACCAGTCTAGGAGAAGGAGGATATCCATAGATGAATCAACATGAGTGACCAACACTTCTCAGACATACGTCTGAGGGTGTGCATATGGTACCAAGGAACACACACACACAGAGCACATGGCTGGAGGCAGCCCAGTTATAGTGCAAAATATACCCTGGGGCAGAATTATGTCTTCCACCTCCCCAAAACAATAGCTTAATGACTTGTCCAGAAGTGAAACAATAAATTGGGAAAGGCTTGATTATATATATCTGGGAGGAACTACAGGTGAGTAGGGTGCTTCATGTCTCTTGATTGCTGGATGGAAAGAGGTCATTAGGTTAGACATGGGCACAAACATCATTGCCAACAGAAAAAACCCACAAACAGCCCAATCTACTGTTCGTGAGCAAGCTATTCAGGAGGCCCCATCCTAAACGAACAGGTGGTCGTTAAAAGCCTTGTTCATTGCCTTCGGCAGCCATTCAGCAAGCCAGACAGTCTGTAGCCTGCTGCAATCAATCCCCTTGGCAACCAGAGAGGGAGGGACTGAACTCTGTCTGAACTCCTTTTGGCTTTCCTTCTGGCTTTAACCCTTCAAAGTACTTCCAGTTTTTGCCACTGTGAAGAGAAAATGACAACAAAGGGGGAGACCCATGGATCATGCCTTTTCTGGGGTGCAGTCTCTCTGAAACTGGGGGGGGGGTCTTCAGAGGACAGTGAGGACTAAAGGGGGAGAGCCATGGATCATGCTTTTCTGGGGTGCAATCTCTCTGAAAATGGGGGGGGGGTCTTCAGTGGACAGTGACGACTATATCCCCTGAAAATTTGGTGGGTATTGGACATTGGGAAGATTCTCCTGGTTGCGAGAGGGACAGTGAGAATCTCCCTACCTCTCTCACACTGGGCAGGCAGCCTGGCTGTGCGACTGCTCTCCTGGCCCTTTAAACTATCAGCTGGCAGTCAGCAGGGGGAATTCCTTTCCCTGCCGCCTGCCAGCTGATAGTTTAAATTGATCTTTAAAGGGCCAGGTAAGTGGGTTTGAGGGGAGGGGGGCTAAATGGGGGGTTTGGGGGTGGGGGTGGTTCTGGCCCCCACGAACAATGAACAACGAACATGTCCAGGAAGGGTTCATGTTCGTCCATGTTTGTTGTTTGTTGTTTGTGGATGGCACTGAACGTTGAACAGGGTGTTCAGGTTTTTTTTTCTGTTCATGCCCATGTCTACATTAGGTTCCTGAATATCCCTGATTGGGAAGGTGGGCGAGGGAATATATGGAAGGGTGTTGATGAGATCAGGCAAGAACTCCTGGAAGAGCTCTTTATTTCACTTAAGTGCTTCTCCGGGGAATGGAGGGGCAGTTTGTCAATCTAACACAACTTCTGGTCATTTTCCAACTCTAGCCAGGGTTGGCATCTGTTCTGCTTAGCCAGGTAGAGTTCTGTGCTTAAAGCACAAGAGGAAAATAGGGTTTATGATATTCCATATTCATAAAATGCCCTCTCAGGAAGGAGAAGCGGTATGACTGCTAACAACAGACCTGTAAGGTAAATTAGGCTAAGACAGAGTGATTGGCCCAAGATGCCAAAGTGAGCTTCCATGGCTGAGTGGGGATTTGAAGCTAGGTTTCCAAAATACAAGTCCAATACTCTAACCAGTGCACCAAGCTGGCTCTACCTGCTCTAAAAGATTACACTTGATGAGTTTTGGATCATTTGGCATTTTGGGATCAAATGCTACAATCTTAAACATACATACCCGAAGGAGGGTCTACTGAAATCAATGGGATTTACTTCTTATAAACATGCACACTTGAGAACTCTAGGCAAAAAATCTTACAGAGTTTAGAACCTTTCACAATTGTCCATTTTTCTCTGAAATCATTAGTAGGACAAAGGTTCTTCTGTTGTTTTGAATTAGGTGAAATGACTTACTTTTTAGACATAAGTAGGAGAGGGGATTAACTATAAGGAGAAATCAGCCATTAGTAAAAACAACACAGATTAATATTAGCTGCAGTGCCACATTTATTTACTAAGGATCACATAAAGCATGCTGCTGAAACCATCAGATATCATCAGGCTCTTCACTGTGACTGTTGAATGGCAAACTATATATCTAATACACTTTTAATGAAAATGTTATCCTTTGAGATGGCAGGCTCTGAGGCACAGGCCCTCTCTTTCTCACCGTTGCTGGGAAAGTGATATTATAATTCTTTTATAAGCCTATCTTTTGTAATGGAAGTCCAAGGAAGGCAGCCCTCATCAACATTGGAATGAACTGTTGACTACAATGACATGTCATTTAATCATAATTTAATAATGGTCCTGTCTTGTGCCTTCTTAATGAAAGTATTGCAGAGGACTGAACAAAGGGGTCATTGTGGTTAAAAAGAATGCAACCCTTTAGTCTTCTTGCCCCCTCTTTTGTGTTCAGATTTCATTTTCAGCAAGCCATTTGCTGAATGAAATGCTCTGTTATATACCAGCCCTGACCTCATAACATTTCTTCTGGTCTACAGATTATCACCAACATTGTCAGATAGGCCTTTTCAAAACTTAGATCTACCCTCCCTCAAATATGTGCACAGATAAAGAGCTGAAGGCAGTTATTAAGGTCTAGATGACAAATTTAGGTCATCTAGACCTAAATTTATGCTTCTAGACCTATGTCCCAATAAAACAGTTCTGGTGGACATATAGAGGAGTCTTCCTTGTGAACATGCTATAGAAAATTTCAGAAAGCTTTGCATATGCAATAGGCTACATGTATAGAGCTTTTCCCCGGATCAAAGAGTTTCATACAGAGTTTGCATTGGGGAGCACTGCCATTTGGTTTCTATTAAAAATATGGAATTGGGGAACCCATAAAGGCAAGAGGCGGGATGAACCAAGATACCCATTTCTTGAATTACTTTATAGGAAATGTAATCTTACAGATGTATCTTTTCTTATTCTTAATATGGCACCCACCTAAATCTCCTCTTCTGTACAGCTGCTAAAGCAGTATAGTAGCCCTGGTTATCCTTTCAATCTGGTCAGTCTACATAGGATGTCTGTGCAAAAGAGATCACCACCATTTTTCTAGTGTGACTTAATACCCCAGAATTCATAAACTAAAATGTTTAGTGTATGCCACCATATCTTCTGCCCCCTGGAAACCATTCTTTGTGCACATCTTTTTCAAAACATTTCCACTGTAACTATGGACTCAGCTGCCCAAGCAATCACTCATAAAGAAAGGGAAAAATCTGCCAAATGGAAACACTTCTTGTATTTTCTTTGGGGTCATTTGGGACTAGCCAGAACATTTGGAGGGTACATTTCTACAATCACTCATACTGTGGAAGATGTCTGAGTTAAATATTAAATTTCTTATAACATAAATTTGCACACTTATAGTTATAACAAAGGTGTATCAATATAAATTATAAGAATAGTCTATCATTTTTTAAAAAGCATGTAGAAGAGAAAAAGTACCTTTGAGGCTAATGGACATTCCTGCTCAATTCCTTTGAAAAGAGCTCTGATGAGGGACTTGTGTGGAAACTTAAGGAAGATTTGCCTTTTAATGCCATTTCAACAATCTAATTATAAGAATAAAACATGAATATTCCTTCAGAATGTTTATCCCTTGGAGCATTAATTCTTCATAAAAAGTGAGGACATGCCAGGCCAAACCAAATAAAGAGAATTTTCACATACAACATTTCCCTAACAGGGAGATGAACAAACATAAACAGTGCCTTTCTAAGCAGAGTTAAACCCTTCTAAGGCATGGGCTCAGAAGGGCATAGCTCAGCTTAGGATAGCACTATACTAGGTTAGGTCGGATTGCCACAATCAAAATGAATGTGCTGCCCAGAATGATGTTTTTAATGCAATCAATACCAATCGTGAAAGATAAGAAACAGTTTGAAAAATGGCAGAGGAAAATATCTGAGTTTGTCTGGGCAGGAAAGAAACCAAGAGTAAAGATGAAAGTCCTTTGTGATGCTAAGGAAAGAGGAGGAATGCAACTACCTGATTTAAGACTGTATCATGAAGCAATAAGTTTGGTGTGGTTAAAAGAATGGGTGTCTTTGACCAACCATAAGTTATTAAAGTTGGAAGGATATAACAAAATATTTGAATGGCATGCATACATGTGGTATGAAAAGTACAAAATGGATGTAATGTTTCAGCACCACTATCTTAGAAAAAATCTACTGTTGACCTGGCTTAAGTATAAGAATTTTTTAGAACAGAAGAAACCACTTTGGATTATACCAGCTGAAGTAATCAACCCAAATATGGAATATCAGGGAAAAGAATGGCTTACCCTCAAAGAGTTAATGGTAATAGAAAATAATGAATTGAAACTTAAATTAAATGAGGAGTTGCCATTCAAATACAGTTGGTTACAATATAGACAAATCAAAGACTTATTTGATTCAGACCAGAGAAAGACAGGTTTTAGAATTAAGAATTCAGAGTTTGAAGAACTATTGTTGGGAGATAATAGCAAAGCAATCTCTAAAATGTATAAATTGTTATTGAAATGGTCCACAGAAGATGAAACAGTTAAGGTGCAAATGGTAAAGTGGGCTATAAACTGTAATAATGATATATCTATGGAAGCATGGGAGCAATTATGGAGGAATACCCTAAAAATATCAACTTGTACCAGCATTAGAGAACGGTTATAAAATGTTACATAGATGGTACTTAACACCTAAAAAATTAGCCATAGCTAACAAACAGTTATCGAATAAATGTTGGAAATGTAAGGAGCATGAAGGTTCTCTATTTCACATGTGGTGGACTTGTCAAAAGGCTAGAGACTTTTGGTCTAAAATATGTACTGAAATGTCTTTGATATTACAATATAATGTTGCTAAAAATCCAGAAATGCTGTTATTATCTTTACATTTAGAAAAAGCTAGTAGAAGTGATAAGATATTGTTATACTGTATGTTAGCAGCCGCAAGAATTTTATATGCTCAATATTGGAAAAAAGAAGAAATACTGGAAATTGAAGAATGGACAAGGAAGCTGTTGTACATGGCCGAAATGGACAAACTGACTAGAAATTTGAAAGAGCAAGATCCAGAACATTTTTTGGAAGATTGGAAAAAGTTCAAGGAATATTTGGAAAAAAAATGGGATGTTAAAGGACAATTGCGGTCTTTGGAAGGATTGTAAATTAAATTATAAGAATATAATGAAGGGAAAAGACATTAAGATTTTTACCATGGTTAAAGTAATAACAAGTATAGCATATAATAATTCCCCATGCCGCCTGCCAGCTGATAGTTTAAAGGGATCTTTAAGGGGCCATGAACAACGAACATGTTCGTGAACAGGGTCATGTTCGTTACTGTTCATTGTTCGTTGTTCATGGATGCCAACGAACAACGAACAGCTTGTTTGGTTTTTTTTCAGTTCGTGCTCATGTTTATTACAGACTGCTCCAACTGATGAGCAGTCTGATGAGAGACAGGAATTCAAAGCTTAAAGGGTACTAATGGTAAGCAAGCACTACTAAAGGAGGATCTGGAGAGTGTGCAATAGTTACAATGGGAGTTTGAGAAAATAGTGTGAAGAATGATTTTGTGCTATTTTCTCCAAGGAAAATGTTTGTGGCAGAAGAAACAGCAGTTATTGACTTCATCCTTTTGTCTCACATAATCTAAAGAGAAACAAACTGGAAAATGCATACCAGAACAGAAAGACCTAATTTATTTGATGATAAATCAGTATTAGCCTAACTATATTGGGATAGTCAGTTGGAGAGGAGATGATTGAGAGGTGATATGATAGCTATCTTAACGTTCTGGAAAGGCTGTCACATAGAGGATGGAGTGGAGTTGTTTTCTGTTGCCCCAGATGGTTGGACTGGAACCAAGGAGTTAAAAGTAAATAATTGAGTCTCAGTGAGAAAGGCGGACTATAAATGACATAAACAAGCAAACAAACAAATAAATAAGTTTTCAGAAGAACTGTACATTAAGAAGAACTTCCTGACAAAGTGGTTCCTCAGTAGAACAGACTTCCTTGGGAGGTGGTGGGTTCTCCTTCCTTGGAAGTTTTTAAAGCAAAGGTTAGGTGGCCAACTGACAGCAATGCTGATTCTATGACTCAGTATGAACTTAGGAAGATTATGAGAGAGGGGGCAGGAAGGGATGATCTGGTGCTTGACCCTCATGGTCCTTTCTTATGTGCCCAGGATAATGCCACTTGCCACTTTTGGGACAGGAAGGAATTCTCCTCCAGGCTACATTGGCCCAGGGACTCTCTGGACATACAGTAGGGGTCTCTGTGGTAGTGGGGAGGAGGTAGATGTGAATTTCTTGCATTGTGCTAAAGGCTGGGCTTGATGACCCTTGAGGTGCCTTCCAGCTCTATGTTTCTAATAGGCCATTGACACTTGAGAGGATAAAAGCAGTTGCTGGGACCATTACTGACACCCATATAGTTGAAAGGGTGCTACAAACTACAAAACAAATAGTGTCATAGTTTTATACTTGGCGAGAACACTGTAATGGGAACAGAACCTATCATACTGTAGATTTGGACTGGCCAATAATTGCTGAAGAAACCCAACAGGTGAAATGCAATATGATTATCTGTGCTATCCAGAGAAGCATTGGGCCCCACCATAGACTTTCCCAGTATATAGACCTATCTGTAGATGATTACCTCTGTAGCTGGGCCTCTAATATGTTTGATGTGCAGACATTACCTGATGATTAAATTTATTTCCCTGCTTTGAAAACCATCACCTGGATTTCTGTAGATAAAGGTAGAAGGGCAGAAAATGCACTTTTTTCTGTGGCAATCCTACCTCCATTGCAGTGGTTAGCATTTCACTAGTTACAGATAATAATAAGAGCCACAAGGCTCAGTTTGTCTTACAATTCCATTCTCCTCTTTTTTATTTTCTCTTTTGCCTATACTGCATCCAAGGAAGCCATGCACAATTACCCCTTTTACCATCCCCCAAACTGCCCTGCCCCAACTAGCAGCGGTGTCAACATTTTTGGATATTCCCAGGCAGTTTCATGGGAACTTTACTGCTGCCACTGAGACCAACAGGCCATTCCACAACTACATGGAATGATGGATACTTTTGAAATATCTCCAGTATGCAAAGAGACTTCTACATGCTTGGAGTATTGAGGGGTTGATGAATTCCAGTAGTAAAGCTCTGCTTATTCAAGGGGTAGGAGGAGAGGCTTCTGACCCTAGTTCCATTTCCAAAGTAAACTCTTCAATCCAAACTCCTATAGAATTATCTCATCTGGCATAAACAGCCTGATGCCTGTTATCTGTACTAGTAAATATCAGCAATACTTTACCCCATCCCAAACCCAAAGGAGATCTAATCTGTGATATGACTCCCTACTTGGCATGGGTTGAAAAAGCAGCTGCTTAAAGCTTGCTGATGCCAAAGCAAGGACATCATCAAAGATAGGGAAATGTACAACAGTTCTGGCAGAGGCCAGAGGAAGGCTTCACACCATAGGAACAGTTAGCTAAATAGCCTAATAAAAGGAGAGGATGTTTATGGTGAGAAATCAGGAAACGCTTTCAGGAAGTCAGTATGAAAATTCAGATGAGACAGGGGAAGGAAAAACAGAATATATCCACACAGAGAGCTGTTGTTCAGTGACATTTATAGAAAACTGGACTACCATCAACTTTGAGGTTTTTTTACCTTGATCTTCCAAAGCATCCTCCAGCCCACTCATTCATGTTTAGGAAATGGAGATGCTTTGTAAGATTTTTGTCATTGGTGTCATCAATATTGATTTAAGAATCTATTTTGAGTGCAGTCAAATGCATTTCTGTCCTGATGTGAACTTTATAGTCTAATGAAATCATACATTAAGTGATTTTGGTTTTCAGCATAAGAATAATATAGAGCAATGTTACAAATTAATGAAATCAAACCAAACAAAAGCTGAAACACTTTATGATTTGGTACTTCTGTGTGGAATTTCTGTACTAGAAGCTGGTCCAGGATTTCTTTATCAACCTACCTTTCTTAAATAGTAGTAATTATGATGAGTTGGGGAGGGAAAGGGAGTCTGTATAGAGTAGGGAACTCTGAGAGTCTGTTTGGGAGTTGAATAATGTCTGCAGAATGTGAAGATACATGTTGTTATTTAAAATATTTATGTATCACTTTTCTGTCATATAACTCAAAGTGGGTTATTAATCATCATCCCCGTCAGTGTGAGCTACAACTGCAGTATGTGCAGTTTTCTCTGCAGTGCTTTAATTCCCCAAGGATGGCTATAACAATGTACATTTATAAAGTAAAGGGATGAAATTTGAACACCATGGAGTGAGTCCAGGGACCAGGGTCCTGATCCAGAGCTCTCAGCACCTTCTGTTACACACCACCAGCACTTTGATTCAACCGCTAGTCTCACAGACTGAGCCACCAATACAAGGACAGATTTCTGGGTCAACTGATTATTTATTAATGAAAATATTTATTTTGCATCTTCTCTTAAGGATCATGGCACTTCACAAATCATAAATAAAAAGATCATTAAAACCAGAGATGCTTGAACTCCTTTAAGTTCAGTTTGTCTCTCATGATCTTGCCCCCAGTTTATCGATGATCATATTGAGATTTCCCTGAACCACTCACTGAAGTTTGCTGGGGGGCTTCTTACCAAGCAATGCATGCATGTATGCAAGCATAATCAGTTTTCATGGACGTGCATTGTCGCTTACAGCATGATGGCGTTGTATAGGCATGCTTCTTTGCTCTACAGCCAAATTTGAAGTATCAGGAATCTCTTGGGCAAAGAACTATTTTTAAAGCATTACCTACATTTCACTGTACCTAGTTAATGATTTTTTATCAATTGCAGCTACTGAAATTAGTGATTCAGCAGGGTTTTTGCATGTGCACCGATTTACAAAAGACCATAGGAGTGGTAGTTAGTTTCCCATCATGTGAGAGCAGAACCACAAGTGACAAAAGGCACAGGTTGGACACTTGTCAGCTTCCCTCAAGTTTTGATGGGAAATGTAGGCAGCTTGGCGGAATGTTGGACAAGTGACAGTTGAAAAGTCCATTGGACAGCAGTCAGAGAGCAAAGCTTCAAGACTAGGATGCCTACATTTCCCATCAAAACTTGAGGGAAGCTGACAAGTGTCCAACCTGTGCTTTTTGTCACTTGTAGTTCCGCTCTTAGTTGTTTAGATTCTTAGCCTCCAGCACCACCGCTTTATTTTTTAAAGTCACCTGACCTACTTTTGGGCTCCAGTTCCTGCCCCATGTTTGGTGGGTGGTAGCCATGTCAACAACTGAAAAATAATTTCTAATTGACCTTTGAAAAGATAGATGGATTAAATGCACTTATTCAGTTGCAGGTAGGTAAGCCCCCTCCCTTCTAGTAATGGTGCAAGCTTACTAGCCCAGCTTAAATGAGATTTCGAGCACACTCAAAGTAACTGGGTAAGTTCTCCTGTCCAACCAGGTCTCGGTTGGTTCAGCTGCTTAATCCCTATGAGAAAAAGCAGGCAAATGAAATGAGCATCTGAAATACCCAAAAGAAAGGCAACACAGACCACTGTGCTACTGAGCAAGAAAGGGTTAATGAGCCTTTGCTAGTGTCTCTATTCATGGGATAGGAATCTGTGGGTGGAGCCAATGTTGCTGCTCCTTCAGGCCTTGTTCAGTTAAACATGAGTCCTATTGAAAACCATAACTTACTCATGACTCTAAACTGGGAACATGCAACCAGTCAGATGTATCTGACAATGAAACAAAATCCACCATATGAATCTGCCCCAACAACCAGATATTTGCTTTGCGTATCAATGGATTAAAGCTCTTAGAAACATTCTCTTTTGTCCTTTTGAAAAAACAAATGGTCTAAATTTTTATTATTTGGACAAGGTGAATGGTTTGATATGTCTCTCTCTCTCTCTCTCTCTCTCTCTCTCACACACACACACACACACACACACACACACACACACACACACACCTGCATTTGCATTATTTAGAAAACTGTCCAGCCCAACTGAAATAATTCATTTTTAAATACAGGACTTAGTCAGCAAAATGTGGTAGACCACCCCACGTTAAGCCGTATGATTTTAAGGGAAAGTATTAGGTCTGAACAGGTCATGGTCCAGAAAGCAAGTGTCAGGGCACTAGAACAGCTTGCAAGTGCAGATTTTGTATACTCAACGGTAGAACTTTTGTGGGCAAAACCAGCATTTCCACACACACACACACACACACAAAAGCACATGAATTAATTTTGTTTTTAACTTACAAAAAAAAATAGCATTTAAAATCTAACCACACTTTCCACTATTGAATTCTCTCCTCTCTCCTTATTTTGCAAAACAGATATTTGTTGCAATGTTTTAAGATCAGCAACTGGACATTGTGATAGCATAAAATATTTGATTAATCATCTTTGGGTTATAGTAAAGATAAGATTTCAGAATGCAAGTTGTCAACAAAATAAAAAAATGATGAGGAATTTTCTTGTAAAGCAATCTTTGTTTTTTAAAGTGCATATATCATATCGTATTTATGCTTTCTGGATATTGAGCTGTTGAAACCATCTGAAAACCTTTGGCCCAAACCACAAAAAGCTAATTATTCTGCCATAATAAAGACATTATTATTTCCATAAAATCAATCAATTGGACATAAATGAGCATATCCCCCCCCCCAGGATCTTAGTGTCACAGTGTCAAATGATTTACAGTATCTCACATTTTAATTGTTTGAACAATTCACTTTTTAAAAAGTACCCTCAGAAAAGAAACAAAACATTAGATTTCCCCTGCTAGAGTATCTGTGAAAACTGGGGTATTAAACTACTCTTCACAGAATAGATCTATGCCTCTCAATGTGGGAGCCAGGATCTTTAAGAGAAACAGTCATTATCAGAGCCATCCTAAGGACTGCAACCACTAAAATCAGTAGGCTTAGAAAGGGTACAAAGAGCCAGGGAAGAGAACAAACATTGTTAACAGCATGTTGCTGACATTATGGCCAGGCCTCCGAGCAGCTTTAGCTGCTCAAGGAGGGGGCCGTGCATTGCCCTCCTGGAAGGAGGGAGAGCAGAGCAGTTCCCGGGCATCCTGGGCTTTGCCGGGGGGCGGAGCTAACAGCCTCTTCAGGCAGCTCTGCCTGCCCGGCTTCAGTCGCTCTCAACGCTTGGAGGAAAGGGATATGTTTGTCCGCTCTCCCGAGCGTCAAGGCGGCGGTCGTTGCGGTGGCAAGACTTGGTGGTGAAGGAGGTGCGGCAGCGGCAGTGGCATACTGCGCTCCTCTGGGTGGTGGCAACAACGAGTGTTGTCGGCAGAGGCATCTGAGTCTTGGCGGCATCTAAGTTTTGGAGAAGCACCTGGCGCAGCGAAGCATGGTGGTGACAAGGCTCAGCAGTGACGCCAAAGCCTCGGCAGTGGCAGCGTGCTGCACTCTGTTGGGCGGCCCGGCGACAGCATATATTCCAGGGTTGGGTGCCTGGAGTGTGTGGGGCGAGACCCTCCTGTGCTAGCCAAATGGTTTGGCCTTTGGGGGAGACCATGCTCCATTGTACTCCCCCTTTGTGCCTTGGGGGGGGTGAGGAAAGGGTTTTGGCTTGCCACAGCTTGTAGAGTGCATAGGCCCTGAGGGCATGCCACAGCTTGTAGATGCCCTCCCTTTTTCCCCTCTCCAGTTTAGCAGTGCCCCATTAGCGGGGGAGCCATAGGGGCTCCGTTGGGTGGCCTTTAGTGGTGGGCAGCATAATCCCCCTTTTTGCCTTTGACAGTTTTGGATTGGGCCACTGGGACTAGTAAGCCTCTGCTTTTGTGAATTTGGCAGCCATTTTAAGTTTGAGTGCCAGCAGCCATTTTGCAGCTTCTGGCCTAGGGGTGTCTGCTGACATTTAGGCTTGGTGGCCATTTTGGTTTGCGCTGCCCAAATTAGTGCTTAGTTCAGGGGTTCCATCCCGGTATTGTATAATCTTACTTGGCCTCATGCCCCCTAAGAAGGGTGCCGGCCCTTCCAAGGGCAAGCAGCCTGTTAAACAGGCACCAGCTAAGCAGTCTGCTCCTGCTCTCAGCTCTTCTGAGGATGAATGGGAGCAAGTTAGTCAGCAGGGCATATTGCAATAGCTGGTGGCTCTTGAGTGGAGCAAAGTTGTTGCTGCAGCGTTCGGCCTATTTGTGGGGCTTCTAGGCATGCTATAAATAGAGAGATTCTTAGGCATCTTTCTGTTTTGGTGAAGGTGGCAGGTGCAGGAGCTGGCAGGACCAGTGGAGCCCAATCGACAGTGGCCCAGAGGAATGAAGAACCTGTGGTGGACCTTGAGCAGGAGGCTGTGCTGGAATCTGCGCCTGTAGCGGTGGCTGTGGACCCTGTGGAGCCTGGGGGTAAGGACACTGCACCTCAAACTTGTTCTCCTTGGCCGTGGGGGCCTTGGGGGCAAGTACCTGCTCAAGGACTTCTGGAATGGCTCTGGGGACCAGTCAGCAGTTGTCACGGGCTGGGCCAGCCCAAGCAGGGTGGTGCAGGTCCAAACCTTGATACCAAGTCCAGAGGGAGTTTCAGGAGCCAAAAGCCAAGTCAAAGCAGTGGTCAGAGCACAAGCTAATGCCAGAGTTGAGTCCAGAGTCCAAGAGCAAGGTCAGGCACAGTCCAAGGTCAGTTACCGGTAGTGTCAGGTCCAACAGTAGGCACGGGCAAGGTTCACGGAGCACGGAGTGGTTGCAGACAGTAGAGACGTTGCTTCCACACCTGGCTGTTGCTCCTGACTGGCTTTTATAGCCAGGCATGGTTTTCAGCCAGCTGCTGGGGCTCCATCCTGAAGCTACTCATCATCACCCTCCAGCAGCTGGCGTTGGCTCAGGAGACGAGCACTGCGCCGTCTCTCCTGCAGCTCCAGTCTCTGGCGCTGTCTGCGGCGTTCTCTGGGTGTGGGTGAACCTGGGGGGGTGGAAGCCTCTGGCTGGGCTTCCCCTGTGGTGCTGGCAGTCCCTGACTGAGCTTCCCCTGTGGAAGTCCCTGGCTGCACTTCCCCTGTGGTGCTGGGGCTGGAGAGTACTGATGGCTCTGCTTCAGCTGCTGGCTGTAGGCTCTGATTAGCCAACAGCTGTGGCTCCTGATTACCAGCCTCTGCTGAGTCAGGGCTGGCTGCATGGAGCTCCTCTTCTCCTGAGGAGTCCTGGCTGGCTACACGAAGCCCCTCTCCTCCTGAGGAGGAGTCCTCACTCTCACTGAGCCCAGGCTGGACCATGACACCATCCCCTCCCTCAGGCCCCCCTCCATTCCGCGGACCGGGTTTCCGGGGGTAGGCCCTGTGGAACTGGCAGATGATGTCCGGAGCATGGAGATTACTGGCAGGCTCCCAGGATCGGTCTTCCGGGCCATAACCCTTCCAGTCGACTAGATATTGCAGCTGTCCCCGGCGGCGGCGGGAGTCCAGGATCTGGGCAACTTCATATTCTTCTTGCCCATCAATAAGCACTGGTGGGGGAGGAAGTGGCTTGGGTCTTTGTGGGTCCAGGGGCAAGGCAGGAATGAGGAGAGATCGATGGAAGACCGGGTGGATCGGGAGCGTAGGAGGCAAGTGCAGTCGAAAAGCCACAGAGTTGACCTGGTCCGTGATGGTGAATGGGCCAATAAATCGGGCATCCAGTTTTCGGGATGGTCTCTGGGTCCGTATGTGGCGGGTTGAGAGCCAGACCTGATCTCCCACCTTCAAGGGTTCACCGGGTTGGCGCTTCCGGTCTGCAGCCTTTTTGTATGCCTCCTTGGCCTGTTGCAACTGCTCGTTCAAGAGTTGGTGTAGAGACTGGAGTTCTTGGAGGTAGTCATTGGCAGCAGGAACACCAGTGGAGGGGGTAGTGCTGGGGAAGAACCGAGGGTGATATCCATAGTTTGCCATGAAGGGTGTTTGTTGGGTGGACGTGTGCACCGCATTGTTGTAGGTGAACTCGGCCAGGGGGAGTAGGGCCACCCAGTTATCTTGCTGGTAGTTCGTATAGCACCTCAGGTACTGTTCCCGGGTTGCATTAGTGCGTTCAGTTTGCCCATCAGATTGGGGGTGGTGCGCAGAGGACAAGTGGACCTGGGTGCCGAGGAGGGTATGCAGGGCACGCCAGAACCGGGAGGTGAATTGGGCTCCCCGGTCTGTGATCAGATGGTCTGGTATACCATGGAACCTGAAGACGTGTTGTAAGTAGAGCTGTGCAGTAGCCAGGGCTGTAGGAAGTCCGGGACAGGGAACAAAATGAGCCATCTTAGTGAACAGGTCCACCACCACCAGGATACAGGTGTGACCTTTGGAGCAGGGCAGGTCAGTGATAAAGTCCATGGAGATAAATTTCCAGGGCCCCGGAGGTGTAGGCAGGGGCAATAAGAGTCCAGATGGTTTCTCAGGGTGGTCCTTGGCCCGTCTGCAGGTATCACAGGTGCTCACATATCGGGCCACGTCAGATTGAATCCGGGGCCACCAAAACTCCCGGGTCAGTAGGTGGGTGGTTTTGTGACGGCCGAAATGTCCAGCAGGCTTGGCATCATGTGCCAGTTGTAGTACTTCGGTGCGCAATGGGCCTGGGGGAATATAAACCCGACCCCGCTGGGTGAGCAGGCCATGTTCTTCCCCAAATCCAGATGCATTTGGGTGTGAGGACATGTGGAGGTCCTGGAGCTGCTTCTGGGCGAATGAGTCCTGAAATTGTTGCATGCGAATTCTGGCAGAGAGTCCCGGGGTGGTTTGGACAGCTGCAAGAGCTTCTGGAGGTAATATGGTGGTCAGGGGATGTTCCTCTCCAGCCGGTGAAGCGTACTCCGGCTTTCTCGAGAGGGCATCAGCTCGTTTATTCTGGGAGCTGGGCACATAGGTGATTTTAAAGTTGAACCGGGAAAAGAATAAGGACCACCGGATCTGTCTCTGGTTCAGGCGACGAGCTGTCTGGAGGTGTTCCAGATTTCGGTGGTCTGTGAGTACCTGGACCGGGTGTCGTGCCCCCTCAAGGTGGTGCCGCCAAACCTCAAAGGCTGCCTTGATGGCGAGCAATTCCCTCTCCCAGATGGTATAGTTTTTCTCTGCTGGGGTGAGCTGGCGGGAGTAATAGGCGCAGGGTCGCAGAGGGCTTGAGGATGTCTCTCGCTGGGACAGTACAGCCCCAATCGCGGTGCTAGAAGCGTCCGCTTCCACAGTGAATGGCAGCTGGGGGTCTGGGTATCGCAAGACCGGTCCAGCAGTGAAGCAGCCCTTCAGGGCTTGGAAAGCTTGGTCTGCTTCAGGAGTCCATTGGAATGGCACCCGGGGCCGCAGTAGCTGCGTCAGTGGTACAGTGGTCTCGGCAAAGCCGGGGATAAACTGGCGATAATAATTGGCGAAGCCCAGAAAACGCTGCACATCCTTTCGGGAACGGGGGGCTTGCCAAGTCTGTACGGCCTCAACCTTCCTGGGGTCCATCTGAATCCCCTGGGGTGAAATTACATGGCCAAGGAATTCCACCGTCCGGAGGTGGAAGGCACACTTTTCCAACTTGGCAAACAGATCATGTTGCCGTAGTCGCTGAAGCACGGTTCGTACATGCTGTGGGTGGTCTGCAGGATCCCGGGAATAAATCAAGATGTCATCCAAATAAATTATGACAAACTGATCCAGGAGGTTGCGAAAGATGTCGTTCATGAACCTCTGGAACACAGCTGGTGCATTGGTCAGCCCGAACGGCATTACAAGGTACTCATACTGTCCATATCGAGTGCTGAAAGCTGTCTTCCACTCATCGCCTTTCCGGATACGCACTAGGTTATATGCCCCCCGAAGATCAAGTTTGGTATAGATCTGGGCTCCCTTCAATTGCTCTAGCAGGTCGGCGATCAGGGGAAGTGGGTACCTGTCTCGGACAGTGATTTTATTCAGGGCCCGGTATTCGTTGCATAACCGGAGTTCCCCACTTTTCTTTTTGACGAATAATACAGGAGCGGAGGTGGGCGAGGTGGACGGGCGGATGAACCCCTGCTGCAGGTTTTTGGCAAGAAAATCCCTGAGTGCAGCCAGCTCAGGCTCTGTCAGTGAATACAGGCGTCCCACCGGCAGGGGTGAGCCTGGAAGCAGGTCAATGGCGCAGTCATATGGCCGGTGGGGGGGAAGTTGGTCCGCTCCCTTCTCCTCAAACACATCCTGGAAGTCCATATACAGTTTGGGCAGGGTGGACGAGGTTGGTGCAGCTGTGACCGTGGCCAGGACCGTAGGCTGGGTCAGGTGCGGACATGGGTCCCGAAATTGGAGGTCCAGTTGGCCCCACCTGATGATGGGGTCGTGGAGGCTGAGCCAGGAAAGTCCCAAGATGAGGGGGAACCGAGGTGTACTCGCAATGTCGAAGCAGAGCTTCTCCTGATGCTGCTGGATTCGTAGCGTGAGTGGCTGGGTCTCTTTGACCACTGGGCCAGAGCATAGCGGGCGCCCGTCAATGGCTTCAACTATGGTGGGTGCCTCCTTGGACTGAAGAGGAATTTTGTGCTGGGCTGCGAAGTGAGCATCTATGAAACAGTGGGAGGCTCCCGAATCTATCATGGCATACACAAACAGGACCCGGCTGTCGGGTAAGCAAAGCTTCACTGGCACCAAGAAAGGTTCAGGATGGTCGTCGGAGGCATTGGCCACCCCAACCAGTTGCTTTACAAGAGGCTGCTCTCGCCCTGTAGTGGAGATTTTCTTCTTTGCAGGGCAGCTGTTGGCATAGTGGCCTGCCTTACCGCAGTATCAACAGAGGTGGTGGGCCTGGCGTCGCTCCTTTTCCTCTGGGGGCAAGGGGGGGCGAGGCCCCCCTAACTGCACAGGCTTACCCCTGTCTTCAGGTGAGGCTCTGGACGGAGGCCGATGGCGCAATGCATGGGCTGTTTTCCTGCTCTCCAGTCTCCCCTCGATTCGTAGGCATAGGAGAATAAGAGCCTGCAGATCCACCGGCCGTTCCGATCGAGCCACTTCATCAAGAACTTCGTCGGACAGCCCTTCCAGGTACTGATCCACTAGGGCTGCCTCGTTCCAGTTCAGGTCCTGAGCCAGTAGCTGGAATTCTGTGGTATACTGAGCCACAGTCCCATTTCCCTGGGTGAGGGCACGGATTTTCTGGTTTGCTTTGATGGCTTTCAGAGGGTTGGCAAAGACGGCGGTAATGTGAGCCACGAAGTTTGGAAAGTCCCCCAGCAGAGGGGATTTAGCCAGTAGCAAGGGTGTGGCCCATCTTGCTGCCTGCCCCTTTAACAGGCTGAGGATGAAGCCAACTTTGACTTTATCCGTGGGAAAGTCTCTGGCCCGGAGTTCAATGTACAACTGGCACTGGGCAAGAAATGCTGGGAATTCTTCCACATTGCCCTCAAAACTGTCAGGAGGCCTCACTGGGCATTTTGCAGGCAGAGGTGCAGCAGGGGCAACAAGAAAAGTAGCAATCTGCTGCTGCAAAGTCACCAGTGCTTGGGTTAATTGCAGCACCTGGTCCTGCAGCATTGCCAGGCTTCCCGGGGTGGGCATCACTGCGTCCATGCCGGGAAGTGGGGTGGAAGCAATCTGTCACGGGCTGGGCCAGCCCAAGCAGGGTGGTGCAAGTCCAAACCTTGATACCAAGTCCAGAGGGAGTTTCAGGAGCCAAAAGCCAAGTCAAAGCAGTGGTCAGAGCACAAGCTAATGCCAGAGTTGAGTCCAGAGTCCAAGAGCAAGGTCAGGCACAGTCCAAGGTCAGTTACCGGTAGTGTCAGGTCCAACAGTAGGCACGGGCAAGGTTCACGGAGCACGGAGTGGTTGCAGACAGTAGAGACGTTGCTTCCACGCCTGGCTGTTGCTCCTGACTGGCTTTTATAGCCAGGCATGGTTTTCAGCCAGCTGCTGGGGCTCCATCCTGAAGCTACTCATCATCACCCTCCAGCAGCTGGCGTTGGCTCAGGAGACGAGCACTGCGCCGTCTCTCCTGCAGCTCCAGTCTCTGGCGCTGTCTGCGGCGTTCTCTGGGTGTGGGTGAACCTGGGGGGGTGGAAGCCTCTGGCTGGGCTTCCCCTGTGGTGCTGGCAGTCCCTGACTGAGCTTCCCCTGTGGAAGTCCCTGGCTGCACTTCCCCTGTGGTGCTGGGGCTGGAGAGTACTGATGGCTCTGCTTCAGCTGCTGGCTGTAGGCTCTGATTAGCCAACAGCTGTGGCTCCTGATTACCAGCCTCTG
Source organism: Eublepharis macularius (assembly GCF_028583425.1). NCBI lineage: Eukaryota > Metazoa > Chordata > Lepidosauria > Squamata > Eublepharidae > Eublepharis > Eublepharis macularius. The sequence goes on along the minus strand of NC_072794.1, from coordinate 83,253,963 downwards.
CTGAGTCAGGGCTGGCTGCATGGAGCTCCTCTTCTCCTGAGGAGTCCTGGCTGGCTACACGAAGCCCCTCTCCTCCTGAGGAGGAGTCCTCACTCTCACTGAGCCCAGGCTGGACCATGACAGCAGTTACCTGCCACCTGGGTTGCTATGGACCAATACCCCTGGCAACCGCAAGGCTAGGAGTTGGCTGGTGCTCAACAGACTGCACCGTCACAGCCAGCATGAGGAGGTGTTGAAGGCCCATGGGGGCAGGGGCAGACTGGACTGTGGCCTGGGTACATGGGCAGGCCTTGGGGTTGTTATCCCTATTCTGCCTTGGTCTATGGGCACGTGCCTATTAGTGCACTTCCCTTTGGTAACACGGCACTTCCTCTGGGTGACCATCTGACACAGACAACTCATGACAAGATTCTTAAGGGTGAATACATTGATGTCTTTACGCTTCTTTTCTGAGAATTGGAAAAGAAGGACAAAGATGAGTTGGATGACAGGGACAAGGAGCGGCTTGAATGGTGGCACGTGGATTGGACCTGGGCCAATTGGTTACTGGGTTTCTTGATCTATGTGGGAGTACTGGTCAGGGTGCAGCCTCACAGAGCCGCCTCCCTTTTACAGTATTTGGATATAATTTATAAGGGCTATAGTGGCTTCTCAGGTGCTGCTTGGATGCAGTATGACTAGGAGTTTAGGATGCGGGTGGCCCTTAACCCTAATCTACCTTGGAACCGTATTCACCAGCAGCTTTGGCTGCAGGTGATGTTACCAGTGAAGCCCAACTTGGGGGACCGCTCTGATAGTCAGCTGGTACAGTGCTCAGCTTTGGCCTCTTTGGCCACTACCCACTCCACAGCAGGGCAGCAGGTTCAACCCCGGCTGCTTTGCTGGGAGTTCATATTTAAGGGACAGTGTCGCTGAAAGTCCTGCAGGTTTAGGCATGAGTGCCCTTCTTGTGCCAGGTTGCACCCATACAATGCCTGTTCCAAGGTCAGACAAGGTAGGGGAGGTAAGAAGCCTGAAGGTGGGGGAGCCAGCGGTCCACAGGCTTCTGGTAAAGGGACCCAGCCCAGTAAGACTGAGGGTCCTTGAGTGGCTGTTTTAGGCTTCCCCCAGAGAAGGTTGCTGACCTTAAGGTCAGACTTCTTGAGTTCAGGTCCAGGCAAAAGGTGTCCCTATTGGAGCTGCAGCAGCTTGTAGGCCACTTGAATTTTGCTTGTAAAGCGGTTGCCACAGGGAAGGCCTTTTTGCAGTGCCTTTGTGACGTCATGTCATCTCTGCGGGCTCCCTATCACTGCGTTAAGGTCACCAAGGGGATGCAGGAGGATTTGGATGTTTGGTCTGAGTTCCTCAGGGATTTCAATGGGGTTACCTTTTGGCGGAAGGACTTGCTGCTCAAGGCTGAGCTGCAGGTCACGTCTGATGCATCCGGTGCTTTGGGCTTCGGAGTATATTTCTGAAGGCATTGGTGCATAGACAAGTGGCCTCTTGATTGGCATGAGTCTGGTTTGCATAAGGACTTCATCTTTTTAGAGTTTTTTCCTGTCCTGGTGGTGGTGCACCTGTGGGGGAATGAGTTGTCCAACCACGTTGTCCCCTTTTGGTGTGACAATCAGGCTGCAGTACATGTGGTCAACTTCTTGACTTTGAAATCAGGCCGGGTTATGAGGCCGGTTAGGGCCTTTGCGTTGTTGTGCCTCCAGGGGAACATTTTATTTAAGCCAAACATGTTCCGGGTGTTAGTAATGGTGTGGCAGACGCTTTGTCTCACCAACAGATGGAGCAATTTTGGCAGCTTGCCCTAGAGGCCAACCCGGAGCCAGTGCAGATGCCCATGGAGTTATGGCAGTTTGGGAGGCTGAAGCATCCACGGCCATAAGGCTTGCATTGGCCCCAGCATTCAGTGTCTATGACAGAGCAGTAGGGCAATTTGCTGGGTTTAGGAGGGATACGGGCCTTCGACAAGTCTAGCCCATCCCTGTTGAGCATCTGATGCACTTTTGTGTGCATCAAAAGGGTTGCGGGTTAACGGGCAAATCCATTCGGGGTCAATTGGTGGCATTTGGCATTTACCAGTAAGGCTCGTGGGTTCCCTGAGGCCATGGGGGACTTCCAAGTCAGGAAGATGTTAGAGGGATGGTCACATGAAGCTGTAGTTCATGCTGACCCTATAGAGCCTATGTCTCCAATAGTTTTAAAGGGTCTTATCATGGCTTGGGGAATGATTTGCAGCTCTGGGTTTGACGCTAGGTTGTTTCATGTGGCTGCATTGGTAGCCTTTTTTGGAGCACTGCGTATAAGTGAGCTGGTTGTCCAGTCTAAGGTGGAAAAGTCTGATCATGCCTTGATGGCACGGGATGTTTTGTTGGAACATGGAGGGGTTTCTATCACCATTCAGAGGTCCAAAACAGACCAGAAGCAGAGGGGAGTAGTGCTTAGGCTGGGGACCTGTACAGACCAGGAGCTGTGCCCGGTACGGGCTCTCTGTCAGTACTTACAGGTTCAGGGAGAAGATGATGGGGTGTTGTTTCAGCATGAGGATGGAACGCGCTACCGGTTTGGGGCCATGACTGAGAGGGCATTGGCCAAGTTCAGGTTGGCTGGCATCAAATTTGGCACCCATTCCTTTAGGATTGGGGCTCCATCCATGGCAGCAGCTATTGGGTATTCAGTGCAGGCCATCCAGGGAATGGGACGGTGGAGATCTTCTGCCTATCAGTCCTATATTGGTCCTTTGTTGTGGTTTTAAATGTTATACTAATTGGTGTTTTCTTAGGTGCTGTGTCTGGCCAGGAGACGTGATGGATTTTGATCTGTGGATACTGGCTGCTTTACAGCCCAGTTGCGAGGACAGATGCTCTGGTGGGAAACCCCCAGACAAGCCAGTCATTCCCCAGCTTCACAGCAGGATGGGGAAGCTTTAAGGGGGGGAATTGTCATGTCTGTGCCCCATCCATGCCGTTGCTTGATGCTGACCTGTTGTTCTGAACCAATGTTTTATGCTATAACTTGATGTTATAGCCAGCGCCATAACTGTTTTGCTTTCACAGGCTTATTGAAGCTGCAGGTGACTTATCTAATGGACTGTACAAGCTCTCAGTGATTCTGACCTTGTACACTGCTCACTCCCATGTTTCAACTTTGATCTCCTGCTTTCTCAGTGTCTAGACTTGATAGTACAAATATGTGAGACGTTCTCAGGAGAGGTTCGCACCAAAAGTCCTGTTTTGCTGATGGGAGGGGGAAGGAGTAAATATGTGAGTTAAGAGGAAGGGTTGCCATTCCTGTCAACCTGTTCTTACTGCTTAGTTGCTTACCTTGCTCCTGAGTAATTCTATGGACATATCTGTGGAAATGATCTGATTCCGGAATAACGCCTTCTAACCAAGAGCCTGGATTCTTGCTGTGATGGTACAGGAGTCTATCTGCCATAGCCTGTCATCCATAGCCTGACAGGAACCATTTTGCTTGGCCAAGCCAGGTCCAAGCCATGTGCATGGATAACTCGCAGCCGGGGCAGCAGGGGCTTGCCCAGACAGGTCAGCGTGGAGGTCCAGGAGTGATCCCGGGGCCTAGCCTGTACCATTAGTTAGGCCTTTGCCATGTTGGCAGTTATGTTGTAATTTAATAAAAAGGCACTTTTGTTCCCAACTCTTGTGACTGTCTCTTCTTTCCGAATTGTTGGGGGGAGGGAATTTCCCTACCCTGACAAACAGGGAGTTAGCTCTGGAGACTGAAGAGATCCCTGGTCTGATATGGTTAGGAACTGCCTTTGGAGACCTTAATAGTTAAAAACTGAAGACGAGTATTGGTGTTTCAAGGGAAGGGGTTTGGGAAGTGGAAAGAGGGTACTAGCCTTCTTAAAAACAAAAGAATAAGAGAATACTCAAAGATAGTTCACTAGCTTGATTGGGAAAATACTGGAACAAAAGCCTCTCAATGTAAAGATTTAAGTAACTGTGAAGAGCTTAACAAACTCTCATTAGTCTGAAATATAAGAGCTAAAGTCTGTGCATGTACTGATTTTATCTCTGAGTTATTTATATTGAGTTACCTCAGAAATTTTCAATCCCTAATTTCACCTGACCTTTCCCCTCTACATGAAATAAAATATTTTCTTATTTTTGAATTTTAAAACACTTCTAGTGCCATTTAAGTTGTTTAAGACAAAAAGGTGTGTGTGTATAGGGTTCATACCACATGGAATTGGAACTGAGGATGCTGCATATCAGATACTTACGCATTTCTACTGCAGTATGCCATTCTCTGTAGCCTTTCCTGCTCTGGTATATACAGCTGGTTTCAGAGCCATGGCTGCAGTGGGATTTCTAATGTCCTATGCTGCTCTATGGCCAGCTGGGGATGTGGTTAGGATAAATATGTGTGGTGTGCATTCTCATCTTGTATCTTTCTTCTATGTTGCTCTTACTTGTCACTGGCCAAAAGGACAGATTTGCATTCTTGTTTGCATCCCCTTTGGTGAGATTGGAACCCATACCTCCTGTTTGCCAAATGGGTGTTTTCCCGCAGCACACTGGTAGGGAGATGACAGGAATGCTTTTTGTGAATGTGCTCTGTGTGTTCCCTTGTTGCTGCATCCAACTTACCCCTCACCCTTGTGAATATGAACTTGGGAACTCTGTTGAGGTTGCCTCTATTAAGTGAGCCATTGAGCATATTGATTGTTTGAGTTGGCATGGTTCCCTCCCTATGTGTCTGCCTGGGGAAAAAAAACTTCTTCTGTGAGAGGCATAGGACTTCTTGTCACTGTTCACACCATGGGACACCCTACATTAGGGAGTGGTCTGTGTTCCATTTGTTCCCACCCATGCTGTTCTTTGCTTGGGCAGTCTCACACTGATAATAGAGCAAAACAGGCCTAATAAAATTGTGGGATCATTATAAATATAAACTACTCCCACCATTGTCACCGTACTCAGCTATTCTTTTTCAAGAATGGTTTCCACCAGGCTCCAACTTCTTAAACTGCAAGCAATGGACATTTTTTAAAAATATACATCTTTTAGACATAACTTCTCATATGGGCCTTTAGACAAAAACTGACTTAGAAAAGAAACTGAGCACTACCATCCCCTGGTTTATGTATCTACAACTGGTCAATATGCCAAACAAAATACATTTAAAAGAGATAATACTGGCACCAAAAACACACTTCGAAGAACTTTTAGTCATGAACGCTCACCACAAAAGGAGGCTGATCTCAAAAATCCATAAAATTATTATACATCTTCATAAGCCAAACAATATGCATATCCAAAAAAATGGCAGCAGGATTGTGATATGCAAATCTCTCATAATCAATGGAAAGAAATTTGGTCATCTTCCACTTTAAACTCAAAAGCAATAAACATAAAACTCCAATCATTTAAAATTCTAACACGTTGGTACTTAACCCCCAAAAAGCTATCTGTTATCACATCAAAATATTCACCCATGTGTTGGAAAAAATGTGGAAACATAGGCACGTTTGCCCACCTTTGGTGGCAGTGTCCTAAAATCAAAGCATTTGGGGAGGAGATATTAAAACAAATAAAATTAATAACAAACTACGACATACCTTTAGAGCCTCAATTAATATTCTTAAATCGACGGCAAGGTAAAAATGTGCCACCACCGCAATGAGATTTAATTAATAACTTACTTGCTATAGCAAAATCATCAATAGCTTATTTTTGGAAAAACCAATCTCCACCATCCTTGAACCACTGGTATACCAGAGTGTGGGACCAGCTCATTATAGATAAAATAACAGTCAATTTATCTATTAATTCCTCTACATCTAATTATTATGAAAAATGGTGGTCTTTCTTAGATTTTATCGATAATACCTAAACACTTCCTCCAAATCATATTTATCAAGATATATTGAAAGTCTAGTGATACGAACTAAATTATCTATACCAGCATACCATGAATTTTTCTTTGTGTTATGCAAACTATAGGCTACAGTAAACAACTGTTTTAAATGTTTTCTTTGTAACTTGCAAACTTGTTTAACCATTATATTACTCCATGTATTTGCTGTTTAATGTTTATTGTTATTGTTTTCTTTCTATATTTAATAAAAGTTTATAAAAGTTAAAAAAAATAACAGAGCAAAGAGGGGTGGGGGAGAGAACCCTCCCATGGGAAATATACTTAAAGTGCAAGGTGCAATAAATATGTGCAGTGCAGATAGTGATATATATATATATATATATATATATATATATATATATATATATATATATATATATATATATATATATATATATATACTATAAATATACACAATAAATAATCATAGATGCCATATCCAAGACACAATACAAAGTTCACATGGTCCCCAAGACGTTGGGCTCCAAAATTATTGATCAGTATCTATAGTCACTATGTTTCAACAGTCTTTCTTTCGAAACTCGCCTCTGCTAGCCGTCTGTTGGGTGGTATCTTCTTGACTCTTCTGGATATGCAGATACAAGTTCTTCCGTGGATAGCAAACACATACCAAATCTTAATTTAATAAAGTGCGCAGTGCTAATATGTGAATAAATAAAAAGCTTATAAATATCAAATATAACAATGTACCCACAATAAATCTGACAATATATCCAATAAATATTTACAAAATGTATCAATAAATAAGTTCATATCCTATAAACTCTTAAAGTCACAAATCGCTATTTCCAAGGACCATAAAGAATCCTTTGACTCTTTGTAAAAAAAGTGCTCAAATGCAGTAGTCTGGAAATAAATATCAAGATTAAGTCAATGTTCTGGATCCAGAGGTACGTCCAGTACAGGTAAGTGTTCAATTCATTATTGCCCTTGTACAGATATTCAGTTCTTCCAGGTATATCACCTAAGTTCCCATCAAGCACGAGGCCCACCAACTGATCCGCAATGCCAGTATCTCTACAAACTGCGCTCCAAGCCGCTGCTATATCAAATTCAGGATTAGATGTCCACAACGTCCAGCAGGATGCTAGCTCTACTCCTGTTTCAAAGTATCTTCTTCAGGGACATCATGGATATATACAAACAATTTCAACACTGCAATGTACATTTTCTTTTGCAATGTTCCCCATAGTGAATGTGATGCAGTCAGGGTTAACATTATTTATTTATTTATTTATTTATTTATTTATTTATTTATTTATTTATTTATTTATTTATTTATTGTCTGCCTTTCTCACTGAGACACAGCATGAGATTAGTACAATCAGTATCAAGTACATTTCCATACAGTATCAAGGACATTTCCATAAACAATGCCATTGGGTAAATAGATACAAGTTTAAAAAGACATAGTGTTAGCAAGAATCCAATACAAAGCAGAAGAAATACTGAAACAGAACATAATCAATTCTAGGACTGACATTAGACAACATAAAGTACAGGTAGTACATAGGAGTACATATTTAAAGCAACAGATAATATGTAAGGCAATATAGTGGTGAAGTCTATGGCCCTAACTCATTAGTGAAGCATCTGAGACCCTCTCCCCACGATACAGCCCTGCCATTTGAGTAAAAATCCTTTTTGAATAATTTGGTTTTGCATTGTTTGTGGAAAGCCAGGAGAGTGGGGGCTCTCCTGACCTCCTCATCACACAGGTCGTTCCACAGGATAGGGGCCACCACAGAGAAAGCCCATGTATGGGCTGCTGTTTATTTCACCCATGTGCCGCCTGGCACCTGCAGGAGATCTTGTTCAGATGAACGAAGCTGCCATGGAGGAACATAGGGAAGCAGGCAGTCCCATAGGTATGCCGAACCAAGGCTGTGAAGAGCTTTGTATGTAATAACTAATACATTGAACTGAATATGGTAACTGATAGGTAGCCAATGGAGTGACTGTAGGATGGGACTGATGTTCATGCTCTTGCTCACTTTTGATAACCATTGAGCTGCAGCATTTTAGACTAATTGGAGCCTCCTAGTTAACTTAAATGGGAGACCTATGTATAGTGCATTATATTAGTCAAGCCTTGATGTTACCATAGCATGGAACCAGGTGGCCAGGTCGGCCGTGTAGAAAGCATTTTTTGCTGCTGCCTTAACTTGTTTTTCTAATAGTAGCACTGGATCCAGTACAAGTCCTAGGCTCTTAACTGAGTCTGAAAGGGTTAGGCGAACTCCATTGAACGTGGGGAGTACAATATCCTTCAAGATCTCTGCTTTCCCAACAAGCATCACTTCAGTCTTGTCTGGGTTAAATTTCAATTTGATGTTTTTCAACCATTTCACCACGGCTGTCAGGCAGTGATCTAAGATTTCTGCTGCATCCGGTGGGGATCTGGATAGCAAGATATAGAGTTGGGTGTCATCTGCATACTGATGACATCCAACTCCATCGCTGTGAATGAGTTTTCCTAAAGGCTTTATGTAGAAGTTGAATAACATGGGAGATAAGATTGAGCCCTGTGGAACCCCGCAAGGTAGTTCCCATTCTGGAGATAGCTAATCTCCAATGGCAACCCTTTGAGTCTGTTCCATTAGAAACAATTTAAACCAATCCAGGGCACATCCTTTGATGCCCACTTCTGTTTCTAAATGCCTCAACAGGATGCCCACTTCTGTTTCTAAATGCCTCAACAGGATGGCATGGTCTACTGCATCAAAGGCTGCAGATAGATCCAGGAGAAGCAATAAAGAGGCATGGCCTTTGTCTATATTCAGACTAAGATCATCCACTAATGCTACTAGTGCTGTCTCTGTCCCATGCCCTAGTCTGAATCCTGACTGGAAAGGGTCCAGAGCACTAGAGTTATCCAAGAAGGTCTTGAGTTGGTCAGCTACTATTCTCTCAATCACTTTGCCCAGAAAGGGCAGATTAGAGACTGTGCAATAATTGGCCACATCATTTTTGTCTAGGGATGGTATTTTAAATAGCGGACGGATAATAGTCTGTTTGGGCTGCCGGGGAAAGCTGCCCTGAGTTAGTGATTGATTTAAAATAGACCTCAGTGGTTCACTTATGTGGTCCTTACTTGATGTTAACAGCCTGGATGGGCAAGGATCAAGTGCACAAGTAGTGGCTTCCATAGACATCAAGATCCTGGCCGTTTCCACACGACTTACCGGCCTCTGCAGCGTTGCGCAAAACACGTGGAAGATAGCGTCTTCTCTTGCGAAATCGCGCCAGGAAGACGCTATCATCCGGGAGTTTTGCATGATATCACATCTTCCTGGCACAATTTCACGCAAGATGATGTTATCTTCCGCGTTTTGCGCAATTCTCCAGAGGCCAGTAAATTGTGTGGAACATACTATGTAAGAATATGACTAAACAAAAGCAGCAAGAATTAATGGAAATTACCGATTGTGAAGTAACACATAAAGTTAAATATCTTGGAATTGAGTTAACTGCGAAGAATAATGATTTATTTAAGAATAATTATGAAAAGCTATGGCAACAGATTGATAGAGATATGATTAAATGGAATAAACTAAATCTATCATGGTTGGGAAGAATAGCAGCAGTTAAAATGGATGTGTTACCACGGATCATGTTTCTATTACAAACAATTCCAATTATTAGAGACACTAAACAATTTGAATAATGGCAGAAGAAGATCTCTGACTTTGTGTGGGCAGGCAAGAAACCACGAGTAAAAATGAAAGTTTTGTGTGACGCTAAAGAAAGAGGTGGACTGCAGTTGCCAAATATTAGACTATACCATGAAGCAATATGTTTAGTTTGGTTAAAAGAGTGGATGTCACTGAAAGATTGTAAGCTCTTAACATTGGAAGGTTATAAGAAGCTGTTCAGATGGCATGCCTACTTGTGGCAGGATAAAATAAAAGCTGATTCTATGTTTTTGCATCATTATATCAGAAGGAGCCTCTTCACGATCTGGAAAAAATATAAAAAATATCTGGGTGAAGGCATCCCCTCTTGGGTGGTACCGTTTGAAGTGATTGATCCGAGAGCTATCTACAATGAAGAACAATGTTTACCATATAAAGATATATTGATTATGGAACAGAAAATGATAAGAATTAAATCAGAGGAAGAGTTAATTTCTTGTTACGGATGGTTCCAATATAGACAGATCAGAGACCTTTATAATTTGGATTGTTCAAAAGAAGGAATTAAATGGGAAAACTCAGAGTTGGAAGAGACTATACTACAAGAAAGCAAAAAGAAGATATCTAAGATTTATAAAATACTTTTGAAGTGGTATACAGAGGATGAGATGGTCAAAGTACAGATGGTGAAGTGGGCGATTAATTGTCATAAAGAAATAACAATGGAATCATGGGAATATTTATGGAAAACATCACTGAAGATTTCAACTTGTACCAGTATTAAAGAGAATGTTTATAAAATGATCTATAGATGGTATTTAACGCCAAAGAAGACTGCACTTGGAAATGCTAACATGTCACATAAATGCTGGAAATGTAAAAAGCATGAAGGATCATTGTATCATATGTGGTGGACATGTGAAATAGCCAGACAGTTCTGGGGAGATATTATAGAAATAATAAATGAGATATTGCAGATTCAAATAAAGAAGAACCCAGAAATATTGCTATTGAATTTAAGCATGGAAGATGTTCCTACTCAATACCGAACATTACTATTTTATATGACGACGGCTGCAAGACTTTTATATGCGCAAAAATGGAAGGTGCAAGAAATACCAACTATTGAAGATTGGATGCATAAATTGCTGTACATGGCGGAAATGGATAAAATGACAAGGAAGCTGAGAGATCAGAATCCAGCGGAATATTTTACGGACTGGGGAAGATTGAAAACATATTTAGAAAAGAAGTGGGACGTAAAGGGGGAATTATGGCAATTTGAAAATTATTAGAATGGATTTGTTATTAGAAGAGAGAGAGTCTTTACCATATGAAGTGAAGTATTAGCTGATTGGTTAGAGTTAATAGATATTGTTAGAATTACTAAAGTAGATATTTTATCCGACAGTTAGTTTAAATTTAAATATATGTGGAGTTAATATAAAGTAATAGATAATAGATTTTAAGTTTTTAACAGTATTCTTGAAGTTAATAGATAGGGTTTAGTTGAATAAAAGAGTAAGTAAACATGAGATAAGGAGTTACAGAAAAAGGGGATAGATTGGGAATAGATTAGGCTATAGGGTTGGAAAGCTGTTGGAAGTCTTGGAAAAGGGGGGGAGGGAAAGGGTGGGGGAAAGGATAATGAGATGCTATTTGAAAGTTGTATATTAATATTCTCACCTAATAAAATTTTTCTAAATACAAATTGTGTGGAAACAGCCCCAGTTAAGATCTGTCATTGTAATTGGTTCAAGGCAGTCCAAATGTAAGCTAGATGGTGTATTAAGCATTTCTTCCATCTCATTTTCATTGCAGCTAGCATCTAGATCAGAGTGTATTTGTGCTATTTTTTCAGCGAAAAACTTAGCAAAGGCCTCTCAGCTAATTGTCTGTTCTTGGGATTGTAAAAATTTAGGGGTTAGGAGATGTTTTGGATATCTTAAACAATTGGGATGGTCGTGAATTAGCTGATGCAATGGTTGCCAAGAAATAATGCTTCTTTGCGGCTTTCATTTCTGCTTCATAGGTACTCCAGTGGATTCTGTAGTGTGCTCTATCTGCTTCCATGTGAGTTGTGAGTGAATCATTTTAACTAGACCCCCCATTGTGTGGGGTGTTGGGGCTATATTCACTTTTGCCTCCAGCGGATGATCGTGTCGCGCACAGGGCTGGGCACAGCAGGCAGGAGGCTCACTGGTACTGCAGGGCTGAACACAGCAGGCAGGAGTTCAGTATTACAGAAGACAGCAAACCAGGGTCCAGGAGTCAGGCCAGGTGTCAGGGTCAGGCTATCAGTCAGAGAGAGAGGGGCAGGCAGAAGAGTAGTCAGTAGGCAGGCCAAGGTCAAAGTCCAAGCAAGCAGTAGAGCAGGGTACACGAACGTCCAGGTAGCAGGGAGTGGAGAGCCGAGTTGCTTCCACGCTTGGTTTCCTCAGCGTCTTCCTTTATTGCTGTCCTAATGAGGGACAGCTGTTGCCTCTCCCTCGAACAGCTCAGCTCGACGTTGTGCTTGCAGACAGCCACTCCTACGCCTCTCCAGGAGCACTGCCTTATCTCTAAGTTTCCTCCTTTCAGCTGGCCCCAGAGGCTCGGATTTCGCTCTTGCCCTGGGGGAGTCTTTGTCTCTTACAGCCTCTGTGGAGGTTTCTGGCTGTTCCTCGTCCCTGACAGTCTCTGCAGAAGCTCCAGGCTGTTCTTGCTGAATTCCCTCTGGAGCAGCAGCAGTGGTTTCTGACTGCTCCTCCTCTCCCATAGCTTCTGCAGGGGCCTCCGACTCTAGAGGAGATCCTGCTGGCCCTTCCTGCTCATCTTCTGAGGAGGACTCTGAGGAGGACTCTGAGGCACTAGGTAAGGTGGCCAGTCGGGGCTGGGGCTGACTCATGACAGATGGCCTGACCAAGGTTCAGTCCGAATCTCCAATGCTGAAACAAGGTTTTCTCTTAAACGCTCAGTGCAAAATATTAAGTCTGAGAACCAAACTACAAGTGATGCCTGACACTAGTTGGACACTTGTCAGCTTCCCTCAAGTTTTGATGGGAAATATAGGCAGATTGGCAGAATTTTGGACAAGTGACAGTTGAAAAGTCCATTGGACAGCAGTTGGAGAGCCAAGCTGCAAGACCAGGATGCCTACATTTCCCATCAAAACTTGAGGGAAGCTGACAAGTGTCCAACTAGTATCAGGCGTCACTTGTAGTTTGGCTCTAAGGTTAACATATTTATTTATACATTTTGTGAATATTTATTGGATATATTGTAATTTTTATTGTGGGTACTTTGTTATATCTGATATTTATAGGCTCGTTATTTATTCGCATATTAGCACTGCACACTTAGTTTTGGTATGTTTGCTATCCATGGAAGATCTTGTATGTTCAGTCTTCAGCTTCTAATCTGTGGAGCCCTTTAAATACATGTAGTATCTCCTGTATCTGCAGCATGAAAAGGAAAGCAAATTAATTACATAAGCTATTAAGGACTTGTTTACTCACCTGATGACCAGGAATGTCTTGACAGAAGCACACATAGGTGACCTTTGGAATTAATAACAGGAATATAGTGACTATAGATACTGATCAATAATTTTGGATCCCAACATCTTGGGGACCATGTGAACTTTTTATGGTGTCTTGGATGTCGCATCTATGATTATTTATTGTGTATATTTATAGTCTATTTCTTTCACTAATTGCACTGCACATATTTATTGCACCTTGCACTTTAAACTTGAATTCATATGTAATCAAGTACTGTGTGACTGTATTGAGTATATTTCCCACAGGCGGGTTCTCTTCCCACCCACCCCCCTTCTTTGCTCTGTTGTTTGTTACCCGTGGGTACCTTTGAGTTTTGGACAGTCTCACACTGATGTCAGGGAAATGTGCTGGGTGCCTGATTCCATAAATGGCTGACATGGCTGTCTTGTTAGGTTGTTGTCTATGACTTGTGGATTAAGGTAAGGTTGCTCTGGATTCTGGAGCAGTTGCTATGCTTTTCACACCTTGTAGTTGAGTTTTTTTTGTATATATTTGCCCTTTGCTGAGTGAGCATAGATAAACCAGCTGGCAACACTAGCATTGCACCAGAACCCCAGTTGGCAATGTACCAGAATCCCAGGCTTGGGTTTTGGGGTGCCACATAGCCTGCTCTTTCTCCTTGAGCAAATGACAAGTGCAAGGCACAATGTACTTTTATCACTACCAGGGCTTTTTTTCTGGGAAAAGAGGTGTTGGGACTCAGTGGGTTGCCAGCACAGAAGGCAACTCTTGGCGGGAGGTGGTGCCCCTGGTACCACATGTGTGCGTGCAAAGTGCACGCATGCTCCCAGGGCCAATGACATCACTTTGGGTCAGCTGGAACAAGGGGGGAATTTTTAAAAGTTTGAATCACTCTCGGCGAAAATGGTCACATGGCTGGTGGCCCCGTCCCCTGATCTCCAGAGAGAGGGGAGTTTAGATTGTTCTCTGTTCCACCACATTCCAGCTGAAAAAAAGCCCTGATCACTACATTCCATTCTACTTTTCTCCATGTTTCCTGTGCATTCAGAAGAGTTGGCCATCCAAGTACTGACTAAGCACAGCACAGGGAAGATAGTTTCAATACAAAACAGTTGAGTTCACAGTCTTTTTTTGGGATTTGTGCTATTTTTTTTGCCAGTTGGTGTGCTTCTCATGTTTCTCCAGAGGGAACACAGAAATATGTGTGAAGCTGCAGGGGAGCAGTCATAACCCCTGCTTTCCCTTCTGCTTGCAGATCATTGGAAATTAGCTTTTCTTCTTCCAAGGAGCCAAGATCAGAGATCATCATCATTGAGGAATGTTGTATATAGAGATACTGCCAGCCAAGAGAGTTACAAGTTTAAGAGTTTGAAAGGACATTTTTATGGCATCCTTCTTTCAGTTTAGCTAAATTAACATTGGTTCAGGAGGGAATTCAGCAGGCCCATGTTAATATATCCAACCTTATAAAAATCTTTTAACTCTCCCAAAACAATCAAGTCACACCAACAATATAGATGAGTAATATATTAAAAGCAGATCCCAAGAAAAATGTTGGAAGTTCATTTTTAGGCACTGCATGTGCACTGATTCTTTACAGCTGTAAATGGATATTCATATTTGAGCATCCTCTAAGGATCAGTTTGAGATGTGAGCATTACTGTCACTTTCTACAAAAAATATATTCAGATCATCATTGCCTAAACTTGAACACAGAATTTGCATGTCATCTGATTTTAAACATATGATATTGATCTTCTGGAAGAAAAAATCTTTACTCGACATTAGAACTTTTATTGAAATCCTAAATCCATTTGACACCAGCATATATGTTCCTCTTGACTTGAGTCATATTTCAGTCACTATATATGACATTACAATATAAATTGGTAAAATTAATCAACAAATGAATGTGAAGACATCTGAGTTCTAAAATTCAACCTTAAAGGAATTTCTATAGCTAGTTGATAAAACAGTTCAGCTGTTAATCCCAGGGCAGCGGAGGGAATTTTTAAAAAGGCAGTATCACTCATGTGACAATGTCACTTCTGGGGGAAACATAGAAATGATGGCAAGTAGCTCTAGGGATTACTGGAAACTCTATGGTAAAACCATAGAGTTTCAGGAAGGTTTCTGCTAAAACCATAGAGTTTGCAGTGATTCTGAAAGCTACCTGCTGTCACTTCTGGGGGATATCATCACACTTGTGATTCCTCCGCCAAATTACCACCCCTCCCACCTGGCAACAGATTTGTCACCATTTTCTGTTGGCATCACATTGGTCCTCTCAATATTTATGCCCAGATTGATTTGCATTAAGCCATAGGGGTTCTATACTGGTGTTTTTTTCTTTATATATGTCTTATGACATTTTGGGCCTGCTCTTACAATAAACTCTTAAGCCTGGGATGTGTTTCTTATTTTGACTGATTTCTAACTTTTCTTGTGAGAATCAGTACCTCATAAAAGATCTTACTCCCTACGTCTATCTCATTAAATGTGAAAGATACTACCTGCTGCAAACTTGTTGCTTAAGATGGCAGTCTGGGACGCTTTCTTATTGAGTAGATCTGCTCATGATTCCATGTACACAGAAACTGCTATCTACTCCCTAGTGTGTTTTATATTCTGCATCAAACATGTTTGACAGCCACATTTACTGTCTTTGAATGCAATGATCAGATGTGAGGTGATTACCCAGCCTGCTTATTTCATAGCAAATAACTCAAACACCTTCCAAACAGGCATACTTCAGGTTTTTCCAAACTGAGCATGTGCCAAAACACGGGTTGTTTTTTAAAATGAAAGGTCAGAATCCAGAGACTATGGCAACAGTGCATTAGAACATTTGTGCACATGTTCACACTAATACTTTTTTTTAAAAAAGCCCTAAAAAAACCTCCAGTGGCACAGCAGGGAAAATGTTGGCCATGGTGGTAGGAACAGCCAATTGTACTACACTGCAGTGTCAGAAATAATACAGCAATGCAACCTGATGACTAGCTACAAATAGATTAACAAAGAGCAGAGTGACCACTGAAAAACTGATTCCCTGTTTGTGAAAAATGTAAAGGACATAAGCTAATTATGTATTATTGTCTTGGTTGGTTTTAATAGTTTTAAAATATGATCTTATTATGCACATTTTAACTTGTTAGCCACTTTGGTGGCCCTTATGACAGCATGAAGGTGAGATATAAATAAAATAAAATAATAAAATAAAATAAGTACAAAGTTCAAGTAGGACCCACGTTGCACCACACTTTTCATGGAGCTGGAGTGGTGTAATCATTAGAGTATCAGAACAGGAGCTGGGAAAACTGCGCTTATATCCGTGTCTTCCCATACAACTTGCTAGCTGACCTTGGTAAATCACTGTTTCTCAACCTAGCCTACTTCAGAGGGTTGCAATGAGGAAAGGAAAACAATTCTTCATTGCTCTGAGCTCTTTGGGCACAGGGTGACATAAAAATGACTAGACAAATTGCAGTTTGAGTATATAAAAATGTACAGTTATATTTTAATGACATGATTTTTAATTGTTTCTAAAATCTGTGTGTGTACAGCCAAGACAGTTCTGCTCTTGTGCTGGCAACGTCACAATTAGATTTAGCTGTTTATATCTTCCAGCCAGCAAGACTATCCATGGAACCAATATATCATTTGCACTGAGACTTAGAACAATCAACATTGGGCTGTGGCACTATACAAACATGGTTATGAATTCTGGAATGTAGACTCAATAACATAGCAAGAGTCAGCAAAATGCAGACATGCATGGAAAGATAGTTTCAAATATTTCAATTTGTCACTAAGGTTACTGTCAGTCTGAAATTGGGGTGCAGGTCTTCACAGTTCCTTGATAAGTTTTCATTGTAGAAAATACTTCTCAGATTATAACTAGATAGCTCATTTTCCTAAAAGTTTTTTTCAAGATACAACAATCAAACATTTTCCTGTATCTGTAAAGCCACTGGGGAAAAGGCTATCCTGGAGATTCAGTATG
The DNA here is from genome assembly GCF_028583425.1 of Eublepharis macularius. NCBI lineage: Eukaryota > Metazoa > Chordata > Lepidosauria > Squamata > Eublepharidae > Eublepharis > Eublepharis macularius. Next base: position 83,236,927 of record NC_072794.1, on the reverse strand, counting down.
TTGTGCTGGTTAGAATGTCAGTCTTGGACTTAGGACACAGGTACAAATCCCTATTCAGCCATGAATATTAATGTATTCTCTTAGGCCAGTTGCTCTTTCTTAGCCTAACCTCCACCTCATGGAGCTGTTCTGAAGATCAAATGAATGAGGAGAAAGCCACATAAGTAGGTTTGCTAAGGCTCTATACCCTCCCGGAGGGAGGAGGGGAGACCTAACAGTTACCTTGTGCTCCATGAGTGTTGCTTTTGATTCTTGTGCAATGACCTCACTTCTGGGAAGTGATGTCACTCATCACACCAGCCACACGTGTGCTCCTATGCTTTGCATAGGGCAAATTCAGCCTGTTTGGGGCCAAGATCTCAGTGAAGTGTAGTAGCACTCCCATGGCAGGCATGAAAATGTTACTTCAGGAAGTGATGACATCACATCCCACTGAGAGATCTCTGGTAGGGCTTGCTACCTCCCGCCAATCTCTAGCAATCGGTTAGCAACAGGGCATATCCCAGGGAGATGAGAAGTCTACTTAGAAGAAGCTCCTTAGAGAAAGGGTGGGACAAGAATGTGATAACAATGCCTAGTTTAGTCACTGATTATCATACTTTTATGCATGCTATACATTTTTCCAATTCTGTTATTAATATTTATATCCCACCCTTCTACCATGTACATGTCCCATTTTAGTCTTACAACAGTCTTGTGAGGTACTTAATTACTTAGGCAATTAATGTTGATTAATTTATAGCTGTACACCTGCAGTATCTTGCCAGCTACCCAGGATGCCAGAGTTGACTTGGAATCTATCCTACTAGCTCCCTCTGCCCAGCATTCCATATGCTACATCATCCAGAAAGGCTTGCTAAAAATTTAGTTGTGAAGTGAGATTATAAGGGCACAGAAAGGGACAAATTCTGTGGTGGTCCTCTTTTTTTGGAACCAGTTACTTAATTAGCCCAAATGTACAGAAACCATAGAGGAATCCTACTCTTCACTGAGCCACTTGCCACCTACCTCTTTGTAGATATCTGCCATCCTACATTTTCTCAACTAGGAGCCGCTAGCAACTTCTTAGTGTCTTGAGCCAACCTTGGATTTGTCACCATACAAAAGTAAATTTGGACTTGAGTGTCACCATACTACATCAGTTGGAAACCATTACTTTATAGCACAATCTGTTAAATTAAGTATGGGTTCTCCACCAGTGTCATTCTAGATGTTCCCTGACTTTCTTCAGGTCACCCAGCACCATGGTAAACCAGGGGGGCGAGTTCTGCTGCAAGGGTAGGAAAGGTGGAAACGCTTGTTGATAGCTTCAAGGAGCATTTGCTCCCTGAGCCTTGGGATCCTTGTGGCTGGCATGTCTTATGGGGTGAGACATGGAGAAAGATAATTCACTACTGAAGTGTGAAGTTGGCCAATACATTCATGAATAGGGGTGTGTATAGTGAAGTTCCTGAGCCAACAATATATGAGGAAATCACCGTTTAAAACCATTACCTTGATTTTCTGGAATAAGATGCTTGGGAATAATGAAACACTTTCTCTGAAAACATGTTTTTCAAGTTTCAGTGCTTACCAGCCATGCAGCATAAATATATGTTTTTCTTTGTCTGTATTGATTTCTTGGAAATGGCATCTCTCCCTTCCAATAAGATCCTTGCAAAGAAGAATCACAGAGTTCTCCTAGCCACTCTTCTTATTTCCAGGATGATAGCATTTCTCTTCCAATCAGATCCTTGGAAAGGAGGAGCACAGAGCAATCCCCAGTCAATCCCAAGCTGCAGATAGCTGCAGTTCTCCTTCTCTGTCCTTTGTGGGGTGGAGAGAGAAATTTCCCCCCCCCCTCTGAAAGTAGAAAGCTTGAGATTGTTCAAGGGCCCATAGAATTTAAATCCTTTGTCCAAATTGCATGAATCTTGGAGGTTCTTTGCTGGACGGAAAGAAGAAGATCCCCTGCAATTTCAGTGACATTTGGTTGAAAAACAATGACTCCCCCCTCCCCCCCCCCCAAGAGTCTCCATAGGAATAGATGTGCAATTATGATGGTTGGAGTCAGAATCTTGTGCAGGGACCTGTAGAATTCAAGCCCATTGTCCAATTTGTTTGAAACCTGGAGGTTTTTTGGTGGACAAGCATAAGAAGCTCTGCTGCAATTTTGATGACATTTGGTTGAAAAGCAGCTCTGGCTATCCCCCCCACCCACCCATCATCTTCCATAAGTAATCATGACAGGCTGGCCAGGGGGAGTGTGCATAGGAAGCTTCCCTCCTTGTGTGAAAGGAAGCAAATAGAAGATCACAACAAGGAAGGATGACAAATGCAGAGTTTTCAGCAGAAAGGTAAAAAAATAGTATTATCAGTCACTGTAAATGTAGAAAAATGAAATGAATGCAATAGGGATTTTTTTAGAATTCTAATGGCTGGCTGGAGTTCTCCTGATGGCTGCTGCTTGATAGCCATCTTAGGAACCAGTAGAGAGAACTTAATGTGGCTGTGCAGAGAGGGACCTAATTTTATGATCTGTTAAAATCAACCCCCTTTTTCTGCTTTGCTTGCGACTTGGGAGTTCTTTGGGAGTAAAAGTTCCAGTGCAATTTTGGTCTCATTTGGCTGAAAAACAGTGATTCACGCTCCCCACCCCATTCCTCATAGGGAATAATGACAGACCAATGGAATGAGGAGGGGAAGGGTCTGCAATGGAAGCCTTCTTCACTTTTTGAAAGGAAACAAACAAACAACTACAACAAGTAAAGATGGCAAATGCAAAAATTCCAGTGGAAAGGTAAAAAAAAACTTATTCTCAGTCACTGTAAGAGCAGGGAAATGAAATGAATGCAGGCAGGGCTTTTTTTTAAAAAAATGCTGCTGTCTGGCTGGAGCTCTTCTGCTGGCTGCCACTTGATGGCCATTTTAGGAATTAGTAGAGAAACAACACATAGATTTGAATGTAAACCAGAAACATCCTACATAGAAATAAGTAATCATGGTACATCATGAAGCCCAATCTGAAATTATAACAAAATTTTCTCATAGCACACCCCTGTTTATGAATATCTTAAAATAGTGACATTCAAGAAACAGTGAAGTGTACAAATAATACTGCATAAGTTGCTTGTCATCCAACAGCAAATATTACATGTAAAGATAGTGGTGGGGGAAAAAAATTACTGGAAAAGAAATTAGATTTTACAGACCTATAGAATGCTGAAACTTCTAAAGGTAGAAGTCACTCTATCTTCATTTCTTGGTTGATTGGGAACAGTAAGGTTTCATCTAGGATATCCTGTCTCAGGTTTGTTAAAGTTCTGCACTGTGGTGTTTTTTGGAATTGATAGCTTGATTGATTTTATTATGATTTCAGTGCAGTTTGAGGTACCTTCAGACAGCTCTGCTTGTATTATAGATTATTAAGGAGCAAGGCTTACCAGACTATTACTAATGAGACATTCAGAAAACCACAATATGTCATAAACTTGCCACTAAGTGCCTTGATTTGGAGGATTCAACAGTTGATTAATAACTAACAGTGCAATCCTAAGCAAAGTTACTCCAGTCTAAGCCCATTAAATTCAATGGGCTTAGACTGCTGCTTAGCTGTTTAGGATTGCACTGTAAGTCTGAAGGAATGTGTTTGACAGAGTGATGAAGTTAACCAAGTGATGCTTTTTCTCTTCAAGCAGTAAATGAACAAAAGTACTAAATAAGTAAAGGAGGGGGGCTCAAATAATCTGAAGAAATCTTAGCTGAAGAAATGGACTATGAACTATTAAGTTTTTATATAGGGCTGCATGCATTCAGTGGAGCTTTGTATTTTTAGTCTGAGCAGAAAAGCCTGCTGCCCTTCCAGTTTGTGACTAGACATGGGCATAAACGGGGAAAACCCCCCGAACACCCTGTTCAACGTTCGGTGCCATCCATAAACAATGAACAACAAACATGGATGAACATGAACTGTTCCAGGACATGTTTGTTGTTCGTGGGGCAAGAACCCCCCCACACTCAAACCCACTTACCTGACCCTTTAAAGATCCCTTTAAACTATCAGCTGGCAGGCGGCAAGGGGGAATTCCCCCTGCCAACTGCCAGCTGATAGTTTAAAGGGCTGGGAGAGCAGTTGCACAGCCAGCCTGCCTGCCAAGTGCGAGAGACGTGGGGAGATTCTCCCCATCACTCTTGCACCCGGGAGAATCTTCACAATGTCCAATACCCACCAAATTTGCAGGGGATATAGTAGTCACTGTCCTCTGAAGACCCTTCCAGTTTCAGAGAGATTGCACCCTGGAAACGCATGATCCATGGCTCTCCCTCTTTAGTCCTCACTGACCTCTGAAGACCCCACCCCCAGTTTCAGAGAGATTGCACCCCAGGAAAGGCATGATCCATGCGTCCCCCCGTTTTGCTGTCATTTTCTCTTCACAGAGGAAAAAAGGAAACTGCCTGTTTGAAGGCAGCTACTTTGAGGGGGTACAAACTGACCTTCCCAATGTCCAATACCCACCAAATTTGCAGGGGACATAGTCCTCACTGTCCTTTGAAGACCCCCCCCCCAGTTTCAGAGAGATTGCACCCCGGAAAAGGCATGATCCATGGGTCCCTCCCTTTGGTGTCATTTTCTGTTCACAGTGGCAAAAACAGGACTCTCTGGTGGAAGCTACTTTGAGGGGTTACAAATTGTCCTTCCCAATATCCAATACCTACCAAATTTGCAGGGGACATAGTCCTCACTGTCCCCCAAAGAACCTCCCAGTTTCAGAGAGATTGCATCCTGGGAAAGGCATGATCCATGGCTCTCCCCCTTTAGTCCTCACTGTCCTCCGAAGACCTCCCCCAGTTTCAGAGAGATTGGATCCCAAAAAAGGCATGATCCATATGTCCCCCCCCTCTTTGCTGTTATTTTCTGTTCACACTGGCAGAAACGCAACTGCCTGTTGGAAGGCAGCTACTTTGAGGGGTTATAAATTACCTTTCCCAATGTCCCACACCAATCAAATTTGCAGGAGACATAGTTCTCACTGTCCTCCAAAGGACCCCCCCCCTGCAGTTTCAGAGAGATTGCACCCCGGAAAAGGCATGATCCATGGGTCCTTCTCTTTGTTGTCATTTTCTGTTCACAGTGGCAAAAACGGGACTCTCTGGTGGAAGCTACTTTGAGGGGGTACAAACTGACCTTCCCAATGTCCAATACCCACCAAATTTGCAGGGGACATAGTCCTCACTGTCCTCTGAAGATCCCACAAGTTTCAGAGAGATTGCACCCCAGGAAAAACATGATGCATGGGTCTCCCCCTTTGTTGTCATTTTCTCTTCACAGTGGCAAAAACCAGACTCTCTGTTGGAAGTACTTTGAAGGGTTAAAGCCAGAAGGAAAGCCAGAAGGAGTTCAGACAGAGTTCAGTCCCTCCCTCTCCGGTTGCCAAGAGAATTGATTGCAGCAGGCTTCAGACTGTCTGGCTTGCTGAATGGCGGAAGGCAACGAACAAGGCTTTTAACAACCACCTGTTCATTTATGATGGGGCCTCCCAAACAGTTTGCTCACGAACTGCAGATTGCGGTGTTCGTGGTTTTTTTCTGTTCATAATGCTGTTCATGCCCTTGTCTATTTTTGACAGGAGTGTGTGTGATTTTTTAATAAACAAAGTTCTCCAGAAAGTTCTTCTGCATGCATAACTCTGCTTTCTTGCAGGACCACATCTTCAAAAACTATACTGAAGATTCTTTGGAGGATGTTGATTTTTTAAAATTTTTTTCCTGTAGCTGCTTTTAATAGTTTCAGAGCTTTTATGCTAATTTGGATGGTCCATGAGTGGAATTTCAAATACTGCTCTTTTAATGTAGTCTATTTTACTCTCCCTGCCCCTATTTTTTATCATTTTAGTTTATTTAAGTAGATAGTGGTCAGACATGCCCACAAAAAGGCTCAGCGCAAAAGATTACATCCAAGATGTAACTTCTTTTATGTGCTCCCCAGCGCCACCTTCTGGAGATGTCTGGTCACGTAAGAATGGCACCACCAAAGCAAAGTGCCCCCTACTTCCAACCCAGCCAGCCTCTCCAGAAGAATAGAGCGGTTGATGGTATGTAAAGCTGGTGCATTTTCATGCTATTGAATTTGAAAAATACTACATCCTGGATAACACATTTGGTAAACCCCAGTTGAGGGTGTGCTCTTAAGAAATATCATCAACATGTAGAATTATGTCACTTTATGGATGTTTTACCATATAAAACAAGAATAGGGTTGGACCAAGTGTTCTCTTGTTCTGATTTTTGAGTCAAAAATAGAGCGGACACCCCAGAAATAGTTCCTGAAAATATCTTCATTTGGGAGAATACTCACCTCTTTGGATCCCACTTTCCACTATCGTGCCTCCTATCTAGTGTTGTGTCATAACCATTTTATCTACGATTGCTATATAGTCTTCAAGTAAGTCACATGAAGGATTTCAGTCAGCTAGGGCTACTGGGTTAAAATCACAGCATAAAAAGCCAATCAGATTTGGTTGCACTGACCTCACTAAGGATGAATAAAAGTCATTTCAAAATAAGCCCAATGAGTCCTGATTAGATGTTCACTTTCAAAAGCAGCCAAGTCAATTACCCAAAACACTGCCAAGTGGAGAGATGGGATGAATTATGAATTCAATACTACTGAGAACTCATATCAATGAATACTTTGCCTAAACAAGAATATGAGACTGGGCTGGGGTTACCAATTGGCCAGTTTTATACTGGCATGACAAGTTTTTCTCCTTTCTGCCCACTTGCCATATGAGGGTTTTTCCTTACAATGGAGAGAATAGGGCAAAAGTTTTAACATTCTTCCTTATAGATTTTTTTCTTCATGACCAGAACAACTCAGATTACTTGAAGCATTCCAAATCATTCTGCTCATAAGGGAAATAGGCTTACCAGGTGCCAGCTGGTGGTGAGCAAACTCCTGGCGATTCCTCCCTCTGCTTGCTGACTGCCAGCTGATCAGTGGGAGGAGGCAAGCCCAGGAGATGGGCCCATGCCAGAGGAAGCATGTGATGAAATGGGCACCTGCATGCCCACTGATGACAACACTTCTGCTGTGACCTGGAAGTGACATATTACACTATGGCTGATTCTTTAAGAATTGTCCAAAAACATAGCAAAACAGTGCTTGTGACTGATTGCCCCCCTAGTTGGAAGAATGAGACAGACATAAAGCATTGGAATTAAGGGCCGCTTTATTAAACACAACATCAACACTAAACTGTGGCAAAGGCAAACTAGGAGGTACAGGTCAAGCCACGGGGTCACCTCTGACCTCTGCCTTGACCTGTCTGGGCGAGCCCCACTGCCCCGGGCCCTACGCCTAGCACAAGCCATACCCCTAGGGTCAAGCGTCTCCCTCCACATATGCTGAGGGAGCATTTCTGACCAAAAAATATATACCCCAGGCCAGTGACTCTTGATCACCCTCAGGTTGGCAATAACTTGTAAGGACAGGGCCTTGCCTTTCAACAAGCCCAGGTCATTACCACCCAAGCGTAAGACCAAAATATATGAAGGAGGACCCATCCTTCCTCCAAACAGGAGACGCAGCAACCCTGACCATCGGAGGCCACGCCGGCCTAGCCATTCTATTGAGGCATCTTCGCTCAGCCCAAGCTGAGACCCGACCGGCGTCCGTCTGGCTTGCACTGCAGCCCAGAACACCATACTGTGCCCAGCAATGAGGATCCTCTTCCTCTCGAGATGGCACATCACACCTAGGAAAAATCAAACTGAGTGAGACTCAAACAGAGGTAGAGGATGAATATAAGACTGATAAGCAGATGATTTCCATCTGCCCACCTTCTGAATGGTCTTGTCAGTATACCCCATGGCAGCTGCGGTGGATGCCGCCCCAATCCGAAATGACTGGATGCCGAATTTGACACCCACCAGGCCCAACTGGCGCAAAGCCCTATCCATCACTGCTCAAAACTGGTAATGAGTTAAGGGAGAGTCATCGCAATGGTGAAACAAAACTCCCTGATCATCCCCCCTGACTTCCAATTACTGACGAAGTGCCCGTACTGGGCATAAGCCTTCTTCATCACAGGGGCTAGGATTAGCACGGACCCCGCCTGCCTCTGATCTATCTTGGACCTCTTAATCCTAATTGAAACCTTGTCCCCTACAAACTTAATATCCTGGGCAAGTAAAGCATGGCCCGAAATGTCCTTCTGTGACTGAACCACCAGTTCACTTACTTGCAAGGCACCAAAGAATGCTGTCAGTGCTGCGGCATAGAACAATTGACATTCAAAATTGGAATTGCATATCTCTCCCCAAAGTGATCTTAAACCCTTAAGGATAGCAGGGGAAATTGGCTGTCTTTGATCCTTTGAAACCCCAGACTCCCGGGCCAAGCCCTTGAACATTGTCCTGAGCTGGAAGTCCCCTGTAAACTCAGGCATGCCATGTGACTTGCTGGCAAATGCCAGTGCAGCCATCTGACCTTTGATGGACTTAACCGGCAGCCCACATGCCCACTGAGTGACACAAAACTGCAAGAGGTGCTCAGGAGGGATAGGCCACACACGACGCAGCCCAACCCCATCCCTAAACACCTGAAACTGTCCTACCGCACACTCATATGCCCTCCAAGTGCTGGGATCAATGGCCATCTGAATTGCTATGTTCACTTCTGTCTGTCAAGCCGCCACAGCTCTGGGGGCATTCTGGTGGGATGGCTGTCAGCCCCGGGGGCGAGTTGCCAGAAACAGTCCATCTGTTGGCGAGACAAAGCATCTGCCACTCCATTGTCAATACCTAGGACGTGCCTGGTTCTAAACAGTATATTCAGCTGCAGGCATTTCAAAGTGAATGCCCTGACCAACCACATGACTCTAGCAGACTTGGAAGTAAGGGAATTAACCACCTGAACGACAGCCATGTTGTCGCACCAGAAGTGCATGACATGGTTAGTCAGCTCATGACCCCAAGTACAAACCGCCACCAGGATGGGGAAAAACTCCAGGAAAGTTAAATCCCTAACTAACCCACTCACTGCCTAGTCTGAGGGCTACTGGTCAGCACACCCGTGCCCCCTAAAGAACACCACAAAGCCCATGGAAGCATCAGAAGCCACTTGCAATTGAGCTTCCAACAGCAATTCCTCATGCCAGAAGGTCACTCCATTAAAAGAACTTAAAAAGTCATCCCAAACCTCAATGTCAGTTTGCATACCCCTATCAATATGGACCCTGTGATGGGGGGATTGGAGGGATGCCATTGCATCGCACATCCTACACAAGAAAGGTCTGCCAGGGGCAACCGCCTTGCACGCAAAATTCAAATAGCCCACTAATTGTTGAAGCTCAAGCAGAGACACTTTCTGTTTACTCTGAAACTCCGCCAACCGCTCCCTGCGTTTGTCAACCTTATTAGCCAGGAGACGGAGGGTCTGATGCACTGTGTCAAGTTCAATGCCCAAAAAAGTCAAGACATGTGATGGGCCTTCTGTCTTCTCATGTACAAGAGGAACACCGAGTTCCCCCACCAGGGCCACAAAGCCAGCCAACAGCCTGGCACACTGAGCAGTGCCTGCTGGTCCCATGAACATAAAATCGTCAAGATAATGCACTGTGTCATGGCATTTAAACCGCTGACGCAACTCCCACTCCATAAAGGAGCTGAAGCATTCAAAAGCAGCACATGAGATCGAACATGCCATAGGCAGGGTCCTCCTATCCATATAGCATTTCCCTTAAAAGGAAAAACTCAGGAGCTCAAAATCCTCCAGGTGCACTGGCAGAACATGAAATGCCGACTTAATGTTGCACTTAGCCATCTCGGCCCCAAACCCGCATCTGCGCACCACTTTGATCGCTTGGTCAAAGGAGGTATAACGCACAGAACAGAGATCCTCAGGGATAGCATCATTCACCAATACTCCTTTTGGAAAAGAAAGGTGGTGAATCAAACGATATTCACCCAGTGCCTTCTTTGGAACTACCCTTAAAGGAGAAACACGAAGGCACGGAACTGTGGGGGGGTCGTTAAATGGTCCCAATACCCTGCCTTCCGCACTTTCCTTCTGAATCTTATCCCACACAACAGCTTCCATGCTGGCAACAGAACACAAATTTGCAGACATGAAAGGAACTCGTGGGCCCTGGAATGGAATTTGAAAACCAAACTTGAAACCATTCAACAAAAATAACGTATTCCACTGCCTAGGATAAATGGCTAACCAACACTCAAGAGCTTTCAGACTTACCGGGGTGGGCCCCTTTACTAGTAGACTGCTGGCCCCTGCCCCCACCAGATCACCTACCACCCTCACCAGACTTGGACCTGGGGCAGGCAGCATATGAGTGGGGACCAGAACAGGATGGGCATTCATGCTTGTATTTGCAAGCCCTCCTGTTACAAACAGCTTTTGAGGTGAAGTCCCAGCAGAGCAGCCAGGGTTGAACCTGCTGCCCCACCTGGGGGTGGATAGAAACTGCTGCCTGGGAGTGGTGGATCAGATGCCCACTGTCTGACATATCCCCCATGTTTGGTTTCGCCAGGGACATCACCTGCAGCCACAGCTGCTGATGAATCTGATCCCAGGGAAGGAGTGGGTTAAGAGCAGCCCTCATTCTGAATTCTTCATTGTACTGCAACCATGCAGCACCAACAAAGTCAGTGTACCCACAATAGATAATATTAAGGTACTGGAATAGGGACACAGCCCGTAAAGGCTGAGCCCTACCCAAAACCCCCGCGTATATTAAGAACCCTGGGAGCCAATTGTGCCAACTGCGATCCACCTTCCTGCGCTTGATTTTTTCTCTGTCTCAATCATCTAGATCATCCTTATCCTTCTTTTCCAATTTGCGGAATAGAAGGGTGAAAACATCCACGTATTCCCCTTTAACTACCTTATCTCTGGTGGCCTGGGTAAGATGGTCCCCAAGGGGGAGGGCTGTATCACCAAAGGGGAGTGCCCTGTAAGGGACCTGACCATATGCACCATAAGGCAGGAAGCTCAACGGTGGGTATGCTCCATACTGCCAGCCCAACTAAGCTCCACCAAAAGCCTAATTATCAGAAGCCCCCAAGGAGTGTTGAAGGCTCCCCACTGCTGGCTGGGAACTAGTGGCACCGGGGGTCAGGCCTGACCACCCCATGTGCCCTGGCATCTGCACAGCTGATGTGTTAATGAAGGAAGCTGATGTGGAGGGACCTGGGGACCCGGAGGCAGCAGCCTGACCCCAGGGTCCCCATGGCCAGGTGTACGCCTGCTGCGGCAGGGCAGACTTACCCTCTGTCCACTATGCTCTACAGCCATGGCAACCGGACTTTCCTCCAGTTGTCCCTCTGCTTCGACTACACAAGCCACTTCTTCCTCTGCCTCATGTGTCTTGCTGCCAGCTGCTGGTCCCACATCCGAAGGACCTGTAGCAGACTCAAGAGCAGACAAACGGTTCAGGATTTCCAAGTGAAAGGCCGATTTGGAAGCTACTCTAACCAGCTGAATGCGCTTACTCGTGTCCCCAACAGGAGTTGCAGCCCCTTTTTTCTTTTCTAAAGCCTCCAATCATTTCAATATCTCCAAATTGAAACTACTGTCCCCCTCATCCTCAGAAGAGGAGATTGCGGGGGGGGGTCTCTTGGGAGGCTGTTTCTTAGCAGGCTGCTTACCCTTGGCCCGACCCATGCCTTTCCTGGATGCCATCTCCACAAAAAACACAATAGTGCAGAGAATTGACTGCTGTGCATCACCACCCTCTATAGGATACTGTGTTTGTTAGGTATTATAACTAGACATGGGCACAAACCAAATTTTTTTAACAAACCAGTGGTTCACAGTTTGGTGCCAACGACGATACCGAGATCGCGAACTGCAACGCACATTTTCCGTTGCCAAACCAGTTCGCGGTTCACAGTTTGTGGGGTGCAAAATGGCCCCTGTGGCACTTAGAAAGCCCATATTTCCAGGGACTGTTTTGCAGGCTCTCCTACAGCCATCACCCAAGTTTGGACAAGATTGCAAAAGGGATCGTGTAATTATACCCTCTCCAATCCAAGGCCCCCAGGAAACTCCCACAAAAATCCAAGCTCAATTATACTCTCAGTCTCTCTCCCCAAAGGCTAGCAAGTGGCAAGCAAGAGCTCTGTCCCACTCCACTGCTCGCTGAAAGTGAAACCCAGCCTGGGAGCCCACGGCTATTTATAAGCACAGGTCCCATTGAGCAATGCAGGAGGTCTGTGTTTGGCCATCAGAGCTGCCTATCAGGGTTCACAGGGATGAGATTGGAGTGCCCATGGCTACAGAACACTCCCTTCCCCCTCCCTACCCTGGGTGTCTTCTCCCAACTTGTAACCGCTTTGCAGCTCCATGGTTGGAAAGAAGACCTACTGATCAAGGTAAGCTGGACTTCCATTCCGGTTTCCAGGATGACAGAAGGAGCACAGACAGAGTTCAGGCATTCCCCCGGCTCCGTTGCCAGGGGAATAGATTGCTGGCGCCTGACTGTCTGGCTTCCCGAACCGCAGCCGAATGCACCAAACCAGGCCTCTCCCGAACGCCGGTTCATTTGCCATGGACAATAACGAACCGCTGGATTGTGATCGCGCGATTGCCAATTTCGTGGGTTTTTGAAGTTCGTAATGCTTGGGCCCGCTTAGCCACTGAACACTGAGGGATCCAAACAAGCCCCTTTGTGAATTAAGGCCAGCAGGGAACCCCCAAGCAGCAGCTGGAGAAATTGTGGGGGGGAAGGAAGGCGAAACAGAAACCTGTTTGCTCCCAGCACCTTGCAAAAAAACCACCCCAGTGGGCCCCCTTCAGCGCAACTGCACCAGCAAACTGTTCCCCAAGCGGGGAGTGCAGGCAGAAGCGCCCTGCACGCTGCCCCAATCACCTCGAAGTGCCTGGATGCAGGTTCCCACCACCACAAAAGCGCCGCCTGTAAAAGCGCCGCTGCAGAAGCCAAGAAGCAGGTGCAAGACGCTGCTCCTCAGCTGTCGCCACCGACGCCCAAGGAGTCCTCCATGCGATGAAGAGCAGGAGCTCAGAAAAAAGCCTCCTGCTCTGACCGATCACATGGAGCAACTGAGCCTCAAGGGGCGGAGACTACTTTACTGGCTCTGACTCCGCCCCCCAAGGTAAGGACCCAGATGGCCGGGGAAGGCTTCTGTCTCGTCCTCCTTCTGAGGAGGCAAACTTTGGCCCTACGGCCAAAGCCGCTGCGCAGCTGCCTTGCATTCTTAAAGAATTGGTCCTGGAGCAACACCATCACTTCCAAGTCGCACTAGAAGTGATGACATTGGCCTGCACCATGGGTGCTTGCATGAGGAAGACACAGGTGAGTGCTCCCCAACCTCGCTAAGGGGACCTGGCGACCCTAGAAGTGTGTGAGGATGGCAAGCAGGGTTTCCTGCTCTTGGCTCAGTCTTTCCTGTTCCCTCCTCTCCTTCCCACTTCAGCGTAGCAGCAAATACATGACAAATACATAGTGAGTGGGCCTCACCCCAGGGTAAGCCTTGTTTGTTGCCATAATTGCACCTTCCAAGAGTTGCCAACCTGACAATGAGACAGACTTGAAGTTTCAGACAGAAATTAATGGTTTCTTCACAGATCACAACCATACTTCGTGCAAAATGGCCCTTAGGCAAAGTGAACAATTGTTTTTGATTCATTGTGGCTATCTTTGTGTTCTTCTTGTTATATATCAGAATATGAAGCTCTTGAATACTAAGAAATAGGCTTGTCATTTCTTCAGAGCTTTGGCTGAACATTACATGATAAGGAAGAGGAATTCTTTTTCTAATGAACCCTGGAGCCAAAGTTCAGTAGAGCTGATTCAGTTCTGTGCATTCTGAGAAATAGCCCAGGAACAGTTTGCTCTTTAACCTACTGAATTTACCAAAGACCTCACAGTCAGCCTGCTGTCCTTTAGCTTGCAAAAATAATGTTACAGGCTGCTTAATAATTTATGCTGTTCGGCTGCAGGACATACCTCCTTCCTCTCTCCACAAAACACCACTCCCAGTGGCCTCTCCCATTTCAAACCACCAGCTAGGCTGATATAAACTATTTATTTACTCAGACTGCCTTCCAGCTTGAAGTGGTCCCCCAGAAAGAAACCAACCTGATTAGTAGCCTTTGACCTTTCAACTTTAAATGTTCACCAGCCCAGTTTCCACTTGTAACATAGTAAAATACAGATCTCTTATTTGGCAATATTCCAGGCTTTTTGCTATGCCATGACACTGAAAGAAATATTATACTTTCAGGCAATGGATGACCTAAAAGTCATATGCAAGTTAAATAGAAATGTAAGTTATAGGAACTCACAGCTGTCCAGACATTCTCTGGGATGAAAAGGTAAAGAAACAATTCATTTATTATTAAGTAAAATCTTTTAAATTTTTTTCTTTGAAAAGCAAAACTGTGCTTTCTCTTGTAAATGATGTCATTAGATTTGTTGTCTCCTCTTGCCAGGCAAAGTTCAGTAGTTTCATGAACTTGTTTTCATTGTGTTCCCTTTCAACTTGCAATTCCAGCTGAGTCTCTCCAGGAAGGCTGTTTGTGTGGCTAATCACTTAGGACACCACCTCTGAAATGAGAAGGGAATTTAGCCATTGACTTCAAATGTGAGCAGAAGTGAACCCTTTCATGGCATTTCCAGTGGAGTAACCTTTGAATTTTAGCAATGGAGGATTTTACCCTGAAGGGTACATAAAATACATGGTCAAAAGTTCTATGAAGAACAAAGGTTGTTGGTTGATTCAGAATAGTATGTGGTACTTTGCTATGAAGCCACTTTTAAATGTGCTGTGCTAGCAGAAAACTGGACTCCCGCTGACACACATGCGTTCAGCAGTGGATTACCCTGTGTGTGATGGACAGTTAAAACTTAATTTCTGGGGCCATATTTAAAAGAGGCAAAATGTATAAGGTCTAATAGTTTGCTGGCTATCTGGCATATTTACCATATAGTTTGTATTGCATATGGAATATGCAATTCTCATAGTACTGTGGATTCTTTCTGTAGCTTTCTAGATGCCATGAGAGAATTTACAATTTAGAGCAATTCCCTTATATTTTACATTGTTTGGAACTGATAAGTTGCCGACTCACCCTAAGATCCTATGATCTTAGTTCTAGAACAAAGCTTAGAGGCTATTGGACGTTTAATTGTGGTTCATAATAGTGGTGCTTTAATCTGTTTTTCCTCGTGATAGTCTTATCTGTGTACCTGTCAGGATCCGCCATGCTGGGGAAATGTAGCCTGTGTAACACCATATTAATTTCTGTAGTTGTTTAGTCTCTCTCCCCTCTAGGTTCCTTCAAGTACATTTCCATGGGAGAGGATGCTGTGTCTTATCTGTTTTCTTCTGAAACAACCTTGATGAACCAGCATTCCCACAGAGAAGCTGCCTGCTATGTGAACTCTGGGGGGAGGCTGGGATCTGAGACTTTGAAGTGTACCAACTTTCATTTTGTAACTCATTCCTAACAAAGCTTTGCTCAGCCAGGATCTGCTTGGTCCTGGAATGTGGACATCTGGGCCTGAATGCTGTCTTTCTAATAAAACCTTTCGAAATCAAAAGACCTTGTCTTCTTGCAGAAGGGAGGAAGGCAGACTCTAGCCAACTGGAATGCCATAGCCTGACAGTACCCAGAAATATTACAATAGCATTTGTGGTTTATAACAGTGTTTGCAGGTGTAACCTTCAAGCGCCAGTTGCTATATCTTGGGGTGAGAGGACTTCTTCCATTCTGTTTACTACCAAAACAACAACAACAACAACAAACTAGTCTTGAGGCAGTTGTACATATGACTCATCAAGGTTATTTTTCAGTGGTGTTATACCAATAGGCACATATGCTCTGGTGTGTTAGTAAAACACCACACAAAAAGAATCCAATGGAATCCAGCTTGGTCATTGGGTCAAGCTAGACATGCAGGTTTTTAAAGAGTTGTGACTGGGATGGGTTCCTCAGACCTAACTAGAGTTCCCTGCAGCTACACAGCAGATTTGGGGAGTAGCTGTTAAAAATAAAGGAGACCTTAAATGGCCTCAAAATGCCTCTGCGGAGGAAGGAGGAGCTCCTCCCCCCCACAAGCTGTTTCCTGTGTCAAAATAGAAGGGGAGGGATTTTTTCTCCTGTTTTTTTCTAGTTCATGTGGAGTATTCTGTACACATGGAGCAGTACAACCTGGGGGTGGGGGGACTCCTTCTGTACTAGTGTGACATGGGGAAATGGTTTGATGGGGGAGGGATGAGTTTCTCCTTCCTCCGCAGAGGCATTTTGAGGCTATTTAGACTTTTTATTTTTTAACAGCCATTTACTTTTTAACTGCTGTATGACTGCAGAAACCTGAACTGAGTCTGGGGGACCCAGACCCAATTCTTTAAAAACTTGTATGTCTAGCTTGGTGCATTGGTCTCTTGTGCCAAGTGCACTTTGATCATTTAGAAGGTATGTGACATATGAATGAATTGTGGACAGTGAAAAACTTAGCTTTGCAGCCCTCTGTACAAAATCTGAAAATTAAAAAAAATGGAACAATGGAGAATTCTTAATGCATCAGTTCCACTTCAGAAACAAGACCAGATAACTTAGCACTCTAAAATCTGAGGAGAAATTCAAATAAAGAGGATTTTGTTTTATTTCAGCTCTGTATTGGTTTCTGCTTGTTTTCAAATTTCTGCTACCCATTCCCTGTTGCATTGTTTATTGAATGTCCTAGCTGCTGATCATGACTTATACTGCATAATTCACTTTTAGTCTCAGAGCCAAGCTACAAGTGACTTTTTTCACATGGAGAACACTTGATCGTTTTTGCAAGTTTTCCTGGGAACTGAAGTCCCAGTGTCCTTCCCCTCTCTGTTAGAATCACTGCCTGAAAAGCCAGAGAAAGCTGGCTGCAGCAGCAGCTTTTGCAAATCGTTCCTCCAGTCACAAGCCTGCTGGACAAGAGGGCTCTCAACGATATTTGGGGGTGGGCAGCTGCTACTTTCTCCCTGGGTGTCCTGCTCCTGGAGAGCTGCTCTGGAGAAAGTGGCTGTGTTGGTGAAGCTCCAGCCGCAACGACAGCAGAAGAATCTGCTGCTGCTCTAACATGCCCTTCCCTTGCTCCTGAGCTCCTGGAGAAAAACTGGAATGAGGGCATGTTAGAGCAGCAGCAGATTCTTCTGCTGTTGCTGTGGCTGGAGCTTCACCAACATGGTGGCTTTCTCCAGAGCAGCTCTCCGGGAGCAGGATGCCCAGGGAGAAAGTAGCAGCTGCCAGCCCCCAATCAATCATTGAGAGCAGGCTTGTGATTGGAGGAACAATTTGCAAAAGCTGCTGCTGCAGCCGGCTTTCTCTGGCTCTTCAGGCAGTGATTCTAACAGAGAGGGGAAGGATACTGGGACTTCAGTTCCCAGGAAAACTTGCGAAAATGGTCAAGTGTTCTCCATGAGAAAAAAGTCACTTGTAGCTTGGCTCTCAGTGAGAAAGGTGGGCTATAAATAATGTAAATTAAAAAAAATTTGGAAGCATATCTGGTCAAATACATACAATGCTCTGCACTGTTGTGTTTTGGGTATTTGTCACTTTCCGCAAAAGAATTAAAAATGAGAATTAACATTTCTCAAGTTCTTTATATTGTCCAGATGAGAACACGGAACGTTTGTGACAGAAGTTTAAATTGCCTTCACTAAAAACAAAACAACCCTTTTTTGTTATCAAGCTCTTCCTCTTGGTTTCACTACTGTTTCTCCCTCATTTTTATTTGTGAATGTGCTAGATGCCTCCAAGAAGAGACAAATTTCCCCACAGATGAAAATCAGGGGCCTTAGTGTGCTGTTCTTTCTTAAATAAATACGCATGGATAAATAAATATATTGCCACAGTTTCATAACCTTCCCAGGGGAAGATTAAAATAAGCTCATTCAGAAGGAAATCAGCCAAACAAGTGAATTTATTCTGGGAGGTGCTGATGGCAGTTGCTATAATAAAAAGAGAGGAAACTTAAGCTTTATTTTCTAATGTCATATGCCATAATATAAAAATTTCCTTCATGGAAAGTGTAGCTCTGTTGTTAGATGTTGTGTTAAATCATGTTAAATAGCAGGCAGCTAAACTGTTGTAATGATGATGATCATTACTAATGTCCCTGTGTTCCCTTCGTTTGCTGTGATGTTATTTCCATAGTCTCCTTCATCATACAGTATATTTATATTCACATGTAGCAAATATATGATGCATATATATTTCCAAAGCCATCGACGTTATTGCCCCCTGGCGTCCTCTCCGAGCCCGCAAATGGCTCGGAGTAGCTCCTTGGTTCACTGAGGAGCTTTGCCAGATGAAGCGGTCTCTGAGACAACTAGAGCGAGTGTAGAGGCGGGGGCATGACAAAGCGGCAAGAACATCTTATAGGACGTTTATGAAAGCCTATGAGGTGGCAGTGAAAGCAGCAAAGAGGGATTTCTTTGCTACTTCCATTGCGTCTGCTAGCTCACGCCCGGCTCAATTATTTCGAACAGTTCGGTCCTTGGTCTCCCTCTCTCAGGAAGATCACCTAATTCTTAATTCAACTATTGGCTGCAAGGCTTTTGCAAGCTATTTTGCGGGCAAAATCTTGTCCCTTCACCGTGGCCTGCCACCCACTGTTGATACAGTAAGGGAACTGGAGATCCCTTGGCCGTCTTCTGGGTCCGTATTAGATCATTTCAGGCTGCTCTCCTGGGATAATGTTGACAGGATCCTGCAGGGGATGATGCCAACCACCTGTCCTCTGGACCCCTGCCCATCCTGGCTGGTGAAGGCCAGCTCGGAGGGGCTATGGCACCATTTGGAGGCCACTGTTAACATCTCCCTGAGCTCTGGGGTTTTTCCAGGAGCGTTAAAAGAGGTGGTGGTGCGGCCCCTCCTGAAAAAACTACCTTTGGGCCCCACCAACCCGTCCAGTTACCGCCCAGTGTCAAACCTCCCATTCTTGGGCAAGGTGATTGAGCGGGCAGTGGTGGTACAACTGCAGGAATTCCTGAATGATGCTGTAGTCCTGGACCCATTCCAGTCTGGCTTCCGTCTTGGCCATGGGATGGAGACAGCCTTGGTTGCCCTCACAGATGACCTTCGCAGGCATCTGGATCGAGGCGGGTCAGCGCTGCTTGTGTTACTCGATCTCACAGCAGCGTTTGACATGGTTGACTATGATTTGTTGGCCAGCCGCCTTGCCGACATGGGGATTAGGAGGACAGCCTTACAGTGGCTGGTCTTCTTTCTCCAGGGTCGGGGACAGAGGGTGGCACTCGGGGGAGATCTATCGCCCTGTTACCCTTTGGTGTGCGGGGTTCCCCAAGGGGCGATACTCTCCCCGATGTTATTTAACATCTACATGCGCCCCTCACCCAGTTGGTGTGGAGGTTTGGGCTGGGCTGTTATCAATACGAGAATGACATCCAGCTTTTTCTGTTGATGGACGGCTGGCCAGACACAGCCCCAGACAATCTGGCCAGAGCTCTGGAGGCTGTGACGGCATGGTTGAAACAGAGCAGGCTGAAATTGAACCTGGTGAAGACGGAGGTCCTGCAGCTGGGATGGGGGCTGCCAGATGTTGGGATCCAGCTCCTTGCCCTGGATGGGACACCACTGGCAACTTTGCCAGTGGTGAAGAGCTTGGGCATGCTCCTGGATGCCTCCCTATCGATGAAGGCCCAGGTCACGGCGGTTGCCAAGTCTGCATTTTTCCATCTTCGTCAGATTAGGCAACTTGCCCCCTACCTGACGTCCTAGGACCTAGCTACAGTGATCCATGCAACAGTCACCTCCAGGCTAGATTACTGTAACTCACTCTACGCTGGGCTACCCCTGGGCCTGATCCAGAAACTACAACTGGCCCAGAATGTGACGGCGCGGGTCCTGACTGGTATATCTTACCAGTCACATATCACACCTGTCCTGCGCCAGCTGCACTGGCTTCCAGTTGAATTCCGAATCAGGTTCAAGGTATTGGTTCTTACCTTTAAAGCCCTGAGCAGGTTGGGACCGGCATAACTTCGGGACCGCCTCTCCCTGTACGTTCCCCAGAGACCGCTTCGATCAGCAGAGAAATGTTTACTGGTGGTCCCCAGCCCTAAGGAAGCCTGCCTCGCTTCAACCAGGGCCAGGGCCTTTTCAGTCCTGGCCCAGCCTGGTGGAACTCTCTGTCAATGGAAACCCGGGCCCAGTGGGACATATTATCATTCCGCTGGGCCTGTAAGACAGAGCTGTTCCGCCAGGCGTTCAGTGGTTGAAGGGGGTGGTGCCATGTCGGCCTCCCGCCTTCGGGGGGGGGGGTTCTCCCCACCATTGCACTTGGTTAATTTATTTCATTATTGCTTTATATATTGATTTTAGTATTGTCGTTTTCTTGTTTTATTGATTTTAAGCTGTTCACCGCCCAGAGCCCCTGGGGATGGGTGGTATATAAATTGAAATATAAATAAAATAAATAAATATATTAGAATAACTGAAGTTAGCAGCTCCAGTAGATGATTTCAAGGTAAATATCTACAGATGCCATCAAAAAGAAGCACCATTGCCTAGTGGTTACAGTGTCTGACAAGAATCTGGGAGCCCCAGGTTCTAACCCCCACTCTGCCATGGAAGTTCACTGGGTGACTTCAGGCCATTCACACACTCTCAGCCTAACCTATCTCACTGTGAGGATAAGATTGCTGTGGGAATGGATGGATTGCTGTGAGGATAAGATGGAGGAGAGGAGAACAATTGTGAGTCATTTTGGGTCCCCATTGGGGGAAAAGGTAGCATATAAATAAAACACATAAATAAAGCATATTTCTATCCTTGAATATTACAAGACAGCTCATAGTGCTCACCTTCAATATAAATGTGAGCATTACAGCCCCAGATACTTCTTGGTTTAGTGTGAGTAACTTGTGCATGTGTGTGTATGTGCGTGTGTGCATATGTGCACTGCTAAAACAACAGGTGATCCAGAGATCGATAAATGGGAAGGGGGTGAATGACACAGGCCATTAAGGAAGACTTTTATTTCCTCCTACCCATCTGCTGGCTGGCTATCTCTTCTTCCATCTGCAACATATGCCTTTCTCTGAAAACTGGATTTAGAGGAGGAAGAAGGTAGTGCTAAGTTCTCAAATCATGTAATATGGAGTGTGATAGGATTCTGAATTCCTGTCTAAGCACAAGCAGTTCAAATTAGGTAAGGACATCCAAGATTTGCTTAATTTCAGGGGAGATTTTTTGGTTGTGGGAGAGATGGATGAGCTGACTGAGCAGCTTATTGCTCCTCTTTCAAGCTGTCCCTTTCCATGTCTTGCTCCCCCTTTTTATTCCCACTGACTCGGAGATGATCCGGCAGTACCCAATATTAAATGGTTTTTGCCAGCCACACTTCTGGTTATGTAAGTTGGGCTGTGCTTTGTGTCCCTTACATGTGTCTCTGAGGTGAAGCTTCTTCTCTTGAGGTTGATTGAGATGTTACTCTGTCAACTGTATAATCAAACCCTGTCCCTTCATCTTCACCAGCAAAAGGTAGCAGTGGCCTTTCCCAGTGGCCTAGGAATGAGGCAATACAGTGTCCTTCTCTCACATTTCTTCCTTGCAAGAATCACTTCCTACTCACTGCTTTCTTGTCCTGCAATGGCCCCATTTGCATTGGCATGGGAGGAGCTGTAGCTCTGTGGTGGAGGAGAATCTCTTTTGCATATAGATGGTCTCTCTAGCATCTCCAGGTAAAGGAAGTAAATGATGTTAAAGGTCTCTGAAGCCCTGGAGGATTAGTGCCAGTGAGTGTGCTCAATGCTGCCCTTGAAACACCAATGGTCTGACTCAGCACAAGACAGTTCCATGTGTTCCCCAAATCACCTGGCAGTCTCTCTTCCTTCACCCTCACAAATTTTCACAAGTCTCCAGGAGTAGGGCCTCTCCTCTTGTAAAAACCCATCATGGCTTTCTGGCCAATAGCAATGATGTTTTTCCCAAAAGAAACAATACTTTGCATGCAAAAGCAAACGTGGTCATTTTGAAAGTCAAGTTATCAATAATGAAATGATTTGTCTAAAAGCAGGATTGACATTTTTAAAAAATAAGCCCATATTCACTCACTGTCCTCTAAATTCAGTTTTCCAATGAGAAATAACAAACTTTTTTTTCAAGGGAAAAGTCAAGGTTTTCACATTCATTTATCATATGAACAGTTTTTTCTTCAGATACATCTTGAACTGTGAAAAAATAAGTTTTCTCACTTGTGACATGCAGAAATATAACAGGGAAATGGTGGGGGGGGGTAGATTGCCCCATGTCTATTTTGTGCCAACAGCTTTCATACATTGCACATCAGACTGAACTGATGTGTGAAAGGATCCCAAAGGCACTTGCGACTAAGATGGGACTTTGGAAGACACTCTGTAAGGGGTTTTTTGGCTTTCAAAATCACATAATGCACAGCTGTAAAAACCTTGGTCTCTGTTGAAAGTTGAAACCAAAGATCTTTGTGTGCAACAACAGATTTTTAATTAGAATTGAAAATAGCATCCAGCTTCCTGCAATACTTCATATTCAAAATATAGGGAAATAAAAATAGACAATTGCAAGGTTTGGAGTAGGCCCCCCACCATTTCCTTGGCCAGTTGTCATGGTTTGGGGGCATGACTTCCCCTCTCTTGCTTATCTATAGTGAGCCTATCTTTGAATGACTGCCCAACTTATAGATATAACAAAAGAATGTTACATTCTCAGTTTTGTTTCCCATGTTTTATTTTTAGTAGTGTGGCATATAATAAAACATAAGGCAATTTGCTGTTTGGGGCCAGATTCTGACAAAGGGCAGTTATATGGGGGCATGAAAAGGACTGAAAAGTTCTAGTCACAAACTCCGTAGCCCGCTTCATTGAAATCACAGCTAGTAATAGTGTTTCATATCCTGTTGTAGTGACACAACCATAACTGCTCAGGTGCTACCACACCAAAAATTCTGACTTAAATTTCTCTTGCCAGGTACCCACTATGGGACTGGAAGAAGTTGAAATATTAGAAGGGAAAACACAATGTTTAATTCCGAATTTGGGAGAAAATATGCAAGATAGAAAATGGAATACAACATGTTAGGAATGATCCTACTGCCTATAAGTGGAACCAAGCTGGCTGAAGACAACTGAACTTGGGCTACCATTTTTATATAGGAGGAGGGGAGGTATGCCATTCTGCTCTCAGTCTAATACTAGGGGAGAGCTGGTTGTCTTTGTGTTTCTATTGTCCAGAACCAGGTAGGAACTAGTAAGGGGACTGTAGTGTGTTTATTGTGATTGTCCATGTGTCACCTGCTGTCTGGGGATATGACTGGAGGAGCAGGATGGGGAGGGGGATAGTAACACGGTCAATTGGGTGTGGGGTAGGGGAGAGCTGGTGGTAGGAGAAAAACAGGCCAGGTAAGGGAAAGGGACAGAAGGCCTCTATGGTTTGTTGGCCCTTCTAGTTCTTCTTTCAGCCAAGATGCTGCTGCTGATCATATTAACATTCCACTTAGGTATAATATCTTGCTTTTAAATGCTAGGTCATTTACAGGCAAAAAACCCACCATCCTGGACTAACTTGATATGTACCACTGAGATCTGGCTGGGGGAGTGGGGGAGTAGTCAACCTTTCCCAACTATCCCCCCTGCAGGTACTAAGTGATTCATCAACATAGGCCTGGCAGGTGGGGAGGAGGTGTCACTGTAGTTAATCAGGATTCTATCCCCCAGGCTTGATGCCCTGTCTAGGACTCTGCTGGTTTTGAGAGTGTGTATCTACTGATGAAAGCACAAGAAATAATTAGGATTCTGTTGGTGTACCACTCACCCAGTTGCCCATGCTGAGGGAGTGGCTCAGGGGTTGATGGTCTCCATGCCAACCATGGGCTTGTTTCAGTTAATAATAACCTCCACGTGCTGTGCAGGTCATATTCTTGATCTGGTGTTCTGCTCTGGACAGATCACTACTTGCTTGGCTTTAGACTTACAGAGATATCAAGATACAAGAAGGATGGAATTAAGATGATGCCTGATGGATCTGACTGGTTTTCAGATGATATTAGGGGATTTTCTTACTGACATGGTCAGTGCCCCTGTTGAACTTTTCAATGAGGTAACTGACACGATCACTCCCAAGTGCCCTCTCTCAGGTCTAATAGCCCAGGCAACCCCTTGATTTACTGAGAAGTTGTTGACAATGAAAAGACAAGAGAAACAACTAGAGCAACAGTGGAGAAGAACTCACGATGAATTCAATAAAGCAGATGCTAGAGTTCATTTTAAAGCCTACTCTGTGCCAGTGATGGCGACAAAGAAAAGGGGGTGGTTGGTTACCCTTGCCTTGAAGTGGGCAATGGTGCATCCACTCCTAAAGAATCCTAGTCTGGATCCAGGAGAGTGTCTCAAATATGCTAGGTGATTGAATGAGTGATGGCTGGGCAACATCAGGGATTCATGCATGAAACATATTGTTTGGATCTGTTTTAATCTGCTTTCAGGTCTGGTTATGGAACTGAAATGGCCCTGTTTGCTCCAGTGAATGGCCTACACTGGGGGTGGATGAGAATATGTTATAATTATGACTTTATCCTTATTATTATTGGAAGGAGTCATTAATGTCACACTTTTTCTTTAAGGATTAATATTTGATATTCCGCTGCTTCTTTTTAGTTGATTTTTATAATTAGGACATAACTCCTTTAATACAATTATAGATCAACTTTAGTTATTTTCTCTCTCTTCGTTATTGGAGATATGAAGATATTCTGTTGTACAAACTGAAGATGATGCTACAGTGTTGGAACAAGTCAGACCCAAGTTCTTGTCTTTTTTGTACAATGTTGATATTTATATTTTTCCTAGCTTTATTTCTGTGTATAAATATCGATATCCTTTTTTCTTATTCATTGTCAATTCATTGATGTTAATTTCATTATTTTGCAATTATATTGATTTGTTTTGTTTTGCATTTCTTGTGGTATTTATGCTATTGTACAATTTTTATTTATTTCAAAATTGATATTGTGTACATTGCCTTCTGTTTAGAGGTCATATTTGTTTCTTTTTTTGATTGGAGTATCTCTTCCCTCTGTTTGTTTGTTAGAAGAATTTCAAAACATTTTGGAATAATCATCAGAACGGGCTCCAGGCTTCTTTGGGGACCTGCATGTACTAGAACCCATAGGGTGTACTTATGCTTTCACCCTCAGAGACAGATCAAAGCTATAGCAGTTGCAGCTCTCACACCCTGCTTATAAAGAAAGACAAAATTCATGAACTCCACCATAAATCATTGCAGTCTCATTGTTCATAGGGACCCAACAGGAAAAATGGAATTTAATAATGCATTTGCAGATCATTTGGCTGCCCAACTGGGGGAAGGTAAAAGCAAAGACGTTTTCAATGCTCCATATTGAAACAGCAGTGAAAGATTTCCTTGGGAAGTGAGACAATTTTAGGCAAAAGCTGAAGTAGCTATTATCAACATAGCAATCGAGTGCAGGCGAATAGTGTGAGATGAAGGAATTATGTTGGTTTCCTCTCTTCCAAGAAGCAAATATTTTAATTGGCTGGTTTACTTGCATTGCAAATCATGTTTCCAAGAGGCTGAGTTTTCCCTGCCAGTGATAATTCACTTGCTAATCCAGTGATCTTCAAACTGTGGGTCAGGACTAGACATGGGCACAAACAGAAAAAAAAACCAAACATGGTGTTCGTTGTTTGTTGCCATCCACGAACAATGGTAAGTAAAAGAACATTGGCTTCTCCTGTAACAGCCCTGCAGTGCAAATAGAGTGGAAACTCACGGGAGAAAAAAGGTTACACTCTTACAAAGTATCAAAAAGTATTTTCAAAGTGCAATGTGCTACAAGTTCATGACAAATTGACAATCAATATAAATATGTACATTTTCACACATATATGAATGACCAAACCGGGAAAGAACAGAGTCCAAAAATAAAGTATCTATTCACAAATGTGTAAATGACATTGTGTCTTCTTTTATCTTTTTGTTCTCCTTGTTAGCGGCAGAAAGAAGAATGGTTGAAATTCAGTTCCACGACCAAATTCAGTTCCACGCCCTATCTGGGGCCGGCTCGTAAGCTCAGATTTCGTCTCTCACTTCCTCAGGGGCATTGTTTTCCGCTGTAGTCCTAATGGAGACACTCATATTTCATAAGATCCGGATAGTGGTAGCTATGCATTCTCTTGCATGCCACGAACAATGAACATTGACAAACATGACCTGTTCACTGTCTAGAACTAGTGCTCATGAAAACACCCAAATGAATCCATGAACCACTTGAGAACTGCAGTCTGTGACAGTAGATCCCCCCAAAGATTCCACTAAACCACCGCTATTCTGGTGTCGTCAGTCTGGCACTAGTAGAGGGGTAGCAGCGACTGAGGAGGGTGGGTGTGATGGGAGATACTAATTGAGTGTGGTGTAGGAGTGCCAATGCATGAGTGAATTACAACAGCAATGTGGAGTTTCAAAGCTAAGTTCACAGTGTCCTATACCAGATCTGAGTTGAATAACAGTCTTTTGACTCTTGGCTAGATAAGAAGTCACAGCTTTAGTCTCACATTTTTCAGCCTCAGTGGCAGCTGTCCCATTGCACTTAAAATAAGCACTTGTTTTGCAGGAAGAAGGAAGTGATTGATCTCTTGGTGCCAGAACTAGCTGCCTCATTTAGATGCACTTAGAATACAATTGTTCCTTTGCAAAGTTGAGAGCTCAGATAGCCCGGGCAAGCAAGTCAGAGGCTATCATTCCAAAATGGTTATCCATGAATGGATGCTAGTGGAGTCAAGAATCTCTCAATGGCTTCCCATTAGGTTATCTAAATAAGTTATAAATCACTGTCAACATACCATTTCCTCTGAAGGGGGATTGTGTTAATGATTAATGTGGCACAAATAGGGATACTGTAATGCATTTATTATAACATCCTTCCTCTTGCAACACTCTCACAAAGACAGAGTGACAATGAATCACAAATGGCTGCCCCTGCCCTGCCTGCTGATCTGGAGAACATACAAAGGGCAAGAGGCAGTTATGTCCTTTCAAAACCAGAACTATCTGAGTCCAGCTGTAACCTATAAAACCTGGGACTTTTAAAGTTTGTTTTGTTTTGACTGGACAGAGCCACTAATAACAACTGACTGACACTGGGTAGTATCATGCACACCTGCTGTTTTAAATGCCTATAAAATGTTGACAGAAGTGCAGGTGAAATACTGCAGTGGATGGGCCTGGTTTTGGA
The DNA here is from genome assembly GCF_028583425.1 of Eublepharis macularius. Lineage (NCBI taxonomy): Eukaryota > Metazoa > Chordata > Lepidosauria > Squamata > Eublepharidae > Eublepharis > Eublepharis macularius. Next base: position 83,209,676 of record NC_072794.1, on the reverse strand, counting down.
GAGCTGCAAGCTAGTTAGAAGAGGGGAATATAGCATAGATTATATGAAAAATTGCCAGGTGTTTTGAATGCTTTCTTTGATAAATCTGGCACTTAGAACCTGATTAATACAGGTACACATCTAGGATGCATTTCAATGTCCATTTCAAATATTAATATTTGCAGTCCTCAGCAGGTGGTGTGTGGTGGCTGTTACTGCATTTAGCACAGATGCATATACTTTAGATTCATCTCTACAAATAGAGCCTGGTTAACTTCAATTAGAGATTCATCTGGAGACCACACTCCCAGAAAAAAATTAGCCCTGTTCAAGAAAACTACCTCCTTCCCTTTGCCCCTTGCTCCATACCTAAGATGCTGCTTTCCTGGGCTTTTCCACAAGATACATCAAAATAAATACTAGTTCCAATCAATGACCACACACTTGTAATAAGGATTTGTGAGTGACTAAGTAATGGAGCACTACTGCAAGTTTGCAAGGAATCCTGAGACCCAAAACAGGACTGAAAATCAGAAACAGATTTTATTATAATGAATAACAATATAGGTGTCCAGGTAGGGGTGTTAGCAAATCTAGATGATAGAAACCAATTCCAAGCAATAAAAGGTGTGAGAAGTTCACCTTGGCAAGGAAGGGGGGGGGAGAAAAGGAGAGAAAGGGATGAGTGAGAGAGGGGAAGATTTTAGTTACCAATTCTGGGATCCAATAGAGGATTCAATACTGATGCATGAGTCTAGGTAGGTGTGCAGTAAGTAAATCCAGTGGGAAGCAGAACTCACATTTTGAGTGCCAGGTAGGGGCTTCAAGCAAGTTCACAAAAGAGTTGGAGGATGCAAAAAGTGCATTTTGGGAAAGGAATCTGTTGTTGCTTGTAAGACATGCATGCAGGGACAGAAAAGATTGTTTTCAGTCTGGTTTTGGAAAAAAAAGGAGCAAAGATTGGACTCAGGTGTGGAATGACACTGCAGAGAACTTGAACTGAATGTAAGGCCTATGAAAATTTATGAAGCAGCAGTGACAGGGACAAAATGTTATTTCTCTACTAGTATTGCATCAGATAGTTCTTGACCAACCCAAATGTTCAAGGTAACTTCAAGGCATCTGCTGACACATAAATCTGTGCCTTTATTGTCCCAGGAACAGGCAATTAGGTATGATACTTTTGCAAAAAAATTTTGCTGATAAAATATTCAGAATACACTCTGATCTAGATGCCAGTTGTAACAAAGGTCCTCCAAAAGAAATGCCTAAAACATTGCCTAAACATCTGTTTATTGGCCATTTTGACCCAGTTGTGATGGATGTTGACAAGATCTGTGAAGGCCACTATTTGTGTCCTCGTCTGGATCCTTGCTCAATCTGGCTACTAAAACCCTGTCAGGATGACATCAATGAGCCCTTAATATCTATCATAAATCAATTAGCAACTCAGGGCACCATATCTCAGCCATTCAAAGAGGCAGTTATCCACCAACTACTTTTAAAAAAGTAGTCTTGTGTGTTTCCAACAGGGCACAATTGTATCCCACATGCTTTTCAATCTCTACATAAAATCCTTAGGACAAATCACCCATAGTTTGTGTGTGTGTGTGTGGGCGGGGGGGGGGGGGTGACTTCCATCAGTGTGCTGTTGATACCCAGCTCTATATATTCTTATCTAAATCTCCTGGTGACTTATTAGAGGTCCTGAATTGCTGGATTGCTGCTACGATTAATTGGTTGACTAAACAATTTGAAAATAAACCCTGAAAAGACAGAGGTAATTGGGAAGGCAAATATCTTGAAGGGCATTGTCTGAGTCACATTTAATGGGGTTCAGTTAACCCTTGCTAACTCAGTTAAGAGCCTTGAGATTATGCTGAATCCAACATTAATGTAGCTGCAAAAATTCTTTCTTCCAATTCAGTCTAGCCCAAAGATGGCCCCCTACTTCAACATAGCCAATCTGGCCACCTGGTTCCACATCACAATAACATCAAGACTAAACCACTGAAATGCCTTTTACACTGGTCTCCCCTCAGAATCCACTCAGAGACTGCTGCAGAATGCCACAGCTTGGCTGTTATTGGGAACTAGATGTAAAGTGCATATTGCTCCCATTCTGCAGTCACTACATTGGCTTCCCATTAGCAACTAGGTTCAATTTAAGGTATTAGCTATTACACAGAAAGCCCTTCATGGCCATGGTCCATCATATTTACAGGCTTGCCTTTCTCCTTGTGCTCTGCTACAACAGCTTCACTTATCTGAGCAGGGCTTTAGACAGATGAGAACCTGGAAATGGGTAAAATCAACAACTGCACATAGATGTGCTTTCGCCATTGTGGCCTCCATAGGGTTGCCCGCCTCCAGGCGGTGGCTGGAGATCTCCTGGAATTACAACTGATCTCCAGGTGACAGAGATCAGTTCCTCTGGAGAAAATGGCTGCTTTGGAGAGTGGACTCTATGGTATTATACCTTTCTGAGCCCCCTCCCTTCCCCAAATCCCACTCTATCCAGGCTCCACCCCCAAAATCACCAGGAATTTCCCAGCCTGGACCTGGCAACCCTAGGCCTCCACCTTATGGAATGGCCTGCCTGATGAGGTTAGGAAAGCTCCCACTCTTACAGTTCTGCCTATAGCTCATACTGCCTGTAAATAGGATTCTATTGTGATTTTTTTTCATTATATATTGTATTTTGTTAATACTTATGTGTTGCTTCATTTTTGTTTTCAGACTTCTGGTTAGTTCCAAATTTCTACTATACAAATACTATTGCATTGTATGTTGCATGTCCAATCCTGTTGATTATATGACAAAGTAAAAGTGAACTCTATGTTCCTACATCATTACATACGGAAAAGCCTATATGCAACCTGGAAGAAGTATAGAGACTTCCTACAAGAAGGAACCCCCACGTGGGTAGTTCCGTATGAAGTAATAGATCCGAGAGCTGTCTATACTGAGCAACAGTGTTTAACATATAAGGAGATAACCCAAATAGAATCTTCCAAACTTAAAATAAAGACACAGGACGAGTTATCACCCAACTATGATTGGTTCCAGTATAGGCAGATCAGAGATCTCTACAATTCGGATTGTGTAAAGGGAGGCATAAGAACAGAGAATTCGGAACTAGAGCAGACACTTTTAAAAGAGGATAAGAAGGAAATTTCCAAGGTATACCAAGTACTGTTGAAATGGTATACTGAAGATGAAATAGTTAAAGTACAAATGGTGAAGTGGGCCATAAACTTTAATAAAGAAATAACAATGGAGGCATGGGAACACTTGTGGAAAAACACAATGAAGATTACAACGTGTACTAATATTAAAGAAAACATTTACAAAATGATCTATCGTTGGTACATGACACCAAAGAAGATTGCGCTAGGGAATCTGAACACTTCTAATAAATGCTGGAAATGTAAAAAACATGAGGGCTCTTTGTACCATATGTGGTGGACGTGTGAGGTAGCCAGGCAGTACTGGGGAGAAATAATAAAAGTAATAAGTGAGATTCTACAATTTCAAATTAATAAGAACCCAGAACTCCTGCTACTGAACCTGGGAATGGAGAACATTCCAGCCCAATATAGAACATTGTTATTTTACATGACAGCAGCGGCCAGACTTTTGTATGCGCAAAAATGGAAAGTACAAGAAGCGCCAACTATTGAGGACTGGACTTACAAATTGCTGTATATGGCCGAAATGGACAAAATGACAAGAAAATTGAGAAATCTGGACCCAGGACAGTTCAACACAGACTGGGAGAAGCTGAAGCAATATGTGCTGAAGAAATGGGAGGTGGGAAGAGAACTGTGGCAGTTTGAGAACTACTGAAATATGACAAAATGTAGAGGGGGGTGACTTTACCGGAGGGTAGAGAGAGAAATGAAAATGTCTAAGCAGCTATTTTGTTAGAGTGTTATATATAGAAAAATATATAGAAAATGGATAGAAAATAATTAACTATAAGGACCGACTAATTAACATTGTTTCTGGTATAAACGTGTAACATGTTAAACTGAATGAGCCTACCTGAAGAAATATATGGATCAAATTGATTGATAACTTTTGAGGATAGTTATACAAAGCAATATACGGAATATAAGTTAAATTGGTTGACTTATACAAATGCATGGGTTATATGGTTTATATGGTATATGGTTTATAGAAATATTTGAAACCAGGAAACTATGAAATTATGTTAAAAAGGGACAAATTGTTTGTTTAATATGGAAGAAGGGACTCAAAGATAAGGTATAGAGTATTAAAAATAGTTAAAGAATTATTGCTTAGATCAAAGGGAAAGTATATGTTTGTTAGATAGATGAATTTAAAATGAGTAAGAGAAAAGGGACAAAGGGTTGGAAAACTGTTGGAAGTCAAAAGAAAAGGGGGGAAAGGGAGGGGGTTAGAAATTGGGAAACGGGAATTGATTGTAATGTGAAATTATATTATTCTAATTCCAATAAAAAAAATTATTAAAAAAAAACAATCCTGTTGATTATATTAATTTACCCTGTGTAATCCACCTTGAGTTCTAGTGAGAAACACAAAATTATAAATAACATACACAAATAAATAAAAATTAAACCTGAGCTTACCCAAAGGGAGGCAAGAAAAGGGATGGCAGTGATGTAGATAGCCATCTGAGGCTAGACTGGTGGCAACCCAAGAAAGGGAACTCTGGAACTCAGGGCCAAGCTACAAGTGACGAATGACACTTGAACAGCAAGTGGATTGAGAGGAGGGCAAGTGAACAGGGAGAAATACACTTGCCGTTCAAGTGTCATTCGTCACTTGTAGCTTGGCCCTCAGTCCACAGGGAGATTCATCTGTCTCCCTCTATCATTGTCTTCTGCCGTTGTGTGAAGACTCTTTTGTTTTGTTTGGCCTCCCCCCACTAATTGTGATCAACCCTCCTCCCTGGTTGTGTTGTTTGTCTGTGTGCTTTTATATTCTATTGAATAGTTTAAATATTTTAAATACTGTTTTAATGTTTTAATATTTGAACTGTTTTAATGTTCACAGCATAGGGGAGTCTGAGTTGGGTGGAAAAGTGGCATAGAAATGTTTTAAACAACTGGGGGTTGCCATCCTCCAGGAAAGGGCTAGCAATCTCCCAAAATTAAAACTGATCTCCAGACAACAGAGATCAGTTTGCATAGAGAAAATGGCTGCTTTGGAAGGTGGATGCTATGCTATTATAACCCACTGAGCTCCAGCCTAGCAAACTCCTGGGGATTTCCCCCCTCACCTGCCAATCATCCAGCAATTGGCAGGAGGTAGCAAGCCCCCTGGAGGTTGCCCGCCACCAGCAGGCACCCAGGGAACACATGCCATGTGTGGTGCACGGGAGCACTTGGCAACCCTAAACAAAATCTGGTGTTAGCAAATGTATCTGTTAATGACCGTAGATTAATTTGGCCATAGTGCATCCGTTAATGATGGTAATGTTAGCTGTGACAGACAGATTTTGTCCTGTACATGAAAGGTAAAACAGTCACTCAGCTATTTCATCCCTGAGCCTATGGAAGTGCTGCCCTAGCAGCCAATCATCTTTCAGAGGGAGAATGCATGGTAGCAGCTCAGTTCATGACTGCCTCAAGAGAGGGAGCAGGCAGTTTTGTGTGTAGCCTTGTATTGTGGCAGTGGTTTAATTCTATCTGTGGGATAAAACTATCTCTGGTGACAAGAAGCCCTCATACCCTTTAATCTGACTCTTGGAAAAGGACAAATGGGTGTGGGTAGAATCCTCTCTCTCTCTCTCTCTCTCTCTCTCTCTCTGTGTGTGTGTGTGTGTGTGAGAGAGAGAGAGAGAGAGAGAGAGAGAGGTAATAACCTGGTGACCAGTCAGAGCCAAGCTACAAGTGACACCTTACACAGGTTGGACACTTGTCAGCTTCCCTCAAGTTTTGATGGGAAATGTAGGCGTCCTGGTTTTACAGCTTGGCTCTCCATTACAGCTGCAAGACTAAGATGCCTACATTTCCCATCAAAACTTGAAGGAAGCTGACAAGTGTCCAACCTGCTTGGCTCTCAGTGAAAGCCTGTTTGTTCCTGAAAGTATTGAAAGGAATTAACCAGGTTTCTCCTTTGAATGTTGAGAGACCTGCTGTTATTCTGTTCTTTAAGAACAACCTATATACAAATAAATCTTCATTATTTTTATAAACCTGCTGATTCAGTGATCTCTGAGTTCTTACTTCTTACTCTTCTTGCAAGAAAAGTATTGCTGCTTTCAAATGCCCCAATGCTTTTTTCAGCTGAGGGGAGGAGGAAGAGAGGGTCCCTGAGAGAAAACTTCTTCTCTCAGTCAGGGACTAAGTCCCTGCCCTCCTTCACCCAGCCAGCTGCTCCAATTGGCTGGCTGGGATTTTCAAACCTCATTACTCCCTGCACAGCCATGGGAGCCACATTGGAGATGCTGGCCTGGGGAAGAAGAGCCAGCCTGCTCTCCCCTTGCCAGTGGCCTGCAAACTCTGGCCCCATTGTGTTCAGGGCCAGTGGCATGTCAGAGCTTAGAAAATGGAGGGGAGGGGCTAATGGGAAGAACTTTCCAGTCAGGAAGCAATGGTTTATCTTGGAACTGCACTCAATCACCTTTTGATCATTTTATTGTTTTCTATTTATTGAGGTAGATATCAATTGTTTAAAAAGGGTAGGTTGCTGAATAGACCAAGGTCATGTGTTGGATAAATAGCAAACAAAACATTTTTTTTTATCTGCTTCATTGTTGCAGAACCTTTGGATTAGGTTTGTGAGTTTAATTTCTTTTTTGGTTTATGGGAAGGATATGGAGCTAAGAAACAAAACAAGACACAATATCCAACCTTGTTCTTGCAAGAGAAGAATGTGTGGTCTAAAGAAAAGGCACCTTCTGGCAAATCTAAAGTCAATCTCTAGCCTTGCTGGCATATTTGGCTATTTATTTCTGGCAATATGCCATCTTGATGCATTGAAATGTATTTACATTGAACTGGAATGCAGAAATAAAAGTTTAAGGTGTGTCAGTGTGTAATAGCTGCACCCCTGGAGGCCAACATTTTAATTTGGAGCTTGAAAGGGCAATGGTCTGTATTTAGGCAGTTAATCTGCAAGTATTTCCTTATTTTTCTTTCTTCCAGAGCCTCAAGTCAATTTTGAAACCCAGCCCAAAAATCCAAGCTCCCAGGATTCAGTGTTCAGAAATTAGTTTCCAGGATTTCATACCATGTGTCCTGCGATGCTTCCCTTGATAATCCTGGAGGATATATAAATAGGGAATGTGGTAGGTAATAGGACAAGCCAGCCAAATTGTACTCCCACTGCTGAAGCTAAACTGTTTATAACATACAATCTTAGTTTGATAATGAATCTTGTGAGATCATTTTAATGGATTTGAGTGCATACTTATATCATGCACGCCCCTGCTCTTTTTCTGAATGCAACCAGAGGTTCTGAATGAGGTGTTGTAAATCAGTTAGGTTACACAACCTCATTCATCTGAATGAATTAAGAGAGTCATTACTTCTTGGTTTTTGCATTCTTGTACTCTGGCTTGATTCAATATATTGCTGATTTGATCCTAGCTTTTTTAACATATAGAACTAGTTTCACAATGAAACCTACAGTCTGTATTTGCAAAACTTGCAAAACTGCTATCTTCAAATACAACATGTGTGAGCTACCTTGGAATGTGCTCGCCAAACACAATAAAGTGAACCACTCATTTCAAGATGATACTGTCCCCATGCTACCTGCTGTGAAAAGGCATTCTTATTAATTTTTCAAGATTGTGCCAGTGGATCCACACTTGTGGCAACTTGAGACCTCCAGTGATAATTTCTGGCTGGCACTTGCATTGCTAAGAGAAATTCTCTTTAATTCCTCTTTCTCCAATTTCACCCTGAAATCCAACAATCAATTTCTTTCATTTTATAGGAAATTGGAGTCTGTTTCTAATCAATTCCATTTTGATCAAAGAGAAATTCAAATAGAGGAAGTCAGGAAGGGAGGTTCTGCAAAATTTCAGAATTTCACTTTCAGAGGCTGGCAATGACTTGCCTGACCTTCTTGCCCTCTTGCTAGAGGGTGAGTAACATAAAATAACTGAAAAGGTTTAACCCATCAAGGTGGCTTTAACTACCCAGATTTGAAAACTTATGCAATAGCAGCTAGACCAGTGAATGCACTACAGCTGCTACAAACTACAGAAAACCATGACTGGATCCAGATACTAAGTCACCTATACAAACCATATACTATTCAAGAAATCATATGGAATAATAATAGTAGTCACCTTCCAAGAGTAAAACAAAATAGATTTTTTTTAGATATACTAAAGGTATGGGATATGCAAAGGAAACAACTTCTCCCTGAAATCTCTTGGTACTCTGCATTCACAATGCAAGATTGGTTTCCACCAGGGAAAACACAACAAATAAATAGATTTTGGAAGCGAGTCAAATTAACAAGATTAATTGATATAACATCAAAAGAGAGAATCTCAACAAAAATAGAACTTGAAAAAAAGACTGTTCAGCATATCCCTTGGTTTACTTATTTTCATATCAATTACATGGCATCACAAATACATCTTACAGACATTCTCAAAAAACCAAAGACAGATTTGGAAAAAATTCTAGATCAAGAAAAATACACAGAAAGGTCTGGGTTTCAAAGATCTATTATGTTCTACTGACGTCAGGTGTTGCAATAAAACACACATATCAAACAAAATGGGAACAAGATTGGGGCTTAATAATCACTCCAGAGTCCAGAAAGAAATCTGGAAGTCAAAACTATTCAACTCCTCAGTAATAACTTCAAAACTACAAACTTTTAAAATCATAACTCACTGGTATCATACTCCTAAAAAACTGGCTAAAATAACAGCTAAATACTCCCTACTGTGTTGGAGGCAGTGTGTAGAAACAGGCACATATATTCATTGCTGGTGGTCATGCAAAAAGATATTGAACTTTTGGAAAGTAGTAGCAGAAACTGTTTATAAAATAACTAACTACTCTTTGCGGATACAGCTGCTAATAATTTTTCTAGACCTATGGCTAGATAATAGCATTCCTACAATTAGAAGAGATATCATTAGGAGAAAACTACAATCACTTCAAAGTGGAAGGCCAGAACAACACCAACTATAAGCCAGTGGTATGACAAAATATGGGACCAAATTATCATGGAAAAAATCACAGAAGATTTACATTGCTCTTGGAAAAGAAAAAAACAATAGGATTCTATGAAAAATGGCAACCATTTATTGAATACATCACGGCACAAAATTTATATCCTACAGATACTACCTATCAGGCAATTCTTAATGCATAACTAATAAAATGCTAGGTAGGGTTTATTTATGATTGTCAAGTTTAATAACTCTATTTCTTACCCCCCCCTCTTCATTGTAAACAGAAAACTGTATTGAAATGAAGAATAGACCCTCTTATTAAGGACAATTATATTGTCGAAGGCTTTCACAGCCGGAGAACGATGGTTGTTGTGGGTTTTCCGGGCTGTATTGCCGTGGTCTTGGCATTGTAGTTCCTGACGTTTCGCCAGCAGCTGTGGCTGGCATCTTCAGAGGTGTAGCACCAAAAGACAGAGATCTCTCAGTGTCACAGTGTGGAAAAGATGTTGGCAGGTCATTTGTATCTACTCAGGAGGGGTGGGGTTGAGCTGAGTCATCCTGTAAGAGTTTCCCAGGGTGTGGAATGCTAATGGCGGGAGTATAAGAATAAGATACTGTGCCCTGTTTGAGTTTGAGTTAGGCTATGTTCATCATGTTGAGTTTGAGTTAGGCTATGAACATAGCCTAACTCAAACAGGGCACAGTATCTTATTCCAGGACACCAAAATACTGAACAACACTTCCAACTACTTTGTCAGACTGCACAGGGAAGCCATTGAAATTCACAAGCATAAGCAAAACTTCAACAGGAAAGAAGAAACCTTAAGAATGAACAGAGCATGGTTTCCAGTTCTGGAAAACACCAGGCTAACAAAACACTCTATACTCGACAATAGCCCTGCAGAGAAGATTAGCACATCAAGCACCAATCCATATGCAAAAGAACCTCCTCAGGATACAGTGAAGTCTCCCGCCATTAGCATTCCACACCCTGGGAAACTTTTACAGGATGACTCAGCTCAACCCCACCCCTCCTGAGTAGATACAAATGGCCTGCCAACATCTTTTCCACACTGTGACACTGAGAGATCTCTATCTTTTGGTGCTACACCTCTGAAGATGCCAGCCACAGCTGCTGGCGAAATGTCAGGAACTACAATGCCAAGACCACGGCAATACAGCCCGGAAAACCCACAACAACCAAGGACAATTAAAATTCTTGTTCAATGAGTGGTTAAAGCATTTGATTATTGTAATAGTAAGAATTCCATCTTCTTTGTTATGCATTTATATCATTGTTTCTATGTTGTTGAATGCTCAATAACAATTAATTTTTAAAAAATAACTGAAAAGGCTTAAGTTAAAAAGGGTACATAAATTTCTCTACAAAGAGAAATCAGAAATGAAAAAGTAATCCCTCTTTTAAAAGACAATAAGAGGTATCAATGGCTATATCTACAAAAGTGAATTTTGAAAAAGTAATCCCCTTCCCCATAACAGTGATAACTTGTATGAAACTGTCTCTAGTTTGGATAACTTAGAGATTTCTTACAAAGGTTATGTTATCCATGATTCCTTTAATGGGCACATTACATGCAGTATTTTTAGATTCCTCATCTGGGCTGTTCTTCCTGGATGAGCCAACCTTTCTAAAGTGCAGGAAGGTCAACCACATCTGGGCCAATTGGTTGCCTGGTATGCTTATTTATGCATGCCCAACCCCTTAGAGCAACCCCCTTTTTCCAATGCATAGAATTATATACATGGGGTATACACACTTCTTGGGTGCAGCTTAGCTGTAATATGATAAGTAATTTTGTACACGTGCAGTGGTTAATCCTAATCTGCCTTGGCTCACTAACAGCTTTGGCTGCCAGGTTCACCAGCAGCTTTGGCTGCAGGTGATGTTCTCTGGCCAAGCTCAACCCAGCCGATAGATCCAATAGCGGCCACTTCTTGCAATGCCTTTCCAACCCTTCTGGCACCCGTGCCTCCATGGGGCAGCTCGTTCAGCCCTGGCTGCTTTGTTGGGAGTTTGCATCCCAAGAAGTGTGTTCTAGAATGGATTGCAGGTTCAAACATGAGTGTCCTTTGTGCAGTGGCCCCCACTCCTTCTCAGCCTGCCCTAAATCACAGCAGCAAGGGGGCAGGAAGAGGTCAGGGGGAGGGACATTGCAGCACGCAGCTGACAAGGGGTCCCAACCCCATAAAATTGAAGGCACTTAGGCACCTGTTACAAGTTTATCCTAAACGTGCTGATGTGCAGTATTTGTTAGAAGGGTTTACTGTTGGGTTTAGAATTCCATTCCAGGGACCCCCTTCATGTTGGCAAACTTGCATTCAGTCACTGGTTTGGAGGGGGTAGTTACAGACAAGATCGCCAAGGAGTGTAGGAAATGTAGAGTGTTGGGACCATTCATGGCTCCCCCGGTTCCTGATTAGAGAGTTTCCCCCCTTGGCGTATTACCTAAGAAGGCAGTGGACAATTATCGCCTGATCCACCATCTCTCCTTCCCAAAAAGGAATTTGGTCAATGATGCTATTCCTGAGTATTTGTACTCCATGCATTACATGTCATTTGATGAAGCCATTAGGGAGATACAGCGCTGTGGTGTGGGTGCCGAAGTGGCGAAATGTGACATTAAGTTTGCATTTTGCCTTTTACCAGTTCATCTTGATGACTTTTTGGGCTTCTCATTCAAGGGCCAATTCTACATGGGCAGAGCACTCCCTATGGGCTCTCCTGTTCAGCCTCCTGTTTAACTCATTCTTGGAATGGGCTTTACATTATCAGCTACAGTGCTGGGATATGGCCCATTACCTTGATGATTTTTTTTTTTTGTGGGGCCCAGGAGATTGGGGCAATCCACCAAGCTTTTGTCGGGGTTTGTGGCTCTGGCTGAGATTGGTGTCCCACTCTCCCATGAAAAGACTGAAGGCCCATCTGAAGTTTTAACATTTCTGAGTACTGAGTTAGATACAATACACCAAACGTTCTGCCTACCAGAAGCCAGAAACATTAGGGCTCGCCTAGTTTCCTTTAAGGAGAAATGGAACTTTCCCTCTTTGGATTGCAAGAACTAGTTGGGTATCTTAATTTTGCCTGTAAGGCCATTGCTCCTGGTAGATCCTTCTTAAGGTGCTTATGTGATATGATGGCCACCCTGTAGTTACTGCATCATTGGCTAAGGCTCACTTATGGCATTAGGGAGGACTTGGTGGTCTGGGAGGACTTCCTTACATCATTTAATTGGATAACCTTTTGGAGAGAGGAACTTTTGCTCAAAGCTGAGCTACAAGTTACCTCTGATGCTTCAGGATCCGCTGGTTTTAGGGTTTACTTCTGGGGGCACTGGTGTGCGGAGCAATGGCCGGTCAGTTGGCAGGATGATATTATTACTAAAGACCTTACATTTTTGGAATTTTTTCCAATCCTGGTGGTGGTCTGGTTATGGGGGGATGAGCTGGCTAACCATTCAGTCCATTTCTGGTATGACAATTTAGCAGTGGTGCACGTGCTCAATTCCCTCATGTCCAGAACCCCCAAGGTTATGAGACTGGTCAGGGCCTTCATTCTCTGCCAGTGTCTCAGGCTGAACATTTTGTTCAGGGCAAAACGTGTTCCTGGAGTTAATAATGGTGTGGCAGATGCTTTGTTTCACCAACCGATGGAACAGTTTTGTCAGCTTGCCCCAGAGGCTGACATTCAGCCAGCTTGGATGCCCCTGGAGTTATGGAATCTTGGATGACAGAGACACACAGGGCAATCTGACTAGCCATTGCCCCCAGTACCTGGAAGCCATATGACCATGCAGTAAGGCAATTTACTGGGTTCCAGTGGGAGGTGGGCCTGATGCAGCTATGGCCTATTCCTGCAGAACATATTATGCAGTTCTGTGTAGACCGGAAAGGCAAGGGCTTAGCTGTTAAATCCATTAGGAGCCTTTTGGCAGCTTTAGCCTTCGCCAGCAAGGCCCATGGTTTGGTCAGTGACCAAGAGTGCCTTAGTTAAATTAGGTCTGGTGAGTGTCCAGTTCGGCACCTAAAGGAGAGTAGAATAGACACCTTGAGACCAGTAGGAGGAGGTGCCACCGCAAAAGGCAAGGTGCCACGACCAAAAATCCCTGTCTCTGTTCACCACCCATTTTGACTCCATAGGTTGGAACACAGGGAATAGGGCTTAAGAAGAGGATCTCAGCTGGTAGGGTGAACATTATTGGGCCAATCACAATCATATTGTATATTTCCTTGTCCTTCACCCAGTGGCAATGTTTCAGAGGAATTCTATTTTGATTTAAGGAAGGGGAGCTGCTTTATGAATTAAGGAATTTGTTAAACCTTTTTATTTCAAATGAATGTGATGGAACTGTCAGACTGTAGTTTCACAGAGCATTTATTGTTGGCAGCACATTACTGGGTCAAATTTTCGCACTATTATGTTTGCGTGGGCTTTGCAATGAACATGAAAAGTCTGATTGGCCCCATTATCCACTGTTGCACCAATCAGATTCAAAGCACATGATACCCTTCCAGCTGTAACCACCCTGAAGACCAGCTTTATATTCTAGAGAAGAGCAATAGTTTTGATATGCCTTGTTGAGACACTTGCACTATTTGGACAGATCTGGTCACATGGAAAGCTAAACAATATCCATATGCAATGATTTTCTTGATTCACAATGTCGAAACTGAAAACCTCTTAGCTTTAAACTTTAAGCCTGTGTGTCCATTCTCCAGAGAATAAGAGTTTCTGGCAAACTATCAGTTCTTAAATATCACTTCTCCAATTACATTCTCACAGGTTAGTATTTATGCAGACCGAGCTTTTCAAATCCTCGTAGCTGGTATTGGGCTGCAACTTAATGCATTACAGGTGCCTTTTGGCGTTTGGGCTCACAGACCAAACTGATTCCAGATGGTCACACCGTATGAGTAATAACATCAGCTCATTAAGTTGCAAAATTTCAACTGCAGTCCCAAAATTATCAATGAAATAAAATCTAAAAGAATATCAGCTGTACCTTAAGTCATAAATAGGACTTTTCTAAACTTTGAACTGAGGATTTGTCATTTGTTTCAATGTAGTTAATGGGAGTGTTCTCTAGATAAAATAAATAATGCTGCTGTACCTTATTGTGCTCCTATAGATGTCTGATTTTTAGAGTGATTATGCAATCATTTGACACAAAAAAGATTTACAAATATGTGTTGTGTCCAGTTTAAAAATAAAAAACTCTTAGGCCAGTTGTTCTTTTGTATGAAGTTTTTGTAAATATTTTATGAAAATCTAGAAAATTTTCATTTATACAAATATATGATAAAAACATAGATCCAGAGGATTTAGCCATTTTAGTCTGTAATAGCAAAATAGTAAAGAGTCCAGTCCAGTAAAGAGTCCAAACTCTGCGCAAAAGAATAAATGGACACAAATCTGACATTTAAATTAGCAACCTCCAGAAACTAGTGGGAGCTCACTTCAATCTACCAGGATATTCCATCAAGGATTTAAAGGTCACCATAGTTCAACAGAAACATTTCAAAAACAAAATCCAACAGGAAGCTGCTGAATTGGAATTCATATGTAAATTTGACTCAGTCAGACTTGGATTGAATAGACTATGAATGGTTATTCATAGTTGGTTATTCATATATGGTTATCTCATTACTAGGGGTGTGGGATTCGGGTTTCAGATTCAGGTTTCAGATTCTGGGGCCCGCACCACCTCCTGGGCCTGTGCCACATCCTCTGCCACTGCAGTGGCCAGCAGGGCAGCAGGGAAGTCTGGAGCTGGCTCCTGCAGGGCCTGCACTGCCTCCTCCGCCACCACAGCAGCCAGCTGGGTGACAGGGAAGGCCGGAGCAGGTTCCTCCAGGGCCTGAATAGGACCCGATTTGCAATGATTTGGGATTTCCGAATTGGGCCCAGCATGCTAGGTCTGATTTGAAAACCCTGAATCAAAGCTTCCCGAAGCAATTCGTATAAGTTCAGGAAGCTTTGGGTCAAGGGAAGCTTCGCAGCAGCATGGAAAAGGGCATTTAAACCTGCAGATCAGCTGTTTGGAGGGAATCCCCGCCAAGCAGCTGATCCAGCCTACGGGGGTTTAAATGTCCCTTTCTTGCCAAGCAGAACAGAAAGGGGCATTTAAACCCACGAATCAGCTGTTTGGCAGGGAGATCCCCGCTAAGCCGCTGATCCAGGCCTTCACCACTGCCCTGCTGGCTGCTGCAGTGGTGGAGGAGGCAGCATGGGCCCTGGAGGATCCAGCTCCAGCCTTCCCTGCCACCCAGCTGGCTGCTGTGGCAGCGGAGGAGGCAGTGCAGGCCCTGCAGGAGCTGGCTTCAGACTTCCCTGCTGCCCAGCTGGCCACTGCAGTGGCAGAGGATGTGGCACAGGCCCCAGAGGTGGTATGGGCCTCAGAGGAGCCAGCTTCAGCCTTCTCCGCTGCCTAGCTGGCTGCTGCGGCAGAGACAGAGGCAGCACGGGGCCTGGAGGAGCCAGCTCCAGCCTTCAGATTCTGCCATGGAGGGGAGCGGTCACACCCAGCGTGGATTGTGCATTCCACCTCTTTCATGACTTATTGTAACTTATTCACATGACCCTTACTCTCTGCACCCTCTCCCCCTCTCCTCACCACCTATATATCTCTGACCAGTTTCTTCATACCCTCCATGCACCTGACAAAGAGAGCTGTGGCTCTTGCAAGCTTATGGTATAGTAAAGTTAGTCTTAAAGGTGCTACTGGACTCATGACAAAAACAATTTCAGTAATGCATTTCCACTTCAGGCTCAGTCTAACCATAAAACAGGAGTTTGTAACTGGTGAATAGGAACCACTGAACAAATAATGATAAGTTTTAGTGGAAATGGCACCATTGCAGACTAGAAATAGACAAGGACTATTGTGACTTGTCGAAAGACTGCTACTCAAAGTTCTTTCAAACTTGGATGTACTGAAACTGGGATTGTTCCCTTTCTAGCCTTGTGGTTTCTCCCAACCCAAATCTTAAAGTCCCAGCAAAGCATCTTTTGGACAGGAAATAATGGCATCATTGGCTCTGTTCATGTGGTTACTACAGTGAAATATTAACAGAGCTAGGGGAATTAGTATCTTTCACACCATTGTGATAGCAAATGAATTGGTCCTAACTTGTTTTTGGCATGGAATTACTTAAGACCATCTAGAATAGGCATCTGTCACCACCAGATATATTCGTTTGTTCTTTTCAGCAAAATCTATACATAGTCTTTGCCAAGAATTGTGTAACCCATTTCCATGGGTAATATGGTACTGTTTCTGCTATATTCTTGTGGCAAGAACATACCTCTCAGCTACCACTTTCCCATTACATATCTTGGTGAAGTTCTGCCCACCAAAAATTATTCCTAGCCAGATTTTTCATTTTGGTGCTGCTCATGTAGTTCCACTAGGAGTCTGTTTTGGAGGCTTTTGGGTATTATCACTCATAATCCCCAGAGTAGGCACACATTGTCCTCAGCAATTAATTTTTTCTAGAAAGATAGGGATGGAGTAGCCAACCTCCAAGAAGGTTTGCTTACCATTGGGCAAAGAATGCTCATGGGAATGCCTCCCTTAAAACTGGCAGCTGTGAGAGTGCATCTGAATTAACATTCCTTTCAGGCAGTTTATATTTTATTTTACACAGGCAAGAAGCTGAAATTAAAGCTGATCTTTGCATCGTGGCTGCTGTCAGACAGGGAATTCCTACCTTGGGTTCCAGAATTTTTACTAATGGCTTAAGGTCTGTAAACAAAGCAAATCATCCATCAAATAAGTACTCATGAAATTTGATGGCCCCGAAAATAATAGCCAGTGCTTTTTTCTCAGTTTGAGAATAATTTATTTCTGCTTTTGAGAGAGAAGCAAATTATATAGAAGCAATATATATACATACACACACACTAGCTTGATACCCAGGGTTTGCTACAGTATTTAACTTCTTTAAATCCAGTTATAATACTTATGGGTATGTAAATTTTTTTGGTTTGTGTGTGTGTTTTTAGTTGGTTTTGTAGTATAATAGCATTGTACCCGAGCTTCACAAAGGTGTTTGAATAAAGCAAAGTGTGTTGATGCCAAAAACTGATGAAATGAATTTTGAAATGTAACATTTATTGAAGAGATTTTAAAAGGAAAAGATTATAGTGCAATAAATAAAGTGAAAAATATGTATAACCTAAAAGACAGCAACATAAGTACCTTATGAGCTTCAAGGGGAATGGCATTCTGCAAGGAAGGTGCCGCTACCAAAAAAGCCCTGTCTCTAATCACCAGCCACCTCACCTCTGAAGGTAAGGACATAGAGAGCTAAGTTTGTGAGGCAGACCATTTTTCTGTAATCTACTCAATGCCTTGTTTTAGGTTTTCAATATAATACTCAACATTTTTTCCTGTTATCAAAATGTCATCCAAATAGCATTTAAACCATGCAGCATCTGGTACGCAACTTTTTGAATCACAGCTGGAGCACTACTCCATATAGCAGTCTTTCCTACTGGAACAGCCCTTTGTGTATATTAATATTAAGAAACTTCTTTGAACCTGAGTTGAGGGAAGCTTGCTTGTAAACTTGGGAAAAGTCTAGTTTTGTAAATCTGACTCCTCCAGCCTTTTTATTAAACATAGCTTATGGTTTGGGAATTGAATTTTGGTCAACTTCTAAACAGTGGTTTAGAACTTTAATCTCCACATAGAGACATTTCGCACTAGGTTTTAACAGCGTGTTTGTACCTGTTTTTCATCTCATGTTTGTGCGGGTTTCACACTTAGGAACGAGTCATGGAATGCCAATCCGCAGTATGTCAGAGGTTTCCCCACTTTTTCCTCCTGCGGATATACTGCGAAGTTTACTGGCATTCGCTGCAAAATGGCTCCCGGCCCGCAGTATGCTAGTGTGAAAGCGTTTTTGTTCCGTTTTTGCTTCCCTAACCTCTGATTGGACAACCTGCTGGTTTAGCCACACCCACCAACCTCTGCTCTCAAAATGTTTATTCCGCCTTTTTTTTTTTTTGGTTTAATGAAGAGCAGTAACATTTGAGCGTTTCTTTTGGCCCTTCCTTCTCCCTGACGCTGCGATTGTGGATGCCTCACGTTCATAATCTCTTGCCCCTTTTTCACTTAGCACAACGTGTCCGGGTGCACTGTGTTCTTTCCGATTAGCAGCCTCCCATCATGGCCACAAAACCCCCTTTATTTTTTCCCCCTTTTAATGAGACATAGCAACGTTTAAGCGTTCCTGTCACACAACGAAAATGACATTCAGAAGGGGGGAGGGGGATCGCTTGACAGCCAAAAATTGGGTCATGTGACCAAGGCAGACCAGTGAGAGCTCGAGTTATACTGGGCGGGAGAATCTCCTTCCCGGTATTTCTGACAGTATTTCTGACAGTACGGTTGAATAGCAATGGCGAAAATGGCTGGACAAGGAGTGTCGTGGAGGGAGAGGGAGACACTGGATCTCTCTCTCTCTCTTTTTAATTACTAACAATACAAGGGAAAGGAGGGGGGCAGAGGGAAGAAAAGAAAAACACACACATAACAACACTACAAATAATGCTTTCCCTTCATACTGCCATTTTTTAAAAAAATTAAAACTTTGTAAAATACTGTTAGATTGGTAGACCTTGCAAAATACAGATTATAATCAAAATTAAGTCTTCCTCCCCTCCCTGGGCCTCAGACGCAGTTCTCTCTGAACAGCTGCAGTCGCCGCGCTCGTTCCTTCCTCCCCTCCCCCTTCAGACTTGGAACCCTTCTCTTCTTGCTGCAAATCCTGCTGGAACTCTGGATGCTGACCCTCAAAGTCCCTTAGTTGATCTTCTGATGTTATCTTGTAAGCATGATCTTTGTAATTAAACCAGATACCTTCCGGAAATAACCATTTGAACTTTATTTCACGTTTCCTCAAAAGAGCCACAAACCCTTTATATTTAAATCTTCTTTTCCGAGCTAAAAATAGAACGTCCTTCAATATCTTAACCTTATTGCCCAAAAAGTCCAGATCCACATTGTATGTATTATATAGGATAGTGTCCCGAATCCTCTTAGATGAGAAATCAATGATGATCTCGCGTGGCAGCTGACGCTTTGTTGCATATTTTGAAGAAGCCTGACGGACTTCCAAAATGGTGCTTTTTAACTCTTCTTTAGTTGCCCTCGCGGGTGTCGCTAAAAGTTCCGAGACCAGATCCCGCAAATTCTCATTTTCCTCCTCTTTCATGTTCTGGAGACGCAAAATTGTCTGTGCTCGTTCCACTTGTAACCCGATCAGCTGGTTCTCCACCAGCTTTAATTCTTTGTTTGTTGCCCTCACGAGTAATGCATTTTCCCGAGCAGACTTCTCTGCCCCCCCCCCGCTGTTTCCTTAATGGTATTCACTTCGCTCTCAATTAAGCCGACCTTTTGATCCATTTCATTCAGCTTGTCAACAAAGGGCTTTATGGCTTCAGTCACCGACCGCTTCACCAAGTCCTCGAGAGATTCCCCTTTACCCTGCAGGGCAGCCAAAATTGACTTGCCCAAAGCGGGACTCTGCTTTTTCGTCGCCATTTTAGGGGGGGGGGAACCGCCAACCAAGTTCTGAAACTCAGTGAGGGGGAAGAAACCCGAGCCTTCTTAGCTTCAGATCCCACCAATCCTTCACGTACGCTTGTAATACAGAAGGGATTCACTTACTTACAGGCATACAGGCATTCACCTAGTTCTGCTCTTTGCCGTTTTCCATGGCCCGGCTGCACGCGATGTGCTGCGCAAGTCTGCTGGCCTCCATTGGAGCAAATGGGCAATTTACCCCCTGCATCGCATTCAGGGGGCTCTTCCCGCGGCCCCCCGGACACTCACTCCCTCACTGGGAGTCCTGGCGGTTAACCCTCGCGGGTCAACCGCCTGGTCAGGCTGCTCAGACATTTCCTCCCGGACCAGTGGAGAGGACCATCTGACATGGCCGGGAAAACGAAACCGAATCCGGGAGACAATGGATCTCATCGATTTCTGGGGAGAGGAGAAGGTCCAGGAGGCACTGACAATGTGCCATAGAAACATTGATGTGTTTGAAAAGATTGCGGAGCAGATGGCGGCAAGAGGGCACATGAGAACGGCACTGGAATGTCGGACGAAGACCAAGGCAATGCGGCAAGAATACAAACGAGTGGTGGCACACAACTCCAAATCAGGAAATGGCCCCACAACGTGCCCATATTACGCTCAGCTCCATCGCATCTTCAGGGGCGATGCCAGCATCAGACCACAAAGGGTGGCCAGAAGTCTCTTCCTTCAGCGTGCTGACACCACAAGACCAGGTCAATTAGAGGGGTTGGAGGAATTGTTTAGCCACCCAATGGTGACTCTGAATCTGCAATCTGTTGATATAACAGCAAGCGAGCATGGTAAGTCTGTTACCTGCTGGACAGAATCAATTATAGGACAAGAGGTGGAATCCTGAGGAGAGATGTGATCACTGGGCAACATGTTAAAATGTTATGCAGATAGATAATTCCTATTCTTCTAATGAAGATTGCCACTGGCATGCCCTTGTCTATAACAGAATGTAATTTTTTAATGGTCGTACTTTTAATGGTGGGTGGGTGAAGGGGGGCCTAGGGTAAGGGGATTACAGTCACTTCTGAGAGGTGGGGGTGGAGTGTTCAAGTGAACATTTACTTAATTGTAGATTCCCTCTGCTGGGACAAACACACAACTCAAGCAGAAGCAACCTGGAGTCACAGCAATCTTCACATTTTAAGATGCACCTGTACCATTCAGAGTATGTCAACATGGCATTGGGTGACAGCATGTTGCCATTTAGGTGTTCATGTTTCTTGACAACAACTGTAATTCAAATACAAGTCTTCCTTCTATGTTCTCAATACTTAGAATGATATCCCCAAATTCCTAAATATAATAACAGCATATACTTCTTCCAGGGGCTGCTTCTGACCAGGATCACTTGATGGAAGCATGTGACAGGGAAGAGGCAGGAGAAGAAGGTGAGATCAAGTTACATAATCCTATTTGGCAGAGTTTGTGTTTGTGGTGGCGTGCATTAGACGGAATCACTGGTGGCAAGAATCACTCTTCACAAACCCTTTTTCCTTTGCATTCCCACAGATCCAGTTTGATTTGGAGGGATTTCAGGAGGAGCATGAGGAGGGCAGTCTTCCTACAGAAGGTGAGTGTGATTTTGAGGTTGCAATACCCTAAACCCTTTCTGAAATCACAATGTGTTGAAATCACACCCATGTGTTGATCTCTGATTTTAGTTACTGAAAACCAGCCAGTTGAAACCACACCTACAACCTCAGCACAGTTGTCGCCTGCATCTAGGCTCGAAAGGGCTAGAACCCGAAGCAGACGTGTAGCCTTGCTTAGCACCATGGCAGAAAAGATGTTGTCCCAAGCGGAGAGGGAGGAGAACAACAATGCCAAGGAAAGAAGACAGTTCTTGCTGGAGAGTCGAGAATGGTGCATGGAAATTCTTGAAGTGGAGCAGAGAAGGCATGAGGACACTATGAGGGAGGCACGAGAAGACCGAAAGGTTTTCGTTGAGGCACAGCAGCAGAACTATGAGGGCCTTAACAAAGCGGTCAGTGCCTTGAGCTCCTTAACAGAAATTTTTGTGGGGGGAAAACGGCTGCTGAGTCACCAACCCGTGCCAGGAACCTCATCTGCAGGGGGCAGGGTACATAGATCACCACAAGAGAACCCACCCAGAAAGAGGGGCCATGTAATTAAACCAACCAAGAAATTTGATCCCTCTGTTTGACCACTGCTATGGCACTGACAGCCACCTCTAGTTGTGGGTATGTTTGAGGGAATGTAAAAAACCATTAAAATCAAAAGTGTAAATCTTTTCAAGGGAAGTTGAACAGAGTTAGGGTCACAGCCAAATCCATTCCCTTTTCCAATATCTGTATTCCCCCTCCTTTTTGACAAGCAGAACAAATGCCCATTATGTCCAAATGCACCTTTTTTGTTTGAAAATGGTGCTAGTAATAAGCTAGATAGAAAATCCCTTTTCAGTTATTAAGATTGCTTGCCAACCGTGCATATTACAGGCATGGACTGCTCAGTGCCTGCAGTTCTCCCAATGTGTATAGTTGCTATCTTGTCTAAAAGAGGCAATATGCTGATTTGACATGTGTGAAAACTCTGTACGTGCTACATGAAACCCTGATTTTTCAGTGTTCTTGTTAGTATGTACTGAAGCTGAAAATCCATGCAATGCCCCTTTCAGACAACATGATGATGGTCACTATCAGGACGAGTGCAGCTGCTAGCCTCCTAGTATGCGTGATTGTAACATCTGAAAAGGATCAGACAGTGGGAGAGACCTCTCTTAAGTGTGCCTTACTGTAGGGCATCCTGCATTTGTCCCTCCAACCTCTGCAAACTGCCCCCACTAACCGTTCTTTGCCCTTCCAAACAGGCAAAATGTTGCCACATTGGTTAAGATTTCTCTTGAAACGAGAACCAGTTGAAAAGTATGCAAGGAAAGGAAGAATTTTGAATCCTAGGAAAGGATTAGAGAGGAGCAGCTTTTCACATTTAAAAATATCAGATAGGGTTTAGAGGTTACTTAAGCAGAACAGAGATCTTGCTTGGTCCCAGTCACTTCATGTAAAAGTGAACTGTAGCTATATGTCTCCAAGAGCAAAAAAGTCTTGAGAAATTTCTTATCCTGACACTGTTCAGAACAAAATAGAGTTTTGAGCAGTCAGTGTTGCCAGCGCTTTATGTTACATTTTACAATACAAGTGCTTTCGTTTATTAACATCTAAATCTAAAGACACCTGCAATTTAATAAACTGCAGAGAATCTCTTGTCTCTGTCTATCTTACAGGGCTAAAACAGACATGCAAGTTGACAGACAACGCATGGGTTGTATAATGTGAAATTGGGACTTTAGATTAAACCTGGCTTTTGTGAGGTGGCTGCTCTGGAACAGGAGCAAGTAGCCAGTCCGGGGAGAGGGGGGGTCATGCAAGTTGTTTGGTATCAGATTGCCAGGTACCTTTCCCAGGTAGCTGTCCTTCCCAGCTCTTGGTCATCTGCAAATTTCTTTCATCTAAGCAGTTGATAAAAAGTTGAAAAATGAGCCCAAGCGAAAAACGTCCGGCACCCCTCTCAAGACCATGAAAAAGTGCTCTTGATAAGCACTATAAGTATGATTGCTGTGATTCCACCTGACAGTACGCTTTCTTTCTCACAGTTTAGTTTCCATAGGTACAGAGTTCTGTCTTCCATTGCATGTACAGATGCAACATGCATAACGTCAAAGCATGTCCAAAACCAAGAAATGTGCATTTTGCTGTATTGCATGCAAATTTCTATTTTGCACCATGGATTCAATCATACAAAACAGTTTTGCTTGTAAAGTTGAAAACTTTTTACTGTTAACTGTTAAAACATGATTACTGTTTTTATTGTTTGTAAGGTTGAAAACTTTTTACTGTTAACTGTTAAAACATGATTACTGTTCTTGTGGATGACGGATTATTTTGTCTAGGTCATTCCTCAGCTTGCCGATCTCCTGCTTGGTTTCCTGTCTCAGACTCCTCAGCTGTTTCTCAAGCCCATCAATCCTCTTGTTGGTCTTTTTCACTGGGAAAATAAATAACAGTCACTAACAGGCAGATCACTAACCATCACCCCTCATGTATCCTATTTTCAGAGGCTGTTCAGCAAAAGAAGTGGTAATTGCTGGGCTTAATTAAGAAAAATTTGCCTCAATCAAACACCTTTACTGCCCAATCCTCACACTGAAAAGGTATGCCTAAGGGAAAATGCATGGGTGTTCCACACTCAGATCAACACTTCTAATCTTCCCTCTCAAAATCAAAATCAAACCTGTTTTCCCCCCATTACATCAGGGATGCCAACCATTCCAAAGACATTAGCTAACTCAAGGTTAATCCAGTACTTTTGCATTTGTTGTCTGCAATTAATACACACACTGAGGCATGTTCCCACCACCTGATGTACTTTCCCAGCAAGCTCAATGAAGTGTTCCACTCTGTGGGTGGATGAAGTGCCTTCTGAAGGGCAATCTCTGGCGTCAGTAGTTTGGGGTTCCTCAGCAAGCTCAATGATTGCTTCGACGCTTTGGGTGGATGAAGTGCCTTCTGAAGGGCTATCTCTGGCCACAGTAGTTTGGAGTTGCTCTGTGCAGGCGAGAAAAAGCAAGCGAGGTGTTCAATTCCAATCAAGTGGGTTGTGCCATCCTGTGAAAATAGTAATCCTACATCTTGTCCAGTATAGACCCCCCCTTTATAAATATTCCATAGATGATAACATGGTCCACCACTAATATATACCCAATCTTCCTCTAAAAATTTATGGGTAAGTGGATACTGACACCTTCTAATCAGAAGAAAATTATTGGACCATAACAGACAAATGATGGCTTACCGGGCTCCTCACACACTCTCGGCTCCAATGGGTCCCCCATCATTGCACTCTCACTGCTGGTATCCTCCTCCAATGATTGGTTTTCCTCTTCCTCATCTTCCTCATGGTGACCTGGTTCGATGTCCAGAATGGTCACCTCATCTTCTCTGCGGTATGATGTAGCTGCAGACACATAAATGTGTGGTATTGGTTTGCCCCCATAATGAATAGATAAATTTCTGCAATCATCTACCCTACAAAGCAATTAGAGTTCTTAGCCTGCAGGTAGTGGCTGGAACAAGGCCAGAATTACTGCTGGTACCCAGGACACAGAGATCAGTTCACCAACAGATACCACAATTTTTCAAGGAAACATATTACTTTTCCATTGGTTTATTTGTATCTAGAAGCCAGCTCAGTATATTGGAAACAAGCCTCTGCTTCAAGGGAGGGGATGCATCAGCATAGATGTAACACTTTCCTGGCTTGAATAAAAAAAAGGACAGTGGTACATATTTTCCCACACAACTCCGCCACCAATTTCCTCTTCAATGGTCAGAGGACAGCCCAGTCTACAAAAAAGGGAGGGGTCCCAACACTGCAACGTTACTACACATGCTGAGTTTTTTTTTTTTAAAGCATGAAGTGAATTGCAATGCCCCCAAAGACGCCAATCCTTACCTTCATGGTGGCAGTCCTCCCACCGAGGACGGCATGCAGCCTCCCAAAGCCGCATCATGGAACGGTGATGAGGTATCTGTCCGCTTCTGTGAGGCAGACCTTGCCACGCCTCGAGGGAGTTATAGAAGTCGCACTTCAACCGTTTAAACTTGGTACGGCACTGGTCAGCTGTCCGAGCGAAGCCTTCCTCCCTGAGCTCCCTCACAATAGCAACGTATGCCGATCTATTCCTCTGATGTGTGCTAGACATGAGGTCGGGAGCGAAGCCCAGACGGAGCACAATATCTAGCAGTAGGCAAACCTCTTCGTGCTGCCAGAAGGTCCCCTTTCCTCTCCTGTACGGCATTTTGACCTTCTGAGGCATGGAGAGCAACGCTTCAGCGTCTCTGCTGTGGGCTCCTGTAATGTTTCTTTGCCCCTTCCCCTTCAACAGTATTGGCCACCAATGAACTCCAGGGAACAATTAAGTTTCAAAACCAAATATCGATGACTGATCACCAGTAAGAATTAACACACACACGCACAGAATAGGAAGTGAACAGTCATTGGTCGATCAGGATTTGGGCGTGAACAGATCAATATACCGTCCCTTTAGTTTGTCCTCCTTAGCCATCCTAAAACTGTAACGTTACTACGTTTGTCCAATTAAAAAAAAAAAAGGAATGTAAATTGCAAGACCACAAAAGCCCGAAACTGCTGTCGTGCAGACCTGGGGTGCGCACATGAAGGAAACACCCAAAAAGTCGGTGTGGGCAATGGGGCAAACCTTGATCAGTGGGCAATGGGGCAAACCACCCAGGAGATTGCTCAACACCAGTGGGTACTTGAGAGGCCTACTCTGAATCCATAACAGGAATGACTTTCTCCTGCTCCCACTGCAAACTCTGAAGTGAATGACACCACTGGAAGCAAGCATAAATGATAAAAATGGACAAATTTATTGTATGGTATCATTAGATAACTACTACAGACCATTTGCATGCATAAAGTATTTTCACTGGGGTGAAATAATCTTGACAGAAACCTTAATGCAATCTATCCTGTTTTGAATTACATATATGGCCTAACTGCTATGTCTTCCCCTTAAAGTTCTGTTCTTTAATGATTTCAGTGCAGTAATGTAGTGCTAAACAGTTCTTTTGGGGTGACTGCTTTTTTGTCTCTTCCAATAGCCTCTTGGGGAAGCTGTAAGTGATGTCACACACAAATATCAATCACTTCTGCTTACCACTGTTTGATGGCAGGGTTTGTGTGTGTCTAGTTGGTGGGTGTCCTGTTCAAGAAACTTAGCTACCCATGTAATTTTGATTGCGTGTCTGGCACTGTATGTGGAGGAGAACATGCATTCAGTGGAGGAATCTCAAAACTGCATTCCCTGTGATCACTGTATCACATCACTCCTGCAAATTTTAACATTGGAGAGAAACACTAATTCCTAATATTTCCCTTTTAAATCTTGACAAAATCAGAAAAGGAGACCAGTTTTTTTGCCGAATAAATTGTTTAATTCATATCTTATTGTCACTGCAGTGATGTAACAGTATATTACTGTGATAGTTTACACTACCATGAGACAATTTTTATTGCTGTAATTGATCTTTTGCTGAGTGTAGAACAGCACTGCTTGTCTTCATACCAAAATTTAATTACTCAAATCTCACAAATAAGAGCCTGCAGCTAAGCATGTGGTCCAAAACTAGAGATAGTGCAAGATGTTCTTAAACAAACTATTGCTTAATAACCAACAACTTAATGGTTTAACAACAATTTCTACTGTAAGTTGAATAGACAGTTCACACATAACATTGGAGGCTTCAGTGGTCCACTGCCAAGAAAAACAAATTACAAAACACAACTTGTGAGCAAGCAATGGCAAGTAACTTAGTGATGCTGCACTTGACTGAACATATGCCTAGCAAGGACATCGCGAACCACCTTTCCCTGCTCCAGGTGACGTCTAGACCACACTTGCACTGGTGGTTGTTCCTCTGTAAGTTGTACCTGATGCAAAGGGAGATCGTCCTCAACATAGCCATGTCCCTTTTGTTTGCACAGGTTATGGAGGACAACGCAGGCCACAGCAATGCTGGTGACATTCTCCTCTGCAACCAGTAGGCATGACCTGAGACACCTCCAACAGCCCTTCAGCCTACCGAAAGCATGCTCCACCACGTTTCTAGCCCGGGTTAAACGTTTGTCGAAGTACCGCTCTGCAGGGGTGGCTGGCAAGTTGTAAGGCTTCATCAGCCATCTTCTCATGGGATAAGCTGCATCAGATATTATGATTGGAGGCACAGCACCCCCTTCCAGAGTAAGACATGGGTTCCCAGGCACAAATACCCCAGCATCCATGGCTTCACAGATGGCAGAATTAGCAAATACAAAGGCGTCATGGTTGCGGCCACTCCAACCGACCTCCACATCAATGAATCGCCCTGTATGGTCAACTGTTCCCTGTATCAAGATTGAGTTGAACTTCTTTCTGTTGCTGTACTCGTGACCTCTACCTTTGAATTGGCAAATGGCGATGTGCGTACCATCCACTGCACTAATGCAGTGTGGAAATCAAAGCTGCTGAAACCCAGCCATGATCTATACAGAGAGTTAAGTTGAAAAGATCAGTAAAGTTTCAATCATCACACAGAAAGTCACAAAAAATCTGGAAAATTTAAAAGCCAATATTAGGGTCATTCATATTTATTCATATCACAATCATAGTATCATATTCATATCATATTTTTTAACAAAAAAAATTAAATTGGTGAAAGCATACCACCAAACTCAAGGCATAAAAAAGGGGGATCTTTACCTTTGCCACATCTGATCCCAAACAGACTAGTTTACTAAGCAGTTCTGCCTCAATAGCAAAGCAAACCTCCAGAACTATCCCTGCAACTGTAGACAGTCCCACGCTGAACTGGTTCATGCAGCCCCTGTAGTGGTAGCAGTTAGCCAGGTACCAGATAGCTATGGCTTCTCTCTTTTCCACGGGGATTGCACGGCGAAGTCTTGTATCCTGCCTTGCCAATCCTGGCCCAATGCATGCCACCAGCTCATTGAAGATT
This sequence comes from Eublepharis macularius, assembly GCF_028583425.1. Taxonomy (NCBI): domain Eukaryota; kingdom Metazoa; phylum Chordata; class Lepidosauria; order Squamata; family Eublepharidae; genus Eublepharis; species Eublepharis macularius. The sequence goes on along the minus strand of NC_072794.1, from coordinate 83,181,408 downwards.
GACCGGGACATGCGAAAGTTCTGAATCCATAATTCGTCATCCCATATAGCGGTGACAAAATTGTCCCACCAGTCATTGCTTCTGGGATAGACCCAGTAGCATCTTTGAACACGGATACCTGCCAGCGCCATCCATCGTGCGCATGCTCTGCTGCATCGGTGGATTCTCTGTGGTTGCTGGTAGATGACGTGCAGAGCCAACGAGGAATGCCTTATCTTCCTCCTTTTGACCACACGGTGCCAAAAGCTGTTGGTAGCTTCAATCAACCGCCTCAGATAAATGAGGATTATTTGAAGCCAGGCCAAAATCAGAGCTTTCACTATCATGTTGGTCAATTTCCAAACGCGGGAACGCATAAACGTTACAATGCATGCGCAAATGTAAAAAAAATAAATAAAAAGAGGCAGCAACAGCCCATAACAGACCCCGGAAGTAACCTAATACTCCCCACCCCGCAAAAAACCTAAAGGGGGCCCTGCAGATGACATTTCCCTCCCATGGCAACACTGCGCATGACAGCAAAAAAGAGTGCAACAAACTCGAGACAACGGAGCCAGTGTAAAAGAGATGGGTGAGAAGATTTCAGATAATTTGTGAAATGCGAACTCGAAGCTTCCTATAAGTGTGAAGATCGCAGGTGCAAATGCGAAGCAGACGCGATCACATTTACTGCTCATTAATGGCGCGGTAAGCTCCTAGTGCGAAAAAGACCATAGTCTAACCTTTCCATTGTTTTGGAGAATACAGCCATTTCCTATTAATGTGAGAAACACAACCTTCTTTTTCTCTTTTTCTTGAGTACCATTTGATTTAAAATACTAGTCCATCCTTTGAAGATAGGATGCAAAACTTTCCTTTTTTCCCATTAAACCGGAAACCTTCCATACTTTCATAAACAGTCATGTTCTCTACCTTAAAAAAAAAGATGCCTCTCCCCTAAAAAAAAATCCCACTTGTGTTGCCAAATAATTGTGTTAAGTATTGGCATCACACAAAAATAACATGAGGTCCTTACTAGCTTTACTGGAGACCAAAGACAAGATGTTACAAGGTATATCTGTAAAACAACTACTACTTCCAGACAACCAGGCCTACAGCACACTGCTAACTGCAGCTAGAACTGCCAGGGCAGAGCTAGGGGTGCCAGACCCCCGGTGGGGGTGGGAGATCCCCCGCCCTCACCCCACACACCCCGCCCCCACTTACCTGGCCAGTGGGGGTGCGCGCACCCACTGTGTGCGCTCCCCTGCGGAGCTGCGCGCTCTCTTGGATCGGACCCATTTTGTTGCAGATCGGGCCCATTTTGGGATGCTACGGCGCACAGGAGCGCTCCTGTGCTCCACATCTGCTCAAGACGGGCCCAATCCGTGCCAAAACGGAGACATTTTGAGGCACTGTGGAGCGCAGGAACGCTCCTGCGCTCCATGGCACCTCAAAACGGGCCCGATCCGTGGTTGTGTTTTGGGCTGCTGTGGAGCGCAGGAATGTTCCTGCGCTCCACAGCAGCCCCCAATGCAAGCCCCTGCAGAGCATGGGCACTTGGGGGGGGCGCTGCATGATGACATCACTTTCCAGAAGTGACATCATCTATGTTTGTTTGTTTGTTTGTTTGTTTGTTTGTTTGTTTGTTTGTTTGTTTGTTTGTTTGTTTGTTTGTTTGTTTGTTTGTTTGTTTGTTTGTTTGTTTGTTTGTTTGTTTGTCTTTCTCACTGAGACAGGCAGATTTCATAGTATGAGCTTAGTACAGTCAGTATCAAGTACATTTCCATACAGTATCAAGCACATTTCCATAAACAATGCCATAGGGTAAATATAAACACGTACAAAGACATACCATTAGCAAGTATCCAATACAGAGTAGAAGAAATGCTGAAACAGAACATAATGAATTCTCGGACTGATAATAGACAACATGAAGCTGAAACAGAACATAATCAATTCTAGGACTAACATTTGACAACATGAAGCACGGTAGTGCATAGGTGTACATATTTAAACCAGTAGATAGTATGGAAGGCAACATGGTGAAGTCTATGGTCCTTAACTCATTAGTGAAGCATCTGAGACTTCATCCCTACAATACAGCTCTCCTATCTGAGTAAAAAGCCTTTTTGAACAATTCTTTGCATCATTTGCAGAAAAGCCAGGAGATTGGGGGCTCTCCTGACTTCCTCAGGCAGGCTGTTCCACAAGGTAGGGGCCACCACAGAGAAAGCCCATGTACAGGCTGCTGTTGATTTCGCCCATGTGCAGCCTGGCACTTTTAGGAGACACTGATCAGATAAGTGAAGCTGTCATGGAGGAATATATGGAGGGTGCTGGTCCCATAGGTATGCTGGACCAAGGCCGTGAAGAGCTTTGTATGTAATAACCAATATCTTGAACTGAGCACAGTAACTGATATGTAGCCAATGGAGTGACTGTAGGATGGGAGTGATGTTCAAGCTCCTGCTTGCTCCTGATAATAGTCGAGCTGCAGCATTTTGCACCAACTGGAGTCTCCTAGTTAACTTAGATGGAAGACCTATGTAAAGTACATTACAATAGTCAAGACTTGGTGTTACCATAGCATGGATCCAATGTTTAACCCAATGTTTTTATTTTACTTTTCACATGCAAGCATCTATAATTTACCTATACTCTTGAATTATTTTAAACAGCTAAATATTGTTCAATATGCACACAACTGGAAACTTGAACATCAAATGAGCACAATGCAATGGAATTATTAGCATAATTTTAGTGCAGGAGCTGAACAGTGGGGAGCTGTTGGGAATTTAGGTCTCCTTTCTCAACAGAGAAATCATTTTCTTTGATGCAGCATGACTCCTCTTTGGGCAACTTTTGTGAGGAACTATTTTGTCCCCAGTTGGTCTGGCTCTGTTATTCACGTTCCTGTAGTTTTCAAGTTTTTTTAAAAAAATTAAAGGACACTAAATTGCCATGCAAAATTTTATGTGTTGCAAATTTGAAGAGGATTCTACTTGGCTACGAACTGTGGAGATCCAGTAAAATGCCTGAATGCAAAATCCTCACATCAGATTTGTTTTGGCTCTAATCAGCAGTGAGCTACATGTACTGTGCAATGTAACAAAGTATAATTTATATGAGATAAGGAGAGGCATATGTATTGAATGTTATGCTATTTGAAATTTAATTAGCCACATCGATTATTACGTAGGTAGTTCTTCCTCCCTCCTATGTTTCTGAAAGTTTTGCAGATGTTGTCTGCCACTACTTCCAGATGTTACAAGACCTCTTTCAAAGTTCTGGACTATGTCCCAAAAAGGGATTTTCTATTGGAAAATCCTGGCACTAACCGCAGTTCCAGCCATGTATGCTCTGCTGTGAGGAAATTGTTGTGTGTGAGTAGAATATGGATACAGAAATGAAAGGAGAGAATGGCTTGTGGTATGGCTCTTCAAGGGCAATAAGAAGTGAGAACTGACAACATTTTGTTATTGCATCAACAGATTGGGTCAAAGTTCCATGTGGGCCTTGATTTGCACTCCTAGCTCTGTGAATGGAAGCCTAAACTATACTTTCAGGAGGAAAAAATTAAACTGATTTAGCCAGGAAATCCTACGTGGATAGACACAACCCTGAAACCAGTGCCATACATTTCTAGACATAAGAGTGCATTGATAACTTCCCAAGATATCAAAAACAAAGTGATAATGATAAATTAGTTAAAATTAGGGGCTATTACTTTAACAGCCTAAATGACACAAAGGTCTCAGGGAAGCTTTCCCCAGTTTAATGATATCAGACCCCCATCTAAGCTTGTTTGTAAAGTGCATCTTGGTACCAATCTACTTCCAGCAGCAAAACCCATCTGGTCTTCGAACTGGAGGTGTGCTGGTTAGGTCAAGTGCTGAAGGCTCCATTTTACAATTGGGAAAAGTTTACAAAGGAGCCATGTACTCACTTATTTGTACATGAGGTAAGTTGTTATGCCTTCCTTCAACTATGGGGCCTTGAAGGATTCTCAAGAAAAAAAGTAACAATCAAACTATGAAGCTGCATGAAACAGCCACCGGTGAGAAGTTACAAAAACCTGGGGAGGCCAGTGGTCTGGGCCATTAGGAACTAAGAACAATAAAAAGACTAATAAAAGTGATGTGCATGTCCTTAGCATCATCTATGAAAATCACTGGCAGATCCTATTTAAAAGGATAGGGGGAAATGGTTAACATGTGTAACAGATTATAACAAACACATGCAAAAGCTAAAGAGTGAAGCCAGAGAGTATCACATAGAACACTGGGACTTGTATACAACCTGGGAGTTCATATACTTCACAGCTAGCAATTGTTTCATTCGCCAATAAATAGCAGCTGAAAGGCTATGATTTAGACCCAGGCATGTAGTGTCTAGTGACAATTAATAATGAAGAGATACTAAAGAAAGTGAAGATTGGACTGGATTTGGGCGATGTGAATACAATTTCAGCTTGTACACCTCCTGATACGAGCTCTCCAGCTTTCTTATGCAATACAGCCTGAACCTGAGCATGTTATTTGGAAGTGGTGCCCCCTGAATACATAAAATGTCAACCTTCATTCTCATATCTATGATTATGAGATGATGACTTCTACTTAGGTAGGATGCACAGAGGTAAACTTGTTTTGTCCAGTTCAAGAGGTGGGCAAAATAAAGAGAAACCTGATTACAGGATTTAGGGGTTTTATTTTTTAAAATTAAAATTCAGCAGCTAAGGGAACAATAGATTCAGCAGCTTAAGGAACTATAGGTTGTCACCTATAGTTCCCAGCTCAAACCCATCCAGCTTATCATCAATGATCTACAACCCATCCTGGAAAACGATGCCTCTCTCTCACAAGCCCTGGGTGGAAGACCTCTTCTTGCCTACAGACAGCCCCCCAACCTTAAACGATTTCTCACTAACAACCACGAATCGGCTAGCAGAGTCACCAGCACAGGTACCAAACCCTGCAACAGACCCAGATGCCAACTCTGCCCTTGTATCTACCCAGGAAATATGATTACAGGACCCAATGGCAACTACACTATCTCTGGCCCATCCTCCAACATGATATATGCCCTCATGTGCCAACAATGTCCATCAGCACTGTACATTGGACAAACCAGCCAACCTCTGCGCAAAAGAATAAATGGACACAAATCTGACATTAAAAATGGCAACATCCAGAAACCAGCGGAAGAACACTACCAGGACATTCCATCAAGGACTTAAAGGTCACCATAATTCAACAGAAACCTTTCAAAAACAATATCCAACAGGAAGCTGCTGAATTGGAATTCATATGTAAATTTGACTCAGGGTGAAGCTACAAGTGACGAATTACACTTGAACGGCAAGTGTATTTCTCCCTGTTCACTTGCGCTCCACTCAATTCACTTGCTGTTCAAGTGTTATTCGTCACTTGTAGCTTGGTCCTCAGTCAGACTTGGAATGAATAGAGACAATAAATTGTTATCTCATTATCAGAAGTAACTGATCCCATTATCAGAAGCTACTGATTGCATCTACTCCCACAACCTATATATATATATGACCAGTTTCTTCATACTCTCCATGCATCTGACAAAGAGAACTGTGGTTCTCGAAAGCTTATGCTACAATAAAATTGGTTGGTCTTAAAGGTGCTACTGGACTCTAAGTTCAGTTTGTAATGAGTGTATAATCCTCCTCCTCAAAAAAAAATCACTGTGTCAGGGGAAGCCTGAAATTCAGCAAAGTTATGGATTTGAAGCCATGGGTCAAATCCACATTCACCCATTACCCGCATGTTTATCGGATATCTTCCGTTTGCCTCCAATCCGCAATTTTTTCCTCTTCGTTCACATTCCTGCTTCCAATCCGTCTTTCTCGTGCGTCCCTCCGGTCATACGGCCTCTCGAAAACCGCTTTTTTGGGCGGGATCTTTTTTTCACGCCCATTTTTTTTTTAGGATGGATTCACCCCAAAATGATTTTTCAAACCTCCAGATTTGATTCAGAAACAGCATAATCAATAAACCCAATGCTATGAAGTCAAAAACAGTCTTTTGCAGACTACGGAGCACTTGCAAGTTGAATCAGCCAATAGGAACTCTCGGAACGGCCGGAAAGACAGGAAGGGGGGTGGTTTTTAAAAAAACCCGCGTAAATTGCGCATTGGCCCGTTCACAGCCACCGTGAAACTCCCATTGAAAACCTGTGACCAAATATTCGGGAGAAATGCGAATGAAATGCATCTGTTTAATGAGGTAATGTGACCGGCACTCGGGATTGCGTGGGGAATGTGGGGAACATGCGACTTAGAATAAGTAATGTGGATTTGCCCATGGTGATATTTTTTGGGGAGGGTGAGTCAGCTTCTGATTTCCCATAAAAACAACACTTTGCTGTGTCCTAATAGAAGGGTTTCCAGCCAAGCTGACAACTGGTAGGAGGTTCAAGTGACTAGGACTTTTAAAATCTGTCACTTCAATGGTATGACATCACTTCTGGCATGAACCCAGAAGTGGCTACATCATCTTGAGGAGCTGCTCCAGGATTTTACTGAAACTGTATGTTAAAACCATAGGGGAAGACCTGGCAGGATTACCCAGCAGCAGGCTTATTAGGCAGAAAATTTCCCATAGCTGAGAAATCAGAAGCTGACTCTTAGCTGATCCCTGCAGTCAGCTGTGAGTGAATTACACACACACACTGCCATGTCCCTCATTTTCAGCAACTTGTCAATCCAGTGAAGTTTCTCCAGCAGAAGGTCAGAAGCTGACTCTCAGCTAATGAGAGATTCACCAAGAGTCAGCTTCAGATCCCCTGCTGCAACTAGCCTATTGGTGCTGAATTCTGTAATATATTGGCTGCTTGTATGTTTTCTAGACCCAGTTCAAACTGTTTGCCTTTTCTGTTAAAGCCTTCAACCATTTGGGGCCAGTGAGCACCTTAAGGATTGTATTCCCTGTATCAGCCTGCCTGACAATAAAGATCTTCATTCAAGAAGATCCCATCTTCCTCTTGAAGTGAGTAAGGAAAGGAAAAATCTGGTTGTGGTACCCTGTCTTTGGATCACCCTTCCTTGATCCTTCTTCCCTGGTGCCAGGTGAAGAGCATTTCCTTTCATAGGTATTTTGATGATCAAATGAATGATATATTTTCTCTACTGACTTTTTTAAAAAGTTGCTTACATGTATTTCCTTTTTGACGTAATGTCTTTTCATATGCAGTATCCTTTTCTATATTTTCTGCTGTTTTAAATTTTTTTTCTTGTCTCAGCTCTCCCTATTGTACAATATTTCCCTCTTTTTCCTCTTTTTATTATGAATCATCACTAGAGATGGGCATGGAACAAAAAAATCCCGAACTGCTCGGTTCATGGTTTGTTAATTTCCACAGAACATGAACTTAATGAACTCACCCAATTTCTGAACCAGTTCGAGGTTCAGGGTTTGGGGGGCTCAACGCCACAGCCAGCCACCAAGCCACCAAACTCTCCTCTCTCTCCCACTCTAGAGAAACTGAAACCAGGAATCACATGGCTTCCATGTTTATGGAAAAAGCCAAGAGATTGAACAACACAGGAGCAATCTGGTTGGCAGAAAAACCTGCCTAACATGGATTTGGAAGGAAGAGATTGGTATTACCATGGCTGCTGAAGGCCCATCTCCTCAGTTGCCTTGGAGATTCTAACCCTCTCCCCCCTTTTCCTGGCTGGATAGGCCAGAGTGGGAGCTCTCTAGTTGGCAGGGACAGCTGTCAATCAAGCCTGGAGGCCTCAGATTGAGGGCAAGCTAAAGACTGCCACCATTGCCTTGGCGAGGGAGTATTTGGTGCCAAAAGTGTCCAAACTGGCAATGGAATGGTAAGAAAAGTTCCGAAGTCCCACGGAACATGTGGATCTTTGACTATGAACTGGCTGTTCCATATGGAATTTTGTTCCGTAGTTCATTTTGGGCCCATCTCTAATCATCACTTATTAAGAAGCCACTTCATGAACCAATTCCAGGGTCAGAATTTGCAAGATAGAAATGTCTAAAGCAAATTAAATATTTTTTCCAGTGACTGCTTCTGGTTTTACAGTGCAATCCTAAACAGAATTACATACTTAGAAGTCAATTGTAAGTCAATGGGCTTAGAAGAGAGTGACTCTGCTTAAGATCAGTCTGTTTGTTAGCTCTTTTCTGTAAAAAAAGAAACAACTGACTTGCCAATCTGAAGAGTTCCACGACTCCTTTCAATGACGTCTGTATGTTTTCATTATGACTGAGTAGCTGCTAGAATGTCAGAATGAGGTCCATCTGTCATTCGGTTTTCCTGCTGGAAACCCTCTTTGAAAGCGCTCTGCTGCTGCCATTCCATCTCTTTGTGTAAGCTTGAAGCTTACACAGAGGAACTTGTTGGCTATGTGCTTTCATCTCAGTGCATCATCAAACCTATTAAAAATAAGGAGAGATGTTCTTACTCTGATTTGGGCAGTTGTCACCAAAGAAAGAAAAGAATGGAAGATTACAAAAGGCAGCAAAGAGCCAAAAGACGCCAACATATCCATCACTATCTTGTGTAATCAGAGCTGTAAACAAAAGTGAAGTCTGCAACCTCTCAGCCTTGCAGATGGATTTGGTGGTGGTGATATGAGCAAAACTAAAGTCTAGATATTTCTGAATTTCATTATAAAGATGCGTGATCTTTCTTTCCATTCAGAACAGTTAAACTTTGCGTCTAGTTGTGGTGAGATGCCATTTATTTTTCAGTTTACTCTACTGTGGGGATTTGTTTCTTACATTGCCCCAAAGTCAATATTTTCCTGAGATGTGTTGGGGATCCAAATGTGAGATATGTAAAGCTAGAACATGTATCTTCCCATAGGATTAAAGGGCTTGCAATGCCCTCTGAAGCAGCTGCACCTGTTGTGAGAGGGCAAAATATGTTCTTAGAATAACACACACATCAGTGGCTGAGATAATAAAAGTCCTAACGATGTTTCCAAGGAAGGGGAAAGACAGGTGTAAAGACAATTACTGTAGTGTAGTGCTTAAGTGGTTGGCTGCAAGTCAGCACTCTGGTGGTTTGAATCCCACAATTGCCATGAGCTCAGTAGGCGGCCTTGAGTAAGCCACTCCTCTCAGCCCCAGGTCTGTTGTGGATATAATAACAACACTGACCTTATTCACTCCTCTGAGTGGGGCACTAATCTGTCTAGAAGAGAGTTATATAAGCCAGGCTGTTGTTATTATTATTAATAATAATGTTTTGCTATGTAAATAAGTTTGTGTGGTTTTTTTGTGTTAATGTGGGGTTTAAAATATATGTTTCCTGTGATTAGAAATGCAAGCCTTTCAAGTAAGAAGGAGGGGGTCTGGATGGGTGAGTGAGGTGTGCTATAATTGGATGGTAGCTATACCCTAAGGTGTGGAATGAGGTCCGCTTTGAGGTCTGATTGTGGAGAAAAGCAGTATATAAATGTAATAAATTAATAAATATAGATGAAGATAGGAGGCAGATAAAAAGTATGCTTTTTAGTGGGTTTGAAGGAAAGAAGAATGTAGGGAAAGCTGAGCATATGGTGGCTGCCAAGAGGAGGGAAAGAGGAAATAGGGTGGGGAAGCAGATACACAGAAAAATGAAGTATCCCTACAAGTTCTTGGAGGTTCCCCACCATGCAACTGGGCCTGGCACCAGCCAGCACCACGCAAATGGGCTATAGAGCAGAGACTATTGGGGGATAGGGTAAAGGTGAAGACAGGGGCAAGCAAAGGTGGGTAGGAAGGAGAGAAGGAAACAGAAAAAAAGGAGACACTATGGGGCGGGAAGAGGACATGGTGGGGGAGGGGAAAATGAGATGCCCCTCGCAACACCCTATGAGTCCTCCACTTGCATATAATTTGAAACCACCAGGCTTATGAACCTGTTCTGAAATGAATATGCATATCAATACTCTGTAATCATGCATAAGTATATATAAATCAATTCTACTTCTAGTTAACAAAACACTTATTTCATCTGCAATATAAAAAGGTAAAAAAGGTAAAGGCAGTCCCCTATGCAAGCACTGAGTCATTACTGACCCATGGGGGGACGTCACATCATGACATTTTCTTGGCAGACTTTTTGTTACGGGGTGGTTTGCCATTGCTTTCCCCAGTCATCTACACTTTACTCCTAGAAAACTGGGTACTTATTTTACTGACCCTGGAAGGATGGAAGGCTGAGCCAACCTTGAGCCGGCTACCTGAACCCGACTTCTACCAGGATCGAACTCAGGTCATGAGCAGAGCTTGGCTGCCGTACTGCAGTTTACCACTCCGCGATCCCTTTTTTATCTCACAGCTATCCCTACATGCTGACCATTCTGTCATACTACTATAGATCATTCTGTCTATAACTAAGCCTTCCTATAATACCAGTTACACTGAAGCGATCTAAGGCAAAAGCCTTTTGGAAACACTGAGGAAGTCAGGTTGGCAGCAATATATAGGTTACACAAAGGGACTTGTTCAGTTCCACCAAAGTCTTTCCCAATCAATATTCCATGTGGAAGCACTGGTCTGCTAAGACCTGGCTGACTTGGTTTCAGTTTAACTTCTTGTCCTTCATCCTTCAACTCTAGGTCAACAGTTTTAGTCAGGATATCTGATGGATATCTGATGCTGAGGTGAAGACCTTTATTGGGAGCACTTTGCTCTTAATTTTGAAGCCTGAAAAGTTCTTTCCAGACTTTTCTGTTCTGGAGTGGAGCTGGACAGAACTTGGTCGGATTCACTTGTGGGAGGTTCCTCCTCAGCATTGAAATGAGATTTCCTTTTCAATTAAGCAACTACAAAACACAGGAAAACATGGCACAATAGACAACAGTAGGATACAAAGGCAATTTATTGGCTCTGCAGTATCATAAAGCAGATTTAAAAAAAAATTCTCTGCACTGTGTTATGGTTGGCAATGAAGCACTCTCCTGCTTGGGCACCGGCTCACCACTGCCACTTTGTCAGGCAGTTTCCTACCATTGTGTGTGCCCGCCAACACTCACCCTCTTCAGGGTCCATTGTTGCGTGTGTGTTTTATGCTTGAGAAGAAAATCATTGGATCAATGGGTTTTTGTACTGGGGGGGTGGAATTGTGGCTGATACAGTGAATTTGCAGTTTTTGCTTTGTTAATCATGAATAAAGTTTTGTTTCCCTACCCCCACCCCCACCAAAAAGAACAGTGTCTGTGCATGCAGTCACCCAACACTCACCTTGATAACTTTCCCTAAGCATTCTTTGGGGTCCATGACTGAACCTTGTTGTTGTTGTATGTGCGCTCAATGATTTGGAGGGAGGACTGTGTTCAAAGGAATTTTGGTGTTGTTAAGTTTAAAAACAGCTGACCCATAATCTCACTTCCCCGCCCCTCCTGAAAAGAACAGCGTATACCTGTGCACATGCAGTTAATTCCCATCTTGCATGAGCAGCAAGCCAAAACATATGAAAATGGAGAAAAACAAATGGATTAGATTCAAGTTAGCACCAATCCACCAGAAACAAACCAATAATTGGATGGACTTTCTCCAGAAGCCCCAGCATCCAATACTGAAACGGACATTTCCTCAGTACGCACCCCTAATCATGGCTATGGAAAAAAATCAAGCTGATGGTACTACTTGCAGCAGCTAAATAATAATGAAGGATGAAAGAAGAGAAAATCAGAAGCAGAAGTGAAATGGTACTAGTAGTACTGGGAGTGTGAGAAATACACATGGTAGCAACCAAATGGACACTATGGATACTATGGACTGCCAAAAAGACAAATAAGTGGGTACTAGATCAAATCAAGCCTGAATCCTCCTTAGAAGCTAAAATGATAAAACTAAGTATATCATACTTTGGTTACATCATGAGAAGACAGGATTCTCTGGAAAAGTCAATAATGCTAGGAAAAGTGGAAGGCAGTAGGAAAAGCGGAATATCTAAAATGAGATGGTTTGACTCAATAAAGGAAGCCACATCCTCCAGTTTGCAGGATCTGAGCAATGATAGGATGTTTTGGAGGTCTTTCCTTCATTGGGGATACCATAGGTCAGAGGCGACTTGACAGCACATAACATGCACACACACACAGAGCAATCAACTAAACATTGTACTGCTCAGATGGTTGCGCTTTTATGTTCTGTTGAACCTAACCACTTTGTCTTCAATACAAGGTGATTTTTTGGCAACAAACCTGGTGCAAGACCCACTTGATAAGCAGTCTTGTCAACATGTGCAACATATTTTTCATTGTGCAATGAACTCTATAGGAACACACCTTTCAAGCAGACCCCAAATGAGAGCCCCAACAGCTTGGCTACAGCTCCTGGGGACACTAGTAAACATATAATAATCACAGCATCTTCAAGACAAGGTGACCAAAGAGTGATTCTATTCCCAGTCCAGGGGCAATAACTCAGGAATAGGATCACCCAAGCTAGTGTGGGAGCAGTATTAAAAGAGAACTAATGTGTTTTGTTTGTAATATTTATGAGTAGAGATGGGCACGCATTACGAACTTCAAAAACCCACGAAACTGGCAATTGCGCGATCACGATCCGGCGATTCGTGATTGTCCTCGTCCAACAAACCAGCGTTCGGAAGAAGCCTGGTTCGGTGCGTTCGGCCGCAGTTTGGGAAGGCAGACAGTCAGGCGCCAGCAATCAATTCCCCTGGAAACGGAGCCGGGGGAATGCCTGAACTCTGTCTGCGCTCCTTCTGTCGCCCTGGAAACCTGAATGGAAGCCCAGCTTACCTTGATCGGCAGGTCTTCCTTCCAACCATGGAACTGCAAAGCGGTTACAAGTTGGGAGAAGACACCCAGGGGAGGGAGGGGGAAGGGGGTGTTCTGTAGCCATGGGCTCTCCAATCTCATCCCTGCAAACCCTGATAGGCAGCTCCGATGGCCAAACACAGACCTCCTGCATTGCTCAATGGGACCTGTGCTTATAAATAGCCGTGGGCTCCCAGGCTGGGTTTCACTTTCAGCAAGCAGTGGAGTGGGACAGAGCTCTTGCTTGCTACTTGCTAGCCTTTGGGGAGAGAGACAGAGAGTTTAATTGGAGCTTGGATCCCTATTGCAATCTTGACCAAACTTGGGTAATGGCTGGAGGAGAGCTTGTTAAACACTCCCCGGGAATATGGGCTCTCTAATTCCAACGAGGGCCATTCTGATGCCCACGAACCTCGAACCAGTTTGGCAACGGGAAATGTTCATTGCGGTTCGCAACCTCAGGATCATCGTCGGCACCGAACCACAAACCACAGAGTCATTAAACTTTTTGGGTTTGTGCCCATGTCTATTTATGAGTCGTCTCTCTATCAAGAATTTAAAGGAACAACAGATAAGCTTCTGCCAAACAATAGGAGGTAAGCCAAAGAAGGCTGAAGGTATGCAGGACACACATTATGCCTCTTGCAGCAGCTTCACGGGCTCCCAGTAGAATTCCAGATCCGGTTCAAGGTGCTGGTTTTGCCCTAAACGGACAGGGACCAGCATACATAAGGGACCATCTCTCCCTGTATGTGCTCCAGAGAGCACTTTGTTCAACCGGAAAAAATCTACTGGTCGTCCCTGGCCCCAACCTGGTGGAACTCTCTGTCTGAGGACACTCAGGCCTGCCAGGATCTTGTAGCATTTAGGCGGGCCTGTAAGACAGAGATGTTCCACCAGGCATATGGTTGAGGCTAATTTTAGTCCATCGTTGCCGAGCCTTCCATCGGTCTCCCTCTATGAGGGGTTATGGAGAGTCCATTGCTGGCTGTCTCATAAAGGGGTACAGTATTCTATCTGTCTGCTACTACCCCCTTTTTTGTATGTTGACGGGCAAGAGTGCAGGATTGCCCATCTTGGGATGGTTTTATTACTTGCTGTTTTTATGCTGTGATTATGGATGTTATGTTGTATTTTAACCAATGTTGTACCTCGCCCTGAGCCCGCTTGTGGGGAGGGCAGGTTAAAAATATGACTGACTGACTGACTGACTGACTGACTGACTGGCTGACTGACTGACTGACAGACAAATAAACAAACAAACAAACAGTAACAGAAATTGAACATTTGAAACAGAACTAGTTTGAAACTTAAGGAAAGGACACTGTAGCCACATCTGTGAGCTGAGGAAACACTGGTATACTAAGGTTGCCAAATAGTAGCTTTATGCATCCATCTTGTGATAATGCAATGCAGTTAATTCATGAGCATGTGATAAAGCTTCAAGATTGCTATTTAAATTTTTGTCCAGATGATTCACAATTCGTACCTGTATCACTATCACTATTTCTGGTTATTTCTGTTTGCAAGTTTACTGTGATCAACCAAGTAGACCACATTTTTCCTAGGAGAGACTCTGGGGATTCATTTCACAGGTCTCTCCTGTATCTACAAGTGCTTTACTCAGAAAGTTGCTGATAACTCGAAACCCATATGTACTTAACCAGTTGACAGTGTTCAGTTCGGAGTACGTTATAATGAAGGCCACAGTTTTTCTTTGTGCCACCTGAACTGGCTTCTCTATTTTGCCTTTAAAACAGCTTTGTTCTTGTCCTTTCCCAGCAGCAATGTTCAGCAGCAACATTGAATAAAAGGCAGGGGAGAATGGGAGCAAACTGAAAGAAAAAGGAAGGGATAGCCTCTGTGGGTACAAATGGGACACTAATAAGTGATTTATTTTTCATGGATCTTCTTCTGCAAAGTGTTTTCCATTAGTTATATGGATTTTAAAGTGTAAAGTAGCCAGGCTAGCTGTAAATCTGAAGCCTTAATCATTCTTATAAAGTTCTGTCAGCAAGATCAAATGGTTTTATAGGCCTGTGTCAAATTAAGGGCTGATTTCATCTAGCATCACTAGACACATCAGGTCAGTGGATTATGCTATACTTTTTATTATTCTCAGCATAATGATAAAAATATCTGTTACTCATAGCAGGGATGATCAAATGGGATGTTTCTTTTGCTAACTAGAATGACTATTACGCCCTTTGCAGAAGGCCAATTTTTTTGCAAACATATATCCACTGGGGGTAGTTGTCATTTTTTTGTATATGACTGTGCCAAAATTGAGGCTGTGATGAGGACATTTCCAGGTATCATGAGAATAATCCACCCAGTTGGGTACTGGATTTGGAAGTTCATGAAATATGATTAGATTCATCCATGGGGCAAGCATTTTGATGTTAATCTTTGAGTTATCTGAGTATAATTTGATGCAAACGAAAGGACTTTTTTAAACAAAGTGGAAGAAAATCTGAACAAATTGTGGTGATTTTATCATTGATGCTGGATTGTGCTCCAGTATTCCAGATTTCATTCATGATAGACATTATGAGAATGGACCTTTTTCTGCTTTCATTCTTAAACAAAGCAAACAGCAGCCCTAGTTCTAAATTGCTCTCCACTCTTCTCCAGCTCCCAGCAAAAGCTTGCAGCAGAGAACAGAGCAGAGCTCAATGGCTTCTCCAGCATCCTTCTGACTGGCTGTTCCATGCAAGGCAGCAAATGGCTCATCAGGAGCCAATAGTGCTCTTGTGCTTTATTTCAGATTGAGTCTGTCACAAAGTCATTACCTCAGCCCTATACATTGTCTCATATTTTTGTAGCTGTTTCTTGTTAACTTCATTAGTAAAAGTTATGTAAAAAAGGAACATCCACACACTGTTATTATTGCTGAATCCCCAGTGTGGCAGAAAAGCGGGGTATAAATGTTTAAATAAATATATACAAACTTAATTATAGTTGAATCCTACCTCCAGAGTTATACTTTGCCTTACATTTCAAGAGGGTAAACAGTAAAGTTCAGCTTCTCTGTGGAACCTTGCAGTATTTTTTGTAATGTTGGTGCTTTATTGAGTTTTTCTATTGTTCTATGCTTTTATATTTTTGTGTATAGAATATAAGTATAATAAAGATTGATGACTGAATGATTGATTGATAGATGATAAGTACACGTATTTTTGTATCATATTGATTGCATTGGTTAATTCTTCTATTTTGCTCGTAGTCTATTTTTTTAGACCCCTTTCTAGACATGGGCACTAATGCGGAAAAAAACGAACACACTGTTTATGGCTCATTGCCGTCCATGAACAATGAAAAGCGAACATTGACAAACATGATGCTATGACAAACGTATTCATTGTTCATGGGGGCCTGCATCCCCACCCCACCCCCACCCCCAATTAGCCCATCCACCCCTCTAATCCACTTACCTGGCCCTTTAAAGATCCCTTTAAACTATCAGCTGGCAGGCAATTGGCAGCTGGGAGGGGGATTCTCCCCTGCTGCCTGCTAGCTGTTAGTTTAAAGGGCCCTATCCTGCCACTTGCAAGTGGCAGGGCCCTTTAAACAACCCCAGCTTCCAGCCCTCCTGCCCCACCCCAGCGCTACCGGACTTCTTCTGCCCAGTGCGAGCAGTGCGGGGAGATTCTCCCCTTCCTGCTTGCACCTGGCAGACCCGGCACCCCGGGGCTGCTTCTGCCCGGTGCGAGTGGGGCAGGGAGATTCTCCCTATCCCACTCGCACCCGGCAGGGCCAGCGCCCGGGGCCGCATCTGCCCCATGCGAGTGGGCCAGGGAGATTCTCCCTGGCCCGCTCACACCCAGCAGCACCGACGCCCTGGGGCCACTCCTGCCCCATGCGGCAGGGCCAGCGCCCCTGGGCTGCTCCTGCCCCATGCGAACGGGCAAGGGAGATTCTCCCTGACCCTCTTGCACCGGGCAGAAGAAGCCATGCGGTGCTGGCTCTCTCGGCGCTAAGAGGGGTGGGGAGATTCTCCCCATCCCTCTCGCACCAGGAGAGGGGGAGCTGGCACTCAGCCACTTGTAGGGGAAGCCCCCAATGAGCAGCTGATTCAGCGGTTTAAATGCCCCTTTCTGTGCCGCTGAGCAGTGGCACAGCAATGGACATTTAAACTCCTTTTTGATTCCGGGTTTCCAGGGCAACAGCAGGAGTTCAGACAATCCCTGCCTGAGTTGCCATGGGAATTGATTGCAGGTGCCAGACTGTCTGGCTTGATGAACAGCAATGAACAGCAATGAACAAGGCTTCCAACGACCACCTGTTCATTTGGAATATGGCCTCATGAACAGCCTGTTCATGAACAGCCAAACAGGCTGTTCGTGGGCTTTTTTGCATTCATAATGCTGTTTGTGCCCATGTCTACCCCTTTCCCTCTTCTTCCTTTTTTTTTTTTTTTGCTACAGTTCTACAGATCAACATTTATCCATGTCCACTAAATAGGGGACTATACCCTATTGTCCCTACATGCTCACAATGATGGGAAATGGATTTCTGGTATCCCTTTTAGTTTTCACCTCAGCTCTTACTGAAATATCACTGTGAGATTATCACAGGCTAAAAGACAGTGGTAGATGTTTGACAATTACGGCCACAGTGACTCTTGTACTGATTTGTCATGCTCTTCACTATGTCTGCTCATGATCTTCAGAACTCACTGTCAGGAGATACCTAGCAGTAGGATGCTGCTGGAAGGAGTCCAGCACATTTGAAATGTGAGAGTACCCAGATTTACTGATACATTGTGTGTTCTTTGACCATGCACATTTACTATAACTAGAATAGGTTTTACATGGAAGTATTACATATGCCCACTGAATGATTGACTTGGCATTGAGCCTTTGAAAGTCATCTTATGCATATGTTGTAAATTTCATGTAGCATTGATAATAAATATTCAAACTCTGGCTTTATTTGCTGTTGCTGAGTGTAAGGGAATGCAAAGCAGATCTTGGTTATATATATTTTTATGGAAACATTCGTCAGAGACATATTTGATGTAAATATATTATGAAGGTACTGTTTCGTACACAGTTATTTTTCTGGCCAGAAGTGCTTTTGAAAGAAAGCAATAAACTTTGTGTGTCAGCGTGGATCCTCTAAGGACTTAAGGTAATGTAACATTAAGGACTAGGCAAACCTAAGTGGTGTGATGTATCTGATTACTCTATAACACTTTATTCAAGACTCAAGAAAGGGAACCTACCATCAACTAATAAAGTCCATAAAGATGAACATAGCTCTTTCTTAAAATGACTGCAGGGAAACTCGATACCTACAATGCAATTAAATATGAAATAGATCACAGATATACTGGGCAGTGAGCATCTGGATTATTTTAGCAATTAGAGAACAGAAGCATAGCATATGACTTCTTCAGGAAGCTAAAGGGCAAAACTGGCTGCATGTACCTTGTAAATTTGATCGCCATTTTTTAAAAATTAAAAATCTGTGAAGAAATGAAGGTCTTTTAAATTTTAAATGTTGGGGGGAACCATTAGAGATGCAAAAACCTTTACATTTTTGGTTCTTCTAGGGTTTACTTATACTCAAGGAGGCCAGATTCCTCCCACCTGAATTCTTTGTGAGAGTGCTTTGTGCCATCAAGTTGCTTTGGGTTTATGGTGATGTTATAGATTAATGCCCTCCAAAATATCCTTGCTCAGATCATACAACCTAGAAGACATGGCCTCCTTTACAGAGTCAATCCATCTCCTTTTGGGTGTTTCTTTTTTCCTTCTACCTTCTGTCTTTCCTAGCATTATTGTCTTTTCTAGTGGGTCTTTTCTTCTCATGATGTGACCAAAGAATGATAGCCTCAATTTCATCCTTGTAGTTTCTAGGAAGAATTCAGACTTTTTGTTCTAGAACTCATTGTCTGTTTAGCTGTCCATGATATCTGTAAAACTTACATCCAACACCACATTTCAAATGAATCAATTTTCTTCCTGTCAGCTTTTTTCACTGTCCAACTTTCACATCCATTCATAGTAAGGGAGAAAACCATAGTATGAATTTTCTTGAACTCAGTCCCTAGAGACACTTCTGTATCCTTATGTATCCTTAAAGACCTTTTCAAGTTCCTTTGTAGCCACCCTTCCAAGTCTCAATCTCCTTTTGATTTCTTGATTGGACTTTTCCTTTTGGGTGATACTTGAACCAAGGTATAAAAAATCTTTAACAATTTCAGTTTCTTCTTTGTCAACATTAAAATTGTGTAATTCCCTTGGAGTCATTACTTTGGTCTTTTTGATGTTAATATCAACAACTGTGCATATATACTGCTCTTCTAGACAGATTAGTGACCCACTCAGAGTGGTGAACAAAGACAGTGTTATTATTATCCCCACAATACAATCGGGGCTGAGAGTATTGGCTTACCCAAGGCCATTCAAACCAGCAAACTGCTGATAAGCAGCCCAACCACTTAACCATTATATTCAGCTGTAATATTGCTTTAGCACTTTCTCATTTAACCTTCATCAGTATTCGTTTCAAGTGTTCACTATTTTCTGCCACGAATGTGTTGTCACCTGCATATCTCAGATTATTAATATTCCTTCCACCAATTTTCACTCCACCTTTATCTAAATTTATTTCAGCTTGCTTTATGATGTTATGCCTACAGGTTGAACAGATAGGGAGAAACCATTCCATTTTCCAATATTCTGTCCTAACAGTAGCCGCTTGTCCAGAGTACAGGTTGCTCATCAATACCATCAGATGTTGTGGCACATCCATTTCTTTTAACACTATCCATAGCTCTCCATGTTCCACACAATCAAAAGCTTTGCTGTAATCTATAAAGCAAAATCTGATTTTCTTCAGAAATTATCTGGTGTGCTTCATTAACTACCATAAGTTTGCAATATGATCTCTAGTGCCCCTTTCTTGAATCCAGCTTGAACATCTGGCATTATTTGTTCTATATATAGTGAGAATCTTTGTTGTAGAATCTTGAGCATCACTTTGTTCATGTGGGTAATTAATACAATGGTCCAATAGTCGCTGCCATCTTTGGCATCTCCTTTTCTCAGAACTGGAATATAAATTGAGCATTTCCAGTCTGTGGACCACTGTTTTGTTTTCCATATTTATTGACATATTCTTGTTAAGATTTTGATGGATTCCATTTCCATAGCTTGAAATAGCTTTATTGATATGTCATCTACTCCAGATGATTTGTTTCTCCAAATTGACTGTAGCTTTCACTTCACTTCCTGTCAACCTTTCATCTGTTCTGTATAGTTCTTCAGTGTATTGTTTCCATCTTTTCTTTATTTTGTCCTGATCAGATACTATATTTCTCTGTTGATCTTCCAGCATTTCTAGCTGCAGTTGGAATTTTCCTTTCATTTCCTGGATCTTGTGGATTGATTGTTCTTCCTTTTTTGTTGTTCTCTATTTCTTTGTACTGGTTATTATAATAGTTCTCTTTGTCTCTACGTACAAGTTGCTAAAAATTAGCATTTAGAATTCTATTTTCTGCCACCTTTTACTTTTTCTTCTTTCTTTCTTACTTTTTCTCTCTTATTTTTCTTATCTTTAGCAATTTTAAAAGTCATCAGTCATCCATTGAGGTTTTGGTTTATGATCAATTTCTTCTTGGACACTTGCATAAATGTTTTCTATTTCTTCTGCTTCAGCATTTGTAGTCGATAATAATGTTGATAGGCTTTCTGTGAAATGGCCTCCCTGGTTTGGCCCTCTGTTCTCCTGCCCCATGCTCCTTAGATGTTTTAAGAGGCTGTTTTGCTTGCCTTATCAGGAGGCTTCAGCTGCTGCTAGCCTCCTGTAGCCTGTTCCCAGGTGTAGTCTACTGCCTGAGCCCATGCCAAGCCTGCAAAGCTCTGAAGCTGTTGCTGGGGCATCTCTTGGTGTGGCTTTGCCCTTGCTTCTTTCCCCACGGTCCCGGTTGATCTACCTGCCTCCACAGTGCCTGGGTGAGGCTGCTGGGGACTCCTCTGGAGCAGGTGAGTGCCACCCCTGGACATTTCCATTTCTTGTTTTATGATTTTAAGTTTACTTGAATTCATACTTCTCCCACTCTATGTTCCTATAATGTATGTGACACAGCTTTGGACTTTCCTTTTACTTGTATTCACATCAGCAACTGTATGTCCTTTCAGCTTTAATCAACTCATGTTGTTAAGAATAGCACTATTCATATTTGTCCTCTGCTCTTCCCAAATAATCAATTGAGTGCCTTCTGATTGGGGATCTTGTCTTTCAGCACTATATCTTCTTTTGTTTTGAGTTGTTTCATCATAGGGTTTTCAAAGTATGAGATAATCAGTAGAGGCAATTACCATTGCCTTCTTCTGTGCAGTACTAAGCAGTTAGCTGAAATGCCACTGCCATTGTCTGTGAAAGGTCTTCTACCAGTGTCACCTTCCACTACTGCTGCTTCCCAGTAACTAGCCTTTAAGAATTTTTCCACCTCATCACCATTGGAACTGTCAATTCTCTTCTGCTGATATGACTGCTGATTCCTGAAGGGGATTGATACATCTTAGTCTGGTGTCTCAGCACTGACCATTCTGCCCTTAAGTGATTCTGCTTGGAGTTTGGACTCTGGACCAAGTCTAAACTCCTGAGAGTATTGCTCTCAGCATCACTGATGTACTCATACCCCTTTACCATATTAAGGTATGCAGGGGCTGAGTCCAAGCAAATCTGTTCTTCTGAATTTAACAGTGCAATACTAAAAACACTTTCCTGGGAGTAAGCCCCTTTGAATGAAGTTTCTTAGGATTCCTCCTTTTGTTATTTTTTACCCATAAACATATTGGCCATACTACAGAGGTACATTTGAGCTAGGGTTGTAGTAATCTTGAGAAAAACAGTCTGAGGTGCTAGAAAAGTTTGCTAGCATATTAACTGAAAGAACCTGAGAGGAGACTTTTGTATTGATTCTGGATTTAACAACTAAACAAAAAAGTGGGATAATATGATTGTTTCTTGGAATCAAATGAGTAATATTCACAATATCCTCCTTTTCTATATACAATAACAAGCAAGTAATGCAAGCCACAATAGAAGAAGGGATACTATAGGTTTTCCTTATCATTTTTGCTTTCTTGTGCTTGATACATTTAAACACTGTTCACATGCATGGAGAATTTGATCCCTTCTGAATTTCTGAATATCAACAAAGAATTCCAGGGAGAGAAAGCTGCTGTAACCAGTTTTAGCCTAGAGTGTCATTTTATAGTTTTGTAATAAACCGTTAGCAAAACAATGTTCATAAGGACTGTAATCAAAGGCACTTGACAATAGTTGTGTTTTTGGACTCTCTCCCCTCCAATAAATCACTGGATAATTACTGTTTCCTGGGGCTATTTGCAATGGCTTTACTAAGTTATTCTTGTACCTTTGCAATAGAAAAAGGAGAAGAAAGAAGAAATTCTTTGGGCTAGCAGGATTTTCATAATCCAGGCTATGATTTTGTACCTGCATACATTGGCTTATATAATGTGGCTGTTGGTTGGTTGTTGTTGGAATTACTTCATATTAGATACAATCCTGTTATGGTTAAGGACATATGAGCATTTATTTAATGATCACGATTCATGAACAATGTTTATTTTCTAACTTTAGGAATATGAGATGAGGATAGGTTTTTCAATGCATAGAGATTAGTTCAGATGACATACTAACTTTGTCTTGAATTATAATGCACTAATTAATGGCTACTGCTCTGACCCTGGAAAGATCCCTGGAGAATCTGCAATATTTTCTCATGTTACTAAATTGTGAGTGATGATGGTGAATATAAAATTATCCAGGTAGCTTATTTCTTCAGTAACACACAGAACATGAAAAGAGGGGGATATAGTAACCAACTTACTGTTTTTATCTCTAAACAACAACAAAAACCCCATGCACTTGTGTTTTCATAAGACCCCATAGTCAAAAGACTACTAAGGGAGGTCTTGTATTTCATGCTTGGTGAAATACAGCAGTCATAGCATATCATTATGTGTGAATAATAAAATATAAAGTGATGCATAAAATGACAAATGCAGAATCCTTGTCTATATCTCAGTTTTATCACTGTGCATTGATATATTACTTTGTCCATTTCTATGTAAAGTTAAATACACTGGTAACAATGGGTTTAGGCACACCTAACTCCACAGTATGTCTCATGATGGGGATTGAGGGATGTGAGCAGCAGCTTTGATGTGGCATGCCTTGCCTCACCACTATACTATACCACCACACTACCTCGCTGCAATGGTGATGAGGGTGGGCAACAGCTTCTTGCCATGCCTCACTAGGTAGCCACTTCGCATGGTGTATGTGTGGGGGGTTTGCTGCCTTGGGTACTAGAAATCCTTGGGCCCTGATGGACCACAGTTGTCTACGCCCAGTTTATATTCAGGTTGGAAAGCTGCTGTAACCAGTTTTAGCCTGAAGTGCCATTTTATAGTTTTGTAATAAACAGTTAGCAAAATATTTTTGTCTAGAGATGGTTTTTTAATTAGCAGGCAGATAACCACCTGTTTGAGCAGCCAGGAGAAGTTACCCTGAGTTAGCGATTGATTTACAATATGCCTTAGTGGTTCACTTATGTGGGGCCATAGACTTCACCTTTATGTTGCCATACAGAATATCTATTGCTTTAAGTATGTTCTCCTATGTCCTTCCTGTTGATTTAAGTATGACCCTACTAGGTAGTTCTATGTTGTCTAATATCAGTCCTAGAATTGCTTATGCTCTGTTTCAGCATTTCTTCAGCTCTGTATTGGATTTTTGCTAATGTTATGTCTTTGTAAACTTGCATTTATTTATCCTCTGGCATTGTTTATTGAAATGTCCTTCCTTGATATTAACTGTGCTAAGCTCACTCTATGTAATCTATGTTGAGTCTAGGTGAGAAAGGCGGACTATAAATGACATAAATAAAAAAAAAATGAAAAAAACACCATGGGATCCAAATAGTTTGGGGTCTAAGCTGAAATCTCCCAGTGAAACCCTAGACACAGTTCAATCTTGGATGGAAGACTGGCATCAACTGGGAATTATTGTAAATGCCCAAACATTGTGGAATTCACCTCTCTTGTCTCCTGGAGGAAGGTCAAGATGATGATCTTCTTCCAGGGATACAAAACCATGTAGTAAGATCTATATCCAGTTTATTTTTTAAAAAAACTGGAATTTTATGCTGTTTATCTTTTATGCCATTGCTTTCAATTTTATGGAGATGTTACAGTTGTTTATTGTGTTTTATTGTTGCTGTTTTCAACTAATTTGCTGTTTTTTTCTGAACAGCAGAATTTTTGTATGAAAAAAATTAAATAGTGTTTCATCTCATGTATCCCCAAGAACTGCTCTGAATAGCCCAACACATACACTCTGTTTTCTACATTTAGTACAACTATGCTGGACATAGTACAAGTTCCAAATTCAAATTGTAAGTTCTAAGCAATAATGTTAGCTGTCATTGCAGGGGATAGACATTTCATATAGACATGGTCAGGAAAAAATGCAAGTGTTTGTAGCTACAAAGCAATGTATGGAAAGTAAAGGTAGGTATTTTCCCAACTGTATCAATAAACAAAGGGTTAAATGGGTTTTGAGACAGAAATGTATCATATATAAAAATAAAGCTTAATCACTGCTGATTAAAAGTGATTTTCTAAGGAAAAGGAAAGCTATTCCATTTCAGTAGTCACCTGCCCCCTTATGACAATATTTTAAAGATCTTTAACTTGGTCTGCTTTAAGAACCATTGCTTTAAGTATATCACCTGTTTGGAATTTTTCACGGAGCTTGAATTTATTACAAAACATCCCCAGTCAGGCAGAACTGTGCAAATTAGATTGGATTTACATTACAAAATAGTTACCAAGCACAGGCATCTAGGAAATGCCTGGAGGGGGAAAATCTGCAGAAAATGGGTAAATAACCAAGCCTTGGTCAAGGTAAACAACATTAAAAGATAGGTTTGACTAAGAAAGCAATCAAATTCTCTGGTAGGTTGGCCTGAGGCATCTGGCTGGCACTCTTAGAAATGAGATATTGTATGAGAAGGGCCCTTAATCTGATCTAGCAGAGCTCCTCTTAAGTTTAAATTCCCAGTTCATTTGTTAAGGGGGATACCTAAATGAGACATAAGAATGGCTTGAATTTCAGAGGAAATATACTGATGTTGGAACACAATAAGAATGAGGCTGTGAAGTTATTATAAGATAAAGTGTTCAGTCCCAGTGGTTTGACCCTACATTATGATCCCCACCCCCTTCCCCATCTGTAAAGGAAAATGAGAATTGTAGTTCAATATCCCCTCACATCAGAGGGATTCCTTCTATTAACTTCTATGGAATTGAATCCAGCCATGACCAAATAATATACAATTGACTAACTTCAATTTCCAGAAATAGCTGAATCCCCTCTGATTTATTGCCATTCTGTTATCAAAATATGGTTCCTACTTCTGTAACAGAGAGGTATGTATATTAGGATCTGTAAATATGCAATTGCTTCCATATGCTCTTAAGATTAGATCTACTTTTGGAACTCATTACAGCCCAACATAATCTTGTGAAAGTCATAATGTAAACTGAAATCTTATTGCAATATATTAACAACTGGAAAAGAATCCAAGATTTCCCTTTGTAGAAGCAGAAATGTTAAAATGACCTTCTTCACAGATACTAGTAACCAGATAACTAGCTAGCTAACCACCAAATCAAATAATTTGTCAATATCTTTTCTTTATCAAACTGCTGGGAGGACCGCCAAACCCTGTCCCTGTCAGGTTCAGAATGCTTCCCTATGTATTGTAACCAAAGAGACTCCATTTTAATTCTCTTAGTGTTCTGAGTGCTTTCTTCACAGGTGCCAAGATGTTCCCTAGCAGCTATCTCTCTCAAGAGGAATGTTTTGACTACAGCTTTTCCAGTCCTGGGAAACTTTCACTTTCTCAGCTTCAAAGGGATTGTTTTGAGAACTATGGGGGGAGGCTGGGCCTACTGAGTCTTAATACTTTGTACTGTATTCTTTGCCTTTCATTCGTAACAATACACGAATGGGGGGAGGCTGGGCCTACTGAGTCTTAATACTTTGTACTGTATTCTTTGCCTTTCATTCGTAACAATACAAGTGTACCACCCAGATATTGCATCTGGGCCAGTGGACTATAATGGTTGCTTCTTTCAGTAAATCTTTTGAAAACAACGAACTCTTGTCTGATTGCAGAAGGTAGTCTGGATACAACTATTATTTAGCCACAGTTCTGACAGTCCCAGCTGTGGCAGTAATCTAGATCAGATTGCTGCATGGTGCAAGGTAATGAACAAAGTGCTAGAGGAACTGGTAGAGAGAATCTAGTCAGAATAACTAAATATCTGAAATTATTAAGAAATATCTGAAACATTTTCCACAGACCAAGAGGGATGGGAAGCAGGGAAGTGAGTGTCCTGTGATAGGTGTTGCCATGTTATTTTTGCCATGTTATTTTGGGGAGGGGGGAACTGAGGTCATAAACAGCCAAAATTAGGTTTGGTATCTACCTGAACTTACAGAATTCTGAAGAAGGCACATTCAGTAGGAAGAAGCAATTTCACATTGGTCCCTTCCAACTGAAAGGAAGGCTTTGCTATTTTATAATCCCCTGGTTGTCCCCTGACTATTGCCGTTGATTGTTGTGGGGATAATAATAAAATATTTTGTAAACCACTCTGAGTGGGTGTTAAGTTGTTCTGAGGGGTGGTATATAAACTGAATGTTGTTGTTGTTGTTAAATGTTGTGATGTTCCCCTACTGTAAAAAAATCAAGTAGAATTTACTGTTTTAGTGGCCATTTCCATGTGCTGTTAAAGTGACGGGCTACTTACTGAATGCTGGTGTTTTTTTCACAGATTCCAGATGCACGAAGCTGAAGTTGGTTCCCAGTTCCCAGTTCCTTATTCACAGTTCCTTATTCCTTATTCGTTATTCGCAAAGCCAATGAAAAATATTGTGGGAAAACTTAAAAGGTATAACTCCAAAATGAAGTTTGCAGGGGCACATATTATACACCTCGATATTCAGAAGACTCAGCACTCTAAGTGGACCTATACTGGGTCATCCTACAAAACCAAGATCTTGAGTAAACAGCTTCAAAATAGGATGCCCCCAGAACATTAAGAAGAAAGGGGAGGCAGCTGCAGCAGAAAAATACTTTGGATCACCCCAAATCACAAAGATCTGAACTCTGAAACCCAAAACAATCTTTGGATCACCCCAAATCACACACCCCTGAACTCCAGAGACTGTCCCCTACAAGAGGACATGTGCTGGTGCTGATCCAGTCTCTGGTTCTGGACCTAAGGCCTCGAATGTGGCCTGCTTCCAAGCACCCTGTATTAGACACGGCTTTGAATAAGGAAGTGGTGAAAATATAAGCCCTCTGAAACACAAAACAATCTTTGGATCACCCCAAATCACACACCCATGAACTCCAGAGACTGTCCCCTACAAGAGGACATGTGCTGGTGCTGATCCAGTCTCTGGTTCTGGACCTAAGGCCTTGAATGTGGCCTGCTTCCAAGCACCCTGTATTAGACACGGCTTTGAATAAGGAAGTGGTGAAAATATAAGACCTCTGAAAACCAAAACAATCTTTGGATCACCCCAAATCACACACCCCTGAACTCCAGAGACTGTCCCCTACAAGAGGACATGTGCTGGTACTCATCCAGTCTCTGGTTCTGGACCTAAGGCCTCGAATGTGGCGTGCTTCCAAGCACCCTGTATTAGACACGGCTTTGAATACGGAAGTGGTGAAAATATAAGCACTCTGAAACCCCAAATAATCTTTGGATCACCCCAAATCACACACCCCTGAACTCCAGAGACTGTCCCCTACAAGAGGACATGTGCTGGTGCTGATCCAGTCTCTGGTTCTGGATCTAAGGCCTCGAATGTGGCCAGGCTCCAAGCACCCTGTATTAGATTTGGCTTTGAATAAGGAAGTGGTGAAAATATAAGCCCTCTGAAACCCAAAACAATCTTTGGATCACCCCAAATCACACACCCCTGAACTCCAGAGACTGTCCCCTACAAGAGGACATGTGCTGGTGCTGATCCAGTCTCTGGTTCTGGACCTAAGGCCTCGAATGTGGCCAGGCTCCAAGCACCCTGTATTAGAATTGGCTTTGAATAAGGAAGTGGTGAAAATATAAGCCCTCTGAAACACAAAACAATCTTTGGATCACTCCAGATCACACACCTCTGAACTCCAGAGACTGTTCCCTACAAGTCTGTTTGTCCTTTGTCTTGGATTATTTGTATTGGATTAACTAGTCTTGCAGTGGTATTGTAGATTTCCAAGTCTGGGTAGTTAAATCCCCCCCTGTGTTCTTTTCCTCAATGTTTTGAAAGCTATCCTTGGAGTCTAACGTTGCCAAAGAAATTGATTAAGGACTGATTGCCATTGCTTTAGCAGCCTTCTGGGTATATAAATGGGAAGCGGTCTAAACAAAAATAGCAATTTAGGCAAGATAAATGACTTTATCAGGTTGTATCGTTCAAACCAACTAAGGTTTTGCTTTTCCCAAGTATTTATGTCTCTTTTAATTTTTTTTAATTTTACTTATATGGTTATACTGTATTAACAGGTTCAGATTTACTGTAATTTTTACTCCAAGATATGTTAAATATGGATGAGCCCATTGATATTTATGGTATTGCCCAATTAGCACTCTTTGCGTTTCTGTCAAATTGATTGGGAGAATGTTAGATTTGATTTGATTTACTACTAAACCTGATATTTTTTAAAATTTAAATAGTTCAACATCCAGATGTTTTAAAGAGCTAATTGGTTGTGTAATATACAATAAGAAATCGTCTGCAAATAAGCTTATCTTATGGGTTTCTTGGTTAATTTGTATACCTTTAATATACTTGTTTCTTCAAATTGCATCTGCGAGGGGTTCCATTGCTATAACAAAAAGTACTGGTGACAGTGGGCAGCCCTGCTGCGTACCTCTGTACAGTTTAATTGAGTCTGAGACAACACCATTTGTTTTAATTTTAGCTGTGGGTTTAGCGTATATAGCTTTAATGATTTGAAGAAAATTGTGCCCAAAATTCATGTGTTTTAAGAGTTCTAAGAGGTATGAGATCTCAAGCGAATCAAACGCTTTCTCTATGTCAAGACAAAGTAGTAGTGAGTTTAGGTGATTTTGTTTACAGTATGATACTATATTTAAAGTTTTGAAAACATTATCAGTTAGGTCCCTTTGAGGGATAAAACCAGCTTGCTGATATTGAATATATTCCCCAGTAAAGGTATTGAGGCGTCTAGCCAATATGCCTGTAAATATTTTATAATCAGTGTTTAGCAACGAAATAGGGCGATAAGAACTAGGATTGGATTTGTCTTTGTTTTGTTTAGGGATTAGTGAGATTGTTGCTTGATACCAAGATAAAGGCAAAATGCCAGAAGATATAGGGTGAACTAAGGAATTAGCAAATTTTTTGTAAAATTCTGGCGAAAAGCCATCAGGCCCAGATGCCTTATTGTTATTTAGATATTTTATTGAGTCTAATACTTCCTGTCCTGTTATTGGTTTTTCCATTATTGCCTGATGCATGTTATTAATTTTCTTAAGGCCTTCATGATTCTGTAAATATTGTTTAATATCATCTAGATTGGGGTTAGTAGTTGCATATAATTTGGAGTAGAAGTCTTTAAATGTCTTTGCTATATCTAGAGCTTTAATATGAACTTGGTCTTTGTTGTCTCTTATTATTTTAATATCTTTGGATGCTTTTTTTTCTTTTATTTTCCATGCTAAGTGTCTTAGGTTTCTAGGGGATTTAATCCAAAATTTCTGTTTCATGAACAGGAGATTTCTATATACTTATTAATTTCTAAAGTCTCTAGTAGTTTGCGCTCATTTAATAGCTGTCTATATATTTTCTTGTTTCCTGTTTCTTTATGTTGCTTCTCTAATTGTTGTATTCTGATTAGTATATCTTGCCTTTGAGCGTTTTTGTTTTTATTTATATGGGCTGATAAGGCAATTATTTGCCCTTGTAGTACCGCTTTTAATGCGTCCCATATCACATTTGGTGTTGTGTCTGAATTTTGGTTGTCTGTCAAGTATTGACTTATATGTTGATTAATTTGATTAACTGCACTGAGATTGAAAATTAAATTTTTGTCAAAAGCCCAGTGTCTCGATTTCTTTGTCGCCTCATTGGTGGAGATCATGCATTCTACCCATGCATGGTCAGAATAGTTGATCAATCCAATTTCAGCATTCAGTGTCTTTTCTACGAGATCTGATGAAAGCAAAACATAATCTATTCTGGTGTATACTTTATGTCTCATCAAATAGTATGTATAGTCCCTTTCTGTGTCATGTAAGACCCTCCAAATATCAGTCAGTTGGAATTTCTTTAATAATGTTGGCAAAGGGGTGCCATCTCTATTATTTTTGGTTTTTCTGCTAGTGGAACTTGTTTTATCTAATTTGTAATTAGAAATATAGTTAAGGTCTCCTCCTATTATTACCGACCCTTCCTGGAATAGTTGCAGCTGTTTTAATGTGTCCTCAAGGAAACACAACTGATTGTCATTGGGAGCGTAGATAGATGCTAGTGTATAAGTTTGCCCTTCTATTTGACCTTTCAAAAATATGAATCTGCCTCTTGGATCTTTTAAGACATCTTTATATATGAATGCAAGATTTTTAGAAAGAAGTATTGCAACTCCTCTAGCTTTAGAACTACCTTTTGCGTGGAATTGGTGTTTGAGCCATGACGATTTTAGTTCTTCTTCAACCTTAGCGTGGAGGTGGGTTTCTTGAAGTAAAATTATATCGGGAGATGTCTTTACAAGAGAGGTCAGAACCCTTTTTAGTTTCACTGGGTTGTTGAGACCACGAACATTTTGTGAGAGTACCTTTAATTTGGATATGGTCATTTTGTTTATAAGAGAAAAATAAAAAAGGTATATCAGTGTTTGTAAATTTCAGTACAAATTAAATATTCAAAACCTATCAGCTCTCTAACAATAGCAATGTTGTCAACTATTAATATATTAATTTACCTTAGCCTATATAAACAGTTAACTGTAAAAAAAAAACCCACTATTTTTTAATTTGATTTTTTTTATATAATGAGTCTAAATGGGTCACTAAGTATAGTGTAATTAGTAATGAAAAACTGTAAGTAACTTTAATATATATATAAGTAGCTTATTATCAAACCTCACAAACAAGCTTCAAAAATCAAAAACAGTTGTTATATTTAATGTTTGTCCTTATAAATCTACTGCTTAACAGATAACAAATCTAAAATATAGTTAACTATATATGTTACTAAGAAATCTAAGTATAATTTAAGTAATGTAAGAAATCTAAGTATAATTTAACTAGCAATGAAGAACTATAGGCAACTTTAATATATGCAAATAGCTTATTATCAAACCTCACAAACTTCAATAGTCAAAAACAGTTGTTATATCTAATGTGTTTGTCCTTATGAGTCTACTGCTTAACAAGTAACAGGTCTAAAATATAGTTAACAATAAGTGCTATTTAATTCCTATCAGCTTGATGAAGTATATGAAATTACTCCTTTTTATACTTTAATATTAGTTAAAATGTTTAATACTGCTTAAGAATTATAATTTAACACTTCTAAGCTATTAAAATAAACACCTATAATATTATAAGAAAGAACTATTTGTTTCAAACCTTAAAAATCTACAACAAATTATCTGAACACACACACCCAAACCAACACACACTGACAAAGAATCACCAACTATTACTTATTACCTTATCTAAAACTAATTTGTTAAAATATAGTAAAATATTAGTTTGCTCTAAGTAACTTTAATATAATTCTAACTTCTAGCTAAACAACCCTCTATAATCCTGCCACGACCAGACAGCAGGATTATTGTTAAAATAACCAGATGGAGAGTTGTCTCTAAATTAAGGGCTACTACTCTAACTAAGCATTCCCCTCCCCTCCCCAAGACCAAAAGATAGTTTATATTAATATTCATATAGGAGAAACATTACAGTTCCCGAATTCAGAGGCTAGAGTTCCATCATGATATAGATCTTCAGGCATCCCTCACTGGGATCTTGATAGTCTTTTGAGGAGTTGAAGGCAGGCTTCACTTCCTCTTCTGTGAGCACGAAGCTGAAGTTGGTTCCCGGTTCCCAGTTCCTTATTCGCAGTTCCTAGTTCCTTATTCGCAAAGCCAAAGAAAAATATTGTGGGGAAACTGAAAAGCTCTGAACCTCAAAATGAAGTTTGCAGGGGCACATATTATACACCTCCATATTCAGCAGACTCAGCCCTCTGAGTGGACTGATACTGGGTCATCCTACAAAACCCAGATCTTGAGTTAACAGCTTCAAAATACGGTGCCCCCAGAACAATTCAATAAGAAGAAAGGGGGGGACTTCCGGTTTGGGATTCATGGAGGTCTAACGCAGCTCCATTTGTGGAGCTGACCGGATTGCCGTTTTAACCAGCCGGAGGGGTGAAAATAACCCGCGGCCGACTGCTCTCAGGCGGGGAGCAGGCAAAGAACGCTCAAGACCCTAGGGTGAGTTAGATCTCGGACGAGGGGGGGCTCTACACAAGGAGTCTCCCCCCTGATCCTTGAGGTCCCACCTTGCGACGGGTCGGCTATAATCTCTGCGGCAATTTTGGGGCCAATTCGGCTGGCATAAGACCTACATACCCAAGCTTCGATCGGGGAGGGAAGTCGAGAGGAGAATTTAAGATCGAAACAGCGATTACAACCCGAGAAAGCTGGAGAGAAGGTAAAGATCGCTATCTCTTGAAACGGGACAGATTGACAAAAACAGAGAGGAAAGAAAGTAGACTTTTAAACTGCAACAGACTAGTGAAAAGGAGGTGAACTCGGCAGGAGTTGTATTTTAAAAGAGACTAAGTTTAAAGAAGTTATTACAAAAATCGGACTATTGTTTTGAATACCTGTGGTTTTGGAGCTGTGGGAAAAAGACACCATCGCGAGACCTGCTGTGGGAAGACGGGAGACAGGAAGTGCGTAACAACAATAGAGTGGCTGGAGGGAAGCGGCCCTTGCCAAAGGACAGGAAGTGGGGAATCGCCATCTTTGAAAGTGGAAGGGTCGTGGCTTCAGCGGAAGAGGAAGTAGGCCATCTTGGATTATAATAACATAGAGAAACCATAGAGAAAAGACGCCCGACATTTTGGATATAAAAAATTAATTTTGGCAAAGATTGGGACATTTAAAAAAAAGGAAAACGTTTAATTATACGCCACGGAGCTGAGGAAGAGAGCAGATTCGTGGGAGCGAGCTAAAGCAAGCCCCACGATGTCGAAAAAAGAGTGGCAATCGGCAATAGAAAACTTGGACAAAAAACTTATAGACATGATGAAAGAACTTAAGGACACGAAATTGGAGCTTATTAAAGAGGTCAAGGAAGTTACACAGACAGTAAAGTCGGAGCTGTCAGAAGTGAAAAAAGGTGTGGAAACGATTAGCAGTGAATTACAAGGAACGCAGCAGAGAGTTAAAACAGTAGAAGACGCGATGGAGAATTTAATAGACACGCAACAAACAGAGATGAGGCTGGTGAAGGGGAGGATGTCAGTTGCAGAAACTAAACACATGGAGAAGCAGCTTCGTTTTCGTGGTCTGCCAGAAGTGGAAGGGAAGTCAGCGCAAGAACAGATGACTGAGGTGTTGGCTGATTACCTGGGGAAGGAGGAGGAGGAAATTGTGGCTATCCTAGATGTGGCGTATCGTGTGAACTCGAGAATTGCAACCCAGAGGAAACTACCAAGGGATGTGATTGTGCAGTTTACAACTAGAAATATGAAAGAGAGGATTGTGACCAAACAATTTCAAGATCCATTGGAGATTGATGGCAAGACGATTATTATAATGAAGGAACTGCCCAGATCAGTGTTATTGGACAGGAAAAAATATAGAGTGCTAATTCAGACTTTGAAGGACATGAATATCAGATACAGATGGGAGTTACCGGAAGGAGTGTCCTTTGAGTTTGGAGGGGCAAAAAAACGTATCAGATCTGAGCGGGAGATGGAGAGATTTATCAAGGACAATGAAAAAGACTTACCAACAAAACCATGAATATGGAGTGTAAAGTATTATCTTGGAATATAAATGGACTAAACTCACCGAATAAGAGAAAAAATATTTTTCATTGGCTACTAAAACAAAAATGTGATATTGTTTGTTTGCAGGAGACCCACATTAGAAAACAGGATGTAAAATATTTAAAATCTGGAAAATTGGGCAAAGAATTTGTAGCGGCTTCCAACAAGAAAAAAAGAGGAGTGGTGTTGTATATAAAAGAGGAGCTGCAGCCAAAATTTGTTATGAGAGATGTGGAAGCTAGATTTGTAGCAGTGGAATGTAATTGGAACTTAAAGAGAGTGTTGGTAGTCGGACTTTATGCACCTAACGGTGCAAAGGAAAGCTTCTTTGAGGACTTAAGGAAGCACCTAGACGATCTTGTATATGACCAGATAATTCTTGCTGGAGATTTCAATGGAGTGACAGATTTGGAATTAGACAAAAAGACTACAAAAGCACAAAAGAAAAGAGGACTATTGCCAAAGCTTTTTTTTGAGTTGATTCAACAAGAGACTCTCGAAGACGTATGGAGGAGAGAATATCCTAAAACCAAACAGTTTACTTTTTATTCTGCAAGGCATCTTACATTATCAAGAATTGATATGATCTGGGCCTCAAAGGACTTAGCGCTATGGACTAAGGAGGTAGAAATAATGCCGATGGTAGGCTCAGATCACAACCCAATTATGTGGAAATTTGGAAAAAGGAGAAAAAGGAAAGCCTGGAGAATAAATGAGGACCTGTTACAGGAAAGTGAGAATATGGAAACATTGAGAAGAGAGACTAAGTTTTTTATACAATACAACGTGAATAAAGAAGTACCAACCAGTAAAGTTTGGGACGCGTACAAGGCGGTTGTAAGGGGCATACTAATGGACTTAAATGGTAGAGCAAGGAAAAAGAAAGAGGAGAAAAGACAAGAGATTGAGGAGAAAATAAAGGCCAAAGAAGTACAGTTAAAAAAGAGACCAGGGAAAAAGAAAATACATCAGGAAATCAAAATTCTTCAAGAACAGTTAACAGCAATGAGTAACAAAGAATTGGAGTGGAACCTTAAAAGACTGAATCAAAAAGCTTTTGAGGGTGCTAATAAACCTGGGAAATATTTGGCATGGCAATTAAAGAAGAAAAGGGAAAAGAAAATAATAAATAAAATTTGTGAAGAAAACAAAACGTATTTGGAGCAGACTACCATTAGTAGAGCCTTTTATAAATTTTACGCTAAGCTGTATAATAAAAAAGAAGTAAACAAAGAATCAATAGCATCATATTTGGAGAAAACCAAACTTCCAGAGATCTCGGAAGCTTGGAGAAATAAGTTGAACAGTGAAGTAACTGATGAGGAAATAAATATGGCAATACAATCCGCAAATCTAGGAAAGGCGCCAGGGCCAGATGGACTTACGGCTAAATTTTATAAGACAATGGCCAATGAACTGGCACCATTCCTAAAAGAGGTGATGAACGGAGTTTTTAGGGATCAAAGAATTCCAGACACTTGGAGCGAAGCGAATATATCATTGATCCCAAAAGAGGGCCAAGATCTGACTAGCGTGAAAAATTATAGGCCTATATCACTACTCAATAATGACTATAAAATTTTTGCGAAGATATTGGCGGAGAGATTGAAGGGGTGGCTCTCGGAAGTCATAGAGGAGGAACAAGCAGGCTTTTTGCCAGACAGACAAATAAGAGACAACTTAAGGACAGTGATCAATGCTATTGAATACTATGACAAGCGTTGTGACAAAGAGGTTGGTTTCTTCTTTGTAGACGCTGAAAAAGCGTTTGACAATTTAAACTGGGATTTTATGTTTGCCACTATGGAAAAGCTACAACTGGGAGAAAGATTCGTCAGAGCAATCAAGGAAATCTATAGAGACCAGACTGCAGCAATTGTAGTGAATGATGAATTGACCAAAAAATTGACGATTAGTAAAGGAACAAGACAAGGTTGCCCGTTATCTCCATTGTTGTTCATTTTAGTATTGGAGATTCTGATGATACAAATTCGACAAGATGAGGAAATACGAGGAATAAAAATAAAGGACTACTCATATAAGGTCAGAGCATTTGCAGACGACATAATGTTAATTGTAGAAGACCCATTGGAGAACATGCCAAAAGTGATAGGCAAGATCAAGGAGTTTGGAGATTTGGCAGGTTTCTCCATTAACAAAAAGAAGTCAAAGATATTATGCAAAAACATGACTAAGCAGAAACAACAATTGTTAATGGAAACAACGGATTGTGAAGTAACTAGTAAGGTGAAATACTTGGGAGTTGAGCTGACTACAAAAAATATAGATTTGTTCAAGAATAATTATGAAAAATTATGGACTCAGATAGAGAGAGACTTGATCAAATGGAATAGATTGAACCTGTCATGGTTGGGCAGGATTGCAGCAGTTAAGATGAATGTGTTACCAAGAGTAATGTTTTTGTTACAGACAATACCAATCATCAGAGACTCTAAACAATTTGAAAAATGGCAGAGGAAAATATCAGATTTTGTTTGGGCAGGCAAGAAGCCTCGAGTGAAAGTAAAAGTTTTACAAGATGCAAAGGAGAGAGGCGGAATGCAACTGCCCAATCTGAGACTTTACCATGATGCAATCTGCCTAGTTTGGCTAAAAGAGTGGATGACATTAAAGAATAAGAAACTATTAGCCCTAGAGGGATATAAAAAAATTTTTGGATGGCACGCATACCTATGGCATGACAAAGTAAAGGTCAACTCGATGTTCCTGCATCATTTTGTAAGGAGAAGTCTATTTACAATCTGGAAGAAGTATAGAACTTACTTACAAGAAGGAACCCCCTTGTGGGTGGTTCCATATGAGGTGATAGATCCGAGAGCTGTGGATAATGAACAACAATGTTTAACGTATAAAGAAATAACTAAGATTGAAGTATCTAAACTTAGAATAAAGACGCAAGAGGAACTATCACCTAACTATGACTGGTTTCAGTATAGACAGATTAGAGACTTATACAACTCAGACTTTGCAAAAGGGGGCATACGAACAGAGAACT
Source organism: Eublepharis macularius (assembly GCF_028583425.1). Lineage (NCBI taxonomy): Eukaryota > Metazoa > Chordata > Lepidosauria > Squamata > Eublepharidae > Eublepharis > Eublepharis macularius. The sequence continues at coordinate 83,144,488 of NC_072794.1, read as the reverse complement.
CGGAACTAGAGCAGACCCTTCTTAAAGAAGACAAGAAAAGAATATCCAAGGTATACCAAGTATTGCTGAAATGGTATACTGAGGATGAGATAGTTAAAACACAGATGGTGAAATGGGCTATAAATTTCAATAAAGAAATAACAATGGAGGCATGGGAATACTTGTGGAAAACTACAATGAAGACAACGACATGTATTAATATTAAAGAGAACATTTTCAAAATGATCTATCGTTGGTACATGACACCAAAGAAGATTGCGCTAGGGAATTTGAATACTTCTAATAAATGCTGGAAATGTAAGAAACATGAGGGCTCCCTCTATCATATGTGGTGGTCGTGTGAGGTAGCTAGGCAGTTCTGGGGGGAAATAATAAGAGAAATGAGTGAAATTTTACAGTTTCAAATAAATAAGAACCCAGAACTCCTGCTGCTAAACTTGGGAATGGAGGGAATTCCAGCCCATCATAGGACGTTGATTTTTTATATGACTGCAGCAGCTAGACTTTTGTATGCGCAGAAATGGAAAGTACAAGAAGTACCAACTATTGAAGATTGGATCTACAAATTGATGTATATGGCTGAAATGGACAAGATGACAAGAAAACTGAGAGATCTGGACTCAGGGCAGTTCAATACAGACTGGGAGAAGCTGAAACAATACCTGGAGAAGAAATGGGAGGTGGGAGGAAAACTGTGGCAGTTTGAGAACTACTGAAATATAATAAAAGTATAAAAGAGAGGGGTGACTTTACCGGGGGAGGAAGAGAAATGTGAATTTATAAGCAGTTAGATTAATTGATTGAGATATATATAGATATGTATAGGTCAACTGATAGAGAATAATTAATGATAAGGTTTAAACATGAGGATTGACTAACTAACAATTTTTCTTTCTTTGACAAGATTTATATGCACCAAACTGAATGTATAGAAGAGTTAAATTGATTGAGTATCTGAGGAGTTATATAGAATTACCATAAAAAGTTGAAATGAGTAATATATAGAGAACAAATCAAATTGTTTGATTTAAATGTGGGAAATTTTTATGGTTTATGATATATAGGTTTATATAGAATTATTCAAAACTGGAAAATGGGATAAATTGTTTATCTAAAGACGTATAGTTTGGGTGTATAATAATTAAAGGAGTTAATGATGTACTGCTTAATATAATGGAGAATGTATATCTGTTTTAGACAGAGGAATTTAATAGAAGTAAGGGAAAAGGGACAGAGGGTGGGAAAGCTGTTGGAAGTCAACAAAAGGGGGGGAAAGGGAGGGGGTTAGAAACGAAAAATTAGGGGAAAATTGATTGTAATGTAAAAATAAAAATGTTCTAACCCAATAAAAAATTTTTCAAAAAAAAAAAAAAAATAAGAAGAAAGGGGCGGCAGCTGAAGCAGAAAAAAACTTTGGATCACCCCAAATCACACAGATCTGAACTCCAGAGGCTGTCCTCCACAAGAGGACATGTGCTGGTGCTGGTGTTTTGATCCCAAACTATTTTTGGATCACTCCAAATCACACACCCCTGAACTCCAGAGACTGTCCCCTACAAGAGGACAAGTGCTGGTGCTGATCCAGTCTCTGGTTCTGGAACAGAACTGCGCGGCGGGCCGGGTGTCTTTGTCTTTGTCTTTGTCTTTGTCTTTGTCTTTGTCTTTGTCTTTGTCTTTGTCTTTGTCTTTGGATGGGGATGGGGATGGGGATGGGGATGGGGATGGGGATGGGGATGGGGATGGGGATGGGGATGGGGATGGGGATGGGGATGGGGATGGGGATGGGGATGGGGATGGGGATGGGGATGGGGATGGGGATGGGGATGGGGATGGGGATGGGGATATTTATTTTTGGCAACCTCTTCTACATGCAAAACTTAAACCTTTTGTGGCACAAAGTTATAATGTTATAAAATGGTAAAAATTTCATAAAATTGTAATTTTACTAACAATCCAACTCAAATAAGATAATTCAAACAGTATAGCTTCTATAATCATATTAGGCATAAATATTAAACATAACTTTTAAACATTAAGTAAAAAGTATTAAATACTCGGTAGAGATGAGTTGAAGGTTTTATCTTAAATCCTGAGCAGCTTGAAACCTTCAAGTGAGAACTGAAAACACATTTCTCTTCTTTAGAGAAACTGTTTGTCAGTACAAAATAAACGGGATGGATGTTTTTGTTGCACTCTCCCAACCAGGAGACAGACTCCTCCTAAGAGTTTAATGGCTTCTTTCATTAACAAACACTAGTCTTTTTCATTAAGTGAGGTATCAAAATATAAATGTTTATTTAAACAAAACATAGAAAAATAGAACAGATGAACACAACAAGAATTAAGTTTCCTAACATTTCTTAATGAAATCTAACTCAGTCAGATTAACGATGAAATGCATTCAAGTTACCGTGGCACATATTACAAAGGTAACTTTCCTCCCTAGATTGTCACGGGCTGTGCCAGCCCAAGCAGGGTGGTTCAAGTCCAAACCTTAATGCCAGAGTCTGAGGGGAGTTCCAAGAGCAAAAGCCAGGTCAAACCAGTGGTCAGAGCACGAGATAATGCCAGGAGTGAGTCCAGAGTCCAAGAGCAAGGTCAGGTACAATCCAAGGTCATTTACCGGTAGTGTCAGGTCCAAAAGCAGGCGCAGGCACGGGCAAGGTTCACAGAACACAGAGTGGTTGCAGGCAATAGACACGTTGCTTCCACGCCCAGCAGTTCCTCAAGACCGGCTCTTATAGCCAGGCGTGGTTTTCAGCCAGCTGCTGGGGCTCCATCCTGACACTACTCATCGTCACTCTCCAGCAGCTGGCGTTGGCTCAAGAGGCGAGCACTGCGCCATCTCTTCTGCAGTTCCAGTCTCTGGCACTGCCTGCGGTGTTCCTTGGGCGTGGGTGAACCTGGGGGGGGGTGGAGGCTCTTGGCTGCGCTACACCTGTAGAAGTCCCTGGCTGAGCTTCCCCTGTGGTGTAGGAGCTAGAGGGTGCTGGTGTCTCAGCTGGTGGCTGCAAGCTCTGATCAGCCAGCAGCTGTTGCTCCTGATTGCTGGCTTCTGCTGAAGCAGGGCTAGGGCTGGCTACACAGGGCTCCTCTTCTCCTGAGGAGTCCTGGCTGGCTACACGAGGCTCCTCTCCTCCAGAGGAGACCTCACTCTCAGACTGGGCCATGACATAGATCTTCATGAGATTTCTTTTGGCCAAAACCCTGATCTGCTATTTGGATTACCATTTTTATCTATTATCTTATGCAGAAATCTAAGATCTTTTCATATGATAACATAGATAAATATCAAACCAATCGTAATTTAATTCTTTTTTACTATTTCCAATCATGTGACATTCTACCTAGCCAAAAGTACCACTATGCCCAGCTGCAAGATAAGAGATATGGATAGTAAAAATGACAGGAAAAGTTACATGACCAGATCATCCTTGGTCTCTGCTAACAATTACAGAACATTTATCTGATACTGTTCACTATTTTTAATTGGCTGTCAAAGATAAAGAAGCACCAGTTATACACCATACTAGAAAAAGAACTACAGTGATGTTCATACAGCGTTATTTAGAATGCATATGTTTCACGAAGTATGTGTTCTAAACCATAATCAGCAGTCTACTGGTTTGAATCCCACTACTGACATGAGCTCAGTAGGTGGCCTTGGGTCAGCCACTCCTCTCAGCCCCAGCTCCATTGTGGGGATAAGAATAACACTAACTTGTTCACTGCTCTGGGTGAGGCACTAATATGTGTAGAAGAGCGGTATGTAAGCACAGTTATTATTATTATTTATATTTCCATGACACCATCCCTTGACCTGTGAAATTAAGTATTTTGATAAATATGGAAGTGATACAAAATATAAATGCATTGCATAATGTGTGAGTGTACATATACAAACTTTAAAAATTGTATTGGATAATACCGCAAAGCATGATTACTGAGAAAGCTGCTTTCACTGCTTTCAGTGTGGAGAGCTGCTTGTAGATCAAAACAACCTGGCGAGCTGTCTTCATGCAGAGTGCACTTGATTCTCTTGGCTTTCAATTCTGCTTTCGTTCAGCATCGGTAAATCAATGTGTCAGCAGTAAACATTTGTATCACTCCTCTCTGAATGACCTTTTAAATTTTACTGCCTATCGTGTCAAAGCAATTAAAATTAACAATACAGTTACTAAGCTGCTAAGATCAATTAATGGCTCTTAGGCTTTATCTATTGATCTAGTGACATCTTCAAAACCCACTGGTAACAGACTATACATACTTCTCTTCTATCCACAATATATACACAAGGATTGATTACATATTCTTATCTTCTAAATTACGTATTTAAATGACATATTCTTATCTCCTAAATTAATTAGTCAAACTCTTTACATCAAGGATTGGTGACAAGTTGTTGGACAGACTATGCTTGGACAGAATGTACACTGAGAATAAATGACATCAAACAAATTGGAAACTAAATAAATCACTTTTATTTAACAAATAAATTTCTTCTGAAGTCTCTTTAGAAATTAAACAATAGAAACAAATAAACTATGTGGCATTCCTCAAATCCACGTGTAGGATGCTATGGAAGTGGTACTTAGAGGGAAATTAATGTCCATTGCCTCCTGTCATGAAGAGCAAAAAAGAAAACATTAGAAATGAAATGATATCTAGAATAAGAAAACTAGAAGATGAACACAAAAAAGGCCACCCAATCTATAAACTTACTTGCTTGAAAATTAAAGGAAAAAACCTCCTCACATTCTATACAAGCTATTAAAGGCACCCAGGAAAAACTCAAACTAATTCTGTAAAATTAGCCGATGTATTTGCTGAATACTACCAAACCATTTGTACATCAGACAATCCTGACACTAATCATATTTTAAATTACTTATCATCACAGGAAATTATTTGGGAAAAAACTCACAAGAACATAAACAATATCTGGACCAACCAATCACAACAGAAGATGTTACAGTCACTATCAAATCCTTGAAAAAAATAATAAAGCTTCAGACAGGGATGGATTCCCTGCCAAATTTTTACAAAAAAAATACATTCACCTACTTTCAACTCCACTAACTGCCACATGCAACTCTGTTATGATAGGAGGTAACATCCCTCTATCTTGGTCAGAGGCTGAAATAGTAGTTACTCCAAAAAAGGACAACGATATTACAAATACTAAATCTTCTCAACCAATACCCTTACTGAATCAAGACCAAAAGATCTTTACAAGCATATTTGCCAAAAGATTTTCTAAATTTAAATAACCAACTACATTCACCTTGACCAGACTGGCTTTATGCCAATAAGGAATCTTTTTGACAATACACGTAACACTTTAACTATAATTAATTTCTGTGAAGCATACAAAACCCCTGCATTACTTCTGGCCTTTGATATAGAGAAGGCATTTGATTAAGTGGAAATACCATATCTAAAAGTTTTACTTCAAAAAATGGGTTTTGGTGACCATTTCTAAAATGCCATTAATGCTCTTATCTTTCTCCAAAAGCTACAGTTAGGACTAACAATGTACACATTCGATAGATATCCATATAGCAAGGGGAACTAGACAAGGCTGTCCCCTTTCCCCATTTCTGTTTGCCATAACTATAGACAGGGCCGGTGCTACCATTAGACCAACTAGGCAGCCGCCTTGGGCACAGACCTCAAGAGGGGCATAGTTTTATACAGATTACTTTCTTGAAAAAAATGCAACTAAGAAAACCTATTGAGCACCCCCTAAATGGTCCTGTCCACAGACATCAAGCAGCTCAAAAGCTCACTGTAACATTTATTTGTTTGTTTATGTATTTATTTATTTATTTATTTGATTTATACCCTGCCCTCCCCACAGATGGGCTAAGGGTGGCTAACAACATTAAAAATTACATTAAAATCACAGAAACATACAATCAATAATATTTTTTAAAAAATGATTAAAATACTCCAGGAGCAGGCTATTTAAACAAATATTGGGAGTCCGCATACAGGCATGGCAGATGGCTGAGGGCAGCTCCGGAAGAAATGGTGGTCTTAGATGGAAGAAGAAGGACACTCGCTGGCACTCAGCCAAAGGTCCAGCAGAACATCTCCGTTTTACAAGCCCTGCAAACCTGTAACGGGTCCCACAGGGCCCAGATCTCCAGTGGGGAGAGCATTCCACCAGGCCGGGGCCAGGGCAGAAAAAGCCCTCGCCCTGGTTGAGGCCAGATGGATGTCCTTTGGGCCAGGGACCACCAGGAGTTGCTTGTCTGCAGAGCGCAACACCCTGCAGGGGACATAATGGAAGAGGCGGTCCCACAGGTATGGAGGTCCCAGTCCATGAAGGGCTTTAAATACCAGGGTTAACACCTTGAACCGGATCTGGAACTCCACTGGAAGCCAATGCAGCTGGCACAGCACATGATGAATGTGCGCTTGGATGGGCATTCCGGTAAGGACGCGTGCCACTGCATTCTGGATCAGCTGTAACTTCCGGGTCAGGCCCAAGGGCAGTCCAGGATAGAGTGAGTTGCAGTAGTCTAGCCTGGAGGTGACCGTTGCATGGATTACTGTGGCCAGGTCCTGGGGTGAAAGATAGGGCGCCAGTTGCCTGCCCTGTCAAAGATGAAAAAAAGGCAGACCTGGCAACAGTCGTGACCTGGGCCTCCATTGAAAGTGTGGCATCCAAGGTCACACCCAGACTCCTCACCATCAGTGAAGGTTTCAATTGTACCCCATCGAGGGCTGGGAGCCGGTTCCCAGCTCGATTGCCCCATGATCCAGACACAGAACCTCTGTCTTCAGGGGATTCAATTTCAGGCGACTCTGATGTAACCATACCGTCACAGCCTCAAGACCCTTGACCAAGGAATCCAAAGCAAGATCGGACTGGCCATCTGTAATGATTCCAAGTAAATGTGTGCATGTATCTTTAAATGCTTGATGAGATAGGTGAAGAGTGGGGGGTGAAGGAGATGGATGAGTGAGTGATATGATTGGTTGAGGACTGAGAGGGTGGGCGGACTAAATGCAGTTTGAGACTGAGAGTAGAGAGAAAATTTTTAGTCAGAAGAAAGCAGGCTAGCTGTGTGCTGCCTGAATATGTTGAAGTGTTTATGAGAGAAATATAACCTGTGTGGAACCTGAACTGAGCATGTTTGTGAAAGGACACTCAGTCAGGGAAAGAGAGGCCAGCTGTGTGAATGAGAGTCAATGAAGTAAATTTAAGAACCAAGAACTACGTTTATGAAACCGATACGCTTCTTGACTAAATAAAAGTTTATTTTTGTTTTGTTATATCCCAGTGTAGCCGTCATTGCTATATCCCATTCCTATCTTCAGGGCCACATAGAACCACGAAGGAGCCTGACGCTTAGGAACGTTACCAAAGGGAAAATTTAAATAAAATATCTTGGAATAAAATATTCCTGGTGGCAGCAGACTACCCAGAGGGTTAAGGGATAGATTAAAAGAAAAATCTCCCCTAGAGAAAGTAAAGGTCATAACACCATCCATCAGCAGATAGAGCTGAGTGTCATCCGCATACCGGTGACAACCTAGCCCAAAGCTGCTGGCTAACCGGGCAAGGGGGCACATATAGATGTTAAATAGCATCGGGGAAAGAAGCGCCCCCTGAGGGATGCCACATACCAAAGAATGGTAAGCAGACATCTGTTCCCCGAGTGCCACCCTCTGTCCTAGATTGTGAAGGAAGGAGTTCAGCCATTGCAGGGCTGTTCCACGAATCCCCACATCGGCAAGGCAGTGGGTCAGAAGATTATGATTGACCATGGCCGTTTCCAGACGGCCCCCCGCCTCGCGAAACGTCGCGCGTCGTCGCGCGTCGTTGCGCAGAAAACGCGAAATATCGCGTTTTCTCGCGTGAGTTTTGCGTGACGTCGCGCAAAACTCGCGCGAGAAAACGCGATATTTCGCGTTTTCTGCGCAACAACGCGCGACGACGCGCGACGTTTCGCGAGGCGGGGGGGCCGTCTGGAAACGGCCCGTGTCAAATGCTGCTGTAAGATCTAAAAGTATCAGCAGTGCCGACCCACTCCATTCCAGGTGTCGCCGCAGATCATCTGTGAGGGCAACCAGAGCCATCTCTGTACCATGGCCAGGCCTGAAGCTGGACTGGAATGGATCCAGGATAGAGGCATCACCCAGGTATACCTGCAGCTGTTCCGCTACTGCCCTCTCAATTACCTTACCCAGGAACGGAATATTCGAAACTGGGCGATAATTGGCTGGATCAGCAGGATCCAGTGATGGTTTCTTTAATAAGGACCGCACCACTGCCTCTTTCAGTGAGTCTGGAAAAAAGCCAGAACTCAGAGAAAGATTAATGATGTCAGCTAATGGTGTCCAAATCCCATCACCACCACTTTTCACCAGCCATGATGGGCATGGGTCCAGTGGGCACGTGGTAGGTTTCACAGCATGCAGGACCCTGCCCACCTCCTCCTGGGAGAGTGGCCTGAATTGATCTAATATCAACCCTGAGGACAAGTGGTGGTGATGGGATTTGGACACCATTAGCTGACATCATTAATCTTTCTCTGAGTTCTGGCTTTTTTCCAGACTCACTGAAAGAGGCAGTGGTGCGGTCCTTATTAAAGAAACCATCACTGGATCCTGCTGATCCAGCCAATTATCGCCCAGTTTCGAATATTCCGTTCCTGGGTAAGGTAATTGAGAGGGCAGTAGCGGAACAGCTGCAGGTATACCTGGGTGATGCCTCTATCCTGGATCCATTCCAGTCCAGCTTCAGGCCTGGCCATGGTACAGAGATGGCTCTGGTTGCCCTCACAGATGATCTGCGGCGACACCTGGAATGGAGTGGGTCGGCACTGCTGATACTTTTAGATCTTACAGCAGCATTTGACACGGGCCGTTTCCAGACGGCCCCCCCGCCTCGCGAAACGTCGCGCGTCGTCGCGCGTTGTTGCGCAGAAAACGCGAAATATCGCGTTTTCTCGCGCGAGTTTTGCGCGACGTCACGCAAAACTCACGCGAGAAAACGCGATATTTCGCGTTTTCTGCGCAACGACGCGCGACGACGCGCGACGTTTCGCGAGGCGGGGGGCCGTCTGGAAACGGCCATGGTCAATCATAATCTTCTGACCCACTGCCTTGCCGATGTGGGGATTCGTGGAACAGCCCTGCAATGGCTGAACTCCTTCCTTCACAATCTAGGACAGAGGGTGGCACTCGGGGAACAGATGTCTGCTTACCATTCTTTGGTATGTGGCATCCCTCAGGGGGCGCTTCTTTCCCCGATGCTATTTAACATCTATATGTGCCCCCTTGCCCGGTTAGCCAGCAGCTTTGGGCTAGGTTGTCACCGGTATGCGGATGACACTCAGCTCTATCTGCTGATGGATGGTGTTATGACCTTTACTTTCTCTAGGGGAGATTTTTCTTTTAATCTATCCCTTAACCCTCTGGGTAGTCTGCTGCCACCAGGAATATTTTATTCCAAGATATTTTATTTAAATTTTCCCTTTGGTAACGTTCCTAAGCGTCAGGCTCCTTCGTGGTTCTATGTGGCCCTGAAGATAGGAATGGGATATAGCAATGACGGCTACACTGGGATATAACAAAACAAAAATAAACTTTTATTTAGTCAAGAAGCGTATCGGTTTCATAAACGTAGTTCTTGGTTCTTAAATTTACTTCATTGACTCTCATTCACACAGCTGGCCTCTCTTTCCCTGACTGAGTGTCCTTTCACAAACATGCTCAGTTCAGGTTCCACACAGGTTATATTTCTCTCATAAACACTTCAACATATTCAGGCAGCACACAGCTAGCCTGCTTTCTTCTGACTAAAAATTTTCTCTCTACTCTCAGTCTCAAACTGCATTTAGTCCGCCCACCCTCTCAGTCCTCAACCAATCATATCACTCACTCATCCATCTCCTTCACCCCCCACTCTTCACCTATCTCATCAAGCATTTAAAGATACATGCACACATTTACTTGGAATCATTACAGATGGCCAGTCCGATCTTGCTTTGGATTCCTTGGTCAAGGGTCTTGAGGCTGTGACGGTATGGTTACATCAGAGTCGCCTGAAATTGAATCCCCTGAAGACAGAGGTTCTGTGTCTGGATCATGGGGCAATCGAGCTGGGAACCGGCTCCCAGCCCTCGATGGGGTACAATTGAAACCTTCACTGATGGTGAGGAGTCTGGGTGTGACCTTGGATGCCACACTTTCAATGGAGGCCCAGGTCACGACTGTTGCCAGGTCTGCCTTTTTTTCATCTTTGACAGGGCAGGCAACTGGCGCCCTATCTTTCACCCCAGGACCTGGCCACAGTAATCCATGCAACGGTCACCTCCAGGCTAGACTACTGCAACTCACTCTATCCTGGACTGCCCTTGGGCCTGACCCGGAAGTTACAGCTGATCCAGAATGCAGTGGCACGCGTCCTTACCGGAATGCCCATCCAAGCGCACATTCATCATGTGCTGTGCCAGCTGCATTGGCTTCCAGTGGAGTTCCAGATCCGGTTCAAGGTGTTAACCCTGGTATTTAAAGCCCTTCATGGACTGGGACCTCCATACCTGTGGGACCGCCTCTTCCATTATGTCCCCTGCAGGGTGTTGCGCTCTGCAGACAAGCAACTCCTGGTGGTCCCTGGCCCAAAGGACATCCATCTGGCCTCAACCAGGGCGAGGGCTTTTTCTGCCCTGGCCCCGGCCTGGTGGAATGCTCTCCCCACTGGAGATCTGGGCCCTGTGGGACCCGTTACAGGTTTGCAGGGCTTGTAAAACGGAGATGTTCTGCTGGACCTTTGGCTGAGTGCCAGCGAGTGTCCTTCTTCTTCCATCTAAGACCACCATTTCTTCCGGAGCTGCCCTCAGCCATCTGCCATGCCTGTATGCGGACTCCCAATATTTGTTTAAATAGCCTGCTCCTGGAGTATTTTAATCATTTTTTAAAAAATATTATTGATTGTATGTTTCTGTGATTTTAATGTAATTTTTAATGTTGTTAGCCACCCTTAGCCCATCTGTGGGGAGGGCAGGGTATAAATCAAATAAATAAATAAATAAATACATAAACAAACAAATAAATGTTACAGTGAGCTTTTGAGCTGCTTGATGTCTGTGGACAGGACCATTTAGGGGGTGCTCAATAGGTTTTCTTAGTTGCATTTTTTTCAAGAAAGTAATCTGTATAAAACTATGCCCCTCTTGAGGTCTGTGCCCAAGGCGGCTGCCTAGTTGGTCTAATGGTAGCACCGGCCCTGTCTATAGTTATGGCAAACAGAAATGGGGAAAGGGGACAGCCTTGTCTAGTTCCCCTTGCTATATGGATATCTATCGAATGTGTACATTGTTAGTCCTAACTGTAGCTTTTGGAGAAAGATAAGAGCATTAATGGCATTTTAGAAATGGTCACCAAAACCCATTTTTTGAAGTAAAACTTTTAGATATGGTATTTCCACTTAATCAAATGCCTTCTCTATATCAAAGGCCAGAAGTAATGCAGGGGTTTTGTATGCTTCACAGAAATTAATTATAGTTAAAGTGTTACGTGTATTGTCAAAAAGATTCCTTATTGGCATAAAGCCAGTCTGGTCAAGGTGAATGTAGTTGGTTATTTAAATTTAGAAAATCTTTTGGCAAATATGCTTGTAAAGATCTTTTGGTCTTGATTCAGTAAGGGTATTGGTTGAGAAGATTTAGTATTTGTAATATCGTTGTCCTTTTTTGGAGTAACTACTATTTCAGCCTCTGACCAAGATAGAGGGATGTTACCTCCTATCATAACAGAGTTGCATGTGGCAGTTAGTGGAGTTGAAAGTAGGTGAATGTATTTTTTTTGTAAAAATTTGGCAGGGAATCCATCCCTGTCTGAAGCTTTATTATTTTTTTCAAGGATTTGATAGTGACTGTAACATCTTCTGTTGTGATTGGTTGGTCCAGATATTGTTTATGTTCTTGTGAGTTTTTTCCCAAATAATTTCCTGTGATGATAAGTAATTTAAAATATGATTAGTGTCAGGATTGTCTGATGTACAAATGGTTTGGTAGTATTCAGCAAATACATCGGCTAATTTTACAGAATTAGTTTGAGTTTTTCCTGGGTGCCTTTAATAGCTTGTATAGAATGTGAGGAGGTTTTTTCCTTTAATTTTCAAGCAAGTAAGTTTATAGATTGGGTGGCCTTTTTTGTGTTCATCTTCTAGTTTTCTTATTCTAGATATCATTTCATTTCTAATGTTTTCTTTTTTGCTCTTCATGACAGGAGGCAATGGACATTAATTTCCCTCTAAGTACCACTTCCATAGCATCCTACACGTGGATTTGAGGAATGCCACATAGTTTATTTGTTTCTATTGTTTAATTTCTAAAGAGACTTCAGAAGAAATTTATTTGTTAAATAAAAGTGATTTATTTAGTTTCCAATTTGTTTGATGTCATTTATTCTCAGTGTACATTCTGTCCAAGCATAGTCTGTCCAACAACTTGTCACCAATCCTTGATGTAAAGAGTTTGACTAATTAATTTAGGAGATAAGAATATGTCATTTAAATACATAATTTAGAAGATAAGAATATGTAATCAATCCTTGTGTATATATTGTGGATAGAAGAGAAGTATGTATAGTCTGTTACCAGTGGGTTTTGAAGATGTCACTAGATCAATAGATAAAGCCTAAGAGCCATTAATTGATCTTAGCAGCTTAGTAACTGTATTGTTAATTTTAATTGCTTTGACACGATAGGCAGTAAAATTTAAAAGGTCATTCAGAGAGGAGTGATACAAATGTTTACTGCTGACACATTGATTTACCGATGCTGAACGAAAGCAGAATTGAAAGCCAAGAGAATCAAGTGCACTCTGCATGAAGACAGCTCGCCAGGTTGTTTTGATCTACAAGCAGCTCTCCACACTGAAAGCAGTGAAAGCAGCTTTCTCAGTAATCATGCTTTGCGGTATTATCCAATACAATTTTTAAAGTTTGTATATGTACACTCACACATTATGCAATGCATTTATATTTTGTATCACTTCCATATTTATCAAAATACTTAATTTCACAGGTCAAGGGATGGTGTCATGGAAATATAAATAATAATAATAACTGTGCTTACATACCGCTCTTCTACACATATTAGTGCCTCACCCAGAGCAGTGAACAAGTTAGTGTTATTCTTATCCCCACAATGGAGCTGGGGCTGAGAGGAGTGGCTGACCCAAGGCCACCTACTGAGCTCATGTCAGTAGTGGGATTCAAACCAGTAGACTGCTGATTATGGTTTAGAACACATACTTCGTGAAACATATGCATTCTAAATAACGCTGTATGAACATCACTGTAGTTCTTTTTCTAGTATGGTGTATAACTGGTGCTTCTTTATCTTTGACAGCCAATTAAAAATAGTGAACAGTATCAGATAAATGTTCTGTAATTGTTAGCAGAGACCAAGGATGATCTGGTCATGTAACTTTTCCTGTCATTTTTACTATCCATATCTCTTATCTTGCAGCTGGGCATAGTGGTACTTTTGGCTAGGTAGAATGTCACATGATTGGAAATAGTAAAAAAGAATTAAATTACGATTGGTTTGATATTTATCTATGTTATCATATGAAAAGATCTTAGATTTCTGCATAAGATAATAGATAAAAATGGTAATCCAAATAGCAGATCAGGGTTTTGGCCAAAAGAAATCTCATGAAGATCTATGTCATGGCCCAGTCTGAGAGTGAGGTCTCCTCTGGAGGAGAGGAGCCTCGTGTAGCCAGCCAGGACTCCTCAGGAGAAGAGGAGCCCTGTGTAGCCAGCCCTAGCCCTGCTTCAGCAGAAGCCAGCAATCAGGAGCAACAGCTGCTGGCTGATCAGAGCTTGCAGCCACCAGCTGAGACACCAGCACCCTCTAGCTCCTACACCACAGGGGAAGCTCAGCCAGGGACTTCTACAGGTGTAGCGCAGCCAAGAGCCTCCACCCCCCCCCCAGGTTCACCCACGCCCAAGGAACACCGCAGGCAGTGCCAGAGACTGGAACTGCAGAAGAGATGGCGCAGTGCTCGCCTCTTGAGCCAACGCCAGCTGCTGGAGAGTGACGATGAGTAGTGTCAGGATGGAGCCCCAGCAGCTGGCTGAAAACCACGCCTGGCTATAAGAGCCGGTCTTGAGGAACTGCTGGGCGTGGAAGCAACGTGTCTATTGCCTGCAACCACTCTGTGTTCTGTGAACCTTGCCCGTGCCTGCGCCTGCTTTTGGACCTGACACTACCGGTAAATGACCTTGGATTGTACCTGACCTTGCTCTTGGACTCTGGACTCACTCCTGGCATTATCTCGTGCTCTGACCACTGGTTTGACCTGGCTTTTGCTCTTGGAACTCCCCTCAGACTCTGGCATTAAGGTTTGGACTTGAACCACCCTGCTTGGGCTGGCACAGCCCGTGACAATCTAGGGAGGAAAGTTACCTTTGTAATATGTGCCACGGTAACTTGAATGCATTTCATCGTTAATCTGACTGAGTTAGATTTCATTAAGAAATGTTAGGAAACTTAATTCTTGTTGTGTTCATCTGTTCTATTTTTCTATGTTTTGTTTAAATAAACATTTATATTTTGATACCTCACTTAATGAAAAAGACTAGTGTTTGTTAATGAAAGAAGCCATTAAACTCTTAGGAGGAGTCTGTCTCCTGGTTGGGAGAGTGCAACAAAAACATCCATCCCGTTTATTTTGTACTGACAAACAGTTTCTCTAAAGAAGAGAAATGTGTTTTCAGTTCTCACTTGAAGGTTTCAAGCTGCTCAGGATTTAAGATAAAACCTTCAACTCATCTCTACCGAGTATTTAATACTTTTTACTTAATGTTTAAAAGTTATGTTTAATATTTATGCCTAATATGATTATAGAAGCTATACTGTTTGAATTATCTTATTTGAGTTGGATTGTTAGTAAAATTACAATTTTATGAAATTTTTACCATTTTATAACATTATAACTTTGTGCCACAAAAGGTTTAAGTTTTGCATGTAGAAGAGGTTGCCAAAAATAAATATCCCCATCCCCATCCCCATCCCCATCCCCATCCCCATCCCCATCCCCATCCCCATCCCCATCCCCATCCCCATCCCCATCCCCATCCCCATCCCCATCCCCATCCCCATCCCCATCCCCATCCCCATCCCCATCCCCATCCCCATCCCCATCCCCATCCCCATCCCCATCCCCATCCCCATCCCCATCCCCATCCAAAGACAAAGACAAAGACAAAGACAAAGACAAAGACAAAGACAAAGACAAAGACAAAGACAAAGACAAAGACAAAGACAAAGACAAAGACAAAGACAAAGACAAAGACAAAGACAAAGACAAAGACAAAGACAAAGACAAAGACAAAGACAAAGACAAAGACAAAGACAAAGACAAAGACAAAGACAAAGACAAAGACACCCGGCCCGCCGCGCAGTTCTGTTCCAGAACCAGAGACTGGATCAGCACCAGCACTTGTCCTCTTGTAGGGGACAGTCTCTGGAGTTCAGGGGTGTGTGATTTGGAGTGATCCAAAAATAGTTTGGGATCAAAACACCAGCACCAGCACATGTCCTCTTGTGGAGGACAGCCTCTGGAGTTCAGATCTGTGTGATTTGGGGTGATCCAAAGTTTTTTTCTGCTTCAGCTGCCGCCCCTTTCTTCTTATTGAATTGTTCTGGGGGCACCGTATTTTGAAGCTGTTAACTCAAGATCTGGGTTTTGTAGGATGACCCAGTATCAGTCCACTCAGAGGGCTGAGTCTGCTGAATATGGAGGTGTATAATATGTGCCCCTGCAAACTTCATTTTGAGGTTCAGAGCTTTTCAGTTTCCCCACAATATTTTTCTTTGGCTTTGCGAATAAGGAACTAGGAACTGCGAATAAGGAACTGGGAACCGGGAACCAACTTCAGCTTCGTGCTCACAGAAGAGGAAGTGAAGCCTGCCTTCAACTCCTCAAAAGACTATCAAGATCCCAGTGAGGGATGCCTGAAGATCTATATCATGATGGAACTCTAGCCTCTGAATTCGGGAACTGTAATGTTTCTCCTATATGAATATTAATATAAACTATCTTTTGGTCTTGGGGAGGGGAGGGGAATGCTTAGTTAGAGTAGTAGCCCTTAATTTAGAGACAACTCTCCATCTGGTTATTTTAACAATAATCCTGCTGTCTGGTCGTGGCAGGATTATAGAGGGTTGTTTAGCTAGAAGTTAGAATTATATTAAAGTTACTTAGAGCAAACTAATATTTTACTATATTTTAACAAATTAGTTTTAGATAAGGTAATAAGTAATAGTTGGTGATTCTTTGTCAGTGTGTGTTGGTTTGGGTGTGTGTGTTCAGATAATTTGTTGTAGATTTTTAAGGTTTGAAACAAATAGTTCTTTCTTATAATATTATAGGTGTTTATTTTAATAGCTTAGAAGTGTTAAATTATAATTCTTAAGCAGTATTAAACATTTTAACTAATATTAAAGTATAAAAAGGAGTAATTTCATATACTTCATCAAGCTGATAGGAATTAAATAGCACTTATTGTTAACTATATTTTAGACCTGTTACTTGTTAAGCAGTAGACTCATAAGGACAAACACATTAGATATAACAACTGTTTTTGACTATTGAAGTTTGTGAGGTTTGATAATAAGCTATTTGCATATATTAAAGTTGCCTATAGTTCTTCATTGCTAGTTAAATTATACTTAGATTTCTTACATTACTTAAATTATACTTAGATTTCTTAGTAACATATATAGTTAACTATATTTTAGATTTGTTATCTGTTAAGCAGTAGATTTATAAGGACAAACATTAAATATAACAACTGTTTTTGATTTTTGAAGCTTGTTTGTGAGGTTTGATAATAAGCTACTTATATATATATTAAAGTTACTTACAGTTTTTCATTACTAATTACACTATACTTAGTGACCCATTTAGACTCATTATATAAAAAAAATCAAATTAAAAAATAGTGGGTTTTTTTTTTACAGTTAACTGTTTATATAGGCTAAGGTAAATTAATATATTAATAGTTGACAACATTGCTATTGTTAGAGAGCTGATAGGTTTTGAATATTTAATTTGTACTGAAATTTACAAACACTGATATACCTTTTTTATTTTTCTCTTATAAACAAAATGACCATATCCAAATTAAAGGTACTCTCACAAAATGTTCGTGGTCTCAACAACCCAGTGAAACTAAAAAGGGTTCTGACCTCTCTTGTAAAGACATCTCCCGATATAATTTTACTTCAAGAAACCCACCTCCACGCTAAGGTTGAAGAAGAACTAAAATCGTCATGGCTCAAACACCAATTCCACGCAAAAGGTAGTTCTAAAGCTAGAGGAGTTGCAATACTTCTTTCTAAAAATCTTGCATTCATATATAAAGATGTCTTAAAAGATCCAAGAGGCAGATTCATATTTTTGAAAGGTCAAATAGAAGGGCAAACTTATACACTAGCATCTATCTACGCTCCCAATGACAATCAGTTGTGTTTCCTTGAGGACACATTAAAACAGCTGCAACTATTCCAGGAAGGGTCGGTAATAATAGGAGGAGACCTTAACTATATTTCTAATTACAAATTAGATAAAACAAGTTCCACTAGCAGAAAAACCAAAAATAATAGAGATGGCACCCCTTTGCCAACATTATTAAAGAAATTCCAACTGACTGATATTTGGAGGGTCTTACATGACACAGAAAGGGACTATACATACTATTTGATGAGACATAAAGTATACACCAGAATAGATTATGTTTTGCTTTCATCAGATCTCGTAGAAAAGACACTGAATGCTGAAATTGGATTGATCAACTATTCTGACCATGCATGGGTAGAATGCATGATCTCCACCAATGAGGCGACAAAGAAATCGAGACACTGGGCTTTTGACAAAAATTTAATTTTCAATCTCAGTGCAGTTAATCAAATTAATCAACATATAAGTCAATACTTGACAGACAACCAAAATTCAGACACAACACCAAATGTGATATGGGACGCATTAAAAGCGGTACTACAAGGGCAAATAATTGCCTTATCAGCCCATATAAATAAAAACAAAAACGCTCAAAGGCAAGATATACTAATCAGAATACAACAATTAGAGAAGCAACATAAAGAAACAGGAAACAAGAAAATATATAGACAGCTATTAAATGAGCGCAAACTACTAGAGACTTTAGAAATTAATAAGTATATAGAAATCTCCTGTTCATGAAACAGAAATTTTGGATTAAATCCCCTAGAAACCTAAGACACTTAGCATGGAAAATAAAAGAAAAAAAAGCATCCAAAGATATTAAAATAATAAGAGACAACAAAGACCAAGTTCATATTAAAGCTCTAGATATAGCAAAGACATTTAAAGACTTCTACTCCAAATTATATGCAACTACTAACCCCAATCTAGATGATATTAAACAATATTTACAGAATCATGAAGGCCTTAAGAAAATTAATAACATGCATCAGGCAATAATGGAAAAACCAATAACAGGACAGGAAGTATTAGACTCAATAAAATATCTAAATAACAATAAGGCATCTGGGCCTGATGGCTTTTCGCCAGAATTTTACAAAAAATTTGCTAATTCCTTAGTTCACCCTATATCTTCTGGCATTTTGCCTTTATCTTGGTATCAAGCAACAATCTCACTAATCCCTAAACAAAACAAAGACAAATCCAATCCTAGTTCTTATCGCCCTATTTCGTTGCTAAACACTGATTATAAAATATTTACAGGCATATTGGCTAGACGCCTCAATACCTTTACTGAGGAATATATTCAATATCAGCAAGCTGGTTTTATCCCTCAAAGGGACCTAACTGATAATGTTTTCAAAACTTTAAATATAGTATCATACTGTAAACAAAATCACCTAAACTCACTACTACTTTGTCTTGACATAGAGAAAGCGTTTGATTCGCTTGAGATCTCATACCTCTTAGAACTCTTAAAACACATGAATTTTGGGCACAATTTTCTTCAAATCAATAAAGCTATATACGCTAAACCCACAGCTAAAATTAAAACAAATGGTGTTGTCTCAGACTCAATTAAACTGTACAGAGGTACGCAGCAGGGCTGCCCACTGTCACCAGTACTTTTTGTTATAGCAATGGAACCCCTCGCAGATGCAATTTGAAGAAACAAGTATATTAAAGGTATACAAATTAACCAAGAAACCCATAAGATAAGCTTATTTGCAGACGATTTCTTATTGTATATTACACAACCAATTAGCTCTTTAAAACATCTGGATGTTGAACTATTTAAATTTTAAAAAATATCAGGTTTAGTAGTAAATCAAATCAAATCTAACATTCTCCCAATCAATTTGACAGAAACGCAAAGAGTGCTAATTGGGCAATACCATAAATATCAATGGGCTCATCCATATTTAACATATCTTGGAGTAAAAATTACAGTAAATCTGAACCTGTTAATACAGTATAACCATATAAGTAAAATTAAAAAAAATTAAAAGAGACATAAATACTTGGGAAAAGCAAAACCTTAGTTGGTTTGAACGATACAACCTGATAAAGTCATTTATCTTGCCTAAATTGCTATTTTTGTTTAGACCGCTTCCCATTTATATACCCAGAAGGCTGCTAAAGCAATGGCAATCAGTCCTTAATCAATTTCTTTGGCAACGTTAGACTCCAAGGATAGCTTTCAAAACATTAAGGAGGAAAAGAACACAGGGGGGGATTTAACTACCCAGACTTGGAAATCTACAATACCACTGCAAGACTAGTTAATCCAATACAAATAATCCAAGACAAAGGACAAACAGACTTGTAGGGAACAGTCTCTGGAGTTCAGCGGTGTGTGATTTGGGGTGATCCAAAGATTATTTGGGGTCTCAGAGGGCTTATATTTTCACCACTTCCTTATTCAAAGCCAAGTCTAATACAGGGTGCTTGGAGCCTGGCCACATTCGAGGCCTTAGGTCCAGAACCAGAGACTGGATCAGCACCAGCACATGTCCTCTTGTAGGGGACAGTCTCTGGAGTTCAGGGGTGTGTGATTTGGGGTGATCCAAAGATTATTTGGGGTTTCAGAGGGCTTATATTTTCACCACTTCCGTATTCAAAGCCGTGTCTAATACAGGGTGCTTGGAGCCTGGCCACATTCGAGGCCTTAGGTCCAGAACCAGAGACTGGATGAGCACCAGCACATGTCCTCTTGTAGGGGACAGTCTCTGGAGTTCAGGGGTGTGTGATTTGGGGTGATCCAAAGATTGTTTTGGTTTTCAGAGTGCTTATATTTTCACCACTTCCGTATTCAAAGCCATGTCTAATACTGGGTGCTTGGAGCCTGGCCACATTCGAGGCCTTAGATCCAGAACCAGAGACTGGATCAGCACCAGCACATGTCCTCTTGTAGGGGACAGTCTCTGGAGTTCAAGGGTGTGTGATTTGGAGTGATCCAATGATTGTTTGGGGTTTCAGAGGGCTTATATTTTCACCACTTCCTTATTCAAAGCCATGTCTATTACAGGGAGCTTGGAGGCAGGCCACATTCGAGTACTTAGGTCCAGGACCAGAGACTGGATCAGCACCAACACATGTCCTCTTGTAGGGGACAGTCTCTGGAGTTCAGGGGTGTGCGATTTGGGGTGATCCAAAGATTGTTTGGGGTTTCAGAGGGCTTATATTTTCACCACTTCCTTATTCAAAGCCATGTCTAATACAGGGTGCTTGGAAGCAGGCCACATTCGAGGCCTTAGGTCCAGAACCAGAGACTGGATCAGCACCAGCACATGTCCTCTTGTAGGGGACAGTCTCTGGAGTTCAGGGGTGTGTGATTTGGAGTGATCCAAAGATTGTTTTGGGTTTCAGAGGGCTTATATTTTCACCACTTCCTTATTCAAAGCCATGTCTAATACAGGGTGCTTGGAGGCTGGCCACATTCGAGGCGTTAGATCCAGAACCAGAGACTGGATCAGCACCAGCACATGTCCTCTTGTAGGGGACAGTCTCTGGAGTTCAGAGGTGTGTGATTTGGAGTGATCCAAAGATTGTTTTGTGTTTCAGAGGGCTTATATTTTCACCACTTCCTTATTCAAAGCCAAGTCTAATACAGGGTGCTTGGAAGCAGGCCACATTCGAGGCCTTAGGTCCAGAACCAGAGACTGGATCAGCACCAGCACATGTCCTCTTGTAGGGGACAGTCTCTGGAGTTCAGGGGTGTGTGATTTGGGGTTATCCAAAGATTGTTTTGCTTTTCAGAGGTCTTATATTTTCACCACTTCCTTATTCAAAGCCATGTCTAATACTGGGTGCTTGGAGGCTGGCCACATTCGAGGCGTTAGGTCCAGAACCAGAGACTGGATCAGCAGCAGCACATGTCCTCTTGTAGGGGACAGTCTCTGGAGTTCAGGGGTGTGTGATTTGGGGTGATCCAAAGATTGTTTTCGGTTTCAGAGGGCTTATATTTTCACCACTTCCTTATTCAAAGCCATGTCTAATACAGGGTGCTTGGAGGCAGGCCACATTCGAGGCCTTAGGTCCAGAACCAGAGACTGGATCAACACCAGCACATGTCCTCTTGTAGGGGACAGTCTCTGGAGTTCAGGGGTGTGCGATTTGGAGTGATCCAAAGATTGTTTTGGGTTTCAGAGGGCTTATATTTTCACCACTTCCTTATTCAAAGCCATGTCTAATACAGGGTGCTTGGAGGCTGGCCACATTCGAGGCCTTAGGTCCAGAACCAGAGACTGGATCAGCACCAGCACATGTCCTCTTGTAGGGGACAGTCTCTGGAGTTCAGGGGTGTGCGATTTTGTGTGATCCAAAGAATATTTGGGGTTTCAGAGGGCTTATATTTTCACCACTTCCTTATTCAATGCCATGTCTAATACAGGGTGCTTGGAAGAAGGCCACATTCGAGGCCTTAGGTCCAGAACCAGAGACTGGATCAGCACCAGCACATGTCCTCTTGTAGGGGACAGTCTCTGGAGTTCAGGGGTGTGTGATTTGGGATGATCCAAAGTATTTTTCTGCTGCAGCTGCCGCCCCTTTCTTCTTATTGAAATGTTCTGGGGGCATCCTATTTTGAAGCTGTTTACTCAAGATCTCGGTTTTGTAGGATGACCCAGTATAGGTCCACTTAGAGTGCTGAGTCTTCTGAATATCGAGGTGTATAATATGTGCCCCGGCAAACTTCATTTTGGAGTTATAGCTTTTCAGTTTTCCCACAATATTTTTCTTTGGCTTTGCGAATAACGAATAAGGAATAAGGAACTGCGAATAAGGAACTGGGAACTGGGAACCAACTTCAGCTTCGTTCCAGATGCCTCTGATTTCGAAGTGGAAGCAGGCAGTTTCACTTTCGTTTGTTCAGTGTCTTTTCTGAGAACAGGATTTCCTACTCTTTCCTGTGCCGGGTAAAGGACACTGAACAAACGAAAGCCAAACTGCCTGCTTCCACTTTGAAATTGGAGGCATCTGGATTGGAATCTTTGAAAAAAAATACCAGCATTCAGTAAGTAGCCTATTGCTTTAACAGCATGTAGAAACGGCTGGAGTGTGGCTTCAAAATATAATCTGTGTCCACTTGATCTAAAACTGATGCCAAAGCCAGGACCATGCATGTATCTTCAGAATCATAATGGAAAGAATGCTATTTGAATCATTTGAATACCAGCACTGTAGGATCAGAGCTGGGATGCTGTTTACAAGTACAAGTGACAGGAGTTGCGATTGAGGGGAGCCTGGGCATGGGGGCTGTGGGTTTCATTAAGGACTCCCCTTTATCTGAGAAGTTTTACAGTGCCTCCCATCCCTGGAGGTACAGTGAATGGCTGCAAAAGAAATGGCCTTGTCAGCAACTTCCCTGGGTCATGGCATTTGCTTCCCATCCCAAACCAGGCTGCTAGGCCTCCTTTCTTGTACTTTGGGCAAGCATTTCCTGATCGATGGAACTTTTAAAAAGTTTGTTTTCTTAACTGTGTTTTGATTTTAATGTGGTTTTATTGTAAATTGCTTTGAGAACCTCTTTGGGCTGTAAAGATTTTAAAGGAAATAAATAAGCAAATTACTAAACATACATACTTTCCAAATCATTAATATTCCCTCTCTTCTTTCTATTCCACCACAAGATTTTCCTGTACAAGATGTACTGAATAAATAGATAAATATTTCCTTATAATCCAAGGCCTCTTTATATAGAAACCTATTCCCAATCATTTTTATAGCTGGAACATATGCTCACATTGCAAAGCCAACACATTTTTGCTCACGCGTGCAAGCATGCTTAGTTTTCTTAGCATTAAGAAAGAGGATGTTTTCTTGATTGCCACTGAGAGCTGATCATTAATAATAAAGGTAATAAAGGTAGTCCCCCTGTGCAAGCACTGAGTCATTACTGACCCATGTGGGGGCGTCGCATCATGACGTTTTCTTGGCAGACTTTTTACGGGGTGGTTTGCTATTGCTTTCCCCAGTCATCTACACTTTACTCCCAGGAAACTGGGTACTCATTTTACCAACCTTGGAAGAATTGAAGTCAACCTTGAGCTGGCTACCTGAACTTGGCTTCTGCCAGGATCAAACTCAGGTTGTGAGCAGAGCTTGGGCTGCATTACTGCAGCTTACCACTCTGTGCCAAATCTCTAAACAAATGCCTAAATGAGAATCACATAAGAATCATTCTAAACTCAGCAGGACCTTATAATCAGGAGGGAGAGGGAAAATATGCTGCAACGACATCACTGTGATATCTGGCTTTACATCCAGAAATGGTATGCAGTGTGATAGCAATTTAGTAATGCTCTTTTACTGGAAACAAGCAAATAGTCAGTGCTGAGCACTGTCACAGTTGTAACCAAGCTGAGTGAGAGTGGACAGACCTGTCTACAAGGAACCAGTGTGTGTGTGTGGGGGGGGGGGGGGAGAGGCAGCCCAAACTGTGTAACAAATATTTAATGTGTCATTTCCTGCTGCAGTAATGTAGTTTTAGTAACAAGTTCTTCAGTCCTACTGTTTTTAATTTATGTTGCCCAGAGTGAGAAACCACACATTTCACTTGGCATATTTCAAACCTCCTGATTCAGCCTTCAGTGAAATGGTTTGGTTTCTTAGTCATGAATAAGAGTTAATTTTAATGTTTGATGATTTCATGAAGTTTTAATGCTTAAATTTTGTTTCCCTTGTTCTGACTGTTGTTTGCCATTATGAGGACCCAGATGGAGCCAAAAGGTGGCATACAAATAACTTATACAATGCTAAAAATACCTCATTCTTTGGGGGTTAAAACTCACGTAGAATACCCAAACCTGGAACTTAAAGCTGGTGCATGTTTTGTAATATCTAAGCCCAAAATTACATGTGCATAGAAATACTGAAATGCAATAGTAAATCAACCTTCCTGCATGGCCATTAACTGATTCAGAAGTTTGGTACAATCATATTTAGAATTGCCTTTCTGTTCTTCAGGTGTACATACTGTATGAAAAGAGCTGGAAAGCACTTTAAGTGACTTACAGTGCAATCCTAAGAAGAGTTACTCCAGTCTGTGGGTTTAGTAACATCACAGTATAAATGGTACCACTGAGTAGACATGGGCACAAACAGAAAAAAAAGGAACATGATGTTCGTTGTTTGTTGCCATCCACAAACAGGGACTCACAAACAACCACAAACATGGCCCTGTTCACAAACATGTTCATGGTTGGCTGTTTGTGGGGGCCAGCAGGCTCTCCTCCAGCCATCATCGAAGTCAAGATCCCTACTGCATCACTCCCAGAAACCTGACCTGAGCAGGCAGCAGGAAAGGTACCGATAATAAATAATAGCTTGGCCCAGAGCCTGGCAGCAGCCCTAGAACTTGAAGGGGTAGATCCCTGTGCGATGACACAGGAGCCTCTGAGTGATCCCTCATTTAATTAAGGGAGCTGATGTGCACAGCATTTTGAATCAGTGGTGGGTTCTCTTCTGGGCTGTGGACACTGATAGCTGCCCAATTGTGCTAATCCCTGATAATGAGGTGGGAATAGCTTTGCACCTTTTTAAAAAAAAAACAGAACTGCATACTCATACAGGTAATCAAAGTACACAGACCTCATGTTTTCTGAGTGGCCAATAGAAACACAGAAAGACATCTGAACTGATCCTTAGCACAGTCATAGGCATAACTCAGACAATTGTTCCTTAATTTTGTAGAGTTTTGTTGATATTGTTTCTTAATATATATTCATCTGGTTAACAATCTGCATCTTGGAGCTCTCAATATGACATTGAATAAACATAACAAAACCCAGGCATACCTCAATGGCATTTATTTCAAATGAGCATCAGTTCAGGGGCACCTATGCTCTTTATGTATAAAGCCTGTCCTGCTCAAAATACAAAGGAAGCAGGTTAATTAAGTGACCCCACAAAGACTTCCCAAATGAATGAACATCATTGTTTTCAGCAGACTTCAATGTTGTAATAAAAATGATGCCTGCAAGAAGATTTATAGTATGCTTTTCCATTTACTAATGAAGAAGGACACCTTAGATTTATCAGGTGAAAAATTGTCTGAGTAAACCTCAGCAGCCTTTGCAAACTGTGGTCCAAATTATGTGACTACAACTAAATAAATTACAATCTATGTATCCTTGTGCATTATATCACAGGTAGCCCAGTCCTAAGAAAGCAACACTGTCTACACTGTTAATCTTTAGTCCTCATCCAGCTAAGGAGTAAAGAAAAGATCCAATTTAGAGAACATAGCAATAGCATTGCAGACTATGGAATGCCCCTGAGACTCAAAATTCAGGGTGCAACATCCTGATGATGCCTTCAAGCTTAGATGGAGGCAGCCAATCAGTGAACACTGATGCAGCCATGTTTCCTTTTGCAAGGAAACAAATAGGTAAAGATAGGTAAAGGTAGTCCCCTGTGCAAGCACTGAGTCATTACTGCCCATGGGGGGATGTCGCATCATGACATTTTCTTGGCAGAGTTTTTGTTACGGGGTGGTTTGCCATTGCCTTCCCCAGTCATTTACACTTTACCCCCAGGAAACTGGGTACTCATTTTACCAACCTCAGAAAGATGGAAGGCTGAGTCAACTTGAGCCGGCTATTTGAACCTGGCTTCCGCCAGGATTGAACTCAGGTCATGGGTTGCAGTACTGCAGCTTACCACTCTGCGCCACGGGGCTCTTCTAAGGAAACAAATACTGCCATTCAAATCACATTGCCCCAATTGTCCCCAGAACTCACTTGGCAAAGGCAACCCTGATAGAATGTCAAAGGCCTAACTACTAGGGTTAGGACTCAGGAGTGGGCAAGAGTGAGAAGGCTTTGGAGGGAGATGTCAACACAGAGGAACATCAGGAGAGTACAGAACTGCACAGTCACAGAAAGTACATAATTCAACCCCACAATAGCTAATTGTGGAAGGCACATGCATAACAAATGGAAGGCACAAGTTTGGATACCACTAAGTAGCATGCTGACAAGAAGGCAAGACTGAGCTTTAAGCCAGCAGCTGGCCAATTAGTAAGCAAAACAGGGTGAGGCCAGATCAGACACATTCAGACCACATGCACTCAGGAGCTGTCCTGTCACTATTCAGTCAGTGAGGCACACAGGAAACAAAATACAGCATAGGGCATTAGGCATGCCCCAGCATCCTGGCCCTGGCATCAACAGCTAGGCCCTGCCCCCAAATGCAATTAGAAAGCCCAGAAAGCAGTTCAAGACATTGCTGAAATTTTGCCCGGTCCAACTGGGAACATGGGATAGCCACTCATACAGATTAGTTCTATCATTTTGGCTGTCACTTCCCTTTCTGCACTTCATGGGGTCCATTTGTTACTCAAATAGGCAGTCTCCTAATTAGTTGGAGGAAATTAATTTAAAGGAGACAAGTGAGCAGGGGTTACTGGGATTCTCCATCTGTTTACGGGGACTATTCCTTAGAGAACTCTCAAAATAAAACCAGCAAGATGTTCAGTCAGAAAGGTTTTATTAAAAGAGAAATAAAAGGGCAAACATACAAACACACACAGAACACACAAGAGGCTAATTAAGAGGAAATCAGAGAGCAAAAGAAGAGAAAGCAGTTTCAGGGAAGGCTATAGTTAGTCTCGAAGACAGAGATCCATAGAGGCAGCAGCAAAATGACCAGTGTTTCACAGAGAAGGATTCAGATTAGCTAATTTTATTATCAGTATTACATTGCCATAAACAGAATTAATTTCTATCGATAAGCATGTGTTCCCTCACAGGTCTAGCTATTCACTGTGTGGTGTTTTCCACTTTTGTGTGTTGCCGCCACATTGTTGATCACAAAATGCATGCAAAGTTGTCAAAATGGCTGCATATGCAAACATGTTGGTGCTTGTAGCAAAAAACTGGATCGTGATTTGTCCCTACTGTTTGCTAAATACTACACAGTATCAGTATTAATATTCTTAATGTTTAATTTAAATGAGGAATTGCCAAGTGTTAGGGAGGAGTAGCTTAAACTCAGAACTCTTGGAATATCAGGATGTTTTTAACAAGATCTTTGCTTCCTAGCAAGGCTGCACCAGCATGAGATCTGTATGCTTTCAACAGTACTAAAAAGTCAAGAGTATTTTAACTGTAAATGACTATAGCCCATGGTGGGGAAGTTCTGTTTTTTTAAAAAAACATGCTTTTGTAAATGTATACTTACTCTTTGCAGAATGTTTTCAATCACATCAGTCTAAACTCTGAGTAGTATTTTGAGCAGATGCAGGCTGTCAGCTTCTCTAAACTTTATAATTGTTTGGCAGCCGTATTGCTTACATGTAAAGATGTAATGTGCAAGGATACATAGAGATACCAGGCACACATTTTCTGCTGTACCTCAAAACACAATTTATACTACATTGGAGGCCCCTAACTCTCCTTCCATTAAGTCCTTTTCAATGGGGAAAAATTCTGGCACCAAACCTTAACTTTTATCCCATGACTTTCTATAGCATTGTGCTAGAGGCCCGGCCATTTTATAACATTTGTTTTGCTCTGTTTGATAGAAGGATGTGGTTTGGACTGTAATTCTAGATCTTTGTTCTCATTAGATTGCTGTAAAACAACACAGAGATTATGAAGTCCTCAACTGACATTCTCAACTGCCCGCATCACATGAACAAAAAATACTGTATTTCTCAATACATGAGGAGAGGCTAGAAAAAAGAGATGAAAAAGGGGAGGGTCAGGTGCCCAAGGCCATTGCTTGGCAGTTGTGTGCTAACTATCCCTGCCCTGTTTAAATTAGACAGAAATGTTGTCCTTGTATCTTAATTGCCAGAGGGACCTCTGAAGGTTAACATTTGTATTTTATTAGTTGAAAAGTAGGAGAGAGAGAGAAAAAAATTCTCCTACCCTGTACTCTAGATGTGCAGAGCTGAAAAATGGTTTATTAGGGAATGATGAAAGTATTGTGTCCCAAACACTAGGTGGCAGGTGCAGAGCAAATGCAGCAAGAACATTCTGCCTTATAATAGGTATGTTTAAAATGGGGTGGGAGGGCTTCTTTATAACAGTCTATCTGCATTAAAACAAAGTGGAGGGATGTATTTGCAAAAAGCTTTAACCCTCTATTGCCTATTTGTGTGTAAAGGTGGCATAAAAGGTGGCATAAAGCATTGGCCAACTCTGGTGTCATGGGCTGGGCCAGCCCCAGCAGGGTAGTCAGAGTCTGGTACCCCAGACAGATATTACAAAAAGCATCTTTTAGAGCATCTAGGGTGCCTAGAGACAGTTTATTTGAAACCAACATTAGAACCAAAATGGATAGATTGCGGTGGGCTATAGATTACACTCCCTTGTCCAAGCCTTTGAATGACATTGTTGGCCGCCATTAGCCTTTGGTGTCTGGAATAAAGGGATGTGAATTACCACCAACTATAGGGTATAGGCGAGCTAGAAACATCAGGGATATTCTGGTCCATTCAGACTTGGCAAAGACTCCAGCTATATCAGATATGCCAAAAGGGAATTACAAATGTGGGCATTGCTCAGTATGCCCCCTGATTTTGGAAGGAGTTTGCATTAATGTACAATCTATAGGAAGACATGTGCATATTAAACACTTTTCAACATGTCAGACTGCTGGAGTAATATATCTCATTATATGCCCATGCCCCAAATTGTATGTGGGTAATACCATCAGACCATTGCATGTTCGGATTCTCGAACACATATCAAGAATCAGAAATATTGTCCTGGAAGCTCCTTTGACTCAGCATTTTTAGAGCAACATCATAAGGCATTAGATATTACAGCAGCGGTTTTATTTGTAGCACGTAGAGGCTCAAGTCAATGTACACCTAAAGAATTACTTAGGAGAGAAGCCCAGTAGATTTTCGTTTTGAAAACCTTGAAGCCACAAGATCTTAACAACAAACTTGTACTAAACTGTTTTTTGAGATAAAAACTTAATAACAGGTTACTGCATCTTTAATGAGATGGTTAACTAGGTTCAGGATAGAGTCACTATAAAAGTGAGAGAGAACCATGAGGAGGTATGCTAGATCTTTGTGTCAGCGTCACCCTCCGGGTTCAATGAAAGAATTGAAGACTTGTATGGGTAAGCATTGAGATTTATTTAGATTAGTTTATATATAATTACTTATTGGTACATCATTAGCATTGCCCCACTATTGGGAATAAGAGACAGAGACAGTATCTTGGGTTATAAAATTGGGCCGCTTTATTTAAATAAACAACAAGCAAACTTCAACTACGGCAAGGGCCTAACTAGAGGTACAGGTCCGGCCCTGGGGTCACTCCGTACCCCGCCCTGACCTGTCTGGGCGAGACACCCGCTGCCCCAGGTGCGAGCCATCATCAGGTGGCTGGGACCCAGCCTGGCCAGGCGAAGTGGTTCACCCCTGCAAAGCTCCCCCACCCGGCTGTACGGCGGCAGGGGGAGACTGGTTTGTACAGAGGCTCCCCACCCAGGGCGTCCAACCACGCAACTTGGCCGTATGGCAGCCAGCCACATCTGGCAGACCCCAATTCCCCACCAATGGGGAGGTGCCAAGGGTGCTCACCGGCCCGCTACAGATTGTTCCCTAACTAACATCCTGCCGCCCGTGACATTAACTCAGCCCACCAGGCCAATTAACCCCAAACATACAGTACGAGGTAGGCGAAAAAACTCCCGCCCCAGGGCCAATCAGGGGCAGAGAGAGAAAAATTCCTACCTGGCCCCAGAACCGGCGGCTGGCTAGTCCCGCACTGATAGGGTGAGGTGGGTGGGCCGAGCACGAGGCAAGACTGAGGCCAAAGGGGGCAGAGGAGCCAGCAAACGCTGCGAGACTCCGCCCCTGCAGGCTAAACCCCGGATGGGAGGAGCACTCTGCCTCCATCCCTTCAGTGGTGCAAATGGCTGCCACCTGCCTAAAGGGGCAAAGCCCTGGCATGGTTGGCAGTATTGCCCCCCTTTGGGAATAAGAGACAGAGACAGTATCTTGGGTTATAAAATTGGGCCGCTTTATTTAAATAAACAACAAGCAACCTTCAACTACAGCAAGGGCCTAACTAGCGGTACAGGTCAGGCCCTGGGGTCACTCCGTACCCCACCCTGACCTGTCTGGGCGAGACACCCGCTGCCCCGGGTGCGAGCCATCATCAGGTGGCTGGGACCCGGCCTGGCCAGGCAAAGTGGTTCACCCCTGCAAAGCTCCCCCACCTGGCCGTACGGCGGCGGGGGGAGACTGGCTTGTACAGAGGCTCCCCACCCAGGGCGTCCAACCACGCAACTTGGCCGTACGGCAGCCACATCTGGCAGACCCCAATTCCCCACCAATGGGGAGGTGCCAAGGGTGCTCACCGGCCCGCTACAGATTGTTCCCTAACTAACATCCTGCCACCGCAGAGGCCAAGCCTCTGCTTAGGCCTCCGTGCCCCACAAATGGCTTAAGGCCAGACGCAGCCCTTGCCGCAGGTTGTTCAGGAAAATATTGTTACCTTTGCTAGAAATGTGTACACCATCCCCTCTGTAGAGGTCTGCAGACTCGGCCCAAATCTGCAGATGGGGTAAATAGATCCCCAACCCACCTGTTATTATTTTAAAAAGGGCTCTATTGGCCATCTGCCTAGCCCTCTCGATAGCACTGTGGTCCAATGCTTCCCGCCACGCCCTGCGTGGAAGCATTGCCGACCAAAAGATCAGGATACCGGGCCATCTCTTCTGAATTTCTAGAAAGTCATCCTGTGCCTGCCACGAAAGGGCTACGCCCTTCATAAGACCCAAATCGTTGCCACCCAAATGGACAACTAGGATGTGCGGGGGAGGGGAACTCCTCCCCTCGAACAACAACAGCAGCAAACCAGCCCAGCGTAGGCCTCTTCTGCCCTGCCACTCGACCGTGGCCCACCGGCTGAGTCCAAGCTGGGACCCCATCTGCGTCCTCTTCGCTTGGTGCGCAGCCCAAAAGACCATGCTATGGCCACATATGAGGATGCGTATCCTCTCCCGCTGCGCCACAGCACCTGAAAGAAAAACCATGTCAGCATGATAGTCCTCCGGTCAGAGGCCTCACGTAAGACTTATAAGTGGCGGAATACCATCGCCCCACCCTCTGAATCTTGGCTCCCAAGAACCCCATTGCTGCGGCTGTAGAAGCTGTGCCTATGCGAAAAGAGTGGGTCCCAAATTTGACCCCTTCTAGCCCCAACTTTAAGAGGGCCCTACCCGTGACAGACCAAAACTGGTACTTTGTCAGCGGGGAACCATTGTCGTGGCAAAACAGTGCCCCCGGCGCCTTGCCCCGAACCCTCAGATACCTCCTCAAAGCCTTTACAGAGCACAAATCACTAATTGCACATTGCCCAATTGTCAACTCCACCCCTTTTTGACGCTGGTCCATCTTAGAACGCCTAATGCGAAGAACCACATGATCCCCCTGAATCGCAACATAAGCCGCCGAAATGGCACGACCAGTTTTGTCCTTAAGGGACTGGGGGACGAGCTCACTGACACTCAGAGCTCCAAAAAATGCAATCAAGGAAGCTGCGTGGAATAACAGCTCCTCAAAAGGTGAACTGCAGACCAATGGCCACATGGCCTTCAAGCCCTGCAGGATACTGGGGGAAATAGGCTGCCTGATGTCCCTTATAACCGCAGACTCCCTGGACCAACCCTCCAACATCTTCCGTATGCGGAAATCCCCAGTGGGGTCAATAAGGCCCCGGGCCTTCGAGGCAAAACCTAAAGCTGCCAACTGGCTCCGAATATATTTAACCTTGTGCCCCTTACCTTTCTGAGCGACACAAAAACGAGCTACATGCTCCACCGGGATAGGCCAACTCTGAGGGAGACGTACCTCCTGCCTGAAACCCGCAAAATGCCTTACCACCCTGTCGTAGGCTCTCCTGGTACTAGGGGCCAGAGCTGACTGGATAGCTCTGAAGGCCTCGGATTCCCAATCCTCCATAGCTCCGGAGGAACCTGGGTGGGCGGCAAATCCGCCTCTGGGGCAAGCTGTCGAAACCGGTCCATCTGCAGACGAGACAAGGCGTCTGCCACCTCATTATTAACCCCAGCTACATGCCTGGCTAAAAACAAAATATTAAGGTTCAGGCACCTCAAAGTAAAGGTTCGGACCAGCTTCATTACCCGGGGAGATCTAGAAGAGAGGGAATTCACGACCTGCACCACTGCCAAATTATCGCACCAAAAGTGCACCGAGTGGTTGGCCATTTCCTCTCCCCATAGGTAAACAGCCCCTAAGATTGGGAAGAATTCAAGAAATGTTAGATCTCTACACAGGCCAGCTTCCACCCAGTCAGCAGGCCATTGCGAAACACACCAGTGCCTCCTAAAATAAATCCCCAAACCTATAGAGCCAGCTGCGTCGGAGGAAACCTGAAGTTCGCCTTCCAACAACAACTCCTGCCTCCAAAAAGAAACACCATTGAAGTAGCTCAAGAACTGGCTCCAGACTTCCAGGTCCTGCCTCATCCCCGGGGAAATCCGTATTCTATGATGTGGAAGCCTGAGAGTCCCCATCGCCTGGCAGAGGCGCCTCAAAAAGGCTCTACCGGGGGCCACCACTTTGCACGCAAAGTTCAAGTGGCCTACGACCTGCTGGAGCTCCAAGAGAGAAACCTTTCCCTTACCTAAGAGGGTTCGTAATTGCACCCTCAACTCTTGGAGCTTTGCAAGAGGCAACCTGGAAGTTTGATGCACTGTGTCCAACTCTATACCAAGGAAGGTCAGAACCGTCGCGGGACCTTCCGTCTTCTCATGCGCTAAGGGGACGCCCAACTCTTCCATGAGAGCTATAAAATCCCTCAGGAGCCGTGCGCACTGGCCTGAACCCGGGGGCCCAACCAGGATAAAATCGTCCAAATAGTGGGCGGAGTCACGGCAGTGCTGCCTCTGACGTAGGGCCCACTCCAAGAACGTACTGAAGCATTCAAACACTGCACAAGAAACAGAGCAACCCATCGGGAGTGCTCTGTCCATGTAATATTTGCCTTCAAAGGCAAACCCCAGGAGTTCAAAGTCCTCCGGGTGCATGGGGAGAAGGCGAAAGGCCAACTTAATGTCGCATTTTGCCATCTCCGCGCCCCGCCCACAACGCCGAACAACTTTGACCGCTTAGTCAAATGACGTATAACGCACCGAGCACAAATGCTCGGGTATTGCGTCATTGACTGAATCACCCCTGGGATAAGATAGATGGTGAATCAAGTGGAATTCACCAGCTGCCTTCTTAGGAACAACCCCCAGGGGCGAGACCCGCAAACAAGGAACAGGAGGGAAGGGGAAAGGGCCTAAAACCCTGCCCTCCATGCATTCCTTCTGAATTTTTGCCCTTACAACCTCCTCCATGCCAACCACCGAACACAAATTCGGTGACATGAAGGCCTTCCTGGGACCCTGGAAAGGTATCCTAAAACCAAACAAAAAACCTTGCAACAAAAACTGAGCATCATCCCTGTTAGGGTAATCGGCCAGCATGGCCTCAAGGACCCTCACTTTTATTGGGCTGGGGCCCTTTACCAGGCCCCTGTTGCCCAGGGGGGCCACCCCCTTTTTTCCCAAAAGGCCGCTGTCTTTTGCAGGCATTGAGGGTGTGTGGACCTCTGCAGGTTGGGCACTCGTGGCCAAAGCGGCAGTTTTTACGGCTGCACACCCCTTTTGAGGTGAACTCAAAACAAAGCAGTCGGGGCTGAACCGACTGCCCCGCAGAGGCGCGGGAGCCGTAATTACCCTGCGGAGACACCCAAGAAGCTGGGGACGAATGCTGTATGATGTGACCGCTATCCGATCTATCACTGACTGAGGATTTTGCCGGGGTCATCAGCTGCAACCATAAATGCTGATGTACCTGATCCCAGGGTAAAGAAGGATTAAGTGCAGCCCGCATGCGAAACTCTTCATCATATTGCATCCAGGCTGTTCCAGCAAATTCTGTATGGGCCCTATAAATGATGTCCATGTATTGGAAGAGCGGGGCAGCCCTCCAGGGCTGAGCCCTCGCTATGACCCCTGCATATATAAGAAAACCTGGCAGCCAATTGGCCCATGTTCTATCAATCTTACGGCGCTTAAGGCGCTCCTTGTCTCTGTCTTCCAATTCCTCTTTATCCTTCTTCTCCAGTTCCCTGAAGAGAAGGGTAAAGATATCGACATAATCCCCGCACAAAATCTTCTCCCTCGTGGCAGGTGTAAGGTGATCACCTAATGGCATAGCCGTGTCACCTACTGGAAGAGCCCTATAAGGCACAGCTCCATAATTAGACCAGGAAACTCCATAATAAGACCCCCATGGTGGAACCAGGCCCATGCCCTGAACCTGGGCCGAGGGAGCAGCCCAACCGGCAGCTCCCGGCAGCTGACCCGGGACAGCTGACTGATTCCAATGGCCCCAATCAGGGAAACACCCAGGTCCTGGTGGACCTACAGGGGTACTAGGGTGTGTATGAGCAGTGTGTTGTGCTGCTTGATTCGGCTGGCCCCATGGCCAGGTGCCCGACTGCTGGGGCCAAGAACACTTACCCTCGCCCTCTGGAGGCTGTACCAGCAGAGCCACTTGCCCGGAGTCAGAGCCCCAATTCACTTCCGTCTCAGCAGCCGCAGGTTCCATTGCCTCCTCTTCGATGATAGGACCGCCAGCCAATGATGACGGAGCCGGCGCACCCCCAGAAGGTGTACCCTCCAAAGCAGATAGACGAGAAAGGATATCGTTAAGGGATGCCGTCTTGGAAGCTGCACGCACCGGTCTTCTGCCCTCATGGCTAGAGGCCAGAACGGCAGATGACCTAGCCTGCTCCAGAGCAGCAATCCTGGCCAAAATATCCCGTCTAAGGGAACCCTCTTCATCCTCTTCAGAGGACAAGGTAACGGCAGGACACTTGGGAGGGCGCTTAGCGGGCTGCTTTCCCTTGGAAGTGCCCACGCCCTTCTTGGGACCCATCCTGAATAAAGCCTATGCTGCTGTGCTTGTGCAGGAAGAGGACTTGAATGTGCAACCCAGCAAGGCTATGAACAGCACTTACAGCAAGGCTATGCACCGCACATACTTTAACCACCAAATGGAGGAGTGCTTAATCCGCCGGCAGGCGAGGGAAAAACTCAAATGGCTACAAGTCCCTACCAAATACAGCCAGTAACGTTGCCTAAGTAGCCTCAAAATGGCCGCCACAACTGTAAGCGGGGCGGCACTAAAATGGCCACCAAGAAGAAAGAACCTCCTAAATGGGGAGCAACTGCAACTTTGGCTGCACGCCCAGGAGGGCCACGCGCACGAATGCTGGCAAAAGGTGGCGGGGGCCGGCGGGCGCACGAGGCCGCCAGCCCAAAGCGACATGGCCGCGGCCAAAACCAGAGGTCCGAAGAAACTGTCCGCCTCACACTCCCACCTCCTCTTGCTCCGGGGAAGGAAGCAGCGGCGGTAAGCAGGCGGCTGGCCCCCGACAGGGACCGGAGCTGACGAGCGCTGCCCCCCAAAATTGCCCGAGCCAGCCCTGTCTAGAGAGCCCAACCGGGGAAGCCGCGGCGGCTGGCCCGAAGCCGAGACTGCAAGCAGCGTCGCTGCCGCAGCCCGAACAGCACCAATGGAGCCGAGCGCTGTGAGCAAAAACGGCAGGGCACGAAGCGGCCGGGCTCCAATAAGGAGCGGCGCGGACACACGCCACAAAAAACTGGAGGGAATGGGGGGGCTGGAGCCACAACGCCCTCCCCACCTTCTTCGCTCAAGGACCCCACCAAAAGAAAAAAGTGCGGCCGCGGCAAAACGCCCGCAGACCGCACCGCCAAACCCAACCACCCTGCTGCAGTCCTTTCCACGGGCCTCATGCTGGGGAGCAAACGAAGACGTATTGCCTCCACCGAGCACGAGGCAAGACTGAGGCCAAAGGGGGCGGAGGAGCCAGCAAATGCTGCAAGACTCCACCCCTGCAGGCTAAACCCTGGATGGGAGGAGCGCTCTGCCTCCATCCCTTCAGTGGTGCAAATGGCTGCCACCTGCCTAAAGGGGCAAAGCCCTGGCATGGTTGGCAGTATTGTTGGAATGTTAAATGCTTTGTTGTATATGGATATTGTAGTGATCCATTGTCGCCCCTGAGGAAGTCCACAAGATGAAATCTGACACTCTAGCTGGCCCCAGTCTGGGCACCCATCTCTGTGGATCTCCAATCTTTGAAAATAAGCTGAATAAATCTGCAAAAGAAAAGGACAAAAAGGACATATCGTCTGTTTCCGCACACGTTGGATAATGCACTTCCAATCCTCTTTATAGATCATTTGGAATGGATTTTTTCGTGTGCGGAACAAAAAATCCACCTCAAACGATTGATAAAGTGCATTGAAAGTGCATTATCCAACGTGTGCAGAATCAGCCAAGAATTGTACCTTGGTGATATTGATTTTGTTGATACTTACCTTGCATTATGAACTCGGAGTCACTGTCCTGCTTCCTCTGAAAATATGGAAGGGGAGTGTTCCATCCCTTTAGGATTATTCCTTTGTACTTGATTATTCCTTTGTACTTGTTATATGAATTGTAGTGTTAATTGAAATGCACTTATTGGAATATAGATGATTGTAAAAATAATAAGCACTTTTTGAGCACTGTCACTTTAAATAGATTAAGAAAGACGTTTATTCATTTATTATTCCCAGGTGGTTTTCCACTTTTCAGTAGTGCATTTGTACCAGCGATAGCCTCTCTTGTCATTCTACCACTTTAGCATTTTGCTACTTCATTCTCACTTCCCACATATATGAAGAACCTGGATCCGCGACAAAGAAAAGTGTTGTATTAATAATTCTTCCTCTAGAAAACATGGAAATGACACCATTCAATTAAACTGAGAAACTCATGATTCTCCATGACCAGAGTTATAGTGCCCCAGTGCAAAATGATGATGAACCTGTCATTTCATCTAGATTTTTTTCTAAAAATATGATTTCTACTTCACCCTTATCGCTGGTTAATTGCTTCTTTGCAACTGAATGAAATTTCCTTGTGAGAAGTCAATGAAGTGGTAGTGTCCAAGGTTTTCTGCACTCAGTAAGTTAAGGCCCAGCCATTGTCTGTCATATGGTTGAGGTGGTATATAAAATGAATAAATAAATGTCTCCCTTGGTAGTCATGTCTTACCCCTTTTACAGCACAGAGCTCAAGATTTATAGAGCTGGGCAAATATTTGAATCTATGGGAAAGACTTCTTCAGTCAAGTTAATTATTTTTAATGAACTAGGGTAGAGCTGATTGTGGTTCTTTTTCCCCCTGCAGCTTATTAGTTTGGAAAACAGTGAAAATATTTGGCATCCCTCCCTGACCATCACAGAGACCGCTTTGTACTTCCCATTCTCCACTTCTCCCTCATGGGCTTGGTCAGCTCTCACATCTCTGTTGGCTGATGCTGATTAATTGTATTAATATCACTGTAAATATTACATAATCTCCTTTTTATAATAGGGGGGCACTACAAGAAGATTAATGGATGAGATTTATTGTGCCATGGCTGTTAAAGCAAAAGAAATGGCTCCATTCTTTTAGTACTCTGGATTGCAATTGCTTGTTTGCTATGTCTAATGGATTCAGATTGGATTAACAACCCTGGCTAGTTTGGAAACCATGCAAAGAGTAAGGACATTTAACCATTTAAAGGGCCTCTGGATTTTGCCTAAGAGGTCAGATGCCACATGGCTTGTGTTACCTGTTTCTTTTTCCTTCTCACCACAACTCACCTTGCATACACTATGTCCAATTGTGTAAAAGATTTAGTGATGCAGCTGGATCACTTATTTGTCGTTCTTAAATTCCAGAACTGATGCCAACTGCACATGCATCTTATCCTTCAAATGTTCTATTTAAACAAGGACTGTTCCATTTTCCAGAGCCTTGTCCCACTTCCAAACATTCAGTTTAAGGTAAGAGCTTCCCCCTCTGAAAAAAATGTTTGTTTCCATTATGTAGGGAGCTGAAACTGAAGTCAAGAAGGCATAAAAGAGAAGTTTTTTGGTGAAACTAGAGAATAATCTTTGTAGTACCAAAATGCAGAGGCAAATATATCACTTGGGGGCATCCCAAGTGATATATAATTTTGATTCCATAAAGATTATTTGATGTCACTGAAAAACTAATTGTTGATCACAATTATATGTTACTGAAGAATGCCAAGAAATTGGCATAAATATAAATTACTTTTTTTTAAAAATGCTAATCTTTTTTCCATCTGAGTTTTCCTCCCCAAAGTTTCAATGTTAAATGCAAATGAGATGCATTTACTACAGGCTGCTTCCGGATGTGGCCCACTCGTGTTGGGGAAGCCAGCCAGGAAAAGCAACAGAAATTTCTAGGAATGGAGGAGAGTAGGAAGTTAAAGGCAAGCCTTTATGCGTGCACATATGCTCTCACTTACGGATGAAACATTGGCGAGAACAATATAAATTATGCACATATGCTGAGGCAGAAGACTGCAGTTAGTTAGTTGAGAGTGAAAGGTACTCTGTCTATGTCTGGGGGTACTTTTCTTTCCATATTCCAGGACTCAGCCTTGGTAAAGACTCCTAGGCTAAGCGCTTGTGACGTTTTGTAAAAATTAAATAATCAATTGGTAGTAGAAAATAAGAACATCATGTGAAAAGCTGGAGATTGGGTGGGGGAAGTGAGTGAGGATGGGATAGCTGGTAGTGGAGAACAGAATATATGTATTCTCTATTCCGCACACGATGGATAATGCACTTCTAATCCTCTTTAGAGATAATTTGGAACTGAATTTTTCGTGTGTGAAACAGAAAATCCACTTCCAAACGATTGCTAAAATGCATTGAAAGTGCATTATCCAACGTGTGCGGAATCAGCCATGGTTTGCTGGAGGAGTCAGTACATAATTTCAAAATAAAGAGTTGTTGGGCATTAATCTGTATGGGAGGTACACCATCATTTTATTAGCACTCCTTAAATTCTCTGTGTGAGGAGGCTTTAGTTTCTCAATTTCATTGAATGGTGTCATTTCCATGTTTTCTAGAGGAAGCATTATTAATACAAGACTTTTCTTTGTCCCTGATCCAAGTTCTTCATTAGTGAGGGGAGAGCACTCTGCATATGATCAGAGGCAAATCCTTTATTATTACTTCACTGTTATTTATTAATTGTTTGGGGTAGAGGTTAAGAGCAGCGGGACTCTTATCTGGAGAACCGGGTTTGATTCCCTAGTCTTCCACTTGAAGCCAGCTGGGTGACCTTGAGTAAGTCATGGAGGCTCTGGTATATCTTAGGAATGATCTTGAGTCTGATTAAGGAGTAAATGAAGAGAGTTTATGACAGAAAGCAGAGAAAAAGAATAGATTCTAACTACCTTGCTAAACTGGGAGAAAGGGACTTCCAGGAAGAAACAGGAAGTAGCCTAAGAATACCAATCTGGAGACATGCAAGAAGGACAGAAGAGGAGAAAAGAAGGATCTTATTTTCCTACCTATTTATCAGATTTGCTGCCCCCTGCAGGTATGCTGTGTCTTCTTGCCTTCTCTGTACACAAGACATTATATTTCCAACAAGTCACAACTTCCTGGAGCTCTCTCAGCCCCACCCACCTCACAGGTGGATTATTGTGGGGCTAATAATATCCCACTTTGTAAACTGCTTGGAGTGGGTGTTAAGTTGTCCTGAAGGGCAGTATATAAATTGTTACTATAATTATCAGTATTGCTCAGCTGTAAAATGATACCAATATTGTCTAGATGGTCTAAATGCATTGTGTGTGTCACATTTGACTCACCTTGCTGCTTTTGTCATCTGGAGCCATCTACTTGTATTCAGTTCAATTTTATATCCATATCAACTTTCACAGAAATGAGTGTAGTTAATTGTGAAATTAGGGGCGCTCCTGTGTGTGACTGAGCTAGTCCATGGGTGTGATATAGTAGCATATGAGGGGGCACTGTATTCTCATGCACAGGAGTGCCCTAATTTCATCAGTGTAATGTTGGTGGTGCATGGTGACCTAAAGGGACAAAGCTTATTGGTCCCTAAAACTTATTGGTCCCTATTGGTCTCTAAAACTTCTATTCCTATTAGTCAAATAATAGGAATAGAGGTTTCCCAAAGCATAAGATTATGTTCATAATGCTGGAACAGCGTTATAAAAGCTTGAGTCCCTTGAAATTTTTCTTTTGCTATCTGTCTCTGCCCTGCTTGCCTTAATTGTAGTGCCATGGTAGCTACTGCCCAGGAAGCCTTCATTTATATTGCAACACCTAAAGACAGAATGTGGTTGATGCCTGAGGACTATCTCAGCATGAGCTTTCATATGAAATAGAACACATCTACACACAGTCCTACATGTTGTGTGTTTTCAACATGGAACATGTGTGCACCATGATCTGACCTAAATAGCATCAGTTACATTCCAAAGCTTAAATAGGTCCTATCACTTTGCATGGAGAATTCTACAGCAGTGATGGGATTAGAGCCATCCCTGTTTAAAGCAAACTCAGTACCTTAGTGTGGAAATATTCATTTGAGTACATGTATGAAAAAATTCTGTTGTTTTGTTTACTAACTTTCATCAGCATCACTTATCATTTTAAATATAGCCCTCTGGTTGGCTCAGTTTTAAAGCAGTTACATTGTTATAATGCTCAAGAGGGAAAAATAAACTAATTTATCACTGCAGCTTTACATTTGACCTATGTATGAGAGATAGACTTGGTCATGAAAAACACAGGTTCTAATCTAAGGTATAGAGAGGCATCTGCTTCCCATTACAGTTTATTACTTGCAATATTTAAATGGTATTTCTCATGTGGGC
The DNA here is from genome assembly GCF_028583425.1 of Eublepharis macularius. NCBI lineage: Eukaryota > Metazoa > Chordata > Lepidosauria > Squamata > Eublepharidae > Eublepharis > Eublepharis macularius. Next base: position 83,103,216 of record NC_072794.1, on the reverse strand, counting down.
AAATGTTTTTAAAAGTGGAGGCCTTGGTTTCCCAGAACTGCATGGAATGATGGTGATTGTTGCAGGTCTTCTGGGGGTCATTTGCATGTGAATAACTATCAGCCAGTATAGGAAGAGTCAGGAAGAAGTGTCTGGTTTGTGTGAATAAACTCAAGTGTGTTGCACTGGAAACCCATGAAGTGTTGTTTCAGGTAGGTAGCTCTGTAGGTCTGCAGAACAGCAAGATCTCAGTCAAGTGGAACCTTAGAGTCCAACAGATTAGACACCAAGAAGTGCCTGATTGACCAGGTCCATCTACACCAAGTCACAGTTTCCATATTAAAACCCAAACCTTGGCCGTTCCACATGCTGTTCAAGAGATGGTCTACTTACTGAAGGCTGGTGTTTTTTTTCACAGATTCCAGATGCCTCTGATTTCAAATCGGAAGCAGGCAGTTTGTCTTGCGTCTAATCAGCGTCTTTTTTGAGACCGGGATTTCCCGCTCTTTCCTATGCCCGGTCAAGGACGCTGGTTAGACGCAAGACAAACTGCCTGCTTCCGCTTTGAAATCAGAGGCATCTGGAATCTGTGAAAAAAAACACCAGCCTTCAGTAAGTAGTCCGTCTCTTTAACAGCATGTGGAAACGGCCCTTGTTATTTAATGCCAAATTAGTGCAGTTGTTGATATGATCACGAAGACATGAGGGTGGGGTAAGTGGCCTCCATCTATACTATAGAGATCTTCCTTCTAGTTCACTCTTTCTATTGCTCACCACACAGGCTTGCAGGATGAATTCCTAATATTGTATTTAAGTGATAGCCAGTGTATTGACCTAAGGTTGTTGCCATCAATCTTCCATTTTGGTTCATATTTTCTCTGCCAGCATTATTTTGATGGTATTACAAGAGGCCAAGAAACAGCTTTTTAGGCAGTTAGAACCTCAAAAGACAGAGCCATCAGGATGAGGAAAACCATGCTTAACCACAGCTGCTAAAGAAAATAGCCATTTTTGAGGGAAGTCACAGGTTACCCATCCACCAGATTGTAAAGGAAGCCTAATCAGTGGGACTTTAGCTATAAAAGATTCTGTCACAATGGAATTCTGTCAACGAAAGAATTGCATCCAGATTGGATTCCTCACAAAAAGATCAGAATGCCCAGAGAGTATAATTAATGCATTTGAATTGCCTGACAAAACCCATGTCATCCCATGTCAGGTAGCTAAGATTGTTCCACACACAATACCTCCAAGCTGAAAACCTCTTATTCTTATTTGGAAATATTCTCAGAACCCATAATTTCTCCTTCAGCCAATCAGGTTACATGATTAAGAGCCCACCTTGCCCTCTCTACTCTTTCCAAGCCTAGAAAGAATTTTCTGTTTTTCACTCAAGCCTCTTGACTTTTAATTGGGCCAGAATATGTCCCAAATAATTTTCTGAGAACACTCTTGCCAGGCAAGCATATCTTGTTTGACCACTGCTCCCAGTCCCTACATGAGAGTTGAGTCTTGGATTGGTTTGTCCCATTCTTGGTGTTCACTACCAGACTTGAACACTGAGCCTGGTAGCTTGACCTTTGTGGGTAAATTTTATGTCTCAGGCCCCTCGTCCACATATTTAGTAAGAGATATCAATTTTTCCCAAGATCACAGTCAAGTCAGGTCATTAAAGTGTACCGGTCATTCTCTGTACCCAGTTTCTGTCTTTTTCCTTCCATTTTTATATGTACAACATGTAAAGAAAGCTAATCAGAGCAGCTTTTCACCATGATGCAATCAAGTGCCTAGGAAATTATAGGGCTTCCTCAGAGAAGTCCCATTTCCCCTCCATTTTCCATCTTCATTCTCAAATCCATGACATTCTATCATCCAAGACTTTCAACTTGCTTCCCCATACCACATTATCTTGATCTCTTGATATATTTTTGTTGCATGTGTTTGTATTGTACATGCTCGAAGTGAACAAAATATATATTATAAAAAATTTCTTGGCATACATACTTCTCCCCTGGGATGCTATGACATCACAGGAACTCGACAGTTGTAAGAGGAGGAATTCACAGATGAAGAGGTAACAGGTACAGTTCAATGTAGTTTACTGCTAGAAAACAAATACCCAGTCTCAAAAACAAAAGTAGCCCAGCTAGATTAGACTAATTTTTCATCTGTTCCATCAATAACTTACCCAATGTATTTGGAACACTGGATATTGGCCATCCCCAGTATATTCAACACACATAAATGCTTTTAATATGGATCTTATATAGAATATGCAAGCATACAGGTATACATTCAGATGTGGAGTGATAGAAGCAAAATAATTTCACAGAGTATTTATTTCAATTGGAGAGAGTTATTCATGTGTTTTTGGCTGACCCTTTGAAATTAATGGAAGATGAAAGTGCTCAGTTTTTCTGGATCATGCTCATTTTTTTTTGTTCCTCCATGTGAAGTGATCCTTTGCACTAAGTGCAAACAGTTATTATGATTAGCAGGTATCAGCCAGATTTATAATATTCACCAGACTGTCTCTACCATTTTTTCCCCATAGATAAGGATCTGCATAAATAATCTTAGTGCCATGTCGCAAAAAAACACTTTTGACCCTGAAGTCATCACCAGTAGCTGAACCTTGTGTGGTTTTACAAAGCATAATATCACATTGATATCACTTTCCTGAGACTCCATCTGTGAAAACAAGGATTTGACTGAGAAAATAAAACTAGACGGCACAATGAACGTTATTGATTTTTTAAAAAGAATTGAGCTTTACATTCTTAGAGCAATTGTGTATAATCATGCATTCATAGTAGACCTATGTTCCTATGCATTATAATATTTCCCATCTGTATATCTGAAACAGAAAGGGCAGGAATCATAGTTTTTTCCCAGTGATCTGGATTTCAATCAGTCATGTGCAAACAACTTCTGCTCAAATTGCGTTTTGATTGCAAATTATGAGCATCATCATTATTAAGTCAAAAAAGTTCTTTTTTAAGTGCTCAAAATGTTCTAAATTGTATTACAGATGTTTTTCACATGCATTTCCTTGCACTATTCTCCAAGTCTACTATGCACCCAACAACCAAATATTGACTTACAAAACAGGCACTGTCATTGGTTGTCTAAATCCTGCTGAGGTGAGGACATGGGGAAATTATGTGATTTGTCTTTCTAGCAGTCTAGCATTTCCCATTTGGCTGCCTGATGTGTACATTAAGTAATAATGAGTATTGTTTCTAATATTCTCTTCATCTGAGCCAGGGTTGGGGGTGCCTGACCTAGGGTTGCCAGGTCCCCTTAACTTCCCAGTAGGAGGGGGTGAGCACGCTGACTTTTTTGAAGTCATTGTGTATGCATTGTTTGGGGCTTCTGCAGTGGTGCAATGATGTCATTTCTAAGAAGTGATGTCATTATGCAGGGCCCGTGCGGAGCCCATTTGGGGCCCAAAGTGGCTTGCAGCAAAGCACAGGAGTGTTCCCTGCCTGCTGAAGGGGAAACCGCAGGATGGCAGTCAGTGGGAATCCACATGAGTATAAGCCTCTGGGTGGTTCCCATGTCATCTGGGAGTGAGAACACCCTGGCAGTCCCTGAATTGGGCTTGCCCCTTCCATGCTTTTCTCTCAAGATCCCTTAAGGAGATTCCCATCTCTGGATAAACAATGCTGGCTGACTGTGTTTCCCCCAAAAGGATCCGTGCCCCATGCCAAGCAGCCAGAAGAGCCACAAAGCAGCTCCTGCCAAAGCTCCTAAAGTTACAACCAATCCTGTATTACATCCCACACAGCCTGCAACCAAAAGGGGACCCTGGCTGGCCAGGTCACAAGGTAAGCTGACAATGCACTGAACGGACATGGATGGTACCTGACTGATGCCAGGGAGAAGTGAGTCCCCTATCCTCCTGATTAGTCTTAGACTGTCTCAGAATGAGGTGAAGTCAAGAATCCTGCATGGATACATCTCCCAGCTCAAGAGCCTGCCTCAAGGCCTTATGATGAGAGTTGGCCACCAACTCTCCCATCCAGAAAGCCCCCCAAAAGGCTAGTGTGAAGGTGGCCTTGAACAGTTGGGCCTCAAATGCAGACTGGTAGGTGCAAGGAAACTGTCTATTGACTCTGGCGAGAAGGAACCCGGTGATGGCTCTGTGTTAATCACCAGTGGGCGGTGCCCTCCTCCTCCAGCCCTCTACCGTCCACCATGCCATGAAGGAATTACAAGGGTCCAGGAAGACCTGGGCCTTTCTAAAGAAAGAGAGAGTAGCCAAGTTGCTGCTCTTGGTCTTAGGGGCAAAGCCCCACTCCCTCAGGGATGCTATGGCCACAGATATGGGCAGTGAGGCCCTCCCCACATGACTGGCAGAAAAACCCAGGAAACTGGCCATTGCAGCTCAGTATGCCCAAAGGGTGGAAGGAGTGATGCACATCACTACTCCCCACAATATTGATCATTCCCAAGCTCCCACAGGTCCCTGGAAATGAATCTGGGGTCAAGCAAGACTCTGGGGCCAGGGCGAAGAACATCTCCATTTGGAATTGAGATAAGGCATCCCTGATGTTGTTATTAATGCCAGCTTCATAACAGGTTGGGAAGATGTTAGCGGCCAGGCAGACTAAGACCAACCAGTGCACAAGGTGCATGACCCATGCACCACACAGAGCATGAGAACTGCTTTTTAAGGACCTGGACCTTAAAGGACCAGTACTGGCTGTCACACCAAAAGAGCACCTGTTTGTCCTTGAGCTGCTCCTGCCAGATGACTGTCGTCACCATGAGGAAGAGCTCAAGGAAGTTGAGATCCCAGCTGATCTCAGACTCACCACAGTGTGTGGGCCACTTTTGAGCATAACACCTACCTTGGCGGTAAACCCCCAAACTCACACTGCCAGCATCATCATAGTGCACCTGCAGCTCTGGCTCCAGTTCCATGGAATCCTGCCAAACCGAAACCCAATTGTAGTCAGATAGGTATGAGACCCAGACCTCTAGGTCCCTCCTCATCCCCTTAGAGACCCTGATTTGATGGTGGAGAGCAACGGCCTTGGCCATTGCCCAGGCGAGGCATGAACAGAAGGCAACCACCCTAAAAGGAAAATTCAGATGCCCAACCAGGGCTTGCAGCTTCCACAGAGCGCACTTGAGGCAAGTCAGGGTGTGCTGGATGAACTTGTAGTGAAATTCACTTATATAATTCATTTCTTTTTGAGTTAAAGTATTTTGGGTTAGGCTTTGAGCCTTTTTTCCACTTCTAGGAGATTCTGGCCAGATAAGAAGCCTTGAGCCACAGGCACAAAGCTGAAACAGCTCTCAAGAACAAAGCTTTGCAGATGCTGTACCTGCCTCCTGGCTTGTTAGCACATAGCCTTATGGGGTGGGGTACTCTCCCCTCCTTACCTGTGAGGACAGGTCATGGCTGAGTCTGTCATCAGAGGGTTTGGGCCCATCTGATTGGCTAAGAGTTTAGGTCAGCTGCAGGCAGCTAGTCTTGAATAAAAGAATTGTTCCTTCAGTCTCTTGGATCAGGAAGGATCAGGAGAGTCAGGGAAGAGGGAAGAAAAGGGGGCCTGCTCCTGTTTTTATTCATGTTCCTGAATGCTACACAACTGGTGGATTCCTGTGCTAGCAACCTTTGTGCTTTTGTCTTTGGGACCTCTGGACTTAAGTGCTAATGCTCCCTATTGGTCTCTAAACTTCTGAAACAAGTAACATCTCGAACATGTTTGGGAACTTCTAGTGAATATAGCCTATCTTAAATAGTCTGTTGTTGTTTTTGCTTCTCCATGTATGTCTCTGTTTATTTTGTTTGTCTTTCCAGTTTTGCTTAATGAATTTCTTTTCTTAATTTGGTATGGAGTTACTGAGAGTCATGACTTCAAGCCAAATCCAGTTCTTTGGCCATTTTGCCACATGCTACCCTGTTAGTTTGTTTCTGGACTCGACCTGCTGAGTACCTACCTTGCAGGGCTGACTTCCTGTTTAAAACCTTGTAGCGCTGGGAACTTGCCTCTTGGTTCCATAGCTGAAGGTTTAGTTAAGAGAGGCTGGTGGTAGCTTTCTACCTGGCAGTGAGGCTTCACTTGTTAGTCCTTTGGGAATTTTCCTTTTGATGTTGGCAGCCCCCCTGGGGACCCACTACAGAGCTCACGGAAGTCCTGGAGCTTATCAGAGGGGAGGCAGGGACACCTGGCCACTGAATCCAATTTGATGCCCAGGAAGGTCAAGCTAGAAGACAGGCCCTCTGACTTTCCCAAAATCCGGGGGATCCCCAGCTCACAGGCTAGTGCCTGAAAGGTGGCCAGGATTTTGGCACAGGTGATGCCATCTGCTAGAGCAACTATGAGAAAATTACGTGTGGGCACCATATATGATCCTTTACCATCCATTTAATGAATGTGCTAAAGGTTTCAAATGCCATGAAGGCTGTGGAGCAGCCCACTGGCATAGCCTTGTCCACATACCAGCAGCCCCCCCCCCCCAAGTTTGAAACCCAGAAGGCAAAGGTCCTCCAAGTATACCAGGAGTAAATTCTTCAGGCATGTTCCTTAGATCCTGTTTTGGAACTATGATTTTTTTAGAGTTTCTCTTCAGCTTTATTCTAATTTTTGATATTTACGATTCATGATCTGTACCACAATCAGTACCTGGTCTTGTTTTAGCAGAGAAAATAGAGCTTCACCATCTCCCAATTATGTAATCTATTTGGTTCCTATATTGGCCACCCGGTGATCTCCTAGTGCTCAAGAGTCAAGACAGCGTACAGAATTCCCCTCTCTTCTTATAACAGTCTTATGAGATAAGTTAGGAGAGAGTGCCTGGCTCAAGTTCACCCAGCCAAGTTTCAAGGCAGAGCAGAGTCTCGAAAGGAGATCTTCACAGTACTGTCAGGTACAGCGCATGAGCTTGATCCATTTCATTGAATAATTTTTATTTCAAAACAAAGAATTTACAATAATTGCCAAATCTCATTACCAAAGCACAGTTTTTTTCATTTTGAAGCAACTCATCTCAACAATAGCAAAATAATAAACTAACAATCATTATAATGTTACATTAATTATAATAGTATGGTTAATTATAAGTTATATAAATTTATATAACAATTACTTTACTTTTATATTAAATAGAATAATGGAAATTAGTAAATTGTTAAGACTGGATCAATTTAATCCAGTCTTAGTTTGCAAGAGTGTAGCCCTGAGCCTAGGCACTTGATAGGAAATCGGCCTCCATTACTTAGTCACAGAAGTGTGTGCATTCAAGATATTTAGAACAAAAAGAAAAAAGAAAAAGTCCTGGCTTTGAAGGGAAGATGCTGACAACTGCATAGGTAAAAAAGCAGCAAATCACACCTTATTAACCTGTTTTTAAAAGAGTCATCCCATGATGACCAGAGGGAGCATAGCAATCAAGCAGGTATCGTTAGTTACTTCACCATCATGCCAAACGCTTCCACTGCACAGGAGCAAAGCTCAAATGATGTTTGTGAGCATCAGCTCAACAAAAATGTACATTTTGAACAAGTTCAGTTGTTGATCTGGATTTTTGTGAAGTTCTCAGCATATCTGGCTCTGGTTAAATTTACATATAGTCCTGACTCCTGAAACACTGTGGTGATTTACCACATTTACAATTTTCTGCAAACATATTTGTACATTTGGAAGTAAGACACAGTCTGATGGTCTGTAGCTTGAGCAATGACTTGGCCTACTCTATAAGTACTTTAGCAGCTGGTGACCTGAGAGCTGTTTTGCTGAAATAAATCACCTAAGTGGAAAAAAATCTGAAAAGCCGCAGACGGTGGAAACCTGACAAAGCCTTTATTGGCAGTATTTGGGGATGGCCTGAAGAATGAGTCAACTGTTTTCCTATTATTTTCAACACCTCACCTATAAAAACCTGATATCCCTGAAGCTGCATTGCCTTGGAAGGTTTCGGACATAGGGGCACCACAAAGCCCTGCTGCATAGCTCATTGCTACCTCAGATCAAATAAAGATGCTGTCTGGCTTATAAAGGTGTGTGTGTGTGTGTAAACACACAGACACACACTTTTTGGCTCAATTAAGTGAAAGCTACTTGAAGTTTCATAAACTTACAGGGCTACATTTTCCAAAGATTCCCATCCCCTCTCCTTGTAAAATGGTACTGACAACTATTATGCCTATCTTGGGTTTCAAGGGGAATATTTATTTCTGCAGATCTACATAGCTGCAAAATCATATATTTACAAACCAGCTCCTAATTTTTAGCTCACTAAGAAGAGCAATGCCTTTCTGCGAACAAGACTTTACCACTCCAGAGGCCCTGACATTAACCAGGGATGGTTCATGATTCCTTACTATTTTAAGCCAAATGCTTGGGTCTACATCATTTGATCTGAGAATTGCCTCATGGAATGCATTGAAGGGCCGCAGAAGATGCATCTCTCAGTTGGCCTACTTGTTTGTTGTTGTCCTCTAGCAACACTGCCATTCCAAGGACCCACTTGGTTTTCTTGTGCAAACCAAGGTGGGGTGAACCTTGGCAACTGGCAGCAGATGGCTTTGTGGCCTACAATACAATGTTTCATTGGAAGACCAAGAAGCAAGGATAGATGTAGTTTTCTAGCCACATTTTGTTAACTGGAATTATGGCCTGCAGGGCACAGAAAAATGGCTTGGGGATATTAGATACCTCTGTAGCCATATCCCTATTCCTTTAAAAAAAATTATTGGTGAGTACATAAATTTTACATAAATTCCCCATATTACCTAATTTATAACAACCCCCCTTCCCCCCTCCTTATTGACTTCCAACAGCTTTCCAACCCTTAACCCATCTTATCGTTTAAATTATTTTTAACTATATTCTTCTAAATCTGATATATATTGTATCCCTTATTCTAAGCATATTCAAATTATTCCATATCTCAGATTCTCTAATCATTCTATTCCTAGCTGTTTAACCTATCTATTTTTAATACAATCTTCTTAATAATAGTATTAGCTTAGATTAATTAATAACTAAATTTCCCCATTAATGGTAAAGTTACTTCTCTCTCCCCTTTATAAAATCACAAATTAATAATTCTCAAACTGCCACAGTCCTCCTTTTACATCCCATTTTTTTTTCTAAATATTGTTTCAGTTTCCCCCAGTCTGCAAAATATTCTCCTGGGTCCAGATCTTTCAGTTTTCTTGTCATTTTGTCCATTTCTGCCATGTACAACAATTTGTAAATCCAATCTTCTATAGTTGGTATTTCTTGCACTTTCCATTTCTGCACATACAAAAGTCTTGCTGCTGTAGTCATGTAAAATAGCAATGTTCTATACTGCATTGGAACATCTTCCATTCCCAAGTTCAGTAGCAGCAATTCTGGGTTCTTATTTATTTGGGTTTGCAAAACCTCATTAATTATTTCTATTATATCTCCCCAGTAGTGCTTAGCTACCTCACAAGTCCACCACATATGATACAATGATCCTTCATGCTTTTTACATTTCCAGCATTTATCTGACATATTTGCATTTCCAAGCGCAATCTTCTTAGGCGTTAAATACCACCTATACATCATTTTATACACATTCTCTTTAATATTGGTACAAGTTGAAATCTTCAAAGTGTTTTTCCACAAGTGTTCCCATGATTCCATTGTTATTTCTTTATGAAAGTTTATTGCCCATTTCACCATCTGGACTTTGACTGTCTCGTCTTCCATATACCATTTTAAAAATATTTTGTATATTTTCGAAATATCTTTTTTACCTTCTTGTAAAATCACTTCTTCTAACTCCGAGTTTTTCAGTCTTATTCCTCCCTTTAAACAGTCCAGTTGTAAAGATCCCTGATTCGCCTGTATTGAAACCATCCATAGTGAGGAGATAACTCTTCTTGTGTCTTTATTTTTGGTATCCTATGTTCCATCGACAATATCTTTTTATAAGTTAAACATTGTTGTTCATTATACACAGCTCTCGGATCTATTACTTCGTTTGGTACCACCCATGAGGGGATGCCACTTTCCATGTAGTTCTTATATTTCTTCCAGATTATGAAAAGGCTTCTTCTAATATAGTGATGCAAAAACATAGAGTCTGCTTTAACTTTATCGTACAACAAGTAGGCATGCCATCCAAACAATTTTTTGTATCCCTCCAAGGCCAGCAGTTTACGGTCTTTTAGCGTTATCCAATCTTTTAACCAGGCCAGACAAATTGCTTCGTAATATAATCTTATGTTTGGCAGTTGCAGTCCCCCTCTTTCTTTCGAATCTTGTAATACTTTCATTTTCACCCGGGGTTTCCTGCCTGCCCACACGAAGTCTGAAATTTTTCTTTTCCATTTGTCAAATTGTTTGAAGTCTCGGATAATTGGAATAGTTTGCAGCAAAAACATCACACGTGGTAACACATTCATCTTCACTGCTGCTATTCTTCCCAACCATGACAAATTTAATTTATTCCATTTTATCAAATCTCTTTCTATTTGTTGCCACAGTTTCTCGTAATTATTTTTGAATAAATCTATGTTTTTCGCAGTCAGCTCAATCCCTAAATATTTCACTCTGTTAGTTACCTCGCAGTCTGTTATCTCCATTAATTCTTGCTGTTTTTGTTTCGTCATATTCTTACACAATATCTTCGACTTCTTTTTGTTCACATAAAATCCAGCCAAGTCTCCAAATTCCTTTATTTTATCTATTATTTTTGGCATGTTATATATTGGATCTTCCACTATCAACATTACATCATCCGCAAATGCTCTGACTTTGTAGGAAAATTCCTTTATTTTTATGCCACAAATTGTATCGTCCTCTCGTATTTGAGTCAACAAAATTTCCAAAATCAAAATAAACAACAATGGAGACAATGGGCAACCTTGTCTTGTACCTTTGCTTATTTTCAGTTTTTTAGTCAAATCATCATTAACTACAATCGCTGCACACTGGTCTTTATAAATTCCTTTAACTGCTTGTATGAACTTTTCTCCCATTTGCAGCTTTTCCATAGTGGAAAACATAAAGTCCCAGTTCAAATTGTCAAATGCTTTTTCCGCGTCCACAAAAAAGAAACCAACTTCCCTATCACAGTGCTTGTCGTAGTATTCAATAGCGTTTATTACTGTCCTTAAATTATCCTTAATTTGTCTATTAGGTAGGAATCCAGCCTGTTCTTCTGCAATAAATTCCGACATCCATCCCTTTAACATTTCCGCCATAATTTTCGCAAATATTTTATAATCATTATTCAGCAGTGAAATTGGCCGATAATTCTTAACATTAATCAAATCTTGTCCATCTTTTGGAATCAGTGATATATTAGCTTCATTCCATGAGTCAGGAATCTTTTGGCCTTGCAAAATTCCATTCATTACCTCTCTTAGAAACGGTGTCAGGTCACTGGCCATCATTCTATAAAACTTTGCTGTTATTCCATCCAGTCCAGGCGCTTTCCCTAATTTTGTTGATTGTATGGCTTCTTTTATTTCTTCCTCTGTCACTTCCCTATTTAACTTCTCTTTCCATTTCTCTGAAATTGTTGGAAGCTTCATTTTCTCCAAATATTCCGCTATTGAATCTCTATTCACCTCCTTTTTTTGGTACAGTTTTGCATAAAATTTGAAAAAGGCTCTACTAATGGCAGATTGAGCCATCAATATATTATCCTCTTCTCTAATCTTAGTTATAGTTTTCTTCTCCTTTTTTTTCTTTAGCTGCCACACTAAGTATTTCCCAGGTTTATCTGCACCCTCAAACGACTTCTGCTTCATTTTTTTAAAATTCCACTCCAATTCTTTGTTATTTATTACCGTCAATTGTTCCTGCAGGATCTTCATATCCTGATATATTTTCTTTTTCCCAGGTCTTTTCTTAAGTTGTATCTCTTTGGCTTTAATTTTTTCCACAATTTCAAGTCTCTTTTCATCCTTTCTCTTCCTATCTCTTGCATTCAAATCCATTAGTATTCCTCTAATCACAGCTTTATATGTGTCCCATACCTTATAAGTTGATACATCCTTATTCAAATTGTACTGTATAAAAAATTTGGTTTCTCTTCGTAACAATGCAATGTTTTCTTCCGTCTGCAGCAAGTCTTCATTTATCCTCAATCTTCTTCTTTTAGTGTTTTTCCTGAATCTCCACATAATTGGATTATGATCTGAGCCTACCTTGGGCATTATCTCCACATCTCTAGTCCATACCACCAGTTCTTTGGAGGCCCAGATCATGTCAATTCTTGATAGTGTGAAATGTTTTGCAGAGTAAAATGTATATTGTCTGTTTTTAGGATTTTGTCTCCTCCATACATCTTCCAGACTTTCTTGTTCTTTGATCGCAAAAAACGATTTTGGCAAAAGTCCTCTTTTTTTCTGTGCACTTTTAGATTTCTTGTCTTCTTCCAAGTTTGTAACTCCATTGAAGTCACCTGCCAGAATTATTTGATCATAGGTCAGTTCATCTAGCTGTTTCTGTAAGTCCTTGAAAAAATTTTCTTTTGCCCCGTTAGGCGCGTAAATTCCAATCACCAAAGTCTTCTTTGAATTCCAAATTATTTCCACTGCTATATAGCTAGCTTCTATATCACTTAAAACTAATTTTGGTTGCAGCTCTTCCTTAATATACAATACAACTCCTCTCTTCTTCTTTTTGGAAGCTGCTGCAAATTCATTTCCAAGTTTTGCAAGTTTCAAATATTTTGCATCCTGCTTTTTGATATGTGTCTCTTGCAAACACACTATATTACATTTTTGTTTTAAAAGCCAGTGGAAAATAGTCTTACGTTTAAAAGGTGAATTTAGTCCATTTACATTCCAAGATATAATTTTACACCCCATGATCAAATTTTAGCTCTTTTTGGTAAGTCTTTTTCGTTGTCTTTAATAAACGTTTCCATCTCCTGGCCAGATCTGATGTTCCTCCTAGCTCCACCAAATTCGAAAGCCAGTCCTTCAGGTATTTCCCATCTGTATCTGATTTTCAAATCTTTTAACATCTGGACCAACTCTCTATACTTTCTCCTCTCCAACAACACTGATCTGGGCAGTTCTTTCATGATTCTCACCGCTTTCCCATCGACTTCTAATGGATCCTGGAATTGTTTACTCACGATTGACTCTCTTGTATTCCTAGTTGTAAATTGCACAATCATATCTCTTGGTAACTTCTTTTGAGCTGCAAATTTTGAATTAATTCTGTATGCCACGTCCAAAAGCGCTGCTATTTCCCCTTCTTCTTTAGCCAGGTAACCTGCCAAAATTTCTGTAATCTGCTCTTGGGCTGATTTTTCCAAAACTTCCGGGATCCCATGAAATCTAAGTTGTTTTTCCATTTGTTTACATTTAGCTACAGCCATTCTTCCCTTCACTCCTCTCAACTCCATTCTCTGCACATCTGCCAAGGTGTCAGCCGCATTTTCTACTGTGTTAACTCTCTGCTGCGTGACTTGCAAGTCTTTTTGAACTTGATTCTTAGCTAGTTCTGCCATCTCCGATTCTTAGCTAGTTCTGCCATGTTCTTAGCTAGTTCTGCCATCTCCGATTTAAGTGCCTCTTTAAAATCTTTCAAATTTTTTGCCATCTCTTTCATCATATCTTTAAGCTCTTTATTTCCTTCCGAAACTTTTTTATCTAAATTTTCCAGCGCCGCTTGCCATTCCTTTTTCGACATCGTGGGGCTAGCTTTACTTCGCTCCCACGAGTCTGCTCTTTTCCTTAACTCCGTGGTGCTACTTTATTATTTTCTTTTATTTTTAAAGGTTCAAATTTAGGTTGTTTTTCTAAAAGCTAGTATTTACGCAATCCAAAATGTCGGGCGTCTTTTCTCTATGGTTTTATTTTGAGGCAACCGCCCTTACCCTTGTCAAAGATGGCCTACTTCCGTTTTCCTTGAAGTCGCAGCTTTGCCCTTCTTCAAAATGGCGATATTCCACTTCCGTTATTTTCAAGCCGCTTCTCGCCGGTCTCTTTATGGTTCTGACGCACTTCCTGTTCCTCTTCGTTTCACAGCAGTTCTCGCGATGTTAAAACTTTCTCACAGTCTGCTATCTCTTCCTAGCCGCCGGTATGTAAACAATAATCATTTTTCCATGCAAACTTCTCTTTAAAATGTCACTTTTTAGTAATTTATTTGCCGGAGTTTTCTCGATTATATATCAAGTCTCTCACAGTTTCCTAATTCTCTTTGTCACTTTATTTCTTATTGTAATCTGTCCCGTATTGAGAGATAGCAATCTTTACCTTCTTAGATGTTTCTCTTGGGTTGTAGTCACTGCTTCGATTATCCAATCGATTCAGGTTTCCTTCTTGGTTTGCTGAAGCTTGGGCATGCAGGTCTTATGCCAAAAATTGACTCCAGAGCCGCTGCAGAGATCTTGGCTACCTTTCTTCGGGTGGGACCTCAAGGGTGGATGGGGGCTCGTTGCGTAGAACCCCCCTCACACCCGAGATCAATGCACCCTCGAGGTCTTGAGCGTACTTGCCTATTCTCCACCTGAGAACAGGGGGCTATGGGCAGTTTGCGCCCCTCCAGCCCCTACAAACAGTGGCACAGACAGCTCAGCTCCCTGAGCTGTGTTAGACCTTCATGAATCCCAAACCGGAAGTCCCGCCATATCCCTATTCCTGTAATCCTGAAAGGCATTTCACTGAGCCATGCTAGGAAAAGAAGGCATTACCTGTGTCATATGGCTTCCATTCTTTTTTATGGGCAACTTTCTTATGGAGAAACAACCCAGGAACAAAGCAAGCTAAAGCAAAAGGCAGAGTTAGTGTGCTCATCCAGGGTAACCTGGCCTCTGGAGTGAGCTTGGTGGCACACAAACAGAACACAAAACAAGTGTGACAACCCTTTCAAGGCCTGGATATCCTACCCAGAGGTTCAGCCAGTGTTGCTTCTCCTCCCTCATTTTTCACACTGATGGTCCAATGAAAAAGGTGGCTGTTCGCATGGCCTGTCAAGCATTCTGCAGTTGATGTGCTATGTTTTAGAATTTGTGATTATCAAATTACAATGTATGTGATTATTTTGGTGGTTATTTTGAACTTAAGAAAACAATATTCAAACAGCCTGATTATGAAATCAGGCTATGCTTTTCCAGTTACCGAGTTTCATTGTGTATCTTGTACTCCAGGTAACAATACTTCTTTTGAAGAACATAGACAAGCAGAAGTTGGTCCTGAACATCTGACTGATCTAGTAACAGTTTCTGTCATAGCACTGAACAGTCAAATTAGCCCTAAAGGGATAATCCTCTCCCGCCTGTTTTCCCAATTCAACTACATTCTCAAATATACTTACAAATGAGGCAAACTGTGTGAATATTTTTCTTACTGATTAAAACAATTTCCTTCTGTCTGCCCAGGAACTTTCAACCTATAATAAAAGACACCAATTTCCCCTGCAGTAAAGAACAAGTTTTTTTTCAATAGGAGTCTTGAAAAGTTGTTAAGATTCTGAGAGTCAAGGAGCAGCACAGAGTATTGCAATGACATTTCAAACACTAAGATGCAGCGCACCTGTTGAGCCAGCTGCTCTGAAAATCTGCAGCCTTTTTCTAAGGGAGAAAAGAGATTCCACATCTCGTTCTTACCTTTTTTAGCTTCCTGTTCTTTCCTTTGAGAAAATATTTCTTTATAGAGGATGCCACAAAAAGGTCTATGCTAGGGATGTGCATCTAGAAATTTTCCATTTCAGTTCCAGTTCTGGGGGTTCCAGAACAATCCTGTTTCATTACTAATTTGTTCTGGCTGGGCTGATCCCAACTTGGAACGGATCCATTTCTTTTATTATATGAGTCCATTTCACGCACTTGGGTTGCACATGCACAAACACACACTGTTCTTTTCAGGGGTCAATGGGTAAGTGAGAATCTAGGGCAGCTGTTTTGATGCTTAACCAAAAACAGCATCAGCCATTAGCCCCCCTCCTCATTTAAACAATTGATCCACTGAGTTTTTCCTTAAGCACAGTAACACACACACACACACACACACACACACCAACAACAATGGACCCATAGAAAGTAGGTATAGGCAGGTAAAGCAGCAGCATGGGACATTCCCAAGTAGGAGTGAACTGCAGCAAGTGCAAAAAAACTATCCTGCTTCATGTTCACTTTTTTTCTTTTTCTATAGTTCCAATAACTTACTGCCTTTGCATTCTGATGCTGCCTGTCGGTTTTATGTTTCCTTGTTCTCCCCCCCCCCTACCCATGCCCACCAAATGAGGAGCAAATCTACATCCTTTCTTTCAATGCTCAGCATTTCTCTGCAAAATGGGGTGTTCTTGCTGAAAATCCGCTCCATCACCCAAGTGCAGCCAGGTAGACAGGCAGAATAACTGGCTGACTACCTTCCTCTAACAGACCTCTGTTTTGCCCATAAGCTTCCTTTTGCTGTGGGGCAGATGGGAGTCTTTTTGAAAGAGCAGAGTAATTGAATGGCTCACAGGATGGGGAGAGGGAGCAATCCTAAAGAGATCTACTCAGATGTAAGGCCTATGTTATTCAATAATACTTACTCCCAGGGAAATGCCTTTCGAATTGCAGTCTATGATTGAAGTCTTCCTTCCAAATATTTTTAAAGCTGATAGGCAGAGAAGGGAGGGGTCTCCCTTTGTGAGGACCTGATTTGGGGGGGGGGGGAGAGATGCAGGCACATTGGTCTCATTCCCTCTTTCTGCCAACAGAGTTAATTAATAACATACGATCTCTCTACCCTCGGGATCTGATTGGCTGTGTTACAGAAAATAAACTGCTTTGCTGCCTTCGGAGGCAAGTCTGCCCAATGCCAAAGGTATGAAATAAAATGAAGTGAAACTCACAGACTTTTTAGTAGGAGGGACTTGTTTCAATTTAGTTTCCTGTTTTTGGCAAAGCATTCTGGAATCTGCTTTAACAAGTCAAACCAGCTAGTTCTGTGCATAATTGTGGCTCATTTTTTCTGTTATGCACACCCCTAGTCTACTCGAACCAGGTGTCAATGATACAGCATTCCTTTTTTGTTTGTTGGATCCTTATTTAACGTAATAGATTCAGTCCATAACATTTCTATTTGAAGTATGTTAAGTAGCAGAACATCTACATCAAACTGTGGAGAGTTACTTCTAGGTCGTTTCCACACTATAAATATCACGAGACTCACAGAAGGCTGCCAGCTTCCTCGCGCGATTTTTGACGCCAAAAATTTACAAAATGTTTACAAAATGCCACAAATGGTGATTTATGACGTTTTGTAGTCAGATGGTGTTAAAAATTGCACGAGGAAGCCGGCAGCCTTCCGTGAGTCTCGCGCTATTTATAGACAGTGTGGAAACTGCCCTAGTCAAACTAGAAAATATTGGGTGAGATTGCGGGAGTGCAGGAGTGCAGGAATACTGAGAACTATTCCATGTGAATTGAGCCCCATTGTTGACTGTTCCATGTTATTACTGGCAGTTACTGACTGCCAGTAATACTGTGTTGCGATGAGCCCCATATCATGTGTGCAGTTGTGTGTGTGTTGTCTTTTTTCCTTAACTGGACTTGTTTGAATAGTTTGGATGCAGTTGAAGTGTGAATCAAACTGGTGTCTTTACTTGCAAGCAGGATGTGAACCAAATTGGCAGGTGATGAAACATTCCTGGACACAGAATAAAAGAGAACAGGAAGATGTTGGCATGATAAGGCTTATGCGATCCTACCATCCCTATATGATTCAATCTTCTAACATTAGTATAGTATTGGGAGACAACAATAAGAAAGCATGTGCCACGAATGTACTTGCACATACATTGTGCATGTACCACAAATTAATGCAATTGTCCAAGACTTGCTGCTATTTTTGGCATCTCTATTTTTGGAAAAAAATCAGAATTGGAATGTAGATTGAATGTTTCCAGTCTGTAGGCCATTGTTTTGTTTTCCATATTTGTTGACATATTCTTGTTAGGATTTTGATGGACTCTGTTTCTGTAGATTGAAACAGCTTTGTTGGTATACCATCTACTCCTGGTGATTTGTTTCTCCCTATTTCTTTCAGTGCAGCTTTCACTTCACTTTCTAAGCTTGCAGGTTCTTCATCAAAAGATTATTCCACCCTTCCATTTTGTATACTTCTTCAGGGTATTGTTTCCATCTTTTCTTTATTTTGTCCTGATTGGATACCATATTTCTGAGTTGCTCATGGTTTGAATTTCCCTTTGATTTGCTGGATTTTGTGAAATACATCTCTTCTTCTTTTTTGTTTTCTTCTTTTTCTCTGTCCTGTTTATTATAATAATTCTCTTTGTGTGCAAGTAGTTGAAAAGTTATATTTAGAATTCTGATCTTATTTTCTGTTACCTTTTATTTCTTGACTATTTTTAGCAATTTGTTATAGTTTCATCAGTCATCCATCAAAGTTTCACTCTCTCTCTCTCTCTCTCTCTCTCTCTCTCTCTCTGTCTCACGGGCTACAGGTATAGTCTTTGAACATTATTTGATAATGTTTCTGGTTTCAGCTTACAGTTGCCCCCCTAGTTGGAATGAGAGTCAGACACAAAGGTTTGGGTAAAATGGACCGCTTTATTAAATGAAACAGCAAAACAACAATTACGGCAAGGGGCCTAATTAGTGGTACAGGTCAGGCCCTGGGGTCATTCACTGGGACCCCGCCCTGACCTGTCTGGGCAAGCACCCGCTGCCCCGGGTGCGATCCATCCATTAAATGGCTGCGACCCGGCTTGGCCAGGCGGAGTGGTTCACCCCTGAAAAGCTCCCCCAACCAGCCGAACGGCAGCGGAGGGAGACCGGCTTATCCAGGGGTTCCCCACCCAGGGCGTCTGACCTCGCAGCCGGGCCGAACGGCAGCCTGCTGCTCCTGAAAGACCCCAGTTCCCCACCAATGGGGAGGTGCCAAGGGTCCTCACCGGCCCGCCACAAATATATCCCTAGCTAAATCCTGCCACCACAGAGGCCAAGCCTCTGCTTAGGCCTCAGCGCCCCACAAATGGCTTAAAGCCAACCTGAGCCCTTGCCATAGGTCGTCCAGAAAAATGCTGTTGCTTCTGTAAGAGAGGTGCACCCCATCCCCTCTGTAGAAGGCAACAGACTCGGCCCGAATCTGCGGATGGGGCAAATAAATCCCCAACCCATCCGTCATTATTTTAAACAGGGCTCTGTTGGCCATTCACCTAGCCCTGTCAATCGCTCTGTGGTCCAATGCCTCCCACCACACCCGGCGCAGAAGCATGGCTGACCAAAATATCAGGATGCCAGGCCATCTCTTCCTGATCTCCAGGAAGTTGTCCCGCGCCTGCCAAGAGAGGGCTACCCCTTTCATTAGGCCAAGGTCATTGCCACCTAAGTGTACTACCAAAATATGAGGAGGAGGGGCGGACCTCCCCTCAAACAGGAGTGGCAGGAACCCCGCCCAACATAGGCCTCTTCTGCCCTGCCACTCGATGGTAGCCCACCAGCTGAGTCCAAGCTGGGACCCGATCCAGGACCTTCTCGCTTGGTGCGCCACCTAGAAGATCATACTGTGGCCACAGATGAGGATCCGTACCCTCTCCTGACAACCCACAGCACCTGCAAAAAACAATTCAACATGATTTACCCCGTCCCAGCAGCCTGATGTATGACGCATAAGCCCTTCAACGCCAACGTCCAACCCTCTGGATGTCAGGCTCTGAGAAACCCATGGCAGCGGCAGTGGATGCCGCCCCAATGCGAAAAGAATGGGTCCCAAATTTGACCCCATCCAGACCTAACTTATGCAAAGCCCTACCCGTGACTGCCCCAAATTGGTACCTAGTCAACAGGGCGCCATCACTGTGGCAGAAAAGAACCCCGGAGTGGTCACCCCGCAATTCCAAATAGCACCTCAGGGCTGCTATGGGACACAACTCGGGGATGGAACACCGGTCAAGGGCCAGGTCCACCCCTTTTTGATGCTAGTCCGTCTTGGACCGTCTAATTCTAAGAATCAGCTGTTCACCTACAAATTTAACGTCCTCAGCAGTGAGGGCCCGGCCAGAGTTGTCCTTAAGGGACTGCTGGACAAGCTCACTTACTCGAAGAGCGCCAAAGGCCATTAATGACGCGGCATGAAACAGCCGCTCCTCAAAAGGAGGGCTGCAGACCTGTGACCATACAGCCTGCAATCCTTGAAGGATGCCAGGAGAGATGGGTTGCCTATCATTCCTGAGACTGGCGGACTCCCTTGACCACCCTTCCAGCATCTTCCGAATGCGGAAATCACCGTGGTATCTGTAAACCCACAGGCCTTCGCAGCAAAAGCTAGGGCCGCAATCTGGCTGTGAATATATTTCACACTGTGCCCCTTACCTTTTTGAGCCATGCAAAACTGTGCCAAATGCTCGACTGGAAGGGGCCAGACCCGGCGGAGGCCTGCCACCTGCCTAAAGGCATCAAAATTCCTTACTGCCCTGTCGTACGCCCTCCCGGTGCTAGGGGCAATGGCTAACTGGATCGCCCTGGAGGCTTCCACTTGCCAATCGTCCACAGCTCCTGCGGCACCAGGGCTGGCACCAAATCGGCCTCGGGGGCAAGCTGTCGAAACCAGTCCATCTGCAGATGAGACAGGGCATCTGCCACCTCATTGTTGACACCAGGTATATGCCTGGCTGAAAACAATATATTAAGGTGCAAGCACCTTAAGGTAAAGGCGCGGACCAACGTCATGACCCAGGGCAATTTAGATGAAAGGGAGTTCACCACTTGCACCACTGCCATATTATTGCACCAAAAGTGCACAGAGTGGTTGGCAAGCTCTTCCCCCCAAAGATAAACCGCCACCAAGATTGGGAAGAACTCCAAATAGGTTAAATCCCTACACCGCCCGTCTGAAACCCAATCCTCAGGCCAGGTGGCGGCACACCAGTGCCACCTAAAATAAATCCCCAGCCCTATGGACCCTGAAGCATCCGAAGACACTTGTAGCTCCCCTTCTAGAAGGAGCTCCTGTCTCCAAAAGTACACCCCATTGAAATCCTGCAAAAACTGAAGCCAGACCCCTAGGTCCTCCAGCATGCCCTCGGACAGACGTATCTTGTGATAAGGGAGCCAGAGGGTCCCCATGGCGTCACAAAGGCACCGCAGAAATGCTCTACTGGGGGCCACCGCTTTACAGGCAAAGTTAAGGTGGCCCACTACTTGCTGAAGCTCTAATAAAGAAACTTTGCGTTTCCTCAGCATGGTGCGCAATTGCGCCTTCAGATCTAAGAGCTTCTCAACTGGAAGTCTAGAAGTCTGTTGCACCGTATCTAACTCGATGCCTAAGAAGGTCAGGACAGTAGCCGGGCCCTCTGTTTTCTCATGCACCAGTGGAACGCCTAGCTCCTCAGTTAGGCTGACAAAGTCAGCCAAAAGGCGAGCACACTGACCCGTCCCCGGGGGTTCACCCAGGATAAAGTCATCCAAATAGTGGGCGGAGTCACGGCAATGCTGCCTATGATGCAATGCCCACTCTAGAAAGGTGCTAAAGCGTTCAAATACTGTGCAAGAGATAGAGCACCCCATGGGAAGGGCCCTGTCCATATAGTATTGACCCTCAAAGGGAAACCCGAGGAGCTCAAAGTCCTCTGGATGCATGGGGAGAAGACGGAATGCCGACTTGATGTCACATTTCGCCATCTCAGCTCCCCGGCCACAACGCCTGACCACCTTAACGGCTTGGTCAAATGAGGTGTAATGCACAGAGCACAAGTGCTCCAGTATCGCGTCATTGACAGACCCACCCCTGGGGTAAGACAAATGATGAATTAGCCGGAATTCACCAGGAGCCTTTTTAGGGACTACTCCCAGGGGGGAAACCCTCAATTTGGGCACAGGAGGGGTGGGAAAGGGGCCCAAAACCCGCCCCTCAGCGCATTCCTTAACTATTTTGGCCTGAACGACGTCCTCCATGCCAACCACAGAACGTAAGTTGGCGGACATGAAGGAGGACCGTGGACCTTGAAAAGGGATCCGAAAACCTATAGAAAAACCATCCAACAGAAACTGGGCATCAGCCCGCCTGGGGTAATCCGCCAACATGGCTTTAAGTACCCTCACCTTTATTGGGCTGGGGCCCTTTTCCAAAACCCTGTTGCCCACTGGGGCCGCCACCCTTTTCCCCAAAGGGCTTCTGCTTCTTACATGCACTAATGGCATGCGGCCCTCGGCAGATGGGGCATTTGTGGCTGTAATGGCAGTTCTTCCTGTTGCAGACCCCCCATGAGGTAAACTCAAAACAGAGCAGCCGGGGCTAAACCGACTGCCCCGCGAACGCGCGGGAGCCAGAACTAGATGCAACTTGGCCAGCTGCTCCGGAACCGGATCGCTGAACGATATGGCCACTGTTGGACCTCTCCCCCGAACCAAATTTAGTAGGGGTCATGAGCTGTATCCATAGGTGGTGGTGCACCTGGTCCCATGGTAGCGAAGGGTTGAGCGCTGCCCGCATTCTAAACTCTTCGTCGTATTGCAGCCACGCTGCACCGCCGAAGTCAGTATGCGCTCTGTATATGATGTCCATATACAGAATGAGTGGGGCGGCCCTCCACGGCTGAACCCTTGCGATAACACCTGTGTAAAGAAACCTGGGAGCCAATTGGCCCAAGTCCTATCAATCTTACGGCGCTTAAGGCACTCCTTATCCCTGTCCTCGAGGTCCTCTTTATCCTTCTTCTCCAGATCCCTGAAGAGAAGGGTAAAGACATCCACGTATTCCCCACGCAGTATCTTCTCCCGCGTGGCTGGGGTAAGGTGATCCCCCAGCGGCATAGCCGTATCCCCCACAGGTAGGACCTATAGGGCACTTGCCCATAATTGGCCCACAGCGTCCCTAAATAACTACCCCAGGGCCTGGCTGAACCCATATCACCTGACGCAGTGGCGGGGACAGAAAAACAGCCCGGGGCCCCGGGTGTTTGGTGAGTGCAGGCCAGGTGACTCCAATGGGCACAATCAGAGGGCCGAAGGCCCCCACTTGCACCATCCGCGGGAAGTCCCTGTGTATAAGCATTATGCTGCGTTGTCTGAAGCCCCGACACCCAAGGCCAAGCAGTGACCTGTTGGGGCCAATCGCACTTACCCTCTGCCTCAGGAGGCTGAACCACCAACGCTAACTGGCCCGCCTCAGCTGGCCAACTCGCTTGGATCTCCCCAGCTGCTGTCCCGACAACATCCTCCTTGATAGCGTGATCATCAACTGCAGGCAAATGGACCGGCGGACCTTCGGAAGTTCCCTCGAGAGCAGACAAACGAGAAAGGATGTCAGCCATGGATGCAGACCTAGTAGCAGGCCGTACCGGCCTCTTATCCGCCTGTCCCGTTCCCCCCGTGGGAGGAGCCCTCGCTTGTTCCAAAGCCACAATTCGGGCAATGATAATTCGCCTCGAGGCCCCCTCTTCCTCTTCGTCGGACGACAAGGCAACTGCCGGACGTTTTGGAGGGCGCGGGGCGGGCTGCTTGCCCTTGAAATTGCCGACACCTTTCTTAGGGCCCATCAACAATCAGAGAAACTACCTATCCACATGGGAATGGCAGGCCCCTAGAAACCAAGCAACCAATGGGTATGCCTCGCTTCGTTCCTTATATCTTTTTATTTTATTTTCCTTATATATTTTATTTAAATACGTGTTCAACAACTATAAACTCGATGTTAGATACTGCCTTAAACAATGCCACTGAGGCAGCCTCCAGGAATAAGGGCGGACTGCAGGATCCCTTAAAAAATATAATTGCCTCCAAAATGGCCTCCGCCTGAAACTCTTGAAATGGCTGCCGGCACTACAGACACGTAGGCAGCAAAATAATCCCCACCCCAACTGTGAACCCAATCCCGCCTTTGAAAATACCCCTGCAGGCTGGTGCAGGGTGGGCAAAAGGGGAACACCAGCAGGCGCCCTGAATGCACTGACTGATGGCCCTCAAGCGCGCATGGGCCAGAAGCAGGCCGTGCAATGAAGCCGCAGCGCTGTAAACGGGCCGAGCAAACGGGGGCAATGAAGCCGCGGCGCTGCAAACGGGCCGAGCAAATGGGGGCAAAACACGGCACAAGCGTTCCGGCAGGTCTGGAGCCCCACCAAAGACCGGTGCCGCGGCTGCACGCTCCAGCGAGCGGAGCACAACCTCTACAGGTGCTGCCGAGGGACTGGGAACCAACCCACACACACCTTCCCTCCCAAAAGCACGCGCCGCGGGCCCTGCGCTGCGGCAAGCGAAGGACCCAACAGTGCTGGGGGGGGCAGGGCAAAGCCTGCAAGTTGGCGCTGGGCCCACAGGCGCCCGGCCCGGGGGGGTGATAGTGATAGGACCTCCCCACAAAACCAGGCAGCCTGAATCAGACAGGCTAAGGTGGCCTGAACAGCCACCAAAGACCTGCAGGCACCCTTTAACTAACCAGTCCCTGACTCAACCGTCCTGGAACCGACGTCTTCACAGGCCTCGTGCTGGGGCAGCAATACACAGGTCTTGCTCCCACCGAGCACAAGGCGAGACTGATCTGTGGAGGGCGGAGTGGCAGTTTGCTGCCTAGAAGCTCCGCCCCCCTCAGCTAAGCCCAATAAACAGGGCTGGTCTTTTCTGCCTCCCTCCAGCCAGGGAGGCAAATGGCTGCCACCAGCCTAAGGGGCTAAAGCCCCTGGCTGGGATGGCAGTATTCTTCCAAGTCCCAATCCATTAAATTTAGTAATGCAAATATGTTCTTTACATGATCTTTAAATTCTTTAGGAATATTATTTAGATTGTATTTTGGCACTATTATTCTTTTAGTCTTTCAGCTTTAATCTAATTTTTGATATTAACAATTCATAGTCTGTACCAAAATCTGCTCCTGGTCAGTCTTGTTTTAGCAGAGAAAATAGAGCCTCTCCATCTTCTGCTTCTGATTATGTAATCTATTTGGTTTCTGTGGTGGTCATCTGGTGATTTCCACATATACAATTATCTGGTTGCCTGAAGCATGTGTTTGCAATGAACAAGTTGTTGGCTTCACAGAATTCTATGAGTTGCTCTCCTTCCTTAGTCCAAATTTTCCAACAATATTTGATTCTGCTTTGTCCCCTACTTTTGCACTCTGGTCACCTATGATTATCAGTATATTTTGTTAGGTGTATGATCAATTTATTTTTGGCCTTTTGCATAAAAGTTTCATATCTTAGTTTGACACACTAACTACTGTTAGCGGTATCACCCATGTTCTGACAGTCACACTAACAATGGTTTTGCATGTTGTCTGAAATAAAGCTTAATAAAGGTCCTTTATACTTCATGTATCTGTTAAAAATGTCCATGGAGCTTACAAAACAATCATTTATGCACATATCACACAAAACACAGAGCCAGCATGGTATAATAAAGCTGTAAACCCAGATTCAAATTCACACTCTATCATGGAAGCTTGTTGAGTGACTTTGGGCCAGTCACACACTTTCAGTCTAACCTACCTCACAGGATTGTTGTGAGAATAAAATTGAGGCGATTGATATCTCACTTTGGTTCCCCAATGGGAAGAAAAATGGGGGAGGGGGCGCAGGTGCAACTGCCGTGGAGCAACTGAGTGGGAGGGCTGGGAGGATGCACGTGCGGTAAGCATTCCCCTCTATCTCCTGCCTGTCGCCTCACAAACTGGAAAGGAGTGGAGGAAAAGTGATAAATTTGTTTTGGGGGACTGGGGGTGGGGATGGAATAATGACAGAGGAAAGCAAAGGGGGAGGGAAAGGAGAAAGCAGGAAGGACCTAGAAAAAGAGCTGCGCCTCAAAGTCAAGCTACAAGTGACGAATTACTCTTGCCTGGCAAGTGAACAGACTTGTGTATTCCTCCCTGTTCACTTGCCATTCACTTGCTCTCCACTTGATCAAGTGGAGAGCAAGTGAATGGCAAGTGAACAGGGAGGAATAGACGTGAGTCTGTTCACTTGCCAGGCAAGTGTATTTCGTCACTTGTAGCTTAACTCTCAGGGTGTGCACTTTGAATGAGCTGCTGAAGACTCAAATCCTTCTTCCAGGCACAAGCCTGCTGGATGCGAGAGCACCCAAAGACCATTCTGGGGTGGGCTGCTGCTGCTCTCTCCCAGGATGCCATCATGTTGGAGGTGGGGAGGGGGGCTTGTGCCTGGAAGAAGTATTTGCATCTTCAGCAGCTCATTCAAAGTGGAAGGTGCAGCTGTTTCTGAGGTGCAGCTGTTTCACTAGGTCCTTCCTGCTTTCTCCTACCCCTTCCCCTTTGCTTTCTTCTGTCATTATTCTGTCCCATCCCTCCAAGAAAACTTGTGTGACCCTTGTCTCATTTGGTCTGGCTTTAAGTTGCCCCATGCTGCTACCGCTAGCACACAGCTGTAGGCCAGGCACGGCAGGTGGCCAGGGCAGTGTGCGGCAACTGAGCAGTCTGGGTGTGCGTGTGTGCACGACAACAGCCCTGAAGCTGCCCCCGGCCTCGGGCACCAGAAACTCTGGCACTGGCCCTGATGGCAGTGGCAGCATTTTGTTTCCCTTAACAGAATTCACCAATTGGATCCCAGGGGGAGAGAGCCCTTATCTTGTTAACTGTGGTGTTGGGAAGAAGTCTTTCAGGGCTTTTTTTTAATGAGTCAAATGGCAAATGTGTACCTAGTACACCCTTTCAAAAACAATTCTGCTTGCCCACACAGCAAAAGGAAAACTTAAGAGAAAAACAAAGATCTATTTGGGATGGTAGTGAGGAATTCAGACAATAATTCTAGCTGCCAGCCTGAATTTCAGTGATGGAGAAGATTGGCAGAAAGAATGCCCTGTTTTGTAGTGGAATACTGAGCATCAAAAGGAAATATTTGAATTTGCTCTTCATTGTGGGAATAAAACTACAAAGCACAAGGAAACAGCAGCAACAGGCAACAGCAGAATGCAAAAGTAATAAGTTAATGGCACTATAGAAAAAGTAAAAAGTGAACATAAAGCAGGATTATTTTTAATGTTGCTACACTGCATTGTTTGGAGCGTTCTCCTACTTGGGAACACTGTGCCACTGCTGCCTCGCCCACAGGGTTCATTGTTGTGTGTGTGTTATTGTGCATGAGGAAAAACTCAGCAGATTAATGGTTTAGACTAGGAGGGGGTCCAAAGGTTAATGTGGGTTTTGGTTATGTGTAGGGGTGTGCAAGCCAAAAATTTTCGGCTATAGCTGAAAGTAGAAAGCCGAAAGAAGATTCTCTATCGTTAAAGCCGAAAGCCGAAACAAGAATCTCTTTCGGCTTTCGGCTTTCGGGATTCTTTCGGCATTATTTCGGCATTCTTTTGGCTTTTTTCTATGGGAAAATGCTTCCGTCTTCCAGGACGCCTGGAGGAGGCATTTTCCCACCGAATAAGCCCAAAATTGGTGGGGACCTTCCTCTAACGCTTCTCTAACAACCACCCAAGTTTCAGACAGATTGGACTTTGGGGGGCCATGTTATGGCCCCCCAAAGCAGGTCCCCCCATCCTCCCATAAGAAAGCGAAGGAGCAGCATATTGTTAGCATGCTGCTGCTGATCTTTCTTCATTATTTCCTATGGGGAAAAAATGAAGAGGCAGGCTTCCTTTGCCAGGGGTGGCATTTTGCATGCAAAATGCCCCCCAGCCCTCAGGGGCCCTTCTCCCACCCCTCCTCCCACCCCCCACCAAGGCTCAGCCTGCTCCCACTTATGGGGGCCATTTCATGGCCTCCCCAAGTAGGTGCTCTAATCTCTACCACTGACAGCTGGGGGAGGCTTGTGTTGCCAGGGGTGGCATTTTGCATGCAAAATGCCCCCCAACCCTCTGGGGCCCTTCTCCCACCCCTCCTCCCACCCCCCACCAAGGCTCAGTCTGCTCCCACTTGGGGGGGCATTTCATGGCCTCCCCAAGTAGGTGCTCTGCTCTCATCTCTACCACTGACAGCTGGGGGAGGCTTGTCTTGCCAGGGGTGGCATTTTGCATGCAAAATGCCCCCCAGCCCTCTGGGGCCCTTCTCCCACCCTTCCTCCCACCCCCCACCAAGGCTCAGACTGCTCCCACTTGGGGGGGCCATTTCATGGCCTCCCCAAGTAGGTCCTCTCAGCCCCTAAAGTCCACCCCTTACAGCCCCACACAAACCCAATTCCCCCCCAGCTGCCACACACAGACCCAAATCCCCACATTAGCCCCTCACAGACCCAAATCCACCCCCACCTGCCCCACACCCATAACCCCAGGAACAGGCTGGCAAAGGCCAGCCCTCTCCCTTTGTTCCCTATGCTGGGAACTTCTAAACTCTCTTTCCCTGGGCAATTCTGCACAGCCCAGGGGTGCCACAATGGTGGGCACACTTCTGAGTGCCAGCTGGTCCCTGTGAAAGAGCACCTGAACCACAGACACCCTCCCTCAAATTCCCCCACCACCTACAGAGATGGCTGGCCAGCCAGCCCCATTGTTCCCTATGATGGGAACCAACTGCACAACAAAGAATAAAACAAGAACAACACAAAATAAAGTTTTAAAAAAATTATATTCTCCCTTCCAAAGTACAAGTAGGCAAAGCATTATGACACATTACACCAGCAGTCCCCCACACAGAAAAATTAAAACAAAACTCACTTAACATCAGAGAATCACAAAGCATGATTCCTGTCAAAAACACTTTATTTCTTGAACAGCTTTAGGTTACACAGCAGGGGGGAACACCAAAGGGCATGGCAGCACTATCTTACACAAAAATAACACAACTCACTTAACATCAGAGAATCACAAAGCACAATTCCTGTTAAAAACACTTTATTTCTTGAACAGCTTTAGGTTACACAGCAGGGGGGAACACCAAAGGGCATGGCAGCACTATCTTACACAAAAATAACACAACTCACTTAACATCAGAGAATCACAAAAACACAATTCCTGGCAAAAAACACTTTATTTCTTGAACAGCTTTAGGTTACACAGTAGGAGGGCACAACAGAGCATGATAGCAATGTACTACAAAAAATAATACAACCCACTTCACCGTTTTTGACAGCAATTGTGTTTGTGTGATTCTCTGATGTGAAGTGAGTTGTGTTATTTTTGTGTAGTACACTGCTTTCCTGCTCTGTGGTGCCTTCCTACTGTGTAACCTAAAGCAGTTACAGAAATAAAGTGCTTTTGACAGCAATTTTTGGGGTGATTCTTTAATGTGAAGTGAGTTGTGTTATTTTTGTGTAAGATACTGCTTCCATGCCCTTTGGTGTTCCCCCCCTGCTGTGTAACCTAAAGCTGTTCAAGAAATAAAGTGTTTTTGACAGGAATCATGCTTTGTGATTCTCTGATGTTAAGTGAGTTGTGTTATTTTTCTGTGTGGGGGACTGCTGGTGTAATGTGTCATAATACTTTGCCTACTTGTACTTTGGAAGGGAGAAAAAAAATTTAAAACTTTATTTTGTGTTGTTCTTGTTTTATTCTTTGTTGTGCAGTTGGTTCCCATCATAGGGAACAATGGGGCTGGTTGGCCAGCCATCTCTGTAGGTGGTGGGGGAATTTGAGGGAGGGTGTCTGTGGTTCAGGTGCTCTTTCACAGGGACCAGCTGGCACTCAGAAGTGTGCCCACCATTGTGGCACCCCTGGGCTGTGCAGAATTGCCCAGGGAAAGAGAGTTTAGAAGTTCCCAGCATAGGGAACAAAGGGAGAGGGCTGGCCTTTGCCAGCCTGTTCCTGGGGTTATGGGTGTGGGGCAGGTGGGGGTGGATTTGGGTCTGTGAGGGGCTAATGTGGGGATTTGGGTCTGTGTGTGGCAGCTGGGGGGGAATTGGGTTTGTGTGGGGCTGTAAGGGGTGGACTTTAGGGGCTGAGAGGACCTACTTGGGGAGGCCATGAAATGCCCCCCCCAAGTGGGAGCAGTCTGAGCCTGGGTGGGGGTGGAGGGAAGGGTGGGAGAAGGGCCCCAGAGGGCTGGGGGGCATTTTGCATGCAAAATGCCACCCCTGGCAACACAAGCCTCCCCCAGCTGTCAGTGGTAGAGATTAGAGCACCTACTTGGGAAGGCCATGAAATGGCCCCCCCAAGTGGGAGCAGGCTGAGCCTTGGTGGGGGGTGGGAGGAGGGGTGGGAGAAGGGCCCCTGAGGGTGAGGGGGCATTTTGCATGCAAAATGCCACCCCTGGCAAAGGAAGCCTGCTTCTTCATTTTTTCCCCATATGAAATAATGAAGAAGATGAGTAGCAGCATGCTAACAATATGCTGCTCCTTCGCTTTCTTATGGGAGGATGGGGGGACCTGCTTTGGGGGGCCATAACATGGCCCCCCAAAGTCCAATCTGTCTGAAACTTGGGTGGTTGTTAGAGAAGGGTTAAAGGAAGGTCCCCACCAATTTTGGGCTTATTCGGTGGGAAAATGCCTCCTCCAGGCGTCCTGGAAGACGGAGGCATTTTCCCATAGAAAAGCCGAAAGAAAGCCGAAAGAATCCCGAAACGTTTCGGCTTTTTTCTTTCGGCTACCCGAAACGTTTCGGCATTCCCCGAAATGTTTCGGCATTCCCCGAAAGAAGCCGAAACACTTTTGTTTCGGCATTCTTTCGGCATTCTGAATGCCGAAACGCACATCCCTAGTTATGTGTGAAAACAGCTGCCCCAGAGGCTCATTTCCTCACCCACCCTTGTTAAAAATCCTTGTGTTTGTATCTCTCTCTCTCTCTCTCTTTGTGTGCAGCCACCCAACACTTGCCTTAATGTTTTCCCCATGCACTGAACTCAAACTTGGTAGGCTGATGGTTTAGAGGGAGAACTATGTTCACTGCAATTTTGGTACTGTTAACTGCAAAAACAGCTACCTCAAAGAGCCTGGAAGCCCTCATTGCAAAGAACAGGTCTGAAACTCATGATAACAACAACAACAACAAAACCCCAAACGATTAGATTCCAGCCAGCAATGTCCCAGCTGGGGGGGAAAACCATTAACAGTACAAACAGTTCAGAACCCCTGATCCAAAACTGAAATAGAAAATTTTCAGTGCACATTCTTAGTAGAGACGTACAGAATAGTTCCTCTGCAGAATATTTTAATTGATGGATAGGCACATATGGGAATTGTTCTGACTTTAAAGGTAAAAACTAGCACTTTGAGTTATGATTGAAAATGAATGAGTAGCCCATGTCATTCTCTTAAAACAAACAAGAAAGGTATGCACAGAAAGGTATGTTCTCAGTAGCTTACACTAACAATGTGGTTGTGGCATTCTGAACCAAATGAAGTTTCAGAAGGATCTTCAAATGTAGGGATTAGGGAATATGCTTTTGGACAAAGAAGATGCCAGAGGTACACAGGATTTCTACTACCATTTCTAAAATGATTTCACCAAGTGGATAACAGTGCCATCCTAAGCATCCTTCTAAGTCCATTGAAACCATTCAGTGTAAGTCCCTCCTGGACGCTTCCCCAAGCATGAAATGGAAATAAGCAGCTCAAACTACCAAGCTTTTGTAGAAATTAATGAAAGCACATCATATTTCTGCAATGTAAAATACAGTGATATGCTAATTTCCTTCTGTGTTGACAGGGGGAAAGGCCTCAAGCTATAAGGGAGTTTGCTGCATGGAGGCTATTATTCATTATGCTTAGATTCAGGGCCTATTAAGTATACACAGATGAAAAAAGGAGATGTAGGTCTTGCATGTAACTTAATAACAATTTGGGGGTGAAATTAATTCCCTTCGCTGGATGGAAATCTGAGTATGATAGTAATCTAGCAATCATGTAGAAGAAACAACAAAAAGTAAAACTGAAACACTGTCGGCAATTTAAAAAATGAATAGCATAGCAGCTTTATAACTGACTATAGCAGGCAAGGGGATCAATTTTTTAACAATATTTAAATAATGAATAAAACATATAACAAATACTTTACATTTTGATCTTCAGCCAATGCAGGCCAATGCAGAATTAAGCATATTTTAATCGTCTGCAATGAATGGGCACTTAACTGTCTTGCACTGTGACCCTCATCTGTTACTTTCATTGCACAGAAAGTAGTAGGAACAAGGAAGCAACATTACTGTACAAACTTACTGTGTGCTTTTTAGAGAATAACTGATCATATAGTGGGGATAACTAAAGGTCAAATCCTGGAAGATTTCTACATGGATATTTTTTTAATTTCAGGGTAAGTTTATTTATTTAAAAGATTTACATCCCACAACATTTACTTCTGACATGGCTTTCATTGGATCCATTCCCATCTAGTTTTAGTTCTTGCCATGGGACTGAAACAGCCTTGGTCTCCCTGGTGGATGACTTGCATCAGGAGATCGACTACGGGAGTGTAACCCTGTTAATTCTCCTGGACTCTTCAGAGGCTTTGGATAGCCTCAATGCTGGTAGCCTTCTGGAACGCCTTTGGGACTAGGAGGCACTGTTTTGTGGTGGTTTCAGTCCTCCCTTGGATGTAGGTTTCAGTGCTGGGTCCTGGGGAACAGCTGCTCCTCTCCTTGTCCTCTGGCCTAGTGGGTCCCACAAGATTCTATCTTGTCCCCCATGCATTTCAACATCTATGTAAAGATGCTAGGAGAGGTCTTTCAGAGATTTGAACTGAGTTGTCACCAACACAGAGATGACACTCAGCTCTTTATTGCACTTTCAGCAGACCCCAGTGAGGTTGTGGAAATTGTGAACAGGTGCCTGGATACAGTTGGATGAAGACTTATAAACTGAAACTGAATCCTGACAAAATGGAGGTTCTACTGGTATGTGTATGGGAGGCTTGACCCAGGAATGGGGATATCTCCCGTTTTGTACGGGGTTGCACTCCTCCTAAAGGGGCAGGTTTGTAGCTTGAGGGTGCTGCTGAACCTGGGCCTCCTGTGGGATAAACAGGAGTGGTCATCAGGGGCACTTTTCACCAGCTCTGGCTGGTGAGTCAGCTGCAGCCCTTCCTGGGCAGGAATTATCTTGCCACTGTGGTACCCTCTAGCCCTGGTAACATCTAGATTAGATTATTGCAAGGCTGCCTTTGTGGGGCTACTCTTGAAGACTGTCCTGATGCTGTAATTGGTACAGAATGTTGAGGATATATTTTAACTATTAAAATATATTCTGAATATACATTTATTATACAGTGTGCACAGTAATAAAATTAAAAGACAAAGGGCCTGAACAGTCAGACTACATAGGAAGGCTTTAGATAAGCTGTAACATTCTCCAAATACAGTTGATAAACATGTCAAGTGATCAACACAAAACCATACACATTTCGGTCCAAGGGCATTCCTCAGTGGTCAATAATACACACTTATGCAATCAACAAACCCACACATGCAGAAACCAATATGTATCAATTCTGCCCCAATGTTATTAGCTCATATATTGTGAGCCATGGTGTAAATTATTACAGCAGACCATGGATCACTTAACAACAACAAACAAACAAACAAACAAACAAACAAACAAACAAACAAACAAACAAACAAACAAACAAACAAACAAACAAACAAACAAACAAACAAACAAACAAACAAACAACAACAACAATGACAACAACTACTACTACTGCCACACAGTTGGATTAATACCTGCCTGGAAATTTTTGAAATTAATGAAAACATCAAGCTGTTCCTTAAGGAAAATATGCAAAAATGGAAAACCATGTTAATGGCCTATGGTGAAGAAATTAGGGAAGTTTGCATCAAAAGAGGTATATTTCAAGGGGACTCCTTGTCACCTTTATTATTCAACATCTCATTAATCCCCTTGACAATGGTTCTAAAGAAAACAAAAGTGGGTTATTATATTTCTGATCAGGCTGGGAAAATAAACCATCTCCTGTACATGGATAATTTGAAATTGTATGCAAAGAGTCCCACTGAATTTGAATCATTGCTTAATACAGTGAAAATGTACAGTGATGATATTCAAATGAAATTTGGCTTAGACAAATGTGCAGTATTCTCCATGCAGCGGGGGAAAGTAAAAAATATTGACAGAATAGAACTTGAAAATGGCAACATTATGAAATCATAATCAAACAATGAAAATTATAAATATCTTGGAATATTAGAATTAGATAACAGCCTGCATGTGAAAGTAAAAGAACTGACTCAGATAGAATATATCAAGAGAGTATGAAAAGTTCTGAAGTAAAAATTAAATGGTGGAAATACAATCAAGGCCATAAATATATGGGCAATTCCAGTGATCAAATATCCAGCTGGAATAATAGATTGGACACAAAGTGATTTAGAAAAATTGGATCGAAAAACACAAAAACTAATGAACATGCATCACTCTTTATACCCAAAAAGTGATGTTGACAGGCTATATGTACCATGAAAAATTGGTGGAAGAGGACTGTTACAAGTACATCAGGCAGTGGAAGAAGAAAGGAGAGGCCTGAATGATTACATCAGTAGAAGTACAGAAAAATTACTTCAGGCTGTGAAAACAGAGAACATACTAAAAACAACCGAAACAAAGGCTGAATACAAGAAGAAACAGTTTGAGAATAATTAAATGGCTGGAAGAACAAACCCTTACATGGGCAACATCTAAAAAATATTGAAGGAAAAAGTGACAACAATCTAACTTGGGCATGGTTGAAGATGGGTACAATCAAGAAAGAAACTGAAGGTCTGATCTTCACAGCACAAGAACAAGCATTGCAAATGATTGTTATGAAAGCCAAAATTCAGAAAATCGGTGAAAATCCAAAATGTCGACTTTGCCAGGAAAAAGATGAAACTGTGTCCCAACTTATCTCTGAATGCAGCAAAATTGCATAGACAAACTACAAAGCTAGACATGACAGGGTTGCAAAGCTGATTCATTGGTCAGTGTGTAAAAAGTATAACTTGCCAGTATCAAAGAATTCATGGGAACATCAGGTGGAAAAGGTGCTAGAAAATGAACTAGTTAAGATCTTGTGGGATTTCAGAATTCAAACTGATTGGCACCTTGAACATAATACACCAGACAAAACAGTTGTGGAAAATCGAAAAGTCTGGATAATCAACATTGCAATTCCTGGGGATGCCAGAGTCGAAGAAAAAGAACAAGAAAAAATCTGGCAATAGAAACCACCCAACTATGGAAGAGAATGCAACAGTAGTCCCATTGTCATGGGGGCACTGGGAACCATATAGAAAAACTGCAATTCATATGGAAAAACTGCAGCTTTCTGACATAACACCTAAAGAACTGCAAAAGACGGCACTACTTGGAACAGCGTACATATTACGCCATTACCTGGTCGATACTTAGGTCTCCAGTGGAAACTTGTATCAGCTTAGCAAGGCCAATCAATAATAACATGTGAGCTCTGCTTATTGTTGATTGTGTTTCGGATAATTCGAATAACAACAACAACAACAACAACATTTGATTTATATATCGCCCTTCATGACAACTTAACGCCCACTCAGAGCGGTTTACAAAGTATGCTATTATTAACCCCACAACAAACAAACACCCTGTGAGGTGAGTGGGGCTGAGAGAGCTCCTAGAAGTTGTGACTGACCCAAGTTCACCCAGCAGGCTTCAAGTGGAGGAGTTCTCAGTTCTCCAGATTAGAGTCTTGCACTCTTACCCACTACACCAATCTGGCTCTCCCACTATACTACCTTCAGATGGTAACTGCATTCACACAAAGCTCTTCATTGGTATTATATTCTGGTATTAAGTTTCCAATATTTCTGGATGTGTGTATCATGAATCTGTAACTGAAATCAAATTTGACTTCAATTGATGTATGCACAACAGGACTTCTCCAGCAGATCTGAATCTATGGGCAGATTCATATGGGAGAAAGGTGTCCTTCAGATACCTGATGCCAAGACATTTAAGGATTTATAAATAAACAAGCACCTTGTTTTGCTCATAGAAGGAAACAGACAACTTATAATGATAATTCAGAATGGGTGAGATATGACCCCATACCTCATACCAGCAAGTAACCTCCTTCAGCACTTTGCTTTAATTGAAACTTCTGAACCCTCTTCAAAAACAACCTTGTGTAGAGTAAATCTCAATAATCCAACCAGGATGTCATCAGAACAGGGATAATTGTGGCCAGATCATACTCAAAGAAGGAGTGCTGTTCTCACACCAACCAGAATTGGATAAAGGTTCTCCATGCCTCCATCTACATTAGTTAATAGTGTCTTGGTCTTATCTGGATGGAACTTCAGTTTATTGGATCTTTTATGGTTTTATAGGGACATATAGTAAAGAGTCCAGTAGCACCTTTAAGACTAACCAACTTTATTGTAGCATAAGCTTTTGAGAGCCACAACTCTCTTCATGCATCTGACAAAAAGAGCTGTGACTCTTGAAAGCTTATACTACAATAAAGTTGGTTAGTCTTAAAGGTGCTACTGGACTCTTTACTATTTTGCTACTACAGACTAACACGGCTAACTCCTCTGGAGATAGGGACATATGGAAGCCTACCTGTGTGTGACCTTTACACAAGCACCTCCTTACTTCAAGGCAAGGGATCAGTCTGTAATACACAGGTATAATCTTGGGGAGTAATTTTTGGGGTGAAGTCGTGAAGGGGGCACAGAAAAAAAACCCCAATAACCTTGAACTAAAATTGTTCTTTATTGAACATACAAAAGTAGGGGGGGAAAGGTACGGAAAGTGAGAGCAGATGTAAAGGGATGCAATAAACTAAGATTGGGGAATATCTTAGCCCTAATAAACCACACAAATAAAAATAATGGCAGATTGGCAAATAAGTAATCAACAAGCAAATTCAACAGTGGCTAGAGGAAGCTGTTCTGGAAACACAACAAGTTTGAGTACAGGGTATTCAAGGGTTAATTCTGTCTTATTGTTAAAGCAGTGTAACA
Organism: Eublepharis macularius; assembly: GCF_028583425.1. Lineage (NCBI taxonomy): Eukaryota > Metazoa > Chordata > Lepidosauria > Squamata > Eublepharidae > Eublepharis > Eublepharis macularius. Next base: position 83,066,519 of record NC_072794.1, on the reverse strand, counting down.
AAAAAACACTAGAAAACCTTAGCCTGGTCCTTGCTCTTGTGAACCAGGATAACAAAAGTATGGGGAGGGGGGGATTGTCAAAATGTTTGGGGAATGTCAGACCCAACCAACACATGGGAGGAATTAGAAGTAAAGAATGCAACAATATTTGAGCATGAAAAAAATTATGCTAACATCAAGCCATACCATAAACACTTCCAAACCCTGAACTAGGGAACTGCCAGGAAAAACAGTGTATCTCAAAGGGATAACTCTACATCGTGCCACACAATCCATCTCTCACTGACTTTGATGGAAAGCCTCACATCAATTTCCTTGGAGTTGGCCCAATCCCAGAGAGAACAAGCTATGTCTATTTCAGTAAAGTGATGTGATGTTCTGGTCTGCAATCATTTAAGAATAACATTCAGAGAAGGCTAATCACACAGGTCCTTCAAAAAGGGGTTCAAAATGTAACCTATAAACAGACAAAAGGAGATGGAAAAGGAGAAAGATGCTTCTAATAAGTGCACAAAAATACTTGATTCCCCATTCATTTATAATGGAGTGACTATAGTGGTGATGAAAACCTATCATATAATCAACTTGTAATTTTTAAAAAATTATGTTTGCTGCTTTAAAGGCAAAGCAAATCAGTGGTCATCAGGTGAACAGCTGAATAAAGCAAAACCACCATACTATTTGAAGGCTAATGTTGAAGAATCAAATGGATTCCAAGAACTATGTTAGTGGTCAAGACGAGTTTTTGTTTGGAAGCCCCATGCTTCCCCTCTGGTTGATCTTTGGGTTAGCAATATGTTGAATCTTCATAATCAATGGGACATGTGAAAATATGTTAATATTGCAAGATTTGCTCTCATTTTTTACAAGTGACTTCACATCTTACTAGGTCTTCTCAGCTGCCCCACTTGCTACTTGCTTCTCTTCTGTATACCAGTTTCCCTTTGCTTCTTGTTATTTTTCTTTCCTCTCTCTTTGTAACTGTTACTTTCTTCTCTCTTTGTAACTGTTAGCCTATTTAATTTGTATAAAATGCTTTTTAATGTCCTACTAGGTGAGTCATTTCTCCCTAACTCTCCTTCCTCTATATCTAAGATGAAATTGTTTGCTTGTGCCACCCAAACCCCAGTGTACTCCCAAGTGGCAGGAAGGCTTAACAGAGAGTAGGATATCATATCCAGGGAAGAGAGAAAAAGAAGCCTGAAAGTTCCAATAAGCTTGGCCAGCTAGCAGAACAACCTCCGAATGCTTTTCCCTACACCTTTAGATTATCTCTGAATCCTTACATGATTGGGTGAGGGAAGAGCACCTCTCAAGTTTTCCATAGGAATTAAGATAATGTTGTAACTGGGCACCATTGTTATAATCAATAATCCATTAAAAAAAGAATGAAACCCACACTTCTTTGTTCTGTTCCTGATCATTGTAGAGTTTATCTGACTCCTTTTGATTTGCCTGTTGAATCTGTTCTTATTCCAACCCTCTGTTAGTCTTTCATACTTTTTGTATTCAAATAAACCTCTTTGCTTTTATTCTGAATAAGTACTGCTTCATTTTTTTTTACTCAGCTCTCTGAACAAAGGGTGACCCGGGGACACCCTTTGACCCTGCGTGATGATGTCACTCACAGAAGTGATGTCATCACGCGAGCCAGGAGCACGCATGTGCTATGTGCGCACATGGAGATAGGAAGCCAGGGTGAGTGCCAGCTCCCAATCCCCTGCCAGGAGACTACAGGGACCTGGGGATCCCCTGTCAAGGGACTCCTGGTCCCTGTCAACCCTATAATAAAATAAAGTGGGCCAGAATGAGGGTATTATATGGCCCATCTCTGTTACTTGATTTTTTCTAATTTTAAAAAATATCTCAATAGAAGTGGAAGACTACTCCTGTCTCCTAGTAGAGAAGCCTATTTCATTTCTTATAGTTTTTATAAGTTGTTGTGAGTCTTTATATCATGGTAACAATTTGAGATATGCAAATGACATCACATGAATGGCAGAAAATAGTAGTGATTTGAAACGACTACTGATGAAGGTTAAAGGAGAAAGTGCCAATGCAGAATTGCAGCTGATATCAAGAAGTCCAAAGTAACAACTACAGGGAAATTACACAATTTTAAGGTTGACAATGAAGTAATTGATATTGTTAAAAGATTTTCTATTCCTTGGCTCAATCATCAACCAAAATGGAAACTGCAACCAAGACATCAGAAGGATCAGGGGTCATTTCGTAGAAAAAGAGCTGGAGGAACTCATTAGCATAACTCATTAGCATGACTCATTAGCATATGCCACGCCCCTTGGCATCACCAGAAGTGTGTCATTAGCATAACTGATTTCCATATGCCGCACACCCTGGTATCACCTATCCTGGCTGTTTTGGAACAAATCCTGGCCATTCAGGGCCAAAATTGGGCCCAAAATGGCAAAAGGGGGCCCAAAATGGCTAAATGTGGCCATTTTGGGCCATTTTGAGCATGGATTGGGGCCAATCTGGGCTGTTTCAGCCCCAATTCGGGCCATTTCAGCCCCAATCCAGGCTGAAATGGGCCCAAAATGGCCAAAAATCAGGTGGATGGGGCCACCTGATGTGACCTCTTTGGAGAACTGCTGAAACTGCATTCCTGTGCGTTCTGCCTCAAAATGAGCCCTGAGAAGGATATTGAAAAGGCATCCATAAAGGAACTAGAAAAGATCCTTAAACATATGGAGTGTTGCTGGGGGCCAAAATCAAGGTAATTCATACTATTTTATTCCCCATTAGGATGTATGGATACGAAAGTTGGACAATGAAGAGAACTCACTGAAATACAGTGTTGGAGGAGACTTTTACAGATACTATGGGCTGTCCCAAAAAGATAAATGAGTTCTAGATCAAATTAGGCCTGAATTCTCCCTAGAAGCTAAAATGATGAAACTCAGGCGTATTTTGCTTGCATCATGAAAAGACAAGACTCACTGGAAAGACAATAATGCTAGGAAAGGTGGAAGGCAGTAGGAAAAGAGGAAGACCCGACATGAGATGAATGGACTCAATAAAGCAAGCACAGCATTCAGTTTGGAAGATCTGAGAAAGGCTGTTAATAGGATGTTTTGCAGGTCATTAATTCTTAGGGTTATAAGTCAAAAGTGACTTGATGGCACAGAACACGCGCACACACATTTTTTTTGTTGCTCGTGGTTCTGATTTATTTCTTTTATAGCATTTTCATACCATTTAACTGTTTTATGCCATTTTTACACCATGCAAAAAACTGATAGCTTAAATTTTAGTGGGAACAGTTCTATTGAATGTTGTTGTCATAGGTGGGAGAAAAGATCATTGCAATTTCACCTGAATGGGGAGAACCTATCTGAAAAACTGTGGTTTACAAATCGAAATAATTTGTTCACCAAATTCACTAACATCCCTGCCCCTTAATGATGTTTGGCAAGAAAGTGGTATATGTTGGTTTTCTCAAATTTGTGTGTGTGTCATAGTTAATGCAAGGAGATACAAGCCATCTTTTGTATTGGAAAAGAAGTTACATATGCCTGATATTAAAAACTTCATTGTCTGGCTGACAGTGTAGGCCTGCTATGCCAAGGTCCCAAGTGGGTTGCAGCAGAGAAGTAGACTTCATGGAAAACCAGAAAGGGAACCTCAATGCAGGAGTGAGGTTGTAGAGCTGGTGTGGGTGTGGCAAGCAATTTCCTTGAGCTGAGGCAAGAGCTGGGTACAACAATCTTCACACAAACACAGTGCTAGAAACTGGAGCAGAAGAACCAGCTATTTCAGGCTAGGAATGAGTGACTAGTGGGAGCTGTTGAACCAGCAAGATAACTCCTACTCATCTGCCGGCTTATATAGAGGTTAATCCCTGCCCTTCTTGGTAGCCTGATCTGAGGTGTCAGTTTAAGAGGAGATGGCTTTTCTGAGAAAGATTTCTGAAATATGTTGGGGATTTTTGCAACACACTTCTGTGTTAACCTAAGTGTTACAAATCTTAAGATATAGTTGACTACAGCTGTAGGCATCATTAACAAGAGGAGTGAAATGATGTACCCAGCACTTTTTCTAAAGTCCAAACCATACACAACACTAGAAAATCCAATACTGGTTTCCAGCATGTTTTTTCATCTTTAATAGCAGCTGCAATGACATGGTAGGAGGCTAATTTCTCCCAACATCATTTTCTTGACTTCAAATATCCCTCTTTGCTCTGTTAGCAGAAATATATAGGAGCCACAATAGGGCAGTTCTGGTGGTCTAGTTGACATTTAAAAAGTGTAGATGAAAATAGTTATACCTTCCCTCCTCATGTGTCACAATCTCAGTCTTAACCAGAGCCTCCTTAACCAGGGGTTTCTGTTTATAAAAGGTATCTATATGCGCCCCCTCACCCAGTTGGTGCGAAGTTTCGGACTTGGGTGTCACCAATGTGCTGAGACACCCAGTTATATCTGTTGATGGACGGCTGGCCTGACTCGGCCTCAGATGTCCTGGAGCATGCTTTCGAAGCTGTGACTGGATGGTTGAAGCAGAGTCGGCTGAAAATAAATCTGATGAATACAGAGGTCCTGTACTTTAGTTGCGGGTGCGTGGATTCAGGACTCCAGCTTCCGGCCCTCAATGGGGTGTCACTTACACCAGTTCCAAGAGTCAGGAGCCTGGGGGTGATCCTAGATGACGCCTTGAGAAAGGAGGTTCAGGTTGCAGCAGTTGCCACATCTTTCTTTTACCATCTTTGACAGACCAGGCAGCTTGTCCCCTATATTTTGACCCGCGATTTAACTACAGTGATTCAGGCAATGGTCACCTCTAGGTTAGATTACTATAACACACTGTATGCTGGATTTCCCTTGAGTCTGATCCAGTGATTGCAACTGGTTCAAAACGCAGTGGCATGTGTCATCACCAGAGTGCCAAGTGGTACACATATAACACCGGTATTGCATCAGCTGCATTGGCTGCCAGTGGAGTACCAAATCAGATTCAAGGTTTTGGTACCAACCTACAAAGTCCTATGTGGCCTGAGACCAGCGTATCTGAGGGACCACCTTCCCATATGTGCCCCAGAGGATGCTCCGATCAGGGGATAAAACTATTGGTGGTCCCTGGCCCCAGGGAGGCCCACCTAGCCTCAATCAGAGCTGGGCCTTTTCGGTCCTGGCTCCAACCTGGTGGGACTCTCTGTCTAATGAAACCTGGGCCCAGCAGGATTTACTATCCTTCCGCCGGGCCTGTAAGACAGAGATGTTCTGCCAGGTGTATGGTTGAGGCTGAGCTGGGCTTCCACTGGCCGAATGGAGGAGATCAGGCCCCTCCCTGTTAGAGGCATCCACCACCTGGCTTTTTAGGAGATGGTTGGGTGGCAGATTGACTACCTTCCTGCTGCTGTCTTGTATCTTTTACATATTAATATTACATTGTTTGTTTATTGCTGTTTTAAATGGTTTAAATGTAAATTTTATGGAAATGTTTTATGGAAATGTTTTATTGAATGTAATCTGCCCTGAGCCTGCTTGTGTGGGGAGGGCAGAATAAAAATTGAAATAAATAAATAAATAAATAAATAAATAAATAAATAAATAAATAAATAACACAACGGTGATATGATTAAACAACTTGTCTGGTTTGGCCCTAAGACAGAGATATGGGCTTGTGATGTTTCAACAGTAGGCCAAACACCTGTTCCACAGTTCCAAGGGGGATACCCAATCACAAAATGTATATAAAAAAGAAAAGGTAATAAAAGGTAATAAAAGACTGAAAACATCACAGTCATCAATGTAAATTGAATCTATAAAATATATACAGAAAAGTGCATGACACTAACTCAAGATGCCTTTTTAAAATTGCTTTCCTGTATAGAGAAAATCATGTGGTGGTGGAAAGTTCTATTAAGTCACAGCCAATTTATCTATCCTGTAGAATTTTCAAGGCAACAGACTTCCGAGGTGGTTTTCCATTGTTTGACTCTGCATAGTGCCCCCGAACTTCCTTGTGGTCTCCCATCCAAGTACTAACTAAGGCCGACCCTGCTAAGCTAGCCTAGGCCATCCAGGTCAGAGCAGAGAAGTCAATGGCAGGAATAAACAAAATATCATTATCTTGAATTCAGAAAATCCTACTTATATTTGAGAAGGATTCTGAATTGGGATTTGTTTGATTTGAACCCAATTGCAGCTTAGAGACCAACAGGATTTTTAGGGTATAAGCTTTCAAGAATCAAAACTCCCTTCTTCGGATTTGTTTGTACATGTTAACATAATATTACTGTGTGGCTTCTTCACGACTCTTATATTTCATCTTTTATGTATCATGTATTCATTTTTTGGTTTTCCACTTATGATATACTTTGATTCTTATCCCTTATTCCTTTTATATGGCTTCTCGTGATTTTTAAAATAATAATTCCATTGCCTTCCTGGAACACTTTCATTGCAACCTCAAGGGCCTGACAAATTGATTGCCTTGCATAGCTTATGATCATTCTTCAAGAAACTGGAAGCCCCTCAGATGCTGCAATGCTTGCTTTGATAATTTAAAGCACACCCTTTTATGTCAACCCCACCACATTAAGGCATGATCTGAAAGTATGTGATGTAGCAGCTTTGCTGAAGTTGTGGAGTTCTGGTCTGGCAGTATCTGCATGATAGACCTCCTATGACTCCTTTAACTCTATTCATGGGTTGCTTTTTTTTTTGTATGTGTATACTAAACATACACAGAAATAAAGGCCACTTGTATAATCTAGCCTTCTTGGTCCCAAAACTGAAGAGTCACAGCAGCTCTCTACAAAGAGAAGGGAAGGAAAATATATGGACACCAATTTCAAGTGCTTCTACTTCTAAAGGAAAAATTCACACTAAGAACATGTCTACTTGCAAATAAAATGTGCCACAGTTCTTATTATAAAGCTAGAAATGAGAGGTTTTATATAATTTCCGTTTTCACTATCTGAGATTCACTTATGGGGAGGACTATTTTCTCCAGCCAAAGATTGATATCACTTACAAGTCTGTCAAATGCCTGAGTCTATGATTCTCTGCTTCAGCAACTCTTACATCATCTAGGCATCATTACTGATATCTCTATAAATATTTACAGTAAATTGCTACATGCAAACTCTGAGCAGCAAGTGTGCTTATGGTATCACATAAACAGGAAGGATGGCTTCATTCATGCAAAATGTACTACAGTAACAAAAGACAAGAAGGGAAGTGTGATTTGAGGTGAATTGAGGCTATGTTCCAGTGATAGTCCCTAAAGGCTAGTGCTAACGGGGTTATCAGCACTATTTGGTCAACCTTTCTGTAGCACTGAAAACAGACAGATCCACAAAACAGCTACCATATTTATTTGAAAGGGAGACAACCCTGAATGTAAGAAGACCCCACCCCAAAAGAAGAAAGAAAGCAATACTCCCCTATTGTGTAGTCTGAGTGCAGAAAGTATGGCATATCATGTAAATGAATAAATCACAGCAATCAGACAGATATGGGATGGGATAAACATTGCTCAAGAGAGCTTTATTAAAATCTGGCACCCTCTTGTTTCATACTGGAACACAATAAACCAAAGGAGAATGTCAAAGAGGAAATATTAAAATATATATTATCTTACAGACAAGAGGGAGGTAAATAATACAGAAAGAGGTTTTGATAGAGCTTATGGATCTGCATGATGTAATTTTAGCTACTTTTTTCCTCTGTAATATAAATTGAGTAATTATATATAGTGTGTTGTAACATGTGCTTGTTACTGTTTTTCTTCTTGAAACTGTATCAATATTAATGACAAATAAATTTTATTTTTAAAAAATAGCATATGACTCTGGATTGAAAATGACTCCTTTAAAAAGGTAGAGGTATAAACAAAGTTTTTTATTGAATGGTAATAAATTTACAATAAACAACATACCCTAGTTGTACTTTTACACCTCTTTACACTGTAACTCTTCACAAGTAGTATTTATTAAATAGTATTGGATCACACTGTTACAAATTTTAAAAGGCAAGAGACTGACTTTTTAAAGTCCCCCTTCTAGCCAAACTACTAGGCAAAGGCAGAGATAAGAACTGAGCAACTGGCTGTACAATTTGAAAGAATTGACCTGGTTTGGGCTGAAATTGGCCTGGTGTGAAGCTTGGAAGCACTCCCAGGCCCTGCACAATGACATCACTCTTGGAAGTGATGTCATCATGCTGCCTTGGGAGTGTGCCCCAGGAGGCCTGTTCCCCCACACCTTTTCCTCCTGATGGCTAGATGAGTGGTGGCGGGAAGCAAAACTGGGAGTGGGGAATCCCCCACGTCCACTGGGGGAAACATCAACCCTAAAGACCACAAATGAATATATCTGATGACGTGCACTTTGAATCACAATAGCTTATAGCTCACTCCTGCCTTGGTAAGTTGCATCAAAACTCAGAAACAATACCAATGCAAAGTGGTTTAATAATTTTTTAAAAAACTCATTATGATTTGCAGGTCTTCTGAGAATTTATTTAGTATGTAAATAGAGATACATTACTTCTCATTTTAAGACACATAGGAGTTGTGCCATGTTTGGAAATGCAGCTCCTCTATGTTTAACTAAAATGAGGCATAATATGTGTTAACTACTAGATACATTCCCTTAAGATTTGTGAAATGTGATTTTTTTAAAAAAATCTATTTTATTTTATTGACTAATCTTTAAGGTATCACAAAACTCTTTGTATTTCATTACAGTAAAGCTCTGAACAAGCTATGAAATTTACACTCAAGAAAAAAATATCTTCAAATTAGATTTAAACAGCTTTAAATACATACACATTAGCTTTGGACTTGTAACTGTATATATTTCTTAAAAAATATTCAAATTATTCAAAAAGGCTTTTTACTCAGATGGGAGGGAAGTATTGTAGGGAGGGGTCTCAGATACTTTGCTAATGAGTTACGGACCATAGACTTCACCACTATGTTGCCTTGCATGTTACTTGTTGCTTTGAATATGTACTCCTGTATACTATCCTGCGCTCCCAGTGCAGCGTACTCCTATGCTTCATGTTATCTAATGTCAGTCCTAGAACTGATTATGTTCTGTTTCAGCAATTCTTCAACTTTGTATTGGATCCTTGCTAATGCTATATCTTTGTAAAATCCTATGATATTGTTTATGGAAATGTCGTTAATACTGTATGGAAATCTCCTGATACTGATTGTACTAATTTCACACTATGTAATCTGCCTTAAGTCTCAGGGCCAAGCTACAAGTGACAAATGACACTTGAACGGCAAGTGTATTTCTCCCTGTTCACTTGCGCTCCACTCAATCCACTTGCCGTTCAAGTGTCATTCGTCACTTGTAGCTTGGCCCTCAGTGAGAAAGGTGGACTATAAATACATACATACATACATACATACATACATACATACATATCAGTCTTGTTCAATATTGGCTATCATGAGAACTATTAATTGGAGTTAATTTGCAGTCTTTCATCCATTTGAGCTCTTCCATCATTATTCTTTGGTGGATTACTTTCAGAGTGTCCTCTTGCATGGTCTCAATATACAAGATTGGATCGTAAAGGTTGATGCTGCACTGGACAGAAGTACAGCTCTCTTTTCCATATTTTCTCCCTTGTTCAAGTTGTTCAAGAGGGACCATGGCAGAGCTTCTTACCTGACCAAAATCACCTTTCCTAGTCTTACAGTGCAATCCTATGCAGAGTTACTCCAGTCTAAGGCCATTGACTTCAATGGGCTTAGACTGGAGTAACTCTGCATAGGATTGCACTGTTAGAATGGCTTTAACTTCTCTGAAGTTTCAAGCCATGCCCTCAGCCATTCTAGACGGTTGTTATAGACGGTTGTTATAGACAGTTGTTTTGTATTTGTGGAGCTTCAGTTCCCGAAGACCTTCTACATTATATTTTGTTCTGCCCTTTGTATACAGAGCCCAGGAATAAATTTCTTGGTGAAATCTTAAAAGTCATTTATTTTCTCCTTGTAGTGGAAATCTAGCCCTCTTTTTTCCCATTTGGAACCATATGTCTCTTATAGAGTTGCCCAGTTTGCCTAGAAGCTAAGAAAATCTGGGCTAGAACTGTGCTTAATGGTTGAGAGACTCCTTCACCTATGTATAATGAAGGTGCTAATGTGTTTATGCACTTTTATGTTATTTTAACATTATAGTTTTATTTTTTATTGGTCATGTTTTACTTATATGTTTTATTTGTTTAATTGTGATGGTCTTTGGTCACATGCAATAAACATTGTTCTGTTATTCTGTTCTGTTTTTCATCCCTTTTTGCAGCACAGTCTCTGACATAATTTACAAACAGGCCATTACAGTCCCAGGAGACATCACTTACCTGTTTTATGGCATGGTACTTTTCATTGAAATGTGTCTCTTGTCTCTAGAGATATACATAATAGGAAATAAAATACCTTTTTGTTGGGTTAATTATCACAAAACCATCATTGCAGATATCTCCCTGACAAATTAGACCTCCATTGTTATTTAAGTCCATGAGGCAACACTTTTGTGCTAAAAAATAATTCAAATTAAATTTAATAATATAAACCATTTTATAAATAATAATACTAATAATATGCATATATTAAAGTGTTGAAGCATAGAAATAAATATTTTTTTAAAGAACTTATGCTCTGACATCATCTTCTCATCAAATTATTTTGTTCTGCCTTTAATTTTTGCGTCATCTGAAGGTATTGAAATGTTTGAAACCTTTGTGATGAATGAAAAGATTTCTTGTATTAAGGAAGAATGTTCAAAAAGGATAAATTTAGCCTCTAAATAGCAATTATTGTCACTTAGCTGATTCACTTGAAGGACAAAACGCAAAACCAAAAAATTTGTTTATAACCTGTCCCAGTGTCCTGAAGAAACACTAAGGGCATATTCTACTGGAATAGTCACCTATGCAAGCCCCCTAGAAACTGAAATTTGCACAAAATCATTACTATGCTCTTCCATATCTCTCATTCATTTCAGCAAAGCTTATGCTGTGACCTTCTGCGTAGATAGTGTCATAAGACATAGTAATTGCAATCCTAAACCGAGTTGCTCTAGTCTAAACCCATTGGTCTCAATGGGCTTAAACTGAAGTAACTCTTCTTAGGATTGCATTAAGTGACTTTAATGAGGGATACTCAGTTCCCAATCCCATTTTTCTCATAATGCTAATTGGTACAACTGGGGGGAACACTTGCAGGGGACAATTAAGGAAGTGTCTACTTAATCATTCCTCAAGAACCACATTTTCATGTAGATGACCCTTCTCCAGCTGACTTTATTTTTTCTCCCAGTCTTAATGAAATGGGAGGTGAGCCTAACAATAGAAAATAGTTCAGAGGTATATTTGCAAGTGATAATAATTGGTAATAACAGTATCTATCCATCTTTCCTGCCCATTGATTCTCTTTTTCATGTGTCCCCTCCCTTCTGCCCCTATGTTTCTGTTACCCCAGCAGATACAAAGCTGAGACCATACAGTTGTCAGTATGATATCTTGTTCTTCCTCAACCTACATAGTTCAGTATGTAAAAAAATCTCTAATTTGCATTAGGAATACTTAATGGTTATTTTCAAGGCTAATTTTAATTTTTCTGAATATTTCAACAAAGGTTTTAAAAGGGGCAATTTATAAGCAATTATTCAGGGGGGAATCTTATGTTTCGGTTTTAGAGATGAAATGTCAAAGTTTTAAACTATGCATTCTCCATATCTTTGAATATATTTTCATTTTACAAAGGAATTAGGAGAAATTATATTTGATTTGGACCTAGGAAGACTTCTGACAAAACAACATGAGCAAATTAAGACAGATGAAAAGTTTTGATTATTTCTCCTTGTAGAAAGCTAACACATGCCAATATTTACATCACTGCACATGGCATTCATTCCCCACTTCTAGCTAATTGGTTCTTGGAATGATTTTCTTTCCATTTTCTGAACTTAAAAACACCCCCATATTGTCTTGCTCCTTGAGAAGTAAAACTATAAATCTATTTTTACCTTATGTTGTTACCAACACTTTTAATGGCTAAAGTACTTTTTAAAAAAGTCCCAATTTGTGAGAACTTCTAAAGAAAAATCAAGCATGCCTGGAAAAGGGATGTTGTATCTACAACAATCTTATATCCTATGAGTTATCTCAAACTGTGAAACGTAGGCTGTAGCTAATTGGTCTAGCATTTGCTTTTCAGGCAGAAGGTCCCCAAAGTTAACCCCCCAGCATCTCTGGGAGAAAAAAGATAGTAGGCAATGTGAAAGACACCTCTAATGTGCCTGGGACCCCGGAGCGTCATGCCAGTTGGAGGAGACAGTGTTGACCAGTGGTCTGACTTAACATAAGGCAGCTTTAAGTGTACACATGAACCATTTAGCAAACCATGTGGGCCCAATCCAGAGTTTACACATGTACAAGGACTCCACTGCTATGTGTGGAACTGGAAATTCTGAAAGCATATGCAGGATGAAAGGATGTTGCCAGGAGTTGTGGGACCCCAGAAACAAAAAGCTACCATGCATGGGGGAACGGCAATGAAGAGGCAGAATTGACCAAAGTTGTGCCATTGGGATGCTTGCTCCATCATACAATCTGTACCAAGCTATCTGTTGGACCAAGAGGGAAGTGGGTGTGATGTTGTTTATCTCCTTCTCACTGCAGCCCTCCTGTGCCAGAATCCCTTGACCCTGGGCAATAATTTGTCAGGGTTTCAGAGGACTATTGTTGGAAAGGAAATGTGACTGTGACACCTTCTTGCTTCTACATCTCTAAGATCCATCCCATTGTAAACAAAACAAAAATTAAAGGATAATCTTTGGAGCTTAATACATTCCTAATGCAAATACACACTTAGAGGTAGATATGCACTTTTAAGTTGAAGGTATGAGCTCGTATCTATAATTTCATAATTGGCTACATTTTTGCATAATTGGCTACATATTTGAATGGTTAGGGGGTTGGGGCACCTTTCCTATGCAAAAAGACTTAGGAGTTTTAATGCTTTTCTGTTTAGAGAAAATATTACAGGGAGATATGGTTCTGGTTTAGCAAATTATGTATGGTGTAGTCAAAACGAGTAGAGAGAAGTTTTTCTCCTTCCCATTTAGTAATAGAACATGGGAGCACACAATGACTCGGGACACAAAAAAGAAAGAAATTTTTTATTGAACAAGTAATGATGTCTAGTAGTTTAGGAATGCTGCAAATTTCACTACAAACATGTTGGAGAGTTGAACTTAAATGTTCAAAGTTTTTGATCACTCAGCCTGATTGGTTCATGCCAAACTGCTGTAAATGCCTGTATGACTGGTTACTGTGTCTCCCACAGCACCTGTAGCACAGGTACCTGCAACAAGCCAAGCAATGGTCTCAAGTCCATGCCAGTGCACCCGCCATAAAAGCTCACTACACACATCATCCTGCATCTGACAAAGAAAGCTGTTGTTCTCAAAACCTTATGCTACAATTAAGTTGGTTAGTCTTAAAGGTGCTACTGGACTTTTTGCTAGCATTTGCTAGTATTTTGCTAGTACAGACCAACACAGCTAACTCCTCTGGATCTACACACATTGTCAGCATTCAAGGCTTTAATCACAATTATATTCAACCAGCTTGCCTCCTCTCTTCCAGATGGCTTCCTTATGAGGAGGCTAACACCAGCATTGTGCCCTTCCTCCCTGTGGACTTTTGTGGCCAGGCACTTCCCTCAGCTCCACCCCAAAGGTCCCCACCTCTGGGCCCACCTTCCCCCATGGTTGCTGACTTCCTGGTCAGCCATCACCACCCCTCCACATGGACTCTAATTCTGGCACAACCTGCTGGCCCTTCTTTGTTAGACTGTTCCTCCCTCCCCGGCTTGCTCGACCATCCTGGTAAGTGAGGTCATTCTTCTGGCCCTGCCCCAACCTCGCCTGCAGCTTCACTGGGACAGAATATCCACCTTGGTCAAACCCCAGTCGGGTTGCCATTGTGGGGGGATGCCACAGGCCTAACAAACAGGTTTGGGTTTTGCACAAAGACACTACTGATTCAAACCAACCAGCAGCCATTAGTGTCATTGGAACTACTTAGACAAACATCGAAGGGTAGGATTTTATTAAAAGATAGCATTTACTTAGGACTGATTTATATAATATGTGATTGGATTAATTGTCTATTTAAAAAATTGACTACTGAGTGAAGCAGTTATGCAGCAGGGGGATAACTGAATAGAAATCAGTCAGGGTCTGTGAGTTTGCACATGCACAAAAAGGCAATGGTGCTGTCCTTCGTGGTTAGGAAGGAATACAATGAAGCATCCTGCAAACAGCTATGAATGGGCCAATGAACTGTCAAACTGATCATCAAAAAACGAGCTCCCTCTTTTGTGACTGGTGACCAAGATATGAGTTGAACTGGTATGCATTCAAGGCAGCATCCCTAGTTTAGATGGTGTTTTAAAGGAACTTGACAAATTCATGGAGGACAGATCCATCATTGGTGATTAGCCATGATGACTAGGTATAACCTCCATATTCAGAGGCAGTTGCACTGAATAATAGTGCTGAGGGACAACACAAGGGAAGACTTTGGCATACATGCCCAGTGTTTAGACCTTTTGTGATCATTTGGATGGCTTTTTGAGAAACAGAGTTCAGAGAAACAGAGAAACAGAGTATTGGCCTGATTCTGCAAGGCTTCTCTTATGTTCAGAGAGATGCTTTGATAAAGGGATAGAGACTATAATGGTATATATTGTCTGTTGTTGTAAGTACGTTCTTACTGAGTACTTCAAATTGCTTATGTTTTGTTTCAGCACTGTATCAGATTTGTATCATATCTTTCTTGTTTTCAGTTTTTGCAATCTATACCTTACTGTATTGAATATCCCATCAGTTGGTCCTATTGTGCTACACTGTGAAATCCACTTTGAGTCTCAGTGAGAATAGTGGACTACAAACAACAACAACAACACCATTCCTATATGGAAACATCTCTGGCAGCTAAACTTGTATGTGACACATCAAGATGCCAGTTACTTTACAGTTCCTTCTGCCGGAAAACTTCAAATTGAAAAAATAAATAAATAATAATAAATAAAGTATTTTAAAAACTCCAATGAATAAGAAAGTCTAGTAGTGTCTATCAGTGACAATTCAGGAAAATACAGAGATGGTGATGAAAATAATGCAGTAGTATAAGAAATGTGGGTTCCACCAGGGGGTGCCATTATAGTTTTTGTTCACAGTTCTAAGCGCTCAGAAAGCAATGATCCATGATACTGATGGTTTCCAAATATCCTCTTGTCTATTTAAATATCATATCTGAATAAGTCTTGCTGGCCTGGGAAAATGACAGAGATAAAGATTTAAGGGCTTTATATTACCTATGCTAACCAGTACTAACCATTCATCTTTACTGAATATTCTCTTCCAGTTTTAGGAATGAAAAGATGGCAATTTCAGAAGAGAAAATTGTCTCAGAAGTTCACACTCTGGAAATCTAGTTGGTCTTTAAGGTGCTACTGGACCTGAATCTTCTACTTCAGACCAAAATGGCTACCCATATGAAACAATTCTCAAAACCAGTAGCTTGGCAAATATTCTTCTGAATCTGAACCAGTTCAGCACCATTGCATCTTCTGTGTGCCACTTTTTCCTGCTTCCTGGATTAGCCATGTATGTCATCTCATCAAAACAAGGTTTAGTGGTGCAGAGGATGATGTCACAGTGCTATGTAGCCAATCACATATGGTTGCACAGTAATATCTATCAGACAAGGAAGGACAATTTAAACTACAACAAAAATGAACTTTCACTAGGACAACCAAAAAAGTGCAAGGAATTTATTTATTATTTGATATTTATACTTTATCAACACCCCCCCCACCCCATGTGAACCAATTTTATGTTCAGAACAACCTTGTGAAGTAGGCTTGGCTGAGAAAGGGAGACTGGCCCAAGGTCACCCAGCAAGCTTCAGTGTTAGAATATGGATCCAAAGTTGGCTTTCACAGTTCCTCATTCAGCACTCTAACCACTATGCAACACTGAGTGACATAAAGGCATTTTTTCAGTACTGCCAAAAAAGAGTACCTTTTGCTTGGACTTTTAAATTTTTTATTTTCTACAAAAAGGGGGGTTTCTTCCTAATTAGAGTATATGTTCCTTTTTGTTTATAATAATAAACTAGCTAAGATACTATTAATGTTGTTTAATAATGTGATTATTAGTAATTATAGTATTACAAAATTAGACGCTGAAGTTCCATCAATATGCTGGACTGTATTTTTCTCCTATAAAATATTTGCAATTTTTCCTCCTAACTACTGGACAGATCTGAGCCGGAAACAGAAACTGCTTGATCCAGGACTCTCTAGAAGAGAGAAAATATTATTAACCTCTGTTGAATACCTTTTCTCTGAATGTAATGGTAATTGGTCAGATGGCGAAAGAGAGGGTAATATTTAACCTGACAAAATCTGAGCAGAACCACTTAAAACAGCAACAAACACACATTGTGTCACTTCCATTTTCTCCTAACACAGTACACAACTTTGGAAGAGATATGAGAAAGGGGTCCTTCTACTTAAGACCAGCACAGTCATCTTTGACTGCCGCAGACATTTGTTCCAAAACTATGGAATACCCTAATCAACAACCAGATATGTTTGAGGAAGCCCAGAAATGTCAGAATCATAGCAATTAAAATGACATAAATAATTTTAAATACTGTTAGTGGCCTTTTTTTTTTTTTGGTCCTCACAATGTAAAGTACTTTCCCCTTCTCTGGTTCAGCCTCGCAAACTTTTGCTTTTAGTGGTGAATATGACAGTGAAAAATGCATTTTGAAGTTTCTTTTTGCAGGCAGCTGATCTAGCCATGTGGATGCATGCTATAAGAACCTTAAGCCTTCATTACTGCCATACACTCTATAAAGACCCTCACTTGTAGGCAACTTGGAAGCTTTAGTGCATATGGCAGACTGCTTGGTTTCCGTGGTTAACCATTGGGAGCGCATTCCTCCTATTCTGAGATTTCTTTACTGGCTGCCTATTTGTTTCTAGGTCTAATTTAAGATACAGATGCTGCTAACCTTTAAAGGCCTTCATGAACTGGTGCTATGGATGCCAGTCTGCCCGGTAAGCAGTGGGAGGGCTGGGGGTGGGCACATGGGGGTTGTGATATCAGTGATGTCACTGATATCACTGATGTCACTTATAGGTAAACCCCACTTCTGGGTAAAACCATAGAACTTCTGGTGATTCCTAGAGCTATACTTTGTCTCTTCTGGTTAAAATGTAGTGTCAATGGCAAAGTCACTTTTTAATTTTTTTCTGCCATCACTGCTTGGATGTGATGGCAGGCTACTGAGCTTGCTGGAGGGACACCTCTGGCTATGCCTGGCAAGCCTACCTGGGCCCACCTCTTTTCCTTATATGTGATTATGCATCAACTCTGCTGTTTCCAGCATTACCTTCTTGCATCCCTTCCCTCAGTAGGGTGTGTTTGCTGCTGCCCAGGAATAGGCTTTCTCTGTCATGCCCCTGTAACTCTGGAACAGGATCCCAGAGGATTCAAGGAAAGTTTCCACCCTCTTAACCTCCCGGAGAGGTTTTTAAATAAGTTATTCAGGAGTGTTAGGGTTATGGTTGATTATTGGCATGTAGCTAAATAAAATGAGATACTTGAAATTTTTTTGAGGAATGTTTTATTGTTGTTTTATTTTTTGTTGTCCTGCTGACTTTATATTGTTGTTTCATTAAGAAATTTTTCATTGTTATACTGGATTAGATTTTATTGTTGTGTTTGTTTATATGTTGTTAACCTCCTTGGATTCCATATGCTAAGAGAAAGGTAGACTTTAAAAGATTTTAAATAAGCAGTCAGAAAAAGTCAAAAGATACAATAGTAGAGTAGAGACAAGTAAATGTAACATAGTTTCAGAGGAGTTAGCCGTGTTAGTCTGTAGTAGCAAAATCAAAATGAGTCCAGTAGCACCTTTAAGACTAACCAATTTTATTGTAGCATAAGCTTTCGAGAATCAAGTTCTTTTCGTCAGATGTACTATGCATCTGACAAAGAGAACTTGATTCTCGAAAGCTTGTGCTACAATAAAATTGGTTAGTCTTAAAGGTGCTACTGGACTCTTTTTGTAAATGTAACAATAACCAATGTGTGTATGTGACTGGAGAAAGCACACTCACTAGTCCCATCTCTGACCTTCAACAATGGCATGGCTCCTGTCTTCAGAGCCTTCATGCTTTTAAGATTTAATGAATGTTCCCTGTTTCATCCCCTGCTCTGCCTTACATACATTGATTATACTCGTATTTAATTGTCTTCACAGAGCTGTTGCATGAATATTGCAATAGAACTGCAGTTTCTGTATTGCTTTTAACTACAATTAGCCAGGATTTCACTTGTGGATAATGATGAAAATCCTGGCTTGCCTTGTTAAATGCTAATGTCATTGTCTTCACTCTGTAACTAGGAAGGACAGGGCTGGGGAACAAGCCACGGTTATGCACAGATGGCTACATTCTCAATTCATGCATAACCATAGTTAAGACTAACTGTGGTCAAAAAACCAACCATAGTTTTTGATCCTGGACTGACAGACCCTAGCTAACTATAATTTGTGGTGGCTCGTGTCTAATTGATCATCCTAACTATAGTATGTTTATTGAAACCATGGATTCATGTTAAGCCTGAACTAAGTGGTAGCTTTTAGTCTAAATATTTCTCCAAATTTTAGTCAGTAGATTTAACTCCTTTTTGCTGTTGAATTTGTAGCTTTGTTTGTACTGTGTGGTTCTTGCACACAATTTATATGGTGTTTATATGTACAATGCATATCATTTGTACATATAATCATAATTAGAGATGGGCACGAACTGGGAAAATTCATGGTTCGTCATGTTTCACGAACCACAAGCTTTCATGAACTTGCTCCAGTTCGTGAACTGGTTTGTGAAAACGTCACTTCCAGGTCAGCAGAAGGTCTGCAGAGAGCCCACCCCCCCCCGGTTGCCTAGGAAACTGATTGATTGGCACTAGGCTGTCTGCAGTGATGAACCAAAATATGAACCAAATGAACTGGACTAAAATTCATCACAGTTCATGAGAAATGAGCTTCCACAAACCGCTGGTTCGCAAACCATGACTGACCC
This sequence comes from Eublepharis macularius, assembly GCF_028583425.1. Taxonomy (NCBI): domain Eukaryota; kingdom Metazoa; phylum Chordata; class Lepidosauria; order Squamata; family Eublepharidae; genus Eublepharis; species Eublepharis macularius. The sequence continues at coordinate 83,047,361 of NC_072794.1, read as the reverse complement.
GGTTTGTGACAAGCTTCAGTTTGTATTTCGGTTCGTGCCCACCTCTAATCATAATATAATCATTGTTACAGGTACATAATATAACATAACAACATAACATAAGAGTTCATCAGTGGTTAGAGGCTGGCAGTAAGACCAGTAGTGAAGACTTCTTTCCCTTTCCATGCTTTGATTATCCCCACATTTAGTGGTCTGCATATGAATGTAGAGGGATATTGCAAAATGATTGCAGCCATAAAAATTTAGGACTGGGGTGCTCAATGCTAAAATGTTCTTTTAGCAGTTTTGTAAAATGAACCACAGTGTGTTTGTCTACTTGTGTTGCTTCATTCTTGATGTGTCCTTACTAATACAGTCCAACCTACCTTTTATATAATACCAGCTGTTTATTGTAAGTAATGTTTTGTCAACCAGGGTGAGCCACAGAACTAACACATGTTGGGAATGAGCTGTAATTTGGAGAAATGTTTGTCAAAACTGTTCACTGGATTTGTTTGCTGTGCTGCGTCATCAAGAACTACAGCATGCTTGGGAGCACAATACCACTTTTCTGCTGGCTTCCCATGGCCAGCTAACTATGTTATTCCAATTACACCCATTTTCCAGAGTCAGCTTGGCTCCTAATTTCTTGTGCTTTCTCCAGGTAAATCAAGGTCTGTGTTTTGAAATTGTGACTAGGGATTGAATTAGGGGAGATGTATCACAAAACCCTGGCACCATGTAAATTGTGTCCTTTTCAGCAACCTCTTTTCAGATTTGAAAGAGGGCTAAAATGTTCACTCCTCCATTTTGTCTGCCCATTTCCCTAGACTCATCAATCATCAAAAAATGAAAATTAGCTTTCTTTCTATTTCCTTAGGACTGGCAACCATATCTCCTCCATGAGTGGCAGTGGCTCAGTGAATAGCCTACTAGCTATCCTGATTGGCTGTTGTATTGGTGCCATTTTTTCTTTTTAAAACATCAGTCCTTTCCATCATTGCAAAATGTCAAACTATCATAGCTAATAGTCTCTACTGTGCAATTCTGTGCAAAGTTACTCCCGCCTAAGCCAACTGATTTCAAAATGCTTAGGATGGATTAACTCTGCTGTGGATTGCACTGTTAGTGATATGACAGTGTCACAGACAACAAATGAAAAGGTACAACTTCATTTGCCCTCAGTGACATATGCATGTGGCCAATTCCTATTAGTTAAGTGACAGCTTCACATTTTGCAGGAACAGAAAAAAACAGTAATTAAAGAACAAGAAAAAAGCCTTTGCAGCAACTGATCTGGATTGTGTATTTAAGAAACATGAGCAGGATAAGCATTGGGGCACCTTTCCCACCCACCCCACCCCACCCCTTTTTTTTTGCGTTTAAAATAATTACCAGCAAGGGTTTGGCATGCCTCTAATTTTTCTTTTTCTAGGCCTTTGAATGTATGTAAATAGACATTTATTTCATATATACATTGAATTATATTCTTGAGATTCACATACCCTGAGTTAATGCTTGAGCAGGGGACAGATGCATCTTGAAACTAGCACACTGGCAAGTATGAACACTAAGGCATAAAGTCAGAAGAGTTTCCAGCAATTCCTAGAGAGGCAGGATGTCACTTTTAGATTTTCCTCAGAAGTGATGTCACTCACACCATCTGCCCAGTGTCCATTTTTAAGATATTCCTCCCACCACCACTCCAGGTGGTAGAAGGAAACAGGAGCTGGGGACAGGGGATCCCCTGATCCCACTGGAGGGCTAGCAAGCCTTCTAAGCTACCATTCAATACCCGGCCTGTCATATCTGCTTTCAAATCATGTAAACAACAGACCTCAGGTAGAGTTAAAGTACTAAAAGTATACAAGAATTTTCTTATTTTTATGGCTGGTGTATTGCTGTAGGAATGGATGAACCTTGTATCTCATGGTGCAGTATAACAGCACATGTTGCAAAATGTATATACATTTCATTAGTTACATCTCCACCAATAACCTTGCAATAGCTTACACCACAGAGGAAAAAATGATGTCTAGGTAATAAAACTCGCAAATCAGCAAGATGAATCTTAAAACAGGGCTATTGTGGTGTTCACAGTTGTGAAATAAAAGCAGCTGTTCCCAGAAATCCTAGAAGACTTTTTGGTGTCAGATGATATGCTGTTTTGAAGTACTCCATATTTCTTGGCCTTTTACAAGAGGAGAGATTTACCTTTTGCTTTGGTTCAAAGGCATTTCTTTATTTTTAAAACTGCAGTGGGTCCAGGGGGTGTTGAAAAGCCATCTTATAAAAACCAGGGATGATCCTCTTTTCAATCCTGTTGGCCAAATAATGTGTCTGCTGTTAGACTGAAATGCTTGGTTTCATTTGAGACTGACCATTCTAGTTCATAATTTTTTAAGAAAAAAATCTTCAATCAGTTTAGCAACAAGTAAAGATAGCAGCAATTGAGTCAAAACAAATGCTTTTGAAAAGCCAAAGTACATTTTGGAACACCGTGGGTAGATCTGGTATAACAGACAAAACAATTTATCGTTTACTTACAGAACTGAACTTTATAGAAGCTGTGCTCCTATATGCACCCAGAAAAAGATTATTTTACCATTTTACCTTTAGAAGATTTTCCCTGCTTTGTGGATTTTCACTATCATCAAGCAAACACTCATAGACAATAAGGGCTAGAAATGCTAACAAACACCAGTAAGTATAGTTCTATAATTATTATTTTCACAGTACTCGGAGGCTCTGTTTTTTCCAGACTTGTTTTGAGCATCTGGTTGAAATCACAGGATGTCTGACATGATCCCTGAATGCTAATAAAGGAGACAGACCCTCCCAGAGGCCTCCGGGCCCAACATTCACTGAGGACTAAAGACCTAAAGCACCAATCTGTAATTAATCTGGGATCTCAATATGAATCCTATTATACTGTTCCATCATCGGGGATTACTATCATGCTACATCTCTTTGGGAAATAAATCATGGGAAGTGACTCAAAATGAATCCTGGTGAAGACTTCATATCACTCTAGTGATTTCAATATGAATACAGCCCTATGGTTAAGCTACAATCTTCAGATAAAATCCAGGGAAATTAAAATATTTCTTTTCCCAGAAATATGTTTTCTTCAGGCCATGAATTTGTACCTTTGTGTGTGCCTGGTGGGAGAGCTAGCAAGCCCTGCCCTGTTCTTGCAACTGCATACCCAAGGGAAGTATATGGCCTCTGAGTGAGAGGGAAGGGGTTAAAGCCAGAACTAAGCTTTCATCTCTATCTCTGGTTCTCCTTTTAAGCATCAGGAGAGAGTAAGGTTCCATATGCCCATTGCCAGTGGCGATCCCCCCATAGTGCACCTCTGCCCCCTGCTGGCTCTCAGTGAGGTGGGGGGGGTGAGGGAGGCAAAATAGTGTGGCCAGTGCAAGTGATTTTACCTCCAAAATGCATTGCAAAGGAGTCACAGTATACTTGCATATTTGCCAGTTCAACATCCTTTGGGGCCTAGAATAAGAGCAACATTACAACTCAAAAGATCCCTTCTGGATACCACTGCACAGATAAGGTTGCCAGGAGTCTGGTTTTGACCTGGACAGTCCAGTATTTTGAGAGACTGTTCAGGAAAAACATCCACCAAATACCAGACACCTGGGCCAGGCTGGGAAAGTGGCCTGCTAGTTTGGGTACTAGGTTGGCCTCCTGGACCTGTGTGGTGCTGCCCAAGAGTGGTCTACTGTGGCTACACAGCATGGCCATCATGCTGCAGAAGTGGGCTGCCATCCTGTGCACCTAGGGTTGCCAGGCCCTCTCGATCTCCCAGCGGGAGACTGTGGCCTGGCTCTTACCTTGGAGGAGTGGGTGTGCGCGTGCACAAAGTGTGTGCGTGCTCCTGCAAGCATGATGATGTCACTTCTGGGAGTGACGCCATCATGCAGCCCCCATTTGGGCGCTGATCGGGCCCGTTGTGGGCCCCTGAGGAGCGCAGGAACGCTCCCACGCCCCACAGGGGCCCACAACGGGCCCAATCCACGCCCAAACGGGCCCAATCCACACCCGTTTTGGCACGGATCGGGTCCGTTTTGACGTGGATTGGGCCCAATTTGGACCCCTGTGGAGCGTGGGAGCGTTCCTGTGCCCCTGCAGGGGCCCACAATGGGCCCAATCAGCGCCAAAACGGACCCAATCCGTGCCAAAATGGGTGTGGATTGGGCCCGTTTTGGCATGGATTGGGCCCGTTGTGGGCCCATGCGGGGCGTAGGAATGCTCCCGCGCTCCACAGGGGCCCCGATCCAGGCCCAAACAGGCCTGATCCTGGGGCTGCTGTGCGTGGGGGCACGCAGCACTGCAGGGGGACGTGCATGGAAGGTGCGCCCCCCCCGCTGGCCAGGTAAGTGGGGGCGGGGGTGGGAGGGTGGGTGCGGGGGATCCCCCACCCCCACCAGGGGTCTGGCAGCCCTATGTGCACCTGGTAGGCCTCCTGTGGCAGGGCATTGCTGGCCAGCCAGAAGCATGGGGGGTTGGCATGATAACATCACTTCCTACAGATATCACCCTGGGAACACATGCATTCTGCATGAATGCATGAAAGGTAAGCCCCCCACCACCACTTCTTTGTGCAGAGACACAAAGTTGATGGGAAGGAAAGATCATTTTGCCATATCCACCTTCCCAGAGACCTCCCATCCTTGCAGAGGTTCAAAGCATCCGTGAATCTAAACCTCACTGTGCAACTGTTACTCCATGACAAAGGTACAGTGGAAAATTTCCCCAATGCCAAACCATGTATTTTGTCCCCACAGAAAACCAAGTCAAGCACAGGCCCTGCCACATATATAGGGACCAGAATATCAGGGATAGTCCCATCATTGTTTCATCATGGCCAGATCAGTACAGTCAAAGAAGGAGATCAATTTCTGTCAGAGATCTGAGTGGGAAAAAATACACTTTTTCCACAGCCTAAAAATTTGCTGATAGGAGTTCCTGGTACAACAGGACTCCTAAGCTCTTAATGATCAGACAGTGATAAGCTCACCCCATCAAAAGTGCGGGGCATGCTTCCAGCATCATGAATTTATGGCAGCAACTGTTGATGACATGAGCATCTAATCTCTTTTTTATTTTATTATTCTGCTATGGAATATGCACATATGCAACCCCAAGCGCACAATTTTTTATTTACATTTGTTTTGTTCTACACAACCAATGCTCAAAATAGTTGGAATACTTGGAAGCTTAGGGCCAAGCTACACATGACGAATGACACTTGAACAGCAAGTGTATTTCTCCCTGTTCACTTGCCCTCCAATCAATCCACTTGCCGTTCAAGTGTCATTCGTCATGTGTAGCTTGGCCCTTAGCCTGATAAATAAACCATTATGTAGGCCCCAGAAACCTAATTAAAGCATTCCATGTTTGGGCTGTTAGCAGAGTCTATTGTTAGGCAGAGGAGGCGCGATTATAGGTAGTTGTGAGCTCATTCTGCTGGCTGGTGTGTGTGCAGGAATGAAAATAATAAAACATACATTTGGTTTATATTTAGGAAAGAAATAAGAGTTCTTTATTGCAGGAACTCCATACTTTGATAGAAAAGGAGGAGGGACAGATCCTAATCCTAACTACTTATCTAGTCTAAGGATGGACATGGATAGCAGGGCAAGGCCTGCATCCATGCTGCCAAGATGGAGGGAAGAGAAGGAGAGAGATGTTGTCTGGAACAAAGCCAAGAAAAGGGAGTGAGAGGGAGGAAGTCAGGAGGAGGAAATCCTGAGAAGAGCAATCTGCATATTAAAGGACAGTCAGAGCAGTAAACAATAGTAAGTAAACAAAGTGCCCTGACCTCTCTATCTTTCTAACTGTTTGGTTTGTCCTCCTCTGAAACCTGAGGAGAGAGACAGCACTGGACCCTCGTCTTCCAACAAAGCCTTCTTTCCTTTTCTTCAAATGGTAATTGGAACATGGTTATAGGCCTGCATTTATAGTCTCATTTGGTTTTGATGGTAATATTTAGGCCTAAAACAAAGGCTTCATTTGGTCCACTATAACAAAAATGTGCATAGTTAAAATAGCCGGTCTCTTTAAGAAATATAGGTGGCCCGGGGATCTTATTACAGTCATTGAGATTTAACAACAACAACAACAACAACATTTGCTTCATATACTGCCCTTCAGGATGACTTAACATCCACTCAGAGCGGTTTACAAAGTTTGTTATTATTATCCCCGCAACAAAACACCCTGTGAGGTGGGTGGGGCTGAGAGAGCTCCAGAGAGCTGTGACTAGCCCAAAGTCACCCAGCTGGCTTCAAGTGGAGGAGTGGGGAATCAAATCTGGTTCTCTAGATTAGAGTCCCATGGTCTTAACCACTGCACCAAACTGGCCAAATGAAGCTGCTTTTATGCCTCATATAAACATGCAATACTAAGAAAGAGCTTCTGAGCATATACAAAGTCACATTTCTGCCTCTTTGAAGTTACCAGACTCTTGAGGTGTTGTGGGTAGAGAGCTGGGTTGAAAAACATCATGGGATCAAATCACTGGAACCCGAATAAGCACCAAGTAAGCAATAAGAGTACTAGAGTTAAAGTTTAAATGTTAACAACAGTAAGTAATCTACATACCCGATCTGTGCATTTTAGGTACAATTTGTCTGTACTTGCAGTCTCGTCCCACTTTTAACAGTTTGCTTTATGTATTATGAGACCACACTGCTTTTTGACAAGGTTGGACATGTTTTTCAGCACCAAAGAATTGTGTAATCTCAAAAAGAAGCATGTGGCAATCGCTATGACAAGAGCAATGGTGTTTATACGTTAGGGAATATAGCTGCAGGCAAACGTCCAGCAGATTGTTGCCCTTGGTGTCATAAGAAGTTGGATGCTGCAATGTTTGTGCATGTTTATTCAATTCGTAATTAAAAGCTAGTGCTGAACTAACCTCAAAATGCTGCGTGCTTTCTAAATGTTTGTGTAGCCTCCCACCTCTCAGACTTTCCCTCTATTAATCTTTTTCTGGTTTTACTCAAAATGTTTTGCCCTCTTTCAAAGAAATTTACCCAACACTTGATCCCCTAACCTACCCTAGCTACCATGTTCATAAACTAACTGCTATTCCATTTTCTCGTAGCTAGGAAAACCATTGTACTAGTGCATCTCTTGTTACAACGTGTTCCCTCCATCTCTGTTTCTGCTGCCTTCCCAAGTTAGCTCTGATAAAAGGAAATCAAAACATCATGTTTTATGTCATGGGAATGATTTCAGGTATTTTATTTGTAAAATTATGGGTTCTGAAACTGAAGCCCTCCCCCCCTCCAACTCCACTCAAATTCTAGTAGTGAGAATGCAGCAGTCTGTGTATGCTCAAAGACACTCTTCACAATTAACTCACATGTTCCAGGGCATAATACTGAGTATATGCTGGGGACTGCTTGTGTTGATCTCTGGCTGGAAATTCATACTCAGAAGTATAAAACTAAAAATATAATATACATTCATTCTAATACTTCTCAACAGCATTGAGAGATCTGGTTTCAGATTTGCATTGTTTCAATGTTTCAATGTGTGACTATTTATGTTCCTGCATTTATAGTTTAATTGTGCTCTGCCTCTGGCCATGTGGGATTTCATGAATGTGCTGGCATGAGTCAACAAGCATGAATGTGAGCTTATGAATGTAGGTTGTGAAATGATGGGTGGTCTGCCTAGCAACTTCAGAACTTTGTAGATTGCTGGTCACTGTACAGGCTTCATCATGTGCATGGGATAAAAAGTCACATCTCTTTACTTTTAGATTTGCAACCCCAACCGGAATGAAGAGGCAGACATAGGCTTGGATTAAAGGGCCGTTTATTAACATGACCAAAGCCCTGGGGTCAACTCCGGACTTCTGCCTTGACCTGCCTGGGCGAGCCCCAATGCCCCGGGTGTAGGCCATCCCATGAATGGCTGCAACCCGGCCAGCCAGGCAATGGATCCCCCCATCAAGCACCTAACGCCGCAGCCATATGGCATGAGGGGAGGCCTTGTGTATGGGGGTCCCCGCAGGCTTCTGCCAGTGCTATGGTAGCCGTCAACAAGCATACCGCAATAAATGGCAGACCCTGTTCCCCACCCTCGGGGAAGTGCCACTGGGTGCTCACCATCCCGCACCCTATTCCCAAAATCTCCTGCCACCGCCAGGGCCAAGACTCCTTAGACCCTCGTGCCCCACAGGTGGCCTAAAGCCAACCGAAGCCCTTGCTGCAGGTCATCTAGGAATAATTCATTGCCCTCTGGTGACATATGTACACCATCGCCTCTGTAGAGGTGGGCAAATTTGGCCCTAATCTTGGGGTGTGGCAAATAAATGCCCAAGCCTTGCCCCAAAGACCTCTTAATGGCGTGATTAGCCTTACGCCGGAAGCTCTCAATTGCCCTGTGATCTAAGGCTTCCCGCCAAACCCGTCTCTGTAGCGTCTCTGACCACATTATAAGCACGCCCGGCCATCGGCTGCCTATAAATCTCAGGTCCTCAGCTACCTGCAGTGACAGGGCTTTGCCCCGCATAAGCCCAAGGTCATTACCACCCAGGTGAATGACCAAAATTTCCGGGGGAGGACCCTTCTGTCCCTGAAACAAGAGGGGCAGCAGGCCAGGCCATCTGAGGCCACGTCGGCCCTGGCACTCTACTGTGGCCACAGCACTCAAACCCAGTTGAGATCCAATCAGCATTCTCCTGGCCTGCTGGGCTGCCCAGAATACCATGCTGTGGCCACAAATCAGGATCCTCTTCCTCGCCTGGCCCGACACGGCACCTGAGGAAAGAGCAATTATGGTTGTTGGGGGTTTTCCGGGCTGTATTGCCGTGGTCTTGGCATTGTAGTTCCTGACGTTTCGCCAGCAGCTGTGGCTGGCATCTTCAGAGGTGTAGCACCAAAAGACAGAGATCTCTCAGTGTCACAGTGTGGAAAAGATGTAGGTCATTTGTATCTACTCAGGAGGGGTGGGGTTGAGCTGAGTCATTCTGTAAGAGTTTCCCAGGGTGTGGAATGCTAATGGCGGGAGGCTTCACTGTGTCCTGAGGCGGTTCTTTTGCATATGGATTGGTGCTTGATGTGCTAATCTTCTCTGCAGGGCTATTGTCGGGTGTGGAGTGTTTTGTTGGCCTGGTGTTTTTCAGAACTGGAGCCCATGCTCTGTTCATTCTTAAGGTTTCTTCTTTCCTGTTGAAGTTTTGCTTATGCTTGTGAATTTCAATGGCTTCCCTGTGCAGTCTGACAAAGTAGTTGGAAGTGTTGTCCAGTATTTTGGTGTCCTGGAATAAGATACTGTGCCCTGTTTGAGTTAGGCTATGTTCAGCCACTGCTGATTTTTCAGGCTGTCCAAGTCTGCAGTGTCTTTCATGTTCTTTTATTCTTGTCTGGATGCTACGCTTTGTGGTCCCGATGTAAACTTGTCCACAGCTGCAGGGTATACGGTATACTCCTGCAGAGGTGAGGGGATCTCTGCTGTCTTTTGCTGATCGTAGCATCTGTTGTATTTTTCGGAAAATACAACAAATACACCCGAAAAATACAACAGATGCTACGATCAGCAAAAGACAGCAGAGATCCCCTCACCTCTGCAGGAGTATACCGTATACCCTGCAGCTGTGGACAAGTTTACATCGGGACCACAAAGCGTAGCATCCAGACAAGAATAAAAGAACATGAAAGACACTGCAGACTTGGACAGCCTGAAAAATCAGCAGTGGCTGAACATAGCCTAACTCAAACAGGGCACAGTATCTTATTCCAGGACACCAAAATACTGGACAACACTTCCAACTACTTTGTCAGACTGCACAGGGAAGCCATTGAAATTCACAAGCATAAGCAAAACTTCAACAGGAAAGAAGAAACCTTAAGAATGAACAGAGCATGGGCTCCAGTTCTGAAAAACACCAGGCCAACAAAACACTCCACACCCGACAATAGCCCTGCAGAGAAGATTAGCACATCAAGCACCAATCCATATGCAAAAGAACCGCCTCAGGACACAGTGAAGCCTCCCGCCATTAGCATTCCACACCCTGGGAAACTCTTACAGAATGACTCAGCTCAACCCCACCCCTCCTGAGTAGATACAAATGACCTACATCTTTTCCACACTGTGACACTGAGAGATCTCTGTCTTTTGGTGCTACACCTCTGAAGATGCCAGCCACAGCTGCTGGCGAAACGTCAGGAACTACAATGCCAAGACCACGGCAATACAGCCCGGAAAACCCCCAACAACCATCGTTCTCCGGCCGTGAAAGCCTTCGACAATACAAAGAGCAATTAGTTCGCCATTTAAAATTGAGGCAGGGGCCGGATATAGGACCGAAATGCCCTCGACCGCCACCTGCCCACTCTCTGTATTGCCTGCTGAGGGTACCCCAAAGCAGCTGCTGTGGAGGCCGCACCAATCTGGAAGGAGTGGGTTACGAATTTGACCCCCGACAAGCCAATTTCCTTAAGCGCCCTTTCTGTCACAGCCCAAAATTGATATTTAGTCAAAGGGGCTTGATCTTCGTGGTGGAATAAGACCCCTTGGTCATCCCCACGAAGCGTGACATACTCCCTGAGGGCCTTAACAGGGCACAGCTCCTGCTCAGCGCAGGGGCCCAAGAGCAAGGTGCTCCCCCGCTGCCGCTGGTCTGTTTTGGACCTTCTAATGCCAGTGGAGACTTTGTCCCTGACAGATTTAATGTCCTGGGCAGTCAAGGCCCGGCCAGACGCGTCCGTACGCAATGATGCCACCAGCTCACTGATTCGCAGGGCCCCAAAGAATGCCGTTAAGGAAGCAGCATGAAAAAGCTTCCGTTCAAACAATGATGAGCAAACTTCCGCCCACACAGTCTTCACCCCTTCAACACTGATGGGGAGATGGGCTGCCTAGGGTCACTTGGCGTTTTTATCTCCCTAGCCCAGCCTTCCAGCATCTTTTGAATCCTGAAGACACCAGTGAATTCAGGTAAGCCACGTGCTTTGCTGGCAAAGGCTAAAGTGGCCAGCTGTCCCCTGATAGACTTCACAGCAAGGCCCCGTCCCTGCTGCACTGCACAAAAGTGCATCAGGTGCTCAGGCGGGATGGGCCACAACTGCTGAAGCTCCACCAACACCCTGAACTGGTAAAGCTGCCCTACCGCACGGTCGTAGGCCCGGTGTGTACTAGGGGCAATGGACAGCTGGATCGCTCTATTTACTTCCGCCATCCAAGCTCCCATAGCTCCTGGGGCATCCTCACTGGCTGCCTGTCGGCCCAGGGGGCAAGCTACCAGAATCGTTCCATCTGTTGGCGAGACAAAGCGTCTGCCACACCATTGTTAACACCTGGAACGTGCCTGGCCCTAAACAAAATGTTCATCTGCAAACATTTCAATGTAAAGGCCCTTACCAGCCTCATCACCCTGGGGGATCTAGATGCCATGGTGTTGACCACGTGCACTACAGCCAAGTTGTCGCACCAAAAGTGGACCGCTTGGTTCACCAATTGTGACCCCCAAAGCCACACAGCCACTAACAAGGGAAAGAACTCCAAAAACGTAAGGTCTTTGGACAATCCCTGGGCTACCCAATCTGCGGGCCATTGGTCAGCACACCAATGGCCCCTGTAAAAGCCTCCAAAGCCTGTAGACCCGGAGGCATCTGAGGTAACCTGGAGTTCTGCTTCTAACAACAGATCATCCCTCCAGAAAGTCACCCCATTAAAGGTGTCAAGGAATTCCTTCCACACCAATAAATCCTCCCGCATGCCTTTGGAAATACGTAAGTGATGATGGGGCAACCGCAAGTTCTCCATAGCATCACACAGCCTCCGGAGGAAGGCCCGCCCAGGCGCAACTGCCTTACAGGCAAAGTTTAAATGGCCAACTAATTGCTGCAACTCAAGGAGAGATACCTTGTCTCTACCCAAGCAGTCCTCCAACCTGGTTCTAAGGTCTACCACCTTGTCTAAGGGCAACCTTAAAGTCTGTTGAACTGTGTCGAGTTCAATTCCTAAAAACGTCAGGACAACAGCTGGTCCCTCCATTTTTTCATGAGCCAGAGGAACCCCTACTTCCTCAGCGAGCTCCATGAACCCTTCCAGTAACTTGGCTCACTGCCTTGTGCCAGCAGGCCCAGACACCATAAAGTCATCTAAATAATGAACGGTGTCTGGGCAGGCACCCTGGCGACGCAACTCCCATTCCAAAAAGGAACTGAAGCGCTCAAAAGCAGAGCAAGATATGGAACACCCCATAGGAAGAGCCCTGTCCATATAAAACTTTCCCTCAAATGCAAAACCCAGAAGATCGAAGTCTTTTGGGTGAACCGGGAGCAGGCAAAAGGTGGACTTGATATCGCACTTTGCCATTTCAGCTCCCACCCCACACCGGCGCACAACCTTGACCACCTGGTCAAAGGAAGTGTAGTGCACCGAGCAGAGTTCATCTGGAATGCCATCATTCACCGATCCCCCTTTGGGGAAAGACAGGTGGTGAATGAGGCGAAAATCTCCCAGCACCTTTTTTGGCACCACCCGCAAAGGAGAGACCCTCAGGAACAGGACAGGAGGCGCATCAAAGGGGCCTAAGACCCTGCCCTCCACACACTCCTTCAAGATTTTTTGATAGACCATCTCTTCCATGCCAGCCACTGACCTAAGGTTGGCTGCCATAAAAGGTGTCCTGGGGCCCTGAAAAGGGATTCTAAAATCAAACCTAAAACCTAAAAGTAAATAGTCAGCATCCCTGCGCCTTGGGTACCCTTGAAGCAGCCGTTCAAGTACCCTCAGCCTTACTGGACTGAGCCCCTTTTCCAGGCCCCTGCTGACCGCCGCCGCCCCCAAAACGTTTCCCACCTTGTCTTCCCCTAGGGCAAGCCGTATGTGCATGGGGTCCCACGCACACTGGGCATTTGTGCTTAAACCTGTACACCCTCCTGTTGCACACCCCTTTGGATGTAAAGTCCCAGCAGAACAGCCATGATTGAACCTGCTGCCCCGCAGAGGTGCGGAAACCGAGACCTGGAGCGGGCCGAATAATCATGTGACCGCTGTCGGTCCTATCCCCGGAGGTGGACTTGGCAGGACCCATAACCTGTACCCAAAGCTGAATTAAGATCTGGTCCCAGGGAAGACTTTGGGGTCAAGGCCACACGCATGCAGAACTCCTCATCATAGTGCAGCCAAGCGACCCCCTCAAAATCCATATACCCCCTGTATATGATATTCATATACTGGAAGAGGGGGAGGGCCCTATGCGGCTGCGCCCTGGCCAAAAACCCCACGTAGACCAGGAAACCGAGCAACCAGTGAGCCCAGGACCTGTCAATCTGCCGCCGGCGGATCTTCTCCTTATCCCTGTCATCAAGATCATCTTTATCCTTCTTCTCCAGTTCCCTGAAGAGAAGGGTAAAAATGTCCACGTACTCGCCCCGTATAATTTTCTCTCGGGTGGGCTGTGTCAAATGGTCACCTAGCGGCAATGCCGTATCCCCGGGGGGCAAGGCACTACACGGAAAAGTGCCATAAGCTGGACCAGTGCCATACGCAGGTGGGGAAGGCCCCAACTGGGAGCCATACCCATACGGCCAGTCCACTGACCCAAGAGGCAACCAACCCCCAAAAGTGGGGGGGGGGGGTGTTGCGCCTGTGGCTGGCTGCACCAGCCAGGGGTGCAACCCGGCAAGCCCGATGCTGGCAAGCCCATAGAGGGCGGAGGATATGATGGCCAGCCCTGACCCAAAGAGGGATAAACCGGCGGCTGTGCAGTAACCCCCGAGGCTTCCTAGTGACCCGTAAATCCCCACGGCCAAGTGCCCTCCTGCTGGTGCATGGGGGACTTACCATTATCAAAAGGTGGCTCCACAGCTATGGCGACCTGAACATCCTCCGCTGTACCCTCCGGCTCAACCCCCACGGCCGTCAAAGAGGTCAAAGGTTGCCCGCTGCCACCACTAGTACCCAGCATGTCCCGAGAGGATCCCTCGAGGGCAGACAAACAAAACAAGAAATCATTATAGAACACATCCCTAGGCACCTTCTTAGTTGCCCGGCGTGGGCGCACCAAAGCTGCCACCGGAATGCCCCCCCTTTCCTTTTCTAACGCTGCTATATGCTCCATGAGCTCCCTTCTGGTGGGACCCCTGTCTTCATCATCAGAGGACGAAATCACTGGGGGTGGCCTCTTTGGTGCACGCTGTTTAACCGGCTGCTTCCCCTTGGATGGCCCACTACCCTTCTTAGGAGGCATCCTAAATCAAAACCCTGCCAGCTGACCTTAACTCGGGTCATGAGCAAAGCTTGGGCTTACCACTCTGCACCATGGGGCACTGCTGTACCAGCCCCCGGCTAGCCACCAGGTAACGCTTATTTACTTACTATAGCAAGGAACTAAAGTCCTACAGCAGCCCTGGTTAACCACCAGATGGCGTTTATTCCCCAGTAGCCCAGGCAGCCACAGAGCAGCCACTGGGTGGCGCCAATACAGAAATTGCCCCCCACTAAGAAGCCAATGTAAAATGGCTACCAGGCCTCCCCCAAGAAGCCAATGTAAAATGGCTACCAGGCGGGAACCCTGTGTGGCCATATATGCTAAGTGGCCCTCGGCCTGCCCACTGATGGCACCTTGAACCCCGGTGACACAATGAGACTGGAGGCACAGCAGCACAATGCCGCATATTAAACACCCCCACAAATATCCCCCAGGCCCTCCAATCACCCACCCCCTCTATCAAAAGCAGCCCACCCACGCTATCAAGAACGGTAGCTCTCAAATGGGGCTGGGGGGTGAGGACTAGCTTGCAGTGGGGCTGGGGTGAGCAGTAACTCACAGTGGGGCTGGGGAGAGTGATGGGCCCGCTTGACCCCAATTCGAGCTGTTGCGGCAAACACTGGGCTCGAGGAAAACAGCTGCGACAAAAGCGGCCATTGGCAGAGGCCTCTCCACTGTTCTTGCTGCCATAGGGAAGTGGCCAGGAATACGAGGCCGAAAGCGGCCGGTCCGCCGCCGCCGCCCCAAAAGCAGCCGAGAGAAGCGGCCGTCAAAATGCTGCTGATGCAGCCCACAATCGGCCTGGAAAGCAGCCGCCGGGAGAAGCAGCCGTCAAAAGGCGGCTGTGGAAAGTGGCATCCAAACTGCCACGAAACCTCTGCCACCGGGCCTGAAGCAACTGATGCACTCGAGGAAGAGAGCAGAGAAAACACGCTGCTACAGCTTCCCGAGTGCGTCTTCAACTGCGGCTGGGGGAAAGCAGAGCCGCCAGAAAACGGCTCCTGGATCCGCCCCCTGGCCAAAGCCCCATATGCCTGGGAATGAAGGGAGCCTGCCTCCTTTCCTCCAGCAAGGCTGCAAAGAGTGACTCCCTGCTTGAGCTGCAAGCGGCCGCAGGGTGAGTCACATTGTCATCAGTCATAATCATATAAACCCTCTGTTTAAAGATTACTAACTTTGGCAGGGTTTTTTTTCCAGACTGTTTACTTATTAGGAAATGCTTGAGAATGAGAAAATAATTAGATAACCATCCTGTTAAGGGGCAACTATCTGAATTGCTGGCTACTGGGTAGAAACACAGTATGTTCATTAGTTGATAAATTAAATCCATCCAGAATCTTGACCATGCTTTTGCATAGGCAACACAACTAAGCCAACTATATAAGCAAATAATTAAGCCAATTGAAATAATTTTTGACATTTGGTAACTTTTGTAAGTCCTGACCTGGACAGCCTAGATCTCATCAGATTTCGGAAGCTAAGCAGGATCAGCCTTGGTTAATAATTGGGTGGGATTTTTCAAAGAAGACTAGGGTTGCTATGTAAAGGCAGGCAATGGTAAATCACCTTTGTTAGTGTCTTTCCTTTCTTGCCTATAAAAATCCCAGGACAGGTTGCCATAAGTCTACTATAACTTTTTTTTTGAGTAAAGATTTTATTTAAAACGAAAAGTATGAATAACAATAGAAAGTGCATAGGAACTTATACAAGCACAACATTTGAATTAGATTTAAACTAACAAAAAAAAGTATATTCAAAGTATATAACAGCACAATGAAATTATGCAGCACTCCCAGCTAGCAGCAAGGCTGCTTAAAGCTGGGGGACATGTTTTGCTGCCCTGTCGGCAGAAGAGCAGCAGACACTTCCCTGCATACGGGGAATGAGGCGGGGGCGGAGCCAGAAGGCTGTAAGGTGGCTCCACCCCCTTGTGCCTCTGGCAGATGCTGCTTTGCTCTCTTATGTTTGTCTCTTATTTCTGTCTGGGGTGGCAATATGATAGCTCTCTTCCCCTCTCTTTAGTTGCTTATACCCAGATTTTAATGTCAATGATTTTTAATCAGTCATCTCTTCTGTATTTTTTCTCTATAATTACCTTAATTTATCTTAGTTTTAACTTAAATAATCAAAGAAATCTTTCCATTTTTTCCAGAATTCTGATATTGGTCTATTGTGCACATAGGAAGTTAATTTAGCCATTGACGCATATTCATACATCTTGTCTGTCCACTCAGGCATGTCAGGGCATGGATCTGTTTCCATTTTGCTGCATATAGTACTCTCGCAGCTGTCACCATATACTGGAAAAGATCTCCCTGTTCTTTTGTAACATTATTCAGTAAGATATTTAATAGCATACTTTTCGGGTACTGCTCAAACCTGAGCCTAAGAATCTTCTGCATCTCTTCATGTATCTTTATCCAATATCTTTGTGCTTCTTTGCATGTCCATCACATGTGATAAAATGTTGCATCCATACATTGACATTTCCAACACTGTCCACTATAGTCCTTACTAATTCTCGTAATATCTTTGGGCATATTATACCATCTAAAGAACATTTTGTACCAGTTCTCTCTTAACAGTTGGCAATGTGTAAATTTAATATCTTTGGTACACAGATCTTCCCATTGATTCATGGAGATGGTTTCTCTGAAGTTTTTAATCCATTTTAATATACAGTTTTTAACTTGTCCCATTTCTGTGTAGTGTTGCAGTAGAATTTTATAAATTTTTCCCAGTAAATGCTTCAAGTCACTGCTTATTAGTAATTGAAATTCCATTTTTTTCTCTTAATCTGCCACCTTCTTTGAGAGTTTGTTCTTTGAACTTAGATACTATTTGATGATACATCAACCATGGAATGTTTTTCCCTTGAACTTGGATTTCTAGCCAAGTTTTCACATTACCTTGCTTATCTGTCATAAAGTCATAACTAGAGGTGGGCACGATCCAAAAAAAATTACCGATCAAGCTGATCGGGGATCGGCGCCAGCGATGACCCCAAATCACCGATCCACACCGATCATCTCCCGTTTCCGATCTGTGGATCGGGGATCGGGGAGGCCAAAGCAGAGGGGCACCCCACTGTTCCCAGCTATGTGGGAAGGTGAGTGGTGGTGGCGAGCCGCCTCCCCTCAGGGAGGGGACGTTCACACACACATACACACTTAGAGCAGGGGGGAAGGTTTTAACCCGGCGACAAGCCGCCTCCCCTCAGGGAGGGGACATTCACACACACTTAGAGCAGAGGGGGGGGGAAGTTTTTAACCTGGCGATGAGCCACCTCCCCTCAGGGAGGGGACATTCACACACACACACACACACACACACATAGAGCAGGGGGGGAGTTTTTAACCCGTTCCTGCCTCTCCAAATAGAGAGAGAGAGACACCCCGTCAACATGTTTCAGCCAGCTTTTTAAAAAAAGCAGGGACAGAATCCTCCATTCCTCCCCACCCGATTTTAAAAGCAAGCAGCCAGTCTTCCAAAAGCATATTTTAAACACACACACAGCTGTGAATGAGGTTTCCCCACAAAATACAGTGTTTTAAAAGCAGGTTAAAAACAGAGAGTGACATACAGAAAAACAGCCATTCCTCCAACAAAGCCCCATTTTTTTAAAAAGCAAAAAACGTTTGGAGTGCCCATGGCTACAGAACACCCCCTTCCCCCTCCCTCCCCTGGCTGTCTTCTCCCAACTGGTGAGTGCGTTGCTGCTCTGTGGTTGGAAGGAAGCCCTGCAGATCAAGGAAAGCTGGGCTTCCATTCGGGTTTCCAGGGTGACAGAAGGAGGGCAAACTCAGCTCAGGCATTCCCCTGGCTCCGTTGCCAGGGGAATAGATTGCTGGCGCCAGAGTGACTGGATCCCTGATCAGATACCGATTGCCTGATCAAGCCCCGATTAAGCCCCCCCTCCCTGACCGCTGGATCGGTCGCCGTGGACGGCACCAATCCGCCGGGTCCTGATCGCGCGAACGCCATTATCGTGGGTATTTTTCTATTGTAATGCCGGTCGAGCCCATCTCTAGTCATAACTGGACTGATCAATTCTATTTCTGGTGGTGGCATCACAATAAGTGTTTATTGATGACTTCAGTGGCAAATGTCATATATGCCTTCTGCATATCTGCCATGAATGTTTATGGGTTCTGCGCCTCTGGCTTCTCAGAGTGTGGCAAGTTCTTTATTGCTACAATGCCAGTAGGTTA
The DNA here is from genome assembly GCF_028583425.1 of Eublepharis macularius. NCBI lineage: Eukaryota > Metazoa > Chordata > Lepidosauria > Squamata > Eublepharidae > Eublepharis > Eublepharis macularius. Next base: position 83,028,920 of record NC_072794.1, on the reverse strand, counting down.
TCTTGCAAATGTTTACTTTCTCTTTCTTGCTCCGCTGAGCCAGTGTCCTTGACTGCCAGCTGAAGCTGGCTCATGATGTGTTCTTCTTGAGAACCAAAGATAAATTCATCTCTCTCACTACCTGCTCTAAAACAATGTCTCACCCCAAACCACCCCCCTTGTTAATGGTCCTGGTCCCAAAGGTGGGAAGATTCCCTATAACTAACATTGCTAGACCCACTGTCTATGCTCTTTGTACTGAATGGATCTCTAATAAAGTTTCTTCAACTGGAACACCTGTGTGTTAACTGTGGAAGGAGAACTTGGGGACCTAACTGCCAGGGACTGACAGCGAGATTGATGAGCTCAATCTATTTCTGCATTGAAACCATATTTTAAGTTGTCTATTTCTTAATATGTGAACACTGTCTTGCTTTTGAATGGATTTTTCTCATTTCTTAAGCCATAAATAGTTATGAATACCCTATTTCATAAAGAAATAGTAATGGAGTCCTGGGAGCACCTGTGGAAGAATACAATCAAGATTACAACTTGTACGAATATCAAAGAAAATGTATATAAAATGATATACAGATGGTATTTAACACCGAAGAAAATTGTGCTAGGAAATGCTAACATGTCAGATAAGTGCTGGAAATGTAAAAAACATGAAGGATCGCTATATCATATGTGGTGGACTTGTGAAGTAGCTAAGCAATACTGGGGAGAAATAATAGAAGCAATTAATGAGGTGTTGCAAACCCAAATAAATAAGAACCCAGAATTGCTGCTACTGAACTTGGGAATGGAGAATGTTCCATCGCAGTATAGAACATTGTTATTTTACATGATTACAGCAGCAAGATTATTGTATGCGCAGAAATGGAAAGTGCAAGAAGTACCTACTGTAGAGGATTGGATTTACAAATTGCTGTACATGGCAGAGATGGACAAAATGACAAGAAAACTTAAAGACCAAGATCCAGAACAATTTATGGCAGATTGGGCGAAACTGAAACAATATTTGGAGAAAAAATGGGATGTGAAAGGAGAACTGTGGCAGTTCGAGATCTTTTAAACCATGATACTACAAACAGAAGAGAGAAGTGACTTTACCAATAAAAGAAATGTGTGTTTATATTAATCTAAGATAGGATTATAGTTAAGTATAGGAGGGGTAGAATTGATATACTAGAAAGTGGGATTGATATACTAGAAAAAGTAATATAGCATACATATAGTTTACGTAAGGGAAGACGAAACTGCTTAGAGTAATAAATGTTATTAAGTTAGAATATTAATTTAATTATTATTAAGTTTGGATTATGGTTAAGTATAAGATATGATAAGTATGTTGTTAATTACGGGAAGAAGTATTAGTAAAATTAATTAGATAAGTATGTTATTAATTTTGGGAAGAAATATCAGTAAAACTAATATAGTATGTATAGAGTAAATATGGGCTTAGAGTAAGGAATGTTATGTAGGGATGTTTGATTGTTTAATATAGAATTTGTTAAGTAATAAAGGGGGTAAAGGGTTGGAAAGCTGTTGGAAGTCAAGAAGGAGGGGGGGAAAGGGTGGGGATTAGGTTAGATTAAATCAGATAGGGTTTAATTGAAATAATGTTTGAAATTATGCTCACCAATTAATTTTTTTTTAAAAAAATAGTTATGAATACCCTTTTTAGCATCAATTGTCTCCAATTTGATGTGTCTTCTACCAAGATTTATAATCCAATCGGTTATCCAAACCAATGCCACTGCTGGCAATACAATTTAATATTCAGTACTGCCAATTCTCCTCAGTTTCTTTCATCCAAGTCTGCTATAACTTGACAGCACTTTCCACCATCACCACCACCACCACTACCAACAACAACAACAACAACAACTTTCATAAACCAGCTCTCATAAACATTCTGTTTTGATTATTATTCTAGTGACTTTCTGTCTACAGCAATGGGAAATAAATCAGTAGATATTTCTACTTTCTGCCAATAATAACACTATCTGTATGACTTTGGGCAATGCAATATACAAGTTCAATTTGAATCAGCTGTTTAATTATCAGGGACTATACCTACTAGGCTGAGGCAAATCTTTTCTGGATCCCCATGCAGCATTTTATAGACTACCTTTTCCATCTCGCATAACAGCCCTAATATGCAGCGGATATAGGCTGCTTCCACACACGTTGGATAATGCACTTTCAATGCTCTTTAGTGATCATTTGGAACTGGGTTTTCGTGTGTGAAACACAAAATCCACTTCTAAAGGATAACTAAAGAGCATTGAAAGTGCACTATCCAACGTGTGTGGAAACGGCCATAGTCAAATGCTTTGCTTCCACCCTCCGGCTGGCAATAAATGCAGAGTAATGAGGAGTGAGAGATAGAGGCTCAGGCTTTGTCCCTGTGGTTACAGACAGTTAATCTGTTTTGCAAACTGTATATAGGAAGATACAAAGGTTTTGAGGTTGTCTCCATGGTAAATACATGTAGATTAAGCCAGATCAGTATATGTGTGAAAGTGCTACTGAATGAGGATCTGCGATATCTCCATCTTTTAATTTTATTTAAAAGTAGTCACGGGGAAGACAAATGGAGAGGGGCAATATTTTTAAGATTAGGGCCAAATTATACCCTTGTGTGTACAAGTCTACTTTTTCATACATAAAGTGGAAGGTGAGGGAGGGGCTATATTTTTTTCTACAGAAATAAACTATATGTATAGGTGGAGGTAAATTATGCACTTTAACATAGTTTATCTTGGAATTCTCTACTATCTGAAACAGGCCATTTTCACATGTCCTTATTTTAGTGCCACAGTATCGCACAGTATCATTGCACTTTCTCTGAGAATGCTGATTTCCCATTTATTCCACTATGTAACATGTTTTTAATTCTTTTTTCACATGCATGAGAACACTTGGAAATGCTTCTCCAAAGACTGCCTACTCAATCCCTCCTCCTTTCTTAGTTTCTGCTCCCTAGAAAGTGATTTTCCCACCCACAACCAGGAATCCCACAAACCTCTGTGGGCTCCTGGCAACAGTTACGCCTAATTTTTTTTTAAAAGGACACCTTCGTTGCACTATTGCAAAGTTTTGTTTAAAGGGAACCGATTGCACTAACAGCCAGCTTTTAAAAACTAAGGTCATTAAATGTTTAATGTTAAGGTTACACTTTTCAAATAATGGAATACCCTTGGTTTGTTGGATTTTAAAACATTTTTATAGTGACAAAGCAATCATGCAAATTCATTGAAAAAATGCAAACTGGGTTTTGAGTGGGAACATAATGGCTGGCAGTGGTTTGCTGAGCGTGCATGCACCATTTTGAGATCACTGACTCCCAAGGTTTTCCCTACCAATGACCCTTGATCCACCAATGTCTTTTAAAGTAAATTGGTGGGCAAAAAATACAGCCTATCACAGGCTACCGTTGAGGAAGGGAGATTCAATCTTGCATATAGAAACAGCAATAGAGTGCAAATCTGGGTTCCTGTTTTTTTAAAAAAGGCAAAATGAGTGGGAAGACTCATTTGTCAGCTATGACACGAACTTATCCACTGCCCATAATAGCACTTTTTCTGTGGCATGTGAACTTCTGGAAGTGCGACACAGCCACACAAGTCAAGGCAATGTGAACGGTGTGTCATGATGGTAGGATTGTAACTAATGGCCTCATAGTGCAAAAAAAAGGCACTAAAATAAAGACGTGAAAATGGCCATATTTTTCCCAGTATAGCTGTGCTATTGGAAATCAATAGGGCTGGAAGAAGAATGTTCAAGTTTTATTTATTTGTTTATTTATTCAATTTTTATACCACTTCTCTTCCATTAAGATCACAAAGCAGTTCATAATTACAGCAGTTAAAAACCAGTACCAAAAAATAATATATTCAATAAAATCACAATAAATCAGTGTAATACAAATTAAAAACCACTCTAGTCCCAACCCCAGCCTATAAAACCCTGCAAACAACATAGAATAGCAGGTAGATAAAATGCACAGCAATTTGCTCTGCCTCACAACAGAATATTAGATACCAAAAGCATGCTGGAATAGTACTTTCTTGCAGGTACCATTGAGCACGAGTGCCTTCCAACAGCGCATTCCAAAGGGAGGTCATCACATTTGTAAAGGCCCTCTTCCTAGTAGAAGAAAGTCATGCCACCTTGGGAATAGAATCCAGCAGCAATCCCTTCAAAGCTGAATGAAGTAGGTGGGAGGGGAATTCATAATGGGAGAGCCAGACCTAAAGGTATGATGGTCCCAGACAGTGAAGGCTTTAAAAGTGAGGCTTTAAAAGTCTCTGGATTTGGATCCAGAGACTAATTGGTAAACAGTGCAGCTACTTCAAAATTGCTGTTATATAAGGTGACCATGGTGACTTGGTCAGCAACTTAGCAGCAGCATTTTGCACCATCTGAAGTCTCTAGCACATCTTCAAGGGTAGCCCTACATAGAGTGAGTTGCAGTAGTTTAAGTGAGAGGTGATTGTCACATGGATCAATGTGGTAAAGTTGGATTGAGATAAATATGAGGAGAGTTGTTGGGCATGGCGAAGATGGAAAAATGCTGTTCTAGCCACCATGGACACCTATTTGTTCATGGAAAGCTTAGAACCAAGCCAAATCTCAAACTGTTCATGGAGTCGGCAACAGAAAGCTGGGCTCCGTTGAGTTATGGAAGTGACAAATTCCCTACAGCTGAAACCCTCCCAGGCACTCAGTTTTCAAAGGGTTTAAGTTCACAAACTACCCCTCAGCCATCCCACCATGACATCCACACGGTGGGCCAAGGAAGAGATATGTGCTTCAAGTTGCTCATCAATTAGAAGGTAGAGTTGGGTGTCATCAGTGTGCTGGTGGCATCCAACTCCAAACCTCCTAACAACATATATAAAGCCTCGGGGACAAGACTGATCCCTGAAGGATCCCATAGTGTAATTCTTGTTGAAATGAACCTTCATCCTCAATGACCACCCTCATTGAGTGTCCGTGGAAGAAAGAGGTAAACTAGTGTAAGGCAGCAGCCCTTACTCCGAGTAAGGCTAGGTGGTCAACCAGGACCAAATGGTCAACTGAATTAAACACTGCTGACGGATCTAATAAAATCAGCAGCATCCAGCTGCCATTATCTAACTAAAGCTGGATATCATCAGCAAGAGCTATTAAAGAGCTATTAAAGCAGTCCCTGCCCCAAAGCCCGACCTGAAGTCAGACTGAAATTGATCAAGCACTGATGTATCATTCAAAAACCCCTGAAGCTGGTCAGCTACCACCCTGTCAATGACCTTATCCAAGAAAGGCAAATTTGACACTGGGCAATAATTTGCTAGCTTTCCTTTAACCAAGTGAACTAAGTGCAGCAAAGTAAGGTGGTATGTGCTTGTGTGTATTCAGAAATTTCCACTAATGGTCCAGGTTTTTTTAAAAAAAAGGCTTTCCCCCACCCAGGATACTGGCGGGAAGAAATGTTGTCACACTCTGTCAGTTTATGGAATTCAAGTTACTCTGACTTCATCTCCCACCCCTTGCTGCAAGAAATCCGTTTCTTGGTTCAAAGGTTCTTTATTGAAGATTACATTCAAAGTACAGGTGTCCATTATTAATCCAAAGGCATGAAAGCTTCTGGCTGACCATGAAGCTTTGTTGAGAATGACGTGTTAGTTACAAGTTGCAATATATCAAAACCTCCTTCCACTCTCCCCCCACCCATTGCCCGGCTACAGCAGATGCCTGGGAAGGCAAGGGAAGCTCCTCCAAGGTTGATGTCTAGTCCGGGTAGACAAGGCCCTCCTGGAAACACAGCTGGCTCTCTGTAAACCTGTAGGCAAATAATACTGGAAAACACTGTCAACTTGTCCATCTATGAGAGTAGGATGAGTAGCATCAGAAAGCATCAGAAAACAATATGGCGTTACTGTGGATAGCAAGCCTGACACACTCCCTTTTGCCTGTTCTGTTAGGGATAGTTTTCATTGTTAAGCAAGTAGAGATTCTTTCTTCTACTTTTTGAAATTTGGCAGGGTGAGGTTATAGTTACTGAGAATGTCATCACCAATGGATGTGTGTGTGTGGGGGGTGGGGAGGAATTACACCCAGAAATGAATCCACTGGAAGTGATGTTGGATTAAGTAACCAGTTTGGTGCTGATTATTGATCTTTATTCCTATAAATTGTAATTCTTACCCTTCAGTAACAGGCAAACTACTTTCCAGCTTGTTCTCAGCGTGCAAGAATTGGCAGTGTTGGCAATAGAAAAAAAATAACGGAGTTAAAAAAACATTTGCAGGAGAGGAAACTTCAAAGTCCTGGGGCGGGGGACAAAGAAACTGGCTGCTGTGTTGTACAGCAGTTGAAACTTTCAAAAAATTTCAAGACAGCTGAACAAAAAACAGCAGTAGCCTTACTAGATGGAGTAAAGAGAAAATGTTCTAACCTCCATTAATATCCGGCAGGGCTCATTTGGAGGCAGAACGTGCCGGAACGGTGTTCTGGTAGCTCTCAAAAGAGGTCATGTGGGTTTTGGCCCTGCCCACGTGATTCCTTTTCCTCCTGGCTGTCCTCGTCTTTAGCAGCAGGCTCTGCTGCTTTATTTTCATTTGTGACTCGTGGGAGAGAGGGAGAGAGAGAGAAAATGAGTGAGTGAGTGCAAGCTGAGTGGGGCTGGGCTCCAAAGGAACGTAAGCTGCTTTGAATTCATTCTGCTGCTTTATTTTCATTTGTGACTTGTGAGAGAGAGAGAGTGCGTGCGTGCATGCATGCAAGCAAGCAGGGCTGGCTCTCTAGAGGAGGATAAGCTGCTTTGACTTCATTCTGCTTTAAGGAAATACCTGGAGATTTTGGGGGAAAGGGGCTTGAGGGGTGGATGGTGCCTTCTGACACACTTCCGGTGATGTCAGGGGTGTGTGGCATAAGCTAATGAGATATACTAATGAGTTCCTGCAGTTCTTTTTCTAGGAAATGACCCCTGCTATCCGGTAATGGTTAAAGTATCCCATGAGGATTTGGAAGGCCTTTGGAAGGATTTGGTTCAAATTCCCCTTTCATCTGTGAATCTCATTGGATGGCATTAAGCCAGTCATTGTTTTTCAGCCTAACTTACCTTGTAGTGTCATGGTAAGGATAAAATGGAATATATGACAACAATGAACAACGAGCTTTTCAGAGGAAAGGTGGGATAGACCTATGACAAGTAAATAAAAATATAGCAGCTGTTCTAGGAGAACTATAAGCTTAAGTAACAAGCGCCCACTGTATCTAATCACATTCAGCTAGCCACACAGAAGCCCTATGAAGATGTTCGAAACCTAGATATGCTGAATGGGAGGAGGAGTGAATGAGATCATAGCAGTGGGTCCACCCTTCACCTCCACATACTCATTGTATTTTGAATAAGGAACATTCAAATGTACCTGAATGCATATAGTCCCTTATGTACATGCTCAGATATCCTCCATTTTTCAAATAACATCTATAGTATCATAAGTATTTAAGTATACCCAAGATACACAGGATGGAAGTTGGGGCTGGCTTCTGCTCCACCAATCTTACTTAAACATTCCTTATCTAGATTTTCTAGACATTTAACATTTGTATAGGGCTACTGTAGTTCTGCCTGAGACTGCTCTAGGGGTGTGCAAAGGCACAGTGGTTCGGCTTTCCTGATTCGGGTATGCCCGAATCGAGAAGCCAATTCGGGAACAGCTGTACCCGAATTGATAAGCTGATTCGGGTATAGCGATTCGGGTATCAATTCGGCTTGATTCGGGGGTTCGGGAAAGCTTTTCAATGGGAAAAAGCCTCCCCCAGGCTTCAGAGAAGCCCACCAAATCAAGCCAAAATTGGTGGGGACCTTCCTCTAACTCCCTTCTAACAACCCCCCAAGTTTCAGACCCCCAACCCTCAGGGGCCCTTCTCCCACCTTTCCTCCCACCCCCCACCAAGGCGCAGCCAGCTCCCACTTGGGGGGGCATTTCATGGCCTCCCAAAGTAGGTGCTCTCAGCCCCCAAAGTCCACCCCCTACAGCCCCACACATACCCAATACCCCCCCAGCTGCCACACAGACCCAAATCCCCACATTAGCCCCTCACAGACCCAAATCCACCCCCAGTAGCCCCACACCCATAACCCCAGGAACAGGCTTGCCAGCCCTCTCCCTTTGTTCCCTATGCTGGGAACTTCTAAACTCTCTTTCCCAGGGCAATTCTGCACAGCCCAGGGGTGCCACAATGGTGGGCACACTTCTGAGTGCCAGCTTGTCCCTGGGAAAGAGCACCTGAACCACAGACACCCTCCCTCAAATTCCACCACCACCTACAGAGATGGCTGGCCAGCCAGCCCCATTGTTCCCTATGATGGGAACCAACTGCACAACAAAGAATAAAACACGAAGAACACAAAATGAAGTTTTTAAAAAATTATTTTCTCCCTTTCAAAGTACGAGTAGACAAAGCATTATAACACATTACACCAGCAGTCCCCCACACAGAAAAATTAACACAACTCACTTAACATCAGAGAATCACAAAAACACAATTCCTGTCAAAAACATTTTATTTCTTGAACAGCTTTAAGTTACACAGCAGGGGGGGGCACCAAAGGGCATTCCAGCATTCCACCTCACAAAAATAACACAACTCACTTAACATCAGAGAATCACAAAAACATAATTCCTGTCAAAAACACTTTATTTCTTGAACAGCTTTAGGTTACACAGCAGGAGGGCACACCAAAGGGCATGGCAGCAGTATCTAACATAAAAATAATACAACTCACTTCACATTAAAGAATCACCCCCAAAAATTGCTGTAAAAAGCACTTTATTTCTTTAACTGCTTTAGGTTACACAGTAGGGAGGCACAACAGGGCATGAAAGCAGTGTACTACACAAAAATAACACAACTCACTTCACATCAGAGAATCACCCAAACACAATTGCTGTCAAAAACGGTGAAGTGGGTTGTATTATTTTGTGTAGTACACTGCTATCATGCCCTGTTGTGCCCTCCTACTGTGTAACCTAAAGCAGTTAAAGAAATAAAGTGTTTTTGACAGGAATTGTGTTTTTGTGATTCTCTGATGTTAAGTGAGAGTTGTGTTATTTTTCTGTGTGGGGGACTGCTCGTGTAATGTGTCATAATGCTTTGCCTACTTGTACTTTGAAAGGGAGAAAATAATTTTTTAAAAACTGTATTTTGTGTTGTTCGTGTTTTATTCTTTGTTGTGCAGTTGGTTCCCATCATAGGGAACAATGGGGAGGCTGGCCAGCCATCTCTGTAGGTGGTGAGGGTGTCAGGGGGTGGTTGTCTGTGTGTCAGGTCAGGTGCTCTTTCTCAGGGACAAGTTGGCACTCAGAAGTTTGCCCACCATTGTGGCACCCCTGGGCTGTGTGGAATTGCCCTGGGAAAGAGAGTTTAGAAGTTCCCAGCATAGGAAACAAAGGGGGAGGGCTGGCCAGCGTGTTCCTGGGGTTATAGGTGTAGGGCTGCTGGGGGTGGATTTAGGTCTGTGAGGGGCTAATGTGGGGATTTGGGTCTGTGTGTGGCAGCTGGGGGGAATTGGGTTTGTGTGGGGCTGTAGGGGGTGGACTTTGGGGGCTGAGAGCACCTACTTGGGGAGGCCATGAAATGCCCTCCCCCAAGTGGGAGCTGGCTGAGCCTTGGTGGGGGTGGGAGGAAAGGTGGGAGAAGGGCCCCTGAGGGTTGGGGGGCATTTTGCATGCAAAATGCCACCCCTGGCAAGACAAGCCTCCCCCAGCTGTAGGTTGTAGAGAAAAGGTCACCTACTTGGGGAGGCCATGCAATGCCCCCCCAAGTGGGAGCAGGCTGAGCCTTGGTGGGGGGTGGGAGGAAAGGTGGGAGAAGGGCCCCTGAGGGTTGGGGGGCATTTTGCATGCAAAATGCCACCCCTGGCAAAGGAAGCCTGCCTCTTCATTTCCCCCCATAGGAAATAATGGAGAACAGCAGCAGCAAGCACAAAATAGGAGATTAGCAGCAGCAACCTAAAGCTATGCCCTTTTATAGGCGAGGATAGGGGGACCTGGTTTGGGGGGCCATAACATGGCCCCCCAAAGTCCAATCGGTCTGAAACTTGGGGGGTTATTAGAGGGGAGTTAGAGGAAGGTCCCCAACAATTTTGGCTTGATTCGGTGGGAAAATGCCTCCCCCAGGCTTCAGAGAACCCTGGGGGAGGATTTTTCCCATTGAAAAGCAAGCAAAATGCTTCCCCGAATCGCCCCGAATCGATTCGGGGCATGCTGATTCGGGTTTCCCGAATTGATTCGGGAAACCCGAATCACCCCGAATCAGGGTGATTCAGGATTTTTTCGGGTTTCATTAACCTGAACTGCACACCCCTAACTGCTACATAGTAGTTCATCTCAAATAATATACAAGCAAACATCTAAGCAAAATAGGAGCCTTCTTGCTTCTTCTGTGGCACAGACATCCTCTTCTTTGCACATAACACAAACTTAATTGCACTGTTTAGGAAAGGGTAAAAAATAATACCTCAGTTCATGTCAGGCTGAAGTTTAAGCTTGCTCTCTTTAACTGAATCTGTCCACTTTACATTCCCATTGAGTCATTTAAGGATGCCCAAATTGCCCCTATGGAGCATGGGATCATGTCCACTGCCAGTGTGATGACATTACTTGAGGAAGTGACAAGTTTGCACTCGCTGGTAGCGTGCCCAGCACACACTTGCTCTGCAGGGTTTTTTTTGCCTCCTAGGCCTATTCCCTGCTCCTTTCCTCCCCACCAACCAGGTGAGAGGTGGTAACGGGCAGAGGATGGGAGCAGGGGAATTGAGATCCCTAGAATATTATGGGATTTCTAAGGCAAGTCAACTACATAACTGCTACTAAAAGAACCTCCTGCTGGTCTGTATATTTTTCTTGTTTAACTCATTTTGATTTTCTTTACTTTGTTGGTAAGAGTGCCCCAGCAGTTTCCTAGCTCTGACCCAACACACCACAGCAAGTCATTGTTAGTCATTTTATCAGCAGTTGCTATCATCTGGTTGAAGGCTGCCTGGACATGACATTACCTATACAGTTCAGAGTGTAACATCCAAGAAGGACATGCTCTGTATGCTTCCTACCAGTGATGCAGACAATTAGTTATAGCCCAAGACTGAGATCTTCTGGGAAAGTGGGTTCAGGGAACAATCTGCTGGGGATTTTGCATAATAGCCACTCTGGTCTGGAGCAGGAAGCTGTTTGCAATTTAGGTGTATTGCAAACGTTTGCCAAATTCTAATTTAAGTTTTGGAATATATTAAACATGCTGTGAGTTTTAGCCTGCAGCTTCCTTTTTTTACTTGTCATCTTTGATACATTGGTCGTGCGTCTGTATCTTAAGTATAACTTTTTAAAAGGATATTTGAACCCTGTACTTAAGAATAAGGTCCTTTCTCAGTTTGCAGAGTTTACACAAATCATATTTTTTATAGTAGGTGTCTTTTCTTCTTTTTTCTGGTTTAACCTGAAATGCATCTTCAGTGGTGGTCTTTTGGAAAGTTTTGATCTACTTTTGGTTGCCACTGTTTAATCAATAATCCATGTAATCTGATCTGCAAGCAACCAAATTAAACCACTTGAAAAGAAGCCAGTCCCACTGAGTTGAGAGGAATGGCCTGATCGTGAGAGTTACTTTGCTGGCACAGGAGTTCATTGGTGGGGCATAAATGTCTCAACACTTGCAGAGTACTTTGGATTATGCCTGTGGAGGAAATTACAAAAGACTTCTCTAGAATAGATTTGGGTGCAAAGCAGTGTTACAACCTCTTTTCTATATTAAAGAGGTTACCTGCAAAAACAGTGTCATGTGCCAACTCAACTCCTACAAGACCAAGACTAGAGGTGGGCACAAATCGAATTATGGAACAAAAAAATGCACAGAACTGGCTGATTAGTAATTCATCAGTACGAGTTCCATGGGACTGCGTGTTAACGAACTCCCACAACTTTTTAGGCCAGTTCCGTGCATTCCGTGAGCAATTCATGAGCTCTGGCGCCTCTCAATTGATTTCCTAGGCAACAGAGGCCTGGAATGTCTGCAGGCTTTTAGTTTCCATGGAAACCCCAATCTTAGCTTGATAGGCAGATCTCCCTTCCAGCCATGGAGCTCCCAGTCTGTTACATGGGAGCCAAGAACCGGGTGGCGGGGAAGAGTCTTGTGGCCATGGGAACTCCAATCTCATCCCTCCAAAGCCTGTTGGGCAGCTCTGATTGCCAACCAGAGAGCTCCTGTTCTGCTCTATCACAGCGTTTGTTATATAAGGAACTGCTGTGTGCCTCTTGCTTTCAGTTTCAGCATAGACAGTGGGAGAGTTGGAGGACTGTTGCTGCTGGAATTGGAGGGGGAGAGAGGGAGAGTAGAAGCTTGGCTGTTGCTGGCTGGTTTGTGGAGAAGAGAGACTGAGGGCCAAGCTAGAAGTGATGAATTACACTTGAATGGCAAGTGAACAGACTCATGAGTATTCTTCTCTGTTCACTTGCACTCCACTTGGTGGAATGCAAGTGGAGCACAAGTGAACAGGGATGAATACACGTGAGTCTGTTCACTTGTCATTCAAATGTAATTCATCACTACTAGCTTGGCCCTGAAAAGCCTCTCCAGCTCCACTCTTGGTATTGCTGGGAAGGGTGCCTTCCACCCCACCCCAGTCCCCCAGCCAGAGCCTGGGTCACTTGGCTCTGCCTGGGGCCTAGCCTGACTGAGGCCTACCTTTTTTTCTGGGATTTTCTTTATCCCTTCTGGGTTTTGTCCTTTGTGCACCACAGTCTTGACTGCAAAGGTCAGGTCAGGTGGTGTCTGTGTGGGGGTCATAGGGCTCTACTCCCCTGGTCTCAGGGCCACTGCCAGGCTCTGGGGCCAAGCTCAGTGGGCACCTCAGCTGAGGGCTCACCTTGTTTCTTTTTATTTGATTACTATCTTTAATTTATTTTTTTGTGTGTGTACCTGTCCTGCCCGCAAAGGTCAGGTCAGGTCTCTCTCTATGGGGTGGTAGGGCTCTTCTCCCCTGGCCTCAGGGCCGCTGCCCAGCTCTGGGGCCAAGCTCAGTGGGCACATATTGAGGAGTGTTCAAACTCTTTTTGTGTTTCCCAGTTATTCTTCTTTAGCAGCACTATGAGCACTATGAGGCTTAGAGCAGGGGCTAATGGTGGTTGTGAGGAGAAGTGCAGAAGTTGTCCTGGTTGCCCATTGACTAGCACTGCTGAGGGGGAAGACTTGGTGGCACCAGCAACTCCCACTAAGGAAGATCTGCCTGTGGGGGTGGTGGAGGAGGCAGAAGCAGTCTTACTGTTTGTGGGAGAGTAGGATCTCTGAAATCTCTTGGAGGAGAAGGAGGAGGAGGAGGAGGGATCTCAGGGCTTTACCTCCACCCCCCTATATCCCATACCCTGAGGCTGTCCCATATTGCAGTCCACCCATCACTTCACCTGTCACCTGCTCCACACTGCAGGTGGTAATCCTCAGTTACCCTCATGACCCAGCTCCCGCCAGTCCTCATTTCAATCTCATGATCTGAAAGCACTTTTGGACCATTCCTGATGACCCCTGTGTGGCACAGTGCTGCTCCTGCAATGGCGTGGTGTGTAGGGGCTGTGACCCTAAGCACCTGTCATCCTCGGCCCTGCACAAGCACCTGCAGAGGCACCACCCAAGCCTGTTTCCTCCAGCCTCGCCTTGCAAAACATCCGCCGGGGGGGACAAAGAGGGCAGTTTCCAGTTTGGATCAGGGAGGAGTGGGAGAGGAATGGGAGTCCACTCTGATTAAGAAGCCTTGCCCCGAGGTTGTGGCGGGTTGGGAACAGGATGCCCAGGCAGGTCACCATTGTGGAGGTTGTTCCCTTGGGGTCAGGGACAGCACCGCTGAAAAGGGTGAGGCCGAAGGCTTAGGAGGAGGGCATTTGCGTAGTGGCAGAGATGATTGCCCTGGAAGGACTCCCTTTGTCCATTGTGGAGGGTGTGGGCTTTCACAGGCTGCTCTGTCATTTTGCCCCATGGTTCCAGATGCCTTTGTGGCACACCATTGGTTGGCAAGTTTTGCCTGCTCTCTACCATGTGCGACATGGTCTATAGGGAGCTGTTGGGTGCCAAAGGCTGGACCATATACTTCATGGCATATATGTGGAGTGGCTGCCATCATGGGTACCTCATCCTCACAGCACACTGGTGCCAACTGGAGGACCTCCGCTGCCCCAGGCCAAGACCAGGGCCCCCAAATGAGGTGTTACCTTTGAGGCCAAGCTACAGAGTGGTTCTGCTCCAGGCACGGGGGATGGATGACGTTCACACAGGGAAGAACATCGCCAACACCATCAAGGTCTGAGGGAGTGGGCACCCATGGCACGGGATTGAGCATGGCTTCATGGTCACCGATGCGGGAAGCAACATTCTGGTGACCCTGAGGGAGGCCTTCCTTCTGGGCCTCGTCTGCTTGGCACAAGCTGCACCTGGTCATGAGGGATGCTTTCGGGCTAGGTAGCAATCCCAGGGGCGCCTGGGACGAGGGAATATTGGCCATGCGCCAATTATTGGACAGTTGCCGGCATGTGGCTGCCCACTTCTCCTGCAGTGGGACTTCTTCTCAAGAGCTGCTCCAAAGGCAGGGGGAGGGGGTGATCCTGAGCACTACCTGTTTCAGGACATGCCCACCGGCTGGAACTCCACCTATGACATGATCTGTCATCTGGTGGAGCAAAAAAAATCTAGTGCAGGACAATGTCATCGGTGACCATTCTGCTGAAGGGAGAGGAGCTTAGCCTCAGCTCTGTAGACTGGCTAGTCCTGTGCCAGATGGTACATGTCATGAAACGATTTAAGGACACCACCAAGGTGCTCTGCTCTTACCAGGCCACCCTGAGTCAGGTCATCCCCCTGATCCACGGGCTGGAGCAGGTGCTGAGCAGAGAGCTGGAGCATGAGGAAGCACTTCTCCCCAGGGTCAGGGACCTGGTCAGGAGGTTGCAGGTGGGCATGGCTGCCCACTTGCATCCTCTCTGTCAGGAGGCACCATACAGACTGGCCTGCTTCTGTGACCCCTGTATCAAGGGCAGCATTGCCATGTGGGAGGCCAAGCTGCAGCAGTGGTAGAAGGAGCTCCGCAGACAGGTGCGCAGGTTCCAGGCCGAAAAGGCAGGATGGAGGGAACAGCGCAGGGATGAGTGGGAGGAGGAGGAGAAGGAGGAGGAGGTAAACGAGCCAGACCATGAGAGCACACCCCAGATGGGCCCACTTGAAATCTGATCCTTGTCGGTCAGCTGAGCAGTTCGTGCCAGCAGAGCAGGTGTGTCTGTCACGGCAGAGGACTCTGCGGGGGCCATGGTGTGCGAGTACCTTGCCGAGCCCACTGAGCCACCCCCACTCAAACCCCCTGGAGTAGTGGGCCAGAAAATCTGCCATTTGGCCAGACCTCTCCATCGTAGCCCCCAACATCTTCTCCTGCCCTCCCACCAGTGTCCAGAGCGAGCGGGTGTTCTTCCACCTGGGAGACCTCCTCTGTCCCCTGCATGCATGCCTGCACCCAGACCTGGTGGACATGTTGTCCTTCATCAAGGTCAACCTCCACCTCCTTGGCTATCCCTCCCTGGACCTGGAATTCTCTGGGCTCTGAGCCACCCCAGTCTATCAAGGTCTTAATTTCGAGGTCCAATCTCCTCTGCTGCGGGCTCAAAGTCTCAGGGCCACTGTCTGGCTCTGGGGTGGAGAGGGGACTCATTGGGAGATCCTGTCAAGCCTTCCTTCTTTGTAGTTTGTCGGCCCCTCTCCCCGCCAAGGTGGCGAGGGGATTCTTCGGGTGATCCTGTCTGCCTTCCTTCTTCATAGTTTGTTGGCCCCTCTCCCCACTGTGGTGGGGACTCATTGGGCAATCCTGTCCAGCCTTCTTTCTTCATAGTTAGTTGGCCCCTTTCCCCAGTGGGGTGGAGAGGGGCCTTCTCCCTTGCTTCCTGCTGTCCGCCATGGCAGGACAGTGGGTTTTGTCTGTGGCTGTGTCCTCCAAGTGCCCAAGGGGCCATATTTTATGATCTTGTCATGCCTTGCCCAGGGTGCGTCGGCCCCTCTCCCCACTGGGGTGGAGAGGGAACACGTTGGGCGATCCTGTCAGCCTTCCTTCTTGGTAATTCATCAGCCCCTCTCCCTGATGGGGTGGAGAGGGGCCTTCTTCCTCGCTTTCTGCTGTCCAACATGGCAGGTCAGTGGGTTTTGTCTGTGGCCACGTCCTTCAAGGGCCCAAGGGGCTTATTTTGTGACCCTGTTGTGCCTTGCCCAGGGTGCATCACCCCTCTCCCCACTGGGGTGGAGAGGGGATGCATTAGGCGATCCTGTCTGCCTTCCTTCTTGGTAGTTCGTTGGCCCCTCTCCCCGCCGGAGTGGAGAGTCGCCTTCTTCCTCACTTCCTGCTGTCCACCACGGCAGGACAATGGGTTTTGTCTGTGGCCACATCTTCCACATGACCGAAGGGCCTCCCTTTGTGACCCTGTACCACATGTGAAAGCCTTTGGTGGCACCAAAACTTTTTGAGGGAGACAGGGAACATCAAAGGGAAGGTGTATTCAAGGTAAAAGCTTGGGTAAAGTAGAGAACCCTGTAAGAGCTCTGTGAGTGGAATTATAAAATGTGTTGGCTGCGACTCGAGCCCTCTTGCAGTAAAGGTTAAGATAATGTAAGGAGCAGCTGAATTTAAGGTCCAAAGTCAACGGTTTAACAAAAGGTTTAAGGTTAAAACAAACAGCAAATCTTTACAGGGTGGTTCAAATTTTTAGAAAAATATTACAGAAACTAATACACTTATCAAAATTCTGCAATCATCAAACTTGTGTACTTATATATTCTACTTTTAAGGGGAAAAAAACCTTTTTCACTCACAGCCACCCCCATAAACTGACTGTTCTATCACACTACCATCTACAACCAAGTCTTCCTGTAGTAACAGATAAGCAGAAGCAATCTAAGGCAAAAGCTTATGGTGGCAGTGAAAACCTTTTGAGGAGGCAGTAGTATATAGGTCACACACTCACAAAAAGGGAAGGTGTTCTCAAGGTATAAGCTTGGGTAAAGTAGAGAACACTTTAAGCTCTGTGCATGTGGAAATATAAGGAGTGTTGATTGAGAATGGGGCTCTCCTAAGGTAATGTAAGGAGTTTAAGGTAATGTACAGAGAAGCTGAACTAAAGGTCCAAAGGCAAAGGTTTAAAAGGTTAAAAATAAAAGCAAAATCATTACCATCAGTCATAAATAAATGCTGTATTTTAATAAAATTCTACATTTTGTTTTTTATCGAAGTAGACCCTAGCAACAGTCATCATGGTTGCTGATTGCATTGCATTGGCAACACCTTTATGCATATGAAAATCTGCAAAAATTGGATACAAACGTGTTCAGCAGCACTTTGTGACTGTTCAGCACAAACTAAACAGAAACCGTGATCAGCTCACGTTTGATCAACACCTTCAAACATGCAAATTCTACTGTCAAGTGCATGAATGGAAAAATCTGCAGCATCTCTAACTTTTTCCATGGTTGTCCTCATTACGTGGAATGACTTGCCAGGAAAGGGTGTAATAGTAAGATTCAGAAAGCTAGGCAAGGCTGTTCATTTTCTGCAAACCTTTTTAAAAAGAGAGAGAAATGAGAGGTCAAAGACATACTTTGTTGAACTTAAATTCTGGGTTTTTTGGTTTTTTTTGGTCCAGGGGTGTGCATATGATGGTCTATTGGTTTTATATATTCTATAAGATTATTTGTGAAATTGTGAGTTTTAGTATTCTTTTGGTTGTATATGTTCCTGTTAGCCAGTTCATACCATGGAGAATCAAGATAAAAATCCTAAAATACATAAATAAACCAACTTTTGAAAATGCTAGAATCCCATCAACCATCTGTTAGTCCATATTCAGCCTCTTGAAGCCCTAATCAAGTAGCTGTTTGACAGATCTCCAACATTTTTAATGAGGCTGCTTATAAAGCATTGCCTTCTGGGTCATGTTTAGAGACTGGACATGAGATTTATTTCATTTGGGAAATGTGTATAGATCCTGTTTTTGTCCATGTATATAGTGCCTAGCTATGTGATTTCATTCAAGAAACCGTTAAACAAGCCTCATTTATGTTGCCATATATTTGTAACCATCTAATTAATACTTAATTTCCTAACACAAATAAAAATGCCCTGATTGAAGA
The DNA here is from genome assembly GCF_028583425.1 of Eublepharis macularius. Lineage (NCBI taxonomy): Eukaryota > Metazoa > Chordata > Lepidosauria > Squamata > Eublepharidae > Eublepharis > Eublepharis macularius. The sequence continues at coordinate 83,010,737 of NC_072794.1, read as the reverse complement.
AAGGCCAGTCACTGACAATTCCATGAAAATCTGAATTCCCTTAGATTTAAAATGAGCATCTCTTTTGTATAAAAGAGTAAAGGTAGGCTTGCTTGAATGAAATATCAGTCTTCAGTTCATAAAATGTAATTGTCCATGAAATAATTATGGTGGGGGGAAGAAGGCAAGAGCAACTTTGAGCTACCATTAAGATTTTGTTACAGAAATGAGCCACAATGTTGAAGACATTTTAATGGCTCTATAGCTCATTAGGAAATGAGGAGAAAAAAATCCCTGCCTGTAAGTTCATTTGGTAACTATAATTCACTCAATGTTTTGGAGACAAAAGGCAAAGGCCTTGCCAAACTGTTGTGGCTGACACTGCCCTCCAATCAAGTTACTAAACATCAGCTCAGTTGTTTTTTGTGCTTATTATTGCTGCCTTGGGACACAGTTTTCTTCCAGAATGAAATATGTAAATGTTGCCTTATGTGTGGAACAAGATATGTCTCTTTGGAGTTCTGCCATTTGCAACCAGAGAAGTCACATGGATTCGGAATCTGGGCAGAGACTGGTTCTGTACCATACACATTAGCTATGTTAGAGGTCCATTATCCTGTTGTTCTGAAATAGAACGACAGATACGTAACAGCTTCAATTATTTGTTGGGCTGATGTGCTTATTCATCTGTCAGCTCCCATATACAGACTTTACTAAGCATGACTTTACATAATTTCTTAGTCAGATATCTCATGATTTGACCTTTACATAAAGTAGCATACATTCATATTCATTACTTTATCTCTTTAAGGAAGTTTTGCTGGCTTTAAATGATATTTCAAGAATAGGACAGCCATATTGCTAGTTGGCCTAGTTTCACTCAGAATCCGGTAGGTTTGCCTGCCCCCAGCAGGAGGTGAGGTAACCCCCGACCCAAGTTCCCACCCTACCACCACTCTTACTCACCTGGCTAGATGAGGGGAAAGACATGGGGAGGCAGGACAGAGAACAAAGCAAAAAGATACGTGTGTGTTCCACAGGCTTCTAATGACATCACTTTTGGTTTTAACTAGAATAGATAGGGTCTCACAGTTTCTCTACCCATTATGAAGTAGCTAGTGAACCTCATTTCACATGTCCCCCCCTCCAACTTCCCATGCACTCGCTTCCCATGAATACATTCACATGTTCAATATCAGTTCCTCCTCAACTGCTAAAAGTATCCCAGTTTCCCCACATCCATTCATTGAAACGCAGAGCTTGACAGTTCCTCACACCTTAAAGAAATGCAAATTTGCAAGTCAAAAGAACCTCTCAGTGAAAACAGAGCAGGACTCACTTGAAGATACAATCACACAAAGGGAGCTCCTGTGAAAGCAGTATGCACAAGCACTGAGCAAGAACAGCCTGCATGTCAATTGAGGACCACACATAAAATCCTGCACTTGAGTGTCCCCTGGTAATTTGCAATGTGTAGAGAGACTGTCATTGGGGTGAGTTCTTTAGAAATCAGACTAAAATATAGCAATAATATTATGTTTTTGGTCAATTCCTAAAGAATCAGCTAGCAGAGATCCTATCACTTCTAGCTTAAAGTTGAAGTGATGTCATTAGAAGACCAAGGAACACACACATGAAAGAAGAAAAGTGGTGACACCCCTTCCCAGGCACCCACTGCCCCCATGCTATTAAGTTAGGGGGCCCTGGCAACCTTGAAATCTGGGCATGCTACCCTGCCCATTTGGTCCATTAGCTGCCCAAGGATTCCAGTTTTCTTTCTTTCTTTCTTTCTTTCTTTCTTTCTTTCTTTCTTTCTTTCTTTCTTTCTTTCTTTCTTTCTTTCTTTCTTTCTTCTTTCTTTCTTTCTTTCTTTCTTTCTTTCTTTCTTTCTTTCTTTCTTTCTTTCTTTCTAGCAAGTCTCTAAGCTTTCTAGATCCAGAGATAGAAGGTAAAATGTTGAAGTCGTTTTCTGCCTAATGTACACAGTGAGAACAGGCCTATTCTGTCTTCTCTTTGTTTTAGCTAATATAGGATGCCGTGGCTGTGATTGACAGGAAGAAAGATGGAATGCATCATTTATTTATGGCCACGAGCTACTTTTTCAGAACTTGCCTTGACTGAGGGCTTGCAGCAGCAATTGAAAGCAATTGTGTTTTCTACTTCTTAACTGGTTGTCATGCCAATGATGAGTCTAAGACTGCTTCCCTGCCTTAAGATGTCAGACCAGAGTTTCTCCTTAGTTCCTTATTCCTTTCCTTTCACTTCGTGCAGCCATTCCTGTCCTTGCTAGGTTGATTTCCTTGCTGCTGGAACTTGAGGTTCTGTGACAACCCCCTGCTGTCCATTCTGTGCTTCCTCTCCTCTGCCTGAGACCTCTTGGGTGGTTCCCCAGGTCTTCCCAATTTCTTCCACACTAGGACTGGGTTGCCCTGTGTCCTGGTTGGGAGGACTGGTCTCCAGAGCCCTCCCTCCGGCCAGTTTCCTGGACTACCGCTCCATGTCCTTTGGCCTCCCATATGTTGCCCGAGTGCCCAATTTGGCTTCTTCCACCTCCATGCACCCTCCATGTCCTTTGGCATCCCACCTGCTGTCTGAGTGCCCACTTTGGCTTCTTCCACCTCCATGCACCCTTGAGACTTCCTTCCTTCTCAGATGGCTGCATCTACTCCCTTTGTCAGCAACTCCCTGGCCTTCCTGGATGATTATATTGGTTTTCAAAATTATCAAATAATTTTATGTGGTTCATGAATAAGTTAAAAGGAGCCACACTGGTTGGCAATACTTTGTTAATTGAATGCATGTAACAAGTACAGTCTTTCAGGTTCTCTACTGATTTGACTGACTGTGCCAATGAAAGCATATTCTGGTTCTACAAATTTGGGAGGGGGAAGCAGAACAGCATGCTGCTAGCAAGGAATCTGTGATAGCTCTTCTTGATGTTCAATTAACTGGCTAAAGTTATTGATGGATATATTAAAAGTGAGTTTGCAGCTGAGCCTAATTGCTCAATGAAAAATTCAATATTACTGTGAAATATTTGACATGTTTAAAGCTGTAATACTTTATTGAAAGTATTATTGAAAATTATTTTATTGGACTTCCGGTTTGGGATCCATGGAGGTCTAATGCAGCTCTAATCGTGGAGCTGACCGGGCTGCCGTTTAAGCAGCCGGCGGGGCAAAACAAAGCCCACGGCCAACTGTTCTCAGGCGGAGAACAGGCATAGAATGCTCAAGCACCTCAGGGCGCGTTGATCTCAGGCGAGGGGGGGTCCTATGCAACGGATCCTCTCCCGACCCTTGAGGTCCCACCCTAAGACAGATCAGCTATAATCTCTGCAGCAGTCCTGGTGCCAATGCGGTTGGCATAAGACCTACATGCCCAAGCTTCAACAGGGGAAAGAAGAGTGGATGAGAATCTAAGATTGAAACAGCGATTACAACCCACGGAAAGCAAATGAGAAGGTAAAGATCACTATCTCTTGAAACGGGACAGATTACTTAAAGTAAAGAAGAATTAAAGTAGACTTTTAAACTGCAACAGACTCAGTATAAGGAGGGGAGGACCCGGCAAGAATTATATTAGAAAAAGGACTAAGTTAAACGAAGTTATTAAAGAAATTGGACTATTGTTTTGAATACCTGTGGCTAGAAGGAGATATCAGGCTGTGAGAAAGTTTTACCATCGCGAGAACTGCTGTGGGAAGTCGGGAAACAGGAAGTACGTAACAACAATAGAGTTGCTGGAGAGAAGCGGCCCTTGCCGGAGGGCAGGAAGAAGGGAATCGCCATCTTTGAAAGGGGAAGAGCCGTGGCTTCAGCGAAAGAGGAAGTAAGCCATATTGGATTACAAAAATCATAGAGGAACCATAGAGAAAAGACGCCCGACATTTTGGACTATTTAAAAGTTTTTTTTGGAAAGACCGGGACATTTAAACTAAAAGGACATTACATTAAACGCCACGGAGCTAAGGAAGAGAGCGGACTCGTGGGAGCGAGGCAAAGCAAGCCCCAGGATGTCGAAAAAAGAGTGGCAATTGGCAATAGAGAATTTGGATAAAAAACTTTTAGAAGTGATTAAGGAGCTCAAGGACATGAAACCGGAGTTGGTGAAAGAGGTTAAAGAGATTAAAGAGACAGTAAAAAATGAGCTGGCAGAAGTGAAGAAAGGTATGGAAACAATGCAAAATGACCTGCAGGGAACACAGCAAAGAGTCAAGGTAGTGGAAAGTGCAGTGGAGAATTTAGCAGATACGCAATGAACAGAGATGAGGGCGATGAGGGGGAGAATGGCGGTTGCGGAGAGTAAACATATGGAGAAGCAGCTGAGGTTTCGCGGCTTGCCGGAAGTGGAAGGAAAGACAGCTCAAGAACAGATTGCTGAGGTGTTAGCTGAATACCTGGGGAAGGAGGAGGAGGAAGTTGTGGCTATCCTAGATGTGGTATACCATGTAAATTCAAGATTTGCGACCCAGAGGAAACTACCAAGAGATGTGATTGTGCAATTCACGACCAGAAACATAAAAGAGAAGATTGTGACTAAACAGTTTCAAGATCCATTGGAGATTGATGGCAAGACGATTATTATCATGAAGGAACTACCCAGATCGGTGTTGTTAGATCGAAAAAAATATAAAGCTCTAATTCAGATTCTGAAGGACATGAAAATAAGGTACAGATGGGAATTACCAGAAGGAGTGTCCTTTGAATTCGGAGGAGTGAAGAAGCGCATTAGATCTGAATCAGAGATGGAACAGTTTATAAGGGACAATGAAAAGGACTTACCAGCAACAAGATTATGAATATGGAGTGCAAAGTTTTATCTTGGAATGTAAATGGACTTAATTCACCGAATAAGAGAAAAAGTATTTTCCACTGGCTATTAAAACAAAAATGTGATATTGTGTGCCTGCAAGAGACTCATATTAGAAAGCAGGATGTAAAGTATTTAAAATTGAATAAATTGGGCAGTGATTTTGTAGCGGCCTCCAATAAGAAAAAAAGGGGAGTGGTATTGTATATAAAAGCGGAGCTACAGCCAAAGTTAGTGATGAGAGATGTGGAAGCCAGATTTATAGCAGTGGAATGTATATGGAATTTAAAGAGAGTATTGGTGATTGGAATTTATGCACCTAATGGAGCAAAAGAAAGCTTCTTTGAGGACTTGAGGAAGCAATTAGATGAACTTTCCTATGACCAGATAATTCTTGCAGGAGACTTCAATGGAGTGACAAACTTGGAATTGGATAAAAAGTCAGCAACTGCACAAAAGAAAAGAGGACTATTACCAAAGACGTTTTTTGTATTGACGCAACAGGAAACTTTAGAAGATGTATGGAGAAGACAAAATCCCAAAGGCAGACAATACACGTTTTTCTCCGCGAGACATTCTACGTTATCAAGAATTGATATGATCTGGGCCTCAAAAGACTTAGCGCTTTGGACTAAGGATGTGGAAATAATGCCTATGGAAGGCTCAGATCATAATCCAATTATGTGGAAGTTGGGGAAAAGGAGTAAAAGGAGAGGATGGAGAATAAATGAGGATTTGCTGCAAGAGGGAGAAAATATGGAGATGTTGAGAAGAGAAACAAAGTTTTTCATACAATATAACATGAACAGAGAAGTACCAACCAATAAGGTATGGGATACCTACAAGGCAGTAATTAGAGGCATATTAATGGATTTAAATGGAAGAGCCAGGAAAAAAAAAGAGGAGAAGAGACAGGAGATCACGGAGAATATAAAAGCCAAAGAAATACAGTTAAAGAAAAGACCAGGGAAAAAGAAAATTTACCAGGATATTAAAATTCTTCAAGAACAGCTGACAGCAATGAATAACAAAGAATTGGAATGGAATCTTAAGAGAATGAATCAAAAGGCGTTTGAAGGCGCAAATAAACCTGGGAAATATTTGGCATGGCAATTGAAGAAGAGAAAGGAGAAGAAGATAATAAATAAAATCTGTGAGGACAATAAAGTGTACCTGGAGCAGACAGCTATCAGCAGAGCCTTTTATAAATTTTATGCCAAATTGTATAATAAAAAAGAGATGAATAAAGACTCAATAGCGACATATTTGGGGAAAATGAAGCTCCCAGTAATTTCGGAAGCTTGGAGAGACAAACTGAACAATTAAGTAACGGAGGAAGAAATAAGAAAGGCAATACAGTCAACTAACTTGGGAAAGGCGCCAGGACCGGATGGACTTACAGCCAAATTTTACAAGGTAATGGCTAATGAACTGGCACCATTCCTAAAAGAAGTGATCAATGGTGTTTTAAAGGATCAGCGGATCCCAGATACTTGGAATGAAGCCAATATATCATTGATCCCCAAAGAAGGGCAAGATTTGACCAATGTGAAAAATTATAGACCTATATCGTTACTTAATAATGATTACAAAATTTTTGCGAAGATACTGGCGGAAAGAGTGAAGGGATGGCTTTCTGAAGTTATTGAGGAGGAGCAAGCTGGTTTTTTACCAAACAGACAAATCAAAGACAATTTAAGGACAGTTATAAATGCTATTGAATACTATGACAAACGTTGTGACAAGGAGGTTGGTTTCTTCTTTGTGGATGCTGAAAAAGCGTTTGACAATTTGAACTGGGACTTTATGTTTGCCACCATGGAAAAGCTACAAATGGGAGAAAGATTCATAAGAGCAGTAAAGGAAACTTACAGAGACCAGAGTGCAGCAATTGTGGTGAATGACGAGGTGACCAAGAAATTGACTATAGGTAAAGGTACAAGACAAGGTTGCCCGTTGTCTCCATTGTTGTTTATTTTGGTTTTGGAAATACTGATGATACAGATACGAGAAGATAATGCAATCCGTGGAATAAAAATAACGGACTTTTCCTATAAGGTCAGAGCTTTTGCGGACGATATAATGTTAATTGTGGAAGATCCAATGGAGAATATGCCAAAGGTAATAGAGAAAATAAAGGAATTTGGAGATTTGGCAGGATTTTATGTAAACAAAAAGAAGTCAAAGATATTATGTAAAAACATGACTAAACAAAAACAACAACTATTAACGGAAATAACAGACTGCGAAGTAACAAGCAAGGTGAAATATCTGGGAATTGAACTGACTGCAAAGAATATAGATTTATTTAAAAACAACTATGAGAAATTGTGGACTCAGATAGAGCAAGACTTGATTAAATGGAATAGATTGAACTTGTCATGGTTGGGAAGAATTGCAGTAATTAAGATGAATGTGTTGCCAAGAGTGATGTTTCTGTTACAGACAATACCAATTATCCGAGATTCTAAGCAGTTTGAAAAATGGCAGAGGAAAATATCAGACTTTGTTTGGGCAGGCAAAAAGCCTCGAGTGAAAATGAAAGTGTTACAAGATGCAAAAGAAAGAGGCGGAATGCAACTGCCCAACTTAAGACTTTATTATGACGCAATTTGTTTAGTGTGGTTGAAAGATTGGATGACGTTGAAAAACCGAAAATTACTGGCCTTAGAAGGATATAAAAAAATATTCGGATGGCATGCATACTTATGGTATGATAAAGTAAAAGCGGACTTTATGTTCTTACATCATTATATTCGGAGAAGCCTATTCACAATTTGGAAGAAGTACAGAAATTACCTACAAGATGGAATCCCCTCATGGGTGGTTCCATATGAAGTAATAGATCCGAGAACTGTCGATAATGAACAACAGTGTTTAACATACAAGGAGATAACCCGAATGGAACTTTCTAAACTCAAAATAAAGACGCAAGATGAGTTATCTCCAAGTTACGATTGGTTTCAGTACAGATAGATCAGAGATCTTTATAACTCGGACTGTGTGAAGGGAGGGATAAGAATGGAGAATTCGGAATTAGAACAGGCACTTTTACAAGAGGACAAAAAGGAAATCTCTAAGGTATACAAAGTGCTGCTGAAATGGTATACTGAAGATGAGACAGTTAAAGTGCAAATGGTGAAGTGGGCTATTAATTTTAATAAAGAAATAACAATGGAGGCGTGGGAATACTTGTGGAAAAATACGTTGAAGATTATGACATGTACCAATATTAAAGAGAATGTCCATAAAATGATTTATCGTTGGTACTTGACACCAAAGAAAATTGCGCTAGGGAACTTGAATATGTCTAATAAATGCTGGAAATGCAAGAAACATGAAGGATCTTTGTATCACATGTGGTGGACTTGTGAGGTAGCTAGGAAGTACTGGGGGGAAATAATAAAAGAGATAAGTGAGATTTTACAATTTCAAATAAATAAGAACCCAGAACTCCTGCTGCTGAACTTGGGAATGGAGAGCATTCCAGCACAATATAGGACATTGTTATTTTATATGACAGCAGCGGCTATACTTTTGTATGCGCAAAAATGGAAAGTGCAAGAAGTGCCAACTATCGAGGACTGGATTTACAAATTGCTGTACATGGCGGAAATGGACAAAATGACAAGAAAATTGAGAGACCTTGATCCAGGACAGTTTAACACGGACTGGGAGAAGCTGAAACAATATTTGGTGAAAAAATGGGAGGTGGGAGGAGAACTGTGGCAGTTTGAAAACTATTGAAATGTAATAAAACAAGAGGGGGGTGACTTTACCGGGGAGTGGGGAGTTAAATGAGAATTTCTAGGCAATTATCTTAGTGGATTATTATATTAAGTAGTAATTTCATTTTTGACAGACAATTGTATAACGGAGAAAATATACAGTCAAAATAGAACGAATATAAGTATATAGAAGTTAAGTTAAATTGATTAACTTATACTGAAGGTATATGGTGTTTATAGTCATATCAAGAATTTGGGTTAAACTGATCAATTATTATTGATAGATAGCTATATAATGGAGAAATTACATAAACAATATAGAGTATAAGTTAAATGGACACCAGTAAAGATGATATGCCAGAAATGTAATATTTAGTTGATATAGTGAAGCCTAGAAGAGAGTGAAAGTATATATACAAGGGACAAAATAAGTTTGATATGAGTAGGGGGAAAATGGACAAGGGGTTGGAAAACTGTTGGAAGTCAACAAAAAGGGGGGGAAGGGAGGGGTTAGAATAAAGATAGGTAAAGGAAACTGATTGTATGAAGTATGAAATATAATGATGTCTAATCCAATAAAAAAATTTTCAAAAAAAGAAAGAAAATTATTTTATTGAAAATTAATCCCATTTAAATAGATAGGATTTACTTCTGAGTAAGTTGGGATCAGACTTTCAGGCTGTGGTCCTGTTCATACTCTATTGACAGTAAATTTATTTATATCATTTATAGTCCACCTTTCTCTCTGAGACTTAAGGTGGATTAAACTTTGAGAGAAGACCCACGTAGAATGCATTGCAGTAGTCTAGTTTCAATGTTAGCATGGCATGAATCCAAGCGGCCAGATCACCCATGCCAAGGTAAAGGGCCATTTTCCAGACTAGTTTGAGTTGGCTTTTTTTTTTTTTTTGCAGCTGCATTAACTTGCTTGTCTAGCAGCAGTGCTGGATACAGTATAGCCCCCAGAGTTCTTAACCAAAACTGCAAGGGTCAGCTGAACCTCACAAAAAGTGGGAAGCACAATGTCTTTCAAGATCTCTGACTTCCGAACCAACATCAGTTCCATCTTGTTCCATTTCAATTTGTTTGCGTTCAGCCATTTGACTACAATTGTTAGGCAGCAACTCAGGACCTCTACTGTATCACCAGGGAATTTGGATAGCAAGATAAAGAACTGCGTATCTGCAGACTGATGACATCCATTTCCATAGCTATGATTTATTCCTCCTAAAGGCATTACATAGAGGTTGAATAACATGGAGGATAAGATTGCTCTGTGCAAGATAATCCCACCCTGAAGATAGCTGGTCACCAACAGCAACCTTTGAGTCCATTCCTGAGGAAAAATTTAAACCAATCCAAGGCACATCCTCTGATACCTAGTTCAGCCTCCAAACTCCTCAACAGGATGGCTTGTAGAGATGGGGATGAACAGAAAAAAAACCCAAACATGATGTTCATTATTCATTGCCATCCATGAACAAGGACTCGTGAACAACCATGAACCCTGTTCATGAACATGTTCATGGTTGGCTGTTCATGGGGGCCAGCAGGCTCTCCTCCAGCCATCATCCAAGTCAAGATTCCTACTGCACCAGTCCCAGAAACCTGACCTGAGCAGGCACCAGGAAAGGTACCAATAATAAATAATAGCTTGACCCCAGAGCCTGGCAGCAGCCCTGAAAGGGGTAGATCCCTAATGCACAAGTCCCAGAAACCTGGCCTGAGCAGGCAGCAGGAAAGGTACCAATAATAAATAATAGCTTGGCCCAGAGCCTGGCAGCAGTCCTGGAACTTGAAGGGGTAGATCCCTATCCCACCACACACAAAGAAAATTCAAGCTCCAATGCACTCTCTCTATCAAAATGCCAACAGCAACTGTCTCTCTCCCTCTCCACTGTCTCCAAAGCCAAAGCTGGGGGCCCCCTCCCTCCTGGTCTTTGTTTCCTTGTAACAAATTTGGAGCTCCACACATGAAAGGAAGACCTGCCTATCAAGCTAAATTGGGCTTATAATGGGGTTTCCAGGGTAGCAGCAGGAGTTCAGACAGAGTTCAGACAATCCCTGCCTAAGTTGCCAATGGAATTGATTGCAGGTGCCAGACTGTCTGGCTTGATGAACAGCAACGAACAGCAACAAACGAGGCTTACAATGGCCACCTGTTCGTTTAGAATGGGGCTTCACGAACAGCTTGTTCACAAACAGCAGATTGGGCTGTTCGTGGCTTTTTTTTTGGTTGTATTTCTGTTCATGCCCATCTCTAATGGCACGGTCTACTGTCTCAAAGGCTACAGAAAGGTCCAGGAGGAGCAAAAAAGAAGCATGGACTTTGTATTCTGATGGAGGTCATCAACTAAAACCACCAGAGCTGCCTCTGTCTCATAATGTGGCCTGAAACTATATGGGAAAGGGTCCATAGCAAAGGAGTTATTTAAGATTGCTCAGAAAAGGCAACAGGAGACTGGGCAATAATTGGCAACATCATTTTTGTCTAGGGGTAGTAGTGGACAGATGACTATCTTTTTGAGTGGCAGCAGGAAGGAGCCCTGAGTTAATGATTGATTTATGATAGATATCAAGAGCTCATTTATGTGATCTTTACAAGATTTTAGTAGCCAAGATGCTCAAGGATCCAATGTACAAGTAGTGGCCTTCATAGATGCCACATAGATATTGACAAGATCATAGGATCTTGTCAATATCTATCACTGGAACTGGGTCAAAGTGATTCATAAGTGAACACAGTTAATGTGCTTGATTTATATATATAGCAAACAATTTTCATACTTCTGACTCCTGACGTACTATACAAATTTGGTTACCCAGATCCAGGGGACTTGAACATCACAACTTTTATCAAGAATCATATTTTTTTCAACTTTTAAAAAAGATCTCTTTAGAGCAAAATTTTGAACCAAACTATATGGAGGGCAATATATATTTTAAATATATTTTAAAAACAAACATAAAAACAAACACAAATAGCAAATTCATTCTGGACAATGGCAGAAGAGAGAGAGAGATCTTTGTTCACATGCCATTTTCTTGATCTACATATGGGTATCTGTCTAATAATGGTAGAGCCATTTTTAACTTTGAGGGGGAAAATTGGGGGCTGCTGGCCCATGCCAATTTCTACTTTCTTGTACCCACTTTTAAGCTTTAAAAATACACTGGGAGATCTAACCACGCAGCTCCATTGTCACGCGCAATCTGGACCTTAACCAAGGCCACCTACAAAGTTGGTGGATTGGAACCTAGGCCTTTCCAAGTGCAACACTATCTATCCACACACCACACAGGAAGCTGGCAAATTCCACTAAAAGGGTTTATTTTCAGCTAAGGAAGTCACTGTCTTTTGTGTGTGTGTATATAGTTCACTTGCAAATTCACATTTTTCGATTGATATTCTTTCCTTTACTCTGAGGATCCTGAAATTCATTTTTGATCTCTTTAGGGCAGATCCTGCACAAAGTCTGGCCAAGAAAATGGCCCCTTCAGTGGGCAGAGAAAACCTCAACTGATTGCATTTGAAGCCTGGCTATTCTCCAATCTGCCTATTGAACATGACTGAGGTTTTTCAATGATTGGGAGGAAACCAGAGGAAGATATATGGTGCAAAATAATGGCCCTTGTCTATGATAATCTGCAGTGTTTATATAGGCTTTGTAGTTTTTAGAAAATTAAGCCAAGTCGTCTATGGCTGAGAGACCACCCCTAAAATAATTTAATCTAGCATTTCTTCAAAATTGTATTTATTTTCAGTGGCAAAGTCAGTAAGGAAACTGTGAAAACAAAACTGCAACTGTAGCTTTTTAAAGTCTTGTGCCAAGTGAGTGGTGCCAATGTGGATAGAGTATTGTAAACACTGGATCTACATTCGTCAGCTTGAATACAGAAGCCAGCCTGATTTCTTTGTATGAGATTAAATTTAGATAAAATTATCCTGAGCTGCAAAGAAGAGTTTATTTTTTCAAGCTGAGAGAGTTATCTTGGTTAATACATAGCTAAAGATTATGGAAATTTCAGCCTAACAGTTCAACATGGCTCTCCTTCTCTGCATCCAACTCATCAAGAAAAGTTTTGTTGATGTACCACAGGCCTAAGACAGGAGCGGTTTTCCTCTCAGTCAGACTGAAATCTCAAGCATTTGGACAAATAGATGAACAATGACATTATAATTTTAGTCTTCTCCCTTATCTCTGCTCTTTGAGCTGTCGATTGGTTTCAGCCTCCTTGTCTTTTGACATCTGATGATGCTGTCTTGGTCTGTGTTCCGTTTCCAGGATCTTACAGCCACCTCCTGACAGACTTCCAGTCTGGTCTTTTGACTTGCCAAATCAACCCGTCTTTGATGGGCATCATCAGATCTTGACATTCTGTTAGTGACCTGTGATTATAAGGTCATAAATTATGTGACTCAACTCCACAAAATATACAAACAGAGAAACATACTGGCTATTAGTAAGCATAGTGATCTTTTCTAACTGCTCAAAGAATGACTGCTTGATTATTTCTTCTAAAAGCTTTCCAGGTATGGATGTCAAGCTGACAGTAGTTACCTGGCTCCTCTTCCCCCCCCCCCTTTTTTGAAGATGGGGACAACATTTTCCTGCTTCTAATTTTCTGGTACCTCACCCATTCTCCAACAGTTTTCAAAGATGATAGACAGAAGCTCTGCAGTTACATCTGTGAGTTCCCTTAGTACCCTAAGATACAGTTCATCTGGCCCTGAGAACTTGATTTCATTTAAAGAAGCTAGGTGTTTACATATCACCCCTATGCCTATCCTAAGCTACAACTCCCTTGTTTTATCACATGTTCTCTTTTTGCCAGGTAGAGCAGTTTCCCTTGCAAGAGAAGACCGAGGCAAAGTAGGAACTGAGCAGCTCAGTCCTCTCTTTATCACCTGTTAAAATTCTACTTTCCTCTCCCCAGAGTGGGCCTACCACTTCCTTGTTCTTTTTATTGCTCCAAACACAACCAACAAACCCCTTTTTTGTGTTTAGCATCTCTCACTAGCCTAAGCTCACACTGAGCGTTATCTTTTCTAACACTCTACAAGCCCTGGCAATTTGTTTGTCTTCATCCATGGTTATATGGCCCTCCTTCCATTTCTTAAATGTATTTTTTAAAATTCTCAGATCTTTAGAAAATTGTTTATGGTGCCACCCTGGATTCTTTAGGTTTTTCCCATTTTCCCCCAAATATGGACCTAAATATGCAGCATCTCTTCTCTTGACTTAGTATAGTAAGCAACATATGCCTTCTGTCCACAAAGGGATATTGTCAGATTACAGCAGTAATCACATTTGGGCTGGGACTGCATTCTATTGCTACCTCAAGGTTGGTTGATACATACAGGCACAGTCCTTCCGAACTAATTATAGAGATAGCATGGAGAGGTATATTGAACTAGCACTCCACAGAAACATTTCTGCAGCAATTTCTGTAATTGTAGAGACACCAGTGATTCATTGACACCTCTTTTTGTGTTTGAGAGAACAATTGGAATTTTTTTTTGCTGCTTATATAATAGAAATCAATGTTTCAATAATGAAAACAGAAGGGCTTTTCTAGTGATCTTGCTGGATAATTTGATGAGTAGAATTTGTTAGCAGATTGTATGATCCTTCCATCTCTTTCTCTCTGCCTCTTTCACACATACAGACTTCCTTTCTTCCTGGAACACAATAATTCCCATAAAAAGAAAACACTTTTTGCCTGTTAATGAGCAAAGAAAATGAATTGAATATTACACTCATTTTGGGAAACCTGTTTTTATCCATTATAGCTGATTGTCACTGAAACAACAGGCAATATATAAGAAGAGTGTCCCATACCTGCTTAAAAATTCACTCTCCTCTAGGGCTTTCCTGCTGCTTGACCACGTGTGCTAAGAGGATTTCTTCCAGCCCTTACAGAGATCTAATTGTTCCTAATTTCCTGTCAATAAATGGTACAAGCTGTGGAATTGCACCCCTAATGTCAAAATTTCAGTCATTTGTCTGCATTAATGGGCATTAATAGCTTTTACAAATGTTAAGTCCTTAACTTCTTGAAGGGTTCTGTACATTTTAAGCTCCTATTGTGTGAGGCAAGATTCATTATTCATTTCTGTAATGCATTTTATGGCATTTTCTTGTTATTCAGTTATAGCAAAGTCAATGGCACAGAACTTAGGATTCCTCCTGACCCCCCTTTTTAATATTCATTGGGGAGCTGATTTGCAATCACTGAACATTGGTCAGGGCATATTAAGAACTTATTTATACATTTCAAACATTCAGTGATTGCACCATAACCCTCCTCCTAGTATTGGAAGAAAGGGTCAGCATACAGTCTTTGACTGGACACATCCTTGATGGTAAAGCCCAGAAAACTATAATTCTCTGTGCCAATATTGATGCCAAGTCCATTCTAAATTCAAGGTGGGCTGAACTTGGAAGAAAGAAAGAAAGAAAGAAAGAAAGAAAGAAAGAAAGAAAGAAAGAAAGAAAGAAAGAAAGAAAGAAAGAAAGAAAAAGAAAGAAAGAAAGAAAGAAAGAAAGAAAGAAAGAAAGAAAGAAAGAAAGAAAGAAATGCCTGCTTGCTTCTTGAAATTGGTGAGGCATGGCATCTAGAGGATCTTGAATGGTAGAATAATAAAAAACAAAAACAAAAAATGAAAACAGAAAGCTTTGAGTTGCTCCCTATCTGCTATCTAGCAAAGCACTGAGTTCATCCCAGCTAGTCGTATCAGTTATGTGACTAGAAATATTTATTTATTTATTTATTTATTTATTTATTTATTTATTTATTTATTTATTTATTTATTTAATTCAATTTGTATTCCACCCTCCCCATACCAACAGGCTCAGAGCAGATTCCAATTAATACAATAATATAAAATACAATATCTTTAAAACCAATAAAACATCTTAAATATTTAAAAAAGAACATACACAACAAGCAATACAGCAGCAGGTTTTGAAAAACACGCAGATTTCACCAGCAACCACCACCCAACCACCTCCAGAAATATATGGCAAAGGCTAGGTGGTAGATACCCTTTGTAGGGGCACAGCTTCCTCTAGGTGACCAGCAGGGAGGTCCAGAGTGTCAACCATATGCCTGGCAGAACAGCTCTGTCTTACAGGCCCGGCCGAAGGATAGCAAATCCAGCCGGGCCCTGATCTCTTTAGACAGAGCATTCCACTAGGTTGGAGTCAGGACCGAAAAGGCTTTAGCTCTGGTTGATGCTAAATGGGCCTCCCTGGGGCCAGGGGCCAGTAGCAGCTGTTTATCATTGGATCGAAGCGTCCTCTGGGGCTCTTACGGGGAGAGACAGTCCTGTAGATATGCTGGTCCCAATCTGCATAGGGCTTTACAGGTTAGTACCAAAACCTTGAATCTGATCCAGTACTCCACTGGTAACCAATGCAGCTGGTGCAATACCGGTGTTATATGTGCAGTGCACAGCACTCTGGTGATGATCCGCACTGCTGCATTTTGGAACAGTTGTAACTGCCAGATCGGGTTCAGGGGAAGCCCTGCATAGAGCGTGTTACAGTAGTCTAACCTAGAGGTGACCATTGCTTGGACCACTGTAGTTAAGTTGTGAGTCAAGAGATAGAGGGTGAGTTGCCTGGTCTGAATATATATCTGAAAAAATTGGTATTTTTAAAATATAGTTGAGTTGAGTATCTAGACTATCTAGATCTTTTGGAATACTGATTATGGGGGTCCCGAAAAATTCAAGAAATAATTAGGAATATTTAGGGCCAGCATTTTAAGTCCCCCAGGTCTGTTTTTCTTCAATTTCACAGGTTTGGTTCTGCTTGGAATGGTATCCCTTGCTTAAGTTGGTTTGGTGTGGATTCCCTGGCTTGCCACTGGTTCTGTTGAGTTTCTTGGTTCTGCTTGCACTTGAAGTCTTTTGGCCAATAGTTGCACTTCTGTGTTTGGCTATTGACGTCTTTGCTCTGGAGAAAACATGGGATTTTTTTCCCCATAGGAAACAATGGGCCTTAATCTGGATAGCCCAGGCAAGCCTTATCTCATCAGATCCCCGAAGCTAAGCTGGGTAGGCTTTGATTAGTAATTGAATGGGAGACCTCCAAAAAAGACCAGGATTGCAGAGGCAGGAAATGTCAAGCCACCTCTGTTAGTCTCTTGCCTTAGAAACTCCAGCAGTGGTCACCATAAGTCAGCTTCTACTTGATGGCACTTGATGGCATCAGGAAAGCGACCTGCTCTGCTGCCAGCTTGCTGTGCAGCTGGGGATCATAATTTGCCTCCTCAGAATGAGGAGGAGAAGGCGCACTTTCCCCTGGGCATACGGGGATTGTAGGGGGCGGAGCTTGCCGCTTGTTCAGGCTGCTCCGCACTCCCCTCAGCGTCAGTCGCCAGGAAAAGCGCTCGGAGCAGGTTGCCTGCTACAGAGTGCGCCTCAGTGTTCCCGGCAGCAGCTTCGGCGGCGGCGGCGGTGAACTCGTCGGCGGCTTCGGCAGTGGCGCGGTTCCCGGCGGCGGCTTCGGCCTGGCGGCAGTGGAGTCCCAACGCCAGCGGCCTCGTCCAGCGGTCTTGGCGGTGGCTTTCTGCAGCGGCTGCCTCTTTTTGGCGGGGCATCTGTGGCCTAAGTAGCGGGCGCGGCGGCGAGCATTGCCTGGTGACTAGTGGGCTTTGCCCCGCGGTGCCGCGCCATGCCCCCTCCTTTTCCCACTGTCCCTTAAGGCGCGGTTTGGGAGTGGTTTTTAGGGGGACCAGTGGTATCCATCGTGGCCTTGTTGGAGGCGCGCCCGAATGGGTGGGGCCCTATTGGCTGGGGGGCAGTGGTCGGCTTAGGGGCCTTACCCTTGGCTTCTCGGCCCTGATCTTTAGTGACTGGGTGGGGCTGTTGGGGAAGGTGCCTGGGTCTGGCGGCCGTTCCCCTTGTTGCAGCATTGGAACGGAAGACCTCCCCCCCTTTTTTCCACTCTCCCCAACCCGGGATTTGGGGCTGCAGAGTGGGTGAGTGCGGCCTAGGTTGGGCAGCTGTGCAGCTGGGGGTTCTTAGGCGGCCATTTTGCTGGTGCCGGCGGCCATTTTGGGGTGGCTGGTTGTGGGTTGTTCCCCCCCATTGGCCCAAGTGGGTTGGTGGCTATTCGCGGCACGTGCGGGGGTGCTTGAATTGGCAGCTGGGATTACTCTTAATCGGGTGGCAATCTCAGGGAGTGTTTGAAGTGGCAGCAGATATTATTCTGCTCAGGTTCTTGGGTGGACATGCCTCCCAAGAAAGGGAGCGGCCCTTCTAAGGGAAAACAACGCTCCAAATGCCCTCCCCCAAAGAGACCTCCCCCAGTGATTTCTTCATCCGAGGATGAAGGGGATATTTGGGGCAACAGGACATCCTGCGGTGTCTGCAGGCCCTTGAGGGTGCCATGGGACTTCCTCCTCCTTCGGGGGAGAGCAGGGGAAGGAAGCGATTTCAGCGTATGGCTTCCAGGGATGCTGTGAATAGGGATATACTGATGCGTTTGTCTGCCTTGGAAGGTGTGGCGAAAGTTGAGACCAGTACTGCCCAGCTGTCTTCTACCCACGAGGTTGACACGACGGCAGAAGACATGGAACAGGGAGTTGACATGGCTGCTGCACCCATGGTCCTGGCTGTTGAGCTTGAGGAGCAAGTTGGTAAGGATGCACCTACACAAATGGGGTACCCCTGGCCTTGGGGGACATACAGTCAGGGACTGCTTAGTGGAGCTCAGGGCGCTGGTGTGGGAGTTTCCCCCCAGGATTCCCCTGTCTGGCCTTCTTTAGCGCAGCCAACATGGTCAGGCCAGGGTTTTGTGGCCCCTGCTTCGCCATCCTCTGTCTCCCCTTCAACTTTAGCATGTGCCGGGCAGCCTTTTGGCTGGCCGGGGATGATGGGAGGTCCATGGGGGTTTTACCCTTACCCAGCTTTGGCATATGGCAATGTCCCCTTTAGTGCCTTGCCTTTTGGCAATGTAGCTCTTCCCCTAGGCGATCACCTAACGCAGGCTACGCGTGACAAGATCTTGAAAGGGGAATACGTGGATGTCTTTTCCCTTCTCTTCAGAGAGCTGGAGAAGAAGGACAAAGATGATTTGGATGACCGTGATAAGGAACGGTTAAAGCGTAGGAAGGTGGACAGAACCTGGGGCAATTGGCTACCCGGGTTCTTGATTTATGCGGGGGTGTTGGCAAGGGCCCAGCCTCATAGGGCTGTGCCTTTGTTTCAGTATTTAGACATCATTTATAAGGGCTACACGGGATTCCTCGGGGCTGCATGGATGCAGTATGACGAGGAGTTCCGCATGAGGGCAGCCATGAATCCGAACCTTCCTTGGGATCGCATTCATCAGCAACTGTGGCTCCAAGTAATGTCCCCTGCAAAGCCCAGTGTGGGTGATCGATCTGACAGTGGCCACATCGTTCAGCACTCCTCCCCAGCTTCCAGTACCCGCAGCACTGCGGGGCAGCAGGTTCAACCCCAGCTGCTGTGCTGGGAGTTCGCTTTTAAAGGTGGCTGCAGCCACAAACCCTGTCGATTTCGGCATGAATGCCCGTCATGTTCAGGTCCTCACTCCTACAACACCTGCCCCAAGGCTCGGCAAAGTGGGGGTGGTAGAAAGTTTGGGGGAACAGGAGGTGGCGGACAGCAGTCTGTTGGTAAAGGGCCCCAGCCCAGTAAGGCTGAGGGTCCTTGAACGACTGCTACAGGCTTATCCCAGGGCCTCGGAGGCCCAATTCCTGTTAGATGGGTTTACCTTTGGTTTTCGGATCCCGGCAGAGGGGCCTCGCTCCCCTTTCCGTTCCGATAATTTACGTTCTGTTATAGGTAGGGAAGACATTGTTCGGGCCAAGATTCAGAAGGAGTGTGATGAGGGGAGAGTTCTGGGCCCCTTTGATATTCCACCAGTCCCCAATTTGAGGGTGTCCTCATTGGGGGTAGTCCCTAAGAAGGCGGTAGGGGAATTCCGTCTAATTCATCACCTGTCATTTCCTAGAGGATGCTATTCCTGAGCATCTCTGTTCTGTTAGATATACCTCATTTGACCAGGCGATCAAAGTGGTGCGTAAGTGTGGGGTAGGAGAGGAGTTGGCTAGATGCGACATTAAGTCTGCCTTTAGGCTGCTCCCTGTGCACCCGGAGGACTTTGAGCTCCTCGGGTTTTCCTTTGAAGGAAAGTTTTTCATGGATCGGGCCCTACCGATGGGCTGCTCCATCTCTTGTGCTGCCTTTGAGACCTTCAGCTCCTTTCTAGAATGGGAAGTGCAGCGCCGGGCGCATTGTCGCGACACGGCTCATTATTTAGATGATTTTTTGTTTTGTGGGCCAGTGGGATTGGGGCAGTGTGCCCGTCTGCTGGACACCTTCATCAAAATGGCCGAGGAGCTGGGGGTGCCATTGGCGCACGAGAAGACGGAAGGGCCTTCCCAGGTCCTCACGTTTCTGGGAATAGAACTGGATACAGTTTGGCAGTGTTTCAGGCTTCCCCTAGTAAAGGTGCAAGACCTTAGGGCCAGGCTCCAGGAGTTTAGAGGGAAGCATAAAGTTTCGCTCCTTGAGCTTTAGCAAGTGGTGGGGCACTTGAATTTCGCCTGTAAGGCAGGTTGCCCCTGGCAGGCCTTTCTTGCGGCGGCTTTGTGAGGCAATGTCGTCCTTGAGAGTGCCTCTTCACCACCTGCGGCTTAGTACGGGCATGCAGAAGGACTTGGAGGTGTGGTCAGACTTCCTGGCAGGCTTTAATGGGGTTATGTTTTGGCGGGACAATTTATTACTGGAAGCTGAGCTTCAGGTTATGTCTGACGCCTCTGGTTCTTTGGGGTTTTGGATTTATTTTAGGAAACATTGGTGTGTAGGTCAGTGGCCCCAGGAGTGGCACAGGTTGGGTCTTGTTAGGGACCTCACGTTCGTGGAATTTTTTCCAATTTTGGTGGCCGTGTATTTGTGGGGACGTGAGTTCTCGAACCATACTGTACATTTTTGGTGTGATAACCAGGCTGTGGTACAGGTGGTTAATTCGTTGACCTCTCGATCCCCCAGGGTTATGAGGCTGGTTCGAGCCTTCACCCTGCTTTGCCTCCGGTGGAACATTTTGTTTAAGGCCAGGCACGTTCCAGGGGTTGATAATGAGGTGGCGGACGCTTTGTCTCGCCTACTGATGGAGTGGTTCAGGCAGCTTGCCCCGAAGGCAGATCCCCATCCAGTGCAGATGCCACAGGAATTATGGCACCTTGGGAATCTGAGGCGTTCAGGGCCATATGGCTTGTGGTGGCCCCCAGTACCAGGAGAGCCTACAACAGAGCGGTAGGACAGTTTACTGGGTTTAGAACCGAGTTTGGCCTGCAGCAGTGCTGGCCTATACCGACATCCCATTTGATGCACTTTTGTGTGCATTAGAAGGGACGTGGTCTCGCAGTTAAGTCAATTTGGGGACAGCTTGCAGCATTAGCATACGTAAGTAAGGCGCGGGGGTTCCCTGAGGCCACGGGGGACTTCTGTGTCAGGAAAATCCTAGAAGGATGGTCTAGGGAAACTGGGGCTCGAGTTGATACCAGGGAGCCTATTTCTCCCTCGGTGCTTAAAGGGCTTTCTGCAGCTTGGGCTGACATTTGTAGTTCCAAGTATGAGGCTTGGCTGTTTCATGCAGCTGCGCTGACTGCTTTCTGTGGGGCCCTTCGCATTAGTGAATTGGTTGCGCAATCCAATGCGGACCAGTCAGGACACGCCCTTTTGGCGTCAGATGTGATGTGGGACACGGATGGCATTATCCTTAAGATACGTCAATCCAAGACGGATCAGTTCCGGAAAGGGACTGTTATCAGATTAGGACTGTGCACAGTGGCGGAGTTGTGCCCTGTGAGAGCTCTCAAACGGTTCCTTCGGGTTTAAGTGGAGTTAAATTTGTGACGCATTCGTTTAGGATTGGGGCTGCTTCTACGGCAGCCGCAATGGGTTATCCGGCCAGTACCATTCAGAGAGTTGGCAGGTGGTGTTCCACTGCTCATCGGGCCTACATTAGGCTCCTGTCTCAATTTTAAGCTTTTACTAATTGAATTTTCTTTAGGCGATGTGTCCTGCCGTGAGAAGCGAAGGATTTTGATCTGCAGACACAGTATGGTTTTTTGGGCGGCCCATCAAGCATGGAGGACGCAGATCGGGACGCGGATCGACTTCAATAACTTTCACCCTACTATCAACCTAAGCCTGGACCACTCTACACAACAGGTACACTTCCTGGACACCACTGTACAACTACATAATAGACGAATAAATACCACCTTATACCGGAAACCAACAAACCGATACTCATATCTACATGCCTCCAGCTACCACCCTAAACATACCACTCAGTCTATTGTCTACAGCCAAGCCTTATGCTACAACCGTATCTGCTCCAATGCTCTTGACCGAGACTCACACTTAAGAGATTTACAACAAGCATTTTTGGGACTACAGCACCCACCAAATGAAGTGAAGAAACAAATCAACAGGGCCAGACTAGTACCCAGAAACAGTCTACTCCAAGACAAACCTAAAGGAACTAACAACAGAACACCACTGGTTGTCACCTATAGCTCCCAGCTCAAACCCATCCAACGTATCATCAGTGAGCTACAACCCATCCTGGAAAATGATACCTCTCTCTCAAAAGCCCTGGGTGGAAGACCTTTCCTTGCCTACAGACAGCCCCCCAACCTTAAACGACTTCTCACTCACAACCATGAATCGGCCAGCAGAGTCACCAGCACAGGTACCAGGCCCTGCAACAGACCCAGATGCCAGCTCTGCCCCTATATCTACCCAGGGAATACAATTACAGGACCCAATGGCATCAACTATACTGTCTCTGGCTCTTACAGCTGCTCATCCTCCAATCTGATATATGCCCTCATGTGCCAACAATGTCCTTCTGCTCTGTACATTGGACAAACCAGCCAACCTCTACGCAAAAGAATAAATGGACACAAATCTGACATTAGAAATGGAAACGTCCAGAAACCAGTGGGAGAACACTTCAATCTACCAGGACATTCCATCAAGGACTTAAAGGTCGCTGTAGTTCAACAGAAACCTTTCAAAAACAAAATCCAACGGGAAGCTGCTGAACTGGAATTCATATGCAAATTTGACTCTGTCAAGCTGGGACTGAATAGGGACTATGAATGGTTATCACATTACCACAGGTAACAGATTTCCTTTACAGAGGTGGGGTCTGGGGGAGCTCAGTGGCACCTGGCGTGGGCTTTCGGGAACCACAGATCTCTTTGTCAGATGCATCTGGCAGGGAGAGCTGTGGTTATCGAAGGTTCATACTGCATTGGATGGTCTAGCTGTTTGGCTGCTACAAACTAACAGGGCAAACTCCTTTGAAGCCAACTGATACACACACTAAAAGGAGATGTTTACATATACTAGCAAAGGAATGTTTTGATTGCACCCTCCCCCTTCCTCCCCCTAATTGCCTCTTCTCTCTCCTCCTCTTCTGTATTTGACCAGTCTCTGTATCAGGCATCTGACGAAGAGAACTTCATTCTCGAAAGCTTATGCTACAATAAAATTGGTTAGTCTTAAAGGTGCTACTGGACTCTTTTTGATTTAGGTGTCCAAGTGGTGATGATAACTAGCTAGCAGCAACTTAGATTAGTCTTGTCAGCAAATGAGAGGCCTTTACTGGAAGCAGTGTGCTTATCACTTTATCTCTCCCTTTCCTTCCCCTGACTCAAAGCCACTTCTTTCCTCATGCCTATATAAATAGGAAAACATGTGGGCAGGCTCATGACAAGCAGCAGCAGCCACCACAGGAGAACCTGACCCTCTTCCTAGAACTACATTTGCTGGGCACACACATACCTTACTTAATGGTTGGTCTTCCCAGGCTCTATATCCAGTTTATCAGTTACATGACATACTATTGTCTATCCTATGCTACTTTTTGTATGCGCACAGAACAGTTTTTGAATGGCATGCGCATGGGGTTTTTTGATGAAAAAAAATAAACAAATATGAATTTAATCCTTTCCCAGTCACTTCTTTCATTTCATGTTACAAGTCACCTTGATCATAACTATGAATGCTGTTTATGAAAGCATCCTTAATAACTTTCCAGTTATTCCATTAGATCTGAGTCTGGAAAGAAAAGCACTGCCAGTCCTTGAGAATCAGCTGTGGAAAAAATACTTCCCTCCCTGTATTCTTGCTTATTCTTCTAAAATACTAGCAATCATCACCACCATAACACTAAAATATTGTTTACTGCTCCCCATACTGTGGGAAGAAAATTGTCTGTGGTTCTGAAATGACAGTCTTCCTAATGCCCAGACTCTAGCTGTCTTCTACTGTCCTAACCGTGGGAAACAAGAATCGTAATGGGGGGGAAAAAGCATCTGGAATAACTAACAGAGCAACTTTACAACTACAGGTATAACTGAATCATAATTGCTATGAACATAGCAACACTTGCAGAGGTAGGATCTTCAGTGCTCTTCAGAAAGTTTGCTCTGAACACAAAAACATCCTTAAAAAGATGTCCAGTAATACGAAGAGAACAGAAAATCCAAGATATTCACTTAAAGAAGAAGGTGCAGAGCAGTTGATTCTCTCCCCGTGTGCTCTTCAATGGAGCCTGCAAAGAAATCAGCAGTCCCCTCGATCAAGCTCTAGGCCTTCTTTCAACTGCTGCAGGCCAGACTGACTGAAGAAGTAGGGCTCTTTAAGGCTGCCGTTCCCCCAGTGGGGGTGGGGATTCCCTGCTTCCAGTCTCCTTCCTGCACTGCCACTCACTTGGTTGGTGAGGCAAAAGGCATGGGAACCAGGGTGCACTCCCAGTGCAGTGCAACAACATCACTCCCAGGAATGACGTCATTGTGCAGGCTCTGGGAATACTCCCAGGATTCGTGCCAGGCTGATACAGCTCATTTTGGGGCCCAAATTGGCCCAGTGTGAAGCCTTGGAGCACTTCTGGGGCTTGAATGATGATGTCACTCCTGGAAGTGATGTCATTGCCCTAGGATTGGAGTGTTTGCATGCTTTGTGAGCACGAGAGAAGAAGATACACATAAGTGCTGGGTCCCTCCTGCTATCTTTCCCTAAGATACTACTAAATAATCTCACAGATATTGCACTCTTCTTCTATGCCCAGTTCTAAATCATCAATACTGAAATTGTATCAGATTACTTTCCCAAAAACTATCTCTTTTGTGTAACTTCTGTTGGTTTGCAGGATCTCCTTTTCAAAAATATGCTTGTCTAGTCTCCTCCTCCTCTCTTGGGGACTACATATGTCTATGTGATGTTTAACCATCCCCTGCAACTTGTGAGTATAGCAGAACAGTTTTGTATGGATAAAAACCTTACCAACAAGAAATGTATGCTTTCTATTAGAAAGAGCAGAAGAAGGGCCTTGAAAAGAGTCATTGAAATGAAAAGTAAGTATGTTGAGAGAATCTAGGTCACAGCTTTTCTCAATTTTTGTAATTTAATGCAGCCTAGAATAATTGCAGCACACATTCTTTTGAAATCAAGTTTTATAATATTCCTGTTGCTCAATGTCTATTTTCAGATGTTCTTGATACTATACTTGGTTCTGTTTTCCAAACAATTATACTGTAAAAATGCTTGAAGAGCAAATTGAAACCAAGTTTATCTAAATCTTGAAATGAAATCTTGCCATTCAGGCTAGCCAATTAGCTAGTAGATTCTCTGGGCAAAATTCATTTTACTGTAGAAGGGAATGTGTTGCACTAAAGATCCTCTTGATTAGAGAACAAGCTTCCTGTTGATCCTAAAAGTTGCCTTGTTTCTGTTTTGCCCATTAAGATAACATGCTTATGTCACTATTGATGAGTTGTGTCTGTTAGAGGCTTGTACTTACCAGAATTCACTCTTGTGGTAAATCATTGGGAGTTTCACTTTTAGCCAGTGCCGACTTGTGTAGCAGTTCGCAGGATGACTGCAGCTGCCACTCCACAGCAGGTTATTCTGAAGCAGTGACAGAAGTGCCATGGTTGCTCTCACAGCACTTAGCATGCACATAAGTGTTGAGCATGCCATCTGAACACATTGTGCACATACTTGCAATATTGATCCAAAATTTCAACTGCTTGGAATTTGGGTGGAAATAGGAGGTGTTGATGAAAGAATGTTTAAGATTAGCCCTGTGACATTTGCATGGTTAATCAGCAAAAATTGCTATCAATTTTCTTTCTTTAAATGACTCATACATAAATGACTTGATGACTCCTTAACAAGAACTAGATTTAAAGTTTGCCCACTGCCTTCTTTAATCCTGACATGTCAGGAAATGATACATCAACTATCCTATCAGCTGAAGGAAATTTATATCCTTAGGAGTATCAAAAAGAAAGAACATAGAGCATATATCACTATAGGAAGAAACAGTAATCTTTCCCATTATATTAAATTAAAAAATTGTTTTTCTTGCTCTTTGGAATGCTTGAGAAAAGCTTGACAGTTGTAAAACTAAACATAGACTTCATTAAGACATAACATGGAACCATGTTTTAATTAAACTAAGCATAGTTGATGTGAGCATCCAAATGGCCACTCCCAGATCTGAAGTTGGTTTATTAACCACAGTTATTGTTAACTAAGGTTTGTGATGTATGAATGTGCACTTCCCGACTTAATCCTAGCTTGCTGTCCACCAGCACCAGCACTCATATGCTCACACTGGCTAAAAAACTGCCTACCAAAGGAATAGAAAACACCAGCTCCCAGACTAACCTGGAGGCCCGGGTTGCAAGGCTGTGCAGGAGAGGAAGGTGGGGATGGCAGCCACCATGTTGCAAGAGGGGTGGGAGAAGCACTGGGGCCTGGGGAAGTGCTCCCACGTAATCTGTGGCAGGCCCCTAGTCAGGGAGGCTGGCCCCCTCCCCTCGGCACTTGGCTTTTAAAATAAATCATGGTTTTGCCTCATATCTTAACTGATCTACTAGTAATTTTCACTGAATGTTTATGCCTGAAGCCAGATCTTTTCTGAACATGCTAACTCTCACAAATAAAAAAAGATCAGATCTAGTCATCATGTAATTAAAAATTATGATTCATTTAACAGTTGTTCAATACTCAGCTACATCAATACTAAGCAGAAGGTAGAAAATTTTCCTCCAAAGATCTCCAAATACCTTGTACACTTATCTGCTATTTAACCCTAACCTTGATCAAATGTTTTTTAAAAGTCAGTAAAAGAGCATGTTCTAAGGTCAATATTAAGTACTTCAACCTACTGGCTTATGATTTTGTCATTAAAATAGCCTTATTTTAATAACAGACACTTAAAAAAAAAACTCCATTAATTTTGTTGAAAAATTCACTCATTAAAAAAAAAGTTGCTTCAGGGCCCCTCCAGGATTAGGGGCCCTGAAGCTTAAGTTTCATCAGTTTCATAGTAGTTCACCCTGTGAACCCCTGTTCACAGGGTAATCTTGGGTGGGTGACTATTTCTGAGCCTAATCGACCTCACAGGGTTTCTGCTAAGGAAAAAGTAAGAACCACATTTGTCCTGCCTTGAGCTTCTTGGAAGGTAGACAGGCTCCTGATATCGAATAAATATTAAAATGCACTGAAAGGGCCTAAAATAAGGAACAGGCATCACTCTGTAACCAGACAGCTTGTTCCAGGCTACAGTCAAGTGCAGCAGAAACACCAGTCTGCAAGAGACTTTATTTTCCCCTAATTCTTCATATAACTTTTGGATAAACAAAGGACCAATATTTTAAGCTAAAGAAAAATGTGATTTTGTTTAACAGATGCCCATTTTAAACAATGGCTGAGCTTATTCCAACTCTAATAAACAAAAAGATTTTAGTCACAAACAAGGCTGAAAAGATCCATCTTATTGCATTTAATTTTTGTCATTTCATATTCACCAACAGAAGTCTTACTTGCAGGCTTTCCCAAGCAGAAATGGAACAGAATTTTGGTTTCTGTAAATGTTTTGTGTTTTGGCTTCAGTAAAGTTGAAGCTGTTTGCTTCACTTATGTTTTATGTTCTCAACCAGTGACCAAATAGGCTAAGATGCCTTTGCTATGAATCTCAAATAATTTTTGAATAAGCTATTGGGGATGAGTTTGTTTAACAAGGTCTCCTGAAACTGATGAGACTTCAGGTTCATTAACTTGTTACAGAATTGCTATTTAAATAGGCTCATAGTCATAACTTAGTTTCAGGTAGGTAGCCATGTCCATCTGCAGTAGAAAAGCAAGATTCAGATCCAATAGCATTTTAAAGACCAACTAGATTTCCAGAGTATGAATTTTCGAGAGTCAGCTCATACCCTGAAAATCTATATAGGCAGAAATGTTATGGTAACTGCAGGGGTACAGCACAGGGTGGGGGAGGCGGTGCTTGAGACTCATTGGGTGGGGCCATATAATGTAATGGGTGAGACCTGATAATGTCACATTGAATAGCCTTATTCCAGGCACAACTGGGTATGTACCACATGATATGAGTATAGTAGGCACTATCATATAGCTTTGAAGAAATGAGTTATCAAGTAGCCTATTTATTTTAAATAATGGAAATTAACTATACGCTAAATGTACAATATAGTTGAGTTGAGCTGTTAGTGTCAGATTATTCTTTTCTATCTCCAATTTACATGTACAGTTGTTGTCACAACAAGCAGGCATAGATAGCAAATCTTACAAAAAATCTATCCACAATATGGTACACCATGATATCTAGGAAAAGTGATTTAGTTGGTTTAATTGATGTTCCTCTATTCTTCTCCTGAGAGATGCTGCTGTACATAAGTTGTGTGGGGGACAATATTCAAAATTATGTGGGAAAGCTGTGTCAGGAAGATGGCAATTAATCAGTGCTTTGAGTATGAGAGACTTGCAAGTTATACTTGTCTTAAAATCACTTCTGTAGTGAACGGTGGTAGGGCTTGACACTACCTGGATATTATGATGACCCCTTCTGTACTGAAGTATTTAGTGATGACTCCAGAATTTAAACCTGCCTTAGCAGGTTCTGGGGAGGTGATGCCAGGACCTTGGCAGAAAGTAAGGTGCTAAGGCGAGGTGACTTATAATAATGATTCAAAGCACTGAATGAAATGGGGAATTCAGCCCTCAAACAGTATACATCTCATTACAAATTTCTGTCTAATGTTCTCACTTTCCACAATGGTCCACCATTAAAAAGAAAAAAAATCATACAAGAATCAAAGGGTTCCAGGGAGAAAAAGGAATGAGAAATAGCAGATGAGAATAAATTTGGCAGGAGTTAACTGACCCAGTTTTACCTACCAAACACTCTGTATAAAACCTGCTTGTACTTTTCCCTTAAAGTTCTACAAGAAAAAAAGCTTGAGACTTTCTTTTTACAATAACCTTGGAATTTGAAGGGGGCTGTGGTATATTACTGAAGAGGCATTGCCCCATATGATCTCTGTAGCTATGAGGTTGTACACAAGGCACTTACGTATGTCAATCATAATGTGCAATAATCACACACACATGGTGTTCCATTTTGTACCATAGACAGGCAGTATCCATGTGCACCAAACACTCATATATGCATGATCTCCCTATTAACTTAAACACACTGAGAGAGCAAACTGACAGAGTGAAAGGAATGCATATGAAGGATGGCTTGCATGAAGTGAATGGGGAATACCATATACATCCTAGAGCTCCTGTGTCAACAAAGCATCTCTAGATTCCATTGAATTTCTAACAATATTAGAAATAAAATCTTACTCTGTCATTAAGTGAACATGTGAAGCTGCCTTATACTGAGTCAGGCTATTAATCTATCAAGGTCAATGTTGTCAACTCTGACTGGCAATGGCTCTCCAGGTTCTCAGAGGTTTTTCATATCTCCTACTGAAGGAGCCCTCAGCATGGTGCCTATGGGCACAGTTATGCCTGCCAACACCTTTTCTGGTGTGCAATAAGTGGTTTTAGAAAGTGGGTGGGATCAGGTGGGGCTTTTGCAAAACATGGATTCTGATTGGCCACCAGAGTATTGATCAGCTATGCAAATTTTTGAAAACATTGCTTTGGCAGGAACTGCTTTCACAGCACATGGATCCTCACTGTGTGACTAAAGGTAATCTGTAGCAGCCATTTTGTGTGTTACCCTATGAGGAGGTCTTCTTGCAAGTTGGGGGAATTAGTGTGCAAGGAGAGGCTGTGAGAGGCGGGTAACTTCAGGATCTCCATCTATGTATACCAGGATTCTCCCAGCTAGAGAACTGTTTCAATGTCCAGAGAGAGGTTTCAATCAAAAAGGGGATTTTCATTGAAGATAATAAAGATCAACAATGCACAAAACACGCACAGCACACACTCAGAGCTAAATAGAAAGCAGTGGTGAAAATTGGATAGTGTTTGAGAGATTGGGTGATAGTTATGATCCAGAAGAGGGCATCCAGGAGAGAGAGCATTGAGCAACCAGCACGTCAATGTAGAAGAGCTCAAATGGAGGTTCGGGGGTGAATGCTGGATCCAAAAATATGCACCCAGCTACGGCGGAGGGATCGTCGTTATACTGTGGAATCTGCCCAGGGGCAAGATTGCATCTTCTGCCCCAAAACAAAGACTTAATGTTGTTCCCGGGGTGGGACAAAAGACTGGGAAGATGTCTCCAAGGCAAAACAATTGGGTGATAGTTATGATCCAGAAGAGGGCATCCAGGAGAGAGAGCATTGAGCAACCAGCACGTCAATGTAGAAGAGCTCAAATGGAGGTTCGGGGGTGAATGCTGGATCCAAAAATATGCACCCAGCTATGGCGGAGGGATCGTCGTTATACTGTGGAATCTGCCCAGGGGCAAGATTGCATCTTCTGCCCCAAAACAAAGACTTAATGTTGTTCCCGGGGTGGGACAAAAGACTGGGAAGATGTCTCCAAGGCAAAACAATGAACTGGTGAACGGAGTGAGACAATAAACTGGGAAGTTTGATAAGGTCTCCCCAGGTGGAACTAAAGTTATCAGTGATGATTGATGACCAGCAAAGTATGGGTGGATTAGGCTATCAGAGCCCTGAGTCACCTGAGAATAGGAGAGTGGATCGGGGAAGACTGATAGGGTGTATGGCGGTGATCAGGGCTTTTTTTCAGGGGGAACGTGGGGGAACGGAGTTCCGGAACCTCTTGAAAATGGTCACATGGCTGGTGGCCCTGCCCTGCCCCCTGATCTCCAGACAAAGCGGCACGGAGGGCAATCTAAACTCCCCTCTGTCTGGAGTTTAGAGATCAGGGTGGGGCCACCGGCCATGTGACCATTTTCTCCGAGGGCAACCCACTGAATTCCACCACCTCTTTTCCCAGAAAAAAGCCCTGGCAGTGATTAATTCAGGAACTCTGGGAGGACCCTTTATTTTAGGATCTATGTACAACTCCAGGGTGTGGGGACTGAGAGCTGGCTTTGCTTGACATCTCACATGCTAGCACATTCCATCTCTTGGCTGGGATCTGGCTTCCATATTTCTGCTTGCTTTGGCAGCATTTTGTGTTGAAAACACATTCAGAGAAGGGGCTTATGGTATAGCCATATGTTGCAAACCCTCATCTAACTCAGGCTTGGGCTGACCTTCCTCTACCCCAAGGTAAAACTTCTCCTCACCAAGTACACAAAGCTGAATACTGGGCTGGGAAGCCTTTAGTAGTGTGGTTGAGGTTTAGCTCCAACCTTCTTTCTTGTCCCACCCTTCAGGACCATATAAGTGGAATGGTTACCCAGCCAAGTGTAAGTAGGGGAAAGATCAGGGGTTTGCGCTTCTCTTAGAAAGGAACTGACACAGGAGGCTTATGGAGATTCAAAATGAAACAGAAGGTTTATTTACAAGTAGGTAAAATAAGAAGGCATGTAGGCAGGTGTTTAAAACTGAAGTAATTTAGATGTTTTTGGACTGAACACTTCACTGGTGTGAGGCACAAAACACTTGGTATGGTTCTTAAGTTGCTGGCTTATATGAGAGATGTTGGTGTTATCAGACTTCACATTGTTAAAGGGAGTTCTTTTTGAGGTTGGCACTCCCTCACAAGTTATGTGCTCACTTTTAACACCCAGACTGCATGACTTCCCCTCTTGTGCAGACCTCAGGGTACTCCACTGAGTAAAAACCCTTTTAAGATACTGGGCAAGAGTTATAGTTATGCCCCAGCTATAACCCTGTTCCTGGTGCTGAAGGGGAGACTCCCTTCTACCCACTTCCTTGGCCCACTACACTTCCCAGATCTCTTGTACCTGTGCAGCAATTAGTGCTGTCTGTCCCACTCTAGTCCAAGGATTAAAAGTGCTTCAAGAATGTTATGATTTCTCTTGTAAAGGTACACCTTCACTTTACTTCCTCACACAGAGGACTCTCTGGATGACCCTCACTGATCAGAACCCAGGCTCCAACTCTTCTAACTCTTCAGTTTTCTCCAACTGTCAACCCCTCCCTATGGTAGCACCAACTGTCACCTCAACATTCCATCACCAACTGCCATTTCAGGCTAGTCACAAAGGAGGAGGGACACATGTCAATCATCCTCCCCTCATTACTTCCCAGCAATCCCAGCATTTGAAGCTGAGTCCATCACATCATATTCATAAGTAGACATGGGCACAAATGGGAAAAAACCCTGAACAGGCTGTTCAGTGTTCGTTCCCGACGATGAACACGAACAGCTGACTGGAACCGAACATGTCCTGTTAACGAATGTGTTTGGTGTCTGGTGTTCGTCGGCACGAGAGTGCCCCCTTAGCACTTAGAGAGCCCATATTCACAGGGAATGTGCAGGGAATGTGCAGCAGGCTCTTCTCCAGCCATCACCCAAGTTTGGTCAGGATTGCGGTATGAATCTTGGAGTTATACATTCCCAAATTCGACACCCCCAGGAAACACCCATTCAGTACAAATGGAGCCAGCCTCCCTCTTCAGTTCACTTTGGCCTCATGCGGTGGACCTGAAGGTGGGCCGCCTTCCCTCTCATGGGCAGGGGGTCGGGCCACTGGCCGGTAGCACCCCCCATGTGCCCGCCTGCCAGACCTCCCCGAGGCTACTTTCTGCCAATGCAGTATGCCTGCAGCCACAGCATAACCAAATGACCCATCAACAGTCTGCAAAGAAAACCCTTCAGCAAGACATGATATTGTGTGCAGAGGCCTTGCACACACAAACACACACCCTGGTGGGTCAGAGACACCAACACACATCCACCAGATGGGGACATTATGGCATTGGAGCCAATGCTCTTGTCCACGCCGCATGTGGTGCAGAGGCTGTCACCGCACAAACACACTGGCAGATGTTTAGGTGCATGGGATATATAGGTTTCTCAACAGACAGGTGCATAGTTGTATGGGATTGGCGTATAGGATAGAGGGATGCATGGATACATGGAATACCTGTATTGGAGAGACTGATACCGTGTTCAGGGATATTGGGGAGACAGGTGGATTGCATTACTGTCTGTGTTATCCCATCATTGGAAAGTTGGAAGGAAAGAACCAAGGGTGGGAGGTTGGGCCCACCCATAACGTGTAGAAGCGGAACCTCACATGCTGGCCATCGAGGCAGTGGAGGATGCCCTCCCATGGGGGAGGCATCATTTCCCCTAGGAAAGAGGATTGTGGGCAGACAGGTAGGTGCCCACATGTGCAGCTGTAGGCTGCCCCCCACATCACCCTGCCTTCACAGAAAGGATGGAAGTTGCTGCACAGGACCCATTCCCTCCTGCTCAGAACATACAGCAACTGCTTCCAAGCTGCCCCTCGTGACCAAAACCAGCAGCATCAGGCAGCACCCACCTTCCTGCCTTGACGGAAAGGGCTGGATATACAGGAGAGAAGAGGTTAGGAAGGGTCAGAGTGGTTCCGGACAGGGAGAGGTTGAAAGAGGGACCAGCAGCCCCTTGAGCTGGTGATAGAGCAATCCACACCAGTCTGAGACACCTTTCCTGTGCTGGCAGGAGGACAGGCACTTCAAATGACTGGCGTAGGCTCTCATCAGCATCACCAACCTTCCTGCCTACGTGGAAAGGATGGGATGGACAGGACAGGACAGGACAGGACAGGAGAGGTGATTGGGAGGGGTCAGAGCGGTTCCAGAGAGGGGGGGTCAAAAGAGGGAACGTGGGAGTTGACATGGAGAAAAGGACAAAGGCTTCCTGGAGGCATTGCGCAGCATGACCAGGACAGACAACCCCAACATCCACCCTGAAGGATTGCGCAGACTTATGCTGGAGAGGTTAGTCCACCCCTCCTGTGTCGGAATGGAGGCTGTCACCAGCATCACTCACCTTCCTGCCTTTGCGGAAAGGAAGTGAGTTGTGGGACCAATTCCCCCCATGCACAGGGGCAACAGCAGGTGCCCATGGATGGGGGCACACCTTACCTTTCTGCAAAACCATATCTGCAAAAGCTTTTGAGCTGCTCCTCATGCCAAGAAGCAGCGACAGCAGTATGGCACCCACCTTCCCACCTTCACGGAAAGGGTGGGAGTCACCCATTCCCCCCCATGCCCAGAGGGGTCAGCAGGAGCCCATAGATAGGGGCCCCCTTGCTGTGTTGCCCTACCACCACCACCACTAGCAGCAGAACTGCATAGCAGCGGCAGCTGGCATCACCCACCTTCCTGCCTTCACGGAAAGGATGGGGTGGGCAGGAGAGCAGAGGTCATTGGGAGGGGTTGGAGCAGTTCCAGAGAGGGAGAGGTCAAAAGAGGGAACATCCAGGACCTTGCTGGGGAGAGGACAGCAGGTTGCTGCTGGCTGCATCATGGTGCAGGAGTGGGAATACCCCTTTGTTGGAGAGCCATGAGCCAAGAAAGCCACTGAGTTGCGGGCTGGCAGCAGCAGCAGACATGTCCCACCTTCCTGCCTTCATGGAAAGGATGGGAGTTGTGGCGCGGGACCCATTCCCCCTGCTCAGAAGGGACAGCAACTGCTTCTGAGCTGCCCCTCATGGCCAAAACCAGCAGCACCAGGCAGCACCCACCTTTCTGCCTTGATGGAAAGGGCTGGATGTGCAGGACAGGAGAGGTTGGGAAGGGTCAGAGTGGTTCCAGACAGGGAGTGGTTGAAAGAGGGACCAGCAGCCCCAAGAACTGAGTGGTGATAGAGCAGTCCATGCCACTCAGAGACACCTTTCCTGCGTAGGCAGGAAAGGAACTTCAAATAAGTGGTGTA
Organism: Eublepharis macularius; assembly: GCF_028583425.1. Lineage (NCBI taxonomy): Eukaryota > Metazoa > Chordata > Lepidosauria > Squamata > Eublepharidae > Eublepharis > Eublepharis macularius. The sequence goes on along the minus strand of NC_072794.1, from coordinate 82,976,075 downwards.
GGGCGGCTCCCACCGGCATCACCCACCATCCTGCCTATGCAGAAAGGATGGGATGGTCACAGGACTAGAGGAGAGGTGGATGGGAAGGGTCGGGGTTGTTCCAGAGAGGGCGAGGTTCAAAGAGGGACCTTGAGCTCAACAAGGAAAGGATGACCTTAATGGACGCATTGCGCAGCAGGTCCGGGAGGACCACAACATCCACCATGTTGTATTGCACAGACTTCTGCTGGAGAGGCTTGTCCGCCCCTCCTGTGTCGCTGTGGAGGCTGTCGCCAGCATCACCCACCTTCCTTCCTTCGCGGAAAGGACGTGACTGGTCATGGCAGTACCCATTCCCCCCTGCCCAGAGGGACAGCCGCTGCTTTTGACAGGGGCCACCCCAATGTACAATTTTATGTGCAACAGCAGCAGAGCTGTCCCTCATGGCCAAAAGCGGGAGCAGCGAACCTCACCCACCTTCCTGCCTTTGCGGAAAGGATGGGATGGAGATGGGCAGGACAGGAGAGGTTGTTGGGGAGGGTCGAAGTGGTTCCAGAGAGAGTCATTTTCATTGAGGGAGGGGGAGCTTGATGGGGAGAGGACGACGAGGAGGACCCCAACATCCCATGTCGGATTGCGCAGACTGCTGCGGCATAGGCTTGTCTGCCCCTCCTGTGTTGCAGTGGAGGCTGTCGCTGGCAGCACCCATCTTCCTGCCTTCGCAGAAAGGGTGGGAGGGACCCATCCCCCCCATGCCCAGAGGGGTCAGCAGGACCCCCATGGACTGTCAGGCTATGGCATCCCAGATATCCAGAGTCTGCCCTCCTCCCTTCTGCAAGAAGCCAAGGTCTCTTGATTTCAAAAGGTTTATTAGAAAGACAGCATTCAAGCACAGGGGTCCACACTCCAGAACCAAGATAGTCCTGGCTGAACACAAGCTTTGTTAGGAATGAGGTACAAAGTGAAAGTTGCTACACATCAGACTCTCCGTTCCCAGCCTCCCCCCAGAGTTCACATTGCTGAGCGCTCCTCTGTGGGAAAGTGGCCTCCTCAAGGCCGATTCTGAAGAAAGCAGATAAGACACATCCTCTCCCATGGAAAGTGCGGTCCTGGCACTGCTGAGACCTGGAGGGAGAGAAAGACTAACAACTATACAGTTTAACATGGAGGAACTTAGGTCAGGTTCATAACTCAGTAACTTTAGAACAAAGACATAATTCTTTAGAACATAACTTTCAGTAACTTTGGTCAGGTTAAGAACTCGGAATATGACAGATCCTGACAGACAACAAACATGTGGGAACAGTTCATGTTCATCCATGTTCGTTGTTCATGGATAGCACTGAATGATGAACAGGGTGTTCGGGTTTTTTTTTCCATTCATGCCCATGTCTGATTATAACTAGATTTACACGTAGTAAGTTGTATTTACAAGTGGAGACTGAACTATGGCACCAAGTCAAAACCATAACATGTGAGATTTTAGGTAGATGAACTGAAATTATATTCTGTTTTTGGTTCTCTGTTCTGAAACATTCACATGGGTATCTAAGCTATCATTTTAGATCTCAGATCCCATGGTTATAACTTTTTTTTTTTAATTATTAACTACATTAACTAACAATACAAAGGAAAGGAAGGGGAACAAGGGAAGGGAAGGGGAAAAAAACCTTAACAACAACATATAACATCTACACTACACAGAATGCTTTCCCTTCATACTGCCATTATTAAAAAAAAAAAAACTATAGCTTTGTATAATATTGATGGAGTGGTTGACCTTACAAAATGCAGATTACAATTCAAATTCAAATTAAGTTTTCCTCCCCCTCCTGGGTCCCGGACGCAGTTCTCTCTGAGCAACTGCAGCCGCAGTACTCGTTTCCTCCCCCCCCCCTCAGACTTCTCGTTTTCTTCTTGCTTGGTGTCTCGCTGAAATTCCGGATTTTTATCCTCAAAACCCCTTAGTTGATCTTCTGATAATATCTTGTAAGCTTGATCTTTGTAACTAAACCAGATACCTTCAGGAAATAGCCATTTATACTTTATTCCACGTTCCCTCAGAAGAGCTGCGAGCTTTTTATACTTAAAACGTCTTTTCCGAACTAAAAATGGGATGTCTTTCAGTATCTTGACCTTGTTACCCCAAAAGTCCAAATCCGCATTGTATGAGTTATATAGGATAGTGTCTCGGATCCGTTTAGATGAAAAGTCGATGATGATCTCGCGAGGCAGCTGACGCTTCGTTGCATATTTTGAAGAAGCCCTACGGACCTCCAAAATGGCGCTTTTAACCTCTTCTTTAGTTTCCTTTGCGGGTGCCGCCAATAGTTCCGAGACCAGACCCCATACATCCTCATTTTCCTCCTCTTTCACGTTCTGGAGGCGCAAAATTGTTTGTGTTCGTTCCACTTGTAGCCCGATCAGCTGGTTCTCCACCAGCTTTAACTCTTTATTCGTAGCCTTCACGAGTGATGCACTTTCCCGAGCAGATTTCTCTGCCCCCCCCCGCTGCTTCCTTAATGGTTTTCACTTCGCTCTCAATTAAGCCCACCCTTTGATCTGTTTCGTTCAGCTTGTCAACAAAGGGTTTTATGGCTTCGATAACCGACCTCCGCACCAATTCTTCGAGCGACTCTCCCTTCCCCTGCAGGGCAGCCGAAATTGACTTGCCCAGAGCGGAACTCTGTTTTTTCGCTGCCATTTTAGGGGGGGGGGACCGCCAGCCAAATTCTGAGACTCAGCGAGGGGTAAGAACTAGCCTTCTTAGCTTCAGATCCCACCACTCCTTCACGTGCGCTTGTAATAACAGAAGGGATTCGCTTACTTACAGGCTTCCGCCTAGTTCTGCTCTTTGCCGTTTTCCATGGCCCGGCAGCACTCGAGACGCCGCGCACGTCTGCCGGCCTCCATAGGGACAAACGGGCAATTTACCCCCCGCATAGATTCCGAGGGGCTCTTCCCGCAGCATCCCGGACCCTGCCTCCCTCACTGGGAGTCCTGGGGGCTAATCTTCACAGATCAGCCGCCCGGTCAGAGTGCTTGGGCGCTTCCTCCCGGACCTGCGGAGAGGAGCGTCCGACATGGCCGAGAAAACGAAACCAAATCCCCATGGTTATAACTTATAGACATACTTGCATTCATTAGTCATTCCATTGACAAGAAAACATAGATAGGGGCTGAAGATGGCATAAAAGTCAATGTCTTGTTATGCTAATATAGATTAAGATCATATGCCAATAATCAATACTGAACAATACTAGGCCTAGCTTCTATACTCTAGATGAACTTTTAAACTTTACATGAACTTTCAGTGTATTTTTTCTATGTATAAGGTAATTCAACAGGTGTGCTTTCATCCTTTGACAATTAATTAAAATAGTGGACTCTACCGAGATTGATGTTCCTCTATCAGAGATTCAACCAATGGTGATCGTCCAACTTAACTTTTCCTGACACTTGTTAGAGATTTGTAGTTTTGTTGTGAAGTTTAGATTATGACATAATTTTTTAACTAATTGGAAGGCTGTACTATGAAATTATGAATATTCAGTGAAGTGTCAAACCAATCAATATTTGTTTGTGCTATCATGTGAATAGACCCTAAATATTTGCATATGATTAGGTATATCATTGCAAACACAGAAAGAATAAGCAGGGTACTGATGGAAGAAATCTCTTGAGAGAATCTAGGTGAGAAACTATTTCTACCTATGTATTTCATAGAAACTTTGAGCAATGTAAACTTAGGATTTATTGAGAAATGTTAGTGAACTTATTTCTTATTGCCTTTCTATGTTCTGTTGTTATAGGATTCATATTAATAGCCATTTATATTTTGATTGCTTGCTTCATTAAAAAACTAGGGTATATTTTCAATAAAGTGAAATAAACTCTAGATTGGTGTCTGTGTGTTTGATGAGGAGTTGCAAAGCAATATTGAACCCTATATAAATAAATGTACTGATAAACAGCTGGTTCAAAGAACTTATCTGTTTGACAGGTCTAAAGACTAACTGCTTTCGGCTTCCCCGGAGAGAGATCCATCTTTCTCCTGGCAAGTTGAAACTTGGTTTTAGACACGGGAACTGACTCGTTACAGTCTGATACAGTGTAGTCAGTTTCAGGTGGATAGCCATGTTGGTCTATAATAGAAGACTAAGATTTGGGTCCAGTAGCACCTTAAAAGACCAACCAGGTTTCCAGGGTCTGAGCTTTCTAGAGTCAAAGTTTCCTTCATAGCCAGTTCTTCTTAGCAAAAGCAGCTTCATAATACATTCTTTTTACAACAGAAAAACTAAGACTATAAAATTTGGTTTCAAAATTTACATAGATTTAGAGGAATAATTTGCCATGCCTGTAGGCTAGCTGTTTTTGAGAAGCACATCTGCCTCTGATACCAAGGGTGGAACTATATATTTACAAGTCTACATTGGCCACAATATCATCATAAATGTCGGGATAGGAAACATTTGCAGGGGAGGACACAGGAGGACACGGGATGGTGATGATGCTTGATCCTTCCACTAGATACTGATTCTAGACATTGCAACCAGACCCCCACTGGGCCTTGCCCTTTCAGGGTTATTTGTGTCTGAACCTGGCTGAGGACAAATGAGTAGAAAACAGCAGTGGAGGAGAGCATGCAAGGCAGAAGTGCCAGATGGAAGAAATGTTAATCAGCCCACTTGTTCTTTGCAAATGTCCTCCTTGTCCTTTCTCAAATATGGCTTTGTGAAGTACTTCTTTTCTATATACTAGGTAGCAGATTAGGTAGCAGATTCAAAATTAGTTATTTTGAGTTCTGGAAATAGTATGGTTCTTAGGCTGTAACCTGTAAACCATGTAATATAGTTGTTAAAAAAACGGTACAGCTGCCAGAAGGCACTTGCATGTTGTTGTTGTTATTATAAAGCTATTTAAATTTTTGAACCTTGTGGCTGTGAATATCCTTGGAGGCAGCAGAGTTAGTGGCCAGCCAGCAAGACCAACTGAGCTGATCAGATGAGCCTTGTCAATTATCAAGCTGACCAATCTGTAACTCGTATTAAAAAGGCACCCACCTAGTTTCCTTTCGTTTCCATACTACTTATCAACATATTAAATATTTGTTAATATAAAATCTATCCTTGTTTTAATTTCAACCTCTTCCCAATCTGGTTGATCTTGCATGCACTCAAAGTAAAGAAACTTTGTTAGGGATTTTGTTTGGAAGCTATGGACAGTATGAAAACCGAATGCAGCTTCAGTGGTTTGGGAAGAGAATAAAAGGTTCAAGGCATTGCATAGATGGACAGACATGTGTTATTTAGCTTACATGTAACATTTGGGGATCGGGATCATTAGAACATAATCTTTAATTATTCAACTATTAATGGATTTACTACCCAGAAGTAAAACATGTTAATGTTTTTAAAAGATATAAACATTCACACTGACACACAACAGCCTAGCCGTATGATAATCCAATTGAACATACAAAGCTGTCTTATGGCATGTCAGATCATTGTTCCCTCCAGCCCAGTTCTCTAACTTGCAGTAGATCTCCATGATCTAACTAAAAAATTTGAAATGCCAGGGATTGAACCGCAAACCTTGTATATATATAGCCTATGCTTTACCACTAAGCCATAGACCCTTAACGAAGGTTACAGGAGTCAGTCCACAAAGAACTAGCTAAATAAAAACGTTTGGTATATTGATCTCTCTCTCTGAAGAGATTATCATACCACAGTCATGACTAACAAGGTCCAACTTCCTGATCAGGATAACATCTTTTGAAAGGGGATATGGGAAGCATGGTGTTTTTCATGGATTCAGAAAGTTGCAGAGAAGTATTCCAGGCAATACCTAATTGCACAGAAGCAACTAACACTAATAAACGTATAGAATAATTCCTATCAGAGGCCCGTCATACCTGCCTGCCTTGGCCAAGACATTGGTAACAACCTCGCTACAATAAGGAAAACTTCTACAGATATGTGAGAAGCAAACGCAAGGTAAAAGAGGCAATTGGACCGCTGTTGGGAGTAGATGGAGGAACTCTGATGCAGGACAGAGAAAAAGCAGACAGTCTTAATGACTTTTTTGCCTTTGTTTTCTCCCTGAAGAACTCAGGCACATCTAGAGATAGTAGAAAATGTGGCAGGACACCTGAGTGGCTAATTGACATTGACAGAGAGGTTGTGGAGAGGCATCTGGCTGCACTGGATGAATACAAATCCCCTGGGCCGGATGGGGTGCACCCAAGAGTGCTGAAAGAACTTTCCAGAGAACTTGCAGAACCCCTGTCCATCATCTTCAAGGCCTCCTGGAGGACTGGGGATGTGCCACAAGATTGGAGAAGAGCAAATGTTATCCCAATCTTTAAGAAAGGGAGGAAGGATGACCCGGGAAACTACAGGCCGGTCAGTCTGACTTCTGTTGCTGGGAAGATATTAGAACAGATTTTAAAGGGATCAATCTGTAAGCATCTGAAGGACCACTCAGTGATCTGGGGAAGTCAGCATGGTTTTGTTCCTAACAGATCTTGCCAAACCAACCTGATTTCCTTCTTTGATCGAGTGACCAGCTTACTGGATCGGGGGAACTCTGTTGACGTGATTTATCTGGATTTCAGTAAAGATTTTGATAAGGTCCCCCATGACATTCTGATGGGCAAACTGGAAGACTGTGGAGTAGACTATAGGACAGTTTGGTGGATAGGGAACTGGTTGGAGGACCGCACTCAAAGAGTGGTGGTCAACGGCATTTCATCAGATTGGAGGGAGGTGTCCAGTGGGGTGCCGCAGGGCTCGGTTTTGGACCCGGTACTTTTCAATATTTTTATCAATGATCTGGATGAAGGAGTGGAAGGGCTGCTCATTAAATTTGCTGATGATACCAAATTGGGAGGGGTAGCAAACACCCAAGAAGATAGAATTAAAATTCAACAAGACCTGAATACTCTGGAGAAGTGGGCAGCTGTGAATAGGATGCAATTCAACAAAGACAAGTGCACAGTATTACATCTGGGCTACAAAAATGAGAAGCACAAATACTGGATGGGGGATACACTTCTGGGCAGTAGTATATGTGAAAGGGATCTTGGGGTAAGAGTGGACTGTAAACTGAATATGAGCAGTCAGTGTGATGCGATGGCAAAAAAGGCTAATTCAATCCTGGGTTGTATCAAAGGGGCCATAGCATCGAAATCGCAGGAGGTCATATCCCCTCTCTATACTGCCTTGGTCAGGCCGCACCTGGAGTATTGTGTGCAGTTCTGGAGGCCTCACTTCAAAACGGATGTGGACAAAATCGAGAGGGTGCAGAGGAGAGCGACAAGAATGATCAGGGGTCTGGAGACTGAGCCCTACGAGGAAAGGCTGAGGGCCTTGGGAATGTTTAGTTTGGAGAAGAGGAGGTTGAGGGGGGACATGATTGCTCTCTTTAAATATTTGAAAGGCTGTCATTTGGAGGAGGGCAAAGAGCTGTTCCAGTTGGCAGCAGAAGGTAGGACGCGAAGCAATGGGCTAAAATTACGTGCACAAAGGTACTGGCTGGATATTAGGAAAAACTTTTTCACGGTCAGAGTAGTTCAAAAGTGGAATCAGCTGCCTAGGAAGGTGGTGAGCTCCCCTTCACCGGCAGTTTTCAAGAAGAGGCTGGATGAATACTTGTCAGAGATGCTTTAGGCTGATCCTGCACTGGGCAGGGGGTTGGACTAGATGGTCTGTATGGCCCCTTCCAACTCTATGATTCTATGATTCTATGAACCTGAGTTGAAACTATTTCCAATCCTGGGATGCTGAAATCTCTAAAAACATCTTCTACACCTTTAATTGAGGGATAGCAGATATCAGTTTGTATTATGGCATATGTTCACTACCCAACAAGAGTGTCAGATTTTCTAGACTGCCTTTTCTGGCCTGGTATAAAAGATGATGGACTTAGACAGCAGAACAGCAGCTGCAAACCTCTCATTGCTGACCTTAAAGTTCCCACCTATGTTTCTGCTAACATTATTTATATCCAAAGCATCCTGCAATTTAAGTCTTACTCATTTATTTTCAGTACTTGTAGGGAGATGGAAAAGGATATATTAAAAGATTAGACATTATGGAGCTAACCACAACTGGAGCTCATTTGAATGTCTCATCTCTGAGGGCTAGGAGATCAAATCTTCATGAACAGAACAGAGATGAATCATGACACCAATGGAACACAGTTTTATGTGCATGAGTAGATTAGAAATTTGGATGTAAACTAATAATTTTTAAAAATGTAAATTGCTTTGGGGGGGACACCTTCTCTTGTGCCACACCTTCAGTATGTGTATTAATCTGATTTGGAAAAAACATCAGCATATATATCCAAAAGACATCTGCATCTAACCCCTCTCCTGCTGTTTTTAAAATGTCAAAAATGAGTGAATAAATAAAAGCCATAGAGGACTTTCACATTGCCTATATAAACCATTTTGGTTGCTGATGGCAGATTTTTTTAACCATTTCAGACGCATCAATTTGTGTCCCATTTGCAATGCAGGGTTGAGACATTTTTTTCTTAAGCCATCGGCCTGCTGGCACACAGGTAAGGGGTCTGATTCACCTGGCCCCAGGGCAGTTTGGGAGGCTGATGTGCTGGATGAAGTGCACCCCCTTTCTGGGGGCTATCAGGAAGATGAAGACCACCACCCCACCCCAAGATCCATTTGTCTCACAAGGCGTGCAACTGTATCCTTGATAGGTACCACATGGACATTTTCAGGTTCCCCAGTCCTCCAGTTGAAGCCAGCTGGGTGACCTTGGGTCACTCACAGTTCTTGCAGAGCTCTCTCAGCTCCACCCACCTCACAGGGCGTTTGTTGTGGGAATAATAATAACATACTTTGTAAACCACTCTGAGTGGGTGTTAAGTCATCCTGAAGGGTGGTATATAAATCAAATGTTGCTATTATTTCTCACTTTTGCACACCGAAACAGAGGATGGGTTTACTGGGGGGGTATCCCCTCATGGCTCCTGGTTGAACATATTTGTTGGGAATTTACAAGTGTCATTCTCTTCTGTCATGAAAGGGTTAATCTGTTTGTGTTTAGCTAGGCATAATTAGTTAGCTTGAGGCCAGTTAGATGTCGAGTTACTCTTCCTGCCAGGGCAAAGGGGAGTTGCATGCTTAATGAACAAATCTAGGATTGATTATTGGCTGACCAGGTTTATTGGGGGCAATTAACATTCTTTCCTTTGTTCAGGATGCCATTGCTCCCTAGTTAGTTACACTGTTATCTCCAGCATGTAAGGATGTAGGAACTGAGTTAGCTCTTCTTTATTTTATCTCCAATGTAACTCTTATTATTTTATCCTTTATGTAGTAAACATTATTTTAGAAGCTGAACACACATGTCTCTGTGATTCTTTATCTGCTGTGGAATACTCTACTCTGCTAATCATAATCATAATCACAATATTCCTTCGGGGGTCTAAGACAGACTAGCGAGGGCGGGGGACACTTTTCTCCCTAGACAGTGCCAAATCTGGCCCATGCCTTTTGAAGGTGCTAACTGCCAACCTGGCTGTCCACCCACGGGGACATGGCCCTCCCTTCCTCCATAAGGAGGGCACCCCCCTTATGCGCTATCAGTTCACCAGCATATTGCGCATGGCCCTATTGATTGTTGGGTTTCCAGCTAAGGATTTTGGGGATCATTCATTCAGGACTGGGGTGGCCACTGTGGCATCTGGGATCAGCCTGCCCACTTCTCAAGTAAAAGCCATAGGTTGCTGGCATTCCAGCTCATTCAGGTCATACATCAGGCCTGAATGGGTGATTAATCCCTACTCTTTTTAGTTTTTGCAGATGGCTGCAGGTCAGTTTGGATTGTAGGGTACAGCATTGTGCACTGGATGGCCCATTAAGCACCAAGATCTGGGTGGAGCTCGGACCTGGGACTTGCAGGCTCCATTTCCATTTGGTGGATCATCATGAGGGGGATGACGTGCGACTCCTTGCTTCCTCGCACCTTTGTTTAACCAAATGGGTGGGGATGCCAGACGCAGTAGTCTTATGTATGTTTTGTTGCCTGCCCAAACACTCTCAGCCTTTGAGCTGGCCCCGCAAAAGCCATTTCTTCCATTCCCATGAGCTTCTGAATAGTTGCAGAGTATTATTTGAAATCTCTGCAGTGCTTCTGAAAGAGCAGTTTTCAAGAAGAGACCGGATGAATATTTGTCAGGGATGCTTGAGGCTCATCCTGCATTAAGCAGGGGGTTGGACTAGAAGGTCTGTATGGCCCCTTCCAACTCTGTGATTCTGTGAGCCACCTTTTGATTTTTCCCACCTATTCCTGAACATTCCCTTCTTCTGCAACTTCTGGGGATGGTAGTGGAACCATAAAAAAATATGCAGCACCAGAAAGTAGTGTGGTTTGAAACAGAAACTGTGATTCACATACGATTCATAAATACTGTAAATATGTCAAAAAAGTTGGGGCAGCAATGGGAAAAAGGGTTAAAATGAGGCAACACAGTATAAGACTCTTAAGACCACAGGGCTCACCTGGTCAAACATACTGCCCAGAACCAGGAAAACGCATCCATTATACATGTCTGCCTCAAATCTTTAAAAATCCTTTGGTAACCGGAAATTCCAAACTTCTCTAGTCATCTTACACCTTTCTTATATTCACTTTAAATCAGCTGCAGTTTAAATCTTTTATCCCCATAAGCAAAGGAAATACCTGTTCTTTGTCTATTTTTGTGAAAACCTTTCCCTCACAAACGTATTCATTTACCATAAGGGTGGCCTGATCATTTTTTACAACATTGGCATGCTGCTTTACACATAAGGAGTGTTTCCACAAGCCAGATGCAACTGTGACTTTTTCAATGTTGATTGCGGCTAGTCCAATGGGAGATTGGAGGCTAAGCAGGGTCAGTTAAGCTGGCAAAAAACCCCAAAGTGTGTAGCACCAATACTAGTTGGCACCAGTTCCAGGAGGCATGTGTCCCTTCTACTTCTGGTTTGGTGCTATTTCCAAAATCAGTCATGGCAGGATCTGCCATCATACCCCTTTTAAAGCCTTCAAAGCTGTTCATACTCCCTGGACATCCTTGAACTCTTGTGAGGGTTTTCTCCCTTGAGAGCGATCAGGAATGGTGTTGACCATATCCATCACTCTGCTCCAGCTTCTTGTCCTTTTGAGTCCTCCCATGACACTGCCTCTTTCTAATTGCTAAAGATAGACAAGAAGCAAAAATAGGTGACAGAATCAGAATTCTAAATGCAGCTTGTCAGCAGCTTGCACACAGAGACAAGAAAAACTATAATAATAATAACAACTAGTCTAAAGAAATCGCACAACAAAAAAGGAAGAACAAGAGATGTGTTCCAAAAGATCCAGGAAACCAAAAGGAAATTCGAACCACAGCTACGGATGCTGAAAGATCAACATGGAAATACCATATCTGATTAGGAGAGAACAAAGATGGAAGCAATATACTGAAGAACTATACAGAAGAGGTGAAATGATGACAGATTGCTTCACAGGAGAATCTTTGTAGAATCTGCAATTTTAGAAAGTGAAGTTTAGAAAGCAATTGGGAGAAAGTGAATTTTAGAAAGCAATTGGGAGAAACAAATCACCTGGAGTAGATAGAATATCAGTAGGGCTATTTCAAGCTACATAAACTGAGTGCATCAAAATCTTAACAAGAATATTTCAACTGTAATAATTGTGCTTGTTTGTTTGCCTTTGGACCTTCAATTCAGCTCCTCCTTATGTTATCTTAAACTTATACCTCAGTCAGGAAGGTTCTAGTCACAACCAATATTCTTTTTATTTCCACTCACACTGAGCTTTACCCAGGCTTTTACCTTGAGAACACCTGCCCTTTTGTGTGTTGTGTGACCTATATATTGCAGCCTCCCTGCATGTGAATGTGCAGTCAAATAGCAATTGACTTATGGTGATCCCAGCAGGGCAAGTAAGAAGCAGAAGGAGCTTGCTGTTGCCTTCCCCAGCAGAGCCTTCATTAGTGGCTGCCCATCCAAGTACTGACCCTGCTTAGCTTCCACGATCTGGTGAGATCAAGCTATACCATGCTGCTTTGCTTCCCTTGCTGCCTCCCTGACTCCTTTAAGAGGTTTTCACTGCCACCAAAGGCTTTCACCGTAGACTTTCTCTATTTAACTGGTAATATAGGAAGGCTTGTTATAGATGGTAGTTTGACAGGTCAGGATGGTTGTGAGCTAAAAAGAGATTTTTTTCCCCTTAGATCAAAAGTAGAATTTATTTACAAGTACAAAAGCATGATGGTTGCAGAGTTTTGGCAATCGTATTGGTTTCAGAATAGTTCTTAAGTCTGGTGGTTTCAATAATGATTATCTTCTTAAAAGTATATTCAAAGATTCAGTCACACACAGATCTTCACTAAGAGAATAAACTCTCATCTCATCCACACAGAGATAGATTTACTGAAGCCTTTCCATACAGCTTGCCTGACTTAGATTAATCTCTTTCTCAGATATACACAAACTGACCTAGGTGCACACATAGTTTGCCTAACTTAGACAGAACTAGGCTCTTGGGCTTCCCTTCAATTTGCATGATTTAAGCAGCAGAAAACCCCTTTCAGACTTCCACATGGTTTTCCTGACTTCCACAGAAAAAAATATTTTCTCTCAAAACACACAGACTCTCTGAGGCTCTATATAGTTTGCCTGACCAGAATGAACACTTTCTCTCAGCACACTAAAAACTGCAGTTCACCCCCTAGATTACAACTACTATCCCATCCCTACTATCCCTAACTCCGTTCACCCATTCCCCTCCTTCTTTCTCAGACATCTGCATTCAAACTCACAGTAACAATTATTAAAAACTCCACTTTAGCATGCAGATCTGATAATTTAACCTAGCCAATAGATTCACTTTACAACCAATGTAAATTAGCCACTTGAAGTAACCTTTTTGTACTAGGATAGGTGATGTCAATAACCTGGACATCTTAACAAGTAAATTATATTTTGTGACTTTATAAGAGTATAAATTTTGATATTTTGACTTAACAGTTGTGATAATACCACTATCTATATGAATTACGTACGTAAAGCAATTGTTTTGCATCAGATATAGCACTATTTCCAGCTTGGTTTCTTTAAGAATCAAGTCAGCTAAAAACACAAGAAAAGCTAGATAGTACATCTTCTGCAATATCCTCCAAGATTAGTCTTCAAGAGAAGATTTATTGTTTTACTAATCAGCACAGTAAAAAAAGATTTTCTCTCTTTCTTGTTTATAGGAAACCTTACTACTTTGACAAAAAGAACTTGTTTGGTAGTGATTATGTGACATGTTTTCTTTTTAATGGTTAAATTGAGTTGAGAATCAAAGTCCTGCCCCTTGGGATGGTACAAATGCTTTCAATAGATAAGAAAGCATAACAGCTATTAATCGATCTTAGCAGCTTAGAAACTGTATTGTTAATTTTAATTGTTTTGACACTATATGCAGTAAAATTTAACAGGTCATTCAGAAGCGAGTGATACATATGTTCACAGCTGAAACATTGATTCACCCATGTTGAACAAAAACAGAGTCAAAAGCCAAGGGAATCAAGTACACTCTGCATGAAGATAGTGCACGCCAGGTTGTTTTGATCTACAAGCATCTCTCTGCAATGAAAGCAGTGAAAGCAGTTTTCTCAGTAATCAAGCTTTGCAGTATTATCCAATAAAATTTTTAAAGCTTATATATGTACATTCACAAATTGTGTAATGCATTTATTTTTACCAAAATATTTATGTTCACAGGTCAAGGGAGGGTGTCACGGAAATATGGTTTAGAGCACATCATACTTAGTGATAAACATGGATTCTAAATAACTCTATATGAACTTTAGTGGAGTTTTTTTCTAGCATGTTGTATAACTACACAGGTGCTCTTTTATCTTTGACGTCCAATTAAAAATAGTGAACAGTATCAGTTCTGTAATTGTTAGAAAGGACCAATGATGATTTGCTCATGTAACTTTTCCTGTCATTTTTCCTGCTTTACATCTCTTACCTTGCAGCTGGATATAGTGTCACTTTTGGTTAGGTAGAATGTCACATGATTGGAAATATGAATAATTAATTAAATTATGATTGATCTGATATTTTTCTATGTTATCACATGAAAAAAGATCTTAGATTTCTGCATAAGATAATATATAAAAATGCTAACCCATATAGCAGATCAGGGTTCTGGCTTATAAAAATCTCATGAAGAAGGTGGGAAATTACCCTTGTAATGTGTGCTATGGGAACTTGAATGCATTTCATAGTTAATCTGATTGACTTAGACTTAAGAAATATTAGGAAACTTAATTCTTGTGTTTATATGTTCCATCTTTGTAGGCTTTATTTAAACAAGCATTTATATTTTGACACGTTGCTTTATGAAAAAGACTAGAGTTTATGTTAATGAAATAAATAATTAAACTCTTAGGAGTCTCTTGATTGGGAGAGTACAACAAAAAGGTCCATCCCATTTATTTTGTTTCTCTAAAAGAGTGGAAGCTGTTTTCAGTTCTCACTTGAAGGTCTGAAGCTGCTCAGGATTTAAGATAAAACCTTTAGCCCATCCCATCCCCAGACAGAGAGACAAAGATAAGTGTGGGGGCCCCATGCCCCCCTCCATTATTCCCTATGGGCAAGCATGCTTCCCATTATTCCCTATGAGAAATCACTGTCCCTATTATTTCCTATGGGGAAGTGTGCTGTCCATTATTCCTTGTGGGCAAGTCTGCTCTCCATTATTCCCTAAGGGCAATCTCTGTTCCCATTATTATTATTATTATTATTACTACTACTACTACTACTACTACTACTACTACTACTACTACTACTACTACTACTATTAAGAACATAAGAACATAAGCAAAGCCATGTTGGATCAGGCCAGTGGCCCATCCAGTCCAACATTCTGTCACACACAGTGGCTAGAAATCCAGTGCCATCTAAAGGACTGTCAGTGAGGCCAGGACACCAGAAGCCCTCCCACTGCCTTCCTTCCAGCACCAAGACAACAGAGCACCACCTCCCCACGAAGAGAATACCATCTATATCCTGTGGCTAATAGCCACTGATGGACCTCTGCTCCATATATTTGTCCAGTCCCCTCTCGAAGCTGGCAATGCTTGTAGCTGCCACCACCTCCTGTGGCAACGAATTCCATGTGTTTATCACCCTTTGTGTAAAGTAGTATTTTCTTCTATCTGTTCTAACCCGACTGCTCAATAATTTCATAGAGTGCCCACGAGTTCTTGTATTGTGAGAAAGGGAGAAAAACACATCTTTCTCTACCTTCTCTAACCCGTGCATTATCTTGTAAACCTCTATCATGTCTCCCCTCAGTCGTCTTTTCTCCAGGCTAAAGAGCCCCAAGCGCCTCAATCTTTCCTCATAGGGAAAGTGTTCCAACCCTTTAATCATTTTAGTTGCCCTTCTCTGTACTTTTTCCAGTGCTATGATATCTTTTTTAAGGTGTGGCGACCAGAACTGTACACAGTACTCCAAATGAGGCCTCACCATCGATTTATACAGAGGCATTATGATACCGGCTGATTTGTTTTCAATCCCTTTCCTAATAACCCCTAGCATAGCATTAGCTTTTTTTATGGCAGTCGCACACTGTGCTGACGTTTTTAGTGAGTTATCTATCATGACTCCAAGATCTCTCTCTTGGTCAGTCTCTGCCAGTTCAGACCCCATCAACTTGTATTTATATTTTGGATTTTTGGTTCCAATGTGCATTACTTTGCACTTGGCTACATTGAACCTCATTTGCCACATGGATGCCCACTCTTCTAGCCTCAACAGATCCCTTTGGAGTGCCTCACAATCCTCTCTGGCTTTCACCACCCTGAACAATTTCGTGTCATCTGCAAATTTAGCCACTTCACTGCTTAATCCCAATTCCAAATCATTAATAAACAAGTTAAAAAGCATTGGACCCAATACCGACCCCTGTGGCACCCCACTGCTCACCACCCTCCACTGTGAGAAGTGCCCGTTTATACTCACTCTCTGTTTCCTATTAATTAGCCAGTTTTCGATCCACAAGAGGACTTGGCCCTTTATCCCATAGCTACTGATCTTACTTAGGAGCCTTTGATGAGGAACTTTGTCAAAAGCTTTCTGGAAGTCAAGATAAACAATATCTATCGGGTCACCCTTGTCCACTTGTTTGTTCACTCCCTCAAAGAACTCTAACAGATTGGTGAGACAAGATCTTCCCTTACAGAACCCATGCTGAGTTTTCCTCATCAGCTTTTGGTCATCAGTGTGCCCACTAATTTTATTTTTGATAATAGTTTCCACCAACTTACCCGGTATTGACGTCAGGCTGACTGGCCTGTAATTTCCCGAATCTCCCCTGGAACCTTTTTTAAAGATGGGGACAACATTAGCTACCTTCCAGTCCTCAGGAACAGATGCAGAGTTTAATGACAGATTACATATTTTTGTGAGGAGATCTACAAGTTCACACTTGAGTTCTTTCAGAACTCTTGGATGTATGCCATCTGGGCCCGGTGATTTATCAGTTTTTAAATTATCTAGCAGTCGCATAACCTCCTATCTCGTCACCTCAATGTGACTCAGGTCTTTCAAAACCCCTCCCAAAGTCAGTGCTTCCGGAGTGGGCATGCACTTCTTATCTTCCACAGTGAAGACAGAAGCAAAGAACGCATTCAGCTTCTCGGCCATTTCCCTATCACCCTTTAGTAATCCTTTTACGCCTTGGTCATCCAAGGGCCCCACTGCCTCCCTAGCTGGTTTCCTACTTCTAATATATTTAAAGAATTGTTTATTGTTTTTCTTTATGTTCTTTGCAATATGCTCCTCATATTCCCTTTTTGCCTGTCTGATCACAGACTTGCACTTTTTTTGCCACAGCTTATGCTCCTTTTTATCAACCTCACTCCGACTAGTTTTCCACTGCCTAAAAGAATCCTTTTTACCTTTTACATCTTCTATTACATTGCTTGTTAACCATGCTGGCCTTTTCCTAAACCTATTTGTGCCTTTCCTAACCAGCGGTATATATTTAATTTGAGCTTCCAGGATTGTAGTTTTAAATAGTCTCCAAGATTCCCCAAGTGTTTTGACCTTTTTTACTTTCCCTTTCAGTTTCTTCTTCACGTACCCCCTCATCTCAGAAAAGTTACCCCTTTTGAAGTTAAACATGGCTGTGTTGGTCTTATTTGGCAATTTCCTATTTATACATATGTTGTACTCAATAACATTATGGTCACTGTTCCCAAGTGGTGCAATCACATTTACATCTCTCACCAGGTCTTCAGCATTACTGAGGACCAAATCCAGGATCACCTCTCCCCTAGTAGGTTCTGTAACCATCTGTTCCATAGCACAGTCATTGAGACAGTCTAGAAACTCACTTTCTCTTCCCCGATTCGAACACCCATTGGCCCAGTCAATGTGTGGGTAGTTAAAATCACCCATTACAACACAGTTTTTTTGTTTAGCAGCCATCTTTAATCCTGTCATCATTTTATAATCCTCCTCTATTTTCTGATCTGGAGGGCGATAACAAACTCCCACAGTTAAGTTTCCATTTGGGCCCGTAATTTCAACCCATAGCATTTCCAGAAGCGAATCTAATTCAGTTACCTTCTCAATCTCACTGGAATGTATACCTTCTCTGACATATAGAGCCACCCCACCACCAACCCTTCCCTCCCTATCCTTCCGATATAATTTATATCCAGGAATCACCGTGTCCCACTGATTTTCCTCATCCCACCAAGTTTCTGATATGCCCACAATGTCTATGGATTCGCCCAACACTAAACATTCCAGCTCCCCAATTTTACCTCGGACACTTCTAGCATTTGTATATAAACACCTGTAACTTCCCCGGCACACTATTACATTTATATTCCATTTCCCCTGAGAACCAGGCTCAGAGCAGATATAAAACAGGCAGCATAACAATTAAAACATTTCAGTATACAAGAAGCCCATGGAGGTGGGTGGCAAGCTGTTTAATGTTCAACAGACCGGGGGGTATCATATTCCCCCTGGTGGGAGGCTTATTGAAGGGAGGAGGGCACCCACCTCAACCACTATATGCCTGGTGGAACAACTGCATCTTGCAGGCCTGGTGGAAAGATAGCAAATCCTGCTGGGTCCAAGTCTCTAGAGACAGAGAGTTCCACCAGGTCGGTGCCAGGGCTGAAAAGACCCTGGCCCTGGTCAAGGTGAGATGAACCTCCCTGGGGCCGCGGACCATCAGCAGATGTCGGCAAGTGTGCTTTCCATAATTTCCTGTGGGCAAGTATGGTCTCCATTATTGCCTATGGGCAAGCGTAGTCTCATTTATTTCCTATGACCAAGCATTCTTTCCATTATTTCCTAAGGGTCAGTGTGCTTTCCATTATTCCCTATGGGCAAGTATGGTCTTGGTTATTCCCTACTGGCAATCACTGTCCCCATTATTTCCTATGGAGAAGCATGCCTTCCATTATTCCCTATGGGCAATTGCTGTACCCATTATTCCCTAGGGTCAAGTTTATTCTACCTTATTCCCTCTGTGCAAGAGTGGTCTCCTTTATTTCCTATGGGCAATTGCTGTCCCCACTATTCCTAGTGGGCAATCGCTGTCCCCATTATTTCATGTGGGCAAGTGTGCTCTCCATTATTCCCTGTGGGCAAATATGCTTTCCATTATTCCCTATGGGCAAATGAGATTTCCACTATATCCTATGGGCAAGTGTGGCCCTATTATTGTCTATGGGCAATTGATACTTCATTATTCCTGTGGGTAAGTGTTCTGTCCTTATTTCCTATGGGCAAGTGTGGTCTCCATTGTTGCTTATGGACAATCATTGCCTCCATTATTCTTCATGGGCAATTGCTGTCCCCCTTATTCTGCATGGGCAATTGCTGTCCCCATTATTCTCTGTTGGCAAGTGTCCTCATTATTCCCTATGGGCAATTGCTCTCCCCATTATTCTCTGTCTGCAAGTGTGCTTTCTATTATTCCCTATGGGAAAGTGTGCTCTCCATTATTCCCCATGGGCAATTGCTGTCCTCATTGTTCCCTGCCAGCAAGCATGCTTTCCATTATTTCCTATGGGTATTATTTCCTGTGGTCAAGTGTGGTCTCCATTATTGCCTATGGGCAATTGCTGCCCCATTATTCCCTCTGGGCAAGTGTACTTTCCGTTTAGTTCATTGCAACATGGGAAGATTGAAAAGTTACTTTCACTAACTTGCTTCTCAAAAATGATTAGTTTTGCTACGAAAGCTTTCAGTTGAGAATATATATCACACACAATCTTTTCTTTTCCCTGCAACCTTAGATTCAATGTGTTCAGATGCTCTGTGATATCAGTTAAGAAAGCCAAATATAAAATCCATCCAGGGTCAGAAAGTACTTCTTGACCTTCTCCTTTCTCCTTGAGAAAGACATCAACTTCATGATGAATGAAGACTGAAAAAACATTTGAGGACTTTGCCTCTGCTAAGCCACCTGATTTCTGCATGGTACAATGTCTCCATATTCTGCATCTATCTCTGAGAGAAAATTTTGAAACTGACAATAAGTAAGGCCATGATGCCTGATGTAATTAACGCTGGATACAACAATACACATCACACTTTCCCACTGAAGAATCTTACTAGGCTTGCTGATGGATGATGCAGTGAAATTGCATGCAAAGTGTCCTGTTTAATTTCAATATCTCTTCATTGATTCTTGCATCTACACCAGTTTTACTTCCTACCATATTTCTTGCACCATCAGTTGTGATGCTTTTCAATTTATCCCAACTCAGACCAAAATTTCCTACTGATTCACACACCTTCCAGAATATGTTTTCTGTACTTGTAGTGCCTTTCGAACTCTTCAGTAATTCTGAAGCTGGAATCTATTCCCCTGATAAATATTAGTAGTTGAGCGGTGTCTGTAATGTCATTGCTCTCATCTAATGTCAAAGGAAAAAAAACTTTGTCAGTCAGTGACATATGCAGCTCTTCTCCTACTTTTTTAACATGCCTGGTGATTGTAGATGCAGATAAACTCACACAACTAACACAAGATACTTGATCAGGGCACATTTCCTCCATTACTTTAACCATACACTTTATAATAAATTCATCACCAGCGAATGGTCTACCACTCTCAGCAATACATTTAGCAACATGATAACTGGCCATCTTAGTAGATAGGTTCTCCTCAACATGCTTTCTAAAACTATTTTTCTGCAAAAATGTTGATTTTTTAAAGAGAATTTATCTTGTTCACTCACACTTCTCCTTGATATATTGAGTAGCTCTTGTGACAGGATTCAAAGTGCATTTTAACATTGTACTTCTTTAACACTGAGACAGTTTCAAAACATATCAGGCAAACTGCTTTATCTTTGTTTAAAACAAAGATTACTTAGCAGTCCATTTGTCATTAAAGACATGGTGTTCATTTGCAGTTTTTCGTTTCTTTGAAACAGCACTTTCTTTTGCAGATATCTTCTTACAGAATTTTTAACAGAGCAGCTGTTGCAGAGTTTCAATATTATCCTTGAATAAATAAAAATATTAAAAGCATAGTCTTAGGGGTCTAATTCTTCCCTATCCCATCAATCTCACCCCACTCTAGCTGCTATTAGCTGGGTGTTTTCATTTCAACCATGGTAAAGAAGAGAAGAGACCCCTGCCTCTACAGTTCTCAGGGGCATTAGGCCATATGCACAGGCCAGGAAGAATTGTTTAAAAATGGATTATAAATCTGACATATCAGATGGCAGTGTTGCAATCTTAAGCACATTGAATACTATGAGAATTATTTCTTAATAAAAACACTGCTTTGAAGCTTAAATCTACACATGCTAATACTTTGGGGGTCCTCCAAAAATGGGTAGATAGAGAGAAAGAGTGAATGAAAGGGCAGCATCCCACCTGGAGCAGAAGATATGCCATTAAATTGGCTTCAAATGATATGTGGGGTGCGCATGCACATCACTGCCTCCTAGCCAAGCCTCAGTCATGAGAAGCAAAATGGCAGCTGGGTGGAGGGGAACTTGGCTGGAGGAAGATATGGAAATGGGGATCCCATAAGCTTCCCTGCTAAGGGAGTACTCCTTCTCACTCAACCAAGGGGCCATTCACTGGCTCCTGCAATCCCAGATGCATTTGAAGACTTCTAGCTGGAGTGGATGGGGGAGGAGGCAGAAACAAGCAAGGCAAAAAGTCAGAGCAACCAGCTCTTGTTGAAGAAGGAAGAATGCTTTTGTCTGCAGCAGTAATCTCACTAGTAACCTTGGAAGCCACTTGGAAGAGCCTTGATGGGTTGATCCTCTAGAAATGTTCAGTATGCAAAACACTTTGTATCCTTTTTTTGAAAAAAAATCAGCCCTTTTACTGTCTTTTCCCCACCTTTTTTGCAAAAGACATATCCTGTACCCTTTCACACAGCTGCTTTATACACATATATAGCTTGAACATGGTAAGGCATGAAGAGGGGGAGTGCAAAAGCTGAGCAGGACAGGTAGCCAGCAAAGCACCCAAAATGTCCAAAATGCTAGTATGGAGGATAAGACCAAGAGGGGGCTGGCAGAAAGAACTATGGAGACCAGAAGAAACAATGCTGCTGTTATGTTTTTTGCAAGAAAGGGACAAGAAGAGCAGCAATAAGTGGTGCCTCTTGAAGCAGTAAGAATAGTGTGGGACTGAGGGGAAATGCCTTGAGGGTGACAGCAGCAAACAAGCAGATTGGAGAGATGCACAGAAAGAGTCTGGGGGCTGCATGTGGCCCACGGACTGCAGGTTGGGGACCCCTGCCTTGAGGGATAAATGAGGAGGGTTTCTAGGCAGCTGTAGGTGGCATTTTGCATGCAAAATCCACCAAATTTGGAGCAGACCTACTTTTACCTGTCCTCTAGCTACTCCCCAAGTTTCATGAAGCTTGGACTTCACTCAGCCCAAGAAGGTACCCCCAGCCTCTCTGTTTTCTATTAAACTCCTAGCAGTACTTTAGAAAAGGCACTCTTCTTCTCAAGAATCCTATTGGCCCAGAGAAGGAGAGCTGCTGCAAGGATTGGCTCATATTCCCCCCTCCTTTCTTTATTCACCTTTCCTTTTCTCTCTTCTTTCTCTGAATCACTCAAACTTCCTCTTCCCCCCTCCCATGGGGTAAAAAAAAAGCATGAACTTTGCAAAACACTGTTTCTTGCTGTTTCTTAGCAAAGGAACAGCAAGAAACAGTGCACTGCCATGGCTCCCGAAGCTTACCAGATTTTACCAAATAATTTTATTTATTATTGATTGATTGATTCAATTTATTGCCCACCCTCCCCACGAATGGGCTTAGGGCAGGTTACAATAAAATGCTCAATAGGCATTAAAACATATAAATACAGTTAAAAACCAAAAGGATCATAAATACAAGCATTTTGGATAGCAGCCCCCCTCCAATTTCCCAATCATCTTATAAAACAGCAGAACAGAAAGGGGTGATGTGGAGCCACAGTTTATAATAATTCGGTGACTGCACTTATAGGGAGGCAGGGCAGCATTGCTCCCCTGGCTGGAGACCAGTAGGGAAGCTCCTAAATGATCAAAGACTGGCCTCAACCATACTCCTGGTGGAACATCTCTCTTACAGGCCCGCTGAAAGGATATAAGATCTTGGCAGGCCCAGATGTCCTCCAACTGAGAGTTCCACCAGGTTGGGGCCAGGACTGAAAATGCCCTGGCCCTGGTCAATGCCAGCTGGGACTCCCTGGGGCCAGGGACCAGCAGTAGGTTCTTATTTGCAAATCTTAATGCTCTTTGGAGTACATACGAGGAGACAGTCTCACAGGTATGCTGATCCCAGTCCATTTAGGCCATATCTTCGGGACCGCCTCTCCCTGTATGTTCCCCGGAGATCGCTTTGATCAGCGGATAAATGTTTACTGGTGGTCCCCAGCCCTAAGGAAGCCCACCTCACTTCAACCAGGGCCAGGGCCTTTTCAGTCCTGGCCCCAGCCTGGTGGAACGCTCTGTCAATGGAGACCCGGGCCCAGCGGGACATATTATCGTTCTGCTGGGCCTGTAAGACAGAGCTGTTCCGCCAGGCTGGGGTGGTTGAAGGGGGTGGTGCCATGTTGGCCTCCCACCTTCGGGGGGGGGGTCTCCCCACCATTGCACTTGGTTAATTTATTTCATTATTTTTTGTATATTGATTTTAGTATTGTTGTTTTCTTGTTTTTATTGATTTTAAACTGTTCACCGCCCAGAGCCCCTGGGGATGGGCAGTATATAAATTGAAATATAAATAAATAAATATAAATAAAAATAAAGAAAGGTTAAAACAAAAACCTTGAACTGAATCCAGAATCAATGGGGAGCCAGTGCAGCTGCTGCAGGATGAGAGTGATATGTGCCCTGTACCTGCTGTAATTTCCGGGTTAGAACCAAGGGAAGCCCTGCATAGAACGAGTTGCAGTAGTCAATTCTGGAGGTGACCATTGCACGGATTACTATAGTTAGGTCATGGGTCGACAGAGAGGGCGCAAGTTGCCTAGCCTGACAAAGATGGAAGAACACAGACTGGGCAGCTGCCGTGACTTGACCCTCCTTTGATAAGGAGGAATCCAGTATCACTTCAAGACTCTGGACCGATGAGACAGGTGCTAATGGCACCCCATCCAAGGTTGGGAGCCAGATTTCCAACCTTGAATGGGAATTTGCACTTTAGAATGTATATGTGCAATGAATAATCATAATAGCACTTTTGGCACTAGCACTTTATTAATCATTGATCGAAGATACCTGTATTGTAGCACTTGTGTGAATAGTTTTTCCAACTGTGAGTAGGAGCGTTATAGGAATTCTTAATGGTTTAAGAATTTCCTAGTATGTTACAATGATCTTACTGTGTGACTTATATTAATGAATTGTTAATAAGTAGGAATTGTAATTGGAGTTATTGAACTTATTAGTAAGGTTACGCAGGTATTTTTTGTTTTTTTCTGATTCCCAAATCTGGCAACCTATAGCCCAAGTTCACGACCTCCATCTTTACTGGGTTCAACTTCAGCCAGCTCTGCTTTACCCATCCAGCTACAGCCTCTAAAGCTCTTACTAGGACATCAGGGGCAGAGTCAGACTGGCCGCCCATCAACAGATATAACTGGGTGTCATCCACATATTGATGACAACCCAGTCCAAACTTCACATCAACTGGGCAAGGGGCACGCATACAGGTTGAATAACAAGGGGGGGGAGTATCGCCTTTTGTGGAACACTGCACCTCAGAGGCTGGCATGCAGATAAGCTCTCCCTCAGTGCCACCCTCTGTCCCCAACTGTGGAGAAAGGAGATGAGCCACTGCAAGGCAGTCCCTTGGATCCCCACCTCAGTGAGGCAATGGGTCAACAGTTCATAGTCAACCATGTCAAACGCTGCTGAAAGATCCAACAAAATCAGCAGTGCTGACCTGCCTTGATCCAGATGTCTATGAAGCTCATTCATGAGGGTGACCAGTACTGTCTCCATCCCATGTCCTGGGCAGAAACTGGACTGGAATGGGTCCAGGACAGAAGAATCCTTCAG
Source organism: Eublepharis macularius (assembly GCF_028583425.1). Lineage (NCBI taxonomy): Eukaryota > Metazoa > Chordata > Lepidosauria > Squamata > Eublepharidae > Eublepharis > Eublepharis macularius. Next base: position 82,951,519 of record NC_072794.1, on the reverse strand, counting down.
GAAAACCTGCAGCTGTTCTGACACAACCTGCTCAATCACCTTCCCCAGAAATGGGAGGTTTGAGACTAGTTGGTAACTGGACGTATCAGTGGAGTCCAAAGATGGTTTTTTCAGGAGAGGCCTCACCACAGCAATCTGGTAAATTTGATTTCGGTATTGCGGAATCAGTTCAGCAATACAGGATTGAATTCAGCAATACTGGATTTTACCAAATTAGGTCAAATCCGGTATTTTTGCCAAATTCCGAACCCAAATTGCACATCTCTAGGTGGTAGTCCTTAAACATTCAGTGTAGATCTTGTCCAAATCCCCAGACTAAATAAACTTAAAAGTATACCAAACAGATTCAGTTTCGTTTTTGCAGCCATGTCGGACGCTCCTCTCAGCAGGTCCGAGAGGAAGCACCCGAGCCGCCTGGCCGGGCGGCTGATCTGCAAAGGTTAGCCCCCAGACTCTCAGGCAGGGAGTCTGAGTCCAGGACGCGGCGGGAAGAGCCCTCTGACAGATCGAGGCAGGGGGTAAATCGCCCGTTTGTCCCTATGGAGGCCGGCAGACGAGCGCGGCACCTAGTGTGCTGCCGGGCTATGGAAAACGGCAAGGAGCAGGATTAGGCGAAAGCCTGCAAGTAAGCGAATCCCTTCTGTTACTACAAGCGTTGTGAGGAGTGGTGGGGTCTGAAGGTTAGAAGACTCGGATTTTTCCCCCCTCATAGAGTCTCGGAAGATTGGCGGTTTCCCCCCCCCTAAAATGGCAGCGAAAAAGCAGAGTCCTTCTCTTGGCAAGTCAGTTACAGCGGCCTTGCAGAGGGGCGAGACGCTTGAAGAACTGGTTAAAAGAGCGGTTATGGAAGCCATAAAACCCTTTGTTGACAAGCTGAATGAAACAGATCAAAGGGTGGGCTTAATTGAAAGCGATGTGAAAGCCATTAAAGAAGCAGCGGGGGGGCAGAGAAGTCTGCCCGGGAAAGTGCGTCACTTACGAGAGCAATGAACAGGGAATTAAAGTTGGTGGAAAACCAGCTGATCGGACTGCAAGTGGAGCGAACACAAACCATTTTGCGTCTCCAGAATGTTAAAGAGGAGGAAAAAGAGGATTCATGGGATCTCGCCTCGGAACTTTTAGCGACACCCGCGAGGGCAACTAAAGAAGAAGTGAAAAGCGCCATTTTGGGAGTCCGTCGGGCATCTTCAAAATATTTATTTATTTATTTATTTATTTATTTATTCAATTTATATACCGCCCATCCCCAGGGGCTCTGGGCGGTGAACAGTTAAAATTGATAAAAACAAAAACTAAAATCAATATACAAATAATAAAACAAATTAACAAGGTGCAGTGGTGGGGAGAACCCTCCCCCACCCCAAGGTGGGAGGCCGACATGGCACCGCCCCCTTCAATCACCGAACGCCTGGCGGAACAGCTCTGTCTTACAGGCCCGGCGGAACGATAATATGTCCCGCTGGGCCCGGGTTTCCATTGACAGAGCGTTCCACCAGGCTGGGGCCAGGACTGAAAAGGCCCTGGCCCTGGTTGAAGCGAGGCGGGCTTCCTTAGGGCCGGGGACCACAAGTAAATATTTATTCGCTGATCGGAGCGATCTCCGGGGAACGTACAGGGAGAGGCGGTCCCGAAGATATGCCGGTCCCAACCCACTCAGGGCTTTAAAGGTAAGAACCAACACTTTGAACCTGATTCGGAATTCAACTGGAAGCCAGTGCAGCTGGCGCAGGACAGGTGTGATGTGTGACTGGTAAGGTATACCAGTCAGGACCCGTGCCGCCGCATTCTGGACCAGTTGTAGTTTCCGGATCAGGCCCAGGGGTAGCCCAGCGTAGAGTGAGTTACAGTAATCTAGCCTGGAGGTGACCATTGCATGGATCACTGTAGCCAGGTCCTGGGGCGTCAGGTAGGGGGCAAGTTGCCTGATCTGACGAAGATGGAAAAATGCAGACTTGGCAACCGCCGTGACCTGGGCCTCCATCGATAGGGAGGCATCCAGGAGCACACCCAGACTCTTTACCACTGGCAAAGTTGCCAGTGGTGTCCCATCCAGGGCAGGGAGCTGGATCCCAACATCTGGCAGCCCCCGTCCCAGCTGCAGGACCTCCGTCTTCACTGGGTTCAATTTCAGCCTGCTCTGTTTCAACCATGCCGTCACAGCCGCCAAAGCTCTGGCCAGATTGTCTGGGGCCGTGTCTGGCCGGCCGTCCATCAACAGAAAAAGTTGGGTGTCATCCGCGTATTGATGACAACCCAGCCCAAACCTCCGCACCAACTGGGCGAGGGGGCGCATATAGATGTTAAATAACATCGGGGAGAGTATCGCCCCTTGGGGAACCCCGCACACCAAAGGGTGACGGGGTGATAGATCTCCCCCGAGCGCCACCCTCTGTCCCCGACCCTGGAGAAAGGAGACCAGCCACTGTAAGACTGTCCCCCTAATCCCCACATCGGCAAGGCGGCTGGCCAACAAATCATAGTCAACCGTGTCAAACGCTGCTGTGAGATCAAGTAACACAAGCAGCGCTGACCCGCCTCGATCCAGATGCCTGCGAAGGTCGTCTGTGAGGGCAACCAAGGCTGTCTCCGTCCCATGGCCAGGACGGAAGCCAGACTGGAATGGGTCCAGGACTAGAGCATCATTCAGGAATTCCTGCAGTTGTACCGCCACCGCCCGCTCAATCACCTTGCCCAGGAACGGGAGGTTCGACACTGGGCGGTAACTGGACGGGTCGGTGGGGTCCAAAGATGGTTTTTTCAGGAGGGGCCGCACTACCGCCTCCTTTAACACTCCAGGAAAAACCCCAGAGCTCAGGGAGATGTTAACAATGGCCTCCAAATGGTCCCGTAGCCCCTCCGAGCTGGCCTTCACCAGCCAGGATGGGCAGGGGTCCAGAGGACAGGTGGTTGGCCTCGTCCCCTGCAGGATCCTGTCAACATCGTCCTGAGAGAGCAGCCTGAAATGGTCTAATACGGACCCAGAAGACGGCCAAGGGGTCTCCAGTTCCCTTACTGTATCAACAGTGGGTGGCAGGCCACGGCGAAGGGACAAGATTTTACCCGCAAAATAGCTCGCAAAAGCCTCGCAGCCAATAGTTGAATTAAGAATTTGGTGGTCTCCCTGAGAGAGGGAGACCAAGGACCGAACTGTTTGAAATAATTGAGCCGGGCATGAGCTAGCGGATGCAATGGAAGCAGCAAAGAAATCCCTCTTTGCTGCTTTCACTGCCACCTCATAGGCTTTCATAAACGTCCTATAAGATGTTCTTGCCTCTTCGTCGCGCCCCCGCCTCCACACTCGCTCTAGTCATCTCAGAGACCGCTTCATCTGGCGAAGCTCCTCGGTAAACCAAGGAGCTACCCGTTTGCGGGCTCGGAGAGGACGGCAGGGGGCAATAGCATCGATGGCTTCGGAAAGACGGCCATGCCAATCATCCACCAGCTCATCTAACGTACTGCCAGGGGGCATCGGATCCCGCAGAGCCGCCTGGAAACCAATTGGATCCATAAGCCTCCGCGGGCGAGCATAAATCCGCTCACCGCCCACCCGGGAAAGGAGCGGCATGCTCAGACGAGCCTTCAGAACAAAGTGATCTGACCATGGCAGTGCATCATAGGCATCCAGGACCACCATCATCCCTGCCCCAAAAATCAAATCTAGCGTGTGACCTGCTTGATGCGTGGGAGCCGAAACAAACTGGGAGAGTCCTAGGGCCGCCATGGAGGACACCAGGTCAATGGCCTGCATGGAGGCATCGTCGTCAGCATGGACGTTGAAATCCCCGAGAACCAAAAGTTTCGGGAATTCCAAGGCCCAGCTGGCCACCGCCTCCAAGAGACCAGACAGGGAAGATGCAGGTGTAGTAGGCGGTCGGTACACCACGCATATTGCCAACCTCTCCTCGGCGTCCAACGCTAGGCCCACACAATCAATGCCAGTAATTTTTGGGGTGGGGAGTGGTCTGAAGGAGAAAGACTCCCGAATGAGCAAAGCCACGCCTCCCCCCCGACCACTTGTCCGGGACTGGTGGAGGACCGTATAACCTGGGGGGGCTAGTTCTTTCAAAGCGACCGTCTCGCCCTCCCTCACCCATGTCTCGGTCACGCAAGCCAGGTCCACATTCAATGCTGCAAGATAATCTTGCAGCGTTTTGGTCTTATTATTTATGGACCTGGCATTGCACAGCGCCAGTGTCGGAGAGTGGTTTAATATCCTAGCCCCACAACAGGTATATCTTGGGATGGGACGCAGATTGGAAGGGCACCGAGCCCTACCATGTCTCAATGCCCTTCCCTTCCATAATCTGCTCCCACCACCATACCTCCCGCGTCCCCGGATCACTGGGATCCCCGACCCCAAGCCGGCCTCCTCACCAATGATCATAGTGCTAACCCACCACCCTCACAAAATCAACAGCCCACCAACTATCACAGACTAAGCTATCAAACATACACAAAACCCCAATACCCTACCAAATTAACAACATAGACTACAATAACTAACACACATAGTATAAAAACAATAAACAGTAACAAGGTGAGCAGTCCCCTAGCAGCAGTCTTATAGGCTGGAGCAACAAGGGGCGGGGCCGGGCAGATGGAAAGCCCAGCCCTTGATGGAAGCAGCTCCCTTGGCAGCAGCAGCAGCAGCAGCAGTGCAGGCTACAACAACCTTTGTAGGCTGGAGCAACAAGGGGCGGGGCCAGGCAGATGGAAAGCCCAGCCCTTGATGGAAGCAGCTCCCTTGGCAGCAGCAGCAGCAGCAGTGCAGGCTACAACAACCTTTGTAGGCTGGAGCAACAAGGGGCGGGGCCGGGCAGATGGAAAGCCCAGCCCTTGATGGAAGCAGCTCCCTTGGCAGCAGCGGCAGCAGCAGCAGTGCAGGCTACAACAACCTTTGTAGGCTGGAGCAACAAGGGGCGGGGCCAGGCAGATGGAAAGCCCAGCCCTTGATGGAAGCAGCTCCCTTGGCAGCAGCGGCAGCAGCAGTGCAGGCTACAACAACCTTTGTAGCTGGAGCAACAAGGGGCGGGGCCAGGCAGATGGAAAGCCCAGCCCTTGATGGAAGCAGCTCCCTTGGCGGCAGCAGCAGCAGCAGTGCAGGCTACAACAACCTTTGTAGGCTGGAGCAACAAGGGGTGGGGCCGGGCAGATGGAAAGCCCAGCCCTTGATGGAAGCAGCTCCCTTGGCAGCAGCAGCAGCAGCAGTGCAGGCTACAACAACCTTTGTAGGCTGGAGCAACAAGGGGCGGGGCCAGGCAGATGGAAAGCCCAGCCCTTGATGGAAGCAGCTCCCTTGGCAGCAGCAGCAGCAGCAGTGCAGGCTACAACAACCTTTGTAGGCTGGAGCAACAAGGGGCGGGGCCGGGCAGATGGAAAGCCCAGCCCTTGATGGAAGCAGCTCCCTTGGCAGCAGCAGCAGCAGCAGTGCAGGCTACAACAACCTTTGTAGGCTGGAGCAACAAGGGGCGGGGCCAGGCAGATGGAAAGCCCAGCCCTTGATGGAAGCAGCTCCCTTGGCAGCAGCAGCAGCAGCAGTGCAGGCTACAACAACCTTTGTAGGCTGGAGCAACAAGGGGCGGGGCCAGGCAGATGGAAAGCCCAGCCCTTGATGGAAGCAGCTCCCTTGGCAGCAGCGGCAGCAGCAGTGCAGGCTACAACAACCTTTGTAGCTGGAGCAACAAGGGGCGGGGCCAGGCAGATGGAAAGCCCAGCCCTTGATGGAAGCAGCTCCCTTGGCAGCAGCAGCAGCAGCAGTGCAGGCTACAACAACCTTTGTAGGCTGGAGCAACAAGGGGTGGGGCCGGGCAGATGGAAAGCCCAGCCCTTGATGGAAGCAGCTCCCTTGGCAGCAGCAGCAGCAGCAGTGCAGGCTACAACAACCTTTGTAGGCTGGAGCAACAAGGGGCGGGGCCAGGCAGATGGAAAGCCCAGCCCTTGATGGAAGCAGCTCCCTTGGCAGCAGCAGCAGCAGCAGTGCAGGCTACAACAACCTTTGTAGGCTGGAGCAACAAGGGGCGGGGCCGGGCAGATGGAAAGCCCAGCCCTTGATGGAAGCAGCTCCCTTGGCAGCAGCAGCAGCAGCAGTGCAGGCTACAACAACCTTTGTAGGCTGGAGCAACAAGGGGCGGGGCCGGGCAGATGGAAAGCCCAGCCCTTGATGGAAGCAGCTCCCTTGGCGGCAGCAGCAGCAGCAGTGCAGGCTACAACAACCTTTGTAGGCTGGAGCAACAAGGGGCGGGGCCGGGCAGATGGAAAGCCCAGCCCTTGATGGAAGCAGCTCCCTTGGCAGCAGCAGCAGCAGCAGTGCAGGCTACAACAACCTTTGTAGGCTGGAGCAACAAGGGGCGGGGCCGGGCAGATGGAAAGCCCAGCCCTTGATGGAAGCAGCTCCCTTGGCAGCAGCAGCAGCAGCAGTGCAGGCTACAACAACCTTTGTAGGCTGGAGCAACAAGGGGCGGGGCCAGGCAGATGGAAAGCCCAGCCCTTGATGGAAGCAGCTCCCTTGGCAGCAGCAGCAGCAGCAGTGCAGGCTACAACAACCTTTGTAGGCTGGAGCAACAAGGGGCGGGGCCGGGCAGATGGAAAGCCCAGCCCTTGATGGAAGCAGCTCCCTTGGCAGCAGCAGCAGCAGCAGTGCAGGCTACAACAACCTTTGTAGGCTGGAGCAGCAAGGGGCGGGGCCGGGCAGATGGAAAGCCCAGCCCTTGATGGAAGCAGCTCCCTTGGCAGCAGCAGCAGCAGTGCAGGCTACAACAACCTTTGTAGGCTGGAGCAACAAGGGGCGGGGCCAGGCAGATGGAAAGCCCAGCCCTTGATGGAAGCAGCTCCCTTGGCAGCAGCAGCAGCAGCAGTGCAGGCTACAACAACCTTTGTAGGCTGGAGCAACAAGGGGCGGGGCCGGGCAGATGGAAAGCCCAGCCCTTGATGGAAGCAGCTCCCTTGGCGGCAGCAGCAGCAGCAGTGCAGGCTACAACAACCTTTGTAGGCTGGAGCAACAAGGGGCGGGGCCGGGCAGATGGAAAGCCCAGCCCTTGATGGAAGCAGCTCCCTTGGCAGCAGCAGCAGCAGCAGTGCAGGCTACAACAACCTTTGTAGGCTGGAGCAACAAGGGGCGGGGCCGGGCAGATGGAAAGCCCAGCCCTTGATGGAAGCAGCTCCCTTGGCAGCAGCAGCAGCAGCAGTGCAGGCTACAACAACCTTTGTAGGCTGGAGCAACAAGGGGCGGGGCCAGGCAGATGGAAAGCCCAGCCCTTGATGGAAGCAGCTCCCTTGGCAGCAGCAGCAGCAGCAGTGCAGGCTACAACAACCTTTGTAGGCTGGAGCAACAAGGGGCGGGGCCGGGCAGATGGAAAGCCCAGCCCTTGATGGAAGCAGCTCCCTTGGCAGCAGCAGCAGCAGCAGTGCAGGCTACAACAACCTTTGTAGGCTGGAGCAACAAGGGGCGGGGCCGGGCAGATGGAAAGCCCAGCCCTTGATGGAAGCAGCTCCCTTGGCAGCAGCAGCAGCAGCAGTGCAGGCTACAACAACCTTTGTAGGCTGGAGCAGCAAGGGGCGGGGCCGGGCAGATGGAAAGCCCAGCCCTTGATGGAAGCAGCTCCCTTGGCAGCAGCAGCAGCAGTGCAGGCTACAACAACCTTTGTAGGCTGGAGCAACAAGGGGCGGGGCCAGGCAGATGGAAAGCCCAGACCTTGATGGAAGCAGCTCCCTTGGCAGCAGCAGCAGCAGCAGTGCAGGCTACAACAACCTTTGTAGGCTGGAGCAACAAGGGGCGGGGCCGGGCAGATGGAAAGCCCAGCCCTTGATGGAAGCAGCTCCCTTGGCAGCAGCAGCCTGCTGCTGCCAAGGGAGCAGCAAAATATGCAACGAAGCGGCAGCTGCCTCGCGAGATTGTTATCGAGTTTTCATCTAGGAGGGTCCGGGACAGTATCCTATATAATTCATACAATGCGGAATTGGACTTTCTGGGAAATAAAGTCAAGATATTGAAGGACGTTCCATTTTTAGTGCGGAAGAAAAGATTTAAGTACAAGATGTTGGCAGCTCTTTTGAGGGAACGGGACATAAAGTACAAATGGCTACTCCCGGAAGGAATCGGGTTTAGTTATAAAGATAAAGCTTACAAGATTAATTCGGAAGATCAGCTAAGGGATTTTGTGGATAAAAATCCAGAATTTGGACCAGACACCAAGCAAAAAGAAGAGGATCCGAAGCCTGAAGGGAGGGGGGAGGCAATGAGCGCTCCGGCGGTAGCTGCGCAGAGGGAATTGCGCCCGAGGCCCAGGGGAGGGAAAAAGATTTAATTTGAACTGTAATTTGTAATTTGTATGATCAACCACTCCGTCACTATTTTATTAAGCTATTTTTTTACTGTGGCAGTATGAAGGGAAAGCATTGAAACGTAGTGTTTAGTGTTTGTAGGTTACCTTCCCCTTTTTTTCCACCCCCCCTTCCCTTTCTCTTTTTTCTCCCTTCCTTCCCATCCCTTGTGCTATTGTAGTCTTTTGTAGTTACTGTTTTGTAGGTTATGTATGTATGTAGTAGTTTTGTATGTTAGATATTGAAAAATAAAAAATATTATAAAAAAAAAAAGTATACCAAACAATTTGACTGGACAATATACTAGTACAAATAATTTCCATGAGAACAATGCACCAATACGTCCTTCAGCCCTAGTACCATTAAAGTGATAAGGAACACAGTTTACTTTTTGCATCTACAGTCATTTCCATAGGGCTTGAACAGGATGATTTCTCTGTGGCTTGTGCCTCCAGGCACTTCAGTAAGGTTTGCTTTGGAGAAGCAGTAAGTGAATTCATGCTGAATGCATATTGCTAGGTAACACAGCTTTTACAACATTTCAAATATTTTTAAGAGTTAGGAAAGCAAAAAATTATGCATGGACTCAGTGATTCTTGTACATATTCTAGTAATGCAATCCTAAGCAGCATTGTACCCTTGTAAGTCCCTAGAAATCAATGGGCTTAGAAGGGTGTAACTCTACTTAGCATTACACTGTAAGTCATCTAATCAGAAATGAAGCTGAGAACATTTTCCTTTTGGCATTCTTCTTAAAACTAGGAAAAGCATATTTATGGCCACATTACATGTTTTGGTTGGACACTTACAGATCCATATCATCTATTTAAATAGTGTTGGTCTGTGGAAGTTCAGCCTAATACAAGAGAACATGATTCTTTGAAAGATAATAACAGTCATCCAAATTCAAGAGGACGATACAATTCGTGGCATAAAAATAAAGGAATTTTCCTACAAAGTCAAAGCATTTGCGGATGATGTAATGTTGATAGTGGAAGATCCAATAGATAACATGCCAAAAATAATGGATAAAATAAATGAATTTGGAGACTTAGCCAGATTCTATGTGAACAAAAAGAAGTCGAAGATATTGTGTAAGAATATGACGAAGCAAAAACAGCAAGAATTAATGGAGATAACAGACTGCGAGGTAACTAACAAAGTGAAATATTTAGGAATTGAGCTGACTGCGAAAAACATAGATTTATTTAAAAATAATTACGAGAAACTGTGGCAACAAATAGAAAGAGATTTGATAAAATGGAATAAATTAAATTTGTCATGGTTGGGAAGAATAGCAGCAGTGAAGATGAATGTGTTACCACGCGTGATGTTTTTGCTGCAAACTATTCCAATTATCCGAGACTTCAAACAATTCGACAAATGGCAAAGAAAAATTTCAGACTTTGTGTAGGCAGGCAGGAAATGGGTGAAAATGAAAGAATTACAAGATTCGAAAGAAAGAGGGGGACTGCAACTGCCAAACATAAGATTATATAATGAAGAAATGCGTCTGGCTTGGTTAAAAGATTGGATAATGCTAAAAGACCGTAAACTGCTGGCCTTGGAGGGACATAAAAAATTGTTTGGATGGCATGCCTATTTGTGGTATGACAAAGTTAAAGCGTACTCTATGTTTTTGCATCACTATATTAGAAGAAGCCTTTTCACAATCTGGAAGAAATACAAGAATTACATGGAAAGTGGTATCCCTTCATGGGTGGTACCATATGAAGTAATAGATCCGAGAGCTGTTTATAATGAACAACAATGTTTAACTTATAAAGAGATAACGTCGACGGAACATAGAATATTAAAAATAAAGACACAAGATGAGTTATCTCCTCAATATGGATGGTTTCAATATAGGCAAATCAGGGATCTTTATAACTCGGATTGTTTAAGGGGAGGAATAAGACTGAAAAACTCGGAGCTAGAAGAAGTGATCTTACAAGAAGGTAAAAAAGACATTTCGAAAATATACAAAATACTCTTAAAATGGCATACGGAAGATGAGATAGTCAAAGTCCAGATGGTGAAATGGGCAATAAACTTTCACAAAGAAATAACAATGGAATCATGGGAATATTTGTGGAAAAACACTTTGAAGACTTCAACTTGTACCAATATTAAAGAGAACGTTTACAAAATGATGTATAGATGGTATTTAATGCCTAAGAAGATTGCGCTTGGAAATGCAAACATGTCAGATAAATGCTGGAAATGTAAAAAGCATGAAGGATCATTGTATCGTATGTGGTGGACTTGTGAGGTAGCTAAGCAATACTGGGGAGATATAATAGAAATAATTAATGAGGTTTTGCAAACCCAAATAAATAAGAACCCAGTACTGCTGCTACTGAACCTGGGAATGGAAGATGTTCCAAAGCAGTATAGAACATTGCTATTTTACATGATTACAGCAGCAAGACTTTTGTATGCGCAGAAATGGAAAGTGCAAGAAATACCAACTATAGAAGACTGGATTTACAAATTGTTGTACATGGCAGAAATGGACAAAATGACAAGAAAACTGAAAGATCTTGATCCAGGAGAATATATCGCAGACTGGGGGAAATTGAAACAATACCTAGAAAAAAAATGGGATGTGAAAGGAGGATTGTGGCAGTTTGAGAATTATTAATGTGTGATTTTATAAAGGGAAGAGAGAAGTAACTTTACCATTAATGGGGAAATTTAGTTATTAATTAATCTAAGCTAATATTAGTATTAAGAAGAATGTATTAAAAATAGATAGGTTAAACAGGGAGATGTAAATTAGATATATCAGTAAATTGGAGATATAGAAGAATTTGAATATTCTTAGAATAAGTGATATAATATATATAAGATTTAGAAAAATTATAGTTATGAGTAACTTAAATAATAAGATGGGCTAAGGGTTGGAAAGCTGTTGGAAGTCTATAAGGAGGGGGGGAAGGGTGGGGGTTGATATAATTTAGGTAAGATGAGGGATTTGTGTAATATTTTATGTACTCACCAATAAAAATTTTTATTAAAAGAAAGATAATAACAGTCGCTCATCCACAATTGGAATATGAATAACTTCTTGAATTTTTCATCTTAACAGCATCACTTCATGAGATTTCTTTTTACTGTAGTGAACTAAGCATTAGCACATAAGTAGCATTAGCAACTATCTACCATTTGCTGGAGTCCCAAAACATCTGTAGAAGATTCGGCTGAACAAAGAATGTAGGAGACACCACTTAGTTCCTTAGTTTCCTTCATGATCTCTCTTATGCTTCCCTTTCAATTTAGAGCCTGGTTCAAAGTCATTTGAAATTCATATTTCATACTTTCATTCAGGACACAAAGCAAACATTTTAATGCTAAACCCTCATTATTTCCAGAACTCTAGGGAATGGAGTTTATTTACAACTGTTAAAGGTTATCCCATTTCCAACCTTCCATAGAAACCTTCCTACCCTGTTTGCCAATTTCCCATGCAACAATTATAAGGAACCATACACACTGAGCAATCTGGTGCAGATTTGAAGTATTTTCAAGATTACACAATTAATTGAGTCTGAATCTAAGATCTGATTCAAAGGATGACTGTTCCCTTGACTCATAGGGTGACTATTCAGGATGCTATTGAGATGATCATGGGTTGTGGGAGATGAGAATTAGCATAGCAAAGCAGACACTGTCCTTGTGCATAACCTCTGTTTGTCCATCTGAACATCTTACACAGTCTATGAATGTGTGCTGTTACCAGAACTGCTGGTTTTATGGGGAAGTTAGCTAGCAGTCTGGGACTAAATTTGGCGCAGATCTTAACCTCTGTATACCAGGGTCCACTTCTGCTGTAGCAAGAAAGAAGAGGCGATTGCTTCAAATAAAATGTTGTTTTAATGCAATAATGTTGCGTGTGACTACAATAATACACACTCAATCAAGAACACACAAGTACTAAGAAAGGTAGTAAGGAAAGAATAGAGCCAGTTGCGTGAGCAGGTTTCCACTTGAGTACGACAGAACTGGGGCTATGATACGAACCTGTCACGGCGAGAAGATAGAGGTCAGCAGCAAAGCGTAGTCTAACAGCCTGCACTAGACTAACAGAGAGATATGCAAGGGTTTGGATAGGAACGGAGCGCCTCGAGGCAGGAGAAGCCTGCTTAAATACCCAAAAAGGAGCTTTGAAGCGTGAGTGTTCCTAGTGGCTCTCAGGTGTGAAAACAAAAGGTTTTATTGCTCCCCCTTCTAAAACTAATGGGCCACTTTAGGGTCAGGAGGCTTGTCTGTGACACCTTGGGTGAGGGGGAATCAAAGAGGGGGAAGAGGGTGCCAGGTGGATTGACTAGACTTTTCCAGGAAGCAGGAGCTGTCTTGCCGGGATCTCCTTCTGGAATTTCACGGCTGCTTTGTTCTGGGGCCATTAAGTGTTTTTGGATTGCCGGCACTCAATGTCCATTGCCGGGGCAGCCTCCCTAGATATGCAGAGCAGGGCACAGCTGTGTGCCATGGATGTGCTGGGAGCTGGTTCACGAAATGGCTTCTTGGTTGCAAGCTGTTTGTGCTGCTGGGGGCATGGCTTCTCTCTGGGCATTTCTTGTGGGCTGGATGGCAGGCTGCCCGGTGGCTGGGCAGACTCAGTGACTGTCTTTCAAGGGCTAGCCGCCTTTCTGGCTGGCACTGGGTTACTAACAGGGTGATACTGGGCTGAGGCGGAGCAGAGGTCCAGGGGAACAGGTAACAGTAGCATGCCCAGTCCATGGTAAAGCAGCAAGCATGGCAGTACAGTCCCACATATGGAGTTCCTGAGTTATGCGCAGTAACAGCAAAGCACTTGGCACAGTTCATAACATTGCAGGAAAGGGGGGGCATAGGCAACAGCACTGCATAGATCATAAAATGAACATGCAGAGGTTGGGAACAGCAGTAATACGGACATGACATACTTTAAGTGCTTCTTTGTCTGACATTTCATGTAGAAACTAGCATGTCAGGAAGATGTTTAGACTAGAACCGTTCTTTCTGATATGCTGTTTTATGTAAGGACAGATGGTTTGCATGAAAAACATTCATGTCTGTAGTGTAAAGTGGTACAGCCACCACTTAGGTTTACCACTTAAGTAACAATTAGAACTCAGCATCTAAGATATTGATAGGGCTGCTTCTCAGGTGTTTGTTCTGGAATGTGATTCTGACCAATTTATTAATGGGTTTGATCTTACATGCCTTCTGTTCTTCCCTTCTCTTCTTTGACTCATGAAAATCATCTGTTGTGAGGAAAGTTTTGTAAATAAAATGGACCATGTCATTGGATACTACAATTAAAGTGAGTTTCTTGGCTATCAGACAAGGGACCAGATTGCCTCAGCCAACATGAGACAAATGTGGCATGAGGCTTGATTGGTGGGCTGAGGTGGCTTAACCAATCAGAGGGGGGCAGCAGAGGAGGTATCTGGCTGCTCCCCTTTTCTCAACTGGCATTTAATCCACCCTTCCTCCCTGGATACATCTTGGGACTAGGTGGTTGCCAATTAAGCCCAAGCAGGAATTTTGGGGGTTTCCTTCAGATTGGCAGTGGAGGGGGCTTGTTTTTACCTGCTCCATGATGTATGAGGTGGGAGGAGTTAAATAGGCCTGGTTGAAAGCTGGTTAGGCCATGATTAGTGGCAGGAATAGGATGGGGTGCTCAGAGTTGGTATGGTTAATTGGCAAACTTCCTGAGACATCTTGGTGATGGGGGTGTATGTCCAGATCAGGCCATCACATGCTGGGTGATTGGGTGTGTTGTGAAGGAGCTCTTCTAGGTGCTGACTGGCATCTCCTGAATCTGCTGGTGCCTTGTGGCCCATCAGGAGAGGCAGATGAAGCTGGGCCTCCTGGCACAGGAGGCTGTGCAGGCTATGATAATCAAGGCAGGTGAAAACCACCAACCAGGTTTGGTGCCAGAGTGGACTTGCCAAGGAGGATGCCTAGTGCAACCCACCCTCAAAATAGTTAACTTATGGTATAAGTGTTTGTTGGAGATCAGCAATTTAAAGTTACAGGTTAATAAAGAAACGAGTTGAACCCACATAATCTTGTCTATCTTTATTGCCTTGTGTCATATTTGGAGTGCGGGAACAAATGAGAATCTATGTGAAATTGTTCAATTCCTTCTTGTGGAATCAGAAAGCTTATAGGATCTTATGGTCTCATGGTCTTAACTGGTATAATAGCACCCCTCCAGCCACCAAAGCAAAGCCAGAGCAGCATTCCTGATGTTCTAAGATCTTGGCAAACGTCACCAATTTCTTCAACAGCTAAAAGTCTAGGGAGAAGCAAACATGTTTATGTTTTCTTCTGTGTTTCAAGATTTTAGGATTTAAGAACCTTCACCATCAACACTTCAGTAAACTGTCAGAAATTACATACTCATAATTGACAGCCAACTAGTGTATCTTGGTATTGCTTTAACCATTATGAAATAAACATCATTCTCCAATATCAATGTTTGCCATTAAGAGAAACATATTTTTGGAAATTATTTTACTAATCTTCTTTCTACTGAAAAGCGAAGTTATTATTAACCCCTCCCCCCATGCATCATACTTATACTTCTATAGTTGTGTGGTCTAGTTTTTTTGAGATTACTGACTTCCTACTTTTACCATTTCTCATTTTGTTGCCCCAGAGGAACATTTCACTTCTGCCTAATATGACTGACATTGTCATTTGGAAAAAGGATATAAAACTACATGTTCCCCTTCATTTGAGAATATACTATGTGCATGCTAGTAAACCTGCAGGAGTTTCTGAACTTCTGCTCCCGGCCTAAGGGGCCTGGCACCTCTGCTGCTTAGTCTAGCAAAGAACATAAATATTTTGTAACTTAAGAAGAACAGTAGTCAGGCATCTTTCAGTTACCAACTCTTCTTTAAAAGTTTTTGAGAATGTTTCAAAGGTCAGAAAAGGAAAGATTGGAGTGCATGATCCACTTAGGTTTCTCTCTCTTTCTTTGTAGTACCCAAAGATTTAAAACAATAAGTTTTAGCTTCTTTGAAATATATTAAAAATCTATGACAATCTGGAATATTAGCCATTTTGACTCAAATGAGAAGAACAGACATATAATTGTGTAATGCAAAGTAATAAGGTAAAAAGTTTCTCAATATCTGGACTACACGAGTTGAGTGTAATCTGGCTAACCCATATCTAAACCCTTTCTGATTTGTTTCATGATTATGTCCTTAAAGTCATCACTTCAAGTTGGGCAGCCCCATTCTGCTGAAAATGTTAACCCAGTATGGGGCAGCAGTGAAAAAGGCGAGGGTAGTGCTGGAGATTATTAGGAAATGGATGGAACATAAAACAGTCAATATGATAGTGCCCCTGTATAGCTCTATGGTGTGACCTCATTTGGAATTCTATCTGGACTTCTGGTCACCAGATCTCAAAAAGGACAGTGCAGGACATTGTGGCAGTCACTGCTGCTCTGGCTGGGATGACAGCTGGGATGCTCCTTCCAGCTTCTCCAGGCTTGAAACAGTGGCATCTCAGAGTGCCAGTAAATCCAGAGGTCTCTCTCCGACCCTGGACATGAGATTTATCAAATCATGCATGAGGTTGAGAGAGTGGCCAATGAGCTGGGGAGGGAGGCTGCTGGCTTTCCTGCCACTCTTTCATCCAAAGGAGTGATTCACATTCCTATTTCCATAGGAAAGGGCATACAGACTTAACTAGCATCACACAATAGAAAACATTTCAGTTAGTATTTAAAAAAAAAAGTTACAAAGAGGCAAATTTTTTAAAGACAGTAAAAATGCAAGGGAAAAACAAACATCATACCGGAATGCAGAAATATTCCAAACAGATTTTAGGAGCAACAACTAAGGAGTGATGAAGGAGTGCTACCTAGAAATTAATGAACCCTGAAAAAATTTAAAATTAATAGGTTTGTCTACGCGTTCTTTCTCTTGATTCTTTCATAGAGAGCAGTTCTTCTTACATTGTTGCTGTGGCAGTGATGGTGTCAGTTTCTGCTGAGGAAGATGCATGGGACAGTTTCTTATTTACTATAACAATAAGAACAACCACAACAACCACAGTGTGCTTATATACAACTCTTCTGGATAGATTAGTGCCCCACTCAGAGCTGAACTGTGCAAGATGAATTACACGTGTAGAACATGTGATTGCACTTACATGTGTTTCCCTCATTGCTTTCCTGTTCACTCGCACACTTCAGCCACATGGCAGTCAATCCTGTGTACGGACTGGCAAGGGTTTCCTCCCTGTTCCTCCGAGACAAGGGATGGTATCCTCTAATGCACCTTCTCTTTGTGCATTCTCAAATCTTTCTGGAAATACAAAGCAAATTCGGTAAAATTCAGCCATTGTTTCCAATGGGAAATGTGATTCTGGACTTTCCGGGGGCATGGGGGGGGGGGTTGGACTGAATTTAACCTCTAATGACCCTTCAAGTTTCATGAAGATTGGACTTCGGGTGGCCATTTTATGGCCTTCACAAGAAGGTGCCCCCAGCCACCTCCAATCTCCATTATTCCCTAATAGGAAAACTATGGGGGCTATCCATGGGGATGGGGGTGGCATTTTGCAAAATAAATTTACAAATTTAGAGGAGACATACTCCTGACTGTCCTCTAAAGACCTCCTAAGTTCCATGAAGATGGGGGCCATTATATGGCCCGCCAAAGAATGTGCCCCTAGCCACCTCCAATCTCTATAGGTGAAAACTAGGGGAGCTATTTAGGAGAGCTATCTAGGAGGATGGGGTGATGTTTTGCAAAAGAAATCTACACATTTACAGGGAACATACTCCTGATTGTCCTCTAAAGACCTCCCCAAGTTTCAGGAAGATCAGACCCTTGGGCAGGGCCGGTGCACCCATAGAGGCCAGGTAGGTGGTGGCCTCAGGCGCGAGGGCACTGGAGAGGTGCCGGAGGGGGTGTTGGGGATGGAGGCACGCGCCGCAGAGCTGGTGTGGCTGGCCTGCAGCTGCTGCAACCAGCCAGCCCCATGCTGCTGCCACCGCCACTGCCACAGGACCCAGCCGGGCGCAGCAGCCACGAGCCGCTGCTGGGGCAGCATGTGGAGCAGCCTCTGCCCGCCACCCCAGCCATTAGCCGGCGAATGCCCCCGGCTTGTGCTGTGTGATGACATCATCGTGCAGTCTGTGGCGCGTGCACACTGTGCGAGCGAGTGGGGGGGTTGCCGCAGGTGCCAGAAACCCTGGTGCCGGCAGTGCCCTTGGGGGTCATTTTATAGCCCCACAAAGAAGGTACCCTCAGCCACCCATTTGTTTTTATTATGTGGAAAAACTGACTCCCACTGCAGAAATGCATAGATCATGGCTGCCATGGCCAGAGGTACACTCTCAATTACAATCTACACACCAGACAGCCCAACAGAACCAAATTAAAGCCCCACCCCCAGAAAAACCCCAGCATCCCCTGACCAGAGTGACTAGCCACTCTCCATTGTTCTCTCTGAGGACCAACATCACACCAGAGAAACACGCAAACCAAAATGAAGCAATTGGGAAAGTCTTGCAACTGGAAATACAGAGCAGAACCACAAGTGACAAAAGGCACAGATTGGACACTTGTCTGCTTCCCTCAAGTTTTGATGGGAAATGTAGGCGTCCTGGTCTCGCAGCTTGGCCCTCCGACTGCTGTCCAATGGACTTTTCAACTGTCACTTGTCCAACATTCCACCAAGCTGCCTACATTTCCCATCAAAACTTGAGGGAAGCTGACAAGTGTCCAATCTGTGCCTTTTGTCACTTGTGGTTCTGCTAACAGTTAAGCAAGTTTAGGCAAAGTGTTCAACAACCCCAGCTTCCTACAACATAACAATTTTCAGTCCAATTTATTTCAGATGAAAAGATGTAACACAGGCTTAAATCTCTCACTGAAACCAATGACTAAAAGAGCCTAACTTGGTTGGATAGAGCCTTGAGCTTTTAAAATAAACATGTTATTCCATGTGCTACAAAAGATAAAAGCAAAAAATCTTGCTAGATTTGGGAAGGGAAAAAGAAGGTCTTAAAAATAAGCATTTGTTAACTCCAAAATAAATCTAGAAAGGTAAGCTGAGTTATTTAGTAAGCTTAAAATTACTATTCTAATTTTCTGTTATTTATTTGAAGTGTTCCCTTTGCATCAGTTTGGTCTGGGAGGGCGGGGGGGGGGGGGTCCAGTCCTTTGAGTTTGCTTCTAGTTGCAAGACTGTCTCTTGCTTCATTTTGGCTTAGTTGTGTGTTACCAGCTGAACCAGGCCCAGTTGCATGGTGGGGAACCTGCAAGGACTTGCAAGGGGTACTTCACTTTTCCTTGTATCCTGTTCTTCACACTATTTCCTCTTTCCCTCCTCCTGGCAACTGCTAAAGGCTTACCTTTCCCTACATTCTTCACTCTTTCAAACCCAATAAACAATTTACCTTTTATCTGCCCTCCATCTTCATCTATATTTATTTACTTCTTTTATACCCTGCCATTCTCCCTAATGGGGAGCCGAAGCAGCTTACAGAGTTCTCCTTACTTCCATATTATTCTCACAACAACCCTGAGAGGTAGGTTAGGCTGAGAGTGTATTGGATCATCATGTCACCCAGTGAGCTTCCACAACAGAGTAGTAATTCAAACTGGATGTTCCAGAGCCTACTCTGAAACTCTGACCACTACACTACAATGGCTTTGGGTGTGTGTGTGTGGGGGGGCTGCTGTTGAACAGTAACAGGCAGCCAGGCCTAGATAAGTAATTCAAATCATGTGGTATCAAGTTGTCAGGTGGCTGCTTCTGGTCCTGACCCCAATAAGTCTTCCCTCAAAAGCTAAAACAGCCTTAGAAAGGGCCCTGCCCCTACCCTGCCTTTTGCTGTCAGAAACGAAGCCCTGGCTAAACTGTTATGGTTGCCTACCAAGAGTCACTGAGAACATCTGGTTACAGATGCTCCTTTAATTATTTTAGGGTTGTTTAAACTCCCTCGTGTTTTCTTTTTAAAGATTGCAGATTTTTCTGCAAATGTGTATATTTTTCAGGAGTGTAGGAAGATCTGTCTTGGCTTTTCATTATGACTCCAGTCTCTAGATTTAAGTATCCACAGATCAGGGCTATTTGGCTATTAGTATATATAAGATAGAGAAGTAGGAGTTTTGATAACCTCTTCATTTTTTACCTTCAGCCATGAGAGAGAACAAGTTTCTAAAGTTCAGCCTCCAGTTTAATCTTTGCTATAATTTAAGAGATTAGGTGGGTCCAACATTCAAGCCTGTGGTGGTTCTAGAATGAAGATGTTACATTGATCTGTGCTTTGAAAGGTATTTGAGAACCACTTTTTCAATCCAATAGAGATCAGGATTCATCTCTTTGTGACTAATCCTTACACAAAAAGGCCAACTGTGTTGCCAATGATGCACATTTTATCCTGGTGTGTCTGCGCAGGAACACCAGGATAAAAAGTGTGTCATGGCCAATATGGTCTCCAGGGGGCACTGTGGCGGCGGGATGGCCAGGCAAGCTGGCCCATCCCTCTGGAGGATGCTGTGGTGGCGGGACAGCCAGGTGAGCTGGCCCATCCCTCTGGAGGACGCTGTGGTGGCGGGACAGCCAGGTGAGCTGGCCCATCCCTGTGGAGGGTGCCACCACCATGGAACAACCAGACAAGCTGGCCTGCAGAGGGTGCCACCACCACAGGACATCCAGGTGAGCCGGCCCATCCCTCTGGAGGCCAGCACCATGGCAGGATGCCCAGGTAAGCCAGTCTGTCCCTCTGGATGCTGGCATTGTGGTGGGGTAGCCAATTGAGTCATCCCTTCCCTGCGGAGGCCAGCACAGCAGTGGGAAGGCCAGGCAAGCTGGCCTGCCCCTCTGGAGGCCACACAATTTTCTAGGGCCCGTTTTTTTAAAAAACAGGCTCTGTTCCTAGTAGTAGCATAAATCTCTGAGTGTTGGCCATATATTTACAAGTCTCAGTTATTCCATCATGAACAGATGGCTGCAAACAAAAACTTGAAAACAAAAGGTCCTACCATTAGGTGAAGTTGAATTTGTTTAACAGAAATACTGACACATAAATATCTTGAGCAAAAACACTGGTAGAAACAGGACTCCTTTAAAAAAAGAAGAAAGGATCAATTTCTACACTTTTGCATTACCGAACTTGGCAGAAACTCATATTCAAAGTAGAATGATGTCATCTGGCTGCCCCTTTCCCACTGCAAACAGTAAATCTTAAAAATCTGTAGAGACCTTTTATTTGGTTATTCATATTGTACTGCAACAAGAGGCTACAACACATGTGCCTGGACTTATTAAAATCATCTGGAAGAGAAGAGAACATTGTTTAAAGTACGCAAGATGAGTGTGAGATGGGGGGGGCCTCCACCCTGAAATTGACATCATCTGTTTTTCTCACTTCAGATGCCTTGATAGTCATATGCTTATTGCTGAAACTTTTGTCTGGAAGCATTTTCAGGCAGCCATTTGATTCCCCCCCCCCTTCTGTTTCTGGTATGTATCACCATTTTGGTGTTGGGTAAACTCTATGTAAACTCAGAATCATGGTAAAAACCTATAGTTCTTTATAAATGTCTGATTTGGAGACCACAAAGTATGTTGCACAATAGCCCATCAGTCCCTCAGCCCCCAAGAATATCTTTGGTTAAAATCAGAAAGCAGATTTACTATTACACAA
The DNA here is from genome assembly GCF_028583425.1 of Eublepharis macularius. Taxonomy (NCBI): domain Eukaryota; kingdom Metazoa; phylum Chordata; class Lepidosauria; order Squamata; family Eublepharidae; genus Eublepharis; species Eublepharis macularius. The sequence goes on along the minus strand of NC_072794.1, from coordinate 82,930,524 downwards.
CATGTAAACAAATGACCTTTTTTGCATCTTGCGGCCTCTTAAGCTGTGTTTGTAGGTTTTCCCAAATCCCAAAGGGTGCTTTTCCAAGAGCCTAACTCATATTTACATTGCTGAGGTTTATGTTGTTTAGGATTTGGCTTTATTTGGTCTATCAACCGCTTTTTTTGGACAATATACCAGTAGAATATTCTTCCTTTTCAATTCCACATTGCCAAAAATGTCAGTATTACTATCTGAGACTATTTAATACAAAATAGCAGCTTGCTTTTAGAGATGTGGTTTACTTGTCATGCTTTGGTATGCTAGGTATTAGGAAATAAACATTCTCTCATCTCTGTTTAGATGGTGAAGCACAGACATATTTTGTCCTATAAATCTGTGCAAATCTCTGGTGCTCTATAAGCTATTTACGCAGCCTGTGTGCTTAGTAATTGCTGGTTTTTAAAAGCTCTCTTGAGAACCATGCCTGACATCCCAGAGGACTGCTGGTGGTAGGGGGAAAGAAAGACTGGTGGCCTGACTCAGGATAAGGCAGCTCCTTATATCCTTTACTGGATGAAGGCATGCATTCTTAGATCTAATGAGTAAGGGTAACCATCCAAGCAGCAAAATGACTTGTGGCACTCAGGTTAGCAAAAGTAAATGCTCAAATTCCAACCATAGCAGGGAACAAGTCGAGAGGATCCAGCATGGTAAAAAGAGAGCTGGATATGGATCTGAGACACTGGATTAGTCTCACCTTTGCCAGACTGTGTGATTTTAAAAATGCAAATAAAAATGACTTGCGGTTTCATTTTATCTCATAAAGAAGAAAGAGAAAACACACGAAAGTCTAATGGTATTCTAACTACACACCGCGCAATTCTGAGTAGAGATGGGCACGATCCACATTACGATTGAAAAAAACTCACAATAATGGTGATCGTGCGATTGTGAACCGGCAGATCGTGATTGTCCACGGCCAATGATCCAGCGATTGAGAGGGGCCCAGATCGGGGCGATCGGGCTCGGATCGGGAATCCAGACACTCAGGTGCCAGCAATCTATTCCCCTGGCAATGGAGCCAGGGGAATGCCTGAGCTGTGTTTGCCCTCCTTCTGTCGCCCTGGAAACCCGAATGGAAGCCCAGCTTGCCTTGATCAGCAGGGCTTCCTTCCAACCACGGAGCAGCAAAGCACTCACCAGTTGGGAGAAGACACCCAGGGGAGGGAGGGGGAAGGGGGTGTTCTGTAGTCATGGGCACTCCAATCTCATCCCTGCAAACCCTGAAAGGCAGCTCTGACGGCCAAACACAGACGAGCAGCCAGACCCCCCACCCCCTGAGGGGAGACGGCTCATCGCCATCTCCCCGTGCCTGCCGGGCCCAGCCGCTGCCACCACCCACCTTCCCACAGAGCTGGGAATAGCAGCTCACCCCGCTTTGGCCTCCACGATCCATGATCCACAATCCATGGATCGGGCACGGGAGATGATCGGTGTGGATCGTTAATTCGGGATCATTGCCAGCGCCGATCCACGATCAACTGGATCGTTAAATTTTTTTTGGATCGTGCCCACCTCTAATTCTGAGGCCTGCTGTGCCACTGGTGCCTTCATGCCCACATAGCTGCAGTCCTGCTCATCCAGTTGCTAAGGACCTTTGTGGGAAAGCTACGCTGGTGGCTGAGCCCAACAAGGCCCAGCAAGGCTGCAGCAGGAGGGGCATGCCTGCCGTTTCCTTGATAACCTTGCAGGCATCCACCAATGGCCGTGCAGCCCCCATGACAGGCTTGTGAGTGGCAAGCAAAGGTGCATGAATGCATGAGCTGCGATTCCCACTGCTCATCAACACCCGCACCCCCCTGCCAGAGAGCAGGCAGCTTGGGACCACATGATCCCACTGTCATGGCACCCACATCAAGGTGCCTGGCCAGAGGAATGTTGTCTGGCAAGAGCCCTGGTTCTGTGTGGGTCACTGATCAGGCAGGTCATAGGCCCACAGCCCCCTGGGCACTACTAAGGGCACTGAGCCACACAGTGGAACCCAGGTTGCCAGATCTTCCCTGTATGGGTGGGGACCATTTCCAAAACAATACTGCCCATAAGTTCGCAATGCCCTCCGATGCCAGCACTGCATGTCCCATTGGACAGAGCTGGCCTCCCCCATCTGGCTGTGCACATGTGGGTGCAAAGTGGGTCACCTGCTCCCCACCACCAACCCCTTTGTTGCCATAAAGGATCTCTTTATGCATATGAGGGGGCATCCTGGTGAAAATTGCTGCTGGGCATGCCCTGCTGGGGAAGTGCTCCCAGGGATCTCGCTCCAGCAGTGGTGGCTGCAGGGCATTTTTCTGGGAAAAGAGGTGGTGGAACTCAGTGGGTTGCCCTTGAAGAAAATGGTCACATGGCTGGTGGCCCCGCCCCCTGATCTCCAGACAGAGGGGAGTTTAGATTGCCTTCCATGCCTCTCTGTGCAGAGGGCAATCTAAACTCCCCTCTGTCTGGAGATCAGGGGGTGGGGCCACCAGCCATGTGACCATTTTCAAGAGGTTCCGGAACTCTGTTCCACCATGTTCCAACTGAAAAAAAGCCCTGGGTGGCTGTATTTTCACAGGTGATGCTGGCAACCAAATGATGGAATGTCCCTCCAGCAGGAAAGTGCTCCTCATCTGCATCTGGCTGTTCTGCTCCTGTGGTTGCTTGAAGTCTCAAGGGGTTACATGCCCTCCATCACAGGGAAGTTGCCAGAGCGATTACCCAGTCACCCTGGCCTGCTACTGTTCTCCCTCCTCTGCCCAAGGAAAGGCCCAGCTGAGGGAGTCTGAATGGGCTGCTTGGAGCTCTCCTCGCTGAAACAGCTGCATCAAGCATAGCTCCCTGAGCTACTGCCTGTCCGGGGTCAGCAGCCCAGCCCCCGGACTTGCTGACAGACAGCAAAAGGGGGCAGGCGGGAGACAACAGTTCAACCGCTCTGACTGGCAAACAGAGCCAGAACCTGCCTACTCCAGGAGGAAGGGGCGAAAGGCCTAAGCCTCAAAAGGCTGGAGGGAGCAGGGAGAGGCCAGCTAGTCCCACCCTCCAGGGGGAAGAGAGGGGGCTAAGCAGGCTAGAGGAAAAGGGCCAAGGCAGGGGGAATAGGGACCCAGCAACAGCCCAAACAGAGCCCTTACCTGCTAAGGAGGAGAAGCAGCCACTACAGCCCAGAGCCACACCCTGGCTAGAGGACAGCAGCCTGGCTCAGGAGTGGCTAGGAGCCAAGCCCCTCCAGGTGGAGCTGCCACAGGCATTCTGGGGGAGGAGATGGGTAGCCCCGCCCAGCATCAAGGAGCAGGCAGCCCAGAAGCTGGCCAGGGCAGCTCCTCGCGGACAAGGCCAAGCATGCTCAGCAGCACAGAAGCTGGCTGGGGCAGCTCCTCGTGAGCAAGGCCAAGGAGACCTCAGCTGGGGATGGCTCTCATTCAGCCCCACCCTGCCAGCAAGGCAAGGAAGCCAGGAAGGGATTAGTGGTAGGAGGGAAACACCTGAGGGAAGGCACAGCTGGGCCAAGTCAGGAGAGGGAACAAGCCTAGAAGGAGGGTGGGGCGGGGAAAGGAAACCCTATATATGGTGGCTAGGAAGAGCTCTGAGGTGGTGGGTGTGAGTAAGGAGTGATGATGTGGAGTGAGAGCAGTGCAATGCAAGAGTGGAGGCTTGGAGGAGAGTTCTGGAAGGAGGAGATGATGGAGGACGCAGAGGGTAAGCAGGCCATGTTGAGCAGGCCAGCGAGTGGACTGAGAGGGAGTCTGGGTGATGTATACCGCCCCTCCTTCCACAGGGCAGGGTCCTGCAGTATCCCTGGTGCCCCTCTGATGTCAGGGCCGGCCCAGCTGGGGCTCTGCCCAGTGGCGGCAGTGACAAACCCTGACACTGCCTCAGTGGCCTCTGTGGTTGAGGCTCGCTGCTGAGGAGAGAGGTTAGGCCAGTGTCAATGAGCAAGCCAGGACAGCCAGCTCCTCAGCTCCTTCCTGTTAGTGCACCCTCACCCTTCCCTGAGCCAGGACTCAGGAGTCAGGTAATCTGTAAGGCAAGTTAGGGGTCAGACATTCTGGAATTAGTTCTCATCCCATGTGTGAGTACAAGGTAACCCAGTTTTTCACAGTTTTCCCAGCACACTCTTGCCCTACCACTGGGTGTACTCTCTCCTGCGTAGTGCTCTAATTACCCATGGCATAGGGCTCTTGGGCAGAGCCTCCAACCACAACCCTACTTACCTGTTTTCATGGACAACCCAGCCAGAAGTTAAGGGGGGGGAGGGAAATGATTGGCCACCAGGCAAGGGGCATAGCTGTCGTGGGGGCATGAGTGGATTGGTCACCATGATAGTCAGCATCCTATGCTCTGCTGGGCCACTTGGGCGGCGCTAGGCAAAGGAGGAAAGTGAGTTTTCCCCTACAATTGGTGCCTATGGGCTATGCCATCTTTTCTCGTGGCGTAAATTTCCATTACTGCAGGGGTGTTTCTTTGCCTGAAATGGCTTAGGGAGCAGACTAACTCATACTCCACCCTATCCCCTAGCCTGCCGGCACATGGACTTATGCTCCAGTTCTGCTTGTGCCCAGCCGTCATGGACAGGTGCCAGCAGAGAACCCAGGCAGAGCGGCTCTGGGCTGCTGCACTGTCATGGGGGGGGTGGGGTTGTGATGTCTAAGTCCAGGATACATTGACATAACTCCTATTAGGCTTCCAGTGTGCTTTTCCCCCCGCACCCCGCACACCAGGATTATTCTATTAGAATGACAGGCTATTTTAATAAATAATCTCCCATTCTTCTCACACGGAGAAGTTCTTCCATTACATTTCATTATAGACTGTAAAATACTTTGCAAATTAAAAATGTAATCAAAATAATAAACAGTGGCAACTGAATAGAGAAAGTTAAAATGAAATAGTCTTTTCTCAACAAAGCAGGATAAAGCAGTGTAGCTATAACATCACTTTTTTTCCCTTGTGGTTGCTGCCCTAGCATGAAAGAGAAAAGCAGCATAAAACAGTTCATGTCTGTTCTCTTGTATTTATTTCCAGTATTACCACACAGTTCCTCATGCACATTGTTTCTGCATGGGAAAATCACAAGAAGCGATTCACTGTGCTTTAATAAGATATACCATCTTGTTTGTACTAGTATAGCAAATGTTCCTATAAAAAGGAAGGGGGAGGAAGAACAGTTTACCCTTTTGGAACTATGCATGAGACCATGTCCACTGTTATGATTTTCCTTCAAGAAATGCCTTTGTGTTAGCATAAAGTGTGAAAAGTTCCTGTAGATCATTTTGGCTAGGGACTGTGCATGTCTCTTTTGCCGTGTGCCCATTTGGCCTTCGCTCTTTTCCTCTAAGTATCTCAGACTATAGAAGCTATATTGAAAATTGCTTAGACCAAATACTGAGTAGTGCTGATTAGAGATGGGCACGAATCAAATTACAACTAGGGGTGTGCAAAGGCACAGTGGTTCGGCTTTCCTGATTCGGGTATACCCGAATCGAGAAGCCAATTCGGGAACAGCTGTACCCGAATCGGTAAGCCGATTCAGGTATAGCGATTCGGGTATCGAATCGGCTTGATTCGGGGGTTCGGGAGAGCTTTTCAATGGGAAAAAGCCTCCCCCAGGCTTCTCTGAAGCCTGGGGGAGGCATTTTCCCACCGAATCAAGCTGAAATTGGTGGGGGTCTTCCCCTAACTGCCTTCTAACAACCCCCTAAGGTTCAGACCTATTGGACTTTGGGGGGCCATGTTATGGCCCCCCAAACCAGGTCCCCCTATCCTCGCCTATAAAAGGGCATAGCTATAGGTTGCTGCTGCTAATCTCCTATTTTGTGCTTGCTGCTGCTGATCTCCATTATTTCCTATGGGGGGGGAAATGAAGAGGCAGGCTTCCTTTGCCAGGGGTGGCATTTTGCAGGCAAAATGCCCCCCAACCCTCAGGGGCCCTTCTCCCACCTTTCCTCCCACCCCCCACCAAGGCTCAGCCTGCTCCCACTTGGGGGGGCATTTCATGGCCTCCCCAAGTAGGTGACCTTTTCTCTGTAACCTACAGCTGGGGGAGGCTTGTCTTGCCAGGGGTGGCATTTTGCATGCAAAATGCCCCCCAACCCTCAGGGGCCCTTCTCCCACCTTTCCTCCCACCCCCACCAAGGCTCAGCCAGCTCCCACTTGGGGGGGCATTTCATGGCCTCCCCAAGTAGGTGCTCTCAGCTCCCAAAGTCCACCCCCTACAGCCCCACACAAACCCAATTCCCCCCCAGCTGCCACACAGACCCAAATTCCCACATTAGCCCCTCACAGACCCAAATCCACTCCCAGTAGCCCCACACCCATTACCCCAGGAACAGGCTTGCCAGCCCTCTCCCTTTGTTCCCTATGCTGGGAACTTCTAAACTCTCTTTCCCAGGGCAATTCTGCACAGCCCAGGGGTGCCACAATGGTGGGCACACTTCTGAGTGCCAGCTTGTCCCTGGGAAAGAGCACCTGAACCACAGACACCCTCCCTCAAATTCCCCCACCACCTACAGAGATGGCTGGCCAGCTAGCCCCATTGTTCCCTATGATGGGAACCAACTGCACAACAAAGAATAAAACATGAAGAACACAAAATGAAGTTTTTTAAAAATTATTTTCTCCCTTTCAAAGTACAAGTAGGCAAAGCATTATGACACATTACACCAGCAGTCCCCCACACAGAAAAATTAACACAACTCACTTAACATCAGAGAATCACAAAAACACAATTCCTGTCAAAAACACTTTATTTCTTGAACAGCTTTAGGTTACACAGCAGGGGGGCACACCAAAGGGCATGGCAGCAGTATCTTACACAAAAATAACACAACTCACTTCACATCAGAGAATCACCCAAACACAATTGCTGTCAAAAACGGTGAAGTGGGTTGTATTATTTTGTGTAGTACACTGCTATCATGCCCTGTTGTGCCCTCCTACTGTGTAACCTAAAGCAGTTAAAGAAATAAAAGTGTTTTTGACAGGAATTGTGTTTTTGTGATTCTCTGATGTTAAGTGAGAGTTGTGTTATTTTTCTGTGTGGGGGACTGCTGGTGTAATGTGTCATAATGCTTTGCCTACTTGTACTTTGAAAGGGAGAAAATAATTTTTTAAAAACTGTATTTTGTGTTGTTTGTGTTTTATTCTTTGTTGTGCAGTTGGTTCCCATCATAGGGAACAATGGGGAGGCTGGCCAGCCATCTCTGTAGGTGGTGGGGGTGTCAGGGGGTGGTTGTCTGTGTGTCAGGTCAGGTGCTCTTTCCCAGGGACAAGTTGGCACTCAGAAGTTTGCCCACCATTGTGGCACCCCTGGGCTGTGCGGAATTGCCCTGGGAAAGAGAGTTTAGAAGTTCCCAGCATAGGGAACAAAGGGGGAGGGCTGGCCAGCCTGTTCCTGGGGTTATGGGTGTAGGGCTGCTGGGGGTGGATTTAGGTCTGTGAGGGGCTAATGTGGGGATTTGGGTCTGTGTGTGGCAGCTGGGGGGAATTGGGTTTGTGTGGGGCTGTAGGGGGTGGACTTTGGGGGCTGAGAGCACCTACTTGGGGAGGCCATGAAATGGCCCCCCCAAGTGGGAGCTGGCTGAGCCTTGGTGGGGGTGGGAGGAAAGGTGGGAGAAGGGCCCCCAAGGGTTGAGGGGCATTTTGCCTGCAAAATGCCACCCCTGGCAAAGGAAGCCTGCCTCTTCATTTCCCCCCCATAGGAAATAATGGAGATCAGCAGCAGCAAGCACAAAATAGGAGATTAGCAGCAGCAATCTAAAGCTATGCCCTTTTATAGGCGAGGATAGGGGGACCTAGTTTGGGGGGCCATAACATGGCCCCCCATAGTCCAATCGGTCTGAAACTTAGGAGATTGTTAGAGGGGAGTTAGAGGAAGGTCCCCACCAATTTCAGCTTGATTCGGTGGGAAAATGCCTCTCCCAGGCTTCAGAGAAGCCTGGGGATGCTTTTTCCCATTGAAAAGCAAGCAAATTGCTGCACCAAATCTCCCCGAATTGCCCCGAATCGATTCAGGGCACGCCGATTCGGGTTTCCCGAATTGATTCGGGTTTCCCCGAATTACCCCTAATCAGGGTGATTTGGGATTTTTTCGGGTTTCATTAACCCGAACTTCACACCCCTAATTACAACCCAAAATAAAGAATGAACCAGGCCAGTTCGTGGTTTGTGAACCAGTGGTTCATGGAAGCTCACTTTCCACGAACTTCCATGAACTAATCTACTGCTTCGTTTGGGTCGTGTTAAAGGGGCAATTTAAATGGCCATTTCCCCAGGGAAATGACCATATAAACTTTTCCTGCCACTTGCGAGTGGCAGGATCCCCCCCTCACCACCTGCCAGCTGATAGTTTAAAGGGACCTGCTTCTTGCAAGAGGCAGGGCCCTTTAAACTGCCCAAACCCTCAGCCTCCATGTGGAACTAACATATAACCCAGGTGTAGGAAACAGCAACCGTATACATATACTGAGTATTGGTACTTCATGAAGGCAGGGATTCCCCATCACATAAGTACAATCAACCTCAGTGAAATACATGAACATGGAAACTATTGAACTAATTTCCAAGAAGGAATTTTGTATTGTTTGAAGCATGTCTCTGAATTAGAGCTATAGTGAATTGTAGTTATAATCGCTTTTTCTCTACAAGCAGGAACTAGTGCAGTGAAGTTGCTAATGGTTGGACTTCTTGTCATAGGTAAATGTGTACCAAAAAAAAGTCAACACATCACTTTGTCAGTGCAAAGTTGCACTGGGTGGGGGGATTTAGAGCAGAAAAGCAAAAAGGATGAATGATGTGTATAGTAATGTTTCAAAGGTGAAACAAATATTTTGTCACCCACTAGCACAGAAAATGGCTTGAAGGAGCTTCAGGAGAAAAATGACATGATGAAGCCTAATCTAAATGAAGTCTATGCCTCCTGCCCTCATTCTGCCCTCGTGTTTGCCTTTGTTCACAGTTCCTCATCCTTGAAAAAGGGGCACTTGTCACAGCTGCAATAGATCAAAAGAACCACTTTTTGGTTCAGACCTAGTGTATGCAGAATTTCTCAGGCTGCATTCCACTGAGTCATTTCACTGGTTCACCTAGACCAGTGTTTTTCAGGCTTCATGATCCTGCCCCAGTTCATGAACTGGTTCATTTTGGTTTGTGAAAACGTCACTTCCGGACCAGCAAATCACCACTTCTGGGTCAACAGGTCACTTCCGGGTCTGCAGAAAGCCCAACCCCCATTGCCTGGGAAACTGATTGATTGGCACCAGGCTGTCTGCAGTGACGAACCAAAAAATGAACCAAACGAACTGCCCTAAAGCTTGTGGCGGTTCATCAGAAACGGGCTCTGACGAACCGCTGGTTCGTGGACCATGAACCAGCCTGGTTTGTGATGAACTTTGGTTCATATTTCGGTTCGTGCCCATCTCTACTTAAGAACTGGGGCCTCTGGGCCCACCTGCAATAGAGTCACAACCACTTTGGGTGTATGACCTACAGTTGAGAACCACTGATCTAGGCCAATACACTGTATTTCGATGGACACTGGCTCTCAAATCTCTCCAGCAGAAATCTTTCCTGGTCCTGCTACCTGAGATTTTTAATTAGAGATGTCAAAGATGGTTGGACCTGGGAACTTCTGCATCCAAAGCATGAACTTTGCATTGAACTATGGCCCTCTTATTGAACTAGTTTCAGTGAAGGAATTTTGTAACATTTGAAGCAGCTCTCTGACTTACAGTTACTAGATAACTTTTTATCTATGATCAAATGGTGTACTTAGAACGTGGAATTCTTTTCTATTGAATTGATCACTTCCATTCCTGTAATTGTCTGCAGCTTACAAAAAAAGTAATGATTAATGGCAAGATAAGTAACTGCCAGCAAATATTTTTTTCAAGATTCTGCACCTGCTTAGTCAAGATGAACATGCTTCCAATTCACATCAACCTTGCACTCAGATCTAAATGTGTAACTCATTATCAGCTGGTATTGCATGTTATGAATTCAAACATATCCCAGAGGAAATGTATAGCAAATATTTCATATCAGCTTCATAAAGTGACAGGTACTTTATTGTTCCTTTATTGTTATGGATGATTCAGTGTTTGAAGAAGTATGTGCCCACTCCTCTATCAATACCTTTATTACTTCCAGAAAACACAGTTATTGCAGTCTCCAACTTGCCATTTACCAAGTTTATAGCTTCATTATGAATCAGGGATTACCGCTAACAGCAAACTGGCCCTGAAGGAAGCATTTTGGTGTCCTCTCCTTCTGCTCCATGAGATCCTTTCCCTAAATTTACCTTTTCTTACCTTATTCTCTTCCTTCCCTTACTGTGTGTATAGTTTTCCCTACTTTCAAAATTTGTTGTAAACTGGACTTATTATTTTAATGTTGCTTAAGGAACTTTGTAAAGTTACTTTGTACATAGATGGCATTCTATAAATAAAACTAATTTATTAACAGTATTGAAGGAGTAAAGCCTGCAGAATAATGACAGTCTTTAAGAACCCATGGGACCTTTGGTTGGTTTTCCTTCACAATGGGTAACTCTACTAGGCAGATAACTCCTTCTTCAAGAACTGGAATAAGTATATTAAACCTGCCTTGGGAGAAAGCCGGGCAAGAAAATAATGGCACCAGTGATGCTAACAGTGACACCAATGATGATGTCCATACCTCACCACTTAATTCCCTTTATTTCATGGCAGGGCACACAAAAAAAATGCCACCCACACTGGGATTAAAAGCAGCATGTGGAAAGGTAGGTGGCCCAAACAAATCTTATCCTTCAGGAGCAAATACTCAAAAAGAGAGGAATAAATCATCCATGCAGAAAAGGCCAGAATCTGTTTGCACTCTCAGTTACTGAGTCTCATTCTATGTGCTTGCAGAGTAAATGAATAACTGGCCACCCTTCATGAGACAGTTCTACATACTTCCGCCAATTCACAGCCCTGTCTGCTGTGTATATGCTCCAGTTCAGTTTTGCTCCTGGCATTCTCTTGTAATTTCCTATTGTCTTTCTTCAGAAGGATCCTCATTTCTTTGTTGCTGCATTATGCCACAGAAAATTTCTGCTGGCTTTACCAGAATTCTTCATGAAAAAGAAATGTGCTGGTTTAGTTTTTAATCTATTATGTCAGTAAATAACTGGATGTGGACATATAAAGTGAATAAAGTCTTCTGTAACTGGCTGCAAATGAAGCGTTGACATACAACCTGGCAGCATTCACAGTGCATCCTCCTGTCCCTCCCCAAGATGTTCAGAGGTATTGAAAACACTGGCAGAGCATCTGTAGCTCCAAATGCCAGAAGATATGGTATTTGACTGTATTGAAAACTGCAGAACAGTTTGCAATATGTAAAGCAACAGAACTACATACTTACCAAAGATAAAAACAGCAAAATAGTAACAAAAAATATTTGTAAAGCTGTGTGATTTCCTACACAGCTTGATTTTATGTTGTACAAGGGGAATAAAAGATGAAAAAATGCATTTTATATGATTCTAATGCTTTGGTATGCTTTGATAAAATTTAGATATGTATGTACATTTTACAAGAGATTTCTATTTTTATTTCAACCCTGAATCCTTATTAGTCTAAAGGGATGACAGCTATTGTCTCTTTCCTTCCTTGACAACTCTTCCAGTGATCAAATACGTGAGATGTTAAACCATGGCAGCTGCAGCTGAAAAGTAAATGACACTGAATTCTTATATAGCATACTGATGATGGAGGACTAAGTACTAGAAAATCTCGTCCCATCATAAGGCAAATGTGTCAACTGAGGAGAGAAACTAGCTATTCTTAATCCCTGCTAGTGAGAGCTCAGATATGCATCGCTAGTCAGAGCTACTGGCTAATGAAATGTGTCTAGCATAATGCACAGTGCAACTTGAGTCATTACTATTTCAGGTTTCAAGTGGGTAGCTGTGTTGATCTGTAATAGAAGAGCAAGATTAGAGATGGGCACGAACAGCAATACGAACGAAAAAAGCCATGAACAGCCCAATCTGCTGTTCGAGAACAAGCTGTTCGTGAGGCCCCATTCTAAACGAACAGGTGGTCGTTGCAAGCTTAGTTGTTGCTGTTCGTCAAGCCAGACAGTCTGGCACCTGCAATCAATTCCCTTTGCAACGTAGGCAGGGATTGTGTGAACTCTGTCTGAACTCCTGCTGTTGCCCTGGAAACCCCAAACTAAGCCCAATTTAGCTTGATAGGCAGGTCTTCCTTCCAAATGGGGAACTCCAAATTTGTTACAAGAGAGCAAAGACCATGGGGGAGGGGGTCCCAGCTCTGGCTTTGCAGACAGTGGAGAGAGAAAGACAGCTGCTGTTGGCATTTTGATAGAGAGACAGAGAGAGTGCATTGGAGCTTGAATTTTCTTTGTATGTGGTGGGATATGGATCTACCCCTTCAAGTTCCAGGGCTGCTGCTAGGCTCTGGGGCCAAGCTATTATTCACTATTGGTACCTTTCCTGGTGCCTGCTCAGGTCAGGTTTCTGGGAGTGGTGCAGTAGGGATCTTGACCAAACTTGGATGATGGCTGGAGGAGAGCCTGCTGGCCCTTACGAACAGCCAACTACAAACATGTTCGTGAACAGAGTCATGTTTGTGGTTGTTCATGAGTCCCTGTTCGTGGATGACAATAAACAACGAACATCATGTTTGGTTTTTTTTTTCTGTTCGTGCCCATCTTTAAGCAAGATTTGAGTCTGGTAGCACCTTAAATACCAACTAGATTTCCAGAGTATGAGCTGATGAAGGAGGCTTTGATTCTTTAAAGCTCATACTCTGGAAATCTAATTGGTCTTTAAGTGACTACTGGACCCTAATCTTGCTCTACTATTTCATGTGTACATTTTAGACTTCTGTCTCACATTATATTGGCAGCATGAGCGTTGCTGTAGTGTAGCTTCTTCCTGTACCAGTTTTGGCATGCAAGAGAGTCTAGGATATCATTCCATGGCACCTTCCCATGGCACCTTTCCAAAAAGAGAGGATAGGATACCATTTCCATGACACCTTCCCAAAACCTTCCATGGCATCTCCCCACAAAGGTGGGATGGGGCCTCAAGATACTTTAAAGGGATGTTTAATGTAAAGTTGAATATGAAAAATAGATGGACATACATGGCCACTCAGCAGGGAGCTGCAAGGCTGCTCTCTGTTACACTCCATGATGTGTAAAATTCTTTATTTGCTTATTTATTAATTTATGCTATTTGTATACCTCTTTTTCCCATGTAGGGACACAAAGGAGGTCACAAAAAGCCTCAAACCAATCAGTTTCAACAAGAACAACAAAATATAACAGAAGTAAATATATCCTGAGGAGCTTCTTGTTGATGACCGTGCCTAACACATGCTCTGGTCTAGGAGTTCTTTGACTCAAACCTCTGGCCCTGTCCAGGCTATTAATGCATGCAGGTAGAGGAGAACAGTTCAAGCTTCCTCACTGCTCCCCTCCTGACATCTGTGCATTGTACAGAACGGTCTAGACGCTAAACTCCATGCTCCTTCCAAACTCCATTGAGGGACTACCTATATGTTATACATGAACTTATGAGCCCCAAGACAATTTTTGAAAATGAAAGGGAGAGTTTAAAGCTGAGAAGTAGCTTCACCCCCTGTGCACATGCACGCCCCCTGCGCACATGCACACTGATGATTTCTCTTCCCCAATGACTTCTCCCCTAAATGGTTCCAAAAGGAATTGGGGCAGGGCTACTATGCAAGATAATTTTGAAATTAGCAGAGCAGAGTCTTGGAGTACAAGCCAATGTGACTGGCCTTCTCTGAGATGCATATACACAATCTTGCTTTTTAGTGCTTCTGTCTTGTTTTTTGGTTCAAGCAAAGCATTTTGGACTTGTAAATGATCCATTACCTGATACTGAAATATTTGAAGCATTTCTTGGTTCTGGATGTGAGAGATCTCTACTACCCTGTTTTTTCCTCTGACTACAATTCTGTATTTACTTCCAGCATCTCTGCTGCCTTGGATAAGTTTGTGAGCAAACACAAAAATATTGAAGTAACATAACAATAAATGAACAGATTCCTTAGGCACAGGATGTATTGTGGAATACTGTGTCATCCTGACCATGTGTTAAACATGAAATATTGAGTTCTCCACTTTCCAAAACATACTGCACCAGTAGCACATACTAAAACGTTGCTTGTGTTGCCTTCAATATATATTTAGCCAAAATATACTCTTGTTTAAAGATTGTGCCATTAAAGATCAACGTGGTACAAATATTATTATTGGCTGTTGATGACCCATGCTTTTCACAAGATAATTAAGGGGACTCACTGCAATCTTATCAGAGTTTAGACTCTATCTGAAGTCATTGGGATCATGTAGCAAGGCTGTTTTTCTGGCATGTGTTGTATTCTCCTTTAGAGTATGTCTCATTCCAACAGAACTTGCATCAGATAACCTCCAATGTATTCATTTGAGTAGTCTTGTGGAAACCTGTGAAGTAGACTGTGCCTCACAACTTACTTGTCAAGGTCCAAAACAACATGTAGGAGAGGAGAGGGAAGTGTGGACAACAGATAACATTTTCAATTTCAACACAACACATTTTAGCTGACAATGAACATCTGATACTTTCAGGTAGGAAGTTATGTTGGTCTGCAGTAGAACACCAGGATTTGTGGCCACTGGCACCTTAGAGAACATTATATTCAGGGTCTAAGCTTTCGAGAGTCAGAGCTGTCTTCTTCAGATGAATATATAAGAAATGCAAGGTGTTCCTCATGACAATAAGCCCTTCTAAGGTACAGTGTCAACAAGGTAAGTGCCCCATAGCTATTTGTCAAATATGTATAAAGTATGTGACATCTACTTAATAATATAACTAAACATTTCCCCATGTTAAAATACCAAGTAAAAGCAAACATCCATGTGTCAACAGTGCTGGAAGCTAAGTTTGGTTACCTTGCCAAGAGGTATTTAAACGATCTTTCTTCAGTTTCCAGTACAACATAGCTTGCAAATGTGAAGTTTACGAACTCCCTGTTAAATTTTCAAAGCTATTAGTTCACTTCACAAAGACAAGATAAAAGAGTCCAAAACAGCTGGATTTTCTTCCACTTACTGAAGATCAGTAAAAGGCTGTTTAAACAGCAATTGTGCCACTGGAAAGAATAGGGTCTGACTGACATTATTCAAAAATTATTTTAAGAAATAATGAAAAAAACTTTTTACAGAATTTAATAACAGCTAGTGAAATGTTTCAAAGCTGTAGCAATCCTCCTGAGCTGTGCTCCTTAGTTACGCTGCACACACCTTGTTTCCATATCACCTCCCCTTTCTACCAAGAACTTGTCAATGGAACTTTGGAAAGGCACAATGAACAGGCTAAGATCTAGCTGGAAGTACATTTCAGCACAAATCTTTACTGAAATTTCTTAATTAAGCTCTGCTTCCATATTAAGAATTGAAAGCCAGTATGGCATAGTGGTTAGAATAGGACTAGGGAGCTCTCTGTTCGAACACCCATTTATCTACAAAGCTCATCGGGTCAGTCTTTCTCTCTTATCTTAACTGACTCCCAGAGTTATTGTGAAGGTGAAATAGACAAGAGAATGTAAGCAAGCCTGAGCTGCTAAGAAGTAAGATAAAATGTGAGTGTTTTAAACATATTCTTCATATTTAAATGAATTAATGCATGAAAATAAGCAGTGGTCACCTAGCCATGTAGATCCATACTACAGTAATATGCTCTGTGTTTGGCTGCCTTTGAAGACATCTTAGACAATTCAAGCATTGCAGTATGTGACAACAAGACTTCTGTCTGAGGTTAGCTGCCTTGAACATGTAATAGTGATGAATAGGGGTGTGCAAGGAAAAAACTTTCGGCTTTCTTGTTTCGGGATTACCCGAAACAAGATTCTCTACCGTCATTAGCCGAAAGCCGAAACAAGAATCTCTTTCGGGATTCGGGATTCGGCATTATTTCGGCATTCTTTCGGGATTCTTTCGGGTTTTTTTGCTGGGAAAATGCCTCCGTCTTTCAGGACGCCTGGAGGAGGCATTTTCCCACCAAATAAGCCCAAAATTGGTGGGGACCTTCTTCTAACCCTTCTCTAACAACTACCCAAGTTTCAGACAGATTGGACTTTGGGGGGCCATGTTATGGCCCCCCAAAGCAGGTCCCCCCATCCTCCCCATAAGAAAGCAAAGGAGCAGCATATTGTTAGCATGCTGCTGCTGATCTCTCTTCATTATTTCCTATGGGGAAAAAATGAAGAGGCAGGCTTCCTTTGCCAGGGGTGGCATTTTGCATGCAAAATGCCCCCCAGCCCTCAGGGGCCCTTCTACCACCCCTCCTCCCACCCCCCACCAAGGCTCAGCCTGCTCCCACTTGGGGGGGCCATTTCATGGCCTCCCCAAGTAGGTGCTCTAATCTCTACCACTGACAGCTGGGGGAGGCTTGTGTTGCCAGGGGTGGCATTTTGCATGCAAAATGCCCCCCAACCCTCTGGGGCCCTTCTCCCACCCCTCCTCCCACCCCCCACCAAGGCTCAGCCTGCTCCCACTTGGGGGGGCCATTTCATGGCCTCCCCAAGTAGGTGCTCTCAGCCCCTAAAGTCCACCCCTCACAGCCCCACACAAACCCAGTTCCCCCACCCCAGCTGCCACACACAGACCCAAATCCCCCCAGTAGCCCCTCACAGACCCAAATCCACCCCCACCTGCCCCACACCCACCATAACCCCAGGAACAGGCTGGCCTGCCCTCCCCTTTTGGGAACCCCTAAACTCTCTTTCCCAGGGCAGTTCTGCACAGACAAGGGGTGCCACAATGGTGGCAGTGCCAAATCGTCCCTGGGAAAGAGCACCTGCCCTGGCACACAGACAACCACCCCCCTGACCCCCCCACCACCCGCAGAGAAGGCTGGCCAGCCTGCCCCATTGTTCCCTATGCTGGGAACCAACCTCCCATCAAAGAAGGGAACACAGACACACAATCATTAAGTTTAAAAAACCTTTATTTTCTCATTTTCAAATTACAAGTGGTCAACAAATCACAACATATTACACTTATTGTCCCTCATAGCACAACACAACACAATTAACTACACATCAGAGAATCTTAAACACAATTTTTTTTTTGAAATGGACAAACAGTAAAGTTTTGAACATTACAACAGGTCACATAGTGAGCAGGCACAACAGGGCATGGAAACAGAAGATGATCATAATAACTACCAGCCTAATACAACTCTCCCTCCATAACATGACTTAATGGGGGGGAACCACAGCAACAAAATCCCCCCCCCAACCCTCTGGGGCCCTTCTCCCACCCTTCCTCCCATCCCCCCACCAAGGCTCAGCCTGCTCCCACTTGGGGGGGCCATTTCATGGCCTCCCCAAGTGGGTGCTCTGCTCTCATCTCTACCACTGACAGCTGGGAGAGGCTTGTCTTGCCAGGGGTGGCATTTTGCATGCCAAATGCCACCCTCACCCTCAGGTGCCCTTCTCCCACCCTTCCCCCCACCCCCCACCACATGCATTCCTTGACAATCAAGAAATCTGGAGTTAAATATAATGTGCATGTAAGTCCCTCAAAGACAGAAGCAATATGGAGGTAATGACCCATTTGATTTCCACAACCTCAGACACAATTAGGGATCCGTTTCCCCTTGGTGGGGGATCCCCCACTCTCACCTATCACCCCGAAGGGGGAAAGTCAGTGAATGAGCCTTCAAGGTACGCTCCAGGGGCTGCTGCCGTGATGTCACTGATGTCATCTGGCTGCCCTGAGAGTATGCCTGTGCTTTGCAGTGGGCTGATTTGGGCCCTACAGGCCAAAGCAGGATCCCTTGTGGCCCAAATCTGCCTGCTGTGAATTGTGCGTGCTCCCCAGCCTTGTGTGATGATCACATCACCTCCTAGAACAGACATCATCATGCCAGAGCATTGCCATTAAATGATCATGCGTGTGTGAACAGACCCTAAGTATCCTGTAGGCTTCAGTGATGGTATAGTAATGTTTTCACTCACATTATAGAGAGAGAGAGAGACAGAGAAGGGGGGGAGGCACTGAAGCTAGATTATTTCTTCTATTTTACTGTCCCCTTCCAAAGCCAGGGTGGCATTGGCACAATGCCCCCCTCCCCCCGGCCAGAGCCTTAGTACCAGTATGCATTGACAGGCCCATGCATCATAGTCCTTTTTGAGACCCAGCCAAGTTGTGCCTTTTGGAGAAAAATGTTCAAGTTGCTGGTGGGGGTATGAACAATTTTTAGATATCCACTGTAGTGCAATGGCTAGAGAGTTGGTCTAGAATCTGGCAGACTCTGATTCTGTGCCTTGTAGGCTTGATGGATGTTCTTGGCTCAGCCTAAGTAAACAATTGTGTTGTGTTTTCCAGAGGCAGTCTACGTGATTTTGGGGCCCTGGACAAATGTTCTGGACGGGGCCCCAGAACCAGTGCCGCCCCACCACTGGCTCCTTGCCAAGGCCAAGCAATTTGGTCACCTAGGCCCCAGATAGAGTGGGCAGGAGTGCGTTGTTTCCTTCCTCCCCCCCCTCCACCCCCTCCAACAACTAAGAAGGCCATCGGTGGAGTCACTCCAATGTGAGGCATGGAGCAGCTGTCTATTGTTAGCCTGGTTGTGATGAGGGTGAAACAAATCAAGGGAGAACAGCAATGTGTAAACCACTCTAGGTTCCCATGGGGGAGAAAACCGGGGCATAAGATAAACCTTTAATTTGGTGGGGAGGGGGTATATACATTTTATGTGTATGTGTCTGTATGTTTTATGCATTCAAATCACTTGTGGTGTACTTTAGAATTATATTGAGCTCCACAGTATCCCAAAAACCTTGTCCATGTATTGCAAACCGAAGTCAATCTACCACATCTAGGGTATTCTTCTTTTCCCTACTGCCTTCAATTTTTCTTAGCATTATTGTCTTTTCTAGTGAACCTTGTCTTCTCATGATGTGACATAAGCACTATCATCAATTGATATCTTCAAGGGAGAAAGCAGGCCTGATTTGGTCTGGATGCCACTTACATGTCTTTTTCGGAGTCCATGGTACATGTAAATTGAAACTTTCTTCCCACTTCACAGTGTGAATGCTTTTTCCTCCTATGAGCTTTGTCTAAATTTTACTGTACTGATACTGCTCATTTGGCCAAAAGGCCTGCCCTTGATCAATGCCACATTAAATACTTCATAATAAAAAAATGTTTTTAGAACCATTTAAAAGTGTCCTTAAGTGCCATACGCTGATTTAAAAAAACATAAGCTAAATGTTTGGGAACACAACCAGATATGTGAATGACTGAAATGCAGCCCAATCCCACTGCTACTTAAAATCCATTTTTGATGGAGGTCTGGATTGTCTTACATTGGTGTCATTGGGCTTGGAATCAGGAACCTGGAAGCGTTCCATGGGGGCTACAACTTTCATGCCAAGGCTAAGAGGGTGGGAACGGGATCTCTCTGGGGTGGCAAACTCTGGCCTTGGAAGTTACTGGCAATTTGGGGGTGGGACTTGTGGAAAGGAAAATCTGAGTAGGGATCTCCCCCAGAATCCATGGTCCGCATTTGCCCTCTAAAGAGATTGCCCTTGGAAGCAGCCAGTTTCTCTGTAGGGAACTACTCTCTCTAACCTGAACTCAAGCCCAACCAGGAGTTTGGCAGCCCTAGGAAAATTTCAGAAAAAGATGGCAAAGGAGGGCCAGCAACTGATAGAGGCATGGAAGCCCACACCAGGACAGTAGCAGGGGCCTACTTGGGCACAAGGGACAACCAGTGCTCTCATCCCCCATAGTCCACTCCTTACAGCCCCACACAAACCCAGTTCCCCCACCCCAGCTGCCACACACAGACCCAAATCCTCCACTCAGCCCCTCTCAGAACCAAAACCACCCTCAGCTGCCCCACACCCAGTACCCCAGGAACAGGCTGGCCAGCCTGCCCCATTGTTCCCTATGCTGGGAACCAACCTCCCATCAAAGAAGGGAACACAGACACACAATCATTAAGTTTAAAAAACCTTTATTTTCTCATTTTCAAATTACAAGTGGTCAACAAATCACAACATATTACACTTATTGTCCCTCATAGCACAACACAACACAATTAACTACACATCAGAGAATCTTAAACACAATTTTTCTTTTGAAATGGACAAACAGTAAAGTTTTGAACATTACAGCAGGTTACATAGTGAGCGGGCACAACAGGGCATGGAAACAGAAGATGATCATAACTACCAGCCTAATACAACTCTCCCTCCATAACATGACTAAATGGGTGGGGGAACCACTGCAACAGGGTCCAGCAGAACCTATGTCATTTCCTGTGGCTGTGCTTTCAGTTCAGACACACAAAGCTGAACTGGGCACTTCCAAGGCACTGGACAATGGTATTTCTGGAGCAGTTCTGCAGAGGTCTCCCCCCACCCCCACACCAGCCTCAGAATTTACCTGGGAACATCTGTGAGAGATCATCATTGGCCGGTGCCCATCCACCACTCTACCCGCATCCCCCAACCATGCAAACCCAACATTAACATCAAATTTTTTTTTTTTTAAACATGAACATTCAATCAACTTTTAAAAAACATAATCACAACATTTTTTTTTGGTTTTTTTTCCTTTTTTTTACATGAACAGAACATCAACTTTTAAAAAACATAATCACAACATTTTTTTGGGTTTTTTTTTTTTCATGAACATTCAATCAACTTTTAAAAAACATAATCACAACATTTTTTTTTGGTTTTTTTTCCTTTTTTTTACATGAACAGAACATCAACTTTTAAAAAACATAATCACAACATTTTTTTTTGGTTTTTTTTCCTTTTTTTTACATGAACGGAACATCAACTTTCAAAAAACAGTACAACAATTCTTCTACAATTTTTTTTTACAAGGAGTTCATCTGATAAAAACACCTAAGCAATCCCTATCTAACCTGTTTCTCCCTCCAGTAGCAATCCATGTTTCTGGGGCATTATTTCTCATAATAAATTTGGTCCCACAGGGTATGTCTCAGTGATGGGAGATGTTTTGAATACCCTGGGGGGGGGGGCTTTCAAATTGCTGGGTGTTTTCCCTTTGCCACTGGTTCCTAACCACCCTCCCTCTACTGGCCGGTTTTAACTGTATATACAGGGTTTTATACAGGGGAGAGCGCGATTCCAAAGGATTGGACTCATAGAGGATGCAGGCCACAAGTTGGGCTCACCTCAGTCACTCTGGAAGTCCAGTCCTGAGAAATCGAAGAGGCGAGAGTTGACCTTCAGGAAGGTCAACTGCTCGACTCTCCATGGGAGAAGGCGAGTGCGATGTGGGCCGACAATGTCGCCCGCATGTGAAAAGACGCGCTCGCTCTCCACGCTCGTCGGAGGGCATGAGAGCAGCCGCTGCGCCTCGAGGGAGAGGTCCGGCCAGACCGACTCCTTCCTGGCCCAGTAGCTGAGCGGATCGGTGGAGAGCGACTCGCAGGGCTCCGCGAGGTAGTCCCTGACCATCGCCTCCGCCGGATCCTCTCTCACGGTCCTCACGACCCCAGAGGGGACGAGGGCCCACCGGAGCATCTCCATCTCCATCGGCACTCTGGTGGTGGCCTCGGGGGGGGCCTGCGCAGAGGGGGCGTCAGAGGGACCCGCACGGCAGGGCCCCTCTTGCGTCCCCCCTGTCGACAGGCGTCCCCTCTTGGCCTGCCTGCGCCTCACCCAAGAGCAGAGCCCGTCTCTGGCTTGGGTGAGGTTCCCGTCCCGCTCGGCGAAAGTGCCCTTTATGCGCGGGTCACACATGGTCGCCAACATGTATGACTCTTCCTTAGTGAGAGGAGTTAGCCTGGCAGCTATGCCCTGCTGCAGCCTTCTCACTAATGCGCGCACCGCTGGAACAAGGTCAGCACGGGGCGCGACCCGGTCTGCAAGGGTGGCCAGATTCCTCTGGAGCGTGTGCACCAGGGGAATGACCAGACCGAGGGTCGCCGTGTCTGACGAGACCGCCACAGTGAAGTCCTTGAAGGGCTTCAGGACCTCCACTGTCTGGGTGATGGTGAGCCAATCCTCCCGGTTGAACTCACCCACCTGACTCGCACCGCGGTGCTCGGAGAGCCACGCGTGGAGTGCGGCCTGCTGCTCCACCAAGCGCTCAAGCATGGCGCAGGTGGAGTTCCAGCGAGTGCTGACGTCAGTGATCAGAGCGTGCTCTGGCACACCTGTCCTGACCTGTGTCTGGCGCAGTTCGTGCGTGGCCTTCACGCTGCGCGAGAAGTGACCCGTGAGCCTCCGACATTTCTGGACAAGTAACTGGAGTTCACGGGTCCGGGTATCCACGGGTTCCTTCGAGGAGCCCAACCCCAGCGCATCTCTCACCACTAGGTGAAGCTTGTGAGCGGCACAGTAGACGCTCTCTCGGCTCACTAGATGCGCCGCTGCCCTCATGTTCTTGCCACCGTCCGTCACCATGCATCCCACGGTGGCGGGTCCCTGGCCTATCCACTCGTCCAACTGTCTCCTTAAGGTGGCAGCGATGTTCTCCGCCGTGTGGGACACGTCGAGCACCTCGGCGTGAAGCAAGGCCTTGCAGTAGCCGGCCTGGCGGTCTCGCATCCTTCCCTGTCTAGCTGTGCTAGGCACCTCCCCCCAGCCCCCACCCAGAACCGACTCGGGTTCCCACCAGTGAGCAGTAAGCGAGAGGTACGCTTGCTGCACACTTGGGCAGGTCCAGATGTCCGATGTGAAGTGCACAGTTCTCCCGGCAACCCGGGACAGCTGTGCCTTCACATGATCCCTGGCAGCCCTGTAAAACGAGGGCACCACCGATCTGCTCAACGACGTGCGAGCAGGGACGGCGTACCAGGGAAAGCAATCTTGGAGCAGCCCTGAGAAGCCGAAGTCTTCAACTACGGAATACGGTTGCCCATCCACTGCTATCATGTTGACGATGTGGCGCGTGATGCGCCTGCTCGCCCTCCGGATCCCCTCTCTGGGCACACTAGCGCCCTGCATACCAAGCATCTCCGGGAGAGAGGCTTGGCGTCCCTTTCCTGCAGGTACCCTTGGGGGGAGAGCACCAGAGGAGCCTGCCTCCTTCTGGCTAGCTGGCGGCCGTGCGGCGCCACTCGAACCCTCCTCCCGAAGAAGCACCGCCTGGTGGTGCCTCTTCATATGGTACCTCATCCCAGACGTGGAGAGATGCCACACATCTTTGCCACGGCTGACGCGCTGCCTACAATGCAGGCACAGGGCTGCTCGGGGATCCTCCGTTGTCTGGAAGTGCTTCCAGATTTCGGAGGAAAAGGGCATCCCACGCTTCCCAGGAGAAGCGCATTCGGGACCACCCTGCGGCACCTCCTGTGAGGTGCTCTGGCCGGACACACCGTGTCCCACTCTCGGCCGGGCAGGTGGGGATGGACGAGGCTGAAGGGGCAGAGATGTGGGCTCTTCCACCACAGTCTCTGCCTCTTCCTCCCGCGTCCTCTCCTCCTGCACAGCCGCGAGAGGCCTGCTGCTGGCCTCAGAGGAAACTGGGGTGGACCGCCCCAGGGGGGGTCTCACGGGCAGTTCCTCCAACATCCTCCGGGTTCCTGGGGTGAGCGGGAGCGCAGGGAAAGTCATGTGCTCCGCGCCCATCCCAGGAGACACCACATGCTGCCCCTCCTCCAGCAGCTGGCTCGCAACCACTGGAGGAGGAGGAGCCTCAGCAGCAGGCCCCTGCCCAGTGCCAGCCCCTGCCTCACGCACCCGGGTTGGGGGTGGCCCTCCAGCAGCTGCCTCAGGAAAGAGAGTCTTGCGAACCCTCTTCCTGTCACCAGAAGCCAGGCTGGTGAACGGCAGCAGCGCAGGGGAGGGCCTCCTCCGCTCAGATGGAGGGGCTGCCGCAGCAGTCCCCCTCCCCCTCCCCTCCTCCCCTCTAGATTTCTCCCTAGCCTTTCCCCCGGGGCCCCTCTCTGCTTTCCTCTCTGACATACTTTCCCCTCCCAAATTCAACCCTAACTAATCAGAAAAGATTTAGAAAACAAAGGTCAACTTTGTTTTCAAGACCTAACTAACCTGCTATAAATCTGTGTTTCTAGTGGCTCTGTGACTTGGAGATGAACAATCAAGTGCCTTTTTAAGCAACCCTATTTATGTCAGGGAACCTGAGCCTGCCAATCAGCTGAATTCCTCTGGAATTGAGCTGGCCCTAAACCCCAATAACAGGTGACAAAGCCTTAAACACTCACACACTAGTATGCCCGGGCCGGCCTGGCACCACCACGGGTGCCAGAGATGGGCAGTGGAACCCTAGTTATGGGGGCACTAATGGGAAGCCTATTGACAGCTATTACAAATTTTTATATATATATATATATATATATAGAATTCAAACCTAACACTCACTCACTAATGCTTTCCCTGCTGAGTCCCTATTTAGTTTTTTAAAAAAAACTAGGCTCGGTTTCCCTAATAATTATGTTGAGGGCAATTATCCACTGATCACCTACCAACTGGCCTACCTACCTAAGAGACACTATTTAGCGGGACCGATGTATCTGTGGTATGTCGGTGTGGGGTGTGGATGTGGTGTTTTGAAGATGAGCCTCCCCCCTCCCAAGCTAGCAAGAACCCACCCCCAAGGCCACCCAAATGTGAACCCGGACTCGCTCACAGTAACACCAGTCCTGCAGTCCAGCGATGTTCAGGCGGTCTTGCAGCTGGTCCTCCTCTCCTCCACGATGCTGTCAAGAAAATTGGAAATGTTAGCAGAGTCAACACCACACGCCGCACACGCAACCCCAAAATTCAAGGCCCCGTTGCACAAGCCAAGTCAGCCCCCCCCCCTTAAAGGCTAGGGCCAACCAGCAGCAAAACAAAACACATCCACCCAGCAGAGCTTCTGGCCTGTGCAGGCCAGAAGCTGGCACACTCATTTTTTAGTCCTGTGAAACAGCAGTTCATGCCCACCCCACACTCAAACTTGAAAAATGAAACATGAAAGAAAGCAGGCACTGCGATCAATGCTGGCCCCCCTAACCCCCAAACAATATCCTCTTGCCCAACCAGAAAATGCCCCCCCCCCCGGCCCAAGCCATAAAGACAGAGCCAAAGCATATGCTCGCAGGTAGGCACAGCAGCAGACATAAGCTCAAAAACCAAATTTAACAACAACCCTACCAGTCCACCAGTGCAGATGTCCAGCAATGTTGACCCTCCACGCAGAGATCTGCAGGCCGATGTCCACCAAGTGCAGTCCAGTCCAGAAGAGGTCCACCAACGATAAACAACCTGAATGTGAAGCAAAACAGTGAGTGCCAGGCCAGCAAACGGGAAGGGTTACCAAAGCCGGAGCAGCAGGCCTGTGTGTGGGCCGAAGGCTGGCACAGTTGATCAGGACGGAGCCTGTTGGGAATCCTTGCAAGCAGGGGACCAGACACAGAAAGGCAAGCCACACCATTCCAGATTGTGGAGCACAACTGTGAGTGCCAGGCCAGCAACCAAAAAGGGTTACCTTGGCCAAAGCAGCATACCTGTGTGTGGCCCACAGGCTGGCACAGTTGATCAGGACGGAGCCTGTTGGGAATCCTTGCAAGCAGGGGACCAGACACAGAAAAGCAAGCCACACCATTCCAGATCGTGAAGCACAACTGTGAGAGCCAGCCAGAAGAAAGGCTTCTGGCCTGTGTAGGCCCGAAGCTGGCACACTCTTGTTTTAATCTTAAAACAGTGGATCAAGCTTAAAGAAGGCAAGCACAACAACCAATGCTGAACCCCCCCCCCCCACCATCAAACATTGTCTGCCCAACCTGTCCCCCAGGCCATACCTGTGTGTGGCCCACAGGCTGGCACAGTTGATCAGGACGGAGCCTGTTGGGAATCCTTGCAAGCAGGGGACCAGACACAGAAAAGCAAGCCACACCATTCCAGATTGTGAAGCACAACTGTGAGAGCCAGCCAGAAGAAAGGCTTCTGGCCTGTGTAGGCCCAAAGCTGGCACACTCTGGTTTTAATCTTAAAACAGTGGATCAAGCTTAAAGACGGCAAGCACAACAACCAATGCTGAACCCCCCCCCACCATCAAACATTGTCTGCCCAACCTGTCCCCCAGGCCATACCTGTGTGTGGCCCACAGGCTGGCACAGTTGATCAGGACGGAGCCTGTTGGGAATCCTTGCAAGCAGGGGACCAGACACAGAAAGGCAAGCCACACCATTCCAGATTGTGGAGCACAACTGTGAGTGCCAGGCCAGCAACCAAAAAGGGTTACCTTGGCCAAAGCAGCATACCTGTGTGTGGCCCACAGGCTGGCACAGTTGATCAGGACGGAGCCTGTTGGGAATCCTTGCAAGCAGGGGACCAGACACAGAAAGGCAAGCCACACCATTCCAGATCGTGAAGCACAACTGTGAGAGCCAGCCAGAAGAAAGGCTTCTGGCCTGTGTAGGCCCAAAGCTGGCACACTCTTGTTTTAATCTTAAAACAGTGGATCAAGCTTAAAGAAGGCAAGCACAACAACCAATGCTGAACCCCCCCCCCCCCACCATCAAACATTGTCTGCCCAACCTGTCCCCCAGGCCATACCTGTGTGTGGCCCACAGGCTGGCACAGTTGATCAGGACGGAGCCTGTTGGGAATCCTTGCAAGCAGGGGACCAGACACAGAAAGGCAAGCCACACCATTCCAGATCGTGAAGCACAACTGTGAGAGCCAGCCAGAAGAAAGGCTTCTGGCCTGTGTAGGCCCAAAGCTGGCACACTCTTGTTTTAATCTTAAAACAGTGGATCAAGCTTAAAGAAGGCAAGCACAACAACCAATGCTGAACCCCCCCCCCCCCACCATCAAACATTGTCTGCCCAACCTGTCCCCCAGGCCATACCTGTGTGTGGCCCACAGGCTGGCACAGTTGATCAGGACGGAGCCTGTTGGGAATCCTTGCAAGCAGGGGACCAGACACAGAAAGGCAAGCCACACCATTCCAGATCGTGAAGCACAACTGTGAGAGCCAGCCAGAAGAAAGGCTTCTGGCCTGTGTAGGCCCAAAGCTGGCACACTCTTGTTTTAATCTTAAAACAGTGGATCAAGCTTAAAGAAGGCAAGCACAACAACCAATGCTGAACCCCCCCCCCCACCATCAAACATTGTCTGCCCAACCTGTCCCCCAGGCCATACCTGTGTGTGGCCCACAGGCTGGCACAGTTGATCAGGACGGAGCCTGTTGGGAATCCTTGCAAGCAGGGGACCAGACACAGAAAGGCAAGCCACACCATTCCAGATTGTGAAGCACAACTGTGAGAGCCAGCCAGAAGAAAGGCTTCTGGCCTGTGTAGGCCCAAAGCTGGCACACTCTTGTTTTAATCTTAAAACAGTGGATCAAGCTTAAAGAAGGCAAGCACAACAACCAATGCTGAACCCCCCCCCCCACCATCAAACATTGTCTGCCCAACCTGTCCCCCAGGCCATACCTGTGTGTGGCCCACAGGCTGGCACAGTTGATCAGGACGGAGCCTGTTGGGAATCCTTGCAAGCAGGGGACCAGACACAGAAAAGCAAGCCACACCATTCCAGATTGTGGAGCACAACTGTGAGAGCCAGCCAGAAGAAAGGCTTCTGGCCTGTGTAGGCCCAAAGCTGGCACACTCTTGTTTTAATCTTAAAACAGTGGATCAAGCTTTAAGAAGGCAAGCACAACAACCAATGCTGAACCCCCCCCCCCCCACCATCAAACATTGTCTGCCCAACCTGTCCCCCAGGCCATACCTGTGTGTGGCCCACAGGCTGGCACAGTTGATCAGGACGGAGCCTGTTGGGAATCCTTGCAAGCAGGGGACCAGACACAGAAAAGCAAGCCACACCATTCCAGATTGTGAAGCACAACTGTGAGAGCCAGCCAGAAGAAAGGCTTCTGGCCTGTGTAGGCCCAAAGCTGGCACACTCTTGTTTTAATCTTAAAACAGTGGATCAAGCTTAAAGAAGGCAAGCACAACAACCAATGCTGAACCCCCCCCCCCCCCACCATCAAACATTGTCTGCCCAACCTGTCCCCCAGGCCATACCTGTGTGTGGCCCACAGGCTGGCACAGTTGATCAGGACGGAGCCTGTTGGGAATCCTTGCAAGCAGGGGACCAGACACAGAAAAGCAAGCCACACCATTCCAGATTGTGGAGCACAACTGTGAGAGCCAGCCAGAAGAAAGGCTTCTGGCCTGTGTAGGCCCAAAGCTGGCACACTCTTGTTTTAATCTTAAAACAGTGGATCAAGCTTTAAGAAGGCAAGCACAACAACCAATGCTGAAACCCCCACCCCACCATCAAACATTGTCTGCCCAACCTGTCCCCCAGGCCATGCCAAGAATAAACTGCAACACCTTTTTGCAGAGGCAGGCCACAGCAGCACATTGCCCAGCATCAAAAAAATTTACAAAAATTTTAAAAAGGCCTACCAGGTGTCCTCTCAGGATGTCCAGCACAGTTGATCCTCCAGGCAGATGTCCTCCAGGCTCCAGGTGCAGTCTCTCTTCTTCTCCTCTCTCGGTCACAGCTCAGCAGCAGCAGCAACAGAAGTGTTCCAGACAGTCTTGCTCCAAATTTAAATCCCCTGCTGCAGCCTCAGCCAAAGATTTAAATCTATTGGCTGGCATGAGAATGCAGCAGTGGGATTGGTGACTCCTAAAGTCCCCAGTCCCCTGCCTTTCCCCACCCACACTCCAAGAGCCACCCTCCTCCTGCTCCCCCTCCCCTACCTGTTAGTTTTGGCGGGAATCTCTGCTGCTTTGCAAATGCAAAGTGCAATGCAATGCTTGCACCTTGCATTTGCAAGGCAAAGCAGGATTCCCTATCCTCCTTTGCAAGAGGGGTGGGGGGTGACAGAAGGAGTGAGTGATTCACTCCTTCTCCCCCCCTCCCCTCTGCTAAGAGCCTGCAGGAAGCCTTTGCTTCCAGCAGGATTTTGCTAGCCGCTTGCTAAGGCAAACGGCTAGCAAAATCAAAATGGCGATTCTCGAATGCCGAAAGAATGCCGAAAGAATCCCGAAACGTTTCGGGTTTTTCTTTCGGCAATCCCGAAACGTTTCGGCATTCCCCGAAACGTTTCGGGATTCTTGAAGAATGCCGAAACACTTTTGTTTCGGCATTCTTTCGGCATTCTGAATGCCGAAACGCACATCCCTAGTGATGAATTAACTGCATTGGTTATTTATTTGCTTCCAGACTAGACATGGGCATGAATGGGGGGAAAAACCCGAACAGGCTGTTCGGTGTTCGTTCCCGATGAAGAACACGAACAGCCAACTGGAACCGAACATGTCCTGTTAACGAATGGTTTGGTGTTCGTCGGTGCCAGAGCAGCCCCCTTAGCACTTAGAGAGCCCATATTCACAGGGAATGTGCAGCAGGCTATTTTCCAGCCACCACCCAAGTTTGGTCAAGATTTCAGTATGGATCTCGGAGTTATACATTCCCAAATTCGATGCCCCCAGGAAACTTCCAATCAACACAAATGGAGCCACCCTCCCCAGTTCACTTGTGCCCCGTGAAGTGGTCCTGAATGCATGCCACCTCCGCTCTTGGGGATAGGGGGTCTGGCCACTCGATGGCGGCACGCCCCATGTGCCTGCCTGCCAGGCCTCAGTGTTGGAGGTGGACAATGCATCCACTTGTGCAGCAAGGTGGGTGAAGACTGCAGCTGCCAGGCATGGCGGGTATGGGGAGGCATTGGCGTGCCACCTCCCCTCAGGGGTGGGGGGTCTGGCTGCTTGCCAGCAGCACCCTGCATGTGCCCACCCACCAGGCCTCCGGGTCAGAGGCGGACAATGCATCTGCTTGTGCAGCAAGGTGGGTGAAGACTGCAGCTGCCGGGCCTGGTAGACATGGGGAGGTGTTGGTGTGCCACCTCCCCTCAGGGGGCGGGGGGTCTGGCTGCTCGCTGGCAGCACCTCTCATGTGCCTGCCTGCCAGGCCTCTGGGTCGGAGGTGGACAACGCATCCACTTGTGCAGCAAGGTGGGCAAAGACTGCAGCCGCCAGGCATGGCGGGCATGGGGAGGCATTGGCATGCTGCCTTCCCTCAGGGGGTGCGAGGTCTGGCTGCTCGCCAGTGGCACCCCCATGTGCTTGCCCACCAGGCCCCCGGGTTGGAGGTGGACAACGCTTCCACTTGTGCAGCAAGGTGGGTGAAGACTGCGGCTGCCGGCCTGGCAGTCATGGGGAGGCAGTGGCATGCCGCCTCCCCTCAGAGGACAGGGGGTCTGGCCACACACCAGCGGCACCTGCCATGTGGACCTCAATCCACCAGCAGCTGCTGTCTTCACCCACCTCCCTGCCATCATGGAAATGAGGGGACAGGGTGGTGCAAGTGTTTGGGAAGGGACTCGTGGCAGTATGCAAGAGGGAGAGGAAGAAAGAGGGAACACAAAGTGGTCATGGTGGGAGAGGGGGACCCAGGGGTTCCAGCTGCAGTGATGAGCCGCACCTGGAAGATCCTGCAAGGGGGATGGGAAGACCCCAATCCATCAGCGGCTACTGTCCTCACTCACCTCCCTGCCATCATGGAAATGAGGGGATGGGGTGGTGCAAGTGGTGGGGAAGGAACTCCTGGCAGTACCTGGGAGGGAGAAGTATGGACCGGGAACTGGAAAGCTCCCAAGCGAGAGGTAGTTGGGAGGGGTCAGAGTGGTCCCAAAGAGGGAGAGGAAGAATTAGGACACCGGCAGCAGCTACCGTTGGCCACCTTCCTCCCTTTGCGGATAGGACAGGAGTCATGGGACACATTCCCACCTGGCTTAAAGGGGTCCAGTCAATCCCATTGACAGAGGAGCCCACATGCTGTGCAACCATGCTGTATCCCTATACAATACAATCAGCTGCATGATTGCAGCTGAGCTGTGCCTCGTGACCAAGGAGGGAGCAGTAACAGGATAGTCCCTCAAGAAGTGGCAGCTGACATGACCCGCCGTCCTGCCTTTGCAGAGAGAAGGGGATGGGTAGAACAGAGGACATTGCTTGGACGGGTCAGTATGGTTCCAGAAAGGGAGAGACAAATGGGACAGCAACAGCAGCAGCTGACATTGGCCACCTTCCTGCCTTTGTGGGAAGGACATGAGTCAAGGGACCCATTCCCCCCTGCTCAGAGGGCACAGCGTTTGCAATAGATAGGGGCACCATGTGGCTCAATTACATGTGCAACAGCTCCTGAGCTGTTGCGCAAGTGCCAAAAGGAGGCTGCCACCAGCATCACCCATTTGCCTGCCTTTGCAGAAAGGAGGTGTCATGATGATCTGGCTGTGCCAGGAAGGCCTAGCAAGGTCTCAGAAGCCTGTTAGCAGTGGAAGTGGGCCAGGCTAAACCTGACCCAAACATGCCAGCCCTCATTCGGGATATCCACAGGACTCGACGCACAAGGGTGCACAGCTACAGCATGGAGAACCAAGGGGCAAAATGTTTTAGTAGCCTGATGAAGCCCACGCACTCCACGATGGATATGGGCAAGCCAATCATCTCTGCCAAGACGCGAAGGCCCACCTCCTGAGCCCTCAACCTCGATGTTCTAAGCGGTGCTGTCCCAGACCCCGAGAAGACAACCTCCGTGAGTGCAGCCTGCCTGAGCGCTCTGCTCCCATCAGTGTCACCCTCAAGGCAAGGTGGCCCTCCCACTGATCCCCACTCAGAAGAGCAGGTTGCCCCATTTCTTCCCCCCAACGGATGTTTTGCTGGGCGAGGACAGAGACCACAGGCTCAGGTGGTGCATCTTCAGGTGCCAAGTCAGGACCATCGAAGACAGGTGCTTTGGGTTTTTGCCCCTGTGCACCAGGACATTACAGGCACGGCACCTCACTACACAGGGGTCATTAGGAAGGGCCCAAAAGTGCACCATACAGAGGCTTTGAAACGTGGACCGCTAACTGTCCCAGGGGAAGGAGGATGAACGGTTACAGGCTGTGCTACAGAGCTTGCCATGGACGTCAGGGTGAGGGGTGAACTGCAGGTGGGGGCACCACCAAGAGTTTGGGATGGGAATGGGAGGGATGTTTCATAAAACACAAACCATTACTCCAGGGATTGGTCACCCACCCCCTCCTCAAAATGTTTTTCCCCAGCAGAAAGGCCTCTTTGGCCTCCTCCACAGCCCCCACAGGTCAATTTGGGGGAGCGGGAGGACTCTGCTGCCCCTGAGCCACACCCAGTACTGCTTTCCACAAGTATATGAGGAAGACTGCCTTCGCACTTCACCCCACAACCACCCTTGGCGGCCAACACAACAGGAAGACTCATTGTGCCACCAAACTAGAATTAAGGAGGACAGAAAAGGAGAGAACACTGTTAGCCCTTAGCCAAGGTGCCCAGTGAGCTTGGCCCCAGGGCCTGGCAGCAGCCCTGGAACCAGAGGAGATAGCTTCCTATCCCACCCACCACACACAGACAAAAGCTCAGCTGCAATGCACTCTCCCACTCTTTCCTCCCAAACCCTATCAAGAGCTCTGTTCCACTCCACTTCTTGCTGAAATTGAAACCAGAACTGGGAGTGTAGTGCCCTTTTATAAGCTGAGGACTCATGGAGAAATGCAGGAGGCCTGTGGTTGGCAGCCAGAACTGCCTAACAGGGTTTGCAGGGATGAGATTGGAGTTCCCATGGCCACAGAACAACCCCCTCCTTCCTCCCTCCCCCCTGTTGTCTGCTCCCACGTTACCAATTGTAACCGATTTGCAGCTCCACGCTTGGAAGGAAGACCTTCCCATCAAGCTAAGGTGGGCTTTGATTGGGGTGTCCGGGTCAACAGAGGGAGTGCAGACAGAGTTCAGGCACTCCCCCCCTCCATTGCCGAGGCAATTGATTGAAGGCGCCTGAGTGTCTAGTTTACTGAATGGTGGCCAAGTGCAACGAACAAGGCTTGCGCCGACCACCTGTTCAGCTGGAATGACGCATCACAAATGGCCCATTTGTAAGCAGCCAAGCAGCAGCCTGTTCATGGTTTTTTTCTGTTCGTAATGCTGTTTGTGCCCATGTCTATTCCAGACCCAGTTCAAAGTTCTGGTTATCATGACTTCCGGTTTGGGATTAATGGCGATCTGAGGAGCCTAAAGATCTGGGCTATCCGAGGCACTGTTTTTCTGGAAAGTGAGGTGCTGAATGCCTGCTACCAACCCAACTTCAGGGAGAAGTTGGGCTTGAATGCTACGCATCCCCAAGAGAGTGTAATCTTGGTGAGAGGGGGTTCTGAATCAAGGATTCTCCCCACCACCTTGAGGTCCCCTTGGAGCAAGGCAAGCTACTATCTCTGCAGTATCTCAGGAGTCATTTAATTGGCTTAAGATCATCAGAAACCAAGCTTCAGTAACAGCTTTAACCAACTATAAGCGAAGGAAACAGCACAGACAACCTGCAGAATCGTTGCAAGGTAAAAGATCATTATCAAACTTTGTAAATTAAAATGGCAGTGAAAAGACCAAGATAAAAATTTCAAAAGGACAGAATTTAACAGAGTAAACGACAAGGAACAATTGTTGAGTAAAATTTTTGGGCGCTGGTGAAGTTTTAAGGACAAAAAAAGCAAAAAGAAATATTGTTTATACATACTTGCGGTTAGAAGAGAGATAGCCAGCGTGAGAGAGGAGGTGTGGACTAGGGGAAACATCGCGAGATGGGAAGTAAACAGGCAAGGAGACAACTTGGTGCCTAGAGAGGACAGCAGAGGGCAGGAAGTAAGAAGACCGACTGGAAGAAGGAAGACCTGGAAGCAAAACAAAAGAAACACTGGAGAGGCTACAAGGATTACAGGAACAGGAAGCACACCATTTTAAGTGAGGTATGAAGCAAAGCCAGTAACCATAGAGAAGTGGCAGAAAAACCATAGAGAAAAAACGCCCGACATTTTGGAATTAAGAGAAACTATTTTTAATTGCCAAATAAGAGACATTTAAATACATTGAAAGAAGAGAAGAATAAAAGAAGTCAAAACGGATTTAAGGAAAAGAGCAGATACGTGGGGAGGCACAAAGCCGAGTCCCACGATGGCCGGAAAAAAAGCAGATAAAGAATGGCAAGCCTCAGTAGATGCAGCGATTGAAGAATTAGAGAAAAAAGTCACGGAGAATCATAAAGAGCTGCTGCAAAAAATGCAGGAAATGCTTGCAAAAGATTTAAAAGATATGAAAGATACTATTAAGGCAGAAGAAGTGGGACTGGCAAAAAATATTGACGGAATAAAAAGGAATTGCAAGCAACTAACAACAAAGTTGAAGAGGTAGAGCAAAAGACTAAGGATATAGTGGTGAATATGAAGCAGGAAAACCAAGTGATGCAAGAAAGAATGGCAATGATGGAATGTAAGGTGACGGAGAGGCAACTTAGATTTCGGGGTGTGCAGGAATCAGACACACAAACTGTACAGGAACAAATGACAGAAATTCTGGCAGAATTCCTAGATAAAGAAACAGAGGAAATAACAGCAAATATGGATCTGGTATACAGAATTAATTCAGCTTATGCACAACAAAAGAAGATACCAAGAGATATTATTGTGCAATTAGTAACAAAAAGAATGAAAGAGGAGAGACTTCCGGTTTGGGGTAATGGAGAGACCGATGTGATTCGGAGCTATGGATCATCCAAGGTGCTGTTTTTTGGGCTGGTGGGGCCTTCAGATCGCCCACAGCCCCCGGGTTTTAGTCAGAAATCCTGCAAGAACGCTTTTAGCCCTGAGAGTGAAGGGTCTCGGTGGGTGGGAGGCTCTGAATTAAGGGCTTCTCCCCTAAGCCTTGAGATCCTCCTCAGAGAAGGGCGGCCAAAATCTCTGCAGCAGCTTTGGGAGTCATTAAATTGACATAGGCTCTTTGTTCCCCGAGCCTCGGGAACGGATTTGAACAGATTTGGACGTTTGAAACAGTGAGTACATCCCAAGAAGTCTGTATTAAGTTAAGATTACTATCTCCCCCAACGGACCGTTTTACTGAATAAAGACTTAAATTTTAAAAGAACTAAAGACTGAGTTACCAAGCTGAAAAAGTATATTAAAAGACTGAGCAATTTAATTGGAGTTTTGAGAACGAGAAAAAGTCAAAAAGAGCTAAGAAGAATATTGTTTTGCATACCTGTGGTTGGGGAGATAGCGACGCGGTGGGCGGATCGTGGGAACTGGAAGGAGTGCCGCGAGACAGGAAGTGGAGAACAATAGACGGAGAGGAGATAGAGAGAAAGAGCGGCGAGGGAGGTCAGGAAGAGCAGGAGGACCCGGAAGAAAAACAAAGCTGGAAGAGGAAGTGAAGTACCCACCATGGAAACTAAGGGAAAGGAAACGGAAGTAGAGGATTCACCATTGAAAGTAAGGGAAGATCATCGGTGTGACTGTATTACCATAGAGAAAGATCACCTGACATTTTGAACCATAGAAAAACATCGCCCGACATTTTAAGGGCAAGAGAAGCCTCGATTGCCATTTTAACTGAGGGCAAACGTCAAAAATTTTTGATATATAAAAATAGAGATTTGAATTAAAAAGAAGACGGAGCTAAGAAAGAGAGCTGATTCGTGGGGACCTAAGGCAAGTCCGATGGCCTCCAAAAAAGAAAAGGACTGGCAGGCTGCCATTGAAAATTTGGATAAGAAAATAACAGATGGAAATAAAGAGATTCAGGAGATGATACAAAAATTACAGCAAAATTTAATGATGGAAATGAAAGAAGCAATCAAATCGGAAATTATGGAAGTTAAAAAGGAGATGGAGGCAATAAAAACAGATTTACAGAATACCCAACAAAAGGTGTAAGAAACGCAGCAGTTGGTGCAGGATGGGGAGAAAAAAACAGAGGCTATACAGAATGAGACTATGGGTATGGGCGAAAGAATAGTGATGATGGAATGCAAGGCAATGGACAGACAGATTCGCATGAGGGCAGTTCCAGAAAAAATGGATGGATCTGCCCTTAAACAAGTAGCTGAAATATTGGAAAAATTTGGGGGGCAAACAGAGGAGGAAATGATGACCCATTTGGATATCGCGTATAGAGTCAATTCAAAATATGCAGAACAAAAGAACTTACCAAGAGATATTTTTGTCCAATTGACCACAAGGAGACTGAAGGAGGAAATTATTAGAAGACATTTTGAAACTCCACTGGAGGTAGCTGGGACACGGATTCGAATTATGAAAGAAGTACCACGTAAAGTGCTCCAGGATCGGAAAAAGTACAGAGACTTAACACAAAAGCTAAGGGCAGCGGAAATTAGATATAGATGGGAGCTACCGGAAGGAGTGACTTTTGAATTTCAATCAGGGAGACAAGTGATCAAATCGAAATATGCAATGGATGTCTTTCTGATGGAAAATGGAAAAGACTTTCCTAGCTCATCCAGATTATAACTATGGAGTACAAATTAATTTCATGGAATGTTAATGGACTTAATTCACCCTCTAAACGTAAAGCTGTGTTACATTGGTTAGCTAAACAAAGAAGTAATTTGATTTGTCTACAAGAAACTCATATTAGGGATCAAGATGTTAAATATCTGATTAACAAAAAGTTAGGAAAACAATTTGTTTCGGCAACAAAGCAAAAAAAGAGGGGAATTGTTACATATATAAAAGAAGAACTACAACCTAAATTAATTGTGTCTGATAAAAATGGAAGATACCTGGCTGTGGAATGTTTATGTAATGCAAAGAAAACTATGGTACTTGGACTATATGCACCAAATGGCTCCAAAGATATATTTTTCAAGGATTTACGAGAACAAATGGAGCAGTGGACTTATGACCAGGTAATTATAGCTGGAGACTTTAACGGAGTGGTAGATTTGCAATTGGATAAGAGTCTATCAACAAGTAAAGTAACGACGGGGAAATTACCGAAGTCTTTTTTTGAAATTCAGGAACAAGAAAATTTAGAAGATGTTTGGAGAAAATATAATCCTAAATTGAAGCAGTATATTTTTTTTCATCTAGTCACCAATCTTTTTCGAGAATAGATATGATCTGGGCGTCTAAAGAACTGGTAGTGTTTACAAAAGAGACTGATATATTACCAAAAGTTAGCTTGGATCAAAATCCAGTGATGTGGAGATTTGGAATGAAACACAAGAAATGGAGATGGAGAATTAATGAGGATCTTTTGAGTGACCCAGAATATGTTGAGGTGTTGAGAAGAGAAACGAAGTTTTTTATTCAGTCTAACGTGGATAAAGAGGTGCCAACGCACATGGTCTGGGACACATATGAAGCCGTAATTAGAGGTGTTTTGATGGACTTAAATGGCAGAGAGAGGAGGAAAAAAGAAGCGAAATTAAAAGAGATACAGGAAAAAATTATTCAAGTTGAACAGCAATTGAAAAAGAGACCAGGTAAAAAGAAACTGCTGTATGAAATAAAGTTACTGCAAGATCAGATTAGAGCCATGGAAAATAAAGAACTGGAGTGGGAGTTGAAGAAAATGAAGCAAAGATCATTTGAAGGAGCTAATAAACCAGGGAGATATTTGGCGTGGCAATTAAAGAAAAAGAGAGAGAAAAGAGTAATAAGTAAGATTACAGAAGAGGGAAAGGAATTATATGATCAAGGATTGATTGAGAGAGCATTCTACAAATATTATGCCAAGTTATATCAGAAAAAAATAGTGGATCATGAAAAGATAAGAGACTACTTTGACAGGATTGACTTACCAAAGGTACCGGAGAAGTTGAAAGAGAAGCTTAGTGCTGAGATATCAATAATGGAAGTGTTACAAGCAATACAAGCTACTACAGTTGGTAAAGCTCCGGGACCAGATGGAATTACTGCAAAATTTTACAAAGTGATGGCAGAGGACTTGAAACAACTGATGCAAAAAATGATGAATGGAATATTGGAAGGGGTCGAGATGTCAGATACATGGAATGAGGCTAATATTACATTGATACCGAAGGAGACATTAGACTTAAGTAATGTTAAGAATTATAGACCAATATCTCTAACTAATAATGACTATAAAATATTTGCAAAGATACTAGCGGAAAGACTTAAGACTTGGCTAGTGGAATTTATTGATGAAGATCAAGCCGGCTTTTTACCGGAAAGACAAATAAAAGATAACTTACGAGTGTTGTTGAATGCTATTGAGTACTATGATAAAAATCCAGGGAAGCAGGTTGGTTTCTTCTTTGTGGATGTGGAGAAAGCGTTCGACAATTTGAACTGGGATTTTATGTTTGCAACATTGGAGAAGATGCAGTTGGAAGAGAAATTTATACATGCAATAAAGGCAATATATAAAAACCAATCTGCAAATATAATTGTTAACTTGGATGTAACCAAAAAGTTGGAAATAAGAAAAGGAACAAGACAGGGGTGTCCGCTTTCCCCACTTCTGTTTGTAATGGTACTGGAGATTTTACTTAGGCAAATAAGAGAAGACAATTCAATAAGAGGATTGAGGACTAAAGGATTTGAATACAAAGTAAGAGCTTTTGCTGATGACATAATGGTGATAGTGGAAGATCCAATAGAGTGCATGCCAAAATTGATGAAGAAAATGAAGGATTTTGGAGATGTAGCGGGTTTTGTAATTAATAAGGTGAAGTCCAAAATATTGTGCAAAAATATGACTAAACAACAACAAAAGGAGTTGATGGACAAGGTGGAATATGAAGTAGTGAACAAGGTTAAGTATTTGGGAGTGGAAGTGACAGTGAAGAATATTGACTTATATAAGAATAACTATGACAAGTTATGGCAACAAATAGATAAAGATATGATTAGATGGAATAAAATGAACTTGTCTTGGTTAGGTCGTATTGCAGTAATTAAGATGAATGTTCTTCCAAGAATGATGTTTCTACTACAGACAATACCTATTGTTAAAGACAGTAAACAATTTGAGAAGTGGCAGAGAATGATGTTAAACTTTGTTTGGGCTGGAAAGAAACCCAGAGTTAAAATGAAAGTACTCTATGATGCGAAAGATAGAGGACTACAATTACCAAATTTTATATTATACCATGAAGCGATATGTCTGGACTGGATAAAGGAATGGATGACATTGAAGAATTTGAAGTTGTTAGCACTGGAAGGATATAATAAACTCTTTGGATGGCATGCATATCTATGGTATGACAAAGTAAAAGCAGACTCTATGTTTTTACATCATTATGTAAGAAGAAGCTTGTTTGCTGTATGGACTAAATATAAGAAATATATAGAAGAGACGATGCCAATGTGGATTATCCCTGCAGAAGTAGTAAATCCAAGAACAGAATATGCAGGGGAAGACTGGTTGACATATAAAGAAATTCTTGAGATACAACAGAATAACTATATGCTTAAAGGTAATGAAGAATTGCCATTCCAATATGGATGGTTACAATATATGCAGATAAAAGACCTATATGAGAAAGACAAAAGGGAAAATGGTTTTAGACTACAAAACTCTGAGACTGAGAATTGTTTGCTTCAAGGGGGGAAGAAAATAATTTCTAAAATATATAAGATATTACTGAAATGGTTTACAGAGGAGGAAGTTGTTAAAGTTCAGATGGTCAAATACTTAAACTGTAATAAGGAAATTTCAATGGAAGCTTGGGAAAAGGTATGGGAAAATGTAGTTAAGATTTCAGCATGTACCACTGTGCGTGAAAATGTATACAAAATGTTGTATAGATGGTATTTAACACCGAAGAAGTTGGCCAATGGTAATAGCCAGATGTCTGATAAATGTTGGAAATGTAAACAGCATGAAGGTTCATTCTACCATACGTGGTGGACTTGTGATAAGGCTAAGCAGTTCTGGGGGGATATAGTAAAAGTTATGTCAGATATTTTACAAAGGAATATAAATAAAACCCCGGAATTGCTGTTATTATGTATGAACCTAGAAGATTATGATAAAATGGACAGCGTTATGGTGTTTTATATGATTATGGCGGCCAGAATGTGTTATGCACAGATGTGGAAGACTCAGGAGATACCATCTATGGAAGACTGGATTCTGAAAGTCTTGAATATGGCAGAAATGGACAAATTAACAAGGGAATTGAAAGAACAAGAAGAATTGGACTATACATTAAGCTGGGAAAAAATTAAGAAATATGTGGAGAAAAAGTGGGACATGAAGGGGAAACTGTGGTCTTTGGAGAAGTAGGGGAGATAGAAACTTACTTAAGGTTAAAAAGGGGTATATTTTACTATATGTTATGGGATTAGTATAGTATATTTACAGGGGAGTATAATTATGAGTAATAAGGTTATAGGGAGTATATGTGAAATATAGATAATATAGTTAATTGGTATGTAAGGAATAGTATGTTACATATATATATGTAGTTTTTTTTAGTTAGTATATGTACCTATTATTACTTATATAATTTTTATATTTTTAACTAAGATAAGCAATATAGTTAGTGTAGATTGTTAAGATAATTAAAGAGATTTGATAGGTATAATATATATATATATATATATTACATTATTACATTATTATTATAGACTTTAAGAATTTATATGATATACTTTTTAGATGGGCAGCCCAATCCTAAGAGGGGCGGGGAAAGTGAATAGGAACCGAACTAAGGCTTGCAATGGCGTATCTGGGCTTTACACCCACGTAAGTCGCCCTCCGCCCGTGCTGGGACGTGGCGCTGGCCCGCCGGCGGGTCGGCACCGGTGCAAGCCACAGGCGCCCGGGCGGCGGCGGAGGAGTGGCGTAGAGCCCCACGCCGGCGCAGGGGGGGCGGGGAACAGGGCGGGGTCGGAGTTAGTCTGCTCCCTAAGCCCCTCCAGAAGCGGGAACGCCCACAGCGGCGCAAAAAAGCTACGCCACGGAAAAAGAAGGCGTAGCCCATAGGCGCCCATGGAACGGCGAAAAACCGGCCCCCTCTCCGAGCGCCCAGCCCCGCCTCCATGGCCCGAAGGAGCATAGGATGAGAACTATCCCGGGGACCAATCAGCGTGTGCGCCCGGCGTGGACAAGCCCCCCTCTCCGCACCCAATCACCTGCGACCGCGCCCTACAAAACATCCGGCCAGCACCGGCCAAAACCCTCAGGTAAGTGAGCACGTCGCCGGAGGCTCTGTCCGTGTGCTGCGTGGCATTGCCCCTTTGAACACCAAACGGGGGTGAGGGCATTCACGATGGCAGGCAAAGAATGCACTCGGGGGACTTTGTGAAAAAGTGGGGGCACTTTCCGTAAAAGGGAAGAAGTGCAAATGTCTGGCTAACCCCCTTTTTACCCCAACAGGAAGAACAACTCAACATCTAACTGGACTCATGCAAGCTAGTTGCTTCTAACTAAGCACAAACAAATTAACCCTTCCGTGAGAGAAGGGAGTGACACTTGGTGAACTTACAGCAGCCTCTCCCGTTTCCTTGCAGGTACCCTGACTCCGGTATTCCCGCCTGGTGTTGACTGACGGAGCGCTGACAGGTGAGGAGGAGGTAGGGGAGGGGGGGACCCGTTCCGCAGATTAGTGCAAACTGCCCATTCACCTGACCCCACCCGCTCACTTGCCGCTTCGGGTGAGGCCCAGCAGGGGTGGGGGGCAACCATGGCCGCCCCTGGCCACCTCAGAGGCAGGCGTCCCGAAAACCACATGCGACCAGGTGTTTGTTATGACCAGCTCATTCCCTCCCTTAAAGGTAAAGGCTTGCCAAGGCCGAGTGCATCCTCACCAGACCGTCATGCATCAGCTGGTCGCTGCTGCCCTCGACTATGTGCATCCTCCCGGATGGCGGAGTGTGGGGCTTGCCTCGCCAGTGGAATGAGGCAAAGCCCACATGTGTCTTTTCCCCCCACAGGCACGACCAGGGCAGGGCTGCTCCCCCGCGTCCCGCCCTCCCCAAACATCTCTGACGGAGGGTTGGCTGCAGCCCAGGAAGCACTTTCGCACTGCGGCCTGCATCTCAGCCCCGCCCCGCCGAGCGGGAAGGAGGGCTGTGAAGAATTCCCCGGCTCCCTTGCTAGCCTAAAAACAAGCCCACTTGTTCCAGTGCAATAAAACGAGTTGTAAAACAACTACCTTCTGTGTCTGCGAGCCTGACTTCGTCCTCTGCCCCTCCCCCAACACTCCCGTCACATATCTCCACCTGCACATCGCCACAAATGTATCTGACAGACCCCGTTCTGCCTCCCCGCCCCCCCTCCCCTCATAGTAACGCCAGGTAGAGGGTTGGGGCAGGGCATGTCAGTGGGGAGGGGGGAGCCACCGAGGGCACTCGATCCCTGGTAGGGTGAGCAGCTGGCACCTGATAAGCCAGGGAGAGGGTTGCCAGGGGTGCTGCTGCAGGGGGGGCGGGAGATGGCAGGGGAAACGGTCCGCTCTCCCAAACCCTAGCCCCATCAGCAAAGAAACTAGGGTAGAGGCAGGTGGATGCCATATCCTGGGCAGGAGGTCCTGCGCGCCGGAGGAGTGTCGCTCCCATTGCAGCCGCAGCCGCAGCAACACAGTCCCATGAGCGGCCTCCCCCCAGAGTGGGTCCGGCCCCTCGGGTGCCTGCGGCAGCCCCATTGGCCATTCCAACACCCTCCACCCCGCGGCGCCCCGCCTTGCATCCAATCCTGCGGGGCAGTTGCCAGCCTCCCACACCAACATGCCATGGTTGTTGGGAGGGGTGGGGTGTGTCCGAGGCTGCGCGTGGCTCCACCCTGGCCCGGCGCCGTCTCCTGCTTTCAGCATCTGTGGCCGCTTGCGTTGCCTTGCGGGGGGGTGGGACCCACTCCTAGGCTGACAGCCCCACCAATCCTGCAGGGGAGGCCGCTGGCCCCGCCCACAGGGGCAGTGGAGGAGTATGCTACCTGCGCAAAGTGGCCGAAACGCAGGAGCCCGGGGTCCCCCAGCTGGCTGCCACAGTGCTTCCCCCCCCCCACCCAGGCCATGCAGGCTGAGTGGCCACCCCAGACCCCGGGAGGGCCCCCCCAATGGCAAGTTGCATGAGCACCCCAGCTCAGGGCGGCATGCCAGGCAGGGCAGGTGCGTCAGGGCGATTTGGAAGACATGCCAGAGCGGCCCCTGGCCAGTCCTTGTGCATCCTTCTCTTCCCCCCCCCCCTTTCGGAAGGGATACGCTGTCAGCGCGGGCCTGGTCATGGCCTCATGGTGCCAGAACAGGATATGGCTGGCAGATCTCTGAATTATTGCAGGCAGACACGGGTCCATGGGCAGATAAGCTTTATTCCCAGACCCGCAGCGCGCCATAGGGCGAGGCCCAAGGGTTGGCATGTGGCAAGGATGCACCTGAGCAGCGCAGCATCCTCAAAAGGG
This sequence comes from Eublepharis macularius, assembly GCF_028583425.1. NCBI lineage: Eukaryota > Metazoa > Chordata > Lepidosauria > Squamata > Eublepharidae > Eublepharis > Eublepharis macularius. The sequence goes on along the minus strand of NC_072794.1, from coordinate 82,887,323 downwards.
ACGAGGGCCCTGGGGTCATAGGAAGCCAACCACCACGGCCCCCTCCCCTCCAACCCACAGGTCCGAGTCGGGAGGCCTCTGATGAGCCTATCCCTGGCCTATGCAGCTGCCAGACAGAAGATAGGGAATTGTAACATCTAAGATCCTCCAAGGTCATGCCGACGAGCGGTGTAGTTCGGTGGGCAGCACAGAAACACAATACCCACAGCGGTCCCGGCAGCATGGAGGGTGACGGGTGGCGGGAGCAGTGGGCGGCCAGGCTCGGGGCCCAGCTCATTGCCAAGGCAGCCGGGAATGACCTCCTGGCAGATGAGGGTGCGATGACAGCGCGCCCAGTTTACCTGGAGGAGCTCTTCCCAGGCCGTGCGGAGGAGGCCCGCCTCGTGCGAGCGTGGTTAGACGCGGCGCTGTGCGAGGTGGAGCATGACCTCCTGGAAGAGGAGGTGGCTGCGGGCCCCGCGCGCAGTAAGTCGGGGTCCCTCTACGCCGGTCGGGCCTCAGCGCCATCTGGGGGGCCTCCTCCGCTGTCATGGAGGGCAGGCCATAAGGGCCGGAGGTGTCCCAGCCTCTTCCATCGAGGCGCAGGTTGCAGGTGCTTGCAGCACATGCCGGGCTGCCACCAACGGGTGCCCTTCCTCCCTCCCCCCTCTGCAGGGACCATCAATGACAGGTGGATGGCCGCAATGGACCGGGTTCACGGGGCATTCCAGGAGGCCCGAGCAGCGGCACCATGTGAGTCTCGACAACAGGGGGGGCATGGGCGTATGGGGCGGGATGGACTGCGGCCATGACGGAAGCCCCAGAGCCCACAGGGGGCCTGACGCCCCCATCCCCCACCTCTTGCTTCCACAGCGGCGCCCGCCCGGAGCCCCTCGCCAGATGAGGAGGAACTTGGGAGGGGCTTCACCGCCTGGTCTCCACCCTGCCACCTGCCACCTACTGAAGACCCTGAGGGCGACCCAGTGGAGGAGCCTGGCAGGAAGCGGCCAAAGCTGGAGCCTGTCCCCATGGAGGGCCAGGCAGCTGCCGATATGCCGCCCCAGCCACAGGCATCTGGGACCCCAGCTGGGCCCCTGTCCTGTAAAAGGGACACTGTGTCGGGGCCACTTGCCTCCCCCTGCTCCAGCGCGCTACCTAGCCCTCACCCTCCTGGCTGCTGAGGCCGGCGTGCTGGGTTGGCAAGCTGCTCTCTGGGTGCCCGATGCGGCCCTGGAAACGATTGGGAATAAAGTCAAGTTCCTTAACTGCTCTTCTAGTGCAGCCTGTCCATGGGGGCAGTGGCTGCCGGCCGGGGCGGCTTTCAAATGCTCTCTACATGCAGGGGTCATGGGAGCAGGCACTTGGAGGGGCCTCCTGGGACACCATGGGGGTGCAAAGGGCGAGTGTCTGGCCGGCCGAGCCCCCCAAGGCCAGGCATGGCCCTCAGCGCGCAGCATGCCACAGGTGCTCCGCGACCCTGTCTCGCACAGCTTGGTGATGCTCCTGGGGCTCTTCAGGGGCATCAGGGGAAAGGCGGCCGGCAGGAGGCAACCAGGGGGCCTCGCCGGGCCCTCCGTGGCTGGCAAGGGGAGCTGCTGGCGCACGGCGATATTGTACAACATGACAGAGGCAGCCACGAGCTTGGCCAAAGTGAACGGCTGCATGGCCAGGCGGCCGCCCGTGTGGTGGAGACATCTGAAGCGCATTTTCAGCTGGCCGAAAGCACGTTCGATCACCATCCTCATGCGCCGGTGGGCCTGGTTGTAGTTGGCTCTGTCGACGGGCTCATCCGCAGGGTAGGGTGTCAGGAGGTAAGGCAGCAATGGATAGCCACGGTCACCTGCAAGGGGAGGTGGCATTAGGATCTCCCTTCCCATCCCCGTCCCCCCACGGCTCCCCCTCCAACTCCTGACCTAGGAGCCAGCCTCTCCCCTCAGGCCATGATGACAGGAGCCTGTTCAGGCCGGAGGTGGTGAATATCTGTGCATCGTGGACGCTTCCCGGGAACTTGGCAACGAGGTCCGTGAAGATCTCCTGGTGGTCACAGGCCGCCTGGACGTTGATACTGTAGAACCGGTGCCGATTCCTGTAGACCTGTGGCTCCTCTCTGGGAGCACACATGGCCACATGCATGCAGTCAACTGCGCCAATCACATTAGGGAAGCCCGCAAGGGAGGAGAAGCCTGCCCGGATGGGTGCCAACTCTGCCTCCAAGGTGGGGAAGTGGATGTGCTCGCGGATCCGACCAACTAGGGCGTCCAGGAAGGCATGCAGGCAGCGGCTGGCGGATGACTGGGAGACCTCCAAGGCCTCAGCCATCACTCCCTGGAAGGAGCCAGTAGCGATGTAGCAGAGGGACAGCAGGACCCTCTGGAGGACGGGGATGCCCCGGGGAGCCGCAGCTTGCCCCTGAAGGGCGGGCGCGAGCTCCTCGCACAGAGCCTGTATGGCTGCCCTGTCCAGGCGAAAGCGGTCCAGGCAAGTCATGTCGCCCAGGAGCACGGATGGCACCCTGGCCTAGAACCGGTGGCGGCATCTGAGGCGGCGGCGCCTGAGGGCCACTCGGACATACACAGCCGGCAGGAGGTGGCTGGTCCGGATGGCTGGGAGCCGCGGCGGCAGTGGCGGGCACCAGGCGGGGATGACTGGGGTCCTGCTTGGAAGGAGCGCAGGTTAAGTTCAAGCACCCTGAACCCCCCCCCCACCTGGAAGCAGCAGGCGTACCAGTCTCAGCGGCCCGTTGTGAGTGGCGCTCGGGAGCGGGTCCTCTGTCCACTGCATGGGCCGTCCCAGCCGCCCTTCCTGGTCCTGCACTCCCTGTGCCCTCCTCCATCTTGCCAAGGGGGTGGGTGGGCACATGACTAGGTGGCCGATTCCCACCACTTTCTCGGGGACCGGACATTCCAGCAGGCACTGCCCCCATGTCTGCTGTGAGCACTAGTGGCGGCGGGAGCCAGCGCCAGGCAAACTGGACGGAGGCTGAGAGAGTGCTGCTTTTTGGGCTCGTGGTGGAGAATGCAGAGGTCTCCCTGAGCACAAACAGGGGCACCTCGTCCCGGTCTCGACGACGGGCATTCTGGCAGATGGCAGCTGAGAGGGTCTCAGCCGTGGGCAACGCGCCCCACACTACACACTCCACAATGAAGCGCTGGAATGATTCTTTTGGGCCCGTACGCAAACAAGTGCGCCTCCTCATGTCTCAGGGGGTTCCTTATGAGCGGGCCCTCGACGAGGGGCTCCCAGGCCCAGAGGCGGTCATGCGAGCGGTCATCCCAGAGGCGGTGGTGGGCGGCCTGGGCATCGAGGTCCTGCCCGGTTAGTATTTGCGGATTCAGGGAGGCGAGGGGGGGGAGGAAAAGCATGGATCATGGCGCATGTGTGACAGGGCCTCTCCCGTGGGTAGGCACAGCCCCTGAGGGTCCGGACCCAAGCCAGGCGGAGGCAGAAGCAGCAGGGACTGTGCCCTTCCTGGCAGAGAGTGGGTCCCAGGAACAGGCAGCCCTTCCACCGCCGCAGCAAGCCCCTGCTGCCAGTGACGAGGAGCCTCAACCGGGCCCGTTGGGGGGCATGGATCCGGAGCATGGTATGTATCTGTGGCCCTGCTGCTGGTGGGGCCAGGGACTGGCTTGGCCACGGGCCTCGGCCATGCATCCCAGGCCCCTCGCGGTGCCAGCCGGTCTCGAGGGGGGCTGTGCCCGCGACTGGGATGGGTGTGCCTGACCCGGCTCGGTGACCTGTGGCGGCCCACGTCGGGCCGCTGCTCTTCCTTCCCTGGGCCCTCTTCCCACCCACGTCTCTCTCCGGCAGGGACCATGCACCTGGAGATAGGAGGGGATGTGATTGCCCAGCTGTTCAAGCTGCCACCCTCCAGGAGGACCTCTGCAGCCAGAGCGGCTCTCCTGCAGTCACTCGGCTTCCCTGTGTCGGTGGAGCGTGAAGGTGGCCCTGGGACTCCGCTGGTTCAGGACACCTCGTCGACAGAGCCGTTCGAGGAGCCACCCCAGGCTGCAGCACCCTCCCCTCCAGCCCCCCCACTCCAGGGTGCCATGGGCCGTGTGCGGGAAGGACCTGGCTCTGCCTCTGACAGGGAGGGGCCCATGGAGGGGGTCCTTCCAGGCGCACAGGCTCACGGCCCCCGCCCTGCCCAGCGGCTTCCCCCGACACTGGCCGCGATGTGGGTGGTGATCGAGAGGGAGCGGCTAGAGGTGCACGCCGCATGGGAGGAGGCGAACAACCGTGGGCGGGAGTTCATGGCCGCGGCACTGGAGGTGGGACAGGGGCTCCGCACCTCTGAAGCCCGTGCCAAAGCCCTGCTCGGGTGGCTCGTCACCATCCTGGACCCGCCAGCCCCGCCCGCTGCAGCAGCTCCACCTGCCCCAGAGGCGCCCCTCCCTCGGGCCCAGTTGCATGCAAGAGGCCAGGCCCGTGGATGGCCAAGGGGGTCTGGCCGCCGGCCTTGCCGGTGAGCCCCGCTGCCACCTTCCGGGGGGTGGGGTGTTCTACTGGACAGGCGGGGCTGCAGCCCAGGGTGTAATACAGCTGCTGGAGACAAGGTCCTGGGGGGAGGGGGCAGCGAAGTGGGGTTTGGCCACGTGACCTGGTCACCGCAGCCGGGAAGGCTGGGTGGAGGGGCAGCTGCTTCTGACCATGAACTCGCACAGGCGCCGGACGGCGCAGGGGGCGAGGGGGGAGGCTGGTGAGGCAGCGCCCGGGCCGTCGACGGGCCCCTGGCTGCCTGTCCTTCCAAATGGGCTCTGCCCAGCCCTGCCTCCCCATGGTCCCTCGACACCCACCCTCTCCTACACGCCTCCCCTTCCTCACGTCTGCTGGGGGAGGTGGGATGGTATAATAATAAAGACTGATTTCTGTGCAACGGGTGTCTGTGGTCTTTGCCTTGGGATGGGGACGGGGGCGGGCCCGCTGTGTCTGCCTCTTGGTGGTGGCCTCAGGCCAACCCTCCCCTTCAGCGCGACTTAGTGGCTGTTCCCTACTGCCGGGACTGGCTGCTGCCCTGGATTCCTCATGGCAGGGCGCCTGCCAGTCCCATGCCAACCTCTCTGGACGCAGCCGCCATGGACTTGGCGCTGCATTGGGCAAACGAGGGAGAAGCTCCTCAGACCACACCTATCCCTCTCCTTCCCGACAGCAAGCCCCGCCCAATGCATGAGCCGGGGTGGTCTGCTGGCATGGGCGCGATTTGCCTGCTGCTCTGAGGCCTGTCCGGGATCGCGTGCTGCCCATGGGCTGCGCCTATCCTGGCCCCTCCCCCTGCTGCTTGTGGGGAACTGCGCCCTTTGGCTGCGCCCGGCGGTGGCCGCGCATCAGGCCCGCCCACAACGCTTTCTGGTTCTCCCAATTTGCATCTCTGCGCTGCTGCCAGGGCTGGCGCTGCTGCACTTTGCTGGCACAGGATACGGCCTGGCAGCGCCACTGCTCCATCTGTGCAGGCACGCCGGCGTTGGGGCCGGCCATAGGATTGTGCAGTAAGTTGGGTATGGAAAACTGCTGGGAGTCACCAGAAAAGGGTGTGGGGGGGGGAAAGGATGGGGAAAATGCAATGGGGTGAATAATGATAATGATTTCTATATGTATGTTTGTAAACCCATCCGATAAAAAATTCTTAAAAAAAAAAAAAGAATGAAAGAGGAAATTATTAAAAGGCACTTTGAAGATCCCTTAACAGTGGAGGGAAACAGAATCAAGATAATGAAAGAGATGCCAAAAAGGATTCTCCAAGAAAGGAGTTGACCCAGAAACTAAGAGAAAAGGACATCAGATACAGATGGGAGATCATGGGAGATCATCCTGATTCTAATATTAGCTTAGACTCTAATATTCTATTACACACCCATCTTTTACTATTTCTTATTCTAAGCTTATTTTAAGTCTATAAGGTAACTGTTATACTCAAATATCCATTATATACTCTTTACTTAAGCTATATATTGTAAATAATATCTAACTAGCTTTATCTTATATATCCATAGTAAAACATCTATTATTTAATACTCTATAATTTTTAATTTTATCATAACCCCAATGGTAGCTTAGATTTTTATAATTAAATTCCCCCTTTCCCGGTAAAGTCACTTCTCTCTTCTTCTATTACATTTCAGTAGTTCTCGAACTGCCACAGTTCCCCTTTCACGTCCCATTTTTTTTCTAGATATTGTTTCAGTTTCTCCCAATCTGCATTACATTGTCCTGGATCAAGATCTTTAAGTTTTCTTGTCATTTTGTCCATCTCAGCCATGTACAGCAATTTGTAAATCCAATCTTCTGTAGTTGGTATTTCTTGTACTTTCCATTTCTGCGCATATAAAAGTCTTGCTGCTGTAATAATGTAAAATAACAATGTTCTATACTGCATTGGAACATCTTCCATTCCCAAGTTCAGTAGCAGCAATTCTGGGTTCTTATTTATTTGGGTTTGCAAAACCTCATTAATTACTTCAATTATATCTCCCCAGTATTGCTTCGCTACCTCACAAGTCCACCACATGTGGTATAATGATCCTTCATGTTTTTTACATTTCCAGCATTTATTCGACATATTTCCTAGCGCAATTTTCTTTGGTGTCAAGTACCAACGATAGATCATTTTGTAGACATTCTCTTTAATACTTGTACATGTCGTGATCTTCAAAGTCGTTTTCCACAGGTATTCCCACGCCTCCATTGTTATTTCTTTATGAAAATTTATAGCCCACTTCACCATCTGGACTTTTACTGTCTCATCCTCTGTAAACCATTTTAAAAGTACTTTATAAATCCTTGAGATTTCCTTTTTACCTTCTTGAAAAATTACATCTTCTAATTCTGAGTTCTCCATTCTTATTCCTCCTTTCAAACAATCCGAATTGTAAAGATCTCTGATCTGTCTATATTGAAACCATCCATAGCATGGAGACAACTCCTCCTCTGTTTTTATTCTCAATTTTGAAAATTCTACTCGTGTTATCTCCTTGTAAGTTAAACACTGTTGCTCATTATTGACAGTTCTCGGATCTATTACTTCATATGGAACCACCCAGGAAGGAATTCCATCTTGTAGGTAATTTTTATACTTCTTCCAAATTGTGAAGAGGCTTCTCCGAATATAGTGGTGTAAAAACATAGAGTCTGCTTTTACTTTATCATACCACAAATATGCATGCCATCAAAATATTTTTTTATATCCCTCCAAAGCCAGTAATTTGCGATTCTTCAGCATCATCCATTCTTTTATCCATGCCAAACATATTGCTTCATAATATAGTCTTAAATTGGGCAGCTGCATTCCACCTCTCTCTTTGACGTCCTGTAATACTTTCATTTTCACACGGGGTTTCTTGCCTGCCCACACAAAATCCGATATTTTCCTTTGCCATTTTTTAAATTGTTTGGCGTCTCGGATAATTGGAATTGTTTGTAACAAGAACATCACTCTTGGCAATACATTCATCTTTACTGCTGCAATTCTTCCCAACCATGACAAATTTAACCTATTCCATTTTATCAAGTCTCGCTCTATTTGTATTCACAATTTCTCATAATTATTCTTGAATAGATCTATATTTTTCACAGTCAGTTCAATACCCAAATATTTTACCTTATTTGTTACTTCGCAGTCCATTATTTCCATTAGTTCTTGTTGTTTCTGTTTGGACATATTCTTACATAGTATCTTTGACTTCCTCTTATTTACAAAAAATCCAGCCAAGTCTCCAAATTCCTTTATTTTCTCCATTACCTTCGGCATATTCTCAATTGGATCATCCACAATTAACATTATATCATCCGCAAACGCTCTGACCTTGTAGGAAAACTCTTTTATTTTTATTCCTCGGATTGCATTGTCTTCCCGTATTTGAATCATCAGTATTTCCAAAACCAAAATGAACAACAATGGTGACAAAGGGCAACCCTGTCTTGTACCTTTACCTATTGTTAATTTTTTAGTCACATCGTCATTCACCACAATTGCTGCACTCTGGTCCCTATAAATTTCTTTCACTGCTTGTATGAACTTTTCTCCCATTTGCAGCTTTTCCATAGTGGCGAACATAAAGTCCCAGTTCAAATTGTCAAATGCTTTTTCAGTGTCCACGAAGAAGAAACCAACTTCTCTATCACAACGCTTGTCATAGTATTCAATAGCGTTTATAACTGTACTTAGGTTATCTTTGATTTGTCTATTTGGCAAAAATCCAGCTTGCTCCTCCGCAGTAAATTCGGACATCCATCCTTTTATTCTCTCAGCCAAAATCTTCGCAAAGATTTTGTAGTCATTGTTCAGCAACGAAATTGGTCTATAATTTTTAACATTGGTCAAATCCTGTCCCTCCATAGGAATCAATGATATATTAGCTTCTCTCCAGGTATCGGGGATCCTCTGAGCTCGCATAACTCCATTAATCACTTCTTTCAGGAAAGGTGCCAGTTCATTAACCATTACTTTATAAAATTTAGCTGTTAGTCCATCCGGGCCTGGTGCCTTTCCTAATTTTGTTGACTGGATTGCCTCTTTTATTTCCTCTTCCGTCACTTCCCTATTCAATTTTTTTCTCCAACCTTCAGAAATTGCAGGGAGCTTCATCTTTTCCAAATACCTCGTTATAGAGTCTTTATTCACTTCCTTTTTTTGGTACAGCTTTGCGTAAAATTTAAAAAAGGCTCTACTAATGGCTGCCTGCTCCAAATATGTCTTATTCTCCTCACAAATTTTATTTATGTTTCTCTTCTCTTTTCTTTTCTTCAGTTGCCACGCCAAATATTTCCCAGGCTTGTTTGCACCCTCAAACGACTTCTGGTTCATTCTCTTAAGATTCCATTCTAATTCTTTGTTATTCATTGCCGTCAATTGTTCTTGTAGGATTTTAATATCCTGATATATCTTCTTTTTTCCTGGTCTCTTCTTAAGTTGTATCTCTTTGGCTTTTATTTTCTCCATAATCTCTAACCTCTTCTCCTCTTTTTTCTTTCTAGCTGTTGCATTTAAATCCATTAGTATGCCTCTGGTCACTGCTTTATAAGTGTCCCATACCTTATTAGTCAAAACTTCCTTATTCATATTATGTTGCATAAAGAATCTGGTCTCTCTTCGCAACAATTCAATGTTTTCTTCTTCTTGCAAAAGATCTTCATTTATTCTCCATCCTTTTCTTTTATTTCTTTTCCCAAATCTCCACATAATTGAGTTGTGATCTGAGCCTACCATAGGCATTATTTCCACATCTTTAGTCCATAACGCTAAGTCTTTGGAGGCCCAGATCATGTCAATTCGTGATAAAGTGAAATGTCTTGCAGAATAAAATGTATATTGTCTAGTTTTGGGATTTTGTCTCCTCCACACGTCTTCTAGAGTCTCTTGTTCCTTTATTGCAAAAAAAGACTTTGGTAGTAATCCTCTTTTCTTTTGTGCAGTTCCAGATTTCTTATCTTCATCCAAGTTATTAACTCCATTGAAGTCTCCAGCTAAAATTATCTGATCGTAAGATAGTTCATCCAGTTGTTTCCCCAAGTCCTCAAAAAAATTTTCTTTTGCTCCATTAGGTGCATATATTCCAATCACCAACAGCTTTTTAAAATTCCACATAATTTCCACTGCTAAATATCTAGCTTCCACATCACTCACTACTAATTTTGGCTGTAATTCTTCTTTTATATACAACACCACACCTTTTTTCTTTTTTTTTGAAGCAGCCACTAATTCACTTCCCAATTTTGCAAACTTTAAGTATTTTATGTCTTGCTTTTTAATATGAGTTTCTTGCAAACATACAATGTCACATTTTTGTTTTAATAGTCAGGGGAAGATATTTTTTCTCTTATTAGGCGAGTTAAGTCCATTTACATTCCAAGATATTATTTTGCACTCCATAATCATAATCTTGTTGTTGGTAAGTCCTTTTCATTGTCCCTAATGAACTTTTCCATCTCCAATTCAGATCTGATGCGCTTTTTAGCTCCTCCGAATTCGAAGGACAGTCCTTCTGGTATTTCCCATCTATATCTTATCTTCATGTCCTTCAAAATCTGGACTAAATCTTTATATTTTTTTCGATCTAACAGCACCGATCTGGGCAATTCCTTCATAATAATCACCGCCTTGCCGTCGACCTCTAATGGATCCTGAAATTGTTTACTCACAGTCATTTCTCTTGTTTCTAGTCGTGAATTGCACAATCATGTCTCTTGGTAATTTCCTCTGGGTCGCAAATCTTGAATTTATTCTGTATACCACATCTAGGAAAGCCGCAATTTCATCTTCCTCTTTCCCCAGGTATCCAGCCAATACTTCTGTAATCTGTTCTTGGGCAGATTTTCCCTCAATTTCTGGCAAACCACGAAATCTCAGTTGTTTCTCCATATGTTTACTTTCTGCTACAGCCATTCTGCCTCTCATCGCCCTCATCTCAGTTCGTTGCGTGTCTGCTAGGGCATCCATTGCATTTTCTACTACATTAACCCTTTGCTGTGTGGCTTGCAAGTCGTTTTTTATTTTTTCCATACCTTTCGTCAGTTCCGCCAGTTCCTTCTTAAGTGTCTCTTTAAACTCTTTTGCCATCTCTTGTATCATATCTTTAACTTCTTTGTTTCCTTCTGAAACTTTTTTATCCAAACTTTCAATTGCTGCTTGCCACTCTTTTTTTGACATCATGGAGCTAGCTTTACCTTGCTCCCACGAGTCCACTCTTTTTCTTAACTCCATGGTGTTTAACTTTATATACTTTTACTTTTAAAAGTCCCGAATTTAATTTATTTCTTAAAAAAAACACATTTACACAGTCCAAAATGTCGGGCGTCTTTTCCCTATGGTTATTTCAACTATACTTCTAATCCAAGATGGCCTACTTCCTCTTCCGCTGAAGCCACGACCTTTCCCTTCTTCAAAATGGCATTCTTCTACTTCCTGTCACATAGAAAAGGCCGCTTCTCTCCAGCTTCTCTATCGTTCTGACGTACTTCCTGTTCCTCTGCCACACACAGCAGTTCTCGCGATGTTGAGACTTTCCCACAGTCCACTATCTCTTTCTCTCCGCAGGTATGTAAACAATAATCAACTTTCTCTACTAACTCCGTTATACATAGTCCTTTTTAAAAAAAATTTCTTGCTGGAATTTCCCCTCCTTGTAATCAATCTGTGACAGTTTTTAAATTTGCTTTAGTATTTTATTTCTTAAAGTAATCTGTCCCGTTTCAAGAGATAGTAATCTTTACCTTCTTAGTCATTTTCACGGGTTGTAATCACTGTTTCTATATTCAATTCACTTCAAGTCCTCTTGTCCCTGTATGAAGCTTGGGCATGCAGGTCTTATGCCAACCAAATTGGCTCCAAAACTGCTGTAGAGATCTTGGCAAAACCTTTCTTCGGGTGGGACCTCAAGGGACGGGAGAGAGTCCGTTGTGCAGGACCCCCCTCACCCGAGATCAACGTGCCCTCAGGTTCTTGAGCGTTCTACGCCTGTTCTCCGCCCGAGAACAGTTGGCTATGGGCAAATCCTTGCCCCTCTAGCCTCCAAAACAGCAGCCCGGACAGCTCAGCTCTTAGAGCTGCGTTAGACCTTCATGAATCCCAAACCGGAAGTCCTCCCAAACCAGAAGTCCTCCCAAACCGGAAGTTTTTACTATAAAGCTTTAAGAGTCATCATCAAGACAAGAGAGCAGATGGAAAAGTTTTTCAAGGAAAATGTGGAGGATTTTCCCAGACCATTAAGAATGTAACATAATGGAATACAAACTACTATCATGGAATGTAAATGGACTAAACTCACCCCAAAAGAGAAAAACAATATTTCATTGGCTAAAAAAACAAAATTGCAATATAATTTGTTTACAAGAGACACATATCAAGGATCAAGACATTAAATATTAAAAAAACCAAACAATTAGGAAGAGAATATATAACATCGTCCAAGCAAAAGAAAAAAGGAGTAGTGATCTACATTAAAGAGGTTATAGACTCTAAATTAATTTTTCAAGATCAGAATGGAAGGTATGTGGCTGTGGAAATTAATGTAAATGCTAAAAAACATTGATAATAGGTCTTTATGCACCCAATGGTGCAAAAGACCAGTTTTTTAGAGAAATAATGGACAAATTGGATCAAGACTCATATGACCAGATGATAATGGCTGGAGACTTCAATGGTGTCGTGGACTTACAAATAGACAGGAATATAAAGGGAGGTAACAAGAAATCCGGAAAGTTACCAAAAATATTTTTTGAATTAGTCCAGCAAGAACAACTTGAGGACGTGAGGAGAAAAGAAAATCCTAAAGGCAAAGATTTTACATACTACTCCACGAGGCATTCATCATTTTCAAGAATAGACATGATTTGGACATCAAAAGAGCAAGCTCTATGGACAAAAAAGTGGAAATTTTGCCAAGGGTGAGTTCAGACCACAATCCAATACTATGGAAAGCGATAATGGGTCGGAGAAAAGTAAGATGGAGAATAAATGAAGATCTATTACAAAATCAAGAAAATTTGAAGTATTTGAGAGAGGAGATAAAGCAATTCTTTCAAATAAATAATAACAATGAAGTTTCAATCCAGATGGTATGGGATACATATAAGGCAGTAACAAGAGGAAATTTAATTTCACTAAATAACAAGGACAAGAAAAGAAAGCAAGAGAAATGGCATGAAATACAGGAGAAATTGTATAAAAAAGAACAGGAACTAACAAGGAACTAGAATGGAAATTAAAGGTATTAAAATAGAAGTCATTTGAAGCAGCAAACAAACCAGGAAAGTACCTAGCCTGGCAACTGAAGAAGAAAAAGGAGAAGAAAATTATTAACAAGGTAATAGAAGAAGGAAAAGAATTGAAAGATCAACAAACAATTAAACGTGCCTTTTACAAATATTATGCGAAACTATTTCAAAAGAAGGCAGCAGACTTGCAAGAAATAGATCAATATATGCAAAAAACAGATTTACCAAAGATATCAGAAAATATGAAGCAGAGACTAAATGCTCCAATAACATAGGGAGAAAATATACAAGCAATAGAAGCAACAAAGGTTGGAAAAGCACCAGGACCAGACGGGATCACAGCTAAATTTTATAAAGTAATGAAGGAGGACCTTGTACCGATACTGAAAAATATAATGAATGATATACTTCAAAGAAAAGGACTTCCAAACACATGGAATGAAGCGAGCATTGCTCTGATCCCAAAAGAATCACAAGATTGTCAGATGTGAAAAACTACAGACCAATTTCACTGATAAACAATGACTATAAAATAATGGCAAGAATATTAGCAGACAGGCTAAAGATATGGCTAATGGATTTTATAGGAGAGGATCAGGCTGGATTCCTACCAAACAGACAATTAAAAGACAACTTGAGAGTGGTTATAAATGCTATTGAATATTTTGATAAACGACCAGTCAAAGAAGTTGGCTTTTTCTTTGCAGATGCAGAGAAGGCCTTTGACAATTTGAACTGGGATTTTATGTTTGCATTAATGGAAAAGATGGATTTAGGTAAAGAATTTATAGAAGCAGTGAGAACAATATATAAAGAACAAAGAGCGACAATCTGTGTCAATGATGACCTGACAGAGAAGTTTGAAATAAGGAAAGGTACAAGACAAGGATGTCCACTATCACCTTTGCTCTTCGTTATGGTCTTAGAAATATTACTAAGGCAGATTAGAGAAGATGACAACATAAAAGGGATAAAAATAAAGGGATCTTCTTATAAGTTAAGAGCTTTTGCAGATGATGTGATGTTTATAGTAGAAGACCCAATACAAACCTTACCAAGATTACTGGATAAAATTAAAGAATTTGGAGACTTAGCAGGATTTTTTATAAATAAAAAGAAATCAAAAATAATAACTAAGAACATGACCAAGAAGAAGCAACAGGAATTGTGTGAACTTACAAACTGTGAAGTGGTACACAAGACTAAATATTTGGGAATAGAGCTGACAGCTAAAAACATTGATTTATTTAAGAATAATTATGAAAAGCTCTGGTCACAAATTGAAAGAGACATAATAAAATGGAATAAATTAAACTTATCATGGTTTGGTCGGATTGCCACAGTTAAAATGAATGTGCTGCCCAGAATTATGTTCTTAATGCAAACAATACCAATCATTAAAGACAAAATGCAATTGGAAAAATGGCAGAAGAAAATATCAGAGTTTGTGTGGGCAGGAAAGAAACCCAGAGTAAAGATGAAAGTACTTTGTGATGCGAAGGAAAGAGGTGGAATGCAATTACCTGATCTTCGACTTTACCATGAAGCGATATGCCTAGTCTGGTTAAAAGAATGGGTGTCTTTAACTAATCATAATTTGTTAACCTTGGAAGGCTATAATAAGCTTTTTGGATAGCATGCATATATGTGGTACGATAAGTATAAAATGGATGCAATGTTCCAGCACCACTATTTGAAATTTTTTTTTATTTTTTTATTACCTACATTAACTAACAATACAGAGGGAAAGAAGGGGGGCAGGGGAAGGAAAGAAAAAAAAACAGCAACATATAACAACACTACACTACAAATAATGCTTTCCCTTCATACTGCCATTATTAAAAAATTAAAACTTTGTAAGATATTGATGGAGTGGTTGACCTTGCAAAATACAGATTACAATCCAAATTAAGTCTTCCTCCCCCCCCCGGGCCTCGGATGCAGTTCTCTCTGAGCAACTGCAACCGCAGTGCTCGTTCCCTCCCCCCCCCCCTTCAGACTTCAAATCCTTTTCTTCTTGCTTGGTGTCTTGCTGAAATTCTTGATTTTTGTCCTCAAAATCCCTTAGTTGATCTTCTGATGTTATCTTGTAAGCTTGATCTTTGTAACTAAACCAGATACCTTCCGGAAATAGCCATTTATACTTTATTCCACGTTCCCTCAGAAAAGCTACAAACTTTTTATACTTAAATCTTCTTTTCCGAACTAAAAATGGAACGTCCTTCAGTATCTTAACTTTATTACCCAGAAAGTCCAGATCCGCATTGTATGAGTTGTATAGGATAGTGTCTCGGATCCTCTTAGATGAAAAATCGATGATGATCTCGTGAGGCAGCTGACGCTTCGTTGCATATTTTGAAGAAGCCCGACGGACTTCCAAAATGGCGCTTTTTACCTCTCCTTTAGTTGCCCTCGCGGGTGTCGCCAATAGTTTCGAGGCCAGATCCCATAAATCCTCATTTTCCTCCTCTTTCACATTCTGAATGCGCAAAATTGTCTGTGTTCGTTCCACTTGTAGCCCGATCAGCTGGTTCTCCACCAGCTTTAACTCTTTATTCGTTGCCCTCACGAGTGACGCATTTTCCCGAGCAGACTTCTCTGACCCCCCCGCTGCTTCCTTAATGGTTTTCACTTCGCTCTCAATTAAGCCCACCCTTTGATCTGTTTCATTCAGCTTGTCAACAAAGGGCTTTATGGCTTCGATAACCGACCTCTTCACCAAGTCCTCGAGCGACTCTCCTTTCCCCTGCAGGGCAGCCGAGATTGACTTGCCCAAAGCGGGACTCTGCTTTTTCACTGCCATTTTAGGGGGGGGGGGGACCGCCGACCAAATTCTGAAACTCAGCGAGGGGGAAGAATGAGCCTTCTTAGCTTCAGATCCCACCACTCGCGTGCGCTTGTAATAACAGAAGGGATTCACTTACTTACAGGCTTCTGCCTAGTTCTGCTCTTTGCCGTTTTCCATGGCCCGGCAGCACTCGAGGTGCCGCGCACGTCTGCCGGCCTCCATAGGAACAAACGGGCCAAGATTACTGGATTACTGGACCCCCTGCATCGATTTCAGGGGGCTCTTCCCGCCGTGTTCCGGACCCTGCCTCCCTCACTGGGAGTTCTGGGGGCTAATCTTCGCAGATCAGCCGCCCGGTCAGGTTGCTTGGGCACTTCCTCCCGGACCTGCGGAGAGGAGCATCCGACATGGCCGAGAAAACGAAACTGAATCCCCAGCACCACTATTTGAGAAGGAATTTATTGTTGACTTGGCTAAAGTACAAAAAATATATAGATCAGAAGAAACCACCGTGGATTATACCAGCTGAGGTGATCAACCCAAATCTAGAGTATAAGGGAAAAGAATGGCTTACCCTCAAGGACTTAACAGAAGTAGCAGATAAGGAGCTGAAGCTTAAACCAAATGAGGAGTTGCCTTTTAAGTATGGTTGGTTACAATACAGACAGATAAAAGATTTATTTGACTCAGACCAAAGGAAAACAGGTTTTAGAATTAAAAACTCAGAATTTGAAGAACTTTTGTTAGGAGATAATACTAAAGCAATTTCAAAAATGTATAAATTGTTATTGAAGTGGTTCACAGAAGATGAAACAGTCAAGGTACAGATGGTAAAGTGGGCAATAAATTGTAATAATGAAATAACGATGGAAGCGTGGGAACAATTGTGGAAAAACACGTTAAAAATATCAACATGTACCAGTATAAGAGGGAATGGCTATAAAATGCTATATAGATGGTATTTAACACCAAAAAAATTAGCCATAGCTAATAAACAGCTATCCAAATATGTGTTGGAAATGTAAGGAGCATGAGGGCTCTCTATTTCATATGTGGTGGACTTGCCGAAAGACTAGAGACTTTTGGACTAAAATTTGTGTTGAGATGTCTTTGATACTCCAGTATAATGTTGTTAAAAACCCAGAAATGTTGTTATTATCTTTGCATTTAGAAGATGTTAATAGAAATGATAAGACATTGTTATATTATATGATAACAGCAGCAAGAATGTTATATGCTCAATACTGGAAGAAAGAAGAAATACCTGAAATTGAAGAATGGACAAGGAAATTGTTGTACATGGCTGAAATGGACAAGTTAACAAGAAATTTGGAAGATCAAGATCTGAAAAGGTTTTTGGAAGATTGGAAAAAACTAAAAAAATATATGGAAAAGAGATGGGATGTTAAGGGACAATTATGGTCTTTTGAAGGGTTTTAAAGATATTAAGTAAGATAAGATATAGTTAAGATCTTTACCAATAACGAGACAAGAACAACTATAGTATAGAAATAATGTGATAATAATAATGGGGGGTTGGAGTGCTGTTGGAAGTCAACATGGAAAAGGGGGAGGGGAGGGGTGGGGAAATATAGCTGTGGGAAATTAAATGAATTGTACATGTATTTTAATTTGATTGTATTGACCCATCCAATAAAAATTGTTAACAAAAAAAAAAGTTCTGGTTATCATCTTTAAAGCTCTTCATGGCCTGGGACTCTCTTACTTCTCTAACTGCTTCTCATAGTATACTTTCATGTGCCAATTGCATTCCTCAGATAATCTTCTTCTGGTGGGATCTTCCATTTCAAAACAGGCCAGTCACAGGTATAGTAGGAGGCATGGGCTTTGGCAGACTTGGTGGGGGGAGCTCACACGGCCTAGATTCAAACGCCGAGCCCAGTCAGTCAGAGTAGGCTGACATGAGCAGTGAGAGGTGGGAAGAAGGCTGAAGGCCTGGGAGGCGAGCTCTCCACTCAGGCCCACCCCTTGACATTTGGGTCATGGCTGGCATCCCACCCAGCCCTCCCTCTTATCACGACTTTGAAGAGAACAGGTGGTCTGGGCATTGGGCACCAATCCATTTGAGGGGAACGAGGGCCTGTGAGCTCAGTTGCCTTATAGGGATCCGCTTAAGGGGTCTGGGGAATGTGGCATGGAAGGTGCATGTCCAGCTTGGGGGCTGTCATGTCCACCTCACTCCCAGTGGCAGGGGATCCACACAGGGGTTCATGTCCATATGGTATCCCACTAACTGTTATCCCATGGTTTCCCCCCTTGATCAAGGGTCTGAGGGAGCATGGTGGTCATCGGTTAGCAGGCAGGTCAGCCAATGTTCATATCAGTGCCCTATGCAGCACCAATGCTCTGTGAGCTGTAAATCAATAAAGTTGTGGCCTTTTTAACTCCATCATGGTTGTCTGGTGTATTTTGTCACCTTGCCTCCTAGCTCTCCTTCCCCTTTTCAACACTGGCCTGCAATTAGGAATTATATAGGATATGAGATGACATCATAGTAGCACATGCTGAATCAGATATAACTGATTAAGAGATCTTGTTTACCTCTTTCTCTGGTCTCATGTGTCCTGCTGTATCTGCTGGCAAAAAGGTGCTATGAGGAACCTGAATGGCTCCTCCCACCCCCTGTAGCCCTTTAGAGCTGAATGGAACACAGAGTGCTTTCAGGGTAAGTTTCCCAGTTCTTCCATGTGACAGTAAGTTGGGGTGGACATCCATGTCCCAATTGATGTCATCTGTAATGTCTAGTTTGGGTCATCTCAAGGGCATGTAAATTACTTGCAGAAATCTAGCCTTGAGATTAGAGTAGCGTGGATCAGCGTTGTCAGGTTATTGGCATTCAAGAAGGGATGTACCATAATATGTGAAATGAAACACACAGGAGGCATAGGATATTTCTCAGGGCTTCAAGAAGATGGAAAATTCTAATGGCTTATCCTCATGATCATTCTGTTAAAAAACTGCATAGTAATCACCGTTCTTGCATGTGAAATTCAAAAATCTCTTTTTTTTAAAAAAAAAACTGATTGAACCAGACTTATCCAGACAGCTTTATTCCCTATTTCCATGAAGAGATAATACTTTCCCAACCTTAACTAGCAAATTGTTGCTGTTGAAACAATTCACTTCTTTCCCATTCCTTCCCAGCTAGGACTAAAATTGCAATTTGTGTTTTTTTTAAGCAACTGGACACCCAGTGAAGCACTGGGATATAAACAGCCTGTTTATCTGTTTTGGTTTGTAGTATCACCAAAACTGAGCTAAGCAGTTGACCACTTTCAGTAGTGAACTTCGCCAAAAATAAGCATAGATGAGGAAAAAAAACTGGAGTACCAGTTTGCTATATCACTTATGGCAAGTCTGAGAAAAATGCAATCCAATTTCATCACTGGACTCCCCTCTACCAATGAGAATAAAATTAGATGAAATAAAATGCCTATCAGTTCTTGCGCACAACTGTGCTGGGCATTTAGAACTAACCATAGTAGAAAATTGAATGAGATCTTGTTGCTTCAATTCCATGTGAAAACACATGGAAAATCTATTTTGAAATCTGTACCCAATACTCCTTGAATACAACACAAGCATAAATGCAAGGCATGGATAGAGTAAATGGATGAGTTTAGAATGAGGAATAATGGTCCGTGGTTTCTCATTTGGAACTCTGCCATGTGAAGTCAGGAAAGGAAATAAATCAATGATTAGTAAGTTTGCTCTTGATCACTTGCCTGTTCTTTTGCATAATAGTCATTTGAGTGATTGTCGAGGTTCAGGGAATCAGTGCATCAGTGGTAACAGCGGAAGCAGGAAGCCAGAACCTTACAATGGAAACTATTGAGAAGCCTAAGTGTGTTGCCTCAAAGGGGAGGCTGTGTGCAGCACTGGGAATCCTCAGTTCATTGCAGCTGCAAATACATTGTCTCACTCCAAAAACCTGGGGAGAATTATATATAGGTCTGGTTTCCCTTTAAATGACGCCACTTTCTGCAGGAAACACCCTTTAATTCCATGGCTCAGGAGGACCTGATCAATTGTACATTCAGAGGATATAACACTATATTTCTTTTTCCCACAGTCACTCTGCTTATTTAGTTCATCCTTCCGATGTAGCTTGTTTATTTTGTCTTTAGTTAGCACCAGTCATCATTAGTTTAATAACAACAGTGTCCTTTTATGCCACCCTTCTGGACAGATTACCGCCATGCTCAGAACGATGATCAGTGTTTCTTTACCCCCACAATACAGCTGGGGAGCTCAGGCTGAAGGGCTCACCTAAAGCCACCTGCAAAGTTCATGGCAGTAGAGGGATTTAAACCAGCAGAGTGCTGATTTGCATCCCAGCCACTTAACCACTGTGTTTCAGCAGCTCTAAACAGTTTCTAAAATGGAAAGCGTCAGAACTCAAGCCTCTTGGTGCCTGTCTCCTAATCCCAAACATGCTGAAGAAATTTATGGTTAGTGAATGTTGCAGGAAAAGCCTGCATATGCACCTTCTAACTACACATGTTCCAGAGCAGAGTACTCTCCAGACAGCCTGAAGCTGCATCCAGCTCAAATCAAGAAGACCTGGTTTGAAGAGTGTAGCAAGCAGATCCTGCTGCAGCCTGGATTTAAAGAGAAATCTATCAGATTCATCAGTTCTGTTCCCAATGTGCTGTCTGAAGTGTTTTAAACCAGGGAATTAATATGACTATCCAATTTGTAAGTGGTAATGGTGAACTTTATTTGTTCTTACTCAGGGACTGAGTATCAGGTCGCATCTCCCCTCTATAGCAGACAGTTCTAGGCAATTCTGGATGAAGCTAGTTTTATGGATGAATTTCAGGTCATGTTTGAAAACGAAATTGTTTTGATTGCTATGGCTGGCAACCTACACTGAAAGAGGGGGCATGTCTTTGTTGGCCTCTGGACCTTTCAGGAGCATTTGATACCGTTAACCATGTTATCCTTCTGCTCTGCTTTTCTAGATTGGTAACTGGAGGCACAATTTCACTGCTTTCTGAAGAGCAGAATCCAACAGGTGGTGTTGGAAGACTAGTGTTCCACCTTGGGAGGTGTCCTTGGGTTCTTGCTGCTTACACTTCCCAGCATTTCAATCATCCACATGGAGCTACTGAAGAAGGGTGTTTGGAGATGTGAACTGAGGTGCCATCAGCATGATGAATGAATGCTTGTCTGGGATCAGTAGGGGACAGATGAGAATAATTGGACTTAGAGTCAGTATAAAAGAGAGAGGAAAGATTATAGCTAAAGGCTTGGTGAACTAGTTAATTGCCAAAATACATTTACTGGATGGGATTATATTCTTCCCAAAATACCGGATTTGTAGTACATTGGAACTTGTGTTGTTGATGGATTCAGGTTGCAGTCATGGCTCCAAATATTTATCAGCTGTAGTTGATAGGCCACATATAGGCACTGCTTGAAGACAGTGACCTGGCCTGTGTCATTCAACCTTCGACAAACTCCAGATAAGGCAAACAATACACTTTTATGTGAAGTTACCCATGGAGACGGTTTAGAAAATCCTGCTGGTATAAACTACTGTGGCTTGATTACTGATGAGCTGGATTTTTCATACAAAGCCAACTTGGAACATTTTCATCATCATGTTTTAGCCTTCACAAGAAGTGGGGCCTTCTGTTTGTTTACTATCCCCAGAACTATGCTTGCACTTTGCAAATTTAGATTCCCCCACCTTAGCTGTCATTCTAAATGTAGGTTAAGATTTTGTATTTCCTTATGCTTTTGGTTGATAGTTTGTTTATACTGCTATATATAGATCGCTTTTGCTGCTATTCCAGCCCTGGGGCTTGAGCCCCTTGGGCTGGTGGCAGCCATTTGCCTCCCTGGCAGGATGGAGGCAGATTAGTCTAGCCCTGACTTTAGGGCATAGCTGCATGGGGGCGGAGCTACGGAGCGGCCTTCGGCCGCTCCGCCCTCACAGGCTCAGTCTCGCCTCGTGCTCGGCCCACCCTCCTCTCCCTAATTCAGTGCGGGACTACCCGGTCGCCGTTATCGGGGCCAGGTAGGAATTTTTTGCTTGATGCCCTGATTGGCCTTGGGTGGGGAGTTTTTTTGCCTACCTCACACTGGGTTTGAGGAGATGGTTAATGTACAGGGTGGACCTTATTAGCTGCCATGGGGGCAGGATTTAGTTAGGGTCATATCTGTGGCGGGCCAGTGAGCACCCTTGGCACCTCCCCATTGGTGGGGAACTGGGGTCTTTCAGGAGCGGCAGGCTGCCGTACGGTCCAGCTGTGAGGTCAGACGCCCTGGGTGGGGCACCCCTGGACAAGCCGGTCTCCCTCCGCTGCCATTCGGCCGGGTGGGGGAGCTCTCCAGGGACGATCCACTCTGCCTGGCCAGGACGGATCCCAGCCATTCGAGGGATGGCTCGCACCCGGTGGCAGCGGTTGCTCGCCCAGACAGGTCAGGGCGGGGTCCAGGGAATGACCCCAGGGCCTGACCTGTACCACTAGTTAGGCCCCTTGCCGTAGTTCTTGTTTGCTGTTCATTTTAATAAAGCGGCCCATTTTATCCAAGCATTTGTGTCTGTCTATCATTCCAACTAGGGGGGCAAATCATGTTGCTTCTGTTCAGTTTTATGGTGTCTGGTTTTTAATTTAATTTGCTTTAACATTTTTGCCATTTTAATTAACATTTGATATTTTGTGGGATATTTGTTTGGGAGGCACTTAGCAGAAGTTTGGGGAAAAGTGTATAAATACTGAAATAAAATAAAGGAAATATAAATGAACTTAACACATGAGTTTGCCCAATACCATGCTTAATTAGCACACTAGTGTCATACTCAGATTGCTTATTGGTTACTAACATGCTATGCTATGGACAAATGGGCCAATTTATGTGAGAATTGCATTTTGAACACTTTGTCCATGGACCTTTAAATTCAAGACACTAGAAAAATGCAGAAGTTTTTTGTACTACCTGGGGCAGGAGGAAAGATTAAATATTACTGGAACCATGTGTTCTTCTTACCCCACCCCTCCATTCTATTGGCTTATTTCTAAAATATCCATGTGGCATTTTAGATTAATATTTCTCCTGATCACTGAACAGTTATTAGAATTTGGTTGTTTTCTTTTAAAAAGTTAGAATTGTTAGTGGAAAATGCTCTATTCTATGCCTGGAGTGAGTAGTAGAAACTATGGTGCCCCAGTTTTGTTCCATCTACACTGACTCCCAGTTTGCTTCCAGGCCCAGTTTAAGGTGCTGGTATGGAAAACTGAATTATTCAGGAGGGCTTTTTTTTTTACTCGAGTAATAGGGCTATGCTGTAAGAAATAGCTCAGATAGATGCTTTGGTAAAGGGACAGGGACTATAGACTATACTACTGGGTACTGTCCGTCTGTTGTAGATATGCTCCTACTGCATAGTTTCCATGTTGTTAATGATGTCATGTCTGATTACTTTGCTTTGTTTCATCAGTTTCATCTCTGAGATTGCTTTCAAATTTCTGCAACTCACACACCATTGTATTTGTTCATTGAATGTCTTAGCTGTTGTTCATACTGACTTGTACTGTATAATTCGTTTTGGGTCTCTGTGAAAAAGGTGGATAATGTCAGGTCCAATATATATGTAAACTGTACTGACTCCATTTTCTAATGCTTCTAGTGTTTAAGTGCTTTCCCACAGGTGCACCGCTTCCCAGGCAGATCTCTCACCGGAGGAGATTGTTTTGTCTAACGCCGTTCCACCAAGCATTGGCCTTGAGAGAGAGCAACTTCCCAAGACTGAAAGATATTGTTTTGAGAACTGTGGGGGGAGGCTGGTTCAGTGGGTAACTGTTACTCTGTACCTCATGCTTTGCCCTTCATTGGTAACAATGATCGTGTACCATCCTGAGTCTCCTATTCAGGACAGTGGACTATAATGGACCTTTTCTGCAGTAAAGTTTCCTTATTCAAACAATGGACTCTTGTTTGCTTTTGAAGGGGAACCTGTAGGAAGAGCCTTATCTAGCCACAGTCTGACATTTTGTTACCAATCATGCCTGAGTCGGGCCCAGCGGAATCCAAAGTTGTCCCGGACAGGGATCCTTTGTTTGATCCGTATGCGTCTCCCGACAATCAACCAGCGCCACACCAAGAACCTCAGGAACCGGTGCCAGCCGGGACCAGAGCTTCGACCACTACTCCGCCTCTCATCGATCTCGGCAGTGAGGGGATAAGACCGACGGCTGCCGCTCTCCCCTTGATCTCGTTACCTACGCCGTCGGAGTGGAGGGCCAGACCCCGAGAAACGAGAGAGCGACGGGCCAGTGGGCTACATCCACGAGCTTCCATGGACGGGCGCCGAAGCCTAGAGACTGTCCCTGAATTGGACAGCAGCCAACCGTGGCTGTTTTGGAACAGGACGACCGAACAGACGGACGGGGACACATCCCGCCGCGGCGCCCTGAGTTGGGATTATTCGGAACTTGCCCCGTGGAAAGAGCCAACGGAAGTTCCTGAACAAAGTTGGGTGCGGATGCAAAGTCGCACCCATGCTGTGGATTCCGGCATCTCGGCAGTGACGGGCCTAGCCAAAGGAATTCTAGCAGCGAGATCGCAAGTCGATCACGGAGACCCTCCGCCTTGGGGGCCGTTTTCCCCGGTGACTGCAACTGAGGGAGGTTCCACGATGGGGCAACCGGGTCCAAGTAGAATGCAACAGTTGGAAGCTAAACTGGTCGACATGGAGGAAAGTTTGGCTCATGCCATTCATCTAATCGCAGCGATGGGGGCAGGAGAGAGACTATCACCCGAAGAAATGGCTGTACAAATAGCTACTCTCCAAAGCGTTATTTCCTATCCGATGGATGTCGCTCCGTGGCAGCCGCCGCCTTCAGGTGAGGAGGAATCCTGCCCTGGGGAACCAGGGGAACCCCCCGCGGAACTTCCTAAACTAGACGAAGTCCCGCCTCGCAGGGATACTCCAGTTGAGGTACCTGGAGAAGCCCCAACGGAAACCCCTAAACAGGACGGGGATCCACCTCCCGAGGAGACTCCAGCTGAGGGGCCTGGAGACGGGGAAGAAGGGCCAAGCCGTCCACCCGCGCCGCTGGTGATACCCCCTCCCGCTTCTCCAGTAACGGTCCGGCCGGATCAGTCAGAAGGACCTCCGGCTCCTCCTAGGGAGGAATTGCCTCAGCAACCGCCAGAAGTTGTCCCCATTCAGCAAATCCCAAGGGAAGGGCTACCGGCACCTCAAGATCAGCCTCTGCTTCCCAGAGTAACGACGCCGGGAGGGGCAAGCCCGCGCGGTCCACCACCCATCAGGCCTTCGCCGCTGCGGCCCCTTCCGCTTCGACCACAACTAATACCTTTACAGCAACCAATACGTTTGCCACCGGACCAACCCGTAGTACCACCTCCAAATCAACCGGTGGGGCCTACACCATTACGACCCCACCAACCCGCCCCTCAGCGGCCAATCATGACCCAACCGCGACGGCCACCCGCACCTCAACCGCTACTGCCGGCGCCTCCGGTGTTGCCACCACCAACCCGGCCGCGGTTGCCGCCGCCTGCTCGGCCAGCGTTACCGCCACCGGCCCAACCAAGACCGCCACCGCCAGCTCAGCCGGTGATGCCGCCGCCAGCGCAACCAGCACCGTTGCCACAACCGGGTCCCCAACGACCCATCCTCGTACCTCAAAGGCCATTGATGCTTCCGACGGACTTTTACCCTGCACCAGCTCCGAGACAAGACCTCCCGATGGGCTGGGTGAAACTGGAAGCTACTTTTGATGGAGATCCCTCCAAGCTAGGATTTTTTCTAGTGCAAGTGGTGCAATTCTTCAACCGGTGGGGACACCTCTTTGGTAGCGAGGCCAGCCAAATTGAGCATCTCGGTTCTCGCTTGCAAGGCAAAGCTGCGGATTGGTATGTAGGTCTCTACAATATTGGGGCCCCAGAACTGAATACCCTCCAGGGGTTGGTGGATGCTATTCGTGCACAATACAAAGACCCCTTAGAGGAAACTAGGGCCCGAACGGAATTACAAGCCATTAGACAAGGCAGCATGTCGGCAAGAGACTATATTACGAAATTCCGACAACTAGCTGCCAAATGCCCTAGGTGTGAGGAATCCACCAAGATTATCCTATTCAAGCAAGGGCTAAACCCGAGACTTTTAGATAGAGCCCTTATGCAGGACAATCCTCCTACGCTATTAGGCTGGATCCAACTTGCATGCGAAGTTGAGAATCGCATCTTGGAAGTCCGTTTGGTTGAACAACAACAACAAACGGGACAAAGGAGACCCTTGACTCTACAGAGGGGAGGACGGGGCGCTGGATACGCCACTCGTGGAGCGAGAGATGCTAGATGGCAGCAAGGGCTGTGTTTGCAATGCGGACAAGCCGGTCACTTTGCAGCACAATGCCCCTACCGGCCTGTGCAAAGACCTCCACTCCAACTACGGCGTCCAACCCTGGCTCCATTTCCTACTCTCCAACGCCCGACTCCAGCTCCACGAGCGCACAGAGGTCGCGGCTCTTCCCAGCGACCAGCTTCAGAAAGGGGGCTGGAGGCGGAAGAGGTGATGGAATACGACCCCGCTTCCCCAGGTGTGGAGGGGAATCCAGAAAGCCCCTCGTCGGGAAACGAAATGGATCTGTCGTAAAAGGGCCCAAACGACAGATCCACCCCAAGCCCGTCCCAACACGGGACCGGCCGCCTGGGTCCATACTATTCATGCCAGTGACTTTACTGAACCCGGAGAGGAAGATGCACATTCGTGTACAAGCCCTTATTGATTCGGGCTGTTCAAGAGATATCATCGCCCCAGCCTTAGTCAACGGATTGGTCCTGCCAGTCCGCGATTTGAAGAACCCAGTTATTTTTGAACAAATGGATGGCACTAACATGAACCCTGTTACCACCGAGATCATTCCAGTGGTCACAGGCATGGGCCAACACTGGGAGAAGAGATCTTTCGTTATTAGCTCGACGGCCAAATACCCGTTAATCTTAGGCAGCAAGTGGCTCTGTGATCACAACCCCCACATTAATTGGGCAGAAGGATGCGTCACCTTCAATCACGCGAACTGTAAAACCCATCGATGGGACCAAAATTGGGGCGCTGATCCATCCCACACCGAAACGGCTCTTCTCACCCGGGAGGACATAAAACAAATTCCTGAATATTATTGGCCGTTCCTGAACGCTTTCTCCGAAAAGGAAGCAGATACCTTGCCCCCGCACAGAAGAACCGACTGCGCAGTAGAGATATTACCGGGGGCCTCTCTGCCCAAAGGCCGACTCTACCCCATGAATCCCCGTGAACGGGAGGAGCTCCGGAAATTCATCGACACCAATCTCCAAAGGGGATTCATCCGCCCGGCCAATAGTCCCCATGCGGCTCCAGTTCTCTTCGTAAAGAAAAAAGATGGGGGACTCCGACTATGCACGGACTTTAGAGGACTTAATGCTGTGTCAACCAACAACGCCTATCCCATCCCGCTCATCCGAGACCTACTCAACGTCGTGGCCCAAGGTAAGATCTTTACGAAATTAGATTTGAAAGATGCTTACTTCCACGTTCGTATAAAGGCAGGGGATGAATGGAAAACAGTGTTTAATACGCCCCTCGGACAATTTGAATACTTAGTTATGCCGTTTGGTTTGTCGGGAGCCCCCTCCGTTTTTATGTCCATGATAAACGAAGTTTTACATGAATTCCTCTATAAAGGAGTTGTGGTGTACCTTGATGATGTATTAATTTACTCAGACACTGAGGAGGACCACATCCAATTAGTTCAAAAGGTTCTGGCTGTATTAATGAAAAATAAACTGCCCATCAAGTTAGCCAAATGTGAATTCCATAAAACTGAACTCACCTACCTTGGTTACTGTATTTCCTCAGAGGGTTTGAAGATGGATCCATCTAAAATACAAGCGATCCGAGAATGGCAAACTCCCACTACCCGTAAGGAACTACAGTCCTTCCTGGGTTTTGCCAACTTTTACAGAGACTTTATTGCAAATTTCGCCCAAATCACGCTCCCCCTAACAGACCTATTAAGAACCAAAGACAAAGGGGACCAGGCAAAGAAACCCTCCTCCAAAATACAATGGACTTCCAATTGCCAAACAGCCTTTGACTGCCTGAAAAAACAGTTTGTTTCAGAACCCGTCCTCTCCCACCCCGACGAAAACTCTCCCTTCATAGTGCAGGTCGACGCCAGCGATACGGCCATTGGGGCGGTTTTACTGCAAAAGGGGGAGGATGATAGGCTACGGCCTTGTGCATTCCTTTCGAGGAAGTTCTCTGAGGCTGAAAGGAATTGGAATGTATGGGAGAAGGAAGCCTTTGCTGTCAAAGCAGCCCTCACAAACTGGCGACATTGGCTAGAAGGGGCGAGACACCCTTTCGAGGTGTGGACGGATCATAAAAATCTGGAGGCCCTTCGAAGCCCCCGCAGACTGAATGCCAAACAGTTACGATGGGCAGAGTTCTTTTCCAAATTCAATTTCACTCTAAATTACCTCCCGGGCAAAACTAATTTTCTGGCCGACGCCCTGTCGCGCATGCCCCAACACAAAAGCAAACGGGAGGAGACTATAGACACTGTCTTCTCACCTAAACAGTTGGGAGGCGTGGTAACTACCCGCAGCCGAGCGCGCCAGCCCCTCCCACACAGCCAAGACTGGAAAACGAAACTTAAAGCTGAAGTGGAAAAGGAGGGGGATAAAGCGCCCAAAACGAAACTGATTCAATCCCCACAGGGGGACTGGTTGGCCGGGACCAAATTCTATGTCCCCGGCAGCCTCCGCCGGGAGGTCTTGCAGCGATGTCACGATGCCCCCACGGCCGGTCATTATGGGTACCTAAAAACGTTGCATCTGATACAACGGCAATTCTGGTGGCCGGGCATGCGCAAAGACATTTCCCAATATGTTGGTTCCTGCCCCATTTGCCTCAGCGCCAAAACGCGGAAAGGAAAACCCCCGGGCCTCCTGCAACCGTTAGAAACACCTAACCGACCTTGGGAAATAATCTCCATGGACTTTATCACTGATCTGCCCGATTCAAAAGGACATAATTGCATTTTAGTAGTGGTAGATCTGTTTTCCAAACAAGCACATTTTATTCCCTGTACTGCTGTACCCACCGCGCGGAAATTGGCAGATTTATTCTTAAAACACATCGTAAAATTACATTCTTTTCCGTCCAAGGTGATTTCGGATCGCGGCGGACAATTCGTTGCCAACTTCTGGCGGGAGCTTTTGCGAATGTTGAATATTGAACAAGGAATCAGCTCAAGCCACCACCCGCAAACCGACGGGCAATCCGAAAAAACTAATCAGATTTTAGAGCAATTCCTTCGTTGTTATATTAATTTCCAGCAAGATAATTGGGTGGACCTTCTCCCTCTCGCGGAATACTCATACAACAACAGTGTGCATGCTTCCACAGGGGAGACTCCTTTCAAAATTGTATATGGAGCTCACTTCAACCCTTTCCCGCTAGACGCTCCCCCTCTCCATTCTTCTAGTTCGCCAGATGTATCTTCATGGTGGGGGGAGGCAGCTCAACAATGGACTCTCATCAAACAACACCTCGAGAAAGCCAAACAGGATTACAAAAAATACGCAGATCGCCATCGTGCGGCCGGTTGGGAATTACAACCTGGAGATCATGTCTATATTTCCACCAAGAATCTAAAACTAGCCCAGACCAGCCGCAAACTAGCGTTAAAGTTCCTAGGGCCTTTTCCTGTGCGCAAGGTAATCAATAAAGTGACTGTTGCAGTAGATTTGCCCAAGAATTTGCGCCATGTTCATGATACATTCCATGTCAGCCTCTTAAAGAAAGCTCCAACAGACGACAACTGGCATGTCAAAGCTCCACCCATCCCTACTCTGATAGACGACCAAATACACTATGAGGTGCAACAAATTCTGGACTCAAAACTCAAACGCAAACAGCTGTTTTACCTCATTAGGTGGAAGGACTTTGATTCTGGTTATGATGAATGGGTGAACTCTGCACATGTTCATGCTCCTAGATTAACCAAAGCTTTTCATACTCGTTACCCATATAAACCAGGGGGGGATCTATTTTAAGGGGGGCAGAATGTCAGGTCCAATATATATGTAAACTGTACTGACTCCATTTTCTAATGCTTCTAGTGTTTAAGTGCTTTCCCACAGGTGCACCGCTTCCCAGGCAGATCTCTCACCGGAGGAGATTGTTTTGTCTAACGCCGTTCCACCAAGCATTGGCCTTGAGAGAGAGCAACTTCCCAAGACTGAAAGATATTGTTTTGAGAACTGTGGGGGGAGGCTGGTTCAGTGGGTAACTGTTACTCTGTACCTCATGCTTTGCCCTTCATTGGTAACAATGATCGTGTACCATCCTGAGTCTCCTATTCAGGACAGTGGACTATAATGGACCTTTTCTGCAGTAAAGTTTCCTTATTCAAACAATGGACTCTTGTTTGCTTTTGAAGGGGAACCTGTAGGAAGAGCCTTATCTAGCCACAGTCTGACAGATAACACACACACACACACACACACACACACACACACACACACACAAACAAAGTCTTATACAGCTTACTTGAAGGAATACAGCATACTTGAAGGAATGCCTACCTTCATATGAACCTACCTAATTACTCCAGTCATTTTTGAAGGTCTTCTCAGTCATGGCACCAAAACTTTGGTGCATCCTCCCCAAGGAGAGTCATCGGTCTCCCTCTGTTGTTATCTTCTACAAGTGAATGAAAACATTTTTGTTTGGTTTGGTGTTTCCTCACTAAGACCTATTAGCCTTCCTCTCTGTGTGTTTTTCTGTGTTTATATTATGTTTTATTTAATTGTTTTCAACATTATATATATGTACGTTTTAAATGATTTTTAATGTCTGAGACGTTTTAATGTTTGTTTTAATATTTCTGCCTTAGGGTCTCTAAATTGTATGGAAAGATGGCATGAAAATGTTTTTTTAAAAACTAATTAAATAAATGAAATGCCATGCGAATCCATGCAACCTTTGGATTCTGATAGATAGAAATAGTATTACATTCATTACCATCATGAATGGTGTGTGTGGCTCTGGACATTCCTATTTCCATTGTATTCCTTTTCATGCTGAAGGGTGCATTACAGTAGATGGCTTCTTTCATTGTCTATGGGCCAAGCTACACATGACGAATGACACTTGAACAGCAAGTGGATTGAGTGGAGGGCAAGTGAACAGGGAGAAATACACTTGCTGTTCAAGTGTCATTCGTCATTTGTAGCTTGGCCCTGAGTCTGTCAGTGTCAATCCAAAGCAATTTTCTTGAGCCTTGTATTTGTTCATTTCTTGTAATATCAGATTTGCAAAATGCCAACAACAAAAATGTTCACATTTCACAAAGTCCTTGTGTTCCCTCTGAGATATTGGTGGTAAAATCTGACAAGTATTTCATTTGATAGACAGTGTCCTATGATCCATGTTTTAGCCTTAAAAGGCTTTTCAGCTATAATCCTATATATATTATATAGAATTCAAATACAATAAAACCCTAAATAGAAACAATTAATTGCACAACCATAATACCAATTGATAGTTTTTTTTAAAAAGAAAGTAACAGCAAAAGATAATAAAGCTGGACAGTCATGGTAACATAAAGTAAACAAAACCTAGGTGTAAAAAAATCACAACAACTTGCAACAAATTAGCAAACTGGATGGCCCAGAAACCAAATTCTAAACTATGGCTTAAGCTTGTTGTAGAGTACCCATTCCAATGCTCCAATTCCAGAATTAATATTTGAGGTCTAGATTGACTCTCCTTGTGCAGCACAGTCCTTCATTGAAGAGCTTCTTCCTTTGGCACTAGATGCTTCCTATCACACAAGACACAACATCTTGCATGAGTGGAAAGCATCTGATGCTAGAAGACCAGAATTTAGAAAAGGTAACAGAGGGCAGAGTAATCCCACAGAATAAATACAGAATGGTGGAAATCCGTCATATTTGTATTCAGACAGACATAAGGGACACACAGAGAAAAATATTTTGCAAGTGAGAAGATGAACAAACACATTAGATTAAAACAATTGAAAATAAAATTGTTCTGCAGAAATCATACTAGTAGTAGTCAACCTCAGGATTATCAAGATTTATTTCTCAATAATAATATTTTCATACAAAAATATTTTCCACTAAATAGAATCTGTCATGAAGAACATTCCTTCTCTGTATCTTGCTGGTATGTTAAGAGTTCTGATGGACTGTTCGTGTCTATCTCCCAGAGCCTCTGTGCTGCTATTGGGACCTCATTCTCAAATAACAAGGTAAATGAGTTCTTCAAAGGACTAACTTTTCACATTTTATTTCAGCAGTCTGTCATTGGGGAAAGTCGAATTTCTAAACAGAACTTCAAACATCACATGTGTTCCTGAATGTTATTAGTGGTTCACAGGCTTGGACAGAAGCCGTTTGACTTAGCCAGCTGCTGGGAGCAGGGGGAGGGCACGAGTTCATGCCAATAAACAAACCTCTTTTGGGATGTCAGCCTCTTCACAGCATCCTGAGGGACATTACTTTAAAACAAGCTTGAAGAAAGCTGAATATCAGAATTGACTGGAGACAAATCCTTCTATTGTGTACATGGAAAGCATAGACAGCTGATCCTTAGCAAGTAACTTAACAATATGTATTCCATATTGTTCTCTGTTAACATATAATATGTCTTCATTGATTCATTTAACATCTAACTATACCAGAACTATTTTTTCATGTGCTACCTCAGCAGCTGTTTGAACGGTGTGTATGGGATATAAATACTTTAAATAAATGAATGATACAAAGACAGTAAGACAAGAAAATTCTACAAATGTCTGTTTGATGGTTACAAATATCTTATGCCGATTTGATAACGAATAACTACAAGTAGTCTAACAAATTACCAATTAACGAGCATGATTGGCAAAGGTAGGTTCCCAGTACATTCCAGGCAGATGCTTTACTTACATAGCACTTATCTGCATTAACTCCTTTCCCATGCCCAATCATCACAGGTGATGTATACCATTTAATACACTGCTCATGCTTTTCCTTAAGTACGCTCCTTACCTCACCAAGACTGTAGATGCATGGGTTTATTTGGAGTATGACTACAATTAAAATTTATTGTTATTGTGCAATTAATGTGGTCCTTGCTCAGTGGTAGAGGACATGCTTTATGTGCAGAAGTTTCAAAGTCGAGTTCTAGCATGCCTCTCCAATTTAAAGGATATCATGAAGCAGGGATGGGAAAGGTACCCCATCACGTGATGTTAATAAGCCACTTCTCTCTGGAGAAAACAAACAGTGACTCCAGACAATATGTTTCTGCAAGGGCATGCACTCGTTTTAACATTCTCTGCACAATCACACAGTAGCTGCAGGGAACTGCTTCTTTTAAAAACAGGAGAATTCAAACAAGCTTAGAAGGCTCTACAAAGAGAGGGAGAGTGCCTGCCTTTCCCCCAAGCTGTTTTTCCATGTAAAAACGGTGCATGCAGGAAGATGTTGCTGCTCCACATGGAGAATCTGTGCAGATGGAGCAGCAATATCAGCAAAATAACTCCCCTTGCACATCATTTTCATGTAAAAAAACCAACATTGGAGGGAGGGCAGGATCCTTTCCTCCCTCTGCAGTGCTATTACAAGCCCCTTTGAGCTCTCCTTTTGAAAAAGAAACATTTCTCTCCAGCCACCATGTAATTGAGCAGAGCACATTAAAATGAGTGCATGCCCATGGAGAAACATATTGTCTAGAGACACCCAAAGTTATGGCAGGTGGGACTAGTGATCAGACCTTTCAAACTAGCTTGACATATATGTGCAGGACTTACTTTGTCTTGAAATAGTTTCAGTGGTATGAGCTTCACATTCCTGGGAAACAACTGGAATTTTCATATTGAACTAGATGGCCTTCAGAGAACTTCTAGACAATATTCAATGGTTAAACAGGGATACAAGAATAAGGTTGCTCAGAGGCTATTTGTACGCCTTCTTTAGTTCAAACTTCTTGCAGTACATATGTTTTTACTTTCTATATGAGACCAAACTAATCCTTACCTTGGGCCCTTCCATTTTCTGCATATAGACCCATATCAACGTAGCTATACCCTGAGGTGATTTATGATGTGGCTCATGAGTTCTGAGCAATCAGATGATTATACCCATTATATCAGCCAATCGTTTGACCTCTGAGTATAGAAATTGGATCATTTGGGGGGGGGGGAATATTGACTTGGTGATTTCTACAGTTATCAGTCATTTTACAACTATGATGTCAAGATACCCAAAGAGAAAGATTAAATATTAGAACAAGGTAGGTCAAATGCTCAGTCTGTAGATTTTTCAGTTTCCCAGTATTATTCCCCAAGTGCCTGATAGAGTTTTCTTGATTTGACAGGTTTGAAATGGGAAACAGAGCAAGTATTTTCTCCCTTCATTCACCACAGTGGGTGTCAGTTTTCTATAAAATCCTGAAGAGTAAGATAAGGTGTAAGAAAGATGTTTTGTTTTTACCATGATTTAGTTTGGGTCCATGTCATACTTAGGTGAAAATTTGTTTTCCAAAAGATTCCTGGTATGCTATTTGAAAATAACCCAATTGCATTGGAGAAGGGGTGCAACAATTATCTGTTTTAATGAATTTTAAAGAAGGATTAATATTAAAAGGACCTATTATAAACATCTCCTGGAATCCTTCTGAAATATTTACATGGAGTTTAAAGGCCATATGAGAATTGGTGGTTGGGATACTTAAAGAAATTCTATTTGGTTGCTTATGTATCCTCATATTTCTTCAGGTTTCTTTGGAGATTTTTGAACCCAGTAACCAATGCAGATAAGGAGCAGCAATTGCTCTGTTTGAATTTAGCTAAGCTGATGATATTTTTTAAGGACTATGGTTTATTTTCTTTAATCTATTTTTAATAATGACGGAAATGAAATCCATTTCACATTCCATCTCATATTAGGCACAACCTAGCACCTCCCCTTTGGGGAGGTGAAGGTGAAATAAACAAACCTTCTGAGGAGCGATCTCTGCCAGTTCTAAAGAGGTGTAACCTATGCTTCCTGGCTAACATTGTGTCTCCCTTCACTTGAGTGTCCTCATGTAAGAGCCTCTCTAAATGAGATGAATTACACAAGGACGCTCAAGTGAAGTGAGGTACAATGTTAGCTGGGAAGCTGAGTTCTTAAAAGGACTGATCGAAAGGCTTTCTCAATTTCCTTCTCTACAGAGCCTGCAAATATCACTCCTCAGGAGGTTTGTTTATTTCCTCTTCAGCTCCCTGAAGGCAGTTTCTCCTTCTGGGAGGTGAAGGACCTAAGAACTGCAGTCTGTAAAGACTCTGTTGAATTACCTTAGAAATTTTCAACCCCTGATTTCACCCGACCTTTCCCGTATAAAGTAAATAAACTACTTAGAGGTTTTTTGGAAAACCATTTCTGTTGTTTAAAGACAAGGGAACGTCACACTTCACCATACTAAATTGTCTGTATTTATCACTCCTAGAAAAGATACTTGGCCTATTATATAATTTAAAAAGACATACATTCATGATATATCTTGACTTATCAGTCCAAATATTTCTAAAACTTAAATATTTTGACACATTTCAATATGGCTGATTTTTTTACTACAATGAAAACTTATAGTTTACAAGCTAATTTGTTTCTTCATGAACTCAGTTCATACCAATCAGTGTGCAGGCCTTAGCTAAAAACGGAAAATGCTATTCAGTTTCATTTTGAATGTAAAGAAAAGTGAGAAGACCATACTACTGTTCTAAAACTTTCCTAATGATTGTACTAACCACTTGTCAGTTCGTTCAAGCCATGTGGTAAACTGAATGTGACTGAAGGCCCTCGTTTCCCAGACATTTGGCTTTCTATGTATACCTCACCACATAGATAAAACCAGACAGGGGAAATGGCAACCATACAATCATAAGATATCTATTGGTACCACTTGTTAAATGTAGTTCATGTGTAGGTTGCTGCAATGGTCTGGAACAGTAGAATGGGTGATGATGACACA
Source organism: Eublepharis macularius (assembly GCF_028583425.1). NCBI lineage: Eukaryota > Metazoa > Chordata > Lepidosauria > Squamata > Eublepharidae > Eublepharis > Eublepharis macularius. The sequence goes on along the minus strand of NC_072794.1, from coordinate 82,851,780 downwards.
AAATAACTTAAATGCTCTCAACAATACAGAACATGAGAATCCCATTCATGACTTTTCACTTATCAACCACCATCTGTAAATGTAGCACGTCCAGTGGGACAAAGCAACATTCTTATGATAAACTTAACCTTTTACATTCATAATTAGTTCAGTGATAAATTTTTGTGTGCTTCAATTGACCGATGTGGTAGTTGCATGGGAGAAGATGGTGAAAAGGTCTGAAAGCCTTTCTACTTTATGTTTCCATACATTATTTACTCCCATTCAGCTGCTGTTCTTTTAATCTGCTACAGCTTTAACAGCATTTTGTTCACTTTCACTGTGTGATCACAGTCAATTAGGGATCACATTTTGAATATGATTGTTACAATGTAGTCAATCAGGTTTCTCAGTGTGCAATGGTAATGGTAAAAAAGAAGGATTGGATTCCAGGCCAACAATCCTTGTCTTGCCATACCACAATTACAGTTTCATAGTCCACAGACTTTTGCTCTGATTCTTAGTGAATTGCATTTCACTGAGGAACACTAGTTAGAGAACGGTGAGATCGGAACACACAGCTAAACGTGCACCTCATTGAAAATAATGCAGTCTGGATCCATAGCATCCAGATTCACTTCCATAACTGCCCCATAAGTGTGGCAATATTGTTTAAATACCACTGAAGGTGGATGGAAGGCTACTAAAGCTTACACTCCAAGCCAAGTAAAGGAACTTTAACAGACTCTCTACTTTGTATAGCTGTCTTATCAAGGGACAAGTCCCCACACTGTACTAAAATTATAAGCTATATGTCACACAAAAAGTTCCCTTTAACCAGACTCTACAGAAGGGCTCCTGAGTATGGTAGTGTGAAAATGATTTCAAACATCTTGCTTAGGTTACACATTTTCCATCTGTACATGGCTTCTTAAGGAAACAAAAAATGTTTTGAAAGGGACATACAAGAGAGAGCATGATCTGTAGGCGTTAGCTACAGCTAATAAATTTTACACTTTGTTGGAAACCACATTAAACGAAAAGGTCAGTTTATAGATCAATTCTGCCACTGCCTAGTCAAGGAAGTAGTAGTAGTAGCTTATTGTGTTGTCTCCAGTAAACACTAGACACAGTATTGTTGTTTCAGCAAGCAAATAATAGTTTAAATGGAATAACCTTATTTGTGCTTAAACTGAACAGTGGTACATTTCCCAGATCTATAGTCAATGAAACAAAAATAAACACTGTATGAGAAAAACTCTTAATCGTTGAGGTGCCTCATTGTAGCTATCTTCCTGATGCCTCTGGAAGCTCAGAAGCCTGGAATGAAAAATTCTGTTCTCCGTCCCATTCCAGCCACACCACTGCTCTTAGCCTTCTGAACCAATGTGTTGCAACCACTGGCTGGGATCCAATGATCTGGCAACAGAAGGCACTGATGATTACTGATTCCCCTCTCTGCATAACTCCTTGCCAACCCTGGGAAAGTTGATTCCCAGAATAATAGAGCCCACACTGAGTAATAGTCATGTGAGTAAGTGAGCTGCAGAGATGAGGGGGGAAGTGAGTTAAATCATTCTTCCCATTTCTCCTGTCAGTGGAGCTTGATTTTGCTCCCTTCCCTTTCCTCCCTACAGTTCACTGACACATGTGGCTATTTCTTCATGTTGGTGTCGCAGCTCTAGGAATCAACTTTCCCAGGGTTGCCAGGAACTGCTGAGTGGGGAAGAGGAAGTGAGTAAGATGCACAATGCTTGTGTGAGTGGTTCACTAGATCCAACCTTCTAGTTTCTTTTATGAGGAGTCCTTGACAACAATCTCATCCCAAAAACCAATAAAATATCTTGTATTCCCCACAGATATTGTGTTCAATGATCCCAGCTCAATCCTAGCTTGATATAAAGAACCAATTAAAGAGAGTCCTCATTCAGCCTTGTGTCAGCAACCAAAGGCATTTGTGATCAGACAATGGTTAAATATTTGTGCATCCTTAATGGCTTAGAAGGCAGAGACAAAAGAAGAAATGGGGAAAGCAAAGGACCGTGCAAGTGTGCAGTGCAGGATGAGATCAAAGACACTAGGCCATACTGAGTAGAGTAAAAAAACTGTTATAATTCCTTATCAAACCAGACAATTCTTCAAAGACCAATGTAATTAAATTATCTTTGTTGTTAAAACAGTCTAATTTAAAGGAACAAAGCTGATTTTAAAAAAAATAAACTTAAACCCTATTATCAGCTATCATTAACATCAGTGCTTTTTTTGTTTAAAAAGTTACCAGTATTCATATATATGGTTACACTGATTTCCACCAATGTCTTCCTCAGGACTTGGGAGAACCCTGAAAAAAGGTGCCAGTGAGTACTGCCACAAAAAAGTTCTGATTAACTCTTTTTCAATACATCTTATTCTCATCCTGTGGATACTTAAATCTAGAGACTGGAGGCATGTACAGAGAAGACAGGTCTTTCTACAAACCTGAGAAAAGTTCCAGGTTTGCAGAAAAATCTGAAATCCTTAAAAAAGGAGGGAGGGGATTTAAAACCCTCCAACCCTCCCCAAATAGAGGAAAATGTGCCCTTCCTACCAGATGTATCTTCCACCCAGCCTTCTGTTAAACATATGTGGAGAGGACTGGATGGTGGATCTTCTCGAGAAGTGCTGCTACATTGTTTTAAATATTTATGTGATTTTATCTGATTTTAAAGTATATATACATATACTTTACATATTTAATTTGTTTAATATATATTGTATTACATACAATATAATGTATTATTGTATGTAATCTGCCCTGAGCCTGCAGTTGCAGGGAGGGCAGAATATAAATTGAATTAAATAAATAAATTAAATAAATAAATTGCAGAAACAGTGGCTTTAGATTTAAGAAACAAATGCCTTCAGTGGCCAGCCATTGCTGGGAACCACAACAGTATTGCCAGCCTTCAAGCCTTAGTTTCTATCAGTAAAAGGTATTGGGGGGGGGGGGGGTCTGGACACTTTCTATGGCTGCTTTGGACTTTGCGGGAGGACTCATCAGAGACAGGCATGGCAGTAACCACTAGTCACTTGCTACCATGTGACTTGCAGAACATACCCAGGACTGGATACTTCCTACTGCTCAACAGCAACCTCTCCATGAAAGCCAATGTAGTATAATGATTAGTGTTTCAGACAAAGATATCAGGAACCCTGGTTTAAATCTCCATTCTGTCAGGGAAGTTCACAGGGTGACGTGGGGCCAGTCACATACTTTCAGCCAAACTCACCTCACAGGGTTGTTGTTGAGATAAAATTGAGGAGAAAGAAATCTGCTTTGGGTCTATTTGTGGAGAAAGGAAGTGGAGTTTAAAATTAAGTAAATAAATAATAACTATAGTTGAAGTTAGGTGGCAGATAAAAGGTAGGTTGGTGTGTGGATATGAAGGAGAGATGGAAGCAGGGAAAGGTGAGGATATGGTGATTCCCAGGAGGAAGGCAAGAAAAAATAGTGTGGGGAAGTGAACGCAGGGGAAATAAGATGCACTCCATAAGTCCTTGCAAGTTCCCCACTGTGCAATTGAGCCCAGCTTGGCAACCAGGACTACAACACTGAGCCTGGACCTGAGCTAGTACCATGTACCTAGACTGTAGTTTTGCCAGGTAGAGGCTGCCAGAGGGAGGGAAAGAAGGAAAGCTGAAGACAAGGGAAAGATAAGGGAAGGTTAGCTGGTGAGTGAGAAGGAGAGAACGAAGCAGGTAAAGAGGAGTGGCTATGGGAGCTTTCAAGGAAGGGAAAGAGGAAAAAGTGTTGGAGCAAATGAGGTTCCTCCTCCACAAATCCTTGGTACTGTAAGGTATTGAGCCATCTCTGGTACTGGCACATATGAGTATGTGCACCGTGGGCTTCGGTGCTCATCTGGGCAATGATGCCTCTTGTTCTCCCCAAACTGGGCAATAGCTGGTTTTGCGTCCTAGACACAAGAACCATCCTGCTGTCATTCTGGATTCCAGACCATCCAAGCCAGTGCTGGCCACTCCTGCTGGTCCCATGCTTCACCTCTACCCAGCCTTCATCAGGACTGGGGGCTCTCCATGTTCACCAGCAGAGGGTTCCCAAGACCCTCAAAACTGAAAGTGCTGGGGGTTGAACAGGGCGCTGCCTCGTTGCCTGCTCATGGTTTCCAACTGAGCCTTGGCCCCTCCTTCTGAAAACTGGCTGCCCTCTGAGGCATGCTATCCACAACAATTTACAGACTATTGCCTGGGCAATCCAACTGCACTGCCTGGTCACGTCGAGTCATCAGACCACCTGATGCATGCAGGATCCAACAAGGAATGGATTTCAGCATTACTGGAATTATGGAGCCCCCAGTCCTGATGAAGGCTGGGTAGAGGTGAAGCATGGGACTCCATCTGCTTCCCCTGTACCCAACTGAAAGATCTCGAGCCCATCAGTTTCATGGAACTCAGCTCTCTTCCGCATGCAGTCGCCTCCTCCTGAACTCAGGGTCAGATGAAAGCATAGTTGCATTTTGCATTGCTGACCTCACAACACCCCATTCCTGGGAGTCACCCAATGCAAAGTTGGGTCTCCCTGGACCTGGCTCCATTCAGTAAGGTAGGTTGCTACCTGAGTCCACCAGATCAAGAGGAAGTCATGAATTTCAGTGCTACCAGAATTGTGGTGCCCTATCCCTGAAGGTATCCTGCCACCAAGCCAGGTTATAGCTGGTTATTGGGACCAACTCCTGACCCCAGTATGAGGTGGAGTCATAGCATCAAACAATCCAGTGGGACAGCACCCCGCTATGCGTGCGAAGGTTCCAGCCCTGTATGCATAGAATGTCACAAATTAATGGTTCCTGGTGATGCCAGTCTTGTAGACTGAGCTCCCCATGGGGAGCCCACCTGTGAGCTGGGCTGGCAGTCCTGCACCTGACTGTTACAAGACCCTGTCCCTCTCTGTACTCCTCAGGTGCCAGAAGAAGCAAGAGAGCTGTCCTGTCTCAGGCTTAGGAAACTCCCTGTAGTACCAGGACAAGCTCCCCAGCAGCTTGCCTGCTGGGAGAGCCAGATGGAAGAAACACCAGCATCCTGATGCAGCAGCAGCCTAATACCCACCAGAGGCCCACAAAGCCAAGAGCGAGAAGTCCAGCCCATACATTGGAGTCCCTCCCACAGTTATCTGGTTGAAATAAGCACTGCCCCACCTGCACACACCCAATGGCTCGGTCCAGCATAGGAGAGGTCCAAGCCTCCAGGTATCATCTCTGTAACCCCTGGTCTCCCTTGCTGGAGGGCTTGCCCTGGCAGCGAGGAGGATTTTCCCAGCTAGGGGGAAGGGGAGGATGGCACCTCCCCACCCCAAGGGACTAGGAGTCACCACCCAAGGACCAGGACACCCCCTGCTCCCCGTCGGATGCTCAAGAGGCCAATTTACAGGCATGGAGGCACTAAGTCAGCACCTGAGCCCAGCAGGCAACCCTACTCCCCTTCCCGTTGGGGCCCACTGCTGTGCTCACTTCATAGGATTCTGATGGTCCAAAACGTCCTGCTAAAGCATCCTGCTCATGCTGTGGTCACGAGGTGATCCTAGGAGAAATGGTCTCTTTCTTGTCTCCTCTTCTGCAGCTGTTGTCCTTTGCCTTGCCCCAGCCTGCCCTCATCAGCAACTAAACCTGCAGGGAGTCTGTGAGCTTCTTTTAAATGTATAGAGGATCAGGATGACATATAAAATATGGGATGTGTCACAGTAGAAAGAACTGTCTCGACACTTGCACTGCCATTTATAAGTTGTTGCACTATTATATTTAATATCTCATAGGCATGTAGTAGATTTTCCCCACCAATGGACTACATTGGGTCAGCTTAATTCTTCAGCACAGTTTCATTGTTTGTGCTATGAACAGAGCATTCTCAATTGCAAATTAGGTTTCATGAGGTTGGGCTTCACACAAAAGATCTGCCAAAGGCATTTGCTGCTTCTGAAGGACAGGAGAACCTCAGGAATGACAAGTGAGGGAAGTTAGAAGTCTCCTGGGGGATTGGGGAATCAATGACCGCCTCTCCCCCCCCCCCCAGCCTTCCAACAGGAGTAATTTTCCTCTGTATCCAACTCAAGATCTTTAAGTTGGATGACCTTTGTCATATGATGCATATTGTTAATTCAGTCAACTTGAATACTATGAAATTCATGAGGACTGTACTACAGGTCTAAATTGTACTTGCCTGTACACTGGCACACACTCCCAGAACTGATTGAGTGACATTACAGCCAACCAAGTTCAGACCCTTTTGGGAAGCTCCCATGAAATTTGTTCACCATGAGAAACTGGTGGTCAGGATGGTAGTGGTAGTAAGAGATTAGACACATCACACTATCTGTTGTCATGGAAGGCAGCCCCAAGACTACAGTGTTAAGAACTACATTATTTTCTATTCTAGCTTCAGAAAAATGCTCAATAAAACTTAGCCACTAAATAAAAGCAATATAAATCCCTAAGATTATACCCTGAAATATCTTGAAAGGAATTTGTTCCTATCACGCTATTTACAATTTATTTTCCTTAAAAAAAGACTTTGCAAGGAAAGGGCCATGACCTGTAACCAAAAATAATAGTCCATTTCCAATACAATATTTTCTATTCTTTTCTGCTAGGAACATACACTGTAGATAATATCTGAAGTGTTCTCACCATTTTTCTCTCAGGCAAAAGGAAGAAAAGGGTCAGACAGTTTCTGGGACTGACGCACAGGATGCAACTGAAGCTCTCATATTTGATAATTCCAACTTGAACCTGTTCACCTAAGGAAATGTGGCTACTTTGCAACAGTAGTTTCTAGCAAGTTTTCAATGAAATTTGTTTAGATGGTACACTAAGGAGAAATACATACATAACCATATCAGTGTATAATGTGTTCTTTGAGTAGTATTCTAGTAATATTTCAGTTGTTGGGGTCAATAATATAGTTCCATCCATTTGAATGTTGCCCTAACTTCTGTCTGGGCAATATTAACATGGGGAAAAGCTATAGAAGAGTCACGTGGGTCCTGCATCCAAAAGTTATTAGACCCTAAAAAGAAGAAGCTACAGGAAAAATGCTTCATGTACCATTGTAGCAATGCATCACTTCATGTTCTTAGATAACAGTTCAGCAATTGTAGATCTGCAGCAAAATATATCATTGATAGTTTCAAATCAATATTTAGCCTTCCTATAATGTTCTGTGAACTTACTCTTTGAGGCAAGCCAAGCTATCCCTGCTAGATTGAAGCAGGAAACAGCCACTCTGTTCCCTAAAACCAGAAAATTTTATTTAGTATGTACGGGAGTCTCCTACCACAGAAGCACAGAGCCAATCATATCATAGCTTTTTGTATCTTTTTGCGGCAAAAAGAGCAGGAACAAGGAATCAATAGAAAAGTTACAGCACAGCTGTCTCCTTATATAAGAGAACTGACAGTTGCCTCGATGTTGCCAATTTACCCTTGGGCCTGGTGTATGTGACCTGCTTGCTTCAAGTGTATGGTTCAACATTTGACCTACGTTAAGGTCTTAGTTAAATTTCCCAAGACATAGAATAGCCTCATTCTCCTGACCCGTTGGTAGACATCATATCCTCTTTCAGCCACTTTTACTAGCAAAGTTGCAGTATCACAAAAAGTATGACTGCATCTTGTGGCTGGAGCCACCATTTCAAGACTCTTGGTGCCTTACAGTGTGTTTCAGGAGTTCCCGCACTTCCCACAAGTCACAACCTCTCATGGTCCTAACCTTATATGAAGAGTTTCCCTAATTCCAGAGTTGTTGCACTGAACCATTGTACCTGAGAGGACTTTCTGGCAGTGGCACACAAAGTAATAATAAGCCTTCAAACTGCAGGGGCTGCTTTGTAAAGAAGTTCTTCTCTTGGATGACACGTAATTTCTTTGGCACTCCTGTGTTTTGCAGTTGGCCACTTGTGTAGCTTGTATAATTAATCGGTGCTACACATTTCTCCATTTTATCCTTACTCCTTTAGAAGCCCTCTCCATCCATTACTCATTGACATGTACTTTCAATCCTCTCTTGCTCCTCCAGCCACCCTGTTCCCTATGATTCCCCTACTCTTTCCCCAGTTGTGAATAAGTTTTCCTGTTTCCCCTCCATATCCCAGTTCTATCAGAACATGCTACACAGCCTCTGCTGGTATAAGCCAATGCTCTCCAACTCAACAGAGCTGATGCCTGCAACTTTCTTAACTGCTACTTCTTGACAATAATGTTTTTTAAGTTATCCTAGCTGGCCAACACATCACCTTGCATGGAATAGGAGGTCAGAACTGTCTATGAAGGCCAGAGATAGTGAAATGGGTAAGACTTCATCAGGGGACCAATCTTTATTTATTAACTATCATCATCTCATAAGCAACAGAGCAATGCATTGTATGTCAGAGTACAGATGGTGGAGACAGACTATAGAAAACTTCTCCTATGAAGCCCCAGCAATCCTTCCCCTCAGCCAAAACAAGTACCCATGTGAGAATGGGAGGCACTGAAGTATGTGCCTATGCCTCCCTTTCTTTAGAAAGGCCAAGAGAAAAAATGTGTGCCATAAATCAGGGCTCTCCTCTCACATGGTTATTATTAATCTCTTTTTTCATTCAGTAAAAGAGTGAGGCCTTGAGTTACAGGGGAAGGCAAAGGCTCCACCTACCTGGTAATTCAGTGAAAGAGAGAGGGTCCCAGTAAATCCTAATTTAACATTAACAATGCAAGTGCTTGCTTCCTGGATTCTTGAGCCCTGGGTAGATACATGACTGGTACACATTGATATCAATCCAGCCCCTAGGCAAGGAGCTCCGTCATTCAGGATCACTTCAGCCATTACAAGCAGTGCCACCAATGGCTTCCTCGGCAGTTGGTTAGCTGCACTTTGGTAATATCTGAAAAAGATTTTCCAGTTGAAATCATTGAACTCTATTTGCATCTACAGCCTGAGCAATTTTCCCTGGTAGTTCTCTGTTTCAGTATTTCTTCAGCTCTGTATTAGATTTTTGCTGATGTTATGTCTTTGTACATTTACATTTATGTATCCTATGGCATTGTTTATTGAAATATTTTTGATACTGTCTGTACTAATCACACACCATGTAATCCGCCTTGAGTCCCAGTGAGAAAGGCAGTCTATAAATGACATAAAACAAACAAACAAGCACTCCAAGCCAATTGCAGAAGAAAGTGCTTGCTGAGTATCCTTAGCACTCTGTTCCTCATTACATCATTCTCTTTACCAAACCAAACATGCAGAATTTTAATTGCCCCCCTGCCCCAAAGGAATAAAGAGGCAGACAAGTTATTTGGGAACTAAAGGACCATTTTATTTGGTAACGACATTAACATCCAATATTACTGCAAACATGACAAGGGCTTAACTAGTGGTACAGGTCAGGCCCTGGGGTCACCCCTGGACCTCTAGCCTGACATGTCCGGGTGAGCCCTACTGCCCTGGGCATGAGCCATCCATACACATGGCTGGGACCTGGCTGGACAGACAAAATGGTCACCCCCTACAAGTTCCTCTACCCCCAGCCATCAAACATGAAGGACAGACTTGTACAGGGGGCCCAATCCATCAATCAGACCTCTCAGCTGGCAGCCATCAAACATGCCAGTGATCCTGACAGACCCCAATTCCCCCAATAATAGGGATGTGCCAATGGTGCTCACCAGCCCACTCACTTAACCCGTATTCTATTTTGCCAGTGACAACCTATTTAAGGCACCACTGGAATCCAATTACCACAACCCATATAAGCAGTGCAAGGCAGGTTGAAAAAACACCCCTCCTCTTCAGCCAATTAGGGGAAGGAGAAAAAAAAATCTACCTGGCCCTGCTAACCAGTGACTGGCTAAACCTGCGCTGATACAGGGTGGGCAGAGCACGAGGTGGGTGGGCAGAACATGAGGTGGGTGGACAGAGCATGAGGCAACTGTGGAGCTTCGGGGACAAAGCTGCCTTTTAAGGCATTTGGCTCTGCCCCTGGCTCAAAGTCCCAGATGGCCAGGAAGAGGCTCTCTGCCCCAATCCTATAGAAGTGGGTGCTGAACTTAACACTAGACAGCCCCAATCTGGACAGTGCACATTTGGGCATGGTCCAGTATTGGTATTTGGTGAGGGGCTTGCTGTCACTATGGTGAAACAATGCCACAGCCTCATCATCTCAGGCCATCACATACTGCCTCAGCATGACTATTGGGAATAGTTTCTTTTCAACACAGGGGCTGAGTTCTATTACTGATTCCTTCTATCTCTGATTGGTTTGGGAATGCCTCACCTTAAGGGCGACTTTATCCCCTGAAAACTTAACAACCTGAGCCATCAGGGCCCTCCCAAAGCCATCCTTAAGGGATTGGGCCACTATATCATTTACGCTAAGGGCTTCAAAGAATGCTATCCGTGAGGCTGCATGGAAACATGTCACCTCGAATCTTGAATTGCACACTTTGCTCCAAATGGAACTTAGCCTTTGGAGGACAACTGGGAAAATGGGTTGCCTATCATCTTGGTGAGGTCCAGACTCCAGAGACCAACCTTCCAGCATCTTCCTAATGCTAAAATCTCCTGTAATCTCGGCTAACCTACGAGCTTTGCTGGCAAAGGCTAGGTCCACTAAATGGCTCCAAATGTACTTAACTGCTAAGCCCTTACCTTTCTACTCGATGCAGAATTGCATTAGGTGTTCCACAGGAATCGGCCATAACTGCTGCAGTCCTGCGTCCTGCCTCAACCCAGCAAATTGGCATATCGTATGATCGTATTCCCTCTGAATGCTGGATGTAATACCTAACTGGATTGCCCTGTATCTCTCTGTCTTCCAAAATCCCATAGCTCCTGGGGCATTTGAGCTGGCTGGAAGTTGACCTTGGGGGCAAGCTGCCGAAAATGCTCCATCTGTAGGTGAGAAAGGGCATCTGCTACAGCATTAAAATGCCCAAAATATGCTTGGCCATGAAATGTTCAACTGCAAGCAACAGCCTGACAAGCTTCATAACTAAGGGGACTTCGAAGAGACGGAGTTATGAACATGGACAACTGCCTGGTTATCACATCAAAAGTGGACAGTGTGGCCCCAGAAATACACCCCAAAACCAGCAGGCCCGGTGTCATTGATAGTAACCTGGAGTTCAGCCTCCAGGAGCAGGTCCTCTCTCCAGAAGGTCACCCCACTGAAGGAGCTGAGAAACTGCTCCCACACTTCCAAGTCTTCCTGCATGCCCTTACTAATCCTAAGCCTGTGAGTAGGCAACTGGAGGGTTCCCATGGCTTCAGATAAGTGTCGCAAAAATGCCCTCCCTGGAGCCACCACTCAACAGGCAAAGTTTAGGTGTTCCACTAGCTGCTGGAGATCCAAAAGGGAGATTTTATTCTTTCCTCTGAAGGAGGCTAAACAGGCCCATAGGTTTCTGCAGACAAACACGAAGTTTGCTGCTCTATGTTGAGCTCTATGCCCAGGAATGTTAGAACTGGTGCTGGACCCTTGATCTTTTCATGGGCTAAGGGGACCCCCTGTTCACCTGCCAAGCTGACAAAGCCAGCCAGAAACCTAGCACTTTGGCCAGAGCCAGCAGGGCCCACAAAAAGGAACTTATTCAAATAGTGGACCATGTCACAGCATTGAAGTTGGTGGTGCAGAGCCCACTCTGGAAAAAAGCTGATTCAAAGGCCGCACAAGAGATAGAGAACCCCATTGGAAAAGCTCTGTCCATGTAGAACTGCCCTTCAAAGGAAAAACCCAACAGTTCAAAATCCTTGAGATGAACTGAGAGGAAGCAAAATGCAGACTTGATGTCACATTTCGCCATTTCAGCATCAACCCCACCCCGTCGGGCCACTTTGACTGCCTGGTCAAAGGATGTATAGCGTACAGAGCACGTGCTCTGGGATAGCATCATTTATGGAACCCTGCCTGGTGTAGGAAAGGTGGTGAATAATACAAAACTCACCAGCTGTCTGTTTAGGCACCACGCCATAGGGGGAGACCCACAATGTGGAATAGAAGAAACAGCAAAGGGGCCCAGCTCCCTGCTGTCAGCACACTCCTTTGCTATCTTGTACCTAACCACCCCTTTCATACCAGAAACCCAGCGCAGGTTAGCCACCATGAAAGAGGTCCTAGGACCCTAGGAATCCTAAACTCATCTAACTAGTAAAGTCTAACTAGTAAAGTGCATCCTGGTGCCTGGGGTACACAGTGAATAACTGCCTAAGTGTCCTCAGATTTATGAGACTGGGTCCCTTTTGCCATTGTTGAGGACCAACACCTAGTTTTCCATTGCACCCATCTCCTTTGCTTCTGACGTTTACAGGCTATGAAAGCATGGGGGCCACCACAGATTGGGCACTCATGCCTGAATCTACAGAATTTTCTGGAACATACTCCTTGGGGAGTGAAATCCCAGCAGAGTAGCCAGGGTTGAACCAACTGCCCCTCAGGGGCATAGGTACTTGGCTTAACAGCAGCCCTGTGTGCCAGGTGTCTGCTATCAGAGTGATCTGTTTGGCTTCGTTAGGGACATCACCTGCAGCCAGAGCTGCTGGTGTATCCAATCCCAGGGCAGCCCAGGATTGAGGGCAGCCTCATTCTAAATTCTTCGTTGTATTCCAGCCATGTAGCACCGGCAAAGTCATTGTACCCTTTATATATTATATCCAAGAACTGACAAAGGGGGCCAGCCCTCCATGGCTGTGCCCTGGCTAGCACCCCAGTGTAGATCAGAAATCTTGGCAGCCAATTGGCCCAGGTACAATACAATTTTCTGCGCCTCAGCCTTTCTTTATCCCTCTTGTTGAGGTCATCTTTATCCTTCAGCTCCTCGAACAGAAGGGTAAAGACGTTGACATATTTTCCCTTGACAATCTTATCCCTAGCATCCTGCTTGAGATGGTCACCTAGAGGGAGTGCAACATCTCCAAAAGGCAATTCCCTGAAAGAGATTGACCCATAGGAGTTGGGCCTCCCAGGAGGTGCCTGGGAAGGCCTGCTAGGGGACCATTGAACCCATTAAGGATTGACCATCACCTCCTTGCCACAGCACAATAGTCAAAGGTGACTGTGTGTGTGGGCTGGCAACTGGCCCACCATATTGCCATGCCGATGCCGGCTGGGGCCAGAAAGGCCACACTCCTGACTGGCTCAGACTCTGAGATGTGCTAGCTTGGATTCCAACTGAGTATAAAGCACCAGGAGGCATTGAGGCAGATGCCTGACCCCAAGGCCTCCATGACCAAGCATATGCCTGCTATGGTGTTGTGAGCTTACCCTCTCCTTCAATCAGATCCACAGCCACCACTATGGGGTAAGACACTGCCGAACAGCTCGGTTCCTCTGTAGCCCCATTCACGTTCATGCCTTCAGCCACCAGAGGGGCCCTCTAAAGCAGAGAGACAGGTCAGAACCTCTCGCTGAAAAGTCGCATCATATGGCTGACTTCTGCCTCTTGGCATTTCCCTGCCCCAGCTCCTGGGCCCCCCTAGATTGCTTGAGCACAGAGAGGAGGGGTGAGAGCCAAGCTGCAGAGTAAGGAGGAAAGGCAGGGGGTGGAAGAAAGCTGCTGCCGCTGCCTACCAAAGCAACCATGTGGCAAGCGCGGGCAAGTCCTTTAGGGCAGGGAGGAGGGCTGCAGCCACCAGCTGTCTGTTTAGCGGCCTCACTGCCCTGACAATGCTGCCACCACTGCCACCACTAGTTTGCTGCTGCTGCTGCTATCTGATGTTGCTGCCACTGCTCTGCAGGCCTCACTTCCAATGCACAGGGAGAGAGCTGCAACTGCAAGCTGCAAATCGATGGTGAGGCCTCATTTGGAGTACTGTGTACAGTTCTGGTCGCCACACCTTAAAAAAGATATCATAGCACTGGAAAAAGTACAGAGAAGGGCAACTAAAATGATTAAAGGGTTGGAACACTTTCCCTATGAGGAAAGATTGAGGCGCTTGGGGCTCTTTAGCCTGGAGAAAAGACGACTGAGGGGAGACATGATAGAGGTTTACAAGATAATGCACGGGTTAGAGAAGGTCGAGAAAGATGTGTTTTTCTCCCTTTCTCACAATACAAGAACTCGTGGGCACTCTATGAAATTATTGAGCAGTCGGGTTAGAACAGATAGAAGAAAATACTACTTTACACAAAGGGTGATAAACACATGGAATTCGTTGCCACAGGAGGTGGTGGCAGCTACAAGCATTGCCAGCTTCAAGAGGGGACTGGACAAATATATGGAGCAGAGGTCCATCAGTGGCTATTAGCCACAGGAGATAGATGGTATTCTCTTTGTGGGGAGGTGGTGCTCTGTTGTCTTGGTGCTGGAAGGAAGGCAGTGGGAGGGCTTCTGGTGTCCTGGCCTCACTGACAGTCCTTTAGATGGCACTGGATTTCTAGCCACTGTGTGTGACAGAATGTTGGACTGGATGGGCCACTGGCCTGATCCAACATGGCTTTGCTTATGTTCTGATGTTCTTATGCATGCGTCTTTCTAGCCGAGCACAAGGCAATTGCCACCTTTTAAGGCATTTTCCTACGCCCCTGGCTCAAAGTCCCAGATGGCCAGGAAGAAGCTCTCTGCTTCTTCTTCCACCGGGCAGGCAAAGGATGGCTCCCTGCCTAAGCGGCTGAAGCCACAGGCCAGGAGGGGCTGCATTGTTAATAGTTCTATTAGACTATACAGAAAGAGGAAGCAATCACTATCAGTGTATTGTTCATTTCATCACCTATCAGTATTCACCTGTAGGGGTTAGACCATAAGACAACTGTCTTGTGGTATCAAATCAGTGGTCCCTCTAGGCCAACATACTGTGCTGTTTCCAAAAGGGAATCCCAGGGAGACCGTGAAGTCTACTCCCTCTCCACTGATGCCATTGCTTCTCTTCAGCATCTGGCTCTCATAGAAATACTGCCTTTGAACATGGAGTGGGGGAAGAAGAGGGCATATGCCTAGTTTTTATTTCTCCTGGAAGTGGCTGTGCCAAAAACTTTAAATTAAATCTTCTGACCCAAACTTCCTCCTTCATATCAGTTTCTACAGCATACCACCCATATGAATTGTGCTACATCTGGTAAAGACATGAAATATGAGAGTGTGCAGCTGAGCAATTGCTTTTTAAACATCTAAACTGGTAGTTTATTGCATTAATAATTAGTCAGGATACTCTTGACAATCTGACAAATGGAACCTCTGTTTTTTATATAATTGTTGATAGTTTCGCCTTTCCATTGTATAGTGATTCTGATGGTTAACAGCTACAGAGCATTTCTAAGTTCTCCATTGCTGAATCTTACTTTATGTTTGCTTGCTAAAGTAATCTGTCACAGTTATATAGCTAAATATCACAACCACATGGTGCAGAAGGAAAATGTGTTCCAAACAGCAAGACTAAATACAAAAATACATAACTTCTAACTTAGGCCCAATGCAACATTTGCAGTACCACTGTAATGATTTGCTTTGTTTTATTTTAATCACCTTTTTATTTCTTAAACTTTTGCTTTTGGACCTTTCATTCAGTTCCTCATTATATTACCTTAAACTTTTACCTCAGGAGGGCCCTTGTCCAAATCAATACTTCTTATAATTCCACACCTACAGAGCTTCAGGCTTATACCTCAAGAACACCTTCCCTATTTTGTTTGTGCAACCTATATATTACTTCTGTTCCAACAGGTTTTTGCTGCCACCAGAGGCTTTCACCGTAGGTCTCTTCTGTTTAACTGGTACTACTGGAAGGATTTGATATAGATGGTAGTCTAGCATTGCCAGATGCCCCAGGGGCCCAAACAGGACTACAGGGTCCTGGGGGGTAGAGGACAATGGTGTATCTACTACCTCTGCACACACATAGCACATGCGTTCCACTTCCCACACTCCCCTGTTGCGCCAGAAAATGATGTCATTTTCCAGTGCGATAGAGGAATCACAGTGTGCATTGAAGCTGAGTACTGTGAAAATCTCTCTGGAGTCAGTTTTCATTGAGCTCCACTTCAGCATGCACCATTGTGTTGGAAAATGAACATGATGGAAAAGTTGCTGTATGTTCTGAAGTGGACCTCAGTAAAAACTGCCTCAAGAAAGTGTGGATGTGACCTAAATATTGCTGCTTCCCAAAAGATTTTCACTACAGCCAAAGGCTTTTGCCCTAGATCTCTTCTGTTTAACTAGTATTATAAGAATGCTTTATAGCTGGTGATTTTACAGAACAGTCAGTTCATGAGGGTAGTTCTGAGGTAAAAAGAGACCCTTTTTTGCTTCTCTCCGTCTGTCTAGAAAATAAGTCTTTGTGACTGGGTCTGTGGGTATATAACTGTTTTGGAAACCACCAAGTTTAAAACCTATTTTAAAACCAATATGCTTATCAATACTCTGCAACCATTGTGCTTATGTACTTATAAATAAATTCTACTTTTTAACCTCACAGTCACCCCATGCGCTGACTGTTCTGTCACACTTCCATCTATAACAAAGTCTTCCTACAATACCAGTTAAGCAGAAAATTCTAAAGGAAAAGGCTTTGGTGGCAGTGAAAACTTTTTGAAGGAAACAGAGAGGCAGCAATATTTAGGTCACACAGACCAAGCAAAATGCCATGGGTTGCATTACCAGTGGGATTCAAACCCCAAAGGAAAGATTTTCTCAAGGTATAAGCCAGGGAAAAGTAGAGAACAGCTGAAGCTCTATGTGGGTGGAAATAAAAGGAATGTTGGGGGTGACCAGGGCCCTTCTGAGGTAAATATTTAAGGTAATATAAGGAGGAGCTGGTCCAAAGGCCAAGGTTAAAAACTAAGAAAATCCTTACAGTATCCTAAATGAATTGCAGACACACGTATAGTATAATCAAAATCCCATGAATAATGTTACCAGTAATTCCAGTACATAGAATTAATGGACTTAAACTTTTATTCTTTCAGTGAATATCAGAGTGGGAATTAAAACTATTTAAAACCCCAGTGCCTCACATGATCATGACTGAATGGAATAGGCTATGGCAGATATGCCCTTGCTCCAAATACCTTTGTGAATGACTCAGTTTGCTGACTGTGAGGAAACAGACACACATATATTTTAGGACCCAGGTCAACGTTGATTTTTTGCACCCATATGTGTAATGTTTGCCATATGATGTAAATTTACTTTTACAGCTTTGGACATACCAACTACTATATGTGCTGACTGTAATACATATATACTATAAAAACACAGTGAGGGATTTTTCTTCAACAGTCATTTTTCATTTGATAAAAAAATGCTCAGGATTAATAAAACATGGAAACATTTTGGGCAAGAGTATTTTCAGCTAACCTCTCTTTTGTACACTTTACTGAGGGAATATTTGACTGGGATAACTTCATTGATTGGGTGACCTTTGTTGACAATTGATTCATGAATAACACTGGGAAATTTGTGGGGAAATTCAGTATGAAGAAAATGGAGTGAAAAATAAAGAAGTGAAATCAAAACAGGGTTTATTTGCTCAAAACAGGCAGGATGAAAAATTTGAAATGTACTTTTTTTAACTGTGTCGCATAAGGGAATTACAGGTTGAGAAACATAAAGGCCATCTTCTCATAGGTTTCAGTGCTGCTGGGAAGCAGGGTTTTTTCCTGCTTTTCCAAAGCATTGTGGTGCATTTCTTTTTTTAAAAGTAAGTCTCTAGCCCCTTTCTTTGCAGAGAAATAAACCAAAAGGTGTATTTCTACAATGAAATGTATATGCTACCCATTTCAAAAAGTTTTGCAGTGTTTACTTGTTTCCCACGGGTCAATGGGACTTTGATTTTTTTAAAAAATCAGCACTGGAAGGCTGTAATATTGATAGACCATTATAACAATATATGTATCAGGTTCTCTGAATTCCCAGTTTTCACTTTTTAAAAATTTTCTCTAGCCCCTTGCATTTTTCTCCACTATTTATTTATTTATGCTATTTATAGTCCACCTTTCTCACTGAGACTATTTATTACACAGTGTGGGTCAGTACAGTCAATTTCAAAGATTTCAATAAACAATATGGTATATTCGTGCAAATTTGCAAAGACTTAAAACCGGTAAGAATCCAATACAGAGCTGAAGAAATGCTGAAACAAAGCATATGCAGCTTTCCTGACCTCTTCAGGTAGGCCATTCCTTAAGTCAGGGGCAGCAACAGAGAATACAGTATACAGGCAGCTGTTCATCTTGCCTATGAGTAAGCTGGGTCATTTCCACATGCCCCAGCATAACACTAGAAGAAGAAGGTTTAATTGTATATGGCCAAAGGCCATCACAATACAAAGTTAAAAACAGTAAAAATAGAAATCTATCTTACAACATAAAATACAGTTATTAAAATAATAAAAACAGAATACAATTAAAATGGGACCTTAACAAATACCAGACAGTTATGAGAAAAGTTAGGTTTCTGAGGAAACAATCTTGGCCCTAATCTTTTTTGCAGCTAAGGCAAACAGGGATAACATAACACTAAACAAACACAATTAGGGCATCTTCCTGGCACGATTTCTGATGTCATCATGCCACGAAAATGGGATTGTTGCACGATGACATCAGAAATTGCTCCAGGAAGATGCCCTCATTGCATTTGTTTAGCGCTATGCTGGGGCGTATGGAAATGACCATAGTACCTGCAGAAGACCCTGTTCAGATGAGCAGATATGCCATGCTGGAACATAGATAGAGAGGCTGTCCCATAGATACGAGGGATGAAGGGTGGTTTGTTTTTTTGAGAATTTTATTAAGAATTTTAAACAAGTTAATAAATGGAAAAAGAGTTATATACAAAAAAAACAAAGAAAAAAGAAAGGTAATAGGAATAAATACCAATTTTCTCTGTGAAAAGATATATAAGCAATACATATTATAGACTAACCATGTATAAATTACCATGTGTAAATACTTCTCCTTTCCTTCTAAACATTCTTTCCCTACCTCCTAGTCTTCAAAAGAACAGACCGCCAATTCATTCCATTCTATTTCTCACAAAAAGTCTATAAGGGTTTCCAGGTAACCATATATTTATCTAATGCCTTTTCCCTGATCAAAGATGTAAGTTTAGCCATCTCGGCATAGTCTATCATCTTCTGTAGCCATTCCTCTATTGTTAGTAATATTGTAGCTTTCCATTTTTGAGCATATAACATTCTCGTTGCTGTTATCATACACACAAAAAGTGTGGCTTGAGTAACTTCCAACTGTTTGTCCATTAATCCTAACAATAAAGCCTCTGGCTTCATTTGCACATTAATCTTTAAAATCTTCTGGATAATTAAATGTATTTTTATCCAAATTTTTTTAGCTTTGTTGCATGTCCACCAGAGGGACCAAGTGAACTCAGGAACTGGTACCTGAGTGAACTCAGTAACTGATACGTTGTCAATGGAGTGACTGCAGAATGGGAGTAATATTCATGTTCCTCCTAGGTCCTGATAATAGCTGAGCTGCAGCATTCCGCACCAACTGGAATCTCCAAGTTAATTTATATGGGAGATGTACTGTGCATTACTGAAGTCAAGTCTTGATGTTACCATGGATAGATTCAGGTGGCTCAATTGGCTATGTCAAGGCCATCTTACATGCTAGACTGAGTTTATAGAAACCATTTTTTGCAGCTGCCTTTACTTTCTTTCCTAGTAGTAGCACTGGGTACAGTATAACCCCTAGGCTTTAATAAGTCTGCAAGTGTTAGATGAACTTCATCAAAAGTGTGGAGTACAATGTCCTTCAAGATCTCTGTCCTCCCATGCAGCATCATGTCCATCTTGTATGGGTTAAGTTCCAACTTGTTTGCTTTCAGCCATTTGGCTACACCTGTCAGACAGTGGCTCAAGATCTCTACTGCCTCCCACAGTGATTTGGATAGTGAGATATAGAGCTGGGTGTCGTCTGCATAGTGATGGCATCTAATTCCATAGCTACGAATGAGTTCTCCTAAAGGATTTACATAGAGGTTGAATAATATGGGAGATAATATTGCACACTGTTGAATCCCAGAAGACAATCCCACTCTGTTGATAACTGGTTTCCAACAGCAACCCTTGGAGTCTGTTCCATGAGAAACTATTTACACCAGTCCAAAGCACCTCTCTTGTTATGCACTTCTTCCTCCAAACACCTCAACAAGATGGCATGGTCTATGGTATTGAAGGCTGCAATAGATACAGGAAAAGCAACAAAGAATGATGGCCTTTGTCTACATTCAAGCAGAGAACATCAACTAAAGATATCAGAGCCATCCTGTAGGCTCGCCTGAATCCATAATGAAAGGCACGAGAGAATTACTTTAAAAATGAAAGCTGGCAATTCAGAGAACCTGATACACATATTATTATGATGTTACATCAATATAATGATAATCCAGTACTGATTTTTTAAAAATTGAAAATCCCATTGGCCCAGGGGAGCCGAGCACTGCAAAACTTCCTGATATGCATGGCATATAAATTTGCATTCTGAACTCAGTTATTTAGATGATTCGTTTTTTAGATTAAATATTTGTCCTAAGTATGATGCAGAAAAAAGCCACTAACTCTACAGCAGACCGTTGCATGATTACCTTGCTAACCCTAGCAATAAGGTTTTATTAACAACAATTGTGTAATTTCTTTCAGAGAACTAATATTTGGCTCAACATTCCCTCCCATGGCACATGGTTGAGAATCTCCTCTCCTTTTGGATCATTTTCAGCAATGTTCCTCTAATGAAAACCATCGTGATGTTTCCAAACATCAAGAATGAATTTCTGCAAAACTGAGCAAACCACAGATGGAGAGGAATGTACGATAATCATTAAGGGCATTTCCCATAATGTCAGACAGGGAGTATGTTTCTTTAATGATTTTATTAAAAAGGGTATTAAAGGGCAAAGGTTGCTTTTCTACAGCCCTTAATTTCCTGTTGGAGTGCCAAATGTTGTGCATTACTTGAAGTACCAGACAAGTGAGCTCGCCTGCAAGATTAGCTCCCCCAAAGCCATGGAAATCATCAGTTCTTCAGCTCCAAGGCTAACATTGGTCAAGAGTCTCTAAATGTCTTTTCTCTTAGTTCAGCATCTAAAACCAATAATGAGCACTGCCCAGTTCTCAAATGGTGAGAAACCAGGAACCTCACTACAGAGTTTAATTTCTCCACCACCACCCCCTTTCATGGATGAGAGCACTGAAGACTTAGGGCCTGGTTTAGACAAAAGCAAAAAACAAACAAACAAACAAAAACAAAATCATCGTGACTGAGCTTGGTGATCATACACTCCTTCCACTTCCTCCCTCCCTTCCCATTTCATAGCAAACTATCAATTACCACAAATCTGAACCAGTAAATTATGGCTCCTGTGCTCTGAGGAATAGCAACAAGTTGCCATTTTCTTCAAGACCATGTGAAGGGAAGGCAGTCCCAGGCTTGTCAAGTTCTATACATTGAAAAAATAGTATTGTTGTAGTGGTGGTGGGAAGGGGGGGGACAAAAAGCCCTTTTGTTTCATTTTTTTTGATAATGAAAAAATGAGGGGGCAACATTCACACATTCATTTCCCCTGGACCAGGCAATGACTTCAAAGAAGTCCCACTGTTCTTCCTCCATCCATTGGGCTAGAATGGTAACTCTAGGCTTGCAATAGTGAATATGGGGCCAGCTAGAATCTGCTCCTCTCCCCAAAAATATCAGATGCCTTTCTGACGTCCCAGAATTGCCATATATCAGAGAGCTTCTGTAGCAAAGTAGTTAAGTGGTTTGAATGTGAATCAGCACTCAGCTGGTTTGAACCCCACTACTGCCATGAGCTCAGTTGCTAGCCTTGGGTAAGCCACTCCTCTCAGCCCCAGCTTCCCAGCTGTATTGTGGGGATAATAATAACACTAACTTGTTCACTGCTCTGGGTGAGGCACTGATCTGTCTAGAAGAGTGATATATAAGTGCAGTTGTTATTATTGTTGTTGTTGCTATCATTATTATTATTATTATATATCAGCATGCTCTGAGCAATGAAGACATATGACCAACATCATAATGGAGATGTTGACATTTTTATCCTGCTATTCCACTAAGAAGTTCATGGCAGCACTTATTGTTCTTCCACTACTCCTAGACCAAGAGAGACAGACCAGTCAAAGACATCTTGTGAGGGTAAAGGAAGGAGAGGAGCTGTCATGTATTTATTTATGTATTTATTTATTTTCAATTTTTATTCCGACCTCCCCACATTTCCAACAGGCTCAAGGCGGATCACAAAATACATAAAGGTTAAAATATATAAAACAGTTATTATAGTTAACAATTCTAAAAACATCCAATTTACACAGTTAAAATACAATTATAAATATCAACATAGCGGCACAGAATTCCACTGATCAAATTTAAAACAACTTCAGAGCACCTCTGCATTAAAAAGTTTTTTAAAAATGGGGGTATTGGTGGTGAGGAGGGCCCAAACCCTCATCAACCAGCCAGGGGGCTCCACCGAGCACCGCCCATATGCCTGATGGAACAGCTCCATCTTGCAGGCCCAGTGAAAGGATAACAAATCTTGCTGGGCCTTAGTCTCTTCAGACAGAGCGTTCCACCAGGCTGGGGCCAGGACTGAAAAGGCCCTGGCCCTGGTCGATGCCAAGTGGGCCTCCCTGGGGCCAGGGACCTTTAACAGATGTTTCTCACTAGAACGAAGAGTCCTCTGGGGTTCATATGGGGAGAGGCAGTCCCACAGATATGCCGGTCCCAGTCTGCATAAGGCTTTATAGGTTAATACTAAAACCTTGAACCTGATTCGGTACTCAACTGGTAGCCAGTGCAGCTGACACAGTGCCGGTGTTCCATGCTCATGCATTGGCAAGCCTGTGATAACACGTGCCACCATATTCTGCACCAGCTGTAACCACTGGATCAGGTTCAAGGGAAGCCCTGCATAGAGCGTGTTACAGTAGTCTAACCTAGAGGTGACCGTTGCCTGGACCACTGTAGTAAAGTCACGGGATGAAAGATTGGGGGTAAGCTGCCTGGCCTGTCGAAGATAGAAGAACGAAGACCTGGCAACTGCCATGATCTGAGCCTTCATTGTCAATGAGGCATCCAAGATCACCCCCAGGCCCCTGACTCTCGGGGCTTTCATAAGCACCGCCTCATCAAGTGCAGGAAGCCAGGGTCTCAAATCCACGTTTCCGCGACTCAGGTACAGAATCTCCATCTTCACAGGGTTTAGCTTCAGCTGACTTTGTCTCAACCATCCAGACATGGCTTCAAAAGCATGCTCCAGGACATCTGGGGTAGATCCAGGCTGGCCGTCCATCAGCAGATATAGCTGGGTGTCATCCACATATTGGTGGCACCCAAGCCCGAAACTCCACACCAACTGGGCGAAGGGGTACATATAGATGTTAAACATCAAAGGAGAGAGTATCACCCCTTGCGGCACACCACATACTAATGGCTGGCGGGATGATAACTTATCTCTTAGCGCCACCCTCTGTCCCCAACCATGAAGAAAGGAGACAAGCCACTGTAGTGCTGTCCCCTGAATTCTCATGTCGGCGAGGCAGTGGGTCAAAAGATCATAATCGACCATATCAAACGCCACTGAAAGGTCTAATGAAATCAGCAGCGCCAATCCACCTCGATCCAGGTGTCTGCGGAGATTGTCTGTGAGGCCGACCAGCAGTGTCTCCACCCCGTGTCCTGGGCGGAACCCAGACTGGAAGGGATCTAGGGCCAAGGTCTCCTTCAGGAAATTCTGCAGTTGGTTCTCCACTGCCCACTCAATCACCTTACCCAGAAACGGGAGGTTCGAGACCAGGCGGTAACTGAGCGGGTCAGCTGGATCCAATGATGGCTTCTTTAAAAGATGCCTCACCACAGCCTCCTTAAGTGCTCTGGGAAAAATCCCAAAGCCCAGGGACAGGTTGACAATGGCCTCCAAGAAGTCTCGTAACCCGTCAACACTGGCTTTCAGCAGCTATGACAGACACGGGTCCAGGAGGCATGTGGTAGGCCTCAGTCCCTGCAGAATCCTGTCTACCTCTTCCCCAGAAAGAGGGCTTAAGTGATCAAATATTGCCCCCAAAGACAGCCAAGGGGCCTCTAGTTCACATACTGTGTCAACTGTGGTCAGTAAATCGCAGTGGAGAGACAAGATTTTATCAGCAAAAAAGCTCACAAAAGCCTCACAGCTTATGGCCGAATTCAAATTTTTTTGGTCTCTACCTGGAAGGGAGACCAATGAAGGAACCACATTGAACAATTTAGCCGGGCATGAGCTAGCTGATGCAATGTATGCCAGCATACCTGCCAATACTGTGTTCTACAGTTTGTGCTAAAGTTATACTCTGTTATATTATCTGAGAGTGTGTAAACTGCTAACATAAAATGTACAGGAGAGCCATTGGGGCCTCTCTGTTATCTGTTGAAAATTTTTACTTTCACTTTTGTAGCAAGTGTCCTTGGATGCAAGCTGCGAGCAGCGAGCGATGTATCTTTTCTCAGAGACTGGAATGATTTCACTTTGTGCTCTGTCTAGCCTGAAGTAATCAGTTCCCATGTAACTTGTTTGGGTTTTCGCACCAGAATATCAACGGAACCAAAGGGCAGGAAGTTTCCCTATCATTAGTAATGCCTTTGTTTGAATTGTCGCTTCTGCCAATTGCTACCTTTGTGTGAACACCCTGAACTAAATGGATCTCAATAAAGTTGCTTCAACTGGAACACCTGTGTGTTAACTGTGGAGAACTTGGGAGGCCTATCTGCCAGGGACTGACAGGAGCAGGAGGCCTTTCATTCCTACTGAAATCAGTAGGGATGAAAATGAATGAAATAATGAAAACGAGTAACAAAAAATAAGTTGGGCTGCCAGCATTTTGCATCTTCAGACTAGCAGACTGAAGACTAGCATCTTCAGAGGTGTAGCACCAAAAGACAGAGATCTCTCAGTGTGACCTCTGAAGATGCCAGTCACAGCTGCTGGCGAAATGTCAGGAACTTCAACGCCAAGACCATGGCTATACAGCCTGGAAAATCCACAACAACCATCGTTCTCCGGCCATGAAAGCCTTCGACAATACATGGAGCACAAGTGGATAAACTCACAATCCCTCTTTATCCAGAGCAATTTATCAGCTGGAGTTGCATCTCCAGCCATTAATCAAAGCTGCATTGTCTCTCCCAGCTGGGAAAGCTTCCCCACATATGGGGAAAGTGGTCTTGCAGGCCTTGACCCCCCACTCACAAAGAGGATCCATGCTTAATGCAAAAACTGCCCTTACCCATAGTTGTGACAGAAAGAGAATGGTCAAAAGTATAAGATTTCCATTATCCCAATAATGAGTGATATAACTTGAAAAAAAAATCATTAAAAAGAAAAGTTCACAACCACTGTGATATTACAAACAACCCCAAATCCTGAAAAATCCTGTGGATGAGTAGGAAGTTGGTGCAAGAGCAAAATGCTGGCAGCCCAACTGGCTCCCCAGTATATACCCAGCAGATGGACCAGAGAGAAGACTTCACCCTTTAGGTCTGCCAAGTGGGACTCATCCCACAAGCCAGGCCAGCTCAATGCTGATTGGCTGACTGGGTATTTTGAATCTGAGTCTGCTTGTGCAGCCCTGCTGAGGCTGTCAGAAGCTGCCAGGCCCTAATGACAATGATAGCTGCCATGCGCCATGTCCCCACATCCCACAGACCACAGTAGAGGACCCAGTAAGTCCAGGGCTGGGTGCTTTTGGTTGCATCGACCTTGACACAACATCATGTCTGTTCAAATACGGTCACTCTAGAAGGACTGTCATGTGGGCTGATTGGATGGAGGAGCACAGACAGTGCACAAAAGCAGCGTGAGAACATGCATATGTAAAGTGTTTGCAATACCAATTTCAAGCAAGCATTTACATATTTCAGAATGCTTCTCACAAACTGTGATCAAACTGCAACTGAAGAAGAGAAGTAATCATACAATTCCTATCAGTACTTTGCAGTACCTTTGATGGATCTCAGAACAGATTTTGAACTGGGAAATGGAATCTAATCATATAATTCTATCTGATAGCTTTTCTAACATTTCCAATCAAGTTCTAGGAGGGAGCATACATTCAAAGACTTCCTTCGCATATAGGTGCTGTTCTCATAAGCCAGTGATCACAAAAAGGTGGGTGTGGGTCCAGTGTGCTGATGCCCACTCTCCCTGTCCACTCATCAGTCAATGCTCATAGTGCTTCTATCTTGAATCTGCATTATTTTTACTACAACTGATGGCTGATCCTTTAGTTTCCTCTTTGGCCACAGATGTTGCCTGTGACCAGCAAATGAGAGAACCCTTTACCACGTGTGGTCCTTTGCTATGTTTTTCTTGTTATGCCTGCTGGATGGTTATTCTTTAATAAGTTAATAGTCAGGTGTGCTTAGTTGATGTTTTCTCAAAGAATGCTAATGACTGGAGGTCTTCATACAAGAGAAAAGAAGTATGTAGTATCTAACATTGTATGGATTCAGTGAGAAAGGGAGAATGATATTGGTAGTCCCTGTAATCTAATGTATTAGGCCATTTTTAAGAATCTGTTTGTGCTCCTGTAAGATTCTCTCTCTATATTTCTATGTACTTTAATAAATTATGGATGTACAAATGTTTTCAGTTTTGGTTGTTTTTGTTATACTTATTTTTTGTTACTCATTTTCATTATTTCATTCATTTTCATCCCTACTGATTTCAGTAGGAATGAAAGGCCTCCTGCTCCTGTCAGTCCCTGGCAGATAGGCCTCCCAAGTTCTCCACAGTTAACACACAGGTGTTCCAGTTGAAGCAACTTTATTGAGATCCATTTAGTTCAGGGTGTTCACACAAAGGTAGCAATTGGCAGAAGCGACAATTCAAACAAAGGCATTACTAATGATAGGGAAACTTCCCGCCCTTTGGTTCCGTTGATATTCTGGTGTGAAAACCCAAACAAGTTACATGGGAACTGATTACTTCAGGCTAGACAGAGCACAAAGTGAAATCATTCCAGTCTCTGAGAAAAGATACATCGCTCGCTGCTCGCAGCTTGCATCCAAGGACACTTGCTACAAAAGTGAAAGTAAAAACTACAGGAAAGTAAAAACTACAGGAACTACAACGCCAAGACCACAGCTATACAGCCCGGAAAATCCACAACAACCACTTGTGCTCCATTTGACAGCTCTGCTGAAGGTCCTACTGCCCAGGTTTGTCCTGGGTGGTGGCTGGAAATTTAGGGCTGTCTGAAAACATGGAGAAAACACCTACTTGCTGCTGCATTTGGAGTTCAAAGGCAAGCTATCCTTAAGTCTTAAATTTACTAACTTCAAAGAATTAATCAACTCTACAACACAATTATTTACTGTGTGGTTAGATAATATTCTGCTTTCCTGGACTTTTTTCTTTTTTTTCCTTTGTAACTAAGAAGATACATCATTAGCAAGAAGCTTTTAAACTATATATGAGAAGGAAAGATTTAACAGACTAAGGGGAATCAAAAGCTTATTGTTTGTTTTTCTCTGTAATTTGTGAACTTACATTGGGAGAAAGTGCTTTTGCCGGACTGGTTAAATAAAAACTGCATAGAAGAAGCTAAGTGTCAGGCTATGGATGACAGGATATGGTAGACAGGTCCCTGCCACATTGCAACAAGAAGTCCAAGCTCTTGGTTAAATGGTTTTATTCAGAAATCCAATCTTTTCCATATATACTTCCATAGAGTTACTTAGAGGCAAACAAAAGCATCTCAGCAGGATATACTTCCTTGACAGGAATAAAGACTTGAGGAAAATACAACTCTAAATACCCACTCATTTCGTCCCTCCCAGCTAGAGCACAGGTTTGCACTGGAAAGAGTCTGGGAATGCATGAAAGTAAACTGTAACATTTCAGACAGTACAAGGTCACTTCAGTGAGCTTCAAAGAAACGAGATGAC
Organism: Eublepharis macularius; assembly: GCF_028583425.1. NCBI lineage: Eukaryota > Metazoa > Chordata > Lepidosauria > Squamata > Eublepharidae > Eublepharis > Eublepharis macularius. Next base: position 82,823,892 of record NC_072794.1, on the reverse strand, counting down.
ACAGCTGGGTTCTCAAGCTGTTAGAGAAACAAAAGTGTTAGAGCATTTGCAAAATGCAAACAAGGTACAGTATTAGCAATGGTTCAACACATAGAACAATGTTATGAATGTAGGGGTACAGACATGACACTAAGGTTGAAGTAACAGTCTTGAAAACTCGTGGAATGTAAACAAAGCCGATTAATGCTGAACAAAACTGAAAGTTTACAGAAAGTTAGCCATACTATCTGTAAAAAGGCCTCACGGTTTATTCATAGAGAAATAAAACCACCTAGCAGAAAAATGTCTCAAGGTACAAGAAAGCGGTCTACATCTATAGATACTCGTACATCCACAGATTTGATGCAAAAACTTTTTGATCAATTAGGTGATAAACTAGATTCATTTGAAAAGAGAATGGAAGATAATTTTATGAAATTTAAAACAGATTTAACTGAGCCAATTACAAATATTGTAAGTGCTGTTAAAAAATCTCTGAGGAGGTAAAGAACTTGAATAATCAAATGGAGATCTTGGACAGTAGAATGGCAGTGTTTGATAAAGAGTTGTAGAAACATCAAGATAACTTAGCCTTATTGGAACTAAGGGAGAAACAATATGTTCTGAGGCTAAGCAGGGTTAAGGAAACACTAGACGAAGATATTCAATACAGGGTGGTTGAGGCCTTGGCAGAATTTCTGCAGTGGGACATCCCAAGAGTTGACATGAAATTGGATAAAGTATACAGAGTTTCCACCAGATATACAACAAACAAGCTACCAAAAGGTATCATAGTGCATTTCTTCAGAAAGTCAATAAGAGATTAAGTTCTACAACAACACTAAGATGTTGAGAAAATGGGAAGTTGCATTTATTATCTTAAAGGAGATACCACTCAGAATCCTGAGGAAACAAAGAGACTATGTATTCTTAACTGAAAAATTGAAACAGAAGAAAATCCCATTTAGATGGGACAAGCTGGAAGGAGTGGTTTTCACTTTCAAACAACAGAGATTTAGATTGAATTCGGTTCCAAAAGCAAGAGATTTTTTTTTAAAGATATGAGAACGATTTAGAAGAGTCTTCAGAAGATCCACAACAGCCCTCATTGGAACAGAAAGATGAGGAAGATATGGACTCTGATAATAATTAAAACCCAAGTATGGATTATCAATGCATAATGTGGAATATAAATGGGGCAAATGCTCCTCAAAAAAGACGGAAAATATTTCATTATTTAAAAAACATGAGAGCTGACATCATTTGCTTACAAGAAACTCATATCAGAAAAAAAGACATCAAGTATTTGAATTACAAAATTTGGGAGGGGGGATTTATCTCTTCAAATAACAAAAAGAAAAATGGGGTGGTATTGTATCTAAAGCCTGCAATGAAACCAGAACTTGTTATATCTAACAAACATGGTAGATTTGTGGGGGTGGAGGTGACATTAAATGGCAGTAAAATTTTGATGGTGGGAATCTATGCACCAAATGAGAAGGGGAGGTTCTACAAATATCTTTGGGGGAAATTTGCAGATTTGTCCTATGAAAACTGTTGGTTGATTGGTGATTGGAATGGTGTAGTGCCTCCACAAATAGATAGGCACTCTGAAAAAAAAATAAAAGATACCCAAGACAAATTACCAAAGGTTTGTTTTGACATGATTTATAATGTGTTTGGTGGATGTTTGGAGACCAAAAGAAATTGGGATTCAAGAGAATATACATTTTACTCAGAGATATAAGTCTTTGTCACGTATGGATATAGTCTGGGTATTGAAAAATTTAGTGACCAAAATGGTTAAAGTGGAGATATTGCCAAATTCTTTTTCAGACTATAATCCTATAAGGATAAGTTATAAAACCAAATCTAATACATTTAGGTGGCAACTAAATGAATCTTTATTACAAAAAGCGGCAATCGTTGATGATTGTTAAAAATAGGCTGGAAGAATTTTTTGAATTAAATTTGAACAAGGGTACAGACTTGAGAATGGTTTGGGATGCAAGCAAAGCATTTATAAGAGACTACTTTATACCTCATAACTCATAATTAAAGAGAAAAAAGCAGAGGAAAATGCAAGGTATTCTGCAGGAAATTTTTTAAAAGAGGAAGAATTAAAAAGTGTGCCAGGGAATGTTAAGGTGCAACAAGAGGTAAAATGTTTGCAACAATAGCTATCAATGTTAACAGTAAGGAATTTAGAGAAAAAACTGAATTATGCTAAACAGAGAAATTTTGAGTTTGCTAATAAACCGGGAAGGTGGTTGGCCTATAGATTGAGAAAAAAGAGAGAGAGAAAAGATCTTAAAATTGCAAGATGGGAATACTATGCTAACAGAAAATGAGGCCATCCAAAATACTCTTTTAAAGTGTTATTCAAACTTGTTCAGAAAAGGATATTTCTTTAAAGAAATTGAATGATTACTTAACAAAACAGAAGCTACCTAAAATTACAGAAGAACAATATCAAGTGATGAATGGCCCAATAACGATTCAAGAAGTGGTGAAAGCAATTTAAAAAATGAAAATGGGGAAGTCACCAGGCCCTGATGGACTATCTGGCCAGTATTATAAATGCTTTGAAGATGAGATTTTAGTACCCTTGCAAAATACAATGAATTCAATTTTATTGGGAGGAAAGATGCCAGAGATTTGGAAAGATGCCAGCATTACACTGACACCTAAAGAGGGGAAAGATTTGACATTATTAAAAAATTATAGACCTATATCATTGCTGAATAATGACTATAAATTATTTACCACAATTTTAGCAGAAAGACTTAAGTATATTCTTAAAGACTTTATTCATGAAAATCAAAGTGGTTTTTTGACCAAAAGACAGCTCTAATTTTCTTGAATGCAGAGAAGGCCTTTGACAATGACAATTTGAACTGGATTTTCCTGTTTGAAGTATTAGAAAAGATTAATTTTGGGGAGAATTTTATAAAATGGGTGAAATTGATCTACACTTCACAGAATGCCAAAATTATTGTTAATGGAAAATTAACTAAACCATGTGAGATTCAAAAAGAAACACATCAAAGATGTCCATTGTCAATGCTCCTTTTCATTTTGGTGTTGAAGGATCTGAACAGAGACATTAGGAAGGAGGAAAGGATTAGAAGTGTAAAAGTTTTAAAAAGAGTCATACAGATTAGGAGCCTTCGCAGATGATTTACTTTTAATCCTGGAAGACTCATTAGAGGTAATTGAAATATTGATGGAGAAGTTGAGAGAATTTGGTACTCTGGCAGGTTTCAAAATAAATGAACAGAAAACAAAAATGTTTAAAAATATGGATATTAAAAACCAGGAAGAATAGATGGAAATAAGAGGTTTTAAGGTGGAAAAAAAGGTAAAATATTTAGGTATCACGCTGACGGGGATGAACTGTTTGCTATTTCAAAATAGTTATGTTAAAACATGGAACGAGATCAAAAAAGGCATGTTAAGATGGGATGGAGTAGTTATCCTTGTTGAGGAGAATATCAGTTATTAAGATGAATGTTTTACCTAGAATGTTATTCCTCTTCCAGACAATACCTGTGTAAACTTCAGATATACCATTTCAACAGTGGCAAAAGGATTTTTCAACATTTATATGGCAAGGGAAAACACCAAGAGTTAAATATAAAATTTTACAAGATGCGAAGGATGGAGGTGGCCTAGGTTTACTGGACTTGAAGGTATATTATGCTGCCACATGTCTAATGTGGATGAAGGAATGGATGCTCCTGAGAAATGAGAGACTCTTGACATTGGAAGGTCATGACCTGAGATTTGGATGGCATGCTTATTTGTAGTATGATAAAGGTCAGTGCCAACTTCAAAAATCATTGTGTTAGGAGAGTCATCTTGAGAATTTGGAATAAATATAAACCAAGGTTATCACAGTAGACACCACTTTGGATTTCAACATAGGAAGCATTTTATAGAAGGGAGATGACTGCCAAACAGGGATGGTTGACTTACAGAGACTTACCAGAATTCTCACAAGGAGATTGTAAATTTGTAAATGCCTCCTGACAAATTAGCAAAAATTAGTAAAGGCATGTCAAACAAATGTTGGAAATGTGAGCAAGATGAAGGAACATTTTATCATCTTAGGTGGACTTGCTCTAAAGCTAAAAAAATTTGGTCACAAATTCATATGATAATACAAAAAATATTGAATATACAATTTAAGCCAGAAGCCTTTTTGTTGGGGTTAATGGATAAACAGTTGGAAAATCAACATTGTATTTTATTTCTATACTAGCAACAAAGCTTGTTGTGGAGAAAAAATACAAGGGGCTCTAGAAAGGGGAGGGCAGGCAAGTAGGCATTCCCTCCTTCTCCATCACTGATCCCGGCTGGATAAAGATCTGGCCGCATCATTTAGGCTTCCCTCCACAGCAGCGCCCTCTGGAGGCACATCAGGGTAGGAAGTGAGTTGTCTTGAATACACTTAGCCTTTTATGTAGTAGGATATAACCATGGTGGCTAGGCTTTTATATGCACAAAAATGGAAAAGTACAGTATTGCCTTCAATCGAGGACTGAATTATGAAAATGATAGAGTTAGCGGAGATGGCTAAACTTACAGCTCTGATCAGAGATAAAACATTGTCTATTTTTATGGTTAACTGGAAACTAGAGATGGGCACGAACAGCAATACGAACTTTAAAAACCCACGAACAGCCCAATGTGCTGTTCGCGAACAAGCTGTTCATGAGGTGGTAAACGAACAGGTGGTCATTGCAAGCCTCATTTGTTGCTGTTCATTGCTGTTCATCAAGCCAGTCTGGTACCTGCAATCAATTCCCTTGGCAACTTAGGCAGGGATTGTCTGAACTCTGTCTGAACTCCTGCTGTTGCCCTGGAAACCCCAATCTAACCCCAATTTAGCTTGATAGGCAGGTCTTCCAAGTGTGGAGTGGAGCTCCAAATTTGTTACAAGAGGAAAAGACCAGGGGAGAGGGGGGCTCCCATCTCTGGCTTTCAGGGAGAGACAGCTGCTGTTAGAAAGACAGGGTGAGTGCATTGGAGCTTGAATTTTCTTTGTGTTTGGTGGGATAGGGATCTACCCCTTCAGGTTCCAGGGCTGCTGCCAGGCTCTGGGGCCAAGCTATTGTTTATTATTGGTACCTTTCCTGCTGCCTGCTCAAGTAAGGTTTCTGGAAGTGGTGTGGTAGGGATCTTGATGGCTGGAGGGGAGCCTGCTGGCCCCCACAAACAATGAATAATGAACATATTTATGAACAGGATCATGTTCATCAATGATCGTTGTTCGTTTTTCGTGGATGGCAATGAACAACAAACACCATGTTCGGGGTTTTTTTTTCTGTTCGTGCCCATGTCTACTGGAAACCCCTTATTGACTTTCTGTGTGAGACAAAGAAAAATGAATTGATGGTTTATGGCTTTGATTTTTAAGAAGATAAATTTGGGGAAAATAAACAGAAGGGGGGCAGTATTGGAAAAGGTAAATTTTGGCGATACCAAAACTAAAAGTATGTTTGCTAAAATATTATAGGTGTTGTAGAGAAAAAATGAAAAGTGAAATATGTATCTTTTTTTGTTACTTCTAATCTTTGCCTTTCTCTCTTTTTTCTGTATTCTTTCTTCTTTCCTTTTTTCTTTTATTTCTTTGCCCTTTTTACTGGGCTTTTAATCTTACTAATAAAATAAAAAAATCTCTTAAAAAAAGATCTTGGGAGTGATGCATTGCAAGAAAAAGCCTGGCTCAGGGCTATTGGGACATGCTCACTCCCAGGTGGCAAGGGGATCCATGCAGAGGTTTGTGTCCATGTAGAATCCCACGGCCTGCCATCCTATTGGGCTGAAGAGGGTGAGGGCAATCATTGGCTGGCAGGTGTGTTGGCTGATGCTTGGATCTGTGCCCTATGCTACGCTGAAGCTCCATAAGCTGTACGCAATAAAGCTGCGGCCTTTTTATTTCCAGCGAGTTGTCACTGAGTCTTCTACATTGCCTTGCCTTCACCACTTGGTACTGAACCTGCAAACACTTATTTATAAAGGTCATGTAACAAAAATCCAAAATCTATTTTTCAAAACTGGTGCCAGATTTTTAAACCATTTTTGTTTTGAATGTGAAACTACATATGTTTTGCAATGACATTATGGTGTTTCCCAAAAGTCACAGACCACACTTTGGACAAATAGTCCCCACATGAAGTATTTGAACTTGCATTCAGAACACATACCCAAATATTCAGTTTTTAAAAAATCTTAATCAGGCTACTTCTCTTCAATGCCAATGCAGATTTTGAATGCAAAATATATTGCAGTGCTAAATTAAAAGCCTGTTACAAGGTCTGCTAGATTTTGGGGGATGTGGCATGAAGGAATCTATAATTACATAAGTAATATTAAACCTGACTCCTAAGGAATCATGAAACTGAACTGCATTCCCCTTCCATTTCCAGTCTCGGACCCTCATTGCTTTCCTGTAAGACTGTTCTGCATTATGATCCTCTAAAATAAGCAACTTGTCACTTGCTTTTATCCCAGCCAAGTTAGACTTGAAGCTTCTTTGTTTTCAAGACTTCCATGGTGGTTAAGTGGCAGATGTTTCCCATCTTTTGACTCTTGGTGAAATAAACAAGAGTTCCAATGCCCTTCACCTTTCAACTGCTACCTTACCTATTTCTAAAGTACACACACACACACAAAGATGCATGTTTACACAGTGCAGCTTTGAAGTACTTTCCAGGTTTATGTCAAAACTTCTTCATGGCCAAAAATAAGCACAAGGGAAGAAAATAGCACTGTCAATACAAAATGTTATCCAAGAAGCAAATTGAAAGTAATTTGATTACTGTGAAGTCTTTCAAAACTTTCATCAACTGACAGAGAAAACTGTAACATGATTTGGAGAGACTTGGTGGTATTGCAGTATCACACTTGTGTGTTTGCTTCTCCAGAACATTCATTTAATATGTAGAAAGAGAATAATGTGAAGGAGGGTCACTGACTGACCAGCAGGCAACATTGCAGCCAGGAGGCGAGGCTGGGGATGAGGGCAGATTGGTTGCCAGAGGAAGAAGTGGGGGATTGCTGGTGGAGGCGGTGCGGGTTACGGTTTCAGCTGTTCTCTGGCAGAGGTCACAATTCTTCATACCTGCAGAAAGAAACATGGCTTCAAAATTATTAAAAAGATGGAAAATAACATCTGATAACCTTAATATTATCTTACCTTTGTCCTAATTAACCACCACAGAGGGGTAAATGTTAAATTTAAGGGGAAAGGATTATATTTCTCACTTTAATTTTTCTTTTCGTTGTAAATGTTAAATATTTACTTGCTTCTCTTTGAAAAAAATAACTTTAATTTAATTACTTTTATTTAGGTAGTTTTTCATAGTTTTGTCCATTCTATTTGTTACACTGTTTCTCTAATTTTGTAATCCAGTTTTGTTTCATTGTTTGCTGTATGTTTATAGTATTCTGTTATATACAACATACAAAACTAGAGAAGTGTGGCAAGCTGTTATAATATTATATTTCATTGTTGGTTGTATAAATACAGCTCTGATTGCATTGTTTTTCATTGTGTAATCTGCCTTGAATTTCATTGTAATCTGTGTAATTGCATAATTTGCCTTGAATCTCAGTGAGAAATGAAGACTATTACTGAAGTAAATAAAGAAAGGGAAAAAAGTAAAAGAAATAATGGATGAACTTAGTTAAAGTTACATTTTTCATGTTATGAATTTTGCATTATTATTATTATCAATCTGTGATCTTATAAAAAACCTAAACATGTTCCATGCTAATCTAGGGATTCCATTCCCCTGCTGGGGGCAGGGGATCCCCCACTCCCACCCTCCACCCCCTGCCTCTATTCATCTGGCCAGTAGGGGAGGAAAGGTGGGGGAAACAGGCCTTCCAGGTGCACTCCTGAGGTGGTGCAACAACATCACCTCCAGAACTGACATCATTGTGCCACCCCGAGAGCATTCTTGTGCTTTTCAGCAGTCAGTTTTTGCCCCAAATGGACCAAATCAGGCCTATTTGGGGCCCAAATATGCCTGCTGAGAAGCATGTGCACACCCATGCTTGCATGATGACATCACTTCCTGAGGTGCAGGGAAACACCAACAAAGTGAGCACTGGGCCCCCCCTCCCACTGGGAGAGTAAGGAGGACCAGGCATCCCTATGCTAACTAATGGACCAGGATTGAAGCCAGAAAAGGTATAGACTTGAGATGTACCATCAAAGGAATTCTGTACTTTTCAGATTTGAATTTCAGAAAGTGAACAAAAACTAATATTCTGGGTAGGGGTGTGCAAAACAAAACAAATGAGTCAGAAATACCCTCCTAGTCCAAAGCCTTGGACCAAAACACACACATGCTCAGCCTAAACCACATTTCAGGGCTGTGGAGATGAAGTAGAGGATCATGTAAGTCACCTTGAGCTCCTTGGAGAAATGGCACAATAGAAACATAGGTGTTTTATGCATGGTCGCTTTACAATGGTTCAGAATCTATTCTGCGTCCCATGTTCTCTTGAGTTCTGCACCTGCAAGGGAGTCATGGAAAGCAGAAGTGGATTTTTAACATCTTTTCCACATTCCCCTCCCTGCGCACATTCTACTAATTTTTTAAGCCACTGCTCAGACACTGCTAGCGCACATTCTGTCCATGAAGAATCAAATACTCCCATTTTGCTTCTCTTACCCCCACTTCCTTTCACCAGGAGCTGATTGATCTGTCCACTGGTAATCACACCCTCCCTCCTCAGCTCCCAAACCCTTTTCCCACCATTTTTTTGTTTAGTGAAAGCACAGTAACGCTACAACATCAATGTAATTAATCATCAGATTGATATGATTAATCAGACCCAACTCTGCCACCCTGCAAAAACGTCAAGTGAGCTTGTGTTAGTGACTACACTCTTCTAGCTTCTATTTTTTTTTTAATGTAGAAGTTGTAGCAACATTGCAGCATTACATTAATGGGGCAAAAAGGTTTCCATGGTGCTACCCAAGTGTTCCATACTTATTGCCTTCTGAATTTCTAACTAATCTGTTTTGTGCTGCCATAGAGCAAACACAGCACTTGCTGTTCTACCAACCCCCCCTTTTATTATTTTATTATTAATCAAAGCAATGCTGTAGTGTTACTTCATTGTGTTTGAATGCTCCCATGGAGTAAACTGTGTATTCCATAAGAAATATCCAGCTTTCCTAATGATTACTCTACATATCTCTCAGTTTTGTCTAATTTATTTCACTTATTTCAGTTAAATAGTAGGGCTCAGGAAAGGTCTCACAAAATGGCCAATGGAGCATTCATCGACTTACATTCACCCCCACAACAGCCCCATCCCATGTCATGTAATAGAGAAAGACCAATTGTGGAGAGCAATTTTTGGGGCGCCAAAATCATTTCCCCCCACTCTTTGGCGCCATTTTCATCAGGGAACAATTGTGAACAAACATTCTTGGAGATGGCTGCTCCTAGAGCTCTTGGAGGAAGAGAGGTGTCTTGGAGAGAGTGTGAGACCCTGGATCTTCTAGAAATATGGGGGGAAGAAAAAGTTCAGGAGGCACTGGTGGTGTCTCACTGCAACATTGATAACTTTGAAAAGATTCCTGAATGGATGGTGGTCAGGGAACACCACAGGATGGCACTTGAATGCCACACAAAAACTAAGGTTTTGCGTCAAGAGTACAAATGGGTGGTGACACACAATTCCCATTTAGGGAATGCTCCAGCATCATGCCCCTTCTATACACAGCTGCACTGCATTCTGAGGGGAGATACCAGTGTGAGGCCACAACATATGCCAGAAGCCTGGTCTTCCAGACAAAGCCCCTGGCCAACTGTCATCCAGAAAACCCATTAGAGGGATTGGGGGAATTGTTCACCCACCCTATGGTCACCATAAATCTACAGGACATCTCTCCCACGACCACCAACACCAACAGTGAAGGTAAATGGTTTGACAAAATAATAAAAAATTAAGAAAGGTTGATGGTTTGAAAGGTAGATTGTTTGTGCTGGCTTTTTTTAAATAACAAGGTGCCTTCACTTGTGTGGGAAGAATGGCCTGGAGGAAATGGCTTCCTTGACAGGTGGCCTCTATGACATTATACCGAGCTAAGGTCCCTCCCTTTCCCACACCCTGCCCTCCTCAAACTCCATTTGATAAATCTTCAGGAATTTCCGAACCCAGAACTGGCATCTCTACATGAGCTCGGTCATACGCCTATTTGCATAGATACAAAGAAGGTTAGCCTGAAGGGGCATCTTTCCTATTTCCAAATGCGGTCACTTACTGTAGGCCCTAGAAGCCAGCTACTTTACAGCATAGATATCCACAGGACTTCTTTAAAGCTTTCTTAATTCCACGTCTACATATTTTGAAACATAACAATTGATGCGCAAAATGGGAGATCTTTTGGTTATTAGAATGTACATACTCTCTGTACATATTGAACCCCCTTCTTCTAGCATTTTCAATATGCAATTCAGGGGAGATCCAGTATTCAAGTAACTGCAGGACTGGTCAGTTTGGGTGTTTGCTTCTGCATGCAACTTAAGGAGTGGTAGAATAGGAAGCATGCAAACAGCTGCAGTCCCCCAGTTTCAATACGCATAGAGGGAATATGAAGTATTGTAGGAACAGTCTCCCCATTGCTAACTTTGCCCCTAATCTGTTCCCTAGCCAGTTCTCCAGCAGGATCAGGATCATCAACCAGTGAAGTTCACCTCACAGCAGGAGAGAATGAAGTGGAAGGTAAATGTCCATTTGTTTATTGTAAACAACTTCCTTCTCTATAGCATCATGAGCACCTCCACATTCCTCTTGTGCTGTGAGAGGAGAGAAGAAAAACAATCCTGCCAATGCTTACAAGATAGGGTTGTCCTTCTGTGACTGTGCATTAACGCCTTCAAATGCCTTTCTGAATGCACACTGTCTGTGTTCATATGCATTCATAGGGTGTGCACAAGGAGAAGAAAGCACCAACTGCTGGCACATCACGGCTGTCTTAATTGATTAATGGACAGCCTAACCTTGTTGTTCTTCAGCATCTATGCATGCATAGTTAAATTGGGTAATGACATAACTGCTTCTGAAAAATAATAACTTCTAGAAATTATCTCGAACCCACAGGTTCGAGATAATGTCCTGGGTGACAAGCCAAATAAGAGACCCCCATTTCCCAGACAAACCTTTAATATTTACATTTCTTGATATTTTTTGGGAGACTTGGATGAAACACAATGTACTGAGGAGCATATTGAAAATCAGGAAACCACTGGCACACAAGAAGGTAAGAAAATGAACAGAAATAGCCGTGGTATTACTAGCTTCTCCCATATAAGTTCTAACATTACTGTTCTTTTGCAGTGATCATGGCAACTCCACAAAGATCAGCAAATTCTCTTTCAGTCACACAGTTGTCTCCTGAAATGTATATGGAGAATGCTAGAAGCAGGACATGGCATGATGCATTGCTCAGAACTGTGGCTGAGAAGATGCTAGCGCTGTGTGAGAAGGAGGATAAAGAAAGCGGATTGCATTACAGGGGGTCATTTGAGGCTGAGCAGCATTGGTGCATGATGGTCTTCCAGGAAGACAGGAAGTGACATGAGGAGTTACTGAAAGAGGCTCAGAAGGACAGGAAAATATTTGTGGAGTCACAGACTCAAAATATGGACGTGCTGAACAAAGCAGTAGGAGCATTGACCAGCCTGATGGAACAGCTTCTTCAGGAGCACAGGGAAGCATGCAATCAGTCAGGGAATACTTCACTATCCTCTGCAGTCAGGGAACCACCGCCACTATGGGAGCCACCACAGAAGTGTTCCTGCAATTCTTGTAGAAGAGAGAGATATGACCCCTCTGTTTAAGGGATTTTTTTTTCTGTGATTGAGGTCTGCTTAGCATTCAGAACATTCACTGCAATTCTGCTCAATAATACCTGTAAATAGTTGGCAATTACTTGATGCCAGTTAATGTTTTGAAGTACTAAGCAAAAAGTTTCCTGTTTTGAATTTGCTTTTATATATGCTCATAAAAGATAACTGTTCAAGTTTGCAGTGTAGCCCATATAGTAATGATCTCCACACTCATAAATTCTTAGCGGAAACATGCTATCTATTAATATTTACATATTAATTCATTGAAAAACAAACTATTTACAGAACTTCAAATCCAAAACTGGTCATTCTTTTTTTTTTATTAACTTTTTCAAAAATAGTAACAATATCACAAAATACAACTAACTAAAACAAACCTTTTAACAGTTCGTAAAGTACAATATTGCCAATAAATTTCCACAACTAATTGAATAATACAAACATGGATCATTATAAATTTCCAATTTCACAGCAGATATGTACATTAGCAGCTATTCAATTACTAGATATTTTAAACAAAAATATGAATTCAAATCTCTGGATTAATGATCATGTAGCAAGGTAGCTTTGTAAGTAAGAGATCATTTTTTGTGAGAAAATCTAAAAAAGGGTGCAATTTTTCATAAAAGTAAGTTGAGCTGTTTCAAAACTGACCATTCTTCAATGGTGCTCTTGCTCAGACAGCAGGGAATCCAAGTCCTTACTTAAGCACTGGTTCTCCAATTCCAGCTTAATGACCTTCTTTTTCAGTGTTTTGCACAGAGACTCCAAACCATTGATCCTTGCATTGGTCATCCTCACTGTGGAGAAGACAAAAGGTTACTTTCTTTCACAGCATGTACTCCACAGTAATGTAAGCCATCTGCTTATGTAACTTACAGCTGCTGAGACATCTGCCCAGAGTGCTCTGAACTGTGGCTGCAAGGTCTTCCACACTTCCAGTGATGGACAAGGTAGGGGCAGTGTTTTTGGAACATTGCTGGGTATGCACAGGCTCTGATTCAGATGACGTTCCAGGAAAATGTAAGACATGCCTATGTAGATTAGGAGAATGACAGCGGGTTTTACAGGGCTCTATAATCAAATACTGTTGTTTGTGATACCTGGCTGCTCTTCTGTCATCTCAAAGTTGTAATCAGGGGGCTATTCCTGAAACTGTTCCTCATGTTCAGATGTTGCCTTCTCCACTGAAGCTAGCTGTGCTGGAGCAGGTGGCTCATCCATGGCTTCCTTCACTTCCTCCTGGTCTCCAGAGTTGCTTTCCTCAGTCTCACTCTGATAGGAGGTTGCTGCACATCAGAACAACATAGAAATGGTTTGTTATTGCACCATAGAAGCTGGAATCCTCAAAATACAAGGAAGGTTTCACGGTTCTTTCAAATGCCAAGAGCCACCAATGAACTACAGACATGCCTCTCTAAAGGCACATGATTTCTTGCTATGTCCAGGGGTGGGGGCATTGAACAGGAATGGAGGGCATAACACTGGCCTTTTGTATGGGTGTGTGTGTCAATGCCCAGCTCACCCTGCCTGTCTCAAGGCTCCTGCTGGCATACTGGCACTCAGTGTCTTGATGGTCAACCTCATGATTGAGTCGTGAGGGACAGCCATATGCGTCTTACCATGCATGGTTGTCCTAGAAAGCATATCACTTTTGATAATTTTTTAAAGGTGGTTGAACAGTGGCAGGGTACCAAATTGTGATTGCAAAGGTTTTTTAAAAACTTCCCTACAGAACACATTGCTGAACACCAAAATGATTTTTGTGATGGTGGTCCTCCCACCTCAGATGTCTGGCAGCCTCCCACAACTGAACCATGGAATGATGGTGTGGAATCTACCCACTGTGGCAAGGGATGCCCTACCAGGCCTCCAGGGAGTCCATGAAGTCACACTTCACCCTCTTGAATTTTGTGTGACATTGGTCTGTTTTCGGGGTGAAGCAGGGTTTAGAGAGCTCCCTGGCAATCACCCCATAGGTCTCCCTATTCCTCTGGTGGGAGCTTGTCATTAGCTGCTTGGCAAACCCACAACAGAGGGCAATTCTGAGCAGCAGGGACACCTCATATTGCCAGAAGGAGCGCCTGCTTCTCCTTGGATGCATTTTAAAAAAGGTGCCCAAACAAAGCAATGCTGCAGTGTTGCCTCTTCATTTCAAAGGTAAAAATACCTTGGAGGTATTTTTAATCTTTATTGATGACACCTGGTCCTGGGCTCCTGTTGGTTCCCTGTGATGTTCAGAATCCTTATTCAGTTCAGCAGTTCAGAATCCTTATTCCCGCTCCATCATTAACTAGATACTCTGAAAATAAACAAAAGCTGTTTACTGTAGCCACCCCTCCCTCCACACTAGTTGTTACTTCTAATTGGGGAACCCTGGTTGTCCACCCAGGAAAATTCCTGCTGATGAGGAACATTTGCAGGATTTCCACCTTTTGCTGCAGTATCTGGTCTGTATTTAGCAAAGTGTTGGGACAAAGATAACATGCAAAAGTAATGTCCAAAGTTTGCAATATGCACCTAATCCTAGTTTTAAAAAGTTAATTTTACTAGAAAAAAGACATTCAACATTAGGATGTAAATGGATTGTTGATCATTGCTGCATTGTCAATACAGCAGTTTATAGGAAATGCACAATTCAGCAGTTGACAAACGTTGCAGTGTTAGTCTTCTTTTTTTCCCTACCACCTTTTTTCAACTGGCATTGTATTTGCTGATCAATTTCCCCCCTGGGAAGACATTAATTCCAATGAATCTGTGGACTACCTCAGATCCACTTACTTCCCTGATAAATGACCCTTCTTTAAATGCTCCCAGATGAAGATAGAAATGGTCTCCATTTGCAAATGTAACCCCTATGAAGTGATTGGTTTAGCCCAGTAGGGCAGAGTCAGTAGCTACAGCCAGGCAGCTGAGGAACAAGATAGTTGCTGGGGAGCTGAATAATAATATGTCCTTATCACCTTGAATAAGGTAATCAGAAATGTTGTATGTGAATGATAAGACTAAAAGTGGCGTTTGTCTATTGTGTTTGGTTGGTGTTACCGGGATTGTATTATTTTTGCAGGGCTGTAATTCCCCAAGAAGAGGACAGAAGCCCGGGCTCCAGTTACTTCAAATTGGAAGAATTGTGAAAAAGGATTCTACCACTTGGTGGAATCAGATAAGTTGAACTGTTTACCTTTTCAAAGACATTATTGGTTTAATGTTTCTGTATGGTTGTATGTATGAGTTTAGTTAAAGAAAAAATAGTTGTATTGTATTGTTTAAAAGTTTTTTTAATTTCTTAACTTAAAATTGCATGAAAGTTTGCTTTCTAAGCCCCATAGAACCCATACAAGGAGAAGTTACACAAACCCAAACTTTTCGTTAACAAGTAGCCTTTCCCCCCTACATATGGAAGTTCAATTCCATGTATCTGGAGAGAACTTCCTGCACCTCCTTTCCCTCCTCCAAGTGCAACCTATCCCAAACAGGCAACTCAAAAGCTTCCTCAGGTACACACAGCAGCTCTGGAGGGGGACCTTCCTCTAGAACTGTGTGTCCTTTTGTTTCACAAATATTGTGCAAGATGACACATGCAGTGATGATGATGCTGGTCATTCTCCTCAAATACAAACAGTCTTGTGGAGATACATCTCCCACGGCTTTTCAGCCGGCCAAAAGCACACTCCACCACATTGCGCGCCCTGGAGATAGCCTAATCAAAGTGCCATTCACGTTGGTTTGTTGGTCTGGTGTACGGCTTCATGAGCCACTTTCTCATGGGATAAGCAGCATCAGAAATGATAAGTGGTGGCACATGTACTCCCTCAAGAGTCAAGGTGGGGTTTCCTGGAACAAACACACCTGCATCCATTGCCATGCATATAGCTGAATTGGCAAAGACAAAGGCATCATGGTTCCTTCCACTCCACCCCACCTCAACATCAATGAAATGACCTGTGTGATCAACAGTCCCCTGGAGGAGGATGGAATTGTATTTCTTTCTGTTGCTGTATTGATTGTGTCTGCCCTTGGGTTGACGGATGGTGATATGGGTGCCATCCTCTGCTCCAATACAGTGCAGGAAGCCTAGCTTTTGGAAGCCATCCATGATCTGTAATGGAAATAAATGACAGAAAGGCAGACTGTGATTCCCTCATTCTATCAATAACACTACAGCTATCTCACTGAATAATGCAGTTCATCCATTCTTTAATTTGGTTTCACACCAGCACTGCAACATTACTGTTATACATAAGAAATCAAAAGAAAAACAGGGCACGTGATGGCTGTCAGATGCTGCCGCCATGGCACGTGTGTATGCAAGCTACTGAAAAATTTCACGCTGGGGAGGGAATTTGTCTGGTGTAAAGGCAGGTATGACAGAGGTTGGGAAAGAGGCTTACCTTCACCACTTCTGTTCCAAGACACACAGTCTTCCACAGAAATTCAATTTCCATGGCAAAGCAGACCTCAAGCACTATATCTACCACAGTAGCTACTCCAACTCTGAACTGGTTGTGGCACTTCCTGTAACAGCTGCAGTTAGCCAAATACCACAATTCTATCACCACTCATTTTTGACAGGTATTGATTGATGCATCATGGTAGACTGCCTTGTCAAATGCCTATGAAGGAATGCCACCAGTTCCTAAAAATTTCAAACCACTGCTGGTCATCCCAGATGGCAATCACAAAGTTGTCTCACCAGTCAGTGCTTCTTTGGTAGACTCAGTAACGGTGAGGAACAGGGATTCCTGCAAGAGCAAACCATCACATTCTAGCTCTGCGAGATTTCCTCTTCATTCCATAAGGAAATGGCTTGATGGTCATTATTTACAATGAAGACCTAATGAGATGGTTTCTGTGGGAGACCTTAGTTAAGAAGGTGTGGTAGGCATCTATAGACCGCCTAATACATATCAGGATGACCTGAGTTAAAGCCAGCAGAAGTGCTCTAGGAACTGTCATGATTCCACTAGGCAGGAAGAAGGCAACAGTGGGCAGTCAGAAAACAAATCCCGAGTGATTCTGAAGAAAGGCAAAGGAAACAGTGCACCACTGCAATGCCAATATATAGCACGAATGACAATTCCCACTAAAATTCCGCTGCCAATCTTCGACAAAGGAATTATGGCAGGCGCAGGACTGCCCAATTAACAGCTGACTGCACTTGGAAGGGGAGTGGAATGACGAGCAGCAGATGTAATAATGCTGCAACATTACAACGCATGCGTGAAAATTTTAAAAAAGACGTACATTGCAATTTCCCTTGAAAACTCGAAACTACACCAACACTTTCTCTTGCATCTAACAAGACACCAAATCAAAGCTTCTTCTGACAGTGCAGAACTCAGACGAGCCATGCCAATTCCATGTTGATCAAGGAGAATGCTCAGAATGATCGGTTTAAAGTGACCATGCATAAAACGCGATAGACTAGCGTACCTTTAAAAAGACAATCCAGAAACAGCAGCTGATGTAAAATGTAATGGCCTGCTTGTTATCAGGGCTGGCCAGTGGGACCATGTCACTTCTATTATGAGGTCCCTTCACTGGCTACCAATTAGTTTCTGGGTCCTATGCAAGGTGTCAGTGATCATCTTTAAAACCCTTCATGACCTTGGGCCCATATACATGAACGTCCACCTCCCCCACCATTTTCCCATGTGGCAGCTCCATTGTTCCCAGAAAAGTCTATTGTCAGTACCCCCCCTTGTCTAAAGCACATTTGGTAACAGTCCAGCCAAGGATTTTTTTCGTGACTGTCCTATGCCCCTGGAATAGCCTCCTGGATACGGTTGCCAACCCCCAGGTATCACCTGGGATCTCCCAGAATTACAACTGATCTTCTGACTAAAGAGATCAGTTCCTTTAGAGAAAATGGCTGCTTTGGAGAGTTAACTTTATGGTATTATATCTCATGGGCATTCCTCCCCCCTTCCAAACCCTGCCTTTCCCCAGCTCCCATCATAAATCTCCAGGAATTTCCCAACTCAGAGTTGGTGATCTACTCCCAGAATAGACTGAGGGGCTCCTGCCCTCCTGGCTTTCCAGTGAGGTTGCAAAACAGAGCTATTCCAGAGAGATTTTGTGGCAGCCTGAACCTGGGAAAAGGGAGGATACCCTGCTGGTGGGATGTGAGCATAAGGTGTCTTTAATTTTTTTAATGGCTTTCATATTTGTGTTTGTTTATAGTTTTTGTATTGTTATTAATGCCTTGAGTCCTGAGTAGACATGGGCACGAACTGAAAAAAAATAATGAACCAGTGGTTCGTGGTTCAGTGCCGACGACAAATCCAAACCAGCAAACTGCAATGAACTTTTCCCGTTGCCGAACTGGTTTGAGGTTTGTGGTTCGTGGGCATCAGAATGGCCACCATTGGAATTAGAGAGCCCATATTCCCGGGGAGTGTTTAACAAGCTCTCCTCCAGCCATTACCCAAGTTTGGTCAAGATTGCAATATGGATCCAAGCTCCAATTAAACTCTCTCTGTCTCTCTCCCCAAAGGCTAGCAAGTAGAAAGCAACAGCTCTGTCATACTCCACTACTTGCTGAAAGTGAAACCCAACCTGGGAGCCCATTGCTTTTTATAAGCTGAGGTCCCACTGAGCAACACAGGAGGTCTGTGGTTGGCCATCAGAGCTGCCTATCAGGGTTTGCAGGGATGAGATTGGAGTGCTCATGGCTACAGAACACCCCTCCCCCTCCCTCCCCCGGGTGTCTTCTCCCAGGTTGTAACCACTTTGCAGCTTCATGGTTGGAAGGAAGACCTGCCAATCAAGGTAAGCTGGGCTTCCATTCAGGTTTCCAGGGCAACAGAAGGAGTGCAGACAAAGTTCAGGCATTTCCCCAGCTCCGTTTCCAAGGGAATTGATTGATGGTGCCTGACTGTCTGGCTTCACGAACCACAGAAGAACGCACCGAACTGGGCCTCTAACGAACGCTGGTTCGTTGGCCATGGACTCTCACGAACCGCTGGATCATGAACGGAAGATAGGGCGGTTCGTGAGTTTTTTTGGTTCATAATGCGGTTCGTGTCCATGTCTAGTCCTGAGATACTCAAAAGAAAGGCAAGTATATAGATATTTTAAATACATAAATAAAACCTTCAGACCTTTCCTTTTTCCAGTTATAATATACACTTATTTCTCTGTAGCAAGCATTTCTCCACAAGATGTTTTGCCCATCAGTCTCCTAGTTCTGAGATGCTGCACCAATAAATAGTTAGCTACAAATTCCACATACCCTCCAGTAATGTGCTGAGACAACAACAGAAAAGTCAGTTGTAAAATAAACATCCATTATGATTTTTTTATTGCTCTCAACTACTGTAAACCATGGAGGAACAGAGCTGCAAAACCAGCCATTAAACTGTCTGCTCTTTCCTGTTTAATCAAGGCCTTGCCTGGGATTTTGCAGCCTCAGTCACTGTAGCTTAACATCCAGGAAGGAAGACGTTTCTAAGGTAACCACCAATGGGGGCTTCAATGAAGGTGGCTCTCTGAAAGTGCTGAACTGCTGAGAATGACAAGAAGCAGTTCATGGGATAATATACAAAAAGGCCCCAAAAATTATTGCTTGTGGGCAGCTTCTATAATGGAGCTATTCAAGCAAAAAAAACCCTTTTTAAATAGGTAGGTTGTTTCCACATTGCCAAATTATTTTTGTCCTACCCTTTCAAGCCATAGTTTACCTCAGCACAGTGGGGCATAACTAATACATAGTTTAGGGTGCCTCAGCCTCCAACCTTGCATCCTGCTGCACTCTGGCTATAGAGCATACAGTGTAAACTCCTCATATGCCTGCCCATAGGAAATCTGTTGCGAGTGCAATACTTTGTAGGAGGCCAAGAATTTGTATGAACGTTAGTAGAGTCTGCAGCCAAAGTGCAACTCAACATTCCAAAACAAACATCAAATGACTTTGTCACTGGAGCACTTTACTTAGCTGCTGATGGCCAGCAAAGCTTAGGTCATAATGATTCAGTGTGTGTGTGAGAGAGATGTCAAATGCATTCCTAGAGTGCATCTAGTCCCTGTTGCACACACAGTCTCCTGCACATGAGCTTAAAATGTGGAGACAATCCAAATGGCACCTCCATTTATTCAGCTTTTGAATATCTTATGTTTTAGAGTCAGTGTGGTACAATAGTTAGAGCATCAAACTAGAATCTGAGAGATTTTAGTTCAAATGCCTGTGTTGCCATGAAACCTGCTGTATTATCTTGAGCCAATCAGCCACACCTCCCTCACAGAGTTGTTGCAAGGATAAAATGAAGAAGTACCATGTACACTAAGGTCTCCCTTCCAAGAGGCAGTCTTCCCTGGCTCTATCTTGCCTAAATTTACCTTGGCAGCCATTTTAGGAGCTAGCAATGCTTGGCTTTAGAGAAGGTGAGATCATGGCTCTCCTTAGTCGGGTTATGCTACTGAGTGGCCAAAAATGTGGGCAGGAGACTGATTCAGTGATGGGGCATTTACATGCCTGCCCATTGTGGCAAGGGATCACAATGCTGGGCACCCACCTTAATGTATCAATATAATTTTGTTAGCAAATGCAAGTTTTCCTGAGTGCAAAATCTAATTACTATCAATCCACCAGGTGGGCCTGATTCCCTTTTATTGACCACGCTGAATGTCTCCTACACGCTTAAATTCCAGCCACACACAGGTTAGTTGTTCTCTACTTTACCCAAGCTTGTACCTTGAGAAAACCTTCCCCATTTTGTTTGTGTGACCGATATATTACTGCCTCCCAACAAGGTTTCCACTGCCATCAAAGGCTTCTGCTTCATCATATCTCTTCTGCTTAACTGGTACTACGGGAAGGCTTTGTTATAGATGGCAGTTTGACAGAATGGTCAGCATGAGAGGGAGGTTATGAGGGGGGGAAAGATCAGGTTTTTTTTCTTAAACAAAAGTAAAATTTATTTATAGGTACATAAGTGTAAATATTGCAGAGTTTTGATAAGCTTACTGGTTTCTGAATAGTTCTTAATCATGGTGATTTCTCAAATAATTCTCTCTTCTTTAAAGGTATATTCACAAGCTCAGTCACACAATCTGATTTTCCACACAGGTCTTTACTAGCAGAATAATAAACTCTCTTCTCATCCACGCAGATTACTGACAACCATGCCAGGGCCTTGCCCCTTTAGGCAGGTGGCAGCCATTTGCCCCACTGAAGGGATGGAGGCAGAGTGCTCCTCTCATCCAGGGTTTAGCCTTAGGGGTGGAGTCTCGCAGCATTTGCTGGCTCCTCCGCCCCTTTGGCCTCAGTCTTGCCTCGTGCTCGGTGGAGGCAATACATCTTCGTTTGCTCCCCAGCACGAGGCCCGTGAGGACAGGACTGCAGCAGGGTGGCTGGGTTTGGCGGCGCGGTCTGCGGGCGTTTTGCCGCGGCCGCACTTTTTTCTATTTGGTGGGGTCCTTGAGTGAAGCGGGAGGGGAGGGCATTGTGGCTCCAGCCCCCCCATTCCCTCCGGTTTTGCGGCGTGTGTCCGCACCACTCCCTATCGGAGCCTGGCCGCTTTGTGCCCCACCACTTGTGCTCGCAGCGCTCAGCTCCATTGGTGCCATTCTGGCTGCAGCAGCGACGCTGCTTGGGCGGTCTCGGCTTTGGGCCAGCCGCTGCGGCTTCCCCAGGCTGGGCGGGCTCGGGCATTTTTGGGGGGCAGCGCTCATCAGCTCAGCTCCCTGTCAGGGGTCGGCCGCCTTCTTACCACCGCCACTTCCCTCCCCGGGGCAAGTGGGAGGTGGGAGTGTGAGGCGGACGGTTTCTTCGGCCCTCCTGTTTTGGCCGCGGCTGTGTCGCTTTGGGCAGGCGACCTCGCGCGCCTACCGGCCCCCACTGCCTTTTTGCCAGCGTTCGGGCGCGTGGCCCACCTTGGCGTGCAGCCGAAGTTGCAGTTGCTTCCCATTTGGGAGGTTCTTTCTTCTTGGCAGCCATTTTAGTGCCGCCCCGCTTTACAGTCGTGGTGGCCATTTTGAGGCTATTTAGGCAACGTTACTAGCTCACAGGGCTGGGCTGTTCTACCAGACCTCTTACCGTATTCTGTGTATCTGTTAGGCTGTATTTGGTAGGGACTTGCAGCCATTTGAGTTTTCCCTTGCCTGTTGGCAGGGGACTCAGCGGCTTAAGCACTTCTCCATTGGTGGTTAAAGTAAGTGCTGTTCATAGCCCTTGCTGTGTTGCACGTTTGAGTCCTCTTCCTGCACAAGCACATCAGTGTAGGCTTTATTCAGGATGGGTCCCAAGAAGGGTGTGGGCACTTCCAAGGGAAAGCAGCCCGCTAGGTGCCCTCCCAAGTGTCCTGCCATTACCTTGTCCTCTGACGAGGATGAAGAGGGTTCCCTTAGACGGGATATTTTGGCCAGGATTTCTGCTCTGGAGCAGGCTAGGTCATCTGCCATTCCGGCCTCTAGCCATGAAGGCAGAAGACTGGTGCGTGCGGCCTCCAAGGCAGCATCTCTTAATGATATCCTTTCTCATTTGTCTGCTTTGGAGGGTACACCTTCTGGGGGTGCACCGGCTCCGTCATCGTCGGCTGGCGGTCCTATCATCGAAGAGGAGGCAATGGAACCTGCAGCTGCTGAGACAGAAGTGAATTGGGGCTTTGACTCCGGGCAAGTGGCTCTGGTGGTACAGCCTCCGGATGGCGAGGGTAAGTGTTCTTGGCCCCAGCAGTCGGGCATCTGGCCATGGGGCCAACCGAATCAAGTGGCACAACACACTGCTCATACATACCCTAGTACCCCTGTATGTCCGCCGGACCTGGGTGTTTTCCTGATTGGGGCCATTGGAGTCAGTTGGCTGTCCCAGGTCAGCTGCCCGGAGCTGCCGGTTGGGCTGCTCCCTCAGCCCAGGTTCAGGGCATGGGCCTGGTTCTACCATGGGGGTCTTATTATGGAGTTCCCTGGTCTAATTATGGAGCTGTGCCTTATAGGGCTCTTCCAGTAGGTGACACGGCTATGCCATTAGGTGATCACCTTACCCAGCCACGAGGGAGAAGATTTTGCGCGGGGATTATGTCAATATCTTTACCCTTCTCTTCAGGGAACTGGAGAAGAAGGATAAAGAGGAATTGGAAGACAGAGACAAGGAGCGCCTTAAGCGCCATAAGATTGACAGAACCTGGGCCAATTGGCTGCCAGGTTTTCTCATATATTCAGGGGTCATAGCGAGGGCTCAGCCCTGGAGGGCTGTCCCGCTCTTCCAATACATGGACATTATTTATAGGGCCCATACGGAATTTGCTGGAGCAGCCTGGATGCAATATGATGAAGAATTTTGCATGCGGGCTGCACTTAATCCTTCTTTACCCTGGGATCAGGTACATCAGCATTTATGGTTGCAGCTGATGACCCCGGCAAAATCCTCAGTCAGTGATAGATCGGATAGCGGTCACATCATACAGCATTCGTCCCCAGCTTCTTGGGTGTCTCCGCAGGGTAATTACGGCTCCCGCGCCTCTGCGGGGCAGTCGGTTCAGCCCCGACTGCTTTGTTTTGAGTTCACCTCAAAAGGGGTGTGCAGCCGTAAAAACTGCCGCTTTGGCCACGAGTGCCCAACCTGCAGAGGTCCACACACCCTCAATGCCTGCAAAAGACAGCGGCCTTTTGGGAAAAAAGGGGGTGGCCCCCCTGGGCAACAGGGGCCTGGTAAAGGGCCCCAGCCCAATAAAAGTGAGGGTCCTTGAGGCCATGCTGGCCGATTACCCTAACAGGGATGATGCTCAGTTTTTGTTGCAAGGTTTTTTGTTTGGTTTTAGGATACCTTTCCAGGGTCCCAGGAAGGCCTTCATGTCACCGAATTTGTGTTCGGTGGTTGGCATGGAGGAGGTTGTAAGGGCAAAAATTCAGAAGGAATGCATGGAGGGCAGGGTTTTAGGCCCTTTCCCCTTCCCTCCTGTTCCTTGTTTGCGGGTCTCGCCCCTTGGGGTGGTACCTAAGAAGGCAGCTGGTGAATTCCGCTTGATTCACCATCTATCTTATCCCAGGGGTGATTCAGTCAATGACGCAATACCCGAGCATTTGTGCTCGGTGTGTTATACATCATTTGACCAAGTGGTCAAAGTAATTAGGCGCTGTGGGCGGGGCGCGGAGATGGCAAAATGCGACATTAAGTCGGCCTTTTGCCTTCTCCCCGTGCACCTGGAGGACTTTGAACTCCTGGGGTTTGCCTTTGAAGGCAAATATTACATGGACAGAGCACTCCCAATGGGTTGCTCTGTTTCTTGTGCAGTGTTTGAACGCTTCAGTACATTCTTGGAGTGGGCCCTACGTCAGAGGCAGTGCTGCCGTGACTCTGCCCACTATTTGGACGATTTTATCCTGGTTTGGCCCCCGGGTTCGGGCCTGTGCGCACGGCTCCTGAGTGATTTTATAGCTCTAGCGGAAGAGTTGGGCATCCCCTTAGCGCATGAGAAGACGGAAGGTCCCGCGACGGTTCTGACCTTCCTTGGTATAGAGTTGGACACAGTGCATCAAACTTCCAGGTTGCCCCTCGCAAAGCTCCAAGAGTTGAGGGTGCGATTACGGACCCTCTTAGGTAAGAGAAAGGTTTCCCTATTGGAGCTCCAGCAGGTCGTAGGCCACTTGAACTTTGCGTGCAAAGTGGTGGCCCCCAGTAGAGCCTTTTTGAGGCGCCTCTGCCAGGCGATGGGGACTCTCAGGCTTCCACATCATAGAATACGGATTTCCCTGGGGATGAGGCAGGACCTGGAAGTCTGGAGCCAGTTCTTGAGCTACTTCAATGGTGTTTCTTTTTGGAGGCAGGAGTTGTTGTTGGAAGGCAACCTTCAGGTTTCCTCCGATGCAGCTGGCTCTATAGGTTTGGGGATTTATTTTAGGGGGCACTCGTGTGTTGCGCTATGGCCTGCTGACTGGGTGGAAGCTGGCCTGTGTAGAGACCTAACATTTCTTGAATTCTTCCCAATCTTAGGGGCTGTTTACCTATGGGGAGAGGAAATGGCCAACCACTCAGTGCACTTCTGGTGCGATAATTTGGCAGTGGTGCAGGTCATGAATTCCCTCTCTTCTAGATCTCCCAGGGTAATGAAGCTGGTCCGAGCTTTTACTTTAAGGTGCTTGCACCTTAATATTTTGTTTTTAGCCAGGCATGTACCTGGGGTTAATAATGAGGTGGCAGACGCCTTGTCTTGTCTGCAGATGGACCGGTTTCAACAGCTTGCCCCAGAGGCAGATTTGCTCCCCACCCAGGTTCCTCTGGAGCTATGGAGGATTGGGAATCCGAGGCCTTCAGAGTTATCCAGTCAGCTCTGGCCCCTAGTACCAGGAGAGCCTACGACAGGGAGGTAAGGCATTTTGCGGGGTTCAGGCAGGAGGTACGTCTCCCTCAGAGTTGGCCTATCCCAGTGGAGCACGTAGCTCGTTTTTGTGTCGCTCAGAAAGGTAAGGGGCACAATGTTAAACATATTTGAATCCAGTTGGCAGCTTTAGGTTTTGCCTCAAAGGCCCGCAGCCTTATTGACCCCACTGGGGACTTCTGCATACAAAAGATGTTGGAGGGTTGGTCCAGGGAGTCTGCGGTTATAAGGGACATCAGGCAGCCTATTTCCCCCAGTATCCTGCGGGGCTTGAAGGCCATGTGGCCATTGGTCTGCAGTTCACCTTTTGAGGAGCTGTTATTCCATGCAGCTTCCTTGATTGCATTTTTCGGAGCTCTGAGGGTCAGTGAGCTTGTCCCCCAGTCCCTTAAGGATGAAACTGGTCGTGCCATTTCGGCGGCTGATGTTGCGATTCAGGGGGATCATGTGGTTCTTCGCATTAGGCATTCTAAGTCTGACCAGCATCAAAAAGGGGTAGAGTTGATGATTGGCCAATGTGCAATTAGTGATTTGTGCCCAGTAAAGGCTTTGAGAAAATATCTGAGGGTTCGTGGCACGGCACCGGGGGCACTGTTTTGCCACGACAATGGTTCCCCGCTGACAAAGTACCAGTTTTGGTCTGTCACGGGTAGGGCCCTCTTAAAGTTGGGGCTAGAAAGGGTCAAATTTGGGACCCACTCTTTTCACATAGGCGCGGCTTCTACAGCCGCAGCGATGGGGTACTCGGGAGCCGAGATTCAGAGGGTGGGGCGATGGTATTCCGCCGCTTATAAGTCTTATGTGAGGCCTCTGACCGGAGGCCAATCGTGCTGACATTGTTTTTCTTTCAGGTGCTGTGGCACAGCGGGAGAGGATACGCATCCTCATATGTGGCCATAGCATGGTCTTTTGGGCTGCGCACCAAGCGAAGAGGACGCAGATGGGGTCCCAGCTTGGACTCAGCCGGTGGGCCACGGTCAAGTGGCAGGGCAGAAGAGGCCAACGCTGGGCTGGTTTGCTGCCATTGTTGTTTGAGGGGAGGAGTCCCCT
Source organism: Eublepharis macularius (assembly GCF_028583425.1). Lineage (NCBI taxonomy): Eukaryota > Metazoa > Chordata > Lepidosauria > Squamata > Eublepharidae > Eublepharis > Eublepharis macularius. Next base: position 82,797,665 of record NC_072794.1, on the reverse strand, counting down.
CCCCCACACATCCTAGTTGTCCATTTGGGTGGCAACAATTTGGGTCTTATGAAGGGTGTGGCCCTTTCGTGGCAGGCACAGGATGACTTTCTAGAGATTCAGAAGAGATGTCCCAGTATCCTGATCTTTTGGTCGGTGATGCTTCCGTGCAGGGTGTGGCAGGAAGCACTGGACCACAGTGCTATCGAGAGGGCTAGGCGGATGGCCAATAGAGCCCCTTTTTAAAACAATGACAGGTGGTCTGGGTATCTATTTACCTCATCTGCAGATTCGGGCCGAGTCTGCAGACCTCTACAGAGGGGATGGTGTACACCTTTCTAGCAAAGGTAACAATATTTTCCTGAACGACCTGCGGCAAGGGCTGCGTTTGGCCTTACGCAATTTGTGGGGTGCAGAGGCCTAAGCAGAGGCTTGGCCTCTGCGGTGGCAGGATGTTAGTTAGGGAACAATCTGTAGCGGGCCGGTGAGCACACTTGGCACTTCCCCATTGGTGGGGAATTGGGGTCTGCCAGATGTGGCTGGCTGCCGTACGGCCCAGTTGCATGGTTAGACGCCCTGGGTGGGGAGCCTCTGTACAAGCCAGTCTCCCCCCGCAGCCATATGGCCGGGTGGGGGAGCTTTACAGGGGTGAATCACTTCGCCTGGCCAGGCTGGGTCCCAGCCACTTGATGATGGCTCGCACCCGGGGCAGTGGGTGTCTCACCCAGACAGGTCAGGGCGGGGTACGGAGCAACCCCAGGGCCTGACCTATACCGCTAGTTAGGCCCTTGCCGTAGTTGAAGTTTGCTTGTTGTTTATTTAAATAAAGCGGCCCATTTTTATAACCCAAGATACTGTCTCTGTCTCTTATTCCCAATAGTGGGGCAAACAGAATCACTTAGTCTTAGATAGATTAAACTCTCACTCAGATATACACAAGACTGCCCCAGGTGAACAGACAGTTTGACTTATTGACAAAATTTCTCAGAACACCACACAGATTATCTGAAATTGGCAAAGTTTATTCTGGGCAAAGCAGGCAACTTGTGTGGAAGTCCCTTTCAGACTTGAACACAAGTTGCCTGCTTTGCCCAAAATAAATATTTCCTCTAAGAAACACACAGACAGTCTCAGGCAGCACACAACTTGCCTGTTTTGAGTAGAATGGACGTTTATTTGGATTTTTCAAGACTTTTAAAAGCTTTTAAATGATTTTAATTCAAGTCATGCACATCTGATGATAACAATTAACATATAATAAAAGAAACACAGAAACACTTGGGCCTGTCAGTCGAGTTATAGAAGTTTCTGCATGTGACAAGGAAACCCCGAGTTCCTTTCAAGACCCACTTAGTATTCCATAAGAAAGGCTGGCCCTGAACCTGCAGTTGGCACTCCTTGTTCTCTGATCAGAACAATTTTTGAATTGTCTTATTGTTGCTGTGAATAGTGATCCCAACAAACTGGAGATCATTTCATTGCAACACCATACAGCCAATCAGATTTTGCTGTATGATGGCAAAATGCCAAAATAGAGTCACAGCAATGCCTCCTGCCCTGACTATAAATAGAACATGTTCATCCCGGTTTTGAACTTCTTAAAAAAATCACCTCAAAAAAGACATTTTTCAAGCATGTGAATTTTGCTTGTGTGAAAAGCAGGACCCTTTTCACCTCAGTTCTATCTCAGCAAGGCTGCCCAAGTCCCAGTCTGAGGGAAAATATTCCATGGAAAGGGAAGAGGATTAGACTACCATCTCTACCTCTGAGGCAGGGACTCAGATACTTCCAATATGGTACTGATTTGTATCCACAGTTCTGCCATTGCATTACCTTCCCACAGCCTTTAACTTTTCTTTAAACTCTTAAAGAATAAGTCAAAGGATGCATCTGCATACCACTTAATGGCATCAGCTTCAAGCCAGAGATCTGTCTCTTTCAATTCTTTCTATTTCTTAACTTAGAGACAGGGCACAGCACTCAAAAGCCTCCTTTCCTATTTAGGAGTTCAGGTGAATTCTAACAATCATCGCAGAAACCACCTTTTATGGGAGATTTTCCAGCTTCCTAGCTTTCCCAGAGTGTTGCCCTCACTCTGTTCTGAGCACAAAGCCATACAAGCTGTGCAAAGGGGACCTTGAACATATAGAGTGGTGGACAGGGCCTGAAGGCATAATCCAACTTCTCCTCTACAGAGTTCTGATTATATATAGAGATTAGATTGAATACTTTGAGAGTATTAACAGGGGGAGCAAGTGCAATAATTCCCTCTTCATGTTATGTACACTCAGCTACTGCCTGCATAGTCAACTGCATCAAAGTCTTTGGCCTCTGAGCTTCTGAGCTCTCCTCCTCCCAGAGTAGGACATTTGGTTTGTTTGCTTGCCCTGGAAACTAACCCTTATTGGCCCAATGTATAGCCTCCAGCAACTGATTGCATGAAGTGGGGATTGAACAACTATAGGCCAAGATGGCAAAGGATTCATTAGGATTCATGTCTGATAGTATACCTCCATGAAAATAGTTACTTTCGAATGATTTGGCAAGGAGTAAAAAAGAAAATGCCTTTGTATAAAATCGAACGGACTTCCCAAGTCTTGGGGGTGGGGGGTGGGGATGACAATGAAATATACAAGCATACATGCACCAACACGGGATCCTTGAAACCTAAGAGGCAGAATTTGGAATGTAACCTGATTCAGAATATTATGTTGTTGGCCACTCTTCCTGCCTCATTTGCTGGATGAGGTCTAATGGGAAAAAACGAACTCTGTTATGCCCAATTAATTAATCCTTCAGTTAATATTTTCTCACTAGTATTAATGTGAATAATATTTTCATGGCACTTTAGGTCACATTCTGATATGTTAGTTAATATTTTGATCTTATCATTGTTTGTACTATCACAACAATTTTTTTACAGGAATACTCTCAAATTTATCCTGATTCAGACTGGCTTTTTAAGAAGTTTAATTAACCCACATTGTTCTCACAGTCATTGATATAGATTAAAATAAGTATGCTTACTCTGTGAAAGCATGGAACAGTTAATTTATTTATCATTTTTTACTCTGTGATTCCCCCCTTCCTTGCTGTGATGATACGAGATATATGAAGTGAAAAGGATTGTATGTGTTTATTATAACACTGTGGTATTTTTAAGGCAGAAGGGCAAAACAGAAAAGCTCAAGTCCAGTACTGAAGAATAAGGTGGGAATAAGAGAGAGTCAGTAACTGAGTTTCCACTGGGGTGGAGATTTCCAGTGTCTGTGGCAATGGTTTCAGAAACTGAGGTGAAGTGGGACAAAGCACAGAGACTGTGGCAAAGTTGCAGAGGGCTGAGATGAAGCAGGTCACACGAGGAAGGTTTAGCACATGGAATGTTCTCAGAACTGTCAGGGATCATTGGCCATTATGTCAGAAAAAGTAGACCTGAACCAAACACAAAACAAAGTTCAGATCAGGGGCAGTGATAAAGGATCCAACTGACAGCCTGATATATATACATTGCAAGAATTATGAGCTCTAAAATGCCATCCACCATCACTCCTTTGCTGCTGCTCATGATAAAACAACAGGTCATCTGTCAGATTGTGCGTCTATGTGGACTAAAGTCTAATTTTTAGGCTCCAGGGGTTTGCATGAGTGCAAAGGTCACTTGGCAATATCAATCAATGAATTAAGCAGAGACTCATTTTCACTCAGAATGAGAGGCCATGAAGCAGAGCCCTGAGTGGTGAAATCGTTGCAGCTGGTATCTGGAGAATCTCATCAGTGAAGAGATCAATTGAAGAATCATAAATAGAGCCCAAGCAAGTATTCAATGTAAGATCCATACTTTTAAAGAATAAATTAAAGGTACAGGGTAAGAATCGTCTAAGTTTCTATCAATGTTTCAAAATTCATATGAAAAGATTTGGGGGAGCTGTTTAATAGGATTATGTGGCTGAACATTCTGAATTGTTGGATAGCATTTGGAATATGACATGCCTGGTTTTCAGGGAGAGTGGAATACAAGTGTAATAAATACATAATAAATAAATGCAACAGGAGAATAATATATGCACATAAAAAGATTGCATGGCTACGCTGCAAAACATGTCAAAATGTTCAGGATGGCTGAGCCTCAAACCATATTGACCGTTGGTGGAGATGGTGAGCTTAAACACAAGGAAATGGTGCACTTAAACATAATTGGGAGGGAAAGGGAGAACTCAAGATGGGGCTAATGGGAATGATGGCATCATTGTGTTGAATATATTATCTTGTTCCATGCACTTTTCTCTGTGTTCTTTCTTTTCCCATATCCACTTTAAGGCCCTCACCTTACATGAAGCTGTAACTATTCCTACTCTGGATACACAAACTGGTTGTGAAGTAAAACATACCTTTCCTGTATAGTGTTGAGGAATACAATGCCAGCTAGGGGTCCCTTTTCCCCCGTTGTGGCAGAGGATTCCTGCTCCCACCCTTCGCCCCCCCCCCCCCGTCATCTCTCACCAGGTGAAGACATTTTTTGTTTTGACTGATGTTCCTAAGTAATCACTCTTTCCTCCTCTATGTATTAATTGATATTTTATGCCTGTGTGTATATATTTTAGCTTTGAGTTTAATGGTTTGAATGATGTGTTTTTGTTTGGTTTTAATGGATTTTAATACATGTTTTTATTGTGTATGTTTTTAATCTCTTAGCCACCTTAGTGTCCTTGATGAGAGCAGAAAGGCAGGGTATACAATTTGTACATAAAATAAATAAATGCTAGATCTAGATAGTGGTTATCCATTATTTTTTTATGAAATGTAGAAGTCTGCATTGCCCAATGCATGCATTTTCTTAGGAGTAAGCCCTTACTGAACTCAATGAGATTTACTACCAAATAAACATGCATATCACGAAGCAGGATATCACTTTTCAGCTTCTCCAAGAATGAAGAGCAAGGCCTTCTATTAGTGGGCTACCTGTTTCTACTTTTTTGTAGATTAATTGGTGATACCTCATTTTTTTCTTACTTAGGTTTGGATAGGTAAGCTCCCTTTCCTTTGTAATACTATTGGTGGGGCTGGTGAAGACCTCACTAGACAGATACTTGGGAAAGACTACTATTACTCACAATTACTAAGTTTACTAAGTTTAGTTTTTTAAAAACAGCTCCAGAAAATTGATGGCCATTTTTACTCCTTTCCCCACTATTCAGAGAGGAAGGCTGGGGGCACCTTATTCAAAGGCCTGTAAAATCAGACCCCTTTGTCCAATTCACTTGAAATTTGGGGAGTCTTTAGAAGAAAGAATGGCCTAGGCTCTCTGATATTTTGGTAGATGGGGGAAATTCTATCCCGACCTCTGTATGATCAAAGTAATGTATAACCCTTTCCACTAGTCATAGTGAACACACATACAATTGGTATACTGTGTACAGTTGATTTTTCTTTATACAAGCATTGCATAATTCTCATGTTAACATTCAACATATGTATAACTGAGCATGCAATTGAAACCCCACATTTATCCTGGTACTGGCCCTAGTTTCATTTGTAAAGTGAACACATGCTGTTTCTTTCTTACAAATATATGCATGCACATACATGAAGGATCTATGTTAATTTACTGTAAGATGCAAACAGAGCTTGTACCAGTGTGTGTACATACAGTTCTTCTCTTGTGATCAGAATCCTGATCTGCCATACATGTTCATTCATTTTACGCACTTCAGGAAACTTCAGGAAAGGGCTACTATAAATCACTGCACACAGCTCAAAGCTGCACAGTGTCATTTTGCAACTACTTACAGAGAGCTTAGTCCAAGCTGTTACATACATATTTGGAGCTAAATTCAAATACCACTTAGGTCTGTATGTGGGTGTCTTTTCAACTGGCTTTTGTAGGATTGCTTTATTGTCCTCATTTCAGTTATTATTGCCAAAGCATTTTGCCAAAATTTGGTGTTGTTTTTACATTAGCCAAAGACAAGATAAGCAAGGTTGCAAAAGAAAGAGAAATCCACCAAAGGAAATAAGAACAAATGCTCAGCCTTTCCAGAAGAAGGTAAAAAGGAACACAAAACATTGATTAAGTTGTTATTTTATTCATCAAATGATTATTTTCTCAATTATTTTAAAGATCTATTTTCTAGTGTTAAGCTCATTTCATTGAATCATCAAGCAGGATTTTGGTTGTTATTGTTAGCATCTTTCAGCACCTAATTAATCGGTACATAACATATCAGTAAAAGGTTCTTTTTTTAAAAAAAATACTCAACTTTCTACCATTCCAAAGTATTCTTAATTTTTATTCTTTCCATCATTTTCACTAATGACTGAGCAAGATGCAAGACAGATTGAAATGATCATAATGGCATTGTGTTTCTGTCTGGATTTTGCATATGGACAGAGGATCCCCTCAGTAGACATGATAGTGAAACTTTTAAAATCTGGAAGGCTGGGAAACTTACATGGAAGGATAGACTTCTTTATTGAACAGGGTAGTTTTGACTATTACCAAAGAACCCCTTGCTAAACGATCAAAATGATGTGTGTTAAAACAATTGTCTGGAGTCTACAGAAAAGGAACAACACAACAAAGTTGCCACAGTTTAGTAACAGCAGACAATTGAAAGTGTTATTTATTCAACTCTGCAAGAGAACTAAAAAATGTTGTCCAATGCAGATTTAATGGAACCTTTACCATTAATTATATTTTGCCCCACAGACTGAGCCAAATTTCTATCCTAGGAAATAGATCTTCCCTCTTTATGTTGCTTTTGGCACCAAGAAAGGCTTCATCTGAACTACTGCTTTCCTGAGCTCAGCCTCAGAACATATAAAGTGGAATATTGATGTATTTGTGTAAGTATTACAAGCTAAAGGAAACCAGATTCTCAGTCCCTGTTAGCACAATTCATGGAAGAACTAGAAGAAACAATTTCTTAATCATTTATATTGAGTCCGGTATTGAGTCCGGTATATTGCTGTCAGGGCCTGCAATCTGAAGCTGCCAGTTTATGCATTGTTTTTGAATATTATTATTCTGCCAGTTTAATATTTGGGGCTGATTTGTAGAGAATCAGCCCCTGGAGTGACTCATTGCTTCCACATCATACCGGAAATGACATTTTCTAGCCTATATGTCCATTTCAGCTGTATACCTCCTGGGTGGAATACACGTGGCCAGCCAGTTCCCTGTTCCTCTCCCCCCACCCCACTCAGCTAGGTGAGTGGGGGGGGGCAGCGGGTCATCTGCCCACACCCAGGTTCTATTAACCTTAGTTCAGTGTATCTATATTGTTTTGTGGCAAGAGTATACATGACCAGAGAAATGTTTGTGCCTAACTAGAAGCTATATAGTTCTTTGAAATCTAGAAGATCCAAGAAAAAGACAGGACTGAGGTAGTCAAGGCTGGGCAGTCAGACATTAAGATACTGAGAGTTACTTTGGGGTTTTCCCCCCCAGGAGTGTTGGGATCTATCAGTCACAAAATGGTGATTCAGTGGTTGAAGCCAGTCACAAAATGGTAGCTTCTACAAAAATTACATTTTTTCTCAGATGTTCTTAGGAGGAATTGCAGTCAGGATATAGATTTTTATAGACAAGCCAACATACTAATGAGCCAGTTAAAGGACAGATATTCTACTAAAGTTCTAAAGCAAACCTTTTATAAGGCAAGGAACCCACCCGGAAAATCTTTGCTAACACCTAGGATCCATAATAATAATTCAGACAAAATGGGCATTCCTTTGATCTATGATGGCACCTTTACAGGAGTGAGAAATATAACAGAGAAACATTGGCACCTTTTATCAGAGATTCCAAGATGTAAGTTTAATCCTTTATTTACTTTCAAGAGAGCAAAATAAGATATGCTTGTCATGAGCACACTGAAGGAACATATTTTAGAAACTACCCTAATTGGGAGGAGTGGAATTCCAAAAGGTGGTAATTGCACTGTATGTGGTCTTTGTCTTACAACCAACATGTTACATAATTCATCAAAGACCAAAAGTTACTATATTAGATCTTTTGTTAATTGTATCTCCAAAGGCACTATTTATTGTATACAATGCACATGCAATTTGCTATATGTAGGTTTTATAACTCGTCCTGTATGGAAAAGGATTTCAGAACACAGACGCTGCATCAGATTGAAAAACCTAGTCTCCACTGATTAAGCACTTCATGACCTTGGAACACTCTGATAAGGACTTGAAGTTCTGGGCTATAGAGAAAATACAGGTGCCCACTTTACAATAGTTCTGAAGTGGGCACCTGAATTTTCTCTATATCCCAAAACTGGGACCACCAGCATACCTGTGGGGCTGTCTCTCACCCTATATTCCCTAAAAGATGTTCCAATCAGCAGATAAACAGCTACTGGTGATCCCTGACCCTAAGGAGATTCACCTTGCTTCAACCACGGCCAGGGCTTTTTTGGCCCTGGCACCTACCTAGTGGAATTCTCTGTCCTGGACTCAAAACGACCTGTTATCATTTTGCTGGGCCTGTAAGACAGAGATGTTCCACCAGGCATATGGCAATTGAGGCAGGTGGGCCATCCTACTGGCCTCATGCCAGTGAGGGTAGAGGGGATATGTGCCCTGTCTCTGTACTTATTAGATCATTGGCCACCTTGCCCTGTGGACTGTTTTATTAAGAAATGGGAAACTTTATCAGGATGTTTTAAACAATGTATTTATAGATTGCTACCGAGTTTTTATATTGTATGTATTTTATTATTTTTTTTATCCACACTGAGCCCGCTTACAGGGAGGGCAGACTATAAATCAAATCAAATCAATCAATCAACCAATCAAACCACAAACAATACCATGAGCAGCAAAGGACCAAGTAACCAAATCATTTACATACTTCTACAACAAAGAGCTGAGATGGCTAGGCATGTTTTAGTTTCACTTCTGCTTCATCTTGGGCGGGACCACACTCTGAACTTTATATATTCTTGACCTGGCAATATAAGGTAAATTTTCTAGTTATCATTTTTTAATTTGGCATTTTTCTTTTTAATCGTTTTTTCAAAAATTGGGATTAATTTTATTATATTTTTCTGGTTATTGTAGTTTTATGGGCAAAGGAATAAGAACTCTTTCTATGTATTACACTGACTTTATTTCATGCTGTATTGGGGCAAAATTCTATTGAATTTACTCCATGTTATTTTATATTTCATCTCAGTGTAACTTTATTCTAATATATTTGTTTTATATTGGTTTTCAACCAAATATCCAGGTATTAACCATCACATATTTTTTGTCTTGGTTTTTTCCCCTTTTTTTCCCATTCCAGGTTTATTGTATGCTAGGTCATGTATGTTTTATGGAATATATTGGGGAGGTATCTGTATATTAGTGAATTTCTTATGTATATATTCAAGGTTTCAGTATGCATATGTAGAATCATATTAAGGATGTTTTTAATCTAACTTTTCTATTTCTATTTGATTTATTACATTTTATGCCAGTATTTCTAATTCACATTTTTAGTTATATGTAATCATTTTAAATATTTCTTTCTTTCATTCCAACCTCCTTGGAAATTACAAGGAAATTACCAAAATTACAGTGTTTCAGAAAAATTCTGCAGTGCTCAGGTTGGGAATACGTCCCTCTGCTATTTCCCCCAAGTAAACTGCTATCACCACCCCAATTATAGCTTTCTCTTCAGGGAAAAAATATGATTGTAATGATTTTCTTTGTTTTAACCTTTGCCTTTGTACCTTTAATCCTGCTCCTCCTTTCATTACCTTAAATTAAACCTCAGGAGGGTTCTTCTGATCACAAAAAACACCCCTTTTTCCTTCACAAAAAACAGAGCTTCAGGTGGTCTCTACTTTAACTAGCCTTGTACCTTGAGAAAATCTTCCCTTTGAGGTTTGAATCCCACTGCTAACACCACCCATGGCATTTTGCCCTGTTTGTATGACCTAAATATTGCTACCTCCCACCCTGCCTCCCTCAAAAGTTTTCGAGGCCACCAAAGGCTTTTGCCTTAGATTCCTCTGTTTAACTAATATTGTAGGCAGGCTTTGTTATATAACATAGTACGACAGAACAGCCAGTGCATGGGGCAGCTATGAAGTTTTAAAAAACTTCTTGCTTGCTTGCTTGCTTAATCAAAAGGATCCTTTCTTGCTTAATCAAAAGTAAAATTTATTTATAAATACATAACCGTGATGGTTGCAAAGTATTGATAAGCATATTAATTTCAGAATTATTTTTAAGTATGGTGGTTTCAAAAACAGTTATATATTTACAGACCTAAGCTGTTTCCACAAAGCCCGCCATTGCAACCCCAGCCGGAATGAAGAGACAGACACAGGCTTGGAATTAAAGGGCTGTTTATTAACATGACCATTAAACATAAACCATGGCAAGGGCTAACTAAGCGGCACAGGTCAAGCCATGGGATCAACTCCGGACCTCCACCTTGACCTGCCTGGGCAAGCCCCAAAGCCCCGGGTGTAGGCCATCTCTCAAATGGCTGCAACCCAGCAGCCAGGCCATGGATCCCCCCATCAAGTATGCCCCAGCCATCTAGCATGAGGGAAGGCCTTGTACCTGGGGATCCCAGCAGGCGTCTGCCTGTGTTATGGTAGCCTCCAAAAGCATACCGCACTGATGGCAGACCCTGTTCCCCACCCATGGGGAAGTGCCACTGGGTGCTCACCAGCCCACACCCTATTCCCAAAACTCTCCTGCCACCACAAGGGTCAAGCCTCTGCTTAGACCCTCACGCCCCACATATGGCTTAAAGCCAACTGAATCCGTTGCCGCAGGTCATCCAAAAAAATATCATTGCCCTCTGTCAACAGGTGTACACCGTCACCTCTGTAGAGGTGGGCAAATTTGACCCTAATCCTAGGATGTGGCAAATAAGCACCCAAGCCATCCCCCAAGGACTTCTTAATGGCATGGTTAGCCTTATGCTGGGCCCTGTCAATTGCCCTAGGATCTAAGGCTTCCTGCCAAACCCATCTTTGTAGCGTCTCTGACCAAAATATAAGCACACCCAGCCATCAGCTGCTTATCATCTGAAGGTCTTCAGCTACCTGCGTTGACAAGGCCTTACCCTGTATTAGCCCAAGGTCATTGCCACCGAGGTGAATGACCAAAATGCGTGGGGGAGGACTAGTCCTTCCCCCAAACAAAAGTGGCAGTAGGTCCAGCCATCTAAGGCCACGCCGTTCCTGCCACTCAACAGTGGCCACCGCTCTCAAACCCAACTGTGATCCAATTGGTGTTCTCTTGGCTTGATAGGCCACCCAGACCACCATGCTGTGGCCATAAATCAGGATCCTCTTCCTCCCGTGGCCTGACACAGCACCTAAGGAAAGAGCAATCAACATGACCTATTGAAACTGAGGCAGGGGGTGGATATAAGTCCTAAAGGCTCGTGACCACCACCTGCCCACCCACTGTATTGCCTGGTGAGGGTACCCCATAGTAGCTGCCGTGGCGGCAGCCCCAATCCTAAAGAAATGGGTGCCGAATTTGACCCCCGACAAACCAATTCTCTTTAGAGCTCTCCCTGTCACCCCCCAAAACTGATACTTAGTTAAGGGGGTCTAATCTTCATGGTGGAAAAAGACACCCAGGCCTTCCCCACGAAGCCCTACATATTCCCTGTGGGCCTTAACGGGGCAAAGTTCCATTTCCCCACAGAAGCCCAAAAGCAAAGTACTTCCCCACTGCCGCTGATCCGTCTTGGACCACCGAATATGAAGGGAGACCTTATCCCCAATAAACTTAATATCCTGGGCTGACAAGGCCCGACCGGAGGTGTCTTTACAAGACATGGGTACCAACTCACTGACCTGCAGGGCCCCAAAGAAGGCTGTTAAGGAAGCGGCATGAAAAAGCTTCCTTTCATACACAGAGGTGCAGACCTCCCCCCAAACAACCCCTAACCCCTTCAAAACTGATGGGGAGATGGGCTGCCTGGCGTCCTCCAGCTTACTAACTTCCCTAGACCAGCCCCCCAACATTTTACGCATCTTGAAAGCTCCTGTGAATTCAGGAAAGCCGCATGCCTTACTTGCAAAGGCTAAAGCAGCAAGCTGCCCCTGAATGGACTTTACAGAAGGACTCTGCCCATGCTGCACGACACAAAAGTGCATCAAGTGTTCCAGTGGGATGGGCCATAACTGCTGGAGCCCAGCCGTTGCCCTAAACTCATAGAGCTGCCCTACCGTGCGGTCATAGGCCCTGCATGTGCTGGGGGCAATGGACAGTTGGATCGCTCTATTCGCTTCGACCATCCAAGCTGCCAAAGCTCCAGGGGCATCCTTGCCCAGGGGCATCCTTGCCCAAGGGGCAAGCTGCCAAAATTGTTCCATCTGTTGGTGAGACAAAGCATCTCCCACACCATTGTTAACACCTGGAACATGTCTGGCCCTAAATAAAATGTTTAATTGTAAACATTTCAAAGTGAAAGCCCTAACAAGCCTCATAACCCTGGCAGATTTAGAAGACAGGGCATTCACTACATGCACCACTGCCAAGTTGTCACACCAAAAGTGGTCTGCTTGGTTAGCCAGCTGTGGTCCCCAAAGCCAAACTGCCACTAACAAGGGAAAGAACTCCAAAAACGTAAGGTCCCTGCCAGACCAACAAGCCTTCCCGCATACCTTTGCTAATTCGCAACCGATGATGGGGCAACCGCAAGGTCCCCATAGCATCGCACAGCCGCCTGAGGAAAGCTCTCCCCAGAGCCACAGCCTTACAGGCAAAATTCAAATGGCCCACTAATTGCTGCAGCTCAAGGAGGGACACCTTATTTTTACCCAGACAATCACCCAACCGATCCCTGAGATCCACTACTTTCTCTAAGGGGAACTTCAAATTCTGTTGAACTGTGTCCAACTCTATACCCAAGAATGTAAGGACAACAGCCGGCCCCTCAGTTTTCTCATGAGCTAAAGGAACACCCAGTTCCTCAGCCATTTCTATGAACCTAGCCAACAGCCTGGCACACTGCCCAGTGCCAGCTGGCCCAAACGGCATAAAGTCATCTAAATAACGAATGGTGTTAGGGCAAGCACAGCGGTATCACAACTCCCATTCCAAAAAGGAACTGAAGCGCTCAAATGCCGAACAAGATATGGAACACCCCATGGGAAGGGCCCTGTCCATATAAAACTTGCCCTCAAATAAAAACCCCAGAAGTTCAAAGTCTTCTGGGTGAACAGGGAGCAGGCGAAAGGCAGACTTAATATTGCACTTTGCCATCTTGGCTCCCACCCCACACCAGCGCACAACCTTGACTACTTGGTCAAAGGAAGCGTAGTACACTGAACACAGCTCATCAGGGATGCCATCATTCACTGATCTCCCTTTGGGAAAAGACAAGTGGTGGATAAGGTGAAACTCTCCACGTGCCTTTTTAGGCACCACCCCCAAAGGAGAAACCCACAATGAAGGGACAGGAGGGGCATCGAATGGCTTTAATACCCTGCCCTCCGCACATTCCTTAGAAATCTTTTGCTGGACCACCTCCTCCATGCCAGCCACCGATCTAAGGTTGGCTGCCATGAAAGGTGTCTGAGGACCCTGAAAAGAGATCCGAAATCTAAACTTAAAACCATTAAGTAAATAATCAGCATCCAGGCGCTGAGGGTAAACTTGAAGCAGATGTTCAAGTACCCTCAGTTTTACTGGACTAGGCCCCTTTTCCAGTGCCTTGTTGACCAACTCCATTGCCCCCCCCAAGCGCTTTCCACCCTGCTTTGCTTTTGGGCAAATGGAATATGGGTGGGTTCCAGCACAGGCAGGACACTCGCGCCTGTACTTGCATCCTTTTCTGTTGCACACCCCTTTGGACGTGAAGTCCCAGCAGAGCAGCCGGAATTGAACCTGCTGCCCTGCAGAGGCACGGGAACCTGACCCTTGAGACAGCCAGAATATCAAATGCCCACTGTCCTGTCCCCCAAATTAGATTTGGAAAGGGCCATTACCTGCACCCATAGCTGCATAAGAATTTGATCCCAAGGAAGGCTGGGATTCAAGGCAGCATGCATGCGAAACTCCTTGTCATACCGCAGCCAAGCCACCCCCTCAAAATCAGTGTAGCACCTATATATGATATTCATGTACTGGGATAGGGAGAGAGCCCTCCAGGGCTGCGCCATAGCCAGAACCCCCTTATAGACAAGGAACCCGAGCAACCAATATGACCATGTCCTGTCAATCCATCTACGGCAGATCTTCTCCTTATCCCTATCATCTAGATCATCTTTATCCTCCAGGTCCCTGAAGAGAAGGGTAAAGACATCTACATACTCGCCTTTTATAATCTTGTCCCAGGTGGCCTGAGTTAGGTGATCCCCCAAAGGTAACGCCATGTCCCCAGGGGGCAATGCCCTATATGGGACCATGCCATACCCAGGGAATCCATAAGGGGGTGGGCCCAGATGAGGGCCATAACCATAAGGCCACCCCACTGTGGAAAGAGGGTAAGCCTGGCCATCCCCACTAGTGGCAGCCCCTGCCACCGGAAATGTTTGTGTTTGGTGCTGACTAAATGACCCACCGGCATAACCCAGCCAAGCTGGCAAGCTCACTGAAGGCCATCCTTGCATGGGAGATGAATATGAAGATGCAATTGAATCACCTGTGGCTACAGGTTGACCCCAAGGCCCCCATGGCCAATTGCCGGCACCGATGACTTACCCTCCACTGCAATGGCCACTTGCCTGCCATCCGCAGGCCACTCCTGCTCGACCTCTGCCACCCCTTCAGTTGATGTCAGGGGTTCCAGGAAACCACCGCCATCTCCAGCCACCTCTCTTGATGACCCCTCAAGAGCAGAAAGATGAGACACAAGATCTTTGTAAAATTCAGCCCTAGATTCTTTCTTAGGAGGCTGGAGCATCTGAATAGGTGCTGCCACCAGCACAGGTGCTGCCACCAGCGCAGGTGCTGCCACCAGCGCTGCACACCGAGTCCTCTCAAGAGCCGCAATACGATCCAAAAGTTCCTGTCTGATTGGACCACTATCATACTCATCAGATGAGGAAGGAACTGGAGTGGGCTACCTAGGCGCAGGCCATTTAACTAGCTGCTTACCTTTGGAAGGGCCACTCCCTTTTTTGGGTGGCATGACGCAACAAGTGTTAGTGTAAATGAACGTATGGGACTGGTTTGCAGCCTAACCATTTAACCAAATGTTAACGCCAACCCTGACAGGTAGCACCAAGCCCAGCAAAAGTAACAAATTGCAAGGAACAGTACCAAGCAGCCACCACAAGATGGCACTGAGCACAGCCCTGGCGAAAACCAAAGGCACTGAACAAAATGAGCAAATCAGCCTGCCAACAGAATATCCGCCAGGCAAAGGCAGGCCTCCAGGCCCCCTTTTAAGGCCCACAAACCAAGAATCTAGGCTTAGGCGCTGTTTTACCAATAAGCCAAAGTGAAGGAACACAGGCCTCTCTTTGTGTGTGTGTGGGGGGGGGGAGCCTAAATGGAAACAAACAGGCTTATGGCAGGAAGAGGGCTTATGTGTGTGGGGGGAGGGGGCTCACCACCCTCTCTCTCCAAGACAGCTAGGAAGGGGAACAACCAAACCAAAGCTGGGCCAACGTTCCTCTGTTACAGCCTAGCTGCCTACCACCCCACTGCCCAACCAGCCTACTCAGTCAATTCCTCAAGCCCCAACAAGCCTTGAAGCCCTGGCCTGTATTGTGCTCTGCAGCCGCAGTTGCCAGCCGCCAACAGCCTCCACCAGCTTCCAAGAGCTGAATGCCGCTGCTGCTGTCCAACTGCCACTGCCACCGGCAATGCCTGTTCAGCCTCCTACAAGAGGCCGAACAGCGTCCTCGCGCAAAAACGCCGCCGCTGCTAACACTCACAGCCGGCGTGCGTTCCTCCCTTCAGCTTCACCATTCGGAGGAAGGCAGACCAAAGAGCTCTTGCTTCCACCGAGCGAGTGAAGCAACTGACGCTGGGGGAAAGCGGAGCTGCCTGTAAAAGGCTCTTGGCTCTGCCCCCCCCCCCCCCCGGCAAAGCCCCGGATGCCCGGGAAGGGAGCCTGTCTCCATTCCTCCAGGTGGGGCTGCAAAGGACGGCTCTTAGCGTAAGCAGCTATGCTGCTGCTGGGAGAGCCGAATTCTCACCTTTTCCCCACTTTAGGTCTGTGTTTTGCTGAGTCGCTCTGAAAACTGATCCTCCACTTGCTGTCCCCACAATTGCTTACATTTTGTTGTGAGGTTGCTGAACAGCCTCCAAACAGTCCTAAACAAAAGCAGTTTAGGAAGGGAGGTCGGGCACTTTCATAATCAGCCTAAAAGCCCCTGCCCCCTTTTAATTTTGTTTTTACTTTGCACATGCATGATTATATGCAGCTCCTATTGCAAGCAGGCTTTCAAGGCTGAACGGAAGTGTGAAGTAGGAAAGAGCTTTAGGGGAGGAACTGGGTGGAGATTGAGAGGAGTAGGAGTAGGAGTAGGAGTAGGAGTAGGAGGTTAACCATTCATATGCCAGAAAATGCAAAAAACTTGCATCATAAACCCACACACACACAACCCCCCCCCCAAAAAAAAAAACACCAGAGCAATTGTGGTCCCAGTAAAGATGTAGAAAACGCGATAACAAAACAATATGCATATGTTTGGCAAACGATAATGTGTAGATGTTTGAGGAAAAGCCACCACACTTCCAAGGGTGAACCATACCTCTAAGGATGTGTGGAAATGACCCTAGTCATAAAGACTTATTTTCCATACAGAACTTCACAAACAGAACACACTGTTCTTATCCACACAGACATAGATTCTCTCAGGCTTTTCCACACAGCTTGCCTGATCTAGATAGAATGAAACTCCTTCATGCTTCAACACAGTTCACTTGACTTATACACAATAAATACTTTGCCCCCCCCCCAAGTCGGAATGAAGAGGCAGACACAAGTATTGAGGATTAAAGGGCCACTTTATTAAATTATAATAACATATTTGTCAACACGGCAAGGGCCTAACTAGTGGTACAGGTCGGGCCCTGGGGTCACTACCGGATCTCCGCCCCTGTATGGGTAACTCCCGACAGCCCCAGGTGCAAGCTGTCCATGGTATTGCTGGGGTCCAGCCGGCCTGGCTAAGTAGTTCACACCCTTACAGCTCTCCCACCCAGCCGTAAAGCTGCAAGGGGGACCGGCTTGTCCAGAGGTTCCCCACCAGGGTGTCTGACCTCACAACTGGGCCGTACAGCAGCCAGCTGCTCCTGACAGACCCCAATCCCCACCAATGGGGATATGCCAAGAGTGGTCACCAGCCCGCTCATATTTCCCAATTCCTACCTGCCACCGCTAAGGCCAAGCCCCTGCTTAGGCCACAGTGCCCCACAGGAGGCATAAAGCCACCAGAAGCCTTGCCACACCTCCTCCAAATAGTTGTTCCACCATCCCCTCAGTAGAGGTAAGTAAATGCAGCCCTGATTTGTGGATGGGAGCCCCTTGCTAAACAAATAATCTCTGCCCAAGCTCCCTGCACACAGACGGAGAGCCTCGGACTAACGCAGCCCGGGGTCCAAGCATCTTGCACACACCCAGCAGGGAAGCCTTGGGCCCCAACACAACAGAAATTGCCTGCCCACCAGGCAGGGAAGCATGCGCACCCAGGCACCCCTGCTATGGGCCCAAAACAAAACAACTCAAAGCTTCTTGCTATACCTGGTGGGGACGTCTTGGATTTCTGCACACCCACAGCACAGGCTGAGGGCCCAAAACAAAACAACTCCAAGCTTCTTGCATACACCCGGCGGGGAAGCCTTGGAACATCAAACCAAAGTCCACCACTGCAATACACCCCAGGGCCCTGACCTGCAACAGAAACACAGTCAAACAATCAACAATTTATCAACACCAAAGTCACCTGCATCCCCCAAAATACCACCCTGGAGAAGAAGAAATGAACAAGAAAACCACAATCGTTAACAGCCATAACTAGGCAAGGAGTGAACAGACCTGCACACCACCTCATTGTGGCGACAGCCCCTTGCTTTTGTGCTGCTGAGAAGACCCGGAGATATCTGGCCCACACCTCTTGCCCTGATCAGATTGCTTACATGCTGTAAATGCCTGAGGAGCAGAGCAAATTGGGCACATGTGGCGGAACTTGCAAGACTCCCTAGGACAAACCCCCTGGGAAGCAAAGTACCAGCATAGCATACGAGCCACTGCAGCCTGATCCCCGGGAGATCACGTGCCCACTGGCGTGGAAGACCACTGAACCAGGTGACCACTATCAGAGCGATCTCCTGCATTGGGCCTAGCTGGGGACATGACCTGCAGCCACAGCTGCTGGTGGACCTGATCCCACGGCAGGGAGGGGTTAAAAGCGGCACGCATGTAGAACTCTTTGTTGTATTGCAGCCAAACTGCACCAACGAAGTCTGAATACCACCTGTATATGATATCCATATACTGGAAAACGGGGGCCACCTTCCATGGCTGGGCACAGGCTATGACACCTGCATATATGAGAAAGCCAATGCTACTTGCAAAGAGAAAACTCACAGGAGAACTAAAGCACAATTTTGTGAATTATTACAATTATTTCAAAAGTGCAATGTGCTACAATCATGTACAAAATTCATATACAATAAATATATATCCAAATCCAATCATTCATATTCATGTACACAATAACCCAATCAGAAAAACCATCAAAGTCTCCTACAGAATGTGGTTTCTTTCAATCACTTATATACATGTATAGGAAACTGAACTGGGAACGGCAAAAGAGTCCAGAGAAAAATCTTTCACGCTGGTGTATCTTCTTTTAGTCTTTTCTCTTTTTCCATGGCAGAAAATGGGAAATAATGGAACTGGTGGAGCTCAGTTCCACGCGCTTCAGCCGCTCCTTATCACGCTCCTCAAGGTCCTCCTTGTCCTTCTTTTCCAGTTCTCTAAAGAGGAGGGAGAAGACATCCACATACTCCTCTCTTAGAATCTTGTCCCTGGTTCCGGGCATCAAATGGTCCCCAAGTGGGATGGCAGTATCCCCAAATGGCAATGCCCTAAAAGGTACCGACACGTAGGGTGACCACGGGGAACCATAGCACGAGCCCAAAGGGGCAACTGTGACCATACCCACTTGCGACTGAGTTGACATGTGCGGCCAGCCACCCGCCCAAAACACCGAACTCAGAAAGGCAGGCTGTCCCCACTGCAGCCATAAGCTACTAGAACCCGCCAATGGTACGGTGCTCACCTGCACAGTGTATGCGGTGCACCAAGGGGCACAGGGGCAGCGGCCTGGCCCCTGGCTCCCATGGCCACACACTCCCCGGTTCGAGCAAAGATCTTGCCCTCCACTTCTGAAGGTTGCACCATGATGGCCACTTTCCCAGTGTCTGTTGACCCTGCAGCCTCATCCAAAGATGCGCCTGCATGTGCCTGAAGTGAAACTCTTGCTCCATCACCGTCTGGTGGAGCCAAGAGGCCTCAAGTGCCGGATGGACCCTCAAGGGCAGAAATGCGAGACAAGAAGTTATTAAAGAAAACAGTGGTAGAGGCCGTCCTCACTGGCCTCTTGCGTGTTGCAGCAGTGTTGGCATTAGCCATGCCCCAGGCCTGCTCCAAAGCAGCAATTCTATCCAGAAGTTTCTGCTGACTAGAGCATGCATCCTCATCATCAGAAGATGAAAGGGCAACCAGTGGGGGGTGCCATGAGGTGGGCCTCTTAGCTGGTTGTTTACCCTTGGAGGGAACAGAGCCCTTTTTGGGAGGCATATTAGCTCCTGTGGCCAACTGCTTAAAATGATATAAACTAACACATTACTATGTATAATAACATATATAATAACATGGGAGAGCTGTCTTCGGATTAGTACCCTGCTTTCTTAACAAGTGCAGCTATGAGTAGAGGTGGGCACAAATTGTAATACGAATCAAAAAATATGTGTGAACCAAGCCAATTTATGGTTTGTGAAAACATGGTTCGTGGGGCCACATTTCCCATGAATTCCACAACTTTTTTGGCCCAGTTCGTGAGAGTTGTGAGTGGTTCGCGAAGCCAGACAGGCTGGTGCTGCTCAATTGAGTTCCTAGCAAACCAACAAAAGGAACCCCCTGGCTATACAGACAACACAAGTACAACAACCAGGGTCACAAAAATTAATCATGCAAGGTTGATATAAATTTTTGTATTAAATCCAAAGTGCAACAGTGCAGAGGTGTAATATATCTCAAACAAGATTTAAAGTGCATATATATACAAGAAGAGGTAGTCTATCGGGTAGACAATAAATATATTTCTATATACAATGAATATTCTGGTGGTGGGAGAGTGTAGACAGATGGAAGGATGCACACAGGAAATGTCCATATGTCCAAGAGTGGAAAAAGGACGTGTCCAGAGACACCTAGCCGACGGGCTACAGCTTGCTATTTCCAATTCCCGTTTCGGTCTTCATCCTGGGCTAGACTCTATGGACTATAAATAAAATTAACCCATCAGTAATAAGCATTATACACAGCCTGACCAATGTAGCTACTGGTTTACAATCTAGGCAATTAAAAGTTTCCTTACTGTCCACTGGCATCTCCCCTCACTCCACACACCATTGCAGTTCCAAGTACACCGATAGTTACAACTAGTACCAGACACACCCCATGTTTATATAACAAGCCTAGGGTTATCCAATTAGGAAAAAAAAAAAACCTCTTAAAGGGGCAGTGTCAGCAGGACACAAAACAGAAAAGTAACCAATACAGCACAAATGCAAACATGACAGAGAGGCAATACATGTACAATTAATCCATATACAAGGCAAATACAGAGAATGGACCATAGTATATACATATCAGGCAATCATAGATGGAAACACCCTGCTGTTTATCCTAGGAAACAGGAATAATCCATTGTAAGATTTAAACCCCCCGGCGTCAGGCTCTTGAGTTCAAAAATCCACCTCGCCTCCGCTTGCAAAAGGTGCTTGGTGCAATCATGCATGGCAGGTGTATCACATCTTTCCAAGACGGAGACAGACAGCTCCCTGTTGTCAATATGCTGCGCTAGAAAGTGTTCCACTAGGGGTGCCTCCCTGGTACAGGTTCTTATACGTGACATGTGTTCTTGTATTCGCACGCGTAATTGGCGTGTCGTACTGCCCACGTAATTCAAATGACAACTGCATTGAATTATATATACTACATTAGATGATCTACAATTCGAGAAGCAAGGGGAGTGGCCTCTTCTTGGTGTTATTAGTTTAGACACATTAACCATCAGAGAACACACGGAGCAATCCCCACATGGGAAATGCCCCCCTGGAAGGGGGCGTACCTGTCTGGGCATACGGTATTCTGATCTAACAAGAAAGTCCTTCAAGCTCCTTGTGCGCCTAAGACCCGCTCTGGGGGGGTTCTCGCAACCGGCAATTCCACCCACCAAATGCCAATGTTGTTTCACAATTTTATTTATAGCACCTGAAAAGGGACTGTGATCCAGTGCCCAAGTAATGCTGGAATTAGGCTGTCGATTCCTAGGCTGGAGGAGCGTATCGCGAGATGTTAACTCTGCTCTCCTAATTGCCGGGGCTCTTACATTTACCGGATATCCTCTAGAGGCAAATGCTGAATCCAGGTACCGAATGTGTTCCCTAAAGTCAGCATAATTGGTGGAGTTCCGTTTAATCCTAAGGAACTGCCCAATCGGTATATTACTTTTCAAATGTTTAGGATGAAAAGAATCGAAGTGTAAAAGAGAACAACGATCCGTGGGCTTCCTAAAGGGACGCACTCCCAGGCTGCCGGCCGTACGTTTGTAAACTGTAACGTCCAAGTAGTTAATACATTGCTCGCTCCCCTCCCAAGAGAACTGTATGTCTGTATCTAAAGTATTGAGCCAATTAACAAAGCTTTCCGCTGGGGTCTTAGTACTAAGGATGAGGATGACGTCATCTATGTACCTTTTGTAAAAGATCACGAAATCCTTAAAGGGGTTACCCTCCGCCAGTATGTATTCCTCCTCCATCCGTGCCATGAAAAGGTTGGCAATACTAGGGGCTGCGGCGCAGCCCATTGCCACTCCTTTCGTCTGGTAGAAATATTCATCATTAAATCGGAAGTAATTCTTTTCAAGAATTATATCAAGGATGTTTAAGAGGAACGGAGTGGAGGGAACTTGAGATGGCCGTTTAAACAGAGCATATTCTACGACTGCTCTAGCACCATCGTGCGGTATTGAAGTGTATAAGGATTTGACATCCAATGTCATCAAATATGCACTGTCTGGAATCTGTAAGGGTTCCAAAAAGGATATAAGAGACATGGTGTCTTTAAGATACGCTGCGGTGCTAGTCACCAGAGGCTGAAGGAAGAAATCTATGTACCGGGACAGAGGTTCTAGTACTGAATTTGATCCCGAAATGATTGGTCTCCCGGGAGGTGGAAACCCGGGTTTGTGTATCTTGGGTAACATGTAGAAAACCGGTGTGCGTGGTTGATCATTAATGAGGGCGTTGTAAGTTTTCTGGTCAATTTCATTCGCTAACAGCCCCTCCTCCAGCACAATCCTGATGACCCGCTGTATGTGTGCTAAGGGGTTAAGGGGGATCCGCATGTAATCCGTGCTAATATTTAACTGTCGTTCCGCCTCCTGGACGTAGTGAACCGCATCTTGGATTTCGTGATCTTTTACAAAAGGTACATAGATGACGTCATCCTCATCCTTAGTACTAAGACCCCAGCGGAAAGCTTTGTTAATTGGCTCAATACTTTAGATACAGACATACAGTTCTCTTGGGAGGGGAGCGAGCAATGTATTAACTACTTGGACGTTACAGTTTACAAACGTACGGCCGGCAGCCTGGGAGTGCGTCCCTTTAGGAAGCCCACGGATCGTTGTTCTCTTTTACACTTCGATTCTTTTCATCCTAAACATTTGAAAAGTAATATACCGATTGGGCAGTTCCTTAGGATTAAACGGAACTCCACCAATTATGCTGACTTTAGGGAACACATTCGGTACCTGGATTCAGCATTTGCCTCTAGAGGATATCCGGTAAATGTAAGAGCCCCGGCAATTAGGAGAGCAGAGTTAACATCTCGCGATACGCTCCTCCAGCCTAGGAATCGACAGCCTAATTCCAGCATTACTTGGGCACTGGATCACAGTCCCTTTTCAGGTGCTATAAATAAAATTGTGAAACAACATTGGCATTTGGTGGGTGGAATTGCCGGTTGCGAGAACCCCCCCAGAGCGGGTCTTAGGCGCACAAGGAGCTTGAAGGACTTTCTTGTTAGATCAGAATACCGTATGCCCAGACAGGTACGCCCCCTTCCAGGGGGGCATTTCCCATGTGGGGATTGCTCCGTGTGTTCTCTGATGGTTAATGTGTCTAAACTAATAACACCAAGAAGAGGCCACTCCCCTTGCTTCTCGAATTGTAGATCATCTAATGTAGTATATATAATTCAATGCAGTTGTCATTTGAATTACGTGGGCAGTACGACACGCCAATTACGCGTGCGAATACAAGAACACATGTCACGTATAAGAACCTGTACCAGGGAGGCACCCCTAGTGGAACACTTTCTAGCGCAGCATATTGACAACAGGGAGCTGTCTGTCTCCGTCTTGGAAAGATGTGATACACCTGCCATGCATGATTGCACCAAGCACCTTTTGCAAGCGGAGGCGAGGTGGATTTTTGAACTCAAGAGCCTGACGCCGGGGGTTTAAATCTTACAATGGATTATTCCTGTTTCCTAGGATAAACAGCAGGGTGTTTCCATCTATGATTGCCTGATCTCGCGATACGCTCCTCCAGCCTAGGAATCGACAGCCTAATTCCAGCATTACTTGGGCACTGGATCACAGTCCCTTTTCAGGTGCTATAAATAAAATTGTGAAACAACATTGGCATTTGGTGGGTGGAATTGCCGGTTGCGAGAACCCCCCCAGAGCGGGTCTTAGGCGCACAAGGAGCTTGAAGGACTTTCTTGTTAGATCAGAATACCGTATGCCCAGACAGGTACGCCCCCTTCCAGGGGGGCATTTCCCATGTGGGGATTGCTCCGTGTGTTCTCTGATGGTTAATGTGTCTAAACTAATAACACCAAGAAGAGGCCACTCCCCTTGCTTCACGAATTGTAGATCATCTAATGTAGTATATATAATTCAATGCAGTTGTCATTTGAATTACGTGGGCAGTACGACACGCCAATTACGCGTGCGAATACAAGAACACATGTCACGTATAAGAACCTGTACCAGGGAGGCACCCCTAGTGGAACACTTTCTAGCGCAGCATATTGACAACAGGGAGCTGTCTGTCTCCGTCTTGGAAAGATGTGATACACCTGCCATGCATGATTGCACCAAGCACCTTTTGCAAGCGGAGGCGAGGTGGATTTTTGAACTCAAGAGCCTGACGCCGGGGGGTTTAAATCTTACAATGGATTATTCCTGTTTCCTAGGATAAACAGCAGGGTGTTTCCATCTATGATTGCCTGATATGTATATACTATGGTCCATTCTCTGTATTTGCCTTGTATATGGATTAATTGTACATGTATTGCCTCTCTGTCATGTTTGCATTTGTGCTGTATTGGTTACTTTTCTGTTTTGTGTCCTGCTGACACTGCCCCTTTAAGAGGTTTTTTTTTTTTCCTAATTGGATAACCCTAGGCTTGTTATATAAACATGGGGTGTGTCTGGTACTAGTTGTAACTATCGGTGTACTTGGAACTGCAATGGTGTGTGGAGTGAGGGGAGATGCCAGTGGACAGTAAGGAAACTTTTAATTGCCTAGATTGTAAACCAGTAGCTACATTGGTCAGGCTGTGTATAATGCTTATTACTGATGGGTTAATTTTATTTATAGTCCATAGAGTCTAGCCCAGGATGAAGACCGAAACGGGAATTGGAAATAGCAAGCTGTAGCCCGTCGGCTAGGTGTCTCTGGACACGTCCTTTTTCCACTCTTGGACATATGGACATTTCCTGTGTGCATCCTTCCATCTGTCTACACTCTCCCACCACCAGAATATTCATTGTATATAGAAATATATTTATTGTCTACCCGATAGACTACCTCTTCTTGTATATATATGCAATTGAGTTCCTAGGCAACATAGGCCCAGAATGTCTGTAGACCTTTTGTTGCCATGGAAACTCCAATCTTAGCCCACCTAACCTTGATAGGCAGGTCTCCCTGCCAACCATGGAGCTCCCATCCTGTTAAATGGGAGCCAAGAGCAGGGGGAGACGGGCCTTCTGTAGCCATGGGAACACCAATCTCATCCCTCCACACCCTATTAGGCAGGTCTGACTGCCAACCACAGACATTCTGTTCTGCTCTATGTGAGCATCTGTTATATAAGGCAAAGCTCTCTGCCTCATGCTTTCAGTTTCAGCAGACAGTGGGAAAGAGAGGAGCTGTTGCTGGGATTTGAATGAGAGGGAGAGTGGAATTGAGCTTGGCTGCTTTAAAACTTGTCTGGTTTAAAAGAGACTGACAAGCCTCTTCAGCTTCAGTTTTGGCATAGCTGGGAAGGGTGCCTTCTTTCCTCCACCCCATCCCACCCCACCGCAGTCCCAGGGCCACTGCCTGGCTCTGGGCTGGGGCCTAGCTTGACTGAGGCCTACCTTTTTTTTTCATGGATTTTCTTTGTTTCTTCTTATTCCTTCTGGGTTTAATTATTATCTTTTTGTTGCACCTGTCCTGCCTGCTCAGGTCAGGGATCTCTGTGTGGCGGGGCAGGGTTCTATCCACCCCCCCCCTCTCAGGACCACTGCTAGACTCTGGGGCCAAGCGGGCACCTTGGCTGAGGGCTCATATTGTTCTTTATCTTTACTATCTCTTCATTTTGTGCACCTGTCCTGCCTGCTCAGATCAGGTCTTTGTGTGTGGTGGGGTAGGGCTCTACACACACACAGACCTGTCTCAGGGCCACTGCTAGGCTCTGGGGCCAAGCTAAGTGGGCACCTCATCCATGGGCTCACATTGTTCTTTCTCTTTACTATCTCTTTATTTTGTGCACCTGTCCTGCCTGCTCAGGTCAGGTGTCTCTGTGTGGCAGGGTAGGGCTCTACCTGCCCCCCATCTCAGGCCCACTGCTAGGCTCTGGGGCCAAGTTAAGTGGGCACCTTGGACTAGGGCTCACATTGTTCGTTCTCTTTACTATCTCTTTATTTTGTGCACCTGTTCTGCCTGCTGAGGTCAGGTCTCTGTGTGTGGCAGGGTAGGGCTCTAACCCCCCCTCTTGGGGCCACCATCTGGCTCTGGGGCCAAGCTAAGTGGGTACTCTGGCTGAGGGCTCACATTGTTTTTTTTTAATTTGATTACTATCTCTTTATTTTGCGCACCTGTCCTGCCTGCTCAAGTCAGCTGTCTCTGTGTGGTGGGGTAGGGCTCTACCCCCTCTTCTCTGGGCTATTGTCTGGCTGTGGGGCACCTCGGCCAAGGGCTCACATTGTTCTTTCTCTTTACTATCTCTTTGTTTTGTGCACCTGTCCTGCCTGCTAAGGTCAGGTGTCTCTGTGTGGCGGGGTAGGGCTCTAACCCTCCTCATCTCAGGGCCACTGTCTGGATCTGGGGCCAAGCTAAGTGGGCACCTTGGCCAAGGACTCACATTGTTCTTTCATTTTGATTTGATTACTATCTGTTTATTTTGTGTGCCTGTCCTGCCTGTTCAGGTCTGGTGTCTGTGTGTGGCAGGGTAGGGCTCGAGGGATCTCAGGAGGAATGACAGGGGTTTGGAGAAACCTCCAGCCCCCCCCCCCACATCCCAAACTCTTGGGGCTGTCAGTGCCTGCAGTCCATCTGTCACTCCGTCTTCCTGGCCCAGCTCCACAATACAGCTGGTAATCCTTAGTTCTCCCTAATTCCTGGTCCCCTTTTCAATCTCTCACTCTGGAAGCACTTTCAGATGCTTCCGAATGAACCCTGTGTGGCACAATGCCATTCCTGCGATGGCCTGATGTGTAGGGGCTACTATCTATTTTGTGCAACTGCCCTGCCTGCTCAGGTCGGGTGTCTATGTGTGGTGGGACAGGGTTCCCACACAAAGGGGATTGATAACTCTGTCCCTTCTGGGTGCAACTTGCCCCTATCAGTGAGACCTGGTCTCTCACTCCCCGATGTCAGACTATGGAATCCCTGTTATCTAGAGTTCGTCTCCCACTTCTGCAAGAAGCAAAATTTTTTGATTTCAAAAGGTTTATTGAAAGACTAGGCTCTGACACAAGTATCCATATTCCAAGGCCTAGAAAGGATCTTGGCTGAACATATGCATTGTTGAGAACGAGAGAAGAAAACGAAACTGGTGATACATCAAACCCTTCACTTCCAGGGCGATGGGAACTTTGCTGTGGGAAGGCTCGGCCTGTCAAGGTCTCTGGCTGTAGAAACAGATAAGAGTATTCTCTCCCATGGAAAGCATGGTCAAAATAACACCTGGACCTGGAGGGAGAAAAGGGCTAGGAACTACAGATTAAACATGGCGTAACTCTGACCAAGGAACCCACAACATATTAGATCCTGACATTCTGCCCCCCTTAAGACCCCTCCTCTCACTAGGGGTGTGCAGTTCGGGTTAATGAAACCCGAAAAAATCCCAAATCACCCTGATTCGGGGTGATTCGGGGAAACACGAATCGATTCGGGTTTCCCGAATCGATTCGGGTAACCCGACTTGGCATGCCCCGAATCGATTCGGGGCGATTTGGGGCAATTCGGGGCAGCATTTTGCTTGCTTTTCAATGGGAAAAAGCCTCCCCAGGGTTCTCTGAAGCCTGGGGGAGGCATTTTCCCACCAAATCAAGCCAAAATTGGTGGGGGCCTTCCTCTAACTCCCCTCTAACAACCCCCCAAGTTTCAGACCGATTGGACTTTGGGGGCCATGTTATAGCCCCCCCAAACCAGGTCCCCCTATCCTCACCTATAAAAAGGCATAGCTTTAGGTTGCTGCTGCTAATCTCCATTATTTCCTATGGGCGGAAAATGAAGAGGCAGGCTTCCTTTGCCAGGGGTGGCATTTTGCATGCAAAATGCCCCCCAACCCTCAGGGGCCCTTCTCCCACCTTTACTCCCACCCCCACCAAGGCTCAGCCTGCTCCCACTTGGGGAGCCATTTCATGTCCTCCCCAAGTAGGTGCTCTTTTCTCTACTACTTACAGCTGGGGGAGGCTTGTCTTGCCAGGGGTGGCATTTTGCATGCAAAATGCCCCCCAACCCTCAGGGGCCCTTCTACCACCTTTCCTCCCACCCCCACCAAGGCTCAGCCAGCTCCCACTTGGGGGGGCATTTCATGGCCTCCCCAAGTAGGTGCTCTCAGCCCCCAAAGTCCACCCCCTACATCCCCACACAAACCCAATTCCCCCCAGCTGCCACACACAAACCCAAATCCCCGCATTAGCCCCTCACAGACCTAAATCCACCCCCAGCAGCCCTACACCCATAACCCCAGGAACAGGCTGGCCAGCCCCCCCCCTTTGTTCCCTATGCTGGGAAATTCTAAACTCTCTTTCTCTGGGCAATTCCGCACAGCCCAGGGATGCCACAATGGTGGGCAAACTTCTGAGTGCTAACTTGTCCCTGGGAAAGAGCACCTGACCTGACACACAGACAACCACCCCCTGACACCCCCACCACCTACAGAGATGGCTGGCCAGCCTCCCCAGTGTTCCCTATGATGGGAACCAACTGCACAACAAAGGATAAAACACGAACAACACAAAATAAAGTTTAAAAAAAATTATTTTCTCCCTTTCAAAGTACAAGTAGGCAAAGCATTATGACACATTACACCAGCAGTCCCCCACACAGAAAAATAACATAACTCTCACTTAACATCAGAGAATCACAAAAACACAATTCCTGTCAAAAACACTTTATTTCTTTAACTGCTTTAGGTTACACAGTAGGAGGGCACAACAGGGCATAATAGCAGTGTACTACACAAAATAATACAACCCACTTCACCGTTTTTGACAGCAATTGTGTTTGGGTGATTCTCTGATGTGAAGTGAGTTGTGTTATTTTTGTGTAAGATACTGCTGCCATGCCCTTTGGTGTGCCCCCCTGCTGTGTAACCTAAAGCTGTTCAAGAAATAAAGTGTTTTTGACAGGAATTGTGTTTTTGTGATTCTCTGATGTTAAGCGAGTTGTGTTAATTTTTTTGTTTGGGGGACTGCTGGTGTAATGTGTCATAATGCTTTGCCTACTTGTACTTTGAAAGGGAGAAAATAATTTTTTTAAAACTTTATTTTGTGTTGTTCGTGTTTTATTCTTTGTTGTGCAGTTGGTTCCCATCATAGGGAACAATGGGGCTGGCTGGCCAGCCATCTCTGTAGGTGGTGGGGGAATTTGAGGGAGGGTGTCTGTGGTTCAGGTGCTCTTTCCCAGGGACAAGCTGGCACTCAGAAGTGTGCCCACCATTGCGGCACCCCTGGGCTGTGCAGAATTGCCCTGGGAAAGAGAGTTTAGAAGTTCCCAGCATAGGGAACAAAGGGAGAGGGCTGGCCAGCCTGTTCCTGGGGTTATGGGTGTGGGGCTACTGGGAGTGGATTTGGGTCTGTGAGGGGCTAATGTGGGAATCTGGGTCTGTGTGGCAGCTGGGGGGGTATTGGGTATGTGTGGGGCTGTAGGGGGTGGACTTTGGGGGCTGAGAGCACCTACTTGGGGAGGCCATGAAATGCCCCCCCAAGTGGGAGCTGGCTGTGCCTTGGTGGGAGTGGGAGGAAAGGTGGTAGAAGGGCCAGTGAGGGTTGGGGGGGATTTTGTATGCAAAATGCCACCCCTGGCAAGACAAGCCTCCCCCAGCTGTAGGTTGTAGAGAAAAGGTCACCTACTTGGGGAGGCCATGAAATGCCCCCCCAAGTGGGAGCAGGCTGAGCCTTGGTGGGGGTGGGAGTAAAGGTGGGAGAAGGGCCCCTGAGGGTTGGGGGGCATTTTGCATGCAAAATGCCACCCCTGGCAAAGGAAGCCTGCCTCTTCATTTTCCGCCCATAGGAAATAATGGAGATCAGCAGCAGCAAGCACAAAATAGGAGATTAGCAGCAGCAACCTAAAGCTATGCCTTTTTATAGGTGAGGATAGGGGGACCTGGTTTGGGGGGCCATAACATGGCCCCCAAAGTTCAATTGGTCTGAACTTGGGGGGTTGTTAGAGAGGAGTTAGAGGAAGGCCCCCACCAATTTTGGCTTGATTCGGTGGGAAAATGCCTCCCCCAGGCTTCAGAATTGTCCACCGCGATCTGAAATCACCTTGGGAGGAAAAGAGTGCAATTTTACAATATGTTTCATGAACAAACTGGCCAACTTTCTGGCTGTAGGCACGGTGGTGCATGGAATGAAACGAGCTTGTTTGGAAAATAAATCCACCACCACTAAAATACATGTACAACCTTTTGAGGGGGGTAGATCAGTGATAAAGTCCATAGAGATCAACTCCCAAGGCCGATTGGTAACTTCTAGGTGCTGTAGCAATCCAGGAGTCTTTCCCCTTCTGGGTTTGGCCATAATACACGTAGGACAGGAAGACACATATTGTGACACATCCCTTCTCATTCCTGGCCACCAAAATTGTCTTTGAACCAAGTGTAAAGTCTTTAGGTAACCGAAATGGCCTGCGGTGCGGGCATCATGACAATGTTGTAACTCCTCTTTTCTGAGGCTGGCAGGAATATAAAGTTTGTTTTCTTTAATCCAGTCTCCCGCTGCCATTTGAGACAGTTTTCCTGTGGGCGCTCGCTCCCCCTCTTTTTCCACTTCACTTTTCACTTTAGCTCTCCACCCACTTGGCTCACTCTGCTGTTTGGTAGCTTGGCTACGAATGGTGACCACATCTCCCAACTGACGGGGGGAGAAGACAGTATCAATAGTCTCCTCCCTTCTGCTTTGCAGTTGGGGCATGCACGAGAGAGCGTCTGCTAAGAAGTTGGATTCACCCGGAAGAAACTTTAGGGTGAAATCAAACGTTGAGAAGAATTCGGCCCACCAAAGCTGTTTAGCATTAAGCCTTTGGGGTGTGCGTAAAGCTTCTAAGTTTTTGTGGTCAGTCCACACCTCAAACTGATGATGTGCCCCCTCCAGCCAGTGCCGCCACATAGAAAGGGCTACCTTAACTGCGAAAGCTTCCTTCTCCCAGACATTCCAATTACGCTCAGCCTCAGTGAATTTTCTAGACAAGTATGCACAGGGCCATACTTTTCTGTCCTCCCCTTTCTGCAAGAGGACTCCTCCAATGGCCGCATCAATCGCATCTACTTGCACTATGAAGGTTTGGTTTTCGTCTGGATGTTAGAGGACTGGTTCAGAAGTAAATTAGTCCTTCAATTTCTCAAATGCCGCCTGGCATTCAGGCCCCCAGTTAAGCTTGCTTGTGGGCTTAGCTGTTTGCTCTCCCCTCCCTTTTGTCTTGAGTAAATCTGTTAATGGGAGGGCGATCTGGGCAAACCCCTCAATAAATTGCCTGTAAAAGTTGGCAAAGCCCAAGAAAGATTGTAGTTGCTTTCTGGTAGTAGGGGCTTGCTACTCTTTCACTGCTTGGATTTTAGCAGGATCCATTTTTAGTCCTTGTCCTGAAATGTGATAGCCCAGATAGTCCAACTCAGTTTTATGAAACTCACATTTGGACAATTTAATAGGGAGTTTGTGTTGTATCAGGGTGGTCAAAATGTCTCTGCCCAATTTAACATGTTCCTCTATGGTTTCTGTAAAAATTAACATGTCATCCAGATAAACGACCACTCCCTTATATAAAAATTTATGTAGCACCTCATTGATCATTGACATGTAAACGGTAGGTGCTCCGGATAAGCCAAAAGGCATGACGAGGTATTCATATTGGCCTAATGGCGTATTGAACACGGTCTTCCATTCATCCCCCTCCCTGATTCTAACATGGAAATAAGCATCTTTTAAGTCCAACTTTGAAAAGATCTTACCCTGCACCACCACACTTAGCAGGTCCCGAATCAAGGGAATTGGATAGGCATTGGTCATGGATACTGCACTGATGCCTCTAAAGTCCGTGCAAAGCCTCAATCCTCCATCCTTTTTCTTTACAAACAGTACCGGTGCGGCATGGGGGGAGCTAGCCGGGCATATGAAACCTCTCTCTAGGTTTTTATCTATGAACTTTCAGTGCTCCTCTCTCTCAGCTGGGCTCATGGAATAAAGTTTTCCTTTGGGCGGACTTTCTCCTGGGATCAGTTCAATCGCACAATCAGTTTTTCAGTGCAGTGGTAAGCTGTCCGCCTCCTCCTGGCTAAAAGCTTGTGCCGGGTCTCTGTATTCCACTGGAATCAGGTTGAGTTCTTCTGCGGAGAGTAACGCTACTTCCATGTTCAACGAGGCCTCTTCCCCCCACTCCATTTGCCAATGATGGTTGCTGCAGTATTCCTGATCAAACACAATCATGCCTTTGGCCCAGTTAATGTAAGGGTTATGATCCCACAGCCATCGACTGCCTAGTATGAGGGGATATTTGGCCACTTGGCTGACTATATAGGATCGGCTCTCCCAATGTTTGCCCATTCCCGTGGGTACCAGCTCTGTCTCTCGAACGGCTGGGTTCATATTGGAACCGTCCATTTGTTCAAAAATGATCAGGCTTTTAAGTTCTTGGGTTTCTAACCCCAAGCCATTTACCAGGGTGGGTGTAATAATGTCACTTGAACAACCCGAATCGATTAAAGCCTGCACCCGGATATGAGTTCCCCTCCTTGGATTAGTTAGCATTACTGGTACAAATAAAATGGCCC
The DNA here is from genome assembly GCF_028583425.1 of Eublepharis macularius. Taxonomy (NCBI): domain Eukaryota; kingdom Metazoa; phylum Chordata; class Lepidosauria; order Squamata; family Eublepharidae; genus Eublepharis; species Eublepharis macularius. Next base: position 82,764,967 of record NC_072794.1, on the reverse strand, counting down.
CTCTCTCTCTCACCTCCACTGGGGTGGACTCCTGTGTGATCTGCCGTTGGGGCCTCCTCACGACAGATCCAGCTCGTTTCCCGATTGCGGGCTGGGCACATCCACCTCCACGAAGTGAACATCAAGCTCCATTTGCACTTCCTCGGCTTCCAGCCCTTTGTCTAGGTGGCCCCGTCTTGGTATTCCCCTACCTCGACAGGTTCTTGGGGCTGGAACTGGGCGAGTGGTTGGGGGAAGTGGTTGGGCTTGCGCTCGAAGACGGCACTGGGCCGTGAAATGCCCGCTGTTTCCACACTGCAAACAAAGTCCTTGCCTCCATCGGGTTTCTCGAGCTCCTCTAGCTGGTGGCATTCCATGGGCCCCTATCGCTACGGGCGGTGGTCTTCTATTTCCCATTGCCCATTGCTGTTCCATAAGGTGGACTACTTGGGTACGGTTTTCCACCTCACACGCTAGTTGTATCCAACCCATAAGAGTCGTGGGATCATCTTGCATTAGAGCTCGGTCGAGCAACCTGGGATTCATTCCATTTCGGAACATCACTATTTTTGTCCCTTCTTCACAATGAGGGCACTTGGCTTCCAACTGATGGAATTTGGCCACATACTCTCTCACGGGTTGAGATCCTTGTCTGAGAGTTTGCTCCTGTGCCCATGTCCCAAGTTCCAGTTGAGCCCACATCAGTGTAATCCCAACTTAAGAGTTCATTACGTGTGGTCTCCCAGTTCTGAGGCCCACTGGCCTCCCCCCGGTGGACATCCTCCACCAGGTGCCCGGCCTCCGCATCCCATCTGAACCACGGTTGGGAGCTGGTCTGAGTGGCGCCCGCTGAGAGCATGGATAGGCGATCAGTTTCCCAAACAGGTCCTCCTGTTGCTCCCTGCTCCGTTGACCCGATGGTCCTACTGAGATCAATCATCGAGCAGGAAAACATGGTGCCAGCTCGCCTCTCCCTGGTTTCCCGGGGTCTAGAGCCCCACTGCCGAGGAGTTGGCAACAATATCAGCTGTTCACATCCACGGATCCCACTCGTTTTTGGTCGAGCTCCTTCAAGGATCGCTCTGTCCTGCCCGGTACCATCGGCAGGCAATTCTTTAGTCCCGGCACCCTCCTGTCCAGGCACAGATGGATCAATCAGGTTCTCGCTGGTATCCATCCTCCCTGGGTGAGGGGTCGGGGGAGTAAAAGCAGGTTTCTGAACAAAATGTCAGACTATGGAATCCCTGTTATCTAGAGTTTGTCTCCCCCTTCTGCAAGAAGCACAATTTCTTGTTTTCAAAAGGTTTATTGAAAGACTAGGCTCTGACACAAGTATCCATATTCCAAGGCCTAGAAAGGATCTTGGCTGAACATATGCATTGTTGAGAATGAGAGAAGAAAATGAAACTGGTGATACATCAAACCCTTCACTCCCAGCCTCCCCCCCCCCCATCTTCCAGGGCGATGGGAACTTTGCTGTGGGAAGGCTCGGCCCATCAAGGTCTCTGGCTGTAGAAACAGATAAGAGTATTCTCTCCCATGGAAAGTGCGGTCAAAATAACACCTGGACCTGGAGGGAGAAAAAGGCTAGCAACTACAGATTAAACATGGCGTAACTCTGACCAAGGAACCCACAACATATTAGATCCTGACACCCAATGGGGGGAAGGGGTTCCATCAGTGCCACCATGGCCGGCAGGCGGGTGATGTCAGCAGCCACATCTTTTGGGGTGGGGGGGCAGAAACATTTCTCTGTTTGTTCTGTGTTGCCCCCCTGGCAGCCCTGAACGAGGCATCTCTTGAGGGCCCTGTTTGCCTGCTGCCAATAAGCTGCACCTGCTCATGATGGGATGCACATCATGAAGGGCAGTAGGACTTAGAACAGCCTTTCCCCCAAGGAAGGGGAGGCACCCTTCTCATCCGCCACAGCCAGTAGTTGGGTGATGTCTGTTTCTACCATTGCTCAGCACGAGGGTCAGTGTTACACATATAGCTGTGCAGGACCATGGGACAGTCCCCTGTCATGGTGCTTGGTGTATTCCTCACCCCCTGACCTAGGGGGAATGGTTTCCATAGTTGCTGCCACAACCGGCAGGGGGGTGATGTCTTCAGGGACAGGCAACAATTCAGCTGTACTGCCAGCAGTCTCAGTGCAGGGGGTGGTACATAGTCTGTTCCCCCCAACTGGGGGAAGGGGTTCCATGTTTGCCACCATGGCTGGCAGGTGGGTGATGTCTGTGGCCACCGCTCCTCAGCACAAGGGATGGCTTTGCACATAAAATTGTACAATATGATGGGAGGGCCCCCGATCCATGGGACCTGTGGTCTGCACTGCACCGGAGGGAAGGGGTTCTGTCCATGCCGCCACGGCCAGCAGGTTGGTGATGTCTGTGGCCGCATCCTTCTACAGTCACTAATGGGACCTGCTGTCTCCTCTGCACTGGGGGGAAGGGGTTCTGTCCTTGCCGCCATGGCTGGCAGGTGGGTGATGTCTATGGCTGCCACATCCTATCCCCCTGGGACTTAGAATGGCCTCCCCTCAAGGTGGGGAGAGCATCTGTGACCAACGCCTCATCTCAGAGGTGTCTTTTGCCAGTATAATCAAATCCACGTACTCAAATAATGTAATAATATGTCATAATGTGAAAATATGCAACAGTGATATGAAATACTGTTGTAATAATTGTGTGCCGCAGAGGTTTAGGTAGGTTTTGTTTGGTCAGCGGCCATGTCTTCTAGGATAGAGGGGCCTCACGCTGTTGAGATCGTAAGGTGTGGGAGGTAATAGCCCCCTCCATGAACCACACCAGTGGGACTTTGAATAATCTCCCCCCAAAGAAGGGGATACATCCCTTCCGTCCCTGCAAGGGGACTTAGAATAGCCTCCCCCCCAAGGAGGGGGAGGTGTCTGCCTATGCTGCCATGTCCAGAAGGTGAATTTTGTCAGTGGCCACAGTCACTCACTGCTCGTCAGCATGAGGGACAGGTATTGATCAGTTTTTTCCCCATCCCGGGGTGGGGGGAACAGACCCTGCACACCATCCATGGGACTTGGGCTCCATCCAGGGGACTCAGTCTTACTTTCTCCCACCACGGGGAGGAGGGGGTGGCCACCGACATCACCCATGTGCTGGACATGATGGTGGCCACCTGTTGGGACATGCAGGCAGGCACAGGGGGGTGCCACCAGCTGGCAGCCAAACCCCCCCACCTCTGAGAAGGGAGGGGGCCAACCGCCTCCCTGAGCCCATGAAGGAGGGGGCAGCCACCAACATTACCCATGTCTGGGGGTCCATCACTTCAAATGGAGCCTTAAGCCAATTGGCATTGATGGCTCCAATTCAATAGAATGGGACCTTCCTGGGGGCATTGGCTTTGGGGGTCTATAACATGGAGGTCCGTATTGCAATCTTCACCAAACTTGGAGAGTAGTTGGAGGAGAGCCTGCTGAAAATTCCCTGTATGTTTGGGCTCTCTCAGTCTGAAGGGGGCCATTTTGGGCTCCAACGAACCATAAACCAGTTTGTGAACCGGGTCAAGTTCGTCAAAGATTGTGGTTCGTGAAGCTGAATGAACCTCAAACTTTGCGGTTCATTTTTTTTTTTTGGTTCGTGCCCATCTCTAGCTATGAGTATTTTTTTTAAAGAAAAATATTTCTCTGGGCATCTGGGACCATTGAGGGCACATAAAGTTGCTTCAGCGCCCATATCTGGTTCATGGGCTGCCTTGTTAGCTCTCTTTACTAAAAAGAGCAAGGAAGACTTCATAAATAGAAATAGATGTGGCATTATTTGTGTTTTGCCTACTATGTTAGTGAATGTTCTCACCAACAGTATTAATTATTATCAATTGAGCTGCATAATAAAGAAGCAAATGGCCTGTGAGCTCTTTCATCACAAACCAGTCTGTACTGTGGAGCTTGGTGGACAAACATGGAAAGTGCTTCATTATTGTTCACCTGTTTCCTTTGTATATTTCCACATAAATCCAGTGGTTTGTGGACACGACTGTCACCCAATCCAGATGCCAAGTGCTGTTCTGTCTCAGCATCGGATCATTTGGATCAGTGGCCTGGCCTGCTCAACTAATGGCTTTGCTGGCAAAGAAAACTCAACAGGTATAGAATTATATGGCTGCTATGAAGTTTCCTGGTTGACATGCCTCTTCTTCTTCTCATTGTGATTATTTTTTTAAAAAAGTTCTTTCCAAAAACATTTGAATTATGAAGTCAGCTTAAATGTCTTTCCAGATGGGTGTGGTATTTGTGGAGATAATGTGGAATCATTACTCATTAATTGCAAGGGATTCCAATATCTGTCCCCCAGTGGGGAATCCAAATCTTTAACTCCACTAGCACATTTATGAGGGAGTTGCGTATTCTCAGAATACTAATATTCAGCTGGTCTTGATGGCAAAATGTGATTGCTGATACCAGTTACTTTTTTTATCGGTTGTTGGCATGTTGTATGGAAAGTGATCATAGAAGATTAGTTCACACATACAGGATATAGTTGCCAGTCTCAGGGCGGGGTGGGTTGGTGGAGTTCTCAAGGAATTACAACTGCTCTCCAGACTAAATAGATCAGTTCTCCTGGAGAAAATGGCAACTTCAGGGGTCGACTCTGTGGCATCATATCCCTGCTGAGATTCCTCTCCAAACTCTGCCATTCTCAGGCTCCAAATCTCCAGCAATTTCCCAACATAGCGATGGCAACCCTAATTGAATTTCTCCATATGCAGTGAGTATCAGGCATGCTCACACATTCTGCTGTATATTCAATATACTGTATGATGCTATACTATATATACAAGATACCACATATTCCTGATTCACACTTCCCCATCTTCCTTGAACTACAAATAGGCATATTCACTTACTTCTGGCATCACTTGTTAAAATTGTACATGTGGAGGAGGGGAAAGACACATGTTCGCTTGCTGGCTGCCTATACCAGATTCTCAGACAATGCTAATTATATCATGGAGCAGGTCCCCCCTTTCCTTGAGTTGCACACTCTGGCAGCTGGTGCTTTTCTTGTGCTCTATTGCTGTAGGTGAAATATAAAGATGTGTGTTGCTGGAAGTGGAATTTTGACAGCCCTAACAAGCATCAAAGAACAAACAGAAGTCCAGTGGCGATGATGGTGGAAATGGACTTTGGTGTGTAGTGTTGATGGGAAAATTGAAGTGGGTCTGATGTGGCCTGGAGACCATGTGTTAGGGAATAGGATATACAAAGTATAAGTGTGGATTTCGGAAAGAACTTGCTGAAGAACAAATATCACCATATGGCGTGTTTATACAATCTGCAATGGGGAACAAAGGATGTAATGCAGATTTGCTTCTTAGTAGTCACATTCAAACAACAGAGACTGTTGCAGACAACAGAGAGCTTTTATGATGTAGAAAAATATCCTTTCCTTAGTAGCCTGAGGCAATCAAGCTTATTTTGCTTTTCAGTTGTAAAGTGAAGGCTTTAGGGGTTCACATACAAGGCATTATTTAATTCTTTTGTGCTTACTTTAATCCCTCACCAAATATTGCCCTGGAAATCAGTTTACAACAGTACTTTTGCTTTTGCTCTAGGCATGACAATATGGATCAACATCTAGAACGGCAACCAGAAGAGCACATGTAACAACTCCAATAAAATAAAATAGAGTCTGTAAATCAGAAGTTTTCTTTTAGGGACAACAGATGGGGTATAACTTGACCAAAAACCATATGTTAGGAAAGGATATTTCATACACACACAAAAGTATGGTATTCATAGTACAGAGGACATGGATTCAGCCCTTTGAAAACAATATATCTCTATCCATTGACCTGTTGCTGACAGTGAATGTTTTTCCCCATTATCTGAATTACAAGATGTATTTCTCCATTTGGCCAATCATGTAAACCAAAATCAGTTGAAAGAAACTGACAGTAGACAAATGATTCTCATTCCAATCTTGCCTTGTTTTGCTTAATGGCCAGTTTTTCGATCCTCCACGTTTATCAGTGACATTACTATTAAAACCGTATTTCCTACATAACTTTTCATTTCTATAAATAGAATGTGGAAATAAATCTGCTCTTAAAGACCTGTTTGTGCATAAAGAGTGTGTAACAAAACATGAAGCCTAGGAGCCATATGCTATTTGTGAGGCCTTTAGTATCTTCCTAGAATTTCATCTATCCTCTTAGAAAACCCTTCTAGTCCCAATCCAACTAAAGATAATCTTGGTTAGATCACATTGAAAGTTATTGGTCTTAAATCTGGAAAGAAAGAAAGAAAGAAAGAAAGAAAGAAAGAAAGAAAGAAAGAAAGAAAGAAAGAAAGAAAGAAAGAAAGAAAGAAAGAGAAAGAAAGAAAGAAAGAAAGAAAGAAAGAAAGAAAGAAAGAAAGAAAGAAAGAAAGAAAGAAAGAAAGAAAGAAAGAAAAAGATATTTTGGATAGACTTCTGTTTTTTTGTTTGTTTTGTTTTTGTTTTTTGTGTAGTGGTTATTTGTATTTCATACACTGGAACCAGAGGAAATAATAGTATGCTTTGTTCTGAAGTCATGTTTCTAATTGAGCTCTGCTCTTATTAAGTATAAACATAGTCTGCAAACCACAAACATTTTCTTTTTTTTCATTACAAAACAATTAAAATGATGTTTCTCTTAATTGTTTAAATGAGTGCTGTAAACTTTTTCCTGGATCCAAAATGCCCATTGGCAAAGAAAGGTCATTAAGTGTTTGGCAAACATTCCTATTCTAAGGAGGACTTTGTATCCAAACATAGGCATAAAAAGGACAACAATATATTGAGTTCTTTTCAAAAGAGTTGAATCAAGGTGTTAAGTACAATCACAAAATGAGCATTAATGGTGTACAAATAGCAAGTGTCTAGGATGGGAGGGAATGCAATGATTCAGTTGATTTTTATGGCAAAAGAAGTATTTCTCTGCATAAAAATTAAATGTACAGCATGCTACAATGCTGTATCTAAATCTGTCTTTATTTTCTTTTATCTAGGTACCTCCTCAGTGAAAGAAAATATAACTACAGCTTCTTAAGATATGGTCAGATGTGTTTGCCTCATTGGTCCCTCAGCTTGACACCACTTCCCTAGGGGCCATATCAAAGATTGGGGCAGACTGGTTGCTACATTTTTACCAGTATGGCATACCACCCTGTACAGACTCCTCCTAGCATTTTCCAAAGCAGTCTAAAACACGTTTATTCTTCCTTTTTTAAATGTAGTGCATATTATTTCAATTCCATTTGCTTTCCAGAAGTATAAGATCACGGCAGTTGCCAGGTCCTCCTTTTATCATCTTCGGCAGGCCAGGCAGCTTGCCCCTTATTTATCTCCCCGCGACTTGACTACAGTGGTCCAAGCAATGGTCACCTCTAGGCTGGATTACTGTAACGCGCTTTACGCTGGGCTTCCCATGGGCCTGATTCGGTGGTTACAGCTGGTACAGAATGCAGCAGTGCGGGTCATTACTAGAGCACCGGTGTGGGAGCACATTACGCCGGTGCTACGCCAGCTGCATTGGCTGCCAGTGGAGTACCGAATCAGGTTCAAGGTTTTGGTGTTAACCTATAAAGCCCTATGCGGACTGGGACCGACGTATCTGCGGGACTGTCTCTCACCGTATGAGCCCCAGAGGACTCTGAGCCTGCGAAAGCGGGGAGGGCAGAATATAAATACAATAAATTAAATTAAATTAATAACTTCAGTCAATGCCAAAAGTATATTTGTAACTGACATTCTAACTTCCCTAATCAAGATCTGACCCAAACAATTCTCTAATATCAGAAATATGCCAAATATGGTTACAATTTTTTAAAAATTCAGATATTGTTGAAAACCTTCTGAACTGATAGTTATCCTTGTGTATCTCTGGCTGATTCCGCACACATTGGATAATGCACTTTAAATGCACTTTATCAGTCGTTTGAGGTGGATTTTTTGTTCCGCACACAAAAAAATCCATTCCAAATTATCTATAAAGAGGACTGGAAGTGTATTATCCAACGTGTGTGGAATCAGCCTCTGTCTGGTTTAATTTCTCAGGCAGCGCATACATGTGCGAGGGAGGGAGTTAATGGTGTATTCTCTCTGGCAGGCCAGCTACACTACAAATAGGGTGGAGGTTAAAGTAACACTAATCTGAAGCATTCACATTGGCATCATGAGATCAGCTTTAACAAGAGGAACTAGGTGCTGCTACAATAGTAGTAACTCTTTTGGAGTATGATATATTTGAGCTAATTCTTGGGGTGAATCTACTGTTCCTGTGCTACTGGAGTGTGTTTGTTTATTTCTGGGCAAATCTTGTGACTGCTACTAAAGGAATTATTTTCTTTTTTTTCACCTCAATAACTCATGACTAAACTCTGTTAAGAACTATTAACTCAAACAAGTTAATCATTTTAGCAGCTTGTTTTGGAGAGTAACATATTCTCATTTTAAATTATTTGTTTTTGTTGCTAGTCTACATGGAATGGGTGGTGGAACAATATGGTATAGTTTGATCTCATCAGATCTCAGAAGCTAAGAAGCATCGGTACTTGGATGGGAGGTCACCAAGTAAGACTGAGGTTGCTCTGCAGCGGAAGGCAATGGCAAATCACCCCTATTCCTCACTAGAGATGGGCACGAACAGCAATATGAACCAAAACCATGAACAGCCCAATCTGCTGTTTGCGAACAAGCTGTTCATGAGGCCCCATTCTAAATGAACAGGTGATCATTGCAAGCCTGGTTCGGTACTGTCCGTTGCTGTTCATCAAGCCAGACAATCTGGCACCTGCAATCAATTCCCTTGGCAACTTAGGCAGGGATTGTCTGAACTCTGTCTGAACTCCTGCTGTTGCCCTGGAAACCCCAATCTAAGCCCAATTTAGCTTGATAGGCAGGTCTTCCTTTCAAGTGTGGAGCTCCAAATTTGTTACAAGGGAACAAAGACCAGGGGGGAGGGGGGCGCCCAGCTCAGGCTTTGGAGAGGGAGAGACAGCTGCTGTTGGCATTTTGATAGAGAGAGTTCATTGGAACTTGAATTTTCTTTGTATGTGGTGGGATAGGGATCTACCCCTTCAAGTTCCAGGGCTACTGCCAGGCTCTGGGCCAAGCTATTATTTATTATTGGTACCTTTCCTGCTGCCTGCTCAGGTAGAGTTTCTAGGAGTGGTGCGGTAGGGATCTTGACTTGGATGATGGCTGGAGGAGAGCCTGCTGGCCCCCATAGACAGCCAACCACGAACATGTTCGTGAACAGGGCCATGTTCGTGGTTTTTCATGAGTCCCTGTTCTTGGATGGCAACGAACAATGAACATCATGTTCGGGTTTTTTTTTTCTGTTCATGCCCATCTCTACTTCTCACTTGCCTTGAAAGACCCTTGTTGAGGTCACTGTAAGTCAGTTGCAATTTAATATCACTGACACACACAAACATGGAGATAGTTTTAGGAGGGTAGATTGGTTTGCTGTGAAACCAAGGGAACTCTGTGTCTTGAAAGCTCATATCCTGAAAATCTTGTTGGTATCTATGGTGTCTCTGGACTCAAATTCCTGCTGTTCCACTGCAGACCAACACAGCTACCCACCTAAAACTATCCACATGGAAGGCACCACATAGCACAGTGGTTAAGTGGTTCGGCTGCGAATGAGCACTCTACTGGTTCATATCCCACTACTGCCATGAGCTCAGTAGGTGGCCTTGGGTAAGCCACTCCTATCAGTCCCAGCTCCCCAGCTGTATTGTGGGGATAATCATAATATTAACTTGTTCACCACTTGGAGTGGGACACTAATCTGTCTAGAAGAGAGGTATATAAGCACAGTTATTGTTGTTGTTATTCAGCCACATGGAGTGAAAACCTATTGACCATACGTACATCGTGTATTCTGTGCATGAAGAGCAGCCAGAAATGCTCCTCATGCACAGAAGTGCATAGTTCAGGCACAGAAAATGGCTGAGGGGGGAGAAGGAATGTTCCCGTGCTCTCCTTTATTTTTTAACAGTTATTTCCTGCACCTGCTGTGTGGCTGCAGTGAAACAGAGTTAGGTTCGGTGAATTTGAAATGTCAGAGATTTTATTTTTGTTACATATATGGGATCAACTGAACAGTGTGCTAGAATTTAAATACTCAAGTAACCAGGCATCAGATATGATTGTTATGAATGTCAGAATGGGACAAAATAACCTAGCAAAGGTCAGCATTTTGGAGGCTGATACTCGGTTCATTCAGAATGACTAAAGATTTGCATATTAATGTATCTTGTCAATATTTATTCAAACTAGCATATCCATTCCAGTTGAAATATGTAATAATAGTACCTTGGGTGATCCAGTGAGTAATTTACCATTGTTTAATCAAGAAATCATAGTGTGATAAATTGCTATCCTCTCAAGCACTTTACTGCCTCAAGTGGAACATTTGGAAGTAGGAGATAAGCCAAACAGTACACTGTCAGTATCAGTAAAAGGATTTCTGGCCAGAAATTTGCAAAATACATTTAATGCACAGAATGTATTTTACCTGGGAAGAGGGGTATAATACAATGTAAGAGTTCATATCCATTGAGAAAAGACAAGTTCACATGGTTAGGTTTTCAAAAAATGATATCAATGTATCTGGATGGCAAATACAACAAAATCATTGTAGACAATAACTCTGTGTTTGTAACAAACGGTCAGTTGAGAATTTAACCAATTGCATCTTAAGCTGCTTGATTTCTTTAGGATCTCAGGATCTATGTGAGAATTGCAATAATTCAGTCTGCACTTTGGGTTTTGTCAGCTTCCGCCATGAGCACTACTATGCTGGGCGCCGGCACGCCTGACCTTGATTCTGGGAAGCCGTCAGGGGCAGTGCAGGTTCTTGCTCTGTGGAAGGAGGGGGTATACATCACCCTTGCTCCCTCTCAGTCCACTCACAGGCCTGCTGAACCTGACAGAGTCCTGACTGCCTCCCCTTTCTCCTCACCTCCTCTGGGCTTGCTCTTCCTCCTGTTCTTCATCTCACTCACTCCTACTTCATCCAGCTTCTCTCTCACACTCTCTCCAAACTCCAGCATGCTCCTACATAACCCACCCCACCCCATCCTGTGGGTGGACTTCCCTTTATCCCTTCATCTCTTCCCTGCTCTACCTGTCAGCCACGCCCCTCTCCTGCACGCTATCCACGGCCCTGGCCAACTCAGGCAGTTGCACCTGGGCTTGCTCTGCTGGCTGATTGGGGCAGGTACACTTGTGTTTCCTTGGCTGGCTGCCAAACTTTTCCTGCAGATTGCCTCAGGCGATTTCACCTGGGATTGTTTTGCTCCTGGCGTCTCCTGGACCAGGCTACTGCCTTCTAGCTGGCCTGCAGGCTGGGGCGTGGCTCTGTGCTGCTTTGTTGGCCTCTTCTCCCTGTCTGGTAAGGCTACTGGCTGACTGCCTTTGTTTCCTGTGCCTCCTCCCCTCCTGGGGGTCCTCAGTCTCCCTGCCTGGCCCCCTGCCTTCCCACCAGTGGGTGGGGCTAGCTGGCTTCCACCTGCCTTGCCTGACTCTCTGAGGCTTGGGTGCTTCTTTGCCCTCCTGTGGTGGGGATGCCCCCACAGGAAGTGCTCCTGTGCTTCATTTGGGGCTGGTTTTGGTCCCAAACAGACCAAATTGGCCCTGCATTTAGCGTGGGAGTGCTCCCAAAGCTGGCAGAACGACATCACTTCCAAAAGTGCTGTCATCACAGAGAGGGTATAGGGAACTGGCAACTAGGGATGTGTACTTCAGTTTCAGGATCTGGGTTTTTAACATCCAATTCTGAATGTTTCGCAATTCCCAAATCAGCCACAGCATTGCTGAAACGATTTGGTAATGCTGAAGCAAAGCTAACCTGAAGCTTTGGTAAGCTTTGGGTATTGCATTAGCACTTTCCCTCTACCATTCCTTAAGGAACGTTCCTTGTCATTCCATAAGGGCATTCGAGCCTTCTTTTGGCTGATGGGAGGGGGGATGAGGGGGTTGGAGAGAGAGGTAGGAAGGGGAGGTGGGAGGGGATCAGGAAAGAGAGGAGTCTGTGAGAGAGTGGTCAATCCCTGCAGCAGCAGCTCTCCTTCCATGGGGATTCTCTAGGAGGAGTGTGTGTTTTTTTAAATGCTGTAGGGTAAAATGGGGGGCTTTCTAGGTGGCCGGGGGTGGCATTTTGCAGGCAAAATATACCAAATTTTCAGGGGACCTACTCCTCCCTGTCCCCTAAAGACCCCCCAAGTTTCAGGAAGATTGGACCTCAAGGAGCCAAGTTATACCCCCCCCCCAAGAAGGTGACCCTATACACTTCCAATCTCCATTGTTCCCTATGGGGAAAACTAGGGAGCTTTCTAGGTGGCTGGGGGTGACATTTTGCAAACAAAATGGAACTGGACTTGACTGGATCTGATGACTGCACCTGGAGGATACTGATGGATCAAGTTATCTGATTTGTCAAAATAATCCAACAATAGCTATTTATTTATTTATTTATTCAGTCATTCATATCATTTCTATGCCTCCTTTCCACACAAATAGAGTCCTAAGGTGGTAATGTTAAAATATTTCAACATTAAAATGTAATTTAAAATGAAGTATATATAAAATGATTCAAGAAAACATAAAAACAGACAAATACACATAATATTAATTGTGAGCAGGGAAAAAATCTGTTTTAAATCAATCTTCTTCTGGATAGTGAATAACAAGAAGCCCTTTCTGAACATGGAAACAGGCTGACAAAAATCACAAGAAAGAAAAAGAAGAAAAATCCATTGATAAAATCTTGTTCCTGAAACTCTGGGAATGGAGCCTGTTAAATATCAAACAGGAATGCAAAGCCCCCAATCCTGTTTTCACAGGATTATTCATCACTGTATAAGTATACACTTAAATGCTGACCACCCACCACATAAGACAGTGAACAGACTGGTAGCATCAGAGGTAGACAGCGACAAATATTTCTCTTGGGATAATAGATTGCAGGACTCAACATTTTAAGAATTCTGTATTGACACACACCTAATGACATAGCGGAACACTAATAAAATCTCTATTTTAGCTGGTGCTCTCAATATCTTTCAGTTTGTCTCAATTTGATTCATAAAGTGGAATTTTGAAGGGTACCATCGGTATCTCTGTCAACATTTAGCCTACTATAAAAGTCAAAAGATTCACCTTAACATGTTACCATGATCTATTTGTGTGATATGCCTGCTTATAAAAATTTGACTGCAAGGGAAAATAAATCATTTTTTTAAAAAAAATAAAAAAAAAATTATTGCTAGAGCGGTGACATTTATTAGCTCTGCAAAGCCAGCAGAGATTGTATTTTATTGTTTTCATATCACCTTGGAGTCTTACTAGCAAAAAAGTGGAAAATAAGTTTTAAAATAAAAATATTTTTTTGAATCTTTGCTTGCTTTCTTAAATATTTAACAGTTCTCTTTATGTACCCTGTGTCTGTGTACTTGATATCCAATGATTTGAAATGTCTCATTTAAAAGCTGAATAGCATAATACATCATCAGTAATAATATTAATAATTATTTTTACTATTGCTAATTTCATGGAAATTAGAGATAATTTTCACATTATACTTCAGCAAACCACCAAGCAAATAATTACCTCCTGGCTCCTTTGCCTGATGGTGGCAATTGTGAAGCCCCTCTCACATCTTTAAGCAACAAACTACACATGTACCAATGCCGCTTTGTATAATTTGAGTGAAAACAGACAAGCATAACCTGGAAATAGGTGTCAGCAGAACTTCCAGTCATCATGATCTCTCCTTTCCACATGGTTTTAATTGCCTCTTAAAGAAAGTAAAAACAGTTATGAATAATCTAATAAGGATCAGCAAGCACCTGTGAAACTCTGGTCTACAGCTGCACAGAATCAAATTCAAGAGGCAAAAACAGAGTACTAAGAAGGGCAACACATATGTGCATTATGCACACATCATTTCCAAGCCACAGCAAACGGAATGCATTAATGCCATTTTTGGCATGAAGAGTGCATGCCACACTGGAAAAGTATCTCATGCAAGTGTTTGCTTAAGAAGTGTACTGAATTTGCTTTCCAGTAAGATGGCAGGGCAGGAATGGCTGCTTCTTAAACCACATTAAAAATACACAGGGCATTTGTTTTAAAAACTTAGGCCTGGCAGGCAAAAAAGAATGCAGCATTAATTGCATGTTTTGTTTTTTCTTAATACTTCAATATATCCCAGAACAATGAATAAATAAACTATTCTACAGGACTGGTAGACAGAGGCCCAAAAGAGGGGGCTTGGGCCCTCTGTATGGCCAGGGTTCCTCCCATTTAATTAAATGATTTAAGCAACCTTCTCTCCCTGGATCCTGTGTGCTGTTTTATTTGGACTAATGAGGAAAATACCATTTGAGTATAACAACCAGAAAAATTGAAAAAGCAGGCCAGCTCAGTTATTGTATCTTCTGACTCTTCAGAATCCTGTTCTAAAAGTTTTGGTAGCCCCATACCCATCTGTAGAACTTTGAGCAGATTATCAGCATATTCATCTTGGGCTGGGGGGGAGGGCTTTCATTTTTGTCATGTTTACATCACCAAACATTATATATTAATATATTATATATTGTGATATTTAAAGTCTGACATAATAATTTGAAAGCTCTGTGACAGACCATCTGCATATTTTAACCTTTTCATGTCAAACCATATCAAACAATTTATCAAATCTTGTAATTTTTCCATTACTAGCTAGAATGAAATATGCAATTTGGGACCAAATTGGCCCACTGTGAAATGTGGGAATGCTCCCAGGGTGGTATGATGACATCACTCCTGGGAGTGACAGTGTCATGCCCCCTGGGACTGCACCCAGGAGGCTATTCCCCCGCATTTCCCCCTGTTGGTCAGGTGAGTGGTGGTGGGAGGTGAAGGATGGGAGGAGAGGGATCCCCTGTCCCCACTGGGGGACCTGGGATCCCTAATTAGTGGGCACCATGGTACTAACACATGACACCAACATGGGGTGCCATGTTGGGGGACCCCTGATATGATGGAGAAGGTCAGGGGGAAAACACTTCTTAAATGCAAAAAATAAAAGTGGAAGAATATTCAGCAGCAAATATTCCCTAAGCTTCCTTTTAGCCCAGTCCTTCTATGACAAAGCTATTCTACTACTTGTCACTGTTGACTCTCTGCTCTACACCTCACCAGAGTGAGGAAAATACAGCTAAGATAAAATAAAATGGGAAAATCAAATGTTTTCCTACTACTACTGTTCGGTCTTCAGGAACAATTACCTAACATAAATATATGCTAAAGCTACAGACCTACTTTTAATAACTTGGAAATAAGTTCATTTCAGTGGAGTTTACTTCTGAGTAAATAATCATAGGATCAGCCTGTAATATAGATGAAAAGGAATTTGCTGTTGTGTGGTGAAACCAAGATTATGTTCTGCTGCTGTTAGGTGCAGCTACGTTTATGAAGAAGTCATGACAGGAAAAATGGAACACCTATGATTTTTTGGGGGAGGGGTATATTTTCAGTGCCCATTAGGCATGTTTTTCTTCTACACAAAACCTTCAAAAACAATGTCTCACCAAATCAGATGATCCACCCAAAGAATTTTTTTCACAAATAATTTTGCGTAAGGAGAAAGAAGCTGAGAGGAAAAGACAAACAGCTGTTAAAGAAACTGGTTTGTTTAGATAGTTCTGAATCACTGGTGTTCGGGGCATATTATGGGTATATGCACAGGGAAAACACTCATAGTTTTCATTTGAAGTAGTCACATTAAAACGGGCTTCATTAAACTAGGCTGTGATATTGGGGGGGATGGGTTGGCGCAGAATGTTTAAGAGATGTTAAGGAAACATTTATATAGGGTTTTCTCCTTCTAAAACAAAGGTGATATGAGCCAGCCAGGTTATTTGGAGAAAGCCATTCACCTGTAACTGAACCTGGTAAGGCAGGTTGTAAGAAATCATCACAGTGTGACAATCTTTGTCATTTTTTTGCACCCTGCACAATTTATCTTATAGATCAAGAATATTTCCATTTCATGCATTTCTTCTCTACATTTAAATGCAGCACAATAGAAACTACTGTTTGAGTTCTTTACAATGGAAGCTATTCCCCCCACCCACAAAGAGATAAACTTCCCCCTCTGCACCTTTGTATTGCAATATTCTGTGCCTCCTGAAATTGTGCTCCTGTGGGTCCGTGAGTCCCCAGGAGCATCATTGGGGGGGGGCTGCAGTGAAAGTGGGGAATTGGCAACAACTGTCCCCCCCCTTCCATTGTCAGGTGCTCAGGATCACCTGTCATATTCAATACCCCCTGCAGCTGGAGTCAGGCAGCCAAAGCTAATGCTAGTCGAGTGATTCTGTTATTTTAACCTGGAGTGGGAAACTGAGAACAGGAGGTTTTGTTGCTATTGTAATCTCTCCCAGATCTGGGAGCCTACCTGACCTTGAGAAGTCCATGAATCATGATGGAGTGAGTGTAAATAATGCAGTGGAATTACGCTGTGCTGATTAGAGAGGCAAAAAGTTTTATTTGAGGAAGTTACATACTTGATAGTAAAGAGGAGAGAGAGAGATCCTTGCTATCTGACTACATCTTGCAGAGAGAGAGAGAAGAAGTGGCAGGAGAGAGAAGCAGGATATTGCCCTGTTTAGCCCAATAGGAGACAAGACAAGGAAATGACCCCCAGGAAACAAGAGAGGTGCTACTCTCACTGTCCTAAGTGATCCTTGCTGCCCCCTGCATGGTAGGCTCTTCTTCCTTCTTGCTGCTGTTGTACACCAGACATTGCTATTTCCAATACCCCTTCTCAATGTCTAGTGTACAAAGTCCACAAAGTTCAGTAAAATCAAAAAAGTCCAGTAGCACCTTTAAGACTAACCAATTTTATTGTAGCATAAGCTTTCGAGAATCAAGTTCTCTTCATCAGATGCCTGATCAAAACTCTTGCAGAGAGAGAGAGAAGAAGTGGCAGGAGACAGAAGCAGGATATTGCCCTGTTTAGTTCAGTCTTTCACATAGACTTTGAAATTTCTCTTTGGCAAGTGGCTTGGTGAGGACGTCTGCTATCATTTCTTCTGTAGGGCAGTACTGTAGCTCAACAAGCCCTTCTTCTTGCATATTTCTCACAATGTGATTCTTTATGTCAATGTGCTTGGTTCTTGATCCAATTCTTTCTGTATTTGCAAGTTTTATGCAAGATTGATTATCTTCAAAAAGTTGTATAGGTTTGGGTTCATCTATCCCAAAGTCTTCTAATAGTTGTAGAATCCACTTGAGTTCTTGGCATGCTTCCGCTGCTGATATGTATTCAGCTTCTGTAGTTGATGCCGCTAAAAGGTCTTGCTTTCTGCTTGTCCAACTGATTGCTCCTCCACCATAAAATAACACTAGTCCACTGGAAGACTTTCTGTCTGTGATGTCTTCTGCCCAGTCAGCATCCATGAATCCCACTAGTCTGGGATTGTCACTTGCTGGTAGCTTGAGCTTCAGTTGTGCAATACCTCTCAGGTATCTTGCCAGTCTTTTGACTGCTTGCCAGTCATTCACACTTGGTGATGCACTTTTCCTGCACAGTATTCCAACTGCTGCTGCTATGTCAGGTCTGGTTACTGTACTTATGTAGAGCAGTTTTCCAATTGCTTCTCTGTATACTTTGATGTTTCTCAGAGGTTCATTGTTTCCATCTTGTTTCAGGAAATCTGTTTCCATTAGAGTACATGTTGGTTTTCCATCTTTCATATCCATGTAGTCTAGGAAATCTGTGATCTTTTGCTTTTGATTGAGAAGATAGCTTCCATCTTCCTCTCGCTCTATCTGAACGCCGAGGTAAAAACTGACATTTCTAAGACGCTTTACCTCAACCTCTTGGTTCAGATGCTGAATTATTTCATCACAATCTTGTTGATCTTCATAACAAAGGAGAAGATCATCTACATAAATCAGAATAAAAGTCCATTTGTTGTCTTTCTTTCTTGAGTACAGGCAGCGTTCTGCCCCACCTTGCTTGAATCCTTCTTTGATGAGCATTTGGTTCAGTTTCTGGTTCCAGGCCCTTGCAGCCTGTTTCAGTCCATAAATGCTCTTCTGCAGTTTGCATACAAGTCCTATGTCTTTGGACTGTTCAAATCCAGGAGGCTGTGTCATATACACATCTTCTTTCAGCTCTCCATGTAGAAAAGCAGTTTTCACATCCAGATGCTCCACATGCATCTTCCTTGCGGCTGCTATGCTCAGTAGTGTTCTTACTGAAGTGTGTTTCACTACTGGCGCAAAGGTTTCATCATAGTCTTCTCCATACTTCTGGGAATATCCCTTTGCAACTAGTCTTGCTTTGTACTTTTGTACTTCTCCATCTGCATCAAGTTTGGTTTTGAAAATCCATTTGCATCCTACTGTCCTTTTCCCAGGTGGTAGTTCTGTGAGGATCCATGTCTTGTTCTGGATCAGAGAGTCAATTTCTTCTTTTGCAGCTTTTCTCCATTTCTCTGCTTCTCTTGCTGGCATTCCTTCTGTGTCTTCCCAGCTAGAAGGTTCTGGTACAGCTTCTGTTTTTGCCAGGTAAGAGAATTTCAGTGGTGGAACTCCTTTGTTTGTTCTGTCTGAGCGTCTGACACTTGGCTCTGCTTCCCCTTCTCTTTCTGTGGGCTCTGCAGGTGTCTCTTGCATCTCAGTCAGGTCCCAGAGTTGCACAATTTCTGGCTGCTGTGCTACATCAGCTTCCTTTGGTGTAGATTCTCTGGTGTCTGGCTTGCTTGCCTTCTCTTTTTCATCAATATACACCACGTGGCGGATCTTCACCATGTCTGTCTCTGGGTTGAGGATTCGGTATCCTTTGCATCCCAGTGCATATCCAACAAATATGCCTTCTTCTGTTCTGAGATCCATCTTAGATCTCTTTTCCTTTGGAACATAAGTGTAGGCCTTTGATCCAAACACTCTCCGATGCCTTACATTGGGCTTGTGGTTGTACCACAGTTCAAATGGTGTGCTGTTTGCACCCTTTGTAGGTAGCATGTTCTGCAGATAGGTGGCAGTGTTGATAGCTTCTCCCCAATATTTTTGAGGTAGCTGTGCTTCCTGCAGCATACTTCTGCACATTTCTGCGAGAGAATGATTTTTCCTCTCTGCTATCCTGTTGAGTTCGGGGGTGTATGGCATGGTCAGGTGATGCTCTATTCCTTCAGCTGCTAGGAAGCTTGTCATCTCCTTCCCCACGTACTTGCCTCCATTGTCTGTGCGGATAGCCATTGGTTTTCTCTGGAATCTGTTCTGCACCATTGCTAGGTACAGCTTGAATTTCTCCAGTACTTGGCTCTTTTCTCTGAGCAGGTAGATTACAGTAAATCTTGAAAAATCATCAGTAAAAGTCAGAATGTACTTACTTCCACTGGGTGTTACTGTTCCCATTGGTCCACAGACATCACTGTGAATCAGCTCCAGTGGTCTTGTGGTTTGCTTCTCACTCTGCTTGGTGAAAGAAGGTCTTGTGCCTTTGGCTTGAATACAGCAAACACATTTCTCTGCATCAGGACATTTTCTCATTTGCAAATCATTAGTCAGATTCTGCCTTTCAAGCTGATATATATAATCCATATTAGCATGTCCAAGCCTTTTATGCATAAGATATGTACAGTTCTTATGACTACACCCTTTAATTAAATTCACTGCCCCTTCAGAGCAATCCAGCATATACAGTCCATCCTTTAATGTGCCTTGTGCAATTAATTCACCTTCATTGCTAATAAAACATTTCTCTCCTTTGAACACAGTTTTAATGCCTTTTTGTACCATCACAGATACAGACAATAAATTGCTCTTAAGTTCAGGTATGTAGAGACAGTCAACAATCTGCACTTCTCTAACTTGGCCACTGGGTAATGCACAATATGCAGTCACATTCCCTCGTCCCCGAGCAGTTAAAGTTTCTCCATTAGCAGTATATAGTGTTTGATGATGTGTTTTCATGTCATTAAATACACTTTCATCTTTAGATAGATGTTGATTGCACCCAGAATCAACAATCCATTTGCATATACTTTGATCTTTTTCACCAACATTTAAACAGTTCTTATTCGATCTGCCAGCATTTGGTCGGCTATTGGCATTAGGTAGGCTATTGACTTTATCTGCATTCCTAAAGCCTTTTGTTTCCGTCCCGCGTGGCTGGGAGTTCCGGTCGCTCCCTCTTTGTGATTCAAGAAAGCGGCAGTTTCTTTTTAAGTGCTCTCTCTTCCCACAGACACTGCAAGAGAAATCATTTCTTGAACTGACTCTTAAAGCAAGTTCTTTGGGCTGATCTTTATGAAATTGTCTGTTAAGATTTTCTTCTTGCAATCTTGCAAGTACATAGTTTAAGCTTAGACTTCCTTGCATTTCCAAAACATGCACAATGCTTGCATAAGACTGAGGAAGGCTGCTTAACAGAATTATTGCCAAATCCTCATCCTGGATCTCCTTTCCAAGGGATCTTAATTTCTGTGTTAATTCCATGAAATTTGAAATATGGTCTTTTAGTTGTTGCTGGGGCTGCATTTGAATTCGATACAATTGTCTCATTAGCAAGATTTTAGTTTTAATTGATTCTTGCCTGTTTATTTGTGAAAGAGATTTCCACGTGTCTCCAGCCGTGGGCTCATGAATAACTCTTAACAATTGTTTATCACTTAAAGCATTAATGATAATAGATCTTGCCTTGCTGTCCTGTTTCACCCATCTGGCTTCCTTCTGTGGGTCTCCCGTTGGTTTTGCATCTCTCACCGCAGACCAGACCTCCAGCTCAATAAGATGTGCCTTGGTTCTTTCTCCCCAAATATCGTAGTTTCCATCGCCTAGTCGGTCGACCTGGAACCCCTGTTGTGCTCCCCAGGAGTCCGCCATCTTTCCTCTATTGTCTGCCCTCTGTGCTTTAGCCTGCGGCTATCTCAGCTCCAGCAGAAGTTTATTGCTCTCTCTAATTTCAGCATGTGTTAGCTTCTGGGCCCTCAACCCTGATGGAGTGAGTGTAAATAATGCAGCGGAATTACACTGTGCTGATTAGAGAGGCAAAAAGTTTTATTTGAGGAAGTTACATACTTGATAGTAAAGAGGAGAGAGAGAGATCCTTGCTATCTGACCACATCTTGCAGAGAGAGAGAGAGAGAGAAGAAGTGGCAGGAGAGAGAAGAAGCAGGATATTGCCCTGTTTAGCCCAATAGGAGACAAGGAAATGACCCCCAGGAAACAAGAGAGGTGCTACTCTCACTGTCCTAACTAAGTGATACTTGCTGCCCCCTGCATGGTAGGCTCTTCTTCCTTCTTGATGCTGTTGTAGAGCAGACATTGCTATTTCCAACAAGTCACACCACCTGTTTTTTCTGCTTGCAGAGTTAGAGGACTGTTAGGAGAAATGGGGGGGGGGAATTAGGAATAGCCTTGGGGAACCTATTTCTGATACTTGTCTGTAGCCACCAGTTCTAGCAAGGAGGGCATAAGTGTATGATACTGGCATCTTATCAATAAAGAACTTTTACTAATGAAGTGAAGTCTCTTGAGAGGTACCTGACATGAGTGCCTAAGGGCAGTTAGAACTTTATATCTTGCTTATATTATTGTGTTCTCTTATTTTGTTGATTCTATGTATTGTCCTGTTTCTTAATGCATTGTTTTTAGTTGTAAACCACCTTGACTCTTAGTTTTAAAAGTCACTGTAAATGAAGTAAATAAATAATTCTTAGATTTTGCATATGAGTAGGCTTCCACTGAACATTCTTCAGTTTTTATTTTTCAGTTGAGGTAGAAATATTTTCCAAGAAACTACACACACAGAAGCTGTTTTCTTTCTCCTTCTAGGAATGGTCATATGGGTGATCTCATCCAATGAGGTGTTAGACTGTGAACAGGAAGACATGGCTGCATGGTGATGTAACTGATGTCAAATGAATGTAATTGAGAATGAGAGCCATGCTTCCTTTATTGAGTGATTCCATCTAGTCTTTCATCTAGAAAGCAAATTGATAGCAATGCATCCTTAGTCTTTTTGGCTTTCTTTTCCCCATCTGTATAATTGGTATTATTGGTTACTACCTCAAAGGGAAGTGTTGATGACAAGTAGATGCCTATACGCTGCTGAAATGAAAAGCTCAGTCCTAGGTTCTGTTCTGAAGTAACTATGCAACACAGCATCTAGCAATTCAAAGATACCAAGATCTCATTGTTAGTGCTCTAGTGACTCATATCCAGCAACAATAGTATGATATCTCATTCCCACACTATGAATAGCAAGGTATGTCTAGGACTAAGGAGGAGGAGCAATTAGTAATTAAGAATGCAAGAGTAGCTTAGAGTTGATTGTCTGAGACTGGTAACTTGTGGAGATTTATCTGAGGGAAGTTCAATATGGCGACATCTCTTTAATGCAACCTAGAAGTGATGTCACCATGTAGGGGCAGTGCACTAACATTCACCCCAAACTCTGTGATTTAACCAATGTCTCAAGAAATGGTTTAACTATAGAGTTTGGGGGAAATGCGAGAGCATTTCTGGGTCACTCCAGAAGTGATGTCATGGGATTGGTGTGGTGCCAATAACCCATCCCATTTTCCCTCAGCAGAGTCAGTGGGAAGCAGGAGGTCTCCTCCTAAAGCAAGAGACCTGGCTTCCCTACAATAGCTACATTAATAAAATTTGTTATAAATGCAAATACAGGGCCTAACTGGATGATATTATGGTAATTCTGTGTTAGGAATTCTCAGTGTCTCTTCAGTCTCCTACCAGGAGAATAGTGGCCTGATTCACATAAGAGAACTTCAAAATATCACTTTATTTAATGGGGTGTCCTTTATTTCAAAGTATAACTGTACATTAGAGATGTATCCTTAATTAAATGTGATTTAATTTAAAAAGTTAAGTATGATTTAAATGTTTTCTCACTAAAATCAATAGGATCATGCTTACTCTGCTAGTGTGGTGGGAAAGGTGCATACTTCATAGGAGATGTAATTTATATCCCTGTTCCTCTTCACTCGTCACTGGCAGCCTTGAGTCATAAAGGACAGAGGGATAAAGGGGAGGGTCACATGTACTCTGGAAACATAGACACTTAGCCAAACCTAACATACAGGGTTATCATTGGGCTAAAAATATAATATAGCCCGTTCTAATCCTTGGGATGGAATGGGGAATTAAAAAGAGTAATAATAATAAAATAGAACTCTGTAGAATTCTTTCCATCTCTCCCCCTCCCCTTCTATACATGTAGTTTTGATCTAGTAGCTCCACCTAACCAAAGATAAGACTGCAGACAGAGATATACTCTGTCTATGAGGGAACATGTGAGATATAGGAGAAGGAAATGCTGCGGCAACCAACAAATTCTCCAGTTCTCAGAACTGCACTCAGGCCAAACCTCCCTCTTCGCAGTTGCCTAAAAGTTGTCCAAAAAAGCATACATCCCATTCCTGTGCATGTTTATATACAAGTAAATAAAGCGATTCTAGGAGCAATGTGCTTTCAAAATATGATCCCTCTAGCTTTTATTGATATGCTTGAGAAGTGTTAGCATTTTCCAGATCACATTCCTACATCCCCTAGTTTCCAAGCTCAGGAATGGAAGGTATATGTGTGTGGTGTATGTATGCACATGTATTTAATAACACATTTGCAATTGCCTGAAGAATTATGAATATAAACTGTATTACAGGATGAATTTAACTGGTAGAACTCAGAAAACTTGTAACCAGTCCTTTGGATTAAGATATTGCCAGAACAAAGGAGTTTACAAACTTACTAAAGATTTACTGTAGAGGAGTTGGCATTAGAGATGGGCACGAACCGCATTATGAACCTCAAAAACCCATGAAAATGGTGATCACGTGATCATGACCCGGCGGTTCGTGCTTGTCCATGGCCAACGAACCAGCGGTCAGGAGAGGCCTGGTTTGGGGCGTTCGGGCGCGGTTCAGGAAGCCAGACACTCAGGCACCAGCAATCTATTCCCCTGGCAACAGAGCCAGGGGAATGCCTGAGCTCTGTCTGCCCTCCTTCTGTCACCCTGGAAACCCGAATGGAAGCCCAGCTTTCCTTGATCAGCAGGGCTTCCTTCCAACCACGGAGCTGCAAAGCAGTTACAAGTTGGGAGAAGACACCCAGGGGAGGGAGGGGGAAGGGGGTGTTCTGTAGCCATGGGCACTCCAATCTCATCCCTGCAAACTCTGATAGGCAGCTCTGATGGCCAAACACAAACCTCCTGTGTTGCTGAATGGGACCTGTGCTTATAAATAGCCATGGGCTCCCAGGCTGGGTTTCACTTTCAGCGAGCAGTGGAGTGGGACAGAGCTCTTGCTTGCCACTTGCTAGCCTTTGGGGAGAGAGACTGAGGGCCAAGCTACAAGTGACGAATGACACTTGAACAGCAAGTGAATTGAGTGGAGGGCAAGTGAACAGGGAGAAATACACTTGCCATTCAAGTGTCATTCGTCACTTGTAGCTTCGCCCTGAGAGTACAATTGAGCTTGGCTTTGGGGGATAGGGATCTATCTCCTCTGGTTCCAGGGCTGCTGCCTGGCTCTGGGGCCAAGCTCAGTGGGTACGTCGGCACATTGATTATTAATCAGTGCGTGATCTGGTCAGGTCTGTGGGAGTGGTGGGCTAGGGCTCTAGTCCCTCCCTCCCTCTGGTGCCAGGGCTACTGCCAGGCCCTGTTGCCAACCTCGGTGGGTACCTTGGCTGAGGGCTCACATTATTATTAATCAGTGCCTGATCTGGTCAGGTCTGGGGGAGCAGTGGGCTAGGGCTCTAGTCCCTCCCTCCCTCTGGTGCCAGTGCTGCTGCCAGGCCCTGTTGCCAAGCTCGGTGGGTACCTCGGCTGAGGGCTCACATTATTATTAATCAGTGCCCGATCTGTTCAGGTCTGTGGGAGTGGTGGGCTAGGGCTCTAGTCCCTCCCTCCCTCTGGTGTCAGGGCTGCTGCCCTCCCTCCCTCTGGTGTCAGGGCTGCTGCTTGCCCTGTTGCCAAGCTCGGTGGGTACCCCCCATGTGGCCAGACCCCCTGCCCCCTAAAGGGGAGGCGGCTCATTGCCATCTCTCCATGCCCGCCAGACCCGGCGGCTGCCGCCAGCACCCACCATTTCTGTATCGCTGGGAACACCGGGACGCCCCGCTGTGGCCTCCACGAACCACGAACCACGATCCACGATCTGGTTTGGCAATGGGAGATGTTCGTTGTGGTTCGCTAATTCGGGATTGTCATCGGCACTGAACCACGATCCGCTGGTTCATTAAATTTTTTTGGTTCATGCCCATGTCTAGTTGGCATTCCTCTCAATAGAAGACGCCAGGATTAGAGCTGTTGTCTTCAAGGCCTGTTTACAGAAACATGATACTAAACTAGACAAACACATTGATCCAGTAAGGCTATTCTCATGCCCTTATATGACTGACAGCTAGAATTCTGTGCAAAAAGGAAGACGAGTAGAGAGCCACTCACTTCCATGGAAGGCCAAGGCTCTCTCGGGCATGGTATATGATATATGATCCTTCGCTGCCTCTTAACCTCATCCATGCAGAAACACCCCTGTTCAGCATCTCAAACAAAGCAACATGGTCCAAGTGCTGTGAAACTGTAAGCTCATTGCTTGGGATGGGAGCACCATGGCACACAAGGGGTGTTTTGAGACACTGAGCATAACCCTCAAAGATGTCAGGGGCAATGAGAGAGTGATGGGGGAGTCACTGTGCTGCTGGCTGAAGACTTCCGGCACACTCTGCCAGTAGTCCCAAGGGGAAATCAAGCAGACGAGGTTACTGCGTGTGTCAAGGCATCATATCTGTGGCCCCTCATCAGGCAACTCTCACTAAGAAAGAACACGAGGGTTCACTTGAGAGGCGAGGTGTCCACTGGGGAATTCTCTGAACTCCTACTAAAAATAGGGGATGGAGAGTATCCCGAGTCCAAGGGAAAGGTGATCATCCCTGCAGGCCTGGGCACAGTAGTGATGATCCTAGCAGACCTAACAGCCACGATATACCTTGATATCATCACTATCACGGAGAAGTCCATGGATTGGCTGGTCAAGCATGCCATTCTGACCCCCCAAAATGACAAGGCTACCATCATTAATGAAACACAGCTTAACTCCCTTGAAGGGGCAGAAATGGAGTACAGATCTGTGGACTCGATGCAAATGGATGATGCGGTCTACTATCCTCCTGGCTTCCCTGCCCACATGCTCAACCCTTCTAGCTTCCCAACCCACAAGCTTCTCCTCAAAGTGGGGGCTCCAGTGACGCTGCTCCAGAAACTCAGCCCACCCAAACTCTGTAATGGCACCGGACTACAAGTGAAAGCCCTCCACAGGAACATCATCGAGGCCACATTGTTCACCGGCAGTGCTAGGGGGGAGTCGGTGTTCATACCATGCATACCATTCATACCATCAGATAACCTCTTCAACTTCAAGAGACTGCAGTTCCCCCTCAAGGTCTGCTTTACTATGACGATCAACAAGTCCCAGGAGCCGATACTGAAGGTGTCAGGAATTGACTTGAGGGAGGACTGCTTCTCAAATGGGCAGTTCTACATGGCCTGCTGCAGAGTGAGCTCACCCAGCAGCCTGGTGATCCTAGCAACTGAGGAGAAAACCACCAATGAGGTCTACAAAGAGGTCCTTCACTAGAAAAAAAAAGGTTGTACGTATTTTTCACTTTATTTCTTAAACTGAAGTCTTTTCCTTTTAAAAATCTCTTCAATAAATGTTACATTTCAAAAGTCACTTCATCAGTTTTCAGCATCAACACACTTCGCTTTATTCAAACACCTTTGTGAAGCTTCGGTACTATGCTATTGTACTACAAAAAAACCCACAAAACAAAAAATGTTACATACTCATAAGTTCTATAACTGGATTTAAAGTAGTTAAATACCATAGCAAAGCATGGGTATCAAGCTAGTCACTACTAGAGATGGGCATGAACAGAAAAAAATGAACATGATGTTCATTGTTCATTGCCATCCATGAACAGGGACTCATGAACAGCCACGAATATGGCCCTGTTCATGAACATGTTCATGGTTGGCTGTTCATGCGGGCCAGCAGGCTCTCCTCCAGCCATCTCTAGGTTAGATTACTGTAACTCGCTCTACGCGGACCTACCCTTGAGCCTGACCTGAAGATTACAGCTGGTGCAAATGCAGCGGTGTGCATCATTATGAAAGCACCAAATAGGGCGCATATTTCACCGATATTGCGCAAGCTGCATTGGTTGCCAGTGGAGTTTCGGATCAGGTTCAAGGTCTTGGTATTGACCTATAAGGCCCTGTGCGGATTGGGACGAGCGCACCTGAGGGACCGTCTCTCCCCGTATATTCCCCAGAGGACCCTCTGATCAGGAGAAAAGAAATTGTTATCAGTCCCTGGCTCCAAGGAGGCCTGCCTGGCCTCGACTAGAGCCAGAGCTTTCTTAGTCCTGGCTCCTACCTGGTGGAATGCTCTGTCTACCAAGACCAGGGCCCAGCAGGATCTACTATCTTTCCGCTGGGCCTGTAAGACAGAGTTGTTCCACCAGGCTTATGGCTGAGGCTGGGCCTCCGCTGGCTGGAGGATACAACATCTACCCCCCCCATGAGAGCTGTCCACCACTGTTCTTAAGCTGCTGCTATGTTCAACTGTACTGTTGCACTATTTGTAATTAACTGTACTGCTGCCATCAAGAAAAAGAGTGCTGCTATTTTATATTTTTGTATGATGCTTTAAAATGTTTTGTATGGAATGTTTTAAATGTTTTTAATGCTGTTATCCACCCTGAGCCTGCTTGCGGGGAGGGCGAAATGCAAATACAATAAAATAAATAAATAAATCATCCAAGTCAAGATCCCTACTGTACCATTCCCAGAAACCAGACCTGAGCAGGCACCAAAAAAGGCACCAATAATAAATAATAGCGTGGCCCCAGAGCCTGGCAGCAGCCCTGGAACTTGAAGGGGTAGATCCCTATCCCACCAACACAAAGAAAATTCAAGCTCCAATGCACTCTCTCTATCAAAATGCCAACAGCAACTCCACTGTCTCTCCACTGTCTGCAAAGTCAGAGCTGGGAGCCCCCCTTCCCCCTAGTCTTTGTTTCTTTGTTGTAACAAATTTGGAGCTCCACACTTGAAAGGAAGACCGGCCTATCAAGCTAAATTGGGCTTAGATTGGCATTTCCAGGGCAACAGCAGGAGTTCAGACAAAGTTCAGACAATCCCAGCCTAAGTTGCC
Organism: Eublepharis macularius; assembly: GCF_028583425.1. Lineage (NCBI taxonomy): Eukaryota > Metazoa > Chordata > Lepidosauria > Squamata > Eublepharidae > Eublepharis > Eublepharis macularius. The sequence goes on along the minus strand of NC_072794.1, from coordinate 82,736,748 downwards.
AAGGGAATTGATTGCAGGTGCCAGACTGTCTGGCTTGACAAACAGCAAGACAAACAGCAACGAATGAGGCTTGCAACGACCACCTGTTCATTTAGAATGGAGCCTCACAAACAGCTTGTTCGCGAACAGCAGATTGGGCTGTTCGTGGCTTTTTAAATTCATATTGCTGTTCGTGCCCATCTCTAGTCCTACATAAAACTGTTGATTTAGCGACTGTTCTCAGACCCACAATGTTTTAAACTTATAAGGCTCCTTCGTAATCTATTTATATTAATGTGATATGGATATTTTAGATTGAAGAAGAAAACAACCAGATTTTTCAAAAGATTCAGTTGACTCAGTAGCCAGAAGATTGCAGCTCTGCTCTATTAAACTGTAGCACTTTATATATTGGCAACCTCTTTGCTCATCCATCGCTTCCAATTGGAAGCTTACTAAAACAGAAAAGGAGCTAGCAGAAAAGAACAATCATATCATTGATAACTAAATGTCATATGGAAATAAAAAGAACATTCAAAGCCTTTCTCTTGACTGACAAGGAGACATCCAGTTTTAACCCCTAATTACACTGAATCACTCAACCAGCAGCAATGAGCTTTTCAATGGCCATGTTGGTACCAAGCTCTAATGCCGTGCTTAATAGATTGTAATGGAAAGAGTGTATTTATGTCCCTCTGTAAGCTATGTCATTCTATGTCATTTTGTTTGGTTAGGTCCTCCTCTTCTTGTACACTTATAGATAGTACACATAGTTAGCCACTGCAAAATGTTCAGATTTTGTTCAGATTTTGTGCACTGTTCCAATTACATTTGACATTTTAGTGAACTTATTTAAATTTGGACTTCTAGGTTTGAGATCAAGAAGCTCAGTTAACTTGTCGTTTTTTAAATGTGTTACAAGTATATTTTACCACACAACAAGTTGTTCTGGATGATTCTGGTCAGGGCTAATTCAGATATAGGCACGTACTTAAAAAACCCTAAGTATCTGGTTAGCTTTCCCATATCAAATCATTTAACTCCTGGCAAAGAGGTACACCACAAGTAACATTTTAGGTTCATTATTGAGTATTGTACACAAGTAATACCATTATAAAATCCCTTTATAGTAGGTCAATCAATAGAAAACCAAACCATCTTTTGTAACTACATAGATCATTAAAGGAGAGCAATTACATGAGTCCACAAAAATATCATATTCAAAGATAAGCCGATCACAGGCAAGGAGCCCCTTCTAGGAAGTAGCCCCCAATCAATTCATCTTCTCATATGTATAGGGTTTCAGAATCATCTTCTAACACTGTCCCACTTCAGAAGGGCTCACATTCTTGGCTAACTAATTTTATTATAACTTCAAACACCAGACAAGGTTATGTATATTTGAAACTTCTTAAATTATATGAAAATTGTTAGTTCATTCTTGCTACATTTTATGTTAACGAGGTCTCTGTAAAATAAGTGATTACAAGTTTCTCATCCAAATATCTTTTGGATCGCAGACAATACATCTATTAGAGGTGTGCATCTAGAAAATGTTTGTCATGGTTTTGTATCCATGGCTGTTGAGCAAAATGTTGACTGTAATTGGGTAGTTTTCCATTGGGGCATTATTAGAAGGGGGTTACATTCATCCATTTTTATCCATTCTCATTATTTTCATAGCTGTTCTTTTCAATCAAGAAGGGGAAGGGAGACAAAGTGGAGGCTCTGAGGCAGCTGTTTTAGCACCAAATTCTCACAGAACACAGTCCTCCCTCTAATCTAAAGAGCCCCTAAGTTTCAAACAGATTGAACATTGTGGGGGGGGGGCAATTTTACAGACCCCTCAAGTAGGTCTCTTTCTGTGCAGCCACACTAAGTACTCTCTAGTAATTCCTAAAATGGCCATTAAGCAGCAGCCAGCCAGCAGGAGAGCTTCAGCCACAGCCAGCCACTAGCATTAAAAAAGCAAAGCCCTGTCTGCATTCATTTTATTTCCCTATTCTTAAAATGACTGACAATTTTTTAAAAATTACCTTTCACCTGAAAACTCTGCATTTGTCATCATTCCTTGTTGTGGTTTGTTTCCTTTCAGAAAGTGAGGAAAGTTTCTGTTGCAGCCCCCCTGCAAACCATGTTAGCACTTTCATTATTCTCTATGGGGGATTTGGGGGGAGGGGGCTGGAGTCAACATTTACAACCAAATGTCACCAAAATTGCAGTGGAGTATCTTCTGCTTGTTCCTCAAAGAACCTCCACATATCAAGCAATTTGGGCAAATGTTTGAATTCTATGAGCCCCTGAGCTATCCCAGGCTTTTCTACTTTTACAAGAAAATAAAATCTCTCTCCAGCTGATAAGGAGAGGGGAAAGGGGAAGGAGGATGGTAAGGAGAATGTCAGCTTTCTGAAGCTTGGATTGGCTAAGGCTTCTCTTTGCTCCTCCCTTGCAATGATCTGATTGGAAGGGAGAAATTGTCCAGGAAATCAGTACAAATTCAAAGTGAAATGAGAGCTCATGCCACATTGTTGGTTAATTCCAAAATTTTAAAAAAGAAAAAACAGATTTTTTTTCAGGGAGGAGTTTTCAGGACTAACATATCGATTCTGGAGAGTCACAAGCGAGACCTGGAAACAGTTTTCATTACGCACACCCGTAGCATTTATCTTTGAATCATATCTTCACTTCTGTGAAGTTAGACATTCCTGTCATTCTCAGATGTTCTCTGCCCCTGGATTTTAATACACTATCTATCAAGATGCATTAGATAGCTCTTCTAATCTACTAAGGCCATACTATGGTGTTACTCCTTTGTTTTATGCCCCTCTCTAAGGTTGTTCTATGCTAGGCCCCCAGACTCCCTTTATCGCTTGGCTAGCTGTGGGGATGGGTTAGCCCTATTAATGCATGCAAAGACATCTTCTATAGTCTTCTTAGTCAAATCCAGCAACAGTCCCTCTATATTTCTAGCTATATCTGAGACAAAATGATCAGCCTTCTTGAGCTGCAGCAAACTTAGAATATGGTTGGAAAAATGTAACCTGATCAGAAAGTCTTGTTATAGAGTGGGGTATATAAGACATAAAGAAATTGTTCTGAGCCATTGGCCACATTAGAAATGTATTAATAACTTAAATTCTGTGTTTTATTTGTTTCTAACAAGTTTTGTTTATTTAAAAAAATTAGAATAGTGATAAAACGTTGCTAGTATGACTGAATAAAATTACAGTATTATAGAGCTGGAAGATATACATAATTAGCTCAGTATTGTTGGATTATGATGAGATTAAACATTTCTTTAAGCCTCCCATCATTTAAAAAGCAAAGTCATTTTCACAACAGAATGCCTTGAAGCAAACCCCAGATAACCAAATACCCCTAAAAGACCAAATAATGCACAAAAATGTCCAAAAAATGTCCCATCACTATGTGGCTGACAGATGTCAAAGAGTTTAGCAAACTGTGAATGTGCAAAAAGTGGTTTTTTAAAAATTAATTCCCATCAATCTTGGTTAACAGTCACCACTATGGTTTCTGTGGCTTAATCTCTTGCCAAACGTCTCCAGAACAGAAATATGCTGGAAAAGTTCCATAAGAGATAAACCAAAATAACATAGAATCTGAGCCAGACTCCAACATGCACAATGAGAATTCACAATCTACTTATGCTTTACACTGTGTTCCATTTATTTATAGACTGAAGTATTCTGTCCAAAGCTACTCCACTGCACCAGGCAGTTAAATAGCAAGAAGAAATGATGGCATAGGTTGGGTGTCAAACTTTTTGACAGGGATTATATTTTCCAGAGAATACAAATCACTTATCCTCTGACATTTGTCCTTTGGATTACTGTCAATATGAGTGGCAAATGAGAAGGGGCTTGATGGAGAGGAGAACCTGACCCTTAGAAATATTCTTTGGGTGGTTTTAAAAAGCTAGTAACTTCTTAGGAGCTGGCAAATTTGCAGTGTTGCACCCATTGCCATGTGTGGAGCAATGGTGGTTGTGATCAAATGGCTGAAAGCAAACAAACTGAAACTGAGCCCAGACAAGATGGTTGGGAAGGCAGAGATCTCAAAGGACATTGTGCTTCCCACTTTCAATGGAGTTTGTCTCACCCTTGCAGATACAGTCAAGAGCCTAGGGGTCCACCACTAATGCAAAAAAACAAATTAAGGTGGCTGCAAATAATGCTTTCCACAAATTCAGCCTAGCCTAGAAGATAGTCCTCTACCTTGACATGGCTGATCTGGTCACCTGGATCCATGTCATAGTAACATCGAGACTTGACAACTGCAATACTCTGTACATTGGTCTCCCCTCTAAATTAAGTCGGAGACTCCAGTTGCTGCAGAATGCTAGGAAAATGATAAATATTACTCCCATTCTAGAGTCACTCCATTAGCTTCATATCATTTACCAAGCCCAATTCAAGGAACTGGCTATCACCTACAAAGCTCTCCATGGGCTTGATCCATCATATCTACAGGACCGCCTCTCTCCCTATATTCCACCAACTTTCTGTCATCTGAACAGGGCCTTCAGCAGATTTTGCTCATGATTTTGCACATGAGCAAAATCAACAGCTGCCCATACATGGACATTCTCTGTGGTGGCCCCCAGCTTATGGAGTGGTCTACCTGAGGAGGTTAAGAAAGCTCCAGCTCTCCTGGCCTTCTGTAAATGATGCAAAACTGAATAGTTCAAGAGGGCTTTTTGCTCAGAGGGAAGGGCTGTACTGTAAGAAAGTGGCCTCAGAGATCTATCAGTAAAGGGATAGGGAACCCATCAGTAAAGGGATAAGGAGGGATCAAAGACTTCACCACTATTTCTGTAAATGTTGAGGGACCATAGAGGTCACTATTATTGCTAAGCATGATCCTACTGGCTAGTTCCTATGTTGTTCAATATATCAGCCATGGAATTTGCCTCTGCTCTGTTTCAATACTATTAAATCTTTAAATCTTTCTTTTCATTCTTTCTTTCTCTTTAAATCTTGCAAATTTCATGTATATGCTCATTTCACGTATGTTGAAAAGTGGTGATATTGATTGTACTGACCCTCACTATGTAATCCGCCTTGAATCTCTGTGAAAAAGGTGGACTATAAATGATGTAAATAAAAAAAAATAAAGAAATCATCCATAATCTCTGATCATGGAACTAAGCCCTGTATTGTAGGATTCTCCAGATTGCCAAGCATCATGGGACGTTGATAAAGAGGTGTTTTCATTACATGGTTGGGAGCTAAAATTGTTTGTCTCCTAGTGTAGTACAGATTCTATGCAGCAAGATTTTAGTTACAGCTTTTCTGCATAATAAGAAGAGATGGGCATGAACCAGGAAAATTCTGAACCATGAGGTTCATGGTTCATCGTGTTTCACAAACCACAAACCACAAACTTTCACGAACTTGTCCGAGTTTGTGAAACAGTTTGTTCGGTTCATGAAAACGTCACTTCCAGGTAAGCAGAAGGTGTGTAAAGAGCCCATCCCCCTGTTGCCTAGGAAAATGATTGACTGGCACCAGGCTGCCTGCAGTGATGAACTGAAATACGAACCAAATGAACTGGGCTAAAATTCATTACAGTTTGTGAGAAATGAGCTCCCACGAACAACCGGTTTGCAAACTATGAACCAGCCCAGTTTGTGATGAACTTCAGTTCATATTTCAATTCATGCTCACCTCTAATAATAAGTAGAGATGTGCACAAACAGCATTCCGAATGAAAAAAAGCCACGAACAGCCCAATCAGACGTTCGCCAGCAAGCTGTTTGTGAGGCATCATTTTAGGCGAACCAGTGGTCGTCACAAGCCTTGTTCATGCGTTCGTCCACTGTTCATGAAGCCAGACAGTCAGGCACCTTCAATCAATTCCCTTGACAATGGAAGCAGGGACTGCCTGAACTCTCTGCACTCCTTCTGTTGCTCTGGAAACTCCAATCTAAGCCCAATTTAGCTTGATGGGAATGTCTTCCTCCCAAGTGTGGAGCTCCAAATTGGTTACAATTGGTTACATGGGAACAGAGACCAGGGGGGAGGGAGGGGGAGGGGGTGTTGTGTAGCCATGGGCACTCCGATCTCATCCCTTCAAACCCTGTTAGGCAGTTCTGACTGCCAACCACAGACCTCTTGTTTTGTTTAGTGAGACCTTTGGTTATAAAAGGGCACTGTGCTCCCAGTTCTGGCTTTCAGTTTTAGCAGGTAGTTGAGTGGGAGAGAGCTGTTGTGTTGCTAGCATTTTGAGAGAGAGACAAGGAGAGTTCATTGGAGCTGGGATTTTGTGTGTGTGTGTGGTGGGATAGGGATCTATCCCCTCTGGTTCCAAGGCTGCTGCCAGGCCCTGGGGCCAAGCTCAGTGAGCACCTCAGCTGTGGGCTCACACTGTGATTAGTAGTATTACTGCCTGACCTGATTCTGGTCAGGTATCTGGGAATGCTGGGCTAGGGCTCTAGCCCCTCCCTCTGGTTCCAGGGCTGCTGCCAGTGGTGTTGTCTCCTTCTCATTCCTCCCTAATTCTTGTTTGCTGGCACAATGAGACTTCAGGAGGGGGCCAAGGGTGGCCGTGGGAGGAAGTACAAAGATTGTCCCGGTTGCCATGTGGGAAGCAGTACTGGGTGAGGCTTGAGGGCAGCAGAACCTCCTGCTCCCCAAGATTCAGCAGTGGGGGCTGTGGAGGAGGCCAAAGAGCTCTTTCCACCGGGGGAAGAGGATCTCAAACTTTTTGAGGAGGAGGAGGAGGAGGGCCAGTGGTCCATGGAGGAATGGTTAAGGTTCAATGAAACATCCATCTCGTCCCCGTCCCAAAATCTCGGTGCTGTCCCTGCCTGCAGTCCACCCCTCACTCTGTCTTCCGGTGCCAGCTCCACAGAGCGGCCAGTAACCCTTCATCCTCCTCCCCCTGGAACAGTTAGTGGGTCATGTTTCAACCCATTGGTATGGAAGCACTTTGGGGCCCTTTCGAATGACCCCCATGTGGTGCGGTGCCATGTCTGTGATGGCCTGGTGCACAGGGGCAATGACCCAAAGCACCTGTCTTCGACGATCCTGCATAGGCACCTGAAGATGCACCATCCGAGCCTGTGGTCTCCGTCCTCAGCCAGCGACAGCCTCCACTTCAACACAGGAGGGCGGACAAGCCTCTCCCTGAGCAGTCTGTATAATCCTTCAAGGTGGATGTTGGGGTCTGTCTTCCTGGTCCTTCTCCGCAACGCAGGAGAGGTAACCCTTTGTCCTCCTCTCCCTGTCAAGCTCCCGGTCCCTCTTTGGACTTCTCCCTCTCTGGAACCACTCAGACCCCTCCCAATGGCCTCTCCTGTCCATCCCATCCTTTCCGCAAAGGCAGGAAGGTGGGTGATGTCAGCTGCAGTGGCTTCTGGGCGCAAGGAACAGCTCAGCAGATGTTGCACATGCAATTGTGCGGTACTGTGGCCCCTGTCAACAGCACCAGATGTACCCTCTGGGCAGGGAAGAATGGGCCAGTCAGCACTTTCAGAACTTATCCCTTTCACATTGGGGCTGCTTTTATGGCAGCAAACCTCAGCCTGCCTGGCCAGGTTATTCAGTGGATTGGCCATTGGCAATCTGGAGCCTTCAGAAGTTACATTCAATAATCAGGACCCTTGGGGCCTAGCAGGGCATCCTGAGCTTGGATAATCCTTTGATTTACTGTCTTACGGATGCATGCATATCTCAGAGACCTTTCAGGCTCCTCTTTTGGGCCACTCAGTTGTCTTTTGGGTGAAAAGAAGGAGTGAAGCCTGCACTGGAGAGAGTCCGCTGGGCCTTTCCCCACTGCATCATTTTGTGTGGCAAGTATGACATGTTGCAAGGCCAGCTCCTGCCCTCTGTCTACCAGGTTCTGAGGGAGGGCAGTCATCCTGAAGTTCTGGTCCTTCATTTAGTGGAAAATGACTTGATGCTGCTTAATTGCAACGGATAACAAAACTCAAGACATTGCATCCACCTGGACTGAATCAGGTCAAAGACTTCCTGGCTCATTACCAGTGCTGATTTCTCAACACCTAATACCCCTCTGCATACCCCACCCGGTTCAATCATGCCTGCCTTTGTCATTCATTGGCTATTATCATTTGGCTTCCGTAATCACTCCACTCTCCAAGATATAAGGACAGATGGACTCACATTCTAGCTGTATCTGAAGAAGTGAGCTGTGGCTCATGAAAGCTCATACCCTACCACAAATTTTGTTAGTCTTATAGGTACTACTGGACTCTTGCTCTTTTCTACTGCTACAGACAGACTAACATGGCTACCCATTTTGGTGCAGACAAATAGTGTTGCACTTACAATTAGGGTCTTGAGGGATTTGAAGAGGATCAGGGATTTAAGACCGGGGCTGTTGCTGGTTTGGATGGAATTCCTGCAGAGATGAGTCTGGAGGGAAGCAGCCAAATCTGCAGGCATTGAGAAGGCCAAGTGGAATGCCAATTGGACAATCAGCAAGGAGGTCTTGGCTATGGAAGGGCTATTATCCCCCTCCTGGAGATCTCACATGATAGGCCGCACCTATATAGGAGTTACAGGATACACCATTCCAAGGAAGGGTATGACTTCTATCTGGTGGATCTTCAGTGTGTTAAGCTAGGCTAACCCCCATGTGTGGCAGGAATAAGGTGGGCTGCTCAGGATAGGTAGGGTTATTCAGCAAACACCCAGAGGCATCACAGTGATGAGAGGCATGTCGAGAACAGGCCATCACAGGCCAAGCAAGTGGGTGGTGCTGTGAAGGAGCACCCTTGGTGCTGAGCATCATCTCTTGAACCTGATAGGTGCCTTGAAGCCTGTCAGGAGAGACAGATGATGCTGGACTTCTCTTGGCACAGATTGACTGTGCAGGCTGGGATAAATAAGGCTGGCCAAAATGCCACTCAGGTTTAGATCCAGGGTGGACTCCTTTGGTTGGAGGTTGCCTAGCACAGCCCACCCTCAAAATAGACAGCATATTTTCAAATAACATAATCTATAATCATAAATAATAAATAATCTACAATGATGTAGATCGTCCATTTAAATAATTAAATATATGAATATAAATAAACAACTAGTTGGCCCCATATAATCATGGATGTGTATTCATTTTGGAGTGTCACATTTGGGGTGCTGGAGCAACTGCTTAGCAGCTTGGCTTCCACAGATTTCTGCATATGCAACATCCCTAGAAGCACTAAAATTGCTTCTCTCTGTCTACTTGAGCTCAGAGAAAGCAATTCTATCCCTACTATCTTTTATGTATATTTCTTACGATACAATTTCAAAAACAAATGAAATAAAATCATGGAAACCATCTGTTGCACATTCCGCTGCTCCACAGACACATTGTTATTTTGATAAAAATTATATTGAAGTACTGTGTGTTGCTGCAGCCCTTATGCTGTTGCTTGCACAAATGGAATTGTTTTATGTACATTTTCCTTTCTGCTCACTCACCGCTTGATTAAAGCCACAGACATGAGGACAGCTTGCACAACTAACATCCTGGAATCAGAAAACTGCGAACTGAATGAAGACACAAGGCAAACCAGATGAGGACTAGGAACATGTTTTTAAAAAGGTGTCCAAATTATTGAACTAAGCTAGATACTAGTAGTTTTGTGAATGGAGCTCCTGAAATTCTTTTTTCTGTAAAAAAATCAAGCACAGGAGCATAACTCTAACTGAGGTTGTGGTGCAAGAAGAGGGAACTAAAGCCCACCACCACCACTTTCCTAACCTGAAATAGCACTAGAGAGCTACTGTTTGTCCAGGTACAAGAAGTAAGTAGGTACTGATCCAAGAATGTGGGTACAGGCTGGAACAAGTTGTTTGTTTGCCTCCTACCCCTGCTCAAAACAATGCCCACAGCAGCTAACAAATATAAAACTTCAAAATAAAATACAAACATCAAGTAATCCAGTAGTAATTTAAAATAACATTAGGTTACAGTTGCTTTTAAAGGCTTGAGCAACCAGAAGGGGTGGGGCTAAGTAAGTGGAAGAACAGAGTCCTGGATAGACAAAAAGCAGCACTAAGGAGTATAATCTTCAGGTAAGGGCTTTGGACACTTTTCAAAACAGTAACCCAAGCCCAAGACTGGGATTAACTATTCATAGGATTGCACTGTGAATTGCCAAGAGGGATGCTTGTGTCTTCCCTGCATCTTCAGTCTTCCAGTAGAGGCTGTTTACATATCAGCTGGGTGCTATGGCAGAATCTCATACATCATTCCACTAGGTGGGTCTGGAGTAATTTTCAAATGAATGTGGTACTCTGTTTACCATCCTCCAGTATGAAAGGTATTGGAAGTCCTCCCAAAATTACATTTGATATCCAGACTACAAAAGATCAGTTCTCCTAGAGAAAATGATAGTTTTAGAGGGTGGGCTCTACAGCATTATACCCCACTAGGCACTCCCTCTCCTCCCAAAACACCATCTTTCCCAGGCACCACCTCCAAATCTTATGGAATTTCCCAAATTAGACTTGGCTATGCTAGAATGCACCCGGAGCTGTGCATAAACCACAATTCTGGCCAAGTACAGGAAAGCACAGAATGTTGGAATTAAATTTAGCTTCCTAATTATCTCACTTTCATTTAAACTCTAGCCCTTAAAGCTGCAACAAACTGCTTGAAACTGTGATATCTCCAAAGTCAGAGAAATGACAGACTACTATTACTGGGGAGGGGGCGATTTTGTGTCCTTGCCCTCCAAATAGTAACATGAGTATAAACTCTCTAAAATATCAAAAATTGAAGAATATCAAAAAAGAGGAACTATATAGGTTTTCTTTTGCAGATTTTGGATTTACTATGATAAAGAATGCCCTCCAAATCAATGCTTTAAAAATAACATAAGGAATATTATACAGAATAAATATTCTGGAAACTTAGCTCACTTCTGAGAATCTGAGCTGTAGTTTTACAGATATTAATCTTTATGGAACAATTTATAAACCTAACTGGGAAAGTTTAAGCAGATGCAGTGGCTTAATTCAAAGAAGAACTCCTGGGAAAAACAACATGCTTAATAAAATATTAGTCCTTGAAAAGCAGTGGCCCTACATTTTCTTCTTTGGAGTTAAGGACTTTATGATGTTGAGTAGTATCTGGAATAGGAAAGTCAGTAGAATATACTTAATAAGGCTAAAAATGATTTCCATAGCTTAATGATGTAGCTCATGCAATACCTGACCTCCCTAGCAAAATTGTGGGGGTGGGAACTCACAGTGTGTCAGTCTTTGGCAGTTCAGTCCCAAAGCCCCTCACAAGCAAGCATGGAGGTGTCTTGGTTAAGGTAACTTTATTAAGGATCTATCAGTACAAGGTCTTTACTCTAAGATGGTCATTGGCAGAAGTGATCATTCAAACAAAGACTAACTAGATATAGGTATATTTTCCCGCCCTGGGGTCCGTTGCATTCTGGTACAAACATCCCAGAGTTTTGTGAGAACTGATAAGAGCATTTTAGACACAGCACAGTGTTAGGTCATTTTTGTCCATGAGAATTGTTACATGTTTCATTACACATCTGGCCTTCAAGGCCATTCCCTGTTAAAAATGAAAGTACATTTTGTACATTATGTACTAAAGTACATAACTGATAACCAACCCTCCTCCATCCCACACAGTGCACATTAATAACTCAGTAGAAGTTGCAAACCAAAACAGCAGTAACTCAGTATAGCCAGCAAAACACATATACATTAATGGCAGGGATGTATGCATTCCTGACACAGTGCAATCCTAAGCAGAGTTACTCCAGTTTAAGTCCATGAAATTAATGGAAATGGGCTAGAGTAACTCTGCTCAGGATTGCACTGTTGGTCTGGTAAGGAGAAGCCTCCTCCGAAATCTTGGAGAGCTATCACTAAAGTAAGCAGCAATTTTATATCCTTTTATATCATGCCTGTACACCTTGTAACTGAAGGTGCCCTGCTTGGTATTACCAGATTTCCCATACAGACACTGACCTGACTTGTATCTAATAGCTACAACAAGGCTGCTTACCCCCATGGCGCAGAGTGGTAAGCAGCAGTACTGCAGCCCAAGCTCTGCTCACAACCTGAGTTTGATCCTGGCAAAAGCCAGGTTCAGGTAGCCAGCTCAAGGTTGACTCAGCCTTCCATCCTTCCGAGGTTGTTAAAATGAGTACCCAGTTTCCTGGGGGTAAAGTGTAGATGACTGGGGAAGGCAATGGCAAACCACCCTGTAAAAAAAAAAAGTCTGCCAAGAAAACATCATGATGCAACATCCCCCCATGGGTCAGTAATGACTCGATGCTTGCACAGGTTTACCTTTACCTATAATAATGTAAACTTGGATAGCTGAGAATTCTGAGTTATAGACTATGTGTTGGAAAAAACATTGGTTGTCACTGGCAATTCTACCATTATCTGAATAACACAATATCTGAATAATCCCTCTTTGTGATGAATTAAGAAATAAGATTCAGTTCAATACCCATGAACTGTTAGTGTTAGGAATTGATCCCATTGTGTATAAGTCCTGATTTTTCAGCTCTGTTACCACCAAAAGATCATTAACCATTGGAATCAAGCAAAGCAACATAGTGATGCCGTACCTTTTTTTTAAACAACTGTTGCTTAAAACAATAACGATGGCTATCAATTATACCCTGATAATCCAGTCAGAAACTAATTAGAAAAGTCAGTCATGTTGTTAACACTCAGATTGTCATGAACTTAGCAGCAGCTTTATGTATTTTTCTAAATCCAATTTAGACTCAAAATATGTTTTATTAGCTGCAGACAAGAATATTTAAATTCAAAATATTTTTTTTAAAATTTCATCTTTTGAAATGGCAAATGGCCATATTCAAGCCACATGTTGACCACTTGTTTTTTCCCCCTTCTTTTCACAAAAAAAAGAGAAAGTTGACACGTCTCAGTACAAACCATTCTCTGTTTCTTGAGAAAACAACAATAAAACACCCTTTGCCTTTTATCCACATCTGGCTGCAGCAAAAACAGTGACCCGTAGAATTCAAAATTTCATACTTCACTGCTGCAGGCTAGTATCCAGAGGTTATTCTTGCCTGTGTTTATGAAAGATCAAGCCCTGTCAAGAGAAGTGCTTATTGAGAAAACACATGGAATGTCTAGTTCCCTAAAATCATGGAATTAGCGAGATAAGACATTCCCTCTCCCTTATTCCTCTAGATGTTTATAAGATTTAATGAATGGCTGAGTTATTAATTGCAAAACAAGAATAAACAATCAAAGTCTCATACTTACACATCCAGATACCACCAAAGTACAGCCAATGTCTGACTTCGGAGGAATTATCTTGAGGGGTTATAGACTTTATGGGATGTATTAGATTTGCAATTCTGTAGCACTTATAACTCAGACTTACTGAGGCTTGCTCACAGTAATAATGTGTCTGAGTGACAGAATGTATCTCATACCACAACATCTCCTTGCCTCTGGCCGAACCCAACTTGAGAGTATGAAATGTCGCTGGGTAGATAAATTCTCATATGTACATGAAGTATTCAAGCTTGCCCAACAGATCCTTGATGTTCTCCATTTTTCCTTCTGCCGAAAAGGCCAGCTTTCCAACTGCCTAGCACGCCAGCAGCTACCCTGCCAAGCCTGCTGGAGGTGGTGGCAGGCTGGGCCTTGGAGCACTCCAGGTTAATGGTCCTGGGTGACTTCAGTGTCCATGTCAAAGATGCCACCTCTGTGCAGGATTCGGACCTGGTGTCATCCATGGCAGCACTAGGACTCTCCTAAATTTTTTCAGTTCCCACACATCTGTATGTACCAGTTGCTATGCAGGTATCCATTTACAAGACCTCCCTGGCATGACTGTGTTCGTGTGTGTGTATATACTCTGTTTATTTTTCTTTTAATTGAGAATTCAAAGCAGAAAGAATGTGGGTAATATGAGCTTGCAGTGCCACTCTGCAAATGAGGCCAGGTAATTTGGAACTTTGAAATATAGGAATAAATTGGACTGAACCTGCCCACTAATCTTTCCATCTCCTCAGTCTCTTCTGCTTCATCATTCCAGCTGTTGGCAACTTCGCCCCTGAGGTATTCACAACTTACCGACTCCCCATCTGTTATTTCAAAATCAGTGGGTAAAATAAAGAATCCTACAAGCACCTAGCATGCGGACGTTATCCTCATTTTAATTTTCCTAACTCCTAATCCTTGTTGCTCTACACAATCACATGGTTTCACACTAAGAAGCTGCTCAACAATTTGCTAGCTTCCAAAGCCAAAGGAATTCCATTTCAGGTCAGTTTTTAATGTCCATGAATTATGTGAATGGTAATCCAGCGCACAGAGGATCTATTCTTTCCCTGTAATTTGAATGTATTCCTTGCTGAGCCAAACATGCTGCATCACACAATGTGACCAAGCAAGCTTCACTAATACTCCCTAGGAAATTATTCAGACAACTTTCAAATCATTTAAAGGAGGGGGGGGGGGAGTCTGATTCTTTTTCAGTTTCTCCCTGCAGTTTTTCAGTTTCTCCCTGCACTGCTACATTACATTGGCTGTTGATTCACTTCACAAACAGCTGAGAAACTGACAAATTCCTATAAGATTCAACACCCCCCTTACAAATTCATTGCAATACAAATGGATTCTTGAATTTGATACATTTGAAGATAAATACTGAAGCTGAATGAATTAAATGTATTTTGTAACGAATATTTCACTGTCTGTAAAAACAATGACATTATAAAATTAATCCTGTAGTAAAATTTGACATCAGAAAGATTAAAATCTTAAAGTCCAATGAGATTTTCTAGAGTATAAGCTTTTGAGAGTCAAGCTCCCATCATCAGATGAAGGGAACTTGACTCTCAAAAGCTCTAGTGAAAGCAATAAAAGGTTTGGGCCCCCCACTGTCACAAGTCCTTGCCACTTTGAAACAAAACAAGATAAGAACATAACATAACAGAAGCCATGTTGGATCAGGCCAATGGCCCATCCAGTCTAACACTCTGTGTCACACAGTGGCCAAAAAAACAGGTGTCATCAGGAGGTCTGCCAGTGGAAAAGGGACACTAGAAGCCCTCCCACTGATTCCCCCCCCCCCAAACACCAAGAATACAGAGCATCACTGACCTAGACAGAGAGTTCCATCTATACCTTGTGGCTAATAGCCACTGATAGACCTCTGCTCCATATGTTTATCCAATCCTCTCTTGAAGCTGTCTATGCTTGAAGCTGCCACCACCTCCTGTGGTAGTGAATTCCCTGTGTTAAATCACTCTTTGGGTGACGAAGTACTTCCTTTTATCCATTCTAACCCGACTGCTCAGCAATTTTATTGAGTGCCCATGAGTTCTTGTATTGGGAGAAAGGAAGAAAAATACTTCTTTCTCTACCTTCTTTATCCCATGCATAATCTTGTAAACCTCTATCATGTCACCCCTCAGTCGTCATTTCCCCAAGCTAAAGAGCCCCAAGTGCTTTAATCTTTCTTCATAGGGGAAGTGTTCCATCCTTTTAATCATTCTAGTTGCCCTTTTCTGCACTTTTTCCAATGCTGTAATATCTTTTTTGAGGTGTGGTGACCAGAATTGTACTCAGTATTCCAAATGAGGCAGTACCATTAATTTATACAGGGGCACTATGATACTAGCTGATTTGTTTTCAATTCCCTTCCTAATAATCCCCAGGATAGCACTGGCCTTTTTTATTGCCATCGCACATTGAATTGACATTTTCAGTGAGTTATTTACCACGACTCCAAGATCTCTCTCTTGGTCAGTCTCCACCAGTTTGGACCCCATCATTGTGTATTTATATTTGGGATTTTTGGTCCCAATGTGCATTACTTTGCACTTGGCCACATTGATGCCCACCTATTATTATTATAAAAATTAAAAATAAAATTGAATAAATTGGGGGGAAGTTAAATTAGATTTTTTAAAAAAATAAGAAGGGAACTCCCAGTCTGGGTGGCTGCTAGCCTCTTTAACAGGAGGTTGCTAGGGAAGCAGGAAGTTTCACAAGGGGATTATGCTTCCCAAGAAGGGGGCTGGGGCCAGCATCTGCCCAGGAGCTCAGGCCAAGGGGAAGCCCATGAAAGCTTGAGTGCTTGGGTGCAAGATTCTCATCAAGATGGTGGAACAGCTGGACTCCTCTGGGGCTATGGCAGATGCTGCGATTCCAGCACCTGTTGAGGTCCCCACAGGACCCACAGGTCTCGTGGATGCTCTCTCTGAGAGGAGGACTCAGACAGTGCAGGATCTTCCAGTGAGTTCCCTACAGATGGGGAGGATGGGGACCTACCAAAGGATTACTAGGGGGAGGCAGCCCCTGTTCCTGACCTACTGGCCTGGGCTGCATGAAGAAAGGCTGACAAAAGGGGGAGCAGTTGGGGCCCTGGGGCTTCTTGGATGACAGGTGGGTGAGGGGATGCTTCTTCCATCCTTGTCAAATAATGTGATAATGAGGACCCCCCCCCGGCATTCATTTTGCTTGCAAGTTCCAGAACAGGACCTTGGACTGCTATTGTGTTAACATTTTCATCCTGTTGTGACTGGAAGTAGTGGATGGCAGGAGCTCCTCTCCCTCAAAAAGGTGTTAAAAAGGGTCCAAAGGGGAGGAGGCCAACCATACCTTTAGCAATTGGTTGAAGGGCTACATCATCTTCATGGGGGAGGTTCAGGAATCCAACCCCAGAAGGGGTTGACACTTACCAAATCACCTAGCAAATGTTCTCCTGGTGGGGCCTTGCCTGGGGCAGTGCAGGTACTGATTATGATGAGATATTTCACAAATGTGCTTCTTACAGCACAAAGACACATTGTGATCTCATTAACCACAAATTATGCTTGTAGCTAGGGGGGCCCATACCAAGGGCAAGGCAATCCTTCCAATGTGAAAAAATGGGGCAGCAGGCAAGAGAACAACCAGGGAGTTTGCTGGGAGTACAACCAGTGGAGGTGCCAGCAGCCCAGATGTAAATTTGTCCACAGCTGAGACAGCCATTCCGTCCATACCCCCAGCCATCCTGTTCTTGATCCTCTGGGAGCGAGCAGCCCCTTTGGACAACTTAAACCTCCTCTTATGGTGTCTGCAGGGAGGGAGGGTCCAATTCCACCACTGTAGAACCTCCTGCCTCCAATAAATAACTGCCCTGCAGCAGGGCTGGGGCTGGCACTCACCCCCATTCAGAAGAAGGCTCTCCGCCTCCTCCTTCTGGACTTTTATCCCAACAAGACCATAACTGAGTAGCCTGGGTGGCGTTTTGCAATGGGTTTCACATGCCCTGCATGGATTTGTGGATGCCTACAACCTTTGGCAACCTTAAATACACCAGGGACTTGCCAGAGGTGATGACCAGAAAGATCTTTATAGAGTTGGCCCCTGGCCATATCATGGGCCCTTTCCCCAGTCCTCTGCTCCCTAATTTGAGGGCTTTCCCTTTGGGGTAGTCCTCCTTTGGGGATCACCTCCTTACCCATCACCATTTGTATCCCTGGGGTTCTTCCATGCATGAGGTGATATCCATTTCTCATTGTTGGCCCTGCGAGTGGCACTGTGTGCACTGACTAGCCACCTTTCAGGCCTTTGTGGCTTAGCTGGGCATCCCATTTGTCCAGGGAAAGACTGAAGGCCCATCCACATGCCTGACTTTTCTGGGCATTGAGCTTGATTCAGTATCAGAGTGCTCCTACCTTCCCTTTAACAAGTGTGAAGTCCTGCTGGAGCTCATCCACAGCACCCTATTCCATCCCAAATGCACATTCAGGGAGTTTCAGTCTTTGGTAGGTCACGTCAGCTTTGCATGCAAGGTGGTTTCACCAGGACAGGCCTTCTGCACCCACCTTGCCAGGGCAAAGGTAGGGGCCATCACTTCTCACTATCACAACCAGGTCACTAAGGGTATGAGGAAGGATCTTAGGGTCTGGCTCTCTTTCTTGGCTGGGTACAACAGAGTATTCCTATGGCAGCAACAGGGTCTGAGTTGCAGGTACATTCCAGTGCCACTGGAAGTGTGCAATTCAGAGTGTACCTGAGGGGCTGATTGTGCTCCCAGAGGTGGCCAGGCCACTGGTTCCACACTGACCTCAAGCAGGACCTCACTTTTCCTATCCTGGTGGCAGTGATTGGGAGAAGCAACTCAAGGATAAGCAGGTCTGCTTCTGGTGTGACAAGTAGGCAGTGGTGTGGGTTCTGAACAGACAGTCCTCATGCTCTGAGTGGGTCGTGCACCTGGTGCACAGGTTCACCTTGGTCTGCTTGTCTGCCAACATCTTGCTTTCAGCCTGGCATGTAGCAAGCACAGATAACAGCATAACAAATGCCTTGTGTCACTTGAAGATGGAAAGGTTCTTTGCCCTCACCCTGGAGGCATGCCAGACTCCGATCCATTCCCAGAGGTCCTGTGAGAACTTGGGAATGCACAATAATGCAGAGAGTACTTGCATTGGTCACACCCTCCACCCTGCATGCTTACCTAGATGTCTTATCAAACTCCCTGGATTTTTCAGCCAGTGTCAGGAGTCTGGCCTTCCTATCCATGTCAGGGGCCATGGTCTTGTGATATCTGGCTTTCTTAAGGGAGTAGGACTTTGCCCCCAAGACCATTAGCAGCCACCTACCTGCTATTTCATTCTTCAAAGAAGTTCATGTTTTTCTGGACCCCTGCAATTCTTTCGTTGCTCAGTTGTTCATCAAGGGCTGGAAAAGGAGTGTCCCCCCCACTCCCCAGACTCCCACTTGGCCCATCCTCATCAGGTTTATTGGGCAGCTCCCTAGCACTTGACAGTCAGCTTTTGAGGCTGGACTGTTCAAAGCTGCCTTCACACTTGCCTTCTTGGGGGCTTTCAGGGTTGGAGATTTGGGTTATTCAATCTCCATGTAAAGCCTTTAGGAGAACTCATTCACAGCTATGGAGTTGGATGTCACCAATATGCAGATGACACCTAACTCTATATCTCACTATCCAGGTCCCCTTAGGATGCAGTAGAAGTCTTGGATCGCTGCCTGACAGCTGTAGTGAAATGGCTAAAACCCAACAAATTGAAATTCCCAGACAAGACGGAAATGATGCTTGTTGGGAAGGCAGAGATCTTGAAGGGCATTGCACTTCCCACTTTCGATGGAGTTCGCCTGACCCTTACAGACATGGTTAAGAGCCTAGGGGTTATATTGGATCCAATGCTACAACTAGAACAACAAGTTAAGGCTACTGAAAAAAAAAACCCTTTACAACTTCACTGTAGCCTGTAAGATAGCTTCTTACCTTGACATGGCCAACCTAGCCACCTGGATCCATGCTATGGTAACATCAAGACTTGACTATTGTAATGCACTCTACATAGGTTTCCCATTCAAATTAACTAGAAGACCACAATTGATGCAAAACACTGTGGTGCAACTGCTATCAGGAGTGAGCAGAAGCATGAACATTACCCCCATTCTGCAGTCACTCCATTGGCTACCTATCAGCTACCATGCCCAGTTCAAGGCATTGGTTATCACGTGCAAAGCTCTTCACAGCCTTGTCCCAGCTGATAGTTCTGATAGGGCTACAATACTGCTCATAGAACAAAATTAGAGAAGACATGAAGGATCCTTGTATGGATTTTTCCAGTGTTTTATAAAGGGAAATAGCAGCTGCATGGGGCCACAGTCTGGACTGAGGTTGGGATCCCTCGGTAAGGTTTTGCTGATCAAAACCAATCTCACCCCAAGACTGTTATTCCTGAAAGGAAAAAAAGGATAGGCACCCTCATGTTTGTGCATTGACTGGATTTAAAAAGTCTTGGGCTCTTGGGATTGCTGTGAGGATCCAAAGATACCTAATATGAAGTCGAAGAGCCTGCTAAGTTGCTAACAGCAGCTGAGTACCATCTGGGTGGACTTTGATTTTTCTTCTCCTCATAGGTACTTAAACCTGGGCCGGGCCAGAGATGTAAGCCAAACAACAGCCCTTGTGTGACACATGTAGCCATGATCCTGTTGAGTTCTGTGGAAGAAAGTAAGCAGGCTACAACTGGGTTTCATTCTTGCCATTCCTCAACACTATCCCAAATTGCAGCCTCATGGGATTTTGGGATCCATTGGAAACATCTGTGGCCTACCTTACTTGTCACCATTTTGCAGTGGTGTTGTTTTCTAAATGTGGCCAAGAGAGCAGAAAGAGTCTCCCTTGGGAAGAGGGTTGTCAAAAGATATTTATTACCAATCTGGCAAGCTCTATCCAAGTCTGTGGTTAGAAGTGTGAATAAAAGGATCCAGCCCTCTCAACTGAAAGATTAGTGGGCCTCTGTTTATTTATGCAGCATTATATAGTCCTCGTTTCATACTTTAAATCATATGAACAACAACAAATATTCTGAACTGATGTCAGCTGTTTCACATAAGCATCTAACATCCTTCCCACTTGGTGAGGATTGAAAGGAATGGAAATGTTCCCCCCCCCCACAGAACTGCAACCCACCCAAAAGTTCTAAATTCTTCCATTTTCCAGGGATTAACTCCTTTAAAGCATGTATTTTTTTCCTTTCAGGGATACTCAGTACTTAGCAAAAGGTCTGCAAAGTACAGGCTGGGATGTGTGTGCAATGTGTCTCCCTCTCCTCCCTTCCTTCTCAACCATCCTTTGGATCTAAATACATTGGGTCCCTTGCTCTGCTGTGCAACAACTAGTTTTCAAATGCAATGATCGAGGGTGGGGAGGGGAGACTTCGGTTGCTACATTATGCAAAATTTAAAAAACTGTTTCAGATCTTTTCCGCATAGTCAGATTGCCCTGTTTCAGATTCCATTGTGCTTCTCTTGATCTCCAGAGTTCTGCACATCAAAAGGAGACTTGAGAATTGATTTTACCTCAACAATTTTCTCTGTACACGTACAATGACTTTTTTAAAACTAGTGTTAAGCTGCCATTAAAGAGTCTTATCTGTATGTAGAACTCTTACTAAAGTTGGGCTTCTTCCCCCCCCCCCCCACTTTCCTTTACCTGAGGGCTGATTTGTAGTTTATACCAACTGTAAACTACTCCTACCATATCCTTCTCTCCACAACTCCTCCCCACTTTTTAGATGAAGAAAGTGTTGTAACAATGAGGCATTTAAAAAAATATTAATACAGCTGTATTGTGGATGCAGCTGACTTCAAACAGAGAATTCAATAACCTGCAAATAATACCTTCAAAATTATTTTTATGTTTCACTCATTAGTGTTCAGAAAGCCACCCACCCACCCCTTTTTTAAAAAAGGGAGGGTTGTAATGCTGAAACATTAATGCATTCAACCCATTTAATAAACTGTCTGTTCCTGTTGTGATGGTGAGGTGACACACATTCATTACAACAATCACTTCATTTATTACGATCATTTCCCCCCTTTCTTTATATCCAGTGATAGGCCTATTGAGGTATATAAGTGAAAGAGAGAAATCAAATTGAGGAAAATGGCTGCAGCTATGAAAAAGGCTAAAGCTGAACTAAGTTCAGAAGATGTTATAGATAAAATATCTCAAAAAATAATCTCTCTTTCAAGTCAAATTAAAACTTTGTTCACAGAATTAAAGAAAGAGTATAAAAACACTTTAACCCCAAAGCAGCAAACTGGTAAGAAGACCAGTAGTGCTGGAAAACAAGGCATCATTCACTCAACTACGGCAAATGAACCAGATTACTCAAGGATTTTTCATTGGAATAAGGGAAGAGTTTCAGAAACTAAGAACTGGATTATCTCTGGATTGTAAGAAATAAATCAGAAAATTCAAGAAAATAATCAAGACATTCAACAAATTAAGATACAACAGAAAGAATTCAGAGAGATACAAGGAAAAAATGAATCAGTACAAGCCTTACAAGCTTGCCCATTGATAAGAGCAGACCAGAGAATGAAAATTTTGGAAATGGAATTTAGAAGTAATAATCTGGGGTTTTGTGGAATCTGAGAAATTTTGGATGATTTGGATTTAGAGAGTGCATTTTGAGGATCAGTACGAGACTGAACGTGCAAGGCAACTTTGATCCAGGGCAGCAAAGTTTGAACTGGCAAAGAGGAGCCATTTTATGCTATGCCTTCAAATGAGATCTTTGCAAGATGGCTGCTCAAAAGGCTGCTGGTGGCCAAGGCATTTCCTGGTGTGAGAGGGAGATACTGGATGTCTTGGATATATGGGGGGGGGGGGAGAAAAAGATGCAAGTAGCTCTGGCTGTCTCTCACAGGAACATAGAAATCTTCAAGAGAATAATGGAACACATGGTGGCAAGGGTGCAAAGCAGGACAGACTTGGAGTGCAGGGCAACAACAAAAGCTATATGGCAAGAGTACAAATGGGTGGTCACGTACAACAGCTGCTCTGGAAACTCTCCTGTATTTTGTCCCTTTTAACACCAGCTGCACTGCATTCTGAGACATGAACATCAAGAAGCATTGGGTAGCCAGGCGCCTTTCCTTTCAAACTGTGGATGTGGCACAAGGACAACTGACAACTGCTATGGAGGCCTCCAAAGAGCTCTTCAGACACAACTTTGTCACTGTCAGCCTACAGGACATCAGCTCCTATACCTGATCAGTGGATTTTGTGTGCTTTTTGCATTGTACAAGTTATATGACAGTAGTGGAGGTGGGGTATTTGCACAGATGTCCATTGATAGAAATGGTCGCTCTTTGTTTTTCCTTCCTTCACGGTTCTCCCCACGTATCCTGTATCATGATTTTACAGGAGTATCCTGTATTATACAAGATTATCAGTGGATCACAGAGTATTTCCAAGTTTGATGACAGTTCACAATGCCCAGAAGAGAATACAGAAGATGGTAAATTGGCACACCTTGGATTAAGAGCCCATACACCGGAAGTAATCTATGATTACAGGACCATCTTATGATTGCATAGGCCGTCCATGTTCATCTGCATCTGTCTTGTCCACTTTGTTGGCGTGCAGCAGTACTGTGAGTTTATCTCAACCAATATTTTTTTTTATTTTTTATTTTTTTATTTGATTAGTGAAAAAAACATTTCAAAAAAGTGAACAGAAGAGAAAAAAAGGAAATAGTGCTGGCTACAAAAACATTATTGGCAAATCTATACATAGGAAGCTATAAAAGATTTCCAAATATTTAAAAATAAGTCCACGCACAATTGCTTTCTATATGCAATAGGTTCAAATGTTGATAAGTTTATAAATTCCTCTGTCCAGTGATTTACAGGAAGTGGGCTTTTGTCTTTCCAACTGTAAGGACATGGAGAGTCCATTTCCATTGACTATTCGTTAGATTCCAAGAGACAAGCAAGTAGTTTAACTGTACATAAACAGCCTCAAAAGTAAATGAGTTTTATAACACAAAATTAATATGACTAATAACTTCCTCCCCAAAAGGCCGAATGACTCATGTGCAAAGTATATGCTTAAGAGATGCATTTTGTGAATTACACCACCAACTGTTAGACACTGTGCTTAAACATGTAGTAAAAAGATGCTGTGTTGGGGATTGCAAAATGGCAACGGACCGGTAGCACACAGGCTTGTGTGCTCCCACACTGGCAGGTTTATGAAGATAAACCCCAAGCCCGTCTTCTAATGACAGAAGACATATCAGCTATGCATGCAAGAGGATATCAGAGGATTTTTGAACCCTTTTAATTAGGGGCTTAACAATCTTCTGTTTCCTCCAATGCACTAACATCAAGCAGGAAACAGTTTCATGCCAGAAAATGCTGAGTAAGTCTGCCTTGCAAATATCTTTTTATCTTTCTTTTCTGAATCTTGAACTTGCTAGGACCTTATTTCTTTTTTCTTTTAAGTGATTTTTTTCCTCCCCCCAACCCAAGAGGCTGTGAAGTTTTATTTTGTATCCTGTATCTGTGCTCAGGACGAAAGCTATTTCAGTGGTGGAAAACTACAAAGATGTTTGCTAATCAGCTCAGTATTGATGAATTCACTGACTGAGATATAAAATAATAGAGATTCTGTCTCTGATCAGCAAGTTACTGATAACTAAGAACTGAGTTTGGGAATTCCGCCAGTATTTTACACTGCTCTTCTAATGGTTGGGAATTTTGCCAGATCTTCTCCTTTCTTTCTCCTTTCACTTTTGGCTTGCTTTACTAAACTTCTTTTTAAAGAAGGATTACAAGTGTTTTTGTAAAGAAACAGCTGATTTTAGCACATTACATTACCGTGCTAACCTGGACTGTAAATCACCTAAAGGGAAGGATTTAAAACTCTTTACATCAGAGATTTAATAAATTTGTGGACATAAATAAAAAGGGGGGGAATATGGTGGATTTTTGAACTGCGTAGTTTCACCATCTATCACCATCTGCTGGTCTAAAAAAATGGTTGCAAGAAGACATTATACAAAGGATCTCTGCCTCCCTCACAAAGAAACTTAAAAGTTTGCTAAGCAAAGTAAAGCAAGATTATGGAAATATTTTGGACAAGATTTGTCAAGGAGAGAAAGATCTGTCAAAACTAAATTCACAAGACAATGAATTAGTACTGCTATCTCAGCAAGCTGATCAGATCATGGAAGGAGTTTCTGAAGTTCATTGTTATGGATCTGAAATATCTTCTGGACTGTCAAAAACAAATCAGGCATCTCAAAGAACCAATCAAGCCATCCAAGAACTTAAGAAACAGTGGGAGAAAACTACTGATGTGGGATAGGGAACTGAATTTTGATATTCATTACAAGCAGACTTTGAATTCAGAAAAAATAATCTAGGCTTCCAAGAAGACTCTGTGAAGATCAATGGTAATTTTGACCCAGGAGGTTCCCCACCCACCAAGATTCCAAGGATTACAGATGTAAAGGAGATACTGAAGGCATACATTCTGTTATACGCAATTAGGGTTGACTATCTTGCAAAACTGTCATCAATTTACTTGATATATAATAAGCAAAATATGCTATAAAGTAAAGTTTTAGAAGATTTGGTACTTGCAACAAATAATAAAATTAGGTTAAGAGATAAACAAATTAAAATAGCAATCTATGAGGTTAATAGCTTCCTAGAATCAGTAAATGTTGGAATCAAAATATCTGGAATTCCCCCCTCAGATAGAGCATATTTCTGAAGATCACTCTTTGGCAATGTACTAAGATCCAACTTATTTTTCATGGAACAGGAAATTCTTAGTTGCCAGTTTATTTATGTATCTTCTTAAAGTAATTGTCAATTTCCCCGTAGTCTTTTCTATTGTTATTTTTCTTTTCCTTCTGAAATATGTTTTTCTTTATGAAATATCATTTTTCTTAGTAATTATATAGTGTGCAAAATTGTCATCAATTTACCTCACATATAATAACCAAAATAATATCAAAATAGCAACTTATGATGTTAAAAGCTTTCTAGAATGAGCAAATGCGGGATTTAAATATAGGGAATCTTCCCTTCAGATAAATGTAACATTTAAAAGATTTTTTTTTCTTATCCCTGTTGGAATATCATTTCTCTTTTTGTGAAATACCATATTTCTTAGTAATTTCTTGTTACTTTGTGTGCTAATGGATTAATATATTAAATAAATAATTGCTAATTTTCTTACTGACGATTAAACTAGTTTACTAACGGTAGATAAATAACCAAATAAAATGAATTAACTCATTGCTGACAGTGGGGGAAACTCTTGTTTTTTTCAGTAGTCTATATATTTGATTACTCATATACTTGCCTAGAGTAATTGTTAAGTTTTTCTATTCCTTTTCTTTTTTCACTTTGTTTTGAAGTATTATACTTGCATATATTGTCCTATTGCCCTGTAAGTTAAGCAATATATTTAATATTTAATAATTTCTAATAGGATTTAATGTGGATAAATAGCATATAGATGTTTATAGTTTAATTCATGCAGAATCTTCAACAAAAGGTGGAAGTATATTCCATATTGCTGTGGACTATCTGCTTGAATTGAGGAAGGGGTGTGAAAAAAACAGTTCATATATTTTACTTATATTCTGTTGATACTGCAATGTATTATTATTATTCAATGTATTTCACAGCATATATAATCTGTTATACTTATTTAATAGCTTTCTGTAAGGTTCTATGCACTACTAAGTGTTCTTTTCTATTTCTTAAATATTTTTTTTAAAAAATGCTGTGGTGTCCAATGTACTCTAAACAAAAATTTTTGCTGAATAAATTACAACATAAGATCCATCTCTCCATCATAGCAACAAGTATTTTACTTAAGGCCTTATCCCATTGCTTTAGCAAATTTGGATGCTCTTTATTCCCTTCATCTCTAAGGTTCTATGTATCATATAACCAACCTCAATCAACCTCAAATATTTATATACAAACATTGCATATTTCACTTTCTTTATTGATTCAGTAAGAATCTCCAAAGTAGAGGAGATACTGAAGCATTCAAAGCTCACTGACCATATTTGGACATTAACAAATGCTACAATTGTAAATATTGCTTATCAGCAGAAGTTGACAAATCATATTTAGACCTCAGTTGGAAAAAGGACAGGAACTTGTCATCATTACCTATTAATTGATCTAAAAGAAAAATTCCCTTATCTGTCCAAGCCTTCCATAAGAAAGATTTCTTTGCAAGTTTTAAATCTAACCATAATGTTAGTTTAGCATGTGAGAATGGGTCAAATTGATATTGTCATGGTATTATGTGCCATACTTCTCTAGCTGCAGAAATTGTAGGAGGAACAAAATCCATTTTAACATAAGTAAACCCTAATGCATTCCACTTAAAAAGTGGTTCCAAAAAGAAACCTCCAAAGGAAGACCAAGATGGATACTCCAATTGAGGGGAGGTATTCCAGCAATTTATACACACTAATAAGTAAGCCTGATGATAAGCACTAAGATCCAGAACAGTGAATCATCATTCATTAATTAGAAGTTGCATCCTATTTAAATCTTGGGTGGTGTTGAACCACACATAAATTTCCAAAACAAAGTATTAATTTTATGAATGTATCTACAAGGTTGATAAAAAGGGATTGTGCGCATAACATATATAATTCAGGGTATAATATTTATTTTGAGTGTACTTACTTTACCCCATAATGGCAGGTTTAGAGTGGCCCGTCTAGTCAAGGATATATGTCTGAGATTAGTTTATTAAAATTCAATGAAATTGTGACCTTAATATTCCTTGGGATCAATATTCCAAGATAATTAATAGCATCTGGGCACCATAAATATGTCTCTCAGCAATTACACTCTGTGATATATTGTCTCCCAATGGCATCAATTCTTAATTTGTCCAATTGATTGAATAACCAGATCAATAAAGTTATTAATCAAATTCATTAATTCAGCAGTGGAAGACCGAGGTTCTGAGAGAAATAATAATAATAGCTCATTTGCATATAAAATAATTTTAAATTCTAAAGAATGATGTATAAAGCCGTGTATATTATTACTTTGTCTAATAGCACAAGCCAGAGGTTCCAAACATAAAAACTTGCTTAGTACCTCTTTCAAGAGGAAATGGTGCTGAAAAAATTCAGTTGGTCTGTACCCTAGATCTAGAGGATGAATACAAAATTTTAATCTATTTCAAATGTTCATGAGGGAAACCAAATTTAGTCAATGCAGAGAAAATAAATTTCCAATATATTTTGTCAAATGCTTTTTTGGCATCAAGTGAAAGAATAGCAACTTGTTCAGATCTCATTCTATTTAATGCAATCAGATCAGTGACCAATGTAAGATTATCAGATCCTTGCCTACTTTGTATAAATCCTACCTAGTTTACAGGCACTAAAGTCATATTCATTATCACAGATTTAATTTCATCCACATGCAAAGGTTCAGAAAGTAGCTGTTGCTGAGCCATATCTAAATATGGAAAGTTGGAAAAAATGTTTCCAAGTCTTCTGATGGTTCTTTGTCCTTGCCATACAATTTAGAGTAAAATGTTTGAAACTGCAAATTTATTTCAGTTGAGGTAGTATGCATTACAATCTCCTCATCCTTAATCATAGGAATACAATTCTTAATCTTTCCCTGCCTTAATCAATGAGCTAATAATTTGCCCGTTTGCTCCCCCTTTTCCCAATATGACTGGCACAAGCACATCAAAGCAAGTTCTGCTTTCACTGACAATATGTTATTCAACTCGTATTTAACCTTTTGTAACTCTCGATAGAGGTCTGGATCAGGAGATGTAGCAAACTGAGTTAACAAATCTTTCCACTTATTTTTCATGTTCATTCTTTCCTTTCTTTAATCTTCTTGTGAGATGCATATGCAATAATCCTTCCTCTGATAAAAGCTTTACACCTTTCCCATTCAATAGCATGAGTATTCACTGTTCCTTGGTTAATATTAAAATACTCTGCAAGCTCAGCTATCACCTGTGTTTTTAAAAAAAAATTCATTGAGCAAAGAGATGTTAAGACTCCATAAACTTGATAGTCTAACCCAATTAGGAAACTAGAGGACTAATGAAATAGAGGCATGATCAGAAATAACAATTATATCTATATCACATGCTTTAATCTGAGGCATCAACAGAGCTGAAACAAGAAAATAATTTAATCAAAAACAGATATGATGTAAAGAAGAAATAAAGTTATAGTCTCCATCCTTTGGGTGCAGCATGTGTCAAGGACCAATCAAACCTAGTTCAATCATATAGGTTATAAGTTTATTTATTTATTTATTTATTTATTTATTTATTTATTTATAGTCCGCCTTTCTCACTGAGACTCAAGGTGGAATGCATAGTGTGAGATTAGTACAATCAGTAGCAAAGACAAGGGCAGGCATTTCCATAGTGTCAAGGATGTTTCTATAAACAATGTCATAGAGTAAATGAATACAAGTTTACAAAGATGTAGCATTAGCAAGGATCCAATATGGGGTTAAAGGATTGCTGAAACAGAACATAATAAATTCTAGGACTGACATTAGACAACATGAAGCACAAGTAGTATATAGGAGTACATATTTAAAGCAACAGATAATATGTAAGGCAACATAATGGTGAAATCTATGGTTCCTAACTAATTAGCAAAACATCTGAGACCCCCTTCCTACAATACCACCCTCCTATCTTAGTAAAAAGCCTCTCCTGACCTTCTCAGGCAGGTTGTTCCATAGGGTAGAGGCCACCACAGAGAAAGCCCGGGTATGGGCTGCTTTTGATTTCACCCATGTGCAGCACCTGCAAGAAACCCTGTTCAGATGAGCGAAGCTGCTGTGGAGGGACACAGGGAAGGAAGTGGTCCCACAGGTATGTCGGGCCATGGCCATGAAGAGCTTTGGATGTAATAACCAATACCTTGAATTGAACATGGTAGCTGATAGGTAGCCAATGGAGTGACTGTAGGATGGGAGTGATATTCACGCTCCTGCTTGCTCCTGCTAACAGTTGAGCTGCAGCATTTTGCACCAATTGGAGCCTCCTAGTTATCTTAGATGGGAGAGCAATGTATTGTGCATTGCAATAGTCAAGTTTTGATATTACCATAGCATGGATCCAGGTGGCCAAATCGGCTGTTTCGAGATAAGAAGCCATCTTCCAGGCTAGGGTGAGATTACAGAAAGCATTTTTTGCAGCTGCCTTAACTTGTTTTTCTAGTAGTAGCACTGGCTCCAATATAACCCCTAGGCATTTAACAGAGTCTGCAAGGGTCAGATGAATGCCATCAAAAGTGGGGAGTACAATGTCTTTGAATGTTTCTTCTGTGGGGGTGGGCTTCAATCTAAAGCTGTATTGTTTCATTAAAATCTCCCTCACTAACAAATAATCTTATCTAAGATCCACCAAGTCACTGAAACATTAATGAAGCATGTCTGAAGAATCTATATTTGTACCATATACATTAATCATAACCATAATAGAATAAGAGCTTTTCACAACCAAAGTAATAAAGGCAACCATTTGGATCTGTTATTACTTCTTGAACCTAAAAAGAGACACATTTATGTATTAATATAGCCACACCCTTAGATTGAGTAAATGTACTGTAACATATGCCTATCCAACCCAGTCTACACAACTTGTTTTTATCATTTGCAATTATATGAGATTCTTGTAAAAAAGCCACATCAGCATTAAGATTTTTCAATTTAGAGATAACCTTTTTGCATTTGGTAGTATCTCTCATGCCTTAACATTCCATGATATTATGTTGAACGTAAACCCATAAAATAGCATATCCAACCAATAAAGCTCTCTTCCCTTATCACTGAATAAATGCAGAATACCACATATAGAACCTTATTATAAGTAAAATATTTATCAAAAATAGCAGAAAAGTACATATGGCAAAAATTTACTAATATTAAAGTAAGTAGAACCATAATTCTACATATCAGTCAGTAACTGCCCATCACAAAAGTTCACAGCCCATACCAAAAATGAAGGTGAAAAAAAGATTTTTTTAAAAAAACTGAAAAAAATCTTTGCTCCTGGATAAGATGTCAGAGATCTCCACAATACCAGCCACTCCCCTCTTTGTAGTTACATAGATATATATATAATTATTTATGGACCATATACCCATCTAAATCTTAGAGATACTTAGGGAAGGTGGGGGGGAAGACGTGTACACACATATACACATAGCAAAAAGTCAAATCATTATCTCTACATTGGTGTTATGCCCAGATCCCATAGTTAAAACACAAAGAAAAAACTAAGGGGAAAAAAGGTAGAGGGGATTGAGGGGAGACTGCTTGTTTCCAGATTCATTTGAATATGTATACATGATTTAATATTTCTTCAGACATTTAGCACAAACACTTTATTTTTTTAGACCAATGGGGGTAAGTTTCTGCCAACTAAGGGCTGTAAAACTTCTTAATTTGACTGAATGTATGCTGTTCACTATGCGAGGCACTGTAAGAGAAAATACAGACTACACTGTTGATAATGCTTATGTATCCATGACATCCTTGAGAAAGATAACCCAAAACAGAATTGGAGCTAGCATCCTGTTGGACATTATGGACATCTAATCCTGGACTTATTCATGCCACGGTTGGGAACACTAGTTGTAGAGACACTCTCCTTGCATATCAGTGGAACAGTCCAGCCAGCAACGAAAATACCAGTGAGGAATCTGTAAAGACAAGCATAAATATAAGGGAAGTAAGGACATTACCACTTACCTGTTACTGGACTACCTCTGAATCTGGAGCAATATAATATATCAATATTTGAACAGGTTTCTTGCCGCTTGCTTTTCAGCACCTTGAAGCACTTTGATGTTGAGAGATCAAGAGTTTGAATGATCCTTAGAAATAGTGAATTGGGACTTGCATAATCACAGGATGTGAATATTTTTATCAATATTTATTACAAATGTTTATTGGATGTAGTATGATATTGTGGTGTATATATATTTATTCACTTATGAGCACTATGCACTTTCATTATTAAATCAAGGAATAGTACATAATTATTTTCCATGGAAGATCTTTTATCTTATGCTTGATATGGATCCAGCAAAACAAACAAACAAACAAACAAACAAACAAACAAACAAACAAACAAACAAACAAACAAACAAACAAACAAAGATCACAGGTATTTGGTCAGGTAAGGACTTTAAAAACAAAATGTTTCCATTAATACTATTGATAAACAGAAGATCACAAAACTGCCGTATTATATTGAAAAGGCATGCATTTGGCTCTCTCACATTAAAGATCATTGTTAATAAAAGGGATATGGTATGAATTTGTATCTTCCCTGTCAAACATCCACATCCTCCTGCCACACACTTGGAGAAACTATAGCTTCTAATCTCACTCATTAAAGATTTCCTTGATTGTAACTTTTTCACTGGGTCACATTCTACTTTATTTTTATAGAGAGAAGCATATAATAAACACTACATAAGAAACAGAGTGGAAATTATTGCAGAGCTCTCTCACAGATGTCTGTTGTTCAGTGATGGTAGCATTATGTTTACTTTCATATTTAGAGACGAAGTGGTTTGCATGTGGTAATTTCTAAGAGGGTGTATCCACATAACAGCTGCATTTCTTGTTTGTTTATAAAAAGCAGTGAGCTTGTGTATAATACTCTGCAGACATTTATTTTAGTCTTGATGAACACACACACACATGCACAAATGCAGTTGGTTGACCTGTTTCCATCCTTCCTAAGTATTTCATTTGTTAAAAAACTCTCCGTCCCAGTTCTAAAATGCAGGCAGTTTCTGTCCCTTAGAAGAGCTAGGGCTGCTTGAACAATCACCACTTGCTCTGTTCACTAGTTGCAATGGGAAGCTGATTTTTTTTTGTCAATTTGTTCATATGTTTGCAAACAGTTTGAGACTACTTGCTAGGTTACTTTTCATGAATTCACACTCTACAGTGTAGGCAACCAGCATGCGTGTAGTCTCATACACCCTGATAAGAGTTCTAGCTTCTTTCATCTCCCTAGACCTGCTGTTGCAGCATATGATTTGGCACCCAGTCAATTAAATAGTGATTATGAATAAAAACTATAAATAAAAATGGGGGGAAGAGCCAAGATGGCAACCTATGCTGTCATCTTGAAGCGCCATTCCTGCTACATTTTGTCTTTAAGGTATTAATTTTATTCTGAGCAGTGTGTTTTGACAAAGCACAGCTGGTTTAAAGCTTTCAGAGTGGCAGGTAGAGAATTACTGCCTTTTCCAGTCTGTGAAGAGTCAAAAGTCTCCTGACTTAACACCTGAAAGATCAGCCCACACTTGCAGGCATCTACTTGTCTTCACAAAGGACTAAAGGCAAGTAATTAAAAATGTCCAACTGGTGTTTAAGTTTGTGTTATCAAGGTAATTTTGTACATACACATTTTTACACTGCCTTAAGAGAGGTGTAATCCGCCCCCCCCCATCAAGATATCTAATTCTCAGCCAGGCCAAATGTGAGGACACCAAAATCTGGAAATTGGAGCCACAAATAGACAAGACAGATCTTTCTACAAACCTGAAAAACACCATAGGTTTACAAATCTTTACAAAAAAAACTCACATTGGGAAGTTTAAAAAACTCTCTCTAGCAAGTCAAGCTTTAAGAAACAGATGCCCTCAGTGGTCAATGCTAGACAACCATAACAATTCTGCCAGAATTCCAGGCTTTGTTTCTGTGAGAAAGGGGGCATATGTCAGAAGATCCCCATTGTGGGCCCAGAGGAGAGGAATGAGGGCAGGCAACAGATGACACAGACAACTGTTTGAGATTTACAAGGACACAGCTTTATTGGTTACAGTACAGGGAGCTTTGGCTTGCATCCAAGCATACAAGCATCGACTGACCAGCCTGCTGGAATTCTACTTGAGTGCATGCCTCTGTTTGGACCCCCCCTGCCACCTGGATGTGAGCATGCCCCAACAGTCCCTGACTGGGATTGTCCCTGCAATGCCTTACCACAAGATCCTTTAAGAGGACCCTGAAGTATGGGGAAACTGGACTAGTGGCCCTGTTCCCCCCCACCCCAAGGATCTATGACCAATACCAAAACTGCCTTTCCCAGAGTTGTGACAGAAATAGAATAGCACCAGAATAACATAGAAATTCTCAGCCCAAGACCCAGCAAACCCTAGAACAATGGTGGGATGGGTGGGATGCCATTTCAGGAGTCACATGCCTGTGCAACTAAAAGATAAAATCAATCAGAGCCATGATGCAGGGAAACACAAGACCTTCTTACCCTCCCCCCCCTGCACCCCACGTAGCCACAGCTGCAGCACTCCCAGTGGCCTGCACCCAAAACCTGAGTCAACCCAGCTGGGGAACCACTCCCACATCCCTTCCTACTCTGGGCCCCTAAAGGGGCTGTCCATCAACAGCTGGTGCTGGCTGAAGAGAAAAAGTTCCTGGCCCACTCGCACCCCAGCGCGGCTAGCCCCAAAGTCAAGCAAGCTGAGCCAGCACAGTGGCCATCAGGCTCATAGCTCAAAGGAGGCCGATGCCGATGCCACTGAACAGCCTGGCTCAACTTCCACTGTCCCATGCTCCACTGAAAGCCTGGGTCCTTTGCACTGCTGAAAGCACCCTGCACCACTGCCAGCTCCAGAACCAAACTACAGGGCTAGTGGTGCCATGGCTGAGGTGTCATGGCTGCCAGGCTCATGGGCATGGGAAAGGCCAATGCACAGCCTGGCCCAGCTTCCCATGCTCTGCTGAAGCACCAGCACATTCACTTCCCCACCATTGCTGACCTGAACCAAGCAGCAAGGCTGGTGGCACCACGGCCAAGGTGCCACAGCCACCCAGGTCACAGGCCAGGAGTAGGTCAATACCATTGCTGCACATAGTACAGCCTGATCTGCCTACCTCCTTGACCTTGACCTCTGGGGCCCACCTCCATTGCTGTGAGCCATGAGGCCATGCAGCCCCCGGCCACCATGCTCCCTCTCTGGCTCCATGATGGTTCAGGAGCTACATGCTGGTGGCCTGGCTCCACTGCTTGTCAGTTCTGCCAGCAGCCAAAAGGAAGCTGTTTCTGTTCAGAAGCAGGCTACTAGACCCACACAATGGTGGCCACCATCCATGCACCCATCCATCACCTTTAGGTCATACTCGCAAACTGAGCCCACAGGTAACTTTGTGAGAGTGGCTTCTGCTCCAATGTACCAACTGTAAACCAAGACTCAGTTGGAGATACCAAGGATCTCCTGCATGCAAAGCTAACACATAAGCACTGAACTAGTGTGCCACTCTTATTAAGACCTATATTAAAGCATACAGAGGTACAGTGTAATATACTATATGGTCCAATGGTATCCAGTGGTTCTTCAGGGAAGTACCCACAAGGGTCTTCATATAGATAAGTGATTACTACCTCCTACAATATTTCTTAGCTTTCATTTATTCTGGGGAAAATATAGATATTGCCTAAAAATCCATTCTTTGTAGATGCAAAGTCAAACATAAACTGACATAGACCATCAGGTAGAAAAGAAACACACAGTAATTTCTTCTTGTGTTAGGCTCCTTGGCTATATTCTCCTGAATTGCTACCTAGTTGCATTGCCTCAGTCAGATATATGTCCGTGTCAGCTAATATCTGGGCATTCAAAGTGTTGGATATAGACTTGACCCCTAAACCTGACTGGGAGGTCCCTTCCATAATCTGAAGTCTTCATTTCCTGCCATTGGCCTATAAAGCAGAATCCTTGAACTTGATTCCCAGGCAAGCATAGGCCTGATTCATATCAGGACTGCAGCATGTGAAGAGAGGGTTTTTTGCCCTATTGGAGAAAATTACATGTAACAAGGAGCAGCTCTACAAGCCCTTTCAGGCCAGTCTGGGAAGGAAGGCTTAAGCCCCCTTTTCTCAAGCGCCACAATTCTGATCCAGATTGGGCCTGTGCATGCCTAGGAATTAACTTCCAGGCACAGAATTTCAAGCATGTGTCTGGTTGACAGGACCTGGGTGGACAGGGTGGAGGTACTTTTGGACAGTGTAATGTCCAGTTACGCTCATAGACTCTTTCCACATGACCTGGTGATACATGTGTAGAGGCTCCCTCTTCACTGAGGTAATGCCAGAGACACTCTTTAGTATTCCTACAGAGAAGCGGAGAGAGACATTTTAGTGGGACCTGGAATCCCAGCTTTTGCAACACGCATTTAGCCAAAAGCCAGAACTCTATGTTCTCTAACTCACCAGCTAATCCAAGGCTCTTTTTCTGTATTTCTTTCAGCTTTGATCAGAGACCGCTTCAAGATGTCCAATTTGACAAGCAAATGCATTCTGCATCAGTCAGCTCCTTTTAGTTTCATGCAGACAAACAATATCAATGTTAACCCCATTAATTTTACAGAAGCTGAGTGGGACAAAGAGAAGAAAGGGAATCCTCTACATTTAGACACTGTGATGTTGGAATCTGGCACAATGTACAAAGATGCTAAGGAAATATAAAATGGGAACCATAAGCGTTTGGTATCATACCCTTGCCAAACCACTGCTCTATCCTGGTATGAACATTGCCACCTCAAAGTTTGAAGGAAATACAAACAGATCAAAAGAACTCTTGGGTGTCCATTTCCATATTGCATTTTCATAGGATTTTAACTAATTCTGTATTGTTTTCATTTATACTGTCATGTCTCCTTCATTTTAGAAACATCCTGTGTGCTGAGATGACCAATTATTTTTCAGTCAGTGCCTAATATATACCAAAGTAAAACAAACTCTCATGCCAAGAACTCCATTTTAAAATATGTTCCACAACCTTTTTCCTCTTTGTTATTGAAAACTGATGGCTGTTTTCTAAAAAAAAGCTAGGAAATTGACTCAGAATTTTAGTATTTTTATCTGGTAGCCTTAACTATTTAATTATGTCTGGGGCTTCCCCCCCTCTGCTTCTAGTAAATATGCATTGACCCCACTTAACCCTCCACCCCCCAAGATGTCATTGCTAAGAGAAATGCTATTTTTTTTTTAAAAAGCCTTCACAGATGTGTTAATGGGCAACTCAGGATTGTTGGGATCTTTTTGTTTTCGTAAGAAATTTGGATCCATTTGAGAGAGTGACATGAAGTGTCATTGAGTTTTGTCTCTTACTTTAACAGTCAAGGCTTACAAAACTCCAGAGGATTTTACTGGAATATTATCAGTCATGATAATACTATAGGATACTAATTCTGCAATGAATGGTAGTGAATCTGTTCACTCTAGTAGGACACTGTCAAGGTCTATGAACTAACCAACAACAACACTAGGTATAATTCCCTCAAACCTAAGCATCCATTTCTCTCTCCCATGAAATCAACAGGTCTTTACTTTGGCACTCATGTCCTTTGTTTCTTCATTGGCCTTTGTATAATTAGATTACTACTGCTGGTAGCTCTGTAATGAGGCAAGTTGAGGCAATTACCTCAAACAGTGGATTTGGGGAGCAGCAGACTTCCTCTGCCATCACCACCATCTTGGCTCCACCTTCCTCATCCCTCCATGTCTGCCTGTCTCTTGTGCCTCCCTCTTCTAGAGGCAAAGCAGCTAACAAGCCTTCCCTCCTTGGGCCCCAAGCATCTTGAAACACAGCATGGCAAGCTACAAATGCCCAATAGGACTTCACAAACTCTCAAGAAAAGAGGCACTATGGCACTGTCTTCCCACTCAGGGTGCAGCTACTGGCAGTGGATCAACATATATGCATTTATTTGAGGGTGATGATGATATTGTCTTTGGAACCAAGCCCATGGAGGCTGAGCTGTTCTCTGGACCCACTGCTACTGCCTGTTAATATGTGCTGTCATCACCGCATTGCTGGCACAATGTTTATCAGAGAGTTTACGTAGAGATGTACAGATGTCAGAATGGCTGATAAGTAAAGCATTTATGGCAACATGCAGGTTTCATGCTATTTCATGCTGCTTTTAATTAGCAATCTTCTGGTGTATTTTTAATCTGCCATTTTGAATTTGTGATGACTATTATTAATTGACTGTGTTGAACTTTTTTTTAATGAACTATATTTGCTGCTTTTGGATCTTTGCGCCTGCTGCTTTGAATACTGGTGTTTCTATATGATATCTGTCACTTAATTATCCCAGATCTTTATTTTGGTGTTTTATAATATGTTGATTATGTTTTATTTAATATATTGTATTTGGCCCTGCTGAAAGTTGCCATGTGAGTACACATTTGTTTTGCAGCCATTTTCATGCCAGCTTATGTGTGTCTTACATATAATGTATAACATGGAGGTAGTGATTTGGGAGGAAGGGGAAAGTAGCTTCCTGAAAAGGGGTTCTGAATTTCCAAACTGTTTTGCAAGTAGAATCAGAGCTTCATATTTCAGACCCGAAACAGACCTTTTCAAGCTGCTTTGGGCTTTATCCAAAGTCATGCACAAGCCCCCAAAATAGTCTTTTAAGCTATCATTGCAAATGCTAAAGTGCCTCCCTCTGAAAGATTTTTAAGCTTAGAATAGACTCATAGCTGAAATTTTATATGTACCTTTGATATATCACAAATGAATTTGGAGCATTACAGATGTGCCTTATAATTTTACGCTATCCTTCAGACAATTTTATGGGTGAATTTTACATGCCATTATGCCATATTGCTGTTATAAAATTGTGCTGGCCAGGTGAATCCTACTGTTTTTATTTCCATCTGCCTTCAAAAGGCATACGTCACTTTCTGCTAAAACAACATTTTCTTCAATCTCTTGAGGTATTGCAAAAAAGGCCTCCTGCGCTCAGAGCTAGTATAATTGCAAGTCCGATACATATAAATCATCCAGATGAGCCTATGCTATACATACTTTCTTTCCTTCCCCAAGCAGTGGAAAAGCTCATGAACAGACTATGCAGGGTCAGTTTCCTCTGGAGAGAGAAAGCCGGAGGCCTATGGTGTCTTTCTTTTTAAAAAACAGAGCATATAAACTAAAAAGAAATGAATTGTGCAGTGTCCAGCATTAGCTGCTGTGCTAGTTCCAAAAAAGAATCAGCGCAGATCCAAAACCCCCAGAGCACACTAGTCTTTCCTTGCACAGCTGCAACTTTCAGCATCTACACATCTAGAGAAGCCAAACTCAGTTTTCCCCAGCTCTGGATGTGACTTCCAGGGGACTCATTTGTATTTTTGCTATATCTCTGCATGAGATACTTAGCAGTATTACCCACTCTCAGAGGAAACTTCCAGTTGTGTTTCTATATAATCTAGTGTTCTGAAATAGCATGCTTTCCATTGTCATTAAGAAATGTAGGATATCTTGTTTTACGCATAAGAGACACTGGACCAGATAGATCACCTTCTTTGTTGGGAACAAAACAACAAACTCCTTGGATTTCAGGCTGAGAGGAGTTTGGTTCCCTTTATGGAGACAAATAGGCAGATTATACATGACCATTTGTCCACCTGCCAGGAAGAAGTAAGACAGTTAGCTGTTCAATATCTTGAACTAGAGCCTGAGTTAGGACCACAAAAACTGAGGATGTGCACCATGTTATTAAAGTTTGACTGGTACACACTACTTCATGCAAGAGGAGGGAGGTGGGCAAGTGACCACACATGCAGATCCCTCCCTCTCAGGTATTCTGCAGCAAGGAGAACAGGGAGAGGGATGTTGAGTTATCACTAGAGATGGGCACAAACCGGAAAAAAACAGAACCATGTGGTTTGTGGTTCGTCAAATTTTCACAAACCACGAACTTTCACGAACCTGCCCCTGGGTCATGAACCGGTTCATTTGGTTTGTGAAAATGTCACATCCAGGTCAGAAAATTATCACTTCCGGGTCAGCAGAAGATCACTTCCGGGTCAGCAGAAGGTCTGCAGGAAGTCCATCCCCTGTTGCCTAGGAAACTGATTGATTGGCACCAGGCTGTCTGCAGTGACAAACCAAAAAACGAACCAAATGAACCAGCCGAAAAGTTCATGGCGGTTCGTCAGAAATGGGATCTGACAAACCATGGTTCATGAACCACGAACCGGCCTGGTTCATGTTTAATTTTGGTTCATATTTTAGTTTGTGCTCATCTCTGGTTATCACACTTTCAATTAGGGTGCACATGTAAAAACAATTCACGCAGAAAAGTAGACTTCTTTGGGGGCAAATAGCTCAGGGTCAGAGCACATATTTTGGATGTAAACAGGTTCAGTCCCTTGGCTCTCCAGCGAAAGGATCTTGGGTAGGAATGGGGAGGGGACCTTTCTCTGACATTGTCAGTCAACATAGGCAATACAGAGCTAGATGGACCAATGGTCTGAGCTGGTATAAGGCAGTTTCACAAATTATTATTACACATTCTAAACAATACTCCTTTTGAGGTATAAAAGGGAATATTCCAATTTTTAATCCAGATAAAAATATGTTTCGCTTACCAGAAATTTTGAAAGTATTGCTAGAAGTACAATGATTCATGCTGAATGTGGACATCCTTTCTAAGCCTTCCTTTGATCCAGTCCATTGACAATAGGCTGCTTTACACCATTCAGTTGTCTTCTCCAGTCAAGCACTGCTTTCCTACTGAGCCAGGAAGAAGCCTTTGGGAGTGTGAGGGGATCCTGACTTGTTCGCATGAGTTCACAGCTCCAGACTTTCTTTGCCTGTTAATTGGGAGAGTGCCAAGTTTTCATTAAATGTCTTATAAACTGCAAGCTCCTGCGAAGTTCCATATGGCAAGGAAGCCATCTGTGATTCTTATAGTCTTGCTCCAACAAAACGACAACAGTGTGAAAAACTCTTTTCTCTGCTTGGCAATGAACTGTAAAAGTAATGTTAGTAATAGCTTCTGCAGGCTCAGGAGTGACATAATTGGCATTGGCTTATGGTGCAAGCATTAGCTGCAAACTCTTGCCAAATATTCCAGATTGATTAATATCCTCATTTAAAAACCTTGACCACAATGGTCAGCAGCTTCCTTAGCATCAGCATGGGGAGTTTCTTGGGTGCTTCTGAAGGACATTATCAAAAAAATTCCTCTCCATAATGCTGTTCTCTTTCACTTGTAACCCATTTTCTTTATCCATGAACAGAGCTTGTATTTCTAATTATTTCAAAATGTTACTGAGTGGTCCTCCCAATCATATTTGTAGCAACTTGACCTGGTGTCTGTTATTTAGCACAGAGCTCTAGCAAGAAGACTGGGCTGAAAGCCATGAGCCCGTATGTTTCTTGGATGCCTGATATTTTCATTTTGCTTCAGATGATCCGAACAGTGAGGAGTGTCCATTTATAGTACTCGGGATTTTTCCAGAATATTTTGCTTTTACCTTCATCCCACCTTTTCTTTTTTCCTCAACCAAGTCCAAGAATATAGAACTCAGTAGGTGTCATCATTTTAAAAACCAAAATGAAGAAAAGAGCCTGAACTCTTAGAAAGTCATGGAAACAAGAAATATTTTCCCAGTGCCTTTGAATTTGAAAGTGTGAAGTCCTTGTTTTAGAGAAATCCTTGCAATGCACTTTAAAGATCTCATTGGGACCATACAGCATTAAAAGGCTGCCCGCTTACTGGAGCAAATGTTTAGAAAAACAACACCTAATAACAGCAAGGTTTCCTTTCCCACCTCTTCCAGTCTACTGTTTTTTATAGATAGGCTAAGCTGAAATGCAGAAGCATTTCATGGCTTGTTTAGATAAGTAAGTGGCAAAACAAATTGGATCAGTTCCTAGAGTCTTTATGTAAGTTTTGTTCTTTTTTCCTTTAACCCAGATGTCACTGGGAATTTCTGTAAAATAATAAAAGAGTAAAAGCAAATGTGACATTGGACTAAAGACTGACAGATTTCCACTTAGGGAAAGTTTGTACATAATTTCTCTACCTAAATCACTGACCCAAAATTGAGGGATTGCTTGCTTCCTGACTCCCCCAATGTTTTTCCTGATACATCTGAGCCCATTTTAGTACTTAAGGCTTACATTTTAGTCTGTACGGCTGCAAAAAATTCTATCCTTAGAATCTATCCTTAGGCTGCAACCCTTAGGAACACGTTCCTGGGAATAAGCACTGCTAAATAAACTGGGACATTTCTGAGTAGACTTCCTTAGTATTACTCATAGATCCAGAGGAGTTAGCCGTGTTAGTCTGTAGTAGCAAAATCAAAAAGAGTCCAGTAGCACCTTTAAGACTAACCAATTTTATTGTAGCATAAGCTTTCGAGAATAAAGTTCTCTTCGTCAGATGCATGATCCAAACTGGTCAAATACAGAAGAGGAGGGGAGATAGGGGAGAGAAGGAGACATATATCAGAAGGGGACAGGATGCAATTAGCGGGGAGGCAACCCAAACATTCCTTTGCTAGTAAATGTAAACATCTCCTTTTGGTGTGGAGTCAGTTTGCCCTGTTAGTTTGCAGCAGTAAAAGCGTCCAATTCCTATGTAGTATAAGCCTTTGATAACCACAGCTCTCCCTGCCAGATGCATCTGACAAAGAGAACTGTGGTCCCCGAAAGCCCACACCAGGTGTCACTGGGCTCCCCCAGACCACGCCTCTGTAAAGGAAATCTGTTACCTGTGATAATGTGATAACCATTCATAGTCTCTATTCAGTCCCAGCTTGACAGAGTCAAATTTGCATATGAATTCCAATTCAGCAGCCTCCCGTTGGATTTTGTTTTTGAAAGGTTTCTGTTGAACCACAGCGACCTTTAAGTCTTTGGTGGAATGTCCTGGTAGATTGAAGTGTTCTCCCACTGGTTTTTGGACGTTTCCATTTCTAATGTCAGATTTGTGTCCATTTATTCTTTTGCGTAGAGGTTGGCTGGTTTGTCCAATGTACAGAGCAGAAGGACATTGTTGGCACATGAGGGCATATATCAGATTGGAGGATGAGCAGCTGTAAGAGCCAGAGACAGTGTAGTTGATGCCATTGGGTCCTGTAATTACAGTCTTTACAATCTGTTGCTGGTTAAATTTCTTTTTTCCTAAAGTCATGTTACAGAGGGAAAGCTAATTAATCCCCAAACATTGAACAAATGGACATAAATATCATTTTTTTCTCTTGAAGACTGTAATTTGAACATGTTACAAGCTTGTCTGCAGCTGAAGAGAAGCAATATGAATAATCAGAATTTGAGGGGAGTTGGTGAATCTGAAAAATTACATTCCTACAAAATGGGTTTGCTTTCTCCTCTCTGCAGGACATTGGCAGGCAAGATCCCATTGGAGAGGAATATAGTCCTTGAACATTTCATCCCAAAAACATTGGGAAAAACATTATGGGAATGTAAGAAATAACAAATAGAATAAAGAAAAGAACTATGTGCAATAATGAAAATAAAGAAAATGTACATTATTAATGAAAATTAAACCATTGTTTACGGGCAGGTTTCAGATATTTGTGGGAGATCAGTTGTTATTGGTGTGGGACATACCTTATTGGTTTCCACAGGGCTTAGTCTTAACCCTTGTACTATTCCACAGGGCTTAGTCTTAACTAGAGGTGGGCATGATCCAAAAAAAATTACCGATCAAGCTGATTGGGGATAGGTGCAAGCAACGACCCCAAATCACCGATCCACACCGATCATCTCCCATTTCCGATCCGTGGATCAGATCGGGGAGGACAAAGCGGAGGGGTGCCCTGCTGTTCCCAGCTATGTGGGAAGGTGGGTGGTGGCAGCGACCACCGGGCCTGGCGGGCACGGGGAGGTGGCAACGAGCCGCCTCCCCTCAGGGAGGGGATGTTCACACACACACAAACACTTAGAGCAGAGGGGGAAAAAGTTTTTAACCCAGCGACGAACCGCCTCCCCTCAGGGAGGGGATGTTCACACACACTTAGAGCAGAGGAGGGGAAGTTTTTAACCCGGCGACGAGCAGCCTCCTCTCAAGGAAGGGACGTTCACACACACACACACACACACACACACACACACACACACACACTTGGAGCAGAGGGGGGAGAAAGTTTTTAACCCATTGCTGCCTCTCCAAATAGAGAGAGAGAGACACCCCATCAACATGGTTCAACCAGCTTTTTAAAAAAAGCAGGGACAGAATCCTCCATTCCTCCCCACCCAATTTTAAAAGCAAGCAGCCAGTCTTCCGAAAGCATATTTTAAACACACACGCGTGAATGAGGTTTTCCCACAAAATACAGTGTTTTAAAAGCAGGTTAAAAACAGAGAGTGACAGACAGAAAAACAGCCATTCCTCCTACAAAGCCCCGTTTTTTTAAAAAGAAAAAAACGTTTGGAGTGCCCATGGCTACAGAACATCCCCTTCCCCTCCCTCCCCTGGGTCTCTTCTCCCAACTGGTGAGTGCATTGCTGCTCTGTGGTTGGAAGGAAGCCCTGCTAATTAAGGAAATCTGGGCTACCATTCGGGTTTCCAGGACAACAGAAGGAGGGCAAACACAGCTCAGGCATTCCCCTGGCTCCGTTGCCCCGGGAATAGATTACTGGCGCCTGATTGTCTGCATCCCTGATCAGATCCCGATGGCCTGAATCAAGCCCCAATGAAGCTCCCCCCCGAATGCTGGATTGGTCGCCGTGGACGGCACATTGGAGCACACATACTTCTAAATACTCACACAAATTTGTATAAGTCATCTTGTGTAGTTTGGCCCTTAGTTTGCCCCATAGAGTCAAGCTGCAGGTCTGCTTTTTATCCTCTTTGTCCATGCTCAGAAAGCCATGGTGGGCTGTGAGAGAATTGTCATGATCCCATTGCCTGGGAGCTGCCTACCTACCTCCAATT
Organism: Eublepharis macularius; assembly: GCF_028583425.1. Classification (NCBI taxonomy): domain Eukaryota; kingdom Metazoa; phylum Chordata; class Lepidosauria; order Squamata; family Eublepharidae; genus Eublepharis; species Eublepharis macularius. The sequence continues at coordinate 82,692,715 of NC_072794.1, read as the reverse complement.
GCCAGGGAACCAGTAAAATAGAAGAAAAAGAACTGGGAACCATAAAATGCCAGCCCCAAATATTCCAGAATATCCGTGAATATTTTCAGAATTTTTCAGGACCCAATTACCGATATTCTGGGAAACCTGAATATCACTCCAGGTGCTCAAATGTATCCCAATGTGCCCTTGTCAACTTTTCTGCAAGCTGAGTACGTTTCCTGTAATTTCAGTCCATGTACGTGTCCTATAACTTCATGTAGCTGCATTTGTGTGTCCATGGTCCTAATCAGTGAGTTTCTGGTACAGAGCACCAATTTTGGTCAACATGGGGAGGGGTGAGGGATGGTATCCCATGATACACCTTCTCTGCGCATGCTTAAATCTTAATCTTAATATTAATAAGATATTTTTCAGTTCTATATTCATACTGGAAATATCCAAATGAATATCTCTACATAAAACAAATCAACATGTAGAATTCAGAGGAGGGACAACACACTTGACACTACTCTCTTCTTCACTGGTTCTGAACATCTGGAAAGAGCTCCTGCATTATTACAATCTGATAAAATTCACATTTTATAAGGTTTCCAGTCCACATAACCAAAAAGACCGTCACCTCTCGAAAATCATTCTGTGAATTTCTTCCAATTTCAGTTATGAATTCCTAGGACTCACAGTAATACATATGTGCTAGGTAAAATTTTGGTCTGTCTCTAAGTTTTTGTAACAACAACAGTGGTAAGTTTATGTTACCAGTCCCACAGAGAGAAATAAAAAGTGGCAGAATAAATGTCAGAAAATAAAATTCGCAGTGCAGGAGCCAGTAAAAGATGAGGCTCTTTGAATATTTACCCTCAATGTTCACACTAAGTTATATTTTGAGGATTGTCTCAATTTCTCTACGTTCAGCCTTAACCTTGTGCGGGTGGCAGTCTCAATCTTTGATGAGGCTCCATCAAAAACAACCAAATTGTGCCAGAAGTTGTCAGACATTCAGGCCCTTTTCTCCAGGGTATTACCTATAGGTGTGTTAGAAGTTTTATTTCTCTAGCCATGGCAGGAGTTCAGGAATGGGGCCAGAGCTGAGAAAAAATATTCTCTCTCAGAACACTTTTCAAGGGTGCAGAAGAAACATGCCGCAACGATTTTCTCTTAAGCAGTTGTTTTAGATTCCTGGGAATCTATGTAAATATATGTAATGTAAATGTAAATAAGGTAATACAATTTATTATGTAAATAAAATAATACAAGTTGTAATGCTTGTGGAAAGGGTGAAAACATCTAAAATGGCTGTCCCAGTGTGACAGCTAAATGACAGGTTTTTTAAAAATACATTTCTGTACAAATTATTGCCATTCACTGCTCTTCTTTGGCTATTTCTATGTCTAGTAATTTTTACAATTGTTTTAATCAAGAAGGTCATTTGCTGTCAATTAATTTTTTTCCCATCTTAATCACTCCAAGGCTCAGGCTATGCACATAAGATAGTTCCTCATTGAGAAAATTGCCACAAAAGAGTCAACACAAATTGAAGTCCCCTTTAGCTAACAACAGCAATCAACTTGTTTAATAAAAAGGGGGATCTGTATTACTTTCTTGTGACTAGAAGGAAGGTAGCTGACCAAGAGAATGAAGAACAATTGAGTCAAAACAAAAATAGAGAGTAGAGACTTAGAATTGTATGCATAATGGAATATCTATTCATAGGTCAAGAATTGCGGAAGTGAAGGCAAACAGACTTTAATACTTAGAGGTAACATATGTCAGGATAAAATGGGGGTGAGAGTCCTTGTTTCAGAGAGTGGGGCAACACCTCTGTCCATCCTCCCTCCTTCCTTCCTCCAATGCTTACAGTAAACACGGAGGGGCTTCAGAGAGTGTGGAGAAAAGACTGGCAGTGCCCAGTTTCATCTTCTCTTGGTTCCATGTTGTATTTTCAACATCCAGCCATGAGGATGACTATATTTATATGGGGCCAGTTAGCCTCATTCTGAAGTCACATCCAGGACAAGCCATGCATTTCCTCCCCCCACGACCAACTTTGCTCTTCATTCCACGCCTCATAGTGCTCTACGCAAAAATAAGTTGGAAGCAAAAGAAACAAGATAACTTTGAGGAGTTTCTGCCATCAGGCGATGAAGCCACACAAAGCTGTGCCCCAGAGCAAGACAGTGGCCCTGGGACTGGGCTTGGGGGAGAGCCCCTAAACAACACAGAGAGAGATACCTGCCCAGGTGGCAGAGGTGCTCAAAATTAAAATGAGACGCACACAGTGGGTGCCCAAAAACAAGAGTGAGCTGCAACAAAGAGGTGTGCTCAGCAAGCAATAGAGAGAAAGCAAGAGAGTTGGGACCTCAGGAGGAACCCACACAAAGCTGTGCCCCAGAGCAAGGCAGTGGCCCTAGGACTGGGCTTGGGGGAGAGGCCCTAAACCAAAACCAAAGGAAACAAAGAAACAGCAAGAGTGAGCCCTCAAAAGAGCAGAGAGAATTGAGAAGAGACAAAGGCAAGCAAATAAAAAAGGGGAGGCCTAGCCTAGGCCCCAGAGCCAGGCTAAGGCTTGAGACTAGGCTGGGATGGGGTGGAGGAAAAAAGGCACCCTCACCCAAGGACCTTCCAACAGCAAGGCCAAGATCTGGAAATAAGAGGCTTCTTTCAGTCTCTTTAAAGCAGCAGCAGTCAAAAGCACAATCCCAAATCCTTCCACACACTCTCCCACTCCAATCCCAGCAACAGGTCCTCCTCCTTCTCCCTCTGTCTACTGGGACTGAAACATGAGGCAGAGAGAGGTGCCTTTTATTAAAAACATACTGACATAGAGCAGAACAGGAGGTCTGTGGTTGGCCGACAGACCTGCCTAACAGGGTTTGGAGGGGTGAGATTGGTGTGCCCATGGTTACAGAAGGCCCACTTCCTTAGTTGCCTAGGGGATTGACCCCCAGCTCCTGGCTGTATAGGGCAGAATGGAAGCTCTCCATATGGCTAGGAGAGCTGCCAATCAAGGGTAAGTGGGCTATGACTGGAGTTTCCAATGGCAACAAAAGGTCTGGGCCCATTGTTACCTAGGGGATTTGTGCCAGCCTGTCTGCAATTACGAATTGTTCACGAAGCTAATGAAACAGGCCAAAAAGTCATGAATTTCATGATGAATTTCATGATAACTGTGGTCCCACAAAATGCTGTTTCGCAGTACATGAAATGGCCCATTTCATGATGAAATTTGCTTCATATTTCAATTCATGCCCATGTCTACACCTAACCGAGCCCCCTCAGCCAACTTGCCTGATAGCACTAGGTACTTGCCCCAACTGGTGCTGAATGTTTGTTGTATGGAAGATATGCATGGTAGTGCTCCATTTGGTGTTGTTCTGCCAGGGCCGGATCTACAATTGGCGGCACCCAGGGCAACCGAAGACCGGCTACTTGCACATGCGTGCAGCGTGCACGTGCTTCCTGTGCTGCGTGATGACGTCACTTCTGTGACATCATCACACAGGGCGGCACATGCCGCCCCGTGGCAAGCCGGCTGTCCCGGTGTGCTGCAGAGCTGGCAGTGGCAGCATGAGTGGCTGGGAGGCCGCCTGTGTCATTTGCCTGAACCGCAGGACAGGGGGAGCACGGCAAGCCAGCTGCCCCCAGTCCTGCGGGGCAAGCGAATGGTGCAGGCGGCCTCCCAGCCACCCGTGCTGCCTTTCGCCTGCCCCACAGGACAGGGGGAGTGCAGCAAGTAGGCCCCCTGTCCTGCCACCTGCACGCTCCCAGGGCTGGCAGCTGTGCCCAGCGCCCCCTCTTTGGCGGCGCTGGGGGCAGACTACCCCCTGCCCCCCCGTTGATCCGGCCTTGTGTTCTGCTACAGTAAGGGCAGCTCTCACCCATGTGGCAATGGCTTCTGCCATGCACCATCTGCCTCCAGCCTTAGGGAGCCTCCTTGTGGTCATGCCTCTGTCGTATGCATCCCAGCAGAACTTGGACATTTAGATAAGGAAAAGATTAGCACGGAAAGAGTAGTCTTTTTGCAGACAATTGGTAGTGAGTAAACACATATGAAAGGGAGGGATACTGCAGAGGCAAGACCAACTTGCAATCAATGTGTATTCAGTGCATGATGAGAACAGACCCTAGGTATACATAGATTATATCAACAGAGATCTATCTTGCAAAGCTAATAGCCTAGCTTTTTGGACCCCCTCCAGGCAACTGCATCTTGATTGCTCTCAGCTGAAAGCTTTTTATATATTTGTTTGTTTCATATTTGGCCAGTTCCCTTAAAAGTATCATCCCCCAACCTAAAGTTTTTTTTTTAATTGCACTAAATTACATTATCTTTGCCCCTAATCCAATGGTGTAGATTTAATTAAAGAAGAATATGAAATCATCTTGATATAGCTGTACTCTTTCTCAGAGACTAAGTCAACTCCAACTCCACTAAAGCTATTTTGTTTCCAGGAATGTTGTAACAAAGCCAGATTTTTAGACTGAAAAGTCATTACCAGCCTACCTCCTATGGATTGCTAGAGAGCAGTGCCAGTCAATTACTGTAACTAGAGAATTAAAAAAAAACATTCACCTGCTGTGGGGTCATTCTCTTGGCCTTATTTTTTACAGATCTCATTCATTTCACTAGAGTTTTGCAAAATTCTTAACACAAGCTTTCAATTTTATCTATGGCAGTTGTGTAACCTTAAGCTATGACATTTTGGTTACAAAGTGTGACCAATATAAGTCATGGATCAGGGCAACTGAAATAAATTTATGTCTACCTCTCATGTATCCAGAAGAATATCTAGCTGCAGCAAATATTTCTGGTGCTAAACAGCATGTGAGAGATTTTGGGTGCTAAACAGACATTCCTAAAGATTTGGAGAAAATAACGAGGTCTTCCTTGTATTGTATTGTATTGTATTGTATCTTAAACGACTTCTCACTTACAATCATGAATCGGCCAGCAGAGTCACCAGCACAGGTACCAGGCCCTGCAACAGACCCAGATGCCTGCTCTGCCCCTATATCTACCCAGGGAATACAATTACAGGACCCAATGGCATCAACTACACTGTCTCTGGCTCTTACAGCTGCTCATCCTCCAATCTGATATATGCCCTCATGTGCCAACAATGTCCTTCTGCTCTGTACATTGGACAAACCAGCCAACCTCTACGCAAAAGAATAAATGGACACAAATCTGACATTAGAAATGGAAACGTCCAAAAACCAGTGGGAGAACACTTCAATCTACCAGGACATTCCACCAAAGACTTAAAGGTCGCTGTGGTTCAACAGAAACCTTTCAAAAACAAAATCCAACGGGAGGCTGCTGAATTGGAATTCATATGCAAATTTGACTCTGTCAAGCTGGGACTGAATAGAGACTATGAATGGTTATCACATTACCACAGGTAACAGATTCTCTTTACAGAGGCGTGATCTGGGGGAGCCCAGTGATGCCTGGTGTGGGCTTTCGGGGACCTCTTTGTCAGATGCAGTTGACAGGGAGAGCTGTGGTTATCGAAGGCTTATACTACATAGGAATTGGATACCTTCACTGCTACAAACTAATACAGCAAACTGACTGCACACCAAAAGGAGATGTTTACATTTCCAAGCAAAGGAATGTTTTGATTGCCTCCACGCTAATTGCATTCTGTCTCTTTGTGATATATGTTCTTTCCTCTCTCTCTCTCTTCTCCCCTCCTCTTCTGTATCTGCCCAGTTTTGATCAGGCATCTGATGAAGAGAACTTGATTCTCGAAAGCTTATGCTACAATAAAATTGGTTAGTCTTAAAGGTGCTACTGGACTCTTTTTGATTTTCCTTGTATTGTTTCCGAAAAAAGGAAACTTTCCATTTTTGCCTACCATAATCAAAACTAAAAAAAATTATACTACATATTTATTTACTTTATTTATTTTCCACCTTTCTCATTGAGACTCAGGTAACAAAATTATGAAATGATTTAGTAAAGACCATATTCATGCAATAAATAATACAATAAAACTGAATTATACAGTAAGAGCAATGAAATTAAAGTAATATAGTACTTCCAATAGACAATTATATATAAGTAGGAGGGTGGAAAGCTGGCTATTTTTTCCTCATAAATTAAAAGTACAACCACATTCCGTTTATAAAAAGCACCCTCCTGAACACTTCAATTTTACTAAATTCTTATTTCATTTCTAAAAATGCGTTCCTGAACAGTTCCATTTCACATATTTTGTGGAAAAACGTAAGAGTGGGAGTCTTCCTGACCTCATCAGGCAGCAGGCCATTCTACCAGGTGGGAGGTATAGGCAGATATTATTCTTATCCCTTTGCTGGAGGCTTCAGAAAGCTTTGCTAAGATGTGTGGAGGTGATGAACTCCCACTCTGTCAGGTCTCAGTTTAAAGCCTCACTCTGGATGCTAACTTAGACCTAGCTGTTTTATGCCATAATTTCCCTGATTTAGCTACAAACTACATTCTTCCTAAACTAACTGGGAATGTTCTATTAAGAATATTACAAGCAAATAAGCTAACTTGTAATGCAGGAAAAAAGGGTCTATGTTACATAGAATTAGCTCTCCCTCTAAATCTGTTCAAAAATAATAATCCTCCTAATGCTATGAAATGTTCAGAATATGAATAATGTTCTCAGCAAAAATGCTGTTGACATTGCTTTCTATGTTTGGAACAGCATTTTTTTTAAGCACAAGGGATTTTCTTGTATTCAGAGCCAGAAGCAGCAACTCTATGTGCAGAAAATGCACCTGCTTACCATTTAAATGAATTCTACACTTCAGATAGATTCCCATACAGTCAATTGCTTGTCAAAAGAAAGACCCTTTTTGTTTCCTTTCAGTTGAGAAAATGAAATGCAGGATCTGGGTCAATTTTCTAGATGAAACCACGTGAAAAGAATAACCCAACCAGAGGTATTTAATTAGAGTTTCATTAATATGCATGAAACTCTTTGAAAGTCTTTTAGAACAGAATCTTTTCGTAGTCAGAGGTGGGCAACAGAACTGATCATCTCAGCAGACTGTACGCCTCAGTTTGTTAGGAGGTGAAATGTCACCCTTCTGTCTTTCAAGGAATTCTTATAAGAAATTAATTCTCCTCTGGAATGAATATACATTTGAAAATATCTGTTTGAATTAATAAAATGATTTACGTTTCTTATCAAGTAATTTGCAGAAAAATGCAGCTTCTCCTACATATGTAGCATGCCTCTTTTGTAAAATCCCATATTTTGCAATCAAGTATTCTCCCTTTTGACTGTTCTGAATCTGTTTTCAATAAATTCATTGGGTGCCCAATCTCCACATTCAATCATGTCTTGGCAAACAGTGCAAGGGGAAGGAAAGCAGAAAGAAGGAGTGTACAAAACCATCAATAAACTAGGTTTGTGCTCTAGTGTGATACTTGAATGTAGCATTTTATGCCTTTGCAGAAACAGACTGAAACTCCCACCCTTCTAAAAAAATCCCTGAGGATATGGAATTAACATAGGAAATCAGATTTTTATCTCATAAACTTGCAAGCATGACTTTCCAACCACTTACTGAATCATAGCAGTAATTTACACATGAGCAAGTGGAGAGCATCTAGTAAGAGCCAAAGGGAGAAGAAATGATACATGCTGTAAGCAAAGTATTTAGTATCAATGTGCACTGAGAAAATTTTTGTTATTTTTTCCTTTGAAACCATTATTTTCAGTGGAAATGTTATTTAAGGGTCTGGGACAGCTGTTTATAAAGATAATGGCACCAAATGGCACAGAACACAGTCCTCTCTCAAATCTAAGATTTGAAAAATCCAGTCAGAATTAGGGGTGTGCAGCCCGAAAAGATTCAGGTTTCCCACTTCAGGTTTCCCACTTCCGAAGCATCGGAAAGCTTTGATTCAGGATTTCTGAATCTTTCGGAAATCCCAAATCTTTACGGATCAGGTTTGATTCGGGAATTTTTTCCAAATCGGATTCCCAAACCGCACATGCCTAGTCAGAATCACAGCTGAACCACAAGAAAGCCAGTCAGCATGAATGTAAAACACAAATCTTAAGACTAACTTTTATTTCAGTATGAGCTTTTGTGAATTGCTGCTCACTTCAGATGCAGAAATCAAATTTAGAATCCTTCTTATGGGGCAGGTTGGGCAGGCAAGGATTAAGATCCAGGATGAATTCTGTTACGAGTCTTTCAGGTGCAGACTCATTATGTGGGGAAAATGTAAGAATGATTCTCAGGGTGATTTCCATATATATCTGAAGAAGTCAGCACTGACTCACATGAACATATCAATTTTTATACAGAAACATTCTCTGATTTTTGTGGTCCTTTCACTTAATGAAATTAGATGCTCTTGGTTTACTGGTTTTTATTGTTAATTTGTTTTGATTGTAATCAAAATGTATTACATGGTTTTTGTTTTTGGATTCTACAAAGCCTAGAAATCAATGGGCTTAGACTGGAGTTTCTTTGTACAGGAATATACTGTAAATCTCTCCTCCTACCTACTGTAATCTTGTTGGAATAGAGAAAGCTAATATGTGCCCAAGAATCAATGCAGACCCTAGCACATGTTCTCAGACATATTTATATTTGTATATCAAACAGTTGAGAAGACGTATTAATGACTTTACCTGCAGAGTAATTTAGTTTGATATTTAGAAACCATGTATGAACGCAATGCTTGCATTGTTGTTTCTAAGCGAGAAACAATACAAATTAAAGTAGTTTGTAGTTTATATTTGTATGTTTATAGATGGAAATTTTGTTTTATAAAAAGAAGGCACAGTCAAAACTTTAATGTAGCTTGTTGTTTCAACTCACAAAGTAGATTTTTGGCTCACAACACTGCACAGCTTAGTCGGAACATTGATCACAAGGGAGAGTTATCAATTAACTCTGTTGGCAAGAAGGGGGAATAAGACCCATGCCCATGAGTGCATCTCCCACCCACACACACACACCATCACTATCAAGGAAATGGCATTGTCTCCCTTCCTGCCAACTGGGTCTGTTCCCTCCCATCAACTTTGGAAGCATTTGGAGACTTCAATCATGGGCTGCAATTCAAAATACACTTCTCTGGGAGAAGCTCTATTGAATATGGGATGTACATTTGAGTAGATTTATTTAAGATTCCTTCCATAGCCTTTCAGGGATCTCTTTTTTTCTGAGTCAAATGCCAACCATGTAATTGTTGTGGGGATAATAATAACATATTTTGTAAACTGCTCTGAGTGGGTGTTAGGTTGTCCTGAAAAGAATGTATTATCATTATCATCATCATCATCACCACCACCACCACCATCACCATCACCACCTACTCCGGTTTTTCAAAAACAATTCTGCCTGCCCCCACAGCAAAAGAAAAACACATAAGGGAGAAGCATGAGTCTGTTGGGTGGGAGGAAGGACTCAGACAATTATTCTGCTTGCCTGCCAGCCTGCCTGCCTGCCTGCCTGAAATTGGGCAATGGAAAAGATTGGCAGCGAGAACACCCTGTTTTGTAGTGGGACTCTGAGCATCAGAGTACCCCAAATCAATCAGTCTAGGAGGTGTTTCCAGCACTGTCTGCAAACACTTCTGCCAACTTTAACAGGGTATGCACTGGGGACCTAGGCAGCCAGTAAAGAAGAAGAATGCCTAGCCTAATCTATCTTCAGTCCCCAATCTAAGGAGCCAAATTTGGCTCTGTTGTGCCAAATTTTCCCCAGCAATCTGCACTCTCCTGCTTGCCTTCTGCTCTCCAAACCTTATTTGCTGTCCAAGCAAATCTACCATAACGTCCTTTTGCTGCTGCTGCCTGCCTGCCCAGATGCCTTGCCCTCCTTTGGCCACCAAATGCCCCTGCCTTGTCAGTCTGTCTCTTTCTTGCTCTACTGTCCTTAAAGCGAAGTGGTTGCAGTGCCAAATTCTTTCACTCAGTGCTACTGTCTGTGTTACTGTATGTTGAGTATCTTTCCTATCAATTCTTCCATAAACTTTAACAAGAGGGGGCCTGCAACAAAATGTTGTGGATTGTGTTGGGTTGATTTGGGGGGGGGGACCTGGCAACATTTAGATCCATGTTGGTTCCGAAGGGTGGCAGCAGTGGTGATGTTGGTGTGAGGCAGGGCAATTGCAGGGAGGGGGAATACCATTTCCCCTGCCTTTATTCCCCCCTACAAAGGTCCTACCCTGTTTCTTTCTCCTCCCCCTCCAAAGATCCTACCGGGTCTCTTTCTCCATCCCTTTCCAAAAATTCTAACCTATCTCTTCCCCCATTTTCAAAGATCCTACTCTGATACTGCTCCACATAGATCCTTCGTTGTTCTTTCCTCCCTCCTTGCCTTTTCCTCCTTGTCCTTCAACACCCTTCCATGTTGGGCTGAATCAGGCCACTGCGGAGCACAGGAGCACTCCAGGGTCTGTCACGCCACCCCAGCAGCACTCCCCCAATCCACAGTGGCCTGATTCGGTCCCCTGTGGAACACATGAGTGGCACATGGCCTGCACAATGATGTCACTTCCTGAAAGTGATGTCATCATTCAGGCTGGAAGCGTGCACCCAAGGGCACCAACAAAGGTAAGTGCCAGGTCTCCCACCTCTCAGGTCTCCCACCTCCCGCCTGCAGGGTAAGGGGAGCTGGAAACCCTATCACCATCCCAGACTTACACCACAGGCCTGGGTCTGCTGTACATCATGGGCTGGGCATGCAGGGGGATCAAGGCACACCAGTGCTGGCCGAGAGTATCAGGGCTCTGTGCGCCCCAGTGCTGGCTAGATGCTCTCTGCATGTGGGGGACAGGCCTGGGAAGTCACGTGCAGGCATGGCCTTGGTGCAGGGCTCAAGGTGGCTTGCAGTTGGCATGGCAAGGCCTGGGGTGCTGTGTAGCCACTACCTTCATGGCCTTGGACAACTTGGAGCTGTGCCGCCACACTGGCCAGGCCTCTTGCTGATCACTATGCTGGTGCCCAGGCCTGGGAGAGGCAAGGGCTGGCAATTGAAATGGGTCTTGCTCCTCTGCCAATAATACACCCCTTTCAACCTGGCCATCTTTTATACTGGCCAGCTGGTCTGTAGTGCCCAGTGGCTACATGGTTCCTGTGACCAGTCTGGCAGCTTATCAGAGAACTGCACAGGTGTAGAGGCAGGTAAGTATTTTGGGGGGATTTAAAAACCAGTTTCATATGTTTGTGTTGTTAGATTTTTCTGCAACTCTGGGGGCTTCTCAAAGTTTCAGGACCCTGTGGTGTATGCTGAAGTGGCCGCAGTCCTCAGATGTAAGCATCTGCATGGTCAGGGCCACTTCAGAATTAGATATATGACGTTATACATGGCTGCCTTTCATTGTCTCAAGAAGGGAACCCTGTTATTCTATCTGTTTGAAATTTGGTGTTGTTGGTATCTTCAGGGAATACTACAATCTTCCCAAATTTTGTCAATTTTGATGGGAAACCATGAAGTACAAACCCAAGAAAAGGATGTATATCTTCCACTGAATCAGTCAGACTTCCCCTGCACCGTGTCATAGTTCAGAGCTTTGGCATCCTCCAGTATCCCCTTTTCCAGCCCAGTCACAAATGATCCTCAGACTCTGGCCTCACCCTTGCTCCTTTCCCCACAGCCCTGGTTAAGTTGCTTGCCTCTGCAGTGCCTGTGAGAGGCTGCCCCCTGCCAGAACCTCCTCTGGAGTAGATAAGTATGGGGGTGGGACCACCACTCTGCCCCCCTGGACAGAAATCAATGGGAAAAAATAAAAAATAGTACTATGGAAATGAAACAACAATAAAGAAACAAAACCATGCAAACCAACCCAACAATGAAGCAGTCCCTTTTGGAATTAGTAACAAAAATGAAAGAAACAAAACAAGCACCCAAGCCAAGTCTGATATAGATATAGATATAGATATAGATATAGATATAGATATAGATATAGATATAGATATAGATATAGATATAGATATAGATGCTCGAAGAGCCAATACTCCCTCAGTCTGCCCCCCTCTCTCTCACTCCCTTTTTGCTGAACATCCAGCCTGAAGAATAGTTCTGAGGAACTCCAATGTTCTTTATTTGCTTTCTATTTGAAGCACACTGACAGTGAAATCCTAAGCAGAGTTACTCCAGTCTAAGCCCATTGAAATGAAAAGACTTTCTGCTTAGGATTTCACTGTAAATTACATATAGTAGGCTGTTGGTTAGGGCAGATCATGTTTAAGTACAAAGCATCACACTACCATGCTGTGGAATTGATGGTTCTAGGTCCCTTTCATTCCTATGTTAGTTTGTAATTAGTTCTGGTAAACTTGTCTATTGTTCTTCCTTGCAAGTATTATACCACTTAGGGAAAGTGAAGGTCTGAGCACTGGAAAACAGCAAATAGGAGAAGTTAAATTCATTAAACACTGAACTCCAAGAACAAAAGAGCACTGATACACAAATGATGGATCCTGTCAATCTAACCTTCCATTGTTTTCAAAGGGAGTTACAGTTCTATAAGGAATGAAAATGATGCCTAGGAACTGTGTAATTATCAAAACAATTCTGCCTCCAGTTTCTACCCATGTGTGTGTGTTTTCTCTTTTACTTTGTGAAGCCTGCTCCTCCCAAGGCAATTAAATGTGTAAGTCTGTTATTCATTAATGTGTCCTAAAGACTGAGATTTCAAACATGCATAAAAATGAAAACTCAATATGTTGTGGTTCTCATTAACTCTGCCACGTTACACATTCTATATTAAGGCCTCCAAAATTGACACCATCCATAAGACTGAAAACACAGAAGGGATCCAAAACACTATTTATATGCAGAGATTGATTATAGAAACAACTGGATTGGATTTCATACTGCTGTATGATTTCTCAAAAAGAATACTGCTGGAATATATAGACTAAAGTGCAACAAATAATAGCTTTGCCTGTGAGCTGCCTTGCTACATAAGGTACTCATGGGCTTGGGTAGAAATTAGTGCTGCTGCCACAGTAGTCACCATTGACCCTGCTATATTAATAGCCCTGATATGCAAGCTAAGAGGTTTAGGAGACAGTTGTTTGTGGTCCTGATGCCAGAACGTAGGGGTTATCTAAGTAATCAAGATCCAAGGATACATAGCCACCTTCTATCTCCTCTTGTGTTCTACAGACTAAACAACTGATAGTGGCAAGGTTGCCAACCTCCAGGTGGGGCCTGGAGTTCTGCAGGAATTTCAAGTGATCTCCAGACTCCAGAAATATCTTCCACTGGAGAAAAATGGCAGTTTTAGATGATGCACTATAGGCATAACATCCCTGCTGAGGTCCCCCCTCTCCAATCTCCACCTTCTCCAGGCTGTGCCCACAAATCTCCATGAATTTCCCAACCCAGATATGGCAACCTTAGATAGTGGAGCCACACTATCCTAAACTGCTTCTTGTGGACCCTACTGGCCCCTTCCCCCTCCCTCTCCAACGTACCCATCTCTTTTTTTTTTTTAGGAAAGTTGCTTTGCTTACTCGCAGATCTGGAACAGGGATAAACAAATGTCCCCTATTTAATTTATTTTATATTTGTTTATAATTTTACCAAGAGTTTTGTTTCTCTGCTTTTCTCATTGGCCTTTGTAGATTGGTTTGTACTGTGTGTGTGTATGTTGTACATTTATACACTGAACATTTATATAAAAAAGATAATATTCTGGTTTACTAATGCAAAATGGATATTGATGAATTGGGGGAAATAATGCAAGGAAGCAGAAAACATAATGAGAACTTATTTATTTGTTTAAATATTTATTTAAAATGTTTGTATGCTCCCTTTCCATCCAAATTGGGCCCTCGAGGTGGAAAACAATGAAAAGAGAATAAAAATTAACTTTAAAAGAGTACATATCAACAATTAAAAATAAACAGCGAGGATCAGTAAGGGTGCACTGGATGATACAGAAAAGCCTTCACCTGCTAGCGGAAGACAATAGGGATAAAGAAATCTCCCCAGGGAAGGAATTCCATAATTTTTGTGTCACAACCAAGAAGGCCATTTCTTGGGTTGCTACCCATCTAACCTGAAATGGCAGGAACACCTGAAGCAGGGCATCTGAAAACAGGGTTGTCAACTTCAGATTGGGAAATTCCTGGAGATTTGGGATGATTCTGGGGAGGGTGTGGTTTGAGGAGGTGAGGGAGCTCAGTGGGGTATAATGCCATAGAGTCCACCTTCCAAAGCAGCTATTTTCTCCAGGGAAACTGATGTCTGTAGTCTGATGATCAGTTGTAATTCGGAGAGATCTCCAAACCCCACATGGAGGTTGGCAACTCTGTCTAAAGATAATTATAATGGTCAGATAGGCAGGTATGGGAGTAGGCAGTACTTAAGGTATTCAGGTGGTCCCAGGTCATATAGGGCCTGGACCTGGAAACAGACTGGAAGCTAGGGTAAATGGAACAAGACTGGGATGATATGGTCCCTATGACCCACTCCAGACAGCATTCTTGCTGTAGCATTCTGTACCAGCTGAAGTTCCTAGAGATTCTTCAAGGGCAGCTCCATTTAAAGCACATTGCAGTATTCTAATATATATGTTACTAGAGCATGTACCACGTTGCCAAGGTATTTTTTTACTTAGGAAAGGACACAGCTGGCTCAGCAACCAAAGCCAGTGGAATGTGCCTCTGGCCACCATTGACAACAGGAGGCCTGGGTCCAATGGCAGCCCCAGACTCTTTTAGGGGGAGTGCAACCCCATCCAAAACAGAAGACACCTAAAATCCTTGGACAGTCTCAAGAATTACAGGTTTGACCCACACAAGGAAATTTCAGGCCAAAATAGCAGGCATAATAAATTCATAATACCCTCAGTCTTGTGGTATTTCCTTTTCATATCTGATTTTTTGGAGGGGTGGTTTTGTTTCCTTCCAAAGAGACAGATTCTGTTTGCTAGCTGACCTGTGATGCTGCTGTCAATTTTATTGTACTCCCTGTGGCCCTGTAAACAACAAATGCCCATTTTATTAGTTTATAGCTTTCCCAACATTGCAAAACTTGTTTTGACTCAGAGAGGATAAATCTTCAGGAATAAAATGAATACGGGTCATCAGTGCTTTATTTAATTTCTCCTTCAGCTACTTAAAGGCAAGCCCTAAGAATAACTGTCATTTCCTGCCCAAGAAGGAAACTGTGTTTTCCTCACTTTTTATAAATATTACTTCCTTGCTCATGTTTTCTCAGTAATGGAAACAGCAAAAGGAATCTTCCCAGCCATCAAATGTGTTAGCTTAAAAAAAGAAAAGCCAAGCTACACCCAACTTCCTCTGGACTGATCAGGAATGTTTACAGAATATGGAAAACTGAGGTGTAACTACCTTGGACCATCCATGTGTGTATATAAATAGGACAGGCACAATGTAAAAAAAGTGTGTTGCCACATACATTCCATTGCAGATGGTGGGATTTAAATTAGACACATGCCACTGATGCCACTGATGTATGTGGGCTGCCACTAACTTTTGCTGGTATATGGCTGAGATATAAGAAAATTAAATCTACAGAATCTCTGATAAGAGAGTGCTGATTTGAAATTAAAAAGGGTGCTGTATTCATTGTGCAGTAAATGAATTTTGTGAGTGGTAACACAAAGTTTGTTCATGACAGCTGCCAGTCCCAAATGAACCTCACGTACACTTCAGGAGAATATGGGGCTGCTGCTGAATTTTCAGCTAAGAAGCATTCTCATGGAGGCAAAACTGTTATGAACTAGTGCCTCCATGAAGGGGCTGTCATATTTCTGGGACTACAGATAAAGACTATGAGAACGCAGGCAGGCTTGAACTAACTAGAGTAGGAAGATGTTGCAGACTTGCCCACTATTTGGGGGATGAAAGGGCTACAAACAAGGTGAGAGCTCTCTGAATTGGCACCAGGTGGATTTGTCTGTAGCCAGATATGACTAGAACTGGCATTAATAGACCCACAGCAGTATGGTCTAAAGACCAGTAAATCCTTAAAGAGCACCATGCAGCTGACAAGTGAGAGGCGTGAGTTTGTATACAACATTGGAACTGTAAGTTATTTATCTGTTTATTGCAATTATTTATTGGAATTGTGTATATTGGATTGATTCTTGAGCATTTTATGATTGTGCAAGTAGGTATTATTGCTGTCCTTTCATGCTCTTGAGAAAGAAATCCCAAAACAGGAGTTCAGCTTGCAACCTGTTGAGTGTTTGGGGCAGCTGTGTCTCCTTCCAGCATGTTCCACATCTCCGCTGCGGCTTCTCCCACCTGGGAGCCGGCTTCCACGCTTGCTCACACCGTCGGAAATACCTGCAGAGTGGAAGAAGAGAGATTGCTCCATTCACAATACGAAAGACTTGGGAGATTGTGGCCTAACTGGTGGATTATTCAAGTTTAATCCTATGGTATGAATTGGTGTTGTTATAATAATATTGTGGAGTATTAGCACCCAGCACTTTACAATTAGAAAGTATTTTTGATAATCACCCTTTGGGTTTTGGTCTTGTTTTTGTCAACTGCACGGTGCTCTTTAAGGATTTACAGGTCTTTAGACCATACTGCTGTAGGTTCTCTTTTCCTATTATAGTTTACTATGTGAGGTTGTCCCCTTTCTTGTTCTTATTAATAGACCTACAACAAGAGAATATCCACATGTGTTAAACAAAAACTCAATAAACCTCCCATAAATTCTCTCTCATGAACGTATAGGTATAGGTTGAACATTTAAATACATAAATGGCACAGCTAGAAGTAAGTCATAAACAAAGAACATTCTGTGTTGCATAGATTTAGCCATTTGTTTTCTCACACAAGGCTTATATTCAGGAGAATCAGCATTACAGCAGGATTTCATCTATAATCTCTTTTTGTTTACATCCACAGGATTCAAATAAAAATGTCATCTTATACTTCTGGGTAATCAGATTTCACTTCTTCTCTCTTGTCAATTGTTTACTTTTTGGATGTCTATTATGGCTTCTGCCCTGAAGGTAGATATTCTTAATGTAAATCATAGATTCATAGAGTTGGATAGATTCACGTAAAGAATTCATAAATTCATAGAGCTGGAAGGAACCTCAAGGGTCATGTAATCCAACCCTCTGAACAATGTAGGAAATTCATAGCTACGTCCCTGCCCCTAGTGATCTCTACTCAATGCCCAGAGGAAGACCAAAAAAAAAAAACCCCTCCAGAATCCCTGGACAATTTGGCCTGGAGAAAAATTCCTTCCTGATCCCAACCTGGCAATCAGCATTACTCTAGGCATGTAAGAAAGCACCACAAGAGCTGAGCACTGGCTCATCTCTTCCTGCCCTCTCTCTCACAATCTACCTAAGTTCATACTGAATCAGAGAATCAACTTTACTGGCAGATAGCCATATAGCTTCTGCTTAACAATCCCCAGAGAAGGAGAGCCCACCACCTCTCAAGGAAGCCTGTTCTGCTGGGGAACTGCTTTAGCCAGCAGGAAGTTCTTCCTAATGTTTAGCCAAAAAAATCTTTTGGCTTGATTTTAATGCATGGATTCTGGTCCAACAGATTCTGGAGCAACAGAAAACAACTCTTCCTCATCATCTATGTGACAGCCCTTCAAATACTTGAAAATGGCTATTAGGGATGTGCGCCAAGAAAATTTCCATTTCTTTTTTTTCAAAGTGATTTTTATTTTATTAATAGAAATAAAAGCCCATGGAAAGGGCAAAAAAGAATAAAGAAAAAGTAAAAAAAGTAGTAAAGAAAGCTTACAAGTAAGAGAAAAGAAAGAAACAAAAAGAAAAAGAAGAGAAAAAGCAAACAGAACTTGAAACTTAGAAAAGAAAAAGAACAATATATATTTCATTTCCAGTCTTCTCTACATTTGTCTTATTTTAACAAAGTTACAATCTCTCAAAACATTTCTTTTCCACTACTGCCTCCCTTCTATTTGTTTTATATTCTCCCATTATCTTCTTAATGATCAAAAACATAAATTATCAAGTCACTATTCCTCATTTCGTGCAGAAAGTCAATAAAGGGTTTCCAGTTAGCCAAAAAGATAGACAATGTTTTGTATCTGATCAAAGCTGTAAGTTTCGCCATATCCGCTAACTCTGTCATTTTCATAGTCCAGTCCTCTATTGAAGGTAATTCCATATTTTTCCATTTCTGTGCATACAAAAGCCTAGCTGCTGTAATCATGTATAGAAATAAAATCCCATGCCGATTTTCCAACTGTTTATCTATTACTCTCAACAAAAAGGCTTCTGGTTTGAACTGTACGGTAGTTTTTAGTATTTTTTGTATTACCATATGAATCTGGGTCCAAAATTTTTTCGCTTTATGGCAAGTCCACCAGAGATGATAAAATGTTCTTTCTTGTTTCTCACATTTCCAAGACTTATTTGACATACGTTTGCTCATTTTGGTTAATCTATCAGGAGACATATACCACCATACATCATTTTATAAAATTTTTCATTAAGTCTAACACTCAACGTAAATTTAAGCCCCTTTACCCACATATTTTCACATTGGTCCATCATTATATTATACCCAAAATTATTAGCACATTTTACCATACAATCTTTCACAGATTCTTCTTCCATTTCAAATTTCAGTAACAACTTATACCTTTTGGAAATAATATGTTCATCATTTGAACAAGGCTCTTTTTCAAACTCTGTCTTTTCCTACTCCAAGCCCCATAGTTTTTTTATCTAATGTAAATCTTTCTAAAAGCTGAGCATATGCAAACCATTGACATTTATAACCCTTAGCTACTAACTCCTCCCTTGTCTTCAATTTGCAATTTTCTTGTGAAGATTCTATTAAATCTCCATAAGTCAACCATCCCTGTTTGAAAGTCATCTCCCTTCTGTAGAACGCTTCCTGTGTTGAAATCCAAAGTGGTGTCTTCTGTGTTAGTCTCAATTTATATTTATTCCAAATTCTCAAAATAGCTCTCCTAATATAATGATCTTCAAGAAAATTTCCATTTCAATGTTGGTTCCAGAGGTTCTGGACCAATTCCATTCCATTATTGGTTTGTTCTGGGCAGGCCAGTGCCAGGTCAGATCTGATCCATTTGTGGGTTTTTTTTCATGAGTTTCAGGCTCAGTGTGTGCACGCAAGGCTGGCATTAGCCATGCATGCACAGACATACACTGTTCTTTTCAAGAGGGTTTGAGAAACAAGGTTCTGGGGCAGCTGTTGTTGCACTTAACAGCATCAAAGACACTCGGAACACACTCCTCCCTCCTACTCATTGACTGACCCACCAAGTTTGAATACACAGACCATAACAATGAGGTTCAGGCATGGACAAGATTGCCATTATCCTTTTAAAACTATGATATCCAAAACTACACACAGTACTCTAAGTGAGATCTAACCAGAGCAAAGTAAAATGATATCATCAGTTCATGTGATCTGGAAACTATACTTCTGTTGATGCAGCCCAAAATCACATTTGTCTTTTTAGCTACTGCATCACATTGCTGACTCATGTCCAGTATATGATCTACTAAGACCCCTAGATATTTTTCACATGTACTACTGCCAAAACAAGTCTCCTATAATTGTGCATTTTTCTACCTTAATGCAGAACGTTACCTTTATCTCTGTTGAAATTCATTTTCTTAGATTTACCTCCATTTTCCAGCCTGTCGAGATCATTCTGAATTTTGATTCTATCTTGTACTGTATTGGCTAACCCTCCCTATTTAATATCCAAGTAATTTATAAAGATATTGAACACAGGGCTCAGGACAGATCTCTGAGGCACTTGTCACTCCTCTCGAAGAGGATGAAGAACCATTTATAAGCACTCTTTGGGTGTGATCTGTCAACCAGTTACACATCCACCGAACAGTAGTAGGATACAAACCACATTTTACCGGCTTGTCAACAAGAATATAGGACATTATCAAAAGTCTTACTGAAATCAAGATAAACTATGTCCAAAGCATTCCCCAATCCAACAAAGTAGTATCTCTATCAAAAAAGGAGATAAGATTAGTCTTGCATGACTTGTTCTTGAGGAATCCATGCTGGCTGTTAGTAATCACAGCCTTCTTTTCTAGATGCTCAAGGGCTGACTAATTGATGATATGTTCTCAAACCTTTCCAGGTACGGTCATCAGGCTTACAGATCAGTAGTTACTTGGATCCTCTTTCCTCCCCTTCTTTGCCCACCTCCAGTCTTCTGTCACTGTCTCTTCACCTGTTCTCATAAGCATTATCAAGTAGACAGAGGCTCTGAAATTACATCAGCAAGTTTAATACCCAAAGATGCAATTCATCTGGCTCTGAAGATATGATCTTATTTAAAGAAGCTAGGTGTTTAGGTACCACCCCACGTCTATCCTAGGTTGTGACTGCCTTCCTTCATCACATGTTCTCTTTTTGCCAGGGTTGAACATAGTTTCCCTTGCAAGGGAAGACCAAGGCAAAGTAGAAATTGATTCATTTCTTTTGAATTTAACTTTTAAAATAAATATTGTCAACTACATAAGGTTTTTTCTTATGACTCTATTCCACCAATGGGGACACTTTTCTGCAGGATAAGAAACCTTCCCCTGATAAAATAGAAGGCACCTCACACTGGAAGGAAGCACCACCAGTAATGGAATGGAGTCCCAGGGTCCCAGGCATAAACTACTCCTTTTGTATTACCTTTCCAGACAATCACCTCTGTTCTCCTCATATGGAGGGCAGGGTCTCAGCTCAGTAGCCAATTCTGAATTCTCTCACAGGATCTCAGGATAACATTCCAAGCAGGAATTGGCGTGCCATGTGTTTTGTGTTACACACAAATTTCTTTGTAGAGCCCAGGTGACACTGCATTTTGCAAGCCGTGTTTTACAGAAGGAGAGGCCAGAGAACGGAGGTACATACCCAACTTAAGTTGGAGAGAACTATCATCCTGGCTCACTAAAAGCAGTGTCTTTACTGGTAGGAAAACTGGAAACTTGGTCATGCAGTGTTTCAGGTGAGTAGCTGTATTGGTCTGTAGTAGAGGATTCAGGTCCAGTAGCACCTTAGAGACCAACTATATTACCAGGGAGTGCACTTTCAAGAGACAAAACTCCCTTTATCATGGAGTGGAAAAGAGTAGGAGTCTTTAAAGTCCAGGCAAAAGGTGGGAGGGGTATTGCAAGTTAGATTCACAGGAAGCTGGCTATAATACATGTTGTAATTTGCTAGATAGAACATGGGTGGGAAGTATGTAGAATTCGTATCTGTAATGCGAGAAAAATCCTATGTCCCAATTCAACCCTGGGGTATCCATTGTTCCAAATTTGCAAATTAACTCAATTTCAGCAATCTCATGTAATTTTCCTTTGACGTTTCTCCATTTGAGAACAGCTACTGTTAGGTAAGCGATGGAGTGGCCTGGCAGATTAAAATGTTATAAATTGAATGTTGTTGTTATTATTTAAGTGTTCTCTCATAGGTTTTTGAATGTTGTGATTTTTGATATCAGATTTGGGCATTGATGGCATATATAATGTTGGAAGTTATACCAGGATCGTTTCCTTAGAGAACACTCTGAAATAAACAGGTAGGTGTTCAACAAGAATGGTTTTATTAAAGGGGCAGCAAAAACAAACATATGAGAAAACACACACAATATATGCACAAAGCTTAATTAGAAAACAGGAAGAGGGAGAGAGAGTCAGTGTCGGGTGATATTTACTAATCTAAGAGATAGAGGAAGTCCATAGAGAGTAATGGTTGAGCGACCACCACTTCACAGCAAGAAGAAGAAGAAGAAGGCTCAGACACACATCTGAGAATGTGCTTAGGGTCCCAAGAATGCACATACACAGAATTCTGGCTGGGCAGCCCAATTATACCATGGAATGTACCCTGGGGCAGGCTCATGTCTTCTGCCCCCCAAAACAACAGCTTAATGGCTGTCTCTGGAAGCGAGACAATAAAATGGGGAAAGCTTGTTAAAACTTCCTGGGTGTTACAAAAGGAAGGAAAGGTGATTCATGACCCGCAATTGCTAGATAAGAAGGGCTATCAGATCCCTGAGTAGCTTTGATGAGGAAGGTGGGTGAGGGAAGATTGGAAGGGTGTGGAGATTACCTCAGGGACTCCTGCAAGACCTCTTCTGTCTTACATCTTTGCATATTTCTGGGGTGTGGGGCTGCTGGCCAGTCCTGCCTCATGATTCACATTCCAGTGATTTTCCCTTCCAGCTGGATTGGAACTGTTCTACCTAGCCAGGCAACATGCCATGTCCTTGAAGCACATAAGGAGAGGGGTTCATGATATGGTCATATTCATAAATTTCCCTATTAGCATGAGGGTACGGCTTGATGGCTTACAGTACCAGAGTTCGTGTCCATGTTGGGGTACGCATTGTTGTGAGTGAGGAGTTGTTTGGGCTAATGGACCTGAAACTTGGTCAAGCAATGAAAGCGTTTATCTTTCAGGATAATCAAAAATATTTATGTTTTTAGACTCAATCCATGGGCTTGCAAACAGGCTAGACTAAGGTTTTAAAATCAAATATACATTACATCATATTAGAAGATTCTATTTACAGCATTACCTCATTTAACAGAAAACCTTTCCCAGCTCTCTGAATTGCAGTTTCCTTGTGATATTTGGAAGATTTCCATTCTTGTTATGATCGTTTTTACTTCACTATAAAACTATGCCAGCCTGTTTCCTTTGTAGCTCTCCCTTCCACTGCACGCACACACACATATTCCTTGTACCCTTAGCACAAGGAATAGTGAGAAATTTCTCAAGTTTTGAGGCAAATTTGTATTTATTGAAATCAGGTTTGTATTGAATGATTCCATCTGTCACTTTGGGATTCTTTAAATACTGGATGGGGCAGGGGTAAGATCTTGGATCTAACTTCAGAGATTATTCTCCCATCCCCAGTTTTCTTTTGGGGAGAGGTAGCAATCTGTAGTCTAATCCTGTAATCCAGTTACAGCACACCTGGTCTGTTTTGGCTCCATGGAAGAAAAGGGAAGGAGACCCTGCCTAGTTCCTGTTAATACATATAACAGAAAAAAATCCCAAGTACTTTTCACTGAAATGATGCTTTAGTACATGAAGTGACACTTGCTCTGTAACTTCTGGTAATGCTTTTTCATCTCTTTTCATCTCCACTATATTAAGGGCCAAACCAAGGTACTAAAGATTTCAACCTACATCTTTCCTGTAAAATGTAAATTTCACGCAAGAGCAGCCCTGATGTGAAGCCAAACAGGTAGGCAGAAGAGATTTTAACCCTTCAAACACCATTTCACTTCCTACTCTTTTGCTATTATTTTTAAAAGATCTGTTCTTAAAAGAACCTTTACCCCTTTTGAAATGCTAATAAGAACTGGGGCTGAAGGATTAAATCCACTCTGCTCTTACTGCATGGTCCTGATTCAAATTGCAGCTGAGAAATTTACCTTTGACGGACTGACAGAAATAATTAATATGCACCTCTTCTCTTTTGGAACTTCAATTGTAAGCTCATCAGGCTTTTTCTTTCTTTCTTTCTTTCTTTCTTTCTTTCTTTCTTTCTTTCTTTCTTTCTTTCTTTCTTTCTTTCTTTCTTTCTTTCTTTCTTTCTTTCTTTAGGCAGACCAAATATAGAGACTAGGTACTATAACTTAAAAGCAGTTCCAAGAATGGCTGTTCCTTTTATTTCTGTGGAGAGACATGACCCATCAGCCATGCTGACAATACCAAAAATGGTCTCTGGGTAAAATCCACACCGATGGTATTATTGAAAGTAACAGTTACTCTTCAATATTTTGCATTATGGAGACTTGGAGAAAACCCAAAGTTCAGTTTCACAGCATCCCTAATTAAAGCTCTTCTTGTTTTGTCCCCGTGTGCATATGCTTTTGTTTACTAATTAGAATGAAATATTGTCAAAATAATGTAAATATTTAGACTGCCTGGGTATATGCTGTTCCATAGCAATATGAACTCAAACATATTGAAGCTTTCCAGGTTATTCACTGCATTGATTTAATGGTTTAATGGTTTTTAGACCTTCAGATGAATGACATATTTATCATGTTCCCCAGTAGAGTCAGTGTGTGCTCAAGAAAAGTTTTACATTACAGGGATAAATGGATTCAGCCCTGAAATCTACTCAATGGCAATTGGTAGCAAGGCTTAAAAACTCGTTTTGTATTATCTTTTTCGGTCATTCAGTAGCAGATGTATGTCAGTCAGTGAGGCCTATTAAAAATAGGTTTTCTGAAAAGAATCTTGGAGAACCTCAAAAGATTATCAAAACAGTATACACAATGTAGACTGGCATTTACTGTACATAATGACTAGAAGCTTTGTAGATATTTATATGAAAGGCAGAGTAAAAATCATAGAATCATAGAACTGGTACCCAAGTTCCTCTCCCAATTGGTTAAAGAAATTGCTAAATTTTAATATTATACAGTTTATATAT
Organism: Eublepharis macularius; assembly: GCF_028583425.1. Lineage (NCBI taxonomy): Eukaryota > Metazoa > Chordata > Lepidosauria > Squamata > Eublepharidae > Eublepharis > Eublepharis macularius. The sequence goes on along the minus strand of NC_072794.1, from coordinate 82,668,352 downwards.
TAAAAGATTTTTCCTATTTTAACTCTAATTCTAGTGTGGCACTGCTCAGAGCCAAATAGGCTGTATGAGCAGTATCATTAAAGTAAATAATCATAGAATTGGAAGGGCCTCCAGGATCATCTATTCTAACCCCCTGTACAATGCAGGAAATTCACAACTACCTTCCCCAACATACCCCCAGTGACCCTTGCTCCTTGCCCCAGAATGTGGCAAAACACCTCCAGGATCCCTAGCCAAACTGGCCTGGAGAAAACTGCTTCCTGACCCCAAAGTTGCTATTGGTATTATCCTGGGCATGTAAGAAAGAGCCACGAGAACTAAGCACTGATGTAACCCTTCATGCCCTCCCTCTCATGATCTGCCTACGTTCACAGAAGCAGTATTGCTGTCAGATGACCATCTAGCCTCTGATTAAAAACCTCCAAAGAAGGAGAGCGCTCCACCTCCCGAGGAAGCATGTTCCACTGGGAAACTGCTCTTAACTGTCAGGAAGTCCTTCCTAACATTTAGCCAAAAACTCTTTTTGTTGGTTCTGGTCTGACCTCTATATGACAGCCCTTCAAGTACTCGAAGATGGTTATCATATTGCCTTTTAGTTTTCTCCTCTCCAGGCTAAATGTACTGAGCTCCTTCAACCTTTCCTCATAGGACTTAGTTTCCAGACCATTCACCATCTTCATTGCCCTCTGGACATGTTCCAGCTTCTCTATATCCTTCTTAAATTGTGGTTCCAAAAACTGAACACAATACTCTAGGTAAGGTCTGACCAGAGCAGAGTCGAGCAATACCATCACTTTGCATGATCTGGACATTATACTTCTGTTGATACAGCCCAAAATCGCATTTGCCATCACACTGCTGACTCACGTTCAGTGTACGGTCTACCTACAGTGCAATCCTAAGCAGAGTTACTCCAGTCTAAGTCCATTGAAGTCAATGGGCTTAGACTGGAGTAACTTTGCTTAGGATTGCACTGTAAGACCTCTAGATCCCTTTCACACATACTACCACCAAGACAAGTCTCCTCCATTCTATAATTATGCATTTGATTTTTCCTACCTAAATGCATAACTTTACATTTATCTGTTGAAATTTATTTTGTTTTAATCCAGTTTTCCATCCTGTCAAGATCAGCCTGTACACTGCCCTCAACCATATTTGCTACTCCTCCCAGTTTAGTATCATCTGCAAATTTAATAAGCATTCTTGCTATTCCTTCTTCCAAATCATTTATAAAAAAAATTGAACAAAACATGTCCCAGGATTGATCCCTAGGGCACTTCATTTGTTATCTTCTCCAAGAGGATGAGGAACCATTAACAAGCACTCTTTGAGTGTGATCTACCTAAAAATAATAAGATCCAAACCACATTTTACCAACTTGTCAACAAGAATATTATGTGGAACCTTATCAAAAGCCTTACTGAAATCAAGATAAACTAGGGCTGCTTCCACACACGTTGGATAATCCACTTTCAATACGCTTTAGTGAACATTTATAACTGATTTTCCATGTGTGGAACAAAAAATCCACTTCTAAAGGATAACTAAAGTGCATTGAAAGTGCATTATTCAACGTGTGTGGAAACGGCCTATGTCTACTGCTTCTGATTCAGCAGGGTAGTAACTTTCTAAAAAAAAAAAAAGATCAGGTTAGTCTTGAGAAACCCATGCTGGCTCTTTTTTAAAAAGAAATAAATATCTATGATATAGGGATTGGAAATAGTGTGGAAATCACATGACCCACTCCTTTTCTCTCAAAATCATAAATTCCCAGTACTACTGGAGCTTACCTTCCACCCAGGTAGCAAATCATTTCATTCCATTCTACCACTGGCCTCTGCTGTTACCACTGGAGCTTGTCTTTCTCCTAGGCAGTGGAGATACAGGTTGGCACATAATATGTAAAGCTACACCCAAATCCTCCCACATCACCAGCAATTAGGATACAGGAAAAAATGCAAGTCCTCACATCCCTACCAGTACTGGTAGTACTGCTGATGTTCATGTGGGATGTGGTAGGGCAAATCTGGAAAGCATCAATGGGAGTAAACTACATCTATAACATCTTCATATTGGACTCATCAAGTAGCTGCTTAGATTACTTATGTGGTAAACTTTCCCTGATCCCATCAAGAGGTCTTACTAATTGTGGCTCCTCACTATTGATTCAAATTTGTGATGATGAGAAGCTAATGTTGAAGAAGAGGATTCAAGAAGTTCTACTGTATTATATTTCAGAGCATTTGAGATCATACAAGAGATGCCAGCTTTGGGGCGCCCCCTTTCCTCCCTCTTATTGCTTTCTCCGTAAAGGCTGTGTATCCTGGGAGGGACACATCCTCCAGAGCCCAGGTCTCTTGAAGTAGTATTATTGAAAAGTTGTTGAGGAACTCAGCTACACCTGGAGACGCTATCCTGGATGTCCATCCCGCCACATTCCATGAAAGGATTTCGACAGAGGTACTTGGGAGTCAATCTTGGGAAAATGGCAAGATCGTATCTGGGGTCTGTGTGGTGCAAGCCTTGGGTTTCCTCATTACAATCTTGGGTTCAAGGGGCAGCGGGGCATTGCCTTCATGCTCCATGTCACTAACTTCAAGCTTGTTGAGAGCTCCATCATGAACACTTGCTTGGGCAATTGGGGTGGAGTAGATTTCTGCAGGACTTTGCGTTTCAAGCCTGCTATATTTTCTATGAGACGATTGATGAAGATCCTCTAGTTTCTATTGAAGAACTTGAAAACGTTTTATCATATTGCCCTGTTCTTGTAAGTCCAGGTTGGAAAAGGATATAAACAAGTTGGTTTCAATTGAGTCCAAAGCTGATGTAGCAGTTAGATCATGGAATTTGCTAGCTAAATTGTTGAAGGGGTCATTCGTTGGATTCAGATCAACTACTTCTTTAGTTTCCTTTCTACTGTTGGGGGATGACTTTCCCTGCTTGCCTTCCCTTTCATTAGATTCCTTTTTCTGGTCTAAAGATGGCGGTAAATCTTTACCTAGGTCGATGTTGTCACTAGACCTATTCATCTTGCTATCGCAACTCCTTCTTTCAGAGATGAAACGTTTTAATGGAACCAGTGGTTTAACTATTGGATCATGGAAGTGCTTTAAGGGAATTATTCCATATATTTGTAGAAAATTGCTTTTAGCCAAAATAAGTCTTGGTAACCTTGGGGAAAAGAATGTAAGTAGAATACGATCATAGTATATTGAACCCTGGATTCTTTCTACTCTTAAGTCTATATGTGGTAATGATGAGAAGCAGCATTTTTAGTGGGAGCACTGGCTTTTGTGGAAGAAACTTCCTGTGCCTCTTTGGCAGGGTTCCATAGAAGCTGTAAAACCTTCCCTCTGAATGAGCTTCATAGACACTTTGAAGCAGGATGAGTTGCTGCAACTCGTCAGCATTTCAGAAATCAAGACTAGACATAGGCATGAACAGAAAAAAAAACCGAACATGGTGTTTGTTGTTCGTTGCCATCCGCAAACAAGGAACACTGATGAACATGATCCTGTCATGAACATGTTCGTTGTTCACGGGGGCCAGCAGGCTCTCCTCCAACCATCAAGATCCCTACCTAAGAAGCAGAAAAATTGATTTCTATGAGCACGGTACAAGTCACAGTTGGCAAGAATAAGCCTGATTTATGTATTGATTTATGTATCTATTGCTTTAAATATGTGATCCTATGTCAGCCAATAGAATTGCTTGTGTTCTGTTTCAGCATTTCTTCAACTCTATATTGGATTCTTGCTAATTCTTTGTAAACTTGTGTTTATTTACCCTACAGCATTGTTTATGAAATTGTCCTTGATACTGACTGTACAACTCTCACACTGTGTAATCCACCTTGAGTCTCAGTGAGAAAGGCAGACCATAAATGACATAAATAAATAAAATATTCACGTTTAAGTATAGTTCAGAAAACAGACATGTTGTTTATATGTTTCCATAGCCCATCACAAATATTTGCTTCTAAAAGTTTGAAGAATTTTCTCCTATAAATCTTAGTGGCAAATATTCTTTGACTATTGAATCATAGAAGAGATTAACATGTTGTAGTGCTAGATATCTAAGGCAATAGCAGTAAACATTTGGAAAAAAATTCTCATAATACGATTTTTAATGGCTAACCTGCAGTAGCAGTTGCCATTTGACAGCTGATGCACAGCAATACAGTCCATCTAAGATGACTGCTATGTAGTAGCATTCAGTGTTTGACAGTAACTGGCTGCATTCGGATGTTACAATAAACCACAGTTTATAAAGTATGGTATGATTTCACTCCAGTTTAGTATAACATTGGAATGCTGACGCCCCCCCCCCCCCATTATGGTTTGTTGAAGAGTGCTAAACTGTGATGCATGTCTGCCTTGTATAATACTACCTGGGTGTTATGTGCTGTCAAGTCACTTCTGACTTATGGTGACCCTATGAATTAACAACCTGTAAAACTTCCTATCAGCCTTACTCAGGTTTTGCAAAGGCAGAGGCTTACTTTATTGAGTCAAGCCATAAGCCATCTCACCTTTTCCTAGCATTATTGCCTTTCCCATTGTGTCTTGTCTTCTTATGATGTGCCCCCAATTCCATGTGGTTTGTTGTATTGTCTGAAAGCAGAAACCCAATTTCATCAGTAGCAGCAGGCACTTAGTAGTGATCAAATTTATAATTTAGAGGCAGTTTGGGAACTGGTAGCTTTTAGACTTGCCCTAACATTACATGAACAAGGTTTAGAGACTGTTGTACAAGATATCAAAGTGTTTTAAGCCATTTCACGTACTGTTAGTCTTTATCTATGTATCCAGAAATTTTACGCCTATAGCCAGAATTTTTGTGATGAGGAGGCCAAAAAGTGCAGTAACACCTCCTGCAAAGCTGTTTCATTTAACACTTTTTGTCCTAGGTGTAATTTTTGTTGTATAAAATGAGAAGGGGGACCGGGCAGCAGCTCTGCAGCTTGAATGGACCCGCTGGAAATAAATATAGCCTTGCTGAAAATGATGCAGTGCTGCTCCAGGCCAGACAGCCATTTCTGTTACAGAGTTAGCTTCTGTAGCATAATAAATTCATAGTATTGGGTTGTACATTAATAAACATTCTGAAAAAAAATCACTCCTTTCCCCCTTACTTTTTAAATTTTAAGTAATCTCCTAATATGAATATTAAAAAACCCAAACAGTCTTTACAGTTTCATTAATTTCTGCTCAGACTGTTATCCCCACTTGGGAAGGAACCAGCACATTACAAAATTCCATCTACAAATGACTTCACACATTATAAACCATGTCCAGCACAAATTTTAGAAGTGTCCTCAAAGTTTTTTAACAGTGCTCTGTGACTAATTTTGTTTTCTCAAAACTTGCTGTGTTTCTTGTCAAAAATAAGTCAGTATTTTTCCTGGAATTAGTATTTGAATTGGTCTTGAGTTCTGATTAAATATGATGTGATTTGGACTAAAAGTATTCACTTTTGAATGAATGTGTTCATTTGTCACTGAAGAGGGAGTCATCAAATACACTGCTCTACATTTCTAAATATGGTATTTCTTTACAATTGTTCCAAATAGCCTAGCAGCAGAAAAACAACTTTGCCTTTCCTACATGATGTAGGAAACTGTATGGTTACAGTTTGCCAGAATGGGCATGGATGCATCTTGTCTCTCATGCCTGGGTACTCCTTGTGCTCCTCCCTTCCCCCTCTTCACTTACACATGGGGCATATTTAAGGATTCCTGATTTGAAAATTACTCCAGTCCCCTAGTGATGTATGAATGTTTGTGCCCAAGTAAACTGGCATTTGTTGACTTCCAATTCCAGTTTGGGGAGAGTAAAGAAACTCTGATTCACCCAGGCTTGCATTTGTATTTCACAGAGAACAAGAGTTCGGTTCTTCACATCAGGAACAAATAGTTATACTCTGTGGGACAAGGGCCGAGACAAGGGAAGAGGGAAGAAGGAAGACTGCAAGAGGCCTATAGAAACAAAACACTTTCGTGTCCATTGTGGCAAATAGGGTAACATCTGAATCACTGAATCACACCAAATCAGCAAGAAAGCTTAACTGTGATTTTAGATGATTTAGATAATTCTGGCAAATCAGAATCAGAAAACATGGTCTGAAGTGGGTTCACAAACCAGAGGTTGTATGAAATATTTGACATAACGCTTGATTTAACAAACCATAATTGTAGCTGTAGCTCCAGTAGCTACTGCACAGAGAGACTGAATTGTTGATCAGGAAGACAACAAAAGCAGGTGAGCTGCATGTTTGGAAGTTCAGCTTTTTGTTTGACTTCTAAACTGTCATTAGCACAACCTGCACTTTGAGTGATATATAAGGATGCTCAAACACCTGCAGGTTTTACTCACATGCTGTTCACCATTTGTGAACAGGAAGCCAGTTTTTCATCAGTTACCCAGCAATTTCTAATGACTTTTTGTGTATTCAAACAGTACTGTGCTGTTCATTTAGCAATGTTTCACATATGCACATTCTCACACAACCCATTGAGAGTTTTAGCCGCCCTCCTGACAGACCTGTTTTCATTGCACATTTATTAGTTAAAAAAATAAATAATGATCAATTAATCGTCAGCCAGTGAGTGATTACCAAAAACTTCTTTTAATAAGTCTTACTGTTTGGTTTTAAATCTCTGTTGTCAAGGCTAGTGTATACATGCACATTTTTGCACAGCCTTATGGGAGGCTGTCATAAATCATGGGCCATGGAGTCATTATCATTGTTCTTGTTTTCATTGAACTTCTACAATCTTTGCTTGGTAATGACCTTCTGAGAGCATCCCTGTTTGGTGTTTAAGCCACCATAAACCAGTCATGTCCTTAAAGAGATTTTTAGAATCTCTCCCTGCCCTCAATCTCCAAGGTGAAACTCAAAAATCAGGATTGGCTCCTTGACTATCCAGTTGACCAAGTGCACACCAGTTTTCAACAGGGAGGGGCAGGGATTTTGGAAAATCTATATCTCTCTCCTCTCAGGTAGTCAGGTAGGCATTTTGCATGATAGCTTGGTAGCCAAGGGCCACTAGCCAGGGAAGCTGTGCCCTCATATAGCACATGTGAGCTGGCTGACAGAATCCATGGGATAGACCAGTATCTAGGGACTACTTCAGTTTTAGTTGTGTTAGGGAATCTTTTCTTGCTTTCAGTTGCTGGCTGCCTTTTAAAATCATGCCCAGCATCCATTTTTCCAACATCTCATTGTTCTCTTTGCTGATTACATTCTAGTAGCTGCAGCATTTCAGTTTTCCCATCCTGACGTGCCCAGCTCCTCCAGGCTTTGTGCATTTCCACAGGGCTGAATTGGATGTTTGGACAAACCTCATCTCTTTGCCTTGACATGATGTTGATGCAAACCTCCCATTATTTGGGATGCCTTCTTTATATTAGCCAATATGACATTGCCAATTGACTTTTATTTCTGACTTTTCAACTTTGTATATATTGCTTTTTAATATATATATATATATATATATATATATATATATATATATATATTCATAGGAATACTTGCATTTAGAGAATTTTGTTAAACTGATCACTGATGAAGACAGCCATCAAAACATACTCAGTTTACCATAGTTATTACTGGTAGTATTTTGTAGGCTATGACTATTTTCTTTATTTATTAAAAGTTATTTAGCTTGCTTAAATTCTTTTTATTCTGAATAGTAGATTTGTTTATTTGTTTACAAAATTTATACCCCACCTTTCCATTCTCATCAGGGCCATCACGGTGGCTAGTAGATCAAAAACATACATAATAAAAACATGTCTTAAAAACCATGGAAACCAAACAAAAACACATCATTAAAACAATTAAATAGTCTTGTGCTTGGGAGTTCTTTTAATTTATTTCATTTTTCATAAATTCCCAAAGGGTCTGCATCATTGGATTGTTTCATATGGTTTTGTTTCATTATTTCATCTTTCGTTATTGTTTTATTTTCATGATTGTATCTCATTATTTCCTATTGGTTTCTTAGATCTGTACCTTCATTATTTTCCATCTGAAATGGACAAACCTCGGGGGGATTGTAGGACATCCGTACTTCCAAATTCCATACAGATAGACTTTAAGACCTTCATTAGCACATCCATCTTTTGGGGATCAAGCTTCAGTTTATTAACCTGCATCCCCCCTGCCCAAGCTGTCCCCAGGCACCAGTTCAGGGTTTCTACAGCCTAGCAGCTGGAAGTTCATCAGTTCACAGTTTCTACAGCCTCCTTTGAATCAGCTGGAAGTGCAAGACTGATCTGAATATCATCCATATATTCGTAACGACCTAGCCCAAACCTCTGGATGACATCACCCAATGACTTCATAGGGAAGCTGAAAAGCATAGAGAACAAGATGGAACCTTGCAGGACCCCACCTAGAGGCTGCTGTATGGTTCCATTCCTGTAAGTAAGGCCGGAAAAGGAGGCAAGGACCTATTTCAAGTTCACACACACAATGTGTAAGCTTTGGAAAAACAACATGTATAAAGTCTCTTATTCTCGCAGGAATTGTTCTATTTTTGTCAGCTGTGTTGAGAACTACTGTAGGTTTGTGGTTTGATTGATTTTGTAGTTGTTCAACTCCCCCCCCCACACACACACACAAGTACAAGATAGAAATAATTGGCAGTACACTTGTTGAGTAGGATTTACAGGTTACAAATTGGCTAATAAATGTATTGTGAATCCGCAGTGTGATGCTGTGGCACAGTAGGCTAAATGTGATTTTAGTATATTAACAGAAGTATTGTTCTAAGATTTGAAAAATAATGGGATTATTTTTATTCAGTTGCAGAAGAAACTATTTTTAGAACTGTTTTTAGCTCAGATGCTTCAATCCTACAAGGGGGCAAGGGTTTGGCAGGAAACTAAGAAAAATTCGGAACATAAATGGTATGAGAGAAGTGTGGGATGTACTTCAATAGTAAGTAGAATATGTGTTACATGATTAAAAAAGCAATCTTAAGCAGGGCTACTCAGAATCCTACCAACAACTATCCAATGCTTCTTATCTCCAGTAAAGTGTACTTAGGTTTGCACTATAAGGCATTTTTGTTGTTTTCTAGTTATTCGCTCAGTTCAGACATCACATAAATCCATGGTTTAATTAAATGAGCCATTGTTAATGTGATCATCTAAGATAGGCCACTCCACTAACTAGCCCATCCAACTATGATCCAGCTATGATCTGAAACCATGGTTTGAAGTTGGTTTCTTCATAGTTAGTTTTAACTATGCCTCCATACGATGCACAGACAACGGAGATTTTGGTTCAAACCTTGTTCTCCAGCAGCTGCCTCACTGCAGTGTAGGCTGGGAATATGGGGAGAGCGAAGGCAAAGAAACCAACACTTGTTGGTTCAAACCAGGAGTTAGATGGTTATTTATGAGCCAAATCATGGTTTCACAAACTAAACATAATTGAAATAAACCATAGTTTCATGTCTAAACTGAGCCTATGCTTGTCTTAAAGTGTTCCCAAAGGCAAGTCCCAAAATCTTTCTGGATGTAAAATAAGAATTTTCTGTTTGTAAGAAAATGTACTGAATGGAGTTAACTAGAATGGCTTTAGCAGCAACATTTTTAACATACTTTTTTTTTTTGCTTTGTGCTATGATTTGCTTCATATCCTGTGGATAAAGTGGGCTATATAGCTACTTTTTAAAAAAATGAATAAATCACACACACACACAAATATCCAAGAACTACTGAGCAATTTTGATACTCATTCCTTTGATGAAAGTGTAAAATTCTTGGACAGGAGTAGATTTCATTGCTCCGTCTTTTGGCTGCAATTTGGAAGCTTTAATTTCCAAGTTGGGGTGGGGGGGTCAGTATTCAAATGTTCCTTAATGCACACCTGATAAATGTTCTTAGGCAATACTTTCTCAAGCCCAAAATTATAAGAAGATGTTGTTACATTTATATCCCACAACCATTGTGCTTTCACCCTCCCATCTTTTGGAGCTCCAGAGCTTCCAAATCCCATAAGCCATTGTTAACTTTATAAGGGAAATTATCAAAGCTATATTCAAAGCCAAGACTATGAGGAAGAACCATAGAAGCATAGACAACTAGATAGTCTCAGTTCTTTCAGGTAGTTTGAAATCAGAGTACAATAGCTAACAGAAACATGACATTAACGAAAGCCACATTTCTCATGAGCATTATACAAACTTCCAAGATGTCAAGGGCTTAAAACAACACACAAATTCTGGAGGTGGATTTTTAAGGTAGCAAGTTACTAATGAAGATTTTAAATGCGTGTGGTAACCTTTGCAAACAAATCTGTCACATGAAAACAGAAAACTCATTGTGCTAAATGTATGTTTTAGGCCATACCATAGGGGTGTTAAAAATATACAGTTGTTTCCTAAATCACTTACTTTGCTCCAATCCTAAATATATGGTTGACAACCACTATGCGCAGTATTCCTCTTATCCTTCACTATTTGTCCTGAGCAAGCTATCAAAATAGAGTCCTTTTTATTTTCTTGTTTACTTCCTGTAAAATTCTTGTATGGAACTTTTAGGTCAAAAGATATTAAAAGTCTTTAGTATTTCCTCTCCTCCCAGGAAATGTATCTGATATGGAGGATGCCATAGCCCTGTTAGCAACAGTAAACAATTCATTAAGCTTCTTAGAAATATCAGCATCATCTGTCATTAGCCTTCATCTCTGTCTGCAAGCAGACCTGCTGACTCCATGTCAGTTTCCTTTGTAGGTATTTAAAGAACATATTAATCTTTATTTCCTTTGTCGATTGTCATCTACAACCTGGGTCTACAGTATCACCCGGCTTATTTCTCCAGCTGTATTTAACCACATAGTTAATTTTCAAGGTTATGGATAAAAAGGGAAACCAACAAGTAACAACTCCATGGGAATAAGATGGACAGTGCATACTTCTTTAAGGTTTCTAAAAAAGACAATGATATTTTGTCACTGGTATTGAGAAAATATCTTCATCCTGGCTTCAATGAGCTCAGCCTTAAAGTATTGCACAAATACATGAAATTTAAAAGGCATCCTCCTAAATTTGCCACCTGCCATATTTACTGTAAAGGAAGACAACCCTGAGTGAAAGATGACCCCCTTAAAATGTTATACATGCATGTGCGCACACACATACACACAATTATTATTGCACATAATTATAACTTTTATGCAAATGTCAGATGTCCTCTTCCTTTTCTTAATGGCATACCTGAAAAAAAATTAGTTCTGCATTTGAGTAAATATAGTATTGATCTCTTAGTTTATTGGTTACTTAGTTACCTTATTAATAACCTAACTTTCTCACTAAGACTCAAGGCAGATTACAGAATTCATTTTAGCCAGAATTCATTTTAGCCATTAATTTCAGATCCTAGCATTATTAATAGAGAGCTAGTATGATATAATGATTAGCATGCTAGACCATGGCTGAATCCCAAGAACACTTTCCTGGGTATAAATCCCATTTTATAAAAATAGGACTTACTTTTGCTTAGGCTTTTTGCAAGTAAACTTGCTTAGGCTTGCTTCCTAAAAGTGGAGATTACTTCTTTTTTTCCTGTCCTGAACCTACTGCTAGTCAATTTCAATTTCAGAAGAATCAGAATAATTGTTCTATTGATTTTCTTCACACCATCTATTACATAAACTTCTGTCATGTCCCCTCCCCTTTGTTTATTTATTTTGTCATCTCAGGTCATTTTTGGTGTAACTCTATGGCTACATGCCTCAGGTCAAATTCCATCATGGAACTCAAGCTAAAGCAGCAGGTGTTGTAAAAGACCGTTCTCTGGCTAAGATTTTGGGGAGCTGTTGCTAATCACAGAAAGAAATGGTATGGTCCAAATCAGTAAACAGCTTCATATTTTTATATCTCTTAAAAAGATGCCCCAATCTCATTATTATCTCATGGTATTCTTATTGTTCTGTTGTGTATGTATACCAAGCTCAGCTGGGAGGCATCTTTTTGGAGCTCACCACAGTTTTCTTTGGACTTTTCTGTTCTGAATAAGTTGGCATCATCCACAAACTTGCATATATTATTGTAATGCCTGACACCAGACACAAAACCTTGGCTTTGTTTTTTCCTTTGTGAAAATGGTCTTCCCCATATCTTTAAATAAATTATTTCTATCCCATGTTTCCACACAAGATCCTCCATGCAGTTTTTGGCCACATTCCAATTCCTAATAATCCTACTATGTAAAAGGCTAAGCGGATTCAAGACAACTCACTTCCCACCCTGGTGTGCTACCTGAGGGTGCTGCTGTGGAGGGAAGCCCAGAAAAGGCAGCCAGACCTCCAGAGAATGTGCTGCAGCAGAAAGCCCAGACCGGGATCAGGAGCAGAGCAGGTGGCAATGCCTGCCCCTGCCTTCACCCAGCTGGGATCAAGAGTGGAGCAGGTGGCAATGCCCACTCCCCATCTTCACCCAGCTGGGATCAGAAGCATAGGAGGTGGCAATGCCCATCCCCCACCTTCACCCAGCTGGAATCAGGAGCAGAGCAGGTGGCAATGCCTGCCCTTTGCATTTACCCAGCTGGGATCAGGAGCAGAACAGGTGGCAATGTCTGCCTGACTTTTACCCAGCTGGGATCAGGAGGGAAGCAGGTGGCAATGCCCGCCCCTGTCTTCACACAGCTGGGATCAGGAGCAGGTGGCAATGCCCACTCCCCATCGTCACCCAGCTGGGATCAGGAGCAGAGCAGGTGGCAATGCCCACCCCCCACTTTCACCCATCTGAGATCAGGAGCAGAGAAGGTGACAATGCCTGCCCTCTGTGTTCACCCAGCTGGGATCAGGAGGGAAGCAGGTGGCAATGCCCACCCCCTGTCTTCACTCAGCTGGGATCAGAAGCAGGTGGCAATGCCCACTCCCCGTCTTCACCCAGCTGGGATCAGGAGCTGAGAAGGTGGCAATGCCCATTCCCCACCTTCACCCAGCTGGGATCAGGAGCAGAGCATGTGGCAATGTCCGCCCATGGCTTTCCCTGCTTTCGACGCTGCTGGTCCACTGCTTTGATCTGAACGTCGCAAGACCTGTTATCATGCTGTGGAGTCCATTGGTGAGGCCGACCTGTGGGAGTATTAGTCAGCTAATCTAAGTGTTTCAGTTATGTTAGCCCTAATTAGCCTTTTAGTGAGGATTTGTTATTTTATAGATGCTTGCAAAGTTTGAGTTCCTTAGAATAAAAAATATTTTTCCTTCTGTGTGCCTTGGTTTACTGTCTCTGCACCATAAACTGTGTTACACTGGGTGACCTCACATCTAAGGGCAGAGGGGTCCTTTCCCCTGACATCTAAGGGGTCTGTTTTTTCTTGTCATACCCGTATCAGCCCTTTGCTGGTTGCTCTGTGTTCACCCAGCTGGGATCAGGAGCAGAACAGGTAGCAATGCCTGCCTGACTTTCACCCAGCTGGGATTAGGTGCAGAGCAGGTGGTAATGCCCATCCCCTGCCTACACCCAGCTGGGATCAGGAGCAGAGCAGGTGGCAATGCCAGCTTCCCATCCTCACCCAGCTGGAATCAGGAGCAGAGAGGGGGCAATGCTTGACCTCCAACTTCACCCAGCTGAGATCAGGAACAAAAGAGGTGGCAATGGCTGCCCCCACCTTCACCCAGCTGGAATTAGGGTCAGAGCAGGTGACAATGCCCACCCTCTGCGTTCACCCAGCTGGCATCAGGAGCGAAGCAGGTAGCAATGCCTGCCTGACCTTCACCCAGTTGGTATGAGGAGGGGAGCAGGTGGAAATCTGATCTGACTGGAATGTGCTAGTGAATGGGTATGAGTTGTGCTAGTGGATGGGTATGAGTTGTTCAAGTAAAACCGGAAGTGTAGAAGAGGAGGTGGAGTGGCATTGTATGTGAGGAGAGGGCTTGATTGTCAAGAAGTTATGGAGAATGGGGCGGACAGCCCGGTGGAAAGTATATGGGTAGAAATAAGGGGAGGAAGGACAAAGGGTATTATTGTTGGAGTCTGCTACAGACTACCTGACCAGCAAGAAGAAATGGATGATGCCCTCTTTGAACAGATTGGCAGAGTATCCAGACATCAGAACTTTGTAATTATGGGTGACTTCAACTTCCCCGATGTGTGCTGGGAGACAGGCTCAGCAAAGCGTCATGAATCACGCAATTTCCTGACCTGCCTGGCCGATAACTTCCTTTTTCAAAAGGTGGAGGAAGCTACAAGGGGTTTGGCCATACTAGACTTGATATTAACCAACAGAGAAGAATTGGTAGATGAGATGAAGGTAGTGGGGACCTTAGGGGGAAGTGACCATGTCCTTCTTGAATTCCAGTTGCTGTGGGGAGCCAAGGAAGTTCGTAGCCAGACTCGTAGGTTAGATTTTCATAGGGCCAACTTCAATGAACTCAGGGGCTTGATGAGAGTCATTCCGTGGGGGAGTGTGCTGGAAGGAAAAGGAGCGAGTGAAGGGTGGGACATTCTCAAACACGAGCTTTTGCAAGCTCAAGCCCTCACTATCCCAGCAAGACAGAAATATGGTAAGGGCTCCAAGAAACCGATGTGGATGCACAGAGAGCTCCAGAATAAGCTAAGGGAGAAAAAGGAAATGTTCAGGAAATGGAGAGAAGGACAGACCTCTAAAGAGGAGTATATGAGTGTTACTAGGTACTGCAGATCAGCCATCAGAGAGGCCAAGCTCAGTACGAGCTGGGTCTGGCCAGGAGGGCTCGCTACAACAAGAAAAACTTCTACAGCTATGTGAGAAGCAAACGCACGGTAAAAGAGGCAATTGGACCGCTGTTGGGAGTAGATGGAGAAACTCTGATGCAGGACAGAGAAAAAGCAGACAGGCTTAATGACTTTTTTGCCTCTGTTTTCTCCCTGAAGAACTCAGGCACATCTAGAGATAGTAGAAAATGTGGCAGGACACCTGAGTGGCTAATTGACATTGACAGAGAGGTAGTGGAGAGGCATCTGGCTGCACTGGATGAATACAAATCCCCTGGGCCGGATGGGGTGCACCCAAGAGTGCTGAAAGAACTTTCCAGAGAACTTGCAGAACCCCTGTCCATCATCTTCAAGGCCTCCTGGAGGACTGGGGATGTGCCACAAGATTGGAGAAGAGCAAATGTTATCCCAATCTTTAAGAAAGGGAGGAAGGATGACCCGGGAAACTACAGGCCGGTCAGTCTGACTTCTGTTGCCGGGAAGATATTAGAACAGATTTTAAAGGGATCAATCTGTAAGCATCTGAAGGACCACTCAGTGATCCGGGGAAGTCAGCATGGTTTTGTTTCTAACAGATCTTGCCAGACCAACCTGGTTTCCTTCTTTGATCGAGTGACCAGCTTACTGGATCGGGGGAACTCTGTTGACGTGATTTATCTGGATTTCAGTAAAGCTTTTGATAAGGTCCCCCATGACATTCTGATGGGCAAACTGGAAGACTGTGGAGTAGACTATAGGACAGTTTGGTAGATAGGGAACTGGTTGGAGGACCGCACTCAAAGAGTGGTGGTCAACGGCGTTTCATCAGATTGGAGGGAGGTGTCCAGTGGGGTGCTGCAGGGCTCGGTTTTGGGCCCAGTACTTTTCAATATTTTTATCAATGATCTGGATGAAGGAGTGGAAGGGCTGCTCATTAAATTTGCTGATGATACCAAATTGGGAGCGGTAGCAAACACCCAAGAAGATAGAATTAAAATTCAACAAGACCTGAATACTCTGGAGAAGTGGGCAGCTGTGAATAGGATGCAATTCAACAAAGACAAGTGCACAGTATTACATCTGGTCCACAAAAATGAGAAGCACAAATACTGGATGGGGGATACACTTCTGGGCAGTAGTATATGTGAAAGGGATCTTGGGGTAAGAGTGGACTGTAAACTGAATATGAGCAGTCAGTGTGATGTGGTGGCAAAAAAGGCTAATTCAATCCTGGGTTGTATCAAAGGGGCCATAGCGTCAAAATCGCAGGAGGTCATAGCCCCTCTCTATACTGCCTTGGTCAGGCCACACCTGGAGTATTGTGTGCAGTTCTGGAGGCCTCACTTCAAAAAGGATGTGGACAAAATCGAGAGGGTGCAGAGGAGAGCGACAAGAATGATCAGGGGTCTGGAGACTGAGCCCTACGAGGAAAGGCTGAGGGCCTTGGGAATGTTTAGTTTGGAGAAGAGGAGGTTGAGGGGGGACATGATTGCTCTCTTTAAATATTTGAAAGGCTGTCATTTGGAGGAGGGCAAAGAGCTGTTCCAGTTGGCAGCAGAGGGTAGGACACGAAGCAATGGGCTAAAACTACATCCACAAAGGTACCGACTGGATATTAGGAAAAACTTTTTCACGGTCAGAGTAGTTCAAAAGTGGAATCAGCTCCCTAGGGAGGTGGTGAGCTCCCTTTCACTGGCAGCTTTCAAGAAGAGGCTGGATGAATACTTGTCAGAGATGCTTTAGGCTGATCCTGCACTGGGCAGGGGGTTGGACTAGATGGTCTGTATGGCCCCTTCCAACTCTATGATTCTATGATTCTATGAAATGCCCATCACCTCTTCACCCAGCTGAGGTCAGGAGCAAAAGAGGTGACAATGTCCGCCCCCACCTTCACCCAGCTGGAATCAGGAATGGAGCAGGTGGCAATGTCTGCCTGCCCTTCACCTAGCTGGGAGCAGGAGTGGAGCAGGTGGCAATGCCCACACTCACATTAACCCAGTTGGGATCAGGAGTGGAGCAAGTGGCAATGCCTGGAACTCCTTCACTCAGCTGGGATCAGGAGTGGAGCAGGTGGCAATCCCTGCCCACTGCTCTCACCCAGCAGAATCAGTTGCAGAGCAGGTGGCAATGCCCACCCACCCTTTACCCAGCTGGGATCAGGCACAGAACAGGGGGCAATACCCATCCTCCACCTTCACTCAGCTGGGATGAGGAATGGAGTAGATGTCAATGCCAACCCCCTGTCGTCACCCAGCTGGGATCAGGATCAGAGAGGGGGGAATTCCCAATCCCTGCCTTCACCCAGCTGGGATCAGGAGCAGAACAGGTGGCAATGCCAATTCCCCATCTCCACCCACTTGGGATCAGGAGCAGAGAGGGGTCAATGCCCGCCCCCCCCACCTTCACCCAGCTGAGATCAGGAGCAAAACCAATCCAAATGGGGCACCTCCGAAAAGAACAGACTAAACCCACAAGACACTCCGGAAGAACATTACAATACTAAACAGCTATTATAACAATTTTTAAAGAATTTTTATCAAAGTGCAAAGTGCTAATAGTGTGTAATCTTATAAATAGTATTTACAAAAATAATAAGTCACTTTATATTCCAATACATCAATAAACCAGCACAGTCAATATATAATACAAGTAATACAATTAATAAATAGAACAATTATTAGTTTAAAAGTCCAACTGGTGAAGAGTCATATAATAATAAATATTCCGTTAATTTGTTAACAGATGTAATTTTCATAAGAGTGACCACCAAATGAGTTGAGAAGAGCTGGGGCTGAACATTTCTTCAAACAATCAGCCGATGGGGTTTTTCCATCATATTTTCAATTTCCGTTTCGTACTCTTACTTCCTCACAGGCAAAATTATTATAAATGGACACCGATAGTACCCTAATTCATCTCTCAGTCGGTCAGAGCAGATGGAACTATACCCACCCCCACCTTCACTCAGATGGAATCAGGAACAGAACAGGTGGCAATGCCCACCCCCCGCCATCATTCAGCTGGGATCAGAAGTGGAGCAGGTGGAAATGCCCATCCCCTCTTCACCCAGCTCAGATCAGGAGCAAAGCCTACTCCCCCCTTCACCTGGCAGAGATCAGGAGCAGGTGGCAATGGCCACCCCCACCTTCACCTAGCTGGGATCAGGCATGGAGCAGGTGGCAATTAGATATGGGCACGAACGGAAAAAAAAACCGAACACCCTGTTTGTCGTTCAGTGCCATCCACAAACAACAAACAACGAACATGGACGAACATGAACTGTTCCCGGACATGTTAATTGTTCGTTGTTCGTGGGGGCCAGAACCCCCCCACCCCAACCCCCCACTTGGACCCCCTCCCCTCAAATCCACTTACCTGGCCCTTTAAAGATCCCTTTAAACTATCAGCTGGCAGGCGGCAGGGGGGATTCCCTCCTGCCACTTGCTAGCTGATAGTTTAAAAGGCCATTTCCTGCCACATGCAAGGGGCAGGGCCTTTAAACACCCCACAAACTGACCTTCCCAATGTCCAATACCCACCACATTTGCAGGGGACATAGTCCTCACTGTCCTCTGAAGACCCCCCAAGTTTCAGAGAGATTGCACCCTGGGAAAGGCATGATCCATGGGTCTTCCTATTGGCTGTCATTTTCTCTTCACAGTGGCAAAAATGGGACTCTCTGTTGGAAGTACTTTGAAGGGTTAAAGCCAGAAGGAAAGCCAGAAGGAGTTCAGACAGAGTTCAGTCCCTCCCTGTCTCCGGTTGCCAAAGGGATTGATTGCAGCAGGTGCTAGACTGTCTGGCTTGCTGAACGGCTGCCAAAGGCAACGAACAAGGCTTTTAATGACTACCTGCTCATTTAGGATGGGGCCTCACGAATAGCTTGTTCAAGAACAGCAGATTAGGCTGTTCGCAGGTTTTTTCTGTTCGTAATGCTGTTCATGCCCATATCTAGTGGCAATGCCTGCCTGTCCTTCACCCAGCTGAGATCAGAAGTGGAGCAGATGGCAATGCCTGCTCTCTTTACCTGGCTGGGATCAGCCGCGGAGCAAGTGGAAATGCCCGCCCCTCCTTCACTCAGCTGGGATCAGAGGCAGAACAGGTGGCAATGCCCACCCCCCATCACCAGGCCAGGATCAAGCGAGGAGCTGATAACAATGCCTGCCTCCTTCACTTGGCCGAGACGAGGAGTGGCGCATGAGGCAATGCCCATTCCCCTTCACCCAGCATGGATCAGGTGCAGAGCAGGAGGTAATACCTGCCCCCAACTTCACCCGGCTGGGATCAGGAGTGGAGCAGGTGGCAATGCCTGCCCCCCCTTCACTCGACTGGGATCAGGCGAGGAGAAGGTGACAATGTCCACCCCTTCACCCGTCGAGAATCAGGAGCAGAGCATGAGGCAATGCCCACCACCCACTTCACCCAGCCGAAATCAGGCACAGTGTAGGAGGCAATGCCCGTCCCTTCTTCCTCCAGCCAGGATCAGGAGCGGAAAAAGGGAGGGGTGGCAAACCCCGTTATAACCTGGTATGCTAGGAAGGACAAGCCCATGGGGAATACAATGAAACAATGCTTCACAAAGTGTTAAATTTTTAAAGTTCCAGTGCTATATAATTCATACATTCATACATATTTGTGCAACTCTTTCAGGAACAAGAATAAATACATCATACAAGAAGTGCATTCATGAATATTGCAACATATCCGGGTGTAATAAAATCAGTACAAATTACACATTACATCAACCGGATTGGGCAGCCATCTATTCCAGGGCGCGCCAATCCAGCCACCCAATCCGGTTGATGTAATGTGAGAATCTCCAAGCATATGTAACCAGAGGCAGTGCTCCCATAGAAGAGGACACGAAATCTGTGGTTTCTAAGCTGGCCCCAGATCAGGCCTGAGGAGGATTTTTTACATCTATCCCACCTCTGCGTTTGCTCTGTGCATGGAAAGGTCACAAGAAAGAAAGAAAGAAAGAGACCAATGCAAGGATTTGAATTTGTACTGATTTTATTACACCCGGATATGTTGCAATATTCATGAATGCATTTCTTGTATGATGTATTTATTCTTGTTCCTGAAAGAGTTGCACAAATATGTATGAATGTATGAATTATATAGCATTGGCACTTTAAAAATTTAACAGTTTGTGAAGCATTGTTTCATTGTATTCCCCGTGGGCTTGTCCTTCCTAGCATACCGGGATCAGGTGCGGAGCAGGAGGCAATGCCTGCCCCCCATTCACCCGGCTGGGATCAGGCGCACAGCAGGTGGCAAAGCCCCTTTACTCGGCCAGGATCAGGTGCAGAGGAGGTGGCCATTCCTTCCTCCCTGCCTTCATCTGGCTGGGATCAGTGACGGAGGAGGAGGGAATGCCCGCCTGCCTGCCTTCCCCTTTCTAGAGCTCGTTGTATTTCCCCCCCACAACTGGCTTTGTTGCTAGTACTTGAATAAAGTGAAAGTCACAATTCTTATTGTTGTGTTAACAGTTCTGTTTAATGGTTGTGGATTTTCCGGGCTGGATCGCCGTGGTCTTGGCATTGTAGTTCCTGACATTTTGCCAGCAGCTGTGACTGGCATCTTCAGAGGTGTAGCACCGAAAGACAGAGATCTCTCAGTGTCTGTTTAACTATGCCTTTAAATTATCATTCTGACATTAAGGCTGTGATCCCATCACACTTATGTGGAAGAAAGCACTACAGAACTCTGTGAGTCTTATCTTTAAATGCACATAGGACTGAGAGCCAAACTACAAAAGACAAATTACACAAGGAGGAGCACGTGAAGGGAGTCTCAATGTTAACCAGGAAGCTGAGTTTTAAAAGAAATCGGAAGGCTTTGTCAATTTCCCCTCTCTACAGAGCCAGGGAGATGGCTGCTCAGAGGGTTTGTTAATTTCCTCTTTGCCTCCTAGAAGGGGAGGTGAAACTGACAGATCCTTCAGGAGGCAAAGAGGAAATTAAGAAACCCTCTGAGCAGCATCTGCCTGACTCTGTAGAGAGGGGAAATTGACAAAGTCTTCCGATCTCTTTTAAAACTCAGTTTCCTGGCTAACATTGTGACTCTCTTCACGTGCTCGTCTTTGTGTAATTCATCTCTTGTAGCTTAGCTCTAAATGTCAAACACTCCATAGGATGTAAACTAGGTAAGTGACTACTCGTTTCCTGGATTCCTAGTGTGGACACTTTCTTTTAAAAATGATGCAGTACTGAAAAGCACTTTGGTAATGATGGGGGACAATGAGAGCAAGTACCTAGGCCTCATAGGCACATGAAGCCACATCAGTGATAACAAGCAGTAGTGTGGCTTGTGCAGAGCAATTCTATGAACAAAAGGATTTCTATTCACAGTTAGAGATGGGCACGAATAGCAATAAGAACAAAAAAAAGCTATGAACAGCCCAGTCTGCTGTTCACGAATAAGCTATTCATGAGGCCCCATTCTAAACAAACAGGTGGTTGTTGCAAGCTTCATTCATTGCTGTTCGTCAATCCAGACAATCTGGCACTTGCAATCAATTCCCTTGGCAACTTAGGCAGGGATTTCTTAACTCTGTCTGAACTCCTGCTGTTGCCCTGGAAACCCCAATCTAAGCCCAATTTAGCTTGATAGCTTCCTTTCAAGTGTGGAGCTCCAAATTTGTTACAACAAAGGAACAAAGAGCAGGGGGGAGGGGGGCTCCCAGCTGTGACTTTGCAGACAGTGGAGCTGTTGGCATTTTGATAGAGTGCATTGGAGTTTGAATTTTCTTTGTGTGTGGTGGGATAGGGATCTACCCCTTCAAGTTCCAGGGCTGCTGCCAGGCTCTGGGGCCAAGCTATTATTTATTATTGGTACCTTTCCTGCTGCCTGCTCAGGTCAGGTTTCTGGGAGTGGAGCGGTAGGGATCTTGACTTGGATGATGGCTGGAGGAGAGCCTGCAGGCCCCCACGAACAGCCAACCATGAACATGTTCGTGAACAGGACCATGTTTGTGGTTGTTCGTGAGTTCCTGTTCGTGGATGGCAACGAAAAACAAACATCATGTCCATTTTGTTTCTGTTCATGCCCATCTCTATTCACAGTATACGACTTTTTTACCTTTCCCCTCCTCTGAAGTTCAAAATACCCCAGAAAATATGGCTTCCAGGAATAGCCTGGGTGGGGGCATTTTAGGGCTACAGTGGGAAGAGTAAAGGGAGAATGTTCTGCTCTGCAGGCAGCCATTTGCAGAAATGCCCCATTGGATCCAACTATGTTTTGATATCTGAAATTATCAGATCCATTTTCTTCCAAGGTAATATTATGAGTCAGTGAAAATATAACCCCAGAAATGTACTGTTCGGTCTTCAGATTTGAAGGCTTTCCCCTCCTCCTCACCCTGACAGCCCTTGCAGCCAAACACTTGCCTGATAGTATGGTGGAGGGTAGGGTGCTGGAGCCGTCATCACAGCCAGTAGCAGCAAGGAACCACCATTAGCTCCATTCAATGTCCTGCTAGGCAGTGTTGCCAATTTTTATTTCAGACTAATAGCCACCGATAGATCCATTCTCTATTAATCTAATTCCTCTTTAAAGGCAAATAAACAAATTAATGTTTTATGACAGTGAATACTATAAACTATGTAGTGTGTCAAGAAGCACTTTCTGCACCGTGTATTGCCAATAAATTTTATCTCTCTTCAATTTATTGCCAATTAATGAAAGCTGCCATTTAATGAAAGCTGGAGCCAAGCTGACATTAAGAAACTTATAGCTTGGCTGGATCCAAAAGACTGCTTAGGTTCCGTCATGCAGCTTTAACTGTATCTGTGAAATTGTTGACTTCCTGCCTCTATCATGCTGTATTTCAAACTGCTTTCTCAACTCTCTTAATTTTAAAAGCAGGTTACTACCAATGAAATCCTAAGCAGAGTTACTTCAGTCTAAACCCTTTGAAGTCAATGGGTTTAGACTAGAGAAACTTTGCTTAGGATTTTACTATAAGAGGTATAGCTCAGTGGCTAAGGAAATGACGAGTGATCCAAGAAGTCCTGTGTTCAAACTATTCTCAAGCTCACCCCCTATCTGCAAGAGTAATAATACTAGCTTATTTTAAAGGGTAGTTGGAACGCTTACAATAAGATAAAGTGTTTGTTTTGAACTGAATATACTATATAAATGTTTATTATCATAATCATCATCTGTTGTATGGGGAAAATGAGTCTAAAGTTCTCTTGAGTGTTAATTCTTTGGATCCTGGCCCTTTAGCAATCAAAAATAATGCCAGTCTAAAAATACTTGGGAGAACTTATCAAAGCCAATCAGGACTTTTAAAAACTGAGTTTGAATTTCTGAGTGACTTTATATTTTGAAGCAGTTCGTTCTTTGTTTCTTATATTTTCTGCCCCAAAGGTCTCTATTTGTGCGTCATTTTTTCATACTCTTTAAAGCCTTTCCAAAGGAAAAAGAAATGTGTGTGTGTGTGTGTGTGTGTGTGTGTGAATGTTCTTAATAGCCATTTTAAAATAACTGGTGTGCCAACCTTCATAATCACTATGACTATTTTTATTAATATTTTGAATGTTGAATTAAAGAGAATAAGATATATTAATCTTAACAGAACAGTTTGCTTTTAAAATAACATTTGCTTCAGATTGCATTCAAATGGAATGGTTATTTTCTCTCTATGATTTTAACACAGCTCCATGCACAAAATCTGTTTTATGTATTAATGTCAAAATCAAGCTCCTTGCATGGGTGATTGTTGGAAACTGCCTAAGAGACCCAAATCATTTCAATTTGCACTTCTGTATGTTCAATGTAACATATACAGATGTGGCATGCTGATGGAAGAGACCACCCCATAAGTAAGCTTGCATGCCAGGAAACAATGTTTGATCTCCCCTCCCCCAAGGCCTCATAAATTTAAACTCTCCCTTTCCTTAATGTCTGTCTCTGGTTGGAAGGTTGGATGTGTTGCCAAAACAGAATCAAGAATCAGATGAGCAAAGTTACTATGATAGTAACCAAATTGCCACAAGTTGGTACTGGTTGGGTAACCTGTCCCTGAAAGGGTTCAGCCTCCCTTGTTTCCAGCATCTTGCTGTTTCAGGACAGTCTTCTCCAGTATAGACCCAGCAGTAATAAATTCACATCTTTCCACTTCATTACCTTACTATAGGAATTATAGTGATCTTTCTCCCCAGTTACGGCTACTTTACAGGGAGCAACTTGTAACTCTCTCACGGTCCTTTTTACTCCCATCAGTGCAGCTGTGTCTAAAAACAAGAAGCATAATGCAATTCTCAAGCTCTGCTTTCTTCATTGCTTCCAGCCATTTCTCCCAATGGAAAATGGGGCATCAATCCAATATCTTAAGAAGTGATCCTCTGTCAGGACTCAATATGTGCCCATGTATATTAACCCCTGACATTGGTCTTAATCTTTATCTTGAATATCACATGAATAGGTTAATTCACATTTAAAATCATGTTTTGCCAAGCACTGGGCTATTAAGTCAGTACTTGGATGAGGGACCACCAAGGAAGACTGTGCAGAGTCTTTCTTATTACTAGCTAACCAAAATTTAGGCACTATATATATTGAACATAGATCTTGGAAGCATCTCCCTATTCAAAGTCCAGATGGCCTTGGTTTATTTTTTATATACACTATTCCTCATTCATTATGAGAATTAATGGTAAAAAAATACATATTATTATAAAATTGTAAAAATGTGTTATAAATAATATAGCAAATGTCTTCTTAAAGGAGAAGAGAATTCAGAGCTCCATTGTGAGCAAAGGGGAGAAATCACTTTGCTTTACAGAGCATGAAACTAAGTATCAGGAGACCAGGTTGTCTTTTCATTGTCCTTTTAGTTTATACAACATTATGACATTTAAAGTTTGCTGTAGAACATCATTGCCCACTTACTGGAATGTTACTGTCATACAGACATATGAAATGGTGGTTTGCTCTGAGATGGGGACAATTTAAACACAGTTAAGCAGGGTTTAGGATATGGCATGGGATAATACACCTTATCTCAAAAGTCAAGCTTGGTCAGTACTTGGATGAGGGACCACCAAGGAAGACCATGCAGAGTCAATGGCAAACCACCTCTGCTTCTCAATTGCCTTGAAAGCCCTTTGTTGGAGTTGCCATAAGTCGGTTGCAACTTTACGGCACATACATTTCTCTCCTATTGGAAGTGCCTTACTGGATTATGTCACTACAATTTTGATATAGGAATACCTTCCAAATCAAGTTGTGTGTCATGGACGCAATGCCCAGGGTTCCAGCTATGCCACCCTATGCCACTGATCGAGGTATTGATAAAACTTAGTTTAAATGTTTTTGTTACAATCCACCACATTCAATTAAGCTAAAAGAAGGAAGCATGTCTATGCTGCATTATGTCCCACAAATGTTCAGTACACTGGACATGACCATGAGTTGTCCCTTAAAGGATGTTTTGGGTTAATTTTCCTCTACTTCAGTATGTCAAAACATAATAAAATGATAAGCTGTATGTTACTTAACTGTATACTGCACACCCTTTCTAGATCATTGTCATGAAGATATGCATGTAATGCCTCTTCTGTGTGCGATTAATTATAACAACGTTCCAGTGCAAACTTCCTTTGTTTTGGGGTTCTAAATAATAGTCAAATGCAGTATAGGAGCTCACGGTATATGAAATAATTGTGCCCAGAAATTTATTTATAAAGCACATTCATACAGCAAATACAAACTTTTGTTTTTGCAAACACAAATTTTTATTTTGTACTCTACAAAAATCTTGCATATTCCTCTTTTTACAAAAAAAGAAAAATTACAAAAATACAGACAATTTAATATGATTTTATACAATTGTCTTTAGTTGTTATTTTCATTAAAATATTGCTACCACAGAACTACAATATTTTAGTTGACTATAAAAAATTAAGTCAATGCTTTTTTTAAGCAGCAAAATGTAAATAACACAGGTCAAAACACAGTTTATAGTCATAGTGGATATATCTAAAATTATTCAGAAATAATATTTTACATAGTTAATTTTTAATGTTTTATACATTATTTATATAATATTTATATATATTTATAAAAATCATAGCTTGCTAGAATTGAAATGATAGGACGGATTCTGTATGACAAGGGTGTGCAAAGGCCAGTCTGCTTGATTAGCATTCACTGTTCAGTTCTTAAACATTTTTTAAAACAACTGTCTTTTGGAATTCAGTCTGAAATCCTAGAATGAGAGTTACTGGGCAAAGTTCTGCTCCTGTTGGCCTTCTTCAGGCACCCTTGGTGATAATGAGAACAGCATCTGGCCTAGAGTCTAATGAATCCTTTTTCTTCAGGGCATCGAAAATAAGGAGAGGGATTTCACTGAACGTCAATAAAGGACGGTTCCGCCCAGCAGTCCGTCCCAGATCTGCAGGATCCATGTACTCTGGGTCTCAAGCCCCAAACCCATAGCGCTAACACATTTCAACGAGATTGACCAACTAATAAAAGAACATTCTGTGAATTTAAAATGAAGTGACCCTCAACTGTTTAGAAATTACTTTAGGAATTGGTATAGGTCAGTGGGAGCAAGAAGGAAACTTTACCAGGCCGTAAAGCAAGCTCTACGCAGACAGGACATTTCATACAGTACTGGTAATGATACTTATGTAAAGATATAGGTCCAATTATGTTCAAGCGTTCCTTATTTGACAAGTCTAATCTGCTATCTTATCTTTAACAGAAGATAAAAAAATGTGAATATGGAGAACGTCATGCAGATACTGGAGGGAAATGGGAAAGATGATAGCTGAAAACAAATAACTGTATTGTGTACCAAATGGAGTATGAATTCCGTTATTCTTAATTAGGTATTTTTAAGGGTTTGTGTAGTGGGACTAGAAACCCTTGCAACATTTTACTGGGCAAGCTTCTTCTAAACCAAAAGTAAGTCACAGTATGGAATGGAGTCAAATAAAGCCAACATATAAAATAAAAAAAATTAGTCTTAGAAAAAGTGATCACAAATCCTGAATCAGTGCTTATTTCTTGTAGACAGTGCTATTGTCTAGGATGGTAAGGGTTTTTTATTTTCTTCTTCCCTCCCCCTCTCTCAACAGGAATTGGAAATCATCATAGTGAAAAAAAGCAGAGATGGCCAGTATCCTAGGAATCATTTAGTGTTCATTAAGCTATGAACAATTCAGCATTCACTACAACATGAACACTCAGCCAATTGCACATTTAGAATTCCTGCATCATGTATTGAATTGTTTTGTAATTTTGCCTTAGACTTAGTTAAACAACACTCATTTTATGCAAATGTTGTAAGAATATAAAGGCCACCAAGTAAGACCTTATGTATCAGGTAAGAGTCTCTCCCTACATTCTACTGTCTGATGAGATTGAGAGCAGCAGGTAGTTGCTGTCAGCAGTCATTTTGCAAAAACAAAACAATTTTTTTAAAAATCTGTCAATTGTTTACACCATGTTGTGATGATTGTTCCGGTCAATGATGTCCACAGGTGAAAGGATCTCCTTACGAATTGGAGGAGGAGGCAGAGATGCCTTTGTTTTCTGTTTGAAGAGATCTGAGACATAAAATACCTGTGAATACAATGAAAAATAGATGATTGCATTCAGTAGAACAATGCAAAGTTTTGTTCCTACTCCCTTTTGCTTTCCACATTTTTCCATTCATTTTGATTATTTGTTCATTTAGCATATTTTTATCCCACCTGTCCTCCAAGGAGCAATCCCTTCCTCCATTTTATCCGCACAATGACCCTATGAGGTCAGTCAGGCTGAGTGAGTGACTGGCCCATGGTCATCCAGAAAACTTCGTGGCAGAGTTGAGATTTGGACATGGGTTTCCCAGATCCTACCCTGGCATCCTACCCACGACTGTCCGCCAGTCTGTCTGTCTATCATTCCAATGTTAAGGTATGTTATTTTGAGAAAGAACTAATTCCACTATACAAGAATAGATGCTAAGCCTGCATCCAGTTACAACTTCAATTTAGATACATCTTCTGCTTCACCTCAGCAAAGTGGAAGAACTCAAAGCTGATGGATGACTCTCCCTGACATATCTAGACAGGTCAATTATTTTTTGTGCAGACATTATCATGATTGGTCAAGAACCAGTGAATTTCATTTTGGTAGAGAAATGACACATTATCAGAAACAGAAAAATCTTGACATAATCTACATAATTAAAGCGGGGGGCTGTGGCTTGGTGGAAGATCCTCTGCTTTGCATGC
Source organism: Eublepharis macularius (assembly GCF_028583425.1). Classification (NCBI taxonomy): domain Eukaryota; kingdom Metazoa; phylum Chordata; class Lepidosauria; order Squamata; family Eublepharidae; genus Eublepharis; species Eublepharis macularius. The sequence goes on along the minus strand of NC_072794.1, from coordinate 82,640,416 downwards.
AGAAGATCCTAGGTTCAATCCCTGGCAACTGAAAGGACCAGGCAGCAGGTGATGCGAAAGACCTCCGCCTGAGACCCTAGAGACCTGCTGCCAGTTTGAGTAGACAATATAGACCTTGATGGACAAATGGTCCATCAAGGAAGGCAACTTCACCTGTGTTCAAATATGTAATCACAGTGATGTCTGTCTCAGTAGTTTGTTCCTGATGTGTTTCCTGCCTCAAAACCCTTCTTAAATTCTAGCCATTCTCTTGAAACCATCTGCAATTTTATGCAACTGTTTGAGATTGCCTCAAATAGAACATGGCATATTTGAGAGGTAAATTCATCACAAAGGCACAGCAGAAGGCTACCCTCAAAGCAATCACCTCACCATCTACTGATTTTCAATTTAGGCTTAAATTTAGGCATAAAACGGTACTCATACTCATTCTTCCCCTCTCCCCAAAGGTTTCTGATGTGGGCATTTTACAAAAAGACAAATGCTGCAGATATGGAGTTTTTTCAAGTAATCTAGTCAATATATGTTGGTATCGTTCTGCGCTGGTTTTTTGCTTTTTGTTTGGTTGTTTGCAATTATGTCATTGGTAGAACAATTTCTGTCTTGTCTGAAACTATAAAACTGCCTCACAGTCTTTTCAGCTAGAATTCAGCCATCTTCTTCTGTGATACAAATAGGGTTGCCAGGTCCTCCTGGCGAGAGGTGGGGGACCTGGCACCTACTTGTGCTGTTGTTTTTTGCACATGCACGAAGTGTGCGCACACTCCCAGGCCCACATGATGACATCACTTCTGGGAACTCCCAGGGTGGCCGTGGCCTGTACTCACTCTTTCTTTCTTTCTTTCTTTCTTTCTTTCTTTCTTTCTTTCTTTCTTTCTTTCTTTCTTTCTTTCTTTCTTTCTTTCTTTCTTTCTTTCTTTCTTTCTTTCTTTCTTTCTTTCTTTCTTTCCATTATTTTATTCACCCATTGATTATAGCTCTCTTTACCATTTAAAGTCAAAAGTATTTATTGGGGGGAGGAATTTACTGGATAAAGAAATTTGAGGGAGGAGGGGATATTGAAGCGATATCAAATTTACTGTCTTACAAAAATGATTATACTATTGAGATTTTTTATTGTCTCCTGTCACTTATCAATAAAGTTTTAATAGCAAGAAAGTTCACACGGGAAGGTACAATTTCCCTTGGGGTGTAAAATGCACCTAAAATTAAACTTCCCATAAAAGTCAGTTCTGTAGAATTATTACTCAGGTTGGCTTGGTATTTTCCTCATGTTCCCATCCCTCCCCCACTGGCTTTTCCTTTCTACTAGTAAAGCTTAATCAGAATGACTTTCTAGCAGACTTTTAAGGGTTTAGGAAGAGATATTCCTAGCTTCTTTCCCTGAAATACTCAATGACGTATCCACTCTTACGGATGTGAACATGCCCACATCTGACAATTCAGAGAAGCAGTCACACAATGAGAAAACACTAAGAGGAAACTTGGACATCCTCCTTCAGCTGCCACAGCCTAGACATTATCAAGCTAGCATGACTGATGATGAACTTTCTCCCTTGCAGATTTTAACCTAGAAAGGAAAAGAATCAGACAGAGCCCAGGCTCTGCAGACACAGAATAGGACACTTTTCTTACCCAGTGCTGCAAGTTTGCTAAACAAAACAAAGCAAAACCCAACCTACTACACACACACACACACACAATATACATTCAGACAGAGTTTTATGTATGCAAGGCATTTGTGCATTTTCATATATAACAAGTAATTAGCTAGATTGTTACTGAATGCATTATACTATTGTAACAGAGGCACCATTATCAGTTTGTGAAGATTTGCAAAGTACAGGCCACTTTCTGAGAAAGGAATTGGATAAGCCGTTTGGTTCATAGCGTGTGGGAGTCTGTAGACAATCTAAACCTAAAGAATTCCTCCTCTCTATTCTGCATTGAAACAACCACATGACTGACTCCTACTCCAGTGGTAATGGTATCCAGGACAAATATTCTTCTTGTTCAGATGTTATAGATAATATGCTTGTTTTTTATGATTTTTTTAAAGTACAAGATTTAGTAAGAGTAGGATTAGGATAATTGGGCTACTAGTTGCAGGACTCCATCAATAGGTTAACAGGCTTTTCAGTGTAAGAAACCACAAAGTGCCCGCTTGATTATTTAAAAAGACTGCTTGTTTTACTAGATGCAGATGTTTGCATTCAGGCTTCCAATTGTCTTGCTATCTTCTCAGTTCAATTAGTTTGACATCTAAATATTGGCATTGGTGCCTACAGTCAGTTCATTGTGGAAACAGAACTGTAGTCAGAGAAATAGATACTTGGCAAAGAAAAAGCAAACAGGATCAATCTCTTTCCTAAGGTTATTTCTTTAGGATTATTATTTATTTAGAAGTTATGTTTCTCATGCCCAGACTCTACATTTCCTTTCTTCATGGCTGGCACATGGCTCCATTGATATCAATTAGCCCACCCTGCAGATGGATAGCCACTCAAGATTTTTCCCCCCAGGAAAAGAAAGTAATATTTCCTGTTACGCATATTAGGGTTCACTAAGAAAAAAACACTGCAAACTACTGGCACAATCTATCAGCAGTTAGTTGTGACTAAGTTCTACTGAAATCAATGGGACTTAATTTAGTCATGACCTTATGTCATGTTTTCAGAGGAGATTAATTCTGACTTAAGTCTGGTTGAATTGTGCTAAATATTTATGCCTCCCATTTGCACCTGCTGTTGATGGAGAAGTCTTGTAATGGGCCTGCATGCAGGCCTGTGAAGATGCGTAGCTTTCACTGCTACAGTTTGGAACTTGTTGGAATTTGAATTGAGAAGGATACATTGAAGATGTTGCCCCGGCTTCACAGAAGCCACTTATCAGTCAGCAGCTCCTGTGTCTTCTGAAGAATGTTTAAGTGAGCCAGCACACAGAGAAGCAACTCTTACAGAGCTGGGGAAAGGTCTAAAACACACCTGATTCCCACTGAAGTCAGTGGGATGGAAGTGCTTAACTCTGCCTCCTCGAGTTCAGTGGGATGTAGGTGTGCTCAACTTCTTCTGGACTGGTTGTAGAATATGTAAAATAAATACCTTAACATAACAGAACCTTCCGTTGGAAGGTTACTCATTTGGACTTCAATTGTGGGTTGGAAGGCCATTCTGATGCCATGTCTCTTACTTGCCCACTTCCAAGACTGGTTTCAAACACAGCAAAATCCACACCCCATACCAAGATCTCCATGACAAATCAATTTGTGGCAGGAGTGAAGTGGCGATTGCATGGTACAAGTGGCAGTTGTGAATTAGATTAAATCTGGCCTTTATTTTCTAAATGAATCAGTTCTGGATGGAGAGTCATCTTGGCTTTCTTACCCTTGCTCTGTAGTTCATGGTGTGTGGGGCTTTAAATCAGATACCTGGTAGTAGCATTAATTCCCCTTTTAAACTGTATTTCACTTTACCAAGGCCTGAGGTTATAAAAACACTTACAGAAATCATGAAACATGATCTTCTAAGGTTAGAACAGTGTGTTAAACCGTACTAATGCTTCAGCTGCTTAACACAAAAAAAGAGAGAGGGCAACTGCACAGACTGTTTTTGCTTGGATTTATTCCATTTCCTGTAGAAGGTGCTCTCCACCCATAAAGAAAACTCAACAGCAGAGGACTGGGAATGTGCTGTATAAAGTTGTAAGCTGGCAGCTTAGCATTTCAGCTGATGAGTTTCTTGTTCTTTGTTATATTAGAATGTTATAGACCCAGAAATCATTAGCAACCATCTGACATACAGGTGAAAAGGAGTGGAGGAAAACACACAGCCCAATAAGCAGCCATTTCAGAACCACATAGTTGGGGATGGGTGTTCATATTAAAACTTCACCTATTTTGATTTCAGAAATTCTTTGTGTTTCGATTCCAAACAAAACAAGACTGTTTCATCAGCTGGGAGGGTCTAAAATAAATGTTTTGCATTTGTTATTTCAGGCTGGGGAATGCAAGTGAAGCAGTGGGTATAGCTTTAGTAACCCCTTGGAGATAAAACATCAAGTGACTTTTGAAGGGAATTGCTGCTTAACGATGGGCAAACTCATCAAGTCTGAGACAAAAGAGTCTTTTTTTACTGCCCCCCCATCACACTATGGAATCTTCAGTTACAAGTATGTTAAAACTTGGCTTTCAGTCATTGTTGTACAGAAATATAGTGGCAAATGACAAAACCGGTCACAGAACAGCCTCCAATAGCATGGGAGCCAAAGGCCAGACCTTTTTTGTTATTATGTTGGCTTAAAAAAAGGTCTAGTGATATGGATATGACTCAGCAGGCAACCTTAAAATAGTTTTCAGGACGAACAAGTCCTAATCACAGTCGATAAGCTCTGAAATGAAAGGAGAGGATGAAACAGTGGTAGGAATCTAATGCAGTTCCCAAGACTAAATAAGTCATCTGAATAGGGGGAAGCGATTTCTAATTCTCCCTTCTTTCAGCCAATTTCCCCCACCTTCTCTTATAGACCCCAGGAAAAAAATTCAGAAAGGGCTCACTGGAACTACAGTGGGAAGGGGAAGAAGGAAAATCCCACCTACGAAGTTAATAGATGGATAGATAGATGCCTATGTTCATAGCTATTACTCTGATATGCTTAGGGAAGGTCAGATAATATTTCTTTCAACACACTGGACCCTCCGCAGCCACCAGACTTCTCACTTCTGTTATAATTCTGAGCTGCTACTTGCACTGAGGCATCAAATTCAAGAAAATATTCACAAATCCAGCTTGTTGCTGGGCTTGTGAAAATGCTTTGTTCTTCCCTCCCTTCTTATATTAATAACTGTGGTTAGCTGTGACACAGAATGCAGGTATGCATGTTAAGTAGAGTTGTTCTGTGCCCTCTAACTGAACCAAATTTATCACAAATTTATCCTAGACCAAATTTATCACAGAATCATGATAATCGGGACGCGAGAGACTAAGGATGCACTCTCATGAACACTTTCCTGGAAGTATACCCCATTGAACAAAATCTCAGTAGATCTGCTTAGGCTTACTCTAACTCAGGGCTTTTTTTCTGGGAAAAGAGGCGGTGGAACTCAGTGATGGAACTCAGGACCGCACAGTGATGTCACTTTGGGTCAGCTGGAACAAGGAAGGAGTTTTTTAAAGTTTAAATTGCCCTCGGCGAAAATGGTTGCATGGCTGGTGGCCCCGCCCCCTGATCTTGCGCAGAGGGCAATTTAAACTCCCCTCCGTCTGGAGATCAGGGGGCAGGGCCACCGGCCATGTGACCATTTTCAAGAGGTGCCGAAACTCCGTTCCACCACATTCCTGCTGAAAAAAAGCCCTGCTCTAACTCTAGTTAAACCATGTGCCTGCTTTGTACATCACAGGTAACTGGAGTTAATGTTTAACCATTATACTTGGTGTTGGAGGGGGAATGGAAAGGAAGGAGACAGGCACAAGTGAGAGCCTGACAACAAGCTGTTTTTAATGGTGATTACATGAGACATCTGATCCCAGTCCTGTATTTCCTTTTATGAAGTTCCTAGCCCTCATGGTTGCAGTAACAGGTTTGAAAATACAGGCAAGGAGTATGACTGAAAGGCTCGGGCTCACCTGCATCTGCATAGCTGTGAAAATATATGAAGCATATCACATACTTTTTCACAAAAAGCATACACAAGAGAACCTGAGGGATTCCAGTGCTTATAGATCTTCTCTCCCAGGGTTTTAGTAGGGTATTATTTTAATGGACCTTTAAGAAAAAATCTGGAACTGAAAACATGGGCCAGATCTTAAGCACAAAACACCAGGGCTTATGGGCTGTGTATTCTTTATTTTGTCACAAATTGTGCAGACTGGCTGTGAAGGGGAGGAGCCATGCAAACAGCCTTTAAAAGAACTGCTGCAGCCCCAGTTACACTGAAAACAATCAGTATGACTTAACAATCAGCACCTTCTACAGGGAAGTAAATAATGCTGCTAACTGAAAAGACCAAACCCAGACCAGACACAAAATGGAAATAAAAGTATAAATATATAAAATTACAGACAAGGAGTACTAGGACATTTCTGGATCAAATGATATTGTTCTGTAAGTGACACAGAGTATAACTGAATGTTTAAATCATTCTTTGGGAACAGGAAATTGTGGAAAAGACTTGGAAATCAGTAGCCACCCCTCTCTTAGCTTCCTCTTCTAGTACCATGCATGTACAAGGGCAGGGCAGACAGTGACCAATGCCCTCTTCATATCCTGGCCAAGGGCTAAAGCACACAAAAAAACCCAGCAGCCAGGGAGGGAGAGCCCAGGGCTAAAAAGGAAGGACTTTGGAGGTGGATGGAGTTTCTCAAGCAGCTGCTTCCTCAACAGCTTTACCTCGTTACAGGAAAGTCAGCCTATAGCAGCTGAACTCTCACCCTTCCTCTGGCCTACTAAAACCTGCCATCTGTTTAAGGGTGAGGGGGGGGGAATAGTGCCAGATTTTCATCTGGCCATTAGACAGGAAAAGGTCAAATGTCCATCTCTAATGTCAGGAATCCTATTGTCTGCCACAAGCTTTTTGATTCTATGCACTGAATCATCATTGTCATCTACACCTTGCATCGTATAATTTCATTTTCCATCTCTCCCCATCCTCCATATTTGACAAAGCATTTAGAATGACAAACAGGGAACATATGGAACAGATACAAGCACTAATAGCATCAAGACAAAGCCACATGTCGCATTATGAAGCACCTGAGCTGAAAAGAAACTGGTTCACTGTTTTCAACAGTTACCAAGGTCTTTCTCTCCTAAACTCCCCAAACCTCTTCATGGAGTGACGTATTGTTTCTTTAATCAGCAGCAGAGATAATAAAAAGATCACAAAAATAACCTTTGAGAAATACTTGTGATGTGTGTGTAAACAAGGATCATCAGGTCCCCTTACCTGCCCATTGGGAGCGGGGGGAGGACCTGGTATTTGTCTTGGGTGATTTTCTTGCACGTGCAGCGGGCTCAATGTTATCACTTCTGAAAGTGATGTCATCACAGCCAGTTAGGGTTGCCAGGCCCCCTTAATCTCCCAGCGGGGGATTGAGGCCTGGCTCTTACCTTTGAGCAGGGGGGGAGCGCGTGCTCCCACAAGTGTGATGATGTCACTTCCGGGAAGTAACATCATCTTGCAGCCCTGGGAGCACACCTACGCTCCACAGGGGCTTGGGTTGGGGGCTGCTGCGGAGCACAGGAACGCTCCTGCCCTCCACAGCAGCCCCAAATCGGGCCCGTTTTGATGTGCTGTGGAGTACCGCAGCACCTAAAACGGGCCCGTTTTGGGGCACTGCAGAATGCAGGAGTGCTCCCACGCTCTGCAGTGGCCCTGATCTGGGCCAAAACAGAAGGTGCGCACCCCTGCTGGCCAGGTAAGTGGCGGCAGGGTGTGGGGGCTGGGGGCGGGGCATCCCCCACCCCCTCCAGGGGTCTGGCATCCCTACGACCAGTGGGAACATGCCCACTGTGTGCTAGCCCAAGAGGTTTTTTGCCTCTTCAGCACATTCTCTGGGCCTTCCCTCCCCCACTGGCCAGGTGAGTGGCAGTGGGGGACAGAGGCTGGGAGTGGGGATCCTCTGCCTCAACTGGGGAACTGTTGACCACTGTTACAAGTATACTTCGTGTTGTCTTTCATGTATGTCTAACACTCACACCATGGTCCAGTTGTGTTTAATTGTCCACCGGGGAACTGGCACCCTAGAGTAAACAGGAAACATGGGGCCTTATACTTCTGCTCCAGATAAAGCAATCAGTAGTTGATCTAGACATTGTGATGAAAAATGTGGGTTTCTCAATCTCTTATTTCCCATTTCATGCACTTATACACTCTAGAGAGAACACTTGCTGGGCAGGAGGGCCACTTTCAATTAGCTAGACTGAGAGAGAGACTGTGTGTGGTTCATCGAAAAAACTGCTTCATGCCTGTGTTGGGATTTGAACACAGGTCTTCCAAGTCTTGGCCTGATGCTCTATTCCTCACTGGCTCTTTTATAATGCTCAGAACTACTAAAGGGTGAATAGTGATCAGGCCTTTTGTTTCAAGAGAACAAGGCCAAAACAATTTTTTTAAAGTCTACTCTGTTTACATGATTTTTCTGTTTGTCATTTTGAGTTAAAAGGCCTGAACAGTCTGGTCACTTCAGAAAAGTGAATTGCATAAGAAAAAGTGAGGCAGTGACAGACAAAGCAATTATGGCTTGGATTTTTTTTTCACAAACCATTTCACCAGTAAAGAAACAACAATCTGCACTTCCAATCAAAATAATGGAATCGCATTTCATATTCCCAAGTTTTCTGGTTTAATTCAAAAGGATCTGGGCATGCCCCCTTAAGTTCCCAGTATTTCTGCTTGGGGTTTCAATCTGTACTTGAGAAATCAGAGACTACATTGCTCAGAGAATGTTGACAGTGGCTTGGCTAGCAAGGGCACAAATGGAAAAGAAAAAAAAATATTCAGCTGTCTTTGAAAGTGTTTAGCCTTTCAGGAAAAACTGCTGTAATCATTTACACATTCACCTATGTGAACTACTGGTAATATGCCCAGTTTGGCAGGGCTTCAAGGAAAGCTCCTTTCCATGCACAGAACCTAATACTGAGAGGGAAATGCAGAAAACAGCTGTGACACATGAGCTATGGTTCAGTTGATATATCTGAAAGGTCACAGTGCACTTTGCAGGTATCTTTCAAGTTTCCCTCATTATATTGGAACATCTCATATTTATTTTCTGCACTTAAAACTTTTCCTCATTTCCTTCTTGCCTTTAAACTCCTGAAAAATCTTACCTAGCAGCAGATTGAAACCCAGCTACCCATCCCCCTCTTGAGTCAATATGAGCTCAATTAGTGATCTGAGCTATTTTCCAAAACAGGAAAATAATTTGTTCGGATTCTCAGCTTATTCTACAGTTTGGATCCCACTGGGCCTCCAATGACATTATTAGGTCTGTAAACGGGCCCTAAAATGACTTACTTTAAACATCTACAAGTCCCTGAGACCACAATTGCCTCCATCCAAATTTTCATGGCAATGGTTGCAACAAGAAACATGCTTGCACAGGAAGCATCACTGAAACAGCCTTCATTATTCCTGGCAAAACGGACTCTGAAATGGCAGCATTGTGGGACATGTAGTTCACCAGGACAGTGGAGCGTTTAAGAAGGGATATCAGGTACCCCAGAAGCAACATGTTCCAGGGCTCTTTGCATGTTGGATACTGCTTTGAACTTGATATCTCAACATATATTTATGGAAGCATTAGCACAATCCTATGTTAATCCCCATTAATTGATCTAGAATACTTTTATGTACCTCAGTAAGAAGTCCTGCTCTACTCTTTAAACAGTTTTGGACTGGGAAATAAAATACCTTATGGCTGTGCTTTTAGCACTTTAACCATACAACTGTATGCAGAGGTACTCCAGTTTCAACCCATTGAAATCAATAGATTTAGCCTGGGATAACTCTGCACTGAGTGGCACTGTTATTATCACAAATCCCAGGAACTAGATGAAGTAAATCTAATTGACAGTCTGTGGGCCAAGCTACACATGACGAATGACACTTGAACGGCAAGTGTATTTCTCCCTGTTCACTTGCCCTCCACTCAATCCACTTGCCGTTCAAGTGTCATTCGTCATGTGTAGCTTGGCCCTGAGAGTATTTTCGGTTTGCATAATCAGGCTGCAATCCTAAGAACATTTTCCTGGGAGTAAACCACATAGAATAAAATGGGATTTGCCAGTCTCCAGGTGGGCCTGGAAATCTCCTAAAATTACGAACGATCTCCAAACTACAGATATCAGCTCCCCTGGAGGAAATGACAACTTCAGCAGGTGGAATTTATGGCATCACCTTCCCTCTGAACTTTCCAAATTCTGCCTTCCCCGGGAAATACCTCCAAATCTCTATGAATTTCTGAGATCAGAGGAGGCAACCCTAGATTAATTTCTGAACAGAGCTCTTTAGGAGTACGCCTCTAGATAAGCAAATAGTGTCTTTACTCTGAGCGCCTCACTGCAGGTGGAACATTGTACACCTTCCTTAGACAGATATTCCTTGAATTCCTCAGAGGGATGAAGATGACATCTTTTAAATTGGCTTTTGGATCATGGGTTGGATACTGTGGAAAACAGCTGCACACTCAAAGTGGGGAGGCAATTTTCACGGATCTTCTGCTTGCTGCAGCAGCCCTTTAACCTGCCCCTCATGCTGCCTCCTTGGCATCTCCTGTTTCCCAGGAGAAGAATTTCCAGGGACATAGTGGTATGGGGCAGGTAAAGAAGTCATGCTTCTGTCCACGGAGGTTTGACTTTGCCTATTGCAACCTGCCACAATGCAACTAGAGTCCCAACATAATCTTATCAAGAGCTCAATAGATCTCTCACATAAATATGGTATACTGCATAAGGTATTTAGTGTAATAACATACTATATACCACTTACTATGCAGTAAGCCACCAGGGCCCCTTGTGCAAAGCCTGCCAATACATCTGATGGGTGATGTTTGTGGTCAGACACACGAGACAGTCCTGTGTAAAATGCCATCATTAGCAGTGTAAACTGCAGCAGAGGACGTAACAGGCGGGCTCCTCTCCAGGTGAACCTGGCTTGCAGATATAGCTGCAAAAGAAAAAAAAGGCAAAAGCATTATAATGTTATCCACCCATTAGTCTGCATAAAAGACAATATTGAAGCTACACAGAATCTATTATTAGTTCAAAACAGAGATGACTAGGATTTCCCTAATACTTCAGTTTACTGGGGCAATATAGTAATAACAACAACAACAACAACAACAACATTCGATTTATATACCACCCTTCAGGACAACTTAATGCCCACTGAGAGCGGTTTACAAAGTATGTTACTATTATCCCCACAACAAAACACCCTGTGAGGTGGGTGGGGCTGAGGGAGCTCCAGAGAACTGTGACTAGCCCAAGGTCACCCAGTTGGCTTCAAGTGGAGGAGTGGGGAATCAAACCCAGCTCTCCAGATTAGAGTCCCACGCTCTTAACCACTACACCAAACTGGCTATACATTGCTATACATTTCTTCGGCTGCTGGATTAGAATCACATCAGAGGGGGAAGAACTTTTCTCTAAAAGTAACTGTGATGTGGACCAACAGAATACCATGCTAATACTGCATGCTGGATCCTATGGAAGGAACAGCCTGCACTGCCCCATCATGGTGCCCATGCAAATTAAAAGAGGATAAATGTATGCTTGTTTCATGATGAATGTGATATAATAGCATTAGATCCACTGTTGAAGGGATAGGAGGAAGGAAAAACCTGGGTCTTGGAAAGGGCCAGAGTGCTCTTACACCATATTCCAAAAGCTTGCTAACTTGACCAAGATCATTCAGCAAAATCCCAGGGCAGAGTAGCATTTGAACCTTCATCTTCCAGATCATAGTCCAACACTCTAATACATTACTTATACCTAAAAGCTGCATCACTCTATAGATTTATTTTCTTATTGTATTATAGTTTTCAGTTGAGAAGTTACCTAAGAACATGCACAGATGAATTTGTTTTAACTTTGTGAACCACCTTGAGCAGGTACCTGGAGAAGTAGTACATTTTCTAAATGCACAAGAGCTCTTGTGGTTCATCATACCAAGGGTTTATGGAGCCTACTGTTTCCAACAGAGTATAGCCAGATACTTTCAAAAATCTCACAAGCCAGGTATTACTGTCATTTGCACCCAAACCTGATTTTCATAGCTATTTTGCCTCTGAACCTGGAAATTCTATTTAGCTATTATGGTTAGTAAGCATTAACAGATCTATCCTCAATGAATTTGACTAATCCCTTTTTAAAGCCATTAACAACAGTGGCTAGGGGTGCCATTTCCCCACCCAGGGCAGGGCATTCCCTGTGTCAGGGCTTGTCCCAGGCACTCCTACACTGGGCACCGGGATGCCTGATTCTGACTCTGGAGGGTCAGTAGGGATACTGCAGGACCTTGCTCTGTGGCAGGAGGGGCAGTCTACATCACCCTGATTCCCTCTCAGTCCACTCAACCTGACCCAGCCATCACTTTCACTTCCCTCTTTCTCCTCCTTCACCAACCTTCCTTTTCTTCCTTGCATACTCCTACTCCTTTGCTTCCAACAACTTCCACTGTACTCCATCACTCCTCCTTTACAACCCACCACAACCTTTCTCCTAAGCCAGCTTTTATAGGGTTTTCTCCACCTTCCCCCGCCCTTCCTCCCAGAATCCTTCCCTCTCCTGATGCTGCCAAGCTGTGTCTGCCCTCAAGTGTTTCTTCCCTTTCACTAGCTTCTCCTTGCATTCCTCTCTCCTCTTGCTGGGCAGGGCTGAATGTATCCCAGCTGGGGCTTCCCTCAGGTGTGCCTCCTTTCCCTCTTCCATTCTCCCTCATTCTTTCCTGCAGGATTGGGCTGGCAGGGCCCTTCCAGGTGATGCACCGCAGCCTCCTCTGTCTTTGCTCACAAGGTGCTGTGCTGGTCTCCTGGACTTCAGCTGGCTCCCTTAGGTAGCTCGGGTTGCTGGTTCCCCCCAGGGCTTGTGCAGGGGCTTCCAGTACCTCTATCCCCTCCTTGGCACCTTTGGCAGGTGTGGGTACCTCTTACCCTTTGGGGTGGGGTTGGCTGGTGTGCCCCTGGCTGGTCTCTTTCTCTGGCTCCCTTTTCCCTTCCCTTGCTGCTGTCTGGAGCTGCGCCCCCTCCCTGGGGCCTCCCGTTACTGCTGCTGGCATTCCATCGGCTTTCAAGTAAGGGGGCTGTGGCAAGTCTGGGGTGCTCAACCCTGGACACCCTGCTCCCACCCTTCCCCCCTCCACACCCACTTACTTGGCCGGCAGGGGTGTGTGTGTTCTCCCCAGGATGCCCCCCCCGGGTGGTGTAGCACATCCCCACGCACACAGCAACCTGATTCGGGCCAAAGCGCACCCTGCAGCAGGCCTATTTCAAGCCAGTCATGGCCCACAGTGGGCCAAACCAGCCCATGGGAGTGCTCCCAGTCGCCGTTTGACCCTACGTGATGACATCACTTCCTAGAAGTGACGTCATCGTGCAAGCCAGGAATGTGCGCGCTCTGCACATGGGTGCAAAACCAGTACCCGGGGGCACAGCAAGGTAGGTGCCAGGCTCCCTGTCTCCCACCAGGGGAGTCAGCGGACCTGGCGACCCTAGCAGTAGCCATCAACTCATCTTGTAGCAGCCATTTCCGTAGTTAATTACACATAAAGTAAAAAATATTTTCTTTTTTCTCCATTCTCTACTGCCATATAACTTTACTGAATGTTGTTCTCCAAGGTCTAATATTATGAAAGAGAATAATGTTTTCCATGTACTTTCTCCACACCAAAATTTCTTAAATTTCTATCATGCTCCTTGTTTGTTCATTTTTTTTCTAAACAAAAGGGGCTCCAACATTTCAGTCTTTCCTCACAGAGTACTCAATCATTTTGGTGACCCCTTCCTTCATTTATCCTTTACAGATCTACATTATTTTTGAAATGGGGTGATGAGAACAGTACACAGTATCCAATATGGCCCAAACATACAAAGACATTATAGTACTGTCATTTCATTTTCAACCTCTTTTCTGATTTGCCTTAAACCCAAATTCCTTGGCTATGAAATACTAGTGGTAAATGATATTTTGGCTTCAGTAAAGGGGGAAAAACTCAGCAACCAACCAAGGACTTGACCTAAAACAAAGTTGTTAAAATGATATCAAAGAAGTATTGCTGCCTCCTCCCTACTTTGCATCTCCCCACTTACCCTGATCTAGTTTCCTTTCAAATGCTGTGGACATTATCTGTTTCCCAAATTCCTGTGGAAATAAGCCTACCAACCTCTGTATGGTGTAGGGAGAGCCAGTTTGGTAAGAGTATGGGACTCTGATCTGGAGAACCAGGTTTGATTCCCCACTCTTCCACTTGAAGCCAGCTGGCCTTGGGTCAGTCACAGCTTCTAGGAGCTCTCTCAGCCCCACCCACATCATAGGGTGTTTGTTGTTGTGGGGATAATAATAACATACTTTTTAAACTGCTCTGAGTGGATGTTAAGTCGTCCTGAAGGGCGGTATATAAATTGAATGTTGTTGTTGTTGTTATTAAGTATGGTCCAGAGTTCTCCCAGAATTACAACTAATCTCCAGTCTACACAGAATTGCTCCCTAGAGGAAACAGTACCTTCAGAGAGTAGACCCTATGGCCTCACATTCCCACTGAGCTCCCTGCTGTTCTCAAACTTGGCCCTCCCCAAACACCACCTCCAAATGTCCACAAATTTCCCAGGCTGGATTTGGCATCCATGTGTGGGACCTCAGATGCCAAAAAAAAGAAAGGGGCAGCAGGAATGGCATAAAAATCTACCCTCAAATTAAAGCAGAATCTGATCAGCAGAGAAGTGCACTGAATCATCTGTCCAAGTGTTGGCCTCCTGTGTAAGATGGAGGAAGTGGAATAAAACAGGGCAGGGAGTGTGAGGGTTACACATTAAAAGGTCACAGAACTGTCAGCAATGTATAATCTATGCAGGGAAGGTAAGCATGGCGCCATAGCTATTATGCTGCACCTGCTATATCACACCTGTTCAAGGTGATATGCCTGCAGGTAGGGTTGTTTGCTTTCAATATAATCAGTGTAAGGTGCCTAGCTGTTGAAGCACTTTATAAATAATATATATTATTACTCGTATAATATAGTGTTCAAAAAGCCACCCACACATTTGGGGGATGAGTTACATGTTTGCTGTGCTCTTCTTAAGAATAAAAAATACACAGTGAGACTTCCAATTCCCTCAATTACCTGAATAAAAAGAAGGCAACTGGATTAGCAGTTAATTGCTAAAGGTATGTTGTTGAAGCTCAATCTCAAGCTATCCCTATGCAACTCATCAGTATTTTTCTATTAATGGTTTGGAAAACTTGATGGTAGGAGACAAACCCTTCCCACTGTGGTGAAAAATTCACTTGGTGACATTACCTGACATATTCCAGGGCTGCAGAACATCCTAACAGTGAATGGGAATTTGAGGGCTGAACTCTGGAGAGTCCTGATTCTATGCTAGTGATTTATGTTGCTCTTTATACAAAGGCCTTTTTTTTTTTACTACAAATACTCTTTCTAACATTACTTTTGCATCTGACAAAGTGGGCTCCAAACCTCCAAAGCTTTTGTTGTTTTTTCTAGTCTTCAAAAGGCCACAGGACTCTCCTTTGATATTTGATTAAAAGATTTGGAGAAGGTTGGTAGAATGGCAGCAGAACAGTTTGAAAGAAGATTTTTTAAAGGGGGAAACAGTAGAATGGCTTGACCCCATCATGTGAGCTGGCAGGAGCCCCAATGAGATAAATGAGGCTTTTAATATTTTGAAGATGATAAACTTAAAAAAAAAATCAAACATCTCGGAATTAAAGGCTCCAATATTTCTGTGAAATGTCTTTATATGGTTCCATTGTCAAATGCACTGATGAAATAGTGTTCAGTTTTTATTAAAGTAATGCAAAAAGTTAGGGGCTGAGGGGGCAGACAAAGGAGAAGTATATCATGGTTTTCTGTATCTGTGATTAAGCATACCTTTGTATCTGCTTTCCTTGTTGTGATTAATGTAGGTTTAAAGTTCCAATTCTATACGTTAAGGCATATTTTCCAAGGTTACTTATCCAATGGGTGCGGAAGAATTTCTCCAGTTACCATCTCTCTTTCAACTGGTTATAATAGCAGGAAAAGCCAGACCTGATGGAATTTTATGCAATTTGCAAGGCACAGGAAATCTTTAAAAGGATAAAGAGTACTAAAATCACCTTTCAACTGGGAAAAACCCCTCTTTTGGCCCCCTTTTACTATTGTCAGCAAACAAATATTTGTTACAGTGTGTGAAGGGTTAATGAATCCAATCCCATGTTGCTGTTTATGAAAACCTCCCCATTCCTCATCCATGAACCATTTTTTGTCATTGATATTACTCTCTCTTGTGTCCTCATATCCCAAAGGCTTTCATTATAAAGTAAAACCAAGCTAAGGAAAACAAACATTTAATGTAAAAAAAATACAACTGAATTTGAAGTTGTTTTTATAGCAGACAGTATGCGAATTACAAGTGGGTTTTGAACTGCTGCTAGCTCAGTCTTAGTAGGTTTATGGAGGCGCCTGTGTGGTATTTATACAGTAATATAAAATGAACAGTTTCTATTGCGGGCCAATAAGCAGGAGGAGGAAAGTATTACCCAATAGCATAAAAGAAATGGGTGTGACAAAACTAAAGAAGGAGGGAATAAAGGAGTGACCTGGTGACCATACGTAGTAGCAGTTTTGGAAAGCTTCTCAAACCAGCTGTCATGGCAGCCTTATTAGACAGAAATTTCTGAGTGTCATATGCAATCTGGCCATGATTAGAGGGCTTCCATGATGTCAATGGGAACAAACAGGCTTTGTTTATCCAGGGACCCTAAACAAATTCATGCTTATTCAGTGAGTTATAGAGGAGGAGGAGGAGGAGAAAACTAATAGTAACAGTCTACATTTATATTCTTACGAAGTTTTTTTTAATGCTTTGCAGGAAGCACCTTTCCATTTCCAGTTAGTGGCTCAAACTGGATTAATAAATCTGGCCATCACCATTAGTCCAGGAGTTTGCATGATGTAGTGACTCAGAAAATGAGCTCTGATCCCGGAGGTCCTTGGATCTAATTTTGCCTTTATTATGTTCTCAGTAGGTGGTCTCAGGCAAGCTACTCTTTCATCCTGAGCTTCCCATCAGTAATCAGAAGATAATAATAGTAACCTACCTTAAAGGACAGTTATAAGTAGGATTACTAACCTCCCGGGGGCCTGGAGTTCTCCAGGAATTACAGCTCATCTCCTGCCTACAAAGATCAGTTCTCTTCAAGAAAATGGCAGCTTTGGAAAGCAACTTTATGGCATCACATTCCTTCTGAACTCCATCCCCTTCCCAAATTACACCCTACCCAAACCCTGCACCCAGTCTCCAGGAATTTCCCAAACCAGAGTTGGCAACCCTAATTATAAGGATTTCAGGAAGACAATGCACATGAAGTACTTTGAATACTAAGAGCACCATGCAGTTGTTAAGTATTATTACTGGCATAATTTTCTAGCCCATTTACTATCCACTTACTATTCACATATCCAATAGGATTAGCGAATATATACATTTATGAAGAGTAATTCTTGTCCGGTTGCTTGTAAACATTTTTAGTCGCTTCGCGAAGGTGCTCTTGGAGAATTTTGTACTACTTGGAATGCTTTAAATAAATATGGAAGGGCTGTTGAAATAATACTGGACAGTCAGTTGTGGAAGGAGATGTGGGTCAACTAATCTTCTTAGCCCATAAAGCCACTACAAGGCAATATTTATGTTGTGTGATAGCAACTGTATCAAGTTTAACAACAATTGCAAGTAGCCATGTAGGTCCATGAGCAAACATCCAAATGCAACAGTTGCATAATACCTTTTATTAGAAACAACTACAATCATGAACAAGCTCTTGAATTCCCCAACTTTGATTCTGTTGAGATGTTCAAGAAAAATAAAAGGGGAGGGAGATATTTTTTTTTAAAAATCATGGAATTGTGGAAAAGAACATAAATCTGCAGCTCATTTTCAACATCCTTTGGGGGGAGGTAGGGTTGCCAAGTCCCCTGACTCCCTTGGCAGGAGATCAGGAGCCTGGCACCTACCTGGCAGCATCCCTATTTTTTGTTTTTGCGCATGCACTCCTAGGCTTGTGCAATGACATCACTGCTGGGAAGTGACATCATCAAACGGGTCATAGGGTGGCTTGGGAAAGTGCCCATGCTCACCAGAGGGCTGAATTGGCCTGATGTGGGGCATGATTCAGCCTGAATTGGGCCTGCTATGGGCACAATTCAGCCCAAATTGGGCCACTGTGGGCACGGGAACATGCCACGCTGCCCAGAGGGGTGCCCCAGGAAGTGCGCCTCCCCACCAGCCAGGTAAGTGGAGGTGGGGGGAAGGGTGGGAGTAGGGGATCCTCCACCCCGGGCAGGGGAATGGCACCCCTAATAGGAGGTATTCTATTTAGTTCTAGGTGCAAAAACATTACAGATTGCATCAAGGACTACTGGGAGAGAGAAATAAATAATGCCTGTTCTTTCTTTGAAAATATAAAATAAAGCAGTAATTCAGATTGCTGTGGACATTCAAGGCCCACATCCAAATCTTGGCTTAGCCATTCGACTCAATGGGGTGTGGTTTAACCTGGCAGTAAAAGACTTTGTAGATTAAAAATGATTTTGGAAGTTATTCATACTTTTAAAGGAAGTTGAAGTCATTTCAGATAAATGAGGCCCCGAGTCCAGCCTTGTTAATGTTAGGTGAGTTGAAAAAATATGAAAAAGAAGACAAAAGTCCTTCCCTTTGTTGAGTCTGGCAGTTGGGAATCGTCACTGATGTTTATCTAATGACTAACACATTGGCCACGATCCCATTGAAATATAATCAGATTCTTGCTATTTGCTGTCCCTGGAGTCATGAACACACTGTTCATCTAGCAGTTCGAGTAAAGTATAGTGCAATTCTGGGAACAGAAAACAAACAGAATTTATGATACCACTTCAGGGATTTATTTCGTAACCCCACATGGCAGATCTAAATAAATGTCAGAGAAGTTATAAAAGAAATCAATTTAACATGCCATGAGATTTTGGAGGCAACAGTCTATTTTATCAGATGCATATTTAAATCTCTCTGCAGTTCATGAAGTCATGGATAATAGTTCAGAAGCCATGTGCCCAGTAGTGGTGAAATTCAAAGGTCCCCATTGCAGAGAACATGGAAAACCAGAATCTTCTGATTAGATTCTGAGAATTTCCACCAAGGTGATATAAGGCATAGATGAATTATTTGTCATCTTGCAAGTTCTCCTCACCTCATTTTATTCCTTAAGGAGCATTAAGATATAGAGCAAAAAGTAGAGCTAAGTTTGGCAGAAACCCAGATCTGAAGTTGCAAAAAATAAAGGCTAATCTATTTCCACATAAAAACGGGGGGGGGGGTCAGATAGTTGATTCTGGTGGCCTGTCTTCTTGCAGCATCTCAGAACAGAACCAGAATGTGGGCAAATAGTCCCTTTAAAGTCCGTGAAAGAGAATGACATGGCTAATATGAAATTCATGGAAAAGAAACCTAAAAAAAACTCTCAAAAAGAGAATAGCTTTTCTTCTCTTGAGAAGTTACTTTACAAGCTATAATTTTGATACGGTGTGGTAGTTCCCTGTTGTATACCCACTAATGTAAGGTATGAACAACAACAACATTCAATTTATATACCACTCTTCAGGACAACTTAACACTGAGACGGGCACAAACCAAAATACGAACCAAAGTTTGTGACAAACTGGGCTGGTTCATGGTTCGTGAACCAGCAGTTTGTCAGAGCCCATTTCTGACAGACTGCCACGAACTTTAGGCTGGTTTGTTTGGTTCATTTTTTGGTTCATCACTACAGACAGCCTGGCACCAATTGATCAGTTTTCTAGGCAACAGGGGATGGACTTCCTGCAGACCTTCTGCTGACCTGGAAGTGGCCTTCTGCTGGCCCAAATGTGACCTTCTTCTGACCCGGAAGAAACGATTTGCTGACCTGGATGTGACATTTTCACTAACCAAACGAACTGGTTCATGAACCAGGGCAGGTTCGTGAAAGTTTGTGGTTCATGAAATGCGACAAACCATGAACTGCACAGTTCGGTTTTTTACCGGTTCATGCCCATCTCTACTTAACACCCATTCTGAGCGGTTTACAAAGTGTGTTATTATTATCTCCACAACAATCACCCTGTGAGGTGGGTGGGGCTGAGAGAGCTCTGAAAGAACTGTGACTGACCAAAGGTTACCCAGCTGGCTTCAAGTGGAAGAGTGGGGAATCAGAGTGGTTTGAGAGCCAGTTTGGTGTAGTGGTTAAGAGCACGGGACTCTAATCTGGAGAGCCGGGTTTGATTCCCCACTCCTCCACAAAGCCAGCTGGGTGACCTTGGGCGAGTCACAGTTCTCTTGAGCTCTCTTAGCCCCACCCACCTCACAGGGTGATTGTTGTGGGGTAATAATAACACTTTGTAAACCGCTCTGAGTGGGCATTAAGTTGTCCTGAAGGGCGGTATATAAATCGAATGTTATTATTATTTATTATTATTATTAAATCCAGTTCTCCAGATTAGAGTCCCTAGACTGTTAATCACTACACCAAACTGGCTCCTTCCCTTTAAGCATATTTATGGATTTTCTTGTAAGCACTAAGGAACCATGTGTCATGGAGTACAAAACTACCACAGCTCCTGAAACTTCTTTCCTTCAGAGGTGATGCTGGGGGGAAAAGGGTTTTATATTTTTAAAATGTTAACTAGTACACAACATAGTTCTATAATAAAAACCTGTTTAAAATCTAATGTGTAAAGCAGCTTTGAGGAATGCAGTGCTGAATCTGCAGGAACCCAAAATGTGCAGCCTGGCAAATTTCACTCCCTCCAGGGCTACAGCAGGAGAGGGAGAGACCTTCAGGCACTGACCCCACAGTGAAAGTTTCCTTCACCTGAAGCCAAAGAAGAGGAGGAGAAAATTAGGATCTTGTGGGAGTGTTTGACATTAGTCAGCAGCTCTTCAAGTTGCGCATTTTAACAAAGAAAGCAGCAGAACAGGTTTTTTAATGAAATAATCAGTCAGGCTCACAAAGCCTGGAAGCCACTTCTCTGCATTTTCAGAATCAGCAGTAGCTTAGTTGGTAGTTATTAAGCATATGTACATTTACTGGAATAAAATTTAAAATAAAAGCTATATGCACTGTCCTAGTTTTGCAGAAACATCCTTCTGTTTGAAGATGTCTGCTCTTTTATGAATCCAAAATTAGAAGTGAGTTGTTAAGTCAAAGATAACATGCTTTGAATGTACAGATGCTCCCTACTTCCTTCAGGCTTCCTCCCTACCATCACAGGCAATGACTTCCAAGTTCAAATTCGGAGAACTCTGTAACTCAACCACCAAGTATTTCTAATTTTGCGAAATCACGTTGATTTGTTTTTTCTCATACCATGACATTTTCCTTATCCTCCAATTATATAGGATCTTTCCAACCTTCTGCTTTATTTAAACTACTGAATAGAAATTACCTCTAAAGAGATTCAGGTGGTGGCGGAGGTAGCAGCATTTCATGGCAAATGTGATAGGTTAAAACAAACCAGGATTACCACCTGTCCCCTGTTTGTGGCGGGGGATCCTTCGCTCCCACCTCTACCACCATTTACCTGGCTGGCAGGGGGGAAAGGCAGGGGAATGCACTTCTGGGTGGTGCAACATGTTCCCAAGCTCTACAGTGGGCTGATTTGGGCCCGTTTAGGGACAAATCAGGCCCATTTGGGGCCAAAATCAGCCCACTGTGAAGCACAGGAGCACTCTGGAGCTCTGTACAACAATGTTGTGCTGCCCCAACAGCACTCCTGCACTTTGCAGTGGGTTGATCTGGGCCCCAAACAGGCCTAAATTGGCCCACTGCAGAAAGCAGAAGTACTGCTGGGAGGGCCCTGGAGAGCTCCTGCACTTCACAGCAGACCAATTTAGGCCCCAAATGTGCCCGATTCAGCCCCACTGCACTGTGCGGTAGCATTCCCAGGGACAGCTGAAGGAGAATGCCACGTCTACCACCTCCTGCTGGGAGGGTAAGGGGACCTGGCATGGCAACCCTAAAACAAGCCATTTATTAAAAGAAAAATTAAAGACAGCGCCATTACTATAGCCAGACACACACTCTGTGTAGGAATTCTTGGAACAGAGAGGAGAGAGGAGAGAACAAAAAAGGGAGTTTTAATTTCTTTCATGTTATATATTCGCCCTGTAGTTCCCGGGAAATGTTATTTTAGCATCACTGAAAGGAAATAGTGTAAATGTTTACAGAATAACTTTGAAACATTTAAAGAAAAGTGAGAGAAAAATATGTGGAAATAAATTCATATAGATCCCAAAACAGTCTGAAAGGTTTAGTAATTAAATTACAGAGGCTGCTTCCAGCTTAAGGAGTGGAGGGGAAAAGAGAAGAAAAAACAGCAGGGAGTTGTGTGTTAATCTATCTTTTTTGGACTGCAAAGACAAGGAGCTGTGGTGCAGAAGGTCTTTTCATCAATATATAAAAGTTCATGCTTAATGTTTGTATAAGTTCAGACCTGTTTCCCCCCCACCCTAATTTCAAATCTAAGGTTACAGGAGATACGGGCCCACAAATCTTTTGAAAGTCTTTCTTTTAAAAAAAGCTTTTCCCTAATTACATTTACCACAAATCATTCCCTAAATCTCTCTCTTTCTTTTCCTTCCAAAAAGCTTAGGGGAGTTCCACCCATAATTGCACTGCACTGGGTTCCTTTCACAAGTTCTATCAAGCATGCTTCAAGCAGTTACAGTCAGGAAGCAGTGTGGCATAACAAGCTGAGGAAAGGAAGGGCAGAGCCATTTTTCATTGACAAAGAAAAACAAGACCAGCCTCATAGTTTTGAGTGAAACTACGTGGGCTGGGCAGTCCACCTGCCATACTCCCTAAAATGTTACCCAGAAAGTAATTTTTTAACCTAATGAACCAGATAATTATGATTTTTCTAAATGTATGCAGATACCAGATAAGCAGTCTAACATTATCTCAATTATGTCCTTGGTGAAATGAAATACATGTAGGTAGGTCTACATTCCTCACTTTATGTGCTCTTGCTTTGTCCAGTGAAACTAGGATGAGACCAGATGTGATTTTTTAAGGTGGATAAGATACTGAGTCCTTGCCACCTTCCTATGCTAGCATCCAAATGCCTCTTTGAATGCTATTACTAACAAGGAACTAAAGAGGCCACTTTCTGACATTTTTCTTTTTCTATAGAATTCCATGGCAGTATCCATTTAAAATGGTCCCATTTATGTTGATACAATGATAATTCAATTTTCAAATTTACATATTTTTGGCCCTCTAACTAGGGCTGCCTGTCCCCCAGTGGGGGTGGAGGATCCCCCACTCCCAGCCTCTGGCCTCCACCATCACTCACCTGGCTGGTAGGGGGGCAGGCCTGGGGAATGGGCCCAGGAGTCTTGACTTCCTGGGCCAGTGCACAGTGGGTGCACTCCTGCTGAGAGCGATGACATCACTTCCAGAAGTGATATCATCATGCTTGCTAGGAGTGTGCATGTGAGAAGAAAATTGAGGTACATGCCAGATCTCCCCTCCCACTAGGAAGGTAAGGAGACCCTGCAATCTTACCTTTAACATACATCAATATAGTATGTCATGATTAGACATGGGCACGAACGGGAAAAAAAACCCTAAACACCCTGTTCTTCGTTCGGTGCCATCCACGAACAACGAACAAGGAACATGGACCAACATGAACTGTTCCCGGACATGTTCATTGTTCATTGTTTGTGGGGGCCAGAACCCCCACACCCCAACCTCCACCCCACTTAGCCCCCCCTCCCCTCAAACCCACTTACCTGGCCCTTTAAAGATCCCTTTAAACTATCAGTGGGCAGGCGGCAGGGGAGATTCCCTCCTGCCGCCTGCCAGCTGATAATTTAAAGGGCCCTTTCCTGCCACGTGCAAGGGGCAGGGCCCTTTAAACACCCCACAAACTGACCTTCCCAATGTCCAATGCCCACCAAATTTGCTTGGGACATAGTCCTCACTGTCCTCTGAAGACCCCCCAAGTTTCAGAGAGATTGCACCCTGGGAAAGGCATAATCCATGGGTCTCCCCATTGGCCGTCATTTTCTCTTCACAGTGGCAAAAACGAGACTCTCTGCTGGAAGTACTTTGAAGGGTTAAAGCCAGAAGGAAAGCCAGAAGGAGTTCAGACAGAGTTCAGTCCCTCCTTGCCTCCAGTTGCCAAGGGGATTGATTGCAGCAGGTGCCAGACTATCTGGCTTGCCAAACGGCAACGAACAAGGCTTTTAATGACTACCTATTCGTTTAGGATGGGGCCTCACGAACAGCTTGTTCAAGAACAGCAGATTAGGCTGTTTGTTGTTTTTTTCTGTTCGTAATGCTGTTCGTGCCCATGTCTAGTCATGATACAGGAAGTATTAATGCCTCTCTTCAAGAAATTCTGGTAGAACTGCAAAAACAAATGTTTCTGAGAGGGAAACTCCAAAGTCCATCCATCAGGCAGCATAAATGCTTCTGTGGCACAATATTAAAGGCAATCATGGTCAGAAGCCGAAATAAGATCTTTCCCACAGTCTTGCCTTCATTACTACTCTAATGTGATCAGTGTCTGCTTCTTTTGCCTTGAAGAGTGTCATACACAGTTGGTTACCATAATGTCAGAGTATCCTAAATAACTTCATTTTTGTTTATATATTTATTTACTGCACTTTATAACCCTCCTTTCTCAATGAGATTCAAGCCAGATTACAAAATATAATGTTGACATTGTTCTGCAAAAACCTGGCTAAAAAAACTCACCCTAAGGCCTACTGCAGAATTTATCCAAGCAATTTTGTATTCTGGTACATGATGACGTGGAGAGAGGTTACTCTGAAAGCAGTACTCTACACCATGAACTTGCAGCCATGACTTAGGCTGTGGCTCTCTACCACCCACGTCACATTAACTTTTCAGCACCAGAGTAGGGATAACTGCAAATTTTTCCACCAACACATTTGACTGTCAAACTTACCATGTTCAAATTTGGTGATCAGATGTGAGCTGATCACTTGGTCTGTTCAGTTAGTGCCAAGCAGCTGTGAACAGCAGCTCAACTGGTTTGCATTGTATTTTCCAACAACTGCACCTACATAATGATACTGTGGATTCAAATTGAATGGGGGCCCTTAGCATCACTAAGGACTATTTAGATGAATATTGAAGGGCAGGATTTCATTGAAATAGGGCATTTATTGATTATATGATTTATATGATTTGTGAGTGATCTAATTGTTTATTTAAACAATTGCCTGCTCAGCACAGCAGTTCACCAGCAAGGATGGAGTGGGGAGGGGACTCAACTGGGCCATTTGAGAATGTCCGTGCATGAAAAGCCAGTTGTGCTGTACTGCATGGTTAGTAAGGCATACAGTGAAACAACCTGCTGAACACCAACAAACAGATCAATGAACTATCAGACCAAAAATAAATAAATCAGGTTTCTGTTCACAATCAGCAAACAAGATGTAAACTGAACTGGTGGGTATTCAAGCATCCCTACATCAGAGTAAATGCTCAAATGGATTAATTTGACAGAGTGAACCAACTGTAAGAGAAAACTTTTGGCCACATTAAATCTCATTTACAGAGATTTTAAGATCATAAAGCTTCATGTCTCTGGAGATGTGGCAAAAGGTACAATGGCTTTCACAAGTGACTCTTTTGTTCTTCTTAATAAGCATGCTGGAGAACAGGGTTGCACCAAGTATGGAGCAAGGGAAAAAAACCCAGTACATTAGGTCAGTATACTGGAATAACTTTTTCACTGCAGTGCTGGGGGGGAGGGGGGGAGAGTTGTTTCTTGCTTCTTGATAAGCACACAGTGCACAAGTATACAATACACACATCACTACCTTAAAACCTCTCTTAGAAAAGACTAGTTTCACATAACTCTGTAAATGTACCTCTATGCGCATCACGTGCCCTTTGTAAATGCTATACATGATTTGTTACAGGCCAGATAGAATTAAACTTACCACCAAATAAAGCATGGTGTAGAGGGAGAAGGAGGCATGGCCAGAGAAGAAAGATTTCCTGAAAGAAGTAACAAAATAGAGCTGCCATTACACAATGTGAAAGGATGAACAAACACGATTCACCTAATAACATACAGTAATAGAGAGTCATCAAAATGGTACATTCAAATGACTATAAATTCTTCTTTTAAAAATCTCCAAGTCTATTTTTTTTTAGTTTAAAGTCAAAATTAGTTTTAAGTACTAAAGGAAAAAAAGGAGAATAGAATATATGTCTATTTAGAGCAATGTATTTATATTCAGATCAATGTAGTCATTTACTATGCTGCTACTTTGTATTCCTCTAAATAGACAGATTTGAATAATTGGTTTAATTTAATGGGTGTCCCCAAGGGAACTGAAGAGCACTTACATTCCTTCATATAGGTGTATGGCTATTGTTCACTTCTCTGGGCAAAATAAAATCATTGCACTTGGACACACTTTTGTGGAGAAGATAATCCTTGGTGTGGCTCAGTTCTAATTGATGGAATGTTCAGGCAGTTACAAGTTCTCCCTCCACACTTATCTCACATGCCATAATGATTGGCATTTAAATAAAATTCTGGAGTAATTTCATGTGGCCCAGATTGTCATTATCAATAAATTTCCTCTAATGAAAAGCACATCCATTAGAAGAACAGCGCTTTCCTGCCTTTCCCTCCTGCTACAAGCTACTAATCACCCTGGAATGCTGCTTCTGGGAGAAAGGGGACCCATAGGAACAGCTTGGGAGGAAAGAGTGAGAGGAAATTTGAGGAAATTGTCAGTATTCAATCATTTGATTTTAATACTGAAAAAAGTAAATCACCTTCCAGTTTAGTTTTATTTCTATATTGAGCAACAGTTGCTTACTTAAACCATAACATTGGTTCTTAAAGAGTTTTGAATATTCAAATAATTTCACATTCACATTCTTGTAATTATAACTATGCAGTGTAAGATAGGTCAGTGCTATCATCTCCACTTCATAGACAGTTCATCATAGCAGATGTGAGAATCAAATTGAAGACCCAGTTTGGTGTAGTGGTGAAGAGCGGCAGGACTTTAATCTGGAGAACTGGGTTTGATACCCCACTCCCCTTGAAGCCAGCCAGGTGACTTTTGGTCAGTTCTTTGGAGCTCTCTCAGCCACACCCACCTCACAAGGTGATTGTCATGAGGATAATAATAACACACTTTGTGAACCCCTCTAAGTAGGCATTAAGTTGTTCTGAAAGGTGGTGTATAAATAAAATGTTATTATTCCTGAGTCATAAATTAATCTTCCAGCCACTATGCTACACCAGTTCTCAGAGCAGTAAATGTACATAACAAATGTACATAACAAATGTTACGTACATTTACTATAAATGGAAGTAAATGAACATAACAAATGTTCCTCATATACTGTGGCATTCCACAAGATATTATTTTAGAGAAGGAAAAATGAATTTTTCAGATATAAAAAAAATGCTACCACCAATTTATCCAACTTCTTTGTATGTCCATATATGACCCCAAATTATTAAGATTCCTCTTTTTCAACACATTAATGATCCAGCTATTTTTAACTGACCCTCTAAGATCATACAGGCAAATGGAGATGTTCTTTTGGCTTAAATCACACAATTCTGTTTCAATTGAAAGGCAAATTCTTCTTACCTGGCTTCCTGGACTTTGCTTTCATCTTCATTAAGGCACCGATAAACTTCGATATAACCTTTCGAACAGTCAGTTAATGAAATATTTGGATTGCAAACTGCCAGGAAATTGGGTCTTAAGCGTCCAACAGAAACTTTTGCAATATCTGTGAAAGACTGGCTGATGGCACAACCAAAAGCAAAGCAACCAACTTGTTTATATAAAGCTGCCACATATGGGTTCTGGATGAATGATCGAGACTTCTCCTTCAAGCAGTGGATCCGATAAAACTCTCCTATTATGATCTGCAAAAACACAGATTCATTATTTTAAATAAATAATTATTGGGAAAAAAAACACCTCATTTTCTATGACTAGGCCACATGACAGTACAGCTTCATCACAGGAGATAGTAACAGCATATTTGAAAATAAATATTGTATAAGCTTTATTTTTCAGAAAAACCTGTTCTACCCTTAAAATTGCTGAAATCTCTGTGCCAATTGTTTTCACTCTTCCATTGGGGGACATACCATGGTCTTTTGAGGCTTTCTTTATTTAGTGGCTCTCCAAACAGTGATGGAAAGCTATACATGAAAGGAAAGCTTTCATGCACACATGATGAGATTATCATTACATTAAAATATTTTCATTGGTCATTTTAATTGCAATAGACAGATGGGCACATGTCTGAATGATCTTTATATATGTCTTAGTTGTTGTTTTAAAGTAATGCCTAAGTAATGATGCACAAGAAGAACTCCATGTAATATTGTAAGGATGCAGGATCACAGGGCACTTTTAAAACTTGTCACATCTCCTCTCAACCTTTTGGAGGTTTAGCTTCAGAGATCTTCTCAGTATGGGTTCTGAAGAAGGGAGCTCTGAATCTTGAAGGCCTACACTCTGAAAATCTTGTTGGTCTCTAAGGTGCTACTCAAAGCTCAGTGTATGTGTATGCATTTTAGTTTCTTAGGGAATTAGAAGGCTGTGCCCAGACCAACATACCATGCTGCTGTGTTACAGGAACTAGCTGAGAGGTGAGATAGAGAATCAATCTTTCTCTCGCGTGTGCCTTTTGAACACAATCTTACTTCACTATATGGGCACTATTAATTATGCAACACTTCCTGCCTCCTGCAGTTGTTTATAACTAACTACTGTCTCCCCTCATGCATATTATTCTTCACATCCATTCATTCCTCATATTTGTATCCCACCTTTCCTTCAAGGAGCTTTAGATGGTACACCTGAATGAGACTGTCCTATTTTCTCAGAGCAAGCCAATAAAATAAATTAGACTGAGAAGAGTGACTGGTCCAAGGTCATCCAGTGAGTTGCATGGCCTGAGTGTGGATTCAAACCCTAGTTTCCATTCAAACATTACATTACACTGACTCTCAAATAATAGGTACTTTTGTTATGGGCACTCATGGTCCATTCCATCCATTGGCTCAAGTTCCCAAATCTGCTGTAGTTTATCAAGTCTAATGTTTGTGTGAAATATATTATGTTACAACAAATATTCAGAGTATACTTGAAATAAGAATCCACATGACACTTGTCGGGCCCTGACTACTCCTCTAAGATTGAGTACACATGAAGAGGAAAAGTGCTTATTAGAACACAGACAGCCAACATTTTCAAACCAGTTTATTCATTCCAAAATTACTAGATTATAAGTGTAACTTGGTACATAGTATTAGAAGGCATTGGGGGAACCTCTTGTATATGCTGTAAAATGAAAATTATCTCTTATTCTTAACCTTAGCTTACAGCAACGATGACAAATCATTAGAAAACTGGTATAGCTGCTTTCCTTTGGTGATCCTATCTACTGCCTATTACCTAGAAATTGAAACAAAACAATCACATCTAAAAGATCTGGGTATATTGTGTCCATCATATTATTCACTGGCTGATTCTTCTTCAGTAAAATACAAGATTCAGGAACAGTAGTGATTCCCCAAGTGTAACAGTTGTTAAGCCTACAAAGTAGGCCAAACTTGATGAACAGAGTTATGAAAATGCTAGTGTTGTAGCCAAACCTCAATGAAGCACAACCAACTCACTTGCCTATTTATGAAAGGAAGGAGTCACCACAGAGGGACCTTCTGCCTTGATATTCAAAAAGGTCTTGCAAAAATACTCCATGTGGTAAGATCATATTACCACATCTTGAAATATTCTTGGTATTTTATGGTTTTATAAATAATACTAAAGGGCAAAACAATGATAAAGCCATCTCCAATAGCTAAGGAAGCTGTTGACTAGAATGTTTATTCCTTTTTCTGGCAAGTTCTATATAATGTATTTCATTTTCATCATTTCTATGTGTGTGAAAGTGAAGTCAGATCCCTTTTATTCCCCTGTAAAGTGCCCAGACTCAGATGAAGCTATATGAATAGTAAATAAGATAGTTAATAACATGCAAGTTATAAAACAGCCTTCATGACACGGACAATATCCATATACAAAAAACAATGACATTTAGAAATGAAAGTTTCTGTTTTAGGTTTTAAATTACTTGTTTACCAAAGGACAGCATGGTTTGCTTAACAACAGAGTCAAGGATTGTATCAAGGTGTATTTGTTTTTAAAACCTCATTGGGTACTACACTGTTGTAATCATTTACCTCTTGGAGAATCTGGGCA
Source organism: Eublepharis macularius (assembly GCF_028583425.1). Classification (NCBI taxonomy): domain Eukaryota; kingdom Metazoa; phylum Chordata; class Lepidosauria; order Squamata; family Eublepharidae; genus Eublepharis; species Eublepharis macularius. The sequence continues at coordinate 82,610,390 of NC_072794.1, read as the reverse complement.
GGGAATGGTTATATAATAGCATAATATTCAATTATATGTGGATCCATCCATTGTCTCCTAATATAATTACTTTTAATGCAGCTTTTTTACATACCAAGTTCTGTACATTTCTGCATTCCATTTCTGTAAAACACTGGGTTTAAAATGAAGTCTAGCAGACTAGTGTTCTTCAAACTGGAGGGACAGAGGATATCAATACTCAATGGTGGGTCAAACCAATTTTGCATGCCTTAAGGGGAATCAAACTCTTTTGGTTCGGACTCCACTGGGAAGACAGGGATCACAAATTCCTGACTGCTATAGAGTCAGTTATCACAGAAGGGAGATCAAGGGACAAAGAAGGGGAGAAAAATAGAGTAAGTATGAAAGAGTGCTTTATAGAGCCATAATTTTATGAATTTTGAGAAACATACTTACATCATGTACTTCTGAATTGCTAGTCCTACAATGCAGCATGTTTTTGCTGCACCCAATAACCCTTGTCCCATATTATTTCTTGTGTGTCACATTTAAAAGGATTATTTTTAGACTTGACAGTAATGCTGTCGATCATCATTATGAACGTGGTTGTCTGGTTTCTTATAATCCCAGGTCTTAAAAGGCAGTTTAATGAAATTCAGGCTGTGAAATCAACTCTAAATGTCACACTTCTCTGAAAGAGGCAAAAGGCTTAGATTGTTCTTTTTTGCGTTACCCAGCTACATTTTTGAGCTCCACTTTACAATTTTAGGATTTAATTCATTATTTCATTGTTTTTATATATAAGTAATAAAAACAGGTTACCTCTCCCACCCTTTCCAGCCCACCCCTGTTTTGTTCTGGTCAGTAGCAATGTGATATATATATTTAATCGTCAGGAAAATTCCTTCATGTAACTCCACTTCTTAAACAACCAGTAATATTACTCTCACCATGGCAACATGCCAAATGCATGAACAAGCAAGTATATCCTCCCTTACTTATTCTTTTATGCTCTATAAGAACTCTGAATACCAATAAACTGGTGAAAAAAGACTTCAAAATGAAACTATGCCATTAAGTACTTTCTAATTCCATATTTAAGTTAAATGGGAAACATTATTTCTAAAATAGTATCTTAAAAGAGAGGATAAACTAGAACACTGGAAGGAAACACTAACACGGTCTCAAAATCAAAAAGAGTCCAGTAGCACCTTTAAGACTAACCAATTTTATTTTAGCATAAGCTTTCGAGAATCAAGTTCTCTTCATCAGATGCCTGACACGGTCTGTGGGACTTCCCCCCCCCCCCAATCTTTTTCCCCAGCTAAAAAGAGACTATAATGAACGTGCAGAGACAGGGTTTACTTTTGTGTTCCAAAAGTGGAATTGTTTTTACAGTTGGGACCCTTGTGCCCATATGAATCTACTTGACAACTTTAATTAGTGGGGTGGGGGAGCTGCACTACAATTTCATTTGGGTGCTCATTAGAGATAAGGTGTTTTTGGACGTGGTGGCTCAGATATGGAATGCCTTCCCTAGTCTGTTGAGTGTTATGTACTATGTAGAAACATTTCTGTTTGTTCAGCATTTGGTTTTTTCTCCTCTCTAGTCTTTTTGTTAATATTTTGTACTATTTTTAAAGGAGGGTGAACCAAGGAAGGTGGGCAAATATCTCTTATGGATGTTTCAAAACAGGAGTATTCTGCTTCTGGTCAGAAGCTGATCTCCATGGCCTATTGGAGTTTGAGCATGTATGTGTCCTTGTGACTATATGATACAAGTTGCTAACAATATGCAATGTTCCTGTCAAAGACATTAAAATAGTATGTAGTTATATTGTATATATTGTATTGTGGTGGTGGAACAGCTGCAGGGCTTCTTGAAAGATGTCTCAGCCCTAGACCCCTTCCAGTCCGGGTTCCGTCCAGGACATGGGGCGGAGACGTTGCTGGTTGCCCTCTCAGACAATCTTCGTAGACATCTGGATTGAGGCGGCTTGGCGGTGCTGATATTATTGGATCTGTTGACATTTGATACAGTCAATTACGATCTTCTGACTCACCGCCTTGCCAATGTGGGGATACGAGGGACTGCCTTACAGTGGCTTGTCTCTTTTATCCATGGTCAGGGACAGAGGGTGGCGCTTGGGGAGAAATTGTCATCCCGCCACCCTTTGGTGTGCGGGGTCCCACAGGGAGCAATACTCTCCCCATTATTGTTTAACATCTATATGTGCCCCCTTGCCCAGTTGATGCGAAGTTTTGGACTTGGGTGTCATCAATATGCAGATGACACCCAGTTGCACCTGATGATGGATGGATGGCCCAGCTCAGCCCCAGATGTCCTGGAACATGCTTTTGCAGCTGTGACTGGTTGGTTGAAGCAAAGTCAGCTGAAACTGAACCCGATGAAGACGGAGGCCCTGTACTTGAGCCACAGGGGATTAGGTTTGGGACTCCGGCTCTCAGCCCTTGATGGGGCACCGTTAGTGCCAGTTCTGAGGGTTAAGAGCCTGGGGGTGATCTTGGATGCCTCCCTGAAAATGGAGGCACAGGTCACAGCGGTTGTCAGGTCCTCTTTTTTCCATCTGCGGCAGACCAGGCAACTTGTCCCTTACCTGTCAACCCATGACTTAACTACAGTGATCCAAGCAACGGTCATCTCTAGGCTAGATTACTGTAACTCGCTCTACGCGGGACTGCCCTTGAGCCTGACCCAGAGATTACAGCTGGTACAAAATGCAACGGCGCGTATTATTATGAGAGTGCCAAATAAAGTGCATATAACACTGTTCTTACGCGAGCTGCATTGGTTGCCAGTGGAGTACTGGATCAGATTCAAGGTTCTGGTATTAACCTATAAGGCCCTGTGCAGACTGGGACTAGCGTATCTACGGGACTGTCTCTCCCCATATATTCCCCAGAGGACACTCCAATCAGGGGACAAACAGCTGTTGGTGGTCCCCGGCCCCAAGGAGGCCAGCCTAGCTTCGACTAGAGCCAGGGCCTTTTCAGTCCTGGCTCCCACCTGGTGGAACACTCTGTCTGCTGAAATCAGGGCCCGGCAGGACCTACTATCTTTTTGCCGGGCCTGCAAGACAGAGTTGTTCTGCCAGGCATATGGCTGAGACTGGGACTCTGCCGGCCTGGAAAAAAGGGGTGTATAAATCTTAACCCTCCCTGTGAAGGCTGTCCACCATCCTGTTTTAAATGTGTTGTTTTTAATGAACATGAATTTTTAATTGTATATGTTGTTATCCACCCTGAGCCCACTTGCGGGGAGGGCGGAATACAAATTTGAAATAAAAATAAATATATAAATATATCTTGTTTGGGAATTCTACATATCCTGTTTGGGGTGATGCAAAGGAAGACCTAGAGAACCTGAGCCATTCAAGAGAGCAATGAGTTCTTCTTTAGGTGCAATTCATAGCAGGTAATCGAAAGTTCAGTGGTAAGACAGCAAATGCCAGAGATCATATGATGTCTGGCAGAAAAAGATGTGTATCAGTCTAGTTAGGTTTCCTAATGTTGGAAAGCTGGATTCAGAAAGGCAAAACTAGAAACAGAATAGATTTTTGAAGGTTTCAGAAAAGGTTGTGGAAATCAAGTGATGAGCTGAGCTGTGGAAATTGATTAATGGAACAGACAAATCTTTACCTGAATACTTTAAGGTATGTTAGAGAATCTAGGAATTGTGGAGTTGACAGATTTTTGATTGGGCCAACAGATAGAATGTAGATGCTGTTTGGCACTAAAGAGCTGCTACCACAAAGGAAATTAATATGAAGATCTCTGAGGCTAGACCAATTTAGGAGGTAACCTTTTCCAGAATTACATATACATTGTGAATAGTACAAATGCTGCACAGCTGATGGTATATCTAACTGCTGGACTATCTTCAAATGCATTCAGTGACTCTATATTTGTATCTAAGAAGGAAGCAAACATCTGAATCACTCTCTCTCTCTCTTGCATTGACAGCATTTGGATAATTTACCTCTAATATATATCTACAGGCCTCTATGCCTCTAATATATATCTACAGGCAAGGCTTCTCCTCTAAAAGGGAAGCCATCAGTCTCTTTTCTATATTACTAATTTATGGAATGGTGTAAAAGGTAAAGGTAGTCCCCCGTACAAGCTCAGAGTTATTACTGACCCAAAGGGGTGGGGGGGACATCGCCTCATGGTGTTTTCATAAATCCCCTGTGGCCCTTATGAACACTTCTGCATTTCTGCCACATGCATACAGATAAAGATGGCCTTGGAAGTACCCCATTCAAAGGACAAATAAGTACAGGTAAAGTGTACAAATGTCAACTGCCCAAGATGGCATCTGCTTTCTATATGTATCAATATACATGATGAATGTGAAACAACAGCAATAATAATCCTTATTTTAAAGAGGTTGAGATTTTGGCCTAAAACAAGGAAGAAAAGGGGGGGAGACTGGATTAGGGTGAAAATGTAGCAGTAGGGTGCAACATTATATCCTCAGCATTCATAAACATTTGGAGCCTCTTAAAACATAGATGCCTAGCCTAAGATAGGCATGTGAATATTTTAAAAAGGACCGCCCAAGCCTAAGGATTAATATTTTCTGTCACTGCTGGTGGTCCTAGTAATTGCACAGATGTAGCAGACTATAAATTGGAGGCTTCAGCCCCCTACCAGCACACCACTGTGTAGTCATGACCTGTCCTGCTTTCGTTGAAATCATGGCTGGACCCTTAATGAGAAGCTGAAGTAGGATAAACTTGTTCTTTTGGCAGTGCTGTCCTTGATTAAGAAGTGGAGAGGGGGAAAGAAAAAGAAAGAAAGCCCAGGCAACTAATTCAGCACAGATGTACAAGAGCTGAAACTTCATCCTGAATAAATAAGTCTTAAAGATATTAAGCTCCTCTTCTGACTTGTATCTCCAGAAAGCAATATGTACATGGTGCTACAATGTGAACTGCTGGAAATGTTTAAAGAGGAAAAAAACTGGGAAGACACAGAGTGCAAAATGTTTTGGCGTTTAGAAAGCAGAGCTGCAAACCCCCTTTTAACAAATCCTTGAAAAGCCCTTATGTAATTAGTTTGCATTATTTAGTTGCTGCTATTTATTTTTCAGGAAAGCTTCATTTTCAAGTAATTATTTTTCCACTATTTAATCAGATGGGAACACAGAAGATTTAAACTTGACACATATTCCTCCCTATTGGGATTGCATTTATTTTCACTCTTCTAAATACAACTGTTTTCATACTTTTAAAGACGTTACAGCTGTGCTTTAGGTGTGTCTGGGGTGGTGGGTGGTGGGGGTTGGATTGTGGTATACTCCAAACGACAGCTTAAGGAGATAACATATCCTTTCACCTTTAGGTCACTGACTCAAATCCAGACCTAACAGAAAACATGAGGCATTCTGTGCTTGGTACAAACTTGTAGCACCTACAGTCCCATACAATCCCATGAGATGAATACATGTAATTTTTGAATAGCAGTAAAGTGCTTGCAGCCCAGAATCAACAAGCCTCACTAAAGCTTATCCATTTCCTTTCCCATATTGCTGTGCTTCCACCTTATGAAGGTTCTGTAGCAATTCAATATTTCATAGAGCAGAAAACACCAAGTATTAAGTCCTATTTTGATCAATTAAATGAGAACAGGAGGCATGTTTTCTTCTCTGTACATGAACTTCTGATAAAGGAAACAAATATTTACATGTTTCTGGGGTTGCCAGCTCCAGGTTGGGAAATTCCTGGAGATTTGGGGGGGGGTGGAGCCTGGAGAGGGCTGGGTTTGATGAGAGGAGGTACCTCAGTAAGGTATAATGCAATAGAGTTTCCCCTCCAAAGCAGCCATTTTCTCCAGGGGAATTGATCTCTGTGGCAATCTTACACACACAAAACTGAGCAGGGATGAACATGCTAACCTCCAAGTTGGACAGTCAGGAAAAGTTTACATGGCTACTACCATAATTGGAGATAAAGTAACCTCTTGAAGGGTCAGCAGAGCCATATTTTCTAAACTAAATGGAATGCTCTGCACACTAGAAATATTTAGGGGAGGTCTGCAAATCATAGTCCCCTAAGGCTACTGATATCTCAAGGGTCTTATGCATTTATATCCTCCAATGTACTGATAGAGACAAAGGCCATGACCTTTGATGTTTATTTAACAAGAACTTTGTGATTCCTTCAAGCCTCATAAAACATGACCTAGACCTTTCACCATGGACTAGAGACTCCATTGATAACACTATTTAAAATAAAGAGTTAGCAGTGTTAAAATGATTGTCTTCCTTATTATTTCCCAATGCCCCATGCTAGCCATGGGTCTGGAAAAACAAACACTTCAAAAGGAAAAGGGAAAAATAATTTTGTGTGGATTAGGGAAGAATTAATATCTATGCTAAGATAATTCTGGTATTTGGGTTATACTTAAAAAAAAGAAAAAATGTATATGGTGAATAGAAATTAAACTACATAGTAATTTTGTCCATATGTAACAAACAGTTTGAAAACAAGCATCAAGCATTATCTTTCCAGGGGTCCATTAGTTATTTCAAGGAGACTGGTAAATGGAGTAAGAACAAGTTAATATTTTATCTATTAGATGCATTTAGCATTTTAATAGTATAGAAATGGAATTCTAAAGAATTACCCTCTTTGTCAAGGGGTTAATCAAATGAACTCTGTAATGATCTTCAAGAAGAGAGAGAGAGAGAGAGAGAGAGAGAGAGAGAGAGAGGAAATTCAGAATGAAAGTCCTGAGGTAAAAGTTAAAGGTAATTGTAAGAAGGTGCTATGAAGAGGATCATAGAGTGAATTTAAAAAAGGAATGATTTGATAAGGGGTTGCTCTCCTGAGGTAAAAAGTAAGGAGGAGCTGTAAGAAAAACCACAAGCAGTTTAACAGAACAGATAGGTTTGTCAAAAGGGGCTGCCCTTCTGAGGTAAACATTTGTGGTAAAAAAGTACAGAGGAGTTGTAATATAAATCACAAGTAGTTTAACAGAACTGACAGGTTTGGCAAAAGGAGTTGCCCGCCTGAGGTAAATGTTTTGAGGTAAAGTAAGGAGAAGCAGCACAGACCACAGACCCTTTAAAAGAAACAGGGGTTCCAAAAAGATTTGACACTCCCAAGGAAAATCAAAAAGGGTAAAGTGTAAGGAGTTGTCACCAAAATACGACCTAAGAAAATAAAGCCAGCTGCAGAGAAAAAAGGAGGTGCTGATGCAATTATTAGTACTAAGAGCAAAGTTGAAATGGAACAAGAATCTTTAGAAATGCATAAAAGCAGGGAAATAATTGAATTAGCCAGGTTAACAGCTCAAAAAGAAGAAAGGAAGAAAAACAGCGAAACAGAATTTTAATTAGCCAATAGGAAACAAAGAGAGATAGTCCAGCTAAGAGCTCAAATGAAGGAACTCAAAAGAGAAAATGAGTTAGCAAGGGAAGAAAGAGAGTATAGCAGGAAAGAATTTCAGGAACTTGACAAAAGAACCTGGAGAAACTTATGTTCAAACAGCCTGCAAATTAGATACTTTGTTGAAGAAATGGGCTAGAGACAAAACAGAAAGCCACCAGGATACTATTAATTTCATAGTATTGGAGCAGTTGTAAAAACTGTTACCTACTGAATATTGCTAGCTAGTATGAGATAAAAAGTCAGAAACAATAGCTCAAGCTGCTGAGATCATGGATGAATTGTTGTTGATGAGGGGAGAACCAAATTACCATTTTAATTTCAGGACATGCCAGAGTGTGTAACAGTAACACCTGAGAAAGGCATAAATCCTGACTATAGTGAATCTGTGGAAGTGAATGGATCGCAAGTATTACCATGGAGGGATTCAGGTACTGAAGTGAATGGCAGTAAACCCCACTTGGTGAACTCAGAGGAACTAGTGGAAGAGAAAAGCATGATAATTAAAGAGCTAGGAGGTCCTGCTTTCCCAGTACCTGTGGCTAAAGTTAATATACCATCTAAAGACTGGAAAGGACTTTGAAAAGTAGGTGTGCTGGATTAGGTTCCCTGTTCCCATGGTCCTGGATAATGACCTTGCCAATCAAGCAGAAAAGGTGGACGTGAACACTTATCCACAAATAAAAATGCAGCAATCTTCACATCTCCTAGAACAAGAGGTGGATACCCAGAAAAGCTCAGAGAACAATAAAAGCTTTGAGGACTGAATGAAAGAACAGGCTTGTTTGGAGGGGACTAGTGTGATTCCGGGGGAACACAGGGATCCACTGAATTTATAGCTGATGACACATTAAAGTCCATAAAGAAACTAGCTAACACCAGCCCTCCTGACTTGTCACCTGAACAACCTGTGAGATTCATATATTAACAAAGCAGATTATATAGGGAGTCTTTGAAGAAAAGCGGACACACTGCATTTGAACCACATCAGCAATTAGTGGTGCCAAGAAAGTACAGGATGGATTTACTAAGAGTGGCTCATGCCAGTCCATTTGCAGGTCACTTGGGTGTGAACAGAACAAATCACAGGCTGACCCAAAACTTCTGTTGGACAAAATATTGGCCAGAGAGCTTCCTGAAGTGATGTAATTACGCTTTGCAAGGAAGCGTTCCCATGCTTTGAAAGGAGGCCGTTTTAGCCCCAAACAGGCAGATTCTAAAAGAATCCGCCCCCGATTCGGTTTCGTTTTCGCGGCCATGTCGGACGCTCCTCTTCGCAGGTCCGAGAGGAAACGTCCGAGCAGCCTGACCGGGCGGCTGATCTGCAAAGATTAGCCCCCAGGACTCCCAGGGAGGGAGTCAGGGTCCGGGACGCTGCGGGAAGAGCCCTCTGGCAAATCGAGGCAGGGGGTAAATTGCCCGTTTGTCCCCATGGAGGCCGGCAGACGTGCGCGGCACCTTGCGTGCTGCCGGGCCACAGAAAACGGCAAAGAACAGGACTAGGCGGAAGCCTGTAAGTAAGTGAATCCCTTCTGTTATTACAAGCGTATGCGAAGGAGTGGTGGGATCTGAAGTTAAGAAGACTCGGATTTCTTCCCCCTCGCTGAGTTTCAGAAGGTTGGCGGTCCCCCCCCTTAAAATGGCAGCGAAAAAGCAGAGTCCCGCTTTGGGCAAGTCAATTTCGGCTGCCCTGCAGGGAAAAGCGGAGTCGCTCGAGGAATTGGTGAAAAGGTCGGTCATCGAAGCCGTAAAACCCTTTGTTGACAAGCTGAATGAAACAGATCAAAGGGTGGGCTTAATTGAGAGAGATGTGAAAGCCATTAAGGAAGCAGTGGGGGGGCAGAGAAGTCTGCTTGGGAAAATGCGTCACTCATGAGAGCAACAAACAAGGAGCTAAAGCTGGTGGAAAACCAGCTGATCGGGCTGCAAGTGGAACGAACACAGACTGTTTTGCGTCTCCAGAATGTTAAAGAGGAGGAAAACGAGGATCTAAGGGAGCTTGCCTCGGAATTATTGGCGTCACCCGCGAGGGCAACTAAGGAAGAGGTAAAAAGCACCATTTTGGAAGTCCGTCGGGCTTCTTCAAAATATGCAATGAAGCAGCAGCTGCCTCACAAGATTTTTATTGAGTTTTCATCTAGGAAGGTCCGAGACACTATCCTATTTAACTCATATAATGCGGACTTGGACTTTCTGGGAAATAAAGTCAAGATACTGAAGGACGTTCCATTTCTAGTTCGGAAAAGAAGATTTAAGTACAAAAAGCTCACAGCTCTCCTGAGGGAACGAGGGATAAAGTATAAATGGCTATTTCCAGAAGGAATTTGGTTTAATTATAAAGATCAAGCCTACAAGATAAACTCAGAGGATCAGCTAAGGGATTTTGTGGACAAAAATCAAGAATTCGGGCAAGATACCATGCAAAATGAAGAAGACTCGAAGCCTGAAGGGAGGGGGGAGGCAGTGAGCGCAGTGGCTGTAGCTGCTCAGAGAGAACTGCGTCCGAGGCCCAGGGGGCGGGGGAGAAGAAAATTTAATATGGGTTGTATTTTGTATTTTGCAAGGTCAACCACTCCATCATTACTTTATGAAGGCTTAAATTTTTAACTATGGCAGTATGAAGGGAAAACATTGTAGTGTAGTGTTTATTGTTTGTATGTAACCTCCCCCCCTTTTCCAGCCCTCCTTCCCCTTTTCTTTCTTCTTTCCCTTTTCCCCTTTCCTAGTACTTTTGTAGTTTTTTTTGTAGGTTTTTGTTTTAGATATTAAAAATAAAAAAAAAATTCAAAAAAAAAACTAAAAGAATCCACCCCATGTGAAGTGCGGGAACACTCCAGTATGAAGCGTAATGATATCACTTCAAGAAGTGATGATCATCCCACCAGTGAGCACTTGATCATCCCTCCAGTGATCATCACATGTGCACTTCAAGAAGTGCACATGTGATGACCATCCCACCAGTGAGTACTAGGTCCCCCTCCCCATTGGGAGGGTCTGGGTACCTGACAACCCTATGCATGCAGTCAATAAATTTGTCTGAAGTAGTTTTGCGGTTTTACAGGGCACCAGAAAACACATTATCCCAAACAATCAATATAACTGCTGAGCAGTATTCTCATTTGTTAATTAATACATTTTACGTTAAATCATATTTCTTTAATTTATAGTTGTAGCCTTTCATGTGTAGTAAGTTTATGTATGTTTACTGTGGTAATAAAAGTAAAAATAAATAAAAAGGAAGAAACTAGAAAGAAATGTGTTTTCCCATATCTTTTTCCACAACATCAAATCTGTTTGTTCACTTCCTTGTTAGTGCTTTGTAACTATCCACAATAAAAATATTCAGTTTCCCCCCATTTTTCTTACCAGGTTGTAGAAGCCACAAAACCAACACAGCAACTTCAGAGTTGCTGGGTTCCGCCCCCCCCCCCTTTCGTTTCTTTTCCTTCCTTCAGGTTTTAATTAGCCTGCCATTTTGTGTTAGAAAATTGATGGATTATATAGTCAGCTGATTATGTTTCCAGTCACATTTCCAGCATTTATACACATCATGGGCTTGCTCCTGATCAGAAGCAGATTCTGCAAGGAGCCAAAATGCCGGTATATTAGGCAGTTACATGAAAATTAGACTCTTTTTTTTTCACTTTAGTTTATGGTTTTTCCATAAAGGGGAAGTTTCCCTGCAGGGCAAAATTCCTTCTTGTTTATAGGTTTATTCATTAGCTTTCACATTTTGAATGAAAAGCAATTGATTATTGGGACTTCTGGTTCATAATGGATATAAGAACCACTTTTTTATCTCTGAAACATAACTACATATAGAGAGGCACGAGAAAGTGTCACCCATGAAAACAACCATGAAAATATTCATTCACCTTTGGACTTGATATGATGCAATGGCTTGGATCCTATTTAGTGTGAGGAAGTACTCACACTAAATTTTCAACAGCTCCACTACTACTGCAATCTACTGTATCTCCTGAAATCTCTTCCCCCCCCCCTCTCCTGGGACTCCAGAAAGAAGATGTCAGTAGTAAGAGGGGAATATCAGTGAAAATCACCCTCCCTCTTTCTCACTGGTAGCATTTGCCAGCGGAAAACATAAGTTAGTTAAATCCCAGCCATTGGCCAACAACCACACAAAATTCTTATTCACAGAGACCCATGTTTCATTATGAATCACTTTCTGCCTTTGTATTTTTTCCCTTAAGCTTTTACCTTCCCACCACATAGTAGTATGACATCAAAGATGCTATAAAGAGCTCGAATCAAAAGTTTATATAGCTAAAAAAAGATGGAAGAGTTTTCTGAAGAGTGTCATAAGAATATAAAGACAAAAATCTTTGCAATCTATATCAAACATTAGCAAATCTCATTATTTCACATCAAAAAGTTTGGGTTGTCACATGCAATTGCTTTATAAAGGTGAAGAGATCTGTGTACAACTAAGCACAATGGCCACTTAAAATGCAACATAGAGTTTTACTTAATTGTTTGTTACACTTCAATCCTATACTTTGTTTTAAGAAGCTCAGAATAGTCTCCCAGTAGTTTCTCCCATATAGAAGCTCAGAATAGTCTCCCAGTAGTTTCCCCCATATAGAAACTACTAACCATGCTGAGATCTGCTTAGTTTGAACAATATATTAATACAATCATGTGCATTCAGACCATTCTTTGGTACCTCCTATTCACTAGACCAACTACATTCTAATGGGTCCTTTATGGAAATAGTGCACCTTTTATTATTTGTGTTGTTAATCAATTGTCTTAAAAAGTGGAAACTCTAGTGCTAAGCACCACAAGCCTGGATCCTATCTACTACCAGTGGAAAGGTTGATCTTTGCTACGTTCCCCTTCCCCCAACAATCGCTTCCAGTCCTGGAATGTAAATTCCATGGGTTGCAGTACTGCATGAATTAATAGACTGAGGATTGCAGTGGGGAGAGGGAATGGGCAAAATAGCTGTTCCTGCCTCTTCTATCAGGGGAGCTCTGGTGATGGAAGAGGTAATAGGGCAATTCCCACCCCCACCCCCTTGCCAAAGAAGTCCCTCAACTAACATCCATGCAGGTCATAGGTGTCTTGGAATCACCTTTCAGAAGGGATAAGAAGGGATGGCAAGAGTGGAGAAGAACACAGCAAAGATCTGAATTCCTTCTTTCTTGGATCAAAACCCTATTTGTTTGCAATTTAACTTTTCACTTTGGAGATTGGGGTAGTCATACAGTTAGAGTCCTTGTCTCTTGTTATAATTAGTAATGTAAACCATCTCTCCTTGTATGCCTTTAAGTTTTTCTTATCATTAACACTCCAGGAGTGATTATCCATGAGTCTCACCTGTTTAACAGTCATCCAGACTTGATCATGTGCTTCAGCACCTTCTCTCCCCCCTCCCCCCCGACTACAAAATTGAAGCGCATAGCAACAACATGGGGCAGGTTCAGCAGATCTCCAGCTACAGTCTCAACTGCAGCATTCATCGTAGACCTAGGATTGTCAACTTCAAGATGAGGGGTTGGAATTCTTCCAGAATTACAGCTGATTTCCAGACTTCAGAGATCAGTTCCTTGGAGAAAATAGCAGTTTGGAAGGGTGGACGCTATGGCATCACATCCCTGCTGAGCTTCCTTCCTTTCGCAAAACCTGCCTTCTCCAGGCTCCACTGCCAAACCTCCAGGAATTTCCCACCCTGCTCAGACATCCCTGGCAACTCTACTCAGCCCTCAACACTGTTGACTCCTACTCCTGTATAGCTAGATTCACAGCAAACACCTGCCAAGATTAGAAAGATCAATGAAACAGACAAGCTCTTTTGCTTAGAGGTAAGAAGGCACATGGTTTAAACTTTTGGGGGTTGAGAAACCCCTTTCAGGAGTTAAAATCTGAATCCCCTTAAAGGATATAGGCATCTGTATGGAGCACAATATACCAGCAAGTTCTCCTGTATGAGTCCTGAGAGAAACAGTCATATAGGAAGGTGACACCCTTATGAACCCTCATCCACCAGCCCTATTTCTGCAGCTGTCTGCACTAAAGCATCTTCTTTGTTTTTTAACATAGTGAAATAGGTGGGGTGGGAATGGAGTGAGTGTGAGAGGGTAGGTTTATAAATATTTGGCAATGCCTTTAGGAAAGATCTGGAGTAGGTGAAATTTTGGTTCCTTTATAGCCTGGTTGGTCTGCAGTAAAACAGCAGGATTTGAGTCTAGTGGCACCTGAGAGACAAGGAAGAAGGGTATCTGAAGACGGGGCAGCTAGCTTGCCACGCGCGCAGGACAGTGAGTGTGTGGCAAGCCAGCCACCCCATCAGTGGAGCAGGTGAATGGTGCAGGCAGACTCCTCGCCCTCCGCTCAGCCGCCCATACTGCTGCCACCAGCTCTGCAACCCACCATGCGCTGAGGCAGCCGGTTTGCTGCATGGCCCTGTTTGATGACGTCACGGTATATGTGTGTGTATGTTTTCCAATTTTGTAATTAGAAGAAGGGAGTGTCAACTCTTGAAAACTTATGCATTGAAAATTTTGTGGGTCTCTAAGGTGTCACTAGACTCAGATTCTCCTGTTTGACTATCCCATGGTTTTTAAACAGAAATGATATGAACATTAGCCATCCAAAAGTGATAGCCGTAGAGGTAAGCTTGGCCATCCCTCCCCCCACCCCAACACTGCTTACCTAGTCGGTTGGGGGTAAAGCAAAGGGAGGGGTAAGAAGCACATGCATGTACTCCTATGCTCCCCCATTTTTGTGCCAAAAAAGATGTCATTTTCTAGGGCAATAAGGGAGTGCAGGAGGTACCCCACTGCCCCCCATCCCCCTGCACCCTGTTTGGGCCCCTGGCAACCCTACATAGAGGTAGCAATTATTTTGTTTAATCCCATTGTCCTCTTGCAGGTTTAAATGGAAGAGAGGAGACTGATATAAGATGCTTTGGGCCCCCACTGAGAAGAAAGTTAGTAATTATTAAGTAAATAATAAAATTATAAATAACATTAGTAAAGTCTTCATTAGAGAGCCAGTTTGGTGTAGTTGTTAAGAGCACGGGACTCTAATCTGGAAAGCCGGGTTTGATTCCCCACTCCTCCACTTGAAGCCAGCTGGGTGACCTTGGGCTAGTCACAGTTCTCTGGAGCTCTCTCAGCCCCACCCACCTCACAGGGTGTTTTGTTGTGGGGATAATAATGGCATACTTTGTAAACCGCTCTGAGTGGGCATTAAGTTGTCCTGAAGGGCTGTATATAAATTGAATGTTGTTATTATTAATATTATTAGTGAAATGCTATATGCAGATTCCATTCAGATGTCAGCACTGGATAAAGCTCTCCTTGCTTAAAAGTAACACAAAACCTACAGCAGTGTTTTATTCAGTAATGAGAAAATATTAGTATAAATCCAAAAGAAAGAACAAGCAAACGGCACTATATATTTTAGCATGATGAAAACCGGGAAACACAGAAATTGTTCCCTTCTTCCATCTAGGCTGCATATTTCTCTTTAAACATGCCAAGTTTAGTACATGTCAGAACCTAATATTGTCTCGGAAACATTTCAAGGCAGTTATTGGCTGTAAGATAGAATATACTTCATAATTAACTATGAAATACAGAATATGTAAATACTACAAAAATTATTTGAGTGTGGACAAAGCACATTAAATCCTTAATTACTCTAAATTCTATTTTCCCTGGGAGCTTGCAATCGCTGAAATATAAGTGGCTGCAACCTTAGTTGTTCTATGAAGCTGACAGGATTTGGCTTGCTTGTGTAGTTTTGAAATGACTTTACTGTCTCCAGTTCTGAGTTTATTTGCCTGATGTTTGCATATCTCTGTCAGATAATTAACAGCATTAGTTTGATTAGATTTTTGGTGAATCCCCTAATATCATTATCAGAGTTTGGATAAGATCCTAACTTCTTTAATCTACTGATATAAAGAGTAGACTGATCTGTTTAGTGATTTTGCAAGACAGCTTTATTTCTATGCTTTAAAACAACAAAGTAATCTACAAACCACTTTCTTCAAAAGTAGTCCTTCTGATTGCAGTATTATTATTAATATTTATTTATTTACTTACTTACTTATTTTATATAAGACATTTACAGTCCATCTTTCTCACTGAGGCTCAAGGTACATTACATAGAGTGAGATTAGTACATTCAATATCAAAGACATTTCAATAAACAATACCTTAGGGTTCATAAATTAAAAATTGCAAAAACATAACATCAGCAAAAAATCCAATACAGAGCTGAAGAAATGCTGAAAGAAAGCATTAGCAATTTTCAGACTGACATTAAACAACAGTAGGATTATGCTTAAAGCAACAGATAGTACATAGTAGCACATCTTTAAAGCAACACATAGGACATAAGGCAACAGATTGTACTAGTAGCACACAGTACTGAAGTCTATAGCAGGGTTGGATCGACGGGGGGGGCAGGGGAGTAGCCTGCCCCCGGTGCCACCAAAGAGGGAGCGCTGGGCTCAGCTGCCAGCTGCTGGGAGCACGCCGGAGCTGGCGGTGGCAGCGCTGGTGGCTGAGCAGAGGGCTGGGAGTCTGCCGACAGGGCAGCTGGCTTGCCGCACACTCAGGACAGTGAGCGTGCGGCAAGCTGGCCACCCCATCAGTGGGGCAGGTGAACAGCGCGGGCGGATTCCCCGCCCTCCGCTCAGCTGCCCATGCTGCTGCCTCCAGCTCTGCAGCCCACCATGCACCGGGGCAGCCAGCTTGCCGCACGGGTGGTACACCTCCGGGCCCTGTTTAATGACGTCACGGTATATGTGTGTGTATGTGTGTATGTTTTCTAATTTTGTAATTAATCTATTTTTGTAATCATAGTCCTATTGCATTGTGTATTGGATACTGTATGCTGCTTGAGTGCATTGTTTTTATCATCTATATCTATCATGAGTCTTAGAGAAAAAGGCAGGCTATAAATAAAGGAAGAATTTCTGTCCATCAAATGAACCACCAGCTAAAGTGCTGTCCAGTTTGAGCTTATTTTATTATCAACTTCCAATGACAAAGAATTTTAAATAATTAACCCTAAAATAAAAAATGCTGAACTATAAGATATATATATCATAATTCATATATTATTTATATTTTATATGTGTGCTCCTAAAAGTAAATTTCTGAAATAACTTTCAATACAGGAACTGTTACTGTCACTTGATTAGGAGATCCCCACAGAGTATAGTCCTACTTACAGCAAGTATGGCTATAAGAATGCCTGCAGCACACAAGACAGCATCGTTGATGGTCTCTCCACTTTTTAAGGGGTAGCTGATACTCTCATCATTGCAGTAAAATCCTCGTTCATATGGTGCAATTGTGCTTGTTTCAATTATCAGGAATGGTAGGCCAGCTAGTAGGGAGAAAAAGAAACAAAAGAGTAATCAGAAATACAGGCAAGCACTGACCAACTTATGGCAACATCAAAAGAAATAATTGATCACTAGAACAACCCAATGAAGATTTGCAGCTTAACTTTCCCCAAATTTCCTTTCATCATAGACCAGGGGTCCCCAATACGGTGGGTGTCATGGCACCTGCCAACTGTTTTAGAAAGTGGGCATGGACAGGGCAGCAAGGCTTCTGATTGGCCACTGGAGATTTGACTGGCTGTGCAAATTTTTAAAAGCAATGCTTTGGCAGCAGCTGTCACCACAGCATAAGCATCTTCAGTGTGATTGAAGATAAGCTGCAGTAGCCATTTTGCGCCTGGCTCCACCTCCTATGGCAGATATTTTGTGGCTGTGTCCACCATGCTGTGTCAGAATTCCTAAAATTCCCCCAGGAACCCCTGTCACAGAGCATTATGATGACAAAGTAGCAGAAAAGGGGAAATTTCGACCCCACAAAAACCAAAAATAACCCTTGGTACTTGATCACAAATCATTAAATGACTTCCTCCTTGACTTCAACAGATTGAAATGACAGCTGTTGAATGTTTGCAATATCACCGCTATTAGTGTTAAAAATATTTTTGGTAAACAAAAAGACCTGCCAGTTGGAAGGTAGTTTCTATTATTCAGTTTGCTAGTGATATGTAAATAAAGAATACATTTCACGTAAGATGTTTTTGTTTTGATGCAGATGCAAAAAGCCATTGTGCTTCTAATACGTTTGGCCTTCTATCCAAATAAAGTTTGTGGTTGCAGCCTCCAATCCATCATTGAGGAGGAAGCATAGCCTTGTCTCTACAATCACACGGAACCTCAGAGACACTCAGGTTCTGGACACTGAAGTGCAGTAAAAATTAAGAGATGAGCCCCTTCCCTTATCCTAATGATGAATGGCAAGATAAACATGGGCAGAGGAATAGACAAAACTACAAAGAGGCCCCAAACCTAGAATGGTTGAAGGCAGGGCTTTTTTTTCTGGGAAAAGAGGTGGTGGAACTCAGTGGGTTGCCCTCGGAGAAAATGGTCACATGGCTGGTGGCCCCGCCCCCTGATCTCCAGGCAGAGGGGAGTTGAGATTGCCCTCCGCACCGCTCAGCGGCGCAGAGGGCAATCTCAACTCCCCTCTGTCTGGAGATCAGGGGGCGGGGCCACCAGCCATGTGACCATTTTCAAGAGGTTCCGGAACTCTGTTCCCCCACGTTCCCCCTGAAAAAAAGCCCTGGTTGAAGGAGACTGAAAAATGACATCTCACTATTTCAGTGATGTGCTGACTCTGACTAGATTTAGGAGTTCAACAAATTTAATTTCAGCCAATCACCTAATTCAAAGGATTTCAAATGTTTTCAAAATCTGAACTATCCAGCCAACCAAAACTTCTGTTGGAGGTTATTAGTATATTTGTATTTGTATATGAATAAAGGCAGGGATAAAGTTTACTGTATGGGGGAATGTTGTCCTAAAGATATGTTAAAAATCATTTATACTCACATTTTTTAAAAAAATACTTCACTTTAGACCCCAATATGAATAAAGATGTTTGGAGAGCAAAAGTTAGTATGATGGCTAATCTCTTTCTAATCTTAATCAATTTAACTATACAGATACATATTGTGGTAAATGGGATTACTGCAATACACTCTGCCTGGGGTTATCCTTGAAAACAACTGAGAAACTGTGATTGGTTCAAACAGCAGCAGTTTGATTTAAAGGTTACCATGATTTAATAACTGAGTTTATATGCTGCTCTTTTAGACAGATTAGTTCCCACTCAGAGCAGTGAACAAAGTCCAGACAATATAGCTTGGGAGCTGGAACTGAAAGGAGGGGCTTACCTAAGGCTACCTGCTAAGCTCATGGCAGTAGCATGTTCAAACCAGCAGAATGCTGATCCACAATCCAGCCATTATTCTACAGCAGTTCTTTAACCTGTAAAGCCCTTTACAACCTGGGACCTATATAACTGAAAGACAACTTCTACCCATACAACCCATGTGGCAACTCCATTCATCTCAATAGGGTCTCTTAGTTATTTCTGGATTGATTGTTGTATATATGATGGTTCCTTGGTTGTTGCTTTATGACTTGCTGCATAGTCTTGTTTTAGATTTTTTTCTTTGTAAGCTATCTTGAATCCTTTGAATGAAAAAGATGGGGTCAATGGATTTCAAATGAATACATAATTAAAATATTGACCATTTACAAAATAACAATATCTTTAAAATGAAAGGAATGTAATTTGGGCAGGTAGAATGTGCACATCCATAAGGGGATTTATGTGCATCCTGGGGGACAAGGAATGGGGCCAGAACACTGATGGGATGTTAGTAAAAGATGTTTCCAAATGGATTGTATGTGAAGCTGACTTATATTAACATTAAAATATTAGTTTTGAAAACAATGCTGTAGGGTACCTTTTATTTTCATGATCAGATAAAATTGCCAATTTCCAGGCCACAGAGATCAGTTCTCCTGGAGAAAATGGCTGTTTCAGAAGGTGGACTTCATGGCATTATACCTGGCTGAGGTCCCTTCCTTCCCTAAACCCCACCCTCTCCAGGCTCCACCCCCAAAATTTCAAGGAACTTCTCAACCTGATCTAGCAAACCTATGATCAGATACTTGGGGGAATAAAACTGTTAATCAGTTTGTGACTTTTTAAAAGCTGAACTACAATTAATGATCTATTTATTTATTTTATCCCCTGCCCTTCCCACGAATGGGCTCAGGGCGGCTCACAACATTCATAAAATATAATAAATTAATCATAAAACCATAAAATCAGTAATATTAAAACAGTCATTAAAATAGTCCAGACGCTGTATCCATAGTCTACTTAAATAAACAGATGGGAGTCCATATATATAGGCATACATATTGGCATAGCACATGGCCGAGGGCAGTCCCAGAAAAAGTGGTGGTCTTAGGTGGAAGAGGGGGGACACCCACTGGTCCTCAGTCAAAGGCCCGGTGGAACATCTCCATTTTACAGATTTGGAATGAGAAATAAGAAACGGAGATGGAGAATTAATGAGGATCTTTTGGGAGACCCAGAATGTGTGGAGGTACTTAAAAAATTAACAAAGTTTTTCATTCAATGCAATGTTGATAAAGGAGTGTCAACACATAAGGTCTGGGATACATATAAAGCAGTAATTAGAGGTGTGTTGATGGACTTAAATGGAAGAGACAAAAAGAAAAAAGAAATGAAGTTAAAAGAGATTCAGGAAAAAAATTATTCAAGTAGAACAGCAATTAAAAAAGAGGCCAGGTAAAAAGAAATTGTTGTATGAAATAAAGTTATTGCAAGAACAAATTAGGGTTATGGAAAATAAAGAAGTGGAGTGGGAATTGAAGAAAATGAAGCAAAAATCATTTGAAGGAGCCAATAAACCAGGGAGATATTTGGCGTGGCAACTGAAGAAAAAGAGAGAAAAAAGAACAATAAGTAAAATTATGGAAGACGGGAAGGAATTATATGATCAAGGACTGATTGAGAGAGCATTCTATAAATATTATGCAAGACTATATCAGAAAAAAATAGTGGACTATAAAAAGATGAGACTATTTTGACATAATCGATTTGCCTAAGGTGCCGGAGAAGTTGAAAGAGAAGCTTGGTGCTGAAATAACAACAATGGAAGTGGTGCAAGCAATACAAGCTACTACAGTGGGTAAAGCTCCGGGACCGGATGGAATTACAGCAAAATTTTATAAAGTGATGGTAGAGGATTTAAAACAATTGATGCAAAAAGTGATGAATGAGATATTGGAGGGGGCAGAGATGCCAGATACATGGAATGAGGCTAATATTACATTGATACTGATACTGAAACAGGGCAAAGCACCCGGACCGGATTTTATCCCTCCTGAATTGTTCCTAATGAACCCTGATTGGTGGGGGGCTTGTTTAGCTCCCATCTTTCATCAATAAATAGTTCAGGTTCCATGCCATCTGACTGGAAGCGTTCAATTATAATCCCAATTTATAAGAAAGGTAATAGGTCCGACCCTCATAACTATCGTCCTATAAGTCTACTTTCTATTCCAGGGAAAATCTTTGCGGCACAACTTCTCGATAGGTTAACGGATTGGATGGATCAAGAAGCAGAACTCTACCCTGAACAAACAGGCTTCCGTACAGGGGCCTCGACTATGGATCATTGTTTGGTTTTACACCATCTAGCAAGCAAATATTTGGCACCCCCTGGCGGTAAACTCTATGCAGCCTTCATGGATTTGAAGACCGCATTTGACTCTATTAATCGTTGTAGATTGTGGCGTAAATTGTCAGAATCTACAATAGATAAAAGACTTTTATATTTAATAACGAACTTAGATACTGACACTTCCGCCCAAATTAGGTACAACCGGCAGGGTCAATTAACTCCAAGTTTTCAAACCGATAAAGGTGTGAAACAAGGTTGTTTGCTGGCTCCATCCTTATTTAATCTATTCATTAATGACATGATTCCATTTGTGAAATCACATACCAGACACCCCCCTTATCTAGCAAATACTCCAATTTCGATTCTTTTATACGCAGACAATGCTCTCCTTATCTCCAAAACAGAACTAGGTTTAAAATCACTAATTAACGCATTTATTACATATTGTAATAATGAGGAACTTAAAGTTAATTATGCTAAATCAAAAGTCCTGAGATTTTCCAGGTCCTTCCATAACGGCTCCAAATCGATAAGAGTACTGGGAGGGGCTTTGGAGAGAGTCCCCTCCTTTAGTTATCTTGGTATCACTTTTAACTACAATCTGTCATGGAAACCACATATTCAGGCTGCTCTGAAGGCCGCAAACATTTCATCAATGGCAATTAAAAAATTCTTTTACTCCAAAGGAGCAAAACATATACCAGCAGCCATTAGGATTTTTAATGCTAAGGTTATCCCACAGATACTTTATGGGTGTGGAGTGTGGATTGAAGGTGTATCCGACAACCTTGACACCCCTCTACACACATTTTTGAGGGAGATAGCGGCAGTCCCGAGATGCGTAGCAGGTACTGCACTTAGGGTGGAATTCACCCAACCCTCAATTGAGAAGAGAGCATGGATTACAGCCTTTAAGTTGTTCTTGAACAAGGAAATTTACAAGGACAATTCAGGGAAAGTAGGTTTTGCACATTTGATCTCGCAGGATACCTATAAGAGTAGCCGAACTAATTTAATTAACCAGAAACTAAAAATTCTGGATATTGATATAACATCTTTACAGACAAATGAGGCCCTAAGAGTTATAAAATTAAAACTAAAGGATCTCGATTACAGCAGTACTCTCCAGAGAGCCAGACGTACATGTTCGGGCTTATCCCTGGGACTTTCACCCCCAGAGGCTATTCCATCTTATTGCTATTCTTTAAAGATTCCAGCTCAACGCAGAGCCTTCACATTGGCTAGACTTAACTCCTTCCCCTCTAAAGTGCTTTCTGGTCGTTTCTCTGGACTCCCTTATTCTGAACGAGTTTGTGACTGTGGACAAGGAAAGTTAGAGACCTTGGATCATATAATAGTTTTTTGCCCTAAGTGGAGTAAGGAAAGAGAGAGATTTATTATTCCTATTATGTTAAAAGAAAAGCTTCCCTTCCTTCCTTGGGCAATCTCAGTGTTATTGCCTGATAACTTTCCTGACAATCAAACCTCTGCTATAGTGGCTTCCTTTTTAGCCACGGTGATAAAGAAACAAGATTTTCATGAGTTTAGATAGTGGCAGAGAACGATTTTAAACTTTGTTTGGGCTGGAAAGAAACCCAGAGTTAAAATGAAGGTACTGTATGATGCAAAAGAAAGAGGAGGTTTACAATTACCAAACTTTAAATTATATCATAAAGCGGTATGTTTGGACTGGATAAAGGAATGGTTGACATTGAAGCATTTGAAGCTGTTAGCATTGGAAGGATATAATAAACTATTCGGATGGCATGCATATCTATGGTATGACAAAGTAAAAGCAGACTCTATGTTTTTACATCATTATGTAAGAAGAAGCTTGTTTGCTGTATGGACCAAATACAAGAAATATATGGAAGAGACTATACCAATGTGGATTATTCCTGCTGAAGTAGTAAATCCAAGAACAGAATATGCAGGGGAAGACTGGTTGACATATAAAGAAATTCTTGAGATACAACAGAATATATGCTTAAAGGTAATGAAGAATTGCCATTCCAATATGGATGGTTTCATTATATGCAGATAAAAGACCTATATGAGAAAGACAAAAGGAAAAATGGTTTTAGACTACAAAACTCTGAGATTGAGAATTGTTTGCTTCAGGGGGGGAAGAAAATAATTTCTAAAATATATAAGATATTACTGAAATGGTTTACAGAGGAGGAAGTTGTTAAAGTTCAGATGGTCAAATGGGCAATAAACTGTAATAAGGAAATTTCAATGGAAGCTTGGGAAAAGTTATGGAAAAATACAGTTAAAATTTCAGCATGTACCACGGTGCGAGAAAATGTTTATAAAATGATGTATAGATGGTATTTAACACCGAAGAAGTTGGCCAATGGTAATAGTCAGATGTCTGATAAATGCTGGAAATGTAAACAACATGAAGGTTCATTTTATCATATGTGGTGGTCTTATGACAAGGCAAAACAGTTCTGGGGGGATATAGTAAAGGTTATGTCAGATACTTTACAAAGGAATGTAATTAAAACCCTGGAATTGTTGTTATTATGTATGAACCTAGAAGACTTTGATAAAATGGATAGAGTTATGGTATTTTATATGATTACAGCAGCCAGAATGTGTTACGCACAGTTGTGGAAGACTCAAGAGATACCATCTATGGAAGACTGGATCTTGAAAGTTCTGAATATGGCAGAAATGGACAAACTAACGAGGAAATTGAAAGAGCATAAGTATCGGAATATACATTAAGTTGGGAAAAATTCAAGAAATATGTGGAGAAAAAGTGGGACATGAAGGGGAAATTGTGGTCTTTGGATAGTTGTTAAGGGGGAGATAGAACTTTACTTAAGGTTAGAAGGG
Source organism: Eublepharis macularius (assembly GCF_028583425.1). Taxonomy (NCBI): domain Eukaryota; kingdom Metazoa; phylum Chordata; class Lepidosauria; order Squamata; family Eublepharidae; genus Eublepharis; species Eublepharis macularius. The sequence goes on along the minus strand of NC_072794.1, from coordinate 82,586,595 downwards.
GGTATATTTTATTATATTTTATATATATTTATATTATAGAGTTTTTATATTATAGAGTTATAGTATTATAGTATTATAAAGTTAAGAGTAAGACAGTGTATTCATATGGGAAGAAATAAGGTTGAATAATAAGGTTGAATAGGTAATAGGGAGTATATATAATATTTTAGTAATGTATTAGAAGCAATAGATCTATAATATAGATAATAGGTATTTAAGGAGATATATATATATATATATATATATATATATATATATATATATATATATATATTGTAGTTAGTATATGTACCTATTATATACTTATATATTTTTATACTCTTAATTTAGATAAGTATTCTATTAATATAGTTAATACAACTAAATAGACTAGATTAGTATGTATTATATAGATATATATAGATATATATTATACATATTATTATAGATTTTAAGAGTTTATAGTATATATTCTTTAGGTTAAGTTGGGTATGGAAAACTGTTGGGAGTCATTAGATAAGGGAGGGGGGAAAGGATGGGGAAAATGCAATGGGGTGGAAAATGATAATGATTATTATGTTTATGTTTGTTAACCCATTGAATAATTTTTTTTAAAAAAAAGAACATCTCCATTTTACAGGCCCTGTGCAACTGTAACAGGTCCTGTAGGGCCTGGATCTCCAGCGGGAGAGCGTTCCACCAGGCCAGGGCCAGGGCAGAAAAAGCCCTGGCCCTGGTCAAGGCCAGACAGATGTCCTATGGGCTGGTGACCATCAGGAGTTGCTTGTCTGAAGAGGGCAATACCCTGCAGGGGACGTAATGGGAGAGCGGGACCCACAGGTATGCAGGTCCTAGTCCGTGAAGGACTTTAAACACCAAGGTTAACACCTGATGAGATTTTAATCTGTTAGAAAAATCAAGTAATTTCTTTACTGTGCTACCAGTAAAATATATTTTACTTTTGTGGGAGTCATTAAAAATTTTCTGTCATTTCCAGCTATTTTTCAGATTAGCCTGATATTTATTTTAAACATTTATTAGCTGCCTTTCTGCATTGTAAGAACTCAAGGTGGCTTACAACAATAATAAAATTAATAAAAACAAAGTTTAAAAGTGAAATTTAAGACTACCAATAAACATAGAAACAAAGTTAATTAAAAGCAGTCCTAAATAAAAATGCCTCCAGGCTAGGGTTGCTAGCTCCAAGTTGGGAAATTCATGGAGATTTTGGAGGTGGAGCCTCGAGAGGCTGGAGTTTGGGGAGGGGAGGGACCTCAACAGGGTATAATGTCATACAGTCCACCCTCCAAAGAGGCCATTTTCTTCACGGGAATTGATCGGAATGGTCTAGAGATCAGTTGTAATTTCGGAAGATCTCCAGCCCCCACTGGGAGGCTGGCAACCCTACTCCAGGCACACCTCCCTAGGGATGCTGTCCCATAATTGTGGGACTGCCGTGGAAAAGCCTTTCTCTTGTGAATCCACCAGTTGAGCTTCTTTAGGCTGCTGGGACAGTCAGGAGGAGGCCCTCTCTCTGTGATCTTAATTCCCAGGCTGGAAAACAGGACAGAAGACAGTCCTTCAGATACACTGATCCCAAGCCATGCAGGACTTTAAAAGACAAAACCAACACCTTGAATTGTGCTCAGGAGCGGATTGGCAGCCAGTATAATAGCTGTACTATCAGGGTCACATGCTCCTAATAGCCGATCCAAACCAGCAGTCTAGCTGCAGCATTCTGCACTAGCTGCAGCTTCTGAACACATTTCAAGGGTAGCCCCAAATAGACCATATTGCCATTGTCCAGTCTAGATGTAACTAAGGCATGGATCACTGTGGCTAGATCTGACTATGCTAGGAACAGGTGGAGCTGCTGTACCAGCCAAAGCTGGCCAAAAGCACTCTGAACCAACACAACCACCTGGTAACTGTTGAGTCAAGGGACCCGTATCCAGACCATTACTGACTTCAAGCACCAGTTGAAAACATGAATGGCATCCTTGGAACTGGGTGGAACAGTAAGATAGAGCTGGAAATATCTGCATATGGGTGACACCACAGCCCATACCTCCTGATGACCTCTCCCAGTGACTTCATATAGCATGGGGGATGATTGGACCTCGTGGAACCCCACAGGCCAATGACCAAGGGGCACAGCAGAAATCCCCCAGCACCAACTTTTGAGAACAGATAAAAGTCAAACCACTGTAACACTGTACCCCTTAGTCCCAGTGTCAAAAGGTGGCTCAGCAGGATACTGTAGTGGATAGTATCAAAGGCTATTAACAGATACAGTAGGACTAGCAGGGTCATATTCTCCTGTCCAGTTCTTGAGGGAGGTCATCAACCAATGACAGGAAGTAAAGAGTAGGAATAAATGGGCAGTTATCACAATGGAAGGAAGGAAGCGGTGGGGTCCCACAAGGATTGGTATCGGGGCTGGAATACTGTGTGCAGTTCTGGTCACCATATCTCAAAAAGGACATTGCAGGGCCAGAAAAAGTACAAAAGAAGGCAACCAAGATGATTAGGGGGTTGGAACACCTTTCCTATGAGGAATGGCTGGGGAATCTCTAACTTTTCAGTTTAGGAAAAAAGATGAGTAAGAGGGGACATGATAGAGGCTTATAAAATTATACACATGGTAGAGAGGATGGACAAAGATAACCTTTTCTCCCTCTCTCATAATATTACAACTCAAGGGCATTCAATGAAGTTGATGGGTAGTAGATTCAGGACAGACATAAGTAAATGCTTCTTTATACAACAAGTGATTAAGATGTAGTATTCATTGCCAAAGGTTGTTGTAATAGCCACGGGCATAGACAGCTTCAAAACGAGATTAAATAGAGGCAGGGAGGATACATCTATCAGTGCCTACTAGCCATGGTGGCCAAAGGGAACCTCCACATTCAGAGGCAATGAACCTCTGAATACCAAATCCAGGAGGCAACTTCAGAGGACTGCCTCACCCTCTTGCTGCCCCTCCATACTAACTGGTTGGCCTCTGAGTGAGACAGGATGCTAGAATAGATGGACCCCTGGTCTGATCCAGCAGTCTCTGTTCCAAACCCTAGTTTGAAGCCAGACCAAAATGGTTCCAGAAACTCAGTCTCTTCCAAGAGCCCCTGGAGCTGGGAAGCAACTACCCACTCTAGCACCTTGCCTAAGAATGGAATATTGGAGACTGGCTGGAAGATCTCCAATATAGTAAGGCCCAGGGAAGGCTTTTCCAAAGCAAGTCTAACCACTGCTTCCTTGAGCATGAGTCATATAACTCCTTCTATCAAGGAAGCATTTACCACTCCCCTTCCACATTTGGACAGTCTAGGGTTCTTAGGTGCTCACTGGGGGGGGGGGAGTTGCCCTATTGCCCACTGATCTGCCAGCAATCGGTAGGAGGTGGCAAACCCTCCAGAGGTCACCTGCCACTGGCAGGCACCTCAAGAACACGTGTGGTGCATGCACTCCTGGGGGGCGTGATGTCACTTCCTGAAGTGATGTTGTTACACTGGCCACAGGCACGCTCCCACTCTTTGCTAGGGCCAATTTTGGCCCAAAGCAGGCCAGAATTAGCCCTGTGCAAAGTGCAGGAGCACACCTGCTGCTGGCATGATAACCTTACTTCCCAGAAGTAGCATCATCACGCCAGAAGCACAGGCAGGCTTTGCACACATGCAAAACCGGACACCAACACTACCATAGGTAAGTGCCAGGTTCCCCACCTCCTGCCAGGATGGTAAGGACACCTGGCAATTCTAGGCCAGTTCACTCTGACAACTTTTTTCAGCCAGGAAAAAAACTGGTCAGGAGCACAAATAGTAGGCCTCATCTCTCCTAGGATCTTGTCCACATCCTCAGGCCCCATCAGCTCAACGGTATCTATATAATTTGAACAAGCAAATGCCAAAGGTATATCATCTGAACATGCACACACGTTTATTATCTAAATGTTAATTTGTAAAACTTAGCAGAACAAACTATGTTCTTCCCCAAATATTTGGCCAGTAATCTTCTATTGTTGAGTGCTTTCTTATAGATTAGAGAAAATAAGTGGTAACTTTGCAAACCAAGTAAAAAAGTTAACTGTGTAAAGAGAAGTGTCTGTTTTGCAACACAGTGCTTAAAACAGTGCATAAACATGCCATTTCTCTTTCAACCAATCTGTGTTTGCAACTCAAACATATCATGTGGATCCAAACTATCTTCATTCTACTACCTAAAACATATTGGAATAGTGCCAACTCATACACAAAATCTCTTTCTTGAGCCAACAATAAAGGATATTAATAGCCTTTTTAAAAATCCTTTAGTATCTCAATGAAAAATTGCTGCCAAAAGGCTAGCACTGCACAATGAGATCTGGTTTCACATCCCCTAGAAGCAGCACTTTAACAGTCAAACTTTGCAAAGTAACCATTCAATGGTTACGTGGCTTTTTGTTATTATTCCAATTCCTCTTTTTAATAGCTTTCACATGACAGGTCTGTAAAACACATGTTCCCTCAAACAATAAAACATATCTGAGAGCTAAATCAGGCCTTTACAAAAAGAGAAAGAAAAAAAAAAGGGAGGAAGGGAGGGACAGAAAGAGAATGGTGTTCCTGTATATTATGTGAAATCTGGAATAATAAAGATTTATTTTCTCTTGATTCACTGAACAACATTCCACATTTCAGTTCTTTTCAGGCCTGCCATAGCTATATAGCATGACTTCACTTATATTGTATATATTTTCTTTAAAAGCATACAGACAGGGTTTTGAAATCTGATGGTTTTGTTTTTTCTCCTACAAACTTGTGGTTTGGTGGGATATTGCCAATTGAGTTTTGACATTTTTCCAGCACAACAGTAACCTCAGATTCCCTACTTTCATAAGAGAAACATAAACATACACTCAAGCACTGAAGAGATACTGCTCACAGAAACCCAGAATATGCCCTAGACTTAGAAACCCGGGCTAAAAGCAGTGCTCAAGAACGTCACCATCTGGTTCAGGGAACACACTGCCCTAGTAATAACGTGGTGCAAGGGCCTTTGCTAAGGCAATCTTGCTTCCAAATGAGTATCTCTCTTAGAGTGCACACTGATCGAGGAATTGTGTCACCACCCACAGCTTTGGCTCCAGCTCTGTCTTCTGGGAATAGTTAGCACTGAGGTTCCAACATGGATAGATTCGAATGGCCACCCTGAAACCAGATTTTGAAAAGATACTGTGGCTAGCAATCTAGAAAGAAATGCTAGAGATAAAAATCAAGTGTGAAAGGAAGGGATATCAAAATGGAAATACTTGCTGCATAATTTTAATTTATTTAAAACAAGCCCACCTTTTCCATAGCAACTGAGACCCAAGCTGGATAACAAATGAAAAAACATGTAAATCTCAACAGTATAAATTACTGAACTTTTAAAATTCCCTGATGAAACCTCATAAATAATAATTACAAGAAAATGTCCGTGCCCCACTTTCATTTATACCAAAATATCCATCTAAGTATCCTATACTACTGAAGACTTTCCCTTTCATGATGCATTTTGTTGGGAGGCAAGCCATCTGGAAGATTAACAGGCGTGGCATCCAAGAACTAAGGGGTACCATGCTGTAATACCCTGCAGTATTGTCTCATTTGAATCAATTTCATGGAGAAGTCACAAACTACTTGGATCATAAGAATATTTAACAGATTATCATCAGGTTAAAATGGTTCTTTCATTCTTCCATCAATATTGAAGATCAAGTCAAACTTCAACAACATTTAACTAAGGTTGCCAACCTCCAGGTAGGGCCTAGAGTTTAGGCTCATCAAGCCTTGTACTAGTGGTGGACGGAGAAAACAAAATATAAACCAGCAGCATCACCAATGTTGCTATACCACTTTGGGGTACAACCCAGAAGTAACAAAAGGTAGCCTGGCAACCCTAATTACAACTAGGGTTGCCAGAGATCTGGTTTTCATCCAGACAGTCTGGTATTTTAGGGGACTGTCTGGGGGAAAACATTCTCCCAAAACACCTGGTCCTTCTCCTTTCCCTCTCTCATCTGACTGCACAGTGGTGCCACCAAGCCAGAGAAGTGGTCAGTCAGTCTGGGTGCCTAGGCAGCCTCCAGTGGTTGTGTGGTGCAGCCCAAGAGAGTGGACAGCAGCCTGGGCAGCCTCCTGCAGCTGCTGCCAAGGACAGTGCTGCCCAGGACTGGCACCCAGAAGTAGGGGGTGTTGGCATGATGACATCACTTCCTGCAGTGATGTCATTGCACTGTTCTGGGAGTGCACGCACAGCATGCACATCATCTGTATAAAAAAATAAGCCCCCCCTTACTCTCCCTGGGGGACCAGTATTAGTCTGGACCCCATCTGGCAACTCTAATTACAGCTGATCTCTAGACTACAGAGATCAGTTCACCAGAAGGAAACGGGAACTTCTGAGGGCAGGCTTCAGGGCACCAAATCCCTGCTGAACTCCTTACCTTCCTCAAAGTCTACCCTTCCCAAGCACCACCCTCAAATTTCCAGGAATTTTCCAAACCAGAGCTGGCAACACTAGTTTTACCAATCAAATGTTGAGATAACCTTTGATATCAGAAAATCTTCAACAACATTTTACAGGATCCAGTTCTAATATAAACAATGAGGTATTTTCTACACACCTTTCTGTGACATAGCAATTAAAAGGATGAGGCCTGTCCCTTGCAGTGATCTCACACTTCCAACAATCTCATCTAGTTCTCTGTAAAGCCAATACTACATACATTCCGAAAGCATCTTATGAGCTAGCACTCTGCTCGTGATTGGCTGAAGTGAGTTTCGGATTGCATGGATTTCTTTGGATGGGGTTGGGAGGAGGCCAGTTGCCCAAAATGTCCTACCTGGTGAGAGGGAACTATCAAGAGCCTTATTATCCTTTCTCATTAGAGAGGTTACTTCTCAGCTGCCTGAGTCATTGAAAGAATTTGATTGAATAAAATTAATTCCTCAGACAGAGAACTAGGCTTTATCAATGAAGTACTAACCTATTTCTTGGGTTTTTCCTTTGGCCAAGGAGGAGCACTTTGCTAGAGATTTTGCTTAGAAGAAACAGGTGTGGATGTTAATTAATTCAGCTCAGCCCTTTAGGAGACTTTGTTGCCATGTTCAGGAGAAAAATTGATGCTCCTTTTGCTGGGTGGAAGTCATCATGGTGATTTTTTTCTGACGCCTCACTGCTAGACCCCTGAACAAAGCTGCCATAACAAAGGCTTACAGTGCTTTCTGCTTCACATTCTAATAAGCAGATTTTGAACTCCAGGTGCAAAGTAAGTCTGTTGTACAACATCCATCTCAACAATCAATTAATTTTTCTATACCTCCGGGGAATGAACAATTACAGAGACTCAGGAGGTGATTTTTAAAAGTGTGCTCTCATTGAGCAGCTTGCAATGTATAGAAAACCAAAGGTCTCTATGTTGGATTCAGTCCTTTGAAACAGTGGACCTTTGAAAACAACACTCGGGCAGATGGGGGAGCAAAGGACACGATAGGCTTTCATTGGCCACCCATTGATAAAGTCATGTGGGATGTGTTACTGTGGTGACCCAGCGAGACAGCTCTGATCTTGCCAGCTAGTGTTTCACCTTTACACTTAATTAAATACAGTTGCTTCTCCTACCCCCAATTAAAGCCATGTAAGAAGTATCCTCTTCAATTCTCTATAGACACTACCAGGAGAGAAAAATTATATTCCCACAAAAATATCTCAACATTTTAAAATTATTACTGCATAAACATCCTCTGTGGAATATTACTTCTATTGAACAGGATTGTTTACCCAACCATTTAATTTCAAACAAGATTTAATATTTAATCTTAAATAAGATTAAACAACAACTTCTCAAATTGCTTTATATATGAGTTTGTTTTACAAGGGACAGTTATGAATTAAATGAGAGACAGAACTTTTAATTGGATAATTGGTCAGTATGCCCTAATCTTTTATTTCACCTTGTAGTAACTGACTGTCAAATAAAAAAGGCCTAAGTGCAGAACACCCTTTAAAGCAAGCATAGAATAAATAAAACCATTACGAAGGGTAGGTGGCTAAATTGCCACAGAGCATCTTGCCCATGCAAATAACAGTTCAGCCCAATGCAATCAGCAGCATTTCATTCCTGTGTGTTCCCACTCAGCCCGACAGGAGTACTACTTTACCCTTCCCTCACAGACTTGTTGTCACTGTATGCCACTAGGTAGCCAATCATTTCAATAAAGAGCAAACCAGTTAGCCAGTGGTTGTAAATACTTTGCTTTTTAAAAAATATTAGTTTAGTGTTCATCTTCATTCCCTGCCATCATGTCATAGGAATCCCATTCCCCTGGTGGGGGTGGGGGGATCTCCCACTCCCTGCTTCCACCACCTCGCACCTGGCCAGTGGGAGGAAGAAGGAGTGGGTTATCAACCCTCCAGACATCATTCCCCATGTGATGCAGAAGTGCAGGGTAGCGCTAGGGGCTGATTTGATAAAAATCAACTGACTCTTCATTGAGGGCTGATTTTTACCAAATCAACCCCAGTGCAATGCAGAAGTTCTCCAGGAAGCGCAAGGGGTAAGTACTCCCTTCGTGCCCCTCCAATCCCCTGTCCCCCAGTTTGAGTTCAAGGGAACCTGGCAATCCAAATATTATTTAATTATCTGACCTGACTTTCTATGACCCTGAGATTTCAGATTCAAAAATAGCTGCAAGGCAGAAGGAAATTAAAGTCCACTATCGTATCTACCACCACACAGCCACAAAGCTGTTTGGTATTTGCTTGAGTTGTACAGCAGCAATGAGATCCAAAGCTTGGCTTACAAAACAAATCATGGCTGTTGAAAACCATGAATACGTTTCAACCAATATGTTGAAAACCAATTGAATATGTTTGCCACAAAGTCTGCAGCACCAGTACTCACAAGAAACCACAACTGGTACTAACTGTGGTTAACAAACTGGATACAAATCCTAGCTTGAAATCCTAATTTGGTAGATCATGTGGATTCAGATGTCCCAACTAACTGGGACGTGATCAATCCATAGTTTATAAGTCACAGTTTGTCCTAACAGCTGAATGCCATCACAGTGTTAATGACAGCAGAAATGCTTACTTTATATTGTATGTGATATTGGGAGCTGTATATATGGAGCAATCTCTGGGAACATTTTACTTCCATTAGGGTGGCAAACAAACTTCACTAAGGAATTATGGAATTTTATACTTGAAATCTTGTCAGTCAAAAGATCACTAATTGTCAACCACTACCTATCTTTATGTTCATTGCAGAACCATTGTACAATGGGGACACTTTCAGTTCCCATAGAGGAATGAGGTCAAAACAGTCAGCTACTTATTCAGAAGGACCTGAACGTGCACTCTGGAAGATGTCTCAGACTCCCAGAATATTCTGCAATGCACACGAGTACTGTGAAAGAAGGGCAAGAGTTGTACTGTTACATTCCCTAAAAGCTGAAATATCCCTGGCCAATGACATCAGTTCTGGTATGAAAGCAACAGCATCAATTGATGACATCAGTTCTTCCAAAAGCGACAGCATCATGCCAGGGCCAATTCTGTAATAAAACCCTGTATTTGGGTCTGATTATTAAGAAATCAGCTCTGAAGCAACACAGTCACTTTCAGGTAACTTCATGGGCCAGAGATCCAGAAGCACTGGCATGTGCATACTGGGAAAACTGATAACAACTTGCCACCCCCTCCCAGACGCCAGGGAGATCTGGAAACTCTAGAAATGCAAAATGTCATTATTGCCCTCCTTCTTCACCAAGAGGGAAAGAGGGCCTGCCCCTACACTCCACTGGGACTAGGGGTGCCCTGCAGGTCTGCCTCTTACTGAGGAAGGTCCCAGACTTTTGAGAGGGACAGGAACAAAGCTGCCTCTCCACCTAGTATATGGACAGTCCACATATTATTTACTTAAAAACAATTATACCTGGTGTATCTATGGAAGGGCTCATTATATTAGATATAAAATCCAACCAAGAAAGTAGTAGAAATAGAATGCTGATTCCTCCAGCCAACTCTACTAGCCAAATTCTACCATGCTAATTCTACCAGCCAACACTGTCCTATTGCTCCAGCATTAGATACAAATTTACTATGGGCAACTCCACACACCCTCGGTGCATCCCAGCGTTGCGCTAAATGTTCGATAAACACCTGGAAGTATAGCGTCTTTCTAGCGCAATTTCAGAAATCACGCTAGAAAGATGCTATACTTCTGGGTGTTTAGCAAACATTTAGCGCAATGCCGGGACGCTCCGAGGGCGTGTGGATTTGCCCTATGTTTCAGCAACTAAGAAAACAGCTTCCAAATGGATTAAAACTGGTAACTGCAAAATAATGTCTGGTTGTCCTCTGCAAAAAGACTTGCTGCCGGTATCCCACACTTTTGAAATATTTACCATTTGCAGTACTAAAACTGTGATGCTGGTTCCAAAGAATTTCAAATACTTTCCCAGCTTCGATTGGAAAGTATCAAGTAGAACTCTGAACACTTAAAAAAAAACATAAAATCATTTTGGTAGGATTAAGCAACATACTGGAATTTTTGATTCCAGGTACATGTTGCAAATATTTGAGTGGTGTGTAATGTGCACATGGCTAGGAGCTTTGGAAATGCCTGAGCCTTATTTATTTTACTATATTTCTTCAGCCTCTTCCATGTTGGATATAATCCAGTTTTGACTAAACTAAGTTCTTGGGGGCGGGGGGTGTTGCCGTATTTATCAGGGAAACTACCGGCTCTGATTGCTATTAACATGACCTGTTGTTACCACAGCATATTCAATTAGCTCCCTATCCCCCACAACCCATTGATTAATGAGCATATCAAGATTTCACTTGAGACACATGCATCCCATAAAGTCACGTTAAATTTCTCAAGTAATTTCTGATGCTCCATAATCACTGATTATAAATTGTAAGACTCTTAAGCACATGACTAGATTCAACAAGGCACTGAATATCATTCACACCAACTCTAACACAACCTGATATTCCATGAAAATTCAAGGAGGCAGCTTGTTTCACAGCACATTATACATTTAAATGTATGGAAAGTTCCAGATGCAGATAACATGTTGCTGGTCTTGGGTGAGCCAGTAGGAATGAAAAACTTGTAATTCTGAAATATTCTGCAAAACACTGAATATTCATAATTATTGTGCTGGAAATGGAATGGAAAGGGGTAATTAGTTTGTAGGGTTGCCAGACTGAGCCTGGGAGGGTTGGGAGGGGCATGAAGGGGTTATGTTGACAATGTCACTACATTACTTCTGTATACAATCAGGAAGTGACATGGTCATAGATGCAGAGGAGTTAGCCGTGTTACTCTGTAGTAGCAAAATCAAAAAGAGTCCAGTAGCACCTTTAAGACTAACCAACTTTATTGTAGCATAAGCTTTCGAGAATCACAGTTCTCTTCGTCAGATGCATGGAGGGCAAGAAGAAACTGGTCAGATATATAGGTGGAGAGGGGAGGGAGGAGTAGATGCAAACAGTAGCTTCTGATATGGAGATCAGTTTGCTTCTGTTAAGGAAGTCAGTTACTTCTGATAATGAGATAACCATTCATAGTCTCTATTCAATCCCAGCCTGACTGAGTCAAATTTACACATGAATTCCAATTCAGCAGCTTCCCGTTGGATTTTGTTTTTGAAAGGTTTCTGTTGAACTACAGTGACCTTTAAGTCCTTGATGGAATGTCCTGGTAGATTGAAGTGTTCTCCCACTGGTTTCTGGATGTTGCCATTTTTAATGTTAGATTTGTGTCCATTTATTCTTTTGCGCAGAGGTTGGCTGGTTTGTCCAATGTGCAGAGCAGATGGGTACTAGTGTACAACTACATAATGGAAGGATAAATACCACCTTACGCCGGAAACCCACAGACCGATATTCATATCTACATGCCTCCAGCTACCACCCTAAACATACCACTCGGTCAATTGTCTACAACCAAGCCTTACATTACAATCATATCTGCTCCAATGCTCTTGATCGGGACTCCCACTTAAGAGATTTACAACAAACATTTTTGAGACTACAGTACCCACCAAATGAAGTGAGGAAACAAATCGACAGGGCCAGACTAGTACCCAGAAACAGCCTGCTACAGGACAAACCTAAAGGAACTAACCACAGAACACCACTGGTTGTCACCTATAGTTCCCAGCTCAAACCCATCCAACGTATCATCAGTGATCTACAACCCATCCTGGAAAATGATGCCTCTCTCTCAGAAGCCCTGATTGGAAGACCTCTCCTTGCCTACAGACAGCCCCCCAACCTGAAACGACTTCTCACTTACAATCATGAATCGGCTAGCAGAGTCACTAGCACAGGTACCAGGCCCTGCAACAGACCCAGATGCCAGCTCTGCCCTTATATCTACCCAGGAAATACAATTACAGGACCCAATGGCGTCAACTACACTATCTCTGGCTCTACAACCGCTCATCCTCCAATATGATATATGCCCTCATGTGCCAACAATGTCCATCTGCTCTGTACATTGGACAAACCAGCCAACCTATGCGCAAAAGAATAAATGGACACAAATCTGACATTAAAAATGGCAACATCCAGAAACCAGTGGGAGAACACCTTAATCTACCAGGACATTCCATCAAGGACTTAAAGGTCACTGTTGTTCAACAGAAACCTTTCAAAAACAAAATCCAAAGGAAGCTGCTGAATTGGAATTCATATGTAAATTTGACTCAGTCAGGCTGGGATTGAATAGAGACTATGAATGGTTATCTCATTATCAGAAGTAACTGACTTCCTTAACAGAAGCAAACTGATCTCCATATCAGAAGCTACTGTTTGCAACTACTACTCCCTCCCATCTCCACCTATATATCTGACCAGTTTCTTCTTGCCCTCCATGCATCTGACGAAGAGAACTGTGATTCTCGAAAGCTTATGCTACAATAAAGTTGGTTAGTCTTAAAGGTGCTACTGGACATGGGGTAGTTATAGGATTCCTACCTATTGTTACTGTTGAGTTGTACCCTGATGATGCCCCAGAAGAGTCAAGAGAACCACAACAGGAACTTTGGGCCTAACAACAACAACAGTGCACTTATATATCGCTCTTCTAGAAAAGTTAGCGCCCCACTCAAAGCAGTGAATAAAGTCAGTGTTATCATCCCCACAATACAACTGGGGAGTTGGGGCTGAGAGGAGCGGCTTACCAATGACCACTTGCTGAGCTCATGGCAATACTAGGATTTGAACCAGGAGATCTGGGGGGTGAAACCTGGAGAAAGTAGGGTTTGGGGAGGGAACGGATCTTGGCATGGCTTAATTCCATAAAGTCCACCCCCCAAAGTAGCCATTTTCTCCAGGTGAACTGATCTCTGTGGCCTGGAGACCAGTTGTAATTCTGGGAGATCTCCAACCACTATCTGGAGGCTGGCAACCCTACCAACCACTTAATCACTATGCTATAGTAGCTCTGATATAGTTCATCATGTGCCAAATTAATCCTTCCAATAAAATATTACTGTTTAAAGGGGGCCTTTTACAGGACTTCTAGTTTTCTCCTTGACACAAACAAATGCATGGTGAAAAGTTTGAATCTTTGCTTGGGCTATTTATATTTGTTTATACCATACAAGTGTCTTTCCCTGAATAAATCTTTCAGTTGAAGAGGCTCATTTTTTTTACTATTATTATTTTATTGGGATTTCTATTCTGCCCTTCCCGCAAGCAGGCTCAGGGTGGATCACATCATTTAAAACACAATAAACATAGTTACATACAATTATTCATAAAAATTCATAAAATTCATAACAGGCTTAATGCCCACATTATACCAATAATAAGAGCAAAGCCTTTCATTATCTAGACATATCTTCTTTATTAAGGCTTCAAATGTTTTGAAGTTAAGCCACAATGCTGGGGGAAAATGCATCTGGGGCTGAGCTTTAAGTGAAACTGAGCTCAAATTCAGTTCTAACAGAGGAGAGAATGGGGCTCCCACATTGATCTTTCTCCTAGACCCTTTCCACCCATCCTTAAAGGGATGGCCCACTCACTGCAGGAAAGTGCGCTCCCAGAAGAGGTGCCAAAAAAGAAGAAGCCAAAAAGCCAGCAACCGTTTTGAAAACAGAGACGTCTGGAGTCAAGGGGGAAAGCCGGCAGTGTTCAGTGAGCGGGCCGCCCCTTTAAGGACGTGTGGAAAGGGCCCTAGATGGATATTCCACATTTCCACTTCCAGTGCTAAACCTGAACAATGGCAGAAGGTCCTCATGCAATGACCTGAGTCTCTCCTGTCTATTTGTAAGATGTCCCCTGATCATGGCTGCTACTACTATATAGAGCTTAACTTGCATATATCCAAACGGTGTTTGGATATATGAAGATCCTGGTAAATTATTTCCAGGCTCATTTAGGCTCCTACAAAAGGTGACTGTAGGAGGTGACTGTAAGTCTACTAACTCAGCTCTTCAAAGTCACTGTTTTAATTGCGGGATCATTTTTGTGGCTCTTTCAGCTACCCACACAAATAATACAAGATCTGATACTAGCCAGTTTTTTTTTAATATCAGAAATTTGTAGGCTAGACAGCCAGCATAGCAGAGTGGTTAGAGTGTTGATCAAGGACCAGAGATAATAGTTAAATTCTTCCTTTACCATGAAACCTAATGGGTGACCTCAGGCTGGTCACTCTCTGTCACAAGGTGTAAAAATATAATGAATGCCAGAATCATGAGCCCCTGAGCCCCTTGCCCTATAGAAATATTCTAAAGAAAGAAATATAAATAAATAAATAATCTTTGAATTAAATCAACACACATTTGATTTTTAAATTAAAACGTATTTCTTCTTATACATTGTCTTTGATTTTACTTTGAAGGGGCAGAGACTGGTGAGAACTGTATCTTAATAAGTAGCTCTATTCAATTTCTGTAGTGACTTACATGAGATTTTTTTAAATTCAAATTTTAAAGGCTTGATTTATTGTTCTGAGAAGCAAATTTCAGCACACTACAATGAATTATATGTAAGTTTCTGCTAGACATTTAAAACATGCCACTGAATCTTAGAATCATAGAATCATACGGTTAGAAGGGACCTCCAGGATCATCTAGTCCAACCCCTTCACAATGCAGGAAATTCATAATTGCCTCTCCATCCTACTGACCCCTTGCTCCATGCCCAGAAGATGGCAAAACACTGTCAAGATACCTAGCTGAACTGGCCTGGGGAAAATTGCTTCCTGACCCAAAGGTGATGATCTGCATTACCCTGGGCATGTAAGAAGGGCTACAAGAAGTAAGCACTGATGTAACCCTTCCTGCCCCCCCCCCCATGATCTGCCTAGGTTCACAGAAACAGCATTCCTGTCAGATGGCCATCTAGCCTCTGCTTAAAAACCTCCAAAGAAAGAGAGCTCACTACCTCCCAAGGAAGCCTGTTCCACTGAGGGACTGCTCTAATTGTCAGGTTCTTCCTAAAGTTTAGTTGAAAACTCTTTTGATTTAATATCAACTCATTGATTCTGGTCCAACCCTTTGGGGCAACAGAAAACAACTCCATGCCATCTTCTATATGACAACCCTTCAAGTACTTGAAGATGGTTATCGTATCACCTCTCAGTTGTCTCCAAGCTAAACATACTGAGCTCCTTCAAAATTTCCTCATAGGACTTGGTCTCCAGACCTTTCACCATCTTCGTTGCCCTCCTCTGGACTCGTTCCAGCTTGTCTAAATCTTTCTCAAGTTGTGGTGTCCAAAACTGAACGCAATACTCTAGGTAAGGTCTAACGAGAACAGAGTGATACCATCACTTTGTATGATCTGGACACTATACAGCCTAAAATCACATTTGCCTTTTTAGCTTCCATATCACACTGCTGACTCAAGTTCTGTGTATGGTCTACTAAGACCCCTAAATCCTTTTCACACATACTACTGCCAAGACAAATCTCCCCCATCCTGTAATTATATATTTGATTTTTCCCACCTAAATGCAGAACTTTACATTTATCCATGTTGAAATTCATTTTGTTTTAGCCCAGTTTTCCAGGATGTCAAGATCATCCTGTATCCTGATTCTGTCTTCTACTGTATTTGCTACTCCTCCCAATTTAGTATCATCTGCAAATTTAATAAGCATTTCTTTTATTTCTTCATCCAAATCATTTATAAAAATATTGAACAGAAAAGGTCCCAGGAATGATCCCTGAGGCACTCCACTTGTCACTTTTCTCCAAGAGGACGAGAAACCATTAACAAGCATTCTTTGGGTGTCAACCAATTACCGATCCACCTAAAATAATAGGATCCAAACCACATTCTACCAACTTGTCAACAAGGATATTATGTGGAACCTTATCAAAAGCCTTACTGAAATCGAGATAAACTATGTCTACACAATTCCCCTGATCCAGCAAGGTAGTAACTTTCTCAAGAGATAAATCTGTAATGACTTGTTCTTGAGAAACCTATGCTGGCTGGCTCTTAGTAAGCACAGCCATCCTTTCTAAATGCTCAAGGACTGTTTGATGATTTGTTCTAAAACTTTTCCAAGTATAGATGACAAGCTGAGAGGTCGGTAGTTACCTGGATCCTTCTTTTTCCCCTTCTTGAAGATGGTGACAACATTTGCCTGCCTCCAATCTTCCGGCACCTCACCTATTCTCCAAGAATTCTCAAAAAAGATGGACAGAGGCTGAGAAATTTCATTTGTGAGTTCCTTTAGTACCATTGGGTGCAATTTATCTGGCCCTGAGGACTTAGTTTCATTTAAAGAAACTAAGTGTTTATGTACTACCCCTATGCCAGTCTTAGGCTGTAACTCCCTCCCCCTGTCAAAGGCAAAGGAAAGGCAAAAGGCAGCGCGGGAGGCTGGGAGGCCACCCGCGCCATTCGTCTTTCCCCAGGACAAGGGGCGCGTGGGCAAGCCAGCCGCCCCTTGTCCTGGGGAAAGGCAAAAGGCAGTGCGGGTGGCTGGGAGGCCGCCTGCGCCATTCGCCTTTCCCCAGGACAAGGGGCGCATGGGCAAGCCAGCCACCCCTTGTCCTGAGGAAAGGCAAAAGGCAGTGCGGGTGGCTGGGAGGCTGCCCGCGCCGCTTGTCTTTCCCCAGAACAAGGGGCGCGTGGGCAAGCCGGCTGCCCCTTGTCCTGGGGAAAGGCAAAAGGCAGCACGGGAGGCTGGGAGGCCGCCTGCGCAGTTCGCCTTTCCCCAGGACAAGGGGTGCACAGGCAAGCCGGCCGCCCTTTGTCTTGCGGGGCAGGTGAACAGCGCGGGCAGCCACTGAGCCACTCGAGCTGCCGCCAGCTCCGCAGCGCACCAGGACAGCCGGCTTGCTGTGTGGGCAGGGGGGGTGACCCAGGAGCACGCATGCGTGCACGCGTAAGAGCCTGACTACGGTTGCCCTGGGCGCTGGCAACCGTAGATCTGGCCCTGGGAATGTCCCCTCCCTGAGGGGAGGCGGCTCGTTGCCAGGTTAAAAACTCCCCCCCTCTACTCTAAGTGTGTGTGTGTGTGTGTGGATGTCCCCTCCCTCCCTGAAGGGAGGCGGCTCATCGCCGCCTCCCCCTGCCCGCCAGGCCTGGTGGCCGCTGCCACCAACCACCGTTCCTATATCGCTGGAAACAGCAGGGCGCCCTCCCGCTTTGGCCTTCCCGATTCCGGATCGGAAATGGGACTTGATCGGTCAGAATCGGTGGCCTGGGTTCGGTAGCGGCCCGGATCCATGAGCCGCTTAATCGGTATTTTGGGGGGATTGTGCCCATCTCTAGTTATTACCATTCCCCTTGCAGGAGAAGACTGAGGAAAAGTAGGAATTGAGCAGTTCTCCCCTCTCTTCATCGCCTGTTACAATTTTACTTTCCTGTCCCTGCAATGGGCCTGTCATGCCTCAGGCGGGGTGAGCCACCTTATGCTGCCACCACTCTGGGATTTAGGGTCCCTTGGGAAGGCCGAGAGAACTCTCCAACCCTTCTGACCTCCGTAGCTTGGCCAATAAACAGGTGTGAGGACCCAGCAGAGTAACAACAAACAAAAGGGTTTATTTACAAGGAGGTCAGTTAATCAAACAACAAGCAAACAAGGTGCATTAGCAACAACAGATGGGTAAAAGCAAAATAAACAAAAGGCCCTAGCGTGAGTGAACTCACTGTCCCTCTGTCTGCCAGGTCTGTCTTCTGACCCCACCTGGATGAGGGCCTCTCTCCCTAGCAGAAACCTCCTCTGGCCTCCTCCCTGGGGGGAAGAACACAGGCGTTTTCCCTCCCAGACTTATATAGCAACAGCCCCCTGTGTTCTGATTGGCCAAAAAGGGCACCAAAACGGCCCAGAGGCTCCTAGGAATTGTAGGCTGGCCTACTCCCACTGCTAACAGGCTTCTGAGGCCTTGCTAGGCCTTCCTGACACAGCCAGATCTTGACAGGGCCTATCATGCCCTTGCTCTTTAACTTACTTTGAGCATAAGCAAAGAACCCCTTTTTGTTGTTTTTAGCATCTCTTGCTAGCCTAAGCTCATACTGATCTTTAGCTTTTCTAACACTCTCCCTACAAGCACTGGTTATTTGTTTATTTTCATCCTTGGTTATAAGGCCCTCCTTCCATTTCCTAAATGAGTCTTTTTTTATTTCTCAGCTCATTAGAAAGTAGTTTATGGATCTACCTTGGCTTCTTTAGGCTCCTCCGGTTTTTCCTTCTTATAGGAATCATTTGTGATTGTGTCTTTAATATTTCACCTTTAAGAAACTCCCACCCCTCTTGAACTCCCTTCTCCTTAAGTATTTCTGAGCATGGGATTCTACACGGCATAACTTTCAGTTTGTTAAAATTTGCTTTCCTAAAGTCCAAACTATATGTCTGACAATGTACAACTTTCCCCTTCCCCAAGACTGTAAATTCCAAAATTGCATGGTCATTGCTACCCAGAGTGCCCACTACTTTCACCTCGTCAACCAGTTCTTCCTTGTTCGTGAGAATCAAGTCCAAGATAACAGAACCCCTCGTTTCCCTCTCCACTTTCTGAAAAATGAAGTTGTCAGCAAGACAAGTCAGGAATCTATTTGACCTCTCATTTTTAGCGGAGTTAGACTTCCAACAGATATCTGGGTGATTGAAATCTCTCATGACCACTGTGTCTCTTTGAGAACTTTATAATTTGTTCTAGGAGCATCTTATCCAAGTCCTCTGCCTGACTTGGTGGTCTATAGCAGACCCCCACCATAATATCACTATTATTTCTTACTCCTTTTATTTTTACCCAGAGACCCTCAACTGAACTTCCATGCTCAGATACTTCTATTTCCTCACCAGTATATACCTCCTTTTCATATAATTCTACTGCTTCTTCCCTTCCTTATTTGTCTGTCCATTTTAAACAAGTTGTATCCCTCGATCCTAGTATTCCAATTGTGAGTGTCATTTCACCAAGTTTCAGTAATGCCTATTATGTCATAGTCCCCTGTATGGAGCCCTGTGGCGCAGAGTGGTAAGCTGCAGTACTGCAGCCCAAGCTCTGCTCATGACCTAAGTTCGATCCCGGCGGAAGCTGGGTTCAGGTAGCCAGCTCAAGGTTGACTCCGCCTTCCATCCTTCCAAGGTCAGTAAAATGAGTACCCAGTTTCCTGGGGGTAAAGTGTAGATGACTGGGGAAGGCAATGACAAACCACCCCGTAAAAAGTCTGCCAAGAAAATGTCATGATGTGAGGTTCCCCATAGGTCAGTAACGACTCGGTGCTTGTACAGGGGACTACTATTACCTTCCCCCCCTTCCTGTATTAGGACTTCAAGTTCCTTCTGCTTGTTTCCCATACTCTGCACATTAGAGACATCGGAAACCATGAATTATATGCCCTAAGGTTTTTGTTTCTGTGCTTATCTGCAAGTTAATGTTTCCTAGCATATGTTCCACTCTCCACAAATCTTCAGTGTTCTCATCTCCACTTATGGGTTTTGAATTTTTGCCTCTTTCCCCCATAGGATTTAGTGTAAATCTTATTGGATTCAGGAAAATTCACTCCTTCTCCCCTTCAAAGTGGCAATGTCTCATTTCTCACCAAGGATTTTATCCATGTGTAGTTAGGGTTACCAGCCAGAAGCTGGCAACCAGTGAAAGATGGGGGGGGGCATAGGGGTTGTTTTTGGTGTAACAGTACTGTGTCACTTCTAGAGAAAATCCAGAAGTGATGTCAGCTTAGAGTTTCTACCAATTCCTAGAACCACATGATATCACTTCTGGGATTTCCCTGGAAGTTATATAATGTTTTAAACCCCAATTTTAAAACATTCAGTTTTAAAATTTTATTTCTTCCCTCCCCCAACAGTCTACAGAGTGGCAGCTGGAGTGGCAGCAGGAAATCCCCCACTGGTAGCAGGAATATTGCAACCCTATGTGCAATTGTTAGATCACATTCACCTTGACAACATCAAAAAGAGAAAGTTCTTCACTAAATGTAAGGTTTGCTTTATGGTTGTAGTTAACTTATTGGCTGCCTTCTTCTACCTGTTAGGAAGCACAGGGTTCTGTCTTCACATTGCAGCAGTTGAAGGATAAAAAGCAATGGAAAAGATGTGGCAAAGATGTTAAATCGGTAAAAACGGACTTAGTGTTTCTACTAGAAAAGCCAGCATATTGTAGTAGTTAGAGTGTTGGATTAGAAAGGGGGACACCTGGATTCAAATGTCTTCATAGATAAGAAGTTCATGAGATCACTTTGGGCCAGTTACTCTCTCTCTTGGAAGGGAAGGCAGCATATATCCTGATCTTGATGGATCTTGGAAGCTAAGCAGGGCCAGTACTCGGATGGGGAACCACTGAGGAAGACTTTGCAAAGGAAGGCAATGGAAAACCACCTCTGCACATCTCTTGCCTTGACAATCTCATGCAGGATTGCCATAAGTTGGTTGCAACTTGACAACACATATATGTGTACATACTCTATCAGTTTAACCTACATAACAGGTTGTTGTGAGGATAAAATGGGGGAGGGGAGAATCATGTAAACCACCCTGAATTTCTTGAAGAAAGGTCAAGATAAAAATATGATTGAAAGATTAAGGATACTTTTCATGTAGTTGTGTGGCAATTCAAGACCAAGGACAAATTTCTGCTTCAGTTTTGGCCTTCACACATAATATTGTTCTCAAAGTTCACTGGGAAACTTTCAAGAATTATTCACACAAATATTCTGTCACCCCTCAAGTCCTCATTTTTGCCTCCACTTGGCAACACATATCTTCACCACCAGCCGTGATTTCTTTCCTTCCCCTTTCAGCAGCTATCTGTGAAAGTCTTCCTCTGAAGTGCATTCCAGCTCTTCTAAAAAACAAATTAGTGGCATGGATGTAAATCTCCATTTTCATCAAACAATACCATCCAGCTGGTGTAGTAAGACTGAGTCAGCATCTACACATAGAGAGAGATTATACCCACATTTCCTATAAGTGGGGGAAATGTTTCTGTACTCCTCTCTCTTGTTTAGTGCCTGGCAAACAGTGGGAGACTGGGGATGGGTACATGATGGGCAGCCATCGACAACATG
This sequence comes from Eublepharis macularius, assembly GCF_028583425.1. Classification (NCBI taxonomy): domain Eukaryota; kingdom Metazoa; phylum Chordata; class Lepidosauria; order Squamata; family Eublepharidae; genus Eublepharis; species Eublepharis macularius. The sequence continues at coordinate 82,565,070 of NC_072794.1, read as the reverse complement.
GGGGTGGGCCACCATTTTTCCTGAAACTGATATTACACCTCTCTAATTCATATATGGTATGAATTATAAGGAATATTTGGGAATTGCACCTCCCCCCTTGAAGGTTTCCCAGGCTACAGGAGGAGAAGATAGGGAGGCAGTGTTACTCTGGTGTGTGTCTGTGGCAGTGTTGCTTGCTTGCCATATGCCATTGCTATATGCCATTGCCAGGTCTGGCTGGCTGCCTTGGTACTACTGGCTTGCCAGCTTAGGTGCTGGGATTCTCTGGTTTGATTCTGTTGGGCTTGCATTGGCCTTGGGTTCTGCCAGGCATTTGTAAGTGACACTGGTTCTGTTGGGATTGTAGCAGTGCCCCTTGCTTCATTTTGATTTTGATGGGATTCTCTGGTTTGACATTGGTTTTATTGGGCTTTGTTGGTTCTATTTGCATTGGGAGGCTTGGCCAGTGTGGTTGCTCTTGTTTGTTTGGCTCTCTTTTTAGTCTTCTGTCATTGACCTGAACAATAGTTTTCTGCCCTCATTGGAAATAATGGAGATTGTCTAGGGGGTACTATTTCAGGGGCCTACAGAATTGGACCTCTTGACCCAAATGGATTGAAATTTGGGAGTTCTTTAATGGGTAAGCAGAACAAGGTTCCCTGCAATTTTGGTATAGTTTGCTTGAAAAATGGTTCCTCCATCCCCCGCTCCCAGCAGAAAGATTCCCCCATAAGGAATAATGGAACCAAATATATTCAGACTTCTCAATAAAACACAAAATATACCACAATTTTAGGTTTAAGTCCATTTCATCTTAGTCTTTTTATTTGTTATGGAGCATAGGAACTGCAGTCGCACAGAACCCCAAAATGCTAACTCTCATCTCCTATAACAACAACAACAACATTCAATTTATATACCACCCTTCAGGTCAACTTAATGCCCACTCAGAGCAGTTTACAAAGTATGTTATTCCTAGTTAGACTTCCAGCAGTAACTCTAACCACTTTCAATCTTTTTGAATTCTCAAAGATTTTCCCTAAATAGCCCTCCCTGCAAAGATTCCAGAATGTTGAACAATGATCTCTGTTTATTAAAGTATAGAGGACACTGGCAACAGTTGGGAGGGCAGATCACTCTGGTTTCTAAGTCTGCATGAACAGAATAACACACTTCAGTGATACTCATATCTAGGACAGGGAAATATTTATATAATCTTTACCAAATTGGGTTCTGTGGCTTCTTAAGTAGCTGGCTATTCCCTACATGAGCATTTTCAGATATTCAGTCTAAATCTGGACTCTATTTATTCCTAATCCCCAACGGAGCAGGCAATAGCAGATCTACAGTTTACTTGTCCTCTTGGGGCACAATATGTATAGTGTTCTTTTACAAATAAAAATGGATACATCCCAACTTCCCTTTTCAGACCTCTTGTAACAATGCCCTGCCCTGCTGTCAGGCGACGTGTGAATAAATTGGAGAAAAAAGGTGAAAGAAGCCTAAGTGAATAGCAGCCTCTTTTTCTCGTTTTCCTTCCCCCGCCCTTTTTTTTTTTTTTGGTGTTTTATTGCGGCAAATTTTGGACAAAGGCACCCCTGTTCTCTACACTTTTTTTGTGAAGGCTCAGTGCCAAATAACGTTATTCCTCTTCACCATGGTACTGCCATGAGAGTGGACTGGTATGTTTGCCTGATAATCGAAAGTTTTTCATGGAAATTTCTTTCCCTCAACAACAACTCCCTTTGTCAAATTAGACAAGAAAAGGGGAGAAGCACTTGGGTGAAATCTAATAATCAGCATTGGGAACAAAGTGCTGAGCCAATGTTACAGCCACTGCAAGAGCCCAAATAGCAGCTAGAATTTAGCAGGGCACAAGATGGCTCTCAATGTTCATAAAAATATGAAGTTCCTTCTATAGACAGTAACATTCTCAAACATTCTTTCCTTATAACACTGAGCTATTATCAATTTATCATACGTAGAGTAATAATTGTAAATCACTTCTTCTGCAGCAGAATCAAAGCATGTTCTCCATACTGCAGGGAGTTTGTTTTGACTCGCTCAGAATGTAAAATGTATTACTGTTCTCTTCAAAGACACAGTGTCTTTCTGGCTTCCTTGAAATATGAAGGATTTTGAGAAATATTGTATCACACAATCATCTAATTTCTCTAGCCAAGCTGCCTCACTTAGGAACAAGTGAATAAGATACTCAAGTTCTCAGAAAGCAATTTGGGACAGCTTAATAGTTTCATAGTTGCCCCTTATTGAAGCTTCTCAAAAGGAATAGTTTGATACTTTTCACTATGTATTCTACACAAAATTTTGAAAGGCTTCTCAAAATTCATAACCTGGCAGGAGTTCATTCACTGCTTATGTTTTTCCATGGGTGCCTTATAATTAAGCATAGACCTGCTGCCAGATTCTAATCTACTAAGGACACCAATTAAACCAACTACTAGAAGGCTCACAGGTAGATCAACGTCAAAAATATGGAACCAGTCTATTCAAAAGAATATATTTATTTTACATTTTAAAATAACAGTAGTATCCAACTGGCGTTTCATAGAGAAATATATATTTCAGTTTGAGGTTGTGAGAGACACCTGAATAAGCAACTTTTCAGCTCGCGGACTAGAAATCTTAGGATATGATTTATCTGTGACGAACTCTGACTGAAGTAATGGCTAACCTGAATGAAGATGATTCTTACATTTGAAGCAAATCCTCTATAGACTAGCTATTCCTGTTGAATTTGAAAGGTTACCTTGGATTTTGTTTTGCATTCTCCAATATATGCAAGCATCCACAGTAGCTTAAACTTTTCATTACTTGGGGCAATGGTGGCAGTAGCTATTTTAGGGCTATTTGAACTTTCATAAGGTTTTGGCCACCATTCTTGTTATTCTAGCTACAGGCAACAAGAAATGGTTTTCAGACTGTCATAGGAAGAAGCAATCTCATGAGGGTATGCTCAGCTTGTCACACTATATACAAATAGGCCTAGGGAACCAAAAAAGGAAGTAGAATAATCTCTGGCTCCCAAGTGGATTGACACTTGGACAGTAGGTAGTCAACTGTAATGGACAACAGCAGGATAGTGGCAGGTGAAATCTCATCATAGAGCTGATCTTGCAGGAATTCTAGAAATTTTAGGAATTCTTGTCTCACAGTACAGTACTTAATCCAGCTCATTTAAATGCAGGCTTTGGTGACTTATGTACAATCTCAACTTTCCTTTTTTAAACTGGAACAAGTTTCTAGTTCCTGTAGTTGCAAAGACAACAGTCAGGAATCTATATGTATCAATAAACAACTCTCCTATTGCACCGTGTGCTTTTTTCTCTTCCTGGTTGCAAAGACAAGCAATAAAGTAGGCAGTCAGCATTTGCAAAACACTCAAGAACTAATGAACTAGTACATACAAAAACTTTCTTTATACTGATAGGCTACATAGCAGTTACCATGCTCAATTCAAGGTATTGGTTATTACATACAAAGCTCTTCATGGCCTTGGCCCGGCATACCTATGAGACTGCTTCCCTCCCTATGTCCCTCCACAGCAGATTCACTCATCTGAAAAGGATCTCTTGCAAGTGCTAGCCTGCACATGGGTGAAATCAACAGCAGCCCATACACGGACTTCCTCTGTGGTGGTCCCTGTCCTATAGAACGGCCTGCCTGAGGAGGTTAGGAGACCCCCCACTCTCCTAGCTTTCCACAAATGATGCAAAACCAAATAATTCAAAAACACTTTTTACTCAGATAGGAGAGAAGTATTGTAGGGAGGGGGGGGGGTCTCAGACGCTTCGCTAATGAGTTAGGGACCATAGACTTCACCACTATTTTGCCTAGCATATTATATGTTGCTTTGAATATGTAATCTTATATACTACCTGTGCTTCATATTGTCTAATGTCAGTCCTAGAATTTATTATGTTCTGTTTCAGCAATTAGACAACTCTGTATTGGATTCTCACTAATGCTATGTCTTTGTAAAATCCTATGACATTGGTTATGGACATGTCCTTGACACTGTATGGAAATGTCCTTGATACTGATTGTACTAATCTCACACTATATAATCCACCTTGAATCTCAGTGAGAAAAGTGCACTAGAAATGACATAAGTAAGTAAGTAAGTAAGTAAGTAAGTAAGTAAGTAAGCAAATAAATAAATAAATAAATAATTGAATGAATAAATAAATAAATATTGCCAAAAAAGTCTATCAGTTGCTCTTGTTGGGCATATGGGCGGTATATAAATTGAAATATAAATAAATAAAATGAATATATTATGCATACTAGACAAAAATATACAAGAGAGCTTGACTAATTTCAGTTGCCTACAACACGTTTTTATGATGTATATGAAGTTAAAAGAAGACATCAATGCACGCCAAACATTACAGTTCTAGTGGGTTGCCATTCCCCTGCCAGGGGCGAGGGATCCCCAGATCCCACCCTTCCCCCCACAGTCACTTACTTGGCTGATGGGGGGGGCAAGCTTCCTGGGGCACCCCCTCCACAGACGGCACGGCATGCCCCCAGGCAGGGGGTGCACTCCTGCGCTGTGAGAGCAGACAGTGGTGGCAGCAGCGGCAAGATGCTGCAATCGTGGTGTCAGAGTGTCAGTTTGCTAGTCAGTTCTCAAGCCAGAGCTACGCCATGTTCTTGTGTTATAATCTGTAGTTGTTTAGTTCTCTCCGTCCAAGCCCAGGTGCTGCCCGAGCTGCATATATCCATGGGAGCGAAGAATTCTTATCACCCCGTTCCGGCCGACCTTGACGTCCTCACCTTCCCAGGCCTTCTAGACAGGACTAAGAGGGGAGGCTGGGAATGGGTGCTTGAAGTGTTGTTACTTTCATTTTGTGTGTCATTCTCAACAAAGTGTGAGCAGCCAAGGCCTTCCTAATCCTTGGAATATGGATACTGTATCCTGAGCATTGTCTTTCAATAAACCTTTTGGAATCAAGAAACTTTGTGCTTCTTGCAGAAGGAGGGAGACGAACTCTAGATAACTGGGATTCCATAGTCTGACAAGTGGTGGCAGCAGCAGCAAGATGCTGCAACCGTGGCAAGATGCTGCCACTGTGGCCACCTCTCACCACTGCTGTCTCTCACAACTGCTGCCTCTTGCCACCGCAGCCCATGTGCAAAATGACAGTCGCAGCATGACCCAGGGCAACAAGGGCCCCCTTTGACCCAGGGGTACCCTTTGACCCCGTGTGATGATGTCACTCGCTGAAGTGACATCATTACGAGAACCGGGAGCGTGCGTGCGCACTATGTGTATGTGTGGAAAAAGGAAGTCGGGGTAATTAACGGTGCCCAATCCCCCACCAGGAGTCTACAGGGACCTGGGGATCCCCTGTCGAGGGACTCCAGGTCCCTGGCAACCCTAGTAGGTATCTAGTGACAGGTAAATCATTTATCATTAACCAACAGCAGTTTCCTCATATTGTTGCCCTGGTTGGCTTTATTCCAACAATCAAACAACAAAACTATATATCACCTCAGTTTAGGAAAGCTACCTGTTGGGTTTGTTACTGGTATATCTGCCAAAGAGGTAAATGTAGAAGTGGCATTAGCAAATATATACAAGTATTCCAAGTCATTCATTTACTTGTTTCTCTTAAAACCTTATTTGTGATGTTCCTTTTGCCAGGAGTGATTTGATACAGAAAAGCTAACTAGGTGCTGAGGGCTTCTTAAGTCCACACCTATATCTGAATCAGGCCTGATCAGAGTCATCCAGAACAACAAGCTGTACTGTCTGCCCTGTAATAGGCTCTATCTTTCTCATGGTGGCCACATCCAGAGTAATATTTTTTTGCATCAAGGCCAAATAAACCTTCACTTTCTTCTAAGTACAGATTCTTCATCTCCTTGATGGTTGCTACAGCGTTCCATACATCATTTGCAAATATCTTCTGAAAACCTCAGAATGTGCTTCAATTCCTTCATTATTAGGACACTTCTCCACAATGCCTTCAAATAATTCACATGGTTTTGCAACATCTAATTCACTAATCATCCACAGACACAAATCAGGTAGGTTATTTGCAGTATAACTGGCCTTCAGTCTTTGTAATAGCATTATTTTGCTTAGTATGTAGTCAGTGTCAGTGACTGAAAACAGGCATAATATATGCCCGAAAACAGCAACAGATAGATTTTTTTTGCACTATGAGCATATCATATATCTGAACCACAAAGTACTGAACATTGTTTTGATAGTCAGAATGGAAAACCAACAGGATAGTTTGGAAAGGAATCCATGGTATAATGTGAAGTATCCCTTTTTTAGGATTTGACAAATAAGAAAAATATTGGTTCAATGGTAATGTAAGGATCCAATATTGAAACTAAAGATGTTGTGGAACATTTTCTCATTCCACCTCTCAGATTGTTCATAAAGTCTAAAAGAATATTTCTGTTCATTTTGTGACTATATCACAAGAGAAATAATATTTATATGCATTCCTGATGCACTATTTGCATCATCAAGGACTAAATTTGGGAAGTTTGGAATATTAAAAAATCGAACCTTTGGGCTTAAAAATTCAAAAGCTGGCAGCAATGACATCTCAAACAGATGGCAATGTTCCAAGCTGAGAGTGGTTCTGATTTAAAAACCATACAAAGTATGAATCCTTGCAAGACTTCAGCTTGATTTCCAAAGTAGAAAACCTCCTTTGCACAATTTTTTTAAAGTGTCTGTCTTTTAAAGTCAGACCAAAAATGTCTGACTATATGAGATATTTTCTAGGAAAGCTTCTTGAGGAAAATGGGGAGTGAAATGTTTTGCTTTATATTGTCTGTCTCTGATAAGCAGCACAGTACTTCTGCAGCTGCCCTAGATCAAATATATTCTTCTGACTTATCTATGTGAGACCTGCATTAGCTAACCACTTGATCAGGTACCATCGAGCCAATGACCCAAGAAAAATACTGCTAGAAAATCACTTACCGAGTTTTCAGGTCATGCTGCCATTGTCCTTCTAAAGTATCCAAATATGTGTAGCCTGACTTGGATACGATCAAGTTTAAGAACTGAGGCATACAGACTGTTCTGGAAACTTCCTGACAAAATAGCTTGGAAGATTAAGAAACACTATCATGTGTATCTGGATACCGATTCATGTTGCTATGGACCTGACCTAGAGTTCTCAATGGGCAATGTTGTAAGATCCTATTCAATGGATTAATGAATAAGCAGGACCCAGGTTAAAATATTAACCTTGATATTAAATAATTCAAATAATCTGCCAAATATTCCATCCATAATAAGGAGCTGTAAAGAAGGGGAAATAGTATATTTGGAGAGTTAAATCAGGTAGAAAAATAGTATATATGTAAATTAGAACTATATGGGGAGTCTCTAAATTTTAAGAAGCAGAAGTCATTTATTTTCCATATGCAACATACTTATCTTTAATTTATTTGTCCTTACAACATTCTGTGAAGGAATATTCTTTGAAATGGGCTTTTTTCAAAGAGGGGTTCAAAATATGCATATACATGAGAAAAATATTTGGTTGTATTTTTTACTTTTCACACTTGTCTGTTAGCCCACTGGGCTATGTATGCGTTACATACATCTTTAAAACCCAAACTGTTTCAAAATTAATTTCATTTTTTCAAATGGAATTTTCTTTTGGTATGCATACTAAACATCGCAGTGAACTTCTATTAAATCCAATCTTCAGGAACAAACTAGCCATGACAGTGAAAGATGTATGAACAAATGTTCCCTTGGTGTTTCTGTTTTTTAAGGTTAAAAGCAGCCACTAGGGAGGGCAATTTTAGGCCTCTGACACTGGGGGAAGTTTGGTTTGGTTTTTCACTTAAAAATTTTCCCAATGGAAACTGTATTTTTGTAACTGTCACTTGCTACTGCAAGGGAAAAAAATAGGCTTGAGGAGAAGGGATAAATTCCACTTTCCTCAGTACTCCCTTCCCTCCATGGCTACTTTTAAGCCTAAAAATAACATTTATATCTAGTTAGTCCTCAGTATGAAATCACACTTGTCACACAATGGGTAACAGATAGGGTTGCCAGCTCCAACTTGGGAAATTCCTGGAGATCTGGGGGGAGAAACCTGGAGAAACTGGGGTTTGGGGAGTGAAAGGACCTTGACATGGCATAATTCCATAGAGTTCCACTCCCCAAAGAAGCCATTTTCTCCAGGTGAACTGATCTCTGAGGCCAGTTGTAATTCCAGATCTCCAGCCACTACATGGAGGCTGGCAACCCTAGTAACAGAGGATAGGCACTGAAGTTGGGAATTAGAAGTTAGACATTCCTGTCAGAAGGCAGAGATGAAAATATTATGGTATAAGAAACATGAGTGTTCCTGGTTCTTTCCCCCACACCATCTCTTCTAGAATGAAACCAGGGCTTTTGCAGCTTCCTCCTAGGTCTAGGCTTGCCAATTCCAGACTGCAAAATTCCTGGAGATTTGGATGTGGTGCCTGGGGAGGGCAGAATGGGAGGAAAGCCCAGCACCAGCACCCTACACACCAGAAATTACTATCTCCAGTATTTTTGGCTATACACAGAAGCTTGAGAACTGCTTGGTAATGGTAACATGTTGACATGGTCTTCAAGAGAGCCACATTGTGTACAGTGTAGGGATGCCAGCCCCCCAGTGAGGGAGGAGAATTCCCCACCCCCACCTTTTGCCCTCGGGCCCTGCTCACCTACTCTCAGAGCATGTGGTGACATGGTGCATGCATGCATTCCAGAAGCTTCAATAAAACCCGAAGTTATGGGGTCTCAGCAGAGGCAAATCAACCCCAACCATAGCAAAAATTTTGTTTGGAGCCAATTTGGCCCACAAGAGACTATTTTTACACTGTTGGTAAAAATGTTGTTGGATGGCCTCTGGAGCATATGTGCATGAAGCATGCACATGAGAAGCAAGAATTTGGGCTTTGCCATAAAAACATACCACTTACAAGATAAGAGGGGCTGGTGGGGCTGCCAGTCCCCCAGTGGGGGCAGGGGATCCATCCGCTCCCAGCCTCTGCCCTCCACTAACACTCACTTGGCCAGCAGGGGAGAAAAGGTCCAGGGAATGGGCCCAGGAGTCAAAAAAACCACCTGGCCACCACTCAGTGGGTGCGCTCCCACCAGACACAATGCCATCACTTCTGGAAGTGACATCACCATGCTCGTTAGGAGCCCAAACACGCAAAGCACACATGTGAGAACATCACCTCTGGTAAATGCACACATATGAGAACATCACCTCTGGTAAATGCACACATGTGAGAACATCATCTCTGGTAAATGCCAGGTTCCCCTCTCTCACTGGAAGAGTAAGAGAACCTGATAACCCTAGGGGCTGACAATCCTAGTGCAGCGAGAAGCCATTTCTATAGTTTTTTGGATGCTCCAACTAGTGTTTTAAGGAAACAGGTAGCCTAGAGACCCTCTAACCATTTCAAGGATGACTTAAGACTTTGGGACATTTCCTGACTACTAAAAATTCTGTTTGTATGTGTCATGCTGCTTCTGACCTATGGTGATCCTGTGAATTAACAGCCTTACAGTAGATTTCTATTCTGTTCTAGCAATGGTCTGTTAGTGGGTATTCTGAAATCTACACCATTCCCCATGATGACCTTTTGCATGGCTCGCAGATTTTTCTGACTTGTATGTCTCAGAGCTTCCCAGGAATATAGCTTTTTTCCTCAATCATTCTTACCAGTAGTATATTTTTTCTCCTCTGTGTACTTATTTCTGCCCAGAAGGTTAAAAAATACCATAAATTCCTAGAAGATGAAGTTACATCTCATTCTGGAAGGTGAGGCTACCATTTGTTTTGATTTCAAAGATTTTAAGCCCTGCCGAAAGTCATAGAAACACATTTAACTCATTTCTGACTGCCTTTCCATCAACAGGAGAGGAAATTACAACAGTACAAATATTCATGTCTCATATGAATGTAAGAAGAGTCTTGCTGGGTCAGGCCAGTGGTCCATCTAGTCCACCATCCAGGTTCACACAGTGGCCAAGCACTTGCCCTCGAGGACCAACAGACTGAGCACAGAAGCCAAGGCCTCCACAAAGCTGTCTCCTAGCACTGCTATTCAGAAGTTAATTGTGTTACTGGATACACAAGTTTCCATTAGTCATCCACAGATGGACTGCTCCTCCATGAATCTGTCTAGCCTCCTGATAACCATGATGCAACTGCCTAGCCAGTATAAAGAAGAGAAACTAGCTGACTGCAGAAAGCCAAATAAATATTTGGAAATAAGTACTTTCAAAATGTTCAGCATTGTTTTATGAAGGAAACATTTCTTTCAAAGCAACATTTAGTAATAAAGTGAATTTGCTCGGTTTTTTATAGTCTTAAGCTTTCTTTCTTTCCAGCAGGCTAAAGCTACAACATGATACCAGTTCCACTCAGCAGCACCACCTGTTCTGGTCTGCAAGGCATTCAAGAGAGGATACCAACATGAGGCCTGGAGATCAGGGCCTGAAATATCTCCCCCTCCCCCCACTTTGTTTTGCATCCAACCAGATGAAGATTTCTGGAGAACTGAAAACCCTACATGTTGTTTTATGCTATTTGGGTTGGTCCTTAAAAAGCTTTGTCTTTAGACCAGTATGGCAACCTGCAATCTCTGCTCTGTACTGCAATCTTAAGCAGTGTGTGTGTAAAGTATTCTCAAGTCACAACTGATATATAGCGACCCCTGCTGGAGTTTTATGCAAGAGGCTAACAGAAGTGGTTTGCCATTCCTTGTGTTTGCATAGCATCCCTGAATCCTTGGTAGTCTCCCATCCCAGTACTAACAAAGGCTGACCCTGCTTAGCTTACAACCTTATTAAGTCACTGAAGTAGATGGGCTTAGAATGATGTAACTCTGTTTAGGAATGCATTGTAAGTTTCCCATTGTTTCTAAAAGCTAGAAAGGGCACATCCTCCAAATACAAGTCTACAGACTTCAGACCTTATTAATATTACTTGTACAGCTTATGCTGTGTGGTTTGTTGATCTCATAACACCTTCAGAGTGATCCACCCTTCCTACTTTTCTTTTTTGATTTAAATAAATGTTTCCGCATAGGAGGCAATTGTGGCAGTTGTGGAAGCTTTTTGCTCACTGTGGGAATTTCCTAAAATAACTGGGAAAGAATGTGAAAATATGTGCCTGGCACTTTATTACTTGGCCTCTTTGATAACAATTTGTAGTCTTGCTAATCCTTTTAACTGGAATTGTTAAATTCTTTTAATGCCAAGAGTCACACTGTGGTGAGTGTATGGAACACAAGTGCAAAGGGAAAGGAGGAGCTCTAGAAGATAAATGGATAGATTGTGGAATGTTCTGGAAGCCATAACCAACAGGAACATCATTTAATTTAAAAAAAAAACCTGGGCTTTTTCATAAACAATTTGTATTTGTTTCCTTAGCATATTTAGAGTTCTGTAAAGTGTATTCACTAAATAAACAACATCTATGGGAACTAACATCAGAGATAGCTGGATTAAGGAAGGACCTGCACTAGAGAATTTATACTGTAAATGGAGAAGGAAAAAAGCTAATTTCCTACATGCTTAAAAAAAGAAAAATGATGTGCTAAGTATTTTTCTACATCGCTGCATCTATCCCATATATTTCTGCTCCTTCCCAAGACCTCTGGATGCTTCTCCGACCTGAAATTGCTCTTTAGCAAATCCAAACCACAATCTTGCCACTGAAAAGACTCTTTGTTTGGCATCTCAAATCAGCATATCCTGTGATTGAACCCCTAGTACTGTGCAGTGCTTACAGGCTTCAGCAACTGTAAGGCCTGCCAGCATGCCTATGGTTCCCATAATAGCTTTCCAAACTAATAGCTTTCCAAACTTCAGTGATGCATTGAATATAGGCATTCATTATTAAAGGAACTTATTCTACTGCAAAAGGGGCGGGTGACAACAGATAGGAGAGAAGGCAATATTAAAAAATGACTTCACATAAAACTTGTATCATTAAGTACCAGAGATCTAAACTCATCTTATCACACATTAAATTATAGATTTAATATGCCTCAAGCTGCATAGGTTTAAAATACAGCAGCTAAAGATGCCCTCTGTCTGAATGCTTTACCTGCAGAGCAAAATCCAAAAATGCTAAATTCACAGCTTTATAAAGAGATGTTTGTGCATAGTGACTCTATCTTAGACAGTTCTATCTATCTACCTGTCAGTCAGACTTAAGCTAAACATGATTTTAAAAAGGTATCCCTTTACAGGTGTGCAAGGTACATGTGTGTCACCTAGCAGGCCACACTACACTATATACCATATAGCTGTCCTTTCAACAGCAGCAATGTTTGCCAGACTGGTGTCTTTACTTTATTAATTTAGGAAATTTATATACTACCCCTCCAGAGACTCTCCTATTCCTCTTAAGATCATATAATAGACTTAACTTGAGTGTTGATGTCACAACCTCTCTATTTATCTACTGTGTCCCCACCATCACCAGACAATTATGTGAGGTAGAGAAACACAGAATATTGCAACTTCCTCATAAGAGGTAGCCCTAATTTGAATAGCCCAGGTGAGCCTGAACTCATCAGATCTCAGAAGCTAAGCAGGGTCAGCCTTGGTTAGTAATTGGATAGAAGCCCTCCAATGAAGGCCACGGTTGCAGAACCAAGCAATGGCAAACCACCTCTGTTAGTCTCTTGCCATGAAAATCCCACTAGGAGGTCGCCATAAGTCAGCTATTACTTGAAGGCATTCTCTACCTCTATGCTTTCTATTGGTATAGTAAGCACTACTACACCAATAGAAAAGAGGAAATTAAACACATGGTTGCTATTTTTGGCAGCAGCCACACATTTGGCTCAGGACCACTAAACTGAAATCCTTAAGATTATGTACTTTGAGTTTTCTGAAGTAATCAAGATTGTAAGTAACCACGAGCTTTAGAACAGCAGGATTTGAGTCAAGTGGCACCTTAGAGACCAACAAGATTTTCAGGGTATGAGCTTTTGAGAGTCAAAGCTCCCTTCTTCAAATATGAGCTTTAGGACTCTGAAGCTAAGGAACAATGACAAATTTTATGTGATTTTCAAAAGCTGTCATTTCTAAAAGCTTTCTTTTTCACATTGGCAGATTAAAATATGAATATCACAAAATGTGCGTGCGGGTTTATTAGCTTGGGCCTAAGAACTGAAATCATTAGATTATTTGTTTTAACAAATGAGATGTTATTTTCTCTTATCTGCAGCTAAATTAATAGAATATGACTGACTCAGCATTGAACTTGGGAGTTGAATTATACTTGTGAATTCTGTTGTTTCCATACCAGCCAACTTATCCCATTTGATCTGGCTGCACTTGAAAATGCAATTATGAATCTCTTGCATATGATACACCCACAAAATAGATTTTTTCCTGAATAACCTGAGTGATCTGACGTAAGAGACACCACAGTGTAATCATTCATAAGCACTCACATTCATAAGTAAATCCCTCTGGTTCTAATGGGACTTCCTTCCTAGTAAATGCACCTAGGATTGCAGCCATAGCTTTTAGCAGTATAGACTCATTTTCCTGGGGGTGGACTAATATATCATGTCAAAACTGTGACATGTTAGGTGCCGTTGACACAAGCTGAAGACTAACATTGGGAAGAGTCCTTTTGAGGGGACAATTCAGTCAACGCAATTCCCAATTTCATAGCCGAAAAAGGCACTGAACTTGACATCATTTTTACAGAACATCCAAGATAAATATTTAGTTTTTATAGCTAAGCTAGAGTAAAAAGAGATCATAAACACATCAGTCATGTGTCTGAAGTCTAAGGACAAGCCAGTTTGTATCACCAAGCTGATCTAATCAGTCTCCCTCTCAGCTATTTAAACTGTTGGGTGGGGAATCAACGCAAGCTATGTGTGGCTGCCACATGAACAAATGTGCTGAATCCATTAATCCTTGCCCCTCCACTCCTGTCAATACTTGTGCAGGCATTTGATAAGTCCAATAGACATTGCTGTGATAGCACTGGCACTGAGTTATCAGCGGATGTAAAACTACCATGGGTCTACTGAGGGCAGACCTCAGGTCACACCAGTAATAAATATTTCATCTTTGAATCCCTCAACCTCTTAGAAACAAGAGCAATCACATTCAGGGTAAGGGAATAAAATGTATCTAAAATTCAAATAGAGGTCTATAATTTGTTTTCCGCTGTTTACTGCCCATTTTATTGCATGTGAAGTCAAGGAAAATAAGTATGCAAGCAGGTAAAGATTGTAATATCCAAATAAGCAGGCATTTTGTGTTTCAGTTCAGCATGATCATAAAGGCACCAGGGAATTAGCAGAAGTGTATGAATGCTGGTATATCGTCTGCTTGATGATGCCAGAAACATAGATGACTGGGGTTTGGAAGACATTCCCAAGAACCTGTAGAGCCAAGTCTTTAGAAAGCTTCTTTGTAGCCTTAGACATGTGAGGATATTTCCCTCTCCCCTGAAATGGGTCCTCTCCAAAACTCTATTTGACTTTTCCATGGGTTTGTGTTTGTGAAAGATTCATGCCAAGTGAGTAACCCACCCACCCACTCCCAATAAAACAGACTGTCATGAAACTTCTCTTTTAAAGGAAAGGGGGGGGTGAGAGGAACCATTCTTTTTTAGATACTTGCTCACACACAAATTTAATTCTGAATGGCATTTTAACAATGGTTCAGAAATACATAGACTCCAACACTGCTTCATACAAGATATTTTTTTCCTAAACAGATACCAACTTAGGGGAAGAAAATTGTACAAATGATGCAAACAGCCATTCAGAAAAAAATGAACAAGATGGATACATGCAGGTGTGGGAAAACAGACCTGGCCCAGGTGCAGACTGAATGCTTTATTTTAAATGCCACAGTCAACTAGGAGAGATTAAAATAGACTAACAAATGAAATTAAATGTTGTGGCTCTTTGGTAATGTTTAAACAGATAAGATCCCTAAAAAGTAAGAAAAAGACCCCTACAGATACTTACTATGAAGTACTAATTGGACTTATAAATCCTCCACAGTTTTTTCACTTGTTCCCAGCAAAACCTGTTTCTGGACTAGCGCTGGCCAATGCATTACTGTGCATAGCAGCACGTGTTGCTCACCCTCCAAACCTTTCTTGGTTCAAAAATGCCCCACTCCCACCCCCATTTTAAATTAGCTGCAGACCTGCACCGTAAGGTAGAGCAAAGAATAAACAGACATGTTAAAATGAAACCATATTTTTACAAAGAAGCATACACAAAAATTATCTCCCCACACACAAGGGCCACGTACCAGTATGAACTTTACTTGGCAGTCATTTAGATTCTGAATGTTAAAATGCTATCTGTTGAGTTCCCCCCAGAGAAAATGCTCTCTTTTAAAAAAATAAAATGCAAACGCACCACATTCCGGATATCCCATTTTCAACAGTAGCGCGCAAAGATTAAAGATGCTACTGAAATTCCATATGAAATATAAACAGATGCAACAGACAAAATAAAAAACAATCTAATAAAAGATCTACTCATAAAAGAATAAGGAGGACTGTTACTAGTGCCAGCTCCAGGTCTGGGAGGCCCTATTATAAAACGTTCTTTTTGCTGCCCTCCGCAGAGTGAGCCCACTATCCTAATGTTGTCCACTCTTTTGTCTCTCCCTCTGATCCCAATCCTTGCTGCCACTCACAGGGAGGGGAAAAGGTGACATTCAGTAGCTTCCAAGGAAAGATGCTAGCATAGGGTTGCCAGGTCCAGGTTGAGAAATTCCTGGAGATTTTGGGGGTGGAGTCTAAAGAGGGTGGAGTTTGGGGAGGGAAGGGGCCTCAGTGGAGTATAATTCCATAGAGTTCACCATTCAAAGCAGCCATTTTCTCTAGGGGAACTAATCTCTGTTGCCTGGAGATCAGTTCTAATTCTGGGAGATCTCTAGCTATCATCTGGGAGCTGGCAACCCTATGCCAGCAGCACTTACCATCATTTAATTCAAGAAAGTCATCTAATCATATGAGTTTTAATCAGTTAGTGAGCTTGCAGAGCATTAGGTGATGCATGCATAGGCTTCAGCAGGCACTCTCCCAGAAGCAGCATTTCCTTCTGCGTGGGACAGAAAGAGGATTTTTCTCCTAAGACAAGGTCCCTATACACACGCATGCTTTATGAGAACTTTTATTAAAATGTGTACTTGTACATAAGTTAAACGCTCATATTTACTTTTATTTTATTTTTAAACTACTACACAATTAGTTGTGGGCAACTTTTTAAATCAAGCAAATGGTTTTTAAAAAATGGATCTAAATGACTAAACAACTACATGATGCAGTAAGGAATGAAATCAAGATTAAAACGCACACACTTTGAACGCTCTTAGGTTTAAATCTGGACAAATCATTGTTTCATTATATTACCCATTGTACTTTGTTACTTTTTAACCCCTGAATGCATGCCTTACACTGAATCAGAGCACTAGTCTACCAAGGTCAATATTGTCTACTTTAATTGTTAATGGCTGTCCAGAGTCCCAGGTAGAGATATTTTCCATCACCTACTACCTGGTCCTTTTCCCTAGAGATGCTATGGTTTGAACCTGGGACTTTCTGCATCCCTACTGAAAAGAAAAGTGCTTGGGGAGAGGACCTATGAGAAGGTGAGCCCTCAGGCAAAGGAAGAAGCCTCTACTCCTTGCTAGGACACCCTTTCTGATGTTAAAGATCAACCCCTGCACCCCTCTTTCTTCATGACAGAAGATATTCCATCTTTTCACACAGAACTTTCATATCTAGTTTGGCAGTCAATCTTTGATATTTGGCTTTCAATAAATAGTCATTAGTTTGACACTTTAAAGAAGCCTAAGCCTCACAATGATACAAATCAAAGTTGTTAAATTTCACAAGACCTGTTAATCAGACATTAGCTTTTCTGCATTTGAGAGCTGTGTTCTCTTTGACAGAAGTGCAAAATTCCCCAAAAAAGTCAAGTCCTGAATCTGATCAAGATGGATTCCATAAAGGACCTCAGTAAACCTTCCATCTGCATCACACTGGTTTGTACCACATTCCAACTATTAATAACATACTCATATACAACTCCTCTCACTGATAAAAATTGTCTGAAATACAAGTAATGCTTGTTGAACTACTGATATGATCAAACTGCAGAAGACTCACTGCAATTCTAAGCAGAGTTACATCCTTCTAAGTCCACTGACTTCAATGGATTTAGAAGGGTGTAACTGTACAGTAAGTGGCATAGGGACAGATGTGCCAATTAGTAGAATACAGCCCAATTTCTATTATTATTGCCAAAATGATAGGAAAATAAGGGAACCCAACGGGGTCTCAACCAACCCTACTTGGATGGCTTCTTCTGTGTTTATTGTGATAGTTATTAGTGAAATTCCATTAATATGTTTAGAATCCACCAGATCCTATCACAGACCTGCTCCATCGTATCCATTTTCTTCAGCTCATGGATCTATTATTTTCTTCAGTGAAAGATTACCAGATAACAAAGCTTACCCTGTAGAATTACAGGCACTACAGAGAACCAGATGCTTACCAAGAGTCCAGAGTTCTCTATGTTTAAGGTACCTCTTGACAATATAGAGATCTTTTGTTTGTTTACCATGTTGATTTAGTTGTCTACGCAGCACTGAAAGAATTGAGGAAGGGGCAGACTGCCTGGGCCCCCATCTCTTTCATTTTCCTTTTACCTTTCCTCTTTGAGAGCCAGTTGCAGAAGATGACTCATGCCTGTGTTGTCCCCTTGTTCAATGACAGAATGTGAAAAAAGTGATTGTTAGAACTCAAAGAGAAGAGAAAATTATATTACTTATCCCCCTCCCTTGGGATGGGAGTAGCATGACAGTCTTATTTCCTAAGTTTAACAAAGCATCAGCCTTGATGTCAGTTGATGCTTCTGTCATGCACAGAGTTTGGATATTAATTGTTTATTCCAGGTAACACCTTACTTGCCTAGTAGGGATCTGCTCCTACAAGCATAAATACCTACCCCTGTGGATGCTTCTCATGTTACCGTTTTATTTTTTATTTTGGTCTTTTTTCAACCCACTGAAAGTCTTCAAGATGAATAAGATCCTTTTAATGAACAAACAGAAAAATGGCTTGATACAACCTGTTGCAACCTTGGCATGGAGCCAACAGTTTAGTTCTAGAGGGTATTCCTTATATAAAGTACATCTGTTGAAGGAGAAGTATCTGATTGACAGGGTAAATGCAAATTCCTAACCAAAATTTCTGTCCCAGCTTTGCTGTATGGCTTGTTTGAACAAACAGGCAAAGTGTGGACCAGCTTTCTTTCAGTGGAACATCTATAGGATGTTTTTCTGTCCTCTCCCCCACTACCCCACTTTTTTAAAAAACTGTAATGACATTAACAATCCAACATGTGTTTCTTCAGAGGTAAATTTCACTGGGTTCAATTGGATGTTTTCCAAGAAGTGTAGGTATGCTTAGGATTATAACTAGAGATGGGCATGATCTGCATTACAATCGAAAAAAACCCACAATAATGGTGATCGCAACCCAGCGGATCGTGATCGTCCACGGCCAACGATCCAGCGATCGGGAGAGGCCTGGATCGTTGCGTTCGGGCTCAGATCGGAGATCCAGACACTCAGGCGCCAGCAATCTATTCCTCTGGCAATGGAGCCAGGGGAAAGCCTGAGCTCTGTTTGCCCTCCTTCTGTCGCCCTGGAAACCTGAATGGAAGCCCAGCTTTCCTTGATCAGCAGGGCTTCCTTCCAACCACAGAGCAGCAAAGCAGTCACAAGTTGGAAGAAGACACCCAGGGGAGGGAGGGGGGAGGGGGTGTTCTGTAGCCATGGGCACTCCAATCTCATCCCTGCAAACCCTGATAGGCAGCTCTGACAGCCAAACACAGACCTCCTTTGTTGCTGAATGGGACCTGAGGGGAGGCAGCTCATCGCCGCCTCCCGTGCCCGCCAGGCCCGGCGGCCACCGCCACCACCCACCTTCCCACATAGCTGGGAATAGCAGCGCGGCCCGCTTTGGCCTCCATGATCCACAGATCGGGAATGGGAGATGCTCGGTGTGTATCGTTAATTCGGGATCGTTGCCAGCGCAGATCTACGATCAGCTGGATCGTTAATTTCGTGCCCATCTCTAATTATAACCTAATTGCAGCAGTGACTTAAAAGAAGCATGGCCTCAACTGTCCACTGGAGTTCAGCAAATATGATCTATTCACAGCCCCATCCTCTTTAACATCCTTGTCCACAACTGGCTGGCTTCCTTCTAGGCCGTCGTCACACGGGCTTTTATTTAGCGCTAAAATGGCGCTATTTCCCGGCAAACACCCACCTTATTCCAACACTGTGGCGATTTTCTCTCTTCTGCTTTGTGCTGGATAGTTGCGCTATTTTGTGCCTCAGTGTGAATGCCTCACATCGATGTATTTTGCCTCGCAACGCCCTATGCCCTCCCTTCAATCCCAGAATCCATTTCTTCCTGCGACTCCCCTTTTTTATTTTATTATGTCCTTATAACGCCATAACGACATAACACAATGCAAACTTTCTGCTGAAGTAAAAATGACTCAATCGCCATGGCAGAGTCTTCAGCGATGGGGATAACGTCAGACAGGGAGTTTTCTGCGGGCAAAGGGCTATTTATATAATTTCAAAGTTGGAAAAACAAAAGGGTCGTAATGTTTTGCTCTAACGGAATGTTTATATGCTGTTATTCCGTTATAGTGGAATTAAACGGCAGAATAATTTTTAAAAAGGGGGGGAGGAGCTGCTTCTGCGCGGTTAGAGAGAACAGAACAGAGTGCTTCGGTGTGGACAGCTGGTGGCGCGAAGAGTCGTTAGGTGACCCAAAGAAACGTCACTGTGCCGGTAACAGGTAGGACGCTATATGCTGTAAATTTAACGGAAGAGATGCCCGTGTGACGACGGCCCTAGTGTGCCCCCATACTACTCTAAGGGTCTGTGTTCTGCCAAACCGTTTTGACCCTGTTAACTTCTTGAGGGCTACATCATGGAGCTTGGTTTAATGAGTGGTTTTACATTTTTTTCCTCACACAAACTTCTATGTTCATGCAACCTACATGCTCCAGACCTTCATGGAGTCCTCATGTACCTTCCTATTTCCCTACTGAGTAATCCAATGTGGTACCAGCATATGAACCCTGGATTCCTTATTGTATGCATGACAAGTTGAAGCTCAAACACACACACACATTAAAACTGAGGGATAGAAGGAGAGGCCCCTTTGATCAGCAGTCAAGTTTGATCCCTGCTGATGTTCCCAGAATCTGCCTATACCCTTACACTAACTTGTGCGGATGCATACTATCTGCACATAGAGCAAATATTTGATTAAGATCCACTAATGTCAGTGAGACAAATAATGCCATTTTATGCTGCCAGATAATCTGCTCCCAAACAGTCTGATAAGCATCATCAATGAAATAAATAAATTTTTATACCAAGAAAAAAATGCTTCCAAAGAACTTATTATTGTGAGTCTACTGGGCTTGTTCCATCAAGAAATATAATTAACTGTATTAAACTTACCAATTAACAACAAACTTGGGGGATTATGTTATTCTTTCCTTGGTGGTTACTCAAAAACCATGGAGACAGAATCTTTTTTTGCTTAGAAGATCTTAGCTTGGAGTACTTGGCTGGTTGCCATGGATACCAAGCTTTTACAATGCCTACACTGAAAGCAACAGTGGGAAATACTGCTAGCTCTGGCTTCTGTGCAAATTATGTACAGCAGGAACTGACCTCTACTAACATCTCTGGGCGGGGGGGGGGGGGATGGTGGGGGAAAATGCCACCTTCCCCCAAGAAGGGCTGGAATGGCTTTCAAAGATAAAAAAGAGCTGGGGCACACACATGCTTCACGTTCTCTGCATTTTCTGCTCTTCTGAATTAAAGTTTAAGCAAATTCACTAAAGGAGGGTGAACCCACTCTGATTATGTCTGAATAAGTCTATTATGAAAAGACTGGAATGGAATTAATATGCACTCTGTGAACCTTATTCTGGCACAGCCACAGTCAGATCCCTTGGGCAATTCAGTAATATTTTTTTCCTTAAAAAAAGCCTTTTCAAAACAACTGCAATCCAGACCAGTTTACAATAAAAGCATTTTGAGATTTGTTTCATATAGGTGTGATGCATTTTTGCCACTTCCTTTGCCACAAACTTCAATGGCTACCCCAGCAATCTGTCAGAAGAGTAGCACATTACAAAGGAAAAAGTTACACTTAAAAATACTACCTTTCGTAATCTCAGATGTTTGGTTTCATAGAACAACTTTGGCAGCTGGTGTCACTGACAACTGTAAAATTAGCTCTATCCTGAAATGAATGTTTTTATTTACCCAAAGCTCCATCTGGCCAGTGTAGGTAGAAGTAGAAACACCAAAATCACAGAATTGTAAGACCAAAAGGAAACTAAGGTTGTTTAACTAAGCATTCATGAATACAGGGCTTTTTTTCAGGGGGAACGCGGGGGAATGGAGTTCCAGAACCTCTTGAAAATGGCCACATGGCTGGTGGCCCCGCCCCCCTGATCTCCAGACAGAGGGGAGTTTAGATTGCCCTCCGCACCGCTGAGTGGCGCGGAGGGCAATCTCAACTCCCCTCTGTCTGGAGATCAGGGGGCGGGGCCACCAGCCATGTGACCATTTTCTCTGAGGGCAACCCACTGAGTTCCACCACCTCTTTTCCCAGAAAAAAAGCCCTGCATGAATACATCTACACCATAACTTCATGAGTTCCCCTAAACATTCTGTGCTGTAGCACAGTGGTGTAGCAGTGGTTAAGTGGTTCGGCTGCAAATCAGCACTCTACTGGTTTGAATCCCACTACTGCCATGAGCTCAGCAGGTGGCCTTGGGTAAGCCACTCCTCTCAGCCCCAGCTCTCCAGCTGTATTGTGGGGATAATAATAACATTAACATGTTTACCGCTCTGGGTGAGGCACTAATCTGTCTATAAAAGTGGCATATAAGTACAGTTACTACTACTACTACTACTACTACTACTTTCTGAGATGGTCACCTAGAAGGGCAACTCAGCACCAATCATCTGTTTTGCAGCAGAGATGCGCATGTGCACATGTACATGCTGCTGTGTGTAGAGATCTCTGGACTGATGCATTAAACCAACACTGGCATCAAACAAACATCTGTGACCTTCTCTTCAGATTACGTACAAATAAACAGTAATAGAACAGAGCAACAACTCTTTCCAAATCAGATTGGGAATTGGAAGTAGTCACCCTCATTAAACCAGCATGAAGCTAATGAAGAGCTTCTGCTAGGCATTCAGCCCACTCATAGTCTTGGCTTGTGAGGGGTGGAATTTCGCACACACCCTTCCAGATCTTCCATGCCCCACCAAGAAGAGCCCACCCCAATCTGAGAACCTCTAATCTATTTTCACAACTTGCATGTGCATAGCAAACCAAATATTCCCTTCTTATGACCTGACACTAGTAGAAAGATATTATGTATCTTAATTGCTTAAAATAAAAAGTACTAGTAAAAAGCAAACCCAGATCACCCAAAGAGTGTGGAGAAATTAAAGAGTACCAACATGTTACTTGACAAAACATCATCAAATACTGAAACCTCATTCTCCTGTGTTGTAGTTTAAGGAGGAAAGGATGCTAGAAGAAGTAGGTAGGAGTTTCCCTACCATGGGGGAAATTCCTGAGCTTTCCAATCAAGCCATCTCTTTCCTGTACAATTTTCTTGTACAGGAATTGTACAAGAAATTTTCTTGCTTGACATGACACACCCAAGAAAACATAGTCCCATGTGTCAGGTGAAACAGCCTAGGGTAAGAACAGATCTGTACATGTATGGCTGCAATAATTTCAGAAACCTGACATGCAACCATGACCTTATGCTTTGGCAGGAAAAGACTACCAGAGAATGCTGGGAGATCTGTCCAGAGTCCCTGACATCTCTTTCACTTTTTAAGGAATCTCTCAAGCTTATGGACTGTAATTGAGAAAAAGCTCCAAAATGAAGTGGCTTGCAGCAGTCCATGAGTGATTCTACACACGTTGGATAATGTACTTCCAATCCTCTTTATAGATCATTTGGAACAGATTTTGTTGTGTGCGGAATAAAAAATCCACCTCAAACGACTGATAAAGTGCATTGAAAGTGCATTATCCAACGTATGCGGAATCAGCCCATGCCTTAAACAGATCTTACCCCTTTCCTGTGGCTACCATCTCCTAGTCTCCTGATTCAACTGCCCATCTTTTCCTACACATACAGTTGCCAGCCTCCAGGTGGGGCCTGGTGTTCTCCAAGAATTACAACTGATCTCCTGACTGGAGAAAATGGCAGCTCTGGAGACCTGCATCACATCTCTATGGCATCACACCTCTATGTGATGAGGCTCTATGACAAGTAGAATTACTAGTCAAATTAATCAGCTTCCCCAAGGATTTCCATGCAAGGTCAGATGAAGGGGTTTGTGTAGCTGTTCATTTTTTGACTGACAAAGACCAAATAGATGCTTAGTGAAGCTTTACAAGAAGGCCATGATGGTGATACCATCCCCAGCACTGGGTAATGGGAGTTCTTGAAATCAGAGTTCCTGAAAAAATGTAGAGTTTACTTTTGGCTACCATGGCTAGTTGACAGATCTAATACCCAATCAACCACATTTCTCAAAAGCAATTTGGTTCAGTTAAGCAAGAAATAAAGCTTTATGAAGCTAAGGCCTAAGTACACAATTCATGAATCTGATCTCTTCCGGTTTGTTTTCTTTTTAATTGGAAGTTGTCATTAACAATTCTGTTCTCTCTGGAGATGCAAACCACCAACCGGATCCATGCAAAGGTGACTGAACCCTCAGTTTTCACACCTGTCTGCTTTTTTAAAGTGATGACAACTTTACATGATTTCACAAGTCGCCTCTACCAATTAGAGACCTTACATTTGTAACTAATGGGATCACCTACTAATCAAGGGAAAGGTATACCTTTCCAATATCTTTTGACAGCTGTCAAAACAAAACCTTCATACACAGAAGCCTGATTTAGAGAGTTAAGTTTCCCACCAGCAAAAGAATCTACACATAGCGAGAACATATAAACTCTGGTATGCTGAAAGCTGCAAAATAGGCAGGGTATTAAGAAAAACAGAAGGAAATCAAAGCATATCTGTAGCACAGTGTAGTAGGGGCTCTGCAGTTCAGGCCCTCAAGTGCTGCACAGAAATCACAGGATCCACCTGGAAAAGTTCATAAGGCAGATAAATATTAGAACTCAAGGGCACCCAATGAAGTTGATGGGCAATAGATTCGGGACAGACTGTACTTCTTTACTCGATAAGAGATTCAAATTTAATTTTAGAATTTAATGCCAAAAGATGTAATGATGGCTACAAGCTCAGATGGCTATAGAAGAGGATTAGATTAATTCATGGAAGATAGGTCCATCAGCTACTAGCCATGGGGACTGCAAGGAAAATACACTTTCCGAGGTAGTAAACCTCTGAAAATGAGTGCAATGGGGCAACATCAGGGAAACTCATTGGCCTCTTTGTTGGCCCTCCAGAATAACTGGTTGGCCACTGTGTTAGACCTGACAAGGCTCTTCTTAATGTTACAAATATAACATTTAATATCCAAATGGGTGAAGAGGTCTGCAGAACCTGAGAATTTGCACACTGGTTTTTGTTATTTTGGTTGGTATTAATAAATGGTATTACATGCTTTGGACTACTGTGCCTATCTACGTTGCTTATAGAAGTTCTCATATTCAGCGCTTGGCATGTCTAGTGAAAGCAGCAGATCTAGGCAAGGGGTTCTTCACCCCCAACTTCTCCCCCCCCCACTGCCATTCATCTGGCCAGTTGGGGGGAAAGGCCCCAGGGAACAGGCCTGGGAGGCAAGAAACCTCCCAGGCCAGAATGTAGTGGGTATACTTCAGGAAGTGACATCATCACATCTGCCAGGAACGTGCACACTTTGCGTGTGCACAAGAAGAACAGAAAGGTAAGTGGCAGGTGCCCCCCTCCTGCTGGGAGGTCAAGGGGACCTGGCAATAGGGTTGCCAGCTCAAAGTTGGGAACTTCCTGGAGATTTTAGGAGTGGAGGGCAGGATTTGGGAAGGAGAGGGACCTCAGCAGGGTATAATGTCATAGAGTCCACCCTCCAAAGCAGCCATTTTCTCCAGGGGAACAGATCTCTATGGCCTGGAGGTCAGTTTTAATTCCGGGAGATCTTCAGCCACCACCTGGAGCCTGAGAATCCTACCTGGCAACCCTAGTTGAATGTCCTCCTACTCCTGACAATAGAATTTAGGCATACCTATTATACATCAAAAAGCAGGCTAACTGAGGGGGCTGTTGATTGAATGAGACTTGCTGCCTATTAAGCATACACAGGATTGCATCCTTTTCAGCATATGACTGAGGCCAAGGTGCAGGTGGGCTTCCATGCTGGTCTCCGGTTGTGGGGAGGCGGTTTAAAAAAACCTCAGCCCGGTTTCCACTAAAATATTAATATATTTTTGGTTGGGGGTTGAGCAACTTGGGGTGCCACCCAAATGTATTGTTACTGTATTTTATTATTTTAATGCTGTTTTAATTGTAATTTATTTATGTTGTAATCCACTCTGAGCCCATTTACATGGAGAGTAAATAATCAATCCAATAAATAATAAAATAATTACTACTAATAATAATTCATTACCAGAAATGATTAGTTGTTCAATGTCTCTTATTTTAGCAATTGACCTTTATTTCAGGGATCTCCCAAGGGACATTGTAGGTGTCCACTAATTCAGGCATTTCCACACTCAGATGTACCCTATTTTGGAAACCTCTCACTTTCACAGAGATCATGCACATGATCAGTTCCGAGTCTCTTGCTTGCTACTGTTAACTATCTGGCTGGTGCAATCAGTGCAAAAGAGCCTTGTGTGCTGACCTTGGATAGCAACTGTGACATGTGCCTGCTCCTACTTTTCAATCTGAATACAATCTTCCAAACATGCACTAACATTGAAAGTAGGCTTGCCAGCCTCCAGGTGATAGCTGGAGATCTCCTAGAATTACAATTGATCTCCAGGCAACAGAGATCAGTTTCCCTGAAGAAAATGGCTGCTTTGAAGGGTGAACGCTACGGAATTATATTCCACTGAGGCCCCTTTACTCCCCAAACCCCACCATCTTCAGGCTCCACCTCCAAAATCTCCAGGAATTTCCCAACCTGGACCTGGCAACCCTAACTGAAAGTGCTTCATCAGTCCTTAAGCACATGCTCGATTCCCTTTAGGAATAAGAGGTGTAAAAAGGATAGAGGCTGTTAAGTGTCATCACTAATCCCTACAGTCACTCCAGATGTAAATAAAAACAAACCTTTTGAAAGAATAAAGTTTATCTTAGTCAGTTGTTAGGTGGGCCTCACCTCTATCATAACTTCTTTACGACTGAAGTCTTACTATTCTCACAAGGATGTAAACAAATCTAATCTAAATGGGTAAACAAGATCACATTACAAAGGTTGTTTCTGCTAGGAAACAAAAGGTTTAAAAATGAAGCCCACTGAACCTTTAAGCAACAGAAAGCCTCAAAATTCCTTGCCTGGTAGTTTAACAATGACTTTATTCCCACTCAACCTTAACTAAAAGCTTGAATCCCATCTTCATTGCTTAAAAGAACCCATCATTCTTTCATCACTAGAATAAATAGGTTTCTTAATGATTGGAGAAAATGTTATAAAATAAAATTATTCACCTCATTTTTAAGATAAAAGAGGGGGAAGGGTGGAGTTTCAAAGTACTAATTGTACATAATTCTTTCTGACATAAGAAATTGCAGGGATCATTTTCCTGCTGTTAACTGGCTCCAGGTAGTCTATACTGAACAATAGTAATAACATAGGTTGTTGTTTTTATAAGCATTCTTTTTTATGTATGTCAAAATAAAGTGGCGCTTTCAGATAATTTCTTAACATAATCTAGATGTGATAAAGAAGAACAGATTTACTATTCAAAATATTTTACCAGCCTTACCTCATATGCCCTCATAATATTATTATTCCTTGTTTGAAAACAGGAGGAAAGAAATTGGCACTCAGGCTCAACAGGAATTTTAATCACCTTTACTCACTAGCCATCGAATTACTGGCTGTAAACAAAATTCCTTTTATGTGAAGTTTCATCTTCTCCAACAGGCTCACATGTTCCTTCTCTGAAAAGCGCTTGTGGCTTCAAAAGTCACCCCTCATTTTAATTACACTTTTTAATGTGCAATGCATCAAGATCTAGAATAAACAGACTTGCACAAGACAGTCGTTTCCAGAGAAATCATCACTCTCACTGATTTCAGTTTCCAAGTAAATATACACAGGACTTCAATCTGACAGCTAAATCCTACTCACATTTACTCAAAAGCATGTCCCAGTGAGTTCCATAGGACTGACTTCCAGGTGAATGTTCACAGGATTTCAGTCTTACCTTCCCCCTAATATCTCTGGCTGGAATGTCCTCAGCTGGCAAGTGAACATGAAAGAATTCTCAAGACCTAATTCTTTGGAATTAAGATGGAACACTATCATGAGAGAGGGGCCATTGTTCCAAATACTGATATGGTAGATATCAACAGAGGAATTTAATCTCCTAGTTAGACCCAAAAGGTAAGCTAAATTTATATAGCGCCTTTCAAGTATTTCATCTTTTCCATGCAACCAAGACTAAAGTTTTGCCTACACAAGCCCAGAGGCATGAGGGAATAGGAAACAACAATGATAATCTCTCTTTGCTTCATTCATGATGACTAGTAATAGATGAACACCCTCCCCAATTAAACCAAACTGACAGTAGGAAGAAAAATGTGCTCTAAGCAGGAACAATAGGTTTATAGATGGCAATGTCTGTTTATTAAAATCAGATGCTGTTGAGTTATTCAGTGCTTTTTTTAAAGCCAGTGGATTGTTCCTGCTTGTCTATAGCAACTGACTGTTGAACTTTTTTTTTTTTTAACTGCTGGATTCTTCCGCCTGTAAGCAATTCTCAGAAGACTGTTTCTGATTCTGTTTCTTTATTAAATACTGGGCTGCACTAGACGTGCATGTGAGACATTATATTCCAGATGGGCAGCTGCATTAGAATGCAAGAGAGCAAAACAAAATGTGCTATAGTGCTTTCGAGGCCAACAGTGCAATGTTATGCATGAAGCCAATAAGCTTATAGTCCAATCCTAAGCAGTTACTCCAGTTTTAGACTTGCACTGTTAGACTGCAGTGCCACACAGGGTTGCACTGTAGCTGATTTATAGTAACTTGAGCTTTCATTTACTTTAAATTAAAGGAGAAACTGACAGGTCTATTTATTTGACATTATTTCACAGCCCACTCCTGTGCATATTAACCATTATTTCAATCTCAAAAGAATGAGCTTTGCGTATAAAAGCTCATGTGTTAGCTTAAAGGTGCTACAGCATTCTGCATCTCACCATAGTTTTACTTACATGACCTATATTCATATTCATATGAACTATATTCATATGAACTATATTCATATTTCTTAGAATACTGTAATTAAGTTATGTGACCCCATATTGCTATATTTTTTAAAGCTGTCCATAGACTAGAGCAAATGACGCCTCTCAGCTGCAGTTGGCTGCAGTTCCATGGCTTACTATTTCCTGGCCATACATTTCTGATTGTCAGTCTACTTTCCTTTTGTAATGCTGCTACTGCACTGTAAGTCCCAGGCAAGCCTTATTTACAGTATACAGATGGATAGCCCAAGTATACTGATATTAGGTTACCACCACCATCCAATAACCAGTAGTTAACAGAACTGGAATCCAAGCTCTTTTGAAGGTATGGTTAATTACACATTCACTAGACCACAGTGCCCCCTAGTCTCAGTTTTCCATCATATCTTTTACTTTTTAAAAAACTGAGCCAGCACTTTGCACTAAAATAGGTCATCTTGATTAAAGTGGAGCAAAAAAATTCCAGACACTGAATTCAATTGTCTTCTTTTTAAACCCTTCTTGGAACACTGTTTTAATTCCCCTTTGTTTATCTTTCTAAGAAGACCACACAATCTATCTGTGCTGGATCAGCTTACCTCTATTATTCCACTTAGAGAAAATCAAAGGAAAGCACTTCAGAATTTTTATTTGCTCTGCTATTCAGCTGAGCACAAACTCCTCCCCCTTTCACACCCGCTCTACTCCCCACCTTGTATATTGCAGATTCTGAAGCTTCTGGCAAAATTCCACCAACTGTGAACCCCTTAAAAAGATACACATTCAACCACTCTTGTATTGACGTAATGACCAGTAGGGGCTGGTTGATAGAGATTTGCTTAGCAAACACATTGGATTTCTACCCACTTCTTACGATAAATTAGTATCAGACAGAGATATTTTGGAGATTACAGTTCTAGGATACAAGTACTGCTCATCATATGATACATAATATAGCGACAAGAGAAGATGTCCAAATCAAACAATAAAATGCAGCATCTACTGCAGTAGGGAACAGGCCTTCATTCTACATGTACCAGAGTTTGCTCAGATATTGACATATGACAGAGCTGTTTTACTTTTACAGTTTAATTGTTCTATGTACACACTGTTATCATATACATCAATATGTGCAGTCGGACAGCAGCAAGCAAATTAGTGATCTTGACAAAGCTAGATTCTCAAACAGCACAAGCAAGATACGCACATGCTGGTTAAACAGTTTCACACTTGGGCTTTTTAAGTGCATACCAGGAAACATGATGCCTGAATGTGACAGGGAGCTTGAAAACATCAGTGCCATGCAGACTCACTTGTTGGCTGCAGCTCCATGTTGTTTGTACAGTTGGTGGCAAACTTGAGATTCTTACTATGTATGAAATTGGACTTATCCTGCTTGGGTAATGCACACTAGGCCTGCTTATTTCATCATATGTATAGTTTTCCTGAAAGACACAATCCTTCAAGAAAAGAAAATATTTTTAAGAGTAAGCCCATTAGTATCCACAGCACTACTTCAGTGTAGGTGGATTAATGTGCTATCTCACAGGCATCTCTTGATCCTTCTTCCTCCCTAGAGTGGACTATAACGATTTAGTGTCATCTCTATTAAGAGGATCTGAAGAATACCCCACAGCAGTCATATGTCTTGTAAAGTTCTTTGGAATACATGGTCTGAAATAAGAAACAGACCTTTCAAACAGACTGCACCTTGCTATCTGCTACAGTGCTCCTGAAGCAGGCAAATGTCTGCCAGTAGCAGATAGTATTTTGTGATCACTTAATGTTCAATCTACTTTGCAACTCAATCCACCCTTGCACACGCCCACCATGTTTTCAGGTCACTCCATGTAGTCTGCTGCCCACAAAAGCCCATAACCTCAATAAGCCAGTGAGAGCACTACAGTACAGTTGCCACCTGTATTTCCCTGCCAAGGCTCCTGTGCGAAAGAGGACAGGTAGGTAGAAATGCTGAAGGTGAAACTTTTTCAGGTATGGGAGTACAATGCTGGGAAAAGATTCCTTTGTTGAGCTCCCAGCTGCTGCACAGCTGATTCTGACAAGGCACAGGAGCCTTGTTGGGAAACAGGTGACAACCCTACACCCTAAAGAACTCCCCCCCCCCTTTTGATATTGTAGACTGAGCTGCCAGTTTGGATTTAATGGGATTTTAAAGTGCCTTTTTCCAAAGCACAATTCCAAGGAACACCCTATGGCAGCCACACGAGCCAATGTGCTCTAAGCTAGTGGGTGGAAATTCCAAGCCTATCCACCATCTACCACAGCCACTCCTTCCCCCTTAAGATGGGAGAATCTAGGGACAAACATTTCACTGGGGGGTGGGTGGGTAGAGTTAATCCTCCCTTTTAAAAGGAGGTGGTTTTTTTCCATCCCGAATCAGTTTGCACAAACCATACAGCTTCAGTACAACTGCAGCAAGAGCATTTTGTCTGGGGATTATTTTTCAACTCTAAAGTTTTAAAAATCCACACTAACCCATCTTCTCTGCCCTGCTTTCCTGGGCGCAGGCACACAAGCCATCGGAGGCCACCTTTTGCAACTTATTCTTCAGCCAGGCGCAGCCAGATGAAAAGTATGCCTGTTTCCCGGCTGTTCCTAAAGAGCTAGCCGGGACGGGAGATGCTGTGTTTACAGTCGAGACTCCGCTCTCTGCTGGGACTTCCATTTTATTTGGACTGACCACAGGACGCTTAGGGGTTTCCATACATTTCTGCGGTTTCGCCGGGTGCTTTCCGAGAGTCAAAGAAAGCCTCCTTTTAATTACTCCTTGGCACTCCCCGCGCCTGGCTGCCGCGTCCCGCGTCCAGCAGGCTCGGGCATTCTCTACACGTACTGCAGGCATTGTGATTTGAGCACCGCAGCCTGGCAGCGGAAGGTTCTTGACCCCCCCCCCCTTGGCGTAGCCCACGAAAAAAGAGAAAACTGGAGCCTGCCCGACAAAGACACGTTCAGAGGAGTCCTTGGGAAACAGACGGGCTCGAGAAGGGCGATTCTCCGTCGCGAAGTTCAGAAAAAAGCAGGAAAGGAGAGAGGGAGAGCGACCGACCCAAGTTTTAAGGCGGAGGGAGCGAGGAGGAGGAGAAGGCTGGTTAGTTTTGGCAGACGGAGACTGCGGAGAGAGGGAAAGTTTGTGCAACGCCAAAGCTTGCATTAAAAAAACACAAACACGATATCCGAGGAAAGTGGATTAAAATGTGGGGGAGGGAGTCGGTCGATTTCAAATCTCACCCATGAAGAGGCAGAAGAGATCGAGGCAAATAAGCAAAACTTTCTTGCTGTTGCTTTTGGTGGGGTTGTTGTTCAAGGCAGGGCTGCCCCCATTCTTGCTCTCTGGAGCAATCGCTTTGTCGTATTTGTAATTCTGCATTGTTGGGGGAAATCGTCCTTCCGAAGAGCGTCGCGGAGCGGAGCGGGATGGGGGACGGAGAGAAGGAAACTCCAGGCGACGGAGCGCTGCTGCCCGCAGAGGATCTTCCCTCGCTGAGAAGGAGGAAGGGGGCGGCTGTTCCGTGGACGTTTGTTGTTGTAGCTCACTTGCAGCGGGCCCTTTAAATATGGGAGCAACTCCCCCCTCCCTCGAACAGGAAAAGGGAGAAAGTGTGGGATCCCCCCTAGATCGTTAATGAGTCCTGGAGAACGAGGGTTAGTTTAATCAAAGGCGGAAAGCAAGCCTTGTGCCCAGCGTGGTCTGGAAGTCAACCAATCCCGGCCGGGCGCTCTGGCCATATGAGTTGAGCCTCGCAGCTAGTGGAGCCAGCGAGCGCTGGAATTCCCTCGCGCAATGAATGGGAGCCGCGGCAAACCAGGCAGCGCTGCTCTCCGGGGCAAGTGGCCGCTCTGGCTGCTGCCGCTGCCGCCGCCGCCGCTGTGCGATCCGGCTGGCTGGTTCTGCACTTTTATTTCCTCCGATCCTTTCCTCCACCACCACCCCCTTTCTTTTAAAGGCTCTTATGGGCTATCCAAGTACAGTCCCCTTCCTGAAGCTGACATATACATATGATAATTAACTCCATATTTTTTTCCCAGCGAGAAGAAAGACACGCACAGAGAGAGAGGGTGGGGGGAGAGAGAGAGATACTTTGTCAAAAGCAGGCAAGAGAGCCCCCAGCGTTCGACCCGTCTCCCAGAGGCCACAGGCGGGTCCAAGCTTTTTACCTTTCGCTATAAGCCCCCTCCTCTTTCCCCATATTTATTGGTGGCTTAACTTTTGCGTTATTTGATTTTCTGCTCTCTTTGAGGGTCTATCCTGATTAAAGACCGGCATTTCCCTCGACATGAGCACGATACAGTTTGCATCAAGCATCTGAGGGTCACTGGGGGCAGCCTTTTCGATGCGGAGGCCCTATGTCTCTGAGCTTGCCTTCAATGCCAGTACCCTTTGGACATCTGGGTGAAGGGCGCTATCACCAGAAGCCTCATTCTTTTAAAATAACTCGTTTTTTACAACAATAACAACCGATGGGTAAAGACTATATACAGCATAAAAACCATATTTTAAAAAAGAAATACTTTGAGTACTTGCTGTAACTATGTAGGACTCCAGGTGCCTTTTGGTTTTTTTTAAAAAAGGAAGTGAGGAGGGGGATTAGAGAAGCAACAGGGGGAGATGGGCATTTACCCCTTTCTCTGCTTGCCATTTCTATGCTCCAGCTTGTTATTGCCCTGTGACTGCACCCTACCATGGCTTTAAAGTACAGAGAAAACACATATCAATGGTTATACTGCATAAGCTATGGGGGAGGGGGGGAATCTTGCCATTGTTTGCAAAACTGTTGTATAGTTACCACCTGTCCTCCTCCTCTTGAGCATTTGCCCTTTAGGTACCACTTTCCAAGCCCTCCCCCTCCTGATCATCAAATAAATAAATAAATAAATAAATAAATAAATAAATAAATAAATAAATAAATAAATAAATAAATAAATAAATAAGGGCTCGTTTCAAGGGAACAGGAACGCACAGGAACGCAGTTCCAGCAGTTCCCCAAAGAGGTCACATGTCAAGTGGCCCCGCCCACCTGACTTGACTATTTGGGGCCCGTTTCAGCCTGGATTGGGGGCAAAATGGCCCTGATCGGGCCTCTGACGGGTGGTAGATCACTCTCCCACTTAGCAGCAGCCTGATCTTGACCATTTTGGGCCCCTTTTTGGCCCTTTTCAGCCCCTTTTTGCCATTTTGGGCCCAATTTCAGCCCTGAATGGCCAGGATTGGGTCCAAAACAGCCAGGAAAAGTGATGCCAGGGTGTGTGGCATATGCAAATCAGTTATGCTAATGACACTTCCGGTGCTGTCAAGGGACGTGTCATATGCTAATGAGTTATGCTAATGAGTCCCTCCAGCTCTTTTTCTATGAAATGACCCCTGAAATAAATAAATAAAGTTGACAGGCTATATTTACCATGAATAATTGGTGGAAGAGGACTGTTACAAGTATATCAGGTGGTGGAAGAAGAAAAGAGAGGCCTGAATCGTTACATCAGTTGAAGTACAGAAAAATTATTTCAGGCTGTGAAAACAGAGAACATATTAAAAACAACCGAAACAAAGGCTGAATACAAGAAGAAGCAGTTTGATAATAGATTAAATGGCTGGAAGAACAAACCCTTACATGGGCAACATCTAAAAAATATTGAAGGAAAAAGTGACAACAGCCTAACTTGGGCATGGTTCAAGATGGGTACAATCAAGAAAGAAACTGAAGGTCTGATCTTCGCAGCACAAGAACAAGCATTGCAAACGAATGTTATGAAAGCCAAAAATCAGAAAATCAGTGAGAATCCAAAATGTCGACTTTGCCAGGAAAAAGACGAAACTGTGTCCCACCTTATTTCTGAATGCAGCAAAATTGCACAGATGGACTACAAAGCTAGACATGACAGGGTCACAAAGCTGATTCTTTGATCATTGTGTAAAATATATAACTTGCTTGTATCAAAGAATTCATGGGAACATCAGGTGGAAAAGGTGTTAAAAATGAACAAGTCAAGAAGATCTTGTGGCATTTCAGAATTCAAACTAATCGGCACCTTGAACGTAATACACCAGACATAACAGTCATGGAAAATCAAAAAGTCTGGATAATAGACATTGTAATTCCTGGGGATGCCAGAGTCGAAGAAAAAGAACAAGAAAAAATGATTAAATATAGAGATCCGGCAATAGAAACCACCTGACTACGGAAGAAGAATGCAACAGTAGTCCCCATTGTCATCGGGGCACTTGGAACCATCTCAAAAAACTATGCAATTCATATGGAAAAACTACAGCTTTCTGACATAACACCTACAGAGCTGCAAAACATGGTGCTACTTGGAACAGCGTACATATTACGCCAATATCTGGTTGATGCTTCGGTCTCTGGTGGAAACCTGTATCAGCTTAGCAAAGCCAATCAATAATAACATGTGACCTCTGCTTATTGTTGATTGTGTTTTGGATAATTTGAATAATAATAATAATAATAATAATAATAATAATAAACAACTCTATTTCAGCATAGTCCAGTTTGTCAAGGTTTTTTAAAAAAAATCTGCCTTGTCCAAGGTCATTTGTCACCATGAGTCATTTATAGTGCCATCTTAAACAGAGTTACACCCTTCAAAGCCCACTGACTTCAAAGGATTGCAAAAGGTATAACTCTGCTCTGATAGTAAAGATCCAGCATACAGTGTTAGTTTTGGAATAACTTGAGTTAAAATCCTGTTGCAGTTAGGAATGCCTGTCTGAGGGCTGCAACTCCTCACTGAACTTTTACATTGAATGCTTCCATTGACGTACCCAGGCTGAGATAATTGACAAACAACACCACTTAAAGCAGAATCTCAGCTGTGCAGAAAGAGATGCCATAAACAGCCTCAAAAATAACTCTGGCATCGTAATCAAGGAAGTTGACAAAGGCGGCGCAGTTGTCACCATGGACAAACATAACTACATACAGGAAGCAGAGAGACAACTCTCCAACACAACATTCTATAAAACACTATCTTCTGACCCTACAGAGCAATACAAAAGAGAACTCAATAAAATATTAAAGACACTCCCCATGGACATACAAGAACGTATCCATATGGACACACCCCAGGAACCACGGCCAGGAACATTCTATCTACTATCCAAAATCCACAAACCATGTAACCCAGGATGCCCCATTTTTTCAGGAATTGGCACTATCACAGTAGGAGTCTCAGGATATATGGACTCTATCCTCAGGCCCTATGCCACCAGCACACCCAGCTATTTACGGGACACCATAAATATAGTCCATTGACTACCTACCAGACGACACCATCCTAGCAACTATGGATGTTGAGGCTCTGTACACCAATATCTCACATGTGGATGGACTGCAAGCCATCAGGAATATTATTCTGGACAAAACCACAGCACACCTCACCACTGAACTTTGCCTCTTCGTGCTTATTCACAATCACTTCAAATTTGGCAACACCTTATATCTACAGATTAACGGCACAGCCATGGGCACACACATGGCACCACAATATGCTAAAATATTCATGGCAGACTTAGAGCAATGCTCCCTCAACTCCCATCCACTGAAACCACTCCTGTACTTAAGGTTCTTGGATGACATCATCATTTGGACCCATGGGAAGGAAGCCTTTGAGAGATTTCATCAGGACTTCAACAACTTTCACCCTACTTTCAACCTGAGCCTGCACCACTCTACACAACAGGTACACTTCCTGGACACCACTGTACAACTATATAATGGACAGATAAATACCACCTTATACTGGAAACTCACTGACTGATACTCATATCTACATGCCTCCAGCTACCACCCTCAATATACCACTCGGTTGATTGTCTACAGCCAAGCCTTACGTTACAATCGTATCTGCTCCAGTGCTCTTGATCGGGACTCCCGCTTAAGAGATTTACAACAAGCATTTTTGGGGCTACAGTACCCACCAAATGAGGTGAGGAAACAAATCAACAGGGCCAGACTAGTACCCAGAAACAGCCTGCTACAGGACAAACCTAAAGGAAGTAACAACAGAACACCACTGGTTGTCACCTATAGCTCCCAGCTCAAACCCATCCAACGTACCATCAGTGATCTACAGCCCATCCTGGAAAATGATGCCTCTCTCTCACAAGCCCAGGGTGGAAGACATCTCCTTGCCTACAGACAGCCCCCCAACCTTAAACAACTTCTCACTAACAACCATGAATCGGCTAGCAGAGTCACCAATACAGGTACCAGACTCTGCAACAGACCCAGATGCCAACTCTGCCCTCATATCTACCCAGGAAATACGATTACAGGACCCAATGGCATCAACTACACTATCTCTGGCTCTTACAGCCGCTCATCCTCCAACATGATATATGCCCTCATGTGCCAACAATGTCCATCTGCTCTATATATTGGACAAACTAGCCAACCTCTGTGCAAAAGAATAAATGGACACAAATCTGACATTAAAAATGGCAACAGCCAGAAACTAGTGGGAGCACACTTCAATCTACCAAGACATTCCATCAAGGACTTAAAGGTCACCATAGTTCAACAGAAACCTTTCAAAAACAAAATCCAACGGGAAGCTGCTGATTTGGAATTCATATGTAAATTTGACTCAGTCAGACTTGGATTGAATAGAGACTATGAATGGTTATCTCATCAGAAGTAACTGATTTCATTAACAGAAGCAAACTGATCTCATTATGAGAAGCAAACTGATTTGCATCTACTCCCCCCTCCCCTCACCACCTATGTATATCTGGCCAGTTTCTTCTTACCCTGACGAAGAGAACTGTGGTTCTCAAAAGCTTATGCTACAGTAAAGTTGGTTAGTCTTAAAGGTACCACTGGACTGTGATCTTGGAGCATTCATTGTCTCGGGGCTTCGGTTCTCCAACTGTAAGATGGGAAATCTACAGTAAGAAGCGTGAATTATCTATTTTGTGCTTGCAGCAGTGAACAAAGGAGTGTTTGTGTGTGTGGGGGGGTGCTGCTTAAGAGGCAGGGTGGCTTAAGGATCCAAGACAAGTGGGCAGCACCCTGGAAAACAGCAACTGGAGAAAATAATTGGAGGTGGATACAAAGAATTGGAGAAAGGAGCAGCCAAGGAAAAAAATAGGACTGGGGCATAGGCTGTGTGGCTACGGTTAGAGGATAAGGGACTGCAGAGCTGAGAACCTGTCCAGGCAATCTGCCCATTTATTTATTTACTATTTATTTTATTCAATTTATATTCCACCCTCCCTGCATCAGCAGGCTCAGGGCGGATTTACACAGCATGACCTGGCAACAAGGGAGTTGTTGATTTGTGGTACAGTTGAGGGCTATCTATCTAGACCCTCACTCTACCATTATTTTATTTTTTACGTTGTTTATGATGTGTTGTGTTATTTATGTTATTTGTTTTACTTCTTTTATACTCCCCAAAGTAGCTTACATTACTCTCCTCTCCTCCATTTTTTCTTCATAACAACCCTGTGAGATGAGTTAGGCTGGGAGTGTGTGACTGTTCCAAGGTCACCCAGCCCCGGCAGAGTGGGGATTCAAGCCTGGGCCTCCCAGATTGTGGTCCAACACTCTAGCCACCACACCACAGTCGCTCTCATTGAGCTCATTGGATGGCCTACAACAAACCACTAACAGCTAACAGGCTAATCTCCTGAGGGAGAAATAATGTAAGGGCTGTGAAGCACTATGTATAATATATATTGCTGTAGATAATTTATACTAGTTTCTATGTAATAGTAGATAGATAATAAAGGTCTAGTACAAGAACACTTGGCATGCTGCTGTGGGTTTAGAGTGTTAATATGTGCTTTAGAAAATCCATCTGTTCTGAGTGTCCTGGAACTGTCTGTATCATTCTTGTGAAATTCAACAGGCAATCCAGAACTATAAAACATCCTTTCCAGAAATGCTCATGTTATCCAAATCACTGTTAACCCACAAGCATACTTAT
Organism: Eublepharis macularius; assembly: GCF_028583425.1. Taxonomy (NCBI): domain Eukaryota; kingdom Metazoa; phylum Chordata; class Lepidosauria; order Squamata; family Eublepharidae; genus Eublepharis; species Eublepharis macularius. The sequence goes on along the minus strand of NC_072794.1, from coordinate 82,526,607 downwards.
TTCAGGAGCAATGCACACAAAGCAGCCACTGCGCTATAGTTGCATGTTAGTCCCCTGTGGCAGCTGTAAGACATTTGCGTACGTTTGACAATGCAGTTCACACCACTGAAAGCATCTTAAAAGAAAATATAAGGAAGTCACATGGAAGAAAATCCCCTGATATGCGAGAAGGTATTTATGTCCAGCAGATCATTATGTGGTTTGAGGAAATTTTTCATCACAGCCTTCCAAAGAAAAAGTTTTCAGTCATGTGGGACAAGATCCCTGATGCACATGGCAGCTGTTGCATGTACATGATTGGCCATGTGGATGTTGAGATAGTAGCAAGGGACCAAGGTTTGCAAACAGGTTGCCATTTGGGGGCTGTTTCATGTGACTCAGCCCTTGTTTCATTAAATGTCAGCGTCAGAAACATTTCTATTCCATAGGGGCATTTGTGTTACTCTGTTTGGTGTAGTACTAAAAGTGGCAAGATTCTAATCTGGAGAACCAGGTTTGATTCCCCACTCCTCCACTTGAAGCCAGCTGGGTGACCTTGGGTCAGTCACAGCTCTCTCAGAGCTCTCTCAGCTTCCCTCGCCTCGCAGAGTGATTGTCGTGAGGATAATTATAACACGCTTTGTAAACTTCTCTGTTTTGCATTAAGTTGTCCTGAAAGGTGGAATATAAATCAAATGGTGGTGGTGCAGCCAAAACAATAAAGATGAACCCATTCATTGTGGCACACACTTTGTGGGCTGGAATCCACTTTGTCAGATACTCAAAGTTAGCAGACATATATTTCTATGTTCCTTTAGTTTTAAGAGCTTGGTTTCTGGTCCTTACCTGTTTGTTGTGTAGGCTGCTGTTAAGATGTTATCTCACATTTCCAAAACACCAAAACTGAGAAAATATTAAGAACACACTAGAGAAGCACCACCAGGTAGGTTTTGTTAACATGGATGCCACAGGATGAATTACACAGCTAGCATAATAGAATATGCTGTTTAACCTACAAAATAGGTACATTCCTTTTGTTTCTATACTGTAATCTGCTTTGGCCAGCTGTTTGCCTGATTCAGAGATTTCTGAGCCCAAATTACACTCAAAGTTCTCTTGTACAACTGGAGGTCCTATTTCAGAAGAGGGAACAAGGACGCATGCAGAGACCATCCTCCTGCCATTAAAATGAATACAGTTTGGAAGAGAGGAGCTCCATGCATGCTTTAGAGTTTCAGGTTCCGACTTGCCTGGGTCAGAGTATTCTAAGAATATTTGAAGGGTACAGTCCTAGCTTTGGGACTTAGACCATTTTTCTCTGTACTATATGTAGGGGAAAGGTTAACATAAAGGTCCTCTTGCTGGATATTTGGCATTGTCCTTTAAGCAAAGTTTAGCTGTTTTGCCTTCATGGGACAGAATGATCACAATATCTTGAATTTGAGCAAGAATAATCTCCAAACTGTGAGACTGCAGTCACGCTATTCATTTAGGATTATTCTTATTTCTTAAGCTTCCTTTCCTACTAACTAGAAATGGCTTTGGAATTGTGGGCATTCACCTGATAAATGACTGGCATGAGGGTAATTCTAGCATTCTGCAAACAGGATATAAGATGATTACATTTTTGCAAACAAGCTACAATTCACAGATATCAAAATTCTGACCCAGATTCCACACACAACCTGGAAGTGAACAGTCAGGAACTACAGTTATTTTATCTTAATTTCCCTAGCATAGTTAGCAGGCATATTTTTTAAGATGTGAATTACTTTCTTTCTTACACTAATTCTGTACGGTAATAAATCAAGATGGGTAGCCATGTTAGTCTGTCGGTAGCAGTAGAAAAGAGCAAGAATCCAGTAGCACCCATAAGACTAACAAAATTTGTGGTAGGGTATAAGCTTTCATGAAGAAGTGAGCTGTGACACACAAAAGCTCATATCCTACCACAAATTTTGTTAATATTATAGGTGCTACTGGATTCTTGTTCTTTTCTTCTGCAAGGTAAGTTGTTTCTTTAAAAAAAAGGACCAACGAAGTTTGAGAGAAGATAATCTCTCCCATGGAGAGCTGTTTTCCAAGACAACACAGGCCAAAGAATTAGGAAAGTAGCAATCAGTCACATGTTTGGATACTTAGTACCAAAGAGATTAGTTGTATTGTCCCTCAAGACAATCAACTCCAATCTTCTATAGATTGCAGTGACATACGGAATAGAGGTCCCAATACGAATAGAACAGTTTACTAACAAAAATAGGTTTCTGAACATGCATTTTCTCTAGAATGAATGAAGCAAGCTGTTGCACAGGATAAAAAGTACAAGGACAAAAACCACCCTGTGGTTAGCAAAATGCATATATACCTAGCATTAGGGAGTACCTGTCATAGGGATGTACAGTCTGCCACCCACCTGATCAGATTATCGTGGGAATATGAATCAGTCTCATAGTGGATTGATGTGAGGAAGTGGCATGTGGAAATAGGGTGACTGAGTTGAGGCCTAGTGCCTTGTCTCTTGCTTCCACCCAATTTGAGAAATTTGTTGGAGCCCTAAGAAACTTCAGCTCTTCACTCCCCATAGATCAGTGACAACCCCAAGTGCAGGAGCAGACATGTAGTTATCTGGAAAAATTGTTCTAGTCTAAGAATTCCAGGGGGTTACTTTCAAGTTGCCTTTTGGCTAAGAGAGGGGGAGGGAAAAAAACTATGATACAATAGCAACTGAAGAAGAGGCATTTTGGTTCTTAAAAAGAGAAAGCAGAAGGTGGAAAAAGGAATATATACTTCTGCAAAACTGTTTTCAAAATAAAATGCCTTGTTAAACTGATACATTCTGTAATATAACAAGAATTTTGGAAGGATAAATAGGTCTTTAGAAAACATTCCTGTGTAGTTCTATGCACTCCAGGGCCAATAAACACCGACCATCTCCTGCTTAAGCCCTAGTGATTATATGAAAGGGTGTTGTGCAAGGAGAGAATACTCTAGTTATTTACTCTTTCCCTCATATCCAGGGTTATCTACTCTGGCATCAATTCACTGGGAAAATCTTCTGTTTAAACATCATTAATGTGAAAGTTGGGCAAGAGTTGTAACATTAGCAAGCTACCTTCTTCCCCTGAAGCAAAAACCCTCTGATGTCAGGAAATAGTTTTAAAATTCAGTTTTCAGGCTGTGCAGTCTAGTTTTCTAGTGTACATCCCCCCCCCCCGTTTTGCTTTACACATCTCTCTAACTACTACAAGGCTATGCCCCCTATCATATTAAGTTTGTGCTGAGGACAGAACTGGATGTTACGATAGACACGTACCTGCCCTGGAAAACTTCCCTGTGACTTCTGCTCCTCTCCCGTAATGTCACTTAGTCATACAAAAGACACAATTGCACCACAACTCACCTCATCCATTTCACTTCTTCCTGTGGGAGGCAGGAAAACTAGCAATGAGATGATGTCCTATCAGCTTTTGTATCCATTGTCATTTCCGAGTGTCAGGCACTGTGGGTTCAAACCAGGAGTCCTGTGGATCTGGTCATAGGTTGCCTGCACAATTGGGATTGTTGTCTAGAAAAAGAAATGACAAAAGTTAGCAGATCAACTTATGATCCGCGTGGCCTGGAAAGTCAGTCAGGATAGAAGGCCAAGCAGATGTGACCAGGTGATATAGACTAGTAGATATTCTGATTTCCTAAAGTTTGGGTTATATGTAATGGGAGGAGAGAAATTACTATCCAGCCCAGCATTCTTTGGCCTGCTCCCCAAACATCTTCATGCTACTTCCAGTTGACCTGTTAGCCTTCATTTTGTTTGCTGCTGAGCTACCTGCTTCTTCTAGCTTAAGTACCTGACAGGGTGGGACGGAGGGCAGGAAGAGAGAACAAACTGTAGGGTGACTGTTTTTAGTGCCAGTGATGAGTCTGCTGTATTGTTTAATTTTGATTTAGGAACCCTGTGAATTGGGTATTTCTTTATTTGTCTGATTGTTTGTTCACTTCATCTATACTCTTTCTTTCTCCCCAGTGAAGACCAAAAGTGGTTTATATCATTTTCATCTCCTATGTTGTATCCTCAGAAGAACCCTGTGAGGTAGGTTACGTAGAAAGAGAGTAACTGGCCCAAGGTCACCCTGTGAGCTTACATGTCAGAGGGTGGATTTAAACCCGGGTCTCCCAGATCGTGTTCCAAACAGTACGCCAGACTAGGTTTGTCGGCCTATCTGGCAAAGACTAAATGTGGTTAGAATGTGTTTTGACCCATCACCTGGCAAGTTCATCCCCCCCCCCAACCATACCTGTTTTTTGCAACTGATAGCATAGCAAGACAATTTGCTCCTCCTGCCCTGCAGAGGGTGCTGTTGTATTTGCTCTGTGTATGTTTGTGCATAGAACTAAGATGAAAGTTAGGTTATTCTTTAATGAAAAATATAGCTTAGTATGAAAAGCTTGTCCAAACAGAAATAGTTGTATTGCTTTTTTCGCATTAAGTAGCTCATATACATTTGTACTGAATTACCATTTAGGGGAATGAGAATTTAGAACTCTGTATAGTAAGAGTAGCTTCTAGACTGTCATATCTATGAAAACAGAATGCTTTCAGACCTAAAGTTGTTCTAGATAAACCCTGAAAGAGTTCCATGATGACACTGGATGTACTCTAAAGCAGTGGTCTTCATTCTTCAACTCAATGAGCTACAAGCATGTGACATGAAGTTATGTGATATGATATCAGAGTGATGTGACAGGAAGAGGGGAAACCCAAGTAATGATCTCATGGGTCTCAAGGCCAGGACCATGGACAGCAGACCAAAGGGGCTGAGGGCAAGAAACACAAGCCACACACCAAGAGGCATTGTGTAGGGACAGAGAAGCCATGGGTCAGGGCGATACCGGAATCCCCTCCACCACTGTGTGCCCTTGCCTTGCCAACCTGCTGCTCTTCTCAGGAAACATGCAAAGAGAGGCAGGAGGCATGACACCCTCACTCTCTGTGCATCAGGTCCTTCCAAAAGACAGCAAAAAACAGCAGCTCTTTAGGGGCTGGAGGGATCTATGACCCACTTAGGGATCCCATCCCATAGACTGAAGACCACTGTTCTAAAAGAAAATCTGTCCAGTTGGTGGTGGTGCTGCAGTTATGCCTAAGATAGAAGGACATTCCTCTCTGAAAGGCCTCCATCCCTGGAGTCTTAAGTGTTGCCCTAGCAATGTCACAAGTGCAAGAGACCCAGGCTCATGTTGAGAGCCTTTCAACCTTCTCATTATGGCCATCACCGAGAAGGTCAGAGGGGAGCAAAATCACGGAGAGGTGATGCCAAGACAATGTTTCCTTTTTTGTAATGAACAAGACCTGGACTTTGGTGAAATTAGAGCTCAGCTTGTTCAAAGTCTAGGGCAGCAACTCTTCCCTTTGCTGTTATGACCACCCCAGTATAAATTTCACTATCATCTCTAGGAGTGTTTATATCACTCTTGGCATTTTTCTGCTTTCATATTTGGTAAAAAATAATGTGAAATGGGAATCGCTGCCCTAGGCCCAACTCCATTCAGACAAACTCCTTTTTTATCCTACTACTAGTTGCAGTGCATTCCTAAGCAAAGTCTCACCCTTTTGAGGTCATCAACTTCATCAGACTTGGAAGGGCATGACTCTGCTTAGGATGGCACAGTTAGTTTTTGTATTGAACATGGTGTTAGCATGATTGTGAACAGAGGAAAGGAGGAGGTGGAAAGAACAGGCTGTGCCATAAGAAAGTAACTCTGCCAAGAATGTTTGGAAATCATTTCACTAGACAATCTTCAGGATGAAAAAATGACCTGCTGTGTTATGGCGTGTTCATACATGAAATTCTTACTCTCTAATGCATACAGCAATCTTTGAATTTCTGCTGTGCTTGCATTCTTTTTGAAGTTAATGGGCGCTTCAAGCCTCCAAAGCAAAGCCTGATATCAAAGCACAGAGATCTACCACATTGGTTTAAAGAAAAATCTTTTTCTCCTTAAGAAGGCAATGCATATGAATGAGAACGTGCAACTTTAAAATAAGTTTTTCATGGAGTTTATAGAGCACTACAATCCTCAACTGACTCTGTGTTTTTCATTGGTAAAGTACAAAAAGTACAAAACAAGAATAAGAAGCTATGTGAACAAAGCCAGGGGAAGCATCAGGTAAGATGTTCATAATAACTTGACCAACATTCCAAAATATATCTAACTACAGTACAAATTCATGCTTCCTCTCAATATACCTATCATTTTATGTGGCCCTTGTAGTATTCAACCTTGTTACTTTTGCAGAAAAATGAAACATATCACTGGTCTGACCCACTTCAATTCTAAATTCATTTACTATAATAATATATAGAATTATAATATATATTATTATAATATTATAATATATGTTATAATACACAGTATAGTGTAGTATATAAAACAATAATTTACTATTTAAGTTCCACCTACTTCCAAGTAAACAGGTATACAGTCATGCTGCAGTCCTATGCACACTTATTTTTGAAGTAAATGCCACTGAATAAAGTGGGGCTTACTTCTGAGTAAGAAAATGAAGTGCTGATTACACACCTACATTCTTATCGTGAATGTGGCTGAGATTCACAACCCGCCTCAGTTAAATCATAAGAAACAGCCACATTTTTACACACTTGGATCGGGCAGCAACAGCACATCCTCAGAAACTATGCATAAGATGTAACATGGTAGAGAAAAGCTGTTGTCAACAGTGACACCTTTGCTTGCCTCTTCCAGAAATCACTAATATTTCACCGGGCCTTTTGATCCCCAAGGAGTTGAAATATCATTTTACTGGCCTCCCTGTTTTGTTTTGCTCCAAGTTTGCAGAAGTTGAGTGACTACTATTATCAGCAGATTAATGAAGCTAATTTGGGGGCAGCTATGTGAACAATGAGTCTTCATAAATGGTTAAAAGAATTGTAAAAGATTATTTAGCAGATTAACAAGTAGTTGATATATTTACTGGTGGTTGTTCCTTTGTGTGTGTAGGGGGGGAGTGACTGTAAAATGGGAATAATATTCATGGTCCTCTTAACTCTTGGGAATAGCTGAGCTGCAGCATTCTGCTCCAACGGGAGCCTCCAAGTTAACTTAGAGTGGAGATCTTTGTATAGTGTGTTACAGTGGTCAAGTCTTGATATTACTATGAAATGGATCCAGGTGGCCAGATCAGCCAGGGAGCCATCTTCCAGTCTATCCATCTTCCAGTTTGTGGAAAGTATTTTTTGCAGCTGCCTTAGCTTGCTTTTCTAACAGTAGTGCTAGAAAACCCCTAGTATAACCCATAGGCTCTTAACTGAATCTGCAAGGGTCAGACAAACTCTATTATTAATAATAATAATAACATTCAATTTATATACTGCCCTTCGGGACAACTTAATGCCCACTCAGAGAAGTTTACAACGTATCTCATTATTATCCCCACAACAAAACACCCTGTGAGGTGGGTGGGGCTGAGAGAACTCCAGAGAGCTGTGACTAGCCCAAGGTCACCCAGCTGGCTTCAAGTGGAGGAGTGGGGAATCAAACCCAGCTCTCCAGATTAGAGTCCTACACTCTTAACCACTACACCAAACTGAAAGTGTGGAGTACAATGTCCTTCAAGATCTCTGCCTTCCCAGAAAACATCACTTCCATCTTGTCTGGGTTCAGTTTCAATTTGTTTGCTTTCAGCCAGTTGACCACAGCCATTTGCCTGTGACCCAAGGAAGCTACTATCAGTAATGCGATAGGGAAGGATCACAGACTTTACTACTATTGCTGTAAATATTCATGGACCATAGACTCCATAGACTACTATTGCTATAAGTATGATCCTATTGGGTAGTTCCTATCTTGTTTAATATGTCAGTCATAGAATTGCCTATGTTCTGTTTCAGCATTTCTTCAGCTCTGTATTGGATTTCTGTAGGTTTTTAAAAATCATTGCAAATTTGCATGTATATACCCATTACATATTTTATTGAAATATCTTTGATATTAACTATACTAACTCACACTGTGTAATCCACCCTAAGTCTCAGAGAGAAAGGTGGAAAATAAATAATGTAAATAAATAAATAAAATAGAAGTCAGAAAAATGTGGTTGGCGAATGTGACCGAGGCTTTTACAAACAGAAGCAAATGCTACCATCTAGTGCATTCAGAGGAAAATGCAATCCAAGGGAAACCTACAACCTTGAATATAATAGGTGGATTTCAGACTATTACTGAGCCACATTTGCACATTTTTAAAAAGTGCTCTGCTTTGCATGTGGCACCATGGTACTTCACCCGCACATGCTCAAATTTGGTACATTACCAGATACTAAACTGCCTACCCCTCTTTATTTGTCTGTTTCAGCAAAGTGAAACAGAAATCAAGTGGCACCTTTAAGACTAAGAAAGTTCATTCTAGTATAAGTTTTCATGAGACATTTTTTTTAAAAAAAAACTCTCTGATGATTATACAAATGGCTATCTGTGGCACAACACAATCCACTCTGTAGGGCAGAGACAGGGAGAAAGAGATGAAGGAAAGACAGGAAAAGCTATATTGGATTCAATTGAGTATGAACGTGATGCCCAAGTGGCAGTGATTAAATAACAGCCTTTGTCTATTGAAAAGACAACACCTGAGAATCAGGGATCACCTCCCTGGGAAGCAAGGTTTCTAGAATATGGCCCAAAGAACTATTTTGACTCTCTAATAACCTCCCAGTTGCAAAAGTGGATGCCATCCCATCACTGAACCTCAGACTGGCCTTCATGTGTGAGTGTTTGCATGGGTGTGTGTAGGGAGACCATGCCATTCTTGAGTGGCTTAGCATATCAGAGTGATGCAAAGCACTGGGACCAGAACAGAGGTGCTGGAAAATCAGTTATTCCATTGTTTTCATGGCCACAAAGCTGTAAAAGATTAGGCAGTCCTTCAGTTTGGAGGCTGGCAGGGATAAAGAAGGTGAACCTCACATTTAAAAACAAGTGAAATAAATAATAATCCCTTCTTCCTCACTTCTTCCCAGCCCAGCTGCTTTAAATATAATATAAAATTAAAGTACTGAAATTGGAAAAATTTACTGTTCAAATACAAAGATGTTGAAAACATATCTTGTTTATTTTGAGAAGCAAATTCAAGTATTTGGTGGAGACCTTGGATTTGTTTTGATGTGATATTGCCAGTGCACAATCAACCTGGGATGGTGTCTGACATAAGAGTAAAGCTTGTGGAACTGGACTTTCTTGCCTTCTGCTGAAGGTCATAATACTACCGAATTCTGTTCCTGAGAGTTCAGGGGACCCTTTACAAATAAGATGGTGAACAAACAGGGGCATGCAAGAGGAGGGGGGAATCTGTAAAAACCAGCTTATCTGCCAATTGGAAGGGCAAAAGAAGAGCTTTGCATCTAATCTCTTGTGCAGACTCAGAACTTAAAGTTATATATTTCATAAGCATCAATTATGATAGAAAGGTGAGATATGCTTTTTCAAAAATAAGTATTATATGGTTTCTGAGATGTTCAGCTGCCAAATATAACGCCTGGAGCAAAATTAGAATAATTATGGAAAGCTGTTAAGTAAGGCAGAAAGAAGAGTAATTGTTAGACATTCCAGCACAAGATCAACAACAATATTTCAAAATCACAGCATTTCCATGTATATATATATATTTCAAACTCTTTTTCATGTGGTTATGGCTAAACTTATAGAACTGTGTATAGACTACCCTATGTGTTATGTACACAAAGCAGGCATTTTGCAGTAAGCTGGGAATGAAAGAAATAGTATGTGTGCAAGGGTCTAAATAAAGGCTGGTAAATTCTGACTTTGTGCTTATATGTTGGCCTGCATCCAGAAGTTAGTTTGGCAGGCAAGTAATGTGGTATGCTGAGACTGCATTTTCAGGTCACTTCAGGGATAGCCCTGCACTTGGGAATTTTATAAAAGAATCGTTTCAAAACCGAATGCATCACTGTTTGCACTCTTCAGATACAGTATTATTAGTACTAAAGACAAGTGTCCCAATCGAGAGCCCCATATGAGCATCAATGTACACTTAGAGCTCCTGCATCTATAGAGTTCCCCATTCATTCCTTAAGAGGGCTATGTGTGCCCTAAAAGGAAGGGATGTGAAGGGAATCCCCATTTGGTTGGAATAAAAGGGAAAACTCTTGAAAACTCAGTATGCAAATCAGATTTCCTCTTCCCTGTATGTGCAAGAGAATACTGGAGTGAATGAAGGATTCTTTCTATAGAATTCATGTCACCGGTGATTTTATATGTGTTTCACAAACTAAAAAAAACAAATTAGAAATAACACTGGAATTCATCAAATGGAACTACAGATGTGTAATTTGGCCTAAACAGCCACAGGCAGAGGAGGGCAATCTGGATCAGGACTGTAACACCACAGAAGGAGGAATAAATTCTTCCAGCCATCCTCCTCTGGTACCAGTCAGTAGAGAGGAGTGCCTGCACAGTGAGCCACTTAGTTCATGGGTCTGTAAAATCTAACCCCTTTCTTCAATCTGCTTGAAATTTAGGGGGTCTTATCCCTCTAATCTAAAGACTCCTTAAGTTTCAAGCAGATTGAAGAAAGGGGTTCTGTGAAATTTGGTGCCATTATCTTTATAACTGCTGCCCCAGACTTTTATATATATTCCCCGTTGAAAATAATGGTCTCAAACTCTGGAACCTGAAAAACCAGATTTGAATCCCAAGCCAGTAATGTCCTATCTGGAAACAATCACCGTAAAAATTCCCCCTGCACCAAAGCCTGGATCCAAAATTATAAGACAATTTTCTATCCAATATGCAACCACAGTACAGATAGCCACTTTGGGTGTGCCTGATGAAGGCTGGCATGTAAGAGCACCTTTATTGCGAAGGATTTAATTCCATACATCTTACTGCAAATTTTCATAATATGTTTTGTTCAGAATAATATCACAATCATAATTTCTTTTAACAAGGAATGTTTCGTCTCAGTTCTATACACAATAGTGCAACGTTTCTGGTCTTTTATTTTACAGGTGGGAGTCATCTTGAGTAATAACTTTCATAAGGTAGTACTAAATTGGGCTATCTTATAAGTAGGATATTTATCATGGTAGCACAATAGTTACTTTGCTTTTCTCAAAGTCATTGGACTCTGCTGTCCTTGCCAGTACAGCTGACAATGAATGCATCTGTGAATAAATGTAAGAAATAGTGACAGCTAATAGTATAAGTCTGGAACTCACAAGCACATAAATGCTGACTTATTAGGAGGACTTTGTCTGAAATCTCAGTATGGTGAAGGCCAAATGCAACAAGTTAACAAGTTAAGACTGAGAATAAGTTAAGACTGTTAGCAACTCTATTTTATTCTGGATGACTTAGAGACCTAAGCAGGTCACACTCAGAATCCTACTCAGGTCTATGCAATGGGGATGTATTTTTCGTATCACAGTGTCACAGTAAAATCCTGTGCAGTTATTCCAGACTAAATTCATCAAAGTTAATGGTCTAAGACTGGAAGAATTCTACACAGGATTGCAATCTCAATCTATTTTTGTGAGCAAATGTTTAGAAGGGTGAATTATCTCTTTTTGACCCCCAGATCACCCTGTTGACAGCTAGAAGATTTCCTTGAGTTCCTGGCACAATCCATGCTAGATGATGTGCTAACAGTTTCTGACTTTCCTGATAAGCACCTAAAGGGCCCATCATTCTCCTTATGATGCAGCTGAACCTAACAAAGCCTCTAACTGAGCCAAGGGGATCTTAGTACTTTAAGTACTTTAAGACAACTAACTGGCAGATGACACTGACTATGCTATCCTATGCAGTGATTTCAATGGGCTTGGACTGGGATAACCCTGCATAAAATTGTACGGTTACAGACCTTTTGAGTGTTTCATTTTTTGCCTTTTAAGGATCAGTTTTTGTCATGAGAGACATTTTTCAAAAATGGTTTTTGAATACCTTTGTTGTTTTTTCCCCCATCAGCATCTCATCCCAATTTGGGAACACCATGGCATCCTAGCTCATGCTGTCCAAGAATATGACCATGCTATACATACTCAATTCTTTGGCTGAGGATTGGGAGGTCAATAAGAAAAAAAACAGCCTCCTTTTATTCCTTTTAGGATCAATTTACACAACCACACTGATGTTTAGGATGAATTGCCAATTCATTACTGACTGAGTCATTCATCACAAGCTGAAATCACAAATCCCTGCTCAAGTCAAGGCCCACTCCTGGATTTTCATTTTTCTCGTTTGAACTGGGTTCAGAGATGAGAGGCTGACAAAATGGGAGGAAATGTTCTTTAGGTTTGCTTCATGGTGACTGTCATGAACGGTATTTGAAACTATTTTAAATAATGTGGTGCGATGTGCGCCATCTAGTGTATGCTTAGGGCTGGGAAATTTGTGCAAGATTCAATGGCCTGTATCCTCCTACACTGCTCAGTCAAGTTTGAAGCCTTCCTTCAGTCTAAGGAGCCTTCCTCCCATTTGTGGCTCTTACACTGTCTGGATGAAGAACTAAGTAGCTAGAGGAAAGCTCCTTTCCTGGAGGAATACAAACTTTACTAAGCAGAGTGGAAGGATTCCGAAAGAAGCTGTTAGCAGCTGCATGGGTCCCAAAGTAAAATTCAAAAATCAAAACACAATCCCCATAATACCTTTTATTAGGACCAACCAAATGACACATAATAGCGTGCAAGCTTTCAAGTCTGCAAAAAATGTTCACCTGGCTGGATGTTGCAAAATAAATACATAAATAAATAAGAAGTAGAAAAGGATCCAAGTAGGATACAGGCCAATGGTCCAGAGGACTGCAGCTAGTGCAGGCCAGCAACATTTGCCCTGGATGCTTGTACAGTTTTCTTTCATGTTTATGCTTTAAACATACTCACCAGATCATCTGGATTTGACTAATTGGTCTCTGGCATGTGTCAGATGAGAAATGGTGAGCAGTCTTGATCCTGAGTAAAGCAGCTGTCCTTGAATCTGCAAGACAAAAGGCCTCCTCATTTGTGCTTGTTCACAAAAATGAACCCGTCCTCTTTTTCCATGTATGTTTGAGTACAATAAATACTCTGTGCAAATACTTCATTATGATTTATGAGCTGGTGCTGAGACAGACAGCCTGGTTTAAAAATCAATACAGTCATCATCCTTTAAAAAAAACAAAACCCTGAACCAAGAAGCTTTGATTATTTAAGAAGATATTTAATCAAATATTTTGACCTGAATCCTAAGCAGAGGAAAACAACTTCCCTGCTTCCCCTTTCTCAACTAGCCTTTTTTGACACACATACCCCAAATGTACTTTGGGTATGTGAACCTGAAGAATCAGTGAAGAGTAAGCTGGTGATCTGCAGCAGAATGGGGGAAATGACAAAATTTGCCTTCCCCTCCTTCTCCGCAAACAGAAAAGGCCATTCTATCAGAGGAGCTGCTACTGTGCCAAAGGAGCCAAGCCTATAATGCATTATTACGAAGGAAGAACACCCAGCCATGTCTAACTAGCGGACTTAGTAACTGCATGCCAGCTTGTAATTAAACGGTGTGGCATGTACTACTTCATGTGCAAGAATGCACAGAACCTTATTTGTCTTTATTTTAAACAAGAATGTGTTTCTAGCCCTTATGGCTGTATAGAAAAACTGAAAAATGTACTGGCAGTTTTTGCCAAAGATTTATAGACCAGAAAAGGCACGAGAAACCCTGTTTGTATCCATAATGTTGGCTTTTTAGTTTTGGTGAATCATATTTTCTAATCTTTCTCATTGTACTGGTCTTGCCCCTGGCTTGTACATCCTGTTCCCATTTAGCTCCTCTTCTCCTTTCCCACAATACTAATCCCTAATTAAATATAATTTAACACAAACTGAAATCTAAATTCTGCCATAAATAAAGCCTTCAATTGTGCATCAGTTCTTACCATAGTTTTTCTTAAATAGTTTACAACCCCCTCCCAGTTGTAGAACTTAAACTTTGTAGGGAGTTCAGCACGTACACATGCACAATTTCATCTATCTGGGAATTGTCACGGTAGATTCCACCACATCCACATCCATCGAGGCTCATTTTATTTCCCTCCAGCCTGCAACAAAATATTTAGGCACTACCCGTACCAAACACATGCGTTTGTGCGTACACACGCACACACACACAAACCCCAACCTCCTTTCTCTGCTCTACTTGCTGATCTGAAAATCTGCCATCCTATCAGCCTAGTTTTGTAATTTTCCATGGAAAATCAATGTTTAGTTGGGCTTTCTGTATGGGGGATTTTGGAGTTAAACCATGCTACTTTCACAGGGCAAACCTTTGCAGAGTTACTCCAGTCTAAGGCCATTGAAATCAGTGGGCTTGGACTGGAGCAGCTCTATAAAGGATTGCACTGTCAGAATAACAATGAGGAAGATCAGTGGTATGTTAATCTGGATTTGACAAGCCTTGCCTACAAGACAGAGAGGGAATGCAGTGCCTTATTTCTCCTTTAAGAAAAGCTAGAGCTAAACAGATGGGAAACAGCCCCTCTTTATTGTAGAATGATCACAAATATGTGACCTCTGTAAGTTTTAGGAACAGACTGAGCATGCCTGCAGTTCTGGACTATTTGTGGGAAGAAGCAAGTAGGTGAACATACTGTGTTAGTTAGTCACCTGTGAGCTGAACCTCTTTCACTCATCCACCATCCACCCCAAACAGCTGTCAAATAGCTCTGCAACTGTGCAGTAACTGTGGCGGTCTGGTTTCATTTCCTAATGGTGGTGGAATTTCATTTGCTTGCTTTGAGGGGGTTTAGGAGTAGATGAGATCGTTATACTCAGGGTCATAGATTGTCAGGTCAGATAATTAAATAATGTGAAGGGGGAATTATGCCTCCCCTAAGGTTGTACAAAATAATGTTGATAACATGGACTTAAAGAAACACCAAACAGTGAGACTTTAAAAAAAAAATCAATATATCTAATTCTCAACTTGGCACCCTCTGTGGATACTTAAGTTCAGAGATTAGGTCTATGGACAGGCAAAACAGATCTTTCTACAAACCTGAGAGAAACCCCAGGTTTGCAGAAGTTTATGTTATTTCTGCTATCATGTTAGCAATGCCCTTCCACTGTCTACATTGGACAAATAGGTCAGTCTTCACACAAAGGAATAAGTGGACATAAATCTGCCATTAAAAATGACAATGCTTAAAAACCAGTGGAAAAACATTTTAATCTTTCAGGACATTCCATTGCTGACCTAAAAGTGGCAATCTTCAAACAGAAAACCTACAAGGGGAGATTATGATGTGAGACCTTGAAACTGAGTTCATTCACAAATTCAGAACAATGCCCCCCCTCCCCCTGGCCAGAGCTAAATAAAGACATAGGATTCTTATGTCATTACAGATGCTAAGTTGCATTTTGCAACTTGACTCCCTTCTTTGCTACTGCCCTTCCACATCCTGAGTGGGATATAAAGGCTCACAGATCTCCATTCCAACTTGTATCTAATGAAATGAACTTTAACTTTTGAGAGCTTTATACCATAAAAATCTTGTTGGTCTTCAAAGTACTATAGGACTGAAATCTCTAGATTTCCTGAAAACTCTGAAATCTTTTTAAAAAATACATTGGGTTGTTTAAAAAACCCAAAATAACAGCAGTGCCTGTTGCTTTAAAAAAACAAATACCTACTGTGGTCATTGCTGCGCAACCACAACAGCACTGTCAGTCTTCAAGATTGGGTTTCCATCAGTAAAAGGTAGGGGGAAGGGACAGGATCTTTCCAGGGCTATTTTGGCCTTTGAAGAAGGATTCATTGGGGCAACCACCAGGGTCGAATCCACATTACTCATTCTAAGTCGCATGTTCCCCGCATTCCCCACGCAATCCCGAGTGCTGGTCACATTACCTCATTAAACAGACGCATTTCATTCGCATTTCTCCCAAATATGTGGTCACAGGTTTTCAACGGGAGTTTCACGGTGGCCGTGAACGGGCCAATGCGCAATTTACACGTTTTTTTTTAAAACCACCCCCCTTCCTGTCTCTCTGGCCGTTCCGAGAGTTCCTATTGGCTGATTCAACTTGCAAGTGCTCCATAGTCTGCAAAAGACTGTTTTTGACTTCATAGCATTGGATTTATTGATTATGCTGTTTCTGAATCAAATCTGGTAGTTTGAAAAATCATTTTGGGGTGAATCCATCCTCAGAACGGACTCGCGAAACTTCCTTTTTAACTGTTTTTTATTTTTTTTATTTTATATTACTGTAATATCGAAATTATGAAATATCAAAATAATGACACTCCAAGGAAGTGAAACTTCAGTAAAATTCAGGCACTGAACTGTCCTGCATAGGAAATGCCCACAAAAGCTTCCCACATGCTTCCAAATTTCCAAAAAAGAAACGGGAGAGAGCCATCAGTGCTGTCAGTGGGGGAAAGAGAGGCATCATTATCTTCAATGGTGTTTCTTTATAAGGCAAGATCGAAATAACGGAAAAGTGCGCTCAAAATTTTTTTTAAAAAATGGGCGGGGAAAAAAGGTCCCACCCAAAAAAGCAGTTTTCTAGCGGCCGTGTGACCGGAGGGACGCGCAAGAAAGACGGATTGGAAGCAGGAATGTGAACAAAGAGGAAAAAATCACGGATTGGAGGCAAACGGAAGATATGCGATAAACATGCGGGTAATGAGTGAATGTGGATTCGACCCAGGTTGCTTCGATGGGTCAACCACCAGGACTTGCTACCACATGATTTGAGTAACTTACCCAGGACCAGCCGCTTACTCCTTCCATAAAAGCCAGGGTGTGTAGAGGTTAGAGTTTCGGTTTAAGATCTGGGAGATCCAGGTTCGAATCCCCACTCTGCCAGCCTAGCCTACCTCACAGAGTTGTTGAGAGGAGAGAAGGAAGGAGAGGAGAAAGATGTATGCTGCTGTGTGTGTGTCCTCTGGGGAGAAAGGAGAGGTATAAATGAAGGAAATAAATGGTAAATACAGTTGAAGGAGGGTAGATAAAGGTAATTTGGCTGATGGGTGGGAAGGAGAAAAGAAAACAGGGAAAGCTGAGAATATAGGAAAAGAGAGAACCAGAAAGGGTGAGTCATGCAACCAGAAAGAGAGAAATCGGGGAGGGGGGGTGTTCAGGGGAAAGTCAGGTGTTCTTTGCAACTCCTTGCAGATTTTTTACTGTGCTACTGTGCCCAGTCTAGCTGGCATCATGCAACTCAGTTCAGCCCGGGGAGAGTCTGCCAGGGAGAGGAAGGGAAGCTAAAGACAGGAGGCCAATAAAAGTAGATTAACTGATGGATGGTGGGGAAGGAGAGAAGGAAGCAGGAAAGGGCAAGGGGCTTTTAGGAACAGGAAAGCAGAACTACTGGGAGACAGGAAAATGAAATTACTCCTGTAAGTCCTTGGGTCCTCTTCTTCTCAATAGATCTAATTCTCAGCATCACCAAATCTGTGGATACTTCAATCCAGATATTAGAGCCATGAACAAACACGACAGATCTTTCTACAAACCTGAAAATGCCTCAGGTTGCAGAAAAATCTGAAATCTTAACAAATATACATTGGAAGATTAAAGTGCCCCCAAATAGAAGCTGTGCTTGTAGCTTTAAAAAAACAAATAACCTCTTAGTGGCCAAGGGTTGCTAGGCAACCACAACAGTATTGCCAGCCTTTAACCTTTGGTTTCTGTCAGTAAAAGGCTGGAGGAGTGGGCAGAGCCCTTTCCAAGGCTGTTTTGGCCTTTGGGGGAGAACTCAACACAGCCAAGCCTATGAGCATCCACCAAATGACTTGATACCACACAACTTGCATGACTCACTCAAGACTGGTTACTTGCTACTATTCAACAGCAGCCATGCCACAAAAGTCAGTGTGGCGTAGTGGCTGGAGTTTCAGGCTAGGATATGGGAGACCCAGGTTTGGATTACCACATTGCCATGGAAGTTCAGGGGGTAGCCTTGGATTCCCTGCTTTCATCCTCCACCCCCTGCCTTCACTTACCAGGCTGGCAGGGGAGGATGGTACAAGAATGGACCTCCAGGGCATGCTCCTGGGGCAGTGCAACAATGTTATTGACATCATCGCGCTGCCCCAAAAGCTTTCCTACAATTTGCCACAGGTCAATTTGGGCCCCAAATGAGCCAATTTGGACCTGTTTGAGGCCCAAATCAGCCTGCTGTGAAGCATGTATGCATTCCTGCATCTATGTGGTGATGTCACTGGAAGTGCCGTCACCGGAAATTTATTTATTTATGTCATTTATAGTCCGCCTTTCTCACTGAGACTCAAGGTGGATTACACAGTATGAGGTTAATACAATCAGTATCAAGTACATTTCAATACAATATCATAAGGTAAACAGATACAAGTTTAAAAGACATAGCATTAGCAAAGATCCAAGACAGAGTAGAAAAAATACTGGAGCAAAACATAATCAATTCTAGGACTAACATTAGACAACATGGAGCGCTGGTTGTACATAGAAGTAATATTTAAAGCAGCAGAGAATATCATGGTGCTGAAACTTGAAGAGAGGAAGAAGGAGGTAAGATTCAGGTCTCGCCCCCTCCTGCCGGGAGGGTAAGGGGACCTGGCAACCCTACTTGGGCTAGTCACACATATTCTCAGACTAGTCTACCTCATAGGGCTGCTGTGAGGATAAACTGGATGAGAGAAGAATGATGTGAACTGCTTTGGGTCCCCACTGGGGAGAAAGGCAAAGTATAAACAGAGTAAATAAATAATAAATATGGCTAAGAGTAAAAGACAGGTTGGTTGGTGTACAGGAAATAGAGAAGGAAACATGAATATATGGGGTTTGCCAGGAGGAGAAAAAGAATAGTGTGGGGAAGGCAATAGAGAGGAAAGTGAGGTGCCTCCTGCCAATCCCCATTTGCAACTGGGCCTAGTGGCCAGCACTGTTCAATTTGTCTATAGTTTTCCAAGATAGGGGCTTCCAGGGGATCAAAGTAGGGTTCCCAGATGCCCACTAGTGATGGACAAACTCCCAAGGATTTGCCACCTTGCCCGCCGACCTGCCAGTGGTCAGTGGGAGGTGGCAAGCTCCCAAAGGTTGCCCGTCACTGGCAGGCACCTCAGGAACATGCACTGCGTGTGCACTCCAAGCAAGCACGGCAACGGCACTTTCAGAAGTGACATTGTTACACCAGCCAAAGGAGCGTTCCTGTGCTTTGTTTGGGGCCAATTTGGGCCCCAAACATTCTGAATCAGCCCCGCATGGAGCGAGGGAGTGCTCCCATGGCCGGTGTGACATCACTTCCAGCAGTGACGTCATCGCGCAGGAGCCACAGCACACGCATGCTTTGTGCACACACAAAGAGGAACTTGCTGCCAGCACAAAGTAAATGCCAGGTCCCCCCAGGTGGGAGGGTATAGAGACCTGGCGACCCTAGATCAAAGGGGGAAAGCAGAAAACTGAGGGGCAGATCAAGTTAGGTGGGCTGGTAGGTGGGAAGGAAACAGGAAAAGGGAGATGCTATAGGGGCTTTCAGGGAAAAGAAAGAAGAAATAATAGTAAAGGGGAAATGAGATGTCCCTTGCATACACTCCAATTATATAATTTTATAATTGCTGGCTGATTGATTTGCTCACCATTTCTTTATACAATTAGCTGCCCTGCAGTATGCTGCAACAGCAGATCTGTAACAGAGAGGGGAAGAGGGATTCTCAGCAGCAGCGGTCATTTCGTAGAAAAAGAGCTGGAGGAACTCATTAGAATAACTCATTAGCATATGCCATGCCCCTTGGCAGCCCCAAGAAGTGAGTCGTTAGCATAACTGATTTGCATATACAATGCCCCTGACATCACCTATCCTGGTTGTTTTGGACCCAATCCTGGCCATTCAGGGCTGAAATTGGGACCAAAATGGCAAAAAGGGGCAGAAAATGGCCAAAAGGGGGCTCAAAATGGTCAGGATCAGGCCGCTGCTGAGCGGGAGAGTGACCCACCACCCGTCAAAGGCCCAATCCGGGCCATTTTGGCCCCAATCCAGGCCAAAACGGGCCCAAAATGGCTGAGAGTCAAGTGGGTGAGGCCACCTGTCATGTGACCTATTTGGGGAACTGCTGGAACTGTGTTCCTGCACGTTCCCCCTCAAAATGAGCCCTGCTCATCAGGTTGCATAAGAATATGCATGTGAGACCGTGCCAATTGCACTGCATTGTACTATATGGAGAGCTAGTGTGGTGTAGTGGTTAGTGTCAGACTAGGATAAGGTAGACTCCAGTTCAGATCCCCACTCCACTGTGGAGCTTGCTGGGTGGGCCAATCACACTCTCTCAGCCTGACCTAGATAATATGGAGGAGAGGAGAATCATGTCAGCTGCTTTCAGTCCCCTTTGGAAAAATGGTGGAGTATAAATAAAGTAAATAAATGAAGTAAATAAAACACTATTTAAATACATGATGGGTAACCCAACAAACACCCTTAAACTGTTTTGGAAAAGCTAAACTGATTGATGAAATCTTGGTTTCCTGTTTGCAACCAGTGAACTAACTATGAGCTGAATCAGCAGGTGTTTGAACACCCTTCCCCCTCCCACACTTGCACATATTTGCATGCAGTTCTGGGATCTAGGCCGATAAGGACTTGACAGTTGGAAATTGATGCTGACAAATGCTTTGCCTCAGACTCATCTTGCCAGCTTTCAAACCGTATTTACAGTTTATTGTATTATGTATGTTTACAAGGCCAGTGGAAACTAGCTGGGGTCGATACAACATGTGGAGAATTCAAAATAATGTTATTTAAAGTAATCATGGAGAATATTTGACAGTATTCTTTTCACATTGACTGGTCTGGTACCATACTTGAAATATTTTGGCTATGTCCAGGAGGGCAGTAATCAAAGAAAAAGAAGGGGGGGGGGCTGCACCAAGGCAAAACGAAGATGAAGAGACAATTGGTGCAGAAGAAAAAGCAGTAAATATATGGAACGGAACTAAAAAGAATCTGGAAGATTCCCCCTAACAAAGCTTCATGTGAAACACATAGGGGTTGTACAATTATTAAAAATTCTTTTTCTTCTGTACCAATTGTTTCTTCATCTTCACTATGCCCACGAGATGAAATGGATTTATAATAGAGATTTCAACAGCATGAGTAGAGGCATTATTTGTTGAGCATGTATGGGAAAGGAAAATGGTAAATGTAAGCAAGGGGTCAAGAAGCACCCTCAGCATATTCAGATCACCTTGTATCTTAGAAATGATGTTCAAGAAGTCTGTAGGGCTTGTTCACATTTACACTGCCACTTGGCTGTGCTTCCTCTCTGTATCTGAAGAAGGGAGCTCTGACTCACAAAAGATTATACTCTGAAAATCTTGTTTGTCTCTACAATACTACTGGACTCAAAGCCAAAAAAACTGAGAGTGGCTGTCATCAGAATAATACTAGAAGTTGTGTTCATTGAGAGGTGGCATAGAATATATTTGCAACAGCAAAAAAATACTTATAGTATGGCAGTAGAAAACCAAAATATACAATTGAGCAGAAGAATGTTTCCATGAAAAATTACTGCTGCTCTGTCACATACATCTAAGAAAAATAAGGCTATATAGTTATTTGTGAAAAGATAGCAGGCATTTACGAACAGAAAAGCAGTTCAGATAGCCTGCACGTAAAAATATTGGCAATACTTTATTTAAATGACATACCTAATTTTATGGAGCATTTGTATGGGAAAAGAAGCGATAAAGGAGCACTGAAGAAATAAACAACAAAATTAATCTTTGGGATGGTTTGTTTAATTCAAGCTAAGGATTCCCAACCCCAACCCCCCATTTTTATGTAATACTTGTTACCTTAATATAATGAAAGGTTTTTTTAGAAAAACATGCTTAAAATTCTGGGGGCTTTGATGACCACCCTAAATTAGATTATGTGAACAGGCAGTAGGGATGCTGGCCCTTCTACGAAGTCATCACAGACTACAAGAAGCCTGGACAGCATAGGAAGCAGTGTTGTGATTGGCCAATGCCCTCTGCAGCTCCCTCCTCCCAAACATCTGATACCATTTGTTTGACAATCCAATGATCCAGAACCAAGCCTGACCACCTTTCAGAGCAAAAAGGTGTGGGTGTATATATAGCTAGGACATACTGTAAAGGCCCTGGTAACACCTGACATTACTAATGCTTAATCTATAACGTTGCTGTAAAATATTCTGTATTCTATTCAGTGAAGTTTTTGATCTTCAGTGAAGTTTTTCCTCACGATTTACTGAACAAATCTTTCTTTCTTGGCCTACTGATTATTTCCTATGTATATCAGGTATTCCTTAAGAAGGAAAACACAATTGATTCTTCCATTTAAATTACACAGCAGAGATTCCCATCTATTTTCATCATGTTTTTGAACTTGAAAGAAAAATTGTGTATACAGGTTATCAATCCGTTAGAATAATGGTTTTTTCTGAAGACAATAAACTGAGAAAATAACTGAAACCCCAAGGAAACTATAGGAATGTTTTGGAAAGCAGCATGAAGTGGTGGAGAATAATAATTTTCATAATCTATTGAAATAAATGCCCAAATGATTTTTGCTGAGTGTGCCAATTCATAAAATGGTGGGAGTGCCCAATACCCCACAAAATAAGAGCTCCCTGATCTTACATAATTTATCCAAGGTCACAACCTACAGAATAAAAATCTAAACTCCCCAGGGCTTCTCTTAGGGTTGTTATGCATTAAAAAAACAGACAAATTCCTACTTGCTTGGACATTTTTTTGTCACTACACCAAAAGGTCTTAATTTTTGTTGCAGCAGTGGTTTTCATTTGATATCATATCATGCATTCATTTCACTGGATTCCCTTTATTAATTTGCTCTTTTACCAGTATTGTACAGTCTGTGGTGTCTTGGTGGTAGAGAGTGCTGTTAAGTCATAGCTGACTTATAGCGACCCCTACTGGGGTTTTCATGTCAAGAGACTAACAGAGGTGGTTTGTCATGGCCTGGCTCGACAATAGAGATGGGCACGAACATCAATACGAACCCAAAAAAAGCCAAACAACCCAATCTGCTGTTCGAGAACAAGCTGTTTGTGAGGCCCCATTCTAAATGAACAGATGGTCATTGCAAGCCTCGTTCCTTGCTGTTCATCAAGCCAGACAGTCTGGCACCTGCAATCAATTCCCTTGCCAACTTAGGCAGGGATTGTCTGAACTCCTGCTGTTGCCCTGGAAACCCCAATCTAAGCCCAATTTAGCTTGATAGGCAGGTCTTCCTTCCAAGTGTGGAGCTCCAAATTTATTACAAGGGAGCAAAGACCAGGGGGAGGGGGGCTCCCAGCTCTGGCTTTGCAGACAGTGGAGAGGGAGAGACAGCTGCTGTTGGCATTTGATAAAGTGCATTGGGGCTTGAATTTTCTGTGTGTGTGGTGGGATAGGGATCTACCCCTTCAGGTTCCAGGGCTGCTGCCAGGCTCTGGGGCCAAGCTAGTATTTATTATCGGTACCTTTCCTGCTGCCTGCTCAGGTCAGGTTTCTGGGAGTGGTACAGTAGGGATCTTGACCAAACTTGGACAAGTTTGCGAGTCCCTGTTCGTGGATGGCAATGAACAACGAACATCATGTTCGTTTTTCTTTCTGTTCTTGCCCATCTCTATTCTACAATGCAGTTCTTTGTTGGAGGTCTCCCATCCAATTACTAACCAAGGCCAACCCTGCTTAACCTCCAAGATCTGATGAGATCGGGCTTGTCTAGGCTATCCAGATCAGGGCCTGTGATGTGTTATTTAATGGTAAACCCTGTAACACTTTTTGAACAAACAATAAAAAATACGTTCAATTATGTCCTTCCAGAACTGATCAAGAGTTAATACTGAACACAATACAAGATGAATGAGCATGGCCTGCTCCTGACAAGAGTAGTTTCTTGGATTTGACTGTTGGTGGTACAAAGGAAAGATTAACACATTCCGGTGGATCAAATGATTGTATCTGACAAACACTGGGGAATTTGCCAACATTAGCCTCCTTGCCCTGTTGGAAGTCTTCTTATGAGGAAGGAAGGCTCCATCTTTGGATTCAATCCACTGAATGTGGAAAGCTGTTTCAAATCCCATATAGATATGAGGATTTTACCAATCTGTTCGTTCTTTGTCTTTCAGTATAAGCAAATGAGCATACTTACCTTTTAATATGAACGTAGCTGTGAATTGCTCACTTCTGTTGAGTTATGAAACAGTAATACTGTCATCAGTTTTCAGTTTGAATGTCACTCTGTTCAGTCTTGTTATTTGAAAACTCTTTTCCAGACTGGTATATTTTATTGCCTGATTTTTTTCTGAATAGCATCATCTATGAAATATGCACTAAAGATTTAAACATATAACTAAAATCATTGACATCAGCAAGAACACAGTACCGTTTATGACTCTGAAGTGATGCTACAGATAATAAGAACTTTTAAAACTTACACTTGTGTTTCTTCATATTCATTCAAAGCAACAGTTCAATTGAAAAAAAAGCCTTTACTAAAAATAGCACATCTTTGAGTGCCTAATATGGAGCTTTCATTTTAATTATTTCAGAGTAGTTCCTAGGAGATGAGGAAAGTAAGAGCCCTATTCATAAACTTTCTGGCATTCTGCCACAAAAAAAGTTTTTATTCAGCAAAAGGGGAAAAGGTAGAATGTGTGTCGTTCCAGTAAGAATGTGTTTTTTAAATTCAATTCATAAATCCTTTTTCACTCCATTGATGAAGGGTGAACTCCCATCCATTTACTACTGATAGGGAGAGGGTTTGATAGAATGATACTTAAAGGGAGCCTGGAGAAAGAAATTACATTCTTAAGTGTTTATTAAAATAAATTTAGAAAACAGTGTCACAACAGTGTTGGGACAAATGAAGAAGCTCCAAAAACAAAATAATCTGAAATGAGGGGTTATAATTCAGTGAACTTAATTGTCATCACAAAATCAATAAAATAGTATTGAATATGTAAGATATGATCCACTTGTTAATAATAATTTATTTGTGAAGTGTGCAAGACACTGGATTCTGTAAAAGATTTTATACATTCCAAGGGCCAGTTTCTGCTACAAACTTACGTTGGTTTAAATTCCAATGTAACTCTCCCAACCCCGAACTGTAGTAGGTGAGCATGCTGATAATTCTCCATTAATAGACCCTAAGTCTTTTTCACAGAACATTTCCCACAATTCCTTTTGTGGTAGAAATGTATCAATTAAACATCTTTGTGCAAAGTGCTGTCAAGCCACAGCTGACTTATGGAATCCCCAGCAAGGGGTTTTCAAGGCAAAGAACTTAGAGAAGTGGTTTTCCATTGTCTGATTCTGTGTATCGACCTTGGACTTCCTTGGCGGTCTCCCATCCGAGTACTAATCAGGGCCAATCCTGCTTCCAAAATCTGATGAAATCAGGCTAGCCTGGGCCATCTAGGCCAGGACCCATTAATTTAATACTTTTATGTTAACCCTGAAATGAAGGAAATATGAGAAAGTATGTACTTGTAAAAGATGGGGCATGTTAGGGAATAGTATTGCAGCCACTGCTAGATGTACAAATACAGATAACAAACGTATTTATTGTGTGATGGACAGGCCAACAAATGGACCCCCATAGGAGTTAAAGTCATTGTGCTGCAGTGGTTAGAGAGTTGGGGAGATTCACCTTCAAATTCCTTCTTGCTGTGAAACTTTCTGAGTGGACTACTTAATCTCTTTCAGCCTCACCTACCTCAAAGGATTGTTGTGAGAATAAAATAGCAGATGGAAGAACCATGAGATCCTTGGAGGGAGAGAAAGAAATGTATTACATAAATAAATGTGCATCCAATCTCTCCCTTTGAAAAGCATTGTGTAGAGGAAAAAAGAAGGGTACTCGTGCAGACTGTGACATGATCTGGACCACAACAGTTACTGTAGAAAGACCCACTGGTTGTATCCAACAACTCCCTTCTGTGAGCGTCATCCCGATGGAGAAATGCTCCTTTCAGCAAAGTAAGGTTCCTCATTTATGGAAGCGAGTCATTGTATCAAACCCAGAACTTCCCACTTTCACAGGACTAAACCAAGACGAGGGACAGAATGTCCAGTTCCACTGAAAAGAGACCCTCGTGTTCAATGTTCTGTTGTCCTTCAGTGAAAGAGAATGTTGGAAAGCAGTACCATTGCCATCCAAAAGAAATCTTGAAAATATTATTAAATATTATCAAAAATTGTTAATAATGTTTTAACATTGAACAAAATGCTGCGGCTCGACTATTACCAGGAGCAAGTAGGAGCTTGAACATCACTCCCATCCTACAGTCACTCCATTGGCTACCTATCAGTTACTGTGCTCAGTTCATGGTATTGGTTATTACATACAAAGCTCTTCATGACCTTGGTCTGGCATACCTACAGGACCGCCTCCCTCCGTATGTTCCTCCACAGCAGCTTCGCCCATCTGAACAGGGTCTCCTACAGGTGCCAGGCTGCACATGGGTGAGATCAACAGCAGCCCACACATGGGCTTTCTCTGTGGTGGCCCATACCCTGTGGAATGGTCTGCTTGAGGAAGTCAGGAGTGCCGCCCTCTCCTGGCTTTCTGTAAACAATGCAAAACTGAATTAAAAAGGCTTTTTACTCAGATAGGAGGGCTGTATTGTAGGGATGAAGTCTCAGATGCTTCACTAATGAGTTAGGGACCATAGACTTCACAATGTTGCCTTACATACTATCTGCTGCTTTAAATATGTACACCTATGCACTACTGTGCTTAATGTTGTCAAATGTTAGTCCTAGAATTGCTTATGTTCTGTTTCAGCTTCATGTTGTCTATTATCAGTCCTAGAATTGATTATCTTCTGTTTCAGCATTTCTTCTACTCTGTATTGGATCCTTGCTAATGGTAAATCTTTGTAAACTTGTTTATATTTACCCTATGGCATTGTTTATGGAAATGTCCTTGATACTGATTGTACTAAGCTCATACTGTGTAATCTGCCTTGAGTCTCAGTGAGAAAGGCGTACTATAAATGGAATAAATAAAATAATAAACACATCATAGCATATTAATTTTTACAAAATTATTTATATTTTTAAAAATATTGAAAATATTGTGTATGTCTCCAGAAGAAGAGGGTTTTTTTCCCCAATGCTCCCCAAAATTTCCCACTGGAAAACTGCGACAGTCCTCAGACTTTCTCATGGATGTACTTTTGGAATGAGTGAATACTTTATAAGTTTTTTTCCCACTCTCTATCTCAGGAGGTTTCTTTCAGTGCTATCTCTTCATTGGAAAAATCAAAGTCCTCGGACTTTTTCATGCTTTACATTTGAATATGAAAAATTTTGTCTTAAGAAGGATTTTACTTATATTAAAAAGAAAATATGGTTTCTTTTCAGTGTTCCCCCAAATTTTCCAATTTTTCCATCATAAAAATGGGAAGGGGAGCTCCTGCTAGGTTTCCCTCCCTCACATCTTTACCAAAGAGTTTATTTCAGGGGATTCCCTGTAAAATCACGAGTATCCATGTATTGGATTTTAAAAATTTTACTCAGTGATTGCACCATTAAGTGCTTGATCCATGGTTTTTTAAAAGTGTAGCTTATGGATATGGATGTGTCCTTTGATTTGAAAGTGGGGTTCAGAGAACTACATGTAAAAATCATGAGAAGCCATGCACCTCAGACCCATGTTTTTGCACTACTGTGGCAGCATGGAGTACTGGATCCATGATTGTTAGCAAGTAGCATGTGGACACAGAGTCTGATTTGGCAGTGGATGGGGCAGAGTTCTGTGGAAAAACTAGAGTATCACTCTCCCCCCACCAAACGTGTAGTACTAAAAGTTGAAAAGCTAAACATTCACTACCCCCCACCCCCAAATCCTGGGTGTCAGAAATGCGAAAAGCTTTTTTCAGAAATGCATTGCTTACCAAAAAGGCAAGTCTACAAACATTTGAGTGGGGGGGGGGGGGGAGAGGGAAAAGGTCCATTTTAAAGAATTCTTTGTCTAAACAGTTGGCTTATTGGTGTACCTTCTCATTCACCAAGTCTCTTCCCTGATCTATCTGGTCCAACATTTCTCGTGTGCATGTGTCACCTTTTAAAAAAAATATACATAATGATGTCATTTTGCTGTAATTGTAAGAAGGGTAGTTGAATAACCTGGAAATAGGCTTTATAATGGTTGCAAATAGGCTAGTTATTCTTGCAATGGGGAGGAAAGTACGTTGTTTCTGAAATAACAGTAAACAATATAATTCTTGATTGTTTTGATATATTTCTGCAGATAGTTTTGCACCAACACATAATAACATAATTACTAGGGGGAAAATAAACGGGGGGAGAAAAAATTATACACTTTTATACCTCCCCCCCCCCGGTCTCAGCCTCTTGACTCTCAACAAGAAAAGCGGATGGTCAAGCATTAAGGGATTTTTTGCGGAAATTGCAATGGCTGTATTTAACTGTGCCTGCATATTTTGTTCCGTGAAAGATGAATTTCCGAACATTTTCTCAGTATTGGATGTCGCCAATAATTTTTCTGGACAGTGAATATTAAAGTCATGAACACTCCTCTTGCATCTAAAGCCCCAAAATCTGTGCTCGAAGAGCAACCCCAACCCTTCCCCGCCAAGAGTCATCAGACGCCAGTCCCAACCGACCCGCTGGGATTCATGACCTCCTTCCCAAAAGCGCTGCGTCACAAATTTCCGAAACGCTGAGCGAAAAAGAACCGCGAATCTGATTCGAGAGCCGCGTCCAGTCACAGCCGCGGCTAAGTAGCGGTCCCGCCACTAAACCTGATCTCAGTCAATACTAAAAAAAGAACAGCAGGTTAGAAATCTTTCCTCAATAGACCTGAGCATGTGCAGAGGGCTCGCCCGTCTTCTGGTTCTGCGCGGCTGGAGAGGAGGAGGAGGAGGAAGAGGACAGGCGGCGTCCAGGCAGGCAGGCAGGTCGCTCCTCCGCCCGCCTCGCCGGACTCAGCCACCCCTTTACCTGTCCGCCTCCCCCTCCCCTCTCGCCGCCGACGCCCGCCTCCCTTCTCCGCCCTGCTGCATTGTGGTCCGGCCGGTGGCGGCGGCGGCGGCGGCGGCGGCAGCTTAAAGCGGCGGGAAGATGGCTGAGAAGCAGCCGCAGAAGCACGACGGGCGGGTGAAGATCGGCCACTATGTGCTGGGGGACACGCTGGGGGTCGGCACCTTCGGCAAAGTCAAGAGCTGAGTATGGGGCGGTCTGGTCCGGGCGGATGGCGGGGCCGCAGGGGCGGGCGGGCGGGCGGGCAGGTGGAGACGGCAGGCTTCACCCCCAGCCGAGCTGTCCCCCGGGCCCAGCCGGCCGTCATATCCCCGCGCCCTTTCCCCCTCCCTGCGCGCAGGATCCGGGGTCCCTCCCAGCCAGCACACCTTTTAAAAGACAAAGGGATGCTCTGGAGCCTTGCGGGTCTGGCCGGCCGGCCGTTCTGACGGCGTTTAGGAAACCAGGGCGGGGATTCAAATCCAGGGCCCCTGGTGGTCCTGCGAGCAGCGACGTTTCCTGCCCTCTGCTTACATGACTAGTGGATCCCATCCCCCCCTTCCCTCAAATGCGCAGCAGAAAGGCAGGAGGTCTAATAGATAAATAAGTCGAATACACAAATTCTGTGACTTGTTATGGAACACCGTGTAGGAAGAAAAAACAGGGCTCTGCCCTGAGGGGTTTACAGTGTCAGTCCCATACTGTTTCTGATACAGCTTTCCCCCAAAGTAGTAGTTCAACTTTATGACATTTCCAGATGTTAGTCTTTAGCAGCAAAATAAAACGTATTCCAGCATAAACTTTCAAATGGGTTTTGTTCATTAAGTTGCTACTTCACTCTTGTTTTCTGTTGGTATTTGTTGCTCATAGCATAAATTTGCTTTTGCATAGACCTGCTATTTAGTTTCCATAGGCCTTTAGAGCATCCCAAATCCATATGATGATTCTGAAGATTCCCAGTCAGGAAGATATTGGAAGTTGCCATAGCCTGTCAGACATTTCCAGTGTTTAATTGGGGCGGCAGTGGTGTATATCATGGGAGTGAGTACCTAACTTCTCAGTTCAGTTGAAACTATTATCCACAACCTTTTGTCAAAATCATTCTTCCAAGCAAACATAGAAGCAAAAAGAGATACTGTCTTTCTGTACACATGCTTTGTACTTTTTAAATTTTTATAAAGATAATTTTTAAACACTGTATAAAGTTAAATAATTTTCTGGCAATAGAAAACAGCATAACGGGAGCTGAGGATACTGTAACACACAACAAACAATACTCTTAAGACATTCAAGCAGGCTTAACAACTCTCAAGGGAATGAAACAGCTATATCTATGTATCTCTGTTGCTTACAGCAAGCAAATGATCGATAAGCAAAACAGTCTGTTTATTGTGAATTATTAATGTATCAGCACTAAGATACCCACATCCTGACTCATGTCAGTTCGAGATGATGAAGATTGATTTTTTTCCCCTCCTGAACCATAGTAGGGAGAAGGTGAAGATCCTTGAATATTGTATATAAAACAAACACTCATCCTCAAGAATGTGGGCCTTGATGATAGCAGAACATCCAGCTGGCTTCTCTTTTGTTCCTGACTGTCTGTGAAGTGGTTTTTGCATTGCTGGTCTGGGACAATGAGATGCCAGATAGGTAAAGTGATAGCATCAGTCCACCTTCTAGAGGTAGACAACAGGAAAAGCCTAGCTGCTGAAGGCAATTAATTACCCAAACATTTTATACCCATTTAATCAATAATGTACTATGTTGCTATCACTTAGTTGTTTTATGTAGTGTCTTGGCAAAATGGATGAGAGGGTATATCCTGATCCATGCAAACATAAGCTGTTGCTATAAGTACAGATTTTTGACACTGTGTGGTATATGCAGACACAGCTGCAGGAGTCAACTGTGTATTGTATTCAGGAGAGGGCTTGCCTCATCACATTTAAGTCCCTCTTCAGCATTCACATACAACTGGCATGTGTAAGGTGTCCATTTACTAAGGAAAAGAGGGTTGGCAACTGACCAGAAAAAACGCCTGACCTATTTCTATGTCTTTGTAAAGCAATGTTTGGTGCAGGTTTTTTACAGTGTAGAGATAAGCGCCATCATTTACCAATATCAGTAGACCAATCTCCTGGTAAAGATACAGGAATATGAGTCAGTTAAAAAAATGGCAACCTAATTACCTAAGATTGAACCTAAGATTGAAGCATCAAGACCCCATTGCCTTGAGATTCATAATTATGGGAAGGATCACTGCATTTAGAGTACTGGAAAGAAGGTCACACCAAATGGGCTTTGATGGAATCTAGAGAACCCAATTAGAACCTGCCTGGTGAACTGCATTAATATGGTGACCAGTTACAAAAAAGGATAGCTTATGTTTCTTATATATCAGCGCTAATGTTGCTGAAAGCTGCATTTACGAAGATGTCTTTTTCTACACAAGAATTAAAAGTAGAGAGTGAACATCCAGGATATAAAAAGCATTCATTTTCTAGAGGGAAACGTGTTAATTTCTAGGGAGAAGCATAGTGTTAGTAGCAGGTAACCTGGGGTTCAAGGTTCCTAGGTTCAGTTTCCACATCAGAAAAAAAAAGTTAATTCTTTATGCTTCCTGCTATTTTCATGGGCATTGTCTTTTTGGACCATTTCCTAGAGTGACTTTAATTGCATGTACAGCTTTTCTAGCTATAAGGTAATGTGTATCCCTCTAACATGTAGAGGCATCGTTTTTTTTTACTTATCCTCAGGTTATAGTTAACCAGTGGGCTGAACATGTAAATTACACAGGAGGGCACTTTTTAACTATTGGGTTTTTTTAAAGAACATATAGAAGTGCATAAAAAGGGCAAGCCAGAAGGATTTTATTGGAAGCATGGCAAGGCATTTTATTTTTAGAACGCTCTTATTGAGGAAAGAATTCAGGCTCCTCTTATCTCTGCTAATAATAGTGACTTGCTCACCCTTTACACAGCTCCTGCATCATCACTTTGCCCCTTTCTGTTGCTGGGCCATGTCTGCAATCCCAGATTGCCTCTTTCTTCCTAGAATCACCTTGTGATAAAATTCAGCCACTTAGAGGTGAAATGTTAAACTCTGTACATGTAATACTTACTGCTCCCTCGTCTTTATTTAGGTACTATAAAGATTCTCTGACTTTTAACATAGTGTCATTTCAGTATTTGCTGAAAGTAAACATAAGTCTCTCTGCCTTGGTGGTGTGTTTTATAAAACTAGTTATTTCAGTTCACGATATAGCTATGCGTAGAGTCTGGTAGGATGAGCTTTTTTTTCAAAATCATACTGCATTTTTTTAAAAAAAACCTAGTTGTTGCAGAAATGCTAAACTAAAACCCATTCTCCAGAGTCACTGGATGTTTTTAGATAGGTACAAGGAGCTGATGAATGAGACAAGCAAGCAGTTCCTAAACAAAGACAAAAATCACTATTTTTGAAATTTCTGGTTAAAAAGAAAACAGCCAGTGTTGATTTTTACATATTTATGATTATATGAGCATTGATGCTGAAATACTTAACTTTGCTAAATCTTGGATTTTACATTCTGGATCTTTTCTTCTAAAAGAGTTCTATCTCATTTTAAATTTATATTTGAATCTGAATCTGGGAGGTTCTAATTTTAGATATGAACTTTAAGAAAAGAAGATAAGTATGCAGTGCTATGCAGTTACTTGGATGTAAGTTCTGTTAAGTAAATATGCAAGCACTGGTGCTTTTCAGTTTTTCTTTCTCAATTGTATACTGCATAAACCAGTTAGGCAGTCTTTATTGCCTCAGCGAATTAAGCCATAGTAACAATACAGTGATTCCATCAAAGTAAAAATGTATTAAAATAGATTATAAACTCTGTAGAAAACAGATAGCAGCTTAGGTAACCACTGGGCAGCTCAGGGGAGTAAGTCTTGTGGGAACCCTCAGGATCCTGGTAAGAAGTAGAACTCCAGATCCCCCAGGTTAGGCTCAACAATGGAAGCAGTTCCTGGGTCTGTCCAAGTCCCATGCAAGGCTGAGTTCCACAGAGTCAAGACAGGAATCAAAGGAACTACAGAATTAAAACACGGAATCATTGAGACTGATTTCAATGAAGGAGAAATGTTTTTACAGCAAAGCTGGAAGACAGACTGAGGAAGTACTCCTGTAAGGAGGCAGGGTTGCAAGGCCCATTTGTTTGGCTGCTGGTTCTTAAAAGCACCACACTGCCGAATGCTCCTCTAGGACTAGGATACTTCATAGCCATGAAAGGTCAGTTGAGAGAGACCTGAGGCACTGTAGCTGGCTCTGAGATAAGGGTTTTGGATCTGAGTCTGAGGAGGAAGGCAGTATTTTTTTCTCAGTGACAGATTTGATTCAGTCTCTTGGGGCTTCTGCAGTATATCCAAGTGTTCCTCGGAGTGTCTTGAATACTGCCTCCTGGGTCTAGTTCCAGACCATAACCTTTTTAAATAGAGTGTTTAGCTTTTTTACCCAGTGAGGAGGAGCCAGTGATCTGTTTCCTGATGATCTATGGAAGCAGCTAACAAAGATCCAGCTGATGAGTCCCTCAGAAACCCATCTGTGAGAAATTCAGTGGTAGAGATGGTCAGTTGATGAAAAGTGAGTGCTGAGGGAGAGTTAAAACGTTTTCTTTCTACTCTGTCCACTCATAGTGAGGTATTTCAAGATCCCACTTTTTTCTTGGTATAGCGATTGGAGTGGTGGTCTAAGAACTGGGAGACACAGATTCAGATTCCCACAGCAACAGAAGCTGACTGGCTGAGCTTGGGTCAGTCACATACTCTTAGCCTAACCTACCTCACAGAGTTGTGAGGATAAAATGGAGGAGAGGCGAACAATATAAGCTGCTTTGGATCCTCATTGGGAAGAAAGCAGGGAGGGGGGGAGAGAAATGAAATAAATGTTGCTCTGGTACCTAGGCAAAACAATTTTGTTTACACATATTGATTGAAATAGCATCACTTGCCCTGCTGAGACATTACAATGGACTAATGTGCAATCTGTGTACCATGTATACTGGATTTTTGTTTATATATGCATTGTGTAATTTTCATATTACATTCAAGGCATACACAGCTGAAAGTGTGAGAAACTCCACATTTATCCAGGTATTGGGCCCGGGTTTCATTTGTTCAGTGAATGCCTATTTGCTGTTTCTTACAAATAGATGTACACATGTATATGCAGGATGTACACGTTTTCACTGTAATGTGAAGAGGGCTAGTGCCTGGGTGCAAGTGTTCTAGTTCAGACAAAGAAATAGGTACAGATTGCATTGTTCTCCTTCAGCCTCTCACTAAGGATCACTTCACTTAATGACTCTTCATACATGCAAAGTACTATTCAGTGCTCATATTTAGTATCCTTACAGTTCTTTGCATGCTAGTTCTTTGAATGTATACATGATGTAGGTCCTCAGTCTTTGAAGGGCTTATCTGCTAGGAAGAATTTTTTTTAACCTCTATCTCTTTGGGCTGGCTGCGAGCCAGAAATCTCAAAAAGGTGATTTTCTTGTATGAATTGTAAGAGCCATGGGAATCACATTTCAGCCGCTAAATAACTTTCTTTGAGTGCTGACATTTCTTTCAGTTAACATTCCACTTTTTAAAAATTTAGTTGGCGAACACCAGCTCACAGGACACAAAGTGGCAGTCAAAATTTTGAACAGACAAAAAATCCGCAGTTTGGATGTGGTTGGGAAGATCAAACGAGAAATCCAAAACCTAAAACTTTTCCGGCATCCCCATATTATCAAACTGTAAGTCTTCCTGCTGCTGTTCCCTCTAGTTCTGCTGTGTGTCCCATTGCATGAAATGGGGTGGCATAATTTCATCTCTGTATTCCTGGATATTTTACTGAGCTTCTAATTAATAGTTTCAAGGATAAGGTGGTTGTTCTGTACCAAAATAAACAGGATTTGTACTGGAATGCAGTTGACTTAAAGTTGATTTGTGTGAGGGGCTGTTACAAAGAATTACTCTTCTGGGCTTCTTGTGTGTTTGCATTTTTGAGGGTTGTATGTGGACTAGGGGGAACATGAATTGTGCAATGAAGCAGACTGCCAGTACAATCCTAAACAGAGTTCAAGAGGGTAACTCTGTTTAGGTTTACGCTGCAGATGACCTAACCTACCTTGCAAGGGAAAACGAGGTAATCCCATCCAAGTGTGCTACCCAGAGCTCCTCTCAGGAATGATAGGATATCCAGATCTCCTTCCATGTCAAAAAGAATCTTCCCAGCATTTCTGACCTGTTGAAATGAATATGCTAGATAGATTTAATCTAAAGTTATTGAATTTAAAGATAATTGTGGTACTTAATTAGGCAGTTCCTTGAAGAAAGCAGTCGGTCGTGTTTTTTAGATTTTCGTCTAGTTCTCTGAAATCTTTTGATTTTAAAAAAAATGTTTGAATGGACTTCGTTGATTAGAAAGTTTCTCTACAATCTTGGTTAAAGCTTTGGGTTATACAGTTGTATGTAAAATTAAGCCCTGTCTGAACTGGCATTGCCCTTTTATTTCTTATGTTCAAGAGCAATAGGCATTGGTAAACAGATCAAGGAACAAACAACAGTTTATTTTTGTGTTCTCTCCTGTTTGATATCTTTCTATGGGTATCTTACTGTCCACTCCTAAATGGATTGGTAAACTAGATAGATATGACCCAACAAGGCACTTCCTATGTTGAGTATTGCTCTAAATGGTGGTGGTGAAAAGTGCCATCATGGTGGGAAATCTAGGAATGCACATCTTCTGGATGTGAATAATAGTCACTACAGCTGCATTTACACATTGTTAGATTTGTACTATTGTAATCATTTGCATCCTGGGTTTTCTGGTCCGGACAGGAATCCAGTCTATCTCATATAATTGTGAGGATGAACAAGAAGAGGACAACTTTACAAATACAGTGTTAGAATAAGCAATGACTTTCACCACCCAGTTGCTGCCATTCTTTACATAGAAGACTTCGTCTGTCTTTTGATGTTGGCAGTTACTAGAATTGTGTATGCTTCTGATATTCTGCTATCGTAGTTAACTAATTGGACAGCAGATTATGTTGTATGGAAAAGTGAATTCTGTGCTGAAGTGTTATAACTCTGACTTTGTACTCTGGCTTTTTTATCTTCTAGTGGCACCACAATTCAGCCTTATTGTGCCTTCTTTACTGTTTTATTGCCTTTGCATTTTTAGACATTCTTGAACATCTCTAGCAAAAATAGAAATTCGAACAAAGGTTAGTCCTAAATGAGGTAGGCTTATTGAGCAAATATTCCAAGAATTACATCAAGATTAAGGGAGTAAAAAGGTAAATCTATCAAACATCCATTGGCTACAGCCCAGAAAGAGTTTGTATGTACTACTTACATCTTGAAAATATTATCAATTTCAGTTTCAGAAATAGAAAGCAATTCTGTGGAAACCAATTATTATTTTATGGAAGACATTAGATCTTAAGACGTATGTATCTTATGACTTTACTCTTTTCTTGCTAGTGAAAGCTTTTCAGTCAAGAAATTATCTTTCTTTTTTTACCCATTTTTAATAGGTATCAGGTCATCAGCACACCAACAGATTTTTTCATGGTTATGGAATATGTCTCCGGTGGGGAATTGTTTGATTACATCTGTAAAAATGGACGTGTAAGTGATTTTATTTAACAGTGGTAAATGTGTGTATGTTGGGGACCAGGTATGGGAAGGGAATAGTGTAGGAAGCTGGAGTAGTTTTGCGTAATGATACTATTTTAGGGTTATTAAGGCCCAAAATAGGCCTTAAGTTCTCACAGTCTTACCTATAATGGTGTGTAGCTTCCTGACAACACTAGGACACATTTTCTCATTTGCAACCATTCCCTATATTATTCAGTAAAAACATTCTCTCAGTCTGTTTTGCTTCAGGTTACATACCATGTTCATACACAAGTAATGCATCAGCTTTTTCTGGCTTGCTTTATTTTTTAACCTATGGTACTCAAAACTGTTTGTTGTAGAGTAGTACCACTGACTTGTGTGAAACTCAGTTGGGGATAGTGTGTAGTCATAAACTTGTGTAGAAATGTGTACATGTATACCCTGTATCAATAGTGTAATGTTTTATGACATTACACTGATTGCTTCAGGCAATCCTAAGCACTCCTTTGCACTTTTTAGTATATCTTGGTGATCTAGGGTTGCCAGGTCCCCTTACCCTCCTGGCAGGGGAGGGGCACCACTCACGTTTCTTCTCCCCTCGTGTGGGTGCAAAGCACACACATGCTCCCGGTGCAGCGTGATAATATCACTTCATCATCATGCAGGGCCTGGGAATGCTACCATGCTTTGCATCAGGATGATTTGGGCCCCAAATGGGGTCTCTTCGATGATGTCACTCCTGGAAGTGATGTTGGACTGGGAGGCGTACCTGAAAGGCCTGTTCTCCTGCCTTTTCCTCCCACCAGCTAGGTGAGTGGTGGGGGGTGGAGGGTGGGAACAGGGGATACCCTGCTCCCACTGGTGAACCTAGCAACCCTACGGTGATCATCAGTTAGTGCTAATGATTGCTTAGCAATAACAATGAGCAATTGCAGTAACAATGAGCCACAAAATTACTTAGAATGTAGGTAGGAGTTCAGGCTACAAAGCAAAGACAATTGCTGTCCTCTGTAAATACATGTTTTACAGGTAATCAGCACAATTCATTGAAAAAACTTTTAAAAAAAAATGTCTTGTTTTTGATTTGTACTGATTTTCCTGAAGCTGAGCTGTTTCTGGATGTTTGTATCTGGAATCCAAATACTCTGCAAAAATAATATATTTTATTTCCAGTTCATTGATTCAACGGTTGGAAGAACATGAAGCTGTTCTCTCTTTAATCCTTATGAACTAAAATGTTCCCTACCACATGAGTTATGTAATTGACAGCTCAAGTGAACTATGTAAAATTTAGTGTAAGGGTTCCCCCCCCCAGCAGTCTTAAATTTTCCTAATTTGATCTATTGCTGCTAATTCATTCAGTGAACATTATAATAAACTATATAATTATACTTCATTTTAAAATATAAAGTATATAATCATCATGAATACAGCATTATGATTAACGGGTGAGGCTCATCAGTTAATGGCCTGAATGTTCTGTTAACAGACCTCACCAGCCTGAGCTCCCTCACTACCTCATTTTTAATGCATATGTAGAAAAGCATGAGGTGGTAGAATGGATAGTACAACTTATTGTATTGTAGTGGAAAATACCAGTTTTAAGATTACCCCATAATTCCCACTTCATTCTGTTGTTCCCTGAAGGGGGAATATCCAAAAAGAAGGGAGATTAAGCATACCCTTCCTTTTTGCTTTGCCTGGCACTGAGCCTCAGGAAGAGTGTGAAAGGATATAAGGAAGACTGTTGGAAGAAGGGGAGCACTCTCAGACAGGGTCCTCCATGTTGGGGAGGTTTGGGAGAAAAGAATGTCTCTCTGTGTGTGGAGTTGTAGCAGTGAAAATTTTCAAAGTGATTAGTTGTATATTTGGTTAACATAAGAGCCTTTAATTACTTTAGCAGTCTTGATTATAAGACTTGTACCATAAAGTATCTTCTTTGGATTCCTCCTCCCCCCAGTTTAGTGTCATTCACTGTAATTCTGTCTCTTTTGTCTTGTTATAGAGACACATCTTGTCTTGCTGAGAGTCCTTTCAGAAAAACCTTGAACATTCTTTTCCATCCTGCATATTTTGTAGGTTGAAGAGTCTGAAGCAAGGCGCCTTTTTCAACAAATTCTGTCGGCTGTTGATTACTGTCATCGGCATATGGTGGTTCACAGAGACCTGAAACCGGAGAATGTGCTGCTGGATGCACACATGAATGCCAAGATAGCTGATTTTGGTATGTGACCCCAGCAGCATTCCAAAAACGCAACCCACTGAAAGCCTCTTGCTAGTGTGTTAACATCCTTCAAAGAACCCAGAATCAATTTTCATCACTATTAGCAGTTCCTTTTCTACTGTGAGCCAAGCTACAAGTGATGCCTGGCACAGGTTGGACACTTGTCAGCTTTCCTCAAGTTTTGATGGGAAATGTAGGCATCTTAGTCTTACAGCATGGCTCTCCATTTAATTGAAGTTTACAGAAACCCTCCCACGCACACCCAGCGGAGGGCTGTTTTTAATGTAAAAATCTGAATATATAGCATTAAAATAATTTTCAAAAAATATGCAGTAAGGGTTTGTCCATGGTAATATTTTCTCTCTGTATTTAATTCCAACCAATGATAGGCTTTCTGTTACTTCATTTCAAATAAATCTGTTTTCTCATTTCTTTGGCTCACTAGGCTTGATCATGTGCCTTCAGGTGTTGCTCCAGCATCTTATCCTTAGCTACTCTAGAGACACGCAGGTTGCAGTGCCAAGCTAGGCACTGCAACTTGAGGCCCTTTCTCTCTTTGGAATATCCAGTGGCCTGCTCCTCTCTAGGCCTCTTGGTACAGAGTTTACTTTAACTCTATGATAATCACCTGTGTGCAGAAGCTAATAGAATAGCTAACAGGTCTTTTCTTACATCTCCCAGAATACTAGAATGGGGGGCACCCAGTGAAGGTGACAGGCAGTAGATTAAAGACTGGCAAAACAAAGTACCTCTTCAATTCACAAGTAATTAAATTATGGGATTAGCTGCCAGTGGATGTAGTGATGGCTGCAAGCATGGATGGCTTTAAAGGGCGATTAGGCAGATTCATGGAGGATAGTTCCATCAGTGGCTACTAGCTAAGATGACTAACGGCTACCTCAATATCAAGAGTCAACCAACTATCCTTGTTAGGATGCAACATCCAGGGAAGACCTTTATGGCCTGTTGTTGGCCTCCAGAGTAACTGGTTGTGTGATACAGGATGTTGGATTAGATGTACTCTCTGTCTAGGGCAGTGAAGCTCTGTATTCTTGGTGTTTTTGGGAGGGGGGCAATCAGTGGGAGGGCTTCTAGTGTCCCTTCCCCACTGGCAGACCTCCTGATGACACCTGGGTTTTTTCGCCACTGTGTGACACACGGAGTTGGACTGGATGGGCCGTTGGCCTGATCCAACATGGCTTCTCTTATGTTCTTATGTACGACTGCTCTGATCCAGCAGGGCTTTTCTTATGTCCTTAAACAAATATACCACATTTCCAAGAGTCTTATTTTTTGTTTTTGTTTTGTTGTTTTGCTATACTATATAACTTACCTTGCACCTTATGTAGTTGTTCTTCCCTTCTCCAGTGGTCTTAGAAGTGGAGCAGTCCTCACTTCTGTCATACAGCTCCTCTTTTCCAAAGGCAGGGCCAGTCGGCTGAATTGATCCTGGAGGGGAGGGGCTTGTCCTGGGGATTGCCAGTCTCTCTGGCACTGCCTTCTGAGCAGGACGTCTTCAGCAGTGCTCTGTAGAGCGCAGTGATCCTAGGCAAAAAAGAGGCCTTCAAGAAGGGATTAAAGCATCAAGTTTGCACAGGAAGGGCTCTACGCCTCCCCCCATATTGCTTTGGAACAATGGCGAGTGTCCTAGTCAATGGCCCTAGGTACTCTGAAGTTCTCGGCCACAACCATGAACTCCTGCCAAGTCCCCAGCCTTCGGGCCAGGAAGAACTCCCTCAGATGACCCAGAGGCGGGATTGAGTCTGACAGCCTGTCCTGGAGCACTGACACTTGTGGCAGCTCCTGCAAGCCTGGAAGGAGCAGGTTCCAGCGACAGCAGAGGAGCAGCTCCAACCCCAGCAGCCCTGACTGAACCGCGGTAAAGCTGATCCAATGGGGATGGGGAGCCATAGAAGGAAAGAAGGGAAGGGGAGAAGTAGAAGAAGCCTCAGAGCCAGCTGACTCTGAATAACAGGGATCCATTTCCTTTTTCCCTCCCTCAGCTGGTGGTTACTATAGCATACTTCCACTTTCGGTTTCTTTTCCTATTGGTGGGAATATCAGCAAAGGCAGGCTTAGCCACCTCCCAAGGCTCAGTGAGCACAATCTGTGACTTGGATTTCCCAAACTTTCCAGCTTCTACTTCCTCACAGACTTCCCAACAGGCCAGTGAAGGGAGGGGGTCCACTATATATGGATCTGCCAGGTGAGCAGGCCAAGGCAAACCTCCTTGTGTGGCTCAGGATGGAAATAAGAAAAGAATTCAAAGGAGGAGATGAGCAAAGCTAACCGCTCTATTTTTTCAAAGTTCTATTCACTGGTTCCAGATGCTGTTAAGAGGATCAAACTGCCATGGGTGGGTGATCCGGTGACCAGCTTGGCATCCAATTCCGTGCTGCCTGTGGATGCAGAGGGTCTGCTCAAAGATTCTTGTGTCAGGTGGATCGAACAGGCTCTGTGCAGAAAATTTGAGGCTTCCACTACATCTCTCAGAGCATCAGCAGCAGGTTGGCTTTTTTGCTAGAGCTGCATTCTCCTGGGCCTTGGACCTGGCTACAATGAGCAGCAATGTCCTCAGTGAACTGAAAGACAAAATCAAGAAAAATGTAATGGCAAAAGTCTTTGCGAGAGATGTATCCTTGGGTGCTCTGCAGCTGTCAGCAAGAGCCATGTTTTTTAGCATGGAATCCAGTCACAACACTTGACTTAAGATCTGGGATGTGGACCCTTCGGCCCAAGCCAAAGTAGCTGCAGTCCCCTTCAAAGGCATTAACCTATTTGGAGAAGGTTTGGACAAATACTTGGTGGATGATAAAAAAAAGAAGAAAGTCCTCTCCTCGAAAAAGAAGGAAGAGAAATCAAGAAAGAGGTTTCAGAAAGTCCAATCGTCCTTTTCACACAGGCTGTGCCAGGTCATTCAAGGGAAGATGGCAAACTAAACCTCAAGGGGAGAATAGATCCTCCTCCTTTAATAAATCCAGAACACCAAGGGACTGAAAAAGGGAAACTCAGTGTAAATATGCTGAGACAACAGGCATGATTGTGATTGGAAGCAGTTTACAATGCTTCACAAACCTTTGGCAACAGACAGTAAGTGACAGGTGGGTGCTGGATACAGTGACCAACGGGTATTCACTGGAATTCAACTCTGTGCCACCCGGATATTTCCTACAGATTCCAAAGACTCATTCAAAGCAAAAACACCAACTTTTGGAAAAGACCATTTAGCATCGTCTACATGTAGGGGCCATAGATTCAGTGCCAGAAGCTCACAGAACCTGAGGAGTGTGCTCAGGGTTCTTCATAGTCCCAAAGAAGAATGGGGACATCAGGGCCATATTGGACCTAAAATGGCTGAACAAGAGCAAGAACATTGAAAATGGAAATGCTCAAATCCATTGTGGCTGCCATTCAGAAGAGAGATTTTCTGGCTTCCATCGACCTGTCAGAGACCTATTTACATGTTTTGATATGAGAAGCCCATTGCAGATTCCTGTGCTTTGCATACAATGGGAGGCACTTCCAATATTGGGCTCTGCCTTTTGACCTGAAATTGTTGCCCAGGGTGTTCACCAAAATCCTAGTAGCTCTAGTAGCACATCTGAGGCTGCAGGGAGTGTCTCTTCTTCCCATATCTGGATGACATCTGGATCAAGGCTCCATCTGTACTCCAGGAGGTGGAAGTGATGAAACAAACAGTAGCCTGTCTCCAGGTTCATGGCTTCATGGTTAATGAGTTAAAGAGAAGTTTTCTTCCAGCCCAGAAAATTGTGCACCTGGGGGTCATGATAGACATGGCCCAAGACAGAG
This sequence comes from Eublepharis macularius, assembly GCF_028583425.1. Taxonomy (NCBI): domain Eukaryota; kingdom Metazoa; phylum Chordata; class Lepidosauria; order Squamata; family Eublepharidae; genus Eublepharis; species Eublepharis macularius. The sequence goes on along the minus strand of NC_072794.1, from coordinate 82,483,934 downwards.
TCTTCCTGTTGCAGAAAAGGCAACAAAAGATTCAGACAATGGTAACAGATGTCCTAAGGAACTAGAAAGATGGAGGTGATACTCCTGGCTCACCTGCTGGGGATGATGGTATCCTGCCAGGATGTCCTCCAGTGGTCAAGGTTCCTTGCTGTGCACTCCAGATTCCTGTTGCCATACCAAGAGAGTGGTATATGATAACACACAAGGGGTCTATAAAATTGAACAGGTTAACAGCTTGGTATACTTAGGGGTAGTCTTTCAGGAGAATGGATCCAAGGCAGCCCATTGTAATCTGAGGGCAGAGTGCACTGAGAAAGCTTCACTTGCAATTTTGAGATTCTCCTGAGCTAAAGGTGGTTCTTATGTACCGGCAGTGCTGAAAATTTTCCAGGCTAAAGTCATTAACCAACTCCTTTATGGCACCTTTTTGAGCATCTCAGATCGTGGTTTACATTCTCTGGAGAAAATTCAATCTAAATTTCTCCAGTCCATTTTACAAGCTCCATCCAGGGTGCCCAATTCCCTACTCCGATTAGAAACGGGACAAATGAGGTTCGCCTATGGCTTAGGACACATAAGAATCCAAAAGGCCTTTTCCATTTAATAATTCAGGATGGCTACCAGCCAAAGTGGCTACATCTGAGAGTAAGTTTAAAAAGATGGGCTTCTCTCTTGAAGCTCTGTTGTCCCAAAGTTTTGATCCTGCAAAATCGCAAATAAAACAAAGGATATGTGACATTGAGTGTCAGCAAGACATAGTAAAAAATCCTAAATTTAGGGCATCAGAGGAATCCAATATGAAGATGACCCAATATCTAAAAATGTAGAATTCCCTCCCTATAGGAGGGCTTTCACTCTAGCGAGATGTGAAGCCATGCCATCCAAGGTAATGGAAGGGAGATATAAGAAGGTACCTTATGCTCAAAGCATTTGCTGGTGTCCCCTTGGAGAGGTGGAAACACTGAAACACGTGTTTTTTCACTGCCCCTTCCATAAAAGGATTAGAGACTTGACAATTCTTCCCTTGTTATCTGGATCGGAGGGGATACCAGATAACATATCCTTGGCAAAGCTATTGGCTGTCAAAAATCCAGCTGTCACTAGGATGACAGCTAAGAGCCAAAACACACGAGAAGAAATACCTAGATTCAGCACGTGTTCTCTTACCTCAAGGTTTGCCGGGATCTGTAGGCGTCCTGGAAGCTTAAAGTTTAGCATTTACAGAGCAGCAGGAAGGGATATACAGGCGCCTATATTTCCCTTCCCCTTCCTGCTGCTCTGTAAATGCTAAACTTGTTCTCTTACCTCAAGGTTTGTTGGGAAGTGTAGGTGTCTTGGCAGCTTAAAGTTTAGCATTTACAGAGCAGCAGGAAGGGGAAGGGAAATACAGGCGCCTGTATATCCCTTCCTGCTGCTCTGTAAATGCTAAACTTTAAGCTTCCAGGACGCCTACAGATCCTGGCAAACCTTGAGGTAAGAGAACACGTGCTGAATCTAGGTATTTCTTCTCGTGTGTTTTGGCTCTAAGTTTTGCAGCCAGGTGATTGTGCAACAAAACAGACCATCAAATACTGAAATGGCCACAAGAGATTCTCCTCACCCTGATTAAGTTTTAAAGACTTTTGCCTAATACCGCTTTTATATCAGGGGAATACAGTGAAATAAAAGTCATTCAGGATTTTGTTAAGCTTACCTCTATATTGGTGTATTAGGATATGTGTTTGGATATTTTATTTGAAGTATATGAATTCTAAACAATGTATTTTATCTTGCTCTATGTTCTGATTTTATTATGTATAGCTGGTCTAATGACCGTTACAATAAATACTACTACTACTACTACTACTACCACCACAAGAGGTCTAAGGTAATTCAGTTGCCAGCAACCCTTAAACAAGAGATCAACTGGTGGCTAGACTGTGTCTGGTTCCACAGTGGTATCCCACTCAGAGAACCAAAGAGGATGGTGATGGCAACAGATGTGAATCTATGGGACTGGGAAGCCCACAGCTAGGGAAGAATGACACAGGGCACCTGATCGAAGGAGATGAACAGCAGTATAAACCTTTTGGAGCTCAGAGCCATCAGACTGGGTCTGGTAGAATTCCAGGATCTTCTTGTAGATCAACATGTATTAGTACAGATGGATAATATGACAGCCAAAGCCTATGTGAACAGGCAAGGAGGCACCAGATTAAAGTCCCGGCATGAAGCATGCATCATGTTGAAGTGGGCGGAGAATCACCTCAAATCTCTAAAAGCAGTACATGTAGCAGGCCAGGACAACTTCCTGGCAGACTGGCTAAGCCAGAGAGTGATGAACCAATCGAAATGTATGCTATCCTGAGAAATTTTCCTGCAGGTCTGCCGGAGGTTTGTCAAGGTGGATGTGGACCTATTTGCCAACAATCAAAACTGTCAGGCTCCGAGATTCATCTCACAAAGACCTTCAAGCCATAGGGGTAGATGGCTTGAACTCCAAGTGGCCTCGACAGCTCCTGTACACCTTTCCCCCTGGTGCAGCTGTTGCACAGAGTTGTTCAGAAAATAATAGAGCAACATTTAGAGGTGATACTAATAGCACCATTTTGGCCAAGGAGGGCATGGTTTCAAGACCTGAAGAGACTTTTGATCATGGATCCCTCGCGCTTCCCACTGAAGAAGAATCTGCTAATGCCAGGGACAATGCCACAGCCTCGACCAGCTCTTCTAAACCTCACAGCCTGGAGATTGAGTGTGAATAGCTAATAGAGTTAGGTCATGCAGAGGGTATAATTAATGCCATGTTAGTCTCTAGGAAGAGTTCCACAGAGTCTATAACAATACCTGGCAGGTTTTCCACACATGGAGCCTAGATAGAGTAATAGGGACCTTATCGGTGCCAGTTAAGGAGATCCTATCTTTCCTTCAAGAAAGTTTGGATAAAAGTTTTAGCACTAGTACCCTTAGACAGCAGGTAGTGGCCATTTCAGCTATTAAGGGTTCTAGGAAGGGAAATTCCATAGTGCAACACCCTCATATCATGACATTCTTAAGGGGAACCTCATTGTTAAATCCTCTGCAGGTCCACTGGTTTCCCTTGTGGAATCTTAATTTAGTACTAAGAGCATTACCCAAAGAACACTTTGAGCCTCATTTAAAGACTATTTTTCTGGTGGGAATCACATCAGCTAGACTGGTGTAGAGCTGCAAGCCCTATCAGTAGAGAGGGAACTCTGCATTTTTTGCAATGACAGAGTAGTAGTATGGAGGAGATAGTACTGGCCTCCTTCTGCCCTAATCCAAAGCATGAGAAGGAAAAGGAATGGCACTGCCTTGATGTACATAGAGCTTTGAGCTTCTACTTGGATAGAACTGAACAGTTATGCAAGTCTGAGGCCCTATTCATGTCGTTTAGGAGGTCCTCGGGGCAGAGAGTGTCTATTTCCATGCTAAGTAGGAGAATTAGGGGGGTGCATCATCCTGGCATACAAGGTCAGATGTCTAGAGCCACCTCATGACACATTCTCTAAAGGAGGGCGACATCAGCAGCCTATGGATCCTTTCCGTTGCTAGAGATAATCTGTAAGGTGGCCACCTGGAAATCAGTGCACTCCTTCACCAGGCACTATAGAATAGATAAGTTGGCCTCTGCAGAGGCAGAAAGGAGGGGTAGTACAGCACACCCTCTAGGCCTGGAAGCCAGACGACCCACCCCGGGGCACACTGCTTTTTTATGTCCTGAATTGAGGACTACCCCACTCCCATGGAAGACTTGTTTTCACTTACTGTGAAGCTTCCTTTCTCGGTGGTCCAGGAGTGAGGTAGTCCTATCTGAGATTTCTTACAGGTGGCTTCCAGGAAGTATGAGGGTCTGCTGGAGAGTCAAGATGGTACTTTCTTCCCATAAGTGTTCAGGGGGAGGGACCTTAGTCTAAGGAATTGAATGAGAATAACCTAGGCAGTTCTAGACTGTTGGATTAGATTTAACATTCAGTGTTGTTTAATCAGTTATGGCGGTTTCTATCTGAAGAAAGTTGAGGAGAATTTCTCTCTCTTGGTATCGTTACGGGGAGTCAAGGCTTGGAAACAGACTGGCAATCCCTGGGATGAGCCCCTCCCGCCCCTGGGATCAATTCAATCGTCTGACCCTGCCTTCGGAGAGGAGGAAATATATGCCAGAAGTAAGGATGCCCCACTCCTGGACCACTGAGAAAGGAAGCTTCATGGTAAGTGAAAATAACTCTTCCATTCACCCTTCTTCATTGTAGTGGTGACCAGAGTTTTCTAACCATACCTTTTTGGTGTATTTGTGCATGTCAACATGGGAGAATTTTTTTTTAGGACTTTCCAACATGATGTCTGATGGTGAATTTCTGCGAACCAGCTGTGGCTCACCCAACTATGCAGCACCTGAAGTTATCTCTGGAAGGTAGGACATGAAACCACTAGGTAACTGTTTTTTTAAAAAAAATCAGCGGTATGGTTTTGGAATGGATATTTATTCCAACAACTGAGAAATTTGTGGTCATAGATATATTTAGTCAACGTTCATATGGCAACTTCCTACATAATTTAGATTTCACTAAAATAGTAGCACAAAAAATACTTAGGGAAGATCCCAATATTTCACCAGTGGTGCAGATTATGATTTACCTGTGGCCAGTCCAGAAACATTTTATTTCTAATCACTGCACCAAGCTATTCAAGGAGACTTAGTTAACAAATTTCCAAAAGAATTGGAGTGGCAAAGAATGTGTTAGAGACATTTGGAAAATGTGATACAAGAAGATCAAAAGGGAGGTCTGGGGAACTCTAGAATGATGGACAGGCTGTGAACAAAAGCATGGTGGATGTTACAGTAACCAGATATTCTTTAAAATGTCATTTTGAGGGAGGATGAGTGTTTACCATTCCTCCCCTCTTGCTCTTCCAGAAATCCAGAGTGAGCTTGGGGGCTTCACGCAAGATACTGCGATATGAACATTGTCTTAAGAAACAATGTCCTCCTTTTGCTCAGGTTGTATGCTGGTCCGGAGGTTGATATCTGGAGCTGTGGTGTAATTCTGTATGCTCTTCTCTGTGGGACACTTCCTTTTGATGATGAGCATGTTCCAACACTCTTTAAAAAAATCCGTGGAGGTGTCTTTTACATTCCTGAATATCTCAACCGTTCAGTTGCTACCTTACTCATGCATATGCTACAGGTTGACCCACTCAAACGAGCAACCATTAAAGATATACGGTAAGTTTTGACAGAAATGCTACCTAGCAACATTTTCTCCCATGTGGAAAAGATGCAGGATCATGTTAGGTGACATCCTCAAAAAGTTTGAGTTCCTCTGACATAGAGAAGGAACTATTGGACTAGAGACAATCATGTTGGCTATGTCCTCTATATTAATCCGATCTATAGTGTTTCATAAATAAGGTGGACTTCACAGTATACAACTCTAGTAATTGATGATATAGTGGTCAGCCTGTTCGATTTTAACCAGGAAAAACCTGATTCAGATCTCTGCTGAGCTGTAAAACTCATTAGGCAACCTTGGGCTAGTCATTATTTTATGTGATGCTTGTGAGATGGTGTGGGAGGAGTACTGCTACCATGAGCTCCATGGAGAAAGGGCAGGATAAAATGTGGTGGATAGTTATTGAAATGACATTCATGACAGGTGAATAGTCTGCACTATAAATAAATTAGAGTACTTTTTAAGCAATGGTTGCCAAAATTCCTGAGCCAAATGTAACATTTTTATGTGACCCAGACGACAAAATGTTTTCACAGATAACATTGAAATAATCCACCATGCTATTGCTGGTCTTTCTTCTCCTGCTGCCAGTTCAATTTGTGTTCCTCAGGAATGTCATATCCTAAGACCTCTACAATTTTTGTATCCTCATGGATACAGCACATTGTCATAGCCCATGCTTGAGAAATAGGAGTAGTCTGTATAACGCATATGCATACGGGGATTCCTCAGTATTAATTGGGGTGATGGTAAATTATTAGCTTGTTTTAATTTGGCTAAGTTGTTGACCAAAGTTTGGCTTAGTTGTTGTTAATGTGCAGTTGTGGCTACATATTATTATTGTTCACATCCAGAAGGAAAAATCCATGAGGAAAAATAATTGACTCAGTAACCTGGATAGCTCAGGCAAGCCCAATCTTGGAAGCTAAGCAGGGCCAGCCTTGATTAGTAATTGGATGGCAGACCTCCAAATAAGAGCAAGGTTGTAGAGGTAGGCAATGGCAAACCACATCTGTTAGTTTCTTGCCTGGGAAACCCCAGCAGGGGTCGCCATAAGTCAGCTGTGACTTGAAAGTACTTTCCACCACCAATATAAATCACAGCCTTTAGCACCAAAGTGGCTTACACCAGTTGACATTATAATTGTTATGGTTTACACAATTTGACATTATAGTTGTCATTTTAGTGCTATGGTTTGATTTTCATGATGAATCATACCAGTGCTATCATTAGTATTCATTAGTCACAGTTTTTCCTTTTTAGAGAACATGAATGGTTCAAACAGGATCTGCCAAGTTACTTATTCCCAGAGGATCCTTCTTATGACGCTAATGTAATTGATGATGACGCTGTGCGAGAAGTATGTGAGAAATTTGAGTGTCCAGAATCTGAGGTGATGGCCAGCTTGTATAGTGGGGATCCCCAAGACCAGCTTGCAGTAGCATACCATCTTATTATTGACAATCGGAGAATCATGAACCAAGCCAGTGAGTTCTACCTCGCTTCCAGCCCTCCCACTGGCTCTTTTATGGATGACACTATGCACATCCCCCCAGGAGTGAAACCCCACCCGGAGCGGATGCCTCCTCTAGTAGCAGATAGTCCCAAAGCAAAATGTCCTTTGGATGCACTGAATACCACTAAGCCAAAACCATTGACTGTGAAAAAAGCCAAGTGGCATTTAGGAATACGGAGTCAAAGCAAGCCTTATGACATCATGGCAGAAGTCTACCGTGCTATGAAACAGCTGGATTTTGAATGGAAGGTATGGAATGCAAGTGGCTGTTTATCTAGAACACTTTGCTTGTAAATTCTCAGTTGTGCAATTAGCAGTCTAGTAAGTTTCATGACAATGCCTGATTGTAATTATTATTTTACTGCTGGTTTTGAATATTGAAATATGAACTGTGGTTAAATAACGTTTATATTTTAACTACTGACCTGAGAACACATTTTCTTTTTAAAAGATGCATGAGCTTGAGATGGGGAGTTCATTCTGCCTTCCACAGCTGTAGGAGTAATAGAAAGTCTTCAGATTTATAATTTTAGTAGCTGATTCCCTTCTGTATAACTGATCTTCCTGAAAGCTCCTAAGGCAATAAGTTTCTCTTATTTTTTTATGCATAGTTACCAGGAATCATGAAGGCCAGGAAAAAACATGCAACATTATCCCTTAAATCTGTCTTAAATAATGTGGTACTTTCTAGCTGGCTCATCTTTTTGCCCCAGGATAGTTGCTTGATACACATACCACAGGCTAAAGCATGTTCAAGCTGCCAGTGCCACAGGCTGCCACATCTGGGGAGCTTAGTATTTATGGAGAAGAGTTGGTATTGCCCCAGACAAGTCTTGAAAAATAGACTAAAATGTTGGTGACCGAGAAATGGAAGAAATGATAGTAAGAAGTATAAAATGCATTTCCAAGTATGCTAAGTGGAGAGCTTTATAAAATTAGTTTCTGTATTTTTTTTCAACTAGGATATTGACAGTATTTAAAGTTCAGTTATTCTTTTGAGGCAGCATTATGTTCTTACCATGTGTAAAAGGCTGCTGTTTCTGTTACGCCAAAATTCTATTTTTCCTGAAAGCTAGTTACATGTTTTAGGTGGTGAATGCCTATCATCTGAGAGTTCGTCGGAAGAATCCAGTAACGGGAAATTATGTGAAAATGAGTTTACAGCTTTATCAGGTTGACAATCGCAGCTATCTTTTGGACTTTAAGAGCATTGATGGTAAGCAGGTTTCTGGGGAGGCAGCATAGGAATTTTTTAAATAAATAATAAGAGCAGGAAATGCTGTGGCATAAAATCAAGATATTTGTTTTATGCTTAACAATTCTACCATCTCTTTCCTCTGCCATTGCCTCTTTTTTTAAGGTTACAGGCTATTTAATGGTTTCTGCTAGTAAGAACTGTTTTCCAAAGAACACTTTGATCTGCTTGTTATCACTGGTGTTATCTGTGAGAGTTTAATAACTGAGTTGAAAAATATGTTTCTGCTTACCAGGGATAGTCTCTATTTTCTGGAACAGCAGGATTTGAGTCTAGTGGACCTTAAGGGTATCTGAAGAAGGGAGCTTTGACTCTTGAAAGCTTATACCCTAACAATCTTCTTGGTCTCTAAGGTGCCACTGGATTCAAATCCTGCTGTTTTACTGCAGACTAACACAGCTGTCTACCTGAAACTATTTTCTGGAAGCTGTTCCTGGTAAATCATAGTCTGTGTTTTGCCTTATTTTCATTTGGGATGGGGGATGCCTTGTTAAAATGTTGTTGGTATGGGTAGCTAGAGTTGTCTTTCTTCAGGATTCAGCATTCTCTCCAGGGTTTATCTGCCTCTGGAAGTTACCTCTGGGACTGTTGTGTGATGCATCCTGGCTAATGCACATGCATTTACATGGTTGTGTGTGACCATTGTGGCACAACACACTACACAGCTGGCTATTTGCTCATTCTGTTTTTAGCATATCTTCATCCTTTAAATACCTTATTGGATATTTTGTGACCCCTTCCTTGTGTATTGGATTATAAATATTAAGTATTCAAAACTTTGAAGAAAATGAAAGAAGCATGCAACAGAAATAGTAAACTCCACAATGTACAAGGGCGAATGCATTCTTCTCAGGCCATAATCATTCTTGTGAGACAGCTTGTAGTATAACAAGCATATCCCAATTTTTGTCTATGAAACATTTGAACTATGGAATCCAACTAATAGAAAAATTTACAAGAACCTGTAAGCAGATGATGATTTCAGTAACTTCTTTGGTCATAGACTGTTTTAGCACTTCTATATAATTCCAGATTTTTTCAGCATACCATGCTCTCCCTCCCCAAAGATGCCATTTATGATTTTTTACTGCTTCAACTGAACCAGAAAAAGCCCTTTTAGTTTCATTTTCCCTTGTATTATGACCAAAGATCGTATTTATTTTTCATTTCTGTTTTTCTTTTTAAAATGTTGGGAGTGTGGTGTCTGAGAACTGGAAGAAAGAGTCTTTTGCTTAGTTTTACCAAACAAGCAAATTTTAACATGAAGATCAAAATGTACAGCAATTCACCTACCTACCCTTACCTTGTTTTTATTGTCATTAATATTTTATGTTACAGAACCCAGAAGTTACATAGGTTTAGATGCCCTGGAGATTGCCGCACTCTCCCATGACAGCTTGAAATGCCCCCCCCCCCCCCGCCCGCCTTCCTAGGAATGAGATTTCAGGGGGCGTTTCAAGCTACAGTGGGCAGGGGGAGACAATCCTTCCATCCACAGAAAACTCTGGGGGAAGCTAAGCCACAGACCTTTCCAAAATAGTCTTATAAACACACCACCCAGTTTAATTAGCATCTTAGTTCCTCTGAGGTCAATGGAACAGAGGCATACATAACAGTAAATTCAATTGAATTCACATTCAGTCTTTGTTAACTGCTCGGGAATGGGCTCTAAGATAAAATCAGGACAAGCCTATAGGAGGGGATTTGCTTGGTAAGAACAGGGAATAGAGTCAGAGTTAACAGGGAGTAAATAGAACAGAAAAGGAATTATTAGGGTAGTATACTAAAGATGTGCAGAGGAAATAAGATTTGAAGGAAGAGATGATATGATACAGTTAGGCTGGATGTAGTCATCACAAACAAACAACAGTTTGTTGGCAACATGAACAAACTTGAATTCCATGGGAACATGTTTTCATTTTTTTTTCCCTTTTCCCATGTGCAGAGTTAAAATCAAAGATACCCTGGTTTAGCAAGTCTTGGATCTAGCCACAGTTTATATCATATTCAAATTCAGGCACTTCAACTAAGTTTATTTCTTGACCACAAATTTAGAATTCCCATTTGTTAGCAAGGAACAAATTCTAATTCTAAATTCTTAAAAGTGGCTGAATTTGTACGTAACAATGAATTGTGTCTGGATTGATAGGTTCATAAACTGGAAAGTCTTCAATCTGATCTCTGCATACAAGGGCAAGAGATAAGGTTAGGGAGGGAGATAGCATGCAAGCCCAACTATTTGGTGCTTATTCACATTATTTTTAAAAATGTGGCTGGTTTGTAAGGTTTGAACATAGTTATGCAGATCAGATTCGTTTTATTGTATATGGCCATTGGCCTTCACGATATCAAAACACTCTCGAATGTCAGTATAATACACAATCAAAATTATCAGGTAATCAAACACTTCAGAACCACATAAAATGCCCTACTAAAAAAACCCTTTAAAATTAATAAAACCTTCTAAAAGCAATCACAGCGAATCAATGGCTGATTCCTTTGCTCTGATCTTCCTAGCAGCTAAAGCAAAAAGCTCCAGTCTTAGGGAAATAAAAGAATCTTGTCAGAGAGCATCGTGACAATCTTATCAGAGACAGACAAGGGATGTAGAGCAAGCAAGATCTTAGCCAGGAATTTATTCCTAGGTTCTGTGTATAAAGGGCAAGCCAGGATGTAATGAGGGAGGTCCTCCATTGAATGACCACATACACAGATGCGTTGGTCAACTGGCGTCTTTTTATATCGACCCACTAGCATCTCTGTAGGCATTGTTTGAAAGCACAATGAAGTAAAGGTCCTCCTAAGATTATACGCAGTTATGTTGGTTAAGTAGGAGGCCTTACAATGATCTTTTTTAATCATATTAAACCAAGGGGCAAACCTTGATTGAGAGATCAGAGAAGCATCAATTAGGGCATCTTCTCTAAAGACCCAATCGCGAAGATCAAAGCTATTCCCTGAGGGCTGCAGTAGATCATCAGGGATAGTATATCTGGCAACGATGTAGTTAATAAATTGAAGGCGAGCATTATCTTTGTTATTCAGTAGATGGAAACTAAGTTTACTGTATGAGTCAGGAGTTCTTAGCTGGTTTTTTCCCCAAAATTTTATAATAACCAGGTGGGCTCGAGCCCTCACTGAAGGGAGTCCCAACTCAGCTCGTAAATGGGCATCCGGTGTCCCTTTAGGGAGTGCCAGAATTCGCCTCATAAAGAGGTTTTGGATTCTTTCTAACTTCAGAAGTAATTGATCTTTCCACCCCCAGATCTCAATACCATACAGCAATTGGGAGATAATTTTACTAACAAAAAGTTTCAACGCTGGGTCTATGAGGAGACCTTCCCTGGTGTAATAAAATCTCATTACAACTCCCATTGTCTTAAGGGCTAATGCTTTAGCTGATTCTAGGTGAACATCCCACTTGAGGGTTTCACTAAAAGTTAAACCTAGGTATTTATATGATTTACATTGTTCTATTGGAGTACCTTGTATTCTCCATTTAAACGCTTTGGGCCGTTTCTGAAAAACCATAACTTTGGTTTTTGAGTAATTAATTATAAGTTTTTCTTCCTTACAATATTCACCTAAACTGTGCAAAAGCCTCTTCAGTCCCATTCTGGTTAAAGAGATCAAAACCATATCATTTGTATATAGTAAGATTGATATTTTTTGCTGATCTAAGGAGGGAACATAGTTATGCAGTGGCATCTTAAGAAAACTTAGCTGGGAGTAAACTCCGTTGAATACATTTGAGTAGGATTGTGGCTTAACTTGCTTAGGATTGCTCCCTTGGTGTCCCTTCTCATGTTATCCTTGTAGCATAGAAATTGCAGCAACGTGACTCTTTCTAAAAATGGACTTCCCCTACAGAGCCTGAGGCTTCTGACATTACAAAAGAGGCATGGGAGCACACTGCCCATCCCACAAACGTAACATGAGAAGGGACCCTAAATGTATCAAGTCATATCCACTCTTTCAAACCTCAGTAGGAGATGCTGGTTTGTTTGTTTGTTTGTTTGTTTGTTTGTTTGTTTGTTTGTTTGTTTGTTTGTTTGTTTGTTTGTTTGTTTGTTTGTAGGACCCTCTGGGAAATATATAGAGAGAGACAGTCCTGAAGATATGCAGGTCCCAGTCTATTAAGGGCCTTAAAGGTTAACACCAACACCTTGAACTTGACCCAGAATTCAACCAGGAGCCAGTGCAGCTGGTGCAGTACATGTCGAATATGCATCCCATGAGGACACGTGCCACCGCATTCTGGACCAGTTGCAATTTCTGGGTCAGTTTCAAGGGTAGCCCTGCATAGAGTGAGTTGACAGTATAGGAATGGACAAGAGTGGGAGAAAGGAACAGAAGGGGTATCAGCCTAATACCAGCACAAGATGATATTTTAATGTCATCTGTTTATGCCTTTAAAGATGATGTCATGGAGCAAAGATCAGGCTCTTCCACACCTCAGCGCTCATGCTCTGCAGTTCGTTTGCACAGACCAAGGCTGAGTTTTGATTCTGCCACTGCTGATTGCCAGTCACTCCCTGGATCCCTTGCTGGCTCCTTGACTGGGAGCATGCCGTCTGTCACACCACGTCTTGGAAGCCACACCATGGATTTCTTTGAAATGTGTGCCAGTCTCATCATGGCTCTTGCTCGCTGAAAGGTATTGTTAAGAAGCTTGATTTCTTTGGTTAGGTTCAGGCCTTTGCAGAATATACGCAAAGAAAAATTTTGAGCATTGGTAGCAAAGGGAAGCTTGATTCTGCAAGTAGAAATAATTTCTGTAGTCAGAATGTATTATCTATATTATGGGAAGTATGCAAAAATAGCTCCATTTATGTCATTCTAGTGGCAGAACTTGCCATATTTTTGGAATGTTTCTGTTGGATGTTGAATATGGTGGAAGAGATGGAGCAGTGGAGTGATTGGTAGTCAATAAGGAGGATTGGGGCTCTCTCCAACTACTGGTATGGTCATGATGATATTGCTTCCTACTCCCAAGTTAGATTCTGCACAAAATGCAGCAGTTGCCAAAATGTTAAGATGTGTGCTATTGCAGAATCCAGAAAGCCCCTGACATTGTGGATATATCAGTGCAATAATGCTCTTGAAGATTTGATTATTCCTTCAAAAGATTCAGAAAACTAATTTGATTTCAGTAAAGCCCCATTGTTAGAATAAGACCCATGGCTCCATTGGAAATGTACTTTTTGCCTGAGGCCCTGGTATCAAAATATTTGCAAGTTTAGTCCCAGGTTATTGCTAGTTCAAAAATCATTGGTGGCAGGCCTGGCAGCCAGTTGTAATATAATGTTTTCCTTTGTTGGAGTGCTTTTGGGAATGGTGCAATCTTAAGAACACTTTTCTGGGAGTAAGCGTCATTGAATGAAATGGGACATGTCCAAGTAAACCTGCTTAGGATTGCTTGCTCTGTGTCCTGCTCACAAATTTGTGTAAATATGTGACTTGTTGCAACCTAAAAGTATCCCCTCCCCCAACCCCACTCCTGTGGGAGAATACATCTCATCAGAAAATGCCAAGGGATCCACTCTCCATTTCATGATACATTGGAGAGCTGGATTCCAGATATGCTTATTGCTGTGGTTGACTGCACTAGGCTAGGACACTCATTATAAGGCAGTTTTCTCAAAGCCTTGCTGTGGTGAAATTAGAGAAAATAACTTTTTTTCTACTGACAGCAAGTGAGGAATGATGGACAGGTTATGGAATACCAGGCGTACAAAAAAGCCTGTTATTCCCAAACATTTCCCAAGTTCTACACATGTAACAGAATGTTGGTTACTGCTGAAGTGTTTGGTTGCCATACCTTTCTCTTATTCCAGTGGAAAGTTTCAAATCTATGAACTGAAATGTTAAAATGAATGGATGAATACATTCTTATACCAAAGTATGCCTATAATAAACAGCAGCAGTGCAGGTCTCGCATGTGTGGATGCTGTAGGAGTTACAAGATGATCCTTGTCACTCTTCTTTACAACACCTCCCAGGCATATCCTGCTTGTGTAATGTATGGACTGGGCATGTGTGTGCTCTCTGTAGTGACAATGGAGGCTCAGGCCCAGTCCCTTGCCTAGCAATCTCATCAAGAAATCAGCGATCACTTGAATGCTTAACAAGCATTCTCTTTCATGGGAAGCTTAGTAGCACAGCTCATTACGTAAACATCCCATGGTAACATTTTCACAGTTTAATTAAAGTTTTGCATTAAGGAGTTCATGTTCTCTCTAAAGGGATTTTTTTTTCTATTGGAGCCTTTCATAACCACTCTGTACTCACAGCTATTCATTGGCCTGGGCTTGTTAAGCTCAGACCACCTACTAGAGCTCATAAGACATACTCAAAGACCACTCTTAATCACATTATTAGTCCTCCATCAATCATTGCAGGCCATGCCTTATACTGAACATATCTAAGTGCAAGCCTCTAGTTAAATAAAAAACTGATTATTCACCCCATGGCTGCTGAAGGTCAGATCAAAATTTCTGTAATTGTCCATTAATGGAAGGACGGGGAGGAGAGTATATTGTTCCTCCAGTTCAGAAAGTAACTCAAAACCTGCACAAAGCAAAAGACTTGCAGAGAAGCCAGGGTTATTTCAAGGGATATGAGGAAAGGGGGTGATAGGGACAATGAGAGAGACTAGGGGAAGAATCAGGTGGGAAAGATCTTGGTTGGTTTTACTACAGTTAAAATTACAATGAGTTTGTTCCTTTTTTTCTTTTTAGTTGCATTAATCACTCTTTTACTCACTGACACCCCCCCCCCCCCATTCTGTCACCATTTCTTCATTCAGTTTTTTGCTTGCTAGCAGCTCATAGATCTCCTTGGATCCACTAGAAGTAACATGATGATGTATCTTATTAGTTTCCCCTCCTCATTCCCAACCCCTTTCTCCCATTGCCTTTCTTTCAGAATTATGATTATTTATATATATTTAAATATTTTCCCCTGTTCCTTCTCTCAGGACAGCATGCATGGTCACCTTTCACCCTCACCCCATTTTCATAAAACCTTTGTGAGGCTGGCTGATGCCTGGCCCAAGGCCACCCATTAATTGCCACAGCAGAGTATGAATCTGAACCCGAGTCTAATCCACTCTCTTTACAGAACAATGGGCAGGGATGTATTATGGGCACCTCAGCTTCAGTTTCTTCTCTTCCCAGAGATCCAGAAATATTTGACACAGTTAACATGAGACTGCTCTAGGATTAAGTTTATATCATGAATATTTTATAACAGCAATGTGACTACTTCTCAAAATGTCCATCATAGGCAGTCAGCTGACGTGCGCTGTCATTGGCCTCTTAGGCTGTGCTTTTTCATGAAATGATATAACATTGATCCTAGAGTAGTCTCTTTGACAATTGTAAAAATTGGGAGCTTCTTCCATGATAGAGGTTCCATAGATTTCATTGAAAACCACACCATCATTCTATCTTTCTAAATCCAGACGTAGAAGTTCAAGGTCATCTCTCCAACCAACCTGAATGTCATTTTCCAATACAAAGGAGGTTGCACATGGCCAAGTTGCCCTTTAGGCTGTCCAAAATATGTAACAAAATGCAGTCTTGGCAGAATCACGTGTACTTCTTGTGCAATTCAGACTGATGCCCTTGAGATCTAAGGAGTTCAGTGAGCTTTGCATTTCAATTCAAATAATCTTCCTGAGACTGAGTCTCTGGCAATTATTTCCTCTCTGGCAGAACAGCAACCAAATTTACCTTTCTGGTATGAGAGCAGATAGTACACAGAATGGGTCAGTTTTATTGTAGCTGGAACATAAATTTGACAGTACTGTTCCAGGCCATAGGGCTTTCACATACCTAAAGCTTAATTGATTGTGACCTTCACCAGTAGGGATAGCATATGTTCCATTGTTCCTTTTGTAAATTCTCTCTGAAGGAATCAGGTTTACTTGACTTACATTTTCAACCACATCAGAATGAAATTTTTTCTTTTACGAAAGGGCAGCTTGTATGGATCGTGTAATTATTAAGTTAATGGTGTTGTGTTAATATAATCAGCTGTTGTTTTACAGTAGGGCTTAATTGTTACCTGACAAAAAGTGAAAGAACAGGCTGAAGTCAAGGCTAGTTGAACAGAAATATGGCTGAGCAGAAAACAGTCGCCATGGGGAAACAATTGCTGTGGTTTTAGGCAGGGCCCACTAAATTAACATGTTGCCATTTTAAACTGTTCTGGCATAGAAAAAGCAAAGCTCATTTATTTTCTGACCTATTATCATTTTCCCTGTGTCAGAAAGAGAGACTTTTATGTTGTATTAATTTCTATTCTTCAACATTATGAAAAACTCCCAGAACAGAGAGGCATGTCCCAGTTGAGGAGCAAAAAAGCATTGTCAGGTAGTCTGCCATGAACATAAATTAAAGAAAAAACAAAACCAAGCCTAGCTGCTCAGTTTGTAAAACTATCTGGTTTGCTGTTACCAGGAAAAAAAATGTATGAAACACCTAAACAACAACAAGTTTCTTTGGACCAGTTGTAACTTAAAACCCTTATCTGCAGGACAGGTCTAAAATGTTAACTTCTCCTTTAGTTTCTAGCACTTACCTTGCCTTTTACCTCTTTTAAAGGTAATGAACTAATACAAATGAAGGAAAAAATATTCACAATAATGCCTGTTAAGTGGGTAACACCGTTTAAGAGCCCTGCAGACTAAAAGGCTCTGGTAGCTTTATTGATACATCCAAACAGCTGATAACCATATTTATCAGAAGTAACAACTATCTAGCCATCAGGTATTTAAATGTCTGTCAGAATGGCTGCTACTAGGCTTATCTCTTCCAATGTATCTTTTGGTGTCTTTTGAACAAACCTCTGGCTTCAGGATTTCATCAGATTTTATACAGTGGCCCTAGCACAGGTTCAGATAGCCATCACCTATATTTTGTTCCAGTGTGAGCTACTGTTTTTATTGGCATGCTGCAATAGAGAGATCAAAAAGCCCATTTCTAGCAGCAGTCCCAAACTTGTAAAGATTTGGGGTGGTGCAGTGAGTAGCCTGGTCGTCATGGAATAAAACATTCATTGTAGCTCATAATATGATCTCATAGGCCTTTAACTAGTTTTCTTGCAGTGATCCTTGTCAGTGGAAGGGGGGGAAAGTGCCATTTTCTACTGGTGCATCTGAAGTAAAAACCACAGTATGGTTCATTGAATGTTCTAATACAGGTTGATATAATTTAATTAACATTTGTAGCTTAGTGACAATTCATATTATATTGATCTGGGGAAAAGGCTGCCTGCATTAGATAAGAAAAACCAAAATTGTGCCTTCAGTTTGCATAAGCTGCTCCAAGTAACAAATGCATTAATTCCATGACTACTGTGCCGCATTCAGTAACCTATACACAAAAATTATCTGCATTACTTGAAGGGCTTGCTCTGTTCTTCATTTGTTTCAATATTTACGCTTGCATGGAACACACATTTGGCTTGCACTAGACAGATGGCTCATGGAGTCAGGGCTACAGTTGCATCAGGGATACTCTCACAACAGTGCATTCATCCTATATTTTTTCAGCTAAATTTACTTCTGCCTTCTATTTCTTTCTTTTTCCCAGCCCTATGCCAAACAGTGTATGGTTGCTTTGGAGTTTTGATTTTATTTCTTAGCATTTCATCCATAATTCTCTCCTGTTATCACAGTCGTAACATATCTGTTTATTAAAAGAAAAATTCAGAATCATGTTCATGCTACATGGTTGAAGCGGAGCTCACATAGCACACCCCATTCATTTCACAAAATAACAGCTCCACAGGTACTGCCCTTTGCGCTTAAAGAACTTGTGCACAGAAAAATTCCATATATACACAGCAACACTGGATCATATAGTAGACTATGACCACAGTGAGACAAACTGAGTGCTCTTAGACTTCTCTTTGGCATTTTACAGCGGCTCCCATGCCAGAAAAAGCAAGCTACTCTTTGTCTAAAGAGGTTCCCCACCTCTTCAGAGGTGAGAGCTGCTTTGGATTTTTTTTAAAAAAGCTGTATCTGTGCACACAGGCTTTAATTTGCATGCGTGTGACTCTTAATTTGCATCCCAGAACTGCAAATAGACTTTTTCATAAGCTGTGCTCTAACTGCAAGCTGCTGCTGCTGCTGCTGATGATGATGGAAGTTGAAAGCTAACTGAAAAAAGCAGCCATTCAGACCAGTAGTAAATGCAGTTTTTTATGCATTTAGATAGCAATATTTATATACATGCTTAATGGACAAGAAACCTGGTCAACAGCTAAATTATTTTACCCTTTTGCAATTTTGCCACATCTGTGTTTGATTCTCAAATGCTTTAAATGTCCTACTGAAGTTGCCTTACTTGATCAAACTTGTTTATGTAATGTATTTGTCTGAAGACTCCTAATGCTCCACTATGAATTTTTTCCTTCAGTAGTTGAATATAGTTTATTTATTTTCATCTCCCAAAGCTCTGAAACAGCTACCATAAATATACTAGTATTTATTCTTGTTGCTGAAAGCGAATTCGCTTTGTAGTGTTTTGTATGTATGTATGTTTTGTAAATCTAGCAGTATTTTTCTTTTGTGTGCAAAATAAAGCTGAAAGCCACACGATCACATCTGTGACCTTGAAAATTACTATAACTTGGATTAATAGCATCACTCAAATATGCACTGAAGAAGCTTGAGAAGACTGTATTTCCTGTTATTTAATAGTGGGGCTGCATTATGTAAATTACTGTGCTAGCACATGTAGGCGAGATAGTGTTTTGCAGACTGGTTCATAAAAACGTTTTCAGATTAAACTTCAATTTTAAGTTTATAGAAAGGCAATACGTGACTATTTCAAAGTAATCACTTCTTTATTTGCTTCAGCAGTATTTGGAAAAGATTATAGTCCCCTCCTTTTAAATTGTTTGTATGCATAAAATGAAGGGTAAATAACTGCAAACAAGATTGTAACTTACCTCTTTGTGTTACAAAAGTTTATTTTACACTGTATGTGCTGCTTATTTCATGAATAACATTTGCTCTTCAACAAAAATAAATCTTATAACATTTCAGACTAAGGCTACTACTGTGAACTTACATTTTATACAATTTCAGACATACACACAGAAACATGGATTCAGGTTTCAGGGGTATGGACGCAGTTTTGCAAACTGTCAGGCAGTGCTGAAAGATGAAGTTAAGAGTTTACAGAGAATTGACTTCAGGTGGCAAGTACATGGTGGCACCTTTCGTCAGCAATAACCCTACAATACCCAATCCAAATTGCACACATTCCATGAGTTGAAAGGCAGGACAAGGCAACAGATTTCATTCATTACTACAAAATTGTGACTCTTTCATAACAGGCCCTCTTTAAAAACACTCACAGAATCACAGAGTTGGAAGGGGCCATACAGACCTTCTAGTCCAACCCCCTGCCCAAAGCAGGATGAGCCTAAAGCATCTCTGACAAATATTTATCCAGCCTCTTCTTGAAAATTGCCAGTGAAGGGGAGCTCACCACCTCCCCAGGCAGCTGATTCCACCTTTGAACTACTCTGACGTGAAAAAGTTTTTCCTAATATCCAGCCGGTACCTTTCTGCATGTAATTTAAGCCCATTGCTTTGGGTCCTGTTCTCTGCTGCCAACTGGAACAGCTCCTTGCCCTCCTCCAAATGACAGCCTTTCAAATATTTAAAGAGAGCAATCGTCCCCCCTCAATCTCCTCTTCTCCAAACTAAACATTACCAAGGCCCCCAGTCTTTCCTCGTAGGGCTCAGTCTCCAGATCCCTGATCATCGTCATTGCTCTCTTCTGCACTTACTTGATTTTGTCCACATCCTTGTTGAAGTGAGGCCTCCAGAACTGCACACAGTACTCCAGGTGCGGCCTGACCAAGGCAGTATAGAGAGGGACTATGACCTGCGATTTCAATGCAATGGCCCTTTTGATACAACCCAAGACTGAGTTTGCCTTTTTTGCCACTGCATCACACTGACGGCTCATATTTAGTTTACAGTCCACTCTTACCCCAAGATCTCTTTCACATACACTACTGCCCAGAATTGTATCCCCCATCCAGTATTTTTGCTTCACACACCTGTACTGGTGTCTTTGTAATTTAAAAAAAGTCAGCGGTAGTGCAAATGCCAGTTTGACATGACTTTCAAGGAAATAGTTTGAATTATTCACCATCTATATTAAAGATATTTCATTAAAACAATAAAGGAAGTAGGAGCATCTATTCAAAGCAATTACTAGATGATTGTATATAAATTTACATTTCTTCTCATAGATTATTAGTAGGTGAAAATCGGTGGAAGGAACATTAACAATTTGAGATATGCAAATAACACCACGTTTCTGGTAGAAAATAATGAAGACTTGAAACGACTACTGATGAAGGTTAAAAGAAAAAAATGCCAAAGCAAGATTACAGCTGAACATTAAGAAGACAAAAGTAATTACTACTGAGGAATTACACAGTTTTAAAATTGACAGTGAGGCAAGATTTTCTATTCCTTGGCTTAATCATCAACAAAAAGGGAGACTGCAACATCATGAGAAGACAAGACTCTCTGGAAAAGTCAGTGCTGGGAAAAGTGGCAGTAGGAAAAGAGGAAGACCTTAAATGAGATGGCTTGACTCAGTAAAGGAAGCCACATCCTCCAGATCTGAGTAAGCCTGTTAATGATAGGACATTTTGGAGGTCTTTCATTCATAGAGTTGCCACAGGGCAGAGGCAACTTAAGGGCACATAACACACACAAATTTTACTAGCAGCCTCACAAAGCTTTCACATGATTAAATGCCTTTGAAAGTAAGCATGTAAATCAACACACATATTAGAATAGTAACAGAAATATATGCGTTGAATATAAGGTATGTCAGATATTTGCTTAGGGTTCTGGATTTTTTTATTGAAAGTTTTTCCAATGTATTTGGTAAGTGTCATTTCTCAGACAAAATCTTAAGAAATAATATTTTCAAACGATTGACTAGCTTTAGTATATGCTGACTTCCTTTCTTGAATGCATTGCCTTTACTGCATTTTTTCCATTGATAAAGAGATCACATGAGACTTCCACAACTGGCTCGGATCAACATTGTGAGTGTGGTCACTGGAAGATTTATAATGTGTGTCCCAAAATTAAGGTGCAAATCTAAAAGTCTGCCAAAAAAAGTTCCCTCACTTGCTGTCTCGATCCCATTCTTTACCATGATCCTCCTTTGAAATTGATCAGAACTACATTCAAAATCCTTCATTTTTTAAAAACTAATTACATAAGACAAATAAAACAGCCAGCCAGATGTGCTTTGAATAGTGCTGATCTACTGATTTGTATTCAGAATGTACATTTAGCTTTCACACCTTCAAAAATGACTTAATATACATTAGCATATAAATGTCCAGTTTTACATCAGCAAGAAAGTTCTTGTACACAGAGACTGCGTTCCAGAGAAGTACAAGATGGTTTCCACGAAATCATGGGCATTTTTCTGTTTTCCCCTCATGATAATAGCCACCCAAACTCAGAAAGGTTCAGGGGATCATCCAGTACAGTATGACATACACGAAGAGCCAAAGTTGACATAGCTGATTTGAGTCCTTTATGCATTCAAAGTTACTTTAGACATGTACATGGGGAGCTAGATCCTAGCCCTTATCTACAAATTAGCAAGCTGCATATAAGGCAGTACAAATCTGAAGAATGGTAACAAACTAATTAGAACTGGTAATATTGAAAAGCTCTGGAGCAGTCACGTGACAGTCAGTCAGTCAAGCAAGAAACACTTGAGCTACTGAAGAATTCCAATTTAGTATTGACCTAAATGACACCACTCAGTCCTATTGCACACCAAGCAAAGAAGCTTCTTACCATTGCTTATATTCAGTGTTTGTTTCCTATGAAGTCATGCGTAGACACAGGAGATGGGCTTCAGTCCTACTACATTAATGACTGTTTCAGGAGAGAACACACAAAACATATTTGTTCATGGATATGTAGAGTCACAAAGGTCTGATTTTATACTACATCAGGTTCAGACTAACTGAATGACATCTGCAAAGGATACACTGACACAACCATGAACCTACGCCAATGGCACAGCAGCTGAAGCATCTCCTGGTTGCAAACATTGCATGCATGTAGCCCAGGGTACCAACAAAGTTAACTTGTAGCTTCCACTACTCCTGAATTGTGCCTATCTTCCTCTGTCTTTTCATGCAACAGACCCTGTCATGAAGCAGTAGGGCAGGAGATCATGTCAGGGAAGAAAGATAGGATTACAGTTCCATATTGGGTTGGCCTCATCATTCCTAAAATTATAGATCTCATCAGACTCAAACACGCACACAGAGAGAGAGAGACACTACCATCCTCCAGATCAATAGAGTGATATTTTTTATTTAGCAAAGTGTTCATGCATAAATATTAATTTCTGATCATAAGCACTTTCAGCACAATTTACCTGAAATTCAAGTGTTCTAATAGCACATACCCATCTAGAAAGAAGAAATAATTAGTTGTAGACATGAATTTTATAGAAACTTTCTAACTATATGTATCTTAAAACTAGCATTCAAATAAGAATTTGTAAAAAAAATTGAAGATTCACACAAATGACAGTGAATGATAGAGATTTGCGGGTGGCAGAATTCAAGTTTCGGGAAGTAATGCAGCAGCAATATTACAGTTTCTTAGCTTTAGAAGTGGGTGAGGGGCCCAAAATTCAAGGTAAATTCAACCCAATTTTCTTTAGGGTCTGGATTTATTTATTGAAGGGGCTTAGCTTTTCCTTTCCAGTAGTTATTCACTTTACACACTGCTTCCCAAGCAATGCCTTCAAAGGGGCCAGTTGGTCATTTCCCTCTCCACAATTTGCTTCTGCTCTGCTTTACCCATGGATACTTACATGTGCCTTCAGAATTTCGACAAATTAATTGGTTTCCTTCAGCAATATCAATGACTTCAAGTTGTTCTCCAGCTGTGATCCGTAAGTCAAGTTTTCTTTTGGTCAAAGTATTTGAACAGTGTGCAACTGCTGTATTTATTACTGTGATTTCCTTAGTATACTGAGAGAGAGAGAGAGAGAGAGAGCGTGCAACAATAAAGCAAACAGACTAGTATACAGAAAGCTAATTTAGGGCTTTACGTTAGGCATGCTCAGCAGTGATTTTTATTACTGGATCCCATGCCATATTACATTGGGGTTCAGAAAGGTTCTTCTGGAAGTAGGTTTCCATACTTTTAAGGATGGACATGCTACTTTTTGATAAAGCCTATTTAGGCATACAGAAGTAGTTGTGCAGTTTTTTGAATCCCAGGTTACATTTTGACCGTGAACTACTTAGTTGCTATTATGGTAAACAAGCATATAATAGATCAACCATGTTATCTACAAGGTATTTTAAAATACAATAGCACATGCAATAAAATATAAATTTTGAACCAATTTTAAAATAGCTTGAAGAAGAAAGTGGTTATGATCTTTAACATGCAGCAAGGCCAGAGTTTATTTTAATCTTTCCCAAAGGTTTAAAGAAAGCTAATACTAGATTAAAAAGTAAATGATTCATTTCAAAAGTACATTAATTTTTTAAAAGGAACACTGCTACGATCTCTAGATCTTTAAACTAGGAGTCTCCAACAAGTAGCTCATAAAATATTTCATGTATCTCCTAGAAGACACAGGAAAGGATAGCAAAAAGATAGTTTGGGATAAATTTCATTACTTCACACTGTTTCTTACTAAAGAAAAGGTGAAACCTTTAAATTCTGATCCCTAATTATAACAGTCATATGAACACTTCCAGAGAATGTCCAGGTGCTTTTAGGATAACCACTGAAAATGTGTCTTTATAGGCTGTAGTTAACCATAGATGTCACTTAAATAGCAAAGGGGGATTACTCCTTATGGTTGCAGGGCACCCGATCTGGTGGAAGACCAATGTTCAAAATCATCACTAGAGTCTTACACAGGAGTCTTTCACAGGAAACATGAACTGAGGGCTGGGTATTAATAAGGCTCAGATCAGTTTAACAAATAAATCTCAGCTGAATCCATTTATTGTATGTACGGTGTCTTTAGGGGGGGCAACTACTGCATCCAGCCAACAAGAAGATAACATTTCCAATCTATTCACAGTTCTATGGCAGCAGTAGACAGACTAATTTTCATATACTGCAACCACACACCACTTTACAAGCAACCAAACACTGGCCCAAAGGATGTTACATACCATAAATCTCTCTCTAAACAGCTGCTCTTCTTTCAACATCTTGCTATGCTTTCCAACATTATATTTCTTGACTTTGAATAAGTTTCTGGAAGACAGGCTATTAACAAAAATTATACGCATAATAATCTCCAGCAAATAAACATAAGAATTTTAGTACAAAAAGCTGCTAGTTCCCCTTATTATTAAAGCTTTTTTTCTATGTGACCTAAAGATTCCAACCCTGCAATAGGACTTTCCTGTTCCTCCCCCCACTGCAGCCCCTTGTTGAAAATTTGTTCCTTAGGTCAGTGGACCCACTGGGGTAGCTTGCAATTCAGCACTGACGAATGTGTGTGTGTTTGGTGGGGAGGGGAGGGGCGAGGCATCAACCATCCTTTGCACAAGCTTTTTACTCATGCTAAGAGTTGTTCGAATCTAATTACAGAGAGGTACCCATGTTAGCCTGTCATAGCAAAATAAAACAAAAATCCAGTTTTCTTTGAATTTTAGCCTAGAATTGACATTTTCGCCCTTATGGCAAAATCAATTATGAATGTTATTAATGCTAGAGAGGGGGAAAAAAGGTATCATTTTTAAGTCAGACATATATTAAATGCAGCCTTACAGCTATATGTAAATTTACAAATGCAGAAATGTGCCTCTGCATGCAGTGTGAGCACGAAGAACATTTATCAGTCTGAGATTCTTGCTGGTGACCTTTGCTATTTAAAAAAGATGTAATGCTATGTGCCAGGAGATCCAAAAAGCCACTTCAAGTACACCCATCATCAAGCTGCTTTTTACAGTCCTTCCATTTCAAAAGTGATTTACTAAGCAACATGGAGGGCTTTTCCCTGAAAAGCTCGGCACCAAAGCTCTCTTGGTTACCTGGGGCTGGATCTAGATTTATGGGAGCAGAAGGAATGAGCAAATCTTCCTTTCCCATAGGCAACTTCCAGGGGACCCTCCTCGATGCATCCCCTGGTGCTATAGTACATTTTGGCTGCCATCCAAAGGACACTTTCCTGGAATTAACCCCCTCCCCCTCCGAATAACATGGGACTTATTTCTGAACAGACCTCCTTTAGAATTCTTTGGTGCTTATCAGCAGCACAAGAGTTTGCAGGTACGGTGCTACTGTGGAATGGAAAACAACTACTTGGAGTAGGAGAAAATGGTCTCTGGCTTTGGCTTGCTACTCTAGATATTATCCATACATGGACTGGTTTGGAGCACAGTAATGATCGTGAGTTGCAATTTAGGGCCTTGGGGGAGCTTGTTCATTCATCACTAGGGTTGGATCTAGATTAAGTTAGCATTTTCCATTTATTCCCTCCTGCCACTGCAGTCTGTTTCCCTCCACATACACACACCGCCTGCTCCCCTAACCAGCAGGAGCAACATTTTATGGGAATCAGTGGGCTGCAATGGGTGAGGGAAGAGACAGGAAAATTCAGTTCTGCCATTGGCAGATCCCAGTAGGAACATCTGTGGAGCTTTTGTACAAGTATAAGCTCTCATGTATTACTATATTTTGAAATAGTGTTTTCAAATGATGGCAGATTCTTACAAACAGCCTAAAGGGGTAGATTCCACCAGCTTTTTCACTTAGGGATGAATGAGACATGATGGTGTTCTTGTGGCAGCCATGAGAACTCCACTGCCATTTTGAAGTCATTTAAAATACCATGAACAGCTCTCCCCCCCCCTGCACTTTTCCAAGTGCTGAAACAGCCTCAGGGGGTGGGGATGAGAACACATCAGCCCATTGCACTTCGGGCCTGACCAGGGCCCTTTTCACACTGCTTACCTGCTGCTGCAATGATGCGAAATATCGTGCAAAAAATGCGAACATCGCGCGAGAAAACACGATGTTTCGCGGGTTTTGTGTGATATTTCGCATCATTGCGGCAGCAGGTAAGCAGTGTGAAAAGGGCCCAGGATTGGGCCCTCGCAGCATTTTAAATGACTGTAAATTGGGAGCAACATCTTTGTTGTCATGAAAACATCCCATCTAGACTGGGTAAGGTTAAGGGCCAATTTTCCTTACTAAAGCCCTCATTCCATATGGCTGATCCCCAGATGTGATGTAACAGAGCCCTGGTACATCATGGGTTAATAGAACAATTAAGAACTCAGTTCTGTTAGCTCAATGCACCTGGAGAGAAATGTTCTTTTCAATTAGCAACTCAAGGCCACAATACAAATTGATTTCAGTGCTGGGATGGGGGACTGATAAGCACTCAGTTCTGGAAAGTTATCAGAAACTGGCCTTCTAATTGATCAGTGTTGGTCAGAAGCCTATAACTGACCTAGGGCCTCAGCTTCTAAGAATCTGGTGGCAAGATAGTAAGGCAGAATCTTCAGACCCTACGCTATGTTGCCTGATGTTTGTATCTTGCATGCTTCATTGCCCGGCTGTTATCCAAACCATCTGTACGTGGGAGCTAAAGTCCCAGCTCAACTCCAGGTAATTACTGTAACATCTACTTAAGATAGTATTATTATTTTGCAAGCTTCAGAACTGCTGAGACCTGTATTAGATTTATTTTAATTGGATTTTAAAATTGATTAATTAATACAATACTTATTTTTCTAATGAAGTTATTAGCTTGTGAATATCCCATCCATGGAACCCAGGAGAGGGTATCTAGCTGTTTTGCCAGGGTTTACCAAGAAATAAGGAGCTATTCTGGTTTCCAGGCATGGAAAGTCAGAAGGAGCGACAAAGAATGAGCTTCCCATCCTTTGCAGAGCTTAGGCCCTGTCAGGGGAGCAAGGGAATGTGGAGAGAGAGTCTGGCAAGGGGGGGGGGGGGATCATGCATTATACCAGTATAGCATTTTTTGGTGGTCAAAATGGCCCTT
This sequence comes from Eublepharis macularius, assembly GCF_028583425.1. NCBI lineage: Eukaryota > Metazoa > Chordata > Lepidosauria > Squamata > Eublepharidae > Eublepharis > Eublepharis macularius. Next base: position 82,456,853 of record NC_072794.1, on the reverse strand, counting down.
TCCTCCTTTTTCATCAGCAGAAAAGCTGGTTGAATCCAGTCCACTGTTATTTTAAACTTTAAATGTGTACACTGCTTTGATTGCAGCTTGCAACGAAGAAATGCAGCATAGAAATGCTCAAAATAAACAGAACAATTCCCCATCCCTTTGTTGATTAAGGACCTCGATATTGGCTTATTACATTTCAGCATCTTCACTGCTTCTCCTTCGATCCTTTTCTTTGGACACAAGGAATCTTGACTTCCAGTTTTTATGCATTTCATTCTTTTCTCTAGAGAGCAGAGAAGGGGAAAAAATAGGCTTCTGAATGTCATGGATGTGGCAAAATGCTGACGGTCCAAACAGACAATGGAGTATTGGTAAGATGAAACACGATACCACACAACAGACCTCATTTTATGCACCACTGAATCACAAAGACATTTTCAAATAGGAATCATGTAGTAACAGCAGTATACAGGCGTGTGGTTCAATAGGTTTCAAGCAAAGCGCTGAGCATTCTTTACCCAGTGTAAAGCTGCAAGGGACTTTTTTAAAAAAATGCACACACAAAGCAGATGATGTGCTCAAAGAAAATTTTAAAATAATTTTGAGGCCACAATTTTAAGCCATCTTATCTCACCAAAAGACATTTTCACTCCATTATTCCTACTCCTACTTTGTCACTTAAAGACCACCAGTTCCTGGAGTATTTGAGTTTTCAGCAGTCTTCAGTTTTTGGGTTTACCTTGTAAGCCACAACGAGTCCCCTGCTGGTAAACATCGTAGCAGCAACAACATAATTGTTTGCAGTTGTTCTCTGCCCATTTGTAGGCCTGCTCAGACCAGGCTCAAATTAAACCCTAAGATATCGATCCTTTTGTGTTACTGTATATACAGTACACAGTATACTTTAAGGACAGCATTGTAGTTTACAGATCCAAAGAAAGTTATGAGATACTGTAATGACAGATGCTGGAAATCTTGCTACATGAGAGGTGTATATGTGAGGCCAGAACTGTATCCAAAAAGTGAAACGCTGACCATGAGTGAGTGCAGGCTGAATGAAGTGTTGCAGTCCTTAGCCCTAACTATCACCATAGGTAAAACTAGGTAAAAATGGAAGGAAAAGTCAAGCCATGGAAGCAAGAAGTAGCACCAATGAGATAACAGATTTTCAGCACTGGGGTTCTGAGGAAATTTACACAAAACCTTTACAGATAGAAAAGGAAAGACTGTTTGGCTCCCCTTTTTCTTGGGAACACTGTAATTGAGCTACTCTTTACTGATGTGGCACCACCACTGATAATTTTGCTTTGTTTTTTCTTGAACTTTAGTCTGAACTCTCAATCATATTCTTGGCCTCTCTTGCTTTTAGTTTCCTTCCAGCATCTTTTGATATCCAAGTTCTATTTTTAGTGGATTGATTGGATGACCTCCTGCCACAGAGTAAGAAAACTGTTCCCACATATAGTGAAGATCATTCTGGAATAGATCTAACTCAGAGGGAAATGCTTGATACGTGCGGGTGCATATCGGATCTTGCAAGGTTCCCTGGGAATTGTATTCTTACAAAGAACAGCTGCTCGATGAATTGCACCAAGGGGAAGTTCTCTTTCTATTCTTTTTGTAGAGAGCCTTGTGCAAATGAAATGGACCCACCTTCCTCAATTTCACCTCTTAGCTAGCAGTGAAATTGACCAGCCTCCTCAAGCCAGGAGGTGAAATTGATGAAGGTTGGTCCGTTTCAGCTGCACAGAGTCTCTGCCAAAAGAATAAAAAGGGAACTTCCTCTTGGTGCTTTCAAACCAGTGATTCATTGGTCCTGCAATGGCCTTAACATTTTTTTTAAAAAAGAGGAAAGGAGGGGAGGGGAAATGGAAAGGAGGAGAGAAGGAGCAGTTGGACAGACAATCACAATGAAATGAGAATCGCAATGGGAGAGATTTTCTCTCTCTCCCTTGCAAAAAGCCTTGGCTTTTTCCCTGCCTCCTGTTACATCTCGCCCCACCCCACCCCCCAGCTCTCAGAGGAAAACCCAAGCTGAGTGACTTTTTGAAAGAGAGAGATTCCCCAGTGGAGAGTCTCATTGAGCGGCAGTTCTTCGTAAGACTACCCTCCTAGAGAATCTTGCAGGATCCGACACGTAAAGAACACGTGTCTGGCATCCCATGTAATTTGGCTCTCAGATAGCAATGGATATTGTTTTGTTTTTCAAAAATGGAAAATATTAATGTATGGTGTCTGCCCATGATAACCCAACACTTAATTTCCTTTTCTGTATATTATAAATCATTCATCTATAGAATAATCCAATTCATTATTAATAATAAAGATTACTGGAGTGAGAGGGAGCTTGGAATTGCTAGATCTAATTTTTTCATTACTTTAGTCACATTCACCACTAGTTGAACCAGAAACCAGCAGCAGAGCCAAATGCAGTGATTTTTGTTAGGAATCTTTTAATGTAGTTTTATGACAAATACGCTATGTAACTGCTTAACTGCGCGGTACACAAAATCAACTTATTTGTTTTTTAAAATTGACAATGGCTATTACAAGACTTTACAAATTAGAGGTCTGGTGTAGTAACATTATTAACAGGGTTTTTTTGCGGTTTGAGACAAAAACATTACCTACTTTATATCATTATCTTCCATGTTGACATCATCATAGACCATGTTTTCTTGGGTCATAACATCTACCATCAAAACCAATCAACAGTTAAACACAACAACATAAGACCTTTATTTGATAAATATGGAAATTAAGTCTATATACATTCTAAATTAATCTAGACTCACTAAGACATCAGAAGTCTTTTTTAAAAGCTAAGAATTGTCTCGAGGGACAAAAGTAATAACTGTGGGAAAGTTAACTGTTTCCTACCTCAAGATCTTACTACCTCAAGATCTAGAATATTGATACGATATCAGAAACCCAAAACGACTTGACTGAAGAGCCAGTATAATGCTATATAATACTATATAAGGAAGTGAATTTGTAATCCTCTTTACTTAGGTATAATACCTGTGAAATAAGTCTTCAAAGTACTTTTTGAAAATTATACGCTATTATCAAGTGGGCATTAGGCAGCTCGAATATGTTTTTGCACATACTGAACATTAGTCCTAGAGGGCAGATAACAGGTTCACCAAATATGTATAGTCTCCTATAAAACTGATGATGAAAGTCAGTCAATATTTTTGAGAAATTAAAAATTGCAGTTTGACAAATTACAGGGATAATTCAGCCCAAAGCTCCAGTATTGTACAATCTTTTAAGTGAAGAGATTTTTTTTTATTGTTGAACAAATGTCCTTACCTAGATTTGGCACAGAACTGGAGAGGTTGCTGGAGGAGGGAAAAAAACAAAATTACATGCATTTCAATATTATTTATAAATAGCTATATTGGTTGCATAGCAACTGCAATCAAGGCTTCAAGATGGGATTTCTCTCTCGTCCCTCCCTCCTTCTCAATTTTGGAACTTAAGAGTTTTAGAGGGAAAAAAAGTAAAAAGAGCAGATTAGAGCAACTACCCATTATTATTTACGTGGATAATAAACCCCTAGTATAAATCATTGTAGTCTATGGCTTATAGATCTTCTGCCCAATAGTTCTTATATATGTTTATGCATACTAGGTATAGCTACATTAAATGGTTCATGCTACTTTTTTTGGCATTGTTTTATTAGTTACTTTTTGTTATGAGTTAAGAAAAAGAAGAGTCAGCATTGTGTAAAACGGTGATGCTTCCCCAGTGGCCAAGAGGACTTTGATTTTGGAGTTGGTTTTTATTCAGGGTATCACCATCATTAACATTTTGACTGTTCAGCTTGGATCCTGAGATGCCTTTTCATTAATGTGACAGTAATTAATCCAATGGTTCCATTTGCCAAGGACAAATTTCACCAATTTTATCCTCCTGCCAAAAACTCCAACTTTGCCCCTCATACCCCTGCTGTGTTTCCACTGACCTACAGGATCCAAATTTCAGGGGGCACAGAAGGCTGTTGTAGGAGGGGGGAGGCAGAGAAGTTTCCTTCCTTAAGTGCTATTTTGCTTGGGATCCCAGACTTGGTTTGAGCTTTGTCTACTGACCAGAGTGAGAGTTAATACACATAAATAAAAATAATCAGTATGAAGAGGAAGGTTAAGGTTAATAGTAGGATAGGGTTGAGGAAGCATGCAAAGGAAAGAGTTCTGCTCAGTCATCATTCAAGTACTGCTGTGAATTGTGATGTAAAGCATTGATCTTAAAAATTATCTCCATCACACATGCCACCATTTTGCATTCCACAGAAACTATAGTCTCTCCGATAAAAATATTAGAAATATGCAAAGCAAACTGCCAAAGACCATTTTTATTTGATGGATAATTTGGGTCTAGTAGATATTTGGAGACTGAAAAATGGCAACTCTAAACAGTATACCTATTTCTCAGAGACTCACAGATCATTTTCAAGAACAGATATGATTATAACTTGTAATGACTTAATTACAAAGATTTCCAAAATAGAAATTTTACCAAGGACTTTCTCATATCTTAACACAGTAAACATAGTTGTAAAAGAAGATTTAATACATTCAGATGGAGATTAAATGAAACATTGTTACAGAAAGAGATAATTGTAAAGGATTGTAAGGAAATTAAAAGAATTCTTTGAACTTAATTCAAATAAAGATACTGATATGACAATTGTCTGGGACACAAGTAAAGCTTTTATGATACTGTATAGTGCTAAGCTGAATAAGAAGAGGCAAGAGAAAATACAAAATATCATGGATGAGATTAGAAGAAAGGAGGAGGATTTAAAAATGTCTATTTGCCGATTCTTCTCCATATGTTTGCTTGAAGCACTCAGATACCCAGCTGCCTAGAGTCACTGGGGAAGGTCATGTGGGTGGTACATGGTGGTGGCACTCCTGGTGACCATGGTAGTAGCACTGCCAGTTGTATGCACTGGCTAGTGCTGCTGTGGAAAGGTTGTGTATGTGCTACAGGCAATTGGGCATGGGAGGTGGGAAGGCTTGTGTGCAGGAGAAGGATGTGCAAGCAGGTAGGGGCACACAAGTGGGGGTGGAAAGTGAGGCATGACGGGTGCCTGATGGTGGACCCAGCCCCCCTCCCCCCAAAACCTAGAATTGGCCTTGGACTTGAGCAGTATGGTCACTCAGCCTCCCTATGTTCCTGCATGTGGGTATAGAGAAAGTGGCGCACTCTTCCCCAGTCACCTGGGATAGGTTTCTGCTTTATGACCTTCTGCAAGTTCTTCAGCTCCATGCCACAAACCAACCACTGCCAACAAGTGCAGAGCTGAGATACAGCAACAGCAAGACAAACTAGTGTCTATGTTCAGTTCCTTTGCCTCAAATATTCTGCACTACTAATTTACTAGGCTTCTTATCCCACACTTGCTTTCCATGTGCTTAAGGGAGATAGAATGGATGTTAACTCCCATTTTACCTCCCTAATGTTTTACCTACCCCTTTGGTAGGTATCCCACTTACATATCTTGGTGTAGTGCATGCCATTCTGGTACTAATATTCTACAGAGATGGGATATATGTTTCTAGAGTATTGTGATCTACCATCAAAATTTCACCACTGATCCAAGGAGTGGGCAACCCACAACCAAAGGAGAAGGGTACCACAGTCCCCAGTAAGAAACGAAAAGGATAATTCAAATATGAATTTATATGTTCTAACTTCAAAGTGCCTATGTGCTTATATACTCATAAATAATCTACAAATTCATACAAAATTCAATCAATGTTCCAAAATGTACAATCTATGACAATCAATAATACACACACGATCAGTTCATAAGCAATGTCACAGAAAGGTCAGCCGTACAAAAATGGTAATGACCTATCGAATACAAAAACTTAAAGATAAAAAAAGATCTTTTCTTCTCATTTAGATGTGCTGAAGGAAATTCATCCATGATCAAGGTAAGTCGCTGATGAAAACTGTGTTGCAGTCTTAGCGTGCAGAGACTTACCTTGATCATGGATGATTTTCCTTCAGTGCACCTAAAAGAGAAGAAAAGATCTTGTTATCTTTAAGTTTTTGTATTCAATAGATCATTACCATTTTTGTACAGCTGACCTTCCTGTGATATTGCTTATGAACTGAATGTGTGTGTATTATTGATTGTCATAGATTGTACATTTTGGACTGTTTATTGAATTTTGTATGAATTTGTAGATTTATGACGCCTATGGATGGCATCAAAAATTGCATGAGGAAGCCGGCAGCCTTCTGTGAGTATCATGCTATTTTAAAGATATGTGAAAACGGCCCTGGTAAGCTTCAAATAGATTTCCTTTTACTTCCCTAGTGAATAAACTAGTAAAGACTGGACAAAGTAATTTAATTTGATGGCTGCCCCATGCCAGTAATTACATACCAGATATTCTCTTTCAGCTGAGAGTTTTTCATTTTAAACTTTTCTTTCTTGAAAAATTTTCCAATTTTCTTCAATTTTTCTACTTTGTCATTGCTAGATAAAAAGAAAATGTAAGACATCAAATTAAAGAGTGTAAGTGATGTATAGTAGATTTTTTATCAAATATTCATCAAAGGATTTGTAGGAGATTTATGACTGTCCAAAGGAAAAATTCCTTCACATCACATTCACTTCCCAAGATATAAAAACAGCCATTAGTTTATCATGCTTAAATGAAATTAGACAAATTGCTGAAGTAGAAGTATAAATAGAATGTTTAAATGTTCAGAGGCAGTATGCTTCCAAGTGCCAGATGTAGGAACAGGGAATAGCTCTGCCCATATGTAATATTTCACGTCAATTTGCTTATGTATTGTTTCAGCATTGTTTTCAGCTCTGAATTGGATTTCTGCTTGTTTTCAAACGTCTGCAGTCCTACCCCTATAATATTACATACTGAACGTTCCCAATTATTGATTGTATTGACCTACACTGTTTAATCCGCCTTCAGCCTCAACAAAAAAAACAGACTATAAATAAATAAATGGTGGTGGAGAGGGTCATCAAGTCATAACTGACTTAAGGCGACCCCTGCTTGGATTTTCAAGGCAAGAGACTCACAGAGGTGGTTTGCCATTGCCTGCCTCTGCATCCTCTGTATTCCTTGGAGGTCTCCCATCCAATTAGTAACCAAGGCTAACCCTGGTCAGCTTTTGAGATCTGATGAAATCAAAGTTGCCTAAGCTATCCAAGTCAGGATGGATGGATAAATAAATAAATAAATAGAAACTTTCCAAGGCATTTGCCTGGCCATTGATGCATGAAAATAATCCTTAAATCAACTCTCATCTAGAAAGACAGTTCTTATACATCATCCGACAATAATTAAACAATCATCTTCAAAATGAAGCAGGTGTACAGGAGTGTTATGAAAACAGTCACTGATTTATCTGTTATTCAAAACAATTTTGAAGGAGAGAATTACAGTATCTATACATCAAGAGGCTGATTGCAACTGGGAGTAATTAGTCTTGGAAAAAATAATATGGTCATAATTAAAAGAGGATGTGCTTTAAGCCAATGTTTCTCAGACTTTTAAAAATGTACCTACCATCTAAACTTATTCCACTACCACCATCCTGTTCTAGCCTGGCACAAATCAGATGCATGTGTCCTTGCAGGCCATTGTATGCATTCATGCTAGTGATTCCGCATTACCATCAGAAGAGAATGCACAGGATTTCTCCAAAACCCTCCTAAATCTAACTAGAGGGAGTTGGACAACAAAGCAGCAGCTTTTTTTCTGAACTTCCTTCTTGGCGAATGAAGAAGGTGCAGTGGGAAGTGGAACACAACACGAATCCAATGATTATATACATTTCTGGAGGTATCCAGTTTATCCAAAGCATGGCTGTAGATGAGGAAGAATTTTTCTCTCTCAGGATTTTATCCTTTCATGCAACTTTGTGGCCTGCGGATACCCTTTAACCATTTTAAAGTCTTGATTTAACAGAAAATGTTTCCATTGATATTTTAAAGATATCAGTAGGGGTGTGCAAAATGAAATTCCTGAGCCAAAGATGTAAATGGAAATTGTTGTTTTGAATCATTTTGTTAATTATTTGGAATGGTAACACAAATCAAAGATCCTTGAAGTAATGAAAGTGCCTCCCTGAAAAAAACATGGTTTCTTTCAAGTTCTGATGCTTACCAGCCATGCAGCATGAGCAGATGTTTTTCTTTTATTGTATTTCCTGGAACTGGCATCTCTCTTTTCCAATCATATCCTTGCAAGGGAGGAGCACACAGGACTCCCAGCCAATCCCAAGCTGCAGAGAGTTGCTATTCCCCACCCCCTTTTGTGAGTTGAAGAGAGAGTTTTATTTGCTTCTGACTGTAGAAAGCCTGGGCTTGTTCAGGGGCCTCTAGAATTCAAACCCTTTGTCCAATTTGCTTGAAACTTGAGGATTCTTTGAATGAATGACAGAATACATTCCACTGCAATTCTGGTGGCATTTGGTTGAAAAAAAATTTTCTCAGAAAAAGTCCCCCATAGGGAATAATAAGAAAACTGCAGATTTCATTCCTTACTTGGTTAAACAGACCACAAGAAGGAAGTGTGGCAAATTGATAGTTTTCATAAGAATGGTAAAAAGGGGGTGGGTGGGTTATTAGTCAGTAAGAGCAGGAAAATGAAATGACTGCAGATGAGGGGGTGATATGCCAATGCCTGGTCTGGAGCTCTCATACTAAGATGCCACCATTTTAGAAATCAGATCTTCCATGAATCTATCTAACCACCTTTTAAAGTTGTCTGTGCTTGTGGCTATCATTCACTACCTCCACTGGCAATGAATTCCACAGTTGTAGTATCATGGGAGAAGGAGAAAAAGCTCCCTCTAACCACTTTCTCCCTCATGCATGATCTTATAAACCTGTATATTGTATTTGTTTAACTGTCTTTTTTATAGACTGAAAAGTCCCAGACTCTTCAGTCTCTCTCATAGGAAAGGTGCTCCATACCCCTAATCATCTTGGTGTTCCTCCTTTGTGCTTTTTCTAGCTCAGCAATATCCTTTTTGAGGTAGTGTGGCTAGAACTGCACTCGGTATTCCAAATAAGGCTGCATGATAGCTTTATACAAAGGCATTACAATATTGGCCATTTTATTTTCAATCACTTCCCTAATAATATATAGCATGCTGTTTGCCTCTTTTACCACTGCTGCACACTGAGCATTCTACTACAATCCTAAAATCTTTCGGTCTCAGCCAGACCCCATCTGGCTGGACACTTACCCACATGGAACTTATTTACCATGATGTTCTTACTTATCCAATTTAGAGAGATTCTTCTGCAGCTCTTCACAGTCTTCCTTGGTTTTCACCATCCTAAATAATTTGGTATCATCTGCAAACTTGTCTACTATACTGCTCACTCCCAATGTCATATCATTTATGAACAAATGAAATAGCACCAGCCTCAATACCAATTCTTGTGGGATCCTACTGTCTTCTATCACACAATTCTTGGGTCCTCTGGTTTCCACAAATGAATGAGATTGCTCTCTGTGGTGTAGCAAAATACCTTTGCTTCCCACTTGCTCTGCAGCTCAAAATTCCCCCAGGAGCCCAGTTAGGACACCCCTCAGAAAAGCACAGGGGAGAGGGGAGGGTCAGAGGTTCGTGGTTGGAAGGCAGTCCCCCTCCCAGACTTTCACTGACAGAAATCTCATTGGATCCAAATCAATGGATTCATCTAAGACAACCATTTAGAAGCATGGCTTAGTTAAAGAGTTTTCTCCAGTCTATTCCTAGGGTAAGATTGCCAACCTCCAGATGGTGGCTGGAGTTATCACAGAATTACAACTGATCTCCAGGCTACAGAGTTCAGTTCCTCTGGAGAAAATGGCTACTTTGGAATGTGGACCCTATAGCATTATACCCTGCTGAGATCCCTCCAGGAATTTCAGAACCTGGAGCTGGCAACCCTATCCAAGGGTTACTCCACGCATTTCATGTTTAAACCTAAACCATATGGGAATGTAATACACACACACACACACACACACACTCATATGTATGTATATACAATATATGTATATATAATATATACACACACACACTATACATCAAGGATCCAGGATAGGCCACAGTTCCCTATGGAGTGTGGACTCAATTGAAACCCTAGTGCCGATTCATGCAGTTTGCAGGGGAAAATGTACTGCATGAAAACAAGGTACCTAATCAATGAACAGAAGAAGTGCTCAAGAAAAGTACTTTATAAAGACATGACACTCACTCTGATTTTGTTGATTTATAATCTCCACTTTGAACATCCTCATATGTTTCTTCATAGATACTGTCTGGAACTTGATACACAAAAATAGTGATCTTCAGACAAGAATGTGGAATTCCATTAAAGAGGAAGAGTTAATTATCCAGAAGATCAGTTTAAACAGTAAAAAATGTTAACATTTACAAGTTATTTAATTAAGCAGAACAGATTTTAACAAGATTTTTTAGAGCAGAAATATCAAAGTGGGTTTTAAAGTTTTAGAGTGGACAATAAACTAGACATCTAAATGCCCAGACTCTAAAATGTGGAGCACTAACCTCCAAAGAGTAGAATGTTTTGTATGACACAAAGGGTTGGCTCGCATCTGACACTTCCATGCACAGATGGATAACTTCTCCAGCTCCCCATTCCCAGAGCAGCCTGAAATCCCCCCCTCCTCAATGCTGCTCCTCGGAGACAGGGCAGCATGAGAGGAGGCTGCTATTGAGGGGGGGTGGGATTGGCAAAAAATTGCTGCCCTTGCACACATGGATTTTTGTAGAGATCTAACCCAAAATGTTTTCTGTGCAACAATGTATCACCAGAACGAATGCATTAAATTCTTTAATTATCTTTGCAGATTCTTGGACCTTGCATATGGGAACAGCAAGATTCTTAAAAGGTTGTGTGACAGAAAAGGAAAAGAAGGGTAGTTTTGAAACCAAGAGCTTCTGCAAGGAAAAATAACCACAAGATTATTACAAATAAAAGCAAAAGGTCAATGATTCAGTTAGTCATACCTACAAACCATTTCATGAAGACATGTCCTTTGAACAGGTTTCTTTAAAAAAATACCAAATTATTTTAACAAGCTTTACTAATGTATTGTCGAAGGCTTTCACGGCCGGAGAACGATGGTGGTTGTGGGTTTTCCGGGCTGTATTGCCGTGGTCTTGGCATTGTAGTTCCTGACGTTTCGCCAGCAGCTGTGGCTGGCATCTTCAGAGGTGTACAACTACAATGCCAAGACCACGACAATACAGCCCGGAAAACCCACAACCACCATCAAGCTTTACTAATATTGAACAGTCCATATATTCTTAGGCCAAAAGTCTATACAATAACTGAGACAAAAGAGCAGAGTAAAAACTATCACTGTTCTTACAATGAAATGTTAACATTAAATTATATTAAAACGGGGATTACTAGGACTTTAGCAGTCACACTGAATTACCACTATTAAGTATTATTGTGGGCTAATCAGTTTCTCATAAGGGAGCCATTTTTTCTTTGACAGTATGATTATAGCCCCTGGCAATACCTGTTTGAAGTAACTGTGGTTATTTCAAAAAAAAGGATTGTAAGTAGTTTAAGGGGAGGGGAATGCACAAAAAGGCCACATGCCAATCAACAAGCCTGAAGCAAGATTCAGTAAGAAAGTGAGGGGGCCAAAGGGACCTGGCAGAAGGTACTATGCATCTTAGCAAAGAGAACATGCCTCAGGCTCTGAAGACCTGCCATCCCAACCTCATACAAAAATTCACCTCCTATTCCTAATTTGAGGAATGCATCCCTTTCCATTAAAAAAACTGATAAGCAATTCCTATTTATTGTGTTAGCTTTAAACTAATGGGCTCTCAGGAGCCTACAAAGCTGGTATTGCAGATGTAGTATATATCCTGAGGGGGGCGGGATTTCCACACTTCTTCCACATGAAAAAGACAACATTAGTCCCCTCCCCATGGCTGCCATCCCCACCCTTGCTACCCAAAGGATTTTTTTTTAAATTAGCAGTGGAAATCATCACTATAATGTTATAACAATTTCTCTGCTAGGTCCTCTGAATTTCTACCTTCTATTTAAAAAAAGTTTGTAACCCTTGTCATTTGGTGATACAAGGGGGAAAGCATAGACCAGAAATGAACAGGGCTAGAGACTTACATTTTTAAAAAGAGATTGAAAGCTGGGAATACAGAGGAATTAGTAGAAAGAATACTATATTACTAGAGCAATATGTCAATTGGTGAGGATTTTTTATTTTTATACAAAAACCCAAAGAAAGCTTCTGGGGGAGGTGGCAGAATATGGAGATGATGGGCGCATAGATCTATAAGAATGTGACCTTCCATCTACAAGGCAAACAAAACATACTTTGATTGTGATCTTTAAAAAAAAAAGGAGAGAGATAAGAGATCACAGTGAAGTGGAGAAAACAAGGAAAGTGGATGACTACAGGACATCATGTGGATGCTTAATAAAACAGCAACCTTCTTCTTTGTATGCCAAGCTAGATCAAAAATTATGTTTGCAGGTAGCCTTGGATCATGGTATGTATTGACAAAGCTTTTCAGAGGGTATTTTAAAAAGTTGAGAAAAGCACTCTGTAAAGATGCTCCGCTTACATTGACAGTAAGTATTACAATCACGCTGGAAGATAGGTTAGAAATAGCATTCCGCATATTAAATTTGGGAGAAGAGCCAAGCTAACGAGAGAGGATTTGGCCCCAAAACCACTCAACAGTTCAAGGTATTGGTTATTACATACTAAGTTCTTCATGGCCTTGGTCCAGCATACCTATGGAACCGCCTCCCTCCCTATGTCCCTTCACAGCAGCTTTGCTCATCTGAATAGGGTCTCTTGCAGGTGCCAGCCTGCATATTGGCGAAATCAACAGCAGCCTATACACGGGCTTTCTCTGTGGTGGCCCCTTGTCCTATAGAATGGCCTGCCTGAGGAGGTTAGGAGGGCCCCCACACTCCTGGCTTTTCGCAAACAATGCAAAACTGAATTATTCAAAAAGGCCTTTTTCTCAGCTAAGAGGGCAGTATTGTGGGAAAGAGATCACAGAAGTTTTGCTAATGAGTTAGGAACCATAGATTTCACCATTATGTTGCCTTACATATTATCTGTTACTTTAAATATGTACTTCTATATATTACCTGTGCTTCACGTTTTTTAGTATAAGTCCTAGAATTGACTCTGTTCCGTTTCAGCAATTCTTCAACCCCATATTGGGTCCTTGCTAATATTATGTCTTTGTAAACTTGTATTCATTTACCCTATGACATTGTTTATGGAAATGTTCTTGACACTGTAAGGAAATGCCTGTCCTTGTCCTTGCCACTGATTGTACTAATCCCACACTATGTAATCCGCCTTGAGTCTCAATGAGAAAGGCGGAATATAAGTGATATACATAAATTAAATAAAAACTTCGTGCAGTATTAAAGTGAAATTTGGACCAGAATGCCCTTCATTATATCAGCTTTCAAAAGAGAATCTGATTTATTTTTATTTAACAAAATTTATATCACTCCTTTTGCCCTCATAGGTAGCTGAATTTCTGAAATGTGTTGTGGTACACAGAAATATATATAGCTAGTCATGGAGAAGCTGTCGAGGCACTATACTGTGTCCAGAGTCCCAGACTTTATAGCCATTTGTATGATTTGGGCAGGATAGATGATTCATTGACAGAAGTTTGGCCCTTTGCAAGAATTGCTAGGAAGGCTTTGTACAGGTTGCAGACACAAGATAACCCCATTTTGTGAATATTATTGAAGAAACTTTTCTAAAGCATTACATTACTTTCACACACTTACCACTGTCAGAAGTGAATGAGCTTAAGGTATCCAAGGCTTGACTGCAACAAAAACAATTTCAAATCATTTATTCCATTTAAATTTTCAGTTAACAAGTTTAAATCTACAGGTAAAATCTAATTTCAGTTAACAAGTTTAAATCTACTTATCTGTAGCTTACTCACAATTCCCTCTCTATTCCTTCTACATCATCGTACAATTCCTCCAGAGCTTGCACAGGACTGGGAGCCCTGGGATCCTGAGCTGCTTGTTCTTCTTTGACTTTCAAAGCTTCCAGGCACACGTACCCATCTGAAACTGTAGAAGGGCCCATGTTTACAAGCTCTCCTTAACATACACAGTGGATAAATGTCTAAAATGATGAAATTCCTGTAATTTGCATCAGTTTCTCTGAGCTTTTCCTCCATAAAACAAAACTGCCAACAATGCTTTTCATTGGCTGCTTCTAGAACCTTGGGTTCCAAGGGCAGTCTTCAGTGGTGCACTAGAAGCCAAACTAGGCTGAACTGAGCAGCAGTGCTAGACTGATTTGCTGCAATGACTGAACTTGGTACAGGTAACCTCAACAACAACTGCACTTATATACTGCTCTTCTAGACAGGTTAGTGCCCCTTTAAGAGCAGTGAACAAAGTGTCATCATAGGAAGAGGAACGCTCAGGGAGCGGACCATACTTGAGGTGAATCATTGGCTGAGATGGTGGTGCCGGCAGGAGCGCTTTGGGTTCTGGGACCATGGGATAGGTTTTCTTAGAGAAGGCCTTCTAGCACATGATGGGCTTCACCTCTCAAGGGCAGGGGAGAAAACGTTTGGAACAAAATTGGAGAACTTCATTAGGAGAGCTTTAAACTGATGCCGCAAGGAGAAGGGGACAATCGACATGGTGATTTCAATGACGAAGTGAAAACAGTGGGGACCCACCTGGGTAGGACGGGTCAAACAAAGGTACATGGCTACAAGTGTCTATATACCAATGCCCAAAGGGATCGATCTGTCAGCATCTGAAGGACCACTCAGTGATCCTGGGAAGTCAGCATGGTTTTGTTCCTAACAGATCTTGCCAGACCAACCTGGTTTCCTTCTTTGATCGAGTGACCAGCTTACTGGATTGGGGGAACTCTGTTGACGTGATTTATCTGGATTTCAGTAAAGCTTTTGATAAGGTCCCCCATGACATTCTGATGGGCAAACTGGAAGACTGTGGACTGGACTATAGGACAGTTCGGTGGATAGGGAACTGGTTAGAGGACCGCACTCAAAGAGTGGTGGTCAACGGCGTTTCATCAGATTGGAGGGAGGTGTCCAGTGGGGTGCTGCAGAGCTCGGTTTTGAGCCCGGTACTTTTCAATATTTTTATCAATGATCTGGATGAAGGAGTGGAAGGGCTGCTCATTAAATTTGCTGATGATACCAAATTGGGAGGAGTAGCAAACGCCCAAGAAGATAGAATTAAAATTCAACAAGACCTGAATACTCTGGAGAAGTGGGCAGCTGTGAATAGGATGCAATTCAACAAAGACACAGTATTACATTTGGGCCACAAAAATGAGAAGCACAAAAATGGGAAGCACAAATACTGGATGGGGGATACACTTCTGGGCAGTAGTATATGTGAAAGGGATCTTGGGGTAAGAGTGGACTGTAAACTAAATATGAGCAGTCAATGTGATGCAGTGGCAAAAAAGGCTAATTCAATCTTGGGTTGTATCAAAGGGGCCATAGCACTGAAATCACAGGAAGTTATAGCCCCTCTCTATACTGCCTTGGTCAGGCCACACTTGGAGTATTGTGTGCAGTTCTGGAGACCTCACTTCAAAAAGGATGTGGACAAAATCGAGAGGGTGCAGAGGAGAGTGACGAGGATGATCAGGGGTCTGGAGACTGAGCCCTACGAGGAAAGGCTGAGGGCCTTGGGAATGTTTAGTTTGGAGAAGAGGAGGTTGAGGGGGGACATGATTGCTCTCTTTAAATATTTGAAAGGCTGTCATTTGGAGGAGGGGAAGGAGCTGTTCCAGTTGGCAGCAGAGGGTAGGACCCGAAGCAATGGGTTTAAATTACATGCACAAGGGTATCCGCTGGATATTAGGAAAAACTTTTTCACAGTCAGAGTAGTTCAAAAGTGGAATCAGCTGCCTAGGGAGGTGGTGAGCTCCCCCTCACTGGCAGTTTTCAAGAAGAGGCTACATGAATACTTGTCAGAGATGCTTTAGGCTGACCCTGAACTGGGCAGGGAGTTGGACTAGATGGTCTGTATGTCCCCTTCCAACTCTATGATTCTATGATTATCCCCACAATACAGTTGGAGAGCTGGGGTTGAGAGGAGTAGAACATGCCTTCTCTAGCCTCCCGCCTTAGACAAGGTCTCAGTCATATGTGGGCTCCATAGTCTGTTCCTGGGCACTTATAGAACAGGCATATCTGAGTTTCAATGAAAGCCCTCTTGCTAGATATAGAACAGAAGTTTATAAAGAGATACTGGCCACTAGGGGTGAGCACCAAGAAAGTTTCCATTTCAGTTTTGATTCTGGGGGGTTCCGGAATAATTCTGTTCCAGTATTTGTTTATTCTGGGTCAGCTGGTGCTGGTTCAGAATATGTCCATTTGGGGTTTTTTTCATTTTAATGAATTTTGGCCCATTGTGTGCACATTGGCTGCATGTGTGCCAACCCACACTCTTCTTTTCAAGTGGTGGGGTGGGGAAATGAGGTTCTGAACAGCTGTTTTTGCATTCAGTGACACCAGAATCACATCGAACACAGTCTTCCCTCTAAACCATCATCCCACAGAGTCTGAGAGTGGAGTTCCTTGCTTATGAACTCCAAGGGACAGTTGGAGAAGGCATGCATCAAGGCGAGCATTGTGCTGTGCAGTGCTCACACGTATACTCTATTCTTTTCAAGGGGGGGGAGTTGAGGGTTACGAGGCCGTATTTGCACTTAACCAAAAACTGCATTGTCCCAAACCCTTCAATCCTGTGAGTTTCTCCTCAAGCACATGAAGACTCGCATAACAATGGATGCCAAAGAAGATGAATGTTGGCGGGCACACACAATGGTGGGAAACTTACTGGCAAATTGGCACTGGCAAAGCACGACAACATAACATGCAAGCAGGATAGCTTTCCATTGCCAACTAGCACAGCACAGCAAAATAAAAATTGCTTCTTTATGATAGCAAAGCCAATAAATTATTACCTTTGAGACCTTCTGTTATTCCTTGTACCTTGTAGGTTCATTTCTGGGATGAGTGGCGAATCCTCCTCACCCTAATCTGCTTTGTAGCAGCCCAAGGTTCCCTGTTTAAAACCGCTGTCCACTGGCCTGTCCTAGCACTGTGCATAAAAGCACACAGAAAGGGAGAGCTAGATGCTGGCTTTTCCTTCATGGGAAGGGACGTAGAGGATGGCCCACTTTCCCCCCTATTGTTACTAATAAAAGTGGGAGAATATACAGGATGTTGGCTGCCTGTCTCCCCTTCCGACTAAAAGTGTTAACTCTTAATCTAGAGTTGAATAAAAAGGAAAAAGGAGAAGTTAAAGGAGGCGAAACAGAAAGAAAAAATGTTACCAGATCAGTCCTTCTATGTGGAATACTGATTGGGAAAGACTTGGGTACAGTCAATGCATACGCCTACTACTTCTGTTATTAACGCTGGGTTAACAGTTTTAATCAGAGAAGCCCAAAAAGCCTGCCAGAAGGGTTTATGGGCAAGATGAAATTCATCCCGGTGCTTCTCAACCTGCTGAAAAAAGGGGTGCATAAAATCTTAACCCTCCCTGTGAAGGCTGTCCAACATCCTGATTTAAACGTGTATTAATAGAAATACACTGCTGTTTTAATGATGTTTTAATGTAGATGAATTTTTATTGTATTTTAATATGTTGTTATCCACCCTGAGCCCGCTCGCAGGGAGGGCAGAATAGAAATTTTAAATAAATAAAATCTTTGGAGGACTTCTTTAGTCATAGTGAATGGCCCTGGCACCATGGCATGTTAAGAGAAAGATAGAAGCAGCAGAAGGCCACAGGATGCGCATGAACCAGCTCCACATGCCTGGGACGTCCTCAGTGTGGCTCTCCTTTAATAAAATGTTTTTTCTTTCCAGTTTTCACACTAATCTGCATAATATGAGCCTTGGCCATAGCTGGGGCTCAGAGGATAAAGGAAAGCCCTCCCTCTTCAAACTTACATGTGCACACCTGCGTGGATGTTTCCAGGCCAGTCTCTCCTTGCATTGTGCATAAAAGTGCACAGAAAGGGATGGCAATGGCAACGCTGGCACTGATGGCACCATACCATCTGCTGCTCCCCTCCCTCGTGCAAAGCAAACCTTTGATCCCTATCAGCCACTCAATGCCATAACCCCATTGCCCAGGAAGTGCTGAAAAAACCACTCATGTGCACCATGCACATCCCCTTCCTACCAACAGAGTTAATGTAAGGGCTCAGTCTCTCCCCTTTGGAGCCAATTGGTTGCATGCAGACAAACTCGCCATTAAGGAAAACAAGATGCTGCCAGATGGTCCCTGACTACCTGGTCGGCCTGTATGATCTCTGTGCAGCAAGTATCACAAGAAAACATACAACGTTTTCAGCGGGGTTGGGGTGGTGGAGTAGTAGTTACAGCCTCATTTTCCAGATTTCGTTAAGCATTCTGGAATCTGCTGAACCAGTGAATTGTGCATGTAATTTTGGCTTGTTTTTTTCCGTTATGTACACCCCTACTGACTACAAATGGGTAGCTCTTGGTATAAAGCCAAAGCTCTATGTAGCTCTTGTTATAAAGCCAAAGCAATGGGAATAAGTGGCAATAAACATGCCTCCTGGAATTTCTATGTGGGAAAGATATGTACTTTGGTCATCACTTTCTCTTTAGATCTTTACACATATAGGCTTCTTTTTTCAGAGATTTGGATCCAGATTAAGTTCACAATTTCCTTCGATACCTAGGCCATCCATTTACCAGTTCCCAATCCCAGTTTCCCACCTCTTGAGAAGCAAGATAAAAAATGGCTTCCACATAAGGATGCTCTAGGAATTTCCCCTAATCTCTATGGTAAAAACAGAGAGATGGGGGAGGCAGCCTAGAGAGTCATATCCTCCTTCAACTCTGCCCCCAATCTCCCAACATTTGCCAAGGCAGTGCTAGGAACATTGTTTTACCCTTCCTGTTGCAGATCACCCTCATGACATTTGTATTAGTCCTCTATGCCCCAGGAGTAGCATTTTGGACAGGTCAGTGGGCTACAGTGGGAGGGGGAGACAGAGGACTTCCATTCTGTTACTGGAAAATTTGTCTGGATCCAACCTAGTAGCATTGGGTAGGACCTCCAAAAATAGAAGTAATGAGAACACAACATTGAGTGAAAACATGTGGAGTATATATCTCATGTGCATTCATTATACAAACAATGGTTGTGCAGAAATGCATTCATTAGCTGCCAGGTTGTGAAGCTGTTCTGTTGCAAAAAAGAGATATACTTTTGAACAACCAATGGGGAAGCTGAACAGTTTTCTGTTCTCTCTTCAGGAAAACACCTCTATCTTTTGATAGTCTTTATTATATTCAAGTAGATTCACATCAGACCCTTGAGCATTCTAGCCAAAGCCAATGAATGTATTCCAATCTCTCAAATCCTGCCAAGGCAGACTAATAGCTTTCTGTGGGAGTCCCAACTGCATCTAATAGTCGAATTAGGTTTTAACACAGCAGTATTTATTTTCAGAAGAGATGTTAACAGCAAGGAAGAGTCTCAGCTTCTAGCTCATGAACACTGAAAGGCTCTTTTATATTTGAAAGCAAAACAGGTTATATGAATGAAGCTGTTAGAGGAGGTTCACAAACAATGCGTGTGTCATCACCAAATTAGAGGCAGTACAGAGTATTCCTGTGAGGCAAGAATCCCTCACATCTAAGCATGTAGATATTGTATAAGTGACAGGACAAGCTCAAGCCTTTGCACAGCATGGGTACAGAATAACTGAGAAAACAAGGTCTTGTATATTCTCAACTAATCAGCTACCAAACACTTTCCTTATTTTTTTTTGCAAACTCCATGTTCTTCTCAGAATGTTTATTATGACTAGCATGAGACTAAAGTCAAACAGTGATATGACCTTTAGTCAATTAATAGGTTAAAAAGTATACGTTTTACATATATATAAAAAGCATATTTTGGTTTTAGATGTCAAACAAATGTTTCACAGCAGGCACCATCTTTAAAAAAAGAGTCATTTCCATTACTTTTCTCATGGTGGGGGACAAAATGCCTCTTAATATGGCTTGCAATTGCCATTTTTATTAGAGATGTTGCTTATGTTTGTAATTTCCCCATACTTCAAATATTGTAATGAGGCAGGGGGGGGAGGGGTAGAAGCAGGATAGGGAAGCACAGAGAGACAAAATCTCTCATGCCACATTTCCCCACCCATTGGTCAGCCACTTCCACAAACACCTGCCCGCTGCAACTACTGGCTTGAAAAAGCTTTCTCCAGGGGTTGAGTGTTCTTCTGAGTGGAGTACAAGCTTGAGCCACAAGATTAATATTTGGTATCCAGAAAATAGTGGCATCTTGATCTACAAGATTGTTGTAACAATTATAATTTAAGACAGCTTCAAGTAGGTAGCTGTGTTGGTCTGTAGCAGAAGAGCAAGATCTGGGTCCAATAGCATCTTGGATATTTAGATGTCTTTAAGGTGCTGTTGGACCTGGATCTCGCTCTTCTAAGGTCATGGAGGTCTGTTCTAATGCCCATATTGTTGTAGCAGGGCTGAGGCCTTGAAGGACTGTAGCTTGTCTAAAGCCCCCTAACCAATTCAAAGCAATTTGATCTGAGACATCCTGATTTGTAGACCCATCTCTTAACTGCTGCCCTACAGGTCTACCACCTCTCATACTGGCACATCTAAATCAAAAGGTAAGGTAGGAAATGAAGACAAAAATTCGACTCCCATTGTTTGAATCTGTGGTTTCTTATGAAGGAGAAATTGATTTATAGTGCAATCCTGAACAGAGTTAAACCTTTCTAATTCTACTTAAGTCAATGGGCTTAGAAGGATGTAACTCTATTTATGATTCCACTATAACTGTGGGATGGAGTGCAACCTTACATAGGGAGTAAATCCAACTGTAATTTATTTCTGAGTAGACATATACAGGCAGGACTAGAAGAGGCCTGAAACAAACAAGCTCACAGAAGTCAATGTCAAGAAAGTGCAAATTAAAGAAGCATCCAGCAGTACTTACAATTTCTATCTTTTTCTAGGAATCGCTCACTGAAAGTTTGTGGTGTTCCCTTTTGAAGCACATTCTTCCCATCAAAACTTTCTCCCTTTAATCTTGTTTTTGCAAGTATCTCTCCATCGTCTCCAATCTGTTCAAAAATATTATGATACTCAAATTATTTTAACTCACATTCAGCCTCATCAATAGGAAGCTTCTGAAACCCTGGTGTCACATCAACTGAGATGGGAAGAGAGTTCCAAAGTCAAGGGGAAGCTCCCTGTCTGTTATGCTAAACCACATCACTTTAGGTGGGCACACATTTAACAGCACCTCACTTGCATATCTTAGCTAACAGACACGGATATACAAGAAGACAATTTTTTAGACATGGGTTAGGGACCTAAGTAGTATAGAGCAGAGTCCCCCTTCTGCAGCCTTATTCCCCCACCCCTCAATTATGCTCCTTTGGGTTGGTGGACATGAAAGAATGGGGGTGGGAAACTGCGAGTCTGAAGCAGGAAGAGGGATGAGCAAGAATCACCGTCTTCTCTCCCACAAACATAAAAGCTGTTCCATCAGAGGAGCTACTGCACTGATGGACGGGCAATGGCAAACTTGCATCATAGGATCCCAGCCAAACTCTTTAGAACTTTGCAGGTAAGTATGAGCACTTTGAAATATGCTTGGAAATAAATCAGCAGATTTCAGAACATTCCTTGTTTATTCGTACAGTTTGAACTGTAACAGAACTTCCCGGTAGAGCAGGAAATGTCTCCTTATGAAAAGAGATCAAAAACTTTTCATCCATTAGAACTCATTCTTAGAGGAGGGTCTGATGGGACAATACATAGTAAATACATTTGATGAAAATCCATTTTATAGTAGTCCTAAAAGCCTCTGCAGGGAGGAGTGGCTACTTTCCAAATTATACCTCAGCTATTAGAGAAATGGATCATGAGATGCTATAGTCTTCAAAATGAGCATCCAAGTTTTAATTACGTCAATCCTATGCCAGAGATTAGAGCAACGGCCATAAAACCGCTTTTACTTTCCAGGAGGAAGAGATGCATGTCCAAACCAGAATCTGTCACTGCTATCACCAGGAGATCAATTCTCTTATCTGTGGACTCAGAGAAGACCTGACAAGTTCTCATTGAGAGGAGAGGATTTTTGCTGTGCTGAATACTGAAAAACAAAAAAATACTGAAGACCACAAAAAGCTGTGGGAACCTCATCTTTCCCCTTTCTGAGAGTGGTCCCTGTGCTAGCTGAAGAAAGAAAATTACCAATTCCATGTTTGACTTAAAGATGTATTTTCAAAACTAAAAATGGGGATCGTACATTCCTTGGTTCTTCCAGGATTGCATTTCTCTATTTAAATGTACCTTGAATATAAATTTTGCTGCTTGTTGGTTTGATGATTCATTATTCCAGACTGCTCTTCTCTCTAGTTCATCCTCTTTTTCAGAGCTGAAGTGTTAACAGACAACAAAATGTCATATCACAGTACTGTAAGGTTATTCACAGATATTGCAATGGCTATTGCTTTAGATAGCTTTGGAGGAAGACCTTGCCACATATGTCCTTGATGGAATCTCAAAACACAAAATCATAGATTAGAGGGAGGATCTAAAAGGGCTTGTGAATGCATGCACTAGATTACATTTTCTTGAATGTAACCGCAACAGTTTTTCCACACAAAACTTGGAGTTGTCAAGATGGCTATGTAGTTTAAACTGTAGGAACGACACAGTTGCTCTGCCCCCTCCCTGGGAAACCATCCCTCAGAGGCAGCCAGAATACTCATCAGAGCTAATGATACCATGGACAGCTGAACCAGTGGAGCACAGCAGCAACATCAAGGCTAGAGTGCCTAGAGTAGAGATGGGCACGAACCAAAATACGAACCAAAATCCCATTTCTGACAAACCACCACGAATGTTTAGGCTGGTTCGTTTGGTTCATTTTTTGGTTCATCACTGCAGACAGCCTGGTGCCAATCAGTTTCCTAGGCAACAGGGGATAGACTTCCTGCAGACCTTCTGCTGACCTGGGAGTGACCTTCTGCTGGCCCGGAAGTGATGGTTGTCTGATCTGGATGTGATGTTTTCACTAACCAAATGAACTGGTTCATGAACCAGGGGCAGGTTCGTGAAAGTTCATAGTTCGTGAAATTTGATGAACCACGAACCACATTGTTCAGTTTTTTTCCAGTTTGTGCCCATCTCTGGTCTAGAGGAGAGAAGTCTGGGAGAGAGCAGCACATCTTGTCTGTGCAGCCACCACCAACTTCTAGCCCAGACAGCCAATTTCTGTGAGGATTAGCTACTAGTGTGGGTCACCCCTTTGAAGGCGCTGCTTCTCTGGTGTCACAATAGTAAAAGTCCTCCTCTTGTATGGTTGTTTTTTGAGTGGTCATGATACCTATCAGGAATAGAATTTAAATTTCTTCCTCCCCTATGAAGATTCGGAGAAGGAATAGATGACTAATGTATTTAAGATTTGGCAATCATTGAGCAACCAATAGGCTCTTGCACTGGAGGCTGGGCGGGGGGGGGGGGCGGCAAACTGAATACTAAATCCTGTTTTGAATATATCAGTCTTCTCTAGTCCAATGTTGCTGGAAAAGGGTCATGTATAGCTGCTTATGAAAAATCCACTATGCTACTCTTTTGGGGTGGTGTATGACGAGAAATATCCTGGGCACAGCTATAGTTTTAAGTGTTGGGCACAGGAGAAGGATGGCAGCAGAACTGGACTGACTAGTTTAGGAGAAGGAAGTTCAGACATTTACAAACCTGTCTCACTACTGGTCATCTTATGGATGATAAATAGGCAGGCTGTGGGTGGGGGGAGGGGGGAGGTAAATGTCCATTCCCCTTCAATGAAAGGTAAGGCAAAAAACCAACCAACTTAGGAGGACAGATCTGTGACATAGGATTTGAGGCTTCCCTACACAACAAATCAGTAAGGATAACATTTATGAGCTGTCACAACAACATCTGGCCTTTGCAGTAGCTTCATTCTTTCTCTGTCATGATTACCACCAGACAGCACCATCTCTGACCTGAATAGCCCAGGCAAGCTTGATCTCATCAGATCACAGAAACTAAGCAGGGTTGGCCTTTGTTAGTAATTGCATGGGAGACTTCCAAGGAAGACCAGGGCTGCAGAACCAAGCATTGGCAAACTCTGTTAGTCTTTTATCTTGCAAACCCCAGCATGGATTGTAATAATCAGCTATTAATTGATGGCACTTTCTATCACCGTGCAGCAATAACAGACTACAAGGCCATGGCACAAATTTATTTTAGAGCACTATAGAAAGTGACCTCTTATGGAATTTCTACCTCATCTTATTTAGCCATTGAGCGTTCACCCAGTTTGTTTTAATTTCTCATATAACTTCAGTTTTATAGTGGATGAACTAGTTCTTTGACTGAATAAGGGCAAAATCTTTTTCAATTTTTAACAACTGACACCACCTAATTTATCATGCTTTTGATCTGCTCCCATCATATCACCAGATTTTATGAGGTGCTCAGTTAGGGTACTTTTAAGTATTAATTTCAGCAGCAATGGTAGCCATACTGTAAAGAGTAAAACAAGGACTATCTGGCCACAACCAGGCCACAACCTACCAAAATTAAGCACTTCTAAATCCCATTTATTTGAACAGAAGATAACTAGGTACTTTTTTCAGTTGTGATTCTGCCCTCCCCCATGAGATAAAATTCTATGGTTTACACTCCTGACCAAAGAGAATCTTCCTGCCAAATTTCAGTCAGATGGAGGATGGATACTCCTATTACGGATAATTAAATCAATAGAAATTGAGAGTGTACCCCACATCCATAATCATGGAAACCAAGGTGGCATAGAGTACCCAAAATGTTTCCCAGCCCAGCCCTGCTTTGTTGTATACCATATAATCTACCTTAAGTCTCAGTGAGAAATGTGGGTTATAATGTAAATAAATTAATTTTAAATAAGTAATAAATTCATAAATTAATCTGGATGAACTATTGTTAGGTTTGTAGAAAGCATGCAGATTCTGACTACAACCATCAGTTTGCATGATGCCTGCAGTGAATAGGGTTATACAAAACAACTCCTCCTGTAGAAAACCTTACGAGGCTAGTGATCTATCAAGATATGAGAAATGCAGGATAATTTAAGTGTTCCTTGGCCAGTTATGCTACCTTTCCAGAAGGACTAAGAAGATTTAAAAGGAAATTTCAACCTCAACATCCTACATTCACCCACAGCTGACAATACATCTTCAGTCAGCTTCACTTCAAGTACAAAATCCCATTGCTCTAACATTTTATTGTGACATATTAAGATGAAACTCTAGAAAAAACTTACCTACATGCGGCAGTGAGAAAATGTCCCTGTGCATAAAACAGAGAAGACAACTTTAATTATCACACACTCAAACCCAATTAAAACTGGAAAAAAAAGTTGTCTTAGTGTGCTTCATACCATTAGTGTGAAACTGGAAGACAGAAGTCAAAGAGACAAATTGAGCAAAATGCTTCTATGGGGAAAGGGTTGTTAGTATATCCTTCCAGCATCAGTCCTAGTCTGATGGCCTGCAGCTGAGAGGAAGGAGAGAGTGTGTCCCCATGTACACATGGTCTTTTGGCTTTTAACCACATTTTTAATATATATTGTCAAATACCTTATTAGTAAAACTTTTAAAAATGACAGACATTTCACATGGAGTTTGAATTCATCAATCTATGCCCTATTTTGTGAATAAAAGTATGCAGATGTGATACACTTGCCGAAATTTGCATTCTGGTTGCACACTTTGGTGCCAAAACACAGATCTCAGCATGATGCTGCTACAAGGACATTCTCCATGTGAACTGATGATTGTCAGTACTGAACATCTGAAAATCCCTACTTCAGGTAGTTAAAATTGGGAACATTTGCTATCTATTCAGTGTTACATAATGGTAGAAATCAACCCTTTTGCCCTCTACTGTGCATATGAGATTCCTGTAAATTTTCTTGTTTATTAGCATCTTTCATATTACTGTGGTGGACCTATCAAATCATTTTCTCAGAACCCTTAGAGATAACCCTCACTGATTCAGCGCTTCTCTACATGCTGGGTGCTCATCCCTCCTGCACCCCATCTTTGTGTCAAGTATTTAAGAACAAAGTGATGGCCTTAGTGGAAAAATCCTTGAGAGTTACCCAGTTTGTTCCACCATGAAGCATCTAAGATCAGACTTGCTGTGTGAGTGATCAGTATATGGTATTAAGTTGCATGGGATAAGAGTCAAGGAGGCTGGCTCAACAGAGCAACGTGAACTCACAATATTCTGGAATATTGGCAAGTTTTATCAGCAGTCCACTCTGTGCAGACATTAATCCATTGGGTAGAGAAAGCCAAAGACAATAGGGCTCAATGCTTTGTATATTGCTGCCAGACAATAACTTGGTACATCAATATGATTCCAACAGGTAGAAAACCTTCAAAAGACCTAATGAAGCGAGGCAGTCAGTTCCTAACAAGTGTAGGATGCACTCTTATGGAATCTTACTTAGGAATAAATTCAACTGAAGTCTGTGTTGCTTACTTCCAAGCAAAATGCATAGTATCAAACGGAACAGAACCCTGCAATTCTGTGCCATGGATGGAAATTTAAAATGAAAAGGCAACCAATTTTGAATAATGCACTGGAATTTAACTAGTGTGAATGGAGTGGTGCTTGTGGAAATGAATCTCATCCTGCTCATCCCACTGCAGCCTGTTGTATTACCTAAAATCCTGCCTCAGAGGAGCGATAGGTTCCAAGAACAGCATGAAATGAATCGGGGGTCTTCAGGGAGTAAATAATTGGTGAAAATCACACTCCTTCTTTTCCGCTGGTTGGAGTATCTTCTGCTAGCAGAAAACAGTTATTTTGACCCAGCTCAATAACTCAAGTTTTGGTACACCACAGCATGATGGTTCAGGCCTAGAGTTCATTAAGAAATGGGATAAAATACCTTGATATTTTTCATTTTTCCAGTGCTGGAAGCTAGAATAAAAATGGTCAACAGTTAGTATGTTTTTCTTCAGTTCATTTCCATTATAATACAGTCATCGCTACAAACAGAATGGAGTTTCAGTTAATGCTGGATTAGCCTACATCGTCTACCTGGGCTTCTTTAGACTATGCAGCCTTTTAATAACACTATTATAGAAAAGTAAGCCAAAACCAGAGGCTGTATATTCACACACACAAAATTTATAATTTTATGCATTATTTGAATACAATTCCGTGACCTCATAACTAATTTAAAGAACATATTGTAAAATGTACTCCCTGGAACACAGATAAGATAAGAGTGATAAAAGGAAAAAGGATAGGGCAACAAGAAAAAGTTCAGGAACCATGGTGACAGTACAAGGCAACAGATAAAAAATCCATTCCATACTTAGCAATGAAGAATAGACAAAAGTTTAAGTCTGCTAGAAATATCTTGAGGATAGAAGCGTCCTCTTAACTTCACATATTTTCCCTATCCCTGAATAGTAATGCTTAGCCTCCTTGTTAAGCTCTTTCATATCTCTCTCTGCAACATTCAACTAATCCATATTACAAACTCATCACCTATGGAGTTGCTGCAAACAACATATTCCATAAGCATACATGAAGCAAATAACTGATAAGACTTACAATGTGTAGTTTCTTGAGCAACGTTTGAGCTAGAGGAATTTTCTTGCTGTTTCAGGTAAGATACTGTTTCTTCATAAGTATTCTCTTCTCCAGTTTCAGGACTAAGGAGGATGAGGACAGGAGATTATCATTGTTTGAAAATACCACCCAATAATGAAGCAGAAAACTTCTTTTCCAAAGAAAAACGGCCAGAACAGGACATGATGTGATACATTTGTGGGCTGCATTCAGATGTCATGGCAGACAGAGGATTTTCCTTGAGGGGCATGAACACATCTTGTTGTTGTGATACCTCAATGCAGGTATCTGAAAAAAAGGCTTTTTGTTGCCTCCTCATAAACCAGGATCTTGAAACAGGATTAAAACAAGGTTTAGACTAGCGCTCCAGGAATTATGGTGGGGTGAGAGAGAAACTAAAATTGAATGAATGGTTTGGAACTGACTAAATTGGGGGACATATTACTGTACCACATGATCTACTGTGGCCTTAATATAGTAATATATTCTCTAACCTCTGGACAAAAGGGTTGTTAGCTTGAAGGTTGAATTTGGTTATGCTACCCTGTTAGTGCAGTCTAAAAAAAGGAAATCATTCCCTGAAACTATTAAAAAAGAAAGAAAAGTTTTCCTAGACTGCTGCAAATTGGAGCTTTAGAAGTTGATGAGTGGAGGGGAGCTAAACTACATGGTTAGGGTTATGCTACTAGGGATTGTGTTCAAATACATTGACTCAAGAGTAAATTGTATTTGATAGGAATGTTTCATAAGGTCTGAGATGTGCATATGGCTAGGTCTTTGCTATATGATATGTGGTTAATATCAGTGTCATAGGTCACTGCTGTGTGGACTGGCATTGAGCTTGTCCTCTGCTGCTGGTCAAAATGAGAAGTGAACTGGATAGTGGTGGGCATAGGGAGGGGGGCCAGTATGGAGTCAGAGATTCCAGTCCTCTGGGGATATGGGAAGTATGGAGGTGGGAGCTGGTCTCGACTGAGAAGGGCACGGAGATATGGTTTAGCTCGATGCCCTTCTAACCTGCGTCCCATCCTGAAATACGCTGGGGATGGAGCTAGGAGAAGGAACCCCCCGACACTGATGTTGTGCAATGCCAGGTCCATAAATAACAAGACTGCTACATTGCAAGACTTTTTTGCGGTCAGCAATATGGACCTGGTATGCGTGACCGAAACCTGGGTGAGGGAGGGTGAAACAGTTGCCCTGGGAGAACTGACCCCCTCCCCAGGGTATTCGGTCCTTCATCAGTCCCAAATAGGAGGCCGGGGGGGGAGGGGTGGCAATCCTCACTCGAGAGTCTTTCTCCTTCAAGCCGCTCCCCACCCCTGAGATCTCTGGCATTGAATGTGTAGGCCTGGTGTGGGGTGCCGAGGAGAGTATGGCCATCTGTCTGGTGTACCGTCCGCCTAGCGCACCAGCAGATACCCTGTCGCGCCTGCTAGAGGTGGTAGCGGGGTGGGCCTTGGAGTTCTCCAGAGTGTTGGTCGGGACTTCAACGTCCACGCTGAAGACGGCTCCTCTGCACAGGCTGCGGACCTAGTAGCTTCCATGGCAGCACTGGGACTCTCCCAATTTGTATCGACCCCCACACACAGAGCAGGCCACATGCTAGACTTGATCTTCGGGATGGGTCTTGATGTGGATCTAGAGGCAATAGAACCAGTGCCATGGTCAGACCACACGGTTTTGAGGGCTCAACTGGAGATGCCCCCCCACTCGCAAGGGCGGTGAGCTGATTTATGCTCGCCCGCGGACACTTATGGATCCAATTGGTTTCCAGAATGCTCTGCGGGATCCTATGCTCCACGGCGGTTCATTAGATGAGCTGGTGGAGGACTGGCAATGCCGGCTCTCCGAAGCCATCGATGAAATTGCTCCCCGTCACCCTCTTTGCCCCCGTGTAAGACGGGCTCCCTGGTATACAGAGGAGCTTCGAGAAAAGAAGCGGGAGCTAAGACGGCTTGAGCGAGTGCGGCGGTGATCTCGCGACGAAGAGGCAAGATCATCTTATAGGACGTTTATGAAAGCCTATGAGATGACGGTGAAGGCTGTGAAGAAGGAGTTTTATACAGCCTCCATCGCATCAGCTAGCTCACGCCCAGGAAAATTGTTCAATGTGGTTCGATCACTAGTCTCCCTCCCAGGGGGAGACTGCCAAATTCAGAATTCGAACATCAGCTGTGAGGCTTTTGGGAGCTTTTTTGCTGAAAAAAATTTGTCTCTCCGCCGTGACCTGCCAGCCACATTTGATACAGTGAAGGAACTAGAGACCCCTTGGCCGTCTTTAGGGTCAATATTTGATCAGTTCAGTCCACTCTCCGGGGAAGAGATTGACAGGACCCTGCAATCTGTTAGGCCCACCACGTGCCCCCTGGACCCATGCCCATCGTGGCTGGTAAACGCCAGTGCCGATGGTCTGCAGTCCTCGTTGGAGGCCATTGTTAACACATCCTTGGGCACGGGGGTTTTCCCCGCGCCACTAAAGGAAGCCGTGGTGAGACCGCTCCTGAAAAGACCATCACTGGACCCCACTGACCTGGTCAATTATCGCCCAGTCTCGAACCTCCCATTTCTGGGAAAGGTGATTGAGCAGGCGGCAGTGGGACAGATACAGGGTTTTCTGAATCATGTCTCAGCCCTAGATCCCTTTCAGTCCAGGTTCCAGCCAGAACATGGGACGGAGACGCTGCTGGTCACCCTCACGGACAACCTTTGCAGACATCTGGATCGAGGTGGTTCAGCGCTGCTGATATTACTGGATTTGTCAGCAGCGTTTGACACAGTCGATTACGATCTTCTGACTCACCGCCTCGCCGATGGGGGGATACGAGGGACTGCCTTACAGTGGCTTGTCTCTTTTCTCCACAGTCGGGGACAGAGGGTGGCGCTTGGGGAGAAATTGTCACCCATTGGTGTGTGGGGTCCCACAAGGGGCAATACTCTCCCCTTTACTGTTTAACATCTATATGCGCCCCCTTGCCCAGCTGGTGCGAAGTTTTGGGCTTGGGTGCCATCAATATGCAGATGACACCCAGCTGTATCTGATGATGGACGGCCGGCCCAGCTCAGCCCCAGATGTCCTGGAACATGCATTTGCAGCCATGACTGATTGGTTGAAACAGAGTCGACTGAAACTGAACCCAACAAAGATGGAGGTCCTATACTTGAGCCATGGGGGACTGGATTCGGGACTCCGGCTCCCGTCCCTCGATGGGGCACAGCTTGTGCCTGTTCCAAGGGTTAAGAGCCTGGGGGTCTTCTTTTTTCCATCTGCGGCAGACCAGACAACTTGTCCCTTACCTGTCTACCTGTGACTTAACTACAGTGATCCAGGCAAATTTGCGCTATATTTGACCGTGTGAAAATGGCCCTTGTCTCATAAAAGATTGGAAGGCCCTCTTTTTATTGTATTAGGAATTGTTGGGTTTTACTTGTTTTAAGTAATCCAAATATAACTTTGTTGGTTGCTAATTTCCTGTCTAGTAAATTTTCCTTTACAAATTAACTTGGTTTTTAGTCATTGCTCAAGGTCATTTGATCACAAGATCTCTGGGGAAAAAAGTAAAGTAAAGGTTGCAGGCTATAGTCTGACAGTAGTATTGGTTGAACAAAGAAGCAAGCCTGGGAAATTGCTTTCTTTTTATATTTACAAAACATGTACTTGCTTGTTTAAGTTTTTATTGTTATATCCTGGAAAGAGATAATTTTCAATAGTTGGATGGATGCCTAGTTAAATCTCTGAACAACTTGATCTAAGAAGTACATAGCTTGATACATTTATTTCTGTGGACAATTTCCTCTAAAGCTCAGAGATGCTCTCACATCATACTATCAGAACTGAAAAATTGAGTTTTGATATGGTCATGAGGGCTTCAGATACTTAAGATTATATAAGATCGACACACCCAAAACACTCCTGAATTTCTCAGACATGGGTTTCATGAGACTATCTAATCTTTCTGAAAGAATTTTGGTGAGATTCTTTAATCTCACTTTTAATGTAGATAGGATAAGGGATGAAGATATGTATGCTTATCCGTTTCTGATCTCTTTGACATAAAGAAGTATATTTTATGTCTGATCATTTCATGAATGTTTTGATTGACCTTAAAGAAAAGTCTTCAAAGACAAGGGGCAAAATTCCTATGTGGAAGTGGTCTTGGTCTCTTATGCCAGCTCTTCTCTACTGCTAAGGTATGGCACACCACTTTGTATTTCTTCTTACCAATCAGTTTGGTTGCCAAAGAATCTGTGCACAATGTAATAAAGCAAATTAATGTTCTTTCAAAAAACATGCAGAAAAATTTCACCTACACAGTGAAAACTCAGAAGAATGCAGCTACATGGTATTCATGCTTGGCTCAGAATCCTCACAAGAAAAATGTAGCTCAGAGACTTGCTCAGAAGTGGACAGGACAAGAATTCAGGGATGACTGGGAGGGAAATTGCAGGGTCTTGGAATGAGAGGCAGGTGCAGCAGGAAGTACTGGGAGAGCAACCAACCAGTGAGACTGAACTGAATGTTTCGGGGAATTCTGCAAAGGCACTCTCTCACACACACATACTGGAAGACACATGGATCAAAACACCACAACTCCCCCTCAGTCTGGGGCTAGAGGGCAAATTAGATAAGATTGCCTGCAATCCTTTTTGCCAAGATTCATTAACACAATATTAATAAAAGCCAAGAGAATCTAGTTTAGTGGTAACAACAGTATAGTAATGAGGGTTTTTTTTAAAAAAAAAAGTATCACCCACTCTCTTGAAGCAGGCAAATGTACTTCACCTTGCTCTTACTTCTCTAAGCCAAAAATGCATCTGCACAAATCCTTTCAAAGCAGAGTTTGATAGGAGCCAAGACAAGCTTGTCATGTGGAGATCCCCAAACATGTGGCCCAGCCAGTTATCAGAGGACCAGCATTGCCAACATTAGTACTGGTGGGTTAGCAGTAGCCAGAGAGTGTAGGAAACCAGAACATTCAGCCAAGTACCAAGGACACCCTGCCTGTCTTCTACTATCTGCAGAGGATTTTTTTAACATAGTGCTGTTATTTTTCTAACTTCCTGATACATACATTGGCCACTATTAAGATTAAAGCTATTACTTATGCTTCTAGGCTAAACTTAGACAAGACTCCCAAGTCTAACCAGGTCTTGGATCTTCCTTTTTTCCTTCAAATGCAATTCAGTTTAATCTTTACTTATGCAAAGTAAGTAGACCCCCCCCCCCCGCAGTGAAACTACTGGAGATTTTTACAGTTAAGCTTCCTTGTCTTAGCTTACTCATCAGTTTACACATGGAGGGCAATGCGCACGCGCTAGCGTTTGGACGCCTTGTCTCCACTCTCCCGAGGACATCCAAGTTAACAGCTTTAAAAGAATGTAAACTGCTGATTGAAACTGCTGAAACTGATTTATGAGACGTCTGGCACAACAAGAAGAAGCTTGGTGAAAGAATAGGTGAGAGGATAACAGAACTTGTTTAGTTTTAAAAGGGAAGGGAGGACGAGCCGAGACAGAGATAACATGGCGGCTACTGTGAAAGGCTTATCAGAACAACTGGCACAATTTCAAGCACTAATGCTTGACTCCCAGACCAAAATACAAACTTCTTTAACTGAGCTAACAGCAGAAATGAGAAATTTGGGCTCAGAGGTTAAATTGGTGGCAGGCATTGCATCGGAAGCCAAGGCTCTTGCGCAACAGAACAAAGTGGAGATTGATTCATTGAAAAAACAATACATAGACTTATCCGACCGTAATAGGAGGGGGAACATTATTTTCTTTGGTATTTCTGAAGAAGTTAAAGCATGTGATTTAGAGCGGACCCTGGTGGAATGGTTATCACAACAGGAGCTGGAAATAGAAGAAGAAGATATTGAACGTGCCCACAGACTCCAAACAAGAAGAATGGGGGGGGGGAACCGCGCCCGGTGATAATGAAGCTTGTGAGGGAGAAGTTACAGCAGAGGATATTCAAAACACTCAAGAAAAATAAAGAGCTGACATTTAAAGGCAGAAGGGTTTATGTGAAGGAAGATTTTTGCAAAGAAACGCTTTATCAAAGGACTCAAATGAAACCTTTTGCACAGAAACTTAACCAAAGCAACATTAAATTCAGCTGGGCGTACCCAGCATCCCTGGTTATTTACCAAGAGGGGAGGAGGCTTTGTGCGAGGAACCCTGAAGAGGCACGGGACCTATTAGAAACTTTGGGAGTAAATGTGAGGAATACTGAGTCAATCCCGATGGATGAAACGCATCAACCTCGGCCACAGCAACCAGACTCTGAGGAAGGTCCATCTAACCGTCAGGACAAGAGGCCAAGACTGTCTCGAGACTGAGACATATTAAGGGAAGTATACAAACAAAATTAAAATAGTATTAAAATGGTTATTAATATAACTCGGGGAGTGGAGGGTGCGCTTACCCCAGATGTGTAGAGAAGGGATGAGTACTCATCCCCAGCTCATGGCTCTACACAAGGGAAGGGGAGGGGGAGGGAGGGGGAAGGGAAGGGAAGTTGGGTATACAAAGGGGA
The DNA here is from genome assembly GCF_028583425.1 of Eublepharis macularius. NCBI lineage: Eukaryota > Metazoa > Chordata > Lepidosauria > Squamata > Eublepharidae > Eublepharis > Eublepharis macularius. The sequence goes on along the minus strand of NC_072794.1, from coordinate 82,422,580 downwards.
ATATCAAACTAAATATCGGGCCAGGGGAACAAAGGGAAGGTAAATCTGAGTTTGAAAATGGATAAAACGCTACAGGTGCTGACACTGAACGTCAATGGTCTGGGTTCGGATTTAAAAAGGTATAAACTTCTTAGATTTCTTAAACAACAGAATATAGATATAGCATGGCTCCAGGAAACACATAAATCAAAGAAAGATAAAAGACCTTTATTCAGAGACCCTAATTGGGGGATCTTGGCAGAGGCACGTGGATCATCAAAATCAAGAGGTGTGGCAATTCTGGCTCACAAGAGGAATGATATAAGAGTAATAGAAGTGATAAGAGATGCTGAAGGGAGGTTCATAATGGCTAAATGCCTGGTTGAAAATAGATTAACAACATTGATAAACATATATGCTCCAAATACGGGACAGAAAACCTTTTTATTAAAGGTATTAAAAAAAGCGCGTAGCTTCTCTGAAGGAGAGGTAATTTTGGCAGGAGATTTAAATAAGGATTTTAATAAAGATAACATAATTAATTGGAAACAATGGGATCTGACTGAAGTACACAAAGTTCTTAACCTAGTGCCCAAACCCACATATTTTTCAAGTAGACATAAAACCACCTCATGCTTAGACTATGTACTTATAAATAGAATGAGTACCTGGGAGGTAAAAAGAGTAACCACCCATCCAACATGGATTTCAGACCACGCCCCGGTAAGTGTAGAACTAATACTAATGCATAAACAAGTTAGAAGACCATGGAGATACAACAACATGATTATGGCTAGGGAGGAGGACAAGCGATATATTACGGATCAAATAAAGCTATACTTCAAAGAGAACAGAGGAATGGTGGAGACAAATACACTATGGGATGCGGCTAAGGCGGTAATTAGAGGGCAATGTATTATGAAAGAAAAGGAGATAAGGAAAAAATGGCATGCCGATAGGGAAGGGAAACTACAGGAATTAAGTAAGTTGCAAGAGGACCAAATAAAGAAATTTTGCCCCAATAGACATAAATTAATTAGGGAACTGCGGAAAAAACTGGATGTTCTTGACTCCATGGCATTATGGAAAAAGCAGGTTATGGTAAAAAACGAATACCAGAGAAATACACTTAATTCAGCCAAGAGATTAGCAAATTACCTGAGAAGGGAAAAGGAGAGACAAAGGGTGAGGAGTATTAAGGTAAATAAAAAGGTGACACAGAATCCAGAGGAGATAAAAGGAGCATTTGAGAAATTTTATAAAAGTTTATATGAGGAAAAAGAGGTGAAGGAATTTGAGGAAGAGATAGGGACGGTGTTAACGGAAACTGAACGAAGGAGGCTTGAGGAGGATGTAAAGTGTCAAGAGATTGAGCAGGCGATAGGTAGCTTGAAGACAGGTAGATCTCCAGGGTTAGATGGTTTTTCAGCTGAATTTTATAAGGAAATGAAAGAGGTATTGATCCCTGAATTACAAGAAGTATTTAATAATATATTAAAAGGAGGAAAGGCCCCAGATACCTGGAGGAAAGCAGAAATAACGGTGATTTTGAAACCTAAGAGGGACCCCCAAGAAGTGGGTTCATATAGACCGATTAGCCTGCTGAATCAGGATTATAAACTCTTTGCCAAAATATTGGCAAATAGACTTAAGAATATTATTCGGAAAGTGATAAAAGAGGATCAATACGGTTTTATGGAGGGTAGAAACATTGCACACCCGATAAGAAATTTAATCAATGTCTTGTGTCATAGTAAATTTAGGAAACTGGCTTTATTAAAATTAGATGTTTATAAAGCTTTTGATACACTGTCATATCAATTTTTATGGACAGTTATGGCCAAATATGGAATTAGTCAATCAATTATACAAGTATGCCAGGAAATATATAGAGAAGGCACAGCGGTAGTTAGACTCAATGGGGAACATACCTCACAATTCTCAATTCAGAGAGGAGTTAGGCAAGGATGTCCGCTTTCCCCGTTCCTCTTCATAATGGCTATAGAACAACTAGCTCAACGCATTAGGAACTCTGGGAGGATAGAGGGATGTCAAATAGGCAAGGAAGAAATTAAATTAAACTTATTTGCAGATGACCTGATCATAGTTATATCTAATCCGAAAGAAGGAGTCAAAGAGACAAAAATTATATTAGAAGACTTTGAGTTAAACTCAGGATTAAAAGTTAATATGGCAAAATCAGAGATAATGTATATTAATGTGAGGATGGAAGAAAGGAAAGCGATACATAAATGGACAGGAATAGGTTTAGGGGTCAAGAAATTCAGATATTTAGGGATAGATATAGTTAAAAATGTTAATAAGATGGTAGAGAGGAATTATAATCGGACGTGGAACACAATATTGAAAGAAATGAGGAGGTGGGGCAAGAAGACATTAAACATAACAGCTAGGATTAATATAGTGAAAATGTTCTGGACCCCAAAGTTATTATATTTGTTTCAAACGATACCTTTAGAAATCAATAGACAAAAAATTAACAGTTGGAATGCGAGAATAAAAGAATGGGTCTTTGGCAGTAAAAAAAGTAGGGTTTCTAGATATTTCATATATGCTCATAGATCTGACATGGGATGGGGTGTCCCAGAACTGGGAAATTATTATGAAGCATTTCAAATAAAAACATTAATGGAAATAGGGGAGAGAAGTGAACAAAAATGGGTTAGAATCGAGAATGAGGCAAATAAAGGGGTTGGAAGATTTGGAGTATTTACAGGAGGAAAGTTTAAATACAGTATGTTAGAACCGGGACCGAGAAAAACAGCATTAATGATTTGGAGGAAATGGCAACCGAAATGGTTAAAGGGAGTATCTAAACAAGTATTATTAGAGGCATTGGATGAGGAGGAGGAAGATGAGAAGTGGTGGAGATTACTTAAACAGAAAGGATACACTAGATTGCAAGATATACTATGTGGGCAGTCACTTAAACCATTACAAACATTACATGATGAAATAGGAAGGCAATATTGGTTGAAGCTAATAGGTCTACATAATAGACTTAAAAAGATAATCGAAAATAGGACTCTGACGGCGGGGGAACCAATGGAGGAGTTATTAAAGGTGATGATAAACACAAAAAGAGGATTAGCAGGCAAGATATATAGAAGGATGATGTCTGATAAAGATCGGACAAGAACCCTCCTTCAGGGGAAGTGGAGCGTAGAAATTAGTCTAGCGGATAGAAGGGTTGACAGAATTATAAAAGGTATACAGGAGATAAAAGTGCATAAATTCAGAGAGCTGGAATTGAAATTCTACACGAAGTGGTATAGAACCCCGGCTATATTAGCTAATATGTTCTCAAGACTAAGTTCAAACTGTTGGCACTGCAGAAACGGGAAAGGATGGTACTCCCATATGTGGTGGGAGTGTGCAGAAGTTAAAGCTTTTTGGGAGAAGGTAACAGAGCAACTTTATAAGTTCTTCGCAATAAGACCAAAGATAGACCTAGAATTGATGTTAGGTAGTACTTTAGGTCATAAAGATATCAGAAAAGAAGGACAGGACTTATTTAAAGCAATGGTGCTAGCCGGTAAAGCAGTAATAGCATTTGGTTGGAAAGACAAAACTAAGTGGACGGAACTAAACTGGCAGGATTATTTATTTGAATACATTCAATCAGACATTATAGCCATAATTAATCAGGATGAGTCATGGGAATTAAGAATAGGAAAGATTAAGGGAAAATGGCATTTATATTTAAAATGGGTCATGGAGGGTCAACAACGGGACGTTCGGTGGAAGCTCCTAAGCTTGTGCCCCTGGCTAGAAAGGATGAGTAGCTAAAGGGAGGGCGGGAGGGATAAGGGTATGGAAATACAGATGAATAACTTGAATGGGAAATAGTCATCCAAAATACACTAAAACTCTCAACCCTCCCCGGCTATAGGATACAATATCTTCGGCGATGAATTAAGTGAGGAGGAAGAGGAAGGAGAATCAAGGAAGAATAGAAGAAGGAGAGGACTCAGAGACTTACTCCTCTTATCCGGATGTGAAGAAACAAGATAAATAGAAGAATGATTCTTACAAGGGACTTCTGCCGAAGATATAGAAACTGTATATGAACTTATGGGGAGGGGTTGGGCAATGGGTATATATGTACGGGAATAAGGATGTTTCGAAGGAAATGCACAAAAATATACAATAAAAAAAAAATCAGTTTACACATCTTTCTGACTTTTTATGAATACTCTTGATTTACAAAGACACATTTATCAGCTTACCACAATGCCAGATATCCAATTAAGCACTCACACACAGAGATCCCAAACACAAGCCTTTCTCAAAAGGCTGTCTAAACAGAGACGACAACTTGCATAGCTTAAACCTGGGCTTGCTGCATAAACATTAGAAAATGGGAACTCAAAACTCATCTGCTGTCAGACAGCGATAACAATAGAAGTCAGCTCTCAACACCTGTGGATTAAACTAGCCCAGAGTGTTTACAGAAACAGTACGTTACTTTAGAATGCCAAATCAGTGAGAATGAAGGTATGGGGAAAATATTGTGTGGGAGTCGAGCAAGCTTCTTCAGAGAAAAGAAAAAGCAGCCTGGGCACACACACTTTACTATATTTACTACAGGCTAAACAAAAGAGTACCAACAAGAAAAAAAAAAGAAATGAAGCAGAATTGGGTCTGCAGTCTTGTAGAAGTGTGTGGTGGGGAGAGATACATGGAAAATATTGCTTTTGTGAGATTTCTAGATCTATAGTCAGTATCTCCTATGAAAACAATTTGTCACCAAAGTTTCAAGTACAGCACTCAATTAATTTATAAAGTAGGTGGTAGCGATTAGGTGTTTGTGCTTCCGGGGAACTTGTATGATTTGAACTACCAGCTCTGTTGCCTAATTACACACAATCATGGAAGAGTTTGTGAGATAAATTTTTCCACTTGTGGTAATGTAAGACTAATATATTCCTTATATGCTCAAAAAAACCTTTCCTGTATTATGTGACTGCTGGAAACAGGTCTGTGGGCTGACATCACTAGTTGTTGGCTTACCAATTCACACAATAGAGAAGACTGATGGGGTACAGGGTCCCTGTGATAGACAAGAGTTTTTGGTTCTTCTCAGTTCCCACACATGGGGTATCCAATTTGGATTGGGACAGTGGTGTGCATAGAGAAGGGGCTTCAGCTCCCCACCACCATAATTTTCCCAACTTGGAATGATCTAGGAGAGGGAATGCTCAATGGGGAGCTAAATCCAAAAATACTTTTCCTGCTGTAACAGCACTTATTTGCGGGAGGAAGGAGTGGTGATGTTTCTCCTCTAGCTTCAGTCTTCCTTTACCTTCCCCATGCATTTATGAGGGACTGTCTGTCCTCAGGAGTAGAATTTCATGGTGCTCAACAGGAGGGAGAAAGTGAATTTGATGTGCTCTTGGTACTTTGAATCCAACCTCTAGAACTGTTAAAACAATGGAAACATCTGGCCTGGGCAGAAATATCTATAGCATGACCTTATAGACCACTCTACCTTATGGAACAGCCTACCTGAAGAGGTCAGGAAAGCCTCTACTCTCCTGGCTTTTCACAAACTATGCAAAACTGAATTACTCAGGAATGCCTCCTTACCCAGGCAATGGAATTGTGCTCTAAGGAAATGGTCCAGAGAGATTTAGCATACTGCCTGTTGCTGCAAGTGTGCACCTTACTGCATAGTTCCACATAGTTAAATGTCATACCAATCTGCTTGTGCCTTGTTTCACATTTTTTTCCAGCTCCGAATCAGATTTCAGCTTGTTTCCAAATTTCTGTTATCCTTACCCTATTGTATTATTTATTGAAGGTCTCAGTCAATGATTATATTAACTTATACCGTGTAATTCACCTTGAACCTCAGTGAGCAAGGAGGACTTAAAACAAATAAATAAGACCACCAAGTTCTGATCTTTATATCTGGAAAATAAGTATTTATGGGCTTTGGACCATGATGTTCTATGGCAATAACTTTTGTTGTTGAATATTAAAAAGTGGCCCACAGTGACAACTGCAGTTTTTTGGAAGGGTAGCTAGAAACAACATACTAACTGAAATCATATAATGGGGCGGGGGAAGGCATGTAGCCTATTTCTTTTCAAAGCTAGGAAGACAGAATTAATGATATAATAGCTGTTTTAAGGTTATATATGTTCTCTAGAAATATACTGTAAAATGATAATTAAAAACCCCAAGAAAGCTTGCGAGCTTCTTAAACTAACCATTTAGCTCTGCCCCTCTTTTTGACCTTCAGGTTTTAGACATCAGTAGCTCTATATGTGTGTGTTTCAAGAGCTCTGGTTTCCAGGCAACACACATGCACACAAAGATATACACTTACCATTCAGGAGTCATATATTCATCATCTACAGCATCTGAAAACACAATTATTTATTTATTTATTAGAAGATTTATGTTCTGACTTTTTTCTGTTTAAAAATAAATGTTGTATTGTACACTAAAAAGTTGAATATGGTAGTGAAGTGCTTATTTATTCATCCTAGACAGAATTCCAAAATACAAAGATTGCAAAATATATATGAATAAGTGATTAACAAGAGCGCAAAGACTCACATGGAAGGAAAAGTATAATTTTTCACCAGCCATCTTTCCCATGGTATAAGCATTTCCCTCTATCACTTTCCCCATACCTGTTTCTGCTTCCTCTGGTTGTTACATTTTCTCCTTCACCCTGGCACGTAGCCTACCTCCCCCCCCCCCATCTTTGAACTACTTTTTCACCAACCATGCTGGCTCCAACTCTAATTTGTTTATTTAGCTGTTTCCTTCTTTTATAGCCCATGTTTCTGTGTCTCAAGGCAGATTGTGCAATCAGGCAGCATATGACATCCAATGAACAATGTAATAGGACTAGGATTACAAAATTAGAAGACAAGGCAACAAAAGCAAATTAGTGCAATAGACTACATCCCTATACCCTTCATAAAAACATCCAACTGATCCATTTCATTATACTGAAGCCTTATTTCCTTTATGAAAATGCTACACTGAGCATTTCTTTTCTGTACATTCTACGGAATAGTACTTCCTCAGGAAAGCCATTCATTCCACAAGAGGAGAGGGACAAAGAGAAAGTTCAGCATGGGCAGAGGTTAGTTTTACTTGTTTTTAAGGCAGATCCTTCAGAAGGCAGACTAACGGACATGGGCATATGGCTCCTGGAACCAGAAGAGGATGACTCAGCAGAGGCCTGAAGGGATAGGCTCTGGCCCTTGGAAAAGGGCAAGAGAAGGCAGCAAGGGATATGGCTGCCAAGCTCAGGTGCAGCTTGGAGTTCTCCTGGAATAACAACTGATGTCCGGACTACAGGAATCAGTTCCCCTTTGGTTTCTAAACTCCAGGTGGGGCCTGAAGATCTCCCAGAAGTATAACTGATCTCTAAATGACAGAGATCATGTCCCCTGGAGAAAATGGCTGTTTCAGAGGGTGAACTCCATTGCATCACATCCCTGGTGTGCTCCCCCCCCCCCCGAACTCTGAAATCCCCAGGCTCTACCCAGAAAATCTACAGAGGTTCCCCAAATTGGAGTTGGTAACTTCACCACCCTATCAAGGGAGAAGCAGAGAGATGAGGCTGGGATTAGCCCAACTTTAAAGGAAGTCTGGGGCAGGAGACAAGGTTCAAGATGGCAAACAGAGAAGGAAGGCACAAACCCTTCCAACCAGCAAGTGGAGATGCTCAAGGAGCAGCAGGCCTCTAACAGAGAAAAGGCCAATAAGTAGGGCTGCCAGGTCCCCTGGTGGGGGCAGGAAATCCCCCTGCTCCCACCCTCTGCCACCCACCACCACTCACCTGAATGGCAGGGAGAAAAGGCCCAGAGAATGGGCCCAGGAGGCAAAAAACCTCCTAGACCAGAGAGCAGCGGGTGCACTCCTGTGTCCTGATGCAGACTCACACTGGCAGCAAGCAAGGGAAAACTCCCAAGTTGTCCGAGCAGGGCAGCACCCAGTTCCAAGGTTCAGGCACCAACTGGGCACACTCACGGCTTCAAGTCCAAAGGGGGCTTCCAGAAACACTCATTGCTTCCACGCAGCCACTCCCTCTTTGGGCTGCTTTTAACCCTCACAGTGCTCAGCTGCCTGTGCTACAGCAAGCACCTGCCGGCTGTCTCAGTCCTGCTCCTGCGAGCACTCATCATCACTAACGATGCTGGGCCGGTGCTGTGCTGCTAGCCTGGCACTGCGCCTTCTGGCTTGGAGGGCTCTTCTAGCCCTCCTCTGGCAGCGCTCCCAAGGCTCTGGTGAGGAAGGGGGAGAGCTGGCCTGCACCTGGCTTTCTGTTGCCAGCCCAGGGCTGGGAAGCTGAGGAACCGATGTGCTGGGACCTGGCTGTGGATCAGTATCTGAGCCTTCAGGGCCTGCCTCCTCCTGCAATGCCTCTGCCACTGGCTGTGGATCTGGGTCAGGTTCACCAGCTGCCTCTTCCTCAGAAGAGTCCTCTGAGTCTCTCTGCTCCGCTGGGCCAGGTTGGTCCATGACATCCTGTCAAGCATGATGACCTCACTTCCTTAAGTGACATCACTGCAACCAGTGGTGGGCAGGAGCATGCAAATTGGCCCCTGTGAAGGGCAGGAACATGACCGCTGGCAGGCATGGTGATGGCACTTCCAGAAGTGACGCCACAGTGGCTGGTTGGAGCACACGCATGGAAAGCGCAGCAGGTAAGTACCATGTCCCCCCTCCCACCAGGGAGATAAGAGGATCTGGCAACCCTACTGATAAGTCACAAGGCTGACAGTTTTATGGAAAGAGTGACTTGGTCTGCCACCCCAATGTCAATACCCTCAATCCCCTGGTATCCTGTTGCCAATATATTTTTGCCTTAAGAATCTAAAGAGTAATTTCCTGATCAAAGAGTGAACTGATTAATTAATAATTTCCTATAGGTGGAAGACCAGCTCCAGACTGCTGAGGTCAGGTCTAGCACTCATAGAAAATAATAACTGTTTAATAGGCCTCTCCTCCGCCCCTGCAGATACAACAAGAGTGAGAGAGAGATGCCTCAGACCTCATGTCTGAAAGGGGGTCTGAGTAACAAAGAGGGGTTGAGGAAGGTGATCTTTGGTTCAGTAAGCATGGGAACAGTCTGATTGCAATGGTGGTGCAGTATGATGTTCCTCTGCCCCCAGAAGCGCATACACTCCTATGTTCATTTTCAATTTCCTGCAGACCTGAAGTTCCATCTAGCTCTATGTGACCCTGTTGTGTGATTTTTTTAAATCCACATGAGGAAAGGCCCTACATGATTGTTGAGTATAGGAATATCTGAGATGAAAATCCAAGTAATAATTTTGTAGCATTTCTGTATACAATCGCAGACAATCTCAGACATGAAAATGGTGTAGTTGTTGACATTTGAAAGTTTCCATCATTGATGGCTGTTATTTCTGAGGATTTCTGTATACAGACATACAACAGACTGCAGGACTTTGAGAAATCACACACAGTGGTGTGGAATGGGTAACATGATAAATTAAGGAATGTGCATAGTTGTTAAGAAAGGTTTGGTGGAAATCTAGATTTGGTACCTTAGTGCTAAACTAGATGAGACACTGGAAATCCATGAATAGATTCCCCTTACCACTTGTTGTTTTGGTAAAACAGTGGCCAATTCAGGCCTAGGGTGTAATGCAGAGGGGAGTAGGACTGAATCTTTCTCTCACCCGTCCACTCTCCCATTCTCAAACTACCTCTCAGAATTTTTCTTTGCCCATTGGGGAAAAAACATACAGGGAACATAAAGACAGCCTATGTGCTTCTACCAGTGGTACAAATAGTAGCTCTAAGAATTAGACATGGGCACAGACCAGGAAAACCCCACAGACCACTGGGCTGTAGTCTGTCGATTTTCACAGACCACGGACCATAAAAGTTTCACGGACCAGCCCGGTTCGTGGACCAGTTCATTGGTCTATACTCTGTCACTTCTGGCAGCTCTGGCTCCACCCCTTCACACCCAGAGAGCCCAAACTCACAAAGAATCTTCAGCAGCCTCTCCTCCAGCCACCCTCCAAGTTTGGTCAAGATTGCTTTTCAAATGTCCGAGTTACAGACCCCCAAAGCAGCCACCCCTAGGAAACTTCCAGTAGATACTGGAGTCGCAATTGTCAATTGACTTGCATTGGCTAGCAGCACCAAAAACTTGCAATGAATCAAAATCAAACAGAAAATGGTGGGGGAAGAGCCTCCTAACTCACCACACAGACACCTTCCCAGTTGTTGCCTAGGGAATTCATTCTTGCTCCTTGCTCGTATAGAGAAGAATGGGAGCTCTCTGGTTGGCAGGCAGAGCTGCCTATCAAGGTTTTGAGGGCTAAGATTGGCTGCAGAACATCCACCCCCCCACCCCCCATTGCCTAGGGAATTCGTTCTTGCTCCTTGCCCCATAGAGCAGAATGAGAGCTCTCTGCTTGGGAGGCAGAGCTGCCTATTAAGTTTTTAAGGGCTGCAAAAGGTCTGCAGACATTCCTCCATTGCCTAGGGAATTGATAGATCAGTGCCAGGATGTCTAGACTCACAAATCACAGACTGGCCCAAATGGACCAAAATTTGTGGAAAAGGTGAGTCCCACGAACTGTGTGTTCGCGAACCACGAACCGGGCCGGACCATGTCTAATTTAGGTCCATTTTCCAGACCGTGCCCACCTCTACTAAGGATCTATTTGTAGTTAGATGAAGGTGGGAAAGGGTTGACCTCACCTCCCTCATGTTACAAATTGGGCCTTCCCTCCCACTGGCTATTTAATTGTTAACATTTGAGAAAGCCATTCACACATCTCCCAGAGTTTCATCTTGTTACAGTCACTCATTAGTGCTGAGCTCAATTATAGAATAAAAGAAAGAATATTTTAAAAGTGTTTTCAAGAATAAGAACAAGAATCATTTTGGTAGGTGAAATAAAGAGATTTTCATAACTAGTTCAGTGAATTAAAATGAAGAGGACTTTTCAGTTGAAAGAGTTATTTTGGCTTGCTGTTGCTGCATTAAGTCTACAGAGTGATATTTTTAACATTAAGTAGGTTGACTTTTTTTTACTTAAGGGTTTCCCATAAAATATCATGAACATTTTACAAAATAAAAATGTGTAGAGAAGAGTTGTCTTGTTTGTTACAATATGTGTATCCAGAATGAGCAATCAGTCAATTTAATTAATATTGCCTCATTTTTAGTTCTGTTAATAATATGTTAGTTTACAAGGGACAACATTTAAATAACTCTTCCCTTTTAGCATAGCAGACTACACAGAGTCCTTTAATAAGCAGAAAAAAACTGTTATCTGTATAGTATGGAAACATTTCTATAGCAAATGGAACTGGAAGGCTAGCTCGAGAAAAATAAATATGTTACAAGTACATAAAAACAACATACCATTCTGTCTTAAGTCAGTGACAGATCTGGTTGCATATCATTCTAATATTTGTGATAGTTCTGTTACTATCTAGCAGCCAACATAAGACAATATCCCAAAAATAAAAAGGCAAACTGAACAGCTTACCTGGCAACCTTTTATGGAAGATACTGAGATCTACCTTAGGAGGTCTTGGTGGTTTCTTTGGAGGAGGACCAAGTGACACAATGGAAGGCAGTGGTTTGTTTTTTGGAAGTTTGCAGTCCTTGACATAATGATCTTTTTCTGGGCCAAAGTGAAAAGAATATCTTAATGCTTTGCACAAATAAATGAAGTTATTTCCATAGTGATACATATGTGAAGTAGTTCAAACTAAGCCCACCCCTTTGTCATGGGTTCTGTGCTGAAAATTCAATTGTGGGATGCCTGTGACTTTAGTCATTATAAGACCACAGCATACAAAGAGAAGGAATGTATGCCTCCCCTTCACACCATTTTCCCAACCTAAAATGGCCTTGAGGAGATTCTGTTCACCCCATGGAGGTTCCATGACCAGACCACTGATGGGCTGTATATAAGATTCTCAGCAAGGAAGATAGTACCTCCTGAGGCTGTTTCAGACCAGGGAAATGACATGAGGCATAAATGCCCTCTCCAGACAGACACCATTCCAATATCCTTCAGCAACATTCTGAAAATCTATGGAGAATATATAAGCTTCTCACTTATTACTGAACTCTGATGTCTTTTAGAAAGTTCGTGTTGTGTTCCTCTTAGTACCTGTTTGCAGAGCTGCCAAAAGTGACTATAAGTCTCTAGCCAAAGATCTCCTTCAGATTTTTCTGCACAACAGCAGACCCAAACTAAACATTATATGAAAACAAATCATATAAATTTCCAGCCCTGAAGTCGCACCACCAAAAGGTGACCAGTGCCCCTGAACTCTGTCCCCACAGTCCCGTCCCCCCGATAAGCAATTTGAAACAAACTATAGCCATTATCCGACTATCTGAGATATCAAAATTACATGAAATTAACATTAAAGCAAGGAATTTACCATTTGTGCCTTGAATAACCTTATTAGGCATGGCAGGGTCATAAGCATGTTGGATGGAATCAATAACATTAATGGTTTCATGTGCTCTTTTCTCCAAGCTTGTATGACCTCTTGGGGGAACAGGTGGTGAGATGGTAGGAAATGGAGCTGGCTCACCATGTAGGTGGGAAGGATTATTTGATGCAGAAAATACCAGTTCTTGCTTATTTGCAGTGATTTTTATTGTATCCTCTCCAGTGACAGTACCAGGATTATTTTTCAGTTGTATAATGGATGCTACTTTATTTGCACTTTGTGTTGGTATTGTAGAAGACTTTTGGTCATTATGAGATACAGCATTTTCCCAAATATGCAGAGTGTCACGGAAAGAACTGGGTTGTGCTGGAGCTTCTGGAGAATGAAGACAAGATGTTGGTCTCTGCTTTGGTGATTCTGTCACAGGTGCAGTCTTTGCACTAAAGCACTCCAGCAAGTCTGTGCTTTTTTTATCTTCATCCTTGTCAACTGCAGATAATTCACGAAGCCTGATCCTTGGCAAAACCACAGGCTGTACTTGCACTGTTTCAGATTTATGTGATGTGGACCACTCAGTCTTTTGCTCAGGATCTGGAACTTGCGCTCGACGAAAGGGCTTGGGTTTTGTTGTACAACCACCATTGGTATTTTGCTTTGATATGATTTCTGCAGGAAGCTTCTTTGTAGGTCGCAGCAAAACATTCGAAAAATTGGAATCATTTTGAAACTTTGCTCGAAGTGCCTGGAAATTTCCAGTTCCTTCCTAAAATGTCCAAGAACAGGAAAAGCAATAATTAATTGCAATGATATTGAAATTGCAAGCTAATTTTAACTCAGTTGTCAGTGTTATAATTGTCAGAGTGTGGGCAGTCTTTAACTACCCCAAATACACAAGCCTGGCAATCAGGGATACCCCATTGTCTCAGGTGTTGGCACAGTCCATGTATGAGTATCAGATAATATGTTCAGGTTCTATGCCTTCAGCACTCCTAGTTATTAGCATGATATGCTACAGAATCTCAGAGGAAACAGGAAATACCATTTAGGCCATTATAGCTATTGAGTCTCTATATACCAACATCTCTCATGAAGATGGACTACAAGCCATCTGGAACAGTATCCCTGACAATACTGCAGGCGCATTCTCTCAAGCGCTGCTACTTTGTACTTACTCATAACTACTTCACATTTTGCAACAGCTTGTAACTTTAGATTAATGGTACAGCCATGAGTTCCTGCGTAGCATCACAATATTCAGCCATTCCCATGATTGATTTAGACAAAGGGACTCACTGCCTCACCTGCAGGCATCATTGCAGCTGGGAGGTGAGGGCTGGCTGATCTTCCTGAGGGGCGATGGATGCTGGCAAGGAGGAGCATTGGAAGAGCAAGGCACCATGCTGGCAGCCCTTGTATTCCTCACTGCCATTCCTGGGCAGTGACAAAAGCTGCAAAACGGTCTCCCTCCCTCCCACCCTAGCTGCCAGCTGTGACTGGAGATGCCTGTCACATCTTGGCAGTTTGGGGCCAGATCAACTGGGGTGAGTTGTGCTGGTTGGGTGGTTCACTTCCCTTTTTCGGGGTCCACATAAGGGATCATGGGGAAACCGAGGAGTATGCACTAGGTCTGACCATAGCTGGCTTCACCCTAGTTGGCAGGGGCTGTCTGGGTCAAGACTGGATGGAGTACATTGCCTGCCGTCTTGCAGTCCCCAGCATGCAGGGTGGGGAAGATATACTGTCGAACGGCAGGTGGGTAATTTGATGTGGTGGATCTGTGCCTTATGCTGTGCCAATGCTCTGATGGCTGTAATCAATAAAGTTGTGGTCTATTTTCACCCAAGATTCTGTGTGTTGCCATGTACTTGTCTATTGCTCCAGCCCCATTCATGGCATATACAGCCTCATTCATGGCATATACAGCTTTCTCTCCTGTTCTTATCAATGACACTTAGGCTCTTTATGGGAAGGAAGCTCATGAGAGATTCTACCAGGATTCAACAACTTTAAGCCCACTATCAATCAAAGCATAGACCAGTCTATGAAACAAGTGCATTTTCTGCATACCATGGTATAACTACATAATGGACACATAAGCACCACCTTATACCAGACAGTCATTTACCACCATACATATCTACATGCTTACAGCTACCACCTGAAATGTACTGAGCAAACCTTTGTCTACAGACAAACACTGTATTACAACTGCTTTTGCTCCAGTCCTTCAGAGTGGAACTCTCACTGGAAAGATTTTAAACATTAATTTGATTCCCTACTTTTCTCCACAATGGATACAGAACATTCTCCCCTTCTGGAGATATTCTCGGTGACAGGTATATGAAATCATATGATTCCCCCCATCCATCCACTCCTCTTTTCCTTCCCCAGCCCCCCCCCCCCAATTCCCACCCAGCTCAGCAGCCAGCCAAAATCTTCTTCCTCCCCTCCCATCTGTCCAATTGCCTGGTTCCCCAACCACCTGCCCAGTCAGCCAGTTCAGACACATAGCTGGCATTCCCTTCACCTAAGCAATCCCCTACCCTTTTATCACGTTTTTCAAGCGATGTGCATGTTGTTCACTTTGTTTATTATAGGGGGTATTTTTAAAACACCTTTCACCATTACCCTGGCCTCATTTGCTAGGACTGCATGAGGCACACTGACCAAAGTAGATTAAAAACACAACATATTTAAAAGGAGGCTCAGCTGTCAAAGTACCCCTGAAGACAAAGCCTCTCCTTTAGGAAAAGTGCAACCCTGCCCAGTCCCAGGAGACTCCTCAATTGCTGGTTGATTACTTCATTGACCACCTCAGTCTTATCTGCCACCACCATAGGTCTGCGGAGATAATGAAAGTTAGAAACTTTTTAAATAAAATTGTATTGTTGAATGACAATTTATTGCCCCTTTATGTGCTTGAATTGCATGAAAAACACCACCAGCCATGCTCTGTGCAAAGAATGGCATTAATCAAAATAAGTCTATCAGATTAGATAATTAGGTGAAAAGATATTCCTGGACAGAACTTCCATTATGTTCAAAAGACACTGATGACTTTAATAAGGGGGAGACATAGTCATTCATTGTCCTGAGATTTTATTGAATTCTGTGTAATTGCATCCAACTTATTATATACAAAACAGTTTCTCCTGAATAACCCCTTTTAGTCAACTTCATTATTTTCACATTACACAGTGTGATGTAAAGCACCTAGGAGATCTTTCAATTGCTCTGATTGTACTGGAGCAGCCAGCTGTATGATACATCCCACTAAGCCAGAGTCTAGTCCAACCTGGAGTGTATATGCAATTAACATTTCCGTAAAGGAAAAATAAAACAAAATCTCTGATCTGCATCCAAAATACCATACAGAGTTATGGCTACAACCAGTGGAAGCCAAGACAAAATAAAATGCCATTGTTTCAACAGTGTGGGTACATTATCTGAGCACGTACTGTAAAATCTGCTCAAACACAGAGCACTGTTTACAGCTCTTTATTGCAACCCAGGTGTTTCTTTTATTACTGACTTTCTCATCAGAGCTAAGCACAAAAATGAAATGATGAAAGAAGAAACCCTTTCCAGGTTGCCATTCCCTAACTGGAGAGATGCAACTTTGTACTAGAGCCTTGTGATTTTATGCATTCGAACACAGCTGAAATTACAAAGTGGGTTCCTTGAGACTCTGTCTCTCCATTTCTAAAGTGCACTGTAGACGCTACTACTTCCTCTTGCAGGGCGTCTATCAACACACTGGAATACTAAGCCCCTTGATATGGCAGGCAGGGGAGTACCTTGCCACTGGTAGTATACGCTCTGGTGTGTTCGTTATTTATGCTCTTATCTTGGTAAATATAGTCATTCTTTTGTTCTTAATCATTTTTATGCTGATTAATATTCAGTGGTCCTTCTTGGTCTCTTCTCAGCTTTTTAATCTAATTTTTGACCTTTTTCTAACAACCACAGGGTGGAAAGAGTACCGAACACAACGTAGGTTTTTTATTTACTCACTTCATTTATACACCACCTTTCTCCCCAGTGAGAACTCAAAGCAGATCTTCTCTCCTCCGTTTTAAATTTATAACATCCCTGTGAGAGACATTTGACTGAGAGTGATTGACTGGACAAGGTTACCCAGCAAGCTTCCATGGCTGACCGGGGATTAAACATGGGATATCCCATATCCTAGTCTGACATTCTAACCAGTACACCACCCATGCTGGATGCTTCAAACATTCATGCATGCCTATCCTACCTAAGTGCTGACAGTGGTTATAAGACAATACTTGTTTTGCTCCATTCTGTTTGAATAGAGACTTCTATTGAAGGAAAGAGTGAATCACTGCAGAAAGATCATCCAGGAACTACCAGAAGCATTATCTAATATTAGCTCATTCTTCTTGTTCTTTTATATTCCAGGAACAAGAGCAGCCAAAGTGATACCATACAACAGCAAAAAAATCAGGGGATTATTAAAAATAATTAGGATCCTTAAGAGTAAATACAGTGACTGCAGAATGGCGAAGTACGCCACAGGGAAGGATTCCTAGCAATCAGTTGGAAACAGTAGGCTGTGGTGAAAGAGGTACTGCTATGGAAATCACATTTTTAAATCAGAGAAGTTAAGGCTGGGAGCTTGACCTTCACCCAATCCATATACAAATAAATCATGCTCCTAGCCTACCATTATTTAGACATGAAAGGGAACTGAGTGCAGAGATAAAGAGATCACAGGTTCCTAAGACAGTAAGATATCACATACCAATAGAGAGCTAGCTAGAGTTGTCCTAGCAGGGGTGCCCAGGTAGACATTATTAGTAGCATAAATCACATCTCTTTGTCATAGAGTTTTTCCAAGGTGTATTTTCAGCAACCAGAATTTCACATGTTGCTGTTTACATGAAGCTGTTTTCTATTTCCTGTTACAAGCCATCTTAGCTTTGTAAACTTTAAGAGGAACAGGGCACATTTATTATTTGTTTAATCAAGGCAGTACTCTGACCCCAGAAAACACAACAGGCTGGAGTCTTGCCATGTGCGTCAAGCAATCTGAGCTGCAGCCCAGAAAGTTTCAGTTTTGCTGTGCAGAATCCACCCATAGCTCTTCAAATTGCTAAAGGGTTACTGAGATAGTTTCCCAATCAAAATAAAACAAAAGATAAAGAAGTCCAGTTGCAAAAGAGGAGAAGCAAATCACAAAGTACTCTTAAAAGATTCAAAAATAAGGAACTAAAGATTTTCACCCTTTATGTTTAGTGAAAAAGATTATATATCCCATCCCCATTCTTAAAAAGAGGCACTTATTACACTTCAAACCATCCTCATTCTTAAAAAGAGACACCCATTACACCTTCATTTAATCAGAAGTTCTTCCCATCCTCTCAGACACCAAACTGTAGAAAGCTATGACTCATTCTTCAGCAAGCTTAAAAAGGATCTGTTTAAATAGCAAGGTTTTTTTTTTAGTACTGATTTCACAAAGACAAAAAGAAAAGCCTTTCAATAGTTACCATTTCCATGCTTGCTCCCTCCTTTCATACCTCCTTCTGAAATGCCTTGGCTTTGCAGCCCATTTTAATTCTGGCTGTTCTCAAAGCAGAGTTCATGAAAACTCAGACCTACTTCCTCCCTTTCCTCGCAGCTCAGAGCAATCATGTAGTAGGAGCCAAGGCGGAGCATACGCAGAAGAATCCATACCTGAGGTTAAGAACCTAGCTCCTCCCTAACCAAACCCTCAGGGTGTGAGAAGGGAGACTACCTTCACCTGCAAACAGATTTTCCTCATCATTGCACAAGAACCAGGCATTCCCATACAGGCAAGGGAAGCTTTGGTGGACTGGGAAAGTACGTACTGTGTAGTCAATGGGAAAGGCTGTATAGTGCAGGGGGAGCATTACAGAACAGCTGTGTAAACTATGTACTGAAACTAGTCTGACTTCTGCACTTATATAATCCAAATCCTGCAGATTTTGCTTCAGTTATACGTATTTGCAAAGATGTAAAACTACAGGATTTTTGGTCCATTAACTTTCAGTGAGAAACTTAGCCAAATAATTAAATTATTTCCCAAATTGGGGGGAGGGGCTTCAAAGTCCTGCCTAACTTTGGCAGGACTGAGCCCATGATTTTATCCCAGTACTTTGCTAAGTTGATACTCCTTCCAACCTACCCAGTTGATGTCTTGCTCATCTCTTGACTAGCTTTTAAAAGATGGGACCAAACATTTTCTAAGTTTTGCCTTCTGTAGCTATTGGGGTTGCCAACAGGCCTAGAGAAACATGCCCTGTCTATTCAATAGAGGTTTAATGTGTGAGCAGCTCAACCATTTCATGGTAAATGCCAGGTAAATATTATCACCTGATAAATAGCAGCCTATTCAGCCAGTATTAAAGGGACAGGACTTTTCCCAGCACTGTAAAGACCAATAAAAGTTGCCAGAGAATACTGTAGAAAATGTTGTTGGTCTTTAAGGTACTATTGGACTCAAATTTTGTTCTACTGCTACAGACTAACATGGCTGAAACTTTTGAATACCATTTATCTTAAGAAAGCAACATCTAGCATCTCCCTTGGGTAGTATTAACTTGGAGGAATGGATCTTCAGAAAATGTCAGCTGAGTAAGCTGGTGTACAGAGGACAAGATACTATCCAATTGGCATTAGTTCAAGTTGTCCTGATTCTCAAGTCTGGCTAGGAATGGAATCTTGACAGGGCTAATATACGTATTATGGTTTCACATGGAGACAACTTAAAATTAGTCTCCGTGGCAGCAATTACTGCATGACAAGTAACTGACGTATAGCAACTCACCTTTTCTTTATAGTGCTTCAGACATTAGAAAGAGAGGCCATCTGAGTCAGCCATGGCACTCAAATATCAAGCAACACACTAACAATTACCACATGGAGCAATTTAAAACAGTTTCTATGTGGCTATAACGTGTAAAGTGGCCCCAAGACACAACATTCCATCCTTTCCCTGACCCATCGTGCAAGACTGTCTTTTTAAATGTCAGGTTTTCCTCTTTACCAACACTAAGCCTGAGGAGGGACGGCTATCATCTTTCATCATATAAGCAGTGCTTTCTGTTATAAATCTCACCATACAACTAGCTCTCCTAAAGCATAAATACAAAGTAAGATACGGAAGCAGACATTTCCCCAGAGCAAAAGAACTTTGCTTTTATTGCAAGGTAGCAGAGATCAGTTTTGTTTTTTTTTTGGAATAGTATTTCAAAGTGTGGTGCTGTGGGAAATGCATAGAGTTTGAATATGGGAGACCCAGATTTGAGTTTCCAACAGCCATGAAACTCACTAGATGCCTGTGAGCACTTTCTTGATCTGTCTAATGTTGCTGACTTAAATATTATCAGGAATGCTGAGAACTTTGAGACAAACATGATTGTCAGGCAATCTTACCTTGATCAAACTTCCTCATATACATGTAAAGTAAGCTCCTGATAAGAGCCCCTTGGTGGTTTTTATCATGCAGAATGACTCTGAATCTGTGCAACAGCCGCTTGTGCTAAAATGTGATGGCACAGTAATGCCTTGGTAAAATGGAACAAATTTGTGTTACAGCATACAGCTGCATTTGTGTTTGCAAAATCCACAAATGAAATCTTCATCCTTGTGGGAGAAGAGGCACATATTCCCTGAGATCATGGTCAGGTCATGAAAAGGAACCTACTTGCTGAGCGCAGAAAAAGTCACCATTCACAGTAACAGATCCAAGTATTTTTATTGTGTGATAACAGGCGCTGTGATCAGACTGTCCCATCTTCATAGAATCATAGAATCATAGAGTTGGAAGGGGACATACAGACCATCTAGTCCAACCCCCTGCCTAGTGCAGGATCAGCCTAAATCATCTCTGACAAGTATTCATCCAGCCTCTTCTTGAAAACTGCCAGTGAAGGGGACCTCACCACCTCCCTAGGCAGCGGATTCCATTTTTGAACTACTCTGACCATGAAAAAGTTTTTCCTAATATCCAGCCGGTACCTTTGTGCATGTAGTTTTAGCCCATTGCTTCACGTCCTACCCTCTGCTGCCAACTGGAACAGCTCTTTGCCCTCCTCCAAATGACAGCCTTTCAAATATTTAAAGAGAGCAATCATGTCCCCCCTCAACCTCCTCTTCTCCAAACTAAACATTCCCAAGGCCCTCAGCCTTTCCTCGTAGGGCTCAGTCTCCAGACCCCTGATCATTCTCGTCGCTCTCCTCTGTACCCTCTCGATTTTGTCCACATCCTTTTTGAAGTGAGGCTTCCAGAACTGCACACAATACTCCAGGTGTGGCCTGACCAAGGCAGTATAGAGAGGGGCTATGACCTCCTGCGATTTCGATGCTATGGCCCCTTTGATACAACCCAGGATTGAATTAGCCTTTTTTGCCACTGCATCACACTGACTGCTCATATTCAGTTTACAGTCCACTCTTACCCCAAGATCCCTTTCACATATACTACTGCCCAGAAGTGTATCTCCCATCCAGTACTTGTGCTTCCCATTTTTGTGGCCCAGATGTAATACTGTGCACTTGTCTTTGTTGAATTGCATCCTATTCACAGCTGCCCACTTCTCCAGAGTATTCAGGTCTTGTTGAATTTTAATTCTATCTTCTTGGGTGTTTGCTACCCCTCCCAATTTGGTATCATCAGCAAATTTAATGAGCAACCCTTCCACTCCTTCATCCAGATCATTGATAAAAATATTGAAAAGAACCGGGCTCAAAACCGAGCCCTGCAGCACCCCACTGGACACCTCCCTCCAATCTGATGAAACGCCGTTGACCACCACTCTTTGAGTGCGGTCCTCCAACCAGTTCCCTATCCACCGAACTGTCCTATAGTCTACTCCACAGTCTTCCAGTTTGCCCATCAGAATGTCATGGGGGACCTTATCAAAAGCTTTACTGAAATCCAGATAAATCACGTCAACAGAGTTCCCCCGATCCAGTAAGCTGGTCACTCGATCAAAGAAGGAAATCAGGTTGTTCTGACAAGATCTGTTAGGAACAAAACCATGCTGACTTCCCAGGATCACTGAGTGGTCCTTCAGATGCAGACAGATTGATCCCTTTAAAATCTGTTCTAATATCTTCCCGGCAACAGATGTCAGACTGACCGGCCTGTAGTTTCTCGGGTCATCCTTCCTCCCTTTCTTAAAGATTGGGATAACATTTGCTCTTCTCCAATCTTGTGGCACATCCCCAGTCCTCCAGGAGGCCTTGAAGATGATGGACAGGGGTTCTGCAAGTTCTCTGGAAAGTTCTTTCAGCACTCTTGGGTGCACCCCATCCAGCCCAGGGGATTTGTATTCATCCAGTGCAGCCAGATGCCTCTCCACAACCTCTCTGTCAATGTCAATTAGCCACTCAGGTGTCCTGCCACATTTTCTACTATCTCTAGACGTGCCTGAGTTCTTCAGGGAGAAAACAGAGGCAAAAAAGTCATTAAGCCTGTCTGCTTTTTCTCTGTCCTGCATCTGAGTTTCTCCATCTACTCCCAACAGCGGTCCAATTGCCTCTTTTACCTTGCGTTTGCTTCTCACATATCTGTAGAAGTTTTTCTTATTGTAGCAAGCCCTCCTGGCCAGACCCAGCTCGTACTGAGCGTTGGCCTCTCTGATGGCTGATCTGCAGTACCTAGTAACACTCATATACTCCTCTTTAGAGGTCTGTCCTTCTCTCCATTTCCTGAACATTTCCTTTTTCTCCCTTAGTTTATTCTGGACCTCTCTGTGCATCCACATTAGTTTCTTGGAGCCCTTACCATGTTTCCGTCTTGCTGGGATAGTGAGGGCTTGAGCTTGCAGAAGCTCGTGTTTGAGAATGGCCCACCCTTCACTCGCTCCTTTTCCTTCCAGCACACTCCCCCACGGAATGACTCTCATCAAGCCTCTGAGTTCATCAAAGTTGGCCCTATGAAAATCTAACCTATGAGTCTGGCTATGAACTTCCTTGGCTCCCCACAGCAACTGGAATTCAAGAAGGACATGGTCACTTCCCCCTAAGGTCCCCACCACCTTCATCTCATCTACCAATTCTTCCCTGTTGGTTAATATCAAGACTAGTATGGCCGAGCCCCTTGTAGCTTCCTCCACCTTTTGAAAAAGGAAGTTATCGGTTCAGAATGTTATGCTTCTCTTTTGACTACAAATAAACCAGAGTAGAGAATAAATGTTCCTGCATAACCAATGTCAACGGATTAGGAAAATTAACGTTCATGCTTTACTAACTTTTCCCTGTGTCAAGCTCCCCTAAACAACAGCCACATCTTGTATATGCTGGATTTCAGCAAACAAGCAATTCCTCACTATAATGCCAAGTCTCTGTCTTTTGTACGTATATGTGCCATCAGGTTGCGACTGACCTACGGCAACCCCAACAAGGAGCTTTCAAGGCAAGTGAGAAGCAGAAGTGGATTGCCAGTTCCTTCCTCTGCAGAGTCTTCCTTGGTAGTCACCCATCCAAGTACTGATCCTGCTTAGCTTCTTAGGTCTGACGAGATTGGGCTATACCATGCCACCTTCCCTTCTTTTATAGAGCAGCATATTATATTTTCATGGCGGGGGGAACAAAAAATGGGATATTCAGTAGAATTAACTATGCAGTGGATGTGAGGAAGATGTGTGAAAAAATTCCATGATGCCAGGTGCAACACTGATAATTTTCTGCTTCCGCATTTTGCAAGAGTGAATGCATCTTGGATCTCTATCTTAAGAACATTGGCTGAGAGTATACATTATACATTTCTGTATACGTTAAAACATTCTGTTTGCAACTGCTTTGCTACTCAGTTGTGTTGAAGTAAATATTCCATATAAACAATGGTACACACCCATGAAGCTTCTTTGCTCCCCCCCCCCCGCCTCTAAGTGAACACAGGAGACCTTGTGAACAGAGCCGCTTCATATAAGCAGTGGAGCTCTCGTTTATGCAAACAGCTTCTGGATTTGTCTGGTCAGATGTTGGTTAGTCCCATCTACATTTAGTGGGCAGTCATAGAGTTTTATGTGAATGTGGTCTTTTTGTTACCATATGTTTACTATACCTACAGAAAGATAGCATTGTGTAGTGGTTAGATTCGGACTAGGATCTGGAAGACTATAGTTCAAACCTCTACTCAGCTATGCAGCTTGCAGGGTGATCGTGGGCTAGTCACTCTCTCTCAGCATAACGTACCTTAAAGGTTGTTAGGATAATAGGTGTTGTGATGATAAAATAAGGAAAGGAGAACCATGGCCATTTCCACACATCTTTTCCCTCTCTCAAAAAATAGCTCAAAACTTATGGAACAACGCACCTTCATGGTGTGATTTCCTGACATGACTTTATTTTGTGGCGTGATGACGTCAGAAAACGTGCCACGAAGCAAAGTCATGTCGGAAAATCACGCCATGAAGGCACGTCATTCTGTAAGTTTTGCGCTATTTTTAAGGAGGGGTAGACGTATAGAAACTGTCCATGTATGCCACTCTGAGCTCCTTGGAGAAACAGAGGTAGAAAAATATAGTAGATGATCTTTACATTGATGTATAATTTTAAAGGCTGTGCTTCAAATTCATCTGGAAGGAGAAGAAAAGGAGCACCAAGAATTGCATGATTCTTTAATGAACAAAACACATGTTAAATAACTAAACTAAAGATTCTTTGGAGAATGTTGGTACATTTTTTCTCTATTTCTCCCAGTGGGTGCTTATAGTGGCTCCAGAGTCTTAAAGCTAGATTGGGTTGGGCAATAGGAGGAAATTTAACTGTTGCTGTTATACTGTTTTCTGTTTTCCTCATTTTGTTTTTTACACGCACACACAAAGACAAACACAAAGTCATAGAGTTAGAATGGGCCTTACAGACCATCTCGTTCAACTCCCTGCCCAATGCAGAAACAGCCTAAAGCATCCCTGACAGTCACTCCTTGAAGACTGCCAATGAGGAGGAACCCATCACATGCCTAGGCAGCCGATTCCATTGCTGAATTACTCTTAACATGAAGAAATTTTTCCTAATGTCCAGCCAGTACCTTCCCTCCTGTAGTTCAAGCCCATTGTTTCAAGTCCTACCCTCTGTTGTCAACAGAAACAGCTCTGTTCTCTCCTCCAAGTGACAGCCTTTTAGATACTTAAAGAGAGCAATCATGTCTCATTTCCTCTTCTCCAAACTGAACATTCCCAGATCTTTCAGTCTTTCCTCATAGGGCTTGGTCTCCAGGCCCCTGCAGCCCTTCCAATTTGTCCACATCCTTTTTGAAGTGTGGCCTCCAGAACTGCACACAATACTCCAGGTGTGGCCTGACCAACATGGTATATAGTGGGACAATGACATTCTGTGATTTGGGTGTTATGCCTTTGTCAATACACCCCAAGATTGTATTCGCCTTTTTTGCTGCTGCATCACACTGACTGCTCATATTTAGCTTCTCATTTACTTGTATTCCAAAATTTTGTTTACACATACTGCTACCCAGAAGTGTATCTCTCATCCAGTATGCATGTTTTGCATTTTTGTTACCCAGGTGGATAACCTGGCATTTATCCATGCTAAATATCATCTTATTAAAATCTGTCCCTTTTCTCGTTTTATTCTATCCCTGTCTTCAAGAGTGTTTGCTACTCTTCCCAGTTTCAGGTCATCTGCAAATTTAATGAGAAATTCCTTCACACCCTTGTCCAGATCATCTATAAAAATATTGAAAAGCACTGGGCTCAGATCCAGGCCACTCCAATGGACACCTCCCTCCAATCAGACGTGATGCCATTGACAATGACTCTTTCGGTGCGGGTATCCAGCCAGTTTCCTATCCATGTAACCATCCTAGAGTCCAGTCCACATTCCTCCAATTTATCCATCAGAACATCATGAGGAACCTTGTCAAAAGCTTTACTGAAATCCAGGTAAACTACATCGACAGCATTCCTGCAATCCAGTAAGCCTTTCACTTGATCATAGAAGGAGATGAGGTTGGTCTAGCAGGACCTCTTAGGGACAAATCCATGCTGACTTCCCTGTATCACCATGTTTACAGATTGACACCTTTAATATTTGTTCCAATATCTTCCCTGGGACAGAGGTCAGGCTGACTGGCCTATAGTTCCCAGGATCGTCATCCCTTTTCTTGAAGTTTGGGATGACATTTTCCCTCCTCCAGTCTCCTGGAACAATACCTGTCTGCCAAGAGGCCTGGAAGCCGATCAACAAAGGGTCTGCAAGCTCTTTTGAAAGTTCTTTAAGCATTCTCATGGGCACCCCATCTGGTCCAGGGGATTTGTACATATCCAGTGCAGCAAGGTGCTTCTCCACAACTTCCCTGCCCATGTTAACCAGCAGCCACAAAGTCATGCTTTGCCCACTACCATCTCTAGGTGGAACTGTTCTCTCCTTCAGGGAGGAAACTGAGGCAAAGTAGGCATTAAGCCTTTCTACCTTCTCTCTGTCCTCTCAGAGATTCTCCATTTTCACCCAGCAATGGGGATATCACCCGCTTCCCCTTCCATTTGCTCCTCACATATCTGAAGAATGTATTTTTGTTGTGACAAGCCCCCCCTGGCTGTCTCAGCTCATTCTGAACTTTGGCCTCTCTGACAGCTACCCTGCAGTGCCCAGCTACCCTTAGATACTTTTCTTTGGATACATTTCCTTCCCTCCATTTCTTGAACATCTTTTTTCTCCTTAGCTCATCACAGAGCTCTCTGTTCATCCACATTTGCTTCTTAGATCCTCTACTGCATTTTCATCTTGCTGGGATGGTGATAGCTTGAGCCTGAAAGAGCTCTTCTTTTGGGAAAGCCCATCCTTCACTTGCTCCTTTCCCTTCCAGCATTCTTGTCCATGGAATAACTCTCATCATATCTCTTTATTAAAGTTTACCATACTAAAATCTGACCTGCACATTCCTATTGCTGTGTACCCCACAGCAAAAGGAATTCTAGAAGAATGTGATCACTTCTCTGTAAGGTTCCCACCACATTTACCCCTTCAGCCAACTCTTTCTTGTTGGTTAGTATCAAGTCCAGTATGGTCAAGCCCCTTGTCACTTCCTCTACCATTTGAGAAAGGAAATTGTCAGCCAGGCAGGTCAGGAAGTTGTGTGACCCTAAACATGTAGTAGAGTTGGTCTCCCAGTACTAGAGATGGGCACGAACAGCAATACAAACTAAAAAAAGCCACAAACAGCCCAATCTGCTGTTCGTGAACAAGCTGTCCGTGAGGCCCCATTCTAAATGAACAGGTGGTCGTTGCAAGTCTCGTTTGTTGCTGTTAGTCAAGCCAGACAGTCTGGAACCTGAAATCAATTCCCTTGGCAACGTAGGCAGGGATTGTTTGAACTCTGTCTGAACTCCTGCTGTTGCCCTGGAAACCCCAATCTAAGCCCAATTTAGCTTGATAGGCAGGTCTTTCTTTCAAGTGTGGTGCTCCAAATTTGTTACAACAAAGGAGCAAAGACTGGGGGGGAGGGGGGCTCCCAGCTCTGAATTTGCAGACAGTGGAGAAACAGTTGCTGTTGGCATTTTGATAGAGAGAGTGCATTGGAGCTTGAGTTTTGTGTGTGGCGGGATAGGGATCTACCCCTTCAAGTTCCAGGGCTGCTGCTAGGCTCTGGGCCAAGCTATTATTTATTATTGGTACCTTTCCTGGTGCCTGCTCAGGTCAGGTTTCTGGGATCTTGACTTGGGATGATGGCTGGAGGAGAGCCTACTGGCCCCCACAAACAACCAACCACAAACATGTTTGTGTACAGGGCCATGTTGGTGGTTGTTTGTGAGTCCCTGTTCGTGGATGACAATGAACAACAAACATGTTCATTTTTTTTCCTGTTCATGGAGGGCAGAATTCACCTCTTCTCCTTGGTCAGGTAGTCTCTAGCAGGCCCCAGTTGCAATACTGGTCATCCTCCCCTCCTTTATCTTCACCTAGACACTTTCCACTGGGTTGTCACTCTCGTTTTCCAGTATTTCCTATAAATCGAATATAAATAGAATGTTATTGTTATTATTATTTCCTGACAATCAAGCCCTTTCCTTACATACAGTGCTGCTATATCGAATTTATTAAAAGCATGAATGCAGCAATGATATAAGCCTGGGGCAGCATGTGATGCAATATGTGGGGAAGACAGGTAGGGGACAATTCGTTGGCTCTCAACCAAAGGCCTGGCAGAACATCTCCATTTTGTAAGCCCTGAGAAACTATAAAAAGTCCAGCAGGGCCTGGATCTCAATCAGGAGCATGTTGCACCAGGCTAGGGCCAGGGCCAAAAAGGCTCTGGTCAAGGCCAGAAGAATGTCCTCTGGCCTTGACCAGATCTGGCAATGGCCATGACCTGGGCCTCCATAGAAAGTGTGGCATCCAGAAACATGCCTAGGCTCTTCACTGTTACCAACAGTTAGCCAAATATCTTGCTCAGAGGCAAAGATAAAAAGCTGTAGTTTACACACAGGATGCTTGTGCCTTATGTGGGCAAGAATTTTAAGAAAGACCATCTGAAATAGGAAAAGTTGTAATTGACAAAATGCCGGTGAACCAACAAATTCTCCTCTAAGCACTAGTTGTCAGGGCTTGCCACGGGCACAAGCATTAGTTGTCAGGCCTGGCTCTGACTTCAAAGGGGTGTCAGGGATACTGCAAGATCCTGCTCTGTGGAAGGAGGGGCGGTATACCTCACCCAGACTCCCTCTCAGTCCACTTGCTGGCCTGCTCAACCTGACCCCATCATCACTCCTCCTCCTCCTCCTCCTCCTCCTCCTCCGCCGCCGCCGCCGCCGCCGCCGCCGCCGCCGCCGCCGCCGCCGCCGCCGCCGCCGCCGCCGCCGCCGCCTTCCTCCTCCCCTCCTTGCACTCTCTCACTTTTCTCCACTCCTCCATCACTCCTACTCAACCCACCACACCCTGTGGGAGGGCTTCCCTTTTATCCCCTCAGCTTTGCCATGCTCTACCTGCCAGACACGCCTTCCTGCTGCCTACTAACCATGTCCCTAGCTGGCTTAGGCAGCTGCACCTGTGCTCGTTTGACTGGAAGCACTGGGCCAGACCACCTAGGCTTTGATGGCTAGCTATCCAGACTCTCTGGCTGGGCTGATGGCTGAAGGCAGGTCCAGCTGATCCTCCTTGGCTGACTGCCCATCTTCTCCCCCAGATTGCTTCAGGCAGCTCCACCTGGTGTTGCTTCGCTCCTGGCCTCCCCTGGGCTAGATTATTGCTTTCAAGCTGGGCTGCAGGCTGGGGCGTGGCTCTGGGTTGCTGAGGCTGCTTCTGCTCCCTGGCTGGTAAGGCTTCAGTTTGCCCGGCTGCTGGTTGCCTGTCCCTGCTGAGTTGCTGAGGCTGCTTCTCCTCCCGGGCTGGTAAAGTTTCTGTTTGGTCAGCTGCTGTCTGTCTGCATTGCCTTTTCCCTCTCCCTCTGCTCTGCCCCCCTCTGGGTTGACCCCACTCTCTCTGCCTGGCCTCCTAGACTCCCACTGGAGGGTGGGACAAGCTGGCCTCCACCTGCCCCTTTTAACCCTCTGAGGCTTGGGTACTTCTTTCCCTCCCTCCTGTGTAGGTAGGTTCTGGCCCTAGGAGCCTGCTGGGGAGACTGGGCAGCTGTCGCCTGGCTGTCTCCCATCTCCTCCTCCCGGCAAGTCCAGGGGCTGCGCTGTGGACCCCAGACACTAGTTTCAGGCCCATTCCAATATTATGCCATAGGTGTACCCCGTAGGGATGCCATGAATATCATACTGAATATATGTGGCAGGCAAATGCACCATATACAGCAACCATGATCACTCACGAACCAAGCCTCAGATATCCTTGCCTCACCACTGCCCAGGTCTAATAGCTGCTAATCAGCTTTGCAGCTACATAATAACATTCATGTGATGGTGGAATTTCATTTCCTTCCTCCTTATGGCTGCTTTTCAGTTTAAGTAATAGGTGAAATCAGTTATCCACCAGGATCATGGACAGTCAGATCAGGTATCTAAATAGGGTTGCCAGTCCCCCACTGAGGGTGATCCCCCACCTCACCCCCTGTCTCCACTTACCTGGCATGGACTCTTACCCCCTTACCCCACTTACTATGCTCCTGGACTCTGCAGTGGGCTGAGTTGGGTCGATTTGGGACTGAATCGGGCCCATTTGGGACTGAATCAGGCAATGTGGGAAGGAGCCTTCAGTATGCTTAGTATGATTATGGTTTTGGACATTGTCACACAAGAAGTTTAAATCACATTTTCACCTCTCTCTTGCTTTTATGTTACTGTTTAAGGATTGCGTGTACATAAAACAAAGTAGATAAAAAGCCGTGTGTAATGTAAATGAGCACTTAGTTTTTACATTTCTCTGAAAAACTGATTGAAACAAGAGCTACTTTAAGCTTTGTGTGTGGCAATGTCCTTGCAGCCCAATTCTTTCAGGCGTACTTGGCAGGAAAATTTCAGCAGAGCTTATATCCAGATAGGAGTGCAGAGGACTGTGGTGCTAATCTCCTATGTTATCAAGAACCTCAGCTTGCAGCTTCATCAGTTTTTGCAATGCTTCTGAAAATGCACAATTATTTAGTTCCCCTGGTCATGATGGAATTATTTACTTAGAAATAAAAATTCTACACAAAGGGAGTTTTGTGGAAATTTTTGCACTAGGGGGCGAGATAAGCTAGTTTTATCAAGTACCTACTACATTTCTCCAGCTATTTGTGAAGGGAAAAAAATGCAGCATTTATTGATTCTCAAGTTAAATATGGACGAGGTAGATAATGATACCTTTTAGTTGACCAACTTATAAATTATTTGCCAGATCAACAAAATGGTACTGCACGCACACCTATTACTGTTTCTCCAGTAATTTTAGGAGAGTTCTGTCCAAACAGGACAAGGAAAAATTTGAATGAAAAAATGCTTTCTAGGCCTTCAGTTCTTCACCTTTCCCTTGTAGTTCACCCAGTGATTCTAACAGGTCATTCTCCCTCTACATCTATGGCCACCATAGAGATGATTTGGCCTTGATAATCTACCTAAATGGGAACTATAAAGCCCAAATCTGCTGCTTAGTAGTCTCCTTTCCAGAGTGTTACTTACTGGCCCAATTTTAATCCCAAGCTTTGTGTCTGCCTTTCATTTCAACTGGGGGGGGGGGGGCAAAGGGGGAAGAAAACAAATGAAGCCTTATGGTGACAAAATATAAATGTAGGATTGTAAACAGATCTTCTTATATGGTCCTTGGTTGATTCAGAGACTTGGTTGAAATAGGTTTTAAAGCTGCTTTTCTGTTTTCACATGGTATGGGATAGGTTCTGTTAGCAGCTATCATTACAATGGGCTGACACAGAGGAGGACCATGACTTGAGTACAACCTGGGCAGAGATACCATACATTTACAGTATATTAAAAGTTGTCAATACCATGTATATAACATTGATACACTTGTCATGCAGATATTGGAAACAATATCCACATGACAAGTTCACTATCACTATACATCTGAAAATGAATTGCAAGTCAACTATTTTGTGAGTAGTGTGAATGCTTTCAAGTTGTACCATCAGCTAGTTGACTAATATAGCATTCAGAAGATATTGGATGATGCTTCTGCTTAAAACCCTAGTGATATTTAGCTTTGAATGTGAAACCTTTTGAAGGATAATTCAGTGCAATATTGCATGGTCAATGATGAGAAGAAAGAAATGTGCAGTTTAAACATAATTTTAAGAAAGACAAGATTGTATTCACACAAGAGCCATCAAAAGCTGCTCAACTGGAACTAAGAACAGCAAAAAATGCAACAAAATTTGTTTATACAGAAAGCTAATCTTCTGCTTTACTACAAGAGGACTTTATGTAAGTCCTCTAATTACATACTTCACATGTAGAATACTTAACATTCATAGAACTAAAAATATTCCTATCATCAGAGACTGCACACTTTCACAAGTCAATGGGAGCTTTCCTATCAATGTCACATATAGCACACTTATCATGGGTGGAGCAAGTACTTAAGGCAATAGCACTACTCTAGATGCATCCTAGGCCTAAACTTCAAGTGATATTAAAAACTGAGCTCCTCCAGTGCTTATAGAGTACTATAAAATGATTTTCTGTAAAAGACAAAAACTGTGTGAGCTGCCACAGAACAATGGACACTCACACACAGCATTAGTCTGCCCTGTGACGTAAATGGGCACTAGAATTTATTCACATATTCATTAAGGCCACAAAAAAGGAACATTGACCTGACCCACTTTGGCATTTCCTTATCACAGTGAAGGAAAGGCCCTGGCATAGGCATGGCAAGGAAAGTATCTGAGATTCAGTATGAGGCAATTTAAATATATAGGCGCTGCTCGTTAACTCATTAAGCCTTTGCCCTCCATTAGTGTCACAGTCCTTGTGGCATTTTGTTCCTTCCAACATACATTCCTTTGGGTCTTTGCCATACTGTTTCCTTATTTCAGTTTCTTTCAGTGACATGTAGCACACATATATATAACACCAGTAAAGGGTTGTAGTATGAGGATTGTCAAGTTTGTTTTTGTACTATTAAGCATTATTATTACCTGCCACAGAACCAACATCTTCCCTACTTGCTTCTGTACTACATCTCAGGATTCATCCCCTGTGAACCTTGTTTTATGATATGCTGTACTTACGAGACATGTTGGTTACGTGTCCATGCATGGATTCTCTGCCTTACTCTTTTGGAGTTAGTGTGACAAACAGAGTCAAATAACCAATGTCCTAGTGAACTTTGAGATCACTGTGCCAACTGGAGAGCTTGCTAAATGAGCGTCCAACATGCATTTCAGGCAAGCTCAGTTCCTAATATTAGAAGTTTAACGTTTATCTGTCATTTTCAATATGGATGATTTTGCAATGAAAGACATTTTACTACACCTATAATTTGTCCTTCTGCTTAAATCTCTCTAACCTTCTCCTGTTCCCTGCAACACACACCAAAATGACTTACCCTGCATTCTGAAATTGCAGATGTGCTCGATTGCACAAGTCCATGCCCAGCCTTATTTCTAGAAGAAGATCCACAAATAACTTTAATCATATATGGAATGTTTTTGATGCTGTTATCAAGAGGCAGAAAATAGATATAATGCATCTGTAATATCTCTAGATGTGGCGAATGCAGGCATCTAACTGTGCAAAGCAGCCATTTATATTAAAGATCGATTGGACTTCGGGTCTGAGACATACTAGATGTTTGGGTTCATGCACCATATAGAATTAAAAGCGAGTTGTATATTTTGAGTTGGTTCTTTCTTCTTTCAAATAGCCTTGAAAAACAAAGATTTAGATCTCAGTGATGCAGTGACTGAGTAGGTAAACATGACAGCCATTATGAGCTAAGCAATAACTCACTGTGTATTGGATGTTGGAAACTATTTTATTGAGACAGGCAATGGGTAAAAATGAATTGCCGTTTCCTTTAGGGACCTGTACTGTGTATATTTTGGTGTTTCCCCCCTAAGTGAATTCATCAGTACACCATGTTGCAAAACTCAATACACCATGTTGCAAAACTCTCTCATGTGACAGGGTCTGGCTTACTAGCTTCATTTGGGCAGTTGGTAATTGTGGGTGACTTCACTTAGGCCAAACTGAGCCTGGAAAAGATTGATTTTGTGTCATCTGGGCCTCCATAGGTCTATGTAAAGGTTCTATATATTTGTGGAGTGATCAGTAGCTCCAACCAACTGGCATTTTAAGAAGTTAAAACTTTAATTTGAGCCAGACTTCACATAGGCGTGGCTCTGGGCCCTATTTTGAATGTCAAGATTGGGACTTGAATACTGTGGTGTCATAATAAAGAGAGGACCTTTGGATACTAATTTATTGCAGTCCACTCCCAACTCATCTGAGATGAAACTAGAGCTCCTCAGTTAGAAAGTAGGGTATCAACATAGATTTGAGTCCCTACACATATCTTTTTAGAAATTAAAACACTGGACGCTCTGTACAATCGATGATTCCCATCAAGTGACAACAGGTAATGATATAATTTGGTAAAATTTAGTAATGTTAAAATTCATACCATCTAAACGAGAGTCTAAATGACATATGTAATTACAAGTAATATATATGCATATTTTACAAATGGCATGTTTATTTCCACATATATTATTTTCATCAGATGTTTTCACATACATATTTTTTCACAACTGTTTTCACATGCACAACAGATATCTGGTATATATCTTGTTTTGATTGCTTTCTTCAGGCGATAAATGCAAATGGACCAGGTGTATTATGAGAAATGCTCTTTAAAATGCAAATGCAGGGAGTGAGTTGTACTTTAGCAGCAGTGCTTTTCTTATAGTAACAGGAACAGGCAATACATCCTCATATGTCTTTGCATTCCTCTGACGAAGAAATCTATTGAAACAGGATGAACACCCGATTTTTGTTTCAGGTGTAAAAATAGCTGTAAAAATAATGTATATGTAAAAAGAGTTGGTGAATATATGCATGTGAAAATAACTATAATAATAATAATAATAACTATGCAGATAGTTTTGGTATAGTCCGATCAGTAACACTTATCTAACTACAGCATGTAAGCTAATACTTCTTTTAAAATGTCTCTTTGTCCAATATTTGGAACTGGCTTCCAAAGGGTTGTGTCCTTCAGAGTGCAACCTAGCCCTTTTTGTCAATGATTGACACTGGAGCACTCAGGGCACAGTATACTTTTCTTTTCTTTTTTAGAGACAGCTTACTCCCCAAAGGGGGACCACAGGATTTCCAAGCCAAAAATGAAAAACATTTGTTTTCATTAAAAAGAAAATGTGGTGCAGGCTGATTGAGAGTTTCCCTCCTATGATTCTCTTGATAGTTTATCTACTATCATTTCAGACTCAGGATACAGTTGCAGCACACACTAAGCTAAAAGGATTGCCATCCCAGAGGTAAGTCTGTCTTCATGTAATTTAAGATACTGCCTTACATATAGAAATTTCTGTCTATCTGGTCAGTACATAAATTCAGACTCAGAAAGAAGCATATGTGTACTACTACCTTTAAGCAGCTAGCAGAAAGCGATTTATACAAAAGCCCATCACACTATGGTGATAAGGACTGTAACACAAATCCATTTGTTGTCTTATAATTAAACATTTTGAAGGCATTTCCTTCTGTAGCACAATTTTTCTTCAAACAATTTTGCTGCATTTCAGATATTCTAATCTGATATTTAACTTGTAACTGTGCACTCTGGGTAAAAGACAGTGAGCTGATATTTCATATTCTTTCTGTGATAATGAAACCATTCACCATTTTTTAAAAAAAAATGGTTTCTATTTTTGTGCAGTTATGATTCACACACGCACACACAATTTCCTTTTGGCTTTAAAGATAATAAACAAGATTTTTTTCAAAAATAATTTTTGTAACAAACACTACGGGGCTTTTCTCAAGCTGTTAATTGTAAACTTGATCCAAAGGAAATATAATGAAGAAAGGTAAAAAGTGGGATCTGTAATAATTGGAATTTGAAGGAAGGGAGGAGGCAGAAGGGGAGAAAATATATACTTAATTATGAAGGTTTATTCTAGTAATCGTCACTGAAACCAAATAAAGATAAGATTTTTTATGTTTGATGAAGTTATCAAAAAAAGCAGGATAATGAAAAAGCAATTCTAAAACCTCGGTGATGGTGAACTAGTTGAATGCTTTGTGGAAAGCTGAAAGATAAAAGTAGATTATTTTCCTTTCACTGAGACAAAAAGAGATATTTTGGTAGCTTCTGTTTGTCTACAGGATTCTGGTTTTCCCATAGACATACTATAGTTTGATTTAACACACTCTGATATGTATCCAAAGGCTCGTCTCCTGAACATCTGATTCTTTCATTTAGCTTCCTTTCTTCTGAAGCTTCTGAATAATCCACTCCTCTTCTAATTCTCAGTAGTCTTTCCCTATCCTACAGTCTCTTAAGAAAAACAGACTGCTGGTCATGTGACAAAATGAACTCCAGTCTATGAAAACTCACACCATAATATGTCTACTGGTTTATAACGTGTCACAGCCGTCTCTGTTGTCTAATTCTTCTTATCAGTCATCTATCAGAGTGGACAATGCTGGACACAACTAAGTTGCTCTCTGGAAATTCTTGTGTTTTTGTTTGTAAAAGTAAAAAGGATTCTTGACACTTTTTTTTTTGAAGAATTTTCTTTATTTAAACTATAAACAGTAAACATAAACTATAAACAATAAACATAAAAAATAAAAAACCCACCATTCTAAAGGAACCACACTAACAATACATATAAACATAAAATAACATACAAGACAGGTAACTAGTAATAATAAAGGAAAATAGAGTTTAAAAAAATAAAAAAGAATAACAATAAACTAAAATTGAGTTCTGATTTTCTCCTCAACAAATATGTATTGTTTTCAAAGTCTTTCTTATTCTATGTTAAACATAAGAGCCCTCTTTTTCCTACTGTTCATGATTCTTAATCCATAAATCCAGATAATTATCTGTCAGGGCTTGCTGCGGCCGCCATTGGGCGGGGCGCCGGCATGCCCGGCCCTGACGTCAAAGGGGTGTCCGGGATACTGCAGGACCCTGCTCTGTGGAAGGAGGGGCAGTATACCTCACCCAGACTCCCTCTCATTCCGCTTGCTGGCCTGCTCAACCTGCTCCAGTCATCCCCCTTGATCTCCTCCATCTCGTCCTTCATCAACTTTCCTCCTCGCCTCCTCTCACTCTCACTCTCTCACTCCGCTCCAACTACAGCTGGGCTGTAGGCTGGGGCGTGGCTCTGAGCTGCTGTGGCTGCTTCTCCTCCCTGGCTGGTAAAGTCTCTGCTTGGTCAACTGCTGGCCGTCTGCCCCCGCTGCCTTTGTCCTCTCCCTCTGCTCTGGCCCCCTCTGGTTCGACCCCACTCTCCCTGCCTGGCCTCCTAGCCTCCCACTGGAGGGTGGGATTAGCTGGCCTCCACCCACCCCTTCTAACCCTCTGAAGCTTGGGTGCTTCTCCCCCTCCCTCCTGAGTAGGTAGGGCTTCTCTTCCTCCCTCCTGAGTAGGTAGGTCCAGGCCCTGGGGGTCTGCTGCAGCGGCTGAGTAGCTGTCTCCCGGCTGTCTCCCGTCCTCCCCTCCCAGCAAGTCCGGGGGCAGTGCTGCAAACCCCGGACATTATCAAGTCATTATTATCAATTTCATATAAAAAGTCTATAAATGGTTTCCATTAAACCAAAAATATAATGTCTTTTCTCTGATCAGTAAAGTAAGTTTTGCCATTAACGCAAACTCCAAAACTTTTATCCATCATTCCTCAATTGTAGGCAATGTTGGAGTTTTCTATTTTTGTGCATACAGTCAGGGGTCATTTCCTAGATAGAGAACTGCAGGAACTCATTAGCTTATCTCATTAGCATATGCCACATCCCTTGACATCACCGAAAGTGTGTCAGAAGGCACCATCCACCCCTCAGGCCCCTTCCCCCCCAAAATCTCCAGGTATTTCCTTAAAGCAGAATGAACTCAAAGCAGCTTACCCTCCTCTGGAGAGCCAGCCCTGCTTGCACGCACGCAGGCACTCTCTCTCTCTCTCTCAGTCACAAATGAAAATAAAGCAAGCAGAGCAGAATGAATTCAAAGCAGTTTACATTCCTTTGGAGGCCAGCCCCACTCGGCTTGTACTCATTCACTCATTTTCTCTCTCTCACAGTCACAAATGCAAATAAAGCAAGCAGCAGAGCAGAATGAATTCAAAGCGGTTTATGTTTCTTGGGAGCCCAGCCCCACTCGGGTTGCACTCACTCACTCATTTTTTCTCTCACAAAAGTCACAAATGAAAATAAAGCAAGTAGCAGAGCAGAATGAATTCAAAACAGCTTACCTTCCTTTGGAGCCCAGCCCCACTCAGCTTGCACTCACTCACTCATTTTCTCTCTCTCTCTCCCACGAGTCACAAATGAAAATAAAGCAGCAGAGCCTGCTGCTAAAGTCAAGGACATCCAGGAGGAAAAGGAATCATGTGGGCGGGGCCAAACCCCATGTGACCTCTTTTCAGAGCTACTGGAACACCTTTCCAGCGTGTTCCACTTCTAAATGAGCCCTGCATACAGTACTCTTGCTGCCGTGATCAAATATAAAAACAGAGTTCTAAAGCTTTCCAACTGGCCATCCATCAGTCCCAACAAACAAGTCTCTGGTTTCAACTGGATGTTAATCTTCAAAATCTTCTGTATCGATGATTGTATCTGCAACCAGAAACTCTTTGCTTTCTTACATGTCCAACACATATGATAAAACATCCCTTCTTGTTTAACACATTTCCAACATACATTTGAGGCATCCTTATATGTTCTAGCCTATTTTTCAGGAGTCATATACCAATGATACATCATCTTATAGAAATTCTCTTAATACTAGAGTTTAATGTAAATTTCACCCCCCTTGTCCACATATTTTCCCATTGCTCCATTAATATTTCATGTCCATTAATCATACATTCGTTTACTTGCTCTTCTTCTGTCTCAAACCTCAACAAAAGTTTGTGCATTTTAGAAATAATTTGTTCATCATTTATACAGAGGGCAATTTCAAATCCAGTTTTAGATTGCTCAAAGTCATAATTTCTCTTGTCTAACTTAAATCTCTCTGAGATTTGCATAAAAGAGGACCATTGGCAAACATGCCCTTCTCCTACTAAATCCTCTCTTGATTTAATTTTAACTGGACTTTGAGAGAATTCCAACAAATCATGATAAGTTAGCCATTTAGTTGGACTCACCATTTCCCTTCTGCAGCCCAAGCTCTGCTCATGACCTGACTTTGATCCTGGCATAAGCTGGGTTTAGGTAGCCATCTTAAGGTTGCCTCAGCCTTCCATCTTTCCAAGGTCGGTAAAATGAGTACCCAGTTTCCTGGGGGTAAAGTGTAGATGACTGGAGAAAGCAATGGCAAACCACCCTGTAACAAAAAGTCTGCCAAGAAAACATCGTGGTGCGATGTCACCCCATGGGTCAGTAATGACTCAGTGCTTGCACAGGGAACTACCTTTACCTTTACCTAGCCATTTAGTTGGACTCACCATTTCTCTTCTAAAATGAGTTTCTTGCAATGATAAGCAGAGAGATATTTTTGTACAAAACCTGTTTGTATTTATTCCATATCCTCAAGATGGCATGCCTTACATAATGATTATTAAACTCTGCATTGACCTTGACCTTGTCGTACCATAAGTATCTATGCCACCCAAATCATAAGTCATGCCCTTCGAGTTCCAATAGTCTTCTTATTTTTTTTAACAAAATACATTTCTTCATCCAAACCAAATAGTTGGCCGCATAA
This sequence comes from Eublepharis macularius, assembly GCF_028583425.1. Classification (NCBI taxonomy): domain Eukaryota; kingdom Metazoa; phylum Chordata; class Lepidosauria; order Squamata; family Eublepharidae; genus Eublepharis; species Eublepharis macularius. The sequence continues at coordinate 82,383,860 of NC_072794.1, read as the reverse complement.
TATAATCTCAAATCTGGTAGACCCAAACCTCCTCTTTCCTTTGAATCCTATAGAACCTTAAATTTAACCCTTGGTTTTTTTGCCTTCCCATATAAATCTCAATATATCCTTCTGCCATTTCTTAAATGGTGCCTCAATACTGAAATTGTTTAAAATAGGAATAGCATTCTAAGTAAAACATTCATTTTAATTATAGCTATTCTTCCCAACACAATAGTTGAATTTGATCCCATCTTAGCATATCCCTTTTAATTTCATTCCTGGTCTTAATATAATTATTATGGAATAACATACAGTTAATGTTTGACGTGATACTCAAGTATTTTACCTTTTCTCAATTTTAAACCCTGTTTTGCTCTCCAATTTAATTTGATTCTGCATTTTTATATTTTTAGTTACCACTTTGGTCTTCTGCTTATTAACCTTAAAACCAGCCATGACACCAAATTCTTTCAGTTTTGACATTAAAGTTTCAACTCCCTTTAAGGGGTCCTCGAAAACCAGCACCAGATCTGCAAAGGCTCTTAATTTGTTAGTCTCCTGTTTTACCTTTAAACCTCCAGTTCTCTCGTCTTGTCTTATGTCCCTGTTCAGGATTTCAAGCACCAATATGCATAACAAGGGTGACAGTGGGCAATCTAGTATTTTATCTCTTTGTATTCCACATGGTTTAGTTAATTCTCCATTAATGACTATTCATGCTGACTGGGATGTATAAATCGACTTGGCCATTTTATAAAATTATCTCCAAAGTCCATATCTTCCAAGACCTTAAACAAAAATTTCCAGTTTAAATTGTCAAAGGCCTTCTCGGCATCTAGAAAAAAACTTTCCAGGTTAAATTGTCAAAGGCCTTCTCGGCATCTACAGCAGCTTTTTTAAATTATGTTTTTCCAAGTACTCCAGAATATCCAATACTATTCTTACATTGTCCTTCAGCTGCCTCTTAGGTAGAAATCCACGTTGGTCTTCATTAATAATGTCCTGGAGAATACTTTTATGTCTTCCAGCCAATATCATTGCAAACAACTTATAGTCATTATTTAATAATGATATTGGCCTATAATTTCTTGTCAATGTCTGGTCTTGTACATCTTTGGGTATAGTGAAATATTTTCTTCCTTTTTTGGGCTGAGTTTGCCCCATTAATGTTCCAAGTTAAACTTTTGTAATCCATATTGCCAACAAATTCTTAAGGTTCATAAAATGAAATAAAAATCAAAGAATATATATGGGAAGGTAGAAAAAGTGGAGTTAAATAAGACTGGTAGCCCCCATTTCTTCCTCCTCCTTGCTCTGCTCCAGTTGTTACCCTGTTGATGCCTCTGCTGAAGTTTGTCGGAATATCATCCAAATTTCTGTATTTTTCCAGAAAGTCACTGGCTTTATGCACCAAATCCAGCCTAAATCTGTTTTTGAAAGGCAGACACAAAGCTTGGGATTAAAATTGGGCCACTTTATTGATTACAACATAACTTGTCACTGCGGCAAAGGATCTAGCTAACTAGCGGTACAGGCCAAGCGCTGGGGTCACCTCGGACCTCCGCCTTGACCTGTCTGGGTGAGCCCACACTGCCCCAGGTGTGAGCCATCCGATGAATGGCTGTACCCGGCAGCCAGGCAGATGGTTCCCCCTCCAAGTCTGCAGCACCTCGCCGTACAGCAGGAGGGCCTTACAGGGGAGTCACATGGCAGTCTGCCCTCACCACTGGCTACTGTACAGCCCACCAGCTGCTCCAGACAGACCCTAATTCCTCACCAATGAGGATGTGCCAAGACCATATTGTGCCCACAGATGAGGATCCGAAGCCTCTCGCGGCAAGACACAGCACCTGAAGAAGAAAAGAACCAACAAATTACAAGGATGTCAGGGGTCGCACGTAACCCTTGTACGCAGTGGACTGCCAACGCCCTACTTTCTGAATTGCTGGCCCAGGAAAGCCCATGGCCGCTGCTGTTGAAGCAGCCCCAGTCCTAAAGGTCCTAAGGTTAACTACATTGCCAATGAATTTGAGGTCTTGCGCCATAAGTGCACGACCTGACCCATCCCTAAGGGATTGGGCCACCAATTCACTGACACGCAAAGCCCCCCAAAATGCCGTGAGAGCAGCTGCATGGAATAATGCCGCCTCAAAATCTGAGTAGCACACCTTCCGCCACACAAGGCCAAGGCTTCAGAGCACAGAAGGAGAAATGGGGTGCCTAACATCGGCCCTTGTTCCCTGTTCATGTGACCAACCCTCAAGCATCTTTCTTAACCTGAAATCCCCAGTGGTAAAGCGTCCTCTGCAACAGGGAGAGAGGCGGAGCAGGTTTATATGCCCTTAGCTCCGCCCTCCCCAAGCACCCGTATGCCGGGAAGAAGGGATACAGCCTTCCCTTCATCCACGGCGGCAAAAGCGGCCCCCACCCTAGCCGCTGCGCTTTCGGGTGGGAAGGGGCCGACTTAATTTTGTGTTATAATGCTGTTGTAAAATTTGCTCCTTCACCCTTCTTCTTAGAAAATAAACCAGTACTTCTCTTGGGAGCTTCCTTGTTTTAGCAAATTTAGGGTTAATTCTGTATACTTCATAGAGATCTTCGACTCTGCAATAAACTCCCTCCCAGAAACAATCTTAGGAATGCATATGAAAAAACTCACAATCTATCCTTTGATCCAGGCAGATTAGTCAGGTAGAACCTCTCCTATTGCCGGCAATATCTGTCCTGTCTCTCAGCTCTCGCCGGATCATCCGCCTTCCTTGCCCTCCTCACCGGAACTCCAAGGATTCCTGACATCCTGAGCCTGCCCTTCCTCAGCAATGAATGATGAAACAAGATATAATGGATTATGCAAATCATAGCTATATCTGACACTAGAAAATACACATTTTGCTCCTTTCTTAGAGGACAGTGCAGAGCACAGCCTAAATGATCATACCCTTAAATTCATGTTGCTTTCAAGTTCTTATTTCCCAATGAGATTATTTATTTATTTCATTTGTACCCTAATTTTCTCCACAATGGAGACCCCCAATGGCTTAACCACATTATCCTCTTCTCTATTTTATCCTCACAGCAACCCTGTGAGACAGGTTAGGCTATCTAACTGACCCCAGGTCACCCAGCAAGCTCCCATGGTAGGGTGGGTATTCAAACCCGAGTCTCCCAGATCGAGTCCAACACTCTAACTGCTACATTACACTGGATCTTTTCCAGAGAGCAATTTTGGTTGTGTTTTCAGTTTTAATGCTTACGTTGGTTTGTTTTTGCTTTTCAATTATCTGGAAAACCATTTTGTTTTTGTTTTGTTTTAAAAAAAGAAATACAGTCTAGAGTTGTATTGGGCACAAGGGGCTAATCACATTGTTCTCTTGGCTGTGGCTAAAATGTCTATCCTTGTTATGGTGGATATACTTGCAAAACTTTGTTTTAACTTGTTGAAATGAATAGTCCAGGACAAGGGCTGTTTTCAGTGTAACACTTGGACTTCAAGGGTTTGTAGTAATGATGTATGCACCTCTGTATAAAACCATTCTATTATCTGTCCAGTTTTTCTAGGACTGAACATAACCTAACAAATATTTAGTAAATTGTTTATAGCAATACCTAGGAAATGTTGCCATCTTCATGCAATGTTTCAATATGGAGGGCCTCAAGTGATCTGTTAAGAAGTTTATCTAGGAGCTCATTCTTTCTGAAATGATTTTTAGGCTCAGGATAAGTAACAACAGTTTCTTGTGTCATGTATCCTATTGAGTTCTTTAAGTCTCATTGCCATTACTCATGTTTAACTGAATGGGCCTGAAATAATGAAGGAAAGAAATGATGCCTGTTTCCTCACAGCCTGTTGTACCTGACTTTTTCACACTTTAGGTCTGTGTTTTGCCGAGTCACCCTGACAACTCATCCTCCACATGCAATACCCACAAGTGCTTACTTTTGGTTGTGAGGTTGGCAGGAAAGCCCCCAAACAGTTACAAAAAATGGTTTTGGAGGGGAGGTTGGACACTTTCATCACCATAGACTAAAAGTATCCATCTCCCTTTTAATTTTTGTTTTACTTTGCACATGCACAATTGCATGCAGCTACTGTTGCAAGCAGGCTTCTGTGGCTGAACAGAAATGTTAAGAAGGAAGGGCAAGAACTTCAGAGAAAGAACAGAGAGGAGATTGAGAGGAGTAGGAGGTTTCTAAAGAAATGCTTCAAATTCATTTGCCAAAAAAATCCCCCCCCCCCAAAAACCTACCAGAAACCTGCAGCAAAAGAAAACATCAGAGCAAGTGCAGTCCTGGTAAAGATGCAGAAAACCCAGCAAAAAACAACAACAGTATCCACACAGTTGATAAACAATAACGTGCATGCTTGGGGGAAAGCTGCCACAGTTGCAAGGGTGAACTGTACCCCTAACGATGTGTAGAAATGGCCAATAATTTGTCTAAGACCACTTACAGGTTAGGTCTCCCAGTCCCAGTCTAGTATTCTATATACTTAGTCTTATACCTTAAATCCCCATGTGACACCCTTTAAAAAGTGCCCATTTAGCTGGAAATTTGTTTTGATTTTGATGGACTTTAAAAGAAGCACCCCCATGGCATTTTTTTTACACAGAACACCTAAGCAGGTGGCACAGCTTTGATTTTTATAACCCTGAATATCAAACTTGACTTTCAGTGTAATGCTCCAGTTCACATAGAGTTTGCAGAAGAATCAGGAGGAGAAAAAGGAAAGTGATGCTCTCATAGGTAGAGAGTCCATGGAATCTGGTTGTTCTGTTCTAAATGAACTCATTAGTAGAGATGGGCACAAACCAGAAAAAAAACGAACTGTGCGGCTCGTGGTTCATTGCATTTCATGAACTACGAACCAAAAACTTTCACGAACCTGCCCCGGTTCATGAACTGGTTCATTTGGTTCAAGAAAACATCACATCCAGGTCAGCAAATCGTCACTTCCAGGTCAGCAGAAGGTCTGCAGGAAGTCCATCCCCTGTTGCCTAGGAAACTGATTGATCGGCACCAGGCTGTCTGCAGTGACAAACCAAAAAATGAACCAAACGAACCAGCCTAAAGTTCATGGCAGTTCATCAGAAATGGGCTCTGATGAACTGCCAGTTCACGAACCATTAACTGGCCCAATTCATCATGAACTTTGGTTCGTATTTTGGTTCATGCCCATCTCTACTCATTAGGTCCTCTTCACACAACAGATTTCTTGGCCATGTGCACAATTATGCACACAATGCTAGCAGCTTTTGACTGCTGATTCTGTGCATGTGTTGCCATGCTAACATCTGAGCTTTGTCATCCCATCAGAAACATTTAAAAAAAGAATGGCTGTTGTGATATGCCAAAAGTTTAATTGTGCATATAGCAGTGCATAGGCAGAAGAGGATGTTGCTTGCTTTTCCTTTTACAACCATATTCACAAAAGTCAAGTGACTTTATAATTTAGGCACCGCAATTATTTTAATGGGCTTAAGCATACTTAAGTCTATGATTGTTTGTGACCAGGAGATTTAACTGAGGTTCATAAAGTGACTGTCTCCATACAATATCTGCCTCCAGAAATGTGTGTGGGAATTCCAAATCTGTCATCAAGATAAGCTAATGTTACTGTTACTCAGGATTCCTTGTTTCCATTTTGCCACGAAAGTCAGTTGTCTGTTTGTGCGCTCTCTGTTCCTTGCACAGTTCTCAGCACTAAGTGTTTGCTCTATGACCTTCTAAGCTCTGGGAGGCCATTTAGTTCTTTTCCAAGTAAATGGAATCTGCTGCTTTAAACAGTCTTCTTTGTTAGCAGGACACAATACATACCACCACAGGGGTTACTGTAATCTGAATACATAATGCTTTATTGCTTCATCCAATGTTGCCTAGCCATACACAGAGAAACAGAGGTCTGTGTACAAAGTAAATCTAACCTCTCCAAAATGAAACAAAATGAGAATTTAGTGATCAGCCTTACTTTATACAGTCACAAGTACACAGCAGCATATTGTGTGTGGTCCTTACAGAGGGAGATCCTGCTATATTTTACTCAACAAGCTGTGCAGCTGTGCCCCAGCGGTATAGGCATATCCATGTCAAAAGACACAGCTGTCTGTCTTGTCCCCATCGTGTGGATTTTTTGTTTCCCATTCTAGATGCCAATTCAGAATTAAATATAGCCAGCGGGGGCTTGAGAGAATCATAGGGCCATTCTCCCTGGTTTTTCTTGTTCCTGTCTCCCCCCTTCTCTCTCATTCTTACCCACTTCCCACTGCCACTCCTTCTTTGTCACTTTTAACTCTTCTTTCCCTCACAACCCCCATTTTTTATGTTTCTTCCCCCTTCTCCCCCTACTCATTCTCTGTCACTCTATCCTTGTCCACAATCCATTCTCTGTATTTCCCCCATTAGTCCCCACCCATTATATTGATTGTGCCAGGATGGAATGGAAGGGGACATGCACTGGGACCCCCTCCATAAATATCCTTCCCTGTTCCCCCCCTCAATTCCAAGGATATGTCCATATTTTCCTCCTCCCTTTCCAAAGATCCTTCCCCTTTTCTTCCACCTTTACCCTCTACCCACCTCCCTGGCAAATACCCTTACCCCCTCCCTCCCTGGTTCTCCCCCAAACACCCTTCCACTTCCCCCTTGCCCTTTAATGCTCTTCACTTTCCCCCTCCCCCTCTAAAATATCCTTTTCCTTGTTCCTACCTACTCAGTGACAGCTGTGCTTAGTGCTGGACCTCCCTCACCCTGTGGAGTTTCACCACACTGCAGTGCTAGCCAAGCATGGTGGCTCTTCCTGCATCCCAGCACTGACCACGTGTGGTGTTGCTTGGTCTTGGAGCAGCTTTCAGCTGTTGCTGCCAGGCTCACAACAGCTCACTGGCTCCATAGCCTGGACCAGGGCAACTTCTCAGCCAGACTAAGATCAACTCGCTACCTCCTTGCCCTGCCTTGGAGTGGCTTGCTGCCTCCTTGGCCAGGCCTCTGGCTACTTGCCATCACCATGGCCAGGCTCAGAGGAGCTTGTTCATTCCTTGGCTGGGCATGGGGCATCTTTCATCAGACCATGGAGATGTCTCGCCACCTCTTTGCCTGGCCTTGGAGCAGCTCGCCATCTGCTTGCCCAGGCCTGTGGCTGCTTCAAGCAGCTCATTGGCTCCTCACCCAGGCCTGAGGTGGCTCACCTGCTCCTTGCCTGGTTGTGCTTATTTGAGGTCTGAGCATGCACAGACCTCCAGTAAGTGTTTTTGTGGAGATTTAACACACCCCAATTTGCTAAAATTAGTTTTCAGATTTTTTTGCAACCCTGGGAGCCCCCCCCCCCCAAGGTTGCAGAAACATGTTTTGTTCCCAAGTGCCTCAATCTGCAGGTTTAAGTACACACAGGAAGGGCCACTTGGCTACTTATATATAAGATGATAGTGCTTCAGAACAGGAGGTTGTATGTCATGACTAGACATGGGCACAAACGGGGGGAAAAAACCGAACAAGCTGTTCGTTGTTTGTTGCCATCCATGAATAACGCACAACGAACAGTAACTAACATGACCCTGTTCACAAACATGTTCAGTGTTCGTTGTTTATGGCCCTTTAAAGATCCTGTTAAACTATCAGCTGGCAGGTGGCAGGGGGATTCCTCCCTGCCGCCTGCCAGCGGATAGTTTAAAGGGCCCTTTCCTGCCACCTGCAAGGGCAGGGCCCTTTAAACACCCCACAAACTGACCTTCCCAATGTCCAATACCCACCAAATTTTCAGGGGACATAGTCCTCACTGTCCTCCGAAGACTCCCCAAGTTTCAGAGAGATTGCACCCCGGGAAAGGCATGATCCATGGGTTCCCCACCCCTTTGCTGTCATTTTCTCTTCACAGTGGCAAAAACTGGACTCTCTGCTGGAAGTAATTTGAAGGGTTAAAGCAAGAAGGAGTTCAGACAGAGTTCAGTCCCTGCCATTGCCAGGGGAATTGATTGAAAGGCCCCAGACTGTCTGGCTTGATGAATGGCTGATGAAGGCAACGAACGAGGCTTACAATGACCACTTGTTTGTTTAGAATGGAGCCTCACGAATGGTTTTTCCATTCGTAATGCTGTTCGTGCCCATGTCTAGTCATGGCCACTTCAAACATTATGTAAAGTCAACCCCAAATTTGTCATTGAGCCTCCCCACCAATTCTTCCTCCTGGACTTATGACCCACCTGTGAGAGAGTGATGTCCCCCTTTGTGGCAGATGGGAAAGAAGGAAAGAGGGGAGCCTCTGGGGGAGTGAAAGATGAAGATGGAAGAAAGAAAGCTGATATAGGGAGAGAGGCCTCAGGTGCTGCTGGAGGAAGAAAAGAGTAAAAGCAAAAGGAAAAGAGACAGGAAATGAGATTCCCCCTTGTGTCCTTGTGGGTCACTCACTTGTATATTAAATATTAAAACATGAAATATAACCTTGTTAAGTGATGTGAGATTCCTGAAGTGTAGCCTGGAATTATATTGCAAAGGGTTCTGAAACGTATAGCAGATTTTGAGGTGGATTTCATTTCAAAATGTTTGAGAACTACTTTACTAGCATGATACAGAATTCCACCCTCTCAGCTACTTGCAAAATTAGAAAGATGTAACTCCAGAAAAGAATGTTTGGTTGACACTTGTTATCTGTGTATGTCAGGAGGACACAAAGATATATTCATTAGCATGTACTTAAGTTTCTATCAAAATGTACTTTTCTAAGAAACACAAAGTCCTTCCTTGTTTCCTTTGCTGAAGATGAAATATCCCTTGATTCTGCACATGTTCAGTGTTATTGAGGTTTACCAGAATTTTTGAAAACTAGTGATGGTCACTTTCTACTGGAAGTGATAGTTATTGTGCTGGAATAGACTTTCATAGGAATTATGGGAACTCAGACTCTCTTGCTGTCTTTAAAAGAACAAGAAGACAAGCTGGAGCTCCTACACCGACTGACTGTCGGCTGGGCCAGTGGTCAGAATGGACTGAATGTTTTCCTTGTCAAGAAAAAAAAGTAAGGCTGCATTCTAATATGTTAAAATTGTCCCCATATCTGCCAGCAGTGAACTGTAATTTTGTAGAGATGAAATTATATTAGGTCCTTCTAAACTCACTGAGCCAAAGTGCATTTATATCTGAATGGCCTATGTGAACTGCTGCACAGCACATCATGATGCAAGTTAAAGACATGAGAAGGACTTTACTGGATTGGAACATAAAAAGGCATTTTAAATATCTAGCAGTGTGTTGAGCCAGAGCTGCTTCCACCGCTGAATTGAATGGGGAAAACTCCTTGCACCCAGGAAATACATGTGTACTACACTTCCATTCCTACTTTGGTGAAGTTACTCTGGGCTAAATTGGCTGCTAGTCAGTGGATAGATTTGACCTGTCTGTTAAGGCATGAGATTGATGCCAGAGACTTGGGGAAAACCCCACATCTTATTTAATTTATTTACATTATTTATAGTCCATCTTTCTCACTAAGAGCCAAAACACACGAGAAGAAATACCTAGGTTCAGCATGTGTTCTCTTACCTCAAGGTTTGCCGGGATCTGTAGGCGTCCTGGAAGCTTAAAGTTTAGCATTTACAGAGCAGCAGGAAGGGAAATACAGGCGCCTGTATTTCCCTTCCCCTTCCTGCTGCTCTGTAAATGCTAAACTTGTTCTCTTACCTCAAGGTTTGTTGGGAAGTGTAGGTGTCTTGGCAGCTTAAAGTTTAGCATTTACAGAGCAGCAGGAAGGGGAAGGGAAATACAGGCGCCTGTATTTCCCTTCCTGCTGCTCTGTAAATGCTAAACTTTAAGCTTCCAGGACGCCTACAGATCCCGGCAAACCTTGAGGTAAGAGAACACGTGCTGAATCTAGGCATTTCTTCTCATGTGTTTTGGCTCTAAGACACAAGGCAGATTACACAGTGTAAATCAATACAATTAACATAATGGGACATCCAATAATCAATGTAACAGGATTAAGATTGCAGAAATCTGAAACCAAGGAGAAATCTGACACAAAGATGCAACAAAGCACAAGTATTAACAGGACATGTTAAACAATAAAGAAATTGCATACTAGGATAATACATACAGTAACAGATAGTGAACACTGTAAGCAATGGTATAGTCATCAGTCCCTCTCCCTTCTTTAAAGGATCTTTCTGTACTATTCCATTATAGTATAGCCCTATTACCTATATAAGAATGCCCTCCTGAATAATTTAGTTTTGAAAAGTTTGCAGAATGCCAGGAGAGTGGGAGCTTTCCTGACCTTATCAGGCAGGCCAGTCTGTCAGGTGGGGTCTGCAACAGAGAATGCACGTTTGGGCAGTTGTTGATCTGGTCCATTTGCAGAGCGGCACCTGCAGAAGGCCCTCCTCTGGTGAGCAAAGCTGCCATTGAGAAGCATCGGGGGAAAGGCAGTCCCACAGATATAGGGGTTCGTCATGGTGGGCTTCGTATATATAAAGGGCATCTGCTCATTTCCAGTGGAGCTTGGCTGAGTGAGGTGGTGAATGCAGGAAGGGGGCAGAGCCTGCATGAAGATTTGGAGGCATATACGTGATCCATTGAGTGGGTGATGTTGGTGACCAAAGAAAGAGTTAGGGCCAAGCTACAAGTGACGAATGACACTTGAACAGCAAGTGGATCGAGTGGAGAGCAAGTGGAGGGCAAGTGAACAGGGAGGAATACACTTGCCGTTCAAGTGTCATTCGTCACTTGTAGTTTGGCCCCACATCAGGGGAGAAGAGGGAAGTAGGAAGTTTGCTAAGTAGGAACATGGGGCAGCCTGGAAACTTCCAAACTCCCAGTGAGGAAGGAGCCCATTGCCTTGTGATGGATGGGACAAACCTGTAGTATCATGCATTGTAACTGCTGGTTAGCATTTTATCTCTTAAAATTACTTAAAAGTTATTTTTATTTTTGGCAGTGGTCCCTGTACAGATAAAGGCTTAATTTGTTTTAAGTTTTTAATGCCTAAATTATTTATGTATCCTCTAACTTGGTTAAATTATTGTGTAAATCGATTTTATTGCTTTTCAGTGCTTAATTGAAATATTATTTTGGATATATAGCTCATGGTAGCTAAACAACCTTTATTTTTCCAAAAATATACAGCACAGATACAGAACTTTACTACATCCAGCCAAATATAAGGGGAGAATTTGTGCTGGCAGTCTTTGGGAAGAAGTAGCATGCCGCCCAACAGGAACATGTGCCCAAAGCCAAGAATGTGGAACAGATTTTCAGTGTGAGGAGACTGGTAAGTGAAATTACATTAATAATATAGAAATCCTGTTGTCACCTATGTGCTATGTCAGACTGCTTTGCGGCTAATGACTCTCACCAGACACCTTTTTGGGTTGAGAATGGCCACAACTTTATTGATTACAGCTGGATGGAGCATTGGCCTGGCATCTGGGCATGGATCCCCATTGGCATCAGAGGCCTGGCTGCCGACTGATGCATCACCCGCCAGCCTCCCGCTGGCACCTCAGCACATGTAGTTCCGTCACCGGCCCTGCATGGCGACCTTTGCTTCCAGATCCGTCGGGGTGAGCAGTCCCGAAGGCCCACTCACCCTGTTGGGATCCAGCCCAATGCCTCAAAACTGCCAACCCATAAAGTTGTGACAGTACCCCCCAATAGTCCTTAATTGGTGGAGGGTGGGAGGGTGACAAGCTGCTCCTGCGGATGCTCAGGTGTAATGGTGCTGACCATGCGGCTGGACCAGCGCAGGATGGACGCACCTCCTCCTTCAGGTAACCCCACCTCCACTGTGTCCTGCACCTGGTGCCAACCCTAGCTAGGCAGTAAGTCATCAGTTTCCTTTTCTGTGTCCCCCTCCAAGAAAACGCTGCTTGTGGAACATGAAGATCCATTGTTTTGTTTTTCTCATGGTAATCCTCAAAGGGGACATATGCATGAACAATGCAGTTAATGATAGAATCTCCTAAGGTTCTGCAGAGTAGATTTGAAAATCTGCTCTTTAAGAACAAGATATTATACATATGAAAGTGGGCACAATGATCTGCTGTTCCAGATTTATAACAAGGGTGAATGCTTGCAAAAGCATGTGAGCATAAGGGGGATCCAGCCAAGAAATAGCACTTCTTTACTCAATGAGTAAATAAAATGTGGGATTCACTGGCCAGGAGCACAGGTGGCATTAAACAAATTCATGGAGGATAGGTCCCTCAGTGACTACTAGCTGTAGTGACTAAAGGGAACTTAATCACATTCAGAGGCAGTGCACCTGTAAATACCAGTGCCAGGGCATAACCTCAAGAGAAAGGTGTTACCGAAACGCATGGCAATTGTAGTTCAGTTTAAAAGTTCAAGTCTCCTTTATGACTTCTCCACAGTCAGGAAACCATCATAGTCATCTTTTTTCCCAACCACATTAATGAAATTTGATATAAAATACTGTCTTTGGGAAGTGGGACTTTTCCACTTTCCTCTCCTGCTGCTGACCATTGAGCCTTTTGAAATTTTATTTCTGGGAATATGTGGACCCTCAGGAAAACATAGTGGGCAAAGTGGGGATCTGTAGGAGGAGGAAATCAACAGAGACCACCAGCCCCCTTTCCGTAAATGGAAATTCTGTTCCATTTGAGAAATGATGTGGTTGGATAAAACCGATTCCTGTATTTCCATCAATTGCATACAGATGTCACAAAAGAAACAAAGGAACACCTGAAATTTGCTAGAGAAAATAGGCAGAATGGTCTTCCTAGTCATGCATAAAAATATTTGTGTATCTTTCTGGTTGAATCAGGGCCAAGCTACAAGTGATGAATGACACTTGAACTGCCCTCCACTCAATCCACTTGCCGTTCAAGTGTCATTCGTCATGTGTAGCTTGGCCCTCAGTCCCATCCTCTTTGCTTTCTGCTTGGAAACAAGGCTACTGAGAGACACAAGGCCCCCCACACAGAACTTCCATTCCTTCTCCCCATAAGACCTAATCCAAAACAACTATCGTAACAAAACAAATGACTTGGCTTTCTGTTACTGTGAATATGATAATAGTTGTTCATTAGGTAGGTCACAGCAGGGCTGTGCACCAAGAAAGTTTCCATTTCAGTTTTCAGTTCCAAGAGATTTTGGAATCGTTCCATTTCATTACTAGGATGCTCTGGGTTGGCTGGTGCCAGCTCAGAACTGATCTAGGGGTTTTTGTTTGTTTTGTTTTCATGAGTTTCAGAATGTTGAGTATGCGTTGGCCACATATGCACAAACACACACTGTTCTTTTCAAGGGGTGAGTGGGGAAACAAGGCTCTGGGGCAGCTGTTTTTGTCCTTAACCAGAAACCGCATCAACCATTCCTTCTCCTCCTAGTCTAAACCACTGACCCACTGAGTTTTTCTTCAAGCACAATAACACATGCACAAAACGAACCCATAGAAGGTGAGTGTCAGCAGCAGCAGGAGCAGCAGCAGTGGGGCATTTCCAATTAGGAGAGCTCTCCAAGATAAAGACTTCTGGGCATCTACAGAATGCCTTTCCCTCAGCAAGAAAAAAACGGCAGTCTCCTTTCTTCTCACACACTTTAATAATTCCGCATACCTAAAGATGCAGAGAAAGGAGTGGGATTTACTGAGTAATATTTTAACTCCCTCTGTAAAAATGAAGATAATGACATGTCTTGTACCTTTCATAAGAAAGAGTAATGTGCCTTTCATAAGTACCTTTCATAAGAAAGAGTACTCAAAAAAGAGTAATGTGGATTCATGCCAGAGGTTTCTGTAGTCCCGTGCCCTATTTCCATGCTGTCCAGTCAGATGCTTCTCACCAGCAGAGAATAAAGGCCCTCTGAACATGGAGCTATTTGATTATAGTTAAGCTAGAGTATTGTTTGTGTTAGAACAGATAGCTGTCTTGACCAACAGAAGGTTTTGCAACAAAGACTGCATATAGTCAGTATGGAAATGCAGATTCTTGACAGATGCCAGAGAGCTAAGGGAGGAGTTATAGTTGCAACCAGTTTGTTCCAGAGTTGCCTGCAATAAAGCCTGCGTCAGTGAAGCCAGGCCTCAGTTTTCTTTGAATGAACCATCAAAACATGGTTTCAGAAGAGTGAGCACCTTTCTGAAAAAGAAGAAGCTCAAGAAGCACAGTTTTCATGAAGTGCCAAGTCCACTCAGAGGAACAAGTAGATACTTCAACTATGGCAGCCAGCCTAATTCCATTTCTTGGGCCAATGGGCTTGAAAGGTGATGTTTTCAATTAGTGGGAGAATTATGATATTGCAACAGTATTCAATGAAGGCCCACTACTCACCAGTAAGGAATGGGCCCATTTTGCCAAAGAATGGGATTTCTAGCATATAACAACTTCTCCATACCATAGTCCATTCAATGTCAATTCAATGGAAAAGCCAGATCTGCAGTTAAAATTGTAAAAATGCTCTTAAAGAAAACAACTAGTAGCAAAAAACCACCCCCCCCAACCAATACATTTGACAAGCTTAGAGTGGAGACCACTTTCCTAGTACAAACACAAGCCTAACCACTTGCCCAGAGAAAAACACTCATGGCCCCCTGAACACACTCCCCAGTTCCCACAGTTCTTGCACTATTAAAATCCAAAGTTGCAGAAAGAGTTACAAGTTAGGTAAAATGCAAACACAGTAAAGCTAAATTGTATTATGATAAACATGCCAAAGAGTTACCACAATTGCCCATTGGAGATGCAGTACTTACCCAGTTGCTTTCTCAAGAAAGGATGTGTCCATGAGAACAAGGAATTTGTACTGGGCAATTGAACCCCTGTGCCCTGACCTGGATAGCCCAGGTGAGCCAGATATCAGAAGCTCAGCGTGTTGGCCCTGGTTAGTAATTGGATGGGAGACTGCCAACGAAGACCAGGGTTGCAGAGGCAGGCAATAGAAAACCACCTCTGCTAGTCTCTTCCCCTGAAAACTGTGCCAGGGTTGCCATATGTCTGCCAAGACTTGAGGACACTCTCCACCACCAACTGAACCTCTGCATATATGCTAGGACAGAAGAAATAGTAAATTCATTCATCCAATGATATCTAAGGAGCTCTCAGATGTACCAGAGCTGTCAGATGATGATATACAGGATCCATCCTGGTCAGAAAGCTAAGGGAAGAGTTATAGTTGCAGCCAGTTTGTTCCAGAGTTGCTTGCAATGAAGTCTCAGTTTTCTTTGACTGGACCCTGAGAACAGTTTCCTTTGATATAAACTGGAACTAAGACATTCACTATTAGTCACTAAGTGGAAGGAGGAGAATAGCCTTTGATAGATTCTTGGGAAATATTAACATGACCACCCCTCCTACTTTTTCTGTCCATAATAGGAACAGAAGCTTTCAGTTCTACTGTTACGTATATCTTTTTAAACTCCCCAACCTGGGAAAAGATTAGAAGGAAAGAGGCTGGAAGGGAAGGGGGACAAACACAGAATAATTAAAAAGTGGGTATACAGGAATGAATACATACCAAGTTGGATAATGGGCTTAGCAACATCTCATTTTCCTTCAATCTCCTTGCACTTTGCAGTACTTGGAGAACTTTCTTAAAAAATCGCTGTCTGCAAATAATGGTGGCAGATGTCACTAACCAGGAAGTCATATTGTTCTGCTCTGTCTGATTGCTCTTCTCTGCTCCCTAGTGGCTGAGAGCAGAACTGCTCAAACAGTAGAAAAATGCATTTGCTGAATGCAAGATTATTCTAGTTTCAAGGGCCCTCAAGAACTGGCGGGCCCAGGGAATTTTGTCACCCTAGTCCTGTCTCTCTGTGGCCCTGCTTGGAGATGGCAATCATTAAGTATATGGGCACTTCTTTCTGTGGATGATTCTGAATCATACTGATGATATTAGTGAATATTACTTCTTTCAATGTGATCTCTCCTGTATAAAAGCAGAGTAAACACTCCTACTTAAAAGGTTCCCAAGTGCCCGCCAGTGGTGGGCAAACTCCCGGGGATTTCCCCCCTTATCTATCGATTGCTCAGTGATCAGCAGGAGGGGACAAACTCCCGGAGCTTGCCCGCAGGCACCTCAGGAGTGCATGCACAGAGTGCGCTCCCACTCAGTGTGGTACGGTTGCCAGGCCCCCTCTACCTCCTGGCGGGGGATTGGGGCATGGCACTTACCTGCGTGGTAGTGACATCATCACGCAGTACCTGGGAGTGTGCTCACGCTCTGCAGGGGACCAGGTAGGGGATGCTATGGAGCGCGGAAGCGCTCCTGCCCTTCACAGTAGCCCCAAACGCACCCGTTTCAGCCCAGATCGGACTTGTTTTGGCCCATTTTGGTGCAGATTGGGCCCTTTTTGAGCTCCTGTGCTCTGCAATGGCCCGAGTTGGGCCCAATTAGTGCCAAAATGGGCCTGAAACGAGACCAATCCGGCTGAAACGGGTGTGTTTTTGGCCACTGTGGAGGGCAGGAGCGTTCCTGCACTCCGCAGCAGTCCCAATCCGGGCCTGATCCAGGTGGCTGCAGTGCACAGGAGTGCGCAGTGCCGCAGGGAGCATGCACGGAAGGTGTGCTCCCCCCGCTGGCCAGGTAAGTTGGGGCAGGGTGTGTGGGGCTGGGGCGGGGGATCCCCCACCCCCAGCGGGGGTCTGGAATCCATACAGTGCAGCAATGTCACTTCTGTAAGTGACATCATCGCACCAGCCATGGGAGCGTCCCCATGCTCCATTTGGGGCCAATTGGAGCCCCAAACCGCCTGAATCAGAGCCATGAGGAGTGCAGGAGAGTTCCCGTGGCCAGTGGGACAATGTCACTTATGGAAGTGATGCCACCGTGTGCACGGCATGGTGATGTCATTCTGGAAGTGATGTCATCATGCTGCTGCTGGAGCAAAGATTTAAACCCAAGCAGAGAAAGGTAATTGCCAGGTCCCATCCCTCCTGATGGGAGGCTAGAGGGACCTGGCAACCCTTGAGCAGAGTATGTTGACATGTGTGGGTTATGGACTCAGTTGTTTATGTGGGGAGGGGACCTCATATATGGCCTAAACCATTCAAGGGGGCTTAGCAAAAAAAGAAAGAAAAAGGAAGGAAATGGGAAAACCCTTCAGAGCCCGAATAGTAAATAATGCTCATCTTTGATCCTACTAAAACCTGAAATAAATGCAAATACAGCCATAATGTGCAAATGTATATAAGGTTGATAATAGAAAAAGTATTAACCCAGTGACTTACATTCTACCACACTTCTATCTGTAAGAAGAGTCCACATGGTAGCTTACGGTTGCTTCACAAGTGGTGAAAGTCTCAAATTTCATCTCAGCAATACTTTTCTATCTTGCTTGAAGCTTGTAGATGTACATATCTCCAGAGAGATTTACAGAAACATCCCAAATCATGTCCAAAGCATTCTTAGAGATGAGGATCATGCATCCGACCCTGCATTTCCAACTCAAAACTTCAGCCCCTATTGGTTTCCTGACTGTCCACACAGTATATCTAGGCCATTATGTCAAAACCATATGTGATTCCCAGGGAAAGATTAACTGCTTTTTTTCAGGAATATTTTCTGCACTGCTAGCTAAAGCACCAACCTGAGAAGGCAAGAAGCTGCTCTTAAGAATGCTTCCTAAGCATTCATTCCTTAGATATCATTACTGCGACAAATTTGTTAAAAATCTTCTGAAACTTCACCATAAACTAAGCTGACAGCATTCAATTTCCTGAAGCAGCAACAGAAACTTTTAGGTTTGCAGGTGCTTTTAAAGAACATAACCAGGGATCATAAACTCATATCAGAATCTTTGACAAAGCAAACCTGACAAGGAGAAGTGCACAGTGGATTCATAATCCATTATTTAGAACTGAAGAGGTGCTGCTGTGGAGAAACAACCTAAAATCCTGAATAAAGTTTATCAATTGTATATAAAGTGTGTAAATAATGGTTCTGTATAGAAAGGGTGATTATTTAAGAATAAGCATGACTAAAGTTGTAAGGTAAAAGTATAGTGATTCTACTTCTAGGATTTCAAGGCTATGAAGATGTAGGCTGGCAATGTGCCAACTGAGGTGGTTACCTCATTGAATCCAAGGGAATGGTTCTCTCTGGGGGTTTACAGAATTTCACTTCAGAGAAATCCAAATGTGTCATAAATGACTGATCCTAGTTCAAGTCTATCCAATAACATTTGTCTAAGAACAAATGAGATGATGGCCTGAAATAAAATGGTGTTTAGTTAGCAGAAGGATATTGCCAGTCAGGGTAAAGGACCAGACACTGCCTGGTTACAGTCAATGAGCTGTTGGTTGTAGGTTAGAGCAAAAAAGAGCTGAAGAAGAAGGAGGAGAGAAGTAGCAGAAAACCTATCTGAAGTGTAAAAAAAAAAAGTAACCTAGCAGTAAAACCAAGAGGAAGATGGATGCTGAAGAGAGAGGATCCTGAAGAAGGGTAGTTAAGGAAGCAATGCAGTTTTCCAGGAATAGTGCCTTGGGGAACAATTCTAAAGTGTCTTCCTGGAAGTAATACCCATTTTATTTAATGGGGCATACTCCTAGGCAGGGCTTTTTTCTGCTGGAATGCTCAGGAACGGCATTCTGGCACCTCTCCCTGTGTGGTGGCCCTGCCCCCTGATCTCCACTCCAGACAGAGATCAGTTACCCTGGAGCAAAAGTAAGCCTGCTCCTGGGGAGGGGAAGCACATGCCACGGGAGGGTGAAGGAACAGCCTGGAACAGGCCACTGCTGAGTGGGGGAGCAATCCCCCGCTCGGCAGCAGTCTGATCCAGGCAGAATTGGGCTCTATCCTGGCCTTTTTAGGCCCCTTTTGTCCCAGTTTGGGCCCAAAACAGCTAGGATCAGGCCTGAAACAGCCAGGATCCTAGGAAAGTGTTCTTAGGATTGCAGCCTTGGTGTTCTAATCCTGGTGTCTTCAGAAAGCAATCCTAATAAGCAACTGTATCCTATACAGTTAAGTAATGGCTTGATCTGAAATAACTTTAGAGCAAAATACTTTAGAGCAAAACATGCAGGGCTCCATACAGACTCTACATTGAAAGAAAATGGCTAATGGGATTTAATTAGAGGAGAGAACTTGCTGCCTCCTGTAATTACAGTAATTGAAGAATATGGAAAAGAAGGTATATAACAAATGGCCATGGCACAGAGTGGTAAGCTGCAGTACTGCAGCCCAAGCTCTGTTCACGACCTGAGTTCGATCCTGATGGAAGCCAGGTTCATGTAGCCAGCTCAAGGTTGACTCAGCCTTTCATCCTTCAGATGTCGGTAAAATAAGTACCCAGTTTCCTGGGGGTAAAGCGTAGATGACTGAGGAAGGCAATGGCAAACCATCCCGTAAAAAGTCTGCCAAGAAAACGTCATGATGCGACGTCCCCCCATGGGTCAGTAATGACTCGGTGCTTGCACAGGGGACTACCTTTACCTTTTTTACCCATATATGTTTAGCAATTAATTCTTGAATAAACATGTTTATATTTTTTGTTCTTTCTAGGATAAATAGAGGTAGTGAAATATAAAGGCTCAATAATAAAGAGTTTTAATATATAAAATAGATATTACGTTAAGTTGACGGGCTTATTCTTGAGCAATTTGGAAGCAAGTGGTAGAATTTTTTAAAAAGCCCAACCTGCATATTTTAATGGCAAGATCTTGATAATAACACACACACACACACACACACACACACACACACACACACAATTCCATGATCGTTGATAGCTCTGCTCAAGCTATTTCCAGCTTTGCATTATTGCTAGTTAAGAAGGAATTTTCAGAATGCAGGCTAGTTCTGTGAATTAATATTCAAGCGGTGTACTTTTTATCTCTCAGCATGCTATAAATCATCAAAAATCTGGAACTGAGAATTCTGGCAGCAGATCGCAAGTGCTACCTTGCAAGCAGAGGAAACTGTTGGCCTGATGGCCAGACAATGGCACTGCAACTTCCATCCCTACAGCTATCAACACAAGTAACCATTAGGATCCCACATGGTCCTATAAAGCTGCCTTCTGAACAACATATTGCTTTGGCACAGACTGAAATAGTTGACTGCTGGCTGTATCATTCCCTTGGCTTTGGGTCACCAGACCTGACAGGGACTGAAAAGCAGATGCGAGTTTCAAAGTTATGTTTTCATTGTTAAAGATGTTTCAGTTGAAACAGATACGTTACATCTCTTTTAAAATGGGCATTGTGTTGCTCATCTACAAAGCAACAGAAACCTTAAGCTGCAAATACACAACCAGTTCTGTCCTTAGCTTAACAGAACAGAGTTTGTGCTGAGCAAAGACATGCAACATCTGCCCCAAATTATCTGTATGGATTTGTGTAAGTGACCACTAAGTTTAGCCTTATGTACTGAGTCCAAACTAGGACTCTAGATAGAGACAACAAATAAATTGGTATCTGCACTGCAGGCCGTTGCCTTAAACGCCACCTTGTATGCAATGGAGAGCCAGACTGTAGAGATGAATCTGATGAGGCTGGCTGTGAGGATGTTGAAAGATTCTGTGATGATGATCTACTTCCAGTCCCAGGAATCAGTAAAGCAGCTCAGGGGTAAGTTGCAATTCTTTACCTCGCTGTGATCTTTGTGGTTCATTTCAACATCAGGAACACTGTTCATTTGCCTCTACTGATATTGTTCAGTGTAGGAAAGTATAGTTTTCAGAAGTTTTGAGCAAGGTTAGGGGAGAGGATCTGCCTTAGTCCCTTCATCTACATTTGTCTGGAGTCAAGACAACAAGAGGGCAACACTCAGAGATCCTGAAAGGGACTGGGTGTCTACGGGTTTTATTTATTTAAATATTTATATCCTGCATTGTCTGCCAAATTGGTTTCTGAGGTAGCTTACAATATTACAATAATGGGAAAGCATATAAAATGTGACATACAACTGGAATAAAATATAAATTTAAATCTTAAAACATGTGAAGAGGATCTCACTGTCAGCCCAAGGTAAGTGCCAGATATACTCCGGCAGGAGGGTATAGGGACCTGGCAACCCTAGCTATTTAGGGCAGGGGTCATTTCGTAGAAAAAAAACTGCAGAAACTCATTAGCATAACTCATTAGCATATCTCATTAACATTCCCCCCCCCAGCATCACTGGAAGTGTGTAAGAAGGCAACACCCACCCCTTTCCCAAAAATCTCCAGGTATTTCCTGAAAATAAAGCAGAATGAACTCAAAGCAGCTTACCCTCCTCTGGAGAGCCAGCCCCAGCAGCCCTACTTGCACAGACTCTCTCTCTCACTCACTCACTAGTCACGAATGAAAATAAAGCAGCAGAACGAATTGAAGAAGCTTACCTTTCTTTGGAGATCCCGGCCCAGCATCCCAGCTTTCACTCACTCACTCACTTACTCACTCACTCACTCACTCACTCACTCACTCACTCACTCTCACTCTCTCACTCATGGGTCACAAATGAAAATAAAGCAGCAGAATGAATTGAAGCAGAGGGGAGGCAGAGGGGGAGGAAAAGGAATCATGTGGGTGGGGACAAAAACTACACTATCTCTGGCTCTTACAACTGCTCATCCTCCAACGTGATATATACCCTCATGTGCCAACAATGTCCATCTGCTCTGTACATTGGACAAACCAGCCAACCTCTGCGCAAAAGAATAAATGGACACAAATCTGACATTAAAAATGGCAACATCCAGAAGCCAGTGGGAGAACACTTCAATCTACCAGGACATTCCATCAAGGACTTAAAGGTCACTGTAGTTCAACAGAAACCTTTCAAAAACAGAATCCAACGGGAAGCTGCTAAATTGGAATTCATATGTAAATTTGACTCAGTCAGGCTTGGATTGAATAGAGACTATGAATGTTTATCTCATTATCAGAAGTAACTGATTTCATTAGCAAACTGATCCCACTATCAGAAGCTACTGATTGCATCTACTCCCCCCTCCCCTCTCCACCTATATATCTGGCCAGTTTCTTCATACCCTCCATGCATCTGACAAAAAGAACTGTGATTCTCGAAAGCTTATGCTACAGTAAAGTTGGTTAGTCTTAAAGGTGCTACTGGACTCTTTTCTATTTTACTGTCGCATGATTCAGCTTTCCTCTTCTCTGGCCTGTCCCTCTCCCTCAACAAAAGAATGGGTGGAAATTCTTAATGAATTTTAAACTGTAGAGATTCTTCTTTAGAGACAAAGCTTTTAAAAAGAACAAATAAACATGTCTGTAAATTATTAGCTACTAAGCAAGCCTTTAAAATTTAAATCAGCTCTTTATACAAAATATATAAAGGCTCGTAGTCTCAGTAGATTCTTTTAAAATTTTTGATGCTGTATAATTTGTGAAGAGCATAACAATGTGTAAATATTGGAAGCTAAGTAATAGAATAAATAGAATAATGCTCCATTTGAATAATACACTCAGTTACAAGCTTTAAAAGGGCCATCTTTAAATCTGAGACATTTTCAAATACCTTAGCCCTGTTCAGACAAAGAACATTGGACTTGTAAAAATGGGGGAAAGGGCTAAACTATTAAACTTTTCATCCATGCTGACTCAAACATTTTCATTTGGATTTGTGAAAATACTGAATTTTGCCACTAAAATTAATGCATTTTAAACATTATATTTGGGTTCAGTTGTTACATAAAAGGAGCATCCATGGCTCAAGAAGATATAAACAACAAATGAGCTGGAAATTTGCAGAGAGAAATGGCATGCAACATACAAACACAAAAATAAATAAAAAGGGCATATTTGTACATCCCTGTTCTCATGGCAAAGGCTCTCGCTCTCTTTCTTGTTCCCCTATTCGTAAAACAGCCTTCCATTGATTCCACAGTGTTCCCAAACTCTGTGTCAGCCGCTCTACTTAACAAAAATAGTTCTAAGAGAACTCTTGAGAACTGACCACATAACTCTGACTCAGTACAGTAAATCAAATTGAGGGTATGACCTGCCACATATTTGAGGATGTGACATGCCCTTGAGGTGTCAGCTTCCTTCTCACCTCAGGGATCTGCCTGTGAAACAACATTCGAGTAGAGTTGGGAAGCTGAATTTCTTTTTGAAATACTGGTTCTTACATTTTTTCTTTCGTTGGTCTTTATTAAAGGTACAACATACTTACACAAAAAAGATTGCAGCTGGTTTATGATCCTACCTACTATGGGGGCCAGTGTGAATCTGTCTATAATGGGGAATGGCGAGAGCTCAAATATGATGCTGCATGTGAACGCTTGTACTATGGGAATGATGAGAAATATTTTCGAAAGCCATACAACGTTCATTTCTATCAGTTTCTAGTAAGTATTCATAGGCCACAGCAGTTATGCTAAGTATGATATGATGCTGGACCCTAGCCATGAATGAACCCTTGCCTCAATGTAATTGATACTGCTGTAATGCTGTTAACTGGAGCCCTTTCAATGCCTTTTCAAAGAGGATCCCAACTCTCCCCCTTTCCCTCATCTGAGAAAACATGTTCACAATAGTTTGCTGCTGTGTGCCCTAATTGTTAATTTGGGTACAGATTAGAGGTGGCTCAGGGGCATCATTCATACGCAGTGGGCTCTTAAACACACTGAGGGAATGAAAACCATATCTCCTTGGAAAAGCCCATTTACCTGTAGGGAAATATTATTTTCTTTTTTAAAATTAAATTTATATTCCACTCTCCCCACAAGCGGTTCAGAGCAAATCACAACATATAAAACATAAAATAATAAAATCGGCAGCATAAAATATAAAATCAGCAATAACAATACAATACTATTGCACCATCTGTTCAGACCAAACAAACCCGTGGGACAGGATGGCCGGTTACAGATGGATACAGAGTCGGGGTGGGGTGGGGACAAACACCACCTGCTCCCATGGTAGGAGGCCAGTTTAAATAGTTTGGATGGCTCACCTGAGTCAATCACCATATGCCTGGCAGAACATCTCTGTCTTTACTTTACTTGGTGGCCCATAATATAGAAGTAGCAGCTAACACAATTTGCAAGTATGTCAGATACTTACAAAAATGAAAATATATGACATGTAAATTCACCCAAAGCTTTTGCTCACAAACTCTAGCCTATTTTTAAAACATCCTTGCAGTGCTTATGGGAAGTGCTCAGGTTTAGATTTTGTTGAACATCCAGGGCAAAGGTGTTATCAGGCTGTATTAAGCTTCTCTGTAAAATATTTTATTTATTTATTTACTTTCTTTATTACAAAGATAGAAAGCAATGCAGTATAAGCAAATGATACCTATAATAATAGAACTAATATGTGTTCCTTGCATTTCAGGCACATGCTGATTCTGGCTTTTCTTCAGAGTACTATGATGATGCAAAAGACTTATTGAAAGCCCTGAAAGAGGATTCCTCTGGAGGCATAGGCGTTACAGTGGGCATAGGCCCTGCTAAGGGGCCTGTCTCATTGGACCTTGGTTACAGCGCGTCATGGGAAGAGGGAACCCTGAAAAATTTTACACAGTATGCAGCAAAGGTAACCAAAAAGATACGCTGCTGCTTTCTTACTCCTGTGTTGCTGACTTGTCCAATCACTGTGTAACTGATGTTGGTTTTATTTCCCTGCCCACATTTCTCCCCTTGAAACAATAATAATCATACCATAATTTGTTCATGTAATTACACATGTGTAATCATTAGCAAGTGTGTTTGCTTTCCTTATTGCACTGAAGCAAACAGAAGATTATAATGGGAATGAAATTGAATTACAAAGTAGAACAACACATGCCATCTCACCCCATCCTGTTTCATGGTGACATTAAGTATATAAATGAGTAAGTGCTTTGAAGGGTGTTCAGGGAAGGAGAATATAAAATGCTGTTAATCGGCAACAGTTGGCTTTGGGGAACGTATTCCATTGCCAAATTTATCCCACTCAGATTAGTACGAAGTGGAATACTATGCTACAAGAAGCTTTTATTGGTTTAAAAAAATCTTGGAAATCCAGAGATGTAACTAGAGGTAGCTTGTTTTTAAATGTAAAGATGGCATGGCAAATTATTGCACACATGGATCTGGGAATACTTTGCAGGAGGTGGAGGGAGGAGAAGGAATAACAACAACAACAACATTTGATTTATATACCACCCTTCAGGACAACTTAATGCCCACTCAGAGCGGTCTACAAAGTATGCCATTATTATCCCCACAACAAAACACCCTGTGAGGTGGGTGGTGCTGAGAGAGCTCCAGAGAACCATGACTAGCCCAAGGTCACCCAGCTGGCTTCAAGTGGAGGAGTGGGGAGTCTAACCCGGCTCTCCAGATTAGAGTCCTGCACTCTTAACCACTACACCAAACTGGCTCTCACAGTAAAGAATTTTCCACTTTGCTCCCCTTCACAGCATATTCCCTGTTTTCCCTCCTTTCATTATACTTTTGAAGGAATAAAGTAGCCCAGCACATGATGTATGTGCTCCTAGTCCAGTCTGATCTTTGAAAAAGAGAACTAATTTCTTTTTTTTAATATTTAACAATATTTTATTGCAGACACACAATAACATAAAAGTTAGTATCATTTGATAACTGAAAAGATTTTTATTGTTCAGCAGTTGACATATATTGATATTTAGTATCTTCCATCTTTTAATAGATATGATGCATTGGTGTTTAGAAGCTGGTAGATATTAAATCACTAGCACCAGAGCCTGTTGTGTCCTAGTACAACGGGATTTAGCAGGGGGGCCCTGCCCATGGATCACCTAGGCAGAGGGAAGGCAGAAGATTGCCCGCTTTCTCTCTGCCCAGCTGGGGTGGGCTCCGTGGTGCCCCTTTACCCGAGAATCAGCTGGGCAGAGGAAAGGCAGCTCCCTTCTCTCTGCCCAGCTGAGGCGGGCTCTGCATCACCCCTTTCTCCGAGGAACCGCTGGGCAGAGGGAAGGCAGCTGCCTTCTCTATGCCTGCAGGGAAAAAAACCCACAGCAGTGAAAATTAGGAAAACCAATTGTAGGTACAGACACGTTGTATCTGGTAACCATATGGAAACAGAGGAGAGAGTCAAGCTTCGTGGAACCGCACAACTAATATTATAATGCACTCTTGAAAAAGATTCCCGAAACAGGAATTCAGCGTGCGTCCTGTTGAGCGCGGAGTGGCCTTTCCCTTCCCCTTTGATTGTTGTCCGGCTTGCTGATCTTCCCGCCTGGGGAGTGGTCTTCGGAGCAGCGTTACTGCCAGTGGACCATTGCAGCTCTAAGAGAAGAGAGAAACTTCACTTGTTTTTCCTGTCAAAAAGACTTTACTTTGGACACTATTGACTCTGGGGAAGGGGGTCCTTTCCATTTTGGTTGTGGTTGTGCTTTTCTTTGCCTATGGTGTAAGAATACGTAAATGTTCTAACATACTGATGAGGTTTCTATTATAATTGTTCATATAAAATTACTTATTGCTTTTGTTATAACAACGTGTCTGTACCTACAATTGGTTTTCCTAATTTTCACTGCTGTGGGTTTTTTCCCCTGTATTCTGGGTCACCCAACAGCGCTGCCCCCCTTGTTTTTTGCCTTCTCTCTGCCTAGCTGAGGCGGGCGGCATGGTGCCCCTTTGCCCCACAGATTAGCTGGGCAGAGGGAAGGTGGCCGCCTTCTCTCTGCCCCGCTGAGGCAGGCTTGGTGGCACCCCTTTGCCCCACAGATCAGCTGAGCAGAGGGAAAGCAGCTGCCTTCTCTCTGCCTAGCTGACGGGGGCTCCATGGTGCCCCTTTGCCTTGCAGATCATCTGGACAGAGGGAAGGAGGCCACCTTCTCTCTGCCTAGCTTCTCTTCTGCACCCGGCAGCAGCCCATTCTGGCCCTGTTGGAGTCGGATCAGGATGCCGCAGGAGATACCTTTCAGATACCTTTCAAGTGTCAGAGCTCCCATATGTTGGAAATCTAGTTGGTATTTAAGGTGCTATTGGACCCAAATCTTGCTCTTTTATTACAAACCAATACAGCTATTGACCTGAAACTTTCAACAATGATAATTATGAGTATTTTGAAAAGGGGTATATTCGTCATTTTATTACCAATGTCTAAACATTTTACATTTTTGCTTAAAATTATAAAACATTTTATATGCTTAGCTGTCAGCTCATTAAATATGCTTTCTTAAAGTCAAAGTGTGTGTGTCTATGATTAACCACATTATCTGAATCAATCACTGTGCTAATTCATTGTAAAGGCCACTTAAATGAACTGGCCTCATGGCTACTTGCTTTGTTCCAGTGGCCTGTAGCTTTTCACCAGAGGAAGTAACTTCCCTAAGAAGTTAAAAAAGAGACTTTCTGCCATGTTTTGTCTACAGAATGTAGGATTTATTCGAGCACTTACCAAAGTACAAACAGCCCATTTCAAGATGAGAAGAGAGGATATATTCCTGGATGAAGACATGCTTCAGTCTCTGATGGAGCTTCCAGATCAGTACAACTATGGACTGTATGCCAAATTTATAAATGACCATGGCACCCACTTCATGACATCGGGGACAATGGGAGGCATCTTTGAATACATTCTTGTTGTTAACAAAGATGAAATGAGGAAAAAAGGTCAGCATGTTTTATTTATTTATTTATTTAATAGTAATTGGTGGGGCCCTGCATGGATGATATAAACTATAAAAGTAGGCTATCCATGGATAAAATAGGAACCTCGACATACTTGGGAGACTGCAAATATTCAGAAAAATACGGCTCTTTAAATTACCAAAAGAAAAATCCCTTCAAAATCCCTTCAAAACAAAATGTTCCAGAAATAGAGCTCCCAACTCCATACTGGTAAATTCCTGGTGATTTGGGGGTGAAGCCTGTAGAGAGTGGATTTTTGAGAGCTCATCAAGGATGTGACACCATAAAATCCATCCTCTGGAGCTGTCATTTTCTTCAGGAGAACTGAACTCCATAATCTGGAGGACTCCAGGCTCCATCCGGAGGTTGAAAACCTTGACCAGCAGGGATGAACTTTTAACGGCTTATGAATGTCAGTTAAAGGAAAGGAGGAGAAACTTGTCTGCTCAGCTACTCACCTTGAAGAATCCTGGAGGGGGAGATTTGGGGAGATGAATTCTCGCCCAACAAGATTAGGCACAGGACCCCCACTTGTTTCACCTATTTAGCATGTTGTATATAAAATCTCTTTATATACATAAGTTTTGTTGGCCCATAGGTAGATACAGACGGTTATCATGACCCAAGAAAGATCACTAAGCCACACCCTACTCTTTGTATTCCACAATTTAATCATCAGTCACATTTCCTAAAGTTAATATACAAGCTTCCTTACAGATAAGTAATAATACCTGTGGTGGTTCAAAGCATACAAGATAGCATCCTATGGACAGATTTGGCAGGTCATTGTTCACTCAGAAAATGTAAACAAACAGTGCTTTATACTTGGCATTACTTCTGCCATTTTATATTAGAAGGCTTTCAAATGCAGAATGACAGAGTTCTGCTAGTTTCATTTTTCAGCAAATGAAGGCATGCAGGATGGCAAGGTTTTGTCTATAAATCATGTTTATGTGAGGTATCATTTACAGTTGTTTGCATATGGAACTGGAGAGTTGGAGCATAAAGCCTTCTCATCATGAATGGGAAATTCAGTACTGTAATAACATGACTCTTCGGTACACTAACCAGATTGTTCACTTATGCAAAGCTATCTATTGTGGTATTAATGCAAGGATCTATGTGCCTTCTGTGATACCAATAGACATTAGTTATTCACATTTTCTTCCAAAGGTTCTGGTTAGGTAACTCCGTTCTGGGATTCTCTACTTGAAATAGTAACATCTGCAACATCAAGCTCAGCCTTCTGGCTCATCCAGATAGCTCTAAACTTAGGAAGATTTCTTCTACAATTTGGGCACCACAGAACAGTCCTATTCCACAGAACCATTGCTAGTATAAGCTGTGAAATTTACATAGTTAGCTTCTTACGCTTGCTGAGGATGTATCTAAAAATAACAACAAAATCCACACAGTACAATTTATGGGGACCAACCAAGATGACACAAAGCATTGTGCAAGCCCTTGAGTTCACCAGAACTCTTCATCAGGTTGTATGTTACAAATTTTAAACAATCCTAGGGTGGTGGGAGAGGTATTTCAAGTCATGATCTTAAGACTTGGTCTTACTAGCATTCTGTGTCAGATGCCAGACAGGCATGCAGCTTCAAATTAGTGTTTGTGCCAGGTTAGAGCATTTGTCTTCTCGAGCCAAGAAGTGGATCATTGATAAAGGCTAGCCAAAGGCCAGCCAAATGCCTTTCCAATGCCAGGTGAAACACAGTTCCTTTGAAGGCTGAAAGCAGAAGGAAGCACTGACAATGCTTAAGAGAGATTTAAGATGATGCATAAGGTGTACATTCCACTGAAACCAAATTGGGTAGCCTTGCTTTGTGCAGAACAGCCTTTTCTCAGGCCCATTCCCATCCTGTTGACAAATTCCTCTCTCTCTTGGTATAAATTAGGCATCATTGAAGTAAAAAAGAATTGCAACAGCTGTACTGGTCCACACAAAATTTAGAAACGAGATGAAAATCCATTGAATTCCAAAATGACAAATAACATTGTGCAAGCTTTTGAGACAAAGATGAGCACATCTTTTACATAACCCTGTTTGTTGACTGGAGCTGGGCATCGAGACCATATTGCTTCTTAGCTTGCTGAACCAGTGGGACATTCTGACCTAGCAAAGGACTGGCTTGCCACACTGCCAGGGGACAGGCACAATTGTCATTTGTGCCTATGCACCTCTTTTTCTTTCTTTTCTGTGCGCTGAAGCCTATGAAATCAGGTCATTTGTATATTTCTGTTTCCTCCTGAGAAAGTGTTTTTCTGGGTTGATGGATAAAGAGGAAACTAAGATCATGCCAAAAAGGTTTCAGCAAGCAAATTACCAAGTGAAGAGGAAGACAGAATTAGCAACACCAAGACAGAGCCATTATTCTGCTTTATATTTGGCTTACTGTGGTTGAGAAATACTGTGATGTATCACAAGGTGGCCCTACTGTAAGGAAAAGAAAAGTTGAAGCTCTAAAAGACTCAAAAGATGTGTCCCAGAAGAGTGATAATTTTCACTTTTATGTGGCATACTTGTATAATTTTCATCTACAGAGCATACCATAAAAAGAGACCACATTTATCATACTAGTACTATGGTTATGGGCTGTGCTGAGTCAGGAGAAGGAAATGTGTGCTTCAGTGAATGTCAGCCCTTTGCGTCAGCAGCGCCAATGTCGAAAAGCAAATGTTTTCCCCTAGAATGATGAGTTTGTTTCCTTCTTTTAAAAATGCTGAAGATTGATAGAACTTCTATGCATCAGCACAGATCGCTGAACAAAATGCTTAAGAAAATGTAATCTTAGAGGCTCGACATTACAGTCAGGGCCTGATTTCTACATTAAGGGTCAGGAGAGTATTTTCCTGTCTAGATAACTTGCCTGCTGATTAAAGAACCATAACTGAAATTAGTATTTAGGAAGTGCCATGCAGCTTATATGCATTGTACATTGAGCTCACTCTTAGAGCAGAATTTCCATGAAGGGAAATAGAGTGCCTGCTTCAACTGCTCTGTTCCTTCCCCAGCCTTCCCCTCATATCTGCTTGAGCAATCAGGCCTCCAATTTTGTCTCACTATAGATAGGCAGTGTGGGTGGATGATATAAAAATGTAAGAAGAGCCTTCCTGGATCAGCCCATGGTCCATCTAGTCCAGTATCCTGTCCCACACAGTGGCCAACCAGTTAGGTCGAATCCACATTACTCATTCTAAGTCGCATGTTCCCCGCATTCCCCATGCAATCCCGAGTGCCGGTCACATTACCTCATTAAACAGACGCATTTCATTCACATTTCTCCCGAATATGTGGTCACAGGTTTTCAATGGGAGTTTCACGGTGGCTATGAACAGGCCAATGCACAATTTACACGTTTTTTTTAAAAACCACCCCCCTTCCTGTCTCTCCAGCCGTTCAGAGAGTTCCTATTGGCTGATTCAACTTGCAAGTGCTCCGTAGTCTGCAAAAGACTGTTTTTGACTTCATAGCATTGGATTTATTGATTATGCTGTTTCTGAATCAAATCTGGTAGTTTGAAAAATCATTTTGGGGTGAATCCACCCTCAGAACGGACTCGCGAAACTTCCTTTTTAACTGATTTTTTTTTTATATATTACTGTAATATCGAAATTACGAAATATCAAAATAATGACACTCCAAGGAAGTGAAACTTCAGTAAAATTCAGACACTGAACTGTGCTGCATAGGAAATGCCCACGAAAGCTTCCCACATGGTTCCAAATTTCCAAAAAAGAAATGGGAGAGAGCCATCAGTGCTGTCAGTGGGGGAAAGAGAGGCATCATTATCTTCAATGATGTTTCTTTATAAGGCAAGATCGAAATAACGGAAAAGTGCGCTCAAAATTTTTTTTAAAAAATGGGCGGGGAAAAAAGGTCCCGTCCAAAAAAGCGGTTTTTGAGCGGCCGTGTGACCAGAGGGACGCACAAGAAAGACAGATTGGAAGCAGGAATGTGAATGAAGAGGAAAAAATTGTGGATTGGAGGCAAACGGAAGATATCCGATAAACATGCGGGTAATGGGTGAATGTGGATTTGACCTTACTCTGGGGGGCATAGAGGCCAAGGCCTCAATGCCACCTCCTGGCAATGGTATTCAGAGGTTTACTGGTTCTGAATATGGAGGACCATTTTAGTCACCACAGATAGTATGGGCCCGTGTTCCACAAATTCGTGTAATCCCCTTTTAATTCTACCTATTCTTATGGCTATCTTTACACCCTCAGGAACTGAGTCCCACATATTAATCCCTCATTGAGTAAAGAATTCCTTCTTTTTGTTCATCCTGAATCTATTGGCTATCAATTTTATTGGGTGCCCTGCGTTCTAGAATTTTGGGAGAGGTAGAAAAGGTTCTTTCTATCCACTCTCCCTGCCCCATATATAATTTTGTAGACCTCTATCATGTCCCCCCACACTCTTTTTCTAAATGGAAAAGTCCCAATTTCTTTGAAGGTAGAAGTTCCTAGTGGGTGCAGCTGAGCATGTGTCTATATGCTGTTGAGGAAATATGCTTACAAGCTTACCAAAGAAATAAGAGCCCTTTATTGTAAGGAACTCCACTTTGAATAAGACAGTGCAGAGATAGCATTCTAGACTAGAAAGAGCAAGGAGAGGAAGGTGAAGCGGATGGTAGAGTATCAACTTTGAGTGAAGAAGGTCCCAGGATCAACCTCTGGCACCTGCAGTTCAAAGAAAGTAGTAGCTGGTGGTGTGAAAGACCTCTACACGAGACCCTGGAAAGCTATTGTTAGTCAGAGGAGACAGCACTGCCTTTCTTAGATCGATGGTCTGACTCAGCATCTTTTATGTTCAAGTAAGCAACAATGCTTTGCTGATGACCACCAGAAACCTGTTCAGTGTTCCCTTCCACCCAGTCCAGTAGCTTTTGCCATTAGCAGCCTCTGCATAGCAACCCTGGTCTTCCTTGGAGGTCTCCCATTCAATTACTGACCAAGGCAAGCCCTGTTCAGCCATCAAGATTTGATGAGATTGGGCTTGCCTGGGCTATCCAGGTCCTGGTTTGTGTAAAAATACCGTACTACATATAGCCCTGGTTATCCGTTCTTTTGAGCATGGGGATGATTCTTCTGAATCCTTCACACACATTCCCACAAAGCAGAATGAAAGTCATCGTCATCCTCTACTGTAACAGAGTCAGATCTGGGGGAAGGCTGAAAGAACCAGGTCAAATGAATTAAGAGAGCATTGACCACAATCCTTGAGAATGGCATCAGAGTTACTGTTTACTCCTTCCTTCATATCATCATTGCCTTATGAGTCCACTGGGGGGAAAGTGCAATTTATTTATGTATTATAGTAACACAGAGAAATACTTTTTCATATTGTGATTAATTCCAAAATTAAAAGAACAGTCTAATGCTCAGCTCCTTGAAATGACAGTAGATGATAAGCAATCTTGTTTGTTCCTTCCTTAAGTAGTCAATATTATGTATAACCAACCATCCTTTTGCAGCATCCCCACATTTAATTGATCGAGCACAGAATTACCTCTTGTAGCAACCAATAACAAATTGTATTGACATATCCTGGCTGAAAACAATTAGCCAACAGTAGTAATAATATATCAATTAATATGAGCATAGCCCAACTTTAATTTTATGGCATTCAAACAATAAGAAAAAGCAATTATTCCTATTGCTTATAGTAAACAAGTTTCAGCCAGTTATGCTGTTAACAGTTGTGGAATAGTAAAGAAGAATGAATTGAATACTATAGATTTATTAATACACTCTTAGAAAACAGCAAATGAATATAAATTCAGAAGTTGGAGAGTTCATTCTCTTAGTTGTAAAGACTAAGGCAGCTTCCACACAGAGGGCTTTCTCCAACTTGATTTCCAAACTGGAGCACTTTCTTTTTAAAGGATCCACACAACATTGTGCTATAATGATTTCCAAATTTCCCCATCCTCATTACACCATTTCCCCACTTTCAGCCCTTATTCAGTGCCATTTTTCCAACATTTTTCCTGCCATGCCACCTTTTGTGGTCTTTAAAAAAAAACAAAAAAAACCAATAATTGCTATTGTGCACAATAATATCTATCACCACACCTATTACACATGTTAGTTCCCAGGGGTTTTTTTTAAAAAAAATTAAGACTGGCCTTTTTCATTGTGGAGATATAAGGGGAAAGTTGTGGGCAGTTTTTGTTCTGATTGCCTGGAAGGGGCCACCTGGATTGCCTGGAAGCTCTTCCACCAATACTCATGCCTCTGCATTAACAGCAGTGATGAAAGCAACATGAAATATCCTCACCGTGTGGAAGCAGCTTAAGTTATGACTTTATTGAGTGTAGGCTGCTAATAATGGGGCTAGGAGTTATAACAACTGCATACTACATTTGAGTACAGAGTTACCAAATATTTCTAGATCCAAATCCTGCAGCTTTTTAGGACTCAAGGAAAAGGTCAGCTATCCAATCCATTGATGGATCTGGCATCTGCTAAGAAGTTGGCTTTAGTAAGACTAGATCCTTTCTTTTGGAAACTAGAAGGACAGAGGATAGCTTTTGCATGCACCTGACCTCCAAAAATTTCTCTTATGGTGTATTGTAATGCCAACATATTTTTTTGGCAAAAATAATTCTTATCAAAAGTGGAATAACTCCAAAGGTTATTATATGCTAGAATCTTCAGGCATGGAGCAAACCAGATCAATGTTGATCCCACCACAGGGTGACTGCCAAAAGACAACTGCAAAAACATTTTCCATTCAATACTCTTGGTTGGATCCAGCAACGCATGGATGGAAATGTAAACACAGGTGCAGTTTTGCTTGCACAACCCATACCACTAGATGTACTGCAGTACCTTTTAATCCTGATAATTACTTGTACAATGTCTTGAATAAACACAAATGCATACAGTAATTTTAACATAGCACAAGCTGCCAGTGTGGTCTTTTTCGTGTGCTTACAAATCTTCTGCTGGTTCCTACCCAATGTCTATGCACAATATATGCTGGTTTTTTTCCCCCTATCACCCATTAATATCGATGGAGACAAACCAGGTTCCATAGGTCTTCTGCACCATCCGGAAAAATAATCAATAGAAGTTTGCTGCAGACTCAAATGGAAAATGAATGAAAGCTTTTACTTGCAGTAACACAAATGTATCTAAACAACTGTTGACCCCCATATTTGTAGAGAAATCTGACAAAATGAAGAAGCATCGTTTTTTGCTGGAATATGGCATTTCTGCTCAGTCCATATGTTTTTTTCCTAGCATTTTTAGCTTTCAAAGAAAAACTGCTTGGGCTTTACACAGTGGTAACAATAGAATAAAATTTATATTGTTTTCTGAAATTCGAATTGAACTTACTGCTTCACTGATGATAGCTTTCCAGGCTGCAGTTATTGATTCCCACCCCTCCCTTGGACAGTGACTAATGAAGAGCAACCCAAATGCACCCGAACTTTTCCTGTTCCTTGTTTCCATACATATATTGAATAATAACATGACACAAGAAGATCCATAGTATTTATGGATATGAAATTGTTATTGACATTCCTGTTTCCTCCTTTTTCTCTCTAGAGGTTACAAGCAGCATGATAAGCTTCTGTAGTGGTTTATCAGTAGGCATTTCACTTAAAACTGCGGAGGCAGACATAACACTTGGGGCCAGGGTGTCCTCTGAAGAATGTTCAAAAGAAGGAGACCAAGCACAAGGTAGGAAACAAAGTCACATTTACAAAATGTTCCCGCACACCAAAAACCTGATTGATACAATGGCCAGTGCTGATTGTTTGACAGCTTCATACACACAGTCCTAAGCTTCTGAGGGCTTGCATATTTGGGCTGATGATTGTAAAGAAACTCATTTAATGTGTTTCTTGTTCAGTTCCAAAATTCTGGTTCTGCCTTTTGGTCTAGCTATGGATTTATGAGTCCTGGGGGTAGAGACTTTTACTTTTATTTTGGGAGACTAAGGCTGCTTGGCACTGTCAGTTTCCAGCCAGATAAGAGAGGGCCTGGACCACAGGTGCTAATCTTACCAGCTCTCAAGGACAAAGAGGCTTGCACCAGTCTTCTAGCTTGTTAACATGTAGTATTATGGGAGTGGAGTAATGAATTCTTCCTTTACCCGTGAAGACAGGCAGCTGCAGAGTCTGTCATCAGAGGTTTTGGCCCTTTTTGATTAGCTAAATTGTTCAGGCCTGTTGCAGGCAGTTGGTCTTTTAAAAAGTTGTCCTTTAGCTTATCTTCTCCCCTCCTTGGAAAAAACTCCTTTCCTGGAGGAATATTTTTGCTCCTGCTTGGAACAAACTCTTGCTTCTGAATATTATGCTACTGGTGGATTCCTGTCGCTAGTGTCCTTTATGCTTTTGTTCTCTGGACTTCTGGACCTAAGAGCCTAAAGCTTTCATTTGGAGTCTGAGACTTGCTGAAGGTAACATCTAGGATAGGTTTGCAAGTGTATGTTAGTATAGCTAAATAGCCTCTTGTTGTTGTTTGGCTTTTCCATTCTTACACACTTCTATGTTTTTTTTATTTTCCTGCTGCATTTTCTTTACCTGTATTATTAAGTGTTGCAGCTTCAATCTGAATGCAGTACCTTAGCCAGTTTGACGGAAACTGCCTATATATTTGTTTTTTTAATCAAGCCTGCAATGTGGCTACCTTGCATGGTTAGTTTTGTTTGTTAGCAACCAGAAGGTTTGAGGCTTGCCTCTTGAATTTAAGCTGTGGGTTAGAAAGAGGCTCAGACTGGCCAGTCGCTAACCTGGCCAGTGAGGTTTCACTTTCCAGTCTTTTGGAATTCTGCCCCTTGACACCCCCCTTAAAAAACTGACATCCCCTGGGGATCAAGGAAGCAGTCGGAATTCATTTGCATTTCTTTTTCTTAAAACTATACTGTCTGGTTGATATTATCCCCGTATTTCAAAAGGTAGTCAGAGGCAGAGAATGAGTGGGTTGGGTCCCACTGAAAAAATTTGCACATGCAAAGGGGTGTGTGTATTCACTGACCTCCCCTACAGCAGCCTTATAATCCCCCTTTCATGCTGCATACATGCCCCAGGAACAGCATTTGGGGGCTCATTTCAGGATCCAGCAGGAGGGTAAGGCATGCTTCTGTGTACACAAGTCTTTCCTTGCATGGAAATTTTTAGAGATGTTCCAATGTTTGCTACATCCTCTTAGTGCATTCTTGGCAAATACAGGATTAGAACCTGGGTATTCCTGGTTCACAGCTCAAAGCCAAGCTACAAGCGACAAATTACACTTGCCTGGCAAGTGAACAGACTTACGTGTATTCCTCCCTGTTCACTTGCCATTCACTTGCGCTCCACTTGATCAAATGGAGCACAAGTGAATGGCAAGTGAACACGGAGGAATACACGTGAGTCTGTTCACTTGCCAGGCAAGTGTAATTTGTCGCTTGTAGCTTGGCTCTCAGTTGCTTAACTTCTATGCTGAAGTCGCTCCCTGTTTATATTTTTAACTACATGATCATCATTGTAGGTGGTGGTGGTGGTGGGAGTAATAGTCGTCGTCGTCGTCTTCGTCTTCATAATGCCCTTTAATAAGGCCCTTTAACACCTAGAAAGGAAAAAGTCTAGGTATGTGATGGTATTATTATTAATACCCATATGGACTTTGGCTCACTCAGATGTCATTAAAACTATCTTTGCTATCTTTCCTCTGTTAATCTAAAAGGCCATATTCTTGTAATTGCTCCTTGCTGGCAAATGTCTTCTACTGAGTCACCTTGACATACCAATTTTGACAGCAGCAGTAACTATATATAGAAGCGAGCACTGATATATTCTATTGTCCAACTCTCCAGATGGTTCCAAAACAAAGTCCGTCATAGAGGATATTATTCCCCGGATTCGTGGTGGAGACACTGCATCAGCTAGTAGGCTCTTGGGAAGCTGGGACGCCAATGCATACCGTTACTGGGGGAGGTCATTAAAACTTAATCCCACTGTTATTGATTTTGAGGTAAGCCTTTTCTTTCAGGTGTAGAAGCTCCACATCTCTAAAGGATTGAAAGTGTACTAGACCAGATCATTTTATATTTTATTGTGATTCCTATCTTAGAACAGGATTAAATTTAATGGGCCACTGATTTGCTGACCTTATCCCTGTTTCACAATGGGGGAATGCATTTTATTTATCAAAGTCTTCAGAGGCAATAGAGATAAGAAGCAGAGTCCAACTCCAGTACTGATGGTTAAGTTTATTGCATCATGGTGCCATCTAAACAGTTTGTCAGGGCAAACTTTTACATAGACATATGTCAAGGCTTTATTATGTTTGGAAAAGGGAATGCATATCTGCAATTTTTCCAGCATAGCCAGCTCTAAGCTTTCCCATATGCATATTCATTTACACAGGGCAGAAATATATACTGTGTAGAACAGTGGCAGAAAACAAGCTTTGCATGTAGGAAGTAATACAATTCACACAGGTTCCGCAGGATGGGCCTGGAGTGCCCATTCTCTAAAACAGTTAAACATGAATTGTGAGTTCTGCTGGATTCTTGTGTACTTGAGGCCTAATTTGGATGTGTGCGGAGAAGGAGCTTTAGCTTCCCCCTGAACCATTTCCCTGAACTGAAACAGTCCTGGAAAGGTGCTTTCTGGCCCAATGGAAAACCCACATGTTCTCTGGGGCATATATAGGGTTTCCCAGTGGGCCAAATAGTACCCCAGGATAATTTCAGTTTGGAAAAAAAATGACCCAGAGGATAAAGCTGAAGCTCTTCTCTGCAGTTCACACACAAGAACAGAGGACAGTCTGCAATTCATATCTAACTGCTGCTAAGGATGTGCATCTAGAAAGTTTCCATTTCAGTCTTGGTTCTGGCTGAGGTGATGCCGGCTTGGAACTGATCTGTTTGGGGTTTTTGTTTCATGAATTTCAGTCCCTTGCACTTGTGTTGGTTGCTGTGCAAACCCACACTCTTCAAGAGAGGGGCAAGGCTCTGGGCCAGCTGTTTTTGCATGCAATGGCACCAAAATTACACTGAAAACACAGTCCTCCCTCTAAACCATCGATCCACCAAGTCTGAGGGCATGCAACAACTGGGTTCTGTGTTTACGCAGCCCAAGGAATGGGGAAGGCATGTGTCAAAGCAAGTGTTGAGCAGCTGCATACACATGCACACACTGTTCTTTTCATATCATCCAAAAATCTATTGATCCAATGAGTTTCTCCTCAAGCACAGGAACTCTCACAACAATGAAGCCCCCCACAAAAAGTGGCAGTGGCAGTGGCTGGGTGCACACAATGGTGGTAAACAAGTGGTGCCAGCATGGCATGCAAGCAGGAGAATGATCCATTGCCAACTGGTCTGGCATGGCACAGCAAAATTTGATGCAGTTTTCCAGAAGCTGCTTTAATGAGCCAAACCACTGAGTTCTCTGTGTATCTTTGGCTTGTTTTTTAATTATGCACATCCTAACTGTTACCCAGGGTAGGCAGGGTATGAAAAGAGGTTCCACAAAAATGTATTTGTCCCCCTCCAAGAAATGACTTCAACATCTACTTGTGGATAACTATTTGGTGTTCATCTAGCTTCTTGAACTTGCTACTTGTTGCTAGGGACTAGTTGTCCCTAATCTTACCAATTGACAACGTTCGCCATACGGTGAGGGGTGGGGGAGATGAAGGGATCAAGAAGGAGCAGAAAGTAATTCCCTTTCATACCATATCACCACCATAATGCACTGCTGATTTTCACAAGATACTGTAGCAAGATGGCCACTAATGTGATTGCTTTAGTGGAGAATGGAGGAGTATGTGCTGTCCATTGAAATTCTGGGTAAAGAGAAAAACTTCTGGGAGATCTCATACTTGCTTCTCTGGTACTACATCTGTGCAAAGAAATGAAACTCTTCCGGGTAAATTTATCTGTTGGCAGTGATTCCATTTCATTTCCTTTTCTTCTATCTAGCTAACAAGCATATTAGCTTCTGATTTTGGCAGCAGAAGGTATGAAATTTAGTTTGGAAGCAGATATTATCCTTGATTAGCAGGACTGAGGAGAAATGACAGATTGCATGGTGGGGGGGGGTTGAAAGATAAACTATTATGAGAGAAGATACTCAGCACTTCCTGGGCATTCTGAGCACAAATTTTCCATTAATTCTGGATACAACTCTCTCCTGTTTGCCTATTGCCACTCTGTAACCTTTCAGTGGCTGTTTCTAGCTGCTTTGCCAGCATGTTCAGTTTGGAGTGGATTCAAGCACCTAATAATTACTTATGTCCACTTCAGTGTCCTCTTATCTGTGACTCATTGTTGTTTGCCAAAGAGTCTTCTACTAATATTATTTCAAAACAGCATTTGCCAAGGCCATGCAAGAGTCCTTACATGGCAATCTTTTGCCTTAGTGAATTTCAGGAAGCAAAACCTCAGCAAACAGACTGCCCTGTACAATATGTCAGGCATTCTGACAGCTGTATGCACTGTGCTTATCTGCCTCCTTTCACTGTCTCTTCCTCAGCCTCACAGCCCCTTCTTTATTCTGAAATAGGTAAATATTGTAGGATAGCACTGTTCATATTAATGGTCTCAATGACAGCCGTATGTAGAATGGGAAATAAATATTTTTACAAATCAAATTGGCAGTGCTTTTTTCTGCAGCAAGTGACCTAGATTATCAGAATAAATTGTCTCTGTAAGTATTTGCTCTGTAATACCCTTTATGCAATGCAGCCACTCTCTCTTCTTGTGACACACTGTGTTTTGGGCAGCAAAGTTGACTTAGTAGATGCAAGATCTGCCTTGGCTCTGACTGCCATAGGCCCTTTGAGAAAACCTCTTCAGTCACAAACAGATGCACAACAGTGTTTATGATCAGCCATTTATTTCCCACAGTACCACATAAGATGTGCAGCTATATCATAGGAGCATGGTCCCTTTCCACAGCAGTGCTGCAGAACCTGGAAACAGTGAGTGAGGAAGAAAGATTGAGCAATTTCTTCATGAATACTACAAAGAACTTTTTTCATGCTCTATAAATCTAACCACACAGGACTCTTTTTCTTAGGAATGGGAGATCTAGGGCAGTGGCTCTGGGCCTCACAATCGGGGAGCCACCACCCTGAAGTCCCTCAGCTACACCATGTAGTGCCAGGAACAAGTGCCTGACTCATGGTCAGGCAGCAAGCTTCCATGGCAGAGTGGGGATCTGGACCTGGGTCTCCCTGGTCCTAGTCAAACATTCTAACTAGACATGGGCATGAACCACATTAAGAACCAAAAAAACCCACGAACTGCCCGATTGTCTGTTCGTGAACCAGCAGTTCGTGAGGGTCCATGGCCAATGAACCAGCGTTCGTTGGAAGCCCAGTTCGTTGCATTCGCCCGCGGTTCGTGAAGCCAGACAGTCAGGAACCATCAATCAATTCCCTTGGAAACGGAGCTGGGGGAATGCCTGAACTCTGTCTGCAAAAGTTCATTTTGGTTCGTTAGTTCGGGTTCGTTGGCGGCACTGAACCACGAACCACTGGTTCGTTAATTTTTTTTGGTTAGTGCCCATGTCTAATTCTAACCACTATGCAGTAGCATTAATAAAGGCTGAGGAGGACTAGTTGCAAAAAAGGAAGAGGGGAGAATGCCTACTTTTTGTATTCCCAAATGATCCCCAGAAAACTCCATGTGGCTCTGTAGAGTATGTTCAAGAAATAATGAAGCAAGGGAATATCTAACATGTTTGTTCAAATAACATGTGACTGGCTATTTCAGTGTGTGTTTCTCTCTTCCTCTTCCTTTTCATATTGATGCCTGGGTAGACTTTTTTCCTCTTTCACGTTTTGTGCACAGATGTCTTTAGAATCTGACAGGCCTCCTAAGGTAGTGTTGATTGTGTGCATCTGATAGGAGACTGCAGACTTGCAGGAGGATGACTGCTTATTTGCCAAATGCTTGAAAATTTTTTAGTACCTATCTGTAAAAGAACTTTACAGATGAGTGTTGTATAATGCAGCTGCACCAATTTCATGCTAGTGATTTGTGGAAAGAAAAATAATGTGCTGCTCTCTTAGAGAGATCTGGGGTTTTATTTATTTATTTATTTATTTGATTTTTTACCCCACCTTTCTGCCCTCATAAGCCCACCAAGGTGGTTAACAAATCAAAACATACAGATTAAAATCTCACCTTAAAAACCAATAAAACTTGCACGCAAAATATACCATTAAAACCATGTGAAACCAGAGCTTAAAATAAATACAGAAGATAAAAACAGTTAAAACATTAGGGAGGGAGGAGAGATCACTGAAGAGTACCAAGCCAAGTATTAAGTATTGTGATTTCTGCTCATAGTGATTTCAGCGAGTCAGGATTTAGGCTCAGAGCAACATCTTTATTGAGTGGGAACAGACAGACCAGGCCAGGGAACAGGCCCAACAGAAGCCAATATATACACATAAGACATGCCCCCCCGTTTATACAACAACCAATGAAAAACGCATAACTAGAATCCATGATACATAATAACGTATTTACAAGATTGTGATTGGTCTTTATTAAAGAGGACCAGTTGGCTGCTGCCAACAATAAACCACCAACGAGAAGAGAGACAGGAGCCTAGCGTTTATTGAAGCTAGCCCAATACATAACACCATGCAAAAAATTCTTTACCCACAGGCAGAAGGCAGCAACAGAAAGTGACAGGTAAATCTCCTCAGGAAGAGAGTTCCAGAGTTTTGGTGCCATGACTAAGAA
The DNA here is from genome assembly GCF_028583425.1 of Eublepharis macularius. NCBI lineage: Eukaryota > Metazoa > Chordata > Lepidosauria > Squamata > Eublepharidae > Eublepharis > Eublepharis macularius. Next base: position 82,341,675 of record NC_072794.1, on the reverse strand, counting down.
GGCCCTCTCTCAGGTCGCCGCCCACCTAACCTTGGAAGGTGGGGGCACCTGAAGCAGGGCCTCCAAAGATGACTGCAGTGGTTGAGTAGGTTTATAAGGGAGTAGGCAGTCCTTCAGGTATGTTGGTCCCAAACCATATAGGGCTTTAAAGGTCAGCACCAGCTCCTTGAACTGTACCTGGAAACAAATATGAAACCCTTGTAGATGAGCAGGACTGGACAGATATGTTCCCTATGACCCACCCCTTCAGCATCCTGTACGCAGCATTCTGCACCACTTGAAGCTTCCAAATCCTTTCCAAGGGCAGCCTCACAGGGAGTGCATTGCAATAATGTAATCTTGATTGTAACCAGGGTATGCACTGCAGTGGCCAGATCTTTCTTATCATGGAAAGCCACAGCTGGCTAATCAGTCAAAGCTGGTAAAAGGCACTCCTGGCCCCAGTTGCCACCTGCTTATCAAGCAGTCCTAGGTCCAAGAGCACCCCCAAAGTACAAGAGAGTGCAACTGCATCCAGAATGGGTGATACCTTCCATTCACTATTATCACTTCAGACTCATCAGAATTATGCTTCAGCTTGTTAGCCTGCATCCACTCCAAAAATGCCTTCGAGTAACTGTATGAAGCTGTGTTATACTGAGTCAGCCTTCCAGATTTTACTGTGACCGTTGGTGACTCCATTGGAGATTCTCCAGCATCTCAGGCAGAGAGAGATTCTCCCAACATTTATTACATGAAATCCTTTAACTGGAGCCATTGGAGATTAATCTTGGGACCTTCTGCATATAAAGCAGTTTCTTCCAGCATTGAGTCACTATTGTTCCTTTGAACTGCGTACCTCTGCCTTTGGCTGGAACAAGAATTATGCTGAAGCTTTATTTCATGAAATACTTCTAGATTCAAGTATGCCGTCCTTACTACATTATGTTCTCCTCTATCTAAACTAACATTCTGGAGGTTGATAATTTTTGCTACTTTTAGATATATCAGATTATACTTTCTTAGTAGACATGGGCACGAATCAAAATACGAATCAAATTTCGTGTTGAATTGGGCTGATTTGTGTATTGCAAAAATGCGCTTTTTGGGGCCATATTTTTCACAAAATCCACAACTTTTGGAGCTGATTCGTTCGATTCGTGAATGCTTTGTGATGCCAGACAAGCTGGCACCAATCCATTGATTCCCTAGGCAACATAGGCCCAGAATGTCTGAGGACCTTTTGTCACCATGGAAACCCCATTCTTAGCCCACATAACCTTGATAGGCTGCTCTCCCTGCCAACCTGAGATCTCCCATTCTGTTCTATGAGAGCAATGAGCAGCGGGGAGATGGGCCTTCTGTAGCCATGGGAACACCAATCTCATCCCTCCAAAGCCTTTTAGGCAGGTCTGCCAACCAGAGAGCTCCTGTTCTGCTCTATGTGAGCGTTTCTTATATAAGGCACAGCTCTGTGCCTCCTGCTTTCAGTTCCAGTAGACAGAGGGAGAGGAAGGAGCTGTTGCTGGGATTTGGAGTGAGAGAGAGTGGATTTGGGAGCTTTTAGCTGGATTTGCTGCTTTTTCAAAAGAGGCTGAAAAGACTTATTTTCTGCTCTTGTCCTTGCTGGGAAGGTTGTTGGGTGAGGGCACCTTTGAAGTCTCCCTGCAAGTCGGGCATCTCTGGGTATGAATGGGACCATTGTAGGGCCCTGGGATCTGATGAATCACGAATTTAATGAATTGTTTCGTGAAACGGGACAATTTCGTGAAAGTTCGTGGTTCGTGATTTGTGGAACATGACGAAGCATGAAACTCAGGGTTTGTTTTTTCCCCGTTTCATGCCCATCTCTATTTCTTAGATCTTTAAAAACATTCTCAAGGAAAACATATAAACTAGGTATGGATATGTGATTAGTGCTATGATTTTTTTAACATTATTTTCATTGTGGTGACAGGTTTGTAAGAGTTTCAAACAGTTTGATGTGTGCAGCCCTCAGTTTTTTGGCACACAAAAATGTATCACTATCAGGGATGTTACAAATATGAATGGATGGAATTGTCTTTGGAGGTAATGGTTTACTAAGGTTTACTGCTGGGGTGTTCTTCTGCGTTTTATTGCATCTCTGACTTTGGCAAATGATCAGTTTAGCCCATAAAAGTAAATCTGTGAGGATGAATACACCATGAACTTCCAGTCATACTTTATTATTCATTTAGAAAATATACATGCTGCCCCACAGGCAACATTTCTTGGTGTGGTAAACAATAAAAATAAAAACATCATAACATTACACAGTAGCTTATTTGTTTATTTACTTCAGTTTGATTCTGCCTTTCTAATGGGGACCCAAACCAGCTTACATTCTTCAGTACCATTTTATTCTCACAACAACCCTGTAAGGTAGGTTAGGCTAAAAGCGCGTGACTGGCTCAAGGTCTTCCAGCAAGTTTCCATGGTAGAGTAGGGATTTGAACCTCGGTCTCTCAGATACTAGTTCAACGCTCTGCTGAAAATGCCCTGACTCTAGTCACCACCTGCCTTAGCTCTGAAGATGGGATCGTAAACAGTAGGGCTTGGGAGGCAGATCTTAACTGGCAGACTGGATTGTATGGGAGGAGATGATCCTTCTGCTACCCTAATCCCAAGCCATATAGGGCCTTAAAGGTAACAACCAGAACTTTGAATTGTGCTCATAAGCAGACGGGTAACCAGTAAAGGGGCGGGGGGAGATAGGAGGGTGTGTGATGTTGGGAACTTTCCCAACACTATATCACTTCTAGGTACAAAACCCACCTCTATGGTAAAACTTCCTGGTGCTGGGTTGTACCTAGAAATGATGTGCTGGCAACTAGGCTGGATCCTTTCTTTTTATTTTACCACCACCACCACCACCCCGCACTCAGAGAGACAAAGGGCAATGGATCAAATCACAGGGAGTTTGCTCTTCATAAGCAGTCAAAGGGTAAGCCTAATAACAAGTGAAGATCTTTTAGCACAGGGGTGATTCAGTCCCTGAAACAAACCCTTGCCAGTAGCCTAGTTGCCACATTTTGAACCAGTTAAAGTTTTGGGACCATTTTGAAAGGCAGCCCCTCATAAAGTGTATTGCATCTAATCTGGATGTGATGAGAGCATGGATCACTATGGCCAGATTACACTTTTCAAGGAATGTCCGTATCAAGCCTATGAGCCAAAGCTGGGAAAAGCTGCTATATGCCATAGAGGAGACCTAATCCTCTAACCATAGGCCAGGATCCAGCAGAACCTCTAAGCTATGGCACTGCTCCCCTTCCGGGACAGACTAACTCCACCATCCTCAAACAGCTACTCAGTTCACTAACGGCAGCTCATTCATGTCTGGATGGAGCTGATCCATTCTGTTTCAGGTTGCCAACGACCAAGTGTGGCCTGGATACCTCAAGACAAGTGGCCTCCAGGCAACAGAGATCAGTTCCCCTAAGGCATATTTTGAGGGTGGACTCTATAGCACACCAACCCACAATCTACCCAGGTTCCACTCTCAAATCAAGAATTTCTGAACCTTGAGTGGGCAACCCTAATCATGTTACAATGTTCATGCATCAGACCCACAAGAAGAAAAACAGAGCTGGGTGTCATCCACGTACTGGTGACATCTCACTCCAAATCCCTGGATAACCTTTCCTAGCAGTTTCATGTAGATTTTAAATAGCATGATCTAACCTTGCACATCCCCATTGCATAAATGACACATGGCTGAGCAGTTGTCTCCCATAATTACTCTCTAAAATTAGCCAGTAAAGTAAGAGCAGAATCACCAAAGCAGTGCCCCCACTTCTAATCCATACATCCTATTAAGAAGGATATTATGCTTGATGGTATCAAAAGCCAATGAGAGGTCCAGAAGAATCAACAGAGGTACACTCCCCGGTCACTTTTGTGGCAAAAGTCATCATTCAAGGTGACAGAGGCCATTTCCATCCCAAGCCAAGATCTGAATCTGGATTGAAATGAGTATAGGTAATCCATTACATCCAGGACCCACCTGAAGATGTGTAGCTAGCCACCACCTGCTTGGGAACCCAAAAAGGGAATGTTAGCCAGTGGGCAATAGTTATTTAAGTCAACAGGGTCCAGGGACACAAATTCAAATCATTGTATAAACATGATACTTTATGCCAGTGGTCCCAAAACTGTTTGCTCTCTTTTACAATTTTCTGAACAAAAGTACCAAAAATAAGTCTTTCTCACAGTTCTTCCTCTATTATTTACAGCTACAGCCCATACATGAAATACTGCGTAGGACCAAGCTTGCCTATATTGAAACCAAAAGGAGAAATCTGAAAAGGGCATTAGATGAATACTTAACTGAGTTCAATACCTGTCGCTGTGGTCCTTGCCAAAACAATGGTGAACCAATGCTGATTGGGTCCTCCTGTATTTGTGAGTGCCAGCAGGGCTCGCAGGGTGCAGCGTGTGAGAACACAAGGCGAGCAGGTAAGGGGACCTCATTGAAGAAAGACTTTGTTCTGACTTTCAATAAAGTGATACCTTTCCAACCCTACCCATCAATCAACACCTACCTCTGGTGCTTTCCCTCATGTACATGCTGGGCAGCCTAAGGGCCTTCCACAGGAATAAAATTAACAGCTCAAGTGATTATGATAAGTAAGCCAGGTTAAGCAAAGAAGGTTTTAGAGGCAACAAATGTGCCTGTAGCATAATTCATACCAGAAACTACAAAAAACGAGCCAAAGAATGACATCAACAGAATATAAATGTTAAAGGCTTACCCCCCAGCCCTCTGCAGTTAGGATATATTATATGCAGCTAGAAGTATTTCTACTATTGCTACTCTGTTTATGAAGAAAGGCTGATGGCATGATCGCATCCATTACCTCCCCCTTCATCAGAAGATCCACTTGTGGGAAATATCTGATGCTTGCTCTATGAAGTAACACATGGAAGCAGTTCCTTATAAGTAATCCCCATTAGGTTCTTTATAAGTGTGAACTGCAAATATGCAAAGAGCAGGACTAGAACTTAATGGAACAGAAAAAAACAGCCTTAAGAAAGCTGCTCCTTCCTTCTTGCTTAGAAAAAATCTGACTAGTATACACACAGAGAACGAATCGGACCCAGTGGTTCCCTTCTAAGTGAAGAATCTTCACTAAAGAGCAAGAAGATTGACAATAATATGCATTTTGCTGTACAAGAACCCAAAGGAACATATTCTTCCTTGTGCATTATATTTTAACAACAGAACACACATGTGACTGTCTCTGAGATCAGCAACCTCACTTGTTTTCCCTTTCCTTGCTATAAAAAGTAATGCTACTACATGTTCACAGTGATATTAATATTGAGTTTCCCTGTGCCCCACTTGAGTTCACTGGGCTGCTGCATGTGGTAGAGCAGACACAATAAATATTTTAATCTTTAAGGTGTGTCCCCCCCTCCACCTGTTATGCTGTTTTTTGTTCTATAAGGTTAACGGGGCTTTCTTTTGAAATTTGAATCTAGTAGGTTAATAGTGTTTAGCAACCATCACTGTCAAGCTTGTCCAAAGTAGTTAAAAAGGTCTGTGGATCCAAAACTTTCATCCCATGAAAAGTAAAGACTTCACCCAATGTAAGGAGAATTCTGCTGGTGCAAAGAGCTTTGTTCCAGCAGAAGAAGCTTGTTCCATTGGTGGAAGGCTCCGTCCTGACATCTGAGGAAAGCTCCATCCTTTGTGGAATGGAAACTTTAGATTCAGCTTGATATCATCTCTATCTTATTTTATAGCAGTGAATCAATCTTAAGCAAGTGAAAGAGTAATTGTGTTTACTCTGTTTATCCTAAATCCTGAGTTGTAATATCATCTAGTTCTCTAATAATAAATAATTGTATCATAGGTTCTCCAGTACATGGTATGTGGAATTGCTGGACACCTTGGACTCCCTGTCAGTCTCAGTCTCGGAGGCGAACAAGGCAGTGTACCAACCCTGCTCCTCAAAATGGTGGGACAGTGTGTGCAGGCAGAAATGTACAAACAGAGGCATGCTAGCCATGAATGGATTAATGGATTCTGCTGCCAAATAGAAAAAAACCCTATGTGTCGATGATGATTCATGCACAGTAAAAAGCTTTGTCATATGTATGCTATGCTCCTAGGAAGTGCTCTAACATAGTGGAAAGAGTAAGTGAAATTCTTGAAGATGAGCTGTGCTGTGTAATGGTATGATATGTCAACTATGGTGCCTGAGAAATAGAATCAATAGATGTTACTGTAGTAAACAGATGATTTTGCCATAAAACAAGAATACAAATTGAGGGGAAAGGAACTCAAATGAGCACTGCTGGTCTCACACGGATACTGAAAATGAGGCCCAAATCACATAATTATCTTAACCAGTTAATATGTTTGTCAGCTCTGGATGGGGAAATTCATGGATGTTTAGGAATGGAGCCTGGGGAGGGAGCTCAGCAGGGATGTGATGCTATAGGTCCACCATATGAAGTTGCCATTTTCTTCAGGTAGCTGATTTGTGTAGTCTGGAGATCAGTCAGAATTCCAAGAGAACTCCAGCCTCATCTGGAGGTAGGCATCTCTACCAGTTAGAGGCATGGGCAGAGTTTTGGTGGTGTGCCTTAGGATGTCTATGATTTCTTCCAACATGAGACTCTCCTGCAATCAAAATCACTATGGCCAGCTCATTTTCCAATTGCAATGGTGTAGTAAATGGAGGGTGAAGAGCAAGCAATCACACCAATATTTTACCAATACTAGAATGGATATAAAATGAATTTGCCCTGAGTCCAAGGTAAATTTCCTGCTTGATTCACAGTATCATGTAGTAACTATTTCGGGGACACATCTAGGCAAACTGGACATCTAAGAGTTTCACCAACATTCTGATTTAGCCATCACCAAATGATCCATTAATAGTGGAGTGCTAAACAGAGAGCAAATCCTATGGTGGACAGCTCTGAAACTCACCTTACTACTTCAGTTTCCTATCTGGGGTCCTCAAAAAACTCACTGCTAATGTGTGTGGGGGTGTGTGTCGTAAGTGGTCACATATATCATAGATTGACCAGTAAAAATCGGCAGCCTTAGAGGACACTGTTGAGGTGTCAAATCCTCTTCATTTCACGTAGGCTCATACTGAGGGTCTACATACCCACAGCAAATTCTGAGCAGACGTAAAACACAGATTCAGTCTTCAGCTGAAATGTACTAATTTCTAAAGCAAAACAGTTCTCATTATACTGGTAGAGTAATATCATACAGCAAATCTACAATGGTGCCTGTATATTTTATGCTTGTTCTAAGTGCAATTGAATTTTCTTGGGTAGCTCTAGTTTTCTAGGGATTAGTCTTCTCGGTCTTCACTACCTATAAGGATGCTGGAGGGTGGTGTACTCTTTCTTTTCTGTCTTTCCATATGGTACAACAAACATTTTCACATCTCAAGGGATTCAACACTAGTACGTGGGCTAAAATTCAATATAAATGTTTGGGCAATCAAATCAAAGTAGATATGAAATTCTGAAAGTAGAAATGCACTTATTTTTTTAAAAAAGTGGATGAATCGAAATATTAGATGTAATAAAGTAAATAAAGCATTTTTAAAACTATATCAGTCATGTTTGCGCTGATCACAGTTAACTGAGTTTACAGAGGATGAAAGATGGTGGATATTCTGAATTTATAAAGGTAATTGTGCAATGGAAGAAATGTATATAAATATTGGGTATAATCCACACCTGAAGGCCTCATATATAAAGACAGTGTGCAGCTTACTTGTATTCTTGTAGCCTGAACACTGACGCATTGAAGAAGAGCAGTACACCTATGAGGCCTAAGAAAGGCTAATTGCTAGGTACATTTCTGAACATTCAGCAGTATAATGATTTGGATCCCAGCCTGTTTCCCATTGAAAGAGGACCCTTCTGCTAGTAGAAGGAGAGGAGAAATTTTTATTGGTTCCCATTTCCACATCTGATCCCAACTTTGCCCCCTGCTGCTCCCATGGGTCCACTCATCACCCATGGGCTGAATTTGCGGACCATGGCAGGTTGTAGTAGGAGGGACCTGAAAGTTCTCTTCCATTATTACTGCTGTACCTGTGTAGCATTGGATCCAAGCCAATGAAACCTAGCAGAGGGCTACTGGAAAGAGACAAAGGTCTCAAGACAATCTTTGAGCAATCATTCTCAAATACTTAGCTTTGTGAACTGTAAACACAGGAAGTGATGGGTCATGTCTACTATTTATCAAATGAATTCAGTAGACTTTGCTAACTGTTAGGTGTTTATTTTTAAAATGAAGTGCCCTTAACCCATAAATGTAGATTAAGCTGGATGCAACAGAATAGTTTGGGCACCAAACAGTCCAATGGGGTTTTAATTTTGTTTCAAGCAGAAGCAGTGCAAAACTCAAGGATGTTTAAATTCAGTGCAATGCAACTTTTTAATATAAATGGATGATGAATAAAAGAATCATAGCCACATGCAGCCTTTCCACTGAGGACATTGCTGCACAAATAAGGCTATTTGCTCTTTAAGGCTAGACATGAATCATCTGTTAGAACACCAGCATTTTATCTCCAAGGATCCCAGAGCTGGAGATGTTAGTCTGCTTGATTTAAGAGCCCTTTCTGAATGCAAGGCATAAATCTTACTGCAGGAATATGTGCAGTATTGAACTGAGTCCAAAGACTGTGGTTGAAGTCCATAGTGTCATGCTTCGAATGAACTGCTACGAAAACCGGTACAGGCATAGTGAATGTCAACCGAATTGCTCTTGATTGTGTGCTACCTTTTTATTACACAGGGTAACGAATTGGATGCCAATGCAGGATTAAAGGATACAATAAAGGACAAAATTGAACAACACAGAATCACTGTTGTTTTCTGAGAGCAATCCATGCCTGTGTTGTGAGACAACTGAATCACAAGCGAGTCCAAGCAGGATTCATTATATAATACTAAAACTTGCCAAACAGCATCACACACACAGTCAAAACACACGAGACAAAATACCTAGATTCAACTCATGTTCTCTTACCTAAAGGTTTGCCAGGAAGTGTAGGCGTCCTTGCAGCTTAAAGATTAGCATTTACAGAGCAGCGAGGAGGGAAGTGCAGGCATGGGGCGCCTTTCCTCCCACTCTCAAGGTGCATCACGGCATTTTCCCTTCCCCTCACCCGGCCTGGCCCTGCAGAGCGACACCTGGCTGCACCGGGATACTTTAAGCTGCAAGGACCCCCGCACATCCCTCTCTGCTGCTCTGTAAATGCTAAACTTTAAGCTGCAAGGACGCCTACACTTCCCAGCAAACCTTTAGGTAAGAGAACACGAGTTGAATCTAGGTATTTTGTCTCGTGTGTTTTGACTGACAGTCTTGCCATACACCAAACTTCCTACTTCCATTTCCTTTTTCCTGCTCTGCCAGATTCCATGTTCCAGCAAACAATGTTCCCCACATCTAGACTTAAGAGTGCTATTGCGAGGCTTCCAACTTCCTCTCCTCTCCTTCCTCTCCCTCCAAGAGTTGATTGGCTCTGACAAAGTTGACATCACTAACAATTTGATTGGCAAGAAAGACTTGTAAGTGTGGGCTAGCTTAAAAGTGACACCTCCCATTGGCTGAAATAAACTGGACGATTACTATTTCCTTAAGAGAGTGGTTAATAGGTGTGGAGCCACAGCTCACAGCTGTAAGCGCGAACGCCCGACTTACCGGGCGGGGAAGTTTGCTGCCGATGGGGAAAGGAGGGCCGGCGTGGCTGGCTGCCTGCGAGGCCGGCTGGCCCAGCATGCAACGGGCCGGCCGGCAGCCAATAGTTTTAAACCCAGGCGGCCAATCAGGGGGCCGCCTGGGGGGGCGGGGCCTCGGCCGGACCTGGGGGAGGTAGGCTTCCCTCAGGTCCGGCAGTGGGGCATAAATATCGGCGGCGCCCCCTCACCCCCTCATTCGGGCTCGGCGGCGACAAGGAGAGGATCGACGGCCGGCAAGTCGGAGGAGCGGAGCACGTGGCGCAGAAGACCGGAGGAATGCGAAGAGGGAGATGTTTAGCTGAGCCTCTCCCTTGCGTCCTCCGCAGCGCGGCTCCCCAGCCTGTTTCGGACTGAGCCGGGTGGGAGCGAGGAACGCCGGCGCGTCGAGGGACTCCCGCGGGGGGGGGGAAGGTTCAGCCCCCGGGCTACTGCTCGCGCGGGACTGCTGCGCCTTCCCCACACACACGAAAAGGGGGCAGGTGGCTTGTTCCCTGAGGGAAGGAGGGCAGGAGCCGTTTTTTCCTATCCCCCCCCCACGGGTCGGCAGGGGCAGATGGCTCCCAAAAAGGGGCCACAGCGGGCCTTCTCGGCAGCCAAAAAGGCCGCGTCCGCCGCCACGGGGCCGGCACGGGGGCCCAAAACACCAGGCGCCGGTAGGCGCAAGACACCGCAACCCCCCAAGGGAGGGCAGCCAAAGGCCAGCAAGGCCACCCAGGGAAGGCGTGGGCCGGGCCAGAGCGGCAAGGGCACGAGGCACCCTGCCTCAGCAAGGGGGGGCAAGGGCCAGCCAGCAGCCCCTGTGCCAACCACCGGAGGAGTCAAGGCAGTGGGGGGAAGGAGGCGGGCCCGCTCTGCTTCCAGGGAGAGGGGCGCTAGGAGCAGGCAGCCCAGCAGGGGCCGGGAGGCCTCTCCCAGCTCCCTCCACAGCATCGCCAGAGCACTGGAAGTGCTGACGGCCCGGGTGGATCGCCTGGGGAACTCCGGGTCCGGGGGGTCACCGCCTTCCTTGGAGGCTGTAGAGGTCCCCAGGCAATCCCGCGCCCAGAGGAGGGGCGCTAAGGCACCCAGAAGACAGCGGGGCACGCGGTCCCCGTCCTCCAGCCGCTCCAGCGAGGAGAGGCGGCCCAAGCGCAGGAGGACCTCACAGAGGAAGGGTCGGCGGCACCGAAGGGATGAGGATTCAAGCAGCGAAGGATCCTCAGGTGAGTCCTCGTCAGAGGAGGGGGACCCTTGTGAGGACTATTGGGGGGCGGCGGCCCACGTTCCAGGCATCCCAGGGTGGGCCCAGAGGCGCAGGGGGGCACAGGCCAGGAAAGGGGACCCCCGGGGCGTGTGGGACTCAGATCAGGGGGAGGGCCCCCCTCCAATGGAGGACCCCAGGGACAACTAGGACCCCCCGGGGATCCACCTGGCCCGTAAGGTTCGGGAACGGATTTTAGATGTGTTCTATGTCAACATCTTCACCCTACTCAGGCCAGAGGCGGAGGATGGCAGGTGCGCCCCCCCCAGGAAGGATAAAAAGGGGAGCAAGAAAGATGTTGCTGACCGCTCCTTCAGCAACTGGCTGGAGGGTTTCACCGTCTACATGGGGGTGGTCCAGATAGCCTATCCTGATAGGGGGTGGCACCTCTCCAACCACTTGAGCAACGTGCTGAGGGCCAGGGCGCTGGCGGGGGAAGGGGCCGCGTTAGATTATGACGAGGCCTTCCGTAAAAGGGCCTCCCACAGCCCCAAGGCTCGGTGGGACCTTATTAGCCAGAAACTCTGGCTGCTCCTGGTTGGCCCTCACATGCGCAGCAAGGGGGAACCCCCCCGAGCGGGGCGCTGGCTGGGCCGTCGCGATAAAGCACGCGGCCTGTGCTGGGAATTCAACCTGGGCAGGTGTCAGCACCCCAAGTGCCGTTACGAGCACAACTGTGATGTGTGCGGGGGCCCCCATCCCCGCCAGTCATGCACCCGTGGGACGCAGGCCACGGCGCCCTTTCGGGGGGGCCGGGCCTCCAACAGCGGGGCGCACAAAGATGGGGGGTCCGGTCCCAGTGCTGCCCCATCTGCCGCCGGCGGGAAGTAGCGCGGATAGCACGGGGTTGGGCCTCGCCCACACCCCGGTGCGGGTCCCCGGTCTCCGCCCCCTTCTCGCCAAATACCCCAATAAGCTTGCTGCGGCCTTCCTACTGGAGGGGTTCACCAAGGGCTTCCGCATCCCTTTCACCGGCCCGCGGGTGCCCACCTCCGCTGGGAACCTTAAGTCCGCAAAAGAGTTGCCGCACGTAGTCTCAGCCAAAATAGCCAAGGAGGTCGCACTGGGCCGGGTGGCGGGCCCCTTTCCCTCTCCCCCATTCCCAACTTGAGGGTATCCCCACTGGGCATTGTCCCCAAGAAGGCCCCGGGGGAATACAGGCTAATCCACCATCTCTCTTACCCCCGGGGGTCGTCGGTTAATGACTTCATTCCCCACGAGCTATGCACCGTGAAGTATGCCTCATTCGACCAGGCAGTCCGCCTGGTGCGGTCCTGCGGGCCCGGGGCCCTTATGGCCAAATGTGACGTGGAGTCCGCCTTTAGATTACTGCCGGTTCACCCGGCAGACTTCTGCTTACTGGGGTTTAAATTCGAGGGACAATGGTATGTGGACCGGGCCATGCCTATGGGGTGCTCCGTGGCATGCGCCGCCTTTGAAACATTTAGTACTTTCATCGAATGGGCAGCCAAGGGCCGCATGGGGTCCCCACACATTAGCCACTACCTTGATGATTTCTTGATAATGGCGCCCCCTGGTGGCGATGTTTGCGCATCCCGGCTGCAGGCATTCCAGTCCCTGGCCGCCGAACTGGGGGTTCCCCTCGCGCAGGAAAAGACAGAGGGTCCCACCACACGGCTCACCTACCTCGGCATCGAACTGGACTCCGAGGCAGGGCTTTCCCGCCTTCCCCCTGACAAGCTGGGCCGCTTACAAGACGTTATCTCAGGCGCCCTGACCCGGGAGAAGTGCACTCTAAGGGAGCTTCAGGCCATCATTGGGCACCTTAATTTCGCCTGCAGGGTGGTCGCCCCGGGGTGCGCCTTCTGCGCCCGCCTTTCCAGGGCTTGCAGGGGGGCGTCTGCGCCCTATCATCATATCCGCTTAACGGCCGGAATCAAAGAGGACCTCAGGGTGTGGCTCGATTTTTTGTCCCAATACAACGGGGTTTCCCTGTGGCAGACCTCCCTATCCCCGGGTCCCGGCCTGCAGGTTCAATCTGACGCAGCCGGCAGCCTGGGGTTTGGCGTTTATTTCGAGGGGAGGTGGTGTGCCCAGCATTGGCCGCCCTCCTGGGCTGGCTCGGGGATCCTCAGGGACCTCACCTTCTTGGAATTCTTTCCTATTCTGGTGGCAGTGACCATCTGGCGGGAGCAGTTTAGAGACAAGCGCGTTCTCTTTTGGTGCGACAATCAGGCCACGGTCCAGGTTGTCAACAAGCAGTCCTCTCGCTCTGAGCGGGTCATGCATCTTGTCCGCCGGTTCGTCCTATGCTGCCTGGCATTTAACATTTCCTTTTCCGCCCGCCATGTAGCAGGTCTGGATAACGGCATCACGGATGCACTATCTCGCTTCCAGATGGAGAGGTTCTTCAGCCTGGCTCCCGAGGCCAGCCGCACACCCGACCCTTTTCCAGCAGCTCTGTGGGCAACTGGCGAAGCACCGTGATGGAGGGGATCCTGAATTCAATGGCACCATCAACCCGGCGAGCTTACACCAAGGCCGTGACGCGCTTCCTGGCCTTCGCCGTGGGCAACAGCAGGCGGGCCCCCTGGCCAGCATCTCAAACGTCGGTGCTGCGGTACCTCGCACACATGCGGGACCAGGGTCTCGCGCCCAGGACCATGCGGGCGGCCCTGGCGGGCATCTCCTTCTTTAGCAAGGCGGAAGGGCTCCCAGACCCCTGCGATTGTTTCGAGGCCCGCAGGGCCATAGAGGGGTGGGGGCGACTTTCCCCTCGCCCCCCCGACCAGCGGAGGCCTATTACCCTCCCCATCCTGGGGGCAATCCTCAGGGCGGTCCCCAGCATGTGCTGGTCCACCTATGAGGCCCTGCTCTTCAGGGCGGCCTTCACGATGGCCTTCTTCGGGGCCTTCCGGGTCAGCGAGCTGGTGGCGGGTTCTCGCTGGGACACCTCGGTTCGGGCAGTTGCCCTCAGGGACGTTTCTGCTTCCAGGCACATGGTGGCCATCACCGTGCGGAGGTCAAAGACGGACCAACAGGGCCGGGGGGTTACGGTTCGCCTACGGGCCCTGCGAGGCCAGGCCCTGTGCCCCGTGGCGGTGGTCCGGGCCTACTTGGCAGTCCGCCCCCCCGTCCCCGGCCCATTCCTGGTTCACAGCGACAGTGCCCCGGTCACCCGGTTCCAGTTCATCTCCATCCTGCGCGCAGGACTCCAGGCCTCTGGCTTTCCCCCTGCAGAATTCACCTCTCACTCCTTCCGGATTGGGGCCGTCACGGCAGCGGCGGGCCTGGGTCTCCCTGATCAGATTGTCTGGCGGCTCGGGCGCTGGAGGTCGAGGGCCTTCCTTTCCTACATCCGCCCCGCGCGGGTCCTTGCTTGCTGACCTTGTTTTCGTGTTCCTCCCGTCTCCAGGTCACCGAAGGAAGGTGTGGATTTGTGGCCACAGCATTGTTCACTGGGCCGGGAAGTACGCGGCGACGTCCGGATGGGGGGCCCACCTTGGGCTGGATGACGCCGTCGAGATCCGCTGGATGGGAGCCCGCGGCATGCGGTGGGAGGCACTGGTACCCACCTTGGTTCACCAGGCCCGCCGCCTGGGGCCACCTGACGCACTCATCATCCAGTTGGGCGAAAATGACCTCGGACGGCGGGAAGGACCAGAGCTCCAGCGGGCGATGTGCAGAGACTTGGACTACTTGCAGGGCCTGCTCCCGGGGACTTTCTTCCTCTGGTCGGACTTGCTCCAGAGGCGGGTGTGGCGCTACGCACGGCATCCAGAGAAGGTCGACGGAATCCGCCAGAGGGTGGCCCACGCCATGACGCGATACATCACGGAGGGGCAGGGCCTGCTGATCGGGCACCCGGACATTTCTTTTCGGTTGGAGGCGCTCTTTCGCCCAGATGGGGTTCACTTGTCTTCTTGGGGGCAGGACATTTGGCTTCAGGACCTGAGGGATGGCCTGTTGGAATGGTTGAGGTTGTAGGAGCGTTGGCGGGAGCCCCTGGGGCAGCTCTGGTGGCGGTGGTCATGGGATCGGATCTCTTTGCGGGGATCAGGGCATGCCCTGGTCCCCTGGAAGGGGATCCCCTTATGGGATCTTGGGAGTGGGCCGGTGGTGCATGCCCAGCTCGGGGGCTGTCAGGGCGGCCCCACTCCCAGGTGGCAGGGGGGATCATACAGGGGTGTACACCCAGATGATCTCCCCTCCGAATGCCACTCCTGGTTTACCCCCCCCTTCAGCATGGGTCTGAAGGGGGGAGGGGTCATCGGCTGGCAGGCGGGCCAGCCGATGCTTTTGCGGGATCCGATCCTCATGACTGCCAATGCTCCTGTGTGCTGTTTTGTTTCCTGTCAATAAAGTTTGGCCATTTTTCCCCATATGTACGGTGTCTGGGGTGGTTCTTGCCACGCCGCTGCACTCCTTGAACCCTTGCAATAGGCTGCAAAGCAGAGTTTATTAGAGGTCTAATTCTGTAAGAAGCACACAGGTTTCCCAGAGGCTTGTATTCTGGTGTTTTTGAACAGGGCTTCTAACAGGGCAGTTGAGCTTGGAAGTTCAGTGAGGGAGACTGAGGGAGAGCAGGACAGAACTCTTGTCATCAGAGCTTCCTGAGAAAGGCCATACAAGCTCCACATCAGCAGGAGAGTGGTGTGCTGTAGTATAGTTTTTGTTGTGGACTGCTGCAGGGATTCAGGCAAGCACCCTATTTCAACCCTAAAACAAGCAAACCAGTTATGAAGGTAGAAAGCTAGCAGGGGAGAGGGGAGATTGTAGTGTTTTCCAGGGAGTGTCACATATATGATTATCTGGCCACTGAGAAAGACAGAGAGAAGCTTGTGGACAAGACCTTCAAAGACCTACTAGAACAGTCCCTGACCTGCGCAGACAGCATTTCTGCTGTTGTAGAGATTGAGTGTCTTGAGGTTGAAGGGCATCAGGCTGAGGAGGAAGGTCATGATCCCTTAGATGGGATCCTTTCCTTGGATGATTGGACCAATAACCTTTCGTACCAAGGATAATCCTCTGAGTTTGGGGGAGGTGGGCATTTGGTAGTGGATGATTTGATTATTAGGAATATAGATAAGAGTCTATGACAGGTATTCGACCACATAGTAACTTGCCTGCCTGGTGCAAAGAATGCAGACATGTGTTGTATAGATAGGTTGATACAGGATGCTTGGGTAGAGTTGATGGTCATGGTACACCTTGGCACTAATGACATAGGGAAATGTAGTCATGTCCAGACATGGGCATGAACAGAAAAAAAAACCCTGAACATGATGTTCATTGTTCATTGCCATCCACGAACAATGAACAATGTGACACTGAGAGATCTCTGTCTTTTGGTGCTACACCTCTGAAGATGCCAGCCACAGCTGCTGGTGAAACGTCAGGAACTACAATGCCAAGACCACGGCAATACAGCCCAGAAAACCAACAAAAACCAATGAACAACAAACATTGACGAACATGACCTGTTCACAAACATGTTCATTGTTCGTTGTTCATAGGGGTCAGCAGGCTCTCCTCCAGCCATCAAGATCCCTCCCACATCACTCCCAGAACCCCTACCTGAGCAGGCAGCAGGAAATGTACCCATAATAAATAATACCTTGGCCCCAGAGCCTGGCAGCAGCCTTGGAACCTAAAGGGGTAGATCCCTACCACACCACTCCCAGAAACCTTAACTGAGCAGGCATCAGGAAAGGTACTAGTAATAAATAAGAGCTTGGCCCAGAGCCTGGCAGCAGCCCTGGAACTTGAAGAGGTAGATCCCTATCCCACCACACAGCCTGCTTGAGTCAGGCTGTAGAAATGAGTTTCCTAGATATCATAAATGACTGCGTGCTAGAATAGTTGATCACAGAGCCAACTAGAGGGGTAATGATCTTGGACTTGGTTCTGAGTGGGGCTCAAGAGCTGGTGTGAGAGGTAGATGTTGTTGCACCAACTGGAAACAGTGAACACAATGCTGTGACCACATATTGTAAAAATATTTTTCTAAGATATAGGAAATTAGTAATAAACTGGCTATCTTACTGCCAAAGAATAGGCCAGTTGTTTCAACTAGGGCCTTGCAAAGTAGAAAGGGTTTTAAGGAGCAACCATTCGTTATCCAGTCAGCTCAGATTACCTTGAAAGCTTATCCCTTTAATGGCTTCATCCCTTAGCATACTCTAGGCCTCGCTAAAGCTAACTTGAGTCAGTTGTTAGACACATCTATAGATGCCATCAACTTAAAATCTGTGGTGTTTCTTCCTAGTCCATTAGGATTGAAAAGATTTTTACTCTCTTTATATTCCACAGAAATACCTAGAGCTATCTGGACTACAGAACTAACAAAATTTGTGGTAGGGTATGAGCTTTTGTGAGTCACAGCTCACTTCTTCAGATACCAACAAGCATGAGTTATGACTCACAAAAGCTCATACCCTACTACAAATTTTCTTAATCTTACAGGGGCTACTGGACTCTTGCTCTTTTCTACTGCTACAGACAAACACAGCTACTCATCTTGAACTATCTGGGCTATGAAAAAGAGACTATGGCTGAATCCACACACCCGCGGAGCATCTCGGCGTTGCGCTAAATGTTCGCTAAACATCCGGAAGTGTAGCATCTTTCTAGCACGATTCAGAAATCACGCTAGAAAGATGCTATACTTCCGGGTGTTTAGCGAACATTTAGAGCAACGCCGGGACGCTCCGATGGTGTGTGGATTCAGCCTATTTGTGACAGGATGTATATGATTTGTGTTTTTAAGCAGGAAGGAATTTTCCCCTTATTAACACCCCATAAAGACCATCCATCTCATCTGACCACTTTGATTAGATCAGGGTCTAGAAAGTCATCACAGTCCAGTAAGTCAAGAGAGAGCGAATTGGAAGTTGACTCCTCAGGTCAACTTCTGCAGAACACCATAATATCGTTTTAAGATTTTATACATTGAAACTTTTAGTACTGACTGAGTACTTTTAGGTACTCAGTCAGCAGAAGTAGAGATGCAAGGCATTCCTTTAACCCCCGCCCGCAAAAGTGCTGTTTGAAGAAATCAAGCCATCAATTTTTCATTTTTGTACTACACAGTTTGTTAGGGGACAAGAGAAAAAAGGTTATTCAGGTAAGGAGAGCTTCTTAGGAAAAGTGTTTGGGCCACTTTCTAAAGCCTTGGAAAAAAAGAAACCCGCCCCTTTGGATGCTAGTACTTTTCTCCTTTTTGCACAAAGGAAATCTCTTGGTTCTGAGTCTTTTTATACTCCCCCAATTGCATCAAATAATACCTGTGAAATTCATGAGCTAAGTGAGAAGAGGGAATTGGATGAAAATCATGTTTTAGATAAGATCCCTTCTCAACTGATCAGTGTTTCTGTATTACCAGTTGATTTGATTATATCCCTGCAAATGTCCCCAACTAAATGCTCATTTAACCTTGTTGATCCATTGCCCCCCCCCCACCAGCAGTTGATCTGCCTTCATCTTCACAAATGCCTTCCCTTAAGTGTCTTTCTAACTTAGTCGACCCACTACCATATCTAGATAATTGACTATTGGAAGCATCGCTTGTTGGATCTAGAGGTCGTAGATAGACTAAAGGAATTCCAGGTGATCCTTCTGCAGGAAACTTGGGAGCAGCATCCCTTTTTTCCCTCTGGATATAAGAATGCCTTCATGGTTAAGAATGCAAGTCAAGGAAGCCATAAAAAGCAAAGAGACTTCTTTTAAAAAGTGGGTCTGTCCCTATGAAGTGAACAGAAGGGAGCACAGGGTCTGGCAAAAGAAGTGTAAGTTAATAATTAGGTTTGCAAAAAGATCATTTGAGGAGAGGATGCTCCAGGTGCTGATGGCATACTGCAGAGTTTTAGGTAACTTGGTTGTGAGATTGGTAATTTGCTAATCTGCATATGTAATTTACCTCTAAAATCAGCAACCGTACCGGAAGACTGGAAAGTAGCAAATGTTACACCAATTTTTAAAAAGGGATCCAGAGGGGAACCAGGAAATTACAAGGCAGTTAGCCTGACATCTGTCCCAGGCAAATTAGTAGGAACTGTATTCAAAGACAGAATTATTAGGTGCATAGAAGAACAAAGCCTGCTGAGGGAAAATCAGCATGACTTTTACAAAGGGAAGTCCTATCTCACCAACTTTGAGAAAATGAACAAGCATGTACATAATGGCAATCCTGTAGACATTAGATACTTGAACTTTCAAAAGGCTTTTGATAAGGTATCTCACCAAAGATCTTTGGGTAAACTCAGTAGTCACAGGGTAAAAGGAGAAGTTGTTTTACGGATTAAAAGTTGGTTAAATGACAGGAAGCAAAGACTGGAATAAATGGACAGTGCTTGCAATGCAAGGAAGTAAGCAGTGGGGTCTCACAAGAATCAATACTTCTGCCAGTGCTTTAATTTGTTCATAAATTATCTGAAACTGAGCACTGTAGTGGCCAAGTTTGCAGATCACAAAATTACTCAGGAAAAGCTGACTTTGAAGACCTTCACAAGGAAATCCACAAACTGGGTGAGTGAGCAACAATTTGGCAAATGATGGTTCAGTGTACGTAAGTGTATGGTAATGCACTTTGGAACAAAAAAAAAAATCCCCACTTCAAGTATACACTACTGGGTCTGAAGTTGCTGAGACTAAGAGGAAAAGAGACTTTGGGATCATAGTGGATAGCTCAATGAAAGTGTGCCACAGCACTGAAAAAAGGCAAACTCCATTTAGGAAAGAGGTTGGAAATAACAACAATTATTATATCCCTATATAGGTCTATGGTGTGCCTTAGGTTTGTTACAGCGGGTGGAATTTCTTTTCTGAATTTTTATTTTTTAGATTATTATTAGATTTTATTAGATTATTTTATTAGATTATTCTGTTTTCCTCTTTCAAAAGAGGAATCATCTTTGATTTCTCATTGATTTATTTTGAGGCTTTTGAAATCATGTCATAGTATAAATTTCCTCACCTGTGGATTTCTGCCTGTTGTTGTGCCACTATAATATGATACAAAGGGTAAAAGCGGTCTGATCCAGCAAGGATATGGTCAGACAAGTCCTGGCCTGAGTTTCACTTTTTGCTTAATGGCTCAGCTTGTTCTTAATTTTTCAACCGTGCTCTTAGTATATAAATAAATAAATATATTACTTCTTAGAGATTTAAATTTAATCTTCCTCTTTATGAAAGAGGAATTAATTCGAACCTGACACAAATTCCTAAAAAGAGGAATAGAAATGAATTGCTGAATTTCAGGGAGAAATTCAGCAAAGAGGAATTAAGAGAATTCCGCTTAATATCCCTAGTGCAGCCTCATTTGGAAGTTCTGTTCACTGTGAGCTAAACTACAAGAGATGAATTAAACAAGAATGTGCACGTGAAGAGAGTTGCAATATTAGCTGGGAAGCTGAGTTTTAAAAGAGATCGGAAGGCTTTGTCAATTTCCCTTCTCTACAGAACCAGCAAAGATGGCTCCTCAGAGGGGTTGCTAATTTCCTCTTTGCTTCCTGAAGGCTCTGTCACCTTCACCTTCTAGGAGGCAAAGAGGAAATAAACTCTCTGAGGAGCAATCTTTGCTGGCTCTGTAGAGAGGGGAAATTGACAGGACTTTCTGATCTCTTTTAAAACTTAGCTTCCCAGCTAATATTGCAACTCCCTTCACGTGAGCATACTTGTGTAATGTGTCTCTTGTAGTTTAGCTCCATATCTCAAAAACCCACTGTGGAGCTGGAAAAAGGAGAGGGAAACCAAGGTGGTTGGAACACCTTCCCCATGAGGAAAGGCTGAAGAGTCTGGAATCATTCAGTTTAGAAAAACAGAAGACTAAGGGTGGGGTGGGGGATCATGATAGAGGTTTATAAATTATGTACAAAGTAGAGAGAGTGAACAGAAAGACCTTTTTCTTCCCCTTTCCAATTGTAGAACTAGAGAACATCCAATGAAGCTGATTTATTATGTACAAAAGGAAATTCTTATTTTACATTATGATTAAAATGTGAAATTCACTACCAGAGGATGTAGTGATGGCCACAGGTACAGACAGCTTCAAAAGAAGGTCAGACAGATTCATGGAGGCTAGGCCTATCAGTGGCTACTAGTAAACCTCTGAATACCAGAACCAGGAGGCAACATCAGGGGAAGACCTTAGCCTCTATGCCCTGTTGTTGGCCTTCCACTGTAACTAGTTGGTCCCTGTGTGAAATAGCATGCTAGAGTAGATGGACTACTGGTCTGATCCCCCAGGGCTTTTCTTATGTTCTTACATTTAAAGAAACAGGCTTACATCTCCCTAAAAGATACATGGTTTTTTTTCTTTCTTTCACTAAATTTCTGTACCACTTTTTCTTACTGTTCAAAGCAGTTTACAGCAAAACAAGTTAATTATAAATGTTAATTCTATCTCTCCTCCTCTGAATTTCCAGTATTAGTTCCAGTTGCTGATTACTGGAAGTTGTGTTTCAGTCAATGTTCCCTCATTTTAGAGGTCTTCATCTCTTGTTATAGCTAATGTTTAAAAAGTGGGAGGTTAGCAATAAATTGTTTCTTTCCATGTGGACACTGTGCTGGACGTGGTGGTTCTGTGTCTAAAAAATCTTTTCAAAATTCATCCAACACTAGGACATTTGTAATGAATTCTTTCAATAATTGTAATTCAAAAGGAATTATCTATACGATCCAGTGTCCCTGTAATTTAATGTATGTGGGAAAGACTACCAGACTAGTCAGTTTGACTATGTGAACGTAAGAGCTATATTAGATTAAAGAAACTGAACGCCCCACTTGTTAATCACTATCTCACTGACGGCCACACGGAGAAGCAGCTGCCTGGACTTGCTGTGTCTGATAGAGATTTGTTTTGGATGCCTGCTTGGGTTCCCATTTTAATGGTTCTGAGTTCTTGTAACTTTAGTGTTTTCTCCCTCCTCTTGTCTCTTTTCTTCCCCCTCCTCCACCTCTCTTGGGAGCATATCTCCGTGGAAGATACTGCATCACCCTTCTACCTTTCTGTATAGCCAAACCTCATGAGGTTAAAGTACCACTTTATTTCAACTGCAGATTGATGAAACATGCCCAAATACACTGGAAACCAAGTATCAGGTTTGTTTGAGATTGGAGAGCCCTGGGGGGTTAAAGAGTTTAGTATGGAACAATTAGTTCATTTGTAACATTTTTTTCTATAGAATACAATACCAAATGAAGAGCATTGAGTGAGTGCAGTCTTGGTCTGCAGCTGGGCTTTTTTTCAGCCGGAACGCGGTGGAACGGCATTCTGGCACCTCTCCCTGCAGCCCAAGACTTCTCCGGGCCAGCTGAAGCTGGGAAAGCCCCAAATGGGCTTTAAACTTCAGCTGAGGGGGATTCTCCCCTCCCAGTTGAACCTTCCTTCCTCTCTCCCTTCCTTCCTTCCTTCCTTCCTCTTTCCATGTCCTTCCTTCCTCCCTCCCTTTCTCTTTCCATGTCTTTCTTTCTTGCTTGCTTGCTTTCCATTTCTTTGTCCCGTGGGGTGGGGGTGGGGTGGCTGCACCATGCACAATGATGTCACTTCCTGGAAGTGATGTCATTGTGCAGTCCTGGGAGTTGCCCTGGGTGAGAGTTCCCCCACCTCTCCCCAGATAAAAAGCCCTAATCTGTAGTAACATTTGTATTATACCACACAATACAAGAGGTAAATTTTGTTTTAGTGTTTTTCCAAAAAATATTTCTAGACCATAGTGGTTGCCAACACTAAAGAAAAATTCCTTCTACCTTTTCTCTTTTAGATAAAGCATCATGAGCATTTCTATATTGGTTTCTGAATGTGTGGGTGTGTTTGATTATAAATATTGTACAATTGACTGCTGAGGAAGGCCTTAGGGCTGAAATGTGTATGGTCTGTCTTTGTGTTGGTCATTGAACTGTATCATCATCTGTGTATGGAGAATGTTTTAGCAAATTTTAACATACGTGCGTAGCCTGCCATTCAGACCTTATGTTTTAAACTTGTTTTTAACCTGTATTTTGTGCACATCCATAACAATTACCTTTTACATTTTAGGTTGTAACTTGACCCCTCTATTTCTCCCCTGCGTGTTTGGGTTGAGTTTGTGGGGGCTTCCCTCCACCCCCTTTTCTTCTTTGTTGTACAGGCAAATTTCCCTCATTTTATAAGTCTTGATCTCCTATTATAACTAATGGCAAAAATTTCTCCATAATTCCATGTCTGTCTCACTTTCTGTCCCTACCCTCACAAACAACCATGCTGCAATCATTTTGTACCAGAAATCTTTTGTGGCCTGGCATTCTTCATTGTTCCATTCCTTCAGCTGGCCAAGCTGCCATTTATGATACATTTATAAACAACTGAGAACATGCACCATCATACTGTGATAAAGAAACAAACAGCATCTTCTGAGATGAGGACAACTGAGACGAGACTCAACAAAAGGGATGAAATAGGCACACTCTCCACACAGTGGTGCTCTCAGATAATTACATTCCTCTAGAAGCCACCATATGGGTACAATGATTCATCTAGTTCTAGCAGTAAAAGAAATAATAGAAGAGGTGACATTGCATTCCACATTTGATTAAGCTACATGGGGAGAACTCAGCACGGGGATGATTCTACTGCTTAATGAAAAAGAGTTGCCTTTTAATAGCAACAATCTTGAGGTACAGGTTTTCCAACAGAATATTGATATGTGTTTAGTTTATCATACCAATATTAACTTGACTGCTTTACACACTGGAAAATAGGATCTGTGTTTCATGTGACTTTCTAGAAAGATTTTTTTTATTTTTTAATGTTGTTTCTAGCCCTTTTCAAAATGAAGGCAATTTTCTTTTATAAGAAGGGCTATGACATGCTGTTCTAAACACCAAGAGCTGAGCTTGCTGTGGAAATAGAAAACTGGCTGATAACTCTTGCAAATTGATAATAATTCATGGTTTTGTACTGATGGAACAGTATTTTGCCATTTTTATAGCAAAGAAATACCTATTTTCACAGAGATCTAAAACCACATATATTTACTCCAAGTAATGTTTGAAGGCTGTGATCTCCCTCCAGGCAAAAAGCAATAGCCCCCTAACTTTACTTGTAGCCCCAATGTTATTTTATTTCAGCTGTGCAAAGCATGTGTACAGGAGGATTATTTATAACAATGTATAATATTGTTGGATCCAAAGTGGATAGAGTAGGGACAGGATAGATGCTTTTCTTAAATCTTAGATTGTGTACTTAGTGTTTAAGACCACTGCCCAGTCGGATCCTATCATCATTCTGCTCTTTCCTGGCAGTTCCTTTTGATCCTCCAAAATGTACAACAGGCCATGTAGGGTTGTGGTGTTATTGAGAAGAGGAACTGGGCAATTCTCCCCCCCCCCCTTGCACCTGCAGACAAATGGTGGAATCCAACTGGAAGCCAACCTAGATGTGACGATGAGGCCCTGATCCGGAGGGCACGCATGGCATGGCAGCCCTGGGGGACCGCAGCAATAAGGGCAGTTTCAGCACCTGAGAAGGTGCAGGAGGCTGTGAGATTCCTGGGGCTGCCACACTGCAATGCATACTACAGATCGGGGGCTCACAGCAATTTTTAAAGTGCTAAAAGTGCTTTTAAAATGGTGAAAGTGACCACGGGGTGGATCTGTGGCCACTGCTGCATCTAGTTTGGCTTCCACTATTGATACTTAGGAAATTGAATATGGACTCAGCTCTAGCCAAGAGTGTTTATCAAATTTTTGAGAGGACCATAAAGAATAAAAGAAATAAACTAGGGATACCAAATGAAATTATTTCTAGAGCGCTACAGATTCTGCAAGCCAATTGTCATAGAAATGTTGCAAAATTTGTTACCCTTTCAAAATTTAACTATTTTCATTGGATTGTTGCAAATTCTGACTGTTGCTATTTATGTGTATATTATTTATCAGATTTATCATTCACTGTCTCTTCATATAAGTCAAGATGGTTTCTATCGTTTATTCATTTTATCTTCACAACAATTTGTGAAGTAGGTGAAGTAGGTTGTGAAGTGAGATGGAGTTACTTCCCCAGGATGACTTAATGGCTGAGCAAATTTCTATCCCCACCTCGAAAGCCTACATATTATAGGCAGTACATTACACATTGGCTCTCACAGACTGGAATATGACAGCTACCAATGATCCTTTGTGTTCATTTATGGCCTTAGAGTGTGTGAAGGCAGCCATATAGCAGAGTTCTCTAGTATTTGCAAAGAATGGAAATAATATTGTTGTCTAAATAAAGGTTTCTCTCACCACAGTTTGGCTTTCCTGGTGGCACATTGGCATATTTTAATGCAGAGCTACAAAGCCAATGAAAATAATGCAAATGATATTTTTAAAAGAGCCAGATTTCTGTTAATTCCTCCTCCTCAGATAACAGACCAAGAACCCTCCATTTGGATACTATCTGCATGTGAAAAATTAAATTAATTAAGAACTGTTTTGTTGTATCAAACCAATACTTCTGAAAACATGCTCCAGGAACAGTCGCTATGGAAAGAATAAAAAATAGCACAATAGATTTATCGAGGTCACCATTCAATCACCTTCCAGTATACTTCTTAATTTTTTTTTCCCTAAAAGGACAGCCACAGAGCCTGGAACCATTTTTTAAAAAAGAAATAATAATAATTGAAAAGGAGGAAAGTCACATCAGAAACATAACCGGGCAGCTGATACGAGCCTGGAAGGAGTGTATAATACTGTCAATGGGGATTCAAACCCAGTTTTCTTTGTCCTCCCTGAAGAGGACAATATGTTTGAGCACCAACTTTAAGACAAGATGTACAGAGGAGTCTGTACACTGCTAGCCACATAACAAATGGCAGCAAAACACCCCCTTTGAGGCTCTTTCAAATGTCAAAGAGAAATCTCCTCAAGCCCCAGGCTTCCCTACTTCATCTGAGGCTCACAAATCCTCAACAATGAAAAACGGAGTTTTGTGCAATGAAGCTGAAGTGCAGAGAAAGGGATAACCTGCCTGCCAGGCCTGTAAAAGATTATGAGCAATTACACATTTACAGTGCTAGTCAAAGAAACTAATATAAGCTGTGCTGAAGGGCCCAGCATATGAGCCGTACCAGATGAGATAAGGCAGAAGCCCTTTTCTGGCCTAAATTAAAAGCTCATAATAGGAGTTAAAAATACTGCAGTTGCTCTCTACTTGCAGTAAGGGAATTCTATCCCCCTGTACTGTGACACACTTTAAGTGCAGCTGTTTATTCAACATATTTTATAAGGAATATCTCCTGGGAAACACTGTTCTTTTCTATTACATTATGGTGGCGCTTTGAATTAAAAAGTATCAGACTCAGATATTTTTATGGATATGGACAAACAGGTTTATTAGCATAAAAGAAGGCCACAAGAAAGCAGTAATATATGGTTCAAAATAGTAAATGGTTATGGCGATACACTTTAGCACAAGGTTACCAAATCAAGATTATCATGTAACAAGGGTGCTGAAAATGAAAGAAATAAAGATGAAAGGATTCTGCACACTATTTGTAATACAGTATTCCCATTTAGCCTGGACTTCTGATTCCCTTAAGGCAGATATTTCACCTTACAATGGTCTTACAATTCAAGTAGCCTTCACTGAAAAACCGAGCGCAGATCTCCAGCTGTAGATGCTTCATATCAGAAAATATGTTTGGGGGGGTAGGAAAACCTTGAAGCAGTGCCTTTTTCTTCTTCGTAGAACTTCCACATGCCCAGCAGACCAACAAGAGTGGGAAAGCTTTGTCTGTCTCCAACTACTAGATGCACCCAGGGTTGGCCCCACAATCTGCATTGCAACAAAGTGTGTGTGTGCTTGTGTGTGTGCTTGCGTGTGTGTGTGAAAAAGAACATTGTATACATATGCAAAGAAAGCAGATGAAAGTGTTAATGCAGGTAATAAAGGGTGAATGTAGACATATTCCATATGTGCAATTGCTGTTTGATTTGTATACAGGCACACATGAGAAATAAATGTGTCTCTATGCCCTTTGCCACGCTAGTCAGAATGAAGAGGCAGACACAAGGCTTGGGTACTAAAGGGCCACTTTATTAAAGCAACAACATAAACAGTTAACGCGGCAAAGGGGGCCTAACTAGCGGTACAGGTCAAGCCAGCGGTCGCACTGTGACCTCCTCCTTGAACCTGTCTGGGTGCCACTGCCCCAGGTGCGAGCCATCCATGAGGCATGGCTTGGGCCCAGCCGGCCAGGTGAAATGGTTCCCCCCTTAAAGCTCCAAACACCCCAAGCCATGGAGCCTGAGGGAAGGACTTGTCCAGGAGGTCTCATCCGGCAGTCTGCCCTCGCAGCTGGGCCGTGAAGCCACAGCCGCTTGTGACAGTCCCCAATTCCCCACCAATGGGAATGCGAAGGGTGCTCACCGGCCCGCTCTCATTTTCCCCAACTCTAACCCACCAGTGGCCAAATTATTTACAGCTCCACCAAGTCCAATTACCACAACCTCTGTCTGCAGTGCAAAGTAGGTGAAAAACCACCCCACAGCAAAAGCCAATTTGGTGAAAGGTGGAAAAAATTCCTACCTGGCCCCATACACGATGACTAGCTAAACCTGCCCTGCTGCAGGGTGTGGTGGGTGGGCCGAGCACGAGGTGCAGACTGAGAGTGTTGAAGGGGGTGGAGCCGCCTAATAAGGTATCCGGCTCTGCCCTCTCTCACAATGCCTGGATGTCCAGGAAGGAGAGCCTGCCTCTTCTCCTTCCAGGCAGGCAAAGGACGGCACCCAACCATAGCAGCTGATGGCTGTGGCTGGGGTTGCCACATTGCAAGTATATGAACTGTAGGTAACCTTGAGCATGTATATAGAATGTGAAAATGTAGGCATAAGGGGATGCTGAATGAAACAAAATTTTCACCTGCTGGAGGAAGACAGTGATACAAGAAGACAGATAAATATCCCTTAGAAAGGAGTTCCATAAATTTTGTGCCATGACTGAGAAGGCCCTCTCTTAGGCTGCCACCTGCCTAACCTTAAAAAACAGGGGCGCTTGAAGCATGGCCTCAGAAGATGACTGCCATGGTCTGGGAGGTTCATATAGGAGTAGGTGGTCCTGTGTTGGTCACAAGCCATATAGGACTTTAAAGGTTAACACCAGTGCCTTGAATTGGGTCCAGAAACAAATTGGAATTTAGTGTAGATGAGCTAAAACTGGAGTGACATGATCCCTGCCATACATTCCTAGCTGCATTATTCTGTACCAACCAAAATTTCCAAACACTTAAATGATTTACCGTTGGTACATGACACCAAAGAAGATTGCGCTAGGGAATTTGAACACTTCTAACAAATGCTGGAAATGTAGGAAGCAAGAGGGCTCCCTCTACCATATGTGGTGGACGTGTGAGGTAGCTAGGCAGTACTGGGGGGAAATAATAAGAGAAATGAGTGAAATCTTACAATTTCAAATTAATAAGAACCCAGAACTCCTGCTACTAAACTTGGGAATGGAGGGAATTCCAGCCCATCATAGGACGTTGATATTTTACATGACGGCAGCAGCTAGACTTTTGTATGCGCAAAAATGGAAAATACAAGAAGTGCCAACCATTGAAGATTGGATCC
Organism: Eublepharis macularius; assembly: GCF_028583425.1. NCBI lineage: Eukaryota > Metazoa > Chordata > Lepidosauria > Squamata > Eublepharidae > Eublepharis > Eublepharis macularius. Next base: position 82,313,153 of record NC_072794.1, on the reverse strand, counting down.
ACAAATTGCTGTATATGGCAGAAATGGACAAAATGACAAGAAAATTGAGAAACCTGGACTCAGGACAGTTTAACACAGACTGGGAGAAGCTGAAACAATATTTGGAGAAGAAATGGGAGGTGGGAGGAGAACTGTGGCAGTTTGAGAACTACTGAAGTACAATAAAATGTAGAGGGGGGTGACTTTACCGGGGAGGAGAAGAGGTAAAAGAGAATTTCTAAGCAGTTATGATATTAGATTGATATATATAGAATAATAAATAGAATACTGATAGAAAATAATTAATCATAAGGGTTAACTATAAGGATTGACTAACTAATAATATTTTCTTTTTGATTCTGTACAATGTACCAAACTGAATATGTTTATTTGAAGCTGTATATGAGTCAAATTGATTGATATCATATACAGACTTATGATTGAAGGGGAATAGAAATACTAATGTAAACAAATATAATTAAAATAGAAAGAAGAAGAAATAATGACATAGAATAAGAATAGAATAACATATAGAGTATAAGTTAAACTGATTGATTTATATGAATGTATGGTTTACATAGTTTATGATATATAGAAATATTTGAAAGTGAAATAATGAAAAATGGGATAAATTGTTTATCCATTATGGGAAAAGGGACTCATAGGCAGGGTACAGAGTATTAAAAATAGTTAAAGAAGTATTGCTTAGAATAAAGGGAGAATATATATTTGCTAGATAGAGGAATATATAAAGAGTAAGGGAAAAGGGATAAAGGGTTGGAAAACTGTTGGAAGTCAACAAAATGGGGGGGGGAAAGGGAGGGGGTTAGAAATTGGGAAATGGGAATATTGACTGTAATGTGTAAACATTTGATCCTAACCCAATAAAAAATTTTTCAAAAAAAAAAACAACATTTCCAAACACTTTTCAAGCATGGGCCCCATATAAAGTGCATCACAGTAAACCAAACTAATAGATGTTATGCACGCACCACACCAGACAGATATTTTCTGTCCAGGAAAGATTGCAGCTTGCTAACCAGTCAAAACTGGTAAAAGGCATTCCTGATCACAGTTGCCACCTGCTTATCCAGCTATCTGGCCTAGGTGCAGGAGTAGCCCAAAACTATGACCTGTTCTGTCAAGGTAGTGCAACCCCATCTAGGATCAGAAACACTATATGCCCCAGGTCAGTCCTTCAACTTACCAGCAGAGCTTCCATCTTGTCAGGATTAAGCTTCATATTGGTGACAACCCAGTTCAAATCTCTAGATGACCAAACCTTTCAGATGTTAAAAATAGAGGTCGATGCTGACTGAAAAATGGGCCAAAATTTGACACGGACCGGCCCGGTTCAGTGTTCATGAACTAGCAGGTCATGGGACCTGCATTTTTTACAGACGCGATGACTTTTGGGCCAGTCTGTCAGTCCGTTGGTCCGTGAAACCAGACAGCCTGGTACTGAGCAATCAATTCCATTGGCAACGGAGGGAATGTCTGCAGACCTTCATTGGCTGTCAAACAGAGAGCTCCAGTTCTTCTCTATGACAGCGGAAGGAGTAAATTCCCCCACACCTCTCAGGCAAGTGGTTTCAGTTTCCAGCAGGCAGTAAGACTAGGAGAAACTGCAAGGTGGATTTTTTCAGCACAGAGGGAGGTATTTGAAGCTTTTGCTTGAGATTCTGGCTGCTTCTGTTTCACAGCCAGGCTTAGCCAGGCTAAGCCTGTGAGGACTCACAGAATACTTTTATATATTATACTTCTTAACAGTATCATTATTATTTAAAGCAAATGCAAATGCACTCCCCCCCACCAACGGGAATTTTAACCTTCTTCCCCATAGGTCCTCCTGTCCCCTAATCCGCCAGTGCCTGCTGCCCTCTGGCTGCATCCCAGCAGAGGGACTCATTGTCCATAGTTGGGTTTGTTCTAGGAGGATATGAAAACAAAACCCTTTAGAAATTCCTTGCCACTAGACCATGAGGATCCATGGTTTTGAAGCATGTTTTTGCGCCATGGTGGTGCAATGAAGCAGTGAGTGCATGGTTTTTTGGGTGCAATTTGTGGCAATAGACATGATATGGGATCGTGTGGTGGACTTTGGGTGGCCCCATGTAAAAATTAAGAGTAACCATGAGGGTGTCTATAACTCAGACATTCGAAATCCAAACTTCACCAAACTTGCAGGTTGGCTTGAGGAAAGCCTGCTGAAGACTCCCTGCAAGATTGGTATCTCAGAATGTGGGCATCCTAGGGCCCCTGAAAATGATGTACCACAGACCGACAAACCGGTCCATGAACTGGGGCGGGTACATGAAAAGTTCGTGGTCCATGGTCCATGAAACACGATGGACCACAAACTAACGGTCTGTGGGTTTTTCCCGGTCCATGCACACCTCTATTTAAAAATCATGGGGGATAAGAAGGAACCTTGTAGAACCCTAAATGCAAGAGGCTAAGAATCTGAGCAGCAGCACTACCTTCTGAAATCTGACTTCCAGGTAGGACAAAAGCCACTCCAAAACAGTGCCTCCCAATCCCAATTCCCAAAGAAGGTCCAGTTGTAGTTTGCAGATTAGCTGTTATGTTGGTGCTGCAGATTTAGAAGAAGACATGTAAACATTTAATAAAGCATAATCTGTTAGTAAGCAGTTTTAGACTACTGATCTATATTCCATCCTCATGATACCACACGTCAATAGTACTGAAGGCCATTGAGAAGTCTCGGATAATCAATAGACTCACACTCCCTCTGTCCATCTCCTGGTGCAGATCATCCAACAAGGTGATCACGCCTGAATCATGACAGAAAAGGAGCTAGTCTGTTTCATCCAGAAATCCTTGGAGTTGCCCAATTATCACCCTTTCAATATCCTTGCCTAACAATGGTATGTTCAAGACTGGTTGATAATTGTCAGTCTTCACTATCTGTGCGTGCACAGGTCAGCTGTGGAAAAGATTTCCAGAACTTTCTAGAAGACTAGGAGCAGCCCTCCTCCCCTTGGTGCTTTCCTGCCCAAGCCATCACATGACCAGGAGGGGTGCTATTTCCTCAGTTCTCTCCATGTCACCACCAGAAACCCCCAGAAACAAGGGTTCCAGAGAATTCACAGCAGGGCAGGAGGGAGGGACGTGTGCCTGCACAGAAGACCAGTTGATGAACAACAGTTACAGGTCACAGTAACCTCATTTTCCTCATTGTGGTTTCTCTGCAGTCCCACACTGGGATACTAGCAAGCTCACTTCATGAAGGAGGGATGCATGAAGCTCTCAAAAAGTAAGACCATGGAGGACTGCCTTCCCAACAGATGCTTAGCATCTCAACATTCATCCAGAGGTGCCTATAAAGAAACAGGGAGCTCTCTACATGTGTCTCTGCATAAGTACATGCAGGAATGTGACTGGGAAAAATAGCATTCTAGTGGAAAGAGCCTAGCTGTTCAAGGGCATTGAACAGTCATGCGCTCAAGGGAAAGTGTGATAGCCTCTACCAACCCACAAAAGAAGGGCTGTGTGAGGATACTGCCAGATACCTCTTGGAGCTTGAATGCCTAATGCAAATGATAGCGTTGTTGTAAGTCATGAGGACCAAAGGCCAGCGCTTGCAGGGAATCCTGGCCAGGGCATTGAACGCATTAATGTTGTGAAACTTTACAAAGGGGGGGGGGGGAAATAGGTTAGGACCCACAATGTAATCATTCCACAAGTGGAATGTCTTCGGAAATCCAATCAGAGGAAAGTTTAGAGTTTATGAGTCCCAACCAGTGGCCAAAACACAATCAACAGCACAAAAGTCCTGCTATAGGCATGCAAGATCATGGTAGTCAAGAAAGAACAGTTGTCACACACACACACAAAAGAGACTAGTGTTATAGTGCAGGAAAAGGAGCTGAGCAAAATTGTCAAAGTTATCAGTGGGAGAGAAAACATAGCAGATCTGAACCAGAATAATGCAAGCAGCAAAGCAGGCCTGATGGGGTAAAACAAAGGATGGATGGTACGCAACATATACGAACCTTGTGTATCTCACAAAACCTTGTACTGTGCAGCAAAAAGATCTGGGGGGGGGGCATGAAAACCAATTACCTTGCCAATAGATTTAGAAGGGCATTCCCTAGTATGACTATTAATATATTTTTTAAAATGTAAAAGAGAAGTAAGTCTCCTTAGCCTCAAGAATAAAGTGAGGAGAAAATAGAGAACAGCAGAGGAGATCCTCTTTCATTATTATTTTCACCACTTTAGTATTATCATTCTTTACTACATTATTTTTGACTGAATGCACATTAAGGTGTGCAAATGGATGCACATCCCCCTCTACATTCTGGTACAACCAGAGCCAAACAGGAATGTTTATATTTAATCCTGAATGACTGCTGTGTCACTTGTATATGCAAATTACATGGAAAACTTGACAAAATTGCTGATCAAAACAGACTTTTGGTTATTCTCTGTCTTTTAGAGGTTTATTTATTTATTTGTTATTTATAGTCTGTCTTTCTCACTGAGACTCGAGACATATTACACCTTGTGTGACCTACTACAGTCAATTTCAATGACATTTCAATAAACAATGTAATAGGAAATAAAAATGCAAATTTCTAAAGATTTAAAACAAGCAGAAAACCCATACAGAGTTGAAGAACTGCTGAAACAGAACATAAACAATTCTAAGAGTGACATATTAAACAACATATAACTACTGAGTGGAATCATACTTCAAGCAATGGATGCATATAATAGTAGCACACAGTAGTAAAGTCTATGGTCCCTATCAAGTTACTGATGCATCTGTTTGTGACCACTTTCCTACAGTACAGCCCTCCTATCTGAGCAAAAAGGTTGATTTTTGAAAACAATGTGTAAGAAAAGTATATTACTGATTTTAAAGGTATTAATAGTTAACCCATTTCACACACACACAAGCCATCGTCATGCTGCCACACTGTGATAAGTCCCAATCTACTTTTACTCAGTGAACCATTCAGCATTATGATGCTATGTGTGTTAGTAACAGACGATGCAATTGATAGATGCAGGGTGAGCTTCCAGCCTCTTAGCAGCTTTGCTTCATATTTATGATCAGGAAGGATGGTGAAATTTACATCAAGAGAATTTACTCCTGTTCAGCAGATCACTCAGTAAACTGCCATTCTTTGCTTGCTTGAAGAAATAACAAGCTGAGTATTTCTGAAATAGAGCCAATTTGATGGCAAAGTGTACATAGAGATTGTATATAGAATATCACAAACACAATCCAGCACTGGAAAATATAGGGCAAAAACTGATTTTGAACAGATTATTCATGTCCATCCCATAGGACACCCTGTGCTACACACAGGAAAAGCATCCAATTAGTTGTTTTCATTGGTTTCAATTACATTACTGCATGTAACTTCCCCATCATCTCCACATAAAATGACATTCTGTGATTATGGCTTTACTTCTTTGTCTCTTCTGCCCCATTTCCTGAACAGGCAGGCTACCAACTGCCAGATAACAAGGTCTCGGCCCATGCTTCTCCCCCCCACCCATCTCTGTGGTGCTGTCAACCTGATAGTTTGCCCAATGAAACCATTTTTGTCTCTCTCCTGCAGGAAAATTGGGCTAGCAGTCTATAATGCAGGGGGATCCTTATGCCTCTGCCCCCTCCAGAAATTTTAAATTCCTATCCACTAAATTAAGAACACAAAATATACATTGGCTTGGATCCAAGCAGAGTTGCACTAGAGGAAGACAACTTCCTCCCCTCTTCCCTTTGCCTCGTGAATTCATGCTTCTTCAGGCCAGTAGATTCAAAGAAAGTATGGGATGGGGCAAATTGGGAGTCTGCAGTAGAAGGAAGGAATTGCTTAAAAAAACCCTCCCCTCTTTCACAAACATAAAAACCATTGTATTGGAGAGGATGCCGCTGTGATAGTGGAATGGAACCATAGGATCTAAGCCAATATAAATTAAATGGGGATCCCCATTTAAACGTAGTAAAATGTAATAAAAGCTGGAGAACTAAGAATAAAGAAGAATTTGAAATTTTTTGATACTACTGGATTCTCAAGAAATAGAAACAGTGGCATTGAATGATGATGCAAGTATGAAGGTAGTTACATATTCTAAACAAACTTCACATGTACAAGAAAAGGAAACATCTTTAAATAGTAGAGCAATATGTAACTTTCACTCAATTAATTAAGAGAGAGTAGATGGCACACCAGCTGCATGTGAAACATGCTTAAGCTGGGGGCCACTTTTGCCTCACCGCATGGAGGGAGAGGCAGCCTTACATCCCTGGGCAACCAGGCTTTGGGAGGTGGGGCTTGGCCCTATAAAGGGTGGTTCTGCCTCTGTAGGGCTCAGTCAGCTTTGAAAGCGCGGCCTGAGCAGAGCATATATCAAGCTCTCTCAGCCGAGCTCCTCTGAGGCCAGTTTTACTGAAGGCCCTCAGGGTTAGGTGGCTATAGCTGCTTTGGAGAAAGCTTTGATATTTCCCTGCTTGCTACCTTCAAATGCCAGCAGGCGAGCCAAGGCCCAGCGCCAGGCTCAGTGGATTGGCAGAGATTTTATTATTATTATTATTCCCCTTCTTATTTACATTTGAGGATTGTTGTTTAACAATCAGGAGGGCTAAAGCAGGGTTATACCCAGTTCTTGCAGGCCTCTGGCCTAATTAGGCTCTTCTTCACTTCCCCTTATTTTTTGGGGAGGGAGTACTTTCAGCAGAAACAGCAATAGGCTTTGCTAAAGGCTGCAGGGGTGAATTGCAGCCACCTGAGGGATGGATTACATTATTGCTACTGGCCTAGCAGGGTGGATGTCGGTAGGCCTCCCCCTCTCTGTCTAGGCTTTTCCCTCCCCCCCTCATTTATACTTACTTAGGAGGGAGTATTTCTAGCAGCAATAGCTCTGCTTAAGGCCATCAGGCAGCAGGGGGGCATTTTGAGAAAGAGCTTGGCAATTTATTCAGTTGGTTGCAGCCATTTTGAGTGTGGCACCAGTGGCCTGCTTAGCCTCCTGGCAGTGTGGCCTTATTGAGAAGGCATCTACAATATGCACAGCTCCAGCAGTGACCATTTTGAGTGTGGGTTTTATAAGGTTTGATTTACCTCCTGCTTACTGGCAGTGGTGGCCATTTTGGTGCGGCTTTTACAGCTCATGCTGTGCTGGTGTGGGGTGGCCATTTTGAGTGTGTCATCCTGTGGCCTGCTTAGCCTCCTAGCACTGGCAGCCATTTTATAGGCCTCTGCAGCTTACACAGTGTTTCGGCTGCCATGGGGGGGGGGTACGTGTTACTACAGTACATTGAATTACTGTACATTTCCATCATGCTGCCCTTTAAAAAAAAAAGGTAGTAGCTCTGCTAAGAGTAAACAGCCAGGCCCCTGCAGGCCTCCAGCCTATCTAGGATCTCCCTCCCCCCCCCAAATGTTTTCACTGTATTTGGAGAGAGTACTTACAGCAATAGCAGCGAAGGCCTGGATGAGGCCAGGGGGGGCTTGCAGTCATCTGAAGGGCAGATTGCTTCACATATTATTGCTACTGGCTTAGCAAGGATTTATAGGCTCAGGGTGGTAAGCTTGTTAAACCCCTGCTCAGTTTTGCAGCCTTAGCACAATTGACGGCTGGTAGCAGAGGCTGCTGTAACCTAGTCATGTTGAGGTGACAGTGAACCTGACTGGCAGATAGTCCACTGGCGCCTAGTGCATGGCTGTGGGGGCTCCTGGGGTCAGGCGACAGTCTCCAGGCTCCCATGTTTAGACTCCTGGGTTGTATCGTCTTGGATCTTGCCTTTGGGTTTTATAGTCTGGCCTCTGAGTTATTACTTGATTCAGTTATAAAGGGACAGTTATAGAGGTTGGGGGTTAACCCTCCTCTTCAGGAAGCGGAACAGAAGGATGAGGTGGGCCTGAGGAGGGCGCCACTGAATTAGATTTAAGGTGGTTTACTGCACATGGACCAGGCAGCTGCCAGCCAGCCTCCTTTATGGGAGCTCCAGCAGCTAGCTGGCCACCGAGCCTTGTCTCCAGGGTGTTGGCACCTAGAAGTGGAGTTTCCTTGGAGTTTCTGCTGCCTTGGGACCCAATGGCTCTGGGTTTAGTTCAGGGGCACTGGTGGGCTGAGCAGTGGCCCATTGACCAGTCAGAACGGGGGTCTTACTATAGACCGTATATGCTTGAAATTTTCAAATCCTCCATTTCACATTCAGTTCTTTCATCTGGGTAGTATGACCTTGGTTCATAGGGTGTGGACCATTCCTTACAGGCTCACACCGACCTGCAGCCGGGGTTTAGGCTCTGTTTGGAAAAAGGTGTGCCTATCAGGATATGAGTCTGCACTATTTCATCATGTAATGTCACTGATGGCCTTCTGCGGAGCTCTTAGAGGAGTGAGCTGGTGGCCCAATCCCTCACAGATCTGTCTGGGTGTGCACTGAGGACACAGGACCTGAAGTCTGAGGCCGATTCAGTGACCCTCCATATTGGGCAGTCCAAGACGGATCAGTGGCAGTGGGGGCACAGTTGTTCAGGTGGGCCTTGTGATGAGTCTGAGCTGTGCTCTGTCTAGGCCCTATACCTATATCTGAAAGCCAGGGGCAGTGGTGATGGAAATCTGTTCCAGCACAGTGACGGGGCACCCCTCACCCGATACCAATTTTGGATGGTGACAGAAAGGGCCTTAGTTAACTTAGACCTGGTGGGTGTCAAGTTCGGCACCCACTCATTTTGTTTTGGGGCAGCCTTCACAGCATCTGCAATGGGCTATCCTGTGTTGAAAATCCAAAGAGTAGGCTGGTGAGAGTAGGCAGTGTATAGGGCATACATGCACCCCTGCCAATGCTTTAAAGAGCGGTGTCTAATTGTTCCTTTTTTTCCTTAGGTGCTGTGGTTAGCTGCAGGAGGTGTCGAATCCTCATATGTGGACACAGCATGATTTTCTGGGTGGCCCATCAGGCCAAGAGGATGCCGATCATGTCCCAGCTTGGGCTTTGCTGATGGGCCACTGTAGAGTGACAGGGCCTCCAGGTGCAATCCTCCACCTCACGTGCTGGTCATTCATTGTGTGGTAATGACCTTGGATCACAGGGCATGGCCCTATCCTTTCAGGTTCACACAGGCTTGCAATGCCCAGGCAAGAAGTGGCCTGATGGTTGAGGGGAGGTGTGGTCCTCCACCTCACATTCTGGTCATTCGCCGCGTGGTGTTGACCTTTGCTTAACGGGCATGGCCTCTTTCCTTTCAGGCTCACACAGGCTTGCAGTGCCCAGGCAAGCAGTGGCCTGATGGTTTGAGGGGAGATACGGACCTCCGCCTCACGTCCTGGTCATTCGCCACGTGGTGTTGACCTTGTCTCACAGGGCATGGCCCTTTCCTTACAGGCTCACACAGGCTTGCAACGCCCAGGCAAGTAGTGGCCTGATGGCTTGAGGGGAGGTACAGTCCTCTGCCTTATGTTCCAGTCATTCACCTGGATGGTAATGACCTTGGTCTACTATGCTTCCCCATCATGGTGGCCGGAAGTGTCATTCACCTGGGTGGTGATGACCTTGGTCTACAATGCTTCCCCGTCATGGTGGCGGGAAGGGTCATTCGCCTAGGTGGTGATGACCTTGGTCTGCAATGCTTCCGCATCATGGTGGCGGGAAGATTGAGACCCACTAGGTGAGGGGCTAGGCCTACAGCCAACAGAGCCCTAGAGAAAGCTGTTGGGAAGGACTGAGCAGCTATTTGCCACGCCCCTGCATAAAGGCTACATTTGGTGACCTCTACAGAGGTGATGGGAGGGTGGGGCATAAGGCCAAAACGGCCCTTTAAAAGGCTTTGGGAGCAGGAAGGGTATTTATTTGCCCTTTCCTGGCATTAAGGCCGACCTCTACAGAGGTGTTGGTGTTCATCTATTGGTGAAGGGCAACACAATATTCTGTGGTAACTGATGGCAAGGGTGGTGGTTGGCACTATGCCAACTGTGGGGTGCAAGGGCCTAAGCAGAGGCTTGGCCCTAGCTGTGGCAGGTTAGATTTGGGTAGACAGAGTGGGCCGGTGAACACCCGGTGGCACCTCCCCATTGGTGGGGGATACGGGTCTGTCAGGAATTGGCTGGCCAGGTGAGAGGGCAGACTGCCTGTGGGACCCCCTGTACAAATCCTTCCCTCAGGCTCCATGGTTTGGGGTGCTTGGAGCTTTAAGGGGGGAACCATTCGACTGGCTGGCTTGGTTACAGCCATTTGCATGGATGGCTCGCAATTGGGGCAGGGGTGAGTCGCCCAGACAGGTTGGGGAGGAGGTCCGGGTGATCCCTTGGTCCTGACCTGTACTGTTAGTGATGCCGTTGCCATTATTAAGTTTAATGTTGGTCAATAAATGGCCCAAATTTATACCTAAGCCTTGTGTCTGTCTCTTCATTCCAAATTTGGGGGGGGGGGCAAAAAAATCAACCATGAGCTTTCTTTTATTTAGAAGAGAATTTTTCCTTAGAAGATAGAATTGTGAGCTATACAGTAATCCATATGTCTAATTCTCAATGTGGTCCCATCAGTGAGATTGGAGACATGGAAAACAAGACAGACCTTTCTGCAAACCTGAGAAAAGCCCCAGCTTTTCAGAAAAATCTAAAATCTCTTTTTAAAAAATTGGGGAGGTTAATAATCCCCCCAATAATAGAAGCAGCACCAGTAGCTTCAAGAAACAAATGGCTATGGCTAGGAAACCACAGTGGCTCTGGCTACAAAACCATAACTGTACTGCCTTCCTTCAAGTCTTACTTTCTTTTATTAAAAGGCAGGGGAAGAGGGCAGGCCATGATGTTACAACCTAATTTTACAAGGATCCTCTGTGAAATGTATACCAGCAGAAAATTTAACTTTTATTGCTAGTGTCATGTCACAGTACATCTTTTTTGGAAGTTCCAGGTATTACACAGATTTTTTTCTCTGAAAATGACACTGATTCATTTCCTGGCTCTCATTTTACATTTCAAATTAATGCTGGAATAACGACATAAATGCAGAAAGACAGCCAGGCCTTTCTTTGACTAGTTGCTCTGTTAACAGGTGAACTGACCGGAAGAAAGCAAAGGGTACCATGCTGATTGACAGGTCCATAACATTCTTAGAGTGACCAGAAAAAAAGACAACGGGACTCTTTGTGATCATTTTGGAAAAGAGGGAACTTGAGGAAATACCTGCACAACAACCAAGCTGCACTTGCCAAAATACCATACACAACTATAAAAAATACACGACAGTAACCGCATTCTCTTTTGCATCAGTTAACTCCAAACATCACTCCTAATATAACAAACTTCTTTCCATTTTACAATATAATTGTTAGTGTTTATTTGCACTCATTGTAAATATCTGTCCAAGAACATTATGAATTTAATTAATTTTATTGCATTCCTACATCAAGTTCTGAATGTCTTTCATCTGCAGAGTAATCTATAAAGGGAAATCATTCAATGAAGAAGCATACCATATTACACAGCTTTAAAATTATTGAGTGTCACTGGGGTATTTGAGAGTATTTCAGAATTCAGTTCTTCTTCAAGGCAATATCTTAATTGGTTAAACAATTTACATTTGATGCAATAAATGGGAGTTTGGGTATATCACCACTACGTTGGAGGCAGGTTTCATACTAAATGAGGCTGCTACAGCTGAGAATTTAGCTTTTTTCGTCTATCTCAGCAGAGTGAGATAGTAACTCACTTTAGTAACTTTGAGAAAATGTATGTTTTAGGCATCAACAGAAATATACAGCTCAGGAAAGTCATACAGTAGCCAAATTATATACAATATTTTAAAATTAACTATATGAAGTGTCCATTTTATACTGTTAGAATTGCAGATCATCTTTTACTAGAAGACAGAATGCAAAATACTATCAGTGACAGATATTTGCTGCATTTTCTGAATTCATGTCGACTGATTATAGTTGCCATTAGATGTACACTTTATCCAGTGGCTCATGCTGACTCACATATAAACACAAAGCTCTGACACATATCAGCTTCCTCATTTAATTCAATGGACAATTCTGCTCATATAATCTAATGCAACAGCTGACCATCCATTGAACTCAGTTGGAAAACCCTGTGTTTAGAGACTCCATACATACAAAGCATGTCATAGAACTTTCTGAATCAGGCCACATTCATGTAAAAAGTCTTTTTCTTTTTGTCAGCAAGTTGAAGCGGACATGGCAACCCCACAGGGGTTTCAAGACAAGAGGCTTGAGGTGGTTTGCCGTTACTTGCCTCTGTGTAGCAAGTTAGCAACCCTAGACTTCTTTGGTGGTTTCCCATCCAAGTACTAACTCAGGGCTGACCTTGTTCAGCTTCTGAGATCTGATGACATACAGCTAGCCTGGGCTATCCAAGCCAGGGCAAACAATCTATAGATCAACGAAATATCATAGGTGAATTGGTTTTAGAATGTGTATAAAGATCCACGATCTGTATAATGTTATGATGCTATTATATAATATTATGATGATGTCCATTTGCTTCTTTTCCAAACAAACTGTTTTGTCTGTTAACAATTAACAGTTTCAGCATTTAGACCTGAGCAAGGCTTGCCACCATTTTGTGCACTAGGATTGTTACATTCCCGACTTCTTCTCCGCTGTCCTCTAGAACACACTGACCAGTTGGACCAACAACTCCAGTTCCCATCTACAGCAACATCTAGGATGGCAACATAAAAATCAATAGTGTTATTAATTAGTAGTAAATTGATAATAGTATTAAAATTAATTATTATTCAATAAAAATTAATGGTAGTATTGAAAAATCTTTATAGGTAACAATGAGCCAAGCTCAATCCTGCTTTATACGATTCTGTTCTACTAACCCTGTTATAGCATTCTTTTAGATGTTCTTACACACAAGTCATACCTTCTTAGGCTCTTTAATGGTTACTCTGCAGGTACCCGAAGTTGAAGAGGTATGTTTCACAGCCAGGAAGACAGATTATTATAACTAATTTGACTTAAAACTGATGCATGTAACTTTTGATTGGGTAGTAGGGTCACCAGGTCCCCCTACCTGAAAAGCAAGGGTGAGGGGTGCCAATCATCTTCTCCCAGCGAGCACAAGCAGGCCAGACCATGCTGCATACAGTCCTAATGACATAACTTCCAGTTTAAACAAGAAGCTATGGCATCTCAGCAGGCCCAAAACATAGTGTTTTTGCCACATTTTTGGGCTTATTCTTAGAGAATTGGCCCCACTGAGATGCTGTAGCTTCCAGTTGAAACCGGAAGTGGTGTCATTGGGCCTCTGGAGCCTGTGTGCAGTGTGCTCTGCTCTGCCTCTGCTCACCTTTCTCTCCCCCCAGCCAAGTGAGCAGCAACGAGGGGCAAAGGCTGGGGACATGGAGCCCCCGTCATGGTGGGGGAAGTGGCAGCCCTAGAGGGCAGCTATGTTGGCTTGCAGTAGAACAGCAAACATGTTTCAGAATGTGACTACTTGATCCCTCATTTCCCAGCTGTGCTTTGAAGGACTGGTCCAGCTTTGATAGCTCTGGACAATATTACCTCCAATGCCCACTCCCTTGTGCACATGCACACACTTTCCCTTCCTGGATGAGGCAGCAGAGTGTTAATCCATGCTCCTTCAAGCCCCATTGGTGCCAGCAAGGATAAGGGAAGTGCAAAAGAGCTGTGTGTTACTGCTTCCCCAGGTACTTTTAACAGGAAATGAGAAATCACACATCATCTCCCAGAGAAGATGGACAGGTGGAATAACCACAGCCTGATGCTACATGGCAGTAAGTGAGAACTGGTGTCAATAGGCCAGCAGCTACCCAGCAATGCCAATCCCTGATGCCGTTATTCCCCTACATTAAAATCAAGTAAAGAAATGTACTGCATAGTGACTTCATTTTTTCAACTCAAAAATAGTAATGCAAATAGATTTTTAATCAGAGGAAGGGATAGATAAAGATTTTGATTTAGATGATGTTGGATTAGAATGTCTCTGTAATTATCAAGGCTTTCTCTGCAAAATGGCATTGCATCATACTTTGGTGTCTGTAATTTTGTCCTATCATTTTTGTACTGTTAAAGCATCTTTGACCATTGGATTTTTAGACTCAAATAACAATTTAAATAAATTTATTATTTAACTGGATAGGTCATAATAAATGTGAAACTGAAAATAAGCCTCCGTTTCCAATTGCCTTACACAGGAAAGGCAAGTCTTAACTGAAATGTGAATTAATGACTATAAAACAGAGGGCAGCGTTCAACAGCAATATTTGAAATATATATATTCATCAATATATGATGAATTCTGCTGGGATCCTGAGGACTAATCTTATTTATTGTCAATGGAAGTGGATAATCTTAGCCAAGAGGTTCTATTTATAGATTATATAGTAACAGGAAAGTCTGTGAATATCACAGGAGGAATAATAAAAAAGGGAATTAATGTCAGGGATGAAGTAAAAAGAGAAATATGGAATTTTAAAATGAGATATACAGTGTACTGACATCTTTGCAAAGGAAGTCCAAAATGAAATTCTTGAGGATGCATGCAAGTATAGGGTAGAGATAGGGAAGTATCTGTAAAATAGTCTAGACTAGTACAGACTAATGAAGCCCTAAAACATTTCCGTAACATAAAATTTTTGTTATGCTAAAATCAGTGTATTGGTTGTTACAGTATTTTCTTTCAGTGCAAAGGACATCGATTAAGAGGATTTTCATCCATTCTTCCCTTCCACTACAGACACCCATCTTTGTTCGGCACTTGGGGGAGGGGGGGCTGAATCCCAGGGCTGGCATTTAAGTACGAGTAAAGGGTACAGCTGGGAAAGGGAGACAGGGAAGTCACACAGAATGACCAGAGATACAATTCTATGGATATATAATTTTCCAATTAACCAAGTGAAGGATTTTATTTTTTTAAAAAAAAATTAAAATATTTATATGCCCACCTTTTTCTTGACCAACCCAGGAGGACCCAAGACTTCTCTTCATGGCTTATCTATTAGGATGAGATTAGTTCCTTTTGTTCCTCCCAAATAATGTTTGTAAGAATATAATTGTCCCAATAAGAGGCTGGCATTTCATCTGAAGTTGGAACTTTATTATAATACAGCAGTTTCCATTCTTCAGAAGGCTCCTCTAAAATACCACCTGAATGATAAGCTCATCCTAAGCAAGCTTACTTGAGAGCGCACCCCATTGAACTTGACAGAAGTTACAAAATAAATATGCATAAGATCAGCTTCTCAATCCCAAGAAGATATTTTGACAACAGGGAGGTCAAACAGATTAGGCATGCACATTCTGGGAGGGGTTAGGATGTGTGTAGCAAATACTGAAGTGTAACAGAGCAAGTAAGAGGATAACGTGACTTCCCCCAAGGGCACTTTCTAGAACTAGATTTGTTTTGACAACAGTTTTTAGATGAAGAAGGGAAGAAGAGTGGATGGAAATTGAAACATTAACAATGCAATCCTTTGCAGCGTTACTCCAGTTTAAACCAGTTGATTTCAATGGGCTTAAAATGGACTAAATTTGGTTAGGATTGCACCATAAGTGGTTTTTCTTGTGGTTCTGTTTGCTCATTGAAAAAAAGAGGAACTTTTTGCTAATCTCTCTTACCTGTCCTTTGTGTCAGCTCACAGGCAATGCCTCGATGTCCCAGGGGACAGACACATTCACAGCGAGTCCCTGGAAAACACAGTAGACAGAGAGATCTGTACTTGAACCCATTCTAACATGCATAAACCCACAGTTAAGGGATGTCTGAAAAGATTTCTGTCTTCTGGCAAAAACTAAAATATCATAATGCAGGGAAGGGAAGGAATTAAGTCCAGCACTGTCTTGGTCAACACCCCTCCCCCATTTCCAAAGGGGTGGCTGTCATAAAATAGGAATGCAGATATTATATCTATGCTATGGAATGTTAACTGGGAGTGCCCCTTATCTTATGTATATTACATAAGGCTAAATAGCTAGAGAGCATCCTCCCCACAAGACAAACAGTAAGGATGATACGCAGTTTCTCTTCCCTGCTGTTTCGTTCCCAGTATTCCTGTTCTAATGTCATTCCTCTCCTGTGCAAATCAAACCTTTCTACAATTGATGTGCTATTTTTGTTTCCTCGCACTATCCTTTTCTGTGGACAATATATATTTTTCAACTTTATTTCGGCAGGATTTGAGTCCAGTGGCACCTTAGAGACCAACAAGATTTTCAGGATGTGAACTTTCAAGAGTTACAACTCCCTTCTTCAGAAACAGAAGGGAGCTGTGACTCTCAAAAGCTTACGCTCTGAAAATCTTGTTGGTCTCTAAAGTGCCACTGGACTCAAATCCTCCTGTTCTACCACAGACCAACTTGACTACCCACCTAAAACTACCAATATTATTTGTGCGCCTACAGGGACCAAGTCTGGTCTGCAAGCTTTTCATGCAGTCAGTTTAGCACATCTCTGACATAAAACAGGCATTTTTTCATAACATGAGTGGTCTATATCATGCTCAACCCCTGCAAACTGCACTAGCTTCAGCAGAAGAAGTGACTTAAAAAAATTATTAGAAATGCAAGGTTGTGGAGGGATCCTAAACCTCTGTCCTGAGGCACCATCTATCATATATGAAACAGCACAACGCAGCCAATGTTAGTCCCATTTGGAGTGTGCCAGAGGCATAATACAGGACGCATCAAGATTCATTGTGCCAAAAGCAGCCACAGGATATGTACAAAGGAATTTGGGATACTTCTTCACAGAGGTTGCTTCAGATTCCTTGCATGTTTATCCTCCAAGAGAAACTCTCAGGGTAACCAGAATTTCACCACAGCATCAATTTTATTATCACCCCCTGCCCAATGTATCTTCATTAAGAAGGGATAGAACAAAGCCCATTGCTTTACATGCACTAGGCTCAGTCTCTGCATCTCCATCTTAAATAGGTATCAGGCAGCAGGGTAAGGAAAAAGTCTCTACCTGAGACCTTAGAGAGCTGCTACTAGTCAGACCAGATAACACTGGGCTTGATAGATCAATGGTCTGTATCAAGCAGCCTTGGAGGCTGCACATTTTCCCACCTACAAACAATTCTTTCCCCCTGCGCATTTAAGCCAGTGTCACCTTCAAAGTCTAAACAGCTCAAAATGGTAACAAGAGAAATTACCCAGCATAGAATCTCTGGCAATAGTAATGATAACAATCTTGAGTAGCTGCAGATGGTATTTCATCTTCTAAGAACTGGGAGAAACTAATTAATGGCCAGACAGCTAGTCATCTTGCTAAGCTTAGCAAAGTTATTTCCGAAAGAGATTTTGAACAGATAGCCATTTTGTATTTTATGCATAATTGAGTTGAGAACGCCATCTTAAATGTAAATGATGAAGATTAGATTCTACTTGCTAAAGAAGTGTAGTGCCTTATCTTGCTGCACTACCCATGAAACAATAGTGACATTTGAATGGTGATAACATCTTATTATATTTTATTTATAATATTTAATGGAAAGACTCAGAGAAACTACTGAAGAGATCCACACAGAACTTCACACCACCTTCATTCACAGATACAGGACAAGAAAAACTAGAAGTCAGATCTCACCTTTCAAAATGGGGGTCCCATTGCCCTGGCATGGAGCACAACGACAGGTACTGATTTCCTTTTGGAACTCCTCTAAGGCACTCCTCATATTTTGCTTCAGTGTATTTGCATTTGCAAAGCTGGTTGCAGTCACTAATTCATAAAGAGGCTCCACCTACAGGAGGGAAGAGAGGAGCAAAATGTATGGTAATAAGCTCTATGTGAAATAGAAACATTCTCACTTAAGGTAGTTCAGGCTACATCTTCAATTTTTATCCTGAGCAGCAGAGGCAGGTTTCTCTGCTACTACTTGGATGCTTCAGTGCAGCCTTTGAAGTGTGGGAAGCTGATCTCCCTCTCCCCCTCCCCCTCCCAAAATATTGTACAGTATGGCATAGATTTCAAGCAACTGCTTTTCTTTAACTTCTTTGTTGGTATTGCTGCCTATGAACAGTTTCCTCTTGTCTGTATCTCCTACAAAGGCAGTGAGTTAGGAAAAGGTGAACTTTGGTACTCTGAAACCCCTACCCCCAAATCCTGCACAATGAATTCTGAAAGACCTGAGAAATAAATTAGAACTGAAATAAGAATTGAATGAAGGCCAAAGTGGGGTAGGATGAAAGAGGGGTAGTGCAGCAAATTATAGTTGAGCAGATTAATGATAAAGGGAAACATCTCTAAGACAATAGTGATTAAAACAACTTCTATAATTTGTGGCTAGATTAAGAACAGGTTCCTACATTGCTCAGTGGTGGACATGAGCAGTCTACATTTAAATCCAAACTTGTATGAGCTGTCAGCTTCTATTTCATGAAAAGAATAATCATGATCAACCGCTTGGCATATCATTAGAACCAAATCTCTGGGTAATAATCACTGAGATGGAGAAGTCACCATACAGTAACTGCTGCTGGCATGTGGTGAGAGTTTCTGTAAAATACAATTCACTAGTTCCTGGGATGTTTGAATCATGGGTGAATCATGAATGGTGAGCTACATGATTGCAACTTGGTGGTGCAAGGTCAAAAAGCCATGTTAAAAACAGCAACATTGGTGTCATTGCCTCATTTGTTTGCTTAAATCAATACTGAACCCAAAATTATGAAGCCCTTGGGACTCAAGCAGGCAATTTCCTAGTTCACTCACTTTCTGTCTCCAAGAAAGAAAGTTCTGACCAAGTCACACATGTTGGGACAGCTATTCCTAATTAAACAAAACAACTCTTGCTGAATGTTAAATATTCAGTTATACAAATTATTGTAAATGATGTCACTTTCTAAAAGTTTTCTGTCTTTCTCCTCTTAGACTAGGAATAATCCAAACAGAGTCATCTTGCACTTAACCATAATTGCCTCTGCCTGCTTTCTTAGGGCCAAGCTACAAGTGATGAATGACACTTGAACGGCAAGTGTATTTCTCCCTGTTCACTTGCCCTCCACTCAATCCACTTGCCGTTCAAGTGTCATTCGTCACTTGTAACTTGGCCCTTAGACTGCATTTACATCGAACAAGTGTATCCTCTTGGTGGCCACCAAATGTAGTAACAATATATCCTAGGGGCTGCAACTTATTTACAGAACATAAATTATTAGAGAGAGAGAGAGCTCATTTATAGTAGTCATATACCAAGTACTATCACATACGTTTCTAGTCCTGACAGTTTACAGTTCTTTGAGTTTTCCGTAATGTTTAGATAACATATTTGTATAGTATGTTTATACAACTCAGTAAAATTTCACTTTCACTCCCTCGTTCAAGATCTAAAGTGGTTTTCTTTCTTAAATATGCCAGCGAATACCTTTTATTTTATAGAAAGTCATCAATAAAAATCATAGGTATTTTACCATGGCATTTAGAGCAAGAATCCAAAGTGAGTGGTTTTTTTGTGTATTTAAAATTAAAAGATGCAACTTTTCATCTATTCTTTCATAATAAATGCCATGGACCCTTTTCGCACCTTGCTCCTGATCTTTTCTGAAGTGAAATCTCATTTATTTGGTCAGTGTCGATGTATTATACACTCCACCTCTGTGTTGGATTTCTCTCTTAAGTTAATAGTCTGCACAGCCTCTTCCCTCTCCCTTGGAAAAAGAGTTCTGATTTTAAGAAAGATCCTCTGAAAATGCTTACCTTATTTGTTTTGCACAGGTTTAACACAGGTTTGCATGGGAGTCAAACCTGGCATATTCTGGCACTGAGAAAAAAAAGTTGTGATAAACCAGCATCCCTTCTCCCACAACTGTAGTATATACAAGTTCTGGCTAAAGCCATCTTGTTCTGAGAGATTAAGGCAGTATCATCCTGGCCACTAAAGCTAGAATCTCCTGTAAAGTCTTGTGGGATCTCCTCACGGCCCTGGTAATCCGTTTTGCATTTTTTGCTCTGAGTGTTCCTGATTACATGTGGCCATTAGATTGCATGTGTCTAGTAAGGTCGCCAGCTCCTGCTTGGTTAATTTCTGGAGATATGGAAGTGGGGGAGCCTAGAGAGGGCAGGGTTTGGAGCGATGAGGAACCTCGGCAGGATATAGTGCCTTCCAAAGCAGGCATTTTCCCCAGGGGAACTGATCTCTGAGATCTCTGTCCTTTGGAGTTGTAATTCTGGGAGATCTCTAGGCTCCACCCTACTGAATAGATAGAATGTAGGCGCTGATTGGAGAGATGCTCCTCAGGAGGTCCAAAACATGGTGAGAGAATTGGGGTGTATGAGTCAAAGGGGGAAGGAAAGGAGATGAGGAGGAAAGCAGGGGAGAGAACACAAACAGATCAACCATTGTCCAGGGGGTGGATCTAGGGTGGGTGGAGAAAAGGCAAATGTAAACATTTGCATGGGAGTCAAACCTGGCATATTCTGGCACTGAGAAAAAAAAGTTGTGATAAACCAGCATCCATTAAACTTGGGCAAACCTCACCATAGGGTTGAGGTCACCACTGAAGATAATGAATGCTGTGCACAAATCAGAAAATCATACGACACAGTATAGGGCCAAACAGGGGGCAAATAGCCCATGCATAAAAAGTCATGGTCAGATATTTAACTGTAAGCAGGATGAAATTTTGAATTAGAAATTCAGAAACTGATTTCTTATCTTAGTATCCAACCCTCCTCAAATATTTTTTTTAAAGCAAATGTAAAATTTAATATATCAGGTTCGCTAACTTTCATTCAGCTAATCATGGATTCTTCCTTCTTGCTTCCATCAATTCTTTACAAGCTCAACAGAAAAATTTAAAAGTCATGTCCCGAAAGTGTATCAGTTTACATAGACTTTGTACTGCATGCAAAATACTCTTCCGTTTGCTAATATAACTGTGCATGGTACTATTTCTTTAAGTAACCTTCATCCGCATGATTTCAGGGTTGTACTGAACAGCATCCCCCCATTCTTGCATCAGTTCTGGTGTCGGCAGGTCCTTGTAAGCAAGGGCTGTAATATATTCACTTGCACCTCCACGAACAAGGGCTATGAAGTCCTCCACAAATTTCTTCTCAGACTTGCTATCTATAGTGAGATTATCAAGACATTTGTTCAAAGACTGATTCATACACAGGTACATCATCTGTTGATTTGTGTGAGGGAATGGGACACAATAAATTCAAAGGCCCTTGACAAGGTGGTTCTGAACAAACCTAAGATTCATGGCGGGGGTGGGGGGGAGGACATTTCCTTTCATGAGTTAGTAATTGCTAAAAAGAGGAAGGAGAGGGTGGGAATAAAAGGATATTTTTCACAGTGGAGAGAGGTGAGCAAGGGATCTATGGTAGGACTGGTGGCATTTAATATATTCATTAATTACCTGAAACTGAAGATGAAAAATTCAGTAGTACCAAATCATTCAGGATAATGGCATTGTCAGGAATTCCAAAAGAACCTCTCCAAATTGGGTGAATGAGCATCAAAATAGTGAAAATCAATATAAGCAGGAGCTAAATTATGCACATTGGGGTAAAAAAAATCCTAATTGCATGTATATGCTGATGTGCTGGCAATGGCAGACCAAGAATAAGACCTTAATGTTGTGGTAGATAGCTCTCTGAAAATGTTGACTCAGTATACAGTGGTGATAAAAAAGGAAAACTCCATACTAGCATACTAGGGATCATCAGGAAAGGGAATGAGAATGAAACTGCTGCTATAATATTGCTTTATACAAGTCCCTAGTGCACCTCATTTGAAATGCTGTGTACAGGTCTGGCTATAGCATTTTAAAATGGATGTTGAAGAGCTAGGGAGGAAATGCAGAAAAGTAGCTTCAAAATGATCCCATAGTTCATCCATTTGCTGAAGCAAGGCTAAAGGTGGTTAACACATCTGAGGCAAGCCGAAAGCACCAGAGGCTTTCTTGTTTAGAAAGAAACTATAACTGAGGGGTGACATAACAAGGACTATACAATTTGCATAGTGTAAAGAAAGTGGATGGAGAGAAATTTTTGTTTCCCATAATTCTAGAGCTCTGGGTCACTTTATGAAACTGACTGGCAGTACATTCAAGAAAGACAAAAGAGGGTACTATTTCACACAACAGGTAAAGTGCACACTTCCTTGTGGAACTCAGCACTATGAGATGTGGTGATGGCCATGAGCTTAGCCAGATTTAAAAGGGGGTTGGACAAGTTTATGGAGGGTAGACCTGTTGTTGGCTATTAGCCACGACAGATGAATGGAGTTTCTGGGTTCAGCGGCTGAATGCCTGTGATTGCCAGATGCTGAGTGCAGCCAGTAGGTGAGGGTTGTACTTGGCAGGCTCGGCTTGTGACCTACCCTGCAGAATCTGATCGACCACTGCTGGAAAGAGGATAATGAACAAGATAGACCGTTGTTCTTATCTTTCATGGCTAATCTCATGTTCAAATACCAGGCAGGATTTTGATGTCCATTCACATAATTTCAAATGACATGCTTTACACTGGAGTTACTCAGGTTACACATTTAGCTAAAGGTAATTAGGAACTGGCTTAAAAGCCATCGGTGGGTGGGTATGTGACTGCATTGGCTAGCAATACCTCCTCGGGCTATTAAAAGTTATTGGACATCATATTAATACATAGGAGAAACAGCCCTTAGTGCCTCAGTAATAAATTCAGAATAGCACGTAAATAAATTATGGCTAATAATACTATCGATTTTTTATAATATTAGGCATTATACAGATCATGTAGAAATTGGGAGGCCCTGTTTGAAAAGCAAAAGTAGCCTTTTGATAGCGTTATTTTTGGAGCTGTTTTCTAAGAAAGTTGTATACTTATATACTAATAAACAATATGATGAAATGATGGTTATATGATGAAATATTCGGGGGAAATAAATCAGCCCACAGCTACAAAAAACCTATCCATTCCCTCTTGATGTTTCCTGAATGGCAATAGAAAATAGTTAACTGTATATGTTTTCCTGTATTTACTATTCTGGTTCATGTAATTCTTGAAGTATTTTCATTCCTAGGCCTCTTTCTTTAATTGACATTGTAAAACACATGTAAGATCCCTGCAGTCCAGAATACTAAATTATTCTCACACATTAACAACTATCAGATGTTAACATATATAGTACAATTGAGATTTACATCTCAAGAATGAAAGTGTTTCTGCTTGCTACAAACCCTGGTAACAATGACAGGTAGGGTTACCAGAAATGGCCTGGCAACTTGTGGGAGATGGGGAGGTGAGGACTTACAGAGAGAGAGAGAGAGAGTGTGTGTGAGAGAGAGAGAGAGAGAGAGAATCTCTGGCCCAATGACATCACTTCTACCATGACCTGGAAGTGTCGTTATCATACTGAGGTTAATACAGTTTGGAGTGAATACAAGAGCATCACCAAGCATGATAACATCATTTCTTATTCACACCAGAAGTGACATAATTACAGCAATCGTCCCCCCTCCATCTCCCCAGGAATTTCTTCCTGCTGCCCAGGTGGGCAGTGATAGGCAATAACAGCAGGGGGCAGGAGGTATCCTGTTGCCAATGGGAAGCTGGCAACCCCAGTTCATGGTTATTTTATACCTGAATTAGGAGAGTTTGCATTCCAAGAAGTGCCATGGAACACAAATATTGTACTGTTACACTTTATATATTTAAAATCACTTTAATATTTGCCTTTAAAGCAAGTATTTTTATCAATGAACTTAAGCCCAAAAAAATTGTTAAATGCTAAGATTTTTTTCACACAGAATGGTAGTTGTATGCTTACCTCCAATTTCTTTTAAAATGGCTTCACAGCCTCCAAATGATACTCCTACTGCTACATAAACACCTTTAATATTTCCACCAATTTTTACTCCCTTCTGTGTACAAGTCTTGACGTCATCTAAAGAGTAACCTTAAAATCAGAGCAAAATATGTATTAGGAGAAAAACAGGATTTGGATCTGATGTTTTCTGCTCACATGAAAAAAATGGTGCCAATTAGCCTTGGCTTTACCTCCTTCTGTCCTCTAATTTTCAGGGGTGGGGGCTACAAATAGGACAAAAACCAGAGATCCTACCTGTATGTATGCAATTGCTTTCCACTTGTTCAGGAACACCATGAGTAAGTTATTCTCTCCCTCAACCCCAAGTAATTCTTCTGTGAAGTTTTAAGAACCAATGACTTTCTTTGGAGTCATAAAATATTACTTACTTTATGGTAGACTGTATATGGCTTTTTGAAATATCACTGTTTTCTAATTTACAGATTGAGAGTTATATGGGATGTAGGTTAGCATGTATCAAGTTCTAATATTTTCTTATTCCTTCTTTTGTTCCTGTTCCACATTGTCAAGAGAAGAAACTTAACTTAATGACCATGGTCATAGGCAAGTAAAACCACTAAGCTTAAGAACAATTCTGAAACCAATACACTTATCAAATCTCGGCAATCATTGTGCTTATGTTCTTAAAAATAAATTCTACTTTTGCTTAAGCAAGAAATATCCCTTTTTTCCTCACAACTACCCTCATGTGCTGACTGTTTGGTCACACTACCATAGGGTTACCAGTCCCCTGGTGGGTGCGGGGAATCCCCCACTCCTAGCCTCTGCTCCTGCCCCACCACCTTGACCAGACAGGCAGGAGAAGGGAGGCATAGGGAATGGGCTGAGGAGCTTTGCAATACAGTCCTGTGTGCTCTGGAGCACTTCCTTGTCACTCCAGGAATGATGTCATTCCCAATGCAATGAGGAAGTGCGTGCATGTTCACAAGATAAGTACTTTCAATGTGTGCTTCCCACCCCACCCTGTCCCCCTGGTTTGGGCTTCACGGGACTTGGGAACTCTACGCTACCATGTATAACAAGCCTTCCTATATTTCCAGTTAAACCAAAGAGATCTAAGGTGAAAGCCTTTGGAGGCAGCAAAAGCCTTTTGAAGGAGTCAGGAAAGCAGTAACATATAGGCCACACAAACCAAAAACGGATGTTCTCAAGGTAAAAGCCTGGGTAAAGTAGAGAACACCCGAAGCTCTGTGTGAGGGGAAATAAGATTGTTGGTTGTGACTAGAGGTGGGCACGATCCAAAAAAAATTACCAATCAAGCTGATCGTGGATCCGTGCTGGCGATGAACCCAAATAATCGATCCACACTGATCAACTCCCGTTTCCGATCTGTGGATCAGATCGGGGAGGCCAAAGCGGAGGAGTGCCCCATTGTTCCCAGCTATGTGGGAAGGTGGGTGGTGGCGGCGACTGCCAGGCCCAGCGGGCATGGGGAGGTGGCGACGAGCAACCTCCCCTCAGGGAGGGGACGTTCACACACACACACACACACACTTAGAGCAGGGGGGGGAGTTTTTAACCCGGCGACGAGCTGCCTCCCCTCAGGGAGGGGACGTTCACACACACACACACACACACACACTTAGAGCAGAGGGGGGGGGAGTTTTTAACCCGGCGATGAGCCGCCTCCCCTCAGGGAGGGGACGTTCACACACACACACACACACACACACACACACACACACACACACACACACAGAGAGCAGGGGGGAAAGTTTTTAACCCGTCCGAGCCTCTCCAAATAGAGAGAGAGAGACACACCCCGTCAACATGTTTCAGCCAGCTTTTAAAAAAAAGCAGGGACAGAATCCTCCATGCCTCCCCACCCAATTTTAAAAGCAAGCAGCCAGTCTTCCAAAAGCATATTTTAAACACACACACAGAGCTGTGAATGAGGTTTTCCCACAAAATACAGTGTTTTAAAAGCAGGTTAAAAACAGAGAGTGACAGAAAAACGGCCATTCCTCCTACAAAGCCCTGTTTTTTTAAAAAGCAAAAAATGTTTGGAGTGCCCATGGCTACAGAACACCTCCTTCCCCCTCCCTCCCTCTTCTCCCAACTGGTGGTGAGTGTCTTGCTGCTCCGTGGTTGGAAGGAAGCCCTGCTGATCAAGGAAAGCTGGGCTTCCATTCGGGTTTCCAGGGTGACAGAAGGAGGGCAAACACAGCTCAGGCATTCCCCTGGCTCTGTTGCCCCGGGCATAGATTACTGGTGCCTGATTGTTTGCATCCCCGATCAGATCCCGATGGCCCAAATCAAGCCCCGATGAAGCCCCCCCCCCTCGAATGCTGGATCAGTTGCCGTGGATGGATGGCACCAATCCGCTGGGTCCCGATCGCGTGAACGCTATTATCGTGGGTATTTTTCTATCGTAATGCTGATTGTGCCCATCCCTAGTTTTGACCATAGCCATCCTGAGGTATAAGTTCAAGGTAAAAATACTGGTGAAAAACTCACACAGAAGCAGAGCATGCTGCAGAACCCACTGGAGGACCTATGAAGTGGAAATGAAAGCAGCAAAGAAACATTATTTCTCGGCAACCATTGTGTCCACTAGCTCATGACCATCCTAATTGTTTAAGATATCCAAAACATCTCCTAACCCCTAAATCTGAACCTTTACAGTCCCAAGAACAGACAATTAGCTGAGAGGTCTTTGCTAAGCTTTTTTTCTGATAAAATAGCACGAATATGTTCTGATCTAGATGCTAGCTACAATGCAAATAAGATGGAAGAAATGATTAATACAACATCTGGCTTACATTTGGACCTCCTTGAACGAATTCTGCTTGGTCAAAAAAGGCACCAATACGGCCCAGGGACTCCTGGAAATTGTAGGCAGGACTACTCCCACAGCTAACAGGCTTCTGAGGCCTTGCTAGGCCTTCCTGGCACAGCCAGATCATGACAACCCCCCCCCCCACACACACACACACACCAGACCAAATCATGGGGTCCAGCCATCTGGATCTCCATTGATGCGGTCTACAACCAGGGATCTGGACTGTGCTCTGTCAACCTTTAAATCAACATTAACATTTCACTTCAACAGGTGATAATAATTGAACCACATCAGATTACTCATCCTTACAGGCCCTCCTGGACAAGGTATCTGCAACCTTGTTCCCAGATCCTGCAATGTGCTCCACCCTGAAGTCAAAGTCCTGCATGGCCAGGCTCCACTGCAGGAAGTCAAAGTCCTGCATGGCCAGGCTCCACTGCAGGAGTTTTGGATTGGTTAATTTGGCAGTCTGAAGCCACTGTAGGAGAGAGTGATCTGTTTGAAGGAGGAAATGCCAACCCCATAAGTATGGCCTGAATTTCCCCAAGGCATAAACAATAGCATAACACTTTCTCAGGGATTCCCTAGCCAGCTTCCCGCTCAGTGAGCTTTTTACTCAGGAAAGCAACTGGATGTTGCTCCTGATCCAGCCCCTCCTGCGACAAAATGGCCCCCACCCCATAGTCAGAAGCATCAGTGGTGAGGACAAAGGGTTTGTCAAAGTCTGGAGCCCTCAAAACTGGTCCTGTCCCCAGAGAGTTCTTCAGACTGTCAAAGGCATGTTGGCATGCCTCTGTCCATTGCAGTTTCTCCGGCTTCTTCTTGCCAAGGAGATTCTCCTCTCGACTAGGTGGCTCTGCAATTGCAAAACATTCCATCTTCACAGGAGATGAGCCACCCATGGCTGAAAGAGCTCACAGAGTTCCCCAAATCCAGCAGCAAACCATTGAGAGGGAGCTAGAAGAGTTGCTGACAGCAGGAATCATCAGGCTTTCTGAAAGCACCTGGGCATCGCCGGTGGTGCTTGTAAGTAAACCGAATGCCGAGGTCCGGTTTTGTGTTGACTACTGGAAGCTAAACAAGATAACAAGGCCTGATCAATATCCAATGCCTTTCATCAATGACCTGCTTGACTAGTTGGCTCCAGCAAGGTACATCTCCACTTTGGACCTCACCTGAGGTTACTGGCAGCTGGAGCTTGATGAGCAGGCCAAGGAACAGTCTGCCTTTGTGACTCACAAAGGGCTGTATGGATTTAATGTACTTTCATTTGATATCAGAAATGCCCCAGCAACCTTCCAGAGGGCTATTAATAAACTTTTGAGAGGGCTGGAAGGGTTTGCTGTAGCCTATTTGGATGACGTGGCCGTGTTCTCTCAAACCTGGGAGCAGCATTTGGAGCATCTTCGCCAGGTGCTGGAGACAATCATGGAAGTTGGATTTACCTTAAAGGCAAAAAAAGTTCCAGATAGGTTTGAACCAAGTAACTTATTTGGGACACAAGGTAGGGGCAGGTACCATCTCTCCTGGGCAAGCCAAGG
Organism: Eublepharis macularius; assembly: GCF_028583425.1. Lineage (NCBI taxonomy): Eukaryota > Metazoa > Chordata > Lepidosauria > Squamata > Eublepharidae > Eublepharis > Eublepharis macularius. The sequence goes on along the minus strand of NC_072794.1, from coordinate 82,285,051 downwards.
TTGAGGCTGTCCAGGATTGGCCAGTTCCCAAGACCAAGGCTCAAGTCCAGTCTTTCCTTGGGTTGGCTGGCTACTACCGTGGGCGACTTCCCACCTGCACTTGGGAAAACAGGTTGCTGCTGCTGGGACGGCTGTCTTTTTTCTTCTGGCTGCTTTCTGGAGCAGGGTGGGGACTTAGGATACTCCCTTTTATGCTAGTCCTGATGAATGCTGTACCTCTACCCTCTGTACCCTCCAGTCGCTCCGCCCACTGGCCTGCTTCTTGAAGGGTAGAAGGACTCTTGTCCACAAGCAGGCACCAAATGTGCTCAGGAAGAAGATTCAGGAACTGGTCAATGCACATCAGGGCCTCGACATCAGCCAGCAACTTGGCTTCTGCAACTTCCACCCACAAGCCATAGGCTTTTCCCAGTCTGTGTATTAACTGTGGGTAGGACTCTTTACCTTCAAGCCTGATCTCTCTAAAGCACTTTTGGGCCCCTTCCTTGGTGAATCCCATTCTCTCTCTCACTCTTTGCTTGAACAGCTTGTAATCTGTTCTCTCTTCGCCTTCCATCTGGCCAGACACTGAAGCCAGGACACCACTCAAGTGCGGTCTCAGCTTTTCCATGTACTGCTTTGGGGGGACCTTGTAGTCAATGCAGACTTGTTCAAAATTCTGCAGGAAGGCCTCGATGTCCTCTCCTTCCTTGTACAAGGGGTACTTCCGACGGTCCTCTTTCACCGGGGCATCTGGAGGAGGCAGACCCTTTGCGAGCTTAGCCATCTCAATCTCATGCCTCATCCTCTCTTTTTCCAGCTCTAAGCGAGCTTGGTTCTCTTCTTTCTCAAGCTTCATTTTCACTTTTTCCAGCTCTACGCAAGCTTCGTTCTCTTTCTCTTCTTTCTTCATTTTCTCTTTCTCATTCTCAAATTTCATTTTCTCTAGCTCAAGGTTTGCCTTCTTAAGTTGCAGCTGAAGACACAAGACCTCTTCACTTGGGGGCTCCATTGTTCTGGCTGTCTCTTCCTTCTCAGACATGGGCCCAGCAGCCCTTGTTTGGGTCTTACTTCTAGGAACAGGCGCATCCTCTGATTTTGTCTTCTCAGTTTGGAGGAGCATGCCTCACTATCCAGTTGACCTGCCAGCTAAAACATAAACAAAAACCCCTTTCACCACCTTTTATCAGACCTTTACTTGGTCTTGCAAGCACCTTCAGCAAATGTGGCTTCCTTAAGCCAAAAGCACAAAAAAAATGAGTTTTTTGGGGTCAAAGCCAAATGTCACTCTGCCTTACCAGGGTCCAAAATTAGTCCATCCCACCACTACAGCCACCATGTCATGCCTCAGGTAGGGTGAGCCACCTTACACTGCCACCACTCTGGGATTTAGGGTCCCTTGGGAAGGCCCAGAGTACTCTCCCAACCCTTCTGACCGCTGTAGCTTGGCCAATAAACAGGAGTGAGAACCCAGCAGAGTAACAACAAACAAAATAGTTTATTTACAAGGAGGTCAGTTAATATCAAACAAACAAGCAAACAAGAAGCAAGGTGCCTTAGCAACAATAGATGAGTGAAAGCAAAATAAACAAAAGGCCCTAGTGCAACTGAACTGTCTGCCAGGCCTGTCTTCTCACCCTACCTGGATGAGGGCATCTCTCCTTAGTGGAAACCTCCTCTGGCCTACTCCCTGGGAGAAAGAACATAGGCTTTTTTTCCTCCCATGCTTATATAGCACTAGCCCCCTGTGTTCTGATTGGCCAAAAAGGGTGCCAAAACGGTCAAGGGGCTTCTGGGAATTGTATGCAGGCCTACTCCCACTGCTAACAGGCTTCTGAGGCCTTACTAGGCCTTCCTGGCACAGCCAGATCATGACAGACTCCTATTGGTGCAAAATGCTATGGCTTGACTATTATCAGGAGTGAGCAGGAGCTCGAACATCACTCCCATCCTACAGTAACTGCATTGGCTACCTATCAGTTACTGTGCTCAGTTCAATGTATTGGTTATTACATGCAATGCTCTTCACGGCCTTGGTCCAGCATATCTACGGGACTGCCTCCCTCCGTATGTTCCTCCACAGCAGCTTCGCTCATCTGATCAGTGTCTCCTACAGGTGCCAGGCTGCACATGGGCGAACTCAACAGCAGGTAGCCCCTCCTATGTGGAACGGCCTGCCTGCGGAAGTCAGGAGTGCCCCCCCTCTCCTGGCTTTCCGCAAATAATGCAAAACAGAATTATTCAAAAAGGCTTTTTACTCAGATAGGAGGGCTGTATTGTAGGGATGAAGTCTCAAATGTTTCACTAATGAGTTAGGGACAATAGACTTCACCATGTTACCTTACATACTGTCAGATGCGCCCTGCTTATCTGCCATGTGTGCCTATTATACTCTGTATTGTATTCTGGGCCTCTGAGAATGTGTAAAGAAATATCTGTGTAGCTGTCTATCAGTGTTGGTGTGAATTGCTTATCTTGCAGGTGGCTACTTTCACTTTCTCGACTTGCATGGGAAAGTGTCCTTGAAGTGTTGGTCAGAGCCGTATCTCCCTGAGACATGAAATGAGCTCATCCTTGTCTTCCCCTCCCCTACCCCATCCAACCTTCTAGGCCCTGCACGCCTAAATTCTAACAGTCCTTATCCTCAGGTGGGAACCCTGCCCCATAACTAACACTGTTTTCCCCTATTACATCACTTCTGCCAATGCTGTAGTCTGAGTGCACTGATACTGATGGATCTCTGATAAAGAAACTTTAACTGGACTTTTGCAGTGTCTGCAGTGATGTATCTGGGGATCTAACTGGCAGAGCCTGACACATACTATCTGCTGCTTTAAATATGTACACCTATGCACTACCGTGCTTCATGTTGTCAAATGTTAGTCCTAGAATTGATTATGTTCTTTTTCAGCATTTCTTCTACTCTGTATTGGATCCTTACTAATGGTATGTCTTTGTAAACTTGTTTATATTTACCCTATGGCATTGTTTATGGAAATGTCCTTGACCCTGTATGGAAATGTACTTGATACTGATTGTACTAAACTCATACTGTGTAATCCGCCTTGAATCTCAGTGAGAAAGGTGGACTATAAATAAATAAATAAATAAGCAATGTTATTTATTTATTTCTGTTTCAGCATTTCTTCAATTCTGTATTGGATTCTTACTAATGCTATGTCTTTGTAAAATTGTGTTTATTTACCCTATAGCATTGTTTATGGAAATGTCCTTGAAATTGAATGTACTAATCTCACACTGTGTAATCTGCCTTGAGTCTCAGTGAGAAAGGCGGACTATAAATGACATACATAAATAAAATTAATTAATTAAAGATCCAACAGCAAAGCAATATCATTTCACTGTACTTTTTACTGAAGTAATTTGCTCCTACGCATGGATTTCATACTTACTGGAATATTCAGCCAAAGTTAATCACTTGAAAATCCCATCAGCTGAAGAGATCAGAGTATGTAATTCCCTCATTGAAATCAATGGGACATAAAGGTGTTCAGCTTTGCCTAAGTCATCATATTTATTATTTCTAATGCACATTTTACAAAAGGGTTATACAACAAATACAGTTTTACGTATATATTTATTTATGGTGTCCATGAACTTGGTTGTACTCTGTATGAAGGACTAGCTTCACAGTTTGGGGATACTATTAAATCCACACCTAAAGGTGAAAGCTGAAGTCTCTCTCCTCTGTAGTATATTTCACCTTTAACCAACCTGAATTGGCAGCTGTAGCCTTTCCTTGTTAAGTCCAGTAAGTCCTTTTGTAAACAGCCAACCTCCCTTTGCCAATGAGTAAACAAGAAACTGAAGCTATTGATTAATGTCCCAAAGCTCTCTTTGTTCTACACAACAAACACTAGCCCTTGTGAAAGCACCATCAGTCAAACTGCAAGAGCAATGTCAGATAGGAGATTCATCCCAGTAAATGATTTACTGCTTCTTAACAGTTCTAAAATGTAGATGATTACAAAAATGAAAGAGGAATTTAAGTACTAGTGCTCACAAAGAATCCACTAGAAAGAAAGATATAACCTCGGAGTTACTCCAGTACAAGTTAGGGATGTTCAAACACCTGCCAGTTCAGCTTGCAGTCTGTGTGCCACTCACAAACAGGGAACCAATTTTTTATCATTTGCTTTGGTTTTTTGTGAACAGTCAAACCTATTTGTTGGGATATTTTTCACATATTCAAAGAGTATTACAGTGCATCAGGCAGCATTTCACATACGTGCATTCTGACACAGCCCAGTGAAAGTCCTACTTTACCCCCTCCCCCAGAGACTTGATGTTGCTGCACCCTGCTCAGCAGCCAATCATATAAATAGTGAGCAAATCAATAAGTGAACCACCACATTTCAAATGAATCATGTGATTTTACCTTTCACATTCATATTTCAAATGAATCACCACATTTCAAATAGTTCATTGGAAATGTGGTGTTGGAGGAGAGTTTTGCGGATACTGTGGACAGCCAAAAAGACAAATAAGTGGGTACTTGATCAAATCAAGCCCGTATCCTCCCTAGAAGCTAAAATGACAAAACTAAGGCTATCATACTTTGGTCACCTCATGAGAAGACAAGATTCTCTGGAAAAGTTAATGATGCTAGGGGAAATGGAAGGCAGTAGGAAAAGAGGAAGATCTAAAAAGAGATGGTTTGACTCAATAAAAGAAGCCACATCCTCCAGTTTGCAGGATCTGAGCAAGTCTATTAATGACATTTTGGAGGTCTTTCATTCATAGGGTCACCAGGGGTCGGAGGCAACATGACTGCACATAACACACACACAAATCAATAAGTTAGCCAGCAGTTACAAATAAACACTGCATTTTAAAAGGTCTTATGTTCATGTAAGTCCATAGTATCAACATTATTTTACACATTTGCATTTTTGTACAACCTTATGGGAGGTGAACCTGTCCCCAATCAATTAATTACCTGAACCAAACATCTATGCCCCTAGGTACAATGATCTTACCTACTGCACAGATGTGGAAGCCCCCAGAAAAAAAAGAAATTAAACTCCACCACCACAGTTCCTGCACAGCTATAAAACTGTTCATCTGCTATGTGAGCTGGATGGCAGATGGGGCAAACTGGTTAGAGGTTAGTCTCATGAGTGATTACAGTATGCTCCTTATCAAACATGTTCACCAGAAGTTTGCAACATTCCTAATCTAAAAATCCATTGAAATCAATGGGTCTCAACTAAAATAACTGTACAGAGCTTGCATGGTTAACAGTGTCATCCTATGCAGGGTCACACTTTTCTAAGTCCACAATGTCAGCAGGCTTAGAAGGGCATAACTCTGCTTTGCACAGTACTGTTAGTCACATAATTGCACCAGATAATTTTTTAAAAAGTTTGTTGTAAAAGATTCTAAAAAACTAATTTTCAATTATTCAATCAATACATACTATGCAGAAACAATGAATGAAATATTATAAGCAGTGTGTATAGCCTCTGACCCAAAGAAAATGTAGCACTCCATAACATAATCCTATATAATGTATTGATTCTTCCATAACTAAATTTTCATTGTATGTCAATATACAGTACGAAAACAACAACTGTACTATAAGCCAATCAAATTGATAACCACTTCAGGCTGTGATATAACTGGCCTTTTAAAACAATCAAGGTCAGTTTTTGACTGACCTTCTAAAACAATCAAAGGTGTGGTTATGGAAAGATTCTCTCTAGAAGGAATCCCAGAAAAATAAATCTGGAGTCACCACCAAGAAAACACTACTTTGTGTAGGTAACCTGGTTTCTCTTAAAGGTGAGACCTATAAAAATATCTAATTTATTCCTTAGCACTCAAGATAAAAAATTCCCTCAGGAATATCTTTCTTAGCCTTTGATATTGGATGCATTGTATGAATTTAGCTTTGCTCAATGTAATTCATCCCATGAAAGATTTCAGCTCCTTCTTCAAAATACAAATAATATGCCTCAGTGTAAAAATAGTTAGGCCCCAAAAGTTCAGATGTCATTTAGCTGAACATAAAATGACTGCCATGATTCTTCCTTTTTGTAAACAATAGGGTTGCCATGTTGCCGTACCCTCCCAGTGGGGGAGGGACTCACCTTTGTTTTTCTCTTTTTGTGCGCGGGTCTGCAAGATAAAGTCACTTCCAGGAAGTGTCATCATCATGTGGGCCCAGGAACATGTGTGCTTCACACCGGCCCAATTTGGGCCCCAAATGGGCCCAATTGGCCCAGCGCAAAGCGTGGGAGCACTCCCAATGCGGGAATGACATCATCATGCAGTCCTGGGAGCTTGCCCTGGAGGCCTGTTCCCCCGCATTTCCCTCCCTCCAGCCAAGTGAGTGGTGACAGTGAGTGGAGAGAGGGAGTGGGGGAGCCCCACCAGGGGTGAGGGGAACAGCAACCCGCATAAACAATAACTTGATCTGTTGAAATGAAGGGGTCAAAAGTGGTGGGTATTAGCTATATTTTGTACCGTTGATAATTTAGAATGTTCTGACCATGCTAACCCAGAGAACTCGATGTGGTTATAGTCATAGAAAATAATAACAAAAACATGTTCCACATGCAGAAGTAAGTTTGGCCAAATGGCTATAACAATTATAGGCTCTGTCTTTACAAGGCCTAACAACAGCTGGCATTCAGATAGTTCAAATGGATCACAGTCCTTGGAGAAGTGGTAAATAACATTACCAACTTGCATATCGCTTCTTCAAATATGATGCTATGTAACATGTCAAGTACAGGTACAAAGGAGTACTGGTTAAACACCTAACAGGAAACATCGATCCACCTCAGCTCAAGATCACTTGGAGCCTAGATAGCCACCTTTGCCAACATACCTGCCTTCTGAAGCTCTTCACTATTCATGATCAAAGTATATTCATAAGTGCCACCAAGGGTTGCTTCTGTGATATAATGTGTTCCATAGTCTCTGTAGAGTTCTCGATATTCCCCATAGCTATACTCCAAAGGCAAGCGAAGAAGTCTCTGGAAAAACTCATAGTGAAGCATTAAATTCCGAGTCTTCAGTTTATACTGGGCAACTTCCAGCTCTGAACGTGCATGGATAAATTTGCTAGACTGCATAAAAAGCAAATGCATCAAATAGAAAGAAGTCATTCCAAAGTACTTTACATAGCATTATAGGCCACCATCAAATATTTTTTGAAAAACCTCTGTTTGTCTGTGATGGTCATGAACAGATCTCATAGTCATGTGCTCCCTCCTGCCTACTCCTTTTGCATGTGGAGAGTCTGGAGAGTGACTGAAGGCTTCCTGGTTTGGTTTAATCTCCAATTTGCTGTAATATGCAAATACAAGTACTTGCTCAAAATGGAGTTAGTTTACTTCCCATAAACTGGGCTCAAACTTGTCTGGAATATGAGTTTGTGAGTAGAAAACTCTGATTTTCCTCAGAGCTTGCATTCAGATGTCATGGCAAATTGCAGCATGATAGAAGGCTTCCTTAATCATGATCTATACATGGTGGGAGGAAGCAGGGGAGGAAGAGAGCAAGTGAACACAACTCGTGTTCATGCTCATCACAGAATCAGATTTTTGTCATCATATGCACGCGCGCACACACACACACCCATATATATACACACACATAAATACAGACAAACACATATAGATGGATAGGTAGGTATGGTACCCATCCAGACACACACACATATACTCTGACCTGGATGGCCCAGGCTAGCCCTGATCCCATCAGATCTCAGAAGCTAAACAGGGTGGACTCTGGTTAGTATTTGGAAGATAGACCATCAAAAAGGAAGTTGACGGTCATTAAGCTGAGGCAGGCAATGGCAAACCACTTCTGTTAGTTTCTTGCATTGATAACCCTATAGGGTCGCCATAAGTTGTCTGTGACTTGACAGCACTTTACACACACACAGCACATATTATCTATGTTGTTGTTTGCAATACATACTAACAATATATTAAAACATGTTTATCAGCCATATGGGGAGATATCCAAAGTCTAAGTAAATTAACCATACAGGAAATAACTACCTGTAACTCTTTCAGACATTAAAAACAAATATTTCTCAAAAGTATTGACAACCAAATGCAACCAAATGCTACATTTCTTTTCTGTACATATGCATGACTCACAGGAGAAAAAAAAATCAGTCAAAAGCCTATGGAACTTACTCCAAAGATATTTAGGGTCATGTTTGCCTGAACCAAAAAGATAAGAAAATTTAACCGAGTAAACTTCAAAAAGCTCTTGCTAACCATTACAAAAGTTAGACAAATATGTATAGCCAACTGCATGGATTCACGTTTCATTCATAAACATGAATCATCCAATCTAATTTAAGCATTTGAAAAGCAGTCTTCATTCATATTCCAGCTCTGAATAAAATAGAGCTTCTCATTGCTATTCCTATTCCTATTCATAATGGAAAATGAATTCTTGCCATGCTATTCAAACCTTATTACAATGGTGGTCTCTTTTTTACTCCATAATTATTGACATGGAAGATTAAAGTATTCTTTATTCTGATTGTATAACTGGGGTAGTGGAAAACTGGAAGATCTTTAGAATAGAAATCATCACCGTTTTTAAGGACTATGTGGACTGTGCTTTGGGTTGGAGGAAATCCTGTAACTTTGTGGAGTAGCATAAGAATAACTGATCTACAACATTGTTCATACTTTATGCAGCATACTCTGCTCTCCTGAATAGAGAATTCAGTGGATGCCTCAACTCTCCCAAGGTGAAATGGCTGCTTCAGTCTATAATTAAACTATGGAAAGGCTGTAAGCAGATTTCATTATATATTACTGTCACAAGTGCCCTGCAGTTGGATAGCTTGGTTTCTCTACTTCTATTGCCATTTTCTGAACTGACAGCACCTGTCTTGTCTCACCAGTCTAACATTAGCATGGCCTTTTATGCGTATGCTGTCATCCCTCTGGAAATTTCCAAGATGACTCTTGGAAAACAGATTCTGAAGAAATCATGATTGTAGAGGCCTTGAATCTAGCCTTTCCCTCAAATTCCTACCACCATGACCTATGGTATATCACAGATACAAAGAAAACTGAAATCATGGCACCTTTGAGACTAACCAAGTTTATTTCAGCACAAGCTTTTGTGAGGTCTGATTCATGAAAATACACTGAAGTAAACTTGGTTAGACTTCAAGGTGCCATTTGATTTCTGTTTTACTTTGCCACAAAAGACTAATATGGCTATTCTTTTGAAAGTATTATCATATAACACATATTTTTATTTGACAAAAATGTGAATGGTTGTTGGGGGTTTTCCGGGCTGTATTGCCGTGGTCTTGGCATTGTAGTTCCTGACGTTTCGCCAGCAGCTGTGGCTGGCATCTTCAGAGGTGTAGCACCAAAAGACAGAGATCTCTCAGTGTCTGAGAGATCTCTGTCTTTTGGTGCTACACCTCTGAAGATGCCAGCCACAGCTGCTGGCGAAACGTCAGGAACTACAATGCCAAGACCACGGCAATACAGCCCGGAAAACCCCCAACAACCATCGTTCTCCGGCCGTGAAAGCCTTCGACAATACAAAAATGTGAATATTTACATATACAGTTTATTCAGTCCATCTCAGTCCTTTCTCTCTTTACATACAGAAATGAAACCTGCTATCTAATCTGAATCTTCCTGGACGGGCCTGCTCTCTAACACTGTGGGTCATTTGCAGGCCAGACTAGCGAGATGGACAAGGGTCCAGATTCAGACTATACTATGTATATGACACTGAAATATGACTGATAGTATTGTTAGGCTTGTGTCCACCAAGTTACTGTAGAAAACGTTGGACGTATCCATAGCTGAACCATTGTTCTGGCATGGAACATGAACAGATGTTACATGGGTGACCAAAAAATGGAATTTTAAAGCCAGTTAAAAATTACAGATTTATAGGTAACTAGAGGTGGGCACGAACAGGAAAAAAAATGAACACGATGTCCGTTGTTCGTTGCCATCCATGAACAGGGATTCGCAAACATCAACGGACATGACATATTCACGAACATGTTCGTAGTTTGAGGTTCGTGGGAGCCAGAATGGCCCCCTTGGGACTTAGCTGAACTTGATCCAGGGAAAGAAGAGTCCATGGGTCTCCCTCTTTCGTGTTATTTTCTCTTCACTGTGGCAAAAACTGGACTGTCTGCTGGAAGCTATTTTGAAGGGTTACAAACTGACCTTCCCAATGTCCAATACCCACCAAATTTGCAGAGGACATAGTCCTCACTGTCCTCTAAAGACTCCCCAAGTTTCAGACAGATTGCTCCCTGGGAAAGCTTCCTCAGGGGCAATGATACAATTAGTAGAAAACCTAAAGATTCATCAGAAGTATCTGGTCTGGTGTCGACGGAAATAATGTCTGACAAGGTCAGTTTGTAACTCCTCAATTAACTTCTGTCGACACCAGACCAGATACTTCCGATGAATCTTTAGGTTTTCTACTAATTGTATCATCGCCCCTGAGGAAGCTGACGCTGCGAAACAGTTTGTGCTAGTGGTTTGTTGGGCGGGCTTCCAGCCACTACCTTTAGGAGCAACACCACCGTCTGCATTACAGTTTTTCCTATCATGGAATGAGGTGGAAGGAGTGGCTGGTTATAGAAATTCATTGTATTTACATCTTGGAACGGACTCTTTGATTGTGGTATTTTCTTTGGTAGTCTTCCTACTTGGAATGTATGTAAATTGTTGACACTGTCTATATGAATTGGATTCTGGTTGTTACTTCTTGATGTTATGAGTCATTCTGGTTTGTTGTATATTACATGTATTTATGGACTGATGGTATTACATATGTATTGAATTGTTGTATATTGATGGTTGATTGTATTATATACTGTATATTGATTGTACTAGAGACAGATATGGAACAGCCTTTGCACTTTAGACACTATTTGCAATTTATTAAAAAATAGTTTACATATTTAAAATACAGAGATACATAGTGGGAGAACTCTTGGTTAGTAGCTTCTTGTGTTTTCTCCCTTGAGTGCCTCTCTTAGAGTTAATGCACTACAAACAAGTCAAGCCGCCCTGAGCCCATCTGAGGGGAGGGTGGGGTATAAATCGAATAAAATAAATAATAATAAATAAACTATACATAAAAAGTAATAAATAAAAGAATAATACATCCTATAAAGGATTCATCAGTGTTAATAGTGATGAAATTATTAAAATACTAAACCAACTGCTTCTTTCTTGAGCATGCCATGGCACAAAATTTTGCCACTTTAAGGGTGATTTCATCAAAATGATCGGCAAGACAGGAGATACTGGAGATATCTCCTGTCTCCAAGACAGGAGATAATTGTCAGATCTACCCAGATACCTGGACAGGATTGGGGCAATATATATTTTCACTGTAACAAAAGAGAAGGGGGTGAGGCAGTTATTTGTCCCTATATGGCCTTCATCCCTTCACTCCCTCCCCAAGTCTGTCACAAAGAAGGTAGCACAGGACATCTGGCTCCCCTTTCCACCTGCTGTGGCAAACCACATCCCCTTCCAATACCTTCCCTGAGGCTTTGGTGTAGGAAAGTTCTTAGGGAATTCTAATGTATAGAGGTAATCTGCTGAGGCAAATTTTTTTCACAATTCCCAGCTGCACAATTAATTCATGGAATTCACTTCCACAAGAGTCACTAGTTCATCTAGGTATTTAAGGAGGTAAACCTTAAGGAGGTAAACCAATTAATATAAGTTCAATCTATCAACAGTTCTAGCAATGCTAGCTAATAGGAAGCTCTATGCATATAGTCATTCAACAGACAATAGAAGAAGAATACTGTTTCATGCCCTGTTTGGAAGTTTCCCAGAGGCATATGGTTTACCACTAGCAGAAACAGAATTCTAGATACATTTGAAGTATAATTCAGCAGGAAACAAGTCATGTATGGTAGCCCACCAGGGGCATAATCAGCCTCCTGTTTGGGCTATGGTTTGGTGGGCAAATCAGAACTATGGTTTAGTTAGGTAGCCCATGAGTAGTATAGGCTTATATTAGGCAAATACATGCATGGTGCAAAAGCATGGGGCATGCATCCATAGACACTAGGTCCCTTCTTCTGTGTGCAAAATTTAATCTAGGAAAAGTGACTTGCATAAAGGAGCAGACTTCTATAAATGAATTTCCCTTCTAGACTGGGGAACTTGTGTTTGCATTTTGGTTGTTGTTGACTGAGCAACATACTTCACATTGCCCTCATTTGAAAAGAACTTACATGGCTTTCCACAAACTATTATTCTGATATCTGTATGATAGCCTTGGAGAATCCATCACACTTCCTCCACCCAAACATGCACAGAATTGAACACAAGGATTGCTTACCGTTGAAGAAAACCTTTTTGTCCTCTGACTGAACTTTTTGTACCTGATGTCATTCTGACTGTAACCAAATTCAAAAACACTGGGTATTTTTATCCCAATGCTGAAGCTTTCTTGTTTTGTTTTCACCTCGGAGACATTCTCTTCAAAACTTGAATAAGATGAATACTCAGTCAATGAAAATTCATATTTGCCTTTGGTCTAAATAAAAATTGAGAGAGAGAGAGAGAGAGAGAGAGAGAGAGAGAGAGAGAGAGAGAGCTCAATGTGCTTGATTTTTTGTAACACAATTTCATACCAGGAACATGTTTAAATGATATTTACACATTGAAGATGTACTGGATATAAACATTACTGATGCCCTTAATACAGAGTTTTTATATGAAAACAGGAAGCTGCCTTCTCGAATTGGGCCACCTAGCTCAGTTCTGTGGCTAATGGCAACAGCAGCTACTAACTTAAACTGGAGTGGAGATACCAGAGATTGGACCTTCTGTTTGCAAAGCAGATGCTCTGCCTCTGCCTCTGCACTATAGTTCCTTCCCTTCTGAACATATTAAATGTATTTGCCAAGCTCACTAGAAAAACATGGATGAAAGTAAATCTTAAAGTCTTCCTCACTCATTTTTCTATATTCCAGAAGCTCTGTATTTAAGCCCTAAGAAAGATTCAAGACTGGATCTTTGTTAAGGGTCGCTGTTATAAGGACAGGGGGTTAGGTTTACTCTAAAAGTGACTGGGTTTTCTAAACTTTTGTTCAGAAGTATATACAAGAAAAGATGCACAATGCAAGCACAAGTGGGGGTGTCCCTTGGCATAACTGTGGCATAAACGTTTGACGATTGTAGGTCACTACCCTACACAAGCTTTCATCACAAGAATAATGATAGCTTTTAAGGTACCACAGGTCTCTTTTTACTGCAAGAGTTTAACACAGCAACAATTCTAGAATATTTCACACACAAGATTTATTCCAGTCCTCACATCCTGCTTCATCATCACACTCAAAAAATCATGACCAGCTGGTAGAGCTCTTTTAAGAAAGATCACTGACTCAGTTGAAGTGAATGTGCGTACATTCTGTAGGATTGATATAGGTCTCTAGTCTTCATATTAGATTGCTCTTACTGATAAATTTCATATGCACTGTTAATTTACATTCACATTCTGAAGGGTTCAAAAAGTCTGAAAATCATCCTTCTGAAGGAGTAATGTACCTTCTTACACCAGATATTTTCAGTGAACAAGGCTTCTGAATTATCTCTAAAAATTTTATGGAGTATTTTAGGATCTCCCAAGTTATTTGAAATCCTTATGAAACAGAACAGTGTAAATCAAAGCTGCTTGGCACAATGTTCACATTTACAAATGTGAAACTGATGGCTCAACAGTACCTTGATACTTACCTCTGCCAAATAGCTTTCTACATTGTAGGGCTTTCTAAATCTGGTATCCGCAATATACTGTGGAGAACATGCTCCAGCATAATATTTATGATCAAAAACTAATCCTTCTAGTTCATTTGTGAAGATATTTAATCTGGGGAAACAGGATGAAGATAAAGTCTACGTGTTAGTTGTCAATTCTGCACAAAATAAGTTATACATAGTTGCTGTGGGTTCTGCAATCAGAATGTTCCATCTTTTTGTTCTAAGTAGCAAGAGTGCCTGGCCTCTAAATAAATAAAGAATGAGACAATATGCTCTGGCGCATTGCGTAATAATGGAAAGCTGCCAAACCGTACTTTTGAAGATTTCCCAAAATAAGATTTGTACACCCTGACTATTGATAAACCAAATGAAAAAGAAATTGTATTCATTTCCACCAAAACAGAAACTCATATAAAACCATTTTACATGGCTTTTGATTTGGCTTTTTCTGCAGACCAGAACAGCTGCATAAAATCATTGCCAGTCAGTGCAGCATCAACAAAATACTCTGAGCTACATATGACTATAGGGTTGCTATCCTGAGAGGCTTGAGAAGCCAGGGTGTGGAGAGGGGAGCAATGCACTACACTGCAAAATCAAAGACCTGCAAGTGATGTCATTATGTTGAGTGATGGTCTAGGAATTTCCCTAATCTCTGGTTAATAATGTAGAAATTTGGGGGATTCCTAGAGTGTTGGTCAGGGTACTAACATCACTTCTGGTTCTTCATCCAGAAGTGACATTGCCATATTGTACAATGTCATTTCCTTCCATTATCGCTGCCTCTGCTGCATCAAGCAGTAGTGGGGGCCAGGTGCACAGGAATGGGAAATTGCTCGCTATTAGACCTGCATCACTTGTCACTCATCAAGCTCAAAGAAGTCCACCAAATACGTGGACCATTACATCATTAGGAATGTCATGAAGCTACAGCTTTTGATGCCTGCAAAAACTGTGTGTATGTGCATGTGTGTGTGTGAGAGGGGGGGCAGGGAATGCTCCTAAGCAGGTCTACTCAGAAGTAAGTCCAAGTTTATGCAGTGAGTCTTACTCCCAGGAAGCTGTTCTTAGAGTTGAAGCTGTATGCCCTAGTGCAATTAGTTAACTGTAGACTCAGGAATTAATTGACTAGACACCTCTTTATTACTAGGTTGTCCTGAGAAGTATAATTCCCAGAATGTACTGGGGTAAAGAAAATGGAGGAGCAAGTTGTTGTTGTTTTCATTTTAAATGCTGTGCAGAGCTCTTATTCTCCCCCTTGCACCTTCTAAAGTGCTGAAAGAGCTGTGGGCATGAGCACATACACCATAGCCCGCCCCCCCAGCTGCTTTGGCAATTTAAAAGGTGCAGGCTGTGGGGGGGAGAGCTCTGTACAGCGGGCTCAATCTGCACAGCTTTTTAAAAACACTTTTAAATGGCAATGGTAATTGTGTGGCCACTATGTGTTCATCGTCACATTTAGTTTGGTCCTTAACAGCACTTGCCAAAGGCTTCTAGGCTCCTGTTTGGAATGGGGCCCCACCATGGCGGAATTGTAGCTGTTAAAGATTCTGAGAGTCTGTCTACAAAAGGCATCTGGCATGTGTTCTTCAAGTGTCGGGTGACACAATGTTGCCACCTAGGGCTCAGGGTGAGTAGGAGGGAGAGAGGCAAGGCGACAAAATCAGTCCCACTCCAGACTGGAATGAAAACTGGCCACAACTTTATTGAAAACAGCATGAAGGAGCATTGGCAACACGTGGGTCAGATCCCAGAAAACATTGGCTGATCTGCCTTCCAGCCGATGACCGTCAATGCCCGCAGACTGCAGCTGAAGGGGGATAGCACATGGGGGTACACCCCTGTGTGATTCCCCTGCCACCTGGGAATGAGTATGCCCTGACAGCACCCAAGCTGGGCATGCACCTCCATACTCACTCCCAAGATTCCTTACGGGAATCCCTTTAACGAGGAAGCTGGGGCACACAGGCCCTACCTCTCCCCAAAAGGTATCTGATCCAATGCCAAACTGCTGCAAGAGCCACAAAATTGCTCCCCACCAATGCTCCTACAGCTGCAACCATTCCACCAGGCCATCCTGCAGGTCCTGTAACCATATGTCCTGTCCCCAGCTGGACAGATGAACCCCGTCCGGGCAGAAAAGGGCCTCCATATGAAAAGAAATGTCCAGTGCATAATAAGCGAGCCCCTCCCCCACCATGGTGATGTATTGCCCCATGGCCTGGGCCAGCCTCTGTCTGACCCTATCAATCTTCTCAAGGTGATGAGCCCCCCACCAGACATGCCTTTGCAAGTCCGACCACAGGAGCAATCTGTGGAAAGAGTCCCCACAAATAGTCCAAGTCAGCTCCCATTGATCATTCCAAATCAAAGTCTTCCTGCTTGCCCAAGTTGTTCTCTCCAAGCTGGATAATCAAGGCTTCTGGAGAGCCCCATTGTCAGGCTTGGTGTACCAGTGTTGGTACTAGCGCTTCTCAAAGCATGCCCTGAACACCAAGCCAGTGAATCCTGACGTGTCTATCCAGTCCAAGGTGCCTACCCCAACCGGTAGTTGCCACATACTTCCCAGGCCAGTGCATGATGCTGTGGCCACAGACCCACACTGTCTTTCTTGGACCTAGGGAATGTTAAATAAATACAACAACCATTAGTATGCCCCTTAATCGGCTGGGCATATGTATGACCGGAAAGCCCTAGACCTCCAACGGCTGATGGCATGGATAGAGGTGGTAGGCAGGCCCAAGCCAGTGACTATGGTAGCAGCACAAATCTGGAAAGAGTGTGTTCCAAACTGCATAGGAGGAAGCCTGGCAGCCTGCAGGCAGGCCCACAGGAGAGCTGAGAACTGGTAATGGGTGACAAGGGAAAGGTCCCTATGCAGGAGGGAAAAACCTTGGTGAGGGGGACAGATGTCCAGGTAAGCCCTGATCACATGGACTGGGCCACATGGACTGGGCCTGGAAGGGGCCATGCCATTCACGTAGCTCCCTGGGTCCTCCTGCCAACTGGTGAAGCAGCCACCACTGCTTAGATAATTCCGGGGGGAGAGGTCGTTGGCTCTCGCTGTTCTGCTGCTGGCTTGCTGCTCCACTGCTTATTTGGGGCACGAGTCTCAGCTCCATCCTCATTGCTCCTGACTCTCTCGATGCCTTCGGCTGCCTGTCTTCAGCCGAGACCAAGGCTCTTCTGTCGAGCCGGGAGATGAGGCTTAGCTTCAACATCTCTGCCTCTGACTCTCGCATTGCCATGCTCGGCGCCATGATGACTCTTTGATTCCTCGGCTCTTGCTGTGTCGCTTGGAGCTCTCCCGACTAAGCTCTCCATTGGAAGGCAGAAGCCAAAGTGAGGAGGCGCAGGGCCTGTGGCCTCTTAAATACTTAGCTGCTAGACCCGAGGGAAAACTGCATCCTCAAGGTCCAGAGCCAGGCCCCACCCCTAGCTGGCTCATCCCCAGCTGCTGCTGATCAGGTGGCTGGGGATTTGAATCTGATTGGCTGCGAGATCTCCCGGGGAATGCTGGGCAAGCCCTCCAAAATGGCAGCTGCCATGTTCCATACCCTCTCTCACCCAACGGAGGCAACTTGGCTTCCAGGTAAGTCTGGTGGCCGTTGTTTTTCTGACATCTGTAGTTTTTAAAAAAGTCGCTTAGAGTTGCTGTGGACAGGAAGGTTGAAAATACAAGCAAAATTAGGTTAGAAGCATTTTTCTAATGCAGGTTATGGGCACAAGCCTTTAGCCCATCCAACACTCTCACTCTGGGTGGAATCTGCCAGGTTTTAAGATTAAAGTTTTCAAAGACAACAGTCTTCCCCCCACCCTGCACTGCACTCTGGATGGAATTGCAAAGTTCCTCTCCCCCAGTGAAAATGACACTAGAAAAATGCATCTAACCTAATTTTGCTTGTATTCTCAACCTTCCTCTCCAAAGTGATCCTAAGCGACTCTTTTAAAACTACAGCTTGCATTACCCAACACTTGAAGAACACATGCCAGATGTCTTGTGTAAAGAGACTCTGAGAGATCTGGGATAAACAAAACAAACTCAACAAAAGTGATGTGAATCCATTCTCATGCTCATTCAGTGCAATTTCTTCAGTACAAGTACTTAAAAATTTGTCAGATTTGACGATCAGCACTTTCCGCCACCACTAGAATCGGCAGCACATGTTGACATGCATCTCTTTCTTTGCACTATCACTAAAGCAAAAGGTTGTTGGTTTTTGAGAATTAGTTACCTTAGCTCTCTCAATTTATTTTTGGATCAAATTTCTTACTTGAATTTAACAATTTTTAGGGAAATTACTAATCTTCCATTTTAAACTGCAGTAAAGATACAAAGCAAGGTTCATTAAAACTATATTACTGAGCAATAACATTTTCAAAGAGACATGCAAGATGTTTCAATAATGGTTCGACATCATTTAAATTCTGAACTAAAAATCTGCAGAAGAAATGAGAGGAACTGCAATTTCAAAATATTTTCCTCTATATATTACTTGGGCACAAAATAGATTTTGGAAGGCACAGTAAGAACATGCTACTATGCTTTGATCACGCGTATACACTTTCATACAACGTATGCCTTGTTAGCAGTGATTTTGTCCATTATTCCAGCATCAGCTTTCGGGTCATCAAAGAGAGCATGTAGAGGAAGAGGACTGTGAGGAAACAGTCATGTTCATGGTCACATCTATAAGATTAATTAAATTAAAGTTGTTTTGCTTGGTATAAATCCTATTTGTAGAAAATATAGAGGTGCTTACCCGCTTGCTAGCATTTGGATTCCCCAGTATTGTTCTGTCTCTCGGCTGCACATTTTATGCACTTTCTTACAATTTTTTTCATCTGAGTAATCTCCACAGTCATCATCTCCGTTGCAAAGCAGCCTTCGATTAATGCATCTTCCTACAACATAGAATGGGAATGATTAAATATGAATCCCCCAACCTCAAAACTTAGAGGCACTATTATTGATTTATTCTAGCTTTGTTTACCAAGCCCCTGTGATGTAGTAGTTTGAGTATCAGACTATGGCCTGGGTGATCCAAGTCCGCAGTGCCACTCTGCAATGGAAAATATATTGGGTGACCTGGAGCCAGCCAGTTTTTCTGAGCCTAACCTACCTCACAGGGATGCTGTGAGAACAAAACGAGGGGGAGAAACAGGAGTTCCAATGGGACAAAATGTATAAATAGGATATTTACTTTTCTATGTAATTATTTTTAATAATTTGGTACTTAATTGATTAAGATGAGTTTACAGAGTCAAATATTTTTGTAATATTCCTGTAGACTTCAATTACATCTACAATTAGAGGCAAATTATATTGTAGTTTTAGCAGATTGTTACAGGAAATTATCAGCAGCATGAGAAATCTAGAAATATTGTACGGGATGATTGCAACAAGTAGCAAATACATAGCCTAGCTATCTCTATGCAGTCTGGATGAATATATTGAGCACTAAGAATTATGTTTTTGTTATTTTGAAAGGTTGTATTTCTAGCCCTTAAAAATTCCACTGAAATGCCTTAAAAATATGCTCACAACTAAATCTGCCAAGGACTTTGATTTACAGTGAAATCTGAAGGACTGGAGTGACTCTGCTTAAGCCTTCACTGTTAGTCTTGAACTTTGTTCTACTGGAACTCAGTCTAAGTTGCACTGGTAGGCTACCTCTTTTGGTTTCCATCCCCACAACAGACATCCTAGTGATTCTTCTCTATACAATTATGTTGTCAATATAGAAGACACTGGTGTGCAATTTTCCACTTGACCTGGAGCAGTGATGCTGTGGATTCTGCATTCACAGAAGTGGCTTCCTATCATAAATCCCATTTCTTGCTCTACTTTGCTTTATGTATCCATCAAAAACTTGCTTCTTCCAGTTCCAAACTGATCCTGGCTCTGCTGTCTTGCCTAGTGGCTTGCTTACTTGAAATGCAAGCCTGGGATCAGACTTTGGAAAACTAGTTCTGTTTGCCTTCTATCTAATTCGATCTTGCCAAGGTCACCAATAGCCTTAATGCCAAATCTTTCCCCTTTACTTTATACATACACAAGCAATTTAACCAAATAAGATATTATAGAAATTCAAAAATTTGCAGTTCTACTTATTTAAGAACCCTCTGCAAGCCCAAATATGCTTTAGTTACATAATTCACTCTAATTGAAAAACGGGAGTTCTTTCTCGCTTCAGCAATTGAAACTATGGTATTGTGCCTAAGAAATCTCTACAGTTTTGCAGTGCAATTTGATGAGGGAAAAGCTATCAGCAGTCCCAGAATGGTTCTTACATTATGAATATTGATGATGGTGGCTGCAGGTGTTTTTTAAAAACAATAATTATCTTTTGAAATCTGAGCTAACTAGCTGTGTTTAATTTGAGTTAATATATTGATCCACAAGCACTGTTGGCACAGCAGTTTTTCAATGGCTCTTTTCTTTTCTGCTCCTGGCTGTAGTTTATTACCCAAGTCATCTAAGAAATTCTTTGTTGTCCCCAAGTCATTTGCTTCCAGTGCACTGCTGCTGGGAAAATAGAAATGCAGCAGCAGAAGTGATTACCAAGTGACTAGGCCTAGTTCATGCCATGACGAGAGGCAAAATGTGTGATCATTATTCTGATTTATTTGGGCTTCTGGAAACAAATCTATAAGGGAAGCTAACAACTAAAATACATTCTATAAACAGAGAACAATTCTGTTATCTCAGAAATGACACATTCATAGGCACTCTGCTGTCATTCTTTTCTGTGATCCATTCTTTTAACAGATTTCATGAGCATGTCTCTTGAAACTTGCCATCTTGTGAACAATATCAAATTTTAGTTCCCACAAACTAAATAATGTAACCTACAGTTTAGATTAAAAGGCCCAACCAAAAAAATTCTTTCTTTGATTCTTTTTAGGTAAAGATCTATAGATGGGGGTTTGGTCACTGATTTCAAATTAAGGAAAGCCACTCAGTGATTCACTGACCTGTACCACATAGAAAGCCTTCACATCTAACTGTATTTCTGCAAGGGCTGCTTGGAACGCAGTCTTCGGTTTCTTTGTCCGAGTAATCACATGGGTCACCGCCGAACTGAGAAGGCCGTTCCACATGGGCAAATCTGTACTGTGAGAGAATAGGTATTAGGAATGCCAGGTCTCTTAAATGATGAGGCATATATTGAATGCTGGTACAGATCTCTGCTAGTATTAATACCACACATTTGTAGTAGAGGACTGATTTCTCTGTATCTCATCCAGGTTTTGGGGAGATATAATGGTAGATTCATGTCAGGCACACTGGTAATACTTCTATGTTAGTTGATGTTTCAATTTTTAAAAATTCTGAGAATAATTTATGGATGGGAATTGTCATGTATGCCTGACATACAACCACACCTTTGTACAGGTACTCATGTTAAGGTTTCATTGATTAAATTCATGAACACCCCAAGGGCTCCTTGTAATCTGAAAGACATCACTGTGTATTCAAATTGTTCCAAAAGGGTGTTAAATGCTGTCTTATTCATCCCCCTCCTTTAGTAGTACCCGGAAGTAAGCATCTTTCAAGTCCAATTTTGAAAAGATTTTTCCCTGAGACACCATGCTCAATAAATCTCTGATGAGAGGGAGGGGGTAGGCATTTGACATTGACACTGCATTAATGACCCGATAGTCAGTGCACAGTCTTAAACCTCCATCTTTCTTCTTGTGAAACAGCACTGGTGCGGCATGCAGGGAGCTAGCGGGTCTGATGAATCCTGATGCCAGGTTTTTGTCAATGAACTGTCTCAGTTCTTCCCTCTCCCCCCAGTTCATGGAGTACAATTTCCCTTTTGGCTGCTTGTACAGACCCTTCATAAAGAACTTTGCTCAAATGTCGTTGCCACTCACTGACCTGTTAAAAACCAAAGGAAAAGGGCTACAAGGAAATAAACCAAGTGCCAAATTAGCTTGGACTCAAGAATGCCAAGAGCCATTGTTGATATCGGAGCCAGCCCTACAGCACCCAGATGAAAACTGTAAGTTTATTGTACAGGCGGATGCTAGTGAAGTTGCCATGGGAGGGGTCCTGTTGCAAGTCGATAATGAGGGGAAACTGCACCCTTGTGCATATGTGTCCAAAAAATTATCTGAAACTGAATGTCACTGGGTGATCTGGGACAAAGAAGCCAGCGCGGTTAAATTGGCGCTGTCTACCTGGAGACATTTGGCTAGAGGGGGCCAAAGGATCTTTTGAAGTATGGACTGATCATAAAAACCTAGAAGCCTTAAAAACGCCATGCAAGCTCGGCGCCAAGCACCTAAGGTGGGTGGAGTTCTTCTCCAAATTCAATTTCACACTGAAGTACCTTCCTGGCAAATCTAACTTCCTGGAGGATGCTTTATCACGCATGCCTCAACATGAAAGCCAAAGGGAGGAAGTAATAAAAACTATGTTTTTGCCAACCCAGTTGGGAGAGGGCTGTAATCACCAGAAGCCAATCCCAGCAAGTGAAACAAGATATCATCCCCACAGGCTGGGAGGAGAGAGTCTCCAAAGAGACCGAGAAGGAGGGGGACAGCCTGCCCAAAGATGAACTGCAAAGAGGTGAATCAGGAGGCTGGTACAGGCAAGGGAAATTGTACATTCCAGCCAGTTTAAGG
The DNA here is from genome assembly GCF_028583425.1 of Eublepharis macularius. Taxonomy (NCBI): domain Eukaryota; kingdom Metazoa; phylum Chordata; class Lepidosauria; order Squamata; family Eublepharidae; genus Eublepharis; species Eublepharis macularius. Next base: position 82,262,654 of record NC_072794.1, on the reverse strand, counting down.
GGGGGAAAGTTGAAGCAAAGCCATGTCTCCAAATTAGATGGGCATTTTGGATATTTAAAAACACTGCACCTAATACAGAGACAGTTTTGGTGGCCTGGCATGAGAAAAATATTTCTCAATACATTTCTGCCTGCCAAGTACGCTTAATGGGGAAAACTAGAGGGGGAAAGCCACCTGGACTGCTACAGCCCCTAGAGACCCCCTCCTGGCCATGGGCAGTGGTTTTCATGGATTTTATTACTGACCTTCCCTCCCTAAGGGGAAAACTGATTTTGGTGGTGGTGGATTTATTTTCTAAACAAGCTAATTTCATCCCTTGCTCTAAAATCCCTACCGCGAAGAGACTGGACAATCTACTCGTGCAGCAAGTGTTAAGGCTGCACTCATTTCCTGATAAGGTAATCTCAGATCGCGGAGTACAATTTGTTGCCAACTTCTGGCAGGAGCTATTAAAAGTAGTGGGAATTGAGAAGGTGCTCAGCTCCATCCATCATCCCAAGATGGATGGTCAAACCAAAAGGGTTAATCAAGTACTGGAACAGTTCTTAAGATGTTATATCAATTACTAACAGGATAATTGGACCAGCTTTCTAGTTTTTGCCGAATATCGTTATAACAACACCGTCCATGCATCCACAGGCACCTCCCCTTTCATGATGGCTCAAGGATATGAAGGCACACCGATGCCATTTACCCAGACCCCAAAACTAAGCAACCAGGTGACCTGGGGGAATGGTGGACTAAACTGACAAAACAATGGGATATAATTAAAAAGACTCTTGAAAAAGCCAAAGAGGATTACACAAAAATATGCTGATAAAAAGAGATCAGCTCCATGGGAGTTACAAATGGGAGACTATGTGTACATCTCTACTAAGTACTTATAGGGAGAGCAGCCAAAGCAAGAAGGTAGGCTGGAAATTCTTGGCCCCCTTTCTGATTACAATTATCGTAAATGAAGTAACAGTGAAGGTAAAACTACCCAAGAACTTAAAGAATATCCACCCGGTTTTCCATTTTAGCCTCCTGAAGAAAGCTCCCCTTCCTGACAAATGGCATCCAGACTGCAGGGTCCCCCCCCCCTTCTTGTGGATGGACAGCAGCACTATGGAGTCAAAGAAATCCTGGACTCAAAGCTAAAACGAGGAGTATTGTTTCACTTAATATGTTGGATGCATTTTCATAAACCGGGACCCATGTAAGGGGGGGGAAGTTGATTTTGAAGGGGGCAGTATGTCATGTATGCCTGCCTGCAGTACATGCCATGTGTATGTTATGTGCAACCTATTAATCCTCTGACACTATGTAGAGCTCTGAGTACCTTTCAAAGCCTGTTATTTGGAAGTTCAGTGTGTTATCTCTGCTTTGAAGTTAAACACTTTCACTTCTATAGCCAGCGGCCTTGAGGCCAGATGCAGCTAGTCTGAATTGTATCTTCCCTGAGAACAGGGATGATTTCATATCCAATTTGCTATTGTTGCTTATCGTAGTCTAAACTCTGATACATTTTGTCTCTGGCGTTCGTGCCAGAATTTCAACGGGCTACTAACATGGGGTGGGACATTAATCTATAACTAACCATGCTTTCCCTTAATACGTCACTTCTGCCAATTCCACTGTCTGAGCACCTTGAACCTGACAGATCTCTAATAAAAGTTACTTCAGCCAAATCACCTGTGTGATTGTTGTGAAGAACTTGGGGATTTACTTGCCAAAGACTGACAGGAATAGTATCCATACAACTACTACGTTAGGAATGAGTTCCTAGCTGTTCCCAACCACCTCTTCAATTAGATAATCATCCATCAATATATTCCATCTTATATTAGAGTATACTATAGTGATTGATAACTCCTCCTGGCTCATTTCAGAATAAGGGGCAGCAGTTACTAGCGATATTGGAGAATTCTTTGAACTTGAACACTGTTCTTTCTTGTTTTGTTTGCTTGCAATTGCAGGCCCTCTCTCTGTCTCCTACTTAGCTAGCATAGACCTAGCCTGACAATGGAGGGGGCATGTATTACTGCTAAAAGATTCAGATTTAGCCCAGGGAATTCCAAATGCTGACATTTATACTAAGATTTACAACAATTTTACAGTGACCATCTATGCTTGGTCTATTATATGTCCACTTATATGTATCTTCCTTCCATAATTGTGCAGGTAACTTCCTTGGTTTGGAAACTTTTGTTTGTTTATAGACTAGATTTTTCATATATGCTTACGTTCTCAGTTTCTGCTACAAACCTGCTTGAATAATGCAAGCAACCAGGCAATGGCAAAATATAAGGTATTTTGAATCAATGAGCCACACACCCCAAATGTATTTATTTTATATCCCACTTTTTCCTCCCACTAGGGACTCGACGAGGCTTACAACATTCTCCTCTTCCCTATGTTATTGACACAACAACCCTGTAAGGTGGGTTAGGTCGAGAGAATGCAACTGGTCCAAGGTCACCCAGCAAGCTTCCATGGTAGACTGAATAATTGAATCTGTGTTTCCCAGTATTTCTTTTTGAATCAATCCATATAAGAATGTATTCAAAAACATAGGAAAACCATTCCACTATAGTACATATTCCTGTTATTTCTTCAGTAATGTCTTTGGGAGCATTTCTAGGATCAAATGCGCTCCTGTGTTTCTGTCTGGGCTCCCCGCATATGGCTGATGACTGTGGTATCTGCATGTAATGTGTTATCTGCACTTCTGGTTTCCGTATGTTGCTATGGGAAATGTCCTAGGAGAATAGGTAGCAAGCAACCTTTGCCTGTGTTATTACCTGTACTTTCTGTCAAATGCTCTGTTGCTATGTAACAAGCCCTAGGAGAAGAATAGATAACAGCCTTTGTCTAGTAGCAACTTAATATCTATACTTTCTGTCAAAATATCTAGCAGAGAGTGCAGGAAGCTGTGTGGAAGCCCCTTTAGATGCTATTGCATGCACCCCTGAATTACTAGATCAGTATTGTCTGTGTGTTCCATGTTAGCTATATTAGTTGTCTATAATTTCTTAGCTTATACTTAGAAAACATACAAAGCATCTAATGAAACAGGGCTAAGTCTTATATAGTGCAATCTTATGCAGAGGTACTCTAGTCTAAGCCTATTGATTTCAATGGGTTTAGACTGAAGAAACTCTAAACAGGATTGCATTGTTAGCTACTATCCCAGTACTAAGAGCTGTGATGATAAATAGTGACACACATGCTGGGGCCTTAAACAAAGCCAAAGAGCAACGACTCCAAAAAAATGTTCATCTTATCATGATGACAAGATGATATTATACAATGCTTTTGAAAATAATGGGAATTTTACCACTTATATTTGTAACAATCAAAGCCTCTGTCTGAAGACACTTTGGGGGTAGAAAATACTCAAAGATGAAAAATGAGTAGCTGTGAGCCATAATCTCCCAGTCATAAACAGGGATATTGAGGGCACTTCATACAAATTGGCCTACTGCAGGAGCATTGTCGCACAACTAGTAAAGAGTAATGGATTTGTTAGACCCCATGTTTTTGTAGGCATGACTAAGAAGTTAGTTGCCATGAAATACTATACACAGACTCAAATCAATAGTATATAGGAACATAATATATAGGAGTATATAGGAAGATCCTTGCAAAATCTTCAAGTATATTTGTATTTTCAAGCTTACAGGATCAGGCGTTGTGCTGCTGTGCACCTCCAAACTCTATGCAATCAAACAGGTCATACTTAAGATAGAATGAGATCTTTATTTGAACATGTGAAAGGTATTTTTTAAAGACTGACTTCAAATATACAAATTCACATTGATAGGAACATGAAATTGCCATAAAATAACTGCTGGCATCTATCTTTTATTTAGTTTGGGGTAGTGAAGTCTGAGCTGCTGTAATGGTATAGAATGTTTAAAAACTTGCCAACTGATCAGGGAACAAAACTTCAAAAAATTGAAGTTTGCATCTGACAAAGGAAACTGTGATTCTCGAAAGCTTATGCTACAGTAAAGTTGGTTAGTCTCAAAGGTGCTACTGGACTCTTTTCTATTTTGCTACTACAGACTAACATGGCTAACTCCTCTGGATCTATGTTCAAAAAAATTGTAATCCAATTTCTGTGAAGCACAAGAAAATTTTCAGTTTAGAAAAGATTACAAAGATGTACAGGCCCTAGAGGTGGGAGTAATTTTGTGGAGCAGGCTGAAGACTGAAAAGAGGTCTTAAGAACTTGAGAAACTAAGAAGGAGAAAGCCCAAAGGTGAGGTGGCTGAGTGAAAATGATAAAATAGGCAATGAACTGAGAAAAGAAGAGTTGAAGGATGCCTAAAAGATGGCTTAAGTGCAGCAAAGACGAGACTAAAGCATGAAGAACATTTTAGATCAGTAGAGCCTTGTATGACCTATGCACATGAATGTATGTGTGCGAAAAGACAGCAAGGGAAAGAGAAAAAAGAAGTTCAAGGGATGCTGGCTATCAGTGGGCAGAGTAAATAGACCTGAAGAAACAAAGGAAGGAGGTAAGCAGAAAAAAGTTCTAGGAAATTCATATTCATTTTAAGTAGCCAGTTGCAAGCTTTTAGTTGCAATACACGGAGATTCTTCATATGTAGGATGCAAATACTCACCTTTTTCTTCTGACAAGGTTCACAAGAGCTCCATGAGGACCAGCTGGAAAAGATGCAATCAATAGGCTGTGGTGGGTTGCTTGGCGAGCGACGCCACCTGCTTCTGGTCACATTGACATCAGCATCATTCAGGTGAAAGGACAATTCATTTTCTCCACTATGTGTTGGTAGGGGGAAAAAAGACTAATTTCAACTAGGATCTCTCAGTCAGTATGTTATTCTTATCCATGCCACCCATATGTAGATTTCTTATCCATTAAGAGATAAATGTATTACCATATAATACCATATAATGAAATGTAATGTCTTTAGGGTGCTACTGGTCCCAAAACTTGCTCATATGCTAATATAGTTGTGTGACTGCAAATCATGCATGTGACATTCTACACAGATGAGATTTCTGAATGCCACTAGGAACTTAGAGGGTTTGAAAAGCAGAAAGCCAATCTATGAATGGCCATTGATACCATCTGGAGAAGCCCAGAGAAGCTTTTCTCCGCCTTTTGACATTCAGTGGGTGGCTACATATAATACAGCCTTGCCTGGGTACCCCTCTTATTGTCCAACTCCTTTCCAAATCAGAGGCTAATCTGTTGCAAATTTGGGCTCCGTGTTCATCATTACTAGCAAATCTTATATTACTGTACTTCACTGTTGCGACTACAATTTACCCTTTTCTTGCTGGCATGGTGATGGTGAGAGAGTTTTAAACCATGATCTATTTTATGTATATGTACGTATACTTTATTTAAACTGTTAACAGTTAAGAGGGACATATAGCATTGTCACGCCAATGACAATGACAAAATGCATATAACATCTGTAGATAATGCCATAAAATGTTGCAATTGTGTACATAGTTCTTGACAAGTAGTATAAAAGGTAAGAATGTTGGGGGGAAGAGGGGAAGTGTGTGTGTGTTTGTAGTGGAGTTACTTTGACAGAATGAGAGAAAATATTCAGAGAGAGAAAGCAAGGAGTGAAGTGTTCTGATTGGATGAGAGGATACGCTTAAGGAGGAGATATATATGTTGGAGATGGAAAGGGACTTGAAAAGGAGGTGGTTGTTAAGTAGGTAGGGATTTGTAAAGTGAGGTAAAAGTTAGGAAAGTAAAATATTAGTAATGGGATTAGAAAAAGGTTAGGTTTACTGATTTACATTTTTTATCCATTGCTGGGCTGGAGCTTGAGAAAAGTGGATGACATTCTGAATTCTACATGCTTCTTAAAATAAAACTTGTTTTTATTCATTTTATTTTATACATAGTATCATTGATAGTTCTTCTGTGTCCTCTTCAGTTCTTCTGAAACCTAAGATCAATAGTGTCAGGGATAATGCTCACACAAGTCAGTCTTAGTTAATAACAATAATAACATTCGATTTATATACCGCCCTTCAGGACAACTTAATGCCCACTCAGAGCAGTTTACAAAGTATGTAATTACAGCAATCACTCTGTGAGGTTAGTGGGGCAGAGAGAGCTCCAAGAAGCTGTAACTGACTCAAGGTCACCCAGCTGCCTTCAAGTGGAGGAGTGGGAAATCAAACCTGGTTCTCCAGATTAGAGTCCCACCGCTTTTAAACACTATACCAAACTGCAGTTACAAACAGGGGATTTTGATGGGGGTGTGGATTCAGTGGGATTTTGGAGGAAACATCAGTTGTAGTGAGATATGAAAGAGAAGAAGGAGAAGAAGGGCAAGTGCCACATTGTCCTTCTCTAAATATCCAGGTTTTTTTTTTAATGTAAGTTTTTAGCATTTTTGGTTGTAGACATATAAGTGAAAATGTAAAAACAGCTTTTGTCTGAATTGCGTGGGAAAGAATGGGGGAGGGAAAGCTAGACAACTGTGTCAGAATTTGGCCTTCTGGACCAAATTCATTCTTATTTGCTCTATCCAATAACTTTCCCAATAACTTTTTTCTTGCTCCTCTCTTTAATGTCTACAGTGACAAATGACAACACTGGGCAGGAAACTGAAATCAGTTTATATTGGGTTGGGCTTGCCTCATCTTTTGGCAATAAGGAAATTTCCTTCAGGTGGGGGCATGGCCGGGGAGCAAGAGCAGAAAATGAAGAGTTTCATTGAAGAGCGAATAGTATGCCACACTCCAGAGATGTAGCTTCCTTAAAGACTTCTAGGCTTGCCTAATTGTAGTAACTACTGCATGTGTGAATTGGAGATGGGAGTCAATAATCTAGCACTAACATCTCAATTAAATTTTGCACATAATTAATTTTGGGTTCGTAGATTAATTTCCGGTTCGTAGATCATTTGGAGCCACGGTGAGGAAGAATTGATGGAGTTTTTAAACCACCTCAACAATATCCACCTGAACATACAATTCACCATGGAGAAAGAAATCGGGGGGAAACTCCCATTTCTAGATACCTTGATCATCCACAAAACAAACTTTCAGTTAGGTCACAAGGTCTACAGGAAACCAACTCACACAGATTGGTACTTACACAAAAACTCCAATCACCACCCTCGACAGAAAAGAGGCATAATAAAAACATTAGTAGACCGATTCGGTTTCGTTTTCTCAGCCATGCCGGACGCTCCTCTCGGCTGGTCCGGGAGGAAACGACCGGGCACCCTGACCGGGCGGCTGATCTGCAAGGATTAGCCCCCAGGACTCCCAGGGAGGGAGCCAGGGTCCGGGACGCGGCGGGAAGAACTCCCCGAAATCAATGCGGGGAGGGAATTGCCCGTTTGTCCCTATGGAGGCCGGCAGATGTGCGCGGCGCCTCGAGTGCCGCCGGGCAACGAGAAACGGCAAGTAAAAGAAACAGGCGGAAGCCTGTAAACAAGCGAATCCCTTCTGTTCTACAAGCGTTTGTGAAGGAGAGGTTGATCTGAAGAAGACTCGCTCTTCCCCTTCGTGGAGTTCCAGAATTTTGTTGGCGCCCCCCCCCCCCAAAATGGCAGCAAAGAAGCAAAGTCCCGCTCTCGGTAAGTCAATCTCGGCCACCTTGCAGAAAGGGGAGTCGCTCGAAGAATTGGTGCGCAGGGCGGTGGTGGAAGCCATAAAACCCTTTGTTGACAAGCTGAGCGAAACTGATCAAAGGGTGGGCTTAATTGAAAGCGAGGTGAAAACCATTAAGGCAGCAGCGGGGGGGGCAGAAAAGTCTGCTCTGGAAAGTGCGTCACTTGTGAAGGCTACAAAAAAGGAGCTGAAGTTGGTGGAGAACCAACTGATCGGGCTACAAGTGGAACGAACGCAGACAATTTTGCGTCTCCAAAACGTGAAAGAGGAGGAAAATGAGGATCTGTGGGATTTGGTCTCGGAACTACTGGCGACACCCGCGAGGACGACTAAAGAAGAGGTTAAAAGCGCCATTTTGGAGGTCCGTCGGGCTTCTTCAAAATATGCAACAAAGCGACAGTTGCCTCGTGAGATCATTATTGACTTTTCAACTAAAAAGATTCGGGACACCATCCTATATAACTCATACAATGCGGATTTGGACTTTATGGGTTTGAAAGTCAAGATTTTGAAGGACGTTCCATTTCTAGTCCGGAAACGGCGTTTTAAATATAAAAAGTTTGCAGCTCTTCTGAGGGACCATGGAATAAAGTACAAATGGTTATTCCCGGAAGGAATATGGTTCAGATATAAAGATCAGGCCTATAAGATATTATCAGAAGATCAACTAAAGGATTTTGAGAATAAAAACCCAGAACTCTGCTGCACCAAGAACGAAGAAAAGGAGGAGCCGGAGGGGGGGGGAGGAGGAGAGCATTGCAACAGCAGTTGCACAGAGAGAATTGCGTCCGGGACCCAGAAGGGGGAGGAAAGTTTAATCAGAATTTGAAATGTTTATTCTCTGTATGATTAACCACTCCATCATTATTCTATGGAGCTATTTTTGTATTATGACAGTATGAAGGGAAACATTGAAGTGTAGTGTTTAGTGTTTGTAGTTCATTCCCCCCCCCTTTTTCTTTTTCCACTCCCCTTTGTCCCTTCCCTCTTCCCTTTCCTTGTGATAGTCTGGTGTAGTGTTTTGTAGTTATGAAAAATAAAAAAATATATAAAAAAAAAAAAAAAAAACATTAGTAGACCGTGCAAGATGGATATGTGAACCACACTTTCTCAACGAGGAAACTAATCATCTAAACCACGCACTTCAAGCAAATGGCTACTCCAGAAATGAAATCAGAAGAGCAATTAAACCAAGGATAAATCAAACAACCAAGGAAAAACAGTCTCCCACAGGAAAAGTGTTATTGCCATATATCAAAGGAATCACTGATCAGATGGGAAAGTTTATGAAAAAGCACAACCTTCAAGCAGTATTCAGACCCACCAGAAAAATACAACAGATGCTATGGTCAGCAAAAGACAGTAGAGACCCCCTCACCTCTGCAGGAGTATACCGCATACCCTGCAGCTGTGGACAAGTTTACATTGGGACCACACAGTGTAGCATCCAGACAAAAATAAAAGAACATGCAGACTTGGCCATCCGGAAAAATCAGCAGTGGCTGAACATAGCCTAACTCAAACAGGACACAGTATCCTATTCCAGGACACTAAAATACTGGACAACACTTCCAACTACTTCATCAGATTGCACAGGGAAGCCATTGAAATTCATAAGCATAAGCACAATTTCAACAGGAAAGAAGAGACCTTAAGAATGAATAGAGCATGGTTTCCAGTCCTGAAAAACACCAGGCTAACAAAATACTCTATACCCAACAATAGCCCTGCAGAGAAGATTAGCATATCAAGCACCAATCCATATGCAAAAGAACCTCCTTAGGATACAGTGAAGCCTCCCTCCATTAGCATTCCACACCCTGGGAAACTCTTACAGGATGACTCAGCCCAACCCTACCTTCCTGAGTAGATATAAATTACCTGCCAACTTCTTTTCCACACTGTGACACTGAGAGATCTCTGTCTTTTGGTGCTAACACGTCTGAAGATGCCAGTCACAGCTGCTGGTGAAACGTCAAGAACTACAATGCCAAGACCACGGCTATACAGCCCGGAAAATCCACAACAACCATCGTTCTCCGGCCATGAAAGCCTTCGACAATACTTCGACAATACAATTAATTTCATTGTAGGTTTTTTAAGGGTTGGTGAATACCCCTTTTCTTGAAAGCCACATGATAACTACACAAGGTCTCAGATACCATGCAATACAATACTTACAGGTATAATGAAGTATATTTATTAATATTGTCATTCAATATGACATTTCCAGATCCCATCCCATAATGTCACTACTGCCCTGCCCACAACATCGCTAAGATTTATGGCTTGGGGTAATGGTAATTCTTATCCATCCTATTATTGTACTGTTATGCCCCAACCATAAAATTTCTAAGGGCCCGCATAAGGAGCCTTTTATGGTCCTTTGCAACTGAACAGCAGACTAAAAATGTAATAAGTTATATACATGAACGCATAAATACTGTCTATGAAATTAATTTTGTATATGTGGAAACTGTGACTACCTTAGGGAAAGGGAGACAGTGGCAGATTACATTTGATCCCTCTTTCCAGTGAAATGCCAGTGTGATTCTCTTATATTGGAAAGGGAGAAACGATCTACCATATTTTGCAAGATTTTGGAGGTCTCTACCTGTATGTGCCAATGTGAATTGAGGAGTTTAAAAGAAACCTATTAATTTTCCTTTAGTTTTATATGGTCTGAAGGTAATCTCTTTTCATTATTATACCATCTCATAGTCCATCAGTGATTTCACTCAGAACACACAGAAGCCTTCATATTTCAGCCTGACACACTGAAAACTGGGGTGTTGCTTAACACATAAATGATACGTTAAGCACTCTTTTCTCAGACAAGAATATCAATAAAATTCTAATGTAAGTGTAAGTATATAGGCAGCAGAATGAAGGGCTTTAAAGCTCTAATGGCACAAATGCATTAAGTATCATGATGAAACATCAATAGGAAGAATGCAATGCATTAAATATTATGAGTCATCAATAGGAAGAAATCCTATTTCCTATACATTTCCACCTATAGAGTTTGAGAAGGAGTGTGTGCATGTGCCATCAAGTCAAACCAATTTACGTTAACCCCAGCAAGGGGATTTCAAGGCAAGTAAGAAGCAGATATAGTTTGCCATATCTTTCCTCTGCAGAGTTTTGCTTGGTGGTCACCCATCCAAGAACTGACCCTTTTTAGCTTCCCAAATCTGACAAGATCAGGCTATACCATGCCTCCTTCCCTCCCATCCTGGAAATAACATTATGCTTTTTCAGGTAGGTCAGTACATTTTGTAGGTCACCAAGCCAAAGGCAGGCTACCTAGCATGGAATCAAATTGCCTAATTTATTATTGCCTGGAAAGGACTACAATGACAGAACTGGTGGGTATCAAACACCTAGCTGGACATACTGGCCATTTCCTCACTGCCTTATTTTAGCAGCACAGTATCGCTCTAATGCCACTTTATTCACATTAGTAAACACATCCTTGTAATCCAGTCATGCAAATCCCGTCATCTTCCCATTATTGTCATGTTCTCCAAGAACGTAGATTTCCTGCTTTTTCTGATTTGAAACACATATTTAATGCTATTTTTGGCATGCATGAGAACACTTCGAAATGCTTTTCCAGAGAATGCCAACTCAGCCACTCCTCCCTTCTTGGTTGGTGCTTCCTCAGAACAGTTGCTACTGCCTACAAACTGGAATCCTGCAAGCCTCTGCAGACTCCTGTCAAAATTTCCCCCCAACCTTTTTTTTAAAACATATGTTAATTGCGCTGTTGCAGTCTCTCACTTAAAAGGAACCCATTGCGTTTCCTATTTAAAGCAATTTAGGCCCTGGAACATAGGCGCAATGAAACAAAAAGGCAGGTAGAGGGAAAACACACACCCCTTCCCTCCTTTTAGCAATGTCTCTGGTGATTTTAATGGAGACCAAGGGAGGGACAAACATAAAGCTTGTAATTTGTAGTACAAAAAAAAGGATACTTAATTCATAGTTTTGTTTTAATTAGCTTGATTCATCAGATTTCTCCTGAACAACAACAAAAAAAAGAGGTGGGGGAACTGCTCACTTAAGATTTCCTCCCTCCAGCCTGCCACTGTTTCAAAATAGTGTTTACTACAAATAAAAGTGGGCGATCCTTCCTCCCACCTCCCTCCATTGAATCGCAAGCAAACCGGGTGGGGAGGGGGGAAGCAGCTGGGGCAGGCAGCCTTTGTACAGTTCCACCATTCGGCAACAGGAAGTTATGGGGCAAGCCTGGCTTCCCCGGACACTGAGTGTAGAAGGAGAGAGACAAGAAACAGAGCTGCCAAGCTAACCAGCAGCAGGAGAGCAGAGGGAAGGGGCGCCCACGATGAGCAATTTAAATGAAATTGGCGGGCAAAATAACAGCCAATTACAGGCTTTCTTTGGGCAGAGCTGGTTATCGAAACAGTGATAGAACACAAATCTGAATACAGGTTAAAAAAAGCCAGAAAGGGGTGTGAATGTGCTTTCATCAGCTGTTTCACGATATCATCCCCCCCTCCCTATTATAGAGCTTTTTCTGTCGCATATGAACTTCTGAAAGCTCATTGTAACCGCAAAAGTCAAGACATTTGAACCGGCATGTGAATGCTGCATCATAGAAGTGGGATCGGAAATGGCATGATACAAGCACAAAAATAAGGTAGTGAGGAAATGGCCACTATTTGGCATGCGGGCAATACAATTTTAAAGTTCCACAGATTTTGTAGACTTGATTTAGTAAGTTTCTTTAGGGCTGAAGATGGAAGAGATCCCTCAGGCTGAATCCAGAGATCCCATCAACCTACTTTAAAGCCTGGCTTCTTCTGTGCTTATTCATATACTCTCCTTCCTCTATTAAGAACCCTGCTGGATCAGATCAGTTGTCCACAACCAGTTAAACTGGAGGTCCAACAAACAGGGCATACAAGTCAAAGTCTTCCCCTGATGTTATCTCTTAGCACCAGGTTTCAGAAGTTTGCTACCTCTGGATACAGAGGTTCCCTTAACTCATCATGGCTAATAGCCAGTGATGGACCTCTCTTCCATAAATCTGTCTCAGCCCCTTTTAAAGCCATCTATACTTGGGTCTATCCATATATCCACTACATTGTCTTGTGTAAAACTAACTTCAGTTATATGTAGGTTTGTGGCATAATTTGAGTTAATTTTCACAAACTGAGATTCTAACCCTGGATTAAACCAGTTAAGCTGCAAGTTTTGCAATTCTATGGGGAGTTATTCCTTTACTGGGCTCCATGCAAAAAGTGAGAAGGTTAAGGTTTAATGTTGGCTTGCCATGTCTGGATGAACGAATACAACAGATTGTGTCCAACAATCTTTAAACATACTAGTCTGCAAGACTCTCATTTACTTTCACAAAACATACTTGTGAGTAAGTGCTCACAAGTGCAATTTTTCACCAATCACCTCTGAGGATGTAAAACAATGTCTTCTTTGGCCAAACTCTAATTACAAAATAAATTAAAATGAGAATTAATTTTTACCAGCTGTTAATAAAAGCTTCTATCAGCCTTGATTGTGGTTAATTAGAGAGACAGAGCAAGGCGTTTCTTTAGAGAAGTGATAAACCACAAATGGAAGATGAAGTGCTAAGGAAGCTATTTTCTAGACAGATGCAGAGAAAAACAATACCGTTATAAATAATGAGGAATACCTCTGGTTTCCCAAACTTTCTTCCCAGTTCCAGGTCCTGAAAACAGGATTAGCTCAGAAAAATATGAATATGAAGGAGATGGTGCACCTCTAAATACATGCATACCCATGGAGCGTGCGCACGCACTACCAGGACTGCACGATCATGTCACTTCCGGGAAGTGACATCATCATGCAGGCCCTGGGGCCCCCAGGAGTGCTCCTGTGCTCCATGGGGGTGGGGGGTGTCCGATTTCGCCCAGACAAAGCTAAATTTGGCCCAGATCTGGCTTGAATCGGCATGGAATAGGCCACTCAGCCATGAGCGAGCACTCCCGCGCTGGGAACTGGCTGGATCCGGGCCATTTCAGGCCCAAATTGGGCTCAAACAAGCCCAAAACAGCCCACATCAGCCTGGAACAGGCTGCTGCTGCATGGGAGAGCACTCCCCTGCCCAGCAGCAGCCTGAACCTGGCCATTTGGAGACCAAATAGGCCAAAACGGGCCCAAAATGGCCCAGCTCAGCCTGGAATGGGCTGTTGCAACACGAGAGAGAACTCCTACACCTGGCAGTGGCCTGATCCTGGCTATTTTGGGCTCAATCCTGGCCATTTAGGGCCTGAACTAGGCCCCAAATGGCCAAAAGGGGCCCCAAATGGCTAGGATTGGGCTGCTGCTGGGTGGGGGGGTGTTCCTTCGCCTGGCAGAGACTGGATTCTGGCCATTTCTGGCCTGATCATAGCCATTTCTGGCCTGATCCTGGCCATTTGGGGCCTGAGTTGGGCCCCAAATGGCTGAAAGGGGCCCAGAATGAGCAGGATTGGGCTGTTAGTAGAGGGGGGAGTCTTCCCCCACCTGGCAGGGGCCCAATGCTGGCCGATTTGGGCCTGAAATGGCCCCAAATGGCCAAAACAGGCCTGAAATGGCCCAGATTCAGGCTGAAACAGCCAGGATTGAGCCGGTGATAGGCAGGAGAGGGTTCCCCCACCTGGCAGCGGCTGGATCAAGGCTGTTTTGTCCCCAATCTTGGTCGTTTCAGGCCCAAAATGGCCAAAATGGTACAGAAATAGCCAGGATATGGGCCAAAACAGCCTGGAACAGGCCACTGCCATGCAAGGGAACCCTCCTCCACCCAGCACCAGTCCGATCCTGGCTGTTTCACCCCCAATCCTGGCCGTTTTGGTCCCTAAATGGGCCTACAATGGCTGAAATGGTGACAAAACTGCTCAAGTCAGGCCCGAGTCAGCCTGGAACTGGCCGCTGCTGGATGGGGGAACACTCCCCTGCCCGGCAGCAGCCTGATCCAAGCTGTTTGGGGCCCATTCCAGGCCCATACAGGCCCAAAATGGCCCAAACAAGCCATTTTAAAAATACCCACACAACACCAGCCACGTGGTTATTTTAAAGAGATGCTAGAACACCGTTCCGGGGCATTCCAGCTCAAATAAAGCTCTAGGTAGCAGAAATCCTGAGTATCAATTGGATTTCCCAGGGACAACGATTGTGTGAAGAAGGATGATTACGCATCACTGAGAAATTCAGAGAAATGAAAAAAAATAAAGGATTAAAAGTGAAGAACTACAACACGACCATAACAGTGGTGCTTAAAGCCATGTGGACCAACTGTATGGCACTCCTCTATAGAATGGGCACTCCTCTGCAGGAAGCACACAATCTGCACTCATGTGCTGCAGACCTTTAAATGTCAGAACAGTGCTCTGGGATGAACTTATGAAGAAGTGTATCCTCTGAGTAAAAGTTATATGTGAAAAAAACAGACTGAAGAGGGAAAAGAATCAGTTCGGAGGAAAGTGAACACTATAGATGTAAATGAGCCACTGTTTGTAATGTGAAGGGGAAAGTGGAGTGGCAGCTGGAGGCTGAGAGGGGTTTAAAGGAGGGGAGGGGAGACTGAAGGTTAGAAAGACTGAATTACCAAAGTTAAAAGAGCAAAGGCCCAATGAGACATGTCCACAGTTGTCCTATCTCCCCCTCTTAGCTTTTTTTTTAGCTTGTGACATTTCATTGCTCATTACGTTCTTTTCTAATGCCAGGCGGGCAATACGGTTGGTTTTGAAGAATTATATTAACATGATTGTTGCCCCCTGTCATTGTATAGAATCATTCTGAGATAGCAAAGGGGACCCATTCACTGAATCACTTTCCCAGAGGTGAATCTCCACATTTAGAACCCTTCGCTGGACTAACCGTGCATAGAACCCCAAATACATAACTGGAGCTGTTAGCCAGACCTCCCTTCCCTTCTTCAGCTTGAGTGAATCCTATTACATTTTGGAGCCTCTCTGAATGACCAAAAGGCAAAGTATGGGGAGAAAACTGTACATAACATTATCTCAAAATTTGTTTCTAATTTAGGTAAATCTTGTTGATATAGTTGCTAGAAGAAATTTTATTGAATATGAACAGGGAAAAAGTTTAACAAACGTATCTCTAGCCTGTCAAAATGTAAATTATTTTGCCATATCACATAAAATGTTTTTTGGATAACTTTGCTAGTGTCCAGAAATAGTTCAAAAAGTCACTTCTCATCCACCGTAAAAAACAAAACCAGAAGGTTTTTAACATCATTATTTATTATGTCACTGTACTAATATTTGATTGAAAAACAAAAGCCACTTACCTGGAGCAATGCAAATTTAGGAAGCCTAAGAAAGAACAGATGAGGAAAATTCTCAGCAGACGCAAGAGGAATGATATAGATGCTACACCCATGATTGTAAAACACTGCAGGCAATGCCCTGAATTCAGTTTGCTACGGCTTGAAAGCCAAATGGATTTGCAGTTAACCTTTCTAATGGACAAACAGAAGATACAGCACTGTCTGGTAAATGTAACTAACAAGTTTCACTGGTAGCACAGAGCCTTCTACTGGCCCACCTGGAAAACTTTTTGAGCAAGTTAGAGAAAAGAAGGACAACTCAAGTGCTTGTCTTAAATAGTTTGATTACACAGAACTCCAAAGGACACAATCTAAGAATGCAGTTCTGCAACTGGTAATGGTATCCGAACACCCACTGACTTCAACATTCACCAAACTATTGCTCATAGTCTGTCTTGACTGCTTGCTATGTAGGCTACATCACACCCATTAAATTCAAAAGAGGCCTTCCTCCTCTTTCCGTTAAAGCATTTGGCTACTGAATCTTCTCAGGTCACTTGTGCTCAGATTTGCTTAGCAGAAGTACAAGGTGCAATTGAGAGATGTGGGGAAGAATCACAGAAATGAATATTTTAATTATGATACTCCATGCTATGACTGGAATTCTGCAGATGAAAAATGTGGTGTGTATGGAGGATGTGGTGGTGACAGAAAGTGAGTTATGGTGACCCCTGCTGGGGTTTTCCAGGTAAGAAAATAACAGAGGTGGTTTACCATTGCCTGCCTTTGCGTATCGACCCTGGTCTTCCTTGGAGGTCTCCCATTCAATTATTAACCAAGGCCGACCCTGCTTAGGAACCCAGATCTGAAGAGACTGGGCTTGCCTCGGCTATCCAGGTCAGGGTATAGACAATATAGGGGGGGCAATATTAGTTTCCAGCTCAGTAAGGAGGTTTTTTATCCTTTATACCTTGACACTGAGGTTCTTCTCTTATGTGACTGTAAAAATGTTTTAACCCAGTATCAGGAGCACTGAAAGATGAGATTAATCTGGTTGTATGTCTCACTGGTAACATATTTGTGCATTACTCCTGAGTGTGCAAAAACATGCATAAACAATTTGTTCCTTCCAACACAAGTATTTTATCAATGCCGTATTATCCCACTATGCAAATAAAAATTTATTCAAATGAATCTGTGAGCATACTGATAAAATCAACATTAGAATTAAAATGGTGCCTGCTTTTCTTTTACTTTACTTTCTTTTAGGTGCCAGATTAAAACACATCTTTTACTCAGGCTTTTAGTTAGAGATTTTATCTTATCAACTTTTAAATGGTCTGCTTCTGTTTTATGGATAGTTTTTTATGCTACTTAAGTCCAATGGCTGGTTTTTATGGCTGTTTAATGGCTTGTTTTTATACTATGGTTTTTAACTTCAGGTGGGAAGCTATGTTGGTCTGCAGTCAAAGAGCAAGATTTGGTCCAATAGCACCTTAAAGACCAACTACATTTCCAAGATATGAACTTACAAGAGTCAAAGCTCCCTTTGTCAGATACAAAGATGGGGAAAAGGAAGGAGTCTTTATAACCCAGGCAGAAGGTGGGAGGTGTATTGTAAATTACAGTGGGGAGAAGTATGGTGTAGCACACAACCAAGGAGTTAATCACACAGTTGTCTTCAGGAGGTGGGAAAGACTCAGAAAATGGCACCCATTTAGGTGTGAGTGGTACACTGAAATTGGCAAGAGGTTATTTTCCTCAGGTTTTTTGTACAGAAAGGGTCAATGTGAAAATCTGGGCTAACCATCAGATATGTGTAGGGAGTGTGGCTCCACAGCCATTTGGCATTGTGATAGTGGTGGAAGCCTCACAAAAGAAGCTGATAGTGGTAAGGTTGCCAACTCCAGGTAGGGGAATTCCTGGATAATGGAGAGGCAGTGGAGCCTGTGGGGAGCTCAGCAAGGTATAATGCCATAGAGTCCAAAGCAGCCATTTTCCCCGAGAAACTGATCCCTGTTTCCTGGAGATGAGTTGTAATTCCAGGACATCTCCAGGCCCCATCTGGAGGCTGGCAACCCTAACTGGTGGCCAATGGTGAGTTAGTGATATGTTAAGGCTTTGCCTTCAGTTGGGAGCCATGAGGCAGGATGATACAGTACAGAGGTCAGTACGGTGCTTATGCCAAGATTTGCTGAGTCGTCAAGATTCACTGACCATCAGTGGGCTCAATCCTGACTTCACTAACTAAGCAAAATTAAGCAAAGCACTAAGCAAAGCAAAATTAAACCATAATTTTATGTGACACTTGAACAAAGCCACACAGAGGGGATTGTGTTGACATTATTATTACGAGAACAATATAAAAATACTACTAAGAATAGCATTACAAATAATAATTAAAATAATAATAATAAAATACTTTTAGTTAGTATATAAACGGTGAATACTTTCTGCAAAAAAGGTACAGATACATATGAAATGTTTTGCTCTCATCAAAACTAAAAGGTCAACACCAAAACCTGAATTGCTGCAACTTGTTCCTAATGATTATTGCATTCAGCTAAACTCAGCCTGTATTGCCTCATTCAGATGTAAAGGTGAAAAACTAAACCATCACCTTTTGCTCCTTGGCAACAGCAAGCAGAAGCCACAACAATTTAACAGAAAACTAGTGCCATGTCAGCCAACTCATTATGGGAAGTGTTCTGGAAAAACCTGAGCTGTGTCAACTAGTTTCCCAGCAGATCGCTTCACTGATAAACTTCCCTTAATCTCTATTCAAGAAAACTTAACAATTAAGAATGATGGTTTGGATTGTCCACTGGGCTGGTCTGTTTCAATCCCATTGGTCCTCTTTCTAACAAAGATGTTTCTGTCTGGGACTTGACCTTTGATAATATCGATCTTGCTGTTAATCATTCGTTCAGAGATACAAGTCATTTACAGGAAAGTTTGTGGATCACTGTTTACACAGAAGGGAGGAATAGCAGCCAAGATTATAGATATAGAAAATGTTGTATGCTTCATAGTAGACAGTATAGAACAGAATTTGATGTGCAAAAGGTCAAAAAATCTTCCTGTCCTTAAATATGGGAATACCATTTATCTCAAATCCTTAATCTTATTGATCTGCAGTGAAAATCATGCTTATATTTCAATAAAAGGGGCATTGTGAGGGCAGACTTCTTGAAACCAACATGCTGCAAGAAATTTTAAAAGCTACTAGCATGAAATAAAGCATGCAGAGTACCCACACAGCTTTTAAAAGATGTCACTTTTTGCTATTTCATAATTGCCCCCAGACGTGGGCGGATTATAACAGCTGCAATGGGTACAGATTTCCCCAGGCTAGTGTGTGTTTGGCATTCCACACAGTATGACTACAGAATCTGCTGTTCAGTGTTATTTTTACATGTTTGTTTTTGATATTACATACATTTTCATCCCCTACCTTCTCTCTCTCTTGTACTTATACACTTACTATGCTAGTTCTGCCTGTTTCAGGTTTTGGGTTAGCAGTGGCTGGCCAGCAAACCAATCAAGGCCCAGGCAGGTAAGTAAAGAGAGTTCTTCTTGCTCTGCCTTCTTTGATACCATTTTAGATGTGCCTTCATCCTACTTCAGCACATCCTGGGGAATGTAGTCCTCAGTGTTTCTGACATCTCCCCCAATCCAGGGAGTTTCAATTGCTTCTGCAATATCACCAAGGGCTCAGGGTGGGGGGACAGGATTCTCTCCTCATGACACACCATCCATTGGGTGGCTATGAGGGTAGGCAGGGGAAGAGGAGGAAGGGGACTTTCTTTCCATCCTTTGGATTTCATTACTCTAAAACAGAGTGTGAGGCTCCAGCACAACAAATAAATGAATGACATGCATTCATTGTTTTTTCCTATTTGTTTTTATTATCCTAATGAATTCATTGAATTATCCTTTTTTTAATTAACTGAGAAATGAATGCACTTCTCCATTCTATTGTGATTCTGTAACCTTTTAGCCATAAATGAAGGTGCTGATTTGATTTCTAAAGTCCCAGATGGTTTTAGTCCTTCAAAGATAAAACTATGCCTTCTCCAAAATTATTCTTATCGTAAGATTGGATGAGCATCCTCTTGTGCATAGGAAGCACAACTATGGCATTCATTGTGTAGACTTGAGCATCTTTTATAAATATCATTTTATCTTGTAGCAGCAACATCCATGGTCAACTGCCTGTCAGGATGGCACCAAAATTGGCCCACCTACAGACAAGTCAAGGGCTTCTGCATATACAGAATACTCCCTTAGTATGTAAAAAAATAAATAAAAAATAAATAAAACCACATTTGTAAATTTAAGCAGCCAACATTCCCCTGAAGATAGACTGATGAAGTCTGAACCGAACTGATCTCCAGGAAGAATAAAAGTCTAAGGGCGTCAATTAAAGTGGGGGGGGGGGGAGGAGAGAGCAGTTGAGGAAGAAGCACCTAATCATATCATATCATATCATGTCTGTCTGTCTGTCTGTCTGTCTATAATATTTATATGCAGCCTTTCCAACCAAAGAGGAATCCCAATGCATAAAAAATATTAAAACAGCATTTAAAATGTACATATAAATATTTAACAGTACAATAAATCATACAAATATATGATTTATTGTATTGTTAAACATAGAAAAGGTACAGTATCCTGGAGATCATGAGACATCTATATCCTCAGATATTCCCATGAAGGCAAAGGAAGAAGAGGTAAAAATAGCTCTAGCTTGCACTGTACCATAAAGGTTTGGACTGGAGCTTGAGTAGAAACTTGTTTAGAAGTTTCCTGGTTTACCTAACTCTAAACATCAGAAGCCAGCACTACAGGGCAATTACACTGTCAGACAGCTGAGATTCAAGAGAGGAAAAAGTTACTTGCCTATCCTTGGAGAACAGGAATATTCTACTATTAGAGGGAGATTCCTGTTTTCCCATCACCAACATTTTCTTATATCACTCAAGTTATATGTATTAATAGTATTAAAATATATAATGTATTAAAATATAGTATTAAAAATATAAAGACCATTTTTCTATTGTCCAAAGAAGTTGGACATGTTATTAAAATACATAAAAACACAATGGTTTTCAATAGGTTTGATCCTTCAGAAAAGTTTATTGTAGGAGTTGGTGGAGTGGATCTTTCCCTGCCTTCTTTTTCCTGAAGCAGGCTCCTATTTGCTGTAGCATAGCACAGAGGTTCGAATCTCACTACTGCCATGTAGACATGGGCATGAAACGGAAAAAAACCAAAATGAGAGGTTTGTGTTTCATCATATTTCAAGAATCACGAACCACAAATTTTCACAAAATTGACCCATTTCATGAAACAATTCATTAGTTTTGTGATTCGTCAGAACCAGGGGTATTTCAATGGCCCCCTTCACCCAGAGATGCCAGAGAAAGACAAGCAAAGAATAAATAAGGGAGGCCTCAGTCAAGCTATGCCCCAGAGCCAGGCACAGGCCTGAGGACGGAGGGAGGTGGGTGGGTTGGAACTTGGAGGAAAAAAGACACCCTCACCCAAAAGACCTTCCCAGCAAGCTCCCAAATCTACTCTCCCTCTCTTCCCAAAAGCTAAATGCTTCCCAAAAACTCAACACTCCACTGTCTCTTCCCCAAAGCTCCCAAATCCATTCTTCAAATTCCAGCAACAATTCCTCCCTCTTCCTCTTTCTACTGGAACTGAACCATGAGGCAGAGAGAGCTGTGTCTTAAATAAGAAATACTCACATAGAGCAGAACAGCAGCTCTCTGGTGGCTGGTAGACAGACCTGGGCATCAGGGTTTGGAGGGAAGAGATTGGTGTTCCCATGGCTACAGAAGGCCCATCTCCTCAGTTGCCTAATCCCCTGCCCCTTGCTGTGTAAAGCAAACTGGGAGGTCCCCAATTGGCAGGGAGAGCTGCCTATCAGGGTTTTGAGGGCTAAGATTGGGGTTTCCAGGGCAACGAAAGTTCTGCAGACTTTCCTGGCCTCAGTTGCCTAGGGAATCAATAGATTGGTGGCGAACCAACCACAAAGCTTACAAATCATCCAAAAAAGTTGTGGTTTTCATGAAAAACATGGCAACCATGAATCACGGTTTCACGAAGCATGAAATGGCCCGATTTCTCATGAAATTTGAGCCATATTTCGATTTGTGCCCACATCTACTGCCATGAGCTCAGTAGGTGGCCTTGGGTAAGCCATTCCTCTCAGCCCCAGCTCCCCAGCCGTATTGTGGGGATAATAATATTAACTTGTTCACCACTCTGGGTGAGGCACTAATCTGTCTAGAAGAGCAGTATATAAGTGCAATTAGTATTAGTATTATTTGCTCTGACAACCCTCTAATTGTTGGAAGAGTCTCATAAATGAAGTGCACAATAGTATGAGATGCTGTAGTAAGGGGAAGGGAATCAGCTAAAATTACCTCTTTCTCTGCCGATGCAAGCAATTATTTCTTTAATTAGGCATCCTCTGTGCCAAATTTGAGAAGGATGGGAGAAAAGATCCCAGTTTTATAGGCAATTAAAATGAATTCTGTGAATTAAGAACAATTTGATGCTGTAGGACCTAGAAGAAAGGCAGCATAACAGAGTAGACAGCAGGAAACATTTGGCCATCCCAAGAAAGGCAGAGTCACACAGCAGGCACCCCAAGGAAGGCAAGCAGCATTACAGAGCAAGAAGAGGTAGGAAGTTTAGCAACCAAAGGAAGCAGACAGAATTATGTGTATGAAGTGCTGTCAAGTCACAGCCAACTTATGATGACCCCCCCCCCCATAGGGGGTCATCATAAGACAATAAGGCTATCTGGAACTGTGCTGAACACTAATTCACCAATGGGCTTGATATTTCTTTCTTGTAGCAGTTTAATTTTGAAAGAAAACACATTATGATTTTGCAACTGAACAGGGAATCCCAACAAGGTGTTCTGAATAGAGAAATGATTTATAATTCATTTTCTGAACAATTCTATTTATAACCATAGCAGAAAAAGTTGCACCTTATTGAACAGATCTCTATTTATTGTGTGCCTGAAATAGCCACAGTGCATGGATACAATTTATGATGTCAGCTCTCAACATATAAAGACAGAGTCTGTTTTCTTCACAGCCCAAATCGATCCATATTTAATGGCATTTGGGGAATCTTACTCCCATGCATGACTGCATAGGATTGAAGGCCTAATGGCTGGATCCTTGGAAGAAGGAGAGGTAATAATTAAAGACAAAATAATATCTGACAGCTACATCCAAATCATAGTGCATTATCTCTTGCCTAATATAATAGGTACATCTGATTTGGTTCATATTAATTTATTGTGCCTATAAACTGCTTAATCCCAAAGCAATGTTCAACTATATTTGATTTTTTTGGAAAGGATGTGAATATTTGATAACACATCATAAAATACAAATGCTGAAAATGTTTCTCCTTGGCAGTTTTTATTCATATTGTGAGTAGTTGTTTTCTCTAGTTACTATTTATTTATTTTTGCTTTTTTTGATGAAGAAGCTTTTAGATGGATTTGTTTTTATGTGATTGGTTTTTATTATTTGTGTATTAATTTATATGTGTAAACTTTTTGGATTGTTTATCGTTTTGGGTACTATGTAAATAGCAGAAAGATGGAGTATATCACACATATACATATATCACACATATACATACATACATAAATAATCATTTATATTGGCAAATATCAGTTGTGAAAAAATCATAAAATGTATGCGTATAGACAAAAATATCATGGAATCAAAATATGAGAAACCCTGCACCAAAGCAGGCCATTACAATCTCCAACTTAAAGAATTTTAAGAATCCACTATAGCATGATATTGAGCTATAGTCAGGATGGCAACAAAGACAGCTTCGTATTTTGTATTACAACAGACCTAAAAAGAAATTAAAACAAATAATACATATGATTTAAAATGTTTTTATTTGTAACAGTAGTACATGGTGTGTTACAGAAATTAATGGAAAAATTCTAAAAATTGGTTTTCTGCTGAATGCATAAAGTTATACATAAAGTTTAAAAAAAGATGTTCAGCAAATAAATGGTTTTCCTCTGAGGTAAAGTTAAAGTTGATCTAGAAATGTCCTGCAAAACAGTAATTTTATCTTTTATTAAAAAAATATGTGTTGGAATGCAGAAATCAAAACGAATCAAAGTAGAAAGTAAACATCTTTGCAAAGAAGGTGCCCAGTACTTTATTCAATTAGAGGTTTCATCAGACAATTGGATGACTATGATCTATCAAAATATTTCTATGATATAGGGCAGGGGGGGGGTCAAGAAACTACTGGAGACAGTCCAGAATGATAGGTTGGATTTCCCTGGTTTTAAAATTTAAAGTGACAAATTTAGTGCTAGTGAAGAATGGGAGGGAAAGTTTTGTTTGCTTCCCTAGACCTATTACTTATCGACAATACTATTACAGTGTGGGCTCCCATATTCTGTTGCATCTAGATGATGGCAAAAAGGAATAATCTGATAGTGGGACATGGTAGCTGTGGAATCTCGTTTCAAGAAAATAGTCAGCATTTACATGAAGCAAACTTCCTTGTATTTCTGATTTTGAAATTCAAAGATTAATAATTTTTATAGCTACTGGTAGTACTGGTTGCACAGACTACACAACTTTGGCAAGCCTGTCAAAGGCCTATAATTACTAATGTTTTCATTGAGCCTTTTAAATTATTATTTTAAATGCATTGCTGAATAACTAAAAAAAACTAGTGATCACAATACAAAAGTTTTATGAATGAAGAATTAAAATCCTGTGTTCCTATGGTTGAATGTTTCAGGATAAAAACAGTAAAGAGATTTGCTAGGAAGAACATAGCAACTTCTATTCATATCTGCGTGGAAAGAACCACTTGTGGAATCTTCTTGATTGAATAAAAAATACACAGTCCCACATTTCTTAAATAGCTACTTTTCGCATCATTCTTTTGAAGTGAGTTTGCTGTAGAGATTCTGATAACATCTAAAGAAACAAAGTGACTGAAAGAGTGCAGTAGATCTCACTTTTGCACTGATATTAGAGACTAATTTCCACATCTAGGATATCATTCACACACTTTATTATCTACTTCAAAATAACTGGCTGGATTTATGAAATTTGGTTGTCAGTATCACCAAATTGTCATCTTGTTTCACCTTTCAACTACTTTTGTAAAATGCCTTCCTCTAAATCATTTAAACATATAGAAATATACAATTCCAGGCCTACATGAATCAATGAAAATACACAGAAATCTTGGTGTTTCAATTTAAAAACAAACCCTAAAAAGAATTCACCATTTGAGTTCATTAAGTTTTTTTAGTGATAAACCACTAAAAATTAATATATTGTAATCTGCATAGGAACATCACATTTGACCTGTATAACAATTCTCTGTAGGGCAAAAATATATAGATTCTTTATGCAAATCATGTGCTAAAGATAGGAACCAAACACTGCACTTTTATTACATAAATGTAAAAAAAGAGACAGTTTTTTTAAAAAGTTTCACTGATTTGTGTGTAAACAGTTTATTTTTAATTATGAAATGGTTATGATGTGATTTCTTTTCCTGTAAAAATTGTAGAGCGTGTCATAATATTTGAATGGTAAAATCAAGATATTATGTGTTCCCACCAACTTTACTAGTTGCTGACAAACTAGCTGATGCTGTCAAATGCATTTAAGCCTCAGCCCATTATTATAAGCATGTGAAAAAACATATGTGACGCAAGAACCACAAATTGGGGTTTCCACGCTTCCAAAGTACTGCCATTTGCTACCTTCTCTACAGTGTCATGGCATTATTAAAAGAATTCTCATAACATTTATATTTACAAAAAAAACCTGGCAAATTTCATTCAAACTCCTTAAAGCCATTTCCTCTTAAACATTTAAAGAGTTTTAACAGTTTTTTTTAAATTTCAAGTTATAAAATAAAAATCCGATTTGATTTTTTCTGATGTACAAAAAGTGATAAAGATGAACAATTTGATCACAGATTCAGTTCAGTATTTCAAAATTCATGCCATCTTCATCCTGCTAATAAAGTCCATTCCAATCAAATCCAGATGTTTACTGGAATTATTTGGCAAATGATTTTTTTTCTCTTTGAAAATGGCACACAGAGAAGAAATCCACTTGTCTGCATAGCATTACAGCAGCAAGAAATTAAAGAAATAAAAAATATTTCTTTACTGGTCTTTTGTTTCAAGAGTTCCCCTAGGAAATAACACATTGTTTGTCTTTTTTGTCATCAATATGATTAGATGTCCTTTTCTACCCACAGCAGTATTCAAAACAGAAAAGCAGCTTTTCTTCTTCTGATGCACTGGAACGTAAAAGGTCCATTTGGCAACATTTTACAATTGAGACAGATAATCAACAGAATGGCATTCCATGGTTTCAAGTTAAGAACTGTTTTCACAGGAGGCATTTAGCTGCTAGAGTTTGTCACCAGTTTAAAAAAAAGAGAGAAATGAAACACTCTTCCCCCTCTTTCAAATATGTCATTACGGAGTGGACAGCAGAATCAATCAGGTATGGTCATAAAAATATACCATATCATAAAAATGTGCAGCCACATAGGTAAATTGCTGTTGACTTGATGAAGTGCTTGCTTTCTGTGTTCTCTATATTATTAGACAATTATTTTAAGATATTTGAATTGCCTGCTTTCAAGGAGAAAGGCTATGACGAGGGGAGAAAAAGGCTGGATATTTGAAATTTGCAGAAAAGAGGCAAATGGTTTTGCTTGGAAAGTAGGTGTTTTAAAATTTTAAAAAATGTTCTCCTACAGAAACACCACTGTTTGATGAAAAATCTTGCTTGCTGAGCCAATCCAGTGATGTGATTATCTTCAATTCTATGTGAACAACTGAAAGAAAATGTGAAAGCCAAAGGCCTGTCAAGGTTGCAGTTTTTCTTTTGAAGCACCACGAGCGTGGGTCAACGCTATTTCTTAGGTCTGTTGATCTGGGCATAGAGAGGTTCTTTTTCCTGCAGACAATTGAAAGAACAATTAATAAAGATGTCTCCGGTCCTTTGAACAAACACAGTGCAATCCTAAGCAAAGTTACTCTTATCTAAAGTCATTTATTTCAATGGGCTTAGACTGGAGTAACTTCGCTTAGGATTGCACTGTTTGTTGGAAACTGGTACAGGTGAGATCCAAAAAAAGCAGCTAAAGAAATACTGGGTTGGATCTTACAATTCTTTGTCACTAAAGCAAATGGCAGCACTTTCGTCCTGAGCAAGGTTATTTAATCATTGCTACTGGCATTTCTACCAGCAGGATTCACCCAATATTTTCATCCTTCTGTTCTGAATTATCATTGCTTCCCAAATGACAATTTTAAGAAAAAGGAATTTATTAATTCTGTGTGTACAACAAATATTAAAAAGTCAGATTCTATTCTAAACAGAAAAATTAAAAATGAAATTAAGTATTCATGTACATCTCATTGTGTTTTCCAATTGATTTTAATTTGTAGAGCATATAATCCCATATGACCAAGAAATTTTTTTAGTTTGAATAAAAACAACAACTTGTTCCCTGCAATCAAGATAATACTTCACATCTTATACCATATATTTTTTCTGCTGACATATTCAATTCTAGTTATCAGATGTAGCAATACTTCACTCCAAAATTAACTTAGGTTTACATTAAGCAAGTTATTAAAGGAAGAATGCCTATGTCTGTTAAAAATGAACCTTTAGCTACATTAATATACAACGTTACAGATGTAAAGTACAAGAAATGTCTTAATTTGTCCGTGCCAGACTTACCTTCAGAACCACAGTGGAACATGAACAATGAAGAGGGAGCAAATCCAACCATACAAATGCCAAGCAATATGAGGAACTGCTTTGACAAAAAAATCACCTTTTAAAGAACCTAACATTTATATAAATTGTCCCAGTAAACTGAAATAAACATATTAGTGTTCTAAGTAATCTTAGTATTGTGCAGCCTTGAGGGATCAGTGATGCCTCCCCATAGGTTATAATGGTGCTCTAATATAAACGATGGTTACCCATGCATGACTTACATGAATTCAGGGGTGCTTGCTTCTTATTATTGTTTATATAATTCTACTGCTGACAATACAAAGGTTCCCTTCTGGAATAGAGTGGGAAGAGTGAGCATTTTTGCACACAGAAGGTTTTCAACTCGATCCCTGGCATCTCCAGATGAAGGATTTTAGGAAGCAGGTGCTGAGAAATACTTATCTAGCTTTGAAACTCTGGAGAAAAACTGCTATTCTGAGTCGACAGGACTGAGTTAAATAAACTGACTTAAATTTTAAGGCATACTCATATATTTTATTATATTGCTTCCTGGACTATTGTGCACAAAATCCACCCTCTTATGCACAATCCACCCTGAGCCTGCTGGTGTGGGGAGGGTGGAATATAAATAATTAATAAATAAATAAAACTACTACTGGTTGTAAGAGCAGCATTTTGTACTGAAATGCAAAAACATATACACAAAATTGGGAACTGCAAGACATGCCTGTCACATGTCACAGCCTATCTTCATGATTGTATAGACAGTTATGGACAGCATCGAGTCTCAACAAATTTGGCTTCAATGTATAGCACAATATTCATTTGTTGGATGAGATACTATCTCCTAGGCTACAATCAAGAATCCAGTCTCTCTTGCAAACTTGGAAATGCTTCTCATAGATAAGGTTCCAACATGGAGCACAGATGGCTGCAGCTCTGGATAATTTAGAATCATACTTGAAAGCAAGATAAGTCAGTTTTCAGAGTTCATTAATTGTGGTGAAATTTTCTGCTCTGTTCTAAAGTAATCTAGAATGAAGGCCTTGAAATCCCTAATGCTTCTGCAAGTAAACATTCTTTGTAGCTGCACCTCTAATAGAAAGGAAAATAAATAGAATCTTTGCTGATGATTGAAAAAGTAAATGAATTCAGCCATCTCAGCCAGTGGCAACAGCCACTCAGGCTGGTGGCCGCTCTTTGCCTCCTTGGAAGGAGGAAAGCAGAAGGCACACCCTGGCACCCAGGGTTTAGCATAGGGGGCGGAGCCTGTAGCCTTAGCTGGCTTCTCCGCCCTGTTGTCTTCAGTTGTGCCTAGTGCTCGGCCTGAGCAGAGCTCATTTCAAGCTCTCTCAGCCGAGCTCCTCTGAGGCTGGTTTTACTAAGGGCCCTCAGGGCTAGGCAGCAGCAGCTGCCCAGGAGAAGCTGTGATATTCCCCTGCTTGCTACCTTCAGACTTCAAGAGGAGAGCCAGGTCCCAGTGCCAGGCTCACTGGTATGGCAGAGACTTTTTTCTCCTCATTTACATTTGGGGCCTGTTGTCTATCAGTCAGGAGGGCTAAAGCAGGATTATGCCCAGCCCTTGAGGCCTCTGGCCTACTTAGGCTCCTCCCCCCCCACCCACCCCCACTGTTTTACTTTGTTGAGAGAGAATACTAGCAGCAGCAGCAGCAGCAATAGGCGTTGCTGTAGGCCACAGGGGTGAGTTGCAGCCATTTAAGGGGTGGATTAATTCATACTTTATTGCTACCGGCCTAGCAGGGTGGATGCTGGTAGCCCCCCCTTCCATCTAGGCTTTATCCTCTCTCGCCATTTACACTTACTTGGTACGGAGTATTTCTAGCAGCAATAGTTCAGCCTTGGCCTGCAGGCAGCAGGGGCCATTTTGCAGTTTATTTAGTTGGGTGCAGCCATTTTGAGAGTGGCACCCAGTGACCTTAGCCTCCTGGCAGTGCAGCCATG
Organism: Eublepharis macularius; assembly: GCF_028583425.1. Lineage (NCBI taxonomy): Eukaryota > Metazoa > Chordata > Lepidosauria > Squamata > Eublepharidae > Eublepharis > Eublepharis macularius. The sequence continues at coordinate 82,232,999 of NC_072794.1, read as the reverse complement.
TTATGAAGGCATCTACAATATGCACAGTTCCAAGAGTGGCCATTTTGAGTGTGGCATTTGTGTGGCCTGATTTGCCTCCTACTTACTAGCAGTAGCAGTCATTTTGGTGGGGCTTGTGCAGCTACCTGCAGACTCATCCTTTGAGGATGATGAAGAGACCAAAGGAATGAGGGAAATACTGGGCTATCAGTGTCTATCAGTCAGGAGGGCTGAGGCAGGGTTAGGCCCAGCCCCCTCAGGCCTCCAGCCTATCTAGGCCTCCCCCAACCCATTGTTTTACTTTATTGGAGAGAGTACTTACAGCAACAGGGGTGGATTGCAGCCATCTGAGGGGCAGATTGCTTCACACCTGGGCTGGTAGCACACATTATTACTTTCTCACTCATGCCACCAATGGCATATTGTGTTATTGCGTCTGTTTTAGCAAGTACTGGGTTTTTGTGCAAAGAAAGAGGCACTGAAGGGTGAAAAGAGATTAACCGTTTGATTGGCAGTGTGTGGGATTTGATGAATAACATTTCATTTATAAGAAACAGAACAAATTGATGTTGGAGAACAATCATCATAGTTGTCAGGCTTTGTAGGTTGCTGTAAGAGCATGGTGGACTGCCACCAAAGAAAGCTATCCAAAGAAAGGGGAAGCATGTATGTGCCCCACAACGAGGAGACCCCTGAGGCAAGTTTCTTCCTCTGCTAAGTACTAGTGTCATCAGGGACCTAGTGGCACATCTAGGTGCCAGGAAAGGCCCGGGCCCAGAAGAGGAAGCTAGGTGGGGAATCTTCTGGGAGGGGGGGGGGAGTGCAAAAAACTGCAAAGTTGTCACATGGAGCACAGAAGTCTAAGATGTTATCTGTCCTTTCTGACAGTTTAGTGCAACTGATGGACGGTAGCTGATCTGAGCTAGCCTGCCTTAATCCAGTTCGGTTGCATGGCAGTGAACCGATTGACAAAGCTGGGTCCATAAGGCCTGGGAGGACTGTTCAGCATCCCTGGCAGCGACAAGTCCAGTGAACTGTGAAAAACAACATGGATATGGCTGAAGGAGGCTGGTAGCAGTGGCAGTGCAGCCACCTTATAAGGAGGTAATGGGAGCATCTGCCATGCTGGCAGTGAGGGAAGCAGATTCCAGACTGTAGAGTGCATGGCTGTGAGGCGGTATCTATGGCAGGTATCCGGTGGTCAGTGATGGTAGGTCCATTTGGCCCTGGCTGGAGTATGCTTGGCCATTGGAGGCCTTGTGGGTCAGTCCCTGCCTCCTCACCCCATGGCTCTTTCCACCCAACATGGCCTGGCCAGCACATTCCAGGGTTAGTGCCGACTGGTAATGTGAATGGGCTTATATGGTGGGGTAGCTCAGGTTCTGTCCACTCAAGTACCTATCAGCACACATGCACACACCCTTCATTGAAGCACAGACTGGCTATGTCATGCCTATCCAGGTCCCTCAGGGATGGCTTCAGTCCACCATATCCTGCCCTAGGTAGCTGTGGGTGCCAGGTGCTGGTGGATCTGTGGGAAGCCCAGCAGTAGTCTGGTATGAGGACCCAGCCCTATACAACTGAAGGTACCTCGGCAGCATGGAGCATCTCCCAAATGTGCCAATGCCTTGTTTTGGGGAAGAATGTTCCTATGGACAGGAAGCTCCCTCCTTTCTGGCTGGTCTCCCCCACTTTTTGGTCAGGTGCCAGACAGCCTGCTGTAGTTCATTCCATTCATCACCCTTCCCACCCAAAGAAGCCCAGTAAATGATGCCTGTGCAGACATATGCTTCGACTGGGCCATCAGGTTATCAGTGGTGTATAGTTGGCACAGAAAGGTGACACTGAGTTGGCATTTTGCCTCCTCCGGGTCCTGCCTGCAGACTCTTTGCTTTGGGTTGTCATTCAAGGGCCATCCCTACACGGGCAGGGCTCTGCCAACTGGGTGCTCTGTCTCAGGTGTGGCTTTTGGCTGCTTCAGCTCTTTTCTTGAGGGGGCATGTAACACTCACCTGCAGCTTTAACACGGCCATGATTATCTCACAGTTTTCATATCTCAGTCTTAGGATTACAGCAGGCATGCAGGAGGACCTCTAAGTATGGGGGGTTCTCAACTCCTTTAATGGAGTCACTTTATGGAGTGAGGCCTGTTGCTAGTTGGTGTGCTTTAGGCCTTCTCCGATGCTTGCTTGAAGGTCTTTTGATGGCGGCCCTAGTTAGCTTGCCCTTGAGGCTGGTGGATCCTTGGCCTGGATTCCTCAGGATTTCCCCCCTCCCCATCTTAGAAAGCAGAGGTTTACAGGGCAATCTAGTTTGCCACTTTACTCAGCACTCAATGGGCTTTCAATACTGCTGTACACCTGTTTAGGTGGAGGGGAGGCATGGAAACTTTGGTTTAGCATGCCTCCCAGCTTTGATATGATGACACTTCTTTCAGCTGTTCTGCCTTGTTGTGGCCTAATCCCTTAAGGATGGGTCATGAGGAGCCTTTATGGCTCATGACACAAATCTTACAGGTGACACGTTTGCAAATGAGCTAAAGGCAATGGGGCTTAGGAGGCTATTGGGCCCCAGGGTGGTCGGGAGTTATGCCCAGGGGTCCCCTTGGCCGGTACATGGAGGTCCAGCGATAGGATACGACCGTTGTTCTGACATGCATGGCACACCCCCATCTCAGTGCCCGAGTGGCCTGGTGGCTGGAAGGGAGATGTAGTTCTCTGCCTCGCCTCCTGGTCATTTAGGTGCGGTCCTCCACCTCATGTTGGTCATTCACTGTGTGGTAATGACCTCGGCTCACAGGGCATGGCTCTTTCCTTACAGGCTCACAGAGGCTTGCAGCGCCCAGGCAAGTAGTGGCCTGATAGTTGGAGGAGAGGTGCGGTCCTCCGCCTCACATCCTGGTCATTCGCCGCGTGGTGTTGACCTGGCTCACAGGGCATGGCCTTTTCCGTACAGGCTCACACAGGCTTGCAGCGCTCAGGCAAGTAGTGGCCTGATAGTTTGAGGGGAGGTGCGGACCTCCGCCTCACGTCCTGGTCATTCGCCGTGTGGTGTTGACCTTGTCTCACAGGGCATGCTCTTTCCTTACAGGCTCACACAGGCTTGCAGTGCCCAGGGAAGTAGTGGCCTGATGGTTTGATGGGAGGTGTGGACCTCCAGCTCACGTTGGTCATTTATGGAGTGGTAATGACCTTGGCTCACACATCCTGGTTGTTCATTGGGAGATAATGACCTGGGTTTTGATGAAGGGCATGGCCCTGTCTTGGCAGGTGGGAATGACTTGCTGGAGAATAGCAAGCATTGGCCCAGCGTCCTGATTTTTTGGTCTGCAATGCTTCCGTGCTGGGTGTGGCGGGATGCACTGGACCACAACGTTTTAGAACGGGCTAGGCAAATGGCCAACAGAGCCTTATTCAAGGCTAGGACAGAGGGGTTGGGGATTTATTTGCTTCATTCACAAATTCGGGCCAAGTTTGCAGACCTCTACCGAGGGAATGGTGTACACCTCTCTACGAGAGGCAATAGTATATTTTTGAATGACCTGTGGCAAGGGCTTAAGTTGGGCTTTAAGCCATTTCTGGGGTTGGTGATGACCTTGGTCTACAATGCTTCCCCGTCATGGTGGCAGGAAGGGTAATTCGCCTGGGTGGTGATGACCTTGGTCTGCAATGCTTCTGCGTCATGGTAGTTGGAAGATTGAGACCCACTAGGTGAGGGGCTAGGCGTACAGCCAACAGAGCCCTAGAGAAAGCTGTTGGGAAGGACTGAGCATCTATTTGCCATGCCCCTGCATAAAGGCTACATTTGCTGACCTCTACAGAGGTGATGGGAGGGTGTGGCATAAGGCCAAAATGGCCCTTTAAAAGGCTTTGGGAGCAGGAAGGATATTTATTTGCCCTTTCCTGGCATTAAGGCCGACCTCTACAGAGGTGTCGGTGTTCATCTATTGGTGAAGGGCAACAATATTCTGTGGTAACTGATGGCAAGGGTGGTGGTTGGCACTATGCCAAGTGTGGGATGCAAGGGCTTAAGCAGAGGCTTAGCCTCTGCGGTGGCAGGATTTAAGTTAGGGGGAAATTTGACCGGGCCAGTGAGCACCCTTGGCACCTCCCCATTGGTGGAGAATGGTGGTCTGCCAGGAGTGGCAGGCTGCTGTACGGCCCAGTTGCGAGGACAGACCCCTGGACAAGCCAGTCTCCCCCCGCTGCCGTATGGCCAGGTGGGGGAGCATTACAGGGGTGAACCACTTCGCTTGGCCAGGCTGGGTCCCAGCCATACCATGGATGGCTCGCCCCCGGGGCAGCGGGTGTCTCACCCAGACAGGTCAGGGCAAGGTCCAGGAGTGACCCCAGGGCCTGACCTGTACTGCTAGTTAGGCCCTTGCCATAGTTTATGTTTAATTGTTGTAATTTTAATAAAGCGGCCCATTTTAGAACCCAAATACTGTCTGTCACATCAGAAAAGAACCTTGCCTTGGTCAGTTCCACATACTGTAATGCAAAGAACTGCCAGTTTCATTCACTAAACCAAGTCAGTTTTAAGATGCCCAGGAAATCATTTTGCATGTTTGCAGTCTTCATCACTGACTCTGCATATGGATTTCCAAAGACCCAGTCTTTTCAAAGAATGACAATTATTAAAAACTCTGTAAAGAGTAAATGACATTTAAATACAGACTGAATTTGTTCCACAGTAAATGCATGGTAAGATAAGGCACTGGGTAGAAAACAATTAAAGATACATTGAACCTGGAAAATTATTTAATAGTAACAACTGGATACTGTATGTTCACAAAACAACTCTTCTCATTGCATTTGCAAGAAACTAATTCTTACTCATTTATTATATTCGATTTATACCCCACCCTCCTCGCCAACAGGCTCAGGGTGTCTTACAACATAAAATATACATCAAAACATAATAAAAAAATAAAACTAATTTAACAAACCAAATCCAGGGACCTCCAACAGTATACAGCTACTATAAAACTACCATAAAGGCCATGGGTACAGCCATAATACAGGGCCCAGGATGATTGCAGGTGGGGCATGGCAGTCATGAAAGGGGACAATTCGCTGGCTCTCAGCCAAAGGGCCTGGCAGAATATCTCTGTTTTGCAGGCCCTGCAGAACTGTAACAGATCCTACAGGGTATGGATCTCCAATGAGAGTGTGTTCCACTAGGCCACAGCCAGGGCAGAAAAGGCCCTGGCCCTGGTCAAGGCCAGACAAATGTCCTTCATGCTGGGGACCACCAAGAGCTGCTTATCCACAGAGCACAAGACCCTGTAGAGGACAGAATAGGAGAGGTAGTCCCCGCAGGTACGCAGGTCCCAGTCTGTAAAGTGCTTTAAATACTACAACCAGCACCTTGAACTGGGTCCAGAATTTGACTGGGAACCAGTACAAGTGGCACAGCACAGGATGGATATGCGCGTTAAATGACATCCCAGTAAGGACATGTGCTGTCGCGATTTGAACCAGTTGTAACTTCCAGGTCAAGCCTGATGGCAGCCCAGACATATGATGATGTCCCCTCATCATATTGCATTTATAATCATGGGCCGTTTCCACACTACTCACCTTCATCTGGAACGGGGTGCAATGTCATGAAAAAAACGCAGAAGATAGTGTCTTCTTGAGCGAGTTTTGCGCAACATCACACAAAACTCACACAAGAAGACACTATCTTCAACGTTTTTTTCACGATGTTGTGCCCTGTTCCGGATGAAGGTGAGTAGTGTGGAAACGGCCCTGGCGTCTTTGCACAAAGAACCCATCTCTCAAAACTCTGCTGCACCTCAGAAAGCTGTTGGTTAAGGCACTGGTCCCTCCCTATGTTCCTCCACGGCAGCTTCGCTCATCTGAACAGGGTCTCCTGCAGGTACCAGGCTGCACACGGGGCCGATTCCGCACGGCTTACCTGAAGCTGGGACATTGTGGAACGTGCCGGCAAAACCATGGAAGATCGCGTTTTCTCACGCGAGAAATATGTGATCTTTCACGGTTTTGCCAGCATGTTTCGCAGTGTCCCGCAACGTTCTGGCTTCAGGTAAGCCGTGTGGTTAGGCCTGCCTCACTTTGGTTCCAGCTTGAACCAATATAAACTGGCTGTTAACCAACATGGAGAAGCTTATGTTGAGTGTCTATCTTAGACCTCTGCGTATGCTCTTTTGCTTTGTTTCTGGCTCTATTTGTTGAGAAGGACTGAAGCTCCATCTTTTGCCTTGCTGTTTTGTGGGACTTTTGCTTGCTACAACTGAGAAACCAACTTGCTTTGCCTCCTAAGAATTTACTGTGGTATGTAGAGCTTACTGCTGTAGGTTTTTGTTTGTTTGTACTCACTTTTTGTCTCGTGTGTGATAACCCTGCACCTGGAATTAATAAACCTTTATATTTTTATCTTGTGTGGGTTATTAAGACTCTGAAGCCTCACTGCTATAAAACCTTTGTTGAACTCACCCTATGTGTGCTTGAGATCCACCTACCAAACAACTATTCTTTTGCTGTGAACTCTGCCTGTAAGTTTATCCTTGCAAGGTAGACTTTGCTTTGGCTAAATTCCCTAATAGGCTCTGGAGCTTTGCTCCCTAACTCCTTAGCCTAGGGATAGACTGGGGAGCTGGTGGCAGCTTACTTGGTTTGCTATTTGCAACAGGACCTTACAGGCAGCCTGTGTCCCTTCCCCTGAGCTGGGCTGGGCCCCAGGGGTCTGGAACTCCTTGACAATTAGTTCCTTGGAATTAAAATTGAGTCCCATGGTCCAACTCTGTAGACAGGTAAACAAGGGACTAGGTAGCCTATAATATGTTCTAATATGAATCTGTCTGCACTGAAGCTCTAAATCCAAACACTTCTGTCTATGCTTCTGCCCCCACAACTCCTCCTGGATGATTTGCATCACAGTTTGCCAGTTCAGATCTTGGACTTGAGGAACTGGCTAGAGTTAGCGCACTATTGGTCTGCAGTGCATGGAACATTAGGAAAGCAAGTGTCTGATGACCTGGTAATGTATGCCACACACCATCATTCCTGGGCATATCAGAAAGAGGAAAAATGGGAGATTATTCATATGACAGAGTGTGTTCAGTATGGAACACTTGGTTTTATTTGTGAGGATTACAATTTCCAACAATGTGGTGAATACTTATATTCACTAAACTTGTAGTGAATGCAGCATTCCTACAGCAACTAGACAATGAAAAGAGTCAGAGAAAAATAGCCCATAGTGTGCAACACAACAACCAGAAGATTTTGGATGTTGAGGAAACAATAAAAGATATGGGCATGTTTTTTGGGGTAGCAATCGATTTTCTCTGGCTAGTCATCTGCTTTGGAAATACTCAATTTAATCTTATTTCCCACTGGAATTATTTTTTATTATTCAGACTTCCTCTCAGGGCTGTAGTTATAATTTGGATACAAACAAAAACAAAACAAATATGGAAGGCCCAGCCAGCATAAATTCAACACTCCAGGAACCTGTTCTCATGAAGCATGGTTTGAAGGGCTTATTCAATTTGTGGAATTTTGCACTGGGATAACTGATGTTATCCTGTATGAAGTCATGTGTGTTAGACTTGCAGGTTTCATGGATGGATTTTAGGCCTTGGTAACTCAGTATGAGATTTTCTGTATCTGATGGACAGTGACATTAATAGTATTCTAGGAAGAGATTCCAGAGCACTGAGGCTGGAATTTCAAAAGACAGAAAACAGCTGAGGCAAAGGGACCCAGAGATGAGAATGCACTAAGTTCAGGAGACACAGAGAGAGCACGGAAAGCCAAAGAATTCTGACTATGATTTTTAAGAGAAATGAAGCACTCTGATTGCCAAAGGGAAAATCTTACCTGCATCAATATTGTATCTAAAGGTTTTAACAAAGTACAGTGAAGGTTTAACAACTAAAGTAATCTGTTGTTAATGTCAGATCAGGTTGGGATTTAGGGGAACTAGGAGACATAAGGAGGGTTGGTGAGAAGTTTTTTGGTATCTAAGGTTGTAATGGTCAAATAAGGCTATTATAGACTGTGTTAACTGTCAATTGCCTGAAGTATAATCTGAAATATCATAATCAGTTACCACCCTCTTCCTATGCATTTAAACCTTCTTGTTATGGGTCATGCCTCCTTTAGGGACAAGTGTCTCATGTACTGCAAATCTGTTCCCTAAAGATAGTTAAATCTTCACTTTATTAGTCAAGGTCCCTAAAAAGACACTTGAGGAGCTGTGTGTATGAGACAGAGCTCTTGCTGAAGGTTGTTTAAGATATAGACTGTTTCTGAAAGAGACCATTTGGACATGCTTGAACAAAGCTCAAGATCCAACATCCCCAGATACGTTACTTATGATCTGTTTATGAAAGGAGAATCATCTGATATGTGGTCTGAGTATAAAAGATCTCTTGTAACTGAAAGTTAACGAGTTGTAAAATCCAAGTTTGAAAGTGTCAGTTGAATATTAGCTGAGGAAACAGCTATTGATAAGACATCCAGTTATTTAAATTACAAGACTTTAGATAGTAACGAAAATATGTGGTAATACCACAAAAAGTAAAATGATATCAATGAATATCAAGTAGTACAGTATGCTTCAGTGTGCATAAACAACAAAACGTAAGTATGTACATACTGATTATAAAGATAACAAGGAATGTCCAACTTTGAAATCCATCATTGTTCAGTATGGAAAACTGATCATGCTGAGTTAATTCAGTAAACACTTTTACAGAACATAAGAAACTTATGCACTTCTTTTGCATTGCATAATCTTTAATATTAATATATCATCCCTGACAAAGAAACTAGACCTTGAGAATAAAGGTTTTAGCTGTACATCTGAGCATTCTTCATAGAGATACACATTTTTTCTAGAACTAATGCCACATTACTGCAAAAGTATTTATTTATTAGTATCCCATGTAATGCCGGTTAATGATGCTTTATAGTATACTATCCTAATGAGGAATGATTATAAGTAGAGATGGGCACGAAATGAACCACAAAACAAAATTCCATATGGAATGGCAGCAGGAGAAAGAGGCTGTCAGTTTCACAGACTCCACACTGGAACTGGTGCGGGGTCTGTAAAACTGACAGCCTCTTTTCCTGCTGCCCAGGTTGTCAGTTTTACAGACCCCACATCGATTCCAGCACGGGGTCTGTGAAACTGACAGCTAGGACAGCAGGAAAGGAGGCTGTCAGTTTCACAGCTGAACCCAGTCCGGGATCTGTGAAACTGACAGCCCCTTTCTCCTGCCGCTCTGGCAGCAGGAGAAAGAGGCTGTCAGTTTCACAGACCCTGCGCAGCAGAAGAAAGGGGCTGTCTGTTTCAAACGCCCCGTACCGGCTTCAGCAGCCAGTGCAGGGTGGTTGAAATGCCACAAACCACGAACAGGGAAAAGGTCGGAAGTTCGTGGTTTGAGTTTCCGTGGAATGCTACGAACCACGAATCACGTGGTTTGGGTTTTTTTAAAATTTGTGCCCATGTCTAATTATAAGTTCTCAGTAGAAGAACGTGGGGCAGAGGAAACCATGGAACAATAATGAAACTAACGGGACAGCTGCTGAACTCTAGCCTTAAATTGTTATAATGCTGATGACATAGAATGATATGAAATAAATACAAGGTAAACGCTGGTTAGGCTCAAAATAACATGAAACTTGGGTATGAAGCAGTTTTAAGGAAAGGCAAATTAGTTATTCAGGACCTTGTTATGTTGGTTCTTACTGCCCTTCCCCAAAGAAATCAACTCCTACTACTGAAAAAAGATAATGCAAAATGTTTGCAATTTCTTTTAAAAACAGAAAGACAGAAAAGAAATCTGACTCCCACAATATCAAGGCCAGAACTAATGATGATGTTTTCTCTAGGCTTACTGTAGACATAGTCATAATGGCTGGAGAAGAGATACCTAGAGTCACATGAGCTCAGACATTACAGTAGCACTGCCAAAGGAGCAATTTGGGCCACTAGAAGTGGGATCACTGGAAAAGAGGAGAACTGAGGCATACTGGGAGCATGTAGCTGAGTGATTGGAGTGTTTGAAGTTACCTGAAGTTAGAAGGGAAAATAACTGGCTAATAAATTTGATCCAAACTGGGTGAAAAATGTGGGACGGCATAGACTTTAGGAATGGCAGTACTGGTGTCACTTACAAGGGAACCAAAGATTAGAAGGGGGATGTGTTTGGTTCATTCATATGTTGTGGGGAGGAAGTACCCAAGTTATCTGCAAAAGCAGAGGCAATTCCTAAAAGTCTAATAACTGCTGTTGCTGTATTACGCATGAAAAATAAATCATCAGTTTGCCTCAGATGTTCCATACATGGAGAGAGCAGCAATAGATCACATAGTACATTAACTATTTCAAGCTATAGTACAGTAAAACAAAGGGAACATTTTTCATATGGCAGCACTAAAATGAGATGATAATGTTCAAAATGATCCTTTTTACAGGACACACATGCCAGACTAAAAATAGCGACAGTCACCTTCACAAAACATCTATTAACACCCACAACATGCAGTGTGCACTGTTATTAATGAAAGCATTGATTAAAACAAAGAGTGTGATGGTATATCTTTTAAATGGTAGAGGTATGCCTGCTGTCTGAATCCATTCATTAACACTATAGCTTACTGTTTTTATTAGATCGTTAGATATTAAATTTTCCAGCTGACCAATGATGTGGTCTTAGGGTGGAAAGGCGCATTTCAATTTTTTAATTATGTTTAATTCACTCCTATAAGAAAAGCAGTTCACTGACATTGCCTGTTCAGTCCAAAATGAATAAAGCCTGCCACACTGCAGTTTATTCTGCAAATGGATGAAATTCTTATATATAGGAAATGTTAACTTATGATTATCAGAAAGTGGAGACTCACGTGGAATTTAGTTTTTGCAATATAATGTCAACAGTCTCTAATTTCACAGTATAATATGCATATTCCCCTCCCTAGCAGGATTGTATTGTTATTCCAAAAGAAATCTGTACTTTGAACCACTTAAAAATGGCATTAATGACTAGGGATAAATCAATGAGGATGAAAGACAGTGAAGTGAGAAGAGGACTATATGTATATATAAACCATGCATAAATGTAAGTGATGGCAGGCATTGGTGAAAGTGAATAGCTGAAAAGCATGAGAGAAAAGGATAGATACCTACCCCAACCTGCGCTATCTAGCTATCGCCCTGTTGACTTACAGTTTCACCAATGGGCTCACCAAATGGATCACTGTTGGATGAGGCCTGAGATCCATCAGGCTAGAATACAAGAACATAACACCTTTTTTCTCAACAACAGAAAGTAAAACAAAGTCAGAGGTTATTTTCATGTATCGAATACTAACGCTGATAAAGATCACAAAAAAGTTCTATGCTATGATTGATATTTTCAAGGACTAAGCCCCCTGTACAGGGTAACGGAGCTAACTGGAGGAGGTCCCCCCACCCAAATCACACTTCTCTATTCTAATATGCCTTGTATGTGGATATGTTCCCCAGTTAGGGGCTCTTGTTTGTGGTTAGCTATTAGTATGAAACACATGCCATGGTCAGAATCCAACTGTTTGCATTTCCACACATTCCCACCAAAGCATATCCCCCCCCCCCGCAGTACCAAATTCTAAGTTTTTTTTATATAATTTTTTTTTTGCCCATCAAGTCAATCAGAAGCATCACAGAATTTAAGAAGAAAAGCCATGATGAAAGGGTATTTGGGCAGTATATCCATAAGATGTCACTATTCTCTTGCATTCACCACGCTGAGGGGCAGCTGTTTTGAGGGATCCACACTGGCTCTACCCTGCAGCTGAACCTAGTCACTACAATCATATGTGACATCATTCTGTTGCTGTTGTTTGACAAGTGAGACAGGTATAGAGTTATGCTAGCAGTCATTATCATACTATTCAACTTAAGCTATAAGATTAGATGGATCAACTACATATTTTCTCATTACCACCAACCACTACCCTGTGTTTGGTAACTGAAAGAATGCCCTTGAGTACTGGTTGGTCCATAACCTGTGCCTTTTCTGCCCCTTATATCTTGTTTAAATTTTGATGGTATAGTTATGGTATCATCAAAAGGTTGTCTTATGTCATACAATGTTTCAGATTTTTAAAATTTACTTTACAACTGCTCCTCCCAAATCCTGCCACTTCTAAGAGGTGCACACTAATATACTGGAAAAGAGCATTTCAATATAAAATTATAACAGATGGGAACACACAAATATACAGAATAAGCTAACACGTATATCACAATGATAAGCTATTGTGTGTAGCTTTCCATTTTATTTAAGTAATTTTGCTTTAGTAGCATACAAATCATTCTGAACTTAGAAATGGTTTCAAATGATAAGCACACTCCAGTGCTGATGGGGCAAGTGGAGAATAAGATTAGAGTATGGAGATAAAGTTAACCAAAATTCTGTTCTCCTTAATTTACATTAGGTTTGAGCAGTCAAAAGAACATCCTGAGGGTTGTGAGGGGATGAAAGCATCTTTCATTCAGTGAAAACCATACTTCTACCTTGTTCTGCTGTGACAGGTCAAGGAGAAAAAGTGAGGAGAATTGTAAGTTTATATTCTTGAGTCATCCTCACACCAGAATTAAAGATAGCACAAATAAGACCCTTGACTCACTTAAACCATTGGTAGGTGGGTATAAATGCCTAACTCTTCACAAAAAATAGCACCAAAGTGACCCACAAGAGTGGGAAAAAATAATATATCTGTTTTCAATCTTTTATAACTCCATACTCCATTTCTTCCTCAATCTTAATGCATTCAGTTGCCATGTAGTCTTTCATACCAACCCACGTTTAAAAAATAAAAAAATAAAATTCAGTGTATATTCTAACAATGTTCGGGTCATATTTAGGGCCAGTTCTGTTGAAAGAGATATGAACATACAAAGTACAATGCTCAAGATTATATGCTCTTATATTTTGCCCTAATGTCTTTGATACTGAGTTAATTTCCAAACATTGTATTACTTAAGTATTCTATTTGTTTGAGCAAGATCTAAGAAAATTCTGCACTTAACAGGCGAATTCAGTTCTTTTAAACTATGCTACTGAAAACATTTTAATAGCTATAACCTAAATCTTACACCATTTTATTTTGAAAATTGCCAATGTGTCATTCTGGGCTAATGTTTGGATATGCTACTACTCACCGCTTCTTGTCCTTCACTTTTACTTGGACTTTCAAAGCCCTCTTCAAAGAGGTCATCTGCAGCAGGGTCACTGGTGTGAGATGCTGAGGATTTGGATGGAGAACTTTGTCTAGGAGCAGGAGTTGGAGCTAGAGAAAGGCAACAGCAAGAAATGGTGTCAGTTCTAAATATTCCTAAAGACCTGTTGGTGCAGGTTGTGTGGACCTCATCAGTCCTTTCCTCTTGTATTTTTCAAATTTGTTTGCAAAAATTCAGCAACTACATTATTCATATAGTCATATGACAAGTATGTCAACAAAGTAAGCCCCAGGTCTATTTTATAAATACATTGGTCTACAACTGTGTTTACCCACAAACGTTAACAGTGAGACTACTAATGACAACATGACAGTCATACAGTTCTTCTAAATATTAATAGAGTTGGAAGGTGTTCCTCTTTAAAAATAGCTGATGCTTATTGACACATATCCGCTAACTGTACTGTGAAATAGAAATGATCTGGTTAGCACTGGTACACTGGAAATCTCCTGTCAGAGGAAATGCACAGTTAGGCAAAGTTGTAGCAGTGCTGTGATGATCCAGAATAAATAATTGTGACTGCTTCAAACAAAACCCTTCTCAAAATATTGAAGCTCAGACTACAAAAAATGTCACTGTCTTGCATGAAAATTCTATTGCCAGCAGTTCAAAGCAAAATGAAAAGTCTAAATTTAGGGTCAATTCGCACAAAATGTTTTTGCAACAATGTTATCACAATAATCATGTAAGGCTGATAATTATTAAACCAAAATCAGCATATGTACCATATATAAATCCACTGAAACATCCATGTCACTACAAGATTCTCTAAGGCATGGGTATACTGAGGAAAATCCAAGCTCTAGCTGCCTACAAAATCAACCGGGCAAGACAGTTTTTATGCTTATTACATTGTCTTTCAAAAATTAAATTCCATAAAGTAATATCTGTAATAACAGATTTCCATGGACTTTGATGTGGTTATCCTTAATTTCATGTTTCCCCAGCTTCAAAGAGACTCAATGTATTTACTTTTTAATTATATACAAGGGTACTTATGACTGTGGCTGTGTTCTGCAGGGCTACAGGTCAAAAAAGGGAAATATTCTGTAGAAAGTTGCAGGAGAAAAATGGGTGTACTCACGTGAGTTTGTCGATGGCGTTGTAGAAGTCACAGGAGTCAAATTTAACTGAGAGATGTCAAAGTCATCACAATCATCTGCTTCCTGTGCCATCCCAACTTTGTTAAAGTAACTGGAGAAGGCCTCTGAGGTACAACTGAGGGAAGGCTGATCTGGTTTTCGTGATGGCACTGGCGGAGGCTGAGCCATCTGGAAATCTTTAAATATTTCTTTTCCTGCCTTTTGCCTAGGTCTATCTGTCTGTGGACTTGATCTGGTGGAATCACTTGTAGGTGGAACAGTAGCAATGGGAGCAACGGTACCTTGAAACATGGCTGCTTGTAAAGGCAAAACAGTTTGTGTTGGCATGAAGGCAGCAGGTTGAAACTGACCAGCTACAGATGGCCATGGTTGCTGGGTGGGAGAAAATATCCCAGGTTGTCCCCATGCAATTGACTGTCCTCCCTGCATCACCTGAGCAACTGGAGGCTGAGAACCCATGGCCAGTGGTTGTTGAACAAGTGGTTGTTGTCCCCAGAAGGAGGGCAGGACAGCTCCCATTGCAACATAACCTTCAGGGGAAAGAGAGTGGGTATAATTTCAGAACAGGAATAGCAAAAACAGGGCAGCGAAGGAAAAAAAGTTGAGTAGATATACAAATCAGAAATCATGGGGACTTTTTAGTGGTCTTCTGCTGCATGCGTTAACAGCTGTACTAGAAGTGTGAATGAACAAATGGCAAAAATTACAGAGGTATGTTAACATGTTATCACGATTTCTGGACCACATGAAAAACTAAATGGATTTTAATAGGGATATGTTCTAAGAGAAAAAAAAAACCTGTTCCTAAAGTTATGTTTACTTCTCCTCTTGAGCTCTATCCATTGGTTTCAGAGTATCTAGAATGCTCTTGGACTCACCCACACAGACCAGGGTTTACTTGTACTTTGCTGAGGGAAGCTTTTGAACTTCTTGCTGCGTTCTTACATTTCCATCAGTTTCATCAAAAAGGACTGCCTAATTCACCATATCTAAAAATTCTTCTTCCCATGTTGTTCTCCACCCAGTCCTTAATTAAAAGCCTAACAAGTAATTTTTTTACATTATTCCATCAAGCCAAACTGAAGATTTTGAAGATTTGGCAGGCCACGGGGTAGCTTTGTCACTCAGAGGACCATCTGTGCAGACATCTGTAGTTCCTTTCTCATTTGAATCACATGATGACTTCCTACTCCTTTGATTTCAGTAGCCTCAGTTATTATACACAAAGACAGAAAAGGTCTCCAAGAGAATTCTAACCATAAATACAAGATTTTCAGGGATGAACAACATTTTATATTGGTATGCCATGATAGAATCTTTTAATACTATTTTAAAATTTAAAAGAAGCCACATGGGGTAGGACAAGAAAGATGAATAGGGTTTTCTCCACATTATTTTTCCAATTGCTTTTATTTTATGAGGAGGAAAAAGACTGACATATTTCAGTTGACCATCCTTTTCCCCTTAGTGGAGAAAATGTAAGTTTGGCCAGAGAAATTTATGTGAGAAAAACAGCACAAGGAAAATGATTTAACACTATTCTCCCAGTGCCAGTGTCCTATGATCTGGAAGTTGTACTTTTATTTCTCATCAAAAAGATTTGCAAGCATTGTATAACCTATAGAACCTGTCTGACAGGAGACTATAGTAGGACAGGGTGAAAAGGTAAGTATGTACTATCTGCAGAATGAGGACTCTCTCATATCATGAAAATGAACTATTCCTACCCTCAAGGTTTGACTGGCAATGTTAACCTTAACAACAAACAGCAGCCATGTGTGCTTACTCTCAGCTGAAGCCTTACAATTGGTGAAGATGATAAAAAGTTTGAATGATTGTGGTGAAGACTGCATTCCAAAAGGACCATGTCTTTTCAAGGGTTTTTTTTTCTTAAAACATAGCCAAAAGGTGATATTTGCTTGCAAAAACATTTTGTATGAAGCCCTTGTATGAATATTTCAACAACACCAGTTTTAGGCTTTCATTCTTTAGCCTCAGCCTTTTTTTTCGTTCACCAAGATGTTAAGTTCTCTTCAGCTACATATATAGCAGATTTTTTTCCTGCAGTCCACACTAAGCTGTCTAACTGTTCCCTGCTAGGCAGAGGTGCACACTTGAAAGTCCACTGAATTCAATGTGTAGATGTGTATAACTCTGCCTAGGATGGCACTGTAAGTATCCTGAAGTAGCAATGATGTTTGAATTTTTCTGTAGCCATCTGTCTACATTTTGACCTTTTTTGGTATACAAAGTGTTCCTATACAGTGAAATATTTACAGAACAATGTTAGTACTTCCATATTGTAGAAACATTTATTTCTTCTACAATGGAAAGGTGGGGATTTTTTTTTTGCCTTTTTTGACCTGACTTTTAATATTCCTATATAATGTTAGGTAGGGGTCAAACTAATTCAGAATTCTAGTAGTACTCTGTCCCAGAATTCTATCCATTTTCACTTATTAGGAAGTTCTCATTGTTAAACAAATTTTGTACAGTAATTATAAAGTAATAAAATCATACAAAATACATATTCTAGGAGAGATATTGGTAAGAACAGCATTAAAAGGGGAAATAAGATTCTGTTAATACATCAGGTTGACTTGTTAGTATGAGGAAAGGGTTGATTGTATTCTGTCTGTAAACCTAGACAAGGTTCTGAAATCTCAGAAGATAGTAGAGGGTTGTTAAGGGCATCTGTGGTCAAGGGCCACAGTATATGCACCTATGAATATATGTTCATACTTTGCATAATTTATTTGGTTTAATTTAATTTACCTGGGAGCAATATTTGGAAGTCTGGTGTACATTAGATACAATTTTGGCTAACATACTCACACTTAACATTATAGTGGAAATTTTGGTGGTTTTTTAAAAAAACCTAAATAGTAAAGAGTCTAGTAGCACCGTTAAGACTAACCAACTTTATTGTATCATAAGCTTTTGAGAATCACAGCTCTCTCCTGATGCATCTGACACAGACAGCTGTGGTTCTCGAAAGCTTATGCTACAATAAAGTTGGTTAGTCTTAAAGGTGCTACTGGACTCTACTATTTTGCTACTACAGACTAACACGGCTAACTCCTCTGGATCTTTTTTTACTTAGACGTCTGTTATTTCTTCAGTACAGAGAACAGAAAGTCCACCAAACCCAACTGCTAAACAATTCAAAGGAATCAGTGAAGAACAAATGTATAGTCTCTGAAATACCCTGCGCTTCAAACTGAGGCAAAGTGTTAAAATGGTATCATGAGTCTCTGTGAGAAAGACAGACAATTCCCACAGGAGCAAGGACCCTTCCAGTGATGGAAGACACTCCTGTAGAACAGCATCCTGCATCAGCAGAAGCAGCCTTGGGTCAGAGGAACATGCCAATGCCAATGCAATGAAATGGCAGAATCTGCCTGCTTCCTCTGCAGGATATGGAAAACAAAAGTAGGGACCACCCCGGTGCAAGCACAAGCAAAGATACAAACAAAACCAGGGCTGTAAAGTGAAAAAACCAATATTTACACATTAAGGACACTCAAATAATCAAAAATACAGTTATAATGTGTATATACAAAGTAATCCAAGTAATAAAGCAATCAAGGTGTGAATATTACAACAGGCTTACTCACAGCCCCTTTAAGTACTACACATAAATATTCTGTTTGGTTGATAGGGAACTCACAGCGTCTGTGACTAATTGGCGGCTTCACTGCGAGAGTATGTGAAATTGCTCCACAGGAATTTAGTGAGTAAGGCTCTTTGGGCTTATGGCAATAATGTCGTTTATTATGTTTATGTAGTAATTGTAACATTATTTATTTGCAATAAGACTACATGTGCCTGCTGAAGAAGTGATCCATTCACGAAACGAGCTAAAACTACGTATGCTGGCAAATCCCGTCCGGTGGCTGACGAGGTGGCTGATTTGGCTGACTAGGCATCGGACCCCTTCAGCTCTTCACAGCCTCTCCTCTTCAATTGCAGCTTGATGTTATTGGACATTGTCATCGTTTAAATGGTCTTGCTGTGGACGGTACTCTTTGTAAACCGTTTCATGGCTGCTTAATTGAATGGAAGTGCCTGAGTGCACCCTTATATGGTTGTAACTGGGTGTTGCTGCCTCTAGGTTGTACAATTCTTAGGAGGCGCCTGCGTGCACCCCTCTTTTACTGCTTTGTGCCAGTGAGCACTCTTGTGATGTATTTATTGGGATGGTTGTTGTAATATTCACACCTTGATTGCTTTATTACTTGGATTACTTTGTATATACACATTATAACTGTATTTTTGATTATTTGAGTGTCCTTAATGTGTAATTATTGGGTTTTCACTTTACAGCCCTGTTTTTGTTTGTATCTTTGCTTGTCCTCTGCAGGATATGGCAGGATTTGAGAGATTTGTATTGGCTGCATTGCAACTGACTTTTTTTAAAAGGAAAAAAACACAGTAGGTCAGGTCTACAAGGAAGAGTGGTGGTATTTTCATTTTACATATAGGTAAATGTATATCAAGCAAAGTCTGTTTCCCAAGGATACCACCAAGGCCAAGGATAAGAAAGGGTTAGGAGTTCTATTTCCTAGGATTCATTCAGTCATGTATGATGACTGGTGACTGAATGTGTGATTTCCCTTAAAAATATTATGTTTAAAAAAGAAATCTCCCTACGATCAAGGATAGCATCTGCATACATGCAACTTGTCACCTGACATTTCAGTTATCTAGTGCTGCCATCATGAAGTATGAACATGCATGTGTGATAATCCAGCTTTCAGCTGCTAGTATGACAGCCTATTTCTGTCTATTTTCCAAGTTTCTGGACATTCAGAAGAACACATCTACATCCTATTGAAAGCCACAAATGTTCAGACTGAATTTAAGTTCTTAGTTATATAGTTCAATATTTAATAGCTTGATATAGATAACTAACCTGAGGGTACGGCAGCAGTGCTGTAAGGTACAGAGCTAAACATGTCTGCACCAACAGGAAGTGACTGGGATGAAGATGGGATAAAGGCATCACCGGGAGTTGCAGGAGTCTGCAAAATAAGGCACAGTTAGAATGCACTAGTAGCCACAGACCAGTGTTATATCAGATACTGTTTTTTTGCTGCCAAGAAGACCTTTCCTCACTGAAGGAGTGAATGAGCGAGAGAGTGTCTGGGTGGGGAGAACAAGAGATGCAGATATGAGACAGTGGATTTTTTTAAAAAGCAGATAGAAACAGGATAAGAAATTGGATAAGAAAATCTCACAGAATTTCTAAAAATTATTATAAATAATAATAAAGGACTAATAATAAAGGTCAAACATTGTGAGATTTTAATAGCATCAAAGAGAATCAAAGTAAGAAATTTATGCTAGAAAAGAATAAAGTAATGAGCAATTTTACAGAGGAAAATTTTCAAACTGGATAAAATGATTGAAATCTCTTCTGTGAAATCCTTTCCAATTCAGCATGGGGAATTATTCCTCATGAATTACTACACCTCTACAACAAGCCCGCTGAAAGTGGCATGTGAGAAGATGACATGATACTTCTTAGAAGTACTTACAGGGGGAGAGGTTACATCAGGAGGAGTGGACATGTCACCAAACAGCTCTAGTTGGGTAACAGCCTGTAAAAAATTTCAAAAATATAAGACATATTACCTTTCCTATCATTTGAACAATTCAGATGTTCTTATATCAAAAAGCAAAATAATTTCTCAGAATAATTATGAATTCAAAAGTAAATTATTTGGGTTCTCCTTGCTTGCATTTGGGCATATAATCTCTGAAGAAAATCTTCATGAAAAATTTACTAGTCCCTAAGGCTCAAACTTCCAGTTTCATAGCTCACAACACCACTGAAGAGAAAAGCAAAATTCGAATTTACTATAAATTCCCATTCTTCTAAGTGTCCAGAGGGCAGACTCTGGATAAGTGCCAGAACTTGATTAGAAGAAAACTTCATTCTTCTGATATTACTATCAGGAGGAGTGCCTCACTCTCTTGGATTGAAACTGGAAAAGCTGGAAAGCTCTAATCCTGTTTGCTTCAGTCATCTGCATGGAGACATTATCACTCACCTTAAAAAAAAGTTATGAACTGTGAAAACAAGTGAAGAAAATAACTGTGAGGCTCTTCCTACTTCTCCCGCATACATTCATGAGTGCATGTACACTGCTACAAGGTGGGTAGTCTGCCCTCTGGACAGAACGAGAATTTATAGTAGGTCAGTTTTCAGATATCCTTCATGGTAGAACACTTGTATCACCAGGGAACTAGGATGTTCTGCTGTTATGTTTACTTCTCTGGCGGGGCAGGACGGCAAGCAAGGCAAGGTCACTCAGCGACTTCCGGTTTGGGATTAATGGAGGTCTGATGCAGCTCCATTCGCGGAGCTGACCGGACTGCCGTTTTAAGCGGCCAGCGGGGGCAATTTAGCCCGCGGCCGACTGCTCTCAGGCGGAGAGCAGGCAAAGAATGCTCAAGACCTCAGGGCGCGTTGATCTTGGGCGAGGGGGGGTCCTGCGCAACGGATCTCCCCCCGACCCTTGAGGTCCCACCCTGTGACAGGTCGGCTAAGATCTCTGCGGCAGTTTCGGGGCCAATGCGGTTGGCATAAGACCTACATACCCAAGCTTCAACAGGGGAAAGAAGAGCGGAGGGGAAACTAAGATCGAAACAGTGATTACAACCCAAGGAAAGTGAATGAGAAGGTAAAGATCACTATCTTCTGATACGTGACAGATTGTTAAAAGTAAAGAAGAATAAAGTAGATTTTCAAACTGCAACAGACTAATTATAAGGAGGGGAAGACTCGGCAAGAGTTGTACTAGAAAAAGGACTAAGTTTAAAGAAGTTATCAAAGAAATAGGACTATTGTTTTGAATACTTGTGGTTACGGAGCTGTGAGAAAATTTTACCATCGCGAGAGCTACTGTGGGAAGTCGGGAAACAGGAAGTACGTAATAACAATAGAGTTGCTGAAGGGAAGCGGCTCCTGCCGGAGGGCAGGAAGAAGGGAATCGCCATCTTTGAAAGGGGAAGAACCGCGGCTTCAGCGGAAGAGGAAGTAAGCCATTTTGGATTACAAAAATCATAGAGGAACCATAGAGAAAAGACGCCCGACATTTTGGATTTCTAAAAAAGTTTCTTTTCGAGAAGACCGGGACATTTAAATTAAAAGGACGTTAAACTTAACGCCACGGAGTTAAGGAAGAGAGCGGACTCGTGGGAGCGAGCTAAAGCAAGCCCCACGATGTCGAAAAAAGAGTGGCAATCGGCAATAGAAAACTTGGACAAAAAACTTTTAGAAGTGATCAAAGAACTTAAGGACATGAAACCGGAGCTGATTAAAGAGGTTAAACAGATTGTGAAAAGCGAGCTTTCAGAAGTGAAGAAAGGTATGGAAACAATGCAAAATGAATTGCAAGGAACACAGCAGAGAGTTAAAGCAGTGGAAGGCACGGTGGAGAATCTAGCTGACACGCAACAAACAGAGATGAGGCTGATGAGGGGAAGAATGGCGGTTGCGGAAAGCAAACACATGGAGAAGCAGCTGAGATTTCGCGGCTTGCCGGAAGTGGAAGGAAAGACAGCACAAGAACAGATTACTGAGGTGTTAGCTGAATACCTGGGAAAGGAGGAGGAGGAAGTTGTGGCTATCCTAGATGTGGCATACCGTGTAAACTCAAGAATTGCGACCCAGAGGAAATTACCAAGAGATGTGATTGTGCAGTTTACGACTCGAAACATGAAAGAGAAGATTGTGACTAAACAGTTTCAAGATCCATTGGAAATTGATGGCAAGACGATTATCATCATGAAGGAAATACCCAGATCGGTGTTACTAGATCGGAAAAAATATAAAGCTTTAATTCAGATCCTGAAGGACATGAAAATAAGGTACAGATGGGAATTACCAGAAGGAGTGTCCTTTGAATTTGGAGGAGTAAAAAAGCGTATCAGATCTGAACGTGAGATGGAGCGGTTTATAAGGGACAATGAAAAGGACTTACCAGCAACAAGATTATGATTATGGAGTGTAAAGTTTTATCTTGGAATGTAAATGGACTTAACTCACCGAATAAGAGAAAAAGCACTTTCCACTGGCTATTAAAACAAAAATGTGATATTGTATGTTTGCAAGAGACTCATATTCGAAAACAGGATGTAAAGTATTTAAAATCAAGAAAATTGGGCAATGATTTTGTAGCGGCCTCTAACAAGAAAAAAAGAGGAGTGGTGTTGTATATAAAAGAGGAGCTGCAGCCAAAGCTTGTAATGAAGGATGTGGAAGCCAGATTTATAGCAGTGGAATGTATATGGAACTTAAAGAGAGTGCTGGTAATTGGAATCTATGCCCCAAATGGAGCAAAAGAAAGCTTCTTTGAGGATTTGAGGAAGCAACTAGATGAACTTTCATATGATCAGATAATTCTTGCTGGAGATTTCAATGGAGTGACAGATTTGGAATTAGATAAAAAATCAGCAACTGCACAAAAGAAAAGAGGATTATTACCAAAGTTGTTTTTTGAACTGACACAACAAGAAACCTTAGAAGATGTATGGAGAAGACAAAATCCTAAAAGTAGACAATTCACGTTTTTCTCCACAAGACATTCTACATTATCGAGAATTGATATGATCTGGGCCTCAAAAGACTTAGCGATTTGGACTAAGGAGGTGGAAATAATGCCGATGGTAGGCTCGGATCATAACCCAATTATGTGGAAGTTGGGGAGAAGGAGTAAAAGGAAAAGATGGAGAATAAATGAGGATTTGCTACAAGAGGGAGAGAATATGGAGATGTTGAGAAGAGAGACAAAGTTCTTCATACAATACAACATGAATAGAGAAGTACCAACCAATAAGGTTTGGGACACCTACAAGGCAGTAATTAGGGGCATACTAATGGACTTAAACGGAAGAGCTAGAAAAAAGAAAGAGGAGAAGAGACAGGAGATTATGGAGAAAATAAAAGCCAAAGAAATACAGTTAAAGAAAAGACCAGGGAAAAAGAAAATTTACCAGGACATCAAAATACTTCAAGAGCAGTTGACAGCAATGAATAACAAAGAATTGGAGTGGAATCTTAAAAGACTGAACCAGAAAGCGTTTGAAGGTGCAAACAAACCTGGGAAATATTTGGCATGGCAATTAAAAAAGAGAAAAGAGAAGAAAACAAATAAAATTTGTGAAGACAATAAAACGCATTTGGAACAGACAGCCATTAGTAGAGCCTTTTACAAATTTTATGCTAAATTGTATAATAAGAAAGAGGTGAACAAAGACGCAATAGTGACATACTTGGAGAAAATGAAGCTACCAGTAATTTCGGAAGCTTGGAGAGATAAACTGAATAATGAAGTAACGGATGAGGAAATAAGAAAGGCAATACAGTCAACAAATCTGGGAAAGGCACCAGGGCCAGATGGACTTACAGCTAAATTCTATAAGGTAATGGCCAATGAGCTGGTACCATTCCTAAAAGAGGTGATCAATGGTGTTTTAAAGGATCAACGGATCCCAGATACTTGGAATGAAGCTAACATATCATTGATCCCCAAAGAGGGGCAAGACCTGACTAACGTGAAAAATTACAGACCTATATCGTTACTTAATAATGATTATAAAATCTTTGCGAAGATACTGGCGGAGAGAGTGAAGGGATGACTTTCGGAAGTTATTGAGGAGGAACAAGCAGGCTTTTTGCCAGACAGACAAATCAGAGATAACCTAAGGACAGTGATCAATGCTATTGAATATTATGATAAGCGTTGTGATAAAGAGGTTGGTTTCTTCTTTGTTGATGCTGAAAAAGCGTTTGACAACCTGAACTGGGACTTTATGTTTGCCACTATGGAAAAGCTACAAATGGGAGAAAGATTCATAAGAGCAATTAAAGAAATCTATAGAGACCAGAATGCAGCAATTGTGGTGAATGACGAGGTTACTAAGAAACTGACTATAAGTAAAGGAACAAGACAAGGTTGCCCGTTGTCTCCGCTGTTATTTATTCTGGTATTGGAGATTCTGATGATACAAATACGACAAGATGAAGAAATTCGTGGAATAAAAATAAAGGACTTTTCTTATAAGGTCAGAGCATTTGCGGACGATATAATGTTAATTGTAGAAGACCCAATGGAGAACATGCAAAAAGTGATAGAGAAGATTAAGGAGTTTGGAGACTTGGCAGGGTTTTACATTAACAAAAAGAAGTCAAAGATATTATGTAAAAATATGACTAAGCAAAAACAACAACTGTTAATGAAAATAACAGACTGTGAAGTAACAAGTAAGGTGAAATATTTGGGAATTGAACTGACTGCAAAGAACATAGATCTATTCAAAAATAATTATGAAAAATTATGGACTCAGATAGAGCAAGATCTGATTAAATGAAATAGACTGAACTTGTCATGGTTGGGAAGGATTGCAGCAGTTAAGATGAATGTGTTACCAAGAGTAATGTTTTTGCTACAGACAATACCAATTATCCGAGACTCTAAGCAGTTTGAAAAATGGCAGAGGAAAATATCAGATTTTGTTTGGGCAGGCAAGAAGCCTCGAGTGAAAATGAAAGTTTTACAAGATGCAAAAGAAAGAGGCGGAATGCAACTGCCCAATCTAAGACTTTATTACGATGCAATCTGCCTAGTGTGGTTGAAAGACTGGATGATGCTGAAGAACAAGAAATTACTGGCCCTAGAGGGATATAAAAAAATATTTGGATGGCATGCATACCTATGGTATGATAAAGTAAAAGTGAACTCTATGTTTTTGCATCATTACATACGGAGAAGCCTATATGCAACTTGGAAGAAGTATAGAGACTATCTACAAGAAGGAACCCCCTTATGGGTGGTTCCATATGAGGTAATAGATCCGAGAGCTGTCGATACTGAGCAACAGTGTTTAACGTATAAGGAGATAACCCGAATAGAATCATCTAAACTTAAAATAAAGACACAGGACGAGTTATCACCAAACTATGATTGGTTTCAGTACAGACAGATCAGAGATCTCTACAATTCGGACTGTGTAAAGGGAGGCATAAGAACAGAGAATTCGGAACTAGAGCAGACACTTTTAAAAGAGGATAAGAAGGAAATTTCCAAGGTATACCAAGTACTGCTGAAATGGTATACTGAAGATGAAATAGTTAAAGTACAAATGGTGAAGTGGGCCATAAATTTCAATAAAGAAATAACAATGGAGGCATGGGAATACCTGTGGAAGAATACAATGAAGACTACGACGTGTACTAATATTAAAGAGAACATTTACAAAATGATTTATCGTTGGTACATGACACCAAAGAAGATTGCGCTAGGGAATCTGAACACTTCTAACAAATGCTGGAAATGTAAAAAACATGAGGGTTCCCTGTATCATATGTGGTGGACGTGTGAGGTAGCTAGGCAGTACTGGGGGGAAATAATAAGAGTAATAAGTGAGATTTTACAATTCCAAATTAATAAGAACCCAGAACTCCTGCTACTGAACTTGGGAATGGAGGACATTCCAGCTTAACACAGGACATTGCTATTTTACATGACAGCAGCGGCTAGACTTTTGTATGCGCAAAAATGGAAAGTACAAGAAGTGCCAACTATTGAGGACTGGATTTACAAATTGCTGTATATAGCGGAAATGGACAAAATGACAAGAAAATTGAGAAACCTTGACCCAGGACAGTTCAACACAGACTGGGAGAAGCTGAAACAATATTTGATGAAGAAATGGGAGGTGGGAGGAGAACTGTGGCAGTTCGAGAACTATTGAAATATAATAAAATGCAGAGGGGGGTGACTTTACCGGGGGGTGAAGAGGTAAATTTGAATTTCTAAGCAGTTATTTTATTAGATTATTATATATAGAATAATGATAGAAGGTAATTAAGTATAAGGATAGACTGATTAATATTATTTTTGGTAATTGTACAATGTACTAAATTGAATGACTTGGTTTGAAGATATATAGGGGTCAAATTGATTGACGATTCTTGATGATAGTTGTATAATTGCATAATTAAAGCAAAATAATAATACAATTAAAGCAGAATGAAGCTGAGATATGTAGAAAAAGTAATATATAGAGTATAAGTTAAATTGGTTGACTTATATGAATGTATTGTTTATAGAAATATTTGAAATTATGCAAAATGGGACAAAATGTTTGTCTAATATGACAGAAGGGACCAAAAGATAGAGTACAGAGTATCAAAAATAGTTAAAGAATTATGATTAAAAGAAAGATATTACTTAGTTATTATTCCTATTATTATGTAGTTGTTAATGTAAGTAAGTAAGAGAATAGAAAGAATATAGTGTTATATAGATAAGCTTAGAAGAAATCGAAAGTATACGTTAGTTAGACAGAATGAACTTAAAATGAGTAAGGGAAAAGGGACAAAGGGTTGGAAAACTGTTGGAAGTCAATAAAAAGGGGGGAAAGGGAGGGGGTTAGAATTAGGAAATAGGGGAATTGAATGTAATGTGAAATAATATATCTAATCCAATAAAATTTTATTAAAAAAAAAAAGGTCACTCAGCAAGGGATTCCTTTTTTTTTTTTTAGTCCATGCAGATTCTGAGACTGGCTTCTCTTTCCATCACTTCCTGACAGTGCTTGCAACTCGGTGGGCCCAGTGTTGCCATCTGGGGCTAAAGATAGATCTTGGGCCTAGAAAGGTTAAAAACACTGCAAAATGGGACCTTGGGACCAGCTGTGACTAGTGACAGGCTGACTAGACATATTAGTCATGGTATGAAAAGACACAGATAGTGACAGAAGAATATCATCACTTCTCTTCAGGAACCCCATTGTAAAAGATGTGAGATATGATGAAAAAACGGAGCTCGAATTGATTGCCAGGAGGGCACCTAAGAGAGCTAGCAGGTGCCCTGAGCCAGCAGGTGGCAGATTGAAGACCACAGCTGGTACATGGTCATAACCAGCACCTGGAACTGAAACCAGAACTAAGCTGGTAACCAATAGAAACAAGGTATGTTCCTGTCAACTAGCCTCAGACAATAATCAGACTACTGCATCCTGAACTAGCTATAAGTTTTGAGCTGTTATCAAGAGGAACCCAATGTAAAGCACATTACAATACTGTCTAAGGAGGGAATGAGTTGATGAACCAGATATAGCTGATAGCAGGTGCTCTTTGCCAGTACACCAACCTGCTTTTCAAACTGCAAGGCTGAGTCCTGGAGCACCCTCAAGCAATTAACCAGCTCTGCAAAAGCCAACTCCATTCCATTCACAAGTGGATCCAGCTCCTTCAAAGCGCAAGCCTTCCTGACCAGCATTATTTCCACCTTGCCTATGGAAGAACATCTAGAAACAGTGAAGTACTTGCAGTCTGCGGGCAGAATTATTTAGAACTGGACCATTATTTCATCAGCCTTCTATAAGAACTTAGCTTTAAACATGTTTATGATACATTGACATGTAATCCCACTCCTGGGTTTTTCATGCATTTCAGGAAGTCACAATTCAAACTTATATACCCCAAAGCCAAAACAAACTTTTGACTTGACTTGCAAATGTACTGTCATTATAATGGCATTAGGGCTGGATGCTATAGAGCCCAAATTCAGTTCTTCCCCATGCTCGTTCTATTCTAGTACCTCCTGTTGACCTGTAGAAAACTGATGTCTGGATTTTTATCCATGTGGATAAAAATCCATGTAATGCAGGCGACTGCAGTAATGAGGAGTTACATTGGTAAAATAGCTCCTCTCTACCATCTAATGCCCATAGAGATTTTACTATCAACAGAAACACCATTGAGGAAAGAGCAAAGGAATTATTTTGCCCACTTTCCCCATACCATTGCTACCAGGGTTGCATGGCTTTTTGTTCACTTAGATCCTGAGCCCTTGCAGAAGCTCTTTCTGGGAGAGGGTGAATGTGGAGAAAGATCTAATTCTGTAAGAACCTTCTATGAAAACTCTGAAGGACCCAAGCCACAGTGAATTAATGAACATTTATGGAAATAATGTCAAGAAAACATCATATGATGAACTCAACAACAAGTAGGAAAGTTGCATTAGCATGCAAACAACAAAGCTGATCAAAATTAATTTGGCTAATATAAATAGTCTCTTGAAAAGCTTTTGAAGAAAATGTCCATTAAAAGCTTCTGCTTCCATCTCAACATGATGGAAAACCAGTAATGAATGAGAATACAAAAGTCTACATTTGTTAACAAGGGAAGCTGTTAGCATAGAAAGGTCCAGATTATTAACTGAGTAGGGTACTTTAATTAAAATGGACTTATTCACCATATTACCTTTAATATGGGTATATTTCAGGACAACCACCTTTCTCCCTCTCTAGTATAGGCAAGCACTCTCTTTTTTGTTTATCTTGATTACAGCAGTATGACAGTATTAAGTGATACTACGTGTATAATTTTTTTGTATACTAATGTCCTAGTTTTATTTATGTAGGCTAATATTATTTTTCATTTACTAATACAGCTTTCTCAGATCCTTTGCACAGACTTTCTCCTTGGATGTTTTGTCAGTTCATCCTGGGGCAGAAGTTTCTTTCAATAAAGCCCCTCAGGAGATCCTTATTCATTTCTTTTGGTAGACTTGAATCTTGTTAGACAGAATGTAGTTTATAGACTATTTAAGTAAGTATTTTACAAAGGAAATACTGGGAAACAAAGTCTGTTATTTGCTGCAACAGGCAAACCCCAGTTTCTATGCTCAACAATGGCATCCCAAATCACTTGTCACTCAGGGCTGGTTTTCTGGCTAAGCAACTTCAGCATGCTGGCAATATTGCTGGGACCAGTGGCAAGAAAAAAGACCACAGACTGGGCTTTTTACCTGTCATCACCTCTGGTATTCACACAGCAATCGGTTGTTTCGAGGTGAGACCCTGAGGTACTAGCCGCTGGGGCTCAGCTTGCTCTGAGTGTGCCTTGTCCCCTTTCTGGTTGTGGGTACAGCAGCATCTTCACAGGAAGACACAGCATTTTTATGGCACACAGGACAAGCAAGCTTCCTACCCTGGGCTAGAAGTTATTTCAACCAACCCCTTCATCCTATCTTTTGATGTCTTTGTCATGCCTTTGCCTTTTGATCTTATTTCTCCTTTGACCCCACCGGGGACTTGCCTCTGTCTATGGTAAACATAACTGGGGGAAGTCTAAACAGTTTTCATCAATGATGAATTTGGAACTACAGGTCAGAAAAGTCTAGTTTCTGAAATGGGGCTTGGATCCACCAGAGCATTTCCATGGGTGGAAGGCATTTGGGCTGCAGCAGGAGAAGGGAGAGAAAAGTCACATTCCATGGGAGGAAATCCTTCTGCCCTTGGAAATGCTCTGATGGACCCAAGACTGTTTTTCTGAAAATTCCATTGCAATCCTATGCAGAGTTACTCCAACCCTTCATAGGATCGCTGTTAGACATCTTATTCCTTGTAGCTTATATGGTGAACATTTTGACATTTTGAATTTGGATACCAGGCATCTGAATTTTCACTAATAATTTCTAGTTTGGGACTTGTAGTAACTGGAGTTAGTTTTTAATTAACCAGTTAACTGACTGTGGTGGTGAGTTCTACTTCTACAGAGGATTAGCTTACCTGAGTGACTCTACCAAGATTTTCATCTATGTCCAACAACAGGTTTCCATTCTCCAGCTGTAATGCATGATTGATGAAAATGAAAGTGAACGATTTATGAAAATGGCATGTACTGCTGAGCACAACAACAGTGTATTGAACAATTATTGATTTTTACTTGTGAACGAGAGCTAGTTCATAGTTTCTTAGTGAGGTGATTTGCTTACTACAGTGATAATCTATCACATAGAATATGTGGGTTTGTGTTAGTGCTAAAATACAACAAAAGTGAATCTGTTCTGTAGTTCAACAATTTATATAAAATCTATATTCCAGGGATCTCAGGCTGAGAAATCAACTGTTTGGGTTATGCAGGTAGGGATCAGCATCATTTTCAATGGCTCCCATACAGCACATTGCACAGCAAATGGACGGTAATTTGAAACACATTTAAGAGGTAAAAGGAGCCATTCTCCCAAACACTAAAGACACTAGGATCAGGTATTTTGATGGGCACGAACAGCGATATGAACAAAAAAAAGCCACAAACAGCCCAATCTGCTGTTCCTGAACAAGCTGTTCATGAGGCCCCATTCTAAATGAACAGGTGGTCGTTGCAAGCCTTGTTTATTGCTGTTTGTCTTGCTGTTCATCAAGCCAGACAGTCTGGCACCTGCAATTCCCTTGGCAACTTAGGCAGGGATTGTCTGAATGCTGTCTGAACTCCTGCTGTTGCCCTGGAAACCCCAATCTAAGCCCAATTTAGCTTGATAGGCAGGTCTTCTTTTCAAGTGTGGAGCTCCAAAGTTGTTACAACAAGGGAGCAAAGACCAGGGGGTGTTACAGTTTCTCAAAACCACACTCACTACTTGGTAGTGGATGAATAGGCTTCCAGAGGCAGGGCCCCAACACGGGTGCATGCAGATTTCAGCAGAGTTCAGAAAAATACACTGCATTCCTCCAGTGTCCTGATAGAAGATTTCTCTTTATAAAAATGCCGACTATTATGATAACAAACATTTCACTAGTTTACAACAGGGCATGTGTCTTCAGCAACCAGTTTCAGCAGTGATGAAATTTTACTATACAGACAGTTCAACATGGAAATGGAGGGAATCTATGTTAACATGTATCATCATGGTGTTCTGCAATACACATGGAAGAATTAAATGATTGGGCATAGCGAAGAGTAGACAACTTTTTTTCTTGAGTTCCCCTTCCCAAAAATCTAATATCTGCTTATGAAGATGTTTCTGTGTTGGTATACCGGTGCTGTGTTTAAAAATGGGGAAGAGATGAGGGTTCAGGACAACGATGCTATCATTACATAAGGTGCTGACCTTGGAGGACTCCGCTGGTAATTACATGGGTCTGGGAAAATATGATGGACATAAGCCATGCATGTTGTTTTTCCCCACACCACCAGCTTCACCTCCCACCCCAGTGTCATGCCTCAGTTGCTTGGGTGGAGAAGTCACGCTACAATGGTCTGCCATGTTGCTGTTTGGCACATTTGCAACACATTTCCTACCCTTGACATAATCTTTATAATAAAATGTAACTGAATTCATTTCTGATTATAATTGAATGAACACAATCTGGAAGGTTAGTCTTTCTGTTATTATCAGACCTGTACCCCTATATCACACATACAGTTGCACTGCATCTCTCAATTGCTATGATAAACAATGGTGTGCAAGCATTTAAATTCTCAAATCTTAATCAGGATAGATACTTTTTAAATAGGTGAAGGAGATAAAAAGATTTCAGTTCATAATCTCAACAGTTTCCCTAGTAACAAACCAAGATGGCAAAAGTGAAAGAATGCCAAATACTTTATTTGTATCTTTCGTTCCAACTGAAAATGAACAATAAAAAAATTGAAAATATGTGAGAAATAGCTGAATATGTTTAAAATTTCAAAGCAGCAAGCCATTTATATCTATCTGAAAATGAAACATTATTCACTGCAAACTATGGACTTCTTTTCTACTCTCAGCAGTTTTTCTCTCTCTCCAAATGTTATACCATGGGCTTACAAGTTAGTGTACTGTCAAATCCTGTTCTCCTTGTACTTCATTGTTTCAACCAGTAACCACATTTTCATTTCACAATGTAGGCCATATTTTGCTGTTAAAGTTAAAGTCTTGTAACCAGGGCTTTTTTTCTGGGAAAAGAGGTGGTGGAACTCAGTGGGTTGCCCTCAGAGAAAATGGTCACATGGCTGGTGGCCCCACCCCCTGATCTCCAGACAGAGGGGAGTTTAGATTGTGCTCCGCGCCACATGGCGCGGAGGTCAATCTAAACTCCCCTCTGTCTGGAGATCAGGGGGCGGGGCCACCAGCCATGTGACCATTTTCAAGAGGTTCCTGAACTCCGTTCCCCCGCGTTCCCCCTGAAAAAAAGCCCTGCTTGTAACACCTTAATTATCGCATAAACTTTTGTGGATCATCAGAAGTGTTAGACTTAGCAGATTTTACACATTCATAAAGAGAGAGAAAACATACTCAGTGTTTATATGTTTTTCTCTAGACTCATGGAGATTCATGTACTCATATCTAGACTCATATCTGCCAAGTAATGACACACTACATGGATGTGATGAAGTGGGCTCTAGTTTATAAAAGTTTATTCTACGATAAATCTGTCAGTCTGCTACAAAAAATTTTTTTTCTGCTTAAGCTACATACAACTGTCTTGGTCACCCATTAAATACCACACCATTTAGAAAACACTTTCTTATTGCACCATTGGCTGAAACAAAGCATCATCTTAAAAATAAAATGCAAACAGCAGTGTATACCATCAAAGCAAGCCTATGCACAGAAGAAAGAACTCCTACTGTATTTCAGAAACTAACTTTCTGAAATATTCTTAAATTTAAAACAAAGACATGTTATCCTATGCTGGATTTATTCCAATATTATTTTTTCTTTTGAGCACCACTCCAGCTTGCCTACCAATTGTACATCATCATCATGCTGATTCACAGCGTGCCCTCAGCTGCCTCATTGAAACAATACTGATTGCTCTTATAAAGCTGTCTGGAAAAATAGCAACAGGGCAACATGGGAGAAACATGTGTGCAACACTGTTCAACAGACCATTAGCAATAACCTGACATGTGCTACAGCAAGACCTCCCAGAAAAATGGTTGCCTGCCCTGTCACTGCATGTCCCAAGTGTCCAATTATCATGTAGCATTTGGGCTGCATCCTCCATCAGTTCTCGTTCTGCATCACTTGCTGCTGAGGAGAAGCTTCCTAAAGGTGAACCATTAGTGTCTATTAGACCATGGAAAAGCCTTCAGCAGAGACTTCACAAGGCTACACTGTTCTAACTGGGGGCAAATATTTGGCCCTACATGTCTAGCTTTGCTTAGACATTTCAATACAAAAGGTTTCTCCAATTAGAGCCAGCAGTCCTCTTCTCTCCCTTCACATTTCTCCCTTGCGTATGATGTGAAAGAAACAGGAATATGGGACGATATTAGGTTGCTTAATTCTCCAGCAGAATTGCAATATTCATTGTTTTCTCTGTGTAGAAACTTAAAGGCTGCTTTAAATTGCTTGAAAATCTGCTTCATCTGAGTCCGCTCCTATTTACCTACCTAACTATGCACACATGGGGGTGGGGTGGAGGGAGCTCTTACTTAGCAAGCTTACCAGCAAGTTGCAATAACTGCCTGGGGGAAGGAGTAGCAGAAAGAGCATTAACCCTCCTATAAGGAGTATATTAAGCCCTGCAACAATAGTTGCATCTTTCCATGTCACCATATGAGAGAAAGACTGGCAAATCACAATGCACCATTTTGGTTTCCTATTTCTCTCCCATGACATTTTTCCCAAGGCTTTTTTCACTTGGTGGAATGGAAGGGTAATAAATAATAATGATATTTAGGGACTGCTAAATACTAGAAACACTGATTCATATATGCACAAAAATTGTATTTGTTGAATTAGGACAGAATCTTAGAATTGTTACTAGTTTTAGCCTTTAGGTGGGTAGCAGTGTTAGTCTTCAGTAGAACAGCAGGATTTGAGTCCAGTGGCATCTCAAAGATTAACAAGATTTCCGGAATGTAAGTTTTCAGAGCTCCCTTCTTCAGACATGAGTAGGAATTGGAAGATGAACACGTGAATGAACCTAAGATTGTTGTTAGGGTCAGTGTTTGCTGTCAGAGTGAACATGGTGACAGAGTCGGCATCTTGGTTTATTGCAGGCCCTGGTCCCAGAGTCAGTGCCAGTGTTTGGAAGTACATTATTATGAATGAGAAGTTGTTTAAGGTCAGGAGGCTGTCCGTGGGCAAGAAACAATTTGCTTCCCAGTGCTTGTGAGAGAAGAGTACTATTGTCCAGTATAGGCTGCAAGGTATTAATGATGCATTGAACCTGATTGAGCGGAGAGCTGTATGTGACCACCAGTAGCGTTCTACTGTTGTTTCTTTCAGTCCTATCTTGTAGCAGATTATCCCTTGGTATCATTCTGGCTTCATTGATCTGTTTCCTTACTACATCAGGTGGGTATTGTAATTCCAAAAATGTCTGTTGTGGATCCAGCAAGTAAGAATCTGTTAGATGGATTGAAACAGATGCAGCTGTAACGTAGGGCTTGGCTGTACACAATGGACTTTTTGGTGTGTTTAGGATGGCGACTAGAGGCATGTAGATATGTTTACTGATTGGCAGGTTTCTGTATAATGTGGTTCTTAAACTTCTGCCATGTATTTGTACTGTGGTGTCCAGAAAATATACTTCTTGTGAGAATTGATTCATG
This sequence comes from Eublepharis macularius, assembly GCF_028583425.1. Taxonomy (NCBI): domain Eukaryota; kingdom Metazoa; phylum Chordata; class Lepidosauria; order Squamata; family Eublepharidae; genus Eublepharis; species Eublepharis macularius. Next base: position 82,198,304 of record NC_072794.1, on the reverse strand, counting down.
GTCAGGACAGTGGATGGGTGGAAGTTGTTGAAGGCCTGGTAAAATTTCTCCAGTGCTTCTCATTATGGCATGATTATTAATGGCACATTTGAGGAAAATTCAATAACAAAGGCAAGGATTAACATAAAATCTGGTACAAGATAAGCAAACACATATTTTATCTACTGTATCCAGTTTGGTGTAGTGGTTAAGAGCAGTAGGACTCTAATCTAGAGAACCAGGTTTGATTCCCCACTCCTCTGCTTGAAGCCAGCTGGATGATTTTGGATCAGTTACTGCTTATTGGAGCTCTCTCAGACCTGCCCACCTCACGGGTGATTGTCATGAGGATAAAAATAACACACTTTGTAAACTGCTCTGAGTGGGCCTTAAGTTGTCCTGAAGGGGGGTATATAAATCGCATGTTATTATGCTGGCCTTTCTTTGTAACATCATTTCGCACCACCTTTTATTGTAAACATAAAAGCATCAACATAACGGATGCTCCCCCTCAGTGCATCTGATGAAGTGAACTTTGATTCATGAAAATGTCTGCTGGAATAAATTCTATTAGTCTCTAAAATGATGCTGAACTCCTGTTTTATTTTGCTGCTTCAGACTAACACGGTTATCCATCTGTAACTGTAATAGGGAAGAGGTAGATGAAATATTGTTTATTTGCTGCAATCCAGATCTTTATGTGCTTCATTTTGTTCTAGGACGGTATAGCATTCACCTTTTCCTCTCTTGTACTCTCATTCCTTTTAAAGAAAATGTATTCCTTTCTTTTTGACTTTTGAAGAAAGTTGATGGTTGGGATGGATAAATTGGGGAATTATTTATTGTCTATAATATGTACATTAGAGATGGGCATGAACCGAAATACAAACCAAAGCTCGTGACGAACCAGGTTGGTTCATGGTTTGTGAACTGGTGGTTCATCAGAGCCCATTTCTGACAAACTGCCACGAACTTTAGGCTGGTTCGTTTGGTTCATTTTTTTGGTTCGGCACCACAGACAGCCTGGCACCAATCAATCTGTTTCCTAGGCAACAGGGGATGGACTTCCTGAAGACCTTCTGCTGACCTGGAAGTGGCCTTCTGCTGATCTGGAAGTGACAATTTGCTGACCTGGAAGTGACAATTTGCTGACCTGGATGTGATGTTTTCACAAACCAAACGAATTGGTTTCGCGAATCGGGACAGGTTCGTGAAAGTTCATGGTTTGCGAAATGTGATGAACCACGTACTGCACGGTTAATTCCCACCCCCCCGGTTCGTGCCCATCTCTAATGTGCATTTATAAAATTAAAAGCAGTAACAGTTGGAAATAAAAGAACTGCTAATGCAAATTTAGACTTAACGTTCCCTAAACAAAAGAACTGTCAATATAGAACAGTAAGAATCCAAGATCTTGGCCGTCTACATTCACTGTGTGTTCTTTGTATATCACAACTCCAATATGTAAACAGCGCTAGCATTTATCCAGCTTTCAGCCTGAACACAATATAATTGATAAAATATAATAATTTATAATGTATTCACTTGAGTTGTTTATTCCAGGCATTCACTTCAGCTGTACGTTGGAGCAGGTTTTACTGTTAATAAATACTGCAACTGTCAAAATGTAAGAGTAAAATATTTACATGTTGTGTTCCTCCTTAGCATACATTTTCTGAGAGTTTCATTTATTTTTTCTGAAGGAAGACCAGCTTTTTCAAACAATACTCTGACAAACTTCAGGAAAAAAACCCCCAAAACCAAATTCATTGCTAGCCAGCCTTAGGGTGCTTATGAATCATTAAGCAGAGCTACCATACATAAGCATTTGTATAATAGTCCTTTGCTTGATTCTTTACTTTTGACTTGGCATTTGTTTTCAAGATTATGACCTACTCTTGGGGAGAATGCATGTTTTTTAAACATAGCAATAAGTAAAGAAATATGTTGTCTTGACCCTGCCCCACACAAAAAAGACAGGGGGAGAGAGACCTCAGCATCTCAGTGAGATCATTGATAAAAACATTATGCAAAAAGAAAATCTGATGCAACGACATCATCATATCAGGATTCTGTTTCAGTTTACAATTTAATCATGTGTTTCACATGCCTAAAAAGAAATCTTGATAAGATCAAGTAGATGCTTTAAGTGTATTTTTTTGTGCCATATTTTTGTGCACTGGTGATAACTTTTAAGAGGAAAAAAGATACAAACTGAAAACTGAGCCACGCAGAACTGGACAAAGTCTAGAATGTATGCAACTCAGAAAACATGGTCAGGTAATTCAGATGCTTACGCATATAATAATCCACATATTCTGAAATTTGGAGAGGATCGGTAGATTTTCATAAACATCCCTTGTGAAAATAAAATCTACTCTACCTCTCTCATTTTTCTAGATTTCTAGGGGAAAGTCATATTAAGGAGTTAGTAACTTCTGTGAGAGAGATAAAAACCAGGATGGGATGTGGACTGTACCTACTATATGCAGTATGTTTTGCATCTATCTATCTATCTATCTATCTATCTATCTATCTATCTATCTATCTATCTATCTATCTATCTATCTATCTATCTATCTATCTATCTATCTATCTATCTATCTATCTATCTATCTATCTATCTATCTATCTATCTATCTATCTATCTATCTATCTATCTATCTATCTATCTATCTATCTATCTATCTATCTATCTATAGAAAGGGAGAAAGAGCACTGATATATTTACTTCATTTTTTCAGACAGCTCTTCATTCAAATCAGACTACTAACCACTCTTCTCCTTCCTGCTGCCTTCATCTCTCTAGGCTCTGCCATTCTTTTCTGTATAGTTTTGCTGCGTGTTGTACCTGATTTAAATTCATCAACATCAGAAGTCCCCTTTATTCAATGGAAGTTATACAGAATAAATAGTCTGTGTTCAATATATTTAAATCTACAGATAACTTGGAAAAACATACAATTGAAGAATGTATTGTTTGAACATTTGACTACAGCCTTCCTGCAACTATTAGCTAATGTTCTGCGTGAGGTCTGAGGACCTTGGAATAGTTTATTAAGCCAATTAATGAAGTTTTTAATTCTTCAAGTCTTTGCAGCAGGAAACATTTGAACAAATCATAAAAATATCACTGTCTTGACCTAATGGATAGAGACGCAGCTTCAGAAACCTAATAAGATAGTTAATTGCTTTGTCTCCTGATTCAATAATGCATTATTAAAAAGCCTTCACAAAACTGACACATCTCAAAAATGCAAACGATGGAAGCCAAGAACAAGGAAATTTAGTTTCTATTAAAATCTTTCCACGGCTCCCCAAGTCCTTTGATTCTTCCAGTTTGGGAGAATACGCCTGATATGAAACACTGCCCTCTTTATATGCAGACAAACCAGTGAACTGATGGTTGAGCACTATAATTTATGAGAACTAGGGGTGTGCACCACAAAAAATGGTTGATCTCGATCCAGGTTTTAGGGATACAAAAAAAACTGGTATCCCTGAAATCCAGGTCAGATCTGATTAGAGAATCTTGCATTTATCTAGCCATTATTCCCTATGGGGAACAATTTCTTTGGGGCTGGGGGGGCATTTTTCAAGCAAACTCCACCAAATTTGCAGGGAATCTACTCCTGATTGTCCACTAAAGACCCCCTCACAAGGTTCAAGAAGATTGGACCCTTGGGGTCCAATTCTGCCCCTGACCTCTCCACATTGTTTCCTTTAGAAGAAACTTTTCCATGGATTCCCAAGCAAAGGGAATCCTTAAGCAAAGGCAACCCCTGGCCTAAAGCCAGTCTCAAATGCAAGTCCCAGTCCCATGCAAGTTGAACAAGCAGGCCCAACAGAGTCAAAATGGAGCAAGGAAACCAATGTCAAGCCAGAGAATCCCAATCAAAATGAAGCAAGGCAGGACTCGCTGGAGCTGTGGAGTTTAAAAGGCAGTTGGTGGTGGCTTGAAGGGCTCTTTTGGATCTTGGGTGGTGATGGAGGGGCAGGATAGGAATCCATCCACTCTGTCTGCTGCCTCCTGTCCACCACCAGCCTTGCACTGCTCTTCTGCCGTGGTAAGAAGCTTGCCTCTACTTTGTGCTGCCAGCTTCTCACTCGCTGGTTGCTCCGCTGACTGCTTTTTCTCTGCAAAGGCTGAATAATCCAGCCTCTCAAGAAACTGACTATGCCTAACCAATTTCTTGGTTCATTTTGGCACACCCGGCCGCAGCAATGCTGCATAAGCCGGGGGCCATGTTTTGCTGGCTTGCCCGGGGAGGAAACAGACCCCTTCCCAGGCATATGGGCATTTGGCTGGGGGCGGAGCTTGTGCCCTAGTAGGCTGCTCCGCTTTCCCAGCCTCTCAGTGCCGCCTTTTCTGATCAGAGCTGGCTTGAGTGGCTGCGTTGTGACGCAGTGCACTGACGAGCAGGAAGGCAGCGAGGAGTGGATCGCAGCGGCGGCTTACCTGCCGGCTGACGCGGCGGTGGGACGTGGCGGCGGATTGAGGCGGCTGTGCGCTGCTTCGGGCCGCGGCACCCACTTGTGGCGAGGCATCGGAGCGTGGCATGCCTCGCCCTGCGAGGGCATTTGAGGCACCGCCGCGGCTTTTAGCTGTGGGAGCGTTTGCCTTGTTTCTCCTTTGGCAGCGCTTGTTGCGTGTTTCGCCGGGGCGTTCGCTGGGGTGGTGGTTTGTTAACCCCTTCCCCCCCTTTTTTCTCATCCACGTTTTCACTTGGGGTGGGCTGTTCTCACATCCCCCCCCTTTTGCCTGGCTGTAGGGTTGCGGCCACTGCTTGCGTTGCGGGGGTGGTGGTTTCTCTGGCCTTGGGAAGTGGGGCTTAGAATTTGGGGATACCTGGGCTGTGCAGCCTTTAGTGCCTCGCCAGCCGCCATTTTGGTGCTTGGGCGGCCATCTTACAGTTTCACTTTTGAGGTGGGCAGGTGCGTGAGTGCCAGCTTTGCAGTTTAGGAGGGGTTGGAGGGTAATTTGGAGAGCCAGGTTTGTTCCCCTCTCCTCCACTTGAGGCTGGTTGGGTGATTTTGGTGCACTCACAGCTCTTTTGGTGCTCTCTCATCCCAACTGCCCTCCCTTAAATCGGATTGCAGGGCAGTGCACCTTCTTTGCTTTCAGAAGCCGAGCAAGATTGGCCTTGGTTGAGTATACAGTTGAGGAGCCAGTTGGCGTAGTGGTTAAGAGTGGCAAGACTCTAATCTAGAGATCTGGGGTTTGAGTCCTCACGCCTCCACTTGAAGTCAGGTGGGTGACCTAGGGCCGGTTACAGCTCTCTCAGTCCCTCTCACCTACAGAGTGTTTCCTTATTTTTGCAGGAGGTCAGGTTTAAGTATGCCTCCAAAAAGGGGGGGTGGCCCTTCTAAGGGCAAACAGCCAGCGAAGAAGGCCGCTAAGAGGCCTCACCCTCCTATGGTATCTTCTTCCGACGAGGAGGATGGGGGCTCCAATATGGTAGAGATCCTGGAACGCTTGGCTGCTTTGGAGCGGGCCCGGGTTGGGACTCAGTCGGAAGCCCCCGGGGCCAGGGTTCGTCGCCCTACTAAAAAAGCTGTGCCTGCTGTTTTTCAGAAAGATATCTTGAGACGTATTGCGGCTTTGGAAGCGGCTTTGGCCCTTGATGGTGGTGAGCCCAGCATTAGCTGTGAGCCTGGTCGTTCAGTGGAGGAGGTGCCGGTACCTGAGCCTGAGCAGGAGGCTGCAGCGGAGGGCGGACAGGTTGCCATTGTTGTGGATCCGGTGTTGCAAGAGGGTAAGTTGGCTGTGTCTCAACAGCCTTGCACCTGGCCATGGGGGCCCTGGGGTCAGCCTGCTGCCTCAGCGCCTTCTGGCTACACTTCTCCGGCCTTGCCGCACTCGGCTCAGGCCTGGAACACTGTTCCCAACACAGCATCATCTCTGTCCACGTCTTCGTGGCCACCAACACCTCCTTTGGGTTGGCAGGGCGGTGCTAGCATTCCTTAGGGCCAGTTGCCGCCCATGATTCCGACGTCATCGCTGGGGTTGCCGACCTCGAGTTGGCAATATGGTTATGGAGGTCAAGGCGGTTTCTCTCCTTATGGGCCCTCGCCTTATGGCTTTGTGCCATATGGAGCTCTGCCGTTTGGGGATACGGCATTACCTCTAGGTGACCACCTCACTCAGGCGACTAGGAACAAAATTGTTCGGGGGGAGTATGTGGATGTCTTTGCTCTTCTCTTCAGGGAGCTGGAGAAGAAGGACAAAGATGAATTGGATGACAAGGATAAGGAAAAGATCAGGCGGCATAAGGTGGACAGGAATTGGTCAAATTGGTTGCCCGGTTTCTTGATTTATGCGGGCGTATTGGTGAGAGCGCAGCCTTGGAGGGCTGTCTCCCTTTTCCAATACCTAGATATAATTTATAAGGGCTACACAATTTTTGTTGGCCCTGCCTGGCTCCAGTACGACGAGGAGTTCAGGATGCGCGCGGCTATGAACCCGAACTTGCCGTGGGATCAGGTTCACCAGCAGTTATGGCTGCAGGTTATGACCCCGGCTAAGCTAAATTCTGGGGATAGGTCTGATAGCAGCCATCTGATTTCCCGCCCCCAAAATGTGACTGGGTCCCGTGCCCCTGCGGGGCAGCAGGTTCAACCCCGGCTGCTTTGCTGGGATTTCACATCCAGGGGACGGTGTAATCGGAAGGCGTGTAAATACCGGCACGAATGCCCTGCCTGTGCAGGCCCCCATTCCTATGCTGCTTGTCCCAAGGCCAAGCTGGGCGGCGGGGGTAGACGATTTGGGGGTGGGGGCAATCAGCAAGGGCCTGGAAAAGGGGCCCAGCCCCGTAAATCTGAGGGTACTTGAGGGCCTATTGGCCCTTTACCCTCGCCGTGCTGATGCTGAGTATTTAGTTTCTGGGTTTAAGTTTGGTTTTCGTATTCCTTTTCAGGTCCAACGCACGCCTTTCATGGCAGCCAACCTTCGGTCTGTGACTGGCATGGAAGATGTAGTGCGGGGTAAGATTGCGAAGGAGTGTGCAGAGGGCCATGTGCTCGGCCCATTTGATGCCCCTTCTGTTCCCTGTTTGCGGGTTTCCCCACTTGGTGTGGTGCCAAAAAAGGCGGCCGGTGAGTTCCGCCTTATTCACCACTTATCTTTCCCTAGGGGGGAATCTGTAAATGATGCCATTCCTGAGCATCTGTGTTCGGTGCGTTAAACGTCCTTTGACCAGGCGGTCAAGGTCGTGCGCCGTTGTGGAGTGGGCGCTGAACTGTCAAAGTGTGACATTAAGTCAGCGTTCCGCCTCCTCCCGGTCCACCCTGAGGACTTTGAGCTCCTCAGCTTTGCTTTCGAGGGCAAGTTTTATATGGACAGGGCCCTCCCCATGGGCTGCTCCATTTCATGTGCGGCCTTTGAGCGCTTCAGTTCCTTTTTGGAATGGGAGTTGCGTCGCCACTCTGCCTGCCCTGATACTTGTCATTATTTAGATGACTTTATGTTCGTGTTGACCTTTCTGGGTATCAAGTTGGATACCGTTCAGCAGTCTTTACGGCTCCCTGCAGACAAGGTACAGGACCTTCGAAGGCGGCTTGATGAATTCAGGGGGCGGAATAGGGTTTCCCTCCGTGAATTGCAGCAGCTGGTTGGGCACTTGAACTTTGCTTGCAAAGCAGTTGCCCCAGGTAGGGATTTCTTGAGGCATCTGTGTGATGCCATGGGGTCCTTGAAATTGCCTCATCACCGGCTGCGCCTCAGCCGCGGCATGCGGGAGGACCTCCAGGTTTGGAGGGACTTTCTGGGTTCCTTTAATGGGGTTACGTTTTGGAGGGAGGATTTGTTGCTCGAAGCCGAGCTTCAAGTCACTTCTGATGCATCTGGTGCCTTGGATTTTGGGGTGTACTTTAGAGGGCACTGGTGTTCAGCTCGTTGGCCCGCTGATTGGATGGAGCAGGGGTTGTCCAGAGACTTGACGTTCTTGGAATTTCCCCCTTGCTTGTGGCAGTCTGGCTGTGGGGGGACCAGCTGTCAAACCACACGGTACACTTCTGGTGTGATAACCAGGCTGTGGTGCACGTAGTTAACTCCTTGACGTCGAAATCGCCCAGAGTTATGAGCCTGGTGCGGGCTTTTACCCTTAAGTGCTTACAGTTGAATATTTTGTTTTGAGCCAGACATGTTCCTGGAATTAGTAATGGTGTGGCAGACGCTTTGTCTCGCCAACAGATGGAACGGTTCTGGCTCCTTGCCCCAGAGGCCGATCGTTTGCCAGCGCAGATGCCCAGCGAACTTTGGCGTCTTGGAAGGTGGAGGCGAACCGGGCGATCCAGTCAGCCTTAGCTCCTAGTACACGGAGGGCATATGATCGTGCGGTAGGGCAGTTCACTGAGTTCAGGGGGACTGTGGGTCTCCAGGATGTTTGGCCCATTCCTACGGAGCATCTCATGCACTTCTGTGTGGTGCAGCATGGTTGTGGCTTGTCTGTTAAGTCTGTTAGAGGCCAGTTGGCCACCCTGGCTTTTGTCAGTAAGGCTCGTGGCCTGCCAGAGGCCACGGGGGACTTCAGGGTCCGCAAAACGCTCGAGGGTTGGTCTCAGGAAGCTGGGGCTCCTAGAGACCAGTGGCAGCCTATTTCCCCTTCAGTTTTGAAGGGTCTGGGGGCCACATGGGCTGAGGTGTGTTCATCGCCATATGAGCAAAGGCTTTTTCATGCAATGTTCTTGGTGGCCTTTTTTGGGGCATTGAGGGTTAGCAAGCTGGTAGTGCAGTCTCGTGCTGATTCATCTGGTAGGGCCTTGGCTGCTGGAGACATTAAATTTGTGGAGGACAAGGTATCCATAAGGATTCGGCGCTCCAAAACGGATCAGAGGCAGCTGGGAACCACTCTGGTTTTGGGTCCCTGTTCGGACGGGGAGCTATGCCCTGTGCATGTTGTAAGCTAAATGTCAAAAGCCAGTATGCAGAGGCTCTAGATCAAAATGATCTGTGTGACAGTTAAACACATCAGGTGACTGAGAGTCAGATGGTCAAGTTCCTAAGTCAGGAGACCATGAGGGAATGACTCAGCTAAATTCACTTATGCATCTAATTGGTTGTCTATATGTATAAATTACTACTGTGTACATTATGGTTTGGCTTCTTTTGAGTCCAGTTGTAGGCAAAGCACTTTGTCTCTCTGGACTATAAACTGTATATTTATTGCTCTTTATCCACCTGTAAATAAATTGTATTATACACCTTTACCGGACAAGCAAGGTGTGGACTCTTTCTGGGTTCTCCTCAAGCTGGTGCAGTCACGCTAATTACGCACCATTCAACAGTGCAAGCCCTTAGGGATTACATTGAGTTGCGGGGGGGATGCCCCTGGGGCCTTCTTTCGGCACGCTGATGGTGCGCCATTGACCCATTATCAGTTTTGGGCAGTTACAGAACGGGCCCTTGGTAAACTTGGGTTGTCGGGGGTCAAATTCGGCACCCACTCTTTTCGAATCAGAGTGGCCTCTACGGCTGCAGCGATGGGGTACCCCCAATGGGCTATACAGCGTGTGGGCAGGTGGCAGTCAGGTGAGTTCCGTTCGTACATCTGCCCTTTGTCCCATTCTTGACAGCCCTTGCTAACTGTTTTCTCTTAGGTGTGGCGCCGGGCCCTGTGAAGCGCAGGATCGTAATTTGCGGACACAGCATGGTGTTCTGGGCCGCTCATCAAGCCAGACGGACTCCCATCGGATCCCAGCTCGGGCTGAGTGCTGTGGCCATGGTCGAGTAGCTTGGAAGGCGTGGCCTTCGGTGGCCGGCCTTGTTACCACTCTTGTTCAGGAGGTGGAAGGGTCCGCCCCCGCACATCTTGGTCATACACTTGGGTGGAAATGACCTTGGTTTTGTGCAAGGAAAGGCCCTTTCATTGCAGGCAACTGCAGACCTATGCGAAATAAGCCACCGGTGGTTGGGCGTGCTGATATTTTGGTCCGAGATGTTGCAACGTTGGGTATGGTGTGAGGCGCTTGACCCACGGGCGCGGCGCAAGGCGAACCGGGTGATGAAGAAACCTTTAGGGGAAGGCCTGGGGATTTATTTGCCACACCCTAGGATTAAGGCTGAATTTGCCCATCTCTACAGGGATGATGGTGTCCATTTATCACCAGAAGGCAATGACCTGTTTTTGGACGACCTGCGGCAAGGGCTTCGGTTAGCCTTCAGCCACCTGTGGGGCGTCAGGGCCTAAGCAGAGGCTTGGCCCTGGCGGTGGCAGGAGATTTTTGGGGAATAGGGAGCGGGCCGGTGAGCACCCACTGGCATTTCCCCCAGATGTGGGTGAACAGGGTCTGCCATCTGTGCGGTATGCTTGTGACAGCTACCACAGCACGGGCAGACACCTGCGGGGATCCCCAGGTACAAGTCCTTCCCTCATGCTGTATGGCTGGGGCGTTAGGAGCTTGGTGGGGGGATCCGTTAGCCTGGCTGGCCGGGTTGCAGCTATTCAATGGATGGCCTACACCTGGGGCTTTGGGGCTCGCCCAGACAGGCCAAGGCGGTGGTCAGGTGTGACCCCATGGCTTGACCTGTACCGCATAGTTGGCCCTTGCCGTAGTTATGCAGTTTATATTGTTGTTATATTAATAAACGGCCATTTATCTCCAAGCCTGTGTCTGTCTCTTATTCCGGCTAAGTCAGCAATTTGGCACACCCGGCCGCAGCAATGCTGCATAAGCCGGGGGCCATGTTTTGCTGGCTTGCCCCGGGAGGAGACAGACCCCTTCCCGGGCATACGGGCATTTGGCTGGGGGCGGAGCTTGTGCCTTAGTAGGCTGCTCCGCTCTCCCAGCCTCTCAGTGCCGCCTTTTCTGCTCGGCCCACCCACCCTGCCCTGTCATGGTGCAGGATTAGCCGGCTGCTGTTCCCAGAGCCAGGTAGGAATTTTTTGCCCGTTACCTGATTGGCTGTTGGTTCGGGGTTTTTTTTGCCTGCCTTGCACTGCTGGCAGAGGTTGAGGGTTTTGGCCTGGGTGGTGCCGTTTAGGTTCCCTGGCAGGAGATTTTTGGGGAATAGGGAGCGGGCCGGTGAGCACCCACTGGCATTTCCCCCAGACGTGGGGGAACAGGGTCTGCCATCTGTGCGGTATGCTTGTGATGGCTACCACAGCACGGGCAGACGCCTGCGGGGATCCCCAGGTACAAGTCCTTCCCTCATGCTGTACGGCTGGGGCATTAGGAGCTTGGTGGGGGGATCCATTAGCCTGGCTGGCCGGGTTGCAGCTATTCAATGGATGGCCTACACCCGGGGCTTTGGGGCTCGCCCAGACAGGCCAAGGCGGTGGTCAGGTGTGACCCCGTGGCTTGACCTGTACCGCATAGTTGGCCCTTGCCGTAGTTATGCAGTTTATATTGTTGTTATATTAATAAACGGCCATTTATCTCCAAGCCTGTGTCTGTCTCTTATTCCGGCTAAGTCAGCAAACACACTTTGACTAGTTAGAAGCAGTTAGAAGTTAATTAGAAACAAAAAGAAGCATTCTCTGGGAAACTGCAGTCAAGATGACACTGTCTGCAAGTCCCTAGCTAGAGGATGAGATAGTGCCACAGGTGTAAGGTCAGAGACATTCCCAAGGCCAGAACATTGAAGAGAGTTTTGAACTCATATTCCATCTCATTGACACATGGCAGTCTGGGTGTGGAATGATCAGTTCCCTACTTATGAAGACAGGCTAGCTGCAGAAGCAAGTCATCACAGACCAAGCCCTTTCTTGATTGGTCAAGCTGGTCAGGCCGCACTGCAGGCAGGTAGCCTTAAAGCTTAAACTTTCATTCTAGTTTTTGTCCTTCTTGGGGCAATATCCTCTCTAAAGACCAAGATCCTGGCTTGCAAATGGAAGTCCATAACTATATGCCTTTGTTCTGTGGACTTGAGACTCTGAAGCTCCGTCTTGATTCTTGAGACCTAATTGAAAGGTAACTTCTGGTTTAGGACTGAAGTCTTACAGTGTATGATAGCTTAGCTAATTAGCCTGTTATTTTCTTCTTCTGTTTTGCACACTTCTATAATTTGTATTTACTTGCACTTCTTTTAATAAGCTTGCTTAATTATATTTGTGTGGAGTTACTTGGGTTCATAAATTCAAACTGAATCCAGCACCTTGGCCAATTTTCCCTAGCTACCCAAGAAATTGTGAAGCCTCTGAAGTGTCCTACCTTGCAGGGCTAACTTCTGTTTGACTTCTGTCTCTCTGGGGCATATGTGGCATATTAAAAGAGAGTGCCAGTTCACTTATTAACTTGCTTCAAAAGAATAACAATCCACAAATAATTAAAATGTTTATTGATTAATTTATATTTCTTTTACTCAACCGGATTTGTCAAGTTAATTCTCATAGAATCATAGAGCTGAAAGGGGACACCAAGGCTCATGTAGTCCAACCCTCTGCACAGTGAAGGAAATGCACAGCTACCCTCCCTCCTCCTCACAAGCCTGAAAGAGTTTAAGACCTTTCCTTTTGCTTTCAGTGTCAAGACTAGCTCTTGGGGGAAGAGAAAAATCTTGAAATCTTGTGTGGGTTATGTTTTAGTTTTTAAACGTTTCATGTTGAAGGGTAAAAACTTAAATTGTAGGCTAAATAAATTCCAGAGCTGTAGTACTGTGGTTTCTGCTTTAGAATATTGCATGTGATTGTGTTCTTCTTCCCTATTTCTAAGAAGCTCATTACACAAAGATGATAAACTCAAATCTAAATCTAAATTGTAATACTTGCTGTGAATTTTTAGTCATATGCTATTTTTAAATTTTCTGTTTAGAGCAGTGAGGCAGAAATTCTTGTTCTTCCTTCTGGAAACAATTTGATGGTTTAATGAGAATGAGTGGTCACACTGCAAATATATACATACACATTTGCAAGTACCAGCATGTTTCTTACAAAGCTGAACCACATTACTCATGCCCTTGAAAGCTAACAAAGTCAGCTTAACATAGCAATTTATATTTAATAGGTACTAATAGAACCAGAGGTTTATGACACAGAGATGTATGTCCTTTCTCTTTAAAAGTTGTACCAACAATACCATAAAACTTTCATTTTAACCTTCCAGTAGCTACTAGAATTCAGACAAGATCTATCATGCAATTGTTTTATCTTTAATACAGACCGGTCCATTTGCATAATGATATTTTACAACTGTATGTTTTTTTTTAAAAAAAAGCCACATATATGTACATATTCCAATAGTCTAACTAAATGATTCCAGCAGAGAATGTAAGATGATTCAAGCTATCTATAGATATAGTTGAAGCTTCATGGTGGCAATTTACAGGATTCTAAAAGCCCATTTTTCAAGCAATGAACACAGGAATTGCTTCTGGGCAGCTGCATTTGTATGTATCACATTTTAAATTTTCCACTTGAATGTATCCTCAGAGACATTTGAGATGACTCACAAAGTTGATATGGTCAGAACAAATGTAAATGGAAGATTTTTTCCCCTGTGTAAACTAGTAGTAAATGAAACAAACTATGTATGGGGCGGGGGGGACAGGGAACCACCAAACTTTGATGGTGATGACCGTAGGACAAAGGGGAGACGGAACTGGTTCACCAGAATTTATTCAAATACAGGAAAATTTTTAATGTGTGAAAGTTGTGTGTGAATCCTACATACATAATCAGCTGGTCTTGGACAGCTCCATGGAAAACACTATCACAGTCTACTCACATTCCATAGTCCCCTCGTAGAGATACAAGATTAGATTTTTCCTTGAATTCATGGCATTTCTATCAAACTAAGTTTGTGATATAAACATCCCCCCCCCCACACACAACCCCCCCCCCCTTGGCTCCTTCTAAAACCACTGCTACAGCAACACCCGATCAGTAGTGGCTCAGGGCAGCTTTGCAGGTGGCAGTGCACAGTCCATATCCACAGCAGACTGCAAGCCTCTCATGAGGAAAGGCATTCTGAAGAGAGGACAGAGATGGGAAGGGGGCAGGAGTGGCTTGCCAGACCCCCTTTTGAAAAGACAGGAGAGGGCTGATAAGGAAAGACCTGGCTATCCTCCACAGACAGAACTGGAAGGAAGATGAGAAACAAAATGCTAGAAAATCCCCATCTCTCCTAATTTGATGCCTGGGGGTGCTGATGTGAGGCAGGCCAATGGATAGGCAGGCTCTTCACCCTCTCCAGCCATATTTTATAGCGTGTAATATCTGCTCAAAATGAAAAACAATTGTAGGCATACATTTGCCAACATCAGTAAACAGGGACAAATAGAATCATGATCATAAGGAGTAGACACTGAAGGCGCCTAAATAGTCTCAATTTTAATTGAATATTTTTCTTTTAACCATGTGCCTTTTGGCAGGCGTGTGGGAGTGGTAGTTGATACAAAATAGTGCTGTGACCTAATATCACTTCTCCCTCCATATACTTACTATGGCAAAGTATATTGCCATTTTTTGAGCCTATTAGTGCTATGCCCTGACACCATGTCTGTTTCCATATGGGGATTTCTCCTGAGGTGGCACACAACATGCTTTCACTTTATTTAGGAGCTTTCATACAATGCCATGCTCTGTTTGAGCATGGCTTGTGAGACTATCAGGGCATTCTTTTTTTAAGCGGAACAAAGAAAAACCTCCTTTACTTCAACTTAAAGAGGAAACAGTGTGCCTGCTGCAGGCATAGCTTCCTTGTGAAAATTCTGCCCACAGCCAATTGGGAGTTGGCAGGGAAAGGAGCTTTGTGCCACCTTCAAAATGGTGATGCTCAGATTGGGCACTCCCCCCCCCCTTTATCCCCTTAATAAGACTTCTAAAAACTGAACTATTGCTCAGCTATCATCTGAACATCAACCATTGTGGGGAAGGGATTGCTAGGCAGCAGGGTGCTTCTGCACTGATGTGACAACTAGGCAGAGGGTGGGAAGGGGCAGTGTCAGAAGCAAACAGTGCCAACACCCCCCACCCACCCCCACCCCTCCATCCCACTCACTACTATTTCCCCAGTGTGAGCAGCTTTTCTTGCCTCTGTAAGGATGCAGCCCATGGCTAGTGGCTAATGGCAGAAATATCAGTTTTTTTAAAAAAAGAAAATGAGTGACTGGAGTGAGCAGTTGAAAGGTTGACAGCACATGTGAAAAAAATTGACACGAACACATTTGAATTAGTTTGGACACATTTGAGCAGCCTGCCAAACAACTGGCTCCTGGCTTACAACAGATGAGCAGATGAGCTTGAGTATCTCTACTATAAACACAGGGCTGTCACCAAAACCAGCAACCAAGTACAAGTATTTCCTACGTATAATATGTAGTGAAACATACCCTACATCCTGATATCATCGTATTATCTATTTCTCTTCTTATTCCACATCACTGGCAGGAAATGCACAGTGTGATAATGTCCAGACATTGTGTAAGCATGTATTGTCGAAGGCTTTCACGGCCGGAGAACAATGGTTGCTGTGGATTTTCCGGGCTCTATAGCTGTAGTCTTGGCATTGTAGTTCCTGACGTTTCGCCAGCAGCTGTGACTGGCATCTTCAGAGGTGTAGCACCAAAAGACAGAGATCTCTCAGTGTCACAATTTTAACATGGCTGCTTGTGATATTAAAAATCACCAGGCCTCTGTATTTAAAATGGCAGCTTGTATTGCAACTAGGAGTGTCCACTTCGGATTCCCGATTCGGTAAAAAAACAAATCGGGTCCAATTCGTAAAGTTTTGGTATTTCTGAATCAGAGCCAGTATGATGGCCCCGATTTGGAAATACCAAATCAAAGCTTCCTGAAGTGATTCAGGTCACTTCAGGAAGCTTTGGTGCCTTTTTAAAGGGCTCCCTCCCACCACTAGCCCACTTACCAGACATCCTGGCGTGGGTGGTGCAGGTGGCGTGGGTGGTGGAGATACTGGCTGTGGCCTTCCCCGCTGCCCTGCTGCCCACAGTGGCAGCAAAGGCACCTGCTCCAGCCTTCCCCGCTGCCCAGGTGAGAGCTGCAGAGGTGGCGGTGTGGGTGCTGGCTGTGCTGGTGGCTCTGGCTGCGGCTTTCCCTGCTACCCAGCTGGCCACTGTGGAGGTGGAAGTGGCAGTGCAGTTGGCAGAGGTGCTGGTTCCCGCCTTCCCCATCACCCTGCTGGCCACTCTAGTGGCAGAGGCGCCTGCTCCGGCCTTCCCCACCATCCAGCTGGCTGCTGCCTTCAGGAAAGGTAAGTGGGGTTGGGGGAAGGGAGGTTCAGGGGTTGGGGCCTCACTTTGGTATGCTCTAAATCATTATGAAGCATACCAAAGTGATTCCGATAACCCAAATCAGTTATTGGGTTATTCCAAATCTTTTCCCCACTTCAGTTAAACCCGAAGTGGGAAAACTGAGTATTTTCCAGGTGCACACCCCTAATTGCAACCAGAGGGCCTCCAGATAACAGTTGCTGAATCTCGCTTGGGAGATCCAGGCATGAATGAAATGCTGCACAGGAATACGGAGTGATTAGACATGATTGGATTTGCAGTCCCTCCAGCCCCTAAGGAATCCAGTGCAACAAAGGCCTCACAGAGTCATCCCCACTTAGTACATTCCTTTCCTTCCTCCCATGATGAGATCTCCTGTCCTTGATTGAGAAGCTATTCAAATGACATTCATAAGTATTTACAGTGTTCCTGGGAAAGTACATTCCCCCAACTAAATTAATCAGCTCCAGTGGACTTCATTAATAAACTATCCCTTTTGTGTAGTAATAGAACAAATTTTGCATTTGTTTTCACATGCCCCCGCAGTTACCCATCAAGGTAATCAAAACTTTTGTCGATCCCAGGAACTGACCGTTGGGAGTCTTTGTTCTAATGGCTAGGTGGGATCTCCCACCTCAGGGCACATTTTACCTATAAAGGTAGGGACCTGGCCTCATTCAAATTGTACACACTTACTGGATCCAAAGTGCTGTACCCTTGAAATTTGTCCTAAGCCTCTTGCTCCCTCGGCTGAGAACGCTTGGCTCTCCCTCCGCGGACTTCTCTGCTCTTTGGATAGGTAATTATTGCCTTGCAACCCCCCAAATCTATCCCACCACCACTGCTTTTCCTAGGCCTCTTGTGTGTTTGTGTGTGTATGCATTTGCCCCTTGAACACAAAATCACCCTTTAATTGAGAACACCGGCTTCATATATGTATATCCTTGGGAAAGGATTCCGTAAATTATTGGTGATAAGATCCCACGGTTACTGGCCTCTTGCATAGCTGTCTTCCTTGCTTGCTAATTCCCCCAGAACTTCTATTTACTCGCAAGGAGACCAATTCAGGTAACAATTAAAAGTCCCAGAAATGCATAGGCAAAAATGGGCATATGTTTTAATATAATTAATGTTTACACGTGATCTTGACAACTTGGAAATATTCTATTCATAAAGACATCTACACTTCAGAACGGCCACACAACAAATACTGTATAATCTCCCAGCAAAATAAATATCTCAGTAAGCCAATGATAAAACGTCTGAGTGGAATTAAGCAAGCTGCATACATTGCTGGAGGGCAATGCATACAGATGCTCCCCAGAATGCCATCTGGATACTACTTTCAAATCCAAGGTACAAGAAAACCAAACAAATGTAGACTTAAGATATGACTGAAAAGTGTAAGGCATCGAACACAAGTGGCATACAGTGAAATGTATGTTGTTAGAGGTCACCCAGCAAGATTTTTTGCATCATACAAGGTTGATAGTCTAGGCTGCAAGGGAGACAGTAGCTGCATTCTGACAGGTTAAAAATACTTCTGTTGCATTGGTTCTATTTTAATAATGGCCTCTTGCTACACTGTGAACTAAACCCTGGAGCCAAATGACAAGAACCTGTCACCTTTACTGAATTAGAGGGGTCAGATATTGAAAATGTTTTCAGGCATACACTGAGGGCCAAATTACATGAGACTGCATCCCAGAATGTACTCTGACAATGTGACACCATTTTATAAAGAGGTTTTCCATTGGGTAACTCTTTTCAATAGTGTTGCAGGCCCGCCAGTTCTGGTTAGGACCACCATGGTATGGAGAAGAGGTGCTCCTGCTTCCCCCTGCACACTGTTTTTGTGAACTGAAATGATGCTGGAGGTATGTGTCAGAAATTAACATCCTTGGTACCATTTCATGCATGTGGGGAGGAGACAGGAGTCTCTCCTTCCCCTGTACTGTGGTGGTCTCAACCTGAATCCCCCCTACCGCCATAACACTATTGAAAATATTTCTACCATGAGAACATTCTCCATAAAATGGAAGCGCATTCCCAGGGTAAACTCATGGGCACCATCTCATCTTGCTTTGCCCTAAGTGTAGGAATTGTCCATGAGATGATTGGATCAGTAGGCCTCCAAACAATGTACTCATGCCTCAAAGACCCTGTGTTAGTTCACTGCAAAAACTAAACTGAACAGTTCCATCTCAAAGCATTTCTTCAGCATTCTTTGTTTGAAGCACAGTACTGTCTGTGTGTATTCAGTCCACTAGAATCATCTTGAAGACCTCCATATTGTGACATTTACAGCCTTAAATGTTCTGGGGACCAAGGTAATGAAGGACCTGCTTCTTCTTTATGAACTTGCCACCAATTAAAAACTTATGCAGAGGCCCTGCTCAGAGTACCTCATACTTGAGAGTTTAGGTGGCAATTACTGAGAGCAAGTCTTCTTTGTAGTGGTATCTTGTCTCTGGAAATCCTTCCACACACTTGTTTAACTGGTGCCTAGCCCTGCTAATGTTAGGTGACAGGTGAAAAAAATTATTTCACCCTGGCTTTTGGCTGACTTTGTTACCTTGTTCTGAGTTTGCAATTTTTTTTGATAGGGTCTTATCTGCTCATGGTTAGCTAAATTGGCTTTGGTATTTTCAACAGTTTAGAAGTTATTGTGTTTAAATATTTACTTTGGTATTTTATTTTTAATGATTTTAGTAATCACTTAAGTTATCTTGGAAGCTTTGAATTTATATGGCTGAGAGAATGAGAATGTGTCTGGAAAGGCATGTAACTCATTAAATGCACTGGTTGCTCAGGATTGTCTGAAGCACCAGGATATATTTCTGGGATACAATCTCCATCATCCACTGAATGGATGCTGACTGGATCTGTACCTCAGCAAAGTGGCAGAGAGAGCCTTCTATTTTTGTAGAGCAGTCAGAAGAGCTGATCCCAGGCTTGTCTTTGTAGCTTGTCACAGAAGATTGTTGGCTGGGGAAAGACATTCATCTTGGTGGATGCCCTTTAGGTTTAAAACCTTTGCGGACCTGGAATTACAAAAGGATCACTTCTTACTGGAGACTTTTTTTTTAACTTCACAGTCCTTCCTTGGTGCCATTGTTGTGCATTTGTTAAAAGGCTCTCTGGATAACTTATCAGAGTCCATTAGAATTACAGAGGTGGAGCTGAGGGGAGCCCCGGATTACCTATTAGAGGTGTCTCAAGTTTGTACGTCACTTCCAGTGATGAGATATACAGTTTGGGGACTAATCTATGTATGGTTTGCTGCAGACAGTAGTTCTGACTTGACAAGCTGGTTAATGGTTTCAGAGAAAGGCATCAGAACAGATTTAACAGACTGTTGCAAAATGCTGTTTTACAGCATTTGGTCTGGCCCATGGGTTTCCTTTCTTCTTCCTTCTGGTTCCAGGATCCTAAACAGTTTAGAAAATAAATTGGGAAACATGTCCTGGTTGTCCTGGCTTGCCCTGTTCCCAGACTCTGTTGCAGACAATCCACTCTTTTCAGGTTTATCCAACTGTTTCAATAAGGCTAGGAAGTGCCATATTAATGTGCTGTCTGCCCTGTTTGGGTTAAGGAGATTGGTTGGATTGCTTCCCAACTTCAGTCTTCTAATGGCTGCTGCAGAGGTAGGAGCTTGGTGAGGCAATTTGGCACCTGAATAGGGTTAGGGAGGAATCAGAATCAGGGCGGCACCATTTATCTTGCACCTTGCACCATTTATCTGGGAATGCATTAGTGGGAGGATGCCTTCTTCAGCCAGCTTCAGCTTTGAGGACCTCCTTTAGACCCTAACTGGGAAGGGAAAGGGCAGATGAAAAGAGCCAGGAAAATAGATCAGAAGGGATCCAGTAGAAATCAGGCAAGGCCCTTCTAAACATGTACGGTTGGTCTGGGAGCTGAAGGAAAACTTCCCCCTCTTGGTGTCATTTATTACAATAAGGACACCACATGTTATCAAGAAAAAGTGTTTCTATCAATTCAAGTCTGCCTCACCCCAGAAAAACTGGAGAACAGAAACTAGATTGGTTAAGGTTATCAGAGACCTAACATGAAGATTATAAAGGCATAAATCCAGCACCTTTTTATTTCAAATATAGCATGCATAAGAACGGCTCTCTATGGATTGTACCCCATGCTCATATTAAGAATGCTTGTTAAGGGTTGCCGCACTATTTACAAGAAAGTAGGTTTGACATTAACAGTGATATTCTAAGTAGAGTTACTCCAGTATAAGCTCATTGAAATAAATGGGCTTGGACCAGAGTAACTCTGCTCAGGATTTCACTGTAAATGTCAAACCTACTTTCTTGTAAATAGTGGTGCTAACCCTTAACAACCTAACCCTTAACAACCAGAGTAACTCTGCTTAGGATTTCACTGTAAATGTAATGAAATTGTATGTTTTACATCTACAATTAAGCATGCAGAAGAAACCCTGAACAGCCTTTGCAAAAAACTCTTATTTAAGACTAAAATTTGGGGTGCTCCAAATTACATATGAACAGCTTGTTGTTATTGTTATTGTATATGTGAAAGAACTATTTCCACGCAGCTTTTAATATAACGGAATGTGTCACCACTCAGTTTATTTCTATTGGGTGTTAGAAATAACACACCAGATGCCCGTCCTCATTTGATTCCACTGAAACTGTATGGATACGAAAAAATTGTGGAATTACTGCTTTGATAAGTACAGCAAATGTTTCTAGATGATCACTGGAGCATAAATCAACTTCAGTATATTTATTTATTTAGTATGCTTTAAAACGTGTATGTCACTAACAACACCAACACTGGCAGCTCAAGGTAGCTTACAACATAAAGATGACCTGCAAGTATCGGAAAAGAGAAGCCCTGTTCATAAGTTACTGTGAATGTACACTTAATTTTTTAAAATACCTATGTTGAATAATTTCATGTTACATATTGAACATGTGTATAGCTGAATATGTGATGCAAACCCCACATTTATCTGAGTACTGGTTTCTAGTTGCAACTACAAAGTATACACAGAGTGGCTCTTTCTTACAGATGTACGTATGTATGTGCAGGATGTGTATGAGTTCACTGTAACATGTGAATAGGGCTCCTATGTCTTTCACTCAAAAAATTTTTTATCCCTCAATTAATAACAGAAAACATGCCTTAAAAGGACACATAATTCATGTGTATATACATTCATGTTGAATTTCCAGGTCATTTTTGCAGCTTGCAGCCTTACTTCTCTGGAAATACTCTTTGCATAGTCAACACATATAAGAATAACCTCAACATCTGCAGTTACAAAGTATAAGGATTCAGTGAAACTAGCATGTATCTGGCATTAATCTTTCAGAGGTCCTATACCCATTCACTGTCAATGTGGATTGAGTCCTAATGTCCTGATTTGTAAACAGTTGACGCCTACTCTGCCCAGAGATACATGACTAATCAATTGCAGGCAGTGGGAATGGAGGGGGGGGGATCTTTATATAGCACCATGATGAGCTGTTTGAAAGCCTTCATAAAATTGTAAGCAGATAGTTTGGACATGTTGATGGGAAGATTAGGTTTTATTGTGACTTGAGTGACAGGCTTAGTGAAGAGTATTTATGGTTTGCCTCCTGTTGCTAAAAACACCATGACAAGCAGAACCTGACATGTGTGTATAATGGGAAGGCTTTGGAACAAAATTATGACAAAGAGAGCTCATTAAGAAGCTTGTACTTCAGCAAGGTTTAATTTCACATGCTGAGTGAGCTGCAACATTCCAAGGGCTCATGAGGCACTTAAGATCTACCATTAGGGCAAAGTCTGCTTTATTTGTCTTTCTGCATAAATAGACTTGTGACACCACCAGAGGTGGTAATCAAAAAGCAGGAGAGGCTTCGTCATCATCACTGTAGAAGGGAAGCAGGGAAGGCATAATGTTTCATAGTGTTCAAAACACTGGTTCAGATCCAAAATTAATTTTGTTGCTTACACTTTTTTCCCCATTACACCCAATTTACTTTCAACTCTTAAATTTCTGTACTATCCAGCAAATTAACAAAGACATCCATGTACACTAGCAGATCAGGAAAACAATCTAGATGTGATGGGTAGGACGGGTTCCAGCTCTTCCTCTCTGGGAAACAGCCAATTAGAGCAGGTGGAATGCTGGGCGAGTGACAGTTGAAAGTCTGTTGGAACCTCCATTAAGGTAGTTACTGAGAGAAAGGGTTTTGGAAGTGGCTAAAGGAGGCAGACAAGATATGGCTGGTAGTTGACATCTGATATCATACAGTCCCTGTTTAACCATAATATATCTTATGTGTTTTTAAAATCGTTCACCCTAATGGTCTATCTTATTAAACAAGTTATTCTTTTTCTAGTTTAATACTGGATGGCTTGAAGTTGTTGGCTGAGGGGAAATAAAACACACGAAATTAAACATTCAGGTTACAACCAATGAGCCAAGTTTAAATAAATGGTGGCAGTGTATTAGGGAAAGTTACCTCTCAGTTTGCTTTCCCCAGTAGCCCTGGGCAGTAGCTGGGTGAAGGGAAGAAAATATAGGGAACTGGCTGCCTGTTTGGTGGAGCCTCTGGAAAAGCAGAAAGGGGACCCTGTGTGGATTTGGGTTAGTGTTAGCAGTAATACCTCTTCACCTTACTGAAAGGGCAGTTTATAAATATGGAATATTATAAACCCCATAATATCATAAAAGTTTGCCATGTGCCCCTGTAGCTTCAGACACATGAGTGGAGTGCATTCCCAGTGCAAATTACTTGTACTGTCATTTATTTTGGACTTGGGGATGGGGATTATAACTCTCCTTCCTTTGAGTTGTACGTAGTTTCATTTGCTTGCTATTTTGATTGCCTTATGTTGAGTTTATTGCCTTATTGATTTGAGTTTATATTGATCATCTGTTTTTCATGTTACTTTGTTTGATTTATTGCCTTTGCATTATGTATTGCATTGCATTGTTTTATGGTTTTGCATTAGGTTATGATTTTAATTAGAAACCCTTTCCCTTCCTTGCTCCAGTCTGTACAGAAAGCAGCCTTCGTGTTAGAAAGGAAAAAAGGGATTTTTGCTTTTTAATCTGGTTTCCTTGTTAGTTTTTGCCCCAAACCAATTTTTTTAGTTAGTGATCATGCTCCCTAATCCTCTTCTTGTGACCCTTTCTCCTCCTTGGCTAGCATCTCCATTTCTTTTGTCTCTCCATATAAGTTCAATAAAGTCACATGCTGGGGTTGTGTCTCCATTGGGGGGAGGGGGGAATTGGAATATGGAATATTATAAACCCTTTTTTATGTGCTACAAGCACAACATACTGCCTGGCCAGGCAGAACAGATACCAAACCCAGCTGGAGTTGGAAAATTACCAGAAGGTGAGTCAGATTGACTAACTCCTCCTCCATGCCCCGGAGAAGCACTTGAGTGAAACAAAGAGCTCTTCCAGGAGTTCCTGCTTTATCTCATCAACACGCTTCCATACATTCCCTCAACCACTTGCCCTGTTGGGGATATTTAGGGACATGATGAGCCCTTCCCATCTGGAAATCGTGGAACCTTTCTTGCCTATAGTTCCTCCCGGATATGTAGAATCAAGCCTTTCCCATTTTATCGTTTCACCTTTGGACAAGTCATTAAGCTATTGCTTTGGGGGCAGAAGACGTAATTCTGCCCCAGGATATATTTTGCACTATAACTAGTCTGCCTCCAGCTACGTGCTGTTTCAGCATTCCTTGGATCCATATGCATACCTTCAGACACGTCTGAGTCTCCTTCTTGCTACAAAGTGCTGGCTGTTCATGCTGCTGCCTTTATGGATGTCCTCTCCCTATCATAGACTGGTAAATATTGCCCTACCCTCTCCCTCATCCTCCCTGATTTTCTAGTTAGCCTTGTGTGTATGCTGTGTATTATTTTCTGTGCTTTAACCTTCTATAGCTCTGTTAATAAACATTTCCTTTAGAACATCTGCCTGTTCATTTAAGATTTTCTCTAAGGGAACAATCCTGGTATACATCTGGTAGAGATCCCCATTACCCCCTCTCACTGTGTCTCCTTGAATGCTAATTCTCCAACTCATAAGGAGAACTCCCATTTGGGTAACATCAGCTAGAAGTAAGACAGATGGTGGGTTGTAGCTGCCCTTAACTCCCTGCATAGCACCACACCTGTGAAAGGAGGTTTATGGTGGGCGGCAGTATTTTAAGAGAGTCACACCAGCAAAGGCTGTCCTCCCACAAAATAATGAATACTATTTAAAATCAGCTGTAGCTTTATGAAGTACAGTGAATCATAAGGAGATAAGAATAAGGAAACACTTTCCTGTTTAAGTTATTTATAGTGCAGCCCTAAGCACTATCACTAAAGGATATAGGATGGCAAGTAAGACCTATGTTGGAGTATCCTGAATATACACCAGAGTGAGTGGTAGATATGCTGTCAAACCTGCAAATATCCCAGCACCAAACCCTGCTGGCACTGCACTGGTAGAACTGGTGCCAGTATAGAATTGGGCAGCTTTGGAGTGTGTTGTGGGGGATTTGGGCTTAGTCACTATCCTGAGCTTCTCCAGCCCTGGTCATGCTGTTCAATGCTGATGTAATGTTATACTACCAAGGATCTTTAAACATCCCTAGAAAACACGTGGAAGTAGAAAGACAAGTCTTTCCACTCCAGCCTGCCACACAGCTCTCAAGATTCAGTGCAGCTTAGCTTATCAATTAAACTTCCAACAAATCACAGCCCTTCTAAGTTCTATGTAAACTCTAGCCAAGAGAGATAATAGGGTATGTGGCTATATCTCTCTGGTCCCATTTCACACACCTTTAAATCACACTTAGAGCAACTTCAGTGATAGGAAACCCAGAGAAAGGGCATTGCACAAAAAGGGACCACCTGGGCCCAAAACCTTGCGTAGGAAGAATCTTTAGCATTCTATCAGACTTGCCTCAAATGAGTGAGAAAGCCATGCAAAGGCGTGAGAGTGGAGCAGCTTTCTGCTGGCAAAAGGAAACATGACTGCAAGAGGGTATTAAAACCCACGTCTGGGGAGCTTTAGGTGATGTTTGTTATAGGGCTTTTCATGCCACAGTCCTGCTTATAGTAAATGTCTTTCCTTCCTTGTGTTCTGCATGTAGATGGCAGACAGCTGATGCCAGGGGTGTGTGGACATGTAATTCTGTACTGGTTAGCTGCTTCCGAATCTGCCTGTCATCAGGGATCATCGGCATGATGTGCCATAATTAATAGGTTGCAATTAGTTTTTTATGCACTCTGGTGAAATTGTTACGTTCTTAGTACCTTTGCAGGATGACTTTTGTTAACCTTCTGCTGAGTGTTGGATACTGACTAGTGGTGTTGGCAGTGTATCAATGTTGGAATCTTAGGATGAAGCTGCAAGACATTCCTGTGAGTGAGGCATACTATTAATAATCATAGATATCTACATCAGATGGAGGTAAACTCTGGAATTTGGGCAAACTGAATTTTAGAGAGTTATCTAATAGAGTTATCTAATAGAGAAAACAATAAACTGAGAAAAATGAAACGCGTATCCAAAAAGAGATTTGTGTGTAAGAAAAAAGAACAATAAAACTAAATGGTTAGTTGAATATGACACAGATCCTATTTCCATTTTTAGACTTGTAGAAAAGCGAAATAAAACTTGACCAAATGATCTTCTCTATGTTTTTATTTATTGATTAACCAGATCTATACCATGCCTTCCTGTCCTGATCAAAAGTAGAGATATTATAGGTGCATAGTTCACTAACTATCAAAGACAAACAGAAAACCGAGGTCAAATACTTCTTCCATGGTATCTATACCTTGAACTGTTGCCTGCTGATCAGTTTTACCCAACAAGTATTTGTATTCATAGAGTCCAGCACTTATTTAATAAAATGATCTATAATTAGATATTGTAAGAGGTAAGTGATGTATGTATTAATAAATCACATTACAAAAGTGGTTCCCCCCCCAGTCCTTTTCATAGTACATGTACCACTGAAGCAAGCAAGTGATCTTGCTTCATAACAAATCTAAATGTTACACAAACTTAGAAGTAGTGAAAATTTCTCCCGACTGCTGTGTATGATGTATACTTACACTTATAGGTTGACTTTTTGGCACATCATAAACACCTTCTTTCTTTTGGCTAGTAGGAACCTGTAAAAGTAAACAAAAATAATTAGGAAACAGATAAAAGAACAGAAAAATTAGAAACTGTAATTAAGAATACGTGATCTGATATACATGTCTTCTAGATGTGTGAAAAGAAGGAATTTCTTCATGTAGTTAATGTGCTGGATGCTCCTTACAAAATCAGAAACAGCCTTCAGGTCTCAGCTACTTATGAATTAACCTCCCTACCATCCATTTCAGAAGTCGTGTACATAGGTGCCCTCTGCAGTCCCAGCTCTTGAAACAGTTGTTATTTATTTCATTGGGCACTTATGCCATTCACCTGTTCAAAATAATAAAAATAGTTTCCAAACACACAAAAGATGGTTATCTAAAAAAAAATTGGGTTTCTCCTTTTACAAGCAAGTGAGGCTAAGTAGCAAGATTTCTAACTAAATCTTGAATATTTGCTGTAACAGATGAACAACTGCATCATGGTCACTCGGGATGTGCTTAATGGGGGGGGGGGAAAGGGCCAAAAGTATACACAGAAATCGTTGGTTCAGCTTGTTAAAGCAACTTCCGGAACAGCAGAACAAGTTCAGGAACAGAGGCTGTAATGACTCCCCTCCCACCACCTAAAAGTTTGTGAGTTTTGTTTCAGTTCTTACTGCACAGAGGCCATGCAGGCAAGCCAAGCAATGGGATTGGCCATTTGGCAGCATCTTGTTTTCCTTAACAGCAGGTCTGTTTGCATCTACATGCATCATGTAACCAATTGGATCCAAAGGAGAGACTGAGAACTAAGCTACAAGAGACGAATTACACAAAGAGAAGCACATGAAGGAAGTCACAGTGTTATCCGGGAAGCTGAGTTTTAAAAGAGATCGGCTTTGTCAATTTCCACTCTCTACAGAGCCAGGGAGATGGCTGCTCAGGTGGTTTGTTTATTTCCTCTTTGCCTCTTAGAAGGGGAGGTGAAACTGACAGAGCCTTTGAGAGGCAAAGAGGAAATTAACAAACCCTCTGAGTGGTGATATCCCTGGCTCTGTAGAGAGAGGAAATTAACAAAGCCTTCCAATCTTTTTTAAAACTCAGCTTCCGGCTAAATTGTGACTCCCTTCACATGCTCCTCCTCATGTAATTTGTCTCTTGTAGCTTGGCTCTGAGCCCTTGGGGTTCATTCCATTGGCAAGAAAAGGATGTGCACGCCACTTGCAAGTGCATTTTTTTCTTCAGTGCTTCTTGGGCAATGGTATTGGCATTGAATGGCTAGGAGGGATCCAATTGCAAAAAGGTTGCATTGTGCTGGGGAGTAGCAGATAGCCATTGGGGCCAGTGTCATCATCACCCTTTCTGTGTGTTTTTATGCAGAACACAAGGTAAGGCTGGCAACTTCCATGCAGGTGTGCACATGTGGGGTTGAGGAGAGAGGGGTTTCTTTTAGCCTCCAGTGCCTTGGCTGCTGTAAAGGCTCATGCAGATTAGGGTGAAAATTGGAAAGTAAGAGCAGTTATTAAAGGACAGCTCCACTGAGGAGCTCCCAGGTATGTAGAGCTGGTTTATGCTCATTAAGTGGCTTTCTTCTGCAGCTTCCCTTTGCTTAGGTGCCATGGTGCCTGGGCTACTCCTGTGACTAAAGAAGTCTTCCAAAGATAGCAGGTCAAGGAGCACTAGGAAGAATTTCATCTGTCACAGAAAGCCTTCAGCATATGGAGGCTTTTCTGATTAAAACTGTTAACCCAGGCTTAAATGACAGGGAAGTAGCAAATATGTGCATTATACACTCATTCACACACACACACACACACACACACCACATTATTCCAAATCAGTATTCCACAGAGAAGGACCAATCTGTATAGGGTTTGAATGTATAGGGATAACAAGTTTGAATGTATAAGGATAACAAGTGTTTACTAAAACGGTGTTGCACCTATTTGCAGGTATCTAATTTATACAGATCTGCTGTAGCATAGTGGTTAAGCAATTAGGTAGTGAATCCCACTACAGCCAAGCTGTATTATGGGGATAACAATAACACTGACCTTGTTCACCACTCTGAGCAGAGCACTAATATGTCTGAAAAAGCGGCATATAAGCACAGCTACAGCTACAGCTACAGCTACTACTGCTACCACCACCACCACCACCACCTCTGCTGCTCTGAACATTCAAAAAAGAATTTTCAGAGTTATTCACTAACCACTAACATGAACATCTACCAACCACACCATCTCACACCAGCATTACCTTTTTAATTTTTTGTCTTCCTTAATTTCCACCTATTCATTCTAACTTCTTTTATTTGTAGCAATGGACCTTTCCTCTATATCCCACTGACAAATCTCTCTTGTTATCTCTTTGTGTTTTTCATATTTCTGCCCTTCCTTTCTGACCACCATTCTTCACTTTCCTATCTCTTACAGAAGTTAAAACAGAGCAGCTTATAAATGTTAAATCTTTGGCTCATTCTTTCACCTTTCCCGTTATGCTTGAAACACTTTTCTTCTTTCTGTTTCCAACTTGATCATACCAATTCTACTGATTTCAGGTGTTTTGCTATTAGTAAACGTATGCAAGATCTTTTCATAAACTCAAGTCCTCTATTCTAAAATATCTATAACACTGACTTTCACAACCATCTTGTTTTGTATTATGAGCTGTAGAACAACTCAGGGGAATAATGCTCAGTTTTGATTACATCTCTATATTATCATCTAGACAAATGGGTATTCCTAAATAGGTAATTCTGAACTTTAACAATATCACTAGCAGAAATAGATGGCTCAACAAGCCCCTGGTGGGATGTCACTTGTTGATGGTAAGGTACAACTCATTCAATGAGTCACAACTTGTGCAGACCTGCTATACCATAAAAATTTGATATGACCATCCTGAGAGTATTTCCCCCAAATAATCTCCAGTTATATCTTGCTAATCCTGGATTACATAGGAACTACACATCTAACACGTTAAATTACAGATACTAGCCTTGGGTATTCCCCTACTGGGTTGAAAGTACATTGATACTGAAGTTGTTTTTGGCTTTCCTAGGCAGTACTTTATTAAGTTGACAATTGACTTTTTATTTATACTAGTATCTTTTGGTCCCACTGGCAGCTCTGGCTGAAAGATAGGTGGGCTACATTGCATGGTTACATATTAGGGAGAGCAGTATGTTCCCTACTGCATCAAGGCAGAAATACAGCTACAATTAGGGGTGTGCACTAAAAAATCCCCATTGTATTATTCAGATTCTAATATCTGAAATACAGTATATATTTGATATTCTTAATATTTGGATAGAAGAGAAGGCAGCATGGTATAGCCTGATCTTGTCACATCTCAGAAACAAAGCAGGGTCAGTACTTGGATAGATGACCACTAAGGAAGACTGCAGAGGAAGGTAATGGCAAACCACATCTGCTTCTAACTTGCCTTAAAGGCCCCTTGCTGGGGGTGCCATAAATCAATTAATGCTTTACAGTATAAAGACACACAATATTCTGATCAAAAAATACCAGTACAGTATTCAGATTCAGTTTTTATTTGGAATCCTTACTCTATTTGGTTCCATTATTCCATATGGGAAAATGTTTTGGGGAGGGGAGCTGCAGGGACCATTTGTCAAGCAAACTACATCAAAATTGCTGGGAACCTAGTCCTGCCTGTCACTACCCCCCCCCCCCATTGAATTGAACCAAAGTGTCCAATTGTACGGCCCCCAGCCTGTAGAATTGGTGAATTGAACCAAAGCGTACGATTCTACAGGCCCCCAGCCACTCTCTACTGTTTCCTGTGGGGGAAAGAGCCACGGCTTTCTCCAGGTCACAGGAAGTGTTAGCTAAACACACAACAGCAACTAATGACCAAAGCCTCCCAATACAAACAGAACCAACAAAGCCCAACAGAACCAAGTCAAACCAGACAATCCCACCAGAACCAAACTGAAATATGGGAACCAGTGTCACTCAAAGATGCCAGGCAGGACCCAGGGCCAATGCAAGCCCAACATAACCAACATTAAACCAAAGAATCCCAGCATCATGGGGGAAACAAGCTACTCCTATCTTTAAAGTGAGATTTTCAGATATTCCCAAATATATATGGATTATTTGGGAATATAAATACCAGTTTATAAAATGTGCTCAAATAAGCCAGATATAGTTGGATATATCCAAATAATACTAATAGGGGCTATATATATATATATATATATATATATATATATATATATATATATATATATATATATATATATATATATATATATATGTGCTCTTCTTGAGCTGAACTGCACAACCCTAGCTACAATATTTTTATTTTGCTATGTTGTCCTAATCTATGAGAAAGACGAAGACTGAAACTAGTTCACGGAAAGGAGCAGGACCTTATATTTAGTAGGCTTGACCCAGAAATTTCCCATAAGGATCTGCTGGATTTTTAAAACTTTCATAGCGGCAAGTTGTTTCTCTTGGAATGCAGGATCAATCTATCCTGCCTTGCTTTTCATATCTAGTGAGAAATTTCTCAAGGACAAGGATTTCCGGCTTTGATTTTGCTTGCTGTGTTAAATTTTCTTCTTTAATCAAAATGCTGCTCAGCAGTGGAAAGTAGAAGGGATTTCTTCAGTAAGATTCTTACCTCAGTCCTAAAAGAATTTACTCAGCTTCATAAACGGTAATTCAGAATTGTCTCTAGTTGAGCAGGCAGGAGAGCTCTAAAAAGTGTTTATAGGCTAGTGACTTTAGCAAGACTATATTTACTTGAAATAAAAGCCCATTGTTTCAATGGAACTCAATTCCAAACAAATGTGCACAGGATAAATCTCCAGGCAAATTTTCTACAGGCAAATTTTATCCACTGTCTGGAATTCCTTTTGGAACTCAAAACCTCCGAAGTTTTCTGCAAGTCTGTTTCTCGATACAACTGTTAACTAGGGCCAGAAACCACTTCCTCATAGTGGCTGGGCTGCATTTTATACAGATATCTTTATTCTCAGAAGCCATAATACTGTCAAGCTAAATGAAGACTACTCATATACTTTGCTAAATTGGCCCAGCGCCTATTGTAATTATTGAATGTTTGATAACAGCCAGAAATATGCTAAACATTGAAAGACATGGACCAGACCTGAATAAAAGCTTCCTCTGAAATATGGAATCTTTTACAGCACGCAATAAGAGAGTTAAAGGGAATACTAAACAGCTTAGTTGAAAACTGTGAAAAAATGCAGACAAATGTTAGTTTTCAAAAATGTGTATATATTAAAATTAATTTGAATATTAATCTGAGAACTCTTTGATGTTGTATGTGTTATATGCAGTTCTTGGAATCCACATCACTAATGGATTTTGATAAATGCAAAAAGGTTCAAAAAATAAACAAGAGAAAAAATGATACTGTTCAAAATAAACTTGTAACTTGAATGAACACGAAATGGTATGCATGGCTTCAGGATGAATGAAAATGCTTAAAAAGAACTTTGGTCTATGGAATGTGCTTGGAATGACTGCTGGGGGCAATGGAAACACAGATGTAGCAATTATATACCTGATAAATGTTTTCTTCTGTTTCAGGCTCACGGATTGGCTCATGTCCAGCCTCAAATACAATGTACTATTACATCAGCAGCCAAAGAGGAAAGGTCAGAGATGAAACAGAGAGCAGAAAAAGGCAATTTGGAACTTCAGAAGAAATAACCACAGACAAGCACTAAAGAAATGGGTTCAAAGTACAAGCTAGCACAGGAGCAACTGACTTTTGCTGAAAGGCATAGAATGTGACTCTTTCTACCTTGAAAGAGAAATAAAGAAGACATGGAACTTTGCTAATTGTCACTGGACTAGTTTCCTGCTGCTTTTTCAACAGAAATATATACAACCAAAGGTCCAGTTTTGCTCCAAGGGAAGTGAATAGAAATTTTACTTCTGGGCTACATATGGTACTTTTAACCTGTTTGAGGGAAATTGGAAGACAGTCAAGGGAAATGAATTAAATTTGAACATTAATTTATAATAAAGAGGTGCCTTTCCTCATATTTTTGAAAATGTAAAATGTATTGTTGTGAGGATAAAAAGGAGAAGGGGAGAATGTTGAAAGGCCCTTTGGGTCTCCAGAGGGGAGAAAAGTGAGGTATAACTGAAATAAATAAAATAAACAAAATTTGCACATATATGAGGCCCATTGCTTCAATGAAACATAACTTCAAAATGAATAAATCTAGCATCTGTGTCGCTTATATTACCGTATCGGTTACTGGACATACACACTCAAAATATTTTTCAATTTCTCCTCTATTCTTGTGAGATTTTTAAATTTAATTCACAAATTTACTTCCAGTAAATGAGAATAATTTAGAGTAAGTGTTAAAACTTCTTAAAGAAGGTGCTAACCTGCAATAAAGAAGTTGGTTATAGTAGTCAGCTCTCTAAATGGAGATAAGTTGTCACAATCTAAAAAAATATAAATAATCTTGTAGAAAATCTTGTCTCAATATTTAAAATATAATTTTCAAGAGTTTTTAATGGCTACTTTTAGTCTTCTATGTCATACAGAATCATTATCAGATATCAATGTTTTGCAAATATTTTACGGTTTTCTTAGCTCACTCACTGAGAACTTAAATGCTTTATTTCAGCACTGCAGTTCTATTGAAAAGCATTCTTCCTTTTTCTGAAACTCTGTTGTTTATACAGCTTCAGAAATTACCTGGTAAACAGGATCTTCTACATCTTCTTCCAATATTGTCTATTGCAACAAAAGCAAAGGATAGGAGACAAAAGGGAAAGAACAGTAGAAGTTTGTATTAAGTGACAGCAAAAAAACTACACATTGTATGGTAAATAAAATATATTGGCATTATTGCATCAACCCAGACCTTTACCATCATCAATATAATTAATTTTCAACATGGCCCCATATGTGGATACTTCAATATAGGAACTGGAGTGAGGAACAGACAAGACAGATCTTCCTACAAACCTAAGAAAAGCTCCAGGTTTGCAGAAAAATTGAAAATCTTTTTTTAAAAAAGACCTCAAATAGAACAAAGCACCAAATACATTGGAAGGTTAACCCCACCAATAATAGAAGCAACATCTGTAGCTTTAAAAAATGAATGTCCTATCTGTGGCTGTTGCTGGGCAACCACAGCAGGATTGCCAGCATTCAAGCCTTCGTTTCTGACAGTAAAAGGCAGGGGCAGGTCCCTTTCCAGGCCTGTTTTGACCTTTGAGAGAAGAGTCATCATGACCAGGCCTGCCAGTAAGCTAAGCAGGCCCATCTGTTCACTACTATTTAACAACAGCCACACCACAAAAGCCAGTTTTGTACAGTGTTTAGAGGTCCAGACTAGGATCTGTGAGACCCTGTTTTGAATGTGCTGTGGAAGTTAAGTGATTTTAGGCTAGTTACAGCCTAATGTTCCTCACATTAGAAGACAGGAGAACGATGTAAGCTGCTTGGGGTTCTTACTGAGAAAAAAGGTGGAGTATAAACAAAGTAAATAAATAATAAATATAGCTGAACATGGTGGGCAGGTAAAATTTAGGTTTCCTGGTAGAGGAAGGAAGCAGAGAAAGAGGATATGGAGAAAGAGGAGAAGATATGGGGGAGAAGAGGAAGGAAAGAAGAAATAGTGGGGAAAGTGGATACAGGTGAAAATGAAATGCCACCCACACGCTCTTGTGGATCCTCCACGTATATTCTTCTATATGTGAGGATACAGGATCAGAAGCAATATCTGCTCTGAAAAATCAACCAGCCTAAAAACGCATACATTTCATATTTAAAGAACTATTTTATGGTAAATGAAGCTATTTTAAATGGCTACTGTTCTCAGGCAGTGTTGTTGTTGTAATTGTTGCTGAGTCCTAACATGGAGATGCTGATAATTAGAGATGGGCATGAACCAGAAAAAAAATGAACCATGTGGTTCGTGGTTCGTCACATTTCATTAACCATGAACCACGAACTTACGGGCCAGCAAATCACCACTTCCGAGTCAGCAGAAGGTCACTTCCAGGTCAGCAGAAGGTCTGCAGGAAGTCCATCCCCTGTTGCCTAGGAAACTGATTGATCGGCGCCGGGCTGTCTGCAGTGATGAACTGAAAAACAAACCAAACAAACCAGCCTAAAGTTTGTGGGGGTTCATCAGACATAGGATCTGATGAACCACTGGTTCATGAACCACGAACCGGTCTGGTTTGTCACGAATTTTGGTTCATATTTTGGTCTGTGCCCATCTCTACTGATAATCATATACACATATTGGAACTGATCTTGTAAACTGATCAGACTGCATCCAAAGTCCTGCAAGGAGAATTTTCCCACACCCCTATCTCATTGCAGCCTACGAAATGCCATGAAATGTTGCCCTCATTATTAAGGCGGGTCCAGGAACAGTAATGAGTGTGTTGTCTTGAATGGGAAAGAGGAATCAGATAAAATCAATGTTGTATCCAATCCAGAGTCTCTTCATCTCATTGAAGTGCTCGCTGAAGTCCTAACTGTCACAATTGTTTCATAGTATATTTTAATGGACATCAGTGTTCCAAGTGTGAGAATCAGTTCATACAATTACAAATTTTCCTTGCTGGAGCAGGTACGAGTCAGTATGTATTGTTCCTAATAATAATATTGACAGTTCAGGCTTTGAAACTATACCAATGTACACTTGTATCTAAGAAAGGTCTAGTAGATACCTGATATACTGCTTGTTCACACTGTTTATCTTTCTGTGCCTTTTTCTCCATCTCTTCCCTTTGTTTCAATTCATAAATGAGTTGAAAGAGGTCTCGTAAATCCAGAATTACAGGCTCAGCCTACATGAAAAACAACAAGTAATTTTTATAACATGGAAAAGCAGACCTAACAAACAGAAATACCTTCTTCCTTATGAAACAGATCAGGAAAACAATTATGATGCCACATTTGACAGGCACTTCACCAAAAGCCAGGTAAGATATTTTGGATTACTAAAGAGGAAGCTGTTTAAACAAATCAAAATACAATTCTGTACTTAGGTCAATTTGGGCCTGAATATTAACCAGCACCCTTTAATCCTGTCATTGAAATGATTAGAGTAAAATTATCTTTTTGTTCAGGAAGTTCTACCTATAACTTACTGATAGCCTATGAAATCCAGATGAAAAATTTATTTATTTATTTAAAACCTTTCAAGAGAAATTGCTGGATATGGGGTGCAAAAGTTGAACCTATCATGACTACATATAATTTGAGCATTAAATCAATGGTGCTACATCATCATTAATACAACTACTTCCACTCAGCCTGGTTTGTAAATTGGTTCATAGGACCGCCGCCCTAAACAAAAATAAGAAAAAATATCCAAAACAAAACAAAAGTCCTTCTACATTGAACTAATTTATACCTTGTTAATATTGGGCTAGTTTCAATTTTAACTAGGCAAAGGTTCATTTCTATATAAGCTAATTATATTTGCAGATTAATGGTAATTATAATTATGAGCATAAAAAGCATTGCTTATATTTATTAGTGGTTTCTAATACAATGAAATGAGAGTAGACTATGCAAAGTAGCTATTTGTTTTCCATCATTTTCTATCTAAATGAGGCTAGGAGCCAGAGTAAACTTATTTGCATTCAGCTAGTGTTTCCAGTTTAATTAGAAAGGAAAATAATTAGTAATTACAAGGAATACATCAAAAAAAAAAAAACTAAGAAGGGTGAATTGCCTTCCTTTCTTTCCAAGACTAGTATTGCTAAACTGCCATCTCTGAACATTTATGCAGGCACTCCTGACAGCATTATATACTACAAAAACAATGCTTACAAGCTGCCCTTTCAAAAACGCAGTGTTCTAAACAGAGCCATCAAATTGAGTTAAACTACAGAAAATTACAACAATCTTGATACTTACTGCCTGGGCTGTTTTTATTGCCACAAATCTATGATTTCCTTCCTTTCCACATACATATCCAAAGGCCCGGTGATCTGTGATATCTTTTGCAATGTATGAAATTTCATGAACTGCATGATGGTGCTGTAGTAGCTGTTCATAAACAAACAAAAAACAAGCACACAGAATATTTGATTGATGTTCATATTTTGATGGAAACAGACAATATATTTTCATGAGTAGTTTCCTCAGTAGCAATGGTGTCACAACGTCTTCAGTGGAAACTCTAATAGGTTGTTTTAATTGCTTTGGCCACATTTACAATTCTGTCACCAGGCCGGTTCACCCCTCCTTGGCTCCCCGGCTCACCAGATTGATGCTGAACTTAGTGTGGACTGCTGATGTGCAGAGGGTTAGGCACTTATCTCAATTTGATTCCAGATGAAAAGCAGAGACTGGCAAAAATTCACCAAGGAGAATCTCTCCGTCACTCTAAACAACAGATAAATACTGCTAGGCACATTGAGGACTGTTTGGTCACAGCCATGGCCTCAGACATAGTAATTCGAAGGCATGCATGACTTAGAACCACTGCTTTGCCCCTGCACCATAGAATAAGGGCGGAAGACCTCCCCTTTGAGGGAACTGACCTGTCCTCCACTACCACTGATAAGGGTCTAAAAAAGACTAAGGGGGATAAAGTCACAGCCTGGTCTTTAAGCATTATGCCCATTCACCCTTACAAACACAGGTTCCCTGTAAGACCATACCCACCTTACAATGTCAAGTATAATCAGTTCCAGTCTCAGCCAATATAACATATGCCTAGACGTCTCCATCAACCTCTCTCTTCCTCACTTCCATCTCATCCTATATGGAAGTATTTCCAACCAAAGTCAAAGGATGGGGCTAGGTCACCCAGAGACCAGTCAGGTTCCAGTAAACAGGGCTTTTGATGCCATACCTTCCCAGTCTATGCCTGCCAACCAATCTCTTCTACGAATTTGGGAGTTGAATACCCAAGAGAAATGGGTGTTGTCTATAATCAGTCAAGGCTACCTGCCCCCCTCCCCAAAACATTCCACCTCTCTTGGACTCTATCTCACACATTATTCTTAGAGGAGGTGCAGTCATTGTTATAGTGCAGGCCATAGAACCGATTCTGTTCTTTCATTCCAACGGGGCTTTTTTCCTGATACTTCATAACAGGGCTTTTTTTCTGGGAAAAGAGGTGGTGGAATTCAGTGGGTTGCCCTTGGAGAAAATGGTCACATGGCTGGTGGCCCTGCCCCCTGAGCTCCAGACAGAGGGGAGTTGCAGAGCGGAGGGCAACCTAACCTCCCCTCTGTCTGGAGATCAGGAGGCGGGGCCACCAGCCATGTGACCATTTTCAAGAGATTCCGGAACTCCATTCCGCTGCGTTCCAGCTGAAAAAAAGCCTTGCTTCATAATAGACAAAAAGTTTGGAGGCTTCTGCCCCTACCTGTGTGGGGAAAGCAAGTCTGGTTTGTTACAGTAGATGTAAAGGATGCTTACTTCCATGTACCAATAAATGTTAATTATCAAAAGTTTCTCTGTTTTCAATGTGGTTCCAAAAGGTACCAGTACAAGGTTCTCCCTTCTGGCCTCCCTTCAGCCTCACAGGTGTTCACAAAGGCCACGGCCATGGCAGTCAGCCACCTCAGGGAACAAGGGTGTACCGTTTTTCCCGTATCTAGATGACTGGCTTCTGGTAGACAACTCCAAAGAGACTTTGGCACAGCAAATGACCCTCATCCTCTCAGTACTCCAGTCTTTAGGGTTGAGGGTAAATTACAAGAAGTTATCCTTGATTCCCAGTCGGAAAGTAACATTTCTGGGGATGTTTTTGGACTCCTCATTAGCTCTCACCTTCTCTACTCCAGAAAGGATAGAAAAATTTCTCATTACACTGAAAATGGTCCTCTCTTACAGGTACCAAAGTGCAAAACAATTTCAAAGACTGTTAGGGTTCATGCCTTTATGATGCTGATAGTCCCATTTGCCAGGATGAAGATTCACCCCTTGCAGAACTGGTTTGTCAAGAGTGTTTTATCCACAGCACCAGAACCCATACAAGCAGTTCTTGGTTCCAAGGATCATTCACAGGTCTTTGAAATGGTGGGCAAACAAGCAGAATTTATTAGTGGGGACTCCATTCAGATCATTGCCCGTCCATATTTCAATCTGCATAGATTCCTCCCTTTCAGGTTGGGGACATGCTCTGGGAACACTCAGACACAAGGTTTTTGGTCTCCACAGGAAACTTTAATGCATATAAATCTAGAGATTAGAGCAATAAGATATGCTCTGAAAGCTCTGGTGTACCTAGTGAAAGGCAAAAATGTACAGATGTGCACAGACAGCACAGCAGCCATGGATTGTTTGAATAGAGAAGAGGCACAGCATCTCTGACCCTTTCCTGAGAGTCAGAGCTTCTTTGGGACTAGGCTATTCAAGATCAGATCTCCCTATATGCCATTCATATACTTTAGCTGCCAAAGAAAATGTTCTGGCAGATGCCCTAGGTTGTTCAAAGTCCCAGAACCACAAGTGGTCTATTCACATGGACTTCCTTCACCCTGTGTTTGCATAATGGGGTATCCCAAAATAGATTTATTTGCAACACATCTCATCAAGAGATGCCCTCAATAGTGCTCTCAAGAAGAGAAAGGGAAATCATCTCCCGGGATACTTTTCAGATCCCATGGTCAGACACTCTCTTATATGCATTTCTCCCTATCCCTCATGACCTTCTCAGTAAAATGATGAGAGAATGCTCTTCCACTATCATAATAGCCCCATATTGGCTGAGACAGTCCTGGTTTACCACATTGTGACGATGTCACACCTTCTGCAGGACAATGTGGTACTTCTCCACAACCTGGACATGCTGGGTCCGGCAGCCCCATCCCCTGATCTTTTTTCCTCCCATGCACAGTCCAAGGTGTCCAGCTCTTTAGCTTTGGACAAAGAGCAACATTTTTCTTGCCACTTGCCAGTGGCAAGAAAAGTGTTGCTTTCAAAGCCCACCACTTTTCAGCTGATGAGAGGGGGATCCCCCGTCAGCTGAAAAAAAGCTGCAGGCCTTAAAAGCAGCAACACTGCTTTCAAATGCCCAATTGCTTCGCCTCCTTCTCCCATCAGCTGAAAAAAGCAGCGAGGCATTTGAAAGCAGCAACACTTTTCTTGCCTCACAAGAAAAGTTGCTGCTTTCAAAGCCAGCAGTTTTTTTCAGCTGACAGGAGGGATCTTCCCCTCCCATCAGCTGGAAAAAGCTGTTTTAAAATGCCAGCAGCTTTTTCAGTTGAGGAGAGGGGAAGGAGGGAAGGCAAGAAAAGTGTCACTGCTTTCAAATTCCTTGCTGCTTTTTTCAGTTGACGAGGAGGATTCCCCTCCCATCAGTGGAAAAACTATTTTAAAATGCCGGCAGCTTTTTCAGCTGAGGGGAGGAGGGACCCCCCTCCTTCTCCCCCTCAGCCAAAAAAAAGAAGTGGGACATTTGAAAGCAGCAACACTTTACTTCCATATGTTTCTCCCTCATTTCCCTCTTGAGAATTCCACTACCTCTTTTCCCAGAAAAAAACCCTAACCTCTTTGTCTCCTTCCAAGGACATAAGAAAGGTCTGAAAGACACCACTCAGACCATCTCTAAGCGTATAGTCTGGCTGATTAAAGAGTGTTACAAACACTCAAGGGTGCAAGCAACATCAACAGCTTTCAGTCTAGGTGTTCCTACTATAGTGGATTTGTGCAAAGCAGCTACCTGGTTGATACTATCTACTTTCATGAAACATTACACCATTGATGTGGACTCCAGAATGGATGCAGCTGTTGGCAAAGCACTTCTGAAGAGTCTTTTTTCAATGAAGAGTAACATATCCACCTCCTGGGTATGTTAGCTCAGTAATCTCCCATGTTGGGCTGCACAGAAGACACAACGATGAAAACAGGGTTGCAATTACCAGTAACTCTTGTTCATTGAGTGTTCTTTTGTGCAAACACACATCCCTCCCTCCTTTCCCTGCCATGTGCTCTTTATTGCTACATATATGTGTATGTTTTATTTCTTCACCAGCAGCTTAGAGAACTGAGAGAGGGAGCTGCCTTTTATAGCCACGTCAGGAAGAAAAGTGTGCAAAGAGGCGAGGTGAGTTTAGGAGCTCAGGAGTTTAGGAGATGAGCCTTTAGGAGCTTTGGAACATCCGTGGCTGACCTTCACATGTGCAGTTCCCATGTGTGTCTGCACAGAACAGTTGATGAACAACAGTTACAGGAAAATGCAATCCTGTTTTCCATAAGGTATCACTGCTTCCCCTAGGAGTCATATATTATGCCATACTGCCAATGACTTCAACCAGAATAAGTTAATTGTGGAATGTAGGATGTATGTATGTATGTATGTATGTATGTATGTATGTATGTCATTTATAGTCCACTTTTCTCAATGAGACTCAAGGCGGATTACATAGTGTGAGATTAGTATAGTCAATGTCTTGAACATTTCAATAAACAATGCCATAGGGTAAATAAATGCAAGTTTACATTAGCAAAAATCCAATAAAGAAGAAATGCTGAGACAGAGTATAAGCAATTCTAGGACTGACAGACAACATAGAACTACAAGTAGGATCATACTTAAAGCAACAAGTAGTACATAGTAGCACATACCTAAAGCAACAGATAGGATGTAAGACAACATAGTAGTGAAGTCTGTGGTTTCCATCTCACACTTCAATAGAAGCATCTCTTTGAGACCACCTCCCTACAATATAGCCCTTCTATGGATAACTATCGTTCATGAGAACATGTTTTTATGATATTAATGATACAATCTTATTTACATAGTATAATTGTATTGATTTATTAGATTTTTTCCTGTACTTGTCACATGCTTTCCACTCTAATTGTGAAATTAAACATCAACTTCTTCAACAGTGTATTAGAGAGAATGTTATCTTAGACTCCTACTACATCAGAGTTCTTTGACATTAGTTTTATTGATTGCTAAGCAATGTTTGTAAAGAAATTAAACTGTGAATCAGACAGTTGTGTGGAATTAAACATAAAGATTATTCTGCCAGGGAAAATATCACCTGCAATGCAGAGACAGCAGATGGGAAACATTTTAATTTATTTGGGAACCCTCATTAACTGCTGGAAAATCATTACATCTTTAATGGCTGATGATACTCAAGCATCACTTGCAAACTGTACCAGTCTATTAAGAAATAAGCTAAGCGTGCCTGCAGCCATAACCTTTTCTATATTTAATAGAATGGTCTGTTTAGAAGGATGGCTGTCAGAATATTTTTAGTTAGAATCTAAAGTAATTTTTGTCTAGAAACAGATATGAAATGTAATCTTGCATACTCTGCTCAGTTAGAAATCTGATCTATATTGGTTTGAGAAACATCATAATGTCAGACAAACAGTTAGGATAATCTGTTTGTTATCTGTGCACATATTCAAACTAAAGTATTAACTAATATAGAATGCATTTTTCTTTGTATTATTGTAAATCAATAGTTATTCCATCCGAGTTAAATGAAAAGGAACCCAGAAATGACTTGTATTAAAATCAACAAAGAAAATCTCACTAGCAAGCCATTTTCACCAAGCTAGTTCAAAACTGCATTCGCCATCACTACTGTAATTGTGCAGGAAAAAGAAAATGGGGGGGGGGCACTCAAAATCAGTACTCAGAGCTGGATTTGACAGGTGCCTGTAACAAAGAAAGTTCCTGGCGCTACTAAAAGGGCTCAGAAAACTGTCATCTCTTGCTGCTGGTTGGTAACTCAGCATTTTATTCCGAATTTTCTGAACTTGTTGATATCTCCTATCTTGGTCTCTTTGTTCCCTGCATCTGCTCTTTTGATGGTGCCGCTAGTGATCTGTTTTCAAACAAGCTAAAGCATGTGTTCAATGTTGGTCCTGAACCTGCATAAGCTTCTGTTTGGTATCCACAAAAGGGCCAAGACTGATAAGCAACTTGACTATCTTCCTTGATGTTTACATCCAGTGTAGGACTTTCTCCATTCAACCCCCCCCCCCAACCTGGCTTTGCTATCTCCAGTTCGTCCTGTTTGAACTGGTAGACCTGACTGATGAGATTTGGGACACTGAAAAATAAGCATAACCATAAAGCCTCCATTGCTTGTTTAGATTGCAATTTGTTCACAAAGTGCAGGCAGCAGTCCTGAATGCTAAAAAAAGTCATTTTTAAAATGTTTGAAACCCATGTTATAGATTGTGCATGTCCATTCTCACAAAGCTTCCCCCATCCCTCACCTGTCATCTTTGTGATATGGTGACAAATCAATATGATAAAAAAGGAATTTCTATACTGCTGGGTTGGTGAAGCTATGTAGCTTCTCTTTCTATTCCAGCCGTACCAGTTTTGCTTGGCTGACTCAATATTTGTTCATGGGAGTGCTTGGATACAATAGCAATTCTCACATTCTTGCATCATCACATTCTTACATTGCTTTCTCTGTAGATGCCAACTTCCCCATCTGTCTGCCCAATGTACCAACCACATTTCTTTTTTTAAAACAGAAGAAGTGATCTTAGTTGTTTTTATTCCACTGGATTGGGTGAGCGTAGCTGCA
Organism: Eublepharis macularius; assembly: GCF_028583425.1. NCBI lineage: Eukaryota > Metazoa > Chordata > Lepidosauria > Squamata > Eublepharidae > Eublepharis > Eublepharis macularius. The sequence goes on along the minus strand of NC_072794.1, from coordinate 82,155,518 downwards.
TAGCTTGTTCTAGCCTGACTACCAAAGCCATACACATTTCTTTGTGTTTATTTATTTAAGAATTGTTATCCCACTTCTTTGCAGCATGAAAATGCTAATAGAATTAACATATATACAACCAAAGCAATACTAAAAATTGCAAATTGCAAATCATCACACAAAATACTCATTTTGTAACACTCGAAAAACAACATATTATAATTAGATATGGGCACGGACGGGCATTTGCCTACGGACCGCCGGTTTGGGGTTCGTGGGCTTCCATGGACCACGGTCCACGAACTTTTAATGGACCAGGCCTGGTTCGAGAACCGGTTCAAGAACCAGTTTGAGTCAGAAAAGGCCTTGGTTTTCCCACAGATTTTCACTTCAGTCAACTTTCTCCACCAAAGGTTCTCATGTAACGCTCCTCGATTATCACTTTTCCAAAGAGACAAACAACAACTCCCCCTCCCCTATTCTGACTGACCCTTACCCACCCTTGGGGGAAGGAGAGAGACTTGTGCTCCTGTCCAGGAGAGGTGGCTGCCCACAAAACCCACCTACATGGGGCTGCATCAACAAGAAATGCCCTCCCCGGAGGCGGGGAGACCAACTCTCCATGATGGGAAATGAATGGATGTACTTGAGTGAAAGCCAACTCCGCAACAGGATCATGTAGCAATTCAAAGGCCCCTTGCTGGAATGGAAGGCATGGGAGGGATGGAAAGGATGTCTTCCACACCTTGAGGGAAGGAAACTTATGCTACCCTGTTCAGAGGGAGCCTCTTTGGGCAGTGGACAACAAGTCCCACCTTAGTGACATGGTGTGTCAGCTTGCTTGCTATCAAGCAAGCTGACCTGGGCCACTGTCCTACTTCTCACTGGACTTTGGGGATTGACCCTCAGAGGGGCCCTTGCGCTCGCAAGAGCAGGACGGTCGCCGACGAAACCCACTTCACCGAATGTGATGCAGTCCATCAAGGAAGCTCATCATGTGCCTTAGACTGTTTTGTCAGCATACAAATCATATCAAGAAAAAGAGGAGGTACTTAGAAGGTGCCAGGGACAGGGCTTGTCGTCGGGAGGAGGATAATATATGTTTGTAAAGCTCAGTCATCATGTGCCTTACACTGTTTCGTCAATATACAAATACAAATCCACTATTTAGGGAGTGAAAAAGGCTTAGAAAGAAGTGAAGCAGACAGAGTCCCCCAAAACGTGCTGCCAGTGGTCCTAGGGTGGATGTTTCACAAAGGCCAGTAGCAGTCTTCCCCCTGCACTGCAAAAGCCAGGCTGGAAATATCCCCCCAAGTCACCCACTATTTAGGGAGTGAAAAGGGCTTAGAAAGAAGTGAAGCAGACAGACAGTGAAGTGAAGCAGACAGAGCCCCCCAAAACCTGCTGCCAGTGGTTCTAGGGTGGGTGTTTCACAGAGGCCAGTAGCAGTCTTCCCCCTGCACCTCAAAAGCCAGGCTGGAAATATCCCCCCAAGTCACCCACTATTTAGGGAGTGAAAAAGGCTTAGAAAGAAGTGAAGCAGACAGAGCCCCCCAAAACGTGCTGCCAGTGGTCCTAGGGTGGGTGTTTCACAGAGGCCAGTAGCAGTCTTCCCCCTGCACCTCAAAAGCCAGGCTGGAAATATCCCCCCAAGTCACCCACTATTTAGGGAGTGAAAAAGGCTTAGAAAGAAGTGAAGCAGACAGAGCCCCCCAAAACCTGCTGCCGGTCATCAGAGAGTGGGTGTTTCACAGAGCATAACAGCACTCTCCCTCCGCTTGCATCTCATCAGCAGCCAAGAAAGAACGTGGGGGAAAGAAGGCAAGAACTCAGGCAGACAACGCCCAAAGCTGCCTTGCACCCACTGTGGGTCTGTGAGTGGGTGGCGTCAGAGCACAATAGAACCCACCAGCAACCCAGAAAAAAGGAAGAGATTTGGGAGGGAGGGGGGATTAAGCTCGAGAAGAACCCAAGGACTCGAAAAATGCAGAAAGAAAACAGAGTCACCCGGTAGTGCGGTAAAAGGATTTTTAAAAAAGTGCTCTCAAGAAAACTAGAATAGAAAGGAGGAGAAAAAAATTAAACAGGAATGGAGAAAAGAGTAAGCTCTCTTGCAACTGAAGCTCCAGAGCCCCAAGGCACAAGCTGCGCTCTCATAAAAAAAAAAAAAACCTTCCCCACAGCAAGCAGTTGCTAAGCTAACTCATGTCCCCGTGCCAGCAAAATAGAGCGGAGCTTTGCGCGCTTTGTCTTTTATGCAGAAAGGCTGGTGATCTCTGTTTGGCTGACAGAGCTGCCAATCAAGGTTTCCTGGGCTAAGATTGGTGTGTTCCAAACGGGGAAGGTGGCTCCACACCGCTGCCGAGGAAATTGTTTGAGCGGGAATCCTGGCATGACGGGCCAACGGACACACGGACAGAAAGCCCCAATGTTCGGCAGTTTCGTGAGAAAAACATGTGCCCATGGCCCGCGTGTTCGCGAAGGACGAACTGGGTAAGTTTGTGACGAAATTAGGTCCTTTATGTGGACCGTGCCCATCTCTAATTATAATACAAACCCCACAACCATCAAACAACCTACCTTCAATTTGACAATGACTTTGACCTTGTATCTCTGAAAAACAAATCAAAATTAAGCAAAACCAGCCCCACCTCAGGAATTAAGTAAAGAGCAACTACAATGCTTTGACCCATTATACAACCAGGATCTAACCAATTTCAGTGTTCAAAGCATAACAGGAAAAGAACACACATGCAGAGCTTCCTGAATCTAGCCAGAGAAGGTGAAATGTATATCTTATTTGGCAAGCCAAAATATGGGCCACTACTGAAAATGTTGTGGATCTAATGGAGGGTAGATATATCTTTTGAAAATACAGCATCGCTGAGAGACGGCACTTTGCCAACCACAGTTGGCACAATGGGCATGTGTTGTCTGCAGAAGTTTTAACACTTATTTCAAATGCACATGGCAGTTCTCTCTAATTAGGGGCAAAATAGTAAAGAGTCTAGTAGCACCTTTAAGACTAACCAACTTCACTGTAGCATAAGCTTTTGAGAACCAGTTCTCTTCGTCAGATGCATGACGAAGAGAACTGTGGTGCATCTGACAAAGTGAACTGTGGTTCTCAAAAGCTTATGCTACAGTAAAGTTGGTTAGTCTTAAAGGTGCTACTGGACTCTTTACTATTTTGCTACTACAGACTGAAATGGCTAACTCCTCTGGGTCGAATTAGGAGGTGAGCTACTGGATTTTGAACCAGATGTAGTTTTGAGGTTTCTTCAAGGACAGTCCCATATAAACATGTTATACTAATCTGAAGATTACAGAACCATGGATCAATATAGCACTGTTGGCTGCAAGCGTACTTCTGAATCAGAAGTTATTGACAGAAAGCAGTTCTGGCCACAGCACTCACCTGATTCTTAAAAAGCAAGGCTGGTTCCCGGAGCACTGCCAGGCTCTTCCTGTACTCAGACAAGACAAGCTCTGTTCAGTCTAGGCCAATCAGTCCCCTGACCAAGACTTCAGCCTACCCAGCAAGCAATACCTCATTTTGTCAGGATTTAATTTCAGTTTATTTACCCTCACTCATTTTAGCACGATGCATTCTGCCATTTAGGTCCAGAAACAGCTGGATCAGACAGACATATAACTGGATGTCTTTAATATATCAGTAACATCAACCTTTAAAATTCTGGATGATTCTATTTAGTGATTTCATGTATTTATAAGCATTTGTAGGAGCCCTGTAGGACCACACAAAATAATTCCCAATCTATTGACTCTACCTTTCTAAGGGAAACTCTTTGCTATTTCTTTGACAGGAAAGACTGAAACCTACCAGAGAGTGGTACTGATCACACCAAAATCATACTCCAAATGACATAACAAGATAGTGTAGTCCACAGTATTAAATGCAACAGATAGATCATCTATACCAACACAGAAGTATTGCCATTATTCATCTGTGGCTGTAGATCAGTGTCTTGAACAACTAAAGCCGTCTCTGTCCACAACCAGTCCAAAAACAAGACTGAAAAGGGTCAACGTAAGGAGATTCATCTAGGTAAACCTGGCTAAGCTTTGCCGTAAACTGCTCAGTCAAGAATAAATTTTACACTGGTCTATAGTTCACCAGATTATCTTATCAAAGGTCAGCCTTTTTAGATTTTCAGAGTGCTTGTGAACTGGCATCTCTCTGGAGGTAGCTCCAGGTGTTATGAGTCCCCTCCCCCTCAAAATTTTTAAAGGCCTCACTAGACAAGATTTAGCCGTTACAATGACAACTGAGAAAAAAAAGTTCTTTGCCACTGCCAAGATTACTTCACAGTCGTTCAAATGAACTTGCTGTATTACTCCTCTGATAAAGGTGTGTATTGATAATTTTGTTTTATAATTCCTGATCCAGACTTTGAGGGGAATTTTTTACTGTGATTGCTGATTTCTGCATAGAATAATACTTTACTACCATATTTTCCCACTTTGGGACCATTTTTTCCAATGGGGAATATATTCATGGGTCTGGGGCAGCTGTTTATAAAGATAATGGAACCAAATTTGCACAGAACACACTCTTCCCTTATCTGGTATTTATTAAGGTCCCATTTTAATTGTATTTTATTTTTATTATTTTAATAACTGTATTTTATGCTTGTAAGATAGATTTCTATTTTTACTGTTTTTAACTTTGTATTGTGACGGCCTTTGGCCATATACAATTAAACCTACTACCTCCCTCCCTCCCTCCCTCAAATATATAACTCTCCCCCCAAGTTTCAAGCAGATTGAACAAAGGACATCCATTTTACAGACCCCCAAAGTAGGAAGGTTGGAAGTCCCCCAGCACAATAATTGAGGGTCTCCAACACCAAGCCAGAGATCATCTCTACCAGATCAGCTAAGAAGCCCACTAGTGAAACAGGTGAACAGTAAACCAGCAGGACCTTTAAATTGTCACTGGAACCCTACACAAATCTCAAAGGATCAAAACTGACCACTGTTCACAACAAGTATCTCTGGAAGCAGAAAGATTCCTGGATGATTATAGCCACATCTCCTTCCCATTCTCCCAGCTGATAGTGATGAAGGACCACAAACCCAGTTGTAGTCAGATAAAATAGGCTGGCTAGTATCTTGTAGCCAGGTCTCTGTCAACATCCTCCTCTAAGATTAAATCATAGAGGAGGAGGATCTTTTTATTTTTAACAGACCTGGCATTCACTAGCATCAAGGTCAATCTGTAAAGTACCCTAGATGTCAACCCAAAATGTATATTGAAAGAGAGGCTGAAGGTCAGATTCATATCAAGGCTAGTTGTTAATTGGATCATATTTACATGTTCTTATAGTGCTGCACAGGAGCTGCAGTCCAAGTTAGTAAGTTCAAACAACATGATTAATGCCACTGACTGTGCAGGTGTAAAAGCAGCACATGCACTCTAATGTAGCTGATTTTAATCAATTGATGAACTGCCCAATGAGAAGCTTGGGGCACACACAATCCAAGCAAATCAGTAAATATTCAGCATGCATTGAATCGCTACTTGGTCAGTAACCATGCTGAATGATGACTGCGCAGACACGTGTACTTGAAATGCTGCTCATTTTGAAATAACTGAGGTGCTTGATTCTGCAGCCAATGGGAGTAGCGGTGGGCAGTGGCCTTTTATAAGACCTTGTATAGATTTCTGACCTGGGCGAAAGGTGGTTGACCTGCACTTGGTGGCACTGTACCATTCCTGGCTGCCCACCCACACCAGAGGTCTATGAAAGATCTGCATGGCTGAGGAATGAGACCTTAGTATGAGATGCAGCAGATCTTCTGGAGGAAGCTGCAACATGGATTGGGACCTGGAGTCACTTCCTAGATTACTCCAACATGGGAGTCTGTCAGATGAAGTTGCTGCCTCAGTCCTCATGTAGGTGTGGGACCACAACGCAGATTTTCTCTTGTTCAGTTGTGCAAAAATTCTGTGAGGCAGATTACATCTCCAGTGGAACCAGTGTTCTCAGTACCTCCTACAGTCCTGTTACACATAGTGCTCTATTCCCCAGCAATAAAAGAGGTATTGCTGTGTTTGAAGTTTCATATTCTAAAATAAATGTAAAGCATTTGCTTTGCAAAGCGCACAGAGGCAGATGCTAATAATTCATTTATATTGTTATTTGGTGTTTTGTTTCTTTATAGTTCCATGACTTTATTGATTTCTTAGCCCATTACTCATGATGAATCACAGGACTTAATTCCAAGATTTGGAAACAACCTGATAGCCCTACAATAAGGAAGAATAATTCACAATCAACTGTATAACTGATTTCATTCAATTGTTCCAAAGGAGACCAGGCAGGCCGGACCTGTGGACCACCAGAAGAGAACAAATATATGGTAATTGGTAAACAAATGATGTAAATAATGGAGTATCATATTGGTATGCAATATGTTAAGTATTGTGTTCTGCACGCAAGCACAATATTTAGTGAATACAGTTTATAGCTGGTGGATGATACCTCTGGTAAAAAGTCACACAATGTGGAAGAAGTTTTAAGAGGCGCGTGAGACGAATAGGTAGACCCGCCTGCTCTCACTTTGAATTGGTGGTGAAAAGGAACTGTATATCCAATATATTCTTTAAAAGTGAGATCCAGGCAGAAAATAAACAACAATAACAACAACAAACTACTACTACTACTACTACTACTACTACTACTACTACTACTACTTAAAAATAAGAACAAGAGATGGTTGTGAAATTTGACTAGAACAGATTTTGCAACAGAATCCGAGTGACCTCTGATTGGACTGATCATTGGATAGAAATTTAATGGATGGGATTTCTGAGGAGCAATTCAGCCAAATTTGCATCTTCTCTCCTCACTACAGACAGTTATCATAGGAAATGGGTATATATTTAATAACATTTTAAATCATTATTTAAAATAATTCCTTAGAGAATCATGTATGGACTATCCAATGTGATTTAAAAACATATTGTATTAGATAATCTTCCTATATTACATATCAGAAACTTAATGATGACTTTGGTGTATTTTTCTTAGGATGATTTTCCTGAAGCACAGAAAGGTTCATTTAAATACATTTTTCTAATGGATTCCTGAATTGTATGATTCCAGAAACAGTAAACGTCCCCAAAGAGATAGCAGTATTCATTTAATCCTAATAATAATATTCTTACTGTTGCATCCTTAGGCTGTTTCACATTGGGATGAAATGAAGCCCCTTCTCTTCTGCACACAATGTGGTCATGATCCAAACTGGGCCCTTGCTCACTTGAGTTCCTAGAACTCTAGGCACACATCTGTTCCAAAGGCCTTACTGAAGATGAGCGTCTGCCACATAGACTTTGTAATCGGTCACGGGACATAACAGAAGGGAACAGATAGCTGAAAAGGTGTCTGCTATTGATAGGGTTGATAAGGATGTGGGGTTAAGCAACTGCCCCCTTACACAAGTGACTATGTGTGGGACTGTCTTCTCAGTCTGCAACCTTAAACTAGCTAATTCAGTCCTACACTGAAATCATATGTGAACTACAAAGTATAGAAAGGATGACATGCATTGTAAATTAACCAGCCTTCCTATATAGCAATCAGTCTGTTGTAACAAGACATGATAAATCCTCCCTAGTGCGATTCACCTGTCTCCCTCTATCAATGTCTTCCACCAGCAGGCTTCTGTGTTTCATTTGGCATACCTCCAATAACTATTATTTGTCCTCCTCCCTGGTTTTGGTGTTGTGTATTTATGTTTTCTTTAACTGTTTATTTTATATATGCTTTTTTAAAATGCTGTTTTAATTTTAAACTGTTTTAATGTTTTGATGTTCACTGCCTTGGGGACCATATTTGTGTGCAAAAGTGGCATAGAAATGTTTTAAATAAATAAATAAATACATTTTCTTAGTGATAAACCTTTCTTCTGTTTATCTCATGCAATCTAAAATTATTTTCCTACACTGCTACTTTTACACTGGTTTCTATCTTAAGGGTATACTTAGCTGTTAATTTTGTTTTCAGTCTCTTCCTATAGCATATTCTATAGGTAATATTGAATAGATTTAGCTATTTCAGAGATCTCCTGATTTTCTCATTTCTCTCAAGCTGTGAGGAGTCATAAAGCCATTCATCCCTTATTGTCACTATGCTCTTCTTGTTTCTATTCTATGGCCTCCAGTTCTGGTTAAATCAATCAAGTTGATCAATTAAGCACTTAGGAGGGTAAGCAATCACCTACAATAACAGGGTTAGCTTCTATGGGGCTCCAGCAATATCATGGGAGAATTTATTTATTGAAAACAAGAGCACAGTATTAGCTCAAAATTAGGGTGAGAAAGAATGTCAGTTAAAACATCCAGACTCATCCTCACACACACACTATACTAAAACTGCCATACCAAAACTAAAGGGATCTCAGGCAGCAATTCTGTGTGTAGATGAAGTATCTACAGAGAGCACAAGTACAGCATAGCTCGATTTTATTTTACTCTTTGGCTTTCAGGAAGGTATCAGGTTTATGAATCAAAATTATTGTTCCCATTCCTTCAGCCCTATGAAAAGACTAACAGACCTTGCTCGAGAAGCTCCTGGAGTCTACTGTGAAAACCTTTTGTCAACAGTATAATCAGTATAAACGTCTGCATGAATGTAATTCATCCTGGAATGAAAGACAATCTGTCTGTCTGTGGCATAGATGCAGAATGTCACTTCTCTCTCTCTGTCATGCTGAACATTTAGCATAGGAATGTAAGCAAGGAATTGCAATAGGACAATTGCCTTCCCCACAATAAGCTGTTATCTCAGACACCATCCTTCTCTTGCACCAGTGATACTGGCTCATTGAAAAATTGAAGATGAGAGTGGAGGTGAAAATGCTGCACTGTCTTTTCATCCTTCAATTTGTTGGAATAGGTGACTCAGGCTGCCTTTGGACACTGGGGGGTGCTGCATGTCTCTTTGAATGTAATGTATAAGTCTAGCAATCTGCTACTCTCTTGTCTAAGGTGGGAACGCTTACTGACTCCTCCTCTTGCCTCTGGGGAGATTTCACACCTTCCCCTCATGGTCTTGCAAAGAGAAAAGATGTAAAGCCACCATGCTCCTTATGGAGCCCTTATTTATGTCCACAAACCCACTTCCAGCCTCGCTGCCTAGTTTCAAGCTGTGGCATTAGACTAGGGAATGTAACTCTTTAGATTAGAATCTTTCCCTTATTACCAGAAGATATTGCTATGGAAGAAATCTGCTACAATAAACTGTAAGTTCTATCTTTCTATGAATTTTGTCTGAGGATTAATTAATGCACGTTCGTAAGGGTTTAAACGCTTCTGTCTAAATTGCTCTGCTATGTTACTCTGCTAAGTTACTAAACTAAACCAATATATAAATATATAACCCCAACACAATTAAACTGTTAATCACTGAGGGGGAGGGACCCAGGTAAGGCTCTGTCCCCCTCATTCCCCTACTCCAGTACATCAAGCTTGACGGGGATTTGTATAAGTCTCTGAAACTAATATTTCATTTATCTCTACATAAATATTATGTATATTGTCTTCATATTATAGAAGAACAAATGAAACTTAATACTTTTACCAATAAGTTCTGCAAAACTGGGAAACTGTTGAAATATCTTCATTTCTGAATGACTTGAAAATGATCTAACCTACCCAGTTTTGAACCCATAGCTTTAGGAAGTCTTAAATATTTGAAATTCATGGTTGCCTTCTTTGCTTTGATAACCAGATGATCCTGCCTACTGCCAGCCATGAAAGCTCTGGGTAAACTGTGTTTTTTTTAATGAGAGGACTGGAGAGAGATCTCTCATTTTATTAAATAAGGATACTGTATATACCATCAGGGCCGGATCTAGGGTTGCCAGCGCCTGGGGCAACCCTAGTCCAGCCTTGCGCGCGTGCACAGCGTGCACGCATGCTCCCGACGCAGCGTGATGATGTCATTTTGGTTACATCATCACGCAGGCACGCCGGAGGCAGCATGCGGGGCTGGGAAACTGCCCGCGCCATTCGCTTCTCCGCAGGTGAATGGTGTGGGCAGCCTCGCAGCCCCCCGCGCTGCCTTTCGCCTGCCCCGCAGGACAGGGAGCGGCCGGCTTGCCGCGTGCCCCCTGTCCTGCAGGGCAGGCAAAAGGCAGCGCAGGGAGCTGCGAGGCCACCCGCACCATGTGCCTGCCCCGCAGGACAGGGGGTGGCCAGCTGTCTCCTCTCCTGCAGGGCAGGCAAATGGTGTGGGTGGCTGCGCTGTCCTTTGCCTGCCCTGCAGGACTGGGGGTGCGCGGCAAGCCGGCCGCTCCCTGTCCCGCGGGGCAGGCGAAAGGCAGCGCGGGGGGCTGCGAGGCTGCCCATGCTGCCACCTGCGAGCTCCAGCAGCTGGCAGCTGCTCCCAGTGCCCCTTCTCTGGCAGCGCCGGGGGCAGACTACCCCCCTGCCCCCCTCAATCCGGCCCTGTATACCATGTTTGCCTCATGCAATCTTGGCAATAAAGCTCAAGAGAAGTTTAAAAGGCATATTTCCCTTCAGTATATTATAATATAGAAGCATTGTCCTGATGCATCGCAGTGGTTCAGAGAGTAACACTTGGCTTACTTGCTAAACTGAAAGGCAGAAGAAGAAGGTAAGCTCTGTTTGTTCTTTTGCTAGAGAAGAGACTTTGATGCAAAAGTCAGGCCTTTAATAGCTGGGACAAATTGTAACCTACTAGATTTTTAAGATTTCAGCAGAGCAGCAGTAAGCAGGATCATCTGGTTATCAAAGCAAAGAGAGCAACTGTACATTTCAAATTTTTAAGACTTCCTAAGGCTATGGGTTCAAAACTGACTAGGTTAGATTATTTTCAAGTCATTCAGAATTTCAACACACAAAGTTTGCTTCAAAAAAGGCAGCCATTTATTTCCATTCTCTGAACATTATAAATATATAGAGGTTTAAGTAACCTCCTATAAGTCATGCTATCAAGTCAGCATAGTAGATCAGTCCCTAGGTAATTTACATTATTTGAATGGTTTTGTTTCTAAACATTCTCTGCTGTATCATTCAAAGCAGAACTGAAATGAGTATGAAATGGGACAGAAAGTTGTAAAATCTCTGTACCCTATACCGGTGGAGGCCAGACTTCATGTTTCTGGGAGCTACTTAATATTTTTAAGAGACTTGGGAGCTACCTATCACAAAATGGTGATTTGGTGGGTAGAGCCAGTCACAAAATGGTGGCATGTACAAAAATTATGGCATTTCAGAAGAGGTCTGCAGCACTCAGTTTTCTTCTGCCGTTTTCCCAAATATTAATTTTCTCTGAAGGTGAAAAATGCAGTTAACTTTATGTTTTCCCTGGTTCTGGAAAGTAGGGGTGCCAGACCCCCTGTAGGGGGGATCCCCTGCCCTGGCCCCCCACACTCCACCCCTATTAACTTACCTGGCTAGCGGGAGGGCGCGCACCCTCTGTGCGTGCTCCCCTGTGGAGCTGTGCGCTCCTGCGGATCGGGCCCATTTTGAGGCGCTGCGGAGCTCTGCAGAGCCTCAAAATGGGCCCATTTAGGCCCAGATTTAGGCCCAGATTGGGCCCATTTTGAGCCGCTATGGAGCGTGGGAGCGCTCCTGCGTGCTGCAGCACCCCAAAATGGGCCCAATCCACACCAAAATGGCTACGGATCGGGCCCATTTTGGCCTGGAGCGGGCCCGTTTTGGGATGCTGCAGCACGCAGGACTCCACAGCAGCTCAAAATGGGCCCATTCCAGGCCAAAACAGGCCCGTTTGGAGGCGTGCGGGGTGCAGAAGCGCTCCTGTGCTCCGCAGTGCGTCAAAATGGGCCCAATCCGTAGGTGCGTTTTGGGCCACTGTGGAGTGCAGGAGTGTTCCTGCACTCCACAGCAGCCCCCAATGTGATCCCCTGTGGAGCGTGGGTGCACTGGAGGGGGGGGCGTGCGCAGCATGATGACATCATCCTGGAAGTGACATCATCACACACCCCCGAGCACAGCAGAGGTAAGAGCCAGGCCCCGATCCCCTGCTGGGAGCTTGAGGGGGCCTTGCAACCCTACTGGAAAGTACTGTCAAGTTGTAGCTGAGCTAGGAAGAGGGGTTTCCTGCAAGGGTAACAAAATGTGATTGCCTCTAGGAAGAGCAGACAAAAAGGGCTGGCAGGGTGGAGGTTCTGCCCATGCCTATGTCAGGTTGATAGGAGATATTCAGACAGGGTCAGTATGAGTAAACAAGCCCATCTGATCATCAGATTTTGTGTTCAGGAAGACTTGTCCTTGCAAATGAGATTACATTGATAGATCAAGATGGGTGCAAGCCCCTGTAGTGAAAGGCACACATGTACAATTTTAGTGACAAGTTTCATGTACCTGTTAGTAGATCAATAATTTCATATTTGAATCCCCTGATCCCAGCTGTTGCCACTCACTTACCTGGTTGGGGGAGGAGGTGCAGGGAACCAGCCAGCCATGTGCATTTCACCCAGGAGACATGCAGCTGAAAAGGGTGCATGTGCTCCCACATTGCTGGAAAATGATGTAACTTCCTGCACAACACAGAAGTAACGGTTCATGCTGGGCAGTTGATTCTCTAAAAATCCAATGCAAACATCATGTTTGCAGCCAATTTATAGAGAATCTGTCCATTATCTGACTCATCACATCGAGGTTGCACTAGAAATGATGTCATTTTCTAGTGACATGGGAACACACACAGTTTTATTATTTATTTATTTTATCGTATTTGTATTCCACCCTTCCTGCGAGCAGGCTCAGAGCGGATAAAAGCATTAAGTGATTGTTGTAGGGATAATAATGACATACTTTATAAACTGCTCTGAGTGGGTGTTAAGTTGTCCTGAAGGGCGGTATATATATCAAATGTTGCTGTTGTTGTTATTATTATTATAAGTGCCCACAGGGCCTCCTCTCATCCAGTGATTTGGCCCCTAGGGAGCCTGGCAACCTTGATTTGAGTTCTTTAAGAATCCTTGGCTTCCTTTTGTGATGCTCACCATTCATGTCACTAGCAATATGGTAATAGAAGTCATTGTTATTGTCAGTAGAGAAGAGAAATGGGTTAGTCACAGCTCTTCCAGAGCTCTCTCAGCCCTACCCAGCTCACAGGGTGATTGTTGTGGGGAAAATAATGACATACTTTGTAAATCACTCTGAGTGGGCATTAAGTTGTCCTGAAGGGTGGTATATAAATCTAACGTTGTTGTTATTATTATGAAAAATCACAATTTTAAACATGAATTATTCATGTATTTTTTTAACAAAATGTAAAAGTAAGGATCATACAGGCCTCTGATAGGATGGAATTCCATAGCCAGAATCCAATATAGACAACCCAATAAAGGAAAATGTTAAATATAATATTGTTCGCTCATTACAAAGCCATAGTTAAAATAGTTTTTTTTGTGTGTAGTACAAAACAAACCATACTAAATATGAGCAGAGGAAATGCCAAATTTAGTTCATCTTTTCCTAATGCCACATCAACCAGTTAAGTCCCCAGAATCTGTTTGACCTTCATAAAGAGCCATCTGTTCTATCTGAGGACATTTTGATGTTATCACAACTATTACTAAAACTTCCAGGAAAAAGAATACACCTCAATTAAGAAGTTCATTCATTAAATATTGCATATTTTAAGATACTCTCGCTACCATGTCAGACTAGCTCACACATATCTCTAGTAGCTGGATAGCCACACATCTGCCTTATATGTTACTTCTCGATCCTAAAAGTAATAATAAAACCCCTTCCTTCCTCCAAAGGTTTTCTGACTAGTATCTTGGGGCTCTTCTTAATTGTCACAGCCTAATTACCAAGCAAGTGGCTATTTGCAAGACTATTTTTAAATTAGGTTCTCTTTGTCCATTTCCATTGTCTCTGAACTGGTCAAATCTTGCTAAAACATAAGTCTCTACCTTTTCTCTAGAATTTTGAAGAAGTTCTCTCTACAGATATTTATATGAAATGTTGTAAAGAGTTTTAACATAGAAGGCCAATGTTTATACACAAAAGCCCAAATATCGGGGGACTGAGCCAGGCTTCAGAATGCTACAAATGGGGTTCTCTAATCCAAAAGTGAAGCAAATTCTTATTCTGAGGGACTACTTCATATGGCAGGGGAACACTAGTAGTACTGAAGAATTTTAGGAAATTGTGTCTACCATTACTGGTATTCTCTCTGAAGATCCTGCAATTAGCAGTGAGTATTTGAGAAAAAAAAAACAGTATTTTTCAGACTCATATTTCAGGAATGGCATAAATGGTATTCAGTGATATTTTGGTCCCCTGATATAGTTCTGGGATTCCGGTTTTAAGTTTTTCTGAAAATTTATCAAAATTATTGTAGTTCCATTATTCCCTATGGAGGACTTCACGGAGAGAGGGCTGAAGTGGCTATTTTTCAAATTTGCAGGGGAGCAAGCGGTGCCTTTTCACTAAAGACCCCCGCCCCCAAGTTTCAAGAAAATTAGAGTAAGGAGTCCAATTCTACAAGCCCCTGACCAAGGTGCCCCGAGTCAGCCATCACAGTGGTTCTCTTCTTGGTTGGTTGCTTTTTACCATGATTCTCTCTTCCTTTATCTATCTTGTTGTGAGAGCCATGACCCAGTATCAAGGTTTTCTTATATTCTCCGAGGCTGATAGAGATAGGATTTGGGCTGATGTTCCTTCCATGTTGAATGATACAAGAGAGAAGTTGGATGATAATTGGGTCCAATTACACTATTTACACAAAAAGAGGGTCAGGAAGCAATTGAATGCTGCCTCTTTAACTGAGTATTGCAAAATTAACAAGATCCCCAGGGGACTTAGAATTAAAAAATCACCTGTTATGTTTAGAAATGATGAGGATTTTAAGAGCAAGTGAGCAGCGGTTCTTAATAAGTGCTCTGCTGATCTTATGCTCCTTCTGATTGAAAAATCTAAACAGGAAGGGGATAAGTTAAACACAGAAATTAATTCACTTCAGGGTACGCTCAAAGTATCTAATACATCAGATCAATTTTCTAGCTGCCTGCATGAAATAGAAATGAATGTAAAGGAGTTCGAGCAAAACATGAGAGAGGTTAAAATAAAAATGTTTCATACTGATAATAAGGACTACACATTGGGAAGGATATACAATTGGTGGAGTGATTCTCAGATAACATAGAAAAAGGTCTCTTGGACCATTCCTGTAGATTCTCTAACAACGGAGTGTGATGAGACTGAAACATCAGGTGAAAAGAGTACTTGAGGCAAGAATACCAGAGAAAGGAACACCAGAGGCAGATGGGTCCCCCTCACAGGGGCAGAGGAGAACATAATAGTGGCAGGCAATGGGAGTTCAGGGCAGGGAATACCCTGCCCCGATTGGGGTCTCAGCAGACCTATCTGATAAGGTTCCTAGGAATCCTGGCACACAGTCTTAAAATATTGCTCTAAAGCTAAGCAAACATCAGAATTTGCTAATATGGATTATTTCATACAGAGAACACAAGAGAGCACAGGCTGATTATGCCAGAGGACAATGGCATAAAATAGCATTCCATGAGAACAAACACGGTTTACTCAACTACACATGCTTTTATGATGCTGTCCTATGGAGAAATACATCTGTTGACATACATGAAAGTTATTTCATACCTAAATACTGGTTAAAACACCACGGTTGATTATATACCAGCATTTTTTCCTCCACCTATGAAATAAAAAAGGCTGCTATTTATTCAGAATATTAAGAGGAGGACCTTTCAGCAAGCCAGAGACATAGCCCACAGAAATTAAACAGCTCAACAAAACACAGTGCATGGGATTTAGAACAGATCTCATTTCAAATCAAGTAACAGGTGCTAAACCTACTGAAGAAGTAGTACTGATTGTGACCCTGAAAAAATCCCAAGTAAAATAATTCAGGTACACAGCACCACAGTATACTATATTAGAACATGTCAGTCTGAGCTACATACACAGCACAATTCTTTAAAGTGTAGCTTACCTAATTATGTAAAAGGTAAAAGTTTCAAAGCAATGAATTTCATGGTTTTATTGATTTGTTATACATAAACTGCCATGGTCCTATTGCAATTGAACTGTCTCACTGTCTTGTACTCTTAATCCCTCTCTTTCTGCTCAGTACCTTTGACAGGGCAATAAAGTTACTTGGTGATTAAATACTTGTCTCCTTCCCATCTTTCCCTCATCAAGATTTATGTGCCAAACTGGAACTTGTATGTACAACAGCCTAAAAAGATCCCCAGAACTCATCTTCTAGTTTTTAACGTGTATCTATACACATGGTA
This sequence comes from Eublepharis macularius, assembly GCF_028583425.1. Taxonomy (NCBI): domain Eukaryota; kingdom Metazoa; phylum Chordata; class Lepidosauria; order Squamata; family Eublepharidae; genus Eublepharis; species Eublepharis macularius. The sequence continues at coordinate 82,139,228 of NC_072794.1, read as the reverse complement.
GACCTGACATGGGGACTGATTTTGGTAACGCACCGGCAGAGAATAAAAACAAAGAAATGCTCTAATTTAAATTTTTTTATAAAGCAATGAATAAGTGAAGCAGATACAGCTGGGTAAGATAAGAAGAAATGATGTATTTTCATATCCATACAATGCTTCAAATATAAATATCTCAAATTCTCTAATTATCTAGAATATATGAAGTTATAAAGTTAAATTTTGACCATTGAGAAGAAAAATGACCACAAATGAGCAAAACTTTTGAAATCTTGATGTACCATTTTTTCTGTTTTAAGGTGTTTAAGGTATAGTTTTGATACTGTCACCAGAGTAAAAAAAAAACTTAAAGTGACATTGAAAGTAGTCGTTTATTATTTCAGGCACAGACCCTGGCTGAGACCACAAGGAGTACACAGCTCATAAGCAAATAAAACAGGACAAATTGAATGTGATAGTGTGGAGAGGGGCAGGGGGAGTGAACAAAGAGCAGGATGCCAATTTGCTATTTGATGGAAGAATAGACTACAAGACTTCTGAGAGTGAACATGATTGAACTCTTTCCTGGGAAGGGGGTTGATTATTCTTCCAAACATTCGCAAAGCACTAGGTAGCTGGAAGCGAATGGTCCACCATTGAATTTGTCTGACCCAGAGCCATTCATTCAGCTATGGCTCACAATAGGCAACAGAATTTCTCACTCTTGGAAGAAGAAAAAGGAAGTTGTAACCTTGGCAGATTCTCCAAGTGAGAATGGGCTTCTCTTCAGACGACTAGCCTTTAAAACACGGCTTAACTATAAATGGAAGATAAATCTTTATTCCCTGAGTGCCTTTTATCAGGACTGATTTTAGTGACAATAACGTAAGGAAATGTTTTTGTGAGCTCTTCCACAAAAAAAGACCCATACTGGAAATGAAACAGTGACTAATGTCATACAAATTAAACAGCTTGTTTAGATACCATAAGTAACAAGGAAAATGGATTTAATATCCTCATCGTCAAGCTTCAAAAGTAAAAAAAAATATTTAGAAAAAAAACAAGGATCATGTGCATTTGAATGCATACGCAAATGCAGATGTTTCCTTTTGTCAATGCATTGCTTTCAAGCTTCATTTGGGTGAATATTAATATACGCGTCCAAATGTACATGCCCATTCTCATTCTGACATATGTGTAACTGTCATGTGACTAGAGCTGGATTGAGGAGTGTTGGTGTAAATCCATTTGATGATTATTTCTTTTACATTTCTAGGCAGTGACAGTGTGGATCAAGATACAAAGTAAAATAGTATGTGTGCATCTACACAGCGGTATTCTGTTTCATAAACAGTGTTTTTAGATTGAATAGCAAGATAAGGAATGTACTAATATAGATGCGTGAACAGGTAGTCTGCAAGGAACTGCAGCAAGATAAACAACTGAGAAAAAAAATTCTGATGTTTATACTTCATATATACTGGTGTGAAAACAGAATTGACTGATGACCATAGAGGAAGATTGATTTATAATGCACAGTTTATAATGTGACTTTCTGGTACTTCATAATGCTCATGGGATTTCATTCTAGGACCTGATTACCAAAATTTAGAGTTGCAGTCTGAAAGTAAATATTTGTCTTTCCGCTGGGCCTGTAAGACAGAGATGTTCCACCAGCCAGGCATATGATGGTTGAGGCTAATGGGCCATGAAACTGGCCTCCTGCCATGGGGGGCAGGGGTTGGTTACCCCCTGTTCTGTTAACATCTAATAGTTGGCCATGGATTGCTTTTTGTGTTGTACAATATGTGTGCTGCTGTCTTTTAGAAATTGCATTATGTATTTATTGATGTTTTTATCTGGTTTTAAATTCACATGTTTATGTATTGTATATATGTTGTACTCTGCTTTGAACCTGTTCATGGGGAGAACAGATTATAAATATAATAAATAATAAATTCAGGCGCTTGATGACATGTGGTAGTATATAAGGCTTGCTTCTTGAAATTTTTTTTTAAAATTTTTTTATTGACATAAAACAATTACAACATACAAGCTTAAACAACAACAAACAACAAACAATCAATTCCATATAACATGTTTTGTAACTGGAGGAAGGGAAGCATATAAGGTTAGAGTTATATACACTTATGAAGCTTGTGAACGTATAAGCTACAGTGTAAAGTCACTGGATAGAGTTATTGTTTGTAATATTTTTGACTTTGGTTGGATGTTATATTTCTCAACATAGTCGAAGAATGGGGACCATTTTTCCACGAAGTTAGAGTTCTCAGGAAACTTTTCAGCTACATAAAGATCATTATGGGTCTTTTCCACAATAAAATGATTCCACACTTTTTCGAACCATACTTCAACTGAGGGGGCTGAATCTTTCTTCCAAACCATCGCTATCTCATTTTTTGCTACTACCAGAAAAGTTGCAATCAAATCTTTTCTAATTTTAGGTATTGGTAAATCACCCCACAGATTCAAGAAAATAAGCTTGGGGTCGAACGGGACCACGTACCCTGTTATTGCTCTGGAAAATTAAAGCCACCATCTCTAGTTTTCCTTCGTAGTGTGGCGAATGGGATCCTAGGGTGCTTATTTTGCCATAGGAAGCTATTGATTAATGTCTGCCATTGGGTGATTAGAGTTATGGGAATTGCTACTGGAATTGCCCTGAAGATGAAAAGAAATTTAGGTAAAATAAATGCTTTTATTAAATGGTATCTGTCAAACCAGCTAATTTTTAATTTATTCCAATTAGTAATTTCAATTTTGATCTGTTTTTCTATTCTTTGGTGATTCCATTTAATAAGGTCACTTAATTTAGAGGTAATATTAATGCCAAGATACGTTAGGTAATTTGATGCCCATTGAAATTTATACTGTGCACAAATTTGGTCTTCAGAGTTTTTATTCAAATTTATAGGGAGAATTTGTGATTTTGATTGATTAACAACCAGGCCTGATATACTACCAAATTCAGATAATAAGGGGTGGAGATGTTTCAAAGAACTTACTGGTTGTGATAGGTAAATAAGCATGTCATCAGCAAAAAGTGAAATTTTAGAAGAGTCATTTTTGGTGGGGATTCCATGAATATCCACGTTTTCCCTTAAAGCTATTGCAAAGGGTTCTAAGGCAATTGCAAAGAGTACGGGAGATAAAGGGCAACCCTGTCTGGTACCTCTATTTATTATAATTTTCTCTGATCGTAAACCATTAAGTCTGATATTAGCCGAGGGTAATGAATATATAGCCCCGATAGTGTTCAGAAATCTCTCCTGAAAACCAAGGAATTGAAGAGTGCTACTCAAATAGTTTTTCTCCACTGAATCAAAGGCTTTTTGAATGTCTAGTGATAAAAATAAGGCTTCAGTTTTTTTGTTTTGGCATTGTTCAATCAGAGTCAGGGTTTTGTAGATATTATCTGTAATTTCTCTTTTAGGTATAAAACCTGTCTGATTGGGGTGGATATAATTGCTTATGAATGAATTTAGACGCCGAGCTAAAATGGATGTAAATAGTTTATAATCATGATTGAGGAGTGAAATCGGTCTATATGATTCAGCATTTAATGGGTCCTTCCCTTGTTTATGTATGACTACTATATCGGCCATATTCCATGTAGGGGGCATGTTGCATTCATTTAGAACTACATTGCAGGCATTGGTCAGATGTTGAGCCAATGGCACTGCATATTTTTTATAGAACTCTGACGGATAACCATCAGGTCCTGTTGCCTTGTTATTTTTTGCTAATTTGATTGCTTCCAATGTTTCCTGCAATGAGACAGGTTTGTCTAAGAGTGTCCTATGACTGTCTTCCAGTTTTTTAACATTTTTGAGGGAGTGTAGAAAGTCCATGATTTTAGATTGATTGGGTTTCGTTGATGTGTACAAAGTCATGTAAAATTCCCTAAAAATTTGTAAGATCGATTTGGAATCATGGTGTTTAACTTTGTTTTTATCTTGAAGGAGATGGATATTATTTTGTGTATTCCGTTGCTTTATTCTATTTGATAGAGTCCTTAAGGCTTTTGGTGTATTAAACCAACATCTTTGCTTAGTTTTAATTAGGCTTCTATGTACCTTGTTTGCTTTTAACGTTTCCAAGATTTTACGTTGAGCTATTAGAGCCTTGTATGTCTTTTTGTTTCCTGTTAGCTTATGCTTATCCTCCAAAATTTTGATGGACTCTTCCAATTCCTTCCTATTTTTCAAATTTTCTTTATTTATTTTAGATGATAAAGCTATAATGTGTTCTCTAGACACCGTTTTAATCGTGTCCCAAAGAATATTAGCTCCTATTTCTTCTGACTTATTCTCCTCTATAGTTTTTTCTAATATTTTTCCTGTTTCATTAGCTGAAGATTGGTTATAAATTAAGTATTTTGGCAGACACCATTGTTTAAAGCTTTGATTATGTGATTCTGTTGTTATTGACACAGTGACCCAAGAATGATCAGAGCATGTACTTGAACCAATATCTGAATCAGTCACTTGATCAATCAGTGAGTTAGAGATCAAAATGAAATCAATCCTAGTGTATGAGTTGTGTCTTTGGGAATAGTACATGTAGTCCCTTTCTCCCTCGCGTAGGTGTCTCCATATGTCTATAACATCATGCCTTGTTAGTATGGGGGTCAATTTGGTCTTTCTATATTTCTGAGTGGTTCTTTTCCCAAAATTTGATCTGTCCCAATTATAATCCATTATGTAATTTAGATCCCCCCCATTATGAGTTGACCTTCCTGAAATTTTCCCAATTTTCCTAAAGTTTCTTCTATAAAGTTCAGTTGTTGACTATTGGGGGCATATATTGACGCAAGGGTATAGGATTGATTCCCAATTAAACCTTTCACAAAAATATATCTTCCTTTAGGATCTTTAAGTGTTTTTTTATGTTGGAAAGGAAGACCCTTAGATATTATTATTGCCACCCCCCTTGACTTTGAATTACCTGCCGCACAGTATTGGGAGTGAATCCAGCTTGCCTTTAAAATACCCAAGTCATCGTTTCTAGCATGAGTCTCCTGTAGAAAGATTATTTGAGATTTGGTTTTAGCTAACGCTGATATTACTCTTCTCCGTTTTATAGGGTTCCCCAAACCCCTCACATTCAAAGTAGTCGCTTTAAACTTGGAAGTCATAATATACTAAGTATATTTCTACTGCTACGATAAAAGATTGATTACAAATTCCCCTCCTTTCCAGTTTCAGAATTCTAATACCACTACCAACTATATTTCTAACCCGGTTATTTTGACAACACTTATATACACAACTTATGTCCTATCTATAAATTTTGTTGTTTATTAATGTTTTTTTTTATTATTTATTTTATTTTAAACAAAACAATTTTTTTATTTTATTTTCTCCTTTTTTAAATTTTTTTTTGTTTAACTATATATGTAAATATCTGTATAACTATCTATATGTCTGTTTGCCTGTATCTTTATATAAACAATATTTACGATTCAGTCAGATTATCTCTATAACCCTTCAAAGTAACACAAACGCAATCAATTCACTATAAAAACAAACTCAGTTAACTCACTGTCGTCTCACTACTTTATCCCTTCCTAGCAAATCTATCTTTACCTCACTTCTCCTTTCCCTCCTGATTCCTATGTGCCTTGTTTCAACAATGAAATTTTTTTGTTTTTTGTTTTTATTTTTTAAACCAATAAACCCACTTCCCTCCTCCCTCACCCCCCTTTTTAAGCTAATAACTTTATAAACTTCCTTATAACCTTTTAAGCAAGTAATCAATTTATAACTGCTATTTGGCTATGCAAAAGAACCTTCAGACTAGTGTGTTACGTCACACACTAGTTTTGGAAAATAAGCTTCCAACTGAAAAGTTCTATTACCTGGGAGCAATGCTGACATCCCCCCTCCCCCCTCCCCCCCATCTCCTCTTGGCTGTAGATAAGAATATATAGAACACAACGCAGGTTGATAACCGTGACAAAAGTTCTTCTCCTCCACAGCATTTTAGACCTCTCTTATGGGGATCTTGCTTTCCTTCTGCGGCGAGAGCAAGTCTGTCTGCTTCCTCTTCTGACTTTGCTTACTTGTCTCCATGGGCATCTCCACTCCGATATTGTTCAAGAGTTCTGTACCTTCTTCCACATTTTTAGCAATATGATGTTTCCCATTTCGAATTACCAAGATTTTTACATGATTTAACCATTTATATCTGACATCAGCTTTCCTCAATGCCTCAGTGATGGGTTTTAGTTCTTTCCTTAACAGCAGGGCTTCTCTTGGTAAGTCAGTGAAAATTTGCACTGGATTTCCATTAAGCATGAGGTATCCAGTTCTTTTAGCTTTTTCTATTATTTTTATCCTTGATCTTTGATTTGGGATTTCTATTATTTTGTCTCTTGGCATGGGTTTATTCCTGTATTGTTTTATTGTTCCCACACGATAAGCTTGTGTGATTAGGGGGGCTACCCCCTCCTCCATATCCAGATGCTTTGTTAGCCACCTTGTGAGTATTGAAATTAGGTCTTCATTTTGAGTTAATATCTCATCAATTCCTCTCAGTTTAAGATGGTTTTGTCTGACATTAATTTCCAGATTTAGTACCCTCTCTTGTTGGTCCTTGCTAGTTTTTTGCAGCATGGTTACCTCTCTCTGAGTGGAAGAACTCATATCCAAAGCTCTATCTGCTTTTTGATTAGTTGTCTGCAGATCGAGTTTTATGTCAGCAAGTTGTGAGGTTAGAGGGGTAATTAGTTTTGTTATTTGATCTAGTATCTCAGTCTTTAGTTGGACAAGCTGTGGATCCAGTGTTATTCCCGCATTAATTACCTCCTCCGTGTCGGTAGCAAAGTGTTCGTCCGCCATTTTCTTTAGCTCCGTCTCCCCTTCTTCTCCCAGCCGAGTCTCTTTTGGCGCCGTAAAGAAAGACTCTAGGTTTTTTTACTGCTTTTGAGTCACTTTTCTTCTTGTTAGCGTTTAATTTTTTCATAATATATTAAATGAAAGCTCCGTTGTGTCGATTAGATAGGAGATTTAGAGGGCGGGAGGAGCGGAGGTCTCTCAGCACGCGTCCATCCCGAAGGCAACGACGCCACGCCCCCCCCCCCCCGCTTCTTGAAATTTTGAAGAACTTGTGCTTTTAAACTAAGTATTGATTTGCAGGACTCCACAAATACATTCTGAGGACTACTCTAGCTCTTTCAAAAACAGACACTCTTTAAATGATATATACCCCTTTTCTTACAGCCAATTCATATATGACAGAGAGACAGTTGTGGTCATAACAAATAAAATATTTATAATTCACAAATCAGTAATAATGTTACTAAAAAATTTATTCAGATGAGAGGTTGCATGCTGCATTATTTTCTTGCTTGTGTGGTTTTAGAAAGCTTACATGGTTTGATAGCACATCAATGTTTGTTTCATTTATCTAATATTTGCTCCCCATTGATTTTATTAAGTGTTTGGATTTTGCAGTCTAGTTTATATACCTGAATGCCTTGTTCTGACTGAGTTAAAATAGAAGTCCACTGGAGTTAAAATAGAACAAAAGTCCACTGAACAAAAGTCCACAGACTAATAACATGTACTCCAGCAGGAGATTTTGGGAGTCCAAGCTCATTTCCACAGATGCCTTACATCCTTTTCTAATTATCAAGTTTCAAGTTCCCCAGAAATCAATGTCACTTTCTTCCAAGTAAATGTAATGGAGACTTGCCACATGCTTGTGGAGCTAGACAGGGAAGCAATTGATGCATGTCCAAAGGGAAACTTTTGGAAATGATTGAAAGAATGGCAAGGGCCAAGATCAGCAGAAACTGTCACTTCAAACCACAAAATCACATTAGAGAATGATTAGATGTGAGTAGCATTATAACAGTCTAGTGCACTATGTGATAATAGATATGAGCTAGTGCGCTATGGGATAATAGATATTTATACTCCACCTTATCCTCAGGGGGACCCAAAACAGCAAAGTAATGTCCTTTAGCCTCACAACAAGCACCTTGTGAGGAAGGCTAGGCTGAGAAAGAGTTATTGGCCCAAGGTCCCCCAGACAGTTTTGATGTCAGAGTGGAGATTCAAACCAGGTCTCCTAGATCCTAGTCTAACACTCTAACCCAGCTGTGGGGCAATAATGGAAAGATCTTTTGCATTTAGGCAAAACGACAGCTGTGAATGAAACTTGAAGGCACAGCTCTGTTCAAGTAAACAACATCCAGGTGCACCATTTGTACAGGAGCACAAGCAAGGGCATTTCTCTGTAATTTCTGTATGGAGAGCTAGTTTGGCATAGTAGTTAGAATATTGGACTAGGATCTGGGAGACTCCAGGTTTGAATTTCTACTCTGCCATGGAAACTTGCTGGGTAACTGCAGGCCAGTCACACTTTCAGTCTAATCCTCGTCACGGGATCTTTGGAAAATAAAATGCAGGACAGGATGACAGTGTAAATTACTTTGGGTACCCACTGAGGAGGAAAGCGGGGTATAAATGAGGTTAATAAATATGTAACTATTTTCCTTTTCTATAATAATGATAATATTCAGTTTATATACCGCCCTTCAGGACAACTTAATGCCCACTCAGAGTGGCTTACAAATATGTTATTATTATCCCCACAACAATCACCCTTTGAGGTGAGTGGGGCTGAGAGATCTCTGGAAGAGCTGTGATCCAAGGTCACCCAGCTGGCTTCAAGTGCAGAAGTGGGGAATCAAACCCGGCTTTCCAGATTAGAGTCCTGCACTCTTAACCACTACACCAAACTGGTTCTCTGGCAAACTCCCAATATTAGGGACAGGTTGAAAAAAACAGCTATAGTATATTCATTACTTTTTCTTCTTACTAATCAGAACAAGAATATCTCTTGCTGTAAAGCAAAACAAATTATTCTTCATTTCACTGCATTACAAAACTTGAAATGAATACATCTAAACTTGGGAACTGATGGCAGGCAAGATTCAGTAGGTAGATTCAGTGGATCCATTCCAAAAATGGAGTCACTGATGATGACATAGTAAGAGTAATGTGTCCACATGATACTCTGCATCGTCTCTGACAATACTGAAGAATAGCATCTGTTGATAACAAAAGATCCTGCAAAATATCCTACTGTCTTCTGCAACCACAGATCAACACATCTGTCAGTTCATTCAGTATGCCTTATATTTTGCAGCTGGTGTTTTGGGGTGTGAATAGGATTGCCAGTCCCCTGCTGGGAGCAGGAGATCCCCACTCCCACCCTCCACCCCTTGCCCCCGCTTACCTGGCCAAGTGAGGGGGAAGGCACCTCCCAGGGTACACTCCTGGTCAGCGCAGCATGCTCTTGTGTGCCTCAGCTGCCCAATTTGGGCCAGATTCAGCCCAAATCAGGCACAATTCAGCTGGATTTGGCCCAAATTTGGCCTCTGTGGAGCACGGGAGCACTGCAGTGCAGCCGTGATCCCATGCTCCTCAGTGGCCCAATTCGGGCCCAATTTGACCCCCTGCTGAGCATGGGAGAATTCCCAGGGAGGCACGTTACCTGTACAATGACATCACTTCAAAGAGGCAATGTCATCATGCAGGCTGGGAGCACACACACATGCAGGGAAAAGGTGAAGGCAGGTGCCGGGCCTCTGACCTCCCATCTGAGGGGTTGGGAGACCTGGCAACCTTAGGTGTGAAGTTTAAAAAAATATTTGCATGTTTATTATTGTTAGAAGAAATGGGTTGCAAATGTTACTGTTATCATCAAGATATGAGGCTTTCTTCATAAGGAAAACTCTTTTTAAAAAACAAAAACAAATAAGCCACTTAACTGTACCCAAAAACCCAAATAAGCCAGATTAACTGTGGTAAGGGGGACCACTTATATAGCAGGAAATGCAACATAACGACTGTACATGTGTTGCTCCCTTTGCTGTGTTGTGGGCACAAGCCAATCAGAAGACAGGTATATGCACGTCCCAAACACTGCACAAAAGAAAATCTGGTGGCAGTGTCAAACATGGGAATCAAGCACAGTTTAGATTTACGTCTCTTTGGTTATTTTTTTAGGCTAGTGGTACTCACTCTACAGCTTGTGGCATGCAGCAGCATTTGTAATTACTGTCAACCAAAGGAGGCACACAACTACTGCAGGCCCTGTGCGCCACTCCACCAAACACACACACACAGTTATTCATTTACTAGATGGCCCATACTAGCTCAGGCTTGTAAGAGCATAGAAACTAAGCAGGATTGGCCATGGGAGACCTTTCAGGAAGACCGGTGTTGCTGCTCATAGGAAGGTAATGACAAACCGCTTCTGCTCATCTCTTACACTGAAAACCTCTTGAGGGGTTGTCAGTTGTGATGACAGCACTTAATATTATTTAACGATTAACATTAAATATGTAATTATAGCCATAACCAGTTTAATTACCAATGTATCTCTGAGTATCCCTCTTCCTACCACTGTGGAACATTAGCCAGCCCTTGTGTATCTGGAATGAGGGAAGGACAGCAAAAGGCAGAGGCAAATATTCCTCAGATTTTGTGCTGCAGGAGCCTGCTCAGGCAAAGCCACAACAAGTGTTCTGAGGGTAAGCTCCAAGTCAGCCCTGCTGGCTAGTTCAAACCAGGCTCTTGCAGGGCAAAGTCTATGACCATTTATTTCTCTCATTGCCTTCCTGTTTTCTCCCCTAGCATGAGGTTTGCAGCTCAGGTGAGAGTCAGATGGCCAAGGCTAGGGGAATGGCTTTTGACTGCAGCAGTATGAAGCCTCTCTTCATAAGGAGCATGTGTGACCTTTACTTCCCTCTCACTCTCTCCTTAGCATGAGGCACACAGCAACTCAAACAAAATATGAGAATGACAAGATGCCTGGGAAATAGCACACACACACATTGGGGCCAGCTTGCTTTTTTTCTGGGTGGTTGTCTCTGCAACAAGCTTGCTTTCCTCCTGGCAGCTGCCTTGGTGTTTGGATGAGAGCACAGAAACTGCAGAGAAGGGTAAGGAAGTATTGGAGAGACAGGCCTTTTATTTCCATCCCTGGCACAAGGCCTGTGCCTCAAGGAGACTTGTACCTTACCTGTCCTCCAGTACCCACAGTGGCAGCTGTTTCAAAGTGGGAATTGCCTACCAACCACAATAATCTTGCCTTTTTTCTGAAACATGGAGTAGGTGCCACATTTGAGCATGGTGCTCAAAAAACAGACAGGTGATATGAAGTCAAAGAGGCGCATGGAGTTCTGAGTATCACTGATTCAGACAATGTACATCACATTAGGCAATTAGAAACATGCAGGCTCATCATCATTTGATGGCTAATACATATAGTAATTACAGACTAAACACGATAGCCAGATGTTTAATCTCACATGGTTGCTGAGACAAATGTTTGTTTTACAATAAAGTAGGGGGGGGGGAGAGACAAAATATTTTATGACCTCATGCCACCTATTAGTGCTTCCCCTGATGCCTCTTCACATGTTCTTGGTGGTGAAGGAAATTTTATTTCCTGCTAATGCTGCTTCTTGCTCTCATTCTGAGTTGGCTTCAGACACTATCATCCTGCCCTCATTTTCATTTCTTTGGAATAAAACAATAAAAAACAGCCACAGCTAGGATCATAGTTGCTGCATCGGTAAGAAGAGTGAAAGTTTCACTTCTGTTCCTGACCATCGACAAAACTGCTGAAATGTCCACACTTTACAGTCTGTGAACAGGATGGTTGAATGAGGGCATTCCAGCACCACACTAAACAATTCACGAAGTTGAATTGTCACTAAACAGTTCAAGAATTGAAAATGCATATGTTGTTAGGGACACATGTATAACATAATGGAAGAATGCCTTTATGTTCATTCAACCTGTAGATGCTGAATAAGCTAAGGATTTACATCATGCTAATCACTTTATTCATGCTTGATTGTGTGCAGTGTGTGCACATCTACATCCCATTCGGTTGGCCAAATCAAAAAAATACTATGCATTGATTCTATTTGTGATTTCATTGCTTATTCATTGCTAATATTTTCTTTGTGTTATGGAACTCTATCTCAATAGGTTACAAGACTTTTCCTACTGTCTTTTATCATTGATTTACTATAGGTGATGTAGCTCTGCTCAGGAAAAGCCCAAATTGCACTTGTGAGGGCCTACTTTTCATAAACACACACACACACAGTTATTCTAAATACATTCAATGTATTTAGAAGGATGTAACTTCACATAAGATTGCACTGTTTGGTGAGCAGGTCTTCAATTACTAAGAATTTATGTGGGTTTTCTCAAAGCAAATATAATAATATATTATTACAGAAAGGTACCTTGCAAATAAAATTGAATGCTATTCTGAACAGCTTCTGGCCATGGGAAGAATGCTAAAGCCCTTATTAAATTTAAGCTGTACTATATATTATTATGCAGATATTATAATTCCCAGCATGATGTTATGATTTTGTAGATAATTTCATGCTGCTTTAGTCCTATGAATTTTACTTAATCTAAAAGCAAATTCTAACCTAGTACCACATTTCAAGAGAACAAAAAGTTCACCTTGAGTTAATGGCAAAGAGCACAATATACAGGGTGTCTAGTAGTTAAGCCCACAATTTCATGGATGGGAGCAGCAGGATTTGGTTATCTATGATAAGTTTGGAGGCAGATACAATATCCCAACCTGAGGTTTGGTCCTTAGCATCTATGGACACACAAATTATAGTGGTAAAATATATCCTCTATTGTACCTGATTCATCTACCTGTTAACTGAAAATATTTCCTCTTAGTGAATCCTGTTTCCTGGGGGCATTTTCTTACATTATAGTTCAGATATACAAAAAGAAATTCCCATAAAAATCATCTAGTTAGTACTTGCAACGATACCAAGACAACCATGAAAATACAGATAACACCCATCCCTTCCTCATTCTAATGCCGTTGACCTTCCATGCCAAATGAATTGCTCTTCTTTCTCAGTGAGGAAAAAAAAGCAGATAGCGTCACATTTTAAATAATATACAAATTTCACATCCAAATGTACAAGCTTTTGTGGATTATATTAAGTTGTCAAAAGAGAAATTACTCATCGATGAATTAAAAAAAAAACACTTGTCATAGTTCTGCAATAATCCACTCAATTCCATAGTCTCTCTCAATTAGACATGGGCACGATCCCAAAAAAAATTCCAATCTAGCCGTTCATGGATCTGGGCTGCCGCTGAACGCAGGTAGCCGATTCTAACCGATCAAGTCTTGTTTCCGGTCCAGAATCGGGAATCGGGGAGGCCAAAGCGGGAGGGCGCCCCTCTGTTTCCAGCGAGGGGCGGCTGGCTTGCCCGCGTGCCCCTTGTCCTGGGAAAAGACAAACGGCGCGGGCGGCCTCCCAGCCACCTGCGCTGCCTTTTGCTTTTCCCGCAAGCCAGCCGCCCTTGTCCTGGGGAAAGTCGAACGGCACGGGCGGCCTCCCAGCCTCCCGCGCTGCCTTTTGCCTCTCCTTGGTGCCCATGGCTTCAGAACACCCCCTTCCTCCCCTGGGTTGCTGCTCCGTGGTTGGAAGGAAGCCGGCTAATCAAGGAAAGCTGGGCTTCCATTCGTGTTTCGAGGGCGACAGAAGGAGGGCAAACACAGCTCAGTCCCCTGACTCTGTTGCCCTGGAAATAAATTACTGGTGCCAGAGTGTCTGCAATTCCGAACAGAAACTGACCCATCCAATCAAGTCCCGAACAAGCAAACTCCTGACCGCTGGATCGGATGCCGTGGATGGAACCGATTAGCTGAGTCACGATGGTGCAAACGCCAAAATCGGGGTTTTTTTGAAATTGTAATTCAGATCGGGCCCATCTCTACTCTCAATGCTATCCCTGGAGCACATACACATCCCTTTCAAGCAGATGCTGTGCATTTTCCCTTGCAAAACAGCTAGAATTACTGAAAGGCTGTTCATCGTGGGCCTTACCTTATGCAAGATGCATTCACCAGAAATGTCTTAGATAAGCAGCTGTTTCCACAAGTGTGATTTGTCCCAGTTCAATGCTGTTGAGAAATCTTTTCTTCCCACAGCATCATTGTGTTTATGTGCACTACCATGGTTTTCCTTGATGTTTCTTCAATCTTTTCCAACCTGTTTTGTGCAGTGTTTTGGAAAAGATTTCACCCAAACTGGCTGCCATGTGGGCAGAGATATCTGAATTTTCACAGTTCCACCCACACAGCAGCCATTTCCCCTCCATTAGTCCCCATAGAATTCCCTTTCCCTTTCCTTCCAGGGGATTTTTCTTTTGAAATCAGCAATTGGTTCAGGTTTCCCGCCCCCCCTAGGGAAAGAGATGGGAGAACTCCCAAAAAGCGCAACTCTTGGGAGGAGGTGGTGCACCTCTCACTACATGTGCATGCACAAAGTGTGCGCACGTGCACTCCCGGTACTGCACAATGATGTCACTTCTGGGAACTGATGTCATCACGCAGGCCCTCGTCGCCCAGGGAGCACTCCTGTGCTCCATGGGGGGGGGTCTGATTTGGCCCAGATAAGGCTAAATTCAGGACAGATCAGGCCTGAATTGGCCCGGAACGGGCTGCTCCGCCACGGGGGGGCACTCCCTTGCCCAGCAGCGGCCGGATCTGGGACATTTGGGGCCAAAACTGGGCCAACACAGGCCCAAAGGGGCCCAGATCAGCCTGGAACAGGCTCCTGTAGCACGGGAGAGCATTCCCCCGCCCAGCAGTGACCCAAACCGGGCCACTTAGGGCCCAATCTGGGCCATTTAGGCCCCAAATTGGGTCAAAATGGGCCCAAAACAGCCTGGAATGGCCTGGAACAGGCTGCTGCCAAATGGGAGAGCACTCCCCCGCACAGCAGTGGCCAGATCCTGGCCATTTTGGGCCCAATTCTGGTCATTTCGGGCCTGATCCTGGACATGTTGGGCCTGAATTGGGCCCAAAATGGCTGAAAGGGGCCACTGCCGGGTGGAGGAGTCTTCCCTCGCCTGGCGGGGGCCTGATGCTGGCCATTTAGGGCCTGATGCTGGCTGTTTTGGGCCTGATTCAAAAGGCCTAGAATGGTCCTCTGCCCAACGTGTGAACCCTTCCCTGCCTGCCACCAGCCCTATCCTTGCTGTTTCGGCCCCAATCCGAGCCATTTTGGTCCCGATCTGGCCTGTTTCATACCTTAAATGTGCCCCAAAGTGGCTGAAACAGCCCGGTTCGTGGCTGAAATGGCCTGGAATGGGCCGCTGCCAGGTGGGGGAGCCCTCCCCCACCCAGCAGCAGCCTGACCCAGCCTTTTTGGTCCATATCCGGGACCATACTGGTCAAAATTTAAAAAATACTCACGTCACACTAATCACGTGGGTATTTTAAAGAGGTGCCGGAATGCTGTTCTGGGGCGTTCTGGCTCAAAAAAAGTCCTGCAATATGATATATCATATTGATATAATGTATATCGTTATTTCTATTATCAGAGGGGAAAAACCCTTGGACAACCACCTCCTCTTGTAGAGTTGTGTGCATGTGTGGCTGTTGTGAGGACTGGGGCAGGGAACAAGTGTGGAAACCTGCCATCAGGAATCCTCATGCTGCTGCACTTGTCTGGCACCTGCACCAATACCTGGGCTTCCATATGGAAATTATTCCTCGTGGAAAATGCCTGCAAATGTTACATGGAGGCAGGATATTTGCTCCAGTTGCTAGAAGGGAACTATCCTGACAAATTATCCTTTTAAAAAAATGTGGTGCAGACCCCTCCAGGAGGGAGTACAGTACATGCAAACACATTGCATCATTCTGTAGGATGTCAGTGGTGGCTAGGCCATCAAGTGTCAGCGATGAAACACAAATACTGATTTGGGTGATATGCCAACACTGTGGATATTGGGTGTGCTTTACATCCCATCTACCTGGATCCTCCTCTGATACACATATATGTCCATGTAGTGCCATATTATACAATTTAATGTTAATACACTTCGTATATGCACTAACTATACAGTGTGATCATAAGCACAATTACAACCCTCTAAGCTATGATTTTGATGGACTTAAAAAGGTGCAATGAAGGCCAAACTGGGCTGGAAGAAAAAGGGCCCTTCTTCCACTCATTCCCCACTATGCATAGGAGTAGTGCATTGTACAAAGCTGCCTTGAACCAGTTTCACACAAACAGCATTTTCTATTTCTCCCATATTTATTTTAGAAAACTTGAATCTTGTCTTTCTATTAAAAAAATAATACAGTACCATTACAATTTTATCTTATATACTAATAGCCAAGTTGCCCTGATCTGTGGATACTTAGATCTGGAGACTCGAGCCATAGGTGGACAATACAGATGTTCCCACACTCCTGAAAAATGCCCCAGAGTTGCAGAAAAATTTGAAATCTTAAAAAACAAACAAACAATACATTGAGTTTTTTTTTTAAACCCAAAATGGTAAAAAGAACAACTGTAGTTTTAACCTGATGCCCTCAGTGGCTGTAGCTAGGCAACCATAAGAGTTTAGCCAGTATTCCAGGCTTGGTTTCTGTCAGTAAAAGGCAGGAGAAATGAGTAGGGCCCTTTTCAGGGTCGCTTTGAGGGAGGACTCATTGGGTGAGGTCCAGACAACAACCACTTGATACCACATGACTTGCATGACTCATCCAGGCTTGAATACTTCTGTTAAACAGCATTCTCCCAGCCAGTGTAGTGTAGCAGTTAGAGTCTCAGAAGAGGATGTTGGAGACCCAGGTTTGAAACACCACACTACTGTGGAAGCTCACTGGGTGACTTTGATCCAGTCACACACTCTCAGCCTAATCTATCTCTCAGGGTTATTGTGAGGATATTAAGGAGGCAAGGAGAATTATATAAGCTGCATTGGGTCCCCATTGTGGAGAAAGGCAGTGTATAAATGAATAATCAATATAGATGAAGATGGGGCAGATAAAAGATGTTGTTTATTGGGTTTGGAGTAATGAGAGACTTAGAGCCTTGCTACAAGTGACATCTTTCACGCGAAGGGCACTTGATCATTTTCGCAAGTCTTTCTGGGTACTGAAGTCCCTCTCCCACACCCCTTTTCCTTCTGTTCCTTTCCCTCTCTGTTAGCACGGCTGCCTGAAGAGACGGAGAAAGCCTACGACAGCAGCTTTTGCAAATCGTCTTGCTGGGGGGGTGGGGAATGCTCTAGAGAAAGCTGACATGTCGGTGAAGTCCTCCCCTCTCTGTTAGAACTGTTAGGATCGCTGCCTTAAACGTCAGAGAAAGCCTGCGTTTGCAAATCGTTTCTCCAGTCGCAAGCCTGCTCTCAATGATCTTTGGGGGCGGGCAGCTGCAACTTTGCAAATCGTCTTGCCCGGGGAGGGGGGGATGCTCTGGAGAAAGCTAAGAAAGTTGCAGCTGCCCGCCCCCAAAGATCACTGAGAGCAGGCTTGTGACTGGAGAAACGATTTGCAAACGCAGGCTTTCTCTGACTTTTAAGGCAGCGATCCTAACAGTTCTAACAGAGAGGGGAGGACTTCACCGACATGTCAGCTTTCTCTAGAGCATTCCCCACCCCCCCAGCAAGACAATTTGCAAAAGCTGCTGTCGTAGGCTTTCTCCGTCTCTTCAGGCAGCCGTGCTAACAGAGAGGGGAAGGAACAGAAGGAAAAGGGGTGTGGGAGAGGGACTTCAGTACCCAGAAAGACTTGCGAAAATGATCAAGTGCCCTTCACGTGAAAGATGTCACTTGTAGCGAGGCTCTTAGGGAAAGGTAAACATATAGAGGCTGTCAAGAGGATGGAAGGGAGAAATAGTGTGGGGAAGGGGAAATAGGAAAAGTGAAGAACCCCATGCAAGTCCCATGAAACTGGGTCCAGCTCAGCTTGCACCATGCAACTGGGCCATAGAGGAGAGGCTGCTGGGGAGGGAGGTGAAGACTGAGGGGGCAGACAAAAGAGGATGGGAAGGAGAGAAGGAAGCAGGAAAGGAGGAGAGGCGATGGGTGAGCAAGGAAGGGAAAGAGGACATGGTTGGGGAGAGGAAAATGAGATCCCACAAGTCCCACAATGTGCATACGTGCACATAGTTTATTTAGGACAAGATTCTTATTCTGGGGAATCCAATCTAAACACAGAAATAATAGGAGATGATGTGACTTTCATAGACATCTTTCTGCTCTAATCTGACGTAGCACAACAATTATTATGTTTTCATACAGCAGGTATCTCTAGTATTTTCACCAGATACATCTATGGTATTTCTACTTGGTTCTTTATTTATCTGTGATTGATGTATGGCCTCTATCACATCTTAGTGTATGAGCGTATACACCTGTCCACAGTACAAAGCATGACAAATTCATTTACTCTGGAGGATGAGTCATTGAATTTACAGTCTTAAAGTAATCCAGAAATGTTATAAATGTATAGGCTGCCCCTCAATTATTAACTCTGCATTTCAATTTCAAGCAATACAGTTTTGAGGAGACTCAGGAGGACTAATCATGCCAGCAAATTATGCCTGAGATATACCAGGCCTTAGATCTCAGAATAATAATAAGGGGGTGGGGTGTCCTCCATTGTATGGCCATACTTGAGATTCTCACAAAAATGCACACAGATATCTGGCATATCCCACTTCTGGAAGGGGTTTAGGATCCAAACAAGTAACCATTTTTGCACATTAAATATTTGCATGTACTGCTATTTAATACATTTATTTGACCTTCAAGTCAAAATGCGTCTGGAGTTTATCTTCATGCACAATTACCTCCCCCACCCCCACAATGTTGTCAATAAAATAAATTGTAACTGACAGTTTTGTTTGCTTATAATCCCTTTCTGCAGTGTGAAGTGACTGTACTATGTGGGATATAGGGAGATGGTTTAGCAAAAAGGTAAATGTGAGCCATGAGCTGGGAAGATCACAGTTCAAATCTGCTAGATTGCCAAGACAATATTCTCTTAGCCACATATCTAAAATGTAGTAGTAATGATTCTGGTCTACCTGGGCAGTTATAAGGATCACTGATGTAATGAATGTGAGTCAATTTGGATAGACAAAAAGGACAGAGGTTTCACCCTCTCCTTGGATTGACCCCCTCCCATAGCAGATTCACAATTTAGGGCACATGTTTTAAATAATACATTTTAAAACTAAAAACAACTAATGATCCATTATGATTAAAGGTTAAAAGGAGATTACAGTCTTGGTAGTTCAGAAGATGTTGTGAATTTTCAGTTGTTCACAAGGTATGAGTTTGCTTACATAGGATCCAATTGCCACATGCCATCTGTGGGGGGAATAGGTGTATGTATCTAGGTCTGATCCAAAGAGCATTGCAAGAAGTTCTGCATGTGCACTGGGACATGGGCTGAATCCACACATATCAGCGTATCGCTAAACTGTTGGAATGCCAGTGTCTTCCGAGCATGATTTCTGACATAATAGTGTGATGATGTTAGAAATCGCGCCAGGAAGACGCTGGCATTCTGACAGTTTAGCGCTATGCTGGTACGTGTGGATTCAGCCATGCATGGCATATATCAGTTTTACTGAAACACAGTTCCTTTTCCATTTTAAGGGTATGTGTGCAACAGAATTCAAAACAGTACATAGCACTAATGAATTCAGAATGCACTTGCAATTGGTATGCAGCACAGCAACATGGACTTGCTGAGTGTTGAAGGAGAAACTGCTGTATGAGCAGTGGCATACTGACACTGTTAGTGCGTAGCAATTAATTATTATGTTGTACAAGGAGACATATTAGGTACAAAAATATATATGAGAATGGTTGACTTGAAAGATACGGCCTAAAAAGATATCAAGATGGAATATGTGGCAACAAAACAATGTCCCTCTTTGTATACAATATACCAAAATAGCACCAAAATAACCAGAGTGATACCCCATAGTAAAAAACATAAATAAGGCAACTTGTAGTATTTTCCTTTCTTCCGTGTTTCATAAGAATTATGGTGTCTAAACTGATACCCCACCAATATTTGTTCTTGCTCTTGGTAATAGATGATATTTTTGCCTCCTTTTTGGTATCAAGAGAGCAAGTACAAACATTAATAAAATCTTAAGAATGAATATTTATATTTGTTTTATGAATGTTAAATTTGGAACACATGAAATCCTACTGAAAAACAAAAGAAAAAAAATCACATGGAAGATTCTAATAGTATCCCAAATATTTTCTTTTCACCTTTAATTATGGAGTAATTCCTATAAATCTATCTTTCTAAAGTCAGTTCTGTCAATATCAATTTTTAGAGAATTTGCTGGTTTGGAACTGCAAATTGGTTTTTTTATTGCGATAAATTAAAATCCAATAATAGCCAACAGGATACAAAACATACAGAAGTCAACATTAGTCTCTGAAATTAGGTCACATGCATGTCAATGAGCAATGAGAAAAATCAGTGATGGATATTTGGGAAAAACGAGTAATATCTTGAACAATAATTATCAGTTCTATCTGCCTAAAAAGCAAGGTAAAATTCCCAAGCAGATCAATGGCATGCACTGATCTGGGTAAGGGTTACCAGGTTTTCTTATTCTTCTGGCAGTGGGGAGGGGAAAGGCTCAGTACTCATAGATCCAGAGGAGTTAGCCACGTAGTAGCAAAATAGTAGAGTCCAGTAGCACCTTCAAGACTAACCAACTTTACTGTAGCATAAGCTTTCGAGAGTCACAGCTCTCTTTGTCAGGAGCATGGAGGGTACGAAGAACTGGCCAGAGATATAAAGATGGTGAGGGGAGGGGGAGAGGGTGCAGGGAATGAGGGTCACGTAAATGTAAAAAGTTTACAAGAAGTCATAAAAGAGGTGGAATGCACAATCCAGGCTGAGTGTGGCCCTTCTCCTCCATGGCAGAATCTGAATAGAATGCCTGAAGGCTGTTACTTTTGGTAATGAGATAACTATTCATAGTCTTACTGAGTCAAATTTACATATGAATTTCAATTCAGTAGCTTCCCCTTGGATTTTGTTTTTAAATGTTTCTGTTGAACTATGGTGACTTTTAAGTCCTTGATGGAATGTCCTAGTCAGGGGTGTGCAAAGGCACCCTGATTCGTGTTTTCCGAATCTGCTAAACCTGAATCGAGAGGTCGATTAGCAGAAACCAGAATCGCCCTGCCGATTTGGGTTTACCGATTCGGATTGATTCGGATTGATTCGGTTTTTTTTTCAATGGGAAAAAGCCTCCCCAGGCTTCTCTGAAGCCTGGGGGAGGCATTTTCCCACCGAATCACCCCAAATTTGGTGGGGGCCTTCCTCTAACTACCCTCTAACAACCCCCCAAGTTTCAGAACGATTGGACTTTGGGGGCCATGTTATGGCCCCCCAAACCAGGTCCCCCTATCCTCTCTTAAAAAAAGCCATAGCTTTAGGTTGCTGCTGCTGATCTTCATTCATTTTTTTCCTATGCGGAAAAATGAAGAGGCAGGCTTCCTTTGCCAGGGGTGGCATTTTGCATGCAAAATGCCCCCCAACCCTCAGGGGCCCTTCTGCCACCTTTTCTCCCACCCCCCACCAAGGCACAGCCTGCTCCCACTTGGGGGGGGGCATTTCATGGCCTCCCCAAGTAGGTGCTCTTTTCTCTACTACAGCTGGGGGAGGCTTGTCTTGCCAGGGATGGCATTTTGCATGCAAAATGCCCCCCAACCCTCAGGGGCCCTTCTCCCACCTTTCCTCCCACCCCCCTCCAAGGCTCAGCCTGCTCCCACTTGGGGGGGGGCCATTTCATGGCCTCCCCAAGTAGGTGCTCTCAGCCCCCAAAGTCCACCCCTTACAGCCCCACACAAACTCAATTCCCCCCCAGCTGCCACACACAGACCCAAATCCCCACATTAGCCCCTCACAGACCCAAATCCACCCCCAGCAGCCCCACACCCATAACCCCAGGAACAGGCTGGCAAAGGCCAGCCCTCTCCCTTTGTTCCCTATGCTGGGAACTTCTAAACTCTCTTTCCCTGGGCAATTCTGCACAGCCCAGGGGTGCCACAATGGTGGGCACACTTCTGAGTGCCAGCTGGTCCCTGTGAAAGAGCACCTGAACCACAGACACCCTCCCTCAAATTCCCCCACCACCTACAGAGATGGCTGGCCAGCCAGCCCCATTGTTCCCTATGATGGGAACCAACTGCACAACAAAGAATAAAACACGAACAACACAAAATAAAGTTTTTAAAAAATTATTTTCTCCCTTTCAAAGTACAAGTAGGCAAAGAATTATGACACATTACACCAGCAGTCCCCACGCAGAAAAATAACACAACTCACTTAACATCAGAGAATCACAAAAACACAATTCCTGTCAAAAACACTTTATTTCTCGAACCGCTTTCGGTTACACAGCAGGGGGCACACCAAAGGGCATTCCAGCATTCCACCTCACAAAAAT
The DNA here is from genome assembly GCF_028583425.1 of Eublepharis macularius. Taxonomy (NCBI): domain Eukaryota; kingdom Metazoa; phylum Chordata; class Lepidosauria; order Squamata; family Eublepharidae; genus Eublepharis; species Eublepharis macularius. The sequence continues at coordinate 82,116,907 of NC_072794.1, read as the reverse complement.
AACACAACTCACTTAACATCAGAGAATCACAAAAGCACAATTCCTGTCAAAAACACTTTATTTCTTTAACTGCTTTAGGTTACACAGTAGGAGGGCACAACAGGGCATGATAGCAGTGTACTACACAAAATAATACAACCCACTTCACCGTTTTTGACAGCAATTGTGTTTGGGTGATTCTCTGATGTGAAGTGAGTTGTGTTATTTTTGTGTAGTACACTGCTTTCATGCCCTGTTGTGCCTTCCTACTGTGTAACCTAAAGCAGTTAAAGAAATAAAGTGCTTTTGACAGCAATTTTTTGGGGTGATTCTTTAATGTGAAGTGAGTTGTGTTATTTTTGTGTAAGATACTGCTGTTATGCCCTTTGGTGTGCCCCCCTTCTGTGTTACCTAAAGCTGTTCAAGAAATAAAGTGTTTTTGACAGGAATCGTGTTTTTGTGATTCTCTGATGTTAAGTGAGTTGTGTTATTTTTGTGAGGTGGAATGCTGGAATGCCCTTTGGTGTGCCGATACTCTTATCTACATGCCTCCAGCTACCACCCTAAACATACCACTCGGTCAATTGTCTACAGCCAAGCCTTACGTTACAATCGTATCTGCTCCAATGCTCTTGATCGGGACTCCCACTTAAGAGATTTACAACAAGCATTTTTGGGACTACAGTACCCACCAAATGAAGTGAGGAAACAAATCAACAGGGCCAGACTAGTACCCAGAAACAGCCTGCTACAGGACAAACCTAAAGGAACTAACAACAGAACACCACTGGTTGTCACCTATAGTTCCCAGCTCAAACCCATCCAACGTATCATCAGTGATCTACAACCCATCCTGGAAAATGATGCCCCTCTCTTAGAAGCCCTGGGTGGAAGACCTCTCCTTGCCTACAGACAGCCCCCCAACCTTAAACGACTTCTCACTTACAATCATGAATCGGCTAGCAGAGTCACCAGCACAGGTACCAGGCCCTGCAACAGACCCAGATGCCAGCTCTGCCCTTATATCTACCCAGGAAATACAATTACAGGACCCAATGGTGTCAACTACACTGTCTCTAGCTCTTACAACTGCTCATCCTCCAATGTGATATATGCCCTCATGTGCCAACAATGTCCTTCTGCTCTGTACATTGGACAAACCAGCCAACCTCTGCACAAAAGAATAAATGGACACAAATCTGACATTAAAAATGGCAACATTCAGAAACCAGTGGGAGAACACTTCAATCTACCAGGACATTCCATCAAGGACTTAAAGGTCACTGTAGTTCAACAGAAACCTTTCAAAAACAAAATCCAATGGGAAGCTGCTGAATTGGAATTCATATTTTTTTTTAAAAAAATTTCCGATTAAAGACATGCTTTATTAGGATTAGGGAAAAAATAAACTCCAGCTTCATTCCTTATGTAATAGTTTTTTTTTTTTGTAAAATCTTTACTGTTATATTCCAAGAAAAAAAACCCGTCACCACAACACCCGTGTAGGGACAGCCAGGCGGTAGCTACATAATTATTATTCCACACCATATTGTATCATATTCACAATTACTCCCAATACAACTCTATTGCCCTATACATCATTCCACATAACCTTACAATCAAATATACTTCTCAATTTCCTATTAACTGACTAATCACCCCAAATTGTTGAAACGATTCTAAATACCTCACTATCCTTCTAAACCAATTCTCCTCTTGTTCACTAACCTTTAACCCATTCATTCTATGTATCTTCCTCGTAAGGTACTCTAAAACTATTATATTATTCATTTTATCCCTCCAGTGATTAATCATCAATTCCTCAGCTTCTTTCCAATTCCTTGCTATTACCTGTCTTGCTGCTACTAACATCAAATTTATCCACATAGATTCCTCTCTTGACCTTAACCCTATTCCATCCAAATTAATAAGTGCCATTGCTTTAGATATTCTTACCCTTCCTCCCACTATCCTCGACATTTCCAACCCAATCTGATCCCAGAATTTCTTTACTAAGGGACAATCCCACCACATGTGACTGAACGTTCCCAATTCTCCACACTTCCTCCAACAATTTTTACTCCCCGATTTTGAAATATAATATAACTTGACCGGTGTATAGTACCATTTCTGTATCATCTTCAAACCTTGCTTCTGCATTAACCTAGAAGTAGTAACAAAAGGAGGTAGCCTAAAGATCTTTTCCCACTCTTCATCCCTAATATTACTTTGAATATCTGTTTCCCAATACTCCTTCAAAAACTCTCTCGGTGATTCCCCTATACCTAATAAGACCTTCCTTATACAGTTTTGAAACTATTTTTGCCTTATCTTCTCCATACTCTTTCACCAATTTTTCAAAGGGAGTGGCTAATCTTTTACCAATATTGTTAATTTCTTCCTCCTTCAACAATGAGGAAATTTGATTTTTTGCAGCCAATTAATCCTGTTCAAAATATTCTTCTCCTCGTCCACCCTCCCTTCTGTTCCCCACACCTTTTTCAGCTCTATAATCGTCATCTTCTTTAATTTATCTCCTACCTCCTTTGACATTGATCCCCTCAACGGGGCAAATTTATCATAATACCATATTTTGGTAACAGGTGATATCCCCGGGGCAAGCTCTTTTTTCCACTTCTCCCATACCCAACAAGGTCCATGAAAGGTTGATAATTTATCACCTAACTTCTTCCTCCTTTTCCTCCTATCAAACAGACTTTCCTTTCCCCCTACTACCTCAAAATTTTCCCGTTCTATCCAACCAAGATCTTCTCCCGACTCTCCCTCCAACCAAATCATTAAATGCCTTAATTGATATGCATCGTAATAAAGACTAATATTGGGAATCCCCCATCCCCCATCTTTTATTCCATGATATCTATACCTACCAGCCGTCCTTGGTTTCTTGGATGCAAACACAAATCTATCTACAGCTCCTTGCCACTTCTTCAATATATATCCTGGTATATGCCAAGGTAGTACATAGAAGAGGTAAGTCAACCTAGGAACTAAAAACATTTTAACCATCGCATTCCTTGTACTAATTGATTCTTTCCTCCTTCCCCAAAGTTCTCATTTTATCTTGAATTCCACTCCAAATTCTTTTAAAATTATACTGAAATACTTTTTTATCATTCCTAGGAATATTAACCCCTAAATACTTCACCATTTTATTTGCTATGGGAATCCCCAAAGTTTTAGAAGTTGCTAATTGTATTTTCGGTTTAACGTTAAAACACATCATTGAAGATTTTGAAAAATTCACTTTCAACCCTGACACCTCTTCAAATTCTTGTAATACCTTTTTTAACGGGGCCATTGCAGACTCCAAATCCTTAATTGTCACCATCATATCATCTGCATACAATGTTAACAAATTCCCATCTACTTTCCCTTTTCCTGGGACTTCAAAACCAACTTTTCCTTTATTCCTTTTTAATTTAAGCACCAACGGCTCCAGTGCTAAAATAAATAACATAGGAGATAGAGGGCATCCCTGTTTCGTACCACCCAAAACTTGAACATACCCCTCTACTGTTCCACTAATTCCTACCATCGCCTTAGACTTGGTATATATAGCCTTAATCATATTTTGAAATTTCTCCCCAAATTTATACTTTTGAAATATATTTTTCATATACGTCCAATCCACCGAATCAAACACTTTATAAATATCCAACGCCAAAAGCGTAAGAGGCAATTCCTTATTTTTAGCTAAATAGGCCATACCCATCACCTTCCTAACCGCTTCTACCAAATACTTCTGAGGCATGAACCCAAATTGATCTTTCCCTACCAATTGTGTTATACACTTTTTCAGTCTCATTGCCATAACCTTTGCAAATATTCGATAATCCATATTGGTGATAGAGATTGGCCTATATGAATCCCTTAGAGTCTGATCCTTCCTCGATTTAGGGATTAACACCAACCTCGACTCTAACCATGAAGATGGGGTAGCAGATCTGTCCAAAATTCCCTGAAACAATTCAGTCACATGTGGCACTAATATGTCCTTAAAATGCTTATAGAACACTGCATTAAACCCATCTAATCCAAGTGCAGATTGCACATTCATAGTGTCTATAGCCAACTTAACTTCTTCTTCCATTATATTCTTATCTAGCTCCCCTCTACTTTCCTCACTCAATTCTGGGAATTCCACTCCCTCGCAGAATTGTTCTATATCACAACTTTTAATTCCTTTGTTTGCATACAATTTATTATAAAAATCTAAAAAATTCTCCAAAATCTTTTTAGGTTCAGTTTCCAACACGCCATTATCATCCCTAATCGCCCTTATGTTTTTTCTTACCTGGAGATTCCTAACTTTATTTGCTAATATTTTCCCTCCTTTCCCTTCAAACTCATAATACTTCTGTTTACTATACCATAGTTTTAAGGTAGTTCTATTAATATCTAATACATTCAACTTTTCTCTTTTCCTATTTACTTGTTCCCTATCCTTCTTCTTCTTAAATTTCCTAAATTTCTCCTCCAATACTCTGACTTCTTCTTCTGCTTCTTTAATCTTCCTATCTTTACCTGTCTTCAATCTCACCAAATTCTGCATACATACTCCTTAATAGTAGCTTTCATTGCTTCCCATCTTATTGTCAGGGACGTATCTGATTTTTTATTCTCCACAAAATAGCATTCTATTGCTTTTTTAATGTTACTCTTGCTTACTTCATCTGCCACTAACCATGGGTTAAACTTCCAAAGATAGGGCCTATTAAAATGACCTACTTGCAAAAATGCTGAGACCGGGGCATGGTCTGTAATCTTAATCATTCCAATATCCATATCTTTTACCCAATTTCTTACATCCTGAGAAATTAGAATACCATCCAATCTGGAATAAGTTCCATGTGCCCCAGAATAGAATGAGTATGAATCATCATTAGGATACATTTCCATCCAGAGTTCCAATAATCAAAAATTTCCCACACATTCTTTTGAATTTCGCTACCTTTCCTTTTTTAAAACTACTTTTCCCTTGCAAATTAATATTAAAGTCACCCCCTACTATCTTAATATGAGGCGAGAAATTGTCAAGCTTCTGCAAGTACTTATACAATACATTCAGCTGGTGCACATTAGGGAGGTAAATAGAGGCTAAGACCACTGGCTCTCCTTCCAGGTAACCTTGAACAAAAATAAACCTTCCATTCTTATCTCTCAATACTTTATCCTCAACAAAATCAACCTTGGAATTTATTACTATTCCCACCCCTCTACTTTTTGAGGAACCTGGAGCAATAAATTTCTTTCCATTCCCAAAACCAGGAAAGTTCACCTCTCTCTCCCCGCCTTTATGTAACTCTTGCAGAAACACCACATCAGATTTTAAGTCCAAGATATATCTTCCAATTCTTGCACGTTTCACCGAATTCCCCAGCCCTCTCACGTTAAGAGTTGTACATATAATATTTACATCCTTTATCATCTTACTACTGGCCATTGCACTTCCCCATTCCTCTTCTGTTCTCTACCAGCCTGGAATAAATGCCCCCAACAACCCAATCCACCCCCCCCCCGACAGTGCCTATCTACCCCACACCTAAACACCCAATCCCACTCTACCCAACCAAGAGAAAGTGTATATGCCAAACTCCTTGGCATATCTCTTGTATATGTAATTCTTCCCAATATGCATTCATACCCTTCCTTGCTCCAGTCATACACCACCCATCCACCCCATATACCCCAGACTACCAGCCATTCCACAGTCACACACTCCAACCATACCAACATCGTCACAACCACAATCCATTCACCCCTCCCCTTCCCATACATCCCCTTCTCACACCAACCATCCAACAACCCCTTGCATCCATATTGGGGGGGAGGGGGGGAACCAAGGCACCAGCCTCACTAGATATAGACAGAAAGCTGTCTATATCTGAGCTATTCTGTCTATATGCTGAGCTATAAGCTGTCTATATGCTGAGCTATTCCGGTTCTTTAATCTTCCTTCCTTCTTCATTAATCCTTCATTCCTTATTCATTTCTTAATCTTGGCCCTTTCTCTAAAGTCACAAGTCTTTTTTCCCTCTTTTTTCTTCTTCTTCTTGTGCTTCTGTGTGCTCTCCACTCCTCTTCCAAATCACTTTCTTCTTCAGACTCCCCATCAGGATGTATTGTCGAAGGCTTTCACGGCCGGAGAACGATGGTTGTTGTGGGTTTTCCGGGCTGTATTGCCGTGGTCTTGGCATTGTAGTTCCTGACATTTCGCCAGCAGCTGCAGCTGGCATCTTCAGAGGTGTAGCACCACAAGACAGAGATCTCTCAGTGTCACAGTGTGGAAAAGATGTAGGTCATTTGTATCTACTCAGGAGGGGTGGGGTTCAGGTGAGTCATCCTGTAAGAGTTTCCCAGGGTGTGGAATGCTAATGGCGGGAGGCTTCACTGTATCCTGAGGAGGTTCCAGTTCTGGAACCAGTTTTCAGAACTGGTTTCCAGTTCTGAAAAACACCAGGCTAACAAAACATTCTATCCCTGACAATAGCCCTGCAGAGAAGATTAGCACATCAAGTACCAATCCATATGCAAAAGAACCTCCTCAGGATACAGTGAAGCCTCCCGCCATTAGCATTCCACACCCTGGGAAACTCTTACAGGATGACTCCGCTCAACCCCACCCCTCCTGAGTAGATACAAATGACCTACATCTTTTCCACACTGTGACACTGAGAGATCTCTGTCTTGTGGTGCTACACCTCTGAAGATGCCAGCCACAGCTGCTGGCGAAACGTCAGGAACTACAATGCCAAGACCACGGCAATACAGCCTGGAAAACCCACAACAACCTCCCCATCAGGAGTTTGCTTATAATCCTTAGGCAGCTGCAGACCCACCTGCTTGAATAGAGCCACCATTTGCTTCTGATCTTCTGCAACCAAAGTTTCTCCTTTATATAGCAACCTTAAGGCAAAAGGTGCTATTCTCCAACTGTATTTCAATTCCTTCTCCTGCAGCACCCTGGTAAACATTCTTAAGTTCTTCTTCCTTATAATCGTTTCCTGTGATAAATCCTCAAACACCATCACTTTCTTGTCCTCATACAACAATTTATCAAGCCTATCCAAGGCTTTCATATCTTTAAGCACTTGCTCCTTTAATGCATATTGTCCAAAGCACATTACCACATCTCTAGGCCTCCTCCACTCAGCTGTCTGCTTCCCCACACGATGAATACGATCAAAAACATCCTTTGAAATTCCTAACTCCGGGAGCATTTTAGCCATCCATTCAACCACCTTCTCCATGACCTCTGTTTCTGGAATATTTTTCAACCGTAAATTTGACCTCCTGGCCCGGTTTTCCAGGTCCATTAATTTGTCTTTAATATACTTATTATGCTTTTTCAACTGTCTGGACCGTTTTTGCAAAATACCAATTTTCTTCTCATTCTTCTGAGCCAACTCCCATGCTGAGCTTACAGTTTCTGCCATTGCCTCCACGGCGTCTGCTAACTTCGTTATTTTTTCATCCAGAATTTCTGTCACAGCCTTGATAATGCTATGTTTTGCCCCCTCCACTGCCTTTTTAACTTCTAGCTGAAAGTCTTTAGGTTTCATTATCTTAGTTTGGCTTCCTGCTTCTGAGTCCGAGGACACCATAACAATTTCTCTCAGCTCTCTAATTAATTATCCACTCGTTCTTCAGCTCTGCCAAATTCCAGATGCTTTTTTCCCCTCTCACTTCCCAGCAGACAAGATTACAAGTCCTCAGGGCTTGCTTTTTACATTTTTATCTCCCTAAGAAGGAATTTCTTTACCCTTTCTTAGCCTTTCACCGGGAGCTCAGCCACGACACGTCTTTCCCCTCAGCCAAACATGCCACGCCCCCGATTGGAATTCATTTGTAAATTTGACTCAGTCAAGCTGGGATTGAATAGAGACTATGAATGGTTATCTCATTATCAGAAGTAACTGACTTCCTTAACAGAAGCAAACTGATCTCCATATCAGAAACTACTGTTTACATCTACTCCTCCCGCCCCTCTCCACCTATATATCTGACCAGTTTCTTCTTGCCCTCCATGCATCTGATGAAGAGAAAAACAGTGTTTCATACCTGTAACTGTTGTTCATCTAGGTCTTCCGTGCAGGCACACATGGGACTGTGCACACGCAGGCCTGGCGACTTTGGAGATTTTTACAGCTCAGAACCACTAGGGGGCATCCCCACCTCCTAACGCGCATGCGCGGCCGTCCTTTCCTGCTGAAAAATGGCTCCTAAGAGGCGGGGCGCCCCCGACATACCCTCAGTCCTCTTTCGCCGCCGACTACAAGGTAAGTACCAAGAGAATCAGCGGGGAAGGAGGGAGGGTATGTGTGCCTGCACGGAAGACCTAGATGAACAACAGTCACAGGTATGAAACACTGTTTTTCATCTGCGGTCTTCCTGTGCAGTCCCACATGGGAGATTACAAAGCTTAAATACCTGGGTGGTAGGCACAGCTGCATCATCACAGGAAGATTGATTGTAGACCTGCTGTCCCCACTAACGTTTCCTTCCTGTCTAGGATGTCCAGAGCGTAATGCCTGACAAACGTGTCCGCAGAAGCCTAAGTCGCAGCATTACAGATGTCTTGTAGAGGGGCACCTCTCAGGAGCGCTGCTGAGGATGCTTGAGACCTGGTGGAGTGAGCATGTATCTCCAAGGGACAAGGTAAGTTAGCACATTTATAACTAAACAGAATAGCTTGCACTACCCAGCGAGCCAAAGTCTGAGGATTGGCTCCCATCCCCTTCTTTGGACCAGCAAAACAAACAAAAAGGTGGGAATCTTTCCGAAAGGGGTTCACCCTATCCAAATAAAAGAGAAGAGCCCTGCGAACATCTAGGGCATGAAGGGATCTCTCTGCCTCTGAAGAGTAATCCTTGAAAAACACAGGTAAAGAAATTTCTTGTGATAGGTGGAATTTGGACACCACTTTGGGTAGAAACTCTATCTTTGTTCTTAGGACCACCTTATCAGGGTGAACACTCAAATAAGGAGGATCACATGAAAGAGCTGCCAACTCGCCCACCCTCCTGGCAGACATGACAGCCACTAAAAACGCTACCTTAAACGACAGTAAATTCAGAGAGCACGTAGCTAAAGGTTCAAAGGGCTTGGAAAGAAGCTTGGTCAACACCAGCGGCAATGACCATTGAGGTACTAATACCCGTACTGGGGGAAATAAGTTGTTGAGCCCCTTCAGAAACAGTTTGGATGTGTAATGGGAAAACACAGTCCTTCGATCAACTGAGGGATGGAAGGCAGAAATCGCAGCCATATAAACTTTAACAGAAGAGTTTGACAATCTAGACTGTTTAAGTCCCCACAAAAAATCCAAAACCTCAGAGAGGGATGAGGTCAGAGGGTCAACCCCCCGACCTTCGCACCACTCCATAAACTTGTTCCACTTCAGGGAGTACGACTGCCTAGTGGACAAACGGCGGGTGTTCTGGAGTACATGCATTACTCCCTCAGAGAAACCCCGTCCTGAAGAATCAGCCACGCCGTCAGTCTAAGTGTATGTACTCTGTGATGAAGCAGCCCCCGGAAAGACAGTAGATCCGGTTGATCCGGGAACTGGTGCATCCGGCTGTGGAGTCTCAGAAGTGCATGAAACCACGGCTGCCGTGGCCAGTAAGGGGTTATCAGAATGGCTGACGTTCTGTCCATCTGGATCTTGGAAATTACCCTGGCTAACAGGGGGAACGGGGGAAATATGTAAAGAAGGCGACCGGACCAAGATAACTGAAATGTGTCCCCAAGAGACTCAAGGCCGGTGCCTCGTCTGGAGCAATAGAGGGGAGTCTTGCAGTTCTCCTCTGTGGCAAAAAGGTCTAAGTCTGGGGTTCCCCATTCTGAAAAGACAGGACGTAAATACTTGTCGTGAAGAGACCATTCGTGGGTGTCGCCCCCCAGTCTACTAAGGTGGTCAGCCGTAACATTATCAACCCCTGGTATGTGAACCGCCACAAGCCATACAGAATGGTCAATGGCCCAATTCCAAATTATCATTGTCTCTTCACATAAGGCTAGAGACATAGTGCCCCCTTGCTTATTCAAATAAAACATTGTGGTGGTGTTATCCATAAGGCTCTGGACCATTTTATTCTGCACTATGTCAGAAAAGGAAATTAAGGTGTAGTAAACAGCACGTAACTCAAGGAGGTTGATATGTTCTTTACACTCCGACTCATCCCACATACCATGAGCATATGAACTCTGACAATGAGCACCCCACCCTAGGGTAGATGCATCCGTGGTGACTGAAAGGTCTGGCTGTCTATAGCCGAAACCACTCCCCCCAAACAATCTGGCATCTAGCAACCACCAGTCCAAAGATAGGAGAACCCTGCGAGGAATACTAAGTTTCTTCCGCTGGGAATCCCTGTCAGGGAAAAAGGTTCTAGAAAACCAAAGTTGTAGTGGTCTCATCTTAAGTCTCGCTAGTGACACCACAGCTGTGGTGGTGGCCATATAGCCCAAAAGAATCTGAATAAGTCTAGCCGGTTGAAACCTGCATCTCTTAAATCTTTTAATAAGTGCTTTAATTTTATTAGCCCTATCCACAGGCAAAAATCCCACATCCCAGGAACCATCAATAATAGCTCCAATAAATTGGATAACCTTGGAGGGGTTAAGCTTCGACTTCTTTTGGTTACCGAATAACCCCAACTTTCAACTCTCAGAGGTCCGGGATAGGGCGAAGTCCCCCATCCTTCTTGTCTATCACAAAAAGGTTCGTATAGAAGCCAAAGGGGGAAGAAGAAGGAGTCACCTCTTCAATAGCCCCTTTTAATAATAAGGCTGATAATTCTGAAACTACACCCGGTTGAGGTGTCTGAGAAGAGAAAACAGGAAGCCGGAGACCAGGACACTGAACAAACTCAATTTTATAACCAAACTTAACCAACTGTAACACCCAAACATCTGAAGTAATGCTACACCATTCAGAAAAGAGACAGCCTGTCCCCAAAATAGGGGTCAGGTCCCTGTAATTGTCAGAACTGTTTTGATGAATGTCCCAATTCTTTGGATTGGTGCTGGCTATTTCCCTGCCTATTCTTATTGCCCTGCCTCCTCCTCTGGAAGGTAGATTGTGGGCTCTGATACTGGCGATGAGGCTGGAATCTATACCCATAATAAGGGTGGTAGCGTTGTTGATGGCTTTTAGTATACGGTCTGTACTGAGAGCGACCAGGCTGATGTTGGTGTAGAACACCATAAGATCGAGCTGTCAACATATCTTTACATTTCTTCAAAAGATACTCATCTGTTCTATCGGAGAACAGGTTCTGTCCATTGAAGGGGAGATCTTCCACCTTGGACTTTGTCTCCAGTGGTAAGGCAGTGGTCCTCAACCAAGCGAATCTGCGTAACACAAGAGCAGACAGGAGTGCCCTGGTAGAGGTGTCTGCCATGTTCCTGCTTACAGTAATCTGGTGACGAGATAAGCAAACAGCCTCCTCTTGAATAACTCTAAAGAAGACTCTTTGATCCTCCGGTAACTGAGGTACAAATGTTGCCACCTTTGTCCATAACAACAGTTGGTAGGCGGCCATCATTGCCGCATAATTGGCAATTTTAATGCCAAATGCTGTTGATGTATACACCTTCCTGGCCAGAGAATCGATCTTCCTACCGTCCTTATCTGATGGGATTGACAAGGATCCTTGCTTGGGTTTTGCTTGCATGTCCTCCGTAGCAAGGGAGGAAGGAGGTGGGTGGAGTGAAAGGAACGGACACTGTTCATCCTTGACTCTATACAAGTTTTCTATTTTCTTGTTTGTGGCAGGAGTAGAGGCAGGTTTCAGGTTTAATCCTGAAAGGAGTTCCACGAAGCCTTCGATCATGGGGAAGGCAATCGTCGGAGTCCATCCAGAATACATGTGTTTTAGGATCTTATCCTTCGACCGTGGTTCCGAAGAAGCCACCTCAATGTCTAGCGCCTTCGCCATTCTTTGAAGAAGGTCATTGTAGGCGCGAAAATCCTCAGTCAGAGAAGCTTCCTCTGATGGACCAATCACTCCATCAGGTGAATCTGAAGGAGGGGAGTCATATGGCCTCTTGTAGGGAGCATAAGTGTCATAGTCGGTATCCGAAAAACCGGGGGTCCATCTAGATCCCCCTGGGAAGCAAGCATGTATAGAAGGTGAGTGAGAGCGTCTCTTGGTTCCATGGTCGGAACCATAGGATATCTCCCTGTAATAACGATGTCTGGCCAAGTAAGGGCTGTATCCGTCAGCGCGGCGTGATCTCGAACGCCCTCTGTCTGTGCGAGAGGAGCACGAATACCATGAGTCACGAGAAGGTGAACGAGGTACTCCCAATGGAGTCGGGGGCTTCTCAACCATAATTACATCCGATTCCCGGGATCTCTCGGATCCTGGGGTTCTCCTAGGGGAAGCGGCTTCCCCAGACCCACAGTGACTCTTCGTAGGTGGATAGGATCCAGAAGCACCCTGCTGACTGTGCTGAGGGGTGATAACACTCTCAAGTACTTGTCTGTCTGACTTAGAAGACTGATGCTTCTTCTTTTTCTTCTTCTTTTCCAGATGCACCCCTGACGGATCCGAAGAGCGCTTCGGCTCCGAAGATTTTCACGAGGTACTGCGTCGGTCCGACTGCGATCCGCTCCGAGGGGTTCTCGGCTCCGAAGGGGCCACGGAACTCTCCCTCCTAGACCGATCACCTGACAAGGACCCTGGTGGTTCCAAAGCAGGTCTCGACGCCGAGATCAGGTCCGACAAGATAGGAGCGGTCAGATCCGAGGAGCTCCGAACCAACGTGACTGGACTTGGCGGTCTTGGATCGGTATGTGCGGGAGACTAGCGGGAGTGCGGCGACTTCTCCGAAGTTTTTGAAGCTGGAGTAGCAGGTTTTCCATGCACGGGGGATTCACCCGTTACAGGTGGGTCAGTTACCGCTATCGCGTGTCACCATAAATAAGCTTGAAGTCTACCTGACCTTTCTGCCCTGGCCTTCGGAGTGAAGGTGCGGCAGTACTTACATGCCTGTGGCTTGTGGGTTTCCCCCAGACAGTACAGGCATTCGAAATGACCGTCCGATTTTGTCATCTTTCGATCACAAGAGGAACACCTCTTAAATAATGCTTTATCCGACATCTTTCAGATCACGATGAAACACTTTCTGAAGAGCAGAACAAGAACCTCTCAAGTCGGCGGCAAAAGGGTACGTCGGGGGCGTACTGAGGGTGCGTCGGGGGTGCCATGCCTCTTAGGAACCATTTTTCGGCGGGAAAGGATGGCCGCGCATGCGCGTTAGGAGGCGGGGATGCCCCCTAGTGGTTCTGAGCTGTAAAAATCTCCGAAGTTGGCAGGCCTGCGTGTGCGCAGTCCCATGTGGGACTGCACAGGAAGACCGCAGATGAACTGTGATTCTCGAAAGCTTATGCTACAGTAAAGTTGGTTAGTCTTAAAGGTGCTACTGGACTCTTTTTGATTTTGCTACTACAGACTAACACGGCTAACTCCTCTGGATCTATGACCATGGAAAGCACCGCATTCAGCCGAATGGTGAGGAAATCCATCAACCTCATGAAGAAACTGGCACAAAAACAAACATACATCATCTTCCTTTCTAAATGCAAAAAACTGGACATTCTACCCAAGGGACTGTGTGTGAAGAACCCACTTAAATCCACTTACTGCACAGACTACAGTGAGAAACTATGCAACACCTTATCCAGGAAACTCTTAATTCACCTCTTTGGACTGATGTAGAGCAAGCAACAATGGATCAAGCAAGAGATTTCTGAACTAGACTCTTCCATGAAAAACAATCACTCTGCACAAACCAGGAACTGGCAGATGTTTACCAAAACCAGAAAAACTATCTATTGCACACTACTTACTGAATTACAGAAGAAGAAGGAGAAGAAATTCTCAAAACTCTTGCATGCAACAGGGAACAAGACCACTTTGGATCCACCTAGCAACATTATCAACCTCTCTAGCCACAAACTGAGCCCAGCAGAGGAATCTGTTCTCTCATGTGGACTATCTTTTTGCCTAGCCAGACCCACACAAACCATACAACTTTGGCCGTCGTCACACGGGCTTTTATTTAGTGCTAAAATGGCGCTATTTCCTGGCAAACACCCACCTTATTCCAACACTGTAGTGATTTTCTCTCTTCTGCTTTGTGCTTGATAGTTGCGCTATTTTGTGCCTCAGTGTGAATGCCTCACATCGATATATTTCGCCTCGCAACGTCCTAGGCCCTCCCTTCAATCCCAGAATCCATTTCTTCCTGCGACTCTCCCTTTTTTTATTTTATTATGTCCTTATAACACCATAACGACATAACACAATGCAAACTTTCTGCTGAAGTAAAAATGACTCAATCGCCATGGCAGAGTCTTCAGCGATGGGGATCATGTCAGACAGGCAGTTTCTGTGGGCAAAGGGCTATTTATATAACTTCAAAGTTGGAAAAACAAAGGGTCGTAATGTTTTGCTCTAACGGAATGTTTGTGTCCGGGGCAGGCCTCTCCTGCCCTGGACTGGGCTGGGCCTGGCCAGACCCCTCCCCGCCCCCTCCCCCGCTGGGAGACAGCCCGCAGCGAGCCTCCCCGCAGCCCCTACTCACGGGGAGACCCAGGGCACCGTCGAGCCGGGCGGAGGAGCAGGATGCGGCAGGGGAACTCCCGGGCGAGCAGCCGAGCTGGCGGAGGAGGCCGGCCCCGGTGCAGCGGGAGACGCCAGACCGCGGGCGCCCGCTGCCGCCACCCCCGACGAGGCGGCCGAAGCCGGAACTAGCCCCTGGCGCGCCCGCAGCAGCAGAGCGGCGTGCAGAGGGCAACACAGCGAGGATGCTGCCGAGGCCGCCACCATGCCCAATGAGGGCGGCGGCCCGAGGGCGGGCACGGCCAGGGGCAGGGCGGGGCAGATGCCCAATAGGGAGGCAGGAGGCAGAGCCAGTGGACGAGCCGTCCGGAGCCAGGATTGGCTGGACGGCTCCTGAGAGGGCTCACCTGTGTGAGCCCCAGGTGGAGGTTGGGCTGCCCGGCCAGGGATAGGCGCGGGGCAGGGAAGAGGAGGGGGCAGAGCCTGGGAGGAGGGGGAAGACGGCGGACAAGAGAGACAGGCTTCGGGCCAATGGAGGGCGAGGAAGCCAGGGGCCAGGGTGATGGGTGGAGGAAGCAGAGGCAGGGATTGGTGGTGGGTCCCGGGGGCGGGCACGAGGGGGTGCTATAAAGGGGAAGCTCCCTGTGATGCCAGGGAGGAATAGCTGACTGAGAGTGTGGTACAGAGAGAGAACGAGGGAGAGACTCTCAGGCCAGCCGGCGGGCGGCAAATTCTGGTGGAATAACCACTGCCCCCGCCTAGTCTGAGGCAGAGGGAGCATGCCACCCCCCCTAGTGGTGGACGGGGGGACGGCAGGGCGCGGGGGAGGCACGGCCAGCGAGGCGGGGCCTCACAGTTTATATGCTGTTATTCCGTTATAGCGGAATTAAACACCAGAATAATAAAAAAAAATGGGGGAGGAGCTGCTTCTGCACGGTTAGAGAGAACAGAACAGAGTGCTTCGGTGTGGACAGCTGGTGGCGCGAAGAGCCGTTAGGTGACCCAAAGAAACATTACTGTGCTGATAACAGGTAGGATGCTATATGCTGTAAATTTAATGGAAGAGATGCCCGTGTGACGACGGCCTTTGTGAAGACCTGGAGGCCTATTTTAGACGCCTAAGACTGAAAGAATTCTTCAACCACTCTGCTGAACAAAACGATGAACAAAGCACTGAACAGACACAATCATCGTTACAATGCTCCAGAAAAAAGAATTCCACATGGACACCCCCTGAGGGCCACAACTCCTCATTGGACTTTTACATTGAATGTTTCCGTTGATGTACCCAGGCTGAGATAATTGACAAACAACATCACCTAAAGCAGAACCTCAGCCATACAGAAAGAGATGCCATAAACAGCCTCCAAAATAATTCTGGCATCGTAATCAAGGAAGCTGACAAA
Source organism: Eublepharis macularius (assembly GCF_028583425.1). Lineage (NCBI taxonomy): Eukaryota > Metazoa > Chordata > Lepidosauria > Squamata > Eublepharidae > Eublepharis > Eublepharis macularius. Next base: position 82,100,925 of record NC_072794.1, on the reverse strand, counting down.
GGCGGAGCAGTTGTCATCATGGACAAACATAACTACATACAAGAAGCAGAAAGACAACTCTCCAACACAACATTCTATAAAATACTGCCTTCTGACCCTACGGAGAAATACAAAAGAGAACTCAATAAAATATTAAAGACACTCCCCATTGACATACAAGAATGCATCCATACGGACACACCCCAGGAACCACGACCAGTCAACTCTTTGTGCCATTTCTTTAATTGTATTACGTTGAATGGCTACATTCAAATGAAGGAAAGCTACTTCATATCAACCTCAGCCAATTGTGCTTCCTTTTCCTGGTTATTTGGCTATAACATTTGATAGAATACAGATAATTGAACAACCTTTGTTGCATTACATTCTTGATTAAATTATCTTTCCATTGATATATAATTTTATGGTATTACTCCCCCCCCAAAAGTCATGTTATGAGCCATCAAACCTCAAAAATGTACTTTTTCCAAAAGGTTTCCACAATTTTGGCCACTAGTGTGGGAATACTTAACTAAAGGCTGTCTCTTTCCCACTATGACCAGGGTTGTCCTGCCCTGGTTCTAGGGTTGCCAAGTCCCCTTACTCTCCCAGCAGGAGGGGAGACCCAGTACTCACCATTTTGAAAAACTTCATGTGCACACTCCCAGCACATATGCAATGATGCCACTTCTGGAAGTGATGTCATTGAGCTGGCCAAATCAGCCCTAGGCAAAGTGTGGCAGCAGTCCTGCGGCCAGCACAATGACATCACTCCTGGAAGTGATGTCTTTGCACCTCATCAGGTGTGCAGCCACTGCCGGCTTGCCTGGGAGATATTTTGCCTTTCAGGCCCATTCCCTGAACCTCCCCCCCCCCGTGCTGGCCAGGTGAACGGTAGCAGGCGCAGAAGCTGGAAGCTGGGGACTCCCCCATCCCTACCAGGGGGACTGGCTACCCTACCAGATTCTGAAGAGTTCTTGGAAGGCCTTGTACACTTGCAGGCTTCTAGCAAGGAAGTGTCCCTCCTACATTTCTGCTTGCAGTGAGTTCTACTGGGATAGTATCTTAAAGAAGCAGTACACAACACCCCTTCCCCCAAATTTAAATATATTTGGGCATTTTCTCTGCCTGTGGTTTTCCTTTGGGGATTGATTCAATGGTGGTCTCAGCAGAGGAAGCCTCTCCCACAGTGACAAAGTAATCACTTCCCAGCTATGAAGGAGAGGGAAGCTTATAGACAGAACCAGGGAAACATCCTTCAATTAATTCTGAATCTGATGTTTATGGGCTGATTTCTTTAGAAGGTTCCACTGAAGACTTAAGAAACTGGGGCTTCTATACTCAGTCATTCTTTGTTTATGATCATTTGATCACTCATATAACACAGTTACACTGAAAATGAAAATTCAAGGCATACAATAGAATAATTTGAAATTAAGTTCTAGTTATAGAACAATATAATTTCTGAGACCTGAGTATCACCCCCAACAGTATCTGGCTACTTGAAAGGTAATCTTGGCATTCTTACTGGATACAATATAATCAAGTCTAGCTTTTTCAGTGAGACCAAAGATTTACCTAATAATGGTGTGATCATCTCATCCCATGCTTCCTTATAATATGGGCAGCTAAAAACATGTGCTCTATTGTTTCCACCTCTCTTAATAGACACGAGTAAAGCCTTTCCAGATAGGGGATTTTATTGTATCTGCCTTCCAATACTGCAGAAGGAAGGGACAAACACCTTAGTGCTTTTGTACTATCTGGTAGTAGGTGACCTTTACTTTATCCTGTATAGTGTAGATACCAGTTGCATCAATATAGTATCCCAGGAATGTGATACTGTAAGCTCCTAGCTGGTGATGGCCAAAAGCTCAAACTTCTGAAGAACTTTTCGGAGTTGATCCATGAGTTGCTCCTCAGAGGAGGCAATAACTAGCAAATTATTAAAGTAAGTCACAACACCAGGAATAATTACTAATAGAGTTTTCATTAAGTGCTGAAAAATACCTAGTGCCACTGAGATTCCAAATTGAGGGCATTCACATGAAAAGCCCCTCTGTGTGTAATAACAGTTTGTGCAACTGCAGCCTTGTCATCCACTATCAGTTGCTGATAGGATTGGGCAAGGTCAAGTTTAGCAAAAATCTTACCCCCTGCCAGGACAGAAAATACCTGGTTTATAGCAGGCACTGGATATGGGCCTTGTTTGACTGCCTTATTTACAGTACATTTGCTATCTCTGCAAATATGCACACTGCCATTTAGTTTCAAGATAGGAACAACCGAGATGGCCCAGGATGCATGAGTTACTGGTTCCATAACTCCTTGTGCAACAAGCTGATCAACTTCTACATTGATTTTGGTCACAGGGCAAAAGGAACATTCCAGGGCTTCAAATAAATAGATCTTATGGTAGGATCCATTTGGAAGGTCACTGGTGGCCCTGTGTAAGCTCCTAATGCCTCAGTGAATACATGTGGGATTCTAAGTCTTCCAGTATTGCTGGACAGACACTATGCACACTTGAACACTGTTTCCCAATGATGTGAACCAATTTCTTCCCAGCAGGCGTTTATTTTTATTTATTTTTATTTATTTTATCGTATTTGTATTCCGCCCTCCCCGCGAGCAGGCTCAGGGCACATAACAGCATTAAGAACATTTAAAACGTTCCATATAAAACATTTAAAAGCATCATACAAGAATATAAAAAATAGGAGCACTCTTTTTCCTGATGGCGGCAATACAGTTAATAACAAATAACGCAACAGTACAATTGAACATAGCAGCAGCTTTTACAATTCTCTTTTGGGACAAACAAGGGTAATGTCTGCCTGACAGATTCCTAGTGAACATTTACACCATAGCTTCCAAGGATCTGAAGAATCTGTCCATTGTAGTCATGAAGGTGATATTTTGATTTCTGTAATTTGGGAAAATGATCTTAGAATAGCTGCAAAAATATGTTGTTGTCTATGGTGGTGAATCCAGCCCTAGAGTCAACTCCCATTTCATACTTCTGGCCATTTATCTCTACAATGGCAATTGTTTCTGGGCACTGACCCTACACAGCATGAATATGTCAAATAGAGTACAATATTTGTACTTCTTTTTCAGCGAAACCCTCCAAATTATGGGCGGTTTGAAGCTGAGGACTTTCCCCCTGTTCTCTTTGTTCTCTGGAATTAGCCTTTGACAAACTCTTTCTATGTGACACTTTTTCTTTCAGGAGTGACACTCAGCATTCCTGAATCTGATCTCCACCAATTAAATATGCAGATGTGTTACTTAACTTGCATAATCCAGTTAATGCAAATGTAAGCCCCTGTATTTGCTCATTATCTGTTTCTTGGTTTTGAGCATGTGGAAGTCAGTGGGGTGCCCACTGCAAATTTCTCTAACATTGCAATAAGCTAGCGTTGTCAGCTTTGGGTTTCTAAATTCCTGGAAATTTTGGAGGTAGAGCCTGGAGAGGGCGGGTTTTGGGGAGGGGAGGGGCCTCTGCAGGATATAATGCCATACAGTCCACCCTCTAAAGTAGTCATTTTCTCCAGAGGAACAGATGTCCATCAGCTGGATATTAGCTGTAATTCTGGGAGATCTCCAGCTACCAACTGGAGTCTGGCAACCCTACCTTAAGGGTACCAGGTCCCCCTAGCCTCCTGATGGGAGATAGGGGACCCAGTGCTTACCCTTCTGGCTTTCCCATTATCTTCCTCACACCTGTGTGATGATGTCACTTCCAGGAAGTGATGTCATCACACAGGTGCGAGGGGGCATGAGTGCTTCATCATGGGCTGATTTTGGCTTCACTCCCAGGAGTGATGTCATCACACTGCACCTGGAGTGCACCCAGGAGGTCTATTCCCTCACATTCTCTCCCACTGACCAGGTGAATGGTGGCGGGGGGTGGAGGGTGAAAGCAAGGGAATGGGATCTCTAGTTTTAGTACTTGATGCAGCAGGTGCCATTAGAGAATGGTCAACAGCAAAAGCTTTTGCTCCACAGACAGTCAGTAGAATTGCATGTTTTGTTCTGCCCTTTCAATCTTATTAGCTTGTATATAGTAAGATAATCTTTCTGCATAACAATTCCAAGAGGCTGGTTGACTTATATCAAATTCTTCTATATGGCCCAGCGCAGCCATTTCCATAGTGAGCCAGCACCAATATGGAAAGGAGAGGAACAAGCTAGCCCAATGATTATAACAACATTTGATTTATGTACTGCCCTTCAGGATAACTTTACACCCACTCAAAGTGGTTTACAAAGTATTATTATCCCCACAGCAATAAACACCCTGTGAGGTGGGTGGGGCTGAGAGAGCTCCTAGAAGCTGTGACTGACCCAAGGTCACCCAGCTGGCTTCAAGTGGAAGAGTGGGGAATCAAACCCGGTTCTCCAGCTTAGAGTCCTGTGCTCTTAACCACTACACCAAACTGGCTCTGATAAATGTTTATTTACAGTAACTATAGGGCAGGTAACTAGGCTTGGAAGAAAAGATATAAAAATACTTAACTAAAGGCTATCTCTTGTCCAATAGGCCCAACCACGTCTTGGCCTGGCCCTGAAAAGTTCTTGGTAGGCCCTGCACTATTGCAGGCATCTAGCAGGGAAGTGAAACTGTATCCCTCCTACACTCCTGCTTGCACTGAAGCCAACTGGGATAGCCTCTTAAAGATGCAGTACACAATGTAATGGTTAACAGTGACAGGACTCTAATCTGGAGAACAGAGTTTGATTCCCCACTCCTCTGCTTGAAGCCAGCTGAGTGACCTTTGCTCTTTCAAAGCCAAGAGTCATGGCTCTTTCAAAGCTCTCTCAGCCCCTCCCACCTCACGGGGTGATTGTTGTGAGGATAATAACAATATATGGTGGTTGTGAATTTTCCAGGCTGTATCGCCATGCGATACAGCCCGAAAAATCCACAACAACCATCATTCTCTGGCCGTGAAAGCCTTTGACAAAATAACAATATACTTCGTAAACCATTCTGAGTGGGTGTTAAGTTGTCCTGAAAGGTAGGTAGTATATTAATTGGATGTTGTTTTTGTTGTTGTTATTATGATTATTGGGATTCTTCTGTTTGGACCCTCTTTCTAAACAGTCCGAGATCCTGCCCTGATTCTTGGCAGAGAGAAGGTTTTCATTTACAAGCTAACCCAATGTTTGTAAACCTTTTCTGGCATCATTTCTAAATCCTTATCAGCTGTGTTATAGGAATATATAAGGCTCTCATAATGTTTCAGGGCCAGATATTCATATAATTATTGATATATCATTATACTTGAATTTATATATATAACAACCAATACTATCCTAATATACCTTCATAATAGTTACTACATTATTTACTCATAATTGTAATGTCACAAGTTATCTAACACAGTAATTAATTAGCAAAATTAATTCCATCTGCCATCATCCTGGGTTTATATCTGGTATCTAAACAATTATATTAAAAAATAATTGATCATCTTTTACCATTCAAGAGGGGGTATAAACCCCTATGAAGATAATTATACTTGAGATAAAAACTGTTTGCCAGTGTGTTCTGAATTCATTTACCATTCTTGCCTTAAGATCCTGGTAATAAAATATGGAAAATTAGCGTAAGTGATGGAAATATTGTGACTTGCCTGAGACACTTACCAATCACTTCTTTAGCCTTTGCTCTTCAAGTTCTCTAAAGAATTTCTCTAAGTAACTAGTCTTTTACTCAATATTTCCATTATTAAAACAAAACACTTCTGCTAATAATCACATTTTAACTGATTCCTCCATTAAGAATATGGTTATTTATACTAGCTTAGTTTAGTCTATTATTATTATGATCCAGGATCAGTATTTGAGCCAGCATATACAATAATATATAACACATCTAAGCATATCTAGGAAATTGAACAATATACTTAAATAAAATTGTCAAAATATTGTTAAAAATTCTTAAAAGAAGCTGAGATATTCTGTCTGATTTTATGGTTATTTATACTAATATCAGCGCAAATTCTTACTGTATAAGCATTCAACAGAAACCAGCTCTTTAAGGCAGCTAGCTTAGCTCTGAACAAGAATTCTGTGTAAGGAGACCAGAGTGCAAAGGGAGAAGGAGCTTCAGCCCCCTCCCCTGTGCTGTTCTCATAGCCTGAAATGGCTCCACGGGTGCTTTTTCCCCATTGAGAGGCTGTACATGCCACCCTAGTGTACATATAGACCCCCCCAATGGGCAAATAACACACTCTCTGGCCATTTAAGTACAAGAAAGTAGTGTGCAGGAGAAGACTGAAGCTTTCTTGCCTTGTATCACAGTCCCTATCCCAAGCAGAACCATGCTGTGCTTGTGAATCTTGTTTCCTGCAGCTGCTGTTTGACTTGGAGATGGGCTGCTGGACCTCACACTGAGTTGTCTATTGTTATTAAAGATACACTTGTCAGTGTTGAGATGGCAAACATATGTTTGAACTCCTGACTCTGAAGAGTGTTGTATCACAACAATGCTACAAATGTTAGTGGAGAAAATGAAAACCACTGGGTATCACTGCTTGCTGCAAAACCTTCTCTCAGCAACATGCAGGCAGCAAATGAATTCAGCGCTAAAGGCTTGTATGTAACTGCAAACATGTTGTCCTCTCTACAGGTATGCATATGATACCAAAAGGCAATTCTTCATGGCATGCATGGCTTCGTACTTCAGAATGGATCTCTTCTACTGAAGCAACAAGGTATCAGCTAATGAAGTACTCTAAATATGTGGCTAGTGCAGGTTGTAAAAGCATGTAACCGATACGTCGTTAGAAATTACTATCTCATTATTAAATATGGATTACGAATTGTTCACCTCTATATTGGCAGAAAGGCTTAGAAAATGTATAGCAAGTATAATACACCCAGATCAGATGGGCTTTATCTCAAAAAGATATATGAAAGAAAATGGTCAATTTGTAATAGATGCAATGGAACTAGTGGGGAAAAAGAACATAAGACCACATTTATTTTTTTGGACGCTGAAAAAGCATTTAACAATCTCTCTTGGATTTTTTTACAAAAAGTAATACAGAATTTAAATTGTGTCTCAAAGTTTGAGAATTGGATACAAGGAATTTATACAAAAAAAGGCCAAGATTTTAATTAATGGGGTATTAACAGAAGAACTACAAATAGAAAAGGATATAAGACAAGGCTGTCCATTGTCACTACAATTATTCATTTTAGCAATGGAAATCTTTGCTTCAAAGTTAAGACAGGACTCTAAAATTAAAGGTTTGAAAAGTAAGTGACAAAGAATTTAAATTGAAATGTTATGCAGACAATGTTCTTTTGATTATCTTTAATCTACATGAGATGCTGCAACACATTAGCGAACATCTTGTAAATTTTGGAAAGTTTTTGGGATTTAAAGTTAATAGGAAAAAAACTAAAACAATCCCCAAGTTGTTAACAAGGCAAGAAGAAGAAAAAAATGAGGAATTGTCAGGATGTGAAATAGTAATGAATCCAGTGAAATATCTGGGCATAAATATAACAGGACAAAAGGAAACATTATTTAAAGATAACTATGAAGTATTATGGAGGAGGATTCAAAAAGATCTTGTAAGATAGTCAAAGTTAAAACTATCTTGGATAGGAAGAATTTCTGCAATCAAAATGATTATTTTACCAAAAATTAATTTTTTATTTCAAATGTTACCATTCAGTATAAAAGACAAGACATTTCAAAGTTGGCAAAGACAGATAAACCAATTTATCTGGGATGGCAAAAAAATGAGAGTAAGATTTAAAGTACCACAGGATGAAAAAAGAAGAGGAGGATTGGCAGTGCCAAATGTAAAGTTATAATATAAAGCGGCCATCTTGGTTTGGATTATAGACTGGATTAAAAATCTAAAAGGCAGATTAATACGATTATAAGTGGCTGATCTATCTGAAAGATGGCATAACTACCTTTGGGCGAAGAGAAGAGTGAGGACAAAACATGAAAATCGCGTGATAAGAGATAGCTTGATTCAAACCTGGAATTCAGCAAGAATGAGGATAAACCCACTGATATCACCAATATTGTCACCGATTGATGCCTTTTGTGATAAGAATCAGAGAAAAGTTAATGACTTTATAACTTATCAAGATATGATAAATTCTCAAGGAAAGATAAAATCATGGCAAGAAATCCGCGACAAAGGAAAGAAAATACAATGGCTGATATATATCCAGGCGGTCTCCAGATTGAAGGAAGCTCTCAAGGTTTACAAAGGTCAATTGAGGGATTTTACTGATTTTGAGAAAATAATCACGCAGAAAAATAATCATGTTTTGGGCCACATTTACAAACTTTTACTTCAATACGATACAGAAACAGAACAAGTTAAAACCTGTATGATAAAATGGATGCAAAATTTTGGAGAAGAAATAACATTTCAACAGTGGGAAAATTTATGGATTAAGGGCATAAAATTTACAGCAAGCCAAACACTCAGAGAAAATTGATACAAGGTGGTTTTAGATGGTACATTACACCAAAAAATATTTTAAAAACAGACAAGAAATATGTAGGGTCATGCTGTGAATGAAAGGACACAGATGGTTCTTTCTTTCATATGTGGTAGAAATGTAAAAAAAGTAAAAAAAATTGGAAAGTTATACATGCTGAGATTCAGAAGATCTTAAAAAATTAATTTCGCTATGAAACCCCAGACTGTGCTGTTGGGAATTATACCAGACGATGTGGACAGAACATTACATGAACTATTTCGATATTTGCTGATGGCAGCAAGAGTGATAATGGCAAGCAAATGGAAAGAAGAATGCCCAACCAGGGAAATTTGGAAGAACAAAATGTCAGAATACGTGGAGATGGCAAAATTGACAAGTTACATAAATAGAAGGCCAACTAAAGAATTTGAAAAGAAATAGGGAAAATATTTTGCCTATAATGGATGAGATTTATAAGATGCTTTAGTCCTGTAGATTTGAAAACAACTGCATTGTGTTATATTTGACAACCTGATTGTAAGATAATTAGTTATATAAAGATAATAGATTTTATAATATGGAAACACTGGCAAAAAGTCAACGTTCTTACAGTTATATAAAGTATAAGTAAAAGGTAATGAAAATATGGAGTAGAAATAGGTTGGAATTCTTAATAGTACTTTATCTTAAAGCTCCTAAAGGTTGTGATAGTCTGTAGTTCGGATCAGGCATCTGATGAAGAGAACTTGATTCTCGAAAGCTTATACTACAATAAAATAAAATTGGTTAGTCTTAAAGGTGCTACTGGACTCTTTTTGATAAAGGTTGTGATAATCAGTTACATTAATAAGTAGTGTTAGTGTTAACATTTGTTTTTCTCTCTTCTTATTATTACTAAGCTAACAAATAGAAATAGGCTTGAATTATGCATGTGTTGTTTATTCTGGAAAAAATATTTCATCGCGATTCTAATATTCATAAAGGTCATCATGACTTTGGTATCTTGTATTTTAATATGCCTTGTAGTACACAATTTTATATCTGCTTGCTTGTCCCCCCTTCCTTCCCTTCTTTTCTGTACTCCTTTTTTTGCTTTAATAAAATTTTTAAAAATTACTGTTGCTCACATTATTATTTAATCAATAATTACATTATTAATTTTGTGATTTGTACAATTCAAAGGAATGATATAATACACGTTTTCAAATTTTACTGTTCTTATTTTTGGTATCATTTTACTGCTATATACAAAATGCAATATATATATATATATATATATATATAAAATGTCTAAACTACACATTCCCCTTAATGGACTCAGGATGGCTCACATTCTCCTTATCCATTTTTAGATGGATATTGTTCACCAGAGCAATAATAGAGCATGGGGGAATACAGACCTCTTCAGGTAGGTTATACTGGCTGTACTCATCAAGTTTGGCAGCTGTCAGTTGATGATAACTCATGAGTCTGGCACTCCTTCTACGTTCTTGGAGCTCTACCTGTCTTTGACAGCACTGGAGCTTGTAGGAGATGAAGGAGGACTGGGATGGGCTTCTGCAGTCTTGTTGACAGTTTCAGACTCAGAATACTCTGTCTTGACTCTTCCAGCTGTAGGCTGTACTTTCCAATTAGCTGTTACTCTCTTGTTGCCCTTCATCTAACTCAAGGCCAGCTGCAGCTGAGTCTGTTTGGGGGCTAACTGCAGGCAGCTCTTCAGCTGATGAATTTTCACCGAGCATAGACTGAGGCTGACTTACAACATAGGCCATTCCATCGGATGGGGACCACTACAGAGAATGCATGTGTTCAGTCAATTGTTGCCCATTGCTGGGTCCTGTAGAAGGTCCTTTTCAGATGAGCAAAATGTTGTGGGGCACAAGGAGTAGAGGCAATCCTGTAGCTATGAAGGTCTAGTGTCATGAAACGCTGTGTATGTGATGGTCAGTACTCTGCATGAACCAGGTAACTAACAGGCATACAATGGAATAGCAGAATGGGTGTAATATGCACTCTTTGCCTAGCTACTGATAACAACTGAGCTGCAGCATTCTGCATCATCTGGAGTTTGAGTTGATTTTGAGAGGAGATAAATAAAGAGAGTACATTACACTAGTTTAGACTCAATCTTTTTGTGCTGTAGATACAGGCTAAAAGAAGTTGGAAGAAAGATTTTTAGTTTTGCAGCTGCATTAATTTGCTTCTCCAGCAGAAGTGTTGGGTCCAGTATAACTTCTAGGTGCCTTCATAATGTCAGGTTTCAGTTTCAATTTAACGCTCAGCCATTTAACCATAGCAATCAGGCAGTGGCTCAAGAAAGACCTCTACTACATCCCCAGGGTATTTGGATAGAGAGATATAGAGCTGGGCAGCTGTCTAGCATACTGATGACATCCAATAATAAAACTACGAATGGTTTCTTCTAAAAGTTTTACATGGAGACTGGACAATTTGAATTGCACCTCAGCCTCAGGTCCATTTATGTTGTATTAATCATTAGCTAAAGAAGAGAGCCTCTTTAAACATATTCAGAGTCAGTTTTCAAGGGTCTTTTCATTATGCAAAAGTAACCATTGTCAGCTGCAACATGATTAAGTTTAGGGATCAAGCATTCCAAGTCAGAGGATCTGGCTCTAAGGAGGCTGAGCCACAACATCTTTAGTTTAACAAATTAACCACCAGTTAGAAGGCTTGCTTTCATCTTTTGCCCATATCAATGCAAAGATCTTAACGTCTTACATAAGCTGACCCCTCACCACAATACCCTGTGGCCCTATTTTCTACATACAGCATTTTAATTATTTCCTGCTCGCCCCCCTCCCAAGAGCCAAAACTGGCCTAAAACAGAATATGCATCAGCATAGAATAAAATAAAAACTATACTAGAAAAAAAATCCCATCCATCTTTCATCAACATCATTTTAGGAACCAATTTAAAAGAAAGCCTTCAGAAGCAAGATTGATTTGCAGTCCCAGTCCCACCTGCAAAAATCTAAAGCAAACCATTTCAGAGGAGTGGTATTATATGACTGAAAACGCCTTCAATCAGACTGTGGCAAATGAACATCATTATGAGAGGGCAGAGCAAGGAAGAGCTAATGGAAAGAACTGGTGCATAGGTATATAACAGAAGAGAAAATCCTTCATATGTGTGGGTTGCTTGTCATGAATGGACTTAAAGGTAAGAACCAGAACTTTGAACTGATCCCAGAAATAAAGCCATTTTACAAGAAATGTAACATGTTCATCTTGATGTGTTGTGGTGAAAAGACAGGGAGCTACATTTTGCCAGATAATATCATACCAATGATATAAGCAGTATCACTGAGCTATTCTGAAATAACCTCTTCTATTAAACCCAAAAGCTGTAACTTCATACCATAGTGAACGGGGGCCTTTTTTTTAATCTGCAGTAGCAATTTATGTAGTATATTATCTGCTTTGTGTGACTTTGTCAATTGTTTATTGCTGTCTAATTAGGAAAGGCTTTTTGGGATACAATCACCACAAGATTCAGTCATCTTACTTACTCCTGTCTTCTCTTCAAAGATTTTGATTCCTCCAAAGGATATGGTTAGAAATATTTTCTGCTTGTGTTCCCCTTTTGAACGAGCTGCAGCAACAATTCCCTGTTGGGAGAAACGGTTCAGATTCAAAATAATTCATTTTTTTGTTTCTACTTACTGTTCATGAACATTAGCAGGAAGAACATTTCTCTTTAAAAAAAATTGAGGATTTTCAGCTTTCTATTGCTTCTGAGGTAGGCTTCAGGCACTATACCATTTTAAAACACTAGATCCCATAAGCAGACTTGCTTTAAATTTTGATTTTTTTTAAAAAAAAAGGCCTTCCAATTATGAACAACATAATTCAGGTTCTGGCTGAAAGCATTCAGTTTTGAAGGAACCAAAACTCAAAATAATGATGGAGCTGACAACTAGTAGTAGGTTTGACTATGAGTACCATTTTAGTCTACTTCCTTGCTCCTGAAAACATAGAAGGAGAAAACATTTCTTGCTTGGTAGGTGTAGCTTATGAAATGGATGAAATGAAGAAGCAGAGGATCCACAGCATTCATATCTGCTGCCACTCTTTTCTTTTAAAAATTCCCTTCCTATATGAGTACTAGCTTTCAAATACAAACATTTATACAGAATTATATAATCACAGTATATTTTATGTTAAGTGATATTAATGCCCTACTGCCATTTACACTGACCAAATTATATACTACATACACAAGGGGATTAATGTACACAAATTAGTCATTAAAAGTAGAAACACTCAAAGCAATCTGGGAGCACAAATTTAAAAGGTTGCAATATTTCAGCTAAAGAATTGCAAAGGCAGATGCCAGGAAGCTGCTGCTGATTTGGAATTCATATGCAGATTTGACTTTAATATAGTTGGATTCAGTAGGGGCTAGGTATGGTTCACTCTCTACAGAAAATAATTTCCCCCCCTTTTCATTTTATGTATACTATTTGTACTCATCCCTACTTTCCCAATTCATCAACACACCTACTCTGCTTGAATCATTTTTGTTTTTACCAGGTCTTGTTTGTCAGGCCCATCTGTCCACTGCAATGTAATGTAATACTTCTATGTTCTAGGATATGAGGCCTTCGGTCGTTACTTTGTATTAAATCCTCCCATCTATCCTTATGTTTTTTAGCTCTCTGTGTGAGCTTTTTTAGCTCTCAAATCCATAATAAATTGGTTAATGGTTGTTGTGGGTTTTCTGGGCTGTATTGCCATGGACTTGGCATTGTAGTTCCTGACGTTTCGCCAGCAGCTGTGGCTGGCATCTTCAGAGGTGTAGCACTAAAAGACAGAGATCTCTCAGGAACTACAATGCCAAGACCACGGCAATACAGCCCGGAAAACCCACGACAACCATCGTTCTCTGGCCGTGAAAGCCTTCGACAAATTGGTTAATGCTCAGACTGTCACAGAACTCTGCTATTTTGGCTTCATAAAACCTTATCCAAACTACATTCTTTTCCTGACAATCTGCCCTCTTTGAATGGCAAGTTTTTTGTTAAGCTTGAAAAGAGAGATGGAGAATGGCAGGGATAGGAGTTGTACTTAATTCACATTTTCTTGCAAGTATTCAAAATTAGAGGTGGGCATGAACCAAAATACGAACCAAAATTCATCACAAACTGGGCCAGTTTGTGGTTCGCAAATCGGCAGTTCGTCAGAGCCTGTTTCTGACAAACCGCCACAAACATTTAGGCTGTTTTGCTTGGTTCATTTTTTTGGTTCGTTTTTTTGGTTCATAACTGCAGACAGCCTGGCGCCAATCAATCAGTTGCCTAGGCAATGGGGGGATAGGCTTTCTGTAGCCCCGGAAGTGACCTTCTGCTGCCCTGGAAGTGACGTTTTCACGAAACAAATGAACCAGTTCGCTAACCGGGGCAAGTTTGTAAAACTTCGTGGTTCATGGTTCATGAAATGCAACGAACCACGAACTGTGTGGTTTGTTTTTTACCCCGTTCATGCCTATCTCTATTCAAAATGTCTCAACACTTTTTAAAAAGTAGTTGGAAGGAAAGCTCATAAAATGTGTATATATTGAGACAAGTCCAAGGAAGGTCATCCATCATTCTTAATTTCTAGTAAGTGCCAATATTTCAATATGTGGTTCTCAGATTTTTCAAGGAAATAACACTAGCAGATGCTGGTGTATTTTTATTTACTTAGGCATTTTAATTTCTCTTTTCTCTTCAAGGGGGATCTAAAATTAACTTACAAAATATGTGGTTTAAAAACAAACCAGCCTACCAGTATTTAAACAAAACACAAAGAACACACTTAAACACATTCTGGGCTGGTCTTGAATTCACTGGGTCACACGAAGCTCTTAGCCACAGAACCTTCGGCTCACAACTAAAGGCTTTGTGCTTCTTGCCATACCCAACCTAAAACATACATCTAAATCATGTGATTAATTGAGAGCTTCTCTCCCAATTTACTTCTATAAATATGTTCTGCATGTATTTCTTATTTGATATATTATTTTTAAGCTGTAAGCAATTGTATTCTTCTCACTGGATTTCCTTCTTTGCCCTCTCTGGAAGGGGATGGTCTATGAAATGTATTGGTCCCCCTTAGAACAATAAGGAAGCACAAGTTTTCAGACAAGTCCTTTGACAATGTGTAAGAGATTTCAGACTCTTGATTGAAGCATGACTAATACCACAATCCTATATACAGTTACACCCTTCTAAGTCCAACAGATTCAATGGATTTAGAAGAGTGTCATTTTTCTTGGGCTGTAATTTAAGGTTACTTCTGATGTGCTTTTTAAAAGTACCATGCAACCTAACTCTACCCTCCCATCTCCTAGTAATATTAAACTGGATCCTAGTAATATTAAACTGGAGGGTGGGGAGCCTACAACATATTAGTTGGCTGAGCTAGCTTCTACGAGTGAAATAAATATGAATTGTAAAATAATTATGAGATCTTTATCCCATTTTTATTTTACAGTAGAAAGGAGAATGTTTATGAAATGAAAGACAGAAAATATTATTCTATGACAGGGTTTCCACCTTCAGATCTGGGTTTTCTTGTACACAAGTCTTAAATAATTCCCATAGTTAAAAGGACAAGTTTGGTTAGAGGAACTGCAGAAGAAAGGAGTTAGGTAAGTTAAGCTCCTGAGTCTCTGCTGAAAATCATATCCCTGAAAGTGCTGTTTCCTGAAAAGATCGATTGATGTTTCAGTACCTGCATTTTTTTAGCGTACAGTTGGATCCTGAGATAGCTTTATAAAAGGATTACAGTTCACAGAGGATATACCTTGGAAAGGCTATTATCCATGAATGCTAAATGGAACCTCCAGCTCTAAAGGTCAGAATACCAGTGCTTGGTACAGGCAATAGGACACAGCTATTTCCTATGCCCAGCTTGCAAGTTTCCCATTGGCACCTGGTGGGCTATAATCACAAAGACCTACTAGGAAGATTCACTGTTCTCAGGGCACAGATGTAAACTCCCAAGTAAACTAGTGTGATTGCAAGCCCTGGGTGAGTTAAATAAAAGTTATTCTTGATACCAAATGGAGCTCCAATAAATCTACTGGTAGGATAAAAAATGGATTGGTGGCAAACTTGTTTCAGAAAGAGATATATAGTTATTTTGATATTTTCACACAATTTCAAACTAGACATCAACTGAAGAGGTGCAAAAATCTTCAAATCAAATTCAGCATGTGCCTTTTCTGTGGCTTTTATTCAGAAATATAAAACTGGCCTCCATGAAACATAGAAGTAGAACAAAAATGAACATTTTATCTTGACAATGTTAATTTGCTTGTTTGGGCTCTGTTTTCTTTTGAGTGGGTAGACTGCTTTTTGGAGATGCATTGCCAGAGATCACATTATTTAAAAGTAATTATGTGCAACTATCACCTAGTAATTTGCAAACTGTTTTGTATACATCCGTTAGTATTTACTGCACTCCCATGAGAAGACTCAAAGTCACAAAGGTGGTGACTTTGCATTCACAGTCCCTTCCCCCCTTCCAAAATAGCATTTCAGGTTTTATGTCTCAAAACCACTAGTCCATGCTGCCTCAAATAGAACAAAATCAATATGCCACAGGTAAGACTTCAACAGAAGGACATGAATATTAAAAGGAGAACAATGTTCTCATCGCCTATAGAGCAGGTTCAAGAACTATTTCAATTTGCAACACCACCTGTTTTCTCATGTTTTTAGTCACATCATAACATCATACAAGCAAATCTCTTAATTATGTTAACAAGAATCAAACATCTTAGAAGAGATATGAAAATTGAGATCCTCAGGGAAAGAGACAAAACGGCCAGCCCAGCCTTGTTAACATCCCAAAGTCTCCCAAACCACTTGCTGGCAAATGAAATCGAGCACTTACAGGGGAACCCCCCCCCCACTACATCCAGCTAAATCTTGTACATGTTTCTTAGAGGTATTAAGAGCCTGTCCTTTTAAAATGGATTTTTCTTCCATCCCTAAATACTCAAAATCTTGATGTCAAAACCAGAAACAAGCCTAGTAAAATAAATTTGCAATACTGTCTCCAAATACAGAATGTATTCTATACTGTCACAATAAAATCTTTTACACGGAGAATGCAAGCAGGATGCATAGGCTTCACAAACCCTCTCACACACTGATTCTTTCTTACCATCATGATACAGCCAAGATTGCTAGACAATTCTCACTGTGTTATGTAACAATACAGATTCTTCCACATACACTATAATGACAGAGCATAAAAAAGCTATGGATGTATATGCAACTGGAAGTATATGCTGAAAGAAGGGAAGGTCCTTGGCTCAAAGTGGTCTATGTATAAGGGTGATCCTACCAGCAGATTGCTTTTGATCCGTGGTGAGAATGAGGAACATGGAAGAGATTGGCTTGTATCAGTCTTTTCTCTAACAAAACATATCCTGCACATGTCTCCTTCCTACACTAGAAATGTGAAATTTCCTTATTTCACTTCTAGTAGCTAACACGCTTGTTGAGACTGAGCAAAACTTAGTGGATGGGTGAATATTTTTTTTCACCTCTACAAAAAGCAGCTCTACTTTCAGTGGCAATTGTATTCCACAGAAGAGGAGTGCTGTAGAAACAGGGGGCACATCAACAGGTTGTCTATGTCCCCCAAACACTCAGGAAGTCTGTAGCCACCCTATATCTGGCATCAGGTGGTAGCTGTATGTTGAGATGGTTTGTAGCACCAAATCAGCAGCAGCTACAATGCCACTCATCCCCTTCAAATTGCCCTTCATCCTAGCCAATCAGATTTGACTTTGATGACATTAATGAAGGGAAATGAAGCTTATTTAGAGTTAGGATAAAACTCCAGAATGGGCGTTACTTTGAACTAACTTCATTTCCCCTCACTGATGTAATTACATAAACAAATCTGATTGGCTATCTGGCAATCTCATTCTCACCTGGAAGAAGACAGGCAATTAAAAAAAAATGGCTCTGAAGCAGGAGTCATTCAAGGTTATGATGCTAGCAAACTGGTTCAAAAATTTAAGCTTATGGAGGAGTTCCAGATAATGTATTGGTTCAGCGCCAGTAGACAACAATTTTATTCAATGCCATTAAAAATAATATTTTCAAAGACGGAACCTCTTTTTTCTTTGGATCCAATATCATTTAAATTTAAAAGTTTCACAGCACCTTTAATTTCATCATGGAATCTTGGCATAACTTGTCGCCTCGTGCTGCAGAAACCTCGTCTATCCCAATCAGTTTTGCTTTGTATCGAACACCGTCGCCTTTAAATCTTTTTATTAAAGTGGCTTCGCTGCGATCCTGACCTGAAAAGACAGAGGTGCAAACTTGAAATCCACACAATTGTACAAAAATATTTGAAAGCTCAAAGCTTATGGGCAAGTGTAAAGGTAATTCATCTATTATATTATTTAAATATTTTAGTCTAAATTCATACTGATGATGAGACAGGGTTCTGCAAATTGTAATCCATTACATGGCAGCAGATTTTCAATAGGACATGAATGGGAGACAGAAGGGCCTGCCATGTACTGCACAAAGTGTTTAAGCAACAGTTCCAATAAATTAGCTGGGAGAAAGGGAGGAACCTAATTAGCCGCTCCACTAGTACAGAAGTGATCCTTATTCCCATCGAATCTGAAGGCTCTCAAAAAATTAAACAAAAACCAGTGCCATTTAACTGAAAGTATGTACAGTTTAGGAAAAAGCACTGCATTTGACACATTTCAACACTATCCACTAGTAAATCAACACCTATACTTCATATTCATTTCTCTAGTAGGTCTACAAACCCCAGGCTCCCACAACTTTCTTAATCTTGAGGGCTGAGGCATAGGAGATCTAAAGACATATTTATATAACTAGATATGGCAATAACTTCTACAAGAAGACATCACTGTGATTCTCTATGGAACAGTGAAATCCTTCCACCAGAGGTAACAACCTTGATTTGCCTCATGACCATTTATCTCAAGAGAAATATAATGTAATACCAAAGGCTGGAGTTCCGCTCTGTGATCTTCAGTTAACATCTCATGTAATCAAGACTTAATTTTAACAAACCAATCTGAATGTTTTAAATTAATGGGAACCCTTCTTCAAACAATTGTAGAATGCAGAACAGTTACTGTAGAAAATCTTGAGTTTGAATGTAACAGCATAGATGTCAATTAACACCTGGGATTTGACCCTGCCAAAATTCAAAATTAATCACCCATTGATGTAGCACAAAAATCACATGCTTTCACAATGTACTTAGTTGATTCAAAATAATTGCAATCTTTTTCTACAAACCTGTGCCACTTATACCTTTATAGATCCATACATATATTTTATACACACAGAGAGAGGAGGGGATGGGGGGACACTCCTCCTCTTAACTTTTCCCTCACCTCACAAAGTCCCAAATAGTTCTGTAGGTTTCATCTAAGAACTACTGGGGACAGGGAAATAAAAGCATATATCAACCTGTATATTTTCCTCTTTGGGGCAAATGGCAGCTCTGAGTCTCCTGTTTGAAATGAAGAAAACAGTGAGGGAGGCAATTAATCCTGCTTCCCTTGGAGTTCCAGTCAGAACCAGGACTCCCATTACTGCTATTTACAAGAGTTCATTTATGGATCTGGTTCTATCCTTCCAAATTAAGATTCCTCTTCCAATCGACACTGTCCTTCCACTTCCTTTTAGAAGACTGTGATTGATGCATAATTTTGTGAATTCAAAAAGTTTTGTAATCCTTATTTCACGTATCTTCACAAGAGCCTTGTGTGATATGTTAAAATTTTGTATGCTGCCTTGCGTCTTTTGAAAAGATGGCACACCCAGCTGCATGTGAAACATGCTTAGGCTGGGTGCCACTTTTGCCTCACTGCACGGATGGAGAGACAGCCTTACATTCCTGGGCATCCAGGCTTTGGGAGGTGGGGCCTGGCCCTGTAAAGGGCGGCTCCGCCTCTGTAGGGCTCAGTCAGCTTTGAAAGCTCAGCCTGAGCAGAGCATATATCAAGCTCTCTCAGCCGAGCTCCTCTGAGGCCAGTTTTACTGCAGACCCTCAGGGCTAGGTGGCTATAGCTACCTTCTTGGGGAAAGCTGTGATAGTCCCCTGCTTGTATCTTCAAACAACAGGAGGAGAGCCAGGGCCCAGCGCCAGGCTCAGTGGTTTGGCAGAGTTTTTTATTATTATTATTATTATTATCATCCTCTTCTTATTTACACTTGGGGACTGTTGGTTATCAGTCAGGAGGGCTAAAGCAGGGTTATATCCAGTCCTTGTAGGCCTCTAGCCTAATTAGGCTCTTCTTCCCCTTATTTTGTTGGGAGGGTGTACTTTCAGCAGAAACAGCAATAGGCTTTTCTGTAGGCCGCAGGAGTGAATTGCAGCCATCTGAGGGTGGATTACATTACTGCTCCTGGCTTAGCAGGGTGAATGCTGGTAGGCCTCCTCTCTGTCTAGGCTTCCCCCCGCCCCGCGTATACTTACTTAGGAGGGAGTATTTCTAGCAGCAATAGCTCGGCTTAAGGCCTTCAGGCAGCAGGGGGTGCATTTTGTGAAAAGGCTTGGCAGTTTATTCAGTTGGATGCAGCCATTTCGAGTGTGGCACTCGAAAGTACACCCTCCCAACAAAATAAGGGGAAGAAGAGCCTAATTAGGCTAGAGGCCTGCAAGGACTGGATATAACCCTGCTTTAGCCCTCCTGACTGATAACCAACGGTCCCCAAGTGTAAATAAGAAGAGGATGATACACAGCAGTGTATGGAGCTTTAAGGGGGGAACCATTCGCCTGGCCGGCTGGGTTACAGCCATTCACATGGATGGCTCGCACTTGGGGCAGGGGGTGCTCGCCCAAGCAGGTCGAGGAGTTGGTCCAATTGACCCCTTGTCTTGACCTGTAGTACCGCTAGTTATATCCTTGCCATTATTAAGTTTAATGTTGGTCAATAAATGGCCCAAATTTATACCCAAGCCTTGTGTCTGTCTCTTCATTCCGAATGGGGGGGGGGCAAGATGGCACACCCAGCTGCATGTGCAACATGCTTAGGCTGGGTGCCACTTTTGCCTCACTGCACGGATGGAGAGACAGCCTTACATTCCTGGGCATCCAGGGTTTGGGAGGTGGGGCCTGGCCCTGTAAAGGGCGGCTCCGCCTCTGTAGGGCTCAGTCAGTTTTGAAAGCTCGGCCCACCCACCACACCCTATGGCAGTACAGGATTAGCTGGTTGCTGGTTACCAGGGGCAGGTAGGAATTTTTTCTCCTTTTCCCAAATTGGCACAGGGAAGAGGTGTTTTTCGCCTACCTTGTACTGTTTTGTAGGTGTGGTATTTGGAGTGGTGGAACTGTAACCTAGGTCCCTGGCAGGTTAGATTTGGGTAGACAGAGCGGGCCGGTGAGCACCCAGTGGTACCTCCCCATTGGTGGGGAATAGGGGTCTGTCAGGGATTGGCTGGCGGGCTGTACGGCTGCCAGCTGAGAGGGCAGACTGCCTGTGGGACCCCCTGTACAAGTCCTTCCCTCGGGCTTCACAGCTGGGGTCTATGGAGCTTTAAGGGGGGAACCATTCGCCTGGCTGGCTGGGTTACAGCCATTCACATGGATGGCTCGCACCTGGGGCAGGGGGTGCTCGCCCAAGCAGGTCGAGGAGTTGGTCCAATTGACCCCTTGTCTTGACCTGTAGTACCGCTAGTTATACCCTTGCCGTTATTAAGTTTAATGTTGGTCAATAAATGGCCCAAATTTATACCCAAGCCTTGTGTCTGTCTCTTCATTCCGAATGGGGGGGCAAAGGTGATTTGTAAATAAATATATAAGAGAAAAAAGAAATTGTTCCAAGTCTGCTATATGAGGAATTTATAAACAGAGCTGAGTTTTGAATCCTAGTCTTCCTAGTCAAAACCCACATTTATGAAACTTCACACCTGTGAAGATAGTCTCAGGTAGGTAGCTGTGTTGGCCTGCTGTAGAATAGCAGGATTTGAGTCCAGTCCTTAGAGACTAACAAGATTTCCAGAGTATGAGCTTTGGAGAGTCAAAGCTTCCTTCTTCCAATACAGCCTCTGTAGCTGAGGAAGGGAGCTTTGATTCTCAAAAGTTTATATCCTGAAAAGCTTGCTGATCTCTAACATGCCACTGGGCTCAAATCCTGCTGTTCTCCACACACCTACTAATCCATGACAATGATACCAGTGCTCCTCAGCTCTGCATTCTAAAAATCACACCCTTATTAAGTTACTCACATTCATCTTTTAAAAGGAAAGAGATGTAATAGTTCTAAAATCTACTTTAATCTTAGCATTTTAAAAATACAAACTACTCCAGGACTCCTCCTCCTCCACTTCTTCCTGGGGCTGGAATTGTCTGCTGAAATGAATTGTACCAGGCTCATGTATAAACCTCAAAATGTAAGGACACTGAGATATGATACCCTCAGCACTGAATTTCTTATCAAAGGTTTGAATTCTTATGTTCCTAAACTATTTTTTATAAAAGGCTAGTGGCACATGGATGATGACTCAAAAAACTGTAAGTAATCTTTAAATTATGCCGGAAGGAAATGCCAAGGCAGATGTTACCACAGAGTGCTAAGAGCCATAAAGTAACATGTGCAACATTTAAGCTCTGAAAAATACACATCTGGAATGCACAACAATGCTTTACTATAGCATTAGGCTATCCTACATATTGTTCATGTGTATAATTCACATCTCAATTATTGTTTTCTTTTCCAGTAAATACAATCTGATTTGCAAACTTTTCAGGCTGACAGAGTCTAATTTTCTAACACCAAGACAAACTTTACAAAAACGTGTTTGTGTAAGGCAACAATGGTTGTTTTTTGTTTAGTGTTAGAACATTTATACGATCCTAACATCTTTCCCACTTTCAACAACTCTGTGAGTTTCTATGCAGTTTCTGTATAGCAGATGTACATTGAAAATCTGTCAAGGAATATATATGGGATTTTGACATTAGAAAAAAGAGAACTTTTAATCATTACCTTGAGAAAGTGTAAATTTAACATGTTATGAATATTTGTTTTGGAGAAAATTGGAAACCTTTTGTCTTAGATTGTTTTTTCTTGTTTTTTCTATATTATATATGTTTTGTTATGTTGATTAGTTGTTTTGTTTGTTCTATTAATTTATGCGTAATTGTAGAATTTTTGTTTGCTTTTACTTACATGAAACTCTTAATTAAAAAAAGAAATATATAAGTAAGAATAAAGTACTCTGATGCTATGAAAGTGCTCATTGGTAAACTGGGGATAAGGAGGTAGATATTTATATAATAAGTGAAACAAATGAACAGTGAAAATAAACAAATGGAGTAACAAAGCCTTGAGAGGAGTGAATACTAATATAAGCTCTGCCATCTTTTAAGGTTTTTTTCTTTTTCTTTTAACTCATTAATCAATGGATTAAAATAAACATTATTGAGTCTCAGCACAAGGACTATTTTTATCAGGCATAGTTAATTTTATAGTTTTTAATTGGCATTGTTCACTAGCTCCACTCTCATTCATGGGACTTTTCAGGGGAACAGAGGATATAGACTAGAGGGTGTCCTTACAACCTAGTTCATTCTATAGCCCAGCCCAGCAGGACTACAGCAAGCAGGCTACTGAACCACAGGCATCATGCCCAACCACAGGCATTTCTGCTTGTGCAAGATCTTTTGCATCCAGTTTCTAGGCACTATAATAAATATGAACAAATGCACTAAGTGTTGCACAAAATCTTGTGCAAAATTAATTGTGCTAAATCCATTTGTTTCCCCTTGTGCATCACTGGATCCAATCCCTCTTTTCCTCAAATCCTACCTATTTATCCTGCTCCATCTTTTGGTCCCTTCTTCGACAACCACTCACTTGTTTTAGCTCTCTGGGTTTCTCTGGACAACCCCATGGGTAGAACCTTTTGGGTTAAATGTAATTTTAATTCGGCATGAGCTTAAAGTAACTGACCACCAGGATTGTGGAAATGAGACTGGTTTCTTCTAACTTGTCATAAGTGGATTGGCGCCACTGAACAGTCTCACTGACATAATTACCACCATATCTCTTCCCTTCTTTCTATTCTGTACATTGAAAAGAGTATGTGGTCCTCCTGAGGGGTGGTGAAGCTGCATTAAGCTGGGGGGGAAGGTGTTCTTTGCTGCCCTGGCAGAGGAAAAAACACAGCACACTCTCACCAGCCATACTGGAATCAGGGGAGGGGCGGAGCCAAGGGCTTATAAGGTGGCTGAGCCCAATTCTCCTCAGCAGTTGCCTCATGCTCAGTGGAAGAGCAGCTTGTATCAGTGTCTCTCTCCCCAAGCACTTATGGAGGCCTGCAGCGAGGCACACTTCCAGCACTGACGGGCTGCCATAGATGGCAGTGGCAACCAGGGCTGGATTTAGGGTTGCCGGCATCCAGGGCAACCCAAGTCCGGCCCCTTGTGCGCGCGCTCCTGGCGCTGTGTGATGACATCACTTCTGTGATGTCATCATGCAGGGCAGAGTGTGCTGCCCGCACAGCGAGCCAGGTGCCCCGGCATGCCGCGGAGTTGGTGGAGGCAGCACGGGGGCTGGGAAGCTGCCTGCGCCATTCACCTGCAGGGCAGGCGAATGGCACAGGCAACCTCCCAGCCCCCCATGCTGCCTTTTGCCTGCCCCGCAGGACAGGGGGCACATGGCAAGCCAGCTGCTCCCTGTCCTGCAGGGCAGGCAAAAGGCAGTACGGGGGGCTGGAAGGCCGCCTCTGCTGCCACCCACATGCTCCCATCAGCTGGCAGCTGTGCCTGGCACCCCCTCCTTGGTGGAGCCAGTGGCAGACTACCCCCTGCCCCCCCTCGATCTGGCCCTGGTGGCAACACTGGGCTATCTGCCCGCATGGCTGCTTTCAAGCTTAGCCTGGCTTGTTCAGCACCTAAGGTGGTGTGTAGGCTTCCTGCACTGAGCCTGGCTCATTTGGCGTCCGGGAGACACGGAGGCTTCCCTGCATGAAGAGTGGTTTGTTCAGGGTGGTGGCAGTGGTGGAAGTTTTAATGCGCTCGCCTCCATTTCTATTATTTTTTTCTCCCCCCCCCCATGGTCATCATCCTAACATTCTAAACAGTATGCAGGACACATGCGGTACTCAGTACTCCCAGTCATTGAACATGTCCTGATGTAAAAATACACCTCCCCTCTAGATTTGCCAATCTTCCTGTGGGTAAAAAGAAAGGCGAAGGCCGCACAGACGGTTATGTTGCAAATTTCAATCTTTTCCTTTATTTCAGGCACACGTAAACGTTGTGATAAACGAAAATTTAAAGTCTAGGAGTGTCCACCCACCGGGGACTGCTCCCGACGGGAGAATGGCAACGGGTATGCCCGGCTAGATATCCCGTTTCGCTGTACAAACGCTTCTTCCAAAGCCTTCGATAGTTTGCCTGAAAGCATATATACATGTAATAAATACAACATTTACACAATGAATTTAAAACTTAAATTGCCCAATAGAAACGCCAAAGGCTGCTCTCCATGTATAATTACCGATAATTATGTAACAATCACTGGATAGGAGTAATTTATAGTTTGATCCCGTGCATAAAGCTTCAATCATTCACCAAGTCTCCTGTTCGGTGCTGCTACAAAGTGGGCGGGATTTAAATACAAACGCCCCCGATAGAACATTATCCACAGGTGCTAGACTGCTTAAAGTGACCCTTACCGAGTATTCACATGAAACTTTTTCTTGCAACCATACACACCATCCTGTACACATCACATGAATAAAATATACAATGCAATCCTGACATATCATTACAGATACATTCATCCGGATGTCCAGGTGCAATATACACTAGCACCCTACAAAAATGGTGTAAAATCTGCCTCCTGATTTAAACCCCCAGGAGCCAAGGTTTTGAGTTTGAAAATCCACTCCGTTTCTAGTCTCAGCAGGGTTCTTCGAACACTCACACCTCCCCCACTACTCAGAACCCTTAAAACTGTGAATTGTAACTCCCGTTCACTTGTATGGTTGCTGATGAAATGTTGGGTCAGTGGTGCTTCCAAGGTCTTATTTCTAATCTTTGACATGTGTTCCTGTATTCGGAGTTTCACTGGTCGAACTGTGCTTCCTATATACAATAAACCACATGAACATCTAATCACATAAACCACGTTTTGTGTGCTGCAAGTAGAAAAATCCTTCGTATATAAGTTTTTCCTGGTAATGGGATTCACAATAACATCTGTGTTAACCGATAGGGAACAGACATTACAGTGGCCACACGGGAAAACGGCCAACTGGTGTGGTTCTAACTGTCTGTTCCCTTCCAAAATCGGAATGTACCACCATGTCTTTGATGTTTTTAGATCTCCTAAAACCTACAATGGGAGGGTGAGTACATCCGGTAATACTACTCACTACATGCCAGTTCCGTCTGATGATATTTACAATAGGTATAGCTAAAGGGGAGAAATCAATCGACCACGCCATCCTGTCATCTTTTCCCTTTTTGGACGGACACAACAGGGAGCTCCTGGCCGTGGCATCTGCCCGTATCCTTGCCCTATCTACCACCCTGCTAGGATACCCTCTCTTAATAAACGCCTGCCTCATCTTGTCAGATTCTCTGACATAGTCCTCACGCATAGTTGAGTTCTGTTTGATCCTCAGGAACTGTCCAAATGGAATATTGCGTTTCAAATCCAACTTATGATAGGAGGAATAATGCAAATAAGCCCATCTATCCGTGGACTTTCTAAAGGGTTTCACTCCCAGTCCGCCCCCCGAAGTCTTATATATGGTCACATCCAAGAAGTTAATGCTCTGGGAATGGGACTGCCAGGTAAATTTGATGTTACTATTCACTGAGTTCATCCAATGTCCCAACTCCTCTAAGTGCTCATTCGTCTTCAGGATCATGGCCACGTCGTCAATATACCTCTTATAATAGAGAATTTCCCCATGTAGGGGGTTCTCCTCCGGATTCAAATAGTATCTTGCTTCCAGATCTGCCATGTATAAAACGGCCATGCTGGGTGCGGCTGGACACCCCATGGCTACACCCTTACGTTGAAAAAAGAACTGGTCTCTGAAACGAAAATAATTTTTCTCCAAAACGATGTCAACCAACTGCAGCAAGAGGCTGGTTGGAGGGACATCAAGGGATCGTGAATGAAGGGCATTTTCCACCACCAATCTCGCCCCTTCGTGGGGGATCGAAGTGTATAGGGATTCCACGTCCATGGTAACCAACACAGACTGTGGAGGGACCGTTAATTGTTCAATGGAATTAATAATGGCAGTGGTATCCTTGATATACGTGCCGGTATTCTGTACAATCGGCTGTAACACATAATCAATAAGAAAGGACAGAGGTTCTAAAACCGAATTAGAACCTGACACGATTGGACGGCCGGGTGGTGGGAACTTATTCTTATGGATTTTTGGAAGAACATAAAAAACAGGGGTCCGTGGAGAGTCATTAATTAGGTCCCTGGCAGAAACATCGTCTAAATCCCCTATTAATAACGCCTCATCCAAAACAATTTTAATAATCCTCTGAATATCAGGCAAGGGGTCCTTATTTATAGGTAGGTAATTCTCAATATTGCTTAATTGAAGCTCGATCTCCTTAAGATAATCAGCCGTGTTCAACACCACTACCCCCCCGCCCTTATCGGCCGGCTTCAAAACAATAGACCTGTCATTGTCTAAACCTCTAAGTGCATTTCGTTCCGCTATAGACAAATTGTGCCAGACCCTGCAGGGCCGGTGCTCCAAAGTTTCTATTTCCATATTAACCAATCTTTCGAATGTATCAATTAAACCATCTTGAATTTTGGGGACGAAGACAGATCGATGCTTGATGCCTCCCACTCTACTTGGGGCTACCCGATCTCCAAATAGTTTCTTTAATTTAATTTGCCTGACCAATTTATATAAATCCTCTCTTGTTTTGAAGCTATCATAAACTCCGGTGGGTACAAATCCCAAACCTTTGTTTAAAACATGGATATCAATCTCCGTTAACCTCCTGTCAGACAAATTAAAGACTAGGTCCGAAACCTCCCCCATCTGGGCCTGTTGCTCTTCCCTAAAAAAGTACCAGTACGTTGATTGCCATAAGCTACGTCTCTGTTCCTAAGTGTCCTGACATTCCGATGTTCATCCCCAGACAGGTCAGTGTCGGACGGATCTGTTGTGTCAAAATCCGAACCAGCTTCCCTGACACCGCCCCAAGTCACGCGCTTTTTATTGCGTTGCGGTTCCTGTTTGTCCTCCCACAAGGAAATCTTTCCGTTGCTATAATCCCTGCGGTCCCTGGTCAGTTTTTAGTCCCCGGTGGGTGGACACTCCTAGACTTTAAATTTTCGTTTATCACAACGTTTACGTGTGCCTGAAATAAAGGAAAAGATTGTTTCGTTCATCACAACGTTTACTTGTGCCTGAAATAAAGGAAAAGATTGAAATTTGCAACATAACGGTCTGTGCGGCCTTCGCCTTTCTTTTTACGTTTTCAAGACCGTTCCCCTCTTTGACTTTGGCAATCTTCCTGTGGGGCCTGGCTTTTCTGTGTGGCTGGCAGGCTGATGGGTCAGCTGTGGAAATGTGTTCTGAGGTAAAAATTAGACCAAGGAAACTGCAGATAGTTGAAGAAAATCAGTACAAGACTCCTGAAAAGGGATTTTATATAAAAGTCAGTATGGCAGCTGAATTTTTAAATGTTCATGGGGAGATGGCACACGACCTTTCTAGGGGTCATTTCAATATGAACCTCTCACATGAACCTGCCGAAGGGCCCACCATACCACCCCTCCCTCAGTCCAACTCCACCTCATACCTCTTGCAGCAATCACCTCTTACTGCCCCCAAGAAGCCTCCTGGCAGACATTCTGTAAGATATACTGATGCTAAAAGGAGGAAACAACTTAGAGATGCAGCAAAGAATTATGTACATCATAATGCAGTGCACTGAGCAGCAGTGGCCTAGTACCAGCAAGTCCTGAGTCCAAGGGAAAGGTAACCATCCTTGCAGGTCTGGGCACAGTAGTGACAACCCTAGCAGACCTAACAGCCACGATATACCCTGATATCATCAGTATCATGAAGAAGCCCATGGACAGGCTGTGAAAGTGTGCCACTCTGACCCCCAAGAAAGACAAGACTGCCATCATTAATGAAACACAACTTAGCTCCCTCGAAGGGGCAGAAATGGAGTACACATCTGTGGACTCAGTGGTGCAAATGGATGATGTGGTCAGGGCCAGATCTACGGTTGCCAGCAACCAGGGCAACCGTAGTCAGGCTCTATGCACGTGCGCTATGCACGCGCGCTCTCCTGGTGCTGCATGATGACATCACTCCCGTGACGTCATCACACTGGTGTGCCCCCCCGCCCCCGCAGCAAGCCAGCTGTCCCGGCACGCCATGGAGCTGGTGGTGGCGGCGGCAGTGCGAGTGGCTCGGAGGCTGCCTGCGCCATTCACCTGCTCCGCAGGACAAGGGGGCGGCCAGCTTGCCGCGCGCCCCTTGTCCTGGGGAAAGGCGAATGGCTCTGACAGCCTCCCAGCCACTCACGCTGCTGCTGCTGCCGCCGCCGCCGCCAGCTCCACAGCATGCCGGGACAGCCGGCTTGCCGTGGGGGTGGGGGGAAAAGGCGAACGGCGTGGGTGGCTGGGAGGCTGCCGCGCCATTCGCCTTTCCCCAGGCACATTCCCGGGGCTGGCAACTGCACCCGGCGCCCCCTCTTTGGCAGCACCGCCTGCAGACTACCCCCCCTGCTCCCCTGTCGATCTGGCCCTGGATGTGGTCCACTATCCTGTGGAGTTACTCAACATGCTCAACCCTCCTGGCTTCCAAGTGGGGGCTCCAAAGTGGGGGAAAACCATCAATGAGGTCTACAAAGAGGTCCTTCAGTAGGAAAAGGTTGTACGTATTTTTCACTTTATTTACTGCACTACAATCTTTTTCTTTTAAAAATCTCTTCAGTAAATGTTACATTTCGAAATTCACTTCATCAGTTTTAGGCATCAACATGCTTGGCTTTATTCAAACGCTTTTGTGAAGCTTGGGTACTATGCTATTATACTACAAAACCAACTCACCCCCCCCAACCAAAAATGTTATTTACCCATAAATATTATAACTGGATTTAAAGTCGTTAAATACTGTAGCGAAGCTAGTATTAATATATAATAAACTGTTAGCATTCACAATATTTTTTTCATGATTTTCAGACACGTACACACATATTTTCATAAGGAGAATGTAATATTTGTAATAAGGCACATTCAAAATGATTGGATATTCCACAAAAATATAAAAAAGTAATAATTTTCACAGATTTATTTACCAAGCAAAACTGAATTAGATTAATTTGATAAAAAATATCTTCAGAATTCCTTAGTGAAGCTGCAACTTTTTAGCACCCCTCATATTTGGATTTTGAAAGTTGAAAAATTTGACACACCCTACCAAAGCATGGTATAATGTCATATAGACCACTCTTCAAAGCAGCTATTTTCTCCAGAGGAACTGATCTCCAAACTATGGAGATCAGTTCCCCCTTCTTCCTGTCCCACGAAGGCTGGCAATCCTATTTGCATCCCTGATCCTTCTTTTTAACAACAGAAAGTGGACCCTGTCTTGTAGGAAAAGGGACACACTCTTTTCAAACAAATGCAACTTCTTTTTCTACTTGTGGCGTACATTGGGGCGGGAGGAGTGAGCCTGAGGCCTGCAACCAGCCTCATCACACAGTGAGGTGAATTGAAACACTGTCATCTGAACAGACCCTAGACCACATGCATCCTCATTATATTTACCATCATTAAAGCGAGCATACTGAGCAAGATCCTTCTGATTTAAAACCACATAAATAATACATTTCTGATGAGGCTATATAATATTGTTTGAGAAAGTATAGAAACATCATTAAGAAGGACAACAAATTTAGAATGGCACATGGAAACCCTGCGACTAGACTTAATTGATGACTTTTCTATTTCCTGTAGACGTGCCCCGTCTTACTCAGCTCCTCTATCGCGTGATTTATATTCTTTTTCTTTGCTTCCCTAGCTTCCTTTCCTGCCTGCTGCTCTTCTCCTACACACAGAGATAATTCACCCTTGTGGCTGTTATGTCCAGCTGTGCTTTCAAAGACTGAAAATCTTTGAAAGCTTTCAAACCAAAGTGAAACCTTTTTCAGATTTCAAATCATTACCAGTCTACATACCATACATATAGAACCATAACCTGTTTGTTTGTTTGCTTATTATTATTATGGTCCTTAGACCAAACATACAAAAATAAACCCATATTTGAAACATTACATATTTTAGATCAAAAGTTTAAAAACAGTTTAAAATCAGATTTGCATCTAGGAGATATTTCACACTCGGTGTTTACCGCGCTGTCAAGTAGAAGTCACGCCGATGGAGGTGGCTGCGGATTTCCCCCCTGTCCTTTCACACTTGTACTAATCCCCGAATCAGCCTCCCGAGATTTTTTTCACATTACCAGAGATACCCCGTCTTAGCCGCGGAATTTCCGGGCTCTCAATTAAAAAACAAAACTAACCAAAAAAGCACGCATGCGTGGAAACGTTTCGCCGGGTTTTTTTTTTGGTTTTTTTAAATACCGCGCCTGCGGCGTCAGCAGGCAAGCTAGAGAAGGGTTTGAGTCTTCTCTTCCTACGCTTTATTCTGTTTTCCCAGCCATAGCCGCTGTCTTCTTAGGCGCGCCGTTCTTTAGCTTAGTGCCCCTCTTGCCAAAGAGAGCTCATTAACCCCCCCCTTTAATACAGAGGTGGAATCTAGCTGAGAGGAGTCCCCCGTGCATGGTTGCTCGTTTAATTTGGGTCACGGGTGGGATTCATACGTGAGTTGCAGGCGCCCAATAAAAGTGTGTGAGTGCATGCTGAACACAGACATCACAGTACAGCGACCAAGGTTTAAATATGATCCTGGTTACTTATTCAGAGGACCTTGAAAAGTGTGTCTGCGGATCATCCCCGTAATGCTCCTGGTGAGCCGGGTTCATCAAACAGGCCATTCATTCAACTCCTGTTGGATGCTTTTGGGGAGAATGTCCCAGCAATAACGCATTTATACCCCGTGTTGTGGAACGTCTCATATTTGTTCCCTCCCACCTAGAAGTTATACTTTCAACCACCTTCTCCTGCCCACTCTGCCCAGAAAGGGGGAGGGGGGGTGGCTAATGACCAAGTCATCTGTCAGTTCTTACTACCAGTGGACATGGAACGTCAGCTGACAAACGGCACAGATGGGACCAAGGTTGTTGATCCTCATGTTACAATGTGAAATGCAGCAGACTGTGCGTTCTGCCACACGACAGACAGCTTAAAAGTCCACTTGACAGCAATGAGGCAGAGACGCTTCAAGACTTGCTTTCCCACTTCCTGCATCGAAGCAGCATGTCATATGACCATTGGTTCCATCTGTGCCTTTTGTCACTTGTGGGTCCTCTGTTTGTTTCTGCTATGTGACTTGATCCACAACATGAAAGATGCTATTGCATCTAGTGTGATCAGGGGAACAGGCTTCTTTTGACCGTGTGGATAAATTCAAGATGAGGATGCCAGGGGAGGTGACGTGTGGGTCTGTCAACTTATGGTTCTAGAGTCTGCTGCAAGCTGCGGCTTCTCCCTGGATTTCTGTCATGCAGTAACAGTATGTCAATAGATTTTCACCTTGACAACTGTTCCATGTTTGCTTGCTCCACTGGACTGATAGTTCAGGAAACAACATAAACCTATGTTATGAATGACTCTGTGGGGCATCTTTTTCAATTTTTCCCCAAGATAGGGACCGGTGGGGTGGTTGCCTAACTGCTTCAATTAACTAACATCTTGAGGTGTTCTCATGTTTACCCATCACAGACACATACGGCCTTGTCAACTATTGAAACCGAGCCATGATAGATGTTAAGTGTCAAGCATAATAAATAGATTGCTCGTGAGCTGCGGGGACACCTCTGAAAAATTCTCAGTCCATAACAACGTTTAACACACACAATGTCTTATTTTTTAACATTGAAAACAGATTTATTTATCAGAAACAAATAACACAGACTTCCCAACACCGAGGAACAAAAATCTTGTCACTGATTCAAAATTCCAATTTTGCATGACATTAGAACCACACAGCGATTAGAAAAAAATGAAAATAAGATCTTGCTTTTGCTGTTCATGAGAAATTATTATCCACATTGCAAACAACTTCAACATGATTCATAAAGCACTGGAAATAATTGACATGTGAGAGTTGTCAATTGTAATCTTTCCTTCCATTACGTTATTTTTAAACATACATTTTTTTTCTTTCTGAAACAAAGTAAAATATTGCTTAAACATTCTTCAAGCTGACATAACACTGGCTAATTCTTCTTGTCATCTCCTGATTGCTCTGCTCCTGAGCTGCGATGACCTCGCTCAAGTGCAGAAACCTTTTTCTTTAGAGAACTCAGTTCTTTGTGAAGGCTTCTATTGCTTCTCTCCAATCGGCATATTCTTTCATGGTATCTTCCCACTGTTGAGAAACAGCAAAAAAATTTAGTTCTTCATAAAGAGATGGGTTTCGACATTGCGAGAACTTTGCGGTTATCAAAACTACACCAGTGACAAACAATTTTTTTTAATCCTTGTGGAAAACTTGAAGGCCATTCCTGGCATTTTTAAAGGTTTGAAAATATCCACAAAACAATCACCAGGTACGGTTGGTGGTGTCGAGATGGCTCCAGAGAACAAAATCAAACAGAGTCCAGTTGTACCCTTGATACTGACCCATTTAATTTAAGCGTAAGTTGTCGTTATGAGTTGCGCTCTTTGTACGTTGCATAGTGGGTCAAAAGATAATGGTTAGGTGCATAAAAGGAGTGGACACTGTGGGGTAGATGCTTACATTTCCATCTGATATGCCAATGCAACCATATTCTTATGATATTGAGATCATTTTGCCCATGATAAGGTACATGGAAGCCAAGCTATAACTACATGTTTGCAAATTGCAAAAGAGTATGGCCTCACCTCCCAGACCAACCGAAACTAATGCAGCAAAATCTGTGGAGAAACATAGCTCTCACCACTGGACGCATCTGACGGAGAGATGTGTGTTCCACGAAAGCCGATATTTTGGCTTTTGATGTTCACAGTTCTCTTTGTCAAACTTTATCTGGTGGGGAGAGCCCTGGTTATCAAAGGAATCCGCAACATTGGAAGTGGTTGTTCTCGGAGGTGCCGGAGGAGTCTCTTTTATTCTGCAACCGCAGACTAACGTGGCCACTCCTATGACCCATTACAGGGATGGACTGATCTGCATACCAGGGGGAGATGTTTGCATCCACATATTGGAAGGAGTTGTTTGAATCCACCCTGCACCCACCACGCGTTCAAAACCTATGAAAAATGTATCCTTTGTGCCTACTTGCATCTGCCAAATAGTCCAGTGATTCATGAAATGTGCTTCAATTACATCGGTTATGTCAATAGTTTTGAACGGACACTATTTGATTATGTGACCACAGACTAAAACTGATGACTTATCTGGATCTATGAATCCACATATCAATGACTCGGTGAATGTTTCCCTACTGACTTCCATACGTGATGTGGGATTGGTACTGTCGCGCCTGATCTGAGCCGCGTGATCAGAAACACCACACCAAACTCTGCCTCAAGTTTTCCTTGGAATAGTCATACTTACTTCTTGATAGACATAGAGATTGTATTCCCAGCATACTACGATAGATCTCGGCAATATCAGCGGATTGGTCTTTATTTGGCATCATGTCACGCAAACCTCCCGCTGAAGTATCACCTGCAAAATTCAAGTCAGTCAATATTTTAGGCAGATATTGAAGTGTCACCCAGCAAAATAAATCAGCGAAAAATGTATCTCCACTCAAATGTGGCATAGCTAAAACGTGCCTGGGGAAAATGAGAGAACTGGAGTTCCCTCTGCATCCTCGGTTCTGCCTTCCTCAACGGCGTTTCTGTCCTCATCCTCAGCATCAGAAGAAGTTGTTTCCACAATTATGCGAAGTTTGTGCTCAGCGCTCATGGCATACTTTCTCACTGCGGCACCACTGTGTGTTGCTAAAGAAGCTAGAAAGAGAAAAGGTTTTGTTAGAAATTTCCAGAGGAATCCCACATCTGAAGGTTGTGCAAGTGTTGGCAAGGCTGTAGTTTGAGCCTAGGCTTGATATCTTTAGAGCCGCAGTGTGTTTTGTTCAAGGAATGAACTGATCTCCTCATCACCACATGTTGGGCATTGTTTACGTTCACGATGATGAAGGATGGAAGATAAGTCACCACTTTGGGTTATCAAGACTTTGGACTGCTGATACAGAGACAATTTTTTCTGCCGGAGAAACCGCGCAGAAGATAACAGCCTTAGGCACAGGAAAAAACAAAGGAAACAAGATAATGGGAACACTGCTAAACACCCTTGAAAAATAAAGGCTGAAATTGTTTTCTAGTGATGAGAGCTATATCAAGAGATCGTGTTCACTTCACGTACCACTCAAGAAACGTTGACAAGGTGTTAGTTGTACTCCTCTCACCTTCAAAGGAGTCATCATGGAGAACAAATATGTTTTGTTTTCGCTGAGAGTGGATCTGGTTACCTTGATGGTTTTTTTCCCAGGCAATAGTGCTTTGATTGGCAAAATAATGGCCATTCATTCCTGCAGAATCTCATGCAATCCCACAATTTTCAGAGCAGCTCTTGATGGCACGTGTGAACCACACAAAAAATTACCTGAGGTACTCGGTTGTGGAGATACATCTCCGGGCATTATGGTTTCAGGAGCAGTCATGTCATCAGTTGCTTCTTCGTGACTATTGCCGGAAGATATAACGATTACGGTTTCTTCAGTTTCTAGGCGATGAGATCCACTGTCATCTGTTCTTTCTCTCTCTGAAGCTAGTGATTCAATACAGCAGAATTCCAATTAATGATCTTGTTATTGGTACATGGAATACACCACTCACTTCTCAAAGTACTTGGACAAGAAAGCAAATTTTTAAAATTGCACCATTTTCTGATCTGATGACGGATCAAAAAACAAATTAAAAATGGTGGCTGTGTTTGGAGTTCATGACTTCCTAAGAATCCTGTCGATGGTTTTTGAATTAGTTTGCCATGGGTAAACTCTAGTAAGCTAACAATCACATAAAAAGTTAAACTTACCTTGAGGAAATGCTGCTGTATTGATTTTTGCTGGGTCTTCAGTTGTCACTCCAAGAGGTGCATAGGCTTGCGCATCAGATTCTGCTGCACTTGATGATTCCACTGCAACAGTTTCTGAATTCTCATCATCCTCAGATGAAGTTTCTTCAATCTTGACTGCTCTTTCACAGATAATCTCTGAAATGAAAAATCATTTGAACAATGGTAAAAACCGGAATGATCGCCCTGATAATGTTTCCCTTTGCTTACTTTGCTTTTTATGATCCAGGCATTCAGTTAAGGGGATCAAACAGGATGCATAGCATAAAAGTGGTGACCGGGGGAATTGCATATTAACATGAAAGATGCTTTTGAGGAGATGGTATTTCTCTAAGAACACTCTATGGCTTTCCAATCGTGACAAATAATTCGAAGATTAAAATTAGAGCGTGACAAACAGAAGGTTGACTTCAAAAAACACCCATTTGTTAATGAGGAATGAAGTCTCTTTGAGAACATGCCACTAAAAAGGTGTCATTAAACATGGGGGACTTGCATGGTCCGCCATGGAACGGGGGGGGGGGTTCAAAAAACTCACCATCATGAGGTCTTTCTTGACATCGAGGCCTCCCTGCCGCCTTCCAGATTAGCATCATCGCGTTGTGCACCCTAATTCTACGACTGCTTCTAGGAATGCATTGCAGTGCCTCCATTGATGAAATGAAATCGGACTTCAGTTTTTGGAATTTGCTTCGACACTGGTTGGCCGTTCGATGAAAGCCGCGACTGCGTAGCACTCTTGAAAGAAATCGATAGATGCCGCGGTTGCTTGATTGCGTGCTGGCCATTAACCGAGATGCATGCCCACTCCTCCGAACAACCCTCAGAAGAAGAGATACCTCCTCCACTTCCCAGACATTTCCACGACGCCGGGAAATCATTTTGCACCAAGTGCACTGCGCCACACACAAATTCCAAAAAGTTCTCTCAAGAGTGATTGGTCTCCCATTTCATCCGCCCGCCCCCTCAACGATTTTAGCCAATCGTCTTAGTGCCCGCCAAAAACATGGAATGTTCTCAAGTAAAAATTTATTTTGGTGGACAGATCAAGTAGAGGCTTATGATAATTTCTCAGAAGCGTGTGGACTTGTGACTGTGACATTGAAGTGTAATTTTGTTTAATTCGTGGTGAACACAGATAAACCATTTTAAAAAAAAATCTAGGACAAGATTTCCTACCCTACCGCACCGTTTTTTACTCTTTCGTGGATGGATGAACGTGAAACTCGAGTTCTTTTCCATCACGTGACTAGTAAAGGGGAAAGAAATTGTGGGAACCGAACAAGACAGTGGTGCGTGTGCGAATTGACAGGGCAAAGAATCACACAACGCTTTAGACTGACTGCATTCCTTGTGCTTGAAAAAAACGGGACCAAGTACTTTTTTTTTAATAAAACAAAGCGCTACTTCACAAAACATACATACCGCTATTTATTTTTTCTGATAGGTGTTTCAGAGTCAGGAAAACTGGACTGGGGAGGGGGTCAACACATCAATCCACTGTAATCCGCCCCTCTTAATTTTGCTCCATCACATGTGTAGTCATCGCTTTAGTTCGACATTTGAGTGGAAGAACTGGTCAATCTGCTCCTGCAAGTCTACTCTATGCTCTTTGCCCTAAAAGACACAAGCACAACTATCCCTAGCAAATGTCCTTCCTCCCCTCTAGGAAGTCATGATTTTTCTCCCGCCAAAAATGTGGCCACGATGATAGGCTGGCCAACTTGGGCGGGAGTTTTCCTTGGAACTGTGCGTTCTCCACTCTTGTGAACACATTTCTCTCACGGCATACTTTGGAATTGCGGAGGATTTTTTGAGCCCGATTTTATTCTGCTGAATTATGTCTGCGGTCCGAGCATTGGCACTGGCCTTGCTTCACATCATCTTTATCTATATTCAGCGATCGATCGATGCCTGCAACAGTTACTGGATGCGAGTGGTTAGAAGAAGGAGAATGCTTAGGAAATCACTTGCACTGAGGTGCATACCTCCGCCTTTATGGAGAACAAGGAGAACAGCAATGAACAGAGCACGTTTTCTCGCTGTAGCCGGAATCAGAGTCCCCCGTCGCTACTGGATTTATCCCCGTAGCAGGGACTGGTGGGACAATTTCGTCACTGCCATATGGGATGACCAGCTGTGGATTGAAAATTTTCGTATGACCAGGGAGACTTTCAATGAATTGGTTCATTCCATAGGGCACCGACTTTCCCGTCAGCGCACCAGACTTCGCAATCCAATCTCTGTGGAGATGAGAGTCGCCATAGCACTTTGGTATCTTGCCAACTGTTCGACTTACCGTCAATGCATGAACCAATTCGGAGTGGGTATTTCAACAGTGGCAGGAATCGTCTTGGAGGTCTGCTTGGCGATAGAATTGGAGCTACTCAGTAGAGTCGTGTGCCTTGGACCTGATGTGGCGAGGGTGAGTACGCACTCATCTCCCAGAGTAACAGTCTCCATTCAAACTGTACTGGTCAAAGATTACAATTTGAAGCACAAAAAACTATGTTGCTGACATGTAGGCAATGAGCTGCACCTTTAAACCAATTTTATCGTGCCATGAGCTTTCGAGAGTCGCGGTTCCCTTTTTTCTTGTGCGTTTGAACAAGCGAACTGTGATTCTCAAAAGCTTGAGCTACAGTAAAATTTGCAAGTGCTGAGGGTTCTACTGTACTCTTTTTTATTTCACTAGTACAGACTACGGCTAACTCCTCTGGATTCTGGAGATGTGAGACTGCCTCAGCGCTGTAGTGAGAAGATTATGAATATAGGCGGTGGGAGAAAGAGGGGATTCTCTCTAACAGCAATCTTGTTTTTTTCTCTTTCATTGCAGATTATGTCTGGATTTCAGAAACTTGGCTTTCCTCATTGCATTGGTGCAGTTGATGGCACCCATGTTGCCATTTGCAAATTTAAAGGCCGTGGACGGGAGTACATCAACCGCAAGAAATTCAATTCCATTCTCATCCAGGGCACGGTGGACCATACTGGAAGATTCATTGATGCAGAGGTTGGCTGGAGTGGGCGGAACCATGACGCCTTTGTTTTTGTGAATTCTGCAATTTGTACGGCAATGGATGCGGGGGTGTTTGTGCCAGGCAACCCCAGTCTTACAATAGAGGGTGTAACCGTGCCACCACTCATCATATCTGATGCAGCCTACCCCATGAGAAGGTGGCTGATGAAGCCCTTCAATAGGCCCCACACTCCCGCAGAAGCATACTTTGACCGCTGCCTCACCAGAGCTAGGACCATAGTGGAAAGATGTTTCGGACGTTTGAAGGGGCGCTGGAGGTGTTTGAGGTCACAGCTTATGGTTGCGGAGGAGAATGTGACCTGCATAGCTACCGCGTGTGTGGTGCTACATAACATTTGTGAATTGAAAGGTCATGGCATTCCAGAGGATGATTCTCCCGTGAGGCCTGTGGAGGTGGATGAGGAATCTCTTGAACTCCCTGTGGGAGACAGAAGGCACCGGGAGGAGGGGAAGTTGGTGCGCGATGCCCTTGCACGCCACATGTTTCGAAACAGAGAAATCTAACAATATAAAAAGCTCTTCAGTCTGATTGTGAAAAAATCTGTGGTTGAACTAAGAAACGATTGTTGCATGTTCAGAGGTTGGACTCACGGTTTCAAAAAATGTTTCTTGTTGGTTTTGCCTTGATTGGATGTGTCATGCATTCAGTTGCAAGTGCTGGATTCCTATGAAACATGGTTTGTTAGAAAGCTTTGTTTAGAGATTCAATGATGATCTAATGAGTGAATTCTCATTGTTCCATTCCTGTTTTGAAATAAATTTTTATAACATCATGGTAAGAAATGTTCTGTTCGGTGGGCATCAAGTGAGCAGGAGGGGTTTCCACAAAGAGGGAAAGTGAAAAAAAGGGTTCATCATTGCACAGCCCAGGGGTGCCAAGATGGTCAGCACACTGTTGAATGCTAGCTTATCCGTGTGAAACAGCATCAGATCCACAAACACCCTCCCCCAACGTCACACTTCCACAGTGTTCCCTGCGATGGGAACCACCTACAGAACAAAGGAAAAATGACAACTACACACCAAAGTACTCTATTATAAAAAAACCATTCTCTCCTTCAAACTAAAATTGAGAAGGACAGTGTGAGATATAACACAGGCAGTACATAACACAACTAACCACACTGTGCAGAATTAAACCAAACTCTATCACGGGAAATAAAAAAAATTATTTCTTTAAGGTCTTTCGGGTTCCCATTTGGTGGGCACAACAGGACACGAAAGCAGCCTACAACACCAAATAACACAAATAGCATGCACAAATTCTGCCAGCAATTTTGATCGGGGGATTATTGTGTGTGAATTACGTAGTGTTATCTCTCTGGTTGAGGGAATGCTGTCACGGCCTTAGGTCTGCA
Source organism: Eublepharis macularius (assembly GCF_028583425.1). Lineage (NCBI taxonomy): Eukaryota > Metazoa > Chordata > Lepidosauria > Squamata > Eublepharidae > Eublepharis > Eublepharis macularius. The sequence continues at coordinate 82,060,837 of NC_072794.1, read as the reverse complement.
CCCACCGGTTTTTATATTCAAACAAGTGACATAAAAAATCCTTTCTTATAGCAATTGTGTTTTGGGTTGTTCTGTAAGGTGAAGTGACTTGTGCCCTATTTTCCCCTATAATAATAATAATAGCATTCGATTTATATACCGCCCTTCAGGACAACCTAATGCCCACTCAGAGCGGTTTACTAACTGTTATTATTCCCCCAAAAAAGTCACCCTGTGAGGTGGGTGTTGCTGAGAGAGCTCCAAAGAACTGTGACTCGGCCAAGATGACCCAGCTGTCTTCAAGCGGAGGAGTGGGGAATCACAACCAGCTCTCCAGATGCCCTTTGGTGTTCTCCCCCACCACCAATGTAGACGGTGTCTGGTCTACCGCACAGTTAAAGGCACGAAGTTGTGTGGCACGAGAACCGCCCTTCGAGGTGGAACCAAATGCCCCCCCCTCCAGGTTGGTTTGCCTTGGTGCTTGCTTGGGGGGTTGGAGGACAGGTAGGAAACGTTCCCCTGATGTTACTGGGCATCTTTCATGCAATATTCCTAACCCCAGAACGACCAGCCTCTCTTATTTTCAACGTGGGAGATGATGGAGAAAGAGGGTGCCAAGAACAACATATTTTTGAGTCCATTAAAAGGACCACCCAACCGGCATCTGCCTGAACCATGTTAGAGGAAGTTAGGACAGGTGGGAGCAGGCACCATGAAAGTTGGCAGCATTTTGATTACAAAAGGCCACCCTGAACTACCTGGGAAGATGAATTCCTTTTTCTCCATATAGAAACATGGATATTGTTTGAAGAATGGGGCACCTTGTTTTGGAGTCCGTAAAATCTTTATGAAATTCATGTGGAGACGGAAGGGAAGGTCTCCAACGGTTTGTGTTGGATTTGGTCGGAAACCCCCCGCCCCAAGCTCTGCTAACTCTGGCAGAAGGTTTCGGAATCGAGATTCTAGCCAGTAAGCTGGTTCTGTGGTGTCTTTCCGTGTCAGTGTTCCCCAAATACTGACAAGAATTCCTGATTCTTAAAACCAAATATATACAGCTGAGACAGGCGTCCCCTGCACACCCCTACTATTATCCCCGAAATATTTCCAGCTCATGTTTTGAGTTGCATTGTTCAGCAATCCGATGTACGCATGAACCTTTTCTTCCTTATCAAGCATTTCGGCGAAGGTGGGAAACATTTGTATTTGAATTCGCCCCTGCACTCATGCTGTCTGTAGAAATGGCCAACCTTTATTTTGGCGGAATTTTTTTTTTGGAAAAAAAATTGCTCGCAATGATTAACCCTGACACAGCCAATCAGAGACGTTTATTTGGGTCGGAATATGATGTCTCTGACAAATCAGGATTGGCCTCTTCGACCGGGGAACCCAGGACTACAGGAAATAGACATGCCACCACGGAGAACTAGGGGCACCTTTTGGCAATTTGAGGAGGTGTCCCTGCTTCTGAAAATTGTTCTGCGTCTTGGTTTTGCAGCCGATTTTATGTCGAGCGCACACCAGCGCAACAGGGGGGCGTACCATGCCATTGCTAGGAAGCTGACTGATGCTGGTTATAGCCGAAATGCCAACCAGTGCAGGACCAAATTTAAAAGGCTGAAATGCGAGTTCATGGCATCCCTTACGGCATGCCAAGGCATCCCAAGCTGCAGCGGGCGGATCCCACACCATCACTCAATGATGCGTTTGTGGATAGCTGCTGGGAGACCACGCTGGGAGGATCGCCACCATGAAGGTAAATGTAGTACTGTGGGATGTTTATTTTGTGAAGGCACACCTCTAAAAATGTTTTCACCATGCTTTAAGTGAGATGGGGCCCCCCTTGCACCATCATCAAACACCGGGTCTTCCCCCCCCCCCCCCTCACCCATCCCAATCCCCTCACTAAGATGGAAATGTATGTTGGTACAAGGCACCAATTTCCTGAATGAGAGGAATGTTGGATGGAAGTTTTCAAGGAAAAACCCCAGAACAGGCATGCTGTGTTGGGATCAGCACATGGAACACAGGAACACGTGGCACTGAACGGCACTGGGACTGTGCCCTGTCCTTGAAGACTATCCCACCATGTTTAAAAGTTGTTTTGTTTCTGTTCTTTGGGAAAGGTTTATGGTTTATGTCAGCACATATTTTTAATGTGTTCTCTTAAAGATGACTTGGCTACTGTGCGGCAAGTAAAAACAGCATTCCACACACCTCAGCCCTTATCATTCCTCCATGGGTATTCCCCCCCCTCCCTGCCCAAGATCCCAAACCGGCCTTCTAATCTAAACGGCATTCCCTAAATCCCTACACATGATACAGCATCGGTTGCCTAGGGTGATCAGCATTTCAACATTCCCTTGCCCCATTTTTTGAATTAGTCAGAATTCCTTGTTCATAACATTTCATCAATACTGCTCTTACTGATGTTTTAATTCTCTTCATGTGTTTCTCCAGCAACATCATACAGACATGAGGGGGAGGAGGAGCCCACGGAGGAAACAGGCTCAGAGGTGACCGTGCCAATGGATGAAATGGCCTTGCAACCCAGTTCTGAGGCAGTGAAGCAAGAAGAGGGAAACTGCTCCGAGTTCAATGAAGAAGTCACACCTCAGCAAGCAGTGATTCCACCAGAACAGCTGACTGAGCATTCAGGTACACAAATGGAACTAACTACACCGTCATTCTGCCACATGTTAAACACGTGCTCTGTAATGACAATGAACAAAATTAAATCAAGTTCTCCAAACCCCCTTTTCAGGTGACCCCTGTGAGGAATGCATTCAAGCGCGGTGTCCACTACACACTGTAAATGTGCCTTCTTCATCTTTGGCAAGGGAACAGCCCCTTGAGATACTGGAGACTGTTCACAAGGCAGTGGGAACATGCCTCAGCTGCGGTAAGTAACCATCAATGACTTACTACGTTTGTGAACACAGAAGTGGCCACTCTGCGCTTACACCTTTTGTTTCCACAGCAAAGAAAACCAACAGAAGGATGGACAGCCTGCAGGCCTTGGTGAAGAAGCTAGAAAACAATGTGAGGAATTTGAATGAGGAGAACAAGAAATTGAGGTCCGACATTGATAATGTGCTGTCAAGGTTTAAGGAGATGTAGAAAAGATTTATTTAACATGCATGTTAGTTAAGTGTCCATATGATGCCTCACATGTAATCTTTCAAGTTTTGAAAAGAATAAAAAACAAATTTAAAACTGTGTAGTTTCTCCCATGGGTCAACATTTCAAACAACCGTGGTCAAAAAATAGATCTGGCAAACCGCACCTGGATTGCGGTGGGAAACAAAAACCAATTTTTTTCAATGGCCATTGTCAACCCCTCGCCAACATCGAAAAACACAATTACAGCTGTGACAAACATAATTTCAACAGCAATGATACGTGTGATATGCAGATTCCAACCCAAATGCTGCACCGGAAAAACATGTGGGGCTCAGAGGGATGGATCATATCTTTCTCTCTTTTTAATGATCCGAGCCCTTTTTCTTAGTGGTGCCTTCTCATGATCGTTATCGCGTGTTTTGCTGTTGGCATTTTGGGAAGTTTCTGCAACCGGGCCTGCTCTTTGCTCCCTGACAAAGAGTTCAGTCAAGGAGCTGAGGGCACCGACAGCCCTATTAAGCCCCTCCATATTTTGTGACTGTGCCTCAATAAAAGCCCTACGATCCTCTCTTGCCTCCCTGATAATGTCCTCGTGCCATCTTGTCTCTGATTCCATGGCTGCACGCCAATGGCTGGTTGCCTCCAGAATTTCTCCACGTTCCTTTCTGTTGTTTTGTTCCTCCCTCTGTGCCTGAGATAGCATTCTCTCTGCAACGTTGGTGAGGACAGAGACGCGCCTGGTTCTGGTGCGCGCCTTTTCTAAGCGTGTAGCAGGAGACAGTTGTGCCGTGGGGACCTGCGGTTGTTCCACTGCTGGTGGATTGTTCAGATCTCCTGTTGGAAAGGACAGTGGTTATGCAAGTAGTAGTTACAAAGGAGTTTGCGGAGGTCACAATTTCAGCTCTTTCCTACCTTGCGGATCCTCTGCACCCTGTCCTGTCACCTCCGGGAACTCCTCTATCTGAGTTAAATCTGGATCTTGGAAATAAAAGATTTGGTTGTAAAATGAATGAGTTGATCTTCTTCATTCATGCTCACAGAAGTCTTCTTGACATCAGCAGAACGATGTTTACACCAATATTTTCCATGGTAGCCCAACCCCCACAAACAGATAATTATTTTGAGACTATAGCCATGTTTCTCATGGAGCGGAGCATACCAGGGCTCATTGGGAGGGCAGCATTGATTGTTGACCACAAGCACCCCACTCTATCTGCATCTTACCGTCTGCGGCATTTTCATCCTCTGGATCGGTCATGTCCATTGGGGGGGCTTCTCCGATTGATGTTTCTTGTTCTGTGGAAGAACCTGCAGTAATTGAAAACAAGTGATAGGCTGGTAAACAGTTAATGTACCATGGTTCTCCAGGGGGGGGAAAAAGGGAGGTGACGTTACAGACCATTGTCAGGTGTGGATTAATGCTTGGTGGAAGATAACCCAACCACCTTTGGGATACCTTGCACATGGCTGATCAAGGTGAAGTCCCCCTCTCCTTTCACAGAGCCCTTCTCTGCTGAAACCTGCGCCAGCCCCAGTAAAAAACAACGTTTCCCACCGCTAGCTTGCCTTGAGAAGCGGATTTCCACAATATTGGTTATACGTCCCCATAGGCAGAATAAACAACACATCCTTCCACGCACAAAAGTTAAATCAGGGAAATGCCCCCCCACTTGCGCCTCATCCCTCTCCTGCAGTGATAACCCAAACACAATCAATCCGTTGAGCATATCCCCGAAATCCTAAGCAGAAGGAAAAAATGCCCCTGAGACTCCGGGAAAGTTCTGCCCAGGCGGGGCACACTGGAGGGCACAGCGAACCCACCCCAACCAAGGACCAGTCATGTCGGTCAAAACTGCATGCTCACCTGAATCATTGGGAGTGGAAGCGGGGACCGCCTGAAGATGTAGAGTGACCATTGGATGTGTGAATAGTTCCTCTGATCCCTCCCATGGAGCGGGAACGCCATGGTTCGACCGATCTTCCCCCATGGGGTCGGCATTGCTCACCGACTGCAGGTTAAGACTTCTTGCCACCCTTTGTGGCCGTATGCTTGCATCCCCTCTGAAAATTCTTGCAAGCTGTGCATAGAAAGGGCATGTTGCAGGGGCATTTCCCGATCTTCCATTGTGTGCCGCGACCCTCTTGTACTCCTGTCTCAAAGCTTTTGTTTTTGTCCGGCATTCGAGTGCGGTTCTTGCATGGCCTCTCGCCACCATCTGCTCTGAGATGCGCTCGAAAACATCAATGTTCCTGTGACAGAGCAATAGTGCCTCTTGCACCTTCTCCTCACCCCAAAATTCAATGAGGTCCAATGTCTCCTTCTCCCTCCAGGAGACCCCTCTCCCACTGGTTGGTTTTAGTGCAGCCATTTCCTTGAGCAACCGTTGAGCAGTGCACGGAGGTGGCACAGATCGCAGGAGTTGAATTTCCCGCCCAGCAAATAATGGCACCCCATTGGTCCACAAAAATCACGTGATCCCAGAAGGGGTGAGTTTGAACCTCGTTTGAGGGCACCACCCACTGCCCCAACCCCATTCCCATCCCGAAAAAAGGAGTCAAAATATGTAGAACACACAAGTGGAGATGTCTCAATGCACCTTTGCATCCACAGAACGCAGAAACGTTATGGCCAATTTTATTTTTCATTACTGGAAAATGTCGATGGTGGTTCCTGATTGAATTGTCAAAATGCAGAGAGTTTTGAGTGGAGAGGGGTTGTCACTGAAACGTTTGGTTCATCATGACCACAATCGCTCACCGCTAGGCAAACATTTTTTTAAGGGGGGGGTTGGAAATGTGAGGCGCGTAACACGAACTTATCAGGATGCAAAAGACGGGGAGAGAAGAATAGAGATGGCACCAATGGAGATGTACCGCTGATGTTTAGGTAGCGGGGAAAAAATGGCGGACGAAGCATTTGGGGAGCTGGAGATGCAGACCAATCAGCTTCCGACGACAAGACTTAGCGGGGGGAGAGAGAAGCAAAAGAGGGACAAAAGTGTTCACACTGGGATTTATCGGATCAGCATTGAGTTGGCAGCGGATTATGGGAAAATTCGCGGTATGTCCGCAGTGAGAAAAATCGGGGATAACCCGGACTGACAGCGGCTCTGCGTCCCATGGATGCCTTGCTAATGTGAAAACTCTGAAAACATGGGATGCAAACCAGGGACAGATACGCTGCTAAGTGTGAGTGTGAAATAACTCTAGATATCATAAGATTTTCTTAGCCTGAGTATTGCCATGCAAAAGCTAGCTACTTGATATGTGATCTTTGCATCTGATAAAAGAAACTCCAGTTTAGCTTTTTTGGAGAGGTCCAGATTTCCCCATAACAGCGGAATAATAAACTTATTGAGTAGCAGCTTATAATATGGACATAAGAAAAACATGTATTCCAGAGTCTCAACCTTCCTTGTCTGACAACTACAGAGCCTTTTAGTAAAGAGAATGTTCTTATACTTGCCTTCAAGTACGGCAGAGGGAAGTGCAGAGCATATAGCAAGAGTGAATGCCCTTCTGAACCCTTTTACTTCCAATGATGTTAAATAGTTTGCCGGTTCCACAGAGTATTTGCTGTTTACCCCAGCCTTTGTACTGGAGTGATCAGTTTGACGTTCAATATCTTCGATTCTCTGCTTGACTAGTTTTTTTGCGTGCTGTATTCCACATGAAAGAAGCATTTGTGGGGAGAAACCAATTTTCAGCAGGTGACTCTGAGCAGCCTTCAGCCAGTTTGATTGAAAGTTGTCACAGAATAACAAGGGGGATAGGCCTTGTGGGTTAAGCTGACCCTTTAACCACATATATATAGATAAAATACAGACCCAAGCTTCAACTATAAAACAGCCTGTCTTCAACCTTACCCTAGCATTTGACACATGTCTAGGAACCTGCAAAATGGTTCTTAGGAACTTAGATTGGGCATTTTCTTGAGATGCAAAACATGAGCTGGGTGGCCTCATAAAAGAATCATATAGCAACTGGGACAGTCTTAGCCTTATATAGTTTGAGAGCTGCAGGGACAAAGAAAGACCCTTGCGCTTGATGGAATTTTGCAGTGTTATTTGCGGATCTTTCCCCTTGGTCTGCAGCATAGTTACTATGTTAGTGCCTGGGCTACCCCCAAGTATTTAAAGTTATTAGTTTGTTTGATATGATGGCCATTAATCGACCAGGACCAGGTCTTTGGCCTGCACCCAAAAGCCACTATTTTGGTTTTCTGATAGTTGTTTTTGAGTGACTCATTTTTACAATATTGAGTTTCACCAATGCCCTCCTCAGCCCAACAGGAGTTCTAGAAAGTAACACTGTGTCATCAGCATATAGTAGGACTGATACAGTCCTATTGGCAAGTTTGGGAGGATGGAGCGTAGGTGAATTTAGCCAGCTAACTAGATAACTATACCAAGATTATGCTGATGCATATCACACCATTGTTGGTGTCAAGAGTAGAGATGGGCACGATGAGCATTACGATTTGAAAAAAAACCCGATAATGGCGTTCGTGCAATCGGGACCCAGCTAATTGGTTCTGTCCACGACAACTGATCCAGCAGTCGGAGGTTTGGGGCTTGATCGGATCGATCGGTTTCTGTTCGGGATTGCAGACACTCAGGCGCCAGTAATCTATTCCCGGGGAAACGGAGCCAGGGGAATGCCTGAGCTGTGTTTGCCCTCCTTCTGTTGCCCAGGAAATGTGAATGGAAGCCCAGCTTTCCTTGATCAGCAGGGCTTCCTTCCAACCACGGAGCAGCCAGCAACGCTTCACCATTTGGGAGAAGAGAGTGGAGGGAGGGGGAAGGGGGTGTTCTGCAGCCACCACGGGCACTCCAAATGTTTTTTGCTTTTTTAAAAAACGGGGCTTTGTAGGAGGAATGGCTGTTTTTCTGTCTGTCACTCTCTGTTTTTAACCTGCTTTTAAAATACTGTATTTTGTGGGAAATCCTCATTCACGGCTCTGTATGTGTGTTTAAAAGGGAGTGGGTAAAAGCGGGATCCAGATCATGTCCTAGTCTACAGACAGCAACAAAACAATCATGCATCCACTAATCCGTGGCGCTGCCTCGGCACAAAAACATGCTAAAAAAGCACAGATCCGCATGAATCCTCGTTTTTTAAGTGAGGCCACCCAAAATCCACCACGCAATCACAGACCATGTCTGTTGCCACAAATGGGACCAAAAAATTCAGCCATCCACTACTTCGTGGAACCGCCACGGCGCAAAAATACAGTTCAAAAGCACGGATCCACATGGATCCTCTTGGTTTTCACATGGGGCCACCCAAAATCCACGATACAATCCCAGATCATGTCCATATCCACAAATGGGACCAAAAAAAATCATTCATCCACTGCTTTGTGGCAGTGCCACGGCGCAAAAACATGGTTCAAAAGCACGGATCCTCATGGATCCTCTTGATTTTTACATGGGGCCACCCAAAATCCACCATACAATCCCAGATCATGTCCAATGCCACAAACAGGACCAAAAGATCTAAAATATGACAGCCTTTTTGTTTTGTTTCAATGTAAAAATCATATGAATTCATGAGGATCCGTGTCTCAGATTCATGTTTTTTTCACCGTGGCAGCGTCAAATATTTTTGGATCTGTATTTTTTATATTTCAGTCTGTGGACCTGGCTGTAATATGTGATTTGATGTTTCATTTGTGTTTTTCCTATTTAAAAAACTATAGGATCCACAAGGATCCGTGTGGATCCTGGTTTTACTTTCTTCCTGTTTAAAATATGCTTTTGGAAGACTGGCTGCTTGCTTTTAAAATCGGGTGGGGAGGAATGGAGGATTCTATCCCTGCTATTTTTTTAAAAGCTGGCTGAAACATGTTGATGGGGTGTCTGTATCTCTCTATTTGGAGAGGCAGGGACGGGTTAAAAACTCCCCCCCCTCTGCTCTAAGTGTGTGTGTGGGGGGGTGCCCCTCCACTTTGGCCTTCCCGATCAGAAATGGGACTTGTTTGGTGTGGATCGGTGATCTGGGGTCGTCGCCAGCGCCGATCCATGAACAGCGTGATCGGTATTTTTTTTTTGATCGAGCCCACCTCTAATCAAGAGTCTACATTGCTGCTGTTACACTGAACCCTGTAAAACTGACCAGTTGTGTTCAAATGATTACATTCATGGCTAAAGAAAATATATGTTATCATAACAGATGCTTGCAAAGACTTTATAAAAGAACTTTTTTTCTTTTAAAGGGGCAAACCTGCATTGCCACTATTGAAAATATTTCTCTGCTGTTAATGAATTAAAGACTATTGCACATGGATGTTGTTATCCTTTTCAGACAACTGATAAATCCTTAGAGCACTTTAACATCATCTTATTTTTGCATCTGCAATACAAGCATGTACAACTCTGTTATCATTGTCTGTTTTACCTAGCTCTGAAAGCCAATAATAAACCAACAGATTATTTTTCCACCACACAAGGATTGAACAATAAGAATTTCACTAAGCAATACTTTTCAGAACATTAGCCATGAAGTAGAGCAAAGGAAAACTCAACAGCTATGTTGCGGGAAAGAAGCCTCTAGATACATCAAGTATATGTACTCCTCAATTGTTTTAAACTCAAGGAAAAAATGTTACTTAAGCCATGTTATCAGTTGCACAGCAGGAGTCTGAAATGCTTTGAGTACTTAACTTCACCAAATATCAATACAGTACTTGCATTTACATTATGATTCTAACAGCAGTATTGATCACAGCTGCCAAATAACTTGTAGTCTAAAGCCAAACCTATTTAAGATGATAATCCAACCCTTTTCATGGCTTAATTTATGTTAGAATTTAACAGGATTCCACCTTGAATTTAGTCCAAATTGAGGTCTATTACCTGGATTATATGAAGGATTAACAATAAGAAACCAATTTGAATACTGAGTGTATCTTTCCATCTTCACTGAGTAAGAATGCCCTGTACCACACATTGTCAGTTAAGAAGCAGATTCTCCAAGACAAATGCAGGAAGGATCAAGGAAAAGTTAGACTTGTTCTGAAAATAACCGTATGGAAAGTTTGCAGGAAAGGAGTGCCATGCAAAGGATTAGAGACTGAGGGCCCAAATATACCTTACAGTTCCCTTGTGTCTTTCTGAGGTTTGCTACAATGACATGTTGTTGCAATTTCCATCTTTTGAATGACATGTTGTTGCAATTTCCATCTTTTGAAATCAATTACCAGATGGGTGGGGGCCCAGTTTGGATTGGGAGTACATTGCGTGAGAAGAGAGGGCTTAAAACCCCATGGGTTTCCCTGGTCTTTTCACTGCAAAATCAGTAACATTTGATACATGCATATTTAGAAATGTCACTAAATGGCAAGGAGATACTACTCAATCATCACATTCCATTTTAGGTTGCATAGCAATTGTTCTAGGATCTACTGGGAAGCCACACTGACACATACTAAACGTAATCTCTTTGATTGCATTCAGATATCATATCAAGCTGATACTAAACTTGAATGTATAGACATCTTTCTGCCTCCTTCCCTTCTTATGTAGAGCAGGATGAATGAATCCTGCTTTAAAACTAATTCTAGTTTTAATTAATTTAATTCTGACAAGATTAGTGATTTCCTTTCTTTTCCTTTCCTTTTCTTTCAAGCTTCTTTGATCCAGTGATCTTGAGCAGTGGATAAGGAGACTTTATTTCTTTAAGAAAAATATAGTGGAGAGCTACCTGGCCAAAGCCAGGGTAATCCTTGGATCTCTATCCACCAGCAAATAGGGGACTATATATTATCTTTCGATACAGCAGGAGGTAGTTTAGTTAAAATAGGAGCAATCCACAAGTCACAATAAAAGATATAATAAGGGCATTCCCAAATCATACAGGACAGGGAATCAACCTCTTTCAAGTTACAATGGCAAAGTCTATCGGAGTAAGGCAAGTTGCAATTTCTCCCACTGAAATTATAGAACCACTGAGGGGGCAACATTTAGGCATGCAAGTATGAATGCTCTATAATACCGAGGAACTGTTAGGTATTTGATGTAAGCTGGGATGGTTGGAGATGGAAGAATGCCAAAGAAATGGGTGGAGCATATTCTCTGAGCTGGAGTAATCTAGGTCTTATATGCATTTCTTGATGGTTAGAAAACATTCACTTCCACGAAGTCTCAGTATATCATCCTTTACTAAACCAAGGCTAGATATTTTCTTGCCTATTTCTTGCATATAAGAGCAGTAAACAACAACAACAAGGGGGCGTCTCCCAGACAAGTAAAACACTATCTATATACAACCTGGGGGGAAATACGTCAAAGTTTCATGAAATAATTTTTTATCAGTTTTTTAAAATGTGCAAAGTGCAAAGACAATTATTATGCAATAAATACAATGTTATAATATTCAACAGGTAGAGTCAAAATTTCATAAAGTAAAGAGTCCAACTGGTGAAAACCATACAGTTAACTATTTTTCTTTCATTGACAGATTCAGTAGCATAGACCATCACGTTGTCTAGAAGAACTTGAGCTGAACGTTCCTTCAGCTATTGGGAGTAGATGGAGAAACTCTGTTGCAGGACAGAGAAAAAGCAGACAGGCTTAATTACTTTTTTGCCTCTGTTTTCTCCCTGAAGAACTCAGGCACATCTGGAGATAGTAAAAAATGTGGCAGGACACCGGAGTGGTTAATTGACATTGACAGAGAGGTTGTGGAGAGGCATCTGGCTGTACTGGATGAATACAAATCCCCTGGGCTGGATGGGGTGCACCCAAGAGTGCTGAAAGAACTTTCTAGAGAACTTGCAGAACCCCTGTCCATTATCTTCAAGGCCTCCTGGAGGACTGGGGATATGCCACAAGATTGGAGAAGAGCGAATGTTATCCCAATCTTTAAGAAAGGGAAGAAGGATGACCCAGGAAACTACAGGCCAGTCAGTCTGACTTCTGTTGCTGGGAAGACATTAGAACAGATTTTAAAGGGATCAATCTGTAAGCATCTGAAGGACCGCTCAGTGATCCGGGGAAGTCAGCATGGTTTTGTTCCTAACAGATCTTGCCAGACCAACCTGGTTTCCTTCTTTGATCGAGTGACCAGCTTACTGGATCGGGGGAACTCTGTTGATGTGATTTATCTGGATTTCAGTAAGGCTTTTGATAAGGTCCCTCATGACATTCTGATGGGCAAACTGGAAGGATTTGGACTGGACTATAGGACAGTTCAGTGGATAGGGAACTGGTTAGAGGACTGCACCCAAAGAGTGGTGGTCAACAGCGTTTCATCACATTGGAGGGAGGTGTCCAGTGGGGTGCCACAGGGCTCGGTTTTGGGCCCAGTACTTTTCAATATTTTTATCAATGATCTGAATGAAGGAGTGGAAGGGCTGCTCATTAAATTTGCTGATGATACCAAATTGGGAGGAGTAGCAAACACCCCAGAAGATAGAATTAAAATTCAAGAAGACCTGAATACTCTGGAAAAGTGGGCAGCTGTGAATAGGATGCAATTCAACAAAGACAAGTGCACAGTATTACATCTGGGCCACAAAAATGGGAAGCTCAAATACTGGATGGGGTATACACTTCTGGGCAGTAGTATATGTGAAAGGGATCTTGGGGTAACAGTTGACTGTAAACTAAATATGAGCAGTCAGTGTGATGCAGTGGCAAAAAAGGCTAATTCAATCTTGGGTTGTATCAAAGGGGCCATAGCGCCGAAATTGCAAGGTCATAGCCCCTTTCTATACTGCCTTGGTCAGGCCGCACCTGGAGTACTGCGTGCAGTTCTGGAGGCCCCACTTCAAAAATGATGTGGACAAAATCGAGAGGAGAGCGACAAGGATGATCAGGGGTCTGGAGACTGAGCCCTACGAGGAAAGGCTGAGGGCCTTGGGAATGTTTAGTTTGGAGAAGAGGAGATTGCTCTCTTTAAATATTTGAAAAGCTGTCATTTGGAGGAGGGCAAGGAGCTGTTCCAGTTGGCAGCAGAGGATAGGACCAGAAGCAACGGGCTTAAATTACATGCAGAAAGGTACCCGCTGGATATTAGGAAAAACTTTTTCACGGTCAGAGTAGTTCAAAAGTGGAATCAGCTGCCTAGGGATGTGGTGAGCTCCCCCTTACTGGCAGTTTTCAAGAAGAGGCTGGATGAATATTGTCAGAGATGCTTTAGGCTGATCCTGCACTGGGCAGGGAGTTGCACTAGATGGTCTGTATGGCCCCTTGCAACTCTATGATTCTATGATTCAAACATACAGCCGACGGGTTTTTGCAAGCAGATTTCCAATTCCCATTTTGTACTCTTACTTCCTCACAGGCATGATTTTCATAGATGGTCACCAAACCAATTCACACACATCACTCAGTTGGCAAAGGACGGAACATTCTTCAGTAGAATTCCATCCTCCGTACATATCCTGAAAGGCATTAACTTTGCTCCTTTATGCATATGACACTATCTTTATGTCCTGCACTCAGGTTGGATTGAGTAGACTTTTAAGACATTTTTCAAAGTAGTGTAAACATGAAGAATTTAGGATTAATTACTCAAAATCAAAGGTTATGGTCTTCTCCAAAGCCAAGAAAATTTCTTCCTTGGTCTGGAGAATCGATGGTGTTCAATTAGAACAAATCTTCAAATTCTCATATCCAGGTGTAGTTTTTGACCCCCATCTTAACTGGCAATCTCATCTTAAATTTGTGATAAATAAAATCAAGCCTTTTGTGTCAGTGACTGAATACCTCTTTTCCAAGGGAGACAAATATATCCCAGGGGGCTTGCATGTATTTAATATGAAAATCATTCCACAGTTCCTTTATGGAGCTTCAATATGGATTCTCCAAGTAAATGAGACCCTAGATTATCTGCCATTTCCTGCAACACATTACAGGTTACTTGCAACATACAAGTGCAGACATGTGGTTTAACTGGAGGCAATTCCTTGCCTGACATGATGCATTTTTATCAGTATAATCATATTTAGAGTTACTCTAGTCCAAGCCCATTGAAATAAATAGATTTAGACTGGATTAAGTCTGTTTAGGATTGCACTATAAGTCTATGAAACCCTACTTAAGAATCCTCCTGACTGTTAAGGTGAAAACTAATCAGGTTAAGCTATCTGCGTATGCCAATATAACAAGGGGATTCCTTCACTCCACACCACACAAGAAGGGAAGAGTGGGGCACATTGGGAAAGCCAGGAAACAAGCCGAGTTCTTGCACAATTAGGCTTAATACTGACATCTGAAATTCAACATTAGTGAGTGAGAAAATGTAGGATGAACAACACAAATAAGAGTTCTTATCATTTTTTTTATCAAGTACAGCATTTATTTTATCGATCCATGAACTGCTCATTTTCAGGATAAGGAAGAAAAGAAAACAAAGGAAAATATTATTATTATATTACTATTATTATTTTCAGTATCATAGAAGTACAAGAGTGGAACATCTTTTATTTTATATTATTTTATTTAAGTTTAAACATCCTTCAGGGCATAACTTGAACTGCCTGATTTTAAAACTGTTAAATGTATAATGATATTATGAGCAAAGTCAATAACATGCCTGAAGCAGCCATGTCTCAAATATAACACTACCCTGTCTTTTATACTAATAAACTGCCTAAGTGCCGTCTATCATACATTCAAATTATAAACCTGAACTGACATATTTTTTTAGACCTCAAATGAATATGACCCACTAGCATACAATACCATGCTATAAACAATCTACATTTTCATGGAGGCAATTAGCATTTTTATAGCATAAGCATAGTGTGAGTACAAGATATCAGTCAAGAATGACCTCTAAGGTGCTGCAAAATCTTTGCAAAATAAAATCTTCAGGAAAAAAAACATTCTGAGTTCCCTATTATTCTCTTAATTGTGACTACTTAGAAATCATGTTTTCTTTTGCTATTGTAGTTTTAATCAAATAAAACAGATTATGTAAAATACATATTGATTAGATATATGACAATGTGATGAGATGCCTTGGAGGACTGAACCAAAGATTTCGTAGGTTGGAATCTACTCAGCGCATTTATTTATCCAAACCTCCTTCAAGAAACTCAGGGCAGCTCTTGTATTTTATCCTTACAGCTGCCCGGCAAGATATATTAGGCTGAGAGAAAATGACTGGCCCAAGGTCACCCAATAATTTTCATGGCAAGTGGGACTTTGAACCCAGGTTTCCCTACTCTTATCTAACACTCATAAGAACATGAGAAGAGCCCTGCTGGATCAGACCATCCTGTCTCACACAGCAGCCAACCAGTTACTCAGGAGGTCCAATAACAGGACATAAAAGGATGAGGCCTTCCCTTGATGTTGCCTCCTGGCTCTGGTATTCAGAGGTTTACTGCCTCTGAATTTGGGAGTTCCTTTGACTCTAGCCACTCACTCCAACCATCCTCATACCTAAAGCTTTTATAACTACAGATACTAGTATGGCTCATGTTCTGTTCAACAGTTGCATGCAGGGAGTCAATTTTTTATTGGGCAGTTCTGCTGTTCATGAGCAGCTCCAAGTTTGTTTGGCCAATTACAAACAATGCAACTGGCAATATTTCATGCTGTCACACAGCCCCACTGATCTGTCATCATCATCACTGTTTGCTGCTCCTCAGCAAATTGTTTAAATAGCAAGTAACCAGCTATTCAGTTATTCTATAAATATGCTGAGTTCTTTAAAAAAATCATAGTGTTGGTGTTTGTCTAATTCCATGATATTGGTGCTATTTCATACTAGAGCAGTTGTGCACAGTCTTATGACAACAGGTACACTTCCTGGACACCACTGTACAACTACATAATGGACGAATAAATACCACCTTATACCGGAAACCAACAGACCGATACTCATATCTACATGCCTCCAGCTTCCACCCTAAACATACCACTCGGTCTATTGTCTACAGCCAAGCCTTACGTTACAACCGTATCTGCTCCAATGCTCTCGACCGAGATTCACACTTAAGAGATTTACAACAAGCATTTTTGGGACTACAGTACCCACCAAATGAAGTGAAGGAACAAATTAACAGGGCCAGACTAGTACCCAGAAACAGTCTGCTCCAGGACAAACCTAAAGGAACTAACAACAGAACACCACTGGTTGTCACCTATAGCTCCCAGCTCAAACCCATCCAACGTATCATCAGTGAGCTACAACCCATCCTGGAAAATGATACCTCTCTCTCAGAAGCCCTGGGTGGAAGACCTTTCCTTGCCTACAGACAGCCCCCCAATCTTAAACGACTTCTCACTTACAATCATGAATCGGCCAGCAGAGTCACCAGCACAGGTACCAGGCCCTGCAACAGACCCAGATGCCAGCTCTGCCCCTATATCTACCCGGGGAATACAATTACAGGACCCAATGGCATCAACTACACTGTCTCTGGCTCTTACAGCTGCTCATCCTCCAATCTGATATATGCCCTCATGTGCCAACAATGTCCTTCTGCTCTGTACATTGGACAAACCAGCCAACCTCTACGCAAAAGAATAAATGGACACAAATCTGACATTAGAAATGGAAACGTCCAAAAACCAGTGGGAGAACACTTCAATCTACCAGGACATTCCACCAAAGACTTAAAGGTCGCTGTGGTTCAACAGAAACCTTTCAAAAACAAAATCCAATGGGAGGCTGCTGAATTGGAATTCATATGCAAATTTGACTCTGTCAAGCTGGGACTGAATAGAGACTATGAATGGTTATCACATTACCACAGGTAACAGATTCTCTTTACAGAGGCGTGATCTGGGGGAGCCCAGTGACGCCTGGTGTGGGCTTTCGGGGACCACAGTTCTCTCTGTCAGATGCAACAGGCAGGGAGAGCTGTGGTTACCGAAGGCTTATACTACATAGGAATTGGATACCTTCACTGCTACAAACTGACTGCACACCAAAAGGAGATGTTTACATTTCCAAGCAAAGGAATGTTTTGATTGCCTCTATGCTAATTGCATTCTGTCTTCTTGTGATTTATGCCCCCTTCTCTCTCTTTCCCCCTCCTCTTCTGTATCTGCCCAGTTTTGATCAGGCATCTGATGAAGAGAACTTGATTCTCGAAAGCTTATGCTATAATAAAATTGGTTAGTCTTAAAGGTGCTACTGGACTCTTTTTGATTATGGCAGATGAAGCATTATTTAATTATATGACTCAACCATCCATGATTTATGTCTCTGAGGGAGAATCTACCCACTGCTCAGACAGCTGCAAGGCAGAAGAAAAAAAAAACACCGCCCACATTTACTGCACAGCAACAAATTGTTCAGCATCCTATTTGAGTTAGGGGATGCCATGACTTTCTCAGTAAACCTGTTCAGCAGATGAATTTGCCTTGTTCAACATTTATGATTAGACTGTGAGCCAATCTGGGTTATGATCAGAATGCATCGAGCAACTCCAATTCAGCTATTGTACACTACCTTTGCATCTGCCTGTTAATCAGAAGTCAGTTCATAGCTGATATGAGGATTAGCTGGGAGTCAGCTGGTTCTTATCCCACCCCCCTTTCCAGCAACTTTTCTACAAAGTTAAGTTGCAAAAGGGAGTTCCAGGCTGGGCAGGGACAAAAGCAGCATTGCCAAAGGGGAAAAAAGAGCTCATTTCTCTTCCCTCTCTTCCAAGCTGGGAGGAGACAAAAGCACAGAAACACAGAGGTAGAAAGGGTCCAGTGGGTCACCTAGTCCAACCCACTAAACAATGCTGGTTCACAGCTACTCCACCCCCACTCACCCAATGAACCCTGCTCAATGTCAAACAAAGACAAAAAAACTTCCACGATTCTTGGACAATCTGGCTTGAAGGAAAATTTCTTCCTGACCCCAAAGCGGTGATCGGCATTACTCTGAGCATATAAGAAAGGGCCACCAGAGACAAGTATTGGCTCGTCCCTTCCTGCCCTTCCTTCATAATCTGCCTAAATTCAAATTGAGTCATAGAATCAGCTTTGCTGACAGATGGCCATCTAGTCTATGCTTTAAAACATCCAAAGGAGAGCCTACCACTTCCTGAGGAAGCCTGTTTTATTGAGGAATCACTCAAATTCTCAGGAAGTTCTTCCTAATGTTTAGCCAAAAAACTTTTGCTTTAATTTTAATCCATTAGTTCTGGTCCGACTCTCTGGGGCAACAGAAAATAACTCTGCTCTGTCCTCAATGTGACATCCCTTCAAATACTTGAAGATGGCCATCATATCACCTCTCAATCATCTCCTCTCCAGGCTAAACATACCCAGCTCCTTCAACTTTTCCTCATAGAACTTGATCTCCATACCTCTTTTTGTTGTTCTCCTTTGAATATATTCCAGCTTGTCAACAGCCTTCTTAAATTGGTGTCCAAAACTGAACTATACTCCGAGAGAGGTCTAACCAGAGCAGAGTACAGTGGTACCTTTCATGTGATTTGAACACTATACTTCTGTTGATGCAGCCCAAGATCACATTTGCCTTTCTAGCCACCACATCACACTGCTGATTCATGTTCAGTGTATGATCTACTAAAACCCCTAGATCCTTTTCACATGTACTACTGTCAAAAGTCTCGCCCTTCCTATAATTATGCGTTTGACTTTTTCTACCTAAATGCAGAAGTTTACTTTTATCTCTGTTGAATTTCATTTTGTTAGTTTCAGCCCAGTTCTACAACCTGTCAAAATCATCCTAAATCTTGATTCTATCTTTTATTGTATTAACTACCCCTCACAATTTAGTATCAT
Organism: Eublepharis macularius; assembly: GCF_028583425.1. Lineage (NCBI taxonomy): Eukaryota > Metazoa > Chordata > Lepidosauria > Squamata > Eublepharidae > Eublepharis > Eublepharis macularius. Next base: position 82,042,031 of record NC_072794.1, on the reverse strand, counting down.
CTGCAAATTTAATGAGCACCCCCTCTATTCCTTCATCAAAATCATTTATAAAGATGCAGAATAACACAGGGGACAAGGGCAGATCCCTCAGTCACTCAACTTGTTACTCTTCTCCAAGCAAATTTTCCAGAATGGGAAAACGTGATGTCCAGCTCATTAGTTTGGGGTCAGCTCATGATTCCCTCCCCTTAAAAAAATTACTGGATACAGAGCAAAATCCCCACCCCCCAAATAGATCATAAGCTTCCCATGGCTGTAAGTAGCCTGGTCCTGCAAATACACACAAACAGGTTGCAAACAGCCAAAAAGCCCAATGATTAATTGGCTGCCTGATCACCGCTGGTGAACAAGAAGTGAACTTAATTGGCTGGCGCTTGAGCCTTCAGAGTTTGAGTCAGATGGTAACAAAATGAGGAGGTCTGAGGTTTAGCTAATATAATTATTTTGTATTTTTCCACTTTTTTGGCTGATAAAAATATGAGCATGAAATCAGACTGTATGGTTTCTTAAGGGTTTCTTGTAAGAATATTTTAATTAATTTGCAGAAAAAGATAGCTACATGAATGAAAGGTAGGTCAAAGCCAGCTTAGAAAATAGAAGAGAAGCTGCATTCACCTGCTGACTTGATTGCCTCCTATCAGTATGACAATGATTTCTTGTACGTTCCCTACCATTTGGCTGACATCTTCATTGCTCTCAAATAATGCCATTGTCCAAAGTGATTTATGTACTCTGAGATGTACACAGTTCCTTTGAGTGGGTTTCTTCTGTCTTCTGATGTTGTTGGATAAAAGCTGTGCTTGTTCTATGGCTGTGCTTTTTTGTGATTAATGTACAGCGATCCCCCCTGCATTTATACATATCAGTGTTTTTTTAGGATGGGACTTGCAATGGGATGGGGGCCTCTTGCATATTCTGTAATCAGAGCACCAGAGAATGCAAGAGAGTCAGTCCTGCTGCTGGTGAGTAATACTAGGGGTTAATAGGTGTGCACAAAAAAACAATTAGGTAAACTGATTTTTTAAAACTGAATCTGAGAAAAAAATTGGAATTCCCAAGGCACACTCCCACAGAAAGCCCAACAAACTAAAGCAAGGAAGACAAGCAATTTGCTTATGTTGGGCTAAGTTGCAAAAGTGTTCCTTGCTTTAGTTTGGTTTCGGTTGAATGGATGTGATTCTCTGATGTGATGTTGGTCCCCTTGCTTCACTTTGGTTCTGAGGGGGTGTCCATTCCCTTGCTTCAGTTTGCTTCTGTTGGACTTTCTGTGGGATACACTCAGTTTGCATTTGGAAGTGTGCCTTGGCCATGGCAGCCTTGCCCCAGTGCATTTCTGCAGTGGGAGTCAGCTCTGACTCCCCCCCCCCCCCATAGAAAACAATGAAATGGCTGGGGGCACCTTGTTCAGGGACCCATAGAATTAGATCCTAGGCTCCAATATTCCTGAAACTTGGCATGTCTTTATGGGAAGTCAGGTAGGTTTTTGCCAAATTTGGTGAAGTTTGGTTGAAAAATGACCTCCCCAGTTGTTGTATTCCTGTATAAGTGAAGCCGGCCTATTTTCTAAGATCCTGGAATCCATTTTAAGTATGGAAAGTACCAGACTATTTTACTTGACACACACAGCTATGCTCATTTGGGACGAATTCCAAAGTGACATATTCTGAACGGGAAAGGACGAAGTGTTTGCTTTTGCTGTTTGCATTAGCCAGTGTACAGAAGCAAAAATCGATAGCAGGTCAGTATCTTGTCAGTCGGCCAGAACTTGATCATGCTCAGTGTCACAGAAACCTAGCAGAAAAGGAGGGGCTGACAAACAATAACTCAGAGGCTTACTCTAAACGGATAACTTTTCTCTCTTTTAAGATTCAAAGACGTTAAAACACAGCAATTCATACATCTACTCTTATGCCTAAAGAAGGAAAACACTGTGCACACACTAGCAATCATGAGAACACAATCAAAAAGAGAAAAAGAGGAAAAATCCACAGCAAGAGAGATTCTTTTAAAGAGCTTTTGGTTTTAAAGGAGGAAACACTGACTGACCAATTGCAGACTTAGTTCAGACCATTCAGAAATACTAGTTCAAGTCACTGAGAAACACTGCCTTGACTATAACATCACGCTGACACTAACCACATGATTGTATTGCTGGAAGCACACGTACATGCATGCATATATCCATATATTCACAGCTCAATCAATCTCACTATATCTCTACATGAAATAACTCAGCAATCACTATGCATATATCAATCACATAGGCCTTAATCATAAGGAACTAAGGATATACTGAACCAAACAAAATGGAGTCTAAATGAACCTTTGAATGGAAACGTGGCAATAAGCTAAGATCTAGGGGATTTTTGCTGATACATGATATTCATATGAGTCATGATAGCAAATACTAAGGGATCAGAATGACCTGACCGTTTTACAGATGTCACGATCTCAGCGCAAAATCTGCAAATGCTGCAATTTTTAGGTGATTTCCAGTGCCAGAAATGACTCTGAAGAATCTCATTGGTGAATTTGAATGGGTTGATGTAAGCCAAAACGGTATAAAAATGAGCAAGAAAACCATGGAGTCTAAGAAGCTAGGAGGAGAGAAAGGAAGGAATACCTCCTTGCTATCTCTCTCCTTTTCCTTTTCAGGTTGGCCAAACGCTCACCCATTCTTTCCATCAACGAGAATCTCTGGGACATCTCCAGGATTGGGAAGATGATTTACTATGCCTTGTTCTTGTTGTATTGTTGATCAAGCTATTGCTATGCTAAGACCATGCTGTACCATGATACTTAAAGTCTATGTAACCTATACAGAATGATTTAAATAAAACTTACTGAAATTTATGTCCAGGCCTGTGTTGTATCCTTGCTCTCTCTTCATTTGGGATAATCTGACTCAGTTGAAGATATATCAAAGATTCCCCCCTTTCGCACGGTAAAATGTTGGCTAGCAACCAAGCTAATACAGTCCCCTAGATAACTCCTATATATTTTACCAAATTTTAGAGAATACCTGTTTTTGATTCTGAATACCTGGATATTACAGAATCAGCCAAAATTCAGTATTTTTAATCCAAATTCCAAATCAAACTGCACGCCCCTAGCGAACTGCTGATGCAAATAACCATACAGTTGAGTTGCCTAAACTGGAGGCTTCCAGGATACTAAGAAGGCAGAAGCACTGCTAGTCAAACACCTACAGAGGTAGGTTTTGCTATAGCAGGCACATCTAGGATGAAGCTCAATACTCACTGTGATCTTATGGCCTTCCTCCTCACTGACCTACAAACTATTGCTTGCTGTTGTAGTTTCTCTTCCTGCATGTCTGAACGGCTCCCTTGCCTTAAAAAAATCTTCTCCTCACAAAGATCCTATAATCCTTTGTGTTTTTAGACTGCACACATTTCTGATGACAGCCATGCTTTTTGTCATCATTGCCACAGCTAATATGTGCTATGGTAAGTTAATCATATGCCACAGTGTCAAAAAGTCACCTGGTTAATTAAGAGGTCTTTCATTATCTTAGGCTGTGTAAAGATATTAATTTGTTAGTTTCCTTCTGTCATTTTAACTGGCTTCATCCAAGGCTTCTTCACTCAGGACTTGTCCTGTAACATAGCTGAGCCACTTGTTTGAGATGGCTCCTGATATCTGCTTCACATTCAAGGTGAACTCTAAGCAGCCCTTCCTGTCTCAATTAGAGATGGGCACGAACAGCAATATGAACCAAAAAAAGCCATGAACACCCCAATCCGCTGTTTGCGAGCAAGCTGTTCGTGAGGCCCCGTTCCCAGCAAACATGTGTTCGTTCCAAGCCCTCTTCGTGGCGTTCGTCAGCCATTCGTAAAGCCAGACAGTCTGGTGCCTTTCAATCAATTCCCCTGGCAACACAGGCATGAACTCTGTCTGAACTCCTTCTGGCTTTCCTTCTGGCTCGTAACCCCTCAAAGTAGTTTCCAGCAGACAGTCCAGTTTTTTCCACTGTGAAAAGAAAATGACAGGAAAGGGAAGAACCCATGGATCATGCCTTTCCTGGGGTGCAATCTCTCTGAAACTGGGGGGGGGGGTCTTCAGAGGACAGTGAAGACTATGTTCCCTGCATATTTGGTGAGTATTGGACATTGGGAAGGTCAGTTTGTAACCCCTCAAAGTAGCTTCCAGCAGACAGTCCAATTTTTGCCACTGTGAAGAGAAAATGACAAGAAACGGGGAGACCCATGGATCATGTCTTTTGCAGGGTGCAAGCTCTCTGAAACTTGGGAGGGGGGTCTTCAGAGGACAGTGAAGACTATGTACCCTGCAAATTTGGTGGGTATTGGACATTGGAAAGGTCAGTTTGTAACTCCTCAATTAGTTTCCAGCAGACAGTCCAGTTTTTGCCACTTTGAAAAGAAAATGACATGAAAGGGGGAGACCCATGGACTCTCCTTTCCCCGCCTCAAGTTCAGCTAAGTCCCAAGGGGGCTGTTCTGGCTTCCATGAACCTCCAACTATGAACATGTTCGTGAACATGTCATGTCCATGGATGTTCGAGAATCCCTGTTCGTGGATGGCAACGAACAACGAACACTGTGTTCATTTTTTTTCCTGTTCGTGCCCATCTTTAGTCTCAACACATCAATACAATCAACTTGCTGTACCAAGAAGAGTTCTTGCAACACCTGCTTACTAAGAGAACAGAGGGAAATGCTTTACAGTTGAGAAAAAGTGTGCGTGCACTTTTATATTTTTGGGTCCTTTTTATTTCATAAGACACCACAACTGATCCTGTTTCCATTTCAAAAGGGTATGTGTGTGGGGAGGGGATGATTACTGATTTCAGAAAGATAAGAAATTGTACCCAATTAGAATATGCTTATGAAAATTATTCCAAAGCTTAGATAAATTTCCATTAGAGTTACATTTTTTTTAAAAAAAAATTACCATTAATGTTAAGTACAAATATAGTGATACCTTAACTGTACCCTCAAGTTATTTAGATTATTATCTCAGCCATGCTTTCAGTCTATTGAGCATTGTCATTCATGGTAAACTCCAGTTGAGAGCTTTTTACAGCACTTTGCATGATTAGTAGTTGAACAGCACCACTATGTTCAAATGCATCTGTACATCTCAATTCCTAGCACCAAGGGTATAATAAAGTGGTATTTTCTGTGTTTATTTGCAATCTGCCATTTTAAACCAAGCCTCCCGCAACACCAGACATGACAATCAAGGGAAGTAAATTGTCTATATCAAGGTGAGTGTGAGATTTTTTTGTTGTTGCTGTAGTTATTTTGTTTTCATTACCCTTTTCTCTAAGAATGTACCTGTATAAATCCAAGATATACATTTCATCATTTCTTTTGTTTTCAAAGCAAGAAGGCATTGTGTTAGACTAACGGATGATTAAATTATTACTTAATAATACAAAGGGGAACAAATTGTGATTAGAACAAGAGGGCAAAATTATTGGGATGACCTCTGTATAAATTACATTTGATTAAACTTCAAGATAAATCTCTGTGAGAGAGGTTTTAGTAGAAGACTATTGGAGGAGACACTGACCGAGTACATGTTTTTCCAGGCTAATGAAAGCAAGGAAAGATGATAAATTTCACACTCTGGTTCTCAAGAGCTAACTGATCAATTTTAATTTTGAAAACTGGATTTTTAAGATAAAGGTATACAGCTGTTTCCAAAAACATTGTAACATCCAGAAGCAATAATGCTTCACTTATGCTTTTTCTACATTTTTTTGAATATTAGGCTTCGGAAATCATCAGTTTGTCTGTTGAACAGATGGGCATTTGCAATGCATATCAAACATAGCTCTAGAAACTCCTATTTAAAAAAGGATATACAGACTTATAATATGCATGTGTACTCAGAAGAAATCCCACTTGCACCAACAAAAAAGTACAGGCATAGAGAACTATGAGGAAACGATGAATACAGCACTTAATTTCTAAAATGAGAGGTGTAGAAGTTCAAGTACGACTCCCTAAGTTTTCACTTCATTGGGCAGCTTGGAGAGGGACATAAATTCTATATCTACTTAGAAGCACTTTCTTCTGTACTCCTATTCCCTTGTCTCAGCAATGACCCCAGCAGTTCAAAAACATATCTAATGGCAAAACTGTGGAAGGTTGTGGGTCAAACTTAAAAGGACAGTTAAAGGAAACCTCAGGGCTGAAATCAAGATTGGAAGAAAACAAGCAGTAGGTGAAAAGAATAAGGTTTGCTTTACCCTTTGTTTGCTTAGAACTGCATGCACCAAGATGTTTTCCACATGGAAAGGAATCCTTTTTATCACCAAACTAGCAATAAAGCCTGTTGTATGGAAAAATACAATGGGCCCTAGCAGCGCTTTCCCTATACCTCCCCTCACAGCATCAGTTGACGGGGGAACTGGGAAAGAGATCAGGAGGCTCCCTCCTCCTCTGGCCCCTCAGCTGCCACTTGGCTTGAGCACAGCCCTCCCAAGGCCTCGGGGAGGCAGTAGGGAGCCCCGCCTCCCCAGCCACTGTGGACACTTGGGAGGGCCTCGCCACCATGCTGAGCCTTCCTGCAGTGGCGGCAGGCTCCTCAGGTGCTGCAGTGGCGGTGGAAGGCTCCTCCATGGCGGCAGGCTCCCTGGAAGCCCCAATACATACTGAGCCTTCCTGCAGTGGTGGCAGGTTCCTCAGGTGCCACGGCAGCGGTAGAGGGGTCATCCATGGCGGCAGGCTCCTCGGAAGCCCCAAGGCAGCAGGAAGGCCTGGTGTCTTGGCACCAGGTCTTTTCATAGCTGCACTGGGCATTTCCATGCCTCTGGAGGCCATGAGGAGGCAGCGGGGAGGCAAATCATTTTGTCCCCAACTCTCTTCTTATCCCTGCATACTGTGCCTGCATAGGGATAAGTAGTGAGTTGTTGGCAACATCGTTTGCCTTTTATGTTTTACGATGACTGGAGGGGAAAGGATGTGTCTCTTTTCCTGGCTGCTTTTCTCTGCTCAAACTGGAAGCCTGCTGAAGCTTATTTTGGTTTAATATCAACTTTAGAGGAAAATAACATGAAACTCTAATCTGGCCCTAAATCATCTTCGAATATTAGAGGGAAAATGTCCTAAAAATAGTTCTAAAAAATAGCTGGGCAATGGAGCAACCTAATTTGGAAGCTATAGAATCTCTGTAAAAGTTTACAGAAAAGCTAAATAAACATTTTTCAAAATGTTGCAAAGAAATTCTGGTTTAGGTTTAAAGGTTACTGTTGCTTTAACTTGGTGGAGAGAGACATGCTCAGCTTTCATAGTGGCTCTATCTGAACATATTACAGTAGTGTGTTGGCCACAATTGTCCTGATAGTTGCTGTTTGCCACCTAAATACTGATCTGGGGATAGTTTGGGTGTCAGACTAGGGGCCAGGAGATCCAGATTTGAATGTCTGGTCTGCTATGGAAACTTATTGGTAACCTTGAACAAGTCACTCTCACACTAACGTATCACATATTGTTGTTGTGAGGATCAAATGGAAGGGGTGGAGCATGATATTATAAACTGCTTTGAGTTCTTATTGTGCAGAAAATAAGGGTATACATAAATATTTAAATAAATAAATATATAAATTGCTGCTTAATTAAATAAATACATGTTCAGCTGAATTATACCAAACTAAATTGAATATTTGTAATCAGTAATGCACAGTCAAAATTAATAACAACAACAACAACAGTCGATTTATATACCGCCCTTCAGGACAACTTAATGCCCACTCAGAGCGGTATATAACGTATGCCATTATTATCCCCACAACAAAACACCCTGTGAGGTGGGTGGGGCTGAGAGAGCTCCAGAGAGCTGTGACTAGCCCACGGTCACCCAGCTGGCTTCAAGTGGAGGAGTGGGGAATCAAACCCGGCTCTCCAGATTAGAGTCCCACACTCTTAACCACTACACCAAACTGGCTCTCATTACTGAATTTAATGTCATTGTCACCCCTAAACATCTGTTATTTATTTCATTTATTTGTTTATTTATACCACACCTTTTCTCCTCAGTGGGGACCCAAGGTGGCTTACATAATTCTTCTCTCCATTTTATCCCCACAATAACCCTATGAGGTAGGTTAGGCTGAGAGTATGTGATTGGTTCCAGGTCATCCAGCAAGCTTCTATGGCAAAGGGGGATTTGAACCTGGGTCCCCCAGAGCCTAGTCCAACACTCTAAAAAATACATAAAAAGGGTAATCCCAGCAAGGAATAAGAAAAAGTTTTGAGAGCAACTGGATTAGTTTAATAAAATTATCTCCAGCAAGGCTTAAAACTTACTATATTTGCCGAGGAGGAAGTAAAGAATTCTTAGAACTTGTTCCCATGTCAAGCAAAATCACTGCTTTCCTTTTGCAATCCAATGTTTCAAACAAGAAATTATTTTCATTTTGGCCTCCCACTGTCTCCTCAACATCACAGAATGTCTTTCTCTGCTGGAGAAGCAATAGGAGGCCAAGAGGAAAGCTGCATTTTCTTTGAGACTTTAGACTTAAAAAATGCTGTCAATTTCAAAATTACAACAGTGGCAAAGTGCTTCTTTGAATTGGTTCCTTTCATTTTTGCTCCCTACTGTCATTCCTATTGTCAAAGTGGCAACAGGAGACAGTTAAACAAAAAAAAAATAAAAAAGATTACCAGCATTCACCCTTGGGCAGAACATTAACAAGAAGAAAAACACCCCTATTTTGTGCAGCATTCCTAAAGCCAAAAAGGGGTGTTACAAATGCACCGTTGCTTAATGCAACAGTGTAATCCCCTGAATATTAACAGCTTCATCAATTAAGCTTGCATCAGTTAATATTTTGACAAGATGTAGTAGATACAAGACCACTTCCCAATAAAATAAATAAAAGTAAAGACACTTATTCTATCACTCTACTCAGCCAAGTTTGAAGCACTTCAAATTAAGTGGCTTTTAAAGACAATATTTAAAAAAGAAATGACTTAGTAGTACAGAGAGATGCTTCAGTAGTACAGAAAGATGCTGAAATTGTGAGCAAGCAACAAGCAACCCTCTTCCAGTGGCCCTTCCTTTCCTTTCCCTTATAAGTGCTCTTCCATGCTTGCTGTGTCATTCTGTAACGTATGACTCCCCTTGCCACATTCCTTCATTACTCTCCCTAAGTTCTGCAAAGGGCAAGGAAGGAGGGCTAACTCCTTGTCACTCCTCTCATTCCCTGTGCCTGGAAGCCAGTAGAATCCCTTGTCTCTTAAGAAAGCCTAGCAAAGCCACAAACACCCAGATTCCAGTGCAGATACTCACAAGTAAATAGCTGCTCTTAATAAAATATAATTTTTTATTGAACACTCAAATTAATAATGCATTAAAATCAATCCAGTACAGCTCTCAGCAGTTCTGAATAGAGATGGGCACGATCCGCATTACGAACGAAAAAAACCCACGATAATGGCGATCGCGCGATCGTGACCCGGTGGATCATGATTGTCCACGGCCAACGATCCAGCGATCGGGAGAGGCCTGGATTGGGGCGATCGGGCTCGGTTCGGGGATCCAGACACTCAGGCGCCACTAATCTATTCCCCTGGCAACGGAGCCAGGGGAATGCCTGAGCTGTGTTTGCTCTCCTTCTGTCGCCCTGGAAACCCGAATGGAAGCCCAGCTTTCCCTGAGCAGCAAAGCAGTCACAAGTTGGGAGAAGACAGCCAGGGGAGGGAGGGGGAAGGGGGTGTTCTGTAGCCATGGGCACTACAATCTCATCCCTGCAAACCCTGATAGGCAGCTCTGACGGCCAAACACAGACCTCCTGTGTTGCTGAATGGGACCCATGCCATGGGCTCCCAGGCTGGGTTTCACTTTCTGCAAGCAGTGGAGTGGGACAGAGCTCTTGCTTGCTACTTGCTAGCCTTTGGAGAGAGAGAGTGAGTGAGAGAGTCGGCCGCTGCCACAACCTACCTTCCCACATAGCTGGGAATACCAGCGTGCCCCGCTTTGGCATCCATGATCCACAGTTTGGGAACGAGAGATGATCGGTGTGGATCGTTAATTCAGGATCGTTGCCAGCGCCGATCCACGATCAGCTGGATCGTTAATTTTTTTTGGGATCGTGCCCATCTCTAGTTCTGAATCTTACAAAAATAACAAAGCTACCTTTACTAGATCTTACAGTAATTACCTGGAGCTGAGCTGGAACTTTAACTTCCACATACAGATAGCTGAGTAGCAGCCGGGCAACAAGCATACACGAGAGGTACCAAAGCGCACACACATAAGACAGTGATGCACACAAAAGGCACTGAAGCACAAAAAAGCACCAAAGCACACACAAGCTAGGACTTTAGGCCAGACTTGACCAACAGGAAGGCCAGCTTCCAGAACTGTCTCCTTATAGTGCTCATTTCTGCCCCCTCCCAGCACTGAAATCAATTAACGCCACTCTCTGGCTGAATGGCCTTGGGCCGATAACTAGAAAAGAACGTCTTCTGTCCAGGTGCACTGGACTGGTAGGACTGAGTTCTTAATTATCTAATTAACCCTCAATGCAATAGGGCTATGTTGCATCACATTCTCCCTCAGCTGGCCTGCAGGGCTGTGGGCCAGACAGCAATACCTTCTGCATCCAGAGTTCTCATGCCCTAGTAAGTAATGCTCCTTTCTGCAAAGCATCCTCTAGCCAAGTTGCTTCTCCTTCCTGAGGCTTCTCCTCACAATGAACTCCAAAATTATATGAATAATTTTTACGAATCCCGTAAGAAAAGAATGGGAGTGACTAAAATTGAAGTGAGTCAGGGGATGGAGCTAAGGGTTCCCCTACCTCCTCATGCTGGAAGGTATTATAACATTTTTTCAAGTCTTATTAATATGTTTAGACTAGTGAGCTTAGATAAATGTATTGTCCAAGTGTCCCTAAGAGTTGGTAGAGTGATAAAAGGGACTTGCATCCCTTGTATTTCTTAACAATCACATATATGCACGCACACAAACTGTAAAAACTTCATCTATGAAGAGACAGGAAGGAAAATTTCTCTAATTTGTGGGTCAATAATTTGAACAATATATCATTTGTCCTGTGCAAAAATATGCAACTGGTAATAAATAAAAATTAAAAGCTTGCCAAAACCAAAATCACTCTAATATAATGCAGAACAATGGCACTACACTGTCTGAAGGCAGAAAACAATCTATTTTGCTAAGCTTCAAGAGAGAAAGAAATTGTATGTTTCACAGTTTTGCTATACCAGTGCCAGTGTGGTATTTCATGCTTCCCCTTAATGAAATGTGCATTCATTACCCACACTATCTAAAGGAATATCATCACAGCCGCTGATATGCTGACAACCTGTTGGCATTATTTTCCTTCTGAAATCCACCTGAGCCATCAATTGCAGATTCTTTTTGGTGGATTTTCCCACATGCTTCCTTCTTCTCATTTTTGAATAAGATTGACCGCATTTAATCTTTTATGAGAAAACAGCCTAATAATTTGACATTTGCATCCAGATTAGTGTACTGTAAGATAGAGAATTGCTATGCTAGATTAGTATACTATTAGCTGGGGGTGGTTCTCAGGCATGTTTCATGCTAAGTAGGTCAATTTCTAGTGATATAATTCTGATTATGTCAAAATATTTATTCACGATTTTTCTAATTCAACATATTTCAAGAAGGCTGTATCTATGTTTTAAATACAAATTATGATTAAGTTCAGGCTTATGCAGCACCTACATTTGCTGGTATCATTTTCCCTAGTAAGATTAATATTTTTCTGTCCTTGATAATAATAGAATTATACTCCCTTTGTGTTTTTGTTTTAAAAAAATGAAAAAAAGAAAAAGACAAGAAGACTACAAGCACTATTACTACAATTATTAAGGGATGTTTTGCACATTAATGTTCCCATCATATAAATATGCAAAACATTTAGGGAGCAAGTGCAAACGTGTGGGGTTTTGTTGATTGACTTATTGATGCAATAAATAAAACAAGTAACAAGAAACAAAACAATCTACAGTTGCATAACTCTATGGATGTATTTTTTTCAACATACTGAAACTTCCTTTATTCAGAACTACCACCCCTCCCCACTCCCCAGCCTGCAATACCACTGCAATGGTTTGGGATGGTTTGAATTTCTCTTCTCTGCTGTTTTGACACAAAAATATCCATTACAATTTTGTTTTTCCCCTGTGCAAACTGAACCCACAGTTCATTATTGTCCTGCCATTTTCAATTTCCTTACACCAAATCATTCTTGTAAAATGAATATTTTTCTACGTATCAATAAATCAGAATTATATGTTTATTTCACATATAAATGGCATATACATGCTGTAATGATTTAATATGCAATTTATATAGCATTTATACATACAATGTATGCACTCTGTGTCACTTTGGCTAAAATTACCTAATCATTATATCCATTATCTCACCAAGAAGCAACATCTGTATTGGGACTGACAAAGTCCAAAGCCCTTAGTTTATCTCATTCAAATTAACTCCTAAGTCCAAGGACCAGCCCTGCTTCTCACTGCCCTTTAACTTACTAGCTACCTAACTATATGGATCTCCTTTACGGGACTCTTTGTTGGACCCCAAAATCAGTAGAACTATTTCTCTACTCCTTACTTTCATCTGCCTTTTCTCACTCCTTCTGTTCTTCATTTTCGGTGAGGTAACTTGTTCATACTTTTAGGATCATTTTGTTGTCTTAATCTATTAATTCCCCTGTCTGAATAAATGTGTTAATAGTCCTTTACTAAACACTGTTTTGATTCAGAGGAGTTAGCCATGTTAGTCTGTAGTAGCAAAATCAAAAAGAGTCCAGTAGCACCTTTAAGACTAACCAATTTTATTGTAGCATAAGCTTTCGAGATTCTCGAAAGCTTATGCTACAATAAAATTGGTTAGTCTTAAAGGTGCTACTGGACTCTTTTTGATTTTACTGTTTTGATTGATTCCATTTGGAATTTCTGTAAGTTCCTTTAAACCTTCTAAACCTGGGGCAGTGCTGCAAGGGCGGCGAGCTTATTTATGCTCGCCCATGGAGACTTATGGATCCAATTGGTTTCCAGAATGCTCTGCGGGATCCGATGCTCCCTGGCGGCTCGTTGGATGAGCTGGTGGAAGATTGGCAAGTCTGTCTTTCCGAAGCCATCGATAAAAGCACCCCCAGTCTCCCTCTCTGCCCCTGTACCAAACTAGCTCCCTGGTATACAGAGGAGCTACATTGGAAGAAGCAGGAGTTGAGACAGCTAGAGTGAGTGTGGCAGCGAACTCATGACAAAGAGGCAAGAGCATCTTATAGGACGTTTATGACGGCCTATGAGATGGCAGTGAAGGTGACAAAGAAAGAGTTTTATGCAGCCTCCATTGCATCAGCTAGCTCACGCCCAGCAAAACTGTTCAATGTGGTTCGGTCCTTGGTCTCCTTATCAGGAGGGGACCGTCAAAATTCAAATTCAGATATTAGCTGTGAGGCTTTTGGGAACTTTTTTGCTGCTAAAAACTTGTCTCTCCGTCGTGATCTCCCAGCCACAGTGTGTGAACTGGAGGCCCCTTGACCGCCTTCTGGGTTAATATTAGACCATTTCAGTCCACTCTCTGGGGATGAGATTGACAGGATCCTGTGAGAAGTTAAGCCTAACACATGCTACTTGGACCCATGCCCTTCGTGGCTGGTGAAGGCCAGCGTAGATGGGCTCTGAGATGCCCTGGAGGCCATTGTCAACAAGTCTCTGAGCTCTGGGATCTTTCCGGAAGCGTTGAAGGAAGCTGTGGTTAGGCCTCTCCTGAAAAAACCATCTTTGGACCCTACCGACCTGGTCAGTTACCACCCAGTTTCGAACCTCCCATTCCTGGGCAAGGTGATTGAGCGGGCGGTGGTAGAGCAGCTGCACATCTTCCTGAATGATTCCTCATCCCTAGATCCTTTCCAGCCTGGCTTCCGGCCGGGACATGGCACAGAGACGTTACTGGTCACCCTGTTGGATGATCTCCGTAGACAGCTGGATCAAGGCAAGTTGGCGCTGCTGATATTGTTAGATCTATCAGCAGCATTCGACACCATCGATCATGACCTGTTGATCCACCGCATTGCCGATGTGGGGATTCGAGGGACAGTCTTGCAGTGGTTTGTCTCTTTTCTCCACGGTCAGGGACAGAGGGTGGCAATAGGGGAGAGGTTGTCATCCCGCCACCCATTGGTGTGTGGTGCCCCTCAAGGGGCAATACTCTCCCCCCTGCTATTTAACGTATATATGTGTCCCCCTCGCCCAGCTGATATGGAATTTTGGACTTGGGTGCCATCAATATGCAGATGACACCCAATTGTATTTGATGATGGCCGGCTGGCCTGACTCTGCCCCAGATGTCCTGGAACATGACTTTGGAGCTGTGTCTGGATGGTTGAAACAGAGTCAGCTGAGACTGAATTCCTCGAAGATGGAAGTCCTGCATGTGGATCTAGGGTCCGTGGGTGAAGGACTCTGGCTCCCCGCTCTCGATGGAGCGCCACTTCCACCAGTGTCACGAGTGAGGAGCCTGGGGGTGGTCCTGGATGCTTCCTTGTCTATGGAGGCACAGGTCACAGTGGTTGTTCGATCCTCATTTTTCTATCTAAGACAGGCTCAAAACTTGTCCCTTACTTATCGACCCATGACCTTACAACAGTGATCCAGGCAACAGTCACCTCCAGATTAGACTACTGTAACTCGCTCTATGCAGGGCTTCCCTTGGGCTTGATTTGGAAACTGCAGCTGGTTCAGAATGCAGCTGCACGGGTGGTTGCCAGAGCTCCAATCATGGCACATATAACACCCATCCTCCGTCAGCTGCACTGGTTACCGGTTGAGTACCGGGTCCGGTTCAAGGTTCTGATGCTGACCTATAAAGCCCTATGTGGACTGGGCCCAGCATACCTTTGGGACCGCCTCTCCCCATATGTTCCCTGGAGGTCGCTTTGATCAGCCAATAAGCACTTGCTGATGGTCCCTGGCCCCAGGGAGGTCTGCCTGGCCTCTACCAAAGCCAGGGCCTTTTCGGTCCTGGCTCTAACCTGGCAGAACTCTCTGTCTGAGGAAACTAAGACCCGGAAGGATTTGTTATCTTTCCGCAGGGCCTGCAAGACGGATATGTTCCGCCAGGCATTTGGTGGGGGCTAGGCTGTCCTTTCGCCAGCCATACCTCTGAAGACCATCCACTACCCATGCAGGAGCTCATAAGTGTGACGCAGGGCATGATGCAGAAGCCAAGCCCTGCATCTAAAATGCTGTATTTTAATATTTATATCCACCAATTTTAATTGTATATGGAATAACGTTTTAATGTTTTTATAATGTTTTTATTGTTTTTAATCTTTATGTAAAAATCGTATGTTGTTACACTGCCCAGAGCCTGTCTGACGGGGAGGGCAGTCTAGAAGTGTAGTAAAATAATAATAATAATAATAATCAGAAAATAGAAGATCATTATTGTTGGTATATGAGTTGCTGCTTTGAATTGGAAGAAACAAGAGTTCTTCCCTGTGCAGTTCTTCCAAAAATCAGTCATTGTCAAGAACAAGACCACTTAGACGCTCCAGCTGATACAGATACATCACAGCTCAGTCACTATCTAGAACTCTGCAGAGAGTACGTATCACACCATATTGCAGTCCCTCCATTGGCTAGTCATAAGTTAACAGATTCAGTTCAAAGTACTGTTAAAGCCCTTCATGGCCTTGGATCATTGTATCTGGAGAACTGCCTCTACTGCTACGCTCAGTCATGACAGCTTTGCTCTTCTGAGCAAAGCCCTTTGATTGTGAACCATCCACATCTCAGATACTATTAAAACAAAGACAATCAAATGCTTCTTTCTGCTTTCTTACTTTACTTCTTAATGTTTTTACAACTTGAGTTATAAACAGCAAGCCCTCATCCCATGGGAAGAAAACCTAAAAATTAATGATTATGTAACTGAATAACAGCTGCCAAAAATTTCACCACACACAGTAGTTTGTTGATCTTTTGTCTCTGAGTAGCCAAGATGATTTGGTTTCTGGAGAAAGAGAATTCTGATTAAATAATGGAGAGATCAATTCAACTCTTAATTCTGAAAATTTAGGACAATCGAAGAAAATGTACAGAGCCAATTTTATTGCTACCACAATTGCAGAGTCTATTTGAATAGACTCATTGAATCTCCCTAGCATCACAGCTGAAGGAAGGGCATTCAAGCATGCTAGCAGAAAAGCCATTCAGTCTTTGGAAATGCTAATTCATATAAGTAATTTGACATTTTTGTTGGAGAAAGAATGCTGACTGAGAAGAATGAACACACTCTGTGGTATCTAATCAGTGTGCTCTCATAATCAAGGTCTCTAAGATGTCTTCTAGTGAGCAAGTTAATTCTTGATTATTCATTGTTTTCACCACATCCTGGGTAATACTCAAGCAATCCTGGGTAATACTAAAACAATACTCATGACAATTTGAGATCCAGTAGTCTATCCCAGTCACTTATGTGGTGGTCCAGCTTAACTAGTTCAAGGAAACCTGATTCTGGATTTGATTTTGATATCCTAAATATCAGGTTAAGTGCTCTTCCTCAAGCCTTTGCTTCAAAGGATATCTCCCCAACTTCAGCTCTCAGAGCTATTCCAGATACACATTGAGGAGCTCCTAGGATACTGTGTAGGAATCTTAATAGTGGTTTATCTGTATTATCTGTTACTGCTCTAATCCAAACACCAGCAACATGTAGCATCTGCCCGGCAACTCGAGTGATAAATACTTTGACTGCTGCAGGAACATATTGGCCCCCAGAAGAATAGTGGAATCTTGAGACAGCCTTCCCAGTACTCAGAGCAGCTCTTTACAAGAGAATTCAGGTGCACTTTCTAAGAAAGATTTGCTTGAAAAACAATTCCCAAATATTTAAAATGGTCCACTTGCTCCATAGATCGGTCTGCTACTGTCCATTTTTATTTCTTTAACCTTTGTTTTTTAATGAAGAGTGGAACCTTTGACTTTCTGACATTGTCGTCTAAGCCTTCATTGGAGCAATACTCCCCAAACGAACCTATAAGTTTACAAAGGCCGACTACAGATTTTGACAGGAGAACGGTATCATCCACATATAGGAGACAGGGTATTTTGACATAAGCCAGGCAAGGTGGATGAAATTGATCTCCAGAAATATGAGGAATTAAATCATTAAGATTCAAATTACATAACAGCAGGGCAAGGACACATCCTTGCTTAACTTCTCTGCTCAATGGGATAGCTCTGGTCAGTTCACCAAATTAACTACATGTCTCCTGGGCTGTAAGCCAGTCATATACTTGTTTAATCAGAAATAGGAGGCACTTGTCAATAAATGAATTATTCAGTTTATCCCATAGTTTTTGCCTGGGCATTGAGTCAAAGGCTACTCTAAGATCCATAAAGGCAGCAGCTAGCAATCCATCTTTTGAGCATTTGCTTTCAGTTTGCAAACAGAACTCTACTTCTTGCATAAGTTTTTGAGTGAAATTTTGCAGCTTGCTGAACTCTGTTCTTTCAAATGAGATGACTCTCCATTGTTTCCTTCTCGAGAAGTGTTACTATACTGTTTTAAATATTTATGTGGTTTTATTTGTATTTTAAAGTATATATATTTTAATGTATTATATTATATGTAACCTGCCCTGAGCCTGCTGTTGTGGGGAGGGCGGAATATAAATTGAATTAAATAAATAAATAAAATTCTCCTTCCAAGAATGCAAGTCCCATAAATCTAACACCAATAGCAATTAAATTACAAGCATTTCAGCATCTAGCAGCAAATGTGGCCAAGTCTGGGTCTTAAGATCTTGACCTTAAAAATCTGCTTTCCCTCTCAATTTTTATTTTGTAACATCTGGAATTCTGAAGAATTCTGGTGAATGTATTGTCGAAGGCTTTCACGGCCAGAGAACGATGGTTGTTGTGGGTTTTCCGGGCTGTATTGCCGTGGTCTTGGCATTGTAGTTCCTGACGTTTCGCTAGCAGCTGTGGCTGGCATCTTCAGAGGTGTAGCACCAAAAGACAGAGATCTCTCAGTGTCACAGTGTGGAAAACATGTTGGCAGGTCATTTCTGGTTCACCAATTCTGGTGAACTTGAAAGCATGCACTATGTTTTCTGTCATTTAGGTCAGCCCTAATAAAAGGCATTAGATGGATTTTGTGTGTGTATGCTGCATTTTACATGAGCCAACAGAGCTGTTTACAACTTCCTTCTGAAGGTGCCATCCTCCTAAGGGGTACAATCAATAGATGCCTATACGCATGCATTCTCTGTTGTGGTGGCTCCCTCCTTATGGCATGGCCTGCACTGTTTTACATGGGGTAATATGCCTTGAGTCTCAGTGAAAAAGCAGGCTTTAAAAACGTAAGTAAATAAATAAAATATTGGGTTGCATGACACAGATGGAATAGTTTTGAACACAAAAAAAGTTTCAAAACCCTTTGTATGTTAGACTACTAAATGGGAAAGGGTGATTAAAAATCCATGGAGAATATCTAGCTATTTGGCTAGAATATCTAGCCTCGACCAGAGCCAGGGACTTTTCGGTCCTGGCTCCAACCTGGTAGAATGCTCTGTCCAATGAGACCAGGGCCCAGCAGGATTTGTTATCTTTCCACCGGGCCTGTAAGACGGAGCTATTCCACCAGGCATATGGTCGGGGATGAGCTGGGCCTGGCCAGCCAATTTGGAGAGTGTGGCCCTCCCTATCAGCAATGTCCACCACCAGACTGTGTTTTTATTTACTTATCTGTTATTTGTTGAAGCAGTTTAGTAATGGTTAGGTGAGAAACAGATGGATTTCTGTGCTGCTGTTGAAACTTTGTGATCTTGTAATTTTGAAATTTTAAAATATTTATATTGTATTTGTGGTTTTAAAATTTTGAATGTAATGTTTTATTGAAATGTTTATGCAGTGTAATCCGCCCTGAGCCTACTGGTGTGGAGAGGGCAGAATATAAGTTGAAGCAAATAAATAAATAAAAATAAATAAATTTAGCACATTTTAATCCTACCCGTTCTTCAAGGAGCTTGGTGCTGAGTATGCTGTTCAATCTTTTCCTTTTGATCTTCCAAGACATCTGTGAGGAAGTTTAACCTAATAGAAAGTGACAAGCCCAAATTCATCCAGTGACTTTTCATGACTGAGTAGGGAATTGAACATGAACCATTCCTGACCCAGCATGGTGTAGTAATTAGAGTGTCAGAGTAGGATCTGGGAAATCCAGGTGTGAATCCTGGAAGTTTGTTGTGTGACCTTTGGCCAGTTACATACTATTAACTTAAAGCACCTCACAGGGTTGTTGTAAGGACAAGAGGGAAAAGGGGAGAATGTTATAAGGTGCTTTGGGTTCCAACTGTGGAGGAAAGTGGGGTATGAATGAAATAAAGAAGTATACCTGGGTGTGCCAGGTCATATGACATTCTAAACATGACCCCATTCTGGCTCTCTTTAGCCACAATATATACATGTCTGGCCCTATATACAAAAAAAAAGGTGTTGTCATCAAGGGTGTGCATGCAAAAGAGCTAGGAGCTATCTCCACAGTCATGGCTGCTAGAAAAATACAGCTGTGAACATATTCCCCACTCACATGTCCCTATTTAGAGGAATGACACACTATGAACTGACTTTGAGTAAATGAATTAGCTACATACTAAGTCTTTTTTAAAAGGTACTACAATGTATTGCCCTTAATATGACAATTTGACTCTTTTGTGTGTGAACAGGAATTCTTCAGAGTAAATGAGAAAACTGTATGCATCAGTTCCATGTCTGCTTCAGTAGCCTTGAATTCAAAATGAATGCAATGCATTGGTTTTCCACTGACCTTTTTAATCAATGAAAAATAGAGACCACAGTTATTTTTAAATACTTTCAATTACCAGGGTCTTAATGTGAGCTGTCTGTTCTTTCTATATACTAATCAAACTGCAATCATTATCTCTTTTTGTGTAGTTAGTCTTGCTGCTTTGATTTAAATGGTATGTTTTGCTTCGTTTTTAATCATTTTTGTAAGACCCTTATGCTAGTGTCTGTAGGCATTCAATGGAAACTAATTGTTGATTATATACATAGTCATTATTAACTACTTAATGGTAATAGTTAGTAAAACATATACAGTATTCACAGTGCAGCCTAATAAGGGCAGTGCTGGAATCATTACTGAAGTACATTTTTGTAACTAGATGTCAAAATTTTTCTCCACCCATTGATTCATATTTTTACATGCTGATAAAATTATTCAACATTAACAATGTTTAATTGAACATCAGGGTTTGAATTCTTACATTATATTTATTCTATTATGCTTTAGCATGAATATAGATTTTAATTTAATTTTATAGATTTTAAAATGATTAAGAAGTTCCCAAATGGGCCAGCAGCAAAAAACCCATCAACTTGGTCAAAACAGACTGCATTTCAGAGTCTCAGAATACCAAGTAGGATAATGATAAACAATGGACACAATTTATGTTTTTTCATTATTGACTTTTCTATGCTTGGTAACTGAGCTGAAGAAAAGGTATGAGACCTTAGTACGTCTGTTCAACCACCTTTCCTAAGTCCTGCCACTGAGAGAAGCTGTTGCTTTCTGTTTGGTTTGGTTGGTTATTCTGGTTTCACTGTACCTCTTTTTCACAGAAAGGTTTGAAGTTCAGGGAGAATCTTCCCATGCTCATATTCTAGGGGCAAAGGAGAGGGGTCATCCCATAGTGTTAAATTGGCATTATATAATTTATTTTGATATTTATTTGTAATATGCATCTAGTGTAAGATCTAGTACAAATGATGCAAATTTCTCTGTTGTCTGTTACATTCTTCCAGTTCTTAGAATGCCAAGATATCACCTCAACTTAGCCAAGAGGGGTCAGAATCTTCACTGCCCACTGATAAAGCCATCATCAGCAAAATTTACCAGTGCATTACTATACAGGTGCTTGTTTTTCATATCTCCTCTTATGCCGGTGCTTCTGCTACTTGGTATTATAGCCTCATTTATATCTGTTTATTACTACCACATCATACCAAAATGAATTGTATTTATCAGGTGTCTGTTCATTTCCAATGTGCATCACATTTTATGTTGTCAATTTTCAGGACATGAAAAAAAAAGCAACATGTATAGTAATGGATGGATCATGATTAAATATCCGATCCATAATTCAGTAGCCCGGTTCTGCTGAAATCATCAGCACTGGAAAAGGTTTATGAAAATGCTTATGGATACTGGCAGCAGCTTTAGGAAATTCAGTCACAGCAACATATCCATCATATTTTCAAAGGGAAGCTAAAGATCTTCTGAGTCATTAGCCTATTGTGTTGCTTTTAATAATATTATTGAAGTATACATTACCAAGTAAATTATCATCCTAAGGCTAAGCGTATTCAAGACAACTCATTTCCTACCCTGGTGAGCCCCCAGAGGGTGCTACTGTGGAGGGAAGCCCAGATGAGGCATTCAGACCTCCAGAGAACGCACCACAGCGGGAAGCCCAGGCCAGGATCAGGTGCAGAACAGGCGGCAATACCTGCCCCCTGCCTTCACCTAGCTGGGATCAGGAGCAGAGCAAGTGGCAAAGCCCACCCCTCACTTCACTCGGCCAGGATAAAGCATGGAGTAGATGGCAAGGCCTGCCCCTTCACCCAGCTAGGATCAGGAGTGGAATAAGTGGCAATGCCCACCCACCCCCTTCACCCAGCCAGGATCAAGTGTGGAGCAGGAGGCATTGTCTACCCCCCCCATTCACCTGGTCGGGATCAGGTACAGAGCAGGTGACCATGCCTGCCCCCCTTTACTCAGCTGGGATAAGGTGCAGAGGAGGTGGCCCTGTCTGCCCTTCCTGCCTTCATCTGGCCGGGATCAGTGATGGAGGAGGGAATGCCTGCCTACCTGCCTTTCCCTTTCTAGAGCCAGTTGTATTTCCCCCCCCCCACACAACAGGCTTTGTTGATAGTCAGTCATAAAATAGGACATATCACAGATGTATCCATAATTATCCTGTGCTTTTCACTGAAAACAATATGAATTTTCTATGGAATCCAATATAGAATGGTAGATAAAATGTTATATATGAAGAAAGGGTTCATACAGCTACTGAGCAAGGACATCTATGGCTTTGGGCTGCCTCTCACTTTTATTCGCACATGCTGTGAGGTAAATGGGGAAAACTCTGATGGACTCGACCCTAATGCCTTAATATATCTATGTGAAAGAGAGGGAAAATGTCTATTTCCCTACTTTAATATGCATATTTCCTATTTGTCCCACTGCTTATGTTCCTTTATTGCCTGCTATTCTGTACTATTATACAGAATATTGTTCATAGTTTCGTTGCTTGTTGTGTGGATGTATGTATTCATAGTTACATATTTTTAGCTATTGTGGGCTGACGGCTGTTCTTTAAAATGAAAAGTAGATTATAAATATTCTAAATAAGTAAACAAACACAATGCACACATGCTATGGGATGGTCAATGAGCAAAGTAACTCTCAGTGAGCTTCCACAACAGACTGGGGATTCGAACATTAGATCCTAATCTGAACTTCTTAACAACTGCACCATACTACTTGTTGTCAGGTGGCTGCTGCTGAAAAACAGTTAGCAGCAAAGCCTGGTTGAATAATGAAAATAATGTGATAACAAGTCACCCAGTGGTTTGCCATTGGGCCTGGCCCCAATGAGGCCTCCCTTAAAGGTCAACATTATGGTTGCCAGGTCCCCCGACCCCCTCTGGGTGGGAGGTTGGAGGCCTGGTACCTACCTTGCCTCCTCTTCATCACATGCACACATGCTCCTGGGCTGGGTGATGACATCACTTCCGGGAAGTGATGTCATCACACGGGTCATGTGCAGCCCTGGGAGCCGCCCTGCACTCCAGGGTGCTCTGCAGCAGTCTGATTCTGCCCAAATCGGGCCCAATTCCAGCCTAAAATGGGCCGCCATGGCGCACAGGAACATGTCACGCTGCCTGGGAGCACACCCCAGGAGGTGCATTCCTCTCCCGCTGGCCAGGTAAGTAGGGCAGGGGGTGGAGTGTTGGAATGAGTTAGGCCCAGTTCTATGAGCCCCTCTACACAGTGCCCCCAGCCATTCTCCATTGTTTCCTATGGGGGAAATTCTTCCAAATTTTTCCAGGGCAAAGAAACAATGGAGCAACCCCTGGAAAAGCCAGTCCCAATGCTAGCTCCACTCCCAATGCCAGCTGAACCAGCAACACCCAACAGAACCAAACTACAGCCAGGAAAACAAAGTCAAACCACAAAACCCCAATGTCACGCCAGAGAATCCCAAACTGAAGCAAGAGTATGTGTGTGAGGCTTGCCAAAGCCATGGACTTTAAAACCTGGATGATGGCAACTTGAAGGGCTCTTTCTGAGTTCAGGTGGGGGTGCAGGGTGGAATAAGAATCCATTCTTCCTACTGCCTCCTGTCCCCTGCCAGCCTTGTGCTAGTCTGTCACAGAGCAGAGCTTGCCTCCACTTCATACCGCTGCCCTTTTGCTCACTGGATGCTGCTCCACATCTGTTGTGGTTGCTTGCTTTTCACAGCTGGAAGGGCTCTTTTGGAGCTCAGGCAGGAGTGGAGGGGGTGGGAAGGGAATCCACTATGCCTTCTGCTTCCTCTCCCCCACTGGTCCTGCATCACTCTTCTGCCGCAGTGTGGAGCTTGCCTCCACTTCACGCAGCCTGTTGCCCTCTTACTCACTGAGTCGCTGCTGCTTCACCTCTGCTGCGCTGCCGGTGGCAAAATAATTTAACCTTTTAAAGGCTGGCTTCCCAGATCCAATCTGGAATTTTCCAATGTGATCTGGCATAGCCAGATTATGCTGGATTGGCATAAATCCAGCTACTTAGCCCATCCATGAATCCTGGATCTCACACCTCTAGTGTCCAGACGAGTATGTCTTTGGCTAACGGGTAAGCCAAAAGATTCTTGGCCCTG
Source organism: Eublepharis macularius (assembly GCF_028583425.1). NCBI lineage: Eukaryota > Metazoa > Chordata > Lepidosauria > Squamata > Eublepharidae > Eublepharis > Eublepharis macularius. The sequence goes on along the minus strand of NC_072794.1, from coordinate 82,018,078 downwards.
TAATCATAGCATATGGCACTGAATGAGCCAGTCAGCGGTTCCAGGACCTGACCAAGATGTAGCCCTTGAAATGTCTTCTGTTCATACATTTCAATTGTATTTTTATAAGCTGTTTCTCAAACAAAAACAAATATGCACAGATCAGTTTTGAGAGTCAGGCAGCCAAAATGAGCATAGCTGGAATACTGACATGCATTTCCCCACCATTACCATCCCAGCAAGTTTCAGACAACTAGGGAAAGCACCTCTTTCCAAAGCTGATATTTTTACAGTCTATCATTGAGCAATTTAGAGCACTTCATAAAAAAGATCTTTTTTTCAAGTGTTTGGGCGTTTCTCGTAATCTACAATCAAACTGCAATTCCATCAGCAGGTGTTAGTTGCATTAATAGAGGAGCACCCTCCCTTTCACTCTTCTCCTTTCTTTTTTCATTCTAATAGTACTCTTATGGAATTGAGACCTCTGTATTCTCCTTCTCTAAGGACTATATGGATGTTAGGAGAGAAAAAAGATGGCATCAGTTCCCCTAACGGGAGAATCTCATCACTTATTCATCGATAACTTATTAATTATTTGCACAGATATTAAATTTTCTACAGTATATGTGCATGGTGTTTTCCAAAAAAGGAAGGAAAGAGAAGAAGGGTGAAAGGGAACACAAATGGAAAGAATACATTAACAGAACATTTTATTTCAGGTCTATCTTCTCCCAACCCAGAATTACTGACCTGAAAAAAAAACAAACGATCTCCAGAAATAAATCAGAATCCTGTCTGTATTAATCTAATTGCACCAGTGGCAGCTAAGTAGTCCCTTAAGTAATTTAAGCTTCCACCTTCAGGAGAGTGGGGGAGACCCATCAACATCCTCTTGGGAATAGAAGTTTGAGAACAAGTCAGTTATGATCTATTTCTCTGTTTGCTGTAATAACAGCATTTCCTTTCTCATCAAGAATAGGCGTCTGTTCTCTGCAATTTTAAAAACCATGCTTTGTACTAAGAGTATATAAACCCACTGCAAGTGAGTGACCTCACCTAGCTTCTCTTTTCTTCATGATTTTTTTAATAGAAAAAGAAGCACAAAATCCTAAACCAGCGTGCTGGCAAAATGACAGTCTCGGGCAAATGCTGTTATGACAGATTTAAGTGTACAAATTATGGTTCACCACCACCATACCAAGTACTGCTAAGCTCTCTTAATAAATCATGTTGCTCACAAGGGAACAAAATCAAACAGAAGTGGAATAACTCCTGATTCAAAGGAACACAGAATTGCCCTACTGGAATAAGAGTAACGGCTATATCTGCAAAAGAAGGCAAATCAATATGTTCAGTGCAATCTCCTGGAGCAAGAATATGCATGGTCTCATAATCACAGCTACAGCTGCTGATATTCTGTTTTGTTGCTGCAAAGAATAGCCAGCATTTAGGTAACACTGAGTTTACAAAATGCTTCTCAGTTTTGCCCATGTGCTCTGTGACACCTACATAGCACAAGAGAACTATTTAGCATTTATATAGGGTTATCTTATATTGTGAAATGGTGTCTGGGCTAGACTGGATGATGGTGAGCAAACTGCAGCTTGTTACTGTCAAAGTAGCCTGTGTTGGCAGATCGGGTCTCCAGGCACATAGGTTGGCTATGTTTTTAGAAGCACTGTTTTGCCTGAATATCCAGGCAGCAATGACAAAAGGAATGCATTTTGCAAGCTTTGGTTGGTTCTCCAGTTGAACCATTTCCTTGAAATGAATGACTTGTATTTTATCATCTTAGGTTAATTCACTAGTTGTGCCTTTTCCTTGAAATTAGTGACCTAGACACAATAATGCCTTATTTATCTCTAGACTAGGCTACTGTAAAGTATTTTATGTTGGACTGATTATAAAGACTAGAGAAGAATGTGCAGGCCAGAGTAATAACTAGGGTGAGTCAGTTCAGGTTTATCATACCAATCTCCATTAGCTACTAGATTTGTTTCAGATCCAAATAAAATTCTGGTCTTAATCTTTAAAGTCCAAAACCAGGGATAGACGACCTCACACATATGTGCCAAATAATGTTATGCCAGATCATTTTGCTTGGCACAGCAGCATGCTAGCTATATCTCAAAGTTAGGAATAGTCATGCCAGACTAAATTAGAGCATAGCTCCAGAAGTCTTTGGTATCTGAAGAAGTGAGCTGTGACTCATGAAAGCTCATACCCTACTACAAATTTTGTTAGTCTTATAGGTGCCACTGAACTTTTGCTCTCTTCTATAGTTTAGCTAGGCTGAAAGCCTCAACCAAAAATGCGAGAAAGCCAAAAACCAAGCTGAGAGAAACCAGTTTCTTGACAATTGCTTTCACATGCACCCCTCAAGTAGAGCTACCTCTGTGACAGGAGAAATCCTGATCTCCACACCCAATATCTTCCCAAGTAGACACTGTTTCATTTGGCATTCAGGCCAAAAGTTATCTACTGCTAACCTAAACTATCAAGGCTTAGGATTAAAAAACCACATACTTACTTGCACATTATAATATGAGGCCCTTCTCTGTGCACCTTTCTCACTGAAAATTTGATTGGTGTATAATAGCCTTTTCAACACAAAACCGAAACTATGACATTCTGGTCAGCAGGAAAATTTGCCTTGTGACTTCTCTGACGATATTGCCACATAGAACCAAAGTTGTTCCCTTTAGGAAACTCTCATTTAAACACTTTCTTCATTTTTTTCTTTTCTTTTCTTTCTTTCTTTCTTTCTTTCTTTCTTTCTTTCTTTCTTTCTTTCTTTCTTTCTTTCTTTCTTTCTTTCTTTCTTTCTTTCTTTCTTTCTTTCTTTCTTTTGCTTACTGCTGGTTATTTGAATGCACCACTGTGATTTTATTGGTTGTCTTCTTGTGACACACATAGGTATGTGCCTAGCAACACATGGTTTGCCTGGGAACATCTCTGGGTTGGGTGGAGAGGTGTTTTCTGAAGTTCCATACTTCCCAGATATATGTCATTTCCCAACCTGAAAAATATCCCAAAGGCACTATATGCCCCATTGTGGAAACATAAATATAGCTGATCAGTATTATGTGTAGCCCGGTGGAGCAAACAGAGCCTTATAGTGCCACTGCAGGTTAGGAAAATGGCACAGGGGGTAGGTCAAAGCCTCATCTTCTGTATGCTATGGTCCCAATCCAAATCGGCCATGGGCACACATGGAAAAACATGAAATTCCCAAACATGCCTTTTTACCTGACCTTGGGACATTGCTGAGGAAAATGTAATGTACTTAGATGATCCATTTAACAAAAAATTATGCTACCATAAATGTGTTGGTGATGCCATAAGGTACTTATTTTTTCTTTTAATTTTTTTTTTTTGGCATACTTACCTGCTGAGTTTATGGCTACAGTGACCTTTGAAATGTGGATTCCCAGCTCACTAGTCTCTAGTCACTATAATAATAATAACACTTTGTAAACCGCTCTGAGTGGGCATTAAGTTGGCCTGGAGGGCGGTATATAAATTGAATGTTATTATTATATTATTATTATAATATAGCAACTTTCAGAAAATCCCTCATGAGCAGGTTTATTGGCCATTCACTTTAATAGAGGAACACCTCTCAAAAATTTCCATGGACATGAAAATAAAAATCTTTTCAGGAAAGGAAATTCTGTGTATGCATTGTGCCTGCAAATCAGCACTGTGATGAGTTGTATCATGTTAGGCTTGCCATCCCCCTGCCAGGGGTAGGGGAGCCACTGTCCCCACCTGCTGCCCCCCAGCTCTGCTCATCTGGCCAGTGGGGGAGGGAGGCATGTGCATGCTCCCCTATTCCATTGAATTGGCTTCAGTGTGCCCGCATTTCCTCCCTTGTGCTGGAAAATGATGTTTTCCAGCACTACAGAAGAATCATAGGGTGCATTGGAGCTAAAAATCACCATTTTGGAAGCTTCATTGGAAATGCCAGATGTGCTGAAGCCTCCAAAAGGGTGACTTTTGGTTTCAGTGGCCCCACGGCTCTTCTTTTTTGCTGGAAAATGACATCTTTTTCCAGCACAAGGGAAGAAACACAGGCACACTGAACTCTGTTCAGAAGAACGGGGGGGGGGGGTGGCTGCATGCATGCAAGCAAAGCATGTGCACAGGAGGTAAGTACAGTGCACAGGAGGTGGCATGGACCAGGAAAACCCACGGGCCATTAGGTCATGGTCCGTTGCATTTCACAGACCACGAACTTTTCACGGACTGATGCCAGTTCTTGGACCGGTTCATGGGTCCGTATCCACCAGCCAGTTGAAGCAAGGGGGGGGGGGATTTAAACATTAAAGTGCTCCTGACACTGCTTGCCAGCAGTGCCTGGAGCGCTTTAACTCCCTCTTGCTCCAGCTGCCTGACGGGCCTATCAGTCAGCTGGAGCAGGGGGATTTAAATGTTAAGGCGCTCCTGGCGCCACTTGTCAGAGATGCCAGGAGCATTTTAACCCCCCCATCTCTGGATTCACAGACAACGGACCAATGGACCAGCAGAAAAGTCGTGGGGTCTGTGGAAAACAGGCACCCCACAAACACCGAATCAGGCAAGTCTGTGTGAAATTTGGGTCTGTTTTCTGGTCTGTGCCCACCTCTAGTAAGTACCCTTTGCCACACACTTCCAGGCCCCTCCTCCCCTGCTTTGGCCCCAGGCAACCTTATGCCATGTTCGTATTTATAACTGTGGGGGGAAGGTTCATTTTTATTCTAGTTTTTAAAAAAGGAACTTGGGCAGAACTCTTGACATTTACATGTCAGAGTAAGTTTTTACTCTGCTTAGAAATGCAGTGAAAGATAATCTTTATATATAAATTAAAGCCATACTCTAAGATAACTCTGTGCAGTCTTTTAGGATTGCACTGTTTATGTGTTTTCCAAGAAAACATGGGCTGGAGAAATGGATTAAATCTCTAAGGTTTCTCAGTAATTCATGTTGTCTTTGCACAATTGTCTGTTAATTAGAAGTTAATAAAACTTTTTGTGTTGAGCAATTAGTAATGTTGACTCTATGATGTACAATTATTTTTAATAAACTAATTTTTAAAAAAGAAATAAAACTAAAATTAGCTCAACTGCTTGCTCCTCTTTAGAGAAAAAATAGAAAAAAATCAATGAAGATTGTTTAAAAAGTAGAGATTAAAAAAATTTAAGACTTCTCCATAAAACCATTGATCTATTATAATATGATCATTATATGAAATACACAAACCAATAATAAAAATATTGTTCCTGCTGAAAATGTTTTTCAAATTTAGGTCTGACACTGATAGTTAAATTCTGAGTAATATTTAACCTGAGTGACATGGAAACAAGGAATTATAAGGAATTATAATAATTTCCCCATTATTAACATTCCCAAATATTTTTCTGGGGTGGGTTACAGAGCTTAAGAAAAAACACATGAAGAGTTATCAATCCAAATTTCCTTCAACTGAATATATGACTATATGAAACTGCAGTATACTAATTGAGATAGTTGTTCCATGAAGCCCTAACAATCTCCTCTGACTGGCAACAACAAAGTCTAAAGCACAGACATTTTCTAATCCTGTTTCCTAAGATCCTTAACTGGACACGGTAGTCATGAATAAAATCAAAACAAAAAGAAATTAAAACGGGGACCATATGCATGCAAGACATGTACTCATACCATACCCACCTTGACCAATACCCAACAGTCCAAATAGAATAGCTCAAATAATATGAAGGTCATTCAGCACAAAGTAGTAACACAACAGCATTAAAGAATTTAATAGGTCTTGTAATATCTTGTGAGTCCATTTCCCTTACAGAAGATCATCTCTACAAATAGTGCTTGTACTGAGTAATTATTTTGGGATAAGGAAAAGCTAATAAAACTCTCAGAAGAGAGTCTGAAATCCTAACAAGATTGTGAGGCACCCAAGAGACCTGTGGCATCTGATAGCTATTTAATCAGCCTTGATTAAGAGAAACATTTACCTTGACCAATATATTTTGGAGCAGGGGGCAGCTCCGGTGACACCTACCCCCGCAGCACAACAGGGGCCCAGCTGGCTGGTGCATCGCCCACAGACCCCCCTGACATGCCAGGCTGTGGCGGCCAGGGGCAGGGAGTCGTCCTGGCAATATCCAGCCCTGCGGCACAGCAGGGGCTGAAGGGTGGGGCAACACCCAACACGAGGACCCAGGTGCAGCAGGCGTGGCAGGGGCCAGCCAGCCCCGCCCTTTAGCAGCAGCCCAGTTGGGTAGGAGGAGGGTGGGAGCTGGGGAAGAGAGGGCTCCATGACCCCCGGTTGGGCAACTTAACCCTACACCAGGGAGGGGAGAGGCCCATGGGCCGGAGCTTGGGAGAGAGGTAGGGAACCCAGCAGGATGGCCCCGATAAGAGCCAGCCCACAGGACAGGCCAATGAGGAGTGTGTGGAGAAGGTTAATAGGGTCAGAGACAGAGTGCAAGAGCAACCAACCCCACAACTGGGAGAGGGAACGAGGGTGCCATAAACCCCCCTCCTCCTCCTCCAGTCTGAGGCCCATCCTGAGTTCCAAGCAGATAAAGGGGTCAACCTGGAGGGCATGCCTCCCCCAGACTCTGACACCTCCAACATGGAGCCTGACAAATGGAAAGCTCAGCAATACATATCTGATGATAAATATTTGATTGTAGGCTTGTCTTCTGCTTCATTAGAACCAAAGACAACCAAGGAGATCTCATTGACCATTGTAGGGGTTGCTAGTCAACCACAAAAATATTTTCAGCCTTCAAACATTGGTTTACATTAGTAAAAGGACAGGGCCCTTTCTAAGGGTATTATGGCCTCCTAGTCTACCCCTGCTTCTCTCTCCCCTGCCCTTGAGGGAGGACTCAGCGGGACTAGGCCCAGCAGCAACCACTGGGCAAATTGCTACCACAAAAGTTGCACAACTCAGCCAGGTGCAGTGATGGCTATGACTTGATGCCGCACACCTCACCTGGGTCCAGTAACAGCCACCACACAGTTTTTACCATTTGGATTGGCCCAACAGTGACCACCATACAAGTCACCTGAATAACTTCCTGCTGCATAACTTTTGCAACTTGGCCAGACTTCTCCCACATAGAGTCTGCCGGTAGAGGGAAGGAGAGATGGTGAGCGCCAGTGTGGTGTGGTAGTTAGAGTGACAGACTATCATCTGGGGGACCCATGTTCAAATCCCTATTCTGCCATGGAATCTTGGGCCAGTCTTTGAAGATAAAATGGAGGGGGGGAGAATGTTATAAGTTGTTTTGGGTTTCCATTGGGAAGAAAAGTGGAATATAAATGGAGTAAATAAATAATTAATAAAGCTGAAGACTGAGGGGCAGATAAAAGAAAAGTGAGTGGAAAGGAGAGAAGGAAGTAGGGAAAGAGGAGAGGATATGGGAGCTGCTAGGAGAAGAGAAAGAGGACATAGTGTGGCAAACGGGACACAGGGGGAAACGAAGTTACTACCCTAAATCCTTGTGGGTTCCCTGCTTGTACTATTATATTAATCACTAAAACTAGGTGAACTACAGTAGAGTACCTGGCTAAAGACAGACCAGCATACATCTGTAACACAATATATCCCAAATCAGAATAAAATAATTGCATTCTCTTACTTTTCATTCAGTAACCTACCTCATTGAGTACAATTCTCAGTCATTCAATTTAACTTGCATCCTTGTTTTATTCAGGACTATTTCACCTGCTTGAAAAAATGTTGAATTGATGGTGTTTCTAAACAGACAAATTCACTGGTGTCATTTTTTAAAAATTACAGATAAGTGAGCATAACCCTGGAGCTCCAGCATCTACCCTCCATTTAAAGTTGTAGAGATGGTTTATTTTCTTCCTCACGTGCCTTAAATAATCAGGATTTTCAAGTGAAGGAGCAAAATCAAAAAGAGTCCAGTAGCACCTTTAAGACTAACCAATTTTATTGTAGCATAAGCTTTCGAGAATCACAGTTCTCTTCGTCAGATGCATGGAGGGCCAAAAGAAACTGGTTTCTTTTGGCCCTCCATGCATCTGACGAAGAGAACTGTGATTCTCGAAAGCTTATGCTACAATAAAATTGGTTAGTCTTAAAGGTGCTACTGGACTCTTTTTGATTTCGCTACTACAGAATAACACGGCCAACTCCTCTGGATCAAGTGAAGGAGCACTCCTTTTTTATTTTTTTACACATACTTATATTGATATAGTGACATATAGTGACATTTTTAAAGAAGATAGGAAATGAACCCACTACCCATCTTTGCATGCGGCAACCTAAAAGGGAAGCAGATCTTGTAGGAAAATATAGCAGAGTTTGTGCAAAGATTGTGCACTGGAAGTAATGAGAATAGACTCACACACACTCCAGTGTAGCTCTGTAAAATAACTTTACTAAAGGATAAAATAGGGTTACATTTGGAGAAATTAATAATAAATTGCTAAGCTGACTACATCTTGCTAGAAAAGTAACTTAGAGAAGACTAGAAGACAAAGTGGACAAAGAGCAATAAAACTTCAGTACATAGCATCAATTATTTGACCCCAATAAACAAACTGCCCAATAAAAAAATCCTAATCCTATTTCATTATGCTTAGTGACTCCTCTTTCTAGGCGGGAATGTTATTCGAAGCTCTAATGGTTACATTCAAAGTCAGTTTACTAATTAAGTAGGTAACACAAACAGTTTAACTCTTCCATGACTGAAATGAAAACACTTGCTAAATCCCAACAGATCTACTGCTCATACTGAAGTCCCACCCACACAGGCCAAACGAAAGAGCCCTGCCCAGGCTGACTCAAAGCCAGAAAGCGGAAGCTGGCACTGGTGGGGAAAACTGACCTCTGTTGGGGTGGAGCCCAGTGTAGCAGCAGTTACGTGCTTTTCAAACTGCACTGCTTTTTCTGGCACCAGAACTGGCCACCCCCATCTCCCTTGGGCAACAAGAGCTTTCACAATTTCTTAAAAATTTGTCAACATCATGCTGCTATATCAGCTTACCATTGTAGCAAATACAGTAGGTTCTCTGAATTCACAGCTTTAATTTTTTTTAAAAAGTCTCTAGCCCCTTCCCTTGCAGAGACATTGCCTCAACTCTATTCACAACCAGTTCTGCCATGACAATGATCACAACTGTTCATGGTGTATACATGAGAGCTCAGAGGCAGCAGCAAATACAATCATATACATACCTGTGTGTATCCCTTTTTTAAAAATCCTGAACATTAACAAAACACAGCATAAGTAAAATTACTAACAATATGCCAGAGGTGAAATTATCATTCATAACTAAGAACATATACAGCTTTTGGCAGATAGGTGAGCATAACCCTGGAGCATGGGAACAGGGTGGGAATGGCTTCACCTGGGGGTTGGACTGCCATCCCTGAGGAGACCAGTGGGGATAGTGTGGCCCAGCACCAGTGCCATTGGGTAAGGCTGGATGGTAGTACAAGCTGCTGTTGGGGAAGAGGGAAGCCCTTAAGGGCTATGCAGGGTGTAGGATCAGCAGGGAGGAGGTGGCCTCTAACCACATGGGTGGCTCTGGATGTGAGGGAGGGCATAAAAGAGGCAGCAAGGTGAAAGAGGAGGTGTGCAATGGAAGATGAGAGAGGGGAGTGAAGAAACCAACCCCCCCCCCCATCAACCAGGAGAGGGAAAGAGAGAAAAGGGAGTAAAGTGGCTTCTCTGCCACTTTGGGGACCAAGATGATGCTCTTTATATCATGTGACCTAAATAAAAGGCTTGAACTCTGCACTTTGGTGAACCAGTGAATTTGTAAGGGAGAAGGATCACTGCCCTACACGAGTCTGCCATGTACCCCCTTGCTGCATGGTCCCTCGTGTCTCATGAGCCTGCATACAGTGTGGTTAAAGAAGTCATGCATCCATACTGGCATTATTTGAAGTAAATCTTCCCATCAACTGGCACACCTATTCACATACCTCCCCTATACTATCTTGTTAAAATGGCTGATACCAATCTGAATGCCGTGAGAAAATTATTTATTACCCCCTTTCAAGAATTGCCAGTTTTTTATTTGGTCCCCAGTCTTGCAGAACCCTTGCAGTTCTATCAGTAAAGAGAAATTGCAAATATTAGCTGTCCCAGACTGATGCTTTCCTTCTCCAACTTCTCTATTTATCGTTCATTGTGCCTCACACTTTTTCCTCAATCAAGAAGAAAGATGAGCATCTGCCTCTATAGTCAGCTTCTATTTTGCTCTGTAGATCAAATGATAAAGAGGGTAGCAATGTGGTATAATGTACATCTCCAGTCAGAGAGCTGAGAGAATCTGACATGTGAGATGGCAGGGTGGAGAGGAGGAGGATGCAGAGCCTTTTGTGGCGTTGTTTGATTTTAATCTCTTGGGTTTTGTTAATTGCAGTGCAGCAGAAAACAGGAAGTGTTCTGCCATGATTCCTTACAAATATCCAATGAACTCAGATACTGTACATGGGTTACACAAATAATTCAGTCATGGGTCAAAAAAGCAATTGAGTATGTTATACAAGTATGCAACTTTAAAGGGCATAATAATCAAGTAAGTAGTTTCACTGTTTTCCGTTATAATCCCCTCCATCATTAAAGGAATCAACACATTTAAGTAATGTCACCTCCACAGCAATTTGCTAATGTAAAGTGTTACTCTTGAGTACCATGTAAAGCACATTGACACTTTTTATTTAATGCTTCATGTAGCTCAGCTGAAGCATGTTTAAAGAGTAAAACATATTGGTTTCCAAGTAATAGCTACTAATAGCCTGATACGATACTGATAAAAAAGAACAAGAAGCCAAATTTTACACCTCAGTGCATTTCATTTTGTCTCTTGATCAGTGACAGAATTCAATATGGCCTAGCTCAGAGTGACAGCATCATGTGGGAACTGTCAACTAAGGGGGCTTATACATTTTGAAATTTTTCACAAAAGTGAAACTGAGTGACAGCAAAATAAAATGATGCTTTTAACTCAAGTTTGTAGATCAGAAAAGTCAATGAAAACATTCAGAGTGAGTTTAGACCCTTTGGTGATGGATCTTTCTAGGAGAACAGCTGCAGCTTTTCAGTGGCTGAAATGCTTTAAGCAGGCAGCCTGACATATCAAACTGGAGAGCAATATCTCCATTGAGAATAAAACGGTTTAAAAGCAATACAGGCTCTGCTGGCATCATTTAATAAAGCTATATGACACCTTTTCCCTTGGAATTCTGTTTCTGTAACATTGATACAGTACACCAACTCTTTCACACACATAAACATCTAAATTGACATTTTTTCCCTTTAAAGTTAGATTTTGTTGATTTTATTTATATATACACATATGAACACACAGTAAATATCATCCTGTTCCTCTAGAATTAGAGCATATAAATTACTACAATTTGTCACAGACTAAATAGAACTTAAAAAAAAAATCCAATAAAATATGTAACAAAAAAACTGTTGTGGACCAGCCAATAACAGCAGAGCAAAGAGATGCAAAGGACTCTTCTGAGGAACAGGTAGCCAACGAACCTGACCAAGGCCCACAGCCACTAGCAAAGCACTGCAGGAGGCAGGCAGTCTATGAGGGGTCAGACATAGGGGTGCGCACTTCAGGTTTGCAGTTCGGGTTTTTAACCCAAATTGGACCTGATTTGGAAAGATCTGGGATTCCTTAATCAGCCCAAGCATTGCTAAGCCAATTCGGGAATCCTGAAGTAAAGCTTCCCAAAGCCATTTGTTTCATTCGTATCGCTTTGGGAAGCTTCGGGCAAAGCAGCAGCAGCCACAGCACTTTTCTAGCTGTTTGCATTTCCCACCAGCAGAAAAAAGTGGCAGGGCGTTTGAAAGCAGCAACACTTTTCTTGCGCGGCTGTGAGTTTTGCCCGACTGAACCTTGGAACTGTATATGGAAGAACTTAAACATCTCAAAATTACCTGTTTGCTTGCTGTGTGTCAGTAATTGGGACAAAAGCATTCTGTGCATTTTTTAATTTTCTCATTCTCTTTTCTTCAGTGTGATGGCAAATAAAAATAGACTGGATTAATTATCTACTGTGTTCAAGGCGAAGGAGGGAGGTGAGAGTGAAGAGAATGAAGGGAAGGAGACTCCTGACCTCAGTGGCAGTGCCGATGTACATGAGTTATGGAAGGAGGTGGAGGAAGTCAAGCATGCAGTGACAGAGATCATGGAGGGGCTATGGGAGCTACTACAGAACACCCCGCCTCAAGAAGCCCCAGGCAGCCTACCTCCAGGACCTCCCGACCAGCTCGTGGCCCCTCCGGCCCCGGGGCTGAGGCCACCATAAAGTGACGGTGAGTTAGCAGCTCCAGGGGTCCCAAGTCAGCCCCCTCTGACCTGGCAGAAGCTCAAAGCACATTTCGAATTGGTTTATTTCTTAGTGCAGGTGGGAGAGTTCCTGTGGGACTATACGTCTCTAAACGACCTTAGCCATGGAAGCTATATTGGGTCCTGGCTGGGAGCCTTGGCAGCGAAGTGGTATGTGACCCTGTATGCAGCCTGAGCTCCCAAACTGAGAAGCGTGGAAGCATCTGTACGCATGTTCAAAGAACAGTATGAAGACCCTCTGGAAGAAGAGAGGGCGAGGACCCGTTTAAAACACCTGAGGCAAGGCAACCGTCCCATCCGGAAGTATGCAGCTGAGTTCCGTGAGTACGCAGCCAAGTTGAGGGACTGGATGGGGGGAGTAAAGATTGAATCCTTCGGAGCTGGCCTGAATCCAGACCTGGTAGCCAAAGCCCTGGTGTAGGACGATCCGTGAAGTCTTCTGGGATGGATGCAATTAGCCTGCAAGATTGAGAACCAGGAGCAGGTGGTGAGGCTACTGCGGCTGCAACATCAAGCCAGACAGCAGAGGAGCCCTGGAGACATACAACCATGAGAGAAGGGAAGAGAACGGGGCAGCCTTCTTCTCCCAAGTGATAAGGACTAGAGGATGAAGCAAGAGCTGTGCCTGAGATGTGGCGAAGCTGGTCACTTTGCTGCAGAGTGTTCACCAGTAGAACGAGCCCCCGCAAAGCTGGGGCGAAAACCAAAGAGACTGTCAGAGGGGCAGCCGAGGCCTAAAGCTTGGCCAATCTTGAAGAAGGAGCTGGCAGCTGTGGCTGCCAAGGTGCAGGAGGAGACAGAGGCCTCCAGCAGAGGATTTGTGGCAGCTGAGAACACCGGCAGGAAACGACAGAGACCTGTTGTAAAAGGCACCAGTTGGCAGGTCGCAGAGGATCCAGTGTCACAGAAGATGAGGCCAAAAGGAGTTTTATACTTCATTGTCATCACCTTGCTGAATCCCCGAGGGGGACTAATATCTGAGTAAGAGTTTTAATTGACTCAGGTGCAGTAGAGATTTGATTGTCCCTGCTTTAATAACAGGGTTGGGATTGAAAGTTGCAAAGCTACTAGAACCTCTGCTATTCAAACAGATGGGACAGTAATGAAAGGACCCCCCCCCCTGGATACTAGACAGAATTAACTCTGCTAGGTATGGGGGGACATTTTGGAAGAAAGGACTTTTGTAGTTAGCCCAATCACAAAGTTCCCCTTGGTATTGGGCGTGAGGTGGTTATATGACCATGATCTGTATGTTAGGTGGAAGGCGATTGAGTTATGCTTCTCCTCAGAAGGCTACCAGAAGCATGTGTGGGATGCCAGATGGGCCTCAGTCCCCCCTCTCCCAGAGACTGTGTGTCTAACCATGGAAGAAAGGAATAGGATCACCTCAGAATATCAGGATTTGAGTCGAGTATTTGAGCAAGAGGAGGCGGACGAACCTCCCTCCTCTAGACCCACCAATTGTCTAATTGAATTGATTCCAGGACAAAAATTACCTAAGGGGAAACTGTACTCGATAGGCCCGGTGGAAAGAGCGAAGCTGCTCAAATTCACTGACAAAAATTTGGCAAGGGGTTTCATCCATCCGGTGACCTCCCCCCATGCCTCCTCTGTCCTGTTTCGTAAAAAGAAAGATGGAGGCCTGAGGCTGTGCACAGACTATTGAGGGATCAATGCCGTCTCCATGTCTAATTCCTACCTTCTTCTGCTTATCTGAGACCTGTTGGGGGTGGTAGCTCAAGGGAAGACCTTCACGAAGTTGGACCTATGAGATGCCTACTTCAAAGTATGGATAAGGGAGGAGGATGAGTGGAAAACAGCCTTTAATACCCCTTTGGGGCAATTTGAATATAGAATGATGCCTTTCGGGCCCCAAGGTGCTCTGGGGGTCTTTATGAATCTAATTAATGAAGTTTTATATAAATATCTCTACAAAGGAGTGGTTGTTTACCTAGATGATGTTCTTGTGTATTCCCCAGACTATGCTTCCCACATAAAACTGGTATGAGAAGTGCTAGAAACCCTGTGCCGCCCCAAGTTGTTTGCCAAATTCTCTAAGTGCGAGTTTCACAAAAAGGAGTGGGACTTTTTAAGCTATCAAGTGTCAAGCAAGGTTTTGGGAATGGACCCAACCAAAATCGAGGTGGTACTGGAATGAGAAGGCCCTAAACCTAGGTGGCAGCTGCAATTCTTTTGGAGGTTTGCAAACTTCTACCGACCACTTATTAAGAACTTTGCTCAGACTACCCTGCCGCTCTCAGACCTGTTAAAAATGAAGGGGAAGGGCCCCAGTGGAACCAAGCCAAGTGCTAAACTGGCGTGGACGGAGGAGTGTCAAAAAGCTTTTGAGGAGTTAAAAACTCTGTTTACATCTGAACCCATCTGTTATGACCGTTACTTTCTTTGAGTAGATATTTCTTTTAATCTTTCCCTTAACACCCTCTGGGTAGTTTGCTGCCACCAGGAATATTATATTCCAATATATTTTATTTAAGTTTTCCCTTTGGTAACGTTCCTAAGTGTCAGGCTCCTGCATGGTTCTATGTGGCCCTGAGGATAGGAATGGGATATAGCAATGACAGCTACTCTGGGGTATAACAAAACAAAATAAACTTTTATTTAGTCAAGAAGTGTATTGGTTTCATAAACATAGTTCTTGGTTCTTAAAGTTACTTCATTTAAACTCATTCATACAGATTTCTTCTAAGCCTTCACACACAGTTAGCCTCTTTCTCTAACTCAATATTTCCCTCACAGAAATGCTTAAACTCCTCAGGCAGCACACAGCTAGCCTCTCTTTCTCTGACTCTCATTCACAGAAATATTAAACCTGCTCAGGCAGCACACAGCTGGCCTCTCTTTCCCTGACTGAGTGTCCTTTCACAAACATGCTCAGTTCAGGTTCCACACAGGTTATATTTCTCTCACAAATACTTCAATATACTCAGGCAGCACACAGCTGGCCTGCTTTCTTCTGACTCCAACTTTTCTCTCTGCCCTGTCAGTCTCAGACTGCATTCACTCTGCCCACACTCTCAGTCATCAACCAATCATATTGCTCATTCATCCCTCTCTTTCACCCCCACTCTTCACCTAGCTCACCAAGCATTTAAAGACACATGCACCCATTTACTTGAAATCATTACAAATCCCCCCTTCTCCTTAAGTGGAACACATCTCTTTTCCAGAAGAGTTGTGTGCAGCTTCCTCTGGCTTAGGGAATGTTTTATTATCTCTACAGTTCCTGTTAAGTCCATTTCTCACTCTTCTGTGGTTTTTGTTTTAAAGTCTTGGGTTTATTTATCTTGCATTCCTCCTCTTCTGGGGTGTCATCTTACTCTCTGGGATGTTCCAATGCTGGGCTGAGGTCATCTTACTCTCTGGGATGTTCCACTGCTGGGCTGAGGTCATCTCTCTCTCTGGGATGTTCCACTGCTGGGCTGAGGTCATCTTCCTCTGTGGGATGTTCCGCTGCTGGGCTGAGGTAATCTCGGCTTTGGCCTTCCCTACTAGGTCGTTGTTTGCTTCTTCTGGTTGTTTCTCTGTCAATATTCTGTTCTTTTCTAAACAGTCTATTTCTTTCTTGCGAACAGAGTTTGCTCAGTTCTTTACATACTGTCTTCATGTTTGATGCATTGGGTGACTCATTTAGAAGGCTAGCATCCTTCAAGGAGTTTTCTAACTCTTTATACTGTTTTTTGCACATGCTGAGATTTTCTAGTACTTTACCTTTGTCTTCAACCAGTTCAACAACTTTGCTATCAAGTTGTTTCTCTCTTCCTACATAAAGTCTATTTCTAATTGACTGATAACTCCTGTACATTAGTAGAAAGACAATTAAAAGGGCAACAATGACAAAATAAATCACCATTTCTAAATGCTGAATCTTTTTGTTGCTGTTTTCTAGGGCTTTCTGCAGCCTTTGGTTTTCTATATCCAAACCTTGGTAACTGACTTCTAAACATTTAGCCTTCTTAAAATATGTTTTCATAAGCTCTAGACTTTTCTGAAGCTGTTGTTTCTCACTTTGCAGTTGTTTTCTAATTGTAACTGAGCCATCTTGAGGTTCATACTCTTCAAAGATTCAACTGTTCTGAGTTCTAAATTCTCTTCATCAATTTGTGTATTCTTCCTGATGAAGCTGAGGCAAAATGCATAGGGGTTACTCAACATTACCTCCCAGCTCTTGGTCAGCCCAGGTGGAGCTCTTATAATGTTATAACATCATTATGCTTGGGTTTTTTATTTTAAAAAATCCCCGATACACAACAGCCATGCAACGGGTAGACATTTTTGTTTAGGATTTATGATCGAAACTGGACAGCGCCAGGCTGACCCAGAGCTGGGAGGCAGAGGCCGGCACCAGGAGGCTCCGGGGATGTTAACATTATGTTATAAGGTAATTAAGTTTTCTTCAAAAAAAGGATGCGTCATAACAATATAATGGCAGGGTTAATTTGTGCTGTGGTTACATGGATTTCTTTTCAAAGATTAACTATCTATGCTTTTTTGGTAAGAAGTTCTCTGTTTGTGGTTACTCTGCACCAACACTGCACACATGCCATGTTGAGTTTCCTTTCACTTTTTTTACTCTCTCTCTCTCTCTCTCTCTCTGGTCCCCCGTCTTAGAGCTGGGCATCTTTGGTTGTCATAATATCATAACATTGAAACATAATAACACAACTGGGTATACACAAAAATTATAAAAAAGGTGGTGGTGATGTGATGGCACTGGTGATGCCAACAGGGACACCACTGATAATGCCCACACCTCACCACATAATCCTCTTTATTTCCTGGCAGTGTGGACAAAATAAAGCACACACACATACGAGGATTAAAAGTGGTGTTCGGAAAGGAAGGTGACTCACACAAATCTGATCCTTGAGGAATGAAACTCAAAAAGAGAGATGTAAATTGACTGTGTGGAAAAGGCCCTAGTGTTTGACAAGTTGAGGAAATACCAATACAGGCTAATGTATAGCTTTTATGTGAAGGGTTCTTTGCAGGAAGAGGGGTATCTTGTTGCCACCATGGCGTGAAGGACAAAAAGTAGATGGGGCAGGAAGAACTTAAGGATTAGAGAAAGGAGACTGAAACATCTGCCATTGGATGTTTTTCCTTGCATTGTTATATTGTTGCAGTATTTCAGTGGGTTTTCTTGGCCACCTTTAAAGTCATACGTCAAAAAGGTGGGACAAAATAACTGCATTAATAAATGAATTAATTACTCTTGAAACTTGCTGCAGTAATATCAGATAGACTGTTGACTGGGGTTTGAAACTGTGTGCTGGGCTTTCTGCTATGGCTATGGATCTTTTAAGTGAGTTCAGCACTATATATTCTACCTCTTAACTGAGATTAACACAATATATTATATTTGAAGTCATGCTTCATTTCTTAATAACAATTAGGCTACTTATGAAAATACACCAGGGTGTCAAGAAACAGCTTTCCATTTAATGAAATTAGCCAATGTGCAATGCTTTTAAAGAACAGGTTGTCTGTCATATACATGTGGTTTATACTAATTTTTTTTAATACTGAAGGAGTTTGAAGAATTACTCAGAACAGAAACTGAAATGTAAGAAGCTGCACTTTTAATGAGTTCAGTAGCAATGACCTGCAGCTGATCATTTCAATTTCACAAATACTTGATTTCTTTAAAACAGAGCTGCCACAATAAATGTGTGTGTGTTATGTGCCACCAAGTCACTTCTGACCTATGGCAACCCTATGAATGACAGACCTCTAAAATGTCTATCATTAACAGACTTGCACAAATTTTGCAAACTGGAGAATGTGATTTCCTTTATTGAGTCAAGCCATCTCGTTTTCAGTATTCCTCTTTTCCTACTGCCTTCCATTTTTCTTACCATTATTGACTTTTCCAGAGAATCTTGTGTCCTGGTCAGTTATTCTATGTGATTTCAACAGAAAATATGTCCCAATTGATTAGACTTATTATGAGTCACAGAATGATGGAAGCTATGTAAGCTGTGCTTTAACATATAGAGAGGCAGAAAACCAACAATTAAATTTAGTTCCATCCTGTTAATGAAAGGCCATGGTTACATATTCAGCAGTAATGTTTATGCAAAGGCACATCAGCACTAGGGCTGTACAACTTTATTACATTATGCTTTTTAATGAGTCTTACAACTAGGCAGCAGAGTAACTATAGATTTATTAATAATAGAGTGAGATGATTCAGAATGTGATTTAACTACATCCAGTCTAACCTGTCAGAGAAAGGATGTAGCTAATAATTTTTTTTAATTCTTCCAGTTCTAGCTATATACACAGAGAGGTCAAGAGAGAGCATGTTTGTAATTTAGTTGGGCTTTACCTAGGAAGCACCCATTCTACTCTGCCATCTCACTAAATGTTTGAGATTTGCAGTTACAATTTCCACTTAACTGGCAAAACAAATGGAACCTGTCAAGAGAAACTCTTGGAACAATACATCAATGTATACCTTCCAAATGACCTATGTTATTATATTAGTAACTTTTATTCTTACAAGAAGCTGCAATCCTTATCCAGTACATATATTCACATATACGCTAAAATAAGAAAGAAAGAATGTCTTTGATTACCCCGTAGGTGCCAAGTTGAAGGTAATACTAAGCTTTCTCTTATCAGGAAAAATCATGTATTACTTTCATAAGCTGCTGTAACTCCACATATATAGAGAGAGGAGCTGCTTTACAGTGAAATCCTAAGTAGAATCACTCCAGTCTAAGTCCATTGAAATCTTGGTGTCCCTGCCTCAGAAATTTCATACCTCATAATGGTCTCTAGTGTATCAAAGGTCACTACATCAGAGGTCATACATTAGAGATGCCCCAACACCTGCAGGTTCAAATTGCATTGAAATTGCCAGTTGTAAATGTGCCCCCAAATGATCAAATCTAGTGTTTGCTGGGCCATTATACCAGAACCCTGCACATCTAGTATAACAGCATGTATGATTCACCTTCATGCATGCTGTGTAACACATGCAGTTTTGCAAAGTACCATGAGGGCTATATTTTCTGCATGTCTTATCTTTCTTTACCCCCCCCCCCAGTCTTTTGCATTCTTTAAATGTTGACCAGTGCGGCCACAGTAAGCGTCATAGAAGGTGCAGGAAGTGCTGTGAAACTCTGGTTCGCTAGCAGTTCTGCTTGCACTAGGGCACAATTTCAAGGATTGTGGCAGCCTTTCAACCACCTGACCAAAGGAAGTACTTAGGAAATACTCTCCCTTTTGAAAGATAAAAAGACCACATCTCCCCCCTCCCCCCATTTCTGGCTCTGTACGTTGCCAAGGATGGCAGGTCTGTCTGGGAATTACACCCAGTGGTCACCCAAATAGCATGGCTAATAGTAAGTAAGTAAGTAAGTAAGTAAGTAAGTAAGTAAGTAAGTAAGTAAGTAAGTAAGTAAGTAAGTAAGTAAGTAAGTAAGTAAGTAAGTAAGTAAGTAAGTAAGTAAGTCTTACTGTTCAGTCACTAACCTGTTTGTAAGAGATTTGGGATGTTTGCTGAGCCAGCAAACTATCCCAGGATCACCATAATCACTCCCATCAAATATGCTAAGTTCATCTGACAAACTCGTTTGTGGCAAAGTTCATAGTACCCCTAAAATAAACACCATCTCTTTGATGGAATGAAGACTCTTCAGCATGCCCAAGTAGGCTTGTGGTCAAACCAGACATGATACTGGGAGATCAATGAACAGATTTTCCCAGAGCCCCCACTCCCCAAGATAACAGCAGCACATAAGGCTTGATTTGAATTGCACTGAAAAGAGTAGGTACCATCATTTTTACCCTCTCCATGTCCACCTGTGGGTGGGTGTGGCTTTTGATAAAAAGAGAGGGGAAGGCTAAAGCTCCTCTCCCTACTGCATCATAACAACATTTGATTTATATACCGCCCTTTAGAACAACTTAACACCCACTCAGAGTAGTTTACAAAGTATGTTATTATTATCCTCACAACAATCACCCTGAGGTGGGTGGGGCTGAGAGAGCTCTGAGAAGCTGTGACCAACTCAAGGTCACCCAGCTGGCTACAAGTGGAGGAGATGAAAATCAAACCCAGTTCTCCAGATTAGAGTCCTGCCGCTCTTAACCACTGCACCAAACTGGCCCCTAAATGAATTAGGGCCCCATCTATCTTTTATTTTCCGTTTTAAAAAATTTGGGAAGATCTCTTCTGATAACATCTGATTAGGCTCTTATCTCTGTGGATGCCACAGTGACCTGAAGCAGCCATTCAAGTTTTCATAACTCAATTTTGGCATGTGGAATTTAATTCTGCTCTCTAACAGAAATTATGAAGTGGAAAGTTATGGAATTTATGGATTGTAGTGCAAGGATATAGGATCCAAGTTTAAGGACTATGTGTTAAACTAGGTTTTATTTCTCATGTAGATACTGTGATTGCACTAGGGTGGGCAAATATTAATTCTAGCTTACTTAATTTTGGTATCTCTTTCAATATGGGGGAAATAACCAATAAATATATAAATTTTAGCACCTGTTGATTTTTAAAAAATGGCTGAGGGATGCACAAGTGTTCTGAATGATGATCAAAGTTAAAAATAGATACAGTTGGATGTGAAATACAAGCATCTCTTTTAAGCTAAGAGAACTTTGTGCAAAGGCTGTAAAGAACTGCAGTGAAAGGTAACGGAAACTTCTTATCAGTTTCACCTATGCAAGGAAGATTTCTCCAAACTCTCTGCAGTTTTTTTTAAAGGAGGGTGAGTTCACCAAATGAAGGAAATGCAAGCTTTGAACAAGTACTAGGTTATGCACAATTAGTGCTGAACTTAAACTGTGGCAATAGCAACTAACAATGTTGCATACTTTTGTGCATGTAAAACACCAACACAAATGCACTGGCTCACTGCTATAATGTATATTCATTTACACCATTTTATTGAATTACTCATTCATTTATTCATTTATTTATATATTTATTTATGTCATTTATAGTCCGTCTTTTTCACTGAGACTCAAGGTGGATTACACAGTGTGAGATTAGTACAGTTCATTTCAAGGACATTTCCATAAACAATGCCATAAGGTAAATAAACACAATTTTACAAAGATATAGCATTAGTAAGAATTCAATACAGAGCTGAAGAAATGCTGAAACAGAACATAAGCAATTCTAGGGCTGACATTAGAAACACAAGTAGTTCATAGGAGCATGTATTTAATACTGCTGTTTTAAAAAACGTATATGTACAGAAGTTGTTCATAAAACATCTGCATGTATTCCAGGGCAGAAGCACAAAAAGCTCAGTGGAGATAAAGAGGCTGGTTTTAAACATCTATATAGGAACTGTCCATCCTCTTCCTCTCTCTCATTACTCTTTCTTTCATAGAATTAGATTAATTGAAAATATGACATCTGGCCAAAGTGAGGCAGTGTTAATAAGTTGCTAATTTAGATGATAAATCAAGTACAGAACACAAAAGGTTACTCAGCAATGATAGATAGGCATCAGTGTTTCAAGTATCACACTTCTGGCACTTGCAAATGAGGTAGCACCTGCATAAAACCATTTAGCATTTTTTTAACACTTTCCAATCATCCTTGAAAAAATTATGTGCTATAATGATCTTGTTCCTGATCTCAAGAACAGTGTTTCTATTCTATTCTATTCTATTCTATTCTATTCTATTCTATTCTATTCTATTCTATTCTATTCTATTCTATTCTATTCTACTTTAAATTTGACCAATAACCCTTTCTTCTGTTAATGATATTAAAAACCTCTGTTAATTTAACACTAAATTAAACTGAAAATATTTTCTCTAGGTGTCATATGCTTCAGGGACTCTGATGTGGTAAGTGGGTGATGATTACACCACATAGAATCATAGAATCATAAAATCATATAGTTGGAAGGGGCCATACAGACCATCTAGTCCAACCCCCTGCCCAGTGCAGGATCAGCCTAAAGCATCTCTGACAAGTATTCATCCAGCCTCTTCTTGAAAACTGCCAGTGAAGGGGAGCTCACCACCTCCCTAGGCAGCTGATTCCACGTTTGAACTACTCTGACCGTGAAAAAGTTTTTCCTAATATCCAGTCGGTACCTTTGTGCATGTAGTTTTAGCCCATTGCTTCGCGTCCTACCCTCTGCTGCCTACTGGAACAGCTCTTTGCCCTCCTCCAAATGACAGCCTTTCAAGAGAGCAATCATGTCCCCCCTCAACCTCCTCTTCTCCAAACTAAACATTCCCAAGGCCCTCAGCCTTTCCTCGTAGGGCTCAGTCTCCAGACCCCTGATCATTCTCGTCGCTCTCCTCTGCACCCTCTTGATTTTGTCCACATCCTTTTTGAAGTGAGGCCTCCAGAACTGCACACAATACTCCAGGTGTGGCCTGACCAAGGCAGTATAGAGAGGGGCTATGACCTCCTGCGATTTCGATGCTATGGCCCCTTTGATACAACCCAGGATTAAATTAGCCTTTCTTCCACCGCATCACACTGACTGCTCATATTCAGTTTACAGTCCACTCTTACTCCAAGATCCCTTTCACATATACTACTGCCCAGAAGTGTATCCCCCATCCAGTATTTGTGCTTCTCATTTTTGTGGCCCAGATGTAATACTGTGCACTTGTCTTTGTTGAATTGCATCCTATTCACAGCTGCCCACTTCTCCAGAGTATTCAGGTCTTGTTGAATTTTAATTCTATCTTCTGGGGTGTTTGCTACCGCACCCAATTTGGTATCATCAGCAAATTTAATGAGCAGCCCTTCCACTCCTTCATCCAGATCATTGATAAAAATATTGAAAAGTACCGGGCCCAAAACCGAGCCCTGCGGCACCCCGCTGGACACCTCCCTCCAATCTGATGAAACGCCATTGACCACCACTCTTTGAGTGCGGTCCTCCAACCAGTTCCCTATCCACCGAACTGTCCTATAGTCTACTCCACAGTCTTCCAGTTTGCCCATCAGAATGTCATGGGGGACCTTATCAAAAGCTTTACTGAAATCCAGATAAATCACGTCAACAGAGTTCCCCCGATCCAGTAAGCTGGTCACTCGATCAAAGAAGGAAACCAGGTTGGTCTGGCAGGATCTGTTAGGAACAAAACCATGCTGACTTCCCCGGATCACTGAGCGGTCCTTCAGATGCTTACAGATTGATCCCTTTAAAATCTGTTCTAATATCTTCCCAGCAACAGAAGTCAGACTGACTGGCCTGTAGTTTCCCGGGTCATCCCCATACCATGTGGGATTTACAAGCTGGTGAAGCAGGAGCCCAGGGACATTGGCTTCTTCCTGATCATGTGACCCTTGGATAGAGCAGTCTGTTTATTGCCTTGAAGGGCCAACAGTCCCCTTTGTACCCTGTGACCATCTATCCTGGTTGCACAGTGAGTATGGAGCTGAAGCCTGACTCCCAGGAATCTCATGATGTGTGAGTTCCACAGTGCCTGGCATGTTCCTTGCATTGTCTTCACAGTTCATAACAGTAAAATAAGCACATCTGCACAGTTCTCCACAAGAAATAGAGTAAACATATGACAGGTTTATATCTTCTAAAGTGTGAAGCAGCCGGCAGTTTTCTCAAATCAGATTCAAACTTCAAAACCTACCTGCGTTGTGGAAGAAATGGTGTGTCTATTCCATGTACTCTGAAGCTAAACATTTTGGCAAGGTCTGGTTTATAAGGTAATTATAGTTCTACCTAATAAAGATAATGAAAGAGTATTCCTCACAATGACTATGTTTAATTAGAAAACTGTAGTCTCGATAAAGAACATAAAGGTATATACATTCCATTAGCATTAAGATGAAACAAATGTATGTATCATCTTTTTTCATACAGGAAAATACATGGAGGTTCAAAACACTGTAATTCCAAAATGTTAGACTGATAGAAAGAAGCACACTTCAAAATTCAGCTAAAATACAAAATAAATGAGGTAACATATACTCCAGGGAGCAAAAAAATATACTCCATCAAAAAAACCAAAAAAAAACCAAAAGAAAATGTCAAAAGCATTTCCTGAAGCCTTGTCATAGCAAAGACATTAGATAGGCTAGTGCAGAAGGTCTATGATTTATAAAGAGTTCACAGGGATATGTTGCTATCTAATTTTTCCTCCTCATTTCCAGTGGCATGGAAATAAAATAAATCCTGTGGGTACAGCAACTTGATATGCTCAAACAAATGCACAAGATTTTTTTAAATTTTAATGGAGTTCTAGAACTAAATCTAGCTGCAATGCTGTGAACATGCAATCCTACTATGCTTGCTGTTATTCCTTGAAAAGCATTCCTCAAAAAGCATGATCTGGACACAGTGATCTGATTACATCCAGGTCATGTACTTTATGTGGAGCTGCCTTTGAAAATGGTCTGGAAACTTCAACTCATCCAAAATATAGCAGGCAGGCTATTGACAGGGGAGGGACACAGAAATCAAAGTGCCTCAGCACTGAAAGATCTGTGCTGGCTGCCCATTTGTTTTCAGGCTCAATTCAAAGTGATGGCTTTATCTTTAAAGTCCTAAATGGCTTGGGGTCAAGGCACTTGAAGGATCACCTCCTCCTATATTGTCAAGCCTGCCAGTTAAGATCTGCCTCACAAGCCCTGCTCTTCACCTTCAGAGATGAGGCAGGTGGAAACTACATACCCACCTTCAGAGATGAGGCAGGTGGCAACTACATACAGGACGGTTTCGGTAGTGGCACCTTGTTTGTAGAATGCCCTTCCCCTTGAGGCTTGCCTGGTGCCTACATCACTTTCTTTTAGGCATGAGGCAAAAACATTTCTGCTCACCCAAGCTTTTATTTAAGGGGTTGTTTTTTAAAAAAACTGTGTCAATAGTCTACTTTTATCCTCTAAATGTTTATGTGGGGCTGAGGTATTATGCTGTGTTTTAAATAATATTTTTTAATGTTTTGTTTTTATTATTTTATTTTGTAAACAATCTCAGACTGGTTCCTAGAGAGGCAGCATAATTTTCTAAATAGTTCATTTAAAACAAATATGGCACAAATCCAGTGCTCTTATTGTGATATGGAAAAATTGGAATTGCAATATGTACTTTCAGATTTCATCGGTTAATTTTTCATTTTAATCATCAAACTCTATCTTGGAATGTTCTCTACCACTAGTTTCAAGATGTTAACACCTGTAGGAATTCACAGTGTACCTGTATGGCTCTGCTTTCATCCAAACCTATGTGTTGTGCCTAGGGTTGCCAGTCCCCTGCTGGGGATGGGGGATCCACCATTCCCATCCTCCACCACCACCCCCACTTACCTGGCCGGTGGGTGGAAAGGTAAGGGAATTTGCCTCTCACAGCATGCTTCTGGGAGGTGTGATGTGCTCCCGTGCGCTGCAGTAGGACAATTTCAGCCCCAAATGGGCCTGATTTGGTCCCAAATTCAGCCCACTGCAGAGCTCAAGAGCACTCCAGGGCCTGTGGTGCCACCCTGGCAGCACTCCTGCACTCCACAGCAGTCCAATTCAGGCTGAATCAAGCCCAATTTGTCCCACTGAGGAGCACAGGTGTGCTCCCAGGGGCAGCCTGTGACCTGCACAATGACATCACTTCCTGAAAGTGATGTCATCATGCAGGTTGGGAGCACGTACGCGAGAGGCAGCACTGAGCTAAGTGCCAGGTTTCCCACCTTCCCCCCAGAGTTTCCCACCTTCCCCCCAGGGACCTGGCAAGCCTAGTTGTGCCTCATCTCTCCACCCTACTGTGGCAATGGGCACAACTACAGATTATAATTTCAAAAAAGTATAAAACACAGTGAGGCTGTCTTAAGACCTGTCGAATAATCAATGAACAACTATACATTCATTTCACATATGAATGAATTAAGATTACTTGGAGCAGGACCAAAAAATTGATTATCTCCCTAAAGCACTTAAATAAAAAGGAATATTTTGTACAGTGAAAATTGCTAAAAAATAACAGTCAAAATTCATCATTTGTGAAAAAATGACTTGAGCATTTATGTTCCCACAAAATAGTTGCAATTATTTTTTCAATTTTTTGGTGCACAAAGGACTGGTTTTGAAGGGACATATTGCCCTCCAGTCTCTTTGGGGAGACTGCAAAGAGTGTGCTTCCCTAACCTGTTCGCTCTGCTCTTCAAAATTCCTTTGATATTCAATGTAAGACCATGAGAATAAAACTCTAGGAATAAAGATCAAACGAATGCTAACAGACACAAGCCGGAGGAATCCATTCATCCCTTGTTATGTACCCACTGTCCCCTGCCCATGCCACACCCACACTGAGCCCATTCGTGGGGAGGGCGGGATATACGTCAAATAAAATAAATAAATATGTCATCAAGAAAGGTGCGGTCTGATTTTTCTCAGTCTAGAACATCGGCATCATTTTCCCCTCCCTCCCCCATGGGCTGTTCCCTACTCCGGGCACAATAAAACCCTGGGAGTAAAGTTCTAATGGATTCCAATTGGGAGCTAGGAGAATTCATTCATACTTAGTTATACCATTTAACAGGTTAACATAAATCCTGTGTAAATTCTGAAATATGTACCCTAATTAAGTTATATCATTTTTGGCTTGCAATCTCTTAAATATATTCAGTTTTTTCCCTTCACCATAAAGATTTAATGGAGTTACTTCCAAGTAGACCCATTTAGAATTGCTAGGAAATGTATTGCAGATATTGTGGGTTTTCCGGGCTGTATTGCCGTGGTCTTGGCATTGTAGTTCACTGTAGTTCACTTGTAGTTCAGTGACACTGAGAGATCTCTGTCTTTTGGTGCTACACCTCTGAAGATGCCAGCCACAGCTGCTGGCGAAACATCAGGAACTACAATGCCAAGACCACGGCAATACAGCCCAGAAAACCCACAACAACCATCGTTCTCCGGCCGTGAAAGCCTTCGACAATATTGCAGATATGTTACCTTAAAGGAGTAGCACTGACAATGTAGAACTAATTGTTTTATTGATATCATTGCCATTTAGAGAATTTTTAAAAGAGATATGTATGAAGTATTTAAAGACTTAACAGAACGTCTGTGAAGGAAATTCTCAACCTCCACCTTTTAGAGAGCCTTCCCCTTACAATCCACTCTTAAGCCTTTCAGATTGTCAACCCTGAATAATTTTTCAGCAAAAGAGGCATTTAAAGGTTTTAGAGTTTAATGCAGTGCAATAACCTTGAATATTTTAAAGCAGTGGGAAAGAAGCTTAACCACATTTCTGAGTAGTCTAAAGAGATATAATTTGAACAGTGCTTATAGCTAGAGTCTCTTTATTTTCAAATTTCAGGCTTTTAAAACTGATGGTTTAAACCTAAGGGAGGATATTCCCCTTTGAACAAAGTTGCTTGAAATGGAAATTTTATGACTGACCTTGAAAAATTTCCCCAACATAACATACTCTGAAAATATAAATCACCTTTTCTTTTAATACAATTAGCCTCTGACAGCAAAAGGGATAAAATATGCCCCACCGTTAGGGATTCCAGATCCCCCGGTGGGGGGATAGGGATCCCCCACTCCTACCATCTGCACCCCACCACCATTCAACTGGCTGGTGGTGGGGGAGAAGGTGGGATAATAGCCTCCCGGGTGTGATTCTGAGGCAGCATGACAACATTATTCCTGGGAGTGATGTTATTGTGCCACCCTAGAAGCATTCCTGTGCTTTTCAGCAGGCCAATTTGTGCTCCTAACAGGCTGAATTGGGCCTGTTTAGGGCCTAAATCTGCCTGCTGTGAAGTGCAGAAAAGCTCCCACCTCCTATGCGATGACATTACTTCCCAGGCGTGACATCATTGTGCTACCCTGGGAGCGTTTCTGTGCTTTGCAGCAGGCAAATTTGGGCACCAAACATCAGAAAAGGTGAGTGCTGGGTCCCCCCTCTCCTGCCATGAGGGTAAGTGGCAAGCCTACCCACCATAGAAATACAACCATTTTTAAAAGATTAAAACCATTATATGTTTACTGTCTTCAAGTAAAATGGAAGTAACAAGGTACAATAAGAACAATCTCAAAATACATAATCCCATTTGTGTCAACATATACTTTACAGCTTTACATACTCATATGGAAAATCGAATGTTACAGTTCTGTATTCTCAACAGGTGTTTTTTTCTGGAAACACAGTAAGCAATCACTACTTACCTTGCCTTTCCCTGGCATCTATTTTAAAAATATGTTTGCATCAATTTAAACATTGTTTACCTCCTTTATTTGTTGTTTGCCATCGGCCACTATGGGCCCAAATGATTACATGCAGGATTGTGCAATATCTGCTGCTGAGGGAAGATTGTGAAATTGGCAACTGCTCTCTTTATGCTACCAGTTTTAACTATTTGAATTGTTTATTTTGTATTTTAAACTAATACAAATCTTTGTAGTGGACTACAAATCTTCTTCTTCTTATTATTATTATTATTATTATGTGCAGCCAAATGTGCTGTACTTTCCATGCAGCGTTGAAAAGTAAAAAATACTGACGGAATAAACTTGAAAATGGCGACATTACGAAAACATTATCAAACAATGAAAATTATAAATATCTTGGAATATTAGAATTAGATAACATCCTGCATGTGACAGTAAAAGAACTGACTCAGAAAGAATACATCAAGAGAGTACGAAAAATTCTGAAGTCAAAATTAAATGGTGGAAATACAATCAAGGCCATAAATACACGGGCAATCCCAGTGATCAGATATCCAGCTGGAATAATAGTTTGAACACAAAGTGATTTAGAAAAATTGGATCAAAAAACAGGAAAACTAAGGAACATGCATCACTCTTTACACCCAAAAAGTGATGTTGACAGGCTATGACTACCACGAAAAAATTGGTGGAAGAGAACGGTTACAAGTACATCAGGTAGTGGAAGAAAAGAGAGGCCTGAATGATTACATCAGTAGAAGTACAGAAAAATTACTTCAGGCTGTGAAAACAGAGAACATATTAAAAACAACCAAAACAAAGGCTGAATACAAGAAGAAACAGTTTGAGAATAGATTAAATGACTGGAAGAACAAACCCTTACATGGGCAACATCTAAAAAATATTGAAGGAAAAAGTGACAACAGCTTAACTTGGGCATGGTTGAGATGGGTACAATCAAGAAAGAAACTGAAGGTCTGATCTTCACAGCACAAGAACAAGCATTGCAAACAAATGTAATGAAAGCCGAAAATCAGTGAAAATCCAAAATGTCGATGTTGCCAGGAAAAAGACGAATCTGTGTCCCACCTTATCTCTGAATGCAGCAAAATTGCACAGATGGACTACAAAGCTAGACATGACAGGGTTGCAAAGCTGATTCATTGGTCATTGTGTAAAAAGTATATCGTGCCAGTATCAAAGAATTCATGGGAACATCAGGTGGAAAAGGTACTAGAAAACGAACAAGTCAAGATTTTGTGGGATTTCAGGATTCAAACTGATTGACATCTTGAACATAATACACCAGACATAACAGTCGTGGAAAATCAAAAAGTCTGGATAATCAACACTGCAATTCCTGGGGATGCCAGAGTCAAGGAAAAAGAACAAGAAAAAATGATTAAATATAGAGATCTGGCAATAGAAACCACCCGACTATGGGAAAAGAATGCAACAGCAGTCCCCCTTGTCATCAGGGCACTTGGAAACATCTCAAAAAACTTTGCAATTCATATGGAAAAACTGCAGCTTTCTGTCATAACACCTACAGAACTGCAAAAGACAGCACTACTTGGAACAGCGTACATATTACGTTGGTATCTGGTTGATACTTAGGTCTCCAGTGGAAACTTGTATCAGCTTAGCAAGGCCAATCAATAATAACATGTGACCTCTGCTTATTGTTGATTGTGTTTCAGATGATACTAATACTAATACTAATACTAATACTAATACTAATAATCTGTATACAATGTTTTAGGTCATATCTTAAACAATTCTACTTAGTTTAAACATAAAAATACACCCACTCATCTCTATTCCTAAGTTCTTTTCAATAATGTTTTATAGGTGGAGCTGCTAGGCCTTCTGCTGCAACAGGAGGCTTCTCGCAGGCAGCTCTAGTTGCCCACCACCACTCCAAGCAGTGACAAGAGAAAAATTAAAAAGGTGATGTTGTCTAAGCTGCTGCCCACAGAGTTTCCACAGATCCCTAGAGCTACCCTATGTCACTTCTGGGCTTTCCCCAGGTGTGGTGTAACAATGTAGACACTATCATCGTCTCCCATCACCCCACCTCCCAACTCTCCTACAAGTTGCTACGTGGTGCCTGGCAACCCTATTTATCAGCGATAGAGAAATAAAAAAGCAGATTCCAAACTGACTGTGCTAGGCAGAAAAAATATATGATTACTAGTCAGTACTGGACCTTTCCTGAATCTCTTTTTGTATTCTAGGAGGCTCAAAGAATTACCATCATCAGCAAGAAGTCAAGCTAACACAAGCAGAACCTTTAAAGAAGATAGACTAGAGAAATAATGTAAGAAAAGAAGAGCTGCTCTGAAAAATATCCAGTGAGTTCACATGCATGTTCAACCACACAATGACAATTATATCAACGCACACATGAAAAATCTATCCCAGAACAAACTTCTTGAACTGAGATTCATATTGCCTTGACATCATTCCATATTAAGCATTTTTAAACAAATAAAATGTACATATAAAGCCACAAGTACACCCCTCATGAGAGTGTGGTATTTGAGAATGTCAGAATTGTGCTACTCTGTGAGATCAAATAATGGATACTGAAAGACATGAGGAGGGCTTTTAAGACACACTCCTGGCAGAAAGATGACTTAGATAATTCCAAAAAAAGTTCCTATCTTGGGCAATTTTTGTTAGGATGCTGCTTTTGCAACAAAAGCTTCTTTTTGTTAAAGGATTAGATAATATTGGGTTGTTAATTTAAAGGAATAATTTTCTAGCAGTGAAAGGTCTAGGAAAGACTCTAAAGAGGAACTCTGGAACACCCATTACAAACTAGGATTTAACATAAGGACCACCACCATTTAGCCTGGTAGCCTAGGGAAATTTTAGAGCATTCAGATAATTATATGAGCCTGTAACTGGTAATAACTATTGACAATGTTAATATTTGGGGGAAGCATCAGGTTCATGTTATCTACTATAACCATACTGGAGTATATCCAGTATGTATATCCAGTATTTGATAGTAGGAAGAGGGGGATCCCACTATAAGTGACACTTCTTAAAAGCAACTGCATTGCATTTTGTGATCAACTCTGAAAACTTATTATATATGTAAATAACTCCTGTACCAATCAACAGAGGACTTGAACAGTATACATCTGAAAGACTTCATTCAACCTGTTTTCGACTGCTCCCTTTCCAATCACATAGTAAGAATTATAATATATTGTCTCCTGTGCTGCTACCAAAGAGAACAAGCTTGTATTATACACACACACACAGTTGGACATCACACAGCGAAGTGTTAACGGCAACTCAAGACTAGACTAACATTTATCATAGCATAAACCTCGGATGCAATGGAGAAAATTGTACCTTTGAATTTGTAAGTGCCTGCACAAGAAATTTCTCTTTAAGAATCCAGGATTTTCCAAACACAAGTGTCCAGGATGCAAAAGAAAAAAGAATGCCATGAAGGGTCATCAGAAGGGGGCCACATTTTAGCCCAAAGGACAACAGAATTCTGACCTCACCACACCCAACAGTTATGTGGCCCACATTGGATCCAGGTGCAGAGCCAAGAGTTGTCACATGGCAGTCCACTTAGCTCCAGTCAAGATTCCTTATGGCCAACGTAACTTAACTGGAGTTGTGCATCCCTGTCTAGTTGTTATGGGGGAAAGAAGGAGGAGGAGGAAGAAATGCTTGGATACACTCCAGTGTTCCCCATTAATATCAGGATCCTTTTTTAAATGTGTTTCGCAATGACATTTACTCCATAAAATGGTTTTTAGAATTTAAACAACCATCACTTCCAGTTTGACTAGATCCCATCAACTGCAAATTGATTTTTCTCTTCCCTCTTAAAATGTGTTGATAGATTTCAATTACATGTTTGGTTCAAAGGATTTTTTTTTCAGTCTTAGAAGTTCAACTGGATGATCTTAAATTCCTGGCTGATATTAATAGCCATTGTTTATCTTTTTTGCTTATCACCTGTGTAAAAGTTTGGGAAGACCAAAAGATACTGATTTCCTAGCTATCTTTGGCTATATTCAACTTCTTTAGGGATTCCTAGATACAGATAATCATGACTGTCACAAAGACATTTTATACAATCTTTCTGGCATGTGTTGGCATTTGATGCACTGAATATCACATGAGGTATTACTTAATTTTATAATGAATGTATACATTTTTTCCAATATGTCCAGGATTCAGTTCATCCTTATTTGCTGAAATATACATGCTCCTGAAAGCCGCTGTGGGATTATTTGAAGAGAAATATAATGAAATCACCTCTTGTTACTGAAGTTTCATTGTTATCACGATACTCTTGGGTAGAATAAAACCAACGTAAATGCCATTCTTGAGTTATGTAAAGCAACCTCATTGTGCAACTGATGGATATATTATACTTAGTGTAGATGGTGGGGGATATTTTCAATTTGATATGAAGAATTGCTGCCTGTTGGAACTTTGCCATGTCAAGGTCCATATTAATATTGCCTCTGTAATGGACTTGATCTGGTTATGCACCTAAGGATAACAGCAGGAGATGACTGTCTCTGAATAAGCCTAACAGCCAACCTACTATTAATTTGAACCTTGGGAAGGCGGCATGGTCTTCCTTTCTCTGGTCATAGAATAGGTTGCCTTACTGCCTACTGTTTTCTAGTCCAGAGACTCATGTGCAGATGTGTGGAGGCTGTACTCTGCAGATGAAGTCACACTCATACAGAAAGGAGAGAAAGGGAGAAAAAGAAGGGGAAAGAAAGGGAAGGGAAGGGGAAGCATGAAGCTCAACAGCAAAGAAGATGAGGTACATTTTAAAATAAGCTACTCAATGCTCAAAGAGAGAAATATATATCACAAAAGTCTCGTCTAACATTCTTATTTGAGTCAGCTGTTAGTACATCATATGACTCATGCGAGTTCAGCTTCCAGAGCCACATTCAATGGACTCAAGTCCACTGAATCACAAAGGTCTCCTCTTTTTCCTAGATAGGAAGCAAGTGTTTTCTTTACAATTCAGACAAAGGCAATTCAGACAAAGGCCCATCAGAAAATGGGCCTTTATCTGGTAAATTTTATATAAAGATTTTTTTTTCGAAATTGGCATTTACACAAACACAGGCTTGGGATCCTCCACTGTATTTTGCAGCTCACAGCATTTAGCCAACCAGTAAGTGCTCAAGTCTCTACCTTCTGTTATTATATTCTTCTTGGCTATAAACTTTCAAATATACATATTTATTTAAAACAATTTATTGCATCTTTCCATCTAATTAGGGCCCTCAAGGTGGAAAACATTTAAACAATAAAGTGGGGGTTGCACCAAGGCAAAATGAAGAAAAATAGCAACTGGTACAAAGGAGGAAATCTTTAATAATAGTATAACCCTTATGTGTTTCACATACAGCTTCATCAGGGAGATCTATCAATTTAAGCAGAATATAAATTGATAATTAGTACATCATCTTAAAAACGAATAAAACATATTAAAACACAGGACAACTACACAGAGCATGTAGAGAGTAGAGATGGGCACAAACAGCAATACGAACAAAAAAAAGCCACAAACAGCCCAATCTGCTGTTCGTGAATAAGCTGTTTAAGTGGTCGTTGCAAGTCTCCTTCATTGCTGTTCATTGCTGTTCATCAAGCCAGACAGTCTGGCACCTGCAATCAATTCCCTTGGCAACTTAGGCAGGGTTGTCTAAACTCTGTCTGAACTCCTGCTGTTGTCCTGGAAACCCCAATCTAAGCCAAATTTAGCTTGATCGGCAGGTCTTTACGTGTGGAGCTCCAAATTTGTCACAACAAGGGAGCAAAGACCAGGGGGGTGGGCTCCCAGCTCTGACTTTGCAGCCAGTGGAAAGACAGTTGCTGTTGGCATTTATTTATTTATTTATTCATTTATTCCAGATTTCTATTCCGCCCTCCCTGCAAGTGGGCTCAGGGTGGATAACAACATATTAAAAATCATGTGCCTTAAAAACAACACATTTAAAACAGGATGGTGGACAGCCTTCACAGGGAGGGTTAGGATTTATACACCTCCTCATTTTTTTCAGCCCGGTGGAGGCCCAGCCTCAGCCATATGCCACAACTCTGTCTTGCAGACCGGCAAAAAGATAGTAGGTCCTTCCGGGCCCTGATTTCAGCAGACAGAGCGTTCCACCAGGTGGGAGCCAGGACCGAAAAGGCCTTGGCTCTAGTCAAGGCCAGGCGGGCCTCCTTGGGGCCAGGGACCACCAACAGTTTCCCCTGATAGGAGTGTCCTCTGGGGAATATATGGGGAGAGACAGTCCCATAGATACACTAGTCCCAGTCTGCACTGGGCCTTATAGGTTAATACCAGAACCTTGAATCTGATCCGGTACTCCACTGGCAACCAATGCAGCTCGCATAAGAATGGTGTTATATGTGCTTTATTTGGCACTCTCGTAATAATACGTGCCACTGCATTTTGTACCAGCTGTAATCTCCGGGTCAGGCTCAAGGGCAGCCCTGCATAGAGCGAGTTACAGTAATCTAGCCTAGAGATGACCGTTGCTTGGATCACTGTAGTTAAGTCACGGGTTGACAGGCAAGGGGCAAGTTGCCCGGTCTGCCGCAGATGGAAAAAAAGAGGACCTGACAACCACTGTGGCCTGTGCCTCCATTTTCAGGGAGGCATCCAAGATCACCTCCGGGTTCCTAGTCTAACATGTTTTTTTAAGGCTATACTTATAGAATTGTAAGTTAAACTGAATACAAACCTTCCAGGGTCACTTTTTTTCTTTCTTTATAAGCAAACAGATGTGCTGGCAGCTGGTGGGAGATGCTGGAGGCCAGGGACAATGAAGTCACCACTGTGCTGATACCACAACACTTCTGTCTCCAATTTGGAAGTGACATCACTGTGTTTGTGTGATGATCTAGGATTCACCTGACAGTCTATGGTTTTCAGGGGAATCCTAAAGTGTCATCCTGAAAAGGTGATGTCACTTCTGGGTTCATGTACTAAGTGATGTCACAGCATCAGCATTACACCAGTATTCCCTGCCTTCATTGCACCTGCTCCTTTATACAGAATGTAACCCCATCCAGAACAGTAGACACCTCAGTTTCTAGATCACCAGGCAGCTGCCACATTTCTGTCTAGGGCACACAAATAATCTTCATTGGGAATTCTTGGCCTAATTAATGCAAGAAGATATGTACTTTCTAAAATTTCAGCATGGCCAAATCTGTGGATTCTTAAATCTGAAGACTGGAATCATGAACAGACATGACAAATCTTTTAGAGATCTGAGAAAAGCTCCAAGTTTGTATAAAAACCTGAAATTAAAAAGGTAGATACAAGGTATAAGCTACTTTTTGGTCCTGTTATGAAGAAAAGCGTGGAATAAATGAAGACGGGGGGGGCAGATAAAATGTAGGGTGGGAAGGAGAGAAGGAAGGAAAGGTTAGGATATGGGGATTGCCGTGAGGAGAGACTTGAATAACCCAGCCAAAACTAATCTGATTAGATCTTGAAGTGAAACATGGCAGGCCTTGGTTAGTAGTTAGATGGGAGACCTCCAAGGAAAAAAGACCAGGGTTGCTATGTAGAGGCAGACAATGGAAAACCACCTCAGTTAGTCTCTTGCCTTTAAAAACTCAGCGGGGGGGGGGGGCGGCGGGTCACCATAAGTCATCTATGACTTGATGGCACTTTCCACTACCACATGAGGAAAAGATGAAATTTGGTTGCCAACTTCCAGGTGAGGCCTGGCGATCTCCCAGGATTATACCTTATCTTCAGACCAAAGAATTAATTCCCCCTGGAGAAAAATGGCTGCTTTGGAAAATGGAGTGTATAGCATTACACTATGGTGAGGTCCCTCAGCAAACCCCACTTTTTCTTGGCTCCAATCCCAAATTTCTAGGAATTTCCCAACCTGGAGTTGGCAACTCTCAATAGTGTGGGGAAAGTGAAATTCCCCTTGTAAGTCTGGGCCTAGTGCCAGCATCACACAGCTGGGCTCAGCCCTGTGACCAGTACCATGCAACCTGGCCATAGTTTTCCCAAGTAGAGGCTGCCAGTGGGAGGGACAGCTGAAGCTAGGGCAGATGAAGGTAGGCTGGGTGATAGGTGGGAGGTAGGCTGGGAGGTAGGAAGGAGAGAAAGAAGCACGAAAAGTGGAGGGGCTATGGAGGCTTTCTGAAAGAGAACATAGTGGGGGAGGGAAAATGAGATGCCCCCTGCAAATCCTTATAGGTCCCTCACTTATTATTCTCTTATCTTGAGTACCATGACTCTGCTATTTCAGTGTAAAATTGCATTCGCCGTTCTTCTTCAAAAACTGACATTGCTTGCTCACATTCAGTTTTTGATGTACTGTAGCCATCAGTCTGTAACCTCTTGCTAAGTGGAGTTGCCTTCAAAGATTACTTCGTCATATTTCTTGCCAGCAAATTTTTCTTCACCTGAACTCTATTTTATGTCTTGTCCTCTGACTTCACTTTTGCAATTAATCTCTACCATGGAACCATGAAAAACAGAGGCATAGTGAAAATCAAACCACAGCCAAAGTGTGTTCATTATCCATTAGGGCAGCAATTGTTTCAAAGAATCACAGCAGAGTAGGAAAGCCTTTGCTTCTGGTACAGAACATTTACAAACCCTGTACATTAACTGTATCGAGATTCCAGAGTTGTGTTATTCACTACATTTTTCCTTTCTGAATTTTTTCCTGGATCCAAATTAGCTGATGTTGTTTGTGGAACTGCACTGATGGTTCAGTGAGCTACAATTCCTATATTTTTATTTCTGAACTGTTCTTTTCAGTTTGCATTTTTGTTGCTCATAAGTTACTGATGTACATGAACATGTATGTTGATTAAAATATTAGACAGAAAAGGATTCCTGATAACAATCAGGAATCTAGACTCTTTTTCATACTTCAGCAATGCACATATTTTTATGTGTACCAAAAGGAGCTGTGATACAATAGTGTAGATATAGATGCATATAGATTCCTTCTGATTGGGGTTTCCATCAATGTGCCATATGCACATGCACATCAGAAGCATAAAGAAATCAATTCAGGAATTGAAAGCTGCTGCAAACTGTACATGCACTAATTCTGAAATCATTAGCATTGTTAGAATCGATTGATGT
The DNA here is from genome assembly GCF_028583425.1 of Eublepharis macularius. Classification (NCBI taxonomy): domain Eukaryota; kingdom Metazoa; phylum Chordata; class Lepidosauria; order Squamata; family Eublepharidae; genus Eublepharis; species Eublepharis macularius. Next base: position 81,980,462 of record NC_072794.1, on the reverse strand, counting down.
AATCTTTCTGGACTGTATCACTTTAGGCAGCAGAAATTCGGCCCACCCAGACGGCAGCACAGCAGCTTGGATGGGGACCGTGTTTGCAGCCCCGGAAGAAGGAAAAGCAGTTCCAAGGGCTTCGCTGGATGAGCGGAGCCAAAGGCATATTTGCCTGCTCTGCCCTTCCCCAGAACACAGTTGTCGTTGTTGCTTGGCCTGACCAGACCACACTTCAAGTTGAGCTCCTCTGAGGTTGGTTTTATTGAAGGAAGGCCCTCAGGTCTAGGCAGCAATAGCTGCCTTGGAGAAGCTGTGATATTCCCCTGCTTGCTACCTTCAACTCCAGCTTGCTACCTTCAAACTCCAGGATGAGAGCCAGGGCCCAGTGCCAGGCTCAGTGGTTTGGTAGAGATCCCCCCTTTCTTATTTACATTTGGGGCTTGTTGTCTATCAATCAGGAGGGCTAAAGCAGGGTGAGGCCCAGCCCCTGTAGGCCTCTGGCCTACCTAGGCTCCTCCCCCCACCTTTTCACTTTGTTGGAAGGGAGTTCTTCCAGCAGCTGCAGCAATAGGCTTTGCTGTAGGCCCCAGGGGTGAATTGCAGCCTACTGAGGGGTGGATTGCTTCATATACTATTGCTACGGGCCTAACAGGGTGGGTGCTGGTGCCCCCCCGTGCTTTTCCCTCCCCCCCTCCCCACTTACACTTTGGGGGCTTGGGATAGGCTCATGCAGATAGGGTGGCAGGCCTTCTGGCCTTAGCAGGCCTTGTTACTTGAGGGAGGCTAGACCTGGTAGTGTGGGGTGGTAGCCATCTTTTATTAGGGCAAGTACAGAGTTGTGGTTATCAGTGACCATTATGTGATGCCAGGGCAGACGTCTTTGTTTAGGGCATCTTATTGGGCAGCAGCCATTTTGTGGGTCTCCACATAGGTGGCCATTTCACTTCTGTACCTGGTTTAACCATGCCGCCCAAGAAAGGCCAAAGAAAAGCCAAAGGCAAACAGCCAGCAAAGAGGCAAGCCCCTGAAAGTGCTATGCCAGTGCTGTCCTCCTCTGATCAGACGAGTTATTTTGTAGTAGAGTTGCCAACCCCAGGTGGTCGCTGGAGATCTCATGGAATTACAACTGATCTCCAGGCTACAGGGTTCACTTCCCCTGGGGAGAATGGCTGTTTTGGAGAGTGAACTCTATGGCATTATACTCTGCTGAGGTCTCTCCCCACCTCAGGCCACACCCTCTCCAGGCTCCCCCCCCCCCAAAGTCTCCAGGAATTTCACAATTTGAAGCTGGCAACCCTATCTAGTAGACATGATATACTGGATTGCATTGCAGCCCATGTACAGTCCAAAGGGGTCTCGAGGCCAGGATCAGGTCAGCCCAAGAGGCTGGAGTCAGCTGTTCTGTCCTCTGTGGGAAGTGTTAACAAGATTTTCTGCTCTAGAAGGACCTTCTGCCACAGACGAGCATGAGGGAAGGGACATGCCGGAGGTGGAAGGTGCAGAGATGGACCCAGATGCTTGCTGTGGAGCCAGCAGAAGGAGGGAGTGTATGCTGGATGAGATTCAGAAGTGAAGGTGGTGGGGGCATAGCCCCGGTGGCAGATGGTGCTGACGCGTATGTGGCTTCAGGTCATCCATCCTGGCCTGACGAGGCCTGCTCTATAGCGGTGATGGTAAGCACACTAAAACACAGCGGGCATATGCATGGCTGTTGGGGCCCTGGTTTCAGCCTCTGTTCCTACACCTTTGGTGCTTTACACTCAGGCAGAACCCAGGCTAGCACATCTCTGGGCCTGAGCTAGTTGGGATAGTGGCCTTTGTGGCCGCAGCTATGAAGCAGGCAGGTTGCCAGTCCACACACACGGTCGGCTTTAGTCACCGTGACATGGCAATGAGTCAAGGGTTAGGCCTTAATGGGCTTGATGGCTCCCTGGCTGCCCCCCCCTTTTTGTTCGGTACTTGGATACAATATAATGGGCATAATGACTTTGCTAGTGCTGCATAGTTGCAGTGTGATGAGGAATTCAGTGCATAGGGGCCGACCTCAAGCCTGGCTTACCCTGGGATAGGATACACTAGCAGCTTGGGCTGCAGGTGATGTCTCCTGCAATACCAACATGGGGGATCGCTTTGACAACAGTCACCTTGTTCATAGGGCTGCTGTTGATCCTAGTATCTGTGTCCCCGGTAGTGCCGTCCATTCAGCCCTGGATGCTTTGTTGGGAGTTCACCTCACAAGGGGTAGTGCTAGGAAATTCTGTAGATCTAGCCACGAACGCCCAGTCTGAGGTGCCCCCCACACACCGTCATGGCTTGCAAATGTCAGGGATGTGGAGGTAGGCCTGGTGGGAAGCTGAGTGGTGGTCCCAACAACAAACTGGAGAGGGGACCTGTCTCATAAATCTGAAGGTTCTTAGTGGTTGCTGTCTGCATATTCCAGGCGCCAGAATCCCCCTTTATTTGCTAGTAGGTTTCACATGGATGTTGGATCCCTGTTCAGGCTCCTGGTACAAAATAGCAAGGGAGTGTGCTGAGGGCAGGGTGCTGCCCCCCCTTTTGATGCCCCTTTTTTCCGCATATAGGTTCTTTGACCAGCAGTCAAGGTGGCTTGGTGATGTGGGGTCTGCAATTAAATGGTAAAATATGACATTGAGCCTGCCTTTCACCCACCAGTTCATCTTAAAGATTTTCTGCCATTGGGTTTCCATTCATAGGGCAATATCACAAGGGCAATATCTTACAGTCAGGGCTCTTTGAAGGGAGTGCTCTGTCTTTTAGTGGCCTTTGAGCGCTTCAGCTCTTTTTGCAAGTGAGGGCTCTGCAGGTTCTGGCCATTGCAAGGGTTAATTTTGCCTATAGAGTGACGGCACCTGATAGCGTTTCTTGGGACCCCTACTTGAGGCCATAGGTGATTCATCACAGGCTTAAGTTTTGTAGAGGTATTAGGGAGGATTTGGCAGTGTAGGATGAGTTAAGTTTCCCAACTGCTTTAATGGGCTTGTCTTTTGGAAGAAGGACCTGCTCTTAGAGGCAGAGTTTTCCAGTTAGCTCTGATGCTTCTTGGTTTCCAGATCTTAGTGGTAGTGTTTTGTGGTCAGGGAGTTTGTCTGCCACATTGTTCACTTTTGGTGTGACAATTCAAGGGGCAATCCATGTTCTCAAGTCACGCCCCCCCCCAAAAGAGTTATGAAACTGGTCAAACCATTTATCCTTCTGTGCTGCAGCTTAAGTGACAAAGGGGGGGGGGGTCACTTGGGTGACCTCAGGGTCATGGCATGCCCATTTCCTATAGGCTTACAAGGACTTGTTGCACTCTGGCTGGTAGTAGGCTTAATGGCTCAAGGGGGATGTGGTCCTCCGCCTCACGTCGTCTCACAGGGCATGTCCCCCTTTTCTTACAGGCTCATGCAGGCTTGCACCGCCCAGGCAAGTAGTGGCCTGATGCCGCAAGGGTAGGTGTGGACCTTCGACTCACATCCTGGTCATTCACCTGGAGGGTGATGACCTTGGCTTCCTTTCATTACAGGCTTGCGGAAGCTTGTACTGCCCAGGCAAGTAGTGGCCTGATGTTCTGTGGGGAGGTGCGGACATCTGCCTCAAATCCCAGTCATTCACCAGGGGGGTGATGACCTTGGCTCACAGGGCATGGCCCTTTCCTTTCAGGTCATGCTGGCTTACACCGCCCAGGCAAGTAGTGGCCTGATGCTTTGATGGGAGGTGCAGACCTCTGCCTCACACTCCAGTCATTCACCGGTGGGTGATGACCTTGGCTCAGAGGGCATGTCCATTTCCTTACAGGCTCACGCAGGCTTGTTCTGCCCAGGCAAGTAGTGGCCTGATGCTTTGAGGGGAGGGCGGACCTCTGCCTCACATCACGGTCATTCACCGGGGGGTGATGACCTTAGCTCACAGGGCATGGCTCTTTCCTTACAGGCTCACACAGGCTTGCACCGCCCAGGCAAGTAGTGGCCTGATGGTTCCAGGTGAGGTGCAGTCCTCCGCCTCCTGTTTTGGTCATTCACCTGGATGGTAATGGCTTTTCGGGAGGGCTGGGACATTATTGGTTGCCCCCCCATCTTACTGAATTCGCCAACCTCTACAGAGGTGATGGGGTCTACCTATTGGTTGCTGGCTGTGACATATTCCTGGATGATTTACAGCAAGGTCTCATGTTGGCCATAAGCCACCTGTGGGGCGCAAGGGCCTAAGCAGAGGCTTGGCCCTAGCAGTGGCAGGTTAGGATTGGAAAATGAGCAGGACGATGACCCCCTTGGCACATCCCCATTGGTGGGGAATTGGGGTCTGTCAGGAGCGACTGGTGAGCTCCACAGCAGCCAGTTGCGAGGGCAGACTGCCACGTGGCTCCCTGGTACAAGTAAGGCCGTTCTACTGTACGGCAAGGTGCTGCAGGCTTGGAGGGGAAACCCATTTGCCTGGCTGGCTGGGTCCCAGCCATGTGTTCTATGGCTCACCCCCGAGGCAGTGGGGGCTCACCCAGACAGGTCAAGGCAGAGGTCATGGGTGACCCCAGGGCTTGACCTGTACCGCTAGTTAGATCCCTTGCCATATTGACAGCTTATGTTGAAATTAATAAAGTGGCCCAATTTTATACCCAAGCTTTGTGTCTGCCTTTTATTTCAACTGGGGGGGGGGGCCAAACAGAGAATTGTACATTTTAGTGCTCTTTCATATAAAAAAATGTTCCCTATTCACAGAAAAATACCATGGTAGGGAAGCTAGACCAGAACATCTTTCTCTAACATGTTTATGGAGTGCATTCAAATACATATGTGAACCTCATACGCTGTTTTAAGTGGTGCAGTGCAATATTGCAACATTTGATTCTGCTGGCTAAAAACAGCTTTTAGTCTATTTTTATCACATCTATTGAGGAAAGCAACAAATACCTTTCCCGCTTCAACTCAGCTTCTATTTATTACTCTGCTCTGTTATATTCTAAGGCTAACCAGTTGATTTTTATTTATTATCTATGTATCTTGCACTGCATCATTTTATTTTGTTATTACACCAGTTTCCGTATGTCAGAAAGCCTTGGCCTGTAATCAATAGTAGAGTTTGAAATATTGCTAGTATGTATCTCCATGGAGACAAAAGTAAATTCACTGTTGTTGCAATGTGTTAGGACTGAGTTTATCAATATGTAGGTCATGCACGTAACCTGCAAGGAGATCACAAAAGCTATTTATTTAAAAGGTTAATGTGCTGATTGTCTCCATATCCATAAGAACTCCAGTAAACCCTCTTAGCCCTGTGTCAATACCCTCTTGGAGTGGTAATAGCTTGAATCAAAATGTGAATTTCATTGTAGCATCAAAATAAAGCCCAAAGATGAGCCTTATGTCCTCGAGTGCCTCTGCAGCCCATTAATCTGTAATAAGAGCTGTTGTCTTCATGTGACAGAGAATCCTGCAGTACTGTGGCTTTGCATTTCTGCAAAAGGAGACAAGTACTTTACTATAACTCTAGTGCTGCTTCTTGAAATTAATCTGAGCTTGTGAACATGGAGAAGGAATCAAGATATAGAACTCAGGAGGACTTTCACACATTGCAGTGACAAATGAGGCATCCACATTTTAATCATGGATCAGCTACAATGTTTGAATGATATATACAGGTCTGAAAGAATACAGTAATTATAAGACACTACCAAATGTATTTACTACATGCAAATGCCTTTTTAAAGACATAATTCACAATGGAAACCTAAGTTTCAAACTGTGACTATAATGTGAGAAGTAGCCCATATAGTGAAGACCAGCATGAGAAAAGAACACTTTCTAGATCAGTTATTCTCTGTCTGAGTAGTTTCATCATGAAGGTAGACATAACAACATATAGAAGGAATAGAGGAACAAATACATTTTCCTTACTTTACCAGAGCAAATACAGTCACCCTAATACTCAACATAATATGAGACAACTGCAGACCAGGAAGCAAAAATGTCCCCAGAAAGGGCCCCAGCTCCTTGGCCACCCCCAGCCTCACCTCACAGAGGAGGGGGGAAATGGAACAAAAGAAACTCTCCTGCAATAAGTGAGCCAGTTCTGAGCAACATGTAGAAGGGGCAGATAAGTTGCCACTATGGTGAATGAGCATGTAGGCCCAGATTTGTGTGAGGCAGGAGACCCGCTGCCCCCACAGCTCACCCACCTCTCATGAGGCTAGGGCTGCTGGCTGGCTGAAGGCAGCAGATCACTCGCCCTTTATGGAACCAGAGCTGATTGCTCACTCATGGTGGCACCTCTTCCACTCCACATGGGGCCAGAGCTGCTGGCTATCTCCTAGCCTTTTGGCTGGTGTTAAATAGGAATGTGATATTAGAGAAAGCACTGAAAATTCTAGATAAGAACTGCAAGGCTGAGAGATCTACTACCCTCATCTATGTAACAACAATTTAGTTACTAGCTTGCTAGGTACTATATAGGACTCAGAAGTATTGTAGTTTCTGTTCAGAGGGCTTTATGCAGCCAAATAAATGAGCATGGGTGCTACAGAGGGTGGAAAGAAGAGGTCAAGAAATGGAACAAGAAGTGATTTTTTTTGTACTCGTGATTTTAAAGATTTTTTGTTCTCCTGTGAATTCTGTGTTGCAGGAAGCCATTACTATGATGTGAAAAGAGTATCATTTACAATATTCATTAGATGTGTCTCTTCTCAAGACCAATATGATGAAGAAGAAGGTGCTGTCGAGTCACAGCCAACTCATATCAACCCCTTTCACAGGGTGTCCCAGGCATAAGATGAACACAGTTGGTTTGCCATTGTCTTCCTCTGTGTAGCAACACCCATCTCCCTTGCTAGTCTCCCATCCAAGTACTGACCATGGCTTACTCTGCTTCACTCCCAAGCACTGACAAACTCAAGTCAAACTGGACTAATCGGGCTTCTGAAAATATTAAGAAAGGTAGCTGAAAGTATGAAGAAGGATCTTTTGCTGACAAATGACACATGAACCCCACTGAAGATATTCATAAATATATTTTACTCTGAAAACTATACTCTATTAGAAAGTGCAAATGTTTCCAGGGTTTCATGGTAGGACACTTCAAACAGTTATAAGAGAGAAAATACCTGATTTATGCTCCCATTGTTTGCTGAACCAGTCAGCAGATTTTAAGTAATTGTTGATATGGACTGGCCAGTTTATAGTACTGCAAGGCCCTCAAATTACTTAATCATTGTTTGGGTTTTCACAGTCTTTGGATAAACACTAGATGCTCATTTTTTAACAGCTTATGAGGTCATTTGCAAGCAACTCATGTCAACAAGCGCACGCATACGGAAAGGGAGAATATGTAAATACATCTCCTGTTAATGCATCTCCTGTCCAACTTTGGTTAAAGATGCAGCTTGCATGCATATGTACTTTTATTTTATTTATGTATTTACTTCATTTATACTCTGCCTTGATCTGTAATGAGAACTCAAAGCAACTTACATCATTCTCCCTTCCTCTATTTTATCCTTACAACCCTGTGCGGTAGATTCGGGCGAGTGTGTGTGTGAGTGACTGGCTCACTACCCTGTGAGCTTCCATGGTAGAGTGGAGATTTGAACTTGGGTCTCTCATATCCTAGTCCAACTGTGAGCAGTCTGCCTAGCTCTCCACCATTTTAATATCTGCTTATGAATGGAATCTGCTCAGCAGGACAAAACGTTCCCGGCTCTCACCTGGGAGACTGTAGTGCACATACCATGTGAATGGAATGCCAAGCGATTAGATGCCACTGATTCCGACCCACCCAAGCCTTGAAATATGCAGCTCTTTGACAAGAATGGTGCTTGAGACAACTCCCCTCAGACATTACAAGGTACTTTCTTCCCATTGATCACAACCCCAGCTAAAACCCTGTCCATCAATCTAGGGCCATCAATCAACTCTGATAAGTTTAAGTTCTTCCTGGGAACATTTAATCACAACTCTAAATTCATCAGCCAGCTCCAGAGGCACTTAATTAAAACTACAGTTTCTTTGTCAGGCACTGGCAGCAAGCAAGCTAACTCCACTGTCCCATCCCAGCAAGCCAATCAAAATTACTCCAGTCTTGTCCATCCCAGGAGACAACCGCTTAGATCTTTGTTTCATGGGCTGATGTCACTCTCCTGCCTCAGGGCACAGTTTGCCCTATAATTACTCTCTTTGCCTCAGTCAAATTGTACACACCTACCTGGATCCAAGCGATGTACCCTCAGAACCCCTCTGAGTCTCTGGTGAGGCATGCTGGCCATCCAAGCCTCTCTTCCTCCATGGACTTCTCTACTTCTCTGATCCTGCAACTATTCCTCATTTTCTCTCTGTCTTTCCTAGAACTCTTGTATGCCTGTGATTTTATATTTTGCCTCTTGCTGTGTGTTTGAGTTTCCCCTTTAAATAAAAATTACTCTTTGTTTTGGAAAACACCTGTCTCATCAGTTTCCTTGGGAAGGGGACCTCATAAAAATTGGTGGAGGATCTCGCTTGTTACCGCCTCTCACAATTTTCTCTTTGTTTGCTTATTCCCCCAACCTGCAAGAAAACGCATTCCGGTAACACAACTACTACACCAGTTTTTCCACAAAGTGATGTCATATTGCATGTGATGACAACACCCCCATGTCCCGACTCTCACATCTCTTGCTTGGTGTCAGTCACCAGCAGGCAACCCTAGATGATGATCTAAATGTAAAGAGGCACCCCCGGGTAATGCTAGAAGTAAGATTCTACGGGGGTTCCCCACAGCCGGAGGTATAAACCAAATCAGTACATTAAAAATATCACAGACAGGATGTACTTAATAATTACCAATTTTAAATTTAACCTAATGCCAAGTGCAGAAATCTTAAAGTACCGAGTGATTAAAATAAATAGCCTATCCTATATTCCACAACATACATACTCATATAATCTCAATAAATATTAATAAGCTAAGTCTTATATTTGGCTTTTGTTGCTTTTAAGATAACTTCTGCCTCACAGTGTATTCTGGAACCTCCGTATGCATCCAGTCAGGTTATAGAGTTAATGAACTATATGGTGCCTGAGTGGTTTTCCAAAAGGTGGGCTGGGAAAACATTGGCTTCAGCACCAGTGTCCGGTTTGAATTTTATGGAAACTCATAATTAGGGTGGAGTACCATAGCTCTGTGTTTGCTCCCCCTTCGATGACGCATTCACAAAAATGAGCTGGTCATAGTCAAGTGTAGACAAGGATTTCTGATCTTTCCATCTTTCACTGCTGGGTGCTCTGCACATTAAAGAGAAGATCTTTTCACTGCTATGGATCTCAAGTTGCAACTGATTCAACAAAAATATGTTTAGGGTATATTGGATGCCACAGCACCTTCTTACTAAAGGTTTAAGCACAATCTAATTTTTATCAGTGTAATTCACAAGATGCATCTCTTAAGCACATGCTTTGGACTTGTTCAGTCATTCAGCCCTTTTGGGAGGAAGTCATTACTCATTTTAATTATGTATTAGAAAAATCATTTATTTTTGAGGATGTTAATGTGCCTGTCTCTTGGAATCTAACTGATGGTCAACAGAAATGGACCCTTCATGCCCTTACAGCTGCTAAAAGACTTACACTGCAACACTGGAAAGACAAAGGCCCACTTCCTGTAATTCACCGGATTGAGGACCTAATAAACTGATCAGTATTTGCATATATCACATATAGAGGGCAATCACACAGGGACTTACTTGTTGATATTTTAAAAACTTATAGATGCCTATGTATAGAATTGCTAACAGTAAACAGCACTTTTTTTTTCTTTTTTCCTGTTTGCTTATTTATTTATTTAAAAAAATTAAAACTTTCTGGAAGCTATGTTTGCAAGGCATAGTATTCTATAGGAAGTAGGGAGTGATCATGATCATGTCCTGTTTGCATTTTGGCAGATCTTGGGGAATAAAATTTACTTTCAGCAGTCCATGATGCCCTCAATCAAATGGAATGGCTTAACGTATGATTCAAACAATCAAATTATTGGTTGTTGTGGGTTTTCCGGGCTGTATTGCCATGGTCTTGGCATTGTAGTTCCTGACGTTTCGCCAGCAGCTGTGGCTGGCATCTTCAGAGGTGTAGCACCAAAAGACAGAAATCTCTCAGTGTCACAGTGTGGAAAAGATGTAGGTCATTTGTATCTACTCAGGAGGGGTGAGGTTGAGCTGAGTCATCCTGTAAGAGTTTCCCAGGGTGTGGAATGCTAATGGCGGGAGGCTTCACTGTATCCTGAGGAGGTTCTTTTGCATATGGATTGGTACTTGATGTGCTAATCTTCTCTGCAGGGCTATTGTCGGGGATAGAATGTTTTGTTAGCCTGGTGTTTTTCAGAACTGGAAACCATGCTCTGTTCATTCTTAAGGTTTCTTCTTTCCTGTTGAAGTTTTGCTTATGCTTGTGAATTTCAATGGCTTCCCTGTGCAGTCTGACAAAGTAGTTGGAAGTGTTGTCCAGTATTTTGGTGTCCTGGAATAAGATACTGTGCCCTGTTTGCGTTAGGCTGTGTTCAGCCACTGCTGATTTTTCAGGTTGTCCAAGTCTGCAATGTCTTTCATGTTCTTTTATTCTTGTCTGGATGCTATGCTTTGTGGTCCCGATGTAAACTTGTCCACAGCTGCAGGGTATACGGTATACTCCTGCAGAGGTGAGGGGGTCTCTACTGTCTTTTGCTGATCGTAGCATCTGTTGTATTTTTCGGGTGGGTCTGAACACTGCTTGAAGGTTATGCTTTTTCATAAGCTTTCCCATCTGATCAGTAATTCCTTTGATATATGGCAAAAACACTTTTCCTGTAGGAGACTGTTTTTCCTTGGTTGTTTGATTCATCCTGGGTTTGATTGCTCTTCGGATTTCATTTCTGGAATAGCCATTTGCCTGAAGTGCGTGGTTTAGATGATTAATTTCCTCATTGAGAAAGTGCGGCTCACATATCCGTCTTGCACGATCCACTAATGTTTTCATTATGCCTCTTTTCTGTCGGGGGTGGTGATTGGAGTTTTTGTGTAAGTACCGATCAGTGTGAGTTGGTTTCCTGTAGACCTTGTGACCTAACTGAAAGTTTGCTTTGCGGATGACCAAGGTATCCAGGAATGGGAGTTTTCCCTCGATTTCTTTCTCCATAGTGAATTGTATGTTCAGGTGGATGTTGTTGAGATGATTCAAAAACCCCATCAATTCTTCCTCCCCATGGCTCCAAATGATAAATGTATCATCCACAAACCGGAACCATACACTAGGTTTGTGGGGTGCTGATTCTAGAGCTGTTTTTTCAAAATGTTCCATGTAGAAGTTTGCTATAACTGGGCTGAGTGGGCTCCCCATGGCCACCCCATCCATCTGTTCATAGAATTCATTGTCCCATTGGAAGTAACTGGTTGTCAGACAATGGTGGAATAAGGCTGTTACATCCTCTGGGAAAATCTGATTAATAAGTGCAATAGTGTCTTTTACTGGAACCTTGGTAAACAGGGATACAACATCAAAACTGACAAGTATGTCTTGTGGATTGAGTTTCAGAGAACTGATTTTGTTGATGGCCCCCCAAAGTCCAATCTGTCTGAAACTTGGGTGGTTGTTAGAGAAGGGTTAGAGGAAGGTCCCCACCAATTTTGGGCTTATTCGGTGGGAAAATGCCTCCTCCAGGCGTCCTGGAAGACGGAGGCATTTTCCCATAGAAAAAAGCCGAAAGAATGCCGAAAGAATGCCGAAATAATGCCGAAAGAATCCCGAAAGCCGAAAGCCGAAAGAGATTCTTGTTTCGGCTTTCGGCTTTAATGATAGAGAATCTTCTTTCGGCTTTCTACTTTTGGCTATAGCCGAAAATTTTTGGCTTGCACACCCCTACTTAGGAATATGTTTAGGGCAAAAAGATGCACAGCCATTACTTGCTGCAAAATAGACATGGGCACGAACAGAATTATGAATGGAAAAAAGCCATGAACATTGCGCTTGGCTGTTCACGAACAAGCTGTTCGTGCAGCACCGTTTTGGACGAATGGGTGGTTGACTCTAAGCCTCGTTCATGCATTCGTCCGCTGTTCGGGAAGCCAGAAATTCTGGCACCTTCAATCAATTCCCTGGGCAACGGAGGCAGGGACTGCCTGAACACATACTACAGCAGCAGCAACCTTTATTGGTATCACATCCATGTTAACAAAAAGACTCGATGCAACCAGAACTCAGTCTACAAATACACAACTTGCTTCATAGATGCAAGATACAAAAATTTAGCTACAGTTTTGATAACTTTTTGGTTCTGAGTAGCCAATAGGAAGGTAACTTTACATTTATCAGATTTTCCAATTTGCTCTCTCAACAGCGGGTCATTGGGTGTGGGACGTATATCACAGTAATAAGTACAATACAAAAAAACACGTTTCAGGGTTTCTGTGTCTCGCTGAGCACAAGTGCATAACCTGTTAGCATATGGCGTTTTATGGAATCTCCCATAAAGTATCGCAGAAGGTAGCACATCAAACCGAGCAAATGAATAAGCTCTGCGATAATGTGGGGCCACTAAGCAAGTGAGATATTCTGCCCTATACCCATGGGGTAAAAACTCCAAACCTAGGGGAGAACATCTGCCTATTGCAAGACTCCTGAGATTCTGAGTCTCAATGTCAAGGAGTCTTTGTCTGATCAGTGCATAAGCTGATTTTTCTGTGAGGGAAAACAAATCTTCAATATTAATCCCTATTGAGTTAATTTTTTTTCTATGTTGTAAAGCCACATGGATGACTGAGACTCCACCAGCATATAAAAGATGAGGCTATCCTCATTATTCTTAAAATGTAGATATAACCAAAATTTGATAGTATAAATCCAAGCTTTAGTCTCAAGGAGTCTTTGATTGGTTTCAAGGCAGATGGCCGCATAAGTCACACACATGGGAAGGCCCAATATTTTCCGTAAGAAGGTGAATTGTACTCTTTCTACTTCCTTGTTGAAAGCCATAATCCATATCTGTACACCATAAAACAGTCTTGCACTAATTTTGTGGTTGAATACTCCGATAGCTGCGGGCACAAATTGATTACCCTTGGTGAAAAAGAAGCGAGTGAGTGCAAGTACATTGCAGTTCACAGATTTTATCAATTCCGTCCTATACGGAACCCAACTAGCTCTGTAAATGAAATAGATTCCTAGGTAACATAAACGTTTGACCTGCTTAATCCTGTTACCTCTTATATTCCATTTTAAAGGTTTCCATGTTTTTGCAAAAACATGATTTTCGATTTCTCAAAATTCAGGGTCAGTTTGTTTATTTCGCAAAAATCATGAAAGCGTGAGAATAATCTTTTCAAACCGATTGGGGAGAGAGAAAGTAAAAATGCATCATCTGCATGTAAAAGCAGTGGAACATGGATTGGCCCGAGTCTTGGGGTGTAGCCATCTATATCCTCCAGAAAGGGAGCCAGATCATTTATAGAGAGATTGAATCACAGTGGGACTAAAATACAGCCTTGTTTTACCCCAGTATTTATTTGAATTTGGGGGGTTAAATCTCCTTCACAATAGCATCTAACTTGACACGTAGTGTTTTGATGTAACTTTTTAATCAAAAATAACAATCTCTTATCAATCCCAGCACTAATAAGCTTCTTCCAAAGTAGTTCTCTTGAAACAGAATCAAAAGCACCCTTGAGATCTAGAAAGGCCACAAGCAGTTTGGAGCTCTTCACTTTCTTATATTTATTTACAAGATGGCTTAGCACTACAAAGTGATCTAGAGTAGATTTCCCATGACAGAATCCAACTTGTTCTGGTCCCAAAATTTTCCGCTCTGACACCCAAGCACTTAGTTTTTTCACTAAGTGTCCTGCATAAACTTTCCCTGCAATTGACAGGAGGCTAATGGGTCTGTAATTACTCAGGAGTTGGTAATTCCCTTTTTTGAATATTGGCACCAATATTGCGTTTGTCCAGGCATCTAGCATTAACCTTGTCCTGTCTATTTCAGTGAACAGAGTGGCCAAAAAGGGAGCCCACCACTCTGGGAATGCCTCTGCCTGAACACTGTCTGCACTCCTTCTGTCACCCTGGAAACCCCAATCTAAGACCAACTTACCTTGATAGGCAGGTCTTCCTCTCAAGTGTAGACCTCAAAATTGGATACATGGCTGCAAAGAGCAGGGGGAGGGAGGGGTGTTCTGTAGCCATGAGAATGCCAATCTCATCCATGCAAACCCTGTTAGGCAGTTCTGACTGCCAACCACAGACCTCCTGCTTTTCCCTATGAGACCTCTGCTTATAAAAGGGAGTGTGCTGCACGTTCTCACTTTCAGTTCCATCAAGCAACGGATGGGTGAGAAAGCTGTTGCTGTACTTGCTAGCGTTTTTTTTTTTAGAGAGAAAGGGAGAGTGCATTAGAGTCTGATGCTTTTAAGTGTGGGGGGAATAGGGACCTATCTCCTCTGGTTCCAGGGCTGCTGCCCAGCCCTGAGGCCAAGCTCTGTGGCACTGGCACCTTGGCCGAGGGCTCAGTGGAGTGGGAGGAAGCAGTTACTTGGGAGAGAGACAGGGAGAGTGCATTGAAGCCTGAATTTTTTCAGCGTGTGGGGGAAATAGGCATCTATATCTCCTCGGTTCCAGGGCTGCTGCCCGGCCCTGAGGCCAAGCTCTGTGGCAGTGGCACCTTGGCTGAGGGTTCATGCTGATTATCAGTGCCTGATCAGGTCATGTTTCTGGAAGGGCTAGGGATCTATCCCCCCTTCCTCTGGTTCCAGGGCTGCAGCCAGGCCCTGGGGCCAAGCTCTGTGGTGGGCACCTCTGCTGAGGGCTCACAGTGTGCTCTCCTTTTTCTGTCCTCCTTAATTCTAGTTTGGTGGCACAATGAGTCTTCATGTTGTAATGGTAACGGGTGGTTGTGGGGAGAAGTGCAAAGGTAGTCCTGGTTTCCTCATGGCAAGCAGTACTGAGGGGGACTCGGGGGCAGCAGAGAGTACTCCCACTCCCCAAGATTCACCTGTGGGAGCTGTGGAGGAGGCCAAAGAGGTCTTTCCGCTGGGGGAAGATGATATCTCTCAACATTTTGAGGAGGAGGAGGAGGAGGGTGAGGGATCCCTGGAGGAATGGTTGGGGTTTTATGAAACATCCCTCCCGTCCCCATCCCAAACTCTCAGCAGTGTCCCTGCCTGCAATCCACCCCTAACTCTGTCTTCCGTGGCCAGCTCCACAGCACAGCCTGTAACCCTTTGTCCTCCTTCCCCTGGGACAGTTAGTGGTCCATGTTTCAACACTTCCGTATGGAGGCACTTTGGGGTCCTTCCTAATGACTGCTGTGTGGTGCAGTGCCATGCCTGTGATGTCCTGGTGCGCAGGGGCAAAACCCCAAAGCATCTGCCATTGACGGCCCTGACTCGGCACCTGAAGATGCACCACCTGAGCCTGTGGTCTCCATCCTTGCCCAGCAAAACATTCATGGGGGGGGGGAAGGGGGCGACCAGATCTTCTGAGTGGGGATCAGTGGGAGGGTCACTGGAATCTACCTCAAGCAAGAATCCTTGCCCTGAGGGTGACACTGGTGGAAGTGGAATGCTCAGGCAGGCCACGCTCACAGAGGTTGTTCCCTCGGGGTCGGGGACAGTGCCACTTCGAATGGTGAGGTTGAGGGTTCAGGAGGCGGGCCTTCGCATCTTGGCAGAGACGATGGCCCTACATGGCTTGCCCCTAACCATCATGGAGGACGTGGGCTTCTGCAGGCTAATTAAGCACCTTGCCCCCTGGTTCTCCATGCCATCGCCATGCACCTTTGCCCGTTGAGTCCAGTGGGTATCTCGAATGAGGGCTGGCACATTTGGGTCAGGTGGGATCGGCATGGTCAGGCAGGCCGCCCCTACAGAGGTTGTTCCGTCAGGGACAGTGCTGCTTAGAATGGTGAGGTTGATGGCTTAGGAGGAGTCATCAGGACATGAGCATTTGTGCCACCACGGCTTCCCAGGCTGGGGGCCAAGCTGCGGGGGGGATCTCTGCTGAGGGCTCACTTAGATAATTATTAGTGCCTGAGCTGGTCAGGTATCTGGGAGTGTTGGTGTCGCGTTCTAGCCCCCCTCAGATCCTGGGGCTGCAAAGGACCAGAGGCAAGCTCAGTGGGTTTCTCGGCTGATGGCTTTCATAGGGCTGGATCTTGATCCTGTTCCACTGGGTAAACCTTTGTCCTCCTCTCCCTGAAAAGTTCCATATAACTCTTTCTACCTCTCCCTCTCGGATGGAACCACTTTGACCCTTCCCTACAACCTCTCCTGTCCTGCCCGTCCCCTCCTTTCCACAAAGGCAGGAAGAAGGTTCATGTATGCAGCCAATGCATCAGCCACCATGTGTCTTCCTTTTTATAATATGGAAGTATTCATCATGGACCACTGAATGGTTTAATTAATAAGACTTCTGAAAATACCATTCTAAACTAAGGCAGCCCTGCTGCTGTTGTGGAGTTCCCAGTATTAGGGAACAGGTCAGTGTCCATTATAGTGCTTATGTGTCCGAGTAGGGCACAGCAGACTG
Organism: Eublepharis macularius; assembly: GCF_028583425.1. Lineage (NCBI taxonomy): Eukaryota > Metazoa > Chordata > Lepidosauria > Squamata > Eublepharidae > Eublepharis > Eublepharis macularius. The sequence continues at coordinate 81,963,975 of NC_072794.1, read as the reverse complement.
CAGCATGGCAGAATGAAGGAAAACTCCATTGGATGAAATTCCATTAAGGAATTTTCTTGGAAATAAGGAGCTTTGTACCAACAGAGCCACCAGAAGGAAGATACCATTGTTATGGAGAAGATCTACAGGATCCAACTCAAAAGTATTTCTTTTCTGACGAAGCTTTCCTTCCCCAGTCAGCAGCTGCAGCGATAAGTACTCGCTTAGTCAAAACGTGTAGGTGCCCACAATTTGTCCTGGTCCACACACACCCTTTCCTACTCTCACAGCATGCATCTGTTGAACGGGAGGATCTAGGAAGTAAAATGTGCATCCGAGTACAATGTGACCTATTGATGCACAAGTCCACAAGTGGGGATTTCTCTGAAATGTCCTCCTCACCCTGCTTAGGGTGAAAATAGAAAAGAACAGATGGTTCTCGTATTGAGTATTATTAGCAAGCTTTTTTTACCTAGTACAGTAAATGTCTCAAAATAAGTTTGAAAATCAGTTTTAATTTCAAGAAGCTATAGTAAATATTTAATATTTGATTTATAATCCATAAATATTTACATTAATGAGTCTTCTCCATGTATTACAAGCCCATCAGAGATTTCATTTTTTATTAAGTATGGCTAATACAACCTTACAATTCCCTTTCCCAAGGCTACTAACAGCTAGTGCTTTATCCATTCTCAAGATATGAGTAGATGAGATGAAAAGCTATTAATAATTTGTCACACCCTTACTGTAACCTGTCCAATATAGGCCAGGGGCAATTACCAGATAAAACCTAATTAAGTTCCTAGGAGTGTGCCTTCAAATCCCTTTTATGCTTTTATACTGCTTATGATTATTTTAGCAAAGGGTAGAATTTCAACAAATATACACCAATACTTGGCATCTATATTTAGACACTGATGTTCAATATTTTCCGCGTGCCAATGAGGCCTGTAAGGGTGCTTGCTGAGTTCAGTTACAGTGTACCTAATGGAAAAGGAGAGGCAAAAATCAAATTCAGATTATGGCCAGAAATGGAGGCTAGCAAAAGAGTAATCTTTTAAAATGACATATGATGCACTCTCAGCTCACATGACAGTCCAAGATTTTTTTCAAAAAAGGTTATTACTGAAGTCAAGCTGGAAAAGGTTATCTGATCACAAGAGAATATCCTGAGAATCAAGTTGAAAAGCACTTTGTTGGTGGTGCCATCCACATTCAAAGGTCTCAGATAGACAACCATTTCCTGACAAATGTTATACATAATTATGTTACAAGTTTGTAACATAATCTTTATATCTAATTCTCAACATGGCCCCATCTGTAGATACATAAATTCGGATACTGGGGCTATGGACAAACAAGCCAGATCTTTCTATAAAAGCCTCAGGTTTGCAGAAAAATCTGGAATCTAAAAAGAGAAATGATTATTAGTAGTTACCACGACTAGCAGCAATTATTATAACTGCTGTGAAACACAGGAAAAGACACACAATCAACATTATTCACATACTATGAGTGGCAAGCCAGCCCTGTAGAGTGCCAGTCTAGAATCTGAGAGAACCAGGTTCTGCCATGGAAGCTTGTTGGGTGACCTAGGGCCATTTAGGCACTCTCAGCCTCATCTATATAACCTATATAAATCGAATGTTGTTGTTGCTGTACCTCATAGGGTCATTGTGGGGATAAAATGGAGGAGAGAACAATTATGTAAATCACCTTGGATCCTCACTGGGGAGAAAGATGGAGTATGTATGAACAAACAAACAAACAAATAAAGCAACTACAGTATCCACAACAATGTAATGTTGGTATTTATGGGCCCCACCCTGGTGCTGTACCATCTACGGAAGACAGATTCTCACCACCAATGTCTTACCTCAGATAATGTTACGAGCATCTTGTGAAAGTACAAACCAGTGTTTCTCAACTAGAGTTCTACTGAACCCCAGGATTCTACAGAACATCGGCAGGAGTTCAGCGAGAAATTGTGGAATAAAGAATTGAAAATTTCAAAATATTGCAAAAAAATCTAAATATCCCTCAAAATATCATGACTGTTGAGGTTATGGAAGCTGACATATATACATTACAGATGGGCACGAACCGGAAAAAAACCTGTGCAGTTTGTGGTTCATCGCATTTCATGAACCACGAACTTTCATGAACCTGCCCCAGTTCGTGAACCAGTTCATTTGGTTCATGAAAACATCACATCCAAGTCAGCAAACTGTCACTTCTAGGTCAGCAGAAGGTCGCTTCCAGGCCAGCAGAAGGTCTGCAGGAAGTCCATCCCCTGTTCCCTAGGAAACTGATTGATCAGCACCAGACTGTCTGCAGTGACGAACCAAAAATGAACCAGCCTAAAGTTCGTGGCAGTTCATCAGAAATGGGCTCTGATGAACCGCTTGTTCGTGAACCACAAACTGACCTGGTTTGTCATGAACTTTGGTTCGTATTTCAGTTCGTGCCCATCTCCAATATACATACATACCTATGTTCCCTGATATCAGCTTTTTCTGGCCTATACATTTTTCATAGGAAGGGTTTCCTCAGAATTTGAAAAATTAATTTAGGGGTTCCTCCATGCAAAAAAGGTTGGAAACACTGGTATAAACAAACAGGAGTCTTTAAAGATAGGAGACTAGGAGACGTAATTATCAGTATGTAAAATCACATGCAATACTAGAGAACCTGAATACAAAAATGACTCTGCTTAACTACTTTGTTACCACCTCCCCTCCAGTGACCAAGGAAAAAATGATAAAAGCTAAGTGCCAAACTATATATGACTTTGGGAGATCAGGGGTTTTTCCATGTGAATGAGCAAGTGCATGAAAGGGTGGTAAAGACTAAATGGGAATGAGAAGAAAGATTGCATTTGTGCTTGTCTCAAGACTCTCATGTGTTCTCTTTCTCCTGCCCTGTACCATATATTATCCTGGGAACATGGCAGAGGATCTCAGTTGTCCACCAATCTCTCCTTCCATGTATGAACCTGCCTGTACTTTAAGATTATCTGCTGCTCTGCATGTGCTGTTCACTGAATTTTCAGTTTTCTTCAGATCACTGGTGACCCTCCATTCCACATTAATCTATATTAATCTATATACACAGAAACACATTTTGTGTTGTTTTTCAATGTAAATTCATATACAGATTTCTTTTCTGAGGTGTTCTACTGATGCATAAATGAATGTGTGAATCAGTAAAATACTACACAATATGTTTTTGGTGCAATCATATATATATACAAATTAAGAGCGGAACTACAAGTGACAAAAGGCACAGGTTGGCCACTTGTCAGCTTTCCTCAAGTTTTGATGGGAAATGTCGGGCCAAGCTACACATGACAAATGACACTTGAATGGCAAGTGGATTGAGTGGAGGGCAAGTGAACAGAGAGAAATACACTTGCTGTTCAAGTGTCATTCGTCATAGGCAGCTTGGCAGAATGTTGGACAAGTGACAGTTGAAAAGTCCATTGGACAGCAGTCAGAGAGCCAAGCTGCAAGACTAAGATACCTACATTTCCCATCAAAACTTGAGGGAAGCTGACAAGCGTCCAACCTGTGCCTTTTGTCACTTGTAGTTCCACTCAGATTATTCTTTATCAATGGGCACATGGCTATCAGAAATGCAGAGGGAAATACTGGCAAAGACTACCCTTTTGGGAAGCCTTGTCAGACCAGGAACAAGGGCCCTCACCAACTGTCAAATGCTCAGCCACGTAAACAAGCCAGTCTTTATCTGCCTGAAAAGGGGGAGAACTCTTAAAACAAATTAACTCATCAACAGAAAATATTGATGGGCTTAAAGCAACACTAATGTGCTTGCCATTCCACCACCACCACCTTCCACCATTGGTCCTGCTCACCTGGCTGGTGAAGGGGAGGCACAGGAAGAGAAGCATGTGCACATGTTCTGCTGTCCTGCTGAACTGGCTTCAGTGTGCCTGTCATTTCCTCCCTTGTGCGGGAAAATGTTTTTCAGCATGCAAGAAGAGCTTCGAGGCATGCTGAGCCAAAAATCACCTGTTTGGAGGTTTCAGTAGAAATGCTGGGCATGCTGACAATGACTCCGGTATCTCTACTGTTTTCTGCATATATTTGCATCTTTCACTTGTAGAAAATTCAGTCACATATACTCTCTTTTGGAATAGCTTCTAAATAGACTGATATGTCCAGTTGCTCTAGAGTGATGCATCTGAATATTAACTCAGGACCTTGCCTGACTCTTCAGAAGCAGCTGTTTTAAACCTAGCATAATCATATTTACAGTAAATGATACCAAAGATGTTTGTCCTGTTAGTGTTACTTCAGGGATTGTTAGCTGGATTTCTGATGATCCAGAAGATGCCAACTGCGGCTCCTTAATTCAGTCTTTACATACCACATCCACTACAGCTGAGTACACATGGCTCAAGGCTTTACTCAGTGTAAAAGATGGAATAAATATTACAGTTGACTGTCGTGCAGTAATGGGAAGCCAGGCTATTCTATCTGCTAATAGAAAAAAAGTGGCTGTTGGCCATGATGGCAGGGCTCTCTTTTTACTAGATTTGTGCACTTCTGTAATGAAAACAAAGAATGTTCAAAAGCTAAAGAACAAGGTCTAAAGGAACACAGACTCCAGGATACATATACTAGGCACACTGTTTAGAAGAATAAAATTGTCAGATCAGAATTATGCCTGATAGACAGCTAGCAAAACATTTAAAAATACATTTTAAAAAACGAATGCTATTGCCAAATAAAATTCCCTTTTTAGAACTTCCTTGTGACACTGCAATAACCAAACAGAGTCTACATGAGCAGTGTTCATCATTCAGAACATAGTTGTGAAGCTGTTATTCAACATCTTGCCTCACGTATGAAAAACAATGGCTCTCAACCAGATGGGCTATGTGCAGCTCCCCAACAAGGCAAATAATACCTCCCCAGACTGTTTTTGGTTGGGAAAATGATATGGGGAGGGAGGCTGATGTGTGACTGTCTTGAGTCAAAGTCAGGTTGGGAGAGCTCAGACACAACCCATAAAAAAATCATAACCTGTAATTTGACCCTTAGGACAGGCTGTCTGGATGAACTTTCCTGTCCTCTGTATGCACTTCACTGATGTTTCAAAAGATGACTCTTTCTCCAACTGAGCAAATTATGGACTCAGGACATCACTGTAATGTTGTGTTTGTGCCATTTGTGAAAAGCTTGTCTGTGATGAAGGCATGAGCTGCCACTTCTTCAAAAACAGCATATCAGACTATTTCAAAAACATGAAGGATGGAAGTGGAAAGTCTTCCAAAAAAGCATTAAGCTATGCACATACCTACCTGATCTCAGTTTTGGTATTACCCAAAGCTTGAACGTTCTGCTAGCTTGCAACGTTCTTTCCATAGATCTTCTCATGGACTACTTTGGGTTCCACATACCATTATTTCATCTCGCTTTATGAAGGAAGGGTTGGAAAATAGAAGATATCAATCACTGCAGAATGCATCAATAATTAATTGTGCCCTATACAAAATATGAAAGTATCTGTATTTTGAATCACAAGGATCCAGGCAGCGTGGGTCACAGCTGAATGAGTTTTTTGAACTAGACTATATATAAAATTCCAGAGTGGTTACTCATATTCTGTTAAAGTAAAAAGGGAGGTTATTTTTCCCTAGTTTTCATTGGATTCTCTCTCCTAGTTCCCCGATTTCTGCCCCGAGTAGAATACAATGTCTAACCCCAACATCTGGTATCTTAGAAAGTTGAATTTGTACTCTTGAGTGCCTAACACAAAGAGCCCTTTTTCTTGCTGGTTGGGATACTCTTGAAGCAAGAGGCCCCCGTCCTGGTTGCTTAGCCATAGTTCACTGCTAATGTTTTTTAAACTTCAGCCCCCGCCTCTGCCCCTGCATGCTTTTTTCTTGTGACAGGCTCGCCAACAAGAAATAGGACTAAAAAGGTCACCCTGCAAATGCAGAGTTCTTTTTGCTCTTTCCTTTGACTTTCTTTGTTTGCCACACTGGCAGGTTGTGAAAAACAGCTGCAATTCCGGTACTCATCCCTGTCTACAAGAAGAAATTAGGTCCCTAAAAGCAGCTCTTCCTAGCAAGACTTTTGAGTAGCCATAGAGAACTAAGCAGTCCTTACTTCACTAATTTAACCTGTCTGCATTATAATGTTCAGGATCCTTAAGAAATACTTGGCAGTTTTTGTGTGCTTTTGCAGGGGGAAGTGAGGCAGAATAAAAGGGATCAGTGATGTGTAAGAAAAGGACATATAAATATGAGGGCACAGGTCCCTCAGGGGAGTGTTTGTTGTTAAATTTTTATTGAGGGCTTTCACCTGCCAGAGTTTCCAGCATCCAGATAGCACAATGCACACATTGCTTGCCCTGTGGAGAGACTGCAAGGTATTTAAGCAGTTAAGTGACTGGCACATGTGAGGTATTCTATGAATAATGAATGTGGGTCTGTGTACGCATAAACTTTTAAAGTAGCACTGGCTTTCTAGCCTGACCTATAATCTATTGCCTTACTTTCCACTTCTGAAATTGAGCTCACTGCTGCTGTTCATCCCCTGACCACACATGGGGAGGATTTAGAGGCATTTTGCAGGGTTATTTTGAAGCCTATGGTGGTAATTTACACAGAGCTCTACAATGCCCTACATAACACACTAAACGTTATTTTCCTTCTATCTGTGAGTTTTGCTGGAGACAATGAAAACAGGTAAGAAAGGTTTTTTTGTCCTGTCTAGAAATGAACACAATCATCAAAGCAAAACCAGTATTTTTTAAAGAGCAAGCTCATTAGTTTGTAGATGTGTTGAGAACCAGTACATTTTGGCTCAATTTGGAAGGTCCAGTGGCATCCACTACTTGCTCTTTTAAACTACACAGGTAGTTACTGAGTAGTGATTCTGGAACCCTGGGCAAAAACCCTGAACAGAAATCACCCTTGCTTTTGTGTGTCCAGAGATCTGTGGGGCAAACACAGACTGCCACCACTGTAAGCTGGCTACCTGAGCAAAGCTCTGTAAATAAAAAGCAGCCACTAGAAGGCCAAGTATATCTTCTTGATAGTACTAGCAAGGCAATTTTAATAAGTTCATTCTTGACCTATAATCCTTTTAAAAGCAAATTTTTGGCATCCCTTTTAGGAAGACTAATTTTAATTTTATGACAATTGTGTGTTGCTTAACAAGGAAGGTAATGATGTTTCTTACAATACCTATCAAACATAGAGAATGCAGAGAGATTATTCATTTAAAGATATTAAAAAATAATCATTTCCCCTAATTTAGTAATGCGGTTTCTCTGATGATTCAGGCTTGTAAGAAAACATTAAAAAATTCTGACCTGTCTGTGTATCAGCGGTATCAGCTTGATGTATGTAAACTAGGTCACTTTGAAAAATTTAAATGCAGTATGCTGCTCTGGTGCCAGATACATTAGAGTATGTGGGACTTCTAGTAGTAACACTGTAATAAAGTCGGTTATACTGATGAACACATTCTGATAGACCTGGGACTGGGGGTGAATAGTGTTTTATAAATGGCAATTTGAAACATTACAAAAAATCATGAAACTATGCTTTTGTTTCTGCTCTCACAGAGAACACACAAAGCCAAACTGGATGTTTTAGGGAAGATTTATTATTGGATCTCCCAGTTTTCATTTTAGAGGAAATGTAGCCGTGAGCCATGGGTGCTGCCAATTTGATCTAAATAGTGATGGAAGAAGAAGTGAGTAGTCCTTTCCTCTGTTTTATTTTTTCACAAACTATACTTTGCTGTCAGGGAAGGTAAATATTCCTTTTATTTTTATTATTATTATTCAAATTATCCGAAACACAATCAACAATAAGCAGAGGTCGCATATTATTATTGATTGGCCTTGTTAAGCTGATACAGGTTTCCACTGGAGACCTAAGTATCAACCAGATATCGACGTAATATGTACGCTGTTCCAAGTAGCGCCGTCTTTTGCAGCTCTGTAGGTGTTATGTCAGAAAGCTACAAGTTTTCCATATGAATTGCAAAGTTTTTTGAGATGGTTCCAAGTGCCTCGATGACAAGGGGGACTACTGTTGCATTCTTCTTCCATAGTTGGGTGGTTTCTATTGCCAGATCTCTATATTTAATCATTTTTTCTTGTTCTTTTTCTTCGACTCTGGCATCCCCAGGAATTGCAATGGTGATTATCCAGACTTTTCGATTTTCCATGACTGGTGTATTATGTTCAAAGTGCCAATCAGTTTGAATTCTGAAATCCCACAAGATCTTGATTTGTTCATTTTCTAGCACCTTTTTCATTTGATGTTCCCATGAATTCTTTGATACTGGCAAGTTATACTTTTTACACAATGACCAATGAATCAGCTTTGCAGCCCTGTCATGTCTAGCTTTGTAGCCTATCTGTGCAATTTTGCTGCATTCAGAGATAAGGTGGGGCACAGTTTCATCTTTTTCCTGGCAACGTCAACATTTTGGATTTTCACTGATTTTCTGAATTTTGGCTTTCATAACATTCGTTTGCAATGCTTGTGTTTGTGCTACGAAGATCAGACCTTTAGTTTCTTTCTCGATTGTACCCATCTTCAACCAATATTTTTTAGATGCTGTCCATATAAGGGTTTGTTCTTCCAGCCATTTAATCTATTCTCAAAATGTTTGTTCTTGTATTCAGCCTTTGTTTTGGTTGTTTTTAATATGTTCTCTTCACAGCCTGAAGTAATTTTTCTGTACTTCTACTGATGTAATCATTCAAGCCTCTCTTTTCTTCTTCCACTACCTGATGTACTTGTAACAGTCCTCTTCCACCAATTCTTTGTGGTAGATGTAGCCTGTCAACATCATTTTTTGGGTGTAAAGAGTGATGGATGTTCCTTAGTTTTCCCGTTTTTCAATCCAGTTTTTCTAAATTGCTTTGTGTCGAATCTATTATTCCAGCTGGATATCTGACCACCGGAATTTCCAACATTTAATTTTGACTTCCAAAGTTTCCGTACTCCCTTGATATATTCTTTCTGAGTCAGTTATTTTACTTTCACATGCAGGATGTTATCTAATTCTAATATTCCAAGATATTTATAATTTTCATTGTTTGATAATGATTTCACAATGTCGCCATTTTCAAGTTCTATTCAGTTAATATTTTTTTTTACTTTTCCCCGCTGCATGGAGAGTACTGCACATTTGTCTAAGCCAAATTTCATTTGTCTAAGCCAAATCATCACTGCATATTTTCACTGTATTAAGCAATGATTCAATTTCAGTGGGACTCATTGCATACAATTTCAAATCATCCATGTACAGGAGGTGGTTTATTTTCCCAGCCTGATCAGAAATATAATAACCCATTTTTGTTTTCTCTAAGACCATTGTCAAGGGGATTAATGAAATGTTGAATAATAAAGGCAACAAGGAGTCCCCTTGAAACAGACCTCTTTTGATACAAACTTCCTCAATTTCTTCACCATAGGCCATTAACATGGGTTTCCATTTTCACATATTTTCCTTAAGGAACAGCTTGATGTTTTCACTAATTCCAAAAATTTCCAGGCAGGTATTAATCCAACTGTATGGCAGTGAATCGAATGCTTTTTTTGTAGTCAATCCATGCGATATTCAAATTCATTTTTCTTCTTCTTGAATTTTTCAGTACCATTTTGTCTATTAGCAGTTGATCTTTAGTGCCTCTAGACTTTTAAAAATTGCCTTTCTGTTCAATAGGGTACATATCGTTTTCCATTAAATAATCATATACTGATGTTGCTAATATTCTTGTGAAAAGTTTGAATGTTGTTGGGAGGCATGTGATTGGGTGGTAATTGCCAGGGTCATTGCCTTTTCCTTCATCCTTCACAATCAGAAATGTGCGGCCTTTTGTGAGCCATTCTTCACTGGTAGAATTTTGAAGCATTTCATTGAATTGCACTGCCACACGTTGATGAAAACTTACTAAATACTTTCGCCAAAACCCATGCAATTCATTTGGCCAAGGTGCACTCCAGTTCTTCCCATTCTCTGCTTGTCTGGCAACCATTTCAGTTATTATTACCACATCATTTGTTTCCCTTTAAATTCTTTTCTAATGTCTTTAATCCATGAGGGATATCTGTTATGCTCTACTTGGCTTCCCCAAATTTCTTGCCAAAATTTCAGGGCATCTTCTTTACATGGGATAATGTTCTTCTGTACTGTATTTTCTCCCAGTGACTTACACAATAATCGCCGATTGGTTCAAAATTGCAAATTTTCTTTATACTGCTTTATTCACCCATCATATCTTTCTATTTTCTTTGTTGTTGCTGTTACCTGTTGTTTTAATTCTTCTATGGTTTCAGCAATTGTTTTCCTTTCTAAATCATACCTTCAGCATAGTCCATCTTTTATCCTCTCATTTTTCAATCTATCTAAAACAAAGCATAACTAATTTCCATGGTATGTTTAGAAGTGTGGAAGCTCCCTAGTATGTGCATAACTGCATCAGCAGACAGTACCCAATAGTGTCCAAGGCATCTCACTGAGCTATTTCTTATGACACAGCCCTGTTACCTGAGTAAAAAAAAACCCTCTTGAATAATTCAGTTTTGCATAGTTTGTGGAAAGCTAAGACAGTGGGAGCTTTCCTGACTACCTCAGGCAGGCCATTTCATAAGGTTGGAGCTGTCACAGAGAAAATGCATGTAAAGGCATCTGTTGATTTTGCCCAACTGAAGGGCTGGGGCCAGCAACAGCATATCTTGGGGAGGGGAAAATTGTTTTATCAGAGATGAGATAGGCACTCTTCTCCCCTGCTCAGCTAAGGGGGTATCTCAACCTGTCAATTAGCTATAGGTGGATTTTCCTTGTTTCATTCCTTTATTGTTCTGGAAGTTTTCTTTGTGCAGTGTTCTCATTAACTCCAGTTTAATGAAGAATGTTTCTAAAATTAGCTGGAGAACGTGCAGTTTATTGCAACTTTCTCTTCATTTTGTATTTTGGCAGCTACGTTTTCCTAGCCTTTCAACCTTGCTCTGCCAAAATTATTTATACATCAGCCAGTCTAAACACTGATAGGAAGTTCTGAGAGCATACACTGACTTTTTCCTTACAAAAAAAATGGACTAGAGAGTGTAAGACACAAAGAGCCTAATGCCAAAGAGAATGCTTTGATTTAATTATGCTTGTTTCTTATCCTGCTATCCTTCTTTTAATAAAATAAAAAAAGTGTTGTAGAGTTGCCAGAAGCCCCAGAGACTGAAGCAGAGATGCAGGGGGCTGGGGTAGGGGGCAGTGGCGTATTTACCTCCCATGCATACTCCCGCACTCCCCTGTCCCACTGAGCAGGCTTCAGTGCGCCCAGTGTTTCCAGAGTTTGTATTCAGATGCATCATCTCTAGAGAAACTGGACACATTATCAGTATATTTTGGCATATATTTTGGAATCAGCAGTTTGGTATAGTGATGTCATGGTTAAGAGCAGTAGAACTCTAATCTGGAGAATAGGGTTCGATTCCCCACTCCTCTGCTTGAAGCCAGCTGGGTGTCCTTGAGTCAGTCACAGCTCTCTTGGAGCTCTCTCAGCCCCACCCACCTCACAGGGTGATTGTCATGGGGATAATAATAACACACTTTGCAAACTGCTCTAAGTGGGCATTAAGTTGTCCTGAAGGGCGATAGGTATATCAAATGTTGTTGTTGTTATTATAGAAGCTATTTCAAAAGAGTGTATATGGGGTTGCATTTTCTATAAATAATAGATATGAATATGTACAAAAAGCAGTAGATATACTTGGATCATTGTCAGCAGGTTTATGCACAATAATCAAAATAATTGACTTCTTATTTATTCCATTTTTATGAGTTGCAAAAACAGAAGGCAAAATGTTAAACAGTAAATTTATAATTATTATTATTCATCGTGAATATTTTCAAAACCTTTATTTTTACCTGTAATAGAGCACTAGAACTTCTGTTACTGAAATTGCAGATAATTTTTCTGTCTTGCCCTCAGCATTCCCGTAACACTTTCTGTAAATATTACTCCCATTTCTACTGACATGTTATCATCACAATGCATTTATTTCTCTCAGACTATGCATACAGGAGAAGACAGACTGATTGCCTTGTTTATGGAGAACCTTGATATCTCCAATAAATACCCAAGCTTTTAATCCTTCTAACATCTTTTTGCACACATTCTGTTTATGTGATTCTGAGCTGGTGTTTTCAGAATTTTAATGCTTATAGCTACATCTATATTTAACAGAGAAATAAAATTAAGCTGCCCAAAGTCCCATGCATGCAGCAGCTTTCTGTTACTTTACATCAAAGGAAAATTTCTGCTTGCATATGTGAATGCTCCACTGAAATTGCAACATTGGACCTTTTACAGAAGACAATGGGGAATCTCCTTGTACATACACAGCTCCATTGTGTACTGTAGCACCTGAAGATCCTAATTTAGTATGCTCGCAAACTGTTTCAACTTCTTTGAATTATTCACATAAACTTTAATGACCCATGTGAGTGCTTCATATAAAATTAATGGTATTCTTTACTTGTAATAGTAAGTTGCCAATAACTATTATACATTATAAGGTATACTTTATAATGCTCAAGCTTCACAGAAAATGTATATTTTAACTTACTACTCATTTGCAAGTAAAAGGACCAGCAGCTCTGGACTCTACCAGCCAGGTCATTTAATGATTTTTTTAAAAAGGGTCACAATATTACAATGAATGGGAGGCACTAGCAGAAAAGGGAGTCAATCTGGCTGCTCTGTTAGCTCCACATGATCCAGTGTGATGTCATGGTCAAAGTGCTGGACTAGGACTGGGGAGACCTGAGTGCTGCCAGCACCACAGAAGACCCCAGAACCACAGCGGACAGAGAGTATGGCTTCTTGGGAGGGACCAGAGGTGGAGCCCAACAGTGGCATGTTTGAACCCTAATTGTTGAGAGTCAAGGAGGGTAAGGCTGAAAGTCTAGGAAACCTGAGAGAGCATAATTAGCCTGAATGGAGGAGAAGGAATTGGGTCTCTGGGAACCACCACGCCAACTGAGGCTTTTCGAGATTTCCTTATCAACGGAAGGAAAGAAGACGAGTGGTGACACCCCAATGTCACAACTAGATATATGAAATCCAACTTTGTGATTTGCCACACAGCAACTTATAGCATATTCTACGATGCCTGATCAATATACAAGTGCATGCCAAACACATATTAAAGCTTGCTCCCCTTCCCCCATGTTTTACACTATTCAGGTTTATGCATTTCAAATTAGCCTCTGGTCTCACAAAAGAAAAAAAACACTGAAGCTAGTTTTTTATTCCCTTATAAGAATTCTAGGCAGCAGAGCTACACAAATGAGAAAATAGTACCACATCAACCAGTGATCCTTAAGTGCACAATAACTTTATTACAGGAAATAGATGGGGGAGGAGCCATTATTGTAACCTATGTAACAGTCTTGTGGATCTGTGAGAATTGCTTGTGTTACTTGAAATGATTAATAAATATCATGATTCTATACTTGAATTTAATTATCAAATATAGCTACATTCTGTAAATTCCATTTGTAATGTTTAATTCTAGAATTTTGCACCTCTCTTAATTTCCCCCCGCAATATATGGTGCCTGAATTTGCCTTCACTGTCTTCTCAGCGAGGAGGCACCTCCCTTCTGTCTCCGAGACTCCACATAATCTATATATGGGACATTCTTGGATACTCTGAGTAATCTTGTAAAACCGGTAGGTAGCTTTCCTTTCCTTACAACTTTGAACAGAAGTATACCTGACATTTGCTGTTACATTTAAAAGACAAAAACAATATAGCAGCACCAATTTACTTAGAGAATCCTTAATACTTTAGATTATTAAGAATATAAGAAGAGCACGGCTAGATTAGACCAGCAGTCCATCCCATTTCACACAGTGGCCAACCAGTTGCCCCGGTCGGCCAACAATCAGGACATAGAAGCCAAAGCCTTTTCCTGACGTTGCTTCCGAGCATTTGTATTAAAAGCCAGTTCTTTAAACTTGTATCTAAACTTTGCATAATAAGAAAGCGTATATAGACAGCTAGAAAAGCATTAGGCAGAGAGGGCATGTTTCACTGAAACTTCAGTTGACTGCGTAACGGACAAATATGTTTGCCAATGCCAACTCAAAGTTGCTCTGAAGTGGCTTTGTTACATTGTAATTCAGCTAAGTCTGAAGAGATATTTGGTACAGTGATGTAATTACACTATATGACCTCTGCTTGGAAGAGAAAGTTGAAGGCAAAAATAAAAGTTCCAAAGAGGCAGCAGCTGTGAACAGCAGTAAAAAAAGGTACACAAAACCCCCAATATATGCATGTGACATTTGGCATTGCCCTACTTCTACAAAGCCAGATCCAACCTTACCTGAAATCAGAAAGCTTATGGGAAAAGTTTGTGCTGTGTTTCCTACACCTTGCTCTTGTGAGCTTTTTGCTCCATTCACACAGAAGCGGGCAAGGGCGATTTCTGCTAACATCCCCCCTTCATGATTTAGTGGTTGATGCCACATCCCACTCTGCCCATCTTTCCAGGTCACTTTTTCCAGAGATTGCTGTGGAATAAGATTTTTTTTAAAAAAAAAAACTTTTGCACACTTGTTCCATTTGTGGAAGAACTTGATCCACTCCATAAGAAGTTAGAATCTTTTGAATATCTTATTGATAAAAAGAACACTGATTTATTTCTAGGCAACTTATATTGACCAGGAGAATACAATCGAAAGGAACAAAAGTAAATGTTGTGGGGGCAATCACTCTGAGGGAAGAGTAGGAGACCTCTTCTCACTGTATCTCTTCCTGCGGAGCCTGAAGCAGATAGTCAGAGTGCTTCTCATTGGTCTAATCCAATGGCAGCACACCCCCTTGCCATTCCCCATTTCTCAAGAGGAAGGCAATCTCCCTCACAAGAAGCAGATGTTTCACTCCAAGAACTATCCTCCTGAGCCTGACCTGGAGACACCAATCAGCTTTAAGTGGTTCTTTAAAGGTGCTGTAGGAATGTAGATCCTGCCACAGTCCACTACCTCATGGCTGCTGCTAGACAGGAATGGATCTCTCTCCATTTCCTAATAGTCAGGATACACACTGTAGTTAATACTCAAAAATTGTGAAGAATCTAACAACATTATATTTAACAAAGCATCAAGTACAGGAAGTTCCTACCTTTCTTCTTAGAGTCTTTCTTTGTGCTGGTTTTAACAGCCACTTGAAGTTCTGTCTCAGTTGACATCCTATTATATCCTTAGTCCTCTTCACACAGATCCAGTATCTTGGCCAGGGTCATTTAGAAAAATTCTCTGGGAGAATAATTTAGCTTTTCAGATAGTAGAATCCAGACAGTTCATCTCATTCACCCTTTCAGACTGCTGCAAGAAGAAAGAAAACCAACAGTTATCTTCTATAAGCCATGAATAGTGTTACCTAGGAATGATGAAAACACCCAGTAGGAAGGGACTTGTTTAGTAAGTCTGCGATGCAGCTGCTATATAGTTTCTTGCTTTTTCGTGTGCTTAAAAAAAACCCTCTAACCTGTTTTTTATGCTTATGTTCAGAGTTTCAAAACCCTTTTGATCCTCTGGCTCCTTCATTTTTGTGGCACTGTTTGCCTTCTTTTTTGGCCCTCATTGTCCTTTAAGCAGATTGGTTATGACAACACATCATATGCAGCATCACTTACAAATCACGTAGTAAATCAGAGCCAATCAACGTAAATAGCAGTGAGGCTAACTGAGGCTGAGAACAATGAATGCAAAGGAAAAGAAAAGAGGTGATAAGTTGCAACCGTAAGGGAAATAAAAATGGCATGAAAATATTGTGCACGTTGGCAAGGTGTTTTGTCAATAAATCAGGTCAACCTTATACTTTTATTTACTTCATTTGTAGACCACCATTGTGTTGAGACTCAGTGGATTACATAATATACTAATTTTCAATTAATTTCTAATCTGTTTTTAAACACTTCTACCCCTTGGAAACTGAATTTTTTCCAGTGTCTGAACTGCCTGTTTGCTAACCCTTCAGTTTAATGATTTAAACTGGTATCTTATCTACAAAATTCATGCCTGTACTCACAGAGCAAGAACTGCTATTCATTAAATAATGCATTGCCCAATTTAAATGAAATGTTCAGACCTAATTTTCATGGTTTCATAGTGTTTCATGGACATAACTACACTGTAACATTTATGTTATGATCTTTTTTCATAGAGCTGAAAGAAATGCATTTAATCATCAATTTTGTCTACCTCATCAATGGCATTTTTAGGTGCACCAATGACCAGTGTGTAATTTCAAAGGTGTGCCAAGGATCTTCTACAATCTCAGTTGCATAACTCTCAGAATGCATGGAAATGTGCATAATTTAACAGCAGAATCTAACAGACTTTGTAACATTGCAGAGGATCCTGGGGCACAAATTTCAGATTATGTGATACAACAATAAAATGTTTTTGTCAGGCTTCCTTATCCTTATTTCTAATGTATTAGCTCATATCACCTAGAAAATCAGAAAGTAAAAATAATAAAGATGCGCTACAATACAATGTAGGACCTCAAACATTTTGAGCCTGTGGGAACCTTTGGAATTTTTTATTTATTTATTTATTTATTTTATACCTGACCAAGCTGATCAGGTCCAAGGATTTGCTTCAGCCCCTAACTCCTTTTGAGGAAATGATTTGGAGTGGGAATGATGGTAAACAGGGTAGGATTTCAACCCTTTACAAATTATTATTAAGGGTGACACATAAAGACCCTCTGACATACAAAAAAAATGGTTTGAGTCTTTAAAATGGGTTTTATTGGAATCTGATTGGCAACAGATATGGAACTCCCCTTCCAATAAATCTAGTTGTTGGAATATTAAACTTTAATTTTACAAGCTGTTGTCCCATTGGTATATAATGCCACATAAATTGAATCAGATGAATAGGTTGATGATCCCTCTATGCTGGAGATCTTGCAAGCAGGAAGGCACGACCCTACATATGTGGTGGGAATGCCATTTCGTTCAGGAATTTTGGAGAGTGGTTCACAAAGAGATATCCAACATGGTGGGTCTTTCGTTGCCATACTCCCCAGAATTTCTCCTATTGGATTTTTGGCCCGACTCTATGCTAGATAGGAATACCAGATCTCTTGTTTCGACGTTGGTTGCCTCTGCTCATCTGGTCATCGCTAGGAATTGGAAATTCCTTGTAGGCACATTGCTAAAAAAATGGTACCAGGAAATCTGGGAGCAATATTTGATGGGTAGGATTATGCATAATCTGTTTTTTGGGAACTTGCATATGGTAGTCCCTTTATTTGAATATGATGAAATATGGAAACCAGTTTTAGATGTTTTAAATGCCAAAGATGTAATCCCTCAATGCAACATTGTTGCAACAATGCAACAATGCCTGTTTATTGTAATTCTTAGGTTTTTAACAATTTGCCAAGAGTTGTTTTGATCATTTCTTTTATGGTTTAATTTTAATTCTTTTCTTGTTTGTATTTTATGGTTTTATCGTTTCTTGTATTAAAACAAATTATACAGTGTAATTCAATACAATCATCAATGGCTTGGACATTCAATAATCAATGAAATGGGGTATGGGTTGCAAAAATTTGAAAGCAACCATGAATCCAAATACAGAGATGAAAAATTACTGAAACAAAACATAAGTAATTTGATGTGACATATTAAAAGATGCAGAAACTCCCCATTGGAGTATATCTACATTGACAAGATAGCACTCGTTTCCAGAGCATCTCTCTAAGCTATTTCTTACCTGAGTAAAAAGACCTCCTGAAAGAAGGCCAAGACAGTGGGAGCTTTTCTGACCTCTTTAGACAGGCTATTCCATAAAGTGATGGCCACCACAAATAATGCATGTGCATGGGCAGCTGTTGATGTTGCCTATTTGAATGGAGGCATCTGCAGGTCTTTTCTCTCCATGGTCAGGGACAGAGGGTGGCACTTAGGGAGAAATTGTCATCCCACCACCCGTTGGTGTGCGGTGTCCCTCAGGGGGCAATACTCTCCCCATTATTGTTTAATGTTTATATGCACCCCCTCGCCCAACTGGTGAAGTTTCAGACTTGGATGTCATCAATATGCTGATGACACCCAACTATATCTGATGATGGATGGCTGATTCGACTCTGCCCCAGATGTTTTGGAGCATGCCTTCGAAGCTGTGACTGGGTGAAGCAGAGTCAGTTGAAATTAAATCCCACAAAGACAGAGATCCTGCATGTGGGTCTGGGGGCCATGAGCATAGGACTCCCACTCCCCACTCTTGATGGAGTGCTACTTGCACCAGTTTTGAGAGTTAGGAGCCAAGGGGTGATCCTGGATGCCTCCCTGACTAGGGAGGCACAGATCACAGCGGTTTCCTGGTTTTCATTTTCCTATCTAAGACAGGCCCGGCAGCTTGTCCACTACCTGTCGACCCATGACTTAGCTGCAGTGATCCAAGCAACAGTCACCTCTAGACTAGACTACTGCAACTTGCAGTAGGGCTTTCCCTGGGCCTGATCCGGAAACTACAGCTGGTCCAAAATGCAGCTGCGTGAGTAATTTCAAGGGTCCTGATTAGGGAACATATAACACCTATACTATGCCTGCTGCACTGGTTACCAGTTTGAGCACTGGGTCCGGTTCAAGGTTTTGGTGTTGACCTATAAAGCCCTATGTGGACTGGGCCCAGCATATCTGCATGACCACCTCTCCACATATATACCCCAGAGGATGCTTCATTCAACAAATAAACAACTGTTGGTGGTCCCTGGCCCAAGGGAGGCCCACCTGGCCTCAACCAGAGCCAGGGCCTTTTCGGTCCTGGCACCGACCTGGTGGAACTCTCTGTCTGAGGAAACCAGGGCCTGGCGGGATTTGTTATCTTTCCGCCGGGCCTGTAAGACAGAGATGTTCTGCCAGGCATATGGTGGAACATCTCTGTTCTGCCAGGCATATGGTGGAACATCTCTGCCACACAGGAGGTACAACCAAATCCAAAATGGTTGTCAAGGAAGGAAAGCCAAACATAATACCTACCTCTTTACTTTTCAAGAGAATTGCAGAAGGGGGACATTAGAAATAATTGAAAGAATGCCAATAGGGCAGGAATTTTAAAAAAGATCAGGGAATATAAAGAAGGAAAGCCTGAAAGGTAAATGGAACCACAAGCTCAGATGTCTACCAATCCTCCTAATCCTGCAAGTGGCTAGTGCTGCTATGACATCCATGAAAAACAGATGAATGAAGGCAGCTAATAACAAGCCCTGCCTTACAAAGGCCTTGCTCACTTTCCAAAATGTTTGGCAGGCACCAAAGGAAGTACTGGTGCCCTTGTGTCCATGGGTGCCACATTGGAGAATACTGCACTACGTCTTCAGGGAAACTGCTTCAGCCTTTACATTTTTGGGGACTATTCACTTGTCTACTTCTTTCTTAAAAAGTGATCAAATAAATTTTCATGAAATTTCACACAAGAGAGGAAGCATGATCTGAGGGAGCAATTAAATCTTTCAGAAATTGGAGTTCCCCATTTTGAAAAACAAATTTTTAAAAACAGAATTCCTTGATGGTGTGTTCAATCACTTTGAATATGAAACTGAAAGATTTTCAGTTTTAAAATGGAGAAGTAATTCAACCTAGGAAAAAACCACATTTCAAAATAAATACTACAGAATAAAATGGGGAAGACAATTACAGCAGAGAAAAAGCATGACAGCTTCTTAAAGTATAATCCATCATAACTGTTGTAATACTATTTGGATCCCCCCACTAAGATCATTATCCCACTGTGTTATATGTAAAACAGACGTCATATGAAGATTTTGCCCCAGAAGGTAGCAGTTTAAAGAAACTAGACATAATGAACAAGATCAATAGGGTATTATTGAAAGATGAGTTGTAAACGTTTAAAAAAAGAATCAGGGAATCTCAGTAATATTGTGATTTGAAACTTGAAATCCAAAAATGGAAACCAGAACTCTTATTTTTAGCTATTTTTTCCTATTACTTTTCAACATCATACACATCCAAGTTATGTGGTAGGTGGTTACAAATTACTGCTCCTAGCTCCAACCCAGAACCATCTGTAATTTAAAAGACTATCACTATTTATAACTATTTATTGTAGACTGTATAAACATATACTCATTCTTTTTGCAGGCATGCTACTGCTGGTGCTGGTACAATTACGTATCATTTATATATCATCTATACAAATATTGCTTTATGGAGCACTTTGCAAGCTGCAAAATAAGTGTACCAGCAGGAAAGAAGAGTTCAATTATTGAACCACAGAGAATATTATCATTCATCTGGAATTCTGGCACATTACTGCCATACATCTCCATGAAGAGCAGAAGTGGACATCTTGTTCAGCACAGATAGCTACATCAGAAACAGACCAGGATGTACTGAACTGCAGCTAACTGATTGTTTTAGTTGTAGGCAATTAATGAAATTTGCATACCATTTTCAAAAACATTAAGGATGCAGAATTACAGCTGATGGACTGACCCATTATACTCAACCAATAATATTTTTATTCTACAATTACCAGTGAATGTGCCAAATATCAAGGTGTTCCTTTAAACTGTGATATGTAGACTTTAAACCTGCAATTTGGAGACCTGTTGGGGAAATTAATTCTATGCTACCCATACCAGTGCCATCTTTGCTATCTTCAAAGTGAGTAGTAACACCTCTGCATTCTGTGAATCTCTTCGCTCTGCATTTTTTGACCTAAAAGGAGAAAAGCTGTAGCGTATGTTCCTTGCATCTGACTGGAGATAGATGAACACTGTTCTCCTCAATTCATATTAGGTTTGTTCTTACTTGATTTCCCCCCTCAAAAAATCCTTTAAAATTGATGGTTGTTGTGGATTTTCCGGGCTGTATTGCCGTGGTCTTGGCATTGTAGTTCCTGACGTTTCGCCAGCAGCTGTGGCTGGCATCTTCAGAGGTGTAGCACCAAAAGACAGAGATCTCTCAGTGTCACAGTACTGTGTCACAGTGTCACAGTGTCTCTCAGTGTCACAGTACTGTGCCACTGAGAGATCTCTGTCTTTTGGTGCTACACCTCTGAAGATGCCAGCCACAGCTGCTGGCGAAACGTCAGGAACTACAATGCCAAGACCACGGCAATACAGCCTGGAAAATCCACAACAACCATCGTTCTCTGGCCGTGAAAGCCTTCGACAATACATCCTTTAAAATTCTCTGTAAAAAACAGTACAAGGGTCATCTGACAGCTCTGAAAGCCAGTAAAGAAAAGGGAAACACTGTCCCACCTTTGTCCTGGATTTGAATGATCAATAAACAGACCAAGTGGTATTTAGCTCCTCAGCTATACTGGAACCAGAGTCCAACTCGGAACATATCTGAGAGATTTTCTCAGCCAAAAAAAAAAAAACACGCCTTTGCAAAAATAGTATCCTTAATTCCTACTTCTACATCCAAACTGAGTCATCATCAAACAATCATTATACTCATCCTATCACTAGACAGCCTCTAATACTTTGTGAGATTGAGAATGTGTGCCTGTGGCACTCTTTCATCAAGTTCATCTCCTGATCTAGAGTCCCTCTGTTTGCCCAGGTTGCCACACTTTGCAACCATATAGGTCAGATGTTTGAAAAAAACAGAAGTAATACAAAATTTAAATTGTTGGATATTAGCACTTACAGATCAGCTCCTGAGCTGTATATAATCTGAGCAACAAACTAGTGCATCCTTTTGTTGTCTTGCTTTCTGCTTTCATTATTCTGGTTCCTGCTGGAACATGCCATTTGAGATTATCTGTGCCAGAACATCTGTCTATCCAGGCCTTACCTCTCCAAAAGCCTTCCATCCTTCCAGCACTCTCCTTGCCTCCTGTGAACATTTTTTCTACATTGACCTTGGCTTGATTTTAGGGATAAATGTTTAGAATTCTTGCTTGGTAAGCATTGCCAAACATATATCCATGTTTATTGTCGAAGGCTTTCATGGCCGGAGAACGATGGTTGTTGTGGATTTTCCGGGCTGTATAGCCGTGGTCTTGGCATTGTAGTTCCTGACATTTTGCCAGCAGCTGTGGCTGGCATCTTCAGAGGTGTAGCACCAAAAGACAGAGATCTCTCAGTGTTAACACTGAGACTAACACTGAGAGATCTCTGTCTTTTGGTGCTACACCTCTGAAGATGCCAGCCACAGCTGCTGGCGAAACATCAGGAACTACAATGCCAAGACCACGGATATACAGCCCAGAAAATCCACAACAACCATATATCCATGTTTGTCTTGGGATTCAATATGCCATATGACTGTCCTGACAGGCCTCCCTCCAGCTCAGTTGCTGACAATTATTTAGCAAATCAAGTTCTTCATCATTTAAAAGAGTAAAGCTCCTCATCACTAAGAGACGATTTGACAATTTAAATCACTCATTGAAGCTAAGTCAGTTAAAAACCACTTGCCCTTTTCAAATTCAAGCTCTTTCAACATCTTGAAATGCTTCAATAACACTACATGGCTATGCACAATTTGAATTGATTTAATATTCTTTTAGTGTGTTGGGGTTTGTGTATGTTTCTTCTTAATGAGCTCTTCAGATCTATATGTGAAATATGCAACTTTGAAGGGCAGATCTTCAAAGTCTGTTCAATTACTAGTCAGTTTCTGCCTTCTTTTCCAGAAACCCAAATAAATAAATGAAGCTTGCATAACAACTCATAAACAACCCAGAACTAAACCTGTACCCTCTCTAAAACCATAAAAGTTCCAGATGAATAATAATATGGCAATCCTAAACAAAGTTATATCCTTCTAAAGCTTATAAATTTCAATGGACTTAGAAACACGTCAAATAACAGATGAGAGGTGCTTGCCCACTCCAGAACTGCTGATTTTGGAAGGAGTACTGAAAGACCTGAGTCAGACTGAGGTGACAAGAGAGGAGGTCCTACGACTGATAGACAATTTAAAAACTAACAAATCATCAGGCCTGGATGGCATACATCCAAGAGTTCTGAAAGAACTCAAATGTGAACTTGAGGATCTCCTGACAAAGATATGTAACCTTTCATTAACATCTGTCTCCATTCCTGAGGACTGGAAGGTAGCTAATGACACCCCCATCTTTAAAAAGGGTTCCAGAGGAGATCCGGGAAATTACAGGCCAGTCAGTCTAATGTTAATACTGGGTAAGTTGGTGGAAACCGTTCTTAAAGAAAGAATTAGTAGGCACACTGATGTACAAAAGCTATTGAAAGCTCAGCATGGGTTCTGTAAGGGAAGTTCTTGTCTCACAAACCTGTTAATAGTTCTTTGAGGGAGTGAACAAACATGTGGACAAGGGGGAACCAATAGATGTTGTCTACCTGGACTTCCAGAAAGGTTTTGATAAAGTTTCTCATCAAAGGCTGCTAAGTAAGCTCAATAGTCATGGGGTAAAAGGACAAGTCCTCTTGTGGATCAAAAACTGGCTAATGAATAGGAAACAGAGAGTGAGTAGGGCAATATTCACAGTGGAGGGTAGTAAGCAGTGGGGTACCGCAGGGCTCAGTATTGGGTCCGGTGCTTTTTAACTTGTTCATTAATGTTTTTGAGTTGGGAGTAAGCTGTGAAGTGGCTAAGTTTGCTGATTACACTAAATTGTTCAGGGTGGTGAGAACCAGGGAGAATTGTGAGGCACTCCAAAGGGATCTGTCAAGGCTTGGTGAGTGGGCATCAATGTGGCAAATGAGGTTCAACGTGGCCAAGTGCAAAGTAATGCACATTGGGACCAAAAATCCCAAATATAAATACAGAATGATGGGGTTCAAACTGGTGGAGACTGACCAAGAGAGAGATCTTGGAGTTGTGGTGGATTACTCACTGAAAATGTCAATACAGTGTGCGATGGAAATAAAAAAAGGCCAACGCTATGCTGGGGATTATTAGGAAGGGAATTGAAAACAAATCAGCTAGTATCATAATGCCCCTGTATAAATCAATGGTACGGCCTCATTTGGGATACTGTGTACAATTTTCGTCACCACACCTCAAAAAAGATATAGCACTGGAAAAAGTGCAGAAAAGGGCAACTAGAATGATTAAAGGGATGGAACATTTCACCTATGAAGAAAGGTTAAAGCGCTTGGGGCTCCTTAGCTTGGAAAAAGGACTGAGGGGTGACATGATAGA
Organism: Eublepharis macularius; assembly: GCF_028583425.1. Classification (NCBI taxonomy): domain Eukaryota; kingdom Metazoa; phylum Chordata; class Lepidosauria; order Squamata; family Eublepharidae; genus Eublepharis; species Eublepharis macularius. The sequence goes on along the minus strand of NC_072794.1, from coordinate 81,939,806 downwards.
GGTTTACAAGATTATGCATGGGGTAAAGAAGGTAGAGAAAGAAGTATTTTTCTCCCTTTCTCACAAGACAAGAACTTGTGGGCACTCAATGAAATTGCTGAGCAGTCGGGTTAGAATGGATAAAAGGAAGTACTTCTTCACCCAAAGGGTGATTAACACATGGAATTCACTGCCTCAGGAGGTGGTGGCAGCTTCAAGCATAGACAGCTTCAGGAGAGGATTGGATAGACATATGGAGCAGAGGTCCATCAGTGGCTATTAGCCATAAGGTATTGATGGAACTCTCTGTCTAGGGCAGTGATGCTCTGTATTCTTGGTGTTTGGGGGGGCAATAAGTGGGAGGGCTTCTAGTGTCCTTTCCCCACTGGCAGACCTCCTGAAGACACTTGGGTTTTGGCCACTGTGTGACACAGAGCATTGGACTGGATGGGCCATTGGCCTGATCCAACATGGCTTCTCTTATGTTCTAACTATCTTTAGGATTGCACTGTAATGTAACTAGCTTAACAGGAAATGAAGAAGACAGAATCATTTTCACTCTTTTTTGCAGGGTGGTAATTCATACAGCTGCTGCTGCCCACAATAATCCACCTTGAATCTCAGTGAGAAAGGTGGACTCATCATCATCATCGTTGTTCTCATCTAGCATCCAGGTTACTCAGAGCATTAGCCAGAAGATGCATTGGTTGATTACTTGAAATGTATTTGACAAAGCCACCTGAGACATGAGGGAGGGGGGGAGTTAAATAACAGGGCTCTTTGCAGACTCCTTTGACTGGACTTCCCCCACTTTTGGGCAGAGGACAGGGCACAACTGTTGAACCTCCTCTCCTGGCTGGAGATTAGGGTGCTGGTCCTGAGTGTTGGGGACTGAGAGCTTAAGCCCGGTCTAGGTTTTTATGGTTCCTTTGCCTTTCTGTTTTTACTTTTTTGGTGGAAGGGTGTAACAGAATGCTTATCCACATTGCATTAAAACTTCCAACTGTTCAGTGTAAAAAAATTATCTTTCACTTGGAGCAGTGTTCAGTTCTTGAAGTGAGACCTGAAAATAGCTTTTGCTCCTTTAATTTTTAGGGTTCTCTTTTAGTACTTTTCTCACCATATAAATGATCATTAAGAAAAAAACCCTACAAAGATGGAACAGATGAAGGCAACAAGAATTAAATTTCTTAACAGTTCTCATTTAAATCCAAGTTTAAATCAATCAGATTTGCTATGAAATACATTGACCCCACAGTACATATTACAAGAATAGTTTCTAACCTAGATCTTCATGAGATTTCATTCAGCCAAAACCCTGATCTGCTATCTGGGTTAGCACTTTTATATGTTATCTTATCCAGAAACTGAAGAAGTTTTTTCATGTGATAGCACAGATAAACTATGATTGGTTTGAGATTTAATTAATTACTCATATTTACAATTAATTACTCATATTTACAAACATGTGACATTCTACCTAGCAAATCTACTTTCCAAAAACTTGTTGAGATTTGTTGAGTAAACAGGAATTAGACCAATATCTTATGCCAACCATGCACCAATTACAGTAGGGCTGAGTTTTGTAAATAGGCAGAAAAAAACATGGACGTTCCCTTTAGAACTACTGAAAGTTACAGAAATCTTGGCTCAGGAAGATTAGTACTGGGGCACTTCAACCTCCATGCTGATGATGCCACATCTGTACAGGCTGTGGACCTGGTATCAGCCATGGCAACACTGGGACTTCCCAGTTTGTATCGGCCGCCACACATAAAGCAAGCCACATGCTAGATCTGATCTTTGGGATGGGATTGGATGTGGTTCTGGATAGGACAGAGTTAGTGCCATGGTCAGACCACATGGTTCTGGAGGCTCAGTTGGGTATGCCACTCCTCTTGCAAGGGCGGTGAGCAAATTTATGCTCGCCCATGGAGACTTATGGATCCTACTGGTTTTCAGAATGCTCTGCGGGAACCAATGCCCCACAGCGGTTCATTGGATGAGTGGGTGGAGGACTGGCAGGTCCAACTCTCTGAGGAGATTGATGAAATCACTCCCTGTTGTTCTCTTCGTCCCTGAAATTGCTGAGCCCCTTGGTACAGGGAGGAGCTACAGCAACAGAAACAGGAACTAAGATGACTTGAGCATGTGTGACAGCGATCTCGTGACGAGGAAACAAGAACATCTTATAGGTTGCATATGAAATCCTATGAGATGGCAGTGAAAGCAGTGAAAAAGGAATTGTCACAGGCTGACCAGCCCAAGCAGAGTGTTCCAAGTCCAAGCACCAACACAAAGCCCAGGGGGAGTTCAAGAGTCAAAAGCCAAGTCCAGTCCATAGTCAGAGCCTGAGGTAAGCGCCAGGAAGTGAGTCCAGAATCCAAAAGCCAGGTCAAGTACAGTCCAAGGTCACTTACCAATGGCATCAGGTCTAGAGGCAGGCACAAGCAAGATACAAGGTACACGGAGTGGTTGCAGGTAGTGTAACACTTTACTTCCACGCCTGGTGCTTCCTCCAGGCTGGCTTTTATGGCCAGGCTTGGTTTGCAGCCAGCTGCTGAGGTTTCACCTTGATGTTACTCATCATCGCTCTCCAGCATCTGGCATTGGCTTAGCAAGTGAGCACTGCACCTTCTTTCCTGTAGCTCCAGCCTCTGCCTTTGCTTGCAGCGCTCTCTGGGCGCGGGTGAATCTGGGGGAGTGGAAGCCCCCAGCTGGGCTTCCCCTGTGGTGTTGGAAGTCCCTGGCTGAGCTTCCCCTGTGGGTTTAGGGCTTGGGAGTACCGGTGGTTCTGTCTTAGCTGCTGGCTGTGAACTCTAATTGGCCTCTGCTGAGTCAGGGCTGGCTACACAGAGCTCCTCTTCTCCTGAGGAGTCCTAGCTGGCTACACGAAGCTCCTCTTCTCCTGAGGAGTCCTTGCTATCACTGAGCCCAGACTGGGCCATGACAGGAATTTTACACAGCTTCCATTGCATCAGCTAGCTCACACCCAGCTAAATTGTTTAATGTGGTACGTTCACTGGTCTCCCTCTCAGGTGGAGAACATCAAAATTTGAATTAGGCTATAAGATGTGAGGCTTTTGCAAGCTTTTTTGCTGATAAAATCTTGTCTCTCCACTGCGACTTATCGGCCATAGCTGATACAGTACGTGATCTAGAGCCCCCTTGGTCATCTTTAGGGTGGATATTCTATCACTTCAGCCCTCTTTCTGGGGAACAGGTGGACAGGATTCTGCAGTTGGTGAGGCCTACCACATGCCTACTGGATCCATGTCTGTCATGGCTAGTGAAAGCCAGTGTCAATGGATTATGGGATTCCTTAGGGGCTATTGTAAACTTGTCCCTGGGCTCTGGGTTTTTTCCCAGGGCACTAAAGGAGGCTGTGGTGTGGCCTCTTTTAAAGAAACCATCATCAGATCCCGCCGACCTGCTCAGTTACTGCCCAGTCTCGAACTTCCATTTCTGGGTAAGGTGCTTGAGCGAGCAGCAGAGCAACAACTGCAGAGTTTCCTGAAGGAGACCTCGGTCCTAGATCCCTTCCAGTCCGGTTTTCGCCTGGGACATGGGATGGAGACATTGCTGGTCGCCCTCACAGATGATCTTCGCCGACATCTAGACTCTTCGTTCTACTGACAAACATCTGTTAAAGATCCCTGGCCCCAGGAAGGCCTGCCTGGCATCAACCAGGGCCAAGGCCTTCTCGGTCCTGGCCTCAGCCTGGTGGAACGCTCTGTCCAATGAGACCAGGGCCCGGCAGGATTTGTTATCTTTCCGCTGGGCCTGTAAGATGGAGCTGTTCCGCCAGGCATACGGTTGGTGCTAGGCGGTGTCCCTCTGGCCGGGTGAGTATAGTACATGCCCTCCCTACAAGTGACACTCTCCATCTCTCACATATTCACTGCCAAAATGCTTTGGAGATTGTTAAAGGGTCTGGATCATTGTGCCACTGTATGTATGTATGTATGTATGTATGTATATCTGTATATATGTATGTATATGTATTTTAGCTATGATATTTTGATTGTTTTATGGTTTAAAATTGTCTAAAGTGTTTAATGTAATTTTAAATGGTATGTTAGTTGTAATCCACCCTGAGCCTGCTGGTGTGGGGAGGGCGTAATTTAAATCAAATCAAATAAATAAATAAATAATTCATTCATTTTTTAGAAACAACTCATAAAAAAGATGCATGAAAATAACTTTTACCATGAGTTGGAATTGACTGAGGCATGTACAGGCCTGCAGGGTCATAGTACTGGCACTGGGAGGTGGACTGGGCTCCAATACCCAGTCCAAGGCTGAGTCTCCAGGGGCTAGGCAAGGCGTGGTCGTTCAGCCCAAGGCCAGGGTTCCAGCAGGCAGGCTAGACGAAGCCAGGCATTTCTAGGTCAGAGTTCCAATCAGTCAGGCTAGGCAGGGTCAGGCAGTCTGAGGTCAGGGTTCCAGCAGGCAGGCTAGGCAAGGTCAGGCAATCCAAGGTCAGAAGTCAGGCTTTCAGGAAACAAGCAAGGGAAGGCAGAGTGAATGGCATCCACACCCAGCAGCCTCTTTTGACTGGTTTTATAGCCTCAGGGATAAGGGCCATGAGTGCAGCCAATTGTTTGGGAAAGGATCCTGCACCTACTCTTTCTCATCATCAAGGAGCAGCTGGCACATGCACTTTGCCTGCAGTTCCATTCTCAGTTTCCATCTACAACGCTGTAAGGGTGGAGGTGAAGCTGGAGGGCTGGGGGCAGCTAACTGAGTTTCACCTGCTGGATCAGAGCTAGGGGGTGTTGGCTGTGCTTCAGATGTTGGTTGTGTCTCCTGACCAGCACCCTGCTGATCAGCTTCTGTTAGCTCCCCTTCTCCTAAGGAGTCCTTAGTTTCTGGTAGTTTCAGGCTGGTTGCATGGGGCTCCTCTTCCCCTGAGGAGTCTTCACTATCACTGAGCCCTGGCTGACTCATGACACTGTATATAAAATAAAAAGATTGACTATACTTTAAACTGATCAGCACCTTGAACATAATACACCAGACATAACTGTCATAGAAAATCGAAAAGTCTGGATAATCAACATTGAAATTCTTCCATGTTTTACCCTTCTCTGTTATGTAGTTTTTAACAATTTACCCATGTTATATTTCATATTGTAAACAGTTTTGTTAATAATTGAAATAAATATATATATATATTAAAAAAAAAAAAACATTGAAATTCTTGAGGATGCCAGAGTTAAAGAAAAAGAAAAAATGATTAAATATAGAGATCCGGCAATAGAAACCACGCACATATGGAAGAAGAATGCAACAATACTCTCCATTCTCATTGGGGCACTTGGAACCATCTCAAAAAACTTTGCAATTCATATGGAAAACCTTCAGCTTTCGGACATAACACCTACAGAACTGCAAAAGACGGCGCTACTTGGAACAACGTACATATTGCGCCGATATCTGGTTGATACTTTGGTTAAGAGCTGGTTGATACTTTGGTTAAGAGCTGCTGCCACAGCTCTTAACCAAAGGACACCTTCCCAGATGTTGCAGATAGGGCTTGTCCTCAGCCGTACACCAGCCTCGGTCACTTGCAACACGTCTGTTTCCCTTGCAGGCAGATCGCCACTCGTCTGGGAGACCAAGGGGCATGGCTGTCTGAGCCCCCCTGTAAGCCTCCGCAAGTGCCATTCAGGTCCTGCCCAGCAAGCAGTTTACCAAGGCAGCCTGCAGCTTGGCCACATTGGCAGGAAACACTTCCAGAGAACCTCTGCACCTTTTCCAGTTTAATAAAATGTGTTGAAAAACAAAAAACTGCTGTCTGTTCGCTCGCTCTCCTGACACTGACAGTAGCTGCCGCCACCCCCAACTCCCCGTTGGGACATCTTCTCACACATACCTGCAAATTTGTCCTTGCTCAGGGGTTGGGATTAATGGGGTGGGCTCTGCTGCCAGGAGGAGCAGGTGTCAAATGGTGCCCTGTCCAGATTCCCTGTCCCTTCCCTCCCCTAAATGTACGTTCAGGTAGTGGGATGGGAATTGAAGTGTGGCCCATGAATGACTAGCAGGGCGGGGGGGGGGGGAATGCTCCACTGAAGACGTTCATTATTAGACAAACTGAGCTGCTGTCATCTGATAAGCCAGGCAGAGGGGAAGACAGAAGTTACTGCAGGGAGGTGGGGGATTTGGAGCGACATATTCGCATCTCCTCCTCCAGGAGGATGGACCACCCTCCATTTCGCTATTTACAGAAGCAGGGATGGACTTGGGAAATCTGGTACAGGGAGGGGGTGAATGGCAGCCCCCTGGAGCAGTTTCTCTGTTCCCATGGGCTGTCAGTCCATGGAGGGGGGGCCTGGCCTGGCCTGGGCATGGCTGTCAAGGTCCAAGCCACGTTCTCTGGTGCACTGAGCTGCGACCACTGGCCTGGCCCTCGTCGGAAATGGGGGCTGGACAGGCAAGAGGGTGGGTGTTTGATCTGGACCTTCACTGTCATCTCTGGCCCCCTCCCTGGCAGGGATGCTGGCTCTCTGAGGGGGGGCTATTGGCAGCAGCAGGGAACGCAGCCTCCCCATTGGCTGTGCCACTGCTTTCCCCTCGCCTGCCTCTCAGGGAAGCGGTGTGGCCATTGGCTTGTGTGAGCAGGGTTGTTAGGGGAACGGCAGGTGGGTGCTCCTGGTGGTGGCCATGCCTTGGCTTGCCACTCCCGGGCACTGGCGGGATTCTCCTGCAAAAGTCCATAGGGAGCTGTGGTGCAGCGCCTCATTTATTTCGATGCACGACCAATGACACTGCCTCGGGGCTTAGGATTTAGCTGTTATTGTTGATTGTGTTTTCGATAATTCAAATAACAATAACAATAACAAAACAACAATAACAATAATGGCCCTGGATTGGATGGTTTGCCCCCTGAATATTATATATATCAGCTTCAGCCAAACCATTACTGAATACTATTAATGCAATATTTAAAGAACAAATTTTGCCACAATCTAAAAGAATCTAAAATTATTGTTATGTTGAAGCCAGATAAAGATACTTCATTGTTAGGTTCTAACAGACCTATTAATCTCCTAAACTACAATGATAAGATCTTACCTACTATCTCAGCAAATAGGCTTAAGAAAGTTCTTTCTGGGTATATAACCTTAATTCAATCAGAGTTAAGTAAATTTTACTAAAGCAAGTTTACAAATTTTCATATAGAAGGCAGAGACAGCACACATCTCTCAGAGCCCCTACCCCGCTCCATTTAAACAAAACCCAATTCAGGAACATTTAGCAGCAGAAATTCTCATGTGTACATCCTTTCACCACACACATTAACAAACTCAATGCATAATAATCCACAGGATTAAACCAGGGAGTGATTAGACAAACAGCTCAGACTATTTATTCATTTAAATATGAATATCCCACCTTTCCTGCTAGCCTAAAGCAGCTTACAATTAAGACCACATGGTCAAAACAGACGGTTAAAAAACATCAGAAAACACCATACATTGCAATAGAAGCTACCACCACTAGACAACTGATTCCCTCCCCCCGCCACACACAAAAAATTAAGTCCTGCTTAGGACAAATCTGTATCATAATAGAAACTCTCCAACAGAGGCCCATCTTCTTCAGATGAATTGGCTTACAGCCAGTAACAAAGTAGACAGACAGAAGCAGGAACATGTCACACAAGAGAAAGGGCCTGAGAAGATCAACTGCCACCCCTCATAAACAGGTTCATAACCTTTCACTATTTTGCTTTCAGATGGAAGGTATACTTCACGAACAGGCTGAAGCTATTTAAAGACAGACCCCTCACCTCCTCTCCACCCCACTTTGGGATCAGCAGTACCAACATAATATTTAAATGAAACTTTCTTGGTTCAGCCAGTCACTGTATTGACCATATTGGTCATATTTAGTGTTTGGGGTTAATTTTTAAAGCATTGACCCCCATCACAACCTGTTGTTTCTGTGTCACGCTGGAAATGACATCATTTTTGGCAATGTGGGTGCATGGGTCCAGAGGCTAGAGAGTTAGACAGAAATCTAGATTTAACTTTCCTCTCTGCTATGGGCTAACAGCTTGTCTTAATCTCTATCATCTCTGTAAAATTGATATAAAGATACTATGCCTCAAAATGCAGATAGTAAAGGGTTGCATCCAGCTGATGTTCTGCTGGGAAGAGCATATAATGCTGATCTTCCACAGGTCTCCTCATTGTAGCCCTCAACCTGAGTTTGGTTTTTTTTTAATCTACAGGGGTTGCATGATATAATCAGCTTTTTGGGAGGTTGTAGGGTGCTACGTGAGGTGGGAGCCAATCTGTTTCCACTAGCACATAGCTAGTGGCATTCATTCTTAAAATTGAAAAGCACAGTATAAATTAAAAATGCTTATTTCAATATATCTATGTCTGAATCACGCCACTTAGGATATGATCAATGGAACTGCAAAACAGACCTAGGGACAAACCTAAGGAAGGCAGAAGGATTGAAGAAAAATCTGAAATTTTAAAAAGGAATATATCGGGGGACAAAAACTTCCCTGAATAATAGAAACACCTGTTACTTTAAGAAAATACTGCCCAAGAAACTCTTATTCAGTGATAGTTGCTAAGCAAGCACAACAAGCCTTGTTTCTGTAAGGTAACACTTTTATAGGGGCCAAGTAAGGTTGCCTCCACTCCCACCCTCCACCCCCGTTGTCCCTGCTTACCTGGCCAGTGGGGTAAAAGGCAGGGGAATGGGCCTCCTGGGATGCACTTTCTGGTGGCGCAGTACACTCCTGCATACTGCAGTATGTCCATTTCAGCCCAAAACAGGCCTGATTTGGGTCATTGCAGAGTGCAGGAGCACTCCACGACCTGTTGCGCTGCCCCTGCAGTGCTCTGCAGCAGCCCAATTCAGGCAGAATTGGCCTGATTCGGCCTGCTGCAGAGCACAGGAGTGCTTCCTGGGACGTCACACAGCCTGTACAATGGCGTTACTTCCCAGAAGTGATGTCATCATGTAGCTCAGGAGCATCCATAAGGATGACCCAAAGGTAAGTGCCAGATCTCCCACCCGGAGGGTACAGGGACCTAGCAACCTTAGGGCCAAAAGTGGACTAGGAAGCCACTGTCATGTCTCTTGATGGTGGAGGACTTGCCAGAGATAGGCCCAGCAGCAACTACTAAAAGCTCACTACCCACACAACACTCCCTGGTACAGTGGAGCCACCACACAACTCAGTCCAGCCCGGCCTACCCTAGAGCAGGCCACCATACAACCCAGAGAGACACTGTTGTGTAGGGAAACAGGGACAGCTGAAGACACAGTGATAGATAATGGTAGGTTGGCTGGTAGGTGGGAAGGAGAGAAGGAAGCACGTCTTGCAACAGCAGTCACTATCCCATTGGGCCCAGCCACGTGCAAGAAGCCGCCATTCCACTTTATCAGACATTTCCCTGGAGAGATGCTGCCCCACTGGTAGGGAGGAAGATAAAGCCGAAGATGGGGGATTTATAAAGGTAGGTTGGGTGGGAATGAGAAAAGGAAGCCAAAAATGGAGTTATGGACGCTGCCAGGAAAGGGAAAGAAGAATTATGGAAATACAGAGGGAAACGAAATAGCCTTCTGCAAGTCCTTGTGGATCTCTCACACATTATTAATAGCAGTACCTACATAAGAAATTGTAAAGGCCATTAATGAAAGCAATATGACTTTTCTCTGACTGGTTTCCTTAAGACAAAATGACATTGCTACACATGCTGGATAAGGAGGCCCTATTTCCTTCTGATTAAGCACTGTCTGGTAATAGGTGCTGTGTTAAGCTGTAGAAGAGGATTGACAAGGGGAAGGATGCCTGGAACAGTCCTCCCAGCCAGGATCTAATGCTTTGTCTTTCAAGTCCTTTCAACAGAAGAGGAAGGAAGCTTCCCCTCTCTAATTATCACAGCATATTATTTCTTTTTAAGGAGCTGTCAACTACACAGCATTCACTTAACGGGTATCTCATTCAGATAATGACAATGGAACTGTTTCACAGGAGTGGCTGTTTAAACATAATAAAAATAACCTCACTTTCCAAACAGAAGAAAGGTTGATTAAAACAAAAGCACACTGATCAGGATCACTTTAGAGAAGAATATAAGCACCAGCCCAAACAGAAATGTTTTCAGAGATTATTGGGGGGGGGGGGTAATAGGGACTGCTACCAAAAATACCACTTATTTGGAATTCAATACATTATAAGACTTTAAGTAAAGGGTAACGTTAACATTATGATGCTCTGACCTTGTTTGCCATTTTAGACTGTGTAAGAACCCAATAAAATATGCTTTCATAGGGGTCCTGCTACAGGAACCATATGAAGTTAAAATCAGATCTCCCGGACATTTTTACAGAAGATGAACTCTAAAACTCAGGCACAGTCCAACAAGATGTTCTCCTGTGCAAGCCTCATGGAGCTGACTGGCAGCAGTACAAGGGCACGAGATATGAGCTCCTGTACAGATCCCAATCAGTTCAATGAAATTAGCACAGAAGTTCCTTTGGAATATTCCTACAAGTCTTATGAATGTATTCACATGTTTTACTAAAAATAAATGTTTTATTAAAAATAAATAGTAAAACATACTTAACAATACATATGAAATCAAAACAGTACATATGAAATAAACCGTATTTTTTTTTAAATAAAGAGGGTTAGGATAAGTTCACTTCTGCAATGCTAGCTCTTCCAAACTGTAGGACTTTGTATGGACAAACTACTATTGTATTATCTGCATTACATTCCAAATTGGAATGGCAAGCAAGCTGCTCTTCACAGCAACAGCTTTCATTGTCTCCGCCAATCTAGGTCACAGTTTTTTTTTTTAAAAAAGGAGCGCCTTGTGTTTTATCAAATGAGACGCCATTTCTGCTCTGCAGTAATCGCTCTGTAGCTTGTATCACAACTGCATTATTCTTTTTTAACAATGTTATTTCTTATCTATAGGCGAAGACGGTATTTTAGCAGTAGCGCTACACCATCCTATTATTTATTACAATATTGTCCTCATTACTAATATTTTCCTGCAGATAATGTGTACCTTCCTTTGACAAAACAAGAGATTACTTTTCTCTTACTGAGTACATGAAGGAGTAATACAAACAATTTCTGAATTAATTAGGTTTTAATTCTAGAAGTACAGAGCTTATATACAGAACATTTCTTACAATGATATATCTCAGAATTAATGAAGTAAACATTCCAAAACCCAATTAAATACAGTTAAAAGAGCAGCAGGAGCTGTATTACTATATATTTTGCACAACTGATGAAATGTCTCGAGTTTATTTTTCCATCTTCATACTTCTAGAAGTTTTTTTAAAAAAAGAGACTCACTCTACATTTTCACTAAGTGGTATGTTACAGATTTCACAGTTTCGGCTTTAAAATAAGCCACTAACCATAACTGATCAGATCTGCAAAGGCTGGAGAAAATACTTCTGCAGCTTGTAAAAGTTAAACCTTTAATTAGTAATCACATCACTAAGGTTTCAGTTAGGGCAGTTTAGCAGATCAGACAAGCATTCATAGTGGACTACCACCATGTCTCAAGGCTGATGTGTGTGCCCATTCTCTCTCCCCCTCTCCCTCTCTCACACACACACGATTTTATAGTTATAAAGAATAGCTCATATAAAGGTATTCCGTGACTAAATATGTTTTATTCACACCAGAAAAATGTGAACTGTTCATACCACAGATACGTTTTCTAGGGCTGCTTTTTATTGAGACAATTACTACATATATTTGCTAAGATCCTCCAATGCAATTGCCAGGTCCTTCCCTCAACATTTCATCTACTTACTTCTTCAGCATTCTGACTTTACAAACTAGTTGTTAGAACCAGGAATTCTGTCATCCACAGCTTGGTGCAGGAAGATCAACATTTCCAGATCCTGCCTACACTTATGACTATTTTTTCCTGAGAAGGTTTGAAAGTTGTACAGCTGTCGTTTCCCCCATTTTTTCTTCTTCCTTCAGGAACTTCAGCCACTTTATACATTTTATTAATTTGAGAGCCTTTATAGAGTAGGGGCTCCATAAAAAAATGTTTACTGTGTGAACTTGGGTCAAACTCTCAGTTTCACCTACTTCAGAAGTTTGGTGTGAAGATAAAATATAGACTGCGTTTGTCACCCTGAGCTCCTTAGAGTAAGGTTGAGATAAATGACTTTGATATTACATCTACTGTCCTCCTGTTGGCAGGTTCTAACCTGCTTCACAGTTTGATATGAGTGGAATCCTCTGCTTTGAAAAATACTCCCTCAGTCCCCCAGATTATCCCGCCTCCCCCCCTCCAGATAGTTTCCCTCAGAGAGAATAATGGACAAATAAATTTGTGATTCACTTTTCTGTCTTAACCAGAACAGAAAATCTTTGGAGGTTTCAGGAATCCCAGATTATTTTGAGGATCCCTGATCCTGGATCTGGATTTTTTTTTTTGGTTGGTATACACCCCTATTTACATGGATACATAGCAGCATATATTCTACCATTCTGCTTAACAAAATTTGCTTCCTTCAGCCTAAGGAGTCATCTGCCAACTTAGGTGGCTTTCCATCAGCAGCGAAGCCAAAATTTGGGGGAAGGAAGGCTCCAAGAAGGCTTAAAATCTTGCTAAGCAGAGTGGTACAAAACATGTACCTATTTTTCCAGAGGGATATTTAGAACTGAATCTAGGCTTCCTTCTATCTTATACATGATTAAACTTTAAGAGAGACATCAATAAGAATAGACATTTTGCATGTCTATAAAGTGGTCCTATATATATCTTGAAAAAAATAAATTATTTCACTAATCTCTCATTTAAACCTTCCTAACGTAAAATAATCGGGAAGTCACTGTTAAACTTCATTACAGGTGATTGGATTGGGCAGATCCCATGTTCTCCTCTGCCTGTTGCTTGGTTTAACTTGCAGAATGTCGACAGTTAATTAATTTGCTGCAGATTTCAATATGTTTCTTTCCTTTATAGGATATTTATGTGCATGTATTACACAAAAAGAAATCTTCATGCCAATGACCTCATCAGGATTCTTTTTCATAGTTTTAATATTATGTGGTACATAACCTGTATGAAAAAGATACAAGGGATGACAAAAACAATGGCAAGCATCATGTATGAAACAAACTGAACAAATTCTGAGAGTCAAAATGAAGAATTACAGATTGTTAACATATTGGTGTCTATTCTACAAACAAGATGGAGAAATTCATAGGCACCCCTAAATTATATATCTCCGTAGCAGCTTCTGAAAGCTACTATGGGACTGCAACAGAATCACAAATATGATGGTGTTATGCCACAAACCCACATCAAACTCAGGTTTGGACTGACCTTCCCCTACCCTGAGGTAAAACCTCCTCCTCTGTAAGCTTATGAAGCTGTATACTGGGCTGGGCAGCCTTTGGTAACATGGTTGATATTGAGCTTCAACGTTCTTCTTTGTCCCACCCTTATGAATATTACAATTTGGTTACCCAGCTGAGTCTTAATAGGGGACAGATCAGGAGTTTGCGCTTCCCTTTATCAGAGACTGGCACACGAGGTTTGGGAAGGTTCAAAATGTAATTGAAGGTTTATGAACAGAAGTTGAACTTAAAAGGCAGGTAGGCAGGTGTTTGAACGGAATGACAGAAAGGTTTTGGTATAACAACTTCACTGGTGTGAGGCACAAAACATTCGGTTACAGGCTGCTTTTGGAGGTTCACACTGCTTCACAGATGTTACACTTCAGACTATTCAACACAAACACAGCACGACTTCCCCTCCTCTCCAGACCCAAGGGCGCTCCACAGAGACAGACCCTTCCCAGATCCTGGGCAGGTGTTACAGCGGTGAACTATAATCCTGTTCCTGGCACTGAAGGGGAGACACCATAACTACATATATACTCTAATTGAGAGATAGCTGCATGCAATAAAGTGTTGCACAAATATTTTTTATACATGGGTAGCAACACACTCAATGACCCTAAAAAGAAAATGAAGATTACTCATGCAGAGGTACACTCCATCCACAAGGTGCAATGTAGGTAGGAATTGCATTGTCACATGCTATTGTTATATACATGTACATCCAGCTGCATATCTTTATCTGGTCATCAAGTACTGATAGTTGCTTGTGCAGAAATCAACACTGATAATCACACTTATAGCTCTAATTGTGAGCCATGAAGTCATGAAGCCAATGTATATTGCTATGTATTCAGCCAGGCCCAACCTACATGAGCACCAGGGCATTGTTTTAGTGGCTGTGCTTAACACTATTATGAGATGTAAAAAAGAGAGGACATGTATCATGAACAACTGAGTGACTGAACACATTGAAGCAAGACATTCTTTAACCACTGTGGCAAAATGCTGTTATCTGATCTGGGGGTGGGGGTGGGATATGGAATTTAGCTAAAATATTTATAGTCCACCTTTCCCCTAATCAATGGGACTCAAAGTGGTCTACATGAAACTAACACACACACACACACACCCATAATATCACATTAACAGAATTCATACAAAAGGCTACTGAGCTCTCCTTTACAGAGCCTCTGAAACCTGTGCAACATTATGGCCTTCCTCACATCACAGGGAAGCTTATTCCACAGCACAGGTGCAGTCTCTGAGAAAATGTGAGTCGGAGCAGTACCAGTGGTGGAGTAGCTAATAAACCCTGGCCTAAACAGAGTTGCCTTGTATGGATATGGATGGAGGTGGTATCGCATAATGGTATGAGAGCCCCAGGTAGTGAAGGGTTTTAAAGTTAGAGCAAGCACATTGATTTGAGCACAGATGCACCAGCAGCCAGTGTAAGTATCTTATGCTCTGGGTGACATATTGAAAATGCCTACCTGCTGTGTTCTGCACCAATTGTAGCTTCCCTTTTGTCTTCAAAGGCAGAGCCACATAAAGCACTGAGGTTATAGTATTGTGGATTAGGGTGGTCACCTTATTCCCCAAAAGGGAATAATTTTCATGCTATATGAAGTTAGTCAAAGGCACTTTTTGCCACCCGGTTTACCTGCTTTTCCAGAAGAAAGGATGGATTTATAAGCCCTTAACTGAGTCTGTTCATGATGAAAGACACCCAATCCAAGGTAAAGTAACTCCCTATAGTCCTCCTAACTATCATTACATCTGTATTATTAGGATTAAGCTTTAGCGCAGTGGTACTCTCTGCAGCTCATAGAGAGCAATGTTTGCATTTACCAGCAACCAAGAGAGTCACATGACTACCTTTATACCTTGTGCACCTCACCAAATACACAGAAACAATTGTATAAGATATAACTATTTGTAATGTATGTAACCAGGGTTCCCGCAAACGTGAGTTCCTGCGCTAGAACTGCGCAAGAACTGTCACAACTCAGCGCAGAGCTGAGAAGCCCCAGCGCACGGAAGGCGCTGGAGGAGGAGCCTTGGCTCTGTGGGAAGAGCTGCGGCAGGCGAGGGAAAGGTGTAGCCTTTCCCTCGCTGGGCTCTGGAGGAGGCACCGCAGCAGCCGCCAGCACGGCCTTTCTCCAGCCCCTCGCCAGGCTTGGGAAAAAGAGCCGTGGGAGGCACCCGGGCGCGGCCTTTCCCCAGCCCCTCGCCAGGCTTGGGGGAAAGAGCCGCGGGAGGCGCCCACGCGCGGCCTTTCCCCAGCCCCTCGCCAGGCTTGGGGGAAAGAGCCGTGGGAGGCACCCGCACGCGGCCTTTCCCCAGCCCCTCGCCAGGCTTGGGGGAAAGAGCTGCGGGAGGCGCCCGCACATGGCCTTTCCCCAGCCCCTCGCCAAACTGGGGGGGGGAAGAGCCGTGGCAGGTGCCCATGTGGCCTTTCCCTGGCCCCTCGCTGGCCTCTGGAAGAAGATCTGCGGCAGGCGCCTGCGCTGCCTTTCCCCTGCCTATCGCCGGGCTCTGTGGGAAGAGCTGCGGCAGGTGCCAGTGTGGCTTTTCCCCAGCCCCTCGCTGGGCTCTGGAGGAGGCAACACAGCAGCCGCCCACATGGCCTTTCGCCGCCCGAAGAGCCGCAGCAGGCACCCAGGCAGCTTTTCCCCCGGGCTCTGGAGGAGGCACCGCAGCAGGCGCCCGCACGGCCTTTCCCCAGCCCCTCGCCAGGCTCGGGGGAAGGAGCCGCAGCAGGCACCCACGTGGCCTTTACCCCCTCGCCAGGCTCAGGGGAAAGAGCCATGGCAGGCGCCCGCACAGCCTTTCCCTGGCCCCTCGCTGGGCTCTGGAAAAGGAGCCACGGCAGGCACCCGTGCAGCCTCTCCCCAGCCCCTTGTTGGGCTCTAGGGGAAGAGCCAAGGCAGGCGCCCACATGGCCTTTCCCAGGCCCCTCGTTGGGCTCTGGAGGAGGTGCTGCGGCAGCCGCCCACATGGCCTTTCCCCGGCCCCTCGGAGGAAAGAGCTGCGGCAGGCATCCACACGGCCTTAACCAGGCCCATTGCCGGGTGTGGAAGAGGAGCCACGGTGGGCATCCCCAAGGCCTTTCGCCAGCCCGCCAAGCATCCTCTCTGGCCCAGTGCTGGAGGAAAAGGTGGCAGCAGCAGGCACCCATGCTATTTCTCACCAGCCCACTGAGCAGCCTCTCTGGCCCAGCGCGGGTGCTGGAGGAGGAGGAGGAGGAGATGGCGGTGGTGTTTCACACTCCTAGGGTTGCCAGCTCCAGGTAGGGAAATACTCTTTTTGTGTGTGTGTAAATTCATGACTAAGGAAATCTATTTTACATGCACACAAAAAATTGACTTCCCAGTCACAAAGACTTGCATGGCAAGGAAAATTCATGACAGAGCTAGGGTCTGAATCTGGAAATTTTACATGTGCTGGTAAGACAGGCTGTCCTCTAGTTAAATTACTCCATGGGGAGTGGGGAGCTGCGGCCTCAGTTTTACCAGTATTTTTGTACATCAATGGCATTCTGTTTATATCTTCAGGGGAGAATAGATCATTGCAATACAGTGTAATAAAACAGAATGGCAAGCAGGACTTCAATGCTGACTTTACGCTTTATGACTTAATTTCATTTCAAAGATTCCATGACCATAACTCACAAAGAGAAAAGGAAAGAGTTTTAAAGCCATGAAGCCTCTAGGGTGACTAAAGGCCAGTTCTAGGCTGTTCCAATGAGCAGCTCTCAGCTGGAAGCTAAATAGGTGCTCCCCGTGCAACTTCAGCCAGCTTCCTTCTTCTTTCTGCAGACCTGGCCACAGAAGAGACAGGAAATGCCAATCGACAGAGCAGAGGTAGAGGGAGGAATGACTGCACATCACATTCTGCTTAGGATTTGCTTGTGGGCAAAGAGGAACTCTTACTGAAGCTCATCTGCCTGATGTTGCCCAAAATGCAAAGAAAACTCTGGCAATACACTGATGCCTGGGGAAAGAAATGGTGTCTGAGCCATTTGCAGGCATGCTTCACAACACCTTTTTATATAAAACATAGAAGGGAATAGCCAGAGGGTGAGTGCATTGCGGGGCTGGATGATGCACAATTCTTCTTCTCTGTAGATCCAGAGGAGTTAGCCATGTTAGTCTGTAGTTGCAAAATAGTAAAGAGTCCAGTAGCATCTTTAAGATTAACCAACTTTATTGAGGCATAAGCTTTTGAGAACCACATGCCTAAGTGGGTGTCATCAACATATTGATGGCACCTGATACCAATGCCTCAGACAACCTAAATCAAAAGTCTTTTAATCAAATGGATTCTGGTTTTCGAAAAGGCACGCTCACAACTTGCAAGTTGCTGCTCACAAATTGGATTTCTGGCTCACAACACTGCACCGCTTAGAGGGAACATTGTATGTAACTACAGCTATAACTTTTTAAATTACCAGAGTATCTCTGTGCATGTAGGACTGTTTCTCTCCACCACTATTGAACCATAGCCACTCACTGTGTATCTGGAAGGAAAGGACTTCCCTCTTTGCTTTCTGGTTCTGTCTTCAGCCTAAGACATAGCAGGTCACTTGAGGGACTGCCTGGAAGGAGAAGCAGTTGGCTGTGAAGTAAGAGGAGCAAAACCACAACAACTCCACTAAGACCAGCTTGCTCTTTTCTTGAGTGGCTGCTGTGATGGTTTTACAGTCTCTCCTCTCAAATCAGCTTGCTCTCCTTCTGGCACTTGCCCCAGTGCTGAGATAGCACATAGGCTGCAGATAATGGAGTGGAGGTGAGACAAGACAAGCCACATATTTCCCATCTTAGAATGAGACCTACATCCAAGAGAAGCTCATACCCACCCTTCAGCAGCAGCTATTTTAAGGCAGAAACCACCTGCCAACCACAAACCCTACCAGCCTTGCTCACTTTCCTGAATATGGGGTGGGTGCCACACTAGGGAAGAACCATAGGAAGCATGTTAAAGGACCATATGTGGCTCCTGAGCCACTGAGTATCACTGCTTTAGCATATTCTTGCTTAATCAGCTCCCAGACATGGTCTTAATGCAGAGATGGTTGTTTCTGGAGCATTACTCAATGTGATATATAGCTGGGTTTCATTAGCATATTGATGACAATCCACTCCAAAGCTTTAGACGGTTCTATATAGAATTTAAGTACCATCAGGGACAATCCTAAACCCTGTGGAACTCACATGAGATCTCCTATACAGCAGAAGTTACATCATCAATAACTACTTTTTGCATATGGACAGATTTTTTTTAAAAAAAACAAAATAGACAAGTAGGACTAGTACATTTTAATGTCATACCTTTAATATCACCATATTTCAGGAATCATAGAAAAATGATAGTGTTTCTGTAATAAATTCCTCCACAGATGAACCATTTTTAGTTCCCCAGTGTCACATAATAACTCTCTTAGCCATCAGCAGGCATAAAAAAAAATCACTGCCCTCATCCTTTTGGGATTCTGTGTGCTCTAGGCACATCTGCTATCATTGCTATGTATTTCTTTCCTTCTAGTTAGGAGTCACCTGACCTAAGCTCTGGAAATATGCATAGTAACACATTTTTAAAAGAAAAAAATTAAATGAAGAGGAGAATCTGACCTATTTATGATAATTTGTAATATGTATCGTCATTCTACACAGATGGTAAATCATGTAAACCAGATCTCAGGCAGCATTAACTGGCCAATAATTTCTGTAGTACTTTTCAGGATGCTGAATACTGAAATCTCACTTTGCATCACATGTAGCCATGTGAGGTAGGTTAAGCTGAGACATATAATTCAGCTGCCATATACCAAAATCCTATGGACCATCAATTGCATTACATTGTCCCCACATTGAAATAAATTTACTGATCATTTCTTTGTTCTCCAACATACTGTTGTTTTTATTTGTCATAACAAAGGTTAAATTTCTTATTATATTTACTTCATTTGTAGCCCACTTTCTCACTGAGAATCAAGGCAAATTACAAATATAAAGAATCAGTTAAGTCAGACAGCAAAGGCCTCCAATAAAGAAAGTGGTAGGACTAGGACTACAAAACTGGAAAACAATGTTCACAAAAAAACTGCCTTAAAGCATGACATACCACTGCCATTTATACAGTCGTATTATTCCTATTTGGCCTATATTAATATAATTAACTGCTAACAGGACCCTGTAAAAAGTACTAGATATCTAAATCTGATATTTTGCTGAGTCTTTGCTGAGTTTTCAATTATCCTTTTATGACCTGGATTATCAATGTGTAAGATGGCCTTCAAATTTCCTAGGTGGAAACATGATCTTCACTGAGAGAGTAAGAAAGACAAATTAGCCAATAAGCAGAGAAAAATAGGTTGCTTATCTGCCACTGATGTCATCTGGCCAGTAACACACAGAGAATTTGCACTAGCACTAGGAATCCCATTCCCTGGGTAGGGGTGGGGGATCCCCTACTTTCACCCTCCACCCCCCGCCTCCACTTACCTGGCCAGTGGTGGAGGAAGGCATGGGATCAGGCCTCCCAGGTGCACTTCCAGGACAGCGCAATAATGTCACTATCCCGGAAGCACTCCTGAGCTTCACTATGAGCCAATTTGGGTCCCGAATTGGGCCCGTTTGAGGCCCAAATTGGCCTGCTATGAAGTGGGTGTGCCCCCTGGGCCTGTGCAGTGATGTCACCGGAAGTGACATCACCAGAACCGATGTCACCACGCAGCCTCAGTGGACAATACAGAAGGAAAGAAAGAGATAAAAGCCAGGTCTCCTTCCTTTCCACTGGGAGGGTAAGGGGACCTGGCAACCCCAACTAGCACAGAAGGCAATTACAGAAAGTAGAAATGGGTACGATCCGCATTACAATCGAAAAAACCCCACGATAATGCTGATCACGCGATCGGGACCCGGCGGATCATGCTCGGCCACAGCCAATGATCCAGCGATCGGGGGGGGGGGGGGGCTGGATCGGGGCTTGATAGGGGCGATCGTGCTCAGATCAGGAAGCCAGACACTCAGGCGCTAGCAATCTATTCTCCTGGCAACGGAGCCAGGGGAATGCCTGAGCTGTGTTTGCCCTCCTTCTGTCGCCCTGGAAACCCGAATGGAATCCCAGCTTTCCATGAGCAGCAGGGCTTCCTTCCAACCACGGAGCAGCAAAGCAGTCACCAGTTGGGAGAAGACAGCCAGGGGAGGGAGGGGGAAGGGGGCGTTCTATAGTCATGGGCACTCCAATCTCATCCCTGCAAACGCTGATAGGCAGCTCTGATGGCCAAACACAGGCCAGACCCCCGCCCCCTGAGGGGAGGCGGCTCGTCGCCGTCTCCCCGTGCCCGCTGGGCCTGGCGGCCGCCACCAGCACCCACCTTCCCACATAGCTGGGAATAGCAGCGCACCCCACTTTGGCCTCCACGATCTACGGATCGGGAACAGGAGATGATCAGTGTGGATCGTTTATTGGGAATTGTTGCTGGCGCTGATCCACGATCAGCTGGATCGTTAATTTATTTTGGATCGTGCCCATCTCTATTTCAAAGTTCTAGTTTAAAAACTGGCACTCCAATTCATTCCCAGGAAAATAATCCTTTTGCACCTGACTCAAGGGAAAGGAGTGCGCACTTTCTAGTTCAGTTTCTTCATACTGTCTGTCCATAGAAATCTTTTACAAAGAACCAAGGCACAGAGGGCAGCACATTTTCTCTAATGGATTTTTTTTGTTGAGCTTAACAGGAAATGAACGGCCAGTTATCACTGTATCAGTCACATTTTTCAGCATATTTGCAAAATTTCAACCTCCTTTTCTAACCACTTGCTATCCCACTTTCTTTGTTATTCATGCTTCTCTCTTCCAATTAGATCTCTCCCTCCCAGTTTCAAACTTTACACTGAAATTTCCTAAGACTCAAATTTATCTGTTTTGTTCATAAAGCTTAGTAAAGCATCAGTATATTGATTGTGCTGTGTAAAGACAGCTGGCAGACATGAGAGCCAGTGTTACATAATGGTTAGAGTTCTAACCTAGAAACTGGTACACGCAGGTTTGAACCTCCACTCTGCCATGGAAGCTCATTGGGTGGCCTTGGGCCAGTCATACATACTCAACCTAGCATGCCAAAAGTTTTTGAGAGTGTAACATGGAGGAAAGTCAAATGACAGAAACTGCTTTGGGTCCCTAGTAAGAAGAAAGGTGGGGTATAAATGATGTAAATAAATAAAAATAATTCTGCTACATTTTATAAAGCTAATTTAGTTATTGCAGCCCAATTGGCTTTAGTCTTCTAACAGCTGCAAAAAAAAAATAGAATGAAATTGGTGACTGGGTAGTCAACAAGGTTTTTTTCCTCTTCAGTCCTTGAACCCAGCTAATAAGATCTGATTACTAACCTGTTGTACTTGCTTGCTTTTGTACTTCTGAGGCTTTCCCTTTTAAGCCTCTGCTATTATCTTCCAAATTCTCATAGTCTCTTTCTTTGTTTTGCCTGTACCCAGAAATCATCCTGCAAAGCCACTCACCTCACTTGCTTGCCACCTCATATTAACAACTATTATAATCGTCCTTCCAACCCAGCTGAAGTCCCATCAATTTTAACAATATTTAAGTAACACAATCCCAAAATACACAATGAGTGAATTGCTTTGAAATGCATTATTACGTCTGATGCAAACATCCATTTCTAATCTCCTACCCACTAAAGAAAACGTAAGAGAAAAAGCAAATTTGTACATTACCAAAGCTAGTATGTTCAGGATTTATTGTAACAAACTGAGGAGATTTTTTTTCCATGGGAACTTCTTCACAGTCAAATAAGTGAAATAAGACTCTGAAACAAGAAAGGACAAAGTACAATGCTGAGATCAGAATGTGTTGTAATTGCAGCTGTTAAATGTCTACTAAAGCGAAACCACGCTGGAGGAAAGTGAGACTTATACAGACACAAAGAACATCTCCAGAGGAAAGGGAGTAGGAAAATCTTGGTGAGCTTCTTGCACTTACTCAAACATCCTCAAATTCAAACTTTCTAGTTATCTAAAAGCTTAAAATGCATGCTTAATTATAACGTCACATGGCCTTGACAAACATGAAAGGAGTACAATAAGCTGCAAAGTCCTTTGCTGTTTTGCAACCCTGTCACCTATGTAGCACTAGGGATCCCCGACCCCCGGTGGGGGTCGGGAATCCCCCGCCCCCGTTCCCCCACCCCGCCCCCACTTACCTAAATGGGGGGAGCGCAACTTCCCTGCTGGCTCCCCCGCAGTGCGGAGCACGCCTGTGCACAGCTGCCACCAGGATCAGGCCCATTTTGGCCTGGATCAGGGCCACTGCAGAGCGCAGAACTGCTCCTGCACTCCTCAGTGCCTGAAAACAGGCCTATCCGTGGCACAACGGGCCCGTTTTCAGGCGCTGCGGAGCACATAAGTGCTCCTGCGCTCCGCAGCACCTCAAAAACTGGCCCGTTTCAGCGCGGATCGGGCCTGTTTTGAGCCCCTGCAGACCCTTGACGTGCTCCCAAGGGCTGTGCAATGATGTCACTTCTGAAGTGACGTCATCGCACCTGTGTGTGGGGGGGGCGTGCATGCACATTGCGCGCACACACCCTCTCCCCCAAGGTAAGTGCCAGGCCCCTATCCCCCACCCGAAAGTTGAGGGGGCCTGGCAACCCTATGTAGCACTGACTTAAAAAAGGGTAATATTCCTTCAAAGGGCTGCCAACCTCCAGGTGGTGGCTGGAGATCTCTCAGAATTACAACTTATCTCCAGGCAATAGTGTTCAGTTCCCCTGGAGAAAATGGCTGCTTTGGAGGATGAGCTATATGACATTATGACATGCAAAACTAAATTATTCAAAAAGGCCTTTTTTCTCAGCTAAGAGGGTGGTATTGTAGGAAAGGGATCCCAAATGTTTCACTAATGAGTTAGAAACAATAGATTTCACCATTATGTTGCCTTACATATTATCTGTTGCTTTAAATATCCTACCTGTGCTTTATGTTGTTCAATGTAAGTCCTAGAATTGAATATGTTCTGTTTCAGCAATTCCTCAACCCCATACTGGATCATGGGGATAATACTATATCTTCGTAAACTTATATTCTTTTAACCCCACGACGTTGTTTATGGAAATGGTTCTTGAAACTATATTCATTTACCCTATGTTTATAGACACTATGGAAATGCCTGCCCTTGTCCTTGCCACTAATTGTACTAATCTCACGCTATGTAATCCACCTTGAGTCTCAGTGAGAAAGGCAGAATATAAATAACATAAATAAATTATATCCCACTTAGGTCCCTCATCTCCCCAAACCCCATCCTCCCCAGCCTTCACACCCCAAATCTCCAAGAATTTGTCAACCTGGAGCTGGCAGCCCTATTCCTTCCACTATTTCTGAGAAGAGTCAAAACAAATTCTCCTCTGAAGCTCTGTGACTATGTACAGGCAGAGAAGAAAGGGTCTTTCTAGCTCTTTCTTGGCTTCAGGCTCCACCTCTCTCACACCATTAAAGACTTCAGCCCCCTTTTTTTAAAAAAATGCATTTTATTTGAAAAGAAGGAAAACAGAAAAAAAATTAAAATAAGCCATATACACAAGGGAAGTATGACAATAATGAGAAATGTACACATAAGCATCCATAAAAGGTTTTCAAATATCTACAAATAGTCCCTCTATAGTTGTCTATATGCCACACAACAGAGCATAGATAAAGTTGTAAGGTCCTCCATCCACTGAATTATGGGAGGTGAGCATTTGTCTCTCCAATGTTGTAATATAAGTCTTTTAGCAACAGTAAGGGAACGGAGGGTCCATTTTCATTGTCCATTGATTAGGGTCCAGTTTACAGGCAGGTAGTTTAAAAGTACATAACAGCCTCAAAATCAATGGGTAGTCCAATACAAAATTAACACAAGTTATAATTTCCTCACAAAAAATCAGAATTGGCATGTCTAAAGCATATGCTTAAGAGACTGTAAGCTACAGTGTCAGCAATTAGTCACTGTACTTGGTCCTTTACAAAAAAAGTGTTGTAGTGCCCAATATATCCTAAAGGTATATACTTCAAACAATTTTTTTGCTGAATAAGTCACAGCTTGATCCATAACCGCCACAGGTATAAGGCTTAAAGCTTCATTCCATTGCTTTGGCAGAACTAGCTCACTTTTCCATTCATCTCTAAGACTCTGCATTTTTATTCACTGACATCAACTATTTATAGACAAATATTTTGGGTTTCATTTTTGCATAGATTCCAAAAGTGAAGGAGACCCAGAAACACTCAATGCTGCAGAGCCTTATTTGGATACCAACAAATGTTGTAGTTGTATTGCCATTCAGCAAAAGTTGACAAATTGTATCTAAACATCAGCTGAGAAAATGGAAAAAAAACACCTTGTCATCATAATAATAGTACAAACAATCTGGTATCACTGGGGAGGAAAACAGGAGGGGGCGGGAGCCAACTGCTCTTCCCAAAATCCAGTATGTGCATACCCAAACAGCACTTTCCCTGAGAAGCACAACATGATGGTCCCAAGTTACTGGGACGATTCCAGTGACTGAAGCTGTAGACTTGTGTTAGCAATGGGCAGGGAATTCCTTTAAAAAATGAGTCTGCTTACAAGTCTGAAACTTTCTGCCTCAAACTTAAGGCAGCTTCATCTCTACCAGCAACTGATTCAACTTCTACTCCCCCTCCTAAAAAAACAACATGGAAATGAGCCTGCCACAGTATATAAATGTATCTCCAACTGATATTAATAAGGATAACTTCAATTAAAAATGTGGAAAAGCTGACAGAAGAATCTGTAATGCCAACTTTGGATAGGGCAATGGCAGAGAACTTAGAGGTACTTTTGGATTCCACTCTGCTGACTGACAAGTAGGTTAGCATCACTGAGCTCATTTGTAGGGAGGGTGAGGTATAAATTTGATAAAATAGATAAATAAATAAAGGTGACTTTGTTCAATTGTGTCTTCCCCTCTTCCAGAATTTTATTTACTTCATTTATACCCTACCATTCAACACAATAGGACCCAAAGCAGCTTATATTGTTCTCCTCTCCTCCATTTTCTCATCATAACAACCTGAGAGATAGGTTACGCTGAGAACATGTGACTGGTTCAGGGTCACCTAGCAAGCTTCCATGGCAAAGATTCAAACCTGGGTCTCCTAGATCCAAGTCTGACTCTAACCACTATATAACACTGACTCCAAAAGACTGGTCTTGGCTGGCCTTTAGTAGAAGATTGGGGATTCAGACTTGAGTATGACTCTCTAACCACTACACCACTCTGGTTCTCAGCGGATGTGGCTGGATTATTGAAATGTACTTTACATTCCCAGAATCTTCAATTAGTTCAAAACACAGTGGCCCATTTTCTAACTACAGCAAACAATTCTGATAACATTACTATGGAATGATTGCTCTGGCTCTTAATTTGTTCTTGGGCTCTGTTTCAAGGTCAGGGAACCTACCTAACTTCAGACCTTTCCCTCTATGTACCTGTGCATGAACATTCCTCTCAACTGCAGAACAGTATTCTTCTGAGGGCCTTCTGCTGTTTTATACGGAATTTGATTGCTATTTTATAGATGTGGGTTTATGGTTTTTATGGTTTTATTACTGTTATTTTTGTTTGGCATCTTACTCTTCCCCTTGTGGCTAATGAGCGGAGAAAAGGAGGATATATTTAAATGAACAAAATCCCTGTTTTTTTTTAAAAAAAAAGAATTAATAAACTGAGGCGGGGGGAATAAACCCTGCCGCTAACCCTCTCAGTCAGTACCACCATCATAAACTGCAGGCATATTCTTGTTCTTTTTTGTATAATGGAGAGTAGATCACTGGCAGAATAGCAGAAGTAATACCTCTATCCTGAATCTCCAGCAGCAGGTCAGAACATCTATATGGGCTGAAGCATTTAGGCTCTAACTGCAATCCATGCTCAGTTTTCCAGATTATGTAATTTCAGTCTATGCATGGGGGTCTTATACAGAGATTCCAACCAACATACAAAAATCAAGTGGCTGGGTCCTGCCAGAACACTCACAATTACTTTATTCCTATACCCATGTGAACAAGCAGAACCAAACGTTACCAGCACAGGACTAAAATCATCAATCACAGTAATTATTACACTCAAGTACAAACTAAGGACTAGACAAATCAGGTACCAAAAAGGATGATGCAAGATGAAAGTATGTCATAAAAAATTGTAAACATTTTCAGGTCACTGAAGAGGTTTTCAGTGAGATGTCATTCACCTTCTTCTGTCATCCCGCAACTATGTATTTTCTCCTGGAAAGCAATTACAGGACAAATGCCAAGTTACAGTAGATTTCCACCGCACCCCCCACATCAGCATCTGGTCTCTTGGCAGACTCCACAAGCAATTTTATTGGCAGTTTAAGAACTGCCTTTGGGTCACTCACAGCAATAGTTTGTGAGCTGTCTGGCAACACTGTCTTAATAGACATTGTAAACCTTTCGACTTACTTTTCAACAAATTAGAATGTTTTCTGTTTCAGAAACTATTTACCTGAAAGATTTTTCCAAGACATCAAAGAAAATATGGCTATCTGAATAGGGAGTCAAATCTGAAAATAATGCAGAAAACTTAAATCAATTTCATAGAATATTTAATGAGCTATATATTCAGCCTGGAGTGTAGGTGAAATCTATGGAGGGGTGTAATCTACAGAGGGGGAGGCTGAGGGGCTCAAACCCCTCCCCAGAAAGCCAGTTTGGTGTAGTGGTTAAGAGTGTGGGACTCTAATCTGGAGATCTAGGTTTGATTCCCAATCCTCCACTTGAAGCCAGCTGGGTGACCTTGGGTCAGTCACAGCTTCTAGGAGCTCTCTCAGCCCCACCCACATCACAGGGTGTTTTGTTGTGGGGATAATAATGACATACTTTGTAAACTGCTCTGAGTGGGCATTAAGTTGTCCTGAAGGGCGGTGTATAAATTGAACGTTGTTGTTCTTGTTGTTGTTGTTGTTCTTGTTATTACAAAGATGCTTGGAGGACTAGAGACTATACTTTCTTTTCAGACACCAAACATATTCAAGGATAGATATGTGCTGGATATCAAAAAACCTTAGTTATTAATCTATAAAGTGAAAAGATACAACCCCAAAACTTTGCAGATCACAATCAGTTACTAGTAACTAGAGGTGGGCACGATCCAAAAAACAATACCAATCAAGCTGATCGTGGATCCGTGCCAGCGACGACCCCAGATCACCGATCCACACCGATCAAGTCCCGTTTCCGATCTGAGATCGGGGAGGCCAAAGTGGAGGGGCGCCCCCCCACACACACACTTAGAGCAGAGGGGGGGAGTTTTTAACCCAGCAACGAGCCGCCTCCCCTCAGGGAGGGGATGTTTTCTCACACACACACACACACACACACAGACCAGAGGGGGGGAAGTTTTTAACCCGGTGATGAGCCGCCTCCACTCAGGGAGGGGACGTTTTCACACACACACACACACACACACACTTAGAGCAGAGGGCGGGGGAGTTTTTAACCCATCCCTGCCTCTCCAAATAGAGAGAGAGAGACACCCCGTCAACATGTTTCAACCAGCTTTTTAAAAAAAGCAGGGATAGAATCCTCCATTCCTCCCCACCCGATTTTAAAAGAAAGCAGCCAGTCTTCCAAAAGCATATTTTAAACAGGAAGAAAGTAAAACCAGGATCCACACAGATCCTCGCGGATCCTATGGTTTTTTAAATAGGAAAAGCACAAAAGAAACATCAAATCACATATCACAGCCAGGTCCACAGACTGAAATATAAAAAACACAGATCCAAAAATATTTGGCGCTGCCATGGTGAAAAAATATAAATCTGAGACACGGATCCTCATGAATTCATATGATTTTTACATTGAAACAAAACAAAAAGGCTGTCATATTTTAGATCTTTTTTAGTATTTTTAATATCTAAGACAAAAACCTACAGAAAAAAAAACTACAAAAGTACAAGGGAAGGGGAAAAGGGAAAGAAGAAAGAAAAGGGGAAGGAGGGCTGGAAAAGGGGGGCAGGTAACATACAAACAATAAACACTACACTACAATGTTTTCCCTTCATACTGCCATAGTTAAAAATTTAAACCTTCATAAAGTAATGATGGAGTGGTTGACCTTGCAAAATACAAAATACAACCCATATTAAATCTTCTTCCCCCCCCCCCTAGGCCTCGGACGCAGTTCTCTCTGAGCAGCTGCAGCCACTGCGCTCGTTGCGTCCCCCCTCCCTTCAGGCTTCGAATCTTCTTCATTTTGCATGGTGTCTTGCCCAAATTCTTGATTTTTGTCCACAAAATCCCTTAGCTGATCTTCTGAATTTATCTTGTAAGCTTGATCTTTATAATTAAACCAAATTCCTTCCGGAAATAGCCATTTATACTTTATCCCTCGTTCCCTCAGGAGAGCTGTGAGCTTTTTGTACTTAAATCTTCTTTTCCGAACTAGAAATGGAACGTCCTTCAGTATCTTGACTTTATTTCCCAGAAAGTCCAAGTCCGCATTATATGAGTTAAATAGGATAGTGTCCCGGACCCTCCTAGATGAAAACTCAATAAAAATCTCGCGAGGCAGCTGCCGCTTCATTGCATATTTTGAAGAAGCCCGACGGACTTCCAAAATGGCGCTTTTTACCTCTTCCTTAGTTGCCCTCGTGGGTGACGCCAATAATTCCGAGGCAAGCTCCCTTAAATCCTCGTTTTCCTCCTCTTTAACATTCTGGAGACGCAAAATAGTCTGTGTTCGTTCCACTTGCAGCCCGATCAGCTGGTTTTCCACCAGCTTTAGCTCCTTGTTCGTTGCTCTCATGAGTGACGCATTTTCCTGAGCAGACTTCTCTGCCCCCCCCCACTACTTCCTTAATGGCTTTCACATCGCTCTCAATTAAGCCCACCCTTTGATCTGTTTCATTCCGCTTGTCAACAAAGAGTTTTATGGCTTCGATGACCGACCTTTTCACCAAGTCCTCGAGCGACTCCGCTTTTCCCTGCAGGGCAGCCGAGATTGACTTGCCCAAAGCGGGACTCTGCTTTTTCGCTGCCATTTTAGGGGGGGGGACCGCCAACCCTCTGAAACTCAGCGAGGGGGAAGAAATCCGAGTCTTCTTAACTTCAGATCCCACCACTCCTTCACATACGCTTGTAATAAAAGAAGGGATTAGCTTACTTACAGGCTTCCGCCTAGTCCTGTTCTTTGCCGTTTTCCGTGGCCCGGCAGCACTCAAGGTGCCGCGCACGTCTGCCGGCCTCCATGGGGACAAACGGGCAATTTACCCCCTGCATCAATTTGCCAGAGGGTTCTTCCCGCAGCGTCCAAGACCCTGACTCCCTCCCTGGGAGTCCTGGGGGCTAATCTTTGCAGATCAGCCGCCCGGTCAGGCTGCTCGGACGCTTCCTCTCGGACCTGCGAAGAGGAGCATCCGACATGGCCGAGAAAACGAAAACGAATCATATTTTAGATCTTTTGGTCCTGTTTGTGGCATTGGACATGATCTGGGACAGTATACTGGATTTTGGGTGGCCCTACATAAAAATCACGAGGATCCATGAGGATCCATGCTTTTAGACCATGTTTTTGCACCGTGGGAGTGCCACGAAGCGGTGGATAACTGATTTTTTTGCCCCTTTTGTGGCAATGGACATGATCTGGGATTGTATGGTGGATTTTGGGTAGTCCCATGTAAAAATCAAGAGGATCCATGAGGATCCGTGCTTTTGAACCATATTTTTGCGTCGTGGTGGTTCTACAAAGTAGTGGATGGCTGAATTTTTTGGTCCCATTTGTGGCAACAGACATGGTCTGTGATTGTGTGGTGGATTTTGGGTGGCCCCACTTAAAAATCAAGAGGATCCATGTGGATCTGTGCTTTTTAAGCATGTTTTTGTGCCGTGGCAGCGCCACGGATTAGTGGATGCATGATTGTTTTGTTGCTGTCTTTAGACTAGGACATGATCTATAATATGACAGCCTTTTTGTTTTGTTTCAATATAAAAATCATATGAATTCATGAGGATCCATTTAAAATCATCTGGATCCAGCTTTTACCCACTCCCTTTCAAACACACACACACAGCCGTGAATGAGGTTTTCCCACAAAATACAGTGTTTTAAAAGCAGGTTAAAAACAGAGAGTGACAGACAGAAAAACAGCCATTCCTCCTACAAAGCCCCGTTTTTTTAAAAAGCAAAAAAAGTTTGGAGTGCCCATGGCTACAGAACACCCCCTTCCCCCTCCCTCCCCTGGCTGTCTTCTCCCAACTGGGGAGTGCTTTGCTGCTCTGTGGAAGGAAGCCCTGCTGATCAAGGAAAGCTGGGCTTCCATTCGGGTTTCCAGGGCGACAGAAGGAGGGCAAACACAGCTCAGGCATTCCCCTGGCTCTGTTGCCAGGGCAATAGATTGCTGGCGCCACAGTGTCTGGATCACGATCAGATACCGATTGATCCGATCAAGCCCCGAACAAGCCCCCCCCCCCCCGACCGCTGGATCAGTTGCCATGGACGGCACCGATCAGCCGGGTCCTGATGGCGCGAACGCCATTATCGTGGGTATTTTCCTATCGTAATGCTAATCGTGCCCATCTCTAGTAGTAACCAGGGAACAAAACAGAGGCAGAAAGGGAAGATGGAGACTAAATGATAATCATTTATTACAAGAAGACATAGTAAAAAACTGGTTGATATTATAATGTAACTAGTAACAAAGCCCATTGTGGGGGGGAAATACAGCAGGGTCTAGAAAGGGGAGGGCGGACAGGTGGGCAATGCCGCCTTCTCCGTGACTGATCCCCACCAGGTGAAGGTGAGGGGGTGGGCATTGCTACCTGCTCTCCGCCTGATCCTGGCCACATGAAGGGGGGTGGGCATTACCACTTGCTCCGCTCCCAATCCAGGCTGGGTGAAGGGGGCGGGCATTGCCATCTGCTCCGCACCTGATCCCAGCTGGGTAAAGGGGGGCAGGCATTACCACTTGCTCCCCTCCTGAGCCCAGCTAGGTGAAGGCGGGGGTGGGCATTGCCAGCTGCTCTGCTCCTGATCCCAGCTGTGCAAAGGTAGGGGCTGGTATTGCCATCTGCTCCACTCCTGACCCAAGCTGGGTGAAGGCGGATGGCAGGCATTGCTGCCTGCTCTGCGCCTGATCCCGGCCTGGGCTTTCTGCTGCGGCGCTCTCTCTGGAGAGATGGGCTGCCTCATCTGGGCTTCCCTCCAAGGCAGTGCCCTCTGGAGTCGCACCAGGGTAGGAGGTGAGTTATCAAGAATACACTTTGCATTTTATATAGTAGAATTTTTACTGTTTACTATATCATTTTTTATTATATGTTTACTCTTTTCTTTTAAATTTGATGTAATAATTGTGATATCATTTTTCTTTTCTTTTTTGTTTATATTTAATTTAAAAATTATATATACACTGCCTTAAAGGACCTGGGCTATGGCCCACACAAAGTAGCTCAGTACTGAACTCTGACTGCCACTTTCAATGTAGCAACAGTCAGACTGCAAGGCCTCTGTTGGGCCTAACATACTTGCTTGGCTCCAATTTACATTTGGGGAATGTTAGAAGAGGAGGACGTGATGCTGTCCCTTCCCTCGGGTTTCTGAGGAGGACAAACCAGAGAGTTAGAAAAATAGAAAGGTTAGGGCACCTATTCTTTACTGCCCTGAACTAGCTTTGAGGTGTAGATTGCTAATCTTAGGACTTCCTCCTCATGACATCCTTCTCTTTCTCCCTTTGTCACACTACTATCTCTTCTCTTCATCTTGTACCATGGATGCAGGTCCTGGCCTTCCATGTCCATACTTATACTAGATAGGTAGATAGGAATCTATCTCTCCACTTGCCTATTGAAGTAATTAATATGACATCTTTAGAAATGTAGAACTACCTAGTAGGAGCCCATCTATATTAGCATACAGTAGCCAATAGCCACGTCTACAGTCCCTGACTCTTACCCTTTGGGCTATTTCTTATGACACAGCCCTGTAATCTAAGTAGTGTGCCCTCCTGAATATTTCATGATATGGCATACAGGTTTCTTAAAACAGCTGCCTGACAACTTCAGCTTCCTCATTTCTGACAATCTGGGCAAAAGGAACCTATGTAATCTCAAACTTAAAAAGCAGAAATCAGGAAAAGCTCCATAACCTCTTTCACAATCTACAAGAATTCTTGATATCTGTACAATCTGTTCTGAAAATTTAGGGTGGAGACAGAATATTCCACAAAACTCAAGGGGTTAGTTTTACTCATCAATATGGCTCAGTGATTCCAGGCAAACAAAAGGGAGGAAAGGGACACAGGTAAGATGGAAGTCAACCAGGCTAACCAAGAAATGTAAATTCTCTCAGGAAGAGAAATCACTGTCCTGTGCCCTTACATTGTGGATTTGGGCCTTTTGTTAACATGCCGGGTTTTCAATCTTCAATTATGCTGAGGATTAGGGATGGCTTTGTTAGGTGACCCTTTTTCTGGTTTCCAGTGAGTTGACAAGAAAGTTGCATAGCTATATTAGGCTACAGATTACTTCCTTTTTCAGTCATTGAGCCTTCTCAATAAAGGGTTAAAAGAATGGTAAAGAGCTCCAGCTGCAGGCATTAGTTACAAGCTAGTAGGACCAAACAAGACTGTCAGATATTACTGAAAATCGTTAGTACTGTGAAGACTCACCTAACAGGCTAATGAGAGTATGAAAAGGAAGAAGTAACAAGTGCCTGGAAGAAGTAGCAAGCACATACTCATTGCTGTAGGAAGTTACTAAAGGAGACATAAATATCAGTATTTGTTTCATGGGCTGTTTTTAATTAAACTATATTCATATGGCTTAATTTAAAAAATTAAACTTAAAAAAATGAGTTTTCTGGACTATCCAGATCTCTTAAACGATCCTTGTCTCAGGCAAACCAGCCTCTAGTATAGAGTTGTTAAGAGAAATTATCTTAATTCCTCTTTACCTGTTTTCTCTCTAAAACTTCACAATTCTTTTCCTTTATTTAGGAATTCGGAGTCAGTTTTTAATCAATTTCTTTTTGAACAAAGAGAAATTTGAATACAGGAGTGAAGTTCTTTAAAGTTTCATAAATTTCACTCTTTAGATGCTCAGAGACAGGCAATGTTTTCCCAGACCTTTCTAGCACCACCCTGGGGTGTATAACATTAAAAACCTGCAACAGCTGAAGTTACAAAAGGGGCCTTGATTTCTCTTCAAAGAGAAATGAAAGAGAAATCCTGCTCTTAAGAGAGAAAAAAGGGAATAAGATGAATCTATGACTATAAGACTAAAAAGATGAATTTTGCAAAAAGAAATTCCCCAACCTGTAGCAACCCTATTCTGGCAAACCAAGGTGATAAGACAGATTCATAGAGGATAGATCCTACTAACCATGGTGAATAAAAGGAATTTCCATACACGGAGGCAGCAAACCTCTGAAACCCAGTGCTAGAAGGCAATCTTAGACTCAAAACAGACGTGACGAAATACCTAGGTTCAGCTCGTGTTCTCTTACCTCAAGGTTTGTTGGGAAGTGTAGGCATGGTTGTTGTGGGTTTTCCGGGCTGTATTGCCGTGGTCTTGGCATTGTAGTTCCTGACGTTTCGCCAGCAGCTGTGGCTGGCATCTTCAGAGGTGTAGCACCAAAAGACAGAGATCTCTCAGTGTCACAGTGTGGAAAAGAGAAGAGATGTAGGTCATTTGTATCTACTCAGGAGGGGTGGGGTTGAGCTGAGTCATCCTGTAAGAGTTTCCCAGGGTGTGGAATGCTAATGGCGGGAGGCTTCACTGTATCCTGAGGAGGTTCTTTTGCATATGGATTGGTACTTGATGTGCTAATCTTCTCTGCAGGGCTATTGTCAGGGATAGAATGTTTTGTTAGCCTGGTGTTTTTCAGAACTGGCAACCATGCTCGGTTCATTCTTAAGGTTTCTTCTTTCCTGTTGAAGTTTTGCTTATGCTTGTGAATTTCAATGGCTTCCCTGTGCAGTCTGACAAAGTAGTTGGAAGTGTTGTCCAGTATTTTGGTGTCCTGGAATAAGATACTGTGCCCTGTTTGCGTTAGGCTATGTTCAGCCACTGCTGATTTTTCAGGTTGTCCAAGTCTGCAGTGTCTTTCATGTTCTTTTATTCTTGTCTGGATGCTACGCTTTGTGGTCCCGATGTAAACTTGTCCACAGCTGCAGGGTATACGGTATACTCCTGCAGAGGTTAGGGGGTCTCTACTGTCTTTTGCTGATCGTAGCATCTGTTGTATTTTTCGGGTGGGTCTGAATACTGCTTGAAGGTTATGCTTTTTCATAAGCTTTCCCATCTGATCAGTAATTCCTTTGATATATGGCAAAAACACTTTTCCTGTGGGAGACTGTTTTTCTTTGGTTGTTTGATTCATCCTGGGTTTGATTGCTCTTCGGATTTCATTTCTGGAGTAGCCATTTGCCTGAAGTGCGTGGTTTAGATGATTCATTTCCTCATTGAGAAAGTGCGGCTCACATATCCGTCTTGCACGATCCACTAATGTTTTCATTATGCCTCTTTTCTGTCGGGGATGGTGATTTGAGTTTTTGTGTAGGTACCGATCAGTGTGAGTTGGTTTCCTGTAGACCTTGTGACCTAACTGAAAGTTTGCTTTGCGGATGACCCAGGTATCCAGGAATGGGAGTTTTCCCTCGATTTCTTTCTCCATGGTGAATTGTATGTTCAGGTGGATGTTGTTGAGATGATTCAAAAAACCCATCAATTCTTCCTCCCCATGGCTCCAAATGATAAATGTATCATCCACAAACCGGAACCATACACTAGGTTTGTGGGGTGCTGATTCTAGAGCTGTTTTTTCAAAATGTTCCATGTAGAAGTTTGCTATAACTGGGCTGAGTGGGCTCCCCATGGCCACCCCATCCATCTGTTCATAGAATTCGTTGTCCCATTGGAAGTAACTGGTTGTCAGGCAATGGTGGAATAAGGCTGTTACATCCTCTGGGAAAATCTGATTAATAAGTGCAATAGTGTCTTTTACTGGAACCTTGGTAAACAGGGATACAACATCAAAACTGACAAGTATGTCTTGTGGATTGAGTTTCAGAGAACTGATTTTGTTGATGAAATCTGCTGAATCTTTGATGTAAGACGAGGTTTTCCCGATGTGGTCCTGCAGGAGATCTGCCAGATGTCTAGCTAATTCATATGTCGGTGAACCAATGGCACTCACAATGGGTCGGAGTGGGACTGAATCCTTATGTATTTTGGGGAGTCCATATAGTCTAGGTGGCTGTGCTTCAGTCTTGCATAGTTTTCTGTGCGTGTCGGGATGTAGTGAGGAATTTTTGATCAGCGCATTTGTTAGCCTGGTGATTTTGCAAGTGGGATCTCGTTTTAGTTTTTTGTAGGTGGAGGGGTCCAGGAGTTCCTTAATCTTCTTTTTGTATTCCTCTGTTTTCATGATCACTGTAGCATTGCCTTTATCAGCTGGTAGAATGATGATGTCTGGATCTGCATTGAGGGTCTTGATGGCATTTTTCTCTTTGCGTGAAATATTGCTGGTGGGAAGCTTTGCCTTTCGTAGAATCCTGGCTGTCTCTCCTCTTATTTCCTCAGCTTCCTCTTCAGGTAGATGACGAATGGCAGCTTCTACATTTGCAATGATGTCTTCCACAGGAATTCTGGTGGGGGTGACTGCAAAGTTTCCTCCCTTTGCCAAGATGGAGGTTTCTTCTGGTGAGAGTTGACGGTCTGTCAGATTGATGACAATGCGTGCATTGTCGAGCATGGGGCTTGTCTGTCTTTTTTCCTGTAGTTTGTTAAACTTCTGCTTCTGTCTGGATGTGTGGTTGGTAAAAACTTGTTCCATCTTCCTGTAGGTGAGATTATCGACCTTGTCCCAATCCTGACTTCTCATTTTATGGCTGGTGTTGATATGCAAGCAAAATAGCTCCTTGTCTGTGGCAGCAAGTTCTCTGCGGGTAGTGTGGATTCTCTCACGTAAGAGGGCCTGTTCTAGACGGTCATAAATGCGGTTCGCCTGTGTGGTTTTGAAGATTCTTTTAGTTGTGAGAAAAGATGGAAACGTCAGGAACTACAATGCCAAGACCACGGCAATACAGCCCGGAAAACCCACAACAACCATCGTTCTCCGGCCGTGAAAGCCTTCGACAATACAAGTGTAGGCATCCTTGCAGCTTAAAGTTTAGCATTTACAGTGCAGGCGTCCTTGCAGCTTAAAGTTTAGCATTTACAGAGCAGCAGGGAGGGAAGTGCAGGCGTGGGGCACCTTTCCTCCCGCTCTCAAGGTGCATCGTGGCATTTTACCTTCCCCTCACCTGGCATGGCCCTGCAGAGCGACGCCTGGCTGCACCGGGAGACTTTAAGCTGCAAGGACGCTCACACTTCCCTCCCTGCTGCTCTGTAAATGCTAAACTTTAAGCTGCAAGGACACCTGCACTTCCCTCCCTGCTGCTCTGTAAATGCTAAACTTTAAGCTGCAAGGATACCTGCACTTCCCTCCCTGCTGCTCTGTAAATGCTAAACTTTAAGCTGCAAGGACGCCTACACTTCCTGACAAACCTTGAGGTAAGAGAACACAAGTTGAATCTAGGTATTTCGTCTCATTTGTTTCGTCTCTCTGAGGTCCTTGGCCTCTATGCTATGTTCGTCAGTATGCCAGGGCAATTGCTTAGCCACTGCATGAAACAGAACATTGGACTAGATCAGTGATGGTGAACTTTTTTGAGCCCGAGTGCCCAAACTGCAACACAAAACCAACTTATTTATTTCGAAGTGCCAACACTGCAATTAAACCT
The DNA here is from genome assembly GCF_028583425.1 of Eublepharis macularius. Taxonomy (NCBI): domain Eukaryota; kingdom Metazoa; phylum Chordata; class Lepidosauria; order Squamata; family Eublepharidae; genus Eublepharis; species Eublepharis macularius. Next base: position 81,902,636 of record NC_072794.1, on the reverse strand, counting down.
GAATACTGAGGTTTAAGTTAAGAAAAAACAACTCATACAGTTGTCCGAACTAATTAACATCTCTCTCTCTCTCTCTATCACTCACTCAGGAGCCATGAATGAAAGTAAAGCAAGTTAAATCAAAGCAGTTTGCCCTTCTTTACACCAGCAGCCCGGCTTGCAAGCACTCTCTCTCACACTCAAGAGCCACGACTGAAAGTAATGTAAATTAAATCAAAGCAGCTTACTCTTCTTTAGAAAGCCAGCCCCAGAAGCCTGGCTGCTGCCTTCGCTTCCTGCTGCTAAAGAGACAGGCAGCAGGGAGGCAGCCTTGAGGAAAAGGAATCACGTGGGCAGGGCCAAAACCCATGTGATCTCTGCTCAGAGCTACTGGAACGCTGTTCCAGGCATTCCCCCTCCAAATGAGCCCTGGACCTAGCGATCGGCGACTTGGCTCACGTGCCCACAGAGAGGGCTCTGCGTGCCAGCTGTGGCACGCGTGCCATAGGTTTGCCATCGCTGGACTAGATGGACCTCTGTCTGACACAACAGGGTTCCTGTTTCTTTTGTCTTAAAATAGTTTGCTATATTTTGGTAGTTGGTTGTAGAGGGTTCTTTGGCAATACTGCACATTAGATCAATAGCAAATTCTGATTATAATAAATAGCATACTTTGGCTACAACTTCTTTGTTCCCCAATGGTTCCTCTTACCATAAATGCAGGACTGGTCTGATTTTCATTTTTTCTAAAATAAATAAATAAATCCCCCAACCACCTGGCCTGCCTGTGAGGCCTCTGTATGGTAAGTATAAAAACGAATCACACAAACTTTGGTTCAGAGTTCTGATTTTAACTAGCCAAGCCACCGAGTTGTGTGCGCAATTTCGGCTCTTGTTTCAATTAGGCACACCTCTAGTCTATAGTTAGCCAGGAAATGGATAAAGGTAGGATTGTGGTATTATTAAATAAGAATGACCAGGCAAATTAATATTGAACTGAATTGATGTACTAATCAATAAAGACTCAACAAATCTTATTTCTTCTCAAATTAGCATTGCAGTTACCAAGGCTTTACTTCTGGAACATATATAAGATCATGCAGTTAAATTTCTTCTGAATCTTTATCCTATAATGCTCTTTTAGCACATACTTCCAAAAATTCATATGTCAGATTTTCCACCCACAGTATGCCCTGTCTTTTCAGGTTCCAATTCTTCACTGGAACCATTATCTTTCTTTGTGTATCTTTTATCTTCTTCAGACTGCTTATTCCTAGGATTGACATCAATAACAGGGACATCAAAAATTCATAAATCGGATGGAAGACATTGAGATTTATCCTCATACGATTTTGGTCACTATGAATATTACGTTAAATCAGTATTCTCCATAATCCTATGGTCTGATCTTTTTTGTAGTGTTCTTTAAAAAGCGCTTCTGTTTGGTCTTAATTGGATATCTTCTGTCAAGTAACTGTTGCCAAAATCTCATTGTTTCTCTTAATGTGAATTTCTTTTTAACCTTAAATACTGTTCATGAGATAAAGTATTATGCAAATGAAGAACGTGCAATGAAGAAAAATGTAAAAACAAGTTCCTATCAGCTGCTTTTTTAAAATACTAAAGTCAAATGTTCTCTCTTGGAAAACTTCTGTATCTAGAAATGAAATCACAATTTTTATCGGAATGGCAAAAGGTTAAAAAATGTGGTTTCATTTCATGATACAAAAGCTTTCCAAGACAATGATCGTTTGACTTACTGTGTATATATTTCTGTGAACATTTGACTGTTCAAACAAGACTTGAAAAATTATTGCTCAACCTAACATTATTCCTTTTTAATGTGATTCTCAAGTCTATGTGTGCTTCTCTATTCTGGAAATGCAGTTAGCATATATTACAATATTCTGCATTACTGCAGTGTGAAATCAGTTCTATAGCATCCTGATCACTGGCATTGCAGGGACTCAACTAAAACCACCACCGCTGTAGTAGCAAACAGGATGCTATAGAACTCATATCACACACTGGTAATGCAGGTGTTGTTGCCCAGACAAGTAGCTGCTCCAAAGCCTTTACTTGAGGGAGGAAGCTGTGGGAAAGAGCATCCTTCAGTGGATCAGTGGTTAAAGAGGACCAATGAAGACCGCTGACAAGCCCTACATCAAGTTCAATGACCAGCTCGTTAACTGAACTGGGTGTGTGGTTACTAATGCTAAGTTCCCCAGCTAGGAGATGCACCATCTGCAGTACCTGCAGAGAGCCCAACCAAAGGAGACATGACAACACCTCTTCAGGGAACATCTGTCTGCCGAGAACAGATGTTGCAGAATTGATCTTAGCACGGGTTGTAGTCAGCCTATCAACCTGTAATGTTCCCCATAATATTTAGGAAATAAGCTCAAGCCCATTGCAGCACATACCTGATAAAACATTTTTTTCTGGGACAAAACTTAGTGTGTGATCTAAGACCTCTGCTACACCATCTTTCCAATAGATTTACAAATCTAAAAAGGCCAATGCTTGGTAGTACCAAAATATCCACAGACAAACTGAACAAGAATGGGGGAAAAGAGTATATATTCTAACTTGCTTTGCATGCATCAGATTTGTCTGTCCTGCTCTAATCTAAACCAATGCCCAAATGTTAATGATATTTGAACTTGGGTGGGAAAGTCTGAACTAATGTTCTTACGGGCCCATAAAGCAGGCAAACAGTCTAAGTTTAGTGGGAATGAATCTTTGTTACTGCATATTATTTTATGCTGACAATATAAAGGAGTTCTTTATTACTCATTTTTTTATCATTAGCCTTCTTCTGTTGCACACTCATTCAGCTTACCCAGATATGCCTATTGCTTTTTGCATAATTAAATAGTAACTAATTATCCCTGGTTTGATTATCCTCTCCTAAAGCCTTTGCACAGAATCATCAGCTGCTCTGTTCTTCATTACATTTAGAAAAAAGTGAGTATGAAATACATTCATTAATTCCAAGATGATCTTCAATATTTTATTTTGTAAAACACATCTCTATTGGATTTCATCAGTATTATAAAATGTAGAGAATATGGTTGCTTTCTTTTTTAACATAAAGTAAAACAACTTGATTGTGGGCAATTCAATACAATAAAAAAATCTTAAATAATATATAGTTTTATTATCATTTAAAATATAAAAGATCATGATCATTATGCTATAGATCTATTACATCCACATCAAAAGAAATGTAAGAAATATTTATGCTTCCAATTTGGTAGAACATACAAAGCAAGATTTGTGAAGAGTGAAGACTTTTAACTGCTGAATTTAGAAGCACAGATCATCATAGAATAACTTAGGATGTTCATGTAAAGCACAATCAGGATGCTCCAGGAAAAATTCATCACCATCACCATCCACATCCTCATATGTGCTTGGAGAGAACTTAGATGACAAAGAAGTTTGGCAAAGAAAGAGAATGGGTGCCTCCTAAGAAGCTAGTGAAGAAAGCAATAGGGGTCATACAAACAGGTGAGCTGCTACAGAGCAGGAGACAAAGGAAGAAATTCAGGAAAGCAGAGAAAAAACATGGTGTCAGGTTTACCATGAATTTTAAAAAATCGGGACACGACCAGGATAGTCCATGTTTTGGTAGGCCCTGGGCAAGTTGCCCCTTAGTGGTCCCACTTACCACTACTAAGCTAATCTCTCCACCAACATAAAAAGGAAAAGAGTAAACAACAGTGATTTCTGCTACTGTGCTGGTAGGTCAGCTGATGAGCCCTCCTGAGTGGCCTTAAGCCTCAGCAGCTGTTCAAGGATACCAGCCCCATGCATTAGTTCAGCACCAAAGACATTCATAATCCTGTTGAATGCACCCTCGTAGTCTAAATCTCATAGGGGACACACATATTTTTTGAATGACTGAAAGGTGAAGACTCTGGTCTTTTCCGCACTGGGCTTTTTCATTATTTCTGGCCCCATACTTCAATTTCTCTCCAGAGTTCTGCACGTGGGATCAAAATGCTCCAATTTAGTCTCCAAACTCCTTTCTAGAAGTTTTTGCATTCTGCACAATGAAAGGCTACATCAGCTGCAGAGTTGATTTTTCACCAGGTTTTCTGTGATTTTTTACCCTGTGCACACATCCCAAAATATTTTTTGAAGTGCAGAATGCTTTCTTCAGTGTGAGGCCTGTCCTGACTTAGCCTTTCACCGTCCCCTTTATCCCGCTGCATCCTAGTTGGTTGAACAGCAACCAATCCAGTTTTTTCTTTTCAAAAATATTTTTAAACAATGTTGCCACACAGATACCCAAAACCCTTGCAAGTTTCCTCAACAGATCAAATGAGGAAATTGACATGTCCTCAGAGGATGAACTGGGAAAACTGACCAGTCCTAAGCTGACCAGTCCTAAGCTGATCACCTGATGAAACTGTAAGCCTGCAGCATTTTTCTAGTGCAGAAAAAATAATCAGACACCATCTTGAGTCCCTCAAGTTCAGAATTAGAAGCCCAAAGTGGATCTGACCCTTGTAGATCGAATACCCAGAACACCTGGTGTAAGTGAACATGCAGAAAACACTTCTGTCTGTTACTCTTATTTAGGACTTTGTGTATATAGGAATTTGACACACTGCAGAGTACATGCAGAATTCAGCTACGCAAGAATCTCAGTTTAAATTATTTAAATTTTTTAACCATGTTTCTAACACTTTGGACAGCAAAGATGAGCTTCAGATTGTGGTGAAATCTCAGGTGCAAGAATGATGGCTTAACAAGGTCTTCATTCAGAGAGCAGATTTAGTGACCTTCACAACTCTCTGTTCTCTCCTTATGCACAGCAAAAGTTGAATACATTATGCAGAATCAGTATGTGCAATGCAAATATAAGCCTACAGGCAGGTCCTGCCTCTTATTTTAGCTTTTGAAAAGAGACTAGATCATTAACTGGACTCAATTAATATATCACTTATGCTGGTTGTAAAACTGGCACAAAACTAAGATTTTTTTTAATGGCCTGCCCCTAATTCATGGTCTCATTACTTAAAACAAAAATGTCCTTGAACTTTGGGAGCAGTAATGAAACCTAACACACCATAAAATTGCAATACATCTCTCTTCAGATAACTCATATTACCTTGGTTCCTCCATCACTATCTCTTTCTGTTTGTTGAATCTAAATGCAACAATCAGCCAATGATATTTCTGACTAGAATAATGTTTGGGGCTTGGGGAACTCAGAGTGTATTAATACTTTATGAAGCTATATAAGCACCTGGAATATTAGCAGAGAAATACTGGGTTTGATGGATCACTGGTGACTTCAGCTGGAGGAATGCAGGAAAGTACAATTCCATGATTAGAAGTCCAGTGGTGACTTTTTAGATCTAACCCATTTTACTGAACCCATGGATAAAAGATAAAGGTAGTCCCCTCTGCAAACACCAAGTCATTACTGACCCATGGGGGACGTCGCATCACGAAATTTTCTTGGCAGACTTTTTACGGGGTGGTTGCCATTGCCTTCCCCAGTCATCTACACTTTACCCCCAGGAAACCGGGTACTCATTTTACCAACCTCAGAAGGATGGAAGGCTGAGTCAACCTTGAGCCGGCTACCTGAACCCAACTTCTGCCAGGATCAAACTCAGGTTGTGAGCAGAGCTTGGACTGCAGTACTGCAGCTTACCACTCTGTGCCACGGGGCTCTTTGAACCTACAGATACCAGAAATTAATTTGGAAATTAATGTCCAACATCCTTTGAGTCAAACAAAGGACATTAGACCAGGAATAACATGACAAAATGAGAGAGAAAACATGTTCAAAGGCAAATACAGTTTGGAACCAAAATCAGATGCTTGAATCTAAGACGAACAAGAAAGAAAATAAAGTCACATTTAACCAGGCTGCTCGTACACACACCAGCTTACTCATTTCCTGTTTGCTGATCATTGAACAGTCCAGCTGTTCACAAACAGTTTGAGCCTATTCATCAAGTTACTTTTCACACATCAAAACAGTACAGTAAAATACAATCAGCAGTCTTCCACATGTATGCATTGTAATACAGCCCAACTAGAGAATTACTTTCTCCCTCCTCCACAAACCTGCTGTTGCTGCACAATTCTTGGCAGCCAATTGTACAAACAGTGAGCAAATCAGTCAGTCAGCCAGCGACAAGAATAATGCAACTTCCTGACATGTCTGGCCAATAACTTCTTTTTTCAAATGGTGGAGGAAGCTACAAGGGGCTCTGCCATACTAGACTTAATATTAACCAACAGGAAAGAATTGGTAGATGAGGTGAAGATGGTGGGGACCTTAGGGGGAAGTTGCCATGTCCTCCTTGAATTCCAGTTGCTGTGGGGGGCCAAGGAAGTTTGTAGCCAGACTCGTAGGTTAGATTTTCATAGGGCTGACTTAAATGAACTCAGAGGCTGGATGAGAGTCATTCCGTGGGGGAGTGTGCTGGAAAGGGGAGAAAGCGAGTGAAGGGTAGGCTCTTCTCAAACATGAACTTTTGCAAGCTCAAGCCCTCACTAATCCAGCAAGATGGAAACATGGTAAGGGCTTGAAACTCATGTGGATGAACAGAGAGCTCCAGAATAAGCTAAGGGAGAAAAATGAAATGTTCAGGAAATGGAGAGAAGGGCAGACCTCTAAAGAGGAATATATGAGGGTTACTAGATACTGCATATCAGCCATCAGAGAGGCCAAAGCTCAGTATGAGCTGGGTCTGGCCAGGGGGGCTCGCCACAATAAGAAAAACTTCTACAGATATGTGAGAAGCAAACGCAAGGTAAAAGAGGCAACTGGACCACTGTTGGAAGTAGAAGGAGAAATTCTAATGGAGAACAGAGAAAAAGCAGACAGGCTTAATGACTTTTTTGCCTCTGATTTCTCCCTGAAGAACTCGATCCAATCTAGAAATGACAGAAGACATGACAGGACACCTAAGTGGCTAGTTGACATTGACAGAGAGGTTGTGGAGAGGCACCTGGTTGCACTGGACAAATACAAATCTCCTGGGCCGGATGGTGTGCACCCAAGAGTGCTCAAAGAACTTTCTAGAGAACTTGCAGAGCTTCTGTCCACCATCAATTTGAAAAATTGATGTGTTACTCACTGTTATTCCTGATCATTCTCACTCATTCCTTAAGGAGCAGTGTCAGGTGGTGCAGGAACATGCGCACACCCCCATTATAAAATCTCTCTTTTATGCTGCCTAGAAGAACACCATAGTGAGGAAGAATTTAGATTCACAGTCCTATATACAGCTAGACAGGGCAACCAACAGGTAATGCAGAGAGATATACTACAGAAGGAACCAGAGTGGATTCATACATTTAGGCAGCTTAAAGCCGGTGGGTTTAAACAAAGATTTAACATTAACTTGCTTCCTCTAAGACAGCTTCCTGTAAGACAGCTTTACGGGTGTCAGATTCTTGAATACTACATTAATTTGGGGCTGCGCAATAGAAACCACTTTACAGTGATGTTTTGCTTTAAGACATTGGCCCGCTAGGCCTAAAAGGGAGATTTTACAATGGAGTTGTGCGCACATTCCTGCACTACGTGACGCCGCTCCTAAGGAATGAATGAAAATGATCAGGAGGAATAATAGTGAGTAACACATCAATTGAGTAAACAGGTTTATTGAAAAGTGTGGGGGATTTGAGTCCTTGGAGTGTGAAAAGCCTTCATTGTTGGTATGTGTATTCATTTATTGTAGTAAGTTGAAGTGTGGATAGGTTCCTTGCCCTTGAGGAAGTCGTTGACGAAAGCTGAGACACGCAAGCCGGCCCCGGTTTGGGCAGGGCACGGATGGGCTTGGACTCCTTCCTCCATCCACGCTGCTTTCTACAGAGAGAATAAACAGACTTACTTAATCCACTTTACCCTTGTTACTACTTACCTGCTTTGTTTCATCTTTTGTGGAGCTTCTTCCCAACTGAGTTAGAAGAGATTTTAAAGACAGTTTCTCTGAAGATATAAATTTGCACAGTCAGTTGTACAGATTGTATTTTTGTAAGTCACGTGAGTTATCAGCTGTTTGCATTTGTGAATGGATGCTATTTATTCGTGTATATATATATATATATATATATATATATATATATATGTCTATTTTTCTATGTAATTTTGATGAAATTATATTTACTCTGGTTTCAAAATATACAGCACTTTGTATAAGCACCTAGTCACTTTAAGAGTAAATGTAAAAACTGTATACTTAAAGGTTGATTCATTGTGTACTCCTGATCTTTTTGGGGGGGAAGATATTAGAGCAGATTTTAAAGGGATCGATCTGTAAGCATCTGAAGGACCACTTAGCGATCCAGGGAAGTCAACATAGTTGTGTCCCCAACATAACTTGTCAGACCAACCTGGTTTCTTTCTTTGTTCAAGTGATGAGCTTACTGGATTGTGAGAACTCTGTCAACGTGATTTACCTGGATTTGAGCAAAGCTTTTGATAAGGTTCTTCATGACATTATAATGGGTAAACTGGAAGACTGGACTGGACTATAGGACAGTTCGGTGGATAGGGAACTGGTTAGAGGACCACACCCAAAGAGTGGTGGTCAATGGTGTTTCATCAGATCAGAGGCAAGTGTCCAGTGGGGTGCCGCAGGGTTCGGTTTTGGGCCTGGTACTTTTCAATATTTTATCAATGACCTGGATGAAGGGGTAAATGGGCTACCCATTAAATTTGCTGATGATACCAAATTGGGAGGAATGGCAAACCCAAGAAGACAGAGTTAAAATTCAACAAGACCTGAATACTCTGGAGAAGTGGGCAGTTGTGAACAGGATGCATTCAACATAGATAAGTGCACAGTATTACATCTGGGCCACAAAAATGTGAAGCACAAATACAGGATGGGGGATACACCTCTGCGTAGTAGTGTATGTGAAAGAGATCTTGGGGTAAGAGTGGACTGTAAACTAAATATGAGCAGTCAGTGTGATGCAGTGGAAAAAAGGCAAACTCAGTCTCGGGTTGTATCAAAAGGGCCATTGCATCAAAATCGCAGGAGGCCATAGTCCCTCTATACTGCCCTAGTCAGGCCACACCTGGAGTATTGTGTGCAGTTCTGGAGGCCTCACTTCAAAAAAGGATGTGGACAAAATCAAGAGGGTACAGAGGAGAGCGATGAGAATGATCAGGGTCTGGAGACTGAGCCCTACGAGGAAAGGCTGAGGGCCTTGTGAATGTTTAGTTTAGAGAAGAGGAAATTGAGGGGGGACATGATTGGTCTCCTTAAATATTTGAAAGGCTGTCATTTGGAGGAGAGCAAGGAGCTGTTCCAGTTGGCAGCAGAGGATAGGACTGGAAGCAACGGGCTTAAATTACATGCTGAAAGGTACCAGCTGGATATTAGGAAAAACTTTTTCACGGTCAGAGTAGTTCAAGGGTGGAATCAGCTGCCTAGGGGGGGGTGAGCTCCCCTTCACTGGTAGTTTTCAAGAAGAGGCTGGATGAATATTTGTCAGGGATGCTTTAGGCTCATCCTGCATTGGGCAGGGAGTTGGACTAGACGATCTGTATGGCCTGTTCCAACTCTGTGATTCTGTGATTATGAATACTGCATTTTTAAAAAATAGCTTTATCATTGGTGTTTGTTAAAGACTATATATCAACATTATTTTGTGCAGCCCTTATGGGACACATTGTTCTTCCATCTTGCAATATTTAATTACCTGAGCCAGCCACCTTAGATACATAAGAGCCCTGCTGGATCACAACAGTGGTCCATCTAATCGAAAATCTTGTTTTACACAGCTCCAAGTTGCCTTGGAAGGCCTAAAAACAGGGCACAGAGCTTAAGTAGAATCACCACACCTACTGATGATGCAAAACCCCCACAAGTTAAGAAAATGAAACTCTGCCACCACAAAGAAACAAAATCCCACCACCACAGCTGCTCTGCAGCTGCAAAGCCGTTTGACAACAAATAAAGGAAGATAGCCAACAAGTACACAGATAGGAGGTTCAGCTAACAGGTGGCCCTGGCTGCTGAACATTGTATGTTTGCTTATTGAACATATTTGCAATGAAGTCCAGGGTACCTCTTCATTTAATTGAAAATAGGGATACACATAATATGCACAGTGCTCCTGGCTGATGCACGGCACAATTTTAATTCTATATAATACAACACTATTCTGTTAAGCTGGAACTACAGGTTATGCTAGCAAACAGGCATTTTCCATTATATTTGCCAATAATGTAGAGCCTACAGTAGAAAATGCAGGAGCAGAAAAGGTTGCTCAACTTTCGCCCATTATATGATATTCTTTCTGCCTTATTTATGACATTGAAACCAACTGTGTTTGTCTTAAAAATATATATTTTGCCCCTAGGCTGCATACTGTCTATACAATTTGTCACCCATTATTAGACAAATGCTTTGAGCAATCCTAGGGCCCATTTTTTAAAAAATTGCTCAACTTCCATTTCTCTCTCTCACTAACAGACACACACAGTAACCGCAACAGAGATATTTATAAATGGTAGGTATTTATAAACTACCTTTAGCATTCTGTTCCTTATTTCTCAGGGCTATAAGTATATTTGCAATTACAAGACATCCGTTCCAAAGACAGACACTCATACAGTCAGTAAGGATGTGCATTCAAATATTTCCATTGTGAATATATATCTGAAAAATAGCTTTTTGACATTTTTCAGACCAGAACTGCAGAGGCAGGCAATGGCCAACCATCTCTGTTATAAGTCAGCTATGACTTGACAGCATTTTCTACCACCACCATTAGGGATTCCCTGAGTACCAGTATTCAGGTCCTGAATATTTCCAGAAATATTCAAGAATGACGGAGCTGGCATTTTACAGCTCCCAGGATTGTTTTTCTTCAGTTTTACAAGTTTCCCTGGCAACGTGCGGGAGACGAGAAATAGGCAGCTCTCCTCTGTATTTCCCCCTTCCTCTGGCTGCGGAAAAGGAGAAGCCTGGGATTTCTTTAGGGATGACATGGGGACTAGAGTCTTCATCACTCAAGTTCACCACAGGGACCCAGAGGCTGCTGGAGGAACTGGAGCAAAGACTATGCACCCTTCTCCAGTTCTTCCAGAGTCCATTAGCCCTTTCAAGAAGAAGGAGAGGAAGAGGCTGGGGGAAGTGCAAGAGAAAGTGTTGGAGGTGCACCCTCAGATGCTGCCATCTCAACCCCTTCTCCATCAGGCATCATCTTCTGCCCCCCCCCCCAGGTGGTGCTTCTTCAAGGAGAGAGAAGCTAGTGGGGTGGCCATGTGGCTGTCACTCCATAACCCCCTCTGGTGCTCTACTCTCCAAGTATTGTGCAGGAAATGGATGTCAAGCATGTCTGACAGAGTTGTTTGGTGCAGCTCACACTAGCAGGCCAAGGGATGGGCAGAAGCAAACAGAGCAGAAAGCCACTCACATCATTGGTGGGATGATTGCTCTAGACTGTCAGCTCTTTTCTATTACTCTGTTGTTGAGAATGCTGGGTTCCACAGGCTGCTCTGAGATGTCTATCCCTGGTAAACGATCCCTGCTTGCAGCATGCTGAGCAGGACCATGGTGCTCTCCTTGATTAGGACTGCCAGAAGGTCTACAGGTTGGTGTCCACATGGCAGCTGTCCATCAAAGCAGACTTGCCCAGTATGCCAGCCAGCTCATTTGCTGGAGAAGCCAATAGCCAAACACACAAGAACAACCACACTGGCTAAAAGCCTAGCAGTCAGCAATCTGGGATTTTTCTATACTTGTTTCCATACTGAGGGGGAATAATGTAAATATTCCAAGAAAAAAAGGTTAAAGAACAGGCATGTCCGACAAAGAGGAGGACTAGAGGCTTCTGCTCTCTAAATCTATATAAAGACATGTGTCCTGACTGACTCATTAATACCCCGCCCAAACTCCTTGACCTAGGATCATGAAATTTGGGGAGAATATTCCTTCCATGATGTAAACACCCACTAATAAGGGAATTTAAAGGTACTTTTCACATTGGGACTTTAAATAGTTTTAGCACCATCTCTCCTTCCCATGTTTGCACGACTTTCACACTTGAAAGGTGGTCATGGGATGCAGAACCAAAGTTTGCCCGTGTTTTCCCTGATTTTTCCCCGTGTGCAGATACCACGAGTTTTGTTTTGAAGCCACAGGCGCGTCGTGGCTGGCGTGAACTTTGTCAGTGTGAAAACATATACTCCCGTTTGGCTTCTCAGCTCCCCCCTCTCCTTCATCCTGGGAGCTGATTGGTCCATGAGGAATTGACCACACCCACCCTCCAAAGCTCCTCGACCACTTTTTCTGTCATTTTCTTTTTGTTTCTGAATAGGACAGCAACGTTGCTGCATCACAATGTTAACTTGAAATTTTAAATTATCATGCTTCTGATACAGTGGGACTCACAGTGAGAGTGTTGGACCTTTTAAAAATTTAGGTGGGATTCTTTCCTTCCAAAAAGTATTGATTAGCATGGGGAGGGAGGGATCCTGATGGGCAGATGATGTCAGATGATGTATCAACATCACAGCGTTGATACACATGCGCAAATTTTTTTTAAAAAAAGGTGCCAGGCCTATAAAGCCCGAAACTGCGCCCAGCATCTTTCCTGCCAAAATGTATAGGCCAATCACTGATTTTTCAATTTAGGTGGGATTCTTTCCTTCCAATAAAGGATTGATTGTCATGGGGGGAGAGGGATCCTGACGGGCAGACGATGTCAGACAATCTATCAATGTCTCAACGTTGCTACGCATGTGCAAAATTTTAAAAAAGAAGGGGGTGACATGTGCTGCGAGGCCCACAAAGCCCAAAACTGAACTGAGACTTCTGAAATGAAAAAAGAGATGCAAAATCAAAGTTGCCAAACAGTGTGAAATGAACAGGTGTGATACAGACATCACTGCAATTGGGGCAACTGCTCATCAACAGTGTTTTAAGCCACGAATATGAAAAATACCAAAAATTCACCCCCTAAGGTGGTAAAAAGGGGTAAAATGTATTTTCGCAAATGGATACAGCTTCCCTCTGTGGCTGGCAGGCTGCTGCCTGCTTGTGCCCCAGCTCCCTGCCAGCTTGTCCACTCTTCCCTGATTGGGCCAGCCTTTCAAGGTCATTTGCATATGTGTGCTGATTGGGGCTCATAACATTCCACATCTCATCTCCTCAACACACTTCGCTTTTTCCAAATACTTTTGTGAAGCTCGGGTACTATGCTATTATACTAAAAAACCAACTCAAAACCAAAAAATGTTACAAACCCATAAGTATTATAACTGGATTTAAAGTAGTTAAATACTGTAGCAATATAAGGGTATCAAGCTAGTCATATATACAATATGTATTCCAACAACCATTTCCCTTTGTTCATTGTTTCCTTTCTGTAGTACAGAACATTTGTAAACATGTTGATTTGGGTTTAAAGGTCAACTTTATACAGTGCTAGATGGTTGACATCTTTGAAGTGCCCATAAACAAACACACACACAAACTTAACCTTTGTGTTAGTTTATCAGAACAATCATTAAGCTCTGGCACTTTGAGCCTGATAAGTATTACCTAAGCCAGCATTCTTCAGAGCTAATTGTGTAAAATTTAACATTATCAAAGCACTGGCAGTCCTCATTCAAGCCAAGTGTGAAAGTTTTTAAATTAGCTTTCACAGTTTGATTCACAGACAGCAAATGTAAACTGGCATTGGATTCATTTTTTTCCTCCCCAACAACACTCTGCAAGGGAATAGCTCAAAGGCTATTTTAGACCATTTACTTGAGCTATTACAGAACAGTCACAATACAAGCTGAGTTCCAATTGAGACTGAAGCTCTAGGAGAAGGCAAAGCTTAATATTGCCCTCATTAAGCAACTGCTGTGTGTTTTCAAAACAGCCCTCTTCTGCCATCAAAGAAGTCACTAAGTGTGGACCTAGATGTTACGAAAAACATAGAGTTGCTGCAATTCTATTTTTCCCCTCTATTATGTTCCTTTTTAATATATAGTGTGATATGATGTCATCACTGTGAGAAGAAAAACACCTAGTTAAATTTTGATATTTGAGTTCTAATAAAATTGGACTCAGATAAATGAGAAAGTTTGCTGACTTCATCAAATTCCAAGAAACTGCAAAAAAGGGGGGGGGGGAGCTTCCCATGGAGCTTCCCCGTACCTATTGTCTCCTCTCCAAATAATTTCATTTGTAAGTAGCATACCATATTCAGTAAATGGCAATAATTAAGCACCATCTACTTTCAATAATAGGTGGTCATCTTTTCTCCTTCAGCAATTAACATACTTTGAAGGTCAACTTCAAAGCCCATTTGTCTAGTTCGGGAATAGTTCATAAAGGTACTTTATAAAAGGAAAGGGATTGGAGATTATATCATTACATATAGGGTGTTTATCAGTTTGCTGCAAGTATGACCTGGTTGTCATTTCATAGTTTTCTACTGCGGTAGTACCATGTTTAACGTTTTGCATGTAATTATGTTTGAGTATTTTATTACTGCTGGTTAATGTGGGGGTTTTAATATACATGTTACGGTGAATTTAAATGCAGGCCTCTGATGAAACAAGGCAGGGAGCTGGATGGGTGAATGGAGTCTGTTGTGATTGGATGGTAGTAAACTGTATTTTTTAGTCACAGTTCTGACAGAAAAGTGTTCATTCTAAACAAATCAGGCAATCTGTGTGGATTCTGAGCTGTCTGTGTTTATATGAGAGAAAGTATTCATTCTGGCTAAGGCAATCTGTGTGGAAGCATGAAAAGGTCTCATTATATCTAGGTCAAGCAAGCTGTGGGAAAAGCCTGAGTGAATCTACATCTGTGTAGATGAGAGGAGCGTTTGTTCTGTTAGTGAAAAACTGTGTGGAAAGTACACCTTTGTTACTGAGTCTGTGAACATATAACTGTTTTAAAATCAAGCTGAAGAATTATTCTGAAACAAAAACACTCATCAATAATCTGCAATTATCATGTTTATGTACTTATAAATTGTACTTTTGTTTAAGCAGAACAAGATTTTTCCTCACAACCAACCTCAAGTTCTGACTACCATCTATAACTGGTCTTCTTATAATACTACTTAAACAAGAGATGAAATGTTATTTTCATTCAAGTTTTGTTAATACCAGTCTTAATACACTGCTCATTCGATGTCGCCGTATATAGAATGAATTGACCTATACTGTGCTCAATACACTGTATCTCTTTGTAGTAACTGTTACCAATAAGGTGTGCACAGGAGAAAAAAATTGGTTGATTCAGTTCGGTAATACCGGATTGAAAAAAATCAGAATTCAGGGAATACTAAATTCATTTTCTAGTTAAGTTCAGTAATGCGGAGCAACTTTGGTAAAATCTGGACACTGTTCCCTATGGGAAACTCAATTTGGAAATTTCCAGTGGCCTGGGAGGGTCATTTTTTTTTTAACCAAATTTGCAGGGGACCTACTCCTAACTATCTTCTAATGACCTCCCAAGTTTCATGAAAATTGGACCCCAGAGGGGCATTTTATGACCCCACCAAAGATGCTTCCAGCCATCTCTAATCTCTATTATATTCCATGGGGGAAACTATGGGGCTATCTAGGAGGCTGGGGGCAGCATTGCAAGCAAAATCCACCAAATTCACAGTGGACCTATTCCTAACTGTCCTCTAATGACTGCCCAAGTTTCATGAAGATTGAACCACGGGGGAGGCATTTTATGGCCCCACCAAAGAAGGTTCCCCCAGAGACCTCTGATCTCCATTATTCTCTACAGGAAAAACCTACAACTAGCCTTTCTTAAAAACATTTTTTTTTAAAGTTCACACTTTACAACTCTCTCAGAATACCCAAAAAGTACACCCAAACACCACTAGGTTAACAAACTGAACCAAGTGCCACAACCAACACCCCCCAAGAAGAAGAACAACCAACAATATTTAAACACCTGACCAAACCAAACTTCTATGCCAACAGAAAAAAGAACTCAGCAAAAAACACCAATCAAACTTCTGTAAAGAAAGTCCAACAACAGGGCAAAAAGAGACCCATGGAAGAACAAGTTAATTTAATAAAATTAATAGAAACTATAGAACTCCAAACAACCACCACGACCACCACCCAAAAGAACAAGCAACAAAATGAACAACTAATATAACTAACTTCAAAAGCCAGAAAACAAAGCCCAACCAAAGCTTCAACACACACAGCAAAAAAGCAGTTTTTAAAATACAAAATTTAAAAAAAACCTTATCCCTCCCAGACATCAGGCCAACCCCCTCCCCGCAAAGAGAGGAAAAAAAACAGTGAGTCTACAATAGGGGTGTGCAAAGGCACACTGTTTCGGGATTCTCGTTTCGGGTATACCCGAAACGAGAATCTGTTTCGGCAACAGCTAAATCCGAAACGGCAAGCCATTTCGGGTTTAGCAGTTCTGTATTGTTTCGGGTTGTTTCGGGTTTTTCAATGGGAAAATGCCTCTGTCTTCCCGGACGCCTGGGGGAGGCATTTTCCCACCGAATCAAGCCAAAATTGGTGGGGACCTTCCTCTAACTCCTCTCTAACAACCCCCAAGTTTCAGACCAATTGGATTTTGGGGGGCCATGTTATGGCCCCCCAAACCAGGTCCCCCATCCTTGCCTAAAAAGGGAAACGTGAACGTAGTTTTAGCTTGCTGCTGCTAATCTTCTTCATTATTTCCTATGGGGAAAAAATGAAGAGGCAGGCTTGTCTTGCCAGGGGTGGCACTTTGCATGCAAAATGCCCCCCAACCCTCAGGGACCCTTCTCCCACCTTTCCTCCCACCCCCCACCAAGGCACAGCCTGCTCCCACTTGGGGGGGGGTCATTTCATGGCCTCCCCAAGTAGGTGCTCTTTTCTCTACTACTTACAGCTGTAGGAGGCTTGTCTTGCCAGGGGTGGCATTTTGCATGCAAAATGCCCTCCAACCCTCAGGGGCCCTTCTCCCACCTCTACTCCCACCCCCACCAAGGCTCAGCCTGCTCCCACTTGGGGGGCATTTCATGGCCTCCCCAAGTAGGTGCTCTCAGCCCCCAAAGTCCACCCCCTACAGCCCCACACAAACCCAATTCCCCCCAGCTGCCACACGCAGACCCAAATCCCCACATTAGCCCCTCACAGACCCAAATCCACCCCCAGCAGCCCCACACCCATAACCCCAGGAACAGGCTGGCAAAGGCCAGCCCTCTCCCTTTGTTCCCTATGCTGGGAACTTCTAAACTCTCTTTCCCTGGGCAATTCTGCACAGCCCAGGGGTGCCACAATGGTGGGCACACTTCTGAGTGCCAGCTGGTCCCTGTGAAAGAGCACCTGAACCACAGACACCCTCCCTCAAATTCCCCCACCACCTACAGAGATGGCTGGCCAGCCAGCCCCATTGTTCCCTATGATGGGAACCTACTGCACAACAAAGAATAAAACACGAACAACACAAAATAGTTTTTAAAAAATTATTTTCTCCCTTTCAAAGTAGGAGGGCACAACAGGGCATGATAGCAGTGTACTACACAAAATAATACAACCCACTTCACCGTTTTTGACAGCAATTGTGTTTGGGTGATTCTCTGATGTGAAGTGAGTTGTGTTATTTTTGTGTAGTACACTGCTTTCATGCCCTGTTGTGCCTTCCTACTGTGTAACCTAAAGCAGTTAAAGAAATAAAGTGCTTTTGACAGCAATTTTTTGGGGGGATTCTTTAATGTGAAGTGAGTTGTGTTATTTTTGTGTAAGATACTGCTGCCATGCCCTTTGGTGTGCCCCCCTGCTGTGTAACCTAAAGCTGTTCAAGAAATAAAGTGTTTTTGACAGGAATTGTGTTTTTGTGATTCTCTGATGTTAAGTGAGTTGTGTTAATTTTGTGAGGTGGAATGCTGGAATGCCCTTTGGTGTGCCTCCCCCTGCTGTGTAACCTAAAGCTGTTCAAGATAAAGTGTTTTTGGCAGGAATTGTGTTTTTGTGATTCTCTGATGTTAAGTGAGTTGTGTTAATTTTTCTGTGTGGGGGACTGCTGGTGTAATGTGTCATAATGCTTTGCCTACTTGTACTTTGAAAGGGAGAAAATAATTTTTTAAAAACTATTTTGTGTTGTTCGTGTTTTATTCTTTGTTGTGCAGTAGGTTCCCATCATAGGGAACAATGGGGCTGGCCGGCCAGCCATCTCTGTAGGTGGTGGGGGAATTTGAGGGAGGGTGTCTGTGGTTCAGGTGCTCTTTCACAGGGACCAGCTGGCACTCAGAAGTGTGCCCACCATTGTGGCACCCCTGGGCTGTGCAGAATTGTCCAGGGAAAGAGAGTTTAGAAGTTCCCAGCATAGGGAACAAAGGGAGAGGGCTGGCCTTTGCCAGCCTGTTCCTGGGGTTATGGGTGTGGGGCTGCTGGGGGTGGATTTGGGTCTGTGAGGGGCTAATGTGGGGATTTGGGTCTGTGTGTGGCAGCTGGGGGGAATTGGGTTTGTGTGGGGCTGTAGGGGGTGGACTTTGGGGGCTGAGAGCACCTACTTGGGGAGGCCATGAAATGCCCCCCAAGTGGGAGCAGGCTGAGCCTTGGTGGGGGTGGGAGTAGAGGTGGGAGAAGGGCCCCTGAGGGTTGGAGGGCATTTTGCATGCAAAATGCCACCCCTGGCAAGACAAGCCTCCCCCAGCTGTAAGTAGTAGAGAAAAGAGCACCTACTTGGGGAGGCCATGAAATGCCCCCCCTAAGTGGGAGCAGGCTGTGCCTTGGTGGGGGGTGGGAGGAAAGGTGGGAGAAGGGTCCCTGAGGGTTGGGGGGCATTTTGCATGCAAAATGCCACCCCTGGCAAGACAAGCCTGCCTCTTCATTTTTCCCCCATAGGAAATAATGAAGAAGATTAGCAGCAGCAAGCTAAAACTACGTTCACGTTTCCCTTTTTAGGCAAGGATGGGGGACCTGGTTTGGGGGGCCATAACATGGCCCCCCAAAATCCAATTGGTCTGAAACTTGGGGGGTTGTTAGAGAGGAGTTAGAGGAAGGTCCCCACCAATTTTGGCTTGATTTGGTGGGAAAATGCCTCCCCCAGGCGTCCAGGAAGACAGAGGCATTTTCCCATTGAAAAACCCGAAACAACCCGAAACGTTTCAGAAATCGCTGTTTCGGGAGAACCCGAAACAACCCGAAACAGTTTGTTTCGGGTTTTTTCGGGTATCATATACCTGAATTGCACAGCCCTAGTCTACAACTCAAACCAAGCAGCATCCAGGAATCCACTCCACTCACTGGGCAGAAGGATCCAGTCACGGTCCAATTCAATAGCAGGCCAGGAGAGAGAGCCAACAGCAAGAAGCAGCAAGCAGGCAGTGTCTCTTAATATCCAGACCAGAGCAAAATGGAAGCTGACTGAGGCTAGCCTCCTACTTTAACTCCTTGCAGCAGTTTTAAAAAGGCACTCTCCTTGAGATTCCCATTGGCAGGAGAGCTGCTGCAAAGATTGGCCACTGACACTCCCACCCTCTCCCATCTGGTAAAAAAAGGTGCAAAGCAGTGTTTCTTTGCTGTTCCTTAGCAAAGGAACAGCAAGGAACAGCGTTGCCGCGTTTCCTGAATTTTACTGAATAAATTCAATAACCTTAAATTTGATATTACCAAATGTATTCAGTAATGAATATTTCAGTTCAGTAATACTGAATTTTACTGAATCAGGTAAAATTAAGTATTTTTGTCAAATTTCGAACCTGAATTGCACATCCCTAGTTATCAATTTACACTGTGTGATCCAACAGCAGTATCTGGGTCTTGTAGTATCTTAAAGACCAACAAGATTTTCAGGGTACATGCTGTTGAGAGTCAAGCTCCCTTTGTCAGAGAGCTTTGACTCTGGAAAGTTTATTCCCTGAAAATCTTGTTGGTCTTTAAGGTGCTCCTGGATGCAAATTTTGCTTTTCCATTGCTGACCACCATGGCTACTCACCTCAAACTGTGTAATCTGAGTTTCTGTGAGAAAGACAACCTATAAATACAGCAAATAAATGAATAAATAAGTGCATTTATGCCTCAAGTAAATGGGTTTAACACAGGATAGAATATGTAAGAAAAATTAAATATACACTGTAACCGGAATGCACTTCACATCCCTATTACAGATCTATTTAAAGAAAAGTCCGTTTAAGACTCACTTGTGAAAATGCCTTAGTTTTTGGCTTTGTGTGTGAGTGAACTTAATGCCTAAATACCGTACTTAGCATTTATATAGTACTTTAGTAAGAGTTCAATATACTTCAAATATTTTGCCTCAATAATCCTTACAAAATTCATGGACAAAAGATTAAGCTAAGTGATGATGGCTTGCCTAAGGCCATGAAAAGAGCTTGTGGCTGTTATGGAATTTGAACCAGGAACTTCCAGGTTTATAACACACTCTCTTAGTCACACCACACTTGTATACACCTCATATATACCTCATACTTAGTTATTTTTAATTGAAATTCAGTGTTTATGACGGAGTTATTTAGTACATTTATTTATTTAGTAAAATTTTTAATGCCACCTTTCCCTCCAAGGAGCTTAGAGCAATGTACATGATTCTTTTTTCCTACTTTTAATCCTCACCAGAGCCTTCTGTGGTATGTTAGACTGAGAGGGAATGTGATTGGCCCAAAGTCACCCAGCATGCTTTATGACAGAGGATACAACTAGATACGACACTTTCCCGGGATTAACCCTGGTGTGGCGACTCCATTTTCTAGTACTGGGGAAAGCCATTTAAGAGTGTTGCTGGGGTCCAATTCTGGTCAGGACTAGGCATGGGCACGATCGGAATTACGAACTGAAAATTGCCCCGATTTTGGCGTTTGCGCCATCGGGACTGGGCTGATCGGTTCCGTCCACGGCTCCCGGTTCAGCGCTCGGGTGGGGCGCTCTATCGGGTCTAGATCGAATCAATCGGTTTACGTTCGGGATTGCAGTCTGCAGACAGTCTGGCGCCAGCCATCTGTTCCTGAGGGAACGGAGCCCCATGGAAACGGAGCCTGGGGAATGCCGGAGCCGTTTGCCCTCCTTCTGTCGCCCTGGAAACGCGAATGGAAGCCCAGCTTTCCTTGATCAGCAGGGCTTCCTTCCAACCACGGAGCAGCCAGAAAAGCGCCCGCCCATCTCGTCCACTTGGGAGAAGAGAGGGGAGGGTGGGGGAAGGGGGTGTTCTTCTGTAGCCATGGGCACTCGAATCTCATCCCTGCAAAGCCTGAGAGGCAGCTCTTACGGCCAAACACAGCCCTCCTGCGTAGCAGACCCAGGCTTTATAAATAGCCATGTGCTGCACAACAAAGTTTCACTTTCCGCTCGCGGGTGGAGTGGGACAGAGGCGAGCTCTCGCTTGCCGCTTTTGGAGAGAGAAAGAGCAAGAGAGAGATAGAGGGAGCTTTAGCTTTGGGCTTCAGCGGATAGGGAATTAGGGAATAGGGAGCTATCTCCTCTGGTTCCCCCCCGTGACAGTACCAGCACACTCCTGTGGGGACAGACCCCCCCCCCCGCCCCCTGAGGGGAGGCGGCTTGCCGCCACCTCCACAGGCCTGCCAGGCCCGGCGGCCACCATCCTCCTCACCCACCATTCCTTTAGCGCTGGAAACCGCAGGGCGCCCTCCCACGTCGGCCTTCCCGATTCCCGATTCTGTATCGGAAACGGGACTTGATCGGTGAGGTTCGGGTACCTGGGTTCGGCGGCGCCACGGAATCATGATCAGCTAAATCGGGATTATTTTTTGGATCGTGCCCATGTCTAGTCAGGACCACTGTGGCATGGAGAAAGGAGGGGTTCCTTCTCCCCCCCACACCATTTTTCTGACCCAAAATGGCATCAGGATGTCAGCAAATACACCCCCAGTGCCATTCTGGGTTGGAAAATGGTGTGAGAAGCCCCTCTTCCCCCTGTGCCATGGTTGTACCATTTAGAATCAGGCATCTGCAGCTTTTCTCAGCACTAGAAAATGAAGGCACCTCTCCTGGTGTGAACTCAGAGACAGCATCACATCTAATTGTGCCCAGAGTGGGTATTTGAACCTGGGTTTCCTTAATCTAGTCTAACACTCTAACCACTACAAATGAACAGAGAATATGGAAAGCATGGAAAGCAGGCAAACTCAAATTACAAGTAAAGACAATACCTTCTAATTTATTATTACACTTATAACTTGCCTTTCTTCCATCATTGTACCCAAGGTGGCATTTGCAGACTTCCCATCCCATCACTGATCAAACCCAAACCTGCCTAGCTTCAGTAAGGTTGTGGTCCATCATGTGACCTCCACAATCTGCAACCTAACAGGCAAACAGTTTTGAGCCTTTTCATAGCAAACGCCACACGCAGAGGTAGGTCATAATTACAACTCCCACTGTGTGATTACCAAATATTTCTTTCATATAACAGAATAACACTTGAAAGCACTGTTTTACACATGATTTTAGCGGCACTCATGGTAAATGACTTTCATATATTTTGTACAACTGGGTGCAGACTTACCACATAGAGCAGTTTCTGGCAGCCTCTGCATGCTTTTAAATCAGCCACAGGGGACTAACCACTAGAAGGAAGCAAAAAGACAGAGCAGGGCAGTTTGGAATGAAGAACTAGAGATGTTGTGGAAGATTATGATTGGGGAGGATCAGAGAGGTACATTTGCAATTGAATTTTCCTGTGTGGATGAGATGATCCAGTTGTGAATTACTGCTATAGCGCAAACAATGAGCTACACCCACACATTGTTGGATATTGCACTAAGTGTGTGTAGGAGAGCAATATAAATATGAATAAGAAAAATATTACTTGTGAATATAAAGTGTTAATGAAAGAGCATGTTAGCTTGTTTGCCTTCTGCATCCTTGGATAAAATAATAAAGAGAATAGTGACTAGAACACTATTCTTATGGACTGTATGTATGAATAAAAGATTGAGTTGGCGAGTTACCCATGACGTTTTGAATGGATATAAGGTTGGGCAAGAAGTGACAAAGCTTCTTCACCACAAATTTAGAGACTAAGAAGCCACTGTGAGGTTCCTGCTCTCTAGTCAGTGGGAAGGGCTATAAAGAGGCGGATGGGTTGATACACTAGTGTATCTATTTTTTTGATCAACCCAATGTTGAAAGGAAGGAATCTGAAATTTCCTGCAAACAATCTTCCTACCTCTAAAACAGTCTAATTCTCATTATACAAATGTCTGTCCAAATCCAAAGCGTAGTCTTGGGCTACAATCTAAACTCCACATAGAAGTTTGGATCAATGTGCACTTACATATTATGTATGCAATATTAATTGGGTCCAGTGGGCTGGTTCAAATATGCAAGAGTTAGCTAATTACTAGACAGTGTTGTTTATAAGTTGCCATGAGAATGGTATTCTAGCCACTTTTCTCTATTTATTTACTGTTTTACCCTAGGATACAGAATGCAATAGCAAGGTATCAGAATGGAAATGCACTATATAGTGTTATATTTAGTTAAGTCACCATTCATAGGGAAAAAGAATTACATATGGCATAATGATCCAACAAAAATATTAACTAGATTATCAGTGAAATCATAAGTACTTACGCCTATCTAAGCCCACTGATTTCAATGGGCTTAGACTGAAGTAACTCTGCTTAAGATTTCACTGTTAGTTCCATGTCCAAAAGGGGCTAATCAGAACACTAATCAGTAGAGATGGGCTATAAAGAACCGAAATACGAACCAAAGTTTGTCATGAACCAAGCCGGTTCATGGTTCGCGAATCAGTGGTTTGTCAGAGCCCATTTCTGACAAACAGCCGTGAACTTTAGGGCGGTTCGTTTGGTTCATTTTTTGGTTCGTCACTGCAGACAGCCTGGTGCCAAATCAATCAGTTTCCTAGGGTTGGGCTTTCTGCAGACCTTCTGCTGACCCGGAAGTGACCTTCTGCTGACCCAGAAGTGGTGATTTGCTGGCCTGGAAGTGACGTTTTCACAAACCAAAATGAACCAGTTCGTGAACCAGGGCAGATTCATGAAAGTTTGTGGTTTGTGGTTCGTGAAATGTGACGAATCTTGAACCACATGGTTCTGATTTGTTCTGGTTTGTGCCCATCTCTACTAATCAGAATTGTTCATCAGTAGCTTAAGGTGCACCACAGATAGCACCACAAACACCAAATTTCTGGGCAATAGCAGGATTTGAAACAAAAATATCACCGTGCAACTGATATGGTTCAAAATTATAGAAACAGGTCTTATCACATAAGTAAAATTATACTAAGAATGGCTTATAAGTAAAGAGTTTTTATACAATTACCGGAAAATTTGGAAAGCTTTCAAGAGTTTAAGGGTAAGAGTTTAACACTTCAATCCAATATACACTATTGCCATCTAAGACTATTGATATTAAACAGCAGTAATGCCACTGTAAGTCTCAGAAGAAAAATTACAAAGCTTGGAATATATGAAACACATGGCTATGATCTTACACAATTATGTTGATCAATCCTATTTAATCAAATAAATTAATATTGTAACCATATTGGCATATCTTTTATGATATATTGCTTAGACTAGGGGTCCCTAACATGGTACCCATTGGTGTCATGGTACTCACCAACATCTTTCCTGGCACCCAAGTGTTTCAGAAAGTGGGCAGAGCCAGGTGAGTCTTTTGCCCCCAAAGACTTCTGATGAGTCATTGGAGATTTGATCTGCTGTGCAGGTTTTTTTAAAAGTTGCTTTGGCAGCACAGCACAAGGATCTTCACTGTGTGACTGAAGGTAAAAGGTGGTGGCCATTTTGTAGCTGGTTCCACCTCCTGCGGCAGCAGCCATTGTGTGACTGGTTCCATCTCTTGTGGTAGCCATTGTGAGGCTGACCCAACCACACTGTATCAGAATCCCAAAGGTGCCCACAGGCTCAAAAAGTTGGAGACCCCTGGTTTAGAGGAATCTTCTGAATCACAGAATGCATACCAGAAATACCATGTTTGTATACATGGTTATATTTCAATGAACAGATTATGGAGAGCTGTGCCTTTCTATACTTGTTTGTCATTAATGGAAATCTTGCTATTTGTTATGAAGAATCCTTTATTTTTTTATAAAACTGAGGGTCCAGATATACTGGGGCTAGGGTGAACATTAAAAGCATAGATTTTGATGGAAATAAGTGGTCAAGCAATTTGTAATGAGATCCAAATCCTTTCACCTTAGGTCACCAATTGTAATCTCTCTAGACTAACAGTCACTCAGAAGTTGTGACCACCTAAGAACAGTTCAATGCCTCAATTGTGTCAACAAACTCATTTCCATTTGTAATGTGCCAGTGTCCACTTGAATCAAATTAAATCCAGGTCCAGTATTGAACTTGGAAGGGAGGCAGGGAGAGGCATAATACCCCTTGCTCTTAATAGAAGCAAAGAAATGGAAAGCACTAGGGTGGCAGGGGGAGATTATAGAAGCTACTTTGCCCATGGAATTAACTGTGGGCCTTTACTTATGGCTTAAGGGAGGTATAGTTTATGACAATAATACAGTTTTGCAAATTATTTTTCTACATCCATAGATAACTCCAATGCCTTCCTTCACTTTTTAATTTGAAGTGAAGTAAACATTACACTGCTAGATTTTCCTATTCCAAAGTATTTAAAAACAATAATAAATTTCAGGCTTGATTATTAAATCAATTATGTTATACACATACAGATGAAGCAGTTTTCATTGAGTTTTTCAATGGATATTTTGTGGGTGACATTGCTGGCAACTGTGTTAGGGTTTTATCTTTATACTATCCATTAAATGAATTAAATGTCTGGAAGTATCACCCTGCATTCTGTGTTGCTTTTTTTGTAAACTGAATTCTGAGTTGGAGTACAGGAAGAATTACATTTTGTTTTTTAAACATTTATATATAAATTAGCTGCCAAAGTCCAAAGCTACTTTTACAATATTGGTTAACATACTGTTCAAAGTTAACAGTGCTGCAGCGTGGCACAAAATCCATGTAAAACTGATCACACAGATGCTAGCAGACTTGACTTGGGCTCCCTTCATGTCAAAAACAACTCTGTACATATGAAGTCACCCCACACTCTAAGAGAATAGGATTTTAAATTTGTCTTCTCTTCAACATGCTGACTCTTCATGTTTTTCTTAACATAATTGTGCATTAAAACACATGATTCCTCCTTATTAAGTGATACAGTCTTGGTGAGAATGAAAGCACATGCTGATTCCCATGTCTGAATTCATCCACAGACTCAAGCTACACATTGAGCAGGATGTCTGGAACTATATCTCTCTGCTTGCAGCTTGCAAGTGAAAAACAATCAGCCTCCGAAAGAATTTTTTGAATTAAATTTGAATAAGGGTAAAGATTTAGGAATGGTTTGGGATGCAAGCAAAGCATTTATAAGAGGCCACATCATATATCACAATTTCAGAATTGAAGAAAAAAACCCTGGAAAAATGCAAGGTATTCTGCAAGAAATGAAAAAAAGGAAGTAGAATTTTAAAAGGTGCCAGGGAATGTCAAGGCGCCGCAAGGAACAAAATGCTTACAGCAACAGCCATCAATGTTAACAATAAGAGACTCAGAGAAAAAATTGAATTTTGCTAAGCAGAAAAAAACTGAATTTGCTAATAAACAGGGAAGGTGGTTGGCATATTGACTGAGAAGAGAGAGAGAAAATTATTTTAAAATTGCAAGAAGGGAATACTATGCTAACAGAAAATGGGGCCATACAAAAGACCTATTTAAAGTATTGTTCACGTTTATACAGAAGGCAGGATATTTCTTCAAATAAAATGATTATTTAACAAAACAGAAGCTACCCAAAATTATGGAAGAACAACAACAGGTGATGAATGGCCCAATAACGATTCAAGAAGTGGTGGAAGCAATTAAAAAGATGAAAATTGGGAAGTCACCAGGTCCTGATGGACAATCAGGCCGATATTAGAAATGCTTTGAATATGAGATTTTAGTACCTTTGCAAAATACAATGAATTCAATTTTATTGGGAGGAAAGATGCCAGAGACTTAGAAATTTGCTAACATTACATTGATACTCAAAGAAGGGCAAGATTTGACACTAGCAAAAATTATAGACCTATATCATTGTTGAATAATGACGACAAACTATTTACCATGATATTAGCAGAAAGACTTACGTATGTTCTCAAAGACTTTATTCATGAAGATCAAAGTGGGGGTTTTGGCCAAAAGACAGTAGAAAGACTATGTTAGAACTGCATTTGATATAGTGGAATACTTGGATAAACGCAATGAAAAACAAGCAGCTCTAATTTTCTTGGATGCAGAAAAGGCCTTTAACAATTTGAACTGGATTTTCCTGTTCCAAATTTTGGGAAAAGATGGATTTTGAGGAGAATTTTATACTATGGGTGAAATCAATCTATACAGACTGCTAAAATTCTTAATGGAGAATTAACTAAAACATGTGAGATTCAAAAACCAACATGTCAAGGATGTCCATTCCACTTCTTTTTATTTTGGTGTTGCAGGTTTTGAATAGAGACATTAGACAGGAGAAAAGGATTAGAGGCGTAAAAATTTAAAAAGAGACATATAAACTAAGAGCCTTTGAAGATGATTTAGTTTTAATCTTGGAAAATCCACTAGAGAGAATTGAAACATTGATGGAGAAGCTGACAGAATTTGGTACTCTGGCAGGTTTCAAAATAAATGAACAGAAAACAAAAATGTTAACGAAAAATATAGATACTAAAATCCAGGAAGACTCATGACAATAACAGGTTTCAAGGTTGAAAAAAAGGCAAAATATTTAGGTATCACGCTGACAGGGATGAATTGTATGCTATTTCAAAATAACTATGTTAAGCCATGGAAAGAAATTTAAAAGGGTATGTTATGATGGGATAAAGCACAGTTGTCCTTGTTGGGGAGAATATCGGTTATTAAGATGAATGTTTTACCTATGATGTTATTTTTGTTGATTGAGGGCCTTTCCTTTGTCTGTATTGCATTTCCTCCATAATCAAGGAGGAAGGGGAAGAATGTGTCGATAAATATGGACATGACTCACCCTTGGTTTTATAAAGGCTCTCTGTCTTCTTACTAGTAGCAGTGGCAGATGCCGTTCTTTGGTACAGTGTACCCATCATGTCCATGAAACCCTCAATCACAGGGAATGCTATACTAGAAGTGGAGTCCAAATATATTTTGTCCTTTGGTTTGGGCTCTGCTGATGAGATGTCTATTTCCAGTGCTCTGGACATCCACAACAGTTGCTCTGTATATGCGTGGAAGTCATCAGTGGGTGATGGTTCTCATGACTCACCTACTGCTTCATCTGGTAACAGTTCCGACAGTAAGCTGGGACTACCCCTGTCTTGGTAAGAGTCTGTTTCAAGTTCAGGTTCAAATAACTGAAAAGCCATCCCCAAGCTCAAGAAGGAATGCTGTCTTCTCCTATGTGCAGGGGATGGTTCTTTGGGCAATGTATCAGTATAGTATGTTCTCCCTGTATCCACCTTGTAACGAGGATAGTCATGGTTGTACCACGCTTTCCTTCTCTGGGAATAGTAACGTTCTTCTCATGGGGAGCAATGTGATAGATGCTTTCTACGGGCAATTTCCCCTTCTTCGGAGGAGTGAACAGACATGATCTAGAGCGCATTAAAGGGAACTTTGACTGAAGTGATGGAGTAGGAGGTGGTTCAATTATTAGTACCTCTTGTCCAGTCCAATCCCCTCCTGGAGATGCTCTGGGAATCTCTTTCCTAGATAGATGCTTTGTTTTTGTTTTCTTTCTTGGTGGCTCCCCTTCTGATGTTTCCTTGCCACTCGGATCCAACTGAGTGACTTTAGGAGTCAAGGACTTGACCGATTCCTTCAACTTGGATCATTGAATCCGAGTCATCAGGTCAGACTGTGCAAGGGATCTCAACTCCGAAGCAGATGGTTGGGTTTGTGTCAGATCCGGAATGCTCAACAACTCAAGTGAGAGCAACGGGGCTCAGCTCTGACGTGTTTTCGACCCCGATGGGCTGGGTCTCAATGCCAAGGATGGTGTCAGAACCATGAGGGATTTTGGATCCGTTGGACTGGCGTCACCAGCCTGGGCTGGTTTGGTAGCTTTGGGTGAGGGGTCGGCAGCCATCATAGCTTTCTTCACAAAGATGTCTTCAGTCGACCCATTCTTTCTGCTTGGGTTTTTGGAGTAAAGCTCAGGCAATGCTTACAGGAGTGGGTATTTTGCCCTTCTCCCAGGCAGAATAGGCAAAAAGAATGTCCGTCTATCTTTGTCATTTTTGCATTGCATTTCATGCCGCGTTTCAAAAAAGCCTTTTCCAACATTATAAACTCCAAACCGTTCCAACATAAGAGGAAAATACAAAACTGCTTATGTAGAATTCGATCAGCTAAAACATCTTCCAACAGTGGCAAAAGAGGAACTGAGGGTAGTAGAGGGTGCCCCACCTCCCAAGGGGCTGTTTTTGGTGGGAAACAGCCATGTATGCACCATGGGAGGCAAGGGCAACCCCTGGCGGTAATTTAAGCTTTAAAAAACTCCAAATCAGCAGGCTTGCACATGTGCAGTCCTATGTGGGACTGCACAGGAGACCGAAGATGAACCTTGCTTCTGAGTTGGGGTTGAAAAGGGAAGGGGTATATTTAGGGTTCCCAGGTGCCCATCAGTGGTGGGCAAACTCCAGGGGATTAGGTTGTTGTGGATTTGGTTGTTGTGGACAATACATCCAGGGGATTTGTTCCCTCATCTGCTAATCAGCCAGCAATTGGCAGGAGGGGGCAAGCTTCTGGAGCTTGCAGGAGGGCACACTGTACGAGCTCCCAACTGGCACAGCGATGTCACTTCTGTAAGTGACATCATCATGCTGCCTGCAGGAGCATTCCTGCACTTCATTTGGAGCCGATTTGGGTCCCAAATGGGCCGAATCAGCCCTGTATGGAGCACAGGAGCACTCATGTGGCCGGTGTGGTGAAGTCACTTCCAGAAGTGATGTCATCACACTGGTTCTCGGGCACACACACACTCGTGCCTGGCACAAGCTAAGTGCCAAGGACTTCATCCTCCCAAGAGGAGGTGAGGGGTACCTGGCAACCCTAGGTGTATTGCCTAAGCAAGACTGCAAAAAGGTCTTTTTGGGGGGTGGGGGTGAAATGGAAGATGGATTGGTATTCTTCAGCTTCTTTTTCCTTCGTTTAACCCCTTAAAGTTCTGGCTTCCTGATTGGTATTTATTGGTAGGCATGACAATATGGAGGGAGGGAGTAAATGTGTGGGCACACAAATTAGAACTTGCATCTGCTGAGGCCTGTGAATTTTCCCAGAATCCAGCACTTGGATCCCACTATCCCTGAAATCAGTATTACAGACCTTTGTCCTCTTCTGCCTATGCACAAGACTGAGACTGCAGGTTCATGAGGAAGCAAGTCACACACAAAAGTACAAATCTCTCTGCCTTTCAAGCTTCAAGATTTTCTGCACAAGCACACTCTTTTAAGAGCAAGCATGGTGTAGCAGTTGGACTTGGAGACTCAGGTTCAAATTCCCACTCTGTCATGGAACCTTGCTGGGTGACCTGGGACCTGTCACAACACACAGGCAGTTGGGGGCATGTGGGCTGGAGGATAAGGAGAGCCTACTAGTGGACATGGGGGGGGGGTCCCTGAGCACTCTCCATGCCTCATTGGCTGGACTCCTCAGGAATCAGTCAATCACTTGGCCAGCTGGCCTCTGAGCCAAGAGGAGCTGGAGCTGGAACACAGGACTTGCGCCTAGTGGACCTGTTGATCCAGCAATGTAGCTCTCACAGTCTAAATAGGATGAGGGGTGACCTGGTTCAGCTGCATTTGCTGGCAGGCTTTGGCACTCAGGAGGCTATGTTTTGCTCTGCCCTTGATCCTACAAGGAATTATACCACTCAGTGTTCTGAGTCTGCAGAGAACTGGCACACTGCCAGCCTCGTACTTTACCTCCTTTGCGCCACCTCTGCCTGGGTGCTTTGCCACTGCCGTTCCTGTGGCATGAGAGGTGATCTGGTTCCTGTCCTGCCTGGCTGGAGCCCAGTGGTGATCCTCTGAGGCAGGCGGCCAGGACTTGCTTCCAGGCTCTGGTAGGGTGGTCTCTGGTGGTTGCTAGGGCATGGTCAGCTGGTGCCGTTTGAGCACCAAGCCCATCCTGACCCTGCTGGTTCTCAGGCTCTTCCAGGTAGGGGTCACTGGCATGGTTAGAGGACTGGCCAGAGGGGATCTGTTTGCAGTTTCTGAATACATGCTAGTGTCCAAGAAAATATTTTATAGAATAAATATCTTAGCACGCAAGAATTGCCAGACTGTTTCACCAAGCCAAACAAAGAAAAAGCCATCATATGGATCAGTATTATATCAACTTGTATAATTACTTATTAAATTACTTATTAAAACTTGTGAAGCAATAAAAATAAAATGTATCTAGAGTCATTAGAATGTTTCTCTAAATATAATCTTATCAAAACTATTCATGTTTTAGCCAAGCAATATTTATAAACTGTAAACTTTTAAGAAAAAAATTGCAACATTGTGATTTCTTCTTTAAATCGGGCTGAGAAAATGCAAAATTGTTTTCAAAACACATCATTCAAAATATTTTAGATCATGTCCATGTGGTGACTACAGTAACTGTTTTCGTTAAGAAAAATTATGAATGGAAGTGGGGTGGATTATTTGTTCTGCCTGTCCCTTATAATTCAGAGCTATCTGCTATAACATTTAAACCCCACTGAGAAGCAATGAGTTTTCCAACCAATCTTATTATAACAACCAGGCATATAATTTGGCTGGCGATAAATAATCAGTATTGGGCTGCCTGTATTTTCTATTTCAAAACCCATAATATTTTTAATTATTCCTACTTATATTATTCCATTTTCCATAAGTAACATATTTTGAACTACTGTCTCTGGTGTCATGTGCAGTAAAGTAATTGCACTCAGCTGCTTAGATGTACACTGTGTATATTCATTATTCTTTAGGCAATGCTATTCACAAAAGAAAAAGTCAGTGTCTTAGAAAATGGAGAAGGAATAGATTCTTGTATTTTAATATAGGGGTGGAGTGGTGGTGGTCTTCAAGTCTAACCAATTGACAGAAGATGAAGGAACCTCTGCAAAGAAGAACAGGACAAGGCAATTTCATTGGTTCTGTACAGTCAGTAACACAGAAGAAAGGAGCTATGGCTCTCGAACGCTTACACCCTGAAAATCTTGTTGGTCTCTAAGGTGCTACTGAACTCAAATCCTGCTATAAATAACACAGATTGTTTACACAAGGGGCATATCTGCCGAGGCTATTTGGCTTCTGTTTTTTCAGCGCATTTTCTGGGAATGCACTTTCCTGTGGTGCCAGAAAAGGCACAGAAAAAAACGGAAGACAAACAGCCTACAACCGTTTTGAAAATGGAAACGTCTAATGAGAAAGCCGTCAACAGAATCAAGTAACTATTAGCAATGGAGTCAAGGAATCAAGTAACTATTAGCAAGTCTCCATTACAGAGACATCTTTCATAGCCTAGCAAATCAATGGACACAAGCATATTGTTTGGCCCAATTAAATATTAAGCAGTACATGGCGCTCTCCTGCCTGTTCACCTACGACAGACTTACAGTGCAATCTTAAGAAGAGTTACTCCAGTCTAAGGCCATTGAAATTGATGGATATAGATTTGGAAGTTTTTTTATATACATTTTTATATACTAAACCTATGCTTTTTCAGTATTACATGCTTTGCACTTTTTCTATGCTCAGGAGCCAAAGTAGTACTTGTAATGTAACCTGTAAGAATTTGACACTTGAAACAAGAAGACTTGAAACTCTGTAAGAACTGATATACTGCTTTTAGGGCTGCACTTATATGTTATATTATTCTATAGATTCCAATAGAAATCAGTACCAGAGAGCCTGCAAGCTGGTTTTATCTTCCTTAAAGCTGAGAAGAAACTGGGGAAAAGGGCACGAATAGGAAAACATCCCTTCCTATCCACAGATTTCAGTTATCAGAAGATATCAAGGCACCAGATTGAGACTCATTGGCGCCCTTGAAAGTATTATGCCAAGAAGAAAGTAGGTAAAAGGTTAGACAGTGTCCTTCCAAAATGAGGGCAGAGGGGAAAAAACTGTGAAGACTGGAATTCCCCCAAATAGAGGGGCCAGCCCAGAATTGCATCTTCAAATCAGAACTGACCCTAGATATGTTACAAGCCAGTAAGATATCACATATTAGAATATTGTAATATTGTTATGATTATCTGAAAGTATTAATTGCCTGTGTTTCTACTGTAATTTTGATGAGCTCTGGACACAAGGAGACCACCTACTCCTGTGAAAATGGGCTCCTCCATTGTTTAAATTAAACAATCATACATTGCTTCATTCTACAGGACTCCATGGTGTGTGTGTCTCTTATTGTGATTGGTGAGAGGGACACCTAAGGCACAAGTTTGTGCATAACAAAATCAAAAGGCTTAGACTTTGGATTGCGCTGTCAATTGCAATATGTACCTGTCTCAACAAAATATGGTGGGCTATAGGGAAGGCAAAAGCTAAGACATGCCATTGTTTGCAAATATCTATCCAGGACTGCACATATATCCAGAAGTCAATTAAAAATAGGAAGCCTTATTTTTTCTTTTTCTTTTTTTTTAATTACTAAACTCAAAAAACTACAAAAGGGAAAAAGGGAGAACAAGGGGAAAGGAAAGGAACAACATATAAAAGACACACACTACAACTACAACTACAACTACAAGTCTTGCATTCCCTTCATAATACAGTTATTTAAAGTTAAACTTTCTAATATGCCATTAGATTGGTAGACCTTATAAAATACAAACTACAGTCAGGATCAGGTATTTTTTCTAAATACAATCTGTTATCTACTCATTTCTCCTAAAATAGTCATAGCACGTCTCAGAACCAACTACAGCAAGGAGAAAAGGACTGTGGCCAGACTTTGCTTCTCCAAACTTTCTGTGAAAAACTAAAAATTTCTTACAACTTAACGTAATGTTCTGCTCTCACTTCATGGTCTTTTGAAGAATTCAAAAGCAGTGGGGTAGATTTTCATGGTTTCTGATTTTCGAGGCCTAAAGCAAACGACCCCTTTCTGTGTCAACTACCTGCAATTTTCTGAAAACTCAGTGACTCTAAATATGAATATAACAGATAACATAAAATTGTACCTTAGGTTGCTACTAACGGAGTTTAGGGACAGCATCAATGTTTTCTAGATGACCAGATTTAAAAATACAAATAAAAGAGATGGAACTCTTACTAACTGTTGTTAAGTGCATAGCTTTTTATTGTTACAACTTACAAGTCCCTGCAGGGATATCAATTTCCTTGATTCCATTCTGCAGTATTAATAAAGATATTCTCAACGTTTCTTGCTTTTTACAGGTGCATGTGGCTCCCTATATACCTTTCTTTAAAATTTCTATTAATATGTTTTTCTTATTACATTTTAAGATCTTCAAAATTAATCATCCTAAACTTTAAAAGATGTTACTTTAAATCTGACAACACAGCAGCACAAATTCATTTATTACATGACCGCGCGATGCAACATCTTTGAACATGACATATTTTTACTTTGTTATGATTCAATGTTTGAAAATTGTTCCTATTGATCTTTCATCTCAGCCAAAATGTATCTGCTTTTCAGTACAACGCTAAAAAGAGTTACTCCATTCTAAGCCCATTGATTTCAATGGGCCTTAGACTGGAGTAACTCTTCTTAGGATAGCACTGTCTGTCAACAATGCATGAACTGGCAGAAACCTTACAAATAAAAATCTACCTATGAATATAATCAGGTGGCCTCATCTTCCAAAACCAAAGAGCAGACATAGGATGCAAACAAATCTGCACTGAGATCAAAATCAACTAACTTTAGTCCTTTTGGTCCTTAAGACTGTTCTGAAAGTCAAAAGACTTAAATATAGCACATACAATTTTGGGAAATTGTTTGTTATTTGGATTTCAAAAGGACATTACCTTCTTAATGCATTTGCCGGAAGTAGTTTGCACACTGACTGTGATCACTGATTTTCTGCTCTGGCTGTGAGGGAAGAACAGGTCATATACGTACATTGCCTACAATATATCATTTTATCCCCACCCCATTCTTTTCTGTCCTTAAACAGTGGCAGCAAGCAGGCACATCCAATACTGGAACACATTCTTCTCTCATTTGTGACAGTGTCACAAATAGACTGCAGTTCTGAAAAAGAAGCATTTCTCAGGTTCTGTAGACAGAGGTACCCCAACTAATCCATCATGCTTTGTGTGCTAATGATAGATTCATGCATAAGAGACACCACCATAAGCAGTGCAAGGCAGTAGGCATGAAAAAGAGTGAATCAACTGTCAATGGTTGCAATCTGAAGGACTGCAAGGCTGTGATTAGAATTTTCAGTAAGAGCTTCTACAATTCATCATGTTACTGAAGAAGGAATAAAGGGCTTTTTTTTTTTTAAAAAAAAAAGACATGTTCCTTCATCAGTTTCTTCCAGTATTAACATAGTAAATTAAGTTCCTAGGACACAGGGGAAAAATACAGAGTTTACAGGCTTATATTTAAATATAAATCTGCAGTGAAAGGGAAGAAGAAAAAAATTCAGGAAAACTTAACTGTTACTTGCTTGAAGGCACAAAAAAACCCTTGCTCTTTTAGCAAGATGTTGCATTCAGTACCAATCAAGAA
Source organism: Eublepharis macularius (assembly GCF_028583425.1). Lineage (NCBI taxonomy): Eukaryota > Metazoa > Chordata > Lepidosauria > Squamata > Eublepharidae > Eublepharis > Eublepharis macularius. The sequence goes on along the minus strand of NC_072794.1, from coordinate 81,866,984 downwards.
CCAAGAAGCTTCCCCTCTTCTCTAACACAATCATGCTCTGAGACAACTATATGGCACAAATATGATTCTTCCCAGTGTTCCTGAACACAGTGTGGGATATAGAGAAACTCAGAATTTGTCTGCAGTAGAGATGGGCACGGATTGAATTACGACCCAAAAAAACGCATGAACCAAGCTGGTTCATGGTTCGTGAACCAGTGGTTCGTGGAAGCTCGTTTCCACAAACATCCGCAAACTTGTCTACTGGTTCGTTTGGGTCATAAAGGGGCAGTTTAAATGGCCATTATCCCAGGGAAATGGTCATATAAACTTTTCCTGTGGCTTGCAAGCAGCAGGTCCCTTTAAACTATCAGCTGGCAGGTGGCAGGAGATCCCCCCCTTGCCGCCTGCCAGCTGATAGTTTAAAGGGACCTGACACTTGCAAACAGCAGGGCCCTTTAAACTGCCCAAACTCCAACCCCCACCCCCACCTGCCCAGCCCCAGCCCCAGCCCCACACTTACCTTGCCCTGTGGGCCTGCGGTGTCCTCCCCCTCCTCCCACGAGGGGTGAGAAGGCCATTTTTGGCCTCTTCTGCCACTGAATGGGCCTGCAGGGTGGCAGAAGAGGCCAAAAACGGCCTTCCTGCCCCTCAAATAGTGGCCATGGCCGCCATTTGAAGGGCGGGAAGGATGTTTTCAGCCTCCTCCGCCACCCTGTGGGCCCCTACAGTGGCGGAAGAGGCCGAAAATGGCCTTCCTGCCCCTCACAGGAGGAGGGGGAGTATGCCGTGGGCCCACAGGGCAAGGTAAGTGTGGGGCTGGGGCTGGGGCTGAGGCAGTTTAAAGGGCCCTGTCACTTGCAAGGCAGGGAAGGGCCCTTTAAACTGTCAAATGCCCCTTTCTCTGCCACTGCTAAGCGGCCAGAAAGGGGCATTTAAACCCCATGAACCACAAACTGGTTCATAAACTTGCCCCAGTTCATGCCAGTTTGTGGTTCCTGGTTCGTGAAAATCCACGAACCATGAACCTCATCGCTCTGGTTTTTTTATGGGTCATGCCCATCTCTAGTCTGCAGTTGTCTCAAAATATACTGTTGCTTAATTCCACGAGCATACCATTAATTGTACAGACTTAAAAAAATCACAATTTTTTTTCCATATCTGATCGAATTTATAAAGGTGAATGATTTCTTAGGCTTTCAAAAGGACTATTACTAACATGTACTATGCATGTATAGCAGTTAGTGGAATGTATATTAGGTGACCCAGCTTCCTACTGCAGAAGTGCTGAAATAAGCTGTGTGAAATAAGTCCTGTAAGCTTTCTTTATCTTCCTTTAAAGGAAGTTTCTAGATCTTAACTCGAATTGAAGAAATTTCACATATTTCATCTTATTTGTTCTATAGTTTAGAGCTTTATGTGCTCTATTTTTTCCTTACAGCAATATGCTGCATATTTATATGTATTTTGTTGTGGGGGCATACAGATAATCCACAGTTTGATGTTTGATTCATGGTCTGGGGTAAATTTCTGCCCCAGAAACACTTTGTTGGGCTGAATGTGTAGAGAAGGGGCTCTGCCTTGTCTTCTTAGGACACTGTTACCTTAATATTAGTAAAAAATGTCCCTAAGGTACAGCTACTTACTGCATAGTTTTTTAAAAACTACACCCCATCAAATGTGTTTGCGACAAAAGTATGCCATGAAGTTCTCCCCTCTCCCCCACAAAAAGTTTTTCAGTATTTTAAGTTATCTGGAGAAATGCAGCCTCCTCTGACATCTGATTACCCCTCCCTGATAATCTGGAGAATATCTACCACAACGATATATCCTTGCGGTAGAAAAATACCCTTATTTCCACCTACACATGAATATTTCAGGATCTGAAAGTTAAATCAATGTAAAAAAATGTCTTCTGCCACCACAAACAAATGTTTTACATCATAGGACATTTTTCTACCTCAAGATACATTGGAATTTATCTTGTGTTAGAAATATTCCCAAGAATACAATTAGGGTTTTTCCCCCAGAATGTTGCCCTCATGTGTATTTAATCTGTTTTTGTAAACTATAATCCATTTTGAGATTAGAGATGGGCACGAACAGGAAAAAAAACCCGGCCACCATGTTCGTTGTTCATTACCATCCATGAACAGGGATTCACGGACATCGACGGACATGGTACCTTTTGAAGGTACCATCTTGAAAACAGGTAAAATTGGCAACTGCACATTCTTTATGGTGGGTCTCTCATAAAATGGCCTGCCCTGAGGTTATCAGGAAGGCCCCTACATGACTATAATTTCACAGAATGTGCAAAATAAATTTCAGGAGGGAATTCTTATAAACTATAGTATAAGAATAGTATTGTAGTCTATTGCAACGTTCATTGTTCTTATTGTTTATTGTTAATGTTTATTGTACCTTTTACTGCAATGCAAAGTCTTCCAGTTTTGTAACCCTTTCTGTGTTACAGTTTGTCAAGATTTAAAACCTTTTTTTAACCAGCACTAGCAGGTTTGTTGCCTTAGGCAGTTTTTTTATTACATTATTTTCAGTTCTGTAATCCTAGCCAAGCTGCATTGTCATATTTATATCAGTCACTCAATACGAGTAGTAAATGCATGATATTCTTGACAATAACATGTGCAATTTAGCCTTTGGAATACTGCATGGAATCACACTGGAAACTGAGCCTTCGGAAGTCTTCACAAGGCCGTTGGGTCCCATGTAGACTCTACTGCCCACAAAAGGAATGGCTGGTCTCAGCGATATAGCACCAGAGAGCCTCCAGCAGGCTGCTGGCTGCTGGCATAGTAAGCCATGCTTTCCTTGGCTTTTCAATTTAAAAAATAGAAGGGCCAGGGAGTAGAGATCTGGCTTCCCTTTTTTTAGAAAAAATTAAAGAATGGGTAGTCCAACTATCAGATGTCAGTCAGCCCTCCTTACCTTAAAATTTCAAGGGATGAGGCTCTACCTAACAGCTGTTTGCTCCAGCTATGTTGCTCTCTTTCTTCCACTCCCAACAAACATAAAGGCTCCTGAAATTCACTATGCCTTTCATTATGCCTGGATATTCAAGAGTGCTTGTTTTTGTTCAGATATATCCAAGCTAAGCCTAAATGGCTAATTTCAGGTATATTTTCAGCACAGATATATCCAGATGCGCACTCCTAATAGGCATATATCAACAGCAGCAGACGGGAGCTTCTCAAGCAAGGCTATAGAATAGCAGCAATTATCAAAACTGCCTGTGCCAAAGGAAACTAGGGGCTCAACTTACTCATGATTTTCTTGGCAATTGATCCACGGGCATTGGTATCAGTCTGGACATGGTTCTTTTGTGAGTCTGCCCTCTTTCTGCATTTTTACAGTTTTGAAGGTTTATTTTCTTCTGCACAGCCCTTAAATAATCAGGATTTTCAAGGGAAGGTGCTGCCGTCATGAGGGGCCTCATCGGTGGCATCACAGCATTCCCCTTTTTTATTTTTTGCACGCTCTTATGTCGATAGAATGGCTGAATTTTTAAAAGGACTGAAAATGAACATAAACTTCAGGACAAAGAGAAAGATTAGGGCAGCCCCACTGATACACAAAAGGCTGTCGGTGAGAGGATAACATTCCCATGTGGTCAGGGGAGAGCTGCAGCTGGCTGGTGTGGAGGGTTGATGCAATTCCCCTCCCCCATGCAATGTGGGGACGGCAGTTTCAAACAGTATTTACATCTGTTTATGAACTGTACTATGTAGTGACATATCAAACCACACAGCTTTTTTCTGGCAATGAACGAGGCCATGCCTCTCCCTGAGCCACCACGGCTTTTGCATTTTTTAAAATTAGCACTAGAATATCATTAAAATCAATACACCATTGTAATTATATGTTCAGCAAGTTTTCTGAATTCCCAGCTTTCATTTTAAAAATAGTATGATTATATCCTTTTCCATCACAGAAATATGAAAAGGGCATATCTCTGCATGGAAAGGGGATAGAGTCTGGATGAGCATCTATGCAGACAGGGACTTATAGCTCCATCTGAAAACTACTAGCTGTTACATGGGATCACAGTGGACATGGCCCAGGGTTTAATCCAGTAACTAATGTTTGTAAAATCTTAACCACCAAATAAATTGTAGGCAAAACAATAATTACATCTGAGGAAATGAGCTGTGAATCATGAATGCTTGTATTGAAATAAATGCTGGTAGTCTTTAAGGAGCCACTGCTGTTTTATTTTGCTACAATAAACTAACATGGCTACCTCTCTGGAAAAAAATGATCCAGACATCATTCCTCTATTTACTGTTAATTCAGACGAAACTATGGGTAAGTAATGAGATTCCCTGGCCCAATATTCCTAAGTACAAGAAAATCATATATTAAAGGACTGATCCAGCACTCCCTCTTCCAAAATTGTCCCTGGGGGATACTGTAGCCAGTAGAGACAGTCTAGAGGTATTTCCACTTCTGCTTTACCATGAGGGGGCAGAATCATCAACACAGGAATGGATGCTACCAGCTAGCCCACCCAATTTGAATGCTGACCCCATCACAGGAGATTGCCAAAGAAACAAGCTGCCATGGCCACACAGGTCTCCGGAAGTCTTGCTGCCAAAGTAACTGGCAAGGCTCTTACCAGAGGAAGGACAGGTGGAGTCCAAAAGATTTTAGGACGTTTACTAGTCATATGGTAGGAAACTGGCCTTTTACTAACCACAAGTTAAAGAAATATTGGTCTAGTAGTTGAAACATGTCTCTGAACCAGTCACAGATGATTGCACAAGGTTTAGGATACATCATCTGCTAAAACCTCACAGGCACATTACAGAACAGTGTTAAGGATCATATAAACCTGTTGGTCTCATGCAAATCTCACATCTAATCTCAGTATTAAAGCAAATGTAAAAATGCCTCCAAAATGGAATATTTATTTCTATTCCCTGGGAAGTATCACTTGCAAGAAATGCATGCTATAGATACACAAATCCTCTCCTTTCAAATAATCCTGCAGTTTAATCTTCCAGGGACCTATTTTGATCTTTCTTTTGGCAGACAACATGTCTCGACATTTGCTAACTGCTTCAGATCTTTTGAGCAAGAGGTCAGCAGTAATTCTGACAGCAAGCAACCAAAACATGTAGGGATAACTGAAGCCATACAAATATTTATGTATTTTAATCTAGACTGGCAAGAGAGGAGCTGAGGTTGTCATGTTTACCATAGACCAGGATTCTAATTTTGTGAACTATACTGACACTCAGTAAAGGATAGGGGGAAGTCACTGCTGTTAGCAACAAATCTCTGTTATGAGTATTGGTCACACTCAGGCACATGACTGAACCCAGAATCCTGTATGAGCAAAGTCAGAGTTCGTATATATTTCTGTGTATGCTGTGCTTCTAATGTATTATCTTACTATAATCCTTACAACAAGCATTGTTAGAGCCACACTTTTATAAGGCATTACAGGTGACAACAGCTATCTTATCAGTCCATAGTTAAGATTAGAATCCAAATGACATCTCCTTGACTCCACTTAGCCAATACTCATAGTTCTCTCATATATTGGACATAATAATAAGGAAAATAGTTTCAGTCCACTACAAAGGATGGATGTAAGGGTTTCTCCACCATGGTCTTTTAAAAAGCTTGTTTCGTAGACTTTAAACTATCGATGCTGTTGAATGGGGTATCGGGTTTTCACTCCATGATAGCAGGTCAGAAGAGGGAACTAGGGTAACTTTAGTCCAGTCAGGGAAAATTAGGGCTGAGTCATCTGAGATCACCCAAAATCTTGGCTCCAACAGTATGCTGCTCTTCCCTATATAAATCTCCCACTTCATGTTAAACAGGATTTAGAGGTTTGAACCAGAACTATTTGCTCTACTCGTGAATTTTCAAGTTTCTGATGTGCCTTGATTGCCAGTTCCTAGAGGCCTCCTATATGTAAAATTATTTCCAAATCAACAGGAAAAAGTATCTTAAAACAAGGGGCACATAAGATTGTATAGACTGATGCAAAAACAGAGGAAAGTTCTAGTCATTAAGTGAATTTGTGAGGTTGAAAGGGACTACTGGAGTGACAGTAAAATGGGGAAGATCCACAATTCTTGCATGATCAGATCATTGGATACTACCCACTAATCATTGTGGAAGTAGTACAAAAAAACAGTGTTGCAGTTACCTTTAACTGTTGTTCATCGAGTTCTTTCTGTGCAGAAACACACTGGGACTGCACTTGTGCAGGCCTACCCCAGAGAGAGGTTTCTAGCTCTAAAAAGTAGGAGGGAGTGCTCTTGACCATCTGCGCATGTACGGCATTTTCCCACCTGACCGATGCACAGAGACATGGAACATCCCTTTGCCCCTCAGTTCTCCTATGCCACCAGAGGGTAGGCTTAATGCTTTCCTCACAGTGGGGTAGGAGAGAGAGAACGTGTGTCTGTACAGAAAGAACTCGACGAACAGTTACAGGTAAGTGCAACACTGTTTTCGTCGTCGTTCTTCAGTGCAGCCTCACATTGGGAATATATCAAGCTACTCACCAATGCGGGCAGGTGTGAGGAGAGTCTATGCAAATAATGACTGAAGCACTGCATTTCCTACAGCTGCATACAATCTGGAATTAGCATCCATCACATAATGTTTGATGAAGGTGTCCACTGATGACCATGTGGCAGCCTGACAAATGTCTCACAGGGGTGTTCCCCAACAGAAGGCTGCTGAGGAGGATTGAGATTGTGTCGAATGTGCTTTGACTGTTCCTGGACACGGGACCTTTGCTGTGGAGTAACATCGTCTGATGGTTGCTACTAGACATGGGCACGATCCAAAAAAAAATTCCGATCTAGCCGTTCGTGGATCTGGGCTGCCGCCGAACGCAGGTAGCCGATTCTAACTGATCAAGTCTCGTTTCTGGTCCAGAATCGGGAATCGGGGAGGCCAAAGCGGGAGGGCGCCCCTCTGTTTCCAGTGATATAGGAATGGTGGTTGGTGGCAGCAGCCGCCAGGCCCGGCGGGCAGGGGGAGGCGGTGATGAGCCGCCTCCCCTCAAGGAGGGAGGGGACATTCACACACACACACACACACACACACACACACACACACACACACACACACACACTTAGAGTAGAGGGGTGGAAAGTTTTTAACCCGGCAACGAGCCACCTCCCCTTAGGAAGGGGACATTCCCAGGGCTGGATCTACGGTTGCCAGCACCCAGGGCAACCGTAGTCAGGCTCTTGCACACGCGCGTGCGCACGCGCGCTCCTGGGTCGCCCCCCCCCACCCATGCAGCAAGCCGGCTGTCCCGGTGCACTGCAGAGCTGGCAGCAGCACGAGTGGCTTGGAGGCTGCCCACGCCGTTCACCTGCCCCGCAAGACAAGGGGCGGACGGCTTGCCCACACGCCCCTTGCCCTGGGGAAAGACGAATGGCACGGGTGGCCTCCAAGCCAAAACTCGCGCGAGAAAACTCGATATTTCGCGTTTTCCCCAGCACGATCCGAAACGTGGCGCGACGTCCCGGGTGCAGGTAAGCCGTCTGGAAACGGCCCTGGCTCCGACCCGGTGGAACTCTCTGTCTGAGGAAACTAGGGCCCGGCAGGATTTGTTATCTTTCCACCGGGGCTTCAAGGCAGAGATGTTCCGCCAGGCATTTGGTGGGGGCTAGACTGTCCTCTCATCAGCCATATCACTGAAGACCATCCACCACCCATGCAGGAGCTCATAAGTGTGACACAGGGCTTGATGTAAGAGCCAAGCCCTGTGCCTAAAATGCTGTATTTTAATATTTATATCCGCTAATTGAGAAATTTTTATTGTACATGGAATAGTGTTTTAATGTTTATTCATAATGTTTGTATTGTTTTTAAACTGTATGTTATTAATTATATGTTGTCACACCACCCTGAGCCCGTCTGACGGGGAGGGCGGTCTAGAAATGCTATAAATAAATAAACTCTACACACACCTGAAATCCCTGAGATTTACTAATAAGTAAACACATAGGGTTGCATGTTTACTTGGTGCGAAAGCCACCTAGTGGGTAGACAATTCTGATCAAGAACCTCGGAGATCAGAGTTCAAGTCACCATTCAGCTATAGACTTCCTCTCACTATGTGAAGTTGCTGTTTCTTGGCTTAACCAATCTCAGGAGGTTATGAAGATAAAATGGGGTAATTTATTACTTTCTGAACTCTCCTTGGAGAAAGGGTAGGATATAAATGTGATACTTTTTTCTTCACTGAATTGGAGGGGGGATATATACTCTTTTTAAATGAGTATGGTTCCCCCCCCCTTTCTGGATACACCTTAAGTAATTCTCATGATCTTTTTTCAGGCATGTGTGGAGTTATTTAAGTCAGGAAGGAACTTGCTTGCCTTTTTGACCTCAAATGTACCTATTACGGAATTGAAAGACACTATTTTATTTACTCACCATTCTGTAGAGCAGTCAATAAAGACACCAAAATACTTTGTTTGATCTAGGAAGATAGAAACCTTTCTAGTAAAAGATTCTTGCATTTACATGAGGACTCCAGTCATTATATGACTAATCAGTCAACATAGAAAGAACTGAAAGCCAGTCTAATATAATTATTGATAAAGGCTTAAGTAGACAGCAATATTTCCAACTATTGCTGTAATTGCTGGATGTGATTGGTGAATGATAAAAAATAACACAACTTCAAAAGATCATCAGAGATCATGTCACAGGACATATTCCTACAGATCTTGGAGCCGTTCTGAAAATATAATACCTTGGGCAGACTTGTAGCATGTTAAAGAAGGGAATGACATCTGTCACAAGCAAGGACAGGAAATTTCTCCATTTGCTTGCAGGCAGGATTTTTTAAAAAAAGTTAAAACAGCAAAATTCTTCAGCATAACATAAATGTACTTAGACTTCAGCAAAACATAAATGTACTTAGACATTTTAACCTGGCAAAATGGGTAAATCAGCAGAAATAAGGAAACTTTTTAGAGATTTCCACATGCTGCACAAGAAAATGTTTTGCAAGTGCTGTGTTGGTTTGACAAGATTTTTGACATTTTCAAGTCATTGTTCTAAGGTTGCATTTGATGAAGAGAACTGTGGTTCTCGAAAGCTTATGCTACAGTAAAGTTGGTTAGTCTTAAAGGTGCTACTGGACTCTTTTCTATTGTTCTAGGGGAAAAGTTCTCACGTTTTCATCCCCACAACTGGATATCATTCTAATGAATGCTGCTGACAATGCTTGCTGGACAGTTTTTTGGAACCTTACACATTTTTTTTAAAAAAAAGATGCACTACTAAAATACCAGGAAGTCCTAGCATTTTTGATATCTGACTATCAAAGCTGCCTTAAACATTATTCTAGAAAAGTAGAGCAGCAAAAGGAAAAGCTTGACTCCTTATGGAAGCCAAATGAGCCATCCTAGCTGAGGAAACATAGTAAGTCCAGTTGAAAAGACCTAAGTTTGCACACAGGCAAATATCTGGAAACACAGTCCTTCAAGTATGTGAGACCCAACTAGATGTTATCTGAGATAGGCTCAAGCACTCATATGAATGAGTTAAATCTCCAGAGAAAACAGTTGGTTTTCTATAACTTCAATGGGCTTAGGCTGGGGTTATTCTGTTTAGGATTTCACAGTTATACATTTAAATTCCTTGAATATGCCAAATAGTAACATTTTATATGCTGTTATAAATGATGCATTTAAGCTTGAGCTTGATAGGAAAGTGAGTACTGCACATATTTCATTTTTTCCTGCAATTTTTTTGTTTTTGTTCCCCTTAAAATGAGAAGGAAAAACTTTTCCCCCTATGGCTTCAAAAAAATCCAGAAATTTTCTCTCTCTACCAGTATCAATTGCAAGCTGAAACTGATTAAGGACTATACTGAATCATAAATACCCAAGGGAGAAAATGTTTTAGTTGTCCTGAGAACTGAGTCATAGAAAGCAGAATGTATGGATGCTGATATTGTGATTCACTGTCCTGCTGCTGAAAATACTATCCCAAACACTGTTCATGAAGTGGAAAGTGTTTTAATTGCATGCCTAGATTGACATTATGGGATTTGGCTATTTGCCAGCTGTTTATCCTAGGAAAAAGATTGGAGTTCTAATTGGAGGAGGGATTTAATTTACCCTGGATGCTTAGTTGTGATGTACAGCTGTTCTGGGGGAGGTAAGACCCTTTGTTAACTCTATCTGAAAATAAATACATCAGCAACTCACAATGTATATGAAAATATTTTCAAATTATATTCAAATTATATTTATATATATATATATATATATATATATATATATATATATATATATATATATATAAAAATAGGGATAGTAAAATTGGTGAGAAATTTTACTGAAAAGAAAAAAACACAAGCAGTGAAGTCCTGAAGGATGGGGGCTGAAAGCACCCTGGAAGCTGATTAGGAGTTGCGATGATGTATCCTGGACTTATGTAAACCTCAGTGGCTGAGTGCAGGTGGAAGTAGAGTGTAAATCCTTGCGCCGGTGGGACATGAGTTGATCTGCTCCCTGAGCTGTCCTGGTGATGGGAACTCCCCCTGCAGCAGCAGGAAGTTACCCCACAAAAATGATGGCATATCCCAAAGGCATCCATTGAAGGGGAAAAGTCACCTCCCCTTGGTCCCAGCCCTGCCCAAACTGCCCAACAGAGCATAAGACGCCAACTATCACAGCAACCAATCCACTCATGCCCCCACAACAGAAAAGCAACCTTTCAGGTAGGCAATTAGTCCCCCACCCAACCTATGTAAATTCAGGCCCAGACACCCATGAACTCAGGTTAGTAGCGACATAGCCAGAGGCTCTATCCAAGAGCCTGCTACCATGGGGACTTAGAGCCAAGCTACAAGTGACGAATTACATGAGAGCTGCACAGGAAGCTGAGTTTTAAGAGATCAGAAGGCTTTGTCAATTTCACCTCTCTACAGAGCCAGGGAGATCTCCTCAGAGGGTTTGTTAATTTCCTCTTTGCCTAAGGCTCTGTCAATTTCACCTCCTGTTCTAGGAGGTGAAGAGAAAATTAACAAACCCTCTGAGATCTCCCCTTCTCTGTAGAGAGGGGAAATTGACAAAACCTTCTGATCTCTTTTAAAACTCAGCTTCCCAGCTAACATTGCGACTCCCTTCACGTGCAGTCCTCGTGTAATTCGTCATTTGTAGCTTGGTTCTTAGAGCACAAGGCAGGAGAGAGTGCACATGGTGGAAGGACAAAAGTGTGCAGGAGGAACTTTGCCAAAACCAGGGTGTACCATGCACTCACACCTAGGAGGAGAGCTAAGTCCAGAATGTCTGACTAACAACCACCACTCAAGTTGCCTTACAAGTAACAGGTCTCCTGACTCCTAGCTCAGAGAAGGAAAAGGGCACACCGACAGGTAAGAAGGGGCTGAGGAGCTAGCTGCCCTGGCTTGCTCATTTACACTAGCCTACCAGCTACCTCCTCCGGCATCCCCCCCCAATCCTGGCCTCTGCCCTGAGGATCCACCAGGCTCCTCTTCCCTGCTGGGTGGCTTAGCCCCTGAATGGAATGGGAGTTTGCCAATCACATGGGGGCTGCTGCCGCACTCGGTCTCTATCCCACCCAGCCCTCCCTCTCACAATAGCACAGCAAACAAGGTGAAATATGAGGTCTCACCTGAGGGGGGGGAGGGCTGTCAACCCCCTTCTGCTCTGCTGGGGACTGAGATGCCAGGCAGATGGCCCTTGCATCCGGGGGTAGGGATGATCTATGGGGGTGACTGGTCCTCATGCTGCACTCATATGCATGCTGGGGGGACTCCTCATCCCCTGGGAACTCTCCAAGGTGGGTGGACACCATGGGGATTTTCTCTTCACCAATGAAAGCGAGGGTCTGGACAGGTGGCTGCCTGCCATTCCCCCTTCCAATTGGGATGTTAGACCAGAGACTACCAAAGAAAAAGCAGTAGGTGGAGGACCATGAACTGGATCGGTGCTTCCACATGGAGTACCAGGCTGGGGAGATTGGAGCTTGCATGCCCACCCATGCAGGGAGGGTCCAGTATCCCAGGCCCCATTGGGCTGCTCAGCAGCAGCGCTTGGAGACCATTGACCCATGATCTGCCCTATCAGTGACAGAAGCTGTCCCTGCAGCACTCATGCTCCCCCCTGGAAAAGTTCCCCCTGGCCAGGCACCTTGATGTAGGTGCCATGACCGCAGGAGCATGTGGTTTCCAGCTGCTTGCTCTGCGGCAGGGAGGTGTGGGTGTCAATGGGCAGTGGGTATTGCAGCCCATGCACTGACTGTGACTGCTTGCCATGGGCATGTCATGGGGGCGGCACCATTGGGGAGTGCTAGTGGGGTTGACAGGGGAATGGTGGGGCATGTACTTCCTGCTGCAGCTTTGCATTGCCTTGCTGGGCTCGGCTGCTGGTGCAAAGGTCCTCAGGGAGCAGATGAGTGGCACGGCAGATACATGGGCATGCAAGGGCTGGCAGCATGGCCAGCCTCAGGATTGTACTGTAAGGCAATCTTATATCTACAATACTGTCTTTTTTTTCCTTTTTTTTTTTTTTTTTTACAATAATGGTCTTACAGTGGTTATTCTATTCTCCTTTAACAGGACACTCTCAATGAATTTTGGTATTCTAGAAAGTTTACATATGTTCTACAACTCTTTTATAAAAACAGGAGTTATCAGAAATTACCTTTTAGCTGCAACTTAAATTTTCCTGTAGCCTAGAAATTTCAAAAGAAAAGTCATTGCTCCATCTAAACAATTTATTTTTGTTTTTATACCTCAAAGTACTACTGGATAAGGCTTGTTTTAAGTTTAAAGGTTGGAGCAAAGGGAGGTTCGGCAAATAGATGTGATTAGAAGAGACAATATCAATTGACAGTATAAAATGAAGTCTAGTGATACTGTTCCACCCAACAGTTTCATCCCTGGAACCAAACCAGAGAGAAATGAAACTCAATATGGAATCCAACCAAAGTTATCATATCTTGTTCAGCTTTTTCTTTTCCCCTGCTCAAGCAAATGATAGAGAGCCTAAGAGGGAAGCACAGACAATAAAAAGTGGATTTATACAGCTAAAAAGTAACGTAACTAGAGAAACAAGAACACCACAATTTAGAGCCGGTGTAAATGTTACATTTGTCATGAGCTGGGTCAGGGTTAGGGTGCACAAAGACATCGGAAATTTAAGTTGCCAGGTCCCCCCACTGTGCCAGGAGAGTAAGGAGACCTGGAAACCCTAGGCCCAACACGCTTGAGAACATTAATTCCTTGAACAACTTATGACACATCTAACATCAAGTTTGGCCCTTAGACATAAGCCAAGAACCACAAAAATGAAAATAAGCCACAAAAGCAAATGTATTACTTAGTCCTGACACTGATTTAGAAGCACACCAAACAGTGGCATTATTATAGGCTAAATGGGCAGTGCAATATGTGAACGGCTGTCTTACACATTATATTACTAATGGCTGATTTTATATTTATGCTGCCAAATTTTATTATTGTATATTTTATTATTGTATACTTTATACTGTTGTGATCTACTCTGAGCTGGCTTGTGGGGAGAGCAGAATACAAATTTAATTAAATAAATACAATAATAAACTTTGTCTTTATTCAGAGCCAGACAGCAGCTAGACAGTTTGACAAAGAAACCACTTTCCTCCTTCTTTCACATACACTGTACAGCTCCCAAGAAGTACCACAAGCATCCTGGGGGCAAATCAGTTATAAAGTTCTGCACAACCTACTGTCATATCCTAATCCAGTATATATTCTTAACCCATACTACAAAGCAAAACATATGTGCATTATCTTCCAACGATTAACACATCAACTTAGTATACAAAGCTGTAGATTAACTTTTGCTACATTACTTTTGTTGAAAAAAATGTCACCAAAAAGGATAATTCTCCCACAAAGTATTGCCTTGCCAGATCATGTTTAGTGTGTAGAACTATAAAACTGCCAGTACTGCCACTCCAAATAACTGTAGTGTATGAAAACTGGACATTTTAGACCACTGTTATTAACCATGATTATTGTGATGTACAGCCATGACCTTTCTGGCTATATGATAACTGCTCCCTGCAGTTTACCTAAAAGAAAACAGCTAAACTCATTTCCCCTTAGGTCCCCATTAAACACATAAATCTGCGTGTTCACTGATTGAAATATTTCACTACCCACCAAGTTTGCTCTTTCCATTCTCTCAGACCAACCTTTCTTGCCTCCATGCCACAGAGCAGTGATTACATTTTAATGACAAATAGCATCCAGAGTGATAGGCCTAAGTGAGCACAAATAATGCAGTTCTGAATAAAACTCAGTTAAACAGCTTATTTCCCTTTTATTTTTAGTGTTGCCAGTCAAAGGACTGGTACTCTTCTGCCCATTTTCACCTCTTTTTTAAAAGGATGGTTTGCACCTGTGCATAGCATCACAAGACACCAGAGAAATATTTACACTCTTAAAAATGCAAAACCTAAAAGTTTATTTCCCACAAATTATGTATATAGCTCTTCTACATTGTTTTTACTTCTGCAGATCAACTGCTTGTACTGAGAGGAAGGCAAACAAAATAAACCAGTTTGAGTAAATCAAATCCAGCAAAAAAGCTCAGGTATTTCAAAAATGTAATGATTAAAATCCACATGAAAACTAAAAGCTTATGAAGGTGTGAATTACTATACTGAGAGCACAATTTTGAAACCAATATTAAAGGTGGGGTTAGGGTTGCCAGCCTCCAGGTAGTGGCTGGAGATCTCCTGGAATTACAACTAGTCTCCAGGCCACAGAGATCAGTTCACCTGGAGAAAATGGCTGCTTTGGAGGGTGGCCTTTATGGAATTATGCCATGCCAAGGTACTTTCCAGGCTGAAAATTATCGCTAGTGCTGGCAAGAATATTAACTCATACCACTTGCCATGCAAAGAACAGGACCTGGCTTGGCTTTTCATGTACCATCATAACTAAATCTTTTCTGAGCAGTTATTAAAGCTCAGTTCAGTACAAAGAGGTGGACTTTCATTTGCTAGCTTGCCCACCCACCCCCTCTTTTTTAAAAAATAAAGGCTTGATACCTACTGAGTTTTCATTTTTCAGTTCCCCACCTCACAGCTTTCTAGCACTAGTAACACACATCAATCCATTCAAAATCATCCAGGCAAAACCACCTACACCATTCAAAAAATAAATGACTACACTAAACTTCACAAGAAGTTATCTGAAGAGAAAATGTACTTGCAACAAAGTAGATATAATGAAAATTTACTGTATCCCTTTATCTGATGGCTGTATATTGCTTCTTTGGCAGGAGGGTGGGAATAGGTTTTCAAATGGGAAGTAGGACCTTCCAAAGTGTAAAGAATAAAGGGGTTTCTTTTAAAGGATAATTAAAAATTCTGCTGCAATGAAGCTCAAAGGTGTTACTTAAGTTCAAACACAACAGGAAACCATGGTTTAATTAATTAGTAGTTTATAGTTAACTTATATAAAGTAAATAAAGGAAAAGTCCTGGTTTGACATGCCCAACTAACCATATTTAGTAGACTGATTACATTTGAATAGTCACTATAACTATAGCTATATAACTATAGTTAACTATAGTTATAGTGACTATTCAAATGCAATCAGTCTACTAAATATGGTTAGTTGGGCATGTCAAACCAGGACTTTTCCTTTATTTACTTTATTCCTTTATCTTTATTCCACCATTCCCCCCAATGGGGACCCAAGGTAGCTTACATTGTTCTCCTCTCCTCCATTTTATCCTCACAACAACCCTGTGAGGCAGATGAGGCTGAGAGTCAGTGATCCAATGTTGCCCAGCAAGCTTCATGGTACAGTGGGGATCCAAACCTGGGTCAGTCAAATCCAACATTCTAATCACTATACCATAATGGCTCTGAGACAGTAGTCTGAATTTGATTTTAACCAGCCCTAGTTAAAAAGTTGATCAAAACTATGGTCTCATATATGAATTTGCTTTTGTCAAAGCAAAATGGGATTTGACTCATCATATTAAAGCTGAATCTTAGTTTTTAAACTAATCATAGTTAAAATGAACCATGAATATTTTTCCCATTCTACAGCCACTCTTATCAGTAACTGAGCCTTTAAAGAACTACTGCTCTAGTGAAGGCCGGAGGTAAATAACTCTTTGGACATGCTGCCCAGATAAACGTTACTCTTGTAATATTAGCAAGGTAAGAAACATTCGAAAGAATGACCAAAAAGGTGATCTTTCAGAGCTGGGGTTTTATATTTTCCCAGTGGTTCTATGTGTCTTACAAAAAGAAACTCTGGTTTAAATCTACTAAAAGTGCCTAACAGTAAAGAAATTCCTGCTTTATTTCTTCTGCTGGAAAATTCCAACACACTGAATCACTTTATTAAGAGAAAGAAGGCCAATATATGTATTCCCAAAGTCCACTCTAATCTCTAAATACATGCCTGGAGGCCCAAAGCATGTATTTGCCACACAACCCCTTCTCCAGGGGCAGAGTGAGGTCAGCTCTCTGATAAAGTTAGTATCATATAATAAGGGCTTCAGCGGTCACAAAGTCCATGTTCTGAAACAATACGAAGTCATTGTTTGGACAAGAACTTAAGAGCAATATTAATGACATTACAATTTATATGAAATATGGCTGATGTTTTATTGCATTTCCACTGGCTACCTGCAAAGCTTTAGGAAAAGTCTGAGCTTAAAGCAAGGAATATTTCTCCATCTCCCAATTTTATAAACTAATATTCCTTAAAAGTGAAAGTGTGGATGACAATCTTCTCAAAATTGTTCATTTCAGTAATTTTATTAAATTCCACACTTTAACTACCACACTTTAACTAACCATTCCTTTTTTGTAAGTGTTTTCCAATGCTTACCAAATGTGAATCTAACTACTGTTATAACAATATATTATTAGGCACAGAAAATTTCACATAATTCAAATACATTCACATGGAATTCACATAATTCAAAGGAATTCACATAATTCAAACACATTCTAGTGCAATTCTACCATAAATGACAATTACCATTGCTTACATTCTAGATACTGTTTATTTTTCATGGAGATAAAGTGCCTTCAGTAAACTGGTGACCTACAATCCAGTTTGTAGTATGAGAGGATGAGCATGATGATCTTTTTTACTACAGAATTATACAATGCAGTTTTGAGACTCATAGATATGTTTAAAGCATTGTGAAAACATCACATATCCAATTTAGTATTTTTTAAATTTACATTTTTGGCAAAATTACAACCTTGATTCACATTTTGGTAAAGAATGGCCATCCCTAGTCTCAAAGCTAAACTACATGAGAGGTCCAGCACATGTTCTTCATGTGTCAGGTTCCCACAAGTTTACCTGGGAAGTTCAGTCGGGCCCCGCACCCGAGCTCCCGGCGGAAAACCCAAGCAGAGCAGACTTTTGCAAGAGACACTCTGCTTGGGTTTTCCTCAGGAAGCTCATGGACGGGGGGCGGGGAGGGTATGTCAGAGCAGCAGCAGGGCCTGAAGGATGGGAGGGAGTCAGAAAGGGGAGCCCAAAGAGAGCTGAGCTCAAAGCTGACAGGCGGATAGCAGCAGCAGAAGGAGCTGCTGACACTGCTGCTGATGCACCTGCTGAAGTCAACCATCCCTTCCCACAGAGCTCTGAGCTTGGGGGGCTCAAGTCTCCTTCCCCTCTGAGACTGCCTGGGAGGGTTGTTCACTCTATTCGACCCCGAGAGTCACTGGGCTGAGGGCAGAGGGTGGCTGCAAGTGAGCAGTACAGGAGATGGGGGAATCCACTTCCCCCCCCCTCAGCCAGACCCACCTGAAGGAGGGCCAGTGAGGCTGCCAAGCAACAATGCTGTCCCTACACACACGTTCACCTCGCAGCTCTTCTCTGAGCTTGGGAGGCTCAAGTCCCCTTCCCCTCTCTTTCTCTTGCAAAAATCTGCTCTGCTTGAGTTTTTGTCTGGGAGCTCAGGGGAAGGACCCAACTATACTTTTCAGGTAAACTTGCAGGAACCCAACAAGTGAAGAACACATGCTGGCCATCTCGTGTAGTTTAGCTCTCAGAGGTATATAATTCAAATGCAAAATACAAGAATTCCTTTGTAAGAGAATTAAACCAACAGCAGTTTAGGAAATTCTACAGACAGCATTTTAAAAGAGTCTAGTTTGTTGATTAGCAGTCTATCAACCCATTGTGCAGATGTGAGCAAATATCATTAAGTGCACTGAGCATGTCTTAGATGAACATAAATCCCAGTTTTCCACAAGACCTTGGAGATGCCAAAAAAATTTGGATAATCAATGGTTTAGTAATCAAAAACCTATTTATATGATGAAAGTCATATATATCCTATGAACAACATGCTATGGATTTAAGTAGAAATGTTTACCAAGGTTTATACTGCACCTGATGTTCTTTATTCACTTCACTGCAAAAAACAAAATAAAATGTTAATATTCTCCCATATATTTGGAGAACATAATTTTACACTTGTCATTTTCTGATGCTGAAAGCTGTTTTTCCTCTTTCTAGATTTTCTGTGCTGTGCTTTTTGAAATATACTGTGACATTCTTCACACCACAGTCTTGATAGACAAAAATGGCAAGAAATGGAAAGATGAAATAGTCTCCATTTACTTTAAATAGGTAATTTTCTCTTGTGCAAACTTTCTAGGGAGCCAAAGCCAGAATATTTATTTGCAAACTTTGTTTATTGCTATGAAAACAAACTTCTTCACAGACTTGTTCCAGAGACTCTAAACAAAAATACTTAAAACTAGACAAATACAGATTCTGGCAAAAAGGCTACGCATTATATTTCCAAGAAACGCTTCACATTAAGTCATGTATTTCTTTATAAAGCATTGATACCCTAACCCTTTCCACATAAAGTTGGCTTACAAAATGACTAAAAAGTTTCAAAATTAAAATAAAGATAAAATCTGTTCCCCCCCCCCCACTATTATGATAAGGTATATGATGATTTATTCCAAAATGGTATTTAATATGACTGCTCATTGAACTTTACTACCTTTTCTAGTGTTTTACCAATTATTAAGTAAAACAGGGTTAACATACCTGTAACTTATGTTCATCGAGTTCTTCTGTGCTGACACACATGGGGACTGCGCAGGCGCAGGCCAGCCGCCGGAGAATTTTCTAGAGCTTCCATGGCTCCGAAGGGGCCGTTTGTCGCGCGCCTCAGCGACCGTCTTCCCGCCCAAAACGGTCACGTGCTCCTTCAGCGACCAACGGCCCCTTCCCTCAGTTCTCCTTTGCCGCCGCTTGACCAACACACTTAGCCGTAACACCTTAAAACACATCAGATTCAGTTACAGCCACCACATCTTGTGCATTGGAATTCACAGCGGGGTAGGAGGGAGGGTTGTGTGTCAGCACAGAAGAACTCGATGAACATAAGTTACAGGTATGTTAACCCTGTTTTCATCTTCGTTCTTCTGTGCCTCCACACATGGGAGTGTACCAAGCTTCACACAATAAGGAAGGTGGGGTGAAGTCCAACACAATTTTATTGAACAAACAAGAACAACAACAAATAGATATGTATATATACATCTATGTAAACTGTGCAGCGATACATCAGTACCCAATATTTACACATATATACACCCAAATATACATATATATATACACTCATTCACTCAAGGGTACCTAGCAGGTACGCCAAGAAAAATCTTCCCAAGACTCCCTCAGGAAAAAAGGGAGTGTAGGACAGCCCTGGCCACAGATACATCCTGCTCCGCATTGACATCAATGGCGTAATGCCTGACAAAGGTGTCTGCAGAGGACCACGTGGCTGCTTTACAAATGTTAACCAGGGGCACCCCCCTGAGGAGTGCCGAAGAGGATGCTTGGGACCGCGTGGAGTGGGCCCTAACATGAAGCGGGCAAGCTATCCCAGCTAGGGAATAGGCCCTGCTAATGGCCGCCACAATCCACCTAGACAGGGTCTGCGAGGAAGCTCTGTTACCCTTGTCCTTGGCCCCAAAACATACAAACAGGTGAGGACTGGAAAGGAATCCCTTCGTCCTATCCAGGTAATAGGCTAGGGCCCTCTTCAAGTCTAGGGGATGAAGGGGCTTAGAGGAAGGTTGAGGAAAAAATGCAGGCAGTGAAATATCCTGCGAGAGGTGGAAGGCGGACACCACCTTGGGCAGAAACCCGAGGCAGGGACGCAGGACCACCTTGTTGGGATGAAACACAAGAAAGGGAGGGTCAGACCGCAGTGCAGACAGCTCACTGACCCTTCTGGCTGATGTTGCAGCCACCAAGAATGCCACCTTGTAGGATAGCATATCCAAGGGGCAGGTAGCCATAGGTTCAAAAGGAGGCAACATGAGACGTGAGAGTACCAAGGACAGTGACCACTGAGGCACCGGCGCCGACACAGGTGGGTAAAGATTGTACATGCCCTTAAGGAACTGGCGGGATTGTGGGTGAGAAAACAGTGTAGCACCCTCAACTCGGGTGTGAGCAGCTGATATCGCTGCCAGGTGGACCTTGAGGGAGGAAACCTTCAAGCCCATGCCACGCAAGTGGCACAAATACTCGAATACAACCCCCAAGGGACTGCTGTCAGGCACCACTACTTTAGCAAGTGCCCAAAGCTCAAACCTGCACCACTTGGCCGCATAAGCGCGCCTAGTGGATGGCCGACGAGCATTCAGGAGGACCCGCTGTACCTCGTCAGTAAAGCCTACAGGGGAGGAACGATCCGCCAAGCCGTCAGGTGCAGCTTCCTGGGATCGTGGTGGACTAGGCTCCCGTTCAGGAGAAGGTCTTGCCGAGGGGGCAGACTGACATATGTCCATTGGGACATCCGCAGGAGCTTCGGGAACCAAACCTGCCGTGGCCAAAAGGGGGCCACCAGGATGCAGTCCGTCCCGTCGTCCTCTATCTTGCAAAGGACCCTGGGAATCAAGGGGAATGGAGGAAACATGTAGTGCAAGCCCTGCGTCCACGTAAACTGGAAGGCATCCCCAATAGAGAGGGGGTCGCTCCCTGCCCTGGAACAGAACGTGTGGGCCTTGGTGGTCGCCGCAGTGGCGAACACGTCTATCACTGGATGACCCCACATCTGGAAGATCGGCCCAATGCACTCTACGTTCAGTTCCCACTCGTGGTCCAGCAAAGGGACCCTGCTGAGGGCATCTGCTCGGGCATTGTCTGACCCAGCCACGTGTATAGCACGGAGCGACACGCCGTTCCTGATAGCCCACTGCCAAGTGAGCGTGGCTTCCCGGCACAGGGCCATGGACACTGTGCCCCCCTGCTGATTCACGTAGTACATGGCAGTCGTGTTGTCCGTCTGCACCAACACCTGACGATTCCTCAGCAGTGCTGTAAGGGACACAAGTGCGAAACGAATGGCTCTTAGTTCCAGCACATTAATATGGAGGGTCTTTTCCCTCTCAGACCAGACATCTTGCACAGACACATCACCACAGTAAGCCCCCCATCCCAACAGAGAGGCATCAGTGGTAACCGTGACGTCATGGTGCTGATACCCAAAGGGGGTCCCTTTAAACAAGTTGTCATCAGACAACCACCAGTCCAAGGAGGAGAGGATGACCCTCGGGATAGAAAACTTGAGGGACGAAGGGTGCAGCAGAGCATCGTACCTCCGCACAAACCAGTTCTGGAGCGGGCGCATACGCAGTCTAGCAAAGGGCACCACAGAGGTGGCCGCTGCCATATGCCCTAGTAAGCACTGGATAGTGCGCACAGACTGGAATCGGTTCCTTTTAAACATGGACACTAGGCCCCTTAGGGACCGAGCCCTCTCCAAAGGGAGCAGAGCCTTACCCTCCACAGAGTCTAACAGTGCACCAATGTAGGACACCTTGCAGTTGGGCACCAGTTTGGATTTCTCAAAGTTCACCAGGAGCCCCAGGCGTTGGCAAGTGCTAAGTACCAAGCCAATGTCCTGCACCAGCCTAGACTCCGATTCAGCCACGATGAGCCAGTCATCGAGGTACGGAAAGATGGTACAGCCTTCTTCCCGCAGGAAGGAAACCACAGGGGCCACACATTTCGTGAACACTCGTGGGGCAGTGGACAGGCCAAAGGGGAGCACCTTGTACCGGAAAACCCTTCGCCGGTAAACGAAGCTCAGGTATTTCCTGTGCTCCTCCCGTATCCCCACGTGAAAATATGCGTCCTTTAAGTCAAGGACCGCAAACCAATCCCCGTGTTTGAGCAAGGCGATCACAGCCGCCAACGTAACCATTTTGAATTTGGTCACCTTGAGGAAGGCATTAAGGCCCCTCAGATCTAAAATGGGACGTAAGCCCCCATCCTTCTTAGGGACCAGGAAGAACCTAGAGAAGAAACCCTTTACAGAGTCCTCATAGGGCAATTCTTCCACAGCACCCTTGGCCAAGAGCGACACGATCTCCGCATCCAGCTCGGCCATAGTGTTATTGACAGCTGTCAGGGGTGAACTGCATCTAGGCAGCTCAACGAACTCCAGCCCGTATCCCAGTTCAACAATAGTTAAGACCCATGAGTCAGATGTTATTGACTCCCACTCAGAGAGGAGTGGACTCAGTCTGTCCGAAAAGTTCGGGGATACGGCTGGCGCGACCCATCAGTACTGCCTCCCGGCGCCCTGCTGATCTCTCTGCTGGGCCGGTTGCTGTGACGGACGAGGCTTGAAGGGCCTACGCCTCCTCTGCTGTTGTGTGGGAGGGTAGGACCGTTGCTGGTAGGCAGGATACTGGTGGAAACCCGGCCGCTGCTGCTGGTACCTGCCCTGGAAGTGGTAAGGGCCGGACCGGGGAGCGTACCGTGGCCTGGAGGCGGGTTTGTCCGAAGGAGCCAGACCCAAGGACCATGCCGTCTGTCTGTCCTCCTTTTTCTTTTTCAGGGTCTCGTCGGTGGACTTGGAGAACAGCGAGTCCCCTTCAAAGGGCATGCTCTCCACCCTGGAACGCACCTCCTGAGACAGGGCGGTCGACCGCAACCAGGAATGGCGCCTGAGGACCACCGCCGAAGCCATCCCTCTAGCAGCAGTGTCAGCAGCGTGGCTCCCAGCATTCATTTGCTGTTTAGACAGCCGGACAGCCTCTGTTTGCAGCAGGGACACCACAGCCTTCTGCTCAGGTGGGAGGTCCCGGGTATAGGACGCCAACTTCTCCCAGAGGTACAGCTGGTATCCTGCCATGATGGTCTGGTAGTTGGCAATCCTCAGACCCAGCCAAGCGACGATGTACTGGCGCCTGCCCATGGCATCAAGCTTTCTGCCCTCTTTATCGGCAGGCACCGAGGAGTGACCCGATCGTCGGGGGTTGAATTCCTCCGTGACCAAGGAGGAAGGTGGAGGGTGCTTCACCAACGCCGGC
Organism: Eublepharis macularius; assembly: GCF_028583425.1. NCBI lineage: Eukaryota > Metazoa > Chordata > Lepidosauria > Squamata > Eublepharidae > Eublepharis > Eublepharis macularius. The sequence continues at coordinate 81,843,629 of NC_072794.1, read as the reverse complement.
CAGGTGCCCTGCTTGATCTTATAAAGCTGCTCGATCCTCTTAGATGTTGGAGGCTGGTCACAGGGCACCTTCCACACCTTCTCCACGATCTCCTCAATACCCTCGAGCATGGGGAAGCCAATGGACGCCGGGTTGTCACCGTATATCCGCTTGAGCAGCTTGTCTTTGGTCTGTGGGGTCGCCGAGGAGATGTCCATCTCGAGGGCCTGGGCCATCCTCGCCATCTGGTCGGCGTAGATGCGGAGGTCCTCGTACGGGGAGCCCGTAGATGGCACCAGATCATCAGCCGGCGATGGTTCAGACCAGGATTCCGACTGGTACTCGGCCAGGCTCTCCACTTCTCCTTCCTCGGAACCGTGCTGGGAGTCCTCACCCTGGACTGGAGGGGGAAACCACGATCGTCTCGACGTCGATGGACCCGGTTCCAACTCGGAGAAACCAGCAGGTGCTCCTTCCCACTGGCAATGGTATGGTGAGGGAAGGTAGGAGGCTTGACGATGCCGGGACGCAGTGGATCGGGCGGAACGAATGCTGTCCCCGGACCGACGTCGCTCACGACCGACAGCAGGCGGAGATGGACGGGCAGGAGATGGGCGGCTCCGACGAGGAGACGGGCTCGGTTCCAACCTCGGCGACCGAAGGGTAGGCGATGGTCGACTCCGACGGCGCGGGCTCAGCTCCGGCCCAGAAGAGAACTCCGCATGCACAGTCTCAAAGGCCATCGGATCCAGCACCGGCACGGAGAGTTCCTCTGGTTCGGGGGAACCCAGATGAGGGGAAGGCGTGTGAGGAAGCACGATGACTTCTTCCTGGGGAGCGGGATGCGGCGACCGATGATGTTTGGTCTTCTTCTTCTTTTTTGCCGGTTCCGAAGAAGACCTCGGAACCGACGCGCTCCTCGCCTTCGAAGGGGACCTCGGTTTCGACCTCTTAGATTTTATAGGGATAGAACTGGTCGTCGGTTCCGACCAGGGACTCGGCACCAGGATCCTCGGTTCCGATGTCGGTCTCGGATCCGACCTGGTGGATGATGCGCTGCGGGGCGGCCGCGCCGGACCCTGCGCTGGGGAGGCCGCTCTCGACGCCGAGGCAGTCGGGGGACGCGGTTTCGACCCCCACCTCACGGAGGCCACAGAGCCAGCTCTTGAGCGCCTTTCGGCAGAGGGGCTAGGGCCGGCCTTAGGTAACGGGGTCCCCTCGGACATGACCGACTGCCACAGTGACGAATTCAGTCGGGCCCTCCGATCCTGCCGGGCCTTGTTGGTGAAGCCCTGGCAGATCTTGCAGGCCGACACGTTGTGGGTCTCCCCCAAACAAAAGAGGCACAGCTCATGGCCGTCGGTTTTGGCCATCTTGGTGTGGCATTGGAGACAATGCTTGAAGAGAGCCGTTGAGGCCATCTTCAGGGGCACGCGAAAGAAGGGTCAAAAACAGTCCGAGTCAAATTACCGAGTATTTCGTCAAAGTCCAGAGGGAGATCCGATAGAATAGTCGAGGTCCGAAGTCCGAAGTCCAAAAGCCAAGATTAATCAGTCAGAAAAGCACGAAGCACAAGCACAGAGCGCGAAGCTCAAACGTTCTCTCCAAGCGGCGGCAAGAAGAGAACTGAGGGAAGGGGCCGTTGGTCGCTGAAGGAGCACGTGACCGTTTTGGGCGGGAAGACGGTCGCTGAGGCGCGCGACAAACGGCCCCTTCGGAGCCATGGAAGCTCTAGAAAATTCTCCGGCGGCTGGCTTGCGCCTGCGCAGTCCCCATGTGTGGAGGCACAGAAGAACGAAGATGAAGTAAAAGTTTACAAAACCTTATAAATTATTGTAACCAATTAAGAATTGGTGTCGCATAGTCACCAAGAGACTAAGCTATGAATCCAGAGGTGCTTGGTTTGAATCTCACCTCAGTCATGAACTCACTAGGTGGCCTTAGAGAAGCTATTTTGTCTCCCAGTTTCTCACTTGTAATATTGGTATAATACAACTGACCTACCATAGAGTGTATGTACATGAAGAACCTGACATTATCATTAAGTATTGTTTATTTTGAAGAACAGCAGGATCTGAGCCCAGTGGCACCTCAGGGAACAACAAGATTTTCAGAGTGTAAGCTTTCAGGAGTCAAAGCTCTCTTCTTCAGACACCCACTGGACACAAATCCCACTGGTTCTACTGCAGACCAACTCGGCTGCTCACCTAAACTATTCTCATTTTGAACAGGAACTCAGTTGCATGGAAATTTATTTTCTCGTCTTATTGTAAACAGGGGAAATGCCTGGAAAACCAAACAAATTTGGAAGAAAGTTAGTGCCACTTATAGAAAAATCTGTGCAAGAGATGGAGGGCCAGGAGTAGTAATCCATTAATAAATGCTATACAGCATTAATCCACAAAACAGAAACAATGACACAAAACAGGAGAATCCAGAGTCAGCCTGCATTAGGGATGCTCAAAACCTGCTGGGAGGGTAAATAAGCAATCTATTTCTCCTACCCTCCCCCTTCCCCCCCCCGATACTTTTGGCTGCAGAAAATGGAAGCAGATCATTCCTGTCATCTTGTAGCCCAAGCTATCAGCTCAATTTGTCAGCTTTGGATGGAGAGAAAAAGCAATGGCTTCTTTCATCTCCACTTAAAAAAGACAGAATGGGCTATAGAGAATAAGAGTGATCTGCTCCTATTCCCTGCAGCCCGATATCAGCTGGGGAGTGAGGTGTACCTGCTTCTCCTCACCACTACCTGAAACTGCTTTGGCTAAGGAGAATAAGAGTGGTCTGCTTATTTTCCCTGCAGGCTAAGCTGACAGCTCAGAGCATCAAGGGAAAGAAGCTGTTCACTCTTCTTCTCCCCAACCCAGCTTCTCCCCATGTCCCTTGAAGTGCCCCCACCACTTGAATGGTGGGATGGAGAATAGACAGAGAAGCTCGATCAATATCAGCTGACAGTCAGGTTTTACTCTCCACCTCCAGACTTCTTGCCAAGTCTTGGCAAGTTGGGGACTCAGCAAGAAGTTTTGAAGGCAGCTTCTGTTCAGCACCTGTATGAGTTATTTGTCAGGAGCAGAACAGATTGGGTTATTGGCTCACATGCCCATAATTAAATTTGCAACATTCCCTAACCTGCATCCCCTATAGTAAAGACTGTTCTACCCAAATAGGTTTTAAAAATGACTGTGCTTGAAATACAGATTCATGGGGTTAACACTAGGCTCCACATGGATTTCAGGGATTGTTTTAGCTAAATAAACATTCCTGATGCCCACAAAAATAAACTGTGTATATATGACCTTTGAAGAGAAGCTGTGTGCACAATATGAAAGGAAGATGCTCAAAGTGTCTAGCAATTCAATTATTCTGTTTCCACCTATTAACATCCAGATTCCAAAATAATAAACTGAAGATGGTCTGTCTGGGAGATACCAAGGAAATTTGTTATGACCAGGAATCTATTCAGGGTGCCAGACCAGCTTTTGACTACTCTTGATTCTACATACTAGGGAACCTGGGTCATTTTCACATGGCTGTTAATGCCTCCGGGAAATCGTGCAAAACTCGTGGCACAACGGTGTCTTTATAGCACAATTTCTCCTTTAATGGTGTGATGATGTCAGAAATGGCATCATTAAATGGGAAATCATGCTATGAAGATGCTGCTGTGCCATGAGTTTTGCACGATTTCCCGGAGGTTTTAGCCATGTGAAAACGGCCCTGATCTCTGCCTTGTGACATTATGTACCTTCTACTTTGTCCAGGCCATGCTCAGCTCTTCTACTAGTACCAGTCTATTTGAACCACCCCATGGCTCCATTGTATCAAAACTTTAAAATGTATATAGTTCCATAAAGCTGCAGCACTGATACAGGAATATACATGTTATCCATCCAGCCCTCCCAGTTCTTGTACACAAGAGTTACTAGTACAATTTGAGATGCGACTACAAGGGCAAGAGTAATCACATCACAAAGCTGGGCCTTAGACAAGACAAAGAATTCTCAAAATATTCTGTTCTTTGAAACAAATCTGGAGCTCATTGCCCAAATAATTCCACTCATGTGGAATTGCATGCAATACCTCTTTATTCAGGACCATCCACAGGAATAATTAATCTTCAAATAAAGCTCCAATGATCTGCAGATGAACTTTTCAAAACAACAACTTATGTTTAGGTCTACTTCAATAAGGAAGCTTTAAACTGTGGAGAAAATAAATAGTAAAGAGCTTTGATTCTTTATTTCAAACCTAGATTATACAGTTATTTTTTAAACTAGCAGGCATATCAGAGACTTTCTGCAATAACTAGGTGAACTTTTGAACCCTGATACAATAGTTTACTTAAAACTAAGTTAGCATTAGGTTAAAATGCCCCTTTTCTTCAAAAACTGTCAAACAAACTCACTATATATAATTGCTTCTCATTCCTCACACTGAAGACCTTAGTGGATGATAATGCTTTATCAGCTTTCTTATTACACAATCATTCTTACACTGGGATTCAGCAATTAGAGATCATTAGGACTCAGTCTGAAATGTACTAGAACATTAATTTTCAGTAGTCACAAAAGTGGAGGATATATATATGGAAAACTACATTTTATATATATATATAAACAGCCCTACATTAGCATATCCCAAAGATACACTGGCATTTGTGGAGGTGTGGTGGCAGAAAGTCCTCCTGGCACCGTGCCAGGGCTACACTAGTGTAACAAGGATGCTGGTGTAAAGGGCTTTCCTGGAGAATGAACAGAAAAATGCAGCTGGTACAAAATGCAGCAGCCCTTCTATTATCTAGGGCTAGCCAGCAGAACCATGCCACTCCTGCCCTGAGGTCCCTTCACAGGCTGCCATTAGATTCCAGGTCCAATGCAAGGGGTTGGTGCTTACAACAGTATTGGCATGCCACAACAGTATTGGCATGCCACCAGCACTGGGACTGAGGATGGAGTTCTCAGTGTCACGCCTCATGTACTTTTGAAACATTTCATGTGTCAGTGTCTAAATATTTATTATTTTGATACTTTCTCCAAATTCTGTTTGTTTTCAAAATCACCAACAATACAATACTTTTTGATACTGTAACTATCCCTCCTCATGCATACCTACAAAGAACCTGATTTTTCAGGATAGCTTAAATCTGCATCATTACTACTTCATTTTTACGATATTCTTCTGCCAGCAGATATTTCTAAAAACTGCTGGAAACATCTCAAGCTATCTTTCCTTTCCTCCCTTCAGTACAACTGTATTTATCAGAACATCCTGTTTCATAAAACAAGACATTATTAGCTCCATGAATTTGCAGACAGCAGACATTCAGATTTCTATGAACTCTGGATATAATACTTTGCTTGCTTGCTTGCTTGCTTGATTTACTTCATTTATACCCCACCTTTCTCCCTAATTGTGACACAACATAATTCTCCTCTCCTCCATTTATCTTTACAACAGCCCTGTGAGGTAAGTTAGGCTGAGAGTAAGTGACTGGTCCAAGATCACCCAACAAGCTTCCATGGCAGAGTGGGGATTTGAACTTGGTTCTCCCAGATCCTAGTCCAACACTCTAACCACTACACAACACTGGTTCTGTATCTATTAATATGACATGTTATTGCACGTCTGATTTATAGGTCTTTTTTGTCCTTGACCGGCCATTTTATGGTCAGTTCACATAGTTACCACCATGCCAAATACAATTATGTGGCCTGAGTGGCCCATCAGAACACAAACATATGATTGATCCACCACAAACTAGCTCATAACTTAAGTTCAACTCACATCTGCAGCTACAGCTCACAGTAACCACTCACTCTGAACAGCTTGATAGTTATAACAGGATGTATTCTAGAGGATTGGAGGCAGGCAGTCATCGTACCATTCTTCAAAAAAATGGAAGAAGACAGGGAGAAGAATAAAGGGGGAACTGAAGAAACATTGGCTGTTGTTTTCCTCTTTAGCTGTAAGCTATGGGAAGTATATAAAGAAGTTGCTAGGCAACTTTGAACAAAAAAAATCTGTCTCTGAAAACAGAGCTTATGATTGGATTTTGAATGCTACACTTGCATAAAGTTTTTACTAGATTAGAGTACATATTTTTCTCATTGCCAGTATTAGTAATTTTCACGCTAACAAATATAGTTATTTGGCAATAATCAAAACTGTATTTTAATTCCCCATCTACAGTCACCCTATAGCAGCTCTAAATTCATATCCCAAATATTCTATACTTAACAACACTACCTTCCAAGATGATAGTATAATATACTGATGAGAGGAAAACGTACAGAGTCAAAGATGCCCAATCAATGTATGTGCAGCAGCAACTGAAATTAATGATTTATAATTTATTCCAAGCCACAAAATGACTCATGTGGAGTGACTCCAGGCCTTTGACCCAGTTAGTAGCATATAAAACAAAAATGAACATTCAATATCAAGACACTCTTGTCTAAAGCCTCTCATAGCCCAATCCTTCATGTTTACTTACTTCCAATTTCAATGAGGCTTGCTCCCAAGAATGGAACCAAATTCTGAAAATGAATCTCTGAAAAGTCCTTCACAATAACCTGGTGTGAACACTAAACTGCCTACTTTGTATGATTCACGTGATGTGCTTTGGATTGGCTTGGATTGGACTCAAAGAGCTGTTGTTGGAGACATGCTGTCATCAGTCTGAGATTTGTCCTATGGGGTTCCATGGGATACAGTCCTACTTCCCCATGCTGTAGCCAAAGCACTTAGGAGAAATCATTCATAGTTTTTAAGTGAGCTGTCATGCTAACAGCATCCAGCTTTATATCTCCTTATCCACATTTTCTGGTCATGTGGTAGAGCTCCTGAGCTATTACCTGACCACTGTGGTTAAATGGCTAAGAGTGAACTAATTGAAACTGGAACTTGACAAGGCAGAAGTCTTGAAGGACATGGTGCTTCCCACATTCAGTGGGGTTCAGCTGGTCTTGTAGACTCAAATAAGAGGAGAGAGGTTGTATGGATCCATCATTAATGCTGGGAAAGTAAGTTAATGGAGCTGCAAAAAATACTTTCATTTTCATTTAGCCTGGAAGATGGCCCCCAATCTTGACTCAGCTGATCTGGTAACCTGAATCCATGCCATGGCAACATAGAGACTGGACTACTGTAATGTACTCTACATGAGTCTGTCCTTGAAGTCAACTCAGGAACTCCAGTTGGTACAGAATGCTACAGCTCAGTTACTATCAGGTTGTGATACTACTAAATACTAAGCTGCAAGGTCAGGAAGCCCTATAGTAAGGAGAGAATGTCAACAATTTCTTTCTTGTTTTCACTTTGTACTCAAAAATTAACCTTGGATAAGCAGTGTCTCAGAAAGATATCCAAAGCACATGTGTGGCACCAGACATTTAGCATGTTTATATTACAGTGAGATTTTATTGTCCTGTCAATCAAGCCTGTTTTGGTGCCATATCTCCTGAAGAATTTGATTCTGAAGAATTGTTTGTATTTAGCTTTGTATAACAATTGTATCTTTTATTCTGTAAACAATTAGCTTTGAAAGTATGTACGATTCTCTGCTATGGCTGATCTTCATGCATATGTCCTAACAAGGCATAGCATCTGGGTTTTATTTATGAAATATAGCTCATATTACTTCATTGATCACAGTTTGGTGTCTTAATTAATGGAGGGTGACGTCTGTTAGGGAAAATAAAATTAAAGCAGAGTACGTTTTTTAAAAAATCCATAACATTCCCAGTCTCCACCTCCTAGTCCTGCCCCCAACAACCTAGCTGCTGCCCTGGCTGCCTTAGGCAGCCACACCTGTGGTTGCTCTGCTGCCAGCCTCTCCTGGCTGTTTCTAACCCCTTCTAGCATGCCTGATGGTTTGCTGTGCTGCCGCTCTTCACCTGCCTGCCTCTGTGTTGGGATGTGGCTTGGCACCATCTTTGCCGCCATCGATTTGCTGCTTGCAGTGGTGCTGGCTAGCTGTCTCTGCCTCCTGTACCATCTCTCTCTGGTTGGGCTGTTGATCTTCCCACAGGACAAAGCAAGGGGCTGCCCTGGAGTCTTGGCTGGAAAACTGGTAGCTAGGACCCAGAGGCTACTGCCTAGCCGGCCTCCTGCTGCTGAGGCTTCCTGTACCTGTGGCTTTTTTGACATTCTTGGCCCTTGTTAGTGTCTCCATTGCCTGTTCCTTCTGTCAAAGGCTCTGTGCAAAAGATGAAATCCAAAGTAAGACTTTGTTTTATATGTTGGGCCTGACACAACTTGAGAGAGGTTTATAGCAGCCAAAGAAGTTAACAATCCTGGGCTAGCCCTGGTGAGGAACACTCAGCTTTGATATTAAAGTTCCGCAAAGCTATCAGTCTAGGTGTCTCAGTGCCACACCAAAGAGTACCTCTGTCAAATTGGACATAGTGCCCACTGGAGAACTAGGCAGCCAGTAAACAAGCAGAATGCCTAATCTATCTTTAGTGTAAATGGCCATGTGTGTGTTTCTATCACTTTATCAAACTCTTTATCAATTTGAATGTTTGTAGTCTGATCTCTGGAATCATTGCACACCCAATTTGGACACAATTTCCCAGGAGAAGCAAGATGAGGAGACATAGGGCCAAGCTACAAGTGACGAATGACACAGGTTGGACACTTGTCAGCTTCCCTCAAGTTTTGAGGGGAAATGTAGGCATCTTGGTCTTGCAGCTTGGCTCTCCGACTGCTGTCCAATGGACTTTTCAACTGTCACTTGCCTAACATTCCACCAAGGTGCCTACATTTCCCATCAAAACTTGAGGGAAGCTGACAAGTGTCTAACATGTGTCATTCGTCACTTGTAGTTTGGCCCTGAGACTTGCATCTGTTAAGCCAGAAACAGCTAGACTGAGAGAGCCAAGCAGGAAATGCCAACCTAAAACTGAGCCTTTTAATGGCAGGCAGTGCAATCCTAAATAGAGTTACTCCAGTCTATTGATTTCAATGGGCTTAGACTGGAGTAACTCTGCTTAGGATTGCTCTGAAAGAGTGCTAAAGAATTAGTCCTTTTGCTGGCAATATTCTTTGAGGGTAGGAGTTGACAACAACCCAGAGTGAAGGAGAATGGGAGCAACAAAAGTGGAGAAGCCAGGCTGGATGAAGAATCCAGGAAGGCTGGGTAGCTTTTTCTTTCCCAAGAGGTGGGAATGGAGCAGATTAATGATTATCCAAATAAGGATGTCATCCATCCATTCTGTTCAGATGTGTAATCAGCTATGCATTCATATATACACAGCTGCACCAAATTCTGTCCCAACTGGTCATACATAACTATTTGTGACTAGATCCAGAGGAGTTAGCCGTGTTAGTCTGTAGTAGCGAAATCAAAAAGAGTCCAGTAGCACCTTTAAGACTAACCAATTTTATTGTAGCATAAGCTTTCGAGAATCACAGTTCTCTTTGTCAGATGCATGGAGGGCCAACAGAAACTGGTCAAATATAGAGGAGGAGAGGGGAGGGGGGAGGAGAGGGGAGATGCAAACAACTCCTTTGATATGGAGATGCAAACAGCTCCTTTTGATGTGGGGATCAGTTTGCTTCTGTAAAGGTTCAAAGGAGTTTGCCGTGTTAGTCTGTAGTAGCAAAATCAAAAAGAGTCTAGCAGCACCTCCAAGACCAACCAATTCCACTGCAGCACAAGCCCTCGAGAACCACAGCCCTCCCCGCCAGATGTTCTGGATTTCCACAATCTAGGCAAAACTGAATTATTCAAGAAGGCTTTTAACTGAGATAGGAGGGCTGCACTGTAAGGAAGTGGTCTCAAGGAGATGCTTTAGTAAAGGGATAGGGACTAGACATGGGCACGAACCAAAAACATTTATCAAACCAGCGGATCGTGGTTCAGTGCGGACCACGATCCTGAATTCCCGAACAGCAACGACCATCTCCCGTCCCTGAACCGAACCTGGATCGTGGAAAACGCAGTGGGGCGCGCCACTGTTCCCAGCCCATGGCTATTTATAAGCATGGGTCCCATTCAGCAACACAGGAGGTCTGTGTTTGGCCATCAGAGCTGCCTATCAGGGTTTGCAGGGATGAGATTGGAGTGCTCATGGCTACAGAACACCCCCTTCCCCCTCCCTACCCTGGGTGTCTTCTCCCAACTTGTAACTGCTTTGCAGCTCCGTGGTTGGAAGGAAGCCCTGCTGATCAAGGAAAGCTGGGCTTCCATTCGGGTTTCCAGGGCAACAGAAAGAGGGCAGACAAAGCTCAGGCATTCCCCTGGCTCCGTTGCCAGGGGAATAGATTGCTGGCGCTTGAGTGTCTGGATTCCCAAACCGAGCCCGAACACCATGATCCAGGCCTCTCCCGACCGCTGGATCGTTGGCCGTGGACGATCACGATCCGCCAGGTCACTATCGCGCGATCGCCATTTTTGTGGGGTTTTGATGCTCGTAATGCGGTTCATGCCCATCTCTAATAGGGACTATAAAATTTCTATGTAATGTCTGTTGCTGGAAGTATGATCATACTGGGTAGTTTCCGAGTTGCCTAGAATTGTTCATGCTCGGTTTCAGCAGTTTTTCAACTCTGTATTAGATTTCTGCTGGATCTTTACAAATCTTTACAAATTTGCATTTATACACCCCATTACACAATGAGTTTCAAAGATGTTTCAATAAACAGTGTACTGACTCATACTGTGTAATCTGCCTTGAGTTTCAGTGAGAAAGGTAGACTATAAATAACACAAATTAAATAAATAAATAAGTGCAGCGCTAATGGTCAATTAAACCTCCAGCACATTATGATCAGTTAGAAAGTGACCCATGTCCCACAGGGAAAGGAGATGCAATCTCTCCTCCCCCACTTCCCAGTCACAGTGAAGGAAATAGGATCACTTCATCAACCTTCATGAAATTATCACACAGCCAAATCTCCCTGACTATATGGCACAGTGGGAGGGTAGGCAGCATGGTGTAGCCCAATTTTGTCAGAAATCGGAAGCTAATCAGGGTTGGTATTTGGATAGTTGCCTGCTAAAGGAGACTCTGCAGGGGAAGACACTGGCAAACCATCTCTGCTTCTCACTTGCCTTAAAAGCCCCTTGCTGGTGTTGCCATAAGTTGATAGTGACTTGACAGCATGTACACACACATATATGTGGCACAGCAACAACATCATCATGTTCACTAAGTAATCCCCAGTTGCTGAAGGTATTAAATGAACCTCTTTCAAGCTTAAAAAAATGGTTACAAACACCAGCAGATGGGGGAAACAATGCTTGAATTAGGTCCCAAAGAGTTTTACTGGAAAGTAAAAGGTGGGTGGTTTTTATTTTCCTTCTGGATGTTCACCTCTCCAAAATGGTAAAAAATCAGCAAAAATTCAGCACATGGAAGATGTACAATGGCAGTGCTTTCTTTTAGATAACCTTGACTGCATCGGTGTGTTTAGTGTACGTTCCTTCCTTGTCACAAAGATATTCACTAGAGATGGGCACGATCTGGATTACGATAAAAAAAAACCCACGAGAATGGCAATCTCCCAATCGTGACCTGGTGGATCGTTGTCTTCCACGGCAAACAATCTAGCAGTCGAGACTCCGGGGTGATCGTGATAGGACCGGGAAGCTAGACATTCAGGCGCCAACAATCTGTTCCCCTGGCAACAGAGGCAGGGGAATGCCAGAGCTCTGTTTGAAACTTGATAATATTTCCCCTAGCGAGGAAAAGCAAACAGTTGAGTGAAAAGGTGGCTTCCTGAGAAAAATATAAGCAAAGTGATTGGGAGAGGAAGGGGTTAAGAGAGAGAGAAAACAAAAAACCCTGGCTTTCTCTCGTCCTGAGTTCATTCAGTGCCGTTGAAAGAGTTAAGAAGGGATCTCTTCTCAGTGTTAACTCTTTCAAAAACCCCTTGCTTTGAGAGCAGCTATCAAGCTGTTTTGCGCTCCTCTCCTGAGTTCGTTCAGTGCTGAAAAAGTTAACTGAAAAGAGATATCTCTCTCCTCCTGGCTTCTCAGCCCAGTGCCTGCTTTTTGCAAGAAGCTGGTATGTGATTTGATGTTTCATTTGTGTTTTTCCTATTTAAAAAACCATAGGATCCGCGAGGAGCCGTGTGGATCCTGGTTTTACTTTCTTCCCGTTTAAAATATGCTTTTGGAAGACTGGCTGCTTGCTTTTAAAATCGGGCGGGATGGAGGATTCTATCCCACCTTTTTTTAAAAAGCTGGCTGAAACTTGTTGACGGGGTGTCTCTCTCTCTATTTGGAAAGGCAGGGACGGGTTAAAAACTTTCCCCCCCTCTGCTCTAAGTGTGTTCAGTGCTGAAAGGTGGGAGGCGGCTCATCGCAGGGTTAAAATCTTTTTTCCCCATCTGCTCTAACTGTGGGGGGGGGGGGCGCCCCTCCGATCCCAGATCGGAAACAGGACTTGATCGGAGTGAATCGGTGATCTGGGGTCGTCACCAGCGTGGATCCACGAACAGCTTGATCGGTATTTTTTTGGGATCATGCCCATGTCTAATATTCACCATGACAATGCAAAAGAATCACTTTTATAAAGAAAATGAATGCTGTAAATCTAATGGAGATGTAAAGTGAATACTCCCATACTACTAGCAAGCTAAGTAATGGTGCCAAGCCAAATAAGAAAGCTGTCACTAATTTCGCAATAGTTTGCAAACTATACATGATTTATCTTTAGAGGGAAAATTTCATCAGAAAATTTGGATAAGGAGATATAAAGCTGGATGCTGTTAGTTAAGTTAACCATTTAGTTGGACTCATCATTTCCTTTCTAAAATGAGCTTCTTGCGATGATAATCAGAGAGGGATTTTTGAACAAAACCTAGGTTTGTATTTATTCCATACTCTCAAAATGGCACATCTTACATAATTATGATTAAACTCTGCATTGGCCTTAACTTTGTCATACCATAGACACCCATGACACCCAAATCTTAAGTCTTGCCCTTCAAGGTACTTCTATTTTTTAACAAAATCCATTCCTTCATCCAAACCAGTCAATCTCAAAACTGGTAGACCCAAACCTCCTCTTTTTTTTTATAGCTTCTCCCATTTCTCTTATAGGTCCATTCATAATTTGTCTTTGTTGTTCTATGATCTTAGGTAACTTCTGGTTATTAATATATTCATCCATTTTCTCCACTGATACATCACAACTCTTATACAGATTTGCATAATACCGACAAAATGCCTTTTGTATATTTGAAGTATCTGTTAATACCGTGTCTGCCTCTTGTATTTTCAATATCATTCTCTTTTCTCTTTCCTTTCTAAGTTTGTGTGCCAACCATTTCCCTGGTTTATTTGCACATTCAAATGTTCTTTGTTTGACATAATTCAATTTTATTTCCATTTCTCTTGACATTAACATTGATAGCTGTTGTGTTTTTTGTGTTTATTGTTTATAGCTTTTATGTTACGGTTTATAGCTTAAATTAAAAAATGCTAAATATAAAAGTCATATTACCACTAAAGTAAGATTTGTGGGGGGCATGGTGTCGGTGCTGTACAGGATGGATGCTTAAAAGTAACCTGTCTCTCCTCAACCCCAAAACCACATTCAAAATCAATCCAAAAGATCAGGATATGGGAAAATAAGACACGGACAGCAAAAAAAGAACTTAAAAGCAGCCAAGAACTTACAAGATTATTTTCCTCCACCTCAGAGGCCAGCACTTTAAAAGGAGAAAAGACCCAATTAAAATGGCTGCTGAGGGAAGCAGGATGAGTTTGCCACTGATTCCCCTCCCCCCGCCCCCCGATTGTACACTAGCAGCTCTATTGGCTTCCATGGAACAAAACATTCTTGAAAAAGTCCCTACTTATTAAACCACTAACAGATCGATTTGCAGATCTTAAAATAAGCATAAACAATGCCTTAGAAAAGAGTGAGACAATACAGGAAGAGGTCCGGGAACTTCAAAAGGATAAGAGGCAAATGCAAGAGAAAATATTGTACCTCAACTCCAATCAAGAACTCCAATCAAGACAATCAAACCTGAAATTTAGGGATTTTGAGGAGCATCTGATTGCCTCAGAGGACCTACCTTCCTTTCTGGCAAATTGGCTAGCTAATATTTTAAACTTAGAAAATGGCATTGCCCTCTTAATAACAAGAGCTTACAGGATTGGCCCTCTGAATCACCAGACCAGAAAAGGCCCCAGAGATATCATGGCAGTCTTTCCTGATAGGAGAACGAGAAAAAAAAATACTTGACACTGCCAGAATTCAATCAGCACTTATATTTAAAGGCCATCCCATTTTGGTTTTCACTGACCTTCCAAGTGAAATACTAAATGAAATGAAATAATGTAAAACAACAACAGAAGCATTGAGAAAAACTCATAAGAGAAATTACAGGTGAGTCACAAAGATAAACTTCTCTATGCCACAGACTATGATTCAGGCCTAATGCTGTTACAAGATGTAAATCTGGCTACACCTATGGAGCTTGATAAAACATGCCAAAAAAAGAAAACTAGCAAGCCATCCAATCCTCACAAGGAAAGTAAAATGACTGTTCGTCTCAATTAATGGAAAACATGAATTATTAATATAAAACATTTATCAATTTATCATTATTGCATAATACCTTAAAATTCTGTGGAACGTTATTACTGTAGTTTTATAATTAAATATAAAAAGCTTTACGTGGTTTGGGGGAGGGGAGGGTTCTGTGTTTTTTTAAAGTAGCTCTGAACTTTTTAATTTTTTATTTGTAGCCCTTCTAATTGGTGATTACACCAATAACCAGACTGAGAAGTTACTCTCACCTGTTTATAGAATGCTTTAAAGCTGTTAGGTTCTACTCTTCATTCTGATCATAATATTGCTCGTAAAATTCTACATTGCTTTATGCTAATCTAGAGCTACAACCTAGGTGATTCCTTAATAAATTTTGAACATAATACTGGTACTCTTATAATAAAGTATTATTTAAATAATTATTAGGATAGATAAATATATTGAGAAGATGAGCTAATTTTAAATTGATTCTCTATAAATCTGTTTTTTTATAATTGTATTTTTAAGGGGGAAATTGGGGGAGGGAAATAAATTTATTATAACTGTATTAATTGACTGGTGGGTGAAAAAAGGTGTGTTCTAACTGCTATTTTGATTTAGAAGAGGTGCAATCTGTTTTAATAATCTGTGGAAGGGAGGAGAAATGTTTGATTCAGCTAATTAATTCTCTTATTTAATTATCAATTAGTAAATCTTTCTAATGTTATTGTAAATTCAATTGATGTCTATTTAATTGTTTATACGTTAATCATTACTGCATATTGCTTATTCAATATACATACTTAAACATACAGTTGGATATTGTTGGTTATTTTTCACAACTGATACTGGATTGCTGTATATCTTATATATTGTAGCTCAAAACAAAGTTTGTAATATTAGTGGTTGTTATTCTGCTTCAAGTTATATAACCAAGCTGCTGTCAAGGTACATTCTTAAAGTTCTGTGACAATGCATGTGAACCTTAACATAACCTCTCTTAATGTGCGAGGTCTTAATAATCCAATCAAAAGAAAATGAATCTTAACCAATGTAGCTCAACTAAAGCCAGATGTTACATTTCTTCAGGAAACTCACACTCCACAAATAGTGACAAACTGAAAACTAATTGGATTCAGTTTCAATACCAAGCCAAAGGGTCCTCAAAAGCCCATGTTTATCAATTCTAATCTCAGATATATTTTCAGCACAAAGCAACATTAAAAGATCCACAAGCTATATTTCTATTCATCAAAAGAATCAAAAGGACCAAATTATGTTTGTTGTAATATATGCTCCTAATAACTATCAGCTCAAATTTACAGAGGAGACTCTTCAAACATTGACAAAATTCCAAGAAGGAAAAGAGATTGTAGGAGGTGACTTTAACTTCATACTGAACCATGTCACTGACCATACATATTCTAACAAGCCAAAAGGGAAAGGGAAAAATCAATTCACTCGTTTAGCTGAAATAATCAACAACCACCAACAGGGGACATATGGCATCTGATGCATACCTCTGAAAAAAATTACACCTATTTTTCAGAGAGGCATAATATTTACACCAGAACTGGCTTCATTCGAATCTCAGACACGCTGCCAAACCAAGTCCTAACGTCATATATTGGAAATATTGGAAATATTACATCGTCTGACCATGCCCGGGTCAGTTGCACTCGAGAATTAGGCCCTAAAACATCAACTGAAAAGAGATGGACTTTAGATAGAGCACTTCTATTTGCTGAAAAGAATACTAAAGAAATAGAACAAGCTATTAAACAATATCTTAACATGAAAGAAGACACCTCAACGCATAGAGTATAGGATGCCCTGAAAGTGGTATTAAGAGGTCAATTAATATCAGTGTCCACACTCATTTGAATAAAAGTAAGAGAGCCACCAGACAGGCATTAATGGATCAAATCAAAACTCTTGAAATCCTGCATAAAGCAAGAGAAAACATTTCGGCACTCCCAGCAGGTGGCAACAGCCGCCTTAGCTGGAGGCCGTCTTTTGCCTCCACGGATGGATTGGAGGCAGGCAGACGCTTCCTGGGAATCCGGAGGTGGAGCAGAGCTTGCAGGCCTTTTCAGGCTGCTCTTTCCCCCAACGCCCAATTGCGCTTTGTGCTCGGCCCACCCATCTCACCCTATTTCAGTGCAGGTTTAGCCAGTTGCTGGTTGTAAGGGCCAGGTGGGAATTTTTCCTCCTTTTACCTTAATTGGCTTGTGGGAGTGGAGTTTTTTGCCTACCTTGCACTGTTAAGTTGGAGAGGCAATTGGCTTGGTGGGTCAACTTCCTTTGGGGGCAGGTGAGAAGCTAGGGGGAAAGGAGTGGGCTAGTGAGCACCCTTGGCATATCCCCATTGGTGGGGAAACTGGGGTCTGTCAGGAGCGGCTAGCCGCTTTACAGCCCAGTTGCGAGGACAGACACCCTGGTGAGGAACCCCTGGAAAAGCCAGTCTCCCCCTGCAACTTTACGGCCTGGTGGGGGAGCTTTAAAGGAGTGAACCACTTAGCCTGGCCAGGCCAGGTCCCAGCCATACGATGGATGGCTTGCACCCGGGGCAGTGGGTGACCTGCCCAGACAGGTCGGGGTGCGATACAGGAGTGACCCCAGGGCCCGACCTGTACTACTAATTTAGGGCCTTGCCGTGTTTGATAATACATTGCTGTTACATTAATAAAGTGGCCCTTTAGTTACCAAAATTGAGTCTGCCTCTTCATTCCAACTATGGTGGCAAAAAGATATACCATCAACTTCTTATGGACCACAAACTATTAGATTCTCTGGAAACTAACTGCATACCAAAAAAAACCTTATATACCTGAAACAAAAGCATTGGTCCCACACTTCCAAAATCACTTCAGCTTCTATTATGTAGGACAAAAAACAAACAGATGTCCAGAATAGTTAAAATAATCCAAGATACTAAAGGCCACTGTTACTCAAAGTCTAAAGATTTAACTCCAATTTTCATTGACTTCTACAAGCAGCTGTACGCAACAACAAACCCAATGCCTCAATCTATCATTGAATATCTATTGCGACATAAGAAAATAGAAAAACTAGAATGATCTCACCGTTTACTATTAGAAGAACCTATCAATATACAGAAAACTGCAGATACCATTAAAAACTTGAAAAATAATAAGACAGTGGGCCCTGATAGCTATCCATCAGAGTTTTACAAGATATATGCCTCTGTTCTCACTCACCCACTAATGAAAACTTGTAATAACATTCTTAAAACAGGAAATCTTCCTCCATCATGGTCCATGGTATCAATAATAGTCATATCCAAACAAGACAAGAACCTTCTAAATCCAGCTTCATACAGACCAATCTCCCTGTTAAATGCAGATTATCTCCATTATAGCCAAACGTATCAATACCTTCATAACAATATATTCACCAAGATAAGTCCAGCTTCATCACAGGGAGAGATCTAACAAACAATACATATAACACCTTAAGCATACTTGAATCATGTAATCACAGCAGATCAGAAGCTCTTTTTCTATCGCTGGATATTGAAAAAGCATTTGACTACTTGGAAATCCCATATCTATACACATGGCTACGATGTATGGGCTTTGGAGATAATGTCCTTAGAACCATCAAGTCAATCTACTCTAAACCCACAGCACAAATCAAAGTGAATCAAAGCTTCATCGCAGGGAGAGATCTAACAAATACATATAACACCTTAAGCATACTTGAATCATGTAATCACAGCAGATCAGAAGCTCTTTTTCTATCGCTGGATATTGAAAAAGCATTCGACTACTTGGAAATCCCATATCTATACACATGGCTACGATGTATGGGCTTTGGAGATAATGTCCTTAGAACCATCAAGTCAATCTACTCTAAACCCACAGCACAAATCAAAGTGAATGGGTTAATCTCAGAATCTATACTCTTGGAAAGAGGGACTAGACAAGGCTGTCCTCTATCACCAATGCAATTTTCACTTGCTTTAGAACCTCCTGAGGAAGCAATCTGAGATAATAATCAGATACAAGGAATAACAATTGCATCCAACAACTACAAGTTAAGCATGTTTGCTGACAATATGTTACTATATATCAAAAATCCAGTAAACTCTCTTCCCCAACTTCAATAAATGCTCTCAACATTCAGACATAAATCAGGACTGAAAGTTAATCAAACCAAATCTGGATTACTTCTATCAATCTATCGCCTGAAACAGCGAAATTAATTTATCAACAATGTAAATTTCAATGGACTGAAAATAATCTACCTTACCTAGGAATCTCGATCCTCCCACCTTAAACAACTTGATTAAAGTTAATCATATTCCAAAATTCAAGGAAATAAAGCAAGATTTATTCAAATTGAATAAACAACAACTATCTTGCTATGAGCATTATCATCTCATCAAGTCCTTTGTACTCCCAAAATTAATCTTCCTGTTTGGAACTTTACCTATTGAATTATCTGCAACCTTATTGAAAAATTGGCAGACTACCCTCAAAAATTTCTTATGGCAACATAAACGTCCATGGATTGCATTTTCCATTCTAAAGCTAAAAAAGACACATGAAGGCTTCAACTATCCAGATGTTGCTACTTATGCCAAATCAATAAAAATAGCAAACATACTGCTGCTGCTACAGATGGTTGATAGTCTGGATTGGAACAAAACACTACAGCCACTCTATCGCCTTCTATCCATAAAAGAGCTGATCTGGAGTAAAGCAAATATATGCCCCCTGACAATCAATCAAAATACCATCCTGGCATCCACACTTAAAGTGTGGGATATTTATAGGAGCAAATCAGCGCTGGAAATATCCTGATTTTCCACATTCACGGCACAAGTTTGGTTTCCACCTGGTCAGGATCCAGCTTCTAGAAATCTCTGGAACCATCAGAATGTCATGCGTTTGATAGATATTGTTACTGATAAAGGGATTCTAGAAAAATCAGAACTAGAAAGGAAAATACAAAAAAAGATCCCATGGTACTCTTATCTACAGCTCAAACATATTACCACCCAGATTAAAACAACGGACATACTGGCCAAACCTAAATCAGAATTTGAGCAAATCTTAGATAATCAATCCAATGCCAGTTCGTAAAGGCTTAATTTCAAAAATTTACAATGCAATCCTCCTTACCTGTAACAATAAAGTTCCAACATGCCAAGTTAAATGGCAGCAAGAGTGCACAAATCTGAATTCAAACGGTCAATGGAAGTCTATATGGACCTCAAATCTTCACATGGTTAACACCAAGCTAAAAAAATTACAAAATAATACATTGTTGGCACTGCACACCTAAGAAATTGTCCACAATAACTTCAGCAAAATATCCTCTATGTTGGAAAGGATGTGGAGAAATGGGCACCTATGCCCACTGCTGGTGGGAGTGCAAACACATTGAAAAATTCTGGAAAGAAATCTTGGAACAAATAACCCACATAACTGGCTATACGCTCACAATAAGCCCTGAAATAACCTTTCTGGACCAATGGCACAACTTAACTATACTCAACAATTGCACTATATCAGGTGCAATCTCCTAAGGATCTTCTTAGTGGCAGCAAAATCTGCAATAGCTTTGAAGTGGAAATCACAGAAACCTCCTACACTAGCAACTTGGTACTCTAAGTTATGGGACAACTACATTATAGACTATAGACAACTACAACACTCATGACTATACATCCTTAGTCGGACCTCTACCTACAGAAATTCTTTCAAATGAGATACTTGGTACAACATTAACATACACAGGATTCTCACATTTTTGTTCATGTTTAAAGAAACACATAAAACGGCCCCTTGGATACTCACCGAGAAGGGTCCTTCTCCTCTGAGGACAGGAGGACATCTTGGGTGTTTCCCACCGTCCAATCGGGGAGGCAGGAAGTTAAACTTTCTTCCTCTTCCTTTGGTGTGAGTGGGACCACCCTCTCTCCTCAGTTCGGGTAAATCCCCTCAGCAGTATTCCTTCTCTCTATCCCTAAACTGGGTGAAAAGACCGTCCCTCTCAAACAGAAGGATAGAACACAAGAACGAAGAAAAAACATAAGAACATTATCAACTGACGACAGTAATGGCCGTAACTCATTAAATGAGCAAAATGCCACAATGATTTGAACAACTGATCAGTGAAAGGAAAAAACATACAGATCACATAGCCTACTGCTAGCCTGGAGTAGACGAGGATCCCGGGAGGGCAAGATGTCCTCCTGTCCTCAGAGGAGAAGGACCCTTCTCGGTGAGTATCCAAGGGGCCGTTCTCCCTCTGAGGCGGAGGACATCTTGGGTGCTCCCAAAGCAGTTCCCTATATCCCGGGTGGGATGGATCCTTCGTCCTCTACTACATGCTGGAGTACTGTACGGCCGAAAGCTGCATCGGCTGAAGCGTACGTGTGCAGGTGATAGTGTTTGATAAAGGTAGAAGCCGAGGACCACGTGGCGGCTTTACAAATGTCCTCTATTGAAGTATTTTTCCTTAGAGCCGCGTTGGTGGCTGCGCTCCTTGCTGAATGTGCCGTGATTCCCCTTGGGACCTCCATCTTCATGGCCTTATAGGCCTCTCGAATACAGGACTTTATACTGTAAGCAATCGCCGTGGATGACATGCGGTGGCCCAGCTTAGGACGTGAGATGTTAACGAAAAGAGTGTCGGTTTGACGTACCGACTCTGTCCTAATAATGTACGCCTTGAGGGCCCGTCTCACGTCAAGGTTATGCCATTCCCGCTCTTTAGCATGAGTGGGATTCGGACAAAAGGACGGGAGATTGATCTCCTGAGATCTGTGGAATTTTGAGTATGCCTTGGGCAGGAAGGCTGGATCTGTTCGGAGAACCACCTTGTCCCTATGAAAAATGCAGAGTTCAGGACGAATTGAAAGAGCACTCATCTCCGAGATACGGCGTGCAGATGTGATGGCCACTAGGAATATGGTCTTCAATTTTAGCCATCGTAACTGAATGTCCCTAATAGGCTCAAACGGAGGTCTCATGAGCGCCGACAACACCACATTCAGGCGCCATGTCGGGAATCTGTGCACAGTTGGCGGGTTCAGAAGAGTAGCCCCTCTGAGGAATCTTTGGACATGAGGATGTGAGGACAGTGGAATTCCGTCCAACACTGGTAGGACCGTGCCCAACGCAGCAATCTGTTTCTTCAGCGTAGCTGGGCGTAGTCCTCTGTCCAGTCCTTCCTGTAGAAAGCCCAAAATCGTAGTTTTGGATGGTAGAGCAGGGTCTAGTTTCTTGCGCCTACACCAGCGTGTAAAGGCTTTCCATGCCGAGTTGTAGATCCTGATAGTAGACCTCTTTCTGGATGCCAGCAATGTAGTAATTATTTCTGCCGGGTAGCCTTCTAGCATGAAGTTTCTCCGCTCAATTTCCAGCCGGTCAGGGACCACCACGCCGGCCTGGGGTGCCAAATGGGTCCCTGTTGTAGCAAGTCCGGTTGAATTGGGAGTTTGAAAGGAGGCGCTATGGACATGCGGCGCAGAGTGGCAAACCATGGTCTTCTCGGCCACCAGGGCGCGATCAGGATCAGAGTCGCTCTCTGCTCCCTCAGCTTTCTCAGAAGCTTCGGAATCGTTGGCAGTGGTGGAAAGGCGTACAGAAGTCCCGCTGGCCACTGAGAGTGGAGCGCGTCCGTCCCCTCGGCTCGAGGATGGTAATACCGGGATAAAAATCTCGGTAGTTGGTTGTTTAGGTGTGAGGCGAAGAGGTCCACATCTGGGTGTCCGAAGCGTTCTGATACCAACAGGAAGGTCTCCCTCTTCAGGGCCCACTCCCCCGGGTGAAGAGCTTGTCTGCTCAACCAGTCTGCTTGGACGTTGAGGACTCCTCGGACGTGCTCTGCCTGTATTGACTGTAGGTTGATTTCCGCCCAGCCGATGATCTTCTCGGCTTCCTGTTGTAGACGCGAAGACCTGGTTCCCCCTTGCTTGTTGATGTATGCCTTCGCTGAAATATTGTCCGTTCGTATTAGGACATGATTGTGAGCTATCTGGTCTTTGAAGAACTTCAGGGCTAGAAGGATCGCCCGCATTTCCAGTACGTTGATTGGTAGTTTTCTTTCTACATTGGTCCATTCCCCCTGGGCTGGATATTCCCCCAGTGTTGCTCCCCAGCCAAGTAGACTGGCGTCTGTGTAGATCTGAACCAGCCGAGGTGACAGGAAGCTCTTGCCTTGGCGCAGGTTGCTCTCCGTGGTCCACCATCGCAAGCTCTCCCTGACTAGTAGGGGGAGCTGTATCTTGCGGTTGACTTTGTGTGCTATTTGTAGTTGGAAGGGACGAAGTGCCGACTGCAGGGATCGAAGATGGTAACGGCCCCAGTATATGGCTTCTGAGTGGGCTACAAGTAGACCCATTAATTTGGATAGGTCCATAAGCGATGATGACGGTCGCTTGATTACATCGGACGCTAGCCGGATGAGCTTCCTCCGCTTCTCCTTTGGAAGGAAAAGAGAGCCCCTCTTGGTGTCGAGTATGAATCCCAGGTGTTCCAGTCGTTGTGACGGTTGTAGGGAGCATTTTGACCTGTTGATTAGGAAGCCATGTTTCTCCAACACTTGAATGATAAACCTTGTCTCCTCGATTGAGGTTTCTAGTGATGGAGACCTTATTAAGATGTCGTCGAGGTAAGGATGTAGCTGGTAGCCCCTCTCCCTGAGCCAGACTACGGGTACCACTAGAAGTTTGGTGAATACTCTGGGAGCTGTTGCCAGCCCAAAGGGCATCGCTCTGAACTGGAAGTGGATGTCTTGTATGCAAAATCTGAGAAATCTTCGATGGGCCGGAGCAACAGGTACGTGTAAGTACGCTTCCGTCAGGTCTATTGAAGTAAGAAATTCGCCTTGTTGAAGTGCTTCTGCAATGGACCGAAGTGTTTCCATGCGGAACCTTCTCAACTTGATGAACTTGTTCACGTACTTGAGATCCAGGATGGACCTCCAGTCGCCGTTTCTTTTGGGTACCGTGAAAAAAATTGAATAAACTCCCTGTCCCCTTTCCTCCTCGGGGACAGGTTCGACAGCTGCTATCTCCAGAAGATGTTGTATAGCCTGGATTGTGATGCTCCTTTTGTGGGGGTCTTTCTTGAGTGGTGAGATGAGGAATCGCTCCGGAGGAAAGGTAGAGAATTCTATCGCATAGCCTTTGGAGACAATCTCTAATGCCCAGGCATCCGCCTTGGACTCTGCCCAGGTTTGTTGGAAACTGAGTAATCGTCCCCCCACCGGAGCGTTTTGCGAGTCAGGGTCTCTGCCCTTTGTCCTCGGTGTCCTGTCTACCCCCACGGAATCCCTGCTGTTTATTGAATTTGGGATGAAAGGCACCTCTGCGTGCTGGAGTTCGGGGGAGCGTCCAGTTGCGCTTTTGATCCTGTCGATTTCTGGGTAGAGTGTGATGGGATCTAAAAGATTGATAGCCAAAGTACCTTTTCTCTGGCCTTTTGAGGGATTTTGGGAGTGACTTCTTTTTGTCCTTAGTCTCGATAAGGATCTTTTCCAGCTGGTCCCCGAAGAGCTTGCCGCCCTGGAAGGAGTAGGACATCAGGATCAGTTTTGCTTGAAGGTCAGCTTGCCAGACCCGAAGCCACAGCATGCGCCGTGCCGCGGCCGAAGATGCCATTGCTCTAGAAGTCATCGTAAGGGAATCTAGAGTAGCGTCCGCCGTAAATGTGCAGGCCTTGAGTATTCTATTGGCTCCTTCTAAGAGCCTACTATTGGTCTGGGGCAGCAACTGGATCAGCCTTCTGGTCCACACCACAGCCGCCCTGGATACCGCAGAGGCTATGGCAGAGGCCTTAATGGATGTGGCCATGGCCTCGTGCGCACGCTTCAAAATTGCCTCACCTTTCTTGTCAAGACCATCTTTGATCATGCCTTGTCCGTCTTCTGAAAGGAGACCCTGAGACTGAAGTGCTGCCACCGGTGCGTCTATGATCGGTACCTGCAAGAGCTCATTGGCAAAGTCAGGCAATGCATACAGCTTTTTCATGATATTAGGGACCTGCTTGGTGGATGCTGGCCTTAACCATTCAGCTTTAAGCTGTCTTTCGAAGAAATCAGGGAAAGGAAAAACTTTGGGGTTGTTATCAGCCCTGGGAAAAAATTCCCTATTCCCCTTTGGTCGTGACTTGGTCCCCCGTGGGGCAGCCTCCTCCTCCTCCCCTTTGTCAGACTCCTTTAGATCCAGTGCTGACAGTGTTTTGGACAGTAAGTAGTTGTAATCATCCATTTGGAACAGCCTAATGGATTGATCAGTGAATGCTGGGGCTAGTTCTGGTTCTTCCTCTGAGAGAAAGTCCCCTTCCTCAGAGTCCTCATCGATTGAGGAATCCCCCTCTGCCCATCTGGGAGTTTTATTCTGCTGTTTCTTGGCTGCCTTAGTGGGCCAGGCTGTGGGTTTATCGTCATGTCCCTGGGAAGTGCCTGGGACTACGGACGGAATGGCAGTGGAGGAATCTTGGGCCCCATTTTGGCAGATGGACCAAAGCTCCTTTCTTAGGGACCATCTGATTGCCTCCAAAATATTAGGGGGAACATTAGGGGTAGAATCACTTACGAATGTCTCTGGAGTGCTAAAGTTGGAGCCCTGTGCTTGAAGTGTTGCAGAAGGTTGCGTTTCTCCCGCCGGGAGGTTGGCAACCGCGATGGTGCGGTTTGGCGGGAAAGCGGCCGCTGCGGCTCTTCCCGCCGAAACAGGGCTCCTCGCAGCCGCGCTTGTTCCGGCGTTTTCTTGTTGCTGCTGTGCGGCTGTTCCCGGCACCGTCTGCGACAGACGGGGCCGTTTTTTGGTGGGCTGTCTTCCTTTTGAGAGCACTCTTCCGCCGGGGGGCCGATCAAGCCTCTGAGGCGAGTCGGACCCGGTCGGGCATGTTCCCGCCGTCGGGAGGACGGCCTCCGGGGAACAGCCCTCAGCCCTTTCCAGGAATGAGTCTTCGGAGTCGGAAGACTCACACGGTTGTCCCTCCATTCTTCTTCGGACTCCGGAGGGGGTTTTTCCTCCCTTTCTCTCCCTTTCCTCTCTCTCTCTATCTCTCTTTTTTTTTTTTTTAAGTGGACAGACTGGAGACTAACAGGAGAGGAAAGACAAGGGAAAAGAACATACAAACAGGAAAGGACACAAGGATAAGAAGAGACAAAAGATATAGGGTCAATCAAGGTAGCTAAGCTATCCTAATGAGAACTGCTCTCCCCTGAGGCAGGAAAAGAACTGGGGAGAGAGGGTGGTCCCACTCACACCAAAGGAAGAGGAAGAAAGTTTAACTTCCTGCCTCCCCGATTGGACGGTGGGAAACACCCAAGATGTCCTCCGCCTCAGAGGGAGAATCCAGTGGACTGTGTAGTAAAGTTCTCCAGTATACAAAGGCGAAACTCCTGTGTGCTATATTGCTACCAGTTCCTCCCCATGGCTCACAATCATGTATTCCATTTCTTACTTAGTCTACATCTCCTTTGGCTACCCTGATATTTTATTACTTGAAGAATTCTACACGTTTATATTGGATTGTTTGCAATCTGATTTTATGCAAAGACCCAAAGAAGCATGTACAGATTGCTATCTTAATAGTCTTCAAATATCTAAACCAATCAACTTTAAAATAGTACATTTAAAAACCTAAAGCACAGGCCAGTGAGAATACAGAATCAACAAGAAAGCATGAATATCTAGAAAAGTATAGAAGGATTCCTCAAAGGAATCCTTTCTCCGCTAGATATCTTTACAAACAGCATAGCAACCCACTCAGGCCCTATGGGTTCCAGAACACTCACAAGATATCTTTCTTTTGCAAGAATTCAATAACAATTTTGGCTGGGCTAGCAACCATGCCCAATAATGGTCATTGCATATGGAACAAAATGAAGTCCAAACTCTTGTGAAAGGAAAGAACCTTTCAGAATCATTGGAATCTCTTTAGGGCATGTATGCCTTTTCATACTGGCTTTAAAGAGGATTGGGAATAGGGCAAAAGATTTATTTACTTCTTTCCTTCATTTATAGTCCACCTTT
This sequence comes from Eublepharis macularius, assembly GCF_028583425.1. Classification (NCBI taxonomy): domain Eukaryota; kingdom Metazoa; phylum Chordata; class Lepidosauria; order Squamata; family Eublepharidae; genus Eublepharis; species Eublepharis macularius. Next base: position 81,817,133 of record NC_072794.1, on the reverse strand, counting down.
CTAACTGAGACTCAAGTCAACACTTATTCTGGTTCCCTAGTGTTTGTGGAGGCAACAAGTAGCCAGAATGGGAGACTGGTAACATACAGGCATAACAGAAGATTACTACTTTAAAAAAAAAAGCTCTCACCTAATGGTAGTACTAGCTCTGTCCACTGAATGTATTGTGGTATTGTTAATTCGTCTTACTGCCCAGGATTTCCTCTTTGACATTTGGCTTGGCACTGTTGCTTGAGTCTTATTGTAACATGCACATTACTTCAGTAGAAAAAAAGCTTACAACGTTGCTACAAGTAATAAGTGATCCCTTTAAAATATTACAGTATGTAATCCTCTTCAGGCTAACTACATGCTGAGGGAAGAAGAATTACCTTTGATAGTTCTAAATATATCTGGCACTAATTAGGGTTTAATAAAAAAGGAAAATATACAGGCAGCAATTAATTCCCAGGTGCACTAACAAGGCACAGAAAAGTAGGATTCTCACATGACATTGCCAGTGTCATTGTAAACGAGGAACAGAGTAGCTGAAAATCCACCAGCAAATGAGGGTGACACTCTCAAAGGAAGAAAAGTCATCCATGCCATATTTTCCACAATGAAAAAGGGGAAATATAGATTCTGGAAAGGTCCCTAATTTCATGGTTTGGCAGATGCATGGTTAGGACACAAGATGAAGTCATGCCTATCAGGTGAATCTCATTCTGCAGTGAAGTATTAATCTGCTGCTGATACACTTTGTACCTCACAGTTTGAAGAATAATGACATCTACAGAAAGTAGCAGGTTTCAGCTTCATTTGTACACTGAAGCAAGGAAAAGAGGAAAGAATATAATTTAACCACATATTTTATTGGACAAGAGTGAACTGAAAATTAAAATATTAATAAAATGTTTTCTGCAATGACTATAACAGCAAACAGGATTTCAGCTTTATACAGATAAGTCAGATCACAAGAAAATATTTCACCACATGCAGCTACACCAGATGGACAATAACTCTTTACTAAAAGGATATTTAATTGGCTACTTATAGTAACAGTGTCTAGTGAACACGGCCATGGATCTTCACAGGTTTATTTCCAGTGTTATGGGACTTGAGTGAAGTAACAGCACCCAGATAAGGATGCTGCTGTGGGAAAGGAGGTGAAATCAATCTCTCACGTATTTTGCATGAGTGGAGCACTGGATGAGGTGGAGGGATCAATTTCCCTCTCCCCACTATAGCCTCTTGGCTCACATGGCTATTATTCCACGTTGGTCCTACAAACACAGCAATAAGCTTTCCTGGCACAAGAAATGGCAGAGGGGCGGGAAGGTGGGGAAGAGTCAGAGAGATCCTTGCACAGACCTCACAAGGATCACACTGGATCCAACCAAGTATAAATCATGAGGGGTGTATACACATTCACACATTACATATATACACCAGCCTTCCTCTAAAGAGCAAAGGGCAGCATACATGGATGGAGTAATGCCACTTTCTTCCTCATGATTTACACTGTGAGTTAGCTTGTGCTGAGAATTACTGGTCCTATATAATTTCATAGGCTTAATGGTCTGAGTGGCAATTCAGACCAAGTGTCTTCCACCCAAGTCCAGCACTGCATTATAGTGGGTCTATCGATATTTACTTTTATGTATTGAAACATTTTATATCACCTTTTTCATTGTAAATAGTGGCTCAAGACAACTTACAAAGCCAGCCAAAGCTAGCCGCAAAACATCAAAATCCAATGCTGCTGTTATGAAGAAGTGAGTCTGGTGGGTGACCAGGCAAACAGCTCTGACAGAGCGCTCCAACAGGAGAAGATTCTGAGGGGACATGAGAGGACATAGGTTCTTATCAGACTATACTGCCCAAGCAGCATCTTTAAGGGAACATAGACAGCTTCTCTCTGACTTTTATGGAAGCACCCTAATTCATTAACAGGGAGGCATAGCAAACTTTTAAAAGTTGTAATAATTTGAATAATCTTCTCTGTCATATTTAGCAACTGACCTAGTGGATGCCAAAATATTACCTCAAACAAATGTTCTTCACATTACAAGAGACAGGTAAAAAACAGCCCATTTAAAAAAAACCCTGAAGTTGAAATAGAGTATAAGTGATTTTTTATTATAAGATTTTATTTAAAAGGTAAGATATAAAAATAAGAAGTGCATAATAAAAGATTAGGTAGCCCTGTGATGCAGAGTGGTAAGCTGCAGTACTGCAGCCCAAGCTCTGCTCACGACCTGAGTTCAATCCTGGTGGAAGCCGGGTTCAGGTAGCTGGCTCAAGATTGACTCAGCCTTCCATCCTTCCGAGGTCGGTAAAATGAGTACCCAGGTTCCTGGGGGTAAAGTGTAGATGACTGGAGAAGGCAATGGCAAACCATCCCGTAACAAAAAGTCTGCCAAGAAAACGTCGTGATGCGATGTCCCCCCATGGGTCAGTAACGACTCAGTGCTTGCACAGGGGACTACCTTTACTTTTTAACTAATAAAAGATTATACAGATACTAGATTGCAGATTATGTTGAGACTTATACAATCCTATATAAACAATACATATAGAATAGTTTTGAGAGTTAAATAAGCAATACATTTAAACTTACATTGACCTAATAAAAAAAATTCTAAATTTATCATTTATCATCTATGCATCTAAGCATAGATGCATCGTCATTTTCCTTACGTCTCCTTCCCTGGATAAAGTAGAAGTATAGGTGATTTGCAGTGCTATCCTAAGATTAGATGCAATCCATTGATTAGACTAGAGTAACTCTTTTTAGGATTGCACTGTTCGTGCTCACCCACACTGAGGTATTCTGAAAGTCACTGAAACTGTAGCTGATTACTTTTATTATTTATTATTATTTTATCTGGTTTGTATTTCTGCTTCAGAAAAAAGTCATGTCCATTTTAAAAAATCCTAAGTTTCAGTTCCGTATCATAATTGTATCATAATACACCCAAGTGTATTACGGTGGTTGTTGTGGGTTTTCCGGGCTGTATTGCCGTGGTCTTGGCATTGTAGTTCCTCACAACGCCAAGACCACGGCAATACAACCCGGAAAACCCACAACAACCATCGTTCTCAGGCCGTGAAAGCCTTCGACAATACACCAAGTGTATTACTTTGGGGGGGGGACCTGTTTTCTACAACTTTTCTATACTAGTTTTGATTACAGTTGAATGTGCTGGTCTTTTTGACTGTTGTCTGGACATTTTACAGTTAGTCCTATTATGTGGTCTGCAAAATGCAGTCAACAGGTAGTTAAGATACTAAATGAACCTGACAACATAAAGAAAACACAGATTTAAGCAATAAAAAGATTTAAATGAACCTGACAACAAAAAGAAAACACAGATTTAAGCAATAAAAGGTTACTTTATATCCAACATATAGTCAAACTGAGAAATCAATTGCAATTTGGCAACATCTCAGCATGAGAAGATTGCTCAGATTTAAATATTCCTGAATAGTCTATAGTCTTTTGTCAAGCACAGGGAACTATTTGGGACTCTTACAAATAATCTCCCTACATTTTATATTCCCCTCCCCCTTCTGAATCAACAAAGGATGGTTAATTTCTAGCCAGGTTCAAACTAGTTTCCACTCCAAAAGGACCAGCCAAAGTCTACTGATGGAATCACCAACGGTGACTGTTCTTCATGGCTGTACCTGGAAGCTATGCATCCTCACGGCCCAGAATGTGAAAATCAGATTATTTTCTGAAACAATTATTGTTGTGTATTTACATGTTGCTCCATATGCTTCTCCTCTTATATGACTGTTAAAAATGTCTAAAGATGGTGCTCCCCTCATCTCCTTGGGAAGTCCATTCTACAGAGTGACAGCAACAATGGAAAAGACATGAGCTTTGGTTTATGCCAGGTAAGCTACCTTAAATGGAGGAACCACCAATAGAACAGAAGTTGTCATCCAACAATATATGAGAGGAGACAATACTTTACATGTATGTCCTAGAACATAAAGGGCTTTAAAAGTCATAAGTGGCATCTTGAAATGGACTCAGAAACCATGGAGCTAGGGGCCTACCTGAGAACTTAAACTGTGGTTCTCAACAGTGTGCCTCTGAAATAAGGTTTAAATTTCTTATTATGTGTATTTTAATTATTAAAAATGCACATAATTATTTAAATTGTTTTTGGTGTAGTGGTTAAGAGCCTGGGACTCTTATCTGGAGAACCGGGTTTGATTCCCTACTCCTCCGCTTGAAGCCAGCTGGGTAACCTTGGGTCAGTCACAGCTTCTAGGAGCTCTCTTAGCCCCACCCACCTCACAGGGTGATTATTGTTATGGGGATAATAATAACATACTTTGTAAAGCGCTCTGAGTGGGCATTAAGTTGTGCTGAAGGGAAGTATATAAATCGAATGTTATTATGTTCCGGGCCCAGCGGGACATATTATCGTTCCGCCGGGCCTGTAAGACAGAGCTGTTCCGCCAGGAGGTCGGTGGTTGAAGCGGGCAGTGCCATGTCGGCCTCCCACCTTCGGGGGGGGGGTCTCCCCACCATTGCACTTGGTTAATTTATTTCATTATTGTTTTGTATATTGATTTTAGTATTGTTGTTTTCTTGTTTTTATTGATTTTAAACTGTTCACCACCCAGAGCCCCTGGGGATGGGCAGTATATAAATTGAAATATAAATTGAAATATAAATAAATAAATTATTATTATGTCTATTTGTGTTGGGGGAGGTTAGACAGAATGAAGTGGACTACAGGAATATATTCTAAGAAATAGCCAAGGAAAGAATAGTCAGTGAAAACCTTCATCTTGAAAGGTCCTGGCTTGTTCTTGTTCAGATCTGCCAGCTCATGGTTATGGCTTGTAAATGCACTAAAGCATAGTTACTGGCTGATATTGCTGCTCATATTCTTGAAGCCCTATAGCACTTATCTGACAATCCTAATTTCCACTTTTGGCATCGCATCATCATATGGGGCCACAGGTCAAAGGGTACCCACTGTTTCTTTCACCAGCTGAGATAAAAGAAAAATCAATTTCAATCATAGGATGAAGCCACTAGGTACGTCTCAAAGTGGTCAAAGCAGCACAAAGGCCCACAAAAAACAAAGGCCGCTGATAATAAAACTTTAGAGCAATTTGATACAAACCAATACATGAAAATGTTATAAGCACACAGATAGGGGGGGAATCAGTTTTGATGTCTAAGCATAAATGACACGCTGTAGACAATGACTGAAATTAGTGAGTACATGAAAATTAGATACAAAAATCAGTAGTTTGCCTTCAAAAACAAAAAAATATTTCTTTTAAAAAAGAAAATATTGTTTATAGAGCACAGCTCCAAAATCTTTTACTAAATTTTGATATTAAATACAGTATACATTAAAAATCCAAATAGCTATTGATCAAAATATGTATTAACAATTTCCTTTGATATGATATTCTTTTGATATTTCCTTTCATATGCTATATTTCATAGGATAGGATAAGGATAGGATATTCATTTAAGGAAATAGAGAAGCAAAGGCAGATTGATATTAGTTTATTCTTTTTTAAAGCTACAAGAAAACCCATCATATATTCCTCTGCAGCATCCCACAGTTCTGTATCTGCAAAGGAAACATACTGTGAAACAGCTTGTGCAAAATGAGCTTCATCAACAATAAGTAATTTTTATTCTGTGTGAATGGCTGAAAACAATGAAGGTGATTAAGTGCTGCAGACATGTAGTCAGAATTTAGGAAACTGGAAAAAAAGCAATTATAGTAATAAAAATAAGTTACTCTTGAAATAAAGATTTAGTTTGGGAACTGTTTTGTAGGGCTTTGTTTCACTGATAGATGTCAGGAAATGAAAAACACATTATCAGACTTGTAAGTTTTACTATAAATAGGTATTGCTCTCCCTTTGCATTTGTCCATATAGTAAAAAAACAAAATATGATTTCAGCTAGAACTTTACTTGATATATAGTGACAATAAGAATGGGTAACTTAAGGACATTCCAAACACACAGACACTCAATATATAGTCTGCACCCTCCATGTTTCAGAACACAGATTGTGTGTTTCCAGTCTACACACACTCTGTATCCCTCCAATTCAAACAGAAACTATAATGTATACAAAGGCCATAGAGAACACAAAGGGCATTCCAATCCTTCACTCCCATAGATGCAGCACAAGGCTATGGTATAAATTCTGAAATCTCAGAATGCCTTGAAACTGACCCTTCAACAAATATTTTCACCTTTTTCTTGCTGTTTCTCTTTAAAATTGCAATCTTCAAGAAACTGGGAACAAACAATTTGGCATATTTGACATGAATAATGATGAGCAATGATCACAAGTTAATAAGACCATTCTCCAAAACTATATCTCATAACTCTTTGGTCACAACAACAAGAACTAATGAGAAGGAATTTAATGGTGAATTTATATGTTCTTAAAATTTGGTGTAGTGGTTAAGAGTGGCAGGGCTGTAATCTGCAGAACTGGGTTTGATTCCCCACTCCTCCACTTAAAACCAGCTGGGTGACCTCCCAGCCCCACCCACCTCACAAGGTGATTGTTGTGAGGGATAATAACACGTTTTGTAAATTGCTCTAAGTGTGGCATTAAGTTGTCCTGAAGGGCGGCATATAAATAAATTATTATTATTGTTAACAGCAACAATAACAACAATAATTTCCAAGTATTTTGGTATGTTGACCAGGAGGGAAGCCAGAGCCAACTTCCAGTAATTGACATTACAGGTAGTGTTCTATATATGAGAGAAGTATTTAAGTCCAGTATTTCATATTAATAGTTTAATAAAAGTTGTTAAATGTCCTTAATGCTTTCTCATCACAAAAACTCATAACAATCATGTTTGCAGGCAATAATCATGTTTTTCAGCATAACTGAAACAAATATATTTTTTCAAAAACTCTTTATCAGTTGAATTCTCTGTGATTTCAAGTGTGAGGTTGACCTAAAAGCCATTTCTTATATAGATTCTTCAAAAAAAAAATAGGGAAACCTCATGAAACTTGCAAGAAAATTATCCCACTAGTTCCCAGTTACTCCTCCTTTCCCTCCACAGCCACCAAATTTTCCTCCCATCACCTTCCCGCCACTAGTTCCTTCATGCGCCTTGTGTACAATACCAACGCCTCTTTCTACTTCAACATCCCACCACTAACTCCTCTTTGCCCTCCCATCATTGCCTCCATCCCTGCTTATCTCCATCTTTTGACTCCTTTCTCATCCTTCCGCCTATGTTTCACCTGTGTTTCTAGATTGCTCAGAAACCTAAAAATTATGGCTGAAATCTCACAACACAGTGTCATGAGATCTCTTTTTTTCCTGCAAGTTGCCATGTGTGTGTGAGTGCAGATATCACTTCAGCAGTTTAGCAATTTTTCTGAAATGCCCACGAGGAGGAGGAGCTGTATTTTATTTATTATTATATCGCTGTGATCCATTCTGAGCCCACTTGCAGGGAGAACAGAATATAAATTCAATTCTTTTAAAAAAAAACTTTCAGACAATTCTACAAAACTAGAAGCTACCGTATCCATGCACAGTCCCATAACGCAGAGTTTTTTATCTGCTCTCTGGGGGCCATGTTCATCATTAGATATATAGATACTCCCGTCTTCAAATATATGTATAAAACTCCAGTGTAGTTTTGCTGCAACTTCAAAGGAATTTATAACAACAACAAAAGTAACATTATACTTGGACACAACTTCCTTTGACAAACTCACTAACACTTTATATGACTCTAACATTTTTACTTTCCCTTCCTATCAATGTAGAGCTACAGCATATAAAGGAAGACAATAAAGGAGATTTCACAGTTCAATTTGTTTCCTCCAAACACTGTACCTCAGCAAAGTCATCTAGTAGTCTGCAAAGGTCTTGCTTCTCTAGCAGTATATTTCTGCCTGTGTAGACAACATGATGACTCCAACATGTAAAGATGTAGAACAGTGCAAACTGGATGCTGTCATTAGATTTTCTTCAACAGCTATGCAGATGACAGAGAAGATACAACACCTTTACTCTAACCATAGAACTTGTTTCTTAAATATATAGTCTCTGCCCCTAAATTGCAAGATAGAAACTCTAGTTCTGACACTTTTCATGCTTTAGGACAAATTGGATATAATGGAGATCACTGATCTCACAGATCTCCATCCTCATTGGGAGTATATCTGGAAAAGAGATGGAGTTCAACCCAATCTCCCATGGTTGTATTATTTGAAATGCCTCTGGTGCTGTTATTATTCTTTTCTTTAAAGGCAGGTATTTTAAAAATAGATCTTCCCATTGCCTTTTAAGCTCAATTATAAACATCAGCCATGTGGTGTCCCAATTTATATTGGACTTGTGCATAAATGGGAGGAAGTTAAACCTTTTAATACCACACAGTTCTGCAAATTGAAACCACATAGTGAGGCAGTTCCAGCTTGTAAAACTGTGTGGTGGTAAAATGATTAACCCCTTCTCCCATCTCCATGCGGCCCTGATCATTGTAATTCAGCTTTTAAAAATTGCTGGGAAGATCTGATCACAGATCTCTCAGGATCTCATCTGTTTTATCCTTAGCCTCTCAATTTCTATAATGTCCTCCGTTCACAGAAGAGGAGGGGAAGTTAAACTAACACATCTTCCAAGAGCAAAACAATTCCACAGAAGAGAAGTGCTTTTAAAAACACAGTCCCCAGCTATCATTCTCATTTTTTAAAAAGAAGTAAAGAGCAGCACAATGATGTTCCAGAGATATATGATAAAAATGACAGATTACAAACCAAAATCAGCCATACTTGTATATCATTTTAAGCTCAAATCAAAGCTGAGAACTGCAAACAATAAAGAGTCGGGGCTTGGGGTTCCTTCTTTATAAGTGCTATTGAAATCAGAAAGATTGCTTGACTATCTGATGCACAATTACCTTATGAACAGCCCCAGGGAACTACCAAGGCATCTGCAACATAACTGTGCCTAACAGTAAACACAGAAGAGCAGGCAGTTTTTTGTGGACTGTCACAATAACATGACATTGTGTACAGCTGTAATGGAACAATGGGAACAATTACTCAGTCACACAACAAACTCCCTCTCCATCATACATGCAGGATTTCGACTGGAACCCTGGGTGCTGAAGTTGCCTTTTGTTTTTAATCCTACAATCGCGCCCCATCCCTTTTTTTTTGTTTCCTCCTCTTCCCTTTGCTTTACAGTTAGGACTGGAATTGGGCTAATTATGGGGATGAGGTGGTAGTAGGTTTAAAAGAAAAGTCCAATAAGAAATCTGTCAAAGAATACAAATCTGTCTTATAGAAATGCATGTTGAAAATGTTGATGGCAGCTTCCACTGTTGAGCTTAAAGAGATGGGCAGAACTTATTTAACTAAGGGATGCTGAGAGTGTGCAAGACAAGTTGAAGATGAAGGTGCAATGGGCACTCCTGTCAATGCCTGGAGATTCCACTTATCATGAAGTGGGAAAATAATGAGGAGTATGAAACATTTTTTTAACACTAGAGCAATTACATGGAACCCTCGCTACCCTGCCAACAGTAGGAGGCCCAGCAGTCTAATGAGCCAGAAACGCAACGTCCACCAAGTCTTTTTTCCCAGGTGCTATACCCTAAGAAAGAGGGCATATAATAAATAACAGCTTGCTTCTTGGAATCCTTACAGGACTCTTTCCATGGGTGGACGTCTTCCACAACGCCTGGGTTTCTCAAACGTTCCAGTCTGCACGTGGAAGACGGCAACACAAAGCAGAAACTGTGAGGAAGTAGGACACAGCTTACCCGACGGCAAGGGGGGAGGGGTCTGGGTAGTATACGCGCAAGCGGGGTGGGCAACCAACCGCCAACGTCTCACAAGATCTCAGCACGCCTAAACGCAAAACGAGTGATGGGAGGGAGGGGGCTTGGAAACGTCTCGTTTACTATTACTTTTATAGACACACTGCCCTCACATGTCTACACGTGGCGCAAGATCTGAGTCCAACAGCAACTTAAAAATCAACTAGCTTTCCAGGATATGAGCCCTGGAGAGTCAAAGCTCCCGATATCCTTCTGAAAATATCTACACGTGTCTTCCTTGTTTTCATACGGAAGCGAAGAGAAAGACAGGCGAGACCTCCCTGCCACTAACGCTTGTACGGGCGGAGCTGCCCCATCTGTACCCCAAATCTTCGCACGTGCCACAACAAGCAGAAAGTGCTCCGGCCGGCGAGAGAGCCGAGGCGACAGAGACGCCCAGCTTTGAGTTGCACCCCCGCCTAAGAAGTGCAAGGGCCGCCCTCGTGGCGGACTCTCCAAGGGCGGACAGAGAGCGCAGACGTACCCAGAGGGTCACCCCGCCGCCACTTCAGGGACTCCCATCTCCTTCCCTGCCTCGCCCGGCGCCTCCGAGCCCAGCCTCTCGCACCCGGACTCACCTCGCCCGGCCGAGCCCTCCCTCCTGCCCATGATTCGTTCGGCCACTGAGGCGGTTGCTTGTGGCCGGCGCCTGCTCCGCTCGCTTGCCTCTCTCTCTCTGCCGCTCAGCCCGCGCGCTGCTCAGCCAGCCTCTCCATCCCCCTCCGCTCGCTGGGTGCATCCGCCGCCTGTGCCCTCTCAGGCCCCCGCCGATAAGCCGAGAGCAGCCAGAAGGAGAGGCGAGCGCGCGCTCGCGCAAGGGTCGCTTGTTGCCGCCGCTACCTGCTTCCCTTTCTCTCCCCCCGCCCGCCCCGGGAGGCGACTGAAAATGGGGGGTGGGGACTAAACGCCTTTTTCTTTCTGAGGCGATACGAGGATGTCCCCGGTGTGTAAAAAGGAGGGGTGGGGGTGGGGAGAGAATACCGTACTTAATTCTCCGCACACGGCTAGATTCCCGCCCCCCCTGCGTCTGCCAGCCTTCCAACCAAGGGGAAAAAGCATTACTAGCAAAACTGTTCACCAACGCGCCACCTTTTTGCTACCAGCTCTCCAGGACATTTTCCGCCTACTTCTCAATGTCCACCCCGTCCGTTAACATCCTCTTTAAGTGGAACCCAAAGTTCGCAACAAGAATGTGATTGTCTGCTACTACTCATCCACCACTACCCAAATGAGCTGGGGGGAGGGTAAAAGGGTAATAACTGAGGCACAAACGTTTTTCTCCAGGCTTGCAATATGCCTGGGAAGCTTCTTACAGCAAATAGTTGTCACACATAAATACGTTTGCTCCTTGATGTGCCCCCACCTCCAGAGACATGGGGGGAGCTTTTTATAATTACGCCTAGAAAATAAGTTTAATTTGCCAATTTCATTAAATGATGGTGTTGAAGAGGGAAATTATATATAGTTACAGGCATTCTATCTAAAGAGAGAAACAGCAGAATGCTGCAAATCCATAATTTCCCTGCAATTAGATCATTCTTACATATATTCCTGCAATCCTCTCTCTTTCTCTGGTACAGTCTTGAATTGGAGTCTTGGAGTCTTTTAAAATAATTCAATCAAATAAGACAACTTTCTCAAAATGTGTATGATTGCTAAGTATTTGCGTTCCATCTTGGAGCAACAATTCCCTGATCATAACTCACCACACTGTATTTCCACTCTATTCCATCCATTTTATGCCCCTGCACCTTTTGCATGCTTCTTACCAGCATGCCAGCCATTTTTTCATTAGTAAGTAATTCTGAAGAATGATCAATCTCAAGTGAAACTGAGTACAATCAGAAAGCCACTGAAAACAGGAAGTTTCTTGGAAAGTGGTTTGTTTGTGCTGTTTGTGTACATCTTTGTATTTTTTCTCCTCCCTAGGAAACATCATAATAACAAATAATGTGATTTTGTGTGTGTGTGTGTGTGTGTGTGTGTGTGTGTGTGTGTGTGTGTGTGTGTGTGTGTGTGTGTGTGTGTGTGTGTGTGTTTCTCGTGGCTTCTCTCAGTCACCCATGAAAATTTAATGAAGCATTTAGGGCTGCTACCTTTGGAGTCAATGAGCTGAGCATATGCAGTCTAACGCACTTGCTGCTGAGGCAATAGGTCTACTGGAAGCAGATCAGAAGTCAGAAGAGATGTAATCTTTTTAGCAAAAAATTCATGACCCATTAAACCTACTCTGTGACAGGAGCTTCTCTACAAGTAGGAATCCCCTTGTCCATCTCTCTGAATAGAAACAGTGGCATCCACTTGGGCTTCCTGAAGCATCTCCATTTACACTACAGAACGTGTAGCTGAGAATTCACAGGAGAGTTTGTTTCGTAGTGATACACTTCTTAGTCAAGATGTCAAGGATTTGACCCTTTCTCTGAGTTATAGCACATTTCACTATTGGACTTCAGACAGCTTCATATATTGTTTTTCTTATATGAAAAGTACTTCCAATAGGAAATAACACTCATTTCACTGTGCACATGAACTGGGAGGACATGTTTAGCTGTCAATGTACATGCAGCAAAACATGTGAGTTTATAATTTAAAAAAGGATGATTCCCAGGTGATTTGCATGCTTTTACCTAAACAAATTTTTGGTAATGAAAACCACGTTGCAACGTATAGTCTGTGTATGGGTGGGACAGCAGGATTTTAATTTAGTGGCATCTTAGAGACCAACAAGGTTTTCAGACTGTAAGCTTTTGAGAGTCAGAGCTCTCTTCTTCAGAGCTCCATCTGAAGAAGGAAGTTCTGACTCTCAAAAGCTTACACTCTGAAAATCTTGTTGGTCTCTAAATCCTACTACTGCAGACCAACACGGCTACCCACCTAACCATTCTATAGGGGTGGGTGGGTTTCTCTCCAAATATAGGTTAGCCTATGGCCCCTAAAAACAACACAGGTATGAATACACACTGATTCTTACTAGACCACATAGCAGAGCATATGAACTTGGAATCCAGCATGTTGCACAAAACCTTGCATAATATATTTTCTTGCCAGTTTAGACTACCAAACTAGAAACAAGACAATTTCCCATGTAGACATACCTTTTAGTGGGAGCATGCTTAATTTAAGAAGATTATTAGTGATGAAATAAATTTGGGTGGAAATTGTTAAACAAATTCTTATAATTCAAATTTGTTTGCAAAATTCAGATTTACATGCTAATTTGAACTATTTTTCAATATACCTGATTATGGATTTAAGAAGAAACAAGACCCATTTTTAGAGTTTTGTCTGTATATGGTTTCACTGTACTCACATAGAGGGAAGTGAGATCATGGCCAATAGTCTTGCCCTCTGAGGTGTGAGGTATGTGACAAGCATTTTGACTACACAATGACTTGCCTGCCTGATGCAAAGGCTGTAGACAACATGCACCATCTAAATAGGTTGATATTGAGAAGGAGTGCATGTTGGCACCTTTCTTTTCTCCCATTGAAGCTCCATGAGACAATGCTATTTAGCAGCAGAATTTTTATGACTTAGAGGATTAAAGGACTGAGAAAAGTTTAGCTACAGATTTGGGAGACTTTGTCGCAGAGTCTTACTCTGAGGAACAGAGCATCAGAAATTGGAAACTGATGTGCTAAGAGAGATGTAATAAAAAGGATTCTAAGATCCTCAAAGAACAGACACTAAAAAGAATATGAAAAGAAGTATCAATCCTGCTTAGAGGGCATGGGCACGGTCATCCAAAATACAGGATGTTCAAAAATCTGCCCTGACAAACCTGAGAAGGGTTAGCATTTAGCAGAAAGCTCTCACATAGCAAGGGGTACTCAAGTAATATACATATGATGGAAGAGTTGCGGGGGGGGGGGGGGGTTGAATACCAAAAACTTGAGAGGAGCAGACCTGACACACTCTTAATCTAGTACATAGATAGTCAAGGTTCAAAATACATTTCTTAAACAAAGCAAAGGTCTCATATTTCCCATAACTTTTCATCAGATCTGATGTTATACAAAGGGCTGTCAATTTTCTATCAAGAAGTTTTATCCAAGAAGATCTCAAAGATTCCAGTCCCAGTATGTGCAGATACCCATTCTCACTGAAAACTGGCTTAAACCTTAGATTAAACACAGAATACCAAATCCTGGCTTCCAATGATTTTTGACTGAATTCCACATGAAGAGCAATGCCTGTAGGGGGCATTGCCCCCCTAGTTGGAATGAGAGTCAGACACAAAGGTTTGGGTAAAATGGGCCACTTTATTAAATGAAACAGCAAACAACAATTACGGCAAGGGGCCTAACTAGCGGTACAGGTCAGGCCCTGGGGTCATTCACTGGGACCCCGCCCTGACCTGTCTGGGCGAGCACCCGCTGCCCCGGGTGCGATCCATTCGTCAAATGGCTGCGACCCGGCTTGGCCAGGCGGAGTGGTTCACCCCTGAAAAGCTCCCCCAACCGGCCGAACGGCAGCGGAGTGAGACCGGCTTATCCAGGGGTTCCCCACCCAGGGCGTCTGACCTCGCAGCTGGGCCGTACGGCAGCCTGCTGCTCCTGAAAGACCCCAGTTCCCCACCAATGGGGAGGTGCCAAGGGTGCTCACCGGCCCGCCACAAATATATCCCTAGCTAAATCCTGCCACCGCAGAGGCCAAGCCTCTGCTTAGGCCTCAGCGCCCCACAAATGGCATAAAGCCAACCTGAGCCCCTGCCGTAGGTCGTCCAAGAAAATGCTGTTACCCCTGTAAGAGAGGTGCACGCCATCCCCTCTGTAGAAGGAAACAGACTCGGCCCGAATCTGCGGATGGGGCAAATAAATCCCCAACCCACCAGTCAGTATCTTAAACAGGGCTCTGTTGGCCATCCGCCTAGCCCTCTCAATTGCTCTGTGGTCCAATGCTTCCCGCCACACACGGCGCGGAAGCATGGCTGACCAGAAAATCAGGACGCCGGGCCATCTCCTCCTGATTTCCAGGAAGTCGTCCCGCGCCTGCCAAGAGAGGGCTACCCCTTTCATGAGCCCCAGATCATTCCCACCAAGATGAACTACCAGAATATGAGGAGGAGGGGCGGACCTCCCCTCAAACAAGAGTGGCAGCAGCCCCGCCCAGCGTAGGCCTCTTCTGCCCTGCCACTCGATGGTAGCCCACCGGCTGAGTCCAAGTTGGGACCCGATCCAGGATCTTCTCGCTTGGTGCGCCGCCCAGAAGATCATGCTGTGGCCACAGATGAGGATCCGTACCCTCTCCTGACGACCCACAGCACCTGCAAAAAAGCGAATCAGCATGATTTACCGCGACCAAGCGGCCTGACATATGATGCGTAAGCTCCTGACCGCCAACGGCCTACCTTCTGGATGTCAGCCCCCGAGAAACCCATGGCAGCGGCAGTGGATGCCGCCCCAATGCGGAAAGAATGGGTCCCAAATTTGACCCCTTCCAGACCTAACTTACGAAGAGCCCTACCCGTGACTGCCCAAAATTGGTACCTAGTCAACGGGGCGCCATCACTGTGGCAGAAAAGAACCCCGGACTGATCACCCCGAACCTTCAAATAGCACCGCAAGGCTGCTATGGGACACAATTCAGCAATGGAACACCGGCCAAGGGCCAGGTCCACCCCTTTTTGTTGCTGGTCTGTCTTGGACCGTCTGATCCGAAGGATCACCTGGTCATTCACAATTTTAACATCTGCTGCCATAAGGGCACGGCCAGAGTTGTCCCGCAGGGACTGCTGGACCAGCTCACTTACCCGAAGAGCGCCAAAGAACGCAAGTAAGGAGGCAGCATGAAACAGCCGCTCCTCAAAAGGAGAGCTGCAGACTTGCGGCCATACTGCCTGTAGCCCTAAAAGGATGTCAGGCGAGATGGGTTGTCTATCATCCCTGGGCGTGGCCGACTCCCTCGCCCAACCTTCCAGCATCTTCCGAATGCGGAAGTCGCCAGTGGTGTCTGAAAACCCTCTGGCCTTCGCAGCAAAAGCTAGGGCCGCAACCTGGCTGCGAATATATTTGACACTGTGCCCCTTACCTCTTTGAGTCACGCAAAATTGTGCCAAATGCTCAGCTGGAAGGGGCCAGACCCGCCGGAGGCCTGCCACCTGCCTAAAGGCATCAAAGTTCCGTACCGCCCTGTCGTACGCCCTCCCGGTGCTGGGGGCAATGGCTAACTGGATGGCCCTGGAG
The DNA here is from genome assembly GCF_028583425.1 of Eublepharis macularius. Taxonomy (NCBI): domain Eukaryota; kingdom Metazoa; phylum Chordata; class Lepidosauria; order Squamata; family Eublepharidae; genus Eublepharis; species Eublepharis macularius. The sequence continues at coordinate 81,801,100 of NC_072794.1, read as the reverse complement.
GCTTCCACCTGCCAATCGTCCACAGCTCCTGCGGCACCAGAGCTGGCACCAAATCGGCCTCGGGGGCAAGCTGTCGAAACCGGTCCATCTGCAGACGAGACAAGGCGTCTGCCACCTCATTGTTTACACCAGGTATGTGCCTGGCTGAAAACAATATGTTAAGGTGCAAGCACCTCAAGGTAAAGGCGCGGACCAACGTCATGACCCTGGGCGATTTAGATGAAAGGGAGTTCACCACTTGCACCACAGCCATATTATCGCACCAGAAGTGCACGGAGTGGTTGGCAAGCTCCTCCCCCCAAAGATAAACCGCCACCAAGATAGGAAAGAACTCCAGGTAGGTTAGATCCCTACACCGCCCGTCTGCAACCCAATCACCGGGCCAAGTTGCGGCACACCAGTGCCGCCTAAAATAAATCCCCAAACCTATAGACCCCGAAGCGTCCGAAGACACTTGTAGCTCCCCTTCTAAAAGGAGCTCCTGTCTCCAAAAGGAGACCCCATTGAAACCCTGCAAAAACTGCACCCAGACCCCTAGGTCCTCCTGCATGCCCCCAGACAGGCGTACCTTGTGATGAGGGAGCCGGAGGGTCCCCATGGCGTCACAGAGGCGCCGCAAAAAGGCTCTACCGGGGGCCACCGCCTTACAGGCAAAGTTGAGGTGGCCCACTACTTGCTGGAGCTCTAACAGGGAAACTTTACGCTTCCCCAGCATGCTGCGCAAGCGAGCCTTCAGGTCTAAGAGCTTCTCAGGTGGAAGCCTAGAAGTCTGTTGGACAGTGTCCAACTCGATGCCTAAGAAGGTCAGGACAGTTGATGGGCCCTCTGTTTTCTCATGTGCCAGTGGAACGCCTAGCTCCTCAGTTAGGCTGACGAAGTCAGCCAACAGGCGTGCACACTGACCCGTCCCCCGGGGCCCAACCAAGATAAAATCATCCAAATAGTGGGCGGAGTCACGGCAACGCTGCCTATGACGCAATGCCCACTCCAGAAAGGTGCTAAAGCGCTCAAATACTGCGCAGGAGATAGAGCACCCCATAGGGAGGGCCCTGTCCATATAGTATTGACCCTCAAAGGCAAACCCGAGGAGCTCAAAGTCCTCTGGATGCACTGGGAGAAGACGGAATGCAGACTTGATGTCGCATTTCGCCATCTCAGCTCCCCGGCCACAACGCCTGACCACCTTAACGGCTTGGTCAAATGATGTGTAACGCACTGAGCACAAGTGCTCAGGTATCGCGTCATTTACCGACCCACCCCTGGGGTAAGACAAGTGGTGAATTAAACGGAATTCACCAGCAGCCTTTTTAGGTACCACACCCAGGGGGGAAACCCGCAAATTAGGCACCGGAGGGGCCGGAAAAGGGCCTAAAACCCGTCCCTCCAAACATTCCCTTGCAATTTTGTCCCGCACTATCTCCTCCATGCCCGCCACAGAACGTAGGTTGGCAGACATAAAGGAAGATCGAGGTCCTTGAAACGGAATGCGGAAACCTAACAAAAAACCATCCAACAGAAACCGGGCATCAGTCCGTCTGGGGTAATCCGCCAACATGGCTTCAAGTACCCTCACCTTTATGGGGCTGGGGCCCTTTTCCAGGGCCCTGTTGCCCCCCAAATCCGCCCCCCTTTTTACTGAAGGGCTTCTGTTTCTTACACACATTAAGGGCGTGAGGCCCCCGGCAGATGGGGCACTCATGCCCGTAGCGGCAATTCTTCCTGCTGCAGGACCCCCGCGAGGTAAACTCAAAGCAAAGCAGTCGGGGCTGAACCGACTGCCCCGCGAATGTGCGGGGGCCAGAAATAGCAGCAACGGAACCAGACAGCCCAAACCCTGATCGCTGTACTACATGGCCGCTATCCGACCGTTCCCCGGAACCAAATTTAGTCGGGGTCATGACCTGTATCCAGAGGTGATGATGCACCTGGTCCCATGGCAGTGACGGATTAAGTGCCGCCTTCATTCTAAATTCTTCGTCGTATCGCAGCCACGCTGCACCGCCGAAGTCCACATATGCCCTATACACTATGTCCATATACTGGAAAAGCGGGGCGGCTCTCCCAGGCTGGACCCTAGCAATCACGCCCGCATATATCAGGAAACCTGGTAACCAATTGGCCCAGGTCCTATCGATCTTACGGCGCTTAAGGCGCTCCTTGTCTCTGTCTTCCAGATCCTCCTTATCCCTCTTCTCCAGGTCCCTGAAGAGAAGGGTAAAGACGTCTACATATTCTCCCCGCAATATCCTCTCACGCATTGCGGGAGTAAGGTGATCGCCAATCGGCATAGCTGTGTCCCCCATAGGTAAGGCCCGGTAGGGCACTGTCCCATAGTTGCTCCAAGGCGATCCTAAATAACTACCCCCTGGGGGGACTGAACCCATGCCCCCGGCCGGCTGAACAGATGGTGCAAGCCAGCCAGACGTCCCTGTCATCTGACCAGACCCCGGCGACTGGAACCCATGTGCCCAATCGTATGGCCTATGAGCGTCCTGTGTGCAACCGTGTTGTGCAGTATAGGCATTATGCTGTGGTGCCTGGGACACCTGTGGGTAAGCACTCTGCTGCGTCGTGTAAGCATTATGCTGCGATGCCTGAGACCCCTGCGCCCAGGGCCAGGACGAAGCCTGGTGGTGCCAGGCGCACTTACCCTCTACTTCAGGAGGCTGTACGACCAGAGCCAGCTGCCCCGCCTCTGCTGGCCAGCTACCCTCTATCTCTGCTGCAGCTGCTGCAACCACATCCTCCTCTGCAACTGGCCCGGCGGCTGCTGTCTCCGGCATCGCCCCAGCCACCGCCGCAGTACCATCAGATGTTCCCTCCAAGGCAGACAAACGAGAGAGAATATCAGCCATAGACGACGACCGCGAGGCAGCTCGTACAGGCCTCTTAGTTGCCTGACCTGCGCCCCCCAAGGAGGGCATCCTAGCGTGCTCTAAGGCGGCAAGCCTAGCAAAAATCTCTCGCCGTAGCGGTCCCTCGCCCTCCTCATCAGACGATAAGGCTACCGCCGGCCGTTTGGGAGGGCGTGGCGCGGGCTGTTTGCCCTTCTTGGTGCCAGTCCCCTTCTTTGGACCCATCCTGCTTAGCGCTCACCCTGTATGGGGAAAGCGCAGCACCTAGTAAGCAGGGGAAGGGAGAAATTCCCTCGGGATGACTAACGCTGGTGGGGAGGGAGAGGGGGAAGAATCTGTGGCAACAACCTGCCCAGCTACAAAATGGCTGCCGCCCCCTAGCTTTCTTAAAATGGCCGCCGCCACCTAGCTTTCTTAATTGGTGCCGAGGCAGGCCCAACGGCAAACAGCCGCCCGTCGCCGGACGGCGTGGAATGGCCAAGGCACTACCCTCTCGCATGTGCGGCAAGCGGGGAGGGGGGGGCCTTCTCGCTGCCCCACACCCCGGCCGCGGCCAGAAAAGCCCGGGGCCACGAAAAGGCAAAGCCCCAGGCACCCAGCAGTGGGAAGCCGCTGCGCGAGCGCGAGCGCCGGCGCCGCCTCGCCCGCTGGCGGGAGGAACGGCGCACTAACGGGCGTGCGCCGGTGCGGCCGCCACACCCGCGGGCGGGAGAATTTGCAACCGACGAGCGGGCGCCGGCACAGCAGCCTCGCCCCCAGCGAGGAAAGCCGCTCGCGAACGAGCGGGAGCCGGCCCGGCCGCCTCGCCCCCAGCGAGAAAAGCCGCTCGCAAACGAGCGGGCGTCGGCGCGGCCGCCTCGCCCCCAGCGGAAAAGGCCGCGCGCAAACGAGCGGGCGCCGGCGCGGCCGCCTCGCCCCTAGCGGGAAAGGCCGCGCGCAAACGGGGCAGGCGGGCGAAGTACACCGGCAGCCGCGAAACGGCCCCACAAAGAGCCGCAGAAAGGCTGCGTGGAGGGCTGAAGCACAGGGCCCCCCAACCCCCAAGGGCCCTAACAAACCAAGCCTGCCAACAGGCTCGTAACGGTCGTCCTGGAGGCCTCGTGCCGGTGGAGCAGACTCAACGTCCTCTCCAACCGAGCACGAGGCGAGACTGAACTGTAGGAGGGCGGAGCGGCCACCTACTGCCCATAAGCTCCGCCCCCCTCAGTAAAGCCCCATAAGCAGGGCTGGTCAGAGTCTCTGCCTCCCTCCAGCCAGGGAGGCAAATGGCTGCCACCAGCCTAAAGGGGCTAAAGCCCCTGGCTGGGATGGCAGTATTCACAAGCCTTCAGAGAAGTTGAAGGAGCAGGTGGTCCAAGTCCTGACAGAACATATCCAAATAGGGGCACCAAATAAGAAATGAGGGGTGACTTTTAAATTAAAAGCTAGAAGAGTACCAGGTATATCTTTAGAATAATAAACATTTAATATTGATCCTGCACTGGGTCTGGCAAAAGAAGTATAAGTGGAATTCACTGCCAGAGAATGTAGAGATCCCACAGTTACAGATAGATTTAAAAGAGGATTAGAAAGATTCATGGAGGATGTGTCTATGAGTGGCTACTAGCCATGGTGACTAAAGGGGAACCTCCTCACTCAGAGCCGGTAGACTTCTGAATGCCGGTGCCAGGAGGCAATGTAAAGGGAAAGCCTGTTGTTGGCCCTCCAGAGTAACTAGCTGGCCACTGTATGAGACAGGATGCTGGACGAGATGAACCACTGGCCTGATGCTACAGGGATCTTATGTTCTTCAATTCTTACAAGCCATCTCAACAACGTCTTTGGAGTGGAGGCATAAACATTTTTGAAATAAATTAATTCAACCAGACATCTGCAACAATGCCGTCTATCTCTAATGGTACAGCTCCTAGCCTATAGGCTGTGAGCTAACCACACTGAACTGTAAAGCAGATTTTTTTCCTTTTAAGTATTTTATTTTCTACAATTTGTTTATTTAATCATTTTTTTAGATTATTCTCTGGAGTCTTTTATTCAAACAGACCCAAAATAAATTTCACTAGTGGGATTCAACAGTCCCATATGCAACATACCTCCACATGTTTGGTACTCTGGTCTTTGCATTGTTCCAGATCACATGGGGGAAGCTATAGCATATTGCAAATTGATTTGAATACTAACTATTTTGATTGATTTAAATGCTAACTATAAATCAAAAATAGATATAATTATGATGGAATCATGTGCAAGTCCCTCCCCCGCCAAATAAAACTATCACACTGAAATAAGCACCCCTCCTTAGTACATAGTTACAGTATTTAGGCTACTGAAACAGAATTGCACTAACAGTGCAATCCTATGCAGAGTTACTCCAGTCTAAGGCCATTGACTTCAATGGGCTTAGACTGGAGTAACTCTGCATAGGATTGCACTGTAAAGCCATCACAGCAGTTAAGTCATTAGAAGATAGACTTTAGAAACATACACACCATCCTATTTAATTGCTGTCATCATAATCATTCCGTCTTTCCCCACCCATAGTAGTTAGGTGTTCCTGCTATTTCTCCAATAGAGAAAAATAAAACAACATTTACATCCTTTATGTGCATGAATGATACACACAGAGAACAGCCTATGTGGATGTACATACATGGTACACAAACCACCACAGTTAGATATAATTAAGTAATTTGATTTTAGTGGCTGTGTTGAATTAGGGATCTTCACCATTCCATACTGTTCACAGACTAGAATTTAAGTGTTTGGATACTTAAAGAGATACAAAATCTTAATTATGAATAAGAATAAAAACTTTGAATGGAAGCAGTCAATTCTGTGATCTCTGCTGGAATTTATTGATGCAAGTCACACATTTTAAAATATTTTTTTTAAATGTAAGAGAACAAAATTGCTCATGAGACTTCAATATGAATGCAAATGAACATGCTGTAATTATACTGTGCAATTTTCTATTTAAAAAATAAAAAATTGAACAGACCTGAAAAGTAATTTGAATTGCAATTCTTCATTGTACCCTTTCATTATGCAAGAGTTACCATAAGCAATCTGTTCCAATTTAATGCAAAATATTTTTAGCTCATAACTTTACATTGAAGGTAATTGAATGAGGACATTTAAATACTCATGGATCTTTTCTCCCCAAGTGCACAGAGTCAAACAAAACACTACCCCTTCTCAATTCCCATGTGTTTCAGTGGAGTTTTGGTAGAAAAAAAATTGGTTACACCACAAGTGAAACAATATGGACTTTAAAACACACACAAATATAGACCATAAATTCAGTGGCCTAAATCTGACCACATTCCAATGATTTAAGGGCTCTTAAGTTTTCTTAAAAGGAGATGGCTGTTTCTGCCAATTCCCTACCTCTCCCTGAAGACCACACTATATTGTTCCTAAGGGACCTAGGGAATTCAATGAGCTACAATGAGACCAGGGGGTCAGTGGAAATCTCTACACTAGACATGGGCACGAACCAAAAAAATTTAATGAACCAGCGGTTCGTGGTTTCGTGCCACCACCGAACCCGAACTAACGAACCGAACCAAACATTTCCTGCTGACGAACCAGTTTGAGGTTCATGGTTCATGGGCATCAGAACGGCCCCCATTGGACTTAGAGAGCCCATATTCCCAGGGAGTGTTTAGCAAGCTCTCCTCCAGCCAGCACCCAAGTTTGGTCAAGACTGAAATAGGGATCTTGGAGTTATACCCTCTCCAATCCGAGGCCCCCAGGAGACTCCCATTCAATACAATTAGAGCCACCAGTTGATGTTGGCGTGTACAAGGGGTTGGCCATCAGAACTGCCTATCAGGGTTTGCATGGATGAGATTGGAGTGCCCATGGCTACAGAACACCCCCCTTCCCCCTCCCTCCCCCCGGGTGTCTTCTCCCATGTAACCAATTGTAACCAATTTGCAGCTCCATGGTGGGAAGGAAGACCTGCCGATCAAGGGCGACAGAAGGAGTGCAGACAGAGTTCAGGCATTCCCCAGCTCTGTTTCCAAGGGAATTGATTGATGGTGCCTGACTGTCTGGCTTTACGAAATGCGGGCGAACGCAACGAACCGAGCTTCCAATGAACGCTAGTTCATTGGCTATGGACCCTCATGAACCGCTGATTCGCAAACAGATGATCAGGCGGTTAGTGGGGGTTTTTTGGTTCGTAATGCAGTTTGTGCCCATGTCTACTCTTCACTATTTTAAGAAAGTATAAAGATGCTTAAGCTGTCTTAACTGCCTGGCTGTATACAGAACACAGTACCAAAATATATTTAGCTAAATTAATTTTCTCTGACAAATAAATGATCAAATAATTCTAACTCCAAAAGGCATCTAATAATAATGTTAACTGAAATTTATGCTTGGGTTTTTGGCATGTATGATTCTGCCCTGAAGAATCTCCATTATCAAATCCCGCGAAGAAGGGCTGGAGGGCAATCACCACTGCTTCACCCAGTCACTTATCCGCATTTTGGCAAAGCCCTCCCTTTTGTCACCTCAATTTCCCACTGTCATTTATCTTGATTTGCATTCCAGCAGTGATCAGCTGGAATTCAGAACTTCACGTGCTGTTCATGCTAGGAAAATGGGCCTGTTCTGCCAGAGAAGCAGAGTTGCTTTAGGAATCTGGGAAGTCAGTAAAGTTACAGAGACAAGATATTGCGAAATGTTGTAAGAGTCATTCTAACAAAAACAATTAAAGACAGTATAATGATACAGGCAGTATCATATTCTGAAATTGTAACTGATCTCCAGGTTACATAGATCAATTCCCCTGGAGAAAATTGCTGATTTGGAGGGTGAACCCTATGGCATTATACTCTACTGAGGTTCCTTCTGTCCCCAAACCCTCCCATCCCTAGCTCCACTTCCAAATCTCTAGAAATTTTCCAACCCATCTTTGGCAACTTTAAACCTAGTGAATTCATTCCAAGGGCCAGAACAACGGCCACTTAATATTACAAGGCCTCCTTGAATTCTTGCACCTTTGCACTACAAGGACCATGTCTTATCTTAGGAGATAACTGCTGAGTTGTGAAATGGAAAGTTCTTATGAATGAAAGTCTGTGTTGGGGGCAACATTGGCTCTCAAACATTCAGTTGTCTATTCCTTCTGTACATATGGACATTTTTGTTTTACCAAGTATTTGATTAATTGATTTCCTAATATTTATCTACTGTCCTAATAGTTTTTAATTGATTTACCTTAGTGTACTTCTGCAATTTTACAACAACAACAATAATAACAACAAGAATAATAACAGCAATAACAACAACAATTACATTCAATTTATATACCGCCCTTCAGGACAACTTAATGCCCACTCAGAGCGGTTTACAAAGTATGCTATCATTATCCCCACAACAAAACACCCTGTGAGGTGGGTGGGGCAGAGAGAGCTCCAGAGAACTGTCACTAGCCCAAGGTCACCCAGCTGGCTTCAAGTGGAGGAGTGGGGAATCAAACCCGGCTCTCCAGATTAGAGTCCCGCACTCTTAACCACTACACCAAACTAATTTTAATGCAATATGCTACTTTAATTTTCATCTTAATGAAAAGAGCAACAGACATTTAGACATACACCCAAACATCCATAACAGGAAAAATGATGAAGAAGGCAATCTAAGAAAGGGACAAAAGATTTTTGAGATTACCTATTGTATTGACACACACATACTCTAACTAAGAAAAGTGCAATAGAGATTTTAGCAGCTTCAGGATTTCCTGTCTTTCCTTTCAACCCAACAGTCCTATTTCCGCTCCCAAAGGAGTCTAGCATTTTTTGCAGTCAGTTTGTCCACTAAACTCAGCTGTCGTTGATTCAGTGACGTGTAAATTGAAGCTCAGGATTTCCCCAGTGATGATAGAGTCAAGCACTAGGAAATCCTGATAATGAAATGCTATGTTTTAAAGCTGTAACCTTAAAATATTTGCTTCAAAATAAATCTCACTGAAACCAATGGATACTTCCAAGTCAATGTGCCTAAGAGTGGGCTATAAGAACCAAGCTACAAGTGATGCCTGACACAGGTTGGACACTTGTCAGCTTCCCTCAAGTTTTGATGGGAAATGTAGGCATCCTGGTCTTGCAGCTGTAATGGAGGGAAGCTGACAAGTGTCCAACCTGTGTAAGGTGTCACTTGTAGCTTGGCTTTAACTTTCATATGATTACAAGGGAATTATATCTGGTAATCAGGGATGTATTGCCATGTCAGGAGTTACCACAAAATCTTAAACAAATGGATTTCATAAACTGATTATGGCCATTGTCTCTGGAAATGGAACTAGAAGCAACATTTCAGGTTAGATTTTAGAATTGTCTACTTGCCCATAACTGGGGTTCTGATTATTACTATAATGTATATTAATATGTATGTAAATATTAATTCATTCTACCCCACAGTGTATTTTCCTAAAGAGGGCCAGTAGCCTAAAGGAAACGATGATGCTAAGGTATATTTTACAAGATATTACTTATCATAGGCTATCTCTAGGTGGCCAGCAGGGAGGCCCAAGGCATCAACTATATGCCTGGCGAAGCTCTGTCTTACAGGCCTGGTGGAAGGATAGTAAATATGGCCGGGCCTTGATCTTTTTAGGCAGAGCGTTCCACCAGGTTGGAGCCAGGACTGAAAAGGCCTTCCTGGTGCCAGGGACCAGTAACAGCTGTTTATCACTGAATCAAAGCATCCTCCAGGGCTCATATGGGGAGAGGTGGTCCCGTCTGCATAGGGCTTTATAGATTGTAAATGTAATGTTATAGCTATTGTAAATTACCATTTACATTAGTTTGTAATAGCTTAAAGCTTCCCCATCCGGCCGTAAAGCTGCAGAAAGAGGGGACTGGATTGTCCAGAGGTTCCCCACCAGGGCATCTGTCCTTGCAATTGGGCCGTAAAGCAGCCAGCCACTCCTGACAGACCACAGTTCCCCACCAATGGGGATATGCCAAGGATGGTCACCGGCCTGCTCATTTCCCCCATCTTCTAACCTGCCAAGGAAGATTAAACTTGACCCACCTCCGCCAATTATCCCCCTCTTCTGACAGTGTAAGGTAGGCAAAAAACTTCTTCCCCAATAGCCACTTGTGGGAAAGAAGAAAAATTCCTTCCTGGTCCCTATAAAAGGCTAAATCTGCACAGAAATAGGGTGAAGTGGGTGGGCCGAGCATGAGGCACAACTGAGCACTGAGGGGCAGAGTGGCTTTATAAGGCCTCCAGCTTCACCTCTTGCAGCATGCCCAGATAGCTGGGAAGGCGTTGCTGCCTCCCCCTCCTCTGGGGACGCAAATCATGGCCCCCAGCTGCAGAGGCTGTTGCCACCGGCTGGGAGTGCCACATTGAGCCTAAACTCCAGATCTCCTTTTATATCCCTTACTGAGACACTTTGACCTCCTGGCAGAGGCTGGTTAAGAAATTCATACCTGTGCTCTGCTTTCTGTTACCATTCAGAAAGCAACAAAAATATGTTCTTACCAACCATGAGTTTTGGAAGGCTTGGGAAGAGATCCCCTCAAAAATACAATTATTTTCCTGAATATTTTGGGTAGAATCCCAAGAAATAAAATAAAAAATTCAGGACTCTTGCTCCCAACAAGTTCCCATTTTATTTTTTTATGACAAATTCCTCTTTTCCCTTGCTGTTTCTAGATTTTAGTAATATTCCTAAGAAATTTAGCACAGGATGTGACAAATAAGAACAGCCATGGTCCATCCAGCCCAGCATATTTTCCGAAGTAGCCAATCAGGTAACCCCACAGAAGGATCACAGAGACCAAAGCTTTCTTCTTCTGCTCCTTACTTCTGCAACTGGCATTCAGAGATATGCTGCCTTTAAACAGTTTTATTCAGCCACAATGGCCAATACATGGATGGACTTTTCTTCCACGAGTTTATCTGATATTCTTCTAACCTAAATTAATGGTTATAATTAAATTAAATCCAATGGCAGCAAGTGCCATAATTCAATTACATAATATGTGAAAAAGTACTTTCTTTTGTCAATCTTGAATTTATGCCCATCAATTTCACATCCTAGTGTTCTGAAAGAAAGGGGAAAAATCTAGATACCCACTTTCTCCAGATCCTGCATAATTTTACATACTCTACTTGGTCCTTCCTTAGTTCTCTTTTTGCTAAACTGAAGGCCCCCAAACAATTTATCCTTTTCCCATGGGGAAGTGTTCTAACCACTTGGATATTTTGGCTGCTCTTTTCTGTACCCTTTTCAGCTCCGTGGCATCCATTTTGAAGTGAGTAGAGCAGAATTGTACATAGTGTATAAAATGCAGCAACACCACATTCTAAATCTATACAAGGACATTACAATACTAAGAATTGATCTGAATGGGCGGGAGATCTTATTCTGTTTTCTTTTTTAAAAAACCTGAGCATGAAAGTTTTAAAACGTTGTTATAATATTAATTTTTTCCCTATAATGTGGTACCGTAAAACCTTTGAGACTCTGTGAGAGACAAATCTAAATAAAAAAATGATATCTTGGCCAACTGTAACAATTAAGTTACATAACCAAAGGCACATGTCACATAAAAACCAGGCAACTCTTTGTCATATGACTACCAATATGTAGCCATTCACATATAGATGATTGTCTTCCCTTTGCAATAAGCTGGCTTTAGCTTCACTTGTGTCATATTCAATTTTCACCCTTTATATTTTGCCTTTAAATATTTAGACAGAGTGGCGGGTTTTAAATGTGTCATTGACACAAATAAATGTTTAAGTAGCCATTCTACCTTGGGCTCTGCTCTTGTCAGACTTCATAAGCTAACCATGGTTGGATATGGTGGTAATTGGATGAAAGACCTCCAAGGAAAACTGAAAAGCAAAAGAAGGTTTTCTTGGTTATTCAGTCGCTGGCATTTTAACCTCAGAGTAAGAACTGTATCCCAACAGGGATGGTGACACAGATGTCATGCCTCAAGTAGTGCCAGCTTTCATATAATGCTATCCCTGCCGCTGGGCTTTAAAGGGCATTCCTTGATACATTTTAGTTTAGAAAAAGTTCTAAAGCTAGAGTATTCTTGAGATGTCAGCCTACATAAGTACTAACCCATAAAAGTAGATGTAGTGGCTACTGGATTCAGAGAGCATAGCCACAGAGTAAGTGCAAGACTACTTACTGAACCACTTGCCAGTATTTACCCATGCTTTAAATATTTGAGTTTTAACAGTTCTGCAATAAAACCTCTACAAAAGATTACTTATGTAGTCTGGCTTTAAATATTTTCTTGGAATTCAGCATGTAATTCTATATAATTCATACATGACGTATTGCCCCTAAGCAGGTTCCAGGACTGCTGAACACAGTGGACAAAGACTGAGAAGTTGATCACCTCTCAGTCTAGATTTCCTGTACTGATTCAGAAATGTGTGTGTATTTTAAAAAAATAATAATAAAAATGTTTTTTAAAAATAACACAAATCCTGATATGGAGGAAAATAAAGAAGAAAATGATGTCATGTTGTTGAGGGGCAGATTTTACTATTGGATATGTAACACATGTAACAGCATCCTTAAAAAGTACCACACCTGTATACCTTACACATCTGCTACTAGCATGTGGATAAGTATTATCTATTGAAATTGGATAATGGTAACACTAGTATCAGTATCCAGAGAAAATGTTACAAGAACCCACATTTATTAACTTTGAGCAAATAAAACTGTTGTGAAATCTAAAATTCCTATGTCACCCAAAAACTCTTTGACTCTACCTCTCGTTTTCCAGTTTCTTACGCCTAACTGTTCTAACATAATTACTTCCAGACTTAACTCATTATGCTAGGACAAATGCAAATGTTAACAACACCTATCAAGCTGCTATGAACGTAAGAAACTGCCTTCTGCGATCCAATATCTATGATACTTTTTCATCAGGGATTGGACCTGGAGCCTTTAACAAAGGAGTGCTTTGCCAAAAGTGACTTTAAAAATCCAATTTACCATATTCATAATTCAAATACCTCATGTAATTGCAATGATAATTTGTATGCAATTTAATACAAGCAGTATTTCACATAGTAGGTATCTGCACAGTGACAGAATTCGGCCCCTCCCGGCCGGCAGCCAAGGGCTTGAGGCTGGGGGCCGCATTTGCCGCCGCGGCAGAATAAGCGGCAGCTTCCCCCGGCCTCGCAGGGCCTCTTGGGAGGGGGCGGGGCTTGGCGCCTGTTCGGTGCAGCCTCGCCTCCTGCTCCGCACTTGTCTCCTTGCGCTTGGTGGCCTCGGAGGGTTTTTCCAATCCTCCGACGGGCAGTGGATGAGGGCACGAGAGAAAGGAGCGGAGCTAAGGAGCGGAGCGGCGCCGAGCTGTGCCGAGTGCAGCTGCGGCTCCTCGGCTCACTGCAGTTTGGGGCGCCTGTTCTGCCGCGTCTTCTGCGCGGCTCAGCAAGCGTGCTGAGTGGGCGCCTCTGGGCTGCGTTTTCCGCGGCTCGGGGTGCTCAGCGGGCGCGGCTCGGGGTGCTCAGCGGGCGCTTGTGCGGCCGCGGATTCGCGGCTGCGCCAATTTGCGGGTCCGCTCGGGGCACTGCCAGCCAGGCTGCCTTCTCCCCAGGGGGCCAGCAGCTGTGGGGCTGCGAGAGGCTGTGGCGCCTAGGAGGTGGAGCGGGGAGCATTTGGCCCCACTCCTTGGGGGGTTGAGTCGGGAGCACCTACCCCCACTCCTTGTTTTGCTGGTGTCAGTTGCTGGGTGAGGGGGAGCAGCAGACTTTTCTCCATTGCCCCTGTCACCGGGGAAGTATTGGCAGCCGTTTTTTTAAGTTGGCAGCCATCTTGATTTTGGAGGCTGTGTTGCTGGGCAGAAGTTACAGGCTTCCTGCAGGGATTAGGATTGCCAACAGGGGGCGGTGGTTCAGTCCTTGGCCCCTGTCACTGGGCAGATATCGGCAGCCATTTTAATTTGGTGACTCTGTTGCCGGGCAGAAGCTTGGCAGCCATTTCCTTTCCTGTCTGCAGGCAGTTTCTTATTGCTTAATAGTAGAGATTCATTAGATAACCATGCCGAAAAAGGGGGCTGGCACTTCAAAAGGGAAGCAACCAGCCAAAAGGCCCCCACCCCAAAGGCCCCCCCCTGCCTTGTCATCCTCCGATGAGGAGGAGAGCGCTAGTCGCCAGGCCATCCTGAACCGTATTGCAGCACTAGAACAAGCACGGGGCGTGGGGGCTAGTGGCATGTCAAAGCCTAGTCGGCCTGTTAGGCGGTCCTCGGCGGCTGCTTTTCAATCTGAAGTACTCAAACGACTTTCTGCCCTTGAGGGGCCTTCTGTTTCTTCAGGTGCTGCCGGGCCTGGCACGGCAGAGACCCAAAGCAAGGAGGTTGAGACTTCGAGTGCTGATCCTGGCTGGATGGCTGACTCTGAACCCGTGGCGGTTGTGGCTGACCCAGTGTGGGACGGTAAGTCTGCACTCACACAGCAGGGGGATGGTTGGCCTTGGGGACCTCGGACACTGGACCCTGCCCAAGTGCCGAGTGTGATGGCATCTCAAGGTGTGCGGCTTGGCCCTGCACTTAGTCAGGTTGAGTTTGGGGCGGGTCCAGCGTGGGGCAATCAGGTGTTAGGGGGTCCATATCCACAGTCCGGTCCCGGGGCACTGGGCATCCCGGGCTTGGTGGGGCAGCCCGGCAGGCAGGGTTTTGAAGGGCAATTCATGCCCGGATGGCAGGGTTTCGAGGCTCAGTCACTGCCGGGCACATCCACTTCTTGGCCCGGCTACGCCCCCCCAGTGGGCTCTACTTTTACTATGACCCCCTATGGTTTGGTGCCTTACCGGGCGCTTCCGTTTGGAGACACTGCCCTCCCCTTGGGTGACCATCTTACGCAGGTCACTAGGGACAAGATTTTGCGGGGCGAGTTTGTCGATGTCTTCTCCCTTCTCTACAGGGAATTGGAGAAGAAAGACAAGGAGGAGTTAGATGATAGGGATAAAGAGCGGATGAAACGCCGCAGGGTAGATCGGACCTGGGCCAATTGGCTACCCGGGTTCCTTATCTACGCAGGTGTCATCGTGCGGGCTCAGCCGTGGAGGGCGGCAGCTCTTTTCCAGTACCTTGATATTATCTACAAGGGGTACACTGGCTTCGTCGGTGCTGCTTGGATGCAGTACGACGAAGAGTTTAGGATGCGAGCTGCTATGAACCCTGAATTGCCGTGGGACAAGATTCTGCAGCAGCTGTGGCTGCAGGTGATGGCCCCGGCTAAGGCCAATCTTACTGATCGCTTGGATAGCGGCCATTTAGTGCAGCGGTTATCCAATGCTCCCAGTTCCCGCGGGCCCGCGGGTCAGCCGGTTCAAGCACGGCTGTTGTGCTGGGAGTTCGCGAATCAGGGAACATGCACGCGGAAACCATGCAAATACCGGCACGAATGCCCAACCTGTGGTGGTGCCCACTCCTTTAACTACTGCCCTAGGCGATATAAGGGAGGTTGGAATAAGCGTGGCGGTGGGGCCGGAGGTAATGCCCAGCATCAGGCTGGAAAAGGGCCCCAGCCCAATAAAACTGAATAAAATTAAGTTCCTCTTGGATATGTATCCCAAGCGGGAGGACGCAGCGTTCTTGTTTGAGGGGTTTAAGTTTGGTTTCAGGATTCCGTTTCAGGGTCCCAGGACCCCTTTCATGGCAGCCAATCTTAGGTCAGTGGCTGGCATGGAAGGGATTGTGAGGAACAAAATTGCAAAAGAATGCGCTGAGGGCCGGGTACTGGGCCCATTTGGGGCCCCCCCAGTCCCGCGTTTGCGGGTCTCCCCCTTGGGTGTGGTGCCAAAAAAGGCGGCAGGTGAGTTCCGCCTGATTCACCACCTTTCTTACCCCAGGGGAGGATCCGTCAACGATGCTATTCCTGACCACCTTTGTTCTGTGAGGTACACGTCCTTTGATCAGGCAGTCAAGGTGGTCAGGCGTTGTGGGCCGGGAGCTGAGTTGGCAAAATGCGACATTAAGTCTGCTTTTCGCCTTCTCCCGGTCCATCCTGAGGATTTTGAGCTGTTGGGGTTTTCCTTTGAGGGCCGTTTCTACATGGACAGAGCATTACCCATGGGGTGCTCGATTTCATGTGCGGTCTTCGAACGCTTCAGCTCTTTCCTGGAGTGGGCGCTGTGCCAACAGCTTGGCTGTTGGGACACCGTCCACTATTTAGATGATTACCTTTTTTGTGGGCCCCCCGGAACCGGCCAATGTGCCAGGCTCTTGGAGGGCTTTATCAATCTGGCGGCACGTCTGGGGGTCCCCTTGGCTCATGAGAAAACTGAGGGCCCTGCCACGGCCCTCACCTTTCTGGGCATTGAAATGGACACCGTTCAGATGATGACTGGTTGGACACATGCTCACAATTCACTGGCTTGCATTGCTTGCATATATTATGGGCATGCCATGTCATGAATCACTGTACACCAGCTACTAATTCAAGTCAGTGGCTACATAAAGCCCTTAATGGCCTTGGTCCCTCATATCTGCAGGACTAATTCTCCTCCTATGCTTGCCCCAACAGCTTCGCTCATCTGAGCAGGGCCTTCTGCAGGTGCCACCCTGCAAATAAGCAAAATCTACAGCTGCCTGTACACATGCTTTCTCTGTTGTGGGCTTCATCTTATGAAATGGCCTGCCTGAGGAGGTCAGGAAAGTTCCCACAAGCCTGGCTTTCCACAAACTACGAGAACTGAATTATTCAGGAGGGCTTTCTAACACAAATAATAGAACCATACTGTAATGAAATGGTTCAGAAAGATGCTTTGGTAAAGGGATAGGGACTGCAGATGTATGTCATGGTTCATAGTGAATGACAGACGTAAGAAATGTTTTCCACTGAGCCTATATCCTATAATGAATTCTCTTGTGAGTCTTCCAGTCTCTCATCATATAACAGCTTCGTGGAACCAACCGACCCTGATAGGCTAGTACCATGCCCTCTCTTTACACATGATTGCAAGGTGGAATGACAGTTATTAAGTGCTCTAACAGCACGCCCTATAGGTTTCTAATGAAAAATGGATGCATGTGGAGAAACAGTTTTCATGTTGCTGCCTTCTGAATTCCATGAATTTTCTGTTACAGGTAGGAGTTCACATCTTGATGGTTATTTTCAAATGTTTGTGGCGCAGACACCCCTCTCTCAGATACAGACATTACATCTTTCTTTTTCCTCTGTCCCTCTGCATCCTTTTTGAGAAGGGAAAAGAACCTAGAAAGGAACTGATCAATTGGTTCTTGCCTTATTTTAATCTGGAATCTTTTTTTAAAAGCTCATGCTAGTGTGTTTCCTGAGCCCTAACACGATGATTAAACAAAGAGATAAACACATGATCAATATATATCAGCTCTGAAGTTTCATTATTTAATTACCTTTAATGTTTGGATGTTTTATACTTTGCATTTTATTTCTGAATTTTATCCTGTTTTCCTGCCAGTGTACGAGAAAACATTATGATGATAAAAATCAATTAGTGCATTTAATCAACTTCTTTGCTAAATCTACCATTAATATGCAAGGATCTATAACATGTATCTTTTATGCCCTCTGTAATTTACATTAATATGACAGAAGACAAATCTTTATTGCATTTCACTTAGTATTTTTCTTCCAGATTCTGTTAACCACCAAATTATTATTTAATGTTTATGATTGTTTTAGATTCCAGTCAGGACTGAAATCTACTTTTGTGAAATTATACAGGCCATATGAAAAAAAATAATGGAATTAAAAATATTTTAGTCATTAAATAAGTAGTGCTATAATTCACTAAGTCATAAACTTCAGAGCATAAGTAGCAGCAGAATTAGATGGTAGTTAGATGGCGGCCAGAATGTGTTACGCACAGTTGTGGAAGACTCAGGAGATACCATCTATGGAAGACTGGATCTTGAAAGTTCTGAACATGGCAGAAACGGACAAACTAACGAGGAAATTGAAAGAGCAAGAAGTATTGGAATATACATTAAGTTGGGAAAAATTCAAGAAATATGTGGAGAAAAAGTGGGACATGAAGGAGAAATTGTGGTCTTTGGATAGTTGTTAAGGGGAAGATAGAAACTTACTTAAGGTTAAAAGGGGGTATATTTTATTATATTTTATTGGATTAGTATAGAGTTATAGTATTATAGCATTATAAAGTTAAGAGTAAGACAGTGTATTCATATGGGAAGTAATAAGGTTGAACAATAAGGTTGTATAGGTAATAGGGAGTATATATAATATTTTAGTGATGTAATAGAAGCAATAGATTTATAATATAGATAATAGGTATTTAAGGATTAGTATATTATACATATATATATGTATATTATACATACATATATATATATATATATTTAGTTAGTATATGTACCTATTATATACTTATATATTTTTTATACTTTTAATTTAGATAAGTATTATATTAATATAGTTAATACAACTAAATAGACTAGATTAGTATGTATTATATAGATATATATTATATATATTATTATAGATGTTAAGAATTTATAGTATATATTCTTTAGGTTAAGTTGGGTATGGAAAACTGTTGGGAGTCATTAGATAAGGGAGGGGGGAAAGGATGGGGAAAATGCAATGGGGTGGAAAATGATAATGATATCATGTTTATGTTTGTTAACCCATCCAATAATTAAAAAAAAAGAATTAGATGGTAGTTAGCAAAAAAAATTTAAAGAAGAAAATTAGACTATGAGATAGTCCAGTGTCTGCATGAATTCTGTCCAAAAGTACAGACCTGAATCCATTATTTCCATCAAATCAAGTGGGACTTCTCTGAACCTAAGACAATGTTTAGTTACACTACTCTAGTGTGATAAGAGGTTATCAGAAAACTTTCACAGGCTCTCCAAGCAACTTGCAGAAGGTTATCTGGAGAGGTAGCATTGATTTTTTTTCTAAATAAATAAAACTTTATATGATTAAATTAAATTAAACTGCCTCTTGAAAAAATGATTTGTTAGCACATCTTAATTTCTCTGTTTAAGTGTACATCTAAGACTTCTTTTTAATGCTCTCTAAAAATGTATAGTGTGAATTTGACAGTATGTTACAGTATGTTCCTTAACATGCTTAAGGAATGCCAAAAGCATGGGCCAAGGGCCTACTGACACTTTACTTGGAAATGCCAAGAACTGAATCTTGGACCTTCATTATGCCACACATGGTCTCCACCACTGAACCACAGGCCCTCCCCTGTAAGAATGGGGAGGGGCTGTGGTTCATCCTATGGTTCACTATCATAAGCTTAAATGCTTACAGTGAAATCCTAAGAAGAGTTACTCTAGTCTAAGTCCATTGATTTCCAGTCTAAGCCCATTGATTTAATTCTAAACCTAAGGGGACTGGAATATCTGATACAGGTTTCTATCTTGAAGATCATGACACTGTGCCAACTAAGGTTAGCAGTGCCAAAGTCCCATTGAAACCAACTCAACAAGTTAATTATAACTAACAAGATGTATGGGGGACTTCATCACAGACTAATATAATTAATTATGCCAACTATAACCCCTTTCCCAATATATTACTTTAGTATTCCACAATCCCCATCATGGGGGTGACTCCAAGTGAAATAAACAGAACTTACTCTTAAGCTGTATTCTCATTTCTGCTTTTCAGAGAGATTGACAAGAGAGTACCAATGAATGCAGTCTGACACAGCAGCCTCAGTAACCTGCAGTGCCTCACCGAGACTTGAGTTGGAAACTTATATTATTCCATTTGGGACATTTATGCAAGCATATTGCAGGGGGAGCTGTGTTAATATGTTGTACTAAAAAAAGATTGACAATAATTTTGGGGCTAGAGCTCTTTTCTCAGATGCGTGTTTTTACACAGTGGAGCTAAAAGATGAAAGAAAAGCACAAGAAGTTGCAGTGTGTCACCACTCACTGCAGAGTATGAATGGATTTGTGAGACTGGATGAGAAGGAGAACGAAGAGGAGCTTTCTCTGCCACCCACCTACTAGTTTGCATTTGCCTGGATAATGCAAAAATGCTACAAAAAGAATGGAAGTAGCAAAGCTAGTGTTCATCTGCTATAGCAAATGAGATTTTTTCCCCTTACATATCTCTTTCTACTCATACAGTTTAGAGTTAAAGCATTGAACCTGGAGCATGATCAGCCCACCCCCTACCCTAATTCCTCCCCAAGGACAAGACCTGAGTAAACTTGACTCATAACAGTACTGTTATTGCTAGGCCAACCAAGGCCATGTGAATGACTTTCACAAAAAAACGTTTTGTACTTTTGCTTGGGGACTGTTGTGCTTTTGATGCATCTGCTCTTCCTAATTTGGCTTACTTTGCTAACAGTGCTCCCAGTGATCATCTAAACCTCATTTGGAGCACCTGTGAACAATTCGTTATATTAATATAACAGCAGGGGAGGAGTAGAGCAACTAATAAATAGGTTGTTGAGCAACTTTGCCTGCCAAGGTTGCTTTATGCAGGAAGTGAGATGTCCCTTCTACGCCCCAAGCCAGACTCACCGGGGAGCTGCTCAGAGTACTGTTGTAGAACAACCTGTCAGCACTCGCATCTGGCATGAGATAAGCACGTAAATTAATTGTCCCTTCCAAACTGGATTTGTGCTCAGTACATCTGAGAGACTCCACAATGATCTGAAACTATTTGTTCTTGGTTAAAATAGAATGAATGTGCTTCTGTTAGAGATGGCTTTGAAAGGCATTTGGTAACGATTTGTACCAGCTGGGCCTCTCATTATTCAAACTAGATTTGTATAAATCGGCACATGAAAATAAAGCAATTGGTCAATGCCTTTTATTGTGGCTGTACATGCTGCAGTTGTAGCTAATATTAGAGCCCTCCACCTTTTTCCATTTTCAGAAAATATGGATTTCTTTTATAGGAAAAACATACTGAAGGTTATTTTGATGCATTTCAGTTCTATTAAGTCGTATTTTATTCAGTCACATTTTACAAATGTCGATGGAAATCAGAGGTCAATTAGATAAAAGCAGCACTTAGCTGATCAGAGTGGCTGTGGAACATAATTTTGTGCAGGTGCTACAAAGCAGATTTTATGGAAAACATGCATTCTCACATATTCAATAAGCACCTACAACATTGCTGATGTATTTTAGCATATAAAATATGCTTAAAATGTTACATACAATGACAGAATCCTGTATATGGATCCCAGTAATTTCAACAAAATTCTCATGTAGCCATCCAACCACTGGATTCACGAGGATCATTATTGGTGCCCACTGCTATCATCCCAGCAACTCTTGTTCTTCATTTCCCCTCCTGTCCCATGGCTTGCAAGGTTATCACACACTAACAGTGATGAGGGGAACTCTAATCCCAGAAAAGTCTACTAATCCACCTTGTAATAACACAACTTTAAAGGCAATGGAGGACCTTGTCAGAGCCCTCCCAATGTGAGTGAAGACAGCTACGTTTATTAACAAGCAGAGGGTGGGTACAGATCTCTATTTACTAAAACTCATTACAATAGACCCCACAACTATAAAACAATCCAAGCATTTATTAATATATAAATGGAATATTATTATTATTATATTACTATATCGAACAGCAGGAATAGACCTCTGAAGATGGGTTTGACAAGTTTATTGGCCTACTAAGGTGCCAGGCTTGCCATAGGACAAAGATGAGAAGAAAACATGGCAAACCTTGACCAAGACTTGCACCCTCAACTCCTATATTTATGGGTTTCTCAGAAGTTCCAGGAAACTTAGGCCAATCAGAGCTTGGCTCACCCCAAAATTATAGCATGTCACTATCTAGGTGCTTTCCCAGTTACTATTCCTCCACCTTGGGCTTTCTTTGACTGGGATGGTACTCACTGGTATTGAGCAAGGGCACCTTTTTCTAGTGCTCTCCCAAGACCTGATCCTTATGTGCCAGCCTGCCCCACTGAGCTACAGAAAGAAAGAGTGGACCCTCAGGAACAGCTTAGTGGGGATCTGCAGAGGGAGGAGGGAATTGATGGAAATCAATGCACCTTTATATATGAATACCAGCACTTTTTTAAAAAACCAAAAAAACTTTGTTCCCAGCGTTCCCTGTGGGGATTCCCACATCATAGGATTGACCTGTTGGGGGAAATGGTGTGGTCATTGGACCGATACTTACCTTGGAGGGAGTTGCATTGACATGGTGTAGTGGTAAGTGTGGAGGACTAGGATCTGGGAGACCCAGGTTCAAAACTCCTATCTGCCATGGAAGCTTGCTGGGTGACCTTGGGCCAGTCTCACACTCTCAGCCTAACCTACCTCACAGCATTATTGTGAGAATAAATGGAAGAGAGGAGAAGTATGTAAGCTGCTTTGGGTCTCCATTGGGACAAAATGAAGTAAAATTAAAAAATGTAAGAATAATATTTTTTAAAAAACCTCTTTCTGTAGATTCAGACAGAAATACAGAGTTGAAACAATGCTGAAGGAAATAAGCAATTTAACATGACATATTAAACAACGTGGAAACTACTCAGTAGGAGCATACTTGCACCAACAGACAGTATGCAGTAATATAGTCTACAGTCCCTATCCCTTTACCAAAGCATCTCTCTGAAACATATCCTTACAGCACAGCCATGTTATGTATTTTGAAAAGCCCTCTTGAATAATTCAGTTTTACATAGTTTGCAGAAAGCCAGGAGAGTGGGAGCCTTCCTGACTTCTTTAGTCAGACCATTCCATAAGGTGGGGAGGGGACCACCACAGAGAATGTCCATGCATGGGAAGCTGTTCATTTTGCCCATTTGGAGGATGGAACTGCAAAAGGCTGTGTTCAAATGAGCAAAGCAGTCATAGAGGAGCAAAGGGAGAGAGAGGCAGTCCTGTAGATATGAGAGACCAAGGCC
This sequence comes from Eublepharis macularius, assembly GCF_028583425.1. Lineage (NCBI taxonomy): Eukaryota > Metazoa > Chordata > Lepidosauria > Squamata > Eublepharidae > Eublepharis > Eublepharis macularius. The sequence goes on along the minus strand of NC_072794.1, from coordinate 81,778,375 downwards.
ATGGAGAACTTTGTATGTGATAGTCAAAACCTTGAATCCAGTTCAGTAACAGATGAGTAGCCAATGAATGATTCACAGAATGGGAGTAATGTGCATGCTGTGCCTAGCTCCAGATAATAATTGAGCTTTGGCATTCTGCACTAGCTGGAGTCTCCAAATTGGCTTCAAGGGAAGACCTATGTATAGTACATTACAGTAGTCTAGTCTCAATACTACCATGGCAGGGATCCAGGTGGCCAAATCATCCATATCAAGATTGGGGGGGCATCTTTTATTTATTTATTTATACCCCACCCTCTCTGTGAATGGGCTCCTGGCTAGACTGAGTTGGAAGAAGGCCTTTTTGCATTAACTTGCTTCTCTAGCAGCAATGCTAAGCTTCTAAGCAAATGGCTTAGAAGGGTGTAATTATACTTAGGATTGTGATGTTAGCACAGGGTTACTGTGCTGGGTCCAAAATGGTTAGGAAATGGTTCTGCTATTGCCATTTTGATCACAGAAATAGCACAGCTTGTGCAGCTGAATCATTCATCCATAATGGCCAGACATAATGTAAATAGGCCAATACTGGACATAAACTGAAAAAGTTTGTATGGCATGTGTATGGCATGTGTGCACTTCCTCTTTCTTATTTCAATCCAAAAAATAATAGAAAGTAGTCTAAAGTATTCTAAGTGGATTTTCATATGCTTTCCCTCATTTGTCTCTTACAGTGATTAATTTAATGGTTGCAGCTGATTTGAAGAAAGAAAATAATTAGCAAGTCAGAGAAATCACTCCTCTTCCTTCCATATATCACTAGATGCTAAACAACAACACACAAACTGTGCACTACTGTCTCTCAGAAGGCCAAAATAAGGGGAAACCTCTCAATGTTTTTAACTGTTTATTTTCCCAACTTTTCCACTGATAAGAAAGAAAGGAATGCCAGAGAACGGTTGTGGGGAAGTTTAGCATCCATTTCACTCCTCCCATACGGTTTCTATGTCTTTTGTAGCATTCATTCAGAATGGGAGTAATATGCACGCTCTACCTAGCTCCTAATAATAATTGAGCTTTGGGTGCAGCTGTGTAATGTATGATCTCTGTGTGAAAATGCCACTGTGTATCCACCATTGTGGATATGTGTGCCTGTCTGATGGAAGTGAGAGTACCACGTGACTCGACAATGTCACATACTGTGTAACAACTACATAGGATAGTATGTTTATGTACATGTGATATTTCCTTTCTTGTATCATTTGCTTTTTGCTCTCTGTTTTTTATAGTTACTCAGTGTTGCACTCCTCAACATTGCCTTCTTCCCTCTCCACCACTGCTCCTTTGGTGTTTTTAAAATTGTTCATGCCAAATCTTGCAATTTCTTTTGTGCTCACAAGCTTTTATGTAAACACAAAGCCCACTCTCTCCATCCATCTCTCTGTATTTCCCTCTCCTTTTTACATTCCCTACTCTCTTTCTCCAGTCTCCTCCTAATTTCCACAGTTTGATATAGAACAGTCAGCAGCATCCCTGCAGACATTCAGAGCTGGGCAGCTGTTTAGACCTTCCAGCTTAGAGTCTTGGAGTTCTGGCACAGTGTGGGTCCAGTAATACAGCTGTGTATTGATGTGAAGAATAGACTTACCTTTTGTACCCAGTGTCCTATATATTTATACCCACCGTATATGTTGCCATTAAATTAAACAGAATTATTTGTAGAATCTCTTGTGGTTGAAGGTATGATAAGTAGTAACTGGAGAATTATCCTACATGCATCTATTTCTAAGATAAGCTGCAACCCAAACCCTTAAAAGTGACTCTGGAGAACAAAGATTTTCTCTCAAAAGTTTGTGCATGTTTTCTAAATGGCAATATCAAAGCAGACTATAGTAGCAGCCTTCCTTTCATTGATGCGAACAGGATAGGCCAATAACTGGTCTAACTATGAAGACTTTTTTTCATATGTGCCATCAGCAGGGCCAGGAACAGCCAAATGATTCAGTCGGAGTAGGCAGTTGCCTGGGCAGCCCAATTAAAATGTACTCTCCTATGCAGCTCTCTTTATGAATGAATGACTATCAAAATCCTAATGGCATTAAAGGAGTTCTAGAACAAAGTCTCAGGGACAAGCTGCAAGTGACGAATGACACTTGAACGGCAAGTGTATTTCTCCCTGTTCACGTGCCCTCCACTCAATCCACTTGCCGTTCAAGTGTCATTTGTCACTTGTAGCTTGGCCCTCAGTTTACATGGTGTGAATGACCTTCTTTCACCTTTCCTAAGGCAGCAAAAACCCATGATGTTGTCCTGAGTGAATACACGCTCTTTCATTAAAGATAGATTGTTCAAAGCATTTTATGTAACTTCGTGCATTGTAAGTCTGAGTTTTGCCTGAAAATAGTAGGAACTTTTGCCCAAATTATTTTCAGTGTGACATGGTTTGGTGAATTGTAGGGAAGCTTCTTGTTACTGAAAATAACACTTGGTTCTATCATATTTGCACTTATAGCAAACAAATGTCCCTGCTGTCAGAGCATACTTATTTTAATTCTAGCACATGGATTCATGAATGACACTATAAAGACACCATTTATTAAAATATTTATACAAATATCTAGGCACAAGAGGGGAAATCACCAGGTAGCTTTATCTTTTCTGACATAAATGAAATATTTTCCTCCACCCCTCACAAAAAAATCACTCCAGATTTCAACTAGACGTTGGTGGTTACCTATGAGGAATTCATAGTTCACATGAAAGTGCAATGATAAAAAATGCAGGTGATGTGAAACATTTATAAAGCAAAAGTCCAAGGAAATATGTTGTCCAGAATCAGAAATGACATTTTTGTATAGAACATATCTCCCACAGGGCAGTTCTGAAACCTCCAGAAATTCTTAAAGTGACATCTTTCAAAATGAACAATCATCAAATATGCCCAAGCCATTACCTCAAAAGTGCTTTACTGAAAGATAAATGGAGAACATGCTAAAAAGAAGTTATCTAGTTTTAAAGATTTGCAGCCCAAATTCTGCAATCTTTATTCATGCAAATGGTGTTTATTAATTTGATTGATCATAGCAACATAAAGTAGCCTGCTCTCATATTGTAAGGGCATAGCAATCATGGCAGAAGAGATCATTAAAAAAATGTTGCACTAACAAAATGTGGACTGGATTCTGTGGACTGGATAAGGAACTGGTAGGATAGCTGCACCCAAACAGTAATTGAAGACATCATATCTGATTGGAGGGAGGTGTCCAGTAGAGTGTCACAGGTTTTGGTTCTGAGCCCGATGCTTTTCAATATTTTTATAAATGATCTAGATGAGGCTGTGAAGGGATTACTCATTAAATTTGCAGTTGACACCAAACTGGAAGGCATAGCAAACACTCTTGAAGATAGAGATAGAATTCAATGAGATTTGAATGCACTGGAAAAGTGGGCAGATTTGAATAAGATGTAATTTAACATAGATAAGTGCTGGATTCTGCACCTGGGTAACAAAAATGCAAAGAAAGAATACTAGATAAAGGATACAGTTCTGAAGCAGTGTGAGTGAATACTCTTGGAGTATGGATAGATGGGAACAATTCCTGTGGCACAGAACTGCCCCCTTCACAGTCAGAGATGCCAAACTGCAGAGAGTCTTCACAGGCTCTCCTCCAGCCACCGAGCAAGGTTGGCAAAGATTGCATTTTGGATATCTGAGTTATAGACCCCCAAAGTGGATGCCCCCAAGAAAGTTCCATTAGATATAATGGGAAACAACCACAAATGCCAATTGACTTGTGTCAGGCTCCTGGCTGGGTTTGTCGGAGCCTGGGGGTGGTATGCCCTCCTGGTTGGCCTGGGCAGTGGCTAGGGCTCAAGGAAAGCCTCAGATATGGAGGGATGAGGGGAGCTGGAGACACGCTGGATCTCTCTCTCCCTCCATTTGGACGGCCAGTGTCACTCCCTCTCTCTCTGACCTTGTCACACTCTCTCATCCCTCCAACTCACTTGCTTGCTTCCAACTACTCATCACAGGTTCCTTATCCCTGTCCACCTTTCTAGGCTTCCCTTGGCACCCTCCCCCAGTCAACGAGATGTTCTTGGGGACACAGGAATATTCTTTTCAAGGAGAAGAGGACAGAGACAATCTATGAGAGGAGGTAAATCTTGAGAGGAAGGAGAAAATGTTCTTTGGGGAGACAGGATATTCTTGGACAGGAAAGGACAGAGGCAATCCATGAGAGGAGGTTAATCCTGGGGGGGAGGACACCTTGAGGGAACAGCAATGAATTCCATAATGAGGATCTCCTAAGCCTGGCAGTGGCCCAGAGACTAGCGTAGAGTCAGAGCCCTGAGCCACCACCCAGGTATCTTCCCAGCCAGGACAGGTGCTGTATAGAGGAACCCTTAGCCAATGAACCCACTAGGCTTGGCCCCTGAGCCCGGCAGTCGCACAGAGGCTGGGGCAGGGTCAAAGCCATGATACTCCCAGACAGCTGTTGGTGGGAGGGCCAAAGTTAACTTCCAGTGTGGAGGAATCTGGATCTTCAATCCCCAAGGTCCAGTGAGAGGTAGCCCAGCAGAGGGAGGTTGATATTTACGAATTTATCCACCAGGGCTGTGTTCAGGCATGAGCGGCTGGCACATATCAGGTTTCCCAGGTGGTAGAATACCTGCTTGCTCTGGACACTGGTAGGGGGCCAGGAGAGGAAGCTCATGGCCACAGATGACAAGTCCAGCCAGATGGCAGCTTTGCACACCCAGTACTCCAGACGATTGGAGTCGGATGGCTCAGGGGGCTTGGCAAGGTACTCTCGCACCAACACCTCGGCGGAGTCCTCCGCAAAGGCCTCCAATCTCCCAGCTCACCACCGAGAACCAGTACTGGGGGGCTTGTTGGGTGGGATCTCATAGCCTGGGGTGCTGAGCTGATCTTCCTTCTCCAGCACTGCCACCAACAATCCCTCTTCCATGCCCTCTTCCCTCTGGCCAGATAGTTTTGCCTATAACCTGTGCACCTCTCTGCAGAGGTCCTGCATCCATAGCTGGAGCTCAGCTCTACCATAGAGTGATAGATGGATGGCAAGACTTTGAGGCCAAAGGTCCACTGCGAGGGCATAGTATACCAGGGGGCGAAATGATGCAGCACCCGCCGAAAGCTCACACCCTCCACAATGGACAAAGGTAGTCCGTTCAGGGCAATCATCTCCGCCACCACATGAGTGCTCACCTCCTGAGCCCTCCTGCTGGTTCTTTTACTTAGCAGTGCCACTGACCCCGAGGAAACAACTTCCTGAATGGTAGCCTGCCTCTCACCCACAGCACTCTTGGTGCGAATTTTCTTTCTCGAAGTGGACTCCCATCCCCTGCCATCTTCTCCCTGCTCAGAAGCCCTCTTTGTCCCTCTGCTGGATGGTTCACGTTGCTCCAGAGGCAACAGACTCAAGTAGTGCCTCTGCAGATGCCTGCAGAGGGCAATGGATGCCTCCTCCTCCATCCCCACAAGCAGATCTTGAAAAACAGGCTCTGACTCTGAGACCTCCCCACTATTGCTGGGCACTTGTGGACCAGCAGGACAAGCTTGGGACTTCTTTCCCCCACGGCCACCCTTGCCCCTCACTCTAACCCTCATGGAGCTAATAAGAAGAGCCCTCAGCAGAGGAACCCACTAGGTTTGGCCCCTGAAGCTGGTGCTGCCACAGAGACTGGGGTGGGGGAAGCCCCTAACCCATGACCCAAGCACCTTCCCAGCTGGAAGAAGTGCTCAAAATAAGAAGAACAAGAAGAAAAAAGAATACTGTAATCCCTCAGCTGAGGAACCCACCAAGCTTGGCCTCAGAGCCTCGTAGTGGCCCTGGGACTTGGGTGGGGGAATAGCCCTAACTCACCACCCAGGCACCTTCCCAGCTGGGACAGGTGCTCTAAATAAGAAATAAATCAGAAAGAGACTGATTAGTTTTGTCAGCAACGCCACCAAAACGCTCCAAAATCCTCCCTCTCTCTTTCCAAATGCCAGCGCAGTATTCCCTCCCTTTCTCTCCACCAGCTGGATAGTGAAACCATAAGGCTGAGAGCTGGGACTCCAGAGTTATATATTTCTTGGTCTCATAGAGCAGAATGAGAGCTCTCTGGTTGGCAGCCAGAGCTGCCTATCAAGGTTTTGAGGACTTTGATTGATATTCTCAGAGCTGCAGAAGGTCTGTAGACATCTGCCCTTCAGTTGCCTATAGAATTAATACTTGCTCCTGTCAGTCTATGGAATTCAAGTTACTCTGATTTCATCTCCCCACCCCTTGCTGCAAGAAATCCAAGGTCTCTTGTGTCAAAGAGTCTTTATTGAAAGATTGTATTCAAAGTACAGGTGTCCATAGATAATTCAAAGGCAAGAAAGTTTCTGGCTGAACACAAAGCTTTGTTGAGAATGACATGTTAGTTACATGTTGCAATATATCAAACCCTCCTTTCTGTCATCCCCCCCTCCATGTCTAGCTAAAGTAGAGGTTTGGGAATGTGAAAGTAACTCCTCCAAGGTCTGTGGCTAGCTGCGTTAGATAAGGCCGTCCTGGGAACACAGATGTTTCTGTAGCTCTCTGTGAACCTGCAGACAAACAACACTGGAGAATACAGCAGTTAAAGACACTCAGAAAACAATATGGCAGTACTGTGGATAGCAGGCCTGACATTCTGCCTCCCCAAAGGTCCCCCCCTTCATCCTTCAGCCCCCAACTTGTGTGGGTATTGTTTGTGGAACTTAGCTATGAGTTTAGGAGCGTTTACATGGGATGATTCTACCCACTCTCGGAAACTTTCATCAAAATCTTTCCATCTGATAATACAGTTTATTGTGTTTCTTTTTGGAGTCTAGTATTTCCTCCACCTTGTAGTGTATTTGTCCATCTATGAGGGTGGGATGGGGCACCGCTTTTTCTGGGTGCCATTCATCTGGTGGTGGTGCCTTCTTCAGCAGACTGAAGTGAAAAGTAGAGTGCATTTGGCGTAGATTCTTTGGTAATTCCAATTCAACTGTCACGTCATTGATTACTCGCTTTACTGGGAAAGGTCCCATGTATTTCAATCCTAGTTTTTTGCTGGGTTGTTCGCTTCTAAAGTTTTTTGTGGAAACATAAACTCTATCTCCAGGTTGCAATTTCCATTGCTCCACATGGTGGCGGTTGGCGTATTTTTTGTAATCCTCTTTGGCTTTACTCAATGTCTTTTGGATAAGAGACCATTGTTCTGTTAAGGAGGACCACCATTCTCCCAAATCTCCCTGTTTTTTGGATTCGGGGTTGATTTCGAATGGTATGGCCTGTCCTTCATATCCGTGTACAATTTTAAAGGGGGTTTCCCCAGTAGAACTGTGAACAGAGTTATTGTATGCATATTCAGCATAAGGGATAAAATTTACCCAGTTGTCTTGTTGGTAGTTTATATAACATCTGAGGAACTGTTCTAACACTTGATTAGTTCTTTCCGATTGCCCATCGGTCTCTAGATGATGGACGGAGCTTAAACCTTGTTCGATGCCTGCTACTTGTAGGAGCTCCCGCCAGAAGTTGGCAACGAATTGTGCTCCTCTATCGGAAATCACCTTGGTGGGAAAAGAATGCAATTTTACTATGTGTTTCATGAACAAGCTGGCCAACTTCTTTGTTGTAGGAATAGTGGTACATGATATGAAGTGAGCTTATTTGGAAAACAAATCGACCACCACTAAAATACAAGTGCAACCTTTTGAGGGAGGTAAATCCATTATAAAATCCATTGAAATCACCGCCCAAGGTCTGGAGGGGGTTTCCAGTGGTTGCAATAATCCCGTGGGTTTTCCCCTCCTTGCTTTGGCCATTATACATGTGGGGCAAGAGGACACATATTGGGAGACATCCCATCTCATGGCCACCAGAATTGTCTTTGAACTAGGTGGAGGGTTTTAAGATAGCCAAAATGTCCTGCAAGTTTGGCATCGTGGCATTGCTGAAGTACTTCCTTTCTTAAACTCAAGGGGATGTAGAGTTTAGAGCCTTTGATCCATTCACCCACCTCCATTTGTGTGAGTTCAGCTGTGGGCGCTTCCTCCCCCTCTTTTTCCACCTCGCTTTTCACTTTTCCTCTCCACCCATCGGAATCAGGTTGCTTTCCCATTTGTGCTTTGGTTGTTTGGCTACGAGTAGTTACCGCCCCTCCCAATTGGGTGGGTGAGAAGATGGTGTCAATAATCTCCTCCCTCTGGCTTTCGTGTTGGGGCATGCGCGAAAGGGCATCTGCTAAGAAGTTGGATTTGCCAGGCAAATAGTTCAGTGTGAAGTTGAATTTAGAAAAGAATTCTGCCCACCGCAGTTGCTTAGCATTGAGGCAGCGGTGGGTGCGGAGGGCTTCTAAATTTTTGTGATCTGTCCACACTTCAAATGGGTGGCGAGCCCCTTCCAGCCATTGACTCCAGGTTGTGAGCGCTAATTTCACCACAAACGCTTCCTTTCCCCATACACTCCAATTTCTTTCTGCCTCCGTGAATTTTCTTGAGAGAGAAGCGCATGGACGCAACTTTTTATGAGCAGAATGGGAGATCTCTGGTTGGCAGCCAGAACTGCCTATCAAGATTTTGAGGGCTAAGATTGGTGTTCCCAGGGCTGCAGCCCAGCCGTTGCCTGAGGAATTGATAGATCGGCATCAGGCTGTCTGGATTCACAAGCTGATTTCAAACTGAATGAACCGGCCCCAAATTCATCACGGTTTGTGAAAATCAGAGCCCCATGAATCTCCGGTTCGTGAACGCCGAACCAGCCTGGTTCGTGCCGAACGTTGGTTCATTTTTGGTTCGTGCCTACTTCTGCTGCTCAGCCAAAGAAGGCACTGCCCTGCAAGGTGAGACCAATGCCTGCTTGCTACAAGGTACAAAATTAAATGAAACATACAAACTTTTTGGTGGGAGGGACTCATTACAATTTAGTTTCCCGGAATTGGTTCAGCATTCCAGAAGTTGCTTTAATAAGCTGAGCTAGCAATTTCTGAGCATAATTTTGGCTCATTTTTTCTGTTATGTACCAGTCCAGGTGCTTGTAGGTGAGTTGCTTATAAGCTTCTTTCCCCATGATCCTAGTGGTCTGTGGCATGGTAACTCAAAGAAAAGACTGAAAGTTTAGATAATATAAAATTGGAATAATTTATCACTACTATACAATTTCTGTTCAATTCAGTATGATGTGCTCAAGAAATAAGTGCATTACATCCAACAGTCTCTCTTTTTCTCTGTCGGTAGGATATGTATATATAAAATATAATCACAGTCTACATATTTTGTACCTAATCACATGCAGTGTCCCCCAAATGTTCAAAGTGCCAAAGTATACCTTAGGATAGTTCTGATTCCAGCATAAGACACCTAGTATTGTACTGACTAAACAGTTTCACACAGCTACCATAGTAATTTGTACAATGAGATATGTAATCATAAGTAATCTTTTGAATGGGAAGTTATGTACAGAAGTATGTTTCAGAGCTGATAAAGTTTTACAGACTTTTTCAGTTCTTAAACATTGATCTTGCTGTGAGTTTTAAAAAAATGTATTGTTTCTGTAGTGTGTATTGGAACATGTCTTTTTAATGACATGTTAAAAGCTAGAATGACATATCTAGCACAATGTATTATTTCCAGATGGACCCGCAGGCCACTAATGTGGAAATAACAGAAATTCTTTCATATTTGAATACAATTTTGATGGCATAAAATTTTAATTGCCATCATTTTCTTTATTTAAGCATGCAATTTTTGAGCAAAAAGGCACTTCCAGAGCAAGGAAAAAATGCTAAGACCTAACTAATATATATTTGTAGCTAGCAGTAATATTTTTTAAAAAATCCCTACCTGTATAAATCACATTGATGTTTAATGGTTTAAACATTAAACAATAATGCATTCATCTTGTATACTTTAGTTCTATCCCATTTCCCCTGGTGCAAAAGGGAGGCCTCTGAAAAGGCTATGGTGGAGATTGCGTCATCTTAATTAACAAAAATCATAGCGACATTGCAAACCCTGCTGTGGTTCTCAAGGCAAGAGACTAACACAGGTGGTTTGCCATTGCCTGTCTTGGCATAGTGTTTTTGGTCTTCTTTGGTGGTCTCCCATCCTAGTACTAACCAGGATGAACTGTACTTAGCTTCCAAAGTTTGATGAAATCAGGCTATCTTGAGCCATCCAGGTCAGGCCTGTTTCTTACAAATACAAAATTAAACACACACAATTGGTAATACTCAATGACAATGGAGATATATTTTGAAAAGGCCTTGTTGATTGATGGGGGAAAGTGGATTGTGTGGTTTTTCTGTAATTCCAATAAACTTACATCATCCAAATGAACTCAGCAAGCAAGGTAGTATGCAAAACGTATAATAAATATATTTTTCTTGAACCCTATAATACCAACCTGTACCTGTTTATTCTTGTTCTTTTTCACCACTTAGCCTCACTACAAAAGCTATATTTGAGGTGACGTAACAATGGTAGGTCATATGGGCAAACACCTCTTCTAATTTCATTCTATTTATAGGTCAACTGTTTATTTTGAGGCACAAGAGATTTACTGGGGAAATTCATTATTGCTGCTCGTGCTCATTTTCTTTCTTAACATAATTAAGCTTTGCTAATTTTCTATCATGATTAAAATCATGCCAATAACAACCTTGCTTCTACTTTTGGCTTGCCTCCAAATTCTTAATAACTTCTTATTTGAGGGAAGTTTATGCTGCATGTTATTTCATTTATGAAATTTCTTTCAGATTTTGGAAGGGCAGGTCCACAAAAATAAAACTGGTCAATGGGTAGAGTGGTGAAACCATTTATACAAAACTGAACTCTGAATCTCTTTGGGTCTCCATCTACAACATTGTCTTCCTTGCATCTTTTTTTTTGATCACATACTCTTTATTATTCTACAAGATCTTCAAATAGTTTTTAGTTTGATCTAGCAGTTCTGCTTTTATAATTCTTAACTTACTCACCTTATTTGCCAATACATTTATTATAGATAATCTCAATGAAAATATATCTTAGCACAGCTTGAAAGTCCTTTTATTTTGTAATGATTTTATTCATATTAAATGTCTAAAATGTTTCATAATGGATATATGGAAGAATATAATGTACATTTTGGTACATAGCGTTATACATTGCCTCTTATTTCATCCCTTATTGGAGAATAGAGCATAGAACATAATATATGCTAATTGTTATTTTGACATCCCTTTAAAGAACAAAATCTAGACTTCAGAGAGTTAACTACTCTTGGTTAATCATCACTTCTCTCAGGTGCAGTTAGAAACTCAGGATCTTTCATTTTCTTAGAAACAGCCTGGGGGGGGGGGACTAATTTCACTGAAAGAAATCTCCTTCCTCAAGCTATTAGCCAAAGAAAGTAAGACAGGCGACTAGGGATAATTTCTATCCTGGAAACAGTTCAGAGAAAGAGTTACTAGGTCTCTGTTCCTGCATTGCTGCTTGCCTGGTGGCTGCTTTTAAAGATATCTGGAGAACTGACCATGTATTTCTAAGGGTCAAGCTAGATGTGCAGGTTTTTAAAGAGTTGGGTCTGGGTCTCCCAGACACAACTCAAGTTTTCCACAGTCACACAGCTGCTGTGAGGAATGACTTTTTAAAAATAAAGGAGAGCCCAAATGGCATCAGAACTCCACTGTGGAGGAAGAAAGAACTCTTGCCTCCCCCCCCATTTTTACTGCTCCCCCTGTTTTTACTGCTCTATAGAATACTCCACATGGAGCAACAAAAACAGAGGAACCACCCCTCACTATTCTGGAAAATGGCTTGAAGAGAAGGGAGGAGCTTTTTCCTCCTGTGGTGGCATTCTGAGGCTGTTTGAGCTCTCCTTTATTTTTAAAGAGCCATTCCCCAAAGCTGTTGTGTGGCTGCAGGGAACTCTAGTTAGGTCTGTGGCACCCGGACACAGCTCTTTAAAAACCTACAAGTCTAGCTTGACTCTAAGTAACTTGTAACTCAGGGAACAAAGTGTTACCCAAATAAAAGGTCTCATTTGTTGGAGGAATTAGCATTAAAGGAGATGCAGTGAGAGGGGTTAACTAGGAATCTCTACCTATGTGTAGTGGAATTGTTTCCTTAGAGAACTCTCAAATAAATAGGCAGATGTTCAACAGGAGTTTTTTTTAATTAACAGAGGGAAAAAGGCAAGCATACATAAAAACATACACAGCATACACACAAAGCTAAGAAGACAGTGGAGGAATAAGGAAGTGATTTCAGGGGAAGGGTGATAATTACCAGTTTTGGAGAGAATAGGAGGTCTGTGGAGGAGCAGCAAAACAACTAGCATTTCATGGAGAGAAGAAGTTCGGAGTGGGGAGTGGGGTGTAGATGAGTACCAAGACACACATACTAAGCTCATGGCGGGGCAGCCCAGTTACAGGGTAAAATGTAACCTAGAGCAATGCTGATGTCTTTGCCTCAAAACAATGGCTTAATGGCTTGTGCAGAGGTAGGACAATAACTTGGGAAGGGGTTGATATGACTATCTGGGAAGGGCTATAGGTAAAAATATTGCTTGATTACCTGGTAAGTATTGGACAAGAAGCCTATCAGATGTCCTGAATATCCTAATTAGGTATGCAGGAGAGGAAATGTGGAGGGAAGTGTTGATGACAGTAGCCGAGGAGGTGTCTGTCAGGAATCCTTGTTATCTCTGCTGCTCTCTGGGGTGTGGAAAGCCATCAGTCAGTCATTCCCCCTATGACTCATGGCTTGGTAACTTTCAAGTCTCCAGGCATGCTGACATCCTCTCTGCCTGGGGGCAAGCAGTATTTAGGACTTATTGCAAGGGGCTTATGATATTCCATATCTATAAATTGTCTTTGCAGTGCAGGGAAGGGATGCAATGCTAACACAAGGGGTTTGGTCCTACCATCTATGGATGAAAGAAATTTGCGGGAGCAAATCTTCCCTGCCTTCTCCCTCACAATGCAGCTTTCAGTACTTCCTTAAGAAATCTGCTGAGGGTTGGGAAGCCTTCTTATCAAAATGAGAAAACAGAGTTGCGCTTACCGTAACTACTGTTCATTGACGTCTTCTGTGCAGACGCACATGGGACTGCGCCTGCGCAGGCCTGCTGACCGGATTTTTCTTTTCTAGCCAATGTCCACTAGGGGGCGCACGTACGCACCAATGCGCATGCGTGGCTTTTCCTGCCCGAGCGATATTGGGTGACGTCGCCCCCTTCCCCTCAGTTTCTCCTTTGCTGCCGAATGCCTTCACATTACCTGGAAGAACACAGCGGGGTAGGAGGGAGGGTTGTGTGTCTGCACAGAAGACATCAATGAACAGTAGTTATGGTAAGCGCAACTCTGTTTTCACTGTCCGTCTTCTGTGCAGCCCCACATGGGAGACTCACAAGCCACTTACCCAGGAGGCGGGCATGTGTTCTCATTGAAAAAGAGACTGAAGTACTGCTTGACCAACAGCAGCCTCTTTCCTTTCCCACACATCTAGTGCATAATGCTTAGCAAACGTGTCAGAAGATGACCACGTTGCAGCCCTGCAGATGTCTTGCAAGGGCACGCCCCTAAGGAAGGCCGCAGAGGCAGCTTGCGCTCTGGTAGAATGAGCTTTTACTTCCAAAGGGCAAGGTAACTTAGCATGCGAGTAGCAAGCCCTAACAGTCTGAGTAACCCAGCAAGAAATTGATTGAGCTGTAGCAGCTTTTCCCTTCCTGGGCCCATAATAGCACACAAACATTTGTTTGGCACATCTAAACTGTGAAGTACGTTGAAGGTAAAACAAAATAGCCCTTCTCACATCCAAGGAATGTAATGCCCTTTCAGAGTTATCAGAAGGGTCAGGAAAAAAGATAGGCAGAACAATGTCTTGTGAGGTATGAAATTGAGTGGAGACTTTGGGTCTAAAATGAAGGACAGGTCTCAGAACTACTTTATTTTGATGGACATTCAAAAAGGGAGGATCCCACCTGAGGGCCGCCAACTCGCTAACTCTGCGGGCAGATGTAATGGCGATCAAGAAAGTCACTTTCCAGAACAACCATTTTAATTCACAAGTAGCCAGTGGTTCGAAGGGAGATTTCATAAGCCCCGCCAATACTACTTGCAGTGACCATTGGGGAACAATTTCCTTGACTTGTGGAAACATGTTATACAACCCTTTTAAAAAAGATTTCGACAAACTGTGGGAGAAAACCGTTTTCCCATCTATCTTAGGGTGGAAGGCTGAGAGAGCCGCCAAATAAACTTTAACAGAGGAATTAGAGAGTCCCCCATCCTTTAGAGACAGAAGGAACTCAAACACAGACGATAACTGGCAATCCCAAACATTCACTCCTTTGTCATTAGCCCATGCTTCAAAACGCTTCCATTTAGCAGAGTATGACCTGCGAGTAGTGTCCCTACGTGCATTCAGCAAAATCTCAGCTACTCTGTCAGATATCCCTTCCGACCCAGAATGTGCCAAGCAGTGAGGCTCAGTTTGGGTAGGTCGTGATACCAAACCCCTTTGTCAGACAGAAGGTCCGGGTTCAGAGTGAACCGATAATATGACCCCCGTGAAAGCTGCATGACATGTTGGAACCAAGCTTGTCTGGGCCAAAAGGGTGCCACTAGAATCATGAGGCCCATCCCTCTGAATTTTGCTGATGACACGAGACAACAGCGGGAACGGAGGGAAGGCATAAAACAGGTGCCCTGTCCAGCGTATCTGGAACGCGTCTCCGAGGGAGTGGTGACCTAGACCTCCCCTGGAGCAAAATCGTGGGGCCTTCTTGTTGTCCTCCGAGGCAAAGAGGTCTATGTCTGGGAACCCCCAGTCCAAAAAGATGGCGTTCAGGTAGCTGTCTGCTATGGTCCATTCGTAGCTGTTGGATCGCATGCGACTCAGTTTGTCCGCGATGACATTGGTGATGCCAGGAATATGGACTGCATGAATGAACATGCCTCTGTCCATGGCCCATTCCCAAATCCAAACGGCCTAATTGCAGAGGGCCTTGGAGGTAGTGCCCCCTTGTTTGTTCAGGTAGAACATCGTGGTGCAATTGTCCGTGAGTACCTGAACGGACTTCTGCTGCAGCGTGTCTGCGAATGTGATAAGGGCATAACGGACCGCTCTCAATTCTAGCAGGTTAATATGATCTTCCCTTTCCTGCTCTGACCAAACCCCATGTGCCCTGAGGGCTCCACACTGGGCTCCCCATCCTATCGTGGAGGCATCAGTCAAGATTGTGATCTCGGTTTGGATGGACCCAAATACAACACCCCCAAGGAGATTAGTCTCATTAAGCCACCATCGTAAAGCACGGAGAACCCCTCTAGGGATGGAATACCGCTTGTTCTGGGATTCGTGTTCAAAATCATGAACGGATAGGAACCACAGCTGGAGACGTCGCATGTGCAACCGGGCCATAGGGGTAACTGCCATAGAAGAGGCCATAAGGCCCAGCAGTCTCTGGATAGCCATTACCGACTGGAACCTACATCTCGAAAAGAGATTCACCATCCTGCCAATCTTTAGTGCACGTTCCCTGGGCAGAAAACCTCTATTTACATCGCCATCCAGTTCCATACCGATAGACAGTATTCTCCTGGACGGGGTAAGGTTAGATTTTTTGAGGTTAACCAAAAGCCCTAACCGGGCGCAGGTAAGCATCACCTTATTAATTTGGGCCAGGAGTGCATCAGCAGAGGGTGCTGCCAAAAGCCAATCATCAAGATAGGGATAGATGGTACAACCTTGTTCCCTCAAGTATGCCACTACAACAGCCATACATTTAGAAAAAAACCCGGGGGGCTGTTGACAATCCAAAAGGGAGTACCTGATAATGGTAGACCTTACTGTTACAAAGGAACCTAAGGTATTTCCTATGACTAGGGTGGATGGCAATATGGAAGTACGCGTCCCTGAGATCCAGGACGGCGAACCACATGTCCTCCGGCATTAACTGGAGGACTGTATTTAAGGTAAGCATTCTGAACCGCTTTACGAGAACCAATTTATTCAATTCTCTCAGGTCTAAAATGGGTCGTACAGCTCCATCCTTCTTGTCTACAAGGAACATCCTAGAGTAAAAACCCAAAAGGGGGTCCTGATGGAGTACCTCCTGTACGGCCCCCTTCTCTAGTAGTGCTACAACCTCAGCCTGTAACTTATCAGAAGAGGATTGTACTGAGTGGTCAGGAAGAGACAACACTGGGTAAACATCAAACTGAATTTTATAATCAACTGTAACAATGTTAAGAACCCAACTATCAGAGGTAATCTCTGCCCATGCTGAGGCAAACTGAGCCAATCTGTTTCCAAACACGACAGATTGTTCAAATTCTAGTCAGAACTGCTTAGGTTGATGTATTGTCGAAGGCTTTCACGGCCGGAGAACGATGGTTGTTGTGGGTTTTCCGGGCTGTATTGCCGTGGTCTTGGCATTGTAGTTCCTGACGTTTCGCCAGCAGCTGTGGCTGGCATCTTCAGAGGTGAGCACCAAAAGACAGAGATCTCTCAGTGTCACAGTGTGGAAAAGATGTAGGTCATTTGTATCTACTCAGGAGGGGTGGGGTTGAGCTGAGTCATCCTGTAAGAGTTTCCCAGGGTGTGGAATGCTAATGGCGGGAGGCTTCACTGTATCCTGAGAAGGTTCTTTTGCATATGGATTGGTACTTGATGTGCTAATCTTCTCTGCAGGGCTATTGTCAAGGATAGAATGTTTTGTTAGCCTGGTGTTTTTCAGAACTGGCAACCATGCTCGGTTCATTCTTAAGGTTTCTTCTTTCCTGTTGAAGTTTTGCTTATGCTTGTGAATTTCAATGGCTTCCCTGTGCAGTCTGACAAAGTAGTTGGAAGTGTTGTCCAGTATTTTGGTGTCCTGGAATAAGATACTGTGCCCTGTTTGAGTTAGGCTATGTTCAGCCACTGCTGATTTTTCAGGTTGTCCAAGTCTGCAGTGTCTTTCATGTTCTTTTATTCTTGTCTGGATGCTACGCTTTGTGGTCCCGATGTAAACTTGTCCACAGCTGCAGGGTATGCGGTATACTCCTGCAGAGGTTAGGGGGTCTCTACTGTCTTTTGCTGATCGTAGCATCTGTTGTATTTTTCGGGTGGGTCTGAATACTGCTTGAAGGTTATGCTTTTTCATAAGCTTTCCCATCTGATCAGTAATTCCTTTGATATATGGCAAAAACACTTTTCCTGTGGGAGACTGTTTTTCTTTGGTTGTTTGCTTCATCCTGGGTTTGATTGCTCTTCGGATTTCATTTCTGGAGTAGCCATTTGCCTGAAGTGCGTGGTTTAGATGATTAATTTCCTCATTTAGCAAGTGCGGCTCACATATCCGTCTTGCATGATCCACTAATGTTTTCATTATGCCTCTTTTCTGTCGGGGATGGTGATTGGAGTTTTTGTGTAGGTACCGATCAGTGTGAGTTGGTTTCCTGTAGACCTTGTGACCTAACTGAAAGTTTGCTTTGCGGATGACCCAGGTATCCAGGAATGGGAGTTTTCCCTCGATTTCTTTCTCCATGGTGAATTGTATGTTCAGGTGGATGTTGTTGAGATGATTCAAAAACCCCATCAATTCTTCCTCCCCATGGCTCCAAATGATAAATGTATCATCCACAAACCGGAACCATACACTAGGTTTGTGGGGTGCTGATTCTAGAGCTGTTTTTTCAAAATGTTCCATGTAGAAGTTTGCTATAACTGGGCTGAGAGGGCTCCCCATGGTCACCCCATCCATCTGTTCATAGAATTCGTTATCCCATTGGAAATAACTGGTTGTCAGACAATGATGGAATAAGGCAGTTACATCCTCTGGGAAAATCTGATTAATAAGTGCAATAGTGTCTTTTACTGGAACCTTGGTAAACAGGGATACAACATCAAAACTGACAAGTATGTCTTATGGATTGAGTTTCAGAGAACTGATTTTGTTGATGAAATCTGCTGAATCTTTGAATTTTTTTTTTTACCCTGCTGGCTGCCATACCCTGCCCTCACCTTGCCATTATCATATTCAAGCATAATGTTTGCAATGGTGCTGCCTCTGATAGCAAAAAATGAAAGAAATGGGCAGAGATAAAGTTGAAGGCCTAGGGGGCAAGAACAAGACTGCATCCTTTCTGACATTTTCAACCATTTTCACTTTGGTTAGATTAACTCCCACTTTATATATTTTTAAGCTCCTCCCATTTTAAATGGAATGTGAATGCATGTACAGCATGTTTCAAATGGTGGCGATGGGGGGGTGGGGTGATGTAATGTGAAGCTTGGGCCAGCCTGCAACTCTGTTTGTGTAACTGGCCATCAAAAAAACAGTAAGGGACTACAGCTGCCGAAATACAAATGCCCAAACTTGCTTTCTAAAGTGGCTCAGGGATTCAAATCAGAGACCTGAAGAAGAAAATCTGAGACCTGAAGAAGAAAATGTTTTCTGCACAGCTATTGCTTAGCATAACAATGGCATTGTCTTATTTGGCTATCTGCTCCTTCTTTAACAGTAACACTAAAAACTCTACTTAAGGCAAATCTGTTAGTGCTGCCATAGGACTCTTTTTTGCAAGTTTATTTTTTTGTTAGACTAGAAACAAATACTACTTTTTTATGCTTCATGTTATTTGGGGACAACCTTGAGGTATGTCTGTGTATAGCCTACTTTGTTTTCTAAGTTCTTTTTCAAAAAAAGTTCTTGCAAAAAATTTAGTTATGCATCACTAGAAATGCTGTGATTGTGCCATGCTTTAAAGCTCCCTGCATTCTCAATACTATTTTATGTCTCAGATGTTATTGAAAACCCTTCTCTGATACATTTTCCTAACAAAAAGTACTAGAGACTTGCTTTGTTAAATAATGAAAGCTGGGAATTTGTAGGATAGTATATCAGGGCAGTATTTTGTTATAACATTATCGCACTACTGTGATGTAGCAATAGTCAGTTCATAAAGAAGCCCTGTATGTGGTGGGGTGGGGGTGAATGCACAGGCAATAAAAGCAGTCAAAAATCACATAAATCAATCATAAATAACCATGGGTTTGAAAAAAATCCTGCTGTTCAGTGTGCATCTAAGTAGTCCATAGCAACATTAATGGCAAATAATCTGTTTTGGCTGGCAGTACTCTGGCATATGCATAACAAAGCAAATCTGTTGGGCAGGTGTTATCTGCTCCTGAACTGAACAGACCTGGTGAACAGCTCATATCTGACCATCACAGCTGAACAAGGTAAGTCAAGGGCTGAATATGTTAATAATGACATCTGAAGGTTCCCTACCCCAAATATTTCATGTGTTCTCTTTCCTTCGGCCTCAAACCATCATGCTATTAACAAGGCTGTATAACAATGAAGAAACAGAGATGGAAGGTAATAAAGAGAGACTCCTCAGGAGGTCTACTCAGAATCCCACTGAGGTCTATTCAGTGGGTCTTACTCTCAGGATTGTATTGAAAATAACCCCCCCCCCCAAACCTCCTTTAGCTATAGGCGGCACTCGTGGCAATCACAAAATTTGAAATACAATAAATAGTAAAGGAAAATTCTGCAAGGGGAAGCGTGTGTGTGTTTTCCTAAGGAGCTTCTCTGTTTCATTTCTAGGGAGACACTGACCTTTCTTTTTTGTTGAATTCAAACTGCAGCCTGAAGTGATCAGTCACCTATTGCAAGTTCCATTCAAGATATCAGCATACACACACAAAAATCATGATTCTCCCAGCCACAAAAATACAACAACCATCTACCAAATTTCAGGGGGAGCTATTAGCAAGTATAAATTCTAATATACAAACAGTTTTAATGTGGATGTAAGCTGTCAAAGCATTGTCTTCTTTTGACATTTTATTTGAGGAAACAAATAGTGGACTTTTAAGTTTTAAATTCTCCTACTAGCTTTTTTTAAAAAAAGCAGGGGAGCCTTTATTTTAAAGTCTAACAGTGAATATGTTTTGCTGTCACTTTTCACAGGAACTGGAAGATAAAATGAAATCTTATGGATTTACCTTTCTTTCAGTTCCCCTGCATTTCATTTCATTGTTGGAATTTTAAACATTTTCTGTTCTTAACAGTACAGAGAATAAGCAGGCTGAAATGACATTTTAAGAAGACAAAGAAATATTTTCAAACAGAAACAAAAGAGATCATGTTTTGAAAGGACAGTAGTAATCTCTACATCCTGCTAACATCAGCTGACAGCAATGCCAAAGTAGAAAGGACTATGCTGAGCTACAGCTATGTTTTACCTATGCCTGAAACAAATCAAAAGAAAGATGTTTCATGTATCTTCTTTTTAGTACAAAAGAGTGGCTTACTTTTCCCCTTATATACTTTAAAAATAGCTACCATGAAAAGCATTCAGTGCAGCTTGAAAACAATCGTGTCCTCTGTCTCTCCATCCTCCACATCACCCACACTTGTGTATAGCTAGTTGCAATACTTTAAATATTGATACTTGTGTACTGCAGTAATGCCTAGCATGTCTATGTCAATAAATCTATATAGATAACTGATACAAAATAGCATCTTTTCCAAATCCCTTTATGAATATGTTACACTGTTTTATGGCACCACCATGAACTATTTTATTTAAACCATGAGTTTACAACTCAAACGTAGGCCAGTGGACCTTGACTGAAGATAAGTGGTCCACTACAAAAGTGTATCACTTCAAGTTCAAACCAAGATCACAAACACACAATTATCACTTTTAAAATGTATTTATATTGTTTTATGACTGCAGTGTGGGACAGGTACTGGCCTCTTGTGAGTCTTGGGACTCATGAATCATCCAAGTTCTGGACACCACAACAGTCTTCCCCACTCTGAGGTCAGACGCCTGCTCTGTGTTCTCCACATACAAAACTGCCTCCTTTGCCCCTCCTTGTCTGGGGACCAAACTACACAAGAAGACATCCAACACGTGTTGTGTTCTCACAAGTTTACCTGGGTAGTGTAGTCAGGGCATCAGCAGCAGCAGGATGGGAGGGAAAGAGTCAGCAAAGGGAGTACGAAGCTGCCAGGCAGCTAGCAGTGGCAGAAGGAGCTGCTGCCACTGCCATTGCTAGACTCAACTATCCCTTCTCACAGAGAGGGGAAGGGGACTGCTGATTGAATCTAGCAGCGGCGGTGGCAGTGGCAAGAGCCTCAGCAGCTCCTTCTGCCACTGCTAGCTGCCTGGTAGCTTCAGGCTCTACTTGCTGATTCTTTCCCGTCCTTCTGGCCCTGCTGCTGATGCTCTGACATGCCCCTTGCCCTTGAGCTCCCGGAGGAAAACCTGAGTGGAGCTGATTTTTGCAGAGCAGCAGAAGTACAACCAGAAGGACAGGAAAGAAAGAGTCAGCGAGGGGGCCTCAAGCTGACAAGTGGCTAGCTGAGGCAGAAAGCTCTCTTCAGGCTCCCCTTAGACCAGTGTATACAAATTTCACTGATTCAGAATTTACTTCATACATCTGAGAAAACATACTCAAGTCACTAAAAGCTTATACTATATTAACAGTTCAGTCCAAAACTTAGTTACTTCCTTCCTTGGTTTCAATGGACTTAGAACAAAGCAATCCTGACAGCAGAATCTTAAATATAGTGACACCCTTCTAAGTCCATTGGCATTGAAGTCAATGGGTTCAAAAAGGTGTAAGCGTGCTTAGGATTGAAGTCTTTAAGGTGTCGGAAAACTCTTATTCGGTCTGATACTGTAAAACTCATTAAGAAACATAAAATTCTCTGCTTTATGATACCATCCAGCATCTTTAAAGAATGCATTTTAAACAACCTTCAAATCAAACCAACGAACCTAAGAATTTCTTCTGTGTTCCCAGTTCCTCTTGACCAAAAGGAATGTCTCTCAGATTTGTATGTTTTATAAGTGGTGTATTTTACTTGTTCTTTCAGTGTTTAAGTATTTGGTTGGGAGTATAATTCAAAGATTAAAATCTGAAATTGATTCCTGACGAGAAGGAAGTGATGCTAGCTGGGAAGGCTGAGGTTGTGAAGAACTTTGTGCTTTCTTCATTTGATGGGGTCCAGGTGAAACTCACTGACTTAATTAATAGCTCAGTATTACACTGGCCTCAGCATTATTACTTGAGAAGCAAATTAGTTGCCAAAATGCTTTCTTCCGTTTTATTTTAGCCTGGAAGATGGCTTCCCACTGACTAGGCGGATCTGGCCATATGGATCTAAACCATAGTAACTTCAAGGCTAGACTGTTGTAATGACTTTACAAGGGTCTGCTCTTACAAGTCAGCTTGGAAACTCCAGTTGGTATAGAATGCCACAGCTTGGGTATGATCCAGAGCTAGTTGGAGCATGCATATTACAACCATTCTGCAGTCACTCCATTGGTTCCTAGTCATTTACTAGGTTCAGTTCAAGTTAGCAGTTATCATCTATAAAGCCCTTACTGACCTTGGACTAACATACCTGCAGGACTTCCTCTCCCACTATGCTGCACCACAACAGCTTAATTTACCTGAGTAAAGCCTTCTGAGGGGTGCCATCCTGCAAATGGGTAAAGTCAGCACCTATGAGGGAGATAAGCCCCCACCCCCACCAATGTTGCCCAGTGTAGTTGTTGGAGAAATATTCAGAAAAAAAGGGCAGTTACTAGAGAGATTTGGGGGATTGCTAGAACATCACTGCACCACATGACATCACTTCCAGTTATGTAACCAAAAGTGATGTTCTAGCAGGTGTAACTCTCAGACACACCCATATATAGGGGAAAACGGCAGCATATCTTTTGGAAAGAACCATGACTCAGTGGGAGATGTGCTCCTTGCCCGCAGAAGGTCCCACATTCAGTCCTTGGGATCACTAGTTAAATAATTTCAGTAGCAAGACTGGGAGAGATCTTGGATAGCTTCTTCTAGTCCATGAAGACTATACTGAGCTAATGGTCCAATTCAGCATAAAGAGCACCTCTTTATAAACTTAAGGTGAACTGTTGCTTCACAATAAGGAACAGTTGAAATGTATTAGGTATGGTTTGACAGATGTGTTCTTCCCCATTCCACAGTTTTCCTGTTACCTGAACTGAGTGGGACAAAGTTTTCAGCAATCTGGAGTCAATCTGTGTGATTTCCTTGATCACTACTGCCATATTCCTATGCTCATTAAATAAAGTATTGACTATTCATATGTTTTGGATGCCAGCCAGGACATTCAGAAAAAAATCTAGTGGTATATTGCCTTCTTTCTCTGGCAACATGCTTAAATAATTATGACTGAAATGCTTAATTCAAATGCTCAGTAAACAATGTTGATTTTTAAAAAACCGAAGAAGTCTAATGCAAGATGACTTTTTAAGATAAGTAACTTTAGAAAAAAGATTTATTTCAATGTTTTACATATGATTCAATAAAGTATTCTAGCAGAATTTTTAGTCCAGATGTGGACGCAGCTCATTGTTCAATTAGAATCTGATTCTACAAAGAACAGGTGCAAGATAAACTGGAGGATGATTGGCAAGAACTTACTCTGTCAAGAATGTGCTAGAATTGTTATATAGTAGGCTTCTAATGGAGTGATGGATTCTCTGGAGACAAACATTCTGTCAACACCAGTATATCCCGACTGTTCTTATCAGATGCAAAAAAAAAAAAAAGCGCTAACTACTACACTACAATGTCTAGAAAAATATCAGCAGTTATTCTGTCTCTTCTTGTTAGTGCTATTGATTTTTAACTGCAAGAAAGATAAGCAAATTAGTGACATGCTACAATACAGAGGCTTATTTGCTAGCTCCTGTGCCCCTTGATTTCCATCTTCCCCACTCTCTAACCCAACACCTAATAGAATTACAGCTAGTATAAAGCAATGACCGCTAGGGAGTGTTTAATAGGGTGCTGGCCCCTGCAGCCTTCCAAACCATAGGAATTTGCACAAAAATATGATCCATGTCATTCTTGATTCATTTTCGTCTTTGATCATTTGAATTCAGTTTATTTATTATCATTTGTTTGCTTTTTAAATTTTATTATTTCTTTCTTTCCATTGCTTTCAGTGGGCAACATCTTTGTTGCTGCAACTTCTTTGTTTGCCACTCTGTTGAGAAAAACTCCCAGGAACTGTGTTTCTTCATGCCAAATGTCAGATGAACAGGAGAAAGCATCCCCATTTTATAGGCAATTAAAATTCTTGCTTGCAGAGCAGGTACAGGGAGGTGTGCATAGGCATATGAATGAGTTTTTCTTGATCACCTGGAATCTTCAAGCAGTGTGTGTGTTTGTCTATTTTTAAACAAATACAGAGGGTATGGGTAAAGCAGCTAAATCCTGCCCATCCTGCACATGCAAGAGGACCCCACTGCTTATACAAGTAGAAAAAACTTTCCCAGAATCTCTGGGGACAGTACAATGTTTTACTGAAAGTGCAACAATATATACAGAAGCTCCTATGGGAATTTTCCTTTTCAGTACAAACATCTGCTAATTGTCTTGGTTGGAAGATGTCCTCTTGCTGTTTCCCCTATTTCACTTCCCTCACATTGTACAACTGTGAAAAGCAGATAGAAAGTTGCCAGACTAATGGTCATTTATGAACATTTACAATGATTGCCAAATGTTATTTTTTAGCATCTTGGCTAGTTATGCTATTGAATAAAAGGGTTAGAGATGGTCTTAGGCACAGGGCATCCAGGGCAGCTGCCCTGGGCCTGAGGTTGTAGGGGTCTGACTGCCCCATGGTCAGCTGCCCCAGTGGGGAGGATGCAGTCAGCCAGCCAAGCCCCAAAGCTGCCCATAAGGAGGAAGTGGCTGGCCTGCCAAACCCCAAAGCTATCTGCATGGTGAGGGGAGGAGGTACCCAGCCAGGCTGACTCTCGCGCCTTCTTTTCGGAAGTGGGACATTGGACAACAGTGATTTTGAAGGCTCAGAAGGCAGCAGGTGGGGGTGGAGTGTCCCCAGCCACAGGCAGGGGGATGGCAAGCCTATCTCCACCTGACCACTTGTCGAGCACCAGGAAAGGTGTCAGCAGGCACAATTGTGCCCATGATCCCCACACTAGGGACCCGTGGCTTAGAGCACTGGGCCCAGTAGCCGGACAGGACCCATTGTACTATCCATTTGTTAAAAAGACTGTTTTAAAAAGTGATGTTAATTTTTGTAAATAGAATTCCCAACTTAAAAATCACACAAGGCAGGCACAAGTTAGGTTAAACATACATTTGAAGAAGCCTTTTCTTACAAAATGTGTTAAGAAAACATAATATGTACATCTATGCTGGTGACAACAGCAAGGGGTGTCAAGGCAAGTGAGAAGTAGATGAGATTTGCAATTGCCTTCCTCTGCAGTATCTTCTTTTGTGGTCTCCTATCCAAGTACCAACCTTACTTCACTTCCAAGATCTGACAAGATTGGGCTATAATATTTCACCTTCCCTCTAAGAACATAATACACTTGCAATTAAAGAAATGTTTCCTAGCCTGTTCTTGATGCTGGATTTACTCCTAAGCATTCTAAAGGACTTGTTCAGATGATACATTTTCAAAAAAGTAGAACTGCCCTTCTCCTCCCCCTGTTAGAGTAACAAGCATGTTTTTATTTTTATTTTTTCTGCTGCTCAATAGTCACTAGGAGTGCATAATTTGGGCAAAAAATACCTAATTTTACCTGATATTACTGCTGCTCAGTAGTCACTAGGGGTCAGTATTTGGTTAAAAATATTGAATTTTACCTGATTCGGTAAAAATTGGTATTATCAAACTTAAAAGGAAATGCCAAATCAGATTCAGTATTATCAATTTAAGTTTACCAAATTTATTCAGTAAAATTTGGTAAATTTCACAAATTGCAGCTAGGCTATTCGTTGTTCCTTTGCTATGGAACAGCAAAGAAACAGTGTTTCTCACCTTTTTTAACCAGAAGGGAGAAGGGAGAGAGGAGTGAGGCAGAGGCAGAGGCAGAGGCAGAAGGGAATGACAAGAGGAAAGGGAGGGAGGAGTGAGTAGCCAATCGTTTCATGAGCTCTCTTTCTTTGGTCAATGAGCTTCTCAAGAAAGAGTGCCTTTTTTAAACAGCTGCAAGTAGTTAAATCAGGAGGCTTGCCTTAGTCAGCCTCCATTTTGTTCTGAGCTGAAGATTGAAAGATGCTGCCTGGCTTGCTGCAGCCTGTTGGCTCTCTTTCTGTGGTCTGGCTACTTTGGACTGCAAGTCTGCGACTGAATCCTGGAGTGAGTGGATTCCTGCTGCTGCCAGCTGAGACCTGCACATGGAGGACTTTTGCTACTGCAACTGGAGGACTTGTCCTCCTGCCTGGTTTCAGAATCATTAGACTCATTTTTTTCCCTCTCTTTGAGGGGAGGGGGTTAGCCTGGTGTCTGGGAGGGACAGAGTTGAGTGGGGAGGGGAAAAGTTTTTTTAGTTCGCATTTTAAACAGTGATTTTTTTTTTTTGCTTGGGGGGGAGGCTTTTGTTTGATTTTCCTGCTCGTTCTTCTGGGGTGGGGTGGGGGGATTGTTTTATCCTGTTGAGGGCAATTCCATCTCCAGGTTTAGACTCACAAAGCAAGCTTTTGGAGTAAGTAGGTAGGTTTTAAAAGAAAGTCTTATTTTTTGCTAGGTGCTTTGGGTGATTTAACTGTTTAATAAAGTTAGTTACTAGTTAGTGTAGGTTCTAAGGAGGCATAAAAATTAGTGACAGGAAACCATAAAGGAAAGAGGATGGATAAGATTAGATGAGGGTGACCACATTGTCACCACAGGATACTTGGTGACTGATGGTGGTGCAAACATGAAGGAAGTGGCAGCCCACAAGTGGCAGCATTTACTGTGCAGCCCACAAACTTCACCTCCTGCTGAAGGATGCACTTGGTCTGAGTTCCTCCAAAGAACCTGCAGAGGACTTCACAACTAGTGAGTTCCAGTGTTTCCTCCAGAAACACCAGCAACTCATTAGTCACTTCTCACACAGCATGAAAGCAACTCACCAACTGTGCCAGAAACAGGCTGGAGCATTGCCTGATCACTGATGTTGTCACTCACTGGAACGTCACCTTGCCACGCTTGAGCATTATGTAGAGCAGCAGGCTGCCCTCAGGGCATGACTCTTGGAGAGTGACACTTGGAGGAGAGAAGGGGGGGGGTTCAGCCCAGAGGACTGGCTCACTGGCTTCCAGACAGTGGAGGTCCTGAGGACCTTCAAGGAAATAATTATCACAGGTTCATCTGACACAGCGACTCTAGGTCTGATCATTTGCCTGGTGCATATGCTTCAGAGAGCTATGGCCTCCTTCCTGAACTCAGACGCAGGGCAATAGGGCATCATATCCCAGCTGAAGCCTCTCACTGAGGAGTTGTGTGTGTTGGTGACCATGTATGACCCATGCATCAAGGGCACTGTCACCAAGTGGGCCGAGCACGTCACCAACATGAGAGATGCTCTCTCTTTGTGGGTGCAGCATAGACAGGCTAACAGGGGCCTCCTGCCAGCAGAGAGGACAGGGGAAAAACCCAGCTCTGCTGGTCCCCCTCCTGCCCCTTCTCAGCATGCTCCCCCCATGGCCAGCACAGCAACGTCTATGGAGATGGAGATACCCTAGTGTGCCTTTGGCCTGTTTGGGAATTTTTGGAGTGTTCTATTGCTTTCTATATGTGACTCTTTGTGGTCTAAATTGACTAAAGGATTCCATCCTGTATTTTGGTAGTAAAAACATGACGGCCTTGCTGTGTACAGTCAGCTTGCACTCTGAGAACAAATGAAGGCTGCATATATTTCCTCACCATGAACAGTCCGTTCGTCTGTTCGCGAGCAAGCTGTTCGTGAGGAGCCATTTTAGATGAAAAAGTGGTCATCGCAAGCCTTGTTCGTGCATTCGTCTGCTGTTCGTGAAGCTAGACAGTCAGGCACCTTCAATCAATTCCCTTGGCAATGGAGGCAGGGACTGCCTGAACTCTGTCTGCACTCCTTCTGTTGCCCTGAAAACCCCAATCTAAGCCCAACTTAGCTTGATAGGCACGTCTTCCTTCCAAAGGTGGAGCTCCAAATTGGTTACAATTGGTTATATGGGAGCAGAGACCAGGGGGGAGGGAGGGGGAGGGGTGTTCTGTAGCCATGGGCACGCCAATCACATCCCTGCAAATCCTGTTAGGCAGTTCTGACTGCCAACCACAGGCCTCCTGTTTTGCTCAATGGAACCTCTGGTTATAAAAGGGCACTGTGCTCCCAGTTCTGGCTTTCAGTTTTAGCAGGCAGTGGAGTGGGAGAGAGCTGTTTTGTAGCTAGCATTTTGAGAGAGAGACAAGGAGAGTGCATTGGAGCTGGGATTTTTTTTGTGTGTGGTGGGATAGGGATCTATCCCCTCTGGTTCCAGAGCTGATGCCAGGCCTTGGGGCCAAGCTCAGTGGGCATCTTGGCTGAGGGCTCACACTGTGATTAGTAGCATTACTGCCTGATCTGATTCTGGTCAGGTATCTGGGAGTGCTGGGCTAGTGCTCTAGCCCCTCCCTCTGGTTCCAGGGCTGCTGCCAGGCCCTGGGGCCAAGCTCAGTGGGCACCTCGGCTGAGGGCTCACATTGATTATTATTATTACTGCCTGATCTGATTCTGGTCAGGTATTTGGGAGTGTTGGGCTAGGGTTCTACCCCCTCCCTCTGGTTCTAGCACTGCTGCTTGGCCCTGGGGCCAAGCTCAGTGAGCACCTCGGCTGAGGGCTCACAGTGTTCTCTCCTTCTCATTCCTCCTTAATTCTTGTTTGCTGGCACAATGAGGCTTTGGGCAGGGGCCAAGGGTGGTAGTGGGATGAAGTGCAAAGATTGTCCCGGTTGTCATATGGAAAGCAGTACTGGGCAGGGCTCAGGGGCAGCAGAACCCCCTGCTCCCAAAGATTCAGCTGTGGGGGCTGTGGAGGAGGCTGAAGAGCTCTTGCCACCGGGTGAAGAGGATCTCCTTAAACTTTTTGAGGAGGAGGATGACCAGGGGTCTGTGGAGGAATGGTTGAAGTTCGATGAAACATCCATCCCATCCCCATCCCCGGTGTTGTCCCTGCCTGCAGTCCACCCTTCACTCAGTCTTCTGGTGCCAGCTCTGCAGCATGGCCAATAACCCTTCATCCTCCTGCCCCTGAAACAGTTAATGGGCCACGTTTCAACCCATTGGTATGGAGGCACTTTCGGGCCATTCTGAATGACACCCATGTGGTTTGGTGCCATTTCTGTGATGGCCTGGTGCGCAGGGGCAATGACCCGAAACACCTGTCTTTGATGGTCCTAAGTAGGCATCTGAAGATGCACCACCCGAGCCTGTGGTCTCCATTCTTGGCCAGCGAAACATCCAGAGGGGGGAGACAGAGGGCTACCAGCTATTCTGACCTGGGATCAGTGGGAGGGTCACTGGAATCCACCCCGAGCAAGAAGCCTTGCCCTGAGGGTGCTGCTAGTGGGAGCGGCAGGCTGCCCTTGTGCAGGTTGTTCCCTCGGGGTCAGGGATAGTGCTGCTGAAAAGGGCTCAGGAGGCAGGCATTCACGTCGTGGCAGAGACGATTGCCCTACAAGGATTCCCTCTATCCATCGTGGAGGGCGTGGGCTTCCAAAGGCTGCTTCAGCACTTTGCCCCATGGTTCTCCATGCCATCACTGTGCACTGTGCACCATTGGGCATCAAGTCCTGCCTGTCCTCTATCAGTCTGTGTGAGACCTGGTGATTAGGGAGCTCCCTGGCTCCCGGAAGATTATCTCTGTGAGGCCTGGTGGGTGGGCACATGGGGGGTGCCACCAGCGAGTGGCCAAACCCTCCACCTTTGAGAACAAGAGGCAGCACCCCATGGGAGTCCTCCACTTGTAAACGGGGCCAAAATCAACTGGCTCCAATTGTATCGAATGGCAGTTTCCTGGGGGCGTCGGATTTGGGAATATATAACTCCAAGATCCCTATTGCAATCTTGACCAAACTTAGTAGGAGAGCCTGCTGAACACTCGCTGTGAACATGGGCTCTCCAAGTGCCAAGGAGGGTGTTCTGGCCCCCACGAACAACGAACATGTTCGTTAAACAGGTAATGTTCATCAATGTTCATTGTTCATTGTTCGTGGATAGCAACGAACAATGAACATCGTGTTCATATTTTTTTTGCCGTTTTGCCGGTTTTTGCCGTTCATGCCCATGTCTACTCATAACTGGCAAACAGAGGTAATTAAAGTTTTCCCCAACATAACAGTGCTGTGTCTCTTGGTCTGACCCATTTTTATGCTGCTTTTGAAACATGTGTCCTTAAAGAATATTGGAACATGTGTGCAATAGGGGACAGTTGCCTTTCTGTTCTCGTTTTCCCTTTGGACTCGTGTGAACTATCAGCACTAAATTTAGTGGCTTCTTGGTGGTCTCTGAAGATGCTTTGGCATAAGGAGGTAGCTCCTTCATGCCTTATCTGGCTGTTTGCCTGAGTTTGAGGCTTTAGCCCTAGTAACTGAGTTAATTTACTCTCATTATCGTTTGGTTGTTCACCTGCATTTAATTTTGAGGCTGGTTCCTCTTTGACCACATTATGGGGGAGACACTTTCTCCCCAGTTGTTTCGCTGTCTGCCTAACCTATGGCTTTATTTGTGGCTGTCTGTCTGTTGAAAATTATACTTTTGTATAACTAGAGTCAGAAAGGGAGGAGGGTGAAAGGGTATCAAACCTTCTTGAAATATTTTATTTCTTTTGTTCTCTTCACTCTTCCCTTATTTACTAATTTACTTAGCTTTTGTAAGATTTTATGCTTACTCACCCATTGCTGCTGCATTGTGCCCGAAATGTCATTTGACAGTGCTGTGGCCATGCACACAGGCAAGTGCCTCTACCCCCTTCCCTTTGCCCTTGGAAGGACCTGGCAACTCTGGCACCATTGCTCCAAACTCATTCAGTATAATTTGAGAACTATTTTTAAAGGCTTGATTTTTCACCTGTTTAGTCCTTTAGAAGGGTGAGTACTTACTGGTTTAGTCAATACGGACCTTTAAAAATGAATAAAGTAGTGCAATGCAATCCTCTTTTGCTACAGCAGTGCTTTAGTTTTGATACGTTTCCCTTTGAGATGCATGTTCTTCCCCTTCCAGTTGTAAATTTCAACTTTCCACTCCCTTCCCTTAAAATGAGTAAACAGGTTTCATCTCTCAGAAGGTTGTGGGTATGGGAATTTCTGCAACTTTCAAACAGCAGGGGATAAAGGAATAATGGAAGGTGCTATCTGGAGCAATGAGGAAAAGACCAGTTGAGAGATCTCAACAGTAGTGGGAATGATAGATGTTGTCCCTGGATATGATGAGATATAAATGAGGAAAAGGCCATAATCCAGTATAACTTGGGAGAGGAGATGAACTGGAAATCTGATTAGTGATAGCAAGTTGCTTCTGTGTGTGTGTTGTGGTGGGGGGCGGGGAGAAATGAAGGAGGTGGTCAAAATAGACAACCCAAAGGACTAAGCAAAAGATAGCTGCCGATTCAGAAACTCTGCAATCTGTTAGTGGGTGAAACAATGTTAACTGTGATTACATATTTGCCAGTGGTCAACCCCATTGTACTTTAGATCTAATCTAGAATAAGTAGCCACATTGTAAATGGCTAATCTTATGCTAATCTTGCATAATTTTTTGCACATCATGCCCTTGTAACTCATTTCCCTGCTCTGTATATGTCTCAATGAATGCATGTGATGAAACAGTGAAAAAGCAGACAATAAATAAATAAATCCTAAATGTCTGGCACAATAAAACTATGTGGCACTAGATTTCTTTTTTTGTTGTTTTTGTTTCTAAGAACAGTACCAATGTCTTCCTGTATAATTTCCCAAACATTTTCTAATGCACATATAAACAGCTTATTCTTTATTAGTCATTTTCTCTTACTGCTGTCTTCTTTTTTCAAAATTATGACTATGAAACCATTTATACATATTACACACAACAACATGCAATGCAAGCAGAAAGATGAAAGAAATTAGCTTCTTCTGAATTCAGGGAAAGCACTAAAAGAAATTACACTTTGAAGTCTAAATAGATAAAGATAATCAAATTGAAATGAGATTAAAATTAACAGCCTATCAAACAAGTGACACTGTTAATAAACGTCCAGAATAACCAGGGACAGAAGGGACTCCAGGAAAAAAATAATGTAATTTAATTAAACAAAGGGGTACATGGGACTGGAACCATAGTGGGTAGCTGCGCAGAGAACTGAACAAGGATTGTGACAATAATTGAGTTTGTATTACTCATTGTATAAAGTGATCCATATCAGATCTGCTTTCTATTGATTCTGGAGGAAACTGCCTAGGTGTATGGGTTGGATTTTAATTGCTATCACTCACAGCTGAGGGTATTAGAAATGGTGTCGTGTGCAATTTCCTCAGTATTGATAACTGAGTCTTTATTTCCATTGGCTAGAAACCATTTAAAGTAAAGAAAAGGTTATAAGAAAATTCAAACTACACTGAGAGAGTGTCTCCAAGCAAGCAATCAGATCAGTCTGAATGCCCATGACAAGCAGAAATTAAAGGTTGGAGACAGAAGTCATAGAGACTCCAAGAGCCTTAATGACCTTAAATGGGCCTAATTGTCTCCTGTGTTGTGGCCTTATGCTTTTTGGTAGCTTTATTAAGGCTAAAGTCTTAATCCTACAGATACCAATGAGAAAGTAACCACTGTCGTCAGCAGCAAGACAGAAGGGCAGGGAAATGATCACACTTGAGGAAGAAATAATAAAGGCAGGATAGGGTTAACTAGCAGCAGAATGCAGAGAAGAAACATCTAGCTAAAAAATGCCAGATCCAATGAGAACTAGATTTACTTTACTTTTCTTTGTCCTCCATATTACTTTATTCATCTCTTCACTTCATTGGGTTTCTTTGTCTAAAAGAAATGCACTTCAGATTCTAGACTTACTTACTTTAGGTTCAGAGCTAACATCTGTTTTCTAATGAGTTATATTCAGCTATCCTATGGGTAGACTTTGCCATGGATTTACTATGGCCACAGCACAAATGAAATGTTTGTGGTTCTGCTGTTTACATGTTTCTTTTGGCCATATAAAATTTGCATACCATTTAGACTTGAAATCCAGGGTTAGATATTAGGAGAGTTTTTGTGTGTCCATTAATCTCATATATGCATATTCAAAAGCCTTTCCTGGTGATTTTTTAAAAATGACATTCATACAACAACATTCCAAACAGAACCCACTATGTTACTCAAATAGAAGGCCACCTTAATTGGTTGTGGGAATGAACATTAAGGAGGCAAGCGAGAGGGAGTGACTTGGAATCTCCACCAATGTTTACAGGAATTATTCCCTTAAAGAACTCTCAAATAAATCATGCAGATATTCAACTGGAAAGTTTTTTTAAAATTATGTGCCCCGGAGGATGCTCTGATCAGGAGAGAAACAACTACTGTTGGTCCTTGGCCCCAGGGTCCTTGGCCTCAACCAGAGCAAGGACCTTTTCAGTCCTGGCTCCAGCCTGGTGGACCTCTCTGTCCATTGAGACCAGGGCCTGGCAGGATATGTCATCATTTTGCCAGGCCTACAAGAGAGAGATGTTTCACCAGGCATATGGTTAAGGATGAGCTTGGCCTCCACTGGCCAATAAAAAGAGGAAAAGTGGAAGACCTGAACCCTCCCATTAGGGCTGTTCATCATCTTGCTTTTTAAGTAGTGCGTATTGAATGCTGGTTATTATATTGCTGCACTTTGTATTATTGAATGCTTTAAAATGTTTTTATTGTTTTATATTTGTCGGGACGAGGCTGGGCTCGCCCCGCCTTACACACCTGAAACGACAGAGGAGACACTTCAGCCCGGCAGTGGGGCGCCCAGCAGGCACAGCGGACGCTTGGCGCCGCAGCGCAAGCGGCTCCAGTGGGCAGGGCCAGCCAGCCCTTTGCTTCGCCCAGGAGGTGGAGGACTGGGCGGAGCAGGGCGGGACTGCGAGCCGCGCACTGCACCCAGAGGAGGAGAGAGACGCAGACGAGGCAAGGCGAGGATGGGGGGAGGAACC
Organism: Eublepharis macularius; assembly: GCF_028583425.1. Classification (NCBI taxonomy): domain Eukaryota; kingdom Metazoa; phylum Chordata; class Lepidosauria; order Squamata; family Eublepharidae; genus Eublepharis; species Eublepharis macularius. Next base: position 81,744,437 of record NC_072794.1, on the reverse strand, counting down.
GGAAAGGGGGAATAAAAGGGCCAAACGCTGAGAGCAGGGTGGTGGTGGTGGTGTGTGTGGGTGTGCGCACGGTGGTGGATGGAAAGGGGAGGGGAGGTCCAGGGTCTTTAGAGTGAAGCAGGGTAAGTGAACAGGGAAAGATTGAGAGGAAGCTGATGCCAGCTCTGGCAAGAGACACTGGGCGAGTGAACAGGGAGAGAGAGAGAGGAGAAGCGGACGCAAGCTCTGGCGAGAGAAGCAGGGCAAGTGAACAGGGAAAGATTGAGAGGAAGCCAACGCCAGCTCTGGCAAGAGACGCAGGGTGAGTGAACAGGGAGAGAGAGAGAGGAGAAGTGGACGCCAGCTCTGGCAAGAGACGCAGGGTGAGTGAACAGGGAGAGAGAGAGAGGAGAAGTGGACGCAAGCTCTGGCGAGAGAAGCAGGGCAAGGGAGCAGGGAAAGATTGAGAGGAAGCCGACGCCAGCTCTGGCAAGAGACGCAGGGCGAGTGAACAGGGAGAGAGAGAGAGAGGAGAGGCGGACGCAAGCTCTGGCAAGAGAAGCAGGGCAAGCAAACAGGGAAAGTTTGGGAGGAAGCCAACGCCAGCTCTGGCAAGAGACGCAGGGCAAGTGAACAGGGAGAGAGAGAGAGGGGAAGCGGACGCAAGCTCTGGCGAGAGAAGCAGGGCAAGTGAACAGGGAAAGATTGAGAGGAAGCCGATGCCAGCTCTGGCAAGAGAAGCAGGGCGAGTGAACAGGGAGTGAGAGAGAGAGGGAAGCGGGTGCAGCAGACCCCCCTCCTCTTTAGAGCAGCAGGGTAGGGCTGCAGGGGCACAAAAGGGGGGGTGACTGCTTAACCCCCTTTCCCGCCCGAAGGAGGCAGCCCCAGGCCCGGGCCCCGTGGCATCAGCCAGCCAGGAGGGACCACGCTGGCAACAGCGCCCCCTGCAGGCCCTGGCGACCTCAAAGGGGATCCCCACAAAGTGGTGGCCCGTACGGGGAGTGAGGGACGCCCGCTGCCACGGTTACCCACCCCTGTAGGGTGGACGCCACGCTACCTGAGGCTTGGCCCAGCTAGGTTGCTCCCCCCCTCAGGGGGACCCCCAAGGGACACAGAGGCTACGGCCACGGACCGCACCAGCCCGACCGGCCCTGGTATCGGCGCTATGGATCTGATGCAGTTTGGCCAGTGGCTCGCGGAGCGGCAGGAGCGCCTAATGTGGGACGTGGTCACCCAGCAGCAAGAGGCCCAGGCCTCTATAGTCAGGGACCCCTGCCGGTCCTGGGAGGTGTCCCAGGCTGACGCAGGGGCAGCTGGGCCCCAGGGCCTGCCCCCGCGAGCTCCCCCTTTTTCTCTCACGAAGTTGGGGCCCGAGGAGGATGTTGAGGCCTACTTAGAGATCTTTGAGAGGACGGCCGGGATGGACCAGTGGCCTAGGGCCCAGTGGCCCTATATTATCGGGCCCTACCTTACCGGAGGGGCCCAGGCAGCACTGAGAGCCCTACCAAAGGACCAGGCAGCCGACTATGCTACCCTGAAGACGGCCATTTTAGACCGCTACGAGATTACCAAGGAGACCTTTAGGCAGCGGTTTCGCTCGCATCCTTGGAGGAAGGGGGACCGGCCCCGATTAGTGGCCGCCGAGCTGGCAGAGTTGGCCACCCGGTGGCTGAAGCCCGCCAACCCTGGAGAGGTGGCTCTAATGGAAAAGGTGGTGGCAGAGCAGCTGGTCCAAATCATACCCCCGGAGGTCCGGGTGTGGGCCCTCCACAGCAAACCCGGGGACCTCAAGGAGCTCGTACGCCTCCTGGAGAATTTCCTGGCCGCCAAAGCCACTGGCCGGGTGGGGGAGGCAGGAGCCTCCGGCTCAGCGGGGCCTCGGTGCAGCCGGGTTCCCAAGGCCACCCACGAGGGACCACACGCTGGGCCTTCCCCCATAGGGGGGAGGCCTCGCACCGTGGCCCGAGAGTAGCCCCTGGTGCCGACATTTCGCTGGAGCCCCCCCCCTTTCCAAGGCCCCCGGGACCAGGGACCAGGGGCATGGGGGGAGGCCCTGCCCTGGGCCCGTCGGCACCAGAGCGGAGCCCCGGCATGGAGAAGGGCCCCTGCTTATCCTGCGGACAGCGGGGGCATTTCAAAAGGGAGTGCCCACTGATGGAGTGTGACTCAGGCTGGGAGATGGCTATGCCTGCGGGGGAGGGCCACATCCGCCCAGCCATAATGCTTGCAGGGGTCAGGCTTGGGGGCCGCTACCTACGCGCCCTTCTGGACTCGGGGAGCACGATCTCGATGGCCAGGGCCAGTCTGCTACCAGCCAGCCTGCCTGTGCGGCGCTGGACCCACGTGGCCTGCGTCTACCGCCACGCCCACAAATGGCCCATTGTGGGCATCGAGCTGGAGTACCGAGGGTCCTGGCACCCCCTGGAGGTGGCCCGGGTACCCGACCTGCCTTACCCTGTGCTGCTGGATCGGGATGCCCCGGAGTTCTCTCAGCTGATGAGAGAGGCGCTGGACTGGAACATCACCTGTTGGGGGGAAGCAGCGGAGACCACAGGGGCCTCCTGGGCTACTACAGCCGGTTCATTCCCCACTACGCCTCTAGGGCAGCTCCCCTTACCGACTGCTTAAAGAAAGGGGAACCCACCCCGGTACGATGGACGGGAGGCCGGGAGGCTGCCTTCCAGGACCTCAAGGGAGCCCTGTCCATGAGTACGACCCTCTGGAACCCCAACTTCGACAGGCCATTCACCCTAGCCACTGACGCGTCGGCCACCGGCCTGAGAGCCGTCCTCACCCAGGACCGAGATGGGGGAGCTGCCCCGGTGCTATTCCTGAGCCGCAAGTTGCAACCCCCTGAGCAGCGGTACGCCACTGTGGAGCGCGAGGTCCTCGCCATTAAGTGGGCCATAGGCGCACTCCAGTACTACCTGTCGAATAACCCCTTCACCCTGTTGATGGACCACGCTCCCCTCCAGTGGCTGCATAGAATGAAAGACCACAACCCCCGGGTCTTACGCTGGTATCTCTCCCTCCTCCCCTTTAGGTTCTCTATCCAGTACAGGGCCGGGCCCCGGCACATGGACGCCGATTTTATGTCGCGGATCTTCGAGCAGGACCGGCCCGATGACATCCCAGCACCAAGGGGGAAGGTGTGTCGGGACAAGGCTGGGCTCACCCCGCCTTACGCACCTGCAATGACAGAGGAGACACTTCGGCACAGCGGACGCTTGGCGCCGCAGTGCAAGCGGCTCCAGTGGGCAGGGCCAGCCAGCCCTTTGCTTCGCCCAGGAGGTGGAGGACTGGGCGGAGCAGGGCGGGACTGCGAGCCGCGCACTGCACCCAGAGGAGGAGAGAGACGCCCATCAGCAGACAAGGTGAGGCGAGGATGGGGGGAGGAACAGGAAAGGGAGAATAAAAGGGCCGAACGCCGAGAGCAGGGTGGTGGTGGTGGTGTGTGTGGGTGTGCGCGCGGCGGTGGATGGAAAGGGGAGGGGAGGTCCAGGGTCTTTAGAGCGAAGCAGGGTAAGTGAACAGGGAAAGATTGAGAGGAAGCTGACGCCAGCTCTGGCAAGAGACACAGGGCGAGTGAACAGGGAGAGAGAGAGAGGAGAAGCAGATGCAAGCTCTGGCGAGAGAAGCAGGGCAAGTGAACAGGGAAAGATTGAGAGGAAGCCGACGCCAGCTCTGGCAAGAGACGCAGGGCGAGTGAACAGGGAGAGAGAGAGAGGGGAAGCGGACGCAAGCTCTGGCGAGAGAAGCAGGGCAAGTGAACAGGGAAAGATTGAGAGGAAGCCGACGCCAGCTCTGGCAAGAGACGCAGGGCGAGTGAACAGGGAGTGTGAGAGAGAGGGAAGCGGGTGCAGCAGACCCCCCTCCTCTTTAGAGCAGCAGGGTAGGGCTGCAGGGGCACAAAAGGGGGGGTTGACTGCTTAACCCCCTTTCCCGCCCGAAGGAGGCAGCCCCAGGCCCGGGCCCCGTGGCATCAGCCAGCCGGGAGGGACCACGCTGGCGACAGCGCCCCCTGCAGGCCCTGGCGACCTCAAAGGGGATCCCCACAATATTGTATAAATTATCTTAAATGTGTTTTAAATCATTGTAATCCAGCCTGAGCCTGCTATGCAAGGAGGGTGGAATAAAAATCTAAAATGAATGAATGAATGAAGAGAAGATAAAAAGTGCAAACATACAGAAAACCAAACACAGCACACATACTAACTAAGAAAATCGAAGAGGAAAGAGGGAGAAAATGGCTGATTGACTGACACCCCTCTATGCCCCAGAGACAGACACACATAACTTAAAACAATCAGGCTCCCAGGAAACTCCTGACTTGTATTGTCAACTTCTAATCTCATTCCCTGTCACCCATCTACTCTAATCAAAGCTATTCAGCAAACCTGGTAGCTTTTCCAGTTCAGTGCTAAAAGGGTCATAATGCACCTTTCACATCTATTGTCCATTTTAGGAAACTTCTCCCAACTCCATGGTCTGCCTCTGGGGACAAACCACTAACTACTAGTGCAAATGCTGCACTAGCTAGACGGGGAAATAATATTTTCCCCAGCAACGTCATGTGTCAGGTTTAAATAATTAGGTAGCATTTGCTCTTAAAAAAAAAAGTGAATTTCCATAAAAGATGCCCCACACTTTGGAGTAAAACGTCTAAACATAAGCTTTGAGTGTGAAGGTCAAGAGACACACTTGCAACAAAATATAATTGTCTGAGTGATAAGAAAATGTGATTTTTCTGAAACAGATATTCTAACTGATAGTAAAATTGAGTAAAATATCTGAGTAACTATACTGATTGTCTGAAAATATCCTAAATAGCTGTACAAACGATTATTGTGTTTATGTGGTGGTGATTATAGAGCATCTTGCACAGAAAAAATTGGACAGATTTCCAGGAGTTGTGAATGCTTTTGATGGATAGTGATTAGATTCTAGTGAAAACAGAAGAGAAAATCCAAACAGCATTTCAGTTGCAGGAATAAATTAAATGATGATTAAAATATATGTTCCATTTCACGTAACAAACCTTGAATCATAAAGGAAATGTGCCACATGTCCCTTTTCCCATTATGAATAGGTTTGCCTGAGTAACTATGACAAGAATGCTGGTGAGAGTATAGCTAATGGAAATGTATTGACTGCAGGGCTGCCACAGCCAGCTGCTTTTAAAAACTGATGTCACCAGTGGCTTAGAACAAAATCTTCATTCTGGATGATGCACAAAAGCCAGATCTGCATCCTGTTTAAACCATGTTTATCTGATTTAGGCTTCTCTCATGAACCTGGAGCCTGGGATCTGCAATGTGTCCTGTGTATCGTCATCTCCAGAAAAGTCTCAAGAACTCTTTTTGAAAGGTCTCTTAATTGCTCAATTGGGAACTGTATAAAAACCTTCTGTATTGTATCTTCTACTTATGTATTCTACTGATTTCTCTTCCACTTATGCCTATAAACCTTCTTAAATGGTGAACTTAAACAAGTTCTACATCTTGGTACTTCTTATTTATTTACTGTATTTATATCCCACCTTTCTCCTCAAGGGAGACCCAAAGTGGCTTACATAATTCTCCTGTCCTCCATGTTATCCCTATAACAATCCTATGAGGTAGATTAGGCTGAGTGTGTGACTGGCCAAAGGTCAACCAGCAAGCTTCATGGCAGAGAGGGGATTTCAGCCTGTTTCTCCCAGATCCTATTATGATGCTCTAACCTCTATATCATGCTGGCATCACCAGCACTGACTAAACTGAACCTCAATTATTCAATAGCACTGAACCTTAATGCATAAGAATGTTGTCTTGACCTTGAATTCCTTCCTGTGGTCATCACCTAGAGGCATCTTGGAAAGCATAATCACTGCTTCTATTACTTTCCTGTTCTAGTCCTTGGGACTCACATAGCTGTTCAAGCTTTTATTAATTAAAAATCACAACATATTTGCCAGCCACAATTTAAGAGATTTTGAGGTCTAATTACATAATACACGAATATAACAAACAAATGTAAACATATAGCATGGATTTGGTTTACTGTCTACAACTCTATTACCACTTTGACATGCATACAATATTTCTTACACTTCATGGAATTAGCCAAAGGGCCTGTGATAGACTCCTATAAATCAACTGAGAGGACATACAATCTCTGAAGACCTTGTAGAACTGGGCTCTTTCAAAAGAGAATCTTCTTCTCAGTTGTTTCCCTCAGTTATAAGGTATAGTTGAGAATAACCAGGGCTTTTTTTCAGCTGGAATGCGGTGGAACGGAGTTCTGGCACATGGCTGGTGGCCCCGCTCCCTGATCTCCAGACAGAGGGGAGTTGAGATTGCCCTCCGCACTGCTGGTTCCAGCTGAACCAAACTCCAACTCCCCCCTTGTTCCAGCTGATCCAAAGTGATATCATTGTGCGGTCCTGGGAGCGTGCGCACACTTTCCGCACACACATGTGGTACCAGGGGCACCACCTCCTGCCAGGAGTTGCCCCCCACCCTGTGCTGGCAATCCACTGAGTTCCACCACCTCTTTTCCCAGAAAAAAAGTCCTGAGAGTAACTGGTATAAAAGATTTTAGTTCACTGCCATGAGGTAAATTTTGTTGTGAGCAAGGTGAACCTGGATATGACAGAGGCTGGAGTTGCATAAAATAATAAAGAAGTTTTATATACGTACAGGTTGTTTTTAGAGAAGAGTTCAGCCACACAGGTCTCCAGACAGTCATAGGAGAAGTCTGGTTGAGGAAAATAAACTTAAGCTAGTTATAGCTTCAGGCTGTGATTTAAATTTCCTTTAACATTTACAATTTCAAACAGGCTTTCACTGCCTAGCCACCAAGTTGGATCTTTTCTTGCGCTCATGCATGCACACACACACAGAGGATTTTGCCCAAACCAGCCTGCTCTTTCCTAAGAGTCAGACTAAACATTGCCAGGGCTGTTCATCACAAGAGACAGGTCTCACAACCAGGTGCTCTCCCAGAGGTAGAGTTAAACCACTCTGCTGTGCTGCCTGGCAAAGCTAACCTTTAAACTGATTGCTCTGAGACTTTCAGTCATAGAGCCCTTCAATCAAAGTAATCCAGTGAGGATTTCATGACATGTGGAAGTCTTCTAATAGCCTCTGCATTCCTGTGTGGCTTAATTAACATCTGATCCTCCTCCTTCTTCAGCATCATGACAAACTCATATCTGGCCTTCTAAATCAACATGGATCCAGTGCCAAATGTTTTGTTGTTCATGCTCACCTAGCATATCTTTGGTTGCTGTTTAGATCACAGTTGTAAAGCCATATTAGAAGCACGATTCTTTACTTAGACAGTTGTGGTTTCAAAAGACAGTGTGAAGTTTAACAATAGGCTTTACTTAAGAATGGCCTCCAGTTTGTACAATGTTGCACATATTATTTACAGCAGAAGAGTACAAAATATAATTCATCTTGGTTGAATAATACACTCAAAGTGAATATCCATTAGTAAGGCCGATTACACCCCAGAGCACCTCATTAAATCTTTGACTCTCTGGCATCATCCTAATCAAGACAATTGTGCATTATTGTAATGCTTTTCAACTATGACACCATAAACCACTCTTGAAAGAGGCCAGTTCTCGAAAACTTCAAAAGGTGTTGATCTCCGAGTAACTGGATCAAAAAAAAAATATGGGGGGATGTTCCATATCTTTCAATGTCTTTAAAGAATGGCTTTAAAAAAACACATATATGCAATTACTTGTATGTCTTATAATTGCATTTATGAAGGACAAAGGCACACACAGTTCCTTCAGAAATAATAAAACCAAGGAGAATCTCTTTGTCTACCTTTGCATACATTTTAAAAATTGTTAATCTTTCTGTATTTCATGCATGCAACATAAAAGGTCTTTAGATTACTGAAAGTAAAAATTCCTGTAAATGTGTGTGCCAATTCAGATTTCTCCATTTAATAAAGATGCAGTAGGGTGGCTTGTATATTTGGATACTGCAACATTTATTTCTAAAAGGTAGGAATGCCCTCAAGAAGTATGTCTTAACGGTAAATATTTTTCTCTGCTTTTTAAAAGATGACAACTTTTCTTGCTTACATGTATTATGATTATACATATATGAATCTGAACACCAGTTTGAAAGAATAAATTTGCTATTTTATAACAAATTATCACATTTATACTCATTTAATCTCTTTCCCCAAACTAATGATAGACCAGAAATAGGCTGCAACATTATTTGCTAGCCTTCCCCTCTCCTTCTTACAGTGCCATCGCACTCTTCTGTTGAAATCAATGGCCTTAGAATGGTATAACTCTGCTTCAGGTGGCAATGTTATCCTTCAACCTTGTAACCTCTTCCTCAGTATCTTATTTTCACCCTCTGTTGGTAACCATTGGCTGACTGTTCTGATGACACAGTGAATTTGGGAAACCTGGAATCAGTGTTGTGGCACTTGACATTTTAAGATACGTGATTTACTTTTGTTTACCTGTATCACCATTGCCTACCTGCAATCATTTTTTGAATGACATCCTGGTATGGATGGCTGAATGGTTTTGGAGCCTTACGTAATTAAACAATTTGGTTTCAAATGATGCCAACAGCACTGTTAGCTGGGCACTACTCTAAAATACCTCTGGCCCTTCGCTGTTGCATTTGTGGAGCCTGAGTTCTAGAAGATTTACCACACTATTTATTATCCTGTACTCTTTATGCAGAGCCAAGGAATAAATTCCTCACAGAGCTGTTAACAGTCTAAACTTTTCCTCAGATACAGAGAAGCTGCTTTTTCTTCACAGAGATACTAATCCATTTGTTTCTTATAGAGTGTCACTTTGGCATTAGTAGCCAAAAAAATCAGGCAAGAGCTGTATCTAGAGAAAGTAATGTTTTTATTTGGTCAGTACTTCCTGGTTAGATCATTTTAATCATTGATACTTGTATATATGATTCACTTATTTATGTCAGATTGTTGACAGCCTTTGGCCGCAGACAATAAACTACAACTACAACTATATATGTATGTGTTTTTGATTACTGAAAATCCTGAAACTGAACTTGAAAGAAAAACACCCAAACATTCCTACTTCTAAAAACACCATTAAAAAAACCCATCAGTATCTTGCATTTTTAACTAAGCCATGCTTTTGAGAACATGACTATTCAGTTAAAGAACATCACTAAAATAAATAGATGTGTTTTAGAAGAAGGTGGATGAAAGTGTGAACAGCATCAATATTAATCAATGGTGTGATAAAGATCTCATTAAACTTCCTCATTTAAGAAGCATGAAATTTAAAGTAACTGGATTTTAGCCAATTGTACAGCACATTCAGGACAGTTGTTCAGTGTTAATCATATTGATTTCAACTTGACATTTGATACATCAGTTTATATTCTTAAGCATTAAATAGGATTGTCTAAATCTAAGTGGTTTTTTTCATTCTTAATTCATGGAAAATCAAAAAAGAAGCATTGAAGCACACTGTTCTTGGTTGCATGCCCCCTCAGCCAGATGTACAGGGCATGGCAAATGCTACTGAGTTATGCTACTGAGTTATGCTAATGAGTTCCTGCAGCTCTTTTTCTACAAAATGACCCCTGCATACTATATATACTATATATACTCATAACCATCAACAGCTGGATCTAACATCAATAAATATAATAACAATAAGTATCAATAAATATTGAATATGACAAAGAACAGCATACAATATTGTTGCAGGACAAATGAAAAATAGGTGGGCTTGAAGTCTTCACCTGTCTAACTAGATGATGAATGAATACATGGATAGCTAAAGGCAACGTCCTCCCATCAGTGTAATGGTGCTTCTGTAAATCCTGCTTACTCAATATACACTGGAACAAACATACAAAAGTGTCTGTGATGGCTCTGTGCTATGTCCTGGCAGGGAAGTAGGTAGCTGATAGGTATAATATAATATCAATAACAATAACAACATTTGATTTATATACCACCCTTCAGGACAACTTAACATCCCCTCAGAGCAGTTTACAAAGTATTTTATTATTATCCCCACAACAATCACCCTAGGAGGTGGATGGGGCTGAGAGAGCTCCAAAGAACTGTGACTAGCCCAAGGTCACCCAGCTGGCTTCAAGTGGAGGAGTGGGGAATCAAACCCGGCTCTCCAGATTAGAGTCCCGTTGCTCTTAACCACTACACCAAACTGGCTATCTCATGTATGTCATGTATGTCATGTTAACCTCTGAAAATTTGTGTTGACAGGTGCAGCAGAAAGCAGAGGACCCAGTTGGACTGTGAAATGTCACAAAGCTGTCCAAACCCGCTCTCCAGGGGAATAAAGAATCAACCAAAGTTCATCCAACAGGCTGCTAGCTCAAATCCTGTTTCGTTCTTTGTCAAGGAAGTTATACATCCATATCTGTTCAATTCATCATCGTCATCTGTCAACATTCATGGCAATTTGCTCTATGATGTAAGTGGTCAATCAGAGTCTTGTGTGTGCTACCCACTAGATATATTGTGTTCATTGGTACTCCACCAGGGACTATTATTCCTAGTAGTTTGTTTGTTTATATCCATGGTGGCCTCTGGTTGATTTAAGGGGCTGGCCGCCTCTGTGGGAGTGAGGGTGTGAGGGTGTTGACAATAAGAAGTTGCCAGTGCCATACTGAGTAAGACCATTCATCTACTAGGTTTAATATTTATTATGAATAGCAACAGGTCCCTAAATTCTCAGGCAGAGAAAAGTGTTTTTGAACAAAATAGAAAAGAGTCCAGTAGCACCTTTAAGACTAACCAACTTTACTGTAGCATAAGCTTTCGAGAATCACAGTTCTCTTGGAAGGTGATTCTTGAAAGCTTATGCTACAGTAAAGTTGGTTAGTCTTAAAGGTGCTACTGGACTCTTTTCCATTTTGCTGCTCCATTTTGCTACTCCATTTTGCTAACGCCTCTGGATCTATGTTTTTGAACACTTGCTGTATGTTTTTACAAGCAGATGTAAGGGGCTGAACCTTGGGCCATTTGTGTACCAGGCTGCTGGATTAAATTGGCTCCATCCCTTGCACAATAGTGTATATTGCTTTAATAAAGAAATGAAATTACAAAAATTGCAAAAGGAGTTTTTTTTAAAAAAAACCATAGGTTTACATCATTTGTGGATAGTTTATTTCATGACAGACTCCTGCAATATCATGTCTGCCTCACAGATCAATCCTCTATAAAATATAGGGAATTTCTTGCTAGCTTGAAAGGTATACAGCAGGAATAGCTCAAAAGTTTCAGGAATACAATAAGCTACCGTACGCTCAGAAATAAAATTAAAAGACAAATCTATATCTGGGTTTCCTCACAGAAGGGAACTTGGTTGGTTTCATAACACATAATTAAATGCCATTCATACCTTTTATGAGGTGCAGAAGCTTGATCCATTTTTATAATAAAGCACTAAGAACATTTTTTTATTTAACAACATGAAGTTGATTCATCACTCAGATCAGAGAATGACAGCATAATTCATTCTAAAAGCAGAAAGTAGCACCGTCAGAACAAATTTAGATTCCCCCGACATCAACACTTGGTTCGCTCAAACTTTTGTTCACTGTTTCCCCAATGCTTGTTTATGTCTATTTTATCTTAAGTTGAAAGCATTCTTCAGTATTGGCTTATCTTATTATTGAGATAACATTGAGATTATTGATTATTGTTATTGAGATAACATTGAGGTTATAATTTGTTGCCAAACACAGACACAGACACAGACACACACAGAGACACACACACATCCCTAGGCAGCTTGGTTTAATAGTCTATCATATTAAACATTCTATCGGGGGTTAATATTAAAGGCAAATGCACTTACAATGTTACTGGTTTCAGACACCTGACCCTTATGAATAAATATGCACCAAATCTCATTTAACCTTCTAAACTGGAAAAAAATTCAAAAGGAGCACTATTCATAACATAGCTGAGCATTGTGAATCAGACAAATTCATATGTTGAACAAGTTAATTATTAATTTTGACACCTTGCTAATTGCTTGCATGATATGCTGAACAAACCACTAGAAAAACTAGATAGAGAACTGGTTAGAGGACCGTACCCAAAGAGTGGTGGTCAATGGCATTTCATCAGATTGGAGGGAGGTGTCCAGTGGGGTGCTGCAGTGTTCGGTTTTGGGCCCGGTACTTTTCAATATTTTTATTAATGATATGGATGAAGGGGTAAACGGGCTACTCCTTACATTTGCTGATGATACCAAATTGGGAGGAGTGGCAAACACCCAAGAAGACAGAGTTAAAATTCAACAAGACATGAATACTCTGGAGAAGTGGGCGGTTGTGAACAGGATGCAATTCAACATAGATAAGTGTACAGTATTACATCTGGGCCGCAAAAATGTGAAGCACAAATACTGGATGGGGGATACACTTCTGGGTAGTAGTGTATGTGAAAGAGATCTTGGAGTAAGAGTGGACTATAAATATGAGCAGTCAGTGTGATGTGGTGGCAAAAACGGCAGACTCAGTCTTGGGTTGTATCAAAAGGACCATTGCATCGAAATTCCAGGAGTCATAGTCCCTCTCTATACTACCTTGGTCAGGCCGCACCTGGAGTACTGGGTGCAGTTCTGGAGGCCTCAATACAAAAAGGATGCAGAGAAAATTGAGAGGGTGCAGAAATGAGAATGATCAAGGGTCTGGAGACTGAGCCCGACGAGGAAAGGCTGAGGGCCTTGGGTATGTTTAGTTTGGAGAAAAGGAGATTGAGGGGGACATGATTGCTCTCTTTAAATATTTGAAAGGCTGTCATTTGGAGGAGGGCAAGGAGCTGTTCCAGTTGGCAGCAAAGGATACCAGCTGGATATTAGGAAAAGCTTTTTCACCGTCAAAGTAGTTCAAAGGTAGAATCAGCTGCCTATAACAACAACAACATTCGATTTATATACCGCCCTTCAGGATAACTTAATGCCCACTCAGAGCGGTTTACAAAGTATGGCTGAATCCACACACTCTCGGAGTGTCCCGGCGTTGTGCTAAATGTTCGCTAAACACCAAGAAGTATAGCATCTTTCTAGCACGATTTCTGAACTGCGCTAGAAAGATGCTATACTTCCGGGTGTTCAGCAAACATTTAGTGTAACGCCAGGACGCTCCGAGGGCGTGTGGATTTGCCCCATGTTACTATTATCCCCACAACAAAACACCCTGTGAGGTAGGTGGGGCTGAGAGAGCTCCAGAGAGCCATGACTAGCCCAAGGTCACCCAGCTAGGTTCAAGTGGAGGAGTGGGGAATCAAACCCAGCTCTCCAGATTAGAGCCCTGCACTCTTAACCACAACACCAAACTGGCTCTAGGGAGGTGGTGAGCTCCCCTTCACTGGCAGTTTTCAAGAAGAGACTGGATGAATATTTGTCAGGGATGCTTTAGGCTCATCCTGCATTGGGCAGGGGGTTGGACTAGAAGATCTGTATGGCCCCTTTCAACTCTGTGATTCTGTGAAAAACCACATGAGTTTACACAGATAAAATCCAGCATGTGAGCAATCACAGAGGTAGTACCAGACACACAATTGAGTGACATGTAATAGAGGTCATGGGTTCAAAAATGCAATGTGGATCAGAACCAGAGATGCCAGATCTCCCACTCTGGCAGGAGACCTCCTGTCAGCAACCCTCTCTTCCTGCCACTGCTCTGTTGTGAGGCAGGAGAAAGAAATCTCCAGAGGATTGTGATTTTTCCATAGAGTTTCAGGTGGCTACTAGAGCAGTGTAACATCACTTCCGGTTTCCCCAGAAATAACATCATGGAATACACTCCCCCTCATGTCCTTGGTCTCCATTTCCCATAAGGTGCCTGCCATTGGCTAGCAAACCTAATCAGAACACATGATCTGATTTCTCAACTTTTAAAAAAATTAATTTGCATTAGAATATCATTGAGATATTTGACTCGAACAATCCTGGGAGGAAGGACTTTAATGTTCTCCATGTCATTTTCTTACCCCTAGAAGAGAGTTATTAGCCTCAGAGAGGACGAAGAAAACACGTGTACAATAGAGATGTATGGTTCCCTCTCCACCAGAACCCAAGCATTATTTTTTTTTAGCTCAGTGCAAACTTGTAGTACTGCCCACACACACACCAACACCACAGACCTTCATCCCATATATACAATTTCATGGTAGTGGAGAGTGCCGTCAAGTCAGAGTTGACTTATGGTGACCCCTGGTGGGGTTTTCATGGCAAGAGACTATCAAAGGTGGTTTGCCATTGCCTGCCTCTGCAGCCCTGTTTTTGTTAGAGGTCTCCCATCCAATTACTAACCAAGGTTGACCCTCCTTAGTTTCTGAGATCTGATGAGATCAGGCTCACCTGGGCTATCCAGGTCAGGGCATACAATCTCATAAACAATGGGGAAAGTTTGTTTAAACACTCAGATTACTGTTACATATTCTAAATTTCTGAAAAAGTCTGCTTTTGCTACTTTGGTTTAATAAAAACACAACAAACCAAAGGTGGGAACGGTCACAATTGAAAACCAAGCTGAAGTGAAAAAGGACCGTGAAAGGATGCAAATTCGTTTCCAAAATTCTTTTACTGGTTCATCTCAGGCAACGTGTTGTACATCCAATTTAGTAATAATCATACAGGGAGCAAACCCCCGCGAGCAGTTGGGGGTTTCTCCCGGCGGGAGAGTGGCAACGGGTGTGCCTGGCTAAGTATCCCGTTTCGCTATATACACGCTTCTTCAAAAGTCTCCATACATTTGCCTGGGAACACAAATTAAATGGATACAATTCAATGTATGTCCAAATACATGAATCTTAACAATTGCACTGGAGTTATAATGTAAAATGCAAAAGAGACCCACCGGTTCTATGTACTCACCGATGAAACCTATTTTTTTATATGAAGCAGGAGTCGTATAACATGTGAATTTCCTTATTTTAATCCTGGGCAAAACCTCAACTCCTCTTGAGGAGAGGAGATCGAGAAAGGATAGAGGTTTTGCCCAGGATTAAAATAAGGAAATTCACATGTTATATGACTCCTGCTTCATATAAAAAAATAGGTTTCATTGGTGAGTACATAGAACCGGTGGGTCTCTTTTGCATTTTACATTATAACTCCAGTGCAATTGTTAAGATTCATGTATTTGGACATACATTGAATTGTATCCATTTAATTTGTGTTCCCAGGCAAATGTATGGAGGCTTTTGAAGAAGCGTGTATATAGCGAAACGGGATACTTAGCTAGGCACACCCGTTGCCACTCTCCCGCTGGGAGAAACCCCCAACTGCTCGCGGGGGTTTGCTCCCTGTATGATTATTACTAAATTGGATGTACAACACGTTGCCTGAGATGAACCAGTAAAAGAATTTTGGAAACGAATTTGCGTCCTTTCACGGTCCTTTTTAATAAAAACACAGCCTAAGAATCTTACAAAGTTGCTAATTATTTTGTAACTGTGTAGTCATTAAAAAGAGATTATCTTGTCAATGGCTGATTCCGTACGGCTTACCTGAAGCTGGAACGTTGCGGAACATGCTGGCAAAAACGTGGAAGATCGCGTTTTCTCACACGAGTTTTGCGCGACATCGTGCAAAACTCGCACGAGAAAACGTGATCTTTCGCGTTTTTGCCGGCATGTTCCGCAACGTCCTGCAATGTTCTGGCTTCAGGTAAGCCGTGCGGAATCGGCCAATGTCTTGAGTCTTGACTTAAAAATTTGAATGGACCAATGGGGCCGAAAACATTAGGACAATTACCTGTAAAGCTTTATTTTTCTAGCCATTTTCATTGAAAAATCATGGCTTACCCCCCCCAACCCTCCACAAGTTCACACTAAATACACTGGATGGCTAGATGGCTTATCTATTCTTGCCCCAGTCCTTGTTTAAGTGCATAAGCACACTGTCTCTCGTATACAGAAGGGAGTTAGGCTGGGCCAGAAGACTCTGCAGTTCTAAATGTGGCTGTTCTAAGGCTGACTCTAGTATCTCTCTCAAGAGATCTGGACAATAGATGCATAGATACAAGGAAATAAGTTTCTGTAAACATCCTCAGGCATGATCCCCTGTTTAACCTCATTTTTTTCCTGATGGTAATAAGGATTGAAGCCTGAGCTGCCACCAAGGCCTTCTGGATCTCTGAACCACATTAAAGTGTACTTTTTCCACCCAGGTAGGAGTCCTCTGCAGAGTCCCTAAAAGATTTGAGGAAGGGTGACATTTAGAGCAGGAAAAAAAAACTTGGAAAGGGTTAAATATCCCCTCTCCCAGTACTACTATTCCAATTAGAACTAGAGTCTTCTTGCAGTTACTTTAAAGTTTAAAAAGTTGGGACAGCCAATCACAGAACTCCCATCTCACCTCTGTTCCTGACCTTAGTAATCATAAGATATCACAGTCCTTTTTGTAAAATTGTACCAAGAGAATGAGCAGTGAAAATCTTTTCCACCTTGGAATATAAGCTCTTCTCTTTAGGTATGACTGCCAAACCCAATAACAGGAAATTGAAAGTCAAATAACCTATATTAGTCTGTCAAAGGTTGATGAACCAGCATTCCATTTTTCTGCCATAAAAGATTTCTACCAGGTCTATGAAACAGCTTTAGAGAGAAATCTCAGCAGACTTCTTGCAGGAGCCATTTACAGTGACCTATGATAGTGCTGTATTAGTAACACACATCATTTATGATCTCAAGGAGATCATGGCAAATAATTTTATAACAGAGACACTGAAGTACTACATGGAAGGGAGTCTGAGCAATACCTAAGCAAATATGATCTTGATTATCTTTTCCCCCAAGATACTGAGATTCATATATAATGCAGTGGCAGCAGCATGCTGTTTAAAGCAGGAATTGAACTGTTCATAGTAGATGCTACTGCCCTCTTGTTCTTATCAGCTACATTTTATACTATCCAAATGTAAGTGATAAGAGGATATTTTGCTGTCTCATGAAAATGCCAACCGTCTCCTTGATAACAAGGTAACATATAAAAACAGAAAATTTAAAGAATATATGCAATAATACTTAGAATTTTAGAATGTTCATGGTACTTCATATCCTATCTCAGTACTACAACTATCCTGAAAGATAATTCAGTACTACTGTTCCTATAATGCAGATGGTTGGAGAGAGAGAACCATGCCTAAGGCCAACTAGTAATTTAATTGCAGAGGTAAAATTCGAACCAAAGATTCCCTATCACTTAGCTTAATTGGTTAGTGACTATTCTGTGGAAACTCACGTATTCATTAATGCCAAATGCCAAGAACCAAATGACTCTTCAACATTAACTGTACTTGCAACTAATATGGGGATGGAGGACTCTGGCTGTAAACTAGCCAGGCTTATTTCTCAATGGGATGGTCATTGTATTGTGGTACACATCTGAGCATACACAGCATTGCAAAAGCTATATGAAATGAGACCTATGTGGACAGCAAGGAACTTTTAAGTAAACATGCACCATATGCAAAGTGAGCATAAGTAACAGCTTTCCTACAATTTGCACACGGCACAGCCACACTTCTAAGGTGGCTTTTACTCCTTTCACAGTAGGAAGCAATTAAGATGTTATTTCCATTTGTGGCATTGCTAGGCAAGCTGTCAAGCCTTTTAGGACTAGTTTCCCATTTAACTTAAAAAGGATAGAAGGCACATTGCAGAAGAGCTCCATGAATAGAGAGCAACTAGCCTAAAATAACCCAATGAGGCTAATGGCTGAGTGAGGGTTTGGACCTAGCTTTCCCCTAGTGAGTCTTCTACTGCATTTGCATAAGTGATGGTTCCAGGTATGGTGTTTCATGGACCGCCCTCCTATGGCCTATCTCTACTTTCATTTTCACTGTCTCCACCACTCAGAGCTGTCCTTTAAAATGTATCTTAGATTATGCAGTATTGACTTTATTTAAGCTTATATTGAGTCCCAGTTTAGGGACAAATCACTTTCTGCACATTTCCCTTTTATGCCAGTAGTAGCTGTCAGAGATATCTTAACCAGTTTCTTTTTTAAAGAATTTATTATGAAGAAAATCATTTACACTGGAATAACTTTATTTAGGATTGCACTGAAACACACACTGCTGGCAGAAATCCTTCCCTCCTTTCCCTTTCTAATTTCCTAGACTTCATAACCTTATACTCTTCAGCATGTATGTGTGATTTCTCCAAGTACTGGCATTTCTTAAGTGTCTCTTCTTCTCCTCTGCAATTTTCTAACAGACACCTGTATTATTACAAATAAAGGGACGTAATGTTCACTCTAAATATTATCTATGCACTTAATACATCTAAATCATATACACAACTGCATGATGAAGTGATTTCACCACAGAATGTGTCAGAAATGAGATCTTCCACCAATGTAGTTTTACAAGCTCTTCAGAAAACAACCATTTTTGAGGGGGCATGGCTTCGGAACCAGAGAAGATGGAAGCCAACTGAACTTGCTCTCCAACCCTGAACCCTTAAACCTCAAAAACATCGCATCACACTCAGTCAATTTCGTGTACAATGGGAAAATCTGATTCAGAAAAAAGTAAACAATCTATTAAGACAGTAAGGAAAACTAAAAATCTATTTCAGTTACTAGACTTGCCAGAGACGGAGACCAGCTCTATCTCACTTCAAACTAAAATGGCAACCGCTCCTTTAACTGCCGTTTCACCACAGGATTTAACACCTGTGTCTCTAGACACTAAACTAGCAAGGCTAGAAAATAATATTTTGAATCAGATGTCACTAATTATCAAGCCCCTAGCAGATCAGATCGCTGAAATCCGACATGATTTACAGATAGTGAATTCAAAAGCTGATACAGCACTTAGTAAGAGCACTGTGGCAGAAAACGATCTGAGGGAGCAGCAGGCATCAGTTGATATGCTTAAAGAAAAAATGTTAAAATTAGACTTACTCTCCCGGCAGCGGAACATCAAGATTAGGGGCTTGAATGAGGAAGTTACACGTAATGTCTACCTTGCAGCCTTTATAGCCACATGACTCTCCCATCAACTCCAATAGGAGGTTTCACCAATAATAACAAAGGCTTACCGGATTGGCTGTCTTAAACACAAAAAAAGAAAGTCCAAGGGATGTGCTAATTGAAATCCCTGATCAAAGAGTACGAGTGAAAATCCTTAATGAAGCAAGAAAGAATGGCTCTATATCTTATAAAGGTACTCCACTCATCATTCTCACTGACCTTCCAGCTGAGATTTTAGAAAAAAGAAGAGCTTTGAAATCAATAACTGTGGCGCTGCGTGAGGCAAATATGAATTACAGATGGGTGAACTACACAAACCTGCTTGTCCAATCACAGGGAAAACATGTTATAATTGAAAATGAATTATCGGGGAAGCAATTCCTACAAACTCTGAACTTTGTTTCACCCATGGAGTATGACAGAGCTTCGCAGAAGTGCAAAATGCCTCCTTCATTATCACCTTCATCCATTAAATGGAGTAAAATCCCCATCAAACACATCTGACTCTTACTGAAGCTGTAGTAATCTTTGTTAATATACTTTTATAGATGTTATATGTATCTTTGTAAATTTAAATACTTCTTAGAGGTTATGGGATAGGGGTTGGGAGAACCAATTTAGAATAATTAGAATAGTTCTAAGCTCCTTTCACTAAGTAACAATTAAAGTAGTTAGTTTAGGCTGATAACTGTCTTGCTTAACCTGAGCACGACAGTTACGGATTGTTACTATTTTACCTTATTTAAGTCTCATTAACTTATAGAATAAGACGAAGGGGAGGGATTGGTGGGAGGGGGAGGTAAATTGGGGTGGGGTTATTTTTTTCTCTTCTGTTCAGTATCTCATAATTATTCTTTTATTTATCTAAAATTAAAATAAATAAATAAACATATAAATAACAAAAAGGGGACAAAATATTATTGAAGAGGAAATAGAAGGTTTGTCTGGATTTAGGGAGGGAACTCTACCTTCCCAAGAAGTCTTGCTGTGCGATTATTTCTCTATATTTATAAAATAGATTTTGACATAGTTACATTTCTACCCTCTGTCAATATAACTTCTAGTCATAACAATAATTCCTATTAATAATTAATTATCAATATTTTGGCAGTAGTAATATTTATTATTAATATTGTAATCGATAGGATTGCTCATTAATGTATTAGTAAACGTGGGGGGGGAAAAGAACTGGCAGGATAGGAACTTCACCTGGAATAATAGAATTTCCGTGGAATTCTAGGACAGTGTTTTCAGAGTGCAACTGCCAAGATTCTCTTATTTCTGAACAAGACATGGAATTTATGAGGCTCTATGACACGTAGTCGCTGATATTCACTGTAGCACCAAAGTATTTATTATTTTCTCACAAGTTACACAATTAAATTGTGCTCATTTTCATTGCAAAAAAAAAGAAATAAAAAAAAGAAAACAACCATTTTTGTAATCATAGCAGATGCAGCCTGAAAAATCAGTTACTTGGACTAGCCACAAAGAAGTCAAGGGTAGAGATGGGCACAAACAGCAATATGAACTTTAAAAAGCCACGAACAGCCCAATCAGCTGTTCGCGAAAAAGCTGTTCATGAGGCTCCATTCTAAATGAACAGGTGGTCATTGTAAACCCCATTCATTGCTGTTCGTTGCTGTTCATCAAGCCAGACAATCTGGCACCTGCAATCAATTCCCTTGGCAACCAGAGGCAGGGACTGCCTGAATTCTGTCTGAACTCCTGCTGTTGCCCTGGAAACCCCAATCTAAGCCCAATTTAGCTTGATAGGCAGGTCTTCCTTTCAAGTGTGGAGCTCCAAATTTGTTACAAGGAAGCAAAGAGCAGGGGGGAGGGGGGCTCCCAGCTCTGGTTTTGCAGACAGTAAGGGAGAGTCAGTTGCTGTTGGCATTTTGAGAGAGAGACAGGGAGAGTGCATTGGAGCTTGATTTTTGTGTGTGTGTGGTGCAATAGGGATCTACCTCTTCAAGTTCCAGGGCTGCTGCCAGGCTCTGGGCCAAGCTATTATTTATTACTGGTACCTTTCCTGTTGCTTGCTCAGGTAAGGTTTCTGGGAGTGGTGCGGTAGGGATCTACCCCTTCAGGTTCCAGGGCTGCTGCCAGGCTCTGGGGCCAAGCTATTATTTATTATCGGTATATTTCCTGCTGCCTGCTCAGGTAGGGTTTCTAGGAGTGGTGCAGTAGGGATCTTGATGGCTGGAGGAGAGCCTGCTGGCCCCCACGAACAACGAACATGTTCGTGACAGGATCATGTTCATCAGTGTTCATTGTTCACGGATGGCAATGAAAAATGAACACCATGTTTACTTGTTTTTCTGTTCATGCCCATGTCTAGTCAAGGGTAGCCCAATCTATGGAGGAACCATGGGGGAAGATATTGGGAATGGATGGTGGGGAGAAAAAACCAATATTGGTTTATTTCCGAGCTATTTACTATTTGTCTTGGTGCAGAATTCTAGTGAATTCTGAAAAATGTTTTATTAGAGTATCCTGAGAACTAACTGCATTATCTCTTGTATTAAGCTAGGCTGAATATACTTCACTAGCTTTGTTAAGTGAGTCATTAGAGTATTTCCAACCCCAAGATGTTTAAGCTTAAAATAACAAAATCATGAATCATATGGATTTAAAATGTAAAATTAGCCTTACAGCTAGGATTTCAATAGTAATCCAACTGAATGATATGCTGATTCAAATCTATTTTGAAGAACAATGGACTTCTATTTTCAGAGCCATACTGTCATTTAAAAATCTCTTGTCTATATAGTAGACAAACTAAAATGACAGTTGATCCCTTCTTTTTATCAGTCAAGAAGGTTTCTTTTATCATGTTTCTCCATAAAAACTTTAAAGTACTTTTGATGGTGATGAATTAATTTAAAATATATTTGATTAAAGGTCTTCAAACTGTTCTGTGAAAGTAATTTACTTTCTAAAAAAATACTTCCTTTAGGAAAGAAAATAGAAATAATAGTTTATTCTTAACAGAAACTTCTGACAAAGAATGAATGGAAATGCAATGCTTCTGTAATTAACATTTCAGTGGCAGACCTTTGAGAGCTATGCTTACCTGTGGATTTTTATGGAAGAGAATCTTTGTGGACAGAAGTGAATAGGCCATTTGTAGGGAGCCTCATTAACTGCAGAATGGCTTTCCCTACTGCTCTCATGATAAAATTGCAGTTTGTTCAAATGTCCAATGAAGTCAATGGGAAGCGAGCCCAAGCAGATTCTTCCTTAAAGCACTTTGCAGGCATAAGTCCTATTCAAGTGGTTGGGACATGCTCTGGCAAAAGGCCTTGGGGCTGAGATAATGGTTGGCAAGAAGGAAAATATCAGATGCTGAGTACAGCATGTTTAATTAATTATGAAAGCATTCCATTTTGTACAGCAATGACATTCACTGGGAGGTCTTCCTTTTATCCTCTTCCTGCAAACACCAGAGTGGGATTTCTTCGTGAGCTAAAGGGGTGTTCTAGCAAGAAATGTTCTTTTGCAGTGTTCTTTTGAAAATAGGGATGCCACGCCTCCTGAGTCTTGACTCATTGGGAAACTGCAGTGGGAGGGGGGCATACTTATGTCATTTCCAGTAAATAATGCGAGTGACATGGTGGACATTCTAGAATTTTACAAACCAGCAGTCTACACCAAGATTAAACCACAGAGTTGCTATGAATGTTAAAGCTCCTAAAGACATTGCTTCCATTTTTGTACCAGAAACGATAACAGCATGCTGGTGTCATGTTGGTGTGCTGGGCCTCGTCTACCCAATTCCTTCCAGAGTTTGCCAGCTGCAGCCTTGTAACCCTATTTGAAAGATACCCTTTTGCCATTTTATAGGCAGGATAGTGTAGCAAATGTGAAGGTCTGCTGGAAATTAGTGATGCATCCTTGGCCTCTGATCATTGTGACTTAGTCTATCCAACAGGCAAAATGTTAATACTCGATATTGCTTTTTAATGTCTGACCAAGCAGCCCTAGTCAGGACTAGAAGATGAGCTCCCTGCCCATCAGTTGAAGGGAGAAGGCCTCACGTGTGGATCTATGTGAGGACTGGAATAAGTGGGGAAGGGGAAGCAAGAACCATTGCTTTGTCTATAGCACTTAGAGGGTACATGCTCTCTCTCTCTCTCTCTCTCTCTCTCTCTCTCTCTCTCTCTGGGGAGTCAATCAGATGTGGAGTCGTGGATCTATTGCCATGAATCTATTGCATGGGTGCCTCTACCTGGGCCATACCTGTATATTTGTAAATAAAACAAATACTACAAAGGCACCACAAGTCTCAATTGCGCTCAGAATAAACACAAGACACTGAAACTTCTCATTGCTTGGAGAAGTGGGGCATGGGTAACAGTATTTAATGATGATGATGATGTCTGATCCATCCTCATCACTCATCTCCCTCACCACTCCTGTGTATACATGCATGAATGATTTAACCTCCCCTCCCCACCAAGTCTGTATAGCAAACAGGCTGCATCTGTCTTGGGAACAAAGCAATGCTTGTGTGAGAGTGTTGTCCATGCTATACCTTTGCCTCCTTTCTCTGCAGCAGGCAGACTTCCTATAAGGGGGGGGGGAGGGAGAAATGCAGACTAAATTTCCTTCTATCCCTGCCTCTGTCCTGCATTATGGCATAGAGAGCAAAAAATTTGCCCCAGCCTAGCAGCTCCAAGAAACGGAAATAGCTTATGCAAAAAAGAACTGAGATTATATAGAGTATCAGAAAGCTCCCCTGCCCCAAGCTGGTAAGTTTGTGCAATATTTGACTCTGTATGGAAGTGCTCTGCTCAGAAATTCCAGTCCTGTTTGATGGAAAGCTGATCTGGTTGGATGGTGCTCTTGTCAGGCATGGATCTGCTGAGTCACTCTCTCCACTCACTTCACCACCATACTCTCCTGCTTGGAAAAGTGGGAATGGACAATGAGAAGCCTGAATACATGATCAGATCAGATGGTTTCCAGTCACTCAAAGGTCAGAAATAATTCTGTTGGACTTCAGAACATTTAAGACTGGGTGTTGTTGGGCTGAATCTTGATCAGCAGATTACTGACTGCGCATTCCTAGTACATGCTTTTAACTACACCATTAAGCCAGTGTAGCTATGCCAGGTCAAAAAGCCAAAAGATCCAAACAAAGTAGGAAGCAAGATGGATCCTATAGGGAGAATGAACAAGCAGCAAAATATTTCAGCACAGTCTCATTTTCAAAAAGGCCTTTCAAAAATGTCTTTGTATTGCAGGTTGCTAATCACATTCTGAAAAGATATTTACAGTTACTTATAAATTTTTACAAGTCTATTTATTTTGTCATATATTATGACATTTTCTCAACAAGAATAGTGTGGCTTTGAATAAGTTGAAAAAAGACTAGGAAGTTATCTTCAGAATATAAAAGGTTATGCAGAAAATGATCACAGAAGATATTTGCTCATACTCAATGCTGCAGGATTTTGTCACCTCTAAGATACCTCATTAAATGTCAAAGCTTGGTCCATTACTTTAGTTTATGCTCTAGCGCTGAGCCTATAAATGTGACATGAAAAAAGTGAATGGCTAGTTTGTGGTTTTAATAATAAAAAGAGATGCAATAAGCTTATATTGGATCTTCACTAAGCAGGCAGGGGTGTGTGGGGGGGTATATTTCCTTCTGCAGTCTCAGGAGATTAACCTACACAGGAGCTGTGTCACACAGTACAATTTCATGGTATGGAAATGCAAAAGAGAGATAAAATTCCAGACATAAATTGTGACAACTGCCAATATTCTGTTTATCGGCTCACAGTGAGCACTGATGTTCACATGACTTTCATTGTGCTAGGAGTTGCAGCTCCATTAATTCATTATGAGCAGCGATATTTGGGATTATTTTTAGAACCTAAGGAGTACATAATATTTCCAAGCATTTAAACGGTCAGCTTTCATTTTTTTCTTTATAAAAGTGTTCAGTATTTCTAGACCCACCAAGGAAATATGCAGCATTTGACTAGAATAATTAGCATTCTTTAGTACCTTACTCCATCCTACACTTCTTTTTTGAGTTCAGCCATCTAGTGATATTTTCTGTTTTCCATCTCTATATTTTCACTGCCTTTCCCTTTCACATATATTAAGGTTCTGAAGAAATCAGGTAGGCCTAGCTTCTCTAGCCTATATTTATCTGTCTTGCATTCCTTTCTCCAAATATGAAGTATATTTAGTTCTAACATGAATGATCCCACCATTACATCACTGAGGTTTTGAAAAAAAGTCTCCTTCTCTTTATTTAATAGACCCTAATTATATACCTTGAAGTAATCATTACAAAGAATAGCTCCATAGTTCTGGGACACAATGGCTATCATCTGTCAACACCTCAGCAGAGACCCCAAATCACAACCCAACACTAGAAGCAGGCAGTGGAGAATTTTTCATAGTCAAAAGAATTTTTTAAGGACTCTAAGCACCATGTAGATTGATAAATATTTTATATCTTATTATTTTTATGTCTCAGAAAAATAATGAATTCATAAAGGTTTTTCAGGTTGTTGCTGCTTTTACTTATGGCAGGGGTCCCCATGCATTTTGAACCTGTGGATATTTTTGGAATTTGACACAGGGTGGTAGGCACAACCACAAAATGGCCATTGCAGGAAGTGGAACCAACAACAAAAGGCGGACCCACACATACAGAGGAAATGCAAGCACAAGAGAGAAGAGAGGCAATTTAAAAATACACTGGAAAATAAACTCCAGTGGCAGCTGCCACAGAAACAGTGTTATTTTTATCTGCTTAGCTGATCAGATCTTCAGTGGCAAGAACTCCACCTGGCCCCACCAACTTTCTAAAAATACATGGTGGGCACCAAGAAAGGTGCCACGGTGCCCATGAGAACCACATTGGGAACCACTGACATATTATGTAATGCTAAGGCAGAGTTATTGACCCTTTGGTACCTTAGACCAGTTTTGGCTCTGGGCAAATGAACTCTTAAATGGGTTATTCAAGAATCCCTATTATTTCTCTTGTATTTTCTTGCACCCTTCTTTATAAAGGCCATTTCCCCCGTACACTTTGCACTTAGTCTGGTTATTCCAACATCTCTTCACATGCATTGAATGGCTACCCATCATTTAGATCTCCAAAATGGTAAATACTGATGATTTAGTTATGACTGCTCTAGTAATTGAAGGTCATAAGGAATTACAGCTATCAGACAAACCCTTCCAGATAGTCCCGATATGACCACAGAGATGATCAAGGACACACTTTCAGAGTCTGATAAATCAAGTTAAAGAGCACCTTAAAATGTTCAGCTAGTTGCATCACTTGAATGGCTAAATAGTTTCACACATCTCTTGGTAAAAGATATTGGCTTGTTCAATGAAACAGATAATGGGCTATTTGGTAGGAACTGCTAAGGCTTTATGTTTGGAGCCCGTCTCCTTCAATGTCTTGGTAAACTCATTTATTTGATTGTTTATTTTTTCATGATTTTCCTTTTCCTTGAGGATGCAGTCTAAACAAGACAAAAGCTGGGTTTTTTCCCTCATAAAGGAACAGATCTCAAAGACAGGACCACTCCATAACCTGTTCAATGAGGCAATACTGAAACCAGAAAATGAAAGAAAAATATATATGCACCAAACACATTTCAATCACATAGACAGAAAGAGAGAACTGATCAAAACACGTTTCCTAAAGAACAAACAACAGCTTCTTCCCTATATTGTATAGGTAAACACTTCTGAAAGAGCTACAGAACCACGAAAGAGAGCTCTGTTTCAAAAATGTATGATTTTTCCAAGGCCAAAGCTTTTTTTCTAGGGAGGAAGGAGGGGATAGATGTATTTTACCAGAGGGCCAGGGCTTTCAGCATGAGCTGAAGGCTGATTATCATGATATGGTCTATTTATGTCATTTCAGAATTTCCCCCCTTAATTTATACGTCTATGCTGCCTCTCCAGAGAGCCTGCTCAATAGCTCATGAGATATTATTATGGACTAAGATCAATGAGGAGAGGAGGGAAGGAAGCCCTTGTTAACAAATTTGCCCAAGACCCAGCAAAATGACACTTGAGCCTTAGAGGACAGGAAAATGATGTAAGCTGTTTTGAGTTCCCACTGGGGAGAAAGGCAGGGTGTAAATGACATAAATAAAGAATTCTATCTATACAAGGAACAGAAAAAGCTCACCCTGCCAACCCCTCCTGCTAAAAGGAGTTGTCTTTAGTTTTTTTTAAAAACGCTTCTAATATGACATTTTAGCTCCCTAAACTAGAGCTAAAAGACTGAACGTAGACTTCAATAAAAAAAAGTTGCAGAGACCTGTATAAAATGGTAACAGTTGTATATTGTTTAATGCTGGTTGGTTTGCATGTTTTTGGGCTGATGTTACTATGAAACATCATCACTATTGTGTAGTTGCTTGTTCGCTACTGACTTAACTTGCACATTTGTAAAGGAAGCGGCTGACTTACCAGCAACCTGGGTTGGCACCTGGGGCCGGACGGAGTGGAGGCGGGACTGGAGCGGAGGTGGAGCGTCCATCCTATGAGGGTCCAGCCGCATGGTCAGCGCCATTGCTGTTTGAGCATCTGCCAGATCAACTTGCATCAGGTGAGGCAGGCAGATGCTCGGGTGGGATTCCTCCATCCCACTGCCTGGTGGGGGGGGGTTGAGCCTGGGGTCCCCCCCTTCCCCTCGTTCTCGGGAGAGGCCTGTGCCTCTCTGGGGGAGGGGGGTTGGGGGGAGTGAGGTGGTGTATGCCCCCTCTTCCTCCCTTCCACGCGGCCCCCGTGGTTCTCCCCCCCCATGGGCCTGGGGGGGAGGCTGGGTGGCAGGAGGGACTCGTGCCCATGGCCGCCGCAGGGGGGGCCCTCGCAGCTGCGGCGTGCCCTCCTCTGGACCCCCCTCTCCCCGGTCGGCGGATGCCAGCGACCGGCCAGCTCCCGGTTGGCCAGGCGCTCGCGGCCGGCCGCGTCGCGGCTCCGGCCCTGGCTGCTGGCCAGGTGCGCACAGCTGGCCGCGCTGCGGCCCCGGCCGCTGCCCGGCCGCTGCCCGGCCGCTGCCCGGCCGCCGCCGCGGCCATGGCCGGCCCGGCCTTCCTCGCAGGTGGCGCGGGTTGTGTAGTTGCTTGTTCGCTACTGACTTAACTTGCACATTTGTAAATAAACTCACTCCTCCAAACGCACCATAGATCTCTTGTGATCTTTCCATTTCCAAAGATGACAGGCCCTGTAATACATTGCCCTAAAATCCTGCTTGAAGATTGAAACAATACCTAATCCTACAGATTACCTTCCACCATGGCTGTCCAAGCAGAGCTAGGCCACCAAAATAAGCATGTATTGAATAATTCAGTATGACAAAAATGTCACAAAGTCCTTGCAGTATAGTTATGGGAAAATGTCTCCTTTCGATACAAAAAATACTCATGTGAGTACAACCTATCAGTGCATTTCAAGAGAAGCCATTGCATGCAAAAAGTTCCAGATTCAGATAATGGCATCTCCAGGTAAAGGATAATAAGCAGCAGAAAAAAGACCTTACTGTCTCTGAGATCTTGGATAGCTGTGGCTTGTTAGAGTAATGAATATTTTCATATACCCATGACTGTTTGTGTCACATCTGTACCCCTACATCCATGCCATAGTCTATGTGTTGAACCATTGCTAATGCTGTACCTTGATTTCATTTTGCAAATGCTCTAACCATTACTTTTGTTTCTCCCTCAAGCAGCCTGAGAACGCAGCTGTCTTATCTTTTTTTCTTTGAAGCTCACAGAAGTGACCTTGTACTGTCTGCAATGTTGCCATTGACTCTTATGCCACTTTGTCCTGTCTAGGTTGATGTATAAACTCCAGAAGTTCCCAGACCTTTTCTCACGCAAACCAGTGGTCTAAGTGGGAGTGGGGAAATGATTGAATATTTGGAGCTGTGCTTTCTTCAAGTTCCTATTCCTATCAAGGAAACATGTACTGCTTAGATGCTTTCTTGCCTCTGAGTAATTCTATGGACATATATATGGAAATGATTGGATTTCTGAATAAAACCATTTAACCAAGAGCTTGGACTTCTTGTTGCAGTGCTACAGGGACCTGATAGATAATAACAATAATGCAATTTTAATGAAAGTGCCAATGCAATGAGTGCAAAAAGTGCAAGGTAAGTATTCGAATATATATACTCCAAAACTACTAGGGACTATCCATCTTCACGCATGTAGCCCCAATGCACGGAATACAGTCCATACAACACATGTATAATAACATGCATATAAATACAAAGTTTGTCTTTCAAAATGTATGGTTCCAACAGGTTGTTTCTTCTTTCTTGCAGGCAAACCAGCCCATGAAGGGCGAAGAGGGTCTGACGGGAGCCAGAAGGTTGATAAGGAAGTTCCCGGGCTGTTGGCAATGGGTGCGCTAGCAATTTAGACAGCCCGTTTAAGACCAGCTGTCTTAAACGAAGGGCAGACCCTCTTCGCCCTTCATTGGCAGGTTTGCCTGCAAGAAAGAAGAAACAACCTGTTGGAACCATACATTCTGAAAGATTAACTTTGTATTTATATGCATGTTATTATACATGTGTTGTATGGACTGTATTCCATGCATTGGGGCTACATGCGTGAAGATGGATAGTCCCTACTAGTATTTTTGGAGTATATATATTGGAATACTTACCTTGCACTTTTTGCACTCATTGCATTGGAACTTTCATTAAAATTGCATTATTGTTATTATCTATCAGGTTTCTGTAGACCGTTTGGACCTTGTTTGGCAATATTTTGTTTGAAACCTCTCCCTACTTGTTTGTGATGCAATGGTACAGAGACCTGTCTACCATATCCTGTCATGCATAGCGTGACAGTTTGTTTGTTTTCCTTAAGCAACAATCATATTTAAGATAGTATTTGCAGGAAGTTTTTTCATAGGTCCATTCAATATATTAATATGCTTGCATTTCAGATGAATCCTTTTGATAGGTCATGGGTTGCTTGTGTAAGAAGAATATCATCATCACATAAAGGTGTAAATAATATATCCTCATGTTAGTAACCAAAGTTGTTTTCATTTCTTGCCCTGCAGTCATCATTAGTAAAAATTAAACATTCATAAATCAGTTCCTCACAAATGGCTGAATGTCATCAAAAGGAGACTTATTTTAATGAAATCGTTTGAAAGCCCATCTTTATTTTCCTCCTGAAAATATATTCACACACTTGACAAAGATATCATGAGATCTTACTGGGCAAAACTTGATGGACCAGTCATCTAATTTTCCCTCTGCCCCTCTAAGACAGGTTTATCCTGTGGTTCAACCATCCTCAGCAAAGGTTGCCAATTGTTGATACTGGGCATGCTAATAATCAAAAGGGCAATGGAGACAGTTAAGATAACAGAGCTTTGGCTGGCAGAAGCCTTTAATATACAAGGCAGTCAAGAGATAGTTCAGAATTTACATGAAAACATAATCTAATGTGTGCTAAAAGGAACTTTGTTAATACACAATTCCTAACCTGTACATAAATTCACAGAGGACAAATTCTGTGGACAGACGGAGAGCTATGTTTTAATTTTTTTTTCTTCTGGTGAGCAACTAACACAAAAGGAACAAAGAATCGACCTTTCTTCTGGCAAATCTTGCCTCTAGCAGCAGCAAAAGGAACACTTTCTATCGGCTTAAATAGCTGACCTCAAAGATTGAGTATAACAAGGCTATGCAAGTTTTACAGATTAAAAAAAATAACAAGAGAGTAGGAGGATAAGGTTTTTGACAACGGCATCCAAAAGCAAAAATCAATACACAGCATAACTGGAGAGAGTCAGGGCCACCCCACACATTGTCTACATGGGTAACACTTGTATGTGGCAAATTTCTTGTACCTGCATATTCTTAATCATATTCTTAATCACGCAGACATATCTAAGTAAGTTGTGTATTTTCTCAGTGAATAATAGTAAGTGGGGGATGTGGTAAAGGAGAACGAACATGAAGGAAATATTGAGACTAATAAAGGTGCTGGTCATCAGCTCTGGCTCAGGGGAACTGGATATGTGTTGTACTACCCTCCTTTCCTCTGAGGCATTGGAAAATAGCTCTAAGAACTGTCTTCTTTAGGCCAAGAGAGAGGGAGTGGCCACCCAATGAGCACTGGGCTCAATGGGGATTGGAGCTTGGGTCTCTCCAGTCCTAGTCTGACAATTTAATCACAAGTTCTGTTTTTGTACATATATGTGATGTTATCACACAGTCACCCCTGCTATTAGGGGTGTGCACTCGAAAAACATTCCTCCTCCTCCCATCAGCTGAAAAAAGTGATGGGGCATTTGAAAGCAGCAATACTTTCCTTGCTGCCCAAGAAAAATGTTGCTCCTTTTAAATGCCTGCCACATTTTTCAGCCAATTCAGGTCCCTCCTCCCCCTCACATTGGCTGAAAAAAGTGGCGGGCATTTGAAAGCAACATTTTTCTTGCTGCTGGCAAGTGGCAAGAAAAGTGTTGCTACAAAACTTCCTCCTCCCCCTCCTATCAAGTGAAAAAAGTGGCAGGGTGGGAAGTTTGAAACTTTTCTTGCTGTTTGCAAACGCAAACAGCTAGAAAAGTGCTATGGCTGCCGCCAATTTGCCTGAAGCTTTCCAAAGCAATACAAATCGCTTTGGGAAGCTTTGCTTCAGGATTACAGAATCGGCTCAGCAACTCTGGGGTCAGTTCAGGAATCCTGAATCTTTCCAAATTGGGACCAATTTGGGTTAAAAACCTGAACTGGAAACCTGAAGCACACACTCCTACCTGCTATTACAGGATCGGGAAGGGTCTATGGCAATGACAGGACTATCTGAGATCTTTTCAAGATAGGTGGGGTGGGAAAATTAGGCTCTGAGGCAACTTTTTTGCCCTTAACCAAAAACAGCATTGACTGTTAGTCCCCCTCCAAACCATCGATCCACTGAGTTTTCCCTCAAGCACAATAACACACACACAAGAACAACAACAGATCCATAGAAGATGAGTGTTGGTAGGCAGGGTAGGGGCAGCAGTAGTAGAAGAGCACTGGAGAGTAGGAGTGCAGTGCAGTAATACTAAAAAAAATCTTACTTCATGTTCACTTTTTTCTTTATATGAGGCCAATAACTTTTTATCTTTGCATTCTGCTGTTGCTGCTATGTTTTCTTGTGCTTTGTAGTTCTGCCCCCACAATGAGGGGCTAATCCAAATCCTTTCTTTTGATGCTCAGTGGTCCACTGCAAAACAGGGCATTCTTGGTACCAATCTTCTCCATCACCCAAGTGCAGGCTAGCAGGCAGAATCAGTTGAATTCTGCCATTCCCCACCCAAACAGCCTTATGTCTTTCCCATAAGTTTTCCTTTTGCTGTAGGGGCAGGCAGGATTGTTTTGGAGAGTGTGGATTA
Organism: Eublepharis macularius; assembly: GCF_028583425.1. Classification (NCBI taxonomy): domain Eukaryota; kingdom Metazoa; phylum Chordata; class Lepidosauria; order Squamata; family Eublepharidae; genus Eublepharis; species Eublepharis macularius. The sequence continues at coordinate 81,712,075 of NC_072794.1, read as the reverse complement.
GGTACGTGTTTGCCATTTGACTCAGGAAAAGAGACAGCCCAAAAGAATATAGAAGCAATCCTAAACAGGTCTACTCAGATGTAAGTCCTATGTTATTCAATAGTGCTTCCGTCCAGGGAAGTATCTTTAGAATGACAACCAATGACTGAAGTTTCCTTTCAAATGTTTCCTAAGCTGATAGGAGGGGAGGGGGGCTCCCCTTGCGAGGACCTGACTGGCAGGGAGGCAGAGAATGCAATTTCCTGGGTAGCGGTGGGGTGTGTGTGTGGGGGGGGGAGATGCACTCATGGACATTAGTCTCATTCCCCCTCCCACCAATAGAGTTAATTAATAACATAAGATCTCTCTCTCCTTGGGATCTGATTTGTGGGCGCTGTTCAGGGAAATGAGATGCTGCCTTGCAAGGCGAGCCCAGCGCTTGCCTGCTGCTGGAAGGTACAAAATGAAACACAAACTTTTTGGTGGGAGGGACTCATTACAATTTAGTTTCCCGGATTTGGTTCATCTTTCCATAAGCTGCCTTAATGATCCAAACTAGCAATTTGTGTGCACTTTTGGCTCATTTTTTCCCATTATGCACACCCCTACTCTCAAGGTCTTTTGTGCAAACCTCACTTGTTGACATTCCTTAGTCTCTGTCTAGCTGTATTCTACATTCCACACATAGGCTAGAGCGCCACCTAGCTGCTGCATCCTCTAGATTCCACTAAGATCAGGTAACCATGCATTGGGGCTTAAAACAGTTTATTTTTCATTATGCTTCTTATTCTAGCCTCCTCCAGGAATATTCAAAGTCCTTTAAGTACTTAGCCTTGATCTTCAAAAGATAACATTTGTGCTTCTCAGAGGGCTACAGAGATGTAAAACGGCCTTCCCTAAAATAGAGAGAGAGAATGGAGATGGGGAAAGGATGACAGTTGACCAGGTATACTGTATGCTTAAGGTGACCTCAAGTGAAGGACTTTATGAATTGACTTTGAGCCACTCAGGACTCTATCTTTAATTATTTTAGAGCAGACCTTTGAGAATAAAAAGTCATGCCTTTTTGCCACATTTCTGCAGAGCTTAATATTTTATCTGAAAGCTGGGGTTTATTTTCAGCTCTTTGAAGCGCACAAATATTCATCCCAGCCATGTCTTTTCAGTCCTAATCACCTTGGAATGCTTTTGCCCATTTGCACACACCTCTTTTGTGTATTCCCATTTCTTCACAGACATTTACATATCAGAGGAGCCTAATCAAAACCTCCTTGATTTCCACATCAGACAGCTAATACGAGTATTTGAGTAATCAACAAGGCATACATAAAATCAAAATACAATTGTTTCCTTACACAAATTTATTATAACAATACAATTTTTTAAAAGAAAAAACTGGTTAGCATCCAAATTGACATGCTCACACGGGGATGTTGAAACTGGTGTGATTTATTTCACAATATTATAAAGCAAGGCACATAATCTTTGGTGCCATAATCTGCATAAGTAATTGACAGCTCATTAGGAATGAAAAACTTGAAGAAACACATGGAAAAAATCTTAAGGGGTTTGGGCTTAAACATGGACCTTGGGGAAATGACTGATGTTGGGAAATATTGCAAGAAACAGCCAGCTCCATAGAGAAGTTCTGCTCTGGCTAAATCTAAAGGACGGTAAATTAATTTTGCTTTAATTTCCATGCACTGATTTGAGTTGAAATATGAGCTTTGTCTTTGCTTAGGAGATGTCTGTAAACCATAATTTCGAAGCGTATGACATCCTTGAAGACACAGAAGAATGGAATTAAAAGATTCACTTAAGCACAGGGTGACCCCCCTCTTTGGCTTCACTAACCTATAGAGAGGCTCTTTTATTCAAAGAATGCTGAAGATCTGCTAATGCTCATTATTTAATAGAAAATTCCAATTTAAAGTGAAACAAACTCTAAAAAGAAAATATTATTTCAAGCAATGTGTCCCCAGATATTTGGAGTACAGTGTCACCAGTATACTATTTACAAAAAAACATTTTTTCCCCATCTAATTCCAGTCAGACAGTGAAGAGTCTTAACTGGTGATGACAAAGGGCTTGTTTGGAGGGAAAATAAACTGAAACATAATCCTTGGAAGAGGAAGTTCTGTTCTTACCACCTTCCTGCAAACACATGAACCTGCGTGTTCAGATTGACATGGGGAATTAGCTTCTGTGTTTGTGCAGGGTGCAAAAACAGACATCTTTTACCCAAGAGAGGCTGTGAGTACCTACAAGGAGTGCATTTCAGTAGGAAAAGGATGGCAGAGACCACATTTAAAGGTTTAAAAAAGAAATATAGGGGTTATTGAGGGATTTGTACAATATTAGGAAGGGGATAAATACCAGCAAATACTAAATCAAAGCAAATATTATAGTTCATCCTAAGCAAATACTAAATCAGAACAAAGATGAGTAGCACATTTGGAACAGAAATTATTTCCAAACTAGAGGTGTAAACGTGGGAAAAATGAGGAACAGGACAGAAGAGAAGTGAATATCTAGTCTTTCAGATATGAGATCCTAACTAGCAGATAGGAACAAAATGCCAGCTCAGTGTGGTGTATTGTGAGTTGGCAAATCAGAGGAGATAGGTTAGGATGGGGAGCAAAAGATATATCTTTGCTAAATGGCCTTCTACCATCCTGAGCCTTTGGGGGCTTCCTGGACCGTTCCTTCCAACATCCTATGCACCCTAAAATCTGCAGATGAATCCTCTACTCCCTCAGCCTTGGTGTTGAAGGCCAAAGTTATTAAGTAACATTTAAGGGTTTTGACTGCTAAACCCTGCTGGAGGCAGTGCAGCACCAGTACCCTGACCAGCCACATTACCCTTGGGTTATGGAAAGATTGACTATTTACCACATGTACCAGTGCAGCATTATCACACCAAAGAGGACCATCTGGTGTCTCCAAACATATACTGCAACTAGACATGGGCATGAATAAAAAATTTAACGAATCTGCGGTTTGTGGTTTGGTGCTGACGATGATCCCGAAGTTGCTAACCACAACGGACATTTCCCGTTGCTGAACCAGTTGGCGGTTCATGGTTCGTGGTGCTCAGAACAGCCCCCGTTGCACTTAGATAGCTCATATTCATAGGGAGTGTGTAGCAGGCTCTCCTCCAGCCAGCACCCAAGTTTGGTCAAGATTGCAATAGGGATCTTGGAGTGATACCCTCTCCAATCCGAGGCCCCCAGGAAACTCCCATAAAAACCCAAGCTCAATTATACTCTCTCTGTCTCTCCCCAAAGGCTAGCAAGTAGCAAGCAACAGCTCTCACACTCCACTGCTCGCTGAAAGTGAAAGCCAGCCAAGGAGCGCAGTGCTTTTTATAAGCTGAGGTCCCATAGAGCAACACAGGAGGTCTGTGTTTGGCCGTCAGAGCAGCTTATCAGGGTTTGCAGGGATAAGATTGGAGTGCCCATGGTTACAGAACCCCCCTCCCTCCCCCTCCCCCAGGTGTCTTCTCCCAACTTGTAACCACTTTGCAGCTCCATGGTTGGAAGGAAGACCTGCTGATCAAGGTAAGCTGGGCTTCGATTCGGGTTTCCAGGGCGACAGAAGGAGTGCAGACAGAGTTCAGGCATTCCCCCGGCTCTGTTTCCAGGGGAATTGATTGATGGCACCTGACTGTCTGGCTTCCCGAACCACGGCCAAACGCACCAAACCAGGCTTCTTCTGAACGCTGGTTCATTTGCCATGGACAATCATGTACTGCCGGATCACAATCATGCGATCGCCAATTTCATGGTTTTTTGAAGTTTGTAATGTGGTTCATGCCCATGTCTAACTGCAACTAATAAGAGAAAAATTCCCAGAAAATCATATCCTGCAATATGCTCTTGGATTAGGATTGCCTGGTATCTATCTTTTGGTGTCCCTTGCATGCACGCATGCTCCTGGCCTGCACAATGACATCACTTCCAGGAAGTGACATCATTGCACAGGCCACATGCTGCTCTGGGAACGTTCTGGCACTCTGCAAGGGGGCCAAATCAGGCACAAATCAGCCCCAATTGGGCCACTGCCGAGTGCTGAATCAGGCTGCTGTAGAGTGAAGGAGTGCTTCTGCGCTCTGCTGCAGCCTGATCCCAGCTGAATTGGGCTGCTGAAGTGCGCAGGAGCATGTTGTGCCACCCAGGAGTGTTCCCCTCCACCAGCTAGGTAAGTGGGGGCAGGGGCTGGAGAATGGGAGTGGGGAATCCCCCGCCCCCAGGGGGGACTAGCAACCCTACCTTGGATTTCCAGTCTTGTGGCCAATGCTGGATTCACCAGTGTCCTTGAAAGTACACCCCAAAACTATGCCCCCTGGCCATGTCCAAAAGGACCTGGGTGTAATGGTGAGCAAACACTCATGCTTCCAGGTGAAGCCCTTGCATTTACTCCAGTTGCAAGAGACCTTGGAACCATGAGGAGGGGTTGTGCATGCACTGTATTTCTCCTCTAGGCTACACCAGAAACACGGGGTGGGAGGATGGCCATGTTGCCAGACATTGAGCAGGAAGCCCACCGAGCACAGCCAAAATGGCAGGTGACAGCACTAAGCACCTGTGCACTTGCTCTGGCAAGCCTGCTAGCAAGGCGGAATGGCAGGCAAAGCCTTATACTGCTGGGGGAAAACTTTGGCACTCACATCAGCTGTGAAATAGATCCAGAGGCTGCTGAATTGGAATTCATATGCAAATTTGACTCTGTCAAGCTGGGACTGAATAGAGACTATGAATGGTTATCACATTATCACAGGTAACAGATTTCCTTTACAGAGGTGTGGTCTGGGGGAGCCCAGAGATGCCTGGTGTGGGCTTTGTTTGTCAATTATCTCAGCCTGAGTGCGTGTGGGCTTTCGGGGACCACAGTTCTCTTTGTCAGATTCAGCTGGCAGGGAGAGCTGTGGTTATCGAGGGCTTATACTACATAGGAATTGTATACGTTCACTGCGGCAAACTGACTCCACACCAAAAGGAGATGTTTACATTTACAAGCAAAGGAATGTTTTGATTGCCTTCACACTAATTGCATCCTGTCTTCTTGTGATATATGTCCCGTTCTTTCCCCTCCCCTCCTCGTCTGTATTTGACCAGTTTGGATCAGGCATCTGATGAAGAGAACTTGATTCTCGAAAGCTTATGCTACAATAAAATAAAATTGGTTAGTCTTAAAGGTGCTACTGGACTCTTTTTGAATCAGCTGTGAAAGTTTCTCAGGCACATGGCTGCAATCTGAGAAACCCAGTGCTGGTTAACCCATGTTCCCTTTCCTCTCTTTCCTTTCTCACTCACTCTCTTTTTATTTCCCCTCCTCGGCTCCCCATAAGCATATGGCTTCTAGTAGGGAAACCTGGAATTAGTAAGCTTGTGTTCTCTGCCTTCTATTCCCCTTTTTTACTCAGCAATCCATTTTCTCTCTCTTCATCTGCCCCTTCCCCTTTCCTTCTCTCAGAGCCAAGCTACAAGTGACGCCTGACACAGGTTGGACACTTGTCAGCTTCCCTCAAGTTTTGATGGGGAATGTAGGCATCCTGGTCTTGCAGCTGTAATGGAGAGCCAAGCTGTAAAACCAGGACTCCTACATTTCCCATCAAAACTTAAGGTAAGCTGACAAGTGTCCAACCTGTGTAAGGTGTCAATTGTAGCTTGGCTCTCATTGTTAGCTTGTAAAAGCTTCCCCAGCTGAGAGGGGGAGGCAAGTGGGAAGGGTAAGGGATAATTCAGGGCAAGGATAAATGAAAGCAGATTCCCATTTATCAACCCCCCTACTCACACACAATTCAAATATTCACTAAAAAAGTCACACTGCCCACATTCACTCCCTTAGACCCACTCATGGCAGTACAAAGCTACTTAGGTTCACTGAAGGTGCCATCAGGCATCTTCTCCATCAACTGCAATAGCAAAATGCCTGCCAAGCAGATGGTGCAGCATGGGAAGTAGCTCCTAATACCCCCCCCCCCTGATTGGCTGACCCTAATAGCTACCCCTCCAATGATGCCTTGTGCCATATCTGGGTTAAGGTGTGCTGAGGCAATCCGGTCCCATGGTCCTTAGGCCACAAACGCCACTTTGCATAGAAATCAGGAGGAAGAGATAGTGTGCTGGGAGCCTGTTGCTGTACACGCTGAGGCCCAGATCAGATGCAGTGTTTTCAGCCAGAGTAGCCCAACCTAGGTGCAGGTAGGATCCAGAAACCAGCTACAAATCTTTGGATGCTAAGAGGTAGCTTTTCTGTACCATTAGTCACACGGACTGGGTTCAGGCTAGAAACTTTTAATCTTATTAGAGGGTTTGAATTTTAGGGTAGTAAAAGGTAGAATGTTTTAGGCAGGTAACAATGCTGGTCTGTAGTAGAACAGCAGGATCTGAGCCCAGCGGCACCTTAGAGACCAACAAGTTTTTCAGAGTATAAGCTTTTGAGAGCCAGAGCTCTTTTCTTCAGTCACCTGAAGAAGGAAGCTCTGACTTTCAAAAGCTAATACCCTAAAAATCTTGTTGGTCTCTAAGGTGCCACTGGGCTCAGATCCTGAAGATAGAAAGAACTCCAAATATGAGCATGATTTAAAAGTATAGGGGAAGTCAACCTGGTGTACTTGGGTTACCTGAGAGCTGCTGAGGAGCTATGTTCCTGTCAGTGAGTCAGCTTTTCTGTTGCCTGCAGTCTAATCTCCCATACCAAACATGGATTCCCTCCCCTAATCTGAAGGCAGCATATGGCTTGAGAAGTCATAGAGGTGACAATAAATATGGCTTCCAACTTGGGCTGCTTTCAGAGTTACGTTATTCAACAAAACTGAAACCAATTCCATGTTAGTGTTTTGACAAGGTTGAACTGTCCTATGAAGTACCTGGTTGTCCATCTGAGAATGCACCTGGACCCTACACTTCTGCTTGAGAAACGTATAGTAAAGGAGTCCAGGAATATGGTCTACCAGTTTAGGCTGGCCCACCAGCTGAAACAATTTCTAGAAAAGGAAGACCTGGCCACACCATTCATACACTGGTAATATCTACACTGGAGTGCTGTGATATACTGTACTTGGGCCTGTCTTTGAAGCACATCCAGAAACTGTGGTTCATCCAAAATGCAGCACTGAATTTTCCTTTTGAAGTTCTTTTCTAGGAGAAAAGTGGCTTTTAGATGAGCAACAAAATGCCCTAGAAGATTAAAATCTTTACCCATTGGTTTTGGAGTACTGAGGTTTTTAAATAGCCTAGGTTAATTTTCTCCCACCAGCTCTGAAAATGGTCTTATCATTACAGATGCTCATGCAATTCTTTAATGCCAGGTTTAAATGTTTTCAATTACAATTCTTTTCTCTCTTATTTTAACACCTCCATAATATTATTTAATACATATTTAGTTATATAAGAGGCATTGACTCTTTCACCAGATACAATGCCAGAATACACAGAAGTTAGCAGGTGGTATCCCAAAAAAGCTAACACACATACACAAAACCTCAGTGTATGACTCCAGTGTTTATTTTGCTAAACACATATGAAATGTCATGGCAAACAACAGTAAAATATGTGCTGAAATACTTATTTTCTGGCAAAATGTTTAAAAAAACACCTTCTAAAAAGAGGAGTGGAAAGCTAGAGAAATGGAATGCCTATGCAAAGATGATCAGAGAAATGACAACTGGACAGAGTCAAGGGAATTTCTTCATCCCTACTTCTCACTTTCAGTTAGCCAACAAAACCAAATAAAGTGAAAATCAGTTTGCTACAGATAAATAACTGAAAACATTTCCACAATCTCTAAAATATGAAGTGCCTGTTCATCAGTTTGAACTTTGAGCAGCACAGCGGCATCACAATCACTGCATTCAGATATCATAACAAATCTGTTTGCTTATGACAAGCCTGAAAACAGCCTGTAGTTATGCTCACACACTAACATCCCCCTTACATTGCAGATACAAAGCTTCCTGGTTTTGGAAACCTTGAATTAAACTCCTATTTACCATAATGTCTGTGGTAATGGGGGTGGGTGGCATTTTTTTAACTTCTTACTTTTCCATGTCCCACCCCTTGGTTGCACTACCACTATAAGAAGAATGGGGTCATATATATTTCTTCATATTACCTTGTTTTATCCTTATCCTTAAAATACATTTTAAAAAATTATACCCTTGAAGCTTAGTTTATAGCACTGTAGTATAAACATATGCTGAGACAACAGAATAATAAGAACAACACACATAGGAATGTTCTCAGTTACTGTATTATTACTTTATTATTTTCTTTACTATTACTATAACCAGGGAAGATGGCAGTCCATATACTAATTTAATATGAACAGCCATTTACCCTTTCTCTAGTCTCCTCCTCAAGCTAGCACCCACAGGGCCTTGGTTGCACTGCTCTAAGGTTTCTCTTAAGGTCAGGTTCTTTCTTGGCATAGTACTTGTTAAGGGCTGATGATTTCTTCTTGATCACTGAAGACCCTGGAATAAGGAAACTAAGGCACTGCATCTGGGGAGAAAAATCACCTTTTCCACAGAGGACTCTTTCAAGCTCTTCTTCCTCTGGCCCCTGCTTAGTCAGTTCCCCTTGAGATCACAGGCATCTTTCCACAGACAGCTCTTCCTCTGCTTTCTTGTTCTTGGCTCCAAAAACAGCTCCTGAATCATCTCTCATTACACTCTGCCTGACTCTATTCAGGCTTAGGCTGGCCTTTTATTGTCTCCTGCCAGACCCTTCAACTAATTAAAATTGACCTCAGGTCCTCATCTCATCAGGTCCTCATCTCATTGGATCTGAACTAAAGTGGCTGAAACATCCACTAACCAACCAATCATAGACTTGACAAACAGGAATTGAAACACTTTAAATTCTTCTGTTCCATATAAATATGAGAGAGATTCATTGAAAACCTTAGAGAGAAAACCACTTCCTTGATACCAGAATTATACAGATCTGTACTATTTATGGTTGATAACTATCCACATGGGAGTCTAGTTGTTCCTCCAAAACATCTGTTAGAGGCACCTGATCATAGTGGAGTTTGTTTCTATTCCACAGACCATGATTTTAAACTGGGCTTGAGTCATGCTTTAGAACCTCAGTATGAGGAAAAGAATCAAACTCCTATTTGATCAGGCATTCACTTTAGGATGCAATAGAAAAAAATGGTTTGTTTTAAAGCATTCAAAACCAGGGAGCTTTCAATCACAATCCCAATATAAGACGAAGGAGAGGAGTATGCCAGCACAACAACAAGCTGCATTTGTGCCCATCATCAAGAAAAGAAAAGGTTTGTTGTAACATCTGTGGGGGTGGAAAGTGCCCTCAACTCGTAGCTGACTTATAGTGGCCCCTAGTGAGGTTTTCATGGCAAGAAACTAACAGAGGTAGTTTGCCATTGCAGGCCTGGTTTTTGTTGGAGGTCTCCCATCTAACCAAGGCAAACCCTACTTAGTTTCTGAGATCTGATATCAGGCTCACCTGGGCTATCCAGGTCAGGAAGACATCTAAATTCAACCAATGACTAGATGGGTTATTTGGTGTCATTCAAGGGTAAATTTGATTTCCCCCTTAATGTACTTATAAGACTTGAGTGGGTGTTAGTTAGGCTGTTTGTGGTTAGGAAGGATTGTTCCTCGTTTGTTCTAATGATAAGAGTGTTTCCTTTAGTTCTGTTAGTTCAGCTATAATGAATTTTTGTTCTATAGATGGAAGAGCCACATGGGAGGATAAGTGATTCTTTCCCTCAATTTCCATTAGATGATCAGCGTCAGGAATAATCTGTGCTGGGTTAACTTGAACAGGCTTAAAGCCAGGAGTGAGCTGAGGGTTGACAACAGGTTCCTCCTGTTTAATTAGATCTTCTGAGAAACATAAAGGTTCCTGCCTTATTAATTCACTATCAGAGCTATATGAATTTTCAGAACTTTTCACCATAGAACTTCTATTGAAAATGGCCAAGGGGTCTCTCTGGGTGTCAGCTCATGAAAGTATCAGATCATAATGACACAGCTTTCTTCAGTTCCTGAAAATAACCATCAGCACTTTTGTGCTTTTAAAGGTTAACCAATATTTTAAAAATAATTTTCTGCATGGGAAAATTGCAGATTCAATTAAGTCTATTTGGCTCTATGGCATTTTTAAGAGGCAGCTTAGATTCGGGTAGCTATTGTCTTTTTGCCCCAGTAGGGGAAAATTCCTTTATATGGAAAGATAGATAAAGTTAGTCTGAATGGCTATAAGACCAAATTACTCTAGACACCGAAAGACCAAATTACTCTAGACCAGATATGGGCACAGACCGAGAAAACTCCACAGACCACCAGCCTGTGATCTGTCAATTTTCATGGACCACAAACTTTTCATGGACCTGCCCTATTTATGGACTGGTTTGTATGTCCATGGTCTATCACTTCTGGCAGTCCTGGCTCTGCCCCTTCACACCCAGAGAGCCCAAACTCACAGAGAATCTTCAGCAGCCTCTCGTCCAGCTACACTCCAAGTTTGGTCAAGATTGCATTTTGGACATCTGAGTTACAGACCCCTAAAGTGGCCACCTCCAGGAAAATTCCAGTAGATACTAGGAGTCCCAGATGCCAATTGACTTGCATTGGCTAGCAGCACCAAAAAGTTGCAATGAGGCAAAATCAAATAGAAAAGGTTGGGGGAAGAGCCCCCTCATTCACCACACAAACACTTTCCCAGCCATTGCCTAGGGAATTAATTCTTGCTCCTTGCTTGCATAGAGAAGAATGGGAGCTCTCTGCTTGGCAGGCAGAGCTGCCTATCAAGGTTTTGAGGGCTAAGATTGGCTGCAGAACGTACACCCCTCCGTTGCCTAGGGAATTAATTCTTTCTCCTTGCTCCATAGAGCAAAATGGGAGCTCTCTGCTTGGCAGGTAGAGCTGCCTATCAAGTTGTTAAGGGCTGCAAAATGTCTGTGGATGTCCCCTCCATTGCCTAGGGAACTGATAGATTGGTGCCAGGATGTCTGGACTCATGGACCATGGACCAATGGACTGGCTCAAATGGACCAAAATTTGTGAAAATGTGAGTCCTATGAGTTGCATGTTCACAAACTACAAGCCGGGTGAGACCATGTCAAATTTAGATCCATTTTCCGGACCGTGCCCACCTCTACTCCAGACAACCTGAGATTGTTTCTGTGTTCTACTGAGGCTACCTTCAGGAATCACCTTTTCAGTTAGATGAAGGGACCTAGCAAGTAAAACAGTTAACTTCTCAAGTGTGGTCCATATACGATTTAACTGGTAATGAATATTTTGAACTGTTTCAACTATTAATACAGCTTGTTCTGATAACATGTTCTTCTCTGCCATTTGGACTCTCAGAGGAGGGAATGAGTCAGGAGGTAAGGCGGAGTTGAAACACTCCTTGAAGTTATTTGAAGATAGTGCTGTAGCATCAGAGCTAAGAGGATAAAAACTACTGCTAGTGGGGATAGCTGAAATTATTGAGTCAGCCTCACCACACGTAGGAGCAAAAAAGTCATCAATCCTACCTTGCTTTAGTGTAAGCATCAGCTAAAGTTCCCCTGGGCTATAAGTGGACTTTGATTTTCCAATTTCTAAAATAAGGACAAAGTTAAAATACCCTTAAAGCAGAGTTAAAACAGACTTGGCACATTCTTAAAAACAGACTCAACAGGAGCTTCCAAATAAAATCATGAACTAGTATAAATCTTGATACTCTAGAAGGTAAAGTAGGGAGCACAAATAACATTGAGACAGTAAATTCTATTTTCACCCTTGACTAGGGGTGTGTGATCTGGGTCCAGGAAAAGAACCCTGGATTTTAGCCATCTGACTAAATCCAACTTTTCCAAATCAGATCAAAGAATCCCAGATCAAATCCAGGAACCTGGATCCAGACCCCTGGATAAATCCAGTTTATCTGGGGAATGTTGCTTAAGCCTCAGGCTGGGTCCTGGGCTTCTTGCATGTTTTTTCCCAAGGTGGGAGGGAGAGTAAGGAGAAGGGAGTGGGGCAGAGGCATGAAGGAGGGGGAATGAATGGTCAATTTGTGCAGAAGCTCTCCTGTCTGCCTAGCTTGTGTGAGTGACACTATTTCAGTTGGGCTAAGTTGCAACAGTGTCTATTGCTTCAGTTTGGTTTAGCTGGGATTCTCTGTTTTGACATGATTCTCTGCTTTAATGTTGGTCCCCTTGCTTCACTTTGTTCTGGGGAGGATTCCATTCCTTTGCCTCAGTTTGTTTTGGATGGAATTTGTTGCTTTGACATGATTCTCTGGTTTAATGTTGATCCTCTTGCTTCTTTTTGGTTCTGAAGAGGATTCCATTACCTTGCTTCAGTTTGGTTTTGGTAGTCTCTGTTTTGACATGATTCTCTGGCTTGATATTGGTTCTGCTTCTCTTTGGTTCTGGTGGTGGTGGGGATTCCATTCTCTTGCTCCATTTTGGTTCTGTTGGTTCTGTAGAGATTGCATTTGGGACTGTGCTTCTGGCCAGTGGCAGCCTTGCCCTTCTGTGTTTCTCCCTGGGAGACAGCTGGGAAAATTTCCTGCCATAGCAAACAATGGAGAATGGCTGGGCAGCTTTCTCAATGGACATTTGGGTAGTGGGGGGGGGGTGCTTCTGTTTGGTTCTGTTCTGGCTTCCTGTTTGTTGAGCTTGCATTTGGGAGTGTACCTTGGCCATGGCAGTATTCCTCCAGTGTGTTTCTGCAGTGGGAGTCAAATTGGACTTTTTTCCCAATTGGAAACAATGAAGAGTGTTTGTGGTCACCTTGTTCAGGAGACCAGAGAATTGGACTCAGGATCCAATATTCATGAAATTTGGGGAAAGGTCTTCAGAAATCAGACAGGAATAGGTTCGCTACAAATGTTATATACAGTATATATACAACAGATCTTAATTATCTAAATTAGACAACAAACTAAAAGTTACCATCGAAAACCAGAAAGAGACAGAGAGGGAATATTTTGTCTCCACGTAGTAGCAGCTAACAGGTCCAAGCAGAAGATAATAAGGTTCCTAGAATATGTTGCAACCAGTGACAACAAGAGATCTCATCAGCATTGATGTCTTCTTACTTGCCTGCCATCACAATTGTAGTTAGAATGAAAACAACCATACATCTAGTTTTGTGTCTACAGGATGGTTTGGGCTAAAATTTCTTAAACAGCCAGGATAAGATTGATCAGTAAGAATATAAAAAACCCTTCCAGGCTAGGTCAGAATTTTAAGATTTTGAACCTCAGCTTTCAATGTTTACTCCTGAGGGAAGCTCAGTTTCAGAACTATAGTTTTGTGGCTTCCTTTAGAAACAAATTTTAAAAAGACTGATTCAGCTGTTTTTCGGCAAGGAAAAATGGATGAAAGAAGCTCCCTTGGTTTCAAATGCTTGCCTTTGTATAGCTCAATATACTTGATATAAGTGAGAGCCTATTATAGGCTCCGCTCACACCAGGGAGTTCTTTGTCTGCAATTACAGGGGAGGGCAGTAAAAAAGACACTGTCTCTGTCCAGACGTGGCCTGCACTGTGAGAAAGGTTGAGCTCCTGAGCTGCTGTTTGCTGTAGCTGTGATATTTTACTTTCAAATTGTGCCTTTCTAAAAGTAAGGCTTGCATTTCACAAGGAATGGAACTAAAATTCACCTTTGTGCAGAAGAGGTCATAACAAGTTGTACCAACTGTTAAAAACTTCATTCCTGAGCACTCAGTAAAGTGACTGAACTTCTTTGGTTGATGCAGTTCTATTCTGTTGTTTACTTACATCATGGAGCTAAGTGATAACTGTGTTCATAGTGCTAAACACTGGCATTAGCTGTACCTTCTTCTAGTTCAATAAATATCTTTTATTGTCTGTACAGCATGGATCAGTAAGGGAACGGGAAAAAAATCTTTAAAGGGATAAATGAGCAACAGGACTGGTTAAAAGGAGAGTTTAGCTCCAGCTCACTCCCTACAGCACCTACAGATAGAGCATCTGTCTGTGGTTCCTCCTTTAAACTGCAGAAAAACAGGTATTGGTTTTCTCTGGATTAAAGTTGAAAGCTCTAGGAATTGCATGAGTCACTCAGAATGGACACCACCACCACTTGTTACTGTTACTGTTACTGTTACTGTTACTGTTACTGTTACTGTTACTGTTACTGTTACTGTTACTGTTACTGTTACTGTTACTGTTACTGTATTGAAAAGATTAGTTACAACAGCTCTGGTCTGCTTCTGGGGCTGCTTTAAATAACCTGTAAGATGCTATGCTCTCTTAGCCACCCCCTTCCCCACTCATGTGACTGGGAAGTCCTGTGGATTGGAGGAAAGCTTTCATTGGCCTGGGCAAGTTCCTCCTGCCCTCATCCATCTGGAATTGTATTAAATGCCTTCCCTCTCCACTAGTCTGTTGAGCTTCCTCTTATTTCATAGCTTGCTTTTTATAGCCTGCTAGGTTGCTTCTTTTTTCCTGCAGCCAGGCCTGCATTTAATCTGGCTCCTTAATTAAATTTTAAAAACTGCCTAGAATATATTCTGTAAAGCAGATTTTTCATTTCTTGAGATATTCTCTTTTCCTGCTGGGCCTTAAAGGTCACAATGCACAATTTGTGAAATTATCTCTTTTTCAAGTAACCATGATGTCACAAATGGAGGATTAGTATGATTTCAAGGAAAGACGGAGTAGTAGTGGCCAATGAACTTGTAAGCAATCAAAAGAGGCAAAAGTTCCATCAAAGGTAAACCCAAGAGAAAGAGAACAGAAATGTGTAAAATGATGTCTAGATAGACTATGTTGAGAGCTGAGGAAAGTGTTTGGGTATTCAGACTTTGAAATGGAAGTTCAGAATAACACTTGGTCAGTAGGGGTGGGCATAAGGGAAAAAAAGACCAGAAACACACCCAGAAATTGCTGTTCCGTTTTGTTAAAGCTGCTTCCTGAACACTGAACTAAATCCTGTAGAAATAAATTGTAACAAGTCTCTCCCATGAAACAGTTTATGTGTTTCATTTTGGTTTGTACCTTGCAGCAGCAGGCAGGCACTGGGCTTGGCTCACTGGGCAGCATGTTGTTTTCCTGAACAGCATTCACCAACTGGATCCCAAGGGGAGAGAACCCTTACATTATTAATTAACCCTGTTGGTGGGAAGGGGGAATGAGAGCAATGCATGTGAGTATATCACCTCTCCCTCCAGTTGCTATCTCAGAAACTGCATTGTCTCCCTACTAATCAGGTCCTTGCAAGAGGAGATCTCTCCCCTCCCTGCCTATCACCTTAGAAAATGTTTGGGAGTGTTCAATCATAGGCTGCAATTCAAAAGACACTTCCCTGGAAGTTAGCACTAGCTAATAACATAGGATTTCTATCTGAGTAGACCTTTTGGGGTGCATCTTGGTTCATTTTGAGGTGCTACCAGGAATCAGTCTGTCTCCCCCAATACCATCAGGGCACTTGGATGGTTAGTTACTGTGAGGAAAAGTTCCAGGGGGCAGAGTGCAAGTGGTCTGTTCAAGCAATCAAACGATAAAAGCCCTAGAAGACTTCAATCAATTCTAAACACACTTCTAAGTGCAATTCTAAACACACTTCTCTGGGAGTAAGCACAAGTAGGGATGTGCGCTTTGGGTTTCAGAAACCCGAAGCAAACCCGAATCAACCCCAATTCGTGTTGATCTGTGATTTCCAAATCAGTCCCAGCAGAGCTGGCCCGATTTGGGAAACCTGAAGCAGAGCAACCTGAAGCAATTTGGGTTGCTTCGGGAAGCTCTGTGAAGCCTTTATCCCTTGCCAAGGCAAGAGGAAAAAAGCTTCAAGAAGCTCTCTTCCTGTGGCTTTCGATTGATGGGGGAAGAGGGGAGTGAGAGAGGAAGAAGAGGGAGGGGGAGAGGGGGGTGATCAGGGAAGGGAGACTGGCTGAGAGAAAGAGCCAGTCGCTGCAGCAGCAAGCAGCTCTTCCCCATTGCTGGATTCTCTGGGAGGACAGTATTTTTTTTAAACAAAATGTTTCAAGGTGGGACTGTGATTTGAACATGCTATTAATGCTGTTCCCAGAAATCCAAGAAATGAAATTTTTAAAAATTATTTTTGTTGTGTTTTTGGTTCTCTTTTTGGAGTGTTTTTTATTCTCTGGTGTGATGGTGGGGGTTGATTTAATCTAGGATTGTATATTGTGATTTAACAGTGATATGATGTTTTTAATTTATTGCTGTTACCAAGAAATAATTTTTTAAAATTGATTTTTGTGTGAGTGTGAATCTTTGTTGTGATGGTTGGTCCCATAGGGAAGCATGGCTGGCCAGAGAGTTCTGGAGGTGCTGGATAATTTTGAGGAGTTTGTCTTTGGTTTTGTTGGGCTGTTGGTGGGTTTATTGAGGGGTTTCTGCCTGTTAGTTGGGAAAGACACACTACATCATTTTCTTCTAACCATGTCTCTGTTATGCAAGCCAGATCAATTTCCTCTTTCTGTAACTTCCTGGAGAGTCATGCAGTTTTATGCCTCACTGATCTGGTATAGAAAAAAGGTGAGGAAAAGATGCTACAGAAATTAGATGGGCAGAGAGAATTCTTGCCAGATACTGGGCATCTTTGAAAAATCTCACTCCCGTCTCCCACATGCCCATTGAAATAGCCCATTCATCAAACATCCTGTTTGATGAGCCACAAGCCAGGAGCCCACAGCCCTTGTGTTCTCACCCTTCATAGGCACCAGGTTGTTCATTAGTTCACTTCTAGTTGCTCACTCACTTGCTTCATATGGATTTTCATCAATTTTTTCTTATTGTGATTCTGTGTTCTGAAGTTAGTCCTCATAGGGAATAATGCAGCTGGGGGACCTTCTTTGGGGTCCCCGAAGTCCAATCTCCTTGAAACTTGGGTGGCCATGAGAGGAGAGTTGGGAGAGGGTCCCCTGAAAATGCGATGTTATTAGGAAAGAAAATGACCCCCCGCCCAGGCCCCTGGATAGCCGGGAGCAGCATTTCCCATTGGAAACAATGGACAAATCTTCCCTAATAACCCCCCTGCAGATTTGCTTTCAAAATGCCACCCTCAGCCTCCTGGGAACCTTCTCCTCGATTTTTTGCATAGGAAGCAATGGAGATAGGTGGTGGCTGGGGGGACCTTATGGCCCTCCAAAGTCCAATCTCCCTGAAACTTGGGCGGCCATGAGAGGAGGGTTGGGAGAGGGTCCCCTGAAAATGTGGTGTTATTAGGGAAGAAAATGACACCCCCAAGCCCCCAGATAGCTGGGAGCAGCATTTCCCATTGGAAAAAATGGCCGAATCTTCCCAAATAATCCTGAATCGGTTTAAATACCCAAACCAACTTGCCACTTCAGGTTTCAGGTTTACCTCAATTTTTTTCCTGCTCTGGGTGAACCAGAAGCAGGAAACCCGAATCTTTTGGGGTTGCACACCCCTAAGCACAAGGAAACATGGCACCAAAGGTAATAATTTATTGGCACTTTAGAAAAAAAAATGAACATAAAGCAGGATTTTTAAAATACAGCTGCTCCAGCCTGTTTTCCATTAGCCATCCAGTTTCTCACCATGTGCACCAACACATGCCTTCTTCAGGGTCTGTTGTTGCAATTTTGGTGCTGTTCAGTGCAAAACAGCTGCTCAAAGAACTTAAAAACCCACATTGCAAAGAACAGGGCCAAAACTTATGATAACAAAAACCCCTAAATGGATTAGATCAGGGACAGCAATGCCCCAACTGGAAAAAAATAATAATACACTGTTAGTTCAGAACCCCCAGATCTGAAACTGAAACAGAATTGTTTCCAGTGCATACCCTTATTGGTTGGACATTCCTGGAAGTGCTGTGCACAGTAATAACACCTTTCCAATGTGTCTACAGTTTGCCTTTCCTGAGTGGTTTACAAATGTTAAAGGGTGGGAAAGAGGGGACGGGGGTGGGGGGCAGCATGTGTTTTATGCTGTAATCATTCTGGCAAGTTTTGTAACTCATATGTACTATATATACTATTCAATGGTAGAAGGCATGAACTTTAATGCAGATAAGAATAATCTATTCAGAGGCAAAAATACGTTCTATTAAAAGAAGATATAGTGATGCAACTGTGTATTTGTTTCACTGATACTACTTGCCATTTTAGGTATATTTTTAGCCAGCACTCCGGTGGCCACTGTGATTGTTTTCCATGGAAGGAACCTACCATATAACAGGAACATATATGCTTCATACAGAGAGTGGGAAGAGCTCAAATTGCATACCAATGGTGTTCATTGTAGCCTAACACCACCAGTTGTACAGGACTGCAATAATTCAGAGTACAATGGATGACAGTAATTTTATTTTCACCCAAGTACTATCATTCTAAAAATGTAACACAGCAACCATGGCTGAGGCTTCCTGGCCACAGTCAGCAGCAGCCAAGAGGAAAATGAAACAGGGAATAAAGGCATAACAGCTGCAGCACCACAAGCACCTGGCCCTAGAAATATGCTGGGTGAGTGACAGACACACCCACCAGCCTAAGTCATTAGATACAACATATGGCAGGCTGTTGTTTGTGCTGTTGTGCTGCGACTGGATGGTTTTCACCATAGGTATGGCTAAATTAAGACAGCGAATCAGTTTGTAGACATGTACCAATTATCATACAACATATAATTATGTAGAGCATAAAGGCCACATGGATTTCATTGTCAAAATCATTAAAATAATTCCAGCTTCCTCTATTTCTCCATCATGCTCTGCAAAATCCTGAACTTTTTCTGTTCTTGTAGAATTCTTTTACATTTGTTGAGTCCATATTCTCCCCTAATTTCTTTTTTTAAATATCTCAAATTTGGTTATTTCTTTCAAAATTACTTAACAACTGTTTTATAGCAGTTTTCATACTGATTGGATGGTATTCAACTTTTCAGTTACAAATGATATGTGATTTTTCTTTGTCTGGCGTTGTTCTTCTCCAATTATTCTTATTGTTCAAAACCATGAGGCACTTCAGCAGTTACCTTAACAGTTATCAGTCCAGGTCTTACGTTAAAAAGTTATTATTTTTGAGACCCCAACAGCATGGCTTTTGGTTCCCTTCAGACAAGAGAGCACTTGAATCTTATGCTGTTTATTTACAAATATAAAAGTAGAGCCTCTTTGTAAGGCTTGGATCCACTACAACATTTCTATGGATTGAAGGATCTCCAGATGCAGAGCATGACTTTCTCACCTTGCCTAACTGCAGATCTCCAACTACCCCTCATGCTGTTTCTGGGAGCACCCCATCCCCCAGGAGAAGTATTTGGGTGGTCTTGTGGGCTGCAGTGGCAGGGGAAGGTGAGAAAGTTATTCTCTACATCTGGAAATCCATCTATTGGGAGAAATCATTTTGTCCACAGAAAAATACCAGTGAATCCAAGCCTAAATTTGCTGGTCCTTCACAGCCATTCATACCTCTCCCTTCCCTTGAACAGAGAAGGGTCACCTTCTCCAAGCTTTTGGATAACAAAGAGTTATCTTCTAGCAATTAACATCAGCCAACCATTCTGAGACATCAACATAAGAAAGGAATGGTCAACCAGCAGCTACAACACGGGGGGGGAAAAATAAGCAAAAATCTTGTGACACCTTAGGGACTAACAATATTTTATCTTAGCACAAACTTTTGTGGCTTAGAGCCCACTTCTTTAGTGGATCCTCACTGTGTGTGTGTGTGTATGTTTGTGTGTGTGTGTGTGTGTAGGAGGTCTGCACAGTGAGGATACATTCATACAGTCTGAAGAAGGGGCCTTAGTCCACAAATAGTTTATACTGGAATAAAATGTTATTAGTCTTCTGTTTATTTTTGCAGCAACAAACTAACATGGCTTCTGAAATTATTAAGGGGAAAATACTTTTAAAGTCCAAACCATAAACAAAAGTTACCAATTTCATGAAATTTTTTCTGTCAAATTTTGATAATAATTTTGTTAATGTGACTTGTATAAATTTTTATCCCAAATATGCAGAAATCACAAAAGAAACCTTTACTTTTCAGTTATAAAGTTTGATTGTGTGTACATGTGTGTATACGTGTGTGTGTGCCATCAAGTTGCAGTCAACTTATGGGGACCCCTTAGGGTTTTCAAGGAAAGAGATATTGAGAGGTAGTTTGCCATTGTCTGCCTCTGTGTAGCAACCTTGGCCTTCCTACATTCACCATAGAGAAAAGTTACCTTGAACTAGTACATCTGTAGGGAATTAATTGTCATCATATGATGGTGCAATGTGCATTCAAACAATGACAAGGAGGAAATGCAAGAGACAAGGAAACAGTGCTACATTGCCCCTCCCAAGACATGTGGTTTGTCCCTTTAAGAGGTCTGAAATAGGGCAACATCTTGTACGTACCATTTGCCCCATTGAAATGCTCTACGAAGCAGGGCATGTTTCTCAACACATGTTCCAATGCTCTGTATTTTAGAGATATTCTGATATCACATTACTTTGCCTCCTTTACTGGCTACAGCAGAGCATGAGAAGTAGAGATTTGATAACAGGATCATTGGATAACTGAATGATAGAAAGCAGAAAGGACACGGGATTCAAATAAGACTGAACAAACCTAGTGTTACAAAAATGGTTGCTGAAATGTTTAAGGATAGATTCTTACTGTGGAGCAAAATAAGATATTTTACTGGTTTCTATTGAAAATATAGAAATTGACAATTATTCTATTGTAAAAGCTCTTGTAAACAATGTAGAGATGTGATTACACCATTCATAGAGAAAAATGGGAATATGTAAATTTTATGGCTTGGATCCCTCCTAGATTTCCTCAGATGTGAGGCTGGGGCATTTAATCAATGTCTTCCTCCCAAATAGTTGTAGTGGGACCAATGGGGGGGGCGGGGTCAGCATCACATAATGCCACATCATTACTTTCAGCTAGGAACAGTATCGCTGCAACACAGCATCTGTAATGTTTTGCCACACAAATAGATAGTGTTTTGTTTGTTCTGGTTAATGTGTGTGTGTTTTTTTAAAATTGTTCCTGTGGTTAAAAATGCAGGTCTTTAAAATAAGAAGGAGCGGGGCTGGATAAGTGAATGAAGCGTGTTGTTACAGGACAGAAACTGTACCCTAGAGGGTGAAGTGAACTGTAATTTTTAGAGTGCTG
Source organism: Eublepharis macularius (assembly GCF_028583425.1). Classification (NCBI taxonomy): domain Eukaryota; kingdom Metazoa; phylum Chordata; class Lepidosauria; order Squamata; family Eublepharidae; genus Eublepharis; species Eublepharis macularius. The sequence continues at coordinate 81,690,996 of NC_072794.1, read as the reverse complement.
AGGGAAAGTGTTCAGTCTGTCAGGTTCAATGAGTCTGTATGCAAAAGCCTGAGTGAAACTGTCTGAGTGGGTGAGGGGAGTGTTTATTCTGTTAGTAGGGTTGCCAAGTGCCTGTTGGTTTGGCAATCACTTGTGATTGGTGGGAAGAGGCAATCCACCCAGAGATCGCCCACCACCAGCCGGCAGTCCATGCCCTGCTGTGATGACATCAGTTCCAGAAGTGATGTAGTCATGTGGGGGCAGGAGTGTGCATGCTTCATGCCTGGGCACTTCTTTAGGAATCAGCATAAAACATAGCCTTCCTTAAGAATTGGCCCTAGCATGAAGTATGTGCTTCTGTCCCCCATATGACAACATCACTTCCAGAACTGATGTCATCATGGTGGAATGTGGAGGCATGTGCACAAAAACTGTGCACTTAAGGATTACCAAGGTAAGTACTGCACCCACACACCTCCCTGTCTCCGCCAGGTGCCAGAGAGACTTGGCAACACTATCTGTTAGTGAAATGCTGAGGGAAATAAATCTGTGAGTCTGTTTCTTATTTCTAGCCTAAGTGGCAACTGTGTGGAAAACTAGGCATTGTGACTGGTTCTGTGAGTAAACATTTAAGAATCTATTCTATACCTAATTTGAAACCACCAAGCTTATGAACCTAATCTAAAACCATTTATTAATACTCTACAACCATTACATATACGTACTTCTAAATAAATTCTATTCATGGTTAAGCAAAATGCCTGTTTCATCTGGAATACAGTATCCCTTTTTTTTAACCTCACAGCCCCTCGTGTGCTGACTGTTCTTTCATACTGCTACCTATAACTAAGCCTTCCTATAATACAGGACACACTGAAGAGATCTAAGGCCAAGACCTTTACTAACAGTGAAAACCATTTTGAAACACTAAGAAAAGCAGAGAGGCAGTAAATACAGGCCGTTTCAGAGCCTTATAGCTGGTCACATAAAGGAGGCAAAACACCACAGCGATGCTGCAAGATTTCCCCTTATGTCTAAGGTAAAAACCATAAAGATCAGGAAAATTCCTACAGTGTCACTCTTCATGCCAGCATCAATTCCAGGTTCCAGGTGGGAGTGACATTGTAGCGCTGTGTGATACTGTTTCCCCCCTATCCCCCACCCCACTGCTCAACTGAGAGCAGGCAGGGGATGGGAAATGCTGGTGAGGGTTTGCCTGATGTAATTGGAAAATAGCAACCCTACCTCAAAATTCTGCTCCTGGAGGGGGGCATTTCTGGGAGTAGCCTGGGGAGGATGTCTCCCATTGGAGTGGAATTGGTAAAAATCGCCCCCTTTGCATCAACAGAAATGTAGGTGGGTTCAAAATCTATGATTCCAGCACTGCCAAAATATGAATTACACATTCATGTTTCATTAGAATTCATTGACATTTCATGAATAAATATCATAAAATATAAGGAAAGAACTCCAAGGAATCACAATAGCAATGACTTCTCATTCAGCTGCCTATAGAATTACACCAGCGCTAGTGTCAGGACTGCAAAGGTGGCTGAACACCTTTCTTAATAAGGTATTATGATTTATGAAGGACTAATTTATCTTAATAATAAATTTACTAAATGATCATTTCCTATCTTTCCTCTATAAATTTGTAGTTTGAATAATTATAAGTGGTGTTTAATCTTGCACAGCAAGCTATCAAATGAATTCAAACAATATTAGATGTTCTTTGTTGTCCAGTTAAACAAAGAGGAATTGTCAATAGTGATAAAAAAGGTCAGAGAAAGAAGTGATAACCCTCCTTCAAAGGGAAGAAGTCCATGATGATATTTAAAAGCAAAAAAACCCAAAACGTATATTGTATAGGTACATTTGAAAGATAAAGGTGTGTGCTGTAGTTTTTGAAATTATTACTATTTTCAAAAGAAGACAGCAGGGAAAAATAAGTATGTCTACAACTACAGCATAAGTGGCTTGAAAATGTAGCACCCAGTAGTTTTTACAGTACAAGTTAACTGGATCTACCACTACAATCATCTCAATGATGCTCATATTTCATTATACAGTTCTTCAATTTTTGAAGATTCTGGAGATTTATTGAGACTACCAATTGGGGTATGTCTGAACTAGTTCATTTTTCATTATACCTGAAGGTACCATGAATAGTTTGTAAGTCTATATGTCATCCGGTGCCCTTGCGTTTTATTTCTAAGTTTCTTAGTATCAACACTGATATCTCATTAAACAGTTATTCACAACAATGTCCATTACATTTGTTTGGACAACTCTCATACAATGTTTCTCTTACTTTTCAAAAATCCAATTTTGCTGCAATCTCCATCAATGTACATCTCATTTTTTCTCATCTCTGTTTGCATATACATATGTTTGTTTTTCTTTGTAGCATAAATTTATTCATATCCATAGGAATTCACAGATGGTTGTGCATATATATGGCATTATCAAGAAAACAAAAAGAACAGACCACCGTCTTGGCAACCCCTCGCCTCTCCCATGTATGAATATATAACAAACTGAGCTGGCATTATGTCCATGTAGGAGGCACTTTCACTGGATGGGTGGAGTGTTGGGTGGTTGGATGGAGGACATTAGTCCAGGAGACAATCCCTCAGATTTTCCTGCACAAGTACTCTTGAAATGTACATTGTCCATTCACTTTTTGTTTGTGTTGGGAAACATTCTAAAGAAATAATGTTGACTGAGTAGGATGTTAGTCTCTAGCAGCAAAATAGAACAGGAATCCAGTAGTACATTAGAGATTCCCAGATTATATTTCAGCATACTTTTTGTCCAAAGACGGAGAGCTCTCCTTCTCAGTCCTTACTAGCCCCGATGGAGGAACACGCAGTGAAGGCCAGGGAGGAAGCAGGCATCCTGGTCCTTTCTGCAATCTCAGGGCAAGCCCCTATAGCATCAACCAAAGACCCACTGGTGGAAGGGAGCTCACAACAGTGAGATGGGGCCGTGACTGATGCCTTGGCTCTCCACTCAACTGCCAACTGGTTCTGACTCCCAGCCTACTCACCTGGGATAGGGAGTGGGACAAACTGGCCAGAAGCTACAGATGCCACTGCAGCTGCAAGCCCAGAGAGCAGACCAGACCAGGGAAGGGAAAGTGTGGCAACAAAGCCACAGAGCTGGGAGGGGGTTGGTCAGCCCTACTCTGAGGCTGGCCTTTATAGGGTGGGAGGAGAGCAGTGAGATGGGAAAGCCCAAGGGGCCAGCCCTGGCCATGTCAATCAGCCAGAGGGTATGGCTTCTCTCGGAAACTAATGGAGACTGGGGTGGGGTGGGGCTCTTAACAGGGTGAACCTTAAAAGAGTAATGCTGGCAGGAGGTCGAGGAAGAGGCTGCCAGCCATGCTGTAACCACAGGTGTGGAGGCATGGCCAGAGCAGGGGTGGAGAGTGGGGAAGAAGACATCTCCTTTCTACACTCCACATCTGAAGCTTCAAAGGGAAGAGCAGCTGCCAAAGGGAAAACCCTGGAGGAGTGCTCCCCAGGCTCCACCACCTCCAGGGGTGGAGCCTGACTCTTTCATGAGTCAAAACTCACTTGAATATTTGATGGAAGATGAAGTTTTGCCAAACAATCCTTTTTACCAAAAATGATTATTGTTTTCATCTGGCTAATGGATGGTTATATTTGTGTTAAATGATTGTTTTATATGTTATATCTATTGGTAGGTAGTTTATGATAGTTTAATTAATGTTTTAAATATTTAAGATGTGGTAGGTAATTTTTAGATTAATGGATTAATGTGTTATGTTTATTTACGTAAATTTATTATATCTGTATTTTACAGGTTAAATAAAAATTTTAAAAACTCACTTCATCAGGTGCAACAATAGAATGGAACTCTGACTCATGAAAGCTAATGATAGAATAGATTTTGTTAATCTCTATGGTTCCACAGATCTCCTATTTTATCCTACAGAAATTAGCCTTCCGTCATTTTCTATATTATGGTAGGTGTCTTATTCATGAAATCCAGAAACCACCTAAAGTATCAGTCGCTGAAAATTTTCAACAAACATTTATTCCATTTATGAGCTGACTTTCTGCAAAGTTATGTAGACATGCTTGTGGGCTACAGCCTGATCAAAAAGAATTGACCCGATACCTGGCAGAAATGAGATTGTCTCTTTCTGAGTTGCTTGGAGACAAAGAAATATAGGCAACATATGTCAGTGCTAAGAGCCTTAACAAAGGGATTTGTTCAAAGCAGCTTTGGTCCTATAAAGCCTCTTCTAAATCAATATACATCTTTATACTTGTTTCTTTTTTGTCATTCTTATTACTATTCTTACCACCATTCGGGTATAACATATGAATACCTCATATAATGAAGGACAGATGCAGTTTCTTTATCTTCATTTTCTACATACTCATTCTACATACATTGGTAAACATATTATTATTAGGGGTTGTTAGTTTAACCACCGGCTCTGTTTTACAATCTAAATTTTATGCAACAGGAACTGTCTCTGAAGTATAGACATCTGCATGGTTATTATCAATATTTCTATCTTTTGGACTTCACAATCAAAATCTAGAACAGCATAGCCCTTACAAAATTGCCTTCATATAAACAAATGGCTAGTTAATGGAAAATATTTTCCCAGGCAGTTTTAAATGAAATGTCACATGCACATTGTGAAAGGTCTTTTCTTTAAACTGAGGGAACCCTTAAAGCCTCCTGTAATTTTAGGAACTAGGTTTGTTTTGAAATGGAAACTTTCTGTTCATTTGCTTGGTGTTCTTAAGGTAGCAAGTGTAAAGGCTTTGGGTTTGCTTTTGTGAGATAATTTTTGTATTGTGCCCAAAGATTAAAGAGATCACTGAAACAGGGGTTCGATGAAACAATAAAAAATAATTTATGTACAGGTAGTTTGAAAGAACAGAATAGCAGCCCTTGAGGTCTTTCACACTCGGTCATTCCATCGTCTCAGTACCTGGTTCTCATCCCATGTTTTCAGTGGTTTCAGACTACCGAGGTAGTCACAGGACACGACCACACTCTTTGTCTGCTCTTCTGCCCTGTGCACATAGTGCAACTTTAATTTTGAATCAGCTGTCCATTCACGCTTGTTGCAATCAATGTCAGTATGAATGCCTCTTTCGCTTTTCTCCCCCCTCTCCTCTTTCTTGCCTTTTGATTGGTCATTGCGGACCCCAAAGTCACTCTGCAAGTTCAGAAGCTGATTGTATTATAAACCAAAAATTGTTAATAGCAAAAATTAGAATAAAATGAAAAAAACCCTAAAACAATCATAGTGCCAAAATACAATCTATATAACATTACTGAAGATTTTAAAGAACATGTAAAGAACAGATTTGCACTACTAAATTCAACTGAATATGAACTGGAAGAACTGTGGGTTGAAACCAGTGATATTATCAAAGAATAATGTGCAAATACTATTCAATCATCAACCAAAAGAGAGACTGCAATGAAGAAATTAGAAGGAGATTGGGATTTAGAAGGGCAGCCATGAGGGAATTAGAAAAGATCCTTAAGTGTAAGAAAGTGTTGCTGGGAGCCAAGATCAACATAATTCATACTACAGTATTCCCTGTTACTATGTATGTATGTGAAAGTTGAACAATGGAAAAAGCTGACAGGAAGAAAATTGATTCACTTGAAATGTGATGATGAAAGAGAATTTTATTGATACCATGGACTGCCAAAAAGACAAATAAGTGGGTTCTAGATCAAATCAAGCCTGATTTCCCCCTAGAAGCTAAATGCCTGAACAGAGGCTACCTTACTTTGGTCACATTATGAGAAGATAAGCCTCACTAGAAAACACAATGATGCTGGGAAAAGTGGAAGACAGTATGAAAAGAGAAAGACCCAAAAAGAGATGGCTTGAGTCAGTAAAAGAAGCCACAGTCTCCTGTTTGCAAGATCTGAGCAAGGCTGCTAATGATTGGATTTTTTAAGGGCATTCATTCATAGGCTTGCCATAAGGCAGGAGAACATAGCACGTGTGTGCACACAAACAGAGCCATCTCAGGTGTAACTTTTGCAGCCATCTGGTTTTTTTTATTAGACCATCAATGATATCCTAAGCAGAGTTACACCCTTCTAAGCCCATTGAAATCAATCAGCTTTGAAGAGTTTAACTTTTCCTAGGACTCTTCTATTGTATATTACTTATTTAAAGCCTTCTGCTTTGGAACGAGTTCTTAATTGCTGGCTTCATTCCTGAGATCTGCAGCCCAACATGTCTCATTGTACAGCCAGAATTGCCTCTGCACTTTTCTTGTTTTCAATTTTGAGATTGCAGTGTGAGCTTCAATAGGTGTAATGATGCCTAGAGGTATCTGCTGCCTCCTATTCCAAAAAGACCATATGGACATGATGTGTGGGTAACAATAGTACCTCTAGTAGAAATTATGTAGCATCACTAATCCAACTTTAAAATGGATTCGCTTTTGGAAACAGAACAGTAAATCTGAAACCCACAAACAAATATTGCTAAATAGCTCCATTGACCTCAGGGGGAGAGAAGCATAATTTCTCATGTTAGTAGATTGACTCTGCAGTGAGTAGGTTGAAAAATGAACCTTCCAAAGTTCTGGCTTCTTTGAACTAAAAAGAATGGTGTGTATTTGAAATATATAAAGCAACCATTATTCTTCCCACTCTTTTTTACTCTCTATAGGATATTTTGACCGAGCAAGATCAAATATGAACTCATTTACCTTAGCTTAGCTCACATGAGTAGATCAGTATGAGGCATAAGTCCCTCCCACATAATAACTATTGTTATCACTTCATGTCATCACTGCAAATAAAAAGCCTCAAAAGCCTGTAGTGGTAAGTTTTTAGACCTGGCTTTCACATTGAAGAATGCCACTAAATATATTAAAAGCCTCATGTTACCTACTTTTTCTGAAGTAGCTTACATGTGCAAAGTGTACTACAGCAAAACTGAAATTTTTTCTTTCAAATAAGTAAAAGCCACTATTTCATGAGACGTAAAACAACTTGTAATTCAAAGCCCTCAGCCACTACCTACAATTTCTTATTGCTATGTTAAACAGCAATTGTTCCTTGACTTAATTGTAGAAAGATATAAACATATCTAACTATTTAGGATCAGTACATTTATTACATTTTTATTTTCTTACTTATTTCATTTATACCCAGTGGGTGCCCAAAGCAGCTCATATTATTCTCCTCCCCTCCACTTCATCCTCACAACTACCCTGTGTGGTATGTTAGGCTGAGAGAGTATGTCTGGCCTGAGGTCACCCAGCGAATTTCCATGGCAGAGGGGGATTTGAACTTGGTCTCCCGGATCCTAGTCCTACATTCTAACCACTACACCACACCATTTCCCCAAAGAGTTATGTTCACTGCCAATGTATGTACATTTACTCAGAGCTGTGCATTACAAAATTCAATTAGGTTTACATCTAGGTAAATATACAGGTATAGGGCTGGACTCTTAGTTCTTAACATCAATCTCAGAAGGTTATGTATATACTAGTGACACCCAGTGGCTCAGGAGATGCACATAGTTCTTTGACATGCCATCTGTGGCTCTTCTGAGCACTATTTCCCAGTGTGGTGCCTGCCCCATGTTTCAGAAAAGTAAGAAAGGCCTTGCCAACTGAGTTCCCAGCCTGAAATAGCTGCCTCCAGAGGAACAGGTAAGCTGTGAGTCTCTCTGAGATACAGGTCTCACACCTGGGATGGAAGTAAATTCGGCTCTTCTGGCTGATAGTAATTGTGAAGGTGGTTCTCCATGAACTGCAGAGTACCAGTTTATAGCAACTCAAGTGAATGGTGACTATGCAGCTTCAGGAGATCTTGAAGATGGATTATCTAGATACATTTTAATCTAGATTCATGCCTGGCTTTGGGACAGAAATGGCTTTGGTTGCCCTGACTGATGACCTTCATGGGGAATGACAGGGGGAGTGTATCCTCATTGTTTCTCCTGGATCTCTCAGTGGCTTTTGATACCCTCAACCATGACATCCTTCTGGAGAGGCTGGCTGGGCTAGGAATAGAGGGCACTGTGTTTCAGTGTTTCTTCTCTTACTTGACCAACCAATTCTAGAAGATGGTGTTGGGGACTGCTGCCTGTCTCTGTGGCATTTATGTTGGGGTTCCTGTAGGGTTCCATCTCTTCCCTCATGTTATTTAATGTCTACACGAAACTACTGGGAGAAGTCATCTGGGGATTTGGAGTGAGTGCTACCAATATGCAGGCAATACCCAGCAATATTTCTCCTTAACAGCTAAGCCAGGTGGGTCTATGGAAAGCCTGTAAAGATCTGAATAGGTGCTTAGAGAAAGTAATAGGATAAACTCAAGTTCAGTCCAGACAGTACTGAGGTGCTGTTGATCAACAGAGAAGCTGCTTGGGACCCAGCCTGATCTGTAGGGGGTTGCACTTCCCCTATAGAGACAGGTTTGTAGCTTGGGGTTCTACTAGATTCAGGCCTATGGTTAGAGGCTCAGGTCTCCTCTGTTGCATGTAGCACCTTTTATCAGCTCTGGCTGGTTCACCAACTATGGCTGTTTCTTAAAAAGCATGATATGGCCACAGTAATGTATGCTCAAGTCACACCCAAATTAGATTATTATAACATACTGCATGTGGAACTGCCTTTGAAAACAGTTTGGAAACTTCAGTTGCTCCAATATGTGACAGTGAGGATATTGTCAGAGGCTGGTTACAGGGATTATATCACCCCTGTGCTGAAATTGCTGCACAGGTTGCCCATTCATTTCCAAGCACAATTCAAAGTGCTAGTTCTTACCTTTAAGGCCCTAAATGGCTTGGGTCAGGGTACTTGAAGGATTGTCTCCTCCTGTGCTATCCAGCCCACAAGATCTGCCTCTCAAGCTCTGCTGTCTCTGCACCTGCCCTCAGAAATGAGGTGAGTGGCAACTAGAGACAGGGCATTTTGTGTGGTGGCACTTTGCCTTTTAAAGGATATTGTCATTGATATAGCTAGATCTATAATAAAAGGTAAAGGTGCAAGCACCAAGTCATTACTGACCCATATACTGCCCTTCAGGACAACTTAACACCCACTCAGAGACCTGCGAAGTGCGTGGGGGCTGAAAGATCTCTGAGAAGCTGTGACTGATCCAATGCTACCCAGCTGACTTCAAGTGGAGGAGTGAGGAATCAAACCCAGTTCTCCAGATTAGAGTCATACAGCTCTTAACCACTACACCAAACTGGATAGAACTATATAGCTAGAACTGTAAGGGAACAGCTGCTGCATATGACCAAGAAAGTCATTCAAGATACCTTTGCACACAGAAACAGAGTTAGCCTGGCCCCATAACTAGAAAGGCCACAAAGGGAATCTAGAGGCATAGAATCTAACATTGGAGAGAAGCATAAAATAATGGAGTTACACCATTGTATTGTCACGTGTATATTAGAAGAACCACCGGACATATTAATATACACAATGTACCATGGCCCAGGAGCAGGGCGTATCTAAGAATGGCAGAAATGTCTAACTTCATAGAGGCTGGCGATATTATTCAAGGATAGATATATTGGTGGAAGGCCAAAAGATGTTCAGATGTATGAAAAACTTGCCTGAGAAACTTGCCTAATCACTAAAGTTACATAGACTTTATTAAGATAAGAAGTAACAAGAATGAACTAACTATTGTCATGTGTTTCAGGAAGATGTTTAAAATATGGATAACCTTGTCTGGTGTATGAAGGTGTAAGATAATAAGCTAGCCAAGCAGTTAAGTTTTTGAAGCGGGATAGACAGGCATTGTTAAGAGAAGGTTCTGAAACCCCATAAATATGACAAACTAAACTGATAAACAGCTGCTTCTTAGAAGGGGCTCCTTGCCTGTGAGTTTTATATCTTTTTGGACTCATGTAATTATTCTCCTTTACTGATCAGTGTAATTATAATTAGACATGGGCATGAACAGCATTAGGAACAGAAAAAAAACCACGAACAGCCTAATCTGCTGTTCTCAAACAAGCTGTTCGTGAGGCCCCATCCTAGACGAACAGGTGGTCATTGCAAGCCTCATTCGTTGCCTTCGGCAGCCGTTCGTCAAGCCAGACACTGTGGCCCCTGCAATCAATTCCTTTAGCAACTGGAGGCAGGGAGGGACTGAACTCCGTCTGAACTCCTTCTGGCTTTCCTTCTGGCTTTAACCCTTCAAAGTACTTCCAGCAGAGAGTCCCATTTTTGCCACTGTGAAGAGAAAATTACAGCTGACGGGGAGACCCGTGGATCATGCCTTTCCTGGGATGCAATCTCTCTGAAACTTGGGAAGTCTTCAGAGGACAGTGAGGACTATATCCCCTGCAAATTTGGTGGGTATTGGACATTGGACAGGTCAGTTGGTTACCCCTCAAATTAGCTGCCAGCAGACACTGCTGTTTTTGCCAGGACAGGGCCCTTTAAACTATCAGCTGGCAGGCGGGATCTTTAAAGGGCCAGGTAAGTGGGTTTGAAGGGAGGAGGGCTAAGTGGGAGGGGGTTTGGGGGTGAGGTGGTTCTGGCCTCCACAAACAACGAACAATGAACATGTCCGGGAACAGTTCATGTTCGTCCATGTTCATTGTTCGTGGATGGCAACGAATGACAAACAGGATGTTTGGGGTTTTTTTTCTGTTCGTGCCCATGTCTAGTTATAATGGATGGTATGATTTTCTGTGGCTTTGATGTGGACTGTTCTCCAGTCAGAAACAAAATAACATGGAAATTAGCTATTCACTAAACGTAGTCAATAAACTTATTGTCTCCCATTACCACAGGCAGGCATGTTCTTCAGTCTTAGAAACTATCAAGCATGTGGCTCACATAATGGCTCTGAGATTTCTATTTGCCACCTTGAGGCCCTGATAAGGTTGCCAACCTCCAGGTGGGGCCTGGAAGTCACTCGAATTACACCTGATCTCAGTCTACATATCTCCAAGAATTTCCCAACCTGGAGTTGGCAACCCTGGGCCCAAAGTCAACCAGCAAGGAAAACCAAAGTCAGAATATTGTAATCTAATTTTTATCTCCATATCAAACTTGCTTGCTTCATCCCAGAAGATTCACTTTCATTAGGCAATTCAAAATTGCTATATTTTATAATTTTGAAATTGAATATATGCACAGCATTAGCTTCCTTATTTCAAGATGTGAAATGGGATCAATGACAGCAACATCTAACCATCAAATGATAAATTTCAGTGCACTGAAACTAATTTTGTGAGATCTCTCCTCACATTATCATCAGTGGGCTGCTGAACAATGGAGTCTCCAGCTGGAGTTTCAGCACAGATTGTTAGTGAGCCTGTGCCGGACTGAGTTCCCTTGTGCACTCATCTCAGCACAGGATTGGCAGAAATCTGCACTTGTGATGAATCAGCTTAGATAGCCACTTTGCCAGCAGTGCAACTAGGTCTCTGCTATTAACCAAGCTTGTGATATATGAAGATAGTTGTGCATTTGCCCAAGATGTTCAGGATTCTTAAAATAAAAGAAATACATTTGGTAAATAAAATCCTATAAAAGAGGTTTCTGCAGTTAGTCACACTCATAGAAACAGAGTAGAAGTTACATACTCAGGAGCCATTAAAATTGGGTTAATCTCTGATAAAACTATAGAATACAGAGGGTACGCAAATTGGATTAAGAAGGCCTCTCCAGCAACATATGATAAAGGTTCCAGAACCTGCCAGCCCATCCCAATAATTTTGGAGGATTAATGTCTATAATTGCCCGGATATGAAAGGCAAGGTACCCTCTTAGACTTCTACAGGATGTGTCCCCCCCCCACCCATGTATTTTCATGTAGATTAAAGGAGCTAACAACGAGTAATTAGTTGTTAGAAAGATGCTATACTTTCCAATTTGCTCTTTGTTATCTCTGTGGGCCACTAAATGGAAGCCCTTCTCTTCTCCATCTATGCTTCTTACTCCGATCCAAGCCAGATTCTATGCTTTTCCTGCTGCATCCCTCAGTTTCAGTTTTTCTTATCACCTGTTTACAAGACTAAACATGGAATGTGTGGAGTGTTTTCTCTGTGACAGGTGCTTTTAGGAGCTTCTTACATTTCTTGTCATCCAGTCTTAAACACAAGTTAGGTTCAAACAAACAGGACAAAGAACTTGCATGGTGTCCATCCATAAAATTCAAACTGCAGGATCATATAGACTTAATTTACCTTACCTCATACAAGGAAGAATTTAGCCCTGTTCACATGTTACAGACATGTACATGCAGGTACATGCAAAAATCTGTTTGTAAGAAAGAGTTTATGTGAATTCACTTTTCAGATGAGACCAGGGACTATATCTGGATAAATGTGGGTTTAAATCACAGGTTGAGCTGTAGATGCATTCAACATAATATGAGAATTACTCAATGCATGTATAAAGAAAACAGGTGTAAACTGTACACGGACAGTGAATACATTCACTGTAATTTGTGAAGAGGGATAGTGTTTTATTTTTCATCCTCCATTTATTTTCACAATTCGAAACTAAGATCCCTAGCTTTACTTTTACCATTTTAAAGGGGAAAAGACACACCCTTTAAAAACACTTCTTTTAAAATGCTAATAGCTGAGCAGAGCAACTTTCAAATAAAAAAATTGATATTGAAGGATTAAATACTCTCTCCCTTCTTTGTATGTTGTGAAGCAAATTGAAGCCACAGGACCCCGTAGTTTGCATTTTATATATAAGCCCTTAATTCTCTGAGAATTTATGTAATCTGTACTCTGAGACAATACTCTGGGACAAGCCTTGCCCGGACTCTTTTCTCACACGTCTACAGAAAATATGCAATCTTTTAAGTTCTGAACCAAATCTGTGACATAGAATCTAATACATATTAATATTGGCTTGGATCCAGAACAGTATTTCCATTGGGCACAAGGATTTCTGCCCATGTAGCACACCCCCTCCCCTCCCACAACAGCCCAGAATGCCTGGGGGCACACTGCCGTAGATGACATGTGGTGGAAAATTGTATTTCATGGGCAAAAATACTGTTCTGGATGCAAGCCACTAATTCCTACATTTCCAATGTAATGTTAGTTGCTATACTCAGAATGTGGAAAGCTGATGTCTTCACAAGCCCCAGAATGTAACGTAATTATTATATACAATGCCATGAATGTACAGGAGAACACACACACACAATTATTACTACATATGACTTCTGTCAGCAAACTGCTGATGAATGGATGGATATGTATGTATGTATGTATGTATGTATGTATGTATGTATGTATGTATGTATGTATGTATGTATGATTTCTATCAGCGAACAGTCATGGAAACTTTTACATTATTCAAAAATGTTCACTCTGTGTATACAGCCTTCCTATAAAATTAGTGGGCTTTTATAGCTACAGCTCCTATGATACAAACAGCACCCTAAAAATCTGCATGGTTTCATTTCTGCAGACCTGCCATCTTGCATACTTTACTCCAGTCCATTTCCCCAACTCCATTTCTCCTTCTTTCAGCTCCCCTCCCCAGGCAATGCAGACTGCCATCTTATTAAAACAATGTCTATGAAGTTCTGGGGGTGGAGGAACCCACTCAGCTCCTCTCAGTTCTATTCACATTTCTTCCCTGCTTCTTGCTTCCATTTGTCTCAGCTTTCTCTTTTGGATTATACTAATTCTGCTGTCTGGCGATGCTGCTTAAGTACAGTGGACAATTTTTATCTTTGAGGCATAAATAATAAGCTCTACTATAAGAATACTGTCTCTGTCTCTTCATACTGATGAAACCTCAGCTCCCTGGCCAGCTCCAGTGATCTCTTGGCTTTCTGATTTCCCTTTTGCATTTGTCAATAAAATATAATAAGTCTTTGCCAATTAAAATACCCTTTCCTGCCCTAATCATCTCCCACAATTCTCTCAACGTTTGGAATTAACATTCTATTGTTCCACTGCATTCTTGATATTTGAATAAAGTTTATATATTCCATAGCTAAAGTAAATCAGAACTCATTGACATATTATTTGGACTTATTAACAAGCACAGAAATGCTATACTGCAGTAAACATCATTTTTCTGTGGTTCTTCACCCCATTTAGAACAGCAGACACAGTGGCAAAATCCTGACAGCCATGTGTATTTCCTGAGCAACTACTTTAGACACAATTAAATATCATTTTCAATATTCCAGCTCCTAAATCCAGTCTACACAAATAACTCATACTATATAACTGGTTGTAGAGTCTTTCCCTTCAGATTCCAGGTGATAGGAATCACACGGCTGCATGTTGTGCTATGTCAGTAAATCCCTAGACAGATAAACAACCATATCAGGAAAAAGGATAGGTTTTAGCCTTTCCCTTGATATACTAGCTTTCTATGTGCAAAGAATATTTTTTAATATGGGGTGGTATTCAGTCATGTGATCTCACACCTGCAGCCTGAAATGGAACAGCTGAGGAACAGTGGACTGTAACCATGAGATATATTATGAGTGGAAGAGGAGGAGGCCAACATGTTTGCTTGATAACTACCAAATCAAAGGTAGTCTATCAGAAGTCTATGCAAAGAGCCATAGACTGTCGAGCTATGTGGTTTCAAGGACAACCTGTAAAAAGATTTATAAACACCACATTAGTTCAATGAAAACATTATATAAGAAATTACAGTATGAGAAAAAAAGCAGAGCATAATTCACAGTCTAGCTCATATCCAAAAGGCAAATTGTAGATGTTATGTGCACATAGCACGAATTGTTTTTTGGGTCTCTAGTACAGAAATGCATTTCATTTAATATGTTTAAAACTTACAGTTCATTTCAATTGTTAGAATTCATTGTCTATCTATAAATGTTCATACCAATCTTCCTATAAGTGTAAGGTCATTCATGACCGATGAAGATTGAAACCAGAACATTTATCTTTTGAAGTTACAACACACTACATACCACCTGTTAGCTTGTGAATTTTTGTATTCAAAATTACTTGCACAAAGTTGCTTATGACTGAGGAAGATTTACACATCAAAAGAGGTATATAGCCGCATCCTGTCTTGTGTGTTCTTTGTAGCTTTGTCAATTCTTCACTGTATATGTTCCATTGAAGGTAATTTTCTTTTTGTCTTTGTATGTCTTTGTAGCTAGTCAATTCCTCATTGTATATATCTAATTATAGTATGATGTAGCGGTGTGCACACCAGAAAGATTAGGTTTTCCCGCTTCATAATTTCCAAAGCAGAAAAAAGAGTTGGAAATAAGCAATTTTTGAAGCGGCAAGCCCAGTTGGTTATTTCACCTCTTCTCCCTCCCATTGGGTGAAATAAGTGGGGGAGGTGCTTCCCATGCTTCAGCTGGGAACGGGGGACTCCCCTGCCTCCCAACTGAAGATTCCCCAACTTCCGCTGGGAGGTGGAAATCCCGTTCAAGTGTCCATTTGGATGTTAAAGTGCCTATTTGGGACTCCCCTGCCTCCCAGCTGAAATTTAAGGCCCCTTTCAGGTACTTTAAATTCAAACCCTGAGGCTGGTTCCAGCTGACCAGCAGAGGACGGAATTCCCCTGCCAGTCAGCTGAAAACAGCCATGAGGTTTGAAAGCATTCCAAAGCTTTCTGAAGTGACCCTAATAGCTTTGGGAAGCTTTGATTTGGCATTTCCAAATCAGGGCCAGCATGCTGGGCCCAATTTGGAAATCCTGAATCTTTACAAATTGGGTCTGATTTGAGTATTTATCCTGAATCAGAAACTCGAATCACACACCCCTGGTATGATGTTTTTTATAAATTTGTAAATATATCGTTGTGCTATTTTGCATTACAAGCATATTCTTTTCTGACCTCTAGTATTTAGTACCTCTTTTTTCTGACCTAAAGTGGCTTACATCATTCTCCTCTCCTTCATTTTATCCTCAGAAAAACCCTGTGACATAGGTTAGGCTGAGAGAGTACAACTGGCTGAGAGAGTACAACTGGCCCAAGGTCACCCAGCAAGCTTCCCTGGCAGAGTGGCAATCTGGGGTCTCCCAGATCCTAATCAGACATTCTAACTACTACATCACATTGGCTCTACTAGTTGCTACCAGGTATTCATTAAAGAAAAAATGCTCAGTTCAAATAGCATAAACTTTGGTCTTATTGCCACAAATGTCAATAGAAGTTAAAATATATTGGTTATCAGTACTGGTGAATACAGCTAACAAAGTGGCACAATTATCAATGGTAGTGAAGTAAGCTATCATGAAAAAGATTGTGCCTTAGTGATAAGTAGCTTGTGTATACAAGCATAAAGCTATGCCAACCTCCAGGTGGGGCTGTCCAGGGACAAACACCACAAGTGCCCCAGATTTGCCACAGATCCCCTGCCTGAGGACTGATGACACCCTGGCTGCAGGCACAGAGAGCCCAAGGGAGGCAACTCAGCCCTAGCTGTCAGGGAGTGAAGGGGAAACGGAGCCAGCCGAGGCGGCAGGCCAGGCCACAGATGATCCCTGCTAGCCCCATCCTGCAAGAAAGGATAGGAGAACAGGGGGGACCTGGAATGAGAGGAGGAACACCTGAGAACATCTCCAGCTGGATGGCATCATGAGCAATCTGCCCAGGGCTGGGAGGCTGCCCAGTGATAGGAGAGAATCTGGGAGGAAGGGAGGGGGAAGTTGGAAGAAGCCCTATAAAAGCAGGCTCAGTAGAGAGGTTGTGGTGGGTTGTGTAGGAGTGGTTAGAGACAGGGACAGGGACAGGGACAGGGACAGGGACAGGGACAGGGACAGGGACAGGGACAGGGACAGGGACAGGGACAGGGACAGGGACAGGGACGGGGGACGGGGGACGGGGGACGGGGGACGGGGGACGGGGGACGGGGAGGGGGGGACGGGGAGGGGGGACGGGGGAGGGGGGAGGGGGAGGGGGGATGGGGGAGGGGGAGGGGGGAGGGGGAGGGGGAGGGGAGGGGGAGGAGGAGGAGGAGGATCCCAAGCCTGCTCTTGCCCAAGGCCCTTCCCACAGATACTCACGCTCAGAGCTCCATCTGCTACCATGGTGGAACCTGACAGGGGCCTGGAGATCTCCCAGAATTACATCTCTTCTCCAGACTAAAGAGGTCAGTTCCCCTGGAGAAAATGGTTGCTCTGGAGGATGGACTGTATGGTATTATACGTCACTGAAGTCCCTCCCCTCCCCAAATCCTCCCCTCCCCAGGTTCCACCCCCAAATCTCCAGAAAATTCCAGATCCAGAGCTGGCAAACCTAGCATAAATTGACGAGGGGAAACTGTTGTCATAACACCATTATAACATATATAATCTTCAGAAAAACCTGAAGATAAAAAATGTAATGAATGGTCCTGTGATTAGAAAGGGAAATATACTGCCAGTAATATTATCTTGCTGTTGGCAATGTGTACTCATACAGCTGAGGACAAATGAATCTTCATGGAATCTCAAGTACACTCTCCCTTCCATGGCACAGTATCTGCATGGAATAATGCAGGTGCAGAAAGCAGAGCAGATGAGGCCATTTCACACTTGTACCTTCCCCCAAATAAAAAATCCAAACCAAGCATCATTGGAAGTGTAAACATGGATGCTTGGGCATAGCTGATTAATAATCCCTGATTACCTGGCAATTTGTGAACAACAAATGTGATGCAATTTAGCTTTAACTGTTCACCCTGCAGAATTTCATAGATGTTGCAAGACTATTGTCTATTTTCTAACCTTCTTAGAAAATAGGGACATGTCGTAGTGTCAAATAGGAGCACAATTTAATAACTCAGATTCTTTTTCAGCGTGGAGCAGTGCTGGAAGTGGACTACAGTCTGAAACACTGGCCAGGATTAAAGGAACAGAGCTCTCAAAATACCACAGTCACTACATGCATTTCCCCTCCTAGAGAAATGCTCTTATTCCCATGGAGGGACCATGTGTGTGCAAGTGTAATGTTGACCAACCCTGTGGATTTTTTCAGAAGAATTCATTAACAGAACACTAGATTCCTGTCAGGCATAAGACCATCCAAAAAACCCAAGGTGGATAGATTAACCCATTTGAACATGGATTTCAGCCATTAACCAACAAAATATCCTGTAGAAACAATTAGATCAAAAGGACCAGATATGGAAATATTACTTTCTTTTTGCCCTGCTGGGAGAATCTACAAAGAACAGCAGTGCATTCAAGATGAACACTAAATTGATTCATTTTTATAATGGAGCTTCCTGCCTTAAAACAAGTGTGCTTGAGTTTGTGAGAAAACTAGCAGGTTTAAGGAGAGCAAAATGGGGAATTTGGTCCCATGCAAATAAGCCTGAAGTCAATATATTGTCAAAGGCTTTCACGACTGGAGAACGATGGTTGTTGTGGATTTTCCGGGCTGTATAGCCGTGGTCTTGGCATTGTAGTTCCTGACTACAATGCCAAGACTACGGCTATACAGCCCGGAAAATCCACAACAACCAAGCCTGAAGTAATTTCCGCAGAAGCATCCATCTAATCTGCTCTAACTTTGTTTTTAAAAATCTGAATATTTTGATGACATTTGGAAAACGTTTGCTATTACTACTTTCTCCAAAGAAACTTTCTGCTTTTCTCAAAGCTTCAGCAAAAAAAAGTGTTCCATCTGCTTGCTGGATAAAACAAGCTGCAGAACATAAATAATTTACCAACAATTCTAAGTCAAGCATGGCATGTTTGTTACAGACTAAAGGACAGAGGACAGTAGGTTGAGGAGAATGAGTCATATTTCCAGTCATTATCTATAAGACAAAACTAAAAAGCTAAACATCTTCGGAAGGGGAGTAAGATTAGAAAAATTGTACAAAGACCTACAAGTAGAGTTTCCAGTTTCCAGGTGAGGTCTGGAAATACTTTGAAATTGTAACAGATCTCCAGAGATCAGTTCCTCTAGAGAATATAGCTGCTTTGGAGGGTGAACTCTGTGCTATAATACCATGATGAAGTCTCTCCCCTCCCCAAAACCCACACTCCCCACACTCCACTCCTGAATCTCCAGGAATTTCACAACCTGAAGCTGGCAATCATAGCTACATTTGCTCAAAGGATTTTTATTCAATAGAAAATTCTGTTTAATAAAGCTGTATTATATATATGCTGCTTTTACTGCAACATTGTTAGATTTAGTGTATATTGTATTTTATTAACATTTATTTATTGTGTAAAACAACTTGAAAGCTAGGCAGTAAAGCAAGAAAAATATTGTTTTCTGATATTTTATGTAATTTTTATAGTGACTTGTTTGCTGTTTTAGATTCTTGTATGCCATTAAAGGTATTTCAGTGATTGATTGATTGATTGATTGATTGATTGATTGATTGATTGATTCATTGATTGAATAGTCTGGAAATGCCTTGTATTGATTTTATTGTTGAAGTTAAAAAGGCCTGACCCTGCCCATTTCTCAAATGGAAAGATTACCAGAGTCCTATTTCTACTTTAAGCTTATACTGTGCAAAAGTCAAATACAAAGGTTTTAGAAGTTCTTTTTAAAATGATGCAGAAAGCTTCATCTGACTATGATATATGAAGATAATGCATAGACAAAGAAGTAACAATATAATACTGAATCCCAATCCAGAGTACAATAATTTTGCTAGCCTATTGTAGACTCTAATGCTATCAAAAGACAGTATGTGGAGGAATTTAATTATATAATTATTATATTTATTATAATTAATGTTATAATTATGTATATTTATAACATTCGATTTATATCCCACCCTTCAGGACAATTTAACACCCACTCAGAGCGGTTTACAAAGTATGTTATTATTATCCCCACAACAATAACCAGCCTGTGAGGTGGGTGGGTGGGGGTGAGAGAGCTCTGGAAGAGCTGTGGCTGATCCAAGGTCACCCAGCTGGCTTCAAGTGGAGGAGTGGGGAATCAAACCTGATACTCCATATTAGAGTCCCACTACTCTTAACCACTACACCAAACTGGATCAAGCAAGCACCAAATTTGCAAGGAAACTACTCCTGACTATCCTCTAAAGACCCCCAAGTTTCATGAAGAGAGGAGAGTTTGGCTATCTGTGTGGTGTACCGACCACCTAGCACACCAACAGATACTCTGTCATGCCTGTTAGAGGTGGTAGCGGGGTGGGCTTTGGAGCACCCAAGACTGGTAGTGTTGGGAGACTTCAATGTCCATGCCAATGATGCCGCCTCTACTCAGGCTGCGGAACTGGTGTCCTCCATTGCCGCACTGGGACTGTCCCAGATTGTTTCGACTCCCATACATCAAGCAGGACACATGCTAGATTTGATCTTTGGGATGGGGTAAATGTGGATCTGGAAGCAGTTGAACAGGTACCATGGTCAGACCACTCGGTTCTGAAGGCTTGGCTAGATATCCCGCCCCCCCCGCCCCCCGGAAGAGTGGTTAGCTTATTTATGCTCGCTGGTGGAGATTCATGGATCCAATTGGTTTCCAGAATGATCTGCAGGATTTGATACTCCCTGGCGGTTCATTGGATGAGTTGGTGGAAGACTGGCTAATCCGTCTCTCCAAAGCCATTGATGAAATACGCCCCCCCCCCGGTCACCCTCTCTGCCCCTGTGCCAGACTGGCACGGGTGGTGGTGGAGCAGCTACAGGGTTTCCTGAATGATTTCTCATCCTTAGATCCCTTCCAGTCTGGTTTCTGCCCGGGACACAGGACGGAGATGCTGCTGGTCACCCTCACTGACGATCTTTGCTGGCAGCTGGATCGTGGCGGATCGGCACTGCTGATATTATTGGATTTGTCAGCAGCATTCAACATGGTCGATTACAATCTACTGACCCACTGCCTTGCCAACGTGGGGATATGAGGGACTGCCTTACAGTAGCTCATCTCTTTTCTCCACAATCAGGGTCAGATGGTGGTGCTTGGGGAGAAATTGTCATTCTGCCACCTGTTGGTGTGCGGTGTCCCTCAGGGGGCAATACTCTCCCAATTACTGTTTAATGTTTATATGCACCCCCTTGCCCAGTTGGTGCAGAGTTTCAGACTTGGGTGTCATCAATATGCTGATGACACCCAATTATATCTAATGATGGAAGGACGGCCCGACTCTGCCCCAGATGTCTTGAAGTGTGCCTTCGAAGCTGTGACTGGGTGGTTGAAGCAGAGTCAGTTGTAACTAAATCCCACAAAGATGGGATTTAGATGCATGTGGGTTGGGGCAGTTGCCCAGTTTTCATTTTTCTATCTAAGACAAGCCCAGCAACTTGTCCCCTACCTGTCGACCCATGACCTAATGGCAGTGATCCAAGCAACTGTCACCTCTAGATTAGACTATTGCAACTTGCTCTATGCAGAGCTTCCTCTGGGCCTGATCTGGAGGCTACAGCTGGTTCAAAATGCAGCTGCATGAGCGACTGAAAGAGTCCCAACTGGGGAACATGTAACACCTATATTACGCCAGCTGCATTGGTTACCAGTTGAGTACCGGGACTGGTTCAAGGTTTTGGTGTTGACCTATAAAGCCCTATGCGGACTGGGCCCAGCATATCTGCGGGACCGCGTCTCCCTATATGTACCCCAGAGGACACTTTGTTATACAAATAAACAACTTTTGGTGGTCCTTGGCCCAAGGGAGGCACGCCTGGCCTCAACCAGAGCCAGGGCCTTTTAGGTCCTGGCATTGGCCTGGTGGAACTCTCTGTCTGATTAAACCAGAGCCCGGCAGGATTTATTATCTTTCCGCCATCCCTGTAAGACAGAGATGTTCCACCAGGCACATGAAGGAGGCTAGGCTGGCTCCCTGCCAGCCATATTGAAAAGATCTTTCCACCACCCTATATACATATGGGCCATGCCTGAAATGCAGTATTTTACCGTCGCCATCTTGAGAAGAAGTTTTATTGTATACAGTTGTTTTAATTTTACTGTAATGTTTATCTGTTTAAAATTGTATTTTATGTAAACTGGAATGTTGTACTCCGCCCTTAATCCACCTGGTGGGGAGGGCGGACTAAAAATCTAAACAAACAAACAAACAAATAAATAAATAAGATTCGACCCCAGCAGCCAAGTTTATGGGTCCCCAAATAAGGTGCCCCTAGCCCTCCATAAAGAAGGTGCGCCCAGCCACTCTCCATTATTTCCTATGGGAAAACTATCTGGGGGTTATCCAGGGGGCTGAGGTGGCATTTTGCAAGAAAACCTCATCATATTTGCAGAAACCCTTCTCCTGACTGTCCTCCAAAGACCAGCTAAGTTTCAGGTATATTGGAACCCAGGATCCAATTTTGTGGGCCCTGAATAAGGTGCCTCCAGACACACCATTGTTTCCTATGGGAAAAAATTCAAAGCTATCTCTCACTGCAGAAACACACTGGGTAAAGATTGCTGTGGTCAAGGCACAGTCCCAATTGCAAGCTACACACACAGAAAGCCCAACAGAAACAAACTGAAGCCCCTTCCACACTAAGTGCCCCTGAATAAGTAGCCCACAGCCACCTGCCATTCTTCCGTATGATGCTAAAGTTTCCAAAGCTGGTTCTCAGGTCACAAATACACAAGCATAATGATGCCAGTGGCCAGATCACATTCTCAACGCAAGCTCAATGCACAGAAAGTCTAAAAGAACCAATCTGACACCTCCCCCCCCCAAAAACCCCAAGTGCCTCTTGAGCAAGCTGCCCAGCCACTCTCCAGTGCTCCCTATAACAGGACGTTTCCAAGCTGGTTTTGGGGGGCACAAACATTTTGAGAAGCCCAGATTTTTTGTAAATCCCCGAATCCCACTACCAGATTTCCTGGATTTTTTTGTTTCGTTTTGTTTTTGTTTTGGTGCATACCCTAGCCAACTATGTATCGTTATTATATTTTTTTTGGCTGGAGCATTGACGGCTCAGATATAATCTATTTGGGTTTTTTTTTTCCTTATCATGTTATCCTTTGGCAAAAGGATAGTGGGATGGTGGCAGCATCATTTAAACAATCCTGCTTTATCTTCATTTTCTTTTTCTGTAGTTCTGATCAATTATTGCCTTTGGGACCATGTTGCCTTGCACCTACTCCCAAGGAAGTGTCTTTAGAACTGCAGCCTATGATGGAAGTTTTCCAGGGCTTTTATTAAGTCTGATTGATTGAACCCCACCCCCTCAGCAGCACTTTTCCTCACAGAATTAAATCCCCATTCTACCTTAATAACATAATATTAATAACATTTGATTTATATACCGCCCTTCAGGATGACTTAACACCCACTCAGAGAGGTTTACAAAGTATGTTATTATTATCAACAACAACAACAACAACAACAACAACAACAATAACAAATCAGCCTGTGAGGTGGGTGGGGCTGAGAGAGCTCCTAGAGGCTGTGACTGACCCAAGGTCACCCAGCTGGTTTCAAGAGGAGGAGCGGGAAATCAAACCCAGTTCCCCAGATTAGAGTCCCACACTCTTATCCACTACACCAAACTGGCCCAAAAAAATCAGTCCCATATTATTCAATAGTGCTTACCCCCAAGGAAGTCTTTCAAATTGCAGCATATGAAGTCTGCACATTCCCCTTCTAAGCATTTCCTTGTGAGGATCCTATTGACAGGGAATTTCTGAACCCAGAGCTGGCAACCCTACATTCACACTCTTTGTGCCTACATAAACATTTTCTTTTACCATATATCACAAGACCCAGAGTTGCCTGGCTTTTATCGGGAACTTTCACCAGGTGCATTACCATAGAAGAAAACTGAAAATTACACAGTTTAATGGCCCATTTGACCTGTGCTTGAATAATTAGGTCTATTATAATTTTGTAATGAATGACAGTTCTTTGAATTACAACAGGTTAGCATAATAATTCCTTGAATACTCTCTTGACATTTCATTGTAAGATTTGTACATATTATTAAGTTGAAGAAATATATTGTCAGTAAAGGGTTTTTTCCCACCCGTACTAAACTATTTTATATTATATTTCAGTTTCAGTCCCATTCTTCAACTGAACTTCTGAGAGATGTGGTGAAAGAAAATGTTGAGGAAATAAAGTAGATTATAGTGGCTCTGGTTCCTATAACATAGGGTCCCAGTCAACAATAACAAATGAATTCTTCCAGCTGTAGTTTATATATTATCTAGTTTCACTGTCGTTTATATATTATCTAGACCTTCCCAACCTTCCTTCAACACTTCAGTGCATTATCACTCTCTTTTATTGGCATATTATCAGTCATTGTATTGTGCAGTGTGCATTAAGCTCATTCTCATGATACAGTCATCATTATTTCTGCCTTTTAGCTGTACCAAATTATAACATGAAGATATGTTCATCTTCTAGCATTGTTTCATGCATCGTGAGCTCTGTTGGTAAGGATGTCAGATTCATTACTTATGAGGTGAACCAAGCTGATATTGAGGGCTGCTTCACACAAACAGGACTTCCTTAAACACAAATAGCTTCAATAATGAAATTGTATGAATTCTGTTAAGAAGTTAATCATTTGTGAGAAATGCTTATGTCCATGTAATTATGAACAAAGATGACAAAATATATAGCAAGATATAAGGACACCATGCCATTTCATATTTCCTGATTAGCAAAGAAAGCATTTACAACAACTTTCAAACTTACAGCCAGATAATCTCAATATACAAATAAGGGGAAAAATATGAAATTCCACTCAAAGGAAATTTACACAATCACAGCCAATTAGCACTGGTATTAGAATCCCCTCTTAGTATCTTTTCCAATTTTATGAGAAAACAACAAAAATTAATGAGTTTTGATTCCTCTGTTTTTGCTTGTTATAGTGGCAATGAATAGGTTGGATCAATGTATATTGTTGAGTAAGAGCGTAAATGATCCAGTTCAGCTAGGTAGAGCTAGAACTCATGTGTCTCTTTAGTTAACTTCCTGTTCCTGAAACAAATGTTTTGTTGCAGGTTCCTTTTTGCCCGGTTGTGCTTTTGTTGCTGCAGAAAAGCCTTGTTGAAATGCAACTCTGAGACTCCTGTATTGTAATGACTGCTCTACGACTGCTTGATTACTCCTGTACTGTAATGTGAGAAGATAGACTCAAGGATCTTCCTTGAATGAAGTGACATTCAGGAGCCCCAGATGGCTTCTAGAACTCACATATCTCACTTTAAGAGAGATCTACAACCCATGTTACAAGTGATGCAGGCAGTGATAGAACAGAATTTATTTATACTTTTTCTGTGGCTTCTACAAGGGCCTCTGGAAATGATCTGGGAAGACCACTGGAGGGAGCATAACGTGACTTACTTATGCTCCTAAGATGATTTAAAAGGAGCACAAGACATCTGTTGTTTTGCCCCTACATTGCTTCTTCTACCAAGAAATGAAAGATTGTCCTAGAAACCCACAAGATGTTGCCAGGGATGCTGGGCCCATTGAAATGGGAGACTGGAGGAGGAGTGATTCTCTTGTGCTCTACTCTACTCCCTTCATTGCCACTAGGTATTTTTGTCATTGAGGAATAGGAGATTGACCCAGCAATACCAGTTAGAGCCAGGCCATCTGATGCTACTGTTTATAGCATGAGGAATGGCTTTTACAAAAACTCAAAAACACTTATTTCTCATTGTATATCAGGGCCCTCAGTTTATGCCCTTCAGTACAGAAAAACCAAACCAAACATATCTCCAAAGAGGTATAGAAGGCACGAACTGACATGACATTAGGAACTGGGTAATGCTTCAGTTCCAAGTTCTGAATGTTTCTACAAACAGTGTGAACTGTTGTAAATGCACATGGAATAGGTGGGACCACTGCACACAAATATGGAAGACAAACTCTGTACACAACGCAACAATCTGTGTTGATTATCAGGTAGCCTGATTTAGTGGATCCTTCATAAGACCATATATGTTTCTACTCATGGTAACAATTTTGTGATAATTGTTTCATGCAATCAAGCTTTTACACAATGAGAAATGTCAGCTCATCATATCACATAAACTTTGCTGTCAGACTGTAGTAATTAAAAAACAACATAGTATTCCCTCCACCCAAACATACAAGTGTCTTACTGATATTAGGAATCATTAAAACAAATACAACCCTCCCAGCACTGTACAGTAAAAGATATCAAATTACCTTAGTTTTTCAGAAAAAAGCAAATCTGTTTCCAGTCATGAAGACTAGGCCCACTTCAAAGTCACCACGTCATGGTCACTATTTAAAATAAATAAATACAAGTCAGCAAGCAGTTTTTTAAAAAGTACTTTACATTGGTTTGGTTGGGTTGGTGGTAGTACATATTAAGTGCTGCATGTTAAGTAGTACATGTTAAGTGTTGATGTTAATAAACTACTCTAAGAACAACCTACCTGGTCACTTAGAGCTAGCCTCCATGGCACATGACAAGAAATCTCTGTTTGTGACAGCGATATGCTCGGAGCCACCATAACTCTCTCAGACTAAAACTTCCTCTGGCCCCTTATACCATGCAGACCCAACCTTCACATCATATGAAAGCAAATCACACAACTTGCCCAAGCCTCAGAAATTGCCTCAGAAATTTGTTCCCCGGTGTCTCCTGTTGGCAGACTGAATTCAGTCATCTCCTTAATGTATATGACATAGTCAGTTTTCACAGACACATGACTGGGAGTGGTCCTCTATGCTGACATTTATTCATTTAAAAATGTATTTGCCACCTTTTCAGTACAACAGAACAACAGAAAACAATAAAATAAAATAATAAAAAGCAACAATGTAAGAATTAAAAACATACCATAAAAACAAGCTTGGACATAAAACCAACATAAAACTATTCAGTTGTCTTAAATAATATTAATAAAACAGTCCTTAGACAAAAAGCAGGCCAAAAAAATTGCTTTAAAAGATGGAATGCTTCAGTTAAAAACATGGATAAAATACTTTGGCCAGGAACCTAACCAAAAGCATGGTAAGTGCCAAGAGAGATTCATGAAGGAGGGCATTCCAAAATCCGAATCGGCATGCCCCGAATCGATTCGGGGCGATTCGGGGCAGCATTTTGCTTGCTTTTCAATGGGAAAAAGCCTCCCCAGGCTTCTCTGAAGCCTGGGGGAGGCATTTTCCCACTGAATCAAGCCAAAATTGGTGGGGACCTTCCTCTAACTCCCCTCTAACAACCCCCCAAGATTCAGACCGATTGGACTTTGGGGGGGCCATGTTATGACCCCCCAAACTAGGTCCCCTATCCTCGCCTATAAAAGGGCACAGCTTTAGGTTGCTGCTGCTAATCTCCTATTTTGTGCTTGCTGCTGCTGATCTCCATTATTTCCTATGGGGGGGGAAATGAAGAGGCAGGCTTCCTTTGCCAGGGGTGGCATTTTGCATGCAAAATGCCCCCCAACCCTCAGGGACCCTTCTCCCACCTTTCCTCCCACCCCCACCAAGGCTCAGCCTGCTCCCACTTGGGGCGGCATTTCATGGCCTCCCTAAGTAGGTGCTCTTTTCTCTACTACTTACAGCTGGGGGAGGCTTGTCTTGCCAGGGGTGGCATTTTGCATGCAAAATGCCCCCCAACCCTCAGGGGCCCACCTTTCCTCCCACCCTCACCAAGGTTCAGCCAGCTCCCACTTGGGGGGGCATTTCATGGCCTCCCCAAGTAGGTGCTCTCAGCCCCCAAAGTCCACCCCCTACAGCCCCACACAAACCCAATTCCCCCCCAGCTGCCACACACAGACCCAAATCCCCACATTAGCCCCTCACAGACCTAAATCCACCCCCAGCAGCCCTACACCCATAACCCCAGGAACAGGCTGGCCAGCCCTCTCCCTTTGCTCCCTATGCTGGGAACTTCTAAACTCTCTTTCCCAGGGCAATTCCGCACAGCCCAGGGGTGCCAGAATGGTGGGCACACTTCTGAGTGCCAACTTGTCCCTGGGAAAGAGCACCTGACCTGACACACAGACAACCACCCCCTGACACCCCCACCTCCTACAGAGATGGCTGGCCAGCCTCCCCATTGTTCCCTATGATGGGAACCAACTGCACAACAAAGAATAAAACACGAACAATACAAAATACAGTTTTTTAAAAAAATATTTTCTCCCTTTCAAAGTACAAGTAGGCAAAACATTATGACACATTACACCAGCAGTCCCCCACACAGAAAAATAACACAACTCTCACTTAACATCAGAGAATCACAAAAACACAATTCCTGTCAAAAACACTTTATTTCTTGAACTGCTTTAGGTTACACAGTAGGAGGGCATAACAGGGCATGATAGCAGTGTACTACACAAAATAATACAACCCACTTCACCGTTTTTGACAGCAATTGTGTTTGGGTGATTCTCTGATGTGAAGTGAGTTGTTTCCCGAATCGCCCCGAATCGCCATTCCCGAATTGGCTTGCCGATTCGGGGACAGCGATTCCTGAATCGGCTTCTCGATTCAGGTATACCCGAATCGGGAAAGCCGAACCACTGTGCCTTTGCACACCCCTAGCCTTAAATCTTAGAACCACTAGTCTGAATTTGCCTAGGCAGCCAGGACAGATCTTGTAGAGCAGGAAATAATACTACCCCTCTACCTAGAACCAAGCAACAGGCTAGCTGACACATTTTAGACCAACTGAAATTTCTGGACAGTTTTGATTAAAGTGTCAAGTGTCAGTAAGACTAATCCAAACTGTATGGTATAGCAGAAGACTTCCTAGCAGCAGCTCCTGACTCCTGCCACCATCCCACCAATAGTGCAAAACTCATCATTATATCAATACTGTCAACTGGAAACCCTAATGGACCACCATAGCCAAAGCATGCTGTTCAAGGAAGAGCCATTGCAGAAGTATCAGCTGAAGCCAATAAAGGGTGCCATGTGCCACAGAAGAGAGCTGAGCCTCCAGCCATAGGCCAGGATCCAGTAGTACCTCCAAACTAAAAACCTGTTCCTCCAAGACAGGCTGATTCCTCAGTCAGCTTTGTCATTAGCCAACTACACCTCATTTTTTTCTGGAATGAGCCTCAGTTTATTGCATTAACATAGCTGTGCTAACAAGAATACTACTGGAAACCTTTGCAGCGTTTGCAAATACCCTGGGTTATTATAAACACTTTTAAATCAGGTAAGTATTTAGCTGCCTCCATCAAAAGAAACACACATTTTTCTCAGTGCAAAATGAACATTTACTTATTAGTTTAAGGGGTTAATTACTTTAGGGAACAAATTTAACATCTGAATAAATTTGGAGTTGTCACTGTGGAAATATATGTCAGATCTATTTACTCCAAAAAGTGACTGTAGGTAAACAAACTTGCTAACAAATTTTTATCCACCTAAATAAATGCTTTATATGGGCCTTTCTCTTTTCCTCTGTGCCTCTGTGCATATTTGACATCCATGAAGGACTATGTGACTAGCCATGCAATCCTAAACAGAGTTATTCCAGTTAATGGGCTTAGACTGGAGTAACCCTTTTTAGGCTGGCAATGTAAGAAACTTAAGTATGTTTTCCAAGTGATGGTTTCAGGAACTGAGCATATCACAATTTTGATTGGTTGTACAGCATCTTGATATCATTGAATTTACTGCATTACTGTCTGGGATAACACTAAATTGAAACAAAGGCACAGTTCACTCTGGCACTGCAAAATGTTTATTTTTAGTGTGAGAAAAAGTAAGTTATTTGTCCTCAGTGAAGGTTTTTTGGTGGGGTTGTGTCTTTTTGTCTCAGTAGAAATGCAGTTTACTCTGAATGCCATGAATTTGGTTGAGTCTCTAATAGAGATGGGCATAAACTAGGAAAATTCTGAACCATACAATTCATGGTACATCACGTTTCACGAACCATAAACTTTCATGAACTTGCCCCGGTTTATGAACCGGTTTGTTTGGTTTATGAAAACGTCACTTCTGGGTCAACAGAAGGTCTGCAGAGAGCCCATCCCCCCCTGTTGCCTAGGAAAATCACTGATTGTGCCAGGCTGTCTGCAGTGATGAATCAAAATATGAATCAAACGAACCAGACTAAAATTCATCATGGTTCATGAGAAATGAGCTCCCATGAACCACCGGTTCACGAACCATGAACTAGCCCAGTTTGTGATGAACTTCAGTTTGTATTTTGTTCATGCCTACCTCTAGTCTCTAACATATAGTGTCACCAAGATGGCTTTCACACATGTTGGATAATGCACTTTCAATGCACTTTCACAATTGTTTGCAAGTGGATTTTCCTGTTTTAGAAACTCCATTTGCAAACAATTGTGAAAATGCACTGGAAGTGTATTATTCAACATGTGTGAAGGCAAGTGATCCAGTACAGAAGTACATTAGAATTACTCATCCACAACTAGAAGAGGTCAGGGCAGCATAGTAATTTATTTATTAAAAATATCAAGATCATCTTTTATTACACTGTATGAGGAAGTAAATAATGCAGTGACATAGCCAACATCCCCTCTACAAATGGGTATTTTGGACTCTCAGCAACTTTTACTGAGGCATGTACTGAGGCAAACTAGGTGTGTCTTGTATCTGACACAGGGAGCTTATACGTATTTAAATCAAAAAGAGTCCAGTAGCACCTTTAAGACTAACCAATTTTATTATAGCATAAGCTTTCGAGAATCAAGTTCTCTTCGTCAGATGCCTGATCAAAACTGGGCAGATACAGAAGAGGAGGGGGAAAGAGAGAGAAAAAAGGGAGGGGGCAAAGGGAACTCAATAAAATATTAAAAACACTCCCCATGGACATACAAGAATGCATCCATACAGACACACCCCAGGAACCACGACCAGGAAGATTCTACCTACTACCCAAAATCCACAAAGCGGGTAACCCAGGACGCCCAATTGTTGCAGGAAAATGCACCATCACAGTAGGAGTCTCGGGATACATGGACTCTATCCTCAGGCCCTATGCCACCAGCACACCCAGCTATTTACGGGACACCACTGACTTCCTCAGGAAAATACAATCCATTGACAACCTACCAGATGACACCATCCTAGCAACCATGGATGTGGAGGCCTTGTACACCAATATCCCACATGCAGATGGATTGCAAGCCATACGGAATATTATCCCGGACAAAACCACAGCAAACCTCGCCACTGAACTTTGTCACTTCGTGCTCACTCACAATTACTTCGAATTTGGTGACAACTTATATCTACAGGTTAATGGCACAGCCATGGGCACACGCATGGCACCACAATATGCTAACATATTCATGGCGGACTTAGAGCAACGCTTCCTCAGCTCCCATCCACTGGAACCACTACTATACTTAAGATTCCTGGATGACATCTTCATCATTTGGACCCATGGGAAGGAAGCCCTTGAGAGATTTCATCAGGACTTCAATAACTTTCACCCTACTATCAACTTAAGCCTGGACCACTCTACACAACAGGTACACTTCCTGGACACCACTGTACAACTACATAATGGACGAATAAATACCACCTTATACCGGAAACCAACAGACCGATACTCATATCTACATGCCTCCAGCTTCCACCCTAAACATACCACTCGGTCTATTGTCTACAGCCAAGCCTTACGTTACAACCGTATCTGCTCCAATGCTCTCGACCGAGACTCACACTTAAGAGATTTACAACAAGCATTTTTGGGACTACAGTACCCACCAAATGAAGTGAAGAAACAAATTAACAGGGCCAGACTAGTACCCAGAAACAGTCTGCTCCAGGACAAACCTAAAGGAACTAACAACAGAACACCACTGGTTGTCACCTATAGCTCCCAGCTCAAACCGATCCAACGTATCATCAGTGAGCTACAACCCATCCTGGAAAATGATACCTCTCTCTCAGAAGCCCTGGGTGGAAGACCTTTCCTTGCCTACAGACAGCCCCCCAATCTTAAACGACTTCTCACTTACAATCATGAATCGGCCAGCAGAGTCACCAGCACAGGTACCAAGCCCTGCAACAGACCCAGATGCCAGCTCTGCCCCTATATCTACCCAGGGAATACAATTACAGGACCCAATGGCATCAACTACACTGTCTCTGGCTCTTACAGCTGCTCATCCTCCAACCTGATATATGCCCTCATGTGCCAACAATGTCCCTCTGCTCTGTACATTGGACAAACCAGCCAACCTCTACGCAAAAGAATAAATGGACACAAATCTGACATTAGAAATGGAAACGTCCAGAAACCAGTGGGAGAACACTTCAATCTACCAGGACATTCCACCAAAGACTTAAAGGTCGCTGTGGTTCAACAGAAACCTTTCAAAAACAAAATCCAACGGGAGGCTGCTGAATTGGAATTCATATGCAAATTTGACTCTGTCAAGCGGGGACTGAATAGAGACTATGAATGGTTATCACATTACCACAGGTAACAGATTCTCTTTACAGAGGCGTGATCTGGGGGAGCCCAGTGACGCCTGGTGTGGGCTTTCGGGGACCACAGTTCTCTTTGTCAGATGCAGCTGGCAGGGAGAGCTGTGGTCATCGAAGGCTTATACTACATAGGAATTGGATACCTTCACTGCTACAAACTGACTGCACACCAAAAGGAAATGTTTACATTTCCAAGCAAAGGAATGTTTTGATAGCCTCCATGCTAATTGCATTCTGCCTTCTTGTGATTTATGCCCCCTCCCTTTTTTCTCTCTCTTTCCCCCTCCTCTTCTGTATCTGCCCAGTTTTGATCAGGCATCTGACGAAGAGAACTTGATTCTCGAAAGCTTATGCTATAATAAAATTGGTTAGTCTTAAAGGTGCTACTGGACTCTTTTTGATTTTGCTACTACAGACTAACACGGCTAACTCCTCTGGATATACGTATTTAACAACAGCTTATGCTAGTACAATTGATTATATAGCCCTTTCCCGCACTCTATTAGATCAAGTGTATTACTTTGAAGTGGGTGAAAGTATAGCAAGTGATCACTGCCCATTAAAGCTAGTATTAAATTTTAGCAACAGAATTTTTTTGAGGCCAATATCTGAAAATTATGATATGCAGCCCGCTGCCAGGAGACACTGATGGTCAGAACAGCTACAAAATGATGTAGCAATAGCTCTAAGGAACTCCACTCTAGAAGCAGAACGACAAGCCTTGCTTGTTTCAGATCAGAATACGATTCAACATTATGAAGAGATAATTCAATCTCTTAAACCACTACTTGTCAACAGCAAACCTCCAAATCAAAAACTGCACCCTAGCAACAGCTGGTTTGATCAGGAATGTAGAGCATTCAAAGCTAAAATATCTAAGTTCATGAAGATCACACGAGGTAGCACAGAAACTTCTAGAGTTCAGCATTTAGCTAAATTAAGATATCAGTATAAAATCTTGCTTAAAAGCAAGAAGGCTGCTCATGCCAAGCAATCATGGAATGAGCTGGCTCAGGCTGTTGCTGAAAGAGTTAGTCTTATTTGGTATGGGTAGATCTCTTTATCAAATAGAAGCCCAAATTCCTGGGAATGTTTGGTATGAACATTTTATGAAAATATACCAATCCTCACTACTTCCAGCTAAGCAGAAATTAAGGAACTGGTCATTTGCCATAGAAGTACAGATGCTACTGGAATGGCCTGTTGTGACAGCAGCTGAAGCTGGAAATCTTATAGCTTCCTTAGCCTCGGGAAAATCTCCAGGGGGCGATCTGATCCCAGCAGACCTGATAAAAACATTTTCCAGCTGGTGGTCCCCGATACTTGCAAAACTGTTTTCCTATTTGAACAACACAGGTGTTTTTCCAGCAGGATGGAAGACTAGCATAGTGGTCCCTATCTACAAAAAGGGAGATAAGTCAGACCCAAACAATTACCAGCCTATTAGCCTTTTAGACACAGTCTCCAAATTATATGGTAAATATCTTCTCCAAAAATTGGAGGATTGGATAAGGAACAACAACATACTACACCCCAATCAAGCAGGCTTCAGAAGAGGCCATTGCACGACAGATCACTGTCAAACACTTCTCCAGATGGCTTATGCAGGTATGAATAACCCAACCAAATCCTTATATGTGGCATTTGTTGATCTGGCCACAGCTTTCGATTCTATAGACAGAGGATGGCTTTGGGAGAAGATTGCACAGACTAACATAGATAAGAGACTGTTGCTTCTTATACATGAGCTATATTAAGATACATTCGCAAGAATCAGGGTTGGTATATCAGGTTCCCTAACTAAGGAGATCCCAACAGAGAGGGGAGTAAAGCAAGGGTGTGTCCTATCCCCTCTACTCTTTAATCTATTCATAAATGATATTGTCATGAAACTATCTGGACCAGAATTTGTTGCGCCGACCTTAGGCCACCGGAAAGTGTCAGTATTGTTATACACTGACGATATGGTCCTAATTTCTCTAACTAGGATTGGATTAAAGAGACTGTTAGACCATCTGGGTGAATAATGTAAAGAAGAACAATTAACAATTAATTACACAAAAACAAAAACAATGGTATTTAGTAAGATACAAAAAAAGTATCATTGGAGTATACAAGACACCCCAATTGAACAGTGTAGGACCTACAAGTATCTAGGTCTAACTTTTAGTGAGACCCTGAAATGGGATGCCCGTATAAAGCTTATAAAAGCCTCAGCGCTCAAGACAATAGGAGCAATAATGAGATTCTACTACTCTAAAGGTGGTTTCTTGATAGCACCAGCCATAAAGCTTTTTGTTTCTAAAGTCATTGCTCATTTACTGTATGGAATTGAGATCTGGGGGTGGAAGGAACCAACATTTAGCAATTTGGAAATAATTCAAAATTGTTTCATGAGACATGTTCTAGCCCTGCCAAAAGGGACACCAGCTACCTTGCCATGGGCAGAACTCATTCTCCCTTCAAGCAGAGCATGTGCCCATTTAGTGATTCTCAAACTGCAGAAAAAATACCAACTAACGGACCCTGGTTCCTTCAGTAATTTGAGTTACTTGAGCTATCACAAGCTGCAAAACAAGGATAAAACCCGGTCGGCCTTCCCTAATGGTGTTGCATCTTGATATACCATCCCATTACTCCAACCTTCGGGAGGCAATGTTGACTTAAGGGAATGGGTATACAAAGAGGATGGTCTAATTGACAAATTTTTAATCTGTAAAACAAAATTTGTTCCATGGTATAAAACCATCAAAAAAGACCACATTAGAGCATGTTATCTGACTGATATTACAGTCTATAAGCTTAGGGTAGCATTTACGTCATTACGCTTCCAGTCTATGCCAACTGAGATGCTACTCGGGCAATTAAAAAAAAAACAACACCATCGATCAGTGTATATGTGTCTGTGGAACCTCAATTGAGGACTTACAACACTATGTTTTAAACTGTCCCTTATACCAGGAACCAAGGGAAAATTTCTCGCGAATATTTTATCTGGCTTCCATCTTCTGTCTGACTTTGATAAACTAAATTTTATACTTTCAGATACAGACCATTTTATTTCGAATAGGATGGCCCAATATGCCCTGGCTGCTAGGAAAATAAGGGCAAATGTGGTAACCAGGAGAGTAAACACCTGATATAGATTATTGTTTTATAAGCTGCTAGAAACCATTCGGTTTTAATATTGTTTAATGTTTACATTTTAGGTAAAATGTATTTTATAGTAATTTTATTGATATGCATGTGATTATATCTGTATTCTTGTATTTTTTTGTTTTTTAATGAATGATTTTGGATTGTGAAGGCCTATAGCCACATACAATAAATTCGCACACACACAATCTCAAAGGCATATCCTGGAAATCTTGTTTTAAGGTGCTACTGGATCTGAATCTTGCTGTTCTACTGCAGACCAACTTGGCTACCCACCAGAAACTAGGTTTTTCTTGAGGCACATGAGTGTGCCTCAGCTCACAGAAAAATACTGATCTAACCAGGGCTGAGTATATGTTGGTGTGTGTGTGTGGGGGGGGGGGGGTGCTGCTGCTGATTTTTACAAATAGTATCAGCATTTTAGAAGAGCTTGAAGACAGATGCAAAATGGAATGAAATTCAGAGAGCCAGCTTGGTATAGTGGTTAAGAGCGGCTGGACTCTAATCTGGAGAACCAGGTTTGATTTCCCACTCCTCCACTTGAAGCCAGCTGGGTAACCTTGGGTCAATCACAGCACTTTCAGAGCTCTCTCAGCCCCACCCACCTCACAAGGTGATTGTTGTGGGGATAATAACAACATACTTTGTAAACCGCTCTGTCAAGTTGTCCTGAAGGGCAGTTTATAAACTGAATGATATTACTGAATGTTATTATTATTCACTTATTTAGGACACACTACTCTAAATAGGCTTTGTTTATCCTTGGTGATATAATAACTCTCACTATGCAATGTAAGATTGCCAAACCAAGAGTCACTTTGAGGGCTCCTCACCAGTGATGAGGTGATATCACTTCCAGCATGACACAGAAGTGACATAATTGCATAAGGGTGACATTCTAGCATTTGCCCCAAACTCTATGATTTAACTATAAAGTTTTGGGAGAAAGCTAAAGCTCACCCAACACAATGGAAGTGACATCATGGCACTGGTGCAACACCATTCCCCCCCCCCCATTTCCCCAGCAGTTTCCCTCCACTGCCCAGCTGAACTGTGGTGGACAGAGCTAGGGTGGAGGAGGTTTCCTAAGACCTGGCCTTCCTAATGCAATCTTTGATGAGCTAGAATAACTCATGTGACCAATGCAGGAAGCATCGCTCTCAGCAACAACACAGAGCCAACTCTGACTGGCTACACAACCATGATATTATCATATTTGTTACATTATGTTTCTAGGATCTAAGATCACTCTAGAAAGAAGAAAGAAGGCTTAATCAGGAAAAATGGAGTGAAGCAGCAGGAAACAACGGCAGCAAACAGTACACAAGGATCAGGTGGGGAAGATATTTGTACTCACTTCTGAACTACTTTGGACATAAACTTTTAAACAGGTGAATATTTAGTGAGCGAACCTTAAATTTAGCCCACATGTACCTCTTTGTACCTCTCTTTTTACTTTTCTTTGTAACTTACACTAAAGGGGCAAAGCCCAAGAAAATAAGTAGCTATTAGTAGCAGATCCAGCATATGCAAACTCTCCCATTAGCATGTGTCCTTATCGTATGTACTACTCATCATTTGCTTCCTGCAAAAAGTTCATTATATTTTCAAACTTAGCATGCAGTCCAGTTAGGGTGTTACAGTTGTGCTGGGTGTGTGGCTACACATGAATATGAGAGATAGTGGAGGATGGGGCCAGGCCTGCTGGTAACCACAACTTGCCAGCAACCACCAGACAACATGACTTGTATGACTCACCCAGGACTGGCTGCTTACTATAGTTCTGTAGCATGCTCACCCTCAAGACAATGTTGTGTAGTGGTTAAGAGTTTCAAATTGAGCTCTTGAATCCCCAATTCTGCCACGGAAACTCACTGGGTGACCTTCAGCCAATCACACATTCTCAGCCTAATTTACCTCATAGGCAAGGGCAGTCTAGCCATTAAAAGCATGAATGTATCTCCGAGTGGGCCAACGGCCCCCTACCTGTGCCTGGACAGCCCTGTAACAGAAGGGCTGAGCCCAGTCTGCCGGGGCCCCATGCAAGGGAGGGGAGGTGTTGTCCAGCCTTACCAAGTCCTGTGTGAGAAAAGGGCATTCAGCTCAGCCTGTGTGAGATGAGGTGAGGAAAGGGAGGCAGTGGTGTCCAGATCAGCCTGTACAGACAAGGGAAGCAGTGGTGCCCAGTTCAGTCTGTGATGGCACTTGGCCTGGCCTATGTAAGGCAGAGGGAGATGGCGCAAAGTGAGAGAGGCAGTGCCTGGCTCAGACTACCTGAACTCTCTACAAGGCAAGACCCACTTGTACAAGCTCCTGGCCCACCCAAATCCTGTGCAAAACTAGGCAATCAGCAGCTGGCCTAACTGAACCCCATGTGAGGTAAGGAGCTCAGCCAATTGGTTTGGCAAGCTGCATATTCCTTTCTCCCTCCTTCTTTTTGAGAGGCTGAACCAACTGAAGGAGGGGCCTTTTCTAGGGTTTTCACTCCCTGTCTAACCCTGCTCACACCTCCCCCTTTCTGAGGATAGAATGGAGGGAAGGAGAATTATGTAAACAGCTTTGAATCCCAATGGTGATAAAGGTGGAGTATAAATGAAGTAAACAATAAATTACTGAAGATGGGAAAACAGGTGTTGCAAGGAGGAGGGAAAGAGGCAGTAGTGTGGGGAAGGTGATATATGAGGTGCCCCTTGTGTGCAACTGAGCCCAGCCCAGCAATTGGCAGTGTACAACTGGGCCATCGATTTCCAAGGCAGAGGCTGCCAGGGGTAAGGAAGGTGGGAATATTGAAAACAGGGAAAACTGAAAACTGGGAAAGCTGAAGACAGGTGGGTGGGAAATAAAGGTAGGTTGGGTGGTGAGTGGGAAAGAAAAAGAGGCAGAAGAAGGGGATAAGCTACATGGGCTTTCAGGCAAGGAAAAGAAAAAATATGCCTTCCACAAGTCCTTGATGGTCCCCTGCTTCTCTTTTATATTTCGCATATCTCAGGCTTAAGAGAGTTACTTCTCTACCCCTAGATTGCTGGGAAATATTATTGTGTTTCTGCTGCTGCTGTTAATTTTTGTGTAGTGTGTGGTAGACAGTGTTTGCTTACTCAGATCTGTGCTTGAAATATATTTCTTTCTTGCTCCTTCTCTGGCATACTTGTGGAGGTATGCTAATATGTTAACTGTGGCACATCATGCAAGAACACAGAATAGAACTTCCAACTCAATCCTCTCCCCCACTCCACTCCCATGCGCATACACACTTTATGGTTTTATGACTCCATGCAGCAGCCATAACACACTCTAGACAGCCTATTTCAAAGGGATTATACTGCTCTCCTCAGGTAGTTAAAGTCACTGAGCCTTTTGACCTTGTGTCTCCTAAGAATCCTGGAGACATAATGATCCAAGAATGCACCACTTCTCATGCATGTCATATTTCTGAAATAAAAAGGTCAGCCACCCAGCAACCTGATCAGTAGCACCAGATTCATTTGGCAAATATCATGATGAGAAAATAACAAACTTAATAAGCTACACTGTTAATTAGTGTATTGTCTCACTGGGGAGCTGAGGTACATAAATAAAATTAAGAATGATTAAAGTGGGGCAGGAAGAGGAGGAGGAGATGCTAAACTGGAATAAAAGGCATTTTTCAGGTCCACAGGTTTAAACACATACACTTCATGTTAAGAAAATGCTTACATAAGAAAAGTAAATCTAAGACTACTAGGCATCCAGAGGCACTCAAGCTGGTAATGACAGCCAATGGACTACTGTTTTGTTTTTTCAGTGATTGAGGCCAAGCTTACTGCACTAGGTCAATGGCCCATCTCCTGCTTATGGCTGTTTTCACACATCTCGGCATAGCATTAAACTCATGGAACAAGGGTGTCTTCATCACGCAATTTCTGATATCATCGCACCATAATTCCGTTTTTGTGGCGCGATGATGTCAGAAATTGTGCAATGAAGACTCCCTCATTCTGTGAGTTTAGTACTATGCTGAGACATGTGAAAACAGCCTAAGTCTTTTTGCTTACTCGAGTTGTATGGTGATAATATAATTTGAAGGTAGATGTCAGAGTATTATAGTGGACAACCTGTATCTTATCAAATAAATTTAGGCAGATATTGTTACTACTCATTCAATAAAAATGAATCTCATAGCCAAACTAGCAACTTGTTGTGGGCTCTGAGTCCTCAGAGGATGAAGACCTCAGGGAGGATGACAGGGGAGAGAGTATGCCAAGCCCCTCCAGAGTCAGCCACTTGGAAGACCAGCAGGGAGGAGAACAGCCGGAACCCTTGCCAGAGCAGGCTGAGGAATCCAAGGCAGACTCAGAGACAGAGGCTGTTCCCCTACCTGCACCAGCAGTTGAGACCAGGGCAACATCTCCACCCAGCTCCCCTGAGCCTGAAAGGCAGCGTAGGGTGTGGCAGCGTCTTGCTGCACAGGAAAGGAGACAAAGTGCAAGGCTTCAGGCACTCCAACAGCGGCGTAGTGACCTTGAGTCTTAGCAGGATGCAGCACTGCCCTGGAGGTGATTGCTCTTAAGCCGGGACGCCCTTCCCCTCATTGCAGACACACCTGTGCACAGATCTGCCCAGTTCTACTGCGACCCAGCTCTGCTCTGACTGCTCTCTTGGCTCTGACCTTTGAATTCGGCTCCCTGGACTACACTCCCTGCTTGCTCCCTGGTCGGCTTGGTTGTACTCCGGACTCTTAGAGAAGCTTGAGGCAGACTCCCCGCCTGCATTCCAGCACACAACTCTATGCCAATTCCTGGGGACAGTGCAGGGTCTTTGGGTACAGCAAATTCCAGCATGGTATAGTGTTTAGAATGTTGGACTACTCTCTGAGAGAACCAGAGTTGAATCCCCATTCAGCCATGGAAGCTTGCTGGTTGACCTTGGGCCAGTCATACACTCTTAGCCCAATCTACCTCACAGGTATCTAATGAAAGGAGCTTTGACTCTCAAAAGCAAATACCCTGAAAATCTTGTTGGTCTCCAAGGTACTACTGGATTTGAATCTTGCTGCTCTACCTTATGGGGTTGTTGTAGAGATAAAAAGGAGGAGAAGAGAATTATGTAAACCATCTTCAGTCTCCATTGGGGCAAAAGGTGAAGGAGCGAATGAACGACATAAAGAAAGGTGGCAGCAAACTCTACACAATGTTATTTTGGGAATAATCTTCCTAAATTTAGCATTAATTAAAGTGGCAGAGTGGTATAATTTCTTGGAGCTATGTCCCATTCCCCTAAAGCATAATGGAATGCCCAATTACCAACAAATACAAAAGAAATATTTGCAGAACTCTTATTCATTGCTTTAAGATTATGAATCAGACATTTGGTCCTCATCATGGCTACTTATTTCTGGAACAATCAGGCTCTTAAGAGGGCCCTGTTTCCTGGACCATGCTCAGGGCCCTCTTAAGATCCTGATTGTCCCTTTGCACCCTTTTAAGAAGGGAGGCAGTTCTGGGTTACCCTTATCTGCCTCCTGACTCTAGGGTTGCCAACTGGCCTAGAGAAAACTGCTTGGTCCCTTTAACAGCATATTAATTTGTGAAAATGGGCAGTTGAAACATTTCATTGAATGTAGGTGAATAACACCACTTCGAAAATAACATGCCATTAAGCCTCTATGAAAGGGACAGGCCCTTTGGCAATTTGACCTGACTTGGCTCCTCCTGGAGATAGATCCACCATATCCTCCTCAGCCTTCTTCCTCCCCTATTATGAGGGTGGCATATAACAGGTGCAGGCTTCCAGAGTATCACCCAACTCCTCTCACACTGCACCCATTAGGCTACTGCCAAACTAGAGATGGGCACGAATTGAATTAAGACCCAAAAAAATGCACAAACCAGGCCAGTTTGTGGTTCGCGAACCAGTGGTTCGTGGAAGCTCATTTCCACAAACTTCCACGAACTGGTCTACTGGTTTGTTTGGGTCGTAAAGGGGCAGTCCCTGGGGAAATGGCCATATACACTTTTCCTGTGGCTTGCAAGCAGCAGGTCCCTTTAAACTATCAGCCGGCAGACAGCAGGGGGCTGCTGTGCGTGCCCGCAGGGCAGCGGAGGAGGCTGAAAATGGCCTTCCTGCCTCTCAAAAGGCCTCCGTGGTGGCCATTTGAGGGGTAGGAAGGCTGTTTTCAACCTCCGCCGCCGCCCTGTGAGCCCATGCAGCGGCAAAAGAGGCAAAAAACGGCCTTCCCGCCCCTTGCGGGAGGAGGAGGAGGATGCCACAGGCCCACAGGGAAAGGTAAGTATGAGGCTGGGGCTGGGGCTGGGGCTGGGGGGGCTGGGGTTTGGGCAGTTTAAAGGGCCGTGCCACTTGCAAGCGGCAGGTCCCTTTAAACTATCAGCTGGCAGGTGGGGGAATCCCGCCTGCCAGCTGATAGTTTAAAGGGACCTGCTACTTGCAAGGCAGGAAAAGGCCCTTTAAACTGTTAAACGCCTCTTTCCCTGCTGCTGCTAAATGGCCAGAAAGGGGCATTTAAATCCCACGAACCATGAACTGGTTCGTAAACTGGCCCCAGTTTGTGCCAGTTCGTGGTTACTGGTTCATGAAAAACCACGAACCTCATGGTTCAGTTTTTTTGTGGTTCATGCCCATCTCTATGCCAAACTGCTGCTCTGAAAAGGACCCAAAACTCCCTGTCAGCAGTGAGTCAGGTGTTACCTTGAAGTACTACTGTTTGAACTGCGAGTCAGGCTGCACTTGAAAGGGCGTGCTCCTCATGGCAGCCACCCCAACAGGTGGCATCATCATCATTTTTATTTTATTATTATTTATTTAACTTATAGTCCACTCTCCTTGTGAGTGGGCTTAGAGCAGATGACGACAAAGTTTAAGTCAACATCGAAATTTCCATTTAAAAACCATAAAAAACATACCATTCAGCAGTAAAAAAAAACAGCACTAAACAGTGGCCCACATTATCTAGCCCCAGTAAACATTTCTAAAATGTTTCTTTGGATGGGAGGTAAGGGACAGCAATGACTTTTCTGTTCTTGGGGGCTGTGGCTGAAGATAAAAATGTAATTTTTAAAAAATATACATATATTTTAGAAAAGCTGGGTTTCTTAGAATTCTAAAAGGATATCTCAATTTAGAGATAAGGCCATTTAGAGTATCTCATTATGTGACCTATTACATGCTTTTATACCTAAAGCAGTAGAAGCAAACGGGTACAGTAAAAGCATACAGCATTCCTGGTATTTGACATTGCCTGGCCATTTTAAAATATGGGGTTATATGTTCATTTTATGTCACTTTATTCCCTCCTACCCATTTCACTGGCCAGTTAAGAGCTCTTGGTAAATATCATTTCCTTTTCTCATTTTTAATCCCGCATGTAGCACGCAACTCATAACCTGCCTTTAGTTGTATTATCACATCAAACAGCAATAGTGTTCTCAGAATGATGTTTCCCATTTAATGAAAATTAGGGAAAGTGAAATAAAATAAAACAATAAAGAGCATTTTTAACAGCTTTCTAAATTTTACACGTGTGTTGGAAAGCCATATAAGTCTCCAGGATGGATCAAGTGAGAAAAATGCTCAAATCCTGTAACTGAGTTGTGGTTGTGGTTTGAGTGTGTGTGAAGGGAATATAATTATTTGTTGTGATGTTCTTCAGCTGTTATAGTTGAAAAGAGAACCCTGCTGTTCTTTCTCTTTATTCCCGCAGAAAATGCATCATTGGAGTTACTGTACAGATTCATTACTCCAGCTTCATGTAAAACATTAATTTGCATTAATATTTAGAATATGAAAAAGCTTTACTTTCTATTGTATTTGTTTTAATAGTCTTTAAACTATTAAACTTTCTTTTGCAACTCCTGTTCATGGCTGGTCATTTTCCACTCTCTGACCACAAAAAAGTGGGATGTCTCCAATAACAAGAACCCAACCGGAGCGGATCACCACAAGAAGACTGAAACCACTACCCGGTGTTATCCAAAGTAAATATATTACACTGCTTTTGTTGTCCAAAGTAAATTATATTACACTGTTATCCAAATATTCATAAGCTCCTAAAGTCCTATTTCCTATTGTGAAAAGTCAGTCCGTAATTGCAATAGCATTATAGTTCTTATTTCTTTCAGGCAGATGTTAATGCTGTGTCTTCATGGAGCCAGGCCACTCCCAATGCTGAAGCGTGGTAGCCACAGGGCTCCTGGTAGTTGGCAACGAGCCCGCTGGCTTGTAGACTTGCTCGTTTCAAAGTCTCGTCTTCCCGGCCAATAATTTCTATTAGTATAATTATACATACATCAAAACATCCTTAACTTTTAATTAATAAAACATGTTACATATTATGCATAACGGACTTACATTATTCTTCAAAGTTTATGCGTTCCGTACCACATGGTAGCCATCCAATTTCCTGTCGTGTGTGGCCCCAATACACCGCACCACATTTAACAACATGCTCATTACACATACATTTTCATTTAAAGGGATCTACATACATTATTTAACATCAAGGTTGGAAGAGGTAACATTCCACTGAAAGTTCAAACATTTGCCAAGGCTGCAGGAGGAGTTACAACTGCACAACACCAATTTATTCACAAAAATACTGTGAAGTCTATTTCATTATTTAGCCCTTTAGGCGCAAGACTGTCCATTCTCTATATTCACTGTGCCTCTGCCTGATTTAATCTTCTGGCTAAGTCATCAGCTGGTTCCATAACCTCCAACACTGAAAATTTAAATTCACGTTCCTTTGTATGAGGAGTCTCGAAGTGCTGTACTAAAGGTGCCTCTCTACTTTTGGTTCGAATTTTGGATAGGTGTTCCTGTATTCGTGTCCTTTCCCATTTTATCTTCCAGCTCTCTTTAGGTCATCTAGCTCCATTGTAAATCAGTCACTAACTGAAGGCTCCTTTCCTTGGCCACTACGTTAAAAAACATCCCTAAACAAAAATTATGTGGCCAATTATTTTCCAGTCTCTAATTTGCCATTTATAGGCAAAGTGATTGAGAAAGCTGTAGCAGACCAACTCTAGGTCTTTTTGGATAACTCTGGTACTCTGGACCCTTTTCAGTCTGATTTCAGGCCAGGCTATGGGATGGAGATAGCTCTGGTGGCTTCAGTTGATGACCTCTATCTGAATTTAGTCAAAGGCCATGCTTCTTTTTTTCCTCTTTAGCTCATAATTATCAGGAGCTAGGCAAAGCAGACATATTACTCCTGTTCTGCAGTCACTCAAATGGCTTCCCATCAATTAACAGGCTTAATTCAAAGCCCTTCATCGTCTTGGTC
Source organism: Eublepharis macularius (assembly GCF_028583425.1). Lineage (NCBI taxonomy): Eukaryota > Metazoa > Chordata > Lepidosauria > Squamata > Eublepharidae > Eublepharis > Eublepharis macularius. Next base: position 81,646,310 of record NC_072794.1, on the reverse strand, counting down.
CCTCATATCTATAGAACTGCCTCTGTCCCTATGCCTTACCATGGCAGGTGTGCTCATCTGAACAAGGGCCTCCTGCTGGTGTCACCCTGCACATAGGCAAAATCAACAGCTGTCCATATACATGCATTCTCTGTGGTGGCCTGCCACATTATGGAATAGCCTGCCTAAAGAGATCAGGAATTCTCCCACTGACTTGGCATTCCATAAATTACGCAAAACTAAATTATTTTTACACAGGTAATAAGACTGTGGTGAAATGATTCAGAGAGAATGGAATAAGGACTTGTCTAGCAGAGCCACAGTAAGCCTATTTGCCTACATTGGTTCAGGCTCCTAAGTTCTTATAGGCCCAGTTTTCGCCTGACACCCTAGGAGTGGAATGTGCAGCTCAGTAATTAATTGCACCTGGAGCTGTTGTCTAGGGAAGGTGTCCTCGAGAGACAAGGGAATTTTGGCTCTGCACGTACGCCTTCTCAGCCTAGCAATGCTGATTAAAAGGTGCCTCTGATTGGCTGGCAATCTTAGAAAAGGGTGGCTCCTCACTGTTCAAGAAACGCGCAACCACGCTACACACACCCACTGAGATGTTCATGAACTATTCCATGCTATGTTAGCATGTGAGAGACTTTGCTCCAGGTCAGGCCTGAGATGACTACCGGCCTGGCATGGTTTATGGATTTGTGAGTATGAGCCTCAAGACTCTTCAGAAATGCAAGTTAGCAAGCTTATGTTTTCAGTTAGTTAGCTATAGTAAAGTCTAGCTGTTTGTTGTTTTAATGCCTCTTGTTGGTGCCTTAAAGGGAGTGGTTCCTTCTGCCTACATACACTCCTCCGAGTTAATAAAACATCTGTTTGTTCAAGTCTTGTGTTTGAGTGTCTGACCATTCGTATGCAAAAGCTTCCAGACTGAGAACCCAAGCAAATAAGGGTGTTCAACCATCTCCAGGAGCTGCCAGAGCTTGAGGGCTGTGGTAACACTTGGAACAGTAGCCAAAGCAGGGGGTGAACTCCCTGATAGGACTGTAGATTATGTAGATAGGACTGTGTACTGTCTGTTGCTGTAAATATGTTCCCATTGGATAGTTCTACATTGTGTAATATGTCACCTCACATTGCCTATGTTTTGGTTCAGCATTTCCCCTCTACCTCTGTATCAGATTTCTACTTGTTTTGAAATTTCTCCAGTCCACTCCTTACCCTATTGTATTGTTTGTTGAAAGACCCAGCTGCTGATCATATTGACCTACTCTATGTAATTTGCCTTAAGCCTCAGTGAAAAAGGTGGACTATAAATAATGTAAAAAAAAATTAAACAGGATAGAGATCATGGATCTCCCACTGTCTTTTGAAAGAGTTTTGTAAGTGTACACAGTTTTGCCACTGAAACAAAAATAGGCACACTGTCCCTATCTCCTAGTAATTTGCCAGAGAAAATGATTTTTGTGGGGCCTATAGTTGTTGAGAATTTCATTTTCAGTTGGATGTAGGCAAAACAGTTACACCCAGAAGTGTGTTTTGCGCTGAAACTAATGGAACAGTACATATAATAACAGTGTTGAATAGGCTTAATATTGATAATAAACAAAATGAACTGGGGCAACAGCACAGAAAATGACCTAAACTAGAAAACTATGTTTTGCAAACTCTGAATAACCAACACATCAAAAAAATAACAGAACAAAATTAATGCTTTTAAAAGAAATGAAAACTAAAAAGAAAAAAATCTCTAATATGCAATTCATCATAAATTACTTTTATTGAGTAACATGTGGTGCATATAAATGTTATATTTATTACTTTTCTGAAAAAATTATTTTGAATATTTAGCAAGTGGGAGGAATAGTAATGCTGGTAACATATGGCCCTAACAAGGAGTTACAGTAAGAAGTCCCAAAGGGCACACATATTGCTACTGATACACGTGTGTGTGTGTGTGTGTGTGTTATTATGTGCCATCAAGTCGCTTCCAACTTATGGCAACTCTATGAATGGAAGACCTCCAAAACGTCTTGTTATATACCCTGCAGTAATCAAAGGACCACTAGAGATGTTCTATGTACTGATTTTGCAGTGACCTCCTTGGTAAATAAGGGCCACATGAATTAACTCTTAGGATCACAAGGAAGTAGAATGTACAACTTCCATTAACTAGCTAATGGCTCCTATTTTCTACTATCAGTGGTTTCAAAAGAGTGATTACTGTGGGTAATGTTAACACTTAGAAAATTACCTTTCCCACTATCTTATAAATGTGCTGGCAATTGTAATGAAAAACCTAAGCAGTCTGGTTTCTGAAGGCACAACTGAGAAAATAATGAGCAACTAAATCAAATCTCATGGTAGGGAGAGGACAACAGTGATCCTGTTTTCATGTATAGTTTCATATCTTTACATACTTATATATATATATACATATACATGTAGATATAAATATACCATTTTTTTCATATATGTAGTTGAACTTATGTATGCAGGCTTGCCATCTCCCCACCCAGGGCAGGGAAATCCTTGCCCTCACCTACTGTCCCCCAGTCCCACGCATTTGGCTGGAAAGGGGGAAAGACACAGGGGTGGGGAGAAGCATGTGCACATGCTCCCTCACTCCCCCATTGCACTGGTGACAGAGGAATCACAGCGCTCTCTGAATCTGAGCTCTGTGAAACTGCCCCTTTGGAGGCGGTTTTTACTGAGCTCCACTTCAGTGTGCTCAGTGACTCCTTCATCACACTCATTTTCAATGCGACAGAGGAGTTGTGGTGCATGCTGAAGTGGAGCTCGGTGAAAGCCACCTCCAGACGGGCAGTTTTCACAGAGTTCGGCTTCAACACACACCACGATTCCTCCATCATGCTGGAAAATGATGTCATTTTCTGGTGCAATAGGGGAGCACAGGAGGGTGGTACCACACTGCCTCCCACCCCCCAGCACACCCTTTTTTGGGGGGATGTTGAAATGTCAGTGTTAATTTTTTAAAAGCAATGCTTTTTGTGCAAGTTTGCCACTTAAAAACAAAATAAAAAAGAATATCTTTTAGCGGGGCTATAAGCTAGTGTATATGCAATATTTACATTAAATTAAAAATTAAGTACACTGCCATCAAGTAAACTTCAAAGAGTACAAGATAAAAAAATACAGATTCATATCTTGGAATAAACAATACAGTCACATGTATTACCAACATGTGTTTAAGTCAGTTGAAAAATCATCCTGGTGCTGGAATACTGAGGAACCCTGCAAGTTTGGTCAAAAGCCAGCAAACCAGAAAGGATAATCCAGTTCTTCCTCTAGCAGAAGAGGAACAAATTGCAGTGGGTGTTCCAGTGACTCTTCCTTCTGCATAATAATACTAGTGGAGAGCTAGCTGCAGTAGCTATTCCACAGTGGTTCTTTCTGTCTTTAGCCATGTAGATGTATCCTTTGTCACCCCACTTTTCACTCCAGCTGTTTTTAACAATCCAGTACTTCTTCCCATCAGCATCTGCTCCCTGAAAGCCATAACCAACTACATGAACACTATGATGCAGGTCTTCACTACTGCACTGTGGTTCATAAGAAATATACAACTCATAAAACTGGAATGAGGAGTGACCAGCATCAATAGCCACAGAGACTGGCCCCACAGCAGCTGCTGCCTTCATGAGGATCCTTTCATGCCCTTCTGGGATGTCAACATAACTAGTGTCATTAGCAGCATTGTATTCGGCCTTATACAAACAATATTCATCATCCTTTGAGATGCATGGATAGGATTCCTCTGAGTCAATGCCTCCATTGTATTTTATGTAATGGAAAGCATGATCCATGAGGCCCCCATTACACCCCTAATTTCCTTCAGGCTGAGAGCAGTCCATGAAGTTTTGTTCACTCAGAGAAACCAGCTTGCCAGTTTTGTGGAAGTGTTGGCCTTCAAGGGCTCCAGTGGTGCTGAAGGCCCAGCAAGAGCCACACTCTCCTTGGTTCTTCATGGGAGTTACATATCCTTTCTCTCTCCAGTCAACAGATCTTGGTGCCTCAAAGAAGTTTGGTTCAAGAAACTGTGATCCTGTATATTTCTTTTTTGATTTGGTGTATTTGAATCCATTCATCACCTGCCTGAATTCTTCATTAGTCATGTCCCCAAAAACGATTGATTTCCAGTCTGTAGCTCTGTTTTCCCATGTGGTGGTCAAGGTTGTGCAATTCAATCATTTATAGGTCCTTCTCTCAGACCAGTCTCCTCCACCCTTCCTCCTTCTCATGGTATTTTTCGCTCTGCCATGTCTTCCACATTTGCCAGTGATCGTCCAAAGCCGGATCTAGGCCTAGAGCAACAAAAGATGCTCTCCGGCTTAGGGCCAATAGACACAGATATAACGTCATATTGAAGCTGGCCACAACAGCTCTGAGCCCTCTGCACTCCTGCTTTGGTCCCTAGAGCACCTGGCAACCCTAGATTTATGGTATCCCAAACAAGTATGAAATACCAGAAAGCTTAAAGAGAACCCAAGCATGGAAATGAATAGAGTAATTAGAAAGTACAAACAGAACTATCCAGTTTTAGGAAATGAAAGACTAACTAAGCTAGAGCTGTTTGGAAGGAGCAATGTCATTGTCTGGAGCCACTGGTTTCTGCATCACCCTTTCCAATTTTTCAGCATCAGGCATCCTTGCCAGGCCCTGTGCCACTCACCTCCCACCACCATGTGCAGCAACTTAGGGATAGACTTACCTCCTCCCAAGGAGGGCAGAGGGCATGGCTCAGGAGGCCTCCCGTGGTCTGAGTCTGGAGAAAGCAAGCCTTACATGCGTGCAGCAGCCTTGGGATTAAGGGCAGTATTACTTCCTCCCAAGGAAGGTAGCAAGCATGGTCAAAGAACAGCGTCCAACAGCTTGAGCCCAAGAAAATAGGTCCCAGAACAGCAGGCAAGCCAGGCATGGGGACTGGCGGGCCAATCAGAGACTGATAAGGCAAACCAGCTCTGGATGAACTGGAAGGGGAGGAGCCAGGAGGGCTAAAGGCTGACTCAGTACTTCTAGCTCTTAGGCTGAGAAGAGAGTCAGCTGGGAACACTAGTATGGTTCCCAGTTGCCTGCCAGTGGCAGGCAATCTCTAAGGAGTTTGCCCCATTACCTGCCAATCCCTAGTGATCAGCAGGAGGTGGCAAACTGCCCAGCAATCACCCACTACCAGCAGCGAAATTGGCCAAGCACACAATTGGGTATCCTCCCAGGAGGGCACGACAACATCACTTCTTCAAGCGCCATCATTGCACTGGTAGCAGGCATGCTCCTGCTCTTTATAGGGGCCATTTTTTGCCCCAAATGGCCTGAGTTGACTCTGCACAAAATGTCAGAGCATATACGCTTCTGGCACGATGACATCACTTAAGGAAGGAGCAAGCTGGAGCACATGAGCAAGGATGTACCTTCCGGTACGTGCCAGATTCCACCCCTCCCATTGGGAGGGTATAGGGACCTGGCAATCCTAGACACCAGTGAAGGAGGAGCTTCACAAGCACATAAATGAAACAATATACTTCCTTTAGAAAAATGGTTAGGAAATCATAACAGGCATGCTTCAACCAAATTTAAATTTAATTTAGTTTTGAAAAAATCTGGATTCCTGTATTTTTCCCTTACAGCCAAAATTAAGGTATCAAATTAAAACTGTGAAAATCCAGAATTAAATCCCCATTCTCCTTTAATAACGTAATAATAATAACATTTGATTTATATACCACCCTTCAGGACAACTTAACTCCCACTTAGAGCAGTTTACAAAGTATGTTATTATTATCCCCACAACAAATCAGCCTGTGAGGTGGGTGGGGCTGAGAGAGCTCCGAGACGCTGCAACTGACCCAAGGTCACCCAGCTGGCTTCAAGTGGAGAAGTAGGGAATCAAACCTGGTTCTTCAGAATAGAGTCCCATATTCTTAACCACTACACCAAACTGGTTCTCTTTGGGCAACCTTGAACCAGACATTGTTTGTGAGGATAAAATAATGGAAGGCAGAACCATGTATGGTCGGTGGATGGGCAAAACTGCATTAATAGATAAAATTGTGTTGATAGATAGATGGCTTATTAATGCAAGCTGAAATTCTTTTAGTTAAAAAATTAGCTGTTCCAGTATTTTTGTTTAAAAGCAGCTTTCTCGCCATCTTTAGAGTGAAAAACATTCTGATCACTTGATTTACCCTAGCCTATGACCTGAGGATACTTCATAATGGTTTGAGCATTTTTCTTATATACTGAATGCAACTTCAAAATTACCTACATTATCAACACTTTAAAAATTAAAACTAGCTATTTTGTTGACCGTGAAATGAGGGCAGAAGAACAAGGTGACATTTTACAGGCAGGAGAGCTAAATAGATATTGTAAAACACTGTATGCATTAGAAGTGCTATATAAATGATTGATCAAAATATAATAAAATATCTTATTTGTTATTCATGACCTAGTTTGGCACTTAAAGCAAAGATATCTGATTTGAACTCAAAAGAATAGTTTTGGATAGAAGGGACTAGAAAGATCTTCCTTTCCTTGATGGTGAATTAATGTTTTTTGAAATAACTGACTTTCTTTTTCTTTTCTTTTTTGAATTTTTTTTTATTTTTTAATTACTAGAACTACAAAAAGGAAAAAAGTGGGAAGAGGGAGAAGGGGAAGAAACAGCACATAACAACACAAACACTACATCTACAAGTAATGCATTCCCTTCATATTGGAATTATTTAACATTAGAACTTTGTAAAATGCTGTTAGATAGGTAGATCTTATAAAATACAAACTACAATCAGGATTAGGACTTCTTCCCCCCTCTGGGTCTCGGTCGCAATTCTCTCTGAACAGCTACAGTCACTGTGCTCGTTCCCTCCTCCCCTCCCCCTTCAGGCTTGAAATCCTCTTCTTCTTGCTGAAAATCTTGGTGTTTACACACAAAGTCCCTTAGCTGATCTTCTGATGTTATCTTGTGAGCTTGATCTTTATAGCTAAACCAAATACCTTCCGGAAATAACCATTTGTATTTTATTTCACGTTTCCTCAGAAGAGCTGCAAACCTTTTATATTTAAATCTTCTTTTCCGAGCTAAAAATGGAACGTCCTTCAATATCTTGACCTTATTGCCCAGAAAGCCCAAGTCCGCATTGTATGAATTATATAGGATGGTGTCCCGGATCTTCTTAGATGAAAAGTCAATAATAATCTTGCAAGGCAGCTGACGCTTCGTTGCATATTTTGAAGAAGCCCGACGGACTTCCAAAATGGCGCTTTTTAACTCTTCTTTAGTTGCCTTTGCGGGTATCGCCAAAAGTTCCGACACCAGATCCTTTAAATTCCCATTTTCCTCCTCCTTCACATTCTGGAGACGCAATATAGTCTGAGCATGATCCACTTGCAACCCGATCAGTTGGTTCTCCAACAGCTTTAGGTCTTTGTTTGTTGCCCTCATGAGTGCTGCGTTTTCCCGAGCAGACTTTTCCACCCCCCCCCGCTGCTTCCTTAATGGTTTTCACTTCACTCTCAATTAAGCCAACCCTTTGATCAGTTTCGTTTAACTTGTCAACAAAGGGCTTTATGGCTTCGATGACCGACCGCTTTACTAGCTCCTCCAGAGACTCTCCTTTCCCCTGCAAAGCAGCCGAGATAGATTTGCCCATAGCGGGTCTCTGCTTTTTCGTCGCCATCTTGGGGGAAGGAATCCGCCAGCCCAATTTCGATACTCAGTGAGGGGGAAGAAATCCGAGCCTTCTTAGCTTCAAATCCCACCAATCCTTCGCATATGCTTGTAGTAACAGAAGGGATTCGCTACTTACAGGTTTTCACCTTAGATCTGCTTTTTGCCTTTCTCCATGGCCCGGCAGCACGCAAAGTGCTGCGCAAGTCTGCCGGCCTCCATAGGAGCAAACGGGCAATTTACCCCCCGCATCGATTTCGGGGGGGGGTTCTTCCCGTCGCGCTCCGGACCCTGACACCCTCATTGGGAGTCTTGGGGGATAAACTTTGCAGGTCAGCCGCCCAGTCAGGCTGCTCAGGCGCTTCCTCCCGGACCTGCAGAGAGGAGCGTCCGACATGGCTGAGAAAATGAAACCGAATCACTGACTTTATTTTTCAACTGCAGGCATTCTTATTACATGAGGGCAAACCGGTGTTTGCCACAAAGTATACACTTATCAGGGAGTTTAGCAAATTGTCTGAAAAGCAGGATGGAAATATAGCAAATTAATCAAAAGGTCCAAAAGATGCTACATTTTTAAAAAATGAAAAAAATTCTCTCCATCTGAGACGAAAGGTTCACCTTGTAAAATTTTGATGTGTTTTTATTCCCACATTTATTTATCTGCAATATTGTAACCAAGACATCCTATCACATATTAACATGACAGTAACTGCCCAAAAAAATTTAAAATACCAACCTCTAAAAGTATTATTCTCCCAGCCCAATGTCTATTAGGTTAATAGTAGAGGTGGGCACAAATCACAATACGAGGAAAGAAATGCACGAACTAGGCTTGCAAGCGATGCGGGGAACTTTGTTCCCTTCAAACTTTCCCTCTTTCCAGCTGGCTGAAGGAACTGGTAAAAGTTCGTGGAAGTTCTTGGTTCCTGGTTCGTGGAATAGCAACGAACCACGAATCAGGTCTTTTTTTTTTGTTCATGCCCATGTCTAGTTAATAGTCTAAAAGACTGGAGGTACAGTTCTTGGTTGATGCCTAGAAAGAAGGTAAACTTGGCACTAGGTGTCTACCTGTAGGGATAGAGTTCAACAATATGGTTACCATTATTGACACAGCCCTATATCTGGTGCATACCCACCTAACTTTAGCATATGAGGACACACACAACAAAGATGAGGTCAGGGGAGGGCAGTTACATACAGGAAAAGACCAGGATTCCATCATGTATCCTTGTATAGGGCTTTACAGTTCAGCACCAGGGCTCAGAAGAAAATCAGTAGTGTAGAACTTCAAAAGCTGGTGAGATGTTCTTCCTAAAAGATATACTGGCAACCTGTCAAGCTGTCCCATTTTGGACCAGTTGAAGCTACTGAACCTTCATAAACAGATTCACAGATTACATTGTTAGTAGTCAAACCTTGATGTAATCCAAGAATAGTAATTTGCCAAATCTTGCCTTTCAATAGGAATGTGCTAGAAAACCATCCAAAGCTGTGTCAAGGCTCTTTGTAGATAAGATTTCTGCCTCTATCCATAGATCTGGATCAAAAAGAACCCCCAAGGTGGGAGTGCAACCTCATCTAGGTATGTTCTGAAAACCTTAACAGGTTTATCAACTAGCAGTACATTAATCTTAGCTGGATTAAATTTCAGTTTGTTGGCCATCACCCAGCTAATTATCGTCTCCATGGCCAATTTAGGATATACACTGTCTCACCTGATTCAAATAAAAAAAGAGAAACACAGGTATGTTTTATCCACATATTGATGACACCCCAGTCTAATTTTCTGGATGATCTCTCCCAACAGTTTCATGTAGATGTTAAACAGAATGGGGTGGGGGGGTGGAGGGGGAGAGGGGTTGGTGGAACCATATGGAACCACAAATTTCAAATGCTAAGAGGTGTAGAAGTTGTTCTAAAACAGATCTACCAGGTAGGTTTGGAACACTGAAACGGTGTTCCTGATCCCTCTTCTTGCCAACCAATCCAGAAGAACATGATAATTGTTAGTACTAAAAGCCAGTGGTAGGTACAGAAGTATCAACATGGTCTCCTTCTCCCTATCACTTCCAGCAAAGGTAACCAAGGAAGTTTCTGTCCCATAACTAGGCCTGAAACCAGTTTGAAATTGGTGTAATAATCTGTTTCCTCCAAGAAAGCCTGGAGTTTCACAACTGCTACTCCATGCAATGTCAAAAAGTTGGTGTGTACATCAGCCACATAATCTGCATGACCATAATAAGAAAGAAAAATCTCCACGTTGGAAAAAGTAACATGTGAAAAGTGTTTTTCCTTACTTCAGAAAGATGCTATGGCAGGAATACAGGAAAACGGTCTCATAGTTCTCTAGGTAATTATCATGCTACAGAAAGCTTTTATAATCCTTGCCTGAAATACACAGCTGGAGAATCCCTAGCTTCCATAACATCTACTGCTCACGAGAACATTTTTATAAAGTGAGTATGTCAGGATTTAAAGAGATAAACCAAGGAATCAATATTCTCAATCATACTCAACATCCTTTCCTTTCCTTTCCTTTCCTTTCCTTTCCTTTCCTTTCCTTTCCTTTCCTTTCCTTTCCTTTCCTTTCCTTTCCTTTCCTTTCCTACAGGTTTCTCCAGGACCCAAAGGAAGGATTGTGAAGTTTCATATTTGTTAAGTTCTCATAAATGATCTCTAGATCTATAGTATCCTTTCTAACATCATTCACCTTTCTGCATTATTTCTGGCAGTAGAATGGCATGTACCTTCATTTCTTAGGAAAAGCAATGGTATGTACTGAGCTTCAAGGGTGACATGCATTAATGATGCTTTTATTAGAAGATAATGTGCTTCCATTAGCACATGGAGGGCACATATGGTGTTTCATTTTTTAAAAAAAACCTCCCAGCCTTATCTCTTCCCCCCCCCCCCACATTTCCTTTCTATATGATGTTCCAGCAAAAAAATTACTTGTAATATGAAACAGAAAAAAATTCAAGCTTGGTTGAAATAGTATGTGAAGGAAGGTAAAGCATTAAGAAAGCATTACCATTTTCAGGTGATTTAAATCATTGTTTTTCATTACATGCAGTTTCTCTTAATATATTTTTTATTTAGACATGGACAATTTCTTTCCCACTAGTGTAAATCAGGAAGATTTCACTTGGGTCATGAGAGATGTGTCATATAATCAGAAAATTCTAAACTAAACATTTATTTATTTTTGTTTGTGTCCTGAAGACCTGAGACGGCATACAATAGCACTGTTATTAAAAGGCAAGTTCTCTCTTCAAAGAAGATAGTTTCAAGTGAGTAGTCATGTTGGTCTGCAGCCAAAGAGTAAGATCCAGGACCAATAGCACTTTAAAGACCAGTTAGATTTACAAGGTAAAAGATCATACCTTGGAAATCTAGTTGGTCTTTAAGGTGCTACTGGACCTGGAAAATAATTCACAGTCTAAAGTAGACTTTAGCTGGTTAGAGGGACTGTGAAGCCAATATGGTATATAGACGTCTTGAGAATTGGGACTTGAACATGATAGCCAGAAGATCTTATCTTGCTTAGTTAAATAAGCTTGTGATACACTTTGACATTCATCTCAAACATATCAAATGTTGAGAAGGTTTGTGTTGAGCATATCATGTGTTGAGCCTGCACTGTAGCCTCTTGTGATACAGACTAAGATCATTGCAACATATGGCTGCTTTTGTCCCATCCAAGAGATAAATCATCTCATTTACCAGGGAACAATTAAGTTCCTTCAGGTTAATGGGAAGGTTGACCAAACTGTATTATAAGCACCATATCACTGGCAGTTCATCCCCTCTTGGTGCCTGTGCAGTCAGATGCATCCTTCAAATGGTAATTAATATGAAGTTAAATGATAACATCATTTATTAAATTATATTTAATAAATTGCATGGCTTGCAGTCATCAGAACATGATTGCAAGAAATGATCTCAAGATTAGCTGAGTTCATGGGCAAACATCAAAGGTGCACAGACACATCTAAATAATTAGTCTTAACTCCCAAATTTCAAATTGTTTTTTGTTTGTTTATGTTACACAAATGGGGAGGTCTCCTTGCAAGTTGTGGGAATTAGCATACAAGGAAAAGCAATAAGAGGGGGTAACTACGAGGATCATTCCTCTAGAGAACTCTTAATGAAAACAAGCGGATGTTCAACAAGAATGGTTTTTATTAAAGGGGTAGCAAAAGCAAACACACAGAAAATTGCACACAGAGCTAACTAGAAAATGGAGTGTAAATGGCGAGGAGTATAGGGTCAAGTAATATTTACCAGTCTGGAAGGCAGGGGGCATATGTGAGAGAGTAGCTTTGAGTGACCAGCACTTTGTGGCAGGAAAAGAGAGGCTCAGACATGCGTCTAAGGGTGGGTGTTAGATCCAAGAACACTCACATGGAACTATGATGGAGAGTAGCCCATCTATAATGTGGAACATACCCTCATGCAAGAAGGTGTTTTCTGTCCCCAAAACAATCGCTTAACGGCGATCTCTGGAAGTGAGACAATAAAATGAAAAAAATGTTTGAGTAAACCTTCCTCAGTGTTATTCAAGGTAAGAAAATGCTTGATAACTCACAATGGCTGGATAGGTGGGGTTTATAAGATCCCTCAATACCCCAGATTGGGAGTGTGGATAAGGGACAAACCGAAATATGAACCAAATGAACTGGGCTAAAATTAGTCATGGTTCATGATGAGCTCCCACAAAATGCCGATTCGTGAACCACGAATCGGCCTAGTTCGTGACGAACTTCAGTTCATATTTCTTTTAGTGTTTCTCTTCAGTTTTATTCTAATTTTTGATATTAGCAACTCATGATTTGTATCACAATCAGCTCTTGGTCTTGTTTTAGCAGAGAGAATAGAGCTTCTCCATTTTCTGCTTCCAATTATGTAATCTATTTGGTTCTTTTATTGGTCACCCAGTGATTTCCATGTACACAATCATCTTTTGGATTGCCTGAAGCATGTGTTAGCAATGAACAAGTTGTTGGCTTCGCAAAATTTTATGAGTCGCTTTCCTGCTTCATTTTGTGATACTAGTCCAAATATATTTGATTCTAATTTGTTTCCTACTTTTGCATTCCCATCACCTATGATTATCAGCATATCTTGTTTAGATGTATGATTAATTTCTTCTTGGATACTTGGGTAAAAGTTTCAATTTCTTCCTCCTCAGCACCTATAGTTTGGGCATAAACCTGAATGATGGTTATGTTAACAGGCCTTCCATGAAGTCTGAATGATATTAATCAGTCAGACTTTGTGTTGTAGCACTTGACTGCTTGTGTCTTGCCTCACTATTAGAGCAATACCATTTCTTCTGAGTTTGTCATTGCCACAGTAAAACACTTTGTGGTCTTCTGACTGAAAACGTCCTGAGTTGGTCCACATTAGTTCAGTCACATCCAGCACTCCAATGTTTAAATGTTCCATTTCTTGTTTTGAAAAATATGAAAAAAACCAATATATATCCAAAGATTCTTGATCAATTCCAGTAATCCAATAGTCCAGGAATCTTTCTCTGTTCCTAAAAGTCCAATGACCTTTCCAAAGCCATAAAGATAAGACCGTGTGTTAATATGGATAAATGCCAGCTAAAAATCCAATAAAACCTCTTCTTTCTTCTTTTTTACAAAGTCAAATCTTAATTTATCACCATATTTAGGATGTACTAAGTCATGTCTTTTATTGCACCTTAGATCCAAAGAGCTAGTTTCTTCTCCCTCCCCTTAAGTATTTAAGCCAAGTTGCCAGCTTATGGTTTTGCAATGGAAAGGCAAGAAACGCGAAAAAGAAAAAGAGAAAGGAAAGGGGAGGGGGTTTAAACTTTCCTTAAGTTGATAGCCGTTTCAAACAGTTTGAAAAAAAAAGAGTTGATCTCACCCAGCTAAGGGAAACACATCAACAGAGTTCGCTGCTGCAGATCTTATCATTGTGGTGCTTGTCAGTTTCACTCACACTGTTTCTAGAAGCTTGGAGTTCCCAGCTAATGAGCCATTAAAGGCCTCCTCTTCGTCTTCCTGCCAAACGAGCTAGCCAGGAGTCTTCAAGCTGAGCCGCCACTCTGCCTGTGGCCCCCTGCTGTGCTCCAGCTTTTGCCACCCTCTCCGGGGGGGGGGGTAGAGTCTCGGATCCCGGAGACTCATGGAAGATTAGAGGATCAAGGTCCTGAGCTCTCGCTCACCAGACCTGACCACGCTGCGCCATTCTGGTGATCTGGTAAAAGTTTTCAATTTCTTCCTCCTCAGCATCTATAGTTTGGGCATAAACCTGAATGATGGTTATGTTAACAGGCCTTCCATGAAGTCTGAATGATATTAATCAGTCAGACTTTGCGTTGTAGCACTTGACTGCTTGTGTCTTGCCTCACTATTAGAGCAACACCATTTCTTCTGAGTTTGTCATTGCCACAGTAAAACACTTTGTGGCCTTCTGACTGAAAATGTCCTGAGTTGGTCCACATTAGTTCAGTCACATCCAGCACTCCAACGTTTAAATGTTCCATTTCTTGTTTTATGATTTCTAGCTTACCTGGTTTCATACTTCTTACATTCCATGTTCCTATTATGTGTGTCACACAGCTTTGGATGTTCTTTTTGCATCTATTCGTATCAGCAACTGGATGTCCTTTCAGTTTTAATCCAGTCCCATCATTAAGAACAGCACTATTCGTACTTGTTCTCAGCTCTTCCCCAGTAGCCAATTGAGTGCCATCCGACCTGGGGGTCCTGTCTTCCAGCATTATATCTTCTCTCATTTGGATTGTCTCATCATAGGGTTTCAAGATAAGAAGTCAGCAGAAGTGTTTTACCATTGCCTTCTTCTGCACAGTACTAACCAGGATTTGCTGAAGTGATACTGCCATTGTCTGTGAAAGTGTCACCTTCCACTATTGCTGCTGCCCAGTAGCTAGCCTTCAAGAATTCCTCCGCTCTCATCATCTTTGGAACAGTCAATTCTCTTCTGCTGATGTGACCGTTGATTCCTGAAGGGGGTGGATGTATCTTAGTGTAGTATCTCAGTTTTGACCCACCTTAAGTGACTCTTCCAGGATTTTAGACTCTTGACCAAGCCTCCACTTTTCATAGTGTTGCTCTCAGCTTCACTTACATACTCAACGTCCCTCACCACGTTAAGGTGTGTAGCCGGATATAATGTAGTGCATGACTTCAAATTTTTGGTCAGCCATGAGGTCAATTGAATGGCTTTTGGCATGTTACTGTTGATAAGGTTATGAATGTTGTTGGTAAAGTTATGAATGTTACCCTAAATTATATGGAAGAAGGAAATATTCAAACAATTTGTGAGTTAGAGCCTACCAGCTTTTGTGCTAGTACATATCAGAATCAGCCAAAGATTTCATCCAGTATTTAATGGAAAAGGGATCCCAAGAAGTGCTTCACCAGTGAGCAGGCACTTCAGCATCCATGGTAAGGAAGAATCCATTAGTCATCATGAGCTAATAAGAAAGGAACTGTAGAGTATTAGTGCTGGACTGCAATTAGTGAAAACTTGAGTTCAAATTTCCACTCAGTCATGAAGCTCACTGGGTGACATTAGACTAATTCCTCTCTCACAGTCGAACTTATCTCACAGAGTTGTTATATGAGGATAAAATAGAGGAGGGGAAGGAGAATGATGACTGCCCGCTAGGTTCCTCAGAGGCCAGATGAGGGTACAAATCTGTGATCTAAACCCCAGATGAATTCATTTGAGTGGCTGTGGGCAACCCTGTCTCTCAGTTTGGTTACAAAGTGAAATAAAACTGGGGCAACTAAAAAGGATATGGGCAATTGAGTCAACTTGATCTTTACAATAAGTAGAGAAATGTTTCTCAGAAGGAGTTTTACTAAAACAGCCCTTCATTTCAATGGAAGGTAACACATTACATCTAAGTAACAGGAAAGAGCAATGATACTTTGGAGTTGGTAAATAAAAAAAAGTATTTAGACAGCTCAAAGATTGTCTGATAAGATAAAGGGAAGTAAATAGGAGAGCATTTCCAGTCTGCTTGGAGTTTTAGCATAGCCCAATCTTTTTTAAGTAATTGATTTCAAACAGTTAACAGAAATTTTCTCAGAGAGTCCCTGGAATTTAGGCTCAAGTTTAGTATAGCAAGCTTTGAGTCAATTTGGCTAAGCCAAGTTCCCAACCAGGAGTCAGTTGTTGTTACTAATTGCAGCAAGGATGGTAGAGCATTAGGTTCACAAAGTGATAATCTAAACTTGATAGTATGGTACCATGCTATTATTGAAATCTGAGGGAGACACGGCAATATCGGTTTCATCGCTCAAATTTGTCCATTTGCGGGGAGGTTGGATTTTCATCACTCACCTATCCCCAGGAAAACTGAATCTTTATCACTCTCTCATTCAGATGCCAACGCTTCTTCCCTTCCTCCTGTTTGGCAGAAAAGGTATTACAAGCTAACCCTCAGCCCTAAGTATTGTAGCTGGTTTGGAATTCCTCCAATCACCCCAACTTCATTGTTGGCCTCTCTCGAACCTCCATTGCTGAGCTTTCTCCTTTTGCCTGGTCAACTTCCAAGCTCTGACACTGCCTCACTGCTGCCAAAAAATCTTTCCCCCTTCCTTGCCAAAACCCAGCTTGTATCATGACTTTAGTTCTCCTCTTTTAGTTTCCCTTACAGGAAGATAGCTATTAGGGAAATGTTTTTTGGGTTTGTTATTTCAAAACTCCCCCTTCCTCATTGTCATAATAGCTATTTAATTCAGTCTCTGTGTGGTAATTCAATAATACCCTTTTCTTATATAGGACACTTATTCCCCCTTGTTCTTCCAGGTGTTGTACAGAATTTGGACCTCACTATACGCTGGTTTAAGATATCAAGTATCGTTTAAACATCCTGAGGTACACATGCTTATTCCCTGTCAGAAAAAAGGGATGCTTTTGCTGATTACAGGGCCTTCCTGTGATTTGGGTAATAGTGTGCAAGTACATGTTTATTTGTGACTTCTACTGGGGAAACTGCACACTGTGGAAATGTTAATTTTCCTCATTCCAGAATTGCTGCTGCTCCAACATTAAAGTACATTTTTGTAAAGTCAATCATGGAACATTGTGTAATTGGCACCTTGCCCCTCAGGTTTAAACTACTGAAATGGTGCCTGCCCCCATAGATAATCTATGTGAAATCTAAAGGTTTGGAAAAGAATTGTTTTAGTTTACCTTCTGAGCATTGTCTCCGGTAGTTAGCCTTGTTTGTCTGTAGTAGGACAGCAGGATCTGAGTCCAGTAGGAAACAGATCGACAAAGCCAGAATGATATTAAGGGATAACCTGCTACAAGACAGGCCCAAACGAAACAGCAACAGAAAACCCCTGGTGGCCACATACAACTCTCAGCTCAAACCAGCACAATGCATCATTAATGACTTGCAACCTATTCTGGACCATGACACTCAGACACAATGGAATCCCCAAGGCTGAATGGAGACATAAAATTACAACACAAGGTTGCTGAAATTAAGTTTATTTGTAAATTTGGAACAATGGATCCTCCAGGTTGTATTGGAGCAGACATCTTGCAGTATGGATGCTAATTTTCTGCATTTTGGAGCCCTGCTCTATTAAGCTAATCACAATTACAGCTAGCTTCTAGACACTATCTGTAAGGCGCTGCTGGTCTCAAATCCTGCTCTTCTGAGCATTGGCAGATTACAAGTTAAACAGTATTCTAGGTTTCCAAACAGTTGTAGATCAAGTTTTTCTAGATAGCTCTTAGTCTTCCATGGCGAGGGGAATGGCAATCGATTCTGGTAGCTGACTGAATAAAGAGGGTTTGTTCACACAAAATCAGCGGACTGACAAGAACTTTTTGGATTCAAGAGACAGGAATTTCCCACCAGACAATAGGCAGTGGGATCTGATGGGCATAAAAGAAAGAGGAATCCCTTTGCAAAGGCTCTTGCTTAGAATGCCGGAAATATCAGTCGTGCACCTCAGAGAGAAAGGAGGGGGAAATGTTGCCTTTGACACTTACTGGAAGAAAGAGAGATGAGGAGGCCTAGATGAAAGAAGCATGCAGCTGCTAATATAAGCTATACTTCGTCATCTCTTTGTAATTACATTTCATGGAAATTTGTATTTACTTTTCACCCCACAGCAAGCATTAAAAACTGGACTTACTGTGTAGGGCTGTTAATCCAGCTGGTATTCAGCTCTCCAAATTAAAGCTCATATAAAAAAAAATTGTCAGTTTTTAAAGTTCCACTGGATTTTAGTCTTATTTATTTTTTTAAAGTTAAGCCAGGACTATCATTGGACTAAACTAGCCAAATCCAAGTATGCTTTTTTAAAAAGTGGCTCATAATAACCCAAGTATTTTAGATGTTTTAACTTCCCTGTTGCAAATACTGTCTATGTGATTTCATAGAAAAGGTGATAGAAGACTGAATTCAGACTAATTATATCAATGGTTTTTAACTTTTAAGTACACTACCATCCACCAAACATGCAACATTATCACTGCATCCCCACTACAAGCCGCAAGTAGAAAACTAGTACATAGAATCAGCCTTTCAGACAAGGCAACTCTGTTTATGTGGGTATATTTATGATAATGCAAGAAGCAATTGCAAGTGGTGCTATTTAAATGCCCAAACGCTTCCCTCTATTTTTTCCAAAATTCGGACTCCCCAAAGGTTGTCAAAGAAGCCTATGGCCCCCATTATATATCACTGGCCTAGTGTCTTCTTTTAAAGTACATTATTTACATAACTCACAACAATGTCCATTATGGGCCTTATTTGTGGCATTATTTGAACATTTTTTTAAAAAAAATTACAACGTCAAGTATTCATATTGATATTTTTAAACACATTCTTTCCTTGCCATTTTATTTCTGCAACATCTGTAGCTTCAATGCAGCTTCAAATCCCAGCTAGAAAATAAACATCAAAATAATGAGCTTTCCTTATTGAATTCACCAAATTGGCACAGTAAGCTAATGTTTAAACAAAAAAATAAAAGGGGAACTTGCTGCTGTGCCAGAACAGCAGCACGATCAATTTTAATTAGCATTCCTCATTGTGGGAAATGATAAGGTATCAGTCATAGTAATTGGTGGTGTTGACAATTAGTCAAAGTCATTAACATTGCAAAACATAGAACAAAAAGAGGGTTTGCAGAAATTATACAAAACTAGAGAAGAGAAAGGGTTTTCCACATGGTTTTTTTCCAGTCGGTTCTGGTCCATACTGCTTTGATTTACCTCTTAGTTCCTCATGCAATTTTTTCCTTTAGTTTTTGTTTCAAGTTTTTTTGTTCTTTCTCCCCCCCCCCCCCATTTCTTTTGAGACCACTTTTACTCTAATATTTTTCTGGAAGCTGATTTTGATTCAATTTTTTCCCTTCCTTGTAATGTTTCTTTTAGGGGTTTTTTTTGTCCCACCTATTTCCACTAGGGTTGCCAGGTGTCTGGTTTTCCCCCATACAGTCCATTTTTTTCTTTGACTGTCCAGGAGAAATAGAATCAAAATATTGGACATATAAATGTTCAGTATCAGCCATTCACAAAAGACGTGAGATGCAAAAGCCTGAAGCCTACATTGTTTTGCTGATGCTGGATGAGAACTCTCCCCTCCCAATCCTGCCTTCCCCAGCGTCTACTGCCAAATCTCCAGGAATTTTCTAACCTGGGGTTCACAACCCTAGACTAGTAGCTACCAGAGGAAATGGTGATCCGAGGGAGGAAGGGGTGGCTACTTCTAGCCCCAGAAAAAGCAGCATGGTTTGAAAAGCATGTAGCAACTACTGTCTCCATCACAACAGAGGTTGGTTTGGGGGTGCCAGCTTCCACCCCCTGGGTCAGAGTCAACCTGGGCAGGGTCCTCTGGTTTGGATGGTGGGTACTTAGGTATGAGTGGTGGAGCCAATTTCAGTGGTATTTATTTCTGAATCTTCAGGCTTTGTTTTGAGCCTGACTCCTTCACAGATTACATGGTAGATAATCAAGTTTTCTGTTGTTTCCAGTCACAGCTTCCTGCTGTACATATCTGTATAATACATAATAATATATAATACATAATATAAAACATAATACATGTTTGTAAACATGCTTGTCATGTACATACATTTTTTATGTGAATGAATAAACAATGCATGCATAAACAATTAGTTCATAATCTCTTAAAAAGGGAAAGGTGTAAAACCTTACTTAAAGATTAATGTGTGCTTCTCCAATCTTCACTCTGGCCAATACAAATATGTGCTCTATGTGCTTTTATATGTGTATTTCAGTTTTGGTTTTAATTGTTTTTATTATGATTTTTTCTAATGTTTGTAAGGTTTTTAATGATACTTCTTTTTACTGTTAGCCCTCTACTGCTCTGGGGCAGAAAGGTAGGTACAATTTTTTAAAAATAAATAAAATAAAGATAAATAAAACATCAAAAATAGAGGGAAGAGCATGCTGTCCATTTTTTCACTGATAACTACTGCAGTGAACACTGGGGAAAAATTCCATTTCAGTATCGGATCTGGGAGTTCTGAACCGACTATGCATTGTTACTTTTTTTTTTTCAGGTGAGGCACTGCTGGCTCAGATCTAATCTGTTTGTTTTTTTCTGTCATCATGAGTAGAGATGGGCATGAACAGAAAAAAGAAAACAAACATGATGTTCGTTGTTCATTGCCATCCACAAACAGGGACTCACAAACAACCACGAACATGACCCTATTCATGAACATGTTCATGGTTGGCTTTGTAGGGGCCAGCAGGCTCTCCTCCAGCCATCATTCAAGTTTGGTCAAGATCCCTGCTGCACCACTCCCAGAAACCTGACCTGAGCAGGCAGCAGGAAAGGTACCAAAAGTTAATAATAGCTTGGCACCAGAGCCTAGCAGCAGCCCTGGAACCTAAAGGGGTAGATCCATATCCCACCACACACAAAGAAAACTCAAACTCCAATGCACTCTCCCTGTCTCTCTATCAAAATGTCAACAGCAACTGTCTTTCCCTCTCCACTGTCTGCAAAGACTAGCCAGAGCTGGGAGCCCCCACTCCCCCATGGTCTTTGTTCTCTTGTGACAAATTTGGAGCTCCACACTTGGAAGGAAGACCTGCCTATCAAGCTAAATTGGGCTTAGATTGGGGTTTCCAGGGCAACAGCAGGAGTTCAGACAGAGTTCAGACAATCCCTGCCTACATTGCCAAGGGAATTGATTGCAGGTGCCAGACTGTCTGGCATGACGAACAGCAACGAACGAGGCTTGCAATGACCACCTGTTCATTTAGAATGGGGCCTCATGAGCAGCTTGTTCTCAAACAGCAGATTGGGCTGTTCATGGCTTTTTTTTGTTCGTATTGTGTTTGTGCCCATCTTTAATCATGAGTTTTGGCCCTGCTGTTTGCAATGAGGGCTTCTAGACTCTTTGGGGCATCTTTTTTTTTGTACTGAATGGCACCAAAATTGCAAAGAACAAAGGCTTTCCTCTTAACCACCGACCCACTGAGTTTTTGCTCAGTTACACTACACAAGCAACAACAACAAAGGATCCTAAAGAAGGCAAAGGCAAGTATCAACAGGTGCACATGGTGAGAAACTGGTTAAAGGAAAGCTGGGTTGAGATCTTGGCATTAAAACAATACTGCTTTTTGTTCATTTTTTTCTTTTTCTATAGCCAATAAATTATTGCTTTTGGTGCCATGTTTCCTTGTGCTTCCTCCCTGGGAAGTGTCTTTAGAACTGCAGTGTATGATTGAAGTCTTCCAGGGCTTTTATCACGTTTGTTTGATTGAACAGGCTATCTCCTCCCCCACAGCACTTTTCCTCATAACAATTTTCCAAGGGCCCTGATTGTCAGGGGGAGACAGCCCAGTGCCTGGGTAGTGCTGTAAAACAAACCAAGATGCACCCCAGAAGGTGTACCTAGATGTAAGCCCCATGTTATTCAATAGATCTTACTCTCAGGGAAGTGTCTTTTGAATTGCAGCATATAACTGAAATCTCCCTTCCAAACTTTTCCAAAGCTGATAGGTGGGAGGGGAGAGGGTCTCACCTTATGAAGACCTGATTGGCTGGGAGATGATGCCATTTCCCGGGTATCAAGTTGCAACAGGGGAGGGATGTCCTCATGCATATTGCATTTATTCCCCTTCCTTCCAACAGAATTAATTAAAAATGCAAAGGCTCTCTCCCCTTGGGAACAGATTGGTTAATCCTGTTCAGGAAAACAAGCTGCTGCTTGTGAGGTGAACCCTCACCTTTCTCTTGCTGTAAGATGTAAAACAAAACAAAACACACAAAGTTTTTGGTGGAAGGGACTTGTTGCAGTTTAGTTTCCTGGAGTTGGTTCAGCTTTCTGGAAGGTTCTTTAACAAAACAAAACAATGATATCCGGGTGTATTTTCAGCTCAATTGTTTTCATTTTGCACACCTCTAATAACCACTATCTGCAGCAGCTAGCCTCTGAGGCTTTCATCCAAGTATGTGCTTTGATTGATAATCTACTCTTGGTGTTCACTGTTTGGCAAGAACAGAGAAAGCCTGCATTTGGGGAGCACATTTGTGGTTTCCAAACAATAAGGGACGACAAGAGTCAAGAAGCTCTCTAATATATTGGAACTACTGAATCAACTTAAAAAAAATCTGTACCAGATTGAAAAATCATCACAGCAAACAGAAAATAAACAATTAATATGCATTACCATGTAAGGCAGAATGTATAATTATTACTTAAACAACTACTGCCTATGACTGGATTTTAGCCAAGAGTTATTATGGCTTAATTCTAATAAGTCTGTTTTGTATGCCAAGTGTTGGTCTTAAAAGAAGCAATAATAAAAAGAAGAACCTTGAATATTATAAAGAAGACCTCTAATTTTCTTCACAGCAACAAGAGTTAGGATTAGAGGATATTAGAAGTTAAGCCCAAGCCTTACATATCAGAAACTAGGGCCAAGCACCTTCCACTTATTAAATTCTACATTTAAAGTCACAATGGTTTACCCAGGTTAGTATCCAGATAAATTGTTGCATGATTACAACTAGCCAAGAGGTATACAGTCTGTCTATCCCTTTATACAGAAATGTAATTGAGACATCCACAGGACAACTGCTTAGTTTACAAAAAATAAGTTTCTTAAAGAACAAGCAATCCTAATATAACAGATGCTCAATCACTGCAATGCAATACAGATGTACGTTACAGGCAATAACATGAAGTTTTAATGCAACTAAAAGTCTCCTTGATAGTAATCCACAACCCAAAGACTTTTGAAAATCTGTACATGTTCTGTCTGTTGATTTAACAGAAGTAAGGTTTTACATATTTGTAGACATTATGCTCTCCATCATCAATGGCCTTTCCGCACACTTCTCAAACTATTGTTTTTTTCTTCAATTCACCATGCACTAGGCTCACTTTCCAAACCCAGCCAGATCTAGTTAGGCACTTGCTGGGCTGAGTGGATCAGGAATTGCTCCCAGCTGAAAGAAATGCATTCAGTTAGTGAGCTGGAACAAGTCCAAATCCAATCTGCTCCCCCGCTGGAAAATAGGCCTTTATGTGCACAGACCTTGATGTGGAAGTCATCCGTGTAACTGAATGAGCATCAGTAACTACAGCACTCCGATACGGCCTGGGCCACTTCTCTTCATGGCTGACATTGGCAATTCCTCCAGATTACTGGAAGCTCTGATGCAATTCAAAGCTGAATAATAACTTACACCCCCCCCCCCTAAACAGAAAGATAGGAATTTTCCCTTTTATGTTTCTTACCACAGCCTCACTCAACCGACAATGACTAGTTTCACTTGCTGATTTAGGCGTCTAACTTCACACAAGGATTGTACACAGAGATAAAAAGGTTGCATTGATCTCCATGTACTATATAGGCATTTGTGGCTAATCTGTGAATGATGTGGCGTAATATGAATGTACAGAGTATTCGGCCAAAGTGTTAAGGTGGCAAATCCAAGAGAGAATGGAGGAATGTTAATTATAACCCACCCACCCTCAAAGAGCAAGGACATCACCCTACCCTGTTATTCAAATGGTGATCTTGACAAACATTTGCCATATACACAGTAAAAGTAGCTTGCAGACTATTTTATGCACTTTTTAAGGCTGCGAAGTGATTGCTTTATATTATTTTATGCCCCAGTTTGTCTTTAATGGCTTGTTGTTAATATTGATAATGTATGTTGCAGGTTTTCTGATTTAATGGTGTAGTTTTTACTTGACAGGTGCCTTAAAACAAACAAATAACCAAGTGAAGATGAGTATATGCCAGCTTTGACTATTGTGTCTTTTTATAAGGGATACATGAACTATGAGCAGGGCTTTTTTCTGGGAAAAGAGATGGTGGAACTCTCTATTATTATATGTATGCATGCAAAGCATGCGGGCTCCCAGAAATACATGATGACGTCACTCCTGGAAGTGACACCACTTCCCAGAACCAAGCACAATGCATTATGACAAGATAAATGTTAGTAAGCTTGGAAAATTACACAATTAGGAGAAAGGGTTTCTTTCCTTTCTGTTTCCTCTACAAAAAGTGAAATCTTCCATTCCTTTCCCCAAACATTTAATTTTTCGGAGTCATATTTTAAAATATGCAAGAAGGAGGGGGCCTCTAAAGAGCCAAAACCCATCTCACAAATCGAAATTCGAACAGATTCCCTCTGCTAGCATAGGAAAAAATTCTAAAACTCTCTCAAAATTCCACAGAGTCTGAAATTCCTAATCTAATGAATATTGAATTTTCAAATTTTCAGGGAGGGTTTTGCTTTACTGGAGCAATTCAAAATTAGATACTCAACTTTAGCTGCATTAGAGTTATACTTAGTTTAAAATGGCTTTTTGTTGTTTTTGTTGCCTTCCAACTCTACCTTACTTTGCTCAGTGGCAGGATCCACACCACTATTTAAACTGTGTGCCTGTTATATACTGCAAAGGGTTGTGAAGATTATAAGGTGGAGGTTGATCATACTAACCCTTTTTTTGTACTTTAAGTACAAGGAAGAAGGAATGAAAGTAAGTAAATGAGTTGTTAAATCTATTGTGCGGTTATTATAATATCCTTCAACTGTGAAGAACTTTGACCCACTAATAGGAGGTTGCTGCACATGAGACGCAGCTACCAGAAGTGTCATAGCAGTTCTGACTTTGACATGCCTTCAAATTAGATTAACCAAGCTGTAATTTACACTAGGAGGAGGATATGCTAAATTACTGCAAATTGTAATCAACTAATCTATGTGGCTGAAAAATGTGAGGGATTTATAATCTATTTTAAGTTTGAAAAAAAATCAGTTATTTAATTTAATTTTTGTTCCATTTTTCAGACAGAGTAAATAACAACTTTAAAAACAGAACACAATTGTAATTCCCCTTCCCAAAGAAAATCCAGAATATTTTTAAAGTTAATATTACAAAAACACCAAGTGACTGTACCATGTATCTGCTAGCCCAAACAGAGAAAGTCTGCAGTATTTCTAACTAGATTCTAGTGAAAAGGAGTCATCCCCCCTATATGTGGTATTCTCCTCTTTGTATTATTCTGACAATTAAGAGGGTTCTTCAGGTGTATACATATCTCATCATGGTGGTTTAGGAATGTGGATTCCACTTTGTTTACATTTTATATGTTACTTTGCATTATGCATAAAAGAAACTGAAAACCAATGCAGATGGTGGAACACGTATGTAAGGTGGTGATGGTAACTCACAAGCTGGGTGGCACTTTCTCTCACAAAAGAACCCTCTAGGTTCAATGTTGTTGCTAGTTTCACATTTGAAGGGATGAAAATGGTCAGTTTTCTCACTATGCTCAGGTGATGAAAAGCATTCATGGACACCAGTGGATTAAGTAAAACAAAACTGAACACACAAGGGGAAATCTGTCAAAATCACTGCAGATTTTAGAAAATTCATTCTGAGTGGTTAGCAGTAAAAAGCAATATACATTTTAGACTGGTATTATGAATTGTGTCAAGAAGATCCAAATAACAGTGATTTGTGATGCCTTTGCAATTATTATTTAATGCAGGTGGTTACATTGGTTAACCTCAGAGAATTAAAAAAACATTTTAACTCATAAATTTTTTGGAATTTTTTTTGGAAAGCTAAAGTAGAACACTTTAATGGGCAACCTAATTTCTAATCCTCCAGAACCATAATATGGCATTAAACACCTCCTTATATATTATATAGAAAGGCTTAAATATGAACTGTAGAGAAATTCACTTAACCAATTCATTTCTTTTTAAGTTAAAATATCTTTCTCAAAAGCCTTTTTTCCTTTTAGGAGATTGGGGCTGGTCAGCACTGTCTATTCTGACCAGATAAGAGGTCATGAGTAGAGATGGGCACGAACCGCATTATGGACTTCAAAAACCCACGAAAATGGCAATCGCACGATCGCAATCCGGTGGTTCATTATCGGCCACGGCCAACGAACCAGCGGTCGGTAAAAGCCTGGTTCGTTGCGTTCGGACGCGGTTCAGGAAGCCAGACAGTCAGGCGCCAGCAATCAATTCCCCTGGAAACGGAGCCAGGGGAATGCCTGAACTCTGTCTGCGCTCCTTCTGTCGCCCTGGAAACCCGAATGGAAGCCCAGCTTACCTTGATCGGCAGGTCTTCCTTCCAACCACGGAGCTGCAAAGTGGTTACAAGTTGGGAGAAGGCACCCAGGGGAGGGAGGGGGAAGGGGGTGTCCTGTAGCCATAGGCACTTCAATCTCATCCCTGCAAACCCTGATAGGCAGCTCTGATGGCAAAACACAGACCTCCTGCATTGCTTTCAGCGAGCAGTGGAGTGGGACAGAGCTCTTGCTTGCCACTTGCTAGCCTTTGGGGAGAGAGACTGAGAGTATAATTCAGCTTGGATTTAGGAGATAGGGATCTATCTCCTCTGGTTCCAGGGCTGCTGCCTGGCTCTGGGGCCAAACTCAGTGGGCACCTTGGCTGAGGGCTCACATTGATTATTGATCAGTGTCTGATAGGGTCAGGTCTGTGGGAGTGGTGGGCTAGGGCTCTAGTTCCTCTTTCCCTCTGGTGCCAGGGTTGCTGCCAGGCCCTGGGGCCAAGCTTGGTGGGTACCTCGGCTGAGGGGTCACATTAGTGCCTGATCAGGTCTGTGGGAGTGGTGGGCTAGGGCTCTAGTCCCTCCCTCCCTCTGGTGCCAGGGCTGCTGCCAGGCCCTGGGGCCAAGCTCAGTGGGTACCTCAGCTGAGGGCTCACATTAGTGCCTGATCTGTTCAGGTCTGTGGAAGTGGTGGGCTAGGGCTCTAGTCCCTCCCTCCCTCTGGTGCCAGGGCTGCTGCCGGGCCCAGGGGCCAAGCTCGGTGGGTACCTCAGCTGAAGTCTCACATTAGTGCCTGATCTGTTCAGGTCTGTGGGAGTGGTGGGCTAGGGCTCTAGTCCCTCCCTCCCTCCCTCTGGTGCCAGGGCAGCTGCCAGGCCCTGGGGCCAAGCTCGGTTGGTACCTCGGCTGAGGGCTAACATTACTGCCTGATCTGTTCAGGTCTGTGAGAGTGTTGGGCTAGGGCTCTAGTTCTTCCCTCCCTCTGGTGCCAAGGCTGCTGCCAGGCCCTGGGGCCAAGCTCGGTGGGTACCTTGGCTGAGGGCTCACATTAGTGCCTGATCTGTTCAGGTATGTGGGAGTGGTGAGCTAGGGCTCTAGTCCCTCCCTCCCTCTGGTGCAAGGGCTGCTGCTGGGCCCTGGGACCAAGCTCGGTGGGGGAAGTTGTTCCATCAGGGTTGGGGGTGGCTCTGCTGAAAAGGGTGAGGTCAATGGGTCAGGAGGCAGGCATTCATGTGGTGGCTCATACGATTGCCCTGCAAGGCTTCCCCCTATCAGTCGTGGAGGGCATGGGCTTCCAACTGCTGCTCCAGCCCTTTGCCCCATGGTTCTCCATGCCGTCAAGGTGCACCGTTGGGCGTTGAGTTGTGACTGCCATGTACGATGCAGTGCGAGACATGGTGTGCAGAGACCTGTCGGCCACCCAAGGCAGAACAGTGCACTTCACGGCCAACCTGTGGAGCGGCTGCCATCATGGGTACCTTGCCATTACCGCTCACTGGTGGCAACCAGAGGACCTCCACCTCCCAAGGCCAAGATCTGTCAGCCGTAAAAAGGTGCCCAGCTTGACATTGGGCTACAGGGCGGATCTTCTTCAGGCCCGGGGGATGGACGAGGCCCACACCGGGAAGAACATTGCCGCCACCATCAAGGCGGCTCTGAGGGAGTGGACGTCCAAAGTGGAAGGGTTTGTCCGTGGCTTCATATTTCATGGACGCAGGAGCCAACATGTTGGCAGCCCTGAAAGAGGCATCCCTTCCGGCCTGGTGTGCATGGCACACAAGCTGCACCTCATGATGCGGGACATGCTCGGGCTGGGAAGCAAGCAGAGGGACAGCTGGGACGAGGGAACCTTGCGGACGCGCAATCTGCTGGACAGCTGCCGTTGCATCACTTCCCACTTCTCCCGCAGCATAAACTCTTCCAGGACCTGCCCACCTGCTGGAACACCACCTACGACATGATATGTCGTCTGGTGGAGCAGAAGGGTGCGTTGGAAGACATCCTGTCCTCTTTGGATGTGCTGAGGGAGGGGAGGGGAGTTGAGCCTCAGCTCCATGGACTGGAGAGTTCTTGCCCAGATGTCCCGGATCCTGAAACCCTTCAAGGATGCCACGGAGCTCTTGGGCTCCTACCAGGCCAGCATGGGTCAGGTCCTCCCTCTGATCCACGGCCTAGACCAGTTTCTGGCCCAGGAGCTCCAGCAAGGGCAAGAGCTGTTCCCCAAGGTCCGGGACTTTGTCCAGAGGATCCAGGCCTGTGTCGCTGAACACCTGCATCCTCTATGCTGCGAGGCACCACACCAACTGGCCTCTCTCTGTGACCCCCGCATCAAGGGCAGCATTGCCACACAGGCGGTTCAGATGCAGCACTGGAAAAATGAGCTCCACAGAGCAGTACTCCATTTCCAGAGACAGAGGGCAGGAGAGAAGGAACCGAGCAGCGGTGAGGGGCAGGCAGTGGAGGAGGAGGAGGGGGAGGGGGAGGAGGTGGGAAGAGAGCCACGCCAAGGAAGAGCCACCCCAATGGACACATTCGATCTCTGGGCGTCATCGGTGGTCTGTGAGGTTGGCCGCTGCAGGGCGGGTGTGTCCCTCTCAGTGGAGGACGGCGGGGGCCATGGTGCGTGAGTACCTTTCTGAGCCCACTGAGCCCCCCCATGCCAATCCGTTGCAGTATTGGGTGAGGAAATCTGACCGATGGCCAGACCTGTCCATCATAGCAACAAACATCCTGTCCTGCCCTCCCACCAGCATGCAGAGCGAGCAGGTGTTCTCCCACCTGGGAGACCTCCTCCGTCCCCACCGTCCATGTCTGCACCCGGACCTGGTGGACATGTTGACGTTCATCAAGGTGAACCTCAACCTACTGGGGCACCCTCCCATGGACCTGGACCTACCCAGGCTCTGAGGCATCCTGGGGTTGTAGCCGGCCCAGCTTGTCCACAGTGGGCTCAAGCCTTCCTCAGTTCTCGGGGCTGCTTCCATGGCTGGTGACCCTTTTCCCTCCTCTCCCAGACAAGTTCCCATTCCCTCTTCACACTTCTCCCTCTCTGGATCTGCTCAGATGCCTCCTAACCTCTCCTGTCTTTTCCATCCTGTCCTTTCCATGAAGGCAGGAAGGTGTGGTGCTGCCAGCTGATGCCGCTTTTGGGCACAAGGAACAGCTCTGCTGCTGTTGCCGATGTGAGAGTGGCACCGTATGGTACCCCCCCTTTCCATGGGCACCTGGTGTCCCCTCTGAGCAGGGGGGAATGGGTCCCTTCCACCCTTTCCACGAAGGCAGGAAGTAGGGTGCTGTCTGCTGCCGCCGCTTTGGACCCCAAGGTGCAGCTCAGAAGCTTTTGCTGAGCTTGACAGGTTTGAGCTGCACGGTGCACTCCATCCATGTGTACCTGCTGTCCTCTCTGTTCATGGGGGGAATGGGACCCACGTGTCCTTTCCACGAAGGCAGGAATGTGATTGAGGTCTGCTGCTGCTGCTTTTGAGCACAAGGGGCCGCTCAGGAGCTGTTGCTGGTGTTAGTGTGGCGCCACACGGTACCCCCCCCTTTCCATGGGCACCTGCTGCCCCCTCTGAGCAGGGGGGAATGGGTCCCTCGTCCTCACACCCTTTCCATGAAGGCTGGATGGTGGGTGCTGTATGAAGCTTCAGCTTTGGGCCATGAGGGACAGATCAACTTCTGTAGCGCATAAAATTGCATGTCACGGTGGCCCCTGCCAACAGCAGCGGCGGTCCCCTCTGGGCAGGGGTGAATGGGTAATGCCGCCATGACCAGTCATGTCCTTTCCACAAAGGCAGGAAGGTGAGTGATGCTGGCTACAGCCTCCATTGTGACACAGGGGGAGCGGACAAGCCTCTGCCACAGCAGTCTACGCACTCCTTCAGGGTGGATGTGGGATCCCTCCATCCTGGTCCTGCAGCGCAATGTGGCCAGGAAGCCTCGGGCTTGGCCCTCCTCTCCCACAGAAGTACACGGTCCCTCTTTTTACCTCGCCCTCTGCGGAACACTCAGTCCCCTCCCAACGACCTCTCCAGCCCTGTCCTATTCCATCCTTTCCGCAAAGGCAAGAAGGTGGTTGATGCTGGCTGCTGCTGCAGAGTTCCTCAGTGGGATCCTCAGAGGAGGCCTCGCAGCTGTTAGGATCTTCCGACTTCACAGACCCTCTTTTAACTGTCCCTCTCTGGAGCACTCCGACCCCTCCAAATGACATCTCTCCCTCCTGTCCTTCCATGGGGGGTGCTGCTGGCGAGTGGCCAGACCCCTCACCCCCTAAAGGGGAGGTGGCTCCCCTTTAGGGGAGAAGTAAGGGACCTATGCACAAGAATCTGAGTTATCTTGACTGTATTTGCCGTAACCTCACATGCAAAAGGAGAACTGTTCCATTTTGCGTGCCTATTCCAACATCAAAACATTTCTGTTCAAGATAGTAGGGTGTGTTTATTATTTTCAACACATATATACATCTTTTAATTGTTAGCACCTCTCTCTTCTTTTAGTTCATGTATTCTTTCCACTGCTCTGTGCAGATCATCCCTTCATACACAATCCTCGCTTATGAAGCTTATTTCTATTTTTCAGCAACATCCTATAAAGAATCAGATATTTTTAGCCTTCAGTCTAAACAGAGAATTCAGTCAAAACAACAACGGCAACAAAAACAAAAGACCTCTTAGTGACACCAAGGATTGAAAATAAATACTTGAAAGTAACTCTGTTACCCACAAGGCAAGACCTACCAAATCCAAAAGTCATAAGGCATCAGTCAAATTAAAGACAAGACTGATCAGATCAACATATATCCATCAGATATGCAAAAAATAACCTGTGCTAAGCAGAATCATAGTAAAACTCATTTGGGAAGCTTTCCTCATACTTTAAGAGCAATGGAAATGGATCTTTCCCACCTACTCTTTACTGATGGATCTCACTGCATTCCCTAAAATGCTGTCTCGGAGTTGGAGGATTTTAAGGAATTGCTCAGGGCATGACATGGGGAAGTTTTCAGTGTGAATCCGTAAAAACTGGAACTGTGGAAATAGTTTAACTTTTGAACTTTTCCTCCACATTATCCCATTTGTTTTCTGAATGGTCTAGTTCTTCCAGCATCTTTTGCTTATCTTGCACAAATAGCCACATTTCTTTCCATGTCAAAGCACATCCTTGAAAGAAACCCCAGGATAACCACCTCATACTCCAAACAAAGAAATTGTGACATCAGTCGCTACCTCAAACGGCTGCCTCAGGCAAAATCTTCAATAAATAAGAAAGACTTGGAGGTGTTTCTCAAAGATTAACACATTTTCAAGGTCAATTTCTTAAAGCTGTTTTTTCATTGCACATCACTTTCTGCCCAATTTCATGTTACCAGTATGCATTGATTTATTCTTTCCTTTGTATGCCCTTACTTTGCACCTCATTTGAAGGTGTGAGGATAAGAGGGGGGTTTCATAGACTCATAATATAAGAAGAACAAATTCTGCTAGGGTACAATTGACTAAACCAAATATTCAATAAGGTGCTCTGTCAGGATCTAAACACAATATAGGAATTTCCCTGCTTTTTCAGACATCATCAGCTTTACTGTGTTTGGTGCAATATCTTTTGTTTGTTTTAAATATTGTTCAAAGTTGCAGTTAATGTTCTATTTTTCTGAGACTGGTGGTCTCTACCACATGCTTGTTTGAAGATCAGATTAAAGTTGACAGGGATGAAATTTGGCTGGCCCACTTCCTTAAGATTGCTTCAGGGCCTTGAATCTGCATGCCTTCATGATGTGAGCACATGTTCCCATCATCGCTACATCCATCTGCATCACTCTGAATGTTAATTACATGCAAACTCTATTTCCTTCATGTGTCTATTACTTACTGTTCATTAAAGTTACCAAACTTGACAAGAGCCCCAAATAAGCATAACATTCTCCTATATTCCATAGCTATGTGGTATCTCAGATTAAAGCCTCAGGGTTTAGTATTTTAAATATGCAAATCATAATCTTACAGGGCATCCATTAGAGGTTTCTGTAAAAGGCTGCTTCAGTACAGAATGAAAATGTATTGAATATGTATTCTTTTAGAAATCCTGATCAGCAAATTTGATTCTATCCCTGTGCAACTATTTAAGTTTGTGCTTCAATGAGCTGACAAACTATATATACTGAAGGATGAACAGAAACACTTTCACACAGACAGAAAACCCACTTAATTTTTCATCATGCTATGTAGCAGCACACCAGTTTTATTCATCTTAACGGTTAAGAGAGAGCACCAAACACCAGTTTCGGGGGGGGGGGGGGGTTACATTTAAATTTAGGTAATTTTCACAGGATTTCTCCTCTCCCTCATCTGAGAAAGAGAGAGAGAAGGACACTAAAAATGTGTATAACCAACCATTCCAGTTAATAACAGGGCTGAACCAAAACTTTCCCATTTTTGTGCCAATTTTCACAGTACGTTTCAGTATTCTTCCCAAATAAGGATATCTATAATATTCTTTGATGTCCTCTGAGGTTCAGGAGTAAAGGAGAATCATTTACAAAGACATCTTGTTACTCTGCTTAGGACTCAGACAGCAGTAAATTCTCCTTGTAAAGAAAGACTTCCAAGAACTAAAAACCTGATGGGCCCCAGAAGAATACTTAAACATATTTTCTCTTCATCTAAGTTCACAAGCAGCCTCAGAGGAGGCTAAAAAACTACTCATGTGCTTAAAGGTAAGTGTCTGACAAACAGCCTTGCTCAATAACAATATAGATGCAGTTCCAGGGTGATTTTATATGCTTTATTAGGAAACAGCTTAATTTATTCAAATCAATGGCAAAATAAACATTACTACCTTTTGTGCATTTTTAATCCATCTTAATTTCTTCCAGTTTCCCCTCAAACTCTTGCCAAAATTCATAACCCATTGATGTCTCTGGTGTAGTGTTACAATCTCCAAAGGATCTGATGAGTGAAATATTCAGTCAGATCATTCTAGTGTCAGAATAACGAAGGCTTTGGGGGGACTTGATTCCTAAATATACTTTTTTTTAATAGAATGGCTTAAATAAAGCGAAAGACAGGAAATAATATTCAGTTCTTGTGAAAAACAAGATTATTCCCACATATCAGAAGATGACACCTGTTGGCATCTGAATGCTAATTTGAAGTCAGATTCTGGGTTGAAAATTATGCATCAAGAAAGCCATAAATAGAATTTCTTCACAGCTGTGCACAAGGAAAAGAAATCTGTTAAGAAGAGAAATTACAGATGTCTATTATCCATTATTCAAATAGAACCATGTTGAAATTACAAATTTGCTATCTTCAAAAATATTAATTTGCATTTTGGAGCTGCTGGATAAATAATACAAATAACACAGAAAAGAAAGACCCCCCCTTTTTGCCATATAGTCCAGTCTTATGAGTTGACATATATGCAACATAGAGATGATATGTCCTGTGTGAAGCCATACTGGTGCAGTAGTGACATGCATCATAGTTCTGATGCTCGCTTCCTGACTTTGCTCCAGCATGGAGCAGTGTAGGAAGTAAGGAAGAGGGGAGGGGGTTGGCATGAATGTCAGTGTCCCCTTAGCCCTCCTTTGCAAATCCTATTGACTTCCTAGAAAGCAAAAGCTGCATTCATCCAAGAGCATAAGAGCTGCTTCCCTGTGGGGCAGTCCTCTGTGTATGTTTTGGATAAGCCCAGACTCAGCTCAAGAATGAATATGCAGAGGGAGGAGGATTCTATCTGGCATTACCCAGACCCAGAAGGCTCTTTCTTTTTGCTAGTTATATTCTGATAACTGGTACAGCACAAAAGATTGCTTACATTGCTACAGGTGCAATGTATGAATATAATCAGGAAGGCAAGGCCATAATCCTTGGAGAGAGACTGTTATCTCACAGGGCTGTCGCTCTGCTTTTCTTATAAGCACTTCCTTCATAGTATGTTCTCACAAAGCAAATATCAAAGAGAGATGAGAGTCAGTGATGTGTAGTGGCTAGAGCACTGGATTTGGAATGATGATGGAAATGCAGGTGCAAATCCCTACTCACCCATGAAGCACAATGGGTGACCTTGGGCAAATCATTCTCTCTCAGCCTAACTTACATCAGAGACATATTTGGTGGATAAAATGAGATAACTCTATGTATGCCATCCAGCGCTATTTGCAAGAACAGCAGAATACAAATGTGATAAATACTTAGTATGGGTTATGAGTTTATTATGATTGCATACTGTAACACATATACTGTAACAACAACACACTCGTCCCTTCACATACTTATTTTGGGAATTCATACTTACCTATGAACTTGGGAATAAGTTTCACTGAACTCTATGGGATTTACATCCAACTAAACTTGCACATGATTAAAGTATCAAGTAAATAGGGTAAGGGTAATTTTATAACCTGAGATTGCTAGATTGGAGCAAAAAATAGAACATCCGTTGTGGCTACTTTGTATCTCATTTGCATGCTAACTAACAGACTGCTAAATTGCCCAGATTAAAAAGCTTTCCAAGCAGATCATACAAGACTTTAGATCTGAGCTACCCAGCACATGCAATCATGCACCATTTCTCAATTAATTCTTACTTAGCACCAGGTGCAGAAAAATAGAAGGTGCAGAAAATAAGCCATTCTTAGACAAACTCAATAGAATAGTGTTCTAATTTACTCTTCAGCATCAAAGTTAAACAACATGAAATATCCTTGACATTTGTGCTTTAGTACACATTTAGAAATATGATCTGAATTAATGTACAAATCTGTTCTGATTTTCTTTTTTTAATTCTTGTTTAGGACTGTGCAAGACACCTCACCTGCAAACATTTTCATGGTGACACTGGGGCTTTTTTGGATGTACAAAATGTTTCCTGAACAGAACATCCTGTTCACTGAAACATTTCTACGTTTCTAGCAGTTGTTTCTCTTTCTCTGCTGTTGTTTTAGTTTTGTTTTTTCCCTCCCCCAGTCCTATTTCCTTGAATGCGATCTCAGACAATCAGTAATCAGGTAAGAAAAACAGTGTCATCACAATGTCATTTCTCTATCTGCTGACATCACCAAGCCACTTCAGACTGGTAAATATCACCCAACCCTTGAATCTCTTTTTCCCTGTTTTCCTGTGCATATGTGACGTGTTTGCTTTTTACTGCTCCTTTAATAAAAACCATTCCTGTTGAACACCCATCTGTTTATTCAAGAGTCCTCTAAGGGAATGATCATGGTATACATTGGTGAGGATCATGCTAGATACTCCTGCTCACTGCGTCTCCTTGTATGCTAACTCCCCCAACTTACAAAGAGCCCCCCCCCCTCATTTGGGTAACACTAACTTCAGCTGCTGCAAGCTCCCTTTAAGCATTCCCTTTCTGCTACTGGTCTGCTATTGGTCTTCCTAGAAACAGCAAAGTTGCTGCTTAGCCAATTAGATGTCACTGAGAGGTGACATAGGTCTCATCAATTATTTAATCACTAGACAGGCTACATGACAACATCACTTTTGGGAAGAAGAAGACAGATATATTTTAAATAGTGTGAAAGTTGCTGCTTACTGGAGCTCTGAATAGCAATGAACCATGGAGAAATGGTAGGGGAGAGTTTCAGGAACTGTTGTTCACCCAAATCTCCTTTTTTTGGAGATTTGGGTGAACATGGAAAAATTTAGCACAGTGGTAATTTGTATTAGTGAGACTTGTTAAATTATTTAGTTCTTGTTTATATATTCAACTTTTAAAATTGTACATGGAGCACAGTTATAATCGCAAAAAGATAACAGGACAACTAGAAATAAAACAAAATAATGCTAGTAAGTAGGGGGTATGCATAACAAAAAAAAGATAGAGTTAGAAATACACCCAGAAATCGCTGTTTCATTTTGTTCAAGCAGCTTCTGGAACACTGAACATAATCTGGGAAACAAAATTGTAACGTGTCCCTCCCAACAAAAGTGTGTGTGATTCATTTTGGTTTGTACCTTGCAGCAGCAGCAGCAGGCAGGCACTGGGCTTGCCTCACAGGGTAGCATCTTGTTTTCCTGTTTTCCTGAACAGCATTCACCAATCGAATCCCAAGGTGAAAGAGACCTTAAGTTATTAATTAACTCTGTTGGCATGAAGGGAGAATGAGCACAATGCATATGAGTGCATCCCCCCCTTGCTACCCAGGAAATGGCATTGGCATTGTCTCCCTGCCAACTGTGTCCTCACAAGGGGAGACCCCTCCCCTTCCTACCTATCAGCTTTGGAAAAGTTTGGAAGAGTTTGGATAGGAGACTTCAGTCATAGGCTCCAATTCAAAAGACACCTCCCTGGGAGCAAGCTCTATTGAACAACGTGGGACTTATCTGAGTAGACCTGTTGGGGTGTACCTTGGTTTGTTTTGCAGCACAAGAAAACATGGCACCAAAGGTAAAAATTTATTGGCACTATAGGAAAAAAAGTGAACATAAAATGAGATTGTTTTTAATGCCATTGCCTTCCTCTCTTTCCCTTAACCAGCCAGTTTCTCACTATGTGCATATGGCTTCTTCAGGGTCTATTGTTGTGTGTTTGTAGTTACTGTGCTCAGTTCAAGGTATTGCTTATCACTTACAAAACTCTTCATGGCCTGAGTCTGGCATACCTACAGGACCTCCTCCCTCCCTATACTCCTCCGCAGCAGCTTTGCTTTTTTGAACAGGATCTCCTGCAGGTGCCACCCGTTGACAGCAGCCCATACACAGGATTTCTCTGTGGTGGGCCCCACCCTGTGGAATGGCCTGTCTGTGGAGGTCAGGCGAGCCCCCCACTTTCCTGACTTTCCGCAAACAATGCAAAATTGAGTTATTCAAAAAGGATTTTTACTCAGATAGGAGGGCTGCATTGTATGGAGGGGATCTCATATGATCCGCTAATGAGTTAGGAACCATAGACCTCACCACTATGTTGTACTTGATTCTCTACTAATGCTACGTCTTTGTGAATTTGTATCTATTTACTCTATGGCATTGTTTCTGGAACTGTTCCTGATAGTGACAGTACTAATCTCACACTGTGTAATCTGCCTTGAGTCTCAGTGAGAAAAGTGACTATAAATGACATAAATAAAAATAAAATAAATAAACTGAGGGAAAACTTAGTGGACTGATGGTTTAGAGGGAAGACTGTGTGCTTTATGATTTTGGTGTCATTCAGTGCAAAAACAATGAGCCTGGAAGCTCACATTGTAAAGAATGGGGGCGAAACTCATGATAATAAAAAAACCCAGATTAGAGCCCTTCAGGTTCCCACCCAAACCGCAACCGGAAGTCACCTCCTGAGGGGGTTGGGGCCGGCCAGCCGGCCGGCCGATGGAGGCAGTGGCAGCTCCTGGGCTTGACTCCGGGCAGGATGCTGACCCTGCTGTGGCAGGCATTGTGGTGGCAGTGGCAGCTCCCTAGTGGGGCGCATGAGCCCCCTGTGATCGGGCGGGAGAGCCGCACCTGGAGCGCCGCTATGGCCATGGAGCAGGAATGGGTGCTCGAGGTCTATGACATAATTCAGACTATCCGTGATCCGGAGAAGCCCAACACTTTGGAAAAATTCGACTTGGTCATGGAAAATTGCGTGGAAGTGCACGAAATCCACGAAGAAGAGTTTTTGGTTATAATCAGGTTTACGCTGGCCGTACCTCATTGTTCTTTGGTCACGCTCATCAGGCTGTGCTTGAGGATCAAGCTTCAGAGAGAGAAGCAGATTAGATTCAAGCCAGCATCACCTTAGCTGGAAAAAAATCATAACGGTGTATAGTTAGTTCAGAACCCCCTGATCTGAAACTGAAATGGAATGTTTTTCAGTGTATACTGCTACTAGTAAACAAAATCATCTTCATAGTGATATCGTGCCAATCCAATATAGATTTTCTACATACAAATTACTCCCTTGGATCACATCTTAGGATGCAAAAACTTGTTCATCATACATTTATATTACACTCTATTTGCTACTGTGCAAATACAGTCAAAAAGATTGTGTGGTCTCTGCCAGCTCCAATAAACATAATGGGGGCTAGGTCACCAATTTCTAGCAACTTCTCCACTACAACAGGTGTTTGGCTCCTATTCCATCCTTAAATTCTTAATAAGAATACCTTATATAGCAATTCCTTAGATAGAAATTGTTCTTACCACCAGCTGTTATGGAATTCTACAGCTTGGTTGGCCAAACCAAACCAAATCACAACCTATTGATCCTCAAACTCTTCATGGAATCTGGCAGAGCTGTGCTCTGGGCCTGATGGTCTTATCCTTCCAGTCCAAATTCTAGGAGTGTCATCCCCCAGCCTCTGCTTCCTGCATCTGCTCACCTGCCAGAAGAGGGGGAGAAATTTCCAAGGGGGTGCACACATGCAAAGGGTGGATTTTAATTAAAACAATTTTAATTTCTCCCCCCCCCCAATCAGGATGACCCATGGCTTCTTGATCACGCTGGAAAATGACATCATTTTCCAGTGTGACAAGGAAGTGTGCATGAGAGAGGGTAAGTACTTTACTGTTCTCTGCTCCGCCCTTCCCCGGTTTGGCCCTTTGGGGACCTGACAACTTTGTAAACCACTCTGAGTTGGTGTTAAATTGTCCTGAAGGGTGGTACATAAATCAAATGTTGTTGCTGTTGTTGTTGTTACTAATTTTTTGTCTTTTATACATTGTTTGTGGGACCCTCAGTACACTGTGCCCTCTTTTCATTAGTCAGTGTTTTGAGTCAGGGTCCTAGATGATACCAACTCTAAATTATACCATTTGTATATTCCTTAATTTCTTTATATTTCTTTATTCTTCTTACTCTCACACCTATGCACTAAGCTTGTGTGTAACATATCACTCCAAAACACATTCATTACATGAAACAATTCACAATCCTGTTGGAAACATGTCTTATCATATGTTCTTAACACATATTCAGCTTAATTGCTTAACATACAGGCTTGAATCCCACCAAAATTCTCTGCTGACTAAAGGAATTCTGTCAGCTAAGTATGATTTCTCCACCTCCCCCACCTCCTGTAGTAGCCTAGGAATAGCATGAGGGGGAAGTTGGAGGTCTGCTGCAGGAGGTGGAAGTCAGCACCCACCAAACATAAATAACTGTCAGCATCCAACTCATGTTATTCCATTAAGGCATTATAAACGTCTATGTGGGAAATTCCCCGTTCCCAGGAAAAATAACCCATTCCCCCATAAAATAAATTTAAAATGAATTAAATACAAAAATCTAGCAGGAAGGCCCAGATCAATAATTTGTGAACAATCCTGCGAGTATATATTTTATCTTGTCCTTTCTGCTACACTTTTGCACTTAATTTATTTAAATTTATTTCCCTTCCATAATCTTCTCATCTTTTTCTTGGCCTGCACTGGCTCAAATGCTCTGTAGCCACAATGCCATTGTTCCTTGGACTCATTTTCTGACTAATTGCTTATTGTCTAAGTAGCTGGTATGGTGTATATTAAATGTTCATTACATTAAATGTTAATTACATAACTGAGTACTAGGATCATGTGGATTAGTTTTAACTTTGATAATTGTGTCTTATTAACAAATTATTTCCAGAAGTGATTAACCAATTGCTTACTGTAATTTATAGAGGTGAAATATTATATATGCATTTAGCATTAATACCTTGCAGACCAGATTTACCAGTACCATAATACCACTGATTAGATGCAAAATAAATTAAATCTCTGGATGCTGTGTAGGAAAATGAGTAACTGTGCATTATTCTGAACAGATATACTTGTCATGATGCAGCCTCTGCACTGTCAGTTTAAGATCCTGAACAAATATTGCCTTCTGAGAGATTACAGGAACATCTGGAGCATCAGGAAGGACTAACGAACGGATTGCAAAATAAGCAGCGGGGAAAAAACACACCAAAAACACACCTGCTGAGCTTTTCTGAGCTAACATGTCTTGGATCACATATGTAATTTGCCTTATCATATGAAATACTGATATCCTGGTTGCAGGTTTTATAATGACTGATATAATCATTATAGTGGCAAGTGGGGGAACTTGCAAAGACTTCTGGAGGAGTCATTTCATTCCCCATGATTCCCCTTCACCACATTACTTTCTTTCTTCCTGGTACTCCCCATAACCCCTCCCCTTTCCTTGCTTCCTTCTTTCCTTTCTACCCATGAAACTTCCCTGACCCTAGCCTTCAGC
The DNA here is from genome assembly GCF_028583425.1 of Eublepharis macularius. Taxonomy (NCBI): domain Eukaryota; kingdom Metazoa; phylum Chordata; class Lepidosauria; order Squamata; family Eublepharidae; genus Eublepharis; species Eublepharis macularius. The sequence goes on along the minus strand of NC_072794.1, from coordinate 81,605,897 downwards.
TTTGTTTATTACTTATTTCTTTTACATTCTGCTTTTCTCCCCAGTGGAGACACAAAATAGTTTATATCATTCTCTTCTACTCCACTTTATGATCACAATAACCCCGTAAGATAAGTTCCAAGGTGTTGGACTTTGCAATGATGGCAAAACTTATTTCATTGATTAGAGAAAAGACAGTAAGTTTGTTTATTGGTGACTGGAAATGCCTTATAGACTTTTTACATGAAATAGATAATAATGATTTAATAATAATGAGCCAGTTTCTTGTAGTGGTCAGAAGCGCACGACTCTAATCTGGAGAAATGGGTTTGATTCCCCAATCCTCCATTTGAAGCCAGCTTGGTGACCTTGAGTCAGTCACAGCTTCTAGGAGCTCTCTCAGCCCCACCCACCTCACAATAATAATAACTCACTTTGTAATGCTCTGAGTATGGCATTAAGTTGTCCTGAAGGGTGGTATATAAATGGAATGATGTTGCTGTCATTATTATTTAATGATCTGTGAGTCTGCAGAAGAAGGAATTTGGACATTGGAAATAAGAGAGCTTTTCTTTATAACACAGAGTAAGAGAAAAATTGATAATTATATTTGTCACGGGCAAAATCGGAATCCTCCTTTTAGTTACATAGTTTCTTTTTTGTCTGTTTTGCTAAATTTTTTTGTTAGTTGTCGTTCTTTATTTTGTTAGTTTCCATGTAGGGGTTTTGGGGGGGGGGGGGGTTAGGCTGTCATTTCCTTTATATACAATTCTTAATTTTTTTTAAAAAACCCTGTGAGAAAGGCTATGTTCAGAGTGACTGGCCCAAGGTCACCCATTCATTGCAGAGTGGGGATTTGAACCTGGGTTTCCCAGATTTTGGTTTGATATTCTTATCAGTATACCACACTGACTTTTGTGCAGTAGATACTGTTGAATATTAGTGAGAATTCAGCTCACCCGGCAGCAGCATAGCTGCTTGAGCCAGGAGCCAGCAGTTGCAGCCCCGCCCGGAGGAAGATGACAGGCTCCCTTCCTGGGCATCCGGGGCTTTGGCTGGGGGCGGAGCCAAGAGCCTTATGCAGGCAGCTCCGCTTTCCCTGGCTGTAGTTGTTTTGTGTGCTTGGCCCAGCCACCTCACCCTGTTTTAGTGCAGGATTAGCTGGCTGCTGTGTCCAGAGCCAGGTTGGAATTTTTTACCCCTTTGCCCTGATTGGCTCTTGGGAATGGTTTTTTTTTTGCCTACCTTGCACTAATGGCAGTGTTTTGAGGTATTGGCTGAGTGGTGCTGTTTGGCAGGAGAGTTTTGGGAATCGGGCGCGGGCCGGTGAGCACCCAGTAGCGCTTCCTCATGGGTGGGGAACAGGGTCTGCCATCAGTGCGGTATGCTTGTGATGGCTACCATAACATGGGCAGACACCTGCAGGGATCCCCAAAGACAAGGCCTTCCCTCATGCTGTACGGCTGGGGCATTAGGTGCTTGATGGGGGGATCCATTTGCCTGGCTGGCCAGGTTGCAGCCATTCCAGGGATGGCCTACATCGGGGGCTTTGGGGCTCGCCCATGCAGGTCAAGGCGGAGGTCTGGGATTGACCCTGTGGCTTGACCTGTACTGCTTAGTTGGCCCTTGCTGTGGTTTATGTTTATGGTCATGTTAATAAATGGCCCTTTAGTTCCAAGTTTAGTCTGTCTCTTCATTCCAACTGAGGTTGCAATGACATATTGAGAAATAGAGAGCCAGTTTGGTGTAGTGGTTAAGAGCATGGGACTCTAATCTGGAGAACCGGGTTTGATTCCCCACTCCTCCACTTGAAGCCAGCTGGGTGACCTTGGGCTAGTCACAGCCCTCTGGAGCTCTCTCAGCCCCATCCACCTCACAGGGTGTTTTGTTGTGGGGATAATAATGACATACTTTGTAAACCACTCTGAGTGGGCATTAAGTTGTCCTGAAGGGTGGTATATAAATCAAATGTTGTTGTTGTTGTTATTATTGACAGAAATGAGATTGGCTGTAGGCAGTAGCCCATTTCATTTCCTACATTCCTGGTGCTGTGACCGTGTGGAAAGAACAAATATAGGGCATATGATTCTTCCTATACATGCAATCCCTATTTCTTCTGAAAGGTGCCAGATTGTTTGGGGCCAGTATGCATGTTCCAAAGCTGGAACATATGTGTGTTGCCCCTTTCAGAAGAAACAGTGATCATATGTATTGGGAGGGTTGCATTTAGCATGTTTGGAGGTGTTGTAGGAGACTGAGTAAGAGCAGTTGTAGTTTCGTTCTCTATGACTTCTGTGTTGTACCAGGCTTATTGCTCGTGTAATGTTACATTCATGCCAGAAGTGGGAAGCAGGCTAGGAATACCTAAGATAACAACTAAGCACTACTCCTTGATGCTACTCAGGGTGGTGCCAGCATGGCTTGGCATTAGTTTATTTCTGAGTTGCACAGGAATATCTTGTTGTTATGCTAGCATACAGTTTAGTCAGCATTGTAAACCATTCAGAGATAAGATCAGGATTGTGCTGCAAGTCCCCTTTTACAGGAGATTCTTACAAAGTTTCATAAAGACAACTTTGCCTACAGTACTGAGGGATAACTTACTAGCCATGTCATCCTAAACTGAGTTATACACTTTAGTGCATAGACTTCAGTGGACTTAGAAGATAGTCAATCTATTTAGGACTGCATTGTAAAAAACGGAAAAAGGTGTTGTATGGGGAATTTTAATGAACAACAGGAAAATATATAATCTGAAAGCAACCAACTATCAACAGTAAATCTTGCCTTTTGCTTTTCTTTGTCAACATTTTGATCAGTGGGTGCTTTCTTTGTAAGGTTATTTATGCAGGAGGACCCACCACTAGCATTTTGTATTGATAACAAACTCTGGCAGAGAGCAAAGCTGAATGTAAGCTCTTTCATAAAAGGTCATACAGTATCTATTGAGAAATGCTAATGAGATGTTGCCCAAACAAATCAAAAGCACTGCTTACAGAAGGATAGGAAAACCACAATGGAAGTGCAGAGACTATGTGCCATATCTTTGGAAGTTTTATGCCAGTTCCCAAGAGGTGTTTCCTACATATAAATGAGCCCTTCTGTATGTTTTAATGCAACTGGATCTTGTGTCTATACATCAAAGCAGTACAGCACAGATGATGCAGAGCTAGACTAAATTAATTAAAATAATTTCATGTTCATACATAATCATTGTCAACATGCTTAGCTCTATCAAGTACCAGGGTTCAAGTTTCCATGTAGCACCACTGTTTTTGAGTTCTTGACAAGTTTTAGCAAAGAAGACAAAGAGGGATAAACCTCTAAAATCACAAAAAATGTACGAGAGGTTTCTGATTTGAAAAGAAGGTAAATTGTAGAAATTTCTTGTTTGATGAGTAAAATGAGTTAATAAAACAACTTTGGTTGACCAATATCATACAGTTTTTCATGAGATCCAGTAATTAATATAATTGTTCCACAAGCACAACCACACACTAGTAAAGAAATTAAGGCAGTATTGTGGTGGTTGCGATGGAGGTAATCCTATGCAACCTGCACTTTGGATATATGGCACAGAAGTGTTGTTACTGGATGTTTAAAGCTTTAAAAGGCAACTTCAGAACATTAAATTGCTCTCAGAAATGAAACAGAAACCAATGAAGTTGCATGAGCATAATGTGCTTGTAAGTTTTAACAATTAGCTTGGGTCAATAGTGAGGCTACCACATTTTCTGAAAGGGAGCTTCACACAAAGTCCATTACAGTAGCCTGTATGGAACTGGTAAGTAGCTGGTAAGTGGCCATTATGAACCTGGGTGTCACTGCAGCATCTCGATTGCAAATTTTGTCTTTCTAGGTGTATGTGATCCCATCCAGAACCATCCAGTACTTTTTATATATATAAATTTTTATTTCAGTTAATGAACTCACAAACATAAAACATAAACTACAATTTTACAGTAATCTAAATCATATGTCTACAATCATCCACTGCTACAATTGTCTCCATCTAAATCATACATAGAACATAAAACATAAAGTCCAATGATTTAAATCATATAGCTATCAGTCAAATCATATATCTATATAGAGTTTATATATGTTCTTAATTTTTAGTGCTTTCCAGTCCTTCTGTAAAACCCAAGCCAGAGTTAAGTTATGTTCAGTGGTCTTGCTTGCACAGGACTATTAATCAGCACATCTCTCTAATACATATGATGAACTGAGCTCTTATTCATGTATGTTTATGCTCAAATAAATGTTGTTAGCCTTTAAGGTGCTGCTGGACTCCTGTTTTATTTCACAATTAAACGGTACCTTCAAACCTTATTGTGTAAGCAAGCTAGTGCATTTCCTTTTCAATGAAAGAAAGCAGCAGTGATCCTGATAAATTGTATTTTCTCTATATCACTAGGGTGCCAATAAAGCTTTGAAATGCTTGGAGCATCAAGGGGAACTCCTTTCATGACTCTGTACAGGAAAAAAACTCATTCTAATTCTCCAGAGACATTTACTCTCTAATGGAGTGTGCTTGGAGGGAATTGATTTAATTTATGCATTTAACTCTTGATCTCCACCACTTCAGACTGCTTGTGTAACTAAAACCTTATTTGTGCTGTTAAGAAACAAAGGGTGTGGTTCTGAGCACATTTCTGCAAATTCACTTGGGTGTAAATCCCATTGAAAAATCATGTGTAGGAAGCTGTTAACTGGAATTAAGCTCTTTTGAAGTAGCTGAAATTTGTATCACCAGAGAAGAGTTTTTGACTGAAGTATTAACCCTGGCTGCTTCAACCCCATAGATGTGCCATCCTACATTAGAGCTAAAGATGTTCTTACCTGAAGAGGAATAGTAAAAATTTATCCTGTAGCTGTAGGTAGATACTTGCTAAATAGAATAGATCTCTTCAGATACAATGTATACTTCTGTTTTCAATTGTGCTTTTTGATATTTGCTATAATGTGAAAATAACTAATATTATTTTTCATCTAAGTTATACACTGTTTCCTATATTTATGTATTGTTGTTCAGTTCACATGATACCACCTGGAAGCCAAAAAAGGTAAAATTGTTTGTAAAAAATTAAACAGCAAAATCATCAATTAAACACAAATAAAAATCAGTGGCAGAACATCTCTTTATCAGCTCTACAGTTCCATCAGCTGGGTAGAACAGAATTTTTAAAAAACTATTATTGATAGAATGGACCTAGCAGGCATTCCTAAGGTGAGGGCTTCATATGGAATGAACCACCTGAGACAAGGCACTGTTTCTGACAGCCATCAATTTTGCCTCTCATGAGAATATGGCCCTCCCAGCCAGCAGCTTCCACTGATAAGGCTGGGGGCCGCTCTTTGGCTCCCTGGAAGGAGAAGGAGACAGAGCATTTCCATGGTATCTGGGTCTCAGGCCGGAGGGCGGAGAAAGGAGTCTTATGAGGCAACTCTGCCCAGCCGGCTGGCAGTTGCTCCGCATGCTCGGTCTGAGCAGAGCTCATCTCAAGCTCTCTCAGCCAAGCTCCTCTGAGGTTGTTTTCTGAAGGCCCTCATGGTTATGCAGGGATAGCTGCCTTGGAGAAGTGGTGATATTCCCCTGCTTGCTACCTTCAAACTCCAGGAGGAGAGCCAGGGCCCAGCGCCAGGCTCATTGGTTTTCTCACTCAGGCCACCTAATGGCATGCTGTGTTGTTGCATCTGCTGAAATAGGCAAAGCTGTCATGCAGGGCACCAAAGTCTAAGATGTGATCTGATCTTTCTACCAGATTAGCACAATTGATGGACAGTAGTGGATCTGGCCTGGCTGCTGTAGTCCAGTCATGTTGAAGTGACAGTGGACGTTACTGACAAGGTAGGTAAGTCCACTGGCCTCTGGTGCCTGGCTGTGGGGGCTCCAAGGGGTCAGGCGACAGTCTCTCGACTCCCATGTTTAGGATCCTGGGTTGTATCACCTTGGGTCTTGCCTTTGGGTTTCGCAGTTCGGCCACTGGGTTGTTATCTGACTCAGTCCTAAAGGGACAGTCATACAGGGAGCAGCATGTTGGGGGTTAACTTTCCTCTTCAGGAAGCGGAGGAGAAGGATGAGGTGGACCCGAGGAGGGGACAAGTAAATGAGACTTAAGAAAATTTACTGCACCTGGGCCAGTCGGCTGCTAGCCGGCCTTTCTTTATGGGAGCTCCAGCAACTGGCGGAGCACCGAGCCTTATCTCCAGGGTGTTGGCACCTAGAATCGGAGTTTCCTTGGAGTTTCCACTGCCTTGGGGCCCAATGGCTTCTGGGTTCAGTTCAGGGGCACTGGTGGGCTGAGCAGTGGAGTTTTGGGGTTTCCACTGCCTTGGGGCCCAATGGATTCTGGGTTTAATGCAGGGGTACTGGTGGGCTGAGCGGTGGCCCATTGAACAGTCAGTACAGGAGTCTTACTGTAAACTGTATATGATTGGAATTTTCCAATCCTCATGGCAGTTGGATTGTGGGGGAGGGAACTAGATAACCCCTCAGCCCACTTCATGCGGACAATTAGGCAGTGGTGCCCATATCTAACCCGCTTTCATCCAAGTGGCATAGGATTTTGAGGAGGGTTCTGGAGACTGGTCCTGGCGTTTATGTTTTAAGGCAGCGCCCGGTCTTGCCTGCCAATGGAATGGTGCAGCTTGTCCCTTGGATTTCCTCTGAGCTATGCCTCCAGGGAGGGCTATTGATTCTTGGCAACCGGGTGTTGCCGACAGTCTGTAGGCTGGGGTACCAATTGGTCTGTAGGAGTTATGGCTGAGCTGGTGGATCTCTCCCAGTTATGAGGGAGTGGACTGTTAGGGGCCTTGCCTCATATCCAGTGGCAGCCATCGGGAAGCTTAGATGTATTTAGGTTCACCAGTAAACCTCCTGGTTTGATGTAAGCTCAGGCAGCTTCCAGGGTCGCACAACATTAATGGTGGGCATGAAAGTTAGATCCTGAGCGTTAGCACAGTGATGACCCAAGCCTTTAAGGAAGGGTCTGGTTGACTCAGCATTAGCCATGGGGAAAGTGATGGCTGAGCTGCTACTTCTGTTTGATGGGATGTGGGGTCTTTTGCCTCACTCCTGGTCATTCACCTGGGGTAATGAGCTGGGCTTCCCACGGGCATGACCCTTCCATTACAGGCCCTGCAGATGTGCACGCATAGGCAAGGAGGCCCAGTGTGCTCAAGGGGAGGAGCAGTCCTCTGCCTCATGTACTGGTCATTCACTTGGGCAGTAATGACCTTGGCTGCGGGGCACGGCTGTTCCGGTATAGGCTCACACAGATTTGCACACATAAACATTGTGCTCATGAGCTGGAGGGGGCAGGGGCCTCCATTTCATGTTCAGTTCATTCACTTGGGTGGTATGACCTTGTCTCACAGGGCATGGCCCTTTCCTTAGAGGCTCACATAGACTTGCAGCGCCCAGGCAAGTAGTGGCCTGATAGTTAGAGGGGAGGTGCAGACCTCCGCCTCACATCCTGGTCATTCGCCGTGTGGTGTTGACCTTGTCTCACAGGGCATGGCCCTTTCCTTACAGGCTCACACAGGCTTGCAGCGCCCAGGCAAGTAGTGGCCTGATGGTTTGAGGGGAGGTGTGGACCTCCGCCTCATGTCCCGGTCATTCACCGCGTGGTAATGACCGTGGCTCACTGGGCATGACCTTGGCTGCAGGGCATGGCCCTTTCGTTGCAGACTCACACAGACTTGCAGTGCATTGGCAAATAGTGGCCTGGTGTATTGATGATTGGTCCTCAATGCTTCCATGTTGGTGTAGTGGGAAGCATGGGACTCATTAGCCCCTGAGAAGGCTAGGTGAAAGGCTAACAGAGTATAGAGAAAGCTTTGCGGGAGGGTCTGGGCATTTATTTGCCACACCCCTACATACTAGGCTAAATTTGCCAACCTCTACCGAGGTAATGGGGGTTCACCTGGCCACTGAAGGCAAGGACATCTTCCTCAATGACCTACGGCAAGGGCTGAGGTTGGCACTAGGCCACCTGTGGGGCGCTAGGGCCTAAGCAGAGGCTTTGCCCTAGCAGTGGCAGGATACAGTTTGGGAATAGGGAACGGGCCAGTGAGTACCCTAGGCACTTCTCCACTGATGGGGAAGAGGGGTCTGCCAGGAGCGGATGGTACTGCTTGTGACAGCTGCCATGCTGCGTGGGCAGACTGCCTTGGGGAACCCCATGTGCAAGTCCTTCCCTCACTGCTGTACGGCTGAGACTTAGGAGCTTGAGCTGGGGGGATCCATTTTGCTGGCTGGCTGGGTCTTAGCCATCCATAGGATGGCTCACACCTGGGGCTTCGGGGCTCGCCCAGACAGGTCAAGGTGGAGGTCCAGGGGCGACCCTGTGGCTTGACCTGTACCGCTAGTTGGCCCTTGCCGTATTAATGGTTGATGTTATGTTTAATAAAGTGGCCTTTTAGTTCCAAGCCTTGTGTCTGTCTTATTATTCCAATTAGGGTGGCAAAGGTATCTAGGTGGACTTCCTCAATACATATTGTTCATATCACCTGATCTTCTTCTTAAGCCCTGTTCTACGTGGCCCAGCTTCCAAGGTAAGTCATCTGGCAACTAGAGACAGGGCTTTTTCAGTGGTGGTGCCTCACCTGTGGTATACCATCTCCCTTGAGGCTCACCTACCTTAATATCATTCAGGCACTAAGTCAAAACATTTCCCAGGCTTTTAAATAAGGTTTTTAAAAAATCTTTTTTTTATATAAAATTTTTATTGGATGAGGTAATATACAATCATTACTTAATACAATATATTTATCCAATTTAATTCTTCTACATGTCTATATACCCCACCCCTCCCCTCCCCCTTTTCTTTGTTGACTTCCAACAACACTCGAGCCCCCCATTTATTCATAGATATTATTATTGTTACACTATATTGCTAATATTTATACCATGGTATAGATCTTAATATATTTTCTTTCGTTAAAGTCCTTTGTATAAAATTTAAAGTCCCTCAAAAGACCACAATTGCTCTTTAACATCGCATTTCTTTTCCAAATATTTCTTGAACTTCTTCCAATCTTCCAAGAAAATTTCTGGATCTTGCTCTTTCAGATTTCTAGTTAGTTTGTCCATTTCGGCCATGTACAACAGCTTCCTTGTCCATTCTTCAATATTCGGTATTTTTTCTTTTTTCCAATACTGAGCATATAGAGTTCTTGCTGCTACTATCATATAATATAGCACTATCTTATCATTTCTATTAACCTCTTCTAAATGTAAAGATAATAACAACATTTCTGGATTTTTTGCAACATTATATTGTAATATCAAAGACATTTCAGCACATATTTTAGACCAGAAGTCCCTAGCCTTTTGACGTCCACCACATATGAAACAAAGAACCTTCATGCTCTTTACACTTCCAACATATGTTTGACAACTGTTTGTTAGTAATGGCTAGCTTTTTCGGTGTTAAGTACCACCTATACAACATTTTATACCCATTCTCTTTAATACTGTTGCAAGTTGATATTTTAAGGTATTTCTCCATAACTGTTCCCATGCTTCCATAGTTATTTCTTTATTACAGTTTATAGCCCACTTTACCATTTGAACTTTTACTGTCTCATCTTCTGTGAACCATTTCAATAACAACTTGTACATTTTTGATATTACTTTAATATTATCTCCCAATAGTATCTCTTCCAAGTCTGAGTTTTTAGTTCTAAAACCTACTTTTCTTTGCTCTGAATCAAATTAGTCTTTGATTAGTCCGTATTGTAGCCAACCATATCTAAATGGCAAATCCTCATTTCTTTTAAGCTTCAATTGATCAATTGATCAGCATCCACTTTAATCCCAGGTTCCTCCCATGGCCTCATGTTATTTGCAACGCTCTGAACAATGGTTGTTGGATGGAGGAGACAGTTTCTCAACCTGCTCTTGAAAGGAGGAGACACTTTCCAGCTGTTGTTCCTCTTCGAGCCAGACTACTTGAAAGTGAGCATAAATGGAGTCGATTTCCTTCAGTATCATTTTAATGTACCACTGGTCCAGATGGATACATTGGGAGTTTCTGGTGATGTCTTCATGAAAACTGTTGCTTTCCTGGCCAGCAATCTCTTTGATGCCAACTGAACAGTTTACCCTCTTGCCCTGCATCTATGTATGAACAACTTTAAGCTGGCTGTACCTTTGACCCATCAGCTCCCCCAGCCCCTCAAACCAGGAGATATGATCCCAGTGCTAGGGTTGTTACATCAAGCTCCAAAAGAGTTCCACATCCACCTGAAGAAAGACCCCTCTCGTGTCATCTTGAGCTTTAGTGTTCACTTCACAGACCAGACAGTGTTCTGGCAAGTCTGAGGGCAAGATTCTGAGAAGAAACTGGTGACCTATTTTCCCTTCTACCCACAGTGATACTTTGAGTTGCTCTTCTACTGCGAAAAGGACCATCTGAAACTGGCACTGAATGGGGTACCACTTGGACAGCAAAGCCTCCCTTTACCACCCACTGAACCCATCACAGACCTGGAACTCAAAGGCAATGTCACACTTTACAGCATCCTATGTTAAACTTGCCCTGGTTGGGTCAGCTCCCTTGCCATTTTTCCAAGGTGGAAGTTGAGCTACATCTGATGTGGTGGTTTTCTTGGACTACTTTTGAAAGCAGCAAGAGAGAGCAGATAACAGGGTGCACCTGTGTGTGTATCAGACACCCTGTGCTTAGAAAGCTAGTGTGACAGGCAAAATGGTAGGCTGGAACCTTATCCCTAGCTTTCTAGGGGAAGGGATGACTAGGGCATGGAGGAAACCTTTTGATAGAATGATGCTGTTGCACACTCTGTGAAAAAAAGAGAATTGGTAACTTCCCATGTGCCTTTTCTGAATATGCAGATCTGCGCTGCTGAGCTGTTTTAAAGGAACCTTGGATGTTCAGGCTGTTCAGGATTTGATGAGCTTCTGAGGAAAATGCATAGCTTATTTGTAACAATTGGTATTTTGTGACTGTACGTCATGGCCTTTCTCTTCCTAAGTATTAATAAAAGGACAGTGTATTAAAAAAAGAAAAAGAAAAATAACGATGCCCAGAAATAAACTGGCAACCAGTAGAGCTCCTTCATAACCAGAACAATGTGCTCACTGAAATTAACTCTAGCTAACCACATTCTTGACCAGATGAGCTTTCCGTTCTAAAAATCATGCTTTACTTTGTCTCCTGTTATATATGTAGGTATAAGTAAGGGCAACAGATTCCACCAGAACACATGAATAAGTTACAACTATTCTCTTAGTTTGAAACTTTGAAAAATGTCAGTTATCAAGAAGCATATGTTAGAACTGCCCACGGGCAGTCACAGAACACTACATTAACAAACAGAAGAAAAAAAACAATTTAAATCACTCAGTACATTTGCATTCATTGTCTGTAAGAAGGGTCTTAAAATCAAGATTAATATGCATATTTTACCATCTGAGCCTAGATGACAGGCAAAGGGAGGGCAGATGATGCACTCAATGAGCTATGCAAAGGAGTTACAAGACTAAGCAGAGCTTCCTGCCATGTGCAAGAAAGATAAGAACATATTCCCCATTGACAAACAACATGCTTTACAATGTCCTACTGAGCATGAAATATGTACATAGTCCCTCCCCAGATTCAAGTGGAGGTTTACAGAAAGACAGGCAAAAGCTTCTGAAATTAGTTTCAAACCTTGCATTCAGTGAGGCATTTACTAGAACAATGTAGAAAGAGGGTCCCCAGCCTCTTAAACACATCAGAGTAATGGAAACCTTAGCTCTTCAAGCATTTGGTATTTTGTCCTCCTAGACTTTGGTGGCAGATTCATTGGATGAAAAGGTAACAAGTCCCAAGTAGTTTTGAACTTTTATGATATGCTTATTTCCATCATTACCTAGTGATGGGCAGTCTAGAACTGGGTCAGTAATATTGAATATCACTGTAGAACTACTGTGAAAAATAACTTTTAAAATGACCCCTGCCATGACATGGTCATCTTAAACTGCTGCTCACCATAGTCACTACACAATGATCATGGACGGTTACATCAAGATGTAAATATAAAAATGTTCTCTGTATGCAACTGTTGCCCTGACCTGGATAGCCTAGACAAGCCTGATCTTGTCAAATCTCAGAAGCTAAATTGGGACAGCCTTGGTTAGTAATTGGATGGGAAACCTCCAATAAACACCAGGGTTGTACAGGCAGGCAATGGCAAACTACCTCTGGTAGTCTCTTGTCATGAAAATCCTACCCTAAGTCAGCTATGACTTGATGGAGCTCTCCACTACCATGCAACTATTAGTGACTGTATCAAGACGCCACTGTGCAAAACTGCAGTTAATTTTTGCCTTATTTTTGCCTTAGTTCCTTTCTATATCTTAAGAGCTGGGCACACTTATGAAACTATGGTCAGGACACCCAGTTTGGTCTAGAGTGCTATTAAGAAAATGGATACTGAACTAAAAATCAATGCATGGATCCTTATGTGATCTGTCAAGAATGCTGATCCCCAATAACTCCTTTCTTACTCATTCAAGGGATGCTCAGATGCTCAGCAATTAGGCTCACATCCTGCTTTCCAGTCATAAACACAGAGATTATTTTTAATGGACTGTTCATTGGACGACTTATGGCTGTTCAGCAAGCTGCTTCATTGTATTCCTTCCTAAGGGGCACTGATCTCTTTGGGGGGAAAAAGGGCCTTGGTGCTCAGTTTCCTTAAAGGATTTGGAGAGTGAGGTCTGGCTGCTGCAGTCCCAGCTTGGGGACTGTTGGGTCTGGCTCTCTCCCAGATGACAGGGGATCCACACAGTGGCGTCCGTCACCATGGTCTCCCTATAACTGACATCCCATTGTCCCCTCCCCCCCATCGGCAATGGTCTGAGGGGATGTGAGGGTCATCAGCTGTCAAGCAGGTCAGCTGATGCTGGGATCCATGCTCCATGTAGTGCCAATGCTTCTGAGCTGTAAAATCAATAAAGTTGTGGCCTCTTTTAAATCAGCCTTTGTCACAGTGCCTCCTTGTCCTTCCTTCCTACTTTGTTACTAGCCTGCAATCATGCTCAGTCAGGACACCCATTTTAGACCTGTCAGTTGTCTAGCAAATATACTGACAATCTTCCCAAGCCTCAGTACTTCCTCCATCATTCAAATTAATTCAATGCATGCAACACTACTATTTTCATTAGTATTTCTTCACAGTGTGTTTGGCTTCTCTCAGCTGCTACGATATGGAGAAATTTATTACAAATAGTCACTTCCAAATGTCACTTCATAAACACAAGTTTCTTAAAATAATGGAATTGTTATTGATCTCCGGCTATTCTAAATTCAATATAATGTTAAAGTGAAATAGTTTCCTAATGAAAGAGTAATTTAAATTCCATTAATTTTACAAGTGTCATTCTTGTCTTAATATATTGATCTTTACACAGGAAACTTTAATGCTTCTTATATTACTATGGGGTTTAATATTCTTGATTTTTGTATCAAAGAAGTTTAAAGTTAATCTTTTGCCTACATAAAAACTTGCAAATTATAGCATCGTTAGCTGATTTAGCCCCAGATTTTTTGGTAATTCCTTTTTTTAATGTGAGAAGAAATCCACAAGCTCTAACAGCTTCCTCCTTTCTGTATGTCTGCAGTTCCAACTGTAGTAGTGTCTTGTGATCACAGTATGGACTTTTCTTTTTATTAAAGAAACAGTTAACTTGAAAAATAATATGTATTAGCACAAAAAAATCCTTCTTATGGTAAAGAAAATTATGGCAGTGAATAAAGGCACAGAATGACTTTAAAATATTTTAAATATGTAATGTGAATGATATGATAATGTTATAAAGACTAGATTTATGTCCTTTTCTTCAAAATATATTTTTGCAAGACTCAGATCTATTAGTAATAGCAAATGAACCATGCTACTAACAGCATAATCCTAAAACCAGTCTGTAAACTGCTCAAGATAGCAACTACACAAGACCCAAGGGAGCCTCCCAGTTCTACAAGAACCAGCACAAAAAACACAACTGGGAGGAGAATATATACAAAGTCAAGTTATATTGTTCAAAAGTGCAAAGTGCTCAAGTGCAATAAATAACAATACAATAAGAAATTCATATAACCATTATCATACAATACACACTGTACATTCTATATACACTGTATCGGTGCCTATCTAAATATAAGAGTTTTCAAAGCTCACATGAGTTAATACATAAATTTGCATGATAGCGCAGCCAGGTAAGGATTTAGAGTAGTCACCAGTCCAATCCCATATAGGGAATAATAAAGCCAATGGGCATAATTGCCGACGGGATGCTGCGAAGTAACTTTATCCAATACCCGTTTCGTATTTCTTCCTCCTGGGCAGTCGTCTGGTGAACTAAAGGAGTACATACATTAATTACCCCATTCTATAATTCAACAGCTACATAATTTAAAAATACCAATGCAAATACTCACTCTCGAAGCCACCTGCGCTTATACAGCCATGCAATCAATCAGTAATGGTCCAGATACCGATACAGTTACAGGCAAGCCAAAACCCCTTCAACAAATACAAATCTGTTTGAGGCACATGATCGCAGAAACTACTCCAGCCATTCGTAATTAACCAATAAAGCAGGACAAATCCATTTCATTATTGAGTCCCTGTGGGCTTAAAGAGCCCAACCGGAAAATCCATTTGCTTTCCATTCGTAGCAATTTTCTAGAGTGGTCTCGGTTTGGAGAATCCTGAATCACTTCGAATACCGATATCTTCAGATCATCTACACCACGATGTGTTGTGGTAGAGTGGGAGACTAGGGGGGCTTCTTGGATCTTATTCCTGAGCCTCGAGAGGTGTTCCTGAATTCTGACTCTAAGTTGTCGTTTGGTACTTCCCACATAATATTTTTGGCATGGGCACTGTATTACATACACTACGTTGCTGGCAGAAAAAGCCAGTGTTCTCATAGCTCGAATGCCTAAGTTCTCTACTTTATCCATTAGCCCGCAAACGTTACATTCCCCACAAGGAAAATGACCTTGCGGCATAGTTCTTCTATTCACGTCTGTTTTAAATTCCGAATGGGTCAGATAGTCCTTAAGTGATCGCGTCCGCCACAGTCCCACCTTCGGTGGATCTTGGCAGCCTGGAATATTACTAAGTAGGTGCCAATGTGATCTAACTATCTTCATTATTGGAGTCGCAAGGCTGGTAAAATCCAGCGCCCATTTGAGCGCGTGATCTCCAGCCCGTTCTCTGGGCTGTAATAATGCTGCTCGCGGTTTACCGAGGGCTACAGTTCTCGCCGATGCAATCAAATCTTGGGGATAGCCTCTCGACGAGAAGGCTGCACTCAACTCCCCACTACTTAGCCAGAAATCCCTTTGGCTAGTGGAATTCCTTTTACACCAGAGAAACTGACCCAAGGGGATATTTCTCTTTAAATGCCCTGAGTGGAATGACGTGAAGTGCAAATAGGAATTGCGGTCTGTGGCTTTCTTGTAGGGTCGCACCCCTAGGGAATTGGCACTACGTTTGTAAATGTTAACATCCAAGAAGTTAATACATGTATTGCTTCCCACCCAGGAGAACTCTATATTGGGATCCAAGTATTAATCCAGGTCCCAAAGGCTTCAGCAACATCAGCTGTTCGTAGAATGACGATGACGTCATCTATTTAGCGTCTTAATATTACTATCTGCTCTAAGTAGGGGTTGCTATTGTTGAAAATCCACTTAGCCTCCATGTCTGCCATGTAGAGGTTAGCGATGCTTGGTGCAGCCGCACACCCCATCGCTACCCCTTTTGTTTGATAGTAATATTGCTCTGCAAACTTGAAATAGTTGTGTTCTAATACAATGTCTAACACGTTCAATAAGAACATGGTTGATGGCACCTGGGATTCCCTATTGAGTAACGCTCTTTCCACTGTGGCTCTAGCTCCCTCGTGTGGTATTGAGGTGTACAGAGATTTGACATCTAGGGACATCAAATAAGCTTCATCTGGGACAGACAACGATTCAACCAGATTTATTAGTGTCATCGTGTCCTTGAGATAACTACTAGTCTGTACTACCAACGGCTGTAAACAAAAGGGGTAGCGATGGGGAGAACACTGTGAGCCCTCAGCCAAGGTGCCCACAGAGCTTGTCCCCAGAGCCTGGCAGCAGCCCTGGAACCAGAGGGAGGGGCTAGAGCATTAGCCCAGCACTCCCAGAGACCAGACCAGATCAGGCAGTGATAATAATGTGAGCCCTCAGCTAAGGTGCCCAGTGAGCTTGGCTCCAGGGCCTGGCAGCAGCCCTGGAACCAGAGGGAGGGGCTACAGCCCTAGCCAAGCACTCCCAGATACCTGACAAGATCAGGCACTAATAATAATTTGAGCCTTCAGCTGAGGTGCTTGGCCCCAGGGCCTGGCAGCAGCCCTGGAACCGGAGGCTGAGGTTAGAGCCCTAGCCCAGCACACCCACAAGCCTGACCACCAGATCAGGCACTGATATTAATAATAGTAATAGTCAGGGTGAGCCCTCAGTCGAGATGCCTACTGAGCTTGGCCCCAGGGCCTGGCAGCAGCCCTGGAACCGGAGGCTGAGGCTAGAGCCCTAGCCCAGCACACCCACAAGCCTGACCACCAGATCAGGCACTGATACTAATAATAGTAATAGTCAGGGTGAGCCCTCAGCTGAGGTGCCCACTGAGCTTGGACCCAGGGCCTGGCAGCAGCCCTGGAACCAGAGGGGATAGCTCCCTATCCCACCCACCACACACAGAAAAAAAGCCCAGCTCCAATGCACTCTCCCTCTCTCTATCCCAAAAGGCTATCAACAGCTCTGTCCCACTCCAGTGCTTGCTGAAAGTGAAACCAGAACTGGGAGCGCAGTGCCCTTTTATAAGCAGAAGTCTCATGGAGACACGCAGGAGGTCTGTGGTTGGCAGTCAGAACTGCCTAACAGGTTTTGCAGGGATGAGATTGGAGTTCCCATGGCCACAGAACACCCCCCTCCTCCCGCCTGGTGTCTGCTCCCACGTTACCAATTGTAACCGATTTTGCAGTGCCACGCTTAGAAGGAAGACCTGCCCATTAAGCTAAGTTGGGCTTTGATTGGAGTGTCCAGGGCGACAGAGGGAGTGCAGACAGAGTTCAGGCAGTCCCTCCCTCCGTTTCTGAGGCAATTGATTGAAGGCACCTGAGTGTCTAGCTTCCCAAACGGTGGCCGAGTGAAACGAAGAAGGCTTGCAATGACCACCTGTTCGGCTAGAATGGCACATCACAAACAGCCTGTTTGCGAGCAGCCGAGCTGCTTGTTCAGGTTTTTTTTCCATTCGTAATGCTGTTTGTGCCCATGTCTACTTTTGGTTGGGCCATTGGGAGAGTAGGGAGGTTGCATGGCACCCATGGACTGGTCTGTGCTGTTGAGGTGGCTACAGTAACAAAATAACTTAATCAAATCACAGATCACACAAACACAAACCCAAAACAGGAAATTAAGTAGATAAGTTCTGGGAATGGCCACACACTTTAGGTTAGGTTTTTATAACTCAGCCTTGAAGGAGATAACATGCCCTCTTCAAGACTGGTAGCTATGATCTAATTCCTCCATTTTTAAAATATCTACCTCATTCTCTCCATATGGCCAACAGTCCCCATGCTCTTCGTCCTTATTGCTCTGACAATGTTCCTGGTTTTAGCCATGGAGCCTCCCAAGGCCCCTCTCCAGATTCTCTGGTTCTCTGTCCACTTCCTCAGCATAATTCTCCCTCTCAGATACCATCCTTGCATTATCATTCATTCTCTTTCTCTCCCTCATTTAGCCTTCCTTCTGTCCTGCTCTTCAGAGACATGCACACATCCATGCAACTATCTCATGGATTAGCCGTGAGTGAGACTAATTGTGGGCATCTTTATTAGCAAATATTTAGTAATCATTAAATTAAGATTTACCAAACCAAATGTCTGAAGTATCAGCATATTGGCTATTTTTTAACAGAATGTAGCAGGAAGAAGCCATTTACAAGGGGAAAACTGGCCCAGGGAAAGAAGGCGTTTTTAATAATTTCAAATCACCACATTTTCTTACTAAATATTGCCTCCGGTAACTGCTTTTACACCTATTGGGGAAAATATATAAGTACTCCAGCTGGGCTAAAAATAGTATGAAGGGTGATATTCAACCTGAAAATGGCCTGAGAAGAAAGAAATCCTTGCAGCAGATTGCCCCAGCCATCTTGGACTCCCTGTTAAAACTGCAGTGCAGTTTCTTCATTTTGTAAAAAATAACTATTAAGAAAAATGTGTGGAGGAGCAGTCATGTTAATCTGAGGGAAAGGATCACATGTAGATTCACTTGGAGTGTCACACCAACCTAAATCAGTAAACCTCAACATCTGCTTAGATTGTATGTATAGGGAACTGTGGGTCAGGAGCAATATTTTAATTCTATATATTAGATCTTCTCCTAAATGGTGCCTCTGCAGCATTTAAACAGTTCATTGTACAGCTGAATACTTTGTTTAAATGGTTTGCATCCCCACTGGATAATCTCTTATCTGAGCTCCATTATATCAATAACAGTAAGAAATTATTGATTTTTTTCTAAAGCCATTAGGTTCAATTAGCTTTACAATTCAGATGGAAAAAGATGGCAAATTACCTACATTGGATGATAAAAAGTAAGGGGGGAAAGCACCATAATTTGTGAAGGATGGGAATAAAGGTAAAACAAATAAACACATATTAACATAATGCTTCCAATCAACATCATCCAGCATTTAAAACTAGCATCATTATGCTTAGTGGACTGTGCAGCAATAGGGAATTGTGATGTTGTTTACCCATTTAATGCTAAGAATATATTAAAGTAGGATAAATAATATGCAATGAGAGAATAAACAGAAGAAAGAGAGAGAAATGCACAAAATATGATGAAGGTTCAGATGAAATGAGTCATTCTCTCATTTATATGTGTATGTTCATGTTCTATAGTATATTTGCTGTCTGATTAACGTGAACAGAAATGGGCTTTCTTTTACTACTGTTTGGCCTAAAATAGTAAACCTGGTGGGAGTCAGGACCCCTAACAAAAGAGCAATAATATTCTTTAATGGCATAGATGTTTCCTCAATGGGATTGGTTTGGCAGGAAATAGTCTCCTAATAGCTGTTTTGTTCAAGGACCTAGCAAAGCATCAAGGAAGTCACCCTTTAGCAGAAGGGAGACGGAGGATGCTGAAACATTAGTTTGGAAGAGACAGAGAGAAAGTGAGAATGCGGCCCTTCCCAGCAGCCGTGCAGCGACAGATGCTGGGGGACAAAGTTTGCCTCTTCGGAAGGAGGATGAGACAGGCAGCTGTCCCGGGCATCCGGGCTTCTAGCCAGGGGGTGGAGACAAGCACCGTAGAAGGCGTCTCCACACCCGAGGCTGCAGTTGCTCCGTGCAATCGGTCGGAGCAGGATGCTTTCTCCTGCTCGTGTCCTGATGCATGGAGAAATGGTCAGGTGTGAGAAGGGCAGTAGTGGTTGTGCCCTCCTTGTGAGGAGCAGAGGCTCATCTCTGGCCGGCTTGCACAAGGGCAGCGGTGGTTGTGCCCTCCTCGTGAGGAGCGGAGGCTCGTCTCTGGCCAGCTCCTCACCTGATTCGTGGCCCTGAGTTGCAGCAGTGGCAGCGGCAGTGCGATTTTGTGGGGTCTGATTTAGCCAGCAGCAGCCGCAGTGCTTAGAAGCCGGGTCAGAGCATCCCTGGCCCAGGCCTCATCGGCAGTGGTGCTACATAGCCCAGCAGGATCTCCAGGCTAAAAGCCCTTCTGGGGGCAACAGTTTGGGCTCTGTAACAGGGGGATAGTGTGTTGTGGGAGGGAGGCGCTCCCTCCAGGCTACAGGCCCTTCTAGGCCCTTCTTTCTAGGCTACAGGCCCTTCTTTGGGGGCAATGGATTGTGCCCTGTGGTGAGGGGTCAGTACATTGTGAGAGAGGGGGGAAAACGCTCAGCAAGGCTAAGTTCCATTTGAGCTTGCCAGGTGACTGATTCTCCCTCAGGACCATTAGGGTGGGCTGTGCCTAACATTAGGCCCAGGCTGTTTAGGCCATCTAGCGTGCGACATTGGATTGTAGCTGCCATTTTGTGAGGGAGCTATTTTGTCAGAGGTGGCTATTTTATGTTAGGCAGCTCCATTTTATGTTAGGCTGCTAGGCAAGGTGGGGAGGTACGGCCCATAAAGTGGGCCTAGCAATTTGAATTTGCTTGCATAGTGAGGTAGGGGCAGTGAGTCCATATTTGAGCCAGCATTTCTGGCACGGGGTGATAGTCCAGGAGTATATTTCTTTAAAATAATAATGATAGTAGTAATAATAATAAAAATAAACAAAAAGGGAAAGAAAGAAAGGTAAATTAAAGTAACTTGAATATGGCCTCCAGAAAGGGCAAGGGCCCATCTAGAGGCAAGCAGCCTGCCAGGAGGCAGCCTGCCAAGAGGACCACATCAGCACTTTCCTCTTCTGAGGATGCTGACGATACCAGTTTCAGCTTAGATATATTAAAGTGGCTTGAGGCTTTAGAGAAGGACAGGGCGGTTTGAGCCCCAGTAGGGAGTATGGGCAAGCATGCCAGGCCAGTTGGAGCTGCTTCAAAACTGGCTGTTTGAACGGAGATGCTGAAATGTCTTTCTGCCCTTGAATCAGGATCAGGTGTGGCAGTGATGGCGGCTAGTACCAGTTGTACAGCATGTGAATCGGAGGAGGAGGCTGTTTGGGAAATGGAACCTGAAGGGCAGTTGGAAGGGTGTCCAGTTGCTGTGGCTGTGGAACCCAGCATGGCTGAGGGTAAGTTGGCTTTGCCAGAGCAGGCGTATCCCTGGCCAGGGGGACCCTGGGGTCAGGCTGCTGCCTCCAGGTCTCTTGGGTTCTCGACATCTTCATATCCATTTTACACCTCTTCATGGCAAACACCAGGTTTGGCTGGGTGGCCCGGTCAGATAGCTGGTACTTTAGGGCCCCTGCCAGCATCTGGGAGCCATCTGCCAGCATGGGGCTCAGTTGATACCCAGGCGCTTGGCCTCCCTTCCATGGGATGGCAATATGGCGCATGTCAGCCATGGGGCCTTGCATCTTTTGTGATGCCTACATATGGACAGGTGCCATACAAGGCACTACCCTTCGGCGATACAGCCCTGCCCCTTGGGGATCATCTTACACAAGCTACCAGGGATAAGATAGTCAAGGGGGAGTATGTAAACATCTTTTCCCTTCTCTTCAGGGAGCTGGAGAAGAAGGATAAAGATTATTTGGATGAGAGGGATAAAGAAAAGATTCGGAGGAGGAAGGTGGACTGCAATTGGCATAACTGGCTCCCGAGATTTTTGATATACGTGGGGGTTTTGGGTAGAGCCCAGCCTTTACAGGCAGTGTCTCTATTCCAATATTTGAATATCAATTGCAGTGGGTATACTGACTTCGTGGGTACTGCGTGGCTGCAGTATGATGAGGAGTTCAGGATGTGGGCGGCTCTCAACCCGCAGCTTCCCTGGGACCAGATTCACCAGCAGCTGTGGCTGCAGGTGATGTTCCCCGCGAATCCCAACTTGGGAGATAGGTCAGATAGTGGCCACCTGATTCACTTCCCTTTCTCAAGTTCAGTCACTCATGCATCTGAGGGGCAGCAGTTGCAGCCCTGCCTCCTCTTCTGGGACTTTACAGCAAAGGGGGCCTGTAATAGAAAAACTTGTAAGTACAGGCATAAGTGCCTATCTTGTTCTGGCCCTTATGCTTATGCTGCCTGCCCTGGATCCAAGCAGGGAGGGGGCAGCAGACAGTCAGGGGGTGGAGGAGGCCAGCAGACAGCTGGGAAAGTAACCCAGCCCAGTGAAGTGGCTAATAGTTGAGCTCTTGTTTAAAATTTAGCTGGAGTAGCAGGCTGTGAGTACCTGTGCAAGCATTATCTCTTGCTTGTTATTCCTATTGAGTGTTAGGTTTCGGTTTCAAGTTCAACAGTAATGGTTGTTGGGGGTTTTCCGGGCTGTATTGCCGTGGTCTTGGCATTGTAGTTCCTGACGTTTCGCCAGCAGCTGTGGCTGGCATCTTCAGAGGTGTAGCACCAAAAGACAGAGATCTCTCAGTGTCACAGTGTGGAAAAGATGTAGGTCATTTGTATCTACTCAGGAGGGGTGGGGTTGAGCTGAGTCATTCTGTAAGAGTTTCCCAGGGTGTGGAATGCTAATGGCGGGAGGCTTCACTGTAACCTGAGGAGGTTCTTTTGCATATGGATTGGTGCTTGACGTGCCAATCTTCTCTGCAGGGCTATTGTCGGGTGTGGAGTGTTTTGTTGGCCTGGTGTTTTTCAGAACTGGAGCCCATGCTCTGTTCATTCTTAAGGTTTCTTCTTTCCTGTTGAAGTTTTGCTTATGCTTGTGAATTTCAATGGCTTCCCTGTGCAGTCTGACAAAGTAGTTGGAAGTGTTGTCCAGTATTTTGGTGTCCTGGAATAAGATACTGTGCCCTGTTTGAGTTAGGCTATGTTCAGCCACTGCTGATTTTTCAGGCTGTCCAAGTCTGCAGTGTCTTTCATGTTCTTTTATTCTTGTCTGGATGCTACGCTTTGTGGTCCCGATGTAAACTTGTCCACAGCTGCAGGGTATACGGTATACTCCTGCAGAGGTGAGGGGGTCTCTGCTGTCTTTTGCTGATCGTAGCATCTGTTGTATTTTTTGGGTGGGTCTGAATACTGCTTGAAGGTTATGCTTTTCCATAAGCTTTCCCATCTGATCAGTAATTCCTTTGATATATGGCAAAAACACTTTTCCTGTAGGTGACTGTTTTTCCTTGGTTGTTTGATTCATCCTGGGTTTGATTGCTCTTCGGATTTCATTTCTGGAGTAGCCATTTGCCTGAAGTGCGTGGTTTAGATGATTAATTTCCTCATTGAGAAAGCGCGGCTCACATATCCGTCTTGCACGATCCACTAATGTTTTCATTATGCCTCTTTTCTGTCGGGGGTGGTGATTGGAGTTTTTGTGTAAGTACCGATCAGTGTGAGTCGGTTTCCTGTAGACCTTGTGACCTAACTGAAAGTTTGCTTTGCGGATGACCAAGGTATCCAGGAATGAGAGTTTTCCCTCACTTTCTTTCTCCATTGTGAATTGTATGTTCAGGTGGATGTTGTTGAGATGATTCAAAAACTCCCTCAATTCTTCCTCCCCATGGCTCCAAATGATGAATGTATCATCCACAAACCGGAACCATACACTGGGTTTGTGGGGTGCTGATTCTAGAGCTGTTTTTTCAAAATGTTCCATGTAGAAGTTTGCTATAACTGGGCTGAGTGGGCTCCCCATGGCCACCCCATCCATCTGTTCATAGAATTCGTTGTCCCATTGGAAGTAACTGGTTGTCAGACAATGATGGAATAAGGCTGTTACATCCTCTGGGAAAATCTGATTAATCAGTGCAATAGTGTCTTTTACTGGAACCTTGGTAAACAGGGATACAACATCAAAACTGACAAGTATGTCTTGTGGATTGAGTTTCAGAGAACTGATTTTGTTGATGAAATCTGCTGAATCTTTGATGTAAGACGATGATGTAAGAACCAGTGTATGGTTCCGGTTTGTGGATGATACATTCATCATTTGGAGCCATGGGGAGGAAGAATTGAGGGAGTTTTTGAATCATCTCAACAACATCCACCTGAACATACAATTCACAATGGAGAAAGAAAGTGAGGGAAAACTCTCATTCCTGGATACCTTGGTCATCCGCAAAGCAAACTTTCAGTTAGGTCACAAGGTCTACAGGAAACCGACTCACACTGATCGGTACTTACACAAAAACTCCAATCACCACCCCCGACAGAAAAGAGGCATAATGAAAACATTAGTGGATCGTGCAAGACGGATATGTGAGCCGCGCTTTCTCAATGAGGAAATTAATCATCTAAACCACGCACTTCAGGCAAATGGCTACTCCAGAAATGAAATCCGAAGAGCAATCAAACCCAGGATGAATCAAACAACCAAGGAAAAACAGTCACCTACAGGAAAAGTGTTTTTGCCATATATCAAAGGAATTACTGATCAGATGGGAAAGCTTATGGAAAAGCATAACCTTCAAGCAGTATTCAGACCCACCCAAAAAATACAACAGATGCTACGATCAGCAAAAGACAGCAGAGACCCCCTCACCTCTGCAGGAGTATACCGTATACCCTGCAGCTGTGGACAAGTTTACATCGGGACCACAAAGCGTAGCATCCAGACAAGAATAAAAGAACATGAAAGACACTGCAGACTTGGACAGCCTGAAAAATCAGCAGTGGCTGAACATAGCCTAACTCAAACAGGGCACAGTATCTTATTCCAGGACACCAAAATACTGGACAACACTTCCAACTACTTTGTCAGACTGCACAGGGAAGCCATTGAAATTCACAAGCATAAGCAAAACTTCAACAGGAAAGAAGAAACCTTAAGAATGAACAGAGCATGGGCTCCAGTTCTGAAAAACACCAGGCCAACAAAACACTCCACACCCGACAATAGCCCTGCAGAGAAGATTGGCACGTCAAGCACCAATCCATATGCAAAAGAACCTCCTCAGGTTACAGTGAAGCCTCCCGCCATTAGCATTCCACACCCTGGGAAACTCTTACAGAATGACTCAGCTCAACCCCACCCCTCCTGAGTAGATACAAATGACCTACATCTTTTCCACACTGTGACACTGAGAGATCTCTGTCTTTTGGTGCTACACCTCTGAAGATGCCAGCCACAGCTGCTGGCGAAACGTCAGGAACTACAATGCCAAGACCACGGCAATACAGCCCGGAAAACCCCCAACAACCATCGTTCTCCGGCCGTGAAAGCCTTCGACAATACATTCAACAGTAATAATAAAAATAAATAAATATTTAAGGGGGGCATCCCCCTGCTGTTCTTTGCCTATCATACTAATTGAGTTCTCCTAGGTTTGGCGGTTCGTCATGGCAATTACAGATCCAAGGGGAGTTCAGCAGGGCATTTGATCAGCCCACCTTGTCAGCGTGATGGCATCTTCCACCTTGGGCTGGGTAAATGGGCCGCGGTCATTGATGTTTCTGTTTGGGGGAAGGAATGGTCTTCCCTTGCCTGGTTTGCGGGAAGGAAGGGTCCTCCCCTGCATATGTTAATGGAGATGGAAGGGTTCTCCCTGATGGTGCGGTTTGCGTGAGGAATCGTCCTCTTCTGTATACGTTACTTGGGGGAGGAATGGTTTTCCCCCGCACAAGGTTATGGGAAGGAATGCTCCTTCCTCACAACTGGTCTGTAAGGGAGGCGGGTCATCACTCGCATCTCCCCCATATGGTCATGTAGTTTGCATTGATTAGGGGCCAGGGGCCCCAACTTTGCTAGCCTTGTATGAAGACAAGGGGTCCAATTTGCTGCTCCTGTCTGATGAGGGCTACTCATCCTCCCTAGCACTTTGTGGTGACTCACTTGGGTGCTTATGACCGGGATTGGTGCTAGGCAGGGCCCTGGGATTACTGCTAGTCTGGGCCCTGTATTACAGGTGAGTGCCAATCCTAAATAGGTTGACACTAGTGGGCCGACTTTGCCACCCTCTACTGGGGGGTGACAGAGTTCACCCGTCAGTTGCTAGCTGCAACATCTTCTGAGATGACCTGCGGCAAGGGCTCAGGCTGGCACTAGGCCACCTGTTGGGCACGTGGGCCTAAGCAGATGCTTGGCCTTTTGCGTTGGCAGGAGAAAGTGGGGAAATAGGGAGCAGTCCAGTGAGCTCCCCCTTGGCAATTCTCCATCAGTGGGGAAATGGGATCTATCAGGACTGATGGTATGCTTCATGGCTACCACTACCTGTGCAGACCGCCTTCAGGGAACCCCAGGTGCAAGTCCTTCCCTCATGCTTAATGACTGAGGCTTTAGGAGCTTGATGGGGGGAACTCTTTGCCTGGCTGGCCAGGTCTAGGCCTTTCCAGGAATGGCTCAAGCCCAGGGCAGTGGGGCTTGCCCAAGGCGAGGTCCCAGAGTGACCCCGTGGCTTGACCTGTACCGCCAGTTTGCCTTTGCCGCAGTTTAGAGTTGATGTTGTATTTAATAAAGCGGCCCTTAGTCCCAAAGCCTTGTGTCTGTCTCGTTCTTCCAATGGGGGGGGGGAGCAATGTGGCCCTTCCCAGCAGCTGTGCAGCGGCATATGCGGGGGACGAAGTTTGCCTCCTCAGAAGGAGGACGAGAGAGGCAGCCGTCCTGAGCATCCAGGCTTCTAGCCAGGGAGTGGAGACAAACACTGTAGTTGGCATCTCCGCCCCCGAGACTGCAGTTGCTCCATGCAAGTAGTCCACCCTCCTCACCCTGTTTCAGTGCAGGACTAGTCAGCTGCTGTTTTTGAGCCAGGTAGGATTTTTTCCCCATTCTCCTGAATTGGCATTGAGGGGAAGGGTTTTTTCACCTACCTTGTACTGTAACAGGTGATTGAGGCATTTTGTCATGTGGTGCCTAGTAGGTTTCCCATGGTAGGAGAAAGTGGGGAAATAGGGAACGGGCCAGTGAGCACCCCCTTGACAATTCCCCATCAGTAGGGAAATGGAGTCTGTCAGGACGGATGGTATGCTTCATGGCTACCACTACCTGTGCAGACCGCCTTCGGGGAACCCCAAGTGCAAGTCCTTCCCTCATGCTGTACGGCTGAGGCTTTAGGAGCTTGATGGGGGGAACCCTTTGCCTGGCTGGCTGGGTCTAGGCCATTCGAAGAATGGCTGAAGTCCAGGGCAGTGGGGCTTGCCCAGAAAGGTTAAGGCGGAAGTCCCAGAGTGACCCCATGGCTTGACCTGTACCACCAGTTTGCCTTTGCCGCAGTTTAGAGTTGATGTTGTATTTAATAAAGCGGCCCTTAGTTCCAAAGCCTTGTGTCTGTCTCGTTCATCTGACGGGGGGAGGGGGATGAGTTATATTTTTTGCAAAAAAGTGAAACATTTTGAAATGTGAGCATACTCTCTCTCCTTTCCCTCTTTCTCTCTGGGGATCTGACATGGGATTGTGGTTTTTTGCCCTGTAGGAGTGCCTCTTTGACTCTCCCTGTGCTGTATTTGTACATTTATAAAAGGAAAGTTTCAGTTGATTTCCTTTGTTGGTGGTTAAGGTGTACTGCTGAGAAAACACCACCCATGGCTTACAGGCAGGGTCCTTGGGCTTTTGGCAACCTCTATAAACAGGGCTTCCCACCTGATCCTCAGGCAGGATTCAGGAAAGCCCCTTGGAACAATACACTTCTATGAATTATTAAACTCAACTGTTCCCAAAACAAACAAAGAAAACAACAAACAGCTGTCATCCCACCAGGCTTGCTCTGCTCAAATCAATAATGGAACATTCAGGCTATCCTGGAAGAGGCCTTTTTGAGATTCTCTTGAGGTAATGCCTAAACTACAGAAACAGATAGCAATGGGTGGGAAGACTGCTCTACCGTGGAACTATCAAGGACAAAAATTCAGCATTGGATGGGCAGAGTTAGCATCAAAAATTTTTTTAGCCTAGCTGTAATGTTTGCAATGCACATGCACTCTGTTCTTTTCAAGGGGAGGTTGGGGAAACAAGGCTCTGGGACAGTTATTTTAGCTCTTAACCAAAATCCACATCAACCGTTAGTCCCTTTCCCTCTATTAATCCACCAAGTTTTTCATCCAGTACACTAAACACATGCACAACAACAGACCCTGAAGAAGGTGAATGTTGACAGGTGCACTCTATAGCAGGAAACTGGCTGGCAGTGGTAGGGGGAGTCAGCAGCATTAAAAAGAATCCTGCTTCATGGTAACTTTTTTTCCCCTAAGTGATGATAGTGCCAATAAATTATTACCTTTGTATCCTTCTGTTGCTGCCATGTTTACTTGTGCTTTGCAGTTTCATTCTCAAGATGAGGGGCACATCCTTCCTTTTGATGCTCAGTGTTCCACTTCAAAACAGGGTGGTCTCACATTAATCGTTGCCAATCTCCATTGTCCAAGTGCAGGCAGGCAGCATGATTATCTCCCCCCCCCTTAATAGACCTGAGTTTTACCATAAGTTTTCCTTTTACTGTGGACAGTCAGGATTGTTTTTGAATGGGCAGAGGAGGCAAATGGCTCACAGGGTGTGTGACTTAAGCTTGATGTGGAGAATTTGTTTTTAAATAATATTTTGCTGGCTGGATGGGAAGCAACCCTAAACAGGTCTACTCAGATGTCAGTCTCATGTTATTCAATAGTGCTTACTTCCAGGGACACGACTTTAGAATTGCAGCCTATGATTGATGTCTTCCAGGGCTTTTATCAAGTTCAACTGAACAGACCACTTGCACCCCCCAGTGGCACTTTTCATTACAGTGACTGATTTTCCAAGTGCCCTGATGGGGGCCAGGGAGACACACCAGTGCCCGTGTAGCACCTCAAAAAACAAACAAAATAACCCAAGATGCACATTCCCCCTTCCAAACATTTCCAAAGCCAATAGGCAGGGAAGAGTCTTCCCTTGCAAGGACCTGACCTGTAGGGAGACAGTGCTATTTCCCGAGTACCACTGGGGAAAAAAAGATGCACACATGCATTGCGTACATTCCCCCTTCCCACCAACAGAGATAATTAATAATGTAAGGGCTCTCTCTCCTTGGGATCTTATTGGTGAATGCTGTAAGGAAAACAAGCTTCTGCCATGCTGGCCCAGCACCTGTCTGCCTGCTGCCACTGATACAAAGTAAGAACCGAAAGGAAACTCAGAGTTTTTAGTGGGAGGTATGGTTATAATTTGGTTTCCTGAATTTGGTTCACTATTCTGGAAGCTGCTTTAATGAAACAAACCAGCAATTTCCATGTGTATATCCAGCTCTTTTGTTGCATTTTGCACACCTCTTTTGATTATTAGAAAAGTCGAAAAAGAGTTTGTGTCACAGCCACTGAAATGGAGTATGTGAAGAGTACTCAAGAGTTAAGGTACATCCATATATAGCCCAAGATACACAAGACATGTAAGTCAAAAGGTTTTTTTACATCTTATAATCAAAACTCAGAACAGGAAGTTTACAAATAAGGCAAACTATTGACAGTATATAAAGCAAACTCACACAGTATATTCTCCTTTACACACTTGAATCAGTCCTTTAAAGATTTCTAGTAGCAGTTAGTTACATGTGTGAGAGAGGGAGTGATTGTATGTGTGAAATGTATATGTGAATGAAGAGAGAGAAGCTGTTGTTTTGTGTTTCTACCAGAGCAATCTGGTAAAATGTACCATGCTACCCTCTGCTGGGATAATCTGTGAAAGTATAACAACAGCTCCTAGGCTAAGTACATCTATCCATTACTGCTAATGAAACAATGCTTATGCACTCTTATTGGAACTAAGTCCCTGTAAAATTCTGCACAGCTATGACCAGTGTGCCTACTGTATGAACAACCCACCTTTTATGTGCTATAGTCAAGAAACACAAGATGGGAAGCAGCACTCTGGAGCTTGGGGAGACGAAAAAGACAAGCAGAAGGGATTCACAAGGGATGAGAAAAAACAGGACAGGCCAACCCTTTTGTCTCCCCAGTAGAACACCCTGACTTACTCAGAGAGGGGGACCTTCCTGTATAGGACAGACCCTCTCCTTTCCAGGACATTTATTAGTAGCCCTTGGACCTTGCTCTATTAAGTTAGAACTTGGAATCTGAAAAAAGCAGTGACAGCAATGGCTGTTCGGGTTCAGTTATTTTTGTTACATTTCCCCCCAGATTCTTTAATAGCTATTAAGCTTCATGTTGCTATTACACTGGATTAATTTTTACATTGCTTTCCACTTCTCCTGTGACTGATTTTTCTCCCAACTAAATGGGATGAAATGAATCCCTTATGCAAGGAAATCTCCTTGCCAAATTTCAAGAAATGTGATTGGGGGAATGTTGCACACAAAAAGTGCCAGAGATGAAGCTATGCAGCACAAACAAAAAGTGTCATTCACCTCTCTGCTCAGTCTCTCTTTCCCATCTCTGCCCTTCCCCTTCCCCTTGCCACCCTTATGGGAAAATAAGTATATCTGTAGCCATCACAGCACCACCAAAGACAACATTTAGATGTGACTCAGTTCTTTACTGGAAATTGTAGGTATTTCATTCCGTTATTCTTCTGAGGTTAATAAATAGGGTGCATTTTGATTAGTTATGTTCCAAATGCAATTCCTAGTGGCTACATGAGTGATGCGGTAGATTAGAGCTTTTAGGTCATACCAGACGGTACCTTCTGAGGCATGTTTAGTCTGGCTTCTCTGACATCTTATTAAACTCAGTGAGACTTCTGAGCAAGCATTCAAAGGACCAGACTGCAAAATTTCTAATTAAGCAATGGATATAATCAACTATAATTCATTCACT
Organism: Eublepharis macularius; assembly: GCF_028583425.1. Lineage (NCBI taxonomy): Eukaryota > Metazoa > Chordata > Lepidosauria > Squamata > Eublepharidae > Eublepharis > Eublepharis macularius. The sequence goes on along the minus strand of NC_072794.1, from coordinate 81,575,579 downwards.
AACACAAACGTATGCCCTTGTTGGCTGTTAAAAAATGCGGAAGGAGTGAAGGGTTCCTGAGAGCTGAGGCAAAACCAACCATATGTTAGAGAACTGGTTTTTATTCTTCAGTAATGCAAGATATTATTTCTACTGCTGTAGCGAAAGCCTTTCCTTGGGGTCAAATGCCCAGTGGCTTCTGTCTAAGTCACATGAATGGAGACCTACACTTAGTTGATGATGAAATAATAAACTTATATCCAGCATGCAGCACTTCAAACTGTCAATGGGATTCACTTGATTCAATGCTCTCCCTCTCCCTCTCCCTCTCCCTCCCTCCCTCCCTCCCTCTCTCTCTCTCTCTCTCTCTCTCTCTCTCACACACACACAGAGAGAGAGAGAGAGAGAGAGAGAGATCCCTGCGTGCATAGAGAGACAGACAGACAGAGAAGAGAGAGAGAGAGAGAGAGAGAGAGAGAGAGAGAGAGAGAGAGAGATCCCTGCACATAAAACAAGCATGTCTGAGAGAAGGCTAGTTTTCAAGGCAGATTGCATGTTTTTATATGCAGAAGCATTCAGTCTGTGAGCTAGGGGTGTGCAACTCAAAAATTATAGTCTTAATTCTATATCAGAATGGTGTGAAGGGCTTGATTATCATTTCATTAAATAACAGGAGAATTGTTATCATTAAGTCATATGGGGGAAAATCTCTTTTTTGATAAATATTGGACAAATACTCCCAATTTCATGAAACCAGTAGTTATGTTGTACTTTCACAATGGATATATCTGATCCAATACTGTAAATATTGAGCATTTTATCCGGTTGGCAATAACCAATTGCACACTCTTACTGTGAGATGTTACTTTCAATCTGCCAGATGTGCTCATCTTCTCTTTTTTTTTTTTGAAAATTTTTTTATTGGGTTAGGATCAATTATTTTCACATTACAATCAATTCTCCCATTTCCCAATTTCTAACCCCCTCCCTTTCCCCCCCTTTTTGTTGACTTCCAACAGTTTTCCAACCCTTTGTCCCTTTTCCCTTACTCCTTTTATATTCCTCTATCTAACAAATATATATTCTCCCTTTATTCTAAGCAATAATTCTTTAACTATTTTTGATACTCTGTACCCTAACTTTGAGTCCCTTTTTCCATGTTGGATAAACAATTTATCCCATTTTTCATAATTTCAAATATTTCTATAGATCATAAACCATATAAACCATACATTCATATAAGTCAACCAATTTAACTTATGCTCTATGTGTTACTCATTCTACATATCTTCTTCTTTCTGCTTTAGTTATATTTAATTACATTACTGTTTTTGTTCCCCTTCAATTATAAATCTATATAACTATCATCATATAATATCAATCAATTTGACTCATATATATCTTCAGATAAACTTATTCAGTTTGGTACATTATACAAATTTTACCAAAAATAATGTTAATTAGTCAGTCCTTATAATTAATCCTTATGGTTAATTATTTTCTATCAATATTCTATATATTATTCTACATATAATAATCTAATGACATAACTGCTTAGAAATTTTCATTTACCTCTTCTCCCCCCCGGTAAAGTCACCCCCCTCTGCATTTTATTGTATTTCAATAGTTCTCAAACTGCCACAGTTCTCCTCCCACCTCCCATTTCTTCACCAAATATTGTTTCAGCTTCTCCCAGTCTGTGTTGAACTGTCCTGGGTCAAGGTTTCTCAATTTTCTTGTCATTTTGTCCATTTCCGCCATATACAGCAATTTGTAAATCCAGTCTTCGATAGTTGGCACTTCTTGTACTTTCCATTTTTGCGCATACAAAAGTCTAGCTGCTGCTGTCATGTAAAATAACAGTGTCCTGTGTTGAGCTGGAATGTCCTCCATTCCCAAGTTCAGTAGCAGGAGTTCTGGGTTCTTATTAATTTGAAATTGTAAAATCTCACTTATTACTCTTATTATTTCCCCCCAGTACTGCCTAGCTACCTCACACGTCCACCACATATGATACAGGGAACCCTCATGTTTTTTACATTTCCAGCATTTGTTAGAGGTGTTCAAATTCCCTAGCGCAATCTTCTTTGGTCTCATGTACCAACGATAAATCATTTTGTAAATGTTCTCTTTAATATTAGTACACGTCGTAGTCTTCATTGTAGTCTTCCACAAGTATTCCCATGCCTCCATTGTTATTTCTTTATTGAAATTTATGGCCCACTTCACCATTTGTACTTTAACTGTTTCATCTTCAGTATACCATTTCAACAGTACTTGGTATACCTTAGAAATTTCCTTCTTGTCATCTTTTAAAAGTGTCTGCTCTAGTTCCGAATTCTCTGTTCTTATGCCTCCCTTTGCAGAGTCCGAATTGTAGAGATCTCTGATCTGTCTGTACTGAAACCAGTCATAATTTGGTGATAACTCGTCCTGTGTCTTTATTTTAAGTTTAAAAGATTCTATTCGGGTTATCTCCTTGTAAGTTAAACACTGTTGCTCAGCATCGACAGCTCTCGGATCTATTACCTCATATGGAACCACCCACAGGGGGGTTCCTTCTTGTAAATAGTCTCTGTACTTCCTCCAGGTTGCATATAGGCTTCTCCGTATATAATGATGTAAGAACATCGAATTCACTTTTACTTTATCATACCATAGATATGCATGCCATCCAAATATTTTTTTGTATCCCTCTAGGGCCAATAATTTCTTATTCTTCAGCGTCATCCAATCTTTCAACCACACTAGGCAGATTGCGTCGTAGTAAAGTCTTAGATTGGGCAGTTGCATTCCGCCTCTTTCTTTTGCATCTTGTAAAACTTTCATTTTCACTCGAGGCTTCTTGCCTGCCCAGACAAAATCTGATATTTTCCTCTGCCATTTTTCGAACTGCTTAGAGTCCCGAATAATTGGTATTGTCTGTAGCAAAAACATTACTCTTGGTAACACATTCATCTTAACTGCTGCAATCCTTCCCAACCATGACAAATTCAATCTATTCCATTTAACCAGATCTCGCTCTATCTGAGTCCATAATTTTTCATAGTTATTTTTGAATAGATCTATGTTCTTAGCCGTCAGTTCAATTCCCAAATATTTCACCTTACTTGTTACTTCGCAATCTGTTATTTCCATTAGCAATTGTTGTTTTTGCTTAGTCATATTTTTACATAATATCTTTGACTTCTTTTTATTAATATAAAAACCTGCTAAATCTCCAAACTCCTTGATCTTGTCTATCACTTTTGGCATATTCTCCATTGGGTCCTCTACAATTAACATTATATCGTCCGCAAATGCTCTGACCTTGTAAGAAAAGTCCTTTATTTTTATTCCCCGAATTTCTTCGTCTTGTCGTATTTGTATCATCAGGATCTCCAATACCAAAATGAATAACAGCGGAGACAACGGGCAACCTTGTCTTGTTCCTTTGCTTATAGTCAGTTTCTTAGTCGTCTCGTCATTCACTACAATTGCTGCATTCTGGTCTCTGTAAATTTCCTTAATTGCTCTTATGAATCTTTCTCCCATTTGTAGCTTTTCCATAGTGGCAAACATAAAGTCCCAGTTTAAATTGTCAAACGCTTTTTCAGCATCAACAAAGAAGAAACCAAACTCTTTATCACAACGCTTGTCGTAGTATTCAATAGCGTTAATCACTGTCCTTAAATTGTCTCTAATTTGTCTATCTGGCAAAAAGCCTGCTTGTTCCTCCTCAATAACTTCCGAAAGCCATCCCTTCACTCTCTCCGCCAGTATCTTCGCAAAAATTTTATAGTCATTATTAAGTAACGATATAGGTCGGTAGTTTTTCACATTAGTCAGATCTTGACCCTCTTTAGGGATCAATGATATGTTAGCTTCGTTCCAAGTATCTGGAGTCCGTTGATCCTTTAAAACTCCATTGATCACCTCTTTTAGGAATGGTGCCAGTTCATTGGCCATTACCTTATAGAATTTAGCTGTAAGTCCATCTGGCCCTGGCGCCTTTCCCAAATTTGTTGACTGTATTGCCTTTCTTATTTCCTCATCCGTTACTTCATTATTCAATCTATCTCTCCAAGCTTCCGAAATTACTGGGAGTTTCATTTTATCCAAGTATGTCGCTATTAATTCTTTGTTCACCTCTTTCTTGTTGTACAATTTAGCATAAAATTTGTAGAAGGCTCTACTAATGGCTGTCTGTTCCAAATATGTTTTATTATCTTCACATATTTTATTTATAGTTTTCTTTTCCTTTCTTTTTTTCAGTTGCCATGCCAGGTATTTCCCAGGTTTATTTGCACCTTCAAACACTTTTTGATTCAGTCTTTTAAGATTCCACTCCAATTCTTTGTTATTCATTGCTGTCAGCTGTTCTTGAATTATTTTGATGTCCTGATAAATTTTCTTTTTCCCTGGTCTCTTCTTTAACTGTGTTTCTTTGACTTTTATTTTTTCCACAATCTCCTGTCTCTTCTCTTCTTTCTTTTTCCTGGCTCTACCATTTAAGTCCATTAGTATGCCCCTAATTACCGCCTTGTAGGTATCCCAAACCTTGTTGGTTGGTACTTCTTTATTCATGTTATATTGCATGAAGAATTTTGTCTCTCTTCTCAACATTTCCAAGTTCTCTCCCTCTTGTAACAAATCCTCATTTATTCTCCATCCTTTCCTTTTTCTCCTTCTCCCCAATTTCCACATGATTGGATTATGATCTGAGCCTACCATCGGCATTATTTCCACCTCCTTAGTCCATAACGCTAAGTCTTTTGAGGCCCAGATCATGTCGATTCTCGATAGTGTAGAAAGCCTTGCAGAAAAGAACGTAAATTGTCTACTTTTGGGGTTTTGTCTTCTCCATACATCTTCTAAAGTCTCCTGTTGTATCAATTCAAAAAAGAGCTTTGGTAACAGTCCTCTTTTCTTTTGTGCCGTTGATAATTTTTTGTCTAGTTCCAAATTTGTCACTCCATTGAAGTCTCCAGCAAGAATTATCTGGTCATATGAAAGTTCATCTAGTTGCCTCCTCAAATCCTCAAAGAAGCTTTCTTTTGCTCCGTTAGGTGCATAAACTCCGACTACCAGCACTCTCTTTAGATTCCATATACATTCCACTGCTATAAATCTGGCTTCCACATCTTTCATTACAAATTTTGGCTGCAGCTCCTCTTTTATATACAACACCACTCCTCTTTTTTTCTTATTAGAGGCTGCTGCAAAATCATTACCCAATTTTTTCAGTTTCAAATATTTTACATCTTGTTTTCTAATATGGGTCTCTTGCAAACATACAATATCACATTTTTGTTTTAATAGCCAGTGGAAAATACTTTTTCTCTTGTTTGGTGAATTTAGTCCATTTACATTCCAAGATAAAACTTTACATTCCATATTCATAGTCTTGTTGCTGGTAAGTCTTTTTCATTGTCCCTTAAGAATCACTCCATCTCTCGCTCAGATCTGATACGCTTTTTGGCCCCTCCAAATTCAAAGGACACACCTTCTGGTAATTCCCATCTATACCTGATTTTCATGTCCTTCAGAATCTGAATTAGTGCTTTGTATTTTTTCCGATCTAGTAACACCGATCTGGGTAGTTCCTTCATGATGATAATCGTCTTGCCATCAATCTCCAATGGATCTTGAAACTGTTTAGTCACAATCTTCTCTTTCATATTTCGAGTCGTGAACTGCACAATCACGTCTCTTGGTAATTTCCTCTGGGTCGCGATTCTTGAATTTACACGATATACCACATCAAGGATAGCCACAACTTCCTCCTCCTCCTTTCCCAGGTATTCAGCTAACACCTCAGTCATCTGTTCTTGCGCTGTCTTTCCTTCCACTTCCGGCAAGCCGCGAAATCTCAGCTGCTTCTCCATGTGTTTACTTTCCGCAACTGCCATTCTTCCCCTCATCAGTCTCATCTCTGTTTGTTGCGTGTCAGCTAAGTTCTCCACCGCACCTTCCACTACTTTGACTCTCTGCTGTGTCCCTTGCAATTCGTTTTGTATTATTTCCATACCTTTCTTCACTTCTGACAGCTCAGTTTTCACTGTCTGTTTAACCTCTTTAATCAGCTCCAGTTTCATGTCCTTAAGTTCTTTAATCACTTCTAAAAGTTTTTTATCCAGGTTTTCTATTGCCGATTGCCACTCTTTTTTCGACATCGTGGGGCTTGCTTTAGCTCGCTCCCACGAGTCCGCTCTCTTCCTTAACTCCGTGGCGTAAAATTTAATGTCTTTTAGATGTGCTCATCTTCTCAATGAGAACTAGGCTTTACAATTACTAGTAATGTAAGGGTTTCTTCTTACTACTTTTATGAAACAATATTTTAGTTGAAGTTCAAAATGGTATTAAATATTAAATCAGAGATAAGGGAAACAATAGGCTCTGTAAATAAATATGAGGATATTATACAAAACCACAACCTCCTTTTCAGTTAGATTTGTGATGCATTCACAAGGCTGTAGTTTTTAAAATCCACTGAAAGCATGGAGAGTTTTTAACATCTGTTTTCAATTACTATTCCCATGGGAAAATAATTTTACAGCTTTTAATTTATCTTCCAACACTCTACAAAAGCAAGCAAGAGCACAGGATATATGTATTTTACTTCTCCAGAGTTGCAAAGACTTCTGCAACTTTCTTTGTTTCTTATTTAAATTTCAACATAAGCAGCCTCCCCTCTTTCCCTCAGATTTCACATACAGTGCCCATAACCTGGATACCTGTGCAATGCTAGCTGAGCAATAAATACCATTAGAACATTTACAGTGTTTCAGGAAGAAATACTTATGCACATTGTGGAACTTTCAAAGCCTCAGTTTCCACTGAATATCATGCATAGCCTCAGTATCTCTCGTGAGGTATTCCGGATCATACAAGATTGGGAATGGTGAATTTCTCACTTGCAAGGAAGTGCATCTACTTTGGACTCCTTGTGATTATGTCATTTCAGTTCCCAACTGAATTCATACTATTGATTTCCTCTATAACAGTGATCAGACACAATGAGTGAACAAAACAACTGTCCAGCCAGACCCAAACATACAATCAAGCAGTATTGAAATGCCGGTGTTAATTTAATTTCCAGTGATCCAGCCATTAGATTGGCTTCTGAGGAGAGCAAATCTTTCTTCTCTAATGTCTTGTGCACAGAACATAAATATTAGTGGTTCATTTGAAGGGGAAGCCCTGTTACAGAAACCTTCTCCTGGAAGGATTGCACCCAGTACTTTATTGTTGTTGTTTTTTTAAAGATGTTAGTGCTCATATATAAAGTTGCACCAATTTCCATCAATTCCCTCCTAAGGACTTTGGAGAGTCATGGAAAAAGGTGTCAGTAGTTAGTAACAGTGAGCACTGTCATAAGAAAAACCCTGATTGCACCCATTGTAGGGGTGCCAAGTTCATAAGAGCTTCCATAGTAACACATGTATGAAAAAAGGAAACTGCCCTACAGAAAGGAGCTCTCCAGTTGAGATAAATTATAATCCAGGATAGGTGCTTCTCTTGAAGAGCCAAAGAAACTGTACAGCAGGATAAGAGCAGCATCAGGTTATATCACATGAATTTGCCATAAATATAAGTACTGTAAACAAACAAAAGTGGTAGCTGTAGCATGACCAGGAATTGATATCGGTCAAAAATGATGAAGGACCCAAGTTTAAGACAGTGACCAGCTTTTCACTTTTGATTTGTTAAGGCTCATTTTCATGAACGCATGAAAATGCCTTATACTGAGTCATACCATTGTTCAAGGTCTGACTGGAGGCAGTTTTCTAGGGCTTCAGGTCTTTCATATCACCTGTACCTGATCCTTTTAGCTGGACATGCTAGGGACTGAATCTGGGACTTTCTGTATGCCAAGCATATGATCTAGCACTGAGCTATGGCCCCACTCTTGGTGAAAAAAATTTTTAAAAATGGAAAACCAGCACTAGACAGGTTTGGCCTACTAGACAGGCTGGCCCACTAAGCCAGATAACAAGGCAATAAGGAAAAGCATTCAGTCTCATTGGAGACCATTTTAAATAGGGGATTTTACTCTGTGGATCAGATAATTTTCAAAATCTCAATCAAAGGCTTGCTATCTATCAACAGCTCCCATGTGAAGCACTTTTTATGAGTTATTCTGTGTGGTAATCATAATATTTAAAGATATGTTTTGCTTAAGACTGATAACTCCCCAAGACATATAAACAAAAGATCCAAATATAAATGTTATATTGGATTATAAAATCCAATGAACTTATTAATATTAACAGAATTTTAAGAAACTTATAAACTCTCTTCAGTGTCAATCTCTGTGCCCCCCCATCAATTCTTACTCCCCTACACCTTTTAATGGGACTGCCATAAATCTATTTACATACTTTATAAGCTACTCTTGTTTTGGGGATCTCTTCACTGTTTTTAATCCTCTTCCCTACACTGGTCACACTATTGATTTTTTCCTTAGCTGCAATTACTCATAATGGGAGGGTAACAAAGCATCCGTCCCAGGTTTCAAGCCCTCTGTGAGATATCACCTAAATTTTCACTATTGATTTAATTTCCAAGGAACATAGCCAATTTTAATTGGATAAACTGTTGCTTCCATAGGTGTTGGAGGAATATTTTCCATTTAATATTTTGAGAGAAATTGTGTGTAAGAATTGATTTCCAGATGTTAAGTTGTTCTCAGTGCCAATGCTAAATTTATTTCTGAAGGCAGCAAGTGTGAAATTCAAATGTGCAGTAGAAAAATACCTGACCAAGTGTTTTTCAGATTCAGCTTATTTTATGTTGGCATATCTTTCTACTTAAAATGCATGCATATGCTTGATATATTCCAATGGATTGTCACAATGTCAGTTCTCAAGCCACAGCTACTCCATGTTCTCCTGTTATAATCTGTAGTTATTTAGTTCTCTCCCTCCAGGCCCAGGTGCTGCCCAGGCTGCCTATATCCATGGGAACGAAGAATTCTTATCAGCCCGGCCGACCTTGATGTCCTCGCCTTCCCAGGCCTTCTAGACAGGACTAAAGGGGGAGGCTGGGAAGGGGTGTTTGAAGTGTTTTTACTTTCATTTTATGTGTCATTCTCAACAAAGCCTTGGTTCAGCTAAGGGCTTCAAGTCCTTAGATCATGGACCCCTGTATCCTGAGCATAATCTTCCAATAAACCTTTTGAAATCAAGATACCTTGTGCTTCTTGCAGAAGGGGGGAGACGAACTCTAGATAACTGGGATTCCATAGTCTGACATGGATATTCATTACACGTACAGGAATATTTTTTAAAAAATGAATCCCAGTGCATTAAAGAGATTCTTACAATGGTTGGCATTATTGGCACATCAAATCCTTTCCCATGCAATTAAGGACTCAAAGTTTTGAAAGGTTCCTAATAAAATGTGCAGAGCCTACAATACACATATACAATTGTATGTAAGTGTGATATGTGTGATATACCTCACTATATCTAATAGGAAACTGGCTGGGTCCTGTGCAGATAATAAATAGCACAATGAGAACACCCACAGAAAAGGCAGTGGATTTATCTATTTGGGGGACTTCCCAAGTATACGCACACATTAAAAAACAACTTTAGAAATTAACAACCCTCCCCCTTAAAACATACATTAAAAAGACCTGAAATGCTCCAGAAGAGATGGAATGTTCAGAACAGCTTCCAGTTAAAGGGGGTGGGTAGGGAAAGAAACCATTGTGCTGATTTTCCCACATCTATGATTCTTTGGAGGCCTCTGGCCTGTGATTGTATCGAGTACTAAAGTGTCTGGCAACTGTTATGATTATGATTATCTTTTTTTTTCCAAATCATTTTTATGATTATGATTATCAAAACAGCAAAAGCAGGGCTGAATCCACACTACCTCGGCGCGTCCCGGTGTTGCACTAAATGTTCACTAAACACCCAGAAGTATAGCGTCTTTCTAGCGCGATTCAGAAATCGCGCTTGAAAGACGCTATACTTCTGGGTGTTTAGCGAACATTTAGTGCAACACCAGGACGCGCTGAGGTAATGTGGATTCAGTCCAGGTCTCCCACAGACAAGCTAGTTTTTTTACACACACCTGGGACTTTCCAAGTATTCAGAAACATATGACTTTGTAAAATAAACTGAAAGAAAATAGGACAGAAAACCTAGGGAGACTAGTCTCCCTCCGTAGCAGGAGATTTCCACCTCTTGCCTCTACTACCTGCTGTTGCCCAGTTCAGCAGTAGGAGAAAGTTTGAGAGTAAAGGTGAAGTTGTGGCAGCATTACTTCTGGTCACATAACCAGAAGTGATGTAAAGTGCCACAGTGACACTCTATCAATCCCTCAAAATCTCTGATGTCAGTTTCACTTACCTGACTTGAAGTGATGTTGCAGTGTCATGTGAAGCCACATGCTGCTTTGCCCCATCACCAAATCCTAAGAAAACCCCAGGCAGATGAGACAAAATAGGCTCCAGGCCTATTTTGTCACAGCAGAGTAGGGATTCAAACATGGCTCTTGGTCTCCCCGATGCTATTCTGACATACTAACCACTACACCACTCTGGCTCTCCTGAAAATGAAACAAATATAATGGTAGTAAGTAGAAGCCAAACAAAAACGGGGGAGGGGGAAAAGCTGAACACTGAAATTGTGTACACTATACATACTTGAGTGACACATAATTAGATACAGATCTGAAATCAAACTTAACATAAAACTGGAGTGTGTGGGGTGGGGAGTCTGGGCAGTTAGAAAAAACAGAATCTAATATCATGTCTTGAAATGACACAACTTCCTACGCATGCTTAAGAATGTTCATGGCAATAAAAGCTAAAATTATAGGAGAAAATGCTTTAATAGAAACATGCTTTGAACTTAGTAGGAAGGAATTATGTCTCTGTAATACAACACTGTAAATACAACAGCTTCACATTGTTCATACAAGCCCTTATACCTACACACTCACTGAATATCCCAGCAGGTATAGATTTATTGCCTAGTATTCATTCCCTCTTAGTAATAATATCAATTTAGCTGCTAGTTTTTGTTTTGTCTCAGTGTTTAAGAATCAGCAGGGCAATAAAGCTATTTAAATGGAAATCCCATTCAAATGTACAGTCCTCTGATTGGAAGGAACAATTCTACAATAGTTGACTGGTTTTGTAACCTTTCTCCACATTAAAGGCTGGAATTTCATTATTTAGAACACGTATGCTTTCCTTCAAATAATTTAGAATAGGTATTCAACTTTTAAAATGGGATAGGCTTTGGTTTTTTTAAAAAAACGTACTTATTATATTTAATTAAAATATTATATCCTGCCTTTCCTTTTGGCTCATGTCAGTTTACAAGTGATAAGTGAAACACTACAAATTAATAATAATAATAACATTGGATTTATATACCACTCTTCAGGACAACTTAATGCCCACTCAGCTGTTTACGAAGTATGTTATTATTACTCCACAACAATCACCCTGTGAGGGAGGTGGGTGGGGCTGAGAGAGCTCCAGAGATCTGTGACTAGCCCAAGGTCACCCAGCTGGCTTCAAGTGGAGGAGTGGGGAATCAAACCCGGCTCTCCAGATTAGAGTCCAGTGCTCTTAGCCACTACACCAAACTGGTTCTCTTAAAACCAAAAAGGACAAAAATCTCCCAAATACTCCTCCTTCCCAGATGTCTACTGTTCGTACCACATCAAAATCGTTGGCAAACAAACAAGCCCAGCAGCACCTTCCAAAGATCTCCAATGAGAGGGTTCCCCATGTCTCTTCAACAATCCCATTCCAGGGAAGGGGTGCAACAGAAAAGGACTGAGCTCTGGTTGAGGTCAGACAGATCTCCCTAAGCTGGGGAACAGCCAGCAGAAGGCACCCTGTAGACCATAGTTGCTGCATTGGAACTAGAGATGGGCATGAACAGAAAAAAAACCCCAAACATGATGTTCATTGTTCATTGCCATTCACGAACAGGGACTCACGAACAACCACGAACATGGCCCTGTTCATGAACATGTTCGTGGTTGGCTGTTCGTGGGGGCCAGCAGGCTCACCTCCAGCCATCATCCAAGTTTGGTCAAGATCCCTACTGCACCACTCCCAGAAACCTGACCTGAGCAGGCACCAGGAAAGGTACCAATAATAAATAATAGCTTGGCCCCAGAGCCTGGCAGCAGCCCTGGAACTTGAAGGGGTAGATCCCTACCACACCACTCCCGGAAACCTTACCTGAGCAGGCAGCAGGAAAGGTACCAATAATAAATAATAGCTTGGCCCAGAGCCTGGCAGCAGCCCTGGAACTTGAAGGGGTAGATCCCTACCACACCACTCCCGGAAACCTTACCTGAGCAGGCAGCAGGAAAGGTACCAATAATAAATAATAGCTTGGCCCAGAGCCTGGCAGCAGCTCTGGAACTTGAAGGGGTAGATCCCTATCCCACCACACACAAAGAAAATTCAAGCTCCAATGCACTCTCTCTATCAAAATGCCAACAGCAACTATCTCTCCACTGTCTGCAAAGTCAGAGCTGGGAGCCCCCCTCCCCCCTGGTCTTTGCTCCTTTGTTGTAACAGATTTGGAGCTCCACACTTGGAAGGAAGACCTGCCTATCAAGCTAAATTGGGCTTAGATTGGGGTTTCCAGGGCAACAGCAGGAGTTCAGACAGAGTTCAGACAATCCCTGCCTACATTGCCAAGGGAATTGATTGCAGGTGCCAGACTGTCTGGCATGACGAACAGCAATGAACAGCAATGGACGAGGACTGCAACGACCACCTGTTCATTTAGAATGGGACCTCTCGAACAGCTTGTTCAAGAACAGCAGACTAGTCTATTTGAGGCCTTTTTTGGGGTTCATATTGCTGTTCATGCCCATCTCTAATTGGAACATGTGGAAGCAGACAGTTCTTCAGATATGTGGGTTGTCAGCACACCTCAGAGCTCAGCACCAGCACTTAGTTGCAGAGGAGAAACATCACCTGAGGAAACGTGAGGCATCTGTTGCAGGTGTGACATAGGGCTAGAAGAATATAAAAGTATGGGGGAGGAGCCCTTCAGCATGGCTTCAACACATTCCCTTAGACCTTGACCTGCTGCTGCTGTATCAGACTTGCTTCTCAGAAAGCAGACCCTGGCCCACTTGTACAATCTACGGACTCTGTTTATTAAACTCTGGCATCTTTCCTCTGATAACCAGCCCTTATTATCTGCCTGAGTTAACTCTACGTACACTGTCCACTGCTTGAAGCAGAACACTTTTACAGCAGCTTGAACTGCAGGAATGAGCCAGTAAAAAGCATTTGCTCTGTTTTGTCAAAACTTCCACTGGCTGATTTCTGTGGATCAGACTTCCATTAAAGGCAGAGGAGCAAACCAAGCCTCTTTCGTGACCAGTTTGTAACCCTATCTGGAACTCCCAGTGCTTTTGAGACACTGAAATGTATTTCCTTGGCCCTGGTGCTCATTCTGAGCAGAAAGCCCCAAGAAAATGGGGCAGGAAATGAGCAGCAAACAGTGGGCTTTTTGCAATGCCGGTGCAAGGAGGAGGAGGAAGATGACAACAAACAACTGGTTGCTGCTAATCATCATATGAGGAAGAGGGAACACATGATGCATGTGATGTCTTCCCAGTCAATGTCCAGCATGTGACGCTGGCTGGCTACACAGGTGCAGGATGGGGCAGGCAGAGGAAACTGAGCCAACTCCCAGCACCCATCTCTCAATTTCTCTCTGTGTAATCACAAGCTCTGGCAGAAGCTGAATAAGCAGAGGCAAACAGAGGCAATCCAGGGAAGCTACTGTGTTGGCTGTCAGAGAATCCCAGTTGAAGGCCCTCAGACCGAGACTGGATCCTGGAAATTTTGTCCCCACAGTCCCTCTCTCTTGGAGACCCTGGCATTAAATAAAATATTTCAGTATTTCACGATGGAACTGTATGGCATGAATCACATGGAGGTTCTGCTGAAAACAACATCCACTTGTTTTGCTCCAGTGTTGTAACATAGTACACTAGTGGCCAAAATTGTGGAAACCTTTTGGGAAAAGTGTATTTTTGAGATTTGATGGCTCATAACACCACTTTTTTTTGGAGTAATACCATAAAATGATATATCAATGGAAAGATAATTTAATCAAGAATGTAATGCAATAACTTTTATGAAGGAATTTTTTTTAGAACAGAAGAACATTGAAACACATAGAAAAAATGAGTTATACAACAATTCTCACCATGTCAGTTAATACTTAGTTGGGTAACCTTTTGCTTTAATTACGGCCTTACAACACCTTCCCATGGAGTGAACCAAGATTTTTAGTTCTGCAGCTGTTATAATGTGAAACCACAATTGAGTTATTGCTTCTATTAATTGTGGTTTATTGCTGGGTTGCTTCTCACTAACCAGTTTCTTTAGTTGGCTCCATAGATTTTCGATGGGGTTAAGGTCTGGGCCATTCCAACAGTGGAATATGATTATCTTGAAACCACTTTTTGCACGCAGCAGCAACGTGCCACGGAGCTGAATCTTGTTGAAATATAAATGCTTCATTATCTTGGAAAAGATCGCGTGTGGAAGGCTTCAGTTTGGACTCAAGTATTTAATTTATGTATTTTGGGGCATTTATATTGCCATTTATCACGCAAATTCTGCCCACACCTTTTGATGTCATACAACCCAATATCATAACACTAACTGGGTGTTTCACAGTAGGTATAATGCAATCAGGATGCAAATCTTCTCCAATTCTTCTTCTCACGTATTTTATGCCATCACTACCAAACAGAGATTTGGGGCTCATCACTCCAAATAACACTGTCCCATTGTTCCGCTGTCCAGTTAACATGGGTTTTAGCCCTGTTTAATCTTTTCAACCTTTGTTTGAGAGATAACAATGGTTTTTTCGTGGAATTCTAGCATTAAGACCAAATTCCTCCAGTCTGCGCCAAACAGTCCTTGCACACAACTTCACATTGAATTGTGTCATTTTGTTCTGTATGATTTTCATTCTGTATGATTGCGCCATTTTGTTCTGTATGATTTTCTTCTGTCACCTAGGCTCAGTCTCTCAATTCTTCTATCATCCCTTGCTTATGTACACCTTTTCCTGCCTTTACCAGTCTGGTTTTGTAGTGACTGAGTTGCCTTATACTGCTCCAAAAATTTAGAAATGCCACCTTTGGTTAAGTTTCCACCAATTTTTCTTCTAATTTCTTCATAACTGTAGCCTTGTTCACTTAATAGTACTATTTTACATCGCTTTCTGGGTGACCAGTCAAATCTTTGTGCCATTTCTTTAATTTTATTTCATTTTACAAGCTCACTAAATGAAAGAACACAAAACAAACCAACTTGATAGCAATCACATAACACACTGACAAATGACCTCCACTCAGCTCCAATACATGACATCAATAGCTGAATCCTACTGTGACCTGATTGGCTCATTGCCAAAACAAGATGACACCTGATTGGCTCTCTGAAGACTCATACTCATTGGCTACATTCAAATGAAGGAAAGCTACTTCATATCAACCTCAGCAAGTTGTGCTCCCTTTTCCCGGTTATTTGGCTATAACATTTGTTAGACTACAGATAATTGAACAAACATTGTTGCATTACATTCTTGATTAAATTATCTTTCCATTGATATATAATTTTATGGTATTACTCCAAAAAAAGTGGTGTTATGAGCCATCAAACCTCAAAAATGCACTTTTTCCAAAAGGTTTCCACAATTTTAGCAACTAGTGTATCTTTCCCCTTCTCTACTCTAACATCGGCTGCAAATAATGGAGGTGGGAAAACACACTGCTGAGATACTATTCTGACATGTGATAAATGTTGGAAAGGAATAACTCTTAGTACAAAATTTATTAGAAAGGTATCACATGAAACACGCAGTTCCACCTTGAGGTTATAAAGCTTGTAAAATGACATATGACTATTTTTTCTATTTTTTCCATTATTAGATTCATTCCTACACATTATGCTGAGGAAAAAGTAGGAAAATATTTTTTGCAGATTTTAAAGTGTAAAAATGCTGTACATAAATTGTTAACATGACATTGGTAATTCCATTGTAATTGCTTTCATCAAATTAAGGGTAACTTTGCGTGTTTGGACTGAAATATGGGATTTACTGGCAGAGTGTTACTGTGCAAACAGGTTACTAACAACAACGCATACAGAAATAATGCCACCACAGAGCATCCAAGCCATAGTGCTGTTTGGTGAAATTCTATTTAGGCATGCATATCTGAATTAATACTGTCTGGTGAATACATACAAAAACTACTGTGGCACTATCACATATAAATGGAGAAATCTACGCTAATTTTCTCAGTCTTTGTGATAAAAATGTTACATTTGTGTTGGAATGCTTTAGATGACAGCATTTCCCAAGTTTCATATAGTAGTAGTAGCAATATCTGCATCCAAACCTAGCTCTGAAGCAAGCATATGGAGTTTTGGAAATCAATAGCATTCCTGCCAGACAGGAATGACAATTCAGTTTCCCAAATAAGATGTTCAAAAGGTGAACTTACCTAGCTTGTAACAACCATTTTTTAAAAAAAAGCTAAGGATGCCATACAATTGCAGTGGTGATGCATTCATCGTTAAAAATGAGTGGAATCTCAAGTGATTTTGAATCCATGCATTTGGTGGCATTCTGTATGCCACTTAGCTGGGTATTGCTGTTGTTGCTTGGTCCCAGTCCCCGTGCTTGCTTGCATTACATATGCTTCAGAGTGAGCTAGTAGCACATCATTTAAAAATCAGCTACACTTTGAGCACATGTGCTGCTTTTGCATTTGCACAGTTGGCAGTATTGATAATGTTGGTGCATGCTCACAACTGACTGCATTGAACTACAGCTCACTGCCAGCACTGTGTCAGGCTACAGATGACAGGCTATGGCAGATAGATCCCTGTACCATTGCAGCAAGAAATCCAGGCTCTTGGTTAAATGGCTTTATTCAGAAATCAGATCATTTCCACAGATATGTCCATAGAATTACTCAGAAGCAAAGTAAGCATCTAAGCAGTAAGAACAGGTTGACAGGAATGGTAACTTGTGGGGAAATCCTTCCTCTTAACACACACGTTTGCTCCTTCCCCCTCCCCACAGTAAAACAGGACTTTTGGTGCGAACTCGTCCTAAGACTATCTCATATATTTATGCTATCAGTCGAGACACTGAGAAAGCAAGAGATCAAAGTTGAGACATAGCGGTGCATGGGAGTGAGCAGTATACAAGGTCAGAAGCACTGAGAGTTTCTACAGTCTGTTAGATAAGACACCTGCAGCTTCAATAAGCCTGTGAAAGGAATCAGTTATGGCATTGGCAATAAGACATCAAGTTATAGCATGAAACATTGGTTCAGAAACAACAGGTCAGCAAACAACAGGTCAGCATTAAGTAGTGGCATGGATGGGGCACAGACATGATACACTGTGTGGATGTATAAAGTATGTGTGATCCAGTTTAGAACACTCAACTAATATGAACAGATTTAGCATTGGCAGTTGGGCAGGCAAAAAGGCAATGCTGGCATTCTAGAGACAATTCACACAGCTTCCTCTTCAACTCAGCATGCCAACAAGATTGAGACAAAGAAGAAATACACTTATTTGTAAGGGTTTGTTTGGTCTTCGGTTAGGTTGGTGGGGAAATGATGGATGGGGGCAGCTACAGAAAAGCAATCTGTAATACAATACTGTAATACAATTTAAACTAATTTAGAATGTTCAGCCCAAATAGAACATGTTTGAGGGAGCGGCTCACAATTTGCCATTAAACCATCCTATGAGCCAAGGATTGAGTGTGTATGTCACTGCTAGGAGATTCTGAGTGCCAAATGCACCATTCCTGAACATTTTAACCTTTGGCTAAATTTGTTTTTTACACTGAGTTTTTAAAAGTATTTTTAGGATGGTTTTCATTATGTATTTTATATTGTGATCTCTGGAAAAACTTTGTGCTTATTTAGGAAAAGCAGACTATGAATAAATAAATCAGTCTTGGAGCCATAATGTTATAAATATATGAAAAGGCATATAAATGTCACAAGACTATGTATGTTTTAATTAAGTTATTATTTCCTTAGAAGACTTATAAAAGACAAATTGCTATTTCCTGGATAGTATTAAATAAAGCGAAATGTTCAGAGACTGATTTGCAGCAGGCTAGCATTCAGCAGAGTCCCCTGGGCCTTGGATCTCTGATTGGCTTTGTAAAGTTCTACCGCAATTGTAGGGATCGACGTTTTAGCAATAATGGAGATGGATCCATTTTTTTCAGACTGTGCTTCCCAATTAAGGTGCATAGCAGAGAAATGCCATTGGGAACTGTGACTGATGTAACTAGCAAATGGTTTCATGCATACTTCTCATCCAAATACAGTGGCTTACAGCTAATGCCTGTGCCTGCATTTAGGAATCCTGTTGGAAACTGGTACTAAACAGCTAACTAGGGGCTTACATATAGTAATGTGGTTTAGTGTGTTGCACAAAGCACCAGGCACCCACAATTGTCTAAGCCACTTGGAGCCAACGGTGACCCAGCTCTTCATTCAGTGGTTCCAAACATGTTGAAGAATCATTGTTGCCATAAGGTTCTGTGAAATCAATTGGCTCTCTCAGTAATTTGCGATAACAATAGCTTATAACATGATAAATGAGACCCTTCAGTAGAACAGATGACTCTCTTACAGCTACGTCCAATTTATCATTTGTTATTTCCTACAAAACTGATAAAAAATAAACACGATGTATGAGAGGTGCTTTTCCACACTCCTTTGTTTTCTAGGACAGCCAGAATTATCCACTTAAGGCCAAACTGGACGAGACATTGGAATTCCATGTATGGAGCTCTCAGTATTGCTAATTTGTTTATTTATTTGGAAAATGTATGTGC
The DNA here is from genome assembly GCF_028583425.1 of Eublepharis macularius. Taxonomy (NCBI): domain Eukaryota; kingdom Metazoa; phylum Chordata; class Lepidosauria; order Squamata; family Eublepharidae; genus Eublepharis; species Eublepharis macularius. Next base: position 81,556,716 of record NC_072794.1, on the reverse strand, counting down.
TACCTCTCCAGATATCTGTTTGAGGCAGTAAACAGGAAATAGCAGTGCACAGGATTCAGATCAATATTGTGGTGTGTGTGTGTGTGCGCGCGCGCGCGCGCGCGCGCGTGTGTGTGGGGCGAGAGGTTAAGTCCCCATCTGCCATTTGCTGACCCTGTGAAACTGCAATTTATGTTGTTGGATAAACATTTAGGTTCTGATTAGGGTTACCAGACAGTGGCTGGCACCCGGTGAGAGACTAGGGGAGGGGGATGCTGTTACATCAATGGCATGACATCATTTCTGGAGGGAATCTGGAAGTGACAATGTGCAACGCTCTTACCATAGAGCTTCTGGTGAATCCTAGAGCATTGAATCAACAGCATGACATCACTTTCAGATTTACCCAGGAAATTATATCACTTATTTTCAGATTATCTCCCCCCACCCAAGTGAACTACCAAGCAGTTCTAATTCTGATAGAGCTGTATGCTTGCTACAGTTGTGCAAATTGCAACTCATCAGAGTTATTCTGGGACAGAAAAAGAGAAAAAAAGAAGGTTTCCACCATCACTCACTTATGTCTAATTTAGGCCCAAGAAGGCATGCCATTTTTACTACACTATGCAATACTGTTCATGATGTGTGTCCAGAGAAGACCCCACCTGCCCCAGACTCGGCCCAAGCTCCTGGCCCAGCCCCCCAGCCCAGCCCTGGATTGGGCCCAGCTGCCCTGTATCAGGCATCCCTGTCTCTCCCCCACTTACCCTCGCCGACAGGGGATGCAGCCAGAGCAAGAGCAACAAGCCCACGGATCAGCTGAGCTACAGGGGAAAGCCCGACAGCCAGCTGGGCCATGTGAGGAAGCTTGCTCAACAGCTGAGCTGTATGGCAGCACAGAAGCAAGACGCAGGGCCCACCAGCCAGCTGGGAGGGGCAGCAGAGCAGCAGCAGGCCAGCCAGCTGCCCAGGCACACACACACCTACTCGCCTCTGCAGCTGTAGCCATATGCCCTATCGGAGTCAACGAGGCCAGCCCAGGAGAATATGGAGCATGCATAGGCTGGATGGAGGGCAGAAGGGCTGGCCACAGGGGCAGAACAACAGAGCCTTAGTAGCCCTTGCCCATTGGCCAGGAACCCTGTGGGGGGAGGGACTCCCATCTGAGGGAAAGGGGTTGATCCTGTCCCAGGGCCAAGCACCGTATGGTGGGGATGTGGACCCCAGGGAGCAGGTATGGCTGGATGGCCGATTGGTGGCCCTGGGGAGGGAGGGGGTGGAAGGGTGCAATAAAAGGGGGAATTCCCCAGGAGACCAGGAATGAGTGTGCTGGCATGAGTTGGCTAGACAGAGGGTGAGGATTCACATTCCAGTGGCCAGGAGGAGGAATGATGTGATGCAGCCACCTCACCTGCCAAACTCTGAGGCCGAGGGAAGACCCCCCCCCCATGACACACCTGGGAGGATGGCGGAAGGAGAGGGCAGCCCCTTGGGTGGGCAGCAGCTCACAACCTGGTGGAGAATGCAGGCACTGAGAAACCCATGAGCCACCCTATCCCACTCACCCCTACCCCTGCCACTCATCCCTACCCCCCTGCTGCTGGGGCAGCAGCCGGCCCCTTCTGAGGCTGCTGGTGCTCCAACCAATGGGACAGCCCATGGTGTAAGCTGGACAGCAGACCATCCTGACTGGGCCGCAGATCAGCCTGACTCTGAAATTTACACAGTTCGGCCAATGGCTGGCCAAGCACCAGGGGTAGCTGTTGCGTGAGGTGGCTAAACAGCAGAAGGACACCCAAGCTGCCCTCATCCAATAGCAGTATGATGCACAGGCAGCACTGTTCCAAGATCTCAGGCAATGGCTGGAAGGTACTCAGGCCAGGGGAACTGGTGCCAGTACATCCAACCCGGCTGGTCCTGTTGGAGGCCGAACCCTGCCATTTCATTTGGCCAAAATGGGCCCCAATGATGATGTTGATGCCTACCTGGATGCATTCGAACAGATGGTGGAGGCAGCCCAGTGGCCCCAAACCCATGATACCAGGGCTACTCACTGTGACTTAAGAAGTCCTCCAAGGATAGTGGGTTGAAGTGTACCATGAGGAATTTCATCTTGCTCAGAAAGCCTTCTGGCTTTGGGGGCTTTTCTGATTAAAACTGTTATCCCAGCATTCAATGATGGAGTGGTAGCATGCGTGAATTGCACACTCACACATGCATGCACCCCTCAATTTTTCTAAATCAGTATTCCACATGGAAGGATCGATCTGGTCAGATTTTTTTATTTGGGAACATAACAACGGGACTCTTTCATTCAGTTTCTGCTGTGGTCCCATTTTCTTTTTCCTTTTCATTCAGCTTTGGTTAAACAGTTTTAGTCAGAAAGGGAGACTAGCAGCCAGCAACCTGTCCAGTCTCCCACATTTACTAATAAAACTTAGGGGAAGATGAGGGCCATCCTCCTTCTACTTTCCTTCTCACGAAGGAAAAACCCTGGTCCTCCTTCTCTGTGCACTTTTACACACAGTGCAAGGACAGGCCAGCAGCTGGAAGTTTTTGGCCAGGCTCCTGCAGCATATTAGGGAGGAGGATTTCCCAAATGCCCCCTCATTATGGAAACAAAACTAGAAGGCACAGGAAAATATGACATAAGAGCAGGACTCAACGGTAAAATTTATTGGCTTTGTCACCAAAGCAGGATTTTTTATTTTTATTTCACTGAGCTGTGCCTGACCAATTGGCATTGGAGCACTCTCCTGCTTGCATGCTGCGCTGGTGTTGCTTGTTTCCCACCATTGTATGCACCCATCCACCACCAACACTCACTTTCTTTGGAATCATTTAGTTTTCATGTGCTTGAGGAGAAACTCATTGGATCAACAAGTTTGAGGAGGATGAGAAAAGCACTGTGTGTGTGCTGTTCCAACCTGGCACCACCCCACCTGGTGCAAATCGGTAATGAGATGCAATTATTCCATAACTCCCAGAACTGAAACAGAAACTTTCTAGATGCATACTCCTACAAAGGAGCAAATATAGGCATTATGCTATTGTATAATAGAGACCTGGAAGATTATGTATAGTGGTGAAGATACTACAGAATTTTCTACAGAAGATTATCACCACAAGGTAGATTTAAAAAAGAGCAGCACTAGCTGAGGAAGTGACAATGCCTACTTTAGAGGAAATCTAAAAGCTGTTCAAGACTGAATTTAATCACTTTGATAAACCAATAAAATAACTTTAAAATGACATTGATCACAAAGAAGAAGTAGAAAGGAAAATAGTTCCAAATTTTCAGGAAATAAGAATATGTTGCAAAAATTGGAAAATAATTTAAGGAATACAACCACTGGAATTGAAGAAACAAGAGAACAGAATAGAGATACTGGTGACAAGGTGGAAAATTTAGAAAATGCATTCAGGTTATTGGAATGACAATAGAGGAGTATGGGTTTGCACTGAGAAAATTTCTGTTTCATTTTGAATCAGGAGTTTTATGAACTGTTATCGGTTTTTTTCCAGGTGGGGAGTTGTCATTTCAGATCTAATTCATTTGGTTTTTTCATTCTCATGAGTTTCAACCCCATTCTTTGCAATGAGACCTTTGAGGCTTTTGGGGGCAGCTGTTTTTGCAGTTAATGGCACCAAAATCACATAGAACACAGTCCTCCCTCTAAACCATTGACTCATTAATAACAACAACAACATTTGGTTTATATACCGCCCTTTAGGACAACTTAATGCCCACTCAGATTGGTTTACAAAGTATGTTATTATTATCCCCACAACAAACACCCTGTGAGGTGGGCGGGGCTGAGAGAGCTTCAGAGAGCTGTGACTAGCCCAAGGTCACCCAGCTGGCTTCAAGTGGAGGAGTGGAGATTGGTAATCAAACCCGGCTCTCCAGATTAGAGTCCGGCACTCTTAACCACTACACCAAACTGGCTCTCTTGCTATTAGTGGTCAGAACTGCCTCCATAGTATTAGAAGGCTTATAATTATCATTATCCCATAAACCCCTTCTCTGAAAGTACTTCCAGCACTAAAACTACAGCCCAAGCAGGCAGAAAACATGGAAGGTGCACCAAACTGGCTCAAATATGAGCACACACAACCATGGGGTTTGGTGTTTATGGATCCTGAAGGATGCTTAGAGAAGACATCAAGGAGAATGTTGGCTGTGCATGCAGTGTTCTTTTCAAGGGCAGATAAGTGGGGAAACAAGGCTCTAAGGCACTTATTTTTGCTCTTAACCAACAACTGCATCAACTATGATTCCCCCTTCTTCTAAACCACTGACTTTTCCCTCAATTACACTACACACAGACACAATAATGGACCCCAAATAAGGCAAGTGTTGGCAGGTGCACACTATGGCAGGAAAGTAGCTGGCAAATTGGCAGTGGGTTGGCACTATGGGATGTTGTTCTCCAACCAGTGCAGTGCAATGAGCAACATTAAAAATAATCCAGCTTCATGTTCACTTTTTTTCAATAGTGCCAATAAGTTATTACTTTCACATCCCACTGTTGCATCCTGCTCTTGCTGCCATGTTTCCTTGTACATTGCAGTTTTATTCTGGCAATGACTGGTGAATCTAAATCCTTCCTTTTGATACCCAGCATTCCACTACAAAATGGGGTGTTCTTGCAATAATCATTGCCAATCTGCTCCACCGCCCAAGTGCAGGCAGGCAGGCAGGCAGGCATGTCTGAATCCACCCCACCCCTGCCCAAACAGTCCTATGTTTTTTCTATATGTTTTCCTTTTGCTGTGGGGCCAGGCAGAATTATTTTTGAAAGGGCTGAGAATGACTGACAGGGGGCTTGACCCCAGCTTGATATTGAGAATTTGTTTTTTAAAATAATGTTTTGGCTGATGCTAGAAGGGAGGAGGGGTTGAAGTAGAATGAGAATCATGAAGAGAAAATTAGTTTGCAATATTCATAGATGGAAACTGTCATGATAGGCAGGGGAGGTTTCTTCCTCTCCTTTCTTGACCACTGATTTCTCCCAGTAGAGCTGCCACTATCCCAACTGAAATAGGCTTGTTCCTTCACCAGCTGCTGGGGAAGCTCATGAGCTTCTGAGCATGTACAGAGTTCTGGCAAGTGACAGAGCAGAAGGCCCATGAGTGAAGACCCGTTTGGCATAGTTTAACTTAACCAAAGAAGAGTCTTTATTGAACTACAGAGAATATAAAATATATAGAGTACACAGTTTATAGTTGCCTTGAACTAGTAGGTAAGCAAAAAGAACAGGGAGAGCAGAAGGTTGCTACTATCTAACTACCATGTTGAGTGTTACCTGAGACACTTCCCTGCTGGGGATGGTCATTCCAGGCTTGAGGAATAAAAAGCAAGCCTGTTGTTTTGTACCTTCCATCCTACATTCCATTCTGAGCCACTAAAGCACCACACAAAGGATTGTCAAGCTCCTTTATACTCTTCTCCTCCATGGCTTAACAGGCCCCTGGTCATGTAGGTGCATGTATGCTATGGAGTCAGTTTTATGATGGTTCTAAAGCAATCTACCATTATTTATCCCAAGGCTTTCAGTTATACAAACATCTCAAGGAGAGGTGGAACAAATGGTGTTTTAATTGCCTTGCCCTCTCTCCTTCATGCTTTCCCCTGGACTGTATTTGAAAAGGTGACTCACAAGCCAAGTTGATATAAAAAGGCCTATGCTTGGTCAGAACAGGAACTGTGAAGTAACTGAAGTTACAAGACTATGGAAGCAACCCTAAACACATCTATTCATGTGTAAGTCCCATGTTATATAGTGCTTTCTCCCAGGGAAATGTCTTGGTGCCGGGGGCAGGATGGGAGGCTTGTGATAGTTTGGAAACCTGAAAAGTTGATTGTTTGTTGTGTAGGTGGGAACTGTGAAGTAGCAGAAGTTTCATTGGAGTACATGTTTACTAGGAGCGTGCACCTGGAAAATATTCAGGTTTCCTACTTTAGGCTTTTCAGCTGATGAGAGGAGAATCCTCCTCCTGTCAGCCCAGGCAGCATTTAAAGGGCTTTTTTAGCTGATGAGAGGGGAATCCTCCTTTCCTCAGCTGTAAAAAGCCCTTTAAATGCCAGCTGCTGTTTCAGCTGATGGGACGGGATTCCCCTCTCATCTGCGTTAAAAAGCCAGCATTTGAAAACAACACTTTTCTTGCTGCTTGCAAGCTGCAAGAAAAGTGTTACTCTTTGCCCAAAACGTCTCGAAATGATACAAATTGCTTTTGGAAGCTTCGCTCCAGGATTCCCAAATCGGCTCAGCAATGCTGGGGCCAATTCAGGAACCCTGAATTTTTTCAAAATGGGCCCAATTCGGGTTAAAAACCTGAATTGGAAACCCGAAGTGCGCATCCCTAATGTTTACTGTTTGACTCAGGAAAAGAAAGCCCCAAAAGACTATAGAAGCAATCCTAAACAGGTCTACTCAGATATAAGTATAATTTTATTCAGTACTGCTTACTCCCAGGAAAGTGTCTTTAGGATTGCAAGCCTTTGATTGAAGTCTTCCAGGGCATTGATCAAGTTTGATTGATTGTAAACCACGTGCACCCCAGCCAGCAGCACTTTTCCTCACAGTGACTGTCCGCCCACCCACTCAAAATTTGGAAACAAACCAAAATCTGATATAGAGGTGGGAATATGCTGAAACAAGCCCCATGCATATTGATACAACATATTAAACAATAGGGAACTATCCAGTAGGATCATACTTGAAGCAGCAGGCAGTATACAGTAGCATACTAGATCTCTCTGGACCATTCCCTTAGAGTAACTGTATTCTGTATGTAGGGGGGGGGCACAAGACACACTAATATCCAAAGCACTTCCATTGCAGGTAGCAAAGGTAACAATATATACTAAAATATCATGTGTATGTATGTATGTATGTATGTATGTATGTATGTATGTATGTATGTATGTATGTATGTATGTATGTATGTATGTATGTATGTATGAATGTATGTATGTAGGCTGACTGCCAGGGCAAATAGCATACTATTAGTAGATCCATCAATAGCCAGCTAGTGTAGAATTCTCTTTCACCCCCCAAATAATTGCATGGATAGAAAGTGATACCATTTCCTAAGGAAGAGACCCCAATATCATGCAACTATGGTAATATGATAGTTAAACAGCAACCCATTGCCTTGCTGGAAAGCCCTTTTAAAAAAATAGAAAGGGTAATCCTGAGACTATTCCTCTCAAATTGTGATGGTAGAACATGTTATTTGGGAAAGCATATATTGAATTTTCATTTTCCTTTCAACTAGATAATTTTGCAGAACATCCATACTCACTAAAACATCCATACTCACTAAAACAAATTATACACTTCTTGTAACCACTAAAACAGAGGTGGGTGATCACAATCTATGACTACACTAATTCTCTACACCTGGCACTTAAAATTCTGAAAGGAAATACCATGAAGACTTTGCAAATGTGTCTACTGTATGATTAAGGTGGTATTAGCTCTAGATTAAACAGGATACTTTCCAGGACATTCTGTAAATATTTAAAACCAATTAGTCTTACTAGACAGTGCATGAATAAAGGGATCCCTTTTATATATCACAGTAAGTAGCAGTAGAAAAGAGCAAGAGTCCAGGAGCATCTATAACAACATTTGTGGTAGTAGGTAGGTTCAGAAAGTAATAAATTCATTGTTGATATTCTTATTCCTCTGCTAAGAGTGTTCCAAAATATTAGATTCCAGTAATCTAAAAGTGATCTGCAGAAACAACTTGAGACTGAACGATAGATGGAAGGCAGGAGAAAATTTCACATACAGGTATTATTAACTTACCTATATAATCATTTTAAATACTTCAGAATCTTCTAATCTGCCTTTACAATAAATATCCCATGAGACAGCTTGCTATTATTCCCAATTACACATTTTACCAATGATCCATTTCTTGACATTTCCTCTGTGTGTGTGTGTGTGCATCTTTTTATCTTGCCTTTCATAGAATCATAGAATCATAGAATCATAGAGTTGGAAGGGGCCATACAGACCATCTAGTCCAACCCCCTGCCCATGGTTCAAGGCAGTTTATAATCTTAGATTAAAACCAATTACAATTTAAACCATTGCAGTTCTTGTAACACTGTCTGTGAGCAAAACTTGAGAAAAACAGCTCAAAACCCCTCAGGCATTTCAAACTAAGTAAATTCAAACAATGGTTGCAATTTTTAGACATTATTGAGCATCCCTGTTTATAGCTGTCATAGTCCCAGCCAGTGATCTATCAATTCAGAGGAGGAAACTGATACATCTCTGGCCCTGAATCGGACTTCCTCACATCATCTTGGAGATACGGGGTGAGAAAGCTCAAGGGACAACATATTTGAAGATCTAGAGATGAGGATATCTCATAGCTGAAGGTATCCTCTGCCTGACTGAGATTTAGGAACCAGTAATTCAGGCCAACTAAATTCAACCCAGGAGGCACCTTGCTGAACGCTTAACACCGTGCATTCAGCTCTTCGCTATTACCTGACACCAACAGGTCCATCAAAAATCAGACATTGAAGGTATTCCTGGCCAGAACAAGAGATCTGTCACTCTCTGACAGGACAGGACACTGGGCATTAAGCATTACGATATATGTCTTAGTTTTGTGCTGGAAACAACTGTCTTCTTGAGAGTTGTCCACAGTCTCTGTCTGATTGTCTGGTTTTCTCTGCCTCGCCTCCAGAAGGACTAGGTAGAAGTCACTTCACATGTTCTCATCCCAGCCTTAGCGACAAATCATCCTTGCTGCTTCTAGCCTGCCTCTGAACAACATCTTGGATGTGCAGGCCTTTACTGAGTCTGACCATTAGGCTGAGCAATAGACTCCAGTCTTTTTCAATGAGCTGTTTCCCAATTTCGGGTTCTTGCTCTCTTGCTCCCTCCCCACAGCCTTTGAAAAGAGGAGCCATTATACAAATGTGTCTAAGATGGAGTTCCATTTGAAAAAAATACTGCATAATAATATGTACTGGGTGGAAAATGTCTGATCTCTCTTCACCTTCTCTAACCGTCTATGATGACGATAACAAAAACTGTGCATTATTGCAAATGCAGCCTCCTAGCCTTTTGTTCAGGACTGGAGTGATTTAGTCTGATTCATATTTGATTCTCATCTCTGTACATTATATTAAATGGGTTGTTTGCTTTAATGTTTTGTTAAAAATATGTGGCAGGTAAGAGTTCTTACCAGCCACCTTCCCTATTATTTCTTTTTGCTGTTAGGAGCATACAATCAGGTAATCTATTTCCCCAGACATTTAATTTTTTTCTTTCTTTTGCATCTATTAGTTTATCATTTAAGGCATACATTCCATGGTTTTCTTATCTCGACTCTGTCTATCCATTGCATTCAGAAATGTATTGCACTACTTCTCTGTCAAAATTCTCACACCTGAATTCCTGCTTTTATATCACAAATAGAGGTGTGCATCCCCAAAATATTCAAGTTTCCCGCTTAGGGTTTACCCAAAATGGGAAAACAATTTGGGATAACCCCTCCCCTCAGCTGAAAAAAGCTGCTGGTATTTGAAAGCAGTAACACTTTTCTTGCGTGTCAAGAAAAGTGTTGCTGCTTTCAAATGCCTCACCACTTTTTTCAGCTGAGGGGAGGGCGTTTGAAAGCAGCCCTTATCAGTTGATGGGAGGGCTGAAAAGCCACGGGCATTTGAAAGCAACACTTTTCTTGCCATTTGCAAATGGCAAGAAAAGTGTTGATGGCGTGGGAAGTCTGAAACTTTTCTTGCTGTTTGCAAATGCAAACAGCTAAAAAAGTGCTGCTGCTGCTGCTGCTGCTGCTTTGCCCGAAGCTTCTCAAAGTGATATGAATTGTTTTGGGAAGCTTTGCTTTGGGATTCCCAAATCAGCTCAGCAAAGCTGGGGCTGATTAGGGAATCCTGAATCAGAACCTGAATCGGAACCTGAATCGGAAACCCAAAGTGCACACCCCTAATCACAAGCACACTTTTTTGTTCTTAATAGCCATATATTAGATTGGAAAGCAATTGTCCTCAAAGGTCTATACAATTATACTTATTGATTATAGCCACGAGCTCTCTTCAAATGTATTCTTGCAAGTAATTCACTTCTTACACAGTTTTCAATATTTAAGTAATGTTTCCCAGCTCCCACTGCTTTTATTTTTATTCTGACAACTAAATTGCTTATATAGGAAACATAGGAAGCAACCAAGCTATATCCTGCCACATCTAGTCCAGAAAGTCAATGAATGCTTCCTTTTGTCAAATAGTCCTTAATTTATTAACTACCTGAGTACTACAGTCTGTTGCTCTTATGTCACCATAGATGTGCTAGAACTAAGAGGCCTCAGAAGAGACTATAGCCTGCATAATGATTAGATTTTTTTTGCAAAATCATTTCCCACCAATCAGGATCATAATCTGCTAAGAATTCCAGAATGCCTGAATGGCATGAGTCCTACATGCCTGAAAAATGCTCCAGATTTGCAGAAAAATATGAAAACTAAATAACTACGGGCAGGGGGTTAAAAACCAAAATAATCTCAGTGGCTAATACTAGGCAACCATAAAAGTTCAGCTAGTATTCTAGATTTGGTTTCTGTCAGTAAAAGGCTGCTAAAAAGGGAGGGGCCCTTTCCAGGGCTGTTTTGGCCTTTGAGGCCAGGTCCAGCAGCAATCACCAAATGACTTGATACCACATGACTTGCATGACTCCTCCGAGTCCAGACCCGGCTGCTTGCTCCTGTTCAACAGCACCTCAACAAGTGCCAGTGTAGTGTAGTCGCTGGATTTTCAGAGTAGGATCTGGGAGACAGAGGTTTAAATCACCACTCTGCTGCATAAACTCACTGGGCAACTTTGATCCAGTCACACACGCAGTCTAACCTACCTCTCAAAATTGTTATGAGGGTAATATGGATCCAAGGAAAATGATGTAAGCTGTTTTCTCCCTTTGTGGAGAAAGGCAGCATATAAATGAATTAAATTTAAAAAATATAGATGAAGATGGGGGGGGGGGCAAATAAAAGATAAGTTGTTTATTGGTTTGAAGGAGAGAAGGTCATAGGGAAAAGTGAGAATATGGGCTGCCAGAGGAGGGAAAGAGGAAATAATGTGGGACTAAGAGTACAGGGAAAAGTCTTTTCAGCTTTCCCACCATGTAACTGGGTCTGGCTCAGCTGGCACCATGCAACTGGGCCATAGTGGAGAGGCTGTCATGGGGTAAAGACAGAGGGGCACACCAAAGTGGGTGGGAAGAAGAGAAGGAAGCAGGAAAAGGGGAGAGGCTATAGGGTTCACGGAAGGGAAAGAGACATGGTGGGGGAGGGAAAAATGAGATCCCCCACCCGCAACTCCTTGTGGATCCTCACATTTTTTAAAATCTCAGCCTTCCTGCATATCTGATAGGGATTTTTTAAAATAGTACTCTGCTGCCAATTATAAATTTCCTTTCTATCATTTACCTAAATATAATCCAAGCAATATAATCCAAATATAATCCAACACCAACCACAGTGATACAAAGAAACATGAGTTTTATTGTTACACTAAACTCAGACACATGAGGTTCCCAGGGCTGGATGCTACTTTTTCCTTATGCCTAAATATTTTAATGTTAAATTGTTTACAGAACAAAATGAATCAAAAGATCAAAAAGGTTATTACAAACAATTCACTTAGACTTCATTTTACAGAGAATGATGGCACCATTACTTTGAGTGACAAGATACAATCAAAATACTTAATGCAAATAAGAATCCTTTCTGGCTCCTTTTGGTAAGGCTGGAGAAACAAGCAATAAGGGGTTGCAAGTAAGAGGAACAAAAAAAGCAGCCTAGGAGATTATTAAATACCCTTACAGGCTATGAATCTCTTTCCTGTTGACACCTGCATACAGATTTGGGTTCTGCTGTTTCCAGAGAAGCCTTTCCGGAATATATGGAGTCATTTCTAGTCAACTGCCATGTATTTCTTATGTTACTCATCTGAAGCCTGCAAGCACATTTTTACTTCAGACATTATTCTGATGAAGTGGTTGCTGGCAGGAGCCCAAGCTGTGTGGAACATCCCCTAAATGCTTATAATTCTCAACAGTGTTTAATAGAGGACAGGATTATAAATAGCATGTCTCTGTCATGATTAAAGTGAGCTCAAACTGCTTGAACTGCACTCCGAGCAAGTAGTGAACTATTGTGGAGAGATGCCTATGTAGTTTGGGGCTCCTCCTGATAGCAAGTTAGCAACTGAACCAACAGGACAACATGGCGAGCAAACCTGAGTTCGTAATTGAGAACACTCTTTTCTTCTGGAGGAGCATCATCTTCAATGGAGCCCAAAGGGCTAAAAACGTGAAAAGCAGATTATGTCTAACTTGTCCAACCACTGGTCCAATCATAATAAATAACCTGGGACAAGGTATAGAACCAGATCAACCAGGTTTTTAATGAGTTTTTTAAAAAGTCATTTCTGATATAACGTAACAGGATGGATTTTATAATAAGCCTTTAGTATCACATGAGTTTAAAACTCCATTTTTTGTCTTTCTGGACTCATTTTCATGATTGTCTGGAAGTATTAGAAAATTACACGATTTTTTATAATTTTGACTCAGGTCTCAAATGTCTTTAGGTTATCTTAGGTTTTGAAAGATAGGTGGAAGTTCCCTTGGGAAATACATTCTTTTTTCAGTGCTGTTCTCCATCTTAGAAGGTTACTACAAAAACTAAGGGCTATCAGCTTTCATGCTTAAAAACATAAATGAAATGGCCCACTAGTTAAGGTCAGAGGTATTATGTTTTTTTAAAAAAAGAATGTTTCTCACTAGTTCTACTTTACACTTCATTCACAACAGGAAATTCATTGGACATCTTTTATTTTTATTTATTTAATTTTATTTAATTTTTTCCTGATTATAACATTTAGAAAGGCAGTCTGTAAACGAAGTAAATAAATACTAATTTAACAATAGGATATAAAACATACAGCCAATGAAAACATTAATACTATCCATAAAGGCTTGCATTAATCTCAGAATAATGATTGGCTCAATGCAAATGCCACTATTATAAATATTTTAGAAATCTATTTTGTGCAAAATCAAGGAGAAAAGAAATGGGAAGGGACAGGGACAGGGTGGCAAGCACCTAGTTGGAGAATTCCTGGAGATTTGGGGGGTGGAGCCTGGGGAGGGAGGGGATTGGAGAGGGGGGACCTCATCAGGGTATAATCAATACAATACACCCTCCCCAAAGCAGCTATTTTCCCCAGAGGAACTGATCTCTGTCACCTGGAGATCAGTTGTAATTCTGGGTGATCTCCGGCCACCATCTGGAGGTTGACAACTGTAGGTGGGAAGAACCTCCCAGATTGCCAAGACACCTCATTGAATTTCTGAATTTACTGCAGAAAAATAAATGCCACAAAGTGAGAGAATGTAATTTCCTTATTCTGCTTTTCAGTTTGTTATCTATCTTATAATTCAGCCACTGGTTTCTGCCACGAATAAATGTTCTTTCTAAACATGCATGGTAGTCCTTTTGTTTACCAGTCTAGAAATTAATGCCATTTGAGAGTGCCAAATATCTAAAAAGTTTAGGTTGGACCCCAAGGTACCCTTGCATGACTGCTCGTGCACTCAGAGCCCCTAATTCCCATGGATTTCCAACTGAAAATGGAGCCACCCCCCAACTCTATATACTGTGGTGCTACTGAGATGTTCTTCAACAGCAGTTTTTCAGGCGCAGTGTTGACAGCAGCACACAGGACAAGTTGGAAAATATTGCTTTCATAAGCAGATCAGATATTGTAAATCTTAGGATCCAGTCCATCTATCCTAAGCATAAAGACTGAAAAGAATAAGATAAAGCAAGATAATTCAAGATTTTTTGCTTAATAAGCAATAGTCTTATTAACAATAGGAAGTGTTTGGGCTGATTCTTCTAACCCATTCACTTGTATCTGGCCACTTTTCACCTACCATTACCCCATGCTTATGATGAAATGTTGGTGTGTTGGGTGGAGGCGGGGGCGTTTACAAGCTGTCAGCATAAGCCACAGTTTTGCATTCCAGTTCTATACAAACTCACATGTTATGCTGGTCTTATGATATCGGAGCATGGAAGAGGTTTATTGCAAAACTTAGGAGGTTGTTTTTGGTGACCATCAGATTTGTCTTTTGCTAGTTCAAGGATCTGCCAAGCCTCTTGGCAAGATTCTATCTTAAGTTTCATTGTTGTACAACACAAGGTTAACATTAGATGATACTTTTGTCATTTAGTCACTCATAGTAGGATTGCAGAGTTTAATGGAAATTAAATAATTCATATTGTAGGCATGTATCTGTATAGTTTTGATAATGTTATTTCAACAGTTGTACATTATATTATCAAAGTCATGATTCTGCAAAATGCCACAAAGTAGGGAGCCATTTCATACTTTTTATGTTAGCAAACTGGTATATGACCTCTGCTAGCTCCCAACTGCTTTTTGTCAATTTAGTCTTCAGTAGTACAGCACATACATATGGTAACCAAGATCAAATTGTACAGTGATTGAGTGGCAGTGTTATCCAAATAGAAGGTCTCCTTAATTAGTTGGGGGAATTAGCTTTAAGGAGACAAGCAAGTGGGGTAACTGGGATTCTCCAGCTCTGTTTATGGGGATTATTCCCTTAGAGAACTCTCAAATAAACCAGGCAGATGTCCAACCAGAAAGGGTTTTTTCTTGAAGAGAAATAAAAGGGCAAAAATACAGAAATCACACCCAGCACACATACAAGGCTAAATAAGAAAACCAGGGAGGAAAGGCAGAGAAAGCCATTTCAGGGAAGGTGAAGATGTCAGTCTTGAAGATAGGGGTCCACAAAGACAGCAGCAAAATGACTAGTGTTTCATGATGAAGAGAAAAGGCCCAAATGGGTTTGGGTGTGTGTGAACAGATCCAGAACATACAGCACATGGCCAGGGACTCCTGGGGCAAGCTGATGTCGTGACCTCCAAAAAATAAATGAGTTGTCTGGAGGTTGGACAATAAGTTGGGAAAGGTTTGATGGCTCCTATCTGAGGTAGACTATAGATGAAAATTGTTTGATGACCCTTTTAGCACCAGATGGGAAAAGCTGCCAGATTTGCTGAATAGCTTTGATTAGGGTAGGTGGGTCCAGGGAAGCAAGCTCAGGCATTGACAAGATAAGCCAGGAGTTTCCTGGGAGCCTCATTGTTCTAAGTTATGCATCTCTCTCTGGGACGTGGAGGGGCATCAGTCAATTAGCTGTTCTGGCTCACGCTCTGGTAATTTTTCATGCTCCTGCTGGCTAGCATTCACTTTGGGCCAGGCAGTACCTTGGACTTACGATATATGAGGAAGGGGTGTTTATGATATTCCATTCATCAACTGCCCTCTTAATGTGAGAAGGAGGTCTGACCGCTAACAATAGATATGGAGAGATTTCATTCAAAATTGACTTGTTTCATTATTTGACAAACATATTGCAGAAGGTCAGTCTCCAATTTAGATCTGGGTTTGTTTGGCCATTTGAAAGTACCTTAAAGCCACAGAGTTATATATGTAATAAATCCCATTCTGTATGAAACTAATTTTGTGTGCCTCTGTTTCAGATGGGCATTAGTAAGATATACTTTCTTTAAAATGAGCATAGCCAAAGATGTTTAACATAAACATTCTGAAAGCCAAACTAGATGTTACTTTCCAGATGTATGTCCAAAAGGGATTTTAAAGCTCTAAAAGAGATTTAAAAAAAAATAAACCATAGAAGCAGAAGACTCTGATTAGCAAGACCATTTTAAAACCTTAGTAGGCCATCAGCATTCTTACTTTTAGAGGCCTCATCCCACATCATATCAAATATATTAAAATTATTTATTTTGTTCTTGTAATTTACACTTACTATATTTATATATAACTATATAAGAACTGAGTTCAGTTGTAGCTGACTGGTTGACATGATGTTATATTTAGGGATGTGTGCTTCGGGTTTCTTTAACCTGAAGCAAGCACAGATCAACCCTGATTCGGGTTGATCTGTGCTTCCCGAATCGGCCCCAGCAGTGCTAGATAGCAAGAAGACGTTATCTTCTGCTTTTTTTTTGTGATGTTGCGCCCCGTTCCAGAAGGTAAGTAGTGTGGAAATGGCCATAGGCTTCCCTATAGATATTTGGGGTTCAGGGCCAGCTTGATTCCTGAATAGGAATTCAGCTGTTTGCTAGTGCAGTTCCACAAAACTAAATAGGGCCTTGAAAAGACCTTTTTTGAGTCCATCTCCAGGAACAGAGCCACAAAAAAGCAAGTTTTCAGAGCAGGCACTAGGCAGGCAGTTAGTTCTTAAGACTAAACTCCATTTGTGGATAGGTGCTTCTGTCAGTGGGTCTGCTTAATAAGGTAGATAGTGGGAAGAAATATGAGTGGCGGGAGATCAGAGATGGGTCGTGGGGGGAAAGTGAGGGAGAAGAGAACATGGGTGGAGGGGAGGGGGGAGAGGGGAGATGCTCTGGCTCTCCCCCCACCTGAGAAGAGGAAGAGGACCTCCACACTGCCGTTCACCAGCCTGGCTTCTGGTGGTGACAGCAAGAGGGTTCGGAAGGCTCTCTTTGCTGAGGTGGGTGCTGGAGGCCCACCCCAAAGCCAGGTGCTTGAGGCAGAAGATGGCACTGGGCAGGGACCTGCTGCTCAGGTTACTGCTCCTCCGGCTGTTGAGACCCCGCAGCAGGAAGAAGGGCAGTATGGAGAGTCTCTTGAGGTGGACGTGGGAAAAATGACTTTTCCATCATTCATGTTCACCCCAGGGACTCAGGGGATGCTGGAGGGCCTGGGGGAGAGGCCCACCATCGGTGAGATTTCCCCGGTGTTCTCTGAGGCCAGCAGCAGGCCTCTCATGGCTATGCAGGAGGAGAGGATGCTGGAGGAAGAGGAAGAGAATGTGGAGGCCACATCTCTTCCCCTTCAGCCTCAGCCATATTTGTCTGCAAAGCTGGGGCACAGTGTGTCCTCCCCAAGCACCTCACAGGAGGTGTGTCCTGGGGGGCCCAAACAGCAGCCCCAGTGTGACGTGGGCCCTTCAGTTCCTCCAACATCTGGGAACATTTCCAGATGTTGGAGGACTCCCAGTTTGCTCAGTGCAAGAATTGTAAGGCACAGATCAGTCGAGGGAGGGAAGGGAATAATCTCTCCACATCTGGCATGAGGAACCATGTGAAGAGGCAACACCAGGTGGTGCTTCTTCAGGGGGAGAGTTCAAGTGGCACCACATGGCTGCCAGCTAGCCAGAAGGAGGCAGGCTCCTCTGGTGCTCCCCTCCACGGTTTCCTGTAGGGCAGGGATGCCAAGCCTCTCTGACAGAGATGTTTGGTGAGCAGGGCATTAGTGTGCCCAAAGGGAGGATCCAGGAGGCGAGAAGGCGCATCATGTGCCATGTCATCAAGATGATTGCCCATGATGGCCAGCCATTCTCCCTAGTCAATTAACTCGGCTTCCAGGAGCTGCTCCAGGATCTCGCTCCCTGGTACACAATCCCAGCTCACACGATGTTGAGCAGGACCGTGGTGCCCTCGTTTTACAGGGCTGCCAGGGGTCATGTGAAGTCACAGTTGTCCCACGCTGCTGGGAGGACTGTGCACTTCATGTCTAACATCTGGACCTGCTCTAGTGTGCAGCACGCATACCTCTCACTCACTGCTCACTGGTGGCAACCCGAGGACCTTCAGGGTGGGGGTGGGGTGTCCAGTGTTAGGCAGGGACAGATGTGAGGCTGCCGGGCCAGCTACTGAAAGGCTCTGCTCCACGCTGAGGTATCCAATGTGGTGCAAATGGAAGAGAACATCGCAGCCACATTGAGGAGGGAGTTGGATGACTGGATAGGCCAGAGCGGTGTTACCATGGGATGTATGGTGATGGACAGTGGTGCAAACATGAAGGGCAGCAGTGGTGCTCGTGGGCCGGGAGTGCATTTACTGTGCGGCCCGCCATCTTCACCTCGTGGTGAAAGATGTGCTTGGTTGGGGCTCCCCCAGGGAACCCCAGGACCCAGCAACCCATGAGCTCCAATATCTCCTGCAGAAATGTCGGAGACTCACGGGTCACTTCTCACGCAGTGTGAGGTCCACTCACAGACTGTGCCAGAAGCAGGCTGAGACAGGCATGCTGGAGCATTGCCTGATCACTGATGTGGCAAGTCACTGGAACTCCATCTGCAGCATGCTTGAGCGATTGGTGGAACAGCAGGCCGCCCTCCAGGCATGGCTCTCAGAGAGTGACACTTGGAGGCAGGTGGGTGAGTTCAGCCGAGAGGATTGGCTCACCATCTCCCAGACAGTGGAGGTTCTGAAGCCCTTCAAGGACTTTGGTCTCATCCGACACGGCGACCCTGGGTCTGGTCATTCTTCTGGTGCACATGCTCCAGAGTTCAATGGCCTCCTTTGTGGACCCAGACACACCACGTGCAGACTTGGTTCCAGGAGTCTGCATGCTCGTGAGAAGGCTGCAGCAGGGCATAGATACCAGGCTAAAGCCTGTCATGGAGAAGGAGCCGTACATGTTGGGCAACCATGTGCAACCCACACATCAAGGGCACTTTCGCCGAGAGGGACAGGAACCTCACATGCACCAGAGATGCCCTCTGTGCATGGGTGAGACGTAGGCAGGCCAAGAGGGGCAACCTGTCATCAGTGGGGGCGGGTGGGGGGCCCAGCTCCACGTGTCCCCCTCACACCCCTTCTGAGCAGGTTCCCCCCATGGCCACCACTGGGATGTCCATGGCAATGGAGATGCTCTGGTGAGCCCTCGAGCCCTCTGGGATCGTGTCGTGTAAGACAGGATTCGGTGGAGACAATGGTCAGGGATTACCTTGCAGAGCCCTGGTAGTTGCTGTCCACCAATCCGCTGAGCTACTGGGCCAAGAAGGAGGCAATCTGACCGGACCTCTCCCTTGAGGCGTAGTGGCTCCTCTCATGCCCTCCGATAAGCATGGAGAGTGAGCGTGTCTTTTCATATGTGGGTGACGTTGTCAGCCCACATCGCTCTCGCCTTCCCCCATGGAGAGTTGAGCAGTTGGTCTTCCTGAAGGTCAGCTCTCAGCTCTTCGATTTCTCAGGAGTGGACTCCCAGAGTGACTGAGGTGAGCCCTCCTTGTGGCCTGCATCCTCTGAGAGTCTGGGACCTGGGGAATCGCGCTCTTCCCACAAATAAAGGAGGTGGGTGGAACTCAGTGTCAGAAGGGATGCATCCTGCAATTTGGCCAGCCCCTCAACCACACGCATGCACAGAATGCAGCAGCACTAGCCCAGTCCCTGCGGGTACAAATTTGTTCTATTAAATGTGAATAGAGGCCCCAGAAATATTGCTTGGCATTGCAGCTGGAATGGGAAGACAGGGAGAGACAGGATATGTTGTGTAAAGTTAAACTCTAACACAACAGGAAACCCAGGGAAGCAGCCAAACTAAGCCATTGTTGTTTACTGTTGTCAAAGGTTTCAAAAAGCTGTTAGATGCTGTTTGTAAAGTTTAACTGTTGTTTGATTATCATAAATGCTGTTAAATTTTGTTAAATGCTGTTAAATGTTGCTGCTGTTAGATGTTCTCATTGAAGGGGTGTGAGCGGGGAGGAATGGTGTGGGCAGGCACCAGCTGATGATGAAGGCTAGATCTGAACAGTGCCTCATAGGCAGTTTTCAGCCTGAAGCTGGTGGGGGGGCTCAGCAACTGTACTCTGCAAATGCCATTGTGTTGTGTGTGTGAGTTGGTATTTTCTCATTCTGCTCTGTGGTGTTTCCCCACTGGCTGAACTCAGAGCCTGGCTACAGGAAATGACAATGGTTCTGATGGACTAAGTTGCAAGAGCATCACCCCTGGTTCAGTTTGGTCTGGGTAGAATGGATGTGATACTGTGGTGCAGTTCTGTTTGAGCCACTTTAGTGCTGTTGGCTGGAGGTATAATCAAAGTTGTTCTGATGTTGTTGTTGCATGCTGTTAACCCACCCACAGCTCACATGTGGGGAGGGTGGGACAGAAATCCAAGAACTGAAATCCGCCCCCCCCAAAAATTGGGGTGTGTGATTCTCTAGTGTGATGTTATATTTTGTATCATGGTGGGATTGTATGTTGTGATTTGAATGTGCCATTAATGCTGTTCCCAGAAATCCAAAAACTGAAATTCCCCACAAAATATGGGGGGGGGGTGATTCTCTGATGTGATGGTATATTTTGTTTCAAGGTGGGATTGTATGTTGTGATTTGAATGTGCCATTAATGCTGTTTCCAGACCCAGAAATTCAAGAACCGATTTTTTTTTAAAGGTATGTAATTCTCTGGTGTGATGTTATATTTTGTTTCAAGGTGGGATTGTATGTTTGGATGTAATGTGTTATTAATACTGTTCCAAGAAATCCAAAAACTGAAATCCCCCCCCCCAAATTGGTGTGTGAGTGATTCTCTGGTGTGATGTTATATTTTATTTGAAGGTGGGATAACTTCACCTCTCTGGGGTGAAGTTGATCACTCAGTTTTGGCTGTATTGAGGGAGGGTGATCATCAGTTTACTTCTAGTTGCTCACTCACTTGCTTCCTACGGCTTTTTGCATTTTTAATCAAATTTTTCTTATTGTGATTCTCTGGAGTGAAGTTAGTCCTCATAGGGAATAATGTGGCTGGGGGACCTTCTTTGGGGGGCCATAACATGACCCCCCGAAGTCTAATCTCCCTGAAACTTGGGTGGTCATGGGAGGAGGGTTGGGAGAGGGTGCCCTGCAGGTTTGGTGCATTTTGCTTGCAAAATGCCACCCCCAGCCTCCTGAGAACCTCCCCCCTCAATTTTTCCCATAGGAAACGATGGAGATAGGCGGCAGCTGGGGGGCCTTCTTTGGGGGGCCATAACATTTCCCTCCAAAGTCCAATCTTCCTGAAGCTTGGATGGCTGTGAGAGGAGGGTTGGTAGAGGGTCCCCTGCAAATCTGGTGTTATTAGGGAAGAAAATGACTCCCCCAGGCCCCCGAATAGCAGGGAGCAGTATTTCCCATTGGAAACAATGTCCGAATCTTCCCTAATAAACCCGAATCAGCTTAAAAACCCAAACCCGAAGCAGCTTGCCGCTTCGGGTTTCGGGTTTACCCAAATTTTTTTCCTGCTCTGGGTAAACCAGAAGCAGAATACCTGAATCTTTTGGGGTTGCACACCCCTAATTTTGTAGACATTTAATTAAACATTTATTATTAATTTCAGTTTTGCAGTTCTCTTTTTGTATTTTAGAGCCAATTTTTTTTTCTGGTCTCAAGCATTTCCATAGCCCCTTGAAAAGCTAGTAGGCCCTAGGCACTGTGCTGATTGTGCTTAATGGATAAAATGGTGCTGCTGATCAGTATTTTCACTACATCCCTTACGGGAGTTAGAGTCCCCTGCTCCCACCATGTAATTTAATTATCATGGGATGGGGAGATGGATTCCACCTCAGATGAAGAAGTAGATGAAAGGCAGAAGGAAACAAAATTTCACCACTACTGGTACTGTGCTGCTGCAAAGCTGTTCAACAGCTTGCTGAGTTGGATGACAGGGAAATGAGGCCTGAGGCTCATCTCTGGAGTGATCACAGCTGTCGGGGAAAAAAATATATTTGCAAGCTGAACATGTTCACTGAGATGTTAATAGCACCCTATTCATAGGTGCAATTAATCACAAGACAAATATAATAACAATGATCAACTTTATATAGGATTCTGAGTAGGAATATTAACCATTTAAAGAAAACTTAGTCAATTAATCACAATTTTAACTGATTAATTAAATCTGCAAAAGTTGAGCTTGTAAGTGATGTATGCACATGTTGCTGCATACACCGTGTAATTTCTGCTGTGTGTGAAAAAAAAAGACAGATGCTTCTACTAAAGTGACAGCTACCATGGAGGTTTTTGTAAAAGTTATTTTGAACATTATTTTAAAGTGCACTAATAGATTAGTCTTACTAGTTAATCACATAAACATCACAGCCCTCATTTAACACAAAACCTTTAATATATGCTTAAATGAGAGGATTTTTAAACAATGAATTGTGCATAACATGCTCAAACTAAGTTATAATCACTGCATACAGAATATTATTTCACACATTCCACAAAAGGGAAATGCCCACATTTTAGAGAACAAGCTTAGTAAAATAATGCTAATTGCAAACACTGAACACAAGCAAACAAGCTAATGCTTTCGTCAAATGAAATGGATATCCTGGGGCATCTATTGTTCACAGGATACTTATGGTAATTTGTGTTACTGCTGCGTAATTTGCACAGTAAATGCAATTTACTCTACAGTTGCCATGAGATAGCAGCTTGTGTTTCACTTATGAGTATATCCTTCCTCTATGTGGATATAGCTAAGCCAGAATTTAGAAATGTGTAGGGATGCATTTGGCGTAATTACAAAATGAGGGGGAAAAACAAGAGGAGTCTGTTTCCATTAATCAAGAATGTCTTCATGTATGCGTATGTTTGACAATTTTTTCATTGTATGTTAAGGTATTATATATAAAATAATACATTTTATTATTGGTTACAATGTCAAAATGCACAATGAATATTAGAATTTGAAATTTATATTTAGCCTATAAGGTTAACTGGCCAATACGAAAACGTATCAAAATAGGTTTTGAAATTGTCATCGTGTATGTTATGTCTGATCAAGTCACTTCCAAATTATGCCAGCCCTATGAGTGAAAGACCTCCATACCATCCTATCATTAACAGCCTTGCAAACTTGAGGATGTGGCTTCCTTTAGCGAGTCAAGCTGTCTCATTTTGGGTTTTCCTCTTTTCCAACTGACTGCAACTTTTCCTAGCATTACTGACTTTTCCAGTGAATCTTATCTTCTCACAATGGGACCAAAGTATGATAGCTTCAGTTTTGTCATTTTAGTTTCTAGGGATAATTTGGGCTTGATTTGATCTAGAATCCACTTATTTGCTTTTTTGGCTCTCCTCTCCTCCAACATCACATTTCAAATGAATCAATTTTCTTCCTGCCAGCTTTCTTCACTGTCCAACTTTCACACTCATACATAGCAATGGGGAAGTCCATAGTATGGATTATCTTGATCTTGGTCCTCAGAGATCTTCCAGTGGTTTACCTTCTTGCCCACCTGGTGACTGATGTGAGGTTTGGGGCCACCTGTGGAAATTGCCTGCCACTAGCAGGCTCCCCAGACACACACAAGGTGTGCATGCTTCCAGGAGGCACAACGATGTCACTTCCTGAAGTGATGTCATCGCACTGGCTATGAGCATGCTCCCATGCTTCATTGGGGTCAATTTTAGCCCTGCATGAAACACAGGAGCATGCACGAGGTTGGTGTGATGTCACTTCCCAGAAGTGAGATTATCACAGAAGTGCAGGAGCATGCATGTGCTTTGCACATGCACAAGAGAACACTAAACAAGACATGAGGTACGTACCAGGACTCCCCCTCCTGCCAGGTGGATATAGGGACCTTGCAACCCTATCTTGGGCCAGTTATACTTCTTCTATGTACTTATTTTAAATACAAGAACCTTCTTATATTTACAACTTCTTTTATTTACTTCTTGTAAATAAATTTTGTTTTTGTTCTAGCCAGGTTGGCCTGAAGTTGTTAGCTGAGGGGAATTAAAACACACACACATACACACAAGCATTGTAGTCATGTGGGAAGGGGCTAGTGCCTTAAATGGTAGCAGCGAATGTTGAGGGAAAGTAACCTCTGAGTTCCCTTTTCCCTCGTAGCCCTCGGCTGTAGCTGGATGAGGGAAGGCAAATACAGGGACCTGGCTGCCTGTCTGGAAGAGCTTCTGGAAGAGGAGGGAGGGGTTCCGGTGAGGATTTGGTGTAATGGAGGCTAAGACAGGTGTGTAGCAGGTGGTGTGTGGCAGGGGGATTCCTGGCCTTTACATGCCTGGGGGCAGGAGTGTGAAAGGCTTGTGTGCCTGTCTGTGAGGTGGAGTATACCTACCCACCTACACATATATCTACCTGCCATACTCATTTATGTAGTTCTTGCATGATTTTAACAACCAAGATGGGCAAGGATCTAGTACACGTGTAGTGACCTTAACAGATACCAGGATCTGGTCAATGTCCATCATTTTAACTGAGTTAAAGTACGTCAGCCCAGATAGATAGATATATGATGGTAAACCATACTGGGGAATTTTGTGGAGCAGTGGGGGTAGGAGTTAAGACTTGATGTGAATTACACTATGAGTAAAATGTAAATTTCTGTGTGAGAGGAATAAGGGAGGAGTTGATGTAGAAAGAAGATCATACATCAACAGAATTAATAGTTACACATATTGGATGGTGAAGGAGGTCAGGGGTTCAAACGGTTAAGCAAATGGCTTAAGTGAAAATCACCTGATATTATTAACATGTTTTATTATACTATAACCTTGTACCGATATCATTTAATTTTCTACTTAAACCATTTGCTTAATCATTTGAATTTTCCTCACCATCCATTATGTAGCCCTCCTCATAAGTTACAGAGAATGCATATGCATCCTTCCTGTACATATATATATCTTTTTGTAAGAAAGAGCCAACATAGGTTCACTTTACAAATAAAAGTGGTGACCAGTACCTGGGAAAATGTAACATTTCAATCACACATTTATGTGTACATGTGTTGAATACAATATGAGAATTACTCAGGGCCAAGCTACACATGATGAATGACACTTGAACGGCAAGTGGATTGAGTGGAGGGCAAGTGAACAGGGAGAAATACACTTGCTGTTCAAGTGTCATTCGTCATGTGTAGCTTGGCCCTCAATGCACGAAAAAATTAAGTGTACACTGTCCCCATATTACTGTAAGCTGTAATTCACTGTAAGCTGTAAACAGGGCTTGTGTCTTTAAGGTGACACTAGATTTTTGATGTTTTGGCAGCACCTAAAGTGCTGCACTGAGATGCACCTTGGCAGACATACAGTGCTTTTCAAATCAGAGTTACAATCTTCTAAATACATTGAGGTCAGTGAGCCTCAAAGGATGTAACTTCTTCAAATTGCATTGATAATTTTCTGGCTGCCTGATATTTTGTTAATAACAACAACATTCGATTTATAGTTTGTTGATCCCTACATCATATCCTCCCTTGTTTGTCAAAAGACACTGCTTTGGATGTTTTGGTGCGTAGTCTTCGACCTTATGGCAGAACTTCCCTGGCTTCAGTGTCAATTAAATTATTACAGTTCACTTGTCAAAAAAATTATGGATTTTGCTTTCTTTTAAAAACATCAAATTGCAGTTATTCAAATATAACATCCCTTTCATTCATTCTCATTTATAATTTTGTTAATCATGACATCACAGTTGGAAATAGGGCAAAACAAACAGTGCTGAAGGGCAATAAAATCAAGCTTCTCATTAAAAGGTAAAAACATCAATAATCTTTGTCAGGACTTTTTATCTTTTGGTTAGCACACTATGACACCTAAGGCAACAACTGCTATTGAGATTTTAAAAAATGATCCTTGATTTTGCATCTCTGTCAGATTAACTCCTTGGCTACTTAATTAAAATTAATTTCATCCTATTCAGCCCTTACGGAGGATAATGTAATAAAACAGAGTGTTTTACTAGCAGCTTTCTAAACCTATGACCATCAATCAGAAACTTTTCACAAGTTTCTAATCTTAATTATGGCAATGTAAGGACTAATTCATTCTCAGCCACTTGTCTAGTTGAGATTGCAAACTGAGGCCATCCATGAACCACTAGTCTCTCAGCAGCCATGTGATTGCTTCACCAGATATCCATCTCAATCTAGGCTTAATATACCACTTTCAAGTTAAATATGGGTTGAGCCTAAAAGCTGGTACCTGCTAAAGCATTTAGGTAGATAGGTAACTTTCCTCTCAGTGGATTCTCCTATAGGTACACCAAATCTGGTCATGTGAATTGGCTCTAACTCTTCGGCTGAAAGTGTGGCGAGTACCTATCAGCAATGCTGTGAAGATCAGAGCCGAGAGAGGTAATTGTTCTTCTCAACCTTGATTACAGCAGAGAAGCCTGTATCTTACTTAGGAGCAGGAGGGAACCAGTGTAAGCAAATATTTCAACTTGTCTGTAAGACATCACTGCATAGAGGTGGGCACATACTGAAATATGAACCGAAGTTCCTCACAAACTGGACCAGTTCGTGGTTCGCAAACTGGCAGTTCATGGGAACTGTGATGAATTTTAGCCCGGTTTATTTTGTTCTTATTGTCAGGGTCATGGCCCCTGCCATACTCTGAGAGTGTGGGGTTCACTGGTGTGCTGCAGGAGTACTTTTTTGGGCTTCTTTGGGAGTGCTATTAGGATATTTGACATACTTTGTGAGTGCTGAAGGTGCAGTTTGAGAAGCTGTGAGATGCTAAGAAGGAATGCAGTTATCAGCATGGCCAAGGATTTTTAATCATAACAATTCTACTTTCTCTCACTGTACTTTCTTTCTCTGAATAGATGGGAACCTAGCAAAAAGGGAGGGGGTTACAGTAGAGTGGGTGGTGCTTGAAGAGTTTAATATACCTAGTAGGGGGAGGGACACATTATTCCTATCAAGAAAATCTTTCTGTACTGAACTCTTAGGTTATTAAAAGCTTTAATTCATGCATATTTGGACTCCTGCAGTGAAGTTATTTGAGATCTAAGCTGGCAGTCTCTGACACTTATTTCAGTTCATCACTACAGACAACCTGGCACCAATCAATCAGTTTCCTAGGCAAGGGGGGGATGGGCTCTCTGCAGACCTCCTGCTGACCCAGAGGTGACATTTTCAAGAACAGAACGAACTGGTTCACGAACTGGGCAAGTTTGTGAAAGTTTGTGGTTTGTGAAATGCAACAAACCACGAACTACATGGTTCAGAATTTTCCAGGTTCATGCCCATCTCTATCACTGAATGATCAAAGAGGAGACAAACGCCTTTCATGACCCAGAAACATTGGCTTGGATCCAGGTTAGATGTTTCTGCAGGTCCAATGACTTCTGCCCGCAGAGCTTGATTTTCTTGCCTCCCCAGCAGCCTGAAATGTCTGTCAAAATCTGGCTCCTGGAGGTCAGGGGACCCTCTGGAATAGTATTTGGAGTGCTTTGATGGCTGCTGTGGAAGGGGGGAAGCAGAAAAATTGAATGTTGTGGGCAGAATTTCTTGCACCCACCGAAATGTCTAGTGTGGGTCCAATCCATTCATTGTAGATTCATGAAATCTGAGTAAACTTGCATAAATTCTTTAACCTTTTTTCTATAGCCATTTCACCTGAATAGGACTAGCCACTCATCTGGAATTTTATTTTAGGTGAAACCCAGAAGCAAGTTTACATGGTTGAGTGTCTCTGTGATTATTGCTTGCCATACCACTGGCTAGTGGCTAACAGGGTCCTCTCATGCCCAGTTACTATATTTCTGATGCATCATTCAGAAAGAATGCCACATGGTTACATGTTGTGAGCATGGAACAAATGGCTTGAGCACTGAAAGCAGGGCAGACAGTAAAAAGAGGCACAATACAATAGAGGAATCATTTCCTGCAGAGTCAAATTTTCTCATTCATAGAAGCACAACTTCGGAAATTCAGCAGGGATTGTGTTAGTGGAAATTACTCTAAATTGCCAAATACTTCAATATTACATTAAGTCAGAACCTGTGTTTTTATCAGCCTCCCACAGACACATTTTCTTTTTAGCTGAGATGTGAATCCCTCTAGTATAGTAGGATTAAAAATAAATACAGACAGACTCCTAAAAGCAAAGCCCAGCTTCCCACTCTAAGACTGAAGAAATCCTGTTAAGAGAAAAATAGCAGTATAACACAGTTTATAGGAAGCCTTATAAAAACAGGCAGTCATTCATTAAAGAACTCTTCTCTTGCAAGAAAACAGCATCTCTCTATCAATATTCAAGCACTTAACTTAATCAACAGCCTTCTTCTAACTGTAGAATATTAATACAGAAAAAATGTCCTGATTTATTAATGTGCTACAATAGGATAACATACTTTCATAATTAATTAACCTTAAATCAATGAAAAGGCTCTGAAAAGTTCATGTTTTTTATGGTAGTAAAAGCCTAAATCAAAGCCCAGGCAATGTCCATGGAAAGTCAAGTGTTTTTTCCTAGAGCACCCATGCTAATACAGTTATCAAAGAAAGCAATGGGAGCATGGCCTTGAACAGAACCTTTCAGCCACTGCCTGCAGCAGAGATCATATGCAGGCCTAAGTACAGTCGCCAACTCCGGGTTGGAAAATTCTATGAGCCTTGTGACACCACAGTATTGATTTTCCCCCTAAGAATATTATCTCAGAAACATTTAAGACATAGGCATTCTCTGGATTACCAAAATAGGCGGAATGGGCACTTGTGCTTACCTCCTTAAGGAAGGCATGAAAGACTATTTTTGTTCCAGAGAGCTTATGATGGAGGATGAACTGTGTTTTGCTTGGTTTTTTACTGTGTGTTTTAATTGTGCACTGGTTTTAAGTGCTTTATTAATTTACTTTATTTATTACCTGCTTTTCTTCCCAAAGGGGACCCAAAATAGCTAACATCATTCTTCTGCCCTCCATTTTTCCTCACAATCCTATGCAATAAATTAGGTTGACAGTGTGGGATTGGCCCAAGGTCACCCAGCAAGTTTCCATAACAGAGCAGGGATTTGAAGCTGGGTCTACCAAACATTCAGGATGTTTGTATCCTTGCAGCTTTTGCTTTATGTTAGCCACCCTGAGTTTACAGAGATAAGGAGGAATATAAAGAAGCAAACAAATAACTTTCTTGGGCTCAGAAAGTCACACAAAACTAAACTACTATTGATGGACATTTTTACAGGAGCCACCTTAAGCACCCCTAAAAGTTGAGTGTAATGGCTGGAAGACTCTGACCTTGATAGCCCACCCAAGCCCAATCTAATCAGATCTCAAAATCTAAGCAAGGTCTGCCGTGGTTAGTAATTGGATGGGAGATTGCCAAGGAAGACCAGAGTTGCTAAACAGAGGCAGGCAATGGCAAACCATTCTGTTAGTATCTTGCCTTTAAAACCCAAGCCGGGGTTTGTCCTAAGTCAGCTATGACTTTAATGTACTTTCCGGAACCACCATTAATGTTTAGAAGTCCCCTGCATGTTTCTTGGCGTACCAGAATTGGGAACAGTTCTGAACTAGGATTTACTTATGCCTGAGCTTCCACATCTGCTAGGCTTGTTCAGGCATCTATGAAAAAAACTGTACATAGAAGATGACCTGGTCTGGAACACTTCTCTACATTTTTTCTAAAGCCACCTCACATTGGTAGTGTCAATTGTAAACAGATTTTCCAGGATGAACTCAGCTTGTACCTGACAGCAGTGTTTGAGTTTCAAAAAACTTTTAGATCATAACAGTAGTAAAAGGTGGACCAAAGATTAAGGTTGATGCAGGCCTAAAAGGTCACTGAATGAGCCCAAAGATTTTTTTATAGCAGGTGTTGCATGTAAAATAACACAGGGAAATGGCAAAAATATGAGTAAGAATTATGTCCATGCAAATAGGTAAAACAGCATTTGCAACTAACCGCTATGATGTATCATTCCTTGGGTAGCAAAGCAAAATACAAACATCCTATGAAAAGGTTCTCATTACATTTCTTGACTCGTTGGTGTGGAACCATATAAATTTGTATCTATTAGTCTTTTTAGTCAGCATTCTATCTTTGTCCAGACTCCAGACTAAGCAAATGAATATTTTAACTATAGTATTTAGATTAATTTTATGCTACAAATTGCATGAGTGAGATTTCTGCAGCTGATCTTTAACAAAAAAATTAACTCCAGTAGAAAGCACTTCATATATATCTCCCAGGTTTTATGGGGAAAATAATTCATGCCATTGAGACTACTTATCTAAATAAACAGAATTGTGGAGCAAAGTCACAATGGGATTAGCATTTTTAAATATGGCATTTGAAGAGGCAATTATAAAAACTGGATGCACCTGATGGAGGGGATTCTGGGATGGCCTCAAAACTGTATCTAAAATCCAAGCATGGGGTACTAGAAAATGTTTTAGGCAGATATGAGGAATGTTTTGGGATAAGATCCACATTTCCAGTTTTTATTTTCCAGCAGACTCAAAATGCATTTCCCTTACATTCTCTTTGAAACACACATAAGCATGCAAACACACTGAGGGTTTTGCATTTCTCTTTTCTCCAGAGCATATATATTTACATGTACATTCAGTCACATTGCCATATATACACATTAACAATTCATATACCAACAAGTACAATTCCCCATCCAGTAAGTACCATGGAATAATGCAGGTACAGACCTCTGTTATTATCCCTTGTGCAAGTGGAGGTAGGGCAGACAGACATCTACACTTGCCTTTCCCAGCCTGCATGCTTGTTCTCAGCAACACAGCTTTCAGCTTGGAGCATGATCCTTAGGAAACCACTGGATCTCTCTTGAAAAGCAGGTGTTTCCCCCCTATTTTCGTGAGTACTTCCTTGTTCCAAATAGTATTTCCCCAAATCTGAGCTAACAGCAAAGAGACAGAGAGAGACATCTGCCCCTTTGAACATCTTAGGCCAGCTCTTTCCTGTGTTATACCTTTTAACTTTTCTATTCTTCTATTAACAATTATTAATCTATTCTGCTCATCTATTCACTGAGCCAGGATTGGTATCTTCCTGGCCAGAGTATATCACCTGTACAGAAGACAAATATAAGTGATAAAATGTTTTTCAAAAGCCTACTATAAATTATCTCTGTAATACTTTCTAAAATGCTGACACTGACAAGACTGTGAAAAGCTTGCAGGGCTTTCTTCCTCAATAACCATAAACATATAAACTTTACATTTTGTAGCTTTTAGTCATTCAACCAATGGTTCTATGGGGGAGACTCTCCTGTAATGACAAACTAGCCCAAAGTCTCAAGAAAGAAGCTCATTTTCCTTTGTGCCTCTGGCAAGCAAGAAGAAGTCAAGAAGACTAAGTGGAGAGATATCGTCCTACTAGTGCAAATTTATTTTCTGTAACAAGAAGCTGTCGTTTTCCTGTGGAGCCTGTATTTATAAGATAAAGATGAAAAGATTTTTTTTATCATAATGACAACCATATTTATTCTGTGTTTCCACAGCAATGTATGGTATGTATACCATTTATTGTCGTGGTACATTTTAAAACAGAGATTTTTTTTTAAAAAAATACAGAGAATAAAAGAAAAAGACCACTGGGGAAATACATAGCATAATCATTCTGAGTACCCCTAGGAAAGTATCTGACCCACATAGGCTGATCTGACAGATGTATTTGCAATGCTGCTTCTTTTGAAGAGCCATCTTCTACTGACTAGACATTTGGTATGAAAGAGAGGTCATTTGCAATTCATATGTGTCAGGTTTCAACCTTGCTTCATGTATAAGTGCAAGCAATGTCTAATCCACTACAAAAGACAGACAACTCTGTTAAAACTTGTGCGTGCTGGATCCTGTGTATAGTGGTTGCATTGGCTGAATGGCATTTACATGAATCAAGATTACCTCTATCATGCACTTCAAGGGAATACTGCTTGGGAGACCTGAATATCTGGAATCTTAGAAGCTAATTCAGAGTTTTGTCAAAATACTCAAATAGTTCAGGATAACTCCCACTGGCAAACAGATTTATCACAGTTTCAATAAAATGCAGAAAAACTGACTTGGAAGCCATTTATTTTCCTTCCATTTTACATCGTTATATATGTGCCGTATAGCATTATGTTTTGTGGCTTAACTTTCCTCTTGTTCTGAAGCTTCACTGGGACCCTCTCTTTACTTTCTTTTTAAAATACATTTCAAAGTGTCAATATCACTCCTTCAGCCATATAGTAACAGCATCAGTTAAAAGGATAGCTGACATTTTTGTTGCCATAGAAACGAGTCATGATGTTACATGGGCTTGCCTAGCGCCTGTTTACCATACATCTTAGCCAGCTATTGAGCATATTCCCCTTTTGTTTCACAAGGAATTACATTAAAATATCATTCCTTCTTAGTGTTGTTCCCATTTTGCTGAAAAGAGGATTATGGAATGTTAAGAAGCATACTAGGGAAAGTGTAAAGTGTTGATAATATTGCTTTATGCCTTAGGTGCATTCCAGTTTTTAAAAAAGAGAAAAAGAAATGGATAATGTGTCCTACTTGCTTTTTCTCTGAGAGACTAGATACTTAATTGCCCATGTCCATAATTAAAGCACTCCTCAACTTCAAAAAATACTGAAGCTCAGTGCTGCAGCACTTACATGTTTGTTAAACAACAAATCAACCAACCACTCCACATACTTATAAAAAGATATTTTCAAATGCACTATCAGGATTTTCTAACATATGTAGCTTTCTTAGCACTGCTATGAAACTTTTTTTCACATGGATGCATCATTTGCCTCAAGAAAAATCCACTGAAACAGAATTAAAAGGGAAGAAGTTTCAGCACCTGGCAAGCTGATGTATTTATTTATTTGATTTGATTTATACCCCACCCTCCCCTTGAACAACATAAATATACATTAAAACATCATAAAAATATAAAACTAATTTAACAAAATAAATCCAGGCACCTCTAACAGTACCTATAACACTATAACAGTAGCTATAAAACTACCATAAAGACCACAGGCACAGCCATAATACAAGGCCCAGGGCAGTCGCAAGTGGGGTGTGGATTGTAAGAAAAGGCATCTTACAGGCTGATAGTAGCATAGGGTCTGGGAGTCATGACTTACTTTCCCGCCCATGCTGTGTCACCATACTAACCAGTATCATTAATGCAACAACTCCTCCAATTTCTTGTTTTTGCTGCATAGCACTGATGCTGTTCAGAGGGTTACATGCTATACTAGCTATGTGGTCCCTCTGCTAGTGGCTGTTGCTGGAAATGTGTAATTCTTCTGTAGAAAGATTCTATGTGATTCATGGGCTCTTGGTGACAAATATCTCCATAGGTTATGCCCCTGCTCAATGTGGATTGGCTACCATTTGGTAGTATTTTCTAGTTGCGCCTATCAAGTTGGTATAAGGTATGGTACGTATAATGTAAATTCTCAAAATGTGAGTCAGGAGGACCAAAAGGTAGTGGAAACAGATTGTGAGACCACAGAGAGGAGGAGGAGATCTAGG
This sequence comes from Eublepharis macularius, assembly GCF_028583425.1. Taxonomy (NCBI): domain Eukaryota; kingdom Metazoa; phylum Chordata; class Lepidosauria; order Squamata; family Eublepharidae; genus Eublepharis; species Eublepharis macularius. The sequence goes on along the minus strand of NC_072794.1, from coordinate 81,523,583 downwards.
AGGAAAATGTGGATTTACTCATGCATAATGTGTGAAATGACCATGAAATACAGCCCATTGCTCAACAATGTTACATAGCTATAATGATTAAAAAGGAAATATAAAGTAGAAACTTGTTCAATGTTATCTCATGTTTGACTCTTGTATTTTAAGATGGGGCGAAGAAAAATAGCATGGAATTACCTTGCAAGTCGGTCCTGAAAAGCAAAGTAAATTTAGAAGCAGATCCACTTCAACAGCTACTACCATTATGCATATATTATCATTTAATAAAGATAGTTCAGTATGTGTGTGGGGTATGTGTATGTATTAAAATGCTCTACACATTACTTAGTATGTATACTTCCCTCCATTCAAAAATATAAAACAATATTTTCCAGGTGGTATGAGAATTGTACACTAAGTGGGTGAGAATGGAGCTAAGTTTCATTGCAAAACAACTTGCTGTCAGAGCTACAAAATCCAGAGAGATTTGGATGCTGTACTCTTCAGCATCCAAAGTAAGTACAGTACAGTAATTTACTGTAAGTAAACAGTAAATTATTTTCCAAACAAAACTGGGCAATACAAAGTGCCACATTTATAAGAACACAAATTTCAAAAAAAGCTGTATGTTAGTCTGATTTTCCTGAGTCTGACTAGCAGGTTAATTTAGCATGCCCTGTTGCATCAGTTTGTTGAGTTAAGCTATGTAGCAAGCTGTCGCACTGTAGAAAGCATGACGTATCATCCCAGTGAGGCATGAAATTAGAAAGATGTGCCTTGCTGGGTGAACCCTGGCTCGACCAAACTTGATTTTCAGTCAAACTAATGCTTTACTACTGTTTAAGTCTTGCAACGAAAAATAAGATAGAGAGAAGAAATATTTGCAGCAGAGAAAGTTATACACATTAGTAGGTTCTTGTAAGGGGTTTTATTTGAAGTACTCTGAGTTTTATTCATATTCCCCTTATGGCCAATGACTTTACATGGGTTTATTTCTTTATATTGATAAAACCCTTGATACATTGGTAAAAATGTGTAAAGACTAGTTCTGTTGGAGGGCTTTAAAACCTAAGAGACTGCTTATCCAAGGCAAAAAGAAAATTAAAACACAAATGTTGACATTCTCTCCTTACTCTAGGTTCATCACAACCTGCAGCTTTATCTGAGAGAAGAAATTTATCCATCAAGGCAGAAACTGCCTCCTGTGTGAGAGGGCACATTCAATAAGAGCTCATATAGGTAAAAGGTCAGGAAAATCCTTTAAAATTCTAATGAGTTGTTGACTATGAATTGCCAGCCAAAACTGAAGGTTCAGTTTTGGCTGGCAATGTCTATTACAGAATTCTCAGTTGCTTTAGGTATTGAGAATTCTTAGGGAAGCCCTGGAAATTAAAGATTTCTGAAATGATACTGCATTGTGTTGATGCCTATTATTGGCTTTAATGTATGAGCTTCTGTTTGGAGATATAACCAATCTTCAGTCCAATACCTGGAGAAACTTAGAATATCAACAGAACTAAATCAATAACATTTGTGATATAGACACGCCCCAGGTCTGTTTTGTCCACATTGTGATTACCAAACATCCTGTATCATCCCCTGCTTCACAGTTCAAATTGAATACAGTTTGCACAGCATGATTTTTTAGAACTTTCCTTTCAGATGTGTCTCCTAATGACAGGTATGGAGGCTGCAGGTTGCAACTGGCATCAACTCATGGAAATGCAATAGCGTGTTGTATTTTCACAGCTCTCAGGAAATCAATATGAGACTGTCTCTAAATGGGAGAAATTTCGGACATATGCAGTAAAAAACCAACTTTGTTCAACGGTTGTAATAGGCATGTAAGGAAACGGGTCTGGCTTGTCTACATAGAACAGTTTCACTCCCCAGAATTTGTTTTGCTTTAACTATTTCTGACATTCAGAAGAAATGGGTGAATGGTTTCTAGAATAATCCAGTCAATAAAATGTGCATAGATTCATTAATATCTACTACAGGAAAGATTGCAAATCAGAAGCATTTGTACTGCGAGGAAGAGCATCAATTCAATAACACACGCAAGTACCATTTAGCATAAGGCACTAACTGCAATATTAAGCATATCCTTGTGTACTACAAAATTCCTTCATAGTGAAACATCCTCATTTTTATCTGAATTCTCAAATTTATCTGAATTTTACATAGAATGTGCACTTTAAGGAAACCTAACAAAAATGTATTTCAAACAATGCATGCTGAATGTTGTCATTTGTTTGGAATTGTATTTCCTTGAATTTATAAAGTTGAACTGACATTAAGTTTGGATAATTTCATATGTGCCTCTAGTTTGGCCAATCTGTTTCTCCAGTTTCCATGCTAATGAATGTATGTTTGAGGATCTAGAGTGAATTACTGGGCAGAGCTTGACTTCCGACTAGGAATCTTATTAATGCATTGCCCCAGGGAAGGGTTTTTAATGCAGTATAAATTATCATGTCAGTTTTCAGCCGACAGCATGGTATTTGCTTTCTTTTTTTGTTTTGTATTTCCCTGTTAACTTTAGAATAACACCGTGTGCAAATGGTCTGATTCAAGGAGGGGGAAACTTGCAAACAGAAATATGTAGAACACAGAAGAATTGGGGTAAATTGCTGTAAATGCACGAGCGCATGTGCGCACGCGCGCATGCACACACACAGAGGAATAAGGTTTCACAAATTATATACCATATTCTTGACCAAAATTTGGACATAGATTTTCTAAGAAGGACTCTGTACTGGTTATAAACACTTTAAACTATGTTTGATGCAATTGAGTGATAACTGAGGATACAATCTTGTAACTCAAAATACGCTGATTAGATTGTTCTGTGGTTTGTGCACATCCATTAACTATGGACATGGAATGTCTCGTGCTAGTTATCCAAAGTGAGTCACATTGCATTTCTGAATCTCAGTTTCTCACAGATCAACAAGAGATTGTGAGATGTATTGCGCAAACTACTTTTTCACTACCAAGAATGTAGTGGTCTATAACCTGGGCATTTTTGCCCCCATGTTATTCAACTTTTAGGAGAACTCATTTGTAGCTATGGAACTGGATGCTATCAATATGCAGATGACACTCAGCTCTGTATCTCATTATCCAAATACCCTTGTGATGCAGTAGAAGTACTGAGTCACTGCTTGGCAGCTGTTGTCAATTGGTTGAAAGCAAACACATTGAAACCAAACCCAGACAAGACAGAAGTGATGGTGGTTGGAAAAGTAGAGATTTTGAAGGACATTTGATGTAGTTCAGTTAACCCTGACCAACTCAGTTATGAATTTAGGGGTTATACTAGACCCAGCACTGCTGCTAGAGAAGCAAGTAAATGCAGCTGCAAAAAAGTCCTTCTCTCAACTCTCAGAAGCAAGACAGAGCACGCATATCACTCTCATTATTCAGTCACTCTGTTAGCTTCCCATCAGTTACTGGGCTCAATTCAAGGTCATGACTATCATGTTCAAAGCCCTTTGTGGCCTTAGCCTCTCCTATCTGTGTAACTGTCTCTCTCCCATGTTCCACCATGGCAGCTTTGCTCATCTGAACAGCAGAACAAAATCAACAGATGCCCATACATGTGCTTTCTCTGTGGTAGCCCCTACCTTATGGAATAGCCTGCCTGAGGAGCTCAGGACAGTTTCCATTCTCCTGGCTTTCCACAAACTATCCCCAAACTGAATTATTCAGGAGAGCTTTTTACCTGGATTATAGCACTATGTCATAAGGAATAGCTCAGAGAGATGCATTGATAGTGACAGGGTAGGGCAGAGACTATAAACTATGCTATTGGGTAGGGTCTGCTGGTGTAGATGTACTCTTACTAGGGAGTTGCCACATTGCTGAACATGCTATTATATTTAGTTATGCTTTATTTCAGAAAGATTTTATCTCTGTGCTCGGTTTTACGCTTGTTTTCAATTTTTTCTGCTACATACCCTATTGTATCTGCTCACTGTCCTGTTGTTCATTATTGTATTGTGCTTAATGAATGTCCTAGCTGTTGGTTATCTGGCCCTCCCAGCCAGCAGTATAGCTGCTTAAGGCTGGGGGCTGCTTTTGCAGCCCTGCCGGAGGAAGAGGTAGCACACTCTTCCTGGCTATCCGGGCATTAGAGTGGGGGGGGGCGGACAGAGTCTGATGCCTTAAAAGGTGGCTCCGCCCTTCCACATGCTGCAGTTTGCCTTGTGCTCAGTTGAGAACAGCATACTTTAGTCTTCTCCTGAGCTCCAAGTGAGGCCTGTGTCTGGACCCAGCAGAGGCGACTCAGGCGTCGGAGGGGACTTAGGTGGCGGCTTTCCGGAGGTGGCAGATGCCTTGGTGCTGTGGCATACCACTTTTGCACTGCTGCCCTTCAGGCATCTCTTGGCTTTTTGCTCACTCCTGGGGCATGGTCTGGGGCCCACCTTGCAGGTGGATGAGGGGCTTTTCACCCACTTTTTGGGTGCCGTTGGGCCCACTTTGGGTGGCAGTTGCGGGGCTTCCTCCTCCTTTCTGGGCGCCATTGGGCCTGCTTTGGGTGGCAGCTGTGGGGCTTTCCCCTGCTTTCTGGATTGAGGTTTGGGTCTGCTCAGTATGGCAGCTGGGGCTATGGCTTTGTGCCACCACTCTGTCCCCCTCTTCTGCTCCCCCTTCACAAGGCTCTTGGCAGGCTGCTATTGTGATGGCAATGGCTACGGCCTTGGGGCCTCTGCACCCATACAGCTACCTGGATTGTCCCCTAGGGTGTTTGTAGAATGGGCTTAAGTCTGTTTCTTGTGTAGGTTGCCCCCCTCCCCCCAGTCTCTAATGCTGCTATGAACAGATAGGGCAGCAGCTCCAGCCTCTTCTGTTTTGAGTGGGGGCCTAGCAGTTGGACTGAGCCTGCATTGCAGGCCCAGCTTGCATCCCTGGCTCTACAGCCTCTTGCCCCTCCCAACTTCTAACCAGCAGTGGCCATTTTGATTCAGTTTGGGGCAGCACTTTCGGGTTGGTAGGTGGACAGCTATTTTGTGGTTGGGAGGCTATTTTGTATCGGTAGCCATGCCGCCCAAACAAGGAAAGTAGCCCTTCCAAAGGCAGGCAACCAGCAAAAAAGCTGCACAAAAAGAATTTTGCTTGTCTTGTCCTCCTCTGATGAGTAGGAGGCTTTAGGAAGACAAGAGATTATCTTGCCATGCTGGAGCAATCCACTGGGGCTCTGGCAGTTAGAGTTATGAGGTGGACTCCTACAACTGCTTTCCAGAAGGAAGTGCTGACCTGTCTTTCTGCCTTGAAAGGAACTTCTAGTGCTGCATATGGCAAAAGAAGCGCAACCCAGATGGTGGAAGGCATGGCGGCAGAGGTGGAATCGGTGGTAAATGAGCCGACCGGGTTGTCTGAGCCCAGTCCCATAGCGGTGGCAGTGGATCCGGTGGACCTTGTCCCAGCAGGAGTACACTTGGCCATGGGGACCCTGGTGGTCAGGATACTGCCTTTGCACCCCAAGGCTCCCTGCACCCACCTGGTACTCAGGCCACATCTCAGGTTTCAGAACAGCAGAGAGTATGTCCCTCCTGAAGGCAGCCAGAATGGGTGGGTCAATACGGTGGGGCAGTGGCTACGCTGCTCACACAGACAGCTACGAGCATCATTCCCTGGCATGGAGGTGAAGGACAGTCCTTGATCAGCCTGATGGTTCTCTGTCAGGCCTACCCTGGCACCCCGTGGACTGCCCCAGTTTACAGACCAACTTCTTATGGGTCTGTCCCCTTCAGGGCCTTGACCTTTGGGGATGTGGCACTCCCTTTGGATGACCATTTAACACAGGCCACTAAAGACAAGATTTTGAGGGAAGATTATGTCAATGTCTTCACTCTACTCTTCAGAGAACTGAAGAAGAAAGATAAGACCTCAATGAGAGGGAAAAGGAAAAGTTGAGGAGGAACAAGATGAACTGTACCTGGGCCAACAGGCTGCCTGGATTTTTGATTTATGTTGGAGTTCTAGCCCATGCACAGGCGTGGACGGTGACCCCCCCTTTCAATACTTGGATATAATCTACAAACGTATAATAACTTGGCTGGTGCTGTGTGGCTACAGTACAACAAAAAATTTAGAATGAGAGCTGCCCTTAATCCCAGCTTACCTTGGGATCAGATCCACCAGCAGCTTTGGCTGCAGGTGATGTCCCTGGCTAAGCCCAACATGGGGGACTGCTCCGACAGTGGTCATCTTGTACACCAGACCTCTAATACTCCTGGCACCCGCATCCCTGTGGGACAGTCAGTTCAGCTACAGATGCTTTGCTGGGAGTTTACCTCCCAGGGGGTATGATCCAGGAAAGTTTGTAAATTTCTACATGAATGCCCAATTTGTGGTGGCCCCCATGCCTTTATGGTCTGTAAGCGGCAGAGACAGGGTGGCAGGCAGGATGGAAGCTGGGGTGCAGGGGCCTAGCAACAGGCTGGCAAAGGGACTAGTCCCATAAAACTGAGGGCACTTAGCCAGTTATTGGAGGCATATCCTAAGCATGCTGATGCCCTATATTTGTTAAACAGGTTTATATTTTGGTTTCCAGATTCCATTCCAGGGCCCTAGAACACTTTCTATGTCAGCTAACTTGCGTTCAGTCGCTGGCATGGAAGGGGTGGTTTGGGAATGTGCTGCAGGAAAGGAATTGGGCCCCTTTGCTGCCCCTCCTGTTCCTCTTTTGCATGTCTCCCCCTTGGGCATGGTATCCAAAAAGGTAGCTGGTGAAATTCAGATCATCACCTTTTCTATCCGGGGGGGGGGGGGACTCTATTAATAGTGCTATTCCCAAGCACTTGTGCTCTGTGCACTATGCATCCTTTGACCATTTGGATAAGGTTGCCCAGCAGTGTGCGGTCATGCCGAGATGGCCAAATATGAGATCATGTCTGCATTTCACTTCCTCCCAGTTCATCCAGAGGATTTTGAGCTGTTGGGTTTTTCTTTTGAAGGGCAATTCTATATGGACAGGGCTATGCCAATGGGGTGTTCTGTCTCTTGTGTGGCTTTTTTTTTTAATATCTAAAACAGAAATCTACAAAAAAACTACAAAAGTACTAGGAAAGGGGAAAAGGGAAAGAAGAAAGAAAAGGGGAAGGAGGGCTGGAAAAAAGGGGGGGTTACATACAAACAATAAACACTACACTACAATGTTTTCCCTTCATACTGCCATGGTTAAAAATTTAAGCCTTCATAAAGCAATGATGGAGTGGTTGACCTTGCAAAATACAAAATACAACCCATATTAAATTTTCTTTCCCCCCCCCCCCCGGGCCTCGGACGCAGTTCTCTCTGAGCAGCTGCAGCCACTGCGCTCACTGCCTCCCCCCTCCCTTCAGGCTTCGAGTCTTCTTCATTTTGCATGGTTTCTTGCCCGAATTCTTGATTTTTGTCCGCAAAATCCCTTAGCTGATCCTCTGAGTTTATCTTGTAGGCTTGATCTTTATAATTAAACCAAATTCCTTCCGGAAATAGCCATTTATACTTTATCCCTCGTTCCCTCAGGAGAGCTGCGAGCTTTTTGTACTTAAATCTTCTTTTCCGAACTAGAAATGGAACGTCCTTCAGTATCTTGACTTTATTTCCCAGAAAGTCCAAGTCCGCATTATATGAGTTAAATAGGATAGTGTCTCGGACCTTCCTGGATGCAAACTCAATAAAAATCTCACGAAGCAGCTGCCGCTTCATTGCATATTTTGAAGAAGCCCGGCGGACTTCCAAAATGGCACTTTTCACCTCTTCCTTAGTTGCCCTCGCGGGTGATGCCAATAATTCCGAGGCAAGCTCCCTTAGATCCTCGTTTTCCTCCTCTTTAACATTCTGGAGATGCAAAACAGTCTGTGTTCGTTCCACTTGCAGCCCGATCAGCTGGTTTTCCACCAGCTTTAGCTCCTTGTTCGTTGCTCTCATGAGTGACGCATTTTCCCGAGCAGACTTCTCTGCCCCCCCCACTGCTTCCTTAATGGCTTTCACATTGCTCTCAATTAAGCCCACCCTTTGATCTGTTTCATTCAGCTTGTCAACAAGGGTTTTATGGCTTCGATGACCGATCTTTTCACCAATTCCTCGAGCGACTCCGCTTTCCCCTGCAGGGCAGCCGAAATTGACTTGCCCAAAGCGGAACTCTGTTTTTTCGCTGCCATTTTAGGGGGGGGGGACCGCCAACCTTCTGAAACTCAGCGAGGGGGAAGAAATCCGAGTCTTCTTAACTTCAGATCCCACCACTCCTTCGCATACGCTTGTAATAACAGAAGGGATTCGCTTACTTACAGGCTTCTGCCTAGTCCTGTTCTTTGCCGTTTTCCGTGGCCCGGCAGCACGCAAGGTGCCGCGCACGTCTGCCGGCCTCCATGGGGACAAACGGGCAATTTACCCCCTGCCTCGATTTGCCAGAGGGCTCTTCCCGCAGTGTCCCGGACCGTGACTCCCTCCCTGGGAGTCCTGGGGGCTAATCTTTGCAGATCAGCCGCCTGGTCAGGCTGCTCGGACGTTTCTTCTCGGACCTGCGAAGAGGAGCGTCCGACATGGCTGCGAAAACGAAAACGAATCTCTCTTGTGTGGCTTTTGAATGCTTCAGCTCTTTCCTCGAGTGGGCTCTGCGCCAATGGCTTCAAAGCCGTGACACAGCCCACTATTTGGATGTCTTCTTTTTCGTGGACCCTACGGGTTCTGTGCTAGCTTTGTCAGCCTCACAGGTGAACTTGGGTTCCTTTGGCCCATGAAAAGACTGAGGAGCCGATGCCAGTGCTGACGTTTCTAGGCATTGAGCTAGACACGGTGCAACAAACCTTGTAATTGTGTGCAGAAAATTTGCTGTCCTTGTGGGCCTGGCTGGTCTCCTCCAGAAACAAAATAAAAGTTTCCTTTTTTGGAACTTAAGCAACTGGTGGGACACTTAAATTTTGCCTGTAGAGTGGTGGCACCTGGGAGTGTGTTTTTGTGATGCCTATGCGATGCTATGGGAACTCTTGAGTGGCCTCATCACAGGCTTACAATTAGTAAGGGCATGTGGGTTGACCTGAAGGTTTGGGAGGAGTTTCTCAACTCCTTCAATGGGATGACGTTCTGGATGGAGGACTTGCTCCTAGAAGTGGACTTCCAATCACTTCCAATGCCTCTGGATCCACTGGCTTTGGGGTTTATTTTCGGGAAACTGGTGTGTGGAGCAGTGGCTGTCAGACTGGACCCAGAAAGGTGTTAATAGAGACATTACCTTCTTGGAATTTTTCCCACTCCTAGTGGCAGTTCACCTACGGGGGAGGAAGCTTGCTAACCACTCTGCCCACTTTTGGTGCAACAACCAGGCAGTAGTTCACATGATCCACTCCCTTTCATCAAGGTTGCCCACAGTTATGGGCTTGGTTAGGCCATTCACACTATGATGCTTGCAATTAAACATATTGTTCATGGCCAAGCATGTGCTTGGTGTGTATTAACAGCTGGCAGATGCCCTGTCTCACCTACAGATAGAGCGTTTTTGGCAACTTGCTCCCGAGGCTGACTTCTAGCTGGGTCAGATGCCCCAGGAACTGTGGCAACTTGGAAGACAGAAGCATACAAGGCAATCCAGCTAGCTATTTTCCCCAGCATGCAGAGGGCATATGATTGTGTGATATGCCAGTTTGCTGGGTTTAGGTGAGAGACAGGACTGCAACAGTTATGGCTAATTCTAGTAGAACACCTTATGCAGATCTGCATCAAGTGGAAAGATAAATGCTTACCTGTTAAGTCCATTAGGAGCCAACTAGTGACCTTGGCCTTCTCTAGCAAAGCCCGAGGCTTAGTTGAGGCCACGGGGACTTTTGAGTTAGGAAGTTGTTGGAAGGTTGGTCTAGGGAAGCAAGGGCTCACCGAGATGAGAGGCAACCTCTCTCCCCAGCTGTCCTCCATGAACTAGAGTGAGTCTGGACTAAAGTGTGCTGCTCCAGATTTGAGAAGGCACTTTTTCAGATGGCCTCGTTGACTGTCTTTTTTGGAACATTGAAGGTAAGTGAACTTGTGGCTCAATCCCTTAAGGATGGGTCTGAAAGAGCCTTGATGGCTTATCATGATATTAAATTCATGCTAAGAAGTGGTTAATTCAGCCCCTGTGCTGATGGGATATATGCCCGGTGGTTGCACTGCAGTGGTATGTGAAGGCCCAAGCGGATGAGGCTGAGGTGCTGTTTCATCATAGCGACAGCATGCCCCTCACCAAATACCAGTTTTGAATGGATACCAAGAGGGCATTGTCAATGTTGGGTTTGGTGGGGATCAAATTCTGCACTCATTCCTTCAGGACTGGGTCAGCCTCCACAGCAGCAGTCATGTGATACCGAGGGCCAGTTATCCAGTGGGTAGGTCAATGGCAGTTGGCCACATACTAATCGTATGTGTGCCCCCTGGTATCATTATGAATGCCTTTTCTGACTCTGGTTACTTTCAGGAGCTGTGTTTTGCCATGGAGGCTGAGGATCCTCACCTGCGGGCACAGCATGGTTTTCTGGGCAGCCCATTGAGCCAAGAGGATGCTGGTTGGATCCCAGCATGGTTTAAGTGAGTGGGCCACCATTGAATGGCAAGGCTGACAGAGCCTGAGATGGCTGGGGCTGTTGCCATTTTTGTTTGAGGAGAGGAACAGTCCTCCATCTCACATCCTGGTCATCCTCAGAAAGCCAGTTTGGTGTAGTGGTTAAGAGTGCGAGACTCTAATCTGGAGAGCCGGGTTTGATTCCCCACTCCTCCACTTGAAGCCAGCTGGGTGACCTTGAGCTAGTCATGGCTCTCTGGAGCTCTCTCAGCCCCACCCACCTCACAGGGTGTTTTGTTGTGGGGATAATAATAATATACTTTGTAAACCACTCTGAGTGGGCATTAAGTTGTCCTGAAGGGTGGTATATAAATCGAATGTTGTTGTTGTTGTTATCATCATCCACCTCGGTGGTAATGACTTTGGGTTGGTTCAGGGCAAGACCCTCTCTCTACAGGCACATGCAGACTTGCAACTGATTGGCAAGTGGTGGCCTGGTGTGTTGATCTTCTGGTCTGCAATGCTTCCAAGTTGTGTGTGTCAGGAAGCTTGGGACTCAAGAGGCATAGAATGGGCTAGGCACAAGGCCAATACAGCCCTTCAGTGGGCATTGTTGGATGGGCTAGGGATTTACCTGCCTCATCTGCAAATAAGGACCAAATTTGCTGACCTCTTCAGAGGGGATGGGGTTCACCTTTCGGTAAAAAGCAACAATATTTTTCTGGCAGATGTATGGCAAGGGCTCCAGTTAGCCTTAAGCCACCTGTAGAGCACAAAGACCTAAGCAGAGGCTTGGTCTATGCAATGGCAGGATAGAGTTTGGATGAAAAGAGCAGGCCACTGAGCACTCTTGGCACATCCCCACTGTTGGGGGAACTGGGGTCTGTCAGGATTGGCTAGCATGTTTGACGGCTGCCCGCTGTAAGGGCAGACTGCCTAGTGGGACCCCCTGTACAAGTCCTTCCCTCACGTTTGACAGCTGGGGGTGGTAAGAACTTGTAGGGAGGAACCAGTTTTGCCTGGCCAGCTGGGTCCCACCCAAATGCATGGATGGTTCATGCCTGGGACAATGGGTTTCACCTAGACAGGACAAGGTGGAGGTCCAGGGGTAACCACAGGGCTTGACCTGTACCACTAGTTAGGCCCTTGCCATATTTGTGTTAATGTTCACAGTTAATGTTGTTGTCAAATAAAATGGCCGATTAGTTCCCAAGCCTTGAGTCTGCCTCTTTGTTCTGTCTGGGGTGAAAGGCAATATTGCATTTTACTTTCACTCTGCAATCCACTATGGATATCAGTAAGAAAGGCAGAATAACAACAACAATAATTGTGAGCAAGCTCTTTTCTAAGGAAGTTTGTCTGCCATTTTTGATCTTGTCATTGAGACACCTCTTGGAAGTTCCCAAGAGTTCTTTCCTAGAACACTGCTGTAAAACCACTGAATGAGCAGGAATTATTAAGCTGGTATGGATACTGTTTTAAACAAAAAATAAGACACTGACTGAGCACTTTTAAGTTCAAGCAGCCTATTAGTCCCCAGCATAGTGTGCAGGTGGATGTAATGCATGAGGCTGTAAAACACAAATACAAACCCCATGTGGTCTTCAAAAGACCCCATGCTATTTTTCATAATGGAGTGCTAATTAGAACAGAGTGACTAATTCACAGAGAAAATAATTTATGCAACCGTTTTCAGCTCTTTTTGCCATTTGTAAATTGTCTGCCAGTAGCTCATGGGCATTATTCTTTATTACTTACTGACTTAACCTTCATGAGTAAATCATGGCCTGTTGAATCTACTAAAGTAGTTAATCATGAATCCCAAATAGTCTAGCTGTGTCAGCTAAACAGATCATATATTTTATTGTTGTACAATGATTATAAAAGCATAACTCAATGAACCAAGTTTTCCTTGCTAACACTGTAAAATTCACTTTGTAAGAATATTTTCTGCTGCTTGCTTTACCGTTCCCTTTACTATCAATGTATCACATATATAAAATATAAATAAGAACAAAATAATTTGCCTATCTGAAAAAGATTTTGTTTTTGGCTTATTTGAAAGGCAGAATAGCCAGTTCATAAGAACAGTCATTTATATTACTGATTTCCCATCAAATTCATAACAATATTTCCTGTTGTACTTTCATTGGCATTGCCTTGACCAAGGCATGGCTGATTTTATTTCACATGCACCAATCCAGTAAAGAAGTTTTGACAGATCTACACGATGCAGTAGAATCCTAAGTGCCATGCTGTGTAGGTGCATTCAAGAGGAATGACCTCATGGTAACTTCAATATATCAAAAATTAATGTGAGACTTAGGCCTTTGACACCATTCAGGTAGTGTACTGATCAACAGAACTGGTAGCCAGATTTAATCTTTGCATGTTGGTCACATGCCTAGCAACCATGTGTAACATAGCAGCTGGGTAATGGCCCTAAATCTTAACAAACCAGTTTCTACAAAAATCCTGTTCAGAGCTATTTGCTTAGAAATATACAAGACATCAGAGGTTATGAAAGACATGACAGATCTAAAATTTTAGTAAATAAAATAAAAGGTATTTTAAGACATTCCAAAATGTAGGTATAGAAAGCTCTAGGGGGCAACGCCCATGCGGAATACAGAGCTTTTAGTTTATCAATTGCTTATTGTGTTAACAGTCCCATTAGTATTGTTTACAACAAATACGACACAGAATCATGCACAATCCAACCAACTATTCTGGGTGTGCTGTGAAGAAAGCTTGTTTTGTCTGTCTTCTTTTGTCTTTCCTGAAAAAAGACTTGAGTTTACAATCACGACAATGATTACAAAGATGATGAATACAATGATAAACAGTATGCAAAATAATATGAATTTTTGAGCCAATTTGTACCTCTAGGTTTGTATAACAGTATAACAATGTGTAATAGTGAATTTATTTTTTGCATCACATTAACCCATTCACAATACCAAAATAGCACAGTCCAAATTATGATCTAACACATTGTAATATATTTCACTGAGGCTAAAAACAAGGCAGTAAAGAAATCTGTTCAGTTCAGTAATAAACCAAAAGGGAAAGATACTTCATTCTACATAATCATTGCCTTTTTAAAAAGGCCTCTGCTGTATCTTTAAATCCTTTTAACAAAGTATACTACATTTAAATATCATTGGCTGGAAGCAGTACAGTCAGCAATCATATCATATCAATTTATAAAACACCAAGAACATGGAACCAACTACACCTACAAAAGGATTCTGAAAACCAAGAGGAACCCTCCCAGATTTGTCAAGAAATCTTAGCAGGTTTTTCTTAATCTCCAGATTTGGAGATTCATTTGGAAGTAACCTTGCAGTTAACTGCAACATGTGCACATGCCCCAAACAGAGCCAGTTCTAGTTTTTTGGGGAGGGGGCTGGGAAGAGAGTTCCCATCCCCATCCTCTACCCACTACCAGGCACCTTGCTTGTGCCATCTCCCTCCCACCCTCATTCCTCCCACCTGCTTGTGTGTTCTTTCCTAGTTGTTTCATGAGCCCTCTCACCATTTGTACTCACAGCTGCCTGCAGCCCTTTCTCCAGTGGCACTGGAGCCTGGCAGCAGCCCTGGAACTTGAAGGGGTAGATCCCTACTGCACCACTCCCAGAAACCCTACCTGAGCAGGCAGCAGGAAAGGTATCAATAATAAATAATAGCTTGGCCCCAGAGCCTGGCAGCAGCCCTGAAACCTGTAGATCCCTTTCCCACCACACAAAGAAAATTCAAACTCCAATGCACTCACCCTGTCTCTCTAACAGCAGCTGTCTCTCCCTGAAAAGCCAGAGCTGGGAGCCCCCCTCCCTCCTGGTCTTTTCTTCTTGTAACAAATTTGGAGCTCCAGTCCACACTTGGAAGGAAGACCTACCTATCAAGCTAAATTGGGCTTAGATTGGGGTTTCCAGGGCAACAGCAGGAGTTCAGACAGAGTTCCCTGCCTAAGTTGCCAAGGGAATTGATTGCAGGTGCCAGACTGTCTGGCTTGACAAACAGCAACGAATGAGGCTTGCAATGACCATCTGTTCATTTAGAATGGGGCCTCACGAACAGCTTGTTCACGAACAGCAGATTGGGCTTTTTTAAAAGTTTATATTGCTGTTTGTGCCCATCTCTAGTGGTAGAGCGCTAGTGAGTGAGTGTGTAGGGAAGTCCTCGCTGCTTAAAACTTTGAATTAACCAATCCTCGGTGGGGCAAAGGCTCCAGAAGGGGATACAGTCCAGCACCCCAGAGGCGGGAGAGGGCTGTGAGAGAATCCATCCGCTCCAGAGTGATCTCTTCTGGCTCTGTCATTTAAACTGTGCTTTCTGACTAATGTTGCATCTTCTGACACATGAAGAGACTCTAAGTGTTTGAAGTGTGGGTTGGCACACTCTCTGAGCAAGCAGTATCCAGAAGTAGTAGCCACAAGATTGAAGAGAGCATTCTCTTTTCCCACCCTGGCAACATTGTACCTGTTAGCCATTTTCTTATAAGCCTTTAAAAAATGACACTCTGAATATGACAGCTAAGACAACATTTTGCCTGAATTCCTGAGAGAAGACACTGTACAATACTGGAGACCAAGCTAGGCTTGTCAGTTCACCACTGGGGGTGGTGGATTCCCTTGCCCCCAACCCACACCCCTCCCTGCCACCATTCAGCAGGCAGACGGGAGAAGAAATGGGGGGGAACAGGGTGGGAAGGGAGGACTTACAAGGTTACAATGGGCTCTTTCAGACAATGTTGTGCTGTCTCTGACAATGAGACTTGCTGTATTCCTGGAAGTTACAACATGTTGTTGGGTGAAGTCCTGATATTTGGACAAAAAACATAGATTTTGCACAAAGAGGAGAGCAGTTCCAGCAGGATGGCAATGTGATGACATCCTTTCTTGGAGTGATGTCAGTACATCACTAGGAATGTCATGACTAGAGATGGGCACGATCCGCATTACGATTGAAAAAAAACCACGATAATGGCAATCACGTGATCGGGACCTGGCGGATCATGCTCGGCCACAGCCAATGATCCAGCGATCGGGGGGGGGGGCTGGATCGGGGCTTGATCGGGGCAATAGTGCTCATATCGGGAAGCCAGACACTCAGGCACCAGCAATCTATACCCCTGGCAACGGAGCCAGGGGAATGCCTGAGCTGTGTTTGCCCTCCTTCTGTCGCCCTGGAAACCCAAATAGAAGCCCAGCTTTCCTTGATCATCAGGGCTTCCTTCCAACCATGGAGCAGCAAAGCAGTCACCAGTTGGGAGAAGACAGCCAGGGGAGGGAGGGGGAATGGGGTGTTCTGTAGCCATGGGCACTCCAATCTCATCCCTGCAAACCCTGATAGGCAGCTCTGACGGCCAAACACAGGCCAGACCCCCCGCCCCCTGAGGGGAGATGGCTCGTCGCCGTCTTCCTGTGCCCGCCGGGCCTGGCGGCGGCTGCCAAAACCCACCTTCCCACATAGCTGGGAATAGCAGCGCGCCCCGCATTGGCCTCATTGTGCCCATCTCTAGTCATGACATGGCTGGCAATGGCCTATCACGAGCCGGTATGTCCCCCTACCCTTTGTCAGTTGCTAGAAGTGAACTGGCAACCCTGGGCCAAGTTTTTTCTCCCATAAGGGATAACTTTACTTATTAGGATTGTTTAAACTTCCTGACTTGAAAATATCGCCAGAGTACTGTGAGAAGATTCATTAGCATTTTAGCATAAATGAGGAGGCGAGATGAACTTTATTAGAGGGCCTGACAATGATTTCCTGAAAAGAAGCTGTTGTTCCTTAACCCATGCTAATTCCTTAAAACATGCTCCCTTCTTTTAGAATAAATCACAAAAAGGATGCTGTGCTTTGAGCCCTTATTATTTTCTGTTAGGGGAATAATCCAAGGATTCTTCCCTTTTATGGTGGATACAGGCTGACTCGCACAGGTAGCTATCATCATACCGGAAATAAATAAGAAAATTTAAAAGGGGCTCCTTTGAATGCTGAGATTTTTTTATTACTCTTGCAAATGGTTTCAGCCTGTGATATGAAAAGTATAAAAACACAGAAGGTATTTGCAGCCATAGCACCGGAGAGCTTTGGATTCTGCAGCATAACTTACTGGCAGAAAGCAGGCCACATTAGCTCTAAAATATTTTTTTAGAAAAATTATCAAAGCAACAATGTGCCATTCTCCTATCCCATTTTACATCTAGAACATATGGAGAAAGTGCACCGTGTAGCTATTAGGGTTCTCCAACAGGCATGCTTATATACTATGGTTGTAATTAGTATTTTTTCATTTGAAGTTCACTAGCTTTACACTTAATTATTTGATAAAACATCCATTTATTATTTTAAATATATTATTAGTTTATTATGGCTCATTGCTTTAAAATACTTAATCCTTTGCAGGTCCTTAAACACAAATATGGCAGCTATTAGCAACCTCTTCAGTGAGGCATAAAATTGTACCCGCAGGCCTCATAAACAATGGAGTGCTTGGGAAAGATTAAATCAGTGTATACAGCTGCAGAAGAGACTATTATGGAATATATTATCATTATGCTTTAGTGTTATTTTTTGGCCACTCTGCTCTTGTCAGATCTGTCCACTACCTGTGTTTTTGCCCCTGTAAATAAGAGAGGTTACCTCACCTGATCTGGAGGACATCATTCAACAAGAAACATGTCAGCCAAGACAGAATTATATCTAGAAGCCTTTTAAGCATACATTCTTTTCAGTTGTCTCCAGCAATTAAGCTCTGATAAAGTTATCCAAAGGCACAGAGAACTACACATGCAACTGGGATTCTCTGTGCAATGTATATCCTGAGGGTCACAAGCAATCTTGTTCCTCTGGGCAGTCTCCTTAAATCGTCTCAGCCACAAAATGTGTGACTACTCAAATAGCTTCTTGAAAATATTATAACTTTAGTTGGCCTTCTGAGAAGATATTCCGATATTCCGACATCACAATGGTCCACATGTATGGATATTTCAAGGATCTGCTCTGTTCTGCTTTTTCTCCTTCCCCAACAAAATTTAAAAAATAATCCTAGCCTCCGCAGTTTGAAGGAACAATGGGCACTGAGATCAGTATTAGTTCTACTCCAATGAATTTCTATAGATTTTCCATAGCAATCCAGTCTACCAGATTATTCCAATCTAAATCTAAAATCCCCTTGAAAACTATCAGGTAAGCCACTTTCCCTCATCATGTGTTTAGTTATTGCCATGTTGAGCATTATTTCCCTCACTAGAGAAGACTGAGGAAAAGTAGGAATTGAGCAGTTCTGCCCTTTCTTCATCGTCTGTTTCAGTTTCACTTTCTGGTCCCTGAAATGAGCCTACCATGTCCTTGCTCTTTTCTTTAGTTTGAACATAACAAAGAACCCTTTTTTGTTGTTTGTAGCATCTCTTGTAACTTTTTTGACACTTTCCCTACAAGCACTGGTTATTTGTTTATATTCATCCTTGGTTATAAGGCCCTCCTTCCATTTCCTAAATGAGTCTTTTTTGTTTCTCAGTTCATTAGAAAGCTGTTTATGAAGCCACCATGGCTTCTTTAGGCTCTTCCCATCTTTCCTTCTCATAGGCATCGTTTGTGATTGTGCCTTCGATATTTCACCTTTAAGAAACTCCCACCCCTCTTGAACTCCCTTCTTCTTGTTTCTAACCATGGTATTCTACACAGCATAACTTTCAGTTTCTTAAAATTTGCTTTCCTGAAGTCCAACCTATATGTCCGACTACATACAGCTTTTACCTTCCCTAAGACCATAAATTCCAAAATTACATGGTCACTGCTACCCAGGGCACCCACTACTTTCACCTCATCAACCAGTTCTTCCCTGTTGGTGAGTATCAAGTCCAAGATAGCAGATCCCCTTGTTTCCCTCTCCACTTTCTGAAAAATGAAGTTGTCAGCAAGACAAGTCAGGAATTTATTTGACCTTTCATTTTTAGCAGAGTTAGACTTCCAACAGATATCCCGGTAATTGAAATCTCCCGTGACCACTATGTCCCATCTCTTTGAGAACATTGTAATTTTGTTCTAGGAGTTTCTCATCCAAGTCCTCTGCCTAGCTTGGTGATCTATAACAGACCCCCACCATAATATCACTATTATTTATTATTCCATTCATCAAGGTTTTTCATCAAGTCTAAAAGGATGCATCCCTGCCCCTGAGTGACCCTAGAAATATCCTTCAGAAAGAAACAAGATTTTGTCATGTTTTGCCAAGCCCAAAAGCCTACTGTGAGTGGTAAGGATGATCATTTCCGAAGATGGGAAAATATCTAAAGATTGTATAAGGCCTACTATACAATCTAAAGATTGTATAAGGCAGTACTAACAAATTGTATTTTTCTTTTGTATTCCATAGTTTCACTTTTGTAGATTTTCTCAAATTTGTGTGCAAGTAGTTTTACCCACCTTTCATAATTTGTTTGGCTTTGAGAATTTCTGGGTTATCTTTCCCATGACATAAGCATTTAATCTCCCATATCATCCTGGAAAAAGAGGGGAAGAGATCCTGATTCGTCCTCACACATAAGCATGCCAGCCCACATTTGGAATGTAAAGTATTGACTGTCCTGGGGAAATCCAAAAATTTTCCAGGTGAGTGAATGTGGGGTTGCCAGCCTCTAGGTGGTGTCTGGAGATCTCCCAAAATTACAACTGATCTCCGGGCCACAGAGATCAGTTCCCCTGGAAAAAATGGCTGCTTCTGAGGGTGGACTCTGGCATTGTACCCTCCGCAAACCCTGGCCTCTCCAGGCTTCACCCCTAAAATTTCCAGGAATTTCCCAGCCTGGAACTGGCACCCTAGCCCAGGCATCTACCAAACATGTATCCCAAGAAAGCTGGGGCATGTCCTGAACACACGGTGGGATTCAGAGAAACACATGGACCAATAACAGGACTAACTCGATTTAGGATGATTTTTATAAATTCCTCAGATATTTTACTCTACTGGCTTCAAATTGAGTAATTTGCTTTGTTGTCTTTCCCTGAAATGATACAAATTTTGAGAATAAGAACAACAAAAATGTGCCAACATTTTCAAAAAACAAACCAGGTTTATGTGTCTTTTTAAATACAGTTCTTTTAATTAGTTTGATCAGATACACCACTGTTTTACGATTAGATTAATATTTCGAAAAAGGCAATTGTACAACTACTCAAAAATCTTTTTCAAAGTCTATGGCAAAAACCAAATACTAAATTGTAAATACAATCCCTGACATTCAGTGCACTGGCAACTACAAGCCTGTCATTCTTCTGGACTTCCAAAACAAACAGTCAGTATGCCAGGAAAGAAAGGACACATTCCATCTGGTAGTTCAATCTATCATATCCTTCATTGAACAGAAGGAACAACAGCTATGAAAAAGCTGTTACACTCCTCTGTACTGATATAGTAGCTTTGTCCTGCAGCTTCCCCTATTGCTGATTTAGCATTGAACCAGGAAGGGGGGGGGGGGTACCCCAAGGAAAAAAATACCAAACAGTGTATTTATTTGTGTTACAATCCCTATTCTGGCCTATGCATTCCATGCTGATCATGTTAATCAATGGCATACAGTTCTTACTAGCACAACAATCAGGATAATATAAGTTATCACTTTATAACAGTTGTCAATATCAGTGACTTTCATACATATTTTTTCTCCTAGAATTTTCAATACATGTTTGGTCTAATGGAAAAAAATTAGATAAGAAAAGAATGGATTATACTTTCCTTCTAAAACATTGTTTGAAACATTTTCTGTACCCTGCAGTCTCTAAACTACTCATTCCTGATTTCTTCTGTTGAAATTCATGACATTGCTTAGGAATGCACACACTATTCATCTGCCTTGCACAGAAGTTGTAGATATGATGGGTGAATTCTTTTCAGTTCCTCATCCATTGCTTTTGAAGAGTTATGGATGATTGTTTAGAGGAGATGCTGGCATTTGAATTGTACTTGATTTGCATGCACTTTTCTTTGGAGTACTGTACTTGTTATTTTGTGGTCTGGCTGGACTGCATAAGTCATGAGTGTCTACTGTCTAAACTATGGCTCAGGTAACACGAGGCACAAGTAACAGGAATTTAGGCCACAGGATACATGTAGTTGTACGTATGTACACTAGAGTGGAACTTAACTATACTGACATAACATTACCAGTGCAGGATTTTGGAATGGAGTGGATTTGGATGGCTTCTTGATCCCTATTGGAAAGAAATCTACATTTGAAGGCTTTTTGGTTCTTCCTAACTCTGTCATGTCATAACAAGATACATGCCACCCCAAACTCCAGAAACCGTTTGGACAGAAAATAACTTCTAAAGAATCTCAAAACCCATCAGGGGCTTGATAAAGGTCCCTGTCTTTGTGGCCGCCACAACCCCCCCTGGAAGGCTACAATATATAGCTGTTGTATTTCATTTTGCCTGTGGGAATGGGAGTTAGACAGGGCCTCAGTACACTATAAAATCTAGATTCAGGAACTAGGGCCCTGTAAACATCTTATAAATTTTGCAGGCTCTTTTGCAAAGCACATCATTCTTGCCAGAACCTGAGCCATAGACCTGTCTGTGTTTTTATTGTCTTCACAAAGAAAAACTGTCCAAAGATCAATTTTGACTTGTACTCTATCTCAGACCCTCTTGTTCGGGAAAAGAAAACCACAACTTCCAAATCTCTTATGCTACTTTTTGGTTGTTGTTTGGTCTCCTTTGTCCTACCTCCATTTCCTAAGCCTTTTCTTCTCTTTTACAGCTGATGCAAATGTTGATAAGGTGGTAGAAAACACCTCAGTAGAATTTCCTTTTAATTTTGTATGGTGCTAAAATTACTCTTAGATGAGAGAATTCTAGATCTGCAGCAAGGAATTCATCTGGCTTAATGCATAGGTTTGGAAGAATTCTCTTGTTGTCCACAACATGATGAAGTTTCCAGGCTTGAGGGGAAATGGTAATGCCTTGTAAATACAAACAGATAATAAAAAGAGTGCACAGAGGAGGCATCATCAGACCACAGATACTGAAACACCAAAGTACACATAATGCTGAAGATCTGTGAAACTGCAAAAACTAGTTGTCAGTGGACCAAATGTGGATTGGAGCCATGATGTTGGGGAAACGTGTTTTCACTTTTCCTTCCTATGTTGTTTTGCCAATTGAACCTGGCCCATTGAGACTGTTTAAGACAGGTAACAATGCTTTTCTTATCCCCCCCTCCCCCCACATATTTTTTAAGACTCAGCAAAAAAAAAAAAGCAAAACATCATGTTACCTGCCTTTTTTAAACTTCAAAGCATGGCGTTATTAATCTGGGAAACAGCAGCTCCCCTCTCCTCCTTGTAGTACTGCCCTGATCCATATTGTTTTGGGGAATCGGATCATCGATCACATATAGTTTAATCTTAAATGATCAGCTTAAGCTTTTTGGGAAATACACTGACCAACTGCTCAAGACTCTTGTCTTGCAACCACTACCATATTGGTTTAGAATGTGCAAAGTACAAATGCCATCAGAATACTGTCAGAATATGGCATTCCTGGCCGGCGGCAACAGCCGCTGAGGCTGGGGGCCATGTTTTTGCCCCTCCAGATGGAGGAGGAGGCAGCAGCAGCACTTTCCCCTGTATATGGGGACCTGCGTGAGGGGCGGAACTTGGACAGGCGTTTTACGCTGCTTTGCCCCTCGGCATTTCAGTGCGCCTTGTGCTCGGCCCACCCACCTCTCCCTATTTCAGTGCAGGATCAGCCAGTCGCTGTCTACTGGGACCAGGTAGGAATTTTTTCTCCTCCCCCTTATTGGTACCTGGGTTTGGAGTTTTTTGCCTACCTTGCACTGTTATGATGGGGGAGGCTAATTGGCTCTGTGGGTCGATTTCCTTTGCCTTGGCAGATAAGGTTGGGAAATATGAGCGAGCTAGTGACCACCCTTGGCATATCCCCATTGGTGGGCATTGGGGTCTGTCAGGAGCGGCTGACTGCGGTACAGCCCAGTTGCGAGGTTAGATGCCCTGGTGGGGAACCCCTGGACAAGCCAGTCCTCCCTGCAGCTGTATGGCTGGGTGGGGGAGATTTAAGGAGGTGAACCACTTAGCCAGGCCGGCCGGACCCCAGTCATACCATGGATGGCTTGCACCTGGGGCTGTCAGGGGTCGCCCATACAGGTCATGGTGGAGGTCCTGGAGTAACCCCAGGGCCCGACCTGTACCGCTAGTTAGGCTCTTGCTGTGCTGACAAATATGTTGTTATAATTTAAGAAAGCAGCCCTTTAATCCCCAGCACTTGTGTCTGCCTCTTCATTCCGACTGAGGGGGGGGGGCAATACAAGGCTTCAGTCCAGCATACAAACCAGCTGAGTCCTGTGTACTTGCCACCGAGAAGGAAGACTTGGAATAATAATCATAGCCTGCTTTGTCTGTCTGTTGAGTGTATTTTTATCCCACCTTTCCTCCAAGAGCTCAGGACAGCATACATGGTTCTCCCTTCCCCATTTTATCCTCATGAAACCCTATGAGGCAAGCGATGCTGAGAGCATGCAACTGGTCTAATACTACCAGACTTCATAGCTGAACAGGGAACAGAACTCAAGTGTCCAAGTACAGCACTCCAACCACTACACAACACTATTCTAGATCTACAGACACAATTGAACTTTGGTTCCTGCTAAAGTCTGGCAGATGCTGTGTCTGACCCAGGGGGACTCTTTATGTGTTCCCAGTTCTCTTCTCTTGCTGTCCAACACTGCTGCCTTCCTTCTTCCCCCATTGTCAATTACCATACCTTGCTGCCCCTCACTCGTCAGCCTCTGTGTGTGCAGATCAGAGTGCCTTGTCACAGGCATTACCTTAACAATCTTATCAGTTTGAAGGGCTCAGCTGGAAATGTTAATACATGATAAAATTTTAAAAAATAGAAGGAAGAAAAGTTAAATGTGAAACTTGAGTCAAACATATGTTAGATTACACATGAATTCCTGGAATGTTTCAGAGTGCCACAGAGAAGATATAATATTACCAATTTGACCTTGCAGTTCACAGATGTTTGGTTTAAAGCTGCCATAAATCAAATGAAAACTGATTTGATAAAGTGTATTTGTTCTACCCTTGCATCTGACCCCTGAACTGACAACTGACTTTGCCTTATATGTATTTGAAAAATTAAAAAATACAAAATCTCTTCCAGGCTATAACATGTTTCAGTCATTTGAAAATATTTAGAAAACAAGAAAAGAACAGGTCCACTGTATACATTTTAACAATGTTGGTTTCTTTATGTGTTGCCGCCTTTATCCTCCATTTACCAATGTGCAATTGGCCTAATCATTTTTGTTCATATTTCCACCATCGCCTCTATAAGAACAAAGTTCTTATTCCCTTCCCTGCTGAGTAAAGCCACTTACTTTTGAGAAATCAAATTGAAGTGCTTTATTTCCCAGAGCACACAGCTGGGGCCATTTTACAACTCAGTTCTTAGGAGAAGGCTAATGAAAGAATTACCACTTATGTCCTGAAAGACGGAATTTACCTACTGTAATTGCCAGAGACCATATCCTCTCTGAAGACAATACAGCATATGTAGTACTCCCATGAAGTGAGATGAATTGAACTCTCTGTTGGTAACAGACCCATAAGGAGAGTCATTAATCACCCGAACAGTCTCAGCCGCATCCATTGCTGGTAATGGACTTCATACTAGAAAAACCTGACTCTTAGTGCCACAGGGCTAAAGAAGGGATATTCTTTATGAATATGTGATCTGCCCCTTAGGAATTACCTGCTGCCTTAGAAACAGACTTTGTAAGTGAAAGGTTTTTTCTATGGAGTCATGTGAATTTCTTTCCCCTCATTGCTCCTTCTCTGGCCTTAGACACGAAGAAAGCAATCCCAAGTAGATCTACTCAGAAGTAAGTCCCATTTCATTTGAGGGGCTTAAACCCAGGAAAATGTTCTTAGGATTGTTGCCAAAATGAAGCCCACACAAAATTCCAATAAGCTTATGGGTCATGTTTGTCTTTCATACCACTTACTTAGAACTACTATAAAATTGGTAATATCTGGATTTTTTTAAAAAAAAAACTACTATGAAGACTTAACTGCCACAAAAATTATACACAGTTATGCTTCATTTGAGCATGTGATCCACATAGATGGTATCAGGATTTTAATGACCTACTTATTGGAAATAATCTCCAAAAAAGTGATTGCTATTTGAAGTAAAATAGGTTAGTTAATTTAAGTGTTTAAACTCTTGGCAATGCCTCGTTAAACCACTTTGGTCAATGAATCATATTTTAATATAGCAAATGTTTTTTTGATTGTCCCCAAATCTGCTATTAGCTAGGTCCATTTCATCTTGCTCACTCATCCTGTGTTCAAAAACAATTACGTGACTATTAATAAATTACTAAATGTGGCGTTTTAGTAATGACAAATTGTTTACTTAATTCAATATAAAATCTGTCACTCTGGTGGAATGTATCATCTTAGAGAACACAGCTGGTGACAACATGAAGGTTAAGGAGGGAAAAATGTTTCAGTGAACAAAGGAAGCAAGATTTGAAACTAAATAACTAAATTCCTTTGACTATCTTCTGCTTTTCAAGTTTGCTGGTGCTTATTCATATCCACACAAAATCTACTCACTGTTATAATTTTGGAATTAATCACAAGAAAAGAAATGTAGGAAACAGAACTAGAAGATGCAGGTACAATGTGGCACGAAAGTTTTTTGACTGTGTGCTCTGACTCGTGGACAGGGCCAGCCCGCCCATTGAGGCCGTCCTGGCAGCCGTGTCAGGGCACTCAGGTGCCAGAGGGGCACCAGCCCGGGGGCAGGGGCATGCACCACGGAGCTGCTGCCGCCACCGCCAGCCAGGAGTGTGTGCTGGGGGCGGCAGCATGGGGCAGCTGAGCGGGCAGCCTCCCGTTTAGTTGCTCTGCGGGCCAGGTGCAGCTGGCGGCCAGGGTGACCAGCTACACCTGGCCTGAAAGCAACTGAACAGGAGGGCTGGAAGGCCTCCCTGTGCGCACACCCAGCTCTGCGTGATGATGTCACATGCTGTGACATCATCACGCAGTCTGGTGTGCGCGCGTGCGTGCGCATGCAGAGGCAGCCCTTAAGCTGCCTCAGGTGCCAGCGATGCTGGAGCCGGCCCTGCTGATGGGGACTGCATGGCTCATACACAGCCTAAGCCACTCTTTGCTTGCCCTATAGATGGCCAAAAGATTAAAGCAAGCTGTCATGATCTGGCTGTGCCAGGAAGGCCTAGCAAGGCCTCAGAAGCCTGTTAGCAGTGGGAGTAGGCCTGCCTACAATTCCCAGGAGTCCATGGGCCATTTTGGTGCCCTTTTTGTCCAATCAGAACACAGGGAGTGCTATATAGTCTGTGCTATATAGCACAGTGCTATGCTATATAGTCTGTGATGAAAAAAGCCTGGGTTCTTTCTCCAAGGGAGCAGGCCAGAGGAGGTTTCTGCTAGGGGGAGAGGCCCTCATCCAGGTATGGTGAGAAAACAGGCCTGGCAGACAGAGGGACAGTGAGTTCAGTTGTGCTAGGACCTTTTGTTTATTTTGTTTATAGGACTGCTCTACCCCTTAGTGTCTCATTTGTGCCTCGTGCTCGGCCCATCCACCTCACCCTATTTCAGTGCAGGTTTAGCTGGTTGCTATTCATCAAGGCCAGGTAGGAATTTTTTCTCATTTCCTCACAATTAGCAACAGGATGAGGAACTTTTCACCTACTTTGCAGTGCTTGTATGGAGAAGTAATTGCCTTAAAGTGGGTCTGTTAGGAGCTGCTTTTGGCAAGTTAGAAGTTGGGGGAAATCAGCAGGCCAGTGAGCCCTCTTGGCATATCCCCATTGGTGGGGAATTGGGGTCTGTCAGGAGTGACTGGCTGTTTTAAGGCCCAGTTGCAAGGACAGACACCTTGGTGGAAAACCCCTGGACAAGCCATTCTCCCCTCGCAGCTTTATGGCCACATGGGGGAGCTTTAAGGGGCAGAACCACTTCACCTGGCTCTCAGCCATGTGCATGGATGGCTTGCACCCAGGGCAGTGGGGGTTCACCCAGACAGGTCAGGGCAGAAGTCCAGGAGCAACCCCAGGGCCTGATCTGTACTGCTAGTTAGGTTCTACTGTGTTGACAGTTATGTTGTTGTAATTTAATCAGCCCTTTAGTTCCCAATTCTTGTGTCTGCCTCTTCATTCTGAATTGGGGGGGGGGGCAATAAGAATTTGATCCTCCTTGGGAATGAGGGACTGCCTTGCATAAAAGACTCCAACCCATGTTGGGCATTAAATCCCTAAGCCATGAAAAGACATTGATAACCCTGGAAGGGAGGAAGGAGGAATGAGCAGCCAGGAAGGAGTGAGTTTGACACCTCTTCTCTCTCACACGCATACACTTAGCTGAAGTAAACTACAGACAATCTCTTCCAATATTATACTAGGAAAATGCCCCCTTACTGGGATTTCTCTAGTGGTGGTGCTATCCATGCTCTGAACCAGTTTGCATTGAGGGGATCCAGAATGAATGTTCCCGTGTGAATGCTGCCTTCTTAGGGTTTCTCCAGATGTGCAGGTTTTTTTAAAGTTGGGTCCTGGTCCCCCATACCCAAATCAGATTCCTGCAGTCACACAGTAGCTGTGGGGAATGGCTGTTAAAAAATAAAGTAGGGCCCAATTGGCCTCATAATGCCACTGTGAGGGAGGGAGGGCTCCTGCCTCCCCACTCAAACTGTTTTCCAAAATAGCAAGTAGGGGTCTCTCTGTTTTTGCTGTTCTACATGATGTATTCTGTGCATGTGGAACAGTAAAAGCAGGACAATGCCCTCCCCCCATACTATTTTGACACAGAGAAATAGCGTGGGGGGAAGGTGGCATTCTGCGGGCCATTTGGCCTCTGTTGTGGAATTCTTGGGGGGAAGGTGGCCCCTGTGGTGGCATTATGAGGCTCTTTGAACCCAACTCTTTAAAAATCTGCATGTCTAGAGAGACCCTTAGTATCTTAGTTCAAGAGCTGAACTCAGCAGTGGCAGGCAAAGGGGCATGAGCTGCGTGCTTGAAGGAGCAAGATCTGTAACAGAAAACATCTGAAAGGGGAAGGCTGAAGCCTCTTCTTTATATGCCCCATGGTCCTGATCTGAACTGGGCCCGCATGTGCCTGGAATGCATGGAAATCCAAGTGCACATCTGATCCAAAATCCCTATGTTGGCCATGAAGACTTTGTAATGCGTGAATGGACCCTTTAACTTTCTGTTTACACAGGCACAAGAGCTAAGTAATAGGAAGTTACAGAGAAGAGTGATTCAGTAAGTACTTGACTGACAGTCCCTTTCGTCTAATGAGAACACCTACATCATGTTCACATCAAATGGCAGTGTCCTAATTAGAATTTCTGTGCACAGAAAGTATCTTCCCAAATCAGCGTCCTGAGAGACTTAAGGGCTTGCTCTTGCCACAGCTGTTCTATTATTATGGGCTACATGTATGCTAGGCATAAGCTAAGATATGGTTTGAAGAGCAGAGGCAAAAGATCAGGCTTTGCTACCCCCCCCCTTATAAATAGTCCATCTCCCTTCAGCTTGTGTAGTCAAGAAGAAGGAAAACAGAGAGAGAGTTGCAAGAGATCTGTGATGATAACAAATCAGACCAATTCAGAGAACTATCAGTTCCAGATCTTAGATTTTGGATGTAGTTAAATTGTAGTTAATAAGTAGCTTATATGCTTGAGTCCATTAATTTACTTGTAAGG
Source organism: Eublepharis macularius (assembly GCF_028583425.1). Classification (NCBI taxonomy): domain Eukaryota; kingdom Metazoa; phylum Chordata; class Lepidosauria; order Squamata; family Eublepharidae; genus Eublepharis; species Eublepharis macularius. The sequence continues at coordinate 81,495,316 of NC_072794.1, read as the reverse complement.
TGGAGCATCTTGCGTTATTGTGCTGAGTGCTTGCCTGTTTGAAGCATTGTTTCCATTTCAGTAGAATCTGCAAGCTAGCAAGCTTCCTGAAATCAAGGATACTTTGGGGAATGGGATACAATACTAGAGAATGTCATCCCAATTCCTTGGTAGATGAAATAGTGACAGGCAAAAAAGAGTTTCTCATCAAAAACAATGGGAATATCACCCAAATATAAAACTGACTCCAAATTTTCTCAGTACGGAGACTAGCTGTAGTTATTAAGTAATGACATAGACTGTATATACTCTGGTATGCTCTGCTGATGTACATTTTAGAGGTGAGAGCTGAAATTCAAAACGTTCTGAAAACAATTTGAAACTTTGGCTCTAATGTAGCTCTGCAGAGAACACAAGAATTCACTTATCTAGGCAACATGATTGTCGGATTACAGATTTCCCCAGGAGATCCCAAGGAAAGGCTCACACAGCATTTCTACAGTATATTTAGGGCAAGTGTGCAACAAATATTTTAGCATGTTTAGGGCCTTACAGGCCAATTTAATGAGTTTAAATTTTATAGATTTCATCTAAATTGCTGCATTGCAGTGAATTCTGTTAAAATCAAAGGTGCTATGTACCAGCAAAATAAGATGCAGAGTGATTGACAAGATGCCAATGAAATATTTACTGCATACTTATGTGAAACGCTGTATTCTTGTCCCTTATATCTTTCAAACATCGATCAATACAATTTGCCAATAACCTGAAAAATTATTAAGGGTATTTTCAACTGTATTAAAGATGCAGAAAGCAGAAATGTACTTCTGGGAGTAATCAAACAGTTTATTTTATTATGATGTGCATTTTCATGTACAGGAAACATCTGATAGGTTTAAAATATGAGACCTATTTATTTGTGTTACATAATGTGTCTATCCACAATGAGGATAGGTAGTTGGATAAACCAGTGAGTTTACAACAAATGTGATGGAACTGTGAAAAAGTGGAATGGAGTTCTGAATGCCACAATAAATGTGGATTTTGTGTACATTGGGGGCAAAAATAGACATAAAAATGAAAAGAAGCCGTGCCTATCAAGAAAGCAATGTGGAAAACCAAAACTAAAAAAAAATGAGTAAAAGAGAAGGGAGGGAAGTACAGCATTTTTGCTGTGTTGAGCAAAACCATCAAGTAAAGAGTCTAAATCGTAAATTGGGGCATTGTTTGGCTATGTTCACAGCCTGGTGCCAAAACAACACATTTTCAATATAAGAAATGGAAAATTTGAAAAATCGAGAATGCATTATCATTCTTATATGCTAGATCTAAAAGCATTAAGAAACAGTTGGAACTGCAACAAATTGCAATCTATTGAAATGTTTATAAATACAGTGGACCCAAATGCTGCTTTATGCGCCATTCAGGGCAATGGTTCTTCTTGCCCAGAAATGTCTGCAGTCGTACAGATCACAGATGTATGTCCTTGCATTTGGCATTAAGACCCTAGAGCAATTTTTTTTCATGTATCCATTGGGAAAGACTTGTTCTCTACTACATGCATACATGGAGAAAGTTTGGAACCATGTGTATTCCTATTGGATGTATAGCTGAAAATACGTCTCTTGCACAAAACATTGGCTCAGTTCAGCTATCACAGAAAACCATGGTTTAATTAACCTAACTATAGTTAGCTGATTATTTGAATACAAGCTGTCCCACTAACTATAGTTAGCTGGGATACCTTGTGAAGCTAGTTTATTAATCACATGCTCAGGAATGCCAGCACACTCTTCTTTACAAACATATGGAAAGTAAAATAGCACCAAAGGAAGTTTTGCTTGTTTAAGCATGTGGGGTCCTGCAACATTGGGCCAGTCAGCTCTGCCAGGGGCCAAGGGTGCCGGGTGGTAGGGGCAGCTGCACACTCACCACCTCCTTCATGTGTGCAAAGTGCACAAGTACTCCCACCCTCCTCCATCATGCTGGAAAACAACAGTGTGATAGGGGAGCTGCAGTTCCACCAAAGCCCCATTTATTAAAAGTCATCTCCAAATGGACACTATTTCCCCCCTGTCCCTATGCCTTTCCCCCTCGCCAGCCAAGTGAGCAAGGCCAGGAGGCAGCAGGTGGGGGTAGGGGTTCCCCATCCCAGGGAGAAGGGCTGGCAAGCCTATACAACATGTGAGCACCATGTGTGTACCTGGTTGTAAATCTCTTGTTAAGAGTTTGCATGTGAGAATACTTGTAGTATATGGTTGACAGATGTGGGAAGCATGAGAGGGGGAGATACCTGTCCCTAACAGACAGTAGCTGCAGGTTGAATGAGTTTTCTCCTGTTTGGGTGACAGCAGAGAGGGTGACAGCAGCCTACATTAGCTGACCGATGGAATGGGAGGCAGGGAATCCTGGTAGGCTGGGCCTCATGATGGTGGTGGCAGGCAAGGGCCCTGCCAAGTATGGGATGGAGACAGGAGATGAGGAGACAGGCCAGGACCTGTCTTGGGCATAGCCCTAGGGGGGTGTCTTTCAAAGCAGGTAAAAGCCAGGCTGAAGAAGCACTGTCCTCTCACTTCTGAGGTGTGAGAACAGCCAGAGAGAATAGCAGGTTCTGATTCCGCACGTGTTGGATAATGCACTTCCAATCCTCTTTAGAGATCATTTGGAACTGAATTTTTCATGTGTGAAACAAAAAATCTACTTCCAAATGATTGCTAAAGTGCATTGAAAGTGCATTATCCAATGTGTGCGGAATCAGTTCAAAAGTGTTGCTGTAACCCCCACCCCACTCCAACGCCATACAGCTCCCCACAGTTTGTGATCCAGGACTGAATGACTGTCTGCAAGTCAAACCCTGGTTTCACAATCTCAACCACAAACAATAGTTCGGTATTATGTCCAAAGACCAAACAATTATTTTTTTTTAAAAAATGAGTGAACACCTTAAAAATATACAGCAGCAGTAGCAAGGCCAACTGTCTAGTTAACAATCCTCTCTTCCTCTTCTCTGCACTTCCTGAATTTCCTTTAGGGAGGGGTAGGAGGTACATATGAGCAGGAAAGGGGCAAAATGAGTCAGGCAGCTGGATCAATGTTTGCTGTCCCAACGTTTCAGAGGTGTTCTCTCTGTGCAGCTGGGTGTTGTTAATTGTTCACCTCTTGATAAGTATGGTTGCTGTTGTACCTTTTGGCTTTGCTGAACATGTAGAGTGGAGTTGTGGGCAATCATAGTCTCCCATCTTGTGGATTATTTATGACTAGTTGTTATGGACATCTATTTTATAGCACAGAAACAACTTTATCAACAGTAATCTGCTCATGCTAATTCAAATCTTTCCTTAAACTATTTTTTATAGAAAAGAATGAATTGTAGAAACAGGACTTACCAATAAGTTACAATTAATTACATATGCATACTAATTGCATTCGTTTACTTTGGGCACACAATTAGGCAACTAATTATAGTGCATCTGCAGTTGCATACTTAAATGAATGCACATGCCTTCAGGTCCACCCAATTGTTTCTGCCTTTTGATTTAGATGCACCTGAGTTTTTTCCTATTAAGCACCACCTGTTGGAAATTTTTAGAGCCACTGCAATTGCATGCCTAATTAACTGCATAATTGCCATAATTTTGTGGAAAGACTTTTCTTTGAAAATTATATATATAAAGAGGATATGTGTGTGTGCATGTGTGTGTGGGGGAAAAAGAGGAGGTAAGGTACAGACTCTCTCTCTCAGAAGGTCCACCACAATTCCCTGTATATTTTTGCCCATCAGCCTATTACCATAATGAGCATTAGAACATATGGATGTAAGAGCAACTGTGCTGTATCAGACCAGTGTGCCACCTAAATCAGCATCTTTCTTTACACAGCAATCAACTAGATACTCTCAGAAGGCCTACAAGCAGGGTAGGAATGAAAAACACTTTCACTATTGCTTCTCTAAATGGTATTCAGAGGATTAGTGTCTCTGAACATGGATGCTTCATTTAGTCATCATGGATACTAGCCACTGATGGACTTACCCTCAAAGATTTGCCTAATTCACTTTTAAAACAAGCTGAACTATTGACTATCACTACATCCTGGGGCAGTGGATTCCACAAATTAATTACTCTTTGAGTGAAGTAACTTAGATATACTTCATTGGGTAACCATGAATTCTAATTTTATGGGATAGAGGGGAAAAAGTTATCTTTATCCACTTCGTCCAACCTGTTCATAATTTCATAAACTTTTATCATGTCTTCCCTTAACTCGATTATCTCCAGACTAAAAAGCTCCAAATTTAGTACCTTTTGTCACCTATGTGCTATGTCAGACTGTGTTGCAGCTAATAAATCACACCAGACACTTGTTTGGGTTAGAAATGGCCACAACTTTATTGATTACAGCTGGATCGAGCATTGGCCTGGCATCTGGGCATGGATTCCCATTGGCATCGTAGGCCTGGCTGCCGACCGATGCATCACCCGCCAGCCTCCCGCTGGTACCTTGGCGCACATTGTTCCATCACCGGCCCTGCCTGGCGACCCTTGCTTCCAGATCCATCGGGGTGAGCAGTCCCAAAGGCCCACTCACCCTGTTGGGATCCAGCCCAATGTCTCAAAAACCACCAACCCATAAAGTTGTGACAGTACCCCTCCAATAGTCCTTAATCAGCGGAGGGTGGGAGAGTGACTAGCTGCTCCTGCGGATGCTCGGATGGAATGGTGCTGACCACGTGGCTGGACCAGCGCAGGATGGACGCTCCTCCTCCTACAACTAATCCCGCCTTCACTTCGTCCTGCCCCTGGTGCCAACCCAGCTTGCCGGTAAGTCGTCAGCTTCCTTTTCTTATTGTTAAAGGAATTCTTTTAATTTCTCTTTACTCAGTTTCTCCCTGAAATCCAACAACCCATTTCTTTACCTCTTTTTAGGAATTTCAGGTCTGTTTCAAATCAATTCCATTTTGATGAAGAGAAATTCAAAGAGAGGAAGGGCATTCTGCAGATTCTCAAAGGTGTCAGAACGCCAGTTCTCAAGCCAAAGCTACGCCATGTTCTCCTGTTATAATCTGTAGTTATTTAATTCTCTCCCTCCAGGCCCAGGTGCTGCCCTGGCCGCCTATATCCATGGGAACGAAGACTTCTTATCAGCCTGGATGACCTTGATGTCCTTGCCTTCCCAGGCCTTCTAGACAGGACTAAGGGGGGAGGCTGGGAAGGGGTGTTTGAAGTGTTATTACTTTCATTTTATGTGTCATTCTCAACAAAGCTTTGGTTCAGCCAAGGGCCTCAAGTCCTTGGATCATGGGCCCCTGTATCCTGAGCATAATCTTCCAATAACCCTTTTGAAACCAAGAGACCTTGTGCTTCTTGCAGAAGGGGGGGAGACGAACCCTGGATAACTGGGATTCCATAGTCTGACATTTTGTTGAGAATCCCTTTTAACTCCCCAACCCCTCAACTGGAGAGATGGATACCGGAGCACATCCGACAGACCCGTATGACCCAGGCATGGAGGGTGAGGGGCAGCCTACACAGCCTGACGGTGGTACCGATCAGGAGCGAGCGATCAGGGAAGGCGCCCGGCCCCAGACCAGCGTGGGATGAGGATTTACCCCTCTAACGTCCGTGTCTACACCCTGGCAGTGGGGCCCTCGGCCCAGGGATACCATGGACAGGCGTGCCGGCACTATGTTTTCCTGCTCTATGATGGATTTAGCTCCAGTGTCGGAGGACCTGGGAGCAACAGGAGGTCCAGTTTGGGAAACTGGCAGAAGATCCACCCTCTCCGCCCGAGAAGCCCGGGCCAGCACCCAGCCGTGGTATCGTTGGGATGAGGCAGCACAGTGCCTGGTGGAAATGAATCCGCCGGGAGAGACGGGCAATCTCCCAAATTGGACTACGCTGCGCACAGAGCACCTGAGCTGGGACTATGCGGATGTCGGTTCGGTCAACTTGGGAGAGTAAAGTGGAGATTCCTGTAAGACATGGATGTTTGGCTGCCCTGCAGGGACAGGCCCAAGTACTACAGTACGGAGTCTTAGACGTAACTGGAATTGCCAAGGGTTGCGTGGCTAGCGTGATGGAGATGTCGGAACAAGTTCCTTTGGGGGCCAAAGCTGTGCCTGGTCCCCAAGCCCCAGTTCAAGGAGCCCAAGCCATGGAGTAAGCGGTGGAAACAGCCGACCGCCAACAAAGAGCTTGGGAGGAGAGCTTGCTTCTGCTGTCTGGGGAGGACGAGACGGAGCCTGACATCAACGCAGGAGAGGAGAGCTGCTGCCAAGCCCTGGAAGTGCAAATGGAGGTGATGCGAGCGGATTTAGCACAAGCCACCTATTTAATTGCGTTGCTGGTCCAAGGGCAGGAAGGTGCGGAGCGAGTCAGCGCCCAGGCCCCAGCGGGACTACGTCAGTTACTGGAGTTGGTGGCAGTCAGGGGCAACACAAGGCCGGCCACCCCATCCGTGCAAGGCCTACTGCTCCTGTTGCCACCACCACAGGGAGCAGTCGCACCCGCAGGTAATGGTGCGCAAGGGGGGGTAGCGCCCCAAGGACCAGCACGAGGAAATCCACCAGCAGGGCCCCCCCCAGCACCTATCGTTGGAGGAGCGGCCCCTACTATCCCTGCAGCAGCCGCGCCTCAACCTCAAGGGCTGGTGCCACCGCCACAACTGGGGCCGCAACTTTCACGGGCTGGGCCAGCCCAAGCAGGGTGGTGCAAGTCCAAACCTCAATACCAAGTCCAGAGGGAGTTTCAGGAGCCAAAAGCCAAGTCAAAGCAGTGGTCAGAGCACAAGCTAATGCCAGAGGTGAGTCCAGAGTCCAAGAGCAAGGTCAGGCACAGTCCCAGGTCAGTTACCGGTAGTGTCAGGTCCAACAGTAGGCACGGGCAAGGTTCACGGAGCACGGAGTGGTTGCAGGCAGTAGACACATTGCTTCCACGCCTGGCTGTTGCTCCTGACTGGCTTTTATAGCCAGGCATGGTTTTCAGCCAGCTGCTGGGGCTCCATCCTGAAGCTACTCATCATCACTCTCCAGCAGCTGGCGTCAGCTCAGGAGACGAGCACTGCGCTGTCTCTCCTGCAGTTCCAGTCTCTGGCGCTGTCTGCGGCGTTCTCTGGGTGTGGGTGAACCTGGGGGGGGGTGGAAGCCTCTGGCTGGGCTTCCCCTGTGGTGCTGGCAGTCCCTGACTGAGCTTCCCCTGTGGAAGTCCCTGGCTGCACTTCCCCTGTGGTGCTGGGGCTGGAGAGTACTGATAGCTCTGCTTCAGCTGCTGGCTGTAGGCTCCGATTAGCCAACAGCTGTGGCTCCTGATTACCAGCCTCTGCTGAGTCAGGGCTGGCTGCATGGAGCTCCTCTTCTCCTGAGGAGTCCTGGCTGGCTACACGAAGCCCCTCTCCTCCTGAGGAGGAGTCCTTGCTCTCACTGAGCCCAGGCTGGGCCATGACACCAACCACCACTGCCCCAGCCGCGTCCGATTGTTCCAGGAGCGCAACCAAGACCTAGGCTGCTGAGACCTGCACTGGTTCAGCCGCGTCCCCAAGGCATACACCCTGCACCGCGACGGCCACCTGTCCAACCTGTTAATGTGGAAGGGGTCGATGAAGGCGAACTACCTATGGGATGGATTAAGTTGGAAGCTACTTTTGATGGGGACCCCCGGAATTTAGGTTTCTTTGTCGTACAAGCACCGCAGTTCTTCAATCAGTGGGAATATCTATTCCCCAATGAGGAAACCCGTGTGATGCACCTGGAAGGCTTAGCAGCTGAGTGGTATGTAACCCTTTACTATACGGGGGCCCCAGAGCTGGGAAGTCTACAAGCCTTTATTGCCGTGCTAAGAGCCCAGTATGAAGACCCTCTGGAAGGGGAACGGGTGCGCATGGAACTACAAACCTTACGGCAAGGATCCCAGTCAGTGAGAGAATATGCAGCCAAGTTCCATCAGTTGGCAGCCAAGTTCCCCCATCAAGAGGAAGGAACCAAAATAGTGCTGTTTCGAAATGGGATGAATCCCAAGTTACTGGACAGGGCACTAATGCAGGATGATCCACCAACGCTCCTGGGGTGGATACAGCTGGCGTACGAGGTGGAGAATCACACTCAAGTTGTCCGAATGGTTGAGCAACAACAGGCCACGGGGACCCGACGAGCACCGCTGAGCCAGAGGGGAGGACGGGGTGCTCCCGCTGCAAGAGGAGCCCGTGAGGCGAGGTGGAGACAAGGACTTTGCCTCCAGTGCGGCAATAGTGGACATTTTGCAGCTCAATGCCCCTCTGGGTGCAGGCGCTGGCGCCCCCGGCCCATCCCACTCCAGCCCCCCGATCTGGCAGGGGCCGAGGGGTAACTAAAAAGGCACCCTGAGACAAGCCTGGAGGCGGAGGAAGCATGCATGGAATTCGAAGCCCAGGTCCTGGAAGCTGATGAGCTCAGCCCGCCATCGGGAAACGAGATGGATCTGTCGTGAAGACGCCCCAACGGCAGATCAAGGAAGAATCCACCCTGGAGGAGGTGAGAGAGAGAGAGGGGCCATATTATTCGTTCCCGTCATGCTAGTAAACCATAAGAGGGGAACCCACATTCGAGTTCAAGCGTTAATTGATTCAGGATGCTCTCGAGATATTATAGCACCAGTGTTGGAAAACGGGCTGGGACTAGAAACGCATGAACTCAAAGTCCCAATTGTTTTTGAACAAATGGATGGCTCTAATATGAAACCAGCAGTCCTAGAGACAGAGCAAGTGCCCACAGGCATGGGCAGGCATTGGGAAATGCGTCCATTTGTTGTAAGCCAAGCCGCCAAATACCCACTCGTCCTAGGCAGTAGGTGGTTATGGGATCATAACCCCTACATCAACTGGGCCAAAGGGATGATAGTGTTTGATCCAGAATATTGCCAAAAACATCGTTGGAAGGCGGAATGGGGTCCATTACCCCCCCACAAATCCGGAAGTCGCCCTGTTAACCACGGAGGAACTAAGTTTAATCCCTCCAGAGTATGAAGACATGGCTCAAGCCTTTAGTGAGGAGGAGGCAGATAGCCTGCCGCCGCACCGGAACACGGACTGTGCTATTGAATTAATCCCAGGAGAGAAGCTCCCCAAAGGAAAGTTATATTCCATGAGAACAGCAGAGAGACAAGAACTCAGAAAATTCATAGACAAGAATCTGGAGAGAGGATTCATTCGCCCGGCTAGCTCCCCACATGCAGCTCCTGTGTTGTTCGTGAAGAAAAAGGATGGGGGGCTCTGGCTGTGTACAGACTTTCGAGGCACCAATGCTGTGTCCATGACCAACGCCTATCCCATCCCGTTAATCCGTGACCTGCTAAGTGAAGTGGCGCAGGGTAAGATCTTCTCAAAATTGGATCTCAAAGATGCATATTTTCATGTTAGGATAAGGGAGGGGGGTGAATGGAAAACCGCGTTCAATACCCCCTTGGGCCAATATGAATATTTGATCATGCCATTTGGCTTATCTGGGGCCCCTTCGGTTTACATGTCAATGATAAATGAGGTCCTACATGAATTTTTGTACAAAGGAGTTGTTGTTTACCTTGATGACCTGCTTATTTATTCAGAAAATAAAGAAGCACATGTAAAATTAGTCCGGAAAGTCCTTGCCACCCTGATGCACTACAAGCTCCCAATCAAGCTGTCCAAATGTGAATTTCACAAAAGAGAATTGGACTATTTAGGCTACCGCATTTCAGGACAAGGACTAAAAATGGACCCAGCAAAGGTCAAAGCAGTGCAAGAGTGGCAAGCGCCCACCACACGCAAACAATTACAATCGTTCCTGGGCTTTGCTAATTTTTACAGACAGTTCATTGAAGGCTTTGCCCAGATAGCTCTCCCCCTTATGGAATTACTTAAGACAAAAGGGAGGGGGGAGCAAACAGCCAAACCCACGGCCTGACTCCTTTGGACCCCAAGCTGTCAGCTAGCATTCGAAATGCTGAAGGATCGGTTTACTACCGAGCCGGTTCTACAACACCCCAATGAGAATAAAGCATTCATAGTACAAGTGGATGCCAGTGACTCTGCTGTTGGAGCCGTCCTCATGCAAAAAGGGGGAAATGGTCAGGTACAGCCCTGTGCATATTTGTTCAGAAAATTTACTGAAGCAGAAAGGAATTGGAGTGTGTGGGGAAAAGAAGCGTTTGCAGTTAAAATTGCCCTTGATTCTTGGCGCCATTGGTTGGAAGGGGCACGACATCCCTTTCAGGTCTGGACTGATCACAAAAACTTAGAAGCGCTCAGAACGCCCCAACGCCTTAATGTTAAGCAACTCCGCTTGGTGGAATTCTTTTCTAAGTTTGATTTCACTCTGAATTTCTTACCGGGCAAATCTAACTTCCTGGCGGATGCCCTTTCGCACATGCCCCAACACCAGAGCAAGAAGGAGGAGACTATTGACACAGTATTTTCCTCCACTCAATTAGGGGGAGTGGTTACTACTCGTAGCCAGGCAACTAAACAGTCAGATGACCAAAAGGGGTGGAGAGCTAAAGTGAAAAGCGAGGTGGAAAAGGAGGGGGAACAAGCATCCACAGGAAAAATGACACAAACGGCGGCTGGAGAATGGTTTAAGGGAAACCGGCTGTATATCCCTGTTTCTTTGAGAAGGCTGGCGCTACAACAATGTCATGATGTTCGGACCGCCGGCCACTTCGGATACCTAAAAACGTTGCATTTAATACAAAGACAGTTTTGGTGGCCCAGTATCCGAAGGGATGTGTCTCAATATGTAGCTTCCTGCCCTATGTGTGTCATGGCGAAACCCAGAAGGGGGAAGCCCCCGGGACTACTACAACCCTTAGAGACCCCCAACAGACCCTGGGAAGTGATTTCTATGGACTATTTTACTGATCTTCCCCCATCCAAGGGTTGCACCTGTATTCTAGTCGTGGTGGATCTGTTCTCCAAACAAGCCCACTTCATCCCATGCTCCAGTATTCCGTCAGCAAAAAAGTTGGCCAGTCTATTCATGAAACATATTGTAAAACTGCATTCGTTTCCTTCCAAGGTAATATCGGATCGCGGAGTTCAATTTGTTGCCAACTTCTGGCGGGAGCTTTTACAAGTGGCGGGCATCGAACAAGGAATAAGCTCTGCTCTCCCCAAAGCGATGGGCAGTCCGAAAGAACTAATCAAGTACTAGAGCAGTTCCTTCAATGCTATATTAATTTTCAACAAGATAATTGGACCCAACTCTTGCATCTTGCCGAATACGCGTATAACAACGCAGTACACAGCTCAACAGGAGAAACTCCCTTTAAAATCGTCCATGGCTACGATGGAGTAGTGTTCCCCTTCGAGGAACAACCTCCCAGCAACCGCTCAGGAGACTTGAGCGAATGGTGGACCGCCCTGGCTAAACAATGGGCAGAAATCAAAAAAACTTTGAACAAAGCCAAAGCTGACTACAAAAAGTATGCAGATCGCCATCGTGTGGCACAGTGGAAATTACACCCAGGAGATGAGGTATACGTCTCCACAAAAAACTTCAGAACAGCCTAGTAAAAAGTTGGGCCTGAAATATTTGGGACCCTTCCCAATAAAGAAAGTGATCAATGATGTGATTGTAGAACTAGATTTACCAAAAAATCTATGCCAGGTCCACCCAACTTTCCACATCAGCCTACTCAAGAAAGCACATCCTCCTGATGAATGGCATCCCAGCAAATTGGTGCCACACCTAACCATGATAGACAACCAAGTTCACTATGAAATTGAGGAAGTCTTCGATTCCAAGCGCAGATACAATAAGCTCTTTTACCTAATTAGGTGGAAAGACTTTGAGGAGGGGTTTCGTGAATGGGTAGAAGCTTCTCATGTAAATGCTCCTAGACTGGTTGCTAAGTTCCATAAAACGTACCCAGAAAAAGCAGGGGCAGAAGGGTGAGGGGAGGGGTCTTAAGGGAGGCAGAATGTCAGAATGCCAGTTCTCAAGCCAAAGCTACGCCATGTTCTCCTGTTATAATCTGTAGTTATTTAGTTCTCTCCTTCCAGGCCCAGGTGCTGCCCAGGCCGCCTATATCCATGGGAATGAAGACGTCTTATCAGCCTGGATGACCTTGATGTCCTCGCCTTCCCAGGCCTTCTAGACATGACTAAGGGGGGAGGCTGGGAAGGGGTGTTTGAAGTGTTGTTACTTTCATTTTATGTGTCATTCTCAACAAAGCTTTGGTTCAGCCAAGGGCCGTAAGTCCTTGGATCATGGACCCTTGTATCCTGAGCATAATCTTCCAATAAACCTTTTGAAACCAAGAGACCTTGTGCTTCTTGCAGAAGGGGGGGAGACAAACCCTGGATAACTGGGATTCCATAGTCTGACAAAAGGCAGGCAATGTCTTTTCAGACTTTCCTACCTCCTGCTACAGCAATACCCTGTAGTATGTAACATAAAACAACTGCAAGAGCTGAAGTTACAAAAGAGTGCATAAAGGTATAACAGAAAACCACAAAGAGAAATCAAAAGGAAATAAAATGAAATAAAAGAGAAAAGGAGAATAAAAGGAATCAATGTTTATATCTCAAAAAGGCGAATTTCAGAAAAAGACATTCAGTTACCTATAACAACACCTTACTACTTTCCCCATACCACATGGCTTTTGTTCATGCAAGTCTTGTCATCTGCAGCATAGTCTAGACAGGGTTCAAAGGGGACTTATCCCTCCTCCTTTTTCTTCAGCAGAAAAGCTGGTTGGATCCAACCCAGTATCCCCTTTGAAATACAGCAATTAGAACTGTACCTAGTATTCTAAATGTGGCCACACCATAGCTATATGGTAGTACAGTACTAGCTGTTCTGTTTTCAATCCCTTCATAATAATCTTTCTTGTTGCTGCTGCATATTGAGACATCATTTTCATTGAGATATTCACCATGATCCCAAGATCTCTTTGCTGGTCAATCACCCCCAGTTCAGACCCAAGCATCATAAAGTTGAGATTTTTCATCTCCATGTGCATCACTTCTACAGTGAGAATCCGGGTCAATTTAGATTTTGGAATCAGTATACAAATCAAGACTGACACAATGTAAGTTCAGAGGGTCAAAATAAAATAGATGAAGGAGCTACTATTTTTAAAATGCAAAATTGTGCTTTAGCTATATAGTTATGTGGTTACCCTAGCCTTAACAATATGAAAACCCAAGCAAATAAGTTTGGCTGGAACAAATTAGATGAATGAGATAGTTTTTATAGAATATAAAATTGTCTTTAAACTAAATATTGATTTGGCTGCTTTACTTTTACTATTGTGAGAATTCAAGTAGACAGGTTTGGAAGGCATGGCCAGAGCAGATATAAGAAAGAGGGGAAATTAGTATAAAAAGTGCTTTTTTCTCTATGTTGATGTATATTATTGTTCTGCTGATATTTTATGTTTTATTATTTTCATCCCACTCCTGGAATGATTAAGGATTTAATATCCCTGATTTAAAGATAAGAGGTGGAATGTGATCTATCTATAATATGCACAAAAGGAAAAAAAATTAGATATGATATAAGGAGCAGAGTAAGTGGATTAAAAAGTATAGAAACTAAATAAAGACTATAGAGAATAAAAGGGAATTTACTGTGGCAGTTTGAGAATTTTTAAAGAAAAAGGAGGATAAGGGAAGAGAGAAGGGATCTTACTATTTAGGGGGAATATAACTATAATCTAAGCTAGCATAAGGGTTAGGGGAACTTTATTTAGAATTAAATATATGATAATAAGAGCAGTTAAATAAATATATTAATGTGGTATATTATATATAATACATCATGTATTATACATCAAGCTGTTGGAAGTCGATAGGGAGGGGGAAGGAAAAGGGTGGGGGATAGGGTTAATTAGATATTAAGGGAATGTATGTATTAAATTTGGAATTTATACTCACCAATAAAAAACTTTGAAAAAAAAAAAGGGAATTTTGAAGATATGTGGGGCGTCAATTACATATATAGTAGCTTTTTGTATTTGGACGGATAGATATGTGTCTTGTATGTGAATCTGCTAAAACCTTATGTCTTGTTGTAATCCCTCCCTGTTTATAAAAATCCAATAAAAAATAAATTAAAAAAAAAAGACTGACACAATGTATAATATGCACAAAAGGAAAAAAATTTAGATATGATATAAGGAGCAGAGTAAGTGGATTAAAAAGTATAGAAACTAAATAAAGACTATAGAGAATAAAAGGGAATTTACTGTGGCAGTTTGAGACTTTATGGGAGAGAGACTTTATGTTATTAATTAGCTCTGTTGGCAGGAAGGGAGAATGAGACCAGGGTGCATGAGTGCATCTCCCCATCCCCCACCCCATAGCAACCCAGGAAATGGCATTTTCTCCCTTGCAGCTAATCAGTTCCTTGCAAGGGGAGACACCTCCCCTCCAATCAGTTCTGGAGATGTTTAAAAGGGAGCCTTCAATCATAGGCTGCAATTCAAAAAACTTCTCTAGGAGTAAGCACTATTGAATAACATGAGACTTGCATCTGAGTAGACCAGAGTAGGATAGCTTCTATAGTCTTTCAGGACTCTCACTTTTTTTGAGTCAGATGGCAAATGTGTACCTACTCTGCCTGCCCCCACAGCAAAAGAAAATTTATGGGAAAAACAGATCTGTTTGGACAGCGGTGGTGGGGGAATTCAGACAGCCATCCTGCCTGCCTGCACTTGGGCGATGGAGAAGATTAGCAGCAAGAATGCCCCATTTTGCAGCAGAATGCTGAACATTAAAAAGGAGGATTTGGATTCGCCCCTCAATATGAGAACAAAGCTTCAAAGCACAAGGAAATAGCAGCAACAGGCAACTGCAAAATGCAAAGGTAGTATGTTATTGAACACGAAATGAACATAAAGCAGGATTGTTTTTAATGTTGCTGCATTGCACTAGTTGGAGTGCTTTCCTCCTTGGGAGTGCCCAGCTGCCATTGCCCTGCCACTCATCCTCTATGTTGTTGTGTGTGTTATGCTTAAGGAAAAACTCAGTGGATTAGTGGTTTCAACTAGGAGGGGGAATAATGGTTGATGCAGTTTTTGGTTAAGCGTAACCTGCACCAGAGCCTTGTTTCCCAACTCCTCACTTGAATGGAATGGCATGTGTCTGCGCATGTGCAGCCAACATGCACTCAATGGGTTGAAACTCATGAAAAAGGAAAAGAAAAACCAAATGGATAAGTTCTGAGCCAGCACCAGCCAGCCCAGAACACACTAATAATGGAAAGGAGTTATTCAAAAACCGAAGTGGAAACAAATTTTCTTGGCATGACATGTTAAACAATGCAGACCAAGGTATTACATCAGTAGAAACAGAGAGCATTTTCCTAGACCAATTTGTTATGATAGAGCCCTGCTTCCTTTATTAAAATGCCCTCCTGGACAGCTCAGAGCCACACAATCAGAATCATGGCACATATACAGTTCATCCTTCCACCAGCAATCTTTAAAGTCACCAATAGAAGAGGGAGGACTGTTGGAAGACCTGTGGCTCCATTGCAAGTAAGGAGCAGTCTGCAACTGTGCAATGAGCATCAAAGGAAAATATTGAGGGACAAGGAAGGGGGATAATTTGCTGTACCTTGTCCTGGAACTAGAGATGAGTGGAAGCACTAGTACAAAGAATTTAACAAAAAATACCATGGGAAGCTCATTTCAGTTTTTATAGTCAGGAACTCCAGAAAACACCCCACTCACCTGGGAGACACTGGATACAGAGCAAAGCTCTGAATAGTGTTGAGTGTCAATTTCTCACTATGCAGTGGGCTAACTGGATCTAGTCAAAGAAGTATGCCTTCAGCAGATATGTGGATGCATTCTAATTTGCTATGTGAACTTGTTCCAACAACATACCCAAGTTATGGTCACAGTGCCATTTAGTATATGTGTTCAGTTTTTATTTGGATAGGCGACATTCAGGCCAAATATGATAAAAAAAATTTAGCCTAGATAAAATCTCCCAGCAGGGTGCACTTCAGGCAGCAAATTTGTTAGTATATGAGATAAAGAATCTGGATAGAAAGTCAGATGGCAACAATCACAGCATGAAAACAGAGAAGGAGGAAAGAGAAAGGGTGGGGGAGGGGAATGGTCATTCTGTGAATCTGGAATAAACAGCCAGCTATTAGGATGAAAAAATGGCATAATATTTTTACTGTTAAAAACAGATCAAAAGGGGACAGATACTTCTTTTTTTAAAAAAATGTGAGATGACGTAAATTAAGGAAGGACCACTTATAAAATAGAAACACATTATTTTCATATAAGAAGAACACAAATTAGCATTCAGTGAATTTCCATGAAGCATATTGGGCAAGTCTTAAGTAACTGAGATGTACAAAATTGTTTCATGTGGTCATAATCCTTTAATCCTATCTGCTGGTGCAGTTAACAGAATGTTTCTGTATTTATCACCAGAAACCACAGAAAAGCAACAATTAACACTCCAGACAGAGGCAATGTGCTTTATATATGGAGCACGACAAGAGAAATCAATCCTAAATTTTTGTTTTCGCTTTAGACTCCAGGTTTTAACACATATTATTACCTCCCAAGTGGCAAATATACATTCCAAGGTGCTAAATGATACTTTAAATCCTCAAGTAATAATCCTACACAATCTCGTTCTATTTCAGTAGGAAACCCATCATACTAAAGGACACAGCATAGGATTGCTTACAGTGTCATACTTTGGGAATTCACTTGTCTAATCTAATCATTTATTAAAGTGGGACAAATAAGAAATCTATCCAGTATCTATAAAGTGAAAGAGTTCTATTGGTAATAATATGCAAGAGAAAAAACAGAGATTTATACAAAATCTGAAAATGGGACTACAAAAAAAGTGTCATATAACTCAAGCATCTCTCACCTCAGAAAACAGAACTTCACTGCAGAACAAGGTTGTTCCAACCTTGGAATCACCGCTGTGGGCTGGTGATCCCTCGCTCCCACCTTCCACCCCCACTTACCTGGCCGGCAGGGGGAAAGGTAGGGAAATGTGCCTCCCTGGTTGTGCTCCTGGGCAGTGAGCGTGCTCCTGTACACTGCAGTGGGCAGATTTGGGCCCCAAACAGGCCTGCTGTGAAGTGCAGGGGCTCTCCAGGGCCCTCCCAGCAGTGCTCCCATGCTCTGCAGCATACTGAATTGGGCCCATTTGAGGCCAAAATTGGCCCACTGCAAAGTGCGGGAGTGCTCCAAGGCCCATCACACCACCCCGGCAGCGCTCCTGCACTACACAGCCAGCCAATTTCGGCCCCAAATGGGCCTGATTCAGCCTGCTGCAGAGTGCAGGAGTGCTCCCAGGGCTGGCACGAGGCCCTGCACGATGACATCTACACATGCAGCCCGGAAGCACATGTAAAGACATCTCAAAGGTGAGTGTCAGGTCTTCCACCTCCCACCCAGAGGGTGAGGAGATCTGACACATGAGGTAATTCAGTAACAGCTTACATTTTTTTTAGAACCAACAGAAGAAGTATATAAAAGTCTCCTCACAACATACCAGCAGCCTTGGTATATTTCTTACGTAGCAGGTACTTCTGGCCCAATCTCCAAACCATGTATGTACACTATATCTTGAGTCTCTCTACATAAGAACGCTTACATGTGGATGCTAAAGTGAAGAGAGATGCAATGTTAGCCAGGAATCTGAGTTTTAAAAGACGGATTGGAAGGTTTTGTCAATTTCCCCTCAGAGGGTTTGTTTATTTCCTCTTTGCCTCTGTCCCCCTCCTTTCCAAACCACAAGCTGATGCAAGGGGGCGGAAAACGGCCCCCAGGGAAAATCATTGTGATGTCAGCCTCGTATGGGGGGATTCACTCTGCCCAGGAATGGTGGTTTTTGAGCTCCTTCTCCCTCCCCCCTTTCACTCCCTGGTAGTATTATTCACTAATATCATCCACCCTGGTGAAATGTTCATTCAAAGCACGGAGGAAATCTCTTTCATGTGACAGAAAGACAGCCTGTCTCAGCTCAGCTCACTGCTAGCCAGTTAAAAAGACATGCTTTTGTAAAGTTTACTTTTCTCAGAGATGAGACGGGACAGCCAGAAATTGTGTGTGAGTGTTGTCTTAAATTGGCTGCCACAGGGGCTGGCTCTCGTGCAGACTTCTAGCATGAAGTTGCTCCCCCATCCAGTTACAGAAAAGGTGGGAAGAAACGTCAAAGATCCTTTGTGACGCCTAAAGTGTTCTTTCTTGCCTGCAAAGATTGCTCCTGAGAGGGTTTGATTATTTCCCCTTCGCTTCCCCTTCGCCTCCCCTTCTGTAGAGAGGTGAAACTGACAGAGCCTTCTGATCTGTCTTTTAAAACTCTACTTCCTAGATAACATTGCGTTTCTCTTCACTTGAGCATCCACATGTAAGAGATCTTGTGTATAGGGTTACCATGCCTAGCCTGCCAGGCCTGGCCTAGCAACCAGTGGGAGTCTGGGAGGCAGGGGCACAGGGGGTAGCTGACAGCATCAGCATTATGTCACTTCTGGTAAAAACCTGGAGATGTCACATCTCTCTAAGAATCATCAGAAACTCTATGGTTTTATGACAAAAACCAACTCGTACTTGGTTTTAGTTTTGCTGTAGGTTTTCTACACCTGAAGAGGCAACTCACTTCAAACAACAGAATATATAGATATAGATATAGATATAGATATAGATATAGATATAGATATAGATATAGATATAGATATAGATATAGATATGTGTGTGTGGGTTTCAAAACATGCTATAGAGCTTTGTATTCAGTCCCTTAATTTTATCATGAGAGGGAAAAAACTCAGACATGTTATGGCTAAAACAAATTCCAAATGTTTTCTCCCATCAGGATTTGCATGAATTTCTTTTTACATTAGGTTGGGAAAAGTTTATGGCGGGTGACTGACTCCAAGGCTGATTTAACATTTGCCATTAGACAGAAAAGTATATTCACGAATACACTGAAACTAATAATTTATTCCCCCGTTTCTATTCCCAAAGCTTTGGTCTGTAAGAAAACTATGTTGTCATCAGGCTGATATACAAAGTGGTAGTAAACAAACCACAATTCCCTACATTGAGTGTTCCAAAGTACCTTGAGTACATTGAGTGTTCCGAAGTACCTTCCATATTAGAAGTCATTAGTTTTGGTCTTTGTGAGGCAGATTTATCAAAAGAGACAGTTTACAACAAGCTTCAGTTTTAGCTTTTAGGCCTGCAAATATATCTTCACCAACAAGCAGGATTTTTAGCCCCATAAATAGTACTGGTACCTTCTTTGACTGTAAGCAACATATTAGGCAGATGAAACCATTGTTGTCTCCCATGGTAAGTGACAACATGATCCATAAAGAAAATTAAATCTCCCATATACAGGATAATAACGACTTTCTATTAGAATGTTTGTGTACATGACTTTTTCAAACATCCTGTGGTGACATCTCAATTATGCTGTGGGGAGGTTAGAATAGAATCAGATAGTGCCATGGAGAAGGCATAGGCAATAAAAATGCATTTAAATACTCAGTTGTTAAAAATGTTAACACAGAGCATATGTCTTCAAATTTTGTGG
Organism: Eublepharis macularius; assembly: GCF_028583425.1. Lineage (NCBI taxonomy): Eukaryota > Metazoa > Chordata > Lepidosauria > Squamata > Eublepharidae > Eublepharis > Eublepharis macularius. The sequence continues at coordinate 81,475,804 of NC_072794.1, read as the reverse complement.
TTAAGTGGTTGGGTTGTAAATCAGCACTCTGGTGGTTTGACTCCCACTACTGCCATGAGCTCAGCAGGTGGCCTTTGGTAAACCTCTCAGCTAAGCTCCCCAGCTGTATTGTGGGGATAATAATAACATTGACTTTATTCATTGCTCCGAGTGGGTCACTAATTTGTCTAGACGAGCACTATATAAGCACAGTTTCTATTTTTATTACTTTTACCAACTAACTTTCTTCCAGTCTGTCCAGTTACATAAGAAATGCCAATAGCTAATGCTGCAGCATGAAGACTCATTTTCAGCTGAACTTTGGAAAACAGTTGAGGAACATGAACTAACTAGGAGTTGTTAGGAACAAAACAGAACAGAAAACAGAGAGCAAATACCACAGAAAAAACACGCAAGGATGGGAAATGCATATTGGGTTGGATCCAGACTAATAGAGTTGCCACAGGTCTCCCATTATGGTGGAATCCTTCCCCCAGCCTCCCCCCAATTCTGCCACCACTTGGTAGGCCAGGAGTGCTGGGGAAATGAAGGGGAAAACTCGCTGTTGACAGAATGGCATGATGTCATTTTCAGTTGAAACTGGAAAAGACATTGTGCTGCTCTATGATTCATCAGAAATCTGAATCTTAGAGTAGTGTGACATCACTTCCATGTTCATCCAAAAATGGCATTAGGCTTTGTTTCAATGGCAATGTTTTCTTCATTTCTGCCCCCCTCCCGCTCCACTGGCCTACCAAATTAGAATGAAATGTTAGTCTCTTCTAGGGAGGTTACGTTTGCTGGGAGACTTCCTACTTCCTACCAGCTCTTGGCATTGCTGTTCAGCTGGGGGTGGGGGGGTGGGAACATGCTGGGGAGAATGGGAGTGCCATGTTCATGTCAAGATGTCACTTTCAGTGTGACCTTGAAATGACATAATTGCATCAGGTGAAGGTCTAGCACCCACTCATAACATTATAGTTAACAGAATTTTGGATAAATGCTAGAGTGTCATGCCATGTGATGATGTAACTTCCGGGTCACCCCAGAAATGATGTTGCTGCATTACTAGCAACAGCCTCCCCCCTGCCATGGTATGTTTCCCACTAGTAGCCTTCCTTGGGCTGGCAATAACATTCTTTTCGCATTCACTGCAAAGCCACACCACCCCATCCAAGAAACCAATCTTGAGGAAACAATAAAGCAAAATGCCATTCCTGAAACATTTAAAGAAAAACTTTGAGACTCGAATTCCCTTGCTCATGTGACTGGTAAAGATGAACAAGGAAAACTGTTGGTTAACTTGAGCAAGGCAAAGGAGATGATGAACAACTTGTATGATATTTGGTAGCATGCCTAGATAGCTACATCTGAATAAAAAACTCATACAGCATGTCAGATGTTTCTGAATGGAACTGAATCATACAACCAACCCTTCCAAAAGCTGCTTTGAAAGATATTACTGAGATAAGGTTTTAAAGCCTGGCCTTAGAAGTAACATCTTGCTTTTAACTAGTAGTTTAATCTGAATAGCATATGGGTCAGTCTGGCATATCCAAAATTTCTTCATTCAGTCATGACAAATAACATTTGCTGTTATCTTCAGAAAACATAGGTTGTTGCAAATGCATTTTTTAAAGGAAAAACACTTTATCCTGTTCTAAAACAAATAATTATTGTCCATGATTATAACATAGGTATTTCAGATAACATCCATAGCAAGCATCAAGAGAACAAGACAAGATCATAACTCTGGAAACAGCACCACACTCTTAAATGTGTATCTTTCTTTGCATTTTTCTCCTTGGAAGGAAAAAAAAACCTTCCACATTGATTCCACCTTCAACACCCCTTCAATCAATTGATTTCACTAAAATCTTCAGTTTAGCAGTATAAAGCATATCGAATTACAAAAGCACCACTGCTCTGTTGTCTGGGCTAACCTACAATTTCCTATCACATACAAGCAAATCAAAATGTAAATCTACATGTAAACCAGCAACAGAAGAACTCAGACTTGTCAGTTTGATGCTGGTTTGAACAGACGAGGGCATCCAGCAGCAGCTGCCTTTCAACCTGCACGCAGAATGTAATCGGCCGAAAGGCAAATAGAATAGACAATGCAGTTCAAAGCACCCAAGGCTCCCTGACCTTTATGGAGAAGAGATACTAGCATATATTGATGCTGCTAGAAACACAGGAAGCAGGCATTGCCACAATAGATGAGAGAAGCAGTCTGTCTTGTACAGCAACATGTCTCTGACAGCAGTCAGAGCAAGATGTTTTACTAGAACAGCATAGTTATAGAATAACATGAACAGGATAAAAGATTCTCACCATCTTTTAGGTCTCATGTTATGGATTCTCTGTTTGTCTAGCACTGTGAAACCATTGAACTATTTCATTGCCAGTAATTTCCTCTATTGTGCTTCTAATTTTACTTAGATTTACTTATTGATATAAAAAAGACATATAGTAAATGCTACTAATTCCATAATTTGACCACATTTGATATTACTGGGCCGAGTAACCATAATTTACCCCATAACTCAGTCTTTCAGTCCTACGGATAGTAGGGTCGCTGAGAATTACCTAAATGGCAGAATTAAGTGGTAGTATTCTAGAATATAAACAGATTGCAAATAATGGATGCCATTTTTGACCCCATCCCTATGAACCTCCTTGTGACTTATACCTAGCACAATTGTGAGAGAGGTTCTAGTCCAACCCACTCCTACTTTAGTTTTCTGTTCTTTGTTGTTGTTGTTTTTTAAATGTAGGAAAACTAATAAAATCCATGGTCAAGAATATTAACATCTCTTGGCTCACTGACACTTGGCATTAATCCTGCCAGCCACACAGGTAATCCAATCATGCTGTTCAGACTTCTTTCCTATCAGCATCCAAAACAAAGGGAAATCCTAATCCTTTTATAATAGCTCAGCTCCTAATGCCTTCAATCATCAGATGGATCCAAGTAATCTCCTAGAAACAGTAGAAGTCCAGAATTTCCCAGTAGCAAGAAGAATTCAAATAACTAGACAATATGGAAACAATTCCAAATACGCAGTCAATGACATTTTGCCCCAATAGCAATGTCCATGTAAAAAGAGTATAAGAAGACCACACTGAAGCCAGCAAAAAAGGTTCAGTTCCATGCCCATGATTCCTCCTCCACCACAGGAACATCCAGATGAAGAAACTCCCTTCTCCCCAGTTTCTTTGCTCCAGTTACCTTCTATTTCCATATCTTGCTCGAAGTTATCTTTGATCCCATAATCTGTTTCACCTCTCAACCTCTACTTCTCCTCTCTCCTGGCACACCATACACTCACAACTAGCAAGTTTTTCCAACTCTGGGATTAAGAGGATATATCTAATTTAACCATTTTCATTAGCAATTATTTGATTTGGCAACTGTTTTTTTATTTCCCAAATGTTCTGTGATTGTGCATTTATCTAGTTCTTTTAGAAAGTCCATTCCAGAGGTCAAGTATTGCCTTCTGAGCCACCTGGTTTCCTCACTTTTTCTGTCTTTATTTTATATGTTTAATACAGATTTTTAAAAGGTTACTGTCTCTCTCTCTGCTTCCACAGTACCTCTGAGATATCATTCTAAATTTGTGTTCATGTAAACAAGTCAAAAGATCCCCCACCCAGTGCGTTGTGGGTGCATGTGCAAAGGCCACTTGTGTGCAGTCCCCTTGATCCCATAGAAACACAACTCCCTCCACTAAATCCTGAAATTGTGGCGGAAATTTCAAAAAAAAGTCTGGGGCTTGATTTTTGAGCCACTGACAGGGGAGGGGGAGCTTTTTCCGTATTTTGGTTGCCTTTTGTTGCAAGTAGGGGTGTGCAGTTCGGGTTAATGAAACCCGAAAAAATCCCGAATCACCCTGATTCGGGTTTCCCAAATCGATTCGGGAAACCCGAATCAGCATGCCCTGAATCGATTCGGGGCAGCATTTTGCTTGCTTTTCAATGGGAAAAATCCTCCCCCAGGCTTCTCTGAAGCCTGGGGGAGGCATTTTCCCACCAAATCAAGCCAAAATTGGTGGGGGCCTTCCTCTAACTCCCCTCTAACAACCCCCCAAGGTTCAGACCGATTGGGCTTTGGGGGGGCCATGTTATGGCCCCCCAAACCAGGTCCCCTATCCTCGCCTATAAAAGGGCATAGCTTTAGGTTGCTGCTGCTAATCTCCTATTTTGTGCTTGCTGCTGCTGATCTCCATTATTTCCTATGGGGGGAAAATGAAGAGGCAGGCTTCCTTTGCCAGGGGTGGCATTTTGCATACAAAATGCCCCCCAACCCTCAGGGGCCCTGTGCTGTTAGCCGCAGCTTAGAAGCTTGTATTAGCTCTATAGCTTAGAAGCTTGTATGAGATCTATCAGAAATATGTGTGGCCTCTTTAAGGCTTTGAATGATGGGAATTGTAGTTTACACTGCCACCAACAAGACGAGGGATATTTGAAGCCTTAATGACCTTGTTCCTGTTTTTAGTGTAATGTTTTACAACCTCTCTTCCTCCCTTTGTCTGTACTGAGCATCTCCCACAAGGAAAGGGGGGAAATGACTGCGTTTACCGCGATCATCTTGAATAAACTACTGCTATAAGACACAAGAAGCATCCGTCTCTTGGCTGAACTGTGAGTTAGTTCTGGGTCAGTGGGAATGGAATCCCTTGGGTCAGCGGTAGCTAAAGAGGAGTGGTAACCTGGAACTCCAGGACAGTAAACGCAATCAAAGCTTCTCTCCCTTCTCCTAACGAGGAGAAGTGCAAAGGGATGGAATTTTAGAATTCTCCACCCACCGCAGATTAAGTCAGCATGTTCTCTGCTCTGGCATCAGAAAGCATCACGAGAAGCTCCCAAAAGTAAAAGGGGACGGAAACTAATATATCCCCCAGGGACCGGGAGGGAAAATGTGCGTCGGCGTTGCATGCTACCTTCATCCACATCGTTTTGCTTCACTGCCAGTAAAAGGGACGGAGGAATCCGTTCCCAGCAGAAAGTAACTGCTAATGATTGCCTTGTAAAGTTTGTCTGTGATGCAAATTGCTCCATTTACTAACCGCTCAGCACAACTCAAGAGCCACTGCCGGGCTGTAAGCCCTTTCCCCCTCACCCAGCGGCGTAAAAGTGCCAAGGATTGAAGTCTTTAGAGATATCTCCTAGCAGCACAGATCCCTCCGAAGCCTAGAGCCAGACAGGAAAATTGTGCAGCTTACAGATACCTAAAGGATAACCAATCTAATACTTGTTGCTGAAGAAGAAAGGGAGAGGAAGCTGGCTTAAAGCAGGAGACTGAAGGGTTAAAGAGCGCACAGCGACATCTAGTGGTCAGTTCATGTTACTACAGTGAATTTCCACCCAGAGCAGCAGACAAGCCGAAGCTAGACAGGCAGCTGCAGCACCGTCACAGCACCACTAGTGGATCCAAGGCGACATTGCAATGGGAAATTCTTCTGAGAATCCATCAGATAATGTCCCTAACCCCAACCAAATGGCGCAAGATGAGCAAGAAGCAGAGCCTGCTCTTGGTTCACGAAACAGAGCCTTGACAGCTAAAATGCGTGAACACTTGTGTGCAATGAAGGCAGAAAGATATAAGAAGGCAGAGACGGAATGGATCAAGCTAAAGAAAGAGCTGGATAGCCTAACAGACGTCTGTGAGCCAGAGGACCTGTCCTCTACCCGGGCACGTCTGCTGTATCGTATAGCCAAATGGGCTTCTAACAATGAATTCATTGTTAGCACCTTGAAGAGGTTGGACACGGAAGAAGCACGGGAAGAGCAGCTACACTTTGAGGCCAAGGTTGATGAACGAGAGCGACTTGTGAACTCCTGCATTGATGACCTGGAATTGCGCATCAAGGCAGAACATTTGAAGCTCCTAGATGCAACCGATGAGGATCCCCAAGAGACAGCAGCTCCGGAGCGGAATCTGCCTCCTCAGACCAGTCTTCCAAGCCCCACCACATCTTCAAAGCCCAAGGAGGACCCTAGCTGCAAATCACCTAGGGCCCCATCCTCTACATCCTCTTCTTCCTGTCACAGCCGCTTATCGCGAAAGTCAACTGAGGCAGCCAGAATGCAGGCTGAAATGGCTGTCATGGAGATGGAGCTTGAATTCACCAAGAAGCAGCAGGCTCTTAAGACACAGCTGGCTACACTTGAGAAGGAGATCGAATTGAACAAGATGCGGGTCCGAGCTAAACTCCTGAATGGTGGTCCACTGGAAGCAGAGTCCAGTCTCGCTGCGCTGGAGGTGGAAGATGCGTCCCATCGAGTCCTGTCCTACGTGAAGGACCACGCGCACCCACGCGAATGTAGGCCGCTCAACCCCACTGCTCCAGTTTTCTTCCCACGCAGACTGATGGCAGCGCGTCAGCCTATGCCCAGATCGCCTCTGTCCTTCACTCCTGTCCCTAGGAACCGAGATCCAGCGCGACATCCGCCTCTGTCCTTCACTCCTGTCCCTAGGAACCGAGATCCAGTGCAACATCAGGAACCTAAGGTTAGTGAGGTGCCTCGGAGAACCAAAAGGGACCTCATGGACCGTGGTGTGCAGAAGTTCTCGGATTGCCCAGAGGACTACATGATCTGGAGGGCATCTTTCCAGGCAGCAATCAGGGACATGATGCTTCAGGCCGATGAAGAAATCACCCTCCTGACCGCATGGCTGGGACCTGAATCTGCTGCACAGGCAAGTCGCATTTACAACGCATACATCGAAGACCCCTGGACAGCCCTTGACTTGATCTGGGAACGTCTTGATGAGCGCTATGGAACATCTTGGCAAATCGAAACCTCATTCCTGTTGAAACTGAAGAAGTTTCCCAAGATACCCGCCTCTAACCCTCGTAAGTTATGGGACCTGGCTGATCTCCTTGTGGAGCTAAGGAATGCCATGCGCAACCCAGCTTTACCAGGGCTGGCAACTCTTGATCAGCATTTAACACAGAGGGAAATCACGGAAAAGTTACCAGCTCCACTACAAGACAGATGGGGCGACGAAGTTTATGCCTATAAGGCTGAAAATGAAGGGCAGTATCCTCCTTTCTCACTCCTGGTGGACTTTGTTTGCTGGCTGGCTAGGTCACGTAATGATCCACAGTGCGGATATGCCGTGCGCACTTCTGAATCCCGCATCGAGAAGGCACCTCTACGAGACAACAAGCCTAAGGCAGCGGTCTCCGTGCTGAAGACGGGAGTCTCAAGCGCTGCAGCAAAATCCTACCCTGGGAAGAAACTAGCTCACCAGTCACATGCTCAGGAACCACCTGCACAGCAGTACTATTGTCCACTTCACAAGTACAAACACCCGGCGAATAGATGTAAGTCTTTCAGAGAGATGCCTCTGGTGGCACGGACGGCCCTGTTAAAACAGCACAAAGTGTGCCCCAAGTGTTGCAAGACTCGGGATCACACAGCTACAGATTGCAAGGCCAGCGTCAAGTGTTATGTATGCAGTAGTGACGCGCACCCGACTGCCATGCATCCAGATCCTGACCTGGAAGCGGCGCCCACATCTACAGCCACAAGCCAAGAGGACACATCGGGCCAAGACAAGGTCGTCGCAGCCCACTGTACTCAAGTTTGCGGCAATGGGAAAAGCGACCGCTCCTGCCATCACATATGTCTCGCCAAGGTCTACCCTGCTGGTCACCCGGAATTGGCCCAGAAGATGTACGTAGTCTTAGATGGTCAAAGCAACCGGTCCTTAGCCAGCCCGGAGTTCTTTGAGCTCTTCAATTTACAGGGAGACGAAACTCCATATATCCTCAGGACGTGCGCTGGGGTCCAGCGCACGGCGGGGAGGACAGCTATCGGGTTTCAGATCGAACCACTCAATGGCGGCAACCAGTTCTCCCTACCAACATTGTTAGAATGTGATGCCCTACCCGGCGATCGCGACCAGATACCGACACCAGAGGTGGCAATCCATCATCCCCATCTACGACCGATTGCAGATCAAATTCCTGCCCTAGTTCCAGATGCACAAATCATGCTTCTGCTCGGAATAGATGTCTCTGATCTTTTGGCCTGCCATGAGCTGCTCATGGGACCCCCTGGCACTCCACACGCCCAGAGGTATGATCTGGGGTGGGTCATCATAGGGAATATCTGTATTGATCGTCTGCAGATGCCAAGCCAGGTGAGTGTCTTTGCCACAACTGTCCTAGATAATGGGAGAGCCTCACACTTGAAACCATGTCCAGAACACTTCACGCTGACTGAACAGGACTATGACTTAGGAGCTACAGTGTTCCAGACAACCAAAGAGGACAACATGCTCGCCCCATCTAGAGAAGACAAGCAATTCCTGCAGTTAATGGAAAGGGAACTTCAGCAAGACGACTCCGGGAGTTGGATCGCCCCACTTCCTTTCCGCACGCCTAGACAGCAACTACCCAACAACCATGAACAAGCCTTATCTCGACTCAATACCTTGCGCAGAACCCTGGCAAGAAAGCCCGAGATGAAAGTCCATTTCGTGGAATTCATGGACAAGATGCTGCAGAATAACCATGCAGAAATTGCACCTCCACTACGAGAGGGAGAAGAATGTTGGTACCTGCCATTCTTTGGGGTGTACCATCCCCAAAAGCCTGGCCAGATCAGAGTGGTCTTCGATTCCAGTGCCCAATACCGGGGCTTCTCGTTGAACAAGGCCCTCCTAACTGGACCAGACCTGACCAACAGCCTACTTGGCGTACTCATCCGCTTCAGGAAAGAAGCCGTAGCTGTCATGGCAGACATCCAGCAGATGTTCTACTCCTTCCTTGTCAGAGAGGACCACCGCAATTACCTACGATTCTTATGGTTTAGTGACGAGCAACACAGCCAGACCGTCACAGAATATCGCATGAGAGTCCACGTGTTTGGCAACGGACCATCCCCAGCAATTGCTAACTATGGGTTGCATCAAACTGCACGCATAGGAGAAGGGAGGTATGGCCCGGACGCAAGGCGATTTGTGGAACGGGACTTCTACGTGGATGATGGGCTGAAGTCCTTGCCCACTCCAGAGGAAGCTGTGGACCTGCTAAAGAGAACGCAACAAATGCTGGCTGCAGCTAACCTAAGGCTGCACAAAATTGCATCCAACAGCACGAAGGTGTTAGAGGCATTTGCTCCGGAAGACCACGCCAAGGGGTTACAGGATCTGGACTTGGGTGGTGATGCTCCCCTCCTCCAACGCAGCCTTGGACTGAGTTGGGACCTGAAGAAGGACACCTTTGCCTTCCGAGCACCAGCCCAAGAGAAGCAGTTCACACGACGAGGAGTCCGGTCGGCAGTAAACAGCCTATTCGATCCCTTGGGGTTTGCTGCACCAGTGACCATCCAAGGGAAGCATCTCTTACGTACTCTCTCCCTAGGTACCAAAGACTGGGATGAGCCTCTTCCCCCTGACCAAAGGAAGGAATGGGAGGCCTGGAGAGACTCGCTCAGCTGCCTGCAAGCCATCCACATACCACGCACCTACGTGTCAGTATCACCTGTCGCCGCCTCACGCAGAGAGCTGCACGTCTTCTCAGATGCGTCAACGAAGGCTATCGCAGCCGTAGCATATCTACAGGTTGTCGGTGGGGAGAACCACATCCACGTGGGTTTTGTCCTGGGAAAGGCCAAGCTAGCCCCTCAACAGGGACACACCATTCCACGCTTGGAACTATGCGGTGCTGTGCTGGCTGTAGAGCTTGCAGAAACAATAGAGAGAGAACTGGACCTTACGTTTGATAATACTACCTTTTACACGGACAGCAAAGTAGTGCTCGGATACATACACAATCAAAGCCGTCGGTTCTATGTGTATGTTAGCAACCGAGTAGAACGCATCCGGCAATTTTCACGCCCTGACCAGTGGCGACATGTCCCTACGGATCAGAATCCGGCAGATCATGCAACGCGGTCTATTCCTTCCTCTCAGCTGGCTGGGTCCTCCTGGCTAAAGGGACCTGACTTCCTCCTGCATCCAGACAACTTGTTATGGCACGAGGAGGAACACTATGAGCTCTTAGACCCAGACCACGACAAGGAGGTACGGCCTCAAGTCACTTGCATGAAAGTGGAAATACAGACCAGCTGCTACCTGGAAGCACGGCGATTCGAACGCTTCTCCAAATGGACGCCACTTGTACTAGGGGTGGCACGCCTCATCCACTTCACTCGTCGCTGGAACAAAGATCCGACCCTACCAGAAGCGCAACGCAGGGCAGAAATCCTGATCCTCCAGAGTGTACAACACGAGTTCTACTTGGAAGAACTTGACAGTACCAAAAAGGAATTACCTATACCCAAGAACAGCACGCTACTCAAGCTGAACCCCTACCTTGATGATGATGGTCTGCTTCGGGTAGGAGGACGCCTCAGGGCGGCTGATGTGGCCCCCACAGTAGCGAATCCAATCATCCTTCCAGCTCGACATCATGTGACTGTCCTCTTGGTGCGACACCACCACGAGCGGGTACATCACCAAGGACGCCACTTCACAGAGGGAGCCATCAGAGCAGCAGGTCTATGGATCGTAGGAGCAAAGAGATGTATTGCCACAGTCCTACAGGCCTGTGTACAATGTCGGAAACTCAAGGGTCCCCATCAACAACAGAAGATGGCTGACCTGCCACCAGAACGACTCAGTACCGAGCCCCCTTTCACCAATGTTGGGCTTGACGTGTTTGGACCCTGGAATGTGGTGACGCGCAAAACCAGGGGAGGACAGGCCAACAGCAAACGATGGGCAGTGCTTTTCACATGTCTGAGTATCCGAGCTGTGCATATTGAAGTGATCGAGTCCATGGATACCTCCAGCTTCATAAATGCCCTCAGAAGATTCCTTGCCATACGGGGACCTGTCAAGCTATTGAGGTCTGACCGTGGAACGAACTTTGTTGGCGCCTGCAAGGAGCTGGGAATCAATGGAAGCACAGATCTTGATCCAACCCTCAGCAGCTACCTGAGTGATCAGAATTGTAAATGGATCTTCAATCCTCCCCATGCCTCTCACATGGGAGGAGTGTGGGAACGCATGATTGGCATTGCGCGCAGAATATTAGACTCTATGCTAGCAGGAAAACCTTCTCTCACTCATGAGACCTTAACCACCCTCCTGGCAGAGGTGTCTGCTATCATCAATGCCAGACCTTTAGTTCCAGTATCCTCTGATCCTGAGAACCCTACCATCTTAACACCAGCCACCTTGCTGACACAGAAGACAGGCAACTGGCCTGCACCTCAGGGAGACTTCATCTCTAAAGATATGTTCAAGCAGCAATGGAGGCAAGTTCAACTCCTCGCTAACACCTTTTGGAAGCGATGGAAGCAAGAGTACCTCCCCACTCTACAATGCCGACGCAAGTGGGAGAAGTCCGAGCCCAACTTACGAGAAGGTGACGTCGTCCTCCTGAAAGACAAGGACGCCCCCAGAAACTCATGGCCCATGGGACTCATAGACCGAGTTCTGCCCAGTGCGGATGGGTTAGTCCGCAAGGTTGACATCCGTGTCGCTAGACATGACGGCCCGAAGATTTTCACCAGACCAGTCACCGAGGTGGTCCTGCTTGTACGGAAGACTGATCTTGAAGACTGAATCTCAAGCTTTGCATGTCACTGTTTTGCTTATCTTAGCCTGTAGAGTAGCATGCCTTATATACTCAGTTACGTATGTAGTGCATGTAGTATATGCTTAGTATTCTACTAGCCTTGCATGTTGGGGTGGAATCCACAGGATCCCAGGCGGGGAGTGTGCTGTTAGCCGCAGCTTAGAAGCTTGTATTAGCTCTATAGCTTAGAAGCTTGTATGAGATCTATCAGAAATATGTGTGGCCTCTTTAAGGCTTTGAATGATGGGAATTGTAGTTTACACTGCCACCAACAAGACGAGGGATATTTGAAGCCTTAATGACCTTGTTCCTGTTTTTAGTGTAATGTTTTACAACCTCTCTTCCTCCCTTTGTCTGTACTGAGCATCTCCCACAAGGAAAGGGGGGAAATGACTGCGTTTACCGCGATCATCTTGAATAAACTACTGCTATAAGACACAAGAAGCATCCGTCTCTTGGCTGAACTGTGAGTTAGTTCTGGGTCAGTGGGAATGGAATCCCTTGGGTCAGCGGTAGCTAAAGAGGAGTGGTAACCTGGAACTCCAGGACAGGCCCTTCTCCCACCTTTCCTCCCACCCCCCACCAAGGCTCAGCCTGCTCCCACTTGGGGGGGGGCATTTCATGGCCTCCCCAAGTAGGTGCTCTTTTCTCTACTACTTATAGCTGGGGGAGGCTTGTCTTGCCAGGGGTGGCATTTTGCATGCAAAATGCCCCTCAACCCTCAGGGGCCCTTCTCCCACCTTTCCTCCCACCCCCACCAAGGCTCAGCCTGCTCCCACTTGGGGGGGGCATTTCATGGCCTCCCCAAGTAGGTGACCTTTTCTCTACAACCTACAGCTGGGGGAGACTTGTCTTGCCAGGGGTGGCATTTTTCATGCAAATCTGTACCAAGAAGACTGTTGGGAATTGTGTGTGTCCACTGCAACTTGCCCTGTATGATTATGTAAAAGATTATTGTATCGTTTGATGTGTGTGCCTGAAAATTGCATCAAGAGGCTGTTATGTATATGAATACAATGGTGGAATTTTGTAGCTTTTGCACTCTTAATACAGTTTTGTAATTTTGTAAGTTTGTGTAAATTTGTATTGTATTCCCTGTGGATTTTTTCCTCTTCTATCTGTGGCCCCAGAGCCTGGCAGCAGCCCTGGAACTTGAAAAGGTAGATCCCTACCGCACCACTCCCAGAAACCTTACCAGAGCAGGCAGCAGGAATGGTACCAATAATAAATAATAGTTTGGCCCAGAGCCTGGCAGCAGCCCTGGAACGTGAAGGGGTAGATCCCTATCCCACCACACACACAGAAAATTCAAGCTCCAATGCACTCTCTTTATCAAAATGCCAACAGCAGCTGTCTCTCCACTGTCTGCAAAGTCAGAGCTGGGAGCCCCCCTCCCCCCTGGTCTTTGCTCCTTTGTTGTAACAGATTTGGAGCTCCACACTTGAAAGGAAGACCTGCCTATCAAGCTAAATTGGGCTTAGATTGGGGTTTTCAGGGCAACAGCAGGAGTTCAGACAATCCCTGCCTAAGTTGCCAAGGGAATTGATTGCAGGTGACAGACTGTCTGGCTTGACGAATAGCAATGAACAGCAATGAACGAGGCTTGCAACAACCACCTGTTCATTTAAAATGGGGCCTCATGAACAGCTTGTTCACGAACAGCAGATTGGGCTGTTCGTGGCTTTCTTTTGTTCATATTGCTGTTCGTGCCCATCTCTACTCACGAGTATATCTGGGTTGCTGATATATGAAGTGCCTTTGTTGTAACTGTGAGATCTGTACCAACTAAATTCATTGCATAGTGTGCAATCTAGTCAAGTTTTCTAGATCTCAGTTTGGCACAAGTGGAGGTGGAATCACACTACTGGGGCATCATAGTACTTGAAGTATTTTTGCATTAGTATTTATATTTGTACTTTATTCCATTTATAGCCCACCCTCTCTGCAAGTAGGCTCAGGGTGGGTCACAACAACAAAAATAAATCATACATAGCTAATATATATTACTAATAAGTAAATCACATAAAAAGCAATTAGTGGCGTCAATCACTACAGCCAAAGGCTGTAATAAAACCATAAGGTGCGGTCAGTGAGGTGGAATTCACCAATCACATCTAGGGTAGGATGGAACCATAGAGCCTGGGAAGAGCATGGGCAACTGGGATGGACAGTTCACCAATGCCTCAGCCATAGGCCCGGTGGAACGTCTCCATCTTACAGGCTCTGTGGAAGTAGAAGCAACACATGCTTCAACACCATTTCTGCTTCAGGGAGAGAGTATCAAATTGGCATCAGCAGAAAAGAGACTGAGGAAGCCAGCCTTTATGAACCAATCTTTCCAGATGAACAATGGTACTGCATAGGGATCTTGCTATTCATTGTTTTTCTTGTCACAATATTTTATTGGCAGGCATCCCAGTTTTCATAATAATATCTCTTGCCAGAAGTCTATTTCTCTTTCCATCCTTCAAACTTGCTACATAAGAAAATCAGAAGAGCCCCAGAGATTCTTCTGTTTTGTCCCTCCTCTTAGTTTTCTTTTTCTAACTATAAGAGCCCCAGAATTTTAGCCTTTTCTCTTAGGATAAGTTTTGTAACCTTTGCCTCCTATGATTCTTTGAGACTCAATGAATTCTGACACAGGCCTAATGCAAACCTAAGCAAAGAGCAAAGAAAGCAACAGGTTCAGTATATATACAAATTGCACGTGATGTGAAATGCACAGTCCAAGTACCTGCTATTTCCCCTGAACATACAGCTTAGAAACTGTCATATCTAGTGAACTTTTTGAATCGTATTCTTATGGAGTCTTTCACAAACACATTCAAAGCTCAATACCTGTCTGTTACCAAAGCCTTGTCGTCTTATCCTGGTACTTTTTTAGACACTTCACAGTCCTTTCATGAAAAGGGTTGAGTAAAAGTAGTGTCTGAAGTGTTTGCTATTGGTTCTTAGCCAGTGAAAATGGTGTGTTCATTAGTACAAGACCCTGCAATTGTATTTTCTTGCTCTCGCCATCTGTGGCTGGAAACAATTTCTTTGGCCTTTTGAAGTTCAGCCTACATATAAAAATCGTTCATTATTTTATCTTTATCCCTTTTCCCCCAGATAAAAACCCTTTGTTAAACTTTTTTCTGACATAAGCCAATCTTAATGAGACACCTGTTTCACAAAAACTATGTAGTCCATTGGAAGAGAATCATTACAAAAATCCTGTTCCAATCCTTTTAAAAAAAACAACTCTATTCTTGCACATATTGAAGTTCCTTTTCTATCTTATTATTCCCAAATACTTCAGGTGCCACATTACAATGCATGTTAATTCCAAGAGTTCTGATATAAAAAGATAGCACAGCAGTAAACATGCATCTGAAGGAACAGGAATCCTGCAGCACACCAATACATGGGGGTTTCCCGGCATTTGCTGTATTTTTGTAATTAATCACTGATATTAATATTTTATTTCAGAGCTAACTTGTAGCTTATTATACAGCACTCCTTTTAAAAAAGAAAAAGCTTTGAACATATGTCTTCATTGGTAAGAGAAGTTCTTTGTCCTTGTCAGTGCAAGTATATTCTTCAGTATATTTTTTACTGCCATTTTATAAACTTTTTCTTACATCAATTGCAATAAGTTAGTGCTACCCAAATCTTCATTATTATTAATGTACAAGTATGGGTGGGTGGGAAGACTCACAGGAGGCATCTTATTTCCCCCTCCCCACTTCCCTTTTCTCTTCCCTGGCACCCCCCCCCATAGCCTCTCCCCTTTACATGCTTCCATCTCGCCCACCAGTCAACCAGCCTTTATCTATCCCTCTGTTTTCAGTTTTTCCTCCTTCCCTCCCCCCAGCAGCCTGTCCCTGGGAAAGAGGAGTGGACTGGGAAGGAAAACCAGCTTGTAAAGGGCCCCACTACACACACAATGGAAGAGGGAAAGGAATAAAAGTTGGCTCTCTCACCATGGCTGCTTGTGGCTTGCTCACCTAGCATGGAGATAAGGCAGCTAGCTCACTCATAATGGTGGTTCACCCACCCTGCATGACACCAGTGCAACCAGCTCACTCACAGCAGCTGCTAAAGCTGCCAGCTCATCAGAGCAACAGTTATGAGGGCCAGCCCCAAATGAGGCAAGAACTGCCTCTTGTTTGGGGTCAGGATGGCCCGAGGGTTGCCAGTCCCCCTCGATCTCCCAGCGAGAGATTGGGGCCTGGCTCTTATCTGGAGGGGGGGTGCATGCACGCTCCTGCAAGCGTGATGACGTCAGTGACATAACCACACAGCCTGTTTGAGCATGGATCGGGCCCATTGTGGGCCCCTGTGGAGCGCAGGAGCGTTCCTGCGCTCCACAGGGGCCCACAACGGGCCCGATCTGCACCCAAACAGGCCCAATCTGCGCCCATTTTGGTGCAGATTGGGTCAATTTCAGCGCAGATCGGGCCCGTTTTAGGCCTCTGTAGAGCGCGGAAGCGTTCCTGCGCTCCGCAGGGGACCACAACGGGCCCAATCTGCTCCAAAACGGGCCCGATCCGCACCAAAATGGGCGCAGATCGGGCCCGTTGTGGGGCCCTGCGGAGTGCAGGAATGCTCCCGCGCTCCACAGGGGGCCCGATCCAGGCCAAAACAGGCCTGATCCTGGCAGTTGCGCGGGGGCATGCAGCACCGCAAGGGGGGCGCGCATGTAAGGTAGGGAGTGGCAGGGTGGGGGCGGGGGATCCCCCGCCCCCACCGGGGGTCTGGCAGCCCTAGGTGGCCCTGCTGGGGGAAGGCTGCACCCCAGGCCATTGGCCCAACTGGACTTTTCCCAGAGGCATTAATGGCCAATCCACCCCTGCTGGGAAAACTGGCCACATTGCGTGATACTGAATACCAACTCTGGATTGGGAAATTCATGGAGATTTGGGGATAGAATCTAGGAAGGTTGAGATATAATGCCATAAAGTCCACCTTCCAAAGCAGTCATTTTCTCTGGGAGATCGACAAGGACCACCTGGAGTTTTGCAACTCTTCGGCTGCCTGTATGAGCCAGGGTGAGTTGTGTGGTACTAGCTGCTGTTCTGGGCCAGGCCCAGTTGCATGGTGAAGAACCTGAAAAAACTTGAGTGTAGGGGACACCACACTTTTCTCTTTATCCCCTTTCCCACATTATTTCCTTTTTCCATCCTTCTGGTAACCCACATATCCTCACCTTTCCATGCTTCCCTCTTCTCGCCCATCAAGGAAGCTACCCCGTTATCTCCCCCCCCTTTCAATTTTATTTATTTATTTACTTCATTTATATTCTGCTTTCTTTACACTGGTTACCAAAATTAACTTACATCAGTATCCCATCATCCATTTTAACCAAACAACAACCCTGTGAAGTATGTTAGGTTGAGAGTGCATGACTGGGCCAAGATCACAGGGCAAGCTTCCATGGCAGATTGGGGATTCCAGCCTGGATTTCCCAGATCCTAGTATAACACTCTAACCACTATCCCATGCTGGCTTTTGTGTGGTAAACCACACACAAACTGCTTAGGGGTTAATACAATACTCAAGGTACCAAATTATCAAAATAGGTTTAGTAATACTTAAAGTGCTAGGAAATACAATAATTTTTAAATATAACAAAGCATCACTATATACGTAACAGTTTAAATATCCATCATAGAAAGTGAATACAGCAAATAGTCTTTGTCAATTTCATAAGACTGAGCCTACAGAAAGTCATTCGGCGCTGGGAAAAAATCCTTTTACACATATCCGTTCACTTTCCATTCCTCGTATTATCCAGGCATCCAAGACTTCCACAAGACCGTCAGTCCATTAGAAGAGGCAAATGTTGAAGAAAGTGAATACAAGTACAATAAATGTAATATCCTCTGTTTGTTCTTGCTATAGGTGGATAAAGACAGATGAAGCCAGGGGCCACCAAGAGCCCCAGGTTGACCCGACAAGCGGCCGGCAGTACTAAATAGCTTGTTTCATCTCATCAAGATTTCCTCAGCGGCCACAGAAGATTCCACCACAATTTTTCTAAAAATAAAAAGTCATATCATAGAAGGTGTTGTCTCTCATTTCTTTAACCATAATTATTAACACACCTGAAATCAAAAGTGTACACTCACCAGCCTGTGATGGCACAAAAACTCTTATGTGCAGTTTATTCACAGCACTGCAAGGTCAGTCAAGACGGCCACTCACACTCTCATTGAGGATATTTCTTCTTCATGTGGAATGGAGGTATATAATTGACACTTTTGAATATGCAGTGTTAAGAGATATAGCGGCAACAGAGCATAAACCTCTTAAACCATGGCATAATTTGTCAAAGAATGAATGGATTGCATTGAAAAAATTGGGCGAGGACCCTTTAATTACAATTAAGCCTGCGGACAAAGGGGGAGGTATAGTCATACAGGATACTGACAGTTATGTAGCTGAGGTGCAGAGGCAATTGAGAGACAGAGAGATCCCTGATGATCCAACGACCCATGTAGCTGGTCTTACTAAATTAGTATTGGATGAAGGAGTAATTATGGGGGAGATTTCAGAGAACAGTTGTAGAGCATTATTGAACAATACACCAAGGGTCCCTTTATTTTATGTTCTCACTAAAATTCATAAGAGGATCATGCCACCTCCTGGGAGGTCTATAATTTCGGGTTGTGACTCCATTTTGGACCCTTTGGCTATTTATTTAAATTCATTTTTGCAACCTTTTGTTGACAAGACACAGGCTTTCCTTAAAGACACCGGTTCCTTTATAAAAGAAGTGGAAGGGTTGAGTTTACAGCAGGACCATGTATTCCTCACCATGGATGTCACCTCACTATGTACCTCCATTCTACACAAAGGAGCAAGAGCAGTAGTGGAATCAACTCTGTATGAAAGGGAAAAACAGTTCCCCAGCACCCACTTTCTTCTCCAACTACTAGATCTTGTTCTGGAGAAGAATTACTTTAGGTTTAGATCACAGTTTTATTTTCAGATAAAGGGGGTAGCTATGGGTTGCTTGGCTGCTCCAAGCATCACCAATTTGTATATGGTCGATTTAGAGTCTAAGTATATACTATCACCTGCACATAACCCTTTCTGGAATAATATTAGCATTTATAAGAGGTTCATTGATAACGTATACATCTTATTTAAAGGACAAGAACTGGTAGAGGCATTCAATATTTGGATGAATCAAGTGGACATCAACATTAAATTCACTGTTCAAATGATTAATTGCATCAGTTTCTTAGATGTGGTGACATATAGGGATGAACAAGGGAGGATTGGGTTGAGACCTTTTAAAAAACCTACAGATAGGAATTCTTATTTGGAATTCCAGTCTTACCATCCTAGACATATTAGGCACAACATCCCCTATGGACAAATGCTACGACTTAAATGAAATTCAACTGTAGAGAGAGATTTCCAGAGAGGCGGGCAGGACATAAGGAGGGCGTTTCTGACTAGAGGGTACCCTCCCGATATCATACTGCGAGCTGAGAGTAGGGTAGATAAGACCCCCCAGAGATTACTTGTTTAAACAGAAGGTCCCTAGAGGGAACGAATCGATTAGGTGTGCAATAGAATTTACGCCATTAGCAGCCAATATTAAATGTATAATCTTACGCCATTGGCATCTGGTCTTGGCAATTAGAGGCTGCGAAAGCCCCCCAAAGGTAGGCTTTAAACGTACCAGAAATATCCGAGATATTGTGGTCCACTCGGATTGTAAAGAACAGGTAGGGGATACTCACCTCCCAGTGGGACACTTTGTGTGTGGCCACTGTCGTATTTGTCCCCTCACACTACCAGGAAAAGTAGTTAAGATCAATGGGAGAAGTTCAGATATCACACTTAGACACTTTTCTACCTGTCAAATGGAGGGAGTGGTGTATTTGATCATCTGAACCTGTAATAAATTATATGTAGGAAGTACTACACGCCCAGT
Source organism: Eublepharis macularius (assembly GCF_028583425.1). NCBI lineage: Eukaryota > Metazoa > Chordata > Lepidosauria > Squamata > Eublepharidae > Eublepharis > Eublepharis macularius. The sequence continues at coordinate 81,456,289 of NC_072794.1, read as the reverse complement.
ACGTATTCATATTATGGAACATCTATCGAGAATAAAAAATCATATCATAGAGGTGCCATTGGTCGAGCATTTTATTGCATATCATAATAATGAAATGGGGTTCAGTGGATTCATGTCTTGGGAAGCTTACAACCTAGAGGTCTTAATTTGGAATGCAATCTTTCATTCTTTTTATAGAGGTTTGGTGGTTTGTCATTGAGGATATTGTCCCTTTAAAGATGTCCATGGCTAGCAGTGCGTTTGTATTTAAATGCTTCGGTGAGAGTGGGAGCGGCTGTCTTGACTGACCTTGCAGTGCTGTGAATAAACTGCATGTAAGAGTTTTTGCACCGTCACAGGCTGGTGAGTGTACACTTTTGATTTCAGGTGTGTTAATAATTATGGTTAAAGAAATGAGAGACAACACCTTCTATGATATGACTTTTTATTTTTAGAAAAATTGTGGTGGAATCTTCTGTGGCTGCTGAGGAAATCTTGATGAGATGAAACAAGCTATTTAGTACTGCCGGCCGCTTGTCGGGTCAACCTGGGGCTCTTGGTGGCCCCTGGCTTCATCTGTCTTTATCCACCTATAGCAAGAACAAACAGAGGATATTACATTTATTGTACTTGTATTCACTTTCTTCAACATTTGCCTCTTCTAATGGACTGATGGTTTTGTGGAAGTCTTGGATGCCTGGATAATACGAGGAATGGAAAGTGAACGGACATGTGTAAAAGGATTTTTTCCCAGCGCCAAATGACTTTCTGTAGGCTCAGTCTTATGAAATTGACAAAGACTATTTGCTGTATTCACTTTCTATGATGGATATTTAAACTGTTACGTATATAGTGATGCTTTGTTATATTTTAAAAAATTATTGTATTTCCTAGCACTTTAAATATTACTAAACCTATTTTGATAATTTGGTACCTTGAGTATTGTATTAACCCCTAAGCAGTTTGTGTGTGGTCTACCAGTTCTGTTACTTAGGGTTACCTTGTGTTTGTTATTGGCTTTTTTGTGGTGGCTACTGTTGTACAGTAGCAAGATGTGCCTGAGACTGTCATGAAAATTGCATGGTATTAAGTCACCTGGTGGTTTTTGCCAGGTCTGAACTCAGTGAGTCTGCTCTCAAATGCCAAATCAGCTCTTCACCCCCCTGCCTTTTACTGCCGGAAATCAAGGCCTGAAAGCTTGCAATACTGTTGTAGTTGCCTACTACCCCACCCACCCACCCACACACACTGAAAACAGCAACTGCAAGGGCATTTTTTCTTATTTACTGGTGCTGCCTCTATTATGGGGAGAGGGTTAATCCTCTTCCTAATCAACTTTTTAAGACAACAAACCTATGCATTTTAAATGTCTGAAAGGATTCCTGGGGTCCTGCTTTGAGGCCCAGCTTCCATGTTATACAGTATATGTACAAGTCGTTGTGATCTGTACTTGTCAAAAAGGTATACATGTAGAATCTGTTCAGAAATCACAGTTAAGAGATGAAGGTCAGCTGTGTTGTCAGCTGATGTAACCCTATTCCCTTCCTCTACCCATTGTAGATATTTGCCTCACCAGGGCTCATACTATTTATTTGTAAGCTACCATGAGCAATGGGGAAAGGTGTGATGAAATAAAATAAATTAAATAAATTAAATTAAAAACTAGACTTGTAATAAACATTTTAGCTGTTCATAACACTATTTTTTCCTTATAACTCAAACTCTGTTATCCTGAAAGTCTTGCTTGCATCACAATTGATAATGAGATGTATTTGAGAGCATGTTCTGTCTTTGTACTTACACAGTTGACATTCATCACACCAGGTCGCCACCATTGGGGAATGTTCACAGTTTGATTACTTTAACACTTTACTTGGCCTTGATGAGAAATTTTCTTCCTTTTGAAGCCAAAATTGAATGGAAGGGTTGTAATCCCTTCAATCTATAGATAAATGAATCCCTGTCATCTATAGATAAAGGCCCACTTCTGTCGATGATCCAGGAATCCATTTCCTTTACTGGGAAAAATTCTGGTGGGGCATTGCCCTGGGGGGCTGTCCGTCCCAAAGGACCCCCCCTGCCTTACAGTGTGGGCAGCTCTTTGGCTACCCATCAAGAGAGTAAGAGGGAGCAAGGAACTTTTATCAGGGCCATTTTGGCCTCCCAGGCCAGTCCTGCTTCAAAGATTGCAACTTGAATGCTGTTAAAGTAAGCCCTTCATTTAAATCAAACTATGCCACATATAATGTATTAAAATACTTTCTTCAAATCAAAGTTATAAACTTTCACTTTTATCTATATTTACAGGATCTTCTTCATCACCAGTGTTGTATTCCTGTATGAGTGAAACCGGCCTATTTTCTAAGATCCTGGAATCCATTTTAAGTATGGAAAGCACCAAACTATTTTACTTGACACACACAGCTATGCTCATTTGGACGAATTCCAATATGACATATTCTGAACGAGAAAGAACGAAATGTTTGCTTTTGCTGTTTGCATTAGCCAGTGTACAGAAGCAAAAATCGATAGCAGGTCAGTATCTTGTCAGTCGGCCAGAACCTGATCACGCTCAGTGTCACAGAAACCTAGCAGAAAAGGAGGGGCTGACAGACCAAAAACTCAGAGGTTTGCTTTAAACGGATAACTTTTCTCTCTTTTAAGATTCAAAGACGTTAAAACACAGTAATTCATACATCTATTCTTATGTCCAAAGAAGGAAGACACTATGCACACACTAACAATCATGGGAACACAATTAAAGAAAGGAACATGAGGAAAATCCACAGCAAGAGAGATTCATTTAGAGAGCTTTTGGTTTTAGGAAAAGAATCACTGACTGACCGATTTCAGACTCAGCTCAAACCATTCAGAGACACTTAGAGACACTGTCTTGGCTGTAACATCACGCTGACACTAATTACATGATTGCATTACTGGAAAACATATACACATGCATGCATATATCCATATATTCACAGCTCAATCAATCTCACTATATCTCTACATGAAATAACTCAGCAATCACCATGCATATATCAATCACATAAGCCTCAATCATAAGGAACCAAAGATATACTGAACCAAACAAAATGGAGTCTAAATAAACTTTGAATGGAGACATGGCAATAAGCTAAGATCTAGGGGATTTTCGCTGATACATGATATTCATATGAGTAATGATAGCAAATACTAAGGGATCAGAGTGACCTGACCGTTTTACAGATGTCACGATCTCAGCGCAAAATCTGCAAATGCTGCAATTTTTAGGTGATTTCCAATGCCAGGAATGACTCTGAGGAATCTCATTGGTGAATTTGAATGGGTTGATGTGAGCCAAAACAGTATAAAAATGAGCAAGAAAACCATGGAGTCTAAGAAGCTAGGAGGAGAGAAAGGAAGAAACACCTCCTTGCTGGCTCTCTCCTTTTCCTTGCAGGTCGGGTAAGGTGCTCACCCATTCTTTCCATCAACGAGAATCTCTGGGACATCTCCAGGATTGGTAAGATGATTCACTATGTCTTGTTCTTGCTGTATTGTTGATCAAGCTATTGCAATGCTAAGACCATGCTGTATCATGATACTTAGAGTCTATGTAACCTATGCAGAATGATTCAAATAAAACTTACTGAAATTTATGTCCAGGTCTGTGTTGTATTCTTGCTCTCTTCTCATTTGGGAAACTCTGATTCAGTTGGAGACATGTTAAAGACCCCCCCCCCTCTCGCATAGTAAACTGTTGGCTATAGGAGCAAAGCTAACACCAGTCTAAAAACCACACGGATTACACTCACTTTTAAATCTCTTGCACAGTTTTACTCAGTGACTGGTTCCTATATTGCCATCTCATATATGCTTTCAGGCCCATACTTTGGATAAAATTTCTTTCCTTTTAGCAGCTCCAATCCAATCTAGGGGTCAAAATACACATGATAAAGATCATGGATCTCTGTGACACTGAGAGATCTCTGTCTTTTGGTGCTACACCTCTGAAGATGCCAGCCACAGCTGCTGGCGAAACGTCAGGAACTATAATGCCAAGACCATGGCAATACAGCTTGGAAAACCCACAACAACCATCGTTCTCCGGCCGTGAAAGCCTTCAACAATACATCATGGATCTCTGTTCATCCTTTCAAATTGTTGGTGTGCGCAGCTCCATTTGAGATCCTTCAACCTTCCTATAGAGTTTTGCTAACATTCATTAGTACTTTCAAGGAAAAAAAGAATGATTAAAAGTACCCTTCCCCCCTTGAAAGTGGGTGTTGAAAGGTTAAGCCTCCTCTCATTCTCACCTAACCAAAATCAGAATCAGGGCCATGTGCTCCTGTAATTTACTTTTTATGGATAAGCATGTCGGTTTTGGTCTGAGGTCTCCAGTACTCACAGGTTCATGATCTGTCCTTCCCGCCGTTCCCTTTCCTTATTCCAAGAAGGTTGCTACTCACATTTCATAACATTTGTGAGCCTTTTCACTACATACAGCCCTGTACAGCCCTCTTATCAATAAGTCACACAGTAAACTTTGTGTCAGACAGTTTGAAAGAGAGCAGTGAAACCTTAATAACGCAGGAAAAGTAGAGAACAGATATCATCATAACCTATTATGCGAGTTCAGTATGCTTTAAATTACCTCAGCTATATGGAGTCAACAAAACGTACCCTCTCTTTTATGTTAATGTTGTTTCTTCTGCATATCTAGTCCGCTTCTTGTACTTTTTCCCTCTGATGGGATCTATTTTTGAAAGCATCCTTGGTCTCCATAGTTCTTTTTCTCTCACATTAATGGCTCTTGCAAGCTGCTCTTATCTCCTCTGTTCACTCTTTCATAAACCTTACCTAACTGTGTAGTCTTCTCCCATTGCCTTCCCTATCTATTTCTTAACCCCATGTCTTTGAAAAGTTTCTTTTCAACCGCGTTGACTGTCTTATTATGTCTTGAATGCTTCCTTGCATTGCCTCTCACTAAATTCCTTATTGCCACCAAATAGGACTTCCAAAAAGCTAGCATTGCTACATTCTCTGATCCTGTCCCCTGCTATGCTGAATTCATGGAGCTTTTATCTCTGGTTTTCATTTCCCTCTTTTCTTCATCGCTGAGCAAGCCACATCCTGTACAATTTCCCCAGCCGTATCTACAAAGGCACGGAACTTGATATAGATATGGCACATTCTGCTATAGTTATCAGTCCATTATCCGGTAACTGGCTCTTTCTATTGCTCACTTCAGGATTCCACCTCAGCACTTCACTGAACTTTTGCTTCCCTCACACTCTCTACTTAGACTAACACATTAGTTGCAATGTACAATATATTAGTATTGTCAAAGGCTTTCACAGCCGGAAAATGCCAGCAGCTGTGACTGGCATCTTCAGAGGTGTAGCACCAAAACGTCAGGAACTACAATGCCAAGACCATGGCTATACAGCCCAGAAAAATCCACAACAACCAATATATTAATAAATTATTCTTTATACAAGACTGGGCAAGCCCATAGTTCACTGTCTACCAGTTAATTGCACTAAGAGTAGGATCAACCAAACAAACCTAAAGAAACAGAGGAAGCAATTGCCAACAATGAGTATAGGAACTGAAACTTTATAACATCATTTATATGGGATTAAGAAAAACATAATTTATGTTAGTTCATATCTACAAGCCACTGCTTCAAATTATTTAAGTCCAAATCATGCTTTAAGAGTCCCTAACCTTTCTGAGCCTGCAGGCACCTTTGGAATTCTGGCACAGGGTTGTGGACACAACTACAAAATGGTTGCTGTAAAAGTTGGAGCCAACCACAAAATGTCAGGGAGTGAAGTCATGCATAGGTCTAATAGTAACTCTTCAACATTTCAGGAGGAAATTCTGGTTAACAGGATTCCTTTTAAAATGAACCGTATTGTGTAAAAAAAAATTTGTTTGCATACATATAGTTAACCTTCTGTCACACAGTGAAGATCCTTGTGCTGTGGAGGCAGCTGTTGTCCAAGCAATTTTTGAAAAGATCTGCACAGCCAATCAGATCTTCAATGGCCAATTAGAACCTTTGATGGCCAAAAGCCCCACCTGGCCCCACCATTTTCTAAAAACATTTGGCAGGCACCAGGAAAGGTGTCAGCAGGTGCCATGTTGGGGACCCATGCTTTAATGCACTGTGTACCTTATGAAAGACCCAGATCCATATAACTTTGAAAGGACATGAAATTAGTTGAACTCATGGAAAACATATGTAATGTTAAATTCTGGAAGCAGTTTTCATATGTTGCTGCCTTATCTTCTTTCCTCAGCATACCTCTGCTAAAGTCACCTGTATTTCCAATACATCCTGTACACTTGAAAGCCAATTAGGAACTGTACTGATTCCTGTGCTGATGCATTCTACCCTGGTTGGACTAATGGGATCAGTACAACTGGCAAATTGAATGCAGTACAAAGCTAGCAATAGCAGCAAACTCCAAGATTAGTTCCTTCCTTGAGGCACTTATTTCTGTTTTAATGCTATTGTTGGTGCTAGAAATGACATGACTTCCCTAACCATCTGTCATTTTTATTTTTTTCATTTCAAAACCACCCAATGTCCTCCACTTTATGGTTATTAACATCTTCCCAATACTCACTAAATTACTGCAGTACTGTGAAAGCCTGATCCATTTTAACTTTCATCAGATGCAGTTTTTATCAAGCAGTGATGTCTCCCTCTTGTCCCTACCAGACTATATACCCTCTGAGCAAGAACACCTCATTTCTATGTTTCATATAACATCAAACACTGCACAGTATAATACAAAAAATAAATAGTACAAGAATGTGATACCATGGATAGCAAGTTTGATTTAGAGGTTGATGTCCTATAGACAAATTACTAGGGGTATTGTAATGAAATTCCCAAGCTGTAAAACTCAAGAAAAATCCCATGGTTTCGAGCCTTACTTCTGTCTCTCTGGAATGGTGTCACTGGTCCAGGCTGCTTGGTAGTCATGGGAACTCTTTGCCCAAACATTCTGTGATATTTTTAAATTTCAAGTGCTTTCAACTGTACCACCTCACTGCAGCACACAGGCGCTTCTCAGCCATTCCAGGGTTCTTTTTCCCAAAAAAATTTCCCCAGGCAACTGACTGCATTTATTCCTTCCAATGTGATAACAGAGCACAGAGCTCTCCCAGCCAATCGCCAAAGCCCCAGGGAGGGCACATAGAAGGCAATTTGTTTTTTCTGGGTATAATTTATTCCTTCCAGTCAGAGAAATCAGCACAGGCACTGTGCCAGCCAGTCACGATAGCCTTAGGTTAGTATGGAAAGCAAGGAACACCTTGTTTTCTATTCTAAATTCCCAGGTCACCGGGTGCATTTCTCCCTTCCAAATGGATCAATGAGCACAGAGCTGTACCAGCCAATCAATTGTTTAGTGCAGAATGTTGCACATCATATGCAATTGGATATTTTACCTCATCATATGTGAGAACCACACATGGGAGCTTTTCCCCCTTAAAGTGGGAGATGGCATGATCATAGTATTGGGAAAGACAGGTGTCTTTAGCAGAGGTATCGTGAGTAGACATGGGCACGAACCAAAAAAAATTAACGACTTTGCGGTTTGTGGTTCGGTGCTGACGACGATCCCAGGGTCACGAACCGCAATGAACATTTTCCGTCGCCGAACTGGTTCGCAGTTTGCGGTTCATGGGGCGCGGAACGGTCCCTGTGGCACTTAGAGAGCCCATATTCCCGGGGAGTGTTTTGCAAGCTCTCCTACAGCCATCACCCAAGTTTGGACAAGATTGCAAAAGGGATCTTTGAGTTATACCCTCTCCAATCCAAGGCCCCCAGGAAACTCCCACAAAAATCCAAGCTGAACTATACTCTCAGTCTCTCTCCCCAAAGGCTAGCAAGTGGCAAGCAAGAGCTCTGTCCCACTCCACTGCTCGCTGAAAGTGAAACCCAGCCTGGGAGCCCACAGCTATTTATAAGCACAGGTCCCATTGAGCAATGCAGGAGGTCTGTGTTTGGCCATCAGAGCTGCCTATCAGGGTTCGCAGGAATGAGATTGGAGTGCCCATGGCTACAGAACACCCCCTTCCCCCTCCCTCCCCTGGGTGTCTTCTCCCAACTTGTAACCGCTTTGTAGCTCCATGGTTGGAAGGAAAACCTGCCGATCAAGGTAAGCTGGGCTTCCATTCAGGTTTCTAGGGTGACAGAAGGAGTGCAGACAGAGTTCAGGCATTCCCCCAGCTCCGTTTCCAGGGGAATTGATTGCTGGCACCTGACTGTCTGGCTTCCTGAACCGTGGCCGAAAGCACTGAACCAGCCTTCTTCCAAACGCTGGTTTGTTGGACGAGGACAATCATGAACTGCCAGATTGCGATTGCACAATTGCCATTTTCATGGGTTTTTGAAGTTCGTAATGCAGTTTGTACCCATCTCTAATCATGAGTCACTGAGGAAGAGAAATAAGGCAGCAACATATGCAAGCTGCTTCCAGAATTTGGCATTACATATTTTCCCGAGTTTAGCATTTCATGTACTTTCATGACCTTGACAACAAGACAACTAATTAATCATTTTATTGCTACTATCAAAGTACAAGAAGACAAAAAAAGTAAACATAAAGCAGGATTTCTTTTCCAAATGTTGTTGGTATGTGCTCTCCTGCTTGGGTACTAGCCCACCTCCAATGGTTTCCCTGCATTTTCCCACCACAGGAGTCAGTGAAACAATGACTGTGCCACTGCCACATGCCTGTTTTGGAGTCTGTTAACACCAACCCTCTTGTTTATGTATGCTAGAAACTTGGTGAGTTGATGGTTCAGATTTTGGTGCCATTGAGTGTAAAAACAGCTGCCCCAGAACCTCCAATTGATTCCTCCTCCCCTGCCCAATTGAAAAGAAAAGCCATAAAAACCATGCACACAAAAGAAAACTAATGCATTTCGAGTGCGATCAGGTAGCGCCCCACTGGAAAACCACCCACTCAACAGCAATAGGTTAAAAAATGGCACAGTTATTTTCAAAATACACATGCCTACAAATTACTCCTAATGAAGGAACTTTTAGCAAGTAATCACTTTCCAGCATAACCTATGTATCAGACCACTTATCAAGATAAATGACATAAGAGCTGTAAAGTAGTTGGTACTAGAGATGGGCCCGAACAGGAAAAAAATGAACACGATGTTCGTTGCTCGTTGCAATCCACAAACAGGGATTCATGAACATCGACGGACATGACATATTCACGAACATGTTCGTAGTTGGAGGTTCGTGGGAGCCAGAACTGGCCCCCTTGGAACTTAGCTGAACTTGAGCCGGGGAAAGGAGAGTCCATGGGGCTCTCCCTTTCATGTCATTTTCTCTACACAGTGGCAAAAACTGGACTGTCTGCTGGAAGCTAATTGAGGAGTTACAAACTGACCTTCCCAATGTCCAATACCCACCAAATTTGCAGGGGACATAGTCCTCACTGTCCTCCAAAGACCCTCCAAGTTTCAGAGAGATTGCACCCCGGAAAAGGCATGATCCATGGGTCTCCCTCTTTCATGTCAATTTCTCTTCACAGTGGCAAAAACTGGACTGTCTGCTGGAAGCTACTTTGAGGGGTTACAAGCCAGAAGGAAAGCCAGAAGGAGTTCAGACAGAGTTCAGACAGTCCATGCCTATGTTGCCAGGAGAATTGATTGAAAGGCACCAGACTGTCTAGCTTTACGAATGGCTGACGAACACCATGAGGGCTTGGAACGAACACATGTTCCCTGGGAATGGAGCCTCACGAACAGCTTGCTCGCGAACAGCAGATTGGAGTGTTCGTAGCTTTTTTTTGTTCGTATTGCTGTTCGTGCCCATCTCTACTTGGTACACTACAACTGCTATGGAAATGAAAAATAATTGTTAACTGTCTTAGGTTTAAACTGACAGTATTCCCGATTACCTTGAATTAATGCAGTCTAGCCCATCTAATGTTTTATCATAAGCAAAACAAAGGGAAGATTTAGGAAGAACTAAGAATTAGACTGACTAGATTTAGGTAATATGATTTGAGTCAGTAAAGTCTCCTGTCTTTGAAGGTCATTTTAAGCGTTAAACATCAAACAGTGTTTCAACTGTGGAAAACAGACCTGAAATATAGGTCATAATCTTGGTTACAAGTGATATGACTGTAACTTTAGCCCCTCCCTTCATTCTTCAGTTTATTGCAGTTATAGTCCACACTTTCTTGATTATGGTCAGCAGAGCCAATTATAATAGCGGTTAGTTAACCTCATATACGTTACAGGCTTCACAAAGATTCCAATACAGAAAATTTAACCATTATAGATTTATTTCCTAATGATGGCAGGGGTCCTGACAGACATTGGTCTACCCTTCAGCAATTACTGACACTAATTACTATTGACAGAGCAAGAGATTGTAACAATGTGATCAATTGAAGTTCTCTCTATCAAGCTCCTGGTAAGAGGCATTTCTTATCAGAGAATTTGTCTTGCAGTTCAGTCAAAAACAAATATTTTACATTGAACAGTCTTAAACTGCTCTGGTCCATGTGGAATGTAAACAGTCTCATAATGTTGTCATCTGGTTCCAAATCTCCATATTTGTCTTTACTGAGCATGAATAGGTTTTTCAGCTCTATTGTCACCTAAACAGAAATCTTCTCCAATCTTTATATACAGGACTGGGGCAAAGGGCATGGGAGAAATAATCATCTGCACAGTTTGGGATCACCCTGATGTTAAATAAGAAGTGAAACCAATACATTTGGAGTTAAAGGTAACAATGAGGAACCTGTTATGCAGCCTTATTTTATGATGAATCACTATGCCATCATTGTTAATTGAATGCATGAATACTTTGGTGTATTTTATTTTTTTGTGAGTGGTGTTAGTGAGGCTTGAAGCAGAATGCATGCTCGATGTACTGTCCTCTCCAAGCCCTCCTGGACTGGACCTGGAGGGCTTTTTTTTAGTTGATTGTCCTTTGAGGGGATTAAGTCCCCTCTTTTAGATTTGAAATTTTCCTGAAAATCTAGTGGTTCCCCCAGGTTTGTAGAAACAGGTCTGTACCTGGTCCCATAGTGTTTGATCTGCAATCTGAGGTCACATTCAGAATTAGATATTTAGCAAAGTTTGAAATAACACCTCTACTTGCTTAATCCCCTAACCTAAACAGAAGCCCAAACTCATATGTTGGATAACTTCTAGAAGAGCATTCCATAAAATGCCTCTTCATTAAAATAAAAATACCTCTTCATTAGTCCTTCTAATGTAAAGTAAGATTATTATCATAAAAGCACACAAACCAGGACACTCACAGCCAAGAAAGAGATATTTACATATTTGAGGGACTCCAAGAAATGCAGAAAAATGTGATTTTGTAAATTGACTAAAACAACCCCCATACCCCAAAACAGAAACTCAACATGAAGAGGACCAAATACGCTTTAAGAGCCATGCAGAATATTTTCAGTTTACATGATATTTTAAGGGACTACTTTGGGAGGCTGGGGCATGATTTCAAAATTGCTCCCCTCCCCTGTAATTCCTCATGGATCCCCCAGTTAATAAGTTTTCATTGACATAGTTGCCGCTGGGAGAAAGATGCCAAATCACTATGACATCCAGCTGCACATTTAGCTGTTTGCATTGAAGACCTGCCTGTGTGTTTCAGGCAGACACTAACCTCACCAGGGAAATCCTTCATTAAGTAAGTTGAAAATACTAGCTTGATCTTAACTAAAGCTCTGTAACTGGGAAGCTATAATAGAAGGCCTGCTTTGTGATAATTCAGCTGCCAGTTGTTGCATTTATACTGGGGAGCTTCATTCAGCACCAATAGTCCCTCTGAGGTTTTTGTCATTATCCCTTTTCTTCTCTAATGGTCCCCAAGACAAAGAAAGTATGTGGAACCAACCATTTGTCCTGTAATGTAATGGCACTTTGAAATGCAGCCTCTTGGGGGAGATTTCTTGCAATTCTAAACTAAACTAGGAGGGCAGATCTGATCTGTTGCTTCTATCTATCCTTTAACATGTCCACCTTTGACTCATCCTTTCACTCATTTGCTCTGCTCTCCCACTGAACCCCTCTAATTGCCAGCCCCTTTTTCTCCTCCTTCATTCCACATCTCCATTCATGCTCTTGGACAGCTGAATGCCTCTAGAAGAGAACAAAGGAGCTGGTCAATTTCATCCGTCATAAATTCATCCTCTTCTCCTCCTCCTCTGCTACCATAGTAAGAATCAGGGATTGCCATGGTTGGTCACACTTGACAAGGTCCACAGCTTGGCATAGTACCCATCAAAAACAGTTGCTGCATCTTCCAAAGGGAGAAATTACCTGATAGTAATGAAACAAAAGACAATTTGTTTCTTCTTCTGCATGCCCCTTAGCCCTTACCATAAGAAATGCAGGAAAATGGGACATTGCAAGAGTATCTGGGCAGTCTCCCATTTGTGGTGGGTTGGCTAACTGGAAGGAGAAGAATACAAGTTTTTCTTTATGCTCCTTTTAGCTCCAATGATTGGTGAAATCCTTACTCCTTATCATGGCATCCAGGAAGCAGACTATACTGGAATGGAGACAAAACAGTAGCTTTCTACAGCTCAATCCTCCACTGAGCTAAAATCTTCTAAGCCTTTTGACTTTATCTGGTTTTAAATGAACATGTTTATGTATTTTATATACATTGTATTCCACTCTGAGCCCATTTGCAGGGAGAGCAGATTAGAAATATAATAAATAATAAACAATAACAATTCAATGAAAGTGTGCAACTCTCCTTTGGATTGTGCTGTTAGCTATTGGAGTCTGTACAAACTTTAAACATCTGCCCACATGGTTACCCACATCCTAAAGGGTGGCTGGATCATCAACATCCTAGTGAAATGCAAGTAAATCATGCAAATAAGAAACAATACCAAGAAAAGTATCTCAGCAATGATGAAAGATCGGTAGAAAAACAAGAGACCATTTTACATGTTCTTGTCCCCCACCTTTAACACTTTGATCCAAACCAATGTCTGAACACAGTATATTCTGAAAAGCAAAGAAGCTGAAATGTACTGAAATCAAGCTTTACAAAAAAAGACTAAGAATTATGAAAAGCAGTTTCCTTTAAAATTATCTCCTGAGTAACAATACTTTATTACTGAGCTAAAATAGCTTAGAAAGCCACAAAAATTTGTGAGCTTACTATTTTAATTAAGCAGATTTCTCAACCAAGATACTCTTGTCAAAATACACCATATACATTAACTAAAAAGCAGGCATTAATTAAAACTGTGTCCTGATAGTATGCCTGGTTCGCACAACATACTGAGTGATGTGATTAAAGGGCCTGTATTAGTGACAATCAGTCCTCAGGTTGCAGGCTCAAGTCCCTAAGGTGATTTATGCACAAACAGCAGGAATATAGGTAGACTGAAGACTGATTAGAGCAACCACCATATTTTTCCATTTTCTCTCTTTCCCTCCCCACTCCTGCACCTACATAAAACACTCTTGAAATTCTGAGAGAAAAATTTGCATTACTCCTGGAAATTTGGTTTCATTTTGCATCATTTCAGGTGACATATTTCTGGGACAATATCAAAGAACAATTTCACCCATGCATTACTTATACTAATGGGAGTTGGATCAGCAGAAACATCATCAAGGGGCTGAATTCAGCTTGCCAAAGGGTTTCCTCTGGTGCACATATTTCTGATCTACTCTGTGACAACAGACTTGCTGAAGCAGCAAAGTAACAGGGCAGGCAAAGAGATGTCAGATATGGCATATAGATTCCATATCTAATACTGGTTGCTAACAGATTATGCTCTATGGAATGCTTCATTAAATGCTTATAAATCTGCTTCGATGTCTGCAGGATCAAGAACTTGCATTTGCAGCTGTCCCTGAAACTTTCTGTGCATTCAGCAACTTTAGCCTGAAATTGCCTGTTTAGAGATAAAGAAATGCATGGAAATATGTATGAAGCAGAAGTCACATATAGGCTGCAGATCAAGGCCTCTACCTTTCCTGGTTCCTGAAACTGACTATTCTGTGCCATCCTGATACGCATGATATACCCTTGAACATCTCCTTGCAGTCAGTCTCTTCCTTCACCCCTCCCCAACTGCTGTTTTTGTCATTATTTTGGATTTCTACTGACCACAGAAACCAGGTCTATGTTAAAATTATCCTTAATATGAAATATATTCTCCACATTAATGTTCACCCCATGATGCAAACTGTACTCATACAAAACAGGTAGAACCACAATTCTGGTGCCTTTTGGACCCCCACTCCATCTAATGTTTTTTTTCACTTATTCGCAAAAGAGTACAGCTGTTTGCAGGGAGTGGTTGAAAGAAGTTAGAGGAAATGCATCATCATTGTAACAAGTGTGATATTTAGTTGGTTGGAGATACACATTTATATGTGCATTTCCATCCAAATTCTGCCTCAGTCAGTCATGATAATAATTGAACATGACTAGAGTTGGATTAAGCCAAAAGATGCTGTACGGGTCTTGTGAACAATGCGATTGCCATTCTTGACTGGCAAGGCAGGGAACATTGGCCTTGTTGCCCAAGCAACAGGGAAGTAATTCTGTATTCCCTAAAAACAAAATTGAAACCAAAGGAGAGCACAATAGTTGCAAACAGGCATGAAAAATGTATACAGGAACAGAAGATAGATATGTTTTTATAGACATTTTCACACACATGGAAATTACAATTCTGCAGAGGAAACTGAACCTCATGAACATTCAACACAGTATTAGGTAGAAATAAAGATTAAGAAAACAAAGAATTTACATCATTTCATGCTGTATAATAGCCTACCTGCTGCAATTCCATGTGATACCAGCTACCATAAGTCATGATACTGATGTTCACACTTGTCCCAAATTTTAGAATTGTATGCTGGTGTCAACCAAAAGACCATCAGTTACAAAGAAATGATCCAAATTCTCTGATGTTTGTATCCAGAATGTCTTTAGACATATGCCTATTCTGCAACCAAAAAAAAAAGAAAAAAGGAGAAAAATTGAAATGTTTTACACAAAGGCAAGAACTACTGGGCATTGAGAGAAGGTTAATTTCTTATTGAAGGAGTGAAATCAAAGCTGAATATTCAAGAATAATCAACTGGTGCACCCCTGAGACAGCTTTTTCATACCTCACCAACCAGACAAATAATGTTTATCAGCACATACATCACCTCTAAGTCATGCGTAGAGATGGGCATGAACCGAAATACAAACTAAAGTTTGGCACAAACCAGACCGGTTCATGGTTCGCGAACCAGCAGTTCGTCAGAACCCATTTCTGATTAACTGCCACAAACTTTAGGCTGGTTCATTTGGTTCGTTTTTGGGTTCATCACTGCAGACAGCCTGGTGCCGATCAATCAGTTTCCTAGGTAACAGGGGATGGATTTCCTGCAGACCTTCTGCTGATCCACAAGTGGCCTTCTGCTGGCCCAGAATTAACCTTCTGCTGACCCAGAAGTGATGATTTGCTGACTTGGATGTGACATTTTCATGAACCAAATGAATCAGTTCGTGAACCGGGGCAGGTTCATGAAAGTTCGTGGTTGCCTAGGAAACTGACTGATTGGTGCCAGGCTGTCTGCAGTACAAAGACCAGGGTCACAAAGAATCAAGCACTCAATGAAAATATATTATTAGTGTATTATTCAAAAAGTGCAGAAGTGCAAATGTGCAAAGGTATTCTTACATAATACAATATCACAACAATTTAAAGTGCATATTTTATCAAAACAGGGGTAGTCTATCGGATAATTAATCAATAAATAAATTCATACAATCCAAAAAGTTCATCACTGGTGTTGAGGAAGTGCAAAGAGTGCATGGAAACTGTCCATATGTCCAAAGCTGGAATGCGAACGTGTCCAAAGACACCTAGCTGACGGGCTTTAGCTTGCTGTTACCAATTCCCGTTTCGGTGTTTTTTCTTCTTGGGCTAGACTCTATGGACTGGAAAAAGAACTTACCCCATCAGTATTATGAAATATTATATTATACAAAAATTAAAAGATTACAAGCAGTCATTTCCTTACTGTCCAAAGGCAACTCTCCTCACGGCACACACCATACTAGTTAGAAGGAACCCGATAGATACAATTAATCCAAGACACACCCCATGTATAAATAACACACCTTGGGTCACGCAATTGACAGAATAAACAGCCCCTTAAAGGAACAGTACTACTGGAACCAAGTGCTATTCAGCTACCATACATCAGAGATCGCAAAACAAATACATACTCCCAAAAAGGGAACCCAGCATGGAAGCGATTACCTTTACCCTAAAAAAACAGGAATAATCCAGGGATAAATTTAAACCATCCGGCGTTAGACTCTTGAGGTCAAAGATCCACCTCGCCTCAGCTTGTAACAACTTCTTAGTGTAGTTCATTGCAGCATGCGTATCCAAGACTTCCAACACAGACACAGACAGCTCCTTGATGTCATTATGCTTAGCCAGAAAATGCTCCACCAAGGGCGCCTCCCTAGTGCTAGTTCTTATGCGGGACAGATGTTCCTGTATACGTACACGCAGTTGACGCGTGGTGCTCCCAACGTAGTTTAAATGACAATTACATTGTATAATATAGACCACATTAAATGATCTACAATTAGAAAAACCTCGAATGTAATCTCTTCTAGGTGTAATCAGCGTGGGTAAATCAACCATCAAGGAGCAAACGGATGGGTGGCCGACCTGACTCTGCCCCTGACACCCTGTTGAGAGCTCTAGAACAGAACCACAAGTGACAAAAGGCACAGATTGGACACTTGTCTGCTTCCCTCAAGTTTTGATGGGAAATGTAGGCATCCTGGTCTTGCAGCTTCGCTCTCTGACTGCTGTCCAATGGACTTTTCAACTGTCACTTGTCCAACATTCCTCCAAGCTGCCTACATTTCCCATCAAAACTTGAGGGAAGCTGACAAGTGTCCAATCTGTGCCTTTTGTCACTTGTGGTTCCGCTCCTAGAGGACATGTCTGGGTGGGTAGAACAGAGCAGGCTGAAGTTGAATCCTACCAAGACGGAGATCCTGTACTTGAGCCATGGGCTGTTGGAGGCAGGGATCCTTCTCCCAATCTTGAGGGGGGGCACCACTTGTGCCCATACCATTAGTTAGGAGTTTAGGCATGATTCTGGATTCCTCCTTGTCTACGGAGGGCCAGATCGCGACTGTGGCTCGGGCGGCAGCTGTCTGAGAAAAACCAAAGTGTGGAGTCTTGTTCAATCACACGTAGAGTCATCAAAGAGGATTTTCAGTACAATCCAGTGCATGTAGAAGGGTGTAACTCTATTTAGGATTGCCCTGTTAGTCTCTTCTTACTTTTATGGTTCAGTAGTCATGTGATGCTCTTCTGTTTAAATTTCTCCTTTGTACCAACATGTGCAAGAAATGGAGATAAAACTGAGTTCTAAAACTTTTGGTGCTGTTGGCTCATCTAGCAGTTCTGTTGTGACTTCTGTATCCTCCTGCAAGGAGTCAGATAATACTGCAATTTTGACTTGCAAAAAAAGCAAGGGGAAATCCTTTTGGTTTAAAGGTAAGGTAGAAAGGGAAAATCCTTTCTATATATTTAGTATCCCGGTCATTGTTTCTGGGGCCTACATAATGATTTATTTATCAGTATACAAGTACATCAGTCCAGAATAGTTTAGTACAGTCCCCTCTCTCTGACAGGTAGTTAATGGCATATGCCTTTTCAGCTGCAATCTATAGTAGTACGATTCACAATTCTACATAAATATACCAAGTAAGTAGCTGCAGTCTTTTAGATTATTCTCTGTAATATGGAGGACAGCTCTTAGCAAACCTGTTTGCAGCAGTTATATTCTAAACTGAAGCAAACAAATGTCAGACTTCTATGTACTAAAAATGGCCATCATATATACTAATGCTCAAATGGCCTTATTTGCATTCATGAGCTGGGTTTGAATTTGTAAGTAAGCAAAACTGGAAATGCAAGTTTTAAAGATATTATGTACATTTATTTCTCCATCTGAGTCATTTATGGTTTGCTCATGTCCAGACTTCCACTGCACCATTTGGTCTATAACAATGATGGACTGTACACACAGGGATGTCAGACCTTGTCAAACTGCAGGCTTTTTATGGTGGTTGTTTAAATAGGCTAGCCATGTGGCTGTGACACCACATGATATTCCTTCTTTTTGGTCTAATGGGAAAAATGTGGATAGTTTTCACCTACCTCAAGGAGCAAACATCAACACATGCATTCAGAAAAACTCCAGTTTAACACTAGGAATATGATGATAATTTGACAATTGGTATTCAAAATTCAAGCTCTGTCTTTGACCATGGGTAGCTCACCACATGAAAGCACTTGTTTTAGATTGTGAGTGGACTAACCTAAAGTTGTTGGGAGCATCATTGTCCCCACATCTAAGGAATAAAGACAAAGACCACTTGCTGATCCCTGCCATTGACAGAAGCAATTGTGGGACAAGCTGTACTGTATAAGAGACCTCTCATGATCCAATTTTGTTTTAAGACAGATACGTTATTGTCTTCCAGCACTATAGAGACATACAATAGAATCTGTAGCACGCTCACCACCCAATTGTACGCATGTTTACTCAGAAGTAAGTTCAGTTAAAAGCAGGTGAGTCTACTTCTTACTGTGTTTAGGAGTGCAACCTTAACCTCTTGAAATTTAAATATAGTAGAACATGGAAGCAAGTATTGAGATCTTTTCATCCAACAATAAGAGTCTTGTGCTGCCATAATTTGTTTGGAATATGAACACATACCCCAAACCTCTTTCTATTTGTTCTGACATAGTGTTCTGAAAATAGCAGATGTTTTCACACCAATGGTATATCTCTAAGGCTTCAGCAAATCCCTAGCCTTGACTATGGCAAAAAGCACAGCTGTCATCCGGTAGTCTCTTATCTGGATGCATTGTGACAAAATTCTATTTGTTGAGGGTTATTCAAGCAGCAGAGCCTTAAATAGTTCTATTATTTATTGCATAAGGGTGGTTAAATTCAACTAATGGAAAACATGGGAATAATTGGGTCCGCCAAAGAAGGCTTGAAGGAGAAAAAACAGGGAAATGGGAAAAAATGAAGCCCAATTTATATAAACAATAAATGAAAACCCTGTTTTCACTTGGTCTCTCTCTGTGACTGCGCTATTTCTCAATGTGTAAACATAATTAGGGCAAATTTACCTCCACAAAGATGATATTTTAGAATTATATATTATCTGAACTCTCAATATTAGATATTAATGATTTTTTTCTTCATCCAGGGGAGCACAAAGTTGTAAGACCTATCAAATATCCTTTACTAGATATCTCTGGTGTGTTATATAGATCTGTGTTTCCAAAGGCAGAGACAAATATTACTACTATGTAGACAGTGAGATCTGAAATCTTTATACTTAACCTTGGATGATTTTGTATACTATCATCTAAGATCACATCACCTGTACCTGGAGTTGTGTAACCTTAGTTTCCCCTACATATTCAAATGACGAGATATTGAAATAATAAAAGTAACAAAGGTCTCCTCAAAACACAAAGCCTTCTGGATGATGTATGTAAAGTGCAGTACAATAAAATCTAAACTTATTTGAAGAAGAACTGAATATAAAGCCCTGTGTCAGAGAACTGTAGGCAAAACCTAGGCAATTTTTTAAAATGAAACATCAATACAAAAATACAACATTCAGCATAACTTAGTTAGACATTTCCATATTTAATTTGTTGTCATTTTTTATTACTGAGCAGCTGTTCTAAATAATTTAGTTCCTCTTGGCTTGCAGGTTACAGAGGCTCTGACACTATGTAACTTCACCCCACTGGAATAAGAGGGTGCAGGTAGCAAGTCCAAGACAAAAGCCATGTAATACATTTTATTAAGACCAAACAAAATGACACAAACCATCTGTAAGCTTCTGTGTTTTCCAGAACTCTTAATGAGGCTTTATTTAAAAAATAAATAAATAAACAAAATAAAATATGGTGCAGAAAAAAATCTCTGGCCATGAGGCCTTGTCTTTTAAGCATCCTCTGTGAGTTGCTGAGCAGGTATGTGGATTCAAAATGCTACTAGTGTTAGGCTACATCCTCAGTAGGGTTTCTAACTCTGGGTTAGGAAATTCCTTGTCTTTTGGAGGAGCAGCCTGGGGAGAGCAGGGTTGGGAGAGGTGAGGAACTTCACAGGGGTATAATGCCATTAAGGGCCTAGCTTGTTTTAAGGCATTGGGTCCAGGTTCCCTTGACACAACACAGGTGCTACACAGCCACATGTCAGCTGTAGGGAACAACAGATAAAGGAGAAACGGTTTGGACTTGGAATGCCACTGCAGAGGGAGGAAGAGCTCATTCTTCCCAAGACATTTTCCCTTCCACATGGAGCTGTCCCTCTGGATGCAGCTAAAGACCTTTCTTTTCCAGAAGTCCTTTGAATCCAATCAATACTGGAACACTACATATTAAGGTTTATTCTCTTGTGTTTTTAATGAATTATGTGTTATTCTGTGTAACCTCTGTATTGATTGTATAAGGTAGTTTTTTATGTTTTATTGTAAGCATCTTGGAAGACTTTCCGATGGAAAGGCAATCTAAATAAATAATTAAAAGTTTAAATAAGCGTTTAACAAAATGTTAAATAAATGAAATGCTAAATAAATAAAATATTACAGATTTCATTCTGATCTCCCTGAAGACAGAACATAAGACTTCTGAAGTCCTTGCCTATTGCTAGTTTTTCCTGTTCCCTCCATGACTGACTGAGGATGTCCCTCTTCTGAGAATGTCACTTGATGCCAATATGTTGAGGCGAGGGTATTCAGGGCCCCAAAATCTTGCCCCTTCCAATTCAGCACCCACTTGCTCATGATCTCAGCTCTGTAGGGCCAACTCCTGCTTCATCCACCTTCTCCCACTCCACATTGCTAGGTGTGGGCAATTGGGCATCCTTTTCAACTAGCCTCCCAGCCCTTTAAAAAGGTGTAGAGTACTTTGTGTAGGACCTAAAGGGGGCCCTCTGTCCTCTTGCAAGATGTTGGACTGTACTCCAGCTCTGAAAACATCTCCAAACAAGCAGCAACATCTGTTTATCTCGGGTGCACATTGGTAGCTGTTTACTAGGCCCATTTTGTGCTTATGGTTTAAGCCACCATTTATGAGTATCCACACCAATTTCAGTGGCTTCGGTATTGTACCTGTTCATTTTACACTGTTCCCTGCAGTTTCAATTTGGTATCTATACTTCATCTCAGTGCAGTTTTGAGCTTTCAGGGCTTTGCAATTCACAGCACACTTTTTTAAAAAAAACTTTGAGCGTGTGAAGTAACGTTGCAGTGTTGGAACCCATTCCCTCCTTTTGCTGATTGTGCTGTCCCCTGCCCACTGGAGAGGCAATTGGTGGCAGAGTTCTGGGGGAAAACATGTACCACTTTCATTTAAAAAAAAAAGCCAAGCCAGGAAAATGTTAAAATGCTGCTGCTTCATTCCCTCCTGGCAAGCTGTGGCTTTGTTTCCAAAGGGCTGTGCAAAATGCTTGGTTTTTTTTCCTCTTTGGCAAAGCATGAAACATGCCTGGGAGGGAAGGAAAAGCAGCCATTTAATACTTGCCTGGATTTTAAAGCCAGGAAGAAAGCACAGTAATGTTACAATGATACAACGTTACAACCCATTCTTGCCTTTGGGGAAAAAAGCAGCCATTTAACCTTTTCCTGGCTTTTAAAGCCAGCAGGGAATTAGCAGGAAGCTCAGAAATTGTTCCTGGCTTTGGAAAAAAAATAAGAGAGTGTGTGCATACCCTGGAGGAAGGAAACCAACAGAGATGCAGCCTTATGACCCTTACCTTGCTTTACGAAAAAAAATGGTGGACAAGGAGTTCAGATAGCTGAGGAGGGTGGGAGTAGTTAATTCTGCACAAACCAATCAGCTCCCAGGGGAAAATGTAGATAATTGACTCTATGAAAACTGTATTGTGGGCTGTGTCACTGCAAGTTAATTGTGCACACTATAAAAGGTAGATGGGAAAAGCCTAAGCATTCATCATTGTTATCCGTGGCAAAAACTCCCCACTCAGTCCAATATGCACAGCTGCATTTATTAAGCATCTTTGGTATAAATGGTTAACAGTATACAGTCTTCCAAGACAGCATTTCATACATTAAATGGATTCCATATGTGATTCAAGCCAAACATCCAAGGAAAAAAATTCTGTGCCAAGCAATGCGCTAATAAATCAAAAAGCAAATGTTTGTATGCTTGGTACTTTAAAAAATCATTTATCATTTTAGTGGTGATCCCAAGAAGAAACCACAGTAGCCACACAGTGAACTGCCTAATTGCAAGTCTGTTCTGTGTGCAAAGACAAGCTCTCTGGGACAAATGAAGACAGTCTTTGCACTATCTCCAAAGTGAATATGACCCTAGATAAATGGAGAGCTAAAAAATATAGCTATTTCCCCCCCCCCCAAGTCATATCAGCATTGCCAAGATCTGCAGCTTCCTTTCATTCAACATTTTTAAAAGAAAAATCCATATTGTTAACTGAAAGAGGAAGTAATTCCTGTACAAACAGGAGGCTTATTGGCAATATTTAGAAAATTGCATTTGAATAAATTCTCACATTGAAGAAATCTCCTTTTTGCTTTTTATTCATGTAGTACTCCCCCTCCCACACAAACACACTACAAGCAAGATGGTCATCCCGGAGTTCCCTGCAGCATTTTTCTGGTGTAATGTATTCTTATTCATCCCAACATCCATTAAGTTATCAGGCAGTTGCAGCCTCCTGTGTCATTCCATAGTGTCCTGAGCGAGCAACTGTATGCTGACATGATGTAGTCTATGAATATAAAACATTGGTAGAAATTAAGCTATATATGAAAGGAGAGAATGTGCACGCTAACTATAAAGGAGAGAAGATTTCTTTCCATCTAGAAAAGTGTGCTTTTTCAATAGCTTCCTAGACTGTATTAGATGCTAGTGCTGTTAAAGCAAGTTCTGCATCACTGCCCTTAATTGCATTTTTTTCTTTTGTGGGTTGATCCTTGTTTTCCTCCATTCTTGTGATATTTTTGGCATGTATGTAATACACATGCTCAAAATTCAGGCAGAAGAATTAAGGGACAAGAAACGCAACATGGGTCTCTTGCCAGGACAGAGTGTCTCAGTTTAAGGTATCCCACTCTACTATCTCAACTAACATGTCAAAAGAGACAGCCTACTTCATGATATAGGGGTGCCATTCCCCCGCCCAAGGCAGGGGATCTCCTGCTCCCACCCTCTCCCCCGCCCCCACTTACTTGGCTGGCGGGGGGGACCGGGGCCCCTCGGGCAGCACAGTGCACCCCCGGGCAGCACGGTGCACTTCCATGCCCACAGCATCCCAATTCAGGCCAAATCACATCCCAAGGCAGGCTCATTTCAGGCCGAATCATGCCCCACAATGGGCTGAATCAGTCCCTGGGTGAGCGTGGGAGTGCTCCCAGGCTGCCTTTTGACCCAGAAGTGACATTATCGCACAAGCCAAAAACAGACACAGAAACACAGCGAGTTAAGTGCCAGGCTCCCAATCTCCCACTGGGGGAGTCAAAGGACTTGGCAACCCTATCATGATATCTTATCAAACTTAGTATCAATTTAATTTCTTCTTTATCTCTCCTTTTTCAAATAAAAGAAAAAGAAAAAAGATACTTTATTAAAGTTGGCATCTCTTTAATAAGTTGTTGTCTTTCCAATAACAATCCACGGAAGTGGAGTTCAGTGAAAGATACTGTCTGGCATGGATTACATCACTTGTTTTTGCTAAGTCCCAGAAAGTGAGTAAAACAAATCTGTACTGTGTTTATTTGGAATAAATAAGGGCTTAATTTGATTTTCAGTATAGGTTGGGTTTGATTCCCATGTCAAAACTTACCTAAAACAGACTTTCTGGTCCAGCACATGTTCCCAGAAGAACAGTCGGGTCAGATATAACTATTAATAACATCAACACATGGGCAATAAACCAAGTGGGTTACATCATGCTACTGATGGAAGGGAGGGCTGGTCTCCAAATTCCCCTTCATGTTTCTTCCACATTTTTTTTTGGCAATCATAAGAAGGTGAAGAAAGACAAGCTTCTCCCAGCAGAATATTTGCCTGATACAACACATTATCTACTGGCAATTCTGAAAGTAATTTACCATGTTCTACAACACATGCCACTGCATTATACAGAATATATAATTAATAGTTCGGTGCAAATTACTTTCAATTTTAAAAAATAATAATATATACAAGTACAACATCTGGTGCCTTTAAGTTTCTGCAACAGAGAGAACAAGAATATAGACCTGTTTCAATCCACTTGAGGCCTGGATTTGGGGCTGGAAATAACCTTAGTTACCCTAACTGATTACCTTCCCTAGGGGAGTGAAAATAGAAGTGCAATCTGTTGCATTTCCTGGAACTCTCAGTGACTTTTGATGTGGACAATCATGGTATCCTTCTGGTGGAGGTGGCTAGGTCAGGAGTGGGGGGCACTATGCTTTGGAAGAGGTTTCCAGGGATCTAGAATGAAATCCTACTAGGGTTGCCAGCTCCAAGTTGGGAAATTCCTGGAGATCTGGAGAGTGAAACCTGGAGAAAGTGGGGTTTGGGGAGGGAAAAGACCTTGGCATGGCATAATTCCATAGAGTCCACCCCTCAATGTAGCATTTTCTCCAGGTGAACTGATCTCTGTGGCCTGGTGACCAGTTGAAATTCTGAGAGATCTCCAGCCACTACCTGGAGGCTGGCAACCCTAGATCCTACCAATATGAAAATGATACCCACCTCTGTTTCTCCTTAACACCTGAATCAAATTTGGTGTAGTGGTTAAGAGTGCAGGACTCTAATCTGGAGAGCCGGGTTTGATTCCCCACTCCTCTGCTTGAAGCCAGCTGGGTGACCTTGGACTAGTCACAGTTCTCCAGAGCTCTCTCAGCCCCACCCACCTCACAGGGTGTTTTGTTGTGGGGATAATAGTAACATACTTTGTAAACCGCTCTGAGTGGGCATTAAGTTGTCCTGAAGGGTGGTATATAAATTGAACATTATTATTATTGTTATTATTTATAAATTTTATTTTAAAAGAAAAGATATAACAGTAGAAAGTGCATAAAACTTATACAAGCACTACATTTGAAATTAAATTAAACTAATAAAAAGATACAATCAGAATATATAACAACACAATTATGTAATAGCTCTCCTTCCCTCTCCTTGGTTACTTATACACAAACTTTAATATTAACTATTTTAATTAATCATTTCCCTGTGTTTTATCTTCTTATCTTGTATCAACTGATCTTAATTTTAGCCTAAATAATCAAAGAAATCCTTCCATTATCCCCTCAAATTCAGCTATTGGTCTATTATGAACATAAGTAGTTAATTTGGCCATAATGCATATTCATAGATTTTATCTATCATCTCAGACACATCAGGGCACATATCTGTTTTCCATTTCGCTGCATATAACACTGTTGCGGTAGTCACTATGTAATGTAAGAGGTCCCCCTGTTCTTTTGTAACATTATTTGGTAGAACGTTTAATAACATCTTTTGGGGATTTACCTCAAACCTGCGCTTGAAAATCTTCTGCATCTCGATCCAATATTTTCATGGTTTCTTACATGTCCATCACATATGATAAAAAGTTGCATCCGTGCATTGACTTTTCCAACCCTGTCCACTATAATCCTTACTGATTCTCACAATGTCTTTGGGAGTAGTATAACATCTAAAAATATTTTGTACCAGTTCTTACTTAGTAACTGACAGTTTGTGAATTTAATATCTTTAGTAGACATGGGCATGAATGGGGGAAAAACCCAAACAGGCTGTTTGGTGTTCGTTCCCGACAAAGAACACGAACAGCCGACTGGAACCAAACATGTCCCGTTACCAAATGTGTTCGGGGTTCGGGGTTCATCGGTGCCAGAGTGGCCCCCTTAACACTTAGAGAGCCTATATTCACAGGGAATGTGCAGCAGGCTCTTCCCCAGCCACCACCCAAGTTTGGTCAAGATTGCAGTATGGATCTCGGAGTTATACATTCCCAAATTCAATGCCCCCTGGAAACTCCCCATCAACTCAAATGGAGCCACCCTCCCCAGTTCACATGCCCCGTGAGGTGGTCCTGAAGGCATGTCACCTCCCCTCTCGAGGATAGGGGGTCTGGCCACTTGCTGGTGGCACCCCCCATATGCCTGCCTGCCAGGCCTGTGGGTGAGAGGAAAATTATCCACTTATGCAGCAAGGTGGGGGAAGAGTGCGGCTGCCGGGCCTGGAGGGCACAGGGAGGCAATGGCATGCTGCCTCCCCTCAGGGGGTGATGGGTCTGGCTGCTCACTGGTGGCATCCCTCATGTGCCCACCCACCAAGCCTCCAGGTCAGAGGTGGATAATGGATCTGCCTGTGCAGCAAGGTGGGCGAAGACTGCTGCCACTGGGCCTGGGGGGCATGGGGAGGAGTTGGTGTGCTGCCTTCCCTCAGGGGGAGGGGGGTCTGACCGCTTACTGGCAGCACCCCCATATGCCCACCAGCCAGGCCTCTGGGTTGGAGGTGGACAACGCACCCACTTGTGCAGCAAGGTGGTTAAGACTGTGGCCACTGGGCCTGGTGGGTACAGGGAGGCGTTGGCGTGCCGCCTCCCCTTAGGGGGTGGGTGGTCTGGCCTCTTGCCAGCGGCACCCCCCATGTGCCTGCCTGCCAGGTCTCCAGGTCGGAGGCGGACAACACATCCACTTGTGCAGCAAGGTGGGTGAAGACTGCGGCCACTGGGTGGTCAGGGAGAGGAGGACCCAGGGGTTCTGGCCGTGGACCGAGCTGCACCTGGAAGATCCTGTGAGGGGGATGGGAAGACCCCGATCTGTCAGTGGCTGCTGTCTTCACCTACCTTCCTGCCATCATGGAAATGAGGGGACAGGGTGGTGCAAGTGTTGGGGAAGGGACTCATGGCAGTACCTGAGAGGGAGAGGAAGAAAGAGGGAACATGAAGTGGTCAGGGTGGGAGGGGGGACCCAGGGGTTCTGGTCATGGTGACGAGCTGCACCTGGAAGATCCTGCGAGGGGGATGGGAAGACCCCGATCGGTCAGCGGCTGCTGTCTTCACCCACCTCCCTGCCATCATGGAAATGAGGGGACAAGGTGGTGCAAGTGTGGGGAAGGGACTTGTGGCAGTACATGAGAAGAAGAGGAGGAAAGAGGGAACATGAAGTGGTCAGGGTGAGAGAGGGGGACCCAGGGGTTCTGGCTGCGGCAACGAGCAGCACCTGGAAGATCCTGCGAGGGGACTGGAAGACCCCGATCCAGCAGTGGCTGCTGGCTTCACCCACCTCCTTGCCATCACAGAAATGAGGGGATGGGGCAGCGCAAGTGTTGGGGAAGGGACCACCAGTGGCACCCATATGCCCGCCTGCCAGGCCTCCAGGTTAGAGGCGGACAACACATCCACTTGTGCAACAAGGTGGGTGAAGACTGCGGCTGCTGAGTGGTCAGAGAGAGGAGGAAAAAGGGATTCCAGCCGGGGAGACGAGCCACACCTGGAAGATCCTGTGAGGGGGACGGGAAGACCCCGATCTGTCAGTGGCTGCTGGCTTCACCCATCTCCCTGCCATCACGGAAATGAGGGGATGGGGTGGTGCAAGTGTTGGGGAAGGGACTTGTGGCAGTACCCGAGAGGGAAAGGAGGAAAGAGGGAACACGAAGTGGTCAGGGTGGGAGACGGGGACCCAGGGGTTCTGGCCGCAGCAATGAGCCGTACCTGGAAGAACCTGCGACAGGGCCTGGAAGTCCCCAATCCATCAGTGGCTGCTGGCATCACCCACCTCCCTGCCATCATGGAAAGGAGGCGACGGGGTGGTGCAAGTGGTGGGGAAGGGACTCGTGGCAATACCTGGGATGGAGACGTTTGGATTGGAAACTGGAAAGCTCCTAAGCAAGAGGTAGTTGGGAGGGGTTGGAGGTGTCCCAGAGAGGGAGAGGAAGAAATAGGGCTGCGGCAGCAGCTGCCATCGCCGACCTTCCAGCTCAAAGGGGTCCAGTCAGTCCCATTGACAGGGGAGCCACCCTGCTGTGCAACTGACTATATCCCTATATGGTTCAATCGGCTGTGCGATTGCAACCAAGCTGTCCCTCGTAACCAAGGAGGGAGCAGTAACAGGATAGTCCCTCATGAAGTGGTGGCTGACATGACCCGCCGTACTGCCTTTGCGGAAAGAGGGGGATGGGCAGGACAGGAGAGGTCATTTGTAAGGGTCGGAATGGTTCCACAGAGGGAGAGGTAGAAAGAGGGACCAGCAGCCCTGAGAAATGAGGGGCCAGAGCAGTTCCATATTGCTCGGAGACACTTTACCTGTGCAGGCAGTACAGGCATTATAATAGTTTGGGCGGCACTGCCATACACCAACCGCCTTCCTGCCTTCACAGAAAGGAGGGGATGGACGGGACAGGAGACATTGCTTGGACGGGTCAGAGTGGTTCCAGAGAGGGAGAGACAGAAACAGGACAGCAGCAGCAGCAGCTGCCTTTGTGGAAAGGACATGAGTTGAGGACCCATTCCCCCATGCTCAGAGGGCACAGCGATTGCAATGGATAGGGCCACCATGCGGCTCAACTACATGTGCAGCAGCTCCTGAGCTGTTGCACAAGTGCCCAAAAGATGCTGCTGCCAGCATCATCCACTTTCCTGCCTTAGCAGAAAGGAGGAGTCATGATGATCTGGCTGTGCCAGGAAGGCCTATCAAGGTCTCAGAAGCCTGTTAGCAGTGGGAGTGGGCCTGGCTAAACCTGACCCAAACGTGCCAGCCCTCATTCGAGATACCCGCAGGACTTGATGGGTAAGGGTGCGCAGCGACAGCATGGACAACCAAGGGGCAAAATGTTTTAATAGCCTGTGGAACCCCATGCACTCCATGATGGATATGGGCAAGCCATGTAGGGCAATCGTCTCTGCCAAGATGCAAAGGCCCACCTCCTGAGCCCTCAACCTTGACGTTCTAAGCGGCACGTCCCAGACCCTGAGGGGACAACCTCTGCGAGCGCGGCCTGCCTGAGCGCTCTGCTCCCACCAGTGTCACCCTCAGGGCAAGGTTACCCTCCCACTGATCCCCGCTCAGAAGAGCTGGTCGCCCCCTTTCTCCCTCCAACAGATGTTTCGCTGGGCAAGGACGGAGACCACAGACTCGGGTGGTGCATCTTCAGGTGCCGAGTCAGGACCATCGAAGACAGGTGCTTTGGATTTTTGCCCCTGCATACCAGGACATCACAGGCACGGCACTGCACCACACAGGGGTCATTAGGAAGGGCCCGAAAGTGCCTCCATATGGAAGTGTTGAAACGTGGACCGCTAACTGTCCCAAGGAAAGGAGGATGAATGGTTACAGGCTGTGCTGTGGAGCTGGCCACGGATGACGGGGTGAGGGGTGGACTGCAGGTGGGGACACCACCAAGAGTTTGGGATGGGGACGGGAGGGATCTTTCATAAAACACAAACCGTTCATCCAGGGATCCGTCACCCACCCCCTCCTCAAAATGTTGAGAGAGATCCTCTCCCCCCAGCAGAAATACCTCTTTGGCCTCCTCCACAGCCTCCACAGGTGAATTTGGGGGAGCGGTAGGACTCTCTGCTGTCCACGAGCCACACCCAGTACTGCTTTCCACAGGTAAACCAGGAGGACTGCCTTCGCACTTCACCCCACAAACACCCTTGGTGGTAAACACAACAGGAAGACTCATCGTGCCACTAAACTAGAATTAAGGAGAACAGAAAAGGAGAAAACACTGTGAGCCCTCAACCGAGGTGCCCAATGAGCTTGGCCCCAGGGCCTGGCAGCAGCCCTGGAAGCAGAGGGAGGGGGTAGAGCACTAGCCCAGCATTCCTAGAGACCTGACAAGATCAGGCAGTGATAATAATGTGAGCTCTCAGCTGAGGTGCCCACTGAGCTTGGCCCCAGGGCCTGGCAGCAGCCCTGGAACCAGAGGGAGGGGCTAGAGCCCTAGTCCAACATGCCCAGAGACCTGACCAGATCAGGCAGTGATAATAATATGAGCCCTCAGCAGAGGTGCCCACTGAGTTTGGTTTCAGGGCCTGGTGGCAGCCCTGGACCCAGAGGGGATAGCTCCCTATCTCACCCACCACACACAGAAAAAAGCCCAGCTCCCATGCACTCTCCCACTCTCTCCTCCAAAATGCTATCAAGAGCTCTGTCCCACTCCACTGTGTGCTGAAAGTGAAACCAGAACTGGGATTGCAGTGCCCTTTTATAAGCTGAGGACTCATTGAGAAACGCAGGAGGCCTGTGGTTGGCAGTCAGAACTGCCTAACAGGGTTTGCAGGGATGAGATTGGCGTTCCCATGGCCACAGAACATCCCCTCCTCCCTCCCTCCCCCCTGGTGTCTGCTCCCATGTTACTAATTGTAACCAATTTGCAGCTCCATGCTTGGAAGGAAGACCTGCCCATCAAGCTAAGATGGTCTTTGATTGGGGTGTCTGGGGTGACAGAGGGAGTGCAGACAGAGTTCAGGCACTCCCCCCTCCATTGCCGAGGCAACTGATTGAAGGTGCCTGAGTGTCTAACTTCCCGAACAGCAGCCGAGCGCAACAAACGAGGCTTGCGCTGACCACCTTTTTGGCTGGAATGGTGCATCATGAACAGCCCGTTCGTGAGCAGCCGAGCAGCCTGTTTGTTGTTTTTTTCCATTCGTAATGCTGTTCGTGCCCATGCCTAATCCTTAGTCCATAGATCTTCCCATAGGTTCATCAGAATAGTTTCTCCCAAGTTTTTAATCCATTTTATCATACAGGTTTTTCTAACTTGTTTCAATTCTGAGTCAAATTTTTTTTAGGAACTCCTGAACATAAAGTAATGAATGGATTAAGGCCAATACACAGATGCTAATTCCAGACAAGCCTGAGATGCTGTGGGTTATTGACAAAGCTATTCAGGGACTGAAAAGTTCGCCTGTCTTAGAGGGGGCTGAACTCTCCCTGAAGGAGCAGTTTGCAAGGGCTACTGGATCCTGGCATATGATTGGAAAGTTAGGTCTCCTCTGTTGCTTGTAGTACCTTTGAGCAGATATGCCAGCTATACAAGTACCTCAAAAAGCGTAATCTGGCCATGGTGATCCATGTTCTGTTCACACCCAGGTTAAATTACTTTGATTCATTCATACAAAACTGCGTCTCAAAACAGCCCAGCAGTTTCAACAGATTCAAAATATAGTAGCCAGGCTATTGTCAGGATCTGGATACATGGACTGCATCACTGTGAAAGAACTGTAGTGGCTGCCCATCTGTTTCCTGGCACAATTCCAAGTGGGACCAGGGTATTGAAATACCACCTCCTCCTAGACTGTCTAGCATGCCCATTAAGGTACACGTCCCATGCCCTGCTATCTGAGCCCCATTTGCCGAGGTGAGGGGGATAGTGCTCAGCGAAAGACAGCAACACTTTTTCAGTGGTAGTACCTTGTTTTGGGGATGCCCTCCCCCTTGAGGCTCATTCAGTACCTCCTTATGGTTCCTAAGAAACCAGCCCAAAACATTTCTTTTTTTCCTGGCTTTTAATTGCGGGGTTCAAGGTTTTCATATAAAGCTTTTTTATTATTATTATTACTATCTATCTCTAGACAGTGAACTATTTAAAAATATCATTTTAGACTTCTGAGTGTTCTTTTAGGCTGGTTATAATCCTCTGGTTTGCTTTATTACTGATACCTCTTATATTGATGTTTTATTCTCTTGTATTGTTTTTACTCTGTGAGCCATCTCAAATGACTCTCTGGAAAGGCAGTATGTATATTTTCTATATAAATACTCAGAAAGGTTCATGCAGTAGTGTCTGTTTACTATATGACCAATAGTACATATGCTTTCCTCCCCAGCACACCCGTACACAGGAAGCTGAGTGGTCCACACAGCTCTGGTTATATTAGTGGATCCTACTGATTCAACAATGACCAGAGTTAACCTTTGGCACTAAGCAACTTGCATGTTGTCAGTGGCTTTTTATTGCTATCAGTGATTATTCTTTTGTCTCCCTTAGACCTGTTGCATGCCATCGATGGGGAAATGGTGCTGGAAAATGCTTTAATTTTAATGGGAAGAATTTGGTATGAGGAAACAGAAAAGGTGTGAAAATAAATACTTGCTGATTCATTTCTCATATGAAAGAAGGCAAATAAAAGTGGAGATAAACCAACAAGCTAACATAAATTCAGTTCCATTCCTCATATATATTTGGTCTTACTTGTGTCACAAAAACAGGCTTTTCCAAAGAAAAACAGGAACATGTGGAACTATTCCTATTCCAATATGAGAAAATGGTGAAACAATAATGTTATATTGGCAAAATGATGGACTAACAATTGCCAATTACAACATCAATAGGTTGTTTGGTAGGTAAGAAATTCAAATAGTTTAGGTTATATTTGAATAGCTACATAGGAGCGTGACAAGCATTTAAGGCTTATTACCCCAAGAGCTCAGCTAGTCTAAGTAGTTTTGGATCCCATCTCTCTAGCCCTTCTTTTCATCCTTTGCTTTCCATATCCACATTCCTAAAGAAGCTTTCCATGCATGACTGTATACATCTCTCTAACAGAAGTGTGGTATTCATTTACTAATACAACCAGAACATGTTAACAGAGTAGAAAATTTTGATCTTATCACATTAGAATAGCACTAGTAGCATATTAAACTGTTATTTCCATTTTCACTAAAGTGACAAGGAAAGTGCTAGAAATCTTCCTCCTACTAATTTCAGTGAATGCGAACAAAATGGGAAATACTGTTTATCAGCATAATGGGAAGTGACAAAAGAATGAATCAAAAGCAATTAAGAACACTGTCTTTTTCATATTTCAAACAAGATGAAATTATGCGTAGAGGTACTTTTGCCTTAAAGCCTAGCATGCAGCACCCACTCATAGACCACTTAAGATGTCCAGGAAAAGCAACCACATACAGCCAATCAGTTGTTCATAATGGTGTGAAAGAGGTAATAAAGTAGTCTTAGTCAGGAAAAACAACAATAACATTCCATCCTGATATCTAAAGCTAAGGGTGGATCAAAAGAAAATCTGCACAAGAAGGCCAGCTAGGCAGGTTATACAAACCAAGGGGGATTCCCTTTGCAGAAAAATCTATTTTCTTTAAAAAGAACAGAGAAGGTAAAATTTACAAAAATGGTGAAAGTGAAAAATGCCACATGCAGACGAATAATGGAAGTTGATGCCACCTCCGGCTTGCCTCTTCTACACACTTGCTCTTCCACTTCCTTTCACCAAACAGGTAAAGGGAGTGGAGAGGAGAATGTGCTGGTAAAATGGGGGGAGGGTGCTGAGTGGGCAGGTATGTCTAAGGGCAGGTGGGAATGGGGGATGGAAAGGAAGACCAAGCAAGAGAGCAGGGAGGTCAGTACAACAGCAGGATGGAGTAACAGAGGAAAAGCACAGCTGGAACGCACACATTAGCAATGGGACCTCCCCTTTCCCAGTCCTCTCTTGTAATATGTATGTGACATGCTTGATGCAAAGACTTCATGAAACTTTCCACAGTGAGAAGGACAACAAGATTCTAAATTGTTCAGAAAATATAAATCATTGCAGAGACTTGGATGAGGAAGATAATATGATGCTTGCACATATAGGCTTATTTGAAATGCAGATATATGTCTGCGACTGAAGATCCATAAAACAGGCTCTTCCCTGAGAGACAAACAGTACAATCCTGGGCAGAGTTGTACCTTTTAGTTACTTGGAGCCACTGGACTTAACATGGCATACCTGCTTTGGTCTACATTGTCAGTCTCTGGGTTGGATGTTTACAGAATCAAGTAATGTTTTAAATATAACACCCTTTCCGTCAGCAACAAGGCTATTTCTGTATTTTTCCTCTGAGGACATGTTGTACAACACTTTATGAAGCAAGGAAAGTTGCATTGGCTTGTCTGTGTATGATGTTCATTGTTGTTATCTTGAGTTATGGGCCTCTTGTGGAACATTGTAGGGGCCAGAGTGCATATAAATTTAGAACATGAAATATAGGATCAGATGGTGTTAGGAGAGGTTGGGGGGAGCAAAGAGTGACTCTTTGTAGCTAGTGATGGGAACTTAAACAAATGGAATTACATCCTTGCAGCATCAAATCATATTTTAAACCTGAAGGCAGACTGCAGTTCTGAACATCTTGGTATAAACGTCAGTACATGTCAAAAACAAGTGCCTCCCTCCCACACATATCTTTTATAACAATCAGGTGTTGCACTACTTTTGCTGGATCCAGCTCCAAACCACAAATGCTAGATAGAGCTGATGATTTATTTATTACACTAAATAGAACTAAGAATAATTTAAAAGCAGAAAATGGAAGGAAGTTTTTATTCTATGCTATATCAAGCTTGCAGCTTGAGGAAATGTTTAGATTGCCAGGTAACTCTTTAAATTATGATACTTATACATTCACAAGAAAAAAAATAGGTTTGAATGCTCCATATTTTGTATTGGTCTCTCCAGAGAGACTGTGGGCATAACATAATGCAACATTTCTTCTTAAAGTACCTCCCAAACTTCTTAAGATCAACGTGATGGCCCGGTAAGAGAACATGTTCCTCTTTGCCCCTCTAACCCTTAATATAGTGTATAAAATCAAAACCTAATCTGTAAAACAAGCTTGGATACTAATAAGAGAAGAAATTTATTACATACATCTGCAGTTGTAGAAGAACTATATGTTTTTGCATAATTTAGCGAATATGCCATTGAGTTTTTTGTTACAGACTTCACGTCTATTTACAGAGACAGTCAGAATTTTTAGTGTGTGACTTTTTCCAAAAAGGAAAACAATGCGATAAGAAGAGGGACTTTAAACTCAAAGAGCAATAGAATTTAATTTTATTCTCCATAAAAGGATATGCTGTTTAAGGGCTTTCTGGATTGTTTGTTTGTTTATTTG
The DNA here is from genome assembly GCF_028583425.1 of Eublepharis macularius. Lineage (NCBI taxonomy): Eukaryota > Metazoa > Chordata > Lepidosauria > Squamata > Eublepharidae > Eublepharis > Eublepharis macularius. The sequence goes on along the minus strand of NC_072794.1, from coordinate 81,421,314 downwards.
TCTGTTTCCCCATATGTCTCACCTATGGCCTGCTCTGCACTTTTGCATTATCATGGCAAACATATGCCAGATTCTGGCATGCCCTTTTCCGCCCTGAGCCCGCTTGCAGGGAGGGCGGAATACAAATTTTAAATAAATAAATTAATTAATTAATTAATTAACAAAGACCACTGAACATGTTTCCTCATTTAAGCTGGAGGAAAACAAAACAGACAAATATTTATTCCTCAGGAGTAAAAAAAAAAAAAAAAAGTACTAGAGGCCAAAATGTAAAGTGATGTAATGCTAGTAATTAATCTGCCTCACAGAGGGGAGAGTGAAAGGGGGGAGGGGGTCCATCATAACATCACCTCCTGGAAGTGATGTAATCATGTCATCCTGGGAGTGGTGCCAGGTCCCCCCTCCCACTAGGAGGGTAAGGGGACCTGGCAACCCTAACCCACATTTATCCAGATTTAATTGGGTCAAGGGCAGATGTATCATCCACGAATGTGAATTTGATCTGTCACCTCACAACACACAATACCTTGTTAATCATATGAAAGTGATTAAAAAGCCTGTCTCAAGGCCTTAAAATAAAGCCAAACCCCAAATTCTAATCCATTTTTGACACTCCACTAATTATCATACTTATACTTTGTCTCATTTCTCACTTTTGCATGTATCAGGCACAGTTTTCTAACTCTATACATTGCCTCCAATTTATAAGGATTTGCCCATTTGGGATTCACTGGTGCGTCTGAATAATTGGATTAAAATGTGCTATACAATATGGTAATATCAGCTTTATTTCCACAGATCAATCTCTGTGCTCCAGACATTTTAGCACACAAAATAACCATAGGGCTGCTATTGCTTTTCTCAACATGATTTTCTCATCTATACAGATATATGAGTGACTCCTGTATTGTCTAAAGTATAACATGTGAATCAGCCCAGAAGTGCATCTAATTAATTGCATAGCTCAATGAGATCCTGAGATATCCTGAGATAGCTCTATCTGGGGTTGATCTGAGGACATATAAAGTCATCTTGACATTATAGTTTATCCTTCAGGATTGCCTTTAAAAGCTGAAGAGAACCCCAAAAGATTTCAACATCAAACTGAAGTATTCACTTGAGCCTTAGAATATGAAACAAGGTAGGGCAATGTCATGATGAACAGTTGATGAGAAGTTGGCAAATAGATATTTTTATAAAACGAATGCCTAAAGGAGAATGAAGTGGGGGGAAATCCTCTATGTGGTAATGAGAACAATTCATACTTTAAAAATGCTTACTTTGTTTTAACATTTTAAATTCATAGGTTTAATATCAGCTATGAAGTTTTCTACTTAATTTACCAATCACGCTCAACTTCAGTACTTAAACGTAGACATAAAATTAGACATTATGTAACATGGCACAGAAAAAGTGATCCTGTTGTTGTTTTATTCATGATCTGTAGGATGAAATTGCACCTAAGTAGCTTAGCTATTCACCATCACTATAAGAAGTAAAAAACCTGTGCAGCAAAGTAATCTTATGTTAATCAGGATTCATTTCCATCCATGACAATGGAAAAATGATAATTAGCCCTATTTCTCACACCTCCAGTATGATCTCTGAAATAGGTGACTTCTTATGATGAAGCCATTTTTAATATCGATATTCATATATCTAATTCTCACTGTGATCAAATCTGTGGAAAGCTAAATCTGCAGATTTGAGCCATGAACAGTAAGATAAACATTTCTACAAACCTGACAAATGTCACAATTTTGTAGAAAAATCTGAAATTTAGAAAGAAATACATTGGGGGAATTAACCCCAGCCCCTAAAAATTATAAAGGAGAGCCTGTAGGTTTAAGAAATGTATGCCCTCAGTAGTAGACATGGGCACAAATTTCGTGATGAATTGGGCTGATTCATATATCGCAAAAACACGTTTCGTGGGGCCACATTTTTCATGAAATCCAAGACTTTGGGGGCTGATTTGTTCAAATCGTGAATGCTTTGTGATGCCAGACAGGCTGGCACTGGTCCATTGATTCTCTAGGCAACATAGGCCTGGAATGGTTGTTGTGGGTTTTCCGGGCTGTATTGCCGTGGTCTTGGCATTGTAGTTCCTGACGTTTCGCCAGCAGCTGTGGCTGGCATCTTCAGAGGTGTAGCACCAAAAGACAGAGATCTCTCAGTGTCACAGTGTGGAAAAGATGTAGGTCATTTGTATCTACAGATACAAATGACCTACAGATACAAATGACCTACATCTTTTCCACACTGTGACACTGAGAGATCTCTGTCTTTTGGTGCTACACCTCTGAAGATGCCAGCCACAGCTGCTGGCGAAACGTCAGGAACTACAATGCCAAGACCACGGCAATACAGCCCGGAAAACCCACAACAACCATCGTTCTCCGGCCGTGAAAGCCTTCGACAATACATAGGCCTGGAATGTCTGCAGACCTTTGTTTGCTGTGGAAACCCCAATCTTAGCCCACATAACCTTGATAGGCAGCTCTCCCTGCCAACTTGAGAGCTGAGCAATGCGCCGGGTCTACGCAAGTTTACTTGGGAACTATAGTCAGAGACTCCTTCCCCTCTCTGTTTCCCTTCTTCGTTTTTAAGAATGGGATGGTGGAGTAGCGGCGGCAGCAGCAGTCTTAGCAAGCTCCTTCTGCCACTGCTTGCTACTTGTCAGCTTCAGGAACCCTTCTCTAACTCTCTACCTCCCACCCTCCTGCTGCTCTGACATGCCTTCCCACCCACCCCTGCCCCCAAGCTTTCCAGAGCGGATCCTGAGCAGATCTGCTCTGTTCAGCTTTTCCTTTGAGAACTTGGAGGCAGGGGGAGGGCATGACAGAGCAGCAGGAGGACAGGAGGACAGGAAGGAAAAGTTAGCAAAGAGAACCTGAAGAGAGGAAAACCCAAGCAGAGCAGATCTGCTTGACTTTTCTTCCCGCAGTGGCAGAAAGCAAGAGGCCAGGAGGATGGGAGAGTAAAGTCAGCAGAGAGCCTAAAAAGAGCTACTTGGAAGGCGGCTGGAGGAGAGCCTGCTGAAGTCTCCCTGCATGTTTGGCATCTCTGGGTATGAAAGGGGGCCATTGTAGGGCCCTGGGATTTGATGAATCATGAATCTATCTTTTTTGGTGCTACACCTCTGAAGATGCCAGCCACAGCTGCTGGCGAAACGTCAGGAACTACAATGCCAAGACCACGGCAATACAGCCCGGAAAACCCACAACAACCATCAATCTAACAAATCGTTTCACGAAACAGGACAATTTCGTGAAAGTTCATGGTTTGTGTTTCGTGGAATGCAACGATCCACGAAACTCAGGGTTCTCCCCCCCCCCATTTCATGCCTGTCTCTAGTAGTCATTGCTAGTCAGTAGTCATTGCTAGGCAACCACAAGGGCTGTCTTCTGTCAGTAAAGGGCAGGAGGAGAGAGCTAAATGTTTGCTTTTTGATGGTCTTTAGAGAACATTTCAGGTGCTATGGTGCTGGCTGGCCTAGAAGCTGGCAAGAGTACATTGGTGACAGGGCACTATACAAACCAACAAAGCTAACAATAAAGTAGAAAATGCACATTGCGAACCTGTCATTTCAGAACCAGTATGGATATTACATCTCAGGACTTTAAATACAAACATCCACTAGGGATCCTAAATTTACTGATGCATCTATAAGAATAAGACATTTCATCGGTAAGCAAGCAGGGAGGAACAAAAACCTCAAAAGGGAATTCTTATATACTCTCCACCCCACACCACCCACCTCAGAATGCAGAGCACTCAAACCCCCATAGCCTCAGTCAGATTCCATCTCCCTCCAGTAAAGTATAAGGAATCCACATAGAGACTTAACAGCACTTCATTATACCACCCCAGAATGTACCACTATCTCTCACACAGAGTAGATATGCAATGTGCAGAAAGCAGGGCCTTTGGATTTCATATGTAAATTTGACTCAGTCAGGCTTGGATTGAATAGAGACTATGAATGGTTATCTCATTATCAGAAGTAACTGATTTCATTATCAGAAGCAAACTGATCCCATTATCAGAAGCTACTGATTGCATCTACTCCCCCTTCCCCTCTCCACCTATATATCTGACCAGTTTCTTCTTACCCTCCATGCATCTGACAAAGAGAACTGTGATTCTCGAAAGCTTATGCTACAGTAAAGTTGGTTAGTCTTAAAGGTGCTACTGGACTCTTTTCTATTATGTGGCCCAAATAGTAATAGATACTAGGAAGATAGCTGGAGTAAATGACGTGTATTGCACCAAGATACCCTATAACTTCAGGCAATTTAAGAAAGCAAACCAAGAAAGAAAGAAAGAAAGAAAGAAAGAAAGAAAGAAAGAAAGAAAGAAAGAAAGAAAGAAAGAAAGAAAGAAAGAAAGAAAGAAAGAAAGAAAGAAAGAAAGAAAGAAAGAAAGAAAGAAAGAAAAAGAAAACCCAACAAGGATTACAAGCCAACCTGACTAGAAAGAATATTACTTTCTGATCCAAATAAATCTATAAAGTAGTTACATGTTTATTTCTGATCTCAAATGTATTTAGCAGTTAAACACAGGTCTGATAGACAATCCATCCTGTCAGTCTCCTAGTACACATCAACATATAACAATCACAATAGCCTAGTTGTAATTAGAAATGGGCACGAACAGCAATACAAACTAAAAAAAAAACATGAACAGCCCAATCTGCTGTTCGCGAACATGCTGTTCATGAGGCCCCATTCTAAACGAACAGATGGTTGTTGCAAGCCTCGTTTGTTACTGTTTGTTGCTGTTCATCAAGCCAAACAGTCTGGCACCTGCAATCAATTCCTATGGCAACTCAGGCAGGGATTGTCTGAACTCTGTCTGAACTCCTGCTGCTGCCATGGAAACCCCAATCTAAGCCCAATTTAGCTTGATAGGCAGGTCTTCCTTCCAAGTGTGGACTGGAGCTCGAAATGTGTTACAAGAGGAAAAGACCAGGGGAGAGGGGGGCTCCCAGCTCTGACTTTCAGGGAGAGAGAGCTGCTGTTAGAGAGACAGGGTGAGTGCATTGGAGCTTGAATTTTCTTTGTGTGTGGTGTGATAGGGATCTACCCCTTCAGGTTCCAGGGCTGCTGCCAGGGCTGCTCTGGGGCCAAGCTGTTATTTATTATTGGTACATTTCCTGCTGCCTGCTCAGGTAGGATTTCTGGGAGTGGTGCGGTAGGGATCAAGTTACAGGGCTGCTGCCAGGCTCTGGGGCTACCAATACTAACAGAGTCAAAACTCACGGGAGATAATAAACACACATTTTTACAAAGTATCAAAATTATTTCCAAAGTGCAATGTGCTACAATCATATGACAACTTCATATCCTACTTAAACATGTATACACTTATCCACTCATTTATACTTGTGTATAGAAATGACCAAACCGGGGAAAACAAAAAGGTCCAGAGACAAAGTCTTTCTCTTAGACGCTTAAACAGTGTTGTGTCTTCTTTTTGTCTTCTCTCTTTTTTTTTTTCAAGCGGAAGAAAGCAGAACAGATGGAATTACAGTTCCATGCCCTATCTGGGGCCAGCTCATAAGCTCAGATTTCGTCCCTTCACTTCCTCAGGGGCGTAATTCTCCACTATAACGTAAGGTCATAACACACTTAGCATAACAAAAATTACCACATGCAATACAGTTCAATAACATACCATTTATTAATCTTCATTACAAACCTGTAATCCTAGTGAAAACATTCATGATATAAAAGAACCGGAACATGGCGGCTGTGCATTCTCTCTCGCGCCATCATTTCTGCTGTTTATTCCATCCCTTTATAACAAATCTGGGGGAATGCCTCCTTAGGTGTTTAATACTTATTAGCATTCATAGGAGCTACAAGATTAATAACTGAGTTGAGAATACACCCTAGTTGTGCTCCCACTTGTTGCTTTATAGCTACAGATAAAAATTTAACTATATTTCAGTTCTGATTTCTTTCCAAGGTACTTTTCACACTCGGATTTTAAAGTGTGTTCATACTTGTTCCGCATCCCATGTTCGCAGGGGTTTCATATTTGCAAGCTAGTCATGGGATGCAGTGCCACACTTTGTCCACATTACCCTGATTTTTCTCCCAGTGGACATACCGCGATTTAATTTTTAATCAGCTGCTCATTTGGGGCTGGCCCGCTTAATGCCACTGTGAACACTTCTGTAGCACTTTCCCACATCAAACGATTGCAAATTGCTTTTAAGCCCTTCTCTTTACTTGCTGGAACCATCTTAAAGGGACAGAGCTCACCTAAAGAAAGCAGCTCAAAGACAGATCACTATTCAGACCTCCTGGTTTCATTGTTTTAACAGATGAATCCATTGTGCCTCCTTGCGTAAGAGAGCAACCTGATTCGACTCCTGGTTATCCTTGTTTATCACGCTAAGGATCACTACCCGAAAAGCATTCTCTCTATGTTGTTTCTCCAGGAAATGTTGAGTGAGAGGTGCCTCCATGATCATATTTCTAATTCTCGAGATATGTTCGAGTATCCGAGTTCTAAGTGGTCTACACATGCACCCCACATATAACAAGTGACACGGACATTCAATCATATATATCAGACCCGATGTTTGGCACGTAGCAAAATGATGGAAAATCAATTGCCTGTTTTTTACCGAAATTTCCTTACCTTCCCTGATCAAATTACAGACATTGCAATGGCCACATTTAAAATTGTCTCGTGGCAATGCCTGTCTCACTGCTGGTACTTGTGTATCTGAATGGACTAGATCGTCCCGAAGGCTCCTAGTCCTATGGAACCCTACAAGTGGTAGTTGTTCACATCCCTCAATATCCTCAACCAGCTGCCAATGATGACCTATTATTTTTTTAATCTGGTTAGATAAGGGAGTATATTCTATGGCCCATCTGATCCTGTTTCCTGCTTGGCATTTTTTCTTCTCAAATAACGATACCCTACCTGTCAACCTAGCTCTAGACAAGGCATATTGTATAACCCGCTGTGGGTAACCCCTGCCTTCAGGGGTTGCTGTTGCCCTAGAAACCCCAATCTAAGCTTGATGGCTGGAGGAGAGCCTGCTGGCTCCCACAAACAACGAACATGTTCGTGACAGGATTTTGTTCGTCAGTGTTCATTGTTCGTTGTTTGCGGATGGCAACGAACAACGAACACCATGTTCATTTTTTTTCTGTTCGTGCCCATATCTAGTTGTAATATATTGGGTTTAACAGTCCCCTGTTATTACTCAAAGTCCCCCAAACTGCCATACTTAGGACAGTCACACACTAATCACAAGCTGTTGGAGCTGTACCCTCAACACATACTATTATAATATGGTAAGCAAGAGAGAGAAAATGGTTGGCTTAGGCCATTTCCACACAGGTTATTTGCTTCCAATTCAATGCTGATGGAAAGCTTTTTTCCCTTTGTTTTTCCACAGCACCGTCATGCATTCATGCACTTCCTGGGCGTTCCCTGATTTTACCCAAACCTGCTTTCCTCTGAAGTTTTGGGAAAGATTGCAGCAGCTTGAATGGCTGCTTTGTTGGAGGGAAAAGTTTGCGAGCTTGAATGAGCAGTGAAAATACTTCATTCATGAACTGCATATGAGTGACATTTCAATTTTTTCTAGACAATGCTAGGCTTCATAATCTAAGCTACCATCATCAAGTAATACCTGATCCTTAAAGTTATGAACAAACATTTACTGCATCTCTCATGAGACCTCTCTCAAAAAGTCATTCTCCCATGAACAGCCATCATTTCTGCTGTTTATTCCATCCCTTTATAACAAATCTGGGGGAATGCCTCCTTAGGTGTTTAATACTTATTAGCATTCATAGGAGCTACAAGATTAATAACTGAGTTGAGAATACACCCTAGTTGTGCTCCCACTTGTTGCTTTATAGCTACAGATAAAAATTTAACTACATTTCAGTTCTGATTTCTTTCCAAGGTACTTTTCACACTCGGATTTTAAAGTGTGTTCATACTTGTTCCGCATCCCATGTTCGCAGGGGTTTCATATTTGCAAGCTAGTCATGGGATGCAGTGCCACACTTTGTCCACGTTACCCTGATTTTTCTCCCAGTGGACATACCGCGATTTAATTTTTAATCAGCTGCTCATTTGGGGCTGGCCCGCTTAATGCCACTGTGAACACTTCTGTAGCACTTTCCCCCTCCTTTTCCCTGGGAGCTGATTGGTTTGTGTGGAATTAACCACACCAACCCAAATCAGCTCCCTGAACTCCTTTTCCACCATTTTTGGGCTCTCTGCAGCCCTCTTGGGCAAGAGGAGTGGGCTTGCTGCAGCTCAGCTGGGGTGGCCACTCTCCTCTGCAGCCCTCCTGTCAACCACTCACCTCCACCCCACTATTCCCAGAGGTAAGGCAAGACTTCCATTTGCACATCACCTTTTTTAACTTTTAGCATGTGAAGTAATGTTTCACCGTTACTACATCTTCTGAACATCAAGGCCCACCCTTCAACTATCCACCCCCACCCCACTATTCCCAGAGTAAGGCAGAACTTCTCTTTACATGGTGGGGGGGGCAGACTTGTACCCAACCCCAGCTCAACTGAGACGCGCTAAGCTGCTGGTCAGCTGGGGAGGCCACTCTCCTGCTCTCCTCAGGAGGGCTGCGGAGCAGGAAAGTGGCTGCACCAGCTGAGCTGTGGCTCACTGCATGTCTCAGCTCAGATGTGCAGAGAGCCACAGCTCAGCTGAGCCGGTGCTGGGTACGAGTCAGCTCGCTTCTCTCCCCCCACCCCCGCACACACCATGCAAAGGGAAGTCCTGCCTTACCCCTGGGAACCGTGGGGTGAGGAGGGTGGTTGAAGGGTGGGCATGGGGGAGGCGTGTCGATCAGAAGATGTAGTAATGTTGAAAAATTACTATGCATGCTCAAAGTTTTTTTTTAAAAAAAGGTGTTGTGCAGTGCAATGCCTTGAAAGCCCAAAACTGAACAGCAGCTTCCAGGCAGGTCTGAAAGGAATCACAGGAGGCCAAATCAAAACTGCTGGGAACAGTGTGAAAGGAGTGAGTGCCAAGGCAAAGCCATTGTGATCACCCTGACTGCTCAGAAATAGCGCTTTAAACTGTAAATGCAAAAGAGGTCCAAGTTTGCATCTTGCTGGATACAAGAGTGCAACAAACTCAAGCCACAGAATTATTAGTCTAAGAAGGAACTTCAGATGCAACATCTCCAGTGTGTGCCAACCACATGACTAAGGCTGTGAGATTAGTAACGATCCATTCTCATGTTACCTCTTCGGCTTGAAAATTACTGGAACGTGGCTCTTTCTATTTGCTATGAAGGCAATGTCATGTTACTTTGTGAAAGAAGCCCACATGGTAATTCATCCCTTACCAGCATCAATGCTAGTTTGGGAATAAGCTGCAAAAGGGGCACCTTTCATCTGACCTGGAGATTTTTACATGACCTTTGCAGCACAACTTTGGCCTAAGGAGGCCTGGTCTCCAGCTTCAGCATTTTGCACCCAAATCTGTGGTTAAATTACAAAGTTTGGGGCAAATACTAGAGTGTTGCCCCATATGATGATGTCATATTTCTGGGTCATATTAGAAGTGATGTCACCATTAGGGGTGGAGTTCGGATTAATTAAACCCGAAAAAACCCTGAATCACCCTGATTCGGGGTGATTCGGGGAAACCCGAATCAATTCGGGAAACCTGAACTGGCATGCCCTGAATTGATTCGGGGCGATTTGGGGCAGCATTTTGCAAGGCGCTTGCTTTTGCAAGCGTCTAGCAAAAGCCTGCAGGATCTTAGCTCCCTGCAGGCTCTTAGAAGAGGGGAGGGGGGGAAAGGAGTGAGTCACTCACTCCTTCTGTCACCCCCCCCATCCCTCTTGCAAAGGAGGGAAGGGAATCCTTTGCTTTGCCTTGCAAATGCAAGGTGCATTGCTTTGCTAATTGCTAGGATTGCACTTTGCATTTGCAAAGCAATGCCAGCAATCTGAGATTCCCGCCAAAATTAACAGGTAGGGGAGGGGGAGCAGGAGGAGGGTGACTGTTGGAGTGTGGGGGGGGTAAGGCAAGGGAGGGGGGACTTTAGGAGTCACCAATCCCACTGCTGCATCCTTCTGCCAGCCAATAGATTCAAATCTTTGGCTGAGGCTGCAGCAGGGGATTTAAATTTGGGGCAAGACTGGTCTGGGACATTTCTGTTGCTGCTGCTGACCGAGAGAGGAGAGAGACTGTACCTGGAGGACATCTGCCTGGAGAATCAACTGTGCTGGACATCCTGAGAGGAGACCTGGTAGGCCTTTTTTAATTTTTGTAAATTTATTGATGCTGGGCAATGTGCTGCTGTGGCCTGCCTCTGCAAAAAGATGCTTCAGTTTAGTCTGTCTTGGGATGGCCTGGGGGGACATTTTCAGGTTGGGCAAGAGGACAATGTTTGGGGGTGGGGGGGTTCAGCATTGGTTGTTGTGCTTGCTTTCTTTAATGTTTCCTTTGTTATGCTTGAGTGTGGGGTGGGCTTGATCTACTGTTTCCCAGGCCTAAAAAATGAGTGTGCCAGCTTTGGGCCTACACAGGCCAGAAGCTCTGCTGGGTGGCTTTGGTGCCTTTCTGCTGGCTGGCTCTCACAATTATGCTTCACAAACTGGATTGGTGTGGCTTGCTTTGCTGTTTATGGTCCCCTTCATCCAATGCTTCCCACCAGGCTCTTAAACAAGTATGCCAGCCTCTGGCCTACACACAGGCCTGCTGCTCTGCTGGGTGGCTTTGGTGCCTTTCTGCTGTCTGGCCTGGCACTCACAAGCATGCTTTACAAACAGGTTGCTGACCGTTCGTGGACCTCTTCTGGACTGGACTGCACTTGGAGGACATCAGCCTGGAGACCTCTGCGTGTGGAGGATCAACTTTGCTGCTGGACATCTGGAGAGGAGGACTGGTAGGGTTTTTTTTTTAAATTTGTTTTTTGAATTTATTGCTGCTGCTGTGGCAATCTGCTAGCATATGCTTTAGTTTGGTCTTTATGGCTTGGGCTAGGGGGGACATTTTCTAGTTGGGCAAGAGGACAATGTTTGGGGGTTGGGGGGGTTCAGTATTGATTGTTGTGCTTTCTTTCTTTAATATTTCCTTTGTTATGCTTGAGTGTGGGGTGGGCTTGATCTACTGTTTCCCAGGCCTAAAAAATGAGTGTGCCAGCTTCGGGCCTATACACAGGCCTGCTCTGCAGGGTGGATGTGTTGTGTTTTACCACTGGTTGGCCCTAGCCTTTCTGGGGGAGGGGTCCCTGCATGCCACCTGACTTTTAACTCTGGAACCGCTTCATCACAATGGCTTCATGACTGTCTAGGCCCAAAGCAGATCAGGGCCTTGACTTTTGGGGGTTGTGTGTGTGTTCAGCGTGTTATTGACTCTGTTAACATTCCACCTTTCTTAACAGCATCACGGAGGAGAGGAGGACCAGCTGCACGACCGCCTGAACATCGCTGGACTGCAGAACTGGTGAGTGAATCTGGGTTTACATTTGGGTGGGCTTAGGGGTGGGTTCTTGCTAGCTTGGGAGGGGGAAGACACATTTTCAGACCACCACATCCACACCCCACACCGACACACCACAGAAACATTGTTCCCGCTAAATAGTGTCTTAGGTAGGTAGGCCAGTTGGTAGGTATTCAGTGGTTAATTGTCCTCAACGTAATCGATAGGGAAACCAAGCGTAGTTTTTTAAAAAAAACTAAATAGGGACTCAGCAGGAAAAGCATTAGTGAGTGAGAGTTAGGTTTGAATTCTATATATATACAAATTTGGAATAGCTGTCAATAGGCTTCCCATTAGTGCCTCCATAACTAGGGTTCCACTGCCCATCTCTGGCATCCGTGGTGGTGCCAGGCCAGCCCAGGCATACTAGTGTGTGAGTGTCTAAGTCTGTCACCTGTTATTGGGGTTTAGGGCCAGCTCAATTCCGGAGGAATTCAGCTGTTTGGCAGGCTCAGGTTCCCCGACATAAATAGGGTCGCTTAAAAAGGCAATTGATTGTTTATCTCCAAGTCACAGAGCCACTAGAAGCACAGATTTAGAGCAGGTAACTTAGGTCTCGAAAACAAAGTTGACCTTTGTTTTCCCAAGGTTTTCTGATTAGTTAGTGTAGATTTTGGGAGGGGAAAGTATGTCAGAGAGGAAAGCAGAGAGGGGCCCCGGGGGAAAGGCTAGGGAGAAAACTAGATGGGAGGAGGGGAGGGGGAGGGGGACTGCTGCAGTGGCCCCCCCATCTGAGCGGAGGAGGCTCCCCCTGCACTGCTGCCGTTCACCAGCCTGGCTTCTGGTGATAGTAAGAGGGTTCGCAAGGCCCTCTTTACTGAGGCAGCTGCTGGGAGGCCACCACCAACCCAGGTGCATGAGGCAGGGGCTGGCACTGGGCAGGGGCCTGCTGCTGAGGCTCCTCCTCCTCCAGTGGTTGAGACCCAACTGCTGGAGGAGGGACAGCATGAGGTGTTTCCTGGGATGAGTGTGGAGCACATGACTTTCCCTGCACTTCTGCTCACCCCAGGAACCCAGAGGATGTTGGAGGAACTGCCCGTGAAACCCCCCCTGGGGGGGTCCACCCCAGTTTCCTCTGAGGCCAGCAGCAGGCCTCTCGCGGCTGTGCAGGAGGAGAGGATGCAGGAGGAAGAGGCAGAGACTGTGGTGGAGGAGCCCACATCTCTGCCCCTTCAGCCTCGTCCATCCCCACCTGCCCAGCCGACAGTGGGACACGGTGTGTCCAGCCAGAGCACCTCACAGGAGGTGCCTCAGGGTGGGCCCAAAAGCACTTCTCCTGTGAAGCGTGGGCTGCCCTTTACCTCCAAACTCTGAAGGCACTTCCAGACAACAGAGGATCCCCAAGCAGCCCAGTGCCTGCATTGTAGGCAGCGCGTCAGCCGTGGCAGAGATGTGCAGCATCTCACCACGTCTGGGATGAGGAACCACATGAGGAGGCACCACCATGTGGTGCTTCTTCGGGAGGAGAGTTCAAGTGGCACCACACGGCCATCAGCTAGCCAGAAGGAGGCAGGCTCCTCTGGTGCTCTCCCCCCAAGGGTTCCTGTAGGGAAGGGACGCCAAGCCTCTCTCCCAGAGATGCTTGGTATGCAGGGCCCTAGTGTGCCCAGAGAGGGGATCCGGAGGGCGAGCCGGCGCCTCACGCGCCACATCGTCAATATGGTAGCGGTGGATGGGAGATCGTTCTCCATAGTGGAAGACTTCGGCTTCTCAGGGCTGCTCCACGATTTCTTTCCCTGGTATGGCGTCCCTGCTCACACGACGTTGAGTAGATCGGTGGTGCCCTCGTTTTACAGGGCTGCCAGGGACCATGTGAAGGCACAGCTGTCCCGGGTTGCCGGGAGAACTGTGCACTTCACATCCGACATCTGGACCTGCCCAAGTGTGCAGCAAGTGTACCTATCGCTCACTGCTCACTGGTGGGAACCTGAGGCAGTTCTGGGTGGGGGCTGGGGGGAGGTGCCTAGCACAGCTAGCCAGGGAAGGATGGGAGACCGCCGGGCCGGCTACTGCAAGGCCTTGCTTCACGCCGAGGTGCTCGACGTGTCCCACATGGTGGAGAACATCGCTGCCACCTTGAGGAGACAGTTGGAAGAGTGGGTAGGCCAGGGACCCGCCACCGTGGGATGCATGGTGACGGACGGTGGCAAGAACATGAGGGCAGTGGCGCATCTAGTGAGCCGAGAGTGCATCTACTGTGAGGCTCACAAACTTCACCTAGTGGTGAAAGATGCACTGGGGTTGGGCTCCTCGAAGGAACCCCTTGATCCCCAGACTCGTGAACTCCAGTTACTGATCCAGAAATGTCGGAGGATCATGACTCACTTCTTGCGCAGCGTGAAAGCCACACACGAACTGTGCCAGACACAGGTCAGGACAGGTGTGCTGGAGCACGCTCTGATCACTGACGTAAGCACTCACTGGAACTCCACCTGCGCCATGCTTGAACGCTTGGTGGAGCAGCAGGCCGCACTCCACGCGTGGCTCTCCGAGAGCTATGGTGAGAGTCAGGTGGGTGAGTTCAGCCAGGAGGATTGGCTCACCATCACCCAGACAGTGGAGGTCCTGAAGCCCTTCAAGGACTTCACTGTGGCGGTCTCGTCAGACATGGCGACCCTCAGTCTGGTCATTCCCCTGGTGCACACGCTCCAGAGGAATCTGGCCACCCTTGCAGACCAGGTCGCGCCCCGTGCTGACCTTGTTCCAGCGGTGCATGCACTGGTGAGAAGGCTGCAGCAAGGCATAGCTGCCAGGCTAACTCCTCTCACGCAGATCGAGTCATACATGTTGGCGACCATGTGTGACCCGTGCATCAAGGGCAATTTCGCTGAGTGGGACGTGAACTTCACCCAAGCCAGAGACGGGCTCTGCTCTTGGGTGAGGTGCAGGCAGGCCACGAGGGGACATCTGTTGACAGGGGGAACGCGAGAGGGGCCCTGCTCTGCGGGTCCCTCTGACGCCCCCTCTCCGCAGCCCCCCCCCCCCGCGGCCACCACCAAAGTGCCGATGGAGATGGAGCTGCTCCGGTGGGCCCTCATCCCCTCTGGGGTTGTGAGGACCATGAGATAGGATCCGGCGGAGGCAATGATCAGAGACTACCTCACGGAGCCCTGCGAGTCACTCTCCACCGATCCGCTCAGCTACTGGGCCAAGAAGGAGTCGGTCTGGCCGGACCTCTCCCTCGAGGTGCAGTGGCTGCTCTCATGCCCTCCAACAAGCGTGGAGAACGAGCGCATGTTTTCTCATGCGGGCGACATTGTCGGCCCACATCGCACTCGCCTTCTCCCATGGAGAGTCGAGCAATTGACCTTCCTGAAGGTCAACTCTCGCCTCTTCGATTTCTCAGGACTGGACTTCCAGAGTGACTGAGGTGAGCCCAACTTGTGGCCTGTATCCTCTGCAAGTCCAATCCTTTGGAATCGCGCTCTCCCCTGCATAAAACCCTGTAGATGCAGTTACAACCGGCCAGTAGAGGGAGGGTGGTTAGGAACCAGTGGCAAAGGGAATCCACCCAGCAATTTGAAAGCCCCCCCCAAAGGAATTCAAAACATCTCCCAGCACTGAGACAGACCCTGTGGGACCAAATTTATTCTGAAAAATAATGCCCCAGAAACATGGATTGCCACTGGAGGGAGAAATAGGTTAGATAGGGATTGCTTAGGTGGGGATTAGGGAATGGGGAAATGTCAGATCCTTCTGTTTGGAATGTTTAAAATGTTTTTCAGTGTTGAAGTTTTTTTTTTAAAAAAAAAACCCAAAAGTTGAAATGTTTGTTAAGAGTTCAAATTTTCTTTAAAAAAAAAAAACCCCAAAAAAAGTTGAAATGTTGCTGTTTGGTTTGCTTGGGGGGGGGGAAGCGGGAAGAGTTGGGGATGGGCACCAGCCAATGATGATGTCTCGCAGATGTTTCCAGTTACATGCTGAGGCTGGTGTGTGTGTGGGGGGGAACCTCTGCAACACCGCTCCACAAATACCAGTGGTCTGTGCCTGGGCAGTGCCAGCTCCAGCTTTGTGTGGCTGAACTGAAAGCATAGCCAAAGGAAATGACATTGGTTCTGCTGGACCTTGTTGCAGTGGTTTCCCCCCATTAAGTTTGGTGATGGAGGGGTGGTTTACAGATGGGCTCATGCACCTAGAAATAAAGAAATTGTGAAAGAGAAGAAGTCTTTGTGTGGTATTTTGTTGTTATGGAGGAGCTGTCGAGGGGATAAGCAAATGAGTATTTTATTTCATGATAGTTGTGTTATTTTCTGACTAAGACAATGCTGTCCTGCCTGTGGGTGTGCCCTGCTGCTGTGTTGCCTACATCTGTCCAAGACAGAAAGTGTTTTTGACCCATTTTGCCCTCCCGCTGTGCAACCCACATCTTGAACTGCTGTTTTCAAGTTTTGCTGATTGTCTGATATTAATTGAGTTGTGTTATGTTTGTGTAGTGTGACTCACCGCAAGCATGCTGTTATCATGCCCTTTTGTGCCCTACTGCTGTGTAAATTTAAGCTGTTCATGAAATAAAGTGTTTTTGAAAGGTCTTGTTATGGTTTTGTTGAATCTCTGATTTGAAGTTAGTTGTGTTGATTTTGTCTAGGGGACTTCTTTTTTCATGCCCTGTTGTGCCCTTCTACTGTGTAACCCAATTCTGTTCAAAAATTTTAGAGTTTGTTAAAACAAATATGTTTTAAAGATTCTCTGATGTGTAGTAAATTGTGTAGTCCTTTTGTGTGGGGGACAATTAGTGTGATTTGATGTGATTTGTTGACCTATTGTACTTTGAAAATGAGAAAATAAAGCTTTTTAAACTTGAATCATTGTGTGTGTGTTCCCTTTTTTGATGTGAGGTTGGTTCCCAGCATTGGGAACAATGGGGCAGGCTGGCCAGCCTTCTCTGTAGGTGGTGGGGGTGTCAGGGGGTGGTTGTCTGTGTGTCAGGTCAGGTGCTCTTTCCCAGGGACAAGTTGGCACTCAAAAGTTTGCCCACCATTGTGGCACCCCTGGGCTGCGCGGAATTGCCCTGGGAAAGAGAGTTTAGAAGTTCCCAAAGGGGGAGGGCTGGCCAGCCTGTTCCTGGGGTTCTGGTGGGTGTGGGGCTGCTGGGGGAAGATTTGGGTCTGTGAGGGGCTAATGTGGGGATTTGGGTCTGTGTGTGGCAGCTGGGGGGGAATTGGGTTTGTGGGGGGCAGTAGGGGGTGGACTTTGGGGGCTGAGAGCACCTACTTGGGGAGGCCATGAAATGCCCTCCCAAGTGGGAGCAGGCTGAGCCTTGGTGGGGGGTGGGAGTAGAGGTGAGAGAAGGGCCCCTGAAGGTTGGGGGGCATTTTGCATGCAAAATGCCACCCCTGGCAAGACAAGCCTCCCCCAGCTGTAGGTTGTAGAGAAAAGGTCACCTACTTGGGGAGGCCATGAAATGGCCCCCCCAAGTGGGAGCAGGCTGAGCCTTGGTAGGGGGTGGGAGGAAAGGTGGGAGAAGGGCCCCTGAGGGTTGGGGTGCATTTTGCATGCAAAATGCCACCCCTGGCAAAGGAAGCCTGCCTTTTCATTTTTCCCCATAGGAAAAAATGAATGAAGAATCATCAGCAGCAGCAACCTAAAGCTATGCCCTTTTTTAGGTGAGGATAGGGGGACCTGGTTTGGGGGGCCATAACATGGCCCCCCAAAGTCCAATAGGTCTGAAACTTGGGGGGTTGTTAGAGGGGAGTTAGAGGAAGGCCCCCACCAATTTTGGCTTGATTTGGTGGGGAAATGCCTCCCCCAGGCTTCAGAGAAGCCTGAGGAGGCTTTTTCCCATTGAAAAGCTTACCCGAACCCCCGAATCAAGCCGAATCGATACCCGAATCACTATACCCGAATCGGCTTGCCGATTCGGGTATAGCTGTTCCCGAATCAGTTTCTCGATTCGGGTATACCCGAATTGGGAACGCCGAACCACTGTGCCTTTGCACACCCCTAGTCACCATGTTCCTAGAATGGCTCCCTGAGTAAGTTTCCCACTTAATTTGTTCTTTCATGATTTCATGAAAACAGTGCAGTCTTAACCTTACTTGTGAGACCTAACCAGGTGTATTTTAAAAAGGGCTGTAAAGGAGAAACACTCCTCCTCCAAAATTTATTTCCCCCCTGTATTTACAAATTGTGTTCAAGGAAAATGGTTATAGTGTTCATGCACATTAGAGTTTCTACCTGCTCCAAATTTTCCCTCTGGTTTAAATTGCTTAAAAGAAATCATGTAAGTGTCTTCTACCTGTCTAGTATTACTCTTCATAATCTCAGAATAATCTTTACTTCTCCCGGCCCCACTTGGAGGTTGACAACCCTCTTAACCAAGGGGAGGGATAAATATGTATGTATACCAAACAACAACAGTTTTTATTTGGGAAGAGAAACAGCTGGAGAGATAGTGGAGGTGCTTCTTTGAAGAAGTGCCTCGTTGCCTCCATTTGTGCTCTACTTATACAGGTATAAATAAAGCAGACACTATAAAACAAACACAAGTTTGCTCTCTCCTCCACAGACAACTAGCCTAGGTAGTTTTCAAGGAAGCGGACAAATGCCTAACAGTACAATGATGGCATCAAAGAGATACATGTGAACCTTCCTTCTACAGACTGTTTATCTAGCTCAGAACTGACTACTATGATTGACAGTAGCTGTCCAAGTTTCCAGGACAGGTTGATTTTTCAGGGCTGCTATAAAAGATCCTTTTAAAAACTACAGATGTCAGACATTGAAACTGGGATGCTGTGTATATAATACATGATCTGCCACTGGGATACTTTCTCTCTCCAGAAAATTTTACTGTCTCTAGGCCCACCTCACTGAGGCAAAATGCAGGATGCTCAGATAGTTCTCGTTATGAACATAACAGGATGCCTGTATGAATATTTCATTTGCTATTACACTGGTATTCACAATGTGAGAGGCTCCCACATGAAACGGGCAAAACCTTGTATTTTTCATACAAGAAAGGTAGGGATGATCAGACAATATGTTCTGTATTTTTCTGCAAAAAGCAATTAGTGACTGAAGAGACATGCAAATACTACGAGTGTCATAATGGAGAATATTGAACAGAAAGATCACTGGGCAGGCTAAATATTAGAACTATATATGAAGGTCACATACCCTGTGAAATCCTGAGCAATAAGTGACCTTTACTAAATACATTTCTGCTGCATCTGCTTTGGATAAACACCACACCTTTCACAATTCAATAATGAAAGACAGATTTTGTCTCTTGAAATCTTCTATGCAGAGCCGGCAAAAAGGATTACTATTGATATTTATTCAAATCAAATTGTGATATCACTGTGATGGCTTTGGTGCCCTTCAAGTTGCTTTTTTAAAAATACAGCAGGAGTGAATTTTATTTTTCTTAGAGATATTTATGAGATGCAAAAACATCTCAGACTAGCACAAAAATTATTCAGGCTGGAATTCAGATCAGTCTTACACACACACACACACACACACACATATATATTTTAAAAAAACACAAACTCACACAATAATAGTACTTATCAGCAGATCACAGTGTGTAGGACTAGAGCATTAGAGCCTTTACTGATGATGAAGATAATCACAATTTTATTCCTAGTGCCATCCAATTTTTGCTCCGGAAATCAAAACAACATTCTTTAATGAAGAGAGAAGGAATACAGTACCCTTTTTGAAATCTGCTGAATACAACCAGCTAACCATGATTTCCCTGTGTATGTTACAGCAGATTGCTCATGGCCAGGAAAAGACATTATGCATTTGCTAGTATTGGTTCAGTATACACTTCACCCAGTATTCCATGTAGTTCTTTCTTTTGATCACTCTAATCCAGTTTCTGAAGTGCTAAGTTTTGGGGTTTAAAGCTCAGATTTTTTTTTCAGTTGTAACAAATTAAAATGAAATCATAGCATATATTTAGATCAATAGTTGTAGACTAGCTTTGGATATTTTTATGAAACTGTCCTATAATTCCTCTTAAATAATTTTACACTGAGAGCATAAATTTATAACAATATATATTTATTCATGGCTAACTAATAGTACAAAATGGTTTATTTTATTTATTTATTTATTTTATTCGATTTATACCCCGCTCTCCTCACAGATGGGCTCAGGGCTCTGTTTTAAAATTCACAATAGGGAACAAGGATAGGAACAGTTGTCTTATTCCTTACCAATGGCATTTGGTGCTCCTTGATCTCATAGAAACTTTTCAAACATCTCTCATGATTCATAACATGGTATTTATTTTTAATAGGTTTCTTCCTGATGCTAAAGGACAGAAGTTAGGGCATGGGAAAGATACCCTAAGAGTATATAATGTTGTGCTCTCTGGGTTTTCTATTTTTTCATAGCATTTCTGGCTTTTAACAATCTTAGAACGGGAGCCAATTATAGAGCTGGTATTTTAAAGTTTGTGCCGTGTATTGAGAGTGCTTATTTCATACTTCATTTTAAATGTGTGGGCTTTTTTTCAATAGTCTCCTGTACTAATAGGACAGAATGCCAGCATAAATACTATGAAACTCATTATATACGCCAGAACTGCATACATGTTACAGTGTCAAAATTCATTCTACAAATTCCCAACACACTTAAGCTAATTGCTTCCAAAGTGTTGTAGCATGGATTGTAACATTATCAATGACTATGCAGAGATAAAAATAAGTCACACATTCAACTCTCTTGCTCAAGTCTTTTAGATATTTACATGTTTTCTCTAAGTGTTTTTGCTGCTACTGATAGATAAAGCATTCTGAAAGGAAGATCACATATCATTGCCATATGATGGGAGAGTGCTATAAGAAGATGATTGCGGGTGCTACTGTAAGGTGATAGACCTTCAACTCACAATTTCTCTCAATTTGGAGTTTACATGTTGATGCACTTTACTACCAAAATGACTATAATGGTACACTTGACTTTGTTAATTAAGTTGCCTTTCAGCATTTTTCAAAAGAAATACTGAAAAGAAGTAGCAAGTGGAAAAGAGTACAAAGATTAAGTTTCACATGGAAGAGATTTAGTTGTGTTCAAAAATCCATATTTTATCACATTAGCCTTGACAACCAAACATAGGGAATTCTCTCTTTAGAAAATGCTAATTGACCAAAAATGCAAGGAAAAACAACCAGCCCCAAACATGAAATAAAATGTAACATAGTTATCTATGAACACTATCTAGAATCTTCTGAATATATGTAAGATGCAGTCTGCAAAATAGCATTTGGTGGCCTAGGATGAGGCAAGATTTTGATTTAATCATATTAAAGATTTATAAAAGAAAAATAGCTAACAGACAAATAACAAAAATTTTAAAAAGAAAAAACTATACAAACTAAAAGGAGGCTTCCAATTTTCTCTGAGACAAATATAAGCACCATTACAAAATTTTCTCTTACTCTATGTTTACAAAAATAAAAGCTCTCTTTTTTTCTATTGTTCAAATTCCTTATTAATCAAACCTGCTAATCATCAAATTTTTTTATGCAAATTATGTCATGCAAAAAGTCTATAAGGGGTTTCCAATCAGCAATAAATGAACGTATTGTCTTTTCTCTAAACAGTGAAGTATGTTTAGCCATCACTGCGAGTTCCCGCACCTTTACCAACCATTCCTCTATGGTAGTCAATATTGGATTCTTCCTCTTTTGCACGTATAATATTCTCACTGCCATTGCCATATATAAAAACAAAGTTCCATGACTTGCTTCCAGCTGAGTGTCCCTTAATCCCAAAAGAAAAAGCTCTTGTTTCAATTGTATATTAATATTTAAAATCTCCAGTGTTCATTTTTTATCATTCTTGCATGTCCACCACATATGATAAAATGTTCCTTCATGTTGTTCACATTTCCAACATAAACCTGAAGTATCTCCAAACTCTCAAGGGAAGATAAAATCTTGGCAAGAAATTAGTGATGAAGGACATTTCAATCAAATGTCACCAAAATTTCAGGGGACTAAAAGCTTGCTGTCCACTAAAGAACCTCCAATTTCCAAGTCAATTGGGCCAAGAGGTCCAATTCTACGGACTCTTGAACAAGATACCCTATCCATCCTACTCTCAACATTAAAAATAGCTCTGCCCTCAGAAAGAAGGGAAGAAAGAAGGAGCCTGCCAGACTCACAGCTTTGTCAGCTTCTATGTCTGGCTTGCGTTGGTAGGTGCTTCCCTCCTTGGGCCACTGCCTGGGAAATTTGGTGATTCAAAGGAAAACAAGACATCTGCTGATGGTAAGCACCTAAACCCGAAAAGCAATATAGATTTGGTGTGGGAGGGTTTTTGTAATTTCCAAGGATCATAGATTTGTGTTATTGTTCCAGACAATCATGTTAATAACATGAACCAGTAATTTCCATGTGTGTTTTCAGCCTGAAAAATGTATAATGCACAGCACTAGTTATAAATCAGAAAAATGGCACAAGGGGAAAGGCTTAAGCACACTCTTCCTGTTCACTATGGTCCCAATAACAACAATTGCACATATATATTGCTCTTCTAGACAGATTAGTGCCCCACTCAGAGTGGTGAGCAAAATCAGTGTTGTTATTATCCCTACAATACAGGTAAGAAGCTGGGGTGAGGAGAGTAGCTTATACAAGGCCACCTTCTGAACTAATGGCAGTAGTGGGATTTGAACCAGCAGAGTGCTGATCCACAACCCAACCACTTAACCACACTGCTACAGCAGCTCTCTATCAAGAGTTCGCTCAATAGTCATCAGGCGTACATATGTCTCAAAATTAGAGATGGGCACGAACCGAAATACAAACCAAAATTAAGCATGAACCAGGCCGGTTCGTGGTTTGCGAACCACGGTTCATCAGATCCCATTTCTGACGAACCACCATGAACTTTTAGGCTGGTTCATTTGGTTCATTTTTTGGTTCGTCATTGCAGACAGCCTGGTGCCAATCAATCCATTTCATAGGCAACAGGGGATGGACTTCCTGCAGACCTTCTGCTGACCCAGAAGTGACCTGCTGCTGGCCCAGAAGTGATGATTTTCTGACCAGATGTGACGTTTTCATGAACTAAATGAACCGGTTTGCAAACCAGGGGCAGGTTTGTGAAAGTTCGTGGTTCATGGTTCGTGAAATTTGATGAACCACAAACCACATGGTTCGGGAGGGTTTGGTTCATGCCCATCTCTACTCAGAATAAAGCATGTAGCACAGAATTCACAATGTAGTTTAGGGTAGCATGGGGCTGGAGATCTCCCAGAATTACAACTGATCTAAAAAAAAAAAAGAATTACAACTGATCTAAAGATCACAGAAATCAGTTCCCCTGGAGAATTGTTTTGGGGGCTGCTTTCAAAGGGGGATCATCTCTCTGTAATTCTCTCTGTAACTCTCTGTAAGTGAAAAATACGTATAACCTTTTTTTTTTCTACTGAAGGACCTCTTTGTAGACCTCAATGGTCATTTTCCCCTCAGGTGCTAGGACCACCAGGCTGCTGGGTGAGCTCACTCTGGAGCAGGCCACGTAGAACTGTCCATGTGAGAAGCAGTCCTCCCTCAAGTCAATTCTTGCCACCTTCAGTGTCTGCCCCTGAGACTTCTTGATCGTCATAGCACAGTCGGCCTTGAGGGGGAACAGCAGTCTCTTGAATTTGAAGGGGTTCTCTGATGGTATGAGTGGTATGCATGGTATGAACATTGACTCCCCCCCGCGAGCACTGCCGGTGAACAAGGTGGCCTCGATGATGGTCCTGTGGAGGCTTTCACACGTAGTTTGGTGTCATTGCAGAGTTGTGGTGGGCTGAGGTTCTGGAGCAGCATCACTGGAGCACCCACTTTGAGGAGAAACTTGTGGGCTGGGAAGCCAGGAGGGTTGAGCATACTGAGGAACTCCACAGGGCAGTGGATCGCATCATCCACTTGCATCACTGAGTCCACAGATCTGTACTCCATTTTGAGTGAGATAAGTTGCGTTTCATTAATGATGGCAGCCTTGTCATTCTTGGGGGTCAGAACGGCACGCTTGCAAAGCCAGTTTATGGACTTCTCTGTGACAGTGATGATATCAGAGTATATTGTGGCTGTTAGCTCTGCTAGGGTCATCACTACTGTGCCCAGGCCTGCAGGGATGGTCACCTTTCCCTTGGACTCAGGATATGCTGCATCCCCTAATTTTAGTAGGAGTTCAGAGAATTCCCCAGCGGACACCTCGCCTCTCAAGTGGACCCTCATGTTCTTTCTTAGTGAGAGTTTTCTGATGAGGGGCCACAGATATGACACCTTGACACACATGGTAACCTTGTAAGCTCTAGTTCCCCTTGGGACTACTGGCAGAGTCTGCCAGAAGTCTCCAGCTAGCAGCACTGTGACTCCCCGCATCACTCTCTCATTGCCCCTGACATCTTTGAGGGTTATGCTTAGTGCCTCAAAACACCCCTTAAGCGCCATGGTGTTCTCATCCCAAACAATGAGCTTACAGTTCCACAACACTTGGGCCATGTTGCTTTGTTTTGAGATGCTGAATAGGGGTGTTTCTGCATGCATGAGGTTAAGAGGCAGCTTGAAGGTGGCAAAGGATCATATGCCATGCCTGAGTGAGCCTTGATCTTCCATGGAAGTTAGCGCCTCTCTACTTGTCTTCCAGGATTGCTTTGCTCATAGAGAGACTCTGCTGCTCTGTGTACCTAGGGGTGACTTTCCTGGCCACTGCTGCTTGGTGCACTGCAGGAGCAGGACGTGCATATTTCTTTGCCACATCTTAAGTTGCTTACTCTTTTTAGTGTCAGTGTATCTTGCACGACATCTGCCAGAAGACTTCTTGGCAGTAGTAAGAGGTGATGGCTGCAAGAGGTGTGAGGTGGAGTTGGACTGAAGGAGGGGTGGTGTGGTGGGCCCTCGGCAGGTTCATGTGAGAGGTTCACATTGAAATGGCCCCTAGAAAGGTAGTGTACCATCTCCCGATAAACATTTAAAAACTCAGCTGCCATACGGACTTTTATATAAAATCCCTATTCAGGAGTCTTGTACTATCTTTCTTCAACTGTCTGCAGTTTCCTTTGCTTGATTTTTACCTCATAACAAAGTTCCACAGCTGACTTATTAGCCTGCCAGCCACACAGGAAAGCCAGGTCCCACAGGGAGATTGGCAACACTCGACTGGGAGGTGTATTTTTACCTCAGGATACATTCAGTGACTCCCAATAGCAAGTATATACTATTTAGAATGTTGGAGAGATGACCAATGAAGTCCGCATATGCAAATGATCTCAGGGAAGAGTGGCAGTTGGCGGCAGGGGCGGGGAGGACCCTGCCAGCCACACAGGGAAGCTGTATCTCTATGGGAAAACACATTTTACACCTTTTTACCCCCTTAGGGGGCGAATTTCTTAAAATCCCTTCTTAGTGAGCCTCTACATCACAAAAGGAACGTCCTGCCCAAATTTCATTCTTCTAGGTCGAGGGGTTTGAGCTTGGCGTTGATGTGTCAGTCAGGACACTTGTCTTTATATATATAGACTAGCTTGATGCCCGTATTTAACTACTTTAAATCCAGTTATAATATTTATGGGCGTGTAACGTTTTTTGGTTGGGGGGCGGTTGAGTTGGTTTTGTAGTATAATAGCATAGTACCCAAGCTTCACAAAAGTGTTTGAATAAAGCGAAGCATGTTGATGCCTAAAACTGATAAAGTGAATTTTGAAATGTAACATTTATTGAAGAGATTTTTAAAAGGAAAAGATTGTAGTGCAATAAATAAAGTGAAAAATACGTACAACCTTATTTTTCTACTGAAGGACCTCTTTATAGACCTCATTGGTGGTTTCCCTCACTTTGGAGCCCCCAATTTGAGGAGAAGCTTGTGGGCTGGGAAGCCAGGAAGGTTGAGCATGCTGAGGAACTCCACAGGGTAGTGGACCACATCATCCATTTGCACCACTGAGTCCACAGATCTGTACTCCATTTCTGCCCCTTTGAGGGAGTTAAGTTGTGTTTCATTAATGATGGCAGCCTTGTCATTCTTGGGGGTCAGAATGGCACACTTGCACAGCCTGTCCAAGGACTACTCCCTGATAGTGGCAATATCAGGGTATATCGTGGCTGTTAGGTCTGCTAGGGTCATCACTGCTGTGCCCAGGCCTGCAGGGATGGTCACCATTCTCTTGGACTCGGGACTTGCTGGTACTTGGCCACCACTGCTAGGTGTACCAGAGGAGTACGATGTGCATATTTCTTTGCCGCATCTCTAAGTTGCGTCCTCCTTTTAGCATTGGTGTATCTTGCATGACGTCTGCCAGGAGGCTTCTTTGTGGCAATAAGAGATGATGGCTACAAGATGTGTGAGGTGGAGTTGGACTGAGGGAGGGGTGGTGTGGTAGGCACTTCGGCAGGTTCATGTGAGAGGTTCACATTGAAATGACTCCTAGAAAGGTCATGCACCATCTCCCCATGAACATTTAAAAACTCAGTTGCCATACTGACTTTTATATAAAATCCCTTTTCAGGAATCTTGTACTGTCTTTCTTCAACTGTCTGCAGTTTCCTTGACATAATTTTTACCTCAGAACACAGTTCCACAGCTGACCCATCAGCTTGCCAGCCACACAGGAAAGCCAAGCCCCACAAGGAAACTGGCAATTCTAGAGGGGAGGTATATTTTTTACCTCCGGACACGTTCAATGACTGGGACGTCATTGAATGTGTCCTGAGTACTGCATGTGTCCTGCCTGCTGTTTAGAATTTTGGTCTGATGGCCAATCAAGGCCACATATGCAAATGACCTCAGGGCAGAGAGGCTGAGTTGCCAGTTGGTGTGTGTGTGTGGGGGGGGGGGGATGAGCAGCTTGCCAGCCACACAGGGAAGCTGTATCCCTATGGGAAAACACGTTTGACCCCTTTTTACTCCCTTAGCGGGCTAATTTCTTAAAATCCCTTCTTAGGGAGCCTGTACACCACAAAAGGAACATCCTGCCCAAATTTCACGCTTCTAGGTCCAGAGGTTTGGGCTGGGCATTGATGAGTCAGTCAGGACACTTGTCTTTATATATATAGATAGATTTATAGTCTGCCTTTCTCACTGAGATCCAAGGCATATTGCACACTGCAAGTGAAATACAATATAAACAACAGTTTTGAGGGCTGCTTGGACATTCATTGAGCAAAGTACAATAATAAACAACAATTAGGATATTAAGTGAACAGATAAAATAGAGTATGGTAGCAGAAAATTTGAAAACAAGCATAAAGCTGAGCAGAGATAAAATCTTTCTGACACAAAGCATAATTAATTTACATGGCATATTTAGCAACATGTAAACTCCCTAGTAAGCACATATCTACATCAGATGATAGTACCCAATAGCGTAATGTGTAGTCCCCATCCCTACCAAGGAATCTCTCTGAGCAATTTCTTATGACACAGCCCTATAATCTGAGTAGAAAGCCCTCTTAAATTTTGCATAGTTTGCAGAAAGCCAAGAGAGTGGGAGCTTTCCTGACCTCCTCAGGCAGGCCATTCCATAAAGGGGGGGGGCTACCACAGTGAAAGCACATGTGTGGGCAGCTGTTGATTTTGTACAACTGCAGGGTGGTATCTGCAGAAGACTCTGTTCAGATAAGCAAAGATTCAGTGGCAGAACATAGGAGGAGAGGCAGTCACACAGATATGAGGGGATAAGGCCATGAAAGGCTCTGAATGTGATAGTCCTGACCTTGAATTGAGCCCGGCAACTAATGGGAAGCCAATGGAGTGATTGCAGAATGGAAGTGATATGCATGCTCTGTCTAGTTCCGTAGAGTAAACAAGCTGCAGCATTCTGCACACGCTACTAAAAGTGCAAGATTTGGGTCCAGTAACACCTTAGAGACCAACTAGGTCTCTAAGCTGTTCTTCTGCTACAAACCAACAGGGCTAAGCATCTGAAACAAGCTACTAAGTCCCCCACCCTCAGTCATTCATTGTTGGCTCTGAGGTTCTGGGGGAAATTTCATAAAATCATAGAATCATAAGGTTGAATGAGACCTCCAGGGTCATCTAGTCCAACCCCCTGAACAATGCAGGAAATTCACAACTACCTCCCCCCATACACACAGTAACCCCTGCTACATGCCCAGAAGATTGCAAAACCCCATCAGGATCCCTGGCCAAACTGGTTTGGGGGAAATTGCTTCCTGACCCAAAAGTGGTGATTAGTATTACCTTGGGCATTTAAGAAAGGGCCATGAGAACTAAGCACTGATGTAACCCTTCTTGCCCTCCCCTCTTATGATCTGCCTAGGTTCACAGAATCAGCATTGCTGTCTGATGGCCATCTGCTTAAAAACCTCCAAAGAAGGAGTGTCCACCACTTCCCAAGGAAGCCTGATCCACTGAGGGACTGCTCTGTCAGGAAGTTCTTCCTAATGTTTAGCCAAAACCTCTTTTGATTTCATTTCAACCCATTGGTTCTGGTCCAGCCTTCTGGGGCAATGGAAAACAACTCTGCACCACCCCCTATATGGCAGCCCTTCAAGTACTTGAAGATGCTTATCATATCACCTCTCAGTTGTTTCCTCCCCAGGCTAAACATACTGAGCTCCTTCAACCTTTCCTCACAGGGCTTGACCAAGACTAAATTAAATGAGTACTCATTTGTAACCTTGCACAATATGAAGATATATTTTGCCTGTGATGGCAGCTTCTTTTTAAATTGCTCTTACAGCAGGAATAACCATGGGAATCTCTGGAGTTGACTTTGTGGGGAGACCTATGTAGAGTCCATTACAGTAATTGCGGCATGAATCAAGATGGCCAGATCAGGACTTCCGGTTTGGAATTAATGGCGATCTGAAGGAGCCTAGAGATCTGGGCTGTCCGAGGCACTGGTTTTTTGGAAAGCGAGGCGCTAGAACGCCTGCTACCGACCCAACTTCAGGGAGAAGTTGGGCTTGAACGCTACACACCCCGAGAGAGTGGGATCTCGGTGAGGGGGGGAGTTCTGAATCAAGGATTCTCCCCACCACCTTGAGGCCCCCTCAAGGTGGTGGGGAGCTACTAACTCTGCAGTCCCTCAGGAGTCATTTAATTGACATAAGATCATCAGAAACCAAGTCTCAGCAACAGCTTTGACCAACATTAAACGAAGGAAACAACAGAGACAACCCGAAAAATCATTGAAAGGTAAAGATCGTTATCATACTTTGTAAATTGAAACGGAGGGAAAAGACCAAGAATTTTTTTTTAAAAAAAGGCTTAATCTAATAGAATAAACAACAAGGAACAATTATTGACTAAAAACTTTGTCGCTGGTGAAGTTTTAAGCATTAAAAAAGTGATAAGAAGCATTGTTTATACATACTTGCGGTCAGAGGAGAGATAGCCAGCATGAGAGAGGAGGTGTGAGCTAGAGGAAACATCGCGAGACAGGAAGTAAACAAGGGAGGAGACAACTGGGTGCCTAGAGAGGACAGCAAAAGCCAGGAAGTAAGAAGACGGAGTAGAAGAAAGAAGACCCGGAAGCAAAACAAAGGAAGCATCGAGAGACTACAAAGATTACAGGAACAGGAAGTGCGCCATCTTAAGTGAGGCTTGAAGCGAAGCCAGTAATCATAGAGAAGCTGCAGGGAAACCATAGAGAAAAAACGCCCGACATTTTGGAATTAAGAAAAAATATTTTTTAATTATTAAACCAGAGACAGGGAAATATATTGTGAGAAGATAAGAAGAAAATAAGCCAAAACGGATCTAAGGAAAAGAGCAGATACATGGGGAGGCACTAACCCGAGTCCTACGATGGCGGGGGGGAAAGCAGACAAGGAATGGCAAGCCTCAGTGGATGCAGCGATTGAAGGATTGGGGGGGAAAGTTACAGAGAGCTATAAGGAACTGAGTCAATCGTTGCAAAAAATGCATCAAACTTTGGCAAAGGATTTAAAATATATGAAAGACACAATTAGGGCGGAGGTAGCGGGACTAGCGAAAAATTTAGAAGGAATAAAAAATGAATTGCAAGCAACTAATAATAAAGTTGAAGAGGTAGAGCAGAAGACCAAGGATTTATCAGTGAGTATAAAGCAGGAAAACCAAGTGATGCAAGAAAGAATGGCACTGATGGAATGCAAAGCGACGGAGAGGCAACTAAGATTTAGGGGCATGCAAGAATCGGATACACAAAGTGTACAATCAAAAAGAGTCCAGTAGCACCTTTAAGACTAACCAATTTTATTGTAGCATAAACTTTCGAGAATCACGTTCTCTTCGTCAGATGCATGGAGGGCAGAAGCAAACTGGCCAAATATAGAGGAGGAGAGGGGGGGAAGGGGGAAAGGAAGAGAGGGGGGATGTAAACAACTCCTTTGATATGGAGATGCAGACAGCTCCTTTTGGTGTGGGGATCAGTTTGCTTGTGTAAAGATTCAAAGGAGTTTGCTGTGTTAGTCTGTAGTAGCAAAATCAAAAAGAGTTCAGCAGCACTGCAGCACAAGCCCTCGATAACCACAGTCCTCCCCGCCAGATGCATCTGACAAAGAGAACCGTGGTCCTCGAAAGCCCAAGCCAGGTGCCACTGGACTCCCCCTGACCCCGCCTCTGCAAAGGAAATCAGTTACCTGTGATAATGAGATAACCATTCATAGTCCCTATTCAGTCCCAGCTTGACAGAGTCAAATTTGCATATGAATTCCAATTCAGCAGCTTCCCGTTGGATTTTGTTTTTGAAAGGTTTCTGTTGAACTACAGCGACCTTTAAGTCTTTGATGGAATGTCCTGGTAGATTGAAGTGTTCTCCCACTGGTTTCTGGACGTTTCCATTTCTAATGTCAGATTTGTGTCCATTTATTCTTTTGCGTAGAGGTTGGCTGGTTTGTCCAATGTACAGAGCAGAAGGACATTGTTGGCACATGAGAGCATATATCAGATTGGAGGATGAACAGCTGTAAGAGCCAGAGACAGTGTAGTTGATGCCATTGGGTCCTGTAATTGTATTCCCTGGGTAGATATAGGGGCAGAGCTGGCATCTGGGTCTGTTGCAGGGCCTGGTACCTGTGCTGGTGACTCTGCTAGCCGATTCATGATTGTAAGTGAGAAGTTGTTTAAGGTTGGGGGGCTGTCTGTAGGCAAGGAAAGGTCTTCCACCCAGGGCTTCTGAGAGAGAGGTATCATTTTCCAGGATGGGTTGTAGCTCACTGATGATACGTTGGATGGGTTTGAGCTGGGAGCTATAGGTGACAACCAGCGGTGTTGTTAGTTCCTTTAGGTTTGTCCTGGAGCAGGCTGTTTCTGGATACTAGTCTGGCCCTGTTGATTTGTTTCCTCACTTCATTTGGTGGGTACTGTAGCCCCAAAAATGCTTGTTGTAAATCTCTTAAGTGGGAGTCTCGATCAAGAGCATTGGAGCAGATACGGTTGTAACGTAAGGCTTGGCTGTAGACAATAGACCGAGTGGTATGTTTAGGGTGGTAGCTGGAGGCATGTAGATATGAGTATCGGTCTGTTGGTTTCCGGTATAAGGTGGTATTTATCCGTCCATTATGTAGTTGTACAGTGGTGTCCAGGAAGTGTACCTGTTGTGTAGAGTGGTCCAGGCTTAGGTTGATAGTAGGGTGAAAGTTGTTGAAGTCCTGATGAAATCTCTCAAGGGCTTCCTTCCCACGGGTCCAAATGATGAAGATGTCATCCAGGAATCTTAAGTATAGTAGTGGTTCCAGTGGATGGGAGCTGAGGAAGCGTTGCTCCAAGTCCGCCATGAATATGTTAGCATATTTTGGTGCCATGCGTGTGCCCATGGCTGTGCCATTAATCTGTAGATATAAGTTGTCACCAAATTCGAAGTAATTGTGAATGAGTACGAAGTGACAAAGTTCAGTGGCGAGGTGTGCTGTGGTTTTGTCCGGGATAATATTCCGTATGGCTTGCAGTCCATCTGCATGTGGGATATTGGTGTACAGAGCCTCCACATCCATGGTTGCTAGGATGGTGTCATCTGGTAGGTTGTCAATGGACTGTATTTTCCTGAGGAAGTCAGTGGTGTCCCGTAAATAGCTGGGTGTGCTGGTGGCATAGGGCCTGAGGATAGAGTCCATGTATCCTGAGACTCCTACTGAGATAGTGCCTATTCCTGAAACAATGGGGCGTCCTGGGTTACCTGGTTTGTAGATTTTGGGTAGTAGGTAGAATCTTCCTGGTCGTGGTTCCTGGGGTGTGTCCGTATGGATGCATTCTTGTATGTCCATGGGGAGTGTTTTTAATATTTTATTGAGTTCCCTTTTGTATTGCTCCGTGGGGTTAGAAGGTAGTATTTTATAGAATGTTGTGTTGGAGAGTTGTCTTTCTGCTTCGTGTATGTAGTTATGTTTGTCCATGATAACAACTGCTCCGCCTTTGTCAGCTTCCTTGATTACGATGCCAGAATTATTTTGGAGGCTGTTTATGGCATCTCTTTCTGCACGGCTGAGGTTCTGCTTTAGGTGTTGTTGTTTGTCAATTATCTCAGCCTGAGTACGTCGACGGAAGCATTCAATGTAAAAGTCCAATGAGGAGTTGCGGCCCTCAGGGGGTATCCATGTGGAATTCTTTTTTCTGGAGTTTTGTAATGATGATTGTATATTGCTGGGTTGGGGGGGTGATTGTTGCTGTGATGGTGTCTGTTCAGTGCTTTGTTCATCGTTTTGTTCAGCAGAGTAGCTGAAGAATTCTTTCAGTCTTAGGCGTCTAAAATAGGCCTCCAGGTCTCCACAAAGTTGTATGGTTTGTGTGGGTCTGGTTGGGCAAAAAGATAGTCCACATGAGAGGACAGATTCCTCTGCTGGGCTCAGTTTGTGGCTGGAGAGATTGATGATGTTGCTTGGTGGATCCAAAGTGTTCTTGTTCCCTGTTGCATGCAGGAGTTTTGAGAATTTCTTCTCCTTCTTGTTCTGTAATTAAGTGAATAGAGTGCAATAAATAGTTTCTCTGGTTTTGGTAAACATCTGCCAGTTCCTGGTCTGTGCAGAGGGATTGTTTTTCATGGAAGAGTCTAGTTCAGAGATCTGTTGCTTGATCCATTGTTGCTTGCTGTACATCAGTCCAATGAGGTGAATTAAGAGTTTCCTGGATAAGGTGTTGCATAGTTTCTCACTGTAGTCTGTGTAGTAAGTGGATTTCAATGGGTTCCTCACACACAGTCCCTTGGGTAGAATGTCCAGTTTTTTGCATTTAGAAAGAAAGATGATGTCTGTTTGTATTTGTGCCAGTTTCTTCATGAGGTTGATGGATTTCCTCTCCATTCGGCTGCTGCTGAACTCTTTTTGATTTTGCTACTACAGACTAACACGGCAAACTCCTTTGAATCTTTACACAAGCAAACTGATCCCCACACCAAAAGGAGCTGTCTGCATCTCCATATCAAAGGAGTTGTTTACATCCCCCCTCTCCTCCTTCCCCCCATCCCCCTCTCTCCTCCTCTATATTTGGCCAGTTTCCTTTTGCCTTCCATGTATCTGAAAAAGAGAACGTAATTCTCGAAAGCTTATGCTACAATAAAATTGGTTAGTCTTAAAGGTGCTACTGGACTCTTTTTGATTTTGCTACTACAGACTAACATGGCTAACTCCTCTGGATCTATGACAAAGTGTACAGGAACAAATGACAGAAATTCTAGCAGGATTTTTAGACAAAGAACCAGAAGAAATAACAGCAAACATGGATCTAGTATACAGAATCAATTCAGCTTATGCACAACAAAAGAAGATACCAAGAGATATTATTGTGCAATTAATAACAAAAAGAATGAAAGAGGAAATTATCAAAAGGCATTTTGTAGATCCCTTATCAGTGGAGAGAAACAAGATCAAGATAATGAAAGAGATGCCAAAAAGGATTCTCCAAGAAAGGAAAAAATACAGGGAACTGACCCAAAAACTAAGAGAAAAGAATATCAGATACAGATGGGAGTTACCGGAAGGACTAAGTTTTTATTTTAATGGGCTAAGTGTTATAATCAAGACAAGAGAACAGATGGAAAAGTTTTTTGAAGAAAATTTAGAGGACTTTCCCAGATTATTAAGAATGTAACACAATGGATACAGATTACTATCGTGGAATGTAAATGGATTAAACTCACCCCAAAAGAGAAAAGCAATTTTTCACTGGCTAAAGAAACAAAATTGTAATATAATTTGTCTACAAGAAACACATATTAAGGATCAAGATATCAAATATTTGAAAAATAAACAATTAGGAAAAGAATATGCAGCATCGTCAAAACAAAAGAAAAAAGGAGTGGTGGTGTATATCAAAGAAGATATAGACTCTAAATTAATTTTTCAAGATCAGAATGGAAGGTATCTGGCTGTGGAAATTAATGTAAATGCAAAAAACCCACTGATAATAGGTTTATATGCACCCAATGGCGCAAAAGACCAGTTTTACAGAGAAATAATAGAGAAATTGGATCAAGACTCATATGACCAAATGATAATGGCTGGAGACTTTAATGGTGTGGTGGATTTACAAATGGACAGGAAGTTAAAGGGATGCAAGCAGAAATCTTGGAAATTACCGATAGTATTTTTTGAATTAGTACAGCAAGAAAAGTTGGAGGATGTGTGGAGAAGAGAAAATCCTAAAGGTAAAGACTTTACATACTACTCCGCGAGACATGCATCTTTTTCAAGAATAGATATGATTTGAACATTGAAAGAACTAGCTTTATGGACAAAAAAAGTGGAAATTTTGCCAAGGGTGAGTTCAGACCATAACCCAATACTATGGAAAACTATAATGGGCCGGAAAAAATTATGATGGAGAATAAATGAAGATTTATTGTGAAATCAGGAAAATATAAAACATTTAAAGGAAGAGACCAAGCAATTTTTTCGAATAAATAATAACAATGAAGTTTCAACCCAGATGGTATGGGACACATACAAGGCAGTAATAAGAGGAAATTTAATTTCATTAAATAATAAGGATAAGTAAAGAAAGCAAGAGAAGTGGCAAGAGATACAGGAGAAACTATATAAAAAAGAACAGGAGTTAAAGAAAAAACCTGGGAAAAAATCAATAAAACAAGAGATTAAAATACTGCAGGAACAAGTAAGAGCCATTAGTAACAAAGAACTAGAATGGAAATTAAAGACACTTCAGCAGAAATCATTTGAAGGAGCAAACAAACCAGGAAAGTACCTAGCCTGGCAATTGAAAAAGAAAAAAGAGAAGAAAATTATTAATAGGATAATGGAAGAAGGAAAAGAATTGAAAGACCAGCAAACAATTAAGTGTGCCTTTTACAAATATTATGCGAAATTATTTCAAAAGAAGGCAGTAAACTTGGAAGAAATAGACCAATATTTACAAAAAACAGATTTACCAAGGATATCAGAAAAAATGAAGCAGAGACTGAATGCTCCAGTAACAGAGGAAGAAATTATACAAGCAATAGAAGCAGCAAAGATCGGAAAAGCACCAGGACTGGATGGGATCACAGCTAAATTTTATAAAGTAATGAAGGAAGACCTTGTACCGATATTAAAAAATATAATGAATGATATACTTCAAGGAAAAGGGCTTCCAGATACATGGAATGAAGCGAGCATTGCTCTGATCCTGAACGAATCACAAGATTTGACAGATGTGAAAAATTATAGACCAATTTCGCTTATAAATAATGACTATAAAATATTGGCAAGAATATTAGCAGAGAGACTTAAAATATGGCTAATGGACTTTATAGGAAAGGACCAGGCTAGATTCCTACCAAACAGACAACTAAAAGACAACTTGAGAGTGGTTATAAATAGACATGGGCACGATCCAAAAAATAATCCCGATTTAGCTGATCGTGATTCCGCGCCACCGCCGAACACAGGTACCCGATTCTAAGCGATCAAGTCTCGTTTCCAGTACAAAATCGTATCCAAAATTGGAAATCGGGGAGGCCAGCGCCCAGAGCAACCATAGTCAGGCTGTTGAGTGCGCGCGCGTGTGCATTCCTGAGTCGCTCCCGCCCACTCAGCAAGCCGGCTGTCCCGGTGCACTGCGGAGCTGGCAGCAGCGCGAGTGACTCAGAGGCTGCCTGCGCCGTTCACCTGCCCCGAAAGACAAGGGGCGGCCAGCTTGCCGGCGCACACCTTGTCCTGGGGAAAGGCGAATGGTGCAGGTGGCCTCCCAGCCTCCCGCGCTGCCTTTTGCCTTTCCCCAGGACAAGGGGTGGCTGGCTTGCTCACGCGCCCCTTGTGGGATGTACTAAAACGAATGACAGAATTGCCCATTGAAAATAATGAGAGAGGCTTGAATGCCCATTGGAAATAATGAGAACCTGGAATGCCCATAGACTTGCATGGGCTCCATTGAAACACATTAGAGGGGAAAAAAAGGTGCAAAGAAAACGTGGAATGGATTTTGAAGGAAACTCTCTGGGCCCAGATAGACTGTTCTGGGACTGGATTGACAGCCCCCTGAGTACAATGACGGCCCCTGGGTGTCTCAGAAGGGCTCTGGGACTGGAATTACAGGCCCCTACCTGGAATGAGGGCCCTTGGGTGTCTCAGATGGGCTCTGGGACTGGAATGACAGGCCCCTGACTGGAATGACGACCCCTAAGTGTGACAGAAGGGGTCTGGGACTGGAATGACAGGCCCCTACCTGGAATGACGGCCCCTGGGTCTGCCAGAAGGGCTCTGGGACTGGAATGACAGGCCCCTGACAGGAATGACGACCCCTAAGTGTGACAGAAGGGGCCTGGGACTGGAATGACTGGCCCCACACTGGAATGACGGCCCCTGGGTCTGCCAGATGGGCTCTGGGACTGGAATGACAGGCCCGTGACTGTCACCCAGGGACCATCATTCCAGTCTCAGAGCCCTTCTGACAGACCCAGGGGCCGTCATTCCAGTGTGGGGCCTGTCATTCCAGACAGCTCATTCCCCCCCTGACTCCATTGCCCCAGGAATTAATCACTGGTGCCTGAGTGTCTGCAATTCCGAACAGAAACCGATATATCCGATCAAGTCCCAAACAAGCAAACTCCTGACTGCTGGATCAGTTGCCGTGGACAGAACCGATTAGCTGAGTCACGATGGAGCAAATGCCAAAATCGGGGACTTTTTGAAATCGTAATTCAGATCGTGCCCATGTCTAGTTATAAATGCCATTGAATATTTTGACAAGCGACCAGATAAAGAATTTGGCTTTTTCTTTGCAGATGCAGGGAAGGCCTTTGACAACTTGAACTGGGACTTTATGTTCGCATCAATAGAAAAGATGGACTTAGGTAAAGAATTTATAGAAGCAGTAAAAACAATATATAAGGAACAAAGAGCGACAATCTGTGTCAATGACGACCTGACAGAGAAGTTTGAAATAAGGAAAGGTACAAGACAAGGATGTCCACTATCATCATTGTTATTTGTTATGGTCTTAAAAATATTACTAAGGCAGATTAGAGAAGACGACAACATAAAAGGAATAAAAATAAACGGATCTTCATATAAGTTAAGAGCTTTTGCAGATGATGTGATGTTTATAGCAGAAGATCCACTACAAACTTTGCCAAGACTACTGCATAAAATTAAGGAATTTGGAGATTTGGCAGGCTTTTTTATAAATAAAAAGAAGTCAAAAATAATAACCAAGAATATGACCAAGAAGAAGCAACAGGAACTGAGTGATTTAACAAATTGTGAAGTGGTACACAAGACTAAATATTTGGGAATAGAGGTGACAGCTAAAAATACTGATCTATTCAAGAATAATTATGAAAAGCTCTGGACACAAATTGAAAGAGATATGATAAAATGGAATAAATTAAACTTATCATGGTTTGGTCGGATTGCCACAGTTAAAATGAATGTGCTGCCCAGAATTATGTTCTTAATGCAAACAATACCAATCATTAAAGACAAAAAGCAATTGGAAAAATGGCAGAAGAAAATATCGGAGTTTGTGTGGGCAGGAAAGAAACCCAGAGTAAAGATGAAAGTACTTTGTGATGCTAAGGAAAGAGGTGGAATGCAATTACCTGATCTTTGACTTTACCATGAGGCAATATGTCTAGTCTGGTTAAAAGAATGGGTGTCTTTAGCCAATCATAAATTGTTAACTTTGGAAGGCTATAACAAACTTTTTGGATGGCATGCGTATATGTGGTACGATAAGTACAAAATGGATGCAATGTTTCAGCACCACTATCTGAGAAGAAATTTATTGCTGACTTGGCTAAAGTATAAAAAATTTATAGATCAAAAGAAACCACTGTGGATTATACCAGCTGAGGTGATCAACCCAAACCTAGAATATAAAGGAAAAGAATGGGTTACCCTCAAGGACTTAACAGAAGTAGTAGATAAGGAGGTAAAACTCAAACCAAATGAGGAGTTGCCATTTAAATATAGTTGGTTACAATATAGACAAATTAAAGACCTATTTGATACAGATCAAAGGAAGACAGGTTTTAGAATTAAGAATTAAGAATTTGAGGAACTTTTGTTAGGAGATAGTAATAAAGCAACTTCTAAAATGTATAAATTGTTATTGAAATGGTTCACAGAAGATGAAACAGTCAAGGTACAAATGGTAAAGTGGACAATAAACTGTAACAATGAAATAATGATGGAAGCATGGGAACAATTGTGGAAAAATTGTCCCACCCTTATGAATATTACAATTGGTTACCCAGCCAAGTCTTTATAGGGGACAGATCAGGGGTTTGCACTTCCCTTTATCAGAAACTGGCACACGAGGCTTGGGGAGATTCAAAAATGTAATGGAAGGTTTATTAACAGAAGTTGAACTTAAAAGGCAGGTAGGCAGGTGTTTGAATGGAATGTCAGAAAGGTTTTGGTATAACAACTTCACTGGTGTGAGGCACAAAACATTCGGTTACAGGCTGCTTTTGGAGGTTCACACTGCTTCACAGATGTTACACTTTAGATACTTCAACACAAACACAGCACAACTTTCCCTCCTCTCCAGACTTAAGGGTGCTCCACAGAGACAGACCCTTCCCAGATCTTGGGCAGGTGTTGTAGCTGTGAATTATAATCCTGTTCCTGGCACTGAAGGGGAGACTCCTTTCTTCCTCCTTCCCAGATCTATTGAGTCTACATAGGGGGTTTATGCTGGTTTCCCCCACTTTAGTCCTAGGACTGTAAGTGCTTCACAAAATACAGGGGACTTTCTGGCTGACCCTTACTGGTCAAAAGCCAGGCTCCAACTCTCTTTTTCCTCAGCAGTTTTTCTCACTCTCAACTGACAGCTTCCCCCAACATTCCATCCCCAACTGCCATTTCAGGCCAGCCACCAGGGGGGAGGAAACCTGTCAATAATAACCCTCTGACTAGGAATCTCAGCATGTAAAGCTGAGTTTGTCACACAAGTACACAGGTATTCATGCATAAATCCGACTACAGACAATAGGATTTACCCATGCATTACTAAAGAAAGGACTTAGGGTTCCCAGGTGCCCGCTGATGGCAGGCAAACTCTTGAAGATTTGCCCCTTCATTCACTGATTGCCCAGCGATCAACAGGAGGGGGCAAACTCCCAGAGCTTGCCCACCACTGGCAGGCACCTCAGGAGCACGTGCCATGCACGCACTCCCACCTAGCACAGCAATGTCACTTCTGTAAGTGACGCCATCGCACTGGCTGCGGGAGCATTCTTGTGCTCTGTTTGGGGCCGATTTGAGCCCCAAACCTGCCAAATTTGATCCATGCAGAACTCAGGAATGCTCCCGCGGCTGGTGTGATGACATTACTTATGGAATTGATGCCACCGCACGTACGGTGTGGTGATGTCACTTCCATAAGTGACTTTATCACGCCGCTGCCAGAACATGCACGCTTTGTATGCACACAAAAATTTAAGATGGGCCAGAGAGAAGTAAGTGCCAGGTCCCAACCCTCCCGGCGGGAGGCTAAAGGGACCTGGCAACCCTAAAAGGACTGCATCCTTGATGACAACAATTCTGGCCAGCAGTTCCTTTATGTCTTTACGAAGTTCTAGCTGATGCTGTTTTCAACAGATATAATCTTAAATAGTATGTATTTAAGCCTGTACTGTAAAAAGGGTTTGGGGCCTAGGACCTAGGTCTGATTAGTAGACTGCAGATACTTAGATAGACCTTAGGCCATTCCAGACTAGCAGGTAACTGATATGTACATAGGTTTGTATCAATTTGCATGTTTAGCAAAGGCTCAAGGGGCATGTGTATGAAAAAGCCACCATGACTAGGAGAGGCGGTATAACGCAGGACTGGGCTAGCTGAAAGGGCTGGAAGAGAGAGAGAGAGAGGTGCTGAAGCTAGTATTCTTTGAAAGGCTTTGGATCTAAGAAGGACACAGCTGAAACTGCTAGCTGGGAAGAACTGAACACTTCTCCCTGGGAGAGCAGCAGTAGTTGGGAAGAGCTGAAGAAGCAGGGAAGAGTAAAGAGCACCAATTGCTGACAGCTGAACTCTTCATTTACTGCCTGGGACCAACAGCCTAGTACAGAGCTGCCCCACGTTGTCTTGCCCAGAGGAAAGGAGAACTGCTCCTAGGGTAACAAACAAGCTCAAGACTCTGTTCTAGGCATAGCCTCTGGCCAAACCCACAGTTATGTCTGCACCCTCTACAAAGTGGATTGTGACTGAGTAGGACTCTGCTCTGGGGTCACTGGTTAGTGAACCAGTATTGGTAACTTTGGGAACTTTTTCATAGTTGTGTTCTGTTATATTTAAATAAATTGGATTTCCATTTTGAATTTGTAAACATTACTCTAGAAATTGAACCTGGCCCTCAGGACTTTGGGGGTTACATGTATGTGTTTGGAGGGGGGAATGCAAAGCTGACATTTCAGGGCTTGTTCTGACAGCTGAACCCTGCTCCATTGCCAAGTTGTAATGGCCTATACTATGCAGTTCAGAAGCAGACTGATACTGCTTCACATTTAGTATTTCCATTTGGTTTTCTTTCACAGTGCACAGTACAGAAATAATCAATACTGCAACTCTGCAGCATGTACTAAGAAGCTAAGTAATTGGATGAATACAGTTGTAAAGTCATTTATTTCAGCTCTGATATGTGAGCTGCATTATAGTGTGCACCAGGGCTTGCTTTTAATGCTACATTAGTCAGACAAAATACATTATGAAGATAGCCACTAGCAGACAATCTTATTCTAACACATAGTTAAACACAAGTGCAGCCTTTTCTCTTTCTTTGCATCCAGAATAGGCCTGTGTAATCTGAACATCAATGAACATTTCTGGTTTCTTTTAATATTGTTTTTATGTGTCTTTCTCCCTTTAAGGTACTGACTGATAGGCTACAGAAGTCTCAAAATATGGGCTAACATAGGGCCTTCTGTGTGATCCAGAGAAACTAATATGTTGAACCACTGAATATAGTTTCAAAGGGAGACTAACAGGGCTGGAGTTACTCGACCACGTACGAAAACAATCAGAGACAACTTTGTTAAAAGTGACAGCATTAGCAGCTGCAAGGTACTTTCACTACCCCATATGCATTTGGTGCCTCTGCTTCTGCCACCCAGGAGCAGTAGAAGAAAAATGAAGCTATGATGCTCCAGGAAAACAAAGGAAAGCTAAGTAATTGGCAAAGAAAACAAAGTAGTAATAGGAAGGGTCAGTGAGAGAGCGAATGAGCCCAAAAGACAGTAGTTTGAAGAGGTGAGCAAGCTTCTGCTGGCTCAGGGGTTGTAAGAAAGATACATACTAGAGCCAGTACCTCTAGGATGCTGTGCAGTCATACCACATGAAGGAACTTTATTTTGGCATGGTAATAAAATCTGAATAAAAGTTTGGTTCAGAAAAGTCTGAAGGAGATACAGTCATTGAGATTTACCATAATTTTAACAAAGTGACCTGGAAAATCAACACTGATGTAATAGCTTTCAACCCAATATAAATCCAGACACAAACATACAATCATCACTACAGTACACTTTGGAGTCAATACTGAAGTTATGTAGAGAATTGTCACGTGGGGTGAAGGAGGCACAAATCTAGGGATTTTAATGAACTGGTTTGGAAAAATAAGTGTGTTTTGTTAATAACCATGACTAGGGGTGTGCAAGCCAAAAATTTTCGGCTATAGCCGAAAGTAGAAAGCCGAAAGAAGATTCTCTATCGTTAAAGCCGAAAGCCGAAACAAGAATCTCTTTCGGCTTTCGGCTTTCGGGATTCTTTCGGCATTATTTCGGCATTCTTTCGGCTTTTTTCTGTGGGAAAATGCCTCCGTCTTCCAGGACGCCTGGAGGAGGCATTTTCCCACCGAATAAGCCCAAAATTGGTGGGGACCTTCCTCTAACCCTTCTCTAACAACCACCCAAGTTTCAGACAGTTTGGACTTTGGGGGGCCATGTTATGGCCCCCCAAAGCAGGTCCCCCCATCCTCCCATAAGAAAGCGAAGGAGCAGCATATTGTTAGCATGCTGCTGCTCATCTTTCTTCATTATTTCCTATGGGGAAAAAATGAAGAGGCAGGCTTCCTTTGCCAGGGGTGGCATTTTGCATGCAAAATGCCCCCTTACCCTCAGGGGCCCTTCTCCCACCCCTCCTCCCACCCCCCACCAAGGCTCAGCCTGCTCCCACTTGGGGGGGCCATTTCATGGCCTCCCCAAGTAGGTGCTCTAATCTCTACCACTGACAGCTGGGGGAGGCTTGTGTTGCCAGGGGTGGCATTTTGCATGCAAAATGCCCCCCAACCCTCTGGGGCCCTTCTCCCACCCCTCCTCCCACCCCCCACCAAGGCTCAGCCTGCTCCCACTTGGGGGGGCCATTTCATGGCCTCCCCAAGTAGGTGCTCTGCTCTCATCTCTACCACTGACAGCTGGGGGAAGCTTGTGTTGCCAGGGGTGGCATTTTGCATGCAAAATGCCCCCCAGCCCTCTGGGGCCCTTCTCCCACCCTTCCTCCCACCCCCCACCAAGGCTCAGACTGCTCCCACTTGGGGGGGGCATTTCATGGCCTCCCCAAGTAGGTCCTCTCAGCCCCTAAAGTCCACCCCTTACAGCCCCACACAAACCCAATTCCCCCCCAGCTGCCACACACAGACCCAAATCCCCACATTAGCCCCTCACAGACCCAAATCCACCCCCACCTGCCCCACACCCATAACCCCAGGAACAGGCTGGCAAAGGCCAGCCCTCTCCCTTTGTTCCCTATGCTGGGAACTTCTAAACTCTCTTTCCCTGGG
The DNA here is from genome assembly GCF_028583425.1 of Eublepharis macularius. NCBI lineage: Eukaryota > Metazoa > Chordata > Lepidosauria > Squamata > Eublepharidae > Eublepharis > Eublepharis macularius. The sequence continues at coordinate 81,378,702 of NC_072794.1, read as the reverse complement.
CAATTCTGCACAGCCCAGGGGTGCCACAATGGTGGGCACACTTCTGAGTGCCAGCTGGTCCCTGTGAAAGAGCACCTGAACCACAGACACCCTCCCTCAAATTCCCCCACCACCTACAGAGATGGCTGGCCAGCCAGCCCCATTGTTCCCTATGATGGGAACCAACTGCACAACAAAGAATAAAACAAGAACAACACAAAATAAAGTTTTAATTTTTTTTTCTCCCTTCCAAAGTACAAGTAGGCAAAGCATTATGACACATTACACCAGCAGTCCCCCACACAGAAAAATAACACAACTCACTTAACATCAGAGAATCACAAAGCACGATTCCTGTCAAAAACACTTTATTTCTTGAACAGCTTTAGGTTACACAGCAGGGGGGAACACCAAAGGGCATGGCAGCACTATCTTACACAAAAATAACACAACTCACTTCACATTAAAGAATCACCCCAAAAAATTGCTGTCAAAAGCACTTTATTTCTGTAACTGCTTTAGGTTACACAGTAGGAAGGCACCACAGAGCAGGAAAGCAGTGTACTACACAAAAATAACACAACTCACTTCACATCAGAGAATCACACAAACACAATTGCTGTCAAAAACGGTGAAGTGGGTTGTATTATTTTTTGTAGTACATTGCTATCATGCCCTGTTGTGCCCTCCTACTGTGTAACCTAAAGCTGTTCAAGAAATAAAGTGTTTTTGCCAGGAATTGTGTTTTTGTGATTCTCTGATGTTAAGTGAGTTGTGTTATTTTTGTGTAAGATAGTGCTGCCATGCCCTTTGGTGTTCCCCCCTGCTGTGTAACCTAAAGCTGTTCAAGAAATAAAGTGGTTTTGACAGGAATTGTGCTTTGTGATTCTCTGATGTTAAGTGAGTTGTGTTATTTTTTCTGTGTGGGGGACTGCTGGTGTAATGTGTCATAATGCTTTGCCTACTTGCACTTTGAAAGGGAGAAAATAATTTTTTAAAAGCTTTATTTTGTGTTGTTCGTGTTTTATTCTTTGTTGTGCAGTTGGTTCCCATCATAGGGAACAATGGGGAGGCTGGCCAGCCATCTCTGTAGGTGGTGGGGGTGTCAGGGGGTGGTTGTCTGTGTGTCAGGTCAGGTGCTCTTTCCCAGGGACAAGTTGGCACTCAGAAGTTTGCCCACCATTGTGGCACCCCTGGGCTGTGCGGAATTGCCCTGGGAAAGAGAGTTTAGAAGTTCCCAGCATAGGGAACAAAGGGGGAGGGCTGGCCAGCCTGTTCCTGGGGTTATGGGTGTAGGGCTGCTGGGGGTGGATTTAGGTCTGTGAGGGGCTAATGTGGGGATTTGGGTCTGTGTGTGGCAGCTGGGGGGAATTGGGTTTGTGTGGGGCTGTAGGGGGTGGACTTTGGGGGCTGAGAGCACCTACTTGGGGAGGCCATGAAATGCCCCCCCCAAGTGGGAGCAGGCTGAGCCTTGGTGGGGGGTGGGAGGAGGGGTGGGAGAAGGGCCCCTGAGGGTGAGGGGGCATTTTGCATGCAAAATGCCACCCCTGGCAAAGGAAGCCTGCTTCTTCATTTTTTCCCCATAGGAAATAATGAAGAAGATGAGTAGCAGCATGCTAACAATATGCTGCTCCTTCGCTTTCTTATGGGAGTATGGGGGGACCTGCTTTGGGGGGCCATAACATGGCCCCCCCAAAGTCCAAACTGTCTGAAACTTGGGTGGTTGTTAGAGAAGGGTTAGAGGAAGGTCCCCACCAATTTTGGGCTTATTCGGTGGGAAAATGCCTCCCCCAGACGTCCGGGAAGACGGAGGCATTTTCCCATTGAAAAGCCGAAAGAAAGCCGAAAGAATCCCGAAACGTTTCGGCTTTTTTCTTTCGGCTACCCGAAACGTTTCGGCATTCCCCGAAACGTTTCGGCATTCCCCGAAAGAAGCCGAAACACTTTTGTTTCGGCATTCTTTCGGCATTCTGAATGCCGAAACGCACATCCCTAACCATGACCATGACCATGACCATGACCATGGCCATGATCATGATCATGATCATTTCATTCAATTTATATACCACCCTTCAGGATGACTTAACACCCACTCAGAGCAGTTTACAAAGTATGTTACTATTATCCTCACAACAAAACATCCTGTGAAGAGGTGGGGCTGAGAGAGCTCTGGAAGAGCTGTGATCCAAGGTCACCCAGCTGGCTTCAAGTGGAGGAGTGGGAAATCAAACCTGGTTCTCCAGATTCGAGTCCCGCACTCTTAACCACTACACCAAACTGGCTAAAAGAACAAAATAAATATCCAGTGTTTTAACACTTTAGTTCCTCCCTATTCCATTTCCATTTTGTCCAACAGCCTCCTCTACTTCTTACAACTCTTTTTGTTTTTGTAACTGTATCTCCATAAGAGATATCTCCATAAGAGATCTCCATCTCTTCCATTACGTACCCTGAAGGGTGTTGCACTCTGCAGACAAGCAACTCCTGATGGTCCCCGGCCCAAAGGACATCCATCTGGCCTCAACCAGGGCCAGGGATTTTTCTGCCCTGGCCTCAGTCTGGTGGAACACTCTCCTGCTGGAGATCCGGGCCCTGCGAGACCTGTTACAGTTCCACAGGGCCTGTAAAACGGAGATCTTCCACCAGGCCTTTGGCTGAATGCCAGCTGATGTCCTCCTTCTTCCATCTAAGACCACCACTTTTTCTGGGGCTGCCCTCGGCCATCTGCTATGCCCATATATGGACTTCCAATATTTATTTAAATAGTCTGCTCTGGGACTATTTTAATGACTTAAAAAAATATTACTGATTTTTTTTGTTTTGTGACTTTTAATGTATTTTTTAAATGTTGTTAGCCGCCCTGAGCCCATCTGTGGGGAGGGTGGGGTATAAATCAAATCAAATAAAATAAACAAATAAACAAATAAATAAGGAGACCTCTGAGTAGTATTGGATTACTAATCAGAAACAATAAGCAGAGAAAGGGTGCACATGGCACTGTACTCTGAAAGCATTTTCAGCACATTCATATTATGAGATTTACGACGACCTAAAAAAATGGATCACTGAGACACAAATACTTCAGCATCAAAGTAGCACAGATAGCAAGAGAAACCCACCATCACCATTCAGCACACACAAATGCACAATACCATTGATGAGGACAGCTGTTTACAGAAACCATAAACACATGTGATATGCAGCCATAAAGGTTACACACGTGTTTCTGCTTCAGCCACCTTGAAATCAAAATTCCTCATTAAAAATTGAAGTTCTTTAGGCAGCCAGAATGTTTGTAATTCAGTAATTACTGATCGAGAAATGCAGTCTTGAGAGACTATCTTGATCAAGTGTTTGTACTGGCTGGGGGGGGGGGCAGCAAAAACAGAAGCCAATGTTTTTATCAGCCTAGACCCTACACAGTACATATGTGCATGCACACACACACACAAATCAAGTGATTCAGATCCAGGCTTCAGGAAAAAGAAAAAAAATTGGGTATCCTGACATCGGGTTAAGATTTTCTAATCCAGTTCAGCAAGATTAGAAAACCGTGAATTTATCAGAAGAAGGGAGCTCTGACTCTTGAAAGCTTGTATTCTGAAAATCTTGTTGATCTCTAAGAGGCCACTAGACTAAAATTCTCCTGAATTTATCTGGCCATTATACCCTATAGGACAAAATATTCGGGTGGCTGAGAGGGGGCATTTTTTTCAAGAAAACTTCACCAAATTTTCTGGAAACCCACTACATTGTCCAACAACCCCTCTCCCCCAAGTTTCAGGAAGATTGGACTCCGAGGGCCAGTTCTATGGGCCCCTGAACAAGGTGCCCCCAGTCACTCTCCATTATTTCCTATAGTGGGAAAATTTCCAAGCTGGCTCTCAGGCAAAAACACACAGGGGCAAGGCACCCACCAGCCAAAGAGACAGTGCCAAATGCAAGAGAAAGACCAACAGAACTAAGCTGAAGCAAGGGACCCCTGCCCCCAAACTCAAGTGCCCCCTGAATCCAGACACACTGCATTGTTTCTTATGGTCGGAAAATTTCCAAGACAGCTCTCTGGCAAAAACACACAGTGGCATGGAAGTCACTGGCCGGTCCCAAATGCAAGCTGAGCCCAGAGAAATCCCAACAGAACCAAACTGAAGCAAGGGAATGGAATCTTCCCCATAACCAAAGTGAAGCAAAGAGAACAACATCAAACCTTTTAATAACATGCCCAAGTGTCAGGCTCTTTTGTGGGACTATGTGGCCCTGAGGATAGGAATGGGATATATAGGAATGACAAATACCCTGGGATAAAAAACAAACAAAAATAAACATTTATTTTTACAAGAAGCATATTGGTTTCACACTATTATTAAAGTGTGATGGTTTCAAAGATAGTTCTCAGTTCTTACAGTTTCTTTACATAGGCACAGTCACAGAGATATACATAAGTTTTCTCTCTCAGATGCACACACAGTTTGTCTACTTCAGATAGAATGAATGTTCTCTCACAGACACACAAAGTTCAGGCTTCCACACAGGTTGCCTAACTGAACTGGAAAGAGACTCGCCTCAGGCTACCACACAGGTTGCCTGCCCTGAATCTTTTCTCTCCACTCAGTAACTAAAAACTGCAGTTCACTCCGCCCACACTCTCAGTCATCAACCAATCATCTCACAAACTCATCCCGCTCTTTCACCCCCACTCTTCATCTCTACCACACCAAGCATTTAAAAACACACACACTTAAAATCATCACAGGAAGCTTGTAATTAGGATTGCCAGACAGGTGCAAGGGGGGGCAGCACTTACGGATATTTCACTTGCATGTGCGCTCCACATTTCTTCAACATTTCTCTTCAACATTTCAGGCAGAAGATCTTTTTAACAGGATACCTTTTTAATTAACATACTGTTTTTTAAAAAAATCTTCAATATACAGCTTGCCTTCAGTCACACGGTGAACATTCTTGTGATGTGGTAGCATCTGCTGCCATAGCAATGTTTTTAAAAACCTGCACATCTAGTCAATTCTCCAATATCCACTCAAAAACTCTGCTAGACAAAAGCCCCATCTGGCTCTATGTGTTTCTAAAAACATTTGATGGGTGCTAGAAAAGGTGCTGGCAGGCACCATGGCACCATGAGTACCATACTGGTGACTTCTGGTCTAACTCTTCTTACCACACCTGACACACATTTTTTCAGGTAAATTTATTTTTGTGAAGGAGAGAAAATCTGTGGTGGCAAGAGTCCAAAATTTTCCAATATTTCCCTGGGAGAAAAAGATTTCTGCCTATGGATAATACTTTTCTCATCCACCCACCCCACCACAGCCCCAAATGTTCCCTGACATGTTGTTACTGGGTGTCCCCTGTCACCCAAGAGAACCATTTCAGGCTACAGGGGTAGTGGATAGGAGGGAGATGAGAAAATTGTATTCCAAGAACAGAAATCCTTCCACCCTCATAATTAGACATGGGCCCGAACAGCATTATGAACAGAAAAAAAACCCATGAACAGCCCGTTCGTCTGTTCGTGAACAAGCTGTTCGTGAGGCTCCATTCTAAATGAACAACTGGTTGTTGCAAGCCTCGTTCGTTGCCTTCATCAGCCGTTCATCAAGCCAGACAGTCTGGGGCCTTTCAATCAATTCCCCTGGCAACGGCAGGGATTGAACTCTGTCTGAACTCCTGCTGGCTTTCCTTCTGACTTTAACCCTTCAAAGTACTTCCAGCAGAGAGTCCTGTTTTTGCCACTGTGAAGAGAAAATGACAGCAAAGGGGGGGACACATGGATCATGCCTTTTCCGGGGTGCAATCTCTCTGAAACTTGGGGGTTCTTTGGGGGACAGTGAGGACTATGTCCCCTGCAAATTTCGTGGGTATTGGAGATTGGGTATTGGAGTATTGGGAAGGTCAATTTGTGGGGTGTTTAAAGGGCCCTGCACCTTGCATGTGGCAGCAATGGGCCCTTTAAACTATCAGCTGCAGGCAGCGGGGGGAATTCCCCCTGCCACCTGCCAATTGATAGTTTAAAGGGATCTTTAAGGAGCCACAAACAATGAACAACAAACAACAAACATGTTTGTGAACAGTGTCATGTTCGTTACTGATAATTGTTCGTTGTTCATGGATGGCAATGAACAATGAACAGCTTGGTTGTTGTGGGTTTTCCGGGCTGTATTGCAGCTTGGTTGTTGTGGGTTTTCCGGGCTGTATTGCACAACAACCATCGTTCTCTGGCCGTGAAAGCCTTCGACAATACAATGAACAGCTTGTTTGGGGTTTTCTTCCCTGTTCGTGCCCATGTCTAATCATAATCACTCGGCTGGATCCAGGCCTTTTTGAAGGGAAAGACTATTAACAGAAAAGACTGTCAGGGAGTTTCCTTCATATAAGTTTTCTGAGAGAAACTCTTGGTAAAATGCAGAAGCTGTCCCAGGAGTTGCTACAGACCCACCTCAAATTGCTTGCTTTTCCTTTACCCTGACAGCGTGTATGTGTTATGTATTAGCTCTAGCTTCAATAAAAGATAGGCTCCTCTGGCTTCGATTCTTAATGGTTGTTACAGTTGGCAGCAGCCAATCTGTCCTCTCCGAATAAAGACCAATTGCTTTCATGTAAATATGTTATATTGTATATAGTTCATGCAAATGATGGTATTCTAGGGTGTTTGTTACTATTGGTTGATGGTTAAATCAGGGGCAGGGTTTGTATGTATATATTGAGGCCTTCTGTTCTGTTGAGTGTCTGTCTGTTCTGGCTTGCAATAAAGCTCACTGTCTTGAGCTAAAATCACTCTGGGCTGAACTCATTCTGAGCACCATGTTCAGTATTTAATAGTATAGGATTATATCTAAGAGGAAAATAGCAATCTTATTGTATCATGTATTCTGTCAACTTATAGTTACTAAGACCTCTACAAACAGGGGGGAAATTAAGGTGTTAGAAAGGATTTTCCACAGTGGGGGAAGAGTGAATGCATGCATATTAAGTTATTCTCCCCAACCTCCATATCCCTTGATGTCATTACTTTTCTTTAATAAAAGTTTCTTCTTTGTTAAGTGAATATTTCCCTTCTGAAGCAGCCACATGCACCTACTTGAGGGAAATTCTGACATCAACACTTCCCAAGGAGCTAACATGTTCTCAAGGACCATTTTTTTATTTTTGTACTACTGATCAGAGCAAGAATTACAAGAAACATCAGCAGCAGGTTTCCAGAGCTAAAGAAATAGATCAGTTGATGTATGTTTTGAAGTGATTATTCCCTCACGAGAAAAGGCATGAGGAGGAGAAATGAGAGAGAAAACAAAACAGAAGGAGAAGTAAAGCAGCCTTTCATAGTGGTGCTGAGATCACTCGGTGGAGAGAATCAAGAATATGGGACCTCAGGAGGATAGTTGATTGACACATTGGGAGTTAAGAAGAGCAAGCCTTTAACACTTAAGAAAAAAATAACACATACTGCTTTGGGGCTAAGGAATAAAGATTCTTTCCTTAGACGTCACGCTCCTTAAAAACTAATTGTATACCAGTTGTTAGTGATTAGCAAGCCATCCACACTTGCCTCATAATCAGATCTGGAGAAAGTGAACGATAAATGAAATTATCTTGAGCTTGATTATCAGTGGTAGATTATTGAATGAGTATTTTAGTGACATATTCATGAATGCCATAGGGCTCCTGAGACCACTAACTCGAGTTATAGTAAGTGCCCCCCTCCCCCATTCCGTGATCAGTTATAAGAGTGAGGCAAACTAGGAGATGCATTGCCCAGGAGATCTGATATCTTAATATCCCAGTGTGCACCAAGGGCCTCTATCAGTGATAGCACAGATGAGATGCTGGAAGAGTGGGGAGAGGAGGCATTTCCTGGTCAGCTGGCTGCCTGACGAGCCAACTACCACTATCACAGCAGAGTAGCAGGCATAAAGTAAATAGTCACAGACTGCAAAATTCAGCAACATCACTAACTTTTCTATATTCTGTATTTGTGCTGTTGCTAACAATGTTCAGCTGTAAAGAAATGCAGTTTGTAAGGTATGTGAAAGCAACTGTGATAATTGTGAATGAGTTTCAGCTAAAGTGGATTCCTGTAGCAAACTGAGGACCCTGGGGTGTTTGGCACAGATGGGAGTCAAAACAGTCATTTTAGATTTGTTGAAGAGAGCTGTTCCATTCTGATTTTCTTGCATTTGTGGATCTGTGCCTTCTGTTGAAGCATACAAGATAGCCCTTACAAGTAGTTAGTGCTAACTTCCTGATTGCCAGTAGCATGCAAGAAGCTGATCATTTGACAAACTGTTAATGTGTGCTAATTTGGATGTTCATTATTTAGATTTTCATTATTGTTTTATTGACTGTTTTATGGACAATTAGTGTCTCACCACTGCTGCTGTCCCTGCTCTCCTTCCTGCTGCTGTTATCTCCTCTGATTTTTTTTAAAAAGGCACATGGACAAACAAAAATTATTTTTGTTTTAAATTGAGACTTAGTACTTATGTTTCTCTGTGTGCCTTTGATATTTACCCACGAGCCCACCTAGTTTTGAAATCATCTAGTGCACTTCTTGAATAGGTGCCTGCCACTGACTGCTTGGGCAATGCAATCTAGCCAATGTTATTCATTTAAAGAATGCATCTGGGGGGGCGTGGCTCTGCTTCAGATGAAGACAGAAGCAGAAACCTGAGCTCTGCTCTCCCCTCGAGCCAATTAGTATAAGAAAGCAACTCATTTAAGCAAGAACGCTCAAATAATGGGCAAGAACAATGCAGAAAAGAAAAATGCAAATGGAAAGTCAGCTAAAAAGCTCCAGGATTACTTTCCCGTGCTGTTGCAGCCTGAGACTCAAAACAGTGCTAGAAAAGAAGCACTCAAAATGGTGCCTGAGGCAAATGCCCGTCTGACGGGGAGGGTGGTCTAAAAATGTAATTAAATAAATAAATGCAACAGGTAAAACTTTGTCTGAAACTAATCTGCCCTTGTTGCTGCAAAAAATGGAGGAAAGAATCTTGTATAAAATTACAAATTTAACTGACCAGATCTCAGATATAAAATTGGACATTACTAGAGCCATTCATAAGGCCGATTGTGCAATGGATCTGAGTACTTCATTGCAAAACAAAATCCAAGCCTTGCAAAAGGACAATGACTTAATGAAAAGCAAAATTCAATCCCTAGAACTTTCAAATCACAAGCTTCATCTTAAATTGAGAGGGATTGAAGAAAATGAAGCAATAAATGAAGATCCTGTAGCTTTCTTGAACAAATGGCTAACAAAAATTCTAAACCTCAGAGATCATACTGCCCCTCTAATTACCACAGCACATCGGCTTGGTTTGCCAAATAATCCACGAAGGAAAAGCCCCAGGGACATTTTAGCAACTTTTTCAGACGGGAGTTCAAGAAGAAAGATCTTATAAATGGCCAGACAACAGAACTCACTTACTTATAATGGGTCTTATATTGCTGCCTTTGTTGATCTGCCAAAAGAAATCCTCAACAAAACAAGAGAACTTAAACTAATCACAGGAACTCTTAGAGAAGCAGGGATTGAATACAGATGGTCAAGCTTTACAAAGCTCTGAGTCACACACAAAGGGAACACTTATTTGGCAGAAGACCAAGAATCAGGTTTGACCCTGCTGAAGAATATGGATCTGGAGATACCCATAGACCCAGAGACTATATCTCTTAAAAGGAAAAGATCTCAGCCTCCTACCCCCCAAAAGGGTAGTAAAATTCCAATCAGACATACTTAATAGTCATTTCCCTCATTGTAGCCTGCTTATAATTCTAACTTTTCTGCATAGAAGCAGCTGTATATATTCTAACAAATACAATGTTCTAGTTTACTAATTAAGGTTCGGGGGTGGGAAAAGTTAAAGCATTATATTATTCAGGGGTCATTTCGTAGAAAAAGAGCTGGAGGAACTCATTAGCATAACTCATTAGCGTATGCCACACCATTTGCCATAACGAAGTGTGTCATTAGTAGAACTGATTTGCATATGCCACACTCCCTGACATCACCTATCCTGGCTGTTTTGGACCCAATCCTGGCCATTCAGGGCCGAAATTGGGCCCAAAATGGCAAAAAGGGGCTGAAAATGGCTGAAAAGGGGCCCAAAATGGTCAGGATTGGACTGCTGATAAGCGGGAGGATGATCCACCACCCATCAGAGGCCCGATTCAGGCCCCAATCCTGGCCGAAACAGGCCCAAAATGGCCGAGAGTCAGATGGGCGGGGCCACCTGACATGTTACCTCTTTGGGGAACTGCCGGAACTGTGTTCCTGTGCGTTCCCCCTCGAAATGAGCCCTGATATTATTTCAGGTTCAGCTCCAAGAAGTATTATGGCTCTTCTACCTTGGTAAGTGATACCAAGTACCTGAGTGGGGTATATACCCACAAGGTATAGAGAGCTGTTTAAATAACATGATCAAGTGATTTAAGTTTAACTGTAATTCTTCTCTTTTTTTGTTTAGTGCATAACACTTGATTAGCGAATCTAGCAATTTGTATCTATCTTTGTAGGGGTAGTGGGAGGTTAGGGAGGGAAGGTTTGTTAAGGATGGAGGCAGAGGGTGGGCAATTTCAGCAGGAGGGAGGGTAGACAACTGTTTAAGTAAATGTTAAGGCATGTTGGTAAAATTTTCCAAATTATTATTTTTCATAGCTCTAACTATAATCGCTTTTAGATGTAGAATCCTTGTGATAATGTAACGCTAAAAATCTTTGTACAATATCTTATTTTGCTGTTGAATATCTTCTGTTTTGTTGTTATTGAAAAAGTTAAAAATAAAATAATAAAAAAAGAATGCATCTGACTGTGAGTGCAAAAAGGGAATAAATTGCAAGTAATTTTGTAATGTACACAACTTGGTTAATTTATCAGGAGCTGACCACATGTGTAACTGAGGGAATTCAAACAATGTGTGTTGGTCTGGTGATTTTGTTCATACTGAATTTTTCAGCATGTCTACAGATCTTCTACACCCGTACTTGAATTACTCTATAAACAGCAATGGCACAGGAAGGGATTGTGCTGATAGCCAAACAGATTTAAAAAATCATTGGCAAATAATGTTATGTAGACATATAAAGACAAATAAGGACTAGAAGATGTACTAACATTACAGAAGGACCCCTGAGGAGGAGTAGGGAATTGTGTTGTAAGGTGATCCTATTCTATATATTCTATATCATCACTACATAGTCATAGCTGCGAATAATTGTAGGATTACTTCCTCCAGTATCTTTCCAATAAAAGTTAAAGGAGTGGCTAGAGTGCCAGGTGAAGACAGTAGTTCCAGGCTAGCATAACCTTACAGATTGCCAGGTGACGCTGGTCCTAGGAAGCTGTGCCTGGTAAGCAGAGTCCCAATATATAAGGGCAGGAGGAAGAGCCCTGGGGAATCTGTCCTGAAGCTGCTTAGGGATGTGGGCTGTATAGTCCCACCCACCCCCACCCCGTATGTAAAGGCATGTTGTTTTTAGGGTTGTCAGCTCTGGGCTGTGAAATTCCTGGAGATTGGGGGGGTGTAGCCTGTAAAAGGTAGGGTTTGGGAAGGGGAGGGGCCTCAGAAGGATACAAAGCAATTGAGTCTACCCTCCAAAGCAGACATTTTCTCCAGGGGAACTGATCTCTGTTGCAATTCCAGGTGATCTCTAGTCACCACCTGGAGGTTGGCAACCCTAGTTGTTTTGTTTCCATCTGCTGTATTTTGGACTGCCTGTTTCTCTCAATTAAAGTCCTTATTATCCTGCCAGAGTATCTTGCCTCTGTGAGTTCCTTTGACGTTCCAAACCCTCCGAAAAACTACTGTCTCTGGTTCAGCAGACATTTGTAGCTGTTCAATGCAAACCACACAGACTGGGTAATCAACTTTGAACATGGTAAGCTCACCCATCAAACATGTTCACAGTGAAGTTTTCAGTATTCTTGCTTAGGTCCAGTTGCCTTGGCTTTGTTTCAGTGTGTGTGTGTGGGGGGGGGGTAAGCGTTGTTCCTGATCTTCATTGAAAAGGTGTGTGTTGAGGAGGAATTTTAAGGCAGTGTACATTTGGATTAAAAAACTATTGATGAAGATGAATATTTCACCAATGTACAAGATCATACAGCTCATCTCCTTCATCTGAGGAGAAAGCTTCCCTGAGGCACAAACATGACTTCAGACTGATTTAATTTAATATTTCAAACTGCTGTATGCAGTTCAGCTTCCATCTGCCATCTGCTTTAGCAGTTTGCAGTGACATAGAGCACTTTATTATTGTGTTTGCTGAAGCAAGGCTATTGGTAAAATATTAATTTCCAGAGTTTATGAGATTTGTAGGAAAAACATTTATCAGGACAACCAAAATTAACCATTTAGTATATTATCAGATTTTGAGCTTGGCTACAGTCCAAAGTAATGAGTAATGCAAAGCGCATGACTAATGGCCTGGAATTCAGGTCTTTAAAGATCTCTTTGCAGCAGGCACTGCCAAAGAACCAAGCTGGTTTTTAAACTGAACAGTTGCTTGCCTCTTTGGGACTAGGAATGTTGTGAAGGAAGGAAGGAAGGAAGGAAGGAAGGAAGGAAGGAAGGAAGGAAGGAAGGAAGGAAGGAAGGAAGGAAGGAAGACAGACCAAATGTGTATTTAAATAAAAGCACTACAGTATAAAAGATGGAGGATTCTAAGGGAGTATTCTTTGGAAACAGAGTTCCTGTCTCCTCACCCACACACTTCTCTAGATGAAGTTGTTTCAGTTGTATGAACAGCTTTGTGAACTCAGGTAAATAAAATAAGAAGCTGCTGTATAGCCAGTCCATCTATCTCCATGTTATCTGCTTGTAACATATTCTTGCATATGGGAAATCAATGACATAGAAAGTTGGAGGCAATAGTACAGCATTATCTACAGGGCTTTTTTTCTGGGAAAAGAGGTGGTGGAACTCAGTGGGTTGCCCTAGGAGAAAATGGTCACATGGCTGGTGGCCCCGCCCCCTGATCTTCAGACAGAGGGGAGCTTAGATTGCCTTCCGTGCCACACAGCGGTGTGGAGGGTAATCTAAGCTCCCCTCTGTCTGGAGATCAGGGGGTGGGGCCACCAGCCATGTGACCATTTTCAAGCGGTTCCGGAACTCCGTTCCACTGCATTCCTGCTGAAAAAAAGCCCTGATTATCTATATGGCACAGATAGTCTCATCAACTAACTATTCATGTCTATGAGCATGAAAAATGTAGTTTGGGGGGGGGTGGCGTTGAGCTCGATGGAGATGGATGCGTAAGTCTTGAGCTCTGTCTCCCCCTCTCCTAAAAAGCCCACCAAATATCGCTGTATACTATTAATCAGCATTAATATGGGAAAACAAGAGGTGGACAAACAGAAATCATACCCTAGATCAGCGAAAAAGCTGCAGCAATTCTTTTCTTCGGGTCAACCGACATCAATTCAAGACGCCAGTCGGCTCCGAGAAAATATGGCGGACAGCGAGGCTCACAATGCAACAACAAGCCAAGCTATTTCTGACGCCGAAGGCTTAGACCCGCAACTGGCAAAGCTGCAAAAAAATCTTTCAGCAGAAATGGCTAGCCTAATCCAACCGATAGCAGCACAACTTAAAGAAATCAGACTAGATCTGCAAAAAACAACCTTCAAAGCAGACCAGGCAATAGAAATAGGAACGAGACTACAAGGTGAAGTAATTGATCTTCAACAAGAGAACAGCAAAATGCAGGACAGAATAATGTCTTTAGAAATACTTTCACGACAACAGAATTTAAAAATACGCGGAGTGGAGGAGACTTTCCAGCCAAAAGAGGACCTAATATCGCTGCTATCAGCTATCTTTGACAACGTGCTGCAGAGAGCCGAAAATGCACCACCGATTATCAGGAAGGCCTACAGAATAGGATTCAGGAAAAGAAACGACAGGAACACTCCCAGGGACATTATTGCTGAATTTTGCGACCAGGAGGCAAGGCTACAGATCCTGGAAATCGCAAGAAATCAAGGCTCCCTTACTTGTGAAGGCAAGAAATTTGCTATTTTCACCGATCTTCCTCAAGAGGTGCTTCTGCGGAGAAGAGATCTACGTTCCACTGCACAATCCCTGAGGGAAGCTAACATTCCTTATAAATGGCTTAACTTCTGCAAGCTGCTTGTAAATCATCAAGGCACCACCTATATTGCTTCTGATCAGACTTCAGGGGACTCTATGCTATGCCAATTAAATCTATGCACTGCGCCAGAGATGGAATGGGAAAGAAGCCTCCAGAAGAGAAAAATGGCGCAGTCTCTCTCCCCTCACAAGGGAAGCAAGATCCCGGTCAAGGACACTTGAAGACTAAGTCTACCTGCTTGTCGTGAGATATATGCTTAAGCTAAGACATAGATAGTATTATAGTATAGTTAAAGTATACGTTATTCATCTTTGATAAGTACGGGCCTTTGGGGAGGGGGAGAGGGACTCTTCTTTGTTTGCCCCTAGTTTATTTATAACAGTTCCTCAGAATTGGCAATTTGCCAATAGTTGGTGAGTGAAGAAACTTGCTGACTATAGTGAACTGTTTAATCATTATTAGTACAAGTTTGGGAATTCATTCTTGCCAGTGGGTGGGTGGGGGGTTAAAAGTAAAAAAATACATAATTAAAAAAAATTTAAGAAGGGGGGGATAATAATAATAATAATAATAATAATAATAATAATAATAATAATATGTTGTTTGCACTCCTTCCTGGTATAAAATAAATGAGTCAGAAAACATTGGCAAATGCACACTCCCTAGAGGCAACATGTGTGTGAAGTAAAAGCAGACTGGCCATTAAGGCCACTGGGGAAAGTCCTGGGGGCTGATGGCTTACAGGCCCCCCCCCAAAAAAACACACACACTGGGTTCATCTGGCATGAAGTAGACAAGACCCGCTGTTGCCACAAGCTAAAACCCTATAATGCACAATGCAGGTAGGAGCAAGCTGGATGAAGCCACAGCAAGCCTGCTCCTTCCCTCCCACACTCCATCGTATGTGGGGCCCTTTCCAGTACTATTCTAGCTTCACAATCCATCCATAGTGTGAACTGACTTTAAATGATAAGGATACTGCTACAAGGACTTCCTGTCACTGACTTCTTCCTCCCCCCACAAAGGTAAGACTTGGCAAAATGGAACACAAATTGAGAGAATTGGTTGAGAACTTTTCTAGGTACGTCATGTGCTAACTAAGTTTTTTCTGATAATTCTATAAGAACCTTTATTAAGACTGGGCCAGTTTTGAGATAGCTGGGGTCTTGACCATCACTGTACATTACTCCTAGGAATCTAAGACCAGTTCTCCAAGAAAGTTCATGAAGACTGAGCCAATTTTATGATAGATGGCAGGGGTGGGAGGGGGTAGAGGTTGGGCTGGCCAGCACTTCATCATAGCATCTAGCAATCTTGTTAATTGATGAGAAATATCATTAAAGAAAACAAGATTCAGTCATTGTGCTAAGCAGAACGCGAAGTATCCATGATATCCATGATTACAGAAGGACAGCACACTCCATTCCTATAGATAAATGTTAGCAGAAGCAGAAGTGAAGTGTACTGTTGTAGTAAATCCTAACAAAAAAGGGCAAGGCCAGATGTCCTTGAAACTACCTGAAACAGGTGCTTGCTTGTAAAGATCTTAGTGATACTGTTTGGGTCAAAATGTGAATGGTATGATATATAACATTCATGAAATGCCACACCCTTCTTCATTTTGTTCATTTGACTAAATAATCACTTTGAAAGCTGTTCAATTTTTTGACTCAGTGTTCCTTTGGGAAGTTAAGCAATTGTATAAATATAACAGTTTGCATAGTGTTTCAGGAGTCTCATGGGTAATAAGCTGTACTTAATCCTTTCATTAATATCTGAAGATCACTGACAGCTTGAGTTAAATTTGAGTATTCTCTTATTGTTACTAATTATTTAAAGTGCTGACAATGTCTGTGTGGGCTTGCATAATGACTTTCTAGGATAAGCAAGCACACGGGACCAAATTTTATGTATATCATCTAGATAAAAATGAAAGAATCATTTATTATTTTGTAAATTTTAGCAAGAGGTAGGGGGCTCTTTGCCCCTACCAATATGGGGCAAACAATCTCATTCAGTATGGCTAATATAAATTACATGCACATGACTTGCCAATGTTTTCCCCCAGGCCCTTGTGCCATGCCACGTAACTCAGAGTTTTAACAGCTCCGAAAATAGGCGTTGCAAGTTTTAATGTGTGTTTCAATTTTAGTTCCTGCAGTAGTTTAGATTTAGCATACAGAACAGATATTAACTAGCAACTTTTTTGAATGTATGAGACGGCAACAAATTTCTGCTATAGCTTACTTTATGGCCAGACCCCCTATTTTTGTGTCACTTTTGTTTAAACCTGTAACTAAGATACTAACAATGAAATATTGTCAAGGCGATCACTGCAAATGACTATCCAGAGGTGTGGGGAGGGGGAGGAATCCATGAAGTGCCTTAAAAACAGATCTCTACTGTCAGGTTTTCCCTGGGCTCCAGAACTGATGTGACACAGATGTTGTGAATTGTGTCAGACAGTATTCAAAGTGATGTGCCTGGAAGGATGATTTTTAATATACATTTAAATTGCCCATCAGGCTACACAAGACTGGAATTATCCAACTGGGATGTTTCTGTGGTACAGAACGCAGAGAAAGAGCCAGATAAGAGAAAGGCATATTCCTCATACACAGATGGAAATAGAAGGATTTTTTTTAGTTTAAAAAGTTAGGTTGCTAATTGAAAAACAGAAAATTGGCATTCAGAACAGCTAAACACCTGCAAAAGTACTTTCCAAATGTTCTCTGATGAAGAGAGCTGTGGTTCTTGAAAGCTTATGCCTCAATAAAGTTGGTTAGTCTTAAAGGTGTTACTGGACTTTTTACCGTTTTCAACAAAACTAGGTCTGAGATGTGAAATGCAAAATAGCCCAGGAACATACATTTGCTCCAGTACAACAAATTTTCCTGAACAACTTGGACAGTATATATGTATATTACTTGTTTTTCTCTGCCCCCTAACCTGGATAGCCCAGGTGAGCCTGATCTCATCAATTTCAAAAGCTAAGCAGTGTCGGCCTTGGTTAGTCATTGGATGGGAGACCTCCAACAAAGACCAGAGTTGCAGAGACAGACAATGGCAAACCACCTCTGTTAGTTTATTGCCATGAAAACTCCACCAGGGGTTGCCATAAATCAGCTATGATTTGAGAGCACTATCCACCACAACCCATCACCTGTTACCGGGGTAGATATGAAGTATCTGACCAAGGACTAATTAAGTTTGCTTGAATATGAAGGATCCTGATTCACTACAGAGGGATAGATTCAAATATCATCTCTAAAGGATAACCAGGCCAGCCTTGTTTAGGCAAGATATTTGTGCACTTAATGAATGACAGCCAAAAATTCAGCACATGCTTCCTAAGACATAACAATAGACTAACAGAGGTGGTTTGCTCCCTAACACAGAGATACAGAGGCTGGGAATTTACTAGTTTCTGGTTCTGATGCAACTTTTTTTTTTTTAATTTTTATTGGAATTAGAAATATTTTGTCATTTATAACAATCAAATTACTTTAATATTCCAGTTCTAACCCCCTCCCTTTCCCCGCCCCATTTGTTGACTTCCAACAGTTTTCCAACCCTTTGTCTATTCTTCCCCTACTCATTTCAACTTATTTTGTCAATTAAACATATACTTTCACACTCTTCTAAGCTAGTTTATTATAACACAGTGCTAAGTCAATTTCCCTTCACTTATCAACTAACTAATACATTCCTGGCATATTATTCAATAGTAATAATACTGGTAATATTCTCAATATCCTGTACTCTAACTTATTCATTCTAATGTCATCAATATGGGACAAACAATTTATCCCTCCCTATACATAACTTGAGTACTCATAAGTGATGAATACATTTATAAGTCAACCAATTTAACTTATACTCTATATGTTACTCTTTACTTCCTCTTATATCTCTTATCTTTATAACATAAAGTCAATCAATTTGACTCGTATTCTACACATTTCTAAATATCGCTATAACCAAAAATACCTTCAGCATAAGTCAATCAATTTAACCTATATTCTATATGCTACTTCTCATTCCCCCCCTTCTTGTATTCATGAATTTTAATTCTGTTAATTCTCAATTACACCCCTATCTGCCAGCAACATAGGCCGAATCCACATTACCTCCGCGCGTCCCGGTGTTGCGCTAAATGTCCGCGAAACACCCGGAAGTATAGCGTCTTTCAAGCACGATTTCAGAAATCGCGCTTGAAAGACGCTATACTTCCGGGTGTTTCGCGGACATTTAGCGCAACACCAGGACGCGCGGAGGTAATGTGGATTCGGCCATAATTAATTAATTAATTTCTATTCTTATATATCACATAATAACTATTACTTAATACTGTATAGAATAATCAAATAGAATAATTGCTTAGTAATTCTTCTTTAACTCTCCTCCCCCCGGTATAGTCACTTCTCTCTTCTTTTGTTTTTCTTCAATAATTTTCAAACTGCCACAGTTCTCCTCCCACCTCCCATTTTTTCACCAAATATTGTTTCAGCTTCTCCCAATCTGTGTTATACTGTCCTGGATCAAGGTCTCTTAGTTTTCTTGTCATTTTATCCATCTCCGCCATGTACAGCAATTTGTGAATCCAGTCCTCGATAGTTGGCACTTCTTGTACTTTCCACTTTTGCGCATACAAAAGTCTAGCCGCTGCTGTCATGTAAAAAAGCAATGTCCTATGTTGTGCTGGAATATCTTCCATTCCCAAGTTCAGTAGCAGGAGTTCTGGGTTCTTATTGACTTGAAACTGTAAAATCTCACTTATTACTCTTATTATTTCCCCCCAGTACTGCCTGACTACCTCACAAGTCCACCACATATGGTACAAAGATCCTTCATGCTTTTTACATTTCCAGCATTTATTAGACGTGTTCACATTCCCTAGCGCAATTTTCTTTGGTGTCAGGTACCAACGATAGATCATTTTATAGACATTCTCTTTAATGTTAGTGCATGTCGTAATCTTCAAAGTATTTTTCCACAAATATTCCCACGCCTCCATTGTTATTTCTTTATTAAAATTTATAGCCCACTTCACCATTTGCACCTTAACTACCTCTTCTTCAGTATACCATTTTAACAACACTTTATAGACCTTTGAAATTTCCTTTTTGTCTTCTTGTAAAATTACTTCCTCCAAGTCCGAGTTCTCCATTCTTATCCCTCCCTTGGCACAATCCGATTTATAAAGGTCTCTGAGCTGTCTATATTGAAACCAGTCATAATTTGGAGACAACTCTTCTTGCGTCTTTATTCTTAATTTAGAAAATTCTATTCGTGTTATCTCCTTATATGTTAAACACTGTTGTTCATTATCAACAGTTCTCGGATCTATCGCTTCATAAGGAACCACCCAGGAGGGAATTCCTTCTTGTAGGTAATCTCTGTACTTTTTCCATATTGTGAAGAGGCTTCTCCGAATGTAATGGTGTAAAAACATAGAGTCCGCTTTTACTTTATCATACCATAAGTATGCATGCCATCCAAATTTTTTTTTGTATCCCTCTAAGGCCAGCAATTTGCGATTTTTAAGCATCATCCAGTCCTTCAGCCAAACCAAGCAGATTGCCTCATAGTAAAGTCTTAGGTTGGGCAGTTGCATTCCGCCTCTCTCTTTCGCGTCCTGTAACACTTTCATTTTCACTCGAGGCTTTTTGCCTGCCCAAACAAAGTCCGATATCTTTCTCTGCCATTTCTCAAACTGCTTGGAATCCCGAATAACTGGTATTGTCTGTAACAAAAACATCACTCTTGGCAGCACATTCATCTTGACTGCTGCAATTCTTCCCAACCATGACAAATTCAATCTATTCCATTTAATCAAGTCTCGCTCTATTTGAGTCCACAATTTCTCATAATTGTTCTTGAATAGATCTATATTCTTTGCAGTCAGTTCAATTCCCAAATATTTCACCTTATTTGTTACTTCACAGTCTGTTATTTCCATAAGTTGCTGTTGTTTTTGTTTAGTCATATTTTTACACAGTATCTTTGACTTCTTTTTGTTTACAAAAAAACCTGCCAAATCTCCAAATTCTGTGATTTTTTCTATTACCCTTGGCATGTTTTCAATTGGATCTTCCACAATTAACATTATATCGTCTGAAAATGCTCTGACCTTATAGGAAAAGTCTTTTATCTTTATTCCACGGATTGCATTATCTTCTCGGATCTGTATCATCAAAATTTCCAAAACCATTATAAACAACAGTGGAGACAACGGGCAACCTTGTCTTGTACCTTTGCCTATAGTCAATTTCTTAGTCACCTCGTCATTCACCACAATTGCTGCACTCTGGTCTCTGTAAATTTCTTTTACTGCTCTGATAAATCTTTCTCCCAACTGTAGCTGTTCCATAGTGGCGAACATAAAATCCCAGTTCAAATTGTCAAATGCTTTTTCAGCGTCCACAAAGAAGAACCCAACCTCCTTATCACAACACCTATCATAATATTCAATAGCATTTATAACTGTCCTTAAATTGTCTCTGATTTGTCTATTCGGTAAAAAACCAGCTTGTTCTTCCCCAATAACTTCGGATAGCCATCCCTTTACTCTTTCCGCTAAGATCTTCACAAAGATCTTATAGTCATTGTTAAGTAAGGAAATAGGTCTGTAATTTTTGACGTTAGTCAAGTCCTGTCCTTCTTTAGGGATCAATGATATATTAGCTTCACTCCAAGTATCTGGAATTCTTTGGTCTCTCATAACACCATTGATCACTTCTTTTAGGAATGACACCAGTTCATTGACCATTACCTTATAAAATTTAGCTGTGAGTCCATCAGGCCCTGGCGCCTTACCCAGATTTGTTGACTGTATTGCCTTCCTTATCTCTTCCTCTGTCACTTCACTATTCAATTTATTTCTCCAATCTTCCGAGATCACTGGGAGCCTCATTTCCCCCAGATATGTCGCTATTGAATCTTTATTCACCTCTTTTTTATTATACAATTTAGCGTAAAATTTGTAGAAGGCTCTACTAATAGCAGTCTGTTCCAGATATACTTTATTATCCTCACATATTTTATTTATTGTCTTCTTCTCCTTTCTCTTCTTCAATTGCCATGCCAAATATTTCCCAGGTTTATTTGCTCCTTCAAACGACTTTTGATTCATTCTCTTCAGATTCCATTCCAGTTCTTTATTATTCATTGCTGTCAACTGTTCTTGTAAAATTTTAATGTCTTGGTAAACTTTCTTCTTCCCTGGTCTTTTCTTTAGTAGTATTTCTTTGGCTTTTATTTTCTCTGTAATCTCCTGTCTCTTCTCCTCTTGTTTTTTCCTGGCTCTTCCATTTAAGTCCATTAGTATGCCTCTAATTACTGCCTTATAGGTATCCCATACCTTGTTGGTTGGTACTTCTCGATTCATGTTGTATTGTATGAAGAACTTAGTTTCCCTTCTCAACATCTCCAAGTTTTCTCCCTCTTGCAACAAGTCCTCATTTATTCTCCATCCTTTCCTCTTAGTTCTTTTCCCAAACTTCCACATAATTGGATTGTGATCTGAGCCTACCATAGGCATTATTTCCACCTCTTTAGTCCATAACACTAAGTCCTTTGAGGCCCAGATCATGTCGATTCGTGATAAAGTAGAGTGTCTTGCGGAGAAAAATGTGAATTGTCTGCCCTTGGGATTCTGTATTCTCCATACATCTTCCAAAGTTTCCTGCTGCATTAATGCAAAAAAAGTTTTTGGTAGTAGTCCTCTTTTCTTTTGTACAGTTGCTGATTTCTTGTCCTGCTCCAAATTTGTAACTCCATTGAAGTCTCCTGCAAGAATTATCTGGTCGTAAGAAAGTTCATCTAATTGCTTCCTCAAATCCTCAAAGAAGCTTTCTTTTGCTCCATTAGGTGCATAGATTCCAATCACCAGCACTTTCTTTAAATTCCATGTACATTCCACCGCTAAAAATCTGGCTTCTGGGTCCTTAAACACTAATTTTGGCTGCAGCTCCTCTCTAATATACAAGACCACTCCCCTTTTTTTCTTTTTTGTGGCCGCTGCAAAATGAGTGCCCAATTTGCTCAGTTTTAGATATTTTACATCCTGTTTTCTAATATGAGTCTCTTGTAAACAAACAATATCACATTTCTGTTTTAATAGCCAGTGAAAAGTACTTTTTCTCTTATTGGGTGAATTAAGTCCATTTACATTCCAAGATATAACCTTACATTCCATATTCATAGCCTTGTTGCTGGTACGTGATTTTCATTGTCCCTCATAAACTTTTCCATTTCAAATTCAGATCTGATGCGCTTTTTCACTCCTCCAAACTCAAATGCCAGTCCTTCCGGTAATTCCCATCTATACCTTATTTTCATGTCCTTCAAAATTTGGACTAAGGCTTTATATTTTTTCTGATCAAGCAACACCAATCTAGGTAACTCCTTCATAATAATCACCATCTTGCCACCAACCTCCAATGGGTCTTGGAATTGCTTGCTCACAATCATTTCTTTCATATTTCTGGTTGTAAATTGCACAATCACGTCTCTTGGTAACTTCCTCTGGGTCGCAAATCTTGAGTTTATACGATACACCACATCTAGGATAGCCACGATTTCTTCTTCTTCCTTTCCCCAGGTATCCAGCTAACACTTCAGCAACTTGCTCTTGAGCTGTCTTTCCCTCCATCTCCGGCAAACCGCGAAACCTTAGCTGCTTTTCCATATACTTGCTCTCCGCAATAGCCATTCTGCCCCTCATCGTCCTCATATCTGTCTGTTGCGTGTCTGAGAGATTCTCCATCGCCTTCTCCACCACGTTAACTTTTTGCTGTGTTGCTTCCATTCCCTTTTTCATTTCTGCCAATTCACTTTTAAC
Source organism: Eublepharis macularius (assembly GCF_028583425.1). NCBI lineage: Eukaryota > Metazoa > Chordata > Lepidosauria > Squamata > Eublepharidae > Eublepharis > Eublepharis macularius. The sequence goes on along the minus strand of NC_072794.1, from coordinate 81,355,772 downwards.
TGTCTCTTTAACTTCTTTGATCTCTTTCACCAGCTCCTGCTGGACCTTTAACATTTCCGAAAATCTTTTGTCTAAATTTTCCATAGCCGTCTGCCACTCTTTTTTCGACATCGTGGGGCTTGACTTGCCTCGCTCCCACAAATCTGCTCGTTTCCTTAACTCCGTGGTGCTTGGCTAAGTGTCCCTTTAATTTAATTTAATTCAAATGTCCCGGTTTCAAAAGGAAAAAAAAAAAGCACTTACAAAATCCAAAATGCCGGGCGTCTTTTCTCTATGGTTTTTCTATATCTTTGTAATCCAATATGTTATACTTCCTCTTCTGCTGAAGCCCGTGCCCTTCCCTCTTCAAAGATGGTGATTGCCCTCTTCCTGTCTGCCTTAGGGCCGTCTCTCTCCAGCAGCTCTATCACAATTACGTACTTCCTGTTTCCCATCTCCTCACAGCAGCTCTCACGATGGTAGAAGCTTTCTCACAGTCTATTATCTCCTCACAACCACAGGTATGAACAACAATCCTCCAGTTTCTCTAATTACTTCTTTTAGCTTAGTCCTTTTACTAATCTGTTTCTTGCCGAGTCTTCCTCTACTTTTAATCAAACTGTTGCAGTTTAAAAGTCCCCTTTAATGCTTCTTTACTTTAAGTAATTTGTCCCGTTTCAAGAGATAGTGATCTTTACCTTTTCAAACGTCTTTCTGGGTTGTAATCACTGCTTCAAACTCATGTTCTCTTTCACCTTCTTTCCTCCTGTTGATGCTTGGGCATGTAGATCTTATGCCAGCCGTCACTGGCCCCAGAACTGCCGCAGAGATATAGGCCGACCTGTCTTAGGGTGGGACCTCAAGGGACGGGGGAGAGTCCGTTGCGCAGAACCCCCCCTCACCTGAGATCAACGCGCCCTGAGGTACTTGAGCGTTCAAAGCCTGTTCTCCGCCTGAGAACAGGGGACCGCGGGCTTGTTTGCCCCCGCCGGTCACTAAAAACGGCAGCCCGGGCAGCTCTGCTCCCAGAGCTGTGTTAGACCTCCATGGATCCCAAACAGGAAGTCCGGTTCTGATGCAACTTTTAAAGGCACAGGAGCCATGGCAGAAAAAATGTGTAACTGCTTCCCCTTGCTTTTCAAACCTACCAGTCACCTGCACTGTTTCAATGCCCACATATCAAACTTGATATTTCAAGGAAGAGACTCCATTGTGGATTATACCAGCTGAAGTCGTAAACCCGAATGTGGAACATGGTGGAGAGGAGTGGATGACGTATAAAGAAATTTTAAGAGTGGAACAAAATACATATATTATGAAAACTAACAAAGATTTATCATTTCAGTATGGTTGGTTTCAGTATAGACAAATTAAAGACTTATATGATGCAGATCGAAGGAAAGTAGGATTTAGGGTTAAAAATTCAGAGTTAGAGGAGTGTTTACTTCAAGAAGGGGAAAAGTTGATATCTAAAATATATAAGATTTTGTTGAGATGGTATACAGAAGATGAGGTGGTTAAAGTTCAAATGGTTAAATGGGCAATAAATTGTAATAAAGATATTACGATGGAAGCTTGGGAACGATTGTGGAAAAATACAGTAAAAATTTCAACATGTACCACTATAAAAGAAAATGTTTATAAAATGATTTACAGATGGTATCTTACACCAAAAAAGCTAGCTAATGGTAATAGCCAAATGTCAGATAAATGTTGGAAATGTAAGAAACATGAAGGTCCCTTCTATTATATGTGGTGGACGTGTGAAAAGGCAAAGAAGTTTTGGGGGAATATTGTGGATGTTATGTCAGTTATTTTGCAGAAAAATGTTGTTAAAAACCTAGAACTGTTACTGTTATGTATGAACTTAGAAGAATTTGATAGTATGGACAGAACAATTGTGTTTTATATGGTGACAGCAGCTAGGATGTTATATGCACAACTTTGGAAGACACAAGAGATACCATCGGTGGAAGATTGGATCCAGAAGTTATTGAATATGGCAGAAATGGACAAATTAACAAGGAAACTTAAATAACAAGATATAGAAGAATTTATTATGAACTGGGTGAAACTTAAGAACTATATGGAAAGAAAGGGGGACATGAAGGGGAAAATCTGGTCTTTGGATAACTTGTAAAGGGGGAAGGTAGTTCTTTGCCGGTAGTTGAAATATTTAAACAATAGATAATGATAGATAAGGGATTTTTATTGTTAAATATAGTTTAATAGAAGAGATAGCAGATAGACTGCAATTTAAATAGGGGGGGGGGGTTGGAAAACTGTTGGAAGTCTATTATAAAAAGGGGGGAATGGGTGGGGGAACCAAAATGGGATGGAGATGTTAATTGAATGTTATGAGTGATATATGTTAACCCATCCAATAAAAACTTTAAAAAAAACTTGACTTTGATCTAAATTTGAAAATCTTGTTGGTCTCTAAGGTGCCAGTGGACTCAAATCCTATTATTCTACTGGAGACCAACACAGCTACCCACCTAAACTTGCTTTAACAAGATTTTAACAGCCTTGCTTGCAATAACTTACAGTACAGAGGCTATGCGGGTTTCAATATTCCCTGCACTAATACAGGGAGATAGTGCAAATGAAGCTTTCATTCTTCTCAATTCATTTGGGTAAGAAAACATCTGATTCTGTACAAGCTAAGAGCTAGCTCCCCTAATGATAAAGATTGTTAATGCAGTGTGGGCATGGGCATATTCCATGTAATTTGGAGAGCCACGTTTGTCAAGAAAGACACAATTGGCTGGATTTATACCATAATCTCTCACATAAATAATTAAAACACATTAGCTAATTGGGAGGGCTGCAGCTGCTAACAAAGTGGTTAATAAAACTTAATACTTTGAACAAGTCTATTTGAAGATAGCAAATGTTTGAAGTGAGAGTTACAGGTAAGACCATCTGATATTGTTGCATGCAGACTGAATATGTGATGGGGATAAATACGAGGGAGGGAGGAAATGTTAGTAATTTCTGTTGGAATTTCTTTTGGCAAAGTCCTGACTATGATTCAGTGGAGGAAGAGTCTAATCCTGTACCAATGTGAAGCAGCAAAGAGATACAGGTAATGTATTATCTCCTCCATCCCCAGCTTCTGTGTCTTCTTTAGCATCTTCAAGAGGCAGGTATCTTTCCCCAACTATCCCTTTATGGAACAACCACCTCTTAATTTTTACCCTGTTAGGCACAAGATTTCAACGAAGGAAAGATGGAAAAACAGGTACAAGGTCTAACACTATTAGGATTCTTTTTAGTACACTAATTAAGTGAATTTATAAGTTTACTCATTTATGCATTTCTATCTGATATATTTGCAGAAAATGGATATCTTGGTGGGAGGTTTGAATAGGGCACGATTAAACATTTTGAATGAATGATAGTTGATCTTTTCAGTGACTTTTTTCTAGAAATGCTCATCATTTGACAGATATAACCCCCCCCCCCAACATTAAATGGGAAAAGCTGAGACTAGAGAGGAGAGGTGACATGCTTGATATCATACAGCAAGCCTCTCTCAGAATTTTCCGTCTTTTCCCCAGGCTACTCTATGACAGGCACCTCTGTGAGCAACACTGCCCTTGCATCTTTCATATTCAAAACTGCCTTATCTATTATTTGGTAGTAGAATACCTCAGGGGAGGTACAAAGAGATTTGAGTTTTCAGACTCAAAAACACCATCATCTGCAAAAATGTGTACTCATTAGTGTGCATACTGAGAAAATAAATCAATGTTAAAACATTATACATGCATTATACATACGTATTCTTTATGCAAAGGCTTTAAGTAAATGACCAAGACAAGGTAATGTGTAATGTGTAAAGAACTTGGACACAACATAAATACGTGAATGTTATAAAAATCTGAAAGCCATGTATTTACTATTACTAATATTTCATTCAAAAAAGATTCGCTAACTCTGGTCTGAGGGGAAAGGATGAAAATGTAGCAGATGTCAGCAGCCCCAGCTCTCAGCAAATTGGGATAAAATGATGGATTTTCATTTGGGCTTTTTCACCTTTTGGCAAAAGTTGTTCCAGACATTTATTTTGATGAAATAGGTCTTTTGCTGGAGAAGGAAGCAGGGGATCCCCTGCCCAGTGGCAACCCTACCCATCCTAGTGGCATCATTCAGATTGAAACCAGGACATAAACCTCAATTTATTACCTCTAAGCCTCCCTGTTGCTCGGTCCCCTTTCTCCAAAAATTACTTGGAGGTACTGACTGGCACCCTGGCACTGGCTGGTGGAACTCCCTCTCCATCAAGACTAGGGCCCTGCAGGACTTGTTACAGTTCAATCAGGCCTGTAAGACGGAGATGTTCCTCCAGGCCTATGGTAGTGGTTGAGGTTTGGGCAGGTTACTTGGTTAGCCTCTCTGCTGTGACCTTGATCTACTGTTTAGCTGAAACATCTGCAACCTGCCCTCCCTACCCTAATGATGAGGTATATTAACATCACACATTGCCACTTGGATTTGGTTTTAATTTTATATCTTGTATTGTATTTTTGATTTTATATTGTATTTTATGTCATTGTAACTTTATTAGTGTTGTTACCTACCCTGAGCCTGCTTGCAAGGAGGGTGGGCTAGTAATGCAACAAACTAAATTAAAAGGAAGGCCTTGTAATGAAGTGGAAGCAGAAGCCTTACGACACATCTCCAGGGATCCTGCTGCTTAGGATGCTGCTCCATAAGTGATCAGCTTTTTCACCCATGCTGCTCTGCTGCACAGTAAAGTGTAGAGCTATGGGAATGGCTGGCACTGAGTCTACTATGAACTGGACTCAAACGTGGCCATGAGTTTGGGATGGTTCAGCTTGCAATGGGCATCAGATGGAAGGGGGGGTGATATTTGCCAGTTCCCTCCTCCTGCAGCTGGCTTCTGATCCCCCATCACTCAGGGACACCATTTCATGGGCTTTTGGTTCTGCAGCTGGACTGGGAGTAAGAAAATCATGTCCTGTTAAGAGAAATTCCTGGTGGATCCAAACCATATATATCAGAATGGCCAGGAAAATAAGAGATTATCATAGCTCTTAAAAGCCCAGACATATATCACCGAGATATGTATCTTGGAGGTAACTTCAAAATCTGGTCATGATCACCTAATGATTTTAATTGCTCTACTATACAAAGGCCACGTACAAGACTGTTTTTGAAAGGGTGTCATCTAATATTTATGTGAAAAAAAACAATTTAATATACTGGAATAAATCACAGACAAGTATGTTCTAACCAGCCATAATGCATGTGTCAAACCATATCTGCAAACATATGGTGATCCATCCCCCCCCTCCCCAAACACCTTGTTCAAGTCCTCATGTGTCACAGATTTAACACAATCATATATATTGTTCAAGTGAAAGAGTAGATTTGACAGTTGTATGGTTTGAATAAAATACAACGTGCAATAGGCTAATTCATATATATTTATTATTACAATTATTTAATTATGTTTACATTTTCCATGTATGTATGTCATATCCTAATTAGGATATAGTATAAACCTTGACTGCCTTAAGAACATACCTTACTAAACTTTTTCAGTTACTTGTGAGGTAACCTCCTGATCGGATCATCTCAATACAAAGAACCATGCTACAAGTGCTTTCAGTCAGCGTGAGAATAAAATCACCTTGATTGCCAGAGAAGAGAGATGCATTCCCCAGGGTCGTAGCTGGATCATTAAATCAACCAACCTGTATAGAGTATAGATTTGCCGGTTTTGCCCCTGCACAGTCAGATGCATTCTTTAAATGAATAACACTGGCTAAATTGTATTGGCTGCTTTTTGAACCGGCACAGTCAGTGGCACCCATTTAAGAGGTGATCTTAAATTTAGCTGGATTCATGGGTAGGTGCTAAAAGCACACAGAGACACCGAAGTAGTAAGTCTCAAATAAAAACAAATCTCAAACAGCATTCCCTCCCCCCCTTTTAGTATGTGCCATTTAAAAGAATTGGATGCAGTGATGAAGGCAGACAAGAGGGACAGTGACAGGAAGAAAACATAGTAGTCATGGTAATGAGATGCATCCAGATTTGCTTGGACAAACAGCTTGCCAAATGCTCAGCTACTTACTTGCAACTGGCAAGCAGAACATAAACTGAGCCAACTGGTGATCAAGCATGACTAATCCTAATAAGCAATTGACTACTACTTCAAAGAATGTTGTGTTCCAAGAATTTATCAAGCTCTATTCAATATTTGTAGCTAGAAGAGCAGAAGAAATAACAGGAGAGGAAAGATAAACTAGTAAAGGGAGGGGGAGGTGGCTCAAAGAGATTACCAAAAAGCTGAAGAGTGCTGTGGCTTCATGCAATGTAGTGATGCAGCTAAGGAGAGGAGGAAGGAAAGCTCAAGCAGTACTATTCAGTGCCTCAATATAATCCCAGAAAAAATGACCATCATTCCTAAGAGGAAGTAAATGTGTTGCCATTACATTTTTACAAAATGTTAGGAGCTTCTTAAACATTAGCTTCTAAACAGGATTTCGGTAAGAAAAAAGCTTTTTCTATACATTCCTTCTTCCAAAAAAGTATGTTTATTATTCCCATAATCACTTCAAAGCAATGCCCAACCTTGCAATAAAATAGATTTAAAGCAATTAGTGAGAAGAGCTGTGCAGAAAGACCAAACTGTGTTTATAGCAGGGATTCTTCCCTCCATAAATTGTGTGTGTACATTTTCTGTGGAATGATTTTTTTCCTTTTCTTTTTCAGGATGTGCTTTTCTTTAAAAGAAGTAGATTTGCTGTGACAAATAGATATGCTATATCTCTAGAGTGAGACATTATATTGCTGTTTGCAGGCAAACAAATTCAGCATTGCCCTGGTAAATTCCTATAAATTGCAGCAAATAACAAGAGGGAGGGGGGAAAGAGTAATCTGCAGTGAGTTATGACAATAACAGCACAATTCTGTACTATTTTGCTTCTTTCTGTTTGTGGTTGTTAGAATAACTTTACATTTTCTGCTTTACCTCCCTGGTGGGCTTGTTTTTACTCGCCTGCCAAATGACATCTCTATGAAAGCAAGTCCATGAAATGTAAAACCAGTCCTTGCTTTGCCCCCAAAATGTATGTAGCTACAAGAGCAACAGAGCTACAACCAAACTGAGATGTGGCTTAATTTCATTGTGATGCAAATAAATATAGCAATTAAGAATATAAATTCAGAAATTATCAGCAGCATAATTACTCATGTGGCTTGCAGCCAATTAATCAGTCAGTGAACTTGCTCAAATAATTGGGCACAGAAGTTTGATGCAAGGTGTTTGTGTTCTAGATTCTGTCAACATTTTGCTGAACTCCGGACTAATCATTCTGACTATCCCAGATGTTATTTGCAAAATAAATTTTGTCCCCAGTACAAGCAACAGGTACCTAGAACTTGAGGTTTCGTGCTTCTAGTAAACTTCTCTGACAGACCTTCTGGCAGATGGGCTTTTGTAAAATTCCAGTACAAGGAACTCATGGGAAGAGTTGTTCCCTTTTCAATATCAGTTGATGTTCAGGAGGACCCCTTTCAAAGAGCTTACAATGTTAAGATGTAGGCTCTTTCCAATACTATGATGTTTTCTAGGAACGCTTCACACATTACTAATTTGCATGAAAAACTAGAAGAAAACTACTTCCATGCACGGAAAACTTCTAAACTTGTATGATATTGCCAAGCCGTACGTTTCACTACATATGTACAAACACTGGGAAACCAAGACTGGCTGTGAAATATATATGTGCACAGTTGTCAATGTGACTATCTACATGATGTTTGCATTCTAGTTCCTATATCAACCTGTGAGACATTGAAGCTGAGCTGATGTATTGGACTTTGAACAGGAAAGATATAGAATCAATTCCTGCTGGCTCATGAATCATACTAAGTAAATCTAGGTACAATATATTTCACAGGAATGTTATTTTGTGGCATAATGTAAATATATTTCACATAGGGTTGCCAGGGGCCTGGAGTCCCTCAATGGGAGATGCCTAGGTCCTTAGATTCTCCCAGCAGGGGAATAGGAGCTGGCACTTACCCCGGCTTCCTTCTTTGCGTGCATTCCCAGCTCACGTAATGATGTCACTTCCGGGAGTGACGTCATCACGCGGGGGTCAAAGGGGGCCCCTGGGTCAAAGGGGGCCCTTGTCCTCACTGTCATGGGCTACTCTTGCCGTGACCCACTCTCGTTGCCACTGCCACACCCGCTCTCGTTTGATGCAATGGGGCTGCAGTGGTGATGAGAGTGGGTAGCAGTGGCAATGAGAGCGGGCAGTGGCTGTGGTGAGAGCAGCCTGCTCTCACCACCAATGCCACAGCCTGCTCTCGCCACCTTGGGAGCATGCCCCCGCATCCCGGGCACACCGCACCGCCCAGGGAGCAGTTGCCCCAGGGAGCATGCCTCCTGATGGCCAAGTAAGTGGGCATGGGGGGGAAGTGTGGGATCAGGGGATCCTCCACTCTGGGTGGGAGAATGGGAACCCTAATTTCACAGGAACACTGAGTGAAACAAAATGGGGCAAATTTTACATATACCACCCTAAGCTCCTTGTAGGGGGTGGGTGGGTGGGAAGCAAATAAAATAAACAACATATTCATTTGTGAATGGTGAGTGTGGAATCTGCTATCTGGAAGGTTTTTAACTGCTTTAAGTTTCTTCAGTTAATCATCTATTTTTATCATTAAGGGGAAAAAAGATTATTACTTGGGAGAAAACACAATAAGCTTTGATTATTTTCAATGGCAAATGACAAGTGTGAAGCACTCATGTGAAACTGCCAGCAAGAAGTTTCATCATTCTTCAGATGTTGCTGAACTAGCTAATATTAAGCATTAGCACCTGATCACAGTCAAACAATAATCCTGCATTAAGAAGAGAATGGCTGCCACACATTAGAAATGAAGCAAGGGGGTGAGTGCTTAATTACTGCCCTTATGCAATCACAGTACAGAGACACACATGAGGGCTAAAACTGAAGAAGAGTTCACTTTGGGAGAGTATAAATATATAGACACTAATTTTTTAATAAAAGAACAGTTGCTCAAGGAAAGGACTCCAACATTTTCCTTATAAATAAGATTGCTAAAGGAAAAATAGCAACAACAAAAAAAGAACAATAGGAAGTACATTTGATTATTTGTGGCAGTGCTAGAAAAGTCCCAAGTCAACTTCCACTCTCCCAGACATACCCAAGAAGAACTGGAGTGTGCCTCACCCCAAGTGGTGGGCCAACGAGTCATTCCATATTAGGGGCTCCTCGAGGGAGCATGTGGGACAAGTGCAGAGCCAGCAGAGATACCCTGTCCCTCCTTCATTTCCAAGAGTCTGCTCCTATCCAGCTGGAAAGGCAAGAGAAATGGGAGGTATGTTCACTTCTGATGAGACACAGTTACCCTGAAAGAGGGGTGGGGATTTCCCCATGAGCAAGGCAGGCATTCCCTTCCAAGGAATGTTGCTTGCTGCAATGAGTCAGGGGCTTGTTTTGGACCAAGACCATTACAGGGTGGAACTCTGCATACAAAACAGATGCTCTGCCACTGAGCTAAGGCCCTTTCTCTTTAAAAAAAACCCTGTACTACACAATTTACCATATGTTTTACTCTCCCCAATGCCGCTGTGCTAGTTCTGCGGAAAAATTATGAGATGTCATTGTAGGTGATACATAAGCTTACAAAATTTCCCAGCAATCTGGCCAGTATGTATGGAAATGCAAGCTATATTTTCATCCATGTCTAATGACATCAGCAGCGACATTTCTGGCTCAGTTTTAAAAATCTCATCAAATAGTACCCAACCAACAAAGTGTTATTAGAATATTATCATATAGCAATTGTATGTTTCAGTGAGCATCCCAAAAGATGAAACTTCCAACAATCATGGGGGAATTTCATGGTCCCACATACATCTGGTGAACCTCTGCAATGATGAAACTGCTTTAGAGAATATTTATTTCATTTATTTATTTACTTTCTGGCAATGGGGAGCAAAAACTATTTACTCTGTTATTCCCTCTATTTTATTGACAATGACTTTTAATTTTCCATATCTCTGCATTTTGGGCATTCACTAAATAAATACATAAGCTCCAAATTGGCTGCTGCTTGTTGTCTAATATGTATCACATGTACACAAATGCTGCTCTGCTTTCCCCCACTTTTCTTCTGCTGTCATAGATCCAGAGGAGTTAGCTGTGTTAGTCTGGAGACACAAAATAATAAAGAGTCCAGTAGCGCCTTTAAGACTAACCAACTTTGCCGTAGCATAAGCTTTCAAGAACCACAGTTCTCTTCATCAGATGTATGGAGGGTATGAAGAAACTGGACAAAGATATATATGTGATGTGGGGGAGGGGGAGTAGATGCAACAGCTACCTATGAAAAGCAGTGTTGTGTTACAGTTTCAGATTAGGTTCTGGGATACCTAGATCCAAATCCCCACTCTGCTGTAAAAGCTCAGTGAGTAACTTTGGGTCAGTTACACACACTCAGCCTAATCTACCTCAGAGGGTAGGTGTGAGGATAAAATGGAGGATGAATTAAGCTGTTTTTAATTCCCATTGTGGATAAAGGTGGAATGAGCTGTATTGGTGACAACTCACCTTTTATGTGGCTCTCAGCTCTTCCTTGCTGTGAGGGAAGGGCCCACCCTCCAACAAAGCCCCTGCACCCAGATCAGGGAAGGCAGGTGGCAGGACAGGCAGGTGCACCTCCCAGCCCTTTGCTGCCATGATTGGCTGGAAGAGAGAAGGACCCACCTGCCTGCAAAACCCCCACACTTGGATCGGGTGGGCAGGTGGCAGGACTGGAGGGTGCACCTCCCAGCCCTTCACTGCCCCAATAGGCTGGCAGTGGGAAGGGCCCGCCCACTAGTACAACCCTCTGCAGCTGGCTTGGAGTGAGGAGGCAGCAAGATGGGTGGCCCCGCCTCCCAGCCCTTCCCCCCTACAATCAGGGACAGGGGAGGCATCCATGCCTGGCCCAGCTGCCCAGTCTCCCCAGCCAGGATCAGGGGAAGGGGAGCTGTCCATGCCCGGCCTGGCTGTTCTGTCCTCCCCCAGCTGGGATCAGGGGAGGGGGAAATGACCGACCTGGCCGCCCTGCCCTCCCCTGGCTGGGATCGGGGCATGGGGGAGCCAGCAATGGCCAGTCCAGCCCCCCTTCCCTTTCTAGATCTAGTTGTATTTTTTGCTACAATGGACTTTGTTGCTAGTAATAAATAAAGCTGAAGACTGGGGAAAGGTAATTAAAAGAAAGGTTGGTTGATGAGTTGGAAGTAGAGAAGGAAACAGGAAAGGGGGAGAAGATGTGGGGGCTGCAAGGAAAAGAAAAAGTGGACATCATTTTGGGAAGGGGATACAGGGGAAATGGAGTGACCCTTGGAAGTCTTTTCAGGTTCCTCTTCACACAATTGGGCCCAATGGATAGCATTGTGGAACTAAGCTGAGCTTGGCAGCACCACAAAACTGAGTCAGAGTTTTCCTGGGTACAGCCAGGGAAGGAAAAGCTGGAGATGGGAGGCAGATAAAGGCAGGTTGGCTGGTGGGCAGGAAGAAGCAAGCAGAAAAAGAGGAAGGCTATGAGGGCTTTCATGGAAGGGAAAGAGAAAATGGTGGGGGGGATAGTGAGATAAGATGCCCCCCACAAATCCTTGTGGGCCTCTGCTTCTATGTATCTAATAGCCAAGGCTGGCCCCCAAGCGAATAGAAAAATCCAGAAAATGAGATGATGTTCAGCTAAAGTTTAGAATTTGGCAAACTCTAGAGATCCCCAAAGTGTGCCAACACCCCCCTCTAACAAGTTGGGGAGATTAAAAATGGAGGTTGGGCAGGATAGTTGGTTGTCAAACTAAAATGCCACATAAAAACATTGTGGTGATCGCCAGTAGAAGCAGACAAGAAGGGATGCTAAAACCAGCTTTGGCTTTCTTCTCCACCTACCCTCTTTTCCCCTGGTACTCTGCAGCGGCGATAGTGGAGAAATGATTGGACAAGCAGGAGGGAGGAAGAAAAACCAAGCAGGTGGGCAAATGGGAAGACCTGGAAGGGATGGAGAAAGGGAAGACATAGACAGGTGGGTAAAGAGGTGGGGGGGAGGAAGAGTGTGAGCAAGCAAGGGGAAGCAGAGCCAGAACAGACAGAATAAAGCAAAAGCAGTGCCAGAATTGGGGATTTTTACTCCTCCACAAATCCTTGCAGGTCTTCCTCCTTTAACCAATACTAAGGATTAATTCTAAAAGCAATGCTAAGTATATGCTGTTAATTTCATTTTATTTATTGTACTAAATGAATATTTATTTGAGTAAATATTTAGGGAAATTTATATGTGTGGGGAAGTTGCTAGCTTGGGTAACTGGGTTTACATTTTTGTCATGTCTTTGATATGAAGGTACTATGTTCACAAATTATGCTGCCTCTTCATATACATGGCCCTTAAGATAAAGAAGACATCAGTTGTTTTATTGTGTTCTAAACGTATTAGCATATTTCCCTACCTTTATAAAATGTTAAACAGTTTCCAGATTCTTTCTCACTCAACAAAAGTATCACCCTTTGATTTTTACTATGATGAAAGATTGACTATCTCCGAAGGCATACCAGCTACATGGTCTAATATACTGTCCAATAAAGCAGATTGTGATCCGAGGTCTTTAAACTAAGACCTGAACTGGCCTTACTAACTACTATATAATTCAATTTCTTAATCTGAAAAACAATATAATATAGCTATGATACAGTCCACCAGCCTAGTCCCCAGGGAAGTGGATCTACTCGTGTCTTCCTAACTGATTGATAACACATTTAAATGCCAGTCAGTCACTAATCTGCTGCTGCTCCATCCTTCAAGAGCTATGTTATTGAACACTGTAATTGCGCGGATGCTGTTTTTCATTTCTGTAGCTGTTTCTATTAATTAAATATTCCATGAAAAGCTTCCTGTCACATCCTTACTGCTTTCTTGAAATCTGATACTATAGGTATGTGGTATGTCTGTACCTACTAGATTTGCTGATATTCTTCTCCTCAGCTCAGAGATGGGGGCAGGAGACTGTGCAAGAATCTGTATGTTCAGCTGAGAGAAGGGGAGATGTATTTGCTGCTGCATGATTTGAAAGGGATCTTAGTGAGACAGACACGTAAGTTATGGCTCATACATCACTATCGGTAACAAGAATGTGCATCTGGGGCAGCTACTCTCAGGACTCAAATACACACTAGCTCCTTAACCTGGGATGCACCTGTTAAGGATTAAGACTCAATTTACACAGCTATTAGAGCCTGTGGCGACAATGGTTTATAATCAGCCAATGACATTGCTGCTGTAGAGCTGGTCACATGAAAACTGCCTGCTGGTGCCTGGACCAGTCCCCATTAAGCCTCTCAAAAGTCAACACAATCATCAAACTGGCAGTCATGAGCTCACAGGGTCATGTAAATGAGCCCTTGGGCTGTACATTTCTGTAAGAGAGAAAGACAGAAGAAATGTGCGATCAGATTATTTAAGTGAGCCATGTGTCAAGTGATAACCAAACTATGTTCAGAGGTCAGTTATTCTGTTGCATAGACTACCGCTGAGTCTTGGCATCATTCAAAGTCAGTTCTGAAGATTAACCTAACCTACCTCACAGGGTTGTTGTAAGGATAAAATAAAAAAGAGGAGAACATTGTAAGCCACTGGATCCCCATTAGAGAGAAAGGCAGGGTATAAATGAAGTAAATAAATAATAAGAAATGTGTATCATCCACCATACCATCCATTTTCTGCTAGGACATTGCTTGGATGGCCTTTCCCTGCTGCATACTTCTTCAATGAGAAACGTGTTCTAAGATCTGTTGCCATCATGTCCAGTTCAAGTACGTAAGAAGGGCAAGAAATGACACATTCCCTTATATTAGCTGTCAAAAATTAGCATTTGAAACAAACAGCAACAACAAAAACCTTACACTGCACCCCTCTTGAAGAGTTTTCCACAGATGTACAGATTTGGTAATTATAGCTGTTCCTTTTTGTTCTTGTTTAGTACTTTAATCTCTGTAATTAAAGCATCTAGCTGCCACAGTGATAAGCACCACAGAAATATGCACGGTATAATCAAACTGGTTATTAACACTCCAAATAATGGATGAGGAACTAGACACAGGACCTTTTCTATTACTGGAAAGTAAAGTTAAATGCCCACAGGGCTACGCTGAAAGAAGGCCAGGTCTGTACATATTATCGCCTTAAAGTTTTCAAAGAGGCCATCAGGAGACAAATGCCAGACATAAGGAGTCCCACTAACTGACCGGCAGGCTACATTGCAGCCTGAAGGCAAGACTGGGGCTAAAGGCAGGCTGTTTGCCAACAAAATAAGCGGGGGGTTGCCAGTGGGGGCAGTGCAGGAGAGGAGCACAGGAAGGACTTGGTGTCATGCCAGTTGCTCTGTGTGGTCCCTGCTGCCATTCCTGGACAGCATCAATGGAGGACAGATGTTTCCCTCCCTCCCTAGGTGGCAACTGCTTGTCACAACTAGGTTGGGCGATTTCAGGGCACAAGGCCAGATATACTGGGGTAAGTTGTGTTGGCTGGGCAGCCCCCGTTTTTTTCTCAAATCTCCTTAAGGGATCAGGGAAATTGCAGGCTATTGCAGGCTTCACCCTGGGTGGCATGAACCGCCAGGGTCACACCTGAATGGGTGCTATACCTACTGCCATCCCGCAGTGCCCAGCTGGCAGGCTGGAGAATGTGTGCCCTCAAGCAGCAGGGTACTGTTCAATGTAATGGATCTATTGCCCTTATGTTGTGCCAATGCTCTGATGGCTGTAACCAATAAAGTGGTAGTTTTTTGCATCCAAGAATGGTGTGTCATGTATTCTTTGCCCGAGTCACCGGCCTCACTTCACCTATATGGATGGAAAAATAATTTTCAGATGGCATTCAAGGAAATGGCTCAGGAGGACCAGTCCACACAACTGGCGTAGCATTCTTTATTCCTGTCCAATTATGTTCTCTTTCCATATGTAGGGTTGCCAACTGTAGCTCAGAAAACTCCTGGAGATTGGGGCAATGCCTTGGGAGGGCAGAGTTTGGAGGGTGAGGGAATTCAGCAAAGAAGCTTCCATTTCTTCCAGGGGAACTGATCTCTGTAGCCTGAAGATCAATAATCCTGGACAAACTCCAGGTCCCATCTGAAAGCTGCCAACCCTAGGTAAAAGGGCTGCTGCCTTTATAAGGCCTTGGGTGGGGGGGTGGGGGAGGGACTGACAGAATACATACAGTGAGATCAGCTGATATTGGGGAGTTTCCTTTTTTGACTAGTTCAGTTCTTGTACAATTCTTTTTTAAAAAAAAATATTGGTGAGTACATAAAATATTATTCAATACACAAATTCCCCGTCTTATCTAAATTATATCAGCCCCCACCCTTCCCCCCTCCTTACTGACTTCCAACAGCTTTCCAACCCCTAACCCATCTTATTACTCAAATTACTCTTAACTATAATTTTTCTAAGTCTTATATATATTGTATCACTTATTCTAAGCATATTCAAATTCTTCTATATCTCCAATTTTCTAATATATCAATCTACATTTCACTGTTTAAACTATCTATTTTAATACAATCTCCTTATTACTAATATTAGCTTAGATTAATTAATAGCTAAGTTTCCCCATTAATGGTAAAGTTACTTCTCTCTCCCCTTTATAAAGTCACATATTAATAATTCTCAAACTGCCACAGTTCTCCTTTCACATCCCATTTTTTTTCTAAATATTGTTTCAACTTCTCCCAGTCTGCAATATATTCTCCTGGATCAAGATCTTTCAATTTTCTTGTCATTTTATCCATTTCTGCCATGTACAACAATTTGTAAATCCAATCTTCTATAGTTGGTATTTCTTGCACTTTCCATTTCTGCGCGTACAAGTCTTGCTGCTGTAATCATGTAAAATAACAATGTTCTGTACTGCATTGGAACATCTTCCATTCCCAAGTTCAGTAGCAACAATTCTGGGTTCTTATTTATTTGGGTTTGCAAAACCTCATTAATTATTTCTATTATATCTCCCCAGTATTACTTAGCTACCTCACAAGTCCACCACATATGATACAATGATCCTTCATGCTTTTTTTCATTTCCAGCATTTGTCTGACATATTTGTATTTCCAAGTGCAATCTTCTTAGGCATTAAATACCACCTATACATCATTTTGTATACATTCTCTTTAATATTGGTACAAGTTGAAATCTTCAAAGTGTTTTTCCACAAGTGTTCCCATGATTCCATTGTTATTTCTTTATGAAAGTTTATTGCCCATTTCACCATCTGGACTTTGACTGTCTCGTCTTCCGTATACCATTTTAAAAGTATTTTGTATATTTTCGAAATGTCTTTTTTACCTTCTTGTAAAATCACTTCTTCTAACTCCGAGTTTTTCAGTCTTATTCCTCCCTTTAAACAGTCTGAGTTGTAAAGATCCCTGATTTGCCTATATTGAAACCATCCATATTGAGGAGATAACTCTTCTTGTGTCTTTATTTTTAATATTCTATGTTCCATCGACATTATCTCTTTATAAGTTAAACATTGTTGTTCATTATAGACTGCTCTCGGATCTATTACTTCATATGGTACCACCCATGAGGGGATGCCACTTTCCATGTAATTCTTATATTTCTTCCAGATTGTGAAAAGGCTTCTTCTAATATAGTGATGCAAAAACACAGAGTCCGCTTTAACTTTATCGTACCACAAGTAGGCATGCCATCCAAACAATTTTTTGTATCCCTCCAAGGCCAGCAGTTTACGGTCTTTTAGCGTTATCCAATCTTTTAACCATGTCAGACAAATTGCTTCATAGTATAATCTTATGTTTGGCAGTTGCAGTCCACCTCTTTCTTTTGAATCTTGTAATTCTTTCATTTTCACCCAGGGTTTCCTGCCTGCCCACACGAAGTCTGAAATTTTTCTTTGCCATTTGTCAAATTGTTTGAAGTCTCGGATAATTGGAATAGTTTGCAGCAAAAACATCACGCGTGGTAACACATTCATCTTCACTGCTGCTATTCTTCCCAACCATGACAAAGTTATTGTACAATTCTGACAGAGTCACGGGCTTGGAAGTTAGCCTTTCAGCCTAGCTCAGGGACAGCATGTTTGAAAGGAACTGGTCAGTCTTTTTTTTAAAAGTGGGAATTGCACAGCCTTGCAACCAAAGCTTCCCAACTTTGCCTTTTACTTAGAGACTGCATGGCCTCTTCAGTTGGAACTGCATTGATCTTGGACACAGCCTGTTTGAAAAAAAAATGGCACTGCTGCCAAAGGTGTCTGTTATCACTTACATCTTGCTGGTGAGTTCTCTCCCTTTCTGAACCCTGCCAGTCTAGCCATGTGTATCCGTGCCACTGTAACCTCAATGCTGGTCTACTACAACAGACACTGCATTGTATTCTGCATTGAATACAACCCAGTTATTTCCCCATAACTGATAGGAATTTCTAGAACCCTTTTGCAAAGTCCACAAGCCAATGTGCTTTTAGGGTTTATGAACTGTGTTATAAATATGCATGCTGAAAAAATACATAAACTACATCAATAGTAATTTCCATATTATCCCTGTTAATTAGGATCCTTCTGCCAGGGAACCCCCATCAATTAGGGTTCTTACCACCCTAGTGAGTAAGGGCTGCTGTCAGTCAGAAGACACAGACTGCAAAGTTTAACTGAGACAAATTAAATGGTTTATTGAAGTACTGTGAATAACACTGCAAAAGCATGGTAAAAGCATCTGAACGAAACATAGTTTTGTTCAGTTATATAGCTTGTAACATTGGTTTCCAAACATCAGGACCACTTGGAGTCTCTCTATGGACTTCAGCATCTCAGAACAGTTGCTGGAATGTGTCTGTTTGCCCTGAAATCATCTCCCTAGAAGCCAATGATACTGAACCTTGTTGTGCTTTCTGCAAAATATTAGTATCTATAATAGTGAAGGGATACCTGCCATGTGGATATCCAAATCTGCACATTAGAACAACAATGGGAATTTCCATTACAGAAAAATCTCAAATTGTCAAAAAAATGAGAAGGGTAATCCCCAAATTTTACCCGCAACACCTGTGCTCATGTAGACATTGTTTAAAAAAAAAAAAGGCCAGAGTCTGGACAGTATTGAAGGTTGTCATAATCACAGAATCACAGAGTTGGAAGGGGCCATACAGACCTTCTAGTCCAACCCCCTGCCCAATGCAGGATGAGCCTAAAGCATCCCTGACAAATATACATCCAGCCTTTTCTTGAAAACTGCCAGTGAAAAGAAGCTCACCACCTCCTAATATCCAGCCGGTACCTTTCTGCATGTAATTTAAGCTCGTTGCTTCAAGTCCTATCCTCTGCTGCCAACTGGAACAGCTCCTTGCCCTCCTCCAAATGACAGCCTTTCAAATATTTAAAGAGAGCAATCATGTCCCCCCTCAATCTCCTTTTCTCCAAACTAAACATTCCCAAGGCCCTCAGCCTTTCCTCGTAGGGTTCAGTCTCCAGACCCCTGATCATTCTCATCACTCTCTTCTGCACTCTCTCAATTTTGTCCACATCCTTTTTGAAGTGAGGCCTCCAAAACTGCACACAGTACTCCACGTACGGCCTGACTAAGGCAGTATAGAGAGGGACTATGACCTCCTGCGATTTTGATGCAATGGCCCTTTTGATACAACCCAAGACTGAGTTTGCCTTTTTTTTTGACACTGCATCACATTAACTGCTCATATTTAGTTTACAGTCCACTCTTGCCTCAAGATCTCTTTCACATACACTACTACCCAGAAGTGTACCTCCATCCAGTATTTGAGCGTCACATTTTTGTGGCCCAGATGTAATATTGTGCACTTATCTATGTTGAATTGCATCCTATTCAAAACTGCCCACTTCTCCAGAGTATTCATGTCTTGTTGAATTTTAACTCTACCTTCTTGAGTGCTTGCCACTCCCCCTGATTTGGTATCATATGTCAGGTCTGACATATGTTTCTTGTGTGTTCTAACCAGAGAGACTCCATTTTAATCCTGTCAGTGTTTTAAGCTCTTCTTTTGCAGGTGACAAGCAGTCCTGCAACACTTATCTCAAAGAAGAGGAATGTTTTGACTACAGCCCTTCCAGCCTTGGGAAAGTTTCATTCTCTCAGCTTCAAGCCACGTGTTTTGAGAACTGTGGGGGGAGGATGGGATTTGCTAGACTATGCTATTCTGTATCCTAACCTTTACCTTCATTCGTAACAACATCCATGTACCAGCCAAGATATTGAATCTTGGCCAGTGGACTATAATGGTTGTTTATATTCAGTAAAGTCTTTTGAAACCAATGGACTCATGTCTAATTGCAAGAGATAGTCTGGATTGCAACTTTTAATAAGCCACAGTCTGACATCATGAGAAAATTTAATGAGTAGCCCGTTTACCCCTTCATCCAGATCATTGATAAAAATATTGAAAAGTACTGGGCCCAAAACCAAGCCCTGTGGCACCCCACTGGACACCTCCCTCCAATCTGATGAAACGCCATTAACCACAACTCTTTGGGTGTGGTCCTCTCTAACCAATTCCCTATCCACCGAACTGTCCTATAGTCCAGTCTGCAGTCTTCTAGTTTACCCATTAGAATGTCATGGAGAAACTTATCAAAACCTTTACTGAAATCTAGGTAAATCACGTCAACAGAGTTCCCACGATCCAGTAAGCTCACCACTCAATCAAAGAAGGAAATTAGGTTGGTCTGACAAGATCTGTTGGGGTCAGAACTAGATGTGGGTATGAACGGGGAAAAAACCCCGAACACCATGTTCGTCGTTCGGTGCCATCCAGGAACAACAAACAACGAACATGGATGAACACTAACTGTTCCTGGACATGTTCATTGTTCATTGTTTGTGGGGGCCAGAACCCCCCCCAACCCCCCCACTTAGCCCTCCCTCCCCTCAAACCCACTTACCTGCCCCTTTAAAGATCCCTTTAAACTATCAGCTGGCAGGCAGCAGGGGGGGATTCCCGCCTGCCAGCTGATAGTTTAAAGGGCCCTTTCCTGCCACGTGCAAGGGGCAGGGCCCATTAAACACCCCACAAACTGACCAATGTCCAATACCCACCAAATTTGCAGGGGACATAGTCCTCACTGTCCTCTGAAGACCCCCCAAGTTTCAGAGAGATTGCACCCTGGGAAAAGCATGATCCACGGGTCTCCCTGTTGGCTATCATTTTCTCTTCACAGAGGCAAAAACGGGAATCACTGCTGGAAGTACTTTGAAGGGTTAAAGCCAGAAGGAAAGCCAGAAGGAGTTCAGACAGAGTTCAGTCCCTCCCAGCCTCTGGTTGCCAAGGGGATTGATTGCAGCAGGTATCAGACTGTCTGGCTTGCCGAACAGCTACCAAAGGCAACAAATGAGGCTTGCAACAACCACCTGTTCATTTAGAATGAGGCCTCACAAACAGTTTGTTCAAGAACAGCAGATTAGGCTGTTTGTTGTTTTCTTCTGTTTGTAATGCTGTTCATGCCCTTGTCTAGTCAGAACCATGTTGACTTCCCCGGATCACTAAGCAGTCCTTCAAATGCTTACAGATCGATCCCTTTAACATCTGCTCTAATATCTTCCCAGCAACAGAAGTCAGACTGACTGGTCTGTAGTTTCCTGGGTCATTTTTCTTCCCTTTCTTAAAGATTGAGATAACATTCGCTCTTTTCCAATCTTGCAGCACATCCCCAGTCCTCCAGGAGGCCTTGAAGGTGATGGACAGAGGCTCTGCAAGTTCTCTAGAAAGTTCTTTGAGCACTCTTGGGTGCATACCATCTGGCCCAGGGGATTTGTATTCATCCAGTGCAGCTAGGTGCCTCTCCACAACCTCTCTGTCAATGTCAGCTAGTCACCCAGGTGTCTTGTCATGTCTACTACCATCTCTAGATGGGCTCAAGTTCTTCAGGGAGAAAACAGATGCAAAAAAGTCAGTAAGCCTGTCTGCTTTTTCTCTGTCCTCCATCAGAGTTTCTCCTTCCACACCCAACAGTGGTCCAATTGCCTCTTTTACCTTGCCTTTGCTTCTCACACATCTGTAGAAGTTTTTCTTATTGTAGCAAGCCCCCCTGGCCAGATCCAGCTCAGACTGAGCGTTGGCTTCTCTGATGGTAGATCTGCAGTACCTAGTAATCCTCATATACTCCTCTTTAGAGATCTGTCCTTCTCTCCATTTCCTGAACATTTCCTTTTTCTCCCTTTGCTTATTCTGGAGCTCTCTGTTCATCCACATCGGTTTCTTGGAGCCCTTACCTGTTTCCGTCTTGCTGGAATAGTGAGGGCTTGAGCATGCAAAAGCTCATGTTTGAGAAGAGCCCACCTTCACTCGCTCCTTTCCCTTCCAGCACACCCCCCCCCACGGAATGACTCTCATCAAGCCTCTGAGGTCATTGAAGTCGGCCCTACAAAAATCTAATCTACGAGTCTGGCTACGAACTTTCTTGGCCCCCCACAGCAACAGGAATTCAAGGAGGACATGGTTACTTCACCCTAAGGTTCCCACCACTTTTACCCCATCTATCAGTTTTTTCCTGTTGGTTAATGTTAAGTCTAGTATGTCTGAGCCCCTTGTAGCTTCCTCCACCATTTGAAAAAGGAAGTTATCGGCCAGGCAGGTCAGGAAGTTGCATGAGTCTTGTTGCTTTGCTGAGCTTGTCTACCAGCACACAATGGGGAAGTTGAAGTCACCCATAATTATAAGGTTCTGATGTCCGGATACTCTACCAATCTGTTCAAGAAGGGCAGCATCCATTTCCTCTCCCTGGTCAGGTGGTCTGTAGCAGACTCCAACAACAATACCCTTTGTCCTTCCCCCCCTTATTTTCACCCATATACTTCTACTGGGTTGTCAACCACATTCTTCAGAACTTCCTGACAATCAAGCCCTCTCCTCGCATACAATGCCACTCTGCCCCCTCTTCTACCATTCCGGTTTTTCTTGAACAACTCGTACCCATCCACTAGCACATTCCAGTCATGGGAATCATCCCACCAAGTCTCAGTAATTCCTACTATATCGTAGCCCTCTGTTTGCAAGAGAAGCTCAAGCTCTTCCTTCTTATTACCCATACTTCGGGCATTGGTATATAGGCACTTGTAGCCTTGTACCTTTGTTTTATTTGCCCTATCCAGGTGGACCCCCGCTGTTATCACTTCTTCATTGAAATCCCCATGTTGATTGTCCCCTTCTGCTTGTGGCATCAGTTTAAAGCTCTCCTGATGAAACTCTCCAGGTTCTTTCTAAACATTTTCTTCCCTGACCGTGAGAGGTAAAGCTCATCATGTGCTAGAAGGCCTTCTCTAGGAAAACTTCGCTGTTTTAAAATAATTTAATTTACTGTTTTAAAATAATTTAAAACAGTAGTGAAAACTGTTGGATGCCAAGCAGCGACCAGATCAAAAGGAAGGATGAAGTGGCAACAGTGACCAGCAGAAGGAAGAAAAGGATATGAGGTGGAGCTGGTGACAGGAGAGAGGGAAAATTGAGTTTCCCCACACAGTAAGTCCTCACATGTCCTCTAGCTGTTCCTTTTACCATCAATTTAATTGCCAATAATTGGAAGTCCAAAGGGCAAGTCTTTATTACTAAAGATAAATATATTGAATACAACTTAAGTGGAACTTATTTTCAACCAACCATAATAAGTTTTCCTACACATATTCATATCCAAGAAGGGATACCAATGATTTCACTCTCCTTTATCTCAATGTTCATATGTGGCAAATTATTATGTGTACATGTATAGATTAAGCTTCCTAGGAGAGAGAGTGATGTGGCTGGGAACCAACAGGCAAGACATTTTCCTGGGGTAAGACACAGTGAACCACCTAAGATTTCCTTCAGAGTAGACCTGCTTAAGACTGCTCCTATAAACAATCAAAGCACAGAGCTTCTCAAACTGTTGATCAATGTCATCTAGCATTGTTTGGCAAGTATGAAAGAGTAAACACCCAAATTATACTGAATAATAATAACAGCATTCGATTTATATACCGCCCTTCAGGACAACTTAATGCCCACTCAGAGCGTTTACAAAGTATGCCATTATTATCCCCACAACAAAACACCCTGTGAGGTGGGTGGGGCTGAGAGAGCTCCAGAGAGCTGTGACTAGCCCAAGGTCACCCAGCTGGCTTCAAGTGGAGGAGTGGGGAATCAAATCTGGCTCTCCATATTAGAATCCAGCGCTCTTAACCACTACACTAAACTGGCTCTGAGTCTTGAACTTGTGAGGAATAACACTTCTTTTCCCTGGCAAATGTTTATATAACTTCGTTTCTGGTGTGTAGGTATAGTTTTGAAAGATGACAGCTGAAACAACATTACAACTAGGGGTAGATGACAGAACAGTTTGCAGTACACAATGAAATGAGCATTTTCATTTACCAATTGTATATGCTTGTTTTCCTTGTGTATTCATGAACAAAATGCATTCATTTGTTTTACTTTGTATTTAATGGTTCATGCTATTTGATTATTTTGCAGAAAAGAAACATTGACAGAATATCTGTGAGTTTCAACATATAATAGTGAAAGTTGAAGACTGTTTTACATATATGAGATATTCATGTGAGTGACAAAACAGAAAGTTTTGGGAAGTGTCAGCTACAAAGTAAACCATTGTCTGGATGATAAAAAGTGAGGATTTGTAGAGGGAAATGATTTACTGAGTTACAGTGCATGAATTTATAAACCTGAAAATTTAGAGGCAACATTTAGACTTACCTGTAGCAACCAATATCCTGTTGTTCCTCAACTATCCCAGGAAAAATGGTTCCAAAAAGCATCCACCTTTCTCAGTAAAGTGACCACATAATGTTCTGTGAACATCCATATGACAAACTAGACATTACATCTGCTATGAGTTGGGTTGAAGTTCCCCTACTGATTTTACATGCAGATGGCACATTGGGGAACTAGCATTCCTAAGCACTCTGGGGCACAATTTGGCTTGGGTGTGTGGTGCTGGGAACTTCATCCTTGTACAATTTTTCTGAGCTGAAATGTCCAAAGGGATCCCTTGTAACCTGCTGTGGAACTCCCACAAGCTCCCCCTCAATGTTCATGAGTTAAATTGGGTCCCATAGTGCTCAGGAGCATTAGTTCCCTGACATCACATCTGTAAAATAAATCAGGAAATGAGTCATTTTGAGCCCAGCAACAACAACGAGTTCTCCGATGAAGAGCAACATGCAACTAGCTCTCAGCCAGTGATTAAACAACTGGTTGCAGCTGACTCAGAGCCAGGAAGAGAACAACAAGAGATCAGGCTAACAACTGATCAGGAATCACAGCCCACAGCTCAGGCATGGCCAATGCTGGGTAGCTCTGAAACAAGCAGCAAGTCAGAGGCCACTCACAGCCCACCCAGCTCTCCCATACCCTTGCAGCACCAACACTGTCAGAGACACACAGAGGGCAGGAGTGGAGGAGGAGTGCTAGACTCATGAGCTGGCATCAGCTGTCAACTACTGAAATAGATGAGTAGTTTCAGGATGACTACCAAGTAACTGACTGGTTGTTTAGCTCATCAAGGCTGAGCTATAGGGTCAGCCTGGAGAAACAGCAGTTTGCGGATGCAATGAGTTCTCCACTGACCTTGCTGTTACCTGGCTTCTGGGGCCTTGATCGTGGGACTGGATCTGACTATTGGCTTTTCTGCAACCCCTGACCCTGGACTTAGCATATTTGCTTTCTGAATCCCCTAATGGTTGGACTGGACTCTGACTACTCTCTGCCACAGAGCTATGATTAATATTGTGGTTCATAGGAACCATATAAAAAAATCCCAGAGATGAGAAATCCAACATGATTTTGCACCTATTATTTATTTAATAGATTTTTATTCTTCTCATTTGTTAAGGAATTGAGGATAGAATAAATGCTTCTATCCCCTCATTTTCTCTTCATGACCACTATGTAAACTACATTAGGCAGAGAGATGGCTACTGAATTGTGTAAGCTCGTGAAGCACCTTAATTCAGTAGTGGATCGAGCTGTCTTGGGACTGCCATTCTCTGTCTAGCGCCTCACTGCTGCTGCCCCCTTACCCACTCAGAAGCAGAGGAGATAACCCTGCCTACCTTTAGTGAAATCCAACATGGCCCAATGTTGACTTTGTGAATGTAAACGTACATAAGGTTGCACAATAATGTGCAAGGTAACATGCATTTTCTTTAGAATCTACAGCTCCCAAGTGGTTGTAGCATATTTTAAACAACTGACTAAGAACTGTTTGGATTCAGAAAACCTTCTTCAATTAAATCCTTTCATAAAGCCTAGCAAGAACTTATTGCTGAGACTGTGTCATGTAGTAGAAGTAACAGCAATGACCTTAATTTGCCATAGAGATATTTGATGGGTAGAAAAATCTGCTCTACTAATATTTTTGAAGCTCTATATACTGCTTAACGAGTGAGAGGTCTTAAACCCAGAGGCACTCTGTTAATTACAAAGAGATGTTTAATGAAGAAGGCCATAATTATCTAACCTTGTCATCTATGGAATTAACAAGCCTTGATAATGAAGGAAACTCAAAGCAAAGAAGACTTCTAAGGCAAATGTGCTCATGCAACTCTTTTAATATATACAATAATGTTATATAGGTTTGTATATCAATGCACACATAATATTTTCTAATTTTGTGACTGTATAAATGGACCAACACAACCTCCTGCAGGCTAAATATAAGAACATCTAAAAGGCCAGATGCTCATACATTGAGATTATTAGTGTTAACATAGTAATAGGAAGTGAGAAGGAAAGTTAATCAATTTAATCTGTAAAATGAAGCAAAGAGTGCTTTCTCTATTTAAAACACTGGCAAGATACAAAAATCTTACAATGTGGGCAGCTCTGGATGTGTGCAAAACAGTTGTGAATGAGATTTAACCAACGTGCAGCAACTTGTTTCATGAACCAGCATTCAGACTCCTAAATGGCTTTTTCAAAGGTACTCTTATCCCAAGGTGAGCTATAGCACAACTGCAGTAGCTTTATAGTCAATTTACTGACTTGCTTTGTAAAGAGGTTTTTGTTAAAAAATCTCCTCAATTGCCTCAAAGATACTTTAAATTCAACACACCATCAAAAATATAAGAAACTGTTTCAGAAATCTCAAGTCTCCTTGCAAATATATGCAAATACATGTGTATAACGAAGCAATTTACATGTACCCAAAGCCTCAAAGTGAGTGTATTTGCTTTGATCAAAATGTATAATGCGATTTATCTGTAGGACATAAAAACAATGTCTGCCTTCAAAACAGCAGTGGGTTAACATTGCTGTGGTGTGACCTTTTCTCACAGTTGCATTGGTTTTTGAAACACAGCTAGAATTCTGTAAACACTTTGTTAATAATCGTTTCCTTTTCTACGGTTTTATAAATTGCAGTACGAAGTATTTTTTTTACTATTAAACTGACATGAGAAAACATCAATATTTCCCACAGAACACTTTTTGAGAAACTGTGTTGAAATTTAAAAGGATTTAGAGCAGAGCAAAATATAGCTTTCCACGAGAAATAGAAAGTAAAATTGCAAGCAATTAAAAGAAATTAAAGACAATCCTGTTCTGAAGGTTTCCCTGTGATATTAGCCAACCAGCCATAGAAACATTTTATTTTTTGAATTACCTAATTAACAAGGAGAGAATATGACTAATAAGTAAGGTTGCAAAGTCCGAGTTTGGAAATTCCTGGAGATTTGGGATGGAGCCTGGGGAGGGCAGGGTTTGGTGGAGACAGGGGCTGTTTCCACACACGTTGAGTAATGCACTTTCAATTCACTTTAGTTATCCTTTAGAAGTGGGTTTTTTGTTCCACACATGGGCCATTTCCACATGCTGTTAAAGAGATGGGCTACTTACTGAATGCTGGCATTTTTTTTCACAGATTCCAGATGCCTCCAATTTCAAAGCGGAAGCAGGCAGTTTGTCTTTCGTCTGATCAGCGTCTTTTCTGAGACTGGGATTTCCCGCTCTTTCCTGTGCCGGGTCAAGGACACTGATCAGACGAAAGACAAACTGCCTGCTTCCGCTTTGAAATCAGAGGCATCGGGAATCTGTAAAAAAAAAAAACCAGCGTTCAGTAAGTAGCCAGTTGCTTTAACATGTGGAAACAGCCATAGAAAAGCAGTTACAAATGTTCACTAAAGCGTAATGAAAGTGGATTATCCAACGTGTGTGGAAGCAGCCAGGGACTGCAGTGGAGTACAATGTCATAGAGACCACCCTCCAAAGCAGCCAGTTTCTCCAGAGGAACTGATCTCTGTATTCTGCAGGTGATTTGTAATTCTGGGTCTTACAGGGAAGCTGGTGAACCTGCTAATGAGGAGTTCCTCCTCCTCCTCCTCTTCCTCCTGCTGAATGAACATACCACTCCAGTTAAGAAGAGTAGCAGGTGACACTCTACCCTTTGTGCCTCTCTTTCTGTAGTAAGGAGGGTCGCTGCCTAAGAAGGGGACTTTGGGGTGGTGTTGCCTTAGTGATAGAAGACCCTGATCTCACCCTAGCACACAGGGGATTTTTTTAAAGTTATAAATGCCATGTGAAAACTTTTTTTAAAAAAATTTCCAGGCATCCTGTTGATTAGGGATGATCTGTGGGTAATTCTGCTATGTGCCCTCAATGCCTGGATAATTTTACTGACAGTTGCTGAATTTATTTATTTTAAAGCCTACTAAAGTGTTTTCATCCAATGTATTCAATATACTGTTGGCTTTCATGATTTTCATATTGCATGCTCTCTGTTCTAAGCCACTCATCAGTACTGCAAGACAACTGATGGAGAGGGATTGGAGAGGAAAGCACTTCTGACCCAGACATCAATCAGCTTGGAGTGGGGGGCAGTGGTGGAAAGATACTTAGAGGCTAAGGAGAAAGGACAAGGGGGAACACAATGGTGGTAGGGCAGGAGGGAGAGGAAGCAGCAAAGGAGAAGATAGACAGGGGGTAAAAACACCATGGGGTGAGAAGATGCAAGCAAGAGGGAAGGAAGAGGGGCCAAGGCTATGGGATGCCCCCTCCACCACAGGACCTCAGAGATTCTTTTGAGATGGTGTTTGCCTATTGCCAGCCCTGTTTTGCCTTCTAATCACGTTTAATCTACTTGCCATAAGATTAAACCAGTTAGCTCACATCCAGACCCCTGTGCTGTATCTATTGTTGATTATTCCTCTATGTCACTCTGTGGACACCGGGACAAGGATTATTTTATTCGTCTTCAGCTGCCATCCATAAGCATCACATTTTCACGTGAGATGGAGTAAAGCTGCCTCAGTCACTGGCTCTTGTTCCCCATCCCCACACTTAACTATTATCAGACTATTTGAACCCGTAGTACATTTTTAATAAAATTCATATTCAATCAAATCAGCATGTGATTTAAAAAATCCTAGTATATGTAGACTGTATAAGTATAAAGTGACATGCCACAAGTACCAAAGTAAAGAGAAAGTAAAGATTTGAAAATTTTGCAGTACACTAATGAGATTGGAAAGGAACTGTGCAAACTGAATTTTAAACAAGCAGCCATATCTGCCTTTTGTATAGTATATATATTTTTATAGAACTTACCTGAGTGCTTTTCAAATGCATGTATCTGTTTTACATGTGTGCCTGAACAGAGTACTTGACAGTGAGGGAATGAATAATTTCACATGCATAACTACCTTGCTACACAGTTAATTGCAGCATGATAAAAAGAGGCAATGAATAGAAATAACTTTCATTTTAATAATGCATGCAACAGAAGCATCCTACTCAATATGTATATGTGCATATTATATTAGCACACAGCTCTTTGCTATGTGTCACCCAGGTAGACTGCAGTACCAAAAAACAAATCACGACCAGGATGTCTTTTGACTTACCGGATCACTTCAACCCATATTCATTGCAATCATACAAAAACTGGGCTTCAGTAACTATAAGGAGAAAGAAGCTGGTATATTATCTGCCATCTTCAAGGATGCACAGCAGTGCTGTCATTCTGCTTTCAGACAGGCATCTCAGAAATTCAGCAATAGCCTAGATACTGATGAATCTTCCGACAGCTCTGACACTTCCATTTTCACTTCCTCAGTTTTGATGTTCCTTATCATTAAAGCAGCTCTACTCTATAATTTGTGTTAAATGACTACCATTGATGAAGCTGAAGGAAATTGCTTCCAAACTTTTATTTTGACCTTATAAAGTCATCTAATTGGCATGGAGCCTTCAGGCTAGGTTAGTTTCTACTGGACTGAAAGCTATCATCAGAGCCATAAAATTGCGATAAAGAATACCTTATGCTTTGCATGCAAATGGTTCTTGTTCCAGCAGTGTGACTGAGTACAAAGTATAATCTAAAAAGCAAGGATCTGGACTCTCATAAATATACTAGTTTTAGAATTCCATTAGTTGCCTCTGATGGCCTAACTTGCTACAGTCTGTACTGTGGGTGAGTTGTAGTGCTACCTTAAAAGCTGGACAAACTAGTAGCAGTGCATGGAATCATAGAAGAGGTACTACAACAAAGGCAGAAAATAAAAACTCAAATATTTGTAGCAGTATGCAGGCATTAAGACCTGATGTGCTTTATGTGGGCAGAGAGAAGGGCAATGACATGTTCACCCCCCTCTTCACGTGCACACATTTCACTGAATATTTTCAGAAAACCCTACACATATACACAACTAAATGCCATGGTTCCTCCATGCTATTAATTTTAAGCTGTTCCAATGTCATCAAAGACAAAAACAGACATTCATTTGCATGTACATAAATTGTTGCAGATTAGGGGGGCAGGTCTACACTGTAGCAAGAGATCTCCTGGCCTCAGTTCCCATTCCTTGCCACAGCTCAACAGGTTGTGGGGGGAGCTCAGCATTCCCCCTATAGCATCACAACATCAAATCTGGCATGAACCAGATGTAATGTTAATGTGTTGGGACAACACTCTGGCATTTGCTTGAAACTATGGTTTTACCGTAGTGGTGATGACAGGACACTGTGGCTACCAGAACTGGTAGGCTCACCCACTTCGGCTAGCAACTGTACCACACATGTTTGGCTGAACATGAAAGTCAGGCAGAGGCCAATGGATATAACCCTGCTCTCTTTTACCCATTCACAGCTTTTATCATCTGCACATAACTGACTTGTGGATCAAGCATCATCTGTTTGAATTCAGGTCTTGTAATTTAAGCCCTTACCTGTGGCTGTCTTTGAACTTATACTCGAAAGGAATGATCTTGCCCCACTTTCCACATGAAGGAAAGACAGCATGAAAGTAAGACAGCACACGGGCAGAATTCATGCTGTCAGGATGTACTCATTCTAGGAATGGAGAGGGGACAGCAAGCATCCATAGTGGCTAATACCATAACCTGAAGCCAACTAGTTATGCCATAGGGAAGCTAGCTGATACCCCAGTGATAGCTGTGTCCATAATGCAGTCACAGGGATGCAGGTAGATGGTATATGCACACAGTGCCACCTTCACCCACTGGGTTGCAAGATCCAGGTCAGTGAGCCCCAAAAGTGGACCCAAGGCATCCAAGGTTGAATTCAGCACTCTAGTGGCAAGGTTTGAAGTTTTTCACACACCCCTCACATATACAGAAGAGAAAGCCTTACAAATGTGGAGGAAAATGTTTTCCAGGCTTATGGAAAAAAGAGATGTGGCTGCTCCTTTTCTTCCTCTCACTCCTCTCATCTTTTTCTCCTTTCCGCCCTCCTGCTTATGGATACAGGGATTATGTCTTTTAGTAATAGTTAGGTAGCATAGTCATTTTAAATCTTATAGATGTATCAATATTAGGTCATTTTCACACATCCTTAATTTCCCACTTTTTTGTGCTATGAGGTCATTAGTTGTGATCCTGCTATCATGACGCACCATTCACATTGCCTTTACTTGTGTGGTTGTGTCGCGCTTCCAGAAGTTCACATGCCACAGAAAAAGTGCTATTATTGGCAGTGGATGAGCTCGTGTCACAGCTGACAAAGCACCTTCCCACCAATTTTGGCTTTTAAAAAAAAAACAGGAACCCAGATTTGTGCTATATCGATGTTTCTATATGCAAGATTGAACCCCCCCCCCAACAGTAGCCTGTGATAGGCTGTATTTTTTGTCCCCCAATTTACTTCAAGGGTCATCAGTGGGGAGAACCTTGGGAGTCAGTGATCTCAAAATGGTACACACATGCCCAGCAAACCACTTTCAGCTGTTATGTTCCTGCTCAAAACCCAGTTTGCATTTTTTCAACGGATTTGCAAGATTGTGCTGTCACTATAAATGTTTTTTAAAAAATATCCAACAATCTAGGGGTGTTCTGTTATTTGCAAAGTATAACTTTAACATTAAACATTTAATGTCCTTGGTTTTTAAAAGTTGGCTGTTAGTGCAGTCAGCTCCTTTTAAACGAGACACTGCAATAGTGCAACAAAAGTGTCCTTTAAAAAACCAATTAGGCATAACTGTTGCCAGGAGTCTGCAGAGGCTTGAGGGATTCCTGGTTGTGAGAGTGAAAATCTCTTCTTAGGGAGTAGAAACTCAGAAAGGAGGAGGGGTTGAGTGGGCAGTCTCTGGAGAAGCATTTCCAAGCGTTCTCATGCATGCGAAAAAAGTGCTAAAAATGCATTACATAGTGGAATATATGGGAAATCTGTGTTCTTGGAGAAAGCGTAATGATGACAGGAGGATGACGGGTTTTTCACAGGTGGATGTGCGTACAGCTGTGAGTATAGCGGAAGAATTGCGATACTGTGGTGCTAAAATAAGGACATGTGAAAATGGCCCTGGTTAAGTGGTTGGGTTGCAAATCAGCACTCTGCTAGTTCAGATCCCACTACTGTCATGAACTCTGCAGGTGGCCTTGGGTAAGCCACTCCTCTCAGCCTCAGTTCCCAAGCTGTATTGTGGGAATAATAACACTGACTTTGTTTGTCACTCTGAGTGGGGCACTAATCTGTTTAGAAGAGTAATATATAAACACAGTTATTATTAACGGTTCCCCATGCCAGATCCCAAATAAACCAGCAAATTCTGCTATTACTCAGGAAGATCATAGTTCTTTGTGTTCCTACACTGCATTGTTGTACAACTCATCAACACATCTGGGTTATCAGGAAAGGAAGGGTTTTTCACTGGCAGAATCTGCCCTTCTATTCATAACAGATACAGATAGGTTAGCGTGAACATAGTGAGGATTGTTAAGGATATTTTTAAGGAGTTCTTGTAAAATATAGGAAAAATATAAATTCTAATCTCTCATCCACTGGTTTCCCACGGGTACTGTGCTCCCTAATCATAGCCATAACTAAAGGGTATGAGCCAGTCTAAAAGTTTGCATGCACGCAGCATCCATATGAAAAAGCCTCATTTATATTTTGTATAGGTACCTCTCCAAACTGCCCAAGGGTTGGGTGGGATTGGCTTGTGGTGAGATAAGTTCTTTTTTCTGAAATTACAAAATTTAACAGAGGTCTAAGGAATTAACAGAGGTCATTAAGAAATTAATGATCTGAAACTTATTTGCAGGAAGCTTGCAAGAGATATAAAATTAAGAAAGTTTTTAAAACAGAGGGGATAGTCAACACTTTTTTCTTCATATTGTCAAACCTGCATTTGGATAATGTCTTGTAGTTGAGGAGACTGGAACTGATTTATGTGGACTTTATGTGTTTGGATTTAACTGACACTCTTCAACAACAAAGCTGTGATCTGGCATTGCTATAAAGACCTGAAGAGACTGAGGAATGCAAACAAACATTGAAAGTTGTGTTCCTTTGTTTATCTAGCCAGTTGGCACAAGGAAGAGCACTGGTTCACTGGATCCAACCTCTGAAAAACCAGTTACACCTGAGCTTATACACAAATTATCTGAACAACTGGGTAACAGGTTAGATGTATTTGAAAAGAAAATGGACAATTTTCTGAAATCAAAAGATGAAATGACAGATTGGATTAAGAATCTGGACTGTTCTATAAACCAAACTTCTACTGAAGTTGATAACATTAATAATAAAGTGGACAAAAGTGCTCAATAAAGAGTAGAAAGACACCAAGACAATTTAACTTTATTAGAATTAAGAGAGAAAGAATTCTGACTGAGGCTTAGAGCTATTCCAGAGTCTGTTGATGAAGATATTAGACAAAGAATTATCAAAGCCTTGGCAGAGTTTCTAGAGATAGATGAGGAAAATATGGAAATGGAAATTGACAAGATTTATAGAATAAATTCTAGATATGACACTATGAAAAAGTTCAAAGGAATTCCTTGGTGCATTTTTTCAGGAAGAACACAAGAGATCAAGTCCTGGAACAACATTTTAAGATTAGACAGAAAATGGACAATGTAGACATAATGACTATGAAAGAAATTCCTATTAGAATTTTACTCAAAAGAAAAGACTACTCTTTCTTAATTGAAAAACTAAAACAGGAAAAGGTTTTATTTCAATGGGATAAGTTGGAGGGAGTGGTACTTACCTTTAAACAACAGAGATTTAGACTGAATTCTGTACAAAAAGTGAGACACTTTTTAGAGAGATTTAAAAGAGACATGGAAGAAAAGGTTGATATAACATTGATACCCAAAGAAGGACAAGACTCTGACAAGAAATCATAGACCAATCTCATTATTGAATAATAACTATAAGTTGTTTGATACAATTTTAGCGGAAAGATTAAAGTTAATTCTGCAAGATTTTATTCATGAAGATTAATATTCTTTTTAGCTAAGAATAAGTTAAAAGATAATGTTAGAAATGTATTAGATATTTTAAAGTATTTGTAAAAACATAATGAAAAACATGCAGCTTTGATTTTCCTAGACAGTGACAAAGCCTTTGACACTTTGAAATTGACTTTTTTGCTTAAGATTCTGAAAAATATTACTTTTGATGAAATCAACTTATATTTAACAGACAGCTAAAATAATTGTCAATAGAGATTTGACTAAACCTTGTGAGGTTCAAAAAGGAACATGGCAAAGTTGTCCACTGTCACCCCTTTTGTTTATTTTGGTTCTTGAGATATTAAATAGACATATAAGATAAGATGAAAGGATCAGGGGAGTAAAGATTTAAAGAGACTTACAAGTTAAGACTCTTTTCAGATGACTTAGTTTTAGTTTTGGAGTAGTCCTTAAAGGGGATTGAAATATTGATGGCAAAGCTGAAAGAATTTGGTGCACTAGTGGGTTTTAAAATTAATGGACAGAAAACAAAAATGTTAACAAAAATATGAAAATAGGAGACCAATTAGAATTGATGAAAAAAACTGGTTTTAAGGTTGAAAAGAAGGTAAAATATTTGGGATTTATGTTAGCAAACATGAATTGTATGCTATTTCAAAAAAATTATGATAAGACACGGAAAGAAATTTTAAAAGATATGTTAAAATGGGATAAATTGCAACTTTCTTTGTTGGGGAGGATATCTGAGATTAAGATGAATATTTTACCTTGAATGCTGTTTTTGTTTCAACTAATGGCCATTTCCACGTGCTGTTAAAGCAATGGGCTACTTACTGAATGCTGGTGTTTTTTTTCACAGATTTCAGACGCCTCCAACTTCAAAGCGAAAGCAGGCAGTTTGGCTTTCATTTGTTCAGCGTCCTTTACCCAGCACAGAAAAGAGTGGGAAATCCCGTTCTCACAAAAGATGCTGAACAAACGAAAGTGAAACTGCCTGCTTCCACTTTGAAATCAGAGGCAACTGGAATCTGTGAAAAAAAAGCCAGCATTCAGTTAAGTAGCCCGTCGCTTTAACAGCATGTGGAAATGGCCAATAACTGTTCTGACAATTAATATACCATTTAAACAATGACAAAAGGATATTTCTAAGTTCATACAGAAAGGTGAAAAAACAAGCGTCAAATATAAGGTATTACAAGATGCAAAGAAAGAGGAGGACTGGAATTACCTGATTAGAAATTATATTTTGCTGTTTGTTGTTTAATAGGGATGAAAGAACGGTTGTTGCTGAAAAACAATAAGGGCTTGGAATTGGAAGGACACGACTTGAGATTCGAGTGGCATACTTATTCATGGTATGATAAAGTTAAAATGAATTTTAAAAATCACTATATTAGACATGCTATTCTGAATTTGAAACAGAATTCCGTACAAATGATGATCATGTCATTGCCAAAATGTATAAACTTCTGTTGAAATTTGAGACAGAAGAAGAGCAAGTGAAAGATTCTATGATAACATGGGCTAAAAATTTTTGGGTATAATATATAAATAGAACAATGGGAGATTTTGTGGATGAAGGGTCTTAAATTTAATTTGAGCACTACGCTCAAAGAGAATTTTTATAAAATGATGTATCGTTGGTATCTGTCTCCAGAAAAACTAGCTAGAATATATAAAAATATATTAAGTAAAAGTTGGAAATGTGCACAGCAGGAAGTGACATTCTCTCATCTTAGATGGACTTGTAACAAAGCCAAATTTTTGGACACAAACTCACTTGTTAATACAGAAAATCTACAGATTAATGTACAATTTAAACTAGAAGGTTTTGTTGGGCCCATTTCTGCTGGGATTGGGGCTGAAATGGCTGGGAATGTGTTGGCACCGACCCAATTCCAACCATTTTGGCTACGATCTGGGCCCAAAAGGGCTCAAATTGGCCATTTTGGCCATTTTGGGCCCGTTTTGGCCAGCATTGGGGCTGAAATGGATTGCAGCTGAAACAGCCCAGATCAGGTTGATGCCAGGTGGAGGAACCCTACCCTGCTTGGTTCTGACCCAAACCTGGCCATTTTGGCCACTTTGGGCCATTTTGGGCCCATTTCTGCCGGGATCAGGGCCGAAACAGCCGGGATTGGGTTGGTGCCAGGAGAGGGAAGCCTCTTTCACCCAGCTCTGACCCGGTCTTGGCCATTTGGGGCCCGTTTCCACTGGGATTGGGGCTGAATGGCTGGGATTGGGTCATTGCTGGGTGAGGGAACTGTCCCCTTCCCAGCAATGACCTGGTACAGGCTGTTTCAGGCCTTATCCGGACCCAAATGGGGCCAAAATTACCATTTTCGGACATTTGGGGACTGTTTCCACTGGAATCAGGGCCAGAATGGCCGGGATCAGGTTGGTGCCGGGCGGGGGAACCCTCCCCTGCCCGGCACTGACCTAGTCCAGGCTGTTTTGGCCCTTATCTGGGCCCAAACTAGCCCCAAATGGCCATTTACAGCCATTTGGGGCCCATTTCCATTGGAATTGGGGCCAGAATGGCCGGGATCGGGTTGGTACTGGGTGGAGGAACCCTCCCCTGCTGGGCACTGACCCAAACCTGGCCATTTCAGCCCAGATCTGGGCCCAAAAGGGCCACTTTTGGTCATTTTGGGCCTATTTCTGCCAGGATCAGGGCCGAAATGCACGGGATCAGGTAGGTGCCAGGCGGGGGGGGACCCATTTTTGGTCATTTGGGGCCCATTTCTGCTGGGATAGGGGCCCGAATGGCCAGGATAGGGTCAGTGCTTGGTGGGGGAACCCGCCCCCCCGACCTGGCACTGACCTGGTCTGGGCTGTTTCAGCCACAATCCGGGCCCAAAGAGGCCCCAAATGGCCATTTTTGGCCATTTGGGGCCCATTTTGGCCAGGATCAGGGCCATAACCACCAGGATTGGGTTGGTGCCTGGTGGGGGACCCCTCCCCCTCCCAGCACCAACCTAATCTGGGCTGTTTTGGGCCTGATCCAGGCCAAAATGTGCCAAAAATGGTCATTTTGAGCCATTTTGGGCCCGTTTCAGCCTGGATTAGGGCCAAAACTGCCCTGATCAGCCCACTACAAGGTGAGGGGAACACTCCTCCGTCTGGCAGCAGCTGAATCATGGCCATTTTAGGCCCGAGAAAATCAATTATGCTAATGACACACTTCCGGTGATGGCAAGGGGTGTGGCATATGCTAATAAGTTATGCTAATGAGTTATGCTAATGCGTTCCTGCAGCTCTTTTTCTACTAAATGACCCCTGGCACTGACATGGACTCTGGGACCAGGGCCGGCAATAAACCAAGATGCCAATTCTGTCCCCATAATTACTCCATCAGCATGATCACTGGACCTAAGAACATTAGTTATACCACGTCAGGTTCATTCACTTGTTCATCTTCCAATGTTATTTATGCTATCCAGTGTCAGCAATACTCTTCTACTCTCTACATTGGACGAACAGGTCAATCCCTACACAAAAGAATAAACGGACATAAATCTGACATTAGAAATCATAACAGTCAAAACCCAATGGTAGAATATTTTAATCTGCCAGGACATTCCATTGCTGAAATGGAGTTTATTCACAAATTCAGAACCATAGAACCCTTGCCCCTACCCAGGGCTGAACAGAAACTTGGGATTCTTATTTTACTACAGATGTTAATTTCTGTTCTAATCAAGCTGCATTGTTCTTTTACATCCTGATGCCTTCTCTTTTAATAATATAATAACATTCAATTTATATACTGCCCTTCAGGACAACTTAATGCCCACTTAAAGCTGTTTACAAAGTATGTTATTATTATCCCTAGAACAATCACCCTGTGAGGTAGGTGCAGATGAGAAAGCTCTGAAAGAGCTGTGACTGACCCAAGGTCACCCAGCTGGCTTCAAGTGGAGGAGTGGGGAATCAAACTCGGTTCTCCAGATTAGAGTCCCAGCTCTCTTAACCACTACACCAGACTGATACCCTACCCACCTTTGGCTAGAATATAAAGGCTCAGGGATCTCCAGTCCTACTCATTTCTGAAGAAGGGAGCTCTCGAAAGTTGCATGCTGAAAATCTTGTTGATCTCTAAGGTGCCACTGAACTCAAATCCTGCTGTTCTACTGTGGGCGAACATGGCTGCCCACCCATACTCTGCCCCCTAAAATGTGATCATAGTACTGTCTTTAGGGGAGGGGATGCAGACTAGACATGAGCATGATTGGAATTACGGACTGAAAATTGCCCTGATTTTGGCGTTTGCACCATCAGGACCGGGCTGATCGGTTCTGTCCATGGCTTCCGGTTCAGTGCTCGGGTGGGGCGCTCTATTGGGTCTTGATCGGATTGATCGGTTTACGTTCGGGATTGCAGTCTGCAGACAGTCTGGCACCAGCCATCTGTTCCCGAGGGAACGGAGCCCCATGGAAACGGAGCCTGGGGAATGCCGGAGCTGTTTACCCTCCTTCTGTCGCCCTGGAAACGCAAATGGAAGCCCAGTTTTCCTTGATCAGCAGGGCTTCCTTCCAACCACGGAGCAGCCAGAAAAGCGCGCACCCGTCTCGTCCATTTGGGAGAAGAGGGGAGGGTGGGGGAAGGGGGTGTTCTTCTGTAGCCATGGGCACTCGAATCTCATCCCTGCAAAGCCTGAGAGGCAGCTCTTATGGCCAAACACAGCCCTCCTGCGTAGCAGACCCAGGCTTTATAAATAGCCATGTGCTGCGCAACAAAGTTTCACTTTCCGCTCACGGGTGGGGTGGGACAGAGGCGAGCTCTTGCTTGCTGCTTTTGGAGAGAGAAAGCACAAGAGAGAGGGGGGGGGAGCTTTAGCTTTGGGCTTCAGCGGATAGGGAATTAGGGAATAGGGAGCTATCTCCTCTGGTTCCCCCCCCGGTGACAGTACCGGCACACTCCCGTGGGGCAGACCCCCCCACCCCCT
This sequence comes from Eublepharis macularius, assembly GCF_028583425.1. Lineage (NCBI taxonomy): Eukaryota > Metazoa > Chordata > Lepidosauria > Squamata > Eublepharidae > Eublepharis > Eublepharis macularius. The sequence goes on along the minus strand of NC_072794.1, from coordinate 81,317,097 downwards.
GAGGGGAGGCGGCTTCCCGCCACCTCCAAGGGCCTGCCGGGCCCGGCAGCCGCCATCCTCCTCACCCACCATTCCTTTAGCACTGGAAACTGCGGGGCGCCCTCCCGCGTCGGCCTTCCCGATTCCCGATTCTGTATCGGAAACGGGACTTGATCAGTGAGGTTTGGGTACCTGGGTTCGGAGCCACCGCGGAATCACGATCAGCTAAATCGGGATTATTTTTTGGATCGTGCCCATGTCTAATGCAGACACAGATAGCCATCTGGGTAACAGCAGGACAGTTTCCAAAGGGTCACCTGGTTCCAAAAACTGAAATGGAGGCTGCTGGAACCAGCCAGCTATTATGTGCTAGTCCTGTATACCATTTACTTCAGCTCACAGGGAATGGTTTAATAAGATAAACTACTCAGCTTTTTCTGACTTGGGTTTCCCACATGCTATGCATCAAATATCAAGGGTTTCAACTGTGATTATCCAACAAGAACATCACATATATACATGAAGACAAGCAGGATTTGTGCAACAAAGCCTGCATATGAAAACAAAGTTTGGCTGTGTTCTTCTGAAACCCGCAAACCTCACATAGGTACAACAGGTAGTAAATTCCAGGTGTTGGGTGGATATGTATGCAGTTGTGCCCATCCAGTCCTGAGTGTGCTTATACGTGCATAGATTACTACTGCACCATGTGTTCAACATATTAGAACATGATTTTTTTTTGCCACAAACAAATAACAAAATGCTATGAATTATTTCCCGCTACCAGCTTTTAGATCTTTTTTATTTTTAAGAAATTTGTTTTGTGGAAATGTTTACTTATAAAGTAGTAAAAATGCCTTTGAATAAGAGTAGAAATGGCAATGAAAGTATTTCTGTTTTTTGCTGAAATTCTTTGTAGTAACAGCACAGCAGATGGCCAGTGACAACACAAACTCTGAGCATGAAAGGCAGTGGTTGAAAAACAAGAGATTTGCCTTTTTAAAAGACTACAATAAATACTCTCAAGTGACGTGCTGCCTTCTACCAAGCACTGTTCCATTCATTTTAAGGCACAAAAGTTGCTTGCACAAAATTTGGCTCTGGCATTGTGTTGCCCTAACAACCCAAAGAAGCAGCTGCGGACAGCACTAGCCATTTTTATGTCTGAATCCCCATGAATCACAATAACGTGACTTGAACTGGACCAAAATGAGAGGAAGTACAAAAAGACCAGGCAGCACAAGGCTGTAGCCAATTTTCTTCATTAAGTAAGTTTGCCAGGCAGGCTTCAAACAAGTATATAGAAAGTTAGTGATTTCCTCAACAACAGAAACTTCTAGAACCCTGTTGCAAAGTCCCAATGTTAGCCAGTTCCAGAAACATAAGAGCTTCACAAAGAAGTGTTATTTGCGCATTCAGAAGCTTATACTGAACACATCCCTTAAACAATATTAATAATAACACTCCCTTAAAGCAGCCCATTAAAAGTCATAAAATTCACAGTAGAAAAAGTTGCATGAGAAAAGTGATAGAAATTTTGAACCAGGAGGAATCTTGGTTACAACCAGCAAGCAGCACACTTTTGGTTACCACTTCCAAAAAAAATCAGATTTTTTTCTGATCTAAAAAGAGTTCTCTGTCATTCTTTAATGGAGCTGTCATGTCACAAATTTAAAAACCTGCTTTAGAAAATAAATAAAGGGTAGGGGGCAGTGTTTCAGGTCAGACAGTACAAATGTGATCTCACTTTGGCTACAGCTCTGAAAGAGCCACATGGTAATGAAAGAAAATATATCTGGCACAATAACCTGAAATAATAGAATACAAATCTCGAAAGACTTTGCTGTTATGAATTATACATAAGTGTGATTATTATTGCGTCTGTTGCAATGCACCAGGGGTGGTGCATCTGATGGTGATGAAGTCCTTGATAATGAGCGGCCCTAATTTCACACATGAACAATGTATGCAGAAGGACATTTAGTTGCCATTGGCACTGCTACTCAGGTCCTCCTCTAGGGAAGAGGAAGAGGGAAGAGCAGGGATGCTTGAGTACCCGCTCTGCAGATCACAACAGGTTCACAAATTGCAAACAGTGCTCTCAAACTCTCCACAGATGTTCAAAATGATTGAGGACTGATTTTTAATTAAACTTTGTTTTTTTATGTTTATTGGCAGTCCTAAACTGTGTTTTTAAACTTTGTTTTATACATTTTTTATTTTTGTAAAACTTTGTTTTATTCATTCTATGACATTTTATTTATATAAGCTATCTTAAATTCCTGCTCGGTTGAAAGGTGGCTAATAAATGTTTTAATAAATTAAATAAATAAAATTTAGAGTGCAAATGCTCAGCACGTATATATTTTCACATTACTTTTCACAGCCACAACCCCTCATCAGTCATCTTTGTTATGTGTATTAGAAAATCAATTAGATAAAAGGAATATTTTGAGGCTGCATTGGTATGGTTGGGGAGAAAAATTGCCTGACTTTTCTCTCTGTGTCCTTGCCTTGTTTATTTCGCATTGTCAATTCATATTTTTAATTCATGCCATCATTTAGGTCTGACTTCAAATACTTATTTTATTTTTTTTCATTTCACTTCATCTATATCCTGCCTTTCTTTCCAGCGGGGACCCAAAGTGGCTTATGTCATTATCCTCACATCAGTTTTATCCTCATGACAGCCTTGTGGGGTAGGTTAGATTGAGAGTGTGTGACTGACTTAAAGTAACTTGGTGAGCTTCCATGGTATAGCACGGATTCGAACTTGGTTCTCCCAGATCCCACACTGCACCATGTGGTTTTTTCGCACTGCTTTCCACATAAGTTCCTTTATCCTTTCCACCCAATCCTCCCAACACACGTGACAAAAAATAATAACTGTCAAAAGATGGATTTTCCTTGACAGTTTCAATCCTGTTCAAGTGGGAAGGGGAAGCTTTCACCTGGTTGTCTGTCTAATGTTCCAGCTTTTCTCATTTTGTGTTAACTGGATCACATTGATGTGTTTTTGCACTGACACCTGGGAACTGCAGTTTAAACTAGTAAGCTTTGAGCATGTGTCTGCACAATGAATACTACCAAATCATGAATGCCACCAATGCATAGGTCTAAAGGCATAGTTGATTTTAAATGATGCCTGATCTGCCTAATTAAGACTGGCACATAGTCCAGGAAAGCTTGTTATCTGTAAACATGCATGGCCAGATATCATGCAGGCACAAAACTACTCAAAATGCCACTCATTCTGAATTGTGAGCAAATCACTGAGACAATCATATGATTGTGCTTGACTTGACCGCAAATGGGCATTGTGAGCAAGATGTGTTTGTTTTTCAGACATCCGTTTCACACTTATTTTATTATTGCTAACGAGAAAGGGAAAGAAGAAATGAGTGCATATGAAAGCAGTGGGCTGGACCCTAGGAGCCATCATGCCCAGGAAGGGCCTAGGAAAGGACAATTGAATGAGGGAATGGTCCTCTGAGAGAGAGAGAAGAAAGCCAAATGGGAGGAGGAGGGGAATTGAGAGGAAGAACAGTGGGGAGAAATGCACATGGCCAGGAACTATGAAGGCAATGAAATCTGAAGTTCACATATCAACTGGAAAACACTATCCCAGTCTTAGAAAGCAGATATATTGTAGTAATAATAGTGAAGCTCTTGTTTCCTGAATCATATATTGTGAATTTTAGTATGTGATGTTGTTCTTTTTCTGCTTATCTAATACATTCTCATACAGACTTTTTGATATCATTTTTGTTATTTCAACCTCTGCACCTCTGGTGTACAGATTTCTGCAAGGCTGCTAACCTAATGATTGAGCTGAGTTTTCAGCAGTAGTCCTCTACATTCATTCCAAACCCAGTGTTCTGTATTCTGGCCTTACCAAGATAGCTTTTTATTGACTTCAGCACACCTTGGAACTCATCCCGTTTGCTGAGTCCCATGTATAAATTTAGCTATGCTTTAAACACATTTATAATACCACTTTATCATCTACAAAGCTATTCCACCTTCCAATAACTCACTTTTCTTGGCTCTTAACATTTTCAGAGTAATAAAAAAACAATTCATTCAAGGCATTAATATTTGTTCCCTATGAAGAACTTGCTGCATCATAATTCTTCTGCATCCCATGTGGCTGAGTATATTCAGAAGGATACTGTTGACTACTCAGGCATAGTCCAGCATGTAATAATACAAACTTACTGTGTGTGGGTAAACAAAATATCAAATAAGTAAGATTTCTTCCTGACTGCTATTGGTTTTCAGACACTAACAAATGAGAAGGAGCATTTGAATTAGGTACTTATAGAAGAGTACAAATGTGTTTGTTCATATTCTTTGCTTTTCTGTTTTCTCATTGCAAAATTATTCCTTGTCATTCTGTACAAAATTTTGGCTAATGACAACAGCAGATGTACAACCAGAAAACTATTCCACATCACCATGTGTAAAATATTTCATAACTGACTCATTGATTCTGGCCCAATCTGGGATGATTTGGGCCCAATCCAGGCTGATTTGGGCCTGGATTGGGCCTGCGGGAGTGCACTATGCTGCCCATGAGCACGCCACACTGCCCCAGAGCACGCTCCTGGAGGCCCATGCATCCCCTGCCAGCCAGGTAAGCAGGGCAGGGGGAGGGGTGGGAACAGGGGATCCCCTGCCCCCAGCAGGGGACTGGCAACCCTAGCAGCAACAGTACCTTCACTCACAAGGTTCAAAGTTCTTGCTATTCTGAAGTGCTTAAATATGAAAGCATAGTCTCCAGATCTGAAACTGGCAACACAAAAATCAGGTAATAGTCCAGAAAATAAGTATCCAAGTATATTCTTCTGCAATGTTTGCAAGTGTGTTCCCTTGCTATGCTTCACTACACAGATACTACTTAATTATGACACTGCTTGATTGCTGACCAAGTCACTATGGTCAGCTCATATAACATTAATTTTGAAGCAGCTGCACTGGTTACCAATCAGCCTCCAGATCTAATTCAAGGTGTTGGTCCTCACCTTTAAAGACCTTTGTGGTCTAGGACCCTCATACCTTTGGGTCTGCTTCTCCCATTGTGACCCCCCCCCCGCCTGCTTCATTCATTTCCACAGGGCTTGATGGTGGTTCCTGGTCCTGGGATGGCACAAGTTTCTTCCACCAGAAAGAAGGCCTTTACAGCTGTGGCACCCTCCCCTTGGAATGCACTATCAGAAGGCACTCATGCTCAGCAGGACCTGTTGATGTTTTGGAAACTCTGTAAAGTAGAACTATTGTGGCGTGTCCTTGCTATCTAATATTCTTTGGTGAGGCAGAGCAAATTTCTGTGCATTTTTATCTGCCTACAATTTTTATGTTATTTGCAGGGTTTTATAGGCTGGGGTGCAACTAGAGTGTTTTATTGTGATTTTATTGAATATTATATTCAGTTTGGTGTAGTGGTTAAGAGCGGCTGGACTCTAATCTGGAGAAATGGTTTTGATTCCCCACTCCTCCGCTTAAAACCAGCTGGGTGAACTTGGGTCAGTCACAGCTCTTCCATAGCTCTCTCAGCCCCACCCACCTCACAGGGTGATTGTCATGAGGACAGTTTGTAAACTGCTCTGAGTGGGTGTTAAGTTGTCCTGAAGGGAGGTATATAAATCAAATGTTATTATTTATTATTATTATATTTTGTACTGTTTTTAACAGTTGTAATTGTTGTGAACAGCTTCAAGATCTTAACTGAAGAGAAGTGGTATAAAAATTGAATAAATAAATAAATAAAAGTATTTAGGGAATCATTTATTACAGAGGGTTAATTTTGTCATATAACAGATTAATCTGTGTCCCCTAATTTAAGCAGTAGAAAATCAGAATAGTTATTAATTGAATCATGAGTGATTAAAAAGAACAACCCTAACTCTAAAAGCTTATTTAGCAGTTTCAAGGGGCACATTTGTTTTTAAAAAAGGGATAGCAAATGCACTTCAAAGCCAAAATTGCAGATCTAGTGAAACAGAATCAATTCAAAGTGGTCTCAAACATGCATTTTTCACTATATTTCCTCTGAAATAGTAATGCTCATACTCTGTCTTCAAGCTTTTTTCTCCTTTTTTGCTAACTCCCTTCTTTCATAGTTCTGAAATAAATTTCTTAATGCATATATTATATTACATTATACCAAAATACATAGGAGAAGGAAGAAAGAAGGATATTTACAATCATTCATAGAAAGCAAAGTAGTATGTTTTGGTGCTTATTTTTTCATTCATTTCATTTCATTGTCCAACATTCACAAAATGTTGAAAAAACAAGTGATCGTTCTGATTCATGTATGCCCTAAAGCAAGTAGGGGCAAATTCTGCAAGGCAGAATAAAGCAGCAGCCTCTTTGTGTGTGTGAAGAAGCCTCTGGTACATCTTTCCAAACTCCAGAGATCACACATCAGATATGATCCATTCTCTTGATGTTTCTTTCTTTATCACTAAGAAGAGTGTCATCCACAATAATTTAAAGAGTGAATTTTCAATTAAATACATTATTTATGGAATACCTAGGAAATGTATAAATTTCTTTCTATCTTGTGGGAGATCTAAGTTTGAAACACGTGTGCTCTGGGGCTGTAGGGCCTATCTTGTTGCAAAGCTAGTGATAAATAATCAGCTGTGTGTAGATATGAATACACAACTACAGTAGCATTAATATTCATCAGAGGTTCATGGCAAAAGCCCTCTGAGTGTCAGGGGGATGGTTAACTAGCATGGCTATTTAGGATGCAAGTTCAGTAATCAGAGGTCTGAAAGACAGAAGAGCAGTCCGCAGGCATGGGTTAAAGGCAAAGATCTGATCTGCCCATTAGTTGAATTCCCAAAGGAACAGATGCAGAGGAGTTAGCCGTGTTAGTCTGTGGTAGCAAAATCAAAAAGAGTCCAGTAGCACCTTTAAGACTAACCAATTTTATTGTAGCATAAGCTTTCGAGAATCAAGTTCTCTTCGTCAGATGCCTGATACAGAGACTGGTCAAATACAGAAGAGCAGGAGAGAGAAGAGGCAATTAGGGGGAGGAAGGGGGAGGGAGCAATCAAAACATTCCTTTGCTAGTATATGTAAACATCTCCTTTTAGTGTGTGTATCAGTTGGCTTCAAAGGAGTTTGCCCTGTTAGTTTGTAGCAGCCAAACAGCTAGACCATCCAATTCCAATGCAGTATGTGCCTTCAATAATCACAGCTATTCAGTCCCAGCTTGACAGAGTCAAATTTGCATATGAATTCCAGTTCAGCAGCCTCCCGTTGCATCACTGTAGTTCAACAGAAACCTTTCAAAAACAAAATCCAACAGGAGGCTGCTGAACTGGAATTCATATGCAAATTTGACTCTGTCAAGCTGGGACTGAATAGGGACTATGAATGGTTATCACATTACCACAGGTAACAGATTTCCTTTACAGAGGTGGGGTCTGGGGGAGCTCAGTGGCACCTGGCGTGGGCTTTCGGGAACCACAGATCTCTTTGTCAGATGCATCTGGCAGGGAGAGCTGTGATTATCAAAGGCCCATACTGCATTGGAATTGGATGGTCTAGCTGTTTGGCTTCTACAAACTAACAGGGCAAACTCCTTTGAAGCCAACTGATACACACACTAAAAGGAGATGTTTACATATACTAGCAAAGGAATGTTTTGATTGCTCCCTCCCCCTTCCTCCCCCTAATTGCCTCTTCTCTCTCCTGCTCTTCTGTATTTGACCAGTCTCTGTATCAGGCATCTGACGAAGAGAACTTGATTCTCGAAAGCTTATGCTACAATAAAATTGGTTAGTCTTAAAGGTGCTACTGGACTCCAAAGGAACAGAGATGTCAAAGCTGATAGAGAGGATGCCTTGCCACCAAAAAGAACATGAAAATGACAACTTTAGTGTAAAACAAGCAGTTCTGAGCTGTCACTGATGGAAACTATCCAACTGTTAGACAAACACCTGAGATTAGCTTTCATGGTCTCTCACCTAAGTTTGTTCTAGTAACACTGGTTTCTATAGTGGGGCATCTGGTCCCACAGTGGGAAGGTGATGAATTTTAACCATGGGATGCTGATATTTTCAGGAAAATTGCCAGCAAGAACTCCTGTTTTACTTTTCATTGTTGTTGTTTTGAAGGGGCTTGCAGGAAATTAAACGCCGGGCATCTTGCCATCCAGAACTGTATTTGACGTGAAAAATTGTTCCTTGTCACCTATCGCTCCATGCAATTAATCACCACTTGAAAAAGATAGGGCACTAGTTCCTTTCAAAGTGACATGAATGCATAACTTTTTAAAGTCCACTGGATGAATTGGTGCCCTCATATAATATGGCCTTCCCTTTCAATCCATATCCAGGAGCAAAATCAACACATACAGTACTCAGCTAATCTGTCACCCATGAAGTTAAACAGGGTTTTAAATGTACAGTGTTTGACTATACATCTTTCGTCAAAGTACTTCCATTAAAACAGCCATGCTTGTTCAGGATTTCTATTTAACTGTAGTTACTTGAAATCTACTCAAAATTCACTCATTTCCATGGTTAGTAAATAACTGACAGGCTGCAAAATTTATCAAAGTAAAAGAATAAAAATGAACACATGAAATGTAAGGGAATATATATAAAAATGTCAATGAGATTTGAACATTAAGTTGTATTTTCCCCTCTTTCCAGAACAGAATCCCAAACCTGTAGCACCTTAGAGACCAACAACATACTTCAGGGCATAAGCTTTCACGAGTCAAAGCTCAGTTTGTCAGATACAAATAAGAATGAAGATCAATCTTATTTGCCTGTGACAAACTGAGCTTTTACAAATGAAAGTTTATACCCTGGAAAATGTTGTTGGTGTCTAAGATGCTATTACTTTTGTCCTAATACTACAGATTAATGCACCTGAAACTTCCCTCTGTCCAATAAGCAATGTAATAAATCCAGGCATGAGAATGATAGGAGAAGTTTTCCCATTGTGAAAATGTAGGTTGCATTTCATTGTGGCATTCCCCTCCAGGCACCCTGCGAGCCAGAATAGTATTGCCGGGGTGGTGGGGGGGGCGGGGAGATGTTTCAGCGAATGCATTGTGCCTTTAATAAAGGCACCAGTACTTGGCAATTATTACAAAAGCCTAGATATCTGGTGGCTATTCATATACTCCAGATCATGAGATATTATTTTGGCATAGATTTTGTGCTATTTTGTATTTCTTATGGTGTAACCCTATTACTCCAGTATAGACTCTGCATAGGGCTGCACTGTTAAGTAGACTGAACTAATTCTATTGTACTGCCCTTCATGCAGAGAGGATCAAAGCATTTTTCCATATGGCAGTATCTTCACCATATGGATTTTCTAAGCCAGCACCAGCGGCCTCCAGGTGGTCCTAAGTTGGAAATTCTCCATGTAGTTGGGTATGGAAAGCAGTTTATAGTTGCTCCTTCAGTCAGTACCACACAGAAGTATTTTTCAGCAGCCTCAAAAAGAAAGTCAAGTACTTGAACTGGTCTTGATGGTGAATGTAAAAGAGCAAATAAAGAGAGAAGATATATTGTCGAAGGCTTCATGCTCTGCCATGACAGCAGAGAGAAGACTTCATGCTCTGCCATGACAGCCTCGCTCATCAATACATATATTGTATAATATATGTTGTTGGCCACCCTGAGCCCATTCGCAGGGAAGGTAGGGTATAAATTTGATAAAATAAAATAACAAGACCTTTGGTAGCCTGAAAATGAGCAAGATTAAAAACTGCCCATACACTTGCATTCTCTGTTGTGGTTCTCACCTTGTGGAATGGCTTACCTGAGGAGGTCAGGAAGACTCCCACATTTCTCTCATTTCACAAACTATGTATAACAGGATTGTCCAGGCTGGCATTTTTGTAAAGACAATGGGGTCATATAATAAAGTGAAAGAACTGTGGACTATACCACTCTGTATAGGATGTATTTTCTGTCTGCTGTGTGCATTATCCTTCTCCCGCATTATTTTCTGTAATACCATGAAGTGAGATCATGCATAGCTCTTCAACATTTCAGAAAGAACTTAAGTTTAATAGAAAGTCTTTTTAAAAGGAGCCATATTGTTTAAAAATATTTTCTTGAATACATACAGCTTACCTTCAGCCATACAGTGAAGATCTTTGTGCTGTGGTGGCAGCTGCTGATGAAACAACTTGTTGAAAATCTGTATAGCCAATTAGATCTCCAAAGGTCAATCAGAAGCTTGGCTGGGCGAAAGCCCCACCTAGCACCATCTACTTTCTGAAAATATTCGGCAGGCAGCAGGAAAGGGATTGGGGGCACCATGGTGCCTACTGGCATCATTTTAGAGAACCCTGGTTTAGAAACTCAAATTGTTTAATTTCCAAATTCTTAATTTCAACCTTACCTTTTCAACTCAGAATATAACATGCTTCGTCCAGGAGTTATCAAAAAGTAACAAAATAGTTGGCAAATTTATGGGGCTCTCAGGTTGAGTGCTGCTATTAAACAAAAGTAGCAAAATCAGGCAGTTGCCCCAGTACCCCAAATGTGACACAAGGCAGTAAATACACAGATGCAAGTTATGTGGGGCAACTTGTTTGTTTCTTCATTTAATTGAAACTGCTGGCCTCCATCAACACTTATACCATAAACTGATTATTTGAGAGTAGACTCCACTAGGCATTCTCCTTGGGCCCATCGGGCAAGTATACCCTGGTTGCAAACTTGGCAGGTGATTTCACCCACCTTGTTTATCCCAGCCTGCACAGCCCTCCTGTGCTGAGAGGTGCTCAGCTTCATCAGCCTCCTCTGATGGGCCACAAGACACAACCTGGTTTGAGAGATGCTGCTCAGCACCCAGGGTGCTCCTTCAGAGCGCACCCAGCCGCAAGGCATGTGATGGCCTGTTCTGGACACATACACACCCATCACTGTGGTGCTCAGAGTGTTTGCCAATTAACCCCACCTATCCTGAGCAACCTGCCATATTCCTGCCAAACTAGTCATGGCCTAACCAGTGTTTTAACCAGGCCTATTTAATTCCTATCACCAAAGACATCACAGAACAAGTGAAAAACAGTCCCTACCTCAGCCAGTGACCCCCCCCCCCAAATTCCTGCTTAGCTATTCCCAAGATGCACTCTGGGAGGGTGGGCGGATCAACCACTGTGGTGAATGCCTGCTGAAGGAAGGGGCAGCTAGATACATTTCCTGCTGCCCCTGCCTTTGATTGGCTGAGCCTCCTCTGCTCACCCAATCAAGCCTCATGCTGCATCTGAATTATGTGGGCTGAGGCAAACTGGTCCATGGCGTAAAAGACATGAACTCAGCTTTTCAGAAATGTTGAATGTGTAATAGTAATTTCTAGGGCTCATTTTGAGGGGGAACACACAGGAACGCAGTTCCCCAAAGAGGTCACATGACAGGTGGCCCCACCCACCTGACCCTCAGCCATTTTGGGTCCATTTTGGCCTGGATTGGGGCCAAAACAGCCCGTATTGGGCCTCTGATGGGTGGTGGATCACTTTCCCGCTCAGCAGCAGCCCAATCCTGACCATTTTGAGCCCCTTTTCAGCCATTTGCAGCCCCTTTTTGCCATTTTGGGCCCAATTTCGGCCCTGAATGGCCAGGATTGGGTCCAAAACAGCCAGGAAAGGTGATGTCAGGGGGTGTGGCATATGCAAATAAGTTATGCTAATGACACACTTCCGGTGATGTCAAGTGGTGTGGCATATGCTAATGAGTTAGGCTAATGAGTTCCTCCAGCTCTTTTTCTACAAAATGACCCCTGGTCATAACTAAAACAAACTTTTTTCATGGTTCATGAGTTTTGTAAGTATGAGATAAGGAATTGTGGTGTTGGTGTGGGTGGAGAGAGAGAGAGAAGGGTGAAGGGGCTTCATGAAGAGTTATTTTGTTTCCTGTTTTCTAAGAAATAAAAAGTAATATTACACAGGATATTGTCCTGGAATAAAGTTTTAAGACCCACTGGAGACATACAATTTAACATAAAACTGGGCTGTGTGTTCAATGGGGCTTATGCTCTAGTGCGTGTGCATTAGCCCAAGCCTATTTCTTCTCTTGATTTTGGTGAGATTAATTCCCAGATATATGGGTGCATAGGATTGGAGCTTCACAAAGGAGCCTGCCTACATTTAAGAATGTTTATTAGGAAGTAAATTCCATTGAATTTAGGAGCATTTACTTTCCAGTAAGTATGTATAAAATCAGGTGGCTTATCCTATTTAATTCAGAGAAAAAGGCAGACATTGCCTTTAAGGTCTCCTGTAAGAGATGGTACAAGAATTATGGTTGGAAAAGTGAATCAAAAGAGAAGCAGATTTGCCATCATCTGCAGCTGTAAGTTGTGTGTGAAAAAGGACTGAATGAAGCCCAGAGGGAGAACTTAACTAAAGTTCTTTTCTTTCAAGAATACGATGAAGCAGTTTATTTGTGCATTTTCTTGAAATACTTAATGTATCGCTGGCACTCAGGGTTGTCCTTGATCATACTTGCATGCTTTTATCCATACATTTTGTATAACAACTGTATGTAGCAAGCCCATAGGACAAGGACTCAATTGGCAATCAGAATGCAGTTTTATTAAATTATCCAATTCTTCTAATGCTTTTCTTTTAAAAGTGTATCTTGTGTCCACTCTGATCTTGTGTCATTTCTAATCTCCAATGGGCACTTAATGTTCATGCACTTGTGAGCATCCTCATTCATTTGAACTGATTTGGAAGGATGGATTTGTAAGAGCAACAGACCACTTTCACTTAAGTTAATCAAAGACAAAAAATATCACAAGAGTAGGAGCTAATCTTTCCAAATGATGTGTGGCATCTTTTGGCTCGAAGACACTTATTTTCTTCCATGACTTTTTGTTTTTCCACAAAAAAGTAGACTTTCAGATCTGGCCTATACTAGTTGGTTATTATTTGAAAGGGGGAGGCGGGTTGCAATGTATTCTATTGCTAGGGTTGCATTCCCCAGATCCCACCCTTCGCCGCCCCCCCACACCCACTTATGTGGCTGGTGGGGGTGCACTCCCTGGGGAGTCCCCTACCTGGACAGCATGGGAGACCTGGACAGCATGGGAGACCTGGGGGTTCCCTTTCACCCCGCATGATGACGTCACTTGCGGAAGTGACATCATCACGCGAGCCAGGAGCACACGCAAGCTATGTGAGCATAGAGAAAGGAAGCCAGGGTAAGTGCTGGTTCCCAATCCCCCGCGGGGAGACTACAGGGACCTTAGGATCCCCTGTCAAGGGACTCCAGGTCCCTGGTAACCCTATATATTGCAATGTTAAGTAAGTAACATAAGTTAAATAAAATCTGTTCTTTACTAATCCATGGATCAGTATATTAGGATATTAATGCTGTTTTACCTAATGAACAATTATTATTCTATTCATGGTAACAACAAGCCAAGTGATTTGTTTTGATCAGTGTCATATTGGGGGGGTCTAATTGGTAACTTGCCAGTGAGCTATAGTTCCCTCTGACCTTTCCTTAGACCCTAACAGTCATTTTACTTACTTCCTACATTCATTCTTCCCCTTCTTCTTCTCTCACCAGAAAATTAAATCAAGAATGCCATTAAGTCAACATAATAACAGGTAAACTGGCAGAGCCTGAGTTAGATATTAGGGGGAGCCAGTTTGGTGTAGTGGTTAAGAGTGTGGGACTCTAATCTGGAAAGCCAGGTTTGATTCCCCACTCCTCCACTTGAAGCCAGCTGGGTGACCTTGGGCTAGTCACAGTTCTCTGGAGCTCTCTCAGCCCCACCCACCTCACAGGGTGTTTTGTTGTGGGGATAATGATAGCATATTTTGTAAACTGCTCTGATTGGGCATTAAGTTGTCCTGAAGGGTGGTATATCAATCGAATGTTGTTGTTGTTGTTGTTGTTGTTGTTGTTGTTGTTGTTGTTGTTGTTGTTGTTGTTGTTATTAAATTGATTAAATTTAGGATATTGTTCCCTTAACACCAATTATATATACAGATTTTTATTTATGGAAATGGTCTTGCATATACTTTAAGAAATTACAATTTCTCTTAATAATAATTGTCTTCCTGCTCCCAACATAAACTAACAGCATTGGTAGTATAACAGCTATCATCAAAAAGTGGTCATGTATATGAGGTCTATGAAACACTGTTCTGCTGGTATACATCAATCATCAATCTGGCACCAGGTTCTCTGTAAATGCTCCAATGCTCTTTGCCAGCCTGAAGGATACATAAAAGAAACAGCAAAGGTTCTGGAAGGAAGCCGTTATAGCTGTTAGCTAAAATTGATTATGTTTGATGTAAGAGCAGAAGAGGGCAATATGCTTTTCATTTATTTATACAGCGAAAATTCTTTGTATCCTGTGAACTCTGTTTGGTTTATAAAAATGTAAATCCTCTTATCTGTTATAAATGGAAGACGGGGTCCCTCAGTAATTGAGTTGTTAAAACAGACTGCGTTCCTGCCAAATAAGTTGGGCTCTGTGATACAAGGAATGCAAGTAGAAGGAACTATACTTTGAACACTAAACTTTTACACAGAAAAAGTACATCTTTGGGATTGTGATCTTTTAGAAACTGCTAGAAAGTACATGTATTTCTGCCATGCCGATACCTGATGGTTTTGCAGCCAATGGACTGGAGTACTGACTTCCTTGAATGGCTTCCAAAAGAAAAATGGAGGAGCCATGTGTCCAACTTGAAAATGAAATGTAATAGCCTCGTAACCAGGAATCACTTTTACATACAGATGTGTCTGCATTAATGGAAGCAGATATGTTCTACAAATCAGGTGGCATAATCCACTCAAGCGTGAGTATATTTCAATCCCATTGAAATAACTCCCTTATTGAAATCAGTAGGTTTTAAAATTGAGCTCATCTGGCTCTCCTTTACTTTCTTTTAGGCACCAGGCCAGATCACATCTTCTTATCCAGGATTTTAATTAACTGATTTTCTTAACAGCTTTTTTAATGGTCTGTTTCTGTTTTATGGATAGTTTTTATGCTGCTACTATCCAAAGGCTTGTTTTTAATGGCTTTTTAGATTGTTACATTGATTTAAATGTAAAGCGCCTCATGCAGGATTCTGAAGAGGCTGCATAGAAAAATTGTAGACAGATGGACAGATAGATGGATAGATAAAAATGCTTCATTTTGGCTAAAGCCAAAAGAATTAAATTTAGCATCAGGGTTTGTCTGGGGACGGCCCCCATGGCTCCCCAGACTACTAGTGCAGACCTCCCTCTCCCCGCACTCACCCACCAGCTGGGGTGTGGTTCCAACGACACAGCCAGCAACCAGCAGCCTGCCCCCATAGAGGCCATCCCGAGACCACCCCAGACACTGCACAGAAGGATGAGCAACCACGCTGGCGCCTGAAGAAGTGGCGGGGGCAGGGAAGATGACATGGCATGGTTCCGCTGCCAGCAACAGGGCATGCCACAGCAGCGGCCCCATCCCAGCTGGCTGGAAGCAAAGCAGCCGGGCAGGGTGATGGGAGCGGCCTCCTGGCAGCGGACAACCACGCCCAGACCCAGGACCAAAAAGCAATTAAGACGCTTCCTTGGCAACACTGGGTAGTATAGCAAGTTTATCGCCCAGTATGCCAGCTGCGCTAGCCCTCTGACAGACAGACTTCGGAAAGACCATCCCAACAAGATTCAGTGGACCAACGCCAAGGAGTGGGCCTTTCAGGACCTATGGACAGCTTTATCCAGGGCCCCAGTCCTCAAGAACCTGGACTTTACCAAGCTGTTTATAGTACAGATGGATGCCTCTGATATGAGCTTAGGGGCAGTGTTATCGCAGGAATTTGACGGGCAAGAACATCCTATCCTGTTCATAAGCCGAAAGTTACAGCCAAACAAACAGAGATACGCGATGATTGAGAAAGAAGCACTAGCAGTAAAGTGGGCCGTGGGGGCATTACAATATTATTTCACCAACAACCACTTCACTCTTGTAACAGATCATGCACCGCTCCAGTGGATGGCCTGCTTGAAAGATCACAACGCCCGCATCTTACATTGGTATCTCTCTCTTTTACCTTTCAGTTTCACGACATGCCACCGACCCGGGCCCCAGCATATAAATGCTGACTTCCTGTCCCGAATGCTCACAGAGGATCCCGATGCTGACTCATTGCCAAGAGGGTGTGTGTGTCTGGGGACAGCCCCCATGGCTCCTCAGACTACTGGCACAGCCCTCCCTCCCCCAGCACTCATTCACCAGCTGTGGTGCGGTTCCAACAATGCAGTCAGTGACCAGCAGCCTGCTCCCATAAAAGCCGTCCTGAGACCACCCTGGACACTGCGCAGAAGGGCGAGTGACCACGCCGGCGCCCGAAGAAGCGGCAGGGCAGGGAAGACAATGCCGTGCGGTCCTGCCACCAGCAACAGCGGCCCAAGCCCAGCCGGCCAGGAGCAAAGCAGCCGGGTGGGGCGATGCAGAGTGGCCTCCCAGTGTGGGAACGCCGCCACAGCCGGCATCCACCCAGGCGGGGCCAGCCAGGCACATCCCCCAAGCCCACGAGCGGCTGCCAATCACCAGGGAGCTGGTGATACTCCCATCATAGAGACAAGCCAGGAGAGGCGCAGAAGGGGGCAGGAGAAGTTGGGACACACAGCAAGCCAACCCTCACAGCAAGGCCAACAGGAGCAGTCCAAAGGGGTGCGGTCACAGGTGGCACCGATGGTGGGACTCACCTTGGGGATGGGCTTGTGGGAATTGGGGCGGGGTTGGCACTAGGGAATAAAAGGAGAGCTCCTGACCCCGGCAGGGGAGGAGAAGGACAGAAGGGATGTCTGCCTTTGCTGTAAGAGGCAGTGCCCTGAGTGAGGGAATCTCCTAGTCTAGAGGCAGCTAGCCAAAGACTGGAGGGCCCCACCCTGTTCTAAGGCTACTGGGGGAGCCCTCACCAGGACTGTCACGGGGCCTTGATGACAGCTGATGAGGCGGCTGAGCCTAGGAAAAGGAGGGTGGACCCATCAGCTTCACCCAGCATGGCTTCCACCTTGTCACACACCCCGAAGGACCAGCCCACCGCTGACAGGGTTTTTAAACATAAAATTCTCTTTCAGATATACAATTGAAAATAAATTTGGAAATATGTTTATACGAATTGTGCTACCACCATGCATTCATCCACCAATCCAGAGCAGATGTCTGTTTGTTAAGATTATTATTATTTCTAAAAATATTCAGAATGACAACCCACCAATGAAATTTGTCTTTGCTTGGCATCTACCTTCTGAACCTTTCCTTTCCAAATGACAATTTTCAAGTTTCTTTGCCAGAAGCCACTACTGGTAAATGGATGTAAAACCAAAATAAGTTTTTAGCTTAAATATGTCTTAGGTTATTTTACTGACTGTAGAAATTCTCCAAATAAAAGACCTGTTTCTGTTTCAAAAGAAATGTCCTATGAATTCAGTTGCATGATGCTTGACCTTACTGCCTTTGGAAATATTTCTAAAGATGCCTTGAATTTATTTGAACTGTACACAACAAACAAGCTGACACTGGCATGGCAGCAGCACCATTAGTTGGTATCCTATATTAGTTTCCCAGAAAATCAACAGGAAAACCTTTCAGCAAGCTGAAGAGAGCATTATAGTAATTACACTGGAGTCCAAAATGATCCTTTCAACTTCCACTAGTCACAGTGGTGTGCCACTGATGCTCCCATGCCAAGCAGATAGCCACAGCTGGTTGGCACATGTTGGTGTGCCCACACACCCCTAATTTTGGACTGCCACTGTCCGTACTCAGAATATACCAAGAGAGAACAATCCACTGTCCTCTGGAAGGAGATCTCTGTGTGACCAGCAGGACCCTGGATCAAATGCACTCCAGTGAGCTCAGCTTGGGCCTAGTCCTCTTTTGCCAGGCACACAGATAAGGAATGAAATATGGATTCTCCAAGCACAACATTTTCATGCTTCTGCAGCTCATACAACAGAGTCAAATTTGATAGAACACACAAGACATTTCCCATGGAAAGGTTTGGGTAATGAGCAGGGGTCTTTTCTGGCCTCTCCCTCATTGGATGGCTGCCTGAAAACAGTACTCAAGGACAGTAATAAGCAATGTTCTGCAGTAACAGCACAGAGTAAGTGGGCTCTGAAAGGTTTGCACTTGACATCCTGGTAGGGTTCACACACCGTCTCTCCCCAGGAGGTTTCCACAGGGGAGGCTGTCTGTGTGGCTGGGCATGGTGTAACCACTAGACTACTAGACCACTCAGTCTAGTAACCACTAGACTGAGACTTATCCATCCATTATAGGAAGTTGCATGTTCTACTGCGTCTGTTCTGTGCCATTCTGATTCCCCCAAGTCAAGAGTCATCATAGGTGCTTGGCCAGCAGCAGGACAGACTGAAGTGGAATAACTGGCAATCACCTGGGTCTGTAGTTGTACATTTGGTATCCCCTGCTTGCAGGGGAGGTAGTTACACTGGCATAATATCATGCTTGCAGCATGGTAATGGAGCACCAGGATATCTGCCAGCCTCCTCCATTTCAACATGGTTCAGCCTCCCTTTCAACATGGGGTGTAGGTAAATAGTGCCCGCCCCCACTTAACCCAGCTGGAATAAGATGTGGAGTAGGCAGCAATGTCTGCCCCCCCTGTCAACCAGCCACAATGAAAAAAGGAGCAGGTGGCAATGCCCGCCCCCCTTCATCCGGCTGGGATTACAAACAGAACAAGTGGCAATGCCCGCCTCCCCTTCATCCAGCCAGGATCAAACGTAGAGAAACAAGAGGGGGGGGGGAACCAGCCAAGTCTAAAGTGTATCCAAAATTTACTACAACAATTTAAAGTGGCAAGTGCTCAATTTCTCATGTGCAACAACAATTCATAGTCAATACATATTGTGTAATAAACTCCACAGGTAAAGACTCCAAGGTACAAGGTAAGTCAGTTCAGCAAAAAGCCTTGAGATATAAACTTTTCTTTCTTTCTTCTTTCATTTGCAATGTGACCAGTGGATTGATGGTGATTGAATCCAGACACCCAAAAACAGGGCCAGCTCTTTCTCATGCAGATTTTCGTCCCCACAGACTTCCTCAGGGGCGTGTCAGTATTGCACAGTGTCTCTTACAATTCTTTCATAGTACCTGGAAAGCAACACTGAACTGACTTACCTTGTACCTGCCTGTAAGACAGAGATGTTCCACCAGGCATATGGTGGAGGCCAAGTTGGGCCCCCACTGGCCACATTAAAGATCTGTCCACCACCCTACATATGAGCCAGGGCTTGAAAAGCAGTATTTTATCATCGCCATCTGAAGAGAAGCTGTATTGTATAAACTTGTTTTAATGTTATTTGTATACCATTTTATCTGTTTTTAACTGTATTTATGTAATTTGAAATGTACTCCACCCTGAGCCCGCCTGGTGGGGAGGGTGGACTAAAATCTAATATAACAACAACAACAACGGGGCAATACCCGCTCCCTTCACCCAGCCGGGATCAGAAGTGGAACAGGTGGCAATGCCTACCCCCCACCCTTCACCTAGCCAGGATCAGGAGCGGACAGGGTGGATAACCACAGCTAAGGGAACAACAATGTACCATCAAAGAATCTCTTCAAAATTATATTGTGTGAAATATTCTTAAAGTGGCGCAGTGCATATAAGATAATAAATATTTGTATACAATTTCATACTAGATTTATGAAAAATTCACAAGATAACTACAAGACACAGTATCTGGCCAGCTATGGGAATTTCATTTACTCCAACGAAGGTGCTTGGAAGTTTGATAGGGGAATGCCAATAAAGTCAACACTGAGATGTAAAAAAAAAAAATTTCAATGCTGAGATGTAA
This sequence comes from Eublepharis macularius, assembly GCF_028583425.1. Lineage (NCBI taxonomy): Eukaryota > Metazoa > Chordata > Lepidosauria > Squamata > Eublepharidae > Eublepharis > Eublepharis macularius. The sequence goes on along the minus strand of NC_072794.1, from coordinate 81,297,283 downwards.
AAAAAATTTTTGTTTCTATTGTAGATATTTAAGTTGTCATTTTCATATTTCTTTATCTTGACAGATGAAACAAGGAGATGACAGAACTTGAAGGACCGAGGACCCGACAAGGAACCAATTATTGATAACACTCATTTCCAGACTGTATCAGGGGTCACCAGACCTCCTCCCCATGCATTTTCAAAGCAACACTGCTGCTTAAGCAATCCCAGGCGGCAAAAAACGCACCCCTCTATTCTTGGCCATGCACAATGCCCATCCTCTTCACCCAGTGGGAATCAGGTGTGAAGCAGGCAGCAATGCCCACCCACCCCTCACCCGACAGAAATCAGGTGCAGAACAGGTGGTAATGCCTCCCTTCACCCGGCCAGGATCAGGTGCGGAGCAGACAGTAATGCCCGCCCTCTTTCACCCGTCTGGGATCAGGTACGGAGCAGGTGGCAATGCCTGCTCTCCTTCACCTGTCAGGAATCAGGCGCGGTGCAGGGAGCAATGCCCATCCCTGTTCACCCGGCCAGAATCAGGCATGGAGCAGGTGTCAGTGCCCCCCCCTTCACTCAGCTGGGATCAAGCATGGAGCAGGGGGCAATGCCTACTCCCCTTCACCTGGCTGGGATCAGGAGCAGAGCAGGGAGCAATGCCCTCCCACTTCATCTGGCCAGGATCAGGAGCAGAGCAGGGGGCAATGCCTACCCCCCTTCACCTGGCCGGGATCATGTGCAGCAATGCCTGCCTCCCTTCACCCGTCTGGGATCAGGCACAAAGCAGGTGGCAATTCCTACCCCCCTTCAGCCAGCGGGAATCAGGCATGGAACAGGTGGCAATGCCCGCCCCCTTTCACCCAGCCAGAATCAGGCACTGAGCAGGGGCCAATCCCCCCCAACACGTTTTAGTCAACATTTAGAATCACCAGGGCTTTTTTTCTGGGAAAAGAGGTGGTGGAACTCAGTGGGTCGCCCTCGGAGAAAATGGTCACATGACTGGTGGCCCTGCCTCCTGATCTCCAGACAGAGGGGAGTTTAGGTTGCCCTCCACACCGCTCAGCAGCACAGAGGGAAATCTAAACTCGCCTCTGTCTGGAGATCAGGGGGCATGGCCACCAGCCATGTGACCATTTTCAAGAGGTTCCAGAATTCCGTTCCACCACATTCCAGCTGGAAAAAAAAGCCCTGAGAATCACACATATAAACATAAGCATGCACATACACACAATTCAGACTGCTGATCTACTGATCTACTGATAATTCCTGAAAATGTGTACTTATTACAGGAAAAATTCAGTGTAAGGAAATACAAATTCAGTGTAAGGAAACAGATATTCACACAAGGGAGAACTGATGCTTGGAGGTCAAAATAGCAAGACTGAGAAATTCAAAATCATCCCTTTTGAATTTCTACATTGTATTGAAACACACACACTCACAACCTCCTTGGCAAATTAATCTTTCATTTTGTGTTTACAACACTTCTTTGTAACTTTATTTATGGAGCCCTCTGAAAAGAGAAGGAGCCAAAAATTCACTTTGGTAGGAAATGGAACTAAGATCATGCAATTTTAGAACAGTCAGTTCAGGAAAAAAATGCTTTCAGCCTCAACTGTAAATTCTGGGTTGTAAATTACTTCAAGCTCTTTTTCAGTAATCTGTCTGTGCTATATTAAATGTTTATATTTTAAAACCAGACAAAATGGAAGAAATGTCAAGATCTCCCAGTAAACAAACAAGCCTAAGAAACTGTCCCAGAAATTTAATGAAAAAGTCTACAGGAGTCAACCTTTATTTATGTATCCTGGCACTGTAGAGACATTGAGAGTTACTATGCAGCAGCAGTGGGAAGAGGTCAAGAAATTGGATACAAAAAGGTTTAAAATTTATTCAGTTTCAAGTGTACTCTGAGATAGCTTGTGTCATGTTGGTCCACAAATCAGGAGAGTGCTTTAACATTCATGTGACTCAGATGCCTTAATAATGCACAGAATGGGATGTTGATATTTCTTAGGTGATCTACTGACTTGTTCAGGGAAATTTTAATTCTGCACAACCCCTCTTTGATAATTATCACATACATCTTTATTGGAGAAATGGGACATCATATTATATCCCACACCACAAGACACAGTTTCACATAGGTAGCCATGTTATACTCCAGTGGCACCTTAGAGACCGACAAGATTTTCAAGGTATAAGCTTTCAAAAGTCAGAGCGCCCCTCTTCAGTATGACATAGATGGGTGATTAACTTTTCACTGGTTCTATTGATTTGTCTCTGCATGATGGACAACAAGACAATGTGTTTTCATGTCTAAAATACCCTCTTTATGTCTTGAATTGAAAATACCCTCTTCAATGTCTTCATGTAGAATACTCTCCCTACGTCTTGCTGTTGGCAGGACTATGTTCTTTTAATTTTTTTCTGTTCTCCTAAATCATCACAAGAGTACCCCCAATCAAGATGTCCAAATCCATTTTCTCTTCATTGCACATTGTGGATAGGTTTACATTTTTTGTTCTCAACATTTGAAAACTTATAGTGTGAGAAGAACCTCTACTAGATACGATAACAGATGGAGAAAGGTGTTGTTTGGATGTCTTGCACAATTGAACCTTGCAGTAGATGGAAGTTCTTGATTGTTCTGTTGGACGGAACTCTGACTCCAGCCTTTGGAATTTCAAACTAAAAAGGGCTTGAAGGATACAGAAAAAGAGAAAAGACAGACTTGGGTTGCACCTGGAGCTAGCTCAGTTATAAGTAGAGATGGGCATAAACAGCAATATGAACAAAAAAAGCCACGAACAGCCCAATCTGCTGTTCGAGAACAAGCTGTTTGTGAAGCCCCATTCTAAATGAACAGGTGGTCGTTGCATGCCTTGTTCATTGCTGTTCGTCAAGACAGACAGTCTGGCACCAGTAATCAATTCCCTTGGCAACGTTGGCAGGGATTCTCTGAACTCTGTCTGAACTGCTGTTGCCCTGGAAACTCCCATCTAAGCCCAATTTAGGTCCTCCTTCCAAATGTGGAGTTCCAAATTTGTTACAAGAGAGCAAAGACGATGGGGGAGGGGGGCTCCCAACTCTGGCTAGTCTTTGCAGACAGTGGAGAGGGAGAGACAGCTGCTGTTGGCATTTTGATAGAGAGACAGGTAGAGTGCATTGGAGCTTGAATTTCCTTTGTGTGTGGTGGGATATGGATCTACCCCTTCAGGTTCCACGGCTGCTGCTAGGCTCTGGGGCCAAGCTCTGGGGCCAAGCTATTTACTATTGGTACCTTTCCTGCTGCCTGCTCAGGTAGGGTATCTGGGAGTGGTGCGGTAGGGATCTACCCCTTCAAGTTCCAGGGCTGCTGCCAGGCTCTGGGCCAAGCTATTATTTATTATTGGTACCTTTCCTGCTGCATGCTCAGGTAAGGTTTCTGGGAGTGGTGCGGTAGGGATCTACCCCTTCAAGTTCCAGGGCTGATGCCAGGCTCTGGGGCCAAGCTATTATTTATTATTGGTACCTTTCCTGGTGCCTGCTCAGGTCAGGTTTCTGGGAGTGGTGCAGTAGGGATCTTGACCAAACTTGGATGATGGCTGGAGGAGAGCCTGCTGGCCTCCACGAACAGCCAACCACGAACATGTTCATGAACAGGGTCATGTTTGTGGCTGTTTGTGAGTCCCTGTTCGTGGATGGCAATGAACAATGTACATCATGTTCATTTTTTTTCCTGTTCGTGCCCATTTCTAGTTATAAGCAGACATGCAGGGGAAGTAAGGGACATCCAGGCTCTTCCTTTTTGAAACTCTGGTTCAAGGTTAGTTGTTGTGCTATCATAAGAATATGCTTTCTTCCAAATATGACCTGCTTGTATATTTTGTAGGTACAAATGATATCACAAAGGTAGCAGAAGTCTCCAGCATTTCCTCACTGCAAAGAACAGACCATGTTAAAATGTTGCCCATGAAATGGATGTGGCCAAATAACTGTCTGCAACATGGATATCTGCCATAAGATGATCTTGTGAGAAGCCTTCTAGTGATGGGGAAAGATTCTGAGATGTCCCCAAATGTAACAAAACTGTTAAACTGCTTCAAATGTTTGCCCCACTCATGTCTTTCAATTTCAGCTGCCAGAACAGTAAAATGCATTGATTTCATCAAGTTTTCTTTTTTTAAAGAAAATTAATTTTAACCAGATTTCACCAGTTCAAAACATTTTTGCATTCAACAGCAAATTAGTGCACAAGGCTGTGAACATGACATTTGCAGACTTCACATTTTCATTAGGAAAAGATCTGCAGCAAAAGGAAAAATCTGAGCAAGACTCCATGGAGAAAATCCATCTCCTTCTGGAGTAAAACAGGGACTGACAATTGGCAAGTTCAATTAAGTGAGTCTGACAACAGCTTTGATATTAGCAGGGCTCGATTTCTTTCTTTTCCCCCCCACCCACCACACACAATGAACATCTATTCTACTGAATAATGAGAAGCAAGAAGATATGAGAGCAGCCTCCAAATGCACAGTTTTGTACTTACTACTTGACCTTTTTAAAAGGATTATGTAAGTACCTGCGCTGGCTTATGCTTTGTGGGATTCATGTTCTATATAGCTTTCTCCAGAGATGAATCCTTGAACAGAAGTCAAATCAAGATTCCTGCTTGGAGATACGTTTGGGAAATATGGCAACCTCCTGTAATGTTTCCAAACATTTTTAGAAGTCTTACATGAACAGAAAACATTATGTTGTAAGAGGCCCCAAGATATCTGGGGGGGGGGGCGGGGGGGCAGGTGAATGTGAATGACAGAGGCTTAGTCATAAATGTCACTAAACTTAAGTGGTTATTATTAGATTTTTTTATAGTTTATTCATGATTTATCACTTTCTATTTTATGTGGTCAAATAGTGATTCTCAAGCATGCACATTTATTACCACTGTCTAGCACTTTCTATTGCTTTCTGGTTTGGCGTGGAACAAATAACAGTTTTTACACATGTACATTTTTTTAGTTCCACAACTGATCAGAGAATCACCATCATTGCAATTCTTCAACCAATCACTGGTGAACTTGAACTGTACTAGCCAACCAAAACACTTCATGTTATGAGTGGTAACTTTGAACATATAAGAAGCATCTTTAGCACAATGCCAATAATTGTCATTTTTTCCTTCTGATTGAGGGGTTACAAAATGTCAGCTCAGAACAAGCCTAACTGGGGGAGTGGGGATGGTATATCCTGCACATGGGCAAAATCAACAGCTGACCATACACATGCATTCTTTGTGGTGGCCCCCGCTTTATGGAATGGCCTGCCTGAAGAGGTCAGGAAAGCTTCCACTCTCTTAGCTGTCTGCAAACCATGCAAAACTGAATTACTCAGGAAGGCTTTTACATCGGCAATAAGGCTGTGTTGTAAGGAAATGGTTTGGAGAGAGGCTTTGGTCAAGGGACAGGGACTATAGACTATACTTTTGTATACTGTGTGTTGATGTAGATATGCTCTTACTGAGTAATTTCTTCATTGTTTGATATGTCATGATCAAATTACATTTGTTTTCAACAACATTTAGTCTCTGTGTTCCTATATTCAAATTTATGCTTTTGTATTCCTGTATTTGAATTTATCCTTCTTTTCAAATTTCTGCAATGCATACCCTATTGTATTGTTTATTGAATATTCCAGCTGGTGATTATATTACTGTGTAATCTGTCTTGAATCTCAGTGAAAAAGACAGGATATAAGTAAGTAAGTAAGTAAGTAAGTAAGTAAGTAAGTAAGTAAGTAAGTAAGTAAGTAAGAAATTCCAAATCAGAAATTCTCTGGTGTTGGTCTCAAGATGGCTGCCAGATGAAATCCTCAAAGCAAAGAAACATCTCACAGTTCAAATGTTTTTTTAAAAAACATCCTAGACAATGTCCTGTCCAGAACATTCAAAACTGACGCAATCAGCAAATTACAAGGAAGGGAGAGGACAGGGCATAGGGCAGGTCACAGCCCTTCTCTAGCAGTATATCAATATAGTGCCTGTGCAAAAAAATGAAAAAGGGGGGTAGTTGGTGCTGTGATACCATCGCTGACACCACTGATGGTGACCAGCACCTGTACACAAAATTGTTGATTTTTTAAAGACACATCGGTAAGAAAATAAGATTACTTAGCAACTGGAAACATGTAGAGGGAGGGCAGATGTGCAAAAGCCCCATGCTCAATACAATTCTGATGCTGGCAGAGCAACTGCAAAGAAAAGCAAGAATAAGCCAAGCATGCTGAAACCCCCAATGTTCCATCAACAATTACGTGATGATATTATATGTCTATGATCTCTGAGAAATGGAGCCCTCTCCATTCTAGCCATCACTCACCGCTTGGTGAGGCGGAAAGAACTTGGTATCTCTACAGTTGTTCACAGAGACAAATTTTAAGAAAAAATGCAGGGAGATGGACCAACTCTATTTTACATAGCATTGTTATGGGAACAGAATTTCTTTTTTCCAAAATTCACTTTTTAAAGCTATTGCCTTTGATTCTTCTTTTTCTGTTTTTCCCTGTCAAAAGAATAATTTCTCTTTCATTTCTTTGTAGTTTTCTGCTACACCTCTATGCACCATTTTCTACCTTCAGCCATGGCAGGATTGTTGTTGTTGTTGATTAATGTTCCACAGCACAAGTTGCTCTAGCAGGAGTGTAAAACGGTTTGGGAAGACATTGTCTCTGAGTATCTGCAAAACAATATTTTGAAATTCTGCAAAACCTCTTTTTCTGCCCTTCCTCTTGTCAAATTTCTGTTGTGATCAAAACAGAATTGATTCAGAACAAACCCTGATGTCCTAAAAAGAGGCAAAGAAAAGGACTTTGGATTTCTGGTAAAGAGGAATTAAGGGAATTCCTCTAAATGTTAATTTAATGGCTCATTTTTGCATGGTGGCCATTGCATTGCTTTGCTTACTATGTTGTTCTTTGATGCAACTGTGCAGTATAACCATGACGGCTGACCTTGCCACAATAGCTAGTGTTCTGAAACCAACCAACACAGACTCTGTTTATTTAAACTGTATAGAAACTGGTCACACTTGCCTTCTCAAGACTGGGAGAGAGGAAATAGAGAAAGCTCAGATTTTTGGTTTGGACACAGGATCAAAGAATAGAGCAGCAGCGCCAGCCATAGCTACCACCAGCTTGAAAGTGTAGTGAAAGGGAAATTCCAGGTGACAGACCAGCTGAGAATTACTGGAATGAGACATATGAAGGCAAAGATTAGCAAGTCCAATGGACAGTGCATGGTGGTGATACATCAGCAGAGGAAAATGAACGCTTTATTCATTTTGGTGTAGTGGTTAAGGGCAGCAAGACTCTAAACTGGAGAGCTGGGTTTGATGATCCCCCATTCTTCCTCTTGAAGCCAGCTGGGTGACCTTGGGTCAGTCATAGCTCTTCCAGAGGTCTCTCAGTCCCCCTCCCCCCACCCCACAGGGTGGTTGTCATGAGGATAATAATATAATAATAACACACTTTGTAAACTGCTCTGAGTAGGCATTAAGCTGTCCTGAAGGACGGTATATAAATTGAATGTTGTTGTTTGTAGCCGCCACATCCTCTTGTCAACAATTGTCCATAGTACAGACATCCATCATGGATAAGAGATGTTTCTGCAGAAGAAGCTGCCATGTGCTTAAATGTATGGATATGGCCTTATTTATTTCATAGTATTTTTTTATATTGTCATTCTGAACTTTTCATTTTTCACATATTTGGTGAGGTTTTTCTGATTCAGGGGTTTCTTTTACACCATTTACATGCAATTGTATTCATTTAATGGTAATAATGCTAATCAAATATCATTGGTTTGTTTAGAGGGGAGAAAGATGGGTTTTATCCCAAACAGGGATAACTGATCTTGTCAGAAGCTGAGATTTTAGAAACAAACCACTGTACAAAACTCAGTAAAAATGTAGTACAACCAGCTGCTTGTTTTTAGGAAAAGGGGAATGGGAGACAAGGACACTATTCAGCCATTTGGACAGCAGAGAGTCAAGCACATTTACTGAGCTGGTATTTGTCTGGTGAAAACGAAAGTGATTGCCCTTGATATTAGCCCAAGCCTTACAGTGTTTAAGTGTATAAAGTTGGACTTTTGCTTTAGGTAAACACAACATTCTAATAGTGAAGGTGTAAAGAACAAGACAATTCCACCTGTGTGCGTACATGTGTGTATGTGCTTGATGATATATCCCAAAGTCTTTTTGAACTAAACTACAAATGTCTCTGCCATCCCTAATTTTTAAAAACATTTTGCAAACTTCTCACTCCAAGAACAACAAACATTTTCAAATTTCAGTACAAACAAGAAAAGCTGAAAGATAAAAGTTCTCTGGATATTCTGACAGCAACAGATACATGTAACAGTAATGCTCCAGTACAATGTAGACCTTCATCGTGTAGCAACTTAAGCTTAAGCTTAAAGTTTAGCATTTACAGAGCAGCAAAAAGGGGAAGGGAAATACAGGCGCCTGTATTTTAAGCTTTAAGCTTCCAGGACGCCTTTAAGCTTCCAGGACGCCTACAGATCCTTTAAGCTTCCAGGACTTTAAGCTTCCAGGACGCCTACAGATCTTTAAGCTTCCAGGACGCCTACTTTAAGCTTCCAGGACACCTACAGATCCCGGCAAACCTTGAGGTAAGAGAACACGTGCTGAACCTAGGTATTTCTTAACGTGTGTTTTGGCTCTAAAACACAGTCAGGGCCAGCCAGTCAACTAGGCGGCCCTAGACAATTGCCTAGGTTGCCATAGGTGGAGAGGTGCTTTCCAGCTCTGTTCCCCCCTGCAGTGTTCAGGCTTGTTGTGGCAAGTGGCAGCCTCCAGAAGCACCCACTGGCCCAATTGGTGACTGCAGGGAAACTGCTGTGTCCCCTCATTGGGAGGTCATGGAGGGAGCATGCTGGCCTGGCCCTCCTTTCCCTGCCACACTGAGGGGCTGCACTGAGGTGAGATGAGGAAAAGGGGAGCTGTGTCACGTTCACTGCCTACCCACATTGCCTTGGTACAATGTCTCACAGCACCTCCTAGCTTTGTGTCACCTCTCCCCAAGGTGGAGGGAAGTGATGACCTAGGGTGCTATAAGTGCTTGAGCTAGCCCTGGAGAAAGAAAAATACTTTAATGTCACTATAACTTGAAAGTATGCTATGTAACATGATCAAACTCATGCTGGTACCTGCTTGTTGTAAATAAAAAGCAAACACCTCTTATGAAGAAGCTGTCAGTGGGCTTGGAAGGATGCATTTCTGCTTAGCATAGCACAATTAGTAATTTAAAATGGGGAGAAAACTTAGTAAGAGTTAGCAGAGGATTGTGTAAGTGCTCAGGATCTTTAGAATTAAACTTGAACTAAGTTTTTCTTCCTCCCCCTGTAGTTCCTTAATGGCCATAATCGAAAGCAGCACTAAGTAACATTTTAGGTAAAAAAGCACAAAGTTAAAACAATGTGGGCAACAATGCTTCAGCATCGTTGTGAGTATATTATCCAATCTCAAGATCACTCTAGGCAAAGAAATCTGTATTGTCTTTCCATAGTCACTTTCAGTTCAGCCATTCTAACAATGTGATATTGTGAAGTCCTGAAGATTTTGTCTCTTAGCATCAGTTCACAAATCTCATTGGTACCATAATCACAAATTACAAATCACTTTAGTGCCATAATCTCAAACACAACCTGTCTACATACAGAGTTGAAACTATTATTCCATTTTAGCGGCAATTTTTTATCCCTGCACTTTTCCTCTTCTTGTGTGCTATGGATATATGTAGCATTATTTATACAATACGCTATAGACGCCCTTGCTAGTTTTTAATGCTAAAAATATAGCTTCTCTGATGTCTAAGAAGAATACAGTTTTCTACTTGTTAAACATATGTGCATCGGGGCTGGTGATACCTTAAGAACAGGTAATACTTTAAAATCTCCAAAAGTCAGGTCTGAAAGCCATTAGGATTCTATTGTCAAGTGGTGTACTTCTCAATGCACAAAACTTAACAGCTCAGCTTATCATTAAAATGAAGAAGTATGACCAAATACAACCAACACTGAAATTGTTGCTATCTCACGTCTGCTAGAACTAGTTTCTTCAAAGTAAACTGTTGACTTAGCAGTACTTTCCATAGAAATCTCCAACATGCAAGGGCATGGCTAGAAAAGAGAGACATTTAGCAACCGAAATATCTGTAGACTGAAAGTATGGCTCAGTAACTGCATCTTATGTGAGCAAGTGCCATCCTGAGCAGACTTACATCCTTCTAAGTTTATGAAAGTCAATGGTCTTAGAAGGTGGTAACTGTGCACTGTTAAACTACTGCTCTGGGCAGCATCTTCACAGTGGCTGTTTCCACAGGTCCTTATAGGCACAGCCCACTCATGAAGAGCAGGCAGCTTTTCCCCACGACTCCAGATGTCTCCATTTGCAAAATGTTTGCAGGCTGTTTTCCTACGGTTTTTAGGAGTTTTTTTCTGAGACCACACTTTCCCTGGTCTTTTATTTTGCACTGGGCTGACAGACCACTTCTGCGTTCTTTGGCATGTGAATGGTTAAAGTGCTTGAAGGAATCCACTGACCATTACCCCGCTCCTCCCCTAAGGCTCTCTGCATGCGATAGCGCATGTGCAGAGGAAAAAAATTGAAAGGGTGGTGGACAACAATAACAAAAGTGCCCAATCTCCCCTCCCAAACCGCTTTCTTGTATGAACTCTTGAGGCTGTCCTGCAACCTCAAAGTGCAAGGTAAGTGCTTTTGGGGTGTGTATATGGAGGCTGAGTTTTCAGAGCAATTCATCAAAACACACACTTAAAGCGAGGAAAGGGCGGGAATGACTGGCAGTGTGGAAATGGCCAGTAAGAGGTATTAAAGGACAGGGAAGAAAAGGAAGCTGTTTAGGTTCTTTAAAAAGGGCTTTGAACCCTTTGATTAAAAGTCTGTGTAGTTAAGGAGCATTTATCTGCTATTTTAGAGCCCCTTCCTTTTGTGGAACTTAGTTTAAGCATATAGTAAGGTATAAACATTATCCAAGTCACTGGTCTAATGGAACCTGTAAACATATGTAAAGTTTTCTTTAAACAAGTAAAGCATTAAGTTTGGTTTACAATGTCAAGAGTTCATAATGAGAAAACACACTGGGTACAATCAACTGGGAAATTCTTAAGTGCAAGCCCCATTTAAAATCATGGGGAATGTACCAGAACAGAGCACCCAGGACCAGATTAAAAGGGAATTTGGATAATAGGGGTTCTATGAGATATGGATGAGGTCAGACAAACACCAAATTTCATTAACTGGAAAATCAATTCTTGCCATAGAACACATAGTTAATTAGCTTTGTTTGCATTTCTGTGCTTCTCTGTATATCAGGATGAACAGGAAAAAGAATCAATGCACCAATGGCCACTACATCACGTCCTTACTACTGATATTAGAAATTATGGGCCATGCTATAAATTACACCTTACAATGGATTGTGACAGGTATGTTTAATACAGTCACATGTGGAGCAGGAAGAGATGAAAAGCAAGCTGTCTCTGAATCACACAGAAACAAAAAGCCACATACTTCCCTTCCTGCCAAAGGAGACTTCTTTCTGTTTAAGCTACTCTCTTAAATGGAGGAAAAGCCATTTAAGTTGGGTGGAGGCTGTTATGGATTGGAGGGGGTTCTTTCCTCCCTTAGATCCTCAGTACCTCAAGTACAGCCACCACCACCTAACTACACAGGCTTTTCCTTTCCTCAGCTGTTGGAGAGCTGAGAAACCTCTGACTGTGTACTGAGTTCTAGCACATGACGAAGCCATATGCTAACAGATGAGGACTGACACAGATTTTCTTAACCAAGAAAGGTCTTTATTGAACTATAGACTACAGAACATAAAGAGCACACAAGTTAGGGAAAACAGATCTTGTACAAGGTTTGCAGCTACAAAAGAAAAAAATAACAAAGTTGCCACTGTCTAACTATCATTTTAACGGTTACCACAAAGTATATGATTTGTTTCATCTGGAAGATGGGCTTCCAGAGCTGAGGAGGAGGAGGAAGCAACTCCACCCTCTCAGATCCATCAGTCTTCTGCTCCCCATGAACTCACCAGAGCAGCACAGCTAAATGGCTACAGGGTCGCTTTGTACCATTTCTTCCCCAAGGCTGTGTGTGTGAAAAGTTCCCTCCCCTAATTCCAGCCTCTTTCCTAGGCAGCCATACTAGCTGGTTCTCCTGGCAGGTATCCCTCATTCCTCAGGTCTCTGGGTTTACAATGGTACCAAAAGGCTAGAACAATATGCAATTATTTATCCCAAGTTGTTAGTTTCTCCAAACATCCAAAGGAAAGGTGTCAAGTGGAGCAAATGGTATTTCAATTGCCCTGCTCTTCCTGGCTCTCCAGGCTAACTCAGAGCTTGCTTATGAAGAGGTGAATCAGAGGCTCAGTTGATCTTAAAAGGATCTAGCCTGGTTACAACAAAGGCATTAAGCTTTGCTTAATGAAGTGGTAGGATACAGGTAAGTATTGTGCTTTATAGGGGTTACATGACCCAGAACACCATGAGAAATAACCACAGTAAAACTTACAAGAATTCTAGTCCTCAGTATATATTCGAGGTTTTAATTGGCAACGTGTAATCGTTATAAAGTGATTATTATCAAAACATTGGTATACAAGTGGAAAGCATTCTTTCTAATGAGTATGTGTATGCTTGAAAGGATCCCCGGGAGGTTCGCCATAAATGAGGTACTCACTTCAGTGAACCTATTATGGTAATTAATATACACGCTAAACAGAGTCTACTACTGAAGAAAAAATAAACAAAATTGACAGAGGCACATAAAAATGGCAGAAGAGTCTTCTGAAAATAATAGAGTTGAAAGAATGCATACACTAAAATTAAATAAAATGATACCAGAGAAAATAGATGAAGGATACGAAAAGTAATCGGTATATTGTATTTCTGTTCATATTAAGGAATGGAGACAGTGGAAATGAAGCACTCTTACTTAATAAGTATGTTTTGATACATGAGACAGGTTTAGGGTTGCCAACTACAGGCTGAGAAATTCCAGGAGATTTGTAGGTGCAGGCTAGGGAGAGTGGGCTTGGGGAGGGGCAAAACCTCAGCATGTTGTAATGCCATAGAGTCCACATTTCAAAGCAACAATTTCCCCCATTTTCTGTAGTCTGAAGATCACTTGTCATTTTGAGAGACCTCCCAAAATGACAAGTGGTACATGAGACAGGTTTAGGGTTGCCAACTACAGGCTGAGAAATTCCAGGAGATTTGTAGGTGCAGGCTAGGGAGGGTGAGCTTGGGGAGAGGCAAAACCTCAGCGTGTTGTAATGCCATAGAGTCCACATTTCAAAGCAACAATTTCCCCCATTTTCTGTAGTCTGAAGATCACTTGTCATTTTGGGAGACCTCCAGGCTCCACATGGAAATTGGCAATCCTGTGTAGGTTGCAACTATGAGAGGTTGCAACTAGAGATGGGCACGAACCACAAAAAAACCAAACCATGAGGTTTGCGGTTCGTGGATTTTCACAAACCAGGAACCACGAAATGGCACAAACTGGGGCAAGTTTACGAAAAAATTCGTGGTTCGTGAGGTTTAAATGCCCCTTTCCAGCCGCTTAGCAGTGGCAGGGAAAGGGACATTAGATAGTTTAAAGGGCCCTTTCCTGCCTTGCAAGTGGCAGGTCCCTTTAAACTATCAGCTGGCAGGTGGCAGGGAGAGATCCCCCCTCGCTGCCTGCCAGCTATTAGTTTAAAGGGACCTGCCACTTGCAAGTGGCAGGGCCCTTTAAACTGCCCAAACCCCAGCCCTCGGCCCCACCCCCCCAGCCCCAGCCCCACACTTACCTTGCCCTGTGTGCCCACAGCATCCTCCCCCTCCTCCTGGGAGGGGCGGGAAGGCCATTTTTGGCCTCTTCCACTGCTGTGTGGGCCCAAAGGGCAGTGGAGGAGGCCAAAAATGGCCTCCCCACCCTCAAATGATGGCCATGGTGGTCATTTGAGGAGTAGGAAGGTTGTTTTCGGCTTCCTCCACCACCAAAAACAGCCACCCTGCCCTCCGGCAGACATTTGAGGGACAGGGACACTGTTTTCGGCCGTGGAGGAAGTCAAAAATGGCCTTCCCACCCCTCAAATGGCCACCATAGCCCACGCAGCAGCAGAAGAGGCCAAAAATGGCCTTCCCACCCCTCGCGGGAGGAGGGGGATGATGCCACAGGCCCGCAGGGCAAGGGGAGTGTGGGGCTGGGGCTGGATGGGTGGGGGCTGGGGTTTGGGCAATTTAAAGGGCCCTGCTGCTTGCAAGCCGCAGGAAAAGTTTATATGGCCATTTCCTTGGGGAAATGGCCATTTAAACTGCCCCTTTATGACCTAAACAAACCAGTAGACCAGTTCGTGGAAGTTCATGGAAATGAGCTTCCACGAACCACTGGTTCGCGAACCACGAGCTGGCCTGGTTCATGCATTTTTTTGGTTGTAATTCAATTTGTGCCCATCTCTAGTTGCAACTACGGCTACCCATCTTGAACTATGGGAGAATCTTTGTTCAGCCTAACTTGCAACCAAAAAGAAATCTACTTTGTCTCATATGAAACATGTTTCAAAAGAGCATGGCCATATACCCTACACTATCTACTTGCCTACAATTGCAAAACACTTCTGAGGCAGAAATGGACCTGAAAATGATATTCCTTCCATTAGACATATGCAAAAGTCTTCTTCTTAATTACTGTTTTTGTGACCAAAGACATAAACAGCAAATATGCAGAACTTCTCATCCCATGGAAGATAAATTGTAGATCTACCCATGCACAACATTTTGTAACATACACTGCAGGGGGAACATCTTTATCTTTAGCAGTTAATGGATTGGGCAGCTGTCAACAAACCCAGTACACATATGTTTGAGTCACAGTTTGTAAAACCATCAGTGCAGGCGGTGGGGTTGTTGCAAGCACTTGTGGAATTCTCTTTAAATACTCAAAAACTGTTTCTTTGCTGATTATAGTTTACCGCACTGTGAAATAAAGTTTCCTTCCCATGAATTTTATTAGTCATTACTGGTCTTTGTCAGATGGTAGCTTTTTTATTCCAGTTTTGTCAATAATCTGGAATTGCAAAATTATATACAGCATTATTAAGCCTTCCTATTCACTACTGAGCTGACTTTGAAAACACATGGTACATAAGGCATTTATATTGAGTTCCTAGTGGGCCATTGTGTGAAGGCTGGTGCTCATACTGTAACTGATCGTTGTGTGTGGTTTCCTGGGAGGCCCTGGAAAGGGTCCTACTCCCTTCCCCACAATGCCTCAGATGGAGGCAGGACCAGGCACTTGCCACATATAACTCACCAGGTTCATATAGCAGTAGCCACGTGCAACTTTCCCAGGTAGCAGCCACTCAACTTACACCAGCAGCAATGCTGCAGACAAGACAGGTGCTGTGGCCTGCCTATGCCAAATGGCATGTCATGCTCAGTCAGGCCAGTCTCCTCACTCCCTTGCCAGCTGGACCCAGCCTTGGAGGTTCAGGAGAGGTGCCCCTCAGGCCACCAGCCTACTTGGACTTTTCCCAGAATCCAAAGGACCAATACACTCCTGTACTATTTATTGTATATTTATTGATAGATTTATTGATTGTATATTTACTGGCATATTTATATTATTATATATTATTGTGGACTACACTTGTATCACTGTAGCACCTTGCACTTTAATAGAATTGATTAGCATTGTTATTGTCATTGGATGAGTGGTGTTAACCTATGAGAGGGAGAATTTTTTGTTAGCTGTTAGTTTGTAAGCCTTTTTTTGGTACTGTTTGACATATTTGAGACAACTGTCACAGGCACAAGGGAAAATATGAGGTTTCCACAGATGATATGCAGTTCTATTTTTCATTATGTAAACCCCCAGATGTGTCCATTTCAGCTCTGAACCAGTGCTTTGAAGTCATAGTCATGTAGCTCAGCAGAATAAGCTAAAGCTGAATCCGTTCCAGGCAGAGGGTATCCTGGGTAGGAAGGCAGATACTTTTGAGGGACTGATGGATGGAGTGAAACTGACATTTGCAGAACAGATTAAGAACTTGGAAGTGCTCATAGACCTTGATTTCTGTTTGAAAAGGAGGTTAGTGTAGTGGCTAAGAAGAACGCCTATCAGCTGTAAACAGTTGCCAGTGTCCTTGTTTCTTAGACTCAGTAGATTGTAACCTCGTGGCTGGATTACTGTAATACATTTTTATGTTGGGCCATTCTTCCAACCTGGAAACTGCAACTTGTTCAGAATGTGGCAGCCCAATTATTGTCAGAGGCCACCCAATATATTGCACCTATTTTAAAACAGCTACATTAGCTGCCACTGTATTTCTGAGTTCAATTCAAGGTGCTCTTTGTGATCTTTAAAGCCCTTCATGGCTTAGGACACACATATCTAATGAACCATATCTGCCCATATATCCTGTGTGCCAGCTATGGCCCTCAGGCTGCCACCTACTAGATCTTTCCCTGCTTAAGGTAGTCTGCATGGCATAGACCAGAGACTGTTTTTTCTATCATAGCTCTCACCCTATGAAATGGGCTTTGTGGGAAGGTGTATTCACTGCTGGGGATAGCTATGTTTGAGAGGACTTGGATGTTGGCAGCTTGGGGTGTCATTTCTGGACCTTAATCATACTTGTAGCTGCACAACCAAGGATTAACATATGAGAAGGGGATAGAGTTGTCACATTCCTGCTAGTGACAGGAGATCTCCTGCTGCCTATTGCTGCTGTGCTGGGTGGCAGGGAGAAAATGGTGGGAGGAATGGGAGTGTTCCTGGCATGATGATGCACCTTCCAAGGTGATCTAGATGTCATGTTTTCAGATGACTCTCTAGCGTTTGTCAAAACTCCAGTTAAACTGTAGAATTCTGAATGAATGCTAGAGTGTCATCCCCCTAGCATGATGATGATGTCACTTCTGGGTCATGCTGGATGTTGCATCATCATGCCCTTATGCCTCTCCACACAATGTAAGTCCCCACCTGCCCCATCTCCCTTCAGTTGTCAGACTATGCTTGCCAGTCCTAGAGGGAGGAACACCTTAGCTCTTTTCCCTCACCATGTTTGCACAAGAAGGATCCCATCTTTCTCAGGCTCTCTTGATATATTTTATGTTGTACAATTTAGCAGACCTGGATAGCCATAGGTGAGACAAACTCCATACTATCTGAGTCCCTCTTCTCAGACTACTCATCATACAAAAGGGAAGAGAAAACCAGGGGTTTATAATTCAATGCAAGTTGGTAAAGTTATAAAAAGGACCCTCAAAACACCATATAATCCCTAGCACATTTAGCTATCAACTGTTACAATTTTTTAAATATTCCTCCTGCTCCTGGAACAGGGATACAAAACCAAACCCCGACTCCTCTATGTAAGCCCCAAGCAACCAAATTAAACCAAACACTTTTTTCCTGAACTATCACTCAGGTAATAAAATTTTCACTGATACAACACCTACATATGACAGGAGGTGAGGGGTTGCTGTTCCTATAAATGTTTAGAAGACACTGTTCGGCCATTTTATTTGCTTTGGCCTTTAATGAGGTATAGACTGTGGGTGTGTTTAGGAGCAGAGTGTTATCTGAGTTTTATTATATTTTGTATGCTTTAGATATGTATTTTGTATGTATGGAAAGTACCCAGTTTCCTGGGAGTAAAGTGTAGATGACTGGGGAAGGCAGTGGCAAACCACCCCATAACAAAAAGTCTGCCAAAAAAAACATCATGATGCAACGTCCCCCCATGGGTAATGAGTCGACTCAGTGCTTGCACAGGGGACTGCCTTTGCCTTTGCCTTTATGTATGTATTTGAGCCATGGGGAAAGATGGAGTATAAATATTTTAATTTAATTAATAACAAACAAACATCTGTATGAGGAGGATGGCAGCATGTCTGGGGACAAACTGAAGCTTCATTTGTGGTAACCTAGAAGAAAATAAAATTCTGCTAATCAAAATTAAGAGTCATATGAATTCATTGTGCTTTTCAAATTTTGCTCCAGTTGAATATAATTCAATGCTAGGAAGCAAACTTAGAAAACCAGTTCTTTCCATTTTCTAAATTCTTTGCCAATATAGAATTGCCTGAGAGGAAACAATATCTTTGCTATAGTCCACTTCAGAAATGGAAACTTCTGTCAGGTTACTGTTCAGTAATTGTTCCAAAAAGGTTTGCTGGACCCACATTATATTAAGGCATAAATTTCCCTAATGAAGAATATGATCATGCTCCATGATAAAGTGCATCTCTCTTAAGAGTAGCTATTAAATACTGCCATGTTAATGAAACTGTTAAAATACTATTTTCTACTTATCAAAAACAACTGTATCTTTTGGCATGCTTATTTCAAAGATGAGTTAGTAGTACCTTTATCATAGCCAGTGCCACCATTCCTTTGCCATGTTCATACGTTTTAAAAAATCAGTAGGAGAGAAATACAATTTAGTAGGAGAAGACGCAGTAAGTTCAGAAAACTAAGGAAATTGTTTATACAGAATGTGTGAGAGGACAGCAGCTTTGTGTGATGTGGTGTGACACACTCAGGTACTTCAGCCAAAGCATGGCAGATTGGAACAACAAACAAGGTGACAGTAGCTCAACCAAATAAATCTATGGAATCTGACTAATCTGACTAACACCCTAGTACAGCATGAACAGAGAATTTATTAGGTGGGCAGAGATGGTGAGATCAACTTAATAAACAATCAGGATTCCATTTTGAAATGGCCTCCAACTGTGAAATAAGTTTGTGAACCCAGAGCCTCATGATGAGCTGACAGTAAGCTGTTATTGACATAGTAATAACTGAAGCCCTATTTCACCAAACATGAAGACAATAAAACCAGCCATTCTAAAGAAGCAAAAGGTGGAATACTAAATAAAAAGCAAAGTTGATAAAGGGAAACAAGAGTTGATACAAAAGAAACCAAAAGCTGTTGATTTATTTAATAGATTTCACAAAAGGAAAAATGGTTATTATAAACACACAGCAACTAGGGCTGCCAAATCAAAAGTTTAGAAGACAAGAACACTTTGCTGTCTGAAATTATAGGCATCCATTTTTAATATGTGGGAGTTCTATCCCTACATAGATTATGTTATATTATAAACCACTCTGAGTGGTTTACAATATAACCTAAATATATCTAAAAAGCATCAGTAAGATTTGTTACTATGAAAGCTAAAATTATAACTAAAGTACATACTAAATACCAGCTAAGACAGCAAAACAGGCCACTTTCCAGTTAAAAGCTACTGAATGTTGCAAGATCCTGATGAAATAGAATGGTGATGTTTTCTTAACAATTACAAGAAAGCTAGCCAATTGAGTTTTTCAGGGAAGAATGATCCATCCTGGGGGCACAGCAACTGAAAAGGCCTTTCTGCGTTCTCTAGATGTGCTTGAGATGGAATGAAGAGATATTCTTTGTACAGTAGGAGTGTTGTGCTTGAAGTAACCCTGTTCGGTATTCTGGCAAGGAAGAGCCTTGATGGAAAGCATTCTGGTATTATTGTCTCTTTTCCTGGATTATTCCTTTCAGGGCAATATGAACTTGTTATCCTGCCACATGTCAAACAATTCATTTTAAGGCCCATAACCAGTTTTTTTTTGTTTTGTTTTTAAGATGGTTAATCACATTCCACATGTAAAATTTGAATATATTTAGATGAATTCAATAACATTTTTGTCATTTAGTTGTTTAGACCTCCTGGAAGAAGTATTACTGAAAGGACTTCCCTGCATCGCCCTCACCTCATCCGCCCTTTGATCTATCTGAATGGTTTAGAATGGCAACAAAAGGGAGAATAAGGGCAGGGAAGGAATCATAGACTTTCTATATGGAAAACAGCTATATATCCAAGCCTCAGTATGTTTTCCTGTGCAAAGGGCTGAACCCTGTAGTGTGTGCCTAAAGCACTGGCTTACTTGACTGGCAAAAATGTATTTTCATATCCCTGGACTGCTGATATGATTACAGAAGAGAAAGATGATTCTTCATTGCCCTAATGGCCCATTCTGCTTCTGAACTCTTTCTATTAGTGATGCTAACTGAGGTGGGACTAGTGCTCTCAAATTATAGCTGACTTATGGCAACCCCTAACAAGGTTTCCATGGCAAGAGACTAACAGAGGTGGTTTTGCCATTGCCTGCCTCTGCAACCCTGGACTTCATTGGAGGCCTCCCATCCAATTACTAACTAAGACCAACCTTGCTGAGTCTGAACTGTAATATTTAGAGAGCTCAGAACTGTATTCTGAACTAACCTGTTACAACTCTACATCTCTTTAAAGAAATGTCCAAGTAAGTCTGCAATGCTGCTGAGAGTTAAAAGTGATATGATTGCATGGATTAATGTCACTGAGTCCAAGAGAGAGGTCATTCTATGGCCTAGGATCTTCACATCTGAAAAAGGACTTCCCTAAGAAGACTAGGTCTGCTACTGAAGAAGATGTGCTCTTCTCTGATATTTTACTGCCCATTTAAAACAAAATGCTAAGTTGTTCCTCCCATTCTGTCACAGACATGAAGGCATAATTCCAGCCTGTTTGCTTTCAGTTGACAATCCTTGCAGCTAGTGGGATTGAACCTATTGTTATAGGTTCTCTGCTTCTCTAGGTTCTGCCTTAAAGATTGAATAAGAATATTTTGAACCAGACAAACAGCCCAATGTTCAAACACTTTGTCTTCAAAGAACAGTTCTGCCAGATGCCACAGACAAATTTACAGCCAGTAGTAGTAACACATCTCTTGTCACTGGTCTCCAATACGTGTTTTTTTGGAGTACATACTGCTTCTGAATACAGATGTTACACTTCTGGCTATCATGGCTGATAGCTACCATACAATTTAGTAACATCTTTCAAGCATGCTGTTGATACTGTGCAGAGATAATTTGATTGCTCTCAGAGAGACAAGAAAAGAGAGATTCACAAGAATACACATGCAATAATTCCTGCAACTGCAGTGGAAGAAGTCCCAAGTCCAGCCAGGACAGGAAAATCACCACGGCACAGTTCAGAGTTAACATTCCACCATGTACTTGCTTTCTATAGAAAGAACGGAAAGAAAAATCAATGCAAGCCTCCTCTATGATCTTCCAGATAAGGCTTCTTCATTTTTAAAAATTTGTACTTGTAAATTCTTTTTCTGTTTACATAAAATGGATTCAGAAAACAAAGAACAAACAATAATGGATTAAGAAACCCTCTATGGGTTTTTTGGAAGGTGTGATATGTTGCTATTGTAATATTTCTGTCCATAGATAAAGATTTGCAGAATGTATTGTTTAAAGCAATTTTCCGATGAAGAGTAAGACTAGTACTGTAGTCAGTAAGCATTGTTTGAGAATGAACTGACTCATGACACTTTAGGACAAGGCCACAAAGTCTGATAAGAACATCATAGGGATACCCCATCTGGCTTGTTAGCACTTGGAAGGCACAAGTCAGTGTTGTTCATTCAGCATGTCAGGATGGTTGCTTACAGTGGTCCACTTCCTGTATCTCAACACCATTATCCCTCATGTGGCAGCAAAATTAAGCTGGCTCACCTCTACATGCTGTGCTATAAAGACAATGAGTTCTGGCTTCTTAGCAAGTGGGCAAGCATGAAGCAGAAGAGAAAGTATATTCAGAGAATATGAGTAAGGAGAAATGATGGGGGGTGGGGGTGGGGAGAGGTTGGACATAACCAAGAAAAAGTTGAACGAATTCAGGTGGAGAAGTTACCTGTGATTTAATCATTATGATCTGTACACTTGCATCTCAAATCTCAATATATTTCTTGCAACTGTTAATAATTTGCTACTTATAAATAAAAAATTAGTCTTTTGCAATTTCCATGGGCAAGTCTTTCTGATAGTATTCCAGGTCTGAAACTCCTTCTTAGGTCTATCAAAGCACAAAATTAGTATTCTAAGAGGCAGCTCAATTTAAACAAGGCTGTAGACAATTTTAGTGGCTGTTCTATATTTTATTGTACTGGTTTAATTGTTCTGGACAATTTAAATTGAATGGTAAATCATTTTTATCCTTTTAGAATCTTGTTTTTCTGTTTGCTACATAAATGCTATAAATAACAAAATAAAAAGACAATTTTTGCACCCCTTAAAACTTTCATTTCCATGTTTCTGTGTTAATGGCCACAGTTTCATATAGCAGGTTGCATCCCTAATCTATTAAAATGATCTGTCCCTGGAGCCAGATGCATCTGATGGCTCTAGGGAATTTTCCTGTTGATATGGTTCATGCTCCTGTCAGTGCTGCAAGGGAGACAGCTAGAATGACAGTGGAGGAAGACTCAGAACAAATCCAATGAAACATGGGCAAAAGCTCATTTTAAAACACACTGTGGCAGTGACGGTGGCAAAGAAACAATACTTTTCTGCCATCATTGTGTCTGTACAGATTAGGCCAGCTGAGCTTGTTTGGGTGGTCAGAGGTCTGTTGGGATCTGGCCTGTAGGAGGAAGTAGACTGACCATTTTGGTCACCACTTCATAGATAAAATCTCTTGCACCTGTTCCAACTTGGACTCTACATTAGTAGAGACGGGGGAGGGATCAGATGGTGCCAGGGTGCCAAATTGTCCAATTGTTTGGGGGTTTTTTTTAGTTTATTCAGTATGGCAATCTGGACAGGATTCTTTGAGGTTTGAAGCCTACCACCTCCTTGAGGGAGGTGGCTGTCACCCCAGCCTTGAAACAGGCTGAGATTCACCCACCTATCCACCTAACATGGACACAGGAGGTCTTAATAACCATCAACCAGTCTCAAATATTCCATTCCTGAGCAATATGATGAAAAGTGTGGTGGCTGGAACACATCAGTCATTCCTAGGGTTGCCAGGGCCCCTAACCTTCCGGGCAGGAAGTGGGCGCCCTCCCAGGCTACATGATGACATCACTTCCAGGAAGTGAAGTCATTGTGCAGACCATGTGCTGCCCCTGGGAGTGTTCCCATGCTTTGCAGCATTTGGGGCCAAAATTGGCCCACTGCAGGCATGGAAGCGTTGCCAGGGTGGCACAGTGGGCCCTGGAGTGCTCCTACACTCTGAAGAGGGTCGAATCAGGCTCACTGTGGGCCGAAATTGGCCCACTGCAGAGTATGGGAGCGCTGCCATGGCAACACAATGGGCCCTACAGAATGGTGCCGCTCAGTTCCACCCTGGAAAGGTAATCCAGAAGGATATCGTGATAACAAATCAAAAACTATTGATGGGTCCAGGAGAATCAACAGAGTTTCTCTTCCTCTGTCCATGTCTTGGTGCAGGTCATCCACCAGTGCAAGCAAGACTGTTTTGTCATCCAGGAAGGACTAGGGTTACCAGTCCCCTGCTCCCACTCTCCCCCACCCCACCTCCACTTACCTGGCCGGCAGAGGAAAAGGTGGGGGAATGCGCATCCCAGAACCTGCTCCCAGGTGGTGCAGAGTGCTCCTGCACATCTCAGTGAGCCAGTTTAAGCCTGAAACAGGTCCAATTTCGTCCCAAGTGGGCCAAAATCATCCCTCTATGGAGCGCAGGGGCAATCCAGGGCCTTTCGCACCACCCCGGCAGCACTCTTGCTCTCTGCAGCAGACCAATTTTGGCCTGAAACTAGCCTGATTCAGCCCCAAATAGGCCAAAATCAGCCCTCTGCTGAGTCCAGGAGCACTCCAGGGACCATTGTACTGACCTGGCAGCACTCTCAAGCTTCACAGTGGACTGATTTCAGCCCATTTAGGGCTGAATTAGGCCCATTGGAGCACGCTGCACCACCTTTTCCCCCCACTAGCCAGGTAAATGGGGGTGGGGGTGGACGGTGGGAGTGGAGGACTGGCAACTAGAGATAGGCATGATCGGCATTACGATAGAAAAATACCCACGATAATGGCGTTTGCGCGATCGGGACCTGGCGGATCGGTTCCGTTCACAGCGACTGATCCAGCATTCGGGGGGGGGGGGCTGGATCGGGGCTTGATCCAGGTCATCAGGATCTGATCAGGGATCCAGACACTCAGGCATCAGTAATCTATTCCCGGGGAAACAGAGCCAGGGGAATGCCTGAGCTGTGTTTGCCCTCCTTCTGTCGCCCTGGAAACCCGAATGGAAACCCAGCTTTCCGTGATCAGCAGGGCTTCCTTCCAACCACAGAGCAGCAATGCACTCACCAGTTGGGAGAAGAGACCCAGGGGAGGGAGGGGGAAGGGGGTGTTCTGTAGCCATGGGCACTCCAATCTCATCCCTGCAAACCCTGATAGGCAGCTCTGATGGCCAAACACAGTCCTCCTGCCCCCCTTATCCTTATCTATCTTGTTTGTCAAAACAAACTATGGGGATCCTGATGTTTGTGTGAGTGTGCGTATAGGAGAGAACAGAAAAGGGGGAGGTGGCACGGTGAGAGTTGAGCTGCCTTCCATCCCAGATTTGTACTAATTGTGCACTTGGTGAAGGGATTTCTTTGTTTTGGTTTGGTTTTTGGCTTTGAATCCACATCCATAACAGAATTTTTGTTTTGCTTATTAATATATGTGTAAAAAGAAGAAACGGCCTGGGGAGAGACCAGGTCTAAAGAGTAAAAGAAGGTGTTTCTGTAATTAAGGAGGAGAGAAACTTGTTTTGTGATTTGGAATAGGGAAAATTGTTGCTTGAGCTAGGGAGAGAAATGGGCAGCGCGCAGTCTGGAAAGCACACGGAGGTTTCATACTGAAGCTTGAGGTTAACTTTTTAGCAAAAGAAATTTAAGGCAAGAAACTTGATAATATTTCCCCTAGGAAGGAAAAGCAAACAGTTGTGAGTGAAAAGGTGGCTTCCTGAGAAAAATATAAGCAAAGTGATTGGGAGAGGAAGGGGTTAAGAGAGAGAGAAAACAAAAACCCCTGGCTTTGAGAGCGGCTAACAGCTGAAGCTGTTTTGCGCTCCTCTCTGAGTTCATTCAGTGCGTTGAAAGAGTTAACACTGAAAAGAGATCTCTCTCTCCTCCTGGCTTCTCAGCCCAGTGCCTGCATCCCTTTTGGAAGCAGTTGAGAATGAGAAGGGGGAGAAGTTAATGTGCAAAAGAAAATACAGCCGCCTTTAAACTCTCAGCTGGTTGTAACTCTAATTAGACAGGTGGTACAAATGATTTGGCTTTTTCATGACTAGAAGGGTAATACTTGGTAAATAGAGGGCTCAGAGGAGCTGAGCGGGAGTGTTTGCACGCGCCCGGCGGCCGCCGCCACCCACCTTCCCACATAGCTGGGAATAGCAGAGCGCCCTGCTTTGGCCTCCCTGATCCCCGATCCCAGATCGGAAATGGGAGATGATCGGTGTGGATCGGTGATTTGGTGTCGTCACCAGCACGGATCCACGATCAGCTTGATTATTAATTTTTTTTGGATCGTGCCCACCTCTACTGGCAACCCTAGTCCTTCCTGGATAACAAAACAGTCTTACTTGCACTGGTAGATGATCTGCATCTAGAGCTGGACAAAGGGAGAGCACCTCTGTTAATTCTCCAGGACCCGTCAGAAGTTTTTGATACATTATCATCATGATATTCTTCTGGACTGCCTTTCCAGGGCAGAATTGAGAGGCACCATTCTGCAGTGTTTCCAGTCCTACCTATACTGTAAATTTCAGAAGGTGGTGCTTGGGGACTGCTGCTCAGTTCCTTGGCCTTTGTCCTGTGGGGTTCCCTCGTGTCCCTCATGCTTTTTAACATATCCATGCAACCACTGCATGAGGTCATCCAGATATTTGGGCTGGATTATTACCAATATGCAGATGAAACTCAGATCTATCTTTCATTTCCAGCTGATTCCAGGGAGGCTTTAGAAACCTTGAACCAGCGCGTGGAGGCAGTTTTGGAGTGGATGCAGGAGAGTAAAATTACACTTATTACCAAGATGGAAGTCTTATTGGTGAACAGAAGGTCTGACCTGGGATTTAAGGTGTCACCCATTCTGAATGTGGTTGCACTCCTCTTGAAGGAACAGATCAGGGGGTGCTCTTGAACCCAGGCCTACTGCTGGATAAGCAGATGGTAGTTGTGGCCATGGGTGCCTCTTAACAACTTTGGCTGGTTAGCCAGCTGCAGCATTTCCTAGGCAGGAAAGATGTGGCCACTGTGGTATGTGCCCTGGTTACATATAGATTGGATTACTGCAATTTGTTTTATGGGGGGCTTCATTTTAAGTGTTTGGAAACTTAAATGGGTGCAGAATGCTGGAGCCATAATGTTAACTGGAGTGAGTTTCAGGGATCATATCACTCTAGCCTTGACTCATATATACCGGCTCCCAATCCGTTTCTGGGCACAATTCAAAGTGCTGGTGCTTACATCTAAAGCCCTATATGATTTGGGACTAAGATACCTGAAGGACTACCTACTCCCTTATAAAACTACCCAACCACTGTGGTCATCCTCAGAGTCCCTGCTTCGGGATTGGGTAAGTGGCATCCCAGGAGAGGACTTCTCAGTAGTGACACCAAACTCTGGAACTCTCTCCACAGGAAGATTGGCCTGTCCACTTCTGTTGCTGGCTTTCACCAGTGAATGAAGACTTTTTTATTTCACTTGCCATTCCCTCAGCAATCTCTTCCCTCCTAAATGTTTTAACTGTTCTTTTTATCATTTGTATTTGTTTTAAATTCTGTTTTTAAATTGCTTTAATGATGCATTTATGTGTTGGTTTTAATGAGGACTTTTTCTGGGAAAAGAGGTAGTGGAACTCACTGGTACCAAATGCGCATGTGCTTTGTGTACGTGCGCTCCTGGGACCACACAATTACATCACTTCTGGCAAGTGACATCATTGCACAGGGCAGAGACACTCCCCAGAGGATATAAAAACAAATAATAAGGAGGCCAGGCTTAGCACTAAAGAATTAGAAGCAAGCCGGCTGGGTTTAAATGCTCCTTTCCATGCCACTGCACAGCACGAATTTTCAGCTGCCTGGTGGGGACTTCCCAGCCAGGCGGCCAGCTAGGTTTAAATACCCCTTTCCGTGCCTCTGTGCCAGTGCAGTCAGCTGGAGCAAGGGGGATTTTAAAGTTTAAATTACTCTCCGCACCCGTGCGGAGGGTAATCTAAACTCTCTCCCTTGCTCCAACTGACTGTCATGTTCCAGCTGGAAAAAAAGCCCTTTTTAGCGACTTCTAAGACAAGATTTTAACTTGTATGATTTAAACTTGTTAGCTGCCTTGGTGGCCCTGTGAGGGAAGAAAGGTGGAGTAAAAAATCTTGTTAAAAATAATAAATAATATAAATAATGTGGGAATGGCACAGAGCTACGAGGCCATTTCCTAATCAAACTTATCTGTTTTTTTACACCACTCTCTTTTCCTTTCTAATAAAAACAGACTCATTCTGTGCCCAGTAGGTAACTGGAGATGTGTAAACAATAACATGGAGGGAGCATGCCTATTGTATCAGCAAGCTGAAAGAATCAACAAATTTGGCATTTTTGCCACAGTATGTGATGCCCCTGAAAGCACAGCTTGAAATTATAGAACAAGGGGAGTGAAACACTTACTCTTCTGGGAGCCACATTTTGGTCACTCCAAGTCTGCATATATGAGGGGGCAAGTCTAGAAAACCTTTATGCACCCTCTCTAGACAAACTGGACAAAACTGTCACCATATAGCATATTTTACAAAGGGTACCTTTCCATGAGGCACAGAGGTGAGTCTCAAAGTGTTTGTATTTACAGTAACAAGAGATTTTCTCTTTTAGAAGCTAAATAAAGGATAAACATGAAACAAAGCAGAAATTCCCAAGTCAATTGCTTTTTTGCTGGGCAGTAGATTTCTGGTAAGTGGGTCAAGGAAGTCGAATTTATTGAGAGCTCAGCATTCAGAATGAACAAGCTGAATTAATATCTGGATAGAAGTCTCTCTCCAATTTATACAGTCCTGTTAAAACCACAACAGCTTATTCAAGTGCAGACTGTCTCTGAAATTGTTCCTTATCAGAAATGTTTCCCCCTCCTCAGGGTGAATCACTGACAATTTCTTTTGCTTCTTTGTTTACATGATCTTTAGGAATCTCATGGAAGTATGAAAATTTTGACCTCGGCTTGGAGCTGTTATTTGGACATGTGAACTTTGTGAGTTTCAACTAGACATGGGCACAAACAGAAAGAAAACGAACATGGTGTTCATTGTTCATGGGCATCCATGAACAATGAACAATAAACATGACCTGTACACGAACATATTCATTGTTCATTGTTCATGGGGGCCAGCAGGCTCTCCTCCAGCCATCAAGATCCCTACCCACCACTCCCAGAAACCCTACCTGAGCGGGCAGCAGGAAATGTACCAATAATAAATAATAGCTTGGCCGCAGAGCCTGGCAGCAGCCCTGGATCCTGAAGGGGTAGATCCCTATCGCACTACTCCCAGAAACCTTACCTGAGCAGGCAGCAGGAAAGGTACCAATAATAAATAATAGCTTGGCCGCAGAGCCTGGCAGCAGCCCTGGATCCTGAAGGGGTAGATCCCTATCGCACTACTCCCAGAAACCTTACCTGAGCAGGCAGCAGGAAAGGTACCAATAATAAATAATAGCTCTGCCCAGAGCCTGACAGCAGCCCTGGAACCTGAAGGAGTAGATCCCTATCCCACCGCACACAAAGGAAATTCAATTTCCAATGCACTCTCCCTGTCTCTCAATGCCAACAGCAACTGTCTCTCCCTCACTGTCTGCAAAACCAGAGCTGGGAGCCCCCCTCCCCCCTGCTCTTTGCTTCCTTGTAACAAATTTGGAGCTCCACACTTGAAAGGAAGACCTGCCCATCAAGCTAAATTGGGCTTAGATTGGGGTTTCCAGGGCAACAGCAGGAGTTCAGACAGAGTTCAGGCAATCCCTGCCTCCGGTTGCCAAGGGAATTGATTGCAGGTGCTAGATTGTCTGGCTTGATGAACAGCAACGAACAGCAACGAACAAAGTTTGCAATGACCACCTGTTCATTTAGAATGGGGCCTCATGAACAGCTTGTTCGTGAACAGCTCATTGGGCTGTTCGTGGCTTTTTTTAGTTCACATTGCTGTTCGTGCCCATCTCTAGTTTCAACTAGTTAATCCCTACAGCTATGACTTTTCTCTCAATGTATATTTTGTTTGTATAATTTTAATATATGCCTCTGGATCTTAAGTATAATAATTCAAACTTGCCATAGAACCAGTTTCCACTATATTGTCTTCCAGGGTAATTTGCCTTTTCCCCATGAAAGCCTACCAGTAGATACCACTTGTAGTCCCTCCCAATTGCTTGGGACCACAGGTAATTTCCAGCAGTGGAGTATGACTCTTTTGCCTCTCAGCGCTTGTTGAAGCCTAAAATTTTGTTTCAGGGAGACAGAGAACCAGGGCAAGTTAGAGGTCTGCAGACAGCAACAGAATGGGGGAAATTGGTGAAACCACTCTCCCTTCTGTCTATGGAAATCCTGAACTGGATCTCACCACCTACCCACATAGTCACTCTGAGCAGCATGGTTTAAATTAAAATCATGAATATGCTCTGGCTCCTGAGCAAAACCAGTTTTTACCATAGGGGATTTCCCATCATGGTCTCAATCAATGGATTTTGGAAAAATGGCCTCTGTGCCTTAGTTCCCCACTTGTCAAAATGTGAATTATGACTGACATAATAATGCTTTTGTCAATATGAATAAGGATTATAAAGCACATTGTTTGCTTGAAAATTCAAATAGTAAAGATATGGAATCTTTAATATTTATATAGCATACTACAGAATCTCCCTCTTTCTATGGCCTTATTGAACCCTTCTCTGCCTCATTTTTGAATATTTTTTTCAATAAAAGATGGAAAGAAGACACAGTATGAAGCAGTGACATTCTCATTATCACTGTACCATGCTTGATTAACTAGATCTATACAGCATATGACATTCAGGTTCTAAAACATCTGAATAATTTGACCACACGAATTCTAAAGGCTTGGCAAGCCTCTGAATTCTAAATAATCCAGTGACCACTAGTAAACTCAAAATGAACAGCTGTTCATCCACAGAGCATCAGCTTTTATCAGTATCTACTTGCGACACGTCAGTGGCATATTATCAAGCAGGAAGTTGGGGCCCAAAGTATCTGTTGTTAACGCTCCCTAAGATCTCTAACAAGGCCTGCGAAACCAGCACCACAGTCACTTTACAATTTATGGTCCCGGTTCCAGAGTTTCAAGATAAGGTGTTAGGTTACAAAAGAAGCATAAGAGACCTTAATAAATTGGTATTTACTGTACAGTTTGGTTCTCAGTGGTGGGGCAGTTTTCAAGATGGGGAAGACACTTCCTCTTGGTTGTGGACAGGGCTGTCATTCTAAGCAGCCACAAGTGGAGTGGCTTTCTCTCTGACCCCAGGCCTGTATACACATATCAAGCCAGTAGCATGGGCAACCTCCAGTTGAGGCCTGGTGATCTCCTAGAATTATAACAAATTCCCAGAATGCAGGAATCAGTTACCCTGGAGAAAATGGCTACTTTGGAAGGTGGACTCTAGGCATTATACCCTGCAGAGCTTTCCACCACCCAAATCTCCAGAAATTTCCCAAGCTGGAGCGGGCAACTTTACTAATCGATGAAATGCTAAAAAAAAAAATTTAAAACAAGAAACAGAAAGCGGTTTTCTTTTTGATTTTTTATTGATTTATATACCACTAGAGATGGGCACGATCCAAAAAAAATTAATGATACAGCTGATCGTGGATCGGCGCCAGCGCCAATCCCAAATTAACGATCCACACCGATCATCTCCTGTTCCTGAACCGTGGATCATAGATCATGGATGCCAAAGCAGGGCACGCTGGTATTCCCAGCTATGTGGGAAGGTGGGTTGTGGAGGCAGCCGACTCTCTCAGTCTCTCTCTCTCTCCAAAGGCTAGCAAGTAGCAAGCAAGAGCTCTGTCCCACTCCACTGCTTGCAGAAAGTGAAACCCAGCCTGGGAGCCCATGGCATGGGTCCCATTCAGCAACACAGGAGGTCTGTGTTTGGCCGTCAGAGATGCCTATCAGGGTTTGCAGGAATGAGATTGGAGTGCCCATGGCTACAGAACACCCCCTTCCCCCTCCCTCCCCTGGCTGTCTTCTCCCAACTGGTGACTGCTTTGCTGCTCCGTGGTTGGAAGGAAGCCCTGCTGAAGGAAGCCCTGCTGGAAGGAAGCTGGGCTTCCATTCGGGTTTCCAGGGCGACAGAAGGAGGGCAAAAAGAGCTCAGGCATTCCCCTGGCTCCGTTGCCAGGGTAATAGATTGCTGGCACCTGAGTGTCTGGATCCCTGAACCGAGCCCGATCACCCCGATCCAGGCCTCTCCCAACCGCTGGATCATTGGCCATGGCCGATCACGATTCGCCGGGTCACGATTGCACGATCGCCATTATTGTGGTTTTTTTTCAATCGTGCCCATCTCTATATACCACCCTTCAGTACAACTTAAAGTCCACTCAGAGCAGTTTACAAAGTATGTTACTATTATCCCCACAACAATCACCCTGTGAGGTGAGTGGGGCTGAGAGAGCTCTGGAAGAGCTGTGACTGACCCAAGGTCACCCAGCTGGCTCCAAATGGAAGAGTGGGGAATCAAACCCAGTTCTCCAGATTAGAGTCCCACTGCTCCTAACCACTACACCAAACTGGCTCTCCTTATGATGCTATCTTTATGTCCTGCACTCAGGTTGGATTGAGCAGACTCTTAAGTTATTTTTCAAACAACTGTAAATATCAAGAATTTAAGATTAATTACTCAAAATCAAAGGTTATGGTCTTCTCCAAAGCCAAGAAAAATCCTTCTTTCATCTCGAGAATTGACAGTGTTCAATTAGAACAAGTCTCAAAATTCTCACATCTGGGTGTCATTTTTGACTCCCATCTTATCTGGCAATCTGATCTTAAATTTGTAATAAATAAAATCAAACCTTCTGTATCAACGATTGAGAGCTTCTTCTTTTCCAAATATATCCTGGGGGGCTGACATGCATTTAATATGAAAATAATTCCACAGCTCCTTTATGGAGTTTCAATATGGATTCTCTGAGTAAATGAGAACCTAGAATACCCACTTTGCCATTTATGTGGCACATTACAGGAATCCCAAAATGTATAGCTGGGATAGCTTTAAAATAAGAATTGGGTCAGGGCCTTGTTGTAGCCAAAGCATGGCTGCATGTGTTCAAACATAGGCTAAAGGTCTTTTTCTCTGTAAATAAGGACAGTTTGCTCTTTGTGCTAAATCAAGATCAATACTACTCTCATTGGATGCAAAAATTAGACAAGAAATTATCTAGCATTGGTTTAGTAAAGGATGAAATACTGAGACTTGGGAAAGGTTAATCTTTACTCACCATCAAGAAATGCATAAAAGACCTAGATACTCCAGCTCAATGATACATGCTCGGAGAGTATGCTCCACCCAGTTCTCTGGTATTCTTCTATCTCCAACCATCCCAGGTTACATTAAATACCTAGCAGTTTCTCGGTATTGTAGAGCATTCATGCTCGCATGCCTGAACATTGCCCCCTCAGCAGTTCTGCATAGGAGATACTGCAACTTGCCTTATTCTGATAGACTTTGCCATTGAAACTTGAAAAAGGTTGATTCTCTGTCGCATATGATTTTGAAATGCCCTTATTATAACTTGACTTGTGGATTGCCCCTATTTTAACTAAACTACCTCCCGCTGTATCAAAAGATAATATATTTTTATTTATTTATTTATTTATTTATTTATATTTCAATTTATATACCGCCCATCCTCAGGGGCTCTGGGCAGTGAACAGTTTAAAATCAATAAAAACAACAATACTAAAATCAATATACAAAACAATAATGAAATAAATTAACCAAGTGCAATGGTGGGGAGAACCCACCCCACCCAAAAGGTGGGAGGCCGACATGGTACCGCCCCCTTCAACCACCGAATGCCTGGCAGAACAGCTCTGTCTTACAGGCCTGGCGGAATGATAATATCTCCTGCTGGGCCCAGGTCTCCATTGACAGAGCGTTCCACCAGGCTGGGGCCAGGACTGAAAAGGTCCTGGCCCTGGTTGAAGTGAGGCGGGCTTCCTTAGGGCTGGGGACCACCAGTAAACATTTATCCGCTGATCAAATCGGTCTCCGGGGAACATACAGAGAGAGGCGTTCCCGAAGATATGCTGGTCCCAACCCGATCAGGGCTTTAAAGGTAAGAACCAATACCTTGAACCTGATTCAGAATTCAACCGGAAGCCAGTGCAGCTGGCGCAGGACAGGTGTGATATGTGACTGGTAGGATATACCAGTCAGGACCCGTGCCGCCGCATTCTGGACCAGTTGTAGTTTCCAGATCAGGCCCAGGGGTAGCCCAGCATAGAGTGAGTTACAGTAATCTAGCCTGGAGGTGCCCCAGGTCCTGGGGCATCAGGTAGGGGACAAGTTGGTGTCCCATCCAGGGCAGGGAGCTGGATCCCAACATCTGGCAGCCCCCGTCCCAGCTGCAGGACCTCCGTCTTCACCGGGTTCAGTTTCAGCCTGCTCTGTTTCAACCATGCCGTCACAGCCTCCAGAGCTCTGGCCAGATTGTCTGGGGCTGTATCTGGCCGGCCGGCCATCAACTGAAAAAGCTGGGTGTCATCCGCGTATTGATGACAGCCCAGCCCAAACCTCCACACCAACTGGGTGAGGGGGCGCATGTAGATGTTAAATAACATTGGGGAGTGTATCACCCCTTGCGGGAACCCCACACACCAAAGGGTGACGGGGCGATAGATCTCCCCCGAGCGCCACCCTCTGTCCCCGACTGTGGAGAAAGGAGACCAGCCACTGTAAGGCTGTCCCCCTAATCCCCACAGCAGCAAGGCGTCTGGCCAACAAATCATTGTCGACCGTGTCAAACGCTGCTGTGAGATCAAGTAACACAAGCAGCACCGATCCGCCTCGATCCAGATGCCCGCGAAGGTCATTTGTGAGGGGCAATACAGTCCCTGTTAACAAGACAAGAAGAACAAATTGAGGAATTGTTGGGATGTGAAATAGCAGTGAATCCAGTGAAATATCTGGGCATAAATATAACAGGACAAAATGAAACATTATTTAAAGATAATTATTAAGTTTTATGGAGGAAGATTCAAAAAGATCTTGTAAGATGGTCAAAGCTAAAACTGTCTTGGATAGGAAGAATGTCTGCAATTAAAATGAATATCTTACCAAAAATATTTTTTTATTTCAAATGTTACCAATCAGTAGTCAGTCAATCTTTATTACGATCATAGACCACACAGTAATAGCATACAACCTACAGTCAGGTAAGTCATATTATTTACAAATTTATTCACTAAAATTTCAGGGTACAGATTCTTAAATATTTAAAACCTTAAAACCTGAGTGCCTGAGACCAAATTATTAAATATTTAAATCTTTAACATTATAAAATATTTAAATATTTCCCCCTGTAAAATACTTCCTAATCCGTATGGCTTGCACAGCAAAATTTGCCACCTTTAATGTAATTTCATGGTCCTTATCGGCTAAAAGCTTATCTAGATAGAATCTATCATTTCTACCTGGGAACTGATTACAAATTGGAGTTATGAAGGTTGCCCTAATATTTTGATAAAGCTCACACTTGAAGAGTACATGTCCCCTAGTTTCTATCCAGCCCCGCGTATACATACTCTTTTCTCGAGTGGTTGTTTTGCATATCTGCCCTCCATGACCGCTGATGGTAACGTGTCAATTCTAAGGAGGGTAACTGCTCTTCTATAATCTGCTTTATCCAAGTTTTGTAAGTAAGGCATCATTATCACTTGGTTTAGGCTATCTATTCCCGGGAAATACCCTTTGACTTGACTCAAGTCGTTCTGCCTTTCAATATCCAGGATTCTTTGTTTCACAAAGGGTTTGACCAAGTCATGTTCTGTTGCCAAGTAGACCCCCTCTCCTGCTTTAAGGCCTGCCATGAACTGTGTTAAAGTTTCCTGCGTTGCTGTTTTATTGCTACACAAAGATTGCTTTGCACGTGTGTGCTCTGATACACGTGTCAGTTTCCTGCCTGCGTGTCAATTGCCTTACTGCTGCTATGGACTGTGTAGTTTACTGACTCCATGTTTGGTTAACTGCACAAAGGACTCTTTTTCTGGGCAGCCCTGCCCTGCCCTGTATCTGGACTTCCCAGTGTGTGTTTGGACTGTGTTACAAGTGCGCCCCGTGCCTGCATTGCCATCTGCCACGGACCGTGCCTGTTCCCTGCTTTGGACTGTGTTTTGTGTGCTGTTTCCCCTGCCTCCATGGAAGCCTGCCTCATATGGGCCCAAGCCGCTGCTAGCAGCCGGGCGCCAGCCGGGGAAAACTCCAGCAAGCCTGGCTAGGAGCTCCCTGGTCAGTTCCCGCCTGGAGCCTCCCGCGGGTCGGTCCCCGAGCTTGCCCTCGCTACCGGGCAGCCTGCTATCCAGCCCCAGCTATGCCCAGCCGGCATCCATGTTCTTAGGCAGCCAGAAGACCCAGAGGAAGAGACTGCTTTGAGAAGCCATTTCGGCGAAGCGGGCACACCACGTCCGCAGCGAGAGTACCTCGCCCCGCTCTGCATATCTTAGGAGCCGCCCCGGAGAAGGAACTAAGTGCCGACCATCCCAAGCACTTAGAGAATGCATCTCAAAGAAACCTCCGCATTCCAGAACTGATGACATCAGGA
Source organism: Eublepharis macularius (assembly GCF_028583425.1). Classification (NCBI taxonomy): domain Eukaryota; kingdom Metazoa; phylum Chordata; class Lepidosauria; order Squamata; family Eublepharidae; genus Eublepharis; species Eublepharis macularius. Next base: position 81,261,579 of record NC_072794.1, on the reverse strand, counting down.
CAAGCCCTGTCCGCTGGAACATCCATTCAGCCCACTTGGATTTCCCCCTCCCTCTTTTGTCCCCTCTTCCTGAGGTGTCACTTATCGCAATCAGATTACCAAAGTGGCCCATCCAAGCCATTCAGTAGCCCATTAGAACCTTTGTTTTAAACTGTGAGAACCACCAAGTACAGCACCAGCCCCAGGGTACGTTTTGGGGTATTTAAGCTGGTCTCCCAGACCACTTGGTGCTCGTGCCATCCTATCCAGAACCCCTCGCTGTCCGTCTGTGGTCCCAGTGCTGGCATTGGGCCACCCTCGCTGTTGTGTCTCTGCTTCACTTCAGGATAAGTGAGTATTCCCTCTACCATCGTTGGGAACCAGCTAATGCGAAAGTCTCTGTATTTCCTACTCTGTATTTCCTAGTCCTTGTATGTTTTCTTGTATGTATGTGCAAGCTCAGGCTTACACCACACTGAATACACGTGTTTGGAACTTATTTGTAGTCTGCCTCTTTTTCACTTGAGTGTCTGGGATTGGGACCTCCGTAGACATAGGTTAAGATCCGCGCTAATTTTAAGTTACAGACTGCTACAGCTAATTCCTCATTATAATAAAGAGCAGTTCTGGTAACAGTTCCATATTCATCAAAAACTGTTTGGAAAGACCATAATAACCCAATTTGCGCTCCGTTTCTTTGATCCAGTGTGGTACTCTAGAATCCCATGCTATTAAACTGGTTAAACCAGAGGGATTAGTTATTAGCTTAAACCAATAGACAATGGTAGCAATCCACAAGTGTGCTTTTACAGTGACCATACCAGATTCCAAATGAATATGTGCATTAGAGACACAAAAGGGAACCTGCAAAATGTGCCTTAAAAACTTGGATTGCACTTTTCCAGTGACTGCCAATAAGACTGATGTGTTGTTATGCTCAAGGGCACCGCATAAAGTAATTGGGCAAGAGACTTAGCCTTGAAAATCTTACCAATCAGTATAAAAGATAAGACACTTCAAAGTCGGCAAAGACAGATAAACCAATTTATTTGGGATGGCAAAAAACCAAGAGTAAGATTTAAGGTATTACAAGATGAAAAAAGAAAAGGAGGGTTAGCAGTGCCAAACATAAAGTTACATTATAAAGCGGCTGGCTTGGATTGGACTGTAGACTGGATTAAAAACCCAAAAGACAGATTAATACGATTGGAAGCAGCAGATCTATCTGAAGGACTGCATAATTACCTTTGGGTGAAGAGAAGAGCGAGGACAAAACATGAAAGTCATGTGATAAGAGACAGCCTGATTCAAATCTGGAATTCAGCAAGAATGAGGATAAACCCACTGATATCACCAATATTGTCACCAATTGATGCCTTTTGTGAGAAGAATCAAAGAAAAGTTAATGACTTTATAACTTATCAAGATATGAGAAATTCTCAAGGAAAGATAAAATCATGGCATGAAATCTGTGGTGAAGGAAAGAAAATACAACGGCTGATATATCTCCAGGCGGTCTCCTGATTGAAGGAAGCTCTCAAGGAATATAGAGGTCAATTGAGGGATCTTACTGATTTTGAGAAGATAATCACACAGAAAAAGAATCACTTTATGGGACACATTTACAAACTTTTACTTCAATATGACAGCGAAACAGAACAAGTTAAAATGGATGCAAAATTTTGGAGAAGAAATAATATTTCAACAATGGGAAAATTTATGGATTAAGGGCATAAAATATACAGCTAGCCAAAGACTCAGAGAGAATTGGTATATGATGTTTTTTAGATGGTACATTACACCCAAAGATATTTTAAAAATGGACAAGAAAAATGTTGGGTCATGCTGGAAATGTAAGGACGCTGATGGTTCTTTCTTCCATATGTGGTGGACATGTAACAAAAGTTAAAAAAAATGGAAAGATATACATGCTGAGATTCAGAAGATTTTAAAAAATAACTTTGCTATGAAACCCCAGACTATGCTGTTGGGAATTATACCAGATGATGTGGACAGAACATTACATGAACTATTTTGATATTTGCTGATGGCAGCAAGAGTAGTAATGGCAAGCAAATGGAAAGAAGGAGAATGCCCAAACAGGGAAATTTGGAAGGATAAAATGTCAGAATATGCGGTGATGGCAAAATTGACAAACTACATAAATAGAAGGCCAATTAAAGAATTTGAAGAGAAATAGGGGAAATATTTTGCTTATAACAGATAAAATTTATAAGATGCTTTAGTTCTGCAGATTTTAAAATGATTGCATTGTGATATATTTGATAACTCGATTGTAAAATAATTAGTGATATAAAGATAATAAATTTTATAAACGGCAGCAAAAAGTCTATTACAGCTGTTACAGTCATGTAAGGTATAAGTAAAAGGTAATGAAAATATGGAGTAGGAATAGGTTAGAACTCTTAATAGTACTTTATTTAAGGCTATCAAAGGTTGTGATAATCAGTTATATTAAGTAATAAGCAGTGTCAATGTTAACAATTGTTTTCTTTTCTCTATTACTTGAATAACAGGAAGATATAGGTTTGAACTTTGTATGTGTTGCTTATTCTGGAAAAATACTCAACACCTATTTTAATATCCATAAGGGTCATGAATGACTCTGGTATTTTATATTTTAATAATCCTTGTAGCACACAGTATTATATTAGAGATCCAAGGACTACCCTGGCTTTGGCTAAGTACCTCTCCACCATATTTTCCTTAAAGAAATAAAGACTCCAAAGGAAAGGTATCATAAACCAGCATTTTATACTTGTCAATTGTACAAAAACTATTAATTGGAAACTAGTTGAAATTACTTAAAATATCTGAAAATATTGTTTGAAATATTTGAAATATTTAAAGTAGTATTGTCTGTATAACCAAAAAACTATAAATTATGAACCCTTAGACCAATTTGCAAAAATTCCTATCCAGTTGTCAATTAAGAAAACAGTTCTAAGTTCTGAGAAGAATCAACAATTATTTCACATTATTTTGTCCTGACTGCCTTTTCTTTCCTCTCTCATGGATCTCATAAATACTGAAAAATCAAAAATTCAAATTATATTTTCACTTCCATTGCGTAACCCTCCTTGGATCTTAGTGATAAAGATGGACAATAAATAAATAAATCATTATATGCAAGTCCCTGTTCTGAGTCTAATGACTTTGGGTTACTGGATGCCTTACAGATGAAGCTTTGATAACTTTAAGAGTTCTGTGTAGCTGATGTCTCTTCTCTGAAACCCAGATGCACTGAAAAGTTCTGTCTTACCTGTGTGTAAAAAGCTGGGAAGGGTGGGACACACAGAATAAATTCATTATATATTGGAGAATGTTATTTATTTACTTTATTTATAATCCACCTCTCTCTCCAATGGAACCCTAAAGCAGTTTATGTAAGCCCCCTCTACTCCATTTTATCCTCACAACAGCCCTGTGAGGTATAGGCTGAATGCATGAAACTGGTCCAAGGTCACCCAATGAGTTCTCATGGCAGAGTGGGGATTCGAACCTGAGTATGCCAGATCCTAGTCTGACATTTGAATAATTATGCCACACTGGCTCTCAGAGAAGAAAAGCACTTGACTTCCAGCATGTCAGTAAGGAAGCTATTGAATTCCTGCCATGAAATTCTCAAAGTACGGATGCCCTGTCAGATATTACTGTTCCAAAAGGATGTCCAATATTTTGGCATCAGATCAGATCCACAATGTCTGATACCACTCTTGAAATTTCTGCTTCTGATATTACCACTCCCAATAATATCAGAATCGAGAATGCTGCTGGAGAGGCAGGAGCCAGTAGGGAAGAGGGAATAGGTTAGAGGTACACCTACCCTTGAAACTTTAAAGGCCCTTTATTTCAATGGGGAGGCCAGGTCTACCCCTATTCAAAACAATAGCCTTTTAAAGTTTAAAGGGTATGTGCATCATTAACCAGCTTGGAGGGAGGTGCTCTAAATCAGTGGTTCTCAACCTAGGGCCATATGGGGGCCCCAGGGGGCCCCAGGATATTCCAATGGGGCCACAGGTAAAAATTGCATAAATGGGGGGCCATGGCACGAGACTAGGGGGCCACAGAGGGAAGTGAAAAAAACAGAGAAGTGACCAAGAAAAGAAAACAGAAAAGACAGCATGTGGAGTGCTGTTTCTTCATGCAAGTCTAACCCTGATTCCACTAGGGGGAGCTAAAGAGCAGGGGTATCCCATATAAGGAAGAAAAAGCGCAATTTCCCCAGAGTTACTGGGAGGCCTGAAGGACTCCACATTTTGTTATAAATCTACATATTTGATATTCTAGATATGAGAATTCCTATACTTATGTTGATTGGCTATCAGTTTGTATTTTGATTGTTGTTGTGATTGTTTGTAATGGATGTTATATGAATCTTCTGAGAGTTATTGGAGGGCCTGAACTGCCCTCCAGCTTTATTATAAAAGCATGTATTCATAGGCCAGGACTACATGGAACTCTTGAAAAGAGGAACAGACAGACCAAGACAGCGCAGAGCTGCAAGTGTGTTCACCTTCAATGTATATTTTCAACAGGAAACTAAAACCAACCATGGCCTCCTGACAACTAGTGCTCTTGTATGAAGTATGCATTTTTACATTTACTTGTTACGTTTTAAAGATATATGTAAAAATGTAAGATGTGACATGTCACACTGTGAACAAAAATGGATAACTCCCTTCCCCCTCTTTAATGAAACTGACTTCATTTGTTCTCATATTCATGTGTATATGTATGTCTTTGGGGGGGGGGGCAGGTGTTATTCAGAGTTGTCTTCATACGAAATGTCCTACAACTAATACAGCATTAGAATGTTAATAGAAGTTCTTTATTAGGACCTCAAACTGACAATATCCAGTATTTAGAAGAAGATGCAGCAAAAAAACCCCACACAATTCAAAGACATCTGAATTATAAATATCACTACAGCCATGATATAAATCGTGAGTATTTTATCTGGAAGCTAAGAAATGAAGACTTTGCAAAGATTTTGCTACAATCAAGTGTGAAAAGCATACTGCCTTGGAAGTCATCTCACACTAGAACTCTTTTGATAATTTAGAGAGAAAAGATGCTTCTGGCATACTCTCAGACTTGTTTTGTTTTGCATGTTTTCAGTTATTCTGTCAAACTGGCTGTCCAGGATACCACTCAACTGCTGTTGCTGCCCTTCTGTGCCTTTTATACTTGCCTAAAAATATAACCCATATTAGAAAAAAAGATCAACTGTGTTCCTTTCTCCTCCCTAATCAACTACAGTTAGTCTGCAAAAGATACTAGTCTTGGCGTTTGAGATGTTTTTATGTCTACGAAATGAACAGAAGAAGAATCTTAGGGTCAAGGTCACAGAACTTGTGAAAGAGCTAGTTCAGCAAATCCCTTTTCCTAATTAAACAGGTCTCATTTTCCTAAGAGCTGGTCACCTCTCATCTCTTGCTGAGAGCCCAAATGCCATGCAAACCCAAGCCAAAAAAGAAGAAAGACAGCTGAAGCAGAAGGAAAGTCCAGAAGTCTTGATACTGATGGCACAATCCAAGGAACTTACTATATATTAATCATAATTACACACTAAAGGTGCACATCAATAGAGAATTTGAGACGTATGAACAACTAGTATCCATTAAATTCACGTCTAAGCATGGGAACCAGTCATAGGATCATTCCATTCCAGACTACAACTCCTATGTCTTAAAAACAGTAGTTAGGACAAGGAAAACAATTAGCATAAGCTAATTGATACATACTATCAAAAAGCAAGTCACAAGCATAAATATGAAACTGACCACAGCATTTTGCTCCCTCTATGAGACTTGTATTATACTGCCTCCCTACTTTTCTTGATGTTCCCTTAGATTTTCACTGTCACCACAGGCTCTCGCCTTAGTTCTCTCTGTTTGACCTGCAGTATAGAAAGGCTTAGTTATATTTAGTAGACTGACAGAATAGTCAGTGCATGGTGGTGACTGTGAGGTAAAAAGAGATTCTTTATTATAGAGTTTATTTACAAGTACATATGCATAATTGTTTCAGAGTAGTTCACAAGTATAATGGTTTCAAGAGAGGTACAGATCTTCAAACGTTTCTAAATGGACTCAGTCACAAAGACTCAGTGTTTCTCTACACGAGATGCTGGGGCGCATGTCTGTCAAGTGTCAGGAGATGCAATGTTAGCTGAGAAGCATAGTTTTGAAAGACAGAGCCAGTGGGGAGCTTCTCTCTTTCCCTAAAACAGCTCTCCACAATACTTAACAACACACTAGACTCCCTCAGAACAACACTAACTAAATTGCAGCTCACTCCACCCCCTAGGGTACAGTTACCATCCAATCATAACACATGTCAATCACCAATCCATCCTCCTCTTTCTTAGAAGCCTATGTTTTAAACCATGGTAAATATACATTTTAAAAAACCATTAATTAGCTGAAATAAAACACACACAAATGTTTACATAACAAAACATTACTCACCACAAGCTAATTAATACCTAGTAAGCAACCTTCAACTTACATCTGTTCCATAGCACCTTTGTAGCCTCTTTCTGCATTTAGAATAGATGTCAAATGCAAGTTGCTACTCCAATGAATCCTGCATACTTTAAGCAAGTGAGTTTCTAGAGGAATCACTTTTAAAATTCTGGTGTGCAGGTCTCTAGAAGTTAGTGGTCAGTTTCTTTTATAGTGTTCCTATATATTCATCTGCGTAGTAAAAGTTTTATCAAGGCAATAGTTCTTATAACACCTACAGGGTAGACCTTAAGTCTGAGACAGGAGCATCAACCTTGTTAATCAGAAAATCACCAAGAGGAAACACTCCAGATCCGCCAACCTCCTTCGATGGACCATCCTAACTGGCCACCCAGCTTTGGGGAGGTTCTGAGTGCCTGTGAGTCTGAACCTCACGAAGTAATAGTCGATCCATAACTAGGGTAGAGTGGGAAATTCCCCAATTTAAAAACCATGCCCTTTATCATCAGAGAAAACCAAATCAAGTCAGTGATCTACTTTGAGCACAGGGACCAGAATATTTTGGGACTGGCCCATCAGAGCAGTCTCAGCACTGTCGGTACTAGAGATGGACATGAACAGCAATATGAACAAAAAAAACCCACGAACAGCCCAATCTGCTGTTCAAGAACAAGCTGTTTGTGAGCCCCATTCTAAACAAACAGGTGGTCGTTGCAAGCCTTGTTCGTTGCTGTTCATCAAGCCAGACAGTCTGACACCTGCAATCAATCCCCCTGGCAACTTAGGCAGGGATTGTCTGAACTCTGTCTGAAGTCGTGCTGTTGCCCTGGAAACCCCAATCTAAGCCCAATTTAGCTTGATAGGCAGGTCTTTCTTTCAAGTGTAGAGCTCCAAATTTGTTACAAGGAAGCAAAGAGCAGGGGGGAGGGGGGGGGGCTCCCAGCTTTGGCTTTGCAGACAGTGGAGAGACAGTTGCTGTTGGCATTTTGAGAGACAGGGAGAGTGCATTGGAGCTTGAATTTTCTTTGTGTGTGGTGGGATAGGGATCTACCCCTTCAAGTTCCAGGGCTGCTCCCAGGCTCTGGGCCAAGCTATTATTTATTATTGGTACCTTTCCTGCTGCCTGTTCAGGTAAGGTTTCTGGGAGTGGTGTAGTAGGGATCTTGACCAAACTTGGATGATGACTGGAGGAGAGCCTGCTGGCCCCCATGAACAGCCAACTACGAACTTGTTTGTGAACAGGGCCGTGTTCGTGGTTGTTTGTGAGTCCCTGTTTGTGGATGGCAATGAACAACGAACATCATTCGTTTTTTTTCTGTTCATGCCCATCTCTAGTTGGTACTGCTATTGGTTATGGAGCGGGTGCTGTTTGGAATTCCTGATTGCCATTTAATTACCGGTTTCCCAACAAGACAATATGCTTAATGTTTAGCATACTGAAAGATGTCTTCTCAGCTTTCTCATAAGGCCAACAATATCAACATATACCTGAGTAAAAAACTCCAACCTTCCCCTGGAATCATGCTCAGTTTGCTTTCGTAACAGAATATACCTCATCCATTAGTGACAACAAAAAGTGAAGACAACACAGAACATTACAGGGGAGGGACTTTGCCCCTTTAAAATTGAGAGGGTTTTTTTTCATCTCAGAATGATGGGGCATTGCTGTAGAGCAATGAGACATAAGATGGACCAAATACTGTGGCAGAAATGAGTCTTCAGGCTGTGCTCCCTGTTCATGACTTGTGTGTTTTTGTCTGTGTGACCCTTTCTAACTGAATCCTGGCTACAGTCCTGACCTAATTTATTTAGTAAGGTATTGTAAAAGCTGTTCTTCATTTCCATTTCCAATATTTACTATATTTTCTAAATTCAGAACTCAAGGTGGTTGCATGTAGATGAACATAAAATACACCAGTTTTTAAGCATATTTTCTCACAATGCTAATAAGAATTTTAATTGTTAGCTTTAATAGATTTAGGATATTTCTGCTTTATATTTCCTCAAACTTAAATCAAGTGTCAGGGAGAAAAAAATAGCTATTCTAAGTCATCTAGGCCACATTTTGATTTTCCTTGCATAAAAAATGAAGTCATTTTAAATACACTGGTGACTGCAGTCATTTTAATACCAATGGCATATCTGTTAGAAAACATTGACAAGCTACAGATCTGATCAACACTATTTCAGTTAGGGTACATGTATAGGTAGATAGATAGGTTCAAACGTTATTAACACCAAAAGATAAGTGTGAATAGCTGCTCCTGTGGGGACTTAATCATGTGAGAAGATAATTGCAAAAGATCACAGTGTTTTCTTCTATAAGAAAGAGATTTCCACTTTTCACCATGTCAAGCCCATAGAAGCAGCTACTGCAGCCTTGTACCTTCTTTTATGTTATACTGTTCATACAAATAGACCTCTTTGTATGAGTTATTTGTGCTTATCAGCTGGTTTTACTGATGTTTGCACTAGCTCTTAGAGAACATCATAGTTATATCCTGGTGTAAGAGGACTTCAGAATCTAGAGAGGCTACATTTTCTAACCACCATGTCTTTTCACAGTGAACTGGAAAAAAATCGTCCTCTGAGAGAAAGAAACACAGGAGAGACAGAATGAACCACACCTGGGACGTATTCTGTGAGTACTGGTGAAATACAGGCAAGAACTGGTGCAGAAAATCATTAGTAAAGATTGTTGGGACATGGATGAGTTTGAAATTTTATAAATTGTTGGGAAAGCTGTAGACCACAAGGGGGCTGTTACTTCATTACTAAACCTTCATTTATACTTCTGAACTGGCAACCATAGAAGCCTGGCTAAAGCCACAAACTTTTGCAATTTGAATCTAGCATTATCTGCTGCTCCCTAGGTGCCTATAACCTTTCCTGTCTTAGTTACTATATTAAATCAGTGTGATTGATGGAACCCACTGGGTTTAATACAGACATTACTAGCACTGGAATGACTTCCACATTTCTTCCACCTTCCCTTTTCTGGTTGCCTAGGCATGCTACTGAATTCTATTTTTATTACATACATTTCCTTCAATACAGGCAATTATTAGCTTGATTTCCATGATTTTTGACATGGTGTAGGGAAGGAGACCTTGGGTCAACCCCACTCAGCTATGAGACATACTGGATGATCTTGGATCACTTACACTCTTGGCCAAATGAACCTCACAGTTTTGTTGTGAGGATATAATGGAGGAGGGGAGAACCATAATGTGGGAGGAAGAGATAACAGTGTATGGGGAAAGGGTGAATAAAAAGATATTTAAAAATGTAATAGACAATTCCAAGACAATAAAAGCTAAAATGCATGTAACAGATTAAGACTCTTCATTCTGCAGGCATCCTTGAATAAGGGGTGGTCCACCACCACCCCTCATTCAAGTACACTGAGTTCAGAATATGTCAGCAAGATAAAATATTCTTCTCTTGTGGTTTGGCTTCTCTGTTCTCTGGGGTTTGTTATTTTATTTTAGTTTTAACTGGAAATGTTTTAACTGTTATTGTAAGCTGCCTTAAACCATGTAGTGAGAGCAAGTTTGGTGTACTGGTTTAAGAGCGCGGGACTCTAATCTGGAGATCCAGGTTTGATTCTCCACTCCTCCATGTGAAGCCAGCTGGGTGACCTTGGGTCAGTCACAGCTTCTAGGTGCTCTCTCAGCCCCACCCACCTCACAGGGTGTTTTGTTGTGGGAATAATAATAACATACTTTGTAAACTGCTCTGAGTGGACATTAAGTTGTCCTGAAGAGTAGTATATAATGTTGTTGTTGTTATAATAGTAGAAATGCATGGTGTTTAAATGTTTTAATAAATAAAATAAGTTTCAAGAAGATAGATTAAGACCAGAATGAACATAATAAGTCTTTCCCTCCCTGTCTATTAAAACTGCATGAAGAACGGGAGGCAGGGAAGGAAGACAGAGATGGGGGAGTGAAGGCTGTGGTTTTCCGTTAGCCACTATGTAAGTACATGCATGAACACACAGACACACACTTTAGAATAAGAATCAGATCAGATCAGTTCAGATCAATCAATCTTCTTGCTCTTGGATGCTGAATTTTTTTTACATATCCTGGCCCCCTACATATAGTACTTTTAACACAGTAGCAGCACAAAGAAAATTGTGACTGTGGAAAATTAAGAGCAAAAGAACAGGCACACAGGTAAGCATATCAGGGGGCAGTAACAGTCTACCTGAACGTCTAATGGTAAGGACCCAAATAATTTACCCATATATAAATAGGCAGACAATTTTGTCAAAGATTTAGGATGAGGAACAGAGTGGGAACCTAGATCATCTTAGATGATATTTCAACCTGAATTTCAACATTTGGACTTTCAGTCATTTTTTATAACAGTTAATGCATACTTTCAGAGACCATTTTTAATCCTGGAAGAAGCACACAACTTGCATGTTTACATCCAAATACATTTACTGATTTGTGGATACTATTTGATTAGAAATTTCAGGGAGCATTTTATCTCTTATCACTGGCAACAAACTGTTCCCTGGTTGAGAAAATGACTGGAGTAGCCTTCAGTAGACAGCCAGGGTGGCATGGAATACAGAGTTTACAAAGATCAAGAAAACAAACAGCACAGAAAATATTAAAAGATGTCGATGTATGTGCCAGAGACAAGAAGAAAGAATGGGAAGGAGTTAGACTGAATCACTATTTACCACAAAATCTCTTCTCTTTTGGCCAGGCTTTGACTGATAAATATCAGCTTAATCCTTACACCGGAAGCTTCAATTACAGGATTAACGTCAACCAATATAGAGCATTGAAGAAAGAGAAGCAGCTTTCCTTATGGAGGTGCTGTATCAGCTTCCTTCTGCCAGTTTTTCCAGAACCATCAAGACAAATTAACTACCTACCTTGAAGAAAACACATGAAAGAAGCTTTTGCTGTTAAAGAAAAAATCTTTCCAAGCAACAAAATACAAAATTAAATAGTTCCCAGTATTCTGAAAGAAGCAATCATGCCAATGCATCCCCAATAGAAACTAAGAGCCAAGCTACAAGTGACACCTTACACAGGTTGGACACTTGTCAGCTTACCTCAAGTGTTGATGGGAAATGTAGGCATCCTGGTTTTACAGCTTGGCTCTTCATTACAGCTGCAAGACCAGGATGCCTACATTTCCCATCAAAACTTGAGGGAAGCTGACAAGTGTCCAACCTGTGTCAGGCATCACTTGTAGCTTGGCTCACAATGTTATAAATGTGGTATGGTGGCTGATAGAAAAGTGGCTGATCCAATGGGCTTCTGGAGTAACTGCATAGGATTGCTCTTCTTCTGTTTTTCTGCAACGATCCTTCAATTTGGCCGGCTTTAAAGGGAAGCCAGTTACAGATGCTGTGGCTGAAGAATAGAGTCCCAATAGAAAGAAGAACAAGATCTGGATCCAATAGTATTTTAGACCAACTAGATTTCCAAGGTATGAGCTTTCGAGAGTCAAAGCTTCTTTCATCAGATACAAGGAGTGGAAAAAGGAAGGAGTCTTTCTAATCCAGACAGAGAGTTGCAGAGACCCACGTTCCTGAGACTGTAAGAGCTGCCCATGACCTTTGAATTGGGTAGAAGAAGCATTTGGCACTACAAAAAAATTGATTGCCTCACCTGAAGAAGTAATTTTTAACTCTCAGCCTCAAAACACTGAATTTCTTTCTAAAAAGTCCTCAAACAAACAGGATAGGTAACAAAGCAAATAGGCCAATTGGCAAGACTGAAATTCCTTAGCAAGACCACAAGGAAAAGGGACACATCATATATGATTTCCTTAGACTGTGTTCTCAGTGTCATTGTAAGGGAGTAAAGGGAGTACAGAATAATGATTGCCAATGCCCTTGTGAAGTGAGCAAAAGAGTAATGGAAAATAAGTTATTCATGAAGACAAAACAGAAGTAAAAGATATGCCCTTGTTGCAGACTCATGTACTATGTAATATGTGGAATAGTCACTGGAGTATGAACACAGAATGCAGTATAAATTCCATCCATTTCTACCCAGAGGTTCAGCAATTTACCTCAAGAAGAAATATCAGACAGCAATGTTCTCCTTCATAGGTGCATAGCCTTTACAATGAAATGAACAACACTGAAAGAGGTGTCTGGGGAGGGCGGAATGATGCTCTAGGAATTTCCTCTAATATGTCTGGTAAATATCACAGAGATAGGAGGTAATTCCTACAGCGTCACTATGCTCATTTTCTGGCCATTTTGTCTCCCATTCCTCATTCATGAGTGTAGAGGTTTACCCACTGCAGGCAAAAAGGTAAGCCTAATTTATAGATCAGATCACGTGCATTCTGGTTCGTAACCACATTTTTAATAGCAGGCTTCTCTGTGAAACTGGGCAAGTGAAGCTTTTCCCATATATACACTAAAAGAAACTTCTTCCTTGAATGTATGCTTATCAAACAGCTGCTAAAGATACAGCAACAGGAACCCTGACCAGATAAAAACTGGCAACTTATGTGGTTTTCCAGCCATGTTGTTATGTGAGTGATCCTTAGAGCCACATACCCGTAAACACATAATATACAAACTGCTCCAGAATAATCCTCCCCAAATCCTAAGAACTCAAGCCATAACAGCATAGGATAAACTTTTGCTATGAAAGCCCAAATCTAACATTTGTCTAATTTTTCTCTCACATAATTTAGAACAAATCAATCCAGAATTAAATTACTACCATAAGAGAAAACACTGTTGCCCCCCCAGTTGAAATGAAAGGCAGACACAAGGCTTGGGTTTAAAATTGGGCCACTTTATTGATTACAACATAACTTGTCACTACGGCAAAGGATCTAACTAACTAGCGGTACAGGTCAAGCACTGGGGTCACCTCAGACCTCCGCCTTGACCTGTCTGGGCGAGCCCCCACTGCCCCAGGGGTGAGCCATCCGATAAATGGCTGTACCCGGCAGCCAGGCAAATGGTTCCTCCTCCAAGCCTGCAGCACCTCGCTGTACAGCAAGAGGGCCTTACTTGTACAGGGGAGCCACATGGCAGTCTGCCCTCACCACTGGCTACCATACAGCCCACCAGCTGCTCCGGACAGACCCCAATTCCTCACCAATGAGGATGTGCCAAGGGGGTCACCGGCCCGCTCATTTGCCATCCTAACCTGCAAGTGGCCGAACTATGTACAGCACCACCAACCAATTACACAACACAAATCCCACAGTACAAGGTAGGCAAAAAACCCTTCTCCCCTTTCATGCCAATTGGGAAAAGAGAAAAAAATCCTACCTGGCCCTGATAAACAGCGACCAGAAAAGCCTGCACTGTAAAAGGGAGGGTGGGTGGGCCGAGCTGTCAGTGTCCTTCTGCAAAGGGAGGGGGGTGCGGAGCAGGCTTATATGCCTTTAGCTCCGCCGCCCCCCCAAAGACCCGTATGCCGGGGAAGGGAAACTGCCTTCCCTTCCTCCGCGCGGCAAAAGCGGCCCCCACCCTAGCCGCTGCGCTTTCGGGTGGGGAGGGGCCGTCTTCCATCCTACTTATTCTTTACCTATTCTATTTTACTTATTCTTTTAAATAATACATGGTATTTAAATAATACATGGTATTATTTTAAAGGAAAAGTTTGCTAGAAATTTGCTTTCTGCCTTTTCCATACTATGTAATAAAATCTTTATGATAATTTTTTTGTATTACATGAAGCCTGAAATTTGTCAGTTGCTTTGAAATTACTTTTTATCTTTCTTGACCCACTTCTAGCATCTGAAGTGCCTACAATCTCAGTAGGAGCAAGGTGATAAATTATAATTTTGTTTACATTGTGCTAAAACATACCACACAGAGTAGAGCATAAGGGAAATGGCAACTGATGACATGTCACGTATGGTATATTTTAACTTGAGGTTTCTCACATTGTATCTATTTGAGTTCTTGAATTACAAAGAACAGTATATTGTATTTTTACACGTAAACACGAGCAGTTAAACCTGAAACAGTGTATCATGGCACTATACAAAACATATAATACAAGTAATTCAGTTTTGTGTTGGAAAACAACTAGAATAAACACTTCTCAGCCTTCTAGACACTGAGAAGGCCTTTGACAATTTAAACTGGAAACTTCTGTTTAAGATTCTGGAAGATATGGACTTTGGAGATAATTTTATAAAATTGACTAAGTCGATTTATACATCCCAGTCAGCACGAATAGTGGTTAATGGGGAGTTAACTAAACTATGTGGAATATAAAGAGGTACAAGGTTGCTCAATGTCACCCTTGTTATTTATACTGGTGCTTGGTCCGATATAAGACAAGATGAGAGAATTGGAAGTTTAAAGGTGAAACAGGAGACTTACAAGTTAAGAGCCTTTGCATATAATTTGGTGTTGGTTTTGGAGAACTTCCGAAAGGGAATTTAAACCTTAATGTCAAAATTGAAACAATAGAACAATTGAACAAAGAACAATAGAAAAAAAGAGGGCTCTTATGTTTAAGATAGAATAAGTGAGACTTTGAATAAGTGAGACTTTGAAAACGATACATGTTTGTTACAGAAAAATCAGAACTCAATGAGATGGATATTGGAAGCTCATTTTTCTCCCTTGCAGTGCTCACTCATAGCACACAACAGATGTCAGCTTTTTAGGGTAAGTTCCCTCTATGTACATCAGTCTGCGAGTCCAGTCATGTACCAGTGACTCAGCATGTGTTGGATGTGTTGTGTTGTTTCACCCTTAGAATCTAGCATTAGGATTCTCCCTCTATATATTTTGGCAATTCTCAGATTTGGAGAAGAGATTACTTTTGGTGGCAGCCAAGAATGCATCTACATTTGCAGAATTTCAGTGAAGTAGCCATGCTAGTCTGTCGAAGTCCATACAAAAAGAAAGCTTATGTTACCTGATTCTTTTGGAACAACACAATCTTTCCCCCCCCCTAGCAAACTAGTTACTTCTGTTACCAAAGCAAGAACGTTGGCATTGTAGTAGTAAAACAAATTTAGTAATATACATGGGAAGGGCATGTGTTCAACCATACAGGATAGATAATAGCAACTTATATCTATATTGATATAAAAAGAACAGACCATTTCCTTCAGAACCTGTACACCACCACGGAGAGTTTAGCAACTCACTCCAAAGAGTCTCAGAATACAAAATCAAAAAGAGTCCAGTAGCACCTTTAAGACTAACCAATTTTATTGTAGCATAAGCTTTCGAGAATCAAGTTCTCTTCATCAGATGCATGATACAAACTGGTCAAATACAGAAGAGGAGGAGGGAGAGGGGAGAGAAGGGGACATATATCAGAAGGGGACAAGATGCAATTAGCGGGGAGGCAACCAAAACATTCCTTTGCTAGTAAATGTAAACATGTCCTTTTGGTGTGGAGTCAGTTTGCCGTGTTAGTTTGCAGCAGTATAAGCATCCAATTCCTATATAGTATAAGCCTTCGATAACCGCAGCTCTCCCTGCCAGATGCATCTGACAAAGAGAACTGTGGTCCCCAAAAGCCCATACCAGGCACCACTGGGCTCCCCCAGACCACGCCGCTGTAAAGGAAATCTGTTACCTGTGATAATGTGATAACCATTCATAGTCTCTATTCAGTCCCAGCTTGACAGAGTCAAATTTGCATATGAATTCCAATTCAGCAGCCTCCCGTTGGATTTTGTTTTTGAAAGGTTTCTGTTAAACCACCGCGACCTTTAAGTCTTTGATGGAATGCCCTGGTAGATTGAAGTGTTCTCCCACTGGTTTTTGGAAGTTGGCATTTCTAATGTCAGATTACAAAGAGAACCAAAAAAAATATTTACCTCAAGTCAGCTCAGAGACCCACAGCTTTTTCTTCCCTGCTGGTGAACACTAATTCTTAATGAGAAAAATAACTATAGGACTATGAGTTTCAGTGGTACATTTCCAAATTGCTATGTGGGATATAAATGTGCAGCTTCCATTACAGCTCCCTGGCATTGCTGTAGATAATCACCCATGCCCTAGCTTTGTGTAGGCTAACTAGAAGTCTGAACTGTCCAATATGACACAAAAACTCCATTTTGTTGGGTGACATGACAAATTATGACATTTTGACCCAGAGACAAGGTAATAGAAAAAGGAGACTACTTACAAGTGGGGGGGGGGCGCTACATTTTACAGCATTGCCCCTACCTACTTCCTTTCAGCTTTACATCAGTTTGCTAAGTGGGGGGGGGAATATATTGCAGTTTAGGTTCAGTAGGCCATGGCTCATGCTATTATTGACCTAGATGATAGTAACCATTGTGATGGGCCCTCTAAGCACAGCCAGTGGCCGAAACAACAGGACCTACAATTGTCAAAGAGAAATAATATAGGCAAGACAGGCTTGTCTTTCTTAATATAAAAGAACTGAGACAAAAACTAGTTACTGCACCCGACACTGGTGTTTTTGCAGTTGAAAGTGACAGAAAGAAACACTGCTAGCATTATTTGCTCATTTAATACTGCAGAGACAGTCACTGCGTTGCTTTAAAGGTCAATTTAAGAATGTATCAGGATGCTCATTTAAGAATAGATTTGCCATTTGCTAGAAATAGGTTTTATTTAATTTCTTGTGTTAAAGAACCCAATCAGGCAATTCTAACAATGAGAATGGTGCTTTTTTTCTCCCATTCAAACATTTTTAAAAATTGTGCAAACAGGAGAGCAGAGTGAAATGTACCCAGAGAAAATCTGTGCGTGTGCATCATACTAAAAAAACCTAGGTGTTTAAAATTTTCTAATAGAAATATATAAAGCAGAAAAATGTTATGTATAACTGGAAATATTTAAATTTTTAATAGACATAAATTTCATTTTGTGAAGTGAACCAAGAAGAGACCGGCACCAGCCTTTTCCTCTGTATCAGCAAAGAACACAGCAGCTTCCTGACTGGAAATGGAGCCATTCATAATAATAATCCCTTGCTTCTGGGTGAAGAATAATAATGAGCCAGAATGCTGGTAGTCTCCAACTCGCACTACTCTGTTTTCAGCCACAAACTGTATTTAATGTATAGACTAATACTGAGATTTCTTGCATTTTTAGCACAGGCCAAAAATTAATTGATTTTTGCATTTCAGGCTGATTTTTGCCTATAACAAACTGAGAGATTTTTGAGGTGATTCCTGGGGAAGGTGGAGTTTTGGGGTGGTTACTTCTTCCAAGCTATTCTAAGAATCCTTCTAATCTCTATGGACTTTATGTAGAGTATCACCATCAATGTCGTTTTTCCCTGCCTCATTTTTTTCTCCTGCCTCTAAAATTAATGAGAATGGGAGCCTTAGGGCATGGGTGAGAGAATACCCACTACCCTTGGGCAAATGGCAACTCTACATATTACGACAACTAAAGTGTTATAAGCCAGTGATCTTGCTTGTGTTTCCTTAGAAGATCCTTAAAATGAGGGCATGCAATGCATCTTCCAGAAGCCACAAAGGAAACTATAGAAATATATGTGTGGAGCAGAAAGTGAATAAATAAAGATGCAAATAGGACACACAGATATGCAGTTTTACCTAATCTGTGAAGTTGGTCTCACAGAACCAGTGATATCCTAACTAGACATGGGCACAAACCAGAAAAAAACCGAACCACGAACTGGCACAGAACTGGCCCAGTTACGAATGGGTTCATGGTTCATGGGGTTTAAAAGCCCCTTTCTGGCAGGGAAAGGGGCATTTAATCATTTAAAGGGCCCTTTCCTGCCGCTTACAAGGGGCAGGACCCTTTAAACTAGCAGCTGGCAGACAGGGGAATCCCCCCCTGCCGCCTGCCAGCTGATAGTTTAAAGGGGCCTGCTGCTTGCAAGGCAGGGTCTTTTAAAAGGCCCAAACCCAAGCCCCCACCCCAGCCCTCAGCCCCCCAGCCCCAGCCCCTCTCTCTCCCCCCAAGCCCCCGCACGAGCCCCCCACTTACCTTCCCTCTTACGCTGGGGTGGTGGAGGCCTCCTTCACTGCCCTGTAGGCCCGCGCAGCAGAGGAGAAGGCCAAAAATGCCCTTTCCTCCCCTCAAATGGCAGCCACAGCTGCCATTTGAGGGGCGTAAAGGCCATTTTTGGACTCCTCCATTGCCCTGCACACCAGCAGGGCAGTGGAGGAGGAGGAAAAGGGCCCTCCCTCCCCTCAAATCATGGCAGAGGAGGAAAAGAGCCCTCCTGCCCCTCAAATGGCAGCTGCAGCCCTTTTCCACCTCCTCTGCTGCCCTGCGTGGCAGCGGATGAGGTCTTCATCACTCCAGCATCAGATGGAAGGTAAGTGGGGAGCTGGGGCTGGGGCTTGGGAGGGGGGTGAGGGGCTGGATCCGGGGCTGGGGTGGGTGGGGGCTAGGGGGTGGGCCATTTAAAGGGTCCTGTCACTTGCAAGCAGCGGGTCCCTTTAACCTATCAGCTGGCAGGCGGTGAGGGGGTATCCCCCCTGCCACCTGCCAGCTGATAGTTTAAAGGGGATTTAAATTAAACTGATAATTTTAAGGGGATTTCCTTAGGAAATGGCCACTTAAACTGGACCTTTAATACGAACCAAACGAACCAGTAGTCCAGTTCATGGAAGTTCGTGGAAATGAGCTTCCACGAACCCTGGTTCGCAAACCCCGAACCGGGCTTTTTTGTGGGGTTTTTTGGTCTGTATTTAGGTTTGTGCCCATCTCTAATCCTAACAAGTCCACTAACGGGCTCTGAGAGCAGTAAAGCAAAAATTCTGTCTGGCAAGTTTTCAATTCTCCAGGCATTTTTCTTTTCAGATATCAGCCAGGAGTTTTTAGTTCCACTTCCATGCTAAAAGATAGGGAAGATTTGCTTTGCCTTATGTAAATAGTTCCATTATGCAAAAAAAAAATCCCCTTGTGTTTCTTCTACTTTCTCAGTGGTGTCTATGAAAGAAAACATAATTTGTCAGTAAAAAAAAAAGATTCTTAAGACATGTTCATTCCATTCAATTCACAAGCCCCATCATTCCACCATCAAGCCACAGATACCAAAATAGGTAGAAATCTGTCAAGGCAATGGATGCCAAAGCACTAGAATACATGTAAAAGCTAATCACTACTACTATTTAGTCCGATGGATTTTGGAGAGTTAGAGGGATAATTATGTTAAAAGGTAATTGCACACAAATATTCACAGAAGGACCCTGCTATTTATTGGCACTGTCAAATGGAGGCATGTAAGTGCAAAGAAGTAGCAAAAAGGAATAGTCATAGTAGCAGTGGCCATTTCAATGTACCACATGGTATGACAAGAACAGTCAGCAGATGGCTTGCCACAAAAACAGATTATTTCCCCATTGAAAAATTGCCATGCAGACCCATTCTCCTCATGAATGGGGCAGACACTCACAAAAGATGCCCTAGAAGCCAGTTGGCAATTGTGTTCAGACATAAATGTCATCAAGAACTTTAGACACACAAAATTCAGAGAGTATCTGGGGTGTGCCTAGCAAGAAGAAGGAATGAATAGGGGAGACATTGCAGAGGGCTTCACAAAAAAATGAAACTTAATAGACTGATAAAAAATAAATTAAGATACAGTGTCTGGAACAGAGAAATTGAGGAAGCTGTAGAATACACAGCTTGACAAGTTATGGAGGTTTAAATGTCAGAAAATGACATACTCGTATGATAATGTCAACACAGAGTTCAGCAGAATACCTGTTTGAAAACAAGCCAAATTTACACCTCCAAAACTGAAAACCAACTCTCTTATTGTCAACACACAAAAAGACTGTGATCTCAAAGACCTATAACCAAGTGAAAGTCCAGTCTTAGTCTGAATTAATAAGGTCCCTAATTTATTCAGGAATGGAATGCCTGTGATCAAATCAATAGAAAAGAATTTGTGATTGTAATTATTTCGTGATGTTGCATGAATCACAAGTTTGACTGATAGTGCTCTGGTTAGACCTCACCTAGGCTATGGGCACCACAATTTAAGAAGGATATAGACAAGCTGGAATGTGTCCAGAGGAGGGCAACAAAGATGGTGGAGGGGTCTAGAGACCAAGTCCTATGAGGAAAGATTGAAGGAGCTTAGTATGTTATCCTGCAAAAGAGATGACTGAGGGGTGATATGATAACCATCTTCAAGTACTTGAAGGGCTGTCATATAAACAATGGCGCAGAGTTGTTTTCCATTGCCCCAGAAGGTCAGACCAGAACCAACAGGTTGAAATTAAATAAAAAGAGTTTTCTGCTAAACGTTAGGAAGAACTTCCTGACAGAGTGGTCCCTCAGAGGAACAGGCTTCCTTGGCAGGTGGTAGGCTCTCCATCTTTGGAGTTTTTTAAGCAGAGGCTAGATGGCCATCTGACAGCAATGCTGATTTTGTGAACCTAGGCAGATCATGAGAAGGAGGGCACAAAGGTTACATCAGTACTTCTAAAGAAGTGAGCTGTAACTCACGAAGGCTCATACCATACCACCATTTTTGTTAGTCTTATAGGCACTACTGGACTCTTGCTCTTTTCTACTGCTACAGACTAACACAGCTACCCATCTTGATCAGTACTTAGTTCTCGTGACTAGACATGGGCACGATCCAAAAAAAAAATACCGATCAAGCTGTTCGTGGATCCACGCTGGTGACGAGTCCAGATCACCGATTCACTCCGATCAAGTCCCGTTTCCGATCTGGGATCTGGGATCGGAGGGGCACCCCCCCCCCACACACACACACACTTAGAGCAGATGGGGGGGAAAGTTTTTAACCCGGCGACGAGCTGCTTCCCCTCAGTGAGGGGACGTTTTCTCACACACAAACATGCATGCACTTAGAGCGGGGGGGGGGGAGTTTTTAACCCTGCAACGAGCCACCTCCCCTCAGGGAGGGGACGTTTTCTCTCTCTCACACACACGCACACACTTAGAGCAGGGGGGGAATTTTTAACCCGGCGTTTTCTCACACACACACACGCACGCACTTAGAGCAGGGGGGGAGTTTTTAACCCATCCCTGCCTCCAAATAGAGAGAGAGAGAGAGAGAGAGAGAGAGAGAGAGACCCTGTCAATAAGTTTCAGCCAGCTTTTTAAAAAAAGCAGGGATAGAATCCTCCATCCCACCCAATTTTAAAAGCAAGCAGCCAGTCTTCCAAAAGCATATTTTAAACAGGAAGAAAGTAAAACCAGGATCCACACGGATCCTCGCAGATCCTATGGTTTTTTAAATAGGAAAAACACAAATGAAACATCAAATCACATACCAACTTCTTGCCAAAAGCAGGGACTGGGCTGAGAAGCCAGGAGGAGAGAGATATCTCTTTTCAGTTAACTCTTTCAGCACTGAACGAACTCAGGAGAGGAGCGCAAAACAGCTTGATAGCTGCTCTCAAAGCAAGGGGTTTTTGAAAGAGTTAACACTGAGAAGAGCTTTTCCTCACTAGGGGAAATATTATCAAGTTTCAAACAGAGCTCAGGCATTCCCCTGCCTCCGTTGCCTGGGGAACAAATTGTTGGCGCCTGAATGTCTAGCTTCCCGGTCCTATCATGATCGCCCCAGAGTCCCGACTGCTGGATCGTTTGCCGTGGAAGACAACAATCCACCAGGTCACAATTGGGAGATTGCCATTATCGTGGGGGTTTTTTGATCGTAATCCAGATCGTGCCCATCTCTACTTGTGACCCCTTCTTACATGCCCAGGGTAACGCTGATTGCCACTTTGGGGCCAGGAAGCAATTTTCCCCAGAGCAGTTTGGCTAGGGATCCTGATGGTGTTTTGCCATCTTCTGGGCATGGAGTAGGGGCCACTGAGGGTATGTGTGTGTGTGTGGGGGGGTGATATTTGTAAATTTCCGGAATTGTGCAGGAGGTTGGACTAGATGACCCTGGAGGTCCCTGCCAACCCTATGATTCTATGATTCTATGAAGGAACCAGGATAGATCTGAGTATGTGTAAATCCACAAGAGAATGGGTTTGGGGGAGAGGGTATCTAAAATGAGGGCACCAGAAAGTCCAGGGTATTTTGCAATATTCTTGGCATTGACTAATGTGAATGAAGTATTAACTAATTGTGAAACATCTAAGTAATAACAACAACAACAACATTCAATTTATATACCGCCCTTCAGGACAACTTAATGCGCACTCAGAGCAGTTTACAAAGTATGTTACTATTATCCCCACAACAAAACTGTGAGGTGTGTGGGTCTGAGAGAACTCCAGAGAGCTGTGACTAGCCCAAGGTCACCCAGCTGGCTTCAAGTGGAAGAGTGGGGAATCAAACCTGGCTCTCCAGATTAGAGTCCTGCACTCTTAACCACTACACCAAACTGGTAGACAGATTTCTGATCCAGATAGTAATAAACTTCCTGTTCTGGCGTGTGGCATTTAAAGGTAATTTCTTTGGGGGCTACAAGCAAAAGACTGTGAAAGTTCTGAAAAATCTGCAACTACTACTAAGAAGAAAAGTAAGGGTGATTTACACAGGTTCAGGTGGGTAGCTATGTTGGTCTGTAGATTTGGATCCAGTAGCACATTAAAGATGGATTAAATTTCCAGGGTATAAGCTTTTGAAAGTCAAAGTTCCCTTTGTCAGACAGATGGACTGGAGGGCTGGCGGGCAGGAATTGCAAACTAGTGTCAGGAAGCTAGCTATAATACATGTTGTAATTAACTTGACAGAGTATTGGTGCAAAGTGCAGAAAATTAGCATTTGTAGCAGGAAAAAATTCCAATGTTCAGATTCAATCGTAGTGAGAGAATCCATTGTTCCAAACGGCAAATAAACTCAATTTCAGCAATCTCACATTGTAATTTTCCTTTGAAGTTTCTCTCTTTGAGAACAGCTACAATTAAGAACTGCTACAATGATGGAATGACCTGGCAGATTAAAATGTTCTCCCATTGGTTTTTGAATGCTGTGATTTTTATATCAGATTTATATTTGTTTACATAATATGATTTACATATGCTTTATAACCTCTTCTTTATATTAATCATTTTTATCAAAGTAATCCAAAATTATGCTAAACTTCATAAAGCCTTCCTTTTTCCTCATCTGACACACCAAAGTAATGCACAAGTATCACAATCAGATATGAATATCTACTCCTAGTTCCCTATCAATGTATAGAAAACAAATTTCAAATACAAATTTCTGAAAATAATCCCATGACACCCACTTCTTACTCGCATTTCTGTATGCTGTGTCACTTTGAACCCTAAAATTATTATCAGATGAGATGAACCTATTTAAAGGATGGGCTTGTTCAAGTGCTCCTTTGACAGACAACCACAGCAGTCAAGTACAATGGAATTGTCCAATAATGCAATTTGATGCTCATTTGGAGTGGTTAGGCAGCCATCCTGCCCTGTAAAAATAATATGTATCATTGACAGGTATTGGGATGCATGTTTTAGAAGATATTGCAAAAGCTGTACTCCCTCACAAGAGATATTTCGTGCTCTGACATGGGCACAAAAGCTTTGCCTCCCCACTGTTGTTTGGGTGCCCGCTGAACCCTGGCACTGCTCATTAGCTCCCAAAGAACTTTCACAAGTACACAACACTGGCATGGTACATACGGCCAGGATAGAATGCTCCCTAATTGTACTGGCAATGCTGGCAGAATTCACCAATTGCCAGGTGGCTGCAGTTGACAGTGCTGTGAATGGCAAGGAAAGGCAACACTACTCTGCGGGCAGGGCCGTGTTTGCCATCACCAGCTGCCAATTTTACTCCCCACCCTGCAGAGAGCGGGTGCACAGGGCAAAAAGACCCCCACAATCAGGCTCAACACACCCCAACAGAGGCACCTGCTTTGAGAGGAGACCTTCCCCAATTGAGGAGGAGTTACACTGAAAATGCAGACAGGGTACCTGCCCATCCACACAGTCAATCCCCATTTCTGACATGGGCCAAGTTGACAGCTCAAGCACCACTCGCTCACACACACCCAGCCCTGCCACCGCACCAAGAAACATGCACCGCTTCCAGAAAAGTAAGACCAAAAAGGTAGCAGGGCTCCTACAAAGGCACCTGGAGCCTCTTCAGGGCTACCCTCAGAGACCATCCTCCAAGATGTATGAAAGGGCAGCTTGGTAGGGAAGTGAAGGGGGAGGTACTGTCACGAACAGGCAAACAGGAAGGGAGTTGTTGTTTGACACAGACTTTATTGAACTGGCAAAAGTGAAAAGGAAGCCACGAATAATCAGTATCTAAGTATCAATGCAACTAGAATGGGGTCTATGTGCATAGGACTCAGATCTCATTGCAGAGTAGAATATATGTACAGCCTAAAGCTTTCTCTTCTACATCACCATTAGAGTTGCCAGGCCCCTGGTTGGGGGCAGGGTTCCCCCACTCATCTGGCCTACAGGGGAGAAAGGCAGAGGAATGGGACTCCTTGGTGCTTGCCCCCAGTGAGGCGCAATGATGTCATTCTCAGGAGTGACATTATCACACAGGTTGTGAGAGTGCTCCTGCACTTATCACTGGACCGATTTTGGCCCCAAACGGGGCAGTTCTTTATGAACCAACCCAGCACAAAGCACAGGAGTGCTCTCATGGCCTGAGTGATGAAGTCACTCCTGGAAGTGATGTCATCACACTGCACCATGAGCATGTGCAACTTCAGAAAGTATTCAGGAAGGTGAATTCTGGGTACCCCGCCCCCGCTCCCACTGGGAGGGAAAGGGGACCTGGAAACCCTCTACATCTAGCTAGCTAGCTTCTGCATCCAGACTATATTTGTGCCCAGCCCAATGCTGCTCAGAAATTATTTTATAGTGCCTAAGTCATCTAAGACTTTCAAGTGATATTCAATTAATAGAAAAAAATGATAATTTTAAAGACTTTGCTGCATGTGAAACTCTATGCAGGTAAATATTTCCAGAGGCTGAAGATTTATGGCAATAAATATGGAGAGATCTTTACATCTCTTTTTTGCCCGGTCTGGTGATCTAGCTGAGGGTCTGTGGGGAACTGATGAGAAAAGCAGAGAGGGTGTTTCCAAAATGGGAGGGAAAGACATCCCAATCCATCTTTCAAAGCAAACCTGTGATATATCAATTTAATCCAACCTTTACAAAGCATTATTTCACCCCACAGAAAGAAAATATGTGTTGTGAAGGTTCATGCTTCTCTATATAATGTCATGCCCATAGCTAGGAAAAGCCAGTTTATTTTTTACTGTCATTTATTGCTAAATGCTAAACAAAAAAAGGGTGTTCTGCAATAACATTGCACATTTATTTTATAAGTCATTGAAAGCCAGCAGTTATCCTAGGGGGGGATCTGCAAAAAGGCATTATGCATAAACTCTAGAATGAAATGCTGAATGTTATTTCTGTCATACTATGAGAAAACATACCCCATACATAAAAAATACCAAGCAGTATAAATCATGGTCCAATCTTCTTTTCTATTTTTAAATATGCTCCATTTGGAGATTCTTTTACAGCAGGTATTAACGGTTTTTTTAAAGAAATTATGCTATAAAAACAAAAACTAGAACAAATTTAATGGCAAAATTTGGATGCAAGGAACTCTGTCATTCTCACAGTGCAAGCTTACTCTTTAGTATAGACAGTTTTGTTTATTCTAGAAACTATAATTAGTACTGTTGATATTTTTCGAGAAGATTGATGAAGGGAAATATTTTCCCTCTGTTGATTTACTCCCATCACACCCCACTCTCTGTTACTGGCTACTCTACACAACAGGGGCCAAACACTCTGTGGAGTAAGTCATTTATGTCATTTATAGTCCACCTTTCTCACTGAGATTCAAGGTATATAACACAATGTGAGATTAGTACAGTCAATTTCAAGGACATTTCCATAAACAATGCCATAGGGTAAATAAACACAATTTACAAAGACATAACATTAGTAAGAATCCAATACAGACAAAGAAATGCTGAAACAGAACATAAGCAATTCTAGGGCTCACATTAAACAGCATGAAGCATAAGTAGCTCATAGGAGCATATATTTAAGACAACAGGTAGTATGTAAAGCAACATCGTGGTCAAATCTATGGTCCTTAACTCATTAGCAAAACATCTGAAAGCCCCTTCCTACAGTACAAAAGTCTTTTTGAATAATTCGGTTTTGCATTGTATGCAGAAAGCTAGGAGAGTGGGGGCTCTCCTGACCGCCTCAGGTAGGCTGTTCCACAGGGTAGGGGAAGTCTAATGGTTAAAGCGTCAGACTAAAAGGTCCGATTTTCAATCCTTACTCTAACATGGAAGCTTACTGTGTGACCTTGGGCCAGTCATTCTCTCTTGGTCTAACTTACTTCACAGGGCTGTTGTTGTGAGGACAAAATGGAGATGGGGAAAAGAAGAAGGCTGCAAGCCTGTTTCTGTCCCCATTAGGGGGAAGAGTAGGGTACAAATCTTAAAAACCTAACTGGAAATCCCATATTAATTATTATTTAAGAGAATGCCAGAAGTTTGATGGTTTGTGTTATTATGGGCAGTCAAGATCTCACATAGACCTATTCATGTACCATTGTCATGTCCTGTGTTTATGGTATATTTTAAATGTGCATGGGCCTTAACTTCAGATCACAAGAGTTCACTGAAATTCATTACATATTGTTTAATGAGATTGCTACCCGATGGAACTACTGCCCTAACTTAACTCTGTAGTATGAAATGTGCTGGAGTTGTGGTCATTAGGCTTAGATAGCATTAAAAAGGATTAGATAAATCCATAGATGTTGGGTCCTCAACAGCAGAAGTTCAAACGTGGTATGTACCTCCAATAGGAGATGATGAAGACAAACAAAGGAGGACTGTAACCTTCAGGTCCTGAATCTGGTTGCTTCTGGAGTCAGAAGGCTGAGCTATGTGAAAAGTCAGTCTAGGGTTGCCAAGCTATTCCTGGCCTAAATACTGAATATCGCCCAAGGTGCAACTCAGTGAGGTATTTTCTGAAATGTATATTTATTAGAATGCCATTGAAATATGATTTGCCTCAAGCCTAGTGATGTTCATAGTTCACAGTGCTTACATATTTATGCCACAGTATTTTAATTTTCCCCTCTTCAATCTTTTTTCATATATCAGTCATTCTATATCACAGTATAAAATTTCACCTACACAGTGGGCAACTAGGAAAAGCTGAAATCCCCACAGAAGGTTTAATGCTGCAATGAAATGGCATCCATTTTTTTCATCATGGCAATACAATTCAAACTTATTGGTATGTGATAAAAAGCAAATGTTTACTCTTAACAGAGTTGCCCAAAACAGAGGCGGAGGTGGGGGGAGGAGGTTGTTTTCTACAAAAGCAACTGTTAGTTAACAAAAAACCTATCTTCAATAATTTTTCATGGAATACTGCAAAAAGATAATCACATGCCTTTTTTCACCTCTTTAAGGTGAAGGCAATTCTGAACCAGAAAACACTGGCCTCATTTTGGATTAGATTCATGACATTGTCATGTAGCCACACATCATTAGCTATGTGTTAGACATCAGTGTGTTCACTATGTGACTGGCTAGATCACGTCCAAGAAAGACGCAGCTCTGGGTTTAATGAAAAATAGCACGACCCAGACATGCAGCAGCAAACAGTGAATTTTTTTAAAAAAAGAGCGGGGGGAGGGTTCATTCTCAAAATGTTTGTGGGGGAACATCCAGTGCAAAACTAGTTCTTAAGTGCAGGTAAATGTGGGCACTTCCAGTCTTCAAACCAAATACACACATACCTTTTCTTGGTATGTATAAGCAATGCCTGAGTGTTACAAAACAAAACCTCTTTCTTCGTCCACAACTCCGGGCTTGAAGCAGTTCTAAGTGAAACAAAGCACCAGATTATGACATACTTTGCAGCTTTGTAATATGCCCTATTGATATACCTGGTAGCATCTAAGATGCTTCCAGCTGACCACCTAGTGGGACATTTAGGTACCACTTCAGAATCACTGTCTTTATACTCATTGTTAATTTTACCTTCTCAAGGATGAGGCACAGAAGCAGTGAAAAAAAATCCCAAGCATAAACTTAGCAAATGCTCAAATTGCTGCTGTAATCATGTTTCTTTTCTGAGTCCCTCTTTCCCCCGTATTGTTCAGAACAAAGCCATTGCATATTGCCTATCTGTAACATTGGTCACGACTGTCATTGTGCCATTGATTTGTGGCACAGACCATGCAACACTGTATCACTTGTCTTGTTTTCTTGGTCACAGTCTGCCTGACATGCCTACTAGATGTTAACTACAGATATGCCCCTATGCCAACATTTTAAAAAAATGGTTGTATATTGTGTTTTTTAGTAAAGGAAGGGGGGAAATCTACATTAAAATAAAAAAGGAAGCATTAATGGCATTGCGAATATGAAGAAATACATACTTTATTACTGCTTCATTTTCCAATATTGAGCTCAATGTCATTTCTCAATGGAGATTCATAACAACTGCTTGCAAATTGTTTCCATGTTCTCTTTATAGAGCAAAGAGGAAAGGGGAAGCGGAAGAAAAATAAAGGAAACCTATATTCAATGTCATCCAATCTCCACTTATAAAAATTTCACTTCTGGGCTTTTTCACTGGGTTTCAAGACAGCTATTCACATCTTAGATGGCAGATAACCATATTTGAAGAGACTGAGTCCATTGCTAAAACCGTATTTAAGCACTTCCAAGCAAAGGATGCTTTGTGGCATTCAAATTCTGTTTCATGTTGTCCCTGCAAGGCTGGAGTAGAGAGGGAATTTAAGTGACATTTAATTCACACCTCCAAGCCATTTAATCAGACCTAGCAGTTAGTCCAAGTGCTGTCAGAAGCAATGGAAGAGGGGAATTAAAGGGAAAGTAGCAGCTGAGAATGCTCTGCTTGAAGGAAGAGGAGGGGATTTGCCCAGATGTTTTTCACTGAAGAGCAGATGTGGCAGAAATGCAGTCCTTTAAATTAAGCTTGCTTGCAGGTGATGTAAGGGGTACAAGAAGATAAAAGAGAGAACCTAGAGAGCTTTAAAGGAGGGATATAAGTGAAGGTCTACAAACATGGTATACTTTTCCCATGCATGAAACCACCTTGTAGGCGAGGTATTATATTTTGTAGTTACATTGACTGATTAGTCATGGCTTCCTAGCATGTATATGCCAAAAATACATGCAGCCAGGAACACACATCTCATTATTTTTCCTGCATCAAAACACTGCAGGAAAACAGTCTTGGTATGTGAAACTGCAGCTGAAGCTTATATTAAGGGAAAGTATGTTGCTTCTTTAATAAAATATGATTTCATGCATTTCTATACATCTAGCTTGCCTCTGTGATTGAGTAAATAAAAACTCTAAAGTTGTGCAGTCATTGTACAACCCCTTCAGCATCTGTCTTTAGAAAACAGGCCTACACTACTTGCTTACATAAAGAGAAAGAACAGTTTACCAGAGCAAGTTGTCACTTTGACACAGTCCTTTGGCAGCGTGCCCTATTAAAGAATCCTTAAAATATTAACTATTCAGAATTTGCATTTTCTTACTATCTGGAAAACATAGTTTTTATATGTATTGTCGAAGGCTTTCACAGCCGGAGAACGATGGTTGTTGTGGGTTTTCCGGGCTGTATTGCCGTGGTCTTGGCATTGCCAAGACCACGGCAATACAGCCCGGAAAACCCACAACAACCATAGTTTTTATATTTAGATGTGTGTATTGTGTCATACAAATATAAACATTTTCAGTATCTGTTAGAAAAGATGGTAAAACTAATATCAAAGAAAAACAAATGGTATGCAGACAGTTTAATAGATACATGTGGAAGATATACTGAATTATATCCTGGACCCAAATGTCCAAAAATAACTACTGCCCAGTTGCTAATATCCCATTCTTATGCAAGATGCTCAAGCAGGTGGTAGCCATATAGCTTCAGGAGGTCTTGGAGGAGAAGACCCATTTCAGTCTGAATTCTAGACCCATTTCAGTCTGAATTCAGTCCTGGTTATGGGGGACAGACGCAGCTTGGGTTGCCCTGACTAATGAGCTTCACAGAGAGAGTGACAGGGGGATTTTGTCCTAGCAGCTTTTGATACCATCAACCAAGATATCCTTCTGCAGAGGCTGGCTGGGCTGGGAATAGAGTGTGAATTGCTTCAGTGATTCTGCTCTTACTTGACCAGCCAGTTCCAGAAGATGGTTCTGGGGGACTGCTGCTGGGTCCCATGGCATTTATGCTGGGAGGTCCCACAGGTCTCCCCATGCTATTTAATATCTGCATGAAGCTGCTGGAAGAGGTCATCAGGGGCTTCGAAGTGAGGGGCCACCAATATGCCTATGACACCCAGCTCTATTTCTCCTTAACGGCTAAGGTAGGTGAGACTGTGAAAGACCTGAATAGGTGTCTGGAGAAGGAAATTGCAAGGGGGCCAATAAACTGAAACTCAATCCAGACAAGATTGAGGTGCTGCTGGTCAATGACAAAGCTGCTTGGAGATTGTGGAGCCAGCCTGTCCTGGAGGGTGTGGCACTCCCCCTGAAGGGTTCATAGCCTGGGGATACTACTAGATCCTGGCCTATGGTTGCAGGCTTAGGTTTCCTCCATCAGACACGCCTTTTATCATTTCCAGCTGTTTTACCTGCTACAGTTGTTTCTCAAAAAGCATGATCTGGTCACAGTGATCCATGCTCTGATCACATCCAAGTTAGATTATTGCAATGAGCACTATGTGGGGCTGTCTCTGAAAATGGTACAGAAACTTCAATTGGTCTAAAATGCAGTGGTCAGGATACTATGGGGGTTGGTTACAGGCATCATATCACCTCTGTGCTGAAAGGTCTGCACTGGTGTTACCCATCTGTTTCTGGGCACAATTCAAAGTGCTGGTTCTTATCTTTAATGCCCTAAATGGCTTGGGGCCAGGTACCTGAAGGACCACCTCCACCCATACAGTTAAGACCTGCCTCTTAAGCCCTGTTTCCCTGCCTTCAGAGGTGAGGTGGGTGATGACTCGAGACAGGACATTTTCTGTGGTGGCAGCTCACCTTTCAAACACCTTCCCCCTTGAGGCTTGCCTAATATCTACTTTACTTTATTTTAGGTACCAGGCTAAAATACATCTTTTTACCCAGGCTTTAATTGGAGGTTTATCTTACCAGCTTTTAACCAATCTGCTGTGTGTTATGGATACTTTTATGCTGCTTGCGTTTTTACGTTTCTGCTTTTTAATGGCTCATGTTTTATACTGTAATTTTTACTTGTAATCTGCCTTGAGT
This sequence comes from Eublepharis macularius, assembly GCF_028583425.1. Taxonomy (NCBI): domain Eukaryota; kingdom Metazoa; phylum Chordata; class Lepidosauria; order Squamata; family Eublepharidae; genus Eublepharis; species Eublepharis macularius. Next base: position 81,229,946 of record NC_072794.1, on the reverse strand, counting down.
AGGACTCTGAAGAGAAATAGGAAGAGAATAGACTTATTCTAAATAAATAAATCTAATAAGAAACATATCTTAGTAACTCATAGTGAGTAAATAGGAATATTCCAGTTAAGCATTTTTGATATGATATTTTGCATCACTACATCCTGTAAAAAAGACAGAACATTGCCTTTCCCATCCATCTAGCTGATGCGAATCTCTGTTCATAGAAACAAAGAGCTGAAATGATTAAAACAAGCCCACTATCAAGAATACACAGGGCATAAAAAGGTTTGTTAAAAATAGTTGCACCTGACTCAACTATTCGTAAGTGTATGTGAACCTACTTGCAACATAGAGGAATATATGGATTTCATCAAATTATTTCAAGTCCTTTCCCTGGTGGTTTGCAGCAGTGTGATGAAATCAGCATGGGGTCAGTGGCTATAGTATTTTTCTAGTAACGCAGCTTCTGTATGGTTTGGATTTCAAGCATCTACCATACAGTTCCTTTGTTGTGTAGATTGAACCTACACTGAAGTTTCAAACAGTGCTCTGAATACTATAATTCCATCATCAGGACGGCTGGAAATAAGAGTTAGAAAACAAACCCCCATGTACAGCATTCTTTCTGCACAATACAAGAAGTAACAGTAATAATTTAAAGCACTTAGTACATACTATACATTTTCAACATTCTGCATAAACATTAATCTTCGCAACACCCTTGCAAAGTAACAATTATTATCTCAGTCTTGAAAAATGGAAACAAAGTACTTAACTATAGAAATATGTTCATAACATTTCTTTATAATTTTCTGTTTTGCAAGAAGTCATCATGGAAGCAATCGTGTTTGGGGAATATACGCTTCCAGGTGTTTCTAAAAACGAATAAGAAATAGATTTGAAGGGGGCTTTGAATTTCTACTGTAGACTTATTTCAAATACTGATTAGATTGCATAGCTGATACTGATTATCTTCAGAAAATGGCATACGATATCACCGTAGGGTTCTTCAGTTAAATTGGGACTATTAATGGCTTCACTCTTTGACTCTTTGTAAAGAGGCTTCAAATTATAAAAATTTCATGGAAGAAAAAACACAAACATGTATACTTGGGGAATCAAATGCAGAATGGCAATTTCATAGGACATACCATCTGGCATTTAGTTCTAAAACCAATGCAGTGTACACAAGAAGATTCCACTTGAAAGCATGCCTGCTTATAAAATGACTTATATGTTGCTGCAACACTGCTTAAATGGCTTACTTTTGCGGGAGGAGGATGGCTGAACTTACCCATAGCTACTGCTCACAGATGGGTATTCTGTGCAGTCCCACACTGGCTACTGTGCAGAAGCACAACAATGACCATAGCACACAAGTATGGTAAGAAATTCACTCGTTTCTGCTTTGTTTCTTAGCTAGTCTAAAGTGCTGGTTCTTACATTTAACCTAAATGGCTTACTATCAGGGAAACTTGTCCTATATAACTTGTACAGATGCTAAGATCATTATGAGATTACTTACTGTGTATGCCCCATATTTTGAAATGAGATGGGTGTCCACAAGACACAATTCCTTTCCTGTAGTGGTATGTTATCTATGTAATTTCCTTCTCCAGCAGCAAATCCGAAGTCTACTGTGTTTAAGTAGCAGTGTCAGATGAAGACTCTCCTGTACTGTTACCCAAATGGGGGCAGAATTATGTCTCCTTCCCCTGAAATAATCCAGCAATTCTCGGCCTGCAGACCCGGCTGCTAGGGCTGGGGGCTGCCTTTGCTGCCCCCAAAGGGGAAAGCGGCAGGGCATGCCTCTGGCCATCTGGGCACTCAAGAGGTGGGGTGGAGCTGAATGCCTTAAAAGGCAACTCCAACCCCTGGCCCTTCAGTGGTTGCCTCATGCTTGGTCCACCTGCCCGCCCTGTAGCAGTGCAGGTTTCACTAGTCGCTGGTTGCCAGGACCAGGTAGAAATGTTTTCCCCTTTCCCCCTATTAGCTGTTGGAGAGAGGTGTTTTTTTGCCTACCTTGTACTGTGTGCCGGGGGTGTGGTTATTGGTTCAAGGTGAAGCTGTGAATAGGTTGTTAGTGGCAGGATATAGTTTGGAAAAGTCAGCAGGCCAGTGAGCATCCTTGGCATATCCCCATTGGTGGGGAATTGGGGTCTGTCAGGAGCTGCTGGCTGCATCACAGCACATTTGTGAGGACAGACTGCCTGGTGGGGAACCCCTGGACAAGTCAGTCTTCTCCCAGTTTCACAGCTGGGTGGTGGAGCTTTAAGCAGGGGAACCACTTCACCTGGCTGGCTGGGTCCTAGCCATGCACATGGATGGCTCACACCCAGGGCAGCAGGGCTCATGCAGAGGCTTGCCCAGGTCAGAGCAGAGGTCCAGGGGTGACTCCAGTGCCTGACCTGTGCCACTAGTTAGGTCCTTGCTGTGTTAAGAGTCTTGTGTTGTTGTCAAATAATAGTGGCCCATTAGCCATGGAGAACGGCAACAAGCAGATTTAAGGTGAAAACCTGTAAGAAGCTAATCCCTTCTGTCATTCCAAGCGTATGCGAAGGATTGGTGGGAGTTGAAGCTAAGAAGGTTCGGATATCTTCCCCTTCATTGAGTTTTGGAACTTAGTTGGCGGACTCCCCCCCCCCCCAAGATGGCGACAAAAAAGCAGAGCCCTGCTGTGGGCAAATCTGTTTCGGCTGCTTTGCAGGGGAAAGGAGAGTCTCTTGAAGAGGTGGTTAAACGGTCGGTCACTGAAGCTATGAAGCCCTTTGTTGATAAGCTAAATGAAATCGGTCAAAGGGTTGGCTCAGTTGAGAACGAAGTGAAAACCATTAAAGATGTAGCGTCTGGGGCAGAGCAGTCTGCTCGGGAAAACGCAGTATTCATGAAAGCAACAAACAAAGAAGTAAAGCTTTTGGAGAATCAATTGATAGGGTTACAAGTGGATTGTGCTCAGACGGTATTGCGTCTTCAGAATGTGAAGGAGGAGGAAAGTGAAAACTTAAAGGATTTGGTGTCGGAACTTTTGGCGTCATCCGCAAAGGCAACTAAAGAGGAGTTAAAAAGCAATATTCTGGAAGTCCGCCAGACATCTTCAAAATATGCAACGAAGCGCCAGCTGCCTCACGAGATTATTATCGATTTTTCATCTAAGAAGACTCGGGACACCATCTTATATAATTCGTACAATGTGGACTTGGACTTTCTGGGTAACAAGGTTAAGATATTGAAGGACGTTCCATTTTTAGCTCGGAAAAGAAGATTCAAATATAAAAGGTTTGCAGCTCTTCTGAGGAAGCGTGAAATAAAATACAAATGGCTATTTCCGGAAGGTATCTGGTTCAGTTATAAAGACCAAGCCTACAAGATAACATCGGAAGTACAGCTGAGGGACTTTGTGTTTAATCATCAAGAGTTCCAGCAAGGAGAAGATTTAGAATCTGAAGGGGGGAGTGGGGAGGAGAGAGTGAGCGCAGCTACTGTAGCTGTTCAGAGAGAGCTGCGACCGAGACGCAGGGGGGGGGGGGGAAGAAGACCTGATCCTGACTGTAGTTCGTATTTTATAAGATCTACCAATCTAATAGCATATTATAAAGTTTAACTTTAAATAATTGTATTATGAAGGGAATGCAATACTTGTAGATGTAGTGTGTGTTTTTTATATGTTGTTTCTTCCCTTTCCCCCTGTTCCCTTTTTCCCTTTTTTGTAGTTTTTGCGGTTAGTAATTAAAAATAAAAAAAATTATAAATAATAATAATAATAATAATAGTGGCCCATTAGTACCCAAGCCTTGTGTCTGCATCTTTATTCCAACTTGGGAGGGAGGAGCAATAGCTAGATAGCTTGTCCGGAGGTGAAACAATAAAGTGGGAAAGTATTTTATTATACATATCTGAGAGGAACTATAGGTGAGAAGGGTGCTTGATGTCCTGCAATTTCTGGATGGGAAGGTCTTATCAGGTTCCTGAATAGCCCCAATTAGGAAGGTGGATGAGGGGTGGTATGGAAGGGTGTTGATGAGATAAAACAGAAACTCCCGGAAGAGCTCTTTGTTTCACTCAAGTGCTTCTCCGGGGCATTGAGTGGCAGTCAATCTGACATACCTTCTGGTAATTTTCCAACTCCAGCCAGGGTTGGCATATGTTCTATCTAGCCAGGCAGTGTTTTGTGCTTTGGTACATGAGGAAAAGGGGTTTATGATATTCCACATCCATAAACTGACCTTTCAGTAAGGAGAAGAGGTATGACTGCTAACAATACTCCCAAGGTTTTATGAAAAGTAGGATTTTATGTTTGATCATTAGTGCTGCTAGCTTTTATACGTTTCTTTAATTGTCACATTTAGTATTTAATACATCTAATGCTGCTCATTTTTATTGCTTTAATTTTATTATCGAAAAGTACTGACATTTATCTTCCTTATTGGGCAATATTTACCTTATTGTGAATTTCCAACACTGAAGTTCCTTTAGAAGCAAGCCCACAGATTGCTTAAGGATAAGACAGAATCAGAGACAGCTGCTACAATGAGACATAAACAGTTTCATGTATGCAGGCACACAACATGCATCCCAACTATTGTTAGATCTAAAGAGGTAGGTTAGGCCAAGACTGTCAAGCCTCACAACAAGAATCCTGTGAAGTAGGTTAGGCTAAGAGTATATGACTGACCCAAGGTCACCCAGCAAGTTTCCATGGCAGAGCAGAGAATCAAACTTGGGTCCACCAGATCTAAGTCCGTCACTCTAGCTGCTACACCACACATCACACTACATTACCACACACTACAGATTGCCCTTGTATATATACACAGACTTAAGATACAAGCCAAGGATGGAGAGCTGCATGTGAAGGGATGCATATGCATATAATCCTCATTTCCAGATAGCAACTCTATGCCTCTGAAATCAATGAAACCAGCTTCACGAAATGTGGATCACACTATGCCAGACACTGTGAAGCGTCCAAGTATTAGTTCTCTGAAGTTAGTGGCTGAGATCACAAAAACAAGAGGTGAATGAAGGTCAAGTTTTTGTAATGGCATTTATTGTCACTTCAGTAAATCATAGTAAACACATAACTGAGCAAGCCAAGACTTGACTAGATCTCCATAACTATAGTACTTTCAAATACAGCACATCTTGCTTTTCCAATAATAATTATGATAGAAGATCTTCAATGGATCTGGCAGCTTTATATATCTGGAGACAGACCTGCTCTTTCATTTTCAGTAATAGCAGAATGTAAAGTGCTAAAGTAAGATGCACAAGATGCTTCAATGTATCAACAAAGCACAAGAAGGAAAACACAAATGATACTAAAACAAGAAAGTGATGGGTGTGCTGAACATCTTCCCTTCCTCTGAATAGCTGTTTGGCTCTCAAGGTATTTCTGGCAAGCCAACTTCAAAAAGTCAAGCTTTCTTCGTGCCTAGATCCATTTCTCACTATATCATCAGTGGACAACTTACCTGCCATGCAGGCATGCCCTACAGAAGTTCCTGACCCCTCTCTATATTGTCACCACCTCTCATGCCTGTATGTTCAACAATAGAGATGGGCATGAAACGAACCACAGAACAAAATTCTGGATGGAACAGCTAGTTCGTAGTCAAAGAAACACGCGTTCTGTGGGGCCGCGTTTTTATGAAACAAATGACTTTTTCCTACCGTTCCGTTGCCAGTTCGGGAAGCCAGACACTTTGGCACCATTCAATCCATCGCCCAGGCAATGGTGGTAGTCTTTTGGTTGCCCCCAATCTGAGGCCTCCACACTTGATTGGTAGCTGTACCTACCAACTAGAGAGCTCCCATTCTGGCCCATCCAGCCAGGAAAAGGGGGGAGGGTTAGAATCTCTAAGGCAACTGAGGAGATGGAGCCTTCAATAGACACCAATCTCTTCCTCCAAAACCATATTAGGCAGGTCTTTCTGCCAACCAGAATGCTCCTGTGTTGCTCTGAACCCAGAGACTCTTGGCAGTAGAAGGAGGGTTTCTCTGACAGGGCCCATGTGATCACCTTTGTCAGAGATCCCTTTCGGTAACTACCCTCCATGCTCATTCTTCCCCCAACCCTTGGGTTTGAAGTGAACAGCAGCTGACAGCTAAGCATGGGGTGTATAAATATTGAAATAAACTATTGGGGAAGAGGGGGAAGGTGAGGTGATATATGGAAAGTAGGGGATGAGAGAAGGGAAGTGATAAAGAGGGGGGCGCAGTGCAAGCGCTGCTCTGCTGGATTGAAGGGGGAGCAGCATTGAGATCAGAGAATAGGAAGGGGAAGGGAGAACGAAAAGGAGAAGGTGGAAGGAAAGTAATAGAATTTAAAACAACAACTTTAAACCCAACAACAGTTATTTGCTCCTACCTGTCTCACAAGGACTGAAAGGGAATTGTGTGTGTCTCACCTCACTTCCTCCTTCCTCTGAGGTGGTGCACACACAACCAGCCACTCTTTCCACCAAAAGCAGCCCAATCCCCCCCCCCAAAAAAACCTGAGGAAAGGTGATAAGTAGAACTGATGCCAGCCAGAGAGGGGGGAAAGGATGTACTAAAAGGAATGGCAGGATTGCCATTGGCGACAATGGGAGAGGCTTGAAGGCCCATCGGAGAAAATGGGAGTCAGGAATGCCAATTTACTTGCATGGGCTCCATTGAAATGCATTACAACACAAAAAAAGAACAAAAGTCCAAGAGTGAAGAAGTGAGCTGTGGTTCATGAAAGCTCATACTACCACAAATTTTGCTAATCTTATAGGTACTACTGGACTCTTGATTTTTTCTACTGCTACAGTCAAACACAGCTACTCATCTTAATCCATCAACACAGGACCCAGAGTGGAATGACAGTCCCTGGGAGAAGAATCAGTGGTCGAAGACTGGAATGGCAGTGGGTGTGGAATGACAGGGGGTGTCATTCCAGTCCCAGAGCCCTGATGCTATTCCCAGGAGCAGTTGTTCCACTCTTTGACCTGTCATTCCTGTCCCTGTTCTGTTCCTAGGGGCCATCATTCCACTCTGGGGCTGTCATTCCAGTCCAAGAACACTTCCGCTACTCCCAGGGGCTGTCATTCCATTGTGGTGCCTGTAATTCCACTCCAAGAATGCTTCTACCACTACCAGGGGCTGTAATTCCATTGTGCAACCTGTCATTCCTTCACAGAGTGCAGATTCTGCTCCGAGGGGCTGTCATTGCACTCTGGGAGCTGTCATTCCAGTCCCAGAACACTTCTGCTCCTCCCAGGGTCTGTCATTCCAGTCTGGTGCCTGTCATTCCAGTCCCAGAACATTTCTTGTCTATTCAACAAGGTTTGTAGTACTGTGAGAAGATCAGACCACTGCAGTTTCCCTGCATCCAGACCATACTCTTTTTGCTTTCACCACTGGTATCCCACATAAGATGTAAATCACTTCCTTTGCAACACATTCGGTTGGATCATATGAATGACAAGCACAAAGAGCTCATAGAGCCCACTTTCCCCACTCTATCTTCTCCTAGGAGCCCCTTGTGATCCCCCAAAAGGTAATGCTGTGAGTTGGGATCCCCCTACAGAAATAGTCATATGGCACAAGAAACTACAAGCAGCTCAGGGAGACAGAAGAAATCACCCTCCTCCCCCTCTCCTACACAATAGAGAAGTCTATTCACTAGCACAAGAGGAAGGGAGGCATTGTCACTTAATTCTTCTTCCTTGCTACAGCCCACCACACTTCTTGGTGTATAATGCAGGAGGGTTCCTGGATTCCCGTCAATGTTTTTTTGGAATCAACAAGGGGGCTTATGATTGGAGGGACAGGTCTAGAAGTTTGGCCTTTATAAGCACTTTGTGTTCACAGTTCATAGGATCCAACTTATTGCATATGGATGAGTGTGTGTTATGTGCCATCAAGTTGCCTCCAACCTATGGCGACCCTATGAATGAAAGATCTCCAAAATGTCCTATTATTAACAGACTTGCTCAGATCTTGCAAACTGGAAGACGTGGCTTCTTTTATTGAGTCAAGCCATCTTGTTTTAGGTCTTCATCTTTTCCTACTGCCTTCTATTTTTCCTAGCATTATTGACTTTTCCAGAGAATCTTGTCTTCTTATAATGTGACCAAAGTAAGATAGCCTCAGTTTTGTCATTTTAGCTTCTAGGGAGAATTCAGGCTTGATTTGATCTAGTACCATCTTTTTGGCTGTCCATGGTATCCATAGAACTCTCCTCCAGCATCACATTTCAAATGAATCAATTTTCCTCCTGTCAGCTTTCTTCATTGTCCAACTTTTACATCCATACATCGTAAATGTCAGGCTCTGGATGATAGACTACAGCAAACAGATCCCTGGTTCATTGTAGCAAGACACAGGTTCTTGGTTAAATGATTTTTAATCAGAAATCAGTTCTTTCCATAATCAGATCCAAAGGTCTAGTTAGGAGTAAGGTAAGCACCTAAGCAGTTCTAGTAGAAAGTTGACCAGAATGACTACATAGGAAAATTACATCCCTCTTCTACCCCCTCCCAATTTCCAAACAACCTAGTGTTGTTTGATCTGTGTGAGAACAGTTTGCATATTTGTGCTATCAGGCTACAGGGAGAGAAGACATATTACAGTCAGGAAAAAGGCCTCGAACTGGCAAACACCCGGCCGCCTGGGAACTTGTGAGAACTCATTGGAATATTAGTAACAAGAATATATCTAGCAATACAAAATGGAGTCACCCTTGACAAAATAAAGCATTCACTTGACAGCAAATATATTGATATGAATGAATGGGCACAGTCAGACATGACAGTAATGGGGAATACCATTGTTTGAATTATCTTGATTTTGGTTCCCAGAGAAACATCTTTATCTTTAAGGATCTTATCTAGCTTCTTCCAAGTCTCAATCTTCTTCTGGTTTCTTCATTGTAGTCTCCCTGTTGGTTGATGATTGAGCCAAGGAATAAAAAATCTTGGACAATTTCAATTTCCTCATTGTCAACTTTAAAATTGTGTAACTCCTCAGTAGTCATTACTTTTGTCTTCTTGATGTTCCACTGTAATCCTGCTTTGGCGCTTTCTCCTTTAACCAGTAGTCGTTTCAAGTCTTCACTATTTTCTGCCCGTAACGTGCTATCATCTGCATATCTCAAATTGTTAATTTAACTTCCACTAATTTTTACTCCAGCTTCTTCTAGATCTAATTCAGCTTTCCTTATTATATGCTCTGCATAGAAGTTGAACAGGTAGGGAGATAATATCTGTCACCTTTGTCAATTGGAAACCATTCTGTTTCCCCATATTCTGTTCTAACAGTAGCCTCTTCTCCAGCGTACAGGATGTGCATCAAAACAATGAGATGTTGTGGCCACCCCCATTTCTTTTAACACTATCCATAACTTTTCATGATCCACACAATCAAAAGCTTTGCTATAATCTATAAAATACATGCTGATGTTCTTCTGAAATTCACTGGTGAGTTCCATTAGCCATCGTAAATTTGCGATGTGATCTCTAGTGCCTCTTCCTTTCCTGAATTCGCCTTGAACATCTGGCATTTCTTGTTCCATAAATGGTAAGAGTCTATGCTGTAGAATCTTGAGCAGCACTTTGCTTGCATGAGAAATTAATGTGATAGTCCAATAGTTGCCGCACTTTTTTGTCATCCTCTTTTTAAAAAAATTGGAATGTAGACTGAGCATTTCTAGTCTGTGGGGCATTGTTTTGTTTTCCATATTTGTTGACAGATTCTTGTTAAGATTTTCTGTAATAGCTCTATTGGTATTCGATCTACTCCAGGTGTTTTGTTTCTCCCAATTGCTTTGAGTGCTGCTTTTATTTCACTTTCTAAGATTTCTGGTTCTTCATCAAAGGACTCTTCAAAAATATCTATCATCCTTCCATCTCTTCTGTATAGTTCATCAGTGTATTGTTTCCATCTTTCCTTTATTTTGTCCTGATCAGATACTGTATTTCCGTGTTGATTTTTCAGCCTCCCAAGCCATGGCTTGAATTTCCCTTTGATTTCCTGGATCCTGTGGAACAGATCTCTTGTACTTCCTTTTTTGCTTTTTTCTTCTATTTCTTTGCACTGGTTATTATAATAGATTTCTTTGTCTCTACGTGTAGATTGATGAAAAGCTGCATTTAGAATTCTGACTCTTTTTCTGTCACCGTTTGCTTTTGCTTCCCATCTGTTTTTAGCAATTTTAAGAGTTTTCTCAGTCATCCGTTTAGGCTTCACCTTTATTTTGGCTACAGAAATAGTCTTTGCACATTCTTCCTTGATAATATCTCTGGTTTCAGCCCATAGTTCTTCTGTTTCATGATCAATTCAACTTAGTATTGCAAATCTATTCCTTACCTGGACTTTAAACTCTTCAGGAATATCCTTAAGATTGTATTTTGGCACTATGATTCTTTTAGTGTTTCTCTTCAGCTTTATTCTAATTTTTGATATTAGCAACTCATGATCTGTACCACACTCAACTCCTGATCTTGTTTTAGCAGACAGAATTTGGCACACCCGGCCGCAGCAATGCTGCATAAGCCGGGGGGCCGTATTTTGCTGGCTTGCCCAGGGAGGAGACAGACCCCTTCCCGGGCATACGGGCATTTGGGGTGAGGGCGGAGCTTGGACCTTAGAAGGCTGCTCCGCTCTCCCAGCCTCTCAGTGCTGCCTTTCTGCTCGGTGGAGGAAGGTGCTTCCTGCCTCAGAGCAGCTCTGCAGCCTGCGAGCATGCGGGGCAGTGAAGAGCACAGGCAGCAGGGAACGCAGCAGCAGAGAGAGGCTGCATAGGAGGCTTACCAGCAGCAGCGTGGATGACGACAGGACGCGGTGGCAAGATGCGGCGGTGGCAACGCGCTTCTGGCCTCGGCTTCGGGTGTGGTCGAGGAGCCGCCTCTCAGCGCGTGCTTGCCCTGCAGGGCGTTTGTGGTGATGCCGCAGCTTTTTTGCTGCTGAGCACTTGCCTTAATTATCTATGGCTGGGCTTGCCACGGGGTCTTCTGTGCGGCATCGAGGGGTGGATGGTTAATCCCCCCCCCATATGTTGCTCTTGGCCACTTAATTGATGGGGGGGGTGCCTAACGTTCCTCCCCATGCCTCCTTTATTGGCCGTTTGTGGTGGCTGCGCACTGTTCATGGTTGGTGGTGGGGGCTGCTTCCCTTGCTTTGGGGAGTGGTATTGGAGTTTAGGACTACCTGGCTTGCCCCTTTTCCCCAGATTGCAAGGAGAGGAGGGGGTCTGGTGGCCATTTCAATGGCTGTACAGCCTTTTTCTTCACCTCACTCGCCGCCATTTTGAGTGTCTGGGGTGGCCATTTTGAGTTCACTTTGAGGCTAGACTAATTGGGGGGGGCTAGCTTTGTAGTGTTAGAGTGTTGGGTCTGTATTTTGGGGAGCTGGGTTTGATTCCCCACTCCTCTACTTGAAGTTGGGTGTGTGATTTGGGGGCAATTATAGCTCTACTGGCATTTTTTCAGCCCCTTTTTCATGCTTGACCCAGTGCAAGGCAAGCACAATCTCAGGATTCAGAAGCTGTGCAGGATTGGCCTTGGTTAATTATACAGGGTCTTGCCTTCATTGTTTAATAGCAGGTCAGATACCAGTATGCCTCCTAAGAAAGGGGATGGCCCATCTAAGGGCAAACAGCCAGCGAAGAAGGCCACTAAGAGGCCCCACTCTCCTATGGTTTCCTCTTCTGATGAGGATGATGGGGACTCTAATATGGTTGAGATCTTGGAGCAATTGGCGGCTTTGGAGCGGGCTTGGGCTGGGACCCAGTCAGAGGCCTCAGGAGTCAGGGTTCGTCGGCCTACTAAAAAAGTTGCGCCTGTTGCTTTTCAGAAGGACATCTTGAGACGCATCGCTGCTTTGGAAGCATCCTCTGCCCTTGAGTGTGGAGAGCTCAGCGTTAGCTGTGAACCGGGACGCTCGGTGGAGGAGGTGTCCGTACCCGAGCCTAAGCAGGAGGCTGCATCTGAGGGCGGGCAGGTTGCCATTGCTGTGGATCCGGTGTTGCAGGAGGGTAAGTCGGCTGTGTCTCAGCAGCCTTGCACCTGGCCATGGGGGCCCTGGGGTCAGCCTGCTGCCTCAGCGCCATCTGGCTACAGTTCTCTGGCCTGCCGCACTTGGCTCAGGCCTGGAACACTGCTCCCAACACAGCACCATCTCTGTCCACGTCTGTGTGGCCACCGACACCTCCTTTGGGTTGGCATGGTGGTGCTAGTGTTCCTCAGGGCCAGTTGCCATCCACGGTCCCGACTTCATCCTTGGGGTTGCTGACATCGAGTTGGCCATATGGTTATGGAGGTCAAGGCGGTTTCCCCCCTTATGGGCCCTCGCCTTATGGCTTTGTGCCATATGGAGCTCAGTCGTTCGGGGATATGGCGTTACCTCTAGGTGACCACCTCACTCAGGCCACCAGGGACAAAATTGTCCGGGGGGAGTATGTGGATGTTTTTGCCCTTCTCTTCAGGGAGCTGGAGAAGAAGGACAATGATGATTTGGATGACAAGGATAAAGAAAAGATCAGGCGGCGTAAAGTGGATAGGAATTGGTCAAATTGGTTGCCCGGGTTCCTGATTTATGTGGGCGTATTGGTGAGAGTGCAGCCCTGGAGGGCTGTCTCTCTTTTCCAATACTTAGATATAATTTATAAGGGCTACACTATTTTTGTTGTCCCTGCCTGGCTCCAGTACGATGAGGAGTTCAGGATGCATGCTGCTATGAACACGAGCTTGCCGTGGGATCAGGTTCACCAGCAGCTATGGTTGCAGGTTTGGCTAAACCAAATTTGGGGGATAGGTCTGATAGCGGCCATCTGATTTCCCGCCCCCAAAATATGACCGGTTTCTGCACCCCGGCGGGGCAGCAGGTTCAACCCCAGCTGCTTTGCTGGGATTTCACATCTAGGGGGCAGTGTAATCGGAAGGCGTGTAAATACCGGCACGAATGCCCTGCCTGTGCAGGCCCCCATTCCTATGTGGCTTGTCCTGAGGCCAAGCCGGGCGGCGGGGGCAGACGATTTGGGGGTGGGGGCAATCAGCAAGGGCCTGGAAAAGGAGCCCAGCCCAGTAAATCGGAGGGTACTTGAGGGCCTATTGGCCATTTACCCTCACCGTGTTGATGCTGAGTATTTAGTTTCTGGGTTTAAGTTTGGTTTTCGTATTCCTTTTCAGGGCCAACGCACGCCTTTCATGGCACCCAACCTACGGTCTGTGGCTGGCATGGAAGATGTAGTGCAGGTTAAGATTGCGAAGGAGTGTGAGGAAGTCCATGTTCTCGGCCCATTTGATGCCCCACCTGTTCCCTGTTTACAGGTTTCCCCACTTGGTGTGGTGCCAAAAAAGGCAGCCGGTGAGTTCCGCCTTATTCACCACTTATCTTTCCCTAGGGGAGAATCTATAAATGATGCCATTCCTGAGCATCTGTGTTCAGTGCGTTATACGTCCTTTGACCAGGCGGTCAAGGTCGTGTGCCGTTGTGGAGTGGGCACTGAAATGTCAAAGTGTGACATTAAGTCAGCGTTCTGCCTCCTCCCAGTCCACCCTGAGGACTTCGAGCTCCTCGGCTTTGCTTTCAAGGGCAAGTTTTATATGGATAGGGCCCTCCCTATGGGCTGCTCCATTTCATGTGCGGCCTTCGAGCGCTTCAGTTCCTTTTTGGAATGGGAGCTGTGTCGCTGCTCTGCCTGCCCTGATAATTGTCATTATTTAGATGATTTTTGTTCGTTGGGCCTAGGGGCACTGGGCAGTGTGCCAGGTTGCTTGCCACCTTTATTTCCCTCAGCCAGAAACAAAACAACGGGAGTTCACCGGTACCAACTAACTAGAACAATATACAGACCGGGAAAAGCAATAAATGCTCAAAGCAATAATTTACAGTTTTTATATATTTTAAAGTGCCAGAGTGCAATAGTGTTAATAAATAATGTGCTAATAAATACAGAATAAATATTCAAATTTTACAAATATCCGCAAGCCACACAATACAAAGTCATCCAATACAGTTTGTAATTTTCATGAACTAATTTTGTAAACAGAGTCCATCACTAGAGCATGAGGAGCGCAGAGCTGTGACCTCCGGTATAGACAAACACCAGACCCAAGAAGAGGGGTTCTAATGCTTTTGAGCCATTTGCCGACGGGATGGTGATGCAGAGCAACTTTATCAAATTCCCGTTTCGAAAATCTTCATCTCCGGGCAAATATCTGGTGGTACAATGGTTGTCTGCGCTTCAGCTCCCTCTGTGTGTCACCACACACCCCTTCGCTACTTGGTAGAGCACAGAGGGAGCTGAAATGCAGGCAACCATTGTACCACCAGATATTTGCCCGGAGATGAAGATTTTCGAAACGGGAATTTGATAAAGTTGCTCTGCATCACCATCCCGTCGGCAAATGGCTCAAAAGCATTAGAACCCCTCTTCTTGGGACTGGTGTTTGTCTATATTGGAGGTCACAACTCTGCGCTCCTCATGCTCTAGTGATGGACTCTGTTTACAAAATTAGTTCATGAAAATTACAAACTGTATTGGATGACTTTGTATTGTGTGGCTTGCGGATATTTGTAAAATTTGAACCTTTATTTCCCTAGCAGAGGAGGTCGGGGTCCCCTTAGCTCATGAGAAGACTGAGGGCCCCTCCATGGTGTTGACCTTTCTGGGTATCGAGTTGGATACCGTTCAGCAGTCTTTAAGACTCCCTGCAGACAAGGTCCAGGACCTTTGCAGGTGGCTTGATGAATTTAGGGGGCGGAATAAGGTTTCCCTCCGTGAATTGCAGCAGCTGGTTGGGCACTTGAACTTTGCTTGCAAAGCAGTTGCCCCAGATAGGGCTTCTTGAGGCGTCTGTGTGATGCCATGGGGTCCTTGAAATTTCCTCATCACCGGCTGCGCCTCAGCCGTGGCATGCGGGAGGACCTCCAGGTTTGGAGGGACTTTCTGGGTTCCTTTAATGGGGTGACGTTTTGGAGGGAGGATATGTTTCTCAAAGCTGAGCTTCAAGTCACTTCTGATGCGTCTGGTGCCCTGGGTTTTGGGGTGTACTTTAGAGGGTACTGGTGTTCAGCTCGTTGGCTGGCTGATTGGATGGAGCAGGGGTTGTCCGGAGATTGACGTTTTTGGAATTTTTTCCCTTGCTTGTGGCAGTCTGGCTGTGGGGGGATGAGCTGTCAAACCACACGGTACACTTCTGGTGTGATAACCAGGCTGTGGTGCACGTAGTTAACTCCTTGATGTCAAAATCGCCCAGAGTTATGCGGCTGGTGCGGGCTTTTACCCTTAAGTGCTTACAGTTGAATATTCTGTTCAGAGCCAGACATGTTCCTGGAATTAGTAATGGTGTGGCAGACGCTTTGTCTCGCCAACAGATGGAACGGTTCTGGCTCCTTGCCCCAGAGGCCGATCGTTTGCCAGCGCAGATGCCCAGCGAGCTTTGGGGTCTTGGAAGGTGGAAGCGAACTGGGCGATCCAGTCAGCCTTAGCTCCTAGTACACAGAGGGCATATGATTGTGCAGTAGGGCAGTTCATTGAGTTCAGGGGGACGGTGGGTCTCCAGGATATTTGGCCCATTCCTATGGATCATCTCATGCACTTCTGTGTGGTGCAGCATGGTCGTGGCTTTTCTGTTAAGTCCGTTAGAGGCCAGTTGGATGCCCTGGCTTTTGTTAGTAAGGCTCATGGCCTGCCGGAGGCCACGGGGGACTTCAGGATCCGCAAAATGCTCGAGGGTTGGTCTCGGGAAGCTGGGGCTCCTAAGGACCAGTGGCACCCTATTTCTCCTTCAGTTTTGAAGGGTTTGGGGGGGCCACGTGGTCTGAGGTGTGTTCATCGCCATATGAGCAAAGGCTGTTTCATGCAGCGTCCTTAGTGGCCTTTTTTGGGGCACTGAGGGTTAGCGAGCTGGTAGTGCAGTCTTGTGCTGATTCGTCTCGTAGGGCCTTGGCTGCTGGAAACGTTAAATTTGTAAAGGACAAGGTATCCATAAGGATTCGGCGCTCCAAAACGGATCAGAGGCAGCTAGGAGCCACTCTGGTTTTGGCACCCTGTTCAGACGGGGAGCTATGCCCTGTGCAAGCCCTTAGGGATCACATTGAGCTGTGGGGTGATGCCCCTGGGGCCTTCTTTCGGCATGCTGATGGGGCTCCATTGACCCATTATCAGTTTTGGGCAGTTACCGAACGGGCCCTTGGTAGGCTGGGGTTGTCGGGGGTCAAATTTGGCACCCACTCTTTTCGAATCGGAGCGGCCTCTACGGCCGTGACGATGGGTTACCCCCAGCGGGCTATACAGCGTGTAGGCAGGTGGCGGTCAGGTACGTTTCGTTCGTACATCCACCCTTTGTCCCATTGTTGACAGCCCTTGCTAACTGTTTTCTCTTAGGTGCGGCGCCGGGCCATGTGAAGGGCAGGATCGTAATTTGCAGACACAGCATGGTATTCTGGGCTGCTTACCAAGCCAGACGGACTCCCGTCGGATCCCAGCTCAGGCTGAGTGCTGTGGCTATGGTCGAGTGGCTTGGAAGGCGTGGCCTTCGGTGGCCGGCCTTGTTACCACTCTTGTTCAGGGGGCGGAAGGGTCCACCCCCACACAACTTGGTCATGCACTTGGGTAGAAATGACCTTGGTCTTGTGCAAGGAAAGGCCCTTTCATTGCAGGCAACTGCGGACCTCCGTGAAATAAGCCGCCAGTGGCCGGGCGTGCTGGTTTTTTGGTCCGAGATGTTGGGCGTCGGGTGTGGCATGAGGCGTTTGACCCACGGGCGATTGAGGGTGCGCAGCGCAAGGCGAACTGGGCTATGAAGAAACCTTTAGGGGAAGGCCTGGGGATTTATTTGCCGCACCCCAGGATTAAGGCCGAATTTGCCCATCTCTACCAGGATGATGGTGTCCATTTATTGCCAGAGGGCAATGATATATTCCTGGATGACCTGCGGCAAAGGCTGAGGTTGGCCATAAGCCACCTGTGGGGTGTCAGGGCCTAAGCAGAGGCTTGGCCCTGGCAGTGGAAGGAGATTTTGGGGAATAGGGAGCGGGCCGGTGAGCACCCACTGGCATTTCCCCCAGATGTGGGGGAACAGGGTCTGCCATCAGTGCAGTATGCTTGTGACAGCTACCACAGCACAGGCAGACACCTGCGGGGATCCCCAGGTACAAGTCCTTCCCTCATGCTGTATAGCTGGGGTGTTAGGAGCTTGGTGGGGGGATCCATTAGCCTGGCTGGCCGGGTTGCAGCTGTTCAATGGATGGCCTACACCCGGGGCTTTGGGGCTCGCCCAGACAGACCAAGGTGGTGGTCAGGTGTGACCCCGTGGCTTGACCTGTACCGCATAGTTGGCCCTTGCTGTAGTTACGCATTTTATATTGTTGTTATATTAATAAACGGCCATTTATCTCCAAGCCTGTGTCTGTCTCTTTTTCCGGCTAAGTCAGCAATAGAACTTCTCCATCTTCTGCTTCCAATTATGTAATCTATTTGGTTCCTGTATTGGTTGCCCAGTGATTTCCATGTGTACAATAATCTTTTTGGTTGCATGCAGCATGTATTAGCAATGAACAGGTTGTTGGCTTCACAAAACTCTATGACTTTCTCTCCTGCTTCATTTTGTGCTCCTAGTCCAAAATTTTCCCACAATGTTTGATTCTGCTTTGTCTTCCACTTTTGCATTCCAGTGACCTATGATTATCAGCATATCTTGTTTAGGTAGGTGATCATTTTCATCTTGGACACTTGCGTAAAAGTTTTCAATTTCTTCCTCCTCAGCATCTGTAGTTGGGGCTTGTGCTATGTCTTGCTTCAGTATTAGGGCAACACCATTTCTTTTGAGTTTGTCATTTCCACAGTAAAACACTTTGTGGTCTTCTAACTGAAAATGTCCTGAGTCAGTCCACATTAGTTCACTCACACCCCAGACTGCAATATTTAAACATTCAATTTCTTGTTTTACTATTTCTAGCTTACCTGGCTGCATACTTCTCATGTTCCATGTTCCTATTGTGTGTGTCACACAGCTTTGGACACTCCTTTTGCATCTATTCACGTCCGCAACTGGACGTCCTTTCAGCTTTAATCCAGTCCCATCATTAAGAACAGCACTATTTGTACTTATCCTCAGCTCTTCCACAGTAGCCACTTGAGTGCCATCCAACCTGGGGGCTCCTGTCTTCCAACTCTATATCTTTTTTCAATCTGGATTGTCTCATCATAGGGTTTTCAAGGTAAGAGATTAGTAGAAGTGGTTTACCATTGCCTTCTTCTGCTTCGCAGTACTAACCAAGGTTAGTTGAAGTGACACTGCCATTGTCTGTGAAAGATCCTCCACCAGTGTCACTTTCCACTACTGCTGCTGCCTAGTAACTAAACGTCAAGAATTCCTCCACTCCTATCACCATTAGAACATTAAATTCTCTTCTGCTGATGTGACCGTGGATTCCTGAAGGGGGTGGATACATCTTAGTCTGCTGTCTCAGCTTTGACTATTATGCCTTAAGTGACACTTCCAGGAGTTTAGACTCTTGACCAAGCTTGCACTCCTGATGGTGTTGCTCTCAGCTTCACTGACACACTCAAACCCCCTCACCATGTTAAGGTGTGTATCCAGGAGAGGGTGTATATGGATAGGTTTCATTTATTTTAGGATCTTTGTGAATGCTGTCATTAAATATTCAAAAAGTAATAAATAATGGTAGAATTCAAGACTAACAAATCTAGTTCCATCATAGACTTCTCAAACAGGCAGAACCCCCTGAGACCTTGCCACAGGAAATTGTCTCCATGGCATTTATAGTTTTACATCTTCTGAAATGTATTCCCTGCATGCTTCAATTTTTTTCCTAGTAAACGCAAACTTAAGAACCAGCTTTGAGAGAAAGAAAAACCAGAACCAGAAACTTTACAACACAAGAAACAGAGGTAATCCATAACCTTCACAATGACTTATAACCCTTGTTAAGGTTTCAAAATCTCTTCACACAATGAAATACAGAACATAGCTCAGCGATTCTAGCCAATTCCCACCTCCATCTTCCCAGCATCTGTGCTCTGAATGTGATTCAATTGTTGTTTCAAAAATAAGAAAATATTTATCATGTGTTTACATATTATTTTAACTGAAACACCTATAGCCAACATGCACAATAGAGTGGCCAAATGGTCATGTTGCTTGACTAGTGTTCTGAAAGTTGAAAGTATCAGTTTTACTTTGGCCCTCTTTACAGCATGCATGTGCAAAGTAGGTTCATAGAAGTTTGTACCATTTCTGTTCCTGTCCAATTTTTAATATTGCTGCTGTGCTTAATTACTAATCACCTCAGTGTTTTGTCATAACAGATTATCCTATACCAAAAATACAGTCACTGGGCTCTGTAGAAATTACTTGATGTACCTCAAACTCTCCCCAGGAAGTTAAAGTCATGGTCTAGCTTGTCTGCCATGCTGAAAGATATTCTTTTTAAAAAGAGAGAGAGAGAATGCTGCAGCCACTACCAGTGAATGGTGAAAGCCTTCTTCCTGACCTCCAACTGTGCCAGCATCAGTTACTGCTGCTGCAGCAAGTAGTGGAAGCAACTAGAGTCTAGCTGAGTCATGGCAGCACCAGCTTTCCTGTTCAGCCCAGACTGACCTACCCAGTATAGCTTTTTAACTCAAGTCACTTGCTTAGCTAGAATGATAGAATTGTGAGATCTTAGAGATTGGCAAAGTCTCGCTATACAGGAAGTTTAGTCTGAAAGATCCTTTGGTGTTATTCACAGCTGACACAACAGCATGTCTCTTAGAGGAGAAATAATTTGCCTCATCTGTAGTTTTTCAAATGTCCCATTTCAGCACTCTGAGCTTGTAAGGTCTTTTGTTTATTTTCCTTAAGGGTATAACTCTTAACAAGAAGCCACTACAGAATATTGCTTCTTAGGCTAGCAGAACTCTTCCCCTCTTTTTTGCTAGTGGGAACATTTTGATGCTGCTGTAGCCTCTCCCATTATGCAAGTTTAGAACATGCCCTAAGGTATGTGTTAATTAATACTATACATCTGTTTGCTTCACTGAACAGTTGAAAAGTGCCTATTTAATCTACAATGCTCTTTTCCTTTGTTTATTCATCACTCTGTTTCTCTTGCTTAGTTTTTCTGAATTACTAATAGCAGGTAGTGTACCAAATATATGCCTAATGTAAAACAAGTTGCTGATTGAATGGTGATAGCCTCTTACTACTAGAAATACAAGAGTTTATCTTTTCCCCCAATACAAAACAAAGTGCTCAGTGTTTCCAAGCCTTAATTTAAGCTTTCTTGCAATGAGCACAGGGCCTAACCCTTGCCATTTTCAGCACATGTCCCTTCTTGTTTGATGTGCATGAGTGCATAAATGGCATGCATTCTGTTTTGGGAGAAAGATGCCATTGGGTATTGTGTACAGTTGCCATCAATGAATATGTAAGCCTGGAATTTCAGCATTTGCATCTCCCAGCATCTGGAACTAGGAAGTTACTGCTTAGTTGAGGATTAATCAATGCTCCCACAGAATAGCTCACTATGTCTGTGGCCTGCTGCCCTCTCTAGTTTGGGAAATGTAATACTGAATCAAGTATAACATTCTTAGGAGCAGGGAAGCCCATTGCTTTCCAGGGAGAAAAATCAGCCATTGAAACAGCAATTAGTATTCTAGTCTTTAACTCACCCAAGTATAAACCAAGCATAATGGAAACACTGCAAGCTTTAACTATACCAGTGGCACTACTGGGTAACACTTTAATAAGTTTTTAATCAGCCAAAGGAAAAGCTGCATCTCATTTCCAAGTAAGACAGCTAATTTGAAAAGAGACATAGCAAATCATGCAGCTTCGTCCACTGTTTTGATCAAGCTGTGTATGTCTAAATGGATGTTTCATTCAACATCACAAAACAGGCATATACGAAGAAAGGATATGTGCATGAGATATATTATGCTATTTTGTTTTCTGTAGTTCAGACACATTGCTCACAGAGATATGTGAAAACTGTTCTAGGGTCTCTGTATCAGGCATCTGACGAAGAGAACTTGATTCTCGAAAGCTTATGCTACAATAAAATTGGTTAGTCTTAAAGGTGCTACTGGACTCTTTTTGATTTTGCTACCACAGACTAACACGGCTAACTCCTCTGCATCTATAACCAGTTCTAGGGTTGGAAGGTATGCAATTCATCAACACTGCTGATGTTAAGCTGGTCTGGGTTTGGTCAATGGCTGCATGGGTGATTTTCTCAGAATTGTTTGTATTTGAGGTCCCTAATGGAGATAAGGTATACAAATGCAATAAATACTTAAAATTATATTCTTTCTCCTTTGCCCTTTTAAGACACAGAGAGAACACAAAAAGACAACTAGGCCATTTGTTGGAGTTTGTCTTTAAGGTGTTACTGGACCCAAAGCAGGCAAACATCTAGTATTCAGTCCAGTTAATTGTAGGCCTCACATATTTTCCTGGGTATTTCCCTCCAGGTCATATTGGCAGATGCATTCTAAGAATCCAGGCACCAATGATTTGGATTGACTTAAGCCTTCCCATCACCCCTGAAATGGCACTATAGAGTGTTCTCTGCTCCATTGAGGGTTATACCTGGGGGGAAACTATAATGAATCTGTGCTAACAATACAGCACATTGGAGGGAACTGGGAAATCTACATGCTTCTGCCACTGCTCTCTCTACAAATTACTCGTGCTTTGAAGGATCTATTTTAGGATCACTGGCCCATCAAGTCCAGATATAGTCTAGTTAAATTAGCAGTCGCTGTCTGGAATCTTAGGCACAGCTTCTTTTAAGCAGAGAGTTTAATAGATGCAAAACATGTTCTCAATCACTGAGCTATGGTCCCTCCCAAATACAAGAATGAAATTGCACAGAGGAAGCTCTTGATGATTTTTCAAATGCCACAGTCTTTGATGGTGTTGCTATTGTCCTGCAAAGACACAGCATCAGGCCAGGCTGAACTAAAGTTATTATGGATCTTGCTGAGACCTAATACCCTTCACAACAAGGCCTCATACAGTCATGCCATTAGTTAAGACTGCTAGGCCATATAAACTAGTCTCCTCTCTCTATCACCATACATTTCCTGGCTTCATCTACAGTATGCATCTGAAAAGAAGATACATTCTAAAAATTGCACAGAAAGCTTGAAATACACACATTGGTAACTTGCAAAAATGAAAAGAGGTCTAAGAATCTCAAAGCCATGAAAAACTTGTATAGCTCTTGAGAAATGTAAAAGATCTATGAAAATCTGCTCATGGTGGCCCAAGCCCTCTTGTAAACTTCCTTGGAGCATCATCTTCCTTGTAATAAATTTATGGCCAGTTTCTTGAGCTAGCTATAGAGGCAAAATCCCTTGCTGTGACTCCAGAGAATCACTGAAGGGAAAAAGAACAATGGCTGACACATGGTGTTGCTTTACTACCTTGGAGCAGCAGATACATGGCAGAACACATAAGCAATGCTATAGAAATGTCGCTGGAAATAAAAGAGGTTGCATAGTTCTTCAGGTGTCTATTGATCATGAGGGTTTCTTTTACATATGATTGTTCCAACTATAACTTGTCAACCCATGTTAAAGTCCTGAATCAGCCATGGAAGAACAGAAACTATCCACACTTCACGGAGACGGTTTTTAATTTGTGATATTTTATACTTGATATTGACCCATAAGATTAACTTTAAAAACAAAAAGGATCTTTTGAGCACTCTAGCCTCTCTAGAATATAAAGGAACTGCAGACAAACTTTTCTGCGCTCAGAGAATGTAAATGAGATGGAAAGAACGCCTCTTCATAATTAAGAAAAATCTAAGATTGATTATTTAAACAAGAAATCTTTCTTTTCTGACTTTCTACAGCCAATAACCTGACAGCAAACATAAAAACTGTTAAACTGAAAAGGAGAACTTGACTTGAGGGTCAGAGCTGCTTCAAAGAGCTTTTAGCATGGGCCTTGTTGCCACGGAAACCACATCATACCTATTGCTAGGGAAACAGTTATATTTGTTTCTTCCTATTTAGAATAGTGGTTTTACTTGAACTTGGTTCTAAGAAAGATTGTGCTTAGTGTGGCAGGGTAAGGAAGAGAAAGATCTAAATAAGAACTTAAGATTTCAATGGGCTTAGGCACACCTATCTCTGGACAGGATGTCTGTTTTTCAACATGTTGATAAAATTAGTTGCAAATGCAGTTACTTTCACTATTATTGGGAGCTAGGAGAAACATGAATATTACTTCCATCCTGCAGCTGCTCCATTGGCTATCTATCATTTACTGGACTCAATTCAAGGTATTGGCTATCACATACAAAGCTCTCCGTGGCCTTGGTCCTTCATATCTGTGGGACTACCTCTCTCTCTCTATGTTCCATCACAGCAGCTTCTGAACAGGGCCTTCTGTAGGTACCACCTTGAACATGGGCAAAATCAACAGCTGCCCACACATGCATTCACTATCTTTTGGTACAGACTACTTGAAGAGGTTAGGAAACCTTCCACTCTCCTAGATTTCCACAAACTATGCAAAATTGAGGCCGCTTCCCCACATCCTTAATGGGATGGCCAGCCAACGGAACTCTGGTGGGTTATCTCACTCATTGTACACATCATCGTTTCCCATGTGCGAGCAGGTCATGATGATCCCAGGCAGTTTGGCTTCCATTTTTTGGCATTTTTCTAAGAATGGAATTTCCCACACTTCCCTGTGCCGGCTAAAAGATGCTGAAAAAATGGAAACCAAACTTCTGCTTTAAACTTCTACTTCTGCTTCTGCTTTAAAATCAGAGACGTATGGAGTGAGTGAAGAAAAAAGCCAGAGTTCAGTGAGTGGGTTGTCCTTTAACAGTGTGTGGAAATGGCCAGGGACTATTCCTACTTTACTACTATTGCTGTAAGCATGATCCTATTGGGTAGTTTCTATGTTGTTTAATATGTCAGGCTTAGAATTGCTTATGCTCTGTTTCAGCATTTCTTCAACTCTGTATTGGAATTCTGCAGATTTTAAATCATTGTGAATTTGCATTTATATACCCTGTTACACTGTTTATTGAAATTTCTTTGAAACTGACTGCACTGACTCATACTGTGTAATCCACCTTGTGTCTCAGTGAGAAAGGCAGTCTGTAAATAATGTAAATGAAATAAATAACATATAGAAGAAAACACATGTATACAATCCTCAAATCTCTAATTCCAAAGTCAGTAAAATAATTTTGGGGTAAATGAAGTTTTTCAGACTAAGGGCTAGTTCAGATGTTGCTGATGTCTGTACAACTATCACCAGTGGTGATACTTCCTCAGACTTAACATTATGCGGGACACACATAAACCCTTAAATATGGTAGCATTCCATGTATATCCTATCACCATTAAATGTACCTGTCATGTCAATGAGCCATTCATATGTGGCATTACAATGCCATCAATCAGTAGCCCAGGGAGGTGCACCATTGACATTTAAATGTACATATGACTAGGCCAATGTCATGTGGTACAGACATTTAAATATAAGGAACAAGCAGAAGGCTTACACAAGTAAGGGCAATGGGCCATGTCATAATATAAATTGGTGTTGAGTATATCATCCTCTTCTGTAGCAATTTTTAGCACTGAGAACAGGAACCCCTTCTGCGTGAACAAATGTACCATGTGAACAAGGCAAGGGTATTTGTGGCAGGCATCCATTTCCATCCTTTTAATGCCATTACTATATATACACAGCAGCCCAGTTACTTGTGCTTTCTTCTGCTTCATTACAAAGGAGTAGTATTGCCAAATGAATCCCTGTTATTCAACTATTTTCTCAAAGATCTTGGCTATGCTTTTCTAGACATGAAGAGAGGGAGGCATATCCTTCACTAGAAAAGAATTTTTAAAAATAAATGTGTTTTCTAAATGATCTTTGAGTGGCAGATTGGCAAAAACACATTGCATCCTTCTTCTAAATTTTCCATTATGTTGTGAAGCATCATGTCAGACAGGATCAGTTACAGCTAACTGTTTTATGTGACAATAAGTGTAAATAGTTTTAAAGTTCTAGCCACCCACGAAGCAACAGAAGAAATAGAAAAAGTCAATCCATCTCAATTTCTCAGACTGGTAACAAGGACTTTGTCTAATCCTGAATATACCTTAGAATCATTCTTACACAATGCTCTCTTTGCTAAATCACACTAACACAAAGTCTCCATTAGATGAAACACTGAATGTATTCAAAACATAACATAAGCATGCATCTGTGAAAAATGGTGAACAGCTTATTTCCATGAGGTAGCAAAAATCTGACATACTCATGAATTTAAACAAAGAGCCAGTTCCACACAGTATTTATTTCCCAATGTGTAAGCATCCCCAATCATATATTTGCATGGCAAGCAGTAACATGCGAAGTAGCAACTGCAAACATGGCTGGCAGAAGTTCCAATTATATTAATGGCATTTTCCCTAACCTCCATGATAATTAGAATTCCTGACAGCCATACCCCTAGTAACCAGTTTCAAAATGTTATATTCATTACATATGCATATTCAGTGAAGTTTGGAACTGTTCACATGTACAAAAAAAAAAGGACAAGATTAACCTTGCTGTGAACTAGTTTGGAACTCATCAGTGAAAATTGAGAGCATGGAAGAGGCAAATACAGAAATAGACAAAGAAAAAAGGCAAACATCGTCATGAAAAGATGCACAGGCACTTCCTTTTGCCACCACTGAAGAAAAATAGATGCAGCTTGCAGATGGATGGTGAACTGAGCCAACAGTGATTGAGCATCACTGCTCCAACTTCCTGCAATGCTTCTTTCCTTGCAATGCAAACAACAGGGTGGCATAAGTGCATGTACCACAGAGGTCTGAAACAATGCAAAAGCTCATTCAATTTCAAAACCAAGTCCTACATAGCCGGAAATACATTTCAACAAAATAATCTTAACAATGAATGGTGATTAGTGCATAAAATTCTGAAGGAGTGTCTTTCAGAAAGAAACAACCACCTTAGACACCTAATACAATGTCATTCAGATGTAGTAACACCATTCTGAAGGGCATTATTTACAAAAGGGGAAGGGAGGCGGAGAAGCTCAGGCAGTATTTTTTATGAGTAAAAACCCTTGCCAAATTTCAGCCTTGCCTCTTGAAAATGTAGGAATAGATAACAAGAAACTGCTGCACTGCATTCCTGCACGTTTTTTGTCTTTATACATAAAATAGCTATTGGATATCAAAACATTTTGGTTTTCCCATGCATCTTTCACATCTGCAACATGTGTAAGTAATAGGCAAAAGGTTATAATTGGAGTTTAGGGGACAATTTTTTTTCCTGCATTTAAAGCTGTAAGAAGTGCCTGGCATAACACACAGTTTTAATCTTTACTAGAGGCACGACACTAGCAAACCTTCAAGAACTGTAGCCAAGCCAAACATTTTCTGCAAAAACTGTCTCACTAAAAAGGTCCCAAGTTTTGGTTTTGCATGCAATGTTACCAAATATATTTATCCCCCTGTCCAAATCCCTAAAGTTAAATGTAAGCTGTTATTTAAAATATACACATAGATTAAATCAAATTGAAAATAATAATTCATAGTGTTCTAAGCCCTTGAAAATTTAACCTTTGTTACCAAAAGGTATTTGCTCTTTTAATTCTTTATCTATATTATCCATTATGAAAATGCTTCCATTTAGCTTTAAGTGAGGAGGGCAATGCTGCAATTCACACAGCAAATTTGTTTGCTGTAAGTACACCAATGCTTAAAGTGTAAATGAGATACATACATTTACACATATCATTAAACACTACCATGTGTCTAGGGACTCAGGCCCAATTAGGCTGCCCAGATGCATGTACATGGACATTTACAGAGCATGCACATGAATGTCAACCCTACTGTTTGCTTTTACTTTACATAAATCTACAGTACACATGCAACCTGTATGGCTACATGGGTAACAATCTGAAAAAGGGCCTCCTCAGTGTGGCATTAAAACTTTGGAACTCCCTCCTCAGGGAGATTCATCTGTATCCCTCTATCATTGTCTTCTGCCAGTAGGTGAAAACAATATAGAAGTAGACAATCTCCCTAGGAAGGGGGTTTCAAAGTTTGGTGCCATCAGGCAAGTCCTTTCTATACTCACATGGTGGGGAAACCCCAAGCAGAGCTTCCAGAAATGACTGGAGTGGACAGGTAGGTTCATATGTGAGTAGGAGAGCCTTCATGTATGCTGGCTCCAATCTATATAGGGCTTTAAAAGTCAATATCAGCACCCTGAATTGGGCTGGGAGCCAAATTAGATGGCAGAAGACTGAAGTGATACAGTTCCTCTGACTAGGGTTGCCAGGTCCAAGTTGGGAAATTCTTGGAGATTTGGGGGCTGGAGCCTGGAGAGGGTGGGGTTTGGAGAGGGGAGGAATATAATGCCATAGAGTTCACCCTTCAGAACAGCCATTTTCTCCAGGGGAACTGGTCTCTGTTGCCTGGAGATCAGTTGTAATTCCAGGAGATCTCCAGCTACCACCTGGAGGCTGGCAACTCTACATCTGACCCATGTCAGTCAGCATTCTGAAGCAGCATTCTGCACCACCTGTAGCTTCTGGACAGTCTTCAAGACTAGCCCCATATACAGCATATTGCAGTAATCTAATTTAGAAGCTGATGAAAGGCAGCCCTCGCCACAGCTGCCACCTGTGTATCCAACAGGAGGCCCATGTCCAACAGCCACCTAAACTGTGAATCTACTGCTTCAGGGGGAATGCAACCCTTATCCAGAACAGGAGATTTCCCAGTTCCTGGTTCAAATCTCCCCCCTACCAGTAAAATCTTTTTGTCAGAATTTTCACCTTGTTAGCCTTGATCAACAAACATATTCTGTCACTAGAAGGAGGCTGCGTCAGCCCTCTGAGATATGATGCCTCTTTTTCTCTCTCTTTTTTGGTCCCTGTAAGCTAAGCTCTAAACCATCATTCACACACACTCCTACTACTACTACTCCTGCTCCTCCTCCTGCTCCTCCTCCTCCTCCACCCGCCCCTTGCCCCTGCCCAGTTCCCTCAGGCCAGCCTTCTCTTTCTGGTAACAGAGAACCGCTTTGCGAAGCTCCTTTTTCTAGTGCAGCATCTGACCCGCCCGCATGGCGATGCTGCCCTTGATCCGGGGGTCACAGAGGGAGGCCATTTGGTATAGCACCTCATGGTGCTGAGGATGCAAGCGCTCAGCCACGCAAGCCTGGATCCTCCACACAAAGTACCGGACCATGGGGAGCAGCTCTTTCTTGTGCTCAAGCTCCTTGGCCAGGAATTGGTTGAGCCCATGGATCAGGGGGATGACCTGACCCAGGCTGGCCTCGTAGGAGCACAGGAGCTCAGTGGTCTCCTTAAACAGTTTCAGCATCTGGGACATCTGGGCAAGGACTCTCCATTCCATGGAGCTGAGGCTCAACTCCTCTCCCCTCCTCAGAACGTCCATGGATGACAGGATGTCCTGCAATGGGCTCCTCTGCTCCACCAGACAACATATCATGTTGTAGGTGGAGTTCCAGTGGGTGGGCAGGTCCTGAAAGAGTTGGTGCTCAGGGTTCCCCCTTTCCCCTGCCTCTGGAACAACTTGTGGGAAGAGTTGACGCTGCGGGAGAAGTGGGAAGCGATGCGGCGGCAGCTGTCCAGCAGACTGCGCATCCACAAGATTCCCTCATCCCAGCTGTCCCTTGGCTTGCTCCCCAACATGAGCATGTGTCTCATCACAAGTTGCA
Source organism: Eublepharis macularius (assembly GCF_028583425.1). Classification (NCBI taxonomy): domain Eukaryota; kingdom Metazoa; phylum Chordata; class Lepidosauria; order Squamata; family Eublepharidae; genus Eublepharis; species Eublepharis macularius. Next base: position 81,201,246 of record NC_072794.1, on the reverse strand, counting down.
GCTTGTGCGCCATGCACTCCAGGCCCGAGAGGGATGCCTCTTTCAGGGCTGGCAACATGTTGCTTCCCACGTCCATCACCATGAAGCCACAGACAAACCCTTCTGTCCCCGCCATCCACCCCCTCAGAGCCGACTTCACGGTGGTGGCAATGTTCTTCCCAGTATGGACCTCGTCCATCCCTCGTGCCTGCAGAAGAAGTACCCTGTAGCCTGGTGTCAAGCATGGCGCCTTTTTCCGGGGACCAGCTCTTGGCCTGGGGCGGTGGAGGTCCTCTGGTTGCCACCAGTGGGCAGTCATGGCAAGGTACCCATGATGGAAGCTGCTCCAGAGGTCGGCCGTGAAGTGTACGGTACGGCCTTTGGTGGCCGAGAGCTCCCTGAGCACCATGTCTCGCACAAATTGGTAGAGGGCAGGCAGGACTCAACGCCCGACAGTGTGCCGTGATGGCATGAAGAACTATGGGGCAAAGTGCTGAAGCAGACTTTTTAAGCCCATGCCCTCCACGACGGATAGGGGGAATCCTTGCAGGGCAACCATCTCTGCCAGCATACGAACGCTTGCCTCTTGAGCCCTTGACCTCATCCTTTCAATGGCACTATCCCCGACCCAGATGAAACAACCTCCCCAAGGGTGGCCTGCCTGACCATTCCGCTCCCACTGGCAGCACCCTTGAGGCAAGGCTTCTTGCTTGGGGTGGATTCTGTTGACCCTCCCACTCATCCTGGCTCAGAGGAGTTGGTAGCCCTCTGTCTCTCCCCGCCGGATGCTTTGCTGGCCGAGGACAGAGACCACAGGCTCGGGCATCTTCAGGTGCCTGGTCAGGACCGTCAATAACAGATGCTTTGGGTCATTGCCCCTGTGCACCAAGCCATCACAGACACGGCACCACACCACACAGGGGTCATTCGGAAGGGCCTGGAAATGCCTCCATACAGCAGTTCTGAACCATGGCCCACTAACTCATCTGGGGGAGGGAGGATGAAGGGTTACTGGCTGCGCTGTGGAGCTGGCAATGGAAGACAGAGTGAGGCATGGACTGCAGGCAGAGACAGCACCAGGAGTTTGGGATGGATGTTTCAACGAACCCAAACCATTCCTCCATGGGTCCCTCAGCCTCCTCCTCCACAAACATTTTAAAGAGTTCCTCTTCCCCCTGTGGCAAGAGCTCTTTGGCCTCCTCCACAGCCCCCACAGGGGATTTTTGGGGAACAGGAGTCTCTGCTGCCGCAAAGCCCTGCCCAGTACTGCTTCCCACGGGGCAACCGGGACAATCTTTGCACTTCCCCCCACAACCACCTTTTGCCCCTGCCTGAGGGCTCACTATGCCAGCAAACATAAAGGAGGAAAGAAAAGGAGACAACACTGTGAGCCTTCAACTGAGGTGCCCAATGAGCTTAGCCCCAGGGCCTGGCAGCAGCCCTGGAACCAGAGGCTGAGGCTAGAGCCCTAGCCCAGCACTCCTAGAAGCCTGATCAGAAAAAATCACAGAAAAAATCACAGCTCCAATGTGATCTCCCTGTCTCTCTCCCAAAAGGCCAGCAACAGCTCTCTCCCACTCCACTGCTTGCTGAAACTGAAAGCCAGAACTGGGAGTGCAGTGCCCTTTTATAAGCCCTGGAACCAGAGCCCTGGAACCAGAGGGAGGGATAGAGCCCTAGCCCAGCACTCTCAGAGACCTGACCAGATGAGGCATTAATAATAATGTGAGCCCTCAGCCAAGGTGCCCACGGAGCTTGGCCCCAGGGCCAGGCAGCAGCCCTGGAACCAGAGGGAGTGGCTAGAGCTCTAGTCCAGCACTCCTAGATACCTGATCAGATCAGGCACTGATAATAATATGAGCCCTCAGCCAAAATGCCCACTGAGCTTGGCCCCAGGGCCTGGCAGCAGCCCTTGAGTCACAGCGAGGGAGTAGAGTCCTAGCCCAGCACTCCCAGAGGCCTGACCAGATCAGGCACTGATAATAATGTGAGGCCTCAGCCGAAGTGCCCACTGAGCTTGCCCCAGGGCCTGGCAGCAGCCCTGGAACCAGATGGGATAGATCCCTATCCCACCCACAACACACAGAAATAATCACAGCTCCAATGCACTTGCCCTCTCTCTCCCAAAAGGCTAGCAACAGCTCTCTCCCACTCCACTGCTTGCTGAAACTGAAAGCCAGAACTGGGAGTGCAGTGCCCTTTTATAAGCCCTGGAACCAGAGGGAGGGGGTAGAGCCCTAGCCCAGCACTCCCAGATACCTGATCAGATCAGGCACTAATAATAATGTGAGCCCTCAGCCAAGGTGCCCACTGAGCTTGGCCCCAGGGCCTGGCAGCAGCCCTGGAACCAGAGGCTGGGGCTAGAGCCCTAGCCCAGCAGTCCTAGAAGCCTGATCAGATCAGGCACTGATAATAATGTGAGCCCTCAGCTGAGGTACCCACTGAGCTTGGCACCAGGGCCTGGCAGCAGCCCTGGAACCAGATGGGATAGATCCCTATCCCACCCATAACACACAGAAAAAATCACAGCTCCAATGCGATCTCCCTGTCTTTCTCCCAAAAGGCCAGCAACAGCTCTCACCCACTCCACTGCTTGCTGAAACTGAAAGCCAGAACTGGGAGTGCAGTGCCCTTTTATAAGCCCTGGAACCAGAGCCCTGGAACCAGAGGGAGGGATAGAGCCCTAGCCCAGCACTCTCAGAGCCCTGACCAGATGAGGCATTAATAATAATGTGAGCCCTCAGCCAAGGTGCTCACGGAGCTTGGCCCCAGGGCCAGGCAGCAGCCCTGGAACCAGAGGGAGGGGGTGGAACCCTAGCCCAGCACTCCCAGAGACCTGACCAGACAATCAGGGTGAGCCCTCAGCCGAGGTGCCCACTGAGCTTGACCCCAGGGCCTGGCAGCAGCCCTGGAACCAGAGAGAGTGGCTAGAGCTCTAGTCCAGCACTCCTAGATACCTGATCAGATCAGGCACTGATAATAATATGAGCCCTCAGCCAAAATGCCCACTGAGCTTGGCCCCAGGGCCTGGCAGCAGCCCTTGAGTCACAGCGAGGGAGTAGAGTCCTAGCCCAGCATTCCCAGAGGCCTGACCAGATCAGGCACTGATAATAATGTGAGGCCTCAGCCGAAGTGCCCACTGAGCTTGCCCCAGGGCCTGGCAGCAGCCCTGGAACCAGAGGGAGGGGGTAGAGCCCTAGCCCAGCACTCTCAGAGACCTGAACAGATCAGGCACTAATAATAATGTGAGCCCTCAGCCGAGGTGCCCACTGAGCTTGGCACCAGGGCCTGGCAGCAGCCCTGGAACCAGAGGCTGGGGCTAGAGCCCTAGTGCAGCGCTCCCAGAAGCCTGATCAGATCAGGCACTGATAATAATGTGAGCCCTCAGCTGAGGTGCCCACTGAGCTTGGCACCAGGGCCTGGCAGCAGCCCTGGAACCAGATGGGATAGATCCCTATCCCACCCACAACATACAGAAAAAATCACAGCTCCAATGCACTCTCCCTGTCTCTCTCCCAAAAGGCTAGCAACAGTTCTCTCCCACTCCACTGCTTGATGAAACTGAAAGCCAGAACTGGGAGCGCAGTGCCCTTTTATAAGCAGAGGTCTCATTGAGAAAAGCAGGAGGTCTGTGGTTGGCAGTCCGAACTGCCTAACAGGGTTTGGAGGAATGAGATTGGAGTTCCCATGGCCACAGAACATCCCCTCCTTCCTCCCTCCCCCCTGGTGTCTTCTCCCATGTTACCAATTGTAACCAATTTGCAGATCCACACTTGGAAGGAAGACCTGCCCATCAAGCTAAGTTGGGCTTTGATTGGGGTGTCCAGGGTGACAGAGGGAGTGCAGAGTTCAGGCAGTCCCTCCCTCCATTGCCAAGGCAATTGATTGAAGATGCCTGAGTGTCTGGCTTCCCAAACAGCGGACGAACACCACAAACGAGGCTTGTGACGCCCACTTGTTCATCTGGAATGGCACCTCATGAATGGCCCGTTTGCAAACAGACGAATGGGTTGTTCATGGGTTTTTTCCATTTGTAACGCTGTTCGTGCCCATGTCTTGTCCCATTGCTACTGCTGCTAGATATGTTTCACCAGGAGAGAAGAGGGAAAAGGTCAGGCCAGTTCTTTGGCCAAGCCACCTAAGCGAGTGCTTGGGGCAGCATAGTGAAGAAGGCAACAATGCTCCCACATGGCTCAGCTAAGGATGCCTCTAGACAGTACTTTTCCTCACAGGCTTGCACTTTTTTTTAATGTGCTACCTGCAGCCAAACAGCAGTGGCAGGGAACTGTTTCTTTTTTAAAAAGGAATGCTCAACCAGGCTCAGTATGGCACCATGACAGAAGAAAAGGCTCATGTCTACCCCCACATTTGAAAACAGGGGGAGTTAATTTGCTGCTGTTGCTGCTCCACATGGAGAATCTTACTCAAAGTTGGTGAAATAACTCCTCCCTGTGTAGTTTTTATGTGATAAAACTTGGTCGGGGTAGGCAGGAGTCTTTCCTCCCTCTGTAGCGCCATTGTGAGCCCATTTGGCAATCTCTCTCTCTCTCTCTCTCTCTCTCTTGAAGCAGTTCCCCACAGCTAACATGTGACTGCAGGAAGCACATTATGAGAACATATCTGTGCAGAAAAATATTGCCTAGAGGCACCTTCAGATCTTGAGGGGGGCAAATCAAGAGATGGGGAGGAGCGTAGCTTGCTTTAGATCACAAACATACCTCAAAGTAGCTCTGCTGGAAAGAACTAGCACTGGTGCTAGAACTTACAAAGTGCAAAAATTCATATCCTGAAAGGAAAGCATTAAGCTAGATGTGAAAGAAAGGGCCAGAGTAGCAAAGGAGGAGCTTCATCTGCACTGACCGCAAGACCAGCAGGTGTGCAGGAGCTGAAAGTGATATTTAGTGGCCATCATGGCCTCACCAAAAAAAAGAACAAGTAGTAGGGAGTTTGGTGGAAGGATCCTCAAGCTGCACAATGATTTAGACTGTTGCACCATGTCATACCCACTTCATTAGAAAACTGAATCAGAGCATCTGAAATATCATTATCCAAATATTACCTCAATGATGGATTTCATATGTGTACAAATGGCTACTTCTAAAGAACAGAAAATAATGCTTGTTTCCACTGCCATTACTACTAGTAGTTTCTATGCAGCACTAGAGCAGCAGCCTTTCAGCTGCCATAGGTTCCTGTTTAAAGCTGCTAATCATCATACTCTGAGAGTGCATCAACAAACATATCAAGGCTATAAGCATGCTGGCGGATGGAACAGCAATGGAGCGACAACATTCTTGGGCTTCAAACTGAGCCAACTGCTTTACTTCCAGTAAAAGATGCTTATTATAAGGTGCCTATGAGACTGCACAATGAAGATGATGCAGACCCTGCATGTAATTAGAGAACGGGACAGGGGAGATGACAAACAGATCCCTATTGAGATCATCATTTACCAGATCTGCCCTCAGTTCTCAACTGAACTCACCAAAATAAAGTGGTGCCACAGTGCAGAATATGACAGAAGGACTGGCCAAAGAGATTTATATTTTTGAAAACAATTCTATTCCATAGAATAAGCCTCAGGGCAGAACTCTTATAAGTATGTGAAGCTTGCAAAGTCTGGTAATTGTTGTTTTTTTACAAGAATTATATATCTACACATTTTAAACAGATAAATAGATGGACCATCCAAATGTTATTAAAAAAAACAATCAACCCCAAAAGCAGAAACAACTAATAATGTGATCAATAAGCTGCAGAAAATAGCCACAGTAAAGTCAACCAACAAACAAAAACATTTCAATATGTCACAGCAACAATAAAGCACTAAAACGCTTGTAAAATTTGATAAAAATATTAAAGGCAGGCCACCTTGAGTTCATAGAGTTACATCTCCTAAATCCCAGTCCCAAAACTAATTAACTTTAAGATAATTGAGAATCAAGTTTAATTTTCAAAGGATACCTTTTTCAAACACAACATTACATTCGGTAATTTGTAATTATTTAAGGCCAAGTTTCAAGCAGCTCAACATCTTTAAAGTAGTCTATTGATATACAAATAATTGTAATAGTTTATTTTCTCAGTTGTCTCCTACTAGATGATATACACACATGAGATCCATATGGGCAAGAGCTAAACAACTCCTACTTTGATTAGGATCTGTCTTTTCAATTATCACATTGCCTACATTAATAGCCCTTTCTGATAGGCCAAAGGATTTTTGCTTGAAAATCTAATTTGAGCTGTTCAGCAAATATTATACTTTGGATAGAATAATTCATTTAGGACACATAGCTCAAGCATAGTTTTCAACACATTACAGTGATGTAATTTATTTATTTATTCCCCACTCAAATCTATGTAGGTAATAAGGAGTCTTGAAATCTTTTATGACTCAGCATTTGTTGTGAAATCGAAGCATAAAAGTGCTCTGAAACACAGAGATGATTTTCAAGTACCTACATGGAAGAGAAGATCCTATACTGATGGGAACCATAGAGAGAAATGAGCAAGAGAGAACGTAAGAAACCTAACTCTCAGAGCAAAGCAGATACTTGCCTGTACATCATCATGTAAAGAAATTAGACTAATCTAATTAGCAATGGCTAATGCTCCTCCATAAAGGATTAGACATACCCTTGCAAACATCTGTGGCTCAGCTATAGAGGAAAGTTAAGTAATTTTCAACTAACAGAAAACCTCTTAGCTCAGCTTCACCTACAGGATCATTCCTGCCAAGAATGAAAGTCTTTGAAACTGAATTTAGAGCTGAGAATATACTATCAGCGCATTAAGCTCAAAATTCTATCCTGAGAGATGGAGAAAGAAATAAGAAAAGCAGACAAATGAGAATATGTGACTCATCGTGTTACACTAACTTGGTAAATGTGACAGGAACAAAATTTCTATGTACAAATATTTTCTCTACTAAGCAATTACAGTATAGTCCTCCTATCCAGAGTTACAGTCTTCTAAATTCACTGAAGTCATCGGGATTAGAAGGATGTAACTCTGTTTGGGATTGCACTGTTACTCTCAGAAAATTAGATAGATTTAATCCAAGGTAAAAATATTGTTTTAAATTCATATTTACAATGTTTTATTCTTTTTCTTTATTGTAATGATCACCTATGTTGACTTTAATATATTCACTTTTCATTTCCATAGATTTCAAAAGGAAGGCTCTATCTTTCCCCTCATACCAATTTCAATTAACTTCTTGAAGACTGTACCCCATCATCAAAGGGATCCTCCTCCCAAATTTCAGGAAGATAGGAAAAAATATCGCCATTTTATGAGTAATTAAAGTTCTGAACTGGAAAGATAGGCAGAGGAAAGCAATCATTAGGGCAGACAGTGGATAAGAGTCTGCCTGTTAACATGTATGGAAAGAAATATGGTCTATTTTTAAGTAAAAATGGGCCACATGAGCAAGAGAAATGCAACACTGGCCCCTATTCCTTACCTCGCTGCAGTCAATCGCTTGAAGATTTTTTTCTCCCCACCAGACTCTACTTTTGAAAATGAGCCTAGCTGAGTGGGGGGGAAACGCTGAAGGCAATGAGACACAGAAAGGGGCAGGTCCAGCTCCTGTCAGCTGTGCACTCTGTTTTGGTTTAATAATAGAAAAATCCTCACTTGCTTTCTTCACTGGAAACACTGGAAAGTCAGCTCAGGTCCTCATCCTTGATCTTGCTCATCTTGCCTGGGTGTCTCTCTCTCATGTTCCTAACTGCAGTTCACTCACATCAAGATGGAAAGAGAAAGCTACATTACCTCCATCCCCTCCCACTGGGGCAAGCAACACATTTTTCTATCTGCTGCTTATTTGGGGAGGGGGGGCACAAATGTCACAACAGCCAAATCCCACCCCACCTCTTAAGGAAAATATTTGTTCCTGTGCCTAGCAAATACAACAATAGAGAGGATTCAGTTGAAAACAAATGTCTGCCACTGTTAATATGAAATCAAATCAAAGACCTCCGCAAGCTAGTGAATCAGCAGTGTGATTTTTAATTTTTTTGCTAGCTTGGCCAGTGTCCTAAGTTATCTTGAGTTGCTGTTGTGCAGCAAACATGGCAGGATTTAAACATTTTAATAAACAAACACACACCACTTTATTACAAAATTGCCAACTCTGGTTTGGGAAATTCATGGAGATTTGGGGGAGGCTGCTATTTGGGGAAGGAGGAATATCAGGAGGGTATCATGCCATAGAGTTCACCTTCCAAAGCAGCCATTATCTCCAGAGGAACTGTAGTCTGGAGATTAATTCTCCAGGTTCCACCTGGAGGTTGGCAACCCTACTTTGAAAGAGCACAGCTGTCAGCTCAATCCGTTCCAGTGGCAGGATTTCTGTATAAACCTGCTTGTAAACATCTCTGTCAGTTACACATTTGCCTGGTCACTTTCTCCTTATTTTCTCCCCTCCCTCTCACCTTCTTTAATTCTTAAGCTAGACAATCAGGCACCTGAATGGCACCTGAATCCAAATATTTTTGAATATTACTGCATTAACAACTGGTTGGTTTTCAGTTTAGATTTTGATCAGTTAATTTTTGAAAGTGAATCCTTATGAACTGTTATTAGTTTTTCTATGTGGATTAGTTAAAATATATTAACAAATAGGACAGTTTCAGTCTGGGTGATCGTTAGTTAGTTGTGAGCAGATTCTTAGGAACTAAGTCAGATAGAAGTGAAAAGTGATTTAGGGCCTACTGTCAAAGTAAAACTTAACAAGTAATCACACCAGAGAGTCCTTAAACAACTCAAAATGTGAAAATTGCCATTGGTCTCTCTAATCGGTCCCTAAAATCAAGTTCATACTAGAATGCTGGAAGAAAACTAATGCTCATTTTTAAAAAGACCTCTTAGCCTAATTGGGCAAATTGATAGGGAAAAAACAGTCATGAAGCTATTAAATATAAAGAACAAAGCTTGGTAAGGAATGAGAAAGTCCTGTCTTGGCAAATCTTTGAAATTCATTGAAAGGGAAAACGAGAATGTAGACTGAGGAAACCTGATAAGCATTATACACTAGGCCTTCCAAAAATCTTCTGACGGCCTCTCTGAAGTATCTGAAGTAAACATACAGAGTGTTAGATCTGGCAATGATTATTAGACACCCTAAATAGAACCTTCAGGTCCAGTGTGCCTCTAAATACCTGTTGCTAGCAGACAAACAGCAATGTTGCTTTCATGTTCTGGATCTATGGCCTAATCCAGCAGGGCACTCTCAAAGCCGCACTCTCAAATGTTGGTGTTTGACTCATCAAAACTTACTTTTTGCAAAAGTTTGTAAGCTTCGGGCCAATTGTAATCTTAAGCACAGCAGCTTCCTCAGATAGAATAGGATGCTTCATTCTATAGGAATGTGATGTGACAAGGAAACTTGGATTCCACTTAGAGCTTATTTCTGTTTTGTAAGCTACTGAACATTTATTCTTCTTGTTTCTTCTCTAGCTCATGAGAAGAAAATATCTCAGGAACTGGTTTGCAGTAGAAATGAGTCCGAAAGACTCATTTGTTTGTCTGTGTGAAGCAGAGCACACAAGATCTGATAAGTGTTATTAAAAGGCCGTCTGAGCTCAACAGCAAAGAACAAGTTTAATAGAAGTTCCAGATGCTGCCATTGGTAATATACTATACTTATAGACACCAGAGTAGTGCCATGACCCATATTTCTTACAAACCAATTTTCTTCCTTGTAGGGTATGCGAGAGCCCAACTGCTTTTCAAGTTTCATTTCTGTCAGCTAGAGCTTCTCCTTATCACACATGTACCTTTTACTTTTTCTTCCCTCCTATCTCTTCTTCCTTTCCTTCACTGCATTCAAAGTGTGAATGATCTTCAGTTTGTTTGTGCTACGTGGGATAAGCACTGAAATCTGTTAGATCCACGTTAGGTTGCAGTTGCTAAGAGCTTGAGCTATATTCAGCTCTTTTATTAATACTCACCAACAGGTCCTAAGCAAACAAGACAAAATACATACAGTCAATGTGAAGACACAAATACAGAATTTTACATTAATGCCATTAAATGCCATTAAATAGAGATAATTATCTAATTCAGCCAGGATTGTGGTATAGAGCAGGAATTAGAAATGTTTGTGAAAAAAAAGGGGCTAAGATCTTACTCCAACCAAAGACATTACTCTTAAAAAGTCCATTAACTATAAAGTTAGAGCTGGGGGCATTACCAGTTTTACGGTTTATAATCAGACTGGTTATTTCTTTTGCTGTTATTATAGGCCAAGGAAGAAGATCCTTGAGCTATACAGCAATCTTTTACATCACAGGTCCCCAATCTGCAGCCTATTGGCCACATGCAACCTCTGAGCTCTTTCTGTGTGGCCCTCCAACCTGCTTGTTTGCTGCTATCACCCTCAATAACAAGAGGAGAAATCGTGGTGACCTAACGAATAAAGTCCTTAACACCAATTACAAAACTATTTTGTTATTATTTCATATACAAAATGCCAGTCAATGTAAATCAATACACACAGTCTTCCTATGCAGAGCTATACATAAAGTGCTAATGCTTTATTACAAAGATGGAATTAACCATGAACCATGCAACATAACCATTAAACAATTTGGTATTTAATAGTTAATTCATTCATCCAGTCCATGGAGTACTTAGCCGAGTATAGATCTGAGAGTACAGGTGGAAAAGACCATCTAACGGGTTGACCGGTTCATTTGTGATATCCTATTTCCATGTCTTTGTCAAAAATGGTTAACACACTGATGTAAATTCCATCATTTTAGAAACCTTATGTGAAGAAATGTGTAGTTTATAAAACATACAAACATCCTAGTACATAAGAATATTCCATATCAGAATTACACTTACTCTCATTCAATTAGCCCTTTCACAAACATCGGATATTGCTCCTGAAAAAGGCCGCGTGTAATCAAGAGTCAGAACCGTAATTTATAATAATTACTAACAGCTGGCAGTAGAACATAGATTTAAAGATACAGCTGGCCAGGATAACCCTCCACTAAAGGAAACACGTATAGTCACTACTGATATTCAGTCCCCTAGGGGCTAAGGTGTTTAGTTTATATATCCAAAGAGTTTCCTTCCTATGCAGATCGACATTTATGGCTTCCGGAAACTTCGCCTTTGAAATATACAACACAGTATACTTCAAGTCCATCTTCTTATCTCCCGCTTCCAGAAAATGATTGACCACGGGAGCCTCAACCACCTTGTTCTTTATACGTGATAGATGTTCGAGTATTCTAAGTGTAACTGCCCGATTTGTTTTCCCTACATATAAAAAAGAACAAGGACACCTGCTCAAATATACAACATTAGAAGTCTTGCAGTTAGTAAACAGCTGGGGTAATTTTAGATGTAGAAGGGTAACCTCCTGTAAACTCATTACAAGTGGACAGACTCTGCAGTTGCCACATGCCTGATGCCCACCCCCGGTAAGTGTTCATGGGTTTTTTAATTACTGTCTATAAACTCGGATCTAATCAGCATATCTTTTATATTTTTTGTTCTCCGATACACAATTATAGGGTGGTCCCTGCATCCTGGATGATCCTCTACCAGATTCCAGTGTCTGTAAATAATTTTTCTAATAGATGGGGTGAGAGGTGTATAATCTAAATCACAAACCAACCTCATTTGGCGGGTTCTGCTCTCTACTTTTAACAGCTGTTCCCGAGATTGTTGTTTAGCCCTACATAATGTGTTATTAACAACATGGGCTGGATAACCTTTTGCAAGGAAATCATTGCCCAAGTCCCTGCAGTTTTTCAAAATCCCTAGACTTAGTCGGATTTCTTTTCAGGCATAAAAATTGGCCAAATGGAATATTATTCCTAATATGGGGCGGATGAAAGGAACGATAGTGTAAGTAAGAGTTCTGGTCTGTACCCTTCTTAAAGGGATGGACTGCCAAATGATCATCCTGATCCCGATACAAAGTTACATCGAGAAAATTAATCTCGGGGGAGGATCCAACATGGTGTCTGAATAGGAGTCTCTGGACAGAGCTCATCGACCAGTTTCACTTCTGGGCTTATTGCTATCGGTTCTAAGCCAGATAGGCTGTGAAATATTGGCCTTTACCTGCCCCTGATTACAGGTACCCACGCAGGTGCCGCGGTTTAATCCTGGGGTTGTTATCTGGCCATTTTAACGAATGGTCAGGTTTCGTCTCAGAACTCCATAGGCGCAGGGCAAGCTCTGCGGAAGGAAACTGAGTTGCTTTGCAAGCACTTAAGGCAGCCGGATCACTAAGATATACTTTCTTCTATATTTTCACTGTAAAAGCAAGATATTTTTCCTTTATTTTTCTTTTCTCCATCTTATACAACAGAATTAATGGAGTAGATATAATAACAGCAACAGACTCTTATGTTTTCTTTTGCCTGGAACTCTATATCTTTAGTTTGACTATTTTCTTCGGTGACTGAGTTTTATCAGCAAATAAGTTTAATTAGAAGACTACTGACTTTTAAAAGTAAATAACTCTCTCTTAATAATTCAAAGAAGGTCTGGGATTACAGCCAACAGCTTCTTACAAAAAGTTTTTCTCTCCCCGTCACCTGCTTTCTTTCTCTGTTTTGACTCTGGGTTTTTTTTCCCCCCTTGGATGGTTAGAGAAAATGAATCTCCTGCACATTCGATTGCCAGCTAAATCTGATATTAGGATGAACATAATCCATCCAATTAAAGAAGTTGTCCACTGTGTTGATATCACTATAAATAATTAGCAAGTCATCTATATAATGGCAAAGAAGGAGTTAACCACAGCATTGCAAAAGAACTCTTGTTCCAGTTTGTGCATAAATAAATTCACCACCAAGGGGGCTGCTGTGTAACCCACGGCAACCCCCCTGACATGCATGTGAAACTGGTCATTAAACTTAAAATAGTTCTTTTCTAATACAATTTCCAAAAGAGACACCAGAAAATGGGTGGGGGGAGTTTTGTCAGATCATAAATTTAAAGTCTCCTCCGCCACTAGCTGGACCTCCTCATGCGGGATGCTGGCAGTACGTTAGATGATCTGGTGGATGATTGGCATGGCCGTCTTTCCGAAGCCATCGACGCTATTGCCCCCTGCCATCCTCTCCGAGCCTGCAAACGGGTAGCTCCTTGGTTTACCGAGGAGCTTCGCCAGATGAAGCGGTCTCTGAGACGACTAGAGCGAGTGTGGAGGCGGGGGCGCAACGAAGAGGCAAGAACATCTTATAGGATGTTTATGAAAGCCTATGAGGTGGCAGTGAAAGCAGCAAAGAGGGATTTCTTTGCTGCTTCCATTGCGTCCACTGGCTCACGCCCAGCTCAATTATTTCGAACAGTTCAGTCTTTGGTCTCCCTCTCTCAGGGAGACCACCAAATTCTTAATTCAACTATTGGCTGCGAGGCTTTTGTGAGCTATTTTGCGGGCAAAATCTTGTCCCTTCGCCGTGGCCTGCCACCCACTGTTGATACAGTAAGGGAACTGGAGACCCCTTGGCCGTCTTCTGGGTCCGTATTAGACCATTTCAGGCTGGTCTCTCAGGACGATGTTGACAGGATCCTGCAGGGGATGAAGCCAACCACCTGTCCTCTGGACCCCTGCCCATCCTGGCTGATGAAGGCCAGCTCGGAGGGGCTACGGGACCATTTGGAGGCCATTGTTAACATCTCCCTGAGCTCTGGGGTTTTTCCAGGAGCGTTAAAGGAGGCAGTAGTGCGGCCCCTCCTGAAAAAAACATCTTTGGACCCCACCGACCCGTCCACTTACCGCCCAGTGTCAAACCTCCCGTTCCTGGGCAAGGTGATTGAGCGGGCGGTGGCGGTACAACTGCAGGAATTCCTGAATGATGCTCTAGTCCTGGACCCATTCCAGTCTGGCTTCCGTCCTGGCCATGGGATGGAGACAGCCTTGGTTGCCCTCACAGATGACCTTCGCAGGCATCTGGATCAAGGCGGGTCAGCGCTGCTTGTGTTACTCGATCTCACAGCAGCGTTTGACACGGTTGACTATGATTTGTTGGCCAGCCGCCTTGCCGACGTGGGGATTAGGGGGACAGCCTTACAGTGGCTGGTCTCCTTTCTCCAGGGTCAGGGACAGAGGGTGGCGCTTGGGGGAGATCTATCGCCCCGTCACCCTTTGGTGGGCGGGGTTCCCCAAGGGGCGATACTCTCCCCGATGTTATTTAACATCTATATGCGCCCCCTCACCCAGTTGGTGCGGAGGTTTGGGCTGGGTTGTCATCAATACGCAGATGACACCCAACTTTTTCTGTTGATGGACGGCCAGCCAGACACGGCCCCAGACAATCTGGCCAGAGCTTTGGAGGCTGTGACAGCATGGTTGAAACAGAGCAGGCTGAAATTGAACCCAGTGAAGACGGAGGTCCTGCAGCTGGGACGGGGGCTGCCAGATGTTGGGATCCAGCTCCCTGCCCTGGATGGGACACCACTGGCAACTTTGCCAGTGGTAAAGAGTCTGGGTGTGCTCCTGGATGCCTCCCTATCGATGGAGGCCCAGGTCACGGCGGTTGCCAAGTCTGCATTTTTCCATCTTCGTCAGATCAGGCAACTTGCCCCCTACCTGATGCCCCAGGACCTGGCTACAGTGATCCATGCAATGGTCACCTCCAGGCTAGATTACTGTAACTCACTCTACGCTGGGCTACCCCTGGGCCTGATCCGGAAACTACAACTGGTCCAGAATGCGGCAGCATGGGTCCTGACTGGTATACCTTACCAGTCACACATCACACCTGTCCTGCGCCAGCTGCACTGGCTTCCGGTTGAATTCCAAATCAGGTTCAAAGTGCTGGTTCTTACCTTTAAAGCCCTGAGCGGGTTGGGACCGGCATATCTTCGGGACCGCCTCTCCCTGTACGTTCCCCAGAGATCGCTTCGATCAGCGAATAAATATTTACTTGTGGTCCCCGGCCCTAAGGAAGCCCGCCTCGCTTCAACCAGGGCCAGGGCCTTTTCAGTCCTGGCCCCAGCCTGGTGGAACGCTCTGTCAATGGAAACCCGGGCCCAGCGGGACATATTATCGTTCCACCGGGCCTGTAAGACAGAGCTGTTCCACCAGGCGTTCGGTGATTGAAGGGGGCGGTGCCATGTCGGCCTCCCACTTTTGGGGTGGGGGAGAGTTCTCCCCACCACTGCACTTTGTTAATTTGTTTTATTGTTTGTATATTGATTTTAGTTCTTGTTTTTATCGATTTTAACTGTTCACTGCCCAGAGCCCCTGGGGATGGGCGGTATATAAATTGAAATATAAATAAATAAATAAGGAGTAGCTTAGTAATCAAGACCGCCCCCCAAACCCTCCAATTTATTAATAACATCCTTGGTATCTTGAATGAATGTAGGCATAAATTGCACAAATGGATGGAGAAAACTGTCTACAAATCTAGAAAGCAGTTCCAGTATAGAGTTAGAACCAGAGACAATGGGTCACTCGGGTGGTGGGGATCCTTGTTTGTGTATTTGGGGGAGCAAATAGAAAACCGGTATCCTCGACTGCAGGTTAATAAGTGCCTTATGTGTACGGTCTGTGATGTATCCCATAAGCATCCCCTCATCCACTGTTGTTTTGATGAAGGAGGCAATATGTTTAGTAGGGTCTTCCTGAATAGGTATATAGCTATTAATGTCAGAGAGTTGTCTCTCAGTCTCTTTCACATAGTCTGCCATATCCTGAGCCACTATAGCCCCTCCCTCCTGTCAGCTTCCTTGAAAATAATCTGGGGATCATTGGCTAATGATTCTAAGGCTGCTCTTTCCTGCGATATCAAATTATGCCAACCATGTGGTACTGCTAATTCCAATTTATTAATTTCCTTTTCCAATACATGTTCAAAAGCTATTATCTGGGGACAAGTAATATATGGTACCAAGGTGGAGTGAGGACGTACAGGTGACATCAATTCAACAGGGGGTACATCACCAAAAAACTTTTTTAATTTTAGTTGTCTGAGTAATTTAAAGACATCAATCCTTGTCTGAAATCCATTATACAAAGGGGTTGGAACAAACCTCAATCCCTTATTAAGTGCCCTTATCTTGATGTCCGTAAAGGTTCTGGAGGATAGATTAACCACTAGTTTCATTTGCCTTGCCGTGCCAGGCCCCCTCCCCCCAAAAAACACTATTGTTGTTATTGATGCGTCCTTTGAACCATGTACAAGGCTGACGAAGATGACCATTCCTGATGCCCTCATCTAATGAGGACTCCTCCATAGTGTTCAGTTCTGATGATGATTCGATCCCACCTGATCTGGAGGCGATTCTCTTTTTGTTCAATGACTGTCTACCAATAATAAACTCTACTTAAAGAGTAATCTTTACAATCTTGATGGTACTTCTTAATCTTTACCTCTCTAATTTTAGTTTCAAATTCCTTAACCTGCAAATCAAGTTCATCTAAGAGCTTTTTAAATGAATCAGTAGAGCCCTTGTCCTGCAGAGCAGATTCCATGCCTTCAGTCTCAAGGTTCAATTTAGTTGACTCCTTTCTAGCTGTATCAATAATTAGCAGCATGAGGTCATTTGAACATTTGTTCAGTATAGAAGCCCACCTATTTTTAAACTCGTTATTGTTCCAAAAAAGCCCAGGTGATTTATTCATACGGAGACCACGCGGTATCTTATTGGTCTGACAATAATCTGTTAAAGAGGTATCATGCAACAGGACTCTATCTGTTTTCTTCTTCAGGAATAGTAAATCTCCCCAATTATTATCTACTGGTTCATATGCGTGTAAGGGAAATAAAGCAGCTGTGTGAATGGATACATGAAATGTTTTTTGCAAAAAAGGCAGGAAAAAGACAGTAAAAGGGCTCATATTATTGCAAAGAAAAAGGATAGAAAGGGTTTTGCGTACTGAACATTTCTAGGGGCTCTACCCATCAAGGCTCCTCCAAGTGGCTTCCAAGGTTACTAGTGAGACTGTTGCTACAGGCCAAAGCATCCTTCCTGTCTCAACAAGACTAGTGGCTCAGACTTTTTGCCTTCCTTGCTTCTCCTCCTCCAACCCACTCTAGCTAGAAGTCTTCTCATGGATCTATGATTACAGGAGCCTGTGAATGGCCTCTTGGGTTGAGAGGGAAGGAGTACTATCATGGCAGGGAAGCTTATGGGATTCTCCTTCCCTCATCTTCCTCCACCCAAGTTCCTTGCCTCCCCCGCGGCTGCCATTTTGCTTCTTATGATTGAGACTTGGCTAGCAGGCAGTGATGTGTATGTGCACCCTGTATGTGCACCCTGTATGTACATCCTTAATGGCATATTGTCTGCTCTACGTGGGAGGCAGACCTTTCATTTGCTCTTTCTCTATAGCTTCCCTTTTTTTGAGGGCCTACAAAATAATTAGCATGTATAGATTTAAATCTCAAGGCAGTGTGTTTATTACGAAATAAATCTCATAGTATTCAATGTACTTAGGATTAGAGATGGGCACAAACCGGAATATGAACCAAAAAACCCATGAATCGGCCCAATTCATGGTTCGTGAACCAGAGGTTCGTGGAAGCTGGTTTCCACGAACTTCCACAAACTGGTCTACTGGTTCATTTGGTTCATTTTAAACACTAATGCCCCTTTCCATGCTGCTGCACAGCAGCGGGGAAAGCGGCATTTAAACCTGCAGATCACCTGCTTGTCAGGGAGATCCCCAACAAGCAGCTGATCATTTAAACAGCGGGGCTTGGCTGCCTGGCCAGGAGCTTCTGGCGGGCTAGTCAAGCCCCACCTGCAGTTTAAATGGCCATTTCCCCGCCACTCAGAGCAGCGAGGAAATGCCCATTTAAACTGTGGGTGGGGCTTGGCTGGCTGGCCAGGAGTTCTGAGCCGGCCAGCCAAGCCCTGCTGTTTAAATGGGCATTTCCCTGCCACTCGGAGCATCAGAGAAATGGCCATTTAAAGATTGTGTGGGGCTTGACTGGCCGGCCAGGAACTCCCGGACAGCCAGCCAAGCCTCACCCGCTCCTTAAATGGGGAAATGCCCATTTAAAGAGTGGGTGGAGCTTGGCTGGCTGGCCAGGAGTTCCTGGCTGGCAAGCCAATCCCCATCTGCTATTTAAATAGGCATTTCCTCACCACTGGAAGCAGCTATTTAAACAGCCCCACTGTTTAAATGATCAGCTGCTTGTCAGGGATCTCCCCAACAAGCTGCTGATCTGGGGGTTTAAAGGCTCCTTTCCCTGCCCCTGCAAAGTGGCTGGAAGGGGGCTTTTAAACCCCATGAACCACAAACTGGTTCATGAACTTCCCCAGTTCGTGGAAGTTCATGGTTCCTGGTTCGTGAAAACACCATGAACTGCACTGTTTGGTTTTTTTGTAGTTCATGCCCATGTCTACTTAGGATTGCAACTCTGCCATCTGGTGGGTCAGATTCGTAATCCATTTTTCCTAGCCTATGCATATGGCCCAATACTCCTGAGGACTGTAGAGACAGGGGTCTCTTCTTTGCCATGGTCGAAATGAAAATCCTCAGCTAATAGCAGCTAAACTGGGGGGGATTTGATGGGAATGGGAAGAGTTAGTCCCCTAAAACTACACTTCTCACATTTTAATTTATTCAAGGATAATATTGAAACTCTCCAACTGCTGTTCTATTAAATATTCTGTAAGAAGATATCTGCAAAAGAAAGTGCTGTTTCAAAGAAATGAAAAATGGCAGATGAGCACCATGTCTTTAATGACAAATGCACTACTGAGTACTTCTTTGTTTTAAACAAGGATAAAGCAGTTCGCCTGAAATGTCTTGAAACTGTCTCAGTATTAAAGGAGTACAATGTTAAACAGCACTTTGAATCCTGTCATAAGAGCTACTCGATATCTCAAGGAGATGTGCAAGTGAACAAGATAAATTCTCTTAAAAATCAATGTTTTTGCAGCAAAATTGGTTTAGAAATCACCTTGAGGAGAACTTGTCTACTGTGAGGGCCAGCTATCATGTTGATGAATGTATTGCTGAGTAGTAGGCCATTCATGGTGAATTCATTTAAAAGTGCATGGTTAAATTAATGGAGGAAATGTGCCCTGCTATGGTATCTTGTGTTAGTTGTGTCAGTTTATCTTTATCTACAATCACCAGGCGTGTTGAAGAACTAGGAGAAGAGCTGCATATGTCACTGATGGTTGAGGCAAAAAGTTTTGATACTTTTCTTTGGCATTAGAGCAATGACATGGACACTGCTCAGCTACTAATATTAATCAGGGGAATAGATCCCAACTTCAGAATTACAGATGAATTGTGTGCACTACAGAGTTTGAAAGCCACTACAATTGCAGAAAACATATTCTTGAAGGTATGTGAATCAGTAGAAAATCTTGGTCTTTGGGATAAATTGAAAAGAATCACAACTGATAGTGCAAGTAATATGGTGGGAAGTTAAACTGGTGTAGTTGCAAGAATCAATGAAGAGATATTGAACTTCCCATGCAATTCACTGCAACATCCATTAGTAAGTTTTTTTTAGTAAGATTCTTCAGTGGGAAAGTTTGATGTGCATTGATGTATCCAGCATTAATCACATCAGACATCATGGCCTTACTCATCAGTTTCAAAATTTTCTCTCAGAAATGGATGCAGAATATGTAGATGTATTATGCCATCCAGAAGTCAGGTGGCTTAGCAGAGGCAAAATCCTCAAAGGTTTTTTCAGTTTTCACCATGAAGTTGATGTCTTTCTCAAGGAGAAAGGAAAAGGTCAAGAACTACTTTCTGACCCTGAATAGATTTTTGATTTGGCTTTCTCGATTGATATCACAGAGCATCTGAACACACTGAATCTAAGATTGTAGGGGAAAGCTTGTGTGTCACATGTGCTTTTGAATTTTGAAGCAAAACTAAACATTTTTATGAAGCAAGTTTGTGAAAGTAACTTTTCAAACTTCTCATGCTGCAATGAACTAAAATTTGAGAAGGACAGGAATTTACAATTCAATGTTGAAAGACATGTCACAGCACTGAACCTATTTCAGGTGGAATTCCAGAACAGATTCACTGATTGCCATAAGCATGGAAAAGAAATAAGAATGTTTCAGAATCTATTTGAAGTAACACCAGAAGATGCAAGTAACTTGTTTTCAGATAGAATGAATTGATTTGCAAGCCAGTGATCATCTCAGAGATATTTACAAGAAAATAGTCTGTTAGATTTCTATTGTGATCTTCCTGATATATTTATCAACCTAAAAAAAATTGTGAAATCCAAGTGTAGTTCAAGACTTACAGATGAACATTTACATGACATTTTAAGGGTATCAGTCACAAACCTTAACTTGGACATTAATGCCTTGGCTAACAAAAAACAGCCACAAAAATCATACTGACTAGGTAAACATGTGTAGTTAGATAAAATAATTTGACAGTAAAATATTGTTCCAAAATGAATTGCATTCAAGTTAACATTTCTTTATTGACCTCTGAATGTTTGAGAGTCAGTTTGGTGTAGTGGTTAAGAGTGCGGGACTCTAATCTGGAGAGCTGGGTTTGATTCCCCATTCCTCCACTTGAAACCAGCTAGGTGACCTTGGGTCAGTCATAGCTTCTAGGAGCTCTCTCAGCCCCACCCACTTTACAGGGTGGTTATTGTTGTGGGGATAATAATGACATACTTTATAAACCGCTCTGAGAGGGCATTAAGTTGTCCTGAGGGATGGTATATAAATCAAATATTATTAATTACTGTTGATCTAAATAGGTAGGTTAATAATTTTGTTATAGTTTGATTTAAGATGTGGCCCTCTTTAGGCACTGGGCACTCTAATGTGATCCTCATGTGCCAAAAGGTTGGTGACCCCTGTTTTACATTTTTAAATTTAAGTAAAAAGAACTGTAATTCAAATTAGCAATACAGACATCAGGTCTTTTGAAGAACTGAAACTGATCCACCACAAATCAAATCAGTGGATGACACCTGTAGTTGGAATTAGCCTGTACCACAGCCCTGACACTGTTACAATCAGAGCAAAAAGAAAGGGGGAAAACAAACTGTCTTGGATTGTCACAGAATCACCCAGAGCTTTTTTTCTAGGAAAAGAGGTGGTGGAATTCTCTATTCTCACATGTGCGTACGTGAAGCGCATGCGCGCTCCCAGAAATGTGTGATGACATCACTTCCAGAAGTGCCGTCACTTTCGGAATGATGCCACTTCCGGAACCCAGCACAATACATTATGACAAGATAAATGTTAGTAAGCTTGGAAAATTACACTGTTATGAGATAGGGGTTTTTTGCTTTCTGTATCCTCTACAAAAAGTGAAATCTTCCATTCTCTTTCCCATTTCTTTGGAATCATATTTTAAAATATGCAAGGAGGGGGCCTCTAAAAATCCAAAGCCCATCTCCCAAAACTAAATTCTAACAGATTCCCTCTGCCAGCGTAGAAAAAAAATTATAAAACTCTTTCTTAAAATTCCACCGAGTCTGAAATTTCTAATCTAATGAATACTGAATTTTCAAATTTTCCGGAAGGGTTTTGCTTTACTGGAGCAATTCAAAATTAGATACTCAACTTTGGCTGCATTAGAGTTATACTTAGTTTTAAATGGCTTTTTTTGTTGTCTGCCAACTCTGCCTTACCAACGGCGAAGCTGTTATGACATTGTGAAATGTTCATAAATATTCCAATGTCCCACACAAACAATATTCATAAAAACTTTCTTAACACCCATATGCCCACTGCAATTTCAGTGATGTTAATCAACTGAGGGTGGGGAGAACCATTTGAGTTACAGCTATTAAGACATAAGAACACCTATAAGCTGATGAATATATTGATGAAAGCCTTCTGTGACTTGGACACAGCTATCCATTCCTAGCATAAAACTGAAATAACCATAACTGATATTTTAACTAGCACAAATAACCATAACTGATATATTTAACTAACACAGAACCAATCTGCTTTCAAAAGCTGTGGGAACCATAACAATGTCAACTTCAGTCAACAAAAGAATGAAAGCAACACACTCACCCACCCCCATGAAAAGAAAGCAGAATGAACTCAAAGCAGCTTACTCTCCTCTGCAGAGCCTGCAGGGCCAAAGGAGGAAGGAATCACATGGACAGACTCTAGAGCTTCCAGAACAGTGTTCCGGAGCATTCCCCTAAAAAAAAAGCCCTGGATTCACCGATGGTGCTATGGCTGTTGCCAGAATCAAATCAGTGGCCAAGCTTCAGTTGGTTAGTTCAGAAACTCAAACAAGGGTAAAGAGCATTTTGTAAGCAGAACATACAGGAGATGCTCAGCAATGAGGAAGGAAAGTAACAGAAAGGCATAAAAAGAAGAAAAAGTGGAATATCCTGTTTCCCATTATACGTGTTTACAACAATAAAGTGATAGTTTTAAATTATGCCTATATTAAAATATACTGCAAAATGAAATGTATGGGAAATGCAAGATAAAATATGCAGCAATTTGGTGAGTGAGAATGACTGTAAGGAGCAGCTGTAGTTGAATTGGTTCTAATGGATACTATTATTTGTAAGAATGGGAACTGTCTTTAAATGATGGCTTAGACCTGCTCATCTGGGGTACCTGACAATTTATCACTGACTTTATTATTAGAATGCTTTTCCCCCTCAGAATAAAACAGAAGTCCAAGAGCACCTTAAAAAATGAACATTTATTCCAGCATGAGCGTTCTTTGATGTACCATTGGGCTGTTTAATTTTGCTACAACAGACTACAATACAGACTACAACAGACTACAATTTGCTACAACAGACTACAACCCTCTGAATTTTGTCTGATATTTGAATGTCAGAGCCTGTGGTTTTGCCTCTTTACCTGATGTGAGAAGCTATGGAGACTACATTCTGAAGCGGATGTGACACAACAGAAAACACCTGTTGTGGTCTCCCAGGTCATTGCATAGGGTGAGGATACACAGACCAGGGCACACAGAGAGAACTCTCAGAAATAAGTATAAGCTTAAAATAGAGAGATTAATTTTATGAACATTTCTCCCACTATGATGGGGGTGGGGGATGGTTTGTGTTGACTATTTGCGTGGAGGAAATGCTCAGAAAAGGCACACTGTTCAGGCAGCTTGTGCCATACACATCTCTTCCCCCACTAAATGCAACAGATATTCTGGCATTGCAGCAGCATTTCATAACGAGTCCAAGCAATTTGGTATCATCTGGAAAAATATCCATTTTTGATCCTAGTAGACAGATCTGGTTATATGAAGATGTCACTGAAACATAAAGCAAAGTACTGATCAAACAGTATTGTTATTCTGCATCAGATTTGCTTGTCCTTTGAGATATTATCACAGAATAAACCTGACTGGATGCATGACATCACTTCTACCAGAGATGTTTCTTCATCTCCAGTTCAGATCTTTGAAAAGTTAGGATTTTTTGAATGTTTGAAAATGCCAGGAATTGGATTGAGACTACTTTGTATGCAGCCTTGCAACGTTTTGCCACTTTACTCTCACTCCATCCACCTTTATCTATCCAAATATTTTCTTTCCAAAGACAAAAAAAATTACAAAATATGAGATACATTATTTCTTGATTAGGGATGGTTTTGGTTTTGGTTTTCTGTATTTCACAAAAGTATGCAATTTATCATCCATGAAAGTCAAGTCAATTCCATTTTCAGTACACTGGGAGGGCACTCAGTGTATTCATTTGGATGAAAACTCAGCTGTCAGGAACTTGAAATAAAATTGATCAGGGCTTTCTTAGGTTTATATGTGTACACCTTTGGGGCTTGCAGAACCTGCATCCTTCCAGAAAGGAAAGATTTCTGACCCTGGAGAGCAAGGAAAGAAATGATGTATTCCAATGGATGCCGCCAATTATGCATTTTTAACACACATTCCCTCCCACACACACACACCTCAAGGAACCAAAACTGAAGCCTCAGTATTGCAAATACTAATGACCCAATGTGAATTAGGTACTTTGGGGTGGAGTAGATCTTTCATAATTTTTTTCCCTTCCCCAATGTGATGGAATGCAAATTAAAGAGAGATTTCCACAGTGCAGCACTTAGAGGGCTGAAGGGGCAGGAGCTGACAGAGGCCTGGAATAAGAACATGATTGGCAAGTTTCCCCTTCCCTCTGAGGGTGGAACAAAAATAACCCACCTTCAGCATAAGAGGTTTGTTGACGGGACTTTGAGTTCAGTTAGGTGTTGGGATGTGAAGGGAGTGTGTGTAAACATCTGACAGGGAAGGTCAGACAGGTACCCCTCTGACGTGAGGGAAAGGATATCAGTTGCCCTAACTGTAACAGCATTCTTTTGAGAAGAATTCCCAGTATAAAAGCCAGCACAAACTGAAACCTATTTACACAGCCACAGCAGAACTGAGTGTGTGGTATTGGCCAAGAGGGTTTGGGTAGTAAGTGGAAACTCTCATTCCAGCCACATGAATAAGGATTAGTTCTTCTTAGAAAAAAGATTAAATTCTTACCCAGTGTCTAAAGGGGGGTTGGCTCTGAGGAGGACCCCTGGTCTGTTGTAAAAGGAAAACAGTGTGAAATAATGTCTAGAAACTTCAGTTGAAAAAGGGAACTCTGTAAAGAAACATTGTCATTGAAATTAAAGTATTAAACCAACCGCTTCTTACTATTAAGAACTAAAAACATAGAAACTAAGTTTAACGGAAACTGTTTTGCCTAAAAGAGTATTCTATTCTACCAACAAATTTTACTTCAGTAATTTCATTCCTTGACTGTCCTTATCCTATCTCTGCCTGTTTAATAAAAATTGTTGTTTATTTTTGAACTTTACACCATCTTAGGTGGCATTCCCCACACAGAAGAAGAGAACTCCTGCTCTTCCCCCCCATCAAATTTCTGAACTGGGCTAAAAAGCCTAAAATATAACTGCTTATCAGGGTGGAACAAAAATAACTTTAAACTATGAGCAGACCCATTACTTGGGGCTGCTCAGCCACAGCGAGCAAACTTTGATTTTGGTGGGAAAATCTGCCTCAGAGTGGCGGAGTGAATCGGGCAAAAATATTCACAGCAGAGCATCTAGCTTAGTTCCAGTAGAAATACCAGGCTAATGTTGCTTGTATAATGTACCCAAAGATGCCATATCAATAGTTTTAGGTGGACAGCCATGTTGGTCTGCAGCAGAAGAGCAGGATTTGAGTCATGTGGACACTGGACTCAAATCATGCCATATCAAGCATGCCTGTAGAACAATTAATATGTTTAATCATATAATAAATATTACAAGCAAGTTGTGGTCTGAAGGAAATTTCTCTTTTGAGCACAATAAAACCAATGATACAAAGATGATCACCACTTTCTGGAGTCACTGAAGCTGTAATAAATGAAAAAATAAAAAAGGATTTAAGATTACCTGAAACATACTGTAGGAACCCTCTCTGTTTGCCTCCTGGTCCCAGAAGGAAACAAAATTTTCTGTAGTAGATAGAGCATACCTCATAATGCAATGGAAGGAAAAAACTGAATACGAGCCAGAAAAAAAGTTACAGACATCCTCTGCAGTAGTTCTCTTATGCTTGTTTGGGAGAATAGAAGTTTGGAACAAATAAAGAGTTATATTTCCTGAGTGAGCAAAGATTTTTTTCTTCCTGGCTCCAAGTCCCTCCCCACTTTCTACTCCTTATTCAGCATTCTGCAAACATATTCTGCTTAGATTCTTGGCCAAAAAAACACACACTTTAAAAGATTTATTCTTAACAAAACTTGTTTTCTGCTGACATCTCAGTCATCTTGCAAACACTCTCACTGAGGCAGTAAATTTGGATTTTGAATAGCCTATATATGCATTATTCCAAAAAAGTTTATTACTTGCAGTAATATACACACACACACACTCTCCTGCAAAGTTGGGAGGGAGGTTGCATTGGACATGGTTGTCTCCTAATAGCCTGGAACCCAGAATAAAATCCTGGGGTGCTTCCCTACCAAGGATTCCCCACATTTCAGAGTGAAGCAGCTTTTCTTTGTGTTTCCACGTCATCTTCTATTTGTTCACAAACTGTTAACAACCTGTTCTTTCCACAAAAAAATCTGCTTTATTTCAAGTAAAAAAAGGCATTTCCTGGGCAGGACGTATAGGAAAGGGCTTCAGTGTACATGAGGTGTGAAAGGAAAACCTCCACTAAAAATAGGGGGGAAATCATGGGCTGTCTGGAGTTTCCACTGCAAGAGCGATTTCACACAGAATCACATCAGCAACCGGAATATCACAAAAAAGTGTCCCGATATGGAAGCAGTCTTAGCCTTTTTCACTCCCACTTATCTGGTATGGAAGCAGTTCTAGCATTTTTCACTATCAGTTATCTATCCCTTTTTAAATTTGTTTGATTTATTGTACTATGGGTGTCTTTGTAGCAACAATAAAAGTGCATCATTTCTGATTCTACTGCAATGTACTGCCAGAAACCTTATTCAAAATGAAAACAAGACCATTGTATTCTACTTACTCTCTTGCTCACATGAATTGAACATCAGTGAAGACTACATGAAGCTTTAAAACATAAACAACAAGGTCTCTCTAAACTCAACCAGACACTTACCACCACAATTACCTCCATTATTTGAGACTTTTGATTCAGAGTACTACGAAAGAGTCTAACCCTTGGGAAAGGTAAGTAGTGCTGTTGGACTAATTGAGCTAAAAGATACTTCAGAGATCAGGCACCTGGAAATACGGAAAAAATATTTCTTCCCTGAAACGTATATATCAGTGGTAGGGTTGCTGATCCCCCACTCTCTGCCTCCACCCCACTCCTACCACTCACCTGGCCAGCAGGGAGAAAGGCACAGGAATGGGTCTGAGAGAGGCGTCATCATGCAAGCCCCAGGAGTGCTTCTGGGATTTGCGTTGGGCTGATTCTTAAAGAATTGACCCATTGGGAGCCCAAATCAGCTCAGTGCGAAGCCTGGCAGCACTCACAGGTCTTGTGTGAAAACATCACTCCTGGAAGGGATATCATCATGCTGCACTGGGAGCACACGCTCAAGGAAGTCATAGAGGTGAGTGCCGGGCCACTCCCCACCCCACTAGGAGGGTAAAGGGACTTGGCAAACCTAATCAGTGGTCCAAGGAAAACAAAAAAAGCCTCTAATTTTTTTTGCACCCAAAACACCTTATATTTTTCTGCCATGAATCTTCAGTTTATATTGATGAGCTGCCTCGATCAGTAAGTATCTCTGTTGTAGGCATAGAACAGAATACGGTTCTGTTTTTATTGACTGCTGAGAATCTGCTGCTGGTTCTCTGGCTAAAATTCAAAAAAACACAAAATAATAAGTTAATCCCCCTTCCCCCAGCACATTGTTTTAAACATTTGGGAGAGTCTCTGTGCCTACTCACCTGGGCCGATTCCAGACGGCCCTCCCCATTCCGAAACGTCGTGCATCGTCGCACGGAAAACGTGAAATATTGCGTTTTCTTGCGCGAGAAAACACGATATTTCACGTTTTCCGTGCGACGACGCGCAACGTTTCGGAATGGGGAGGGCCGTCTGGAATCGGCCCTGCTGAAACATTCTGTCTTGCTATAAGCCACTGGTAAACAACTATAAAGCTAAAATAGTTTTTTATCAGTAGCATGAGAGAGCACTTAAGCACCTTGGTAGGCATAGATGATCTAATTGATAGTCACATTAATAAAGGTAGTAGTCCCCTGTGCAAGCACTTAGACATTACTGACCCATGGGGGTACATCGTGTCACGACGTTTTCTTGGCAGACTTTTTACGGAGTGGTTTGCCATTGCCTTCCCCAGTCATCCCCAGTCATCTACACTTTACCCCCAGGAAACTGGGTACTCATTTTACCGACCTTGGAAGGATGGAAGGCTGAGTCAATCTTGAGCCGGCTACCTGACCCCAGTTTCCGCCAGGATCGAACTCAGGTCATGAGCAGAGCTTGGGCTGCAGTACTGCCACTTACCACTCTGCATATTATTATGTTAATAAATATATATCATTAGGAAATATATTGCTCAGAATTCAAAACACTTAAAGATGTATTTTTTACTTAAAGCAAAGCTCATCTGGCTAATGCCGATATACATGGACAAAGCTCATACATGCTTCAGTTGAAAATCCTTGTTCAAGCCATAATAAAGGATCCAAGATGGCACAAGATCATGTTCTTTGGGCTAGTTTCAGCATCAGCAAGAATCAGGAGAATTATTAGAAAGAACAAACAAGTTTCCACAGCCTAACTTTTCTGTTAAATTCTAAAGTCCTTAGTACTGGACAAATTCATACCAGTGAACCAACCAGTATCCTATAAAGCAGTTAAGTCTAAATGACTGGAGAAGGCAATGGCAAACCACCCCGTAAAAAGTCTGCCAAGAAAACACCGTAATGCAGCGTCTCCCATGGGTCAGTAATGACTCAGTGCTCACACAGGGGACTACCTATACCTTTTAAAAAGAGCCCCATGGCACAGAGTGGTAAGCTGAAGTACTGCAGTCCAAGTTCTGCTCACGACCTGAGTTGGATCCTGGCAGAAGCCGGGTTCAGATAGCTGGCTCAAGTTGGACTCAGCCTTCCATCCTTCCAAGGTTGGTAAAATGAGTACCCAGTTTCCTGGGGGTAAAGCGTAGATGACTGAGGATGGTAATGGCAAACCACCCCATAAAAAAGTCTGCCAAGAAAATGTCGTGATGTGACATCTCCCCATGTGTCAGTAATGACTCGGTGCTTGTGCAGGGGACTACCTTTACCTAAGAAGCATAGGGTTGGATCCAAACTTTCCAGTAGAAAACTTTCCCCATACTGTTCTGGATTGGGTTACACTCCCCCAAAGTCATAGGTTTATAGCTTAGGAGTGCTGCCGGACCTGGGTCTCCTGTTGGACAAACAGGTAGCAGTGGTGTGTGGCCAGGGATGCCTTTCACCAACTTTGCCAGGTAGGCCAGCTGCAGCCCTACTTGAGCAGGAAATACTTTGCCACTGTGGTACATAGCCTGGTAATATCTAGATTAAATTACTGCAATGTGTTGTACTTGGGGTTGCCCTTAAAGACTGTCTCGAAGCTGCAGTTTACCAACAGAATAGTGATTGGAGTGAGTCATAGGGACCAAATGACTTCAGTCTTATTTCATCTACACTGGCTTCCAGGCGTAATTGAGCCAGCATACATGAAGGACCAGCTTGGGGGCAGCATACATGAAGGACCAGCTACTCCCATATGAACTCCCATCTGCTCCAGTTATCATCAGAGGCCCTGGTTTGGATGTCCCCATCACCTGAGGCTAAATGGGTGGGAATCCAAGAATCTTCTTAATTATGGTGCCAAAACTTTGGATCTCTTTCCTCAGAGAGAGTTGTCTGTCTCCCTTTATCATTGTCTTCTACCAACAGGTGAAGAATTTTTTGTTTGTTTGATGTTGCTGGCCCTACTCCCTGGTTGTCTTGTTGTGTGTTTGTGTGTTTATACACTTTATTTGTTTAAATATTTTGTATACACTTATTTTAAATGCTGTTCTAATGTTTTGAAGTTTTAGTGTTAAAATTCTCTGATGTCCACCAACTTGGGGTCCATATTTGGAAAGGCAGAATACAAATATTCTAAATTCTATTCTAATTTTAAATGTTCTAAATAAATTCTATAAGTCCAGTTTATCAATATGTCTAATTCAGTTGAAACTACACTCTTGATATGCCCTTTCCTTATGCACTGGAAACGTTACTAAGGACACTGTCCTGTAACAGATCCACATATAGAACCCTTATAAATACGAGCTACAAAACTGGCTAAATTACATTAACATTTAGATATGGGGCACAATACACCTGAATGTTCTCCTGTGTGCAATACATGGAAGCTACACAAAAATTACTGAGCATCTGCAAACTATTGTTCATTGCACTGAATAATGGAAGAGCTCCACTGACCTGGCCTGAACAGGCCTGACTCAGAAATGAAATTTTAATTAGACCCAATTCCCCTCTCACCAGCACTAGGGTTGCCAACCTCTGAGTGGGGTCTAGCAGTCTCCTAGAATTACAACTGATCTCCAGACTACAGAGATCAGTTTTTCTGGAGGAAAAGGCTGCTTTGGAGGATGGACTCTATGGCATCATACTCTGCTGAAGCCCTGCCCCTCCCAACCTCCATTTTCCCCAGGTTCGACCCGCAAATCTCCAGGTACTTCTCCAAACTATGTATGGCAAATCTAACCAGCACCAATCCATACAGTCATCCTTCCCTCGTGGCTTCATTCC
Organism: Eublepharis macularius; assembly: GCF_028583425.1. Taxonomy (NCBI): domain Eukaryota; kingdom Metazoa; phylum Chordata; class Lepidosauria; order Squamata; family Eublepharidae; genus Eublepharis; species Eublepharis macularius. The sequence continues at coordinate 81,171,084 of NC_072794.1, read as the reverse complement.
CAAATTTTTTCTTGCAAGAGTCAACAGTGGTGAGGGTTTACATCTATATGTGAGCCAGGATTAAGGTGTTAATGTATCATGAAAACGTGTGGAAGCATTCACTGCAGAAATCAAACTCAACTATTTTTTGAGATCAGTTTTCTCATGGCAACAATAGGAACATAACACTGAGCAAACATGCAGCAGGAGAATTTGTGTCATATAAAATGATGCGTAGATCATTTCTCAGCGTCTCTTCCCTATTTCAAACAACCTTTTTCCATCAAGATATTTCTATGCAATTCAGTCAAATGGTCAAACATATAAAGATAGGCCAAAAGTCGTAATTTTACCTATGGTGACTCTGGTTATCATACACATGATGCAGCCGCACTGTTACATATGCACATAGATCATACACATTTTTTTTAAAAAAAATTAGGCCTTGAAACCATTCTGAGCCATTTTATTTTACAGTAATGATCTGTTATTTATATGTATCAATGATATAGAACTAAAATTTATACCAATTGACTCTTACACTCCTCCCTACGACGTCCACAACAGGTGGCTGACTTCAGACCACCAGGACTATCATCAGTTAATGAGTATGTGCCGGCAGCAAATCACCGGGGGGAGGGGGAGCCACTTATATTTTGTTGGAAGGGAGCAAGTAGCATGGGACAAGCCCCCCCGCCCCGCCAAAAAACAAAACAAAACAGGAATGACAATCAATGTTTTCACATGGAGTAACAAGACTGCCTTTAAGCCCATCTTCGCTATTTATATAAACATCTGGCTATTAAACAATGCTGGAGGAGAAGCATTTGTAATGCTAATGAATATTGTGGCCAGTGCTGGCTTTACATTTACATTACAAACCTGATTGGTGCCACAGAAGCCCCATGAGTGAAAATATTCAATAATGTAATCAAAATAATCCAAATGTAGGGCCTATGCACATGACATGTTTATCATGTGGTAACGATGCAAAATATGATGATCATGCTGTTTTCCTGATGCTATGAATTGTATTGTACATTCCTCATCATGTGACAGATGGTTTGCTATAAATGCTAAAATAGCATGTAAAATGTGTTTTATGTGTGTGTGGCCATTGAGAAAAAAAGGAAATTAGAATCCGTAAAGCAGGGTAATCGGTTGAATTTCCTTTTAGGCCAATACGGTGCAATTTGAAAAGCCTTGACCATGCAATGATGCAGGCCAAGCAAATATAAAATGACCTGCAAACCCTTAAAAGCGATCTGTTCTGAAGGAAGGCAAAGCATACATCCTCCGAGTCTTATTTCAGTTTCATGGATAAAATGACAGATAAAGGTTAAGATCATGAATTTTCCATATAATTCTTTTTACAATTTTCTTCGTGTCTGAAAAATGATCATGTAAACCAAATCTACTAACCAATATCCACTCCAGCTAATATGCAATGTGGATAATTATATTATCATTCCTACAATATTCTGGACATTAATCACATTAATTTTATTTGACTTTCTTTCATAAAGGAAAAGATACTTGCTACTAGGGGCAAGGGGCATCTAGAAAGTTTTTGTTGTTTTTTCATATCCTGGACTCATGACCGAGTAGTTTTCTGGTGAGGAGTTGCCATGTTGGACTTGAAATTTGTTAGGTTCTTTTTTCGTTCTCATGATTTTCGTAGCCATTCTTTTCAATGGGAAAGGGGGAGGTGAGACCAATAGAAGTCTTTGGGGCAACTGTTTTTGCACTCACTGGCACCAAAATCACACAGAATATAATCTTCCCTCCGACAATTGACTTAACAGGTTTTCAGCACACGTGAACAAGGTGGTTGGTATTAACAAACCCTGAAGTAGGCAAGTGTGGGCAGTACATGCTCATCATTTCACTGACTGTTAGTGGCAGACTGGCATCTAAGCAGGAGAGCAGGGCAAGTGACATTTGGAAAATAAATCCTGCTTTCTTCTTCTTCTTGTACTGTGAAAGTGGCGATGCAATTACCAACTATCTTTGTGTCTTGTTGTCAAGGTTCCTTTAAGAGGGCAGAAAAGTTCCCATGTCTGGTTCTTGCATGTGATGAGGCACAATATCCAATTACATTTGACACTCAACATTCTGTGACAAATGAGGGGGCATCCGTTCTCTCATTCTTGCCATTCACCACTCAATCACAGACTTGCCAGCATGTCTGGGTCTCCGCAAAAAACAAACACTCATGCCCCAAACACAACTCCATGTCTTTTCCAACATTTGTGTGTGTGTGTTTGTGTGTACATGAACTTCATATTAACCTCTCATTGTGTGGCAGAACATGATAATCCCTTTTGGAAGGGTGAAAACAGTGAAGGATGCTGGAATTGACTGGGGCTATACCATGACAGTTTTTTCTTTATTTTGTTGGTGAATGTTGGATGGGAAGTGGGGCCCATGGAATATGATGGAGAAGAGTAAAAGATTCATTGGAGTACAGGTTGTTGCCAAGTAGGCCCCCTCCCCTGCTTTGAAGCCTGCTATGAACTGTGCTAAAGTTTCCTGCGTTGCTGTTTTACTGCTGCACAAAGATTGCTTTACACGTGTGTGTGTTAATACACGTGTCAGTTTCCTGCCTGCGTGTCAATTGCCTTGCTGCTGTTATAGACTGTGTAGTTTACTGACTCCATGTTTGGTTAACTGCACAAAGGACTCTCTTCCTGGGCACGCCCTGCCCTGGCCTGTATCTGGAATTCCCAGTGTGTGTTTGGACTCTGTTACAAGTGTGCCCCGTGCCTGCATTGCCATCTGCCACGGACCGTGCCTGTTCCCTGCTTTGGACTGTGTTTTGTGTGCTGTTCCCCCTGCCTCCATGGAAGCCTGCCTCATATGGGCCCAAGCCGCTGCTAGCAGCCGGGCGCCTGCTGGGGAAACCTCCAGCGAGCCTGGCTAGGCGCTCCCTGGTCAGTTCCCGCCTGGAGCCTCCCGCGAGCCGGTCCCCGAGCTTGCCCCCGCTACCGGGCAGCCTGCAATCCAGTCCCAGCTATGCCCAGCCGGCATCCATGTTCTCAGGCAGCCAGAAGACCCTGGGAAGAAGACTGCTTTGAGAAGCCATTTCGGCGAAGCGGGCACACCACGTCCGCAGCGAGAGCCCCTCGCCCCGCTCTGCATATCTTAGGAGCCGCCCCGGAGAAGAACTAAGTGCTGACCATCCCAAGCACTTAGAGAATGCATCTCAAAGAAACCTCCGCATTCCAGAAGCTGATGACATCAGGACAAGCCCTGTCCGCTGGAACATCCTTTCAGCCCACTTGGATTTCCCCCTCCCTCTTTTGTCCCCTCTTCCTGAGGTGTCACTTATCACAATCTGATTACTAAAGTGGCCCATCCAAGCCATTCAGTAGCCCATTAGACCCTTTGTTTTAATCTGTGAGAACCACCAAGTACAGCACCAGCCCCAGGGTACGTTTTGGGGTATTTAAGCTGGTCTCTCAGACCACTCGGTGCTCAGGCCATTCCCTATCCAGACCTCCTTGCTGTCCGTCTGTGGTTCCAGTGCTGGCATTGGACCACTACCCTCGCTGCCGTGTCTCTGCTTCGCTCCAGGATTGTGAGTATTTCCCTTACCATCGTTGGGAACCAGCTAATGCGAACGTCTCTGTATTTCATACCCTGTATTTCTTAGGTCTTGTGTGTTCTCTGTATGATTGTGCAAGCTAGGCTTACGCTACACTCAATACACGTGTTTGGAACTTATTCGTTGTCTGCCTCTTTGTCACTAGAGTGTCTGGGATCGGGACCTCCGTAAACATAGGTTATGATCCTCGCTTAATATTATTAGTTACAGACTGCTACAGCTAATTCCCCATTATAATAAAAGAGCAGTTCTGGTAACAGTTTACTGGTGGAGAATGCGGGCATAACCCGGTTCGTGTGAATACACGTGAGTCGACACGCGTGTCTTCAGCGAACTGACTTAGAGGAAAATTTTCCAGACCTCAGTGTAAAGAGTGCAATTTAGCTCAGGGAATTAAAAGTGTGAGTGTGTGTGGCTCTAGCGAGCATTTCCTATCTTGTGGGTTGGCTTTTCCCCATTTCCTCCTTCAGCCAGCTTTGGACTACTTGCCTTTTGTGGTGCACCGCGAGGCCCTCCAGCCGTTATAACCGGTGTACTGTGGGTGAGGACCTCTGAACTGGTGAAGTTCCTGGCCACTTTCCGGGCCGCCTAAACGCGTCTATGTGGGTGGGATCCCAGAAGTAGGCTCTAGATATATACGCATATATACATCCTGAAGCAGCACATATAAAATTCTTTTCCGCCCTCCCCCGTCTCTCCTAAGTCCGTCCAAACCCCGTTCCTGCCAGCACTTAGGCTTCAATCCCCGCTCCGGAGGAAACGTGAAGGGATCGATAGTCCGTTTGTTCAGTCAGTTTAGCTTTGGGAATCTAAAGCCAGGTTCCTGAAGCCCCGCGGCAGCCGGCCGCACCGTGCTTAAGAGTTTTAAGATAGACTCTTGGGCGCTTTTCCGCTTGCGAGTTTTAAGTCAGACTCGTGGGCGCTTTTCCGCTTGGGAGTCAGTGGGACTCTTGGGCACACTTTTGCTTGGGAGTTGTTAGAACTCTTGAGCGCACCTCGCTTGGGAGTACAGTAAGCTTTACTCCTGAGCACTTTTGCTTGGGGACTTGCAGAGGCAGTCCTTGAGCGCTTTCAGTCTTTTGGTCAAGGCTTGGAGACAGTTTAACCGTTTGTCTCTGAGCACGAGGCCTGGGGACTTTTTGAGTTTAGTTCTTGGGCAGAGAGCTTGAGAGCATTTGTAGCTTCTGAGCAGAGGCTTGGAAGCACTTCAGTTTCCGAGCAGAGGCTTGGGAGCATTTCTGGTTGCCTGAGCAGAGGCTTGGGAGACCCCTTAATTGCAGCTTCTAAGCAGAGGCTTGGGAGCACTTCAGTTTCCGAGCAGAGGCTTGGAGACACTTTTTGGTTTCCGAGTATAGGCTTGGGAGACCCCTGAGCTTTAGCTTCTGAGCAGAGGCTTGGAAGCACTGAGCGTTTTTGGTTCTTGGGCTTAGAGAGCTTGAGAGCACTGTCTGAGCCAGTAAACTTTTCCTGGTCCCGTGGCTTGTAGGCAAGCTTGAAACGGGAATAGGAATTTTCCCTTCTCCCCCGGTGGAGAAGAACAGAGTGTAGGACCCTTAAAAATCCCCTTGTGAACCTAAAAGTAGAACCTTAAAACCCCCTGGTAAAAACCCTTGAGGACCTGAGGGAAGGATAAACCTCCCAAAAGGAACATAGAGAGGAAGAAGTTGTTAAAACCCTTGAGCAGCTTTAATCGCCCCACCCCTGGTGTCGCTGATCTACTCTTTAACCTCCCCCGAGGTCAGCCTTAAACGAAAAGTAAAAATGTACCGGGCAAACCCCACCGTGCCCCGCCTGGAGAAGTGGCTAGTTAAGAAGGGAGATTGCCCTTGGGAAGCCGGTTCCTTTAAGGGACCCGACCCACTCCAGATAGTTAGAAGCGCCTTCCAGGACTTCTGTGACAAGGAGAAACCTAGGTCTAGCAAAAAGGACAGATATGGAGCCTGGGCACTTTTCACTGCCCTGCAGGACAGCGTGTCCCTAATTAGTAAGTTACAAACCACGCAGGAGGAGCTAGAGGAGAGGTCCAAACGAGAACAGGACGCCTTGCGCCTAGAAATCCAGACTCTCAGGACCAAGCTAACCGAACAGGAGAAAGAACATGAGGAAAAGGCAGTTGAGTGGCGCGCCGAACGCGTCAATTTCATACTAGAAAAGCAAGGATTAACTACCGCCCTCCAGGACGCCCAGCACAAGGCTGAAGCGGCCACCGCTCGTGCCGATATGGCTAAGCACGCATTAACGGAGGGACAAGAGGAGATTACTAAGCTCACACATGCCGCCCGGTTCATGGCGGACCACAACCAGTCTAAAACCGCAGCCGCGGACCATTCAGCTTGTAAGAGGGAGCTAGAGGCCCTGAAGCGACACTTGGGGATGCAACAGGCCGTAATTTCCGCCGTGCACCCCTCAGCCCTCTTGGCCCTCCCAGAAGATAGTAAGGATAGCTGGACATCTCAGTCGCCCCAGCCCGAGGAAGCTCCACAGCCCCTCCATCCGATAGCTACCAAAGAAATTGTCACCACAGACGATGATGGCAGGAAGACAGACCGAATAGTTAAAGAGACCCGCAATTGGAGGCCCGATGAGCTCCAAGCCATAGCGGACCGCATGGGACCCTTGAACCGAGACTCAGCTATACAATGGTTTGCACACGTGACCATGTCCCAGCCCTCCGCCAGTGGCTCCGATGTAGCTCAGCTGGCCCGCCATTGTGCCAGCCCCGAAATAGTCACCTCTCTTAATGCATACATTTCTAACAGAAGACTAGCCACTCGCAGTCAGTATGGTGCCATGAAAGAGTTGTGTGCCTTCCTCTGGCCTACCAAGAGCTTGAAGGCCTTATACATAGCAGAATCTCAAAAACCCGGAGAGGACCCAGAGGCATATTTAGCCAGGAAACAGCTCCTAGCCGAACTAGCAGACGAGGTAGATTTAGACTTGAGCGACATGCCGGACTTCGACGACTTAGAATTTAGGAGGGCAGTCATAGATGGACTCAACAGCACCACTCGCCTGGCCCTAGCAGGAGTAGAGCCCGGGAGCATTACATGGGGAGAGCTGGAATCCCGCATCAGGAGCATTGCTGGCCTGTTGCGAGAGACCGGCGCCATCCGCCATGTGAAGTCCCCGGCCTCTCGTAGAAAGGAGAGCGAGCCGATAAGTGCAGTCACCTATGCCAATCATGGCCCCCACACTCAATACCGACCGCAGGGACGCAGCCCGTACCCGGAGGCAAGGGGAGGGATCCTGAGGGGAAGGAGCAGTAGCTTTAACCGGGGAAGAGGACCAAGGGACTACCGCCCGGGAGTTTCCTTTGCGCCCACCCCGAGTTACGGCTCTTCCTCCCAGCAGGGACCCCACGAGCCCCGATTGCAGGAGGCACCCCTAGCCCCTTCTCACTCTCGAGCATCACACCCGTACAATCATCAGGTCTACCCGCCTCCAGATCAGTCTAACGCTTGGGGAGCATCGCAGGGCGACCACGAGGGCTACCGGGACCGCGGCAACACGCCCCAGTCCAGGGACCCCCTCCGTTGGGAACTATGGATGCGCCTCAAAAACATTGGAGCGAACATGGAGCTATTCGATGGAAAGCCCACGTCCGTTCTGATGAAGGCGATCATGGAGTGGGAAGACCAGCAACAGCCCCCAGTACCTCCGTCAGCGCCCCCTTTACCGCCGGACCCTCCCTTCTCGAGTCCCCCGATAGCTGCGGTCCGGGAACGCCCGAGCCCTAACAACCCCTTTAGAGGAAGCGCCGCTTCCACCGACCAGTGTGCAGGATCAGAATAGGGTCGCCCCGAGTCCCAGTCTCCCTCCGTGGGCATAGTTGCCAAACTAAAGCCGGACACATGGGGGAGACCGACAGTGAAGGCAGGGATCGGGACTCCCGGGGAAAAGAAGAAGCCTGCCACTCTCCTCATAGATACCGGAGCTTCACTTAATATACTCCGGCCCACCTTAGTCACTAAGGGCACCCAGACCCCCACAACCATGCAGCTCGCCGGTTTTGGAGGCGGCATGCAGGAATCCCAGGTCTGGCAGGATATCCCCCTCTCCGTTGGGAACCTGGCCACCCGGATTTCGGCATGCGCAAACCGGGGAGAAGATGATGGACTTTTGGGCATGCCATTTTTCCGTGCCGAAGGACTGACCATCGACCTAGCAAATGGGCTCCTGTGGCGCATCCCAGGAGGCCCAGACTTTGTCAATGCAGTCCATCGATGTGCAGCCCTTAAGGCCCCCCTTCCTCTCGCCCCCATCACAGGAGACCCCTGGGTTCAGGACTTTCCCGAAGTGTGGGTGACAGACAAGGCCGAGTGTGGGATAGTGAAGGGCGCCTGCGTCCTGATTGAAGGAAAGGACCCCCCTCCCCAACGACAGTACAAGTACCCAGCGGAAGCTGAGGCAGGGATAGCCAAAACTATAGAAGGACTCCTTGAGTGGGACGTCATACTCCCGATGCAGTCCATCTGCAACGCCCCATTGTGGCCAGTTCTAAAAGCAGATGGAGTGACCTGGAGAATGACGGTCGACTTCCGTGCCCTGAATGCCACCACCCCTCCAGTTGCCCCGGTTGTGGCCAAGTACAATGAGATCCTAACGGCCATTGCCGCTGGGTCCCGGTTCTACTCGGTCATAGACCTGGCCAACGCTTTCCACTCCATCCGGTTGCATGAGTCTTGCTGGTACAAGTTCGCGTTCACTTTCCGCGGCCAGCAATACGCATTCAAGCGGACACCCCAGGGATTCCACTCCAGCCCCAGTATTTGTCATGCCCATGTGGTTCAGATGTGGGAACGCCTCCAACCCTCCTCGAGGCCCCACGTTCTGAGCTACGTGGATGACATTTTGGTCCACGCCCCCACGGAAGAATTAGCCCGCCAAATCACCAGGGAAGTCCTGGAACTCCTCCGCGAGACTGGGTTCAAGGCAAGCAGGGAAAAGGCCCAATTGGTTCAGACCAGCGTCAAGTACCTGGGTCTGACCCTGGGACCCGAGGGTCGCACCCCGGACGCCCAGCGAATGGAGGTCATTTCCAAGCTGCCTGCACCCACCGATGTCCCCTCCCTCAGAGCCCTTCTAGGAACTTTTAACTTTTCCCGAGACTTCATCGAGTCCTTTACAGACAAGGCTCGCCCCCTTTATGCTCTCCTCAAGAAGAACACCCCCTGGGAGTGGGGACCGGAGCAACAGACAGCCTTAGCCGAGCTGAAGCGCAGTCTGGCCGCAGCCCCGGCCCTAGCCCATCCGGATGTCACCCAGCCATTCTTTATTCAGTTAGCAGTATCAGACAAGAGCATAGGAGCCACGCTCACCCAGCAGCAAGCGGGAACCGCTAGAGTAGTAGCCTATGCCTCTCGCAATCTAACTTCAGTAGAGACCAAGTTCAGCCCATGCGAAAAGACTTGCCTTGCTCTAGTTTGGAGTCTGACCCATTGGGAATTTATCATAGGAGGTTCACGTACAATAGTTCAAACCACTCACACGCCTCTCAAATATATTCTGTCTGGAAAGATACAAGACGGGCAAGTCTCAAACGCCCGCATAGCGCAGTGGACCCTGGCCCTAGTCAACCGCGGAGTAGAATTTAAAAAGGAAGCCACCGAGCCACCAGCCCCCTATGGCCTCTTAGTAACTGGAACCGAGCACGAGTGCCCCCTGGACCCGCCACCGCAGGTTGTTTGGCCAGTCACTTGGGGAGTCCCGCTAGAGGAAGCCCGACAGAACGGCTTCACATGCTGGTTCTGCGACGGCTCCTCCTTCCACGTTGGAGGCTCCCCTCGGACAGGCTACGGCGCCGTGCGAGTGAGCGACGCCCATACTCTCAAAGGTCCAGCCCGCCCCCATTCCAGCCAAGCGGCTGAGGTGCAAGCGCTTCTGGCAGTGCTTGAGTTTGAGCCCCCAGAAAGCCCGCTTGCCATTTACACAGACTCGGATTGGACGGCCAAAGCCGCCACGGTCTGGCTCCCGGTGTGGCAGAATCAGGGGTGGAGAGCAAGTGATGGGAAACCCGTAGCCCACCTACAGCTATGGCAGCAAGTAGCAGCACTCCTTCAGTCCCGCTCAGGCCCAACGCAGGTTACCCATGTCAAGGGACACCAGAAGACAAACTCAGAGACCGCTTATTGGAATGACCAGGCAGACCTCGCAGCCAAGGCAGCCGCCACTGAAAATGCTCCCCTACCGGAACCAGCTACCGATTGCCCCTTACACCCTGTCACCACTCGCGCACAAGCCCGCGGCCAGGCTCAGGGAACTACGGGAACACTAGACCTAGCGCAACTACAGCTATCTGACCCAGAAGTAGCTGACCTCCTAACCGCAGGAAGAGATCAGACAGGAAGACTAATGATCCGAGAAGAGGAAGGCATAGTTTGGGCAGTAGATGCAGCCGGTGAACGCCACTGGGTAGTGCCATTGGAAGTTAGGGCTGATTTAATTCAGTTTGTCCACGAGCAGGGACACCGAGGCAAGGACCTGACTCTGGAAAGGGTAAAAGAGGTTGGATGGTGGCCTGGCATGCGCACCGAAGTAGCGCAATGGGTAGACAACTGTCTGTCCTGCGCTATGGTCAATGCAGACCCCACCGGACCTAGAGCTCCCCTCCAGCATCAGAGAATTAACGGACCCTGGGCTCGCATACAGATTGACTTTATCGGCCCCCTTCCCCCCACTCCTCGCGGCAATCGCTACTGTCTCACTGTCATAGACCCCTTTAGCAAATGGGTCGAAGCGTTTCCGTGCAAGCGCAACAATGCAGCCACCACAGCCAAACTATTGTTCAACAATGTCTTTTCAAGATGGGGCATCGTGAGAGTCATGGACTCCGATTTAGGCTCACACTTCATCGGAGAAGTCACCCAGGAGCTTTGCAAGGCGCTAGGCATCCAGCAGCGCTTCCACATAGCCGGCCACCCTCAAGCCTCGGGCGCCATAGAAAGAACCAACCGGACCCTCAAGGAGGCTCTCCGCAAAATGGTTCGCTCCTCCGGGAGAGACTGGGATGAAAAACTCCCCATAATCCTAATGGCCATCAGAGGCACCACCGCAGTTCACGGGCTCACACCCCATATGGTAATGACAGGGCGAAGAATGCAGCTCCCGGAAGCCTTCTGGCTAGATACGCAGCTCCCTTCTGATATGCAGCCCGTAGTGATTAATGACGCTTGGGTCCAGGATCTGCTCTCATCCATACACGCTGTCCACATGCAAGTGGCCCAGAAGCTGGGCACCGCTCAAAAAGATATGGACCGCAAATTAGGATGGGTCAGGAACCCCAGGCAGTGGGAGGAAGGACAGCTCGTTCTGTACAGGAAGTTCTCGCAAAAGGCGCATTCACTAGCAGCCAAATGGCAAGGCCCAGTCCCCATCACGAAAAGAGTCTCCCCAGCCGTCTATCAGGTAGCTATCCAGAGAAAGACAGGAGGCACTTGGCTAAAATACTTTCACGCCTCTCAGTTAAAAGAATGGAAAGGGAAGCCGCTGCAAACTGCCCCTCCTGTGTATGACCCTGGGGGAGCCGCCACCAGCCCAGCCCCCCTCTGCCCAGTGATTCGCCAGATATCCCTTCACCCTGGGCCAGAGATACCCTGTGTCCCCTTAGACCAGACCTTTTTAGCCTTAGTATAAAAGAAACAGTAGAATATGTAGATATAGGTGTGAATGTCAAAAGTTTTTCCAGTTCTATTCTTTAACTTCATTAGGCGGGCCCCACAGTTGGGACCCTTGGGGAAGACACGGCAACCAAAGCCAAATAGGACCACCACCGAGAGTGATTCTTAATTGGAGTTAAGCCGCATGTTCGGAAAAATTGCACAGGCAAAAGAGATTTGCTGTGTGTGAAAGTGTTTGGAGAGGCTTTAGCCCAAAAGTGAATGTAGTCTTCCAACGTTGAAACCACCAAAAAAGGTGATTTCTTTGTTTGAAAACATTTCACCCGCCGTGCTGGTGAAGATCCCGCATCTACGTAGATTCGGGGTCTCACCTGCCAGACCCACGCTTTCGCATGATGGTCGGCTTTGGCTTTGAGGGCCGTGCCTCCCCTGGAAAAGGACCCCCAGATAGCCCAACATCCCTCTTTTACTAATGTTCATATTCGTCATGGTGAGTTGCTATACGGCGCCACCATCTAGTACGCTTTAGTGCAAAGGTAAAAGACCCGCCAGTATTTTGTAAATATGTTACCTCTGGAATGTGTTATTGAGGTGCGTTCGCTACGCACAAGGGGCAGCGTGCCTCATTTACATAGCCAGGATCCCCTGCGCCAAGATGACCCCCGAACAACCCAGACCCAGTGGCGCCGGCAGATCTCGGCCGTCTCCGCCGCTTTTGGATAAACGCCGCCGAGCGCCCTCGGCTCCACTTCGGCCCTTTCCGCCAGCAGCCGCCCGCCCCACGTAATCTTTTCCCTTGCCCGTACCGTATAAGGGAAAAGAAGGGGGGGAGACATATTGAAGTTATAATGAAGCCCTGCCAGGCACCCCAAGTAAGGGCAACCTAAAAGCACCCCACACCCGTATGCTTCTTGCTCCTTATATTTTTCTTTTTGCTCAGTGTATTTTTCTTGCTCAGTGTATTTTTCTTTTTTGCCCGGTGTATCTTTTTTCTTTTAACTAGGAGATGGGGCCTCCCGAGGGAGTCCCTCCAAAAACTGGTTGTCCTGCAAATATATGACGAAGGCCTATTTTTGAAAATTAAAGCGAGGGCCCCCGTCTGCAGCAACCCTTATAGTTAATGGAAACCGCTCTCTAGTTTTTCTTTTTAAAACGGCAAGGCCAGGCCGAGCCGGACCGATAGCTCTCAGCCCGCAAAATAAAAACAGCCCGCCACCAAGCAAGGGGCACCTGAAGGCCACATAGCCTAGGCACCCAGGGACCCCTGGGGCGAGTTTGCATAGTCCCGCCTAACGCACAGCCGACCCTTGCCCGACGCAAAGACGCTCCCCTCTGAAATATACACGCTTTAGAAAGAAGCCTTCACACAGGAGTTCCCCAGAGCAACAAGCTGGAAGGCTCGCTTAGTGCTCTGGGACTTCTCGTTCGAGCCCCACCTAACATACAGTGCTGGCAGAAAAACACCCTCCTTTTTCCCCGCTTTACTTTATTTTATTTTTGCTGCAATAAACTCAGGGAGCCTGTACTTATATCCGCAGGTCTCCCCAGGAAGGAAAAGGAAGGCCAGGAGATGAGGCACCTGGCTACTATGTGTTTGCTCGTACTGGCAGGCACCCTAATAGAGGGGCGCCCGTCCAAATTAATGCCCTACCCACACTGGAGATGTATCAATATCCTGGCAGGAAACGAAATGATGGTCTGCAAGGTTGTGCAGCAGATCAATATAACCACCCCCACGGATCGCACTAACTTCCGCAGTTGTGAAGAGCAGTGGATCCGACCCCCAGAGCTTGTTATTTTATGTGTGGGAGTGAAAACCATGTCCCAAGAATTAGTATGCTACTCGCCTACTGACACAGTGTCACCAATTGCTCCGATTCCATGTATGTTTCTTCCCCGCATCAGGCCAGCCCCCACCGCAGTCCCGGTGGTAGACAAATATACCACCCCTGCCAATGTCGAAACCTTGCCATTTGTTACTGAGGCTTTCGGACCATACTGTGAAGTTATTTTAGTGTCGGCCGCAGTATGGAAGGCAGGAGACCCCTTTAGGATGACCATCCTACTAGGCACCACTACCACTGAGTCTGCATCAGTCACTATCACGCCCCCTTCAGGCACAGTTCTCTCCTTTGCTATAGAGCGCTGGGAGAACCTGACCTGGATTGTGAAGGAGGAAGACCTAGCCAAACACGGCCCACCCGATTGGATACTGGTTCAACAGACGCCCGAATGCCAAACCAAGCCCCTAGTAGAGAAATTTCACCGGCTTGGGCTGCTCTTTGTAAATTTGACTCACGAACCAGGCAATTATTCCCTGCTGATCCGGACCCAGGAGACCCACACCATCCAAATTGACCCTTTGATTGCTAGCAGTGAACAATTGAGCCAAGGCGGCACGCATATAGTGGGCTCCCATGTTTTGAAGACTGACATTCGAGAGAGAGTTCTAGTCCGCTCGCAAATGTCTTTAAAAGAGATCCGCATAGACTTAGCTGAGCTAAATGTAACCCAGAGGCTGCCGCAGTGCGCTCCCTATCTGGAGGCCGGTAGCAAGGGTTGGAATGCATGGCTACAACTGTGGATCGATCCCTCTCCTTCTCTCTCGCGTGCCAGACGAAGCATTGCCGACTGGACTGCTCCTGCAGCCGGAGGCTTAGCAATCATGGATTCGGTCAATATTGAGACTCTCGCTAATAAGTTTGCCCATGTTACGACTAGCATCTCTGACTTAGGTAAACCGGTGGTGCAGTCCCTAAATTCCGTTTCGAATGGGCAACACGAGATCAGCTCCATTTTAGTTAACTGGGAGAGTCAAATTGAAAGAGATTTTTCTCTGCTGCTCAAAGGAACACAGTCTTTTGAACGCAACGTGTCAATAGCCATGGCATGTATGCAAGCCCAACAATTAAACCAGGCTGTGGCCATGGGGCTAATTCGGCAAGCCACGGATGGGCACTTGCCCCTGGAAATTAAAAGATTGATTATGCCCAAATTGTCACCCATAGAACTGGAGCTTGAATCCTGGTGGTCTCTTGTAAATTCCTCATTCTCACCGACCACCCAGGAGCTTAAATTATTTTTATTAACGGCCAGTGCGCACGAGTCATTCCACGTGTATCCAGTCGTGCCTCTGGGACTCCAAGTCAGCGATACCGAAGTCCTCTACGCCCGCCACCCCGACCATTGGGCCCGCTTCACCCCGACTGGATGGCAGCTCGTCAGCCTCCAAGGGTGCCAGCATCGAGACCAGACCGGCTTCATCTGCCAAGACCAAGCCTTTGCACCACATCACCCCTGTGTAGCCCCGCAAGTCGACGCCCTCAACGAGTGCCCCTTCGAGGTCGTCCGGGAGAACAGCTCCGCTGTCGTCTACATTGGGAAAGGATGTGCCTGCGTGCGAACGGCCTGCGATTTTGTGGTCCTGAACTCGTTCCAGCTGAAGCCCGTGATCCCGGGAGTCAACCGCTGCTTTTGCAACCTGTCTTCGGTGGCAGCCTGCGACTTCACCTACACGGTACCGGTCTGGACCCAAGAAGAGATCCTGATGGCACCCTCCATCTATCGTTATGTGAAGCCCATTCCCCTTGGCATCGGTCTGGAATTAATCCACGAGCTCCTGACCCACCCGCAGCTCCACCGCACCCTCCAGAGCATCCAGAGGGACGGGGATACCACTGCTTTGGTTGTGTCCCACAACGGCAAGGAGATTTTGGATCTTGTCCAGCGGATTAAGACCACCGGTGAGCACTCGTGGTGGGAAACCCTCTTTGGCTGGAGCCCCACTGCCACTGGAATTTACAATTTGGCGTTGCACCCGATCGTTGTGATTTTGGCCTTTCAAGTTTTATTATGTGCCTCATTACTTTATTTGGGCTGTTGGAGCCGCCGACAGCTCCAGCAACTCCAGCTGTCTTACCGCTTGGATCATTACAACCCCGACCTCCTCTTGCCCTAAAGGTTATTCTTGGCGCCCTCCTTTAACCCTTGTTTGTTTTATTGCTTGTGCTGGTATGAACTATGCTTGTATTTTATTATATGTATGGATCCTGAACCAGCCCCATGGACGCTTTGCTGCCGGACACCGCTCCGAGGCCCTCTTGTGGACTAGGGGGGGACATATTACTCTGCCTCCCGGCCCACGGCCCGTCTCCAAACGACCGCCAGCAGCGCCACCTCCATGAGGACTAGAACTGTGTGCCTGAAGCCCTTCTCGCCGCCTGCCGACCCTGCTCTGCGGATTGACGCAGACAGCAAGGGGGGGTGGAAGTGTGTTTTGGAGCACATGAACTAAGCTTGCTTGTTCTTGTAAATATGCAACCCAGTCCAGCAGCTGTACTGCGGACTGAGCCGTCTGTGATCTTTGCTGCTCTATTGTTTTACGTTTCTTATGAATTTCTTGCCATTGCTTCGTATGAATTTTACTCCCATGAATTTAGCCCCGAACTAGTCCCTCCCTCTATCTACCGCAAGTGCGCCCATGAACTCTATCCCGATGAATTTGATTTTAACCTTATGGATTGCCTTTTTAACCCGACTCCCTCCGCCGAGGCAGTTCTAGTCTATGAATTTGATTTTAATCCAGCCATATTGATTTGGGTTTTAATCGCAGAGTTTATTTTTCTGTCCCCCATGAGCCCTTCCGCCGCTTACCCTCATGAATTGTTTCCACGCACTTGCTTTTATTCTTGCTGCTTTTAACTTCATGAACTATTGTTTTTAATCACATATATGTATTTATGATTTTAGCCATTTATGAATTACTCTACCCTTGATGAATTATGCCATGCTTGCACATTTCACTTTACCCTGTATGAATTGCTTTTAATTGTCCCTGCTTTTAATCCTATGTATCTATTTATGATTTTAACTATCCATGAATTGATCCATGTATATTAATTGCTCCTGGTTTTTAGTGCTTTTAACCCATCATGAATTCCGTATGAATTACCTTCAATCATGAATTAATCAATGTACACAATTATGAATTATTGCTATTTATATGCATGAATTGATCATTGCTGCCTACTACTATGAATTGCTATTACTTATGAATTATTGCTATTTATTCTGACGATTGCACTTAGCACACCCCCTGGTGTGAACCCAGAGACCTGCAGCCCATTGGCTGATCTAAATTGCACTTATTCGGTTAGGTGGTTCTCCAAACTAAATTTTTGAGTGACGCCTCCCCCTCCTTCCCTTCCCACTCCTTCTTCGCTCGAAGCTCGACCACCGGACATTGCCGACCACCTCGCCTTTGAAGTCAAGTTCGGAGACCCGCGCGCCTGACGTCACGGGGTCTCCGAGGGGGGGAATTGTTGCCAAGTAGGCCCCCTCCCCTGCTTTGAAGCCTGCTATGAACTGTGCTAAAGTTTCCTGCGTTGCTGTTTTACTGCTGCACAAAGATTGCTTTACACGTGTGTGTGTTAATACACGTGTCAGTTTCCTGCCTGCGTGTCAATTGCCTTGCTGCTGTTATAGACTGTGTAGTTTACTGACTCCATGTTTGGTTAACTGCACAAAGGACTCTCTTCCTGGGCACGCCCTGCCCTGGCCTGTATCTGGAATTCCCAGTGTGTGTTTGGACTCTGTTACAAGTGTGCCCCGTGCCTGCATTGCCATCTGCCACGGACCGTGCCTGTTCCCTGCTTTGGACTGTGTTTTGTGTGCTGTTCCCCCTGCCTCCATGGAAGCCTGCCTCATATGGGCCCAAGCCGCTGCTAGCAGCCGGGCGCCTGCCGGGGAAACCTCCAGCGAGCCTGGCTAGGCGCTCCCTGGTCAGTTCCCGCCTGGAGCCTCCCGCGAGCCGGTCCCCGAGCTTGCCCCCGCTACCGGGCAGCCTGCAATCCAGTCCCAGCTATGCCCAGCCGGCATCCATGTTCTCAGGCAGCCAGAAGACCCTGGGAAGAAGACTGCTTTGAGAAGCCATTTCGGCGAAGCGGGCACACCACGTCCGCAGCGAGAGCCCCTCGCCCCGCTCTGCATATCTTAGGAGCCGCCCCGGAGAAGAACTAAGTGCTGACCATCCCAAGCACTTAGAGAATGCATCTCAAAGAAACCTCCGCATTCCAGAAGCTGATGACATCAGGACAAGCCCTGTCCGCTGGAACATCCTTTCAGCCCACTTGGATTTCCCCCTCCCTCTTTTGTCCCCTCTTCCTGAGGTGTCACTTATCACAATCTGATTACTAAAGTGGCCCATCCAAGCCATTCAGTAGCCCATTAGACCCTTTGTTTTAATCTGTGAGAACCACCAAGTACAGCACCAGCCCCAGGGTACGTTTTGGGGTATTTAAGCTGGTCTCTCAGACCACTCGGTGCTCAGGCCATTCCCTATCCAGACCTCCTTGCTGTCCGTCTGTGGTTCCAGTGCTGGCATTGGACCACTACCCTCGCTGCCGTGTCTCTGCTTCGCTCCAGGATTGTGAGTATTTCCCTTACCATCGTTGGGAACCAGCTAATGCGAACGTCTCTGTATTTCATACCCTGTATTTCTTAGGTCTTGTGTGTTCTCTGTATGATTGTGCAAGCTAGGCTTACGCTACACTCAATACACGTGTTTGGAACTTATTCGTTGTCTGCCTCTTTGTCACTAGAGTGTCTGGGATCGGGACCTCCGTAAACATAGGTTATGATCCTCGCTTAATATTATTAGTTACAGACTGCTACAGCTAATTCCCCATTATAATAAAAGAGCAGTTCTGGTAACAAGGTTTGCCATTTTACTCAGAGAAAGGCTATGATTATGAAGTCTCCCTGGGTTTTAGTAGAAAAGTGATCGACCACAAGGTTACACCAACCCTGCCAGCATCACTTTTCCTTGCAATGACTGTGCTCCATGATTATTCAAGCGCACTAAAGGAGGAGGAGACCACATGCTTAGTTACTGCCCCCTCCTCCTGGGAGATTCACAGCACTGTATGATGTTTTCATTGCAGTTTCCCAGTTCATTCACATAAATGACCCTTTGCACCAGTTCTGGAGACACACCTACCCAAACAGGCTAGATTGCAGTGCTATACAAAGAAAGAGATAGTTGTGGCACTGGAGGCAAGCAAGTTTGTCAGCTGCAGGCCATGGTCCATGAGAGGCTACTAAATCCATTGGGGGTGGAGTAGATGGCATGAATCTGCTATTGAACATTGTGGATAAGAGACTGATGATGTATTCCTAGTCTCCCTTGGTTAACTGTGAGTGGAAAAGGGAGAAGGAAGGCGCTGACAAATACAGAAGCAACAGAGCTCCTCTCCATGCAAGGATCCAATTGAAAGAGAGAAATGTGACCGGTTGCCTCGGAAATCAGAACAGAAAAACAAGGTGTGCCTTGCTTTCCATAAGGCTGTGTCCACTGACTTGTACAGCTCTGTGCTGATTTGTCTGATTGGAAAGAATAAATGCCACTGGTTGCCTGGGGGGGGGGGTGAGGGAGGCATTATAACTGAGAAGCACCTGCGTGCTGCTGTGATGAAGTGGTACTAAAAACACAAGAAATAAAAAAAATCTCAGAATGTTCAGGGGAGGAATTTTTATGACTACCAAGCAGACTGGGCCAGTGTTTCTGTTCTGAAAAGTCATTAGCAAGATCTGGTAGAGGGTTTTGTAATTCTCAAGCATATTGGATTTGTCTTACCATTCCATAAAATCAAGGTAATGTTTTGAAACAGCAATTTCCGTGTGTATTTTTGGCCCTGGAATTTCCTTTTGCACACCTCTAATTGTGTGTAGGTTACTCTTCCACTAACAAGAAGCATCATTTATTTAAGTATTTATATCCTGCTTCACTCGTCAATGGCACTCAAAGCCACTTAAAACAACTAGCAAATACAATATAGATAAAGCAAAAACAAATCAAAACAGCAATATGGCTTCAGCAGGGCAGGAATCAGTTGCTGGTTCTATCTGTGAACCAAGGTGCTGAGAGCAGAAGGGCCAAGAGACCTTTGGTTCTTACCTTTCAGTTCACACCTCTGGCCATAATCATATTTCATAGCATCAAAAAAACAAGATCTTCCTCACTCCCTGTCTCACCAGGAATGCCTCTGGCCATGCCCAATTTTAACTAGATTCTATGTTCATATGTGTTCCTTGTGTGTTCCTGTGACACACCTTCAGCTTTCTCTTGCAGAGGCAGTCCTAACTAAACTAATGGGCAACAGGAGCAGCTCTCCCAGCCTCACAAGGGATTATCTTCTCTATATATACTTAAATTGTATATACCTATGATCTTAGTTGACTACTATATAATCTATAGCACAATCCTAAGGGGAGGGTGAAAATGCTCAGGGAGCTGAATAGCCCTAACACCAATGTATTTGGCACTTATGTCATTGTAAACCCAAATTATACTGAAGCAGCTCATTGGTGCCACTCTGCCAAGCTACCACACTGGTGGCAGGGGGGCTGCCACAGCTCACTGCTGGCAGACCTGGAGCATAAACCCCTGTGCTGGTATGGGAGTGGGCAGGCCAGGTGGCAGGGCAGGATTTAGTTGGCTCCCTAAGCTGCTGTAGGCTGGGGAACACCCAAACAGTGGTGGAAATTTACATCACAAAAGAAAAGATGGTGCAGCCCATAGGTGCCCACACAATGGGAAAAGTCAATTTCCCCCATGTATGGCCCCAAATGGCCCAGAGGAGCACAGGATGCCGACTAAAGCCTCAACCAATCCTCTTGCACCAGAGGTAACGAAGCCCCTTCCCCTACACCCAATCATACTCCCCACCCTATATAAACCATGGCCGAGGCACCCATGAACTTGGTAAGTAGGGGGCATGGCACAAGAGACTTACAGCGTGAGGCATCTCGGTGGTGAGGAGAGCGCAGAGTGGGCACTTTGCAAACTTGGGCAAGTACTTTGCGTTCACACCCCAGGGGGAGAGCTAAGTCCAGAATTTCTAGTATCTCCCATTCCAGACCCTGAATAGGTACCCTGTTTCCAAAGTCTCCGCTCAAAGGAGTGAGGATACACTGACAGGTAAGGAGGAGCTGGGGAGCTGGCTTGCTCATCCACATCCATTTCCCCAGTTCTCCTTGGCCGAGTGCTGTCCCCAAAATGACAGCCTCCTCAAGTGACTCTGGTGGCATGAAAGAGAGGATGGTCTGACCGGGGCCCTCCAGGCACCATGGCCCATACTTAATAAAGAGGAAAGCTCCCAGGGAAGTGTATTTGGAAAATGCTCAGGGGGTGACAGGGAATGCTTGCAGCACATAATAAGGTTGTATGCAGACTCTCTTGACTCCCCTGCCCCTGGCAGAGGACAGGGCATAAAAGTGGGTCAGGATGCCTGGCAGCCAGCGTTCTGTACCCCCCTAGCACAGTGGCCAAGCAACCTTTGTACTCATTCCCTCACAGGATCAGAACTCCAAGCAGCAGCAGCAAAGCAAGCTGACACAGTGGTTAAAGAGCACTTCCTCACTGGATGAGTAAGTGGCCTCTTCCTCAATGAAGTCTCCAACAACCCCCTCCAAAGCCATGGACCCTCCCAAAGTGCAGCAGATCTGATCATGCCATCGCTTCACATGTTTCTGTTTCCCTTCAGGTACGTGGTGATCATCAGGAGACTTGGGAGCATGGCATCACAGTCCCTGGCTATCCTCTCAGACCACATTTCCACCCTGCCTCTGGGTGCATTCTCCCTCAGGCAGCCATCCAACTTGCAAGTCTCCCTCACTCACAAGCAAGCAGCCTAACCGGCCTCTGAAAGCCCCCTGGAAGCTACACACACAGGCACAATTGCCATACTGGACAAAGAGAGTTGGCAAGCTGTATCCAGACATCCCCCACACATCTGGCAGTTCAATAAAGTCTGTGTTGTATCTCAACTCTCTCTCTGTCTGTTCGCTTGTGTGTGGATGACAGTAGCTTAACAGCCCTCTCTGCCCCAACTTCTCCTCCCCGCCCCCATCCATCACTTACCTGTAAGGCTGCCCCTTCACACATCCCAGAGGATGGCCTCTAGCTCAGAGGTGGTAATGCTTGGGCTGCTCTCAAAGATTCCCAGGTGGTACTGGACCTCTGTTTTGTTCTCCTGCACAAAGTAACAGTGATCTGCTGCCACCTAAGCTTTCCACCCTGCTTCTTCCCCTTCAGACAACCTTCTTTTTATGTATAGAATTTTTATTGGGTGAGTATAAATTGCAATTACACATTTTCCATTAATACCCTTATTTCTAATACCCCCACCCTTTCCCTCCCCCCTTTATCTAGGACTTCCTACAGTTTTCCAACCCTCTGTTAAAATCTATTACCTACTTCTCTATTATTTTATTGCATATCCTAATATATTATTATACTTGTTAATATGTTAATAATTTCAGTATAGCTTAATCTCAGTCTAATAATAACAATTATAATATATCTTTCTTCTTCTCTAGTAAAGATCCATATCTCTTCCAATCTACATAATTAATAATTTTCTAACAACCATAATTCCTCCTTTACATCCCACTTTTTCTCTAAATACTGTTTTAGTCTCCCCCAGTCATTGAAAAATTCTTCTGGATTCTGATCTCTCAACCTTCTCGTCATTTTGTCCATTTCTGCCATGTGTAGAAATTTTTGTATCCAATTTTCAAGCGATGGTACTTCTTGTGTTTTCCACTTCTGTGCATACAAAATTCTTGCTGCTGTTGTCGTATAAAATAATAATGTTCTATATTGCGTAGGGATTTCTTCCATATTCAAGTTCAGCAGCAACAGTTCTGGTTTCTTTTTTATTGAAAATTGTAAAATTTCATTAATAACTTCTAAAATATCTCCCCAGAACTGCTTAGCTACTTCACAGGTCCACCACATATGATACAATGATCCTTCATGATTATTACACTTCCAACATTTATCTGACATTTTGGAATTCCCATATGCTATTTTCTTCAGTGTTAAGTACCACCTGTATATCATCTTATATACATTCTCTCTAATATTGGTACAAGTTGAAATCTTCAATGTATTTTTCCACAAGTATTCCCACGATTCCATCATTATATCTCTATTGCAATTAATGGCCCATTTCACCATCTGAGCTTTAACAGTTTCATCTTCTGTATACCACTTTAACAATATCTTGTAAACTTTAGATATCATTTTCTTGCCTTCTTGAAGTATATTTTATTCCAATTCTGAATTTTTCGATTTAAGCCCCCATTTTAGACGATCCGAGTCATATAAATCTTTAATCTGTCTATATTGAAACCATCCATAGTGAGAAGACAATTCTTCTTCTGTTTTAATCTTTATCATATTTTGCTCCATTTTCAATATCTCTTTATATGGCAGACACTGTTCTTTATTATATATAGTTCTCGGATCAATAACTTCAAATGGTACCACCCACATGGGGATTCCTTCACCCAAATACTTTTTATATTTTTTCCAAACTGCAAAGAGGCTTCGTCTAATGTAATGATGCAGAAACATAAAATCTGCTTTTAATTTGTCCTGCCACAGATATGCATGCCAACCAAACAATTTCTTATATCCTTCGAGAGTCAAGAGCTTGCCATTTTCCAGCAACTTCCAATCTCTTAACCACACCAAACATACTGTTCCCTTCAGACAACCTTCTGAGGGGGAAGGTGTAGTACTTGGAGGGTTGTCCATGTGTGAGTGCTCTGGGGAAGAAGGCTCTAAGGAGGTCCCACACTCTCCCACAGCCCTACTGGCATCTGATAAACCATGCAAATTGTTAACACTTGGAAGGGGATCTGAGGTCAACACAGGGATTCCAATGCCATGGATGCAGCAGAGGGGGACTTGTAGAGCCATATACCAGCTGAAACAATGTATATCTGGGGTGTCCCATTGGCTAGGCCAATACTCCCTCTTTGGCTGTTTGTGGGGCAGGTCAGACCCAGGGCATTGGCATGCATCACCCCCTGCCCCAGTAGGTTTGCACCAGCTGCCACAAACATACTATCCCAGCATCTTTCCACTTAGCCATGTTGATCAGCATGATATCCTCTTTCTAGCACCATGTGGACAATGGTGACATCAGAGTTGCAGCAGGTCCCTCCTGGCGTGTTGCTTGGGAACCTCTTCTCCGGGCTCTGAGGCTTGGAGACTGGTCCTGAGTGTTGGGGGTTGTGGATTTGAGACCGGCACAGGAGTTTTGGGTCCCTTTGCCTTTCTTTTTTTACTTTTCCAGGGAATGGGGGGGGAGGGACAGACTCAGAAATGGGATGTTAGTGAGTGGACGGAACTTTCACTGCCATTCTGGCCCTTATGAACAATGAGGTAAGTGCCCTGTCTGCCGCTTGGGTGTGTACTACCTCCTGACTGGGGAGAGGCCTCTTGAGCCAAGCGCCTCTGTTGGGGTGCCACAGTTTCTAGGTGTTTGCACCCTGTCCACTGGCTCTCTGGACTGGAGGGAAGAGGCATCGAGAGGCAATGGCCATATTTGTGGTGAGAGATTGGCTCTGCCTTTGCCTACCACTCTTGGAGCTGTCAATTGCAGCTGCCATATGTTTGGTGGATGCTGCTGGGCTTTCTACAAAGACTGGATAGCTTGCTCTGCTGCCCGAGCCTGGCTGGGTTAACCCACTGTCGTGTGTCTCTCCTGAGAGTCCTATGGGAGCGGACTGACACCACCAAAGTTACACAGGCGTTCTTATGCCCCTGCCATAACACTGCTTAGGATTGTTCTGCCCATGAAACAGTTTGACCCATGAAAACATATGACGCAAAAAGGTGCCACAAGACTCCTTGTTGCTTTTTTCTGAGACAATTATATTTTTATCCAAGACTTTTGCCAAGGAATACAGGGTGGCATGCACAGTTTTCTCCGCTCCATGTTATCATCATCTTGTGAGACATGTCAGGCTAAAAGAGAGTAACTAGCTCAAGGTCACCCAAAAAACATAACAGTTAGCTGGGCACTTGAATCCAGCTCTCCCCAGTCTTATCCCAGCATTCTAACCACTACACAACACTGGCTTTCCTTGACTAATACAGCTGTATCTATGCAATGATATCCTTGGGCTCTCTTTCTCTAACTTGCATTCTAACTTGGATTTATGTGTCATACCTGACAATGACAGAGGAAGTGTTGACACTATTACACATATAGTTTAGGTTATCTACCACAATTAATCCTCCATTTTTCTTCATTTCCTTTTGAGGTAGTTGCAGTGTTTGAAGTGAAGGCTTGCCTCAGAAAGAAAGAACTCAAATCTACTGCTAGGCTTACCATTTGCCCGCTTATGGCAGGCAAATTCCCAGGGATTTGATCTGCAGCACACCACTGCTCTGAGGAGGGTGGCAGAAAAATAAAGGGGAAAAGGCTCTTACCTGATCACAGGCATTAATTGTAGACAATAGTAACTCTAGGAATAGCCACTGAGTTTTATCATAAAGTTGTGGTGATTTCTAGAGCTACCGCTGTCACTTCCAGGTTTTACCCAGAATTGACATAGTGACATTGCCGGTTGCTGACATCACATGCACCCTGCATATCCTTGCCCCCAACCCTCCTTCTAGTTGCCAGGCTCAGCCTAGCAACCCTATTTACTGCTCATGCTGAATATAAACAGCAACCATAAACATACACATACTGTTTCCTAAAAGTATTATCTGTTTAGTCACCATAATCCGTTTTTGATTTTTAAAAGGAATTTATCCACTTCATACTAGTTGCTACATATTAGAGTAACCTAATGAATGCCATTGATGAATCCTTAGCAGAAAACAGATTGAGTTGGTTAATGTGGCCCAGTATCTGATATCAACATGGTTGATGGTGTACCAAAACTCCAGTTCAGATGGGAAACAGAATGAGGTCTCTGCTTTTGGTCATTTCAAGACAGATGTTGGTCCAAAGCTGTATACACTGAAATCTTTATTAAAATCAAGGTATTAATTTGTCTTAAAATAATGGGTTGGAAATATATTGGAACAGGATTTCCATATACTCCAAAAACTAAAAATCAGAACTGCAAAGATCCACTTCTTCTAGGGAAGCTAACCAGTGGGGACCTCCTGGTATACATGCTCAAAGTTCTGAAGGTAAAAAACTAGACATAAGCATCAAATCATCAAGGGGTTAAGAGGCTGCAAGTGTATTTTGAATCTGTTCCTTTTCCTCTCAAGACTGAAATGTGGATTTGGTGTCAGACAACTATCATCTATATTGCCTGCCTCTTCACAGGCTGAATTGAATTTGATGTCTCAATGCAATCATGTACAATTTAAAAATAAGAGGATATTTCAGAACAAGGCTTAATATCTGAGAAATTGCCAACACAGTAATCCCTCAGGGATATCTCCTTCCTTGCATCCTTTCCTGTTTGCATCTATTGTTATTTAAATATTTTTACATTGTTGAAAAATATGATATAATGAACAGTTCAGCTTAGAGTAATGTACACATGCACATACCCACTATTTCAGATGTGTCCACACATATAAAGACATATAATCAGGTACTTTATGGCCAGTGTATCGTTTTTTAAAAACAGAGTGACCTGTTGCCAAAATTACACACATACACAGAGGAATTAAAGTATTGTTTCACTGCTTGGGCTGTGCACTAACCCCAGGACTAAAGATCTGAAAGCAGCTTAATATAAAAAAGAACAATTTAGTTTAGATTGTTTAAATCCTGTGTTATTATTTCTTAGATAATGACTTAAATCATGTTGAAGATGAAGTGCCAGAGGGTTATTTGCTCCAAGGACCTTTTTAATATGGCTGTATTGTAATACTGCAGTGCCAGAACCTCTGTAGTAATGAAGAGAAATTTTGCTCTGAAGCACAACTTGGGTGCCACCATTCTGTATCCTCATTTAATAATGCCTTTATTTAACAAGATCAGTAAAAATGATTGCCCCCAACAGATGCAATGCTGTAACCTCCTTTCCTAAAGTGCTGCAATATTTCTAAATATATAATTAAGCATCCATAAAAACCAGGAAAGCAAAGCAAGCATTTAAAAAATTACAATTTTTTAGAACAGCAAAATATTTTGTGATAGTCAGGAGAAGAGAATTCCCAGTTTCCTTTCTGTTGCTTTAAAATTACTGGCGGAATATGTTTCACTACTAGTAAAGATCAGCACCCTTTGAAATATACATACAGTTGCTGTACTTTGATGTGTGTTCAGGAAAAAACCACTGAACACAATGCATGTATCAAGGAAAAGCTTTAATATCTGGGTGTATACCATACCACATCACTAGTCTAATCCCCATGAACCCATGCCTAATTATTTTCCTACAAGGTTATGCCTAATTGGCACTAGCCTAATTGATTAACCATCTGCATTTTGGAGAGACATCAAGAACCAGTGTGAAGGACAGCAAAATATTTACATAGGTATAAATGATAAAATCAAACAGAGATGTCTACTGGGATAAGCATACCTAGGCAGGCATGATATTGGGGGGTGGGGGAACCATGTACAATCAGGAAGTCAATAACCCCATGCATTTATCCGTATCATACTTAGAAGAGTGACCAGAATTTTAAGTAAGTTGCTTTGGATCAGATTTGCAGGAGTTAAACAATTCCAAGCCTGAATGAGAAAGGACCCTACTGATACACACAGAATTCACATTACCACATTTGCATAACAAAATGTACCTTTCCTTGTATTTTAGTCCTTGTGGCAAAGGCAGCGGATAAATGCCATGCTGTCAGACTACAGTTCCTTTCCTGGAATCTCTCTCTTTGCATAGAACTTACGCCAGTCACATACAGCTAGGCTGAGAGCAGCCAGTTTTGATAGTACAGGAGTGAAAAGGCAAAACTTTGACTCAAATTGAGGGCTGCCTTGTGATTTCCACAGCATCTTTCCATTCTCACCTCTGTAAAAACTGAAAAAGTTAATAGGAATTCCTCATGCTGTTGTAAACGGCACTACAAAACCATGACATGCTGTGTGCATGGTGCTCATTGCTAACCTTTACCATTCAAGGCATTTATGATCTGTTTCATCCCGTCTCTAGCAACCGTCAAACCCCAATCTTTCCCAAAATTCTGGACAGACCCACCTTCAGATGCTTTAGCCAAGAACAAGCCTAATAAAAAAGAAGGTACAGGCATCAATAACCTGAAAGGGATATTCCTCAATATTAGCATGAAATGGAATTAAAATAACGAACCTTTTCCCCTCAGCCTTATATATGTCACATTGAATGCACTAGGAAATATCTTTGCCTACCTTCAGACAGGCTTGCTTCCTCATCAGCCCCCCACTCATCCTCTTGTTGCAGGGGGAGAAAATGCTTTGTTTCTAAAACGATATGGGCAGTTTTTGATTTCCTTCTTGGGGGTAAACCCCTCAGTCAGTCTATGAGCAGCAGAATCAGTAGATCCTCAGGCAGAAGCACTTGGAAATGGGTATCCGAGTGAGAAAATCCTCAGCAGTTTCAGTTCAGTGAGAGCATCTCCTTCTCAGCAGTAGAAGCAACAGCAGCAGCTAAGGCAGTGCTTTCTGGTACTCTGCAGGCCACATCGTTCATACCTTATACATCACTACCACATTCCTTCTAATAGGAGAGCACACTACAGCATTTCATTGCTACTGCCCCTGAGCTTCTGTTCTAACATTGCATTTCTGCATCTGAATGTTCTTAATCATTCCTGCAGTCTCTTATCTCATCAGCAGGCTATTTGTGTCTCAGCAGGAGCAGCAAAACAAGCATGTTATCACCTGGAGATCAGGCTCACCCTGTTCTTTTTAGGTCTGAGAAATCATTGCACCTGAAAAAAAGAGTAGAAAGGACTACTGAAATCTCTTCCCCGATCAGGACAATTTCTACACAAGCAGTATTTCTACAGTGCCCATTAGTAGGAGTGTCCATAGAAAGATATCTGCAGGTCACTATGCAAAATCTCACACACAAAGCCCACTTTTATCAGTCAAAACCAAACAGAAGTGATTCCAGGACATTTTAACTTCTACCACCACCTGCATCACCACTTGTAACTCCTTTATGACCAAGAAGCAGTTTTCACTGAAACACCAGAGGGAGATATTGGAGCCACATCAAACACATGTTCTCCATCATAATGATGTAATAGTAATGCCCTACTATCTAGTGCTCACCACTGTGGCATCCCATTAAAAGAAAGAAAAGCAGCAGAAAAAGACAGCTAAACAAGATAAGTTCATTTAGTTTTCCTCTTTGTCCAGCCTCTAAAGAAGCATGGAAGGGGAGGCAACAGTGGCAAGACAAGGGAGGTTGCCTTAGGCCTCCACTCTCAGCTGCCCCCCCCCACCAAACCACACTGGATCGGAGCTTGAGAAGATGACACTCCTTCACTTCTCATTCCCCAGGCACTTTTAAACCTATAGTGGCATACCACACAACCTTTACTAATATGTGTGGCCTCTGCCAGATACTGTTAGGGACTCATATCAAAGAACACTCGAGGCAATTACAAATCATATGAGCAGTAAGTGTATGTGCGTGCATGCACTCATAAAGGTATGAATTAAGATGTTCCTCTTTCTTTAACAGTCTGCAATGTGTGCTAAGAGGTAGCCTTTTAACCTAAGGTAAAACTCTAACTTCAGTTCTCCTGTACTATAGGCCCAACATAAAACTGAATCAATCACATAACAAAGAATGCAACCGCAATATAAGCTCTACCGAAATAAATGTTGAAAATCCCTCTTTAGTCCACAGTGACCTGTATTAAACAGAACAGAGCATGTAAAATATCCCGAGAGATGTATTTCAGCTGCCTCTCAGAAGCTGGAATCTCTGCAGCACTGCAGCTCCATTTCTCTGATCTTAAAGCACAAGCCACACTGCTGGCTGCTGATACCAAGGTTATGCATGCCAAACAGGACTCTCAGGAGTTTGGGAAGCTTTACTGGCCATGCACAATTTATTTATTTAGATATTTTATAAACTGCTTTTCTTTCCAATGGGGACCCCAAACACCTTACAACATCGTTCTCCTCCTCTTCATGTTATCCTCACTACAACAGCCCTGGGAGATAAGTTAGGCAGAGAGAGTGTGACTGGCCCAAGGTAATACAGAAAGCTTCCATAGCAGAGTAGGTGTTCATACTTTGGTTTCTCAAAATGTAATCTAATCCTTTAACCACTATGCTCCACTGCCTAGGAAAAACGCCTAGGGAATGAAGAGGAAGAAAGTGTGAGGTGCTAGGTTGGGGATAGGTAGTGGGAGCAAAGCACTGGCAGAGGCTGCATTTTTCAAAACCTGCCACTCAAGATCACCCTCTCAGTTTGCTCTATTATGGACAGGGCCGGCGCCACCATTGAGGCGGTGAGGCAGGCACCGCGGGCGCTGCGGCACTGGAGGGGGCCCTGGAGGGGGTGCTGGGGCAGAGGCGTGTGCCACGGAGCTGGCGTGCCTGGCCTGTGGCTGCTACAGCCAGCCAGCCCCGCGCCGGCACCACCACACGCCCCTGGCCGGGCGCAGCAGCTGCAGGCCAGGCACGGCAGGCGGCCGGGGCAGCGTGTGGAGCGCAGGCAGCCTCCGCGCGCCGCCCCAGCCACCTGCTGGCCAATGAGCCCAGCTTTTGCTGCGTGATGATGTCATCATGCAGTTCGGGTGCGCACGCACACGCGCACTGTGCACACACACGTGGGGATCGCCGCGGGCACCAGAAACCCTGGCCCTGGCGGTGATTATGGAATAGGCCATGGTGGGAGATGAGGGGTTGAAATGATTTGACACTCTGTTCTTTCACTTCAAACTACCATTTTTCCCCACATATTTTCCTACATGTGCACCTAATATGTGGTCATATCCTCTCTGCCTCTTGCCATGAAGATACAGGCAAGTTTGTTATGTCCTATGGATTCTTAGCCTCAAAACCACTGCATCACCTCTTTATCTCGCCAAAAGAAGCTGTGCATTTCTGGGGAGAAGATTGTGACTCTTCAATTTCAGACAACAGAGATGTGAAGAAAGATTTTGCACTGCTTGTCCTTTCCCTCCCACAAAGGAACATCAAATCTGAAATTCCATTGTCTGGAGAAACTATTATCAAAGTGGTCACCACTGAGAGTTGCCAATTCTGAGCTGGGAAATCCCTGGAGATTTGAGACCTAAACCTGGGGAGGGAGCTCAGCAGGGATGGGATGCCATTCCCTCCATTCTTCAAAGCTGCCATTCTCCAGGGAAACTATTTCACGCTCCACCAAAAGATTTTTGGAGCAGAACAAAGCACTTCTGCTCATCTTCTACCATACACTTGCAGTCTCAGTAGCTGGTATCATTAGATAGTGACAAAACAAATCCCTGAGATTGGCAGCAGTACCTCACATGACTCTTCTAAAATTGCACACTATGAGCTCTACCTGAATTTAAAAGTTTTAGCTACATAGAATCCGCCCTACAAACAAAGAAAAGAAAATTAGGATGCAAAAAAAGCAATGAGAAAATATTAAACTTTCCTAGCCCCTTCTCCACATCCTACAGCAACATGCCTTCAATGTCCCAGTTTGCAGCCATTACAGAGACCTCATTCCAGAAAATACTGTATAAACACCAGCTCATAACCTAATACTTTGTGAATGGCTTCTTCTCTGTTACAACATATAATAGAGAGGCCCAGACAAACACAAAGAAGACAGAAGCAGCAGCCTCCCAGATACAGAAATGGAAAGAAGACATCTTTCGTGGTCTAAGAGGCACTTTCAGTAATGCAGGGCTTATTACAGGTAGATTTGAGACTTCTGTCATTCCCTCCCCCCACCTTTGCTGAAGAGACCTTGTGTGTAAGGGCAGCTTAGAAAGAAAGAGGTTCATTCTAGAGCCTGCTGCTGACTTACAAGAAAATTAAAATGGGCTCTTAAATATCCTAAGCACTCTCAGCAATTCTACAAAAACCATAAATCAAGAGAGACAATGTACAGTGATGAACTAGAGAGCTCTCGTATAATATTAAGGAATTAATCAGGATTTTGTGTATATGATTTTAAAACAACATCTAAGCAAATATTTATTTCATACATTGTAACATTATCATTGACCTAAACATACCAGCCCACTGAGATGCTTTTGTGATGCATTTTGCAGATAAAAACACTTGTATCTGCCATAACTTAGATTCCACATTTGATGCAGTTCAATCAACAGGTGCCATTGGAATGCAGTTGGTCCTACTTGTATGGATGACTTTCAGTTGGTGAGACCAAATGAAGTTGACAAGGTACTCTGAAGTGTGCAGTTCACCACATCTATACTCAACTCTTGCCCTTCCTGTGACCCCTCTTGAAGAAGGCATCCCTGGGCCTCACAGACCTGAGAAACTACCAACATTCCATTTTGGGGCAAGGTATTTGAGCAGGTTGGGGGCCTCACAGCTTCAGGCAGTCTCGGAAGAGATGGATCATCTAGACCCATTTCAATCAGGATTCAGGCCTGGGTTTGGGATGGAAACAGCATGGGCTCCTTGACATATGATCTTCACCAACAGACTGACAGAGGGAGTCCATCCTTTTTGGTTTTCCTGGACCTCTCTGGGGCTTTCAGTGCCATCAACCATGGTATCCTTCTGGAGACCCTGGTCGAGTTTGGACTGGGGAGAATCATGCTTCTGTGGTTCCACTCTTACTTGACTGGCCAATTCCAGTAGGTGGTGCTGGGAGACTGCTGTTCAGCCTTGAGGCATTTATGCTATGATGTCCCATAGTGTTCCAACTTGTTCCTCATGCTGTTTAACATGTACGTGAAACTGCTGAGAGAGATCATCAGGGAATTTGGAGTAAGGTGCAACAAATAGGCATATGACACTCAACTCTACTCCTTAACAACTAGGTCAGGAGGGACTGTGGAAGTCCTGAACAAATGCCCGGAGGCAGTAATAGGATAGAAAGGGACCAATAAACTGAAACTCAGTTCAGACAGGACTGAGCTGCTGTTGGTCAATGACAAAACTCTTGAGGACTGAGAGTCACTCATCCTGGATAAGGACACCAGGTCTCTGCCACGAAAGGGGATCGTCCACCCCCAGCCACTGCCAGCCTTCAACCTCCACAACCAAAGACATGGCCAGCAGGGGGGAAAGCACGGGGAAACAGGGGAGGCAAGTGTGGAAAGTGAACGAATGCTCACCCACAGTACTGACAAATGATATCATTTTCGGTGCAACATGGAAGCAATAGATCACGCTGGGGACCAATTCTATCAACACTGACCTCAAACACTTGTTTTGGGTAGATTTTTTAGAGAATTAGCCCTCAGAAGACTCGTTGCTTCCTCATTGCTCTGGAAATGATGTAATTGCATGCACAGGTGATGCAATTTTCATGCCCTCCAAACCTCCTAGTTTTCCCTTACGGGGACCTGGAAACTCTGATTCTGATGGGGCTGTACTTACCCTGCACAGGTTCACAGCTTAGGATTACTGCTGGATCCTTGCCTCCAACAGTAGCAGAAATCTGTGGCATATAGTGCCTTTTATCAGCTTTGGTGATGCATTTTAAATGGGTCTGCATTTGGAAATCATCCAGAAATGTCACCTCATCCAAAATGCAGCAGCCAGGATATTTTCAGGGGTGGAATACCATTTTCATTTCACCCCAGTGCCAAAAGATCTGTGTTGGTTGCCCATTTGTTTCAGGGTGCAATTCAAAGTGCTGCTGATTCTTACCCTTAATGTCATAAATGGCTTGGGGCCAGGATAGCTGAAGGACTTCCTCCTCCCATATTGTCCAGCCCATCAGTTAAGATCCGCCTCACAAGTCCTAGTCTCTGTGTCCCCCCAACCTTCAGAGGAGAGGCAGGTAGCAACCAGAGACAGGGCTTTTTCAGTAGTGACAGCCTGCATGTAGAATACCCTTTTCCTTGAGGCTTGCCTGGTGCCTACATTCCTTTCTTTTAGGCACCAGGCCAAAACATTTCTATTCACCCAGACTTGTAAATAAAAGGTTTTTAAAACCACTATTTTAGCTCAGAAACTGATGTTTTAAGCCGTCTGTGGTCTGTTTTTAAGATCTATCTTTTTATGCTGGGCTGTGATTTTTTTTTAATGCTGGATTTTAATTAACATATTTTTAATGTTTTTCATTTATTATTTTTAGTTTGGAAGTCATCTCAGACAGGTTCTTGGAGAGGCAGCATAAAATATGTTATAAATAAATAGATCTCAGACGATCTGCTAATGAGTTAGGAACGATAGACCTCACCACTATTTTGTATTGGATTCCTACTAATGCTGTGGCTTTATGAACTTGTATCTATTTACCCTATGGCATTGTTTTGACTGTACTAATCTCACACTGTGTAATCCACCTTGAGACTCAGTGAGAATGTGGTACTCTTGGCTGCTGTGCAGCGGCTTGTGCCGGGGACCATATTTTGCCTCCTCAGGAGGAGGAGGAGACATACAGGGATTTGCCCGGGTGGCGGAGACAGAGCCTTCAGAAGGCGACTCTGCCCTCCCGGCAGTCGCTCTGCATGCTCAGACGGAGCAGGATGTGTCAGCTCCAGCTCTCCAAGCACCATAGGGAAGGAGGTGGCGCAAGGCAGGGCAGCTTCGAGAAAGTCTCTCGTTGCGTCAATGGCCACACTTTGCAAGGCAGATATCAGCGCCATCAGCTCAGAAGCGGCTGCGGAGTGGCACATGCTGTGTTCCACCCTTGTAGAGGATGGAGCAGTTGGTCTGCTCGGGCCTACAGTTTGTAGGATGCAGGGCAGGTTGCCTTGGCATTGCGGTGTCTGCACTTGTTGCCAATGTGCAGCAATGGGTGGGAGAGTGGCAAAGTACCTCTTTGGCTTCTCCGCACAACATCCCCTTCCCCGCTTGCAGGGCATAGTGGAGCAGACGATTGGGCAGTTCCTTTCAGGCCACGGCAGCTGGGCCCAACATAAGGGCTGTGCCAACGGGTAGGCCACTCAGGGCCTAGCGTACCCCATCCCCTTTGCTACGCACAGCAGGTGGGGCACCATTTGGCGGGGCTGCAGCAATTTTTGTGTGGTGATAACAACGCTGGGGCCTGACAGGTACTTTGAAGGCTTGTAGCAGGCCTCCAGTCTATGTAGAAACCCATACACTCCCCCCATGTACGCTGTGCCCTCTTATTGGGGGGGAGTATGTCCAGCAGGAACTGCGATGGCCTTGTTGGAGGCCTGGGGGAGGATCTTTCTGTCATCTGAGAGGTGAATTGCTTCACGCATAAGCCTTCCCTCCCTTTTTTCCCCCTGCTTAATTTTGATGCCTTTCAGGCCTAAAATGGCTAGCTTATTGCCTCTCTTCTGCCACCTGTGGACATATGCTGATATGGCACCTCTTTTAACAGGATTTGGGTTTGTGTGCAAATAAAGTGAGGCATGAAGGGGCAAGCAGAGGCAAACCAATTAGTGGTGATTGCCTGGTTTGGTGAATGGCATTTATTTACAAATGGAACAAATTGATTAAGGACAGTCATTGTGGCTGTTGGGTGGCAGGCTTTGTGCATTGCTGTAGTGGCATGATGTGTGGCTACCACAGAACACACATTTTGACTGTACTAATCTAACACTATGTAATCCACCTTGAGACTCAGTGAGAAAGGTGGACTATAAATGACGGACGGACGGACGGGGGGGGGGGGGAGAGAGAGAGAGAGAGAGAGAGAGAGAGAGAGAGAGAGAGAGAGAGAGAGAGAGAGAGAGAGAAGAAAGAAAGAAAGAAAGAAAGAAAGAAAGAAAGAAAGAAAGAAAGAAAGAAAGAAAGAAAGAAAGAAAGAAAGAAAGAAAGAAAGAAAGAAAGAACACTGAGGGATTGGAGATCCAATTGATTAGCAGCACTAGGCCCTGGATTGGGGCAGAGTGCTAAAGAAGGGTGTCCAAGGCAGATCTGAAGCAGCATCATGGGACAGTCCGTCTGGACCCAGGGGGAATGGGCCTAGGCAAGGTTCAAAGTCAAGGGCACCACCCAAAGAAGCCTGGAATATGGGTGCAATAAGTACAAAACCAAACACATTGGAAGACTTTGAGGGAATCTCATTGACAGTGTCATCTCACCAGCCATACTCACAAGGTCAGAATCTAGGGTTGCCAAGCCCCCTCAATTTCCCAGCATGGGGGCTTGGCACTTACCTTTTAGGAGAGGGGGTGTGCGCGCCCCCCCCAGGCGCAATGAGGTCATTTTGGGATGACATCATCGCACGGCTGGGTGCTGCAGAATGCGCCCGAAATGGGCCGTTCTGCTGCGGATTGGGCCTGGTTTTGAGGTGCTGCGGAGCACAGGAGAGCTCCACAGCACCTCAAAAACGGGCCTGATCCACGGCAGAACAGGCCCGTTTTGGGTGCTGTGTAGTGCAGGAGAGCTCCTCCGCTCCGCAGCTGCTGAAGACAGCTGATTCGCTGCGGATCGGGCCCATTTTGAGCGCTGCGGAGCACAGGAGTGCTCCTGCGCTCTGCAGTGGCCCTGATCCAGGCCAAAACGGGCCCGATCCTGGTGGCTGTGGCGCACAGGAGCACGCCACGCAGTGGGGGGAGCGCGCAAGGAAGGTGCGCCCCCCCCCCCCGCTGCTCAGGTAACTGGGGGCGGGGTGTGGGGAGCGGGGGTGGGAGATCCCCCACCCCCACCGGGGGTCTGGGATCCCTATCAGAATCTGACTGCTACTCAGAGATTGTAAGGAGTCTGTGGAGGAGAAGAGTTTCCCCCCCTGCTTCTGACAATCTAGATAACTGGATCGCCAACTGACCAGGAAAAAAAGTTGGCCTGGACTGTTCTTGTGCCATTTGATACTCAGAAATCAGCAGAGGATGCTTTTTTGTGGCATAGAGACAAACATTATTACCTGCTAACTGATGCAGGTCAAATGACTGCTAAAGGAACAGCTAAAGGGGCCAGTTGAAAAGCTGGCAGCTTCAGCTCTCAGTGGAAAAGTTTTTACATCCTGCCTATGTGATCTTGGCTGGATTTCCAGCATAAAGACTTGACGTTATGTCCAACTTTGAAAAAGAATGCAAAGGATTGTTATGAAGATTATATATTTCTACATAAAAGTCTTAACATATGTCTTAGACCCTGTGGGAGTTCCACTTACAGAAGCAGGAGGAGAAGCAATCTCGGCCAATTCCACCTTCCTCCTCTGCAGTCCCCCACATCTGCGTAGCTTTTTGTTTGCTGCAATGCTTTTCAGGAGTGACAGGAGCTGCTAGAGTATGGATCCAATCCTATAGTTTTTCATATTATAAATATGAAATAAACAAGTAGGTATAATAAAAAGCAAGTATTAAAAAGATTATCATAGGAGGTACCTTTTTCCTGTTTGCATGGCTGACCCTAACATCTATGCCATCTTGCACAGAAGCATCATATACACATATGCACGCGCGCACACACACATATACCTCCTCCAAGAAGAGGGAAGAGAGCTCCTCTTTCATGTTTCTTTCAGTCCCATCAGCACTAGCAAAGCTAAAAGGAGTACAAAGTACTAGGGAGGGGGGAAAGGATGGGCAAAATGCAGTGGGGTGGAAAATGATGATTATTATGTTTATATTTGTAAACCCATCCAATAAAAATTCTTTTTAAAAAAAAGGAGTACAAAGTACTTCCTCCAGGTTCCTGGCATAGCCTGAATTGGGATATTGTCCTAGAGACCCATGTAGAATCAAAAGGGTCTCTGGGTGATCTCTTATTTCTGGTGGGAGTTGATTGGTTAATTGGCTGTTGGTGGTGGTGGACACTCTGCCAGGGTGTAGGCCACTAATGTTGTCACTAATGGTTGGGGTGCCTCATTCACATAATCACCTCAAAACATGTATGTTCAACACACGCTTGTGCTGTACATTTCAGAAGTTTATCGTGGGTCTCCTTGACTGTATCTTTGTACTCCATCATACTCATTTTGAGATATCAACCCCATTGGGTACACACAATCAGTAACATCAGCAGCCCTGTTCACATCTTACAGTGAATGCATAAACATCCTGTATGTACATGTTTGTAAGAAAAAGCCAACACGTGCTCTCTTTACAGTTGAAACTGAAGAGAGTACACTGTATTCACTGTAACTTGTGAACAGGACATGTTAGAACTTGTACAAGTATAAATCAGATCATGTTCATCTTTTAATATTTCCTGGTGGCAAGTGCAAAAGTGTACAAGACAAACATTTCAACTGGTTCATTCTGCATTCAGTGCTTCTTTGTGGTGTAACCTGAGACCTGATTGTAGATATCTGCTTTAGCTTTGTTTCTGTTAACTGCTTAGAGACAAAGGATAAATAAAGCTGTCAAGTATTTTATTGATTACATGTGATTAAGGAGTACCTTGTCTGCCCTTCTTCTCTTGGCTTTTCCATTCAGTTACTCTTTGGTGCTTTTGATTAGGACAGGAAAACACTTAGGATTGTAAGTCTGGAACCCTTTATAGAACTTCTCTTGGCTCTATGAAATACACTGATGCCAGATGAGCTTCCAATTCCTTGTTTATTGGTTCATTTATGTACATAATTTATACCTCACTTTTCTCCCCAAAGAGGACCCAAAGTGCTTTACCACACTCTCTATGAAGATAGTCTCAGGTGAGTATCTGTGTTGGTTTGTAGTAGAAGAGCAAGATTCAGGTCAAGGAGCACTTTAAAGATCAACAAGATTATCAGGATATGAGCTTTTGAGAGTCAAAGGTCTTTTCTCTCTTCTGATTAAGAGAGCTTTGACTCTTGAAAGCTCATACCTTGGAAATCCAGTTGGTCTTTAAGGTGTTACTCGATCCAAACACTCTCCATCTTATCCCAACAATGGCTCTGTAAAGTAGGTTAGGCTCAGAGCTTATGATGTCCCCAGGTCGGTCACCCAGCAAGCTTCCATGGCAGGGGGGCAATTTGAACCTGGGTTTCCCAGATCCTGATCTAATACTCTAACCCCTATACCACTCTAATTCTCTATGGGGTTTATGCATCACATAGAAATTCTCTGTTTGTATTTAAAGGCATAACTTGTCTCCATTATTGTGATAATCACTCTATTCAGTTTCTGAAAGGGTCTACATCTCTGTCAAGTAACACAATGTGAATCTTCTATACATGATACAGTCTTCAAGTTTACACCATCAGAATAGCATTTGCAGTTTTAAAAGAATAAAAGCATAGAAATGATAATCTAAGAATAGTATCTAGATCAGACCTGAGTAGGGGTGCGCTCGGAGGAAAAAAATGTGGGGCAGGGGCAGGGTTGCCGTGGTTGATGATTTGCAGGTAGGACATTAAAAGTTTGGGATTCGAATTTGTGTGGGTTTGGGGGGGGGGGGTTCTGGCATTTCAGGGTCATTATTTTCAATGTGGAATGTATTAAAGAGTCTGGGGCAGCTGTTGATAAAAATAACTGCACCAAATTTGCCCTCTAATCTAATGATCCCCTAAATTTCAAGCAGATGGAACAAAGGAGTTCAGTTTTACATATCCCTGAAGGCGATGACTTTCATCATGGGTACACACCTCTCTACTGGTTCCTTTGGATGGAAAATTGCAGTCAAGCAGCAGCCTAGCAAGAGAGCACTGGCAGGTTCCGGCATCAAAATAAATGTTTCTACATTCATTCCATTTTCCTACTCTTATGCTGACTGACTGGCATTTTTTTTTAACATTTCTGCGCAAAATCCTCCTTTGTTGTGGTCTGTTGTTTGTTTCCTTTCACAAAGTGAGGAAGGAAGGAGGGAATGAAAACTGCAGCTCTGCCATTATTCCCTATGGGGAAACCGGGGGGGGGGGGGGCGCTAGAGTGGTTGTTTTTCAACCAATAGCACCAAAATTGCAGGGGAGCTAGTGCTGCCCATCCCCTAAAAACCCCCAATTTTCAAGCAAATTGGACCAAGGCCCCAGATCCAAATTGGACCAATTCTAGAGGCCCCTGGACAAGGTGCTACAAGCCATTCTACTTGCAGAGAAAAACAGGGCCTTGTCTTCACAAAAGAGGGAGAGAAGGAGAAGGAACCAGCCAAAACTGCAGTCCTGCCTGGCCGGGAGCCACCTTCCCCAGCCGTTGCCTGGGAAATTTGGAGAAACAAAGAAAAAGATGTCTGCTAACAATGACAGTAAGCATCCAAATTCAAAAAACTACAAGGATCTCTCTCTCTCTCTCTCTCTCTCTCTCTCTCTCTCTCTCTCTCTCTCTCTCTCTGTGTGTGTGTGTCTGTATACCCATAGAGCTGAGACTTTTAGATATCAGAAGGGCTGAGGGAGAGAAAGAAAGTAGTGATGGGTGTTACCTCCTTTCCACAGTATATGAAATGTGAGTGCATGAAATAGCTTATACTGCATTCCCAAGACCATACATACAAAAAGATGCTACAAGCCCAGCCCCGTACTCACTGGGGCCAGCATTCGCGGGCCTGCAGGACAGGGGATGCAGCAGGGGCGGTGTCCCGGGCCGGCCCAACTCAGCCACACATGCTGGCTGCAAGCTGCACGGCACGGCTTGAATTGGCACGACTGACTAATCAGGTCGGCCAGCCGATTCAAATGAGAGAGAGAACCATTGCCCAACCTGAGAGGAGAGGTTCTCCCTCAGGTCCTCCCTCCCTCTATATAGGGAAGGGCCAGCCCCAGCCCCCATCAATCGGCTCCAAACAGCAATTCGGAGCTGACGCTGATCACTGTTTGGGAATCCATCCAGGGCCCGCTCACTCACGCACTTCCCCACACAGCTTTCACCGTGGCTTTGGAGCCACCTGTCCCTCAAGGGAGGGCAAGCTGCACGTCAGCCCAGTGGAGCTGTGGGCACCCCCATCCCAGAGACACCCGATTACAGCAGGCAAGACCTGTCAGGAGTGGGGGT
Organism: Eublepharis macularius; assembly: GCF_028583425.1. Taxonomy (NCBI): domain Eukaryota; kingdom Metazoa; phylum Chordata; class Lepidosauria; order Squamata; family Eublepharidae; genus Eublepharis; species Eublepharis macularius. The sequence goes on along the minus strand of NC_072794.1, from coordinate 81,131,186 downwards.
TTTGTCGCCCCTTCCCTACCACTCTCAGTCGTGGGAGAGAGGCAGCGGCAGGAGAGAGTGAGTGCTTGCCTTCAGAGAGGCAGTAGGTGGATGCTATGCCCACAAAACAGTCAGGGAAGGGGAGTGGGGATAAGAGGCAGCCAAAATGGGGGAGCAGGGACTCAGTAAAAGGCCAGGCTGCAGTGCCTGCCATAACACGGGGCAAGGCCTCTCGCAGGGCACCAGCCTGGGTGACTGGGGGTTCTCGGACCTTGGGGAGCGCAGGGAGGCCTGCCACCAAACTCGCTTCTGGGGCATTGCAGCGAGCATATGCACAGGGCACACCCACCACAGGTGCACCTAGAAAAGGTAAAGGGAGCTCTTCCTCTGGGCCAAGTGCAGAGTGGGGCGAGAGCTCTGCAGGACCATCAGGGGCACGACTGCAAGGAGAGAAGGGGCCTTCCCTACATGGCTTGTCTAGGGCCATTCAGAGGCTGTTTGAGCGGGCTGATCAGTTGGGGGCCCCTGGAGCCGCAACCAAGGAGGGCTCTTCTGCGTACGAGAGTGCAGAGTCTCCCAACAGCAGAACACACGTGATGGCAGAGCACAAGGGGCCTTCCCGGTGCAGGCGGCGGCCCCGGTCACCTTCCAGTGAAGAATCCTCCAGCCCAGTGGTCCAAGAGTGTCCTGCCGTGAAGAAGAGGGAAAAGGCATGGAGGACGAGAAGAGCCTCAAGATGTAAGGACAACTCTGACTCCACTGAGTCATCAAGTGAGTCATCCTTGGATGATGGGGACTACTGTGGGGCTGTGGCTCACGTGCCACCTATACCGGCATGGCCCTCATGGCGGTGTGCCAAAAATAGGGCTGGTGCATCAGGGCCAGGGTTTGTTTGGATGGTAGATGCTCTAGATGAGGATAGGCATCCCTCGGTGCATAGTGGGGATGATGAGGATGCTCCAGGGGTGCACTTGTCACAAAAGATACGCAGGTGAATACTGGACAGATATTATGTAGACGTGTTCTCACTTATATGTGCAGAGGCAGAGGATGGGCTCTCTCACCCTCCCTCCAGACGGCAGAAAGAGAAGGATAAAAAGGTGAAGGTAGATAGGACCTTCGCCAACTGGATGGAAGGTTTTGCCGTATTCGTGGGGGTGGTCCAGCTGGCTTATCCAGAGCAAGGGTTGCACATCTCTAATCATTTGTCTAATGTGTTCTCGTCTGGTGGGCGAGACGGCAGCAATCGAATATGATGAGGCCTTCCGCAAACAGGCCTCTCACAACGCATGGATGCATTGGGATATGATTAGTCAGAAATTGTGGTTGTGGTTGGTGGGCATCCACATGCAGAGTAGGAGTGATTCCTCCTGCCAGGGGTGATGTGGTCCCAGGAGAGACAAAAAGATGGTTTGCTAGGAGAAAAACCAGGGCAAATCTCAGCAAACTTGCTCCAAGTTTGATCACTTCTGTGACGGTGGCTTAGGCCCTCACCCTCGCCCATCATGCCCCCACCAAGGGGCTAACCAGCTGCCCTTTTGAGGAGGCCAGCCCTCCAATGCAGGTGCCCGAAAGGAGGGTGGATCTGCCGGCACCAGCGGCACCTCTCAGCCTGCAGCCGGAGGGAAGCAGTGAAACATCTCTGATTATGGCCCTTGCCCCATCTCCCATTTGGACACAAGCCATCCACCCTCTTCTTGATCGTTACCCCAACAGGTCAGCAGTGACTTTCTGAGGGCAGGGATCACTTCAGGATTCAGGATACCCTTCACAGACCTGAGAGTGGATACGTCGTCAGGCAACCTGAAGTCAGCCAGGGACATGCCTGAGGTAATGGCCAGCAAGCTGGACAAGGAAATATGGGCCGGCAGAATTGCGGGCCCCTTTGCCATGCCCCCTTTGCCAAATCTCCAGGTCGCCCCCCTGGGGGTGGTTCCTAAAAAGAAGGAGGGTGAATACTTCCTTATTCACCATCTGTCTTACCCGAAGGGCTTGTCTGTCAATGACTTTATCGCACGTGAATTGTGCTCAGTGTGCTATGTGTCATTGGATCATGCGGTATGGCTTGTACGTTCCTGCGGCCCTGACACCTTGATGGCCAAGTGCAACGTCCAGTCTGCATTTAGGCTGCTGCCAGTACACCCCAATAAGTTCTGCTTGCTGGGCTTTAAATTTGAGGGTGCTTGGTATGTTGATAAGGCCATGCCAATGGGTTGTTCAGTGGCATGCGCGGCTTTTGAGGCCTTCAGCATGTTCTTGGAGTGGGCTGCCAAGAGCGGTCTGAGATGCCCACAGGTCATACATTACCTGGATGATTTCCTTATTGTTGGGTCCCCTGGCGAGGCCGGCATGTGCTGTCAGGCTAGAAGGTTTTCAGGCTCTTGCCAGGGAGTTGGGTGTGCCTTTAGCTGAACAAAAAACAGAGGGCCTCGCTTCCAGGCTCACCTATCTGGGTACTGAGCTGGACTCTGTAGCATGCTGCCCTCTGCTCCCCATGAGCAAGCTTCAGACCTTGCAGGCACTCATTGGAGCTATGCTGGATAGGCAAAAGGTCACACTCAGGGAGCTGCAGTCCCTTCTCTGTCACCTCAATTACGCCTGTAGGGTGGTTTCACCAGGGCGCCCCTTCTGTGCACACTTGGCCCAGGCTACCACCGGGGCCTTTTCCCCCCATCATCACATCAGGGTTACCAAGGGCATGAAAGAGGATCTCCGGGTTTGGTTAGATTTCTTATCTAGGTACAATGGGGTGTCCTTTTGGCAAGATAATTTGACAGCAGCCACAGACCTGCAGGTCCATTCTGATGCCACTGGCAGCAGAGGCTTCAATGTCTACCTCAGGGGATGTTGGTGTGCCCAGCCCTGGCCTCTCAGGTAGCATAGGTCAGGTTTGACCAGGGATCTGACAGTTTTGGAGCTTTTCCCTATTCTAGTGGTGGTCATTATCTGGGTAGCACAGTTTAAGAACAAGAAGGTGGTTTTCTGGTGCGACAACATGGCCATGGTCAAGCTTCTGAACAGACAATCCTCTTGCTCTGAACAGGTCATGCATCTGGTTTGCAGATTTGTCCTGGTGTGCCTGGATAATAACATCTCTTTTTCTGTAAAACACGTAGCAGACACTGATAACAGCATTGCCGACACATTATCTTGCTTCCAGACAGAGCAGTTCTTTGCCTTGGAACCGGAAGCCCAGCAGGACCTGGACCCATTCCCAGACGACCTCAGGAATCTTGGGAATGCTTCTTAGTGCAGGGAGTGTTATCTTCAGTTGCACCATCTTCTTTACGGGCATACTGCAGGGCCTTGTCTAATTTTCTGAGAACATCACAGCAATTGAGTGGGTCAGGTAGTCTGCCTACCTCGGGGGGAGTGGTTCTCTGCTATTTGGCTCACATGAGGGAACGAGGTTTCACACCCAGAACCATGAGGTGCCATTTGGCAGCTATTTCCTTTTTTAGTAAAGCGTGGGGCTTCCCTGACCCATGTGACCTGTTTTCAGCATGGAAGGCTATAGAGGGCTGGAGACAGCTGGCCCCACCTTCACCAGATTTTCGCTGCCCGATTTCACATTCCATTCTCATAGGCCTCCTCAGTCAATTGCCTTCTGTTTGTCACTCAACCTTTGAGGCTAGACTCTTTGAGGCCACATTTACACTGGCCTTTTCGAGGCATTCCGGGTCAGGGAGCTGATTGCTGACTCCCGATGCGATGTGTTGGGCCAGGCCCTCAGGCTTGGAGATGTTGCCCTTAATAAATCTGGGGTTACCATCCATCTCCGCCAGTCCAAGATGGACCAGCGCGGGGGTGGGAGGGGTTGGATATCCTTGGCGCTTGCTGGCTCTGGCCCATGCCCACTCCAGACCTTGTCCAACTATTTGGCTGTGCACCCTGGGGTTGAGGGTTTACTTTTTGTTCATCAGAATGGCACCCCACTCTCCCGTTTCCAATTTGTTAGCATACTGCTCACTGCCTTGGCAGCGGTGGGTTTGCCAGCCTGGGAGTTCAGAGCTCACTCATTCAGGATGGGATCGGCCACAATGGCCTTTGAGATTGGCTTGTCCCCTGGCCACGTGCAGGTAATTGGCTGATGGCACTCCAGCTGTTATAAAACGTACGTCTGGCCAGAGCTGGTTATTAATCCTTCTTCTTGTTAGTTCTTCCAGGTCGTAAGCGGGTGTGGATCATGGGCCACAGCATTGTGTATTGGGCAGCGTGTTATACAAAGGCTTCAGGCTGGGGACATGACTTAGGACTCAGGGATTCTGTCACCATCAAGTGGATCAGATCAAGGGGGATGACCTGGAAGATGCTATTGCCTTGATTTCTTTGACTCATGAAACGCTTGGGGCCACCGGATGCAGTCATTTTGCAGCTCAGGGAGAATAACCTGCCGAAGATGACCAATCTGGAAGTATTGCAAGGTATGTTACGGGACTTGGGGGTTTTACAGGAAAATTATTTGAACATGATGATTGTGTGGTCAGAATTGTTATAGCATTGCAATTGGCGGGGGGCATGAAGTAATGACAGGGTGGATCTGGCTCGGCGGCAGCTATCAAAAGAGGTTGGTAGGTCAGTTTTGGAGGCTGGAGGTCTGGTTATATGTCATCCAGAGATTTCTTTCCAGTTGCCAGCTCTATATAGCCCAGATGGGGTTTACCTGTCCAGCTGCGGACAGGATGTCCAGGATGGTTTGCTTTATTGGTTGCAGTGATAGGAGCTTTGGCGGGGAGCCATTTTGTGGCTCCAGTGGCGGTTTGGGCATTGGGCACTGATCCCCTGGGGGGGAAACAGGGCCTGTGGGCACTGTTTTCTCATAGATGGGGATCCCCATAAGGGATCTTGGACCAGGCATGTCAATGGTAAGCCCAGCTTGGTGGCTGATGGAGCATGCCTGCTTCCAAGTGACGGGGAAGCCATGCAGAGGCCACTGCCCAGTGTGGCTCCATCAACCATCATCCCTGCGGTTTTCCACTTTCAGCAGGCGGGCTGTAAGGGTGAGGGGGTCATCGGCTGACAGGCAGGTCAGCCAATGCTGGGATCCGTGCCCTACACAGCCTTCGTGTCTGTAACCAATAAAGTTGTGGCCTGTTTTTCTCCAGCAAAAGCATCAGTGTGTTATTCCCTGTGCAGGAGATCCCTGGCCGTATCAGGATGGGTCCCGCAAGCAACCTCCTAAACTTAGAGCATGCTTATAACTTCTAGCAGTGCCTCCCTGAGCCTGTTGAGGGCTGCCCTGAGTCACAAACAGCTGGTCAGACAAAGAGGCAAATCTCAAGAGGAAAAGCTGAAACAGCAGAGCCACAGTGCATGGTTGTGGTGATTACACTTTTCGTAAAGCAAGCCAAGTCTGAAATGAAAATGGGCAAGAGTCATTTCCTTTAATCCAGCAGTTATAGTAAGTGTCAGTTCTAGAGAACAGGAAATGTGAGCAAAGTATTCTGTTTCTTTCAGAATAGTTTTCCATTTCATTGCTACAGCAAAAGGGTAGCCATAGGGACAAGCGTCAGTTCTAGACAATGATAAAAATCTGATACAGTATTAAAAAATCTTGCATATAAATTCCAAGTCATCAACATCTGCCATCCGTTCCTCCCAAAGTTTAGATGACTGGGACATCAGGGTGTGATCGCATACCTCTGGGTTGCCTTTAACCCCAGCATAGAAAAAGACAATTATCCATATTGTGCCTGCTGTTGCCTCCATTTGCTAAAAGGCACATCGTTAAAAGGAAAAAATCAAGTTGATATTTTTAGTTGAGACTTTCTACTTAGATGTCTCTGGGTGCCATCAATGTCTGACCATGAAAATAGCTGAAGTTGCCATTGGTTTTTGTGATCCCTTCATGAATAGCTGGCAAGAAGGGACAAGATGCAATTGATCCTGCATTTGACAAGTGGGTAGTTTTAATGATCCAACTGTGATCCCCAGGGATATGAGCCTTAAGAAGATTTAGTTCACAAATAGTGCAAGAGCAACAGTGGCCACAAGCTGTAACACACTTGTTATTCATTATCAGGCCCCAAAGCTCAAGCAGCTACCTAGTAGACACAAAAGCTGTTCAGCACAGAGCTTCAGATGAATTTCAACAACAACAAAATCAATGCAATTCCATCAGAAGCTTGCTTCACATTTAAGTGAGCAAGTTCTATCAAGGTAAGTTCCCCTGGTGATCATGTTTTGTCAAAGTTTTCAGCATTCTTGCTTTTGAAAGTACACTATATTCAACTATTTCTGCCCAAGAGCACAGAAGTAGTTACCCTCTGCTCCTGAACCATTCAGACCATCTCTTCCAAGTAGGCTAGGTATGAAAAACAGAAGTAAGAGCATATTACCAATTGTTCCAGCAATAAATCTGATAGCAAAGTGACAGTGAGAATGTACATTTTATTACTGAATCCAGTTCCTTCTTTGGAGATGAAATAAGCCCATGGCATTATATAATAGGCTAAGCACAGAGTTCTTGTTTAGACAAAATGAAAGATCCATATGTATTCTTCCATAGGAATAATATTTTTCTTTTGAGTATCACTATGTGAATTACCTGATCAGTACCACTAAGCTGCATGCGTTTACAGGCAACTGCACTTTCAATCAGTCCCTGAAAGCCTGTTTCATTAATGATATTGTCTATAGGTCCCTTAGTATGCATAGTAAGCCCCTAGGACAGTGAGGAGGAAGCCAAACAAACCTCCAGGTCCAGAGGGAAAAGAGCCAGAAGGCAATGACAGCTGAGTTACCATGCCAGTGCCATATCACCCGAGAAGCAGTGCTGCCATCATGTTCTGGCTGACTCTGGTCAGGCTTGATTCAGATACAGGCATGCACTTAAGAAGCCCTAAGCATCATATTAGCTTTCTTATCTCATATCATTGAACTCCTGGCAAGAGGTACACCTCAAATAGTGTTTTAGGTTTGTTACCAGGGATTTTTCACAAGTAAATACAATTATAGAATCTCTGTTTTGATTGTACTCATTAAGTACTCATTAAGGAGCATCCAAGCACTATATGTGAAGGCCTTCCCCAACCCAGTGTTTCGGACACACATTTACAACTGTGAAAAGAGTAGTTGACTGCTCTGAAATTAACTAAGTATGGTTGCCAACTCTGGCTTGAGAAATTCCTGGAGATTTGGAGGATGTGCCTACGGAGGGCAGAGTTTGGAGAGGAGAGGGATCCCGGCAGGGATTTGATGTCATAGAGTCAACCCTCCATAACTGACTTTTCATCCTTGTAATTCTGGGAGAACCCTAGAACTCACCCTGCAAATCTATTCTGACGTATTTCTTACCATAACTCTACCTGGTGGTCAGTGTTAATGTAAGAAAAACTCAAGCCAGTACCCCGCCTTGCCAATCTCCAAGCAGGGTTGGGAATTTCCCAGCCCAGAATTGGCACCCCTGCCAGTCCCACTTTTGGAGGCAGAATGCATAGCAAGTGGCCCAACCACTTTGTTCTTTCACTACATTGTCACCTGTTCCCCAAATACAGCCACTTCACCACTTGCAGGTTTCTTTGTGCAAACAGAAAAGCGTATCAGCCCCTCAAGCAACTACTGATTTTGATTGTGGGTGTTTTTAAAAAAAACCTCAGCCAGTATAACATATTGGAATGAAAAATGACCCATTCGGTTTTGCAAAGTAAAATAATAGAAATGTTATGACAATTAATTATAGATGTTTGAAAGAGATTTGGACGTTGTGAAACACACTGACTTCGGCCACCACAAACATAGATTTGGGGAAGGGATATTTTACTTCAATGGAATTTGGCTTGGTGTAGTTTTTTTTGGACTGCTGTACTAGGCTAATATCTCTATAATACAAATCTGGGACTGAGGCCTAGATGTGTTACATTCCCCAAGGGTTTGCCATGTATTCACAGAATTAACCTAAGGAGAGAGAAAAAATACTGTCCTCTCAAGAATATTAATCAAATATGAAGAAAATTTAGCTCATACTTGTATACTTCTAGTATACATTGCTAGAAACATATGTAAAGCAAAGCAGCATTAAAAGTCAAAGAAGCCTTCAAGGGAAGTGAACTTCAGTACCAGATGTAGAGTAAACAAAGGGCATTATTTACAGTATAACATCATTTGAAATGAAATTTTATTCATTATTTACTCACACAGACCACTCCTGCTCCACTGCACTGTAGGAGGCAAGACATTGTGCTCATTCATTTACCATGTCTGCATGCAAATGCAGTTGGTTTATTTAACATCCACGGTCTTCAGTGAGGATGCTACTCTATGTATGAAAATTTTACCCAACTCATTTTTACAGTAATAGGAAGACAAAGATTCCTATTGGACATGAGTTCTATCACTTTAGTGTCTTAATAGCAGGCAGACCTTCATTTTCTCAGCTATGCTGTGCACAGGTAAATCCATTTAAAGTAAAATCTGAGTATTCAGGGACATGACACACAGTAATTTATGGATCCCAAGTCCCCTGGTGAGGCCAAGGGATCTCCCGCTTTTACCCTCTGCCCCCTGCCACCACCCAACTGGCCAGCAGGGGGAAGGATGTGGGAACAGACCTCCCAGTTGTGCTCCCAATGCGCTATGTTGACATCACTTCCTGGGAGTGATGTCATCACACTGCCCCATGAGCACTCCTGTACTTCTCAGTGGCCGATTTGGGCCCCAAACAGGCCCACTGCAAAGCATGCACATGCCCCCACTCCTGAGCAAGGACATTATTTCCTGGAAGTGACATCATCATACAGGCCTGGGGTGCATGTACGCTTTGTGTGAGGGTGAGGAACACTCTCATGGTGGCACAAAGGTGAGTGCCAGTTCCTCCCTCCCACTGGGAGGATAAGGGGACCTGGCAACCCTACAGTCCACTTTTCCACTCTCTGACAAACAAGAAAAGCAAATTCACCAGATAACATGGATTCATGCAGCAAAATTATACTTTGGGCTTGTTCTGTTAATTTTAGTCAACCACAAGTTTCAAGAGAGACAACAGGAGCCATGAAAAGGCAAGTACATGGAGAGTCATATTTGTGCACTTTAAAACATCCTAGCCACAGTGGGAAACAGCTTACTAGACTAGATGGACAATTGCTTAGATGTTCAGGATTTGCAAGAGCTTCACAAAGAGGTGCCCAGAAAACATGTAGGATGTTGCCCACGTTTTCAGGCTAGTTGACAAGCTCATAATTTAGGAAATTGGCTTTTAAGGGTATGGTGTTTTTCCCTCCGATTCTTCTCATCTGCAGAAAGCCTTGCCAGGCGGAGAAATTTTGCAGTCAGTTCCTTACTCTCATTCTGCTGACAGCATATTCTGCTGCAACATCCCCACTGGAACAATTACATGCACGGTCTCCTTCCCACTCTACTTTATTGCCCTCGTCTAATAAAACTGTTTGTAAATATTAATTGTCTCAGAATGAACAAAGGTTTTCAGATGGCAATTGTGGAAAAGGAGTGTTTTTGCACTGGAAGATTGAGCAGATCTTACTAAATTAATACCAGTCTACATTCAAATAACCGCATTCTGCACATTATGGGGAAAGACATACCCAGTTGGACTTAATATTCTAATACTCTCTGATCACATGATGTAGACTTGCATGTAACAACATGAAAACAATATTGGCTTCATTTACTGTAGGTATTTTTCTCCTCATAAACCATTTACATTCCCATAATTACTCACCCCCTTCTTCCTCCATCCAAGACAAGTGGAACAATGTCTGGGAACATGACGGATACTACTGTCACCGATAAAGACTGCCTTGTGTTCAGTTCAGGTTTTCCTCATCCTTCTTGCACACATCACAACTGAATAGAAAGTAAGAGAAACAGTAATTAATGCCCATCCAACAGCAACTTGACAGGGCTATGATTTAACTATAAAAACGCTTGTTGAATTGCAATTCAATATTTTCCTTCCCAACTTTCATTTATGTAATTGTACCAAGTTGTTGGGGGAGGGGAAGGAATAATTGAGGGATAAGGGAGGATAGAATAAAAAAGTCTCTTTTCCTGACACTTTTTCATCTATTATGTTTTATTTCTTGACTGTAGCTGTCATGACATCATCCACTGACATATAAATTGCTCAATAGTTGAAAAGGAAGACATGCTTGCAAACAAGTCGCCTACTTGATATTTTGGATTCCCAAATTCCAGAGACAAAAGGAATCATGGGGAACATTAGTCATCAAGACAGAACAGCAACTAAAAGAGGTTTATAGGGGTGGGGGGAACCTAAATTCATTATTTCTGTATCTCACATTCTTCAGCTCTCCTACAATGGCTGAATCCACATTACCTCGGCCCATCCCAGTGTTGCACTAAATGTTCGCTAAACACCCGGAAGTATAGCATCTTTCTAGCGCGATTCAGAAATCACGCTTGAAAGACGCTATACTTCCGGGTGTTTAGCGAACATTTAGTGCAGCACTGGGATGCGCCGTGGTAATGTGGATTCAGCCAATGTTAGAACACTGGTTCAACTAGCAGGTTCCAGATTCCTTTTGCAGTTCTTCTACCTTCTGGCTATTAGAACAGAAGTCCCTAGAATTCAAAACTGAATTAATCCCTACTTATTGTACTGATTAATTAAGCTAGGTAGTTAGTGTACATGGCATTTGACCCAGTTTAATAAGAAAAAACAGACTGTCCCCTTCCTCTCTGTAAACAGCAATATAAAGTTCTATTATTGCCCCTATTATTTTTTCTTTATAAGTTGTTTTATTCTTCTAGTCCATCACAAAAAGTCTTAAGGCAACTTACAAAATATATTTTTAAAAGTACAAAAAGCAGTCGTGTGCATATGTGTGCACGCACACACACAAAGCTGCTCAGATAGGGTATTGTCATTTTTCAATATTCTTTCCTCTGCTTCAAGATATTTGTGTCACTGCTGCTCTATCACTGTTCTTCCTTGAGCTTCTGGTGGCCATGATGTTACCCCAATGGCTACATGTGGCTATCCTCTGGGCCCAAGAGGCATCTCTCTGAGCATGTCCAGAGTTCAGACTGGCACCAAAGGGGTTATTGTATAAAACAGGATCTTTTCCTATACATACCAGGGTCCTGTGGGTATTTTTACTGATGCAGTAACAAAGAGGCAAGGAGAGCTGAATGGGAGGTATTGGGTAGGGTTGCCAGGTCTCCTTACCCTCCCTCACCTCTACAATTTCTTTGTGTGCATGTGCTCCCACACACTGCATGATGATGTCACTTCCGGGAGCAACATCATTGCGCAGGCCCTGGGAGTACTCCTGGGCTGATTAGGGAGTGATGTTGTCACGCCACACCAGAAGCATTCCCCAGGAGGCCCATCCCCACACCCTTTCCCCAACCAGATGAGTGGAGGAAAAGAGGCTGGGAGCAGGGGATCCCCCACCCCCACTGGGGGAATGGCAACCTTAGTATTGGGGGATGGCAGGATAGACTGTCTCCTTAACTCTATTGCAATTGTAGTGAATAGCAGACTTAACATTCAAGCACAATAATAGGGCTTTTATTACTAACAAATAAACAAACAATGGAATAGCTACAAAGGGCAAAACTTAGAAGATATACAATGAAAAACAGGTAAAAAACAAGGGAATATTCACTTGTAAACAGTCCATATCTTACAAAGTTTCAACTCATACACTGTCACAGCGGCCAAGATGCTACAGCTTTCCTGACTGGTCTAACAATTCTAAGTGTTTCTAAATATGCTAGTATATGTATGGGTGTGGGTGCATTAGTGAAGCATGCACCCACACTTGAGGACTGATGAGTACAAAATAATAAGCTCCCCAGAAAAACTCCAGAAGTACAAAAATATAGACATGAGGGATTGCATTCAATGACACTCACAAGCAGAAAAAGTGTCTGATGTTAGGGCATATGGTATGATAGAAGCATTTAAACTACACAAAAAGGTGCACAAAAATACATGTGCCATACATGTACGGCACATATATGGAAAATAAGCAAGCAGCACCTTCTGAAATGCTGTCTTTATACTATAGGTATCTACACAAAATATAAATGAAGGTAGTTAATGTGGACACTAGTATACATCTCAGTTCCAAATGGTTCACATATACTAATTCTGGCTGTGATTGAAAGTTTGGATCCTTGAGAATGCAGCAGGAAAACAGAGGATGGGTGATTAGTTAAGAATAGGAGTTGAGAGGATTCGGTTTCGTTTTCGCAGCCATGTCGGACGCTCCTCTCGGCAGGTCCGAGAAGAAGCGGCCGAGCACCCTGACCGGGTAACCCGAAACGTTTCGGGGAATGCCGAAACGTTTCGGCATAGCCGAAAGAAAAAGCCGAAACGTTTCGGGATTCTTTCGGCATTCTTTCGGCATTCGAGAATCGCCATTTTGTTTTTGCTAGCCGTTTGCCTTAGCAAGCGGCTAGCAAAATCCTGCTGGAAGCAAAGGCTTCCTGCAGGCTCTTAGAAGAGGGGAGGGGGGGAGAAGGAGTGAATCACTCACTCCTTCTGTCACCCCCCAGCCCTCTTGCAAAGGAGGATAGGGAATCCTGCTTTGCCTTGCAAATGCAAGGTGCAAGCATTGCATTGCACTTTGCATTTGCAAAGCAGCAGAGATTCCCGCCAAAACTAACAGGTAGGGGAGGGGGAGCAGGAGGAGGGTGACTCTTGGAGTGTGGGTGGGGAAAGGCAGGGGAGGGGGGACTTTAGGAGTCACCAATCCCTCTGCTGTATTTTCATGCCAGCCAATAGATTTAAATCTTTGGCTGAGGCTGCAGCAGGGGGTTTAAATTTGGAGCTAGACTGTCTGGAGCACCTCTGTTGCTGCTGCTGACCGAGAGAGGAGAAGAAGAGAGACTGCACTGCACCTGGAGCCTGGAGGACATCTGCCTGGAGGATCAACTGTGCTGCTGGACATCCTGAGAGGACACCTGGTAGGCCTTTTTAAAATTTTTGAAATTTTTTTTGATGCTGGGCAATGTGCTGCTGTGGCCTGCCTCTGCAAAAAGGTGTTGCAGTTTATTCTTGGCATGGCCTGGGGGACAGGTTGGGCAGACAATGTTTGATGGTGGGGGGGGGGGTTCAGCATTGGTTGTTGTGCTTGCCTTCTTTAAGCTTGATCTACTGTTTTAAGATTAAAACAAGAGTGTGCCAGCTTTGGGCCTACACAGGCCAGAAGCTCTGCTGGGTGTCTTTGGTGCCTTTCTTCTGGCTGGCTCTCACAGTTATGCTTCACAATCTGGAATGGTGTGGCTTGTTTTTCTGTGTCTGGTCCCCTGCTTGCAAGGATTCCCAACAGGCTCCGTCCTGATCAACTGTGCCAGCCTGCGGCCCACACACAGGCATGCTGCTTTGGCTTTGGTAACCCTTTTTGGTTGCTAGCCTGGCACTCACAGTTGTGCTTCACAAACTGGAATGGTGTGGGCTTTTTTTCCTGTGTCTGGCCCCCTGCTTGCAAGGCTTTCCAACAGGCTCCGTCCTGAACAACTGTGCCAGCCTGCGGCCCACACACAGGTATGCTGCTTTGGCTTTGGTAACCCTTCCCGTTTGCTGGCCTGGCACTCACTGTTTTGCTTCACATTCAGGTTGTTTATCGTTGGTGGACCTCTTCTGGACTGGACTGCACTTGGTGGACATCGGCCTGCAGATCTCTGCGTGGAGGATCAACATTGCTGGACATCTGCAGTGGTGGACTGGTAGGGTTGTTGTAAAATTTGTTTTTTGAGCTTATGTCTGCTGCTGTGCCTACCTGCGAGCATATGCTTTGGCTCGGTCTTTATGGCTTGGGCTAGGGGGGGCATTTTCTGGTTGGGCAAGAGGACATTGTTTGGGGGTTAGGGGGGGCCAGCATTGATTGCAGTGCCTGCTTTCTTTCATGTTTCATTTGTCAAGTTTGAGTGTGGGGTGGGCTTGAACTACTGTTTCACAGGACTAAAAAATGAGTGTGCCAGCTTTTGGCCTGCACAGGCCAGAAGCTCTGCTGGGTGGATGTGTTTTGTTTTGCTGCTGGTTGGCCCTAGCCTTTCAGGGGGGGGGCTGACTTGGCTTGTGCAACGGGGCCTTGAATTTTGGGGGTTGCGTGTGCGGCGTGTGGTGTTGACTCTGTTAACATTTCCAATTTTCTTGACAGCATCGCGGAGGAGAGGAGGACCAGCTGCAAGACCGCCTGAACATCGCTGGACTGCAGGACTGGTGTTAGTGTGAGCGAGTCCGGGTTCACATTTGGGTGGGCTTGGGGGTGGGTTCTTGCTAGCTTGGGAGGGGGGAGGCTCATCTTCAAAACACCACATCCACACCCCACACCGACATACCACAGATACATTGGTCCCGCTAAATAGTGTCTCTTAGGTAGGTAGGCCAGTTGGTAGGTGATCAGTGGATAATTGCCCTCAACATAATTATTAGGGAAACCAAGCCTAGTTTTTTTTAAAAAACTAAATAGGGACTCAGCAGGGAAAGCATTAGTGAGTGAGTGTTAGGTTTGAATTCTATATATATATATATATATATAAAAATTGTAATAGCTGTCAATAGGCTTCCCATTAGTGCCCCCATAACTAGGGTTCCACTGCCCATCTCTGGCACCCGTGGTGGTGCCAGGCCGGCCCGGGCATACTAGTGTGTGAGTGTTTAAGGCTTAGTCACCTCTGTTATTGGGGTTTAGGGCCAGCTCAATTCCAGAGGAATTCAGCTGATTGGCAGGCTCAGGTTCCCTGACATAAATAGGGTTGCTTAAAAAGGCACTTGATTGTTCATCTCCAAGTCACAGAGCCACTAGAAGCACAAATTTAGAGCAGGTTAGTTAGGTCTTGAAAACAAAGTTGACCTTTGTTTTCCAAATCTTTTCTGATTAGTTAGGGTAGATTTTGGGAGGGGAAAGTATGTCAGAGAGGAAAGCAGAGAGGGGCCCCGGGGGAAAGGCTAGGGAGAAATCTAGAGGGGAGGAGGGGAGGGGGAGGGGGACTGCTGCGGCAGCCCTCCCATCTGAGCAGAGGAGGCCCTCCCCTGCGCTGCTGCCGTTCACCAGCCTGGCTTCTGGTGACAGGAAGAGGGTTCGCAAGACTCTCTTTCCTGAGGCAGCTGCTGGAGGGCCACCCCCAACCCGGGTGCGTGAGGCAGGGGCTGGCACTGGGCGGGGGCCTGCTGCTGAGGCTCCTCCTCCTCCAGTGGTTGCGAGCCAGCTGCTGGAGGAGGGGCAGCATGTGGTGTCTCCTGGGATGGGCGCGGAGCACATGACTTTCCCTGCGCTCCCGCTCACCCCAGGAACCCAGAGGATGTTGGAGGAACTGCCCGTGAGACCCCCCCTGGGGCGGTCCACCCCAGTTTCCTCTGAGGCCAGCAGCAGGCCTCTCGCGGCTGTGCAGGAGGAGAGGATGCGGGAGGAAGAGGCAGAGACTGTGGTGGAAGAGCCCACATCTCTGCCCCTTCAGCCTCGTCCATCCCCACCTGCCCGGCCGAGAGTGGGACACGGTGTGTCCGGCCAGAGCACCTCACAGGAGGTGCCTCAGGGTGATCCAGAAAGCGCTTCTCCTGGGAAGCGTGGGATGCCCTTTTCCTCCGAAATCTGGAAGCACTTCCAGACAGCGGAGGATCCCCGAGCAGCCCTGTGCCTGCATTGCAGGCAGCGCGTCAGCCGTGGCAAAGATGTGTGGCATCTCTCCACGTCTGGGATGAGGTACCATATGAAGAGGCACCACCAGGCGGTGCTTCTTCGGGAGGAGGGTTCGAGTGGCGCCGCACGGCCGCCAGCTAGCCAGAAGGAGGCAGGCTCCTCTGGTGCTCTCCCCCTAAGGGTACCTGCAGGAAAGGGACGCCAAGCCTCTCTCCCGGAGATGCTTGGTATGCAGGGCGCTAGTGTGCCC
This sequence comes from Eublepharis macularius, assembly GCF_028583425.1. Taxonomy (NCBI): domain Eukaryota; kingdom Metazoa; phylum Chordata; class Lepidosauria; order Squamata; family Eublepharidae; genus Eublepharis; species Eublepharis macularius. Next base: position 81,115,385 of record NC_072794.1, on the reverse strand, counting down.
AGAGAGGGGATCCGGAGGGCGAGCAGGCGCATCACGCGCCACATCGTCAACATGATAGCAGTGGATGGGCAACCGTATTCCGTAGTTGAAGACTTCGGCTTCTCAGGGCTGCTCCGAGATTGCTTTCCCTGGTACGCCGTCCCTGCTCGCACGTCATTGAGCAGATCGGTGGTGCCCTCGTTTTACAGGGCTGCCAGGGATCATGTGAAGGCACAGCTGTCCCGGGTTGCCGGGAGAACTGTGCACTTCACATCGGACATCTGGACCTGCCCAAGTGTGCAGCAAGCGTACCTCTCGCTTACTGCTCACTGGTGGGAACCCGAGTCGGTTCTGGGTGAGGGCCGGGGGGAGGTGCCTAGCACAGCTAGACAGGGAAGGATGGGAGACCGCCAGGCCGGCTACTGCAAGGCCTTGCTTCACGCCGAGGTGCTCGACGTGTCCCACACGGCGGAGAACATCGCTGCCACCTTGCGAAGACAGTTGGACGAGTGGATAGGCCAGGGACCCGCCACCGTGGGATGCATGGTGACGGACGGTGGCAAGAACATGAGGGCAGCGGCGCATCTAGTGAGCCGAGAGAGCGTCTACTGTGCTGCTCACAAGCTTCACCTAGTGGTGAGAGATGCGCTGGGGTTGGGCTCCTCGAAGGAACCCGTGGATACCCGGACCCGTGAACTCCAGTTACTTGTCCAGAAATGTCAGAGGCTCACGGGTCACTTCTCGCGCAGCGTGAAGGCCACGCACAAACTGCGCCAGACACAGGTCAGGACAGGTGTGCCAGAGCACGCTCTGATCACTGACGTCAGCACTCGCTGGAACTCCACCTGCGCCATGCTTGAGCGCTTGGTGGAGCAGAAGGCCGCACTCCACGCGTGGCTCTCCGAGAACCGCGGTGCGAGTCAGGTGGGTGAGTTCAGCCGGGAGGATTGGCTCACCATCACCCAGACAGTGGAGGTCCTGAAGCCCTTCAAGGACTTCACTGTGGCGGTCTCGTCAGACACGGCGACCCTCGGTCTGGTCATTCCCCTGGTGCACACGCTCCAGAGGAATCTGGCCACCCTTGCAGACCGGGTCGCGCCCCGCGCTGACCTTGTTCCAGCGGTGCGCGCATTAGTGAGAAGGCTGCAGCAGGGCATAGCTGCCAGGCTAACTCCTCTCACTAAGGAAGAGTCATACATGTTGGCGACCATGTGTGACCCGCGCATAAAGGGCACTTTCGCCGAGCGGGATGGGAACCTCACCCAAGCCAGAGACGGGCTCTGCTCTTGGGTGAGGCGCAGGCAGGCCAAGAGGGGATGCCTGTCGACAGGGGGGACGCAAGAGGGGCCCTGCCGTGCGGGTCCCTCTGACGCCCCCTCTGCGCAGCCCCCCCCCCGAGGCCACCACCGGAGTGCCGATGGAGATGGAGATGCTCCGGTGGGCCCTCGTCCCCTCTGGGGTCGTGAGGACCGTGAGAGAGGATCCGGCGGAGGCGATGGTCAGGGACTACCTCGCGGAGCCCTGCGAGTCGCTCTCCACCGATCCGCTCAGCTACTGGGCCAGGAAGGAGTCGGTCTGGCCGGACCTCTCCCTCGAGGCGCAGCGGCTGCTCTCATGCCCTCCGACGAGCGTGGAGAGCGAGCGCGTCTTTTCACATGCGGGCGACATTGTCAGCCCACATCGCACTCGCCTTCTCCCATGGAGAGTCGAGCAGTTGACCTTCCTGAAGGTCAACTCTCGCCTCTTCGATTTCTCAGGACTGGACTTCCAGAGTGACTGAGGTGAGCCCAACTTGTGGCCTGCATCCTCTGTGAGTCCAATCCTTTGGAATCGCGCTCTCCCCTGTATAAAACCCTGTATATACAGTTAAAACCAGCCAGTAGAGGGAGGTTGTTTAGGAACCAGTGGCAAAGGGAAAACACCCAGCAATTTGAAAGCCCCCCCCCAGGGTATTCAAAACATCTCCCATCACTGAGACAGACCCTGCGGGACCAAATTTATTATGAAAAATAATGCCCCAGAAACATGGATTGCTACTGGAGGGAGAAACAGGTTAGATAGGGATTGCTTAGGTGTTTTTATCAGATGAAATCCTTGTAAAAAAAAAATTGAAGAAGAATTGTTGTACTGTTTTTTGAAAGTTGATGTTCTGTTCATGTAAAAAAAAGAAAAAAACCCCAAAAAAATGTTGTGATTATGTTTTTTAAAAGTTGATTGAATGTTAATGTTTAAAAAAAAAAAACCAAAAAAAAATTGTTGATGTTAATGTTGGGTTTGCATGGTTGGGGGATGCGGGAAGAGTGGTGGATGGGCACCGGCCAATGATGATCTCTCGCAGATGTTCCCAGGTAAATTCTGAGGCTGGTGTGGGGGTGGGGGGAGACCTCTGCAGAACTGCTCCAGAAATACCATTGTCCAGTGCCTTGGAAGTGCCCAGTTCAGCTTTGTGTGTCTGAACTGAAAGCACAGCCACAGGAAATGACATAGGTTCTGCTGGACCCTGTTGCAGTGGTTCCCCCCCATTAAGTCGTTTTATGGAGGGAGAGTTGTATTAGGCTGGTAGTTATGATCATCTTCTGTTTCCATGCCCTGTTGTGCCCGCTCACTATGTAACCTGTGGAAATGTTCAAAACTTTACAGTTTGTCCATTTCAAAAGAAAAATTGTTAAGATTCTCTGATGTGTAGTTAATTGTGTTGTGTTGTGCTGTGAGGGACAATAAGTGTAATATGTTGTGTGATTTGTTGACCACTTGTAATTTGAAAATGATAAAATAAAGTTTTTTTTAAACTTAATGATTGTGTGTCTGTGTTCCCTTCTTTGATGGGAGGTTGGTTCCCAGCATAGGGAACAATGGGGCAGGCTGGCCAGCCTGTTCCTGGGGTACTGGGTGTGGGGCAGCTGAGGGTGGTTTTGGTTCTGAGAGGGGCTGAGTGGAGGATTTGGGTCTGTGTGTGGCAGCTGGGGTGGGGGAACTGGGTTTGTGTGGGGCTGTAAGGAGTGGACTATGGGGGATGAGAGCACTGGTCGTCCTTTGTGCCCAAGTAGGCCCCTGCTACTGTCCTGGTGTGGGCTTCCATGCCTCTATCAGTTGCTGGCCCTCCTTTGCCACCTTTTTCAGAAATTTTCCTAGGGCTGCCAAACTCCTGGTTGGGCTTGAGTTCAGGTTAGAGAGAGTTGTTCGATGTATTGTCGAAGGCTTTCACGGCCGGAGAACGATGGTTGTTGTGGGTTTTCCGGGCTGTATTGCCGTGGTCTTGGCATTGTAGTTCCTGACGTTTCGCCAGCAGCTGTGGCTGGCATCTTCAGAGGTGTAGCACCAAAAGACAGAGATCTCTCAGTGTCACAGTGTGGAAAAGATGTAGGTCATTTGTATCTACTCAGGAGGGGTGGGGTTGAGCTGAGTCATCCTGTAAGAGTTTCCCAGGGTGTGGAATGCTAATGGCGGGAGGCTTCACTGTATCCTGAGGAGGTTCTTTTGCATATGGATTGGTACTTGATGTGCTAATCTTCTCTGCAGGGCTATTGTCAGGGATAGAATGTTTTGTTAGCCTGGTGTTTTTCAGAACTGGCAACCATGCTCGGTTCATTCTTAAGGTTTCTTCTTTCCTGTTGAAGTTTTGCTTATGCTTGTGAATTTCAATGGCTTCCCTGTGCAGTCTGACAAAGTAGTTGGAAGTGTTGTCCAGTATTTTGGTATCCTGGAATAAGATACTGTGCCCTGTTTGAGTTAGGCTATGTTCAGCCACTGCTGATTTTTCAGGTTGTCCAAGTCTGCAGTGTCTTTCATGTTCTTTTATTCTTGTCTGGATGCTACGCTTTGTGGTCCCGATGTAAACTTGTCCACAGCTGCAGGGTATACGGTATACTCCTGCAGAGGTGAGGGGGTCTCTACTGTCTTTTGCTGATCGTAGCATCTGTTGTATTTTTCGGGTGGGTCTGAATACTGCTTGAAGGTTATGCTTTTTCATAAGCTTTCCCATCTGATCAGTAATTCCTTTGATGGTTGTTGGGGGTTTTCCGGGCTGTATTGCCGTGGTCTTGGCATTGTAGTTCCTGACGTTTCGCCAGCAGCTGTGGCTGGCATCTTCAGAGGTGTAGCACCAAAAGACAGAGATCTCTCAGTGTCACAGTGTGGAAAAGATGTAGGTCATTTGTATCTACTCAGGAGGGGTGGGGTTGAGCTGAGTCATTCTGTAAGAGTTTCCCAGGGTGTGGAATGCTAATGGCGGGAGGCTTCACTGTAACCTGAGGAGGTTCTTTTGCATATGGATTGGTGCTTGATGTGCTAATCTTCTCTGCAGGGCTATTGTCGGGTGTGGAGTGTTTTGTTGGCCTGGTGTTTTTCAGAACTGGAGCCCATGCTCTGTTCATTCTTAAGGTTTCTTCTTTCCTGTTGAAGTTTTGCTTATGCTTGTGAATTTCAATGGCTTCCCTGTGCAGTCTGACAAAGTAGTTGGAAGTGTTGTCCAGTATTTTGGTGTCCTGGAATAAGATACTGTGCCCTGTTTCCAACCACAGTATCTTATTCCAGGACACCAAAATACTGGACAACACTTCCAACTACTTTGTCAGACTGCACAGGGAAGCCATTGAAATTCACAAGCATAAGCAAAACTTCAACAGGAAAGAAGAAACCTTAAGAATGAACAGAGCATGGGCTCCAGTTCTGAAAAACACCAGGCCAACAAAACACTCCACACCCGACAATAGCCCTGCAGAGAAGATTAGCACATCAAGCACCAATCCATATGCAAAAGAACCTCCTCAGGTTACAGTGAAGCCTCCCGCCATTAGCATTCCACACCCTGGGAAACTCTTACAGAATGACTCAGCTCAACCCCACCCCTCCTGAGTAGATACAAATGACCTACATCTTTTCCACACTGTGACACTGAGAGATCTCTGTCTTTTGGTGCTACACCTCTGAAGATACCAGCCACAGCTGCTGGCGAAACGTCAGGAACTACAATGCCAAGACCACGGCAATACAGCCCGGAAAACCCCCAACAACCATCGTTCTCCGGCCGTGAAAGCCTTCGACAATACATCAATTCCTTTGATATATGGCAAAAACACTTTTCCTGTGGGAGACTGTTTTTCTTTGGTTGTTTGATTCATCCTGGGTTTGATTGCTCTTCGGATTTCATTTCTGGAATAGCCATTTGCCTGAAGTGCGTGGTTTAGATGATTAATTTCCTCATTGAGAAAGTGCGGCTCACATATCCGTCTTGCACGATCCACTAATGTTTTCATTATGCCTCTTTTCTGTCGGGGGTGGTGATTGGAGTTTTTGTGTAGGTACCGATCAGTGTGAGTTGGTTTCCTGTAGACCTTGTGACCTAACTGAAAGTTTGCTTTGCGGATGACCCAGGTATCCAGGAATGGGAGTTTTCCCTCGATTTCTTTCTCCATGGTGAATTGTATGTTCAGGTGGATGTTGTTGAGATGATTCAAAAACCCCATCAATTCTTCCTCCCCATGGCTCCAAATGATAAATGTATCATCCACAAACCGGAACCATACACTAGGTTTGTGGGGTGCTGATTCTAGAGCTGTTTTTTCAAAATGTTCCATGTAGAAGTTTGCTATAACCACATCGGGAAAACCTCGTCTTACATCAAAGATTCAGCAGATTTTATCAACAAAATCAGTTCTCTGAAACTCAATCCACAAGACATACTTGTCAGTTTTGATGTTGTATCCCTGTTTACCAAGGTTCCAGTAAAAGACACTATTGCACTTATTAATCAGATTTTCCCAGAGGATGTAACAGCCTTATTCCACCACTGCCTGACAACCAGTTACTTCCAATGGGACAATGAATTCTATGAACAGATGGATGGGGTGGCCATGGGGAGCCCACTCAGCCCAGTTATAGCAAACTTCTACATGGAACATTTTGAAAAAACAGCTCTAGAATCAGCACCCCACAAACCTAGTGTATGGTTCCGGTTTGTGGATGATACATTTATCATTTGGAGCCATGGGGAGGAAGAATTGATGGGGTTTTTGAATCATCTCAACAACATCCACCTGAACATACAATTCACCATGGAGAAAGAAATCGAGGGAAAACTCCCATTCCTGGATACCTGGGTCATCCGCAAAGCAAACTTTCAGTTAGGTCACAAGGTCTACAGGAAACCAACTCACACTGATCGGTACCTACACAAAAACTCCAATCACCACCCCCGACAGAAAAGAGGCATAATGAAAACATTAGTGGATCGTGCAAGACGGATATGTGAGCCGCACTTTCTCAATGAGGAAATTAATCATCTAAACCACGCACTTCAGGCAAATGGCTACTCCAGAAATGAAATCCGAAGAGCAATCAAACCCAGGATGAATCAAACAACCAAAGAAAAACAGTCTCCCACAGGAAAAGTGTTTTTGCCATATATCAAAGGAATTACTGATCAGATGGGAAAGCTTATGAAAAAGCATAACCTTCAAGCAGTATTCAGACCCACCCGAAAAATACAACAGATGCTACGATCAGCAAAAGACAGTAGAGACCCCCTCACCTCTGCAGGAGTATACCGTATACCCTGCAGCTGTGGACAAGTTTACATCGGGACCACAAAGCGTAGCATCCAGACAAGAATAAAAGAACATGAAAGACACTGCAGACTTGGACAACCTGAAAAATCAGCAGTGGCTGAACATAGCCTAACTCAAACAGGGCACAGTATCTTATTCCAGGATACCAAAATACTGGACAACACTTCCAACTACTTTGTCAGACTGCACAGGGAAGCCATTGAAATTCACAAGCATAAGCAAAACTTCAACAGGAAAGAAGAAACCTTAAGAATGAACCGAGCATGGTTGCCAGTTCTGAAAAACACCAGGCTAACAAAACATTCTATCCCTGACAATAGCCCTGCAGAGAAGATTAGCACATCAAGTACCAATCCATATGCAAAAGAACCTCCTCAGGATACAGTGAAGCCTCCCGCCATTAGCATTCCACACCCTGGGAAACTCTTACAGGATGACTCAGCTCAACCCCACCCCTCCTGAGTAGATACAAATGACCTACATCTTTTCCACACTGTGACACTGAGAGATCTCTGTCTTTTGGTGCTACACCTCTGAAGATGCCAGCCACAGCTGCTGGCGAAACGTCAAGAACTACAATGCCAAGACCACGGCAATACAGCCCGGAAAACCCACAACAACCATTAGAGAGAGTTGTTCCCTACAGAGAAACTGGCTGCTTCCAAGGGCAATCTCTTTAGAGGGCAAATGTGGACCATGGATTCTGGGGGAGATCCCTACTCAGATTTCCCTTTCCACAAGTCCCACCCCCAAATTGCCAGTAACTTCCAAGGCCAGAGTTTGCCACCCCAGAGAGATCCCGTTCCCACCCTCTTAGCCTTGGCATGAAAGTTGTAGCCCCCATGGAACACTTCCAGGTTCCTGATTCCAAGCCCAATGACACCAATGTAAGACAATCCAGACCTCCATCAAAAATGGATTTTAAGTAGCAGTGGGATTGGGCTGCATTTCAGTCATTCACATATCTGGTTGTGTTCCCAAACATTTAGCTTATGTTTTTTTAAATTAGCGTATGGCACTTAAAGACACTTTTAAATGGTTTTAAAAACATATTTTTATTATGAAGTATTTAATGTGGCATTGCTCAAGGGCAGGCCTTTTGGCCAAATGAGCAGTATCAGTACAGTAAAATTTAGACAAAGCTCATAGGAAGAAAACGCATTCATACTGTCAAGTGGGAAGAAAGTTTTAATTTACATGTACCATGGACTCCGAAAAAGACATGTAAGTGGCATCCAGACCAAATCAGGCCTGCTTTCTCCCTTGAAGATATCAGTTGATGATAGTGCTTACTGATTAATGTCACATCATGAGAAGACAAGGTTCACTAGAAAAGACAATAATGCTGGGAAAAATTGAAGGCAGTAGGGAAAAGAAGAATACCCTAGATGTGGTAGATTGACTTCGGTTTGCAATACATGGACAAGGCTTTTGGGATATTTTGGAGCTCAATAATTCTAAAGTACACCATAAGTGATTTGAATGCATAAAACATACAGACACATACACATAAAATGTATATACCCCCTCCCCACCAAATTAAAGGTTTATCTTATGCCCCGGTTTTCTCCCCCATGGGAACCTATAGTGGTTTACACATTGCTGTTCTCCCTTGATTTGTTTCACCCTCATCACAACCAGGCTAACAATAGACAGCTGCTCCATGCCTCACATTGGAGTGACTACATCCACCGATGGCCTTCTTAGTTGTTGGAGGGGGTGGAGGGGGAGGGAGGAAGGAAACAACGCACTCCTGCCCACTCTATCTGGGGCCTAGGTGACCAAATTGCTTGGCCTTGGCAAGGAGCCAGTGGTGGGGCGGCACTGGTTCTGGGGCCCCGTCCAGAACATTTGTCTAGGGCCCCAAAATCACCTAGACTGCCTCTGGAAAACACAACACAATTGTTTACTTAGGCTGAGCCAAGAACATCCATCAAGCCTACAAGGCACAGAATCAGAGTCTGCCAGATTCTAGACCAACTCTCTAGCCATTGCACTACAGTGGATATCTAAAAATTGTTCATACCCCCACCAGCAACTTGAACATTTTTCTCCAAAAGGCACACAACTTGGCTGGGTCTCAAAAAGGACTATGATGCATGGGCCTGTCAATGCATACTGTTACTAAGGCTCTGGCCGGGGGGAGGGGGGCATTGTGCCAATGCCACCCTGGCTTTGGAAGGGGACAGTAAAATAGAAGAAATAATCTAGGTTCAGTGCCTCCCCCCCTTCTCTGTCTCTCTCTCTCTCTATAATGTGTGTGAAAACATTACTGACAGACTATACCATCACTGAAGCCTACAGGATACTTAGGGTCTGTTCACACACGCATGATCATTTCATGGCAATGCTCTGGCATGATGATGTCTGTTCTAGGAAGTGATGTGATCATCACACAAGGCTGGGGAGCACGCACAATTCACAGCAGGCAGATTTGGGCCACAAGTGATCCTGCTTTGGCCTGTAGGGCCCAAATCAGCCCACTGCAAAGCACAGGAATACTCTCAGGGCAGCCAGATAACATCAGTGACATCACGGCAGCAGCCCCAGGAGCATACCTTGAAGGCTCATTCCCTGACTTTCCCCCTTCCAGCCAGGTAAGCAGTGACAGGGGGTGATAGGTGAGAGTGGGGGATCCCCCACCAAGGGGAAACGGATCCCTAATTGTGTCTGAGGTTGTGGAAATCAAATGGGTCATTACCTCCATATTGCTTCTGTCTTTGAGGGACTTACATGCACATTATATTTAACTCCAGATTTCTTGATTGTCAAGGAATGCATGTGGTGGGGGGTGGTAGGAAGGGTGGGAGAAGGGCCCCTGAGGGTAAGGGTGGCATTTGGCATGCAAAATGCCACCCCTGGCAAGACAAGCCTCCCCCAGCTGTCAGTGGTAGAGATGAGAGCAGAGCACCTACTTGGGGAGGCCATGAAATGCCCCCCCAAGTGGGAGCAGGCTGAGCCTTGGTGGGGGGGGGGGTGGGAGGAAGGGTGGGAGAAGGGCCCCAGAGGGTTGGGGGGGATTTTGTTGCAGTGGTTCCCCCCCATTAAGTCATGTTATGGAGGGAGAGTTGTATTAGGCTGGTAGTTATTACGATCATCTTGTCTAGTGTGGGCTTCTCTTTCCATGCCCTGTTGTACCCGCTTACTATGTAACCTGTTGTAATGTTCAAAACTTTACAGATTGTCCATTTCAAAAGAAAAATTGTTTTTAAGATTCTCTGATGTGTAGTTAATTGTGTTGTGTTGTGCTGTGAGGGACAATAAGTGTAATATGTTGTGATTTGTTGACCACTTGTAATTTGAAAATGATAAAATAAAGGTTTTTTAAACTTAATCATTGTGTGTCTGTGTTCCCTTCTTTGATGGGAGGTTGGTTCCCAGCATAGGGAACAATGGGGCAGGCTGGCCAGCCTTCTCTGCAGGTGGTGGGGGGGTCAGGGGGGTGGTTGTCTGTGTGCCAGGGCAGGTGCTCTTTCCCAGGGACGATTTGGCACTGCCACCATTGTGGCACCCCTTGTCTGTGCGGAACTGCCCTGGGAAAGAGAGTTTAGGGGTTCCCAAAAGGGGAGGGCAGGCCAGCCTGTTCCTGGGGTTATGGTGGGTGTGGGGCAGGTGGGGGTTGATTTGGGTCTGTGAGGGGCTACTGGGGGGATTTGGGTCTGTGTGTGGCAGCTGGGGGGGAATTGGGTTTGTGTGGGGCTGTGAGGGGTGGACTTTGGGGGCTGAGGGGACCTACTTGGGGAGGCCATGAAATGGCCCCCCCAAGTGGGAGCAGGCTGAGCCTTGGTGGGGGGTGGGAGGAGGGGTGGGAGAAGGGCCCCTGAGGGCTGGGGGGCATTTTGCATGCAAAATGCCACCCCTGGCAAGACAAGCCTCCCCGAGCTGTCAGTGGTAGAGATTAGAGCACCTACTTGGGGAGGCCATGAAATGCCCCCCCAAGTGGGAGCAGGCTGAGCCTTGGTGGGGGGTGGGAGGAGGGGTGGGAGAAGGGCTCCTGAGGGTAAGGGGGCATTTTGCATGCAAAATGCCACCCCTGGCAAAGGAAGCCTGCCTCTTCATTTTTTTCCCCATAGGAAATAATGAAGAAAGATTAGCAGCAGCATGCTAACAATATGCTGCTCCTTCGCTTTCTTATGGGAGGATGGGGGGTCCTGCTTTGGGGGGCCATAACATGGCCCCCCAAAGTCCAATCTGTCTGAAACTTGGGTGGTTGTTAGAGAAGGGTTAGAGGAAGGTCCCCACCAATTTTGGGCTTATTCGGTGGGAAAATGCCTCCTCCAGGCGTCCTGGAAGACGGAGGCATTTTCCCATAGAAAAAAGCCGAAAGAATGCCGAAAGAATGCCGAAAGAATGCCGAAAGAATGCCGAAAGCCGAAAGAGATTCTTGTTTCGGCTTTCGGCTTTAACGGTAGAGAATCTTGTTTCGGGTAATGCCGAAACAAGAAAGCCGAAAGTTTTTTCCTTGCACACCCCTATAAAGGAGTGGTGGGATCTGAAGCTTAGATTTGGATTTTTCCCCCCTCGCAGAGTCTCAGAAGATTTGTGGTCCCCCCCCTAAAATGGCAGCAAAAAAACAGAGTCCTGCTTTGGGCAAGTCAGTTTCGGCTGCCCTGCAGGGAAGAGCCGAGTCGCTCGAGGAACTGGTGAAAAGATCGGTTACTGAGGCCATAAAACCCTTTGTTGACAAGCTGAATGAAACAGATCAAAGGGTGGGCTTAATTGAGAGCGATGTGAAAGCCATTAAGGAAGTAGTGGGGGGGGGCAGAGAAGTCTGCTCGGGAAAATGCGTCACTTACGAGAGCAACGAACAAGGAGCTAAAGTTGGTGGAAAATCAGCTGATTGGGCTGCAAGTGGAACGAACACAGACCATTTTGCGTCTCCAGAATGTTAAAGAGGAGGAAAACGAGGATTTGTGGGATCTTGCCTCGGAACTTTTAGCGTCACCCGCGAGGGCAACTAAAGAAGAAGTAAGAAGCGCCATTTTGGGAGTCCGTCGGGCATCTTCAAAATATGCAATGAAGCGGCAGCTGCCTCGCGAAATCGTTATTGAGTTCTCATCCAGGAGGGTCCGGGACAATATCCTATATAACTCATATAATGCGGAGCTGGACTTTCTGGGAAATAAAGTCAAGATACTGAAGGACGTTCCATTTTTAGTTCGGAAGAGAAGATTTAAATATAAAAAGCTGGCTGCTCTTTTGAGGGAACGTGACATAAAGTACAAATGGCTACTTCCGGAAGGAATCAGGTTTAGTTACAAAGATCAAGCTTACAAGATTAATTCGGAAGATCAGCTAAGGGATTTTGTGGACAAAAATCCAGAATTTGGGCCAGACATCAAGCAAAAAGAAGATTCGAAGCCTGAAGGGAGGGGGGAGGAAACGAGCGCTGCGGCTGTAGCTGCTCAGAGAGAACTGCGTCCGAGGCCCAGAGGGGGGGAAAAGATTTAATTTGAATTGTAATTTGTATTTTGTAAGATCAACCATTCCATCATTACTTTATTAAGCTATTTTTTAATTATGGCAGTATGAAGGGAAAGCATTGAAGTGTAGTGTTTAGTGTTTGTAAGTTGCCTTCCCCTTTTTTCCACCCCCTCCTTCCCCCCTTTTTTATTCTCCCTTCTTTCCCTTTCCTTGTATTATTGTAGTTTTTTGTAGTCTATTGTTTTTAGATGTTAAAAAGAATAAATATATATATATATATATATATATATAAAAAGAATAGGAGTTGAGAGGAGAAAGAAATCCAGATACCTGGGGATTAGGGTAGGTAGATTTCCATAATATACACACAGTCAGTTCCCCCCACTGCCATGTAGTACATTCTACCTCACTCCATTTCAAGCTTCTAGAGGCTCAGCTATGAAACATTTTTGAAAGTTCTACAAGATGGACCTTTTGTTAAAGTCTTTCTCATGAGGAAATTTTGATCAAAGTAGGACTCAGGAGTTGTTTGTCAGGCAACAAATAGAACTTACTTTTTTTTCTTTTTCTAATAATGTTTTTAACTATGATTTCTGACCTTATCATGTTTGTAATCTGTCTTGGGCAACAAAAAGGCAGCACAAATTATTCTATCAGTGTGATTCTGAGAATACTTTCCTAGGAGTAAGGACTACTGAATAGATTTGGATTGAGTAGGCTTGCTTAGGATGGCACTATTAATTAAATGAAAATAGTTTGAAGACACATTTGCTTCATTCTGAGGTATTTGCTTTCAAAGACCACTGTCGCCTCACTTAAAAATGTTATCTCTATCTTCACTACAAAGACTGCGACTGTGCTGAAATACAGTGCAGAATATTTAGAATCTTCAGGCCAGACAGTACACTACTTGGCATCACAATCAGGAAACCTGAATGTGTACCTGTATTTTGGATTGTATGAAATTTTGTTTACTGGACTTGAGGAGAGTTAATTTTGGTGTTTTATTTGCTTGAAACCTCTTAGGGCTCATGTTGCCATTTTCCAGCATGAGTGAGAAAATGAAGGATATTTTCTTTATTGTACTGCAGGAAAGGTAGTTTTTGGCTAAGATTTGTTTTATATGTTTGACAGGAGATCCTACAAAAGGACAAGCACAGCATTTCCTCCATTTTGTGTCTCTACTGGGGGAAAAGGTGGGATATAAGCAAAATAAATTGTTTTTTTCCTTACTGCCTGTAGCAATGCATTCTACATCAGACTGTCCATCCCCTTCATTAAGACTGGTTGGAGCTGGGCAGGGGGCAACCTCTAGTCATGCATGTGCTTCCAGGTCATCCTAACATCCATACTCTAGGTGCTCCTGACTTCTGCTTACCTTCCAAGAAAAAGAAATTCTAGCTTTTAGTGTTCAGCTTGAAAGTATTGGGTCCTTCATGTAATACATATTGACTTTTCCTTTGGCCCCACTTCTACAATTAGCTGGATCAGCCACTTGACATTTCATTCTGTGCACTAAATGCAAAACGGGGACAGTATGAAGACAGCATTCTCTGTGACTGATGCCCAGTGTTTAAACCCTCTTGTCCTAAATGTCTGACGAACTTGAACATCTTTCATAGATAATAGATGGAATTCTTCTTTGAACAGACTGTCAGTAGAAAGTTGCATGTGTTTTATATTGCGAGTGTGTGTATGTGTGTGTGTGTTGTAAAGCAGCCTTAAGAATGTGACCAGATATTCCAAACCAGACATGAATACTGGGTTGGCTTAGTTTGTTAAATAATCAACCAGCAGTGTTCTGTGGCATCTAAAGTAGTAGTGGCAAGTCAATGGAAAGAGGAAGAATGCCCAACCAAAGCGAACTGAAAAGACAAAATGACAGAATGTGTAGTAATGACAAAATTGACGAATTATACGAACAGAAAACTGAAGGGAATTATATGAAGAGAAGACTGAAGAGAAATGGGAAAATTATTTTGCCTATTATAGATAAAGATTGGAAATAAATAAGACAAATTAGCTTTGTAAATTTGGTGATGAGTTTTGATTATTAGAGGCTTTAGAGATGTTGTTTGCTTTAAGCTTTTTGAGATGGTGTATAGATATATATGTTACTTGACTAATATAACTAGTTGAATACAATTTATTATAGCTAGTACTGAAATACTTTTTAGGTTATGTATTTTATATATAATCAGCCTGGATGTAAGATAAGTGTCACAGATAAATATGTTACATAACTTGATGAAATTCTCTTAGAATATATATTTTAAATATATATAAAGGCAAATGCAAGATAAATGTAAGAATCAACACTGGCGTAAAAATACCTTTAAAAAAATATAATACAAATATTTGGTAGTTGTCTTAATAATGAAACTTAATAAGAGGAAGAAACGAAATATTCTGGAGAATTTTTTCTTTTTAAACTCTTGTTCCCTTTTACTTTCTGTATCCCTTTATTTTAAAAATAATATTTTTTTAAAAAATCAACCAGTAGTGTTCCTTAGCATTCCATGTGTGTGTCAGTTAGTTTATAAAATGAATTAATATTAGGGATGGGCTGTGGCTCCGTGGCAGAGCACCTGCTTGGCATTCAGAAGCTCCCAGCTTTAATTCCCGGCATCACCCGTTAAAAGGACCAGGCAGTAGGTGATGTAAAAGATCCTTGCCTGAGACCCTGGAGAGCAGCTGCCAGTCTGAGCAGACAATGCTGACGCTGATGGACCAATAGCCTAATTCAACAAAAAGCAGCTTCATGCACTCATTGTTGGGCAGGAGAGTAAAAGTGTGCACTTGACAAAGATGGGCTAAGTCTATAGGCTTCATATCTGTTCATCCAGTGCACTACAGCTGCAATTGATTTGCAGAGAGCAGTTCTCATTAGTTACAGATTGGCTGCTTTCTGTCTGCACAGGCTGACAGACTTACAGTTCATATTTTTATCTGCAACCATTAAACAATCTTCTCTCAAAACAGAAGTTTTCTTTTTTAAAAAAGAAGAAAACAGGTATACTGTGGTTTCTGTATCACAGGGTTTCATTGTCTATGCCAGTTAAAATCTCAGGCTGTTATGTACCCAAGATATACTCTTTGTATGTAAGGCTACCATTCATGTTATTAACTACATTAGAAAGGCTGCATAAAGCCACTTTAAATACTCAGACTAATTTGTGCATCTGCGCTCATGAGAAACACTAAAAGTAAAAGTGGGAATGAACAATGATTGACAAGAGAATAGGAAGGAACTGAACAATACAACTTAAAGGGAAAGAAGATATAGCAAAAAAAAAAAACACATCTAAATAACCAAACACATCAAGAGAGAAGCACAGGAAATGTGTCATGCTGGATATTGGTGAAATATGAACATGTAACATGATTCATAACATTATGTTGTCACAGGCAGCAGTAAAATGGAGGTACTATAAAAGGTTGGAATATTTGTTAGCTGGAAGACTCTGATTCAACTTGGCCATCTGTAGGGACAAAATAATGTCCTGCTTAAAGAGAAATACTAACTATGTCTATGAAGCATTCAAGGAAATTCTGCATAAAGAACTAATGCTGCAATCCTGAACACACTTACTGGGCATCAAATCCTATTTACATCAGTGATATTTTCAAACTGAGAATTTGTCTGCATTACTATTGCTATTATTTCAAAGGCTAAAAAATAATTAAGTGGAAAATGGTATTTAGCCACAATGTACAAGTGACCCAGGCAGTGAACCCCATGTCTTGATGAAACCAGACATATGGTATAAATTCTTCAACAAGCTTTTGGAATCTGTTACCTTTAAACTTCAAAACTTTGCATTAATATTTTAAACCTGGTGAGGCTTACCTTTGAAATTCCCAGAGATCAAGAGGGGCTACCAGGAAACACCACAAAGGAGCACTCTGCTCTGTATTTACATATCTTTCCTTTTATCTACAGCTGTTCTACTTTTTCTTCAACTATCTTCCTCCTTCATTTGTTAGACTTCATGCTGGTTACACTTAATACTATTTTCATGCTATTTTATCCATACCATCATTCTGTATCCCAAGCACTTGTACAATTGTTGAAAAAAATAATTACTACTTTTCCAGGCAAAAACATTTCACTGCAAAACTAAATCTCAAATATTTATACACCAAATATCTGAAATTGTAGACTGGAAGTCAGTATAATCCATCAGTTCTCCAAAGGTGTTACCGGAATCTTTATTTTGGACCACTAGGTCTATAGGTCACATGCTTTCTGCAGGACTGTCATTACAAAGGTTAGAACATGATTTCTCAGTTTTGTGATCTTAAGGCACACTTATGCATTTCACATTTTTAAAGTGGGGCCATGCTGAAATGGCAGACACATTTCATCCCTATGAAATGCACATTTTCCATTTGAAGCTCTTTTGAGTGACCATTTTTACTGTTTTTGCAGGAACTCCGAAAAGGGAAGATGTGCTATGCTAATCCACATTCAGACAATCAGTGCTCCTCCCTTCTCATCTAGTAGATGCTGCAGTATTCTGTTGTGAACCACTTCACAGCTACAGTTTGCTGCAGTTTCAACAACTTTTTTTGGCTTTGCATGACTGTAATATTTTCTTTCACACCAAAGAGTCTCATTCTGTACTACCACAGTATTTTCTTATAAATTTATATCTCCTGTCATCACATTTGAAATGTATTTCTTTAAAACATTTATTAGCTGTCTTTCAACCCTACAGGAACTCAAGCTGACTCACAATAAAATAACAGTCATAAAATGAATAAAACAAAATTTAAAAACACAGTTTAATACTTCCAATAGACATTAAAATGAAGTTAATTAAAAGCAATCCTAAATAAAACTGTCTTCACCTGCTTCCTGAAGCTCAGTAGTAAGGAGGTCAGGTTCACCTCACCTCCCTGGGGATGCTGTTCCATAACTGGAACTGCCACTGAAAAGGCCCTGTACCCACCAGGTGAGCTTCTTTAGCTGATGGGACAGACAGAAGGGCTTCTTCCTGTGATTTAAATTCTCAGGCAGGAAGAGTCCTTCAGATACCCCAGTCCAAAGCCATGTAGGGCTTTAAAGGCAAAAACCAATACCTTGAATTGTGCTCAGGAAATGATGGGTAACCAGTGTAATTGCTGTAATATCAGGGTCACATGCTCTCAATAGCTGGCCCCAACCAGCAATCTAGCTGCAGCATTCTGCACTAGCTGCAGCTTCTGAACTGTCTTCAAGGGTAGCCCTATGTGGAGTGCATTGCAATAGTCTAATCTAGAAGTAACTAAAGCCAGCTTGCTGTACTGGTTAAGAGTAGAGATGGGCATGAATCAAATTATGATCCCAAAAAAGCATGAACCAGGCTGGTTCGTAGTTCGCAAACCAGTGGTTCGTGGAAGCTCGTTTCCACAAACTTCCACGAATTGGTCTACTGGTTCATTTGGGTCATAAAGGGGCCGTTTAAATGGCCATTTCCCTGGAGAAATGGCCATATAAACTTTTCCTGTGGCTTGCAAGCATCAGGTCCCTTTAAACTATCAGCTGGCAGGTGGCAGGGGGGATCCTTTAAACTGCCCAAACCCAATTAATCTAGATAAAAAAACTTGTAAGAAACTCTTAAAGGACTACAAATATCAAATAGCTAAGCAGCAAATCCGTTATTTAGGAGTAACAATCTCAATCAATACCAAATCTCTTATTAACCTAAACCACATGAAAACAATGGAACAAATTAAAATACTCTTTAAGGATTGGACCAATATGCACCTCTAGTGGTTTGACAAATTCCATCTAGTTAAATCATTTACCTTCCCTAAATTACTCTACTTATTCAGAGTCATTCCAATTGATATGCTATGCAAATTATTGCATCAATGGCAAGGAGTACTAAATAAATTCCTATGGGAAAACAAGAAACCAAGACTAGCCTTTGACATCCTGCGTCAAACACGAATGCATGGAGGTCTCAACTACCCAGATCTATATATTTACCATATCGCTGCTAGTCTGGTTAATTTGTTACACTTTTTACATCATTCAGAACCACCAATCTGGGCTAAAACATTACATTCACTCCTAAAACAATATACAATTAGAAATGTAATTTCCTTTGGAGTAGTCCAAAGGAACGACCTAAACCAATTTGTCATAACATCTATCTATCCTCCCTATTGAAAATATGGGACCAGAATAGGAAGAACTTAGTACCAAAAATATCCAGATATTCTACCTTCACATATCAATGTTTGTCCCCACTAGGACAAGACAAATCTTTTAATAAATTCTGTAATATGATAGATTTAACCAGAATAATATATATCTCATCTCATAAAGGATTACTAGAAAAATTAGAAATAGAAAAAATAATGAATCATGAAATCCACTGGTTTAGATATTTTCAACTACAAAATCTTCCTGACCGTATTAATCTACAGAAAATATTGGATTCTCCCAAATCTGACTTCGAGATCCTTCTAGACTCATTTTCAAACCACAGTAAAGGTTTGATATCAAAAATTTATAATATAATACTATCCACTCAAAAACCTAGAACTTGGAAGTATCAAGACCATTGTTTTCATGATTGTAAAATTGAAAAATCTGCCGAAAGATGGAAACGTATATGGTCATCCAACATTTACAACTCAAAATCTATTGTTACCAAATTGCAAACATACAAAATAATTAACAGATGGTACATAACACCAAAGAAACTATCCTAGATCTCATCTTCATCTACTCCAAACTGCTGGAAAAACTGTGGGGAGGAAGGAAATTTTGCACATTGCTGGTGGAGATGCCCCTTTATTGAAAAATTTTGGAATGATGTCCTAAGAGAAATCAAATACATAAAGGGGTATGCAATTCCTTTTTCACCAGCGATTCTTTTTCTAGATCAATGGGACAAACACCAGGTCCCCATTCCCCCAATAAGAAAAGATCTTATAGCCACTTTGCTAGTAGCTGCAAAAAGTGTGATAGCTACACTTCGAAAAACAAAATCTATCCCCTCAATTGATAATTGGTATTCTAAAATTTGGGATCATTTTATTTCTGAAAACTATACGATAAAGTATATCATGTAGAGCACTTCCCGAACACCACGAACTTTATTGAGAAAAGGTTCCTGTTCTTTGATTATATAGAAAATAACAGTTCTTTATTTGGACTAAAAATCTTCAATATGTATGTAAATGTGTAAGTTATCTTTTGGTATATATTTAGATATATATCTATATATTGTGTCATCATGTTAAATATTGTTAACATATTCTCCCTGAAATCGTACTTATATAACCAGATATGTCTTCTTGTTCTTTAGAAAGTTATATATTGTTTATTGTTATATATTGTTATCTTATTCTATTTTTGTGGGTTTTACAGTTTAAATAATTTTTTTTTAAAAAAAAAACTGCCCAAACCCCATTATCATTATTATCCCCACAACAATCACCCTGTAAGGTGGGTGAGTCTGAGAGAGCCCTGGAAGACTGAGCCAAGGTCACCCAGCTGGCTTCAAGTGGAGGAGTGGGGAATAAAACCTGGTTCTCCATACAGAGTCTTGGCACTCTTAACCACTACATCAAACTGGAAATATAACCCCATCAAATACAGGAGAGATCTCAAATTCCTGGTCTGCCTTTCTACTAACCCCTTCCTTGTCCAAGTGGAAAAGAAAGATAGAGTTGGGTATCATCTGCATATTGGCAACACTGCAGCCGAAACCTTCTGATGGCCTCTCCTAGGGGCTTCCTATAGATATTAAATAACATGGGATGTGAGATTGAATCTTGTGGAATCCAACAGGCCAATGGCTAATGGGCAGAGCAGGAATCCTGCAACAACATCTCTTGTGACTGAGCTCCCAGATAGGGCTTGAACCACATAACAAAGTTCCCCTTAGTCCCAGCACTGAGCAGCAGCTCAGCCTTAGTATCAAAGGCGTCTGAGAGATCCAGCTGGACTAGTAGGATCACATTTCTCCTGTCTAGTTCTCAGTGGAGGTCATCAACCAAGGTGACCAAAACATCTCTCTTCCAAACCCTGGCCTAAAGCCTGGTTGAAATGGGTCCAGAGAATCAGTCTTTTCCAAGAGATTTTCCCTAATGGGGAAAGACAGGTTATAAATATTTTAATAAATACATTAAGCATACCACAAGCTCCAGTCCAGTTCAACTCCCTAAGGATCAGCTGCTGTTATTCTCCCGCCCAAAGGAAGCGTGTTCTGCTTGTTACTATGGCAGCTTCAAAACCGGCTGCATATAGAAATGTGTGGAATTGTTCTCTCTACTCAAATCATATTGGAATAAGGTTAAGAATCAACAGTTATACAGACTATTAAAGTGTCAATTAGTAGAACTTCTTTTATTTTGCGAAACATAAGAAAGAAGTAGCAGAGAATTGTTTAAGTCCCTTCTGAGCCTCAACTGTGTTAATACTAAATTATGTGCAGTCTATAAAGATCCTTTAAAACAAAGACTTGAAGCAGCCTTTATAAATAATTTAAATGATTTAGATAATTAGATTAGAATGCAATATACTTGTTATCTTTTTTTAATAATTTCAGACTTGACTGCATGCTGTAAAGCTGCAGTTAATGTAATTTCTAGCTGGCGAGGAGCTATGCTCCAAACAGTGCTAGCTAGCAGTGCAAAGATTAAACACAGATGTATGATGTGTGAACAGTTACCTGAACTTCTCATTTGTCAAAATGTACGAATGCATTTCTTGTCAGTGTGACCTTATATAAATAAAATTCTTGCTTATGTTTATGTATTTTGCTCAGTTTGTAATAAATATATTACATTTAATTCAAAACATTTGAAGAAATGATGTTGTATCACTTTCAACATCTGTCGAACCTTGGATTTTTAGGTTCTTTTATTCTTTCCTTTTGGAATACCAGATGCTGCTGTAAAATGATGCAGTGGTTAGAGATCTGGTTTCACATTCTTAGTCATCTATGAAACTAATTAGTCATTGTAATGTCTTTTGATATAATGAACCTATCAAGGTTATCTGGAAAAAAATTGGGTTGGGGTAGGGGATTCAAATACACTTTTTCATCCATGTATGCCACATTAAAGAAACGATGGGATCAAAAATCAAATGAGATTCAGACTAGACAAGATACAAAACATATATCTTAGCTTACTTTTTAAAGCTAAATTAGAGCCATGTGGGACACTGATATAGATTGGAGCTGAATGGGTTGGGAAGAGGAGGGGGTGTAACCTCTCCATCTCTGCACAGTTTTGGTAATCAAAACTGGGGACTTCGTGCTATTGTTATCCCTATAGGGGGAATAGCTGGGCTCCTATCTTTCTTCCTTTAAAGGGCTAACAGTGTAAGGGACAGTTTCACTTAGCAGATCTGTGTGCTATAGAAGGGTTAAATCCCCTCTCCAATCTGAATTGGAGCCTGTGCAGCTGTAATTCAGCTTTATAGATTGAGATCTGCTGTCATATATGCCTGTCTGCATATCTGCCATGAATGTATTCTGTATTATGTACTGATCCTCTGAGCGCATGAGAAGTTTCTTATTAATGTTAAGGCAGTGGGTTATCTCACAAGTATTTACTTTCTCTTTCCCCGCTGCCTCCAGAAGTGTCCTTGAAAGTAGCTGCAATCAGCTCAAAATGTATCTTTCTTGGGAACTGAGATGATTTCATTCTTTGTTCTGTCTAGCCTAAACCTAGCTTCTCCCTGACAACCCCCCAAAAACTTTAACGACCCTTATCCTGATGGCGGGAATATTCCCTATAACTAACCTCACCAACACCAGTTACATCACTTCTGCCAATGCATTTGTCTGAGCACCTTGAACTTGCTGAATCTCTAATAAAGTTACTTCAACCAATACACCTGTGTGTTTGCTGTGGAGAACTTGGGGATTCTACCTGCCAAGGACTGACATCTGCTATCTAATATATTTTGATCCCTACAATTCTAGATGCCTTGTCTTTTACAAGACTTTCTTTTGCAGACCATGTATGGTCTTGCACAACTGGATTAGGTAGACTTAGACTTACAGTCATAATGGACTGTGCCATGCTGACTTGCTGAGTAGCTATTTTGTTTTACTTACATACAGCCATTGAAAATTGAACAATAAAACCACATGCACTTTAATTGTGATTAATCAAGCCAGAGTCAGGCTCACATTTCCATATTCTAAATATGATAGTAGAACAACCTTTCAAGGAGATAAAGTGGCATATGCTAGCTGATAAGTCAGTGTTGTAACCACACACAAGTAACTATATACAAGGAGGTTTAGATAAACTTTGGTAGAACCAGAAATTCTTGGCATGAAATTGTTGGCTAGGTGCTCCTTTCTGGAAAACCTCCAGAGAAACTTGCAGTAATACAGCTGGGATGTTACAAAGACATGGATAAGCCATCCAACATCCATTTGGGAAAGGGGCTAATGCAGCTTTATGCTGTTCTGAGATAATCAAACGTTAGTCTGGCAATTGCTCTGATGTGATCATTAAAAGATGGGCAGTGTTCCACAAATACTCCCAGGGTTTAAATCTCTTACAAAGAAAAAAGTAGGTAACAGGCAGTTACAAAGCTTTCTAATCCCCAAAGTCTTTAGAAGGAATGAGCTGAACTCTGCTCCCCACCCTGGTTTTGATCCAAACCCCTTACCCAATTAAGGTTATCTCTTCATAGCTTGTCAGTGATTGTGTGTACACCATATGGGTGTGATTTAAATGGAAATACCAAGTCCAGGGGGAAACCACAAAGACGTTTTCATTCAGTAAACCCTGTTTTCCCCACAGATTTTCATTTTAGTAGACTTTTTTTCCAAAGATTTTCATGTAACACTCTTCAATTATCACTTTTCCAAAGACTTAGACCAACAACAACTTCCTCTCCCCTATTCTGGCTGACCCTTACCCACCCTTGGTTGAAGGAGGGACACTTGTGCTCCTCCTGTCCAGGAGAGGTGGCTGCCCACAAAACCCACCTACCATATGGGGCTGCATCAGCAACAGATGCCCTCCCCGGGGTCAGGGAGACCAACTCCCATGATGGGGAATGAATGGATGTACTTGAGTGAAAGCCAACTCCGCAAGAGGAAACAGTGTAGCAATTCAAAGGCCCCTTGCTGGAATGGAAGGTACGGGAGGGATGGAAAGGATGCCTTCCACACCTTGCGGGAAGGAGACTTGTGCTGTCCTATTCAAAGGGAGCCTCTTTGAACAGTGGCCAGTGAATCCCACCTCAGTGATGTGGTGTGCCTGCTTGCTTGGGTTAGGGGCAGGGCTCTGACCTGGGCCACTGTCCTACTTATCACTGGACCATGGGAATTGAAGATCTAGTTTCCCACCACTCTAAGTTCAGTTATTTTAGGGGGGGGCAACCATCTGGTGGAGCAAAAGAAGGCTCCACCATAGTGACCCACTTCAAAGGGTTCTTGTGAGGATAAAATGGAGAAGAGCTTTGGTTGTACCACCACAGAGAAATCTCCCACACATAGTTTCACCAGTGTCAGCAAGAAAAAGCTCAGCTGAAAAAAGGGGTGTCCAAGTCCCCTATTGGGGCTGGTGGAAGGAAAGCCCTTCCCAACTTCAGGGAGGGTGACTCTAAGTCCCCTCGTGGGGGGCCTTCCCTCCCCCCAGGGAACGTGACTTAGAGGAAAGCTGGTCACCACCAAAAGACACCTCGGCCATGGGGTAGCCATGAGAAAAGAGAAGGGTGGTGGTGTCATGATGAAAAGTAGAAGACAGTGGAAAAGAATCGGTGAAACAGGGAGGCATATGAGATGCTACTGAAAAAGAGAAGCAGTTCTTGGGTGCGCTAATGCTGGACAAGGAGAGGGGACACAGCGGGATGTCTATTAAGGTGCCCAACCACAGGGATGTACCTCACCATCGCTGTGTGGAGTCATTCACACACGGTTCCCAGCCTAAGAGCATCTGACACACAACCAGGAACAGCAGCAACAGGAGACCATCCCCTTTGGGGATGAGTGGCAAGGGCAATGTGCCTAAAAGAGCTCTCTGAATGAGAGGGACGGAAGGCAATGGAAGCATGCAAGGAAAAGAGAAGCCCGCTGAGGGTGGAAATGAGGCTGGGTATGCATGCCTTTTGGGCCCAGATGAGAACCCACCTTGGCAACGGGGCACCTGTGATAGAAGAGAAGCCTTCCCCACCCATGGGGGAATGAGACTTCAATAATACACCCCTGTTGGGGGGGGGGCGGTCTTGGCAAGTCATTTTTGTTGAGAATAAAGCAGCATCCAGAAAACACCTCTCCGATGGGAAGCCGCCAGGGAGGTGATCCCCCAGTGCAATGGAGCCATGGGAAAGGAGATGTTACTGGGCTCTTGCTCTTAGCAGCTGGAGACAGACTAACGTGGGATTCCTCCATGAGGATGTGTGGGTGGCCCACAGTCTGACTGGCTGAGTGAGTACGGCAGTGGCACGGAGACTGGGGAGGGGAAGGACCACGGCCAAACACACCTTGCCAAACTTGGCGAGGGAATGAAATGTTTGTCTGGGGGAAGGCAGTAGACATGGCAGTGGGAAGGAAGCAGGCTTGGGCTCCCCAAATATGAAGGTAGCCTTGAAGGCTGGGAGCCTCGAAGGAAACTTGTGCTCATCTATTAGGAAGGAGCCTTCCTCACGCCTGGGGAAGGACTCTTGTGCTCCCCCATTTGGAAACACTTTCCCCACGCCTGGGGGAAGGGAGTGGGGAACTCAAGCAAAGAGCCCCAAAAGCGTGCTGCTCAGAGAGAGGGTATTTCACAGAACCCAATAGCAGCCCCCGGGCACCTCAAAAGCCAGGAAGGAAAGCACCAAAAAAAGCCTTTACTTTGGGGAAAGAAAGGCTTAGAAAGAACTCAAGCAGAGAGCCCCAAATGTGTGCTGCCGGTCATCAGAGAGTGGGTGTTTCACAGAGCACAATAGCACCCCCGCGCACCTCAAAAGACAGGAAGGAAAGCACTAAAAAAAGCCTTTACTTTGGGGAAAGAAAGGCTTAGAAAGAACTCGAGCAGAGAGCCCCAAATGTGTGCTGCCGGCCATCAGAGAGTGGGTGTTTCACAGAGCCCAATAGCAGCCCCCGGGCACCTCAAAAGCCAGGAAGGAAAGCACCCCCAATGGCACTCACTGTTTGGGGAAAGAAAGGCTTAGAAAGAACTCAAGCAGAGAGCCCCAAAAGCGTGCTGCTGGTCGTCAGACAGTGTGTGTTTCACAGAGCCCAATAGCAGACCCCGGGCACCTCAAAAGCCAGTAAGGAAAGGACCCCAAAAGGCACTCACTGTTTGGGAAGGAAAGGCTTTGAAAGAACTCAAGCAAACAGCACCAAAAGCTGCCATGCACCCACTGCGGGTCTGCGAGTGGGTGGGGTCAGAGCACAATAGAACCCACCACCAGGAACCCAGAAGCAAGTAAGAGTTTGAAAAAAAAAATGAGCCCCAGAACCCAAGGATTTGAAAGGGAAAAGAAATCAGAACATGATAAAAGGATTTGTTTTTAAAGTGCTCTCACAAAGCAAGCCAGAATTGAAAGCCGACAAAATTAAACAGGAATGGAGGAAAGAGTAAGGCCTCTTGCAACTAAAGCCCCAAAGCCCCTTGCTAAGGCACAAGCCACTTTTGCAACGTGCAATGGAAAAGAAAGTTGCTAACTCGCACTCCTGCCTGCAAAGTGAAGTGGTGCTTCAAGCACTTTCTCTTATATACAGAAACGCTACAGAATAATAGGTGCTCTCTGTTTGGCTGACAGAGCTGCCAATCAAGGTTTCCTGGGCTGAGATTGGTGTGTTCTGAACAGGGAAGGTGGCTCCACACCGTTGCCTAGGAAATTGATTGAGCAGCAACAGCGGGAATCCTGGCATAATAGGCCAACGGACAGAATGCCCCAAAGTTTGGCACTTTCATGAAAAGAACACGGGGCGTGGCGTCGGCTCGGAACGAGATGGACGCGTTGTGCTGAAGCTCCGTCTTGATTCCACCCCAGGCCCCTAAAACAACACATTCTACTTCACGTTTCTGAAATTGACATGAAGGGTAAGCAGGATCAGTCTTTCAAGAAGCAAAATATAAAGGCAGTAAAGAACTTACAAACGTATTTCCCTAGTTCTCAGGCTGAAAGTGCTGAGGGGGAAACGGAGAGAGGGAGGGCTAATATGGCGGCCGCGGGAAGCTCAGCTGAGGCACGAAAGCTACCGGCCGTACCTTATGACCCTGCACTGAAAACGCTGCTAAAAGAGATCGAAACGAGCTTTGCTGATCGGATCTCTATCATGATGGAGCCCCTATCTAAACAAATAAATGAGGTTAAGCTGGTGCTAGATGTGGTAGCTCAAAGGATGGACCAAGCCTTGTCCCAAATGGCAGCTTTAAAAGACAATGTTTGGCTCCTCCAGTCTGAGAACAGCAAAGTCCAAAGCAAAATCCTGGACATTGAATTTCAACTGAGGAGTTCTAATTTGAAGTTCAGAGGACTGGAGGAGGATTTTACAACAGACGTAGACCTTTCTACTTTTCTCTCTGACTGGCTGGCAAGTGAACTACAAATGCAGGAGGGAGCAACCGTCGCCATTTCTAAAGCGTACAGAATTGGTGCCAAAAATAATGAAAGGAGGAAGGGGCCAAGAGACGTAGTGGCGATGTTCGTTGATTGGAAAATAAGGAAACAAATCCTGGAAACGGCCAGAATGAAAAGATTTCTAACGTACAAAGGAGCAAGAATTAATGTTTTCACAGATCTCCCTTCTGAAATACTTGAAAAAAGACGACAATTTAAAAGCGTAACAGTAGGTTTCAGATCGGCCCAAGTCGACTACAGCTGGACCCGCTTCTCTACGCTCCGTGTTAATATCAACGGCAAGGTTCATTTCATTTCGACACCTGAGGAGGGACGTCGCTTCATGCAGGAGCTCGGCATTGCAATCGCCATGGAGACAGAAGCGGGCGCACAACGGAGGAAGCGCAGCATGCCTTTATCGCCACAGAAGACCAACAAGATTGCTGCCTGTGATGCCTAACCAACGACTGTTCTGATTGTCATGTTTGTATGAAGTAGAATGTTTAAAGCTAATACTATCCATTTCATTTGAGGGGGGCGGGGTGGGATTGAATGAGGGGCTATTTGCTTTATTTAGCTCCTTTTTACAGGCAGTCCTTTCTGTTGGTCTGTAGCCGAAGCTCAGAGGGGTTCTCTTCGCTGAGCTTCTGAAGACTGCCTAGCAACGAGATAACCAGTACTTCGTTACTGAAGTTTTATTTGCGATCTCCTTGCTTGCCCCGCCACTCAAATAGCCCACTTGATTCTAATTGATAGATCAGCTGTGAGGGGGGCGACCACTGTGATTTTCAGCCACGTTGAGATCTTCCCTTCCCTAATTAATTAACACCACCTTCCCAACTGTAATAAACCCTGACACAAAACGTGCTAGTTACACTAGCTAATTGATTAATTCATTGAATATATTTCAAACTAGAATAAGGGGGGGGGGGTAAAGGGAAATCTTTTTTTAACAGTACTTGATTTTGGGAGGATTGATTCACATTGCTGAAATTAGTAAACACTACAATCACATAGTTAATAATTTTCATTTTTTTATTTTATTTCTACCATATAAAGGAAAGCCAATAAATTCTCCAATTGATCAAATATACCCCACGTGATTGACTACCCAAAAGGGATTGGTAGGGCTTCACGAAGTGATATAGGGGTTGAATCTTAGGATCTCATCAACTGTTTTAATATTTATCTCTAATCAACTTGAAATATCATAATTAATTGAGGGGAGAGGGAGGGGGTTGTCTAAAATTGGGGGGTTTGATTAATAGCTTATTGATTTTGCACTGATTGAGGATGTAAGAAGCACTATCAACAATTAATTTCTGTGTGACCGCCTCTTATTGATTATACTTGAAGCCACTTCATATCTGTGTATACGTATCAACTTGATCTCCTACAGAACCGCTTGCAAATTCCTCTATTAATTGATCATAGCTGTTAGACCGTTTGTTCAGTAAGAGATATAGCGCTTAACATATAGATACAGGGTAATCAACTACTTTACTATCCATTTCAAATCGATTTTCACAATCCTGAGTGTCTTAGAGACGGGGGAGGAGGGTCCTATTATTTTGGGGGTGTCGATCTTGCAGTCAGCTGTCCACGAATTATTGTGTGATTCCTCTCTCATAACCAGGTTGGTTATATGTTATATGTTATATAGTTGGATTTAAGGTATAATATTTTCTCCCTACATTTGAATAGTTAGAAGAACTTAGCTGTGTTTGGCACTAGTGTTGATAACTTCTTATTTTTCCTACCTTACCTATCTTAACGCCGTACTGCTCGGTTGGCAATGGAAGCACCTTATTTGCTTGTAACACTCCGATAGTACCACTTTGGCCTAAAGAACCTCACACTTCAATCACAGGGTACCTGATTGCTTAGCAATGACCTCGCAATCAGGTTTGCATGTTGTCACCCAAAATTTAAGGGGGCTCAACAACCTTATAAAAAGGAGACGGGTCCTATCGAAATTAGCAAAACTTAATGCTGATGTGGTTATGATTCAAGAAACTCATCTCCATGCGTTGCACGATGAGGAGCTTAAGGCCCCCTGGATTAAAATGCAGTTTCATGCGAAAGGCTCCTCAAAGGCCCGAGGAGTGGCAATACTGTTAACTAAAAATTGCCAGTTTGTACATAGGGCCAGTCTAAAAGACTCTAAGGGACGATACCTCTTCATCAAAGGCCTACTGGATGATCAGATGGTCACACTGGCCTCAATATACGCACCTAACGCAAGCCAGCTTGATTTCTTATCTGAAACACTGCAAAAATTACAGAACTTTCAAGAGGGACCGGTGATAGTAGGTGGGGACCTCAACTTGATAGAGAACCATAAATTGGATAAATCCTCATTTAAGCATACTAACGCCAATCCCGAAAAGGTACTTAACGCTACATCCTCAATCTCGAAGCTGCTGACGCTCCTCAATCACTTCCATCTAATTGATGCCTGGAGGGAGCAAAATAAAACGCTTAGGGATTACACCTATTACTCCTCACGACATGATGTATACACAAGG
This sequence comes from Eublepharis macularius, assembly GCF_028583425.1. Classification (NCBI taxonomy): domain Eukaryota; kingdom Metazoa; phylum Chordata; class Lepidosauria; order Squamata; family Eublepharidae; genus Eublepharis; species Eublepharis macularius. The sequence goes on along the minus strand of NC_072794.1, from coordinate 81,086,358 downwards.
ATCGATTACATTCTTGTATCAACAGATCTTTCTAATAGGGTGAGCCACTCTGAGATAGGTACCATAGATTACTCGGATCATGCCTGGGTGGACTGTAGGGTAAACCTAACCTCTGAATGTCCTAGGGAAAGGTATTGGACCTTTAATAAAAACCTCTTACTCAATGATAGCACTACTAAAATGATAGAACAATATATTAAACAATATCTAGAAGAAAACAGAACGGGACAAACCTCAACCCAAATGGTGTGGGACGCGCTTAAAGCAGTGTTGCGAGGGAGGTTAATAGCGCTCTCAGCATCTCTATACAAAGCTAAAACACAGCAGAAACAGACCCTGATTGACAAAATTAACACCCTAGAACGTCTACACAAAAGGAATGGCAGTAAAAAGGTATATAAACAGCTACTACACGAACGTAAAACCCTAGAGGCATTAGAAACTCAGCAAATTCAGAAAAATCTTTTATACTTAAAGCAAAAATACTGGTACCACTCCCCTAAATCCCTACGATACCTAGCATGGAAAGTAAAAGACAAAAAAATCAATAGGCATATCAGGCTTATCAAAGATTCCAACAACCGGGTGCTCACTGGACCTGTCGACATAGTAAAAGTGTTTAGAGACTTTTACGCCAAGTTATACTCCTCAACCAAGCCAGACAAAGAGAAAATCAAACTATATCTGTCTAAGCACAAAAATATTAAACAATTAGCGGAGACCCACAAGATGATAATGGACAGTCCTATCTCCAGTGTTGAGCTCCTTGACTCCATCAAGGGCTTGATACGCAATAAAGCCTCGGAGCCAGACGGCTTCCCAGCGGAATTTTATCAGAAATTTGCGGCAACACTGCACCAGCCCTTGCTTTCGGCCTGCAATGACATTTTTGTGTTAGACACCTTACCTGGAACATGGTCAGAAGCTAACATTACATTAATTCCCAAGGAGGGCAAGGATCCTTCGAACCCTAGCTCTTACCGCCCAATATCTCTTCTAAACACAGACTATAAAATCTTTACCTCGATCCTAGCGAAAAGGCTGAACTCTTTTATAGGGAAATATATTTGTAAAGATCAAATAGGCTTCATCCCCAACAGGGATATCTCGGAGAACATTTATAAAGCTTTAAATATACTAACTTATAGCAAGCATTACAATCAACAACTACTGCTCCTATCCCTAGATGTAGAGAAGGCTTTTGATTCGCGTGAAATCACCTACCTACAAGAGCTCCTGTCCCACATGAATTTTGGTTCTGATTTCCAACATGTAATTAAAGCCATATATGACTGCCCCATGCAAAAATTAAAACCAATGGTGTCTCCTCCTGCTCACTCACCCTTCACAGGGGCACACGACAAGGTTGTCCGTTGTCTCCCATCCTTTTTGCACTAGCGATCGAACCCCTTGCTGAAGCTATAAGGTCTAATATGCAAATCCATGGAATAAAGGTCACTGACAACACCTTTAAATTGTGTCTCTTCGCCGATGACATTTTGCTGTTTATCTCTCACCCTCTAGACTCCCTGAAGTACCTCCACAAAGAATTGGCCCAATTTGAACTAATCTCAGGGCTAAAAAGGTTAACCAGAATAAGTCAAGTCTTCTCCCCATAAATTTGCCTGCTCCTTTGAGTAACGAAATCAGACGGCTCTACCCATATCAATGGGCACAATCTCACTTACATTACCTAGGTGTAAATATTCCCCAAAACCCGGACCACCTGCTCCGACTTAATCACCAGCTGCTGATGAAAGAAATTAAGAGTGTATTATTCAAATGGAACAAACAAACGTTATCTTGGTTTGAGAGGTATAACTTGATTAAATCCTTCATCCTTCCAAAACTAATATTCCTTTTCCGAACAGTCCCAATACAGATTCCCCATCACTTACTGAGCCAATGGCAGACATCCCTCAATAGGTTTCTTTGGGATCATAAGCGTCCCAGAATAGCTTTTAAGATCCTGAGGACCAAACACTCTAAGGGGGGATTTAACTTCCCTGATGTTGGCATGTACTATACAGCAGCTAGGCTATCGGACGTAGTTCAAATCTTGCACCATAACACACACTTTGACTGGATGGATGTGCTGCATCCACAACATCAAACCCACACGATTGGCGAACTATTCTGGACCAATACTGCTCACCGCTCCGCTTCATCGAGCGGAAACATCTTCCTCATAGCCCTTCTGAAGCTCTGGGATAAACACAGGTCCAAACTGATCCCTAAAATCTCTAGATTCTCACTATTGACCTCGCATGACGGGGCACCGCCTCAACATAATAGTGCAATCTCATCAACCTGGGAGAGCCTTAGGAACAAGAGGCTGACAGATATAACATCTAAAACTGGCATCTTAGACAGAACAGAACTAGCCCGCAAACTCAGTGGGGAGGTTCCGTGGTACCTCTACTTTCAGTTAACCTACTTTTTGAGACACCTGGAAATAGGGCAAGTCCTATCCAAACCTATGACGGAATTTGAAAAGATTCTTGAACCCGATTCACTCTCCCGCAAAGGGCTTCTGTCTAAAATCTATAACATGCTGATTAACTCCCATACTAAACAGAATGAGACACTGAAAGATAAATGGCAACTAGATTGCGGTGTTGACATCTCGCAGTCTGACTGGGAACGGGTTTGGACTTCCAAACTACTAAGCACCCCGGTCATTAATACCAAACTACAAAATTACAAAATCCTTCACAGGTGGTATCTCACCCCACAGCAGCTAGCAAGGATAGACCCCAAAAGATCCCCTCTCTGCTGGAAAGGGTGCGGTGAGCAGGGAACGTTTATACACGTATGGTGGGGATGCCAATCCATTCAAGGATTTTGGCGCTTAGTTTTCAAAGAAATCAAAATCATCACCTCCCACGCCATCCCTCCTAGCCCTGAATTGATCTTTTTGGATGTCTGGACTGACTCTCCTGTACCTCGCCAACGGAGGGACCTAATTCGCATGTTCCTGAATGCTGCCAAGAATGCGATAGCAATCAAATGGAAATCACCTGTTCCCCCGGATTTACACATGTGGTACAGGATGGTGTGGGACCACCTTATAATGGAAAGAATATCTGACAGATTGCAACTCTCTACAAACCCCTTGAAACCCTCTGACTTTGCATCCAAGTGGTTCCCTTTCTTGGATCATCTAGCCAACAATGAGTTCTTAGCATCACAGCTGCCCTTTCAGGCAATCATAAATCCAGAAGTGTGAGTGGTCAAGATGCCATTGTGGTACTGGAGTAGTTATGTTATCTTGTCCATGAGATGTAGTTCAACAAATATCCTTGTTTGTATGTTCGCAGACTAGGTAAAGTATGTCAGCTAAGGTATATGTATTAGAAATCTCCTCTTATGTCCCAATTGTATATACAGAAATCGTTTTGTGTATTGTTATATGATATATCCTCTTACAGTTGATGTTGTTATGACTTATTGTTAATAAAGTTTAAAATTGAAAAAAAAAAGAACACGCACCCACGGCCCACGTGTTTGCGAATACTGAACAAGGTAAATCTGTGGGGAAATTAGGTCCATTATGAGGTCCGTGCCCACCTCTACATGCAACACTCTATATTTAGACAACCACTGTAGTTAGAGAGTTGGAGTGAAGAGACTTGAGTTCAAATCACCAATCAGCCCTGAAGATCACTGGATGATAGTGAGACAGTCATAACTGCATGGCTGCAAACTATATTTGTGCCAGAATGTTCTCTAATCATATCTTGTCATGATGCCCAATCAACTTCATTTCAGAGTGCAGATTTGAACACAGGTCACCCATATCCTAATCTGACTATCCAATACACCATGCTGGTTATCCATAGTACATAAGCTTGGACAGGGACTATAACACCACAGCACTCTGTATAGTTCCTGGCATACTTGTGTGTGTGTGTGCGCGCACACACACACATGTTTATATGTGTCCCCTTAAGAATATTTTGAGGTCTGCATCAGCTTGCATAGGATGCACAATGCAGAAAAACAGAGACAATTCAACATGGCAATTTTAAGGAATGTTTACCTTAGTCTTTTTGAAATGGCACCATCCATTCCAATAGGCTCATTTGTTTTTGAGAAATAATCAGAAAATGCTGTCCACTTATATAGCATGTGCCTAATGTTGTCAGTTACTTATACAGTCCTGGGTGCAAGATGATTATTTGACTGAAGTTGGCAATGACAAATTATACTCCTTATGCCATCAGCACCTTAAAGTAGGTAAGATGATATATCTACAATATCATGAGCCATTTCTCATAGCTTACACTTATGCTTTCATAAAGCCTGGCATTTGTACTTAATCAGCTGTTTAGCGAAAGTGGATACTAAGAGCTCCTCTTGTACAAAACACATTGGTGCAAATTGATTTCCTCTTGGTCACTGCCACCCATGTAAAATGATTGTCAATTTTTGTTCATAATCAATGCATACCACATAGAAGTGCCTCCTGCTTTTGAAAAATGGAAAGAATAATGACAATTCCCTGCCAGTGGGCTTGTAGTGAGAAGAAAGCCTTCAGGAAAGCAAGCAACAGCACATGTCTTTATGGTAGCTACACTTCCAGTTAATGTTTGTCAAGTATCTGGCAATCAGTTCTACAATTCAACTTCATGAGCAAGCATCAGACACCGTGGCTCATACAGGAATCATAATAAGTGCTAAATGAAACCTGACAGCCCATCATCAGACAACAGCACTTCCCTTAGCATGTTTCCATTATGCTTCAAACCCTGATGACCTCCTCAGCAAGGAGGTCAGAGACTACACAAAAGATGGCAAAGCAGAGCATCAAGAACTATTATTTTCCAGTAAAGCAACTTGGAAATTATTGAGAGTTGCTGATGGAGTGACAGAAGGTGTTGTTCAGACCAAAGGTGATCACATAGTCAGCAAATGTCACTTGAGCAATACCATCAGCAGGGGCACAGAAGGAAGAAAAGTGAAAATTAGAGAGAAAGTGAGACATACCATCTAAATCAACAAGGCATTGCAAAAAGTGTTCAGTGATGAATATATTGAGTGAACCAGAAGATACCAAACAAAAACAGCAGACATTTCTTTTCCCTCAAAAAACAGGTGTTGGAATTACAAAGGGTCCATGCTCTGAGTCACTTCTCAGCCATTTGGAACAGAAAAACTGATATATAGAAACCTTGCAGAAGTCTATAAATAAGGCCTCAAAAATGATATAAGACACACAGAATTGTACTTTTAAAAAGTGATTAAAAGCTGATTTTATAGTCATGATGTGTTTCCAATGCAGCCCCTTCCCAGACAACTGCTAAAGACTGGGGGCCGGGTTTGCCGCTCCTGAAGGGGTAAATACAGCCCACGCTTTCCCGGCCATCCGGATATTGGCCTGGGGGCGGAGGAAAGGCTTAATAGCCAGCTCCACCCTTGAGGCCTCCTTCAGTCATTGCATTTCACTTGGAGGGAGAGACGAGCATTTGAAGCTCTCCAGAGACCGAGGCAGCGGCGATTGGGCTCGCTCTTGCTGAGCCCCACGAGCAGTTGGGGACAGTTGGAGGTGGCAGCAGCATTGGCAGCAGTGGCGGGACGCAAAGTCGCAGGGAGTACCGGCCGTGGCTTTGCTGCGTGGCACCGTTTCTAGAAGCCGCCTGGCAACTCTGCCTCGGAAGGGAGCATTCACCCAGCGCAGCAGCGTAGTGGTGAGGCCAGCCTCCTCGGCTGCATTACGGCAAGCAGGTCAGCTGGGCGCTTCAGCTCGGGCGTTTGCACAGCCCGGCCCTGAGCAGCGTTTGTTGGGCTTCCTCTCCTTCCCCCTACTCGGCCTGGGTTACCTGGGGTTTGGGGCAGCTTGGGGAGTGAGTGCCTGCCGTAGGGCTAATTTCCCCCCCCCTTATCTTTAGGTTTAGGGGTGGTTGTTGAGGGAAGCAGTCTTGGCCTGCACGTGGCTTTTGCACAGCCACGCTTCCAGCTGGGTTCTGGGGCTACGTGCACTATCTCTTGGGAGAGTTGTTATTGCGCAGTAGGGTGCTTGTGTTTCTGCAGCCCCCCCCCATACTACTTTCTGCGCAGCTCCCCCCCCCCAATACTGCTATTTGCTTACCCCGCTGGTGGGGCCATTACGTTGTCCTTGGGGCAAGTAGACTCTGGAGGTGCCCTCTGTGGCAGCTGTTGGCCCCTGGGGTTATTGGGGCTTTGGAAAGTGAAAGCATAAGTCCTGCATTCCTACCAGTTGGCTAGGCCTGTGCTGCCACCCCCACCCACCCCCTTCCCCCTTGGTGGTTGTGGGTGGGTACTGCAATTCTGTTTTACAGTCATATTAGAGGCAGCCATTTTCTGCTCTGTGCGGCCATTTTGGTGGTGAGTTCTGCTCCATTATGCCAGGCAAGGGTAAAGGGCCCTCTAAGGGCAAGCAGCCTGCAAAGCGCCCCCCGGCAAAATGACCAGCCCCTGTGTTATCCTCATCTGAGGAGGAGGAGGAGGTACAAAGCTGGCAAGAGATAATTGTGCGTTTAGCAGCACTGGAACAGGCTAGGGGAGTTGGGAGCTCAGCCCTTGCCAGGGCAAAGCAGGTGCGCTTTGTTATTTCAGCTTCTACCACTACCTTTCAAAGGGATGTACTCAAACGGCTTTCTGCTCTCGAAGGAACAGGTGCTACGGATGGCAGTGAACCGGGCGTCAGGACATCACTAGCAGAGAGTGCAGCATTGGATCTTGACAGCACGGCTGAGCAGAATTGGCCTGGCGAGACTGGGCAGGTGGCAGTGGCAGTTCAACAGGCGGAGGGAGATGGTAAGGCTGCTACACCTTTGCCAACTGGCTCTTGGCATTGGGGGCAGTGGAGGCAGGCAGCCGCCCCCACACCATCAACCTCGACACACACTGTTCCTGCACCTGGGGTTGCCCACCAATTTCAGGGAGTTAACCCCATATGGTAACAGGGGATATGGCCTCCATGGCATGGCCCAAATAAAGAAGTGACGGGCTCACAAACTATGCAGGCCTCCACTGGGCCAGTAGCATGGCAGGGCATTGAGGTTCAACCACCTTTGGGCCATTTTCCCCATTGGGGTTATTACCCTTGGGGTTTTCCCACGGCAGGGATGCAAGGCTATGGGTCCGTCCCCTTTGGGGCTCTGCCTTTTGGGGACACCGCTATTCCCCTTGGAGATCACTTAATGCCTGTCACCAGGGGGAAGATCCTTTGTGGGAAGTACATCGACGTCTTCACTCTTCAGGAAACTGGAGAAAAGGAGAAGGAAGACTTAGATGACCGGGACAAGGAGCGATTAAAGCGGAGGAAGATAGAACGTAACTGGCATAATTGGCTCCCCGGCATGCATGCCCCCAGCATGCAGCAGTTGTATGATTGGGCAGTGTGTCATTTGCGGGTTTTAGAAGGGAAGCGGGACTTCAGCAGGTATGGTCCATCCCTGTCCAGCACCTTATGCATTTCTGCGTGGCGCAGAAAGGTAGGGGTTTGTCCATTAAGACTATTAGGGGTCAGTTGGCAGCCTTGGCCTTCACCAGCAAGGCTAGGGGGTTGGTGGACACAACCAGTGATTTCCGATTGAGGAAAATGCTTGAGGATTGGTCCCGTGAAGTGGGAGTTCGTAGGGACGACAAGCAGCCCATTTCCCATGCCATTCTTTAGGGCTTGGGGCCCATCTGGGCAAGGGTGTGCCACTCTGAGTTTGAGTCCACCTTGTTCCATGCCGCAGCCCTTACCGCATTTTTTTGGGCACTGAGGGTCAGTGAGCTGGTAGCGCAATCCCTTGGCGATCGATCAGGTCACACTTTAATGGCGCAGGATCTCAAATTTGAGGGTGATGATGTGACCCTCCGGGTATGGAGGTCTAAGACTGACTAAAAGGGCAAGGGGTCGGTTATCCGGTTCAGCCCATGCGCAGAACCGGGCTTGTGCCCAGTCAGTGCCTTGCGGCGCTATATAGCCATACGTGGTGAGGGCGACGGGCACCTCTTCCGTCATATGGACGGCTCCCCGCTGACCAAATATCAGTTTGGGGCAGTTGAATGAATTGGGTTTGGTAGGCGTGAAATTCGGAACCCATTCATTCAGGATTGGGGCTGCCTCAACGGCAGCGGCTATGGGTTACCCGGGGCCAGCCATACAGAAGCTGGGGTGTTGGCAGTCTGCTGCCTTCCGGTCTTATGTTCGTCCTTTGGATGGTTTTGCGAGCACTTCTTGATTTTGGTCTCTTTTCAGGTGCTGTGGCTAGCTACAGGAGGATGAGGGTCCTTATTTGCAGCCCCAGCATGATTTTCTGGGCTGCTCACCAGGCAAAGACCACCCAGATCAGCTCACAATTGGGCCTCAGCCAGCGGGCCAGGGTCGAGTGGCAGGGCCATCAGAGGATGAGGTGGCCAGGTCTCCTGCCTCTACTCTTCGAGGGGAGGAGCGGTCCACAGCCGGACATCCTGGTCATCCACCTCGGTGGCAATGACCTAGGCCTGGTTAAGGGTAAGGCCCTCTCCTTGCAGGCGGAGGCTGATTTGCAGATTATCAATGAGCATTGGCTGGGCACGCTGATCATGTGGTCAGCAATACTTCCGCGCCGTGTGTGGTGGGAAGCCTTGGACCCAGTTGGGATCGAGAGGGCATGTCATAGGGCTAATAAAGCCTTAGAGAAGGCTTTGGAACGAGGATTGGGAATTTACTTGCCACATCCCAAAATTAAGGCTGAGGTGGCTGACCTCTATCGCAGTAATGGGGTTCACCTGTTGGTGAGTGGTAATAACATTTTCCTGGAGGATTTGCGGCAAGGGCTCAGGATGGGCATAAGCCACCTGTGGGGTGCAAGGGCCTAAGCAAAGGCTTGGCCCTTAGCAGTGGCAGGTAGGATAAATTGAGAGGGCCGGTGACCCCCTTGGCACATTCCCATTAGTTGGGAATTGGGGGTCTGTCAGGAGCGGTTGGTGAGGCTGTACGGCTGCCAGCTGCGAGGGCAGACTGCCTGGTGGGACCCCTTGACAAGGCCGCCCCCAGGCTCCATGGCTGGTGGGGGTTGGTGCTTTAAAGGGGAACCACTTGCCTGGCCGCCGGGTCCCAGCCATCCTTTGGATGGAACACCCCCAGGGCAGCAGGGGTAGCCCAGACAGGTCAAGGTGGAGGTCCTGTAGAGACCCCAGGGCTTGACCTGTACCGCAGTTAGATCCCTTGCCGCAATGACAGGTTAACATAAGAACATAAGCAAAGCCATGTTGGATCAGGCCAGTGGCCCATCCAGTCCAACATTCTGTCACACACAGTGGCTAGAAATCCAGTGCCATCTAAAGGACTGTCAGTGAGGCCAGGACACCAGAAGCCCTCCCACTGCCTTCCTTCCAGCACCAAGACAACAGAGCACCACCTCCCCACAAAGAGAATACCATCTATCTCCTGTGGCTAATAGCCACTGATGGACCTCTGCTCCATATATTTGTCCAGTCCCCTCTTGAAGCTGGCAATGCTTGTAGCTGCCACCACCTCCTGTGGCAACGAATTCCATGTGTTTATCACCCTTTGTGTAAAGTAGTATTTTCTTCTATCTGTTCTAACCCGACTGCTCAATAATTTCATAGAGTGCCCACGAGTTCTTGTATTGTGAGAAAGGGAGAAAAACACATCTTTCTCGACCTTCTCTAACCCGTGCATTATCTTGTAAACCTCTATCATGTCTCCCCTCAGTCGTCTTTTCTCCAGGCTAAAGAGCCCCAAGCGCCTCAATCTTTCCTCATAGGGAAAGTGTTCCAACCCTTTAATCATTTTAGTTGCCCTTCTCTGTACTTTTTCCAGTGCTATGATATCTTTTTTAAGGTGTGGCGACCAGAACTGTACACAGTACTCCAAATGAGGCCTCACCATCGATTTATACAGAGGCATTATGATACCGGCTGATTTGTTTTCAATCCCTTTCCTAATAACCCCTAGCATAGCATTAGCTTTTTTTATGGCAGTCGCACACTGTGCTGACGTTTTTAGTGAGTTATCTATCATGACTCCAAGATCTCTCTCTTGGTCAGTCTCCGCCAGTTCAGACCCCATCAACTTGTATTTATATTTTGGATTTTTGGTTCCAATGTGCATTACTTTGCACTTGGCTACATTGAACCTCATTTGCCACATGGATGCCCACTCTTCTAGCCTTGACAGATCCCTTTGGAGTGCCTCACAATCCTCTCTGGCTTTCACCACCCTGAACAATTTCGTGTCATCTGCAAATTTAGCCACTTCACTGCTTAATCCCAATTCCAAATCATTAATAAACAAGTTAAAAAGCATTGGACCCAATACCGACCCCTGTGGCACCCCACTGCTCACCACCCTCCACTGTGAGAAGTGCCCGTTTATGCTCACTCTCTGTTTCCTATTAATTAGCCAGTTTTCGATCCACAAGAGGACTTGGCCCTTTATCCCATAGCTACTGAGCTTACTTAGGAGCCTTTGATGAGGAACTTTGTCAAAAGCTTTCTGGAAGTCAAGATAAACAATATCTATCGGGTCTCCCTTGTCCACTTGTTTGTTCACTCCCTCAAAGAACTCTAACAGATTGGTGAGACAAGATCTTCCCTTACAGAACCCATGCTGAGTTTTCCTCATCAGCTTTTGGTCATCAATGTGCCCACTAATTTTATTTTTGATAATAGTTTCCACCAACTTACCCGGTATTGACGTCAGGCTGACTGGCCTGTAATTTCCCGGATCTCCCCTGGAACCTTTTTTAAAGATGGGGACAACATTAGCTACCTTCCAGTCCTCAGGAACAGATGCAGAGTTTAATGACAGATTACATATTTTTGTGAGGAGATCTACAAGTTCACACTTAAGTTCTTTCAGAACTCTTGGATGTATGCCATCTGGGCCCGGTGATTTATCAGTTTTTAAATTATCTAGCAGTCGCATAACCTCCTCTCTCGTCACCTCAATGTGACTCAGGTCTTTCAAAACCCCTCCCAAAGTCAGTGCTTCCGGAGTGGGCATGCACTTCTTATCTTCCACAGTGAAGACAGAAGCAAAGAACGCATTCAGCTTCTCGGCCATTTCCCTATCACCCTTTAGTAATCCTTTTACGCCTTGGTCATCCAAGGGCCCCACGGCCTCCCTAGCTGGTTTCCTACTTCTAATATATTTAAAGAATTGTTTATTGTTTTTCTTTATGTTCTTTGCAATATGCTCCTCATATTCCCTTTTTGCCTGTCTGATCACAGACTTGCACTTTTTTTGCCACAGTTTATGCTCCTTTTTATCAACCTCACTCCGACTAGTTTTCCACTGCCTAAAAGAATCCTTTTTACCTTTTACAGCTTCTATTACATTGCTTGTTAACCATGCTGGCCTTTTCCTAAACCTATTTGTGCCTTTCCTAACCAGCGGTATATATTTAATTTGAGCTTCCAGGATTGTAGTTTTAAATAGTCTCCAAGATTCCCCAAGTGTTTTGACCTTTTTTACTTTCCCTTTCAGTTTCTTCTTCACGTACCCCCTCATCTCAGAAAAGTTACCCCTTTTGAAGTTAAACATGGCTGTGTTGGTCTTATTTGGCAATTTCCTATTTATACATATGTTGTACTCAATAACATTATGGTCACTGTTCCCAAGTGGTGCAATCACATTTACATCTCTCACCAGGTCTTCAGCATTACTGAGGACCAAATCCAGGATCACCTCTCCCCTAGTAGGTTCTGTAACCATCTGTTCCATAGCACAGTCATTGAGACAGTCTAGAAACTCACTTTCTCTCCCCCGATTCGAACACCCATTGGCCCAGTCAATGTGTGGGTAGTTAAAATCACCCATTACAACACAGTTTTTTTGTTTAGCAGCCATCTTTAATCCTGTCATCATTTTATAATCCTCCTCTATTTTCTGATCTGGAGGGCGATAACAAACTCCCACAGTTAAGTTTCCATTTGGGCCCGTAATTTCAACCCATAGCATTTCCAGAAGCGAATCTAATTCAGTTACCTTCTCAATCTTACTGGAATGTATACCTTCTCTGACATATAGAGCCACCCCACCACCAACCCTTCCCTCCCTATCCTTCCGATATAATTTATATCCAGGAATCACCGTGTCCCACTGATTTTCCTCATCCCACCAAGTTTCTGATATGCCCACAATGTCTATGGATTCGCCCAACACTAAACATTCCAGCTCCCCAATTTTACCTCGGACACTTCTAGCATTTGTATATAAACACCTGTAACTTCCCCGGCACACTTTGCCTCGAGACGTAGTTAGGTCATCTGCACTGTTTGTCTCCATCTCAGTTGACAACTCTAATCTATCTCCCTGTAGAAGTGTTATACCTAGCCCTTCATCTCTCTGAGATGAACCATCCTGAACCAGAGACACTTTATCTCTTGTCGGCTTTCCCCTAGCATTTAGTTTAAAAACTGCTCTGCCACCTTTTTGATTTTAAGTGCCAGCAGCCGGGTTCCTTCTCGGGACAAGTGGAGACCGTCTCTCTTGTACAGCTCCCGCTTGTCCCAAAAAGAATCCCAGTGCCTAACAAACTTGAACCCTTCCTCCCTACACCATCGTCTCATCCACGCATTGAGACTCCTGATCTGCGTTTGTCTCTCTGGCCCTGCGCGTGGAACAGGTAGCACTTCTGAGAAGGCTACCTTGGAGGTCCTGGCCTTGAGTCTCCTGCCTAACAGCCTAAATTTTTGTTCCAAGACCTCACGACTGCATTTCCCAACATCGTTGGTTCCAACATGGACCACGACCGCTGACTCTTCCCCAGCACTATCTACCAGCCTATCTATAACACGCGTAATGTCCGCTACCTTCGCACCAGGCAGGCAAGTCACCATACGGTCAGAACGCGGTTGTGCCACCCAGCTATCTACTTGTCTAAGGATCGAATCACCAACTACCAAGAGCCTCCCTCCCGCCCCACCCAGGGATGGTTCCTTGATGCGAAAGGAAACCTGCTCACCAACTGAAGAAGAGGTCCCTTCTGAGGGCATGTTCCCCTTATCCTCAATACGGTGCCCTGATTCCACAAGATCCTCATTCTCCTTGACAACAAGAACGCTGCCATTTTTAGAGTGGGACACATCTGTCCTGTCCCTGAGAATCTTGTCCTCGTGCCTATCTAACTGTCTCCGCTTCTCCAGGTCAGCCACCTTGGCCTCAAGGGTACGTACTCGTTCCCTGAGAACCAGGAGCTCCTTGCAGCGAGCACACATCCAGGACTTCTGACCAGAAGGCAGATAGTCATACATGTGACACTCAGTGCAATACACTGGAAAGCCCCCAACCCCCTGCTGGCATTCTGACTTCATTATTCTGTTTTAGGAATAACACACTAAGAGGAAAGAAAACGGCTATGATCCCCCGGCTAAGAGCCACAGGCCAAGAGCCCTTTAGCTCTCGCCCTTTGGCTCGCGCCAAAGGCTTGCGCCCCTGCCCAGCAGTTGCCTTTTCAATGCAAAAGGTCACTTCCTGCTAAGCACAGGAGGTGAGCACAAAGGGGGGGTGTGGCTTGTACTCCAGCAACCCCCAGCAGCCTTACAAACACACTCACCCTCAAACACAATCAAGCCCAAACACACTCAGCCTCAAAACTACACTCAAATCAACACAAAACTACACACAAAAAGCCCCAAAGCTAGAGAGGACCACCCTTAGCTTCTCAGCTTAACCCACCACAGCCAAGAAAGGCAAAAAGCCCTTACCTCCTCTAGCAGCTGCAGACCATGTGCTCCTGAGCCCAGGTGACTCTGCTCTGCCCTGCCCCTGCCCAGCAGTTGCCTTTTCAATGCAAAAGGTCACTTCCTGCTAAGCACAGGAGGTGAGCACAAAGGGGGGGGTGTGGCTTGTACTCCAGCAACCCCCAGCAGCCTTACAAACACACTCACCCTCAAACACAATCAAGCCCAAACACACTCAGCCTCAAAACTACACTCAAATCAACACAAAACTACACACAAAAAGCCCCAAAGCTAGAGAGGACCACCCTTAGCTTCTCAGCTTAACCCACCACAGCCAAGAAAGGCAAAAAGCCCTTACCTCCTCTAGCAGCTGCAGACCATCCTCTAGCAGCTGCAGACCATTATGTTATGTTTATTAATAAAGTGGCCCTTATTTATATCCCAACACAGTTTCTGTCTTTTATTCCAACTGGGAGGGGCAATGCGGCCCCTTCCCACTTAGCAGCTAAAGCTGCTAAGACTGGGGGCCAGGTTTGCCGCTCCAGAAGGGGCAAAGACAGCCTGTGCTTTCCCGGCCATCCGGGTATTGGCCTGGGGGCGGAGGAAAGACTTATTAGCCAGCTCTGCCCTTCAGGCCCCCTTCAGTCATTGTGTTTCGCTTGGCCCACCCACCTCTCCCTGTCAGCAGTGCAGGATGAGCCGGTCGCTGTTTAACAGGGCCAGGTAGGAATTTTTTCTTCCCTAATTGGCACAACAGGGGAGTTGTTTTTCGCCTACCATGTACTGCTGGAGTTTGTTAACTAGGTGGTGTGGAGGTTTTGTAAATAGTATGGCCACTGGCAGGTAGGATAAATTGAGTGGGCCGGTGACCCCCTTGGCACATTCCCATTAGTCGGGAATTGGGGGTCTGTCAGGAGCGGCTGGTGAGGCTGTACGGCTGCCAGCTGCGAGGGCAGACTGCCTGGTGGGACCCCTTGACAAGGCCGCCCCCAGGCTCCACGGCTGGTGGGGGTTGGTGCTTTAAAGGGGAACCACTTGCCTGGCCGCTGGGTCCCAGCCATCCTTTGGATGGAACACCCCCAGGGCAGTGGGGGTCACCCAGACAGGTCAAAGCGGAGGTCCTATGGAGACCCCAGGGCTTGACCTGTACTGCAGTTAGGTCCCTTGCCGCAATGACAGGTTATGTTATGTTTATTAATAAAGTGGCCCTTATTTATATCCCAACACAGTTTCTGTCTTTTATTCCAACTTGGGGGGGGGGGCAAATTGTATTCATGTGAATTTAAGGAATGAGTTACAATGACACATAACTTGACATTAATTTAAGAAAGCCACATTTCTATACTTCCACAAGATTAAAATTGACATAATTGAGGCCTCCAGTCATGTAGATCAATGTAAACAAAGGGAATAAGCACCTCACTGCAATGTTAGGTCAGTTATTCCAAAGAAAGATCCATTACACTTAATGAATGCCTCCTACAGTTCCATTGAGATAACCCACCCTAGCAGTTAAAAAACATGTAAAAACACTGTAAATAGGAAGGTATCACAGGCTGTAGAACTTTCCACGCCATGTATCCTGTAATCCTGGTTTCAAAAGTATTCTTTATAGAGCAACAGAAAACTCAGAAAAATAACATATTGAAGCAGGTCTATAAACTTCCCCAGATGGCAAACAATTGTTAACAGCCATGAGAAAGAAAGAACTTACCTAAGGGAAAAAGTAAAGCTTACACAGCTATAGTTAAACCTACCAAGTAATATAAAACTCTGACAAGAAGAGACTAGCTGTACATACTAAACTGGCCCAAGTTGATATTTTGCTATGTTTTGCTTCTAAAAATAATAGAAAATTTTTCAGTAGTGGCTGACGCCTACACAAAACACATACACAAAAGTAGTCTCAACCATTCTTAAAAGAGACCATGTTTCTGGTTGAATTCAGTACAATCTGGCACTTGAACTGTCTGGCACTTAAAGAACTATCTACTCTCAAATTTACATGTCTCACTGAAGATCTTTGAACAGATGATGAAGCTGCCTTATACTGAATCAGACCCTCGACCTATCAAGGTCAGTGCCATCTACTTACACCATCAGTGGCTCTCCACAGTCTCCAATTGAGATCATTCATACCACCTACTATTTGATCTTTTTTAAAATGGAGATGCTGGGGATTGAACCTGGGATCTTCTGCATGCCAAGCACATGCTCTGCTACTGAGCCATAGCCCCTCCCCTGTCTTTGGGAAAGGTCATTTCCCACATACCCCTACATTTTCAGATAAGACAGGGTTTTCTCTGTGGTGGCTCCCTGGCTCTTTATTGATTCGTCATGTGCCTAGTCTCTATTGTTTTAAGGACCAGGTTGAACTGTTTCTTTTTAATATGGACACACACAGATATTCATTCAATACAGAGCTGAAACAAGGCAGAAACAAAGCATAAGGAATTAGACATGGCATTAAATGATGCAGAAGCTGTGCTGCAGGTATACAGAAGTGTAGTCCACAGCCCCCATCCCTTAATCAACACATCTCCCTGAAATATTTCCTTACAGTACAGCCCTCCTGCCTGTGTAAAAAAGCCCTCTTGAATAATTCAGTTTTGCATAGATTGTGAAAAGCCAGTTTTAGTGAAAATTGGCAATAATAAAGAATTATTAAAGGAGAGCTGCACTGAGGAGAACCCATGCCAGGTTGCCCCTTTCAGTGGCCTCCTGCTGCTCTCCTTCACTTAGGTGCTACTGCTGTGACTAAAAAAGTTCTCCAAAGATAACAGGTCAAGAAGCACCAGGAAGAACTTCACCCTGCCCAAAATGACTCCTGTATTTTCTGAGCTCTTCTGATTAAAACTGTTAACCCAGTGTTAAATGACATAGAGGTAGCAGGAGCTGTGCACAGTTGCGCACTCACACTCAAGTCTTTCCAGATCAGTATTCTATGTGGCAGGACTAATCTGGTTAGATTATTATTTTTAGGCACTTTTATGGAACTTTGCCACTCACTTTGCCTCCTTCTACTGAATTCCACTCTGGGATGACAGTATTAGTTGGAAAGAGAGACTGAGAGGCCTGTCCAGTCTCCCACTTTTATTAGAAAAAATAGAAAAAAGAAAGAGGGCTCTCCGGGGTCTGAGGCACACCCCCTGGACTTGCCGGGAGAAGGGGACGGGAGACAGTTGGGAGACAGTCAGGAGACAGCCGCCCAGTCACCCCAGCAGGCACCCTGGGCCAGAACCTACCTGCACAGGAGGGAGGGAAAATAGCACCCAAATCCCAGAGGGTTAGAAGGGGCAGGTGGAGGCCAGCTAGTCGCACCCTCCAGTGGGAATCCAGGGGGACAGGCAGGGAGAGTGGTGTCAACCCAGTGGGGGCCAGAGCAGATGGGGAGGGCAAAGGCAGTGGGGACAGATAGACAGCAGCTGGCCAAACCAAAGCCTTACCAGCCAGAGAGGAGAAGCAGCCTCAGCAGCTCAGAACCACGCCCCAGTCTGCAGCCCAGCTTGAAAGCAATAACCTAGCCCAGGGGATGCCAGGAGCTAAGCAACTCCAGATGGAGCTGCCTGAGGCATTCTGTGGGAGAAGCTGGGCAGCCAGCCAAGGAGACACAGCTAGTCCTGCCTTCAGCAATCAGCCCAGCCAAAGAGGCTTGACAGCCAGCCAACGAGACCCAGCTGGAGCTGGCCAAAGCAGCCAAATCAGCTACCTCAGCTGCAACTGCTTGAGGCAACCCAGGACAATGCTGGAAGGCAAAAGAGGGGTGTGGCCTGGCAGGTGGAGCCTGGGATGAGTCCACCCACTGGGTGGGGTGGGTTGAGTAGGAGTGATGGAGTGGAGTTGGAGGGGGAAGAGAGAGAGAGTTAAGTCAGTCACTTCCTTCTGCAGGTCTGTCTGACCTGGGCATTGTGATAGACAGTGAGGATGCTGTAAATAAGGCCTTTGGATGAACTACATTTCACTTTAAATTATATTAAGCCCAGAAAGCATTCTCCTGTCTTTCTGGGCTTTTTAGTTCCAAAGTTCAAAGAAAGACCAAAGATCAGAGCTGAGAGGATGGAGATGGGTGTGATCCCATTGACTCCTCATGAGTTAACTAGCTTAAAAATGGAAACCGGAAAATCCTCTAGGATGAGTACAAATGATCATTTATGCAAGTGAATAGAGAATTGTAGCCTGAAAAAAATCATAGGGTCTACAAAAGTCTCCTGCAGGAAAGACACAGGTTGGCTAGAAAAATGCACCACTCTAGCAGCACTGTGGCACTTGTTCCCCACCGCCATCAGGACACTTGGATACAATAGTCACTCACTGTGAGGAAAACACTGCAAGGAGGGTGAAAATGGTGTCTTCGGTCAACCAAACTTGATAAAAGCCCTGGAAGACTTCAGTCATAGTCATTCTGGGCTCGCACTCTCTTTCTGTATACATAGTAAACATGTACCCCAACAAAACCCCAACAGGTCACAGTTCCCACCTATACATCTACCAATGTAGTTTTCTCTTCAAGTTTCTGCAATCCACTCCCCACCCCACCTTGTATCCAGCATCTGATTGCCAAAACAAATACCACTTTAAAAAACTTTCTCACGGAGTCTGCTGCTGTGAGCCATTGACCTCCTTGTCCCTGCCTGCCTGCCTACACACCAAAATGAAAAGTTATGGAAAAACAGAAGTCTGTTTGGGTAGGGGTGAGGGGTGGGATTGATGCTTGATCAACAGAGGGAATTGGCAGCAATGAAGGTGAAATACCCCGTTTTCCAGAGCAACATTGAAGCAGAAGGATTTGCCACCAGCAGCCCCTCATCATGGAACTGGGAACAAAACTGCAAAGAACAAAGAAACATGGCAGCAAGCAACATGCAAGGATGTAAAAGGGAAAGGAAAAAGATCCAACAGGAAGCAGGATTTTTTACTTAATGATAGCGCTCCACTGAGCTGGTTTGACATGCACCACACCGTAGCTACTATTTTGCAAGCCAATTTCTTGCCATAATGTGTGCCGTGGCACACCCACCAACACTCTCCTTATTTGAGGGTACATTGTGGTCTGTGTGTAGTATAGTTGAGGAAAAACTTGGTGGGTCAATGGTTTAGAGGGAGGAATGTGTTCTGTGCAATTTTGCTGCTGCTGAGTGCAAAAACAGCTGCCACAGAGCCTCGTTAGAACAGTGTGCATGTGCATATACACAGCTAACACCTTGCATATACGCAATGGATCAAAACTCTTGAAAATGGAAAAAACCAAACATATTAGATACGAACTATCAGTGGTCCGTCCAGAACAAACCAATAATGGAATGGAATTTGCTTGGAAACCTTAGATCCAAAACTGAAACAAAATTCTTTTTTAGTGCACACCCCTAATACTTAATCTTCCCAATGTTCAGATTAGTTTGTTCACAGACTGCAAGCACTGTCCTAGAACCATGACAATGTTTGATTATTTTAAATTATTTAAAATTGGGCCCAAAGGGTGTATTATTAAGGCATTTGTAAATCATTAAGGCAATTGTATGTGGCAAACATATGAGGGATCCTTGCTTTGCTATTAGCATTTTAAAATGGAACATTTATTTTTAAACTATATGTCTTTTCTCCTTTAAAATTAATATCAAAGCAGGAAAACTAGTTTCAAATAGGAGTGGAAGTTGAAAGGTTAAATACTGTTTCCCTCCCCTGCACATTGCACAAGCCAGTGATAGAATGAATGAGATTGTGATCCTCTTCTTCTCTGTTTGAGCCTTGAATCCAGCAAACAAAACTTCAGGCCATCT
This sequence comes from Eublepharis macularius, assembly GCF_028583425.1. Lineage (NCBI taxonomy): Eukaryota > Metazoa > Chordata > Lepidosauria > Squamata > Eublepharidae > Eublepharis > Eublepharis macularius. Next base: position 81,066,931 of record NC_072794.1, on the reverse strand, counting down.
ACCAATTACTGCAACCCTTTCCTCAGCTGCCATGAATACTGGATTTGTATTTGTGATGGTCAGCTCACACGTTTCATTGTGCCTGTGCAGGGAGTAGAATATCTGATAGGACACTGCCCTAAAAGCAGACAGACACTAATATAATCTAAGAGGATTCCCTTTTTAAAAAATCTAGTTTCTGAGTAATCTAATTATTGGTGATTTATAACAGAGATCTGCATATTTTTTAAACATTATATTCTACAGTCATTTAAAAAAATGGTTCAAGTCAGGAAAAAGTAAGGGGCTGAAATGGATACATACTATGCCACATTTTGCATAATGTTTTTTATGACTAGAGATGGCACATAGCTCTTGCAGTATGAGGCAAAAAATCCAGATGCATTCTCACGGTGCTAAAAATACTGTCTAAATTATTTTACTGCCTTTTAATGGAACCCAAAATACAGTACCTCAAAAAAAAATATGAGGACCAGTTACTTCATCAAATGTATCTTTAAAAGAATATACCTTCAGAGTAACCACAGGAGTCAACTGAGTTTTGGATTCTTTTACATCTTCCTCACAAATTAATGGCTTTTCTTTTTGTACTTCCTACACTTAATTCTGTAAACAGCTGCATTGTTTAGCACTCTGTCACTAGTAGGAGTTTCTCATAGTTGAAAACAGTAATTTATTTTATTGATTTCATTTTGTAATGCTCTGCTTAAAATTGTTCATTACCTACACACAGCACTGTGGGCTATTCCTTCATGAAAACAGCAGAATAATTCAAAGCCTCATGAAATAAGGAGCTTCCACCAAGGTTCTAACAAAAGAATGCCTGCATCCTCACAAAAAGACACTCCTGATAAGAGAATTGTTCCTGCCCTGCCTCACAGAAACCCATTTTTAATCAGATGATGTGTACTTTCAATAAGAAAATGAAGAGTAACAGGGCTCTGTACTCTTTTGTCACGGAGCAAGAAACGAAAGGATATGAGGTAACATCTGAACAAAGAAAACAAATACAGCTATGGAAATGTCATGAAATTTTAGTGGTTTCTATAAATATCTGGACAATTTCATTCTCCATTACTGTCATCCTCTACCAGCCCTAAATTCTTTTAAAACCAAAAATAAATGAACTAGTGTAAGAATTGTTCAAGTATGGTAAATATAGGAGGGAGTAAATAAGAGCAAGAGCAAAACCCAAATAAAAAAATGGAAGCACGCATGACTTTCTTCAGAATTACAAGCAGGAAGACGACTCCATGAATGTGGAGAGAAGGAAAATCATATTTAATATCTTTGTGGACTGCCTGCCATCAATCTGTTTTGGCAGATGCATTACTTCTAGTTCCAGGGCTCATCATAATGAATTCTGCTTCTTGTTTTCTTTTGTTGTTGCTGCTGTGGGTTTCTTTTTCTCCCCATTCGCTATACCCAACTGAGTAGCTTTGCTAATGCAAGAAAGCTGTAGCTGGAAAATTCCATCCTTCATTCAAAGCTTTTATTTTCCATTCACTTTAAATGAAAAAAAAAGATATTTCATGATAGATTCCTCAATGTCTCTAATCTAGTAAAAGAAAAGAAATTTGTGCTGTGGCTGCAAAAAACTTGGTCCAAGGGGAGAGAATAAACACTGGTCTTTTGGGAGGGGAAGTGTTTTATTTCCCCCAGCTTGACTTATTTAAGTGTACATATAATAAACAAGGCATCTTAATACAAATATGTGACAGTCACATTTCTAAGGCTCTTCTTTGCCTTCCCTGGGCTAATACATGATTATTGCCAGGGCTATGAAATGAAGAAATTTTAGCTGATTATTTGTGAGCCTGTTAGTCAGGGCCACTTTATGGCCCAAGTGGTTACTTCGGGTGGCATGATGACAGTTACACTGGCTGAATCCACACACCCTCGGAGCATCCCAGCGTTGCGCTAAACACCTGGAAGTATGGCGTCTTTCTAGCGCGATTTCTGAATCACGCTAGAAAGATGCTACACTTCCGGGTGTTTAGCGAACATTTAGCACAACACCGGGATGCTCTGAGGGTGTGTGGATTCAGCCACTGTTTCCCTGTGGTCTCTTTCTATGTTGGCCACCCCATCTTTCCCTTGCCAGCCAGCTGGTCATCCTCCCTCCTTCCCTTCCTCTATTTGTACTTGGAAAGGGACGACTGTCTTTGGAAAGTCCTATCCCCATCCTATCTATCAGGATGGGGCAGAGACGTTTGAAGATAACCAAGGCTGCCTTTGATTACAGCTCGAATGGGCAGAAGCAAGGGACATGAGTAGCTGCCAATATCAGTCAGGCTATGAGATGAAGGCCTTGTGTGTGTGTGTGTGTGTTTTTTTTTAAAAAAACACTCTGCCTCTTTGCCTGGATACTCCAGGAATACAGGTGCCTTTTTGCAATGCAGACTACAAATTTTCATTGTCTTTCAGCAAGGTATCCTAGTCCATTCAACAGATAGTTTTGAATCTTCCATTCCTGGGTAAGGTAATTGAGAGGACAGTAGCGGAACAGCTGCAGGTATACTTGGATGACACCTCTATCCTGGACCCATTCCAGTCCAGCTTCATTCCTGGGCATGGTACGGAGATGGCTCTGGTTGCTCTCACAGATGATCTGCAGCAACACCTAGATCGAGACGGGTCAGTACTGCTGATACTTCTATCCAATCACATCTGCTATTGACATTCACTGGCTTTTGTCACCTACCTGCTCTTGTCATTCAGCATCTGAAATCTCTCACTTACAAAGATATAAGGACAGATGCACTCACATTCTAGCTTTATATGAAGAAATGAGCTGTGACTCACAAAAGCTCATACCCTACCACAAACTTTGTTAGCCTTATAGGTGCTAATTGATTCTTGGTCTTTTCCACTGCTACAAACAGACTAGTATGGCTACCCATCTTGATCTAACACCTAACCCAGGTAAGGGATGTTTGGGCCTATAGACACACAAACATGTTTGGAAACAATATCTTGGAAAGGAAGAGGAGCCAGTTCTAAATTCAAAAGTTCAGTTTTATTGGCTACAAGAGACAGATGAAAGGCAAGAAAAAGGAAGTTTACAAATGCAGTGCAAAGAGTACAACAGATTACTGCATAAGCATCAAAAACACACAACTGGAACCAGCCCAACAGGCACTTCCTGTTATGGAAAAGAATTCAGGAACACCCTCACTATGTGTGACTGCTTGTGAAATGTAGCCAAATTCAGGGAATGAGGTAATTTAACAGAGGGATGGAAGAAAAGTGGTTGCTAAAGCTGGGAAACCTTAGCAGGGGTTATTTGGGAGGAAGAAAGTGCAATAATCAGTTGGAATAACGGAGAGAACAAGTACAGCTGGAATCCTTAATGGCAAAGTTTGGGGTATGGTGAAGGAGAAAGACTGTAAATGAGAGAAGAGAGCATATACATGAGAAACATATAGATGTAAACATCAGCTTTCCGGTGATGCTAATCTTGAATACAGAATAAGAAAATTTAATGTCTCAGTAGCATATACTGAATTCTGGAAGGTTTTTGACTGCATGCCATACTTCTAGTTAATCAAGTACTTAAGTACATAATGAATCATGATACCTTAGGGCTGTTAGAAACAGCAATGGAAAACTGGAACGCTAATATGAAACTGGGCCCTGACCTAGATGGCCCAGGGTAGCCTGATCTCATCAGATCTCAGAAGCTAAGTAAGGATGGCCCTGATTCTTGGATTGGAGACTATCAAGGAAGTCCAGGGTTGTTATGCAGAGGCAGGCAATGGCAAACTACCTCTGAAGTCTCTTGCCTTGCAAATCCTATGGGGTTGTCGTAAGTTGCCTGTGACTTAACAGCACTTTCCATTACCAATATAAAACTGAACAGCACGAACAAGGATAATGCACAAAGACGAATATTTATTGGGGGGCTCCCTGAAACCACTGTGGGGGTTTTTTATAGCTGTAATTCTACCTTAATCTTTATTAAATGCACTCCAAAAAGACAGAGATGAACTGAAATAAGTCTCTTTTTCAAATGCAGATGTCAAAAAAATTATTCACTAAATTTTCAACTAGGCGTAATAAAAATTACAAATGATTGCAATGTAAACATGTCATTTGGTCTTGAAAAATATGCATCCCCTGCACATAATTAGAGATAAAAACTAAGATTGTCTTGGTTGTAAAGCCACCTACAAATAACTTCTGGTCAGTCAGAACAACTAGATAGCCCACTCAAGTTTAAAATCTATTTTCAGAATCTCCAAAGTTAGATGGCGAAAACAGAAGGAATGTTTCAAGTTGCATAAACTGAATCTCTAGAGGTTTTTTTTTCTTTAAATAGCAGGTTGCAAGGGCCCAGTTTGAATCAGGACTCCAGTTTGTTGTATGGGACCTACCTCTGCCATTTTCTCAACCTTAGACAGACCAACAGAAATAAATAAAGGAAAGCAGACAACGTCAGGAACTACAATGCCAAGACCACGGCAATACAGCCCGGAAAACCCACAACAACCAAGCAGAAAACACATCGCTTGTCTGCATCATCCACCCTCAGCAGCACCAGCTGGAAAGCAGCAGTGCCAGTGAAGAAAGAAAGAATATTATTTTGTAGTTATGTATCCTCCTACCCAACCCTCCCCCCTCTGCTAAACACCCCACCAATATGTTGGCAGAAGGGCCACCACCACCCCACACACACAGTGGGAAGCTGAGTTTGGTGAACTGTTTGGGATGGTACAAGCTCCCTTTGTGCCAGGCCATCAGACCCATCCATTGACCACAGTGGCTGGCCAACCCTTCTTTTGCGCTTTTATGGACAGAAAGGAAAGAGGCTGCAGGGGCTTGGGGGTGGGCCAGGTCCTGTCCTGGCCATGGCTGCACTTGGTGGTTCCCAGCTGGCACTTGCTGCTCCCGCCATCAGAGCATGAGTACTGGGCCCCAGCAGCTCCGTGCCAGGTCACACTGCACTGCCGGCCTCTGATGCCCTCCCAGTTACCATTGGGCTCATTCTGGCAGTGGCAGCAGCCCTCAGCGGCTCCAGGCCAAGCTGCACCACCCCAGCAGCCTCTGCAGCCTCCTCACAAGGTGTCAGATCTGTCCTGGCCTTCCCAGCCTCCCAGGTTTCTCCCAGCCTATTGAGAAGGTAAATCCTGGAATTCTAACTCTCTGTCACATTTTGCCTCTTGCCATTATATTCACCTAGTGGAGACCAGCGAGTCAGAATTCCATCCCCCTTACTTCCTGGTGCTCTCTGTGATTACAAAACATTTCAGAACTTTTGAAATTCATTGGACAGACAAACATGAATTGATTTTGCATAGCAATATTTACTGATATATTTATTGATATATTTATTGTATTTATTGAATGTATTGTATTACACTTTTGCACTTTAACACATTCTAAATATATTAATTGAAGAGTTTTTGACTGCACTTTATGTCCCTGCTGTTCTTTAGTCTCCCATGTGTTTTTAGCAATTTTAAGAGTTTCCTCAGTCAGTCATTTAGGCTTCTACTTTTTTTTGGCTACAGGAATAGTCTTTGCACATTCTTCCTTGATATTTCTTCTGGTTCACAATCAATTAAATTTAGTATTGCAAATCTATTCATTACCTGCACTTTGAGTTCTTCAGGAATATCCTTTAGGTTGTATTTTGGCCCTATGATTCTTTTAGTGTTTCTCTTCCACCAGTGTCACCTTCCATTACCACAAGGGGGGATTTAAACATTAAAGCACTCCCGGTGCCACTTGCTAGCGATGCTGGGAGCGCTTTAACCCACCCACCCCCATCCCTGGATTCACAGATGACAGACCAACAGACGGGCTGAAAAGTCATCATGAGGTCCGTGGAAAACAGATGCCCCATGTCCAGTACCTAACCTTCAAGAATTCCTCTGCTCCCATCACCATTGGAACATTCAATTCTCTTCTGCTGATGTGACCATTGATTCCTGAAGGGGGTGGATACATCTTAGTCTGGTGTCTCAGCTTTGACCATTCTATCTTAAATGACTCTTCCAGGAGTTTAGACTCTTGACCAAGCCTGTACTCCTGATAGTGTTGCTCTCAGCTACACTGACACCCTCAAACCTCATCAACCACATTAAGGTGTGTATCCAGGAGAGGGCCCAGATTAGTATCATGTGCAAATTGACAATGAGGAAATTGAAATTGTTCTGACTTTCTATTTGTTGGCTCAAATCCTTGGCTCAATTATCAATCAACAGGGAGACCACAATGAGGAAATCTGAAGGAGATTGAGACTTGGAAGAGCAGCTGTGAGGGAGCTAGATAAGATCCTTAAAGATAAAGATGTCTTTCTGGGACGTGCAAATTTAATGAACATCCCCTCTATTCCTTCATCTATGTCATTTGTAAAGATGTTGAATAACTCAGGGCCTAAGACAGATCCCTGAGGCACTCAACTTTTCTCTTTTCCAAAATCAATACCCCTTATATCTTACCATGCTATGAAACAGCAGAGCTTTCTTGTTTGCAAGACTGAATATCATACCCACAATAGTTTTACAGGAGAGGTTTTTTAATGTGCCCTATTTGAACATAGTTTGCCCTTGTGGCCTTAATAGGATCAATGCACCCTTTCATGCCCTGCTTGAATGCAGGTTCTTCAAAAATATAGTAACAACAACAACATTCAATTTCCATCTCCTTTTACTCCAGAATCCCTGGCTCTTTTGCTTAGTGATAAGGATCCTAAATTTACTTAAGAAATTGCAAAATATGTCTCAATCCTTTTAGCCCTTGCATCCAAAAAAATAAGGAATAAGTGTTTTCTGCAGCTCAAGATTTATGACTCAATGAGATTCTGAGGGAATAAAAGGAAAAAGAAAAGATGAAGTCAATAAGCGTATTAAGGATCAGCATAACTCTGACCCAATGATTTCAGTAGGATGTCACTCTTCTCTGAGAGGATGAGGAACCATTTATAAGCACTCTTTGTGTACAATGTATCCACTAATTACAAATCTACTTAACAGTAGTAGCATTCATGCCATATTTTTCTAGCTTGTCAACAAGAATATCATTTCAGATCTGTCGGAGTGCAGCCTCTTTGCGAGTTCTGGACTTAGCATCCCTACTCCTCAATGGGGCCAACCATTCCCATCCCTGACTCACTCACAGAATCCAGAGGACAACCAGCCTGCAGCCCCAGGCAGCCAACCACTGTCTTGCTTACAACAGTCACTGCAAGCCCAGCAGACAGCAGACAATACTCATGAGGCAACCATGCTACCCAGTCACATAGCAGCCACATGGTCACATCATGGGGCTCTCTTCACAGCCAAGGGAAGCCCTGAGGCTCACACAGAAGCCACTTCCACCCCCCACTGATGGCCGAAGCAGAAAACATGTGTCATTCCTATTAAATATATGCAAAAGCTGTCATTCTCCAGACTTGTCAAAGAATCAAGAAACAATGATTGACACTTCTTTCAGAAACAGGCTTGATATATTGGTCCCTACTGATATACCAGTAAATTGCATATTACTCAAACTTCCATATTGATATCCTTTTGAGGTAGTGATGGTAATGTAAAATAATTTTCAGTTGAATAAATAAATCAAAGGTTCTACTTGTTATTTAAAAGCTTCTGCTTTTTCAGTCGTTACAGTAATAAATACCAAATTCTCTAAAAAATGACAAGTGACCTCAGTACAGAGCCCCATTCAATAAATAAGTTTCCATCGATTAATCAACTAAAATGTAATTCATTGATAATGCAGTCCAATGGAGAATTACTCCAATTAAGCCAAAAGATGTCAAGACTGGAGTAAAGTTGCAATCCTACAAATAATCTTTTCTGGTGTGCTGTTTTGGTAAACATTACAGCTTCAGAATTCAGTAAAGAGTGCAGTTGCGGAATCACATGAATTCACATCACAGGTTTTACTAAGCTATGCTTGTAGCTAAAAGGCAATATACATGTGTCTTTTTTAAAAAATAGTGAGCTGAATGTTTTTAAATCCTGTTTAACATCTGTGCAATGAAATAAATAGCTAAAGACCTGCTCTGAAAGATTTATTGTACGTAATATGTGTTCTGGATTGTAAATAGCCTCTTGTATTTTACACATCTTTATTTCTCAAAGCAAGTAAATAGCAGGTAAAATTTCTGTAGATTCTTTCCATTAAAATCACTGACAAATCAGTTCTTTGAGTACACTTTTTTAAATATCACAGGAGTGACCCACATGATCAATATCAGAGCTGAAGCAGATTTCAGGCATGCTGTGATCTTTGAACATACTTCTGTTTATCTTACATTGCTTTCAAGACATCAGTTTAACAAAGGAAAAAATAAAATGTCAGAAAAATGAGAGCGTCATGAAAAAGTCAGCAGTAAGCACCTGTTTTTCAGCTTTCTTGAGAAGGCCTTTTGGTGTACTTGATGAGAAATGAAAATCTGTGGAATCAAAACTCTTAAGGTGATTTTGTGTGTAACCTTTTTGCCACTTGACTGTGCAATTCTATAAAATACCCAAAATTAATTTTCAAAAGGTTGTTCAGTGTTACACTCCAGATTCTTAACAAATATAGAAATATTAGGCAATGTACGTGGCTGTGAAATATTGCAAATGGCAATAAATGCAGAAAAAGCACGTTAAAAGTTCTGTATAGAATAATTACACAACACTGTTGTGGTGTCAATAAGTAGAATAAATGATGTCATGAGAAGAGAAAACATGAAGTAGATGGTTGATTAAAGATAATTTTTATGAAATTTTAGATTAATTTTAATTAAGGAGAGGGAGGGGAGAAAAATTACATATGTTAGAGTTACACCCAAGAGCCAGACTAGACATGATGGTTTCTTCATGGCCACCATGAAGACATCACTGCCTTTTTAAAGTCATTTTAAAAGGCTGTGAGGGCCTCATCCTGATCAGGCCTGCCGCGCTGTGGGATGAGGTTTTATTCCCCCCCCCCCATATATATGCCTTTCAAGTGCCATAAGAGCTGTGGGGGGATGGCAATTTGAAAAGGCACACAAACAAGAAAACCATATTGCAGGTAGGGATCCCATACCCTTAACTGGGGCAGAGGATACCTCGCTCCCAGCCTCCACCTCCTGCCACTGATTATCAGGCTGGCTGGAAGGAAAGACAAGGGGAATGGACCCAGGAGGAAAGAAACCTCCTAGGCAAGTGTGCAGTGGGCAGACACTGGGAAGGAACAACAACATCGCTTTGCAGGGGCCAATTTTGGCTCCCACCAGGCTGAACTGGCTCCATGCAAAGCACAGGAGTACACACACTGCTGGTACGATGATGTCACTTCCCAAAAATGACATCATCACATCGGCACCAGAAGCATGAGCAAGCTTTGCACAGGTGCGAGGAAACTCTTGGTAAGTGCCAGGTCGCTCCTGCCACCAGGAGGGTATAAGGATTTGGCAACCCTAGCTACAGGCCCAATTAGGATCAGCCCTTGAAGCATTTTAAAATAACTTTTAAATGGCAATAATAATAATAATATCATTCCATTTATATACCGCCCTTCAGGACAACTTAACGCCCTCTCAGAGCGGTTTACAAAGTATGATATTATTATCCGCACAACAAATACCCTGTGAGGTAGATGGGGCTGAGAGAGCTCCTAGAAGCTGTGACTGACCCAAGGTCACCCAGCTGGCTTCAAGTGGAGGAGTAGGGAATCAAACCTGGTTCTCCAGATTAGAGTCCTGCTGTTCTTAACCACTACACCAAACTGGCTCTCAGTGGCATCTTCAAGGCAGCCACAAGGACCCAATAACACCTAATTTGGCCCTAAGTACATTGAATTCAATGGGCTTAAAGGGGATAACTTCTTAGCATTGCAATGGCAACCTCGGCACTAGAAGGAGAACTGTTCCATTTTGAAGACTGCATATGAAGGTTCAGGATAATGTGGCTGAAGACAGTGACAAAGCATGGAAGGGAAGGGAAGGGAAGGGGAGAGCAGAGGGGAAGTGCCACTGCTCAAAAGCTGTGCGTATCTCCTCACATTTTTTGTAAATAACTAAAGTAAATTTTCTTAACTTGGACAAAAAATTTTACATGGAAAAGCATTCAAAATGGAACAGTTCTCTTTCTGCATGTGAGGTTATAGCAGATACAGCCAAGATAACTGGGCTTCTATTACATATGGCCCTTACTTCTTGCAGTCTGCACCTTCTCAGGACTACACGTGACAGTATGAACACATCCTCATACATTTATGTTCTTCAGACATCAAAAGATTTCTTGCATGCATGAAATAGCCATCATACATCAAACTGAACAAGCAGGGTTTTCATATTATTTCATATGTGAATACATCATCTGTGAACGATGTTAATAGAAAGCAAGTGAGGATTTGAATCTGGTTCTCCCAAATCGTAGCCCAAGCCCTAGAGTTTGATCCAGTAACTTGGTTCTAGTAATTGCAGAGCCTTTTGATGGAAGAAGGCTCAGCTGTTAGTGGAGTATTGGTACAGACCCTGATGGTTTGCACTGTTTGCCTTGGACTATGAGCTTTGGAAACTCAAAGAAACTTTTTTCAGAGTGAGATGAGTTTCCCAGCTGCTAAATTCTCTTTTAGCTCAGATGACATTGTTGGAATAGGTGACTCAGCCTGCCTTTAGACACTGGGGGGTGCTGCATGTCTCTTTGAATGTAATGTATAAGTCTAGCAATCTGTCACTCTCTTGTCTAAGGTGGGAACGCCTACTGACTCTTCCTCTCTTGCTTCTGTGCCTCTTGGGAGATTTCACACCTTCCCTCATGGTCTTCCAAAGAGAAAAGATGTAAAGCCACCATGCTCTTTATGGAGCCCTTCTTTTGTCCACAGACCCACTTCCAGCCTCGCTGCCTAGTTTCAGGCCGTGGCATTAGACTAGGGAATGTAACTCTTTAGATTAGGATCTTTCCCTTCTTATTACCAGAAGATATTGCTATGGAAGAAATCTGCTACAATAAACTGTAAATTCTATCTTTCTATGATTTTGTCTGAGGATTAATTAATGCATGTTTGTAAGGGTTTAAATGCTTCTGACTAAATTGCTCTGCTATGTTACTCTGCTAAATTACTAAACTAAATATGTAAATATATAATCCCAACAGACATGAATCAGAGAATTCCCCCCTTCTCTTTCACTTACCTTATCTGCCCCTGCTAAGGAAGTGAGTGATAGTGGTAGTGATGGAAACTGTCAAAAAGGAGAGAGAATTCTTGCCATGTCCCTCCAGTCTTCTCATTTTTCCTACCCTCCTCATCCCAAGTGGCTAGAGTAGATGGAATAATCTGTAGTGCCTGTAAGGTACAGCATGTAAGATATTCTGGGACTTTTGTTTCTCAGAATGCACCAAATACCATGGATGCTATCTGGTTAATTGGAGAGGGAAGAGGAGAGTAGGAGAACATAAGAAGACTGTAAGAATTTTCTTTTTTTCTTGACAGCTTCCTACCACTACCACTTGCTTCCCATCAGTTGGGATAGAAGGGCATCTGGGAGGTACCTAGAACCCCACGGTACTCCTGATGACACCATCAGGTGTGCCATCATGTTTCAAGTAACCTGGACTCTTAGAATCAGCTTGGATAATTCTATTTGCTGATCATTCCACTTGTTCAAGCCTGATACTGAGGAGTCAGGAGGAGTCAGATGGAGAAAGTTTTCCCCACTAGAATTTTTTTTTCATATCGAGCCAGTAACTTCTTCCATGCTTTTATTCAGGTACACTAAAACCCCCAAAATGTGTGAGGTTATGATATAACTTGTGCACATGGAATTATAAGCTTCCTGCTTCCAGTTGCATTCCCTCACCCCCACCCTCAAATCTACCTCAAAGATGTCTACAGAGTAGGAGTTCATGAGGTGTGAAAGATCACTATTAGAATGGGAAATTAGCAGTCTTATGTGTATGAACAGAAGTGTTTTGCATGCATGTCCAGACCTCAGTTGGTTACTGGCCAAAGAAAAAAGGTTGGGTCATGATTTTATCCCACATTGTAGTCTCATAACTGTCTCTTTAATTTATTATTCAAATTAGAATATATATCAAGACTGAGCTTTAGATTTCAAGCAGACTTGCCATGCATTAAGTCTGCTTGCTAATAAAGGATGTCAGAGTCCACATGGGTGAAGAAAATGCATAGTTTGATCAGCTGTGTGGGTATATATTGTAAAGATGCCCAATCACGTGGCTATAACTAGCTGTTTCTTTTTCTGTTCTAACTGCCCACACTTCTAAAGACGTTCAGTTTATTTATATTTTGGATGTATCTTGGCCTTGATCCAAAAGCACATTTTGCAGATGAAATTCCATCAAATCTGTTCACACTCCTTTTAGTCAGTGACAAAGATGAATGCTTATTTTGGATTGCGTTGGATGCTCTTTTTTCACTTTTCTGACAGAGAACTTGTTTAGTCATGTCAGTATTCTAGTCACAGTGCATTAAAAATACACATACAGTGCAATCCTGTGGTGAGTTATTCCAGTCTAAGCCCATTGAAGTCAATGGACTTAGACTGGAGTAACTCTCCATAGGATTGTGCTGTAACATTTGAGCTGCCTTTCCTCACAGCTATATCCTGAAATGGCATTTTTCCTTATCTAAGATAAAATGCTAAATTACAAAGAATGACCAAGAAAGAGGCATAATTTTCATTTATTTTCTAGTTCTGTTGACATGAGGCATTCATCTTCTGCAATTTTTAAAAAATGACACTTTGGGACTTCATTTAATAAGCTATGTATTTGTTTCATAGATTTATAAACCACTTTTCTACCAACAGGTTCACAAAGTTGCTTAAAAATAGCAGCATACTAAGATGAAAATGAGTCTGCTATATATACACACACACACAAAAATATATATATCACAATTTAGAGTAATCACAATTTAGAGTAATAATTTCAGGTGACCTCAGCAGAATAGAAGTGTCATCACTTTGAAGAAGAGAGTAAATGAAAGCCTGTGTTTTTCCTGAGTGCCTTCCATCAACCAAGATAGTGAAAAGTTGCCTGGTTTGTACATTCACTCAAATACTGAAAAGCTTCTTAAGTCTCTTCTGAAACCTTCTTAAGGTTCTCTGCAACTCACTCCCATTAACATAAACTTGGATCTTATAAACACTTAATGGAATCTTAATCCACATAATGGATTTCTTTCCCATCTCCTTTAGGCTTGCATATCTTTGTCCCCTCCACCCAAAAGCTGCAGCTGGGGCTTTGGGGGACCCTTAAAAAGAGAGTGTGATGCTGTAGGGTCTGCAAATGGAATATAACAAAAATCACCATCTCCCCTCTTGTGTGAGCTGTGAATGAAGCAAAAGGTCATGCAAAGGGGTGGGGGGTGTCTGCTAATTACGCCTTCTTGCTGTTACCCCTTCCTACTGTTTCTGAGGTTTCCTCAACCCTCAAAAGCAGCTTTCCAGGGAATTGCTGGAAGAAGGACAAGAGACTCATCCCATAAACTCTTCTATTCATGATTTATAGCCTTCAACCCATACTCTTGAAAATAGGGCCTGAGAAAATGCATCTGATTTCCATATCTTATATCAGTTTCTGCCACTACAATTTTCCCTATTTATACCATAGGGCAAATGTACTTCATTTAAAAAGCAGCAGTGGATTATCAAAATGTACCTCCAAGTGACCCTCTGTCTTTTGCTCTTCCTTCCTGTTGCAGGAAATGTCCCCAAACAATGCAAAACACAACATGTTGGCAACCAGGCTCAATAGAATGTGGAAGTAACAAGCAATCCCTTTTAAGATGCGACTGATGAGAAGTATGTCCTTGTTAGAAGGACATTTTGTTTGATTCCATTGATTCTTCACAAACTGAATAATACAAAGATTACATTGATGCTCCACTAAGGGTCAAGCTAAAGGAGATGCTAGGCATGAGTTCAAATCCGAAGCTGGGGATGCAATTTACATGGGAACTGTAATGTTCAGAGCTGTGCACTGCAAGATGGGGGAGGGGAAGGATTCCCTCGCAGCTGCCCTAACAGGGATCTCCTTGTGAGTTGGGGAATTAGCATTCAAGGAGACACAGGGTGAGGGGGTAACTACAGGATCTCCACCAATGTATGGATTGTTCCCTTAGAGAACTCTCTGAAAGAACCAGGCAGGTGTTCTACAGGAGCAGTTTTTATCAAGGGAGCAGTAAAAGAGCAATTGCACAGAAAATCATCCACAGCATACACACAGGCCTAACTAGGAAAATAGTGAGGAAATGGGAAAGCAGTTTCAGGGAAGGCTATAGTTACGTCTTGAAGAAGGAGAATCAGTCTGTGGAGGAGCAGTTTAATGACCAGTGCTTCACAGAAGAGAAGGGAGGGCTCAGACGTAACCTGAGGATGTGTGGGTGGGTCCAGAACAAACACACAGCATAGAGCATGGGACAGCCTAATTATAGCACAAAATGTGTCCTGCAGCAAAACTAACATCTTGCCCAAAAGAACAATAATGGCTGTCTCCAGAGATGGACAATGAATTGGGAAAGGCTAGATCGAGCATATCTAGGAGGAATTATAGGTAAGAAAAGTGGCTGATATCCCATGACTGCCACATGGGAAGGGCTTATTAGGTCCCTGAATAGCCCAGGTTGGGAAGGAGGGATGAGGAAGGTATAGAAGGGTGTTGATGAGATAAGCAGTGCTTCTCCAGGGTGTGGAGGGGCAGCTATTCAGCCTGACACACGTTCTGGTAATTTTCCAACTCAGACTAGGGTTGGTATCTGTCCTGCCTGACCAGGCAGTGGCATATGCTTAAGGCACATGAGGAAGGGGCTTATGATATATATTCATAAGCTGCCCATTCAATAAGAAGAAGGGATGGGATTGCTAATAACCTGGAAGCCATCTCTGCCAGCTGCTCAGATGGCTCCCACCCCCGCTCCCAGCTGCTTGTCCACTTCCCTCCCTCCCTCTCTACTTTGGGTGGAGGCACAAGCCATTGCACTCCACTGCCACCTTCCCCTCACCTTTGCTTCCTCCAGGAGTGTTGGTGTGCAGCAACCCAGAGTACAGGGGAAGGGAGCAAAGCTAGGAAGAAGGTAGAAAAATAGGTGTCCATAACATTGAAAAAAGTTCTCTAGCTACATCTATTTAGGAAGCTGCCCCCCTATTTCCAAACATCTGATCTGGCCATGCTGATCAATGCTTCACTAATCTAAAGGCCAGATTACTGTGATGTGCTCTGCAGGGGGCTGATCCAGAACCTGCAGCTATTGCAAAATGTGGGCAGCTCATCTTTCATGAGGGACTTGCCAATGGGACCATATTATTCCTATTCTGAGGAACTTTCACTGACTGTTAATTAGGCTCAAGGTCCAAATCAAGATTTTAGTGCTTACTAGAGATGGGTACAAACCAGGAAAGTAAGTCAACTGTGCAGTTCATGGTTCGTCACATTTCACAAACCTCAAACCACAAACTTTCACAAACTGGTTTGTTCGGTTTATGGTTCGTCAATTCCCCAGGCCCTAGAATGACCCCCTTCATAAACAGAGATGCCAAACTTGCAGGGACTCTTCAGGAGGCGCTCTTCCAGCACTCCTCCAAGTTTGGGAAAGGATTGCCTCTTGGATCTTTGAGTTATGACCCCCAAAGTGGGTGCCTCAGGCATTAGATATCATGGTAGCCATGAATGCCAACTGACTTACATAGGTTTCATTGGAATACATTGCAAGCAGTACCAAAAAGTTGTGTGATGGAGTTACAGAATCTTCCTTTGAGAATGGAATAACAGTCCCCAGACATGGCTTATGACAGTGGCTGCCCCCTCCTCACAGGCCCAGGAGGCGATCAACAGACCAGACCACCTCCATTCTGTCCCCCAGGAACTGCGGTCTCTGGGGGTTGGGGGTAGTCCGCAGTACTCTTTTGTGCCTGGGGTCAGCCACCGCATGGGTGAGGTGGGCTTTGTCAGTGGATGTCTCTTCCTCACAGGCCTGGGAGGAGGTCAATGGACTGGACTGACTCCCTTCCATCCCCCTGGGGCCACAGGCTCCTGGGGATGGGGGCAGCCACCTGGGTGACGATGGGTTCTTCTGACAGTGGCCGCCTCCTGAGGCCGAGTTTGTCAGAGCCTAGGGATGGCATGGCCTCCAGGTTGGCCTGGGCAGTGGCTAGGGCTCAAGGAAAGCCTTGGATATGGAGGGAGGGGGTTGTAGTCACTCCTCTCTCTGACCTTGTCATGCTCTCTCGCCTCTCCAACTCACTCACTCCCATCTACTCAACACTGGTTCCTTGTCCCTGCCCACCTTTATAACTCCCCTTGACACTCTCCCCCAGTCAAGGAGATGTTCTTGGAGACACAGGAATATTCTTCTCAAGGAGAAGAGGACAGAGACAATCTATGAGAGGAGGTTAATCTTGGGGGGAAGGAGAAGGTGTTCTTTGGGGAGACAGGATGTTCTTAGACTGGAAAGGACACAGAGGCAATCCATGAGGGGAGGTTAATTCTGGGGGGAAGGAGACCTTGGGGGACAGCATTGCATTCCATAATGAGGATGAAGTCCCTGAGCCTGGCAGTGGCCCAGAGACTAGGGTGGAGTCGGAGCCATTATACCCCCAGACAGCTGTTGGAGGGGCCAAGTTTCACTTCCAATGGGGGGAACCTGGATCTTCAATCTCCAAGTTCTGGTGAGGGGTAGCCCAGAAGGGGGAAGTTGACCTTTATGAAGGCCAATTGATCCACCAGGGCTCAGTCCAGAGCAGTCTTCCAAGTGGGAGAATATCCACTTGCTCTGGACACTGGGAGGAGAGGAAGTTCATGGCCACAGATGACAAGTCTGGCCAGATGGCAACTTTGCTTGCCTGGTACTCCAGGGGATTGGAGTCAGGGGGCTGCGGAGGCTCAGCAAGGTACTCTTGCACCAACACCATCACTGAGTCTACCACAAAGGCCTGTATGGCCTCCCTGATGCTCCCCATCTCTCAGCTCACCACTAAAGACCAGTGGAGGGGGCTTGTTGGTGGGCTTGCACAGCCTGGGGCACTGGGCTGATCTGTCTCCTCCTCCTCTGCTGCCACCAACAATCCCTCTTCCATGCCCTTTTCCCTCTGGCCAGGTCATTTTGCCTGGAATGTGTGCACCTCTCTGCAGAGGTCCTGCATCCATAGCTAGAGTGCAACATTGTACATGGTGATGCTGCCCTTTTTACAGAGGTCACAGATGCCGGCCAGCCTGTACACCCCCTCTTGGCAGACAGGATGCAAGCAGAGGGCCACACCTGCCTGCAACCTGCTCACCAAGTCCAGGGAATTCAGCTCCACCACCACATGAGTAAGTGCCTCCTGTGCCCTCCCACCCCCGCTTCTTTTACTTGGCAGTGCTACTGACCCCGAGGGAACAATCTCCAGAAGGAGAGTCTGGCTGGAAGTTCCACTCCCATCCACAGCACCCTCGGCGAGAGTGCAAGTCTTCTTCCTTTGGGTGGACTCACGTTCCCCTCCCCCTTCTCCCTGCTCAGAAGCCCACTTCATCCCATTGCTGGATGGTTCTCCTTGATCCAGAGGAAACAGCCTTGGGTGGTGCCTCTTCCTCCTCCCTCTCCTTCTCCTCAAAAAGTCTTAGCAGCTGCTCTTCCTCTGGCAATGCTGACAACTCTTCTGCTTCCCTCTCCATCCCCATAAGTGGATCTTGAAAAAGAGGCTCTTTGCTGGGCACCAGTGAGCCAGCGGGACAAGCTTGGGACTTCTTCCCTCCACGACCATTCTTGCCCCTCACTCTAACTCTCATGGAACTAATAAGAAGAGCCCTTAGCCAAGGAAACCACTAAGCTTGGTCCCAGAGCCTAGCAGTAATCCTGAGACTGGGGTGGGGGGAAAGGCCCCTCAGCCACCACATAAAACACCTGCCCAGCCGGGAAAGGTGCTCTAAATAAGAAAGAGCAGCAAGCCAGCAACTCCACCAAAATGCTCCAAAATCCTCTCCCTCTCTCTCTCACCAGCAGTCTCTCTGCCTGTTGGAAAATGGAACTATGAGGCTAAGAGCAGGTTATTCTACTTGTTGTTCTCCAAAGAGCAGAATAGGAGCTCTCTGGTTGGCAGGCAGAGCTGCCTATCAAGGTTTTTAAGGGCTGAGATTGGTGTTCCCAGGGCTGCAGAACATCCACCCCTCCATTGCCTAGGGAATTAATTCTTGCTTCTTGCTCGCATAGAGAAGAATGGAAGCTCTCTGGTTGGCAGGGAGAGCTGCCTATCAAGGTTTTGAGGTCTAAGATTGGTGTTTCCATGGCTGCAGAAGGTCTGCAGAAGTTGCTGGGATTTGGAGTGAGAGAGAGTCCTGGGCCCAAAAGAAGGGAGCAGCATCAGACAGAACCCATCTGGTGAAATTGGTGGGTGCTCATTAGGACACAGGGGGGTGCTGTGGGCCACCCCCCAACCACCAAGCCTATGGCACCCTAGGGGACAGAAGGGAGGTTGACTCCCGGTCAACATATTGCAATTTTCACCAAACTTGGCGGATGGCTGGAGGAGAGCCTGCTGAAGTCTCCCTGCAAGTTGGGCATCTGTGAGTATGAAAGGGGCTGTTGTAGGGCCCTGGTGTTGTATTCCTGTACAGTGAAGCCAGTCTATTTCTCTGATCCTGAACTCCATTTTAAGTATGGAAAGTACCAGAATATTATGTTTTACTGGAAACATTCCAAATGACATGTTCTCTGAACAGGGAAGACCAAGTGATGTTTGCTTTTACGATGTTTGCATTAGCTTATGTGGACTAAGGCGAAATCAATAATGGAAAGAAGGCCAGATTTGGTCAAAGATGTCACAAAACCTAGTAGAAGGGGGGGGCTGATGGATAACAAACGCAGAGGCTTATTTCAAACGGACAACTTTTTTCCTTTTTCTGACTCTTAAGATTCAAGATGTTAAAACACAGTAACTTTCACATCTACTCTTATGTCTGGAGAACGAAAACACTGTACACACACTAGCAATCATGAGAACACAATTAAAGAGAGGAAAATGAGGAAGATCCACAGCAAGAAAGATCCTTTTAAGACCCTCTTCTGTTTTCAAGAAGAAACAATGACAGTCCATCTGCAGAAGCCAGTCCAGTACATTCAGAAATGCTAGTCCAAGTCACTTAGGAACACTGCCTTAACTATAACATCACGCTGACACTAACCACATGATTGTTTGGCTGGAAACACATATACATGCATACATATATCCATATATTCACAGCTCAATCAATCTCATTATAGCTCTACATGAAATAACTCAGCAATCACTATACATATATCAATCACATAGGCCTTAGTCATAAGGAACTCAGGATATACTGAACCAAACAAAATGGAGTCAAAATGAACCTTTGAATGGATACGTGGCAATAAGCTAAAATCTAGGGGATTTTTGCTGATACATGATATTCATATGAGTAATGATAACAAATATTGAGGGATCAGAATGACCTGACCATTTTACAGATGTCACGATCTCAGTGCAAATTCTGCAAATGTTACAATTTTTAGGTGATTTCCAGTGCCAGGAATGACTCTGAGGAATCTCATTGGTGAATTTGAATGGGATGATGTAGGCCAAAATCGTATAAAAATGAGCAGAAAAACCATGGAGTCTAAGAAGCTAGGAGGAGAGAAAGTAAGGAATACCTCCTTGCTATCTCTCTCCTTTCCCTTTCAGATTGGCAAAGCGCTCTCCCATTCTTTCCATCAACGAGAATCTCTGGGACATCTCCAGGATTGGTAAAATAATTTACTATGCCTTATTCTGATTGTATTGTTAATTAAGCTATTGTATTGCTAAAACCATGCTGTACCATGATTCTCAAAGTTTCTGTAATCTATGCAAAATGATTTAAATAAAACTTACTGAAATTCATGTCCAGGCCTGTGTTGTATCCTTGCTCTCTCTTCATTTGGGAAAAATCTGGCTCAGTTGAAGATATGTTAAAGATCCCCCCTTTCGCATAGTAAACTGTTGGCTAAAGGCAAAGCTAACAGATTTGGTGGAGAATGCAGGCATATCTTTGAACTGACGGGGAAACCCAATGGAGGAGAGAGCAAACGATTTCGCAACAGTAAAAATTTAACCATTAGTGCAACATGGGGAATAAGACATCTGTTGAACCAGAGTCACAGAAAGCTAAATTGTTTACCTGGAAAAAGAAAGGCAAGAACGTAAATAAAGATCCGCTGCAGAAACGGGTAGAGAAAAAAAGGGAAACTCGATATTTTGAAACCTGAAATGCCCAGGGAGAAAATCCTTTGGACGCAGCAAGTTTAACCTTTAAAGAACTGAAAAGCTTGACCAAAAACAAAAAGCAGTTAGATAAATTCGGAGTATGGACATTATGGCTAACTCTTCAAGAGCAAAATAATAAACTTCAAGAGTGTAAAACTAAAATAAGTGATCAAGAGCACCAAATTGAGGACTTGAAAGACAAACAAGATTTAAGCAAAGCCCAATATCTTGATAGAGTGGCTCAAAATTTACAGAACTCCGCAGCCTTAAGGCAAAAGGAGGCAGACTGCCAAATCTGGAAGGACATGGCAGAACAAGCGGAAAAAAGAGTGTCTGCTCTAACAAATAAAATAGCAGAGACTCAAGCAGCAATTCGTGTGATCACAGGACACAAGCCACCTATGGAAGGACAGGAGCATAAGAAATGCCGGGAACATATGCAGAAACTGAAAAATGCTTTAGCTGCAAAAAGGGGATTGATTTCTGCAGTTGTAGAAGGGTTGGATTCTTTCCCTGAATGTGACCCGAACCTGGTAGATTGTGAGGAAGATGTCTGGGAAGTAGTCCAGAACATCTGTAATAAAAACACACAAGCAGTACTAGAGGAGCTGAGAGAAGACTGTGATACTGAAGTTCCATACCCAGAAGAGCCTGTATTCAGAAGATCAGTCCACACATAGCGGAACGGTGGCCAAGCCACATTTGATCAAATAGATGAGGTAGCCCCAATGAAATTTAATGAATTACAAGCAGCAGCAAAGAAGTTTGGCCCTTTAAATGCTGAAACAGTTTTGTCATGGCTTTTTGAGACCAATCGTCACCCAGAGTATGTCCTAGAGGACATAAAGCGAATTGCTAGACAGTCTTCAGACCCGGAGACTTGGGCAACTATCCAACTTCATGCAACTAATGGAATTCAAAGTGTGGGAGAATTTTTTGCCAGCTGTGTAAAAGCATTAATGCCTGGCAGAAGCATTTCAAAGGCATATTACCAGGAGGAACAAAAACCAGATGAATCACCCGAGATATATATACAACGTAAGGAAATTTTGGGAATTGCTAGTGATCTCGTCCGCCTACCACGCGGCCAACCCAACTTTAATACGGTAGAATTTAAACGGGAATTGGTAGATGGCTTGAATGTTCAGACAAAAATGATTTTAGGACCAATTGTTGTTGAACCCATGACTTATCCAGAGCTCCTGGAAAGGATCAAAAATGCAGGAAACTTGTTTAGGGAAAGCAGGAAGGCAGAAAACAAAAAAGGAAAAGACAGACATGGGGTCTTGCATAATGTAACTTTCTCTAACAATGGACCTTGGAATCGTGCACCAGACGCACAGCAACGTAATTTCAGGGCCAGTCCACCTCGAAGCAATTACACAACCACCTCAGGAGGTAACTTCAGACCTAACACCTCATGGGTTAGTCCTAGAGGGGGAAGAAATGCACCACCTAGGAGGTTTCAAGAGGATTCAGGGGTGCAAAACTGGGAATGCCCTCAAAGACCACCTAGATGGGATTGGAATGAAGGAATTAGATCTGGGATATGGGGAAAATTGATGGAAGCTGGAGAACCAAGAGAGAAATGGGACAGGAAACCCACTACTGAACTGATTAAAGGTCTGGCAGAAATAATAAAACAGCAAGAGGATGCAGCTTGTGCACTGGCAGCACCACAAGCATGTGCAAGAGTCCTGAAAGGTAAGAGTCCTCTTTCTTCCATGACCAAGGATTCTATCCCTTCTACCTCTAAGCAGCAATAGGGGGGCCCTCTCCAGGAGTACCCCAAACGAATTGTAGATTTGACATATGATCGTTGGGGAAGACCCATTTTGGAGGCAAGACTGGGGGAGGGGGAGAAACAGCCTCTTTCTATCTTGTTAGATACGGGAGCATCTGTCAACATTTTAAACCCTGAACATGTGCCTGAAGGTTTTTCAGCAAAAGAAACAAACCAAATACAGTTGACAGGATTTGCAGGACATGATTCTTCTGCTAAAGTAATGAATCTTTGTCCCATTCAGATAGGATCTTTGCAAACTGAGATAGAATTTTGTGTAGCTAACAATCAGGAATGTGGAATCATTGGGAACCCATTTTTAAAAGAACACCAGTTGGTGATAGACTTGTCCAATGATTGCCTGTGGCAGATGCCTGATGGGGGAGACATCTCTCTTCCCATTTATTCAGTACAAAAAGCAAGTGCTTTAAAGAAACCTCAGGAAATAAAACCTCAAGGGAAAGAGGAATGGATAAAAGAATTCCCTCAGTTGGGAATCAAAAACAGAAATGAGTGTGGAAAAATACATGCAAAAGTATTAATAGTGGGGAAGGACCCGAAGCCACAGAGGCAATACCCTTTTCCCAGGCAGGCAGAGGAGCCAATTGCAGAGATTATAGAATCTCTAGTAAATCAAGGAGTTTTAGTTCAAATGGAAAGCATTAACAATGCACCCATTTGGCCAGTAAAGAAAAAGGATGGAACTTACAGGTTAGTAGTAGATTTTCGTGCTCTGAATAATGTTACACCAGCTACAGTTCCAGTAGTAGCCAATTACCCAGAGGTCATTGCAGCCATAGCAGGAGGAGCAAAATACTTTAGTGTGATTGACATAGCAAATTGCTTTCACTCCATCCCATTGGCCGAGGAATGTTGGTACAAGTTCGCATTCACGTTCAAAGATAAACAATATTGCTACACACGTGTCGTGCAGGGGTTCAGCCTTGCTCCCTCAATTTGCCACAAGGCCGTGGTGCAGATGTTAGAGAAACTCCCTTCAGAGTACAAAGGGGCGGTCATTTCATTTGTGGATGACATTTTAACTTCAGGAAGGAGTCTGCAGTTCACACATGATGCAACTAGGGCGGTCCGACAACTCTTGCAAGACACAGGGTTCAAAATTAACTGGGATAAAGCACAACTGGTACAAAAAGAGGTTAAATATCTGGGAGTACATTTAGGCCAAGACGGAAGGACTCCAGATACACAAAGGGTGGAAACTTTAGGAAAATTGCCAATCCCCACTGACGCCCACTCTCTTAGAGCCATCTTGGGAATGTTAAACTTTTCTCGAGAGTTCATAGAAGGCTTTGCTGATAAGACACGTCCTTTGTGGGCTCTATTAAAGAAAGGTAGACGATGGGAATGGGGCCCAGAACACACAGAAGCACTTGACCAGCTGAAACAAGATTTGGCACAGGCACCAGCTTTAGCATACCCTCGGATGGGGGAGCCATACAAGATACAGTTGGCATCCACTGATAGGGCAATAGCTGCAACACTGACTCAAACCCAAGATGGGAAACAAAGAGTGATTGCTTGTGCATCTAGGCCTCTTAGAGGTGCAGAACAGAACTACACCTTTTGTGAACGAGAAGTTCTCGCTCTTTTTTGGGCTCTGGGACATTGGGAATACATACTGGGGGAAAGTAAGGTCATCATTCAGACAGTTCACAGCCCCCTACAGTATATAGTCTCTGGCAAGATCCAAGACGGTCACGTAAGTAATGCCAGAATTGCCTCTTGGTCACTGTCGATCATTAATCGAGGTATCCAAATAGAAAAAGGAAAGGTGATATCTCCTGCTCCCTATGGATTAATCATTCAAGGGACAGAACACGATTGCCCTCTACCTGAGTACAAACATATAGAATGGCCTGTAACATCAGGAATCTCAAGGGAAGCAGCCCTACAACAGAATTTCCAGGTTTGGTGCACAGATGGGACCTGCTTCTACGAGAAGGGAACCCCAAAAACAGCCTACGGCTGCATCAGGGTAAACGATGGACTAGAAAAGGGAGGAATAGTGACACCACACTCTGCTCAAGCTGCAGAGCTCAATGCAATAAAAGAGGTATTTAATACAGAAGCTAGTACTGAGAACATTGCAATTTTCACAGACTCAGATTGGATAAAGCAAGCACTCTTAGTATGGTTACCTATTTGGAAGTCTCGTGACATGTGTACATCAGATGACAAACCAGTGGCGCATGCCAATTTGTGGAGAGAAATTGCTGGATGTATTGAGAATTGGAAAGGAAAAATCAAAGTTATGTGGGTAAAAGCACATCAGAAAGGCAACTCTAAAGAAACCCACTGGAATAACAAGGCAGACGCATTAGCAAAGCGAATTGCTAGATCAGAACCTCCAAGGGAGGAAGAAAAGGTAGCTGTGACCACAAGGTCAAAGGCTAAAATGCTACCTCCTCCTATACTGGACTTAGAAACGCTGCAAGTAGACGATGCAGAGATTCAGAAATTGCTAAAGGAAGGGAGGAGTGCTGATGGAAAATACTCTATCTGCAAAACTGAAGGAATAGTTTGGGCAGAAAAAGAGGGGTCCAAGTTATGGATAGTTCCTGGGAAGGTTAGAAATGATCTGATTCAATATGTGCACGATCAAGTTCATTTCGGTTGGGAGAGAACCTTAGAGCAAGTCCTAGGTGTAGGATGGTGGCCTCAAATAAAACAGGATGTGAAGCGATGGTGTCTCAATTGTTTAAAATGTGCTATGGTGAATGCAGATACTAAAATTAAAAACGTGGCAATAAGCTAAAATCTAGGGGATTTTTGCTGATACATGATATTCATATGAGTAATGATAACAAATATTGAGGGATCAGAATGACCTGACCATTTTACAGATGTCACGATCTCAGTGCAAATTCTGCAAATGTTACAATTTTTAGGTGATTTCCAGTGCCAGGAATGACTCTGAGGAATCTCATTGGTGAATTTGAATGGGATGATGTAGGCCAAAATCGTATAAAAATGAGCAGAAAAACCATGGAGTCTAAGAAGCTAGGAGGAGAGAAAGTAAGGAATACCTCCTTGCTATCTCTCTCCTTTCCCTTTCAGATTGACAAAGCGCTCTCCCATTCTTTCCATCAACGAGAATCTCTGGGACATCTCCAGGATTGGCAAGATGATTTACTATGCCTTGTTCTTGTTGTATTGTTGATCAAGCTATTGCTATGCTAAAACCATGCTGTACCACGATACTCAAAGCCTATGTAACCTATGCAAAATGATTTGAATAAAACTTACTGAAATTCATGTACAGGCCTGTGTTGTATCCTTGCTCTCTCTTCATTTGGGAAAAATCTGGCTCAGTTGAAGATATGTTAAAGATCCCCCCTTTCGCATAGTAAACTGTTGGCTAAAGGCAAAGCTACACTCTGGTTAGCTACAAAGCTAACAAATGGTTTTGTGAAACAGGACAGTTGGGGAGTCTCATTCCATGTTATCTCCATGTTTAGGGTTGACAGCTACCTAGCCAAAAAAAACAAAAAAACCCAAATCCTGTCCCTTTAATAGAGACTTGATGGGATGTTATTTACCTCCATGCTATGAGGATACATTAATCCTCTATTAAAGGGGCAAGACTTTTTTTTTCAGGCCTGTTTGCAAAAATTAACTTTTTTTCTTTTTTGTCCCACCTCTTTTCTTCATGTTTATCATTTGATTTTTATCTCACTCTTTCTCCAAGGAGCTCACAACTCACCCCATTTTATCTCCACAACAAACCTGTGAGATGAGTAAGGCTGAGAGTCCCAAGGTCATACAATGATCTTCATGGCTGAGAGGGAATTGAACCTGGATCTCTGCAGACATAATTTGGCACTTGCTCTCAAATTCGAGGTTGAATGCTGTGTGTTTTACTGTATGTGTATTTTCGCAAATATATTAGAAAGGGAATAGATTTATGATGAGATGGTTGCTCTGCAAAAAGCCAGACATCCCTTTGAGTACAGAGATTTGAACTCAAAATGTTTTGTCAAAAATTCACCTTTCCTATGAACTTGTAAAATAACTCACATTCAACAAAAGAGTAGAAAAATTAAGCCAGCTTTAATGATACTACTTATAAACTGTAACAGGGATATTGTGAAGCTTAATGTCTCTAAAACACTTTGTCGTCCTCATCCAGAAGGAGCAATAAAAATCTGAAACTCTATGAATAATAATGGAACAATGGCATTTTAAACATAAAGCAGCCAACCAAATATCATCAACGTCCTAGAGAGAATGTAAAATTCATTGCAGCATCTATACTGAACTGGGTGTGATAAAGAAAGCAGTAGATCATTGTGACATCTGAAGGAGCTATTGCAACTTTTTCCCATGTCCCAAGAATAAATATCTTGCTATTATAAGATACTGTCTAAAGAAGTATGAACTAAGGTTTGGCCTCAATCTTTCTATGAATGGATTAAGGCTGGGGAAGGGCTCCCCAAAATCTCCTTCTGAGGCCAAGAGGGCCCTTGGGAATAGCTTGGGAGATAGGAAAAAACTAGGTATCAGTAAAAATTACTCCTACATTCGTGCACAACTGGATCAAGAGCAAAAAAAAAAAACATACATAAGATGAGGCATTTCCGCTCATTCCTCCCCCTTGCTGTTGCTGCCCATTGTGGAATACCAGGGGTTGATAATTACACTAACAAAACTAGAGCAGAGGATAAAGCTGAGGATCTAAGTCCCCTCCCCCACTGCTATGCTTCTACCATTGTGTTCAAAAGTTTGTGTCTGCATGGAGGGATAAAGACACTCTGGGAAACATGTAGGTGGTATAACTCATAAGTCTCAGGTAGTTTTGCTTTCCTTTTGGAAAGGGTGAGGAGACAAGATTGCTTCAGGCTAAAATTCATCTTTTAAAGGTAAGAACGTAAGTAAGTAAGAACTGCCCCGTGGCGCAGAGTGGTAAGCTGCAGTACTGCAGCCCAAGCTCTGCTCACGACCTGAGTTTGATCCTGGTGGAAGCCGGGTTCAGGCAGCCAGCTCAAGGTTAACGCAGCCTTCCATCCTTTCGAGGTCAGTAAAATGAGTACCCAGTTTCCTGGGGGTAAAGTGTAGATGACTGGGGAAGGCAACGGCAAACTATCCTGTAAAAGGTCTGCCAAGAAAACATCATGATGCGATGTCCCCCCATGGGTCAGCAATGACTCAGTGCTTGCACAGGGGACTACCTTTACCTTTTTACATAAATGAGTAGGCTAATTGGTTAGTGTTCACCAGTAAAATTTGCCCAAGAGACTCCAGTTTTCAGATGATCGTATTTCAGATGATCGTTTCACCATCTGAATGAAGGCAACAAAATATTCCACTAATAATGCATTGTAATTTTTATACAGGAATACAACTTCAACCTTTTAAAAAGACTGTTTGAGAGTAGAAAAAAATGACACAGTTGAAGGCTGTGAATTTGTAACTACAACATGGTTTTTTGTCAGAGGTGTGCTTGTCGGTGGAAGTCAATGGAAGATCTGTGCAGCTTTGTCAATCCTGGCCCATCAATGAGATAAATTTGCAAAGAGGGCACATACAATATTTGGAGAGTAGCTTCTTGTTGAAACATACCAATATCCTTTTTCTATCAGCATCATCAATATATCATTCTTAACATGGACTCCTCTGTGGATACAAATCTAGAGACTGGAGCCATGAACAGACAGAACTGCTCTTTCTACAAACCTGTGAAAGTCCTATGTTTACAGAAAAATCTGAAATCTTTTTTAAAATTGTGGAGTTAAACACCTAAAAAAATGATAGGAGCATCTGTAGCTTTAAGAAACTAAGCAACCACAAGAGTATTTCCAGATCTCAGGGCTTTAGTTTCTGTCAGTAAAAGGGTGGAAGTGGGGGGGATCAGGGCCCCTTCCAGGGCTATTTTGGCTTTTGAGAGGAAATCACAGTCTCAGCCTATCCTATGTTGCTTGGTTGTTGTGAGGATAAAATGGAGTGGAGGAGAGTGATGAAGATGCTTTCAGTCCCCACTAGGAAAAAGATGGGGTAAAAAAGAAGTAAAAGAACAATAAATATAGCAGAAGACAGAGAGCAGATAAAATTAGTTTGGTAGCTGAGTGGGAAGGAGAGAAGGAAGCAGGGAAAGGGAAGAGGATATGGGGGCTGCCAGGAGAAGAGAAAGAAGGAATAGTGTAGGATAGGAAATAAAAGGGAAAATTAAGTGACCCCTGCACGTCTTTGTGGACTCCCTGCATTTATAATAATTTTATGAAAACACTTTGGGTTGGATCTGGTGCAAGGATTATGTAAGGTCCATAGAAGAATTCCCAATCATCCTGGCTTTCTGCTCTCCCAAGCTGTTGACCAAATAGGCAGTCTCCTAATTAGTTGGGGGAATTAGCTTAAAGGAAACAAAGCAAGCGGGGGGTAATGGGGATTCTTCACCTATTTTATGGGGATTATTCCCTTAAGAGAACTCTCAAAATGAACTAGCTAGATACTCAACCAGAAAGGTTTTTATTAAAAGAGAAATAAAAGGGCAAACATACAAAAATCACAAACATCACACATACAAGGCTAACTATAGTTAAGGCTATAGTTAAGGCTATATGGGAAAGGCTATAGTTACCAGACAGAGGTCTGTGGAGGCAGTAGCAAAACAACCAGCATTTCATGGAAAAGAAAAGAAGGCCCAAAGAGATTTCTGGCCATGTGTTCAGATCCAAAGAGACACACACACTCACAAGTGGCTAGGAAGACCAGGTACGGGGCAAAACCAAGACACATTTTTTAAAGGAAGGGCTTGGTTGCAAGTCAGAAATAACTCCTGGGAGGAAGGGAAAGCTGGGAAAACCAGCAACTATCAAACACCTTCCACCAACCAGTCATAAGATCCAGCCTAATTTAGGTCGAATCCACATTACTCATTCTAAGTCGCATGTTCCCCGCATTCCCCACACAATCCCGAGTGCTGGTCACATTACCTCATTAAACAGACACATTTCATTCGCATTTCTCCCGAATATGTGGTCACAGGTTTTCAATGGGAGTTTCACGGTGGCCGTGAACGGGCCAATGCACAATTTACGCAGTTTTTTTAAAAACCACCGCCCTTCCTGTCTCTCCGGCCGTTCCGAGAGTTCCTATTGGCTGATTCAACTTGCAAGTGCTCCGTAGTCTGCAAAAGACTGTTTTTGACTTCATAGCATTGGATTTATTGATTATGCTGTTTCTGAATCAAATCTGGTAGTTTGAAAAATCATTTTGGGGTGAATCCATCCTCAGAACGGACTCGCAAAATTTCCTTTTTAACTGTTTTTTATTTTTTTATTTTATATTATTGTAATATCGAAATTACAAAATATCGAAATAATGACACTCCAAGGAAGTGAAACTTCAGTAAAATTCAGGCACTGAACTGTCCTGCATAGGAAATGCCCACGAAAGCTTCCCACATGCTTCCAAATTTCCAAAAAAGAAACGGGAGAGAGCCATCAGTGCTGTCAGTGGGGGAAAGAGAGGCATCATTATCTTCAATGATGTTTCTTTATAAGGCAAGATCAAAATAACGGAAAAGTGCTCTCAAAATTTTTTTTTAGAAAAAGGGCAGGAAAAAAAAGTCCCGCCCAAAAAAGTGGTTTTCGAGCGGCCGTGGGAACGGAGGGACGCGCGAGAAAGACAGATTGGAAGCAGGAATGTGAACGAAGAGGAAAAAATTGCGGATTGGAGGCAAACGGAAGATATCCGATAAACATGCGGGTAGTGGGTGAATGTGGATTTGACCTTAATATTTCCATTTTGGTCATTTTTGCACATGAAGAATGAATTCAAATTGGAACAATAGAAACATTATATGAATAGGTAAAGGTATTATATTATATAAAGAGTGTCAAAGGACTTTGGCCTCTATCAGGGAGCTTTTAGAGCAATTCATATTAAGAAACAAGGAAGTTTTGCAAAGATGGAAATTTTTAAAAACGGTATTTTTAAAGGATTCACAACACAATAGTTGTGACTCTGCAAGATATGGGGCCTCTCATCTTCAGATACTTTGCCTTTGGAAAGCTTATACCCTGAAAATTTTGTTGGTCTCTAAGGTGCCACTGGACTCAAATTCTGCTGTTCTGTTTATTCAGAAAGATCCATGCTACCTGAATTTTAGTTATACAGATGTTTTCATTTCCATATACCTTACTGTGATACTCTGCTGTATTAACTTACTTTTTGGTATTAAATGACAAATCAAAGAGGTTGGTACGTATTCACTACTGATAACAGTAAAAAAAAAATAGCTCATTCTGGTTTTTTGTCCTTCCTTCCTTAAATATGCATCACAGGCAACAAAGCTTATCAAGACGCACACAATGGTCAAATCATATAGTGACCTTTATTTCAAAGGTTGATATGATCCGCATACCTGATTTGCACTTGAGGAAATGTTACATGTTCAGCAGACTCTGTATATGTGTGTGTTTGCATGCGTGCGTGTGTGTGTGTGTGTGTGTGTGTGTGTGTGCGTGTAAACTTTGTTACTGCTGTTCATTGCATGAAAATTGACAGCATATGTACTCTAACATCTAGCATACAAAGTATATTTAGTCACCTCCTCCTCTCTGTGCACTTTTCGGAAATATGTCACTGTTCCAAGTCAGGTTTACTTGAAAGTAATGTGACAGGAATCTATAAAATACTGGATCTAGGTTAATTCAAGAGCCAACATTTTGAAAAGACAGTTGCTTTTCCATCCATTCAACCATGTTCTGTGCTAGCACTGGCCTGCAGTTGGTTTTTTAAAAACGTTGCACAGCTATTTCCTTACACCACTAAGCAGAAAGATGGGGAAGAAGAAGGATGGAGGGTAAGTGAATGTGCATCATCCCTTCCCTTTCTCGGGCTGTAACGACTTCTAATATGAACAAGCCCTTAGAGAAATTCACAAATGTATTCTTTAGTGTTCACGGTAATTGCTTGGTTTTGTTACTGGAGAGCTGTAATAAGTTAACGTGCTCTGCTGGCTTGGGTTCTCATCCCACAAATTAAAACACTCATTTACAACCAAGCAGCATTTGTAACTGAGTAAGACTGAAACATTCCGAAAGAGCAGCGGGGTTAAGCAGTCTGAGGGATTCCTGAACCAGGATTTCGATTATGCAAAGATGAAATGCATTTGATGCTTTCTTACTGCCTTTTCTAAGTTCTCCCTGGAAAATGTTATATGTCTATAGAATGCTACAGTAATGTCTACTGTAAGACTGAGAAAGAGGATGCCATGGGAATGGATTTTACTACTAGTAGTTTTAAGACTAGAGACTCCTTCTATGTAATGATAATGAAAGGTGATTCTTCTAAATCAAAAAGAGTCCAGTAGCACCTTTAAGACTAACCAACTTTATTGAAGCATAAGCTTTCAAGAATCACAGTTCTCTTCGTCAGATGCAGATGGCTCGTCAGATGGTTAGTCTTAGAGCCAAAACACACGTTAAGAAAAACCTAGGTTCAGCACGTGTTCTCTTACCTCAAGGTTTGCCGGGATCTGTAGGAGTCCTGGAAGCTTAAAGTAGGCGTCCTGGAAGCTTAAAGATCTGTAGGGGTCCTGGAAGCTTAAAGTCCTGGAAGCTTAAAGGATCTGCAAGCGTCCTGGAAGCTTAAAGGCGTCCTGGAAGCTTAAAGCTTAAAATACAGGCGCCTGTATTTCCCTTTCCCTTTTTGCTGCTCTGTAAATGCTAAACTTTAAGCTTCCAGGACGCCTACAGATCCCAGCAAACCTTGAGGTAAGAGAACACGTGCTGAACCTAGGTTTTTCTTAACGTGTATTTTGGCTCTTAAAGGTGCTACTGGACTCTTTTTGATTTTGCTACTACAGACTAACATGGCTAACTCCTCTGATTCTTCTAAAGAAACTCTTAAATTACTTAGCAAGATAGTGATGAAGTGTGCCCATGTTGATCCTAAAGCAACCAAACCACAACTAACCATTCTTGACATAGGCATAGCACTGCTGGAGAGGTATACTGGCCGGCCACATGTATTTAAGTTCTGTCATGCCACTTGGTATAACCTGGCCCATCCATATGCTGATTATAACATCACAGCTAGGGTTACCAGGTCCCCTGGGAGGGTGAGCCAGTAGTATCTACATTCTGCATCATGCTGGGAATGATGGGTCAGTCGCAGCTTCTAGGAGTTCTCTCAGCCCCACCCACCTCACAGGGTGTTTTGTTGTGAGGATAATAACAACATACTTCGTAAACCGCTATGAGTGGGTGTTAAGTCATCCTGAAGGGTGGTATATAAATCAGATGTTAATATTATTGTTGGGTGTCAATTTTTATCTAATTGACTCCTGGCATGACCCATTGCTGCCAATCGCACCAGGAATGATGTCATTCTTGGCATGACATAGAAGTGATCTGGAGCATGCAGGAGGTGGGGGTTCAACCAATTCCCATGCTTTCCCCCCCCCCGACACTGGCCAGGTGACAGGTGGCAGAGGGTGGAAGCTGGGAGCAGGGGATCTCCTATCAGCCAGTTCCAAATGCTTCACCAACCAGCAATGATCTGCAGCCAAGGGGGCCCAGACAGGGAACATCTACATACAACCCAGACTTTGTGAATCCCTGAAATCAACATCAACTATGTTGGAAATACAATCTCTTACATATAGAGAAGACAGAATACAAGAATACCTGCAGGGGGAAGTAGGTCTGACAGTTAGATAGCAGGATGGGATCCTTCTTTCCTCCTCTCTTCTGTCCTTCTTGCATGTCTCCAGATTGGTATTCATAGGCTACTTCCTGTTTCTTCCCAGAAGTCTCTCTCTCCCAGTTTAGCAAGGTAGTATCTATTCTATTTCACTGCTTTCTATCAATGTTGTAGTTCCTGAATAAACTTTCTTCATTCACTTCTTAATCAGACTCAAGATCATTCCTAAAATATACCAGAGCCTACACTATGCAACACAGGATCAAAGGCACAGGGTTCCAGTAACTTTCTTAAAGGCCCCCAGGCATTTCCAAGTAGACAACAGAAGAAAGCAACCTAGCTTATTTTGGTCTAACTTGAGGGTGTCATATCAGCTTCCTCCCCACTTTAAATTTGGACCATTCTCCTGGATTAGGTTTTGTGATAGCCTTAATACAGAGCAGGATCTAGCTGGTACTGAACCCTATCATAAACTCATCCTCCTCCTGGAGACAGCCATCTGTCACTCCTGGTTATTTGTTCACTTATCACTGCCTCACCTTATGACCAGCACATTCCAGACCATGAACATCTGTACTAGTTGACAGCCCCACTAAGGGTGTGCACCAAGAAAGTTTCCATTTCAGTTTAGGTTCCAGATATTCCAGAATCATTCCATTCCATTAGTAGTTTGTTCCAGTTGGGCCAGTGCCCAACTGATCCACTTGGGTTTTTTCATTTTGATCCGTTGCATGCATGTTGGCCGCACATGCACAAATCCACACTGTTCTCTTCAAGAGGGGTTGGGGAACGCGGAGGCTCTGGGGCAACTGTTTTCACACACAACCAAAAACAACAACAACCATTTATCCCGTAGTAGTCTAAACCATTGAGCCACTGGGTTTTTCCTCAAACACAATAACACACACACACAAAGACAGACCTGTATAAAGCGAGTATTAGCAGGTGAGCCCGCTGCCATAGGTGCTCCCAATTAGGAGAGCACTCCAACCAGTGCAGTCCAGCAACATTAAAAACAAGGCTGCTTCATGTCCACTTTTTTCCCTGTAGTGTCAGCATTCTGCTGTTGCCTGTTGGTTTCATGTTTCCTCCTGCTTTGCCTCCCACAATGAGGGGTGAAGACAAATTCCTCCTTTTGATGTTCAGCATTCCACTGCTAAACAGGATGTTCTTGCTGCCAGTCTTCTCCATTGCTCAAATGCAGGCAAGCAGGCAGAAATCTAAGTTTTCCTTTTGCTATGGGAGCAAGCAGGATTGTTTTTGAAAGGGAGGAGTGAGTTACACATTTACTAGTTGACTCAGAAAAAGAGAGAGCTCTGAAAAACTATAGAAGCAATTCTAAACAGGTCTACTCAGATATAAGTTCTGTGTTGTTCAATAGTGCTTGCTTATTCCCAGGGAAGTGTCTTTCAAATTGCAGCCTATTCCTTCCCAGTGTTTCTAAACCTGATAGGAGGGGAGGGGTCTCCCTTTGCAAGGACTGGATTGCCAGGGAGAGAGACCCATTTTCTGGGTAGCTACGAGGTGGGGGTGGGGGGAGGTGCACTCACATTGCATTCATTGGTCTCATTCCCTGTTTCCACCAGCAGAGTTAACTAATAAGGTAAAGTCTCTCCCCCCTGGGAATCTGATTGGTGATGTTCAAGAAAACAAGTGAGCCCAGTGCCTCTCTGCTGTTGGAAGATACTCACCAAACTGAAACACACAAATTTTTTAGTGTGAGGGACTCATTTCAATTTAGTTTCCCAGTTTTAGTTCAGCACTCCAGAAGCTGCTTTAAAGAGCCAAACAAATGAGTTCTGGGTGTAATTTCAGCTCATTTTTTCCATTGTGCACACATAAGCCCCACCCTGAATATTCACTCACCTGACAGTTAACTTTAAATCACACTCCTCTCTTCTGTCCTCCACATCAGGACTCTACAGAATTTCCACACTGTACAGGACAGGCTGCAGGCTCTCATCCTTCCCCGTCCCCTTTTTTTCTTTTCCGTTATATACAGGTAGCTGTTAAGGAAAGGTTTTTTGGGTTTTTCTGTTTTTAAAATCTCTCTCTCTCTCTCATATTTATTATTTAATTTGGCTTCTTCTTGTAATTCAATAAAGCCCTTTTTTTTTAAAAAAAAGTGCTCATTCCCTCTCATTCTTTCGGGTGCTATGCTATGCTGAATCTGAACCTCTGTATACACAGGTTCAAGATCCCAAAATACAGTTTTAAATACTCCACAATACACATGTTCATTCAGTGCCGGCAAGGGGATGTCTTTGCTTGTTATGGGCCCTTCATGTGTATAGTGATTTGTGTAACTGCAAGAGCAGAGACTTTTCCTGGTAGAAGTTGCTGCTGCTAGCACTTAGCCTACATCCCAGCTGCTACATCCTCTCATAGCTTGGCCAGCCATGCTGAGACCACACCATGCAGAAGAGAAATGGCTAGTTTCAGAGTACTGTAAGTCTGGGCATATTTCAGGGCTCCAAAACTGACAAATGACTCACAGATCTAATAGCATCACTATTTGCATTTTGTGTAGAATATACCCAAGACACTAATAAGAGAAAGTTCAGTCTTTACACATTCCCTCTTGCAGGATGACCGCTGATGAAGTCTTACTGGAGGTTCTTCCTCCTGTTCCTCTCAAAATATGGAAGCAATCTTGATAAAAGATAAAATTTGTTGTTGATGGTGGTGAAATTGTGCAATGCTAGTATCCATACTTTTTCACAGCTGTCAGATTAAAATTGTCTTTTTGGTTCAAATCTCACACACACACACACACACACACATACCAGCAACAATCTTCACCTTCCTGCCTACTGGTCCTGCTGCTGACAGTCTGTTTAGGATTAGGGAACCTCACAGGCACTGGTTCAGCGCACTAATCATAAAGGGAAAGCCATTTTTTTTATTATCAGTTCAACTGTTTATCAACCTGACATAGCTGTTCGGCAGGTTGCTTCACTGTATTACTCCCTACTAGTGCACTTACAGTGCAATTAACTTGTCCCGCAGCCAAGGCCTCCATTTTGCATGCCTGCCCTGCCACCACAGGACTTTTGAAGGATTAAAAAATGGTAATTGCTACTAAAGCGTTCTAATATTCTATTGCTATGGTCTATGATTTCTCATGTTTCACTTTTTTTTAAAGTCTCTGATTCTTTTCCTTGTGCACAGCTCTACCCCACCCCCACCCCCAAGCCTAGAAATCATACAGAAGTTAGAAATAGTAGAAAACAGGATGTGGTACGTTTTATTCTGTTCCAGAGGCCAAATGGGTCCTCATATCAAATCCCCAGAACATTGTTGAAATGCGCCACATATCCACAGACCTCCAAAGTAAAATTACTGTTATAGTTCTACCATCTCTGTAGAGGTTTTGGGCTTTGATATTCTTAGCTTCAGAAAACAAACTAAAATGATGCTGCCGCATCAACTATTCTGAAAGCACTCGGCCATTACAGAACAGCGCCCCTACATTTGGTCCTGTAGTTATTCAGCAACCTAGGACTTCAGGTGCTGCCAGTTGTTCCATTTTTCTCCCTTCCCAGAGATGAGGGAGGAGTGGGCAGGCTGGAAAGAATTTTCAGGGCAACCAGAGGGCCCTCTGGATAAATGCCTAGTCCTCCTCCTCCTCCCACATAACTCCCCCTTGGTTCCATATTCTATATCCTGATTTATCACTTTTCATAACATGAAAAGTGAGAGTATTCTGACTTCAGACAAGAGAGATGCTGCCTTCTTCTCTAGATGCAGAGAATGTTCTCTGCACCTCATGCCTCCAAAATTATAGGTCCCTGGAGTGCATTTGTTAAGTCAGACAAGAGAATTGTCTTCAGCATACCAACACAGAGAAGAGGAAAATGTGGATGCTGTGCAAAAATAGCCAAGGAGGATATAATTAGCATGACTTAGGCAGAACTGGATTGTTCTAAATATCTCAGCTTTCAGTTCATTGAGTTTCAAGGGGCTGTCATCTCACAAAATGTGTGCAGCACTGGAGGGAAAAAGTCAACCAAGAAAAAGCTCTTACCAGTGATGGGAAAACTATCTTTGGGTTTAACCTCATAAAGCTGCAGATTTAAACAGGAAACCTTCTGTGTAGGTAGATTATTCACACACACACCCCACAACACCCCAGTTATACCAATAGTTGTGAAAAGCCACAATGAAGTTTTACTACACTTACACTCTTGTGGAGAAATGCACTAAGTAATTCTAGGTTACTGTGAATATGGTGGTAGCCCATGGTAGCCATTGCACCAAGTATCAAGAGATGTAGTGATCAGAATGGCATATTGGTAGCTTGTATTTGTCCTGTCTTGTTCATACGTTAGTAAGCTGATTCTACCTCCTGTAGCTGAAAGAGAATACCTAACCGCTGGGGCTTGAGAGTTCAAAAGTATACATAATTTTGACCGCACCATTATTTTGCATACAACAGAGTCTATGGAAATTCATCTGAGTGGAATTGGACTGTTTCAGGTTGGTAGTAGAACAGCAGACCAACAAGATTGTTTAGGGTATAAGCATTTGTAAGTCAAAGCTCCTTTCTTCAGAGTCAGGCACTGATACTCCCCCCGCCCCCGCCCCAGTATCTGAAGAAGGGAGTTTTAACTCTCAAAAGCTTATATCCTGAAAAATCAATTTGGGACAGTTACTCACATTCCAAGATAGATTGCAGTCCATAAAGTTAAAAAGCCTGTCTGATTTACAATGTTCATCTAGCCCACTGTGAGTGAATGTTCACCTATTTCTCTGGCCTCTGAGGAAGACATAAGAAAGAAGAGAATGTAAGATGGCCCCTGCCTCTGAACCTGGGCCTCTCAGATATCACAGTGTTTGTTTGTTTGTTTGTTTGTTTGTTTGTTTGTTTGTTTTATTCAGTTTATACCCCGCCCTCCCCGTGAACGGACTCAGGGCGGCTTACAACATAAAAAAATACATTAAAGCATCATAAAAATATAATACTAGTTTAACAAACCAAACCCAGGCGCATCTAATAGTACATGGCTACTATAAAACTGCCATAAAGTCCATGGTCACAGCCATAATACAAGGCCCAAGGCGTGGGGCAGGTGGGGCATGGCAGTCTGGGAAGGGGACAAAGTCCTGGCAGAACATCTCCATTTCGCAGGCCATGTGAAACTGTAACAGGTCCCACAGGTCCAGATCTCCAATGGGAATGTGTTCCATCAGGCCAAAGCCAGGCCAGAAAAGGCCCTTGTCCTGGTTGAAATTCCAAAATCTGCCATGCAATTTTATACACCAAACAAGAATTTTAACAATCTAGAAACTTAATCCCTGATTTCAGCTGCACTATTTGAAAAATTTTACAGGTGTATCCTGGTAAGATATTAAATTTTAAGAACTGTATCTCCTTTTGAATGATTCTTTTATCTTTTAAGAATTGTATTTATACAATTTGTGCTGGTCATAGATCGTATCAATAAAAGTGATTGATTGATTGCTCCTGGCCCTAGTCGAAACCAGACGAATGTCCCTCGGCCCGGGAACCACAAAGAGCTGCTTATCCACAGAGTGCAAGGCCCTGTAGAGACATGGTCCCACAGGTATGCAAGTCCCAGTCCATAAAGGGCTTTAAACACTGAAACCAGCACCTTGAACTGAATTCGGAACTCAAGTACAGAATGGATATGAACCTGAAATGGCATCCCAGTAAGGATGCGTGATACCATTTTCTGGACCAGTTGTAACTTCCAGGTCAAGCCCAAAGGGAGCCCAACATAGAGCGAGTTACAGTAGTCCAGCCTGGAGGTGACCGTTACATAGATTACCGAAGCCATTTCCTGGGACAAGAGATAGGGCACCACAAGACTTCTCTATCAAGAGAGGCCATGAGGAATGCTCCCAGATCAGGTTAGGGCCTTTAAAAAGGCTTGAGTGAAAAGGCTGAGGAGGACACACTAGCTTTGGCTCCCAGCTCAGAAGGGAGCAGAGATAGGGAAAAGGAAGTAAAGTGGAGTAGTACTCGGTCCCCATCCCTCTCCATCTGAGGCCAAGAGGAGGCACTTCAGCCAAGTTATACCCTGGTTCACGACACCTTTTTCAGTTCTTATGTTTTCTGCTTGTTTCTTATTTTTCCAGCACAGTGAGACAAACATTGTGCAAGGCTCATTTTAGAAATGAGTATGTACAAAAACTAGGGCATCACAGAATATCTTGATAGCACCAAATTAATGTTTATCAAGACTAATATGGGGGAGGAAGGGTTAGTACTTTTTAATATCTCATATAAAGAAACCCTGAAATGGAGCCCTAATTAAGGAAAGGGGGAGATTACTATTACAACAAATACTTGTTATGTTCAGATACACATTACACAAAGAACACTACACAAAGAACACCTACAACCTAATTGTGCAGATTTTCTTGATACAAGATGAAATTATTCTCCTTTCACTACTATTTATTCAGCAAGCAGTCATTGTTCCCAAGTGTGAATGGGGGCAAAAGGAGTTGGAACAAGTGCAATACTAACAAAGGGGGATACTATTTAAGAAAAAGAATTGTACATGGCATTACCCACAGTACACTAGTCCCATTTCATGCCAAATGTATCTAGATAACAAGAAGCAAACATGGGCAGAATGCAACAGATGTGGTCCAGATTTCCTTGGGATATCTGCTGCACTTTGTCATGCTTATCAAACAAAATAGAAGATGCCATTTAGAAGGGACAGAGGACATTTTCAGTTCACATGTGAGTCATCCTCAGGAAAATCTATATCTCTGGCTGTTGTGAGATATTAAAAATAAACATTGTTGCTCCTTTTAAATCATCATTTTAATGACAGTTTGAGTTTTGCAAAGGCCAAGTTAGAAAATTGAACTTTCCTTGCTCGTCGTAATACCATTTTCTTTCAAGTTGAGCACCCCATTTTATTACACAGACTGTGTGTCCACAATTGGCAATGAAGCTTGATGGGAATTTTCCCCCAACATTACTGAAATTCCTGTGCTGCTCTGAAACAGAATCCTTGCAATATACACAAAACGATCCTTACCACTTATCAATGTTTTTCTGAACACTCATTGCCCCACAAGGACTGTACTGAGGAAGGGCTAGGAAGACACTCTCATCACTACTTCTTAAGCATCATGCAGGTTCTACAGTGTCCGTGCCATGCATATTGGAGCTTAAAAAGCAAAGTCCTTCTGATTACAATTTTGTCCTCGCCTCATTTTATGTGACCAGCATCAAATAAAGCCTCCGTGTTAAGTATTTAATTCAAGCAGAATTCAAACCAGTAAATGTAGCAGCCCTGTAACTTCAAACCCTGTTTTAGAAAGGGAATTAAGATGCTGCAAACATCCTATATGAGAAAAATCTCCTTTTGTTAGATGTCAGCAGGAGACAATATATTCTGCTTGATAATTATGTACTTCTGCACAATCACGTAGCATTATATACAAAATCACCACACTGCAGAGAAGAAAACAGCCTGAAATGCTAATTAGTTCCAAAATTAACAGTGATTTGATTTAATGTTGAATAAAGGTTTTCAGCTTTAATTTAGGAGAGAACTCAAAATGGTCACATGGTGTGTTTTAAATAACTCAACATATCTTGTTCAGGCTGCACAATGCTGTTATGCATTTTAAAAAAAGAATAGAATGTGCCATTTTGACTGATCACACCGACACAATTACCGTGTCATTCAGCAATTTACCTGGTGTCCCTTTAGAGGTCCCCCAGGTCCTCCCTAAGGTCTTCATTTTTTCACTGTGCTACACTAAATTTATCTCCATGGGAGACCTGAAGTAAACACAGGATTTACTATCCCTTTACTGGGCAGTGTATGTGAATCCCTTTGGCCTTCTGCAGTAAGTCTTTCTGCTTTACCGGTGAGCAAAGTTAGACAGGGGTACCTCAGATCTTCAGAAATGTGCAAATGCTTTAATATGAAAGGTGGTCCAGAAAGAAGAATGTCTGGCTCAGATCCTGTCTGGAAAAAATCTTAAGGCTGCAATCCTAACAATGAAATCCTAAGAAGAGTTACTCCGGTCTAAGTTTAGACCAGAGTAACTCTGCTTAGGATAATAGAAAAGAGTCCGGTAGCACCTTTAAGACTAACCAACTTTACTGTAGCATAAGCTTCTGAGAATCACAGTTCTCTACTAAATGGCAAAAAAGTATTAACATATGAGTAAAACATTCACTGCAATACCTCAGTACTAAGCAAGAAATTAGGTAGTAGTAGAAACACCATTCAGGAGAGTACTCAAAATGGTCACATGGTGTGTTTTAAATAAAATGTCAAGGACCATAATTTATAACTAACCAGAATTTGGAAAACAATATAGCAAAATTATGTAAAAGTAATCCAGAGTCATGTGACTTAATAAATCATCAGTCTCAACAGTTTTCAGTATCAGCCATGTAGTATGGCTCATGTAGTATGGTTTAGACATATTCTTACTAGGTTTAGGGAAGGGGTTGTAGCTCAACAACAGAATACATGCTATATATCAGAATATCCCAGGTTCAATCCTCAGTATGTCAACTTAAAAAGACCCTAAAGGGTTAGGATTTTGAAAAGACATTCCTCTGTCTGATATTCTACAGAACTGCTGTTAGTCAAGGATAGACAATACTGAACTAGATAAACCAATGGTTGTCTCCAGGTAAGGACCTTAATATTTTCAATACTAAGAAGCCATATAGAATATCATTTGACATACCATATAAAACACCAAGTTAAAGCTACCCAGTCCAAAATAACATTATGAATGTTAGTCATGGGATACTGAGATAGGATGGAATTCACAGTAGAACAGGTTGATATAAACATTTTTGTAAGCATAACTCCTAGAAATCTGCAGAATTTATCTATTCTTTAGGGCTATTAGTAAAAAAAAACCCTGTACTTAAACAGAACTTAGTTCTAGTCTAGCTTCACTCTAAATTTTTACTGTAATAGTACAAGTATAATCAAGATAATAGCAACCTCTGCAATTAATTCAACCATCATATTCACAGTGGAAAGATGGGAACCACCAGTAATTTAGTTAACTGGTGACTTGTCTTTGCTTAAACGCATGATACAGGACATTGAAATCATATGCAGCTTGAAAAAACACAAAATATAAATAATAGTTTTTACACTGGTATGAAAACAGTAAACATCATGTCAAGAAAGATATGCTGCTGGAAAATGGAGTTGTTTAGCTTAGTTTTTAATGAAACTGGATTTTTTTAATCTAGCAGGAAAAATATGGCTCCCATTCTTTTATGCTAATTTGACATTTATTAATGTGTACAGAAATAAACTATATTTGGCTCAATGCAGTAAATATTAAAATTATGACAACAGAATTTAATGACAAATTGATATTTGCTGCAGTGAAAAACGAGATGCAAAATCAGTCTGCCATTTCCACTAGCCGTAGTTGGGATTAAACAATTCTGCACTTTTCTGGTTCAATGAGTATGCAGAGGATTTTTTAAAAAATACCTGTCCAGGACAAGAAGCAGATTGTGTTTGCAAGCTTAAACCACTCCATTTGCTGCAGTGTCAGCATTCCAACCCCACTTGGACTGTGCTACTCTTATTTTATTATAGTTCAGATCTGCTTGGTCCGACCTCATCTGCATTTGCTTGGCTCACTGAACCATCCAGTTCAATTATAGCATATTATGCATGAGGTAATTGTTTAACTTTATAAATTAACATCCACAAGGAAGCCAGGGGAAGAAGACACAGAGCAGAAAATCATCACTGAAAAGCTTCCAATGGCAATTTTAGGAACAACTGCTGGCAATTTTGGTCATCAAGTTCAACAGTATTTTTAACTAGCAGGAGAAGTACGTTCTGAAACAAATCAGAATATGATAGCTTATACACATCCCACACACATCTGTCTCTTTTCATGAGAAAAGACTGGAGGAGGAAAAAGCTAATCCTGCTGTTTCTCCAGCAGCTTTTGAAACTTCTCTGTTCAGAGAAGCCAGGTGCTGGATTAGAGAAATGTGTGTGCTACAGGGCTAGCATTATGCAGAATTACTCCAAGATAAACCCATTTATTTAGTGAAATTAGACTGGACTGGACTAGATTCAAAACATGATTTCACTGTTAACGAAGGGCTAAGCATCAACCTTCCCCTTAGTCCTTCCCATATTTTCCTCTCTTTCCTTGTAGTTTAGAACCAGCAGCCCAAACAGAAGCTCTCTCTCCTTCTGTCTTATCCTTACACAGGTTATACTGAAAGCACTTCATATAATCTCTGTTGGGCTGGAAGCAGTAACAATGCTCCCAGACATCTGCAGACATCTGTTAGGGTTGTCAGGAGTCTGGCAATCCAAACCTGAAGACTTTTGGGGTAGAGCCTGGTAATGTCACATTGAAGTACTAAGCGTAGTACTTCCACATACCACTAGGAATTGTACCACATGCTTCCTGAGAATGTGTGTATTAATAAATAAATGTATGGCTTTGGAAAGATTTGAAAAAAAGTAACAGTTTTCCACATCCATACATATTAAAAATAACATGGAAATTAACTATGTTCTGTCTATATCTATGTATCTGTATTTATCTATAAAAGGTTTAAGCAAGGGTGCAGATAAAAAGTTGTCCTGAACTACTCCTAAAGGGCTAGGACATCAATATATCTAATTCTCAAATCTGTGGATACAAATCCAAAGTTTAGAATCATGAACAGACAAAATATGATTCTACACACATAAGAAAAGCCCTACATTTATAGGAAAAAACCTTGAATTTTTTTTAATGGGAATTAAAACCCTCCAAAATGATAGGAGCTCCTATAGCTTTAAAAACCTGATGCCCTCAGTGACTGTTGCTAGGCAACCATAAGAGTGTTACCAGACTCCAGGCCTTAGTCTGTTAGTAAAAGACAGAGGGAGGGATCATAGCCTTTCCCAGGGATGTTTTAGTCTTTGAGGGGGTCATACAATCTTAGCCTAACTTACCTTACAGGGTTATTATGAAGATAAAATGGAGTGGAGGAGAGTGAGGCTTTGGTCCCCACTAGGGAGAAAAGTAAATAAATAATAAATAACAAATATAGCAGAAGATGGGGGCAGATAAATGCAGAAGATAGCAGAAGATGGGGGCAGATAAAAAGCAGGTTGATGCTGGGTGGGGAAGAGAAAAGCAAGCAGGGAAAGGGGAGAGGATATGGAGGCTGCTGGAAGCCAGGAAAGAGGAAATAGTGTGGGGAAGAGGATACAAGAGAAAGTACTTGCAGGTTCTCCACCAGGCAACTGGGACCAACCCAGCCAGCACTATTTAACTTTCCTGACTTTGCCTGAGGAGAGGCTACCACGGAGAAGGAAGGTGAAGACAAGGCAGATAAAGGTATTTATTTATTATATTAGATTTTTAGTCTCCCCCCCCCCTCAGGTGGGCTCAGGGCAGAGTACAACATTCCAGTTTACATAAATACACTTTAAAACAGATAAAACATTACGGTAAAATTAAAACAACTATATACAATAAAACTTCTCCTCAAGATAGCGACGGTAAAATACTGCATTCAGGCATGGCCCATATATAGAGAGAGTGGTGAATAGAGATGAGCACTATCCGCATTACGATCCAAAAAACCCCACGATAATGGTGACCGTGCGATCGTGACTCAGCGGATCATGATCGGCCACGGCCAACGATCCAGCG
Organism: Eublepharis macularius; assembly: GCF_028583425.1. NCBI lineage: Eukaryota > Metazoa > Chordata > Lepidosauria > Squamata > Eublepharidae > Eublepharis > Eublepharis macularius. Next base: position 81,022,634 of record NC_072794.1, on the reverse strand, counting down.
ATCAGGAGGGGGCTGGATTGGGGCTGGATCGTGCTCGGATCGGGAAGCCAGACACGCAGGCGCCAGTAATCTATTCCCGGGGCAATGGAGCCAGGGGAATGCCTGAGCTGTGTTTCCCCTCCTTCTGTTGCCCTGGAAACCCGAATGTAAGCCCAGCTTTCCTTGATCAGCAGGACTTCCTTCCAACCACGGAGCAGCAAAGCAATCACCAGTTGGGAGAAGAGATCCAGGGGAGGGAGGGGGAAGGGGGTGTTCTGTAGCCATGGGCACTCCAATCTCATCCCTGCAAACCCTGATAGGCAGCTCTGACGGCCAAACACAGACAGCCAAACACAAACACAGATGCCACCGGCATCACCCACCGTTCTTTTCTCGCCAGCGCGCTCCTTTTTGGCCTGGCGGGCGGGCACATGGGGGGTGCTGCCGGCGAGCAGCCACACCCCCTGCACCCTGAGGGGAGGCAGCTTGTCACCATCTCCCCATGCCTGCCGGGCCCGGTGACCGCCGCCCAACACTCACCTTCCTACATGGCTGGGAATAGCAGCGCACCCCGCTTTGGCCTCCACAATCCACGATCCACGGATCGGGAATGGGAGATGATAGGTGTGGATTGTTTAGTTGGGATCGTCACTGGCGCCGATCCACGATCAGCTGGATCAGCAATTTTTTTTGGATTGTGCCCATCTCTAGTGGTGAACAGATCTTTTCAGTATGGCCAGCGGGGGCCCAACCTAGCCTCCGCCAAATTCCTGGCAGAACATCTCTGTCTTACAGGCCCAGCAGAAAGATAATAAATCCTGCTGGGCCTTGGTTTCATCAGAGAGTTCCACCAGGCCGATGCCAGGACCGAAAATGCCCTGGCTCTGGTTAAGGCCAGGCGAGCCTCCCTTGGGCCAGGGACCACCAAAAGTTGTTTATTTGGGGAACAAAGTGTCCTCTGGGGTACATATAGGGAGAGGTGGTCCCACAGATATGCCGGGCCCAGTCCACATAGGGCTTTATAGGTCAACACCAAAACCTTGAACCGGACCTGGTACTCAACTGGTAACTAATGCAGCTGGCATAATATAGGTGTTATATGTTCCTCAATTGGGAGTCTTGCAATCACTCGTGCAGCTGCATTTTGAACCAGCTGTAGCTTCTGGATCAGGCCCAGGGGAAGCCCCATGTAGAGCAAGTCGCAGTAGTCTAATCTAGAGGTGACCGTTGCTTGGATCACTGCCATTAGGTCGTGGGTCGACAGGTAGGGGACAAGCTGCCAGGCTTGTCTTAGATAGAAAAATCAAGACCAGGCAACCACTGCAACCTGTGCCTCCATGGTCAGGAAGGCATCCAGGCTCCCCCCCAGGCTCCTCTCTCTCAAAACTGGCACAAGTGGTGCTCCATCAAGAGTGGGGAGTCGGAGTCCCATGCCCATGGACCCCCGACCCACATACAGGACCTCCGTCTTTGTGGGATTTAGTTTCAACCGACTCTGCTTCAACCACCCAGTCACAGCTTCGACTGGGTGGGTTGGCTGGTGGGTAGAAAGTAGAATGAAGCAGGAAAAGGAGAGAGGATATTGGGGCTCTCAGGAAAGGGGAAAAAACAAATAGTGGGGGAGTAGAAAATGAATGTTCCCCAACAATTCTTTGCAGGTCCTCCACTTATAATAACCATGATGTCCATCTGTCCCCAAATTAGGGGTGTAAAAAAACAAATTACAAAAAACCTAAGCTGGAAACATACCCAGAAATTGCTGTTTTGTTTTGTTAAAAAGCAGCTTCTGTTACCAGAAGTGGTCTCCTTGCAATAAATACAATTTGTGGGGAGAATTAGCAAGCAAGGAAGACACTATACAAGAGACGGTAACTGGGATCTATCACAGGTGTATACCAGGTCCCTTCCAAAACAGAACAAGCGAGTCTGGTGCTTAATATCAAACAATAACTTTTATTGAACACAAGAACTTCACGCACGTACATACAAATTACTGGGGAAAATAATTACACAGAGAGAGAGAGAGTCCTAGGAAATGTAGCCAGAGATTGGGAATAGAGAGAGAGGGATTAAGTATATCCACCTATCCTGGAGAGGGGGGTCCAGTCTGCGGAGAAGAGGGTAGCTTCAAATGCCAGCATCCTTGGCTTAAGAGAGCAAGAGGCTTGGGCAAACCTCAGGGGAACAACGCTTATGGATCCGGAAGTTTGAATGATTTGAATGGGGCCAGAGCTCTACCTTTATAGGTAAAATGTGCCCTGAGGTAGAAGAGCCCACCTAGCCATTAGAACAAAGGCTCCAATGGTTAGTTCCTGGGTTAGACAAAAGGCTTGAGTATCTTGATTGGCAGCTGCCAGGGTGTGTGAATTCAAATGTAAAACTAGTTCTAGCACTGCACAAAAAGGACAGTTTGCTGATGAAGTCTATCAGAGCTAAGTTAAGTACTTTTAGGGAGGGACTGTTCTCTCCCAGGAACTACTGTCTATACTTACGAATGTCATTTGATTAGCTCCTCAATCAAGGACAGGAGATCTCATCACGGAAGGAGGGAAAGGAATGGGCCAAGTGGGGAAGACTCTGCGAGACCTTTGTTGCACTGGGCACCGGTAGGGCCGGAGAGATAGTAAATCCAATTGCTTCTCAATCACTCTGCATTCTTGTGCGGCATTCCATGCATGCTGTATTCTCCCAGGCAGGATGTAGCAACTGTTAGAGGCTCTCTGGTAGCAATACAGTAGCCATTTTAAACTCCAGAGGCCTGTACACTGTTAATATCACAAGCAGCCATATAAAAACTGCTGTTAAAATGGCGGAGGCTGGACTGACCGCTTACACTTCTGGAACACTGAACCAAATCTAGGAAACCAAATCCTGTCACTCCCACCAAAACATTTGTGTGATTTGTTTTACTTATTACCTTCTAGCACCACCACCAGCAACAGGCAGGCAGGCACTGGGTTCACCTTGTTTTCCTGAACAGCATTCACCAATCAAAACTCATGGATCCTTATGTTATTAATTAACTCTGTTGGTGGGAAGGGGGAATGAGCACAATGTGCATAAATACATCTCCCTCTCCCCTCCCGCCCTTCTACTCAGAGAAATGACATTGTCTCCCTGCCAATTAGCTCTTTATGAGGGAAGACCCCCTCTCAGCTTATCATCAGCTTTAGAAGCATTTAGAATTGGGAGACGTCAATCATAGACTTTAATTCGAAATACATGTTCCTGAAAGTAAGTTCTATTGAATAACATGGGACTTACATTTGAGCTGACCTGTTTAGGGCCAATGCATCTTGGCTTCTTTTGCACTGCTACCTAGGCACTGGTATGTCTCCTCCACCCTATCAGGGCACTTGGATGGTCAGTCCCTGTGAAGAAAAGTGCAGCTGTGGGCAGGATGCAAGTGGTCTGTTAAATCAGTCAAACTTGTTAGAAGGCCCAGAAGACTTCAATCATAAGCTGAAATTCTAAAGACACTTCTCTGGGAATAAGTATCATTGAATAACATGGGATTTGAATCTGAGTAGACCTTAGGATTGCTTCCATAGTCTTTCAGGGTTCTTTCTTTTTCTGAGTCAAATGACAAATGTGTTCCTACTTCCCCCTTTCAAAAACAATCCTGCCTGCGCCTACAGCAAAAGGAAAACTGATGGAGAAAACATAAGTTGGGGAAGCTGGATTTAGACAATCATTCTGCCTGCCTGCCTGCCTGCACTTGGGTGATGGAGAAGATTGGTGGTGAGAATACCCCTGTGACAGACTGTACTTTTTAAAAACTTAGAAGTGCTGTACAAACAGCTGAAGGACTGTTAAGGGTTCATTCTTCACAGAAACAGAGCCGTGAGTGACAGGCTACTCCAAGGAATCTGATTGGATAGCATGGGCTGAATAGAGAGAGACTTCTGAATTGGATGCTGGGGAGAAGGGAGTCTGATTTCAGCCCTAGCTGAGAGGAGTTGAGCACTGACAGTTTCGAGATTCAGCCTTGACTGTGAGAGTAGTTTAACACTGACAGGAGAACAGAGGGAAAATTGACAAGGAAGTTTGGGAAGTAGCCACACTGCGCAGACTCCCATTTGGACCAAAGGAAAGGGATAGATCTTCTAGTGAGAGGATAATTTCCCTACCCAGTGAAACAGGGAGTTAGCGCTGAAGAGTGGAGAAATCCCTGGTCTGGTGTGGTTAGAAACTCCCTTTGGAGACCTTAACAATAAATTAAAGACTGAAGATGAGTACAGGTTTTTCAAGAGGAGGGGTTTGGGTATTGGAAAGATGGTACTAGCCTTCTTAAAACCAAAAAAATAAGAGAATATTCAATGGAAGTGCACTAGAGTGATTGGGAAAACACTGGAAGAAAAGCCTCTCAACTTAAAAAATTTAAGTTACTGAAGAGCTTAGGAAACCCTCATTTGTCTGAAACATAGGCTGAATCCACACACCCGTGGAGCATCCCAGTGTTGTGCTAAATGTTCGTTAAACACCTGGAAGTATAGCGTCTTTGTAGCGCGATTCAGAAATCGTGCTAGAAAGACGTTACACTTCCGGGTGTTTAGCGAACATTTAGTGCAACGCCGGGACGCTCCGTGGGTGTGTGGATTCAGCCACTAAAGCTAAAGTCTGCGCATGTACTGATTTTATCTCAGAGTTATCTGTATTGCATTACCTCAGAAATTTTCAGTCCCTGATTTCACCTGATCTTTCCCCTCTATGTTAAATAAAATATTTTGTTATTTTTGAATTTTAAAATGTCTCTAGTGTCATTTAAGTTGTTTAAATGGCAGTTTGGTGTGAGAGCCAGTTTGGTGTAGTGGTTAAGAACACGGGAATCTAATCTGGAGAACCGGGTTTGATTTCCCACTCATCCAATTTAAGCCAACCCAAGTCAGTCACAGCTTCTAGGAGCTCTCTCAGCTCCATCTACCTCACAGAGTGATTGTCATGAGGATAATAATAACATACTTTGTAAACTGCTCTGAGAGGGCATTAAGTTGTCCTGAAGGGCAGCATATAAATCAAACGTTGTCGTTGTTGTTGTTAAGTCAAAAAAAGATGGGAAGGGGCAGCATAGCCTCATTTTGCAGTGCACTACTAGATTCACCCCTCCATCACAGGAACAAAACTGCAAAGCACAAGGAAACGGCAGCAACAGGAAACAGCAGAATGCAAAGGTAATAATTTATTTGGCACTATAGAAAAAGAAAAAGTGAACATGAAATAGGATTGTTTTTAATGTCTCTACACTGCACTGGTTGGAGCACTCTCCTGCTTGGGAGCTGCCCTGCTCCTGCTGCACCTTTGCCAATCAGTTTCCCCCCACAGCATACACCCACTGACACTTGCCTTCTATGGTGTCCATTGTGTGTGTGTGTGTGTTATTATGCTTGAGGAAAAACTCAGCGGATCAATGGTTTAAACTAGGAAGGGGACTAATGGTTGATACAGTGTTAGGTTAAGCCTCATTTTCCCATCCCCCTGAAAATAACAGTGTGTGCGTGTGCAGCCTCCCAACACTCCAAAGCTCATAATAACAAAAAACCCTAAATGGGCTAGATTTGAGCTGGCAATGTCTCCGCTGGGAAAAAAACAGTAATGGCACATCATTGATTTAGAACCCCCGGATCTGAGACTGAAACAGAAATTTATCAAATGCAGAACTCTACCCAGAATGCGTTTTTTTCTGCATAGCATGTTTTCCACTTCAAGAAATATACCTGTTTTCTGCCAGGTGAAAAAACCAATATTCTGCACATTTGGGGGTTAATTAAGTTATAATAACTGGAACCACCAAACCAACTCCATATTCATATCCTTAAGCTTTCACTAAGAAGAAGGTTGGGTATTCTTTAACCATCCTACTTGGGAACACAATAGAGTAGAATTAATTTGTATTAAATTACTTTGAATATGCGTACTGTCTCCCATTTCCTCATTCCTCCATGATCAAACCCTGTCAACTCCCTTTGCCTTCCTACTGTCCATGAAAGATAAAGGAAATTTTGATGCAAAAGGCTTTCTTTTTCCCTTTTATTGCCTAGCATATATGATTAAATCCACATAATTAAGAAGTACGGATGACTCAGTGTAAAAAAAAAACCCCTGCTTCTGAGTGTAATTTTCAAATTTTCATTGGCTGCTTTCTTGACTTTCCCTACAGAGCTATAGATATAGCTGTCTCTCAACCAATACAAATAAATCACTACTTCTCTTCTTAGTAAATGCTTGGCAGAACTCAGTCTCCTCAGACAAATGTCATGGCTTTTATGAGGTGCCAGTTATCATAGACAGACAAGTGAGGGGAAGGAGAACTGACATCTTAATGTGTTTGACCTTCAGTCCCTTCTGGAGAAGAGGGGCGAGTGGAAGAAACACCCTTTATCCTCCAAAGAAAGATCCCCAGTTTGGATTAAGCTTGTGATCCCAGGGCAAATGAAATACATTTAGTTATGCCATTTGAATTATGGATGGATGTGATCATCTGGATTAGTGCACTTTGCTTAAGAAAAGTGATGCTGAACCAGGGAGAAAGCTGACTAGCTTTTAATTCCTAGAAGGGTCTATATTCAAATTGGGTGGAGGGTCAATTATGAGACAGGCAGCAAGAAAGATATTGTACTGGCAGCATCTTGACTGAGAGGTGAAATGGTCATTCCCAGTAGGAATGTCTTGTGCCCTCTGCAGCTCCCGAAAGTAAGATGATGCTGGGCACATTTTAAAATATAACCTGAGTGCTTGACAAGGTGACTGAGCAAGCTGTAGCTGTATGCAACAATTAGTGGCCCCAACAGGAACCAAGGTATCATTGTTTGCTTCAAAAGATGCCTCCAGTCTGTTCAATGTGGCCAAATGATCGTTATGATGGGGAGAAAGAAGGTGCAGATGCAAGTCACATTAGCTGCATATGCAGAAGCCTACCTCCAGATGAGTTTGGGGAACAGCTTCTCTTCTGAAAGCTGTATCTGTGGCTCAGTGGCAGAGTATCTGCTTTGTATTCAGAAGATCTTAGATTCAGTCCCCAAAAGCATGTCAGGTAGCAGGTGATATGAAAACTTCACCCTGAGACCCTGGACAGCCACTGCCTATCAAAGGAGACTGATGGTCTGACTTAGTAGGAAGCAGCTGCATGTGTCCCTTACTCTTTTGACTGTATGTGAGGCAAATTTAGGGAAAGAAAATGTAAGTTTTATTCAGCTGTGAAATTAAACATGAAAAAAAGTTTCTCCAAGATCTTTCCACTTCAAATATGTAATGAAAAACACCAATAAGGTATGTGTGTTTAACATTAGAGACATGCTTTGTATTTTTTAAAGATGGGTTTCTTTTTATGTCTGCCAATGGCTGAGGAATTCAGTAACACAGCAAAACTGACATTTTTTTTTTAAAAAAGTGATGTTTTCCCTATCGCTCACAGAGTATAAGGCACAGCAGGGTTTAGGAGTACATTGTTGCACTTTAGAAGGAAGATTATGACAACGATTACCAAGAGGTCTCCAAGAAGTGTAAAAAATCATGTTGATTAGCTTCCAGCAGTGCCATCCTGCCTTTGCAAAAGAGCCTGAAGTAAAATGAGAGAGATTGTTCATTGCTGCATTAAGGGAAGAATTCAAATTCAGCATCACGCTGGGCAAGCACATATAAAACAAATACCTGTGTCAAAGGCTCCCTGCCGACTGATTGTATATCGGATTCCCTGTATACAAACTTCAGAATATATCTAAGGTCCATTTAAAATCAGTTTTCATTCTTTTAATTGTGGATATCAACATGTTTGCCTGTTTTATAACAATGGCAGCAGACAACACTGGCAGAACAGCTGTAGAGAGCAAAATGCCAAAGGAAGTAACAATTTAGCCAGTGATCCTTTAGAATAGGTTGTGTCAAGTCAAATGCAGACTGCTTCTATTTGAAATGGAAGGCAAAACATATTGCTTTGGTCTTATTAATTTAACTTGGGAATGTCAGCAATCTGGTCGTATGATCTTCAGCCCTTTCTGCCAAGCCCAGCTAACAGTGCTTTTATCAGTTGACTTAAGGATGCGTTGGTGCAGCCTCTGAGGAGCCTAGGGCCACTTGCTGCATATCACATATTACATGAAAGTAAACCCGGATGAGCCAACAGCAGCACACTCAAAAGGGAGCACAGCCAATCAGAGCACATGGACAAATATACCTTTATTATACAGGGACACTTTGCAAACCCGTATTTGCTGAGTTTAGACTTTATTTTATTTTAGATTTTTATAGCCCATGCTCTCAGACATTTAGGACTCTGAGGATAGATTTATACAAATGTCTACAGATTATACCTTTAAAATGCTGTGTGTTCAGTGGCCTTCGGAGTAACATTTTAGCCTCTTGTTGTAGTTTTTTGGGAAGGTTGGAACTAAACTAGTAGAACAGATGACAATGAAATTGTAGCAGTTCAGACTACAAGTGGCTGACCATTTTGAAGGGTACCCTCAAATAAAAATCTCCCTACAATTAGTAATACTATCATATCAGGCAGGAGGCTGTTCAAGAAGCCCACTGACATCTACTTACTGGGATTTTTAAAAGGGGGAACATTTTTAAAAAATGGAGGCTATTATTAGCCATGATGATGAAATAAAACCGCTATGTTAAGAGGGAGGAACCTAGTACGGGGGTGGGGGGCACAACAAGGTGCTGCTTTGTGCTCTGTTTCTTGCTTGCTGGCCTTTTGGAGCAGCTGGTTGGCCACTGTGTGAAACAGAATGGTAGACTAGATGAACCACTGGTCAGATCCATCAAGGTTGCTTTTAATCTAAGAGTACAACTTTTCAATTAATCCAATTAAGGAAAACTGTGTACAGAGACAAACCTCTACGTATGTATTACTGTCAAGATCAAGAATTGTGGACCCAAACTGGATGCACTTCTAACAGGCCAGTCCTGAGCAGAGTTACACCCTTCTAAGTCAATTGAAAACAGTAGACTTAGAAGGGTTTAACTCTGTTTAGAGTGCACAGGAAATGCGCATAGGAATGCTTGAGGACATTAATTATTCACACCACATTGCTTTTAATTGAATGTGCATCCCTTTCTGCTTTCAGACTCATATAGTTGTGCGTAAATACCTTTTAAAAATCTGACTAGGTCTGTACAGAGGGACATACAGCTTGAAAAAGATGCGCCCAAAGCACCTTCCATAACCCAGGATCTATTTCTTATCCTGCCATACTGTTGAAAAGAGATAAATAAAAGTCTGGTGATACCACAAAGTCAATATTTATAAATAAAAATAGTTTAATAAATATTAATGCACAGGCAGTCAGCAAAAATTCAGCAAAATTGCAAGATATGGAATTGCAGCCATGGAGATGAGTGACGGCAGACTCTGCTGTTGCTGCTGTGTCATATGCCAGTGTCTCCTTACACAGTGGATAGCTCCAAGATAGTGTCAAGCCAGTGTGCAGCCGTGGTGCATAAGGCAAATGGCATGTTTCTGATTATTCCTATCAGAAAGGGGTTCGAAAATAAAATGGCCAGTATTATAAAATCATGAATCTTGTGAGGAAAGTGGAAGAGAACTTTTTCATCCTTTCTCATAGCAGTGTTATGTGTAATGGATTAAGTTTTATTCAGACCAGGTAAAAGAAAATATTCTTGGCTCAAACACGTTTTTTCTTTCCTCAATGCATAATTACATGCGTTGAATTCTTTGTCATATGATGTGATGTTTGCCTCTGGTTTAGAGAATTTTTAAATGGAAATTAGCCAAATTCATGGACAGAAGTCACTGGGTTATTAGCTGTGATAGGTAAAGGAAAGTTCTGTGTTCAGCAGCAGCAGCAGCATTCCTACTAGAAATGTGAGTTGCTTAGGGAAAGTAATAGGAGGAGGTCTTTTGTCCTGATGTACCTTTTATGGACTCCCCAGAAGCATCTGTCTGACCACTGCAGGAAACCAGATGCTAAACTAGCAGTGCAATCTTAAGAACACATTTCTGGGAGTAAGCCCCATTGAGTAGGCTTCAGTAGGTTTCTGAGTAGACCTGCTTAGGATTGCACTGCAAATGGACCATTGACTTGATCCAACAGGATTCCTTTAATATATTCTTAACATTATATTATTTCATTATTAATTTTGTAATTATGCCCATGTCAAATTACAAATCAATTAAAATCCAGTGTACGTTTAAAAAAATATGTACAAGAAAGTGATAGTGCAGCATCTAAAAGACAGAAGTGAAGATGGCAAACTAAGCTGTTAAGTAACAGATGTTGCCAGCTCCCTGCAGAAGGATTGAACCAGCCCAGTACCCTGTAACTAAATTGTACTAAATGGATTGAGCTGCAGTTAGATGTTTCCAACACAGTGAGAGTGGGTGGTTTGAGATGGTGAGAGAGAAAAGAGGACACCTAATAGGGGCATTACTGGATTCATTGATGTGTTAGTTATAGGCACCATATCATTGCAGTCTTGGCCCACCTACACTGCTCCAAATCTGTTTCCAGGCACTTCAAACTACTGATGTTGATTTTAAAGCCTTATTTGTTTTGAGACCAACATAGCTGAAGGACTGCTTCCTTCCGCCTACTCAACTGCTACAATCATCTTTTGGAGCTGTTTTGGGTGCCCCCTCCTTCTGAAATTAGGTGGGTGGTAGGGCAAGAGAGGGCCTTCTTGGTCATGGCACCAACACTCTGAAACTCTTTCCCCAGAGAGAATCATCTTCCTTCTGTTGCTGTCTTCTGCCAGAGGGTAAAGACTTTTTTTATTCATCTGAAAAAATTGCACCAGAATACACTGGTAATATATGGAAACTGCTTCTCACAACATTTTTAGAACACATGCTTGTCATAATGATCAAAGTTCTTCTGATGAAGGTAAACCATTGGTGAGGAATGACATTCATATATGCTGGTAATATTTGGGGCAGAAAATTTATATCACTGTTGATGTGAAGTTTCCTATAGCAATAAATTCCAAACCTACAAGTCTTAAATTTAACATTGCTATATAGAAACTGTTGTTTTATACATCCTACATTTGAAGCATCTATAGCCACAAATGAATTTATCTTCCTATTTCAAAACGGAGTGATTGCCTCCATCTGGCTTGGATGATAACCAGCCAATGTATGCACCCTTACAAGAGCAGAAAGCGATGACATGTATACTATGAATGTATGAGAGCTTGTTGCCCCCTAGTGGCTGTGTTGCATAAGTTACAACCAGAACTGCTCTGGGTAGTTTCTAAAGTCTGGGGTCCAAAGTTTCCTCCTCCTCTCTTATTCCAATGACTTCTAAATATCAAGGGAAATGGTCGCTCTTATCTTAGTCATCAAAGACAGCTTCTTTCCTTTACGAAAGTAATTGTTCATGTTAATTGCAGCTGTCTAGTATGTTTATAAGTTGATGACCTCAAGGCCGCTTGTGGTTTTTACAGCTGCTATTCCTAAAGCAGAGGAAAGGTAGCAAATACAGCTTCTTCTATCATCCAACTTTTGACTGGAATTTAGCCTACCATCATTGCACTTCCGCACTCTCTGATTTTCACCATTTGTGATCTTCTGCTTCTGCTTATGACTTAGGATGGGCCTACAAATTTGTCAGAATGGTGAGAATTAAGAGGTAGAGTGCTGAGGTAGTAAAATTGACTGCATCACTTCAGACTGTGAACGAGGAGGACTACATTTTTCAAAGTTCCCCCTACCTTAATGGGGGTTCTGGGCTAGCTAAACCTTTTCTCCTGAATGTTCTAAGGGTTCAGTTAGATATGCAGGTTTTTAAAGAGTTGGGTCTGGGTTCCTCAGAATGCCTCCAAGGGGGGGGAGGGGCTCCACCCTCCTGCCTCAAGTAGTTTCCCCATGTCAAAATAGCATGGGAGGTTTTTCCCCTGTTTTTCTGCTCCACATAGGGTATTCTGTGCACATGGAGCAGTAAAAACGGGGGGAGGGGGGACAGCCATTCCCCAAAGCTGCTGTGTGGCTACAGGGAACTCAAGTTGGGCCTGGGGAACCTAGACCCAGCTCTTTAAAAACCTGCAAGTCTAGATTGACCTTAATTTTATATTTGCAGAGAGTTTTTACAGAAGGGGCAATAAAAATGTGATCTCTCTCACCTGGAGCTTGACTGTGGTACAGGAATTTCTACTACAAAATTTTACCACCTAAGGTTGCCAACTCCAGGTTGGATTATTCCTTGAGATTTGGTGGTGGAGCTAGGAAGTGCAAGGTCGGGGAAGGGGAGGGACTTCAGTCATGTATAATGTCATGGAGTCAATTTCTCCAGGGAAACTACTCTCTGAAACCTGGAGATCTCTTGCAATTCTGGGAGATCTCCAGGCCCCACCTGGATGCTGGCAACCCTACTTACCACCTCATTCTGCTGCATATGTAGATTAGGCCTAAATCCCAGAGATACCATTCTGATAATTGCCAAAATAAAGGCCTTTTCACACTGATGAGTTGAAAGGACATGTACTGAAGCTGGCTGTGTGCTGAAGCAGATTACAGTTTAACCTACACTCAACATGCCATCTCAAAGTTGTTGGTTCAAGTGACTGATGAGCTATAAGCTGGTCACACACTAAATCAATCAATGTTTCAACTCTCAAGTTCTGCGATAAACGTCTACCACAAGACATCTACATTTCTCAACATGTCAATTATGGACAATTTACATGACCAAACAATAAAAAAGACTTTGGTCCAATTCATACATTAACATAGATCCTGGCAGCTGCAAAAACTGTTCCAGTGTCGCAGTTCTCTGCCACTCTAATAAAGATCACAGGGGCTGACATTACTAGACCCCTTCAGACATTTGATTTTGGTTCACTAGCCATACATAATGGGAGCATGCACTACACACAGTCTTCATGATATGCACAACTGCTATTTTGTGTTAATGGGGTGGTGCCCATTATGTGCATTGCCCCACTCACACAAAATGACAACTCCATTTTATCAGGAGAATTGTGCACAGCATGTGCTCTCTTAACATGCATGTGTCATGTCCAAATATCTAAAAAGGGTTAGAGCTTCCATATTTTATCTACATGGTTGGGAATCAGAAAACAGGAAAAGGAGATGTGGCAGCTTACCACAATGTTTAGTAATATATGGCTTGACAGTTGCCATTTAAGCAGAAACAGTGATTCAATATAGAGGTCACAACAATCACAATGGCTCTTCATTGGGTTATCAGTTCTACCGAATATACAAATAACTTTTATAGTATGACAATGTAAAGTAAGTGATCTGCTGATGCCTTAAGTGAGTTAAACATCTATGTTGTTTATATAGCTATGTGAAGTACCTACATTTGGTCTATCTTAAATGTCCATTTCTTCCCTCCAAACTATATCAACAATCATAGCCACTTGAAAATTAGAGGACTGTCTTTTAATTGTACGCCTTCTCCTACATATTTTGTTATTACTTTGAGGTCCGGACTGATAATTACTTTCATTTGTTTGTACATTTCTGGTGCCAGTTTGTCATATACATTTCTTGCCTTCAACAATATTTACTTATGAATTCACCTAGAACATCTTATTCTTCTGTTCTATTCCCATGCTAATTAAAGAAAGCATTGGTTTCCTAGCCCAGGAAAAAAGAACCTCAAATTATCTATTTAAAGCTATACTTTAGCTAAAGGAGAATTAAAACTCTTCATTACTTTTAAAGGATATTACAAGTAACTACTACCAGCAAATTCATTCATGTTATTAGTATTCAAGGCTGGCCTTTCAACTCTCATACTTTAACATGCAAGGATCACTACTTGACCTTTCCAGGTCATTGGCATGGATGGATTTTATGCAAGTTGAAACAGCTTTTTCAATCTTTTGCAATTCTGTTGATAATACCTAGTACAAGATTGGATTGCTCAACCTTCAGGTGAAATATTGAAATTATCATTTTGACCACCACTATTTACTGGTGTTAAATAGACAATATTATTTCTTCATAACTCAAAGATTCACTCCAGACATTCTTGCTTAAACAAAAACATTTTGATCAAATCTAATTAGATGACAATTTCTTATATCTACTAGAGGCCATTGTGAAATGTGCTCCTTGCCAACGGAATCAATGAAAAACCCATTGCAACCTGATAAAAATCTAATGTTGTGCTCTCTAAATGTTTAATAAAAAAAAAAAAGGATTACTGGCATCCAACCCTTAAAGTTTCAGATCTGTTCTCATCTAGCACTTCTTGATTTCATGGTTCAATAACAACTTTGCCCCTATATCCCAGGTAATCAATACTTACTGAACCAGTGCAACTGTTTTCAAGCTTTCAACTCACAAATATTTAGATCTGCTGATCTACCTTCAGATTTAGTATATAGAAGAATCAAGTGGGACTCTTTCCATTTACCAGTTTTGCAAATGCAACACATTTTTAAGAATAGTCAGGCTTGTATCTTCACCCTTTGGGCGCTTCTGTTTGACACCAGCTCTGAAGCCATGGCAAGCTGTACCAGTTCACAGAACAGCAAGATATAAGACCAGTAGTACCTTAAAGACCAACAAATCTTTCAAGGTATAAGTTTTCACGAGTCAAAGTTCCTTTTATTGCATACAGGTAGGATGGAGATCCCTGAGCCTTTATATCCCAGCCAGGAGGAGGGAGGGAGCTTGCAAAGAAGGACATCACGTGCATGTTTGTGTGTTCTGGCAAGGCCTGTGAGCCTATAGTAGAAATGTGACAATCAGAAATTTAATTGTTGAAGATTTTCCCATCACTGAATGTCAGAAAAAGTTTCACCTGCTGACCTTCTATTGGACAAACAATTGTTAAAGCTCCCCTTCTCCTGAGCCAGCATCTCCAGATCCTTCCTGTATGACAGTGGTTATCTTATTTGCACACCGTGCTAAAGGGTTGCCACCCCCCGGGGACAAGAGATCCCCTGACCCCAGCTGCTATCCCCTGCCACCACTCACCTGGCCGGCAGGGTGGAGGGGAGGTATAGGAAGGCTGGCTGGAGCATATGACAAAATGGCTTTTATGGACACTGCAGGGCTTCCAATGACATCACTTCTGGTTCAGACCAGAAGCACTGTGGGGTTTTTTTGGGGGGGGGGTTCTTTAGGCATCAGTCCAAAACATAGCAAAAACTGACACCCCATAACTGAGACCCCATCACTTCTGGTTTGAACTAAAAGTGACACATGCAAGAAGAACCCATGCCTCCCACCTGCTTGGCTCCCCCAACCCCTGGGTTGAAGGTAGGGGACCTGATATCTTGGTATCAACTGGGGGTAGGGGGATTTCTTTGTGATATAGAAGTGCATTCCTATTTATTGTCATTTAAATTATTGTTGTGTTTCAAAAATGTGAAGTTGACAAAAAGATCCACCCAAGCTAATCAGATCAATCTAGAGAGGCTTTTCCCCTTGATGCATGATGACTACAGTCTTCTCTTTTAATTTATTATTGTCCAACCTTAAAGGTGGCTTATACACCAACTATCCTATACATTTTGTTTCTTTCTTCTTATTCCCAGGGATTTCAGAAGATACCATGCAAGGGATGCAATATGCCATCCATAAATCGGGCTTGACAACTCTATGCAAGCAAAACATTATTTAGAAGATCTCTAGGAAAGAGGAAGCTCCAGGCCATGTGTGTGTGTACCTTAAATTGAACCCAAAAAACCTGAGAGCTTGTTCCCTTCTGAACTGTCATGATGGGTATTGTCTGGGTTTGTTTGTTTGTTTGTTTGTTTGTTTGTTTGTTTGTTTGTTTGTTTGTTTGTTTGTTTGTTTGTTTGTTTGTTTGTTTGCAACCTTCAAGAAGCCCATGCTAGAAAAATATGTCTTTGCTATTCTGATTCTTAAATCACATTGTAAAAACTTATTTTAAGGATGTTATCAAACAGCAATGAATGTTGGTAACTTGACAGGTCTATTGTCAGATAAAGTCCTGAAAATATCTTCTAGATGTGTAAACAGAATAACTTTGAAATAACTAGTTTCAAGGCTGCAGTTTCTGTCTTAGAGTAGGCTGTGTCTGTATTAATTTTTTTAATCCATAGATTTTAATTCACTGATTTTAATCATAGATGCATAGATCAAGATGTACACTGATTCACAGAGAGGCATAACTGAAGATGTCATTGATGAAGAGGCTGGTGTTGTCTGCCCTTATGAGAGGTTCCAGGTGTCCTTAATGAATGCTAATTCAGCATATTCATTCAAGAATAAATCCAGTATTATTTTACTGGCTTGGCATTCAACTAAAGGACCTTCAAGCCTGCAAGGGACATACTCTGATATGACTGCCAGGGTAGCTCTGCCTGGAGAATCATCCAGGTTCTCACAAGCAACAGTAAAAACATTATTTTAGTGGGTTCCAAATAGCAAAATGACTGAAAGTACTAGCCTACAACATACAGAGTAATATAACCATGAGAATGGAGGTGGCAACTGCCTATTCTTTTTTTTTTAATAAAATTTTATTGGTGAGTGGAAAAAAGAAAAGAATTTTCAAATTTAATACATATAATCCCATTTCCCCCCCTCTGTCCCCCACCCTTTTCCTCCCCCCTCCCTATTGACTTCCAACAGCTTTCCAACCCTTAACCCTTCTTATTGCTTAAATCTATTTCATTTACATTTTCCTACCCTCTATAAATCATAATATCTCTTACTCTAAGCACATTCTGATTCTTTTACATAGATTCTATCAAGCATACTATCCATATGATATATATCGTGTCAATAAAGCATAACCATATAGCTTAGTATATAGCAAGGATCACAGTGTCTCTTACTTTAAACATGTTCTATTTCTTTTAAACATATACTCCGTCAAATATACTATCAATATAGTATATATTATAAAACATATATTGTATGCTATGCCACCAATGTAACACAGCACACAACGTAGTATAACACAGCAACCTGATATTGTATTAAATCTGATCCATTAACCCATCATTTTATATTGTATATAACATACCTATAATATATAGTAGTAATAATATACATATATAGTAATAATAGATCTATTTAACCATTCTCATTATCCCATATATTCTATGTAAAGTTCCCCTGAATATTATGCTAGCTTAGACTGTAATTACATTCCCCCTAAATGGTAAGATCCCTTCTCTCTCCCCTTTCCAACATTATTCTTTAAAAATTCTCAAACTGCCACAGTTCTCCTTTTACATCCCATTTTTTTCCAAAAATTGTTTCAATTTCCCCCAATCAACAATATATTGCCCTAGGTCAAGATCTTTGCGTTTCCTTGTCATTTTGTCCATTTCTGCCATGTACAGCAATTTGTAAATCCAGTCTTCTACAGTTGGTATTTCTTGTGTCTTCCATTTCTGCGCATACAAAAGTCTTGCCGCTGCAGTCATGTAAAATAACAATGTTCTATGCTGCATTGGAACAGTCTCCATTCCCAAGTTCAGTAGCAACAATTCTGGGTTCTTATTTATTTGTATTTGTAGAATCTCATTATTTACTTCGATTATTTCTCCCCAGTACTGCTTAGCTACTTCACATGTCCACCACATATGATATAGTGATCCTTCATGTTTTTTGCATTTCCAGAATTTGTCTGACATATTAGTATTTCCTAGCACAATTTTCTTTGGTGTTAAATACCATCTGTAAATCATTTTGTACACATTCTCTTTAATGTTCGTACAAGTTGAAATCTTCACTGTATTTTTCCATAGGTACTCCCATGCCTCCATTGTTATTTCCTTATGAAAGTTTATTGCCCACTTCACCATCTGGACTTTTACTGTTTCTTCCGCCGTAAACCATTTTAGAAGTAATTTATAGATCTTAGATGTTTCCTTCTTGCCTTCTTGTAGTATCACTTCCTTTAGTTCCGAATTTTCCAGTCTTATACCTCCTCTCAGGCAGTCTGCATTATAAAGATCTCTGATCTGTCTGTACTGAAACCATCCATAACAAGGAGACAATTCTTCTTCTGTCTTTATTCTCAGCTTTGAATATTGTATTTGTGTGATCTCCTTGTATGTTAAGCATTGCTGTTCGTTATCCACAGTTCTCGGATCTATTACTTCGTACGGAACCACCCATGAAGGAATTCCATCTTCCATATACACCTTGTATTTCTTCCAGACCATGAAGAGGCTTCTCCGAATATAGTGATCCAAAAACATAGAGTCCGCTTTTACTTTATCATACCACATGTATGCATGCCATCCAAATTTTTTTTTGTGTCCCTCCAGGGCCAGCAACTTGCGGTTTTTTAACATTATCCAATCTTTCAGCCATACAAGATATACTGCCTCATGATACAGTCTTATGTTGGGCAGTTGCAAGCCGCCTCTTTCCTTCGCATCTTGCAAGACCTTCATTTTCACTCGTGGTTTCTTGCCTGCCCACACAAAATCTGAGATTTTCCTCTGCCATTTGTCAAATTGTTTGGAGTCACGGATAATTGGAATAGTTTGCAACAAGAACATCACACGTGGTAAGACCTTCAAACGACCTCTGATTCATCCTCTTTAAATTCCACTCTAGTTCTTTATTGTCCATTGCCGTCAATTGCTCCTGCAGAATTTTAATATCCTGGTATATTTTCTTTTTCCCCAGTCTTTTCTTAAGCGGCAACTGCCTGTTCTTTATTCCTCCCACCCTCCTTTAGGGGGTCTGGGACAGCAGGCCAGGCAGGCAGGTCCCTGGTGGGAAAGATGGGACTGGGATTATCATTTGCTGTCCTGTTCCCCCACCCCTCTGGTGCTCTAGGCAATTGCTTAGAGTCACCTGGTGGGCAGCACTAGGCTTTCCCTGACTGAGTTAATCTACAGGGTGTTTGGAACAGCCTGAACCTAGACAGGGAGAGGGGGGAGCCTTCTTGTGTAGCAAAATATGTTTCTAGATTGGTTTTTAATAATATTTTAATATATTACATGTCTGTGTACAAGTTTATTTTTGTCCTTTTTATATTGTTGTTTCCCACCTTGATTCCTGAGGTGCTTGGTAGAAGGTAGATATATCAGTGTTATAAATAACAACACCAACAACATTCAATTTATATACTACTCTTCAGAAAGGCTTAACACCCACCCACTCAGAGCAGTTTAAGTATGTTATAATTATCCCCACAACAACAGTCACCCTGTGAGGTGGGTGGAGCTGAGAGAGCTCCAAGAAGCTGACTGACCAAAGGTCACCCAGCTGGCTTCAAGTGGAGGAGTGGGGAATCAAATCCGGTTCTCCAGGTTATAGTCCTGTGCTCTTAACCACTACACCAAACTGGCTCTCAATAAATAAATAAATAAATTGAACAGAAATATCTGCTACCTCTACTAAAATGAATTTTGAAACCACATACATTTGAGCACCTAGAACTGAACATTGGACTGTTAGGAAAACATTTTTAATAACAGACTTACTTGGGGAAATGAAATTGATAGAATTGCTATGTTATTTCCTATTTGTAATATTCTGAGAATCTATAAATGCACTATGAAAAAATTCTGATCTTATGTAACCAGGATAATACCATTAATTTCACTACGGATATTCTAATTTTATACCACTCTCAGAAAATAGCTTTTCTGAATTTAGCTTTTATTTAAAAATAAATGAATTTTCCAGAACACTGACATTATTGACCTTACATATTATCCAAATCGAAATTTTTAATGAAACAAGTATAACAGAGAGTACATTTATAATAGATATGCAAATATTGGTCTTTTCTTAAAGGTCTCTCCATTTTCTCGCATGGGGTTTGGCTGCTGTATGTGGGAGGTGAATCTAGTGTACATTTATTAAAGTGACAGAAAAAAGGAAGGAGTTCATAGCTACAGTCAGAACATCAATTAAACTTCTTCTTTAAAAAAAAGAAAGATTACCGTGAAATTCTGCTTTTGGACTCTTCTAAGAGCGCTAACAATTAAATTTGTCTCCATTTTCTCATCTTAACTGCAAGCATTCCAAAGCAATAGTCCTTCAGCATTTCATAAAAATTGTTCTCCATAAGTACACCATCTTTTCTCAAGCCCAACTAAATTGTGTGTGCACAGTTAAGCAGGTGCAACAATTAACAAACGGATACATAGAGATATGTATATGTGGCCTGACTAATGCAGCATTTCTTTATACACTCACACAAAAGTTTCTATTCATAGGGAATACATTCTCCATGAACCGGGATTCTTATTATCATAGTTATGAGTAAAGATGGGCACGAACAGCAATACGAACTTTAAAAAGCCACAAACAGCCCAATCAGCTGTTCGCGAACAAGCTGTTTGTGAGGCCCCATTCTAAATGAACAGGTGGTCGTTGCAAGCCTCGTTCATTGCTGTTCGTCAAGCCAGACAGTCTGGCACCTGCAATCAATTCCCTTAGCAATTTAGGCAGGGATTGTCTGAACTCCTGCTGTTGCCCTGGAAAACCCAATCTAAGCCCAATTTAGCTTGCTAGGCAGGTCTTCCTTTCAAGTGTGGAGCTCCAAATTTGTTACAAGGAAGCAAAGAGCAGGGGGGAGGGGGCTCCCAGCTCTGGTTTTGCAGACAGTAAGGGAGAGACGGTTACTGCTGGCATTTTGAGAGAGAGACAGGGGGAGTGCATTGGAGCTTGAATTTTCCTTGTGTGTGGTAGGATAGGGATCTACCTCTTCAAGTTCCAGGGCTGCTGCCAGGCTCTGGGCCAAGGTATTATTTATTACTGGTACCTTTCCTGCTGCCTGCTCAGGTAGGGTTTCTGGGAGTGGTGCGATAGGGATCTACCCCTTCAGGTTCCAGGGCTGCTGCCAGGCTCTGGGGCCAAGCTATTATTTATTATTGGTACATTTCCTGCTGCCTGCTCAGGTAGGGTTTCTGGGAGTGGTGCAGTAGGGATCTTGATGGCTGGAGGAGAGCCTGCTGGCTCCCCTGAACAACGAACATGTTCGTGAACAGGTCATGTTTGTCAATGTTCATTGTTTGTGGATGGCAATCAACAATGAACACCATGTTCGTTTTTTTTCTGTTTGTGCCCCTATCTAGTTATGAGCTGTACAATAAGCAATTACAACTGGTATCTACCCCAGTAGTCAAGCAGAGACTGGGGTCTGCCATCTGCCACAAAAAGCAGGTGTAGCTCACTGTTCTGTGGTACAGTGGCACTGGCTAGTAACATATTTCAGAAGGGGTTATACAAGCATTGCAGAAATAATGGCAATACCAATCATCCCATATTGTTCAGTACCAGGAGCTATAAGGGCACTTAGATTAAGATAATATGCCTGGCCATCTTGGTCATTGTGACTGCCACATATCATTAAGACTTCAAAGGGTTTATGCCTTTGCATCTACAGCAGCTCTTCTTTTTGACAGTACACTTTTCAGGGTCCATCTGGCTTATTATGGCTGTATGTTTTGTCCTTCCTTGTAGGTCTTCTACAGAATAAGTTGCCTTTTGTGACTACTTCCCTTTGGCTCTCCTTTCTTTTCTCTCGCATATCACAATCCCTTCCTTAACCTCCTCCACTGGTTCACCTTTTATGGAAAATATTTGTGTGGCCTCCAAATTTCACTCTAAATGAGTGGTTCAGATAGGGTAACTGCACACTGGCATGGGAGACAGAGTGGTGTTTCTAAAGCAGTGTCTCCTAATTTTTGCAAGCCCTAGCACATGGTGACAGGTAGCACCAACAACTGCAATTTTTGCCTAAGACTTCTGAATGCCCTCAGTGAATATAGTATCAGTCTGACTTAAAGTCATATGATATGCTATTTTTTCCCAGTTATGTAGGTCTGAGTCTAGTCAGTGCTTTGGTTGAAAACCTATGCTACCTTTGATTCCATGAAGAATGGCAGGATTCTTGTGGAGTCAACTAGTATATATAAAAGGCTAACCATGTTGCCAACAACTCCCTTTTATCCTGGCACAGGTGCACTGAGGGGTCTGCGAGTGTGCCTGCTCCATGATAAGAAGTCAGTTGCCAGTGGTTGCCAGGATGTACAATGGGAAGTGAAATGCAACTGTGGTCTTTAGCAACCCACTTTAAACTAATGGATCAGAGACAGGGAAAGGAAGTTAAAAAGAACAAGAAAAACCAGGGCCAGCCTGGGCTCTACATTGGAATAAAGGGCTCCCAACATGATTTGCAAGTAGTTGTGCTTCATTCTGCCTCTCTGAACACTAATAGCGCTGGGCAAGAAAAGCCCATACTCAGGCTACTGACCCTGCCAGGAGCAACCACTCAATGCCGCATGGGCTGGGACAGAGAAGAGGCACTTCCTAGCGCCTCTTCTCCTAGCAGAGGAGCTGCTCAAGGCAACTTTTCATGGCAAACCTGGCAGAAGCAACCTCCTGCTGCCTCTGCAGCTGCTGCAGGGCCTTGGGAGGGCGAGGCAGCCCCACAGGGGTGACGGCAGGGCCTAGCCAGGAGGCACAGCTTGGGGGGGCCACTTGCCGCTGGGAGGGGGCCTGCCAAATCCATTTTCTAGAGCCCATTGTATTTGTTCACACAATGGGCTCTGTTGCTAGTAAATAATATAATGACTATATTCATGGTTCAGAGTTCCACTTCTGTTATCTTTTTTATTCTTTCCACAGATCATATTCACGATTTCCTACATACTTTCCTACATTACTTTTAGGATGACACTTTACAAATCTACCCATCAAAACTGCATTTTCCTTCAATTCATATATGCTTCCCTTTACCAAATCATCATTATTTACCAACAACTTAGGGACATGTGGGACACATTTGAAACTCTTCTGTTTCACATCCCCTAACTTTTCTTCCATCCTTCAACCAGTGCCTATAATTTATTATCTATTTTTATCACCTCCAGCAGCCCACTTTTATACAGCTGATCTCAGGGGCAGATCTACTATGAAACTAATGAAGCTTAAGCTTTAAGACCCCTAATCCTGGAGGGGCCCTGAAGCAACTTTTTTTTTAATGAGTGAATTTTTCAACAAATTTAATGGAGTTTTTTAGTGTTTTTATTAAAATAAGGCTATTTTAGTGACAAAATCATAAACCAATGGGTTGAAGTACTAAATATTGACCTTAGAATATGCTCTAATACTGGCGCTCTCTGGAGGGATGGGCCAGCTCACCTGGCCATTCCACAGCAGCAGCACCCTCCAGAGCCCTCCTCTAATACCCATTTCATATGGCCTCAAAATGTCCCTGTAACTGGTCAGGAAGGCTCCCACTCTTCTAGCTTCCCACAAACTAGGCAAAACTAAATTATTCAAGAGGGCTTTTTTACACAGTTAATAGGGCTTTAGCATAATAAATGGTCCAGAAAGATGCTTGGGTAAAAGATTGGTTACTATGTAATATTTGCATCATTTTACACGTCACGTTAATACCTATACTTTGCTGCAGCTCTCTTTCAGATTTCATGTTGGATCCAGATTTCTACAATGCAAATTCTGTTGCATTGTTTGTTGGATGTCCCATCCTGTTGATTCTATTGACTTATTCTGTGTAATCAACCTTGAGTCCCAATAAGAAAAGTGGATTATAAAAAATGAAAAATAAACAACAAACCAACCCTACCACATTTCTAGTGCACTCTTAAGAATACTTTCCTGGGAGTAAGACCCATTGAATAGACCTGAGTAAGATTCTGAATAGACAAGTTTAAGAGCCAAGCTACAAGTGACACCTGACACAGGTTGGACACTTGTCAGCTTCCCTCAAGTTTTGATGGGAAATGTAGGCATCCTGGTCTTGCAGCTGTAATGGAGAGCCAAGCTGTAAAACCAGGACGCCTACATTTCCCATCAAAACTTGAGGTAAACTGACAAGTGTCCAACCTGTGCAAGGCATCACTTGTAGCTTGGCTCTAAGATTGTTCTCTTCATCTCTCTTACTTCCTTCTCTTTCCTGTCCTCTTGGACCTCAATATGACTGAGAGATTCCTTAACTTGCCTATATCCTATAACCTTTTAGCCTTGTTATATAATAAATAATTTCCTCCAGTGATCATGTAATATTCCATCAACCATCAAATCTGCTATATTTACATAGATGAACCAAGGCCATTAGTACAAAAAGTTTTGAATTATATACTCTGACTGGCAGCAGTGTGCCTGAGTCTCAGGCACAACTAAGTTTTTCCAGTACCTGTGACCTGAAAACTTTCGACCTGGAGGTGACAAGGACTAAATCCTTTATCTTTTTCACACACAGTATGGTTTTACAACTGCTCCCCAGCTTCTGCCAAAGCAGGTCTACTTCTGTAGTGGTTCTAGCAAAGGAGATTGCAGTTACTCTGAAGCACAGAACGGCGTTTCTACACACAGGTGATTGTTTAATATATGAGTAACTGCAAGGATAGTTTATTGGAAATGCACTGGTTCAGAAAAGCTGAGATTCAGAATATTGTTTTGATTAAATGTTAATATTTTGAGTAAAACTGGTGATAAATCACTTCATACACTATGCTTTCTTGCCCCTATAGAGAGAGAGGAAAAAACCTTATTCAATCATAACAAGGTTAGGTGAATAAACTTAAACTGATTTCTCACACATTTTCCATATCCTAGTAACATACTTTGTGAGCTGGCCTGCACTAGAAGTACAGGAAAATCTATTTCATTGAATCTGATAGGTGGATATAGAATAAGGCTTGGATCCTACAGTTTAGCCCCATTAAGAGTTATATCTTCTTATCTGCTTCACATTATAGGGGGGAGAACACTGGGATAATCATTCCTCTCCCGAGCAGCTGTTTTTTTGTAATACTATACTTCCCAGGTATCATCGTGTCACCCAACACTTAAAGAACATGTGCCAGGCATCACTGTGTAGTTTAGCTTTCAGCCCCAGCTGCCTAGCTGTATTGTGGGGGCAATAATAACATGGACTTTGTTCACCGCTCTGTGCGTGGCACTAATCGGTCCAGAAGGTAGATATATAAGTACATTGTTTTTTGCTGTTATTTTTTAAATTGTTCATTTTATATATACTTTACTTTAAATGCTTTTTTAATATTTTAATTTTAATGTTTGCTTCTTTGTGGACCGTATTAGGGGTGTGCGTTCTGGAATTCTCAAGCCAAAGATATATGAGAAAATCATGTTAAGGAATGATTACCATGATCTTCCAGAATGGTTACACAGCTCTAGGATTTAGACATTACCAAAAACAGACACAAAAAAGTACATATTTTTTTTCATGTTTTGATGCTTACCATCAGCAGCACCAAATTTCTCCAAATTTCCCAGGCAGTGGCCCAGGGAAGGTAACTCCCAGCTGGCACAAGCCAGGCACAAGCCTTAGAAGACCTGTGGTTCTGGCTTGTTCTTCTCCTTCCCTCCCTCCTTTGTGGAGCAGGGCCCTTATTCCTCGGCAAATAGGATGGCTGAGGAGATCTTGTTCAGGGGAGTGTACTTGGATCCCTTTATCCAATTTTCTTGAAACTTCCTGTCTTTAATGGACAGGAAACTGTAGCTTCCTTTTAATCTTGGTGACTGTAGCACAGTGGTTAAGTAATTCAGCTGCGAATCAGTACTGTACTGGTTCAAATCCCTCTACTGCCATGAGCTCAGTAGGTGGTCTTGGGTAAGCCACTTCTCTCAGCCCCAGCTGCTTAGCTGTATTGTGGGGATAATAATAAAGGGAAGCTTGACAACTCACCGGCAGGCTGGGTTGGCACCAGGTGCAGGACACAGTGGAGGTGGGACCAGCCTTGAAGAGGAAGAGTGTCCATCCTCCTCCAGGTCAGCTGTATGGTTAGAGCCGTTCCATCCGAGTATCTGCAGGAGCAGCAAGTTCCCCTCCCACCCTCCGCTGATTATGGACTGATGGGGGGCACTGTCACAACTTTATGGGTTTGGTGGTTTTGAGGCATTGGGCCAGATCCCAACAGGGTGAGTGGGCCTGCAGGACTGCTCACCCCGACGGATCTGGAAGCAAGGCAGGGCTGGCGACAGAACAACGTGTGCTGATGAGTGCCAGCAGGAGGCTGGCAGGAGATGCATCGGTCGGCAGCCTGGCCTTCAATGCCAACACGGATCCGTGCTCAGATGCCGGGCCAATGCTCCATCCAGCTGTAATCAATAAAGTTGTGGCCATTTCTAACCCAAAAAGGTGTCTGGTGAGAGTCATTTAGCCGGAACACAGTCTGACATAGCACATAGGTGACAACACTAACTTGTTCACTGCTCTGGGTGAGGCACTAATCTGTCTAGAAGAGTGGTGTATAAGCACAGTTGTTGTTGTTATAGAACCCCACCCCCCTCAAGTGTCCGCATAGGAAATAAAGGAAACAAAATAATTTTGAAATTCCAGAAAAATCTGAACCTGAATCCAAAAACAGTTCCATGGGACCAGTTCCATGGGATACTAATGGAACAGTTCCATTAGTATCATGGAATACTAATATTTATGCCCTTCTTGAAATCCAAATCTAAAAACATACCACGTTTCTTTTTTTCAGGAGAACATCCCTAGACCTATTTGGGTGGAAAGGTGGTATAGAAATTTCTTAAATAAATGAAAATAAATATAGGAAACTTATATGAGCACAGATTTCTTTAATGACTACATAAGACATTTCTGACATGGAGATTTCTCCATTTCTGATTTCTTCCATTATTATTTTTTTTACTTGGAGTGTTAATTCACTATTCAGTTTAGATTCATGGGGCTGAATCTAATATATATATATATATATATATATATATATATATAAACAACTTCCACTCCAATTATTCTGGAGTCAAACAGCAGTCTTCAAAGATGTACATTAAGCAGTTTGTGGCATGGGCTGGGCAAAGAAAAATCACAGCAGACATACACAAGCCCTACATTAGCTCTCTGAATTCCAACTATGAATTTGAAGGGAAAACCATTTCTGAGCCCTGTCATTTCTTAACTTTACAGTATGAAGAAACCTGCATAGAAAAAAAATACATTATTGTCCTGGGACCTATTGGATAGTTTCAGTTCCTCAGCTAAACAACTTAATTCCTTGTATGCATTAGCATGCCTTATGCCATATGCATGAACTCACATGTTTTTAAACTGCCACCACATATTTGCACATATTTATTCATTTATTTATTTAGAGCATTTTAACCCATATTTCATCAAAAATCATACTCAGCAACTTACATTGGAATATACAATTACAATTCAATAACCAAAAAAATTACAGCATTCAGGTTTCAAATCCACACTCCAGATCTATCTTATCTTCTACCAAGATGTTGGACAACAAAGTGGTCCTATTCTTAATTGATCTGGCATTGCACAGATTCAAGGTTAAAGTTCATTGTGATCCCTCCCACCCACATCAAGGGTCATAAACTTCAGGAGGGGTAGTGGGGCATGAGCCCCAACTAGAGATGGGCATGAGCAGCAATATGAACAAAAAAAAAAGACATGAACAGCCCAATCTGCTGTAGGCCAACAAGCTGTTGCAAGCCTCGTTTGTTGCTGTTTGTTGCTGTTTGTCAAGCCAGACAGTCTGGCACCTGCAATCAATTCCCTTAGCAATTTAGGCAGGGATTGTCTGAACTCCTGCTGTTGCCCTGGAAACCCCAATCTAAGCCCAATTTAGCTTGCTAGGCAGGTCTTCCTTTCAAGTGTGGAGCTCCAAATTTGTTACAAGGAAGCAAAGAGCAGGGGGGAGGGGGGCTCTCAGCTCTGACTTTGCAGACAGTGGAGAGGGAGAGAGACAGTTACTGCTGGCATTTTGATAGAGAGAGTGCATTGGAGCTTGAATTTTCTTTGTGTGTGGTAGGATAGGGATATACCCCTTCAAGTTCCAGGGCTGCTGCCAGGCTCTGGGCCAAGGTATTATTTATTACTGGTACCTTTCCTGCTGCCTGCTCCGGTAAGGTTTTTGGGAGTGGTGCGGTAGGGATCTACCCCTTCAAGTTCTAGGGCTGCTGCCAGGCTCTGGGGCCAAGCTATTATTTATTATTGGTATCTTTCCTGGTGCCTGTTCAGGTCAGGTTTTTGGGAGTAGTGCGGTAGGGATCTACCCCCTTCAAGTTCCAGGGCTGCTGCCAGGCTCTGGGGCCAAGCTATTATTTCTTATTGGTACCTTTCCTGGTGCCTGCTCAGGTCAAGTTTCTGGGAGTGGTGCAGTAGGGATCTTGACTTGGATGATGGCCTGCTAGCCCCCACAAACAGCCAACCACAAACATGTTTGTGAACAGGGCTATATTCGTGGTTGTTCGTGAATCCCTGTTCATGGATGGCAATGAACAACAAACATCATGTTCAGTTTTTTTTTTCTGTTCCTGCCCATCTCTAGCCCCAACTGGAATTGCCCAGAAGGGGCAATGCCCTTGGCTCCTTCAGGGGGTAGGAAGGCTCAAGCCTTCTCCAGGAGTTCCAGGAAATGCTTCCCACCCCTCCGGCCTGCTAGGCAGAAGCTGGTCAGGCTGCCAAGTACAGCCAGTCATGATTGTCTAGGGCTCATATGTAGTAACATAGCAAATTCATAGTTTGCTGTTTGCTTTACTGTATATAGTTATTAAGTTCAATATTATCTGAACAAATACATCTGCAGAATGATATTACTTCTCACTGGATTTAGCTATTGACTCTGATATATATCTCCCTCACAGAAATTAAAGTGGTTCTGCTGTTCTGGACCTTACTTCAATCAATATTTTTTAGGCCAGGATATCTGGGAAGCCAGTATTTAGACTGGATTCTGAAAGTCATGTTAGAGATTAATACTGAGTATCTAGTAGGTAAGTGGTGCAGTTGTTAGAGTGCTGGTCTAAGATTGGGGAGACCAGAGTTCAAATTCCCATTAAGCTGTGAAGCTCACACTCTTAGCCTAACCTACTTAATAGGGTAGTTGTGAGGAAAAGGGAGGGGGGAGTATTTGCTTTCATACAGAAATGTTTAATCTAACTGTCTTTTTGAAGGAGTTCATAACATCTTTCCTCTCATCTTACAGACTCCTTTTTCTTTGATTGAGTTTCAGACTATTATAACCACTATGGAAAGATTTGTAATGAAAAAGCAAAAAAAACATGCTGAATTTTGTGCTGCTAGTACTGCTAGTGAAAGTTCTACTCTCAGCTCCACTGGGGTTACTGCAGAAATATGATATGATATGATTACTAAGTATGGGCCTGAACCAGGTTCAGCATTGTGCCCCCCCCCTCCATGCCAGGAAATTGAAGAATCTACGCCTCTGGCCACATAGGAAGGTTAGATGGAAAGTTAGCCCTAATGTTTCCTTTCTCATTTACTCAACACAACACTCTTCTCACCACAATGTCCTTAGTCCACCAAATTACCAGAGGCTCCAACCAAAAATTTGTCAAAATCCATACAATGACTCAAACTTTTAAAATACTAATACATAGTCAAAAATAATGCTGAATTTACATTCCTGCCAGAAATTCACACAAAGAAATAAAAACAGAGTTAGCTGCATTGCTACTTTCCAGAGCGCAGGTTGCACCATTCATCTTCAAGGGCAGGGCCTTCCTCTTCAAGGTTACCATATCTTTCACTGCAAACCAAGTCTGAGAACAGGCAGCACAATACGAGAAGATGTCACAGATCAGATTGCCCAGTCTAATGTGTGAGAATGTGTTTAAGGAGCAAGATTCAGGTCCAGTAGCACTTAAAGATCAACTAGATTTCCAGGGCATGAACTTTTTTTTGGTAATCCTCCACCATAATCCACTGGGTTATTTCAGTTTATTGTAAACCACCAAGAGTTACAAAGATGCTATCTGGCATCATAGCTAAAGAAAGCATCATCAAGCATGGAGACATCCTGGTCATTTCAAATAAAGCTTAAATTTTTCATGAGATCTTAGGGAAACAACATAAAATATACAGGAGAAGCCCGAAGTGGGATGATTAATTTTTCAGGGGTTGTTATGTATGGTGACAGGGCTTTTTTTCAGCTGGAACGCAGTGGAACAGAGTTCCGGAACCTCTTGAAAATGGTCACATGGCTGGTGGCCCCGCCCTCTGATCTCCAGACAGAGGAGAGTTGAGATTGCCCTCCGCGCCGCTTGGTGGCGCGGAGGGCAATCTAAACTCCTCTCTGTCTGGAGATCAGGGGGCGGGGCCACCAGCTATATGACCATTTTCTCCGAGGGCAACCCACTGAGTTCCACCACCTCTTTTCCCAGAAAAAAAGCCCTGTATGGTGAGATAGATTTTTATCGGTTCAGGAAGATACCGTCACTTCGAATAGGACCTGTGTGTCCTTTATGACCCATGGTTGTCACCCATATGATAAGTTCAGGAAGTATTAGTTTCCCTTGAACCTTTCTTTCTTTGCTGTTAGTGACATCAGCATATAGACAAATCTGATTTATTAGCAATGTCCTGATATCATGATATTCACAATGTTAAAATCCATTCCTGATATCATGATACTCATATGTTAAAATCCACACATTTAAGGGAGTTTGAACTTGAAAAAATGTTTTTCTATCTCCCCTCTAAAATGGGTCAATATACAGCACTGCTCTAAATATTGCTGTGTTTGCTGCTCTAAACATTGCATGTATTTCACAACCATTTTACCCCCGATCTTTGTGCAAGCAACAAAACTGAGATGAAGACATTTTACACAGACAGGTGCAGTCTCAGCTTCAATCAATCATTCCATAATTAGAATCCTGTCAAGAAGAGCTAAATATATTTCCTGGGACTTCAACAATACTACAAGCTTTGTGGATATAAACCTTACAAGGAAGGAAAGTATAAAATAATAGTGTCTATGAACACTGGACATATGAAATGGAAATGCCAATTTGATTTTCACTGTGGGATACACATGGACCAATGCATACCTTTTGGGGCAGAAATTGAACAAACTTCTGTTTTTCTGATAACAAAATGTACTTGCTAACCCACTTTTCGACATTTGTGCAAATATGCCAATTTGTGATCTATGTTCATGGTGAAATTCACAAATGATTTTTTAAAATTACAAACCTGTAATTTTTCAAGGTCCAGTTTAAGGTTCTTGTGATTTTCTTTAAAGTCCTTTATGACCCAGGGCCTGCATACCTGAAAGTCTATCACTAGTGATCCTCACAACAGAGTCCCCTCACTCTTGAGGATATTGTCTGTGGAGTCCTAGGCCCAGGCCTTTTCTGTTGCTGCCCTCTAACTATGGAACAGCCTCTGGGAAGGAGTGAGACGAGTGCCTTCCTAAAGTGGCCATCAGACTAGCTTGACTGTTTTAATTACCCAGCCAGCCCCAATGAAGTAGATAGCTTGGGGGAAGATGACAGAATGGCCACAGCTGCGTCTTGCCACAATCTGCCACCAGAATCCACAGCTACCAGTCCTGTGAGAGACTGCCACCTGACGATGGCTGTCTGTAAGTCTTGGCCTGAGATGCACCTACTAGCCCATGACTACTCTCCTTGCCCTCCCCCCATCACCAATGCACACTCCACTACCCACCTCACCTCCTCCATCTCCAACCAGCATCCTGCTACCTACCTTGGTGGCCCTGTCTCCAACCAACACTCCACTGCCCACCTTACCCTCTCTGTTGCCAGGGCCACAGGAGCAGAGCTGAAGGAGAGTTTGGCACAAACAATGTAGAGGAGGCAAAACATGAGCAGTGACCCAGAAGCACCTGGAGTCAATCAAGGTCAGAAAGCGCACAAGCACCACAGCATTAAAAAGCAGATGGGGGAGAGGCCAGTAGTGGAAGCAACAAGTCAAATCACGCTCGACCCAACTACCACTGAACCTTACTCTACCTAGCTCCTGTGATCTCAGACTGCCTGTGATTACGACCTGGACCTGACCCAGTGATGACCACCCAGCCACCACCGGTCTTGACCTGCCTTGCGTCTATGACCTTGGACTGCTTTGAACTATGGCCTGGACCTGCTCCAGTTGTGACCACCCAGCCGCTACTAGTTCTGACTTTGCCTTGCTCTTATGACCTACCTGACCACACTCTCACCAGTTCCATGCTCCCCTCTTGCCTGCATGGATGGATGGCAGCCTCGTGTCACTCAGTGTCCAGGGGAATCTGCATGAAGTCATGAAAGGGAATCTGCATGAAGTCATGAAGATGTCATAACTTTAAAAATATTTTAATAGTTTACGCAATGTTTGGCACTTCTTGTTCAAAAAGTAGGTACAAGAAAAGTAGACTAAGGAAAGATGAAAAGGCTGAGGTCACAAAAGTCCCATTCAATGGGTTGGGGGGGGGGAATGGAGCAATCATGTTCCAGTGTTACCTAATGGATGGTCTCCTTGTGAATTGGAAGAATTAGTGTGCAAGGAGAGGCAACAAGAGGGGGTAACTAAGGAAGATCTCCCACCTGTTTATATGGGGATCATTCCTCTAGAGAAATCTTTAATGAAAAAAAGTGGATGTTCAACTGAAAGAGTTTTTATTTGTAAAATAATAAAGGCCAAGTGCACAAAATACAGCACGCACACACTCAAAGCTAGCTAGAAAAAAAGGGAGGAAAAGCAAAGATGTTTGAAGGGTGAAGAGAAGGGACGTGAAAAAGTAGCTATGAGCGACCAGCACTTCATGGCAGGAAATGTCGGACACATATCTGAGGGTGGGTGTTGGATCCAAAGAACATGCACACAGCTATGGCAGAGGATAGCCCAATTATTCTGTGGCAGGATTGTGTCTTCTGCCCCAAAACAATAACTTAATGGCTGTCTCTGAGGTGAGACAATGAAACTGGGAAAGGATTGATTAAACCTTCCTGGGTGTTACTTAAGGTAGAAAAGGTGCTTGATGACCCGCAATGGTTGGGATAGGTGGGGCTTATCAGGTCCCTGAATAGCTCTGAATGGGAGAGCAGATAAGGGAAGATAGGCGGGATGTGGACGTGATTAATTCAGGAACTTCTCAAAGACCCTATTGTCTTAAGATCTTTGCACATCTCCAGGGGTGTGGTGCTGAAAGCTAGTCTCACCTCCTGACTCACATACCAGTAATTTTCCAACTTCCAGCCAGGGGTTGGCAGCCATTTCCTGCCTTGCCATGCAGACTTTCTGTGTTTAAAATGTTAGAAGAGGGAACTGGTGATGTCTCTTGCTCAGGCCTTTAGGACTGTCAGCAGAGAAGGAAGGCAACAACCATAGAGTCAAATAGATAGGCTGCTATTAGTCTCCTTCCTTTCAGGGGAACTTCCTTCCCTTCCCTTCTCTCCTCTTCTCTCTCTCTTCTTCCCTGCATGCACCAGGAGAGGCAGCATGGTGTCTCCTCCTGAGAGAGATGGCCTACTTTCAATCTAAGGCCATCCTAGCTACTTAGATCAGTTACTAGTTCTTTCTGTCCAATAAACTTATGTAAATATATTTCTTTAGATAAATAAACAGTTATTGGTTCTCTAACTTGGATGAGAGCTTTCTGCATGCAGTTTGTTTAGTTAATGTGCCTTAACTAAAACCCAATATAAAACACATGAAGAGAGGGGTTTATGATATAGCCATATTCATAAGCTTCCCTATTAACATGAGGGCAGGTTTGCCTGCTAACACCAGGACCCCCAAATCCAGCTATACTACTGAAAAGAAAGGCCCTGATACAGGAGAGAAGACTAATTTAGTGACAGTGATGAAACAAGTTACTGAAGTTTTACTTATGTTTCTTTTGTGTTTATATGTAGAGGATACTTTGGCCCTTTTCATACTCAGACATTAAAGCATTTCAGTATCTGTTCCGCTTCCCATGTTTGCAGGAGCTACACACTTGCAAGGTAGTCATGGGACGCAGTACCAGTGTTTGTCCGCAGTATCCCCAATTTCCCCCCCTGCTGACATACTGCAATGTTATGTTGAAGCCACTGCCAAGTTGCAACTGACGCAATTAATGTCACTGCGAACTCTATACTCCCCTTCTGCTCCTCTTTTTCCCCCTTTCCTTTTCCTCTGGAGCTGATTGGTCTGTCCCACCTCAGGACTCTGAACTGCTTTTCCACCATTTTTTTCAGAAAAACAACATAAGGGCCATAAGACTTCCTTATGGTTTCCTTCCTCCTGGGTATGCACGCACTCTCTTATCTTTTTTTTCCAAATCCAGGAATGATTCCTAACCTTGCTGCTTATTCCCTGCTGGCTTTAAAAGCCAGGAAAGGGTTAAACGGCTACTTTTTCTGTTCCTCCCTCTAGGGTATACACACACACTCTCTTCTGTTTTTTTATTTTTAAAGTCAGGAATGATTTGTAATGTTGCTGTGCTGAAATGTTACTGCTTATTCCCTCCTGGCTTTAAAAGCCAGGAAAGGATTACATGGCTGATTTCCCCTTCCTCCCTCAGTGATATAAGCACACACTTTTATTTTTTTCAGGCTTTAAAAGGCAGGTAAGGGTTAAATGGCTGTTTTTCCCTCCCTCCCAGTGTCTCCTGCCAATGTGTAAAAAAAAAAAATATTTTGCACAGCCGTTTGCAAAACAAAGCAGCAGCAAGAGAAAGAAGTAGCAGCATTTTAACACTTTCCTGGCTTGCCTTTTTTTAAAAAAAAAATGAGAGTGGACATGTTTCCTCCCAGAACCAATTGTCAACAATTGCCTCTCCTGTGGACAGAGAACAGCCCAATCAGCAAAAGCAGGGGGGGATGGGTTCCAACATTGCAATGGTACTACACATGCTCAAAGATTTTTTTTTGAAGTGTGATGTGAATTGCAAAGCCCCGAAAACTCAAAACAGCACCAAGGCTTCAAAGCCAGTCTAAAATGAAAAACAAGACACCAAATCGAAACTGCCTCAGACGTGGGAGTGCCATGCCGAAGCCACTGTTATCAAGGTGAATGCTCATAAATGGCTGTTTAAACCATAAGTGCAAAAAGGATCTTTGTTATATGTTTTCCTTTAATTTCTGTAAACAGATTACCACTTTTACATATAAGAGTAACGGAAGAGGTGACTGTAATAACGTTAGGGTAATATATAAGTAATGTGTTCAGATTTCAGTCAATTACTAAGCTTTCTATAGCCTATGAAATTTTGAGATGGAGAGTATATGTGTATGTGTGAGAGTGAGTGCGTTTGAGTGTTTCTCACCTCCTCTCCATTATAAAAATAAAACCAAATTCAACTTCCTGAGCCAGAACTCCCAGGGATGGAGGGTTTTTTTATTTGTTTGTTTTTTACTTTTTATTGAGGTGCTCTTTGGGCCACAAATTTTCATTTATTCATCACATTTTCACAAATGAAGTAATGTATATATAACTTAACATTAAAATGATTATTCATAAGCTGCTTTCAAGGCAGCATATTCTACATTTTAGCAACAGCTTGTTGGGAGGCCATTGCATCAAATCATCTCAAAATGATATTCAGAGTCTTTAATTAGATTCCTTTTAATCTAAATTTTAATCTGTATATTATATATTTAATATATAAATAGCTGTTCTACTTGACATGTGATAATAGCTGATGATACATCATGCTGTACCTAATTTTAAGCATCATCCAAACAACCAAGGAAAATCAAACTTGACACATTTATATCTATCTAAAACAGATACAGTAAAATTTATACTTTTTAATTTTCATGGTGTAAAAGAAATATTTCTTCTCTAATTCCAAAATAAAAATTGTTGGTAAGAAAATCTCTGTTCTATTACGCGAAAGGTCACATTTCCAAAATTCTCTTTCCATTAGTGGGCAGCCATATATATTGGAAGCTCACAGGCAACACATTAGTTTAACTTTCAGTTGATCACTATGTCTCACATTCAGTCATGTCTTACTTCCAAAATTCAGATATGCAATCCTAACAGGGCCGGCTCCAGCATCGCTGGCGCCTGAGGCAGCTTAAGGTTGCCACTGTGTGTGTGCGCACATGCCTTCCAGCCCTCCCATTCAGTTGCTCTGTGGGCCAGGTGCAGCCAGCCGCCCTGAACAGGAGGCTGCCCTCTCAGCTACCCCATGCTGCTGCCACTAGCATGTGCTCCTGGCCAGGCGCAGCAGCTGCAGCCCAGGCGCGGCAGGCAGCTAGGCGGTCCACAGCGGCATGCATCCTCCCAGCCCTCCAGCTCAGATGCTCTGCGTGCTGCCCTGGCCACCTGCTGTGCCTGGCCCGCAGCTGTGTGCTGGCGGTGGCGGTGCCGGCCCAGAGCAACTGAGCTCTGTGGCGCGCGCCCCCACCTCCAGGCCGGCACCCCCTCTGGCACCTTAGCACCCAAGGCAGCTGCCAGGCCGGCCTCAATGGGTGGGCTGGCCCTGAATCCTAACCACAGTTTCTTTTGAAATTCAGCCACCAGATTGGGGCAGAGGGCAATATTTGCTGTTTCCCTTTCCCATTGCAGACCTCCTTTTCACCCTAATGCTGTCCCCAGTGGTCCACTAACCTCCAAAGACATCATTTCAAGAGGCATAGCAGGTTGCAAAAGGAAAGAGGGAGAAGTTTGGTTACACGAGTGCCTCTCTGTTCCCTTGGATAGGATCTATGCCACAATCTTCATTGAATTTTTATCCAATTTTATGTCAGATGCCCTTCCTCCCCACTTCATTAATTATAAATATGAAATTTGAGGTTTTATTTTTAAGAAAGTATTCCTTCCAAATATGGGGAACTAGTCTTTTTTTAAAAAAATTATGAACATAGAAGTGTTAAATAATCTGCAACAGTTATTCATAGCTTTCCAAGTTTCTACCACTAAGAATTTCTCCTGAATAGAGAAGCTTACACTGGATCTGTAGCTGGGATTTGATTCTGGGAAATACTTTCCCATTTGATAATCACCAGCTCTGTTGTCAAATGCACAGGATGAAAGTTGTTGGTTAAAGCTACAGGCACAAAGGAAGTGTAAATAATTCAGTTGGACTGAGAGAGTATTTAAACAGGGGGAGCTGTCTAACATTGGCTTAATTATAATTCTTTGCGGGCAACATCAGATTAGTCAATCCGCCATGGAGTGTAGGATGTGCATTCCAGATATCCCAAGCCAAAAGTATACATAAAAATCACTGTTTGGGGTCATAACTATGATTTTCTTGAAAAGTTACACAGTTTCCATATTCTCAGGCATTATGAAAAAATACTCTCCTCCACATATACACACCAGAAAAAGTTGCTGTAGTTTTTTGTATTCAGGTGCTTACCATCAGCAGCAGCAGGATTTTAGGGTTTGGGGGGTTCAAATTTCCAAGGCAGTGACTTGGAGAAGGCAGCTCCCAGTTGGTGCAACCTGAGTGCAGAGCCAAACAGAGCTGTAGTTCTAGCTCTCCAGCCATTTTGGTGTCATTTGGTTAAAAAACAGCCATTCCAGCAAATCTGGAAAAAGTTTCCCATCCTACTATATAAAAGGCTAAGTGTATTCAAGACAACTCACTTCCTACCCTGATATGCCTCCAGAAGGCGCTGCTGTGCAGGGAAGCCCAGATGTGGCAGCCAGACTGATAGAGAGCATTCCATGGAGGGAAGCCCAGGCTGAAAACAGGTGCAGAGCAGGCAGCAGTGCCTGCCCCTCACCTTCACCCAGCTGGGATCAGGAGCAAAGTAGGTGGCAATGCCTGCTCCCTGTATTCTCCCAGCTGGGATCAGGAGCAGAGAGAAGACAATGCCCACCTCCCACCTTCACTCAGCTGGGATCAGGAGCGGAGCAGATGGCAATACCCACACCCCGCCTTCACCCACCTGGGAACAGGAGCAGAGCAGGTGGTAATGTCTGCCTCCCCCACCTTCACCCAGCTGGGATCAGGCAGAGCAAGTGGCAATGCCTGACGCCCACCTTCACCCAGCTGGGATCAGGAGTGGAGCAGGTGGCAATGCCCACCCCCTTCACCCGGCCAGGATCAGGCAATGAGAAGGTGACAGTGCCTGCCCCCTTCACCAGGCTGGGATCAGGAGCAGAGCATGAGGCAATGCCCTCCCCCCCTTCACCCAGCCTGGATCAGGCACGGAGCAAGAGGCAACGCCCGCCCACCCCCCATTCAATCTACTGGAATCGAGCGCAGAGCGGGTGGCAATATGCGCCCCCACTTCACCCAGCTGGGATCAATGCCCACCCCTGCTTCACCCATCTGGGATCAGGTGTGGAGAAGGTGGCAAGGCCTTCCCCTTTACCTAGCCATGATCAGGTGCAGAGCAGGAGGCAATGCCCACCCCCCATTCATCCGGCTGTGATCAGGTGCAGAGCAGGTGGCAATCCCTGCCCCCTTTCACCCAGCCTGGATCAGGCATGGAGCAAGAGGCAATGCCCGCCCACCCCCTGTTCAATCTACTGGAATCGGGTGCAGAGCAGGTGGCAATATCCGCCCCCACTTCACCCAGCTGGGATCAGGAGCTGCGCAGGTGGCAATGCCCACCCCTGCTTCACCCATCCGGGATCAGGTGCAGAGCAGGTGGCAATCCCTGCCCCCATTCATCCAGCTATGATCAGGTGCAGAGCAGGTGGCAATGCCTGCCCCTCCTTTACTCGGCTGAGATCAGGTGCAGAGGAAGTGGCCATGCCCACCCTCCCCTTTCTGGAGCCCGTTTTATTTTTTCTCACAACAGGCTTTTTTGCTAGTGTAATAATAATATGATCATTTACTTGGATAGAAATGAGAGATACTACTTTTGGCATGCTGAAAATGCTATTGGCAGGACTTAACCAAAGTCCTGCTTTCAGAAAATACAAGCCCAGTTAGTGTCCTATGTGTAAATTGTTTAGGATTTAATTTTTAAAATATGGTCATGGATATGGATCAATGATGTAACTGAGATTTGTGTGGGTTATTAATTCTTGGTAGTTTTTGAGTTTGTATGGCTTGTAGGCAATAAAGATTGTACTGTGCTGTATTGTACTCTGATAGAATACTACCCCTCTCTGTTGAGTGAACAGCAAGTCTCTCCTCAGCTCAAACTGTTGTACTCATTCTTTGAGAAAACAATCATAAATAGTGCAAGCCAAATTATGTGCCACCTGCCTTGATTCCAAATAGGCCAAAGCAATGATACAGAAATAAGCACCATGTGTGAAAAAATGGCTATAGGGCCACTACTAGAAGTGTCACCATTGTTGCAAAGCAAGCTGTTGGCCTTTTAATGTCTCTAATGCTCAATAGTTACTGAAATCCTTCCAACAACCCACCAGCCCTTAATAATGGGTTATAAATAGCACCTTTATAGAAAATGTGTCCTTCATAAACTGAAAATAATGAATATGTATTTTCCCTTCTTCCCCATCTCCCATCTGCAGACAACATATGCTGTGCACAATCATTCCAGAAGATCAGAACAAGGGCTAAAGTACACAAGCTATAAAATATGCAGGCTGTGTCCTCGCACAGGGAGCCACATTCCTAAGTGGAGGTGGGAAAGCCACCTCACTGTTAATGAGGGTTTAATTAATTGTCTGCTTGGCTCAGTCATTAGGGCTCTCTGGTCCAGAATGTCGTGGTTTCCAGGCCTACATCAGGGTCTGAACTCATCACCAATACTGACAGTACATTGTACCATTCAAGGTTCTGACCTTCATAAAATGTGTTTTAGCTATAAGGCTCTTATTCTGGTCCCCAGTGGCAACTCCAGCTGGTAGGGAAAAAATGGTGCTGGCTGGCCAATCTCTCTGTCTGTCTCTCAAAAATAAAATAAAATAAAAACACCCCCTGCCTGATGTTAATAAAGTATGTTTTAACAACCCAATACAAACCTGTATTGTGTGTGTGCCAAAATACCATATTAAAGTGCATGGACACTAAGATACAGAAGTATTATATTTAATTATACAATGCTGGGGTTCAAATTCCCCACTCAGCCATGAAGGGTAGCCTTGAAGGAAGTCACTGTCTCTCAAAGCTGATTTATACACCAGCAGTTAACATCAATATCTACGCAAAAGGGCTCATATGTGCTGCCAATATACATTAGCGCTGACTGAAGAAACCTGCTAGGGGAATGTTCTGTAGCTACTTCTGTAAGCAGGGATCTTTGCGTCTGCAGATGGTCCTCCTGTATACAAGTTGCTATTACATCATTGTATATACGCTTCTGCACTTATATGGAGTTCCAATTCAAAGTAGTTGCTATCTCTAGCCCTAAAGCAAATATTCAGATTTCCCCCCAGAATTTTAGGCAGAGTTATTGTATGAATTTATTTATTTATTTATTTATTTATTTATATTATCTGAGTGAACTGGGAACAAGCCCAGAATTGGATTTACTGGCACATCTTCAATTTCAGTTGTTCGTACTTGAGTTTGTTCAGGAAATGAATATCTATGCATTGTAAGGACATGCATAAGAGCTTCGTGCAAGATATTTTACGTTCTCATTGAAAGGATAGGGCATGAGTCTGTAACTTCTTCTCCTGCTGATATAGCTTTATTCCCTATCATGTCATCATGCATGACCTAGGCCCCTTTTGAAATATGAAAAGAGTGGGAAGGCTTAATGAATTGTACTTTGCAAGATCAAGCCAATAAAGGGAATTAAAAGGTCTGTTCCTGATAGGCTTATGATGGAAAGCAAAGCAAGAATCTCAGGAACAAGATCATGGAAACAGAGAGATCAGTAAGCATACAGGTCATGGCTTTAAATCATGGGAAATCAGACCAACAGTGTCATAAATTAGGTAAAATGACCACCCTGCTTACACATGACTGGAAAAACAAGCTCATCTCAACCACGTAAAACAGCAGCAACTGAACACACCATAGTGAAAACATTTTCTGAAGCACTGGTTGTCTGCAGACTCTTCTTACTTCTTCTGCATTTCTTTACCAGGCCATCTCTTCTGCCATCATCTTTTCTGTCCAACAC
The DNA here is from genome assembly GCF_028583425.1 of Eublepharis macularius. Classification (NCBI taxonomy): domain Eukaryota; kingdom Metazoa; phylum Chordata; class Lepidosauria; order Squamata; family Eublepharidae; genus Eublepharis; species Eublepharis macularius. Next base: position 80,982,037 of record NC_072794.1, on the reverse strand, counting down.
GGGACCACTTAATACATGTATTTTCATCACATTTAGCATTAACATGATATGTGAATGACAAATTAATCATTGCAAACGAGTAATCATAAACAGAGCTTTCATGTTAGCAGAATGCAAACATACTATTTTGCAAAGGAGAAAATTCATTTAGCTAAAATTCATGAAGTATTGAATAATGTTGAAAAGAAAAGAAGTGATGAACCTGCATGTGTGAACCATTCTTTGTTATTTAAATCCTGAGGAACTGAGTGTCCTCTCAGGAAACTCCCAGGCTGACAACAGCTGTATAGATCACATCACCCACATAGATGCCATATTGTCACTATCTGTCATATGGGGTTGAAAGTAGGTTTGCCAACCTTTAGGTGGTGGCTGGAGATCTCCCAGAGTTACAACTTATCCCCAGGCCATAGAGATCAGTTTCCCTGGAGAAAATGGCAGTTTCAGAGCACAGACTCTATGGCATTATACTACACTGGGCTCCCTCCCCTCCCTAAACCCCACCCTTTCCAGGCTCTGCCCTCAAATTTCCAGGAATTTCCCAATCTGGAGCTGGCAACCCTAGTTGAAATGGCCCAGGACAGAGCCCTCACTATCCGATCCCTGAAAGCAGCACTATGTCGATAATGTCCCAACTAGAGATGGGCACGATCCAAAATAAACTAACGAACCAGCTGATCGTGGATCGGCACCGGCAACGATCCCCAATAAACGATCCACACCAATCATCTCCCATTCCCGATCCGTGGATCGTGGATCGTGGAGGCCAAAGCAGACCGTGCTGCTATTCCCAGCTATGTGGGAAGGTGGGTGCTGGCGGCGGCTGCCGGGCCCGGCGGGCACAGGGAGACGGTGACGAGCCGCCTCCCCTCAGGGGGCGGGGGGGTCTGGCCTGTGTTTGGCCGTCAGAGCTGCCTATCAGGGTTTGCAGGGATGAGATTGGAGTGCCCATGGCTACAGAACACCCCCTTCCCCCTCCCTCCCCTGGCTGTCTTCTCCCAACTGGTGACTGCTTTGCTTCTCCGTGGTTGGAAGGAAGCCCTACTGATCAAGGAAAGCTGGGCTTCCATTCGGGTTTCCAGGGCGACAGGAGAGCAAACACAGCTCAGGCATTCCCCTGGCTCCGTTGCCAGGGGAATAGATTGATGGCACCTGAGTGTCTGGCTTCCCGATCCGAGCATGATCGCCCCGATCAAGCCCCGATCCAGCCCCCCCCCCAATCGCTGGATCATTGGCCGTGGCCGAGCACGATCCACCGGGTCCCGATCGCAGGGTCGCCATTATAGTGGGGTTTTTTCAATCGTAATGTGGATTGTGCCCATCTCTAGTCCCAACTATGTTATGCCATATTTTCAGCTACTGACTTTCTGCCCAAAACTCTAACAGTTTGTTGTTCTGGATTGTGTTTCTGTACTATGAATAAGGAGCCATCATGTTGATTTGTAGAGCAAGTAATTCTGGCTGAACTGCAGTCTAGCAGTTAGCTGCCTCCACTTAGTGAGGTTTAGCAAGGAAAAGAGCTGTATAAAATGGATAGCTACATAACATTTAGTATAGAAGACATTTCTGGATGACAGCCTTAAGAATACAGTACAGCAGGAGAAAAGGCAGCTTTCTTTGTTTGTCCTCCTATTTATATCAGAGTAAATAAAATGTCTTACACTCCTCTATATAAATTTAATTGGATTTATTTCTAAGATATTGCATCCTGTTTCATTTGGTATGCTGGGCCTAGTGCTCTTCTACCATAAAGATATTGAAAAGATGCCATCCAGCTTTATGAAATAATATATAAGAAATTTAAGGAAGCTTGCTTCACTGAGGTAGATTTTTATTTTTCAATAAATCATTGCAAGTTTTCAAATAACAATTTTTACAGTCTGAAAAGGGTTGGAAAGATAAATTTAAACTGTTGTGAATTTTTTGCCATTTTTTCCTGACAGCACAACTTTTAACAAGAAAGAGCAAGTAGTCACCTCTCCCCAAAGATTCTAATGTTAAAATATTAACCTCAATATAATGAGCTCTTGAGTACGCTGCATATTTCAGGGTGCTGGCTATATTTCCTGAAGCAGCAGTCTGAGGGAATACTTTAAGTGAATTTTTCACCTGCTCTCTCTGAGGGTTGTTACACACACAACATTTATGCAGGAGTGCTTTAGCTAAGGGACGGGAGGCAGCATGGTGTAGCCTGATCTCATCAGACCTCAACAGCTAAGCAGGGCTGGTACATGGATGGGCAACCACCAAGAAAGACGCCGCAGAGGAAGACAATGGCAAAACACCTCCGCTTCTCACTTGCCTTGAAAGCCCCTTGCTGGGATTGCCATAAATCAGTTGCAACTTGAATGCAACTTGAATGCACATATGCATGCACATGCTTCTAGCTCACAGCTGATTTTTCTGTAGAGTTGCCAGCCCCCAGGTGGGGGCTGGAGATCTCCCAGAATTACAACTGCTCTCCAGGTTACAGAGATTAATACCCCTAGAGAAAATGGCTGCTTTGGAAGATTGACTCTATGGCATTATACCCTGCTGAAGTCTCTTCCCTCCCCAAACTCCACAGTTGCCAGGCTTCCTCCCCAAAATCTCTATGAATTTCCCAACCAGAAACTGGCAACCCTATTTCACTAGAATAGAGAAACTCTCCAGGGCATAAATGGGATATTTCCCAGACTTATTGCCTGTAATCTTTTTGGCTGGAAATTGGGGACAGTTTCCTCTGCTACTGTTACCGGAATTGGTCTCCTTGTGCCAAACACACACACACACACACACACACACACAGAGTCCTAGGAAGCTAGCCAGAAGTTGGGATAGAGAGAGAGAGGAATGAGTATATCTACCTATCCTGAAGAGTAGTCCGGTCTGTGGGAAAAGAGAGTAGTTTCAAACACCAGTGTTCTCGGCCAGGAGAGCAAGAGGCTTGGGGCAAACCTCAACGAATCAGTACTTTTGTATCAGGTATGCATACAATTTGAATGCGGCCAGGGCACTACCTTTATAGAGTAAAATGTGCCCTGAGGTGGGAGAGCCCACCTAGCTGTTAAAACAAAGACTCCAGTGATCAGTTCCTGGGGTTAACAAAAGGCTTGATTACCTTAATTGGTAGCTGCCCGGGTGTGTGCAAGAGAATGCAAAATTTGTTCTAGCGCTGGACAAAAAGGCAGTTTGTTAGTGGGGTCCACCAGAGCTAAGTTGATTAATTTAGTTGGGGAATGTACCTTCCCAGGACCAAACTGTAAATACTTACGAATGCCATTTGATTAGCTCCTCAATCAAGGACAGGAGATCTCATCACGAGAGGAGGGAAAGGAATGTGTTAAGTAGGGATGACTCTGCGAGACATTTGTTGCGCTGGATTCCTTAGGGCCTGGGAAGCCTGTAAATCCAATCACCACTGACCACTCCGCATTCCCATGCAGCATTCCATTTATGCCTGAGCCTCCCGGGTGGGACTCAGCAACGGTTAGCTGCAAGTCCTCTGGCTGCAATACAAGCTGCCATTTTAAATCCAGAGGCCTTGTGATTTTATGTCACAGGTAGCCATGTTAAAATGGCTATTAAAGATGGCAGAAGCTGGGCTGACTGCTTACACTACTGAACCATGACCACTCTTCATCCCATGCACACTCAGTAGCAAGCTTTCATATACTGCTATGTAATATATGCAAAAGCCTGCCTTAATTGTCTCAGTACAACAATACCTCCAATAGGGTGAATAAGTAATCCTACGCAGTAAAAGCATGCAGAGATCTGAACATTCTTGACTTGTTCTTTTTACCCATCCTCACACATCTTGGCACAAAACATGTTTAGATTTTGTCACTATTACTGTAGAAAAGCATGATAAAAAGAAGAAAAAGTTGGATTTTATGTGATCAATGGGATTACTGAGTTGGAGAAGGGAATGAAACTCCATCCTGTTTCTATCTGCCATTGAAAGACACACTGTCATCTTACAGATCAATCCATGTCATCTAAACACAAGAGGGCTTAGGTCTCCTGGTTAGTAAATAACTACATGGAAGTTAGACAAGTCAATGAAGCCACATACTATTAAGTAATAGGAGTAATGGGCAAAAGGAAAATTGCTGTGAGGCAATTGTTCCTAGCCGCTATATGTGTTAAGTATACATACATTTTGGGAATAGTTAGTGCAATATAGTGGCTAAGAACATTCTCTTGAGATGATGTGGTGGGAAGGACTGCGTGTATGTCAGGATATGCCTTAAGTACTTGATTGACTTTCAGCAAGTGTTCTGATCCCACTTAGTACAATGAAGCCTGAAAATGTCCTTAAATTATGTCCTGAATCAATCTGCTTTCTTGACCTAGAGTCTAGTTTTTACTGTTTGTAAAACTGCATCTGCTTAATATGAAACATGCAACACCTGTTTAATGAGACGAGTATGGACTTGCAAAGCCTCATGAATTCTAACGGTTTTTAACTTGCAGTTATGCAAGAGAAATTTCCATGGCAACCCAGTTTCTCAACCTTCTGAACCGAATTCATAGGAGTGCGATCAGCAGTAGCTTCGTCAGAGAATAGACTGGAGGACCATCTGTTGCGGCAAATGACAGCCCCATCTGGCCAGTGGCTACTTCAACTTTTTCTCCTTTCTGTTCCCTTGAGAGCAGAAAAGTGGAAGAGTGGATAAATCCGGCCCTTTGAGTCACCTGCCAACAGCATAAACTGGAGTGGACATTTTACAGCTCCAGAGAATGAAGTGAGCATGTTTTCCCCCAGGCTTGCATTAACGAGATAAGCCAGGGAAGGTAATTAGAAAGTATAATTGTATATAATATCATAGTTTGCAATTACAGTTACAAGATTTTGCAAGTAACATATTTAAATGATAAATGAAATGAAAATTCCTAGGAATGTAAAGAAGTGGTGCATATAGAAATATATATTCCTTAGAGGAATAGTTATCAGAAGTGTGGCTCAGAGGTTATTAGGGGTTTACCCTACTTCCATCATTATGGTGAAAAGGCTGTCAAGCCATGCTATTCCCTGTGATGCAGTGTTAAGGCCAAAATGCCTTCGATTTCCACAAAGCTTTTATACTGTGTACTGTTAACAATCAGTCCTGCTGGCTAACTGAATTATATAGCTTCATTAGATATATCCAAGGTCTGAACTCAACCACAGTCTTACAATAGCAGACAACAACATCAAAAGATAAAGAAGAATTGTCAGATCAAAATTGTCAGACATAAGACACACGGCTACAGAGTATAACCCAGTAGCTTCAGTCTCAAGTTGATCAAGTGCTGGGCAGTTGGGTTGTTCCATGGTAAATGCTTTCCATTTTCTTCTATGGATCTATAATGTTTAGGGAAAGAGGGGCATTCCTTTGAAATAATGGTTGCCTCACAACTGGCAACAGAAGGAATGTCCAGTCTTACCCTATGGAAAATAAAGAAGATAGAAAAGAATGGCATTTAAAGGTATTCAAGAGCTACTGCTTTTCTTGAGATGCTGTTTTCCCCCATAGCCATCTGTCCTAACTTTCTGTTTTCATGTATTTGAATCTGCTCATCATTAAGCATGAGAATTTAAAATGTTTTGTTGCAGTGATGGGCAGAGTATGTTTCTTTCATCAGAAATAATCCTAGAAAATAGGGCTGTGCCTCTGAATTGCCTCTAGAGATCACCCAAGCTTTCCATTGCACCCATGGATCAGCTGGATGCCCTCATTAATGCCCTCTTTGCTACTCTCTTCCATTTCCCAAATTTGGCTGTACAGAAGCAGTTGGGAGGGCTTATGACTAGAGATAGGCACGAACAGAAAAAAACAGACATGATGTTTGTTGTTCGTTGCCATCCACGAACAGGGACTCACGAACCACCACGAACATGGCCCTGTTCATGAACATGTTTGTGGTTGGCTGTGGGGGCCAGCAGGCTCTCCTCCAGCCATCATCCAAGTCAAGATCCCTACCGCAACACTCCCAGAAACCTTACCTGAGCAGGCAGCAGGAAAGGTACCAATAATAAATAATAGCTTGGCCCAGAGCCTGGCAGCAGCCCTAGAACTTGAAGGGGTAGATCCCTATCCTACCACACACAAAGAAAATTCAAGCTCCAATGCACTCTATCAGACTGGCAACAGCAACTGTCTCTCTCCTTCTCCACTGTCTGCAAAACCAGATCTGGGAGCCCCCCTCCCACCGGCCTTTGCTCCCTTGTTGTAACAAATGTGGAGCTCCACACTTGAAAGGAAGACCTGCCTGTCAAGCTAAATTGGGCTTAGATTGGGGTTTCTAGGGCAACAGCAGGAGTTCAGACAGAGTTCAGACAATCCCTGCCTAAGTTGCCAAGGGAATTGATTGCAGGTGCCAGACTGGCTTAACAGCAACGAACGAGGCGTGCAATGACCACCTGTTCATTTAGAATGTGGCCTCATGAACAGCTTGTTCACGAACAGCAGATTGGGATGTTTGTGGCCTTTTTTTGTTCATGCTGCTGTTCGTGCCCATCTCTATTTATGACTGGCACTCATCATGCATTGCAACAACATCCAAAGATGCCTGGAACCATGAGGAATGTCATACCTGGCAGCAGCTAGAGCCCAGCTTCCCCTCTGCCACCACTTCCAGGTCAATTTGGAAAAGAGAAAAGGGTCAATGGGAACTGAAACATATTCATTTTCAACCCTAACTAGATCTGGGAGGAAGACCCATGAGATCTAGTCTCCATCCCCAAATCAGATTCCATCCTGACACACATCACTAATTTATTGGACTTCAGTTCTATTAAGGGAAAACATAGCTATGTATCAGGCCGTGCAATTGTGACACCCTTTAATGATCTTTGTTCAGATCAATAGACTGAGAAATGAACACATTTTCCTGCTATTTTGGCACCTGTTCATAATTTTAAAAGCAAGAAAAGGGGGGAAATAATTTCTAGATGGCAACATGGATGGCACACTTGCTCAGGACACTGCATTCATCCTAGTTTTGCAGGTAATTTTCCATTCAGTGACCAAGGAAAGTGCTTTGCAAAACAGAAAGATGATTAAATTTCCAGAAATCTGACATTTTGTGAATTACAAAGACAAGCCTTGCATGCTTAAGTGACTAAGAATAGACAGAGAGAGGGGGATAAGATGAGAAAGTGTGAAGACCATGCTAGCTGACTAGCAGCAGTTGTCTAAGGAAGACCTGGTTAAGTTTGCTTCTCCTCTGCTGTAAGTAGTTAAATCCTGAGTGTAAGCCATTGGGCATGAGCTGAAGGGCAAGAAGCAAAGGGCTGTTGGACTGAGGGTCATAGCCAAGAGCTGAGAGGAAGATCCAGGTGGGGGAGAAAGGTGAGGAGGGGGAAACAGCTTTGTATTCAGCAACACACATACCCTCCTGTATTTTTTAATTGCATTTTTGTATTGTAACTTATGTTGGGGAGAAAAACAGGACATAAACAAGTATGCTGACAAACATAAAACAGTCAAATTATGTACTTGAATAGCTCTGATTCGGCCCCAGATTAGGCAGATTTGGGCCGTTTCCACAGGTTGTTAAAGCAACGGGCTACTTACTCAATGCTGGTGGGTTTTTTTACAGATTCCAGATGCCTCCGATGTCAAAGCGGAAGCAGGCAGTTTGTCTTTCATCTGATCAGCGTCTTTTCTGAGACCGGGATTTCCCGCTCTTTCCTTTGCTGGGTCAAGGACGCTGATCAGACGAAAGACAAACTGCCTGCTTCCGCTTTGACATCGGAGGCATCTGGAATCTGTAAAAAAACCCGCCAGCATTGAGTAAGCAGCCCGTTGCTTTAACAACATGTGGAAATGGCCCAGGTCTATATTGTGGGATATTTAGTATGGTTTACACGCATCCATTTCAGCACTAATTACATTGGGAAATGAAGTAGGGCCTGAGAAAAAAATGTAAGTTGCCAAGCCAAATATTGAAGTCAAAGACCACCGTGGTTGCTTTTTAAGAAATACTTCCTGTTCCCTGAGCAAAGCCAGTTAGAAAGGCAAAGCTACATTGAAAAAAAACAAGCAAAATAATTGAGCATATTTATAAAAACATTCAGACAATCAAATATCAGAAAGAGAAATCCAGCCGGAAAGGTGGTTAGAAAGTTAGTGAATTATTAGTGAGAAGGGAACAAATACACTGATAGGGCCTGAACTGGCAAGAAAGATCATGGGTCCATGGTAAATAAATCATGAAAATCTCAAAGCAGTATGATACAGTGATGAAAATGCTAATCTACGATGGGATTATTAGGAAGGAGATTGAAAATAAAGCTGCACAATGCCTTTATATAATAACATATGATGCGATTGTATTTAGAACAGTTTTGACAGCCTCTTCACAGGGTTGCTTCAGAAAAGGGCAACCGAAATGAACAAGGAGCTAGAGCATCGTTACTGTAAGGAAAGGCTAAACTTTGAGTCTGGTTAACTTTAGAAAAAACATATCCAAAAAGGACATTATAGAAGATTATCAAATCCTATGTAGTCTGGAAAATGTTTGTGGAGATATCATTTTTATACCTGTCCCATAGTACTAGACTCAGGAAGATCGTCCTGAGAAAGGAAAGCATTTTCTCACATAATGCAATATTCTTATATAGCTTTAAGTTAGGCACATTAATTCATTTATTTACTTCACTTATATTTCACTTTTCTTCCCAGGGGAGCCCAAAGCTCACAACATTCTCCCCATCACCATTTATCATCACAACAACTCTGTGCGGTCAGTTAGGCTGAGAGTTTGTGAATGGACCAAGGCCACCCAATGAGCTTTCATAGCAGAATGAGGATTCAAACCTGGGTCTCCCAGATCCTAGTTCACTACCCCACACTGGCTCTCATTCATGGAGGATAGTCTGTCAATGGCTGTTAGTCAAGATAGTTGAATGGAATTTCCATGTTCAGGCAGAGTTACTGTTTGAATATTAGTTGCTGGAGGCAACAGTAGGGGAGGATATTGCTTTTATGTCTCTTGATTTTGGGCTTGCCAGAAGCATCTGATTGGCTACTGTAGGAAATAGAATGCTGGACTAGAGAGATTATTATTGAACCCAGGAGGGCTCTCCGTATGTTCTTAGAAGATACATAAATATCTGTTATAGGGTCCTATTCCTCACAGAAGATGCTGCTATACCAGTGCCAGTACATGTTCTGGCTACTGTAACAGTGACACATCTCTTTCCATTCTGACAATTAGGCACCTAAACAAATACTAGCATTGCCAAGGCTCTGAGTCTCTGTAAATGTGACATTATTACAAGGTTTCGTTTTTGCTTGGCTCTGCGTTATTTTCCACAGGATAGCCGTAAACCTTGCCACTCTGCCTTCTGCTGCATAAAAGCAGTATGCCCATACTATGCTCTCAGTCTCTAGAGCAAAACGTCTATGTTTGCAAACTTTCGCCATATTCAAAAGGGAAAGTTAAGCTCCAAAATAACTAAATGGGTAGCACCACTGGAGACAGAACAGTGAAAATATAACATTTCACTGCCAGAAAGTAAATGTGAAGACTTGTAACAAATCCAGTAAGATAACAGACAGCAAGATCTGCAGATAAATATAACTGCACCAACTAAAGTTTAAGCCTGTTCATTGACAGAAAGCCAGTTAGAAAACTCCGTGCTTCGCTCAAGAGCCAGAACTGCAGCAGCAGCGTTCTCATGACAACATTCTCAAAATGAGCAGATTGCTACTCCCGTGCACTCCAGTCTGTAGCCCAGATTGCAGTGTTCCCAACCTCAGCAGGGTGCAAAGAAGGTCCCTTCTCTCAGATGACACCCCCAGAGCATACTGAGAATGCACTACAGATTGCTAGACTGTGGGGACTTGTTTACACAGCCAATTATTGCACAGACATTTGTGAAGCATTAACTCTGCTCGAACAGAAAAGATGTTAGTTGCTAGTAAGGAATGCTTTGCACAATACTGTTCCTGGCAAGGTTTTGTACTGTAATGTGCGAATGGCTCAGTGCTTTGTTTCAGTCTTACTTGTGCCAGAATGTCAATGCCCAGACTAGTTTCCCAGAAAGTATAACTATGAAATGAAATAACACTCATCCTGCCATTTTTCTATTTTACCAGTTGTGGGTTTAAATTGACCGTGTGCTTTCTACAATCGACAAAACTTCTTCCCCAACCCAAGCGCACGCACACAAACTGAAAGGCTTTTCCAGGGTATCGAATGATTGTCAAAATTGAATTCATTCCCTGTCAGTAAGTACATTCACTCCTTTGACTTGTGTGAAAGAAGAGAAAGGGCTGCAGTCAGGAAATGCATGGAGCTTGCTGCCTAGGCCCTGGGTACAAAAAGATGAAGGGATTACAGAAGAATGCCACATTTTCCAGTTAAAGGAACAATTCTAACCAGATATTCAGAAGTCAATCCCAGTTTATTCAGTGGAGCATACTTCCAGGAAAGCTTTCTTAGGATTGCAGCCAAAGTGACAGTTCCAGATGAAATTGAGCTCTGCTTTAGATTTTCCACAGAAAATTTGGCTTCCAGTTACCCAAAGGGTTAACCAGGAACCGATTTGATGAACAGTTAAGTAAAGCACTGCTACCATTTATCCTACACAATGTATATGCTTTTCCCACCATGCATAGTTGAGATTCATGTGTGAAAATGTAACACATGGCACAAATCTCACATTGGTAGAAGCAGGAGGTCTCATGAATTCACAACTAGTGTGTTACAGAAACATATGCATGACATTTCATGAAAAATACACTCCTAAACATATTTCATTATTTCCACACATTCTAGTCCCTGTCTTTGCACTACAAATCTGTACCAGTTTTATACAGTGTCGAATGATCTTGTGAAACCTAACAGTGCAGATAATTTTCTGTTATAGATCCCTCCCTACCCATACGCATGCAATAAATAAGCCAGATGAAGCCTGTAGGTGTCAGACATAAGGAGAGGCGAACACAGAGGGGAGGCTGGCAGCACAGCCAGCTCCCTTGGTGTCTTCTCTCAGCAGCATTGCCCAGAATAAAGGGGGGTAGCTGATGTGAGCATTATAGTACAGGAGTGACTCTCTGCTTTATCACCAGGACAAGAAAAGTCAGGACTATGATAATTCCCATCTTGAACTACTACTGTGCGGTAGTGACTAGAGTGATGGATTAGGATCTGGGTGACCCAGGTTCAGTTCCCCAGTCTGCAACAGAAGCTTGCTGGGTGACCTTAGGTTAGTCTCATACTTTTAGCCTGACCTACCTCACAGGGCTGTTGTGAGGTGAAAATGGAGGAGACTTCTGCAAGCTGCTTTGGGTCTGCAATGGGGACAAAGGCAAGATATAAATGAATTAAAACAATGATACATAATAGCAGACCTGGGATATCTTGAGATTCTCCCAGCTGCACACATTCTAGGCTGAGTTTCTGTGTTCAGCCAGGCAGAGACAGAGGTTTGAGCCAAAGGGCCTGATGCTTTCTGCCTATAGCCCAGGCCTGAAAAACCTGGAATTCAGGAGTAGCCCAGGAGATCATTATATCATTTTTACTCTGTTTATTTAAATTATATTTTGTAAGCTGCTTTGGTTATTGCAGTAAAAATAATGAACAGTCTAAGCTGCACTCCTAGTCAAGCACATGTAGGATTGTTACTACTATAAATCTGGCTAGAATAATCAGTTCCTGTGATAACCATATGCAAGCTGCTACTGTGAACAGTAAACTCATCCCTGCAGAATATGCCTCAGAATCCCCTAGAACCCTTCTATGTGTGCCCCCTCCCCCAGGTCCCAATTCAGAGACAAAGCTGAACTGGCTACTGTTCTTTCAGAAACTACATAAACCCATTAGTTCCAAATATGTGGCTTTAATAATGATGAAAGTATACCACCATGCATGCTGCAACACAACAGTTAAAATATTCATTACAATAAGTATTAAGCAGCCTAAATTTAATGCAACGAATAAGATTGGCAATTAAGGCTAATTTAAATGAAATACTTAATATACTGTGATTAATGTATCGTCTGCATTTTTATCCAGTTAAAGTTAATGGAAATTACTTATGCTGATAAATAATTCCTTGGAAGTGTTCTCCAATGCACACCATTAACAGGTGTAGCCCATGTTCTTGCTACTGCTGTTGTCCTGGGGATATGCTGTTAATTTGCCATTAGTAATTTATGCAGCATCCTCTTATCTTTGTATTACTCATTTTTTTGCTTAAACATCAAGCATGCAGTCTCAGCAGGGAAAAGATTAAAGACAGAGACAAGTGAGGAAATCTTTTTTCTTGCCCCACCTTGTAGGGCTCAAGTAGATAGCATGACAGGGCACTCATGCTGATTGACAGCAACAAAGAGGGACTCCAGACACTTGCGAAACATACTTCATTGATTAGCACAACCTCATCTAGAGCTGTCTCTCTTTATGAACTCACTGGATATGGGTCACATGATATATTTACTTATACACCACCTTTTTTCTGTCACAGAACTCAGGCAAATGCACAGGGTTCCCAGTAGGTCCAGGCACTGGCCACAATCATACCACTCTAGTTTAAGCAACATAGATGTATCATGTACCTTTCAACCATACCATGGAATTCAGTTTGTGATTTGATACCAGATGTAAGCTAGGTTCAAAACTGCTATATGACAAAAACAGCCATTTCTATCCACTGCTTTCTAGCAGAGACATAAAGGAGTTTCTGGTACCCAGCAATGGCATGGAAGTTTCTTTCACGAATTGTTATTCCATACCACTGAAGGAGGTGTGTGAATTTTGAAACCATGTGACTGAAGCTCATCATGTAGATCTTTCCAAACAATTAGCTATCTGGCGTGATGCAGACTGGGTGGACATTATCTACATAGTTTACCCCACCCATATCATTGCAGTATTTACAGATACTCCCTAGTGGCAATGGATTACACCAGAGGAAATGGCTTCCATGTTTCTTTGAGTGTGTGTGAAGAGGTCATAAACTACTAAAGACGATAAGTGATGGCACCATATAGGACAAGTACATCACTAAAGGGCAGAACACATATTTTGCATACAGAAAGTTCCAGGTTCATATGAAGCAGCTTCATGGGTTCACAGAGAAATAGTGGTTATTATTATATATTATTGAGTAGGCGTCTAGCCAAAAGAAATTTGTTGATTCTTTTTCTCTACTTGTATTTTCCAAAATTCAAGGTGAGAAGTTATAAAATGACTGAATATGTTTGTAATGTCAAAGAATTGAATGCAAGTTAAGGAAAGACTTTTAACAAGGGTTCTGGGTGCTTTGTTGAGTTGGAGCCTTTCCAGCATTAGTTTCCTTGTTCTTTTACCTTAGCAGAAATTTTCAATGCAAAATATGAGTAGAAGAACTTTATGGATTATCGTCTAGCTCCAGAGGCCCTTTTATTCCTGAAATTCATTCCAGGTTTTACAAAAACATAATCATGTCCTTAACAATCTATGAAAAAAATATGAACATCTATATAAGCAAGTGGTTGCTGTACTAACAGCTGGACAGGCATTTTTTTAAAAAACTTTTTGCTCTCAGAGTGCTATGATATTGACATCAGTCCCACATATACAAGCAGACACTTTCTACTTAATGTCAGAAATTGGATATTTCCTGTACTGAATGGTCATTAATGCAAAATTAAGTAGGCCAGTCTGACAGTAAAGATTCTTACACAGAAGTATAACTTGTCAGTTACTGCATTGTAAGGAAATACACCAACAGTGCAACTCTACGGAGTTCAATGTTTTCAAGTTCATTGAAATCTTATGTCTTAGTAGGTTATAACTCTGTTTTGGATTACAGTACACATTACACTACAAACCCCATGGCACAGAGTGGTAAGCTGCAGTACTGCAGCCCAGGCTCTGCTCATGACCTGTGTTCGATCCTGGCAGAAGCCGGGTTCAGGTAGCCAGCTCAAGGTTTACTCAACCTTCCATCCTTCTGAGGTTGGTAAAATGAGTACCCAGTTTCCTGGGGGTAAAGTGTAGATGACTGGGGAAGGCAATGGCAAACCACCCTGTAACAAAAGTCTGCCAAGAAAATGTCGTGATGCAACATCCCCCCATGGGTCAGTAATGACTCAGTGCTTGCACAGGGGACTACCTTTACCTTTTACAAGTTAGGACAGCCTCACAAAACCAGACACTGATCATCACTGTGGCAAAACAGCCCTTGCAAGCTCCCTTTCTGCCCGCTTGGGAGAGCAAAAGCTACTCAGCCTTTCTGGATCCTTGTCCTCCTCTTTCACTGTTCCTCCTTTTCATTCTCTCTGGGTTGCTGCCACTTTCTAGCGTACAAAGCACATTTCCTGCTAAAGGAACAGAGCTTTAGCACTCCTTTACTGCGTTATCATTAAAAGACTCTGCTCTCATCACATCTTCTGTTTGACTCTCACTCTAACCACTGTGGGAGTTAACCAGCACACACACACACACACACACACACACACACACACACACACACACACACACACACACACTTGGGGAAAGGTGGGATCAGCCTTGACCTCCTATCTCTGGCTTCTCCTGGGTAAGCATGTCCAAATTGGACATGGCCTGACTACAGAAATCAGACTAGCAGCAATCAAATTTAAAAAGAGTTTAATAAAGTCATAGAAATATCCCCTTGCCTAGTTACACAGCATATTTGAGCAAAGATTCAAATGAAGTGTGATACGATCACAAATTCTTTGTCCGTGTTCTCATTTGTCTCTAATGTTAAAGTAAGAATAGGTTATTTCTTGGAGCTGCGAACATTCAAAAATGGTTCATACCTTGCAGCTCTCCCCGCATTGTTTAGCTACACATGGCATCACTCTCAGTGATAAAAGAGCTAAGGTTTGACATAGCTACAGGTCTGAACCAGTTAGCTAACAAGAGACAGAGAAGACCCCACCACTACCACTTCTTGTGGTCAGGGATCTTTATATCCCTTTCATTCTAGAAATCTTGAACCAGTGCTTCGAGGCAGTTTTGGAGTACATGCTGGCTAATAAACTGGAGCTTAATTCTGACAAGAGGGAAGTGCTACTGGTGAGCAGAAGGTCTGATCAGGAAGGTTGTGGAAACTCTAAGCCAAAGCCTGGAGGCAGTTTTTGGATGCTCAAACTGGTGAGAGGGTCCGGCCTTGGACTAGAAGTATCATCTGTTCTGGATGGGGTTGCACTCCCTTGAAGGAACAGGTCCATAGTCTAAGAGTCCTCTTGGACCCTCACCTTCTGCTGGGTAAGCAGGTGGCAGCTGCAGCCAGGAGAGCCTTTTACCAACTTTGACTGGTTAGCCAGCTGCAGTCCTTCCTAGGCAGGAAAGATTTGGCAAATATGGTGCATGCCTTGGCCTGGTTACATTTGAGTTAGATTACTGTAGTGTGCTCTATGTAGGGCTTCCCTTGAAAATTGTTCAAAAACTTCAATTGGTGCCAAATGCTACCCCAAGAAGGTTGACCAGAGTGGCTCAAAGGGACCAGAACAGTAAACTTGGCCCATTTGCACTTTGCAGCTTCCAATTTATTTCCAGGCACAATTCAAAGAGCAGGTGCTAACATCTAAAGCCTACATGGTTTGGGACCAACATACCCATTCTCTTATGAACCTACCTCACCACAACAATCATCTTTGGAGGTCCTTGTTCAGGTGCCCCTGCTTTCTGAGATTAGGTGGGTAGCAACCTGGGAGAGGGCCTTCTCAGTCATGGCACTAAAACCCTGGAACTCTCCCCCCACCCCGGCCTGGGGACATTCATTTGTCCTCTTCTGTTGCCATCTTCCACCAGCAGGTAGGGTTCCCAGCCCTGGTTTGGAAGGTTCCTGGAAATTTGAAGCCTAGGGAGGGCAGGCTTTGGTGAGGAGAGGCACCTCAAAAAACATGTGATGCCATGGAGTCCACCCTCCAAGGCAGCCTTTTCCCCAGAGGTACTGATCTCGGTAGTCAGAAAAACAGTTTTAATTCCAGATTTCAAGGGCCTACATGGAGGTTGGCAACCCTACCAGTAGATAGACACACCCCTTTTTGTTTCTTTTCCTCAGTGATCTTGTCTTCCTGCCCAATGTTTTAATTGTTCTTTTTATGTCTTTGTTGCTATTTTAATTCTGTTTTTAATTGTTTAAATGATGTGCTGTTCTTTTCCCCTGGTTTTAAAGGTTTTAAAATGTGGTTTAAATATGTATATTTTTTGTTAGCTCTCCCAGTGACCCTCGTGAAGGCAGGAAAGTGGGAATTCTTCCCCCTCACTCCCTGTGAATTTGCTACCTTTCTTGTTCTCCAGGGAAAGTGACTTGCCTTTCAAGCCTCTGTGGAGAAGGTTCAAGTCCAATAGCATCTTCAAGACCAACTATAGTTTAAACAGTAACAAAGAATTGTAATGCAAGTGTCCACTTTTGTTCTCTCTGAGGCTAGGTTATCTGCATATCTAAAAGAAATGGAAAGCTCTTTTTCTTTCAAGTTTTCTTTTTCCTTCTAATCCTGTTTGGACAGCATTAGGCCCTTAGGAACCTCTGAGTATGGGTAAAAATACAGCATCATTTATAATCAACTTTGATGGAAATTCTGGGATGTGGGGCATTGCTTCATAATCACAAAGACAGAAGATCAGAATATGTCAGGATTTCACTTTGAAGGTAGCAGGAGTTCCCCTGGAATCCTTTTGCAGCCGGATTATTGGCTTGGCTACAATGCAGAAATACCTAGTGGCACCCATATAATGAATTGGCAGCTGTTAAAATGAATATATTACCTAAATTGAATTTCCTATTTCAAATGATCCCAATTTACATTGAACAAAAGACTTTCAATAGATGGCAGAAAGCAATAAATGACTTTAAATGGAAAGGAAAGAAATCAAGAATAAGACTCAAAGTATTGCAAGACAACAAAAACCGAGGAGGATTGGCTGTACCAAACATCAAATTGTATCATCATGCAGCGGCATTAGTTTGGATAACAGATTGGATTATGAATCCAAGCAGCAGACACATTAAATTGGAAACAGCAGATGCTAAAGAAGGTATTCATAATTATTTATGGATAAAGAAATCATGCAAATCTATTCATAAACAAGATGGGACCCATATTGTAAGGGATGGCCTGCTTAAAACATGGTTTCAATGCAGAAATAGATTGAGTCCACTAATTTCCCCATTGATGTTGCCAAATAACACCTACTATGATGCAGCTGTTAGAAACAGAATTGATCAACCTAACTATGAATCAATGATAGACAAAGAAGGAAACATAAAAACCTGGCAAGAAATCCAAGCATAAGGCAAAAACATTCCTTGGCTAACTTATCACTAAATAGTATCAAGATTGAAGGATCAAACTCTCAAAGAAGGTGGCAGGCTGAGAGCAAAAACACAATATGAACTATATATATCTGGAGATTGTCACATCTTTTGGAGACGATTTATAAAATACTACTGCAATACCATACAGAAATGGAGCCAGTCAAAACTTGTATGATAAAATGGATGCAAAATTTTGAGGAAACTATTCCGATGGATTTATGACAAAATTTACAGGCTGCCAGTTATTGAGAGAAAATTGGTATAAAATGTTCTTTAGATGGTACATTAGTCCCAAAGATATTGCGAGGATTAGTAAGGATTACAGTGGACATTGCTGGAAATGTCAGAATATGGATGCAACATTTTACCATATGTGGTGGACTAGTAACGAATCACAAAAATACTGGATAAAAATACATGAAGAGATGCAAAAGGTCCTCAAACTCAGGTTTGAATTAAATCCGAAGAGTATGCTCTTAAATATTTTACCAGCTAATGTGAGAAAAGAACAAGGAGACCTCTTCTGTTATATGGTGATGGCAGTGAGAGTACTATTTGCAGGAAAATGGGAAAATGATGCTTGTCTTGGTCTCCCAGAGTGGAGAGATAAGATTCACGATTCACGAATAGGCTTCAATGGCCAAATTGACTATCTACTTACAAAATAGACCGATAACCAAGTTTTGGAAAAAATAGAAGGATTTCTTCAATTACTTAGGCTAAACTAATTGACATAGAAGCTTAGAGGTAGGGAGAGAAAGAGAAAGAAGGAGAAATGTTATGTATATAGGCTTAGGGAAAACAAATATGTAATGTTTTGTTTATCAGGTCAAAAAAACAAATGTATTGCTTGTTTTACTCTCAAAACTATTATAACTGTACTGTTTACATACTTATTGGTTGTATAAGTTGGTATAACTTTTAATTTAATATCTAATTTAGAATCTGCATAACTTTTATACTATGGACTTACTTTATTTTATTTTCTTTAACGAAAGAAAAAAGAAAAAAAAATTAGAGTTGCCAGGTTCAAATCCAAGAAATGTCATTAATAGAAAGGCTGGGTCATATCAATCCACTGACAAAATAATAACAGTTAATAATCCAGTCTCCCACCATGGAAATCTTGTGCTTCCTCCCGGTTCTACCAGGTGCAAAAGCCTTCTAGGTGACCTTCTCCAGAAAGAATTGACAAGAACAGATTTAACGATTATTAACCTTTCCACTTGTTTCCATAGTTTATTGTGACAAGACAATGCAATAAGCTTGAACATAATCAAAAAGCAATTTTATAGAAGTGAGCTCAAAATGACAAACCTTCTATTTTCTAAATAAATCACCATTATTCCCATATGGCTCACACTTGACAAGTTTGTTGCCTTAGTAACAGAGTACTTAAACAGTGGCTAGGTGCATCTGCATTATCTCTTTAGCCACAGATGTGAAAAGGAAACAATTGGTCAAAAACCTCCATAGCGCACACACAGTGTATCTTGGAAATGTAATGGATAACTCCAGCCTTTAAAGACAATAAGGTTCTTTTTAGTGAGATAACAGGCTCTAGTTGAGTGTTTAGTAGTGTTCATGTACTTGAAAGGCTTCTCTGGAACAGCCACTAAACAGAGTTTAACACTGTCCTGTGTTTGCTCAGTAGCTTGGCTAATGTTAAGGTCAGCTGTCTTAGAAAATATTGAAGAGCTTAATGGAGTGGGGTTTATGATACGAACCTACAAAGATATCTACTAGACAAACAGAAGTGCAAAACAAAGCTTGCTCTAAGACTGTAAATAAAGGTGAAGAGGCTGCTGCTAACCTGGTTTCTCTGGTTTTGCCTTTTTTAATTCTTAACCTTCAAATGTGATGTCTAGGTGTTTAGGGTTCTTTAACTACATCACTGAAGAATGTGGGTTTACATCTTATTTAGTTGAAGAGGTTTTCACATTAGATTCCTAATAATGTTAGCTCAAATACTACAGAGGCTTGCTGCAATCTGTTTACCATACATTTAACGGATAGAATTGCTCATATCTGCCACAGTGTAAATGCTACTAGTTTATCATACCAATCTAACTGCAATAAGCTTGAGAATATGGGCAAGTTACTTGGTAGAAAGTAGCCTGCCCACATCTGTGCTCGACTCTTGCTCTACTGGGTTTGTTACTTTTTGCTGAAAGGGATTACTGACCTGGATCTAGGGAGTAATGCATGCCTCACTACAAGAGGGAGGAATGCTGAAGACCTTTAAGGAGGCAATAATAAGTACCATTCAGTTACCCTTTGCAGCAAGGAGCTTGAATGTAGTGGCCATGCAACCCAGGCACTATTGGATTTTCTGGACACATTCAAGCTTCTGGACTGGTTTCAGGACATAGGCTGCCTCAGTTGCTCTGATGTAGGACCTTCATTGAGGCACAGTCAAAAGTAATGTGTTTAAGTTAATTCTCCTAGACCTTTTAGGAGTCTTCCATCCCAACCTTCTCTAACCTGATGCTTCTGAGAGTTTCTCTACATGAGATACTTCGGCATGTGTTCATCAAGTGTAAGGAGACACAATGTTAGCGAAGAAGTGTAATTTTAAAAAATAGCACTAGCTGAGATTGCTCCTCAGAGGGTTTGTTAATTTTATCTTCACCTCCCTGAAGAAGGCTCTGTCAATTTCATCTCTCCAATCTAAAACAGAGTGGGATCACAACCAGAGGGCAGCAATGAATGGAAATGGGCTGAAGCTGCCTTCCAGAGCCAGATTTGAACCTGGAGAGCTATAATGGGCTGAAGTTTCCTTTCTGGCATTCACAGCCCCTTCACACAGCTCCAATATATAGCAAAGCCTTTGCCCTGCTGCCAGGTCTGTCTTTTTAAACTACCGTTCTCAGCTACCATTGCATCTCCTGACACACGTTCTTCATGTGCCAGATGTCTCATGTAGAGAGACTCTCAGTCAACAAGTTTGCCTCTGATATGGACTCATATGAGCATGTGCATTTAAAAACAGACACTATCACCCTAGAAAATATGAACACATTTTGGCAGTAGAAGAATTTTCACAAGGACACATATTGAAAACAGCAAACTCATTTCCTTTCATCTGAGCAACTTATGTGTCACTTTTTTTCTTCTAAATAGACTGAAGAAATTGCTAACTCTATACATTTAATAGAACATTTGACCAAACATTCCAGGTACCCATTTGAAACTGGGAAGTAGATTAGATTTTTCTACATTATTTTGCAGCATGTTTAAGGATTAGATTCCTTAAACATGCTGCAAAATAATGTAGAATAATGTAGAAAAATACTAAACCCATCCTGAAATTACATCAGAAAGCATAGTTTTTCAGGATAGCAACCCAGTGGAAATTTGAAGTTTTTTTTTCTTTTGAATTGTTACCATAACACATTTGCTATACAATCATTTTCTCATCTGTACAACAACCTTTTGAGGTAGGGCTTTCATTTTTCCTTTCCTTTTATTTTCTTAGAAGTTCATTGATTAACAAATCTTGAGCAGCAGAAAGTTCTTGTTCATTATTTTTGGCTCAAGGGGTAGAAGAACTGAAACAAATTTTGCTACCACCAAAGTAATCTTAGGATCGTTATTTGTAAGCAGATAAAACAGTGTTTCCAAGATGTAGGGGGTGTTATTGATCAATAATAAGTGGCTTAATAGAATAGTCTCTGATATTCTCATACAAACAGCGTTCAAGCAGGGTGTGTAAAGATGTATCAATCTTATTAAGACCACAAGAGCAGATTCTATTAGAATAAGGCCTATTTAAAAATCTTCCTTCTAAAACCATAGAAGGTATAATATTCAATCTTGCAAATAAAAAAGTTCAACAATAGTGCAGAATGGTCAAATAATACATATAGAGAGTTAAAGATTTTGGAGGAGTAATGCCAAAAGACAGGGGGAAGCAGACATGACGAGCCATATATGTCAGACAGCGGAACAACTGCAGGTATTCCTGAAGGATTCCACTGTCCTAGATCCATTCCAGTACGGTTTCTGCCCTGGCCATGGGACAGAGACAAAATTGGGTGCCCTCACAGCTGATCTCTGCAGGCAGCTAGATCAAGGTGGATCAGTGCTGCTGGGATTGCTGGATCTTACAGTAGCATTTAACATGGTCGATTACAATCTATTGGCCCACCGCCTTGCCAGTGTGGGGATACATGGGACAGCCTTGCTGTAGCTGATCTCTTTTCTCCATGGTCAGAGACAGAAGGTGGCACTTGGGGAGCAGTTGTTGTCATGCCACTCCTTAGTATGTGGCATCCCCCAGGGGGCAATACTCTCCCTGAGATACTCTCTCCTCTGGTGAGGAGTTTAGGGTTGGGTTGTCATCAGTATGCTGATGACACCCAACTTTATCTGTTGATGGACTGCCGACTGGACTCCGCCCCGGATAATCTGTCCAGGGCTCCAGAGGCTGTGACTGGATGGTTAAAACAGAGTCGACAGAGTCGACCATGCAAAGACAGAGGTCCTGCATCAGGGTTGGGGATCTGGCTCCCAGCCCTTGCTGGAGCATTTCTTGAGCCAATGCTGACGATAAGGAGTCTGGGTGTAATCCTGGATGCCTCCTTGTCAATGGAGGCCCAGGATATAGCAGTTGTCAGGCTTGCATTTTTTTTTAACTTCACCAGGCCAGGCAGCTTGCCCCCTACCTGTCGACCTGTGATCTAGCAGCAGTGATCCATGCAACAGTTACCTCTAAACTGGATCACTGTAACTCACTGTATGCTGGGCTGCCCTTGGGCCTGCTCTGGAAATTAGAACTGGTCCAGAATGCAGCAGCACATGTTT
Organism: Eublepharis macularius; assembly: GCF_028583425.1. Classification (NCBI taxonomy): domain Eukaryota; kingdom Metazoa; phylum Chordata; class Lepidosauria; order Squamata; family Eublepharidae; genus Eublepharis; species Eublepharis macularius. Next base: position 80,959,977 of record NC_072794.1, on the reverse strand, counting down.
TGACCAGGACTCCATTCCGGTCAAATATTACACCTATTCTGCACTGGCTGACAGTGGAGTTCTGGGTCAGGTTCAAGGTTTTGGTCTCGACCTTCAAGGCCCTTAGCAGACTGGGATCAGCATACCTGCAGGACTATCTCTTTCCCTATATCCCCTGGAGGTTGCTTCGATCAACAGACAAACGGTTCCTGGTGATCCCTGGACCCAAGAAGGTTCACCTTGCCTCAACTAGGACCATGGTTTTTTTGGTCCTGCCACCTACCTGGTGGAACTCTGTATGTTGAGACTCAGTCTTAGCAAGATCTGTTATTTTGCTGGGCCTCTAAGATGGAGATGTTCCACCAGGCTTATGGGGATTGAAGCAGGCGAATCATCCAACCTGCCCCTCCCGGGGGGGGGGGGTTCCCCTCCACCCTGTATTTATTAAATCTCAGCCTGTGGATCTTAAGGATGCCAGATGTAGGGTGCAAGGTGGACTGTCTTAATGTGTTTTATTGCTATATTTATATGATTGCTACCAGAGTTTTAATTGTTTTTATGTTGTTAATCTGCACTGAATCCATACGCAGGGAGAGTGGACTACAAATTAAATAAATAAATAAATAAATTCTGTGGTCGATTTCTAGAACACACTTTTTAATCAAAGGGAGAGCTTTTGATTTACCCATCTAAGATATAAGATTAGTTGTCATACCGATTAGTGGCAGTTTCTTATACAAAATTTTCATCCAAATTGATTTGAAAGCATCTAGTTTCAAGGCACACAATAGACCACCCTCAGAAAAAATGCAATTTTATTCTCAATTTGAGAGCCACACTCTTTCCAAAGATCTTTGGCCAAATCCTGCCCACAAAGCAACATTTGAGACACAATAGGGTATATTCAACAATTTTCTTAGAAACTGAGCAAGGGGTTGATCAATATTTTCGTATGTGGCTTTAATCCAAATAGCTGAACCATAAATAATGAGGGGAACTACTTTCAAGTTAAAAGCCTGCACAGCACCAGGAATGTACTCCCCCCTCCTTATTATAGAAGAACCTGTATATAGTATTTGCAAAGGGCTTTGCTTTGTTAAACACCATTCTAAGTTGGGAATTCCAAGGTAAGTCCGCCAAAAACAGAATCCCCTTCTCTTAAGGTCATAACTTGCTCAATGTTAAATCTGTCGATTGACTATTGTAACGGGGCCATCTCCTACTTTTGGTGAAGTCAAGGATCTTAGATTTCTGGTAATTAATCACTAGACTCTCACTCGTACAATAATTGGAAAAGATTTGCAGGTCCTTTGCAGACCAACCCTGGTGTGAGACAGAATGGTGGTATCATCTGCATAAAGCAAGACAAGGGAACTAATTTCAGCTAATTTAGGTAGATGGCATCAGTTGTCAAAATTAGATGCTAAATCATTTAAATATAGATTTTTTAAAAAGAGAGCTAGTAAACATCCCTCTTTTACTAGAGCTCATCCAGAGTAAATGAGTTTGGTAAATGTCCTTCATACCCACAGTGCACTTGAGCAGTTGAGCCACAATATAGTAATTGTATAAGCCCTAGAAGCCTTTTGTTAATGGGGCTCAAATTGGCCTACTGAGGTGTGTGGGAGGGCGCCACACCACCTGAAAGCGCGCCCTGGGAGGCACATTCCCCCACCTTTTCCCTGCCAGCCAAATAAGCAGGGGAAGGGAGTGAAGGGGTGGGAGTGGGGGATCCCCTGCCCTCAGTGGGGGACTGGCAACCCTAGTGTATAGTGGAAGCAAACTCACTGTGCCCTTTTTTCATGGCCTCCGAGTTATAATGTTATAAAAACAATTGCAGGAACAGAAATTCAAAACATAGGGTTTAAGAAGAATTTTCTCACAGGCTTTGGGCAGCCCAGATCAATGAGTTTTGAACTGAAAGTCAGGGGGCTATCCAAAATTCCCTAACAGATACCCATGGCTGCCATGAAGTCACAAGGCCATGAATATAATAAAGTATATTATTCTTTACATGGGCAAGTACTATGCTCTGCCACTAAAAATCCTGACAATTGCAAATTAGAATTAAGCTTTGTATAGACCTGACTTCATTGAACCCCATTTTGTATGTCTGCAGAACATATTTATCTATTGACCTCTGTACACTCTTTTATACATCCTTGACCATTACTAAAAATAAGCATGTGTTATCATTATTATATATTATTAAACTGATTACTTAATCTTCTCTTTACTCTCATTTCTATCTTCTTCCTCTCCTGTGTCAAATTATACAATGGAAATTTCTAGAGGCAAGGACCTGTCTCCTTGCTGATACTTTGTAAATAATTGTGGATATTGATGGCCTAATAATAAATCCTAATTAAGTCCAAGGCTTTTTTTGTGCCAATATACACACGTGTGCCATACTGGCACCTTTTTTGGCTGGCTGCCAGGGATTGGGGCCACAGTCCGGAGACTAGCAGAGGAGGTGTTGCACCCAGTGGGCCAACACAGCATGAAGGGCCCAGCAAAGGATGGGGCAGGCCAAGCTGCAGCTCCCTAGCAATTGGTCTAGGCCCCAGAAGACAAGACAAGTCAAGCTGGGGCTTCCTGATCAATAGGCCCATCTGGGCCCAAGTAGAAAAAATGCTCCAAGCCCCAGCATCAAAGCAATGGGCCCAGGCCCTAGCAGACTCCAGCCTCAGGTGAAAAGCTACAGAGAGGAGCCAACTTGGGCAGCAGATAGGGGAGAAGAGAGTGACACTCACACACATGCATACGTGCAAGCAGGCAAGTACACTCACTCAGTCACTCACTCCACACACCCCTGTGTATGCACTCCCTCACCACTTGCACATGCTGCCGCAGCCTCCCATAAAGTTGCACACTTTAAGCCCCAATCTCTAGTTCAAGCATGGAATGCTTCATGCATGCAGAAAGAGCAGGTGCTATAGCACTTTAGGAAATCCAAAAAGGAGGCTGCTAACAGATGGACTACAGTAGGGAGGAACCAAGTAACAGCTGGGGACACAAATGGATGTCACACCTACCTGGCAGGTAAGTACCAGCAACTTTTTGTTTACAAAAAAGTTGATTAGGTCTGAACCAAAAGTTGACTGCTGATTGCTGAACCTTTTCAACCTGAAATAATTAAGTGTTAAGCTGTGAGACTGAAAAGGTTTGCTTTGGGCAGGGCAATCCCACTCCCCCCAATCCCTCCGTACTTTTTCACCCTTTTCTGCTACCAATCCATGGTCCTGGCAGTTGCAGAAATTGCATTCCCTCCTTCTGGGTGGCATTTTCCCCTTCTTGTTTACCCATATCCTAGATTCTTAAATAACTCTTAGCTTCAGATATCACCATGCTGCCAAATCTTCCTGGTTACATATTATCATCATAAAACCTTCCAGTCCTCATGCTAGCATCTTGTGGGTAAAGAGAATAAATGGTGCCCATCAGCAGCAGGGGACATGACTGCCACCTCCGCTAGAATATGAGCAAACACTTTGCCTCTGTTGGAGGTATAAATTACCAAAAGCGCCCAGACACCCCACTTCTCATCTTGCAAACAGGATGCACAGTTGGAGACATTTGGAGCTCAATAGTCAAATAATTGTCTATCTGTAAGGTGGGTAAAATTTCACAAGAGAAAGTCTTGCAGGTACTCCAAGTTTTTCTTCCTATTAATGAATTTGTTCTGATGCAAGAGTTAAATGTTCAGAACCATATGTGTATATATTATGTCTTAAATTAACTGTCTTCTGAAACGGAAACAATATGTAACTAGACTCTAAAAAACTCAGCAATGGCAGATGAATTAGCGTTAAGTCAATAGGACTGTCGAAATGATGTGTTTTTCACAGGCACAGAGCAGATTTTCCCTCTTTGCCTTTGTAGCTTTGTGTTTCCTTTTGTTGTTCTAGTCTTTGGTGAGCAGACAGATGGCTGGCAGAGGAAAACAGCACTTTTCTTATCATATGCAGGGGGAGAAATCTTCTTATTTTTAAGTCAATCTCTACCACTTCCTCCTATACATTTATTTACAGTAGCAAAATTAATAAACAATAAGAAGCCTCTGGAGAGGATTGGTTTTAGGTTTTGTGATGCAATGTTCCATTCTAGAATTATCAACAGACATTACTATTTTAAAATATAAGCCTTTGTTTTTTAGAGAGAAACAGGGAGAATCTTGTATTGTTCAGAAGAAAATCATCATTTGGGGAATGCATTTGCATACTAAAATTAATAGCACATGGAATACTTTTGACATTACTTTCCCATTTTCCTTGTATATTACAAGCTTGATATTGAAATAGACAGATGATCGCATGTTTGTTTAGGAGAATGGGGTTGCCTATTAAAAGGTTCTGGGTTTGATTCAGTGGAAACTATCAGTATAAAGAATGCAGCTCTTTGCCATGCTCCCTAGCAGTCCCTTCTGATCCCAGCAAAGTTGATTCCTGGGGATTGTGGAATCATGTGAATTATAGTAACATGCACACAGGTGAGGAAGCTGCAGCGAAAAGGCAGGAGACACCAAAACCCATCTCTTGGCTGCTAGTGCACATGGGTCCTATCAGAGCAGGAATACATTCCCCTGGGACTGGAAGGGATTACAGGGAGAAGGGGAACTCAGCCAAAATCTATATCTTTCAGTGATTTCTGTTGACAGACCACTGATGGCAAGGGTCTACCTCTGTTTAGGATTGTACTACAATTATAATGTATTCATTTTCTTTAAAATTTTAATTAATATAAGCATTCAGAGACAAGCAACTCAACCCTCACATTCTAGAAATAGTACCCTCTTTGAAATCACATTTCTGGTAATAGTATTTCCTTAATTTTCTTAATTTTCCCTTCTGACACTTTAGTTTATTGTCAGTTCTTTCTGAAATAGCAAAACGTGAATACTTATGTGTGTACAAATCTCATGTCATAAATTTCATTTGGTTATGCATTTATTCATTTATATTTCTAATAGAAGCATATTTCTGGTTGTTCCCTCCAGTACAGGTGACATAATCCACCTTGCCTAATCGTAGACAGGTAGGAGAAAGCTCCTTGTTTTCCAGCCAACTGATGACAAAATATATTTCTTGCTGTAACTTGTTTGCTATCTAATCTCAAGGATTCTACTAATTGCCCAAAGAATTGTCCCTTACCAGTTTCAGGGACTTGGGAGAAATTGTTTCAGCTTTATAGACAATTAAAAATGTCACAAGGCAACTGTACCTGCATCAGCGGTAAGCGGGGTGGGGCAGATGCTGAGGCCTATCCTGTTATGTTTCTTTTCTCATATTATAAACTTTACACTGTAGTAAAGGGGAGAACAGCAGCTATAGTACTTTAAGTTGATGGATGCTAAGCTCCCACCAAGGGAGCCTTCTCTGTTCAAACACATTTCTCCTCTCTTTGTTAATATCAAATCATTGGACATCGGGGAGGATTTGGGGGGGTTGGGATATACATGGGCACGAATGGGGGGGGGACCCAAACAAGCTGTTCATTGTCATCCATGAACAATGAACAGTAACGAACATGACCCTGTTCATAAACATGTTTGTTGTTTGTGGCCCTTTAAATATCCCTTTAAACTATCCGCTGGCAGGTGGCAGAGGGGATTCCCCCCTGCTGCCTGCCAGTGGATAGTTTAAATGCCCCTTTCCTGCCATGTGCAAGGGGCAGGGCCCTTTAAACACCCCACAAACTGACCTTCCCAATGTCCAATACCCACCAAATTTGCAGGAGACATAGTTCTCACTGTCCTCCAAGGAGCCCCCAAGTTTCAGAGAGATTGCACCCCGAGAAAGGCATGATGCATGGGTCTCCCCCTTTGTTGTCATTTTCTCTTCACAGTGGCAAAAACGGGACTCTCTGCTGGAAGCTACTTTGAGGGGTTACAAACTGACCTTCCCAATGTCCAATACCCACCAAATTTGCAGGGGACATAGTCTTCACTGTCCTCTGAAGACCCCCCAAGTTTCAGAGAGATTGCACCCCGGGAAAGGCATGATGCATGGGTCTCCCTGTTTGTTGTCATTTTCTCTTCACAGTGGCAAAAACGGGACTCTCTGCTGGAAGTACTTTGAAGGGTTAAAGCCAGAAGGAAAGCCAGAAGAAGTTCAGACAGAGTTCAGTCCCTGCCTCCATTGCCAGGGGAAGTGATTGAAAGGCACCACACTGTCTGGCTTGACGAACAGCTGACGAAGGCAACGAACGAGGCTTGCAACGACCACTTGTTCGTTTAGAATTGGGCCTTACGAATGGCTTGTTCACGAACAGAAAAACGGGCTGTTCGTGGTTTTCTCCGTTTGTAATGCTGTTCGTGCCCATGTCTAGTTTGGGATTTCTGCATGTCACAGGAAAAGGTCTTGCAAGCATTGTGTTGGATGGGGTAAGTATGGATTGTTATCTGTGGCCAATATTATCATAATGATGCCAAAAGGATTGCAAGCCATTGCTATAGAAAAAGTGTTTTTTCAAGTGTTTGAAACCCCTCAAGTGTTTTTTGACCTTGTTTTCTCCAGAGCTGGAATTTTTGCTGTTGCATACTGCAGACAGTTCTAGCAAGCAACGGACTGGTGTTTTTTAAATATTGCATCACATTTATATGTTTTTTTCTGAGATAACAAAATACTAGGAAGTTGCCTTACAATATTTGCCACAACTGACCCTGAAAACTCTGTCTCAGACACATTGGAGTACTCATCTAAATACTGTTATATCTGTTCTGGACTACATTGTTTGCCACAACTAATTGATGCATTAGAGGAGCTTTCTCATGGTACATCTCTTGATCATGATGGGTAAATGCAGGGGGGAAATATACTTTGCCATCTTTGCATCCAATTAGGGCAAATGGTTAAAAAAAATTAATACAAATCAATTTTAAAAACAGTACATATATATAAACCAAAAATGAAAGGTTTGGACTGTGATATTTTTGGAGGATTAAATTGGTTGCATCAAAGATGTAACTCTTAGTTTAAAAAACTGAGTGATGCATTTCTTAATATTGAATATGAATTTTTCTTTTCTTGTACTAGCTATGACTTAGTTGCTAAGTTATGGCTCCTTCAATCCTCTGATCAGTGATAAAAGTTAAGTTCTCTTCTTTCTACTGGATGGTTCCAAAAGAAAATCTTTGGTATGTTGGGACTAGGGGTGTGCACAGGAAAAAGATTTGGCTGATTTGGTTCAGTAATATCAAACTGGAAAAAAATTCAGATTCAGGGAATACTGAATTCATTCTCCAGTTCAGTTCAGTAATACAGAGCAAATTTGGTAAAATTTGGCTGCTGTTTCCTATGGGAAACTCAATTCGAAACTTTCCTGTGAGTTGGGGGGTATTTGTTGATCAAATTTCACCAAATTTGCAAGGAAACTACTCCTAACTATCCTCTAAAGACCCCCTCTGAAGGTTCATAAAGACTGGACCCCTGGGGGCCATTTTATGGCCCCCCAAAGAAGGTGCCCCCAGCCACCTCCAATTCCATTATTCTCTATGGGGGAAACTATGGGGGTTATCGAGGAGGCTGGGGGGGTGGCATTTTGAAAGCAAAGTCCATTAAATTAGCAGAGGACCTATTCATAACTGTCATCTAACCCTCAAGTTTCATGAAGATTGGAATGTGTACACTCAGCCACCCCCAATCTCCATTATTCCCTGTGGGTGAAATCTACAACTAGCCTATCTTCAAAACACGTTTTTAAAGTAAACACTTCACAACTCTCTCAGGATACATAAAAAGTACAACCAAACACAACTAGGTTAACAAACTGAACCAAGCACTTCAGCAAACACTCCCCAGAAGAAGAACAACCAACAACAATTGAATACCTGACCAAACCAAACTTCTATGCCAACAGAAAACAAAACCTAGCAAAAAACACCAATCAAATTTCTGTACAAAAAGGGGAAAACCCACACACACACCAGAAGAACAAGCAGCAAAATGAACAGTAAATATAAGCAACTTCTGTTGATGTAGTGATTAAGAGCAGTGGAATTCTAATCTGGAAAGCCGGGTTTGATTCCTCACTCCTCCACTGGAAGACAGCTGGGTGACCTTGGGTCAGTCACATATTTCTGGAGCTCTCTTATCCCCACCCACCTCACAGGGTGATTGTTGTGGGGATAATCATAACATACTTTGTAAACCACTCTGAATGGGTGTTGTCACGAAGGGCAGTATATAAAACAAATGTTGTTGTTATTCAAAAGCCAGAAATCAAAGCCTCCCCTTCACAAAAGCCCAGTCAAAACCCCCCACATAGAAAAAAAGGAGTTTTTAAAACGCAAACTTAAAAAAAATAATCCCTCCCCCCCCCATCCTTCCAGACACCAGGCCAACACCCTCCCCAAAAGAAAGAAAAAAACTAGTGAGTTTACAACTCTCAAACCAGGCAGCAGCCACTCTACTCACTAGCCAGCAGGATCCAGTCACAGTCCAAAGCAGGCCAGGAAACTAAACCAACAGCCAGCAGCAACAACCAGGCAGTGTCTTTCAGTCTCCAAGCCAGAGCAAAATGGAGGCTGACTAAAACAAGCTTCCTAATTTTAACTCCTTGCAGCAGTTGAAAAAATGCACTCTCCTTCTTGAGAATCCCATTGGCCAGGAAAGGAGAACTGCTACAAGGATTGGCCACTCCCCCTCCCCCTTCTACCTTTTACTTATTGTCCTTCCCTTCTCTCCCCTCTCATCTGGTAAAAATGGTGGGAAGCAATGTTTCTTTGTTGTTCCTTAGCAAAGCAAGGAATAGCACTGCCAAACTTACCAAATTTTACCAAATAAATTCAGTACACTTAAATTTAGTATTACCAAATTCATTCAGTAATACAGATTTAAGTTTGATAACACCAAATGTTACCGAATCAGATAAAATTAGGTAATTTTTAATAAATACCAAATTCAAATTGCACATCCCTAGTTGGGACTGTTCAGTTGCTTAAGCATTTTGGTTAATTGTGGATTGTTCTTCTCACTTCCAAAGATGAGAACAGAGAAGTTTTTCTGCAGGCCTTGAGACTCCTCCAGCACAGTATCTGTATTGCTTTTACATAAATGATACTAATTTTCTAGCAAAGCCCTCCAAAAAAGATCATGGAAGACATACTATTTTTTCTCTGGTTTTATACAAAGTAATAAAAGGTAACCATGAAAGCAAGTTTTTGTATGATTTCTCTTTAATAGAGTAAGCAAATTGAACTGGAAAATGGAAAGAGGAAAGGGGAGGGTCCAAACAGAAGAAGTATACTTAGAGGAGAAAGAGCCTGTACCAAAGGGCCAAGGGGTACCAATTGTACTCTGTTGCCAATGGCCCACAGAAACCTGGAACCAGTCCTTCATGGCAGAGTAGACAAAGTGAGACAGACAGTATATCCAAGCAGGCACAGGGACATTTTTGGCATTTTCCTCAAGGTAAAGAAGGCATTGTTGCACAGCAGTGAGTGTTGTGCACTTTGTATTTGATACTCCTGAAAGGCGAGTAGAGGTTCAGAGCAGTCACAAGGGCAAATATTTCAGCTACCTGTGTAAGGCAGCTGGAGTCACACAGATGATAGAGAAAAATGTGTTTGTGTTTGTGTTTGGTGCCCCCACAGAAGTCAGGTAAAATTTCACAGCAAACAGAGGTAGGCTTTTGGTGTATATTATGGTTATATAACCATCCCTTCCAGTGGGTAATGTTGTTGCACATTTTAGTATTTGGGTTGGTTCTGCATTTATTCTAGTTGTTTTTCTGTGTTCTGTGGAAATTAACTATTTAAGTGTAGTAACTAGAGATAGGCACAAACCAAAATAAGAACCAAAGTTTATCATGAACCATGTCGGTTCGTGGTTCATGAACCAGTGGTTTGTCAGCGCGCATTTCTGACGAACCGCAACAAACCACTATGATTTTTAGGGCGGTTCCTCATTTTTCAGTTTGTCACTGCAGACAGCCTGGAGCCAATCAATCTATTCCCTAGGCAATGGGAGGATGGACTTTTGCAGACCTTCTGCAGCCCTGGGAACACCAATGGCAGCCCTCCAAAGCTTGATAGGCAGCTCTGGCTGCCAACCAGAGAGCTCCCATTCTAGTCTATGAGAGCAGGAGGAATATAACCCCCAGCTCTCAGGCGAGTGGTTTCACTTTCCAGCGGACAGTTAGACAGGGATGAACTGCTGTTGGAAATTTCAGTCACAGAGGGAGCTATTTGAAGCTTGTGCTTGAGATTCTGGTGCACCTGCTTCTGTTCTACAGCCAGGCTCAGGGGCAAAGCCTAGTGGGTTACTCATCTGAGGAGTCTTTTATTATTATTTTGAGCACCTCTCCCATAGGGTTGCCAGCTCCAGGTTGGGAAATTCCTGGAGATGTAGGGAGGGGGGAGCCTGGAGAGGGTGGGGTTTGGGAAGAAGAGGGAATTCAGCAAAGTATAATGCCATAATAGAGTCCAGCTTCCAAAGCACCCATTTTCTCTAGGGGAACTCATCTCTGGCACATGGAGATCAGTTGTAATTCCAGGAGATCTCCAGCCACCATCTGGAGGCTGTCAACTTTATTCTCCTGGTGCCAACCTCATGAGGACTCACAGAATACTTTTATATATCATACTTATTATCAGTATCATTATTATTTAGAGCAGCTGTCCCTGATGGGAAGATGTCTGGATGGGTCAGGGCTCTGGACCACCCTGTCCTTGCCAAATGTGAATGCACCCCTACACAAGGGGGATTCTAACCTCCTTCCCCATGGGTCCTCCTGTCCCCTAGTCCACCAGTGCCTGCTGCCCCCTGGCTGCATCCCAGCAGAGGGACTCAGTTGTCCTTAGCTGGGTTCATTCCAGGAGGATCTGAACCCCCCCCCCTTTGGGAATTCCTTGCCACTAGACCATCCAGGGCCTCAACATCCCAACTGCTTGCTGATGTAACCACCCACATTACTCCCTATACCCCGTCCCCTATTTAACCTCCTCATGAGCCCCCTCAAAAATTGCCCACCCTGTTGTGGAGATAGATTCTGCTGTTGGAAGGCTTCCCTCTCAGCCACCCCGTTGGGGAGATGGACTCTGGTCACTGCAGCTCTCACCCAGGACTCTCTTCCATCTCTCCCAAGAACTTTCTTCCCTCTACGCAGGAAAGAAAGTTTTCCTCTATGCAAGGCTTCCCTTGGGTCTGACCCGGAAACTGCAGCAGGTCCAAAATGCTGCTGCTCGTGTCCAGGAATTTCATTCAGGGCACATATGACTCCAACTCTGCATCAGCTGCATTGGCTTCCTGTGGAGTTCCTGATCAGGTTAAAGGTTCTGGTTCTGACCTATAAAGCCCTAAACCGACTGGGACCAGCATACCTGCGGGACCACCTCTCCCTGTATGTACCTCAGAGAGCTCTTAGATCTGCAGGTAAACACCTACTGGTGGTCCCTGGCCCCGGGGAGGCTCGGCTGGCCTTGACCAAGGCCAGGGTATTTTCTGTCCTGGCCCCAACCTGATGGAACTCTTTGTCGGAAGACACTCGGGCCTGCCAAGATCTTGTATCTTTTCGGCAGGCTTGTAAGACAGAGATGTTCCACCGGGCATATGGTTGAGGCCAGCACTGGATCCATCTAATTAGCCTCTCCTGCCAGTGGGAGGGAGCATATGGTCCATCTGCCCCCCCCCCCGCTCCCAGGAACCATCATTCCACTTTGGGGGCCATCATTCTGTTCTCAGAGGAAGATTCTCTAACTCCATCCCATGTTTTCATTGCAACTTTTTGGTGCTGCAAGGTATTTCAATGGAGCCAATGCAAATCAAAGCAGTTTATCTGTTCCCAGAGATTGTCATTTCACTCTGGTGGCCCTCATTCCAGCCCCAGAGCAGTTTAGCTGCTCCCAGGGACTGTCATTCTATTTTGAGGGCCTTCATTCCAAGCCCAGAGCAGGTGATCTCTTCTTTTTCTTGGTCTTTCTTTTGGATAAATTCAGTGAGTTGGATCCAACCAGCCTTTCAAGTGGTGAAAAAGACCAAAAAAGGCAATTGTGGGGATCATGGGACCAGCTTAGACAAAAGCTATGTGAAATGAGAAGTGTAGTAAAGAGGGGAATTAGGTGGGATAGAATGAAAAAGTTGGCCTAGTAACTACTAACAAAATGGGAATAAATGCTAGGAAACTCACACCTTAACTATAACAAAGCACCAGAAAGTGCCCCAAAATGCTCAGTCTCAAATAAGAAGAACTAGCTCATTCGAAAGCAGTGTGGGAGCAGGTGTTTGTATAGGATCAAGAAAGTCTTGTACAAGGCACTGAAGATTGGTAAAAAATGCTGTGGAAAGGCAGGCCTATCAGGACAAATCTCTTCTCTTGCAAGACCTGTTTTCTATGATACCTGGAAACAGGGCTCATTTGGAGGCAGAATGCGCCGGAACGGCGTTCCAGTAGATCCAAAAAGAGGTCACATGGGTTTTGGCCCCGCCCACATGATTCCTTTTCCTCCTGGCTGTCCTCGTCTTTACCTGCAGGCTCTGCTGCTTTATTTTCATTTGTGACTCGTGAGAGAGAGGGAGAGAGAGAGAAAGTGAGTGAGTGAGAGAGTGAGTGAGTGCAAGCTGAGTGGGGCTGGGCTCCAAAGGAACGTAAGCTGCTTTGAATTCATTCTACTCTGCTGCTTGCTTTATTTTCATTTGTGACTCGTGAGTGAGTGAGTGAGTGAGTGAGTGAGTGAGTGAGTGAGTGAGTGAGTGAGTGAGTGAGTGAGTGAGTGAGTGAGTGAGTGCAAGCCGGGTGGGGCTGGACTCCAAAGGAGGGTAAGCTGCTTTGAATTCATTCTGCTGCTTTATTTTCATTTGTCACTTGTGAGATAGAGTGATGGCGTGCATGCGTGCGTGCAAGCAGGGCTGGCTCTCCAGAGGAGAGTAAGCTTTGAGTTCATTCTGCTTTAAGGAAATACCTGGAGATTTTTGGGGAAAGGGGCATGAGGGGTGGATGGTGCCTTCTGACACACTTCCGGTGATGTCAGGGGGTGTGGCATATGCTAACGAGATATGCTAATTAGTTCCTTCAGTTCTTTTTCTAGGAAATGACCCCTGCCTGGAAATGTTCCTTGTGAGTTTCATATCCTCTGATCTCTCCACCTGCCACTAAAACGTAACCTTTTAAACCAGACTACCAAACTCCAGAGCAATGAAAGAACTTGAATACCAGCTGTGTGCGTGTATATATATACACACACACACACTAATATTCAGTTCTGTCTCATTTCCAGCCAATACCAGGGAGATTGTAGAAACCCTAAACCAGAGACTGGAGGCAGTTTGGGAGGTGAAGATAAAATGAACAAACCCTCTGAGGAATGTCTTTTAAAACTACACTTCCCGGCTAACATTGCGTCTCCCTACACTTGAGCATTTTTGTGTAAGATGTCTCATATAGACTCTCAGTTGGGAATAATTCCTGCTTTTCCCTAGAAAGCATGCAAGTAGTTATTTGAAAGCTTGGTTGAAAGGTACTGTAAAGCATTTAATATGCTTCGCTGTGCATACCCCTTGAGATTACTATAAAATAAGGTATAAATTTAGCAACACATAATCTGATTTCTCAAGCCAGTGTAATTGGAGAGGAAAGGGTTGCTTTACATCACAATCCTATTGTGTTTGTTTGAAAGCGTCTGTCAGGTTCAGACTGCTTTCTTGTATGCCTATGCTTAACCGACTCCATTTTAATCTTTTCAGTGTGTAAGTGCTCTCTTCCAGGTGCCAAGGTTCCCAGGCAGCTATCTTACAGAAAAGGATTGTTTTGGCTACCGACGTTCCACCAAGAACCGGCCTTGGGAGCTTCTCGCTCTTCTAACTTCAAAGGGGTTGTTTTGAGAACTGTGGGGGGAGGTTGGGCCTGCTGTGATCTGTTACTCTGTACCTCATGCTTTGCCTGTCATTGGTAACAATGCATATGTACCATCCTGGACCTTGTGTTCAGGCTAGTGGACTATAATGAACTAATTCTTCAGTAAAAGCCTTTTGGAAACAATGGACTGTTGTCTAATTGCAGAAGGTAGTCTGGAGTAAGAACGTTATCTAGCCACAAGTCTGACATTTTGTTACCAATCACATTTTCCAATGCCTAAGCCGGATCAGACGGACTCCAAAGCTGTCCCTGTCAGGGACCCTTTGTTTGACCCGTATGCCTCTCCCGGCTCTCAAGGCTCGGACACTCAAGTACCTGCACCGAGGGAGGATAACTCCTCAGTTACAACGATCTATACCCTTGCTCCAAGCAGGGCTGATACGCAGCCACGGGCCACGGCTCTCCCACTGTTATCGCTGCCTACCCCGACACAGTGGGGTGCGCGACCAAGGGAAACCAGGTATAGAAGGGCCAGCACGATGTTCACGCACTTACAGCTGGATAGTCGGCGTAGCCTGGAATCCATCCCTGAACAAACCGGTGATCAATCTTGGATTTACTGGAATAGAACGACCGAACAATCGGAGTGGGATGCGTCCCGCCGTGGCACCTTGAGTTGGGATTATGCGGAGGTCACCCCGTGGTCGGGGCAACAAGACGTAAGTGAGCACCAGTGGGCGCAACTGCAGAGCAGAACGTTAGCCATTGACTCAGGTATATCGGCAATCACCGGCCTGACAAAAGGAGTTTTAGCCGCGAGGTCCCAAGAGGAGCGAGGAGACGAGGCACCCTTGCCTTGGCAGCAAACGCTCACCATGGGGCCGCGAACTGAAACTGGGCAAACCTCGCAGACGGCCGAAGCTGCTGAGGGTGAGGAAACCATGGGGAGAGTACAGCTCTTGGAAAACAGACTCATAAATATGGAAGAAAGTTTAGCCAGTGCCGTCCACTTGCTGTCGGTGCTAGTCGCGGGGGACGGTGGTCGTGAACGGCCCGCTGGATGGCCAGACATCAGCCAGAGTCTGGCCAATCTCCAAACGCTCCTGCCTCGGCCGCAACCCTGGCCGCAACAGCCACCAGAGACGGGGGATGAGGAAGAGGTCCCCGGAGAAGGACCCGTTCCAGATGATTCATGCCCAGATGATTCCCAGCCTGACCAGCCGGCCGGACCAGTTGACGACGGAACCAGTGGAGGGGGTGACGGACCGCAACCGGGGGAGCCCCGTCCCACCAATGGCGGAGGGGAACCGATACAACCGGGGGGTCCAATCCTCCCTCCAACCACGACGCAAGCTGATCAGCCGGTAGCCCCTCCACCTACAACGCAAGCGGGACCAACCCCGGGGCCGCGAGGTGATACGCCTCCGCTTCATCCGCTACCACTCCATCCCCAACCATTACGACCGGCCCCTCATCAGCCGCGGCCGAGAGGGGCAGCGGACCCAGCACCAACGCGGCCAACGCAACCTATACCGAGAGGACTTTTTCCCCAGCCGCGCCCGGGAGTACCTCCACTGCGCCAGCCGCGACCGCACCCGCAACAACCTCTACCACAGAGACCACAGATGCCGCCAGCTCCGCGACCCCTCGGCCCGCTAGACGTCTATCCAATGCCGGCCCCGGCCCCACGACAACCCCTCGAACCACTCGATGTCTATCCAATGCCGGCGCCGGCCCCTCGACAAGACCTTCCAATGGGTTGGGTCAAGTTAGATGCTACGTTCGATGGGGACCCTTCCAAATTGGGATTTTTTCTAGTACAAGTAGTGCAATTTTTTAATCGTTGGGGGCATCTTTTCGGAAGTGAAGCTAGTCAAATCGAACATCTGGGGTCACGTCTTCAAGGCAAAGCAGCTGACTGGTATGTAGGACTGTATAACGTGGGGGCCCCTGAGTTAGATACCCTCCAAGGGCTGGTAGACGCAATCCGAGCTCAATATGAGGATCCCCTAGAAGAAACCAGAGCCCGAACAGAATTGCAGGCTATCAGGCAAGGCAGCATGTCGGCTAGAGACTATGCCGCAAAATTCCGACAACTCGCTGCCAAATGCCCAAGGTGTGAGGAATCCACCAAGATTATCATGTTTAAACAGGGTTTAAACCCTAGATTGCTGGACAGAGCTTTAATGCAAGATAATCCTCCTACGCTGTTGGGGTGGATACAATTGACCTGTGAAGTAGAAAACCGTCTGATGGAAGTTCGTTTGGTGGAGCAACACCAACAACCTCCGGGTCAGAGACGCTCCTCCACTCCTGCTCGAGGGAGCCGGGGGGCTGGCTACGCTATCTGTGGAGCGAGAGATGCTAGATGGCAACAAGGATTGTGTTTGCAGTGTGGACAAAGTGGTCATTTTGCAGCGCAATGTCCTTATCGGCCTGTGCAAAGACCTCTGCTCCAACTCAGACGCCCAGCCCCCGCTGCCTACCCGGCGCCACCGCGCCCTACCCCAGCCCCCAGAACGGCGAGAGGTAGGGGAGCGCCGAGAAGAAATCCCCCTGAGAGGGGGCTAGAACTGGAAGAAGTTATGGAATATGATCCAACGGCGATGGCGGGAGGGGAGAATCCAGAAAGCCCCTCCTCGGGAAACGAAATGGATCTGTCGTGAAAGGACCCAAACGGCAGATCAAACCTCAGTCAGTTCCGGTTCCGAACCGACCGTATGGGTCCATACTCTTCATACCAGTGACTTTAGTGAATGCTGACAGAAAGATGCACATCCGGGTACAAGCCCTCATTGATTCGGGCTGCTCTAGAGACATTATTGCACCAGCCTTGGTACACGGACTAGTACTCCCTGTCAAAGACTTAGACATACCGGTCATTTTCGAGCAAATGGATGGCACTAACATGAATCCAGTGACTACCGAAACCATGCCAATCATCACAGGCATGGGACAACATTGGGAAAAAAGATCTTTCGTTATTAGTGCCACAGCAAAGTACCCCTTGATTCTGGGGAGCCGGTGGTTATGCGATCATAACCCCTACATCAACTGGGCAGAGGGAAGCATCACATTTACCCATGAGCCATGCAAAAGTCATCGGTGGGATCAAAATTGGGGAAAAGATCCGACCACAACCGAACCGGCTCTCCTCTCCCAGGAAGAAATCAACCTAATACCCAAACAATACAGGGCGTACACCCAAGCCTTCACAGAAGAAGAAGCCAACTCGTTACCTCCTCACAGGAGGACAGACTGTGCTGTGGAAATTTTACCTGGCGCCTCGCTGCCCAAAGGCCGCCTATACCCTATGAGTCCCAACGAAAGAGAGGAGCTCCGCAAATTCATCGACCTCAACCTTCAAAGAGGATTTATTCGGCCAGCTAACAGTCCCCATGCAGCGCCAGTACTTTTTGTAAAAAAGAAAGATGGGGGCTTGAGATTATGCACGGACTTTCGAGGTCTTAATGCGGTCTCTTCCAGCAATGCCTACCCTATTCCGCTCATAAGAGATCTACTCAACGTCGTGGCTCAAGGTAAGATCTTTACGAAATTAGATTTGAAAGATGCTTACTTTCACGTTCGTATTCGAGAGGGGGATGAATGGAAAACAGCCTTCAACACATCGCTCGGCCAATATGAATACTTAGTTATGCCTTTTGGCCTGGCCGGAGCCCCCTCAGTTTTCATGTCCATGATTAATGAGGTTCTGCATGAATTCCTCTATAAAGGTGTGGTAGTGTATCTGGATGATGTGTTAATTTATTCAGAAACTGAAGAGGAACACGTAGAACTGGTAAAGAGAGTCTTAACCACCCTCATGAATAACCAGTTACCTATTAAACTCTCCAAATGTGAATTTCACAAAACAGAACTCACTTACTTGGGCTATTGTATTTCTAAGGAGGGTTTGAAAATGGATCCAAGTAAAATACAAGCAGTACTAAATTGGCAAACCCCCACAACCCGCAAAGAATTACAATCCTTCTTGGGCTTTGCCAACTTCTATAGAGAGTTCATTGCAAATTTCGCCCAAATCACACTCCCCCTAACTGAACTGTTGAAAACCAAAGATAAGGGGGACCAAGCCAAAAAACCAAGTGCAAAACTGGCTTGGACGGCGGAATGCCAAACGGCGTTTGATCACCTTAAAACGCAGTTTGTATCAGAACCCGTTCTACAACACCCCGACGACAGTCGCCCGTTCATAGTACAGGTCGATGCCAGCGACACGGCAATTGGGGGTGTACTGCTACAGCGGGGGGCGGATGAAAAGCTCAAACCCTGCGCCTTCCTTTCCAGGAAATTTTCAGAATCGGAAAGGAATTGGAATGTATGGGAGAAAGAAGCCTTTGCTGTAAAAGCAGCTCTCACTACCTGGAGACATTGGTTAGAAGGAGCCCGCCATCCGTTCGAAGTCTGGACGGATCATAAAAATTTAGAAGCCCTGCGCAGCCCTCGCAGGCTAAACGCCAAACAACTGAGATGGGCGGAGTTTTTCTCTAAATTTGATTTCACATTGAACTTCCTCCCTGGGAAAACCAACTTCTTGGCGGACGCTCTATCACGCATGCCCCAGCACAAAAGCAAAAGGGAGGAGACAATAGACACAGTCTTCTCACCTACGCAATTAGGGGGCGTGGTGACAACACGCAGCCGCACCACCCGCTTTCCCCAACCCGATCAGGGATGGAGAGAAAAATTAAAAGCTGAAGTGGAAAAGGAGGGGGAAGATGTGCCCAAAGACAAACTGCAACAATCCGAGCAGGGGGAATGGCTCTGGGGAGATCGCTTCTATGTACCCAAAAGCTTAAGGAAAGAAGTGTTACAACGCTGTCACGATGCTCCCACAGCGGGTCATTATGGGTACTTAAAAACACTTCATTTGGTACAGCGCCAATTTTGGTGGCCGGGCATGCGCAAGGACATTTCACAATATGTAGCGTCTTGCCCCATCTGTCTCAGCGCCAAATCCCGAAAAGGAAAACCTCCGGGACTCCTGCAACCCCTAGAAACGCCAAGTCGACCGTGGGAAATAATTTCCATGGATTTTATCACAGACTTGCCCCCCTCCAAGGGACACAATTGTATCTTAGTCGTAGTCGATTTATTCTCCAAGCAAGCCCATTTTATACCCTGTACTACAATTCCTTCGGCTAGAAAGCTAGCCGACATCTTTATGAAAAACATTGTAAAAATACATTCTTTTCCATCCAAGGTAATCTCGGATCGCGGCGGACAGTTCGTTGCCAACTTCTGGCGGGAGCTTTTACAACTACTGGGTATTGAACAAGGTCTGAGTTCAAGCCATCACCCAGAAACAGACGGACAGTCAGAAAAAACAAATCAGATACTAGAACAATTTCTGCGCTGTTATATTAATTTCCAACAAGATAATTGGTTTGATTTGCTCCCCTTGGCAGAATTCTCGTATAATAACAGCGTGCACGCCTCTACGGGAGAAACTCCCTTCAAAATCGTCTATGGCTTCCACTTCAAGCCCTTCCCATTTGAGGCGCTTTCTCCCCCTACTACAGCCTCCAACGATGTCACCGAATGGTGGGGGGAAGCAGCCCAACAGTGGACGCAGATTAAGAAACATCTCATCAAAGCCAAACAGGATTACAAAAAATACGCTGACCGCCACCGCGCGGCAGAATGGGAATTACAGCCGGGTGATCTAGTCTACCTTTCCACAAAGAATTTGAAAACAACCCAAACCAGCCGCAAGCTAGCGTTGAAATTTTTAGGTCCGTTTCCTGTTCGCAAAGTAATCAACAAAGTGACTGTTGCTCTAAATCTGCCAAAGAATCTTCGTCATGTACATGATACCTTCCATGTAAGTTTGTTGAAAAAAGTCCCTCCTGCTAATCAATGGCACACCCGTGCGCCTCCAATCCCCACTCTGATCGATGATCAAACCCACTATGAAGTTCAACAAATACTGGACTCTAAATTACACAGAAATCAGTTATTTTATCTCATTAGGTGGAAAGACTTTGACTCTGGGTTTGATGAATGGGTGAACTCTGTACATGTTCATGCCCCTAGATTAGTTAAGGCGTTCCACTCTCGCTACCCACAGAAACCCGGAGGGGGAGCATCTTAGAGGGGGCAGAATGTCAGGTTCAGACTGCTTTCTTGTATGCCTATGCTTAACCGACTCCATTTTAATCTTTTCAGTGTGTAAGTGCTCTCTTCCAGGTGCCAAGGTTCCCAGGCAGCTATCTTACAGAAAAGGATTGTTTTGGCTACCGACGTTCCACCAAGAACCGGCCTTGGGAGCTTCTCGCTCTTCTAACTTCAAAGGGGTTGTTTTGAGAACTGTGGGGGGAGGTTGGGCCTGCTGTGATCTGTTACTCTGTACCTCATGCTTTGCCTGTCATTGGTAACAATGCATATGTACCATCCTGGACCTTGTGTTCAGGCTAGTGGACTATAATGAACTAATTCTTCAGTAAAAGCCTTTTGGAAACAATGGACTGTTGTCTAATTGCAGAAGGTAGTCTGGAGTAAGAACGTTATCTAGCCACAAGTCTGACAGCGTCCCGATAAGTCAAATGGGATTTGTTTCTAAGTAAGCATGGAAAGGACTGCAGCTTTAGTCACCCATAATCCACCTAGGCTATCTGTCTAGCCCACATTTGATCTCCATTTAAACTGTGAGCAAGAAAGCAAAACTTGTTAAGTGGTAAATAAATTCCAAAATAAGGAAATATTTGGATTACAGGACACTATACCATAAATAGCACTATGTTAACATTCAAATTGCCATTGGCTGAATGTGAAGAATAAAGAAGACAAATGAGACAGAGAAACTACAACTAAACTTGAAATAACCACACACCTTTCATAATCCCTTGTCTCTCGTTTAATTCTCTTCGAATCTGGCATGGTTGAATTCCATTGTTCATACGTCCACAATATGACTATAGTTAGTGTTCACATCTGACTGTTTTATTATTTTGATCTATCATTTCTATTTCACATAATGCAATAATACTCTCCGGGTAGCTCATTTGAAGGTGATAACTGTACTCTGTGGACTATAAAATCCACCTGGCTTTATTATACAACCAAAGGTATGCTGGGTTGGCAGTTGTCTGTAAATGGACTGCCTATTGAGCCTTAATGCTTAATTATATTTTCTGTTTTAATTTTGTGGCTCAGATAGCACAATCATACTTTTCCTCACCAGAACATAGTTTAGATCATTTTGCCTCCCTTTTTAGCAGGTGCTTCTTTCTACGTTAATTGGCTTGGCTGGGAATGGGAAAGTGCTAGAGATGCCACCAGATCTCTGTTCTGTCTTCCTTCTTTTATGAGGGTTTTTTTGCATTAAGCTTAAACTTCAGTCAGTAGTAGTACTAGGCAATTTTAACTTCACATATATGAGTAAAGTAGGCATGTTGAAACCTTTGTATCCTTACATAAACTATGTAAACTTTCTCTGTAAACTTTGAACTAACAAAGTTGGTAGGACGCTTCAAAATGAAGGATAGTTACATAAACAATAAATAACATAAACAATAAATAACAATATAAATAATATTTTAGATCAGTAAGATCTGTATCAACTGACATCTGTTCTACCGCAATGACGGCACTCAGTCCTTACCCTGCGCTTTTCCAGGTAGTGCAAATGGAAGGACAGGATAAAGGATTAACAAATCTGCATTTTGCTTGCTTTGGTCCATTTGCTTTTGTTTGTCATTCCTGCTGATTCCTACCCTGTTGGCATATTTTGAGTAAATGTAATTACAAAAGGAAGCTAGGCTTGCCCATGTGGAGAATGACATAACAAAGAAATGAATTAAGTTCCTGTAATTTTATCACATGATGATTTTCAATGTGCTCAATCATGGGCTAAATACCATGACTATAAAGATTTATTTCTCCTCTTACAGAGGCCATCAAGAATGATTTCTTCTTTAATGCCATAGTTGTCTCACTACCAAACAGTTTCTTGGCACACAGACTTTGATTGTTTATCTACAGATCACCTAGCACCTCATCACCAGTCGGTAAATATTCATACCAAATGATCCCAGGCTCCTTTTTTCCCCTTTGTTTGCAGGTATTTCTTGGGACAAAGATCCCATCATCTATATCTCCTCTGGTAGCTTTCCCACCATTGCCTGCATAATTGAAAAGTCAATAACATAAAGAACCCATTTCACTTAATCTACTAAAGGTTTGTGCTGGCAGATTGTGAATGTCACACTAATGGTGAGAAAGATTTTGCATAATTGTGCGCTCCTAACCAAGCAATGTATTCTAAGCTTCCAATACCTCATTTATGGTGCTTTTTTTTTAAAAGCAGCACTTCAAACAACCACCAGGACAAATCTTTTCAGGAATGCTTGTACAACTAACGGTCACAACTGTTCTGAATAACTGTTTTGTTCAGTGCATATGGAAGCAGCACCATTGTTAATGATGCTGATGCTGGCATTAGCCTGGTGGTAACAGAAGATCACAACTAGCAAGGTTTACACGTCTGATTTTGCTTCTATGGTGATAATCCATTATGTAGAGAAAGTAGGAAATGGCCAGCAGTTTGAAGGCTCAAATTTAACTCCAGGGTGCTTGGGTAACGGGGGGGGGGGGGGGGGCTTGTGTCCTAGTGTAATCCTCTTGATAACAATGCCTTATACTGACTGAAGCAACAGAAGTTACATTGAGCATTTATGCACATCCAGAAAAAGCTATGGAGGAAAACAGTAGCATCTTTTCCTCCCTTTTGCTTTAGATGGGAGCTTAATAAAGTTGGTTAGTCTTAAAGGTGCTACTAGACTCTTTTTTATTTTGGAATGGGCGTCTGTTATACCTGCAGAAGCTCAATGGATCATCCGGCGACCAAAGTCCATCCCAGCAGAGAGAACTCTGTTTCACAGGCTTCAGTGGGGATGACAGAGTAACAAGCTTGATTCGTGTTCTCTAAATTCCTGGACTTTATCTCAATAAAATAAAACACCATCTCTTGCCTTCCCACAGTGGAGTGTTTCCGTCCTTGCATAGTCATTATTTAATATGCATTTGACCACTTCATAATTTCCTGGTCATATCTCAGGTCAGCACTAACAAAAGCATTAATGTTCACATTTGCTGTTGCTTTATCCTCAAAAACTCTGGGTGCTTACATTTTATAGCCTAATTCATTATTTTGTTTTAGAGCAACTCCAGTAGAAAAGAACAAATAAAATTCCCAGTTCCCCAGGACAATTCAGCCCCATTGTTCATATATCATTATGAAGCTTTTAATACAAATGCTAGATTTTTATTAGCTAAATGACTATTTGTCCTTAATGAGTTGTTAAATACTAAGGGCAATATTCTGCATTGACTTGCACTAGTGTTATTATTTCATTATTCAAATGTGTGCAGAATTTGCAGGGAACTCAGAGCCTAGAGTATCCCCAACCTCTACACTGGTATAGAAATGTGTTTATATAAGGCCCAAAGTCTATGGCCTTACATTCTTAAAAACCAAATGAACCCTCAAGGGTTCATTGGACTGAACAGGATCAGAACAATGCAACATTAACACTTCTCTAGGAGGAGTTAGGAAATTTATAATCTAATTCACAGTTTGTATTAATCCCAGCAAGCTATCATAAGGTTGACGTGAATCTTTACCAATGCAGTCCTCCTGAGTAGAATTATACCTTCTAAATTCATTGACGCTTACGTAGGTGTAACTTTGCTTAGGACTGCACTGGAAATAAACCATTTTGCTTTGCACAGAGCCATGGCAACCATAAGTATTCCCAATACCAGCGCCATCACCAAAATTCCTTCCAGAGAGTAAAATAAAAATCCATCCAGAGAAGGATGTAGAAGTAATCCTTCCACCATTGACCCCTCTTTTTCCTGGATGGTCCTTTACCTTTATGGGAGTAATTCAATGGCCACTGGTTCAGAGATGCAATGATACTGATTCTCTTACCATCATGCAGCAGTTAAAAATTGGTAAATTTTTCAGCAAGAGTGGTGACTATAGCAACCAGTTCATTCACATTCTTTTATTCTTGGTTTCTTTTACCTTCTACCTATCTTCCACCATCTACCATCTTGGAGAAATAGCAGAAATCACAGTAGCCCACTATAAAATGGAGGAGGCACTTGGCATGGCCAGGAGACACTGGAATAATGGTTGGGGCACCACATTTATGACACAAGAGGAACTGCAATGTTTGGAGCAACTGTATGCATTGAGAGAGAATCCAGCCTAAATTAAATGATTGCAAAAGAGCCTGGTGTAGACCACACTTCAAATGAGATCTCACTAGTAGCAATAATAACAGTTTGCATTTCAACTGCACATCCATATGCATTGCGTCAGTAATCCTGCATCAAACAGCTCGATTGCCCACATATTGCAGGTTTGTTTGGGGGGTGGGGTGATGAAGCTAAGAGATGGTGGCTTGCGATTCAAACTGGTTCTAAGCATACTTGCCCACCTCAGATCTCACATTCAGCCATTACACTTCAATTTAAGCCACTGCCAATTTCCTGACCTCAAATAGTCCCAGTGAGTTGCTATTTGCCCAACTGAGGTAAACATACAGCTAGCACAAATAACAGTACCTGTACGATTTTCACCAAGAGGGCAAATAATGATTCCTTGGGGTCATTTCAGGCTGAGTCTTATGTGTTCATGCACATGCATTGACCTTTGAGATGATGCATCCATTTCTCACTCCAAGATTTTGTTTCAAATAACTTGAGGGAGAGGGGAGATCTGAACCCTGCAGAATGACAACTCTAGCAACTCACAATAACAATACTTTAGCAAGGCATCCCCCAAAGTAAAAAATATTGACAACAGTTCATTAAGGACAGGTACCAGATTGCTAGACTGTCTCTCAGTATTTTTTATTTATTTTATTTACTTCATTTATATCCCATTCCCCACCCCATGGTGGCCCAACGTGGTGTATATCATTCTCCTCTATTTTATCCTCGCAACAGCCTTGCAAGATAGGTTAGGCTCAGAATGTGTGACTGGCCCAGAGTCACTATTGTGGCCCAATGAGCATCCATGGCAGAGTGCAGATTCAAACCTGGATCTCCCAGATCCCAGTCCAACACTTTCACCACTGCACCGTACTGCAGTGAATGTTTTATATCTTTCCATTGCGATTATAAAAGAAATACTATTAAATATGCAGGAAGCATTTGGGGGAACAGAAGAAAAAAGATGCAAAGGGGAAATTAAGCAAGTGTGCCTTTCCAGGCTTCTAACAGCATATCTACATGGCAGCTGCTTTCTCTATTATCATTCCAATTTGCCATCCTGACATATAAAAAGTGATAAAGGAGGATACAAGTGCATGTAAGGTCAAACATAAAATTCATATTTTGCAAAATGTTCCTGTAACCTCCTTTGCACAGTAATTATCTTTTTTAACCTTTTATATTAAAAAAATGCACATGACTGAAGGCAAGCATAATCAAAGGCACAGGACTGAGAGCAAAGAGAATGAAGGGAGGCAGGCGAGTTTGTCTTAACACTCCTCAATCCTGATTCACAGAGTACCAATTAATAATGATAATAAAACGTATCCACCCAGGGCCTGTCAAACAGCTCCACGGGGGACTTAAGCTATCAGATCTTGTTAAAAGTGGCATTAAACATTCACCTTTTCTAACAGTGACTTAACAATTACAGCCACACAATTCTGTGAAACATCTAAGGCAATTCAAATAGGAACTTACAAAAGGCTGCTGATGAACCATGGAAAAGTAACTAGTGATGACTTAGGTTGTTCAGAAAGGCTGTCCATGTGTAAGTGTGGACAGTCTTGAGAAGAGTCTTTAACATTCACGCAATTCACAAATTGCTTCTTCTTTATTCTGCACTTGCATGCTAAGTAAACAGTAAAGATGTTGTACAGTCTTTTATATTTTGCTCACAATTCAGATTCTGCATATGCATACTTTGCCTTGTTCTTTTGCCCCAAATTCTCTCCCTTTGTAGGTCAGAAAAATCAGAAGCCAAGAACATCAAATTGCTAATTAACCTTAAGGACTGTCTGCTTCTATATGAACCTACCCAACCATTATAGTCATTGCCAGTGTGCCCCCTCATCTGAGGCTAGATGGGTGGCAAGACAACTCAAGAAAGGGCTTTCTCATGTCATGCTGTTGATTTCACCTGCACATGGGTGAAATCAACAGCAGCCCACATACGGGCTTTCTCTGTGGTGGCCCCTACCCTATGGAACAGTCTGCCTGAGGAGGTCAGGAAAGCCCCTACTCTCCTAGCTTTTTGTAAACAATGCAAAACTGAATCATTCAAAAAGGCTTTTTACTCAGGTGGGAAGTATTGTAGGGAGGTGGTCTCAAATGCTTCACTAATGAGTTAGGAACCATAGACTCAGGGCTCATTTTGAGGAGGAACATGCAGGAACGCAGTTCTGGCAGTTCCCCAAAGAGGTCACATGTCAGGTGGCCCCACCCACCTGACTCTCAGCCATTTTGGGCCTTTCAGCCTGGATTGGGGCCGAAATGACCCAGATTGGGCCTCTGACGGGTGGTGGATCAATCTCCCATTCAGCTGCAGCCTGATCCTGACCATTTTGGGCCCATTTTCAGCCATTTTCAGCCCCTTTTTGCCATTTTGGGCCCAATTGTGGCCCTGAATGTCCAGGATTGGGTCCAAAACAGCCAGGATAGGTGATATCAGGGGGTGTGGCATATGCAAATCAGTTATGCTAATGACACACTGCTATTGATGGCAAGGGACATGGCATATGCTAATGAGTTACGCTAATGAGTTCCTCCTGCTTTTTTTCTATGCAATGACCCCGGCATAGACCTCACCACTATGTTGCCTTGCATATTATCTGTAGCTCAAATATGTGCTCCTATACTAACTATGCTTCATGTTATCTAATGTCAGTTCTAGAATTGATTATGTTCTGTTTTAGCAATTTGTCAACTCTGTATTGGATCCTTGCTAATGCTGCGACTTTGTAAAATCCTATGACATGGTTGTGGAAATGTCCTTGATACTGATTGTACTAATCTCACACTATGTAATCTGCCTTGACTCTCAGTGAGAAAGGCCGTCTATAAATGACATACATACGTACGTACATACATACATACATACATAATGAAACAAACACTGGAATTCCTTCCTCAGGGAGGCCTGTCTGTTCCACTTCATCACTGTCTTCCACCAGCAGGTGAAGACTTTTGTTTCATTTGGTGTTCTTTCATTGACACTCCTTCCTGTTTTATTTTTTTATTTTTATATTTCAATTTATATACCGCCTATCCTCAGGGGCTCTGGGCGGTGAAGAAGTTAAAATCAATAAAAACAAGAAAACAACAATACTAAAATCAACATACAAAGCAATAATGAAATAAATTAACCAAGTGCAATGGTGGGGAGAACCCCCCCCCCACACCCCAAAGGTGGGAGGCCAAAATGGCACCGCCCCCTTCAACCACCTTCAACCTCCTCAGGCAGACTGTTCCATAGGGTAGGGGCCACCACAGAGAAAGCCTGTGTGTGGGCTGCTGTTGATTTCACCCATGTGCAGGTGAAATCAACACCTTCACCTTGTTTTAATTGCTATTTTAAATGTTCTTAAAGTTGATTTTAATGTCTTTTAAAATGTTCACTGCCTTGAGGGCTCTAATTGAGAAGAGAAGCGGAATAAAAATGTTTTGTACAACAACAGCAACAACTGACAGCCTGCTTGCCTTACATGCTGTTATTTGGATTGGGGAGTATACTTCATAAGGTTGATATAGGCCAGGAAGACGGTCATCTGGGGGTTTTGCGTGAAATCATATCTTCCTGGCATGATTTCATGCATCTTCTGGATGTTTTGCATGATGTTCTGGCAGCAGGTAAGACGTGTGAAAACTTTGAAGAAAATATTTCTGTGAGCCAATGGGAATCTTTATGGACTAACGAAATTAAATTTACAGATTGTAAAATATTAAGAGCAAACAATATTATTCCTAGGAAACTGCAAAAAATAATGACTACAGTAGAAGGTGCTGGCAATATCAATGTATGGATGCAACATTCTATCACATGTGGTGGATATGCAAGAAAGCAAGAAGATATTGGATAAAAATACATGAAGAGATCCAAAAGATATTAAAGCTCCACTTTGTGCTGGACCCAAAAATATGTTATTAAATATTTTGACAAGTAATTTTACAAAAGAACACAGAGAACTTTTTAAATGTATGGTGACAGCGGCAAGAGCAGTATATACAACTAAATAGAAGGCTGTCTAATGTCACTTTCTGTTATATATTCTGCTTTTGATATTCTACCTACACTTCAATGTTATTTTCTATTTCAATAAAATATTTTTTTTTAAAAATTGCTGATACATATTTTTATTATCTTGAACTTTACCTGCACATTCAAAAAACCTATTTCAACTGACCTTGCATGCAGAAATAGAATTATGCGTATGGAAAATGAGGGGGAAAATAAAAGTATAATTTTTACTCATTTTATTTGGTAAGGTTGCAAAAAACTCATTCAGAGGAAGGCAAACATACACACCATAATACTACCAAGAAGAACTGGGGGCGGGGGGGGAAACTTTGCAGAGATTTTTTTTCCCCTAGGTATAGTAGTCAGATATGAAATCCCAAATAAATATTGTTTCTAATTTTATAATGGTTTCCCACTAAACCAAACCTTTACCTGGAAAGCAGAAACACAGAAGGAAAATGGAACTCAGCACTAGACATACAGCAGAATGAGGGGACAATAAGAAAGCAGAATACTGAAGTAGTAGAATGAAATGTATTAGTCCAGGTGGTAAATGAGTAATTACACATTTCAAAATAATTCCCTACCACAGCATGGAAAAAGCTGGGCTAGAATCTCTCTCTGAGATGTGCTATGTTTTATTTGCAAGGACTTTTAAACATGGAATTTAAAAAAAAAAATAGTCTTCCACTTGTGGTCTAAAAGTACAGTTAATTCTACCACCTTAGGATACTACTCAGGGCTGCTAAGAACTACCACCCAAACACAACCCAAACGAATTATGATTTGCTGTTAGCATAACTAGACTAATAACGGGCTCTATATACTCCACCATTTCTCCAGAGTTCAGTGTGGTATATGTGGTTCTGCTAGGGTTGCCACGCCACACCTCCTGGGATGTGGCGAATGGCGATCTCCAAGAATTATAATTGATCTCTAGACTACAGAGATCAGTTCCCCTGGGGAAAATGGCTGTTTTGGAGGATGGACTCTTGGGCATAATACCTTGCTGAGGGCCCACTCCTCCCCAAACCCTATCAACCTCAGGCTCTACCTCTATATCTCCAGGAATTTCCCAACTCAGAGTTGGTAACTCCATGTTCCACTCATATTTTCTTATCAAACCTGTAAGGTTGGCAAGGTTGAAATATAGTGGCTGACAATGTCTAGGATTCCCAGGATGCCTGTGCAAAGCACAATGACATCACTTCCGGAAGTGACATCATAAAGTCAGGGTTGGGAGCTTGTGCACAGATCATCTCACCCATAAGTATGCCCCGCCCTGCCAGGAGGGTATGGTTACCTACCAATGCCACCCTCTGATCTCAGTTCTTCCCACTCATACTGTAATGCAGCACAACATATGATAGGTTGAATTGACAGAGGCAGCCCCAGACTTTTTTTCCCTCAGTAAAGGGTTCACTGAATTGCTGACTGTGCAGTACCAGCACCTTACCAGCTCTCCAGGGTACCAAGGTCTCCAGAATTTTATCTCCTTAGTCTTCCTACCTCAATGGCCTGCTTCTGCTACCTCATTTTGTTGCCTGTGTAGACCAAGCCTGAATAAATGTGCTGCTGCCAAGACAAAATTTGTCCAAGTTACTTTGCATGTACTCAGCACCTTATTTAAACTAGACCCTCAGGTGCTAGATGTGCCACATTAGTATACTGGAAATCCACAGCCAGTTGAGCATTGACATGCTAATAGGGATGCCAGGTACCTGCAGACAGACCTGCTCAGTTGAACAAAGTTGTCATGAAGGAGAATAGAGGAAGAGGCAGTCCCACAGATATGAGGGACCAAGGCCATGAAGGGTTTTGTATGTGATAGCCAATACCTTCAATTGAGCTGGGTAACTGATGAACAGCCAATAGAGAGCTTGCAGAACTGGAGTAATATGTACGTATGCTGTGATTGGCCCCTGATAGTCAGGACTCAGGAGCATGTACTGAGAAATGTTCTGTTTCAGTTTCAGATCTGGGGTTTCCAAACAAACTATGTACTGTTATTGGGTTTTTGCAGGATATGAACAGTAAGACCTGAAAACAGTTATTTTACTGATGTTTATGGCTTGTGACTTTCATGAATACATGGAAAGCAACCTGCCAAATTTGCTCAAAGTTCTCGCAAGCAACTGAAAAGCTCAACCAAAAACTAGCTCCCTGCTTGTAACTGTTGAAAAGAACTTGAGCCAGACATTTGGGTGTTCAAGCATCAGTAAGAGAAACTGACTAAATAAAAGCAAAATAAGATAAAATAAGATAACTATGGGGAGGGCTATCCATCTTTCATTTTCTACAGTAGAAAAGAAACAACAATTTTGAGTACAATTAAAGTATTAGTTGTTGTAGATTTTCCGGGCTGTATGGCCGTGGTCTTGGCATTATAGTTCCTGATGTTTTGCCAGCAGCTGTGACTGGGATCTTCAGAGGTGTAGCACCAAAAGACAGAGATCTCCCAGTGTCAGTGTGTGGAAAAGGTGTTAGAAGGTAATTTATATCTACTTAGGAAGGTGGGTTTGGGCTGAGTCATCCTGTAAGAGTTTCTCAGGGTGTGGAATGCTAATGAGGGGAAGCTTCACTGTATCCTGAGGAGGTTCTTTTGCATATGGATTGGTGGTTGATATGCTAATCTTATCTGCAGGGCTATTGTAGGATGTAGAGTATTTTCTTAGTCTTAGTTTTTCAGGACTGGAAGTCATGCCCTATTCATTCTTAAACTCTCTTTTTCCTGTTGAAATTGTGCTTATGCTTATGAATTTCAATGGCTTCCCTGTGCAATCTGACAAAGTAGTTGGATGTGTTGTCCAGTATTTTAGTGTCCTGGAATAAGATACTGTGCACGTTTGTTAGCACGTTTGTTAGCCTGGTGATTTTGTGGGTTGGATCTCGTTTTAGTTTTTTGTATGTGGAAGGGTCTAGAAGTTCCTTAATTTTCCTTTTGTATTCTTCTGTTTTCATGATCACTGTGGCATTGCCTTTGTCAGCTGGTAGAATAATGATGTATGGATCTGCATTGAGGGTCTTGATGGCGTTCCTCTCCTTGCGTGTGATATTGCTGGTGGGAAGCTTTGCCTTTCGTAGAATCATGGCCGTCTCTCCTCTTATTTCCTCAGCTTCCTCTTCAGGTAGATGACAAACAGCAGCTTCTACATTTGCAATGATGTATTCCACAGGAATTTTGGTCGGGGTGACTGCAAAGTTTCCTCCCTAATGAAAGTATTGTTTTACACAATTAAGTGAGCAAACAAGAACACCTTCTATTGAAAGGGGGGGGGGTATTTTGAGTTTTGTATTTTAGAAGTTCTCCTACGATACAGGAAAACCATACTGATAATCAGTAAAAGGAAGGCAAAACCTCAGGTTAATGCAGATGTGATGAATGCAAATTAGTTTTTTTATAAAATCTCATCTGCGAGTTTTTTATTTAAAATCCTTAAAATTCCCAATTTTTTTGTATAGAATATGCTTCCCTATGTAGCATTTTTCCTTAGCGACACCAATATATTAGTTTCTGAGCATTATATCTGTTCCTAAAGCCTTGCCTAATCTAGATTTTCCCAAAATGTTTTCTCTTTCATTTTACCACGTCTCTCAACTTGGTTGAAAAATAATATTGACAAAACATTCAAGTTACTTCCTAGAGTGAAATCCACTATTTTCTAACAGGACTCTAACACCTTTTTTTAAAATAATGATGATGATGATGATGATGATGATGATGATAGCCATTACAAGATCTATTATTGATAAACCAGTGATTATTGATAAACCAGTGATTTGTGTTTCTAGCACAAGTACAGTACTTGTGCTTCTTGCACAAATACAGTATTCAAATACAGTATTCAATATTGTTTCATTTGACAAATGAATATAGACACTAATAAACACAACTTTAATAAATGGTTCTGTCCTATTATCCTGGATGTACTTAAATGTGCTGAATATGCTTAAACGTGGATTGGTATGTTTATGCTGAGTGTTCTAATATTCTTCTATATAGCTTTTATCAAGCTGAGAAATTGTGTTTTCACTTTACTTTTTTCCCATCCCCCAGTTAAACATTAATTAGCCAGAATAAACTAGACAGAGATTCTATCTTCAACATTTCAGTTGCCTGCAGATATTCCATAAAGATGAATCTGGGGAATTGGGGGACATTTTTATAATCCAAATTACTATTGCTTTTCTCAGAGGATCACATAAAATCATGTGTGCTCTACACACGCAGAGGCTGTGATCGGATTCTTAAAATCATTCTTTTACCCATGGTTCATTTTATCCTTAAACTAATGAATGGTTGAATGACCACACCATATTTGATCATTAGCATTTGATGCTAGGATGATAAGAATACTCCTATTCATTTCTGGGTCTTTTAAATGGGTGAATCAATCTGGAGCATTCTCAAAATCCATTAATATTTCAATGCATGTCACTGTTACCTGTAGACCCAGTTCAGGACTGATAAATTCGAGATCCTTTTTACCACCACCTGTTTAGATGGAACAAACATTTGACTAAATGGAACACTTGAAGATCCACCACATTGGCTCATGGTCTGTTCACCAATTGAAAGCAACACAATATTTGGCTGCTGAGCACAAATGTATTCAAATGACAGAATCATTCATTATCTCATACCTCTTTCCTGCAGACATTCCCCATCTGCAACTACTGGCTATACAGTTGATTAATAGGAAGACACTTCAAGTTGTCCTCCTCCTTTCTTTTTTGGAGCAAGAATCCCAAGTTCATATATAAAAAATGTGCAATTGTTGAATGACAGACAAGCCATAGAAGTGAGAAATTTAAAGGATGCTGGTGAACGCCTGAATTTCAGGCTTGGACTTTTGATAAGTTACTGCTTCCTAAATTCTAAGGATCAATCCACACAAGACAGTTGCCATGAGGAGGGTATCTGAAATTGTTGTGCTTCCATGAAACAAAGCAATACATGAACAGCAGCTCATCATGTTTACTGAGTGAATTTCTCCACATTGCTGCGGCCCTTGAGAAAGGTGTGAGAATGCAGAACAATGAGGAAGATTCCTCATGGCAGGTTATTGCACACCGATGGCTTATTACTTGGAGGCAGCTGCAACTAGGAGCAAACAATCTCAAGCACTTTCTGTGTAGCAGTGTTTTGTGTGCACTGGTTCCAGAAAGAGAAAATAGCACCTTAAAGTTCCAGGTGACCATCTAAAGATTCATAGCATATTCATGCATCTAAATTTTTGGCAGTAAAATAAAAATGTTTAAATCCTGAATTGGCATAAGAGCTGTTTATAAAGGAGCAACATTGGGTATAGAGTCATGCACGCATCTAAGTGATACAATACTACTTTGAATATGCAAGTGGAGGGAGGGGGGATTATGATTTCTTCATGAAAGGCTCACCATAAGTATGCTGACATTTACGGTTTTGGAAGTGCTTGCTGTTACCATGGTATTACAGATACAGTAGGGCTCTGCAGAAGCTATGCCTCCCCATCATTATATAAAGCAGCTGGAGGCAATTCTTCATCGATATCTGAGTGTTTCTGAGAGCCAGCACAGTAAAAAGTTCTGCTCCTCTGCAGAGTTTTCATTAATTATATGATGTCACGGCTAAACATTAGGGCTGGTCAGAATGTACCTCTGCTGAGATGTCACCCATATCAAAAAGAAATGAGACTATTTAAATGCAAGACTGAAGAGGCACTGGTAAATTGTGAAAATGAAACTAAGTCTACATATCACCACAGGGAGCATGTTATTGTGTACTGGGCCAGAGAAATAAAACAATGTAAATTCATGCTACACTGGACGTAAACAGGCCCACCGAGACGAGCAACTGTACCCAAATTTATGAGTAGCATAATATATATCCCTCATATAGGGGCATTTATTTCTACTAGATAGCTATTAACTAAAATTAACATGCAAAAATGTATGCTAATGGGTCATTTAGGATTTTACATACAATGAGAAAGGCAAAGATATTCAAGGTTAATACTGGCACAGTGCATTCTTGATACTGTGTTATAGATTATATGGATTCCAATATTAAGGAACGCACGCTATCTCACATACTTTCTTCCCCATCAGAGCAGTTAAGTGGCTGGGCTCTAAGCCAGCACTCTGCTGGTTCGACTCCCACTACTTCCATGAACTCTACAGGAGGCCTTGTTAAGCCACTCCTCTCAGCCACAGCTCACCAGCTGTATTGTGGAGTTAATAATAACACTGACTTTGTTCACCACTCTGAGTGGAGCACTAATCTGTCCAGGAGAGTAGTATGTAAGCACAAGATTGTTGGTTGTTGTTATCACCATGATGCCTGAAATTAGTGTGGTCCTTCAGGAAGAAGTACTTGGCGCACGTGTGACACACCACACTAAGAGAATGATGTAATGGAGGTTCCTATGTTTCTGAAATACATTGCTGCTGCCACCAAAAATGTTGTTTATACGCAGAATTGGAATTAAAACAAGAGTAAAACTAAAAGTTAATGAGCAAAAGGAGCTGATGTGAAGAAATCTGACAAATAGCAGAGAAACCCATGAAAAACCATCCTCATGTGTCTGAGGACTATCAGGGGAGAGCTGGCTTTTTTTATAAAGTGATTAAATTAGGTGCAATAGGGTGGAAACAGAGGACTAAATTTAGCCATTTTTATCAGAAACAGCTTTGTTTTTATGATCTATATTGATGTGGTTGCTTACTCCTTGCCAAGTCATTTTGAGCTAGACTGGAAAGAATCCTGCCATTGGGGATTAGCAACGGGGGAAAGAAAATCAGGTTGGTTACCTCTGAGAGCGGAAGCCTGCATGAAAGGCAGCAGAGAGTACAAAGAATGGAATGCCCGCATTACCAGGTAAGGCTTTCAAGAACTGAGAATGGGGGGATCAATGTCTTCCCTCGTAACTGAGAAATTTTTATAATGCTCTTGCCAAGCCCACAAGTCTGTCTGCATTTTATTGCCTTGTGCTCAAGTCAAGACTAGAGCCAGGTTCTCTTATCTTGGATGTTTTTCTCTCCCTTGCTTGAAATCCCCACCCGGAAGGCTGAGGTCTTATTCAAATGTTTTACCATTATCATATACTGTTTGAGCAAAAATACAACTGATTAAAACAGCAAAGACGTGTGAACAGGACCAGATGCTAAGTGCTGCATGCTCACAGTATTACTACTCCACCCTAAAGTCTAATGGCACAGGGGTGACCAGGCAAATCACAGTCTTACTGTCAGTTCCTGAAGGGATGTTGCTGGTACCCTAGTCCTTGGCCCAGTGTCCAGAAGGTGAAGTGTTGAGGTCAGGAGGACAGGTCAAGACAGCATGTGTCAATGCAGCAATGTAATAACTCAGCTACAGCCATAAATGTTAACACTGAACATTATCAGCTACATAAGACACTGCAAATTAGATAAAAGCCTCACAGGGCAATTTCCCATTTAGCTTGCAGTGCCAATTTCTGTCACTAGATGGCTACAGATATGTAGCTGTGTAGGTCTACTGTAGAACAGCAGGACGAGTCCAGTGGCACCTTAGAGACCAACAAGAAGGGTATCTGACTCTCAAAGCTTATACCTTGAAAATCTTGTTGGTCTCTAAAGTGCCACTGAACTCAAATTCTAGAGGGCCACAGTATCTCTACCCGCATATAAGAAAAGCCTCCCTTAAAGCACTGCCCACATTCCTATTTAAGCACTTTGTTGCACTTAGTCACAATGGCTAAAGGGGAATTTTTTTCAGGATTACAGAAGCACCATATAGGTAATAGTGAGCATAAAACTGATTACATTTTTATTCTGTTCTACCTAGGGGAGCACTGGTCAATGTCTTTCTCTCACCCACACCTTATCAATCATATGAAGTAGGCTAGAGTGACAGATAATGATTAGTCCAAGTGAGTTTCATAGACAAGTGGAGATTTGAATGCAGACTCCCCCCTGTCCTAGCCTGGGCTCCAACCACACCACCATAGCAGCTCCAAACCAGGGGTAGTTGGACAGTCAGAGTTGGGGGCAGACAAGCTGAATGGAGGACAGACCTCTGTTCCTTTTCAGAGGTGGGACACCAACTGCCAAAGTGCTTTTAAAATCAGAAATGGTTCTATTCTTTAAGTGAAGTTCTCA
Source organism: Eublepharis macularius (assembly GCF_028583425.1). Classification (NCBI taxonomy): domain Eukaryota; kingdom Metazoa; phylum Chordata; class Lepidosauria; order Squamata; family Eublepharidae; genus Eublepharis; species Eublepharis macularius. The sequence goes on along the minus strand of NC_072794.1, from coordinate 80,923,826 downwards.
GGAAATGTTATCAGCTTGGTTTTTTTGAAAAAAATCTTAAATAGGGTGCATTGCTCCAGGTGTGAAGCTATACCCATTGGCCTTATCCTTCTAAAGATTATGCGGGGAAAGGAGTGTTGCCTGAGGAACTGCTGCAGTTCAACTTAAGTGAAAATACAGCTGTTTAAGAGGCTGTAATAGTTCAGATCTTAACTGTGGACTATTTTTTCCCAAACTAGAATTGCTAGGAAAGATAAATAAATCCATGAAGGAGAAAGACTTATCTGTACAAGACCACCCATCCACTTGGAAAAGTTTCTGCTTAGCACCAGGAGAAGAGAGAGTCAGGCTCTTTTTGGAGTAATGATTAAGGCCTAGAAAGCAGAGAGACTTATTTTCCTTCTACACCTTGAGTTTGGAATGTAACTCAGCTAACCTTCAGTGGCATGTATCATCATCTCATTTGTAACTACAAGGAAAAGAAACAAATCATATCCTTTCCTACCTTGTAATATTGTTTCAGAAATGCAGTTCGGGCTTGTGAACAGTGGAAATACCATATGACTGCCATTAGAAGAAGCTAAAAGTTGGCCTGTTTTACTGCCAGGGATCAGGGAGAACCATCACCTATATTTATGGTAGTAGTAGAAAAGAGCAAGAGTCTAGTAGCACCTATAAGACTAACAGCTCTTCAGAAGTGAGCTGTGGCTCATGAAATCTCATACCCTACCACAAATTTTGTTAGTCCTATAGGTGCTACTGGACTCTTGCTCTTTTCTACTGCAACAGACAAACTAACACGGCCACCCATCTAATCTATATTTCCGATGTGATTCTCCATTTGAAATCTGAACAACAGTGGACTTCCACACTAAATGGGGGGGGGAGGGGGGATGAAAAACATCACCTCACGTGTTCTGTACATTATACTTCTGTTGATACAGCCTGAAATTACATTGCCTTTTAAACTACCGCTTCACACTGCTTACTCATGGTCTTAGACACCTTAGTTCTTAAGTTCTCTTAGTTCCTTTTCACATGTATTGCTGCCAAGACAAGTCTCACCCATCCCAAAATTGTGCATTTGATTTTTTCTGCCTAAATGAAGAACTTTACATTTATCTCAGTTGAAATTCATTTTGTTAGTTTTAGCCCAGTTTTCCAGCCTGTCAAGATCATTCTGAATCTTGAGTCTATCTTCTGCTTAGAGGTGGACATGGACCGAAAAACGGACCAAAATCTGACACAGATCGGCCCAGTTAGCGTTCATGGACAGGTGTGTTGTGGGACGTGTGCTTCTCATGGATGAGATGACTTTTGGGCTGGGGTATCGGTCGGTTGGTTCATGAAACCAGACATCCCAGCACCAAGCAATCAATTCCCTAGGCAACGCAGGGGAGTCGCCTGCAGACTTTCTGCTGCCTTTGGAACACATCAATATTAGCCCTGAAAACCTTGATAGGCAGCTCTGGATGCCAACTGGAGAGCTCCCGTTATTCTCTATGAGAGCAAGCAGTATATATAACATCCAGCGCTGAGGTGCAGTTTCACTTTCCAGCTGGTTACCAAGGGAGGAACTGCTTGTTGCGGGAGATTTTTTAGATTACGTGAGAGGGAGCTTGGGGCTTGTGCTACAGCAAGGCTCTGGAAGCAAGCTTATTGGGTTTCCTTGGCTGAGGGCTCACTCTTCTGTTTAATTTTTTAAATTTCAATTCTTATTTGCCTGTGGGGTGATAGGCTAGCCTAGGGCTCTGCCCCAACCCAGTCTCAGAACTGCAGGAAGGCTCTGGGACCAAGCTTATTGGGCTCCTTGAGGGCTCACTCTTCTGTCTCATTTTTTCCCTTTCAATTCTTATTTGATTGTGGGGTGTTGGGCTAGACTAGGGCTCCACCAATTGCTGCAAGCCAATGCAAGTCAGTTGGCATTTGTGGCTCCTATTCTATCTATTGGAAGTTTCCTAGGGGTGGCCGCTTTTGGGGGTCTGTAACTCGGACCTCCAAAATGCAATCTTGGCCAAATTTGGAGGGTGGCTGGAAGAGAGCCTGCTGAAGACTTACAGCAAGTTTAGCATCTATGAGTGTGAAGGGGGTGGTCCCAGGGCCCCCGGAAGTGACAGACCATGGACCAACAAACTGGTCCATGAAGGGGGCAGGTCCATGCAAAGTTCATGGTCTGTGAAATACGATGGACCACAGACTGACAGTCCGTGGTTTTTTCCCTATCCATGCCCATGTCTACTTCTACTGTATTAGCTACCACTCACAATTTAATATCATCTGCAAATCTGCAAAATACTCCTTCATTCAAGTCATTTATAAAGATGTTGAACAATGCAGGGCACAGGACAGATTCCTAAGGCACTCCGCTTTTCACGCCTCTCCATTCATAAACACTCTTTCAGTGAAACATTAAGCCGAGTTACTCCACTATAAGCCCATTGATTTCACTTTTTGGGTACAATCTGTCAACCAATTACAAATCCATCTAACACTGGTAACATCCATACTACATTTTACCAATTTGTCAACAAGAATATCATGCAGAGTTGGGTGTGGGTTCCCTAGATCCAACTTGGATTCCCCACAACCACACAACAGTTGTGGGGAATGGCTGTTAAAAATAAAGGAGAGCCCAAATGGCTTCAGAATGCCACTATGGGGGAAGGAATGGCTCCTGTTTCCCCCATACACACCACGTTGTCTTCCTAAGTCAAAATAGCATGAGGGGAGAGTATCTACCTGTTTTTACTGCTTCAAGTGCACAGAATACTCCACATGGAGTAGCAAAAACAGAGACACCCCCTCAGTATTTTGGAAAACAGACTGGGCGGGGGGGATAGGAGCCATTCCTCCCCTTGTGATGAGCTCTCCTTTATTTTTAACAGCCATTCCCTACAGCTGCTACGTGGTTGCAGGTGCTCAAGCTGGACCCAACTCTTTAAAACTTGGTTGTCTAGTTTGACCCTGATTTTAGGGCTTTACTGGAGAGGCCCCAGAGCATCCTCCCTGTCCTTGCTGGCAACTTCCTTTTAAGGTTTTTTTAATGGCACCAGTGGTACATCACTTCTAGCAAATACTCAGAAATGACCTCATGTCATCAGTGTGATGACAATACTCTAGTATTTGAGCAAAACAAAGTCACTTCCCGTATTTGCCAGAAGTGACAGTGTGTTGAGGGCATGCTGCCAATTCCCCCACCCCCACACCACTGACTGGCTTCTGCTTTTCTCCCCAACCCAGTCATTAGGCTTGGAAGACCGTTGGAAACCATATGCTATTGGAAAACTTACACAAAGGCCTCTGTTGATTGTGGAAGACTTCACAGAGACTCATTGTTGATCCTTAGGCCTTGAATCATGGCAGCTCTACATGAGCACTTCAGTAGTGTCACAGATGAAGTCTGTACAGCTTCAGCCCACTGTGCTCTCTGCATGGTAGAGAGAAAAACAGCAAGACAGAGCAAGGTATATCATCCAGAGAACCCGTATTATGATGCTGCTGTGGAGTGTGAACAATTGTACAGTCACAACAATTGTACAGTGAGGAAACTTAACGCAAATATCAGTGTGAGGGTCTCCGGTCAAATGTTCTAGCCTCCCTATCGATCATAGAGTAAAGGTCCATTGGAGACAAAAAGACCACTCTTTAACATGCAAAAATATTGGGGGAGGGGGGATTTACAAGAACCCTAAAACCAAAAGAGGCCTTGTCTGCACAAGCACAGTGTGAGGGCCGATGGTAGTGAAGTGAGAGTCAAGACAACCATTCAGGGATAGCCATCTTGTACTCAGCAGCAGCATTTCAAAGTAAGCAAGCCAAGGCTAGAATTATAAGAAATTACATGTGCATTTTAGTACAGAACTCACTAGTTCACTCATTGTCTCGGTGTGACCCACCTCATAGGGTTGTTGTATAAGGACAGGAGAACGATGTATAGCACTCCAAGTTCCTTGAAGGAAGGACAGGATAAAAAATGTACTGAACGAATTTTTTAAAACTGCTTCATGACCCAAAGTAGCCTTCCTCCAGCCTGAGGTGCCTTCCTCCAACTGAAGTGGCTCTTCCTTTGGAAGAAGACTTCCTAGTTTGGAGGAAGGCTTCAAACTGGAGCCAGAAAGGAAAGGTGAGGTATAAATATTTCAATAAGCAAATAAACAAACTTTTCTCAGTGGAGTGGTAGGTCAGGGGTAAGATCCTCCCCAGTGTTAACAAAACGTAAACTAGAGGGCATACACATACTATGATTTAGGGCCAGTTCAGACAATTTTTTTCCAGATGAATGCACTGCATCCATTCCCAAGAAGAGCACAATTTACTGCTGTATAACCACTCCAGGGATTCACTCCCAGCCTCTCAGAAGCAATTTCCATAACCACAAAGGCTGAAATGTTCCACTGCAGACACAGAAATATAGTATGGGAGGTCAAACTTTTACTTATGGAAAGAATGGTATCACATTAGATTTATCAAGTGGATGCGTCCATGGGGATATAGTCAGAACACATTGTGCTGAGAAAACTGCTGAATAGGTTGCAAAGCTAGTATTAAACCAAACCTACATCCAAACCTATTGTTTGGTTGAAGTCAGAAAGATAAGCCCTATCTCTTCTGCTTTCAGGCCATGTATTTCCCTTTCTTATACAAACAAGGTTTTACAGCTATTCTATTTCCAAACCATCAAAGGATAAGACACTCAAGGAAGATTCTGATCTCTGGGTATCTGACAGTAATAAATGATATGCGTAGCTTCTATGACAGGCTGCTCACTTGATAACTGATGAGCTGGGGTCCCAGAGAGCTGAGCCCATGTATTTAGCAAATGACAGACCAGCTATGGTGATCGAATCTGTATGGAAAGAAAGAAAAGCAAATATAGGTTTTTACACTAAACGTGTATGATGGATAGATTCATCTTACTTGTGCACAACTCAGACTCAAACACATTCCTTTGGAATACATATGCAATTCAAGGAGTTTTCATCTATGTGAAGGAAAAGAACCACCTCAGACAGAAGCCTTCTTCTTTCAAAGTGCCAGCAAGCTATGAAGTATTACACCCAAAGCTGGGAAAGGATTTAGTTCATATACCAAATTAACTACATGGTACAAAGTTTCCTTGGTGCCATAAATAAAATGAATACTTCCAGTCAGGCAGGCAGTGGTGTAAATCAAAAAAGGGAGACAACAACCACAGTCAGACCACATTTATGAAAGCAACAGTAGCGGTAAGATAGTTCTGGAGGAGTTTTTGTTCTATGAAGTTTAAAAAAAAAGTGTATTAGGGACTCATTTCTAAAGGGCACTTCATTTTAAGGAACATCATTCATTCAGGGCCCCAAGTCACACATTTCTACCTGTATTTTGTGCCTCCCCTTTCACATTTGTCACTGGAATTATCATCACACAGAAATTGTAGAAAAGAGCTACTGGCAGTAAAGAAATCAATTCAACAGTATTTCAAAATGTCTTCTGTGAATTACTCCTTTTGTTTGCTTTTTCTTCACCTGAAGTCCTTGCCAGGCCATGTTCCACATATGAATCTTGGCAAGATAAAAGGCAAAAATTCATCTCATCAAGTTTTATTTTTAAATCTGGACAATTGTCTTGAACAAAAGAAACTGAATACCAATCTGTCAAATTACAATAAACTCCATTGCACAGGAGAATTTGAGCCTTTCAAAATAAGTTTTCTGTACATGGCTGTGACACCTCTGTATTTTTTTTCAGAGACTCTTCTCTTATTACTTCAAATGTTTTTTAAGTACGTTCTAGTGCCAACCACTTGTTTGATAGCATTTCTGAGCTCATTATAAGGAATGGGGGGGGGGGTAACTATATTCATCAGAAGCATGATCTATCTTCCTCACCTACTGGATTACAGCATATGTCTTAACTAGAGGAAATTAGTTGTACTTTTTGTTAAATCAAGGGAGGTATCTAGTGCTAGAAAAGGAGGAATTGATGATTTTTATGAACCCTTATGCTAGCCTTGTTCCTCCAACCACTCTTTGCTTGTCATGTATTTATCAATAGTCATTTGGGGTGGGCTACCAGAGGTGATAAAGGAAGGCCTCTGGATACTGCATAGAACACCAAAGTTGTTGAGAACCACACTCTTCCACAATTTTTGTAACCATAAAGCCCATTTTCCTATATCTTCGTGGCATTCCAGATTGTCAGTATCCAACCATTCCTTCAAAATCCATTCCCCCAACAATACAATAAATCACATTTTCAACACACGTCAAGCTCCAATTTCTTTATGAAAATTGGAGTTGCACACTGACATATCTGTTGATGAAGACAATCTGAAGTATCTAAGACATATGACTATTAGAAAGATGTTTGGCCAGTGTCTTTTATGTCATAAAATAAGTTCATTACCTATAAGAGCAGCCGAACTAATTTAATTAACCAGAAACTAAAAATTCTGGATATTGATATAACATCTTTACAGACAAATGAGGCCCTCAGACTTATAAAATTAAAACTAAAGGATCTCGATTACAGCAGTACTCTCCAGGGAGCCAGACGTACATGTTTGAGCTTATCCCTGGGACTTTCACCCCCAGAGGCTATTCCATCTTATTGCTATTCTTTAAAGATTCCAGCTCAACGCAGAGCCTTCACATTGGCTAGACTTAACTCCTTCCCCTCTAAAGTGCTTTCTGGTCATTTCTCTGGACTCCCTTATTCTGAACGAGTTTGTGACTGTGGACGAGGAAAGTTAGAGACCTTGGATCATATAATAGTTTTTTGCCCTAAGTGGAGTAAGGAGAGATTTATTATTCCTATTATGTTAAAAGAAAAGCTTCCCTTCCTTCCTTGGGCAATCTCAGTGTTATTGTCTGATAACTTTCCTGACAATCAAACCTCTGCTATAGTGGCTTCCTTTTTAGCCACAGTGATAAAGAAACAAGATTTTCATGGGTTTAGATAGTTTAAAGTGATAATGACAAGTTATGTCTATGTGAATTGGGTATGTTCAAGTGTACAGTACTTATTTTGTTGGTGTTTGTATGGCTTATGGCTTCGGCTGGAAAAGCAATAAACATATTATTATTATTAAATAAGTTCATAGGAAGCTCCCTGTTTAAACATGAAATATTATGCCAGAAGCAAAGCCTCCCCCTCAAAAATACCCAAAAAAGAGGGTCTCAATGATTTGGCAAAGCCACGTTAAAAACTAAGCTGTTGTAACACATCAATTACAAAAGTCTAGCCAAGGCACTCCAACTGCTATCTTGTGGTTAACAAATCCTGCTGCTATGACTTCAGTACATTAGTCCTCTCTCATTTATTCCATGCACGTAGGGAATAAATCTGAGGGTAACGTATTCCAGGCAGGAATAAAGAGCTTTGATTCTCTGGAGTCTAAATATCCAATATAGATCAATGTTGCTGGAGGGGGGAAAAAGAGAAATTTAATTACCTCAAGCTTTAGACCAAATGCAGAAGACAGTGGAGGAGGAAGAGTTTGAGCTCGGGCAGGGGCCATCTAAGTGCTACATTGTTCATGTCAACTACCTGATAATGGGGTAAACAGGCTGCAACAGGAGTTGGAAAGAATTACTCGGGAAAAATTTGAAAATCACAGAAGGGTAATATTGCTAAAGCATAGAGTCAAATGAGGTCCTACAGCGGTGCCCTAGAAGTAAGTCATCAAGGGCACAGACATACCAATTAATGTTTGATAGTAATTAAATATTAAAATTTTCATTTAATATTCATGATAGAAATAATTACTTTCCTTGGTCTTTGAGTTGCCATCTTAAAAGTATGTACTGCTCTTACTAAAATGTACTAAACTATATTGGTTTCCCCCTAAAATGGATGCAAGACTGCTGGAGCTTGCTGGGTGCTTTCCAAGCTTGACAGGCACTCAGTGCACTGAGCAGTTGCCAGTTCCTCTTGCTGCAGCCATATGGTGCTGGTCCCCTCCCTTCTCATTAACCTGATTGCGCTGAAATGTTGCCTCCCTTGTCCTCAACTTACAGTGACTAAGATCGCAAAAGGAAATGCTGTGCATGCAAGTGTTACAGGAAGCAGAATAAGGATAAAATCCTCACTTTGCATAAGTCACTGAATGCCTTCACCCTTTCTCTCTACTCTGCCTGCTCTTCATTTTGCCCCAGCTCCTGCCATAGTAGGGCATTGCCAACCTACCCATTTGCCTATGCAAGCTTAATATTCAGCTGCCCATTGCAAAAAAAATTGCACATATATGACTTTTAGAATAACTTGGTTCAGATCTCTTTGGTTTGTTTCAGATATAACAGCATGCTTCTCACACATGACAACAAGACATGGTTTGGAAAAGTCTGGAAATCTTCAGGCTCATGTGTGACCTCCCCTCACCCACTCCCTCAGGCACAGCTTAAGAGTGTGGGATTTGGTCTTTCATAGCAAATCATTCATTGCCTTTACCAACATTTGCTTTGTTTCAAACCAGGATGTCAAATTCTGATTAAACCTTGGACTGGAAGGAAGGGAGCACGTCATGATTTTAGTTTTGGACATACTCCAAACTGTGAAGGTGTCGGACACCATGGCTGCTTGGTTGAAACCGTCCCAGCTGAAATTAAATCCCTTGAAGACAGAGGTCCTGCATCTGGGGCGTGGGATGATCGGTGTGCGGATCCAGCTCCCAATGCTTAACAGAATGCAATTAAGGCCTGTGTCAATAGTGAAGAGCTTGGGCGTTATGTCAACGGTGAAGAGCTTGGATATGATCCTGGATGCCGCGCTTTCAATGGAAGCCCAGGTCACAGTGATTGCCATGTCTGGTTTTTTTTCATCTTCATCAGATCAGGCAGCTTGCTCCCTCTCTCTCTTCCCATGACTTAGCTACAGTGATCCATGCAATGGTAACCTCCATATTGGACTACTGTAACTCACTCTACACAGGGCTGCCCTTGGGTGTGACTGTCCAGAATGCAGTGACACGTGTCCCTATGGGGACACCATTTAGGGCACATATACACCCAGTGCTGTGTTAGCTGCATTGGCTCCCAGTTGAATTCTGGAACAGGTTCAAGGTTTTGGTTCTGACATTTAAAGCCATTAACAGACTGAGACCAACATACTTACAGGACCTCCTCTCCCCATATGTCCTTCAGAAGGCTTTACGCTCTTCAGATACACATCTACTGGATGTCCCCAGCCCCAAAGACGTTTGCCTGGCCTCAACCAGAGCCAGAGTTTTTTTGGCTCTGGCACCAGCCTGGTGGAACATACTCCCAACGGAGATTCGGGCTCTTCAGGATCTGTTACAGTTCGGTGGGGCCTGTAAAATGGAGATGTTCTGCCAGGCCTATGGCTGAGGCATTGGCAATCTGTCCTTACTGGCCACCCTTGTTCTCTTGTGCCTATTTTGGGTATTTTGGCGAATTTGTGTATTTATCTGCACTCTCTGGATTGTTAGTAGACGCCGCTGATTATTTATATTTATTGGGGTTTTATATTGAAAAAACAGGGTTAACATACCTGTAACTTATGTTCATCGAGTTCTTCTGTGCTGACACACATGGGGACTGCGCAGGCGCAGGCCAGCCGCCGGAGAATTTTCTAGAGCTTCCATGGCTCCGAAGGGGCCGTTTGTCGCGCGCCTCAGCGACCGTTTTCCCGCCCAAACGGTCACGTGATCCTCCAGCGACCAACGGCCCCTTCCCTCAGTTCTCCCTTGCCGCCGCTTGACCAACACACTTCAGCCATAACACCTTAAAAACACCAATTTCCGTTACAGCCATCACATTATCGTGCATTGGAGTTCACAGCGGGGTAGGAGGGAGGGTTGTGTGTCAGCACAGAAGAACTCGATGAACATAAGTTACAGGTATGTTAACCCTGTTTTCATCTTCGTTCTTCTGTGCCTCCACACATGGGAGTGTACTAACCTTCACACAATAAGGAAGGCGGGGGTGAAGTCCAACACAATTTTATTGAACAAACAAGAGCAACAACAAATAGATATGCATATATACATCTATGTAAAAAACTGTGTAAGGACACATAAATACTCAATATTTACATATATACACCCCAAGGTACATATATACACTCTTTCACTCAAGGGTACCCAGCAGGTACGCCAAGAAAGTCATCCCAAAACTCCTTCAGGAAAAAAGGGAGTGTAGGACAGCTCTAGCCACAGATACATCCTGCTCCGCATTGACATCAATGGCGTAATGCCTGACAAAGGTGTCTGCAGAGGACCATGTGGCTGCTTTACAAATGTTAACCAGGGGCACCCCCCTGAGGAGTGCCGAAGAGGATGCTTGGGACCACGTGGAGTGGGCCCTGACACGAAGCGGGCAAGCCACCCCTGCCAGGGAATAGGCCTTGCTAATGGCCGTCACAATCCACCTAGACAGGGTCTGTGAGGAAGCCCTGTTACCCTTTTCCTTGGCCCCAAAACATACAAACAGGTGAGGACTGGAGCGGAATTCCTTCGTCCTATCCAGGTAATAGGCTAGGGCCCTCTTCAAGTCTAGGGAATGAAGGGCCTTTTCCCCCTTAGAGGAAGGTTGAGGAAAGAACGCAGGCAGTGAGATATCCTGCGAGAGGTGGAAGGCGGACACCACCTTGGGCAGGAACCCGAGGCAGGGACGCAGGACCACCTTGTTGGGATGAAACACAAGAAAGGGAGGGTCAGACCGCAGTGCAGACAGCTCACTGACCCTCCTGGCCGATGTGACGGCCACCAAGAATGCTACCTTGTAGGATAGCATATCCAAGGGGCATGTAGCCATAGGTTCAAATGGAGGCAACATGAGACGTGAGAGCACCAAGGACAGCGACCACTGAGGCACTGGCGCCGACACAGGTGGGTAAAGATTGTACATGCCCTTAAGGAACTGGCGGGATTGTGGGTGAGAAAACACCGTAGCACCCTCAATTCGGGTGTGAGCAGCTGATATCGCTGCCAGGTGGACCTTGAGGGAGGACACCTTCAAGCCCAGGCCACGCAAGTGGCACAAATACTCGAACACAACCCCCAAGGGACTGCTGTCAGGCACCACTCCTTTAGCAAGTGCCCAAAGTTCAAACCTGCGCCACTTGGCCGCATAAGCGCGCCTAGTGGAAGGCCGACGGGCATTCAGGAGGACCCTCTGTACCTCGTCAGTAAAGCCTACAGGAGAGGAACGATCCGCCAAGCCGTTAGGTGTAGCTTCCTGGGATCGTGGTGGACTAGGCTCCCGTTTAGGAGAAGGTCTTGCCGAGGGGGCAGACTCACATATGTCCGTTGGGACATCCGCAGGAGTTTCGGGAACCAAACTTGCCGGGGCCAGAAGGGGGCCACCAGGATGCAGTCCGTCCCGTCCTCCTCTATCTTGCACAGGACCCTGGGAATCAAGGGGAATGGAGGAAACATGTAGTGCAAGCCCTGCGTCCACGTAAACTGGAAGGCATCCCCAATAGAGAGGGGGTCGCTCCCTGCCCTGGAACAGAACGTGTGGGCCTTGGTGGTCGCCGCAGTGGCGAACACGTCTATCACTGGATGACCCCACATCTGGAAGATCGGCCCAACGCACTCTACGTTCAGTTCCCACTCGTGGTCCAGCAAAGGGACCCTGCTGAGGGCATCTGCCCGGGCCTTGTCTGACCCAGCCACGTGTATAGCACGGAGCGATACGCCGTTCCTGATAGCCCACTGCCAAGTGAGCGTGGCTTCCCGGCACAGGGCCATGGACACTGTGCCCCCCTGCTGATTCACGTAGTACATGGCAGTCGTGTTGTCCGTCTGCACCAAGACCTGACGATTTCTCAGCAGTGCTGTAAGAGACACAAGTGCGAAACGAATGGCCCTTAGTTCAAGCACATTGATATGGAGGGTCTTTTCCCTCTCAGACCAGACATCCTGCACAGACACATCACCACAGTAAGCCCCCCATCCCAACAGAGAGGCATCAGTGGTAACCGTGACGTCATGGTGCTGATACCCAAAGGGGGTCCCTCTAAACAAGTTGTCATCAGACAGCCACCAGTCCAAGGAGGAGAGGATGACCCTCGGGATAGAGAATTTGAGGGACGGAGGGTGCAGCAGAGCATCGTACCTCCGCACAAACCAATTCTGGAGCGGGCGCATGCGCAGCCTAGCGAAAGGCACCACAGAGGTGGCCGCTGCCATATGCCCTAGTAAGCACTGGATAGCGCGCACAGACTGGAATCGGTTTCTTTTAAACATGGACACTAGACCCCTTAGGGACCGAGCCCTCTCCAAGGGGAGCAGGGCCTTACCCTCCACAGAGTCCAACAGTGCACCAATGTAGGACACCTTGCAGCTGGGCACCAGTTTGGATTTCTCAAAGTTCACCAGGAGCCCCAGGCGTTGGCAAGTGCTAAGTACCAAGCCAATGTCCTGCACCAGCCTAGACTCTGATTCAGCCACGATGAGCCAGTCATCGAGGTACGGAAAGATGGTACAGCCTTCTTCCCGTAGGAAGGAAACCACAGGGGCCACACATTTCGTGAACACTCGTGGGGCAGTGGACAGGCCGAAGGGGAGCACCTTATACCGGAAAACCCTTTGCCGGTAAACGAAGCTCAGGTATTTCCTGTGCTCCTCCCGTATCCCCACGTGAAAGTATGCGTCCTTTAAGTCAAGAACCGCAAACCAATCCCCCTTTTTCAGCAAGGCGATCACAGCCGCCAACGCAACCATTTTGAATTTGGTCACCTTGAGGAAGGCATTAAGGCCCCTTAAATCCAAAATGGGACGTAAGCCCCCATCCTTCTTAGGGACCAAGAAGAACCTAGAGAAGAATCCCTTTGCGGAGTCCTCATAGGGCAATTCTTCCACAGCACCCTTGGCCAAGAGCGACACGATCTCCGCATCCAGCTCGGCCATAGTGTTATTGACAGCTGTCAGGGGTGAACTGCATCTAGGCAGCTCAACGAACTCCAGCCCGTATCCCAGTTCAACAATAGTTAAGACCCATGAGTCAGATGTTATCGACTCCCACTCAGAGAGGAGTGGACTCAGTCTGTCCGAAAAGTTCGGGGATACGGCTGGCGTGACCCGTCAGTACTGCCTCCCGGCGCCCTGCTGATCTTTCTGCTGGGCCGGTTGTTGTGCCGGACGAGGCTTGAAGGGCCGACGCCTCCTCTGCTGTTGTGCGGGAGGGTAAGGCCGCTGCTGGTAGGCAGGATACTGTTGGTAGCCCGGCCGCTGCTGTTGGTATCTGCCCTGGTAGTGGTAAGGGCCGGACCGGGGAGCGTACCGTGACCTGGAGGAGGGCTTGTCCGCCGGAGCCAGACCCAAGGACCGCGCCGTCTGCCTGTCCTCCTTTTTCTTTTTCAGGGTCTCGTCGGTGGACTTGGAGAACAGCGAGTCCCCTTCAAAGGGCATGCTCTCCACCCTGGAACGCACCTCTTGGGACAGGGCCGTAGACCGCAACCAGGAGTGGCGCCTGAGGACCACCGCCGAAGCCATCCCTCTAGCAGCAGTGTCAGCAGCGTGGCTCCCAGCATTCATTTGCTGTTTAGACAGCTGGACAGCCTCTGTTTGCAGCAGGGACACCACAGCCTTCTGCTCAGGCGGGAGGTCTCTGGTATAGGACGCCAACTTCTCCCAGAGGTACAGTTGGTACCCTGCCATGATGGTCTGGTAGTTGGCAATCCTCAGACCCAGTGAAGCCACGATGTACTGGCGCCTGCCCATGGCATCAAGCTTCTTGCCCTCTTTATCGGCAGGCACCGAGGAGTGACCCGATCGTCGGGGGTTGAATTCCTCTGTGACCAAGGAGGAAGGTGGAGGGTGCTTCACCAACGCCGGCCAGGTGCCCTGCTTGATTCTGTAAAGCTGCTCGATGCGCTTGGATGTTGGAGGCTGATCACAGGGCACCTTCCACACCTTCTCCACGATCTCCTCAATACCCTTGAGCATGGGGAAGCCAACAGACGCCGGATTCTCCCCGTAGATCCGCTTGAGGAGCTTGTCCTTGGTCTGGGGGACTGCCGAAGAGATATCCATCTCGAGAGCCTGAGCCATCCTTGCCATCTGGTTGGAGTAGATGCGGAGGTCCTCGAACGGTGAGCCCGCAGACGGCACTAGCTCCTCAGCCAGCGACGGTTCGGACCAGGACTCCGATTGGTAGTCGCCAAAGCTCTCCACCTCCTCCTCATCGGAACCGAGCTGGGATTCCTCCACCTGGACTGGAGGGGGAGCCCACGCCGGCCTTGATGTCGAAGGCCTCGGTTCCGACATGGAGAAGCCCGCAGGTGCCCCTTCCCACTGGCAACGGTATGGCGAGGGGAGGTAGGAGGCCTGTCGATGTTGGGACGCAGTGGACCGGGCTGTTCGGACACTGTCCCCGGACCGACGTCGCTCACGACCGGCAGCAGGTGGAGATGGACGGGCAGGGGATGGACGGCTCCGACGAGGAGACGGGCTCGGTTCCAACCTCGGCGACCGAAGGGCAGGTGACGATCTGCTCCGACGCCGCGGGCTGGGCTCCGGCCCCGACGAGAACTCTGCGGGCACCGTCTCGAAGGCCATCGGATCCGGCACCGGCACGGAGAGTTCCTCTGGTTCGGGGGAATCCAGATGAGGGGAAGGCGTGTGAGGAAGCACGATGACCTCCTCCTGTGGAGCGGGATGCGGCGACCGATGATGTTTAGTCTTCTTCTTCTTCTTTGCCGGTTCCGAAGAAGACCTCGGAACCGATGTGCTCCTCGCCTTCGAAGGGGACCTCGGCTTCGACCTCTTAGACTTTATCGGAATCGATCCGGTCGTCGGTTCCGATCGGGGACTCGGTACCAGGATCCTCGGTTCCGATGTCGGTCTCGGATCCGACCTGGTGGATGACACGCTACGGGGCGGCCGCACCGGTCCCTGCGCTGGAGAGGCCGCTCTCGACGCCGAGGCACTCGGGGGACGCGGTTTCGACCCCGACCTCGCGGAGGCCACTGAGCCAGCTCTTGATTGCCGTTCGGCAGAGGGGCTAGGGCCGGCCTTGGACGGACGTAACGGAGTTCCCTCCGACATGACCTTCTGCCACAGCGAGGAATTTAGCCGGGCCTTGCGATCCTGCCGGGCCTTGCTGGTGAAACCCTGGCAGATCCTACAGGCCGAGACATTGTGGGTCTCCCCCAAGCAAAAAAGGCACAAATCATGGCCATCGGATTTGGCCATTTTAGTGTGGCATTGCAGGCAATGCTTGAAGAGAGCCGTAGAGGCCATCTTCAGGGGCACGCGAAAGAAGGGTCAAAAACAGTCCGAGTCAAATTACCGAGTCCACGTCAAAGTCCAAAGCGAGATCCGAAGAATAGTCGAGGTCACGAAGTCCGAAGTCAAAAGCCAAGCAATCAGTTAGAGTAAAGCACGAAGCACAAAAGCACAGAGCAACGAAGCTCACGTTCTCTCCAAGCGGCGGCAAGAAGAGAACTGAGGGAAGGGGCCGTTGGTCGCTGGAGGATCACGTGACCGTTTGGGCGGGAAAACGGTCGCTGAGGCGCGCGACAAACGGCCCCTTCAGAGCCATGGAAGCTCTAGAAAATTCTCCGGCGGCTGGCCTGCGCCTGCGCAGTCCCCATGTGTGGAGGCACAGAAGAACGAAGATGAACTGTTGTTTTAATGTAAATTCATATTTTATTTGGTATACTATTTATTCTTAACCCATCCTGAGCCTGCTTGCAGGGAGGGCAGGTTATAAATGAACATACAAATAAATAAATAAAAGCAGTACAGTGTGCAATTGATTTTCCTTTACATGTGTGTTGAATAATTCTCATCTTACATTCAACATGAGATCCTCACTGAGCCTCCCACCAGCCTGTGGGAGTTATACAGTGTCCACCGGCCAGCTGCCCAACGTATGGGTACAGCACAGGGCTATGTAGTGCCCATTCGTTAGCTGACCCACGTATGGGTTGCAGTACATTATCTGTCCGCTTCCCTCCCCCTGAATGCTGATGGGCAGGAATCTGGAATTGACCCCATCTTGGGACAGTTATTATCTGTTTGTTGATTTTATGATGAACTGTTGTTTTACGAATTGTTTTTAATATTTGCATTATATTTTTATACCTGCTGTACCTTGCCCTGAGCCCGCTTGCAGAAAGGGCAGGTTAGAAATGCAAATAACAACAATAACAATAACAATAACAACAACAATGCAGTTATTGCTGACTGATTGCAAGCGGAAAAAGGTGAAGCTGAAAGACGGAGTTCCAGACCACGCCCAATCTAGGGCCAGCTGCATGCTAAAGATTTCGTATCAACTTCCTCAGGAGCATGTGGTCCGCTTCACTACAGGAAGCAAACACATAATTCAAAAAGACCCGGAGCGAGGTGGCATTGCTTTCTGTCTGGCGCAAGAGAGAAAGCAATGCCGCCTCGCTCCGGGTCCCTAGATTGGGCGTGGTCTGGAACTCCGTCTTTCAGCTTCACCTTTTTCCGCTTGCTAACATCAAGAAGGACTTGGGAGGACTATATTCTAAGAGACTTTATATTGTACCCGGTTGGTCACTATGTACCCAAGAAAAGTTCCCTGGTTGATCCATTGATATATATGTATGAAATGAGATTGTATGAAATATTTATGAATTATCTATAGCACTTGCACTTTCAATACATTTTTGTGAATGATTGTTAAATTGGCACGATTATCTGTATTGTGCTTCCCGTGGATTTGTTCCTCTTTTGTCCTGCAGGCCAAGGACAGAAGCTGCTGTCTCCCAGTTATCCCGTACCCCATGCTTCCAATCCTTGTCCGCAGATGACTCACCTCACGATGCCCTGGACAACGATGAACTGTAGCTCCGATTCCTCCATCGCGTCCTGTGAGACTTCCACCCTGAAGCCACGGCTTGCCTCCTGGTGTGTCACTCTCCCACACCATTGCCGGGCTTGACAGGTCCTCTGCTTCCACTTGGTCAGCAGCCCTGTTCGCTTCAGGAGATGGGCTCCTAAATGCTTGTGGCCAAACAGCCTTGGGCCTAGCTGGCAGAAGAGTCGGGCACCCACAAGCCTGCTTGCCCACTGCCCCCCCCAGGGCTTCTGGCCCGAGGCTTGCTCCACCGTTTGACCTTCCCCTGCAGGGGCCAGGCCACCACTCTTGCCCACTGTGGCAGACAGGACCTCCATGCACTCCTGCAGGCCTAGGAATGCTTCCTGAACTGCTGCCCTCTTGCCGAGCATTCTGGCGGGGTGCCTGCTGCACTCTCCCAAGGCAGTGGCCCGGCCACAGCTGGGTGCCTTCCAGGGCTCCTCCCACAACCTGCAAGGGGGCTCCTGCAACACCCCTGGTTACCGGGCTGGGCCGGGTGATAGTGGCCGCTGCTTTACTTTTGGATCCTGATGCCATCCTGAGAACAGATCAAAAGAAAAGAACTGCCTGTGCCTGCGAGGTGGTCTATTGAGTACCCAAACCACGACCCAGCCATGCCCTGGGTGGTGATGAGGGGGGGCAGCCCAGACAAAGCCAGCCCTCCTCCAGACTGAGGGGCAGCAGCCCAGGCCAGGCCAGCTCCAGGCAGGAACACCATGCAGCTGGACTGGAGGAGGGATCAGTGCTCTTCCCCTTCTTGGATGACTACACCTCCACTGCATCCTGCATAACAGTGCCAACACCGCCCACTCGTGAGTCAGCAAGCTTCTCTTACTGTGCAAGAAGGATTCCAACACACTGTTTGTTCCCAAACTGGAATTTCAACATGTAGAGCACGAACCAATTATAAGGTTAGTCCAGTCAACTGTTTCACTGAATCTCACACAACTCCCCCCTGTACTGAAGTCATCATCCCACATAGCTTTAGTGGATGCAGGTCATGTGATCCCCAATATAGCCTTTTTGGTAGTCTTACTGCTTTTCAGCAAGATATATATTTTCAAACACTTGTTTAATACCCATCACCACACATAAGACAACCTAGAATCAACTAAAATTACAAACACATCAAGTCTAACTGCCTTTTGTATTAGATTGTCAACAAAATTCTTACCGATTCTTACAGGATGTATTTATTCAACACAATGCTGCAATAAAAGGTATGCCACATAAAGGATAGAAATTGCATCTGAAATTCTCACAGTTGGCAGCAGACATTCTCAGCTCCATCTCCAACATTCCAACATAGTCCCATCGAGCCAAACATTCCTGCTCTTCAACAAATATTCATAGCAATATATCAAAGCAGAATATCCTTGGTGGGAATTTTAGAAGTGATTCCATTAAGGAACAAAATTAAAATAGTATACAGGACTTTTTAAGGCTCTCTGATGCTTTCCAGTAGTAACAAGACCTTTCAGTTATACTGGCACAAAACCAAAAGTTCTACAGGCAATTAAATTAGCTTTTGCAGAGTCAAAAGAACCCCTTAACTATGCCTATTAAAACATGAATAATAAGGCAAAATATAAACAAATAGCTTTTTCAGACTATAGAAGAACCAATGTGCCTGCAGTAGAGAGCAAGGATAAACAGGCCAGAACTTTGGAGTAAAGTACACGCTGAGGTACAGACATGGCAAACAAATATCAGAAAAATTATTTTCTGTTACAAGGACTATGTAATTCTAGAAAACATCCTGTAGGTTATTTCATCCCAGGACTCCTCCTTTAAGTGTACATTCTGTGTGGATTCTCCAAGACCAACAGAAGGAATATGATTAGTGAAGTTTTTTTTAAAAAAATACTTCTTTTATACCCCACTTTTCTCCTCCCAAACAGTGCAATCCTAAACAGAATTACTCCAGTCTAAGCCCATTCATGTGACTTACAACATTCTCCCCTTATCCATTTTATCTTCACAACAATTCTGTGAGGTAAGTTAGGCTGAGTGTAGGGCTGGCCAAAGGTCACCCCAGCAGGTTTCCGTGGCATAGTAGGTATTCAAACCTGAGTCTCCCAGAACCTAATCCAACACTAACCACTATACCTCACTGGCTCTCAAATCTGAATATTACAAACCATGTCCAATATCTATGTACAAATAGAAGAAACCATATTAACTTAATTCTAACAGAAACTACAGTGCTCCAACATGTCAGACCATGTATCATTTAGCCAAATGTCATTCCCCTTCTCAGAGAAATACACTTCATCTGAAAAACAAAACAAAAAAGGAACAACACCATTTGGCACCAAGCATAAAAGGATTTGTGACAAAGAATAACCTGAGCATTGCATGTTAATTCACATCGCACAGTGCTGTCATCATTTTAAAATGAAAAGCAGAACTGGGAATTTGTAATTTGGAACAGAGAACGAAGACTGCTTAACACATTCTTGCCTAAGTCTTCCAGATCCTGAGACTCTTCATATTTTGATCAACAAAGTATTTCCCCCACTTCTGCTTCTCCATTATAAACCAGTACTCAATGGCAGCACCCTTCCTGGGTTAATAAGGGGAGGGGCTATTTCCCCTAGACTCACCAAAGACAACAGAATGGAACCATGGTTTAGAACTAAAGCATGTGGGTTTGCATGCAGAAGATTCCAAGTTCAATCCCAAACATTGCTAGTCAAAGGGTCTTGGGTAGGTTACGAACTGGGAAAAGCTTTCACTGTTTGAGAGCCTTGAAAGATGCTGACAGATGAAATAAACTATATTGAGCTAGAAAAAAAATAGCATCAGATATTCATATGGCAGGATCATCAAAGAGCTAGAAGTTAACATCACATTCACCCCCTTCCCCCAGCATTGCTCTCAACTGCAACTCCAAGAGTTAGTTGCTCAGGGCGAAAAGCCCTACTGGGGACAGAGTTCTGGCAATATATTTCTAGGAAGGGGTCCTATTTGCCCTGGGCTGCTTCCACACACGTTGGATAATCCACTTTCAATACTCTTTACATTTGAAACTGATTTTCCATGTGTGGAACAAAAAATCCACTTCAAAAGGATTGCAAAAGTGCATTGAAAGTGCATTATTCAACGTGTGTGGAAATGGCCACTGTCTCATCTCTGACAGCAGTGGCAGCAACACCCCAAAGCTGGGAAGAGGTCATTCTTCTCCCATCATCTCATTTTGCCATGCTTCTTCTGAGACATGAGCCAGGGTCCGTGTTCCAACTGCAGCCCTGTTTCTGCTATTCCTTTGATCTATATAAGATTATATAATATTATAAACTGCCTTGGAAATAATTTGAACAAAAACTGGAGTTTAAAACCCCTTTAAAATAATAAATAAAATTTCAGTTTCCCAATGCTGTCTTTGATTGCACACAGTTGCTTGTAATGTGTAGCTATCCCCTGACTGTGATATTTGGTTTTATGGCGTAAGCTATACAAACAGTAGGAAAAATCTATCATGGTGTGTTTTTCTGTTCACCTTGCATGACAGTGTCCAAATAGCTTAGCACATTTTGGAACTAAAGCAAAACCTTTCCTGTCACTAAGAATAGAAGTAATGGAAAGAAAATGGTCAAGGTGAGCCTTTGCCTTTTGCCAGGATAGCTTGCACACAGATCTATAGAAGGCTCAAGGAACAATATGCACTAAATCAAAAGACACAGAATCAGGCTTAGCCCCCTGAAGCAGAGCCAGCCTTGAAAATACCTCCTCCCAAAAACAGATAAATAAGAGAGGTGTTAGCATTCTCCAGCGGATGTTACTAAACAAATGACTGCTTACAAGCTTGTTAGTTGACACTTTTAGAGTAATCAAACACTTTTAGAGCAATCAAAACATGACAATATAAAGGGGGGAAACCCACTATGCTATGGTCAGAAAGTCTTTAACAAAAGAACAGCTTCATAATTCCGAAAGTACTGTATTGCTCATAAAATACTGGAACCTTTACATTTTCCATCTTGAATGTTCACTGTGGTAAAAATTTGATCCCAAAAGCTATTCAGTCAGCTAACAGATTTAAATGGATAAATACAATTGTGTTACTGTTTGCAAAGACCTAAAAGCAGAATGCTACAGTAATGATCTGCTGCTTGTTTTTAAACTTTTTAAAGGCTTTCCCTTTGGACCTTTAATCCAGCTCCTCCTTATGTTATCTTAAACTTATACCTAAGGAGGGCTCTAGTAACAACCAACACTCTTTATTTCTACTCTCACAGAGCTTCAGTTGTTCTGTTTTGCCCACACTTTTACCTAAAGAACACCTTCTCCCTTTTGTGTTTGTGTGACCTGACCCAGAGCCTTGCCTCCCTAAGTGGTCCTAGTTCCAAGCTGGGGGTCCAGCCACTGACCCCTGTCCCCCCACATTCTGGTAGCATCCCGGGTCCTGTCTTCCCCACTCTCATTCAGCCCCCCAGCTTACCAGCTCTGGGCTTCCCTGAGAGTGTTGCCCAGCGCCCATAATCTCAGTCTGCCACCCCCAGGCCATGTCTTTCAGCTGTTCAAGTAAATGCGACTCCGCTGCAGATCCTAGCCATGCCTGCAGCCCTGTCACAGCATGATGACTGCAGCTATCAGACCCCCATCAGGCCGCCCTTGGCTCCAGGCTTCCCCAGGCAGACTCCTCATGGCTAGTCTCCCAGCTACAGCACCCTTAAATACCATTGATTCATTGTAGTTAGAAAAGCTTTCTGAGAAATAAAGGCGCACAAATATTCTAAAAATATAACAAAAAAGACGTGGTTGGCCAACAGTACAAACACAGGGTCCTGCCTTTACTGCAGGATGTAAAGGGGTCCTCAGCGAGTACTTGTTCCACAGAGCTATACAAAACAAGAGAAGGCACAGAACAAGAAAGAATTCTGAAATAAGGAGTACATTCCAGCCACCACACACTCCCTATAAATGCTAGAACAGCATAAAGTTATTTCAGAGTTGGCAAACACCACAATGTCATCTAACAACTATGACAGGTATGATGCAACTTACAAGAAGAAAAGCAGGGACTTTACAATAGCAATAGCATGGGACAAAGAAGTAACTTGAAATCGGATTTTTTTTCAGAGATATCCAAGAGGTTGTGCTTCAAAGCACTGAGTGAAACAATGATGCCAGTGTAGAATACGTCGTTTGTGAACGACAGCCTGTCTGACTGCTTTTGAAATGCATGGTTGGAACTTCGCAGCGTCCACCCATCACCCAACTACCTGAAACTCCAGTCACTACTAGCATCCAAAAGCTGACATGTCCTGAAAAAGTGCTATTAGAACTAATTTGGCCTTGTTTACTTAAAGACAGCAACACATAATTTAACAGTCCCTAGTGTTACAAGTCAGATTGTAATCAGCAACATTTCACTTAGGGCCTTACACATTTTTACACTGCAAAGTTAACTGCCTGGTCCTTTGAGATTACATTCAAGTGAAGTGTTGACTCAATCAGTCTTACATACAAAACAGGACAATCCCAGCAGCAAGACAACCAATTAGGTGAAATTCTGGTCAGTTTATTTCATCTTGCTTCTTGTGGCAGGCAGAGAATTCCTATCATTAAATAAATTTGGAGACAGATAACTGAAGCTCAAATGGATAACACAGGTAAGGAAGACCACTTTGTGCCTTCCCACTGCCCGCAGTTTAACTGGTAGCACCTGCACCTCTCAGACCACTATTTTCAACCAAAAATTAAAAATTATATTATTATGAAAGGATATATTTTATTTCTAGATTATACCCCAATATTTCTTTTCACAGGTGAGCACATTACTGCAGTCTTTCAATGCACAGAGTGCTATTAATACCACAGGTAAACAGAAGTTTCCTTTTCATCTCTATGAAAGCAACTGCGCTTTCACAGCACAGTACACACTGAGTATTTCATGCATACACTGCAGTCAAATAACTGCAGTCAAGATTTGTAGCCATCCTAACCATGTGTTATACCATTTCAAAATTCCTGGAAAATTTAAGAGGTATACAAACAAGCATTTGGATAAAATTATTGTGTTCATCTTGACAGTTCACCAGACAGAATATCTACTGGCATCTTCTTCTTTTGAGTGAAAGGAATATATACATTTGTTTTATCATGATCAGTGTTATTAGATCCTCCATCTTTAGATGTCTGCAGAAGATGTTGCATACTCAGTCTGAAAATAAGACGTGGGTCTTCACTGGCTAAAGCAGGGCAATTGCAACGCTCTCTTATTTTAAGTGCCTGTGGGAGGAATAAAACAATAAAAAAGAAAGTCATTATATTAATAAACAGAAGCACTGCTAGTTTGTAAAATAAGGACACCCAGATCCTTTTCAGGGCTACTGGGGGGGTGGAGAGATGACAAAATAAATGTCAAGTATAACACATGCTTTAAAATTGTATATAAATGATTAATGAAATAATTAATGTAACTCAATAATGCTAAAAGGAGACAGGATTTGCACACTTGGAGCTCACAGAACTCCACCCCCAATGGTGGGAGTGGGGATCCTCCGCTGCCAGTGGATGCTTCCCACCACTGCTCAGCTAGGCAACTGGAAAAAATGGCAAGAAATGGGAGTATGTTGGCAAAAGACTTGGAAGTGACATCAGCATGCTGCCAGGTGATGCCAGGGATACTCTGGTATTTAGGCAAAACTCTATGGTTAAACCATAAAGTGTCCCTCTCAATGCACTGACATCACTTCTGGGCATGCAGAGAGTCACATCAGCATGTCATCAGTGACATGATTATGTCACTGGTGAGCTTCTCTCCCAACTCAGTAATTCCGCCCCAAGCCCCATTTATTGCCACTGAGGACCTACAATTGTACAGAGTAAATATGGTTGATACTGGATCCCTAAACACACTGTTTCTCAAAACTGACTCTATGGGTTGCTTCAGATATAAACTCCTGAATGCACTAAAACTAGCTGGAAGAAATGCGACTCTGCCATAGGCTCATGTACTGCCCTCCTCACTTCTCCCTGTGTGCACTTGCATTCTTTCTCTGCCCTTTCTTTTTGCTGTTATATGCAAACTCAGCAAACTATCTATGATTGTCTCAAGACCACAACTGCAGATCATGATTCGGTCAAGGGGCATATTTCTTGTTTCTAGGAAAGCTATGCTTTGCATAAACCTTCATTTGCACAGAATGATAAACCATGAGAAGAGGGGGAAAGGCAATATTAGTGAGCAAAGGGGGAAAAAGAGGGAGGGGAAGCATACAAGTCTCTGTTCTGTTCAGACAGAAAGTGTCAAATCAAGATTACTGGAAAACAAAATTAGTGCCAGCAATCCCAGACCAAAAAAAAAAAAATTTGAAACCACATTTCTACAGTGGCAATTATCTTTCCCAGGGCAATAAAAAGTACAATTTTCTGGAAACAGATCAAGCCTAGAAACAAACATAATAAGTATGATCAGCCTTTAGAGTATACGGCAAGTATTTTCTCATCTGTGCAATCTGGTTTGAATGTAAAGTGTAACTCATCACTGCAACCACCATGGGCTAAAGAGTTTGCGTACCTTCTTTGACACAATATTTCCATCCCCCTCTCACACAATATATTTTAGAAAATAAAAACATCCCAACTTTGTTTTTGCACACACTTGCCAAACAACACTCATAAAAATGCACTAGATGTGTATCACGCCATTTCCACTTCAGTTACCAGTCAATTCCTTAACTGATATTTATAATGACAGACCAGAGTTTTCTCTTGTTGAACATAAGCCACTGCAAGACTGCATTAATGTCAAACAGCATTATTCAAGCCAAGTAGAAATAGAAAGATTTAGGTGGTATCTTGAAAAGGGCAATGTAATCCCTCCTTTAAATTAATTCCACGTTTTTAAATCTCTGCACTTTTTAATGATATACAGTCCTCCCCTTCCCTAGTTTCGTAGATCTAAAATACTGGCATGCACACAGGCATGCACAAAGACATCCAATCAAGAGCCCCCATGTGATAGCTCATAGGAAACATTGCTACACTGTGAAGTTTTTGCTTTCTTATTCCACATCAAGCAGTTTGAAGGGCCAAGAGGTGCCTGATTAAACATACACCACAGGGATCCATACTCCTTTAAATACAAGATGAACACTTCAGGCATAACAGAGATGGTTATGCTCAGCACAGGCCCTCCTGCAGCCACTCCAGTCTTTGCAGCTATTTTCTGTATGGACTTTTGTCCATATAGTACAGTAAATTTCCTCTCACACAGGGGGTGCCTTTCCCTTGCAAAATTACAAAGGCATTACACATCTACAGTTCTATGGTATATTTCATGAATATATGAAGCTGCCTTATACGGAGTCAGATCACTGGTGTATCAAGGACAATATTGTTTACTTTGAGTGGCAGCAGCTCTCCAAGGTCTCAGGCAGAGGTCTTTCACATTTGGAGATGTCAGGGACTGAAACTAGAACTTCCAGAATGCAAAGCAGATGCTCTACCATGGAGCCATGGCCTCCCTCTTCAGTAAGAGGGCACACATTAAAACAGTCAGAAAAACATTTATCTTCAACTCTACTTTCTTTAGAATCAATGCCAGCAGTTGGCATGGTGAAATGCCTCATGCAGCATATCCCATCTTCCCAGCTCAGGTGTTAACTAGATGTATATTCCATATGTAAATTAAGATGAAATGGTATGTAGCACACCTACATATGAAAATTCTTGACCCTTTGATTTCACAGCAATCTTGTGACATCTGCTTACTTGCAAGCAATTTTTCACAGATTGTCATTGCAGAAGTTCAGTCTGTCATTTGCACACAGCTGTGCCCTACGCAGGAAGTTGTGCCTGTGTTGGACTTGGATATAGGGACTCCAGGCTGAAACCACTTAACTAGAAAATGCTCTGGGTCATTTTTGGGATGTCACCACCTCTCAAACTAAGTGCACAAGCAGATGAAAAATAAAATACTGTTCTGCATTCCTTTTAGCAAAAGGTAGGATACAATGTCTTATTTAAACCCAAACAATGCTTGTTTCCACACGCTCTTAAAGGGACAGCCCACTCACCGAACGCTGGTGGCTTTCCTCCAGGAATCCAGACAGCCTGGTTTGTAAAATGGCTGTGGGTCGTTTAGTTTCCCTTTTTTTCAGCGCCTTTTCTGGGAATGGCCCACAGCCATTTTGCAAACGGAGCCGTCTGGATTCCTGGAGGAAAGCCACCAGCGTTCAGTGAGTGGGCCGTCCCTTTAAGAGTGTGTGGAAACAGCCAACAATAAATTGGATGAAAACAAGACTAACTCCAGAAAGAACCAAGCCAGCTACCACTGGATAGGACTATAGCCAAGCAGGTTGACTAGCCTGGAAATGTAAGTTGATCCCTGTTCCCCCATCCTCAAGTTAGAACCAAGGTCAATGCAGAGAAGCTGATCCTCCTCCTCTTCCCATATCAGAACTAAATCCACTGTTATAAAAACAAATGATTGCCATGCTAAAATCTTATCATGATGCCAACTGTGTATCTAGTACAATTTTCTGCATTGTAGTAATCTAGTACTATTCTGCAATCTAGTACTATTAATTGCACCTTGTGGATAATTCCAGAAGTACCTAGTTAGAAGATTTCCCAGGTACTTTGATATTTGCCAGCCAGTGGATCTTATGGAATGAGTTTCTTCAAATCCATGGACCTTTTTCTCATATGCTTGCTCACAGTTACATACACAATGTAAAATAACTGTACCTATTTCCCTCAGGCAAAGACAGGATGGCATATACCAGATGAGTGGAACAGAGCAATATATAGGGTATATGGAAGACTACCTGGATGTTTGCTCCATACCCCCATTTTCTGTCATTTTCACACCAAGTTAGACCCTGAGGGAGAGAAATCCATAAAACTTGGACAAAAAATATGCATCTTGCCATCCAGGCAATATACTTAATCATTTTTTTAAAGAAAGGCTACAGGAAGAGAGCTTCCAAATTGCTTTAAATTTCTTAGGGGGTATTGAAAGGTTTTGTCCAGTAATTTAACATGAAAAATTTTAGGAGCAGAAATAAAAATGACCCCATTTTCTTCTAATGCTTTTCCTAAAAATGACATTTCTTCCCATAAATACAATTTCTTGTAACAGCCTGTTTGTTACTGAACAACAGTATATACACATCATGTAATACAAGACATTTTTTTTAAGTTCTGAAAATGCTGATCTTGCTACCATCATGTACTTTCAAGACCAATTCAATTATATAAGCTTGTAAAATATTTACCCTTAGTCACTCCATGAGACAAGCAAAATGAAACCTGTACTGAGAATGAGCAATGTCTATATAGTATAAACAGCTTCTCTGTGTACTAACACCTGAAGCATACTTTATAGCCAGTGCTGTACACGACATCATACAATTACACTATTTTTTTAAAAAAAGAATCATTTTAAAAATCTATTTACATCACAAAATCTTAATTTAGATCATGTTTACATTTATTCTTGCTACGGTCTATGCTAGAGACACACTTTTCTTATACAGAAACCCAATATTGACTCATGGGCTGCCCAACCCCATACCATCCGTAGAAATAGCCTAAAAGGAAACAGTAGGGCTTAGTTCTCAGCAATCTGTCTTACCCATTAGACCATATGCTAATAGACAGAACCTAGCAGTCCAGCCTGACAGAAATGGTAGACCAATGGTTGACCACTGTCCCATTTCCTATGTTGCTCTCTTTACTTCATGTACCATTCTCCCTCACCTACATTTATCACATCCTCAGCTCTTTACCTCCACCAATGCCAACAAGTCGTATGAGGTTTAAGGGCCCACGATATTACCATAATAAGGAGGCATGAATATGGGTACAGGATTTCTCAAGGAATCTTAACAACATTCTGCCACTCAACTCTTCTTCAGTGTCTATGTAATTGCTAAATTCTGTCTCAGCCATTGAGATGCATGCTCTGAATGTCCTCAGCTGGTTAAAGCCATACCAGTATTTTTTAAAGTATCACTTCCAAAATTTGTACATAAATTTCTGACTTTCAGAATTTACAAGGATCAAAAACATGCTAAGTAAATGTATAGCACATGTTTGTTTTTCCTTTCTTCCAGCAGCACCTTTTAACCAAGAAGACTATTTTGGGGACTGAGAAGCCCATATGGGAAAAAAAAGTTGTGCAGGATGGAGGATGCAGTAAGGTAAGGAATCGGGCAAGATCTCCTCCTCCTCCTCCCACATATTATCAGCAAAAAGCTGTCAGGAACCTACCAATTTTGCTTGCTTTAAACCTGCTGTGAATTAATTTCATTGTTCTAGTAATATAAAAGATGTTCAACATTAACTCAGAGACTGGCTGTCTTGTTTGTACAGCATTCCATATGGAAAGTGTTTTGTAACACTGGTTATTTTTGTTGCCTTCTATACACTTTTGTAGTACACTCATCCTTTTCAAGGGCACTAGACAATGAAATGGATGGGAAAACTTTAATACAGAGCACGTAGAAATGCACAAAACATACTAATGTCCTTCTGTAAGTCAATGCAGTTTACAATGTCTTTACCATGCCCACCATTTTTAATACTTATCTGTAAACATGGGCTTAACTATTATGCTAAGTGGAGCCAGACCCTTCCATCTGGGGCAGCATGTAGGAAGTTCTCAATATAAGAGTATTTAGGGCTCCTGGACCCTGAATAAGCAGACATTAAAAAGCAGAAGTTTCTTCCAATACCATGTGGCCATGCTGGAAGCAGCAGCCCTTATTGACTTTCTGCCTACCATGTCTCTGTTCGAGGCACAGGAACCCAGCCAGCAATAAGGGTGACAATTAACTTAGAAAATCACAGCTGTTCCCTTGTCACAAGGCACAGGAGTCATGAACTCACATGAAGATGCTGTATACTGAATCCGACCATTGGTCCATCAAAGTCAGTACTGTCTACTCAGACCAACAGCGGCTCTCCAGGATCTCAGGAAAAGATCTTTCATACCACCTACGACCTCATCCTCCAGATGCTGGGGATTGAACCTGGGAATTTCCGCATGTTCTATCACTGAGTCACAGCTCCCTGACACACACAACCTGGAAACAAGCTATATTGTTTGTTAGGACATAATCTTGTTTGTGAGGCAGAAAACTGAAGGGTGAGGACAGGATTGAAAGTATACATGCATGTGTGTATTTCTGACTTTGCAAAGAAAATGAGTAAGAAACCAGAATATGTTTCAGCATAAAGCTTCCATGTGGCCATGTGTGCAAAGAGATACAGCAATGTAATGTGCTTGAAGTGACTACAGCTATCCTAAAAGGACTTGCAATTACTACACAGAAGAGTATTCTGTCATGGGCTCTCAGCAGCCAACGTTGCAATTCATATGGCACCATAATCAATTTGAGCTTTTAATTCGTAATAGCTTGACAGAAGTTCTAAAGGCCAAATAATGCTCTTAGCACCTATCTAGTGGTACAGTACCACCAAATTAGTGCATTACATAATATGCCATATAGTTATGACTTTGAATACCTCTGGAGATAAAAGTAGTCTAAAAACACTCACATAAAAAAAATAAGATTTATATAGAAAAAATTGTTCCAACTGCTTTGAGATTCTATATCCTGGAAGAACAATTGCATTTTTCAAAGGACCGTTTCTGAATGAACCCTAAGGACTGACTTTTCTAGGTAACAACACTCAACAGCATTTAAAAGCATTTTTACTTTTGAACATGTTTCCCTAATCACAGAACACTTAATATTGAAAAATCAAAGCAAAATCAACTGAGTATTAAACAAAGAACATTAAGAAAAAATGTTGTCGGTTTTCAAAAATGTGGTGTCTGAGGTTTAAAATTCAAAATGCAGTTTCCTGGCTTAATGTACCAGGTTTGTTTCAACATCTTTCACATTCTACTCACCTTAATGTAACTATCTATAAAGAATAAGAAACCTGCATATTACTTATCATAAATACAAAATAGATATGAGGTCCATGATATAAACCACTCTGGACACATTCAAAACTGAAGTGATAAATATTAACATTTTCTTTCAAAAGCTCATCTTATTGTTTTCAATTAACATCAACTCCTTCAAGTGTTCTGGACATGTTGCCCACAGTACAGAACTAACTGAAAGACTTTTAAAAGTAGATTTAAATTATCAGTTCTCCAATTTCAGCATTTTTTACCTTTGACTATCCATCTGTTAAATTTTCCATTTGATTTCCTTCCTAGCGTTTGATTACCATCCTACTTGTTTCTAAGTAGACCTGTATGTTCCCTAAATTTCTAAAAATTATTCTAAAATTTCAAATCATTCTCCCAATCATACTGAAAGCAAAACATTGCTTCCTTTTCATGCTAAATTTAAAACATCTTGCCAATTCTTGCTGCAAAGCTCCAGGTAGGTCAGGTAATGGCTTTTCTGTACATAAATGTGTCACTGATTTAAATGTGTCATCTGCTAGCCTTGTAGGATTAGAAATGGGAAGAATGGGTTTTATGCCTTCTCGATAAGAGTCAGCACTTGCTTTTAATCCTAGACTGATTCAATATCACTGGCTTCAAAACAGAGCCCATTTTTGGTTTTTTTTGGTTTTTAATAAATTTTTATTGGGTGAGTTAATTCATAAGTCATTTCATACATAATCTATTATCCCCCATATCCTAGTTTCCCCCACCCACTCCTCCCCCTTTTTCTTTGTAGACTTCCAACAGTTTTCCAACCCCTTATCTAATTATATCTACTATATATTGTTATATTATTTAAAATAAAATGTTATTTCTTAATACCATTCTCTTATCTTAAACTCACAAATATATATTCCCTCCGTAAAGATCACTTTACCCCCCCCCTTTAAAAATTCTCCAATATACATAATTTCCCTTTGACATCCCACTTCTTTTCCAAATACAATTTAAATTTCCCCCAGTTAATAAAGAATTCTTCAGACTCTTGTTCTCTCATTTTCTTTGTCAGCTTGTCCATCTCAGCCATATACAACCATTTTTGGATCCAATTTTCTATTGTCGGTATTTCTTGAGTCTTCCATAATTGTGCATATACCATCCTTGCCGTCGTCGTCATGTAAAACATTAGTGTTCTATCTTGGATCGCAAACTCTTCTAAACTTATGCTTAGCAACAACAACTCTGGGTTTTTGTTCACTTTTTTCTGCAATATTTCTGACATAACCTCAACAATATTCCCCCAGAATTGTTTAGCCAGTTTATAAGTCCACCACATATGATAAAACGAACCTTCTTGTTTTTTACATTTCCAACATTTGTCTGACATTTGACTATTCCCATAAGCTAATTTCTTAGGCGTTAAATACCATCTATATATCATTTTATATACATTCTCCTTTATATTAGTACATGTTGATATTTTTAATGTATTTTTCCACAAGTACTCCCATGCATCCATTGTGATGTCTCTATTACAATTTATAGCCCACTTTACCATTTGCACTTTAACTGTTTCATCCTCAGTAAACCACTTTAACAAAATTTTATACATTTTAGATATCATTTCCCCCCCCCCTCTTGTAATAAACATTCTTCTAGTTCCGAGTTTTTTGTTCTGAATCCTGATTTCCTGCAATCAGTCATACAAATCTTTAATTTGTCTATACTGGAACCACCCATAATGAAATGGTAGTTCCTCATTTGCTTTAATTATAACTGCTTTTTGCTCCAATTTCAAGATTTCTTTATAAGTCAACCACTCCTCGCCATTATATTCCGTTTTCGGGTTAACAGCTTCAGCCGGTACAATCCACAATGGGGTTTCTTCATTTAAGTATCTCTTATATTTTTGCCAAACAATGAATAAATTCCATCTCACATAATGATGTAAATCTGCCTTGACTTTGTCATACCATAAATACGCATGCCATCCAAATATTTTTTTTTATAACCTTCCAATGCCAGTAGTTTATGATTCTTTAATGTCATCCACTCCTTCAACCAAACTAAACGAATTGCTTCATGATATAGTCTCAAGTTAGGCAATTGTAATCCACCTCTTTCCTTGGCATCATACAAGATCTTCATTTTCACTCTTGGTTTCTTGCCTGCCCACACAAAATTTAATATCTTCCTCTGCCATTTTTCAAATTGCTTTTTATCTTTTACTATTGGTATTGTTTGCAGCAAAAACATCATCCTTGGCAGCACATTCATTTTAATCACTGCAATTTCACCTAACCATGACAAGTTTAATTTGTTCCATTTAATCATATCACAATCTATCTGCTGCCACAACTTGTCATAGTTATTCTTAAACAAATCAATATTCTTCGCCGTGAGCTCAATCCCCAAATACTTTACTTTGTGTACTACCTCACAATTTGTAATTTCCATTAATTCTTGTTGTTTTTGCTTAGTCATATTTTTACATAGCAACTTAGATTTGTTTCTATTAATGTAGAACCCAGCAAGATCTCCAAATTCTTTTATCTTGTTTAGCAACTTCGGCATATTTTGAATTGGATCTTCAATTATGACCATCACGTCATCAGCAAATGCTCTTACTTTATATGAGAAACCTTTAATTTTCATGCCTCTTCTATTGTCATTGTCCCGTATTTGCCTTAATAGAATTTCTAATACCATTACAAACAACAATGGCGATAGTGGACATCCTTGTCTCATGCCTTTTCTTATCTCCAATTTTTTTGTTAATTCGTTATTTACCACAATTGCTGCACATTAATCTTTATATATTCATAAATATTATATATTCATAAATAAATTCCTTGCCCATCTGCATTTTTTCCATAATTGCAAACATAAAGTCCCAGTTCAAATTATCAAATGCCTTCTCTGCGTCCACAAAAAAAAAAGCCAGCCTCCTTCTCTGGATGTTTTTCATAATACTCTACTGCATTAATTACCACTCTCAAATTGTCTTTAATTTGTCTATCTGGCAAGAAGCCTGCTTGTTCATCTGCAACAAATTCTATCAACCAGTCTTTTAATCTCTCTGCTAAAATCTTAGCAAAAATTTTATAATCATTATTTATCAAAGATATTGGTCGATAGTTTTTCACATTAGCTAAGTCTTGCTCCTCCTTTGGTATCAGTGTTATATTCGTTTCATTCCACGTTTCTGGCAGTTCTTTTCCTTCCAATACTCCATTCATTACCTTTTGCAAAAATGGTACAATGTCTTCGGCCATTATCTTGTAAAATTTCACTGATATTCCGTCAGGTCCTGGTGCTTTCCCCAGTTTTGTTGCTTGTATTGCTTCGGTAATTTCCACATCTGAAATTTTAGCGTTTAGTCTTTCCTTCAATTTATTAAGTACATCTGGTAAATTTATCTTTTGCAAATATTGATCAATCTGGTTAATGTCTATAGGTTTCTTCTTGTATAAATTAGCATAGAATTTATAAAATGCCCTACTTATTGCTTGTTGATCAATTAGTTCCTTACCCTCGTCCACAATTCTACTTATTGATTTTTTTTCTCTCTCTCTTTTTTTTCAATTGCCATGCTAAATATTTTCCAGGTTTGTTGGCTCCTTCAAAAGTCTTTTGTCTTAATCTTTTCAATTCCCATTCCAGCTCTTTGTTTTCCATTGCTTTTATTTGTTCTTGTAAAATTTTTATCTCCTATTGCAGTTTCTTTTTCCCTGGTCTTTTCCTTAATTGTTGTTCTTTTTGATTTATCTTTTCTTGTATCTCCTTTAATTTCAATTCTTTATTTTTCTTATCTCTAATATTTAAGTCAATCAATACTCCCCGGATAACTGCTTTGTATGCATCCCATACCTTCTGGATTGGCACACCCTGGTCCACATTAAACTGAATAAAATATTTGGTCTCTTTTTGAAGAACATCCAGATTAATTCTGTTTTGAAGAAGGTCTTCATTCGGTCTCCATCTTAATTTCTTGGGTCTCATTCCAAACCTCCATAAAATAGGATTATGGTCTGAGCTTATTCTTGGCATTATTTCCACATCTTTTGTCTGTATAGCTAATTCTTTAGACGCCCAGATCATATCTATTCTTGATAGAGATTGGTGACTTGCTGAATAGTAGGTATATTGCTTCACTTTTACGTTGGATTTCCTCCAAATATCTTCCAAGTTTTCCTGTTTTTCCAACTGAAAAAAGGATTTAGGCAATCTTCCCATTTTATTTTTAGTAGCCTTCGTTTTTTTTATCCCATTGTAAATCCACAACACCATTAAAATCTCCAGCTAGTATCACCTGGTCATAAGTCATTTGGTCTAATTGTGCCACTATTTCATTAAAAAATTGTTCTTTTGATCCATTCGGTGCATAAATCCCCACAATTAAAGTTTTTTTGGAGTTCCAAATAAATTCTACAGCCAAATATCTGCCATCAGAGTCACTAATAACCTCTTTTGGCTGTAAGTCTTCTTTTATGTAAATTACAACTCCCCTCTTCTTTTGCTTTGCTAACGCCACAAATTCCTTCCCCAATTACTTATTTTTTAAATATTTAGCATCTTGATTTTTTATATGGGTCTCTTGCAAACAAATTATATTACAATGTTGTTTTACCAGCCAATGAAATAAAGCCTTCCGTTTTGAAAGTGAATTAAGTCCATTTACATTCCACGATATTAATTTACATTCCATGCTCAAGATCTGGCTGGTTTTGGTAAGTCTTTTTCATTTTCTACCATAAAAACCTCCAAATCATGCCGTGATTTGATGACTCTTCTCAAGGTTTGAAATTCAAAGCTCAGACCTTCCGGTATTTCCCATCTATACCTTATATTCAGGGTTTTGAGAATCTGAGTTAGATCCCTATATTTCTTCCTCTCCAACAAAATTCTCTTTGGTAATTCTTTCATAATTCTCACTCACTTCCCCTCCATCGCTAGTGGGCTTTGAAACTGCTTGCTGATAATTTCTTCTTTCATTCTTTTTGTGTTTAACTGGACAATAATGTCCCTTGGCAGATCCTTTTGTAGTGCATAGCTTGAGCTAATTCTGTAGGCTATATCTAGGTTAGCTGCAATTTCCTCTGGTTGTCTGTTTAAAAATTCTGCTAGTATATCAGTAATTTGCTCCTGGGTTGATTTCATCTTTGTTTCAGGAACGCCCCTAAATCTCAGTTGTTTTTCCATACCTTTACATTCCACAATAGCCATCCTGTCATTTAACACTGAGGTCTCCACTTTAAGGCTTGTAGCTAAACTTCCTGTTTTTTTCTCTACCTCCTGAACTTTCTGTTGGGTAACCTGGAGCTCCTTTTTAATTTCATCAATATTTTTTGCCAACTCTGCCACTTCAGACCTTATTGCTTCTTTAATGTCACTTAGCAGAGTCTGTTGTGCTTCTTGTAAAGTCTGTTGTGATTTTTGTATGGACTCATTAAGCTCCTTGTTGCCCTCTGTTACTTTTTTGTCCAAATTTTCAATTGCCGTCTGCCAATTTTTCGACATTGTTGGGCTTGATTTACTACCTGCCCATGAGTCTGCTCTCTTTCTAAGCTCCGTTTTTTCCATTTATTAATTTTGTTTTGTAGATGTCTTTTATAGTTCAACACAGTTCCAAGCTTTTTCTGCTGCGCCAATCAAAATGTCAGCCGTTTTTTCTCAATGGTATACTCTATGGTGAAGCTTTAACCTTTCCCTTGTTCAAAATGGTGTCCTTCCGCTTCCTCTTCTGGTCCGCCGATCCTTCTATTGCTTTACTCGCTGGTTCTCTGACACATTTCCTGTCTCTCTTCACACGTCTCACTGCTCTCACATCTAAACATGCTGTCCTCTCGTGATACTTCCGCTGTTCCCACACACTTTCCCTCCGCGTCGCTATCTCCCCAGACCACAGGTATGTAAACAAAATCCTTTTTCAGTTCTTTTACACCTTAACGATTTTTAAAGTCTCAAAAAAATTTTCCAGATGGCTTTCATAAAACTTCTACTTTGTCTAGCCCTATTTTTCCACATTTAAACTTTAGTCCTTAAGCCAAATTCGCGTCCATAGGGGAAGATAGTAATCTTTACCTCTTAATTTCTTCTCCGGGTTGTAATCACTGTTTCTTTTGCCAATCCTGTTCAAATTTGTTCCTGAGGCTTAGGTACGACGATCTTATGCCAATTCGTTGACTCCAAAGCTGCTGCAGAGTTAGAAGCCGCCCTTCTTCGAGGGGACCTCAAGGCAGGGGGAGAGTCCTTGATTCAGAACCCCCCCCCTCTGCCGAGATCACTCACTCTCGGGGTCACAAAGCGTTCCTGCCCGCTCTCTTCCTGAAAGCGGGGGGCTGCGGGTGGTCGAGGCAACTCGCCAGCCAGAAAAACAGCAACTCGGATGGTCCAGCTCCTTGGACCACTTCAGCTCGCCATAACACCAAACCGGAAGTCCCACTTGAGCCCATTTTTGATTAACTGAAGTTCAGTTTCCTCCCCCCTTTACATCTAGATGGGTGGGTTTGTAATAAGGTCACTATAATTCAAAATTAATTATTCAAACTTCTTTGGTAATGAGTTTTTCACACACATTTTGATTACAAATCAGGGAAGTTCAGGCATGTTAGAAACTGAGTCTTAGCAGTTAGTAGTTACTATAAAAGGGGATCATGCCCAGAAAAAC
This sequence comes from Eublepharis macularius, assembly GCF_028583425.1. Classification (NCBI taxonomy): domain Eukaryota; kingdom Metazoa; phylum Chordata; class Lepidosauria; order Squamata; family Eublepharidae; genus Eublepharis; species Eublepharis macularius. The sequence goes on along the minus strand of NC_072794.1, from coordinate 80,887,534 downwards.
AATGTGCATGTTCACATTCCTCTGGATCACAAGCTATAAAACTTAATAGGGAAATTCATCACCATTCAGATGACCTGAATGGTTGTGTTTCGTTATTTTGACTGCATCAATGCAATTCACACCCTGAAACCCCTTATCCCCAAAGTGGGAACTCTCCCAGGATTCCACTCTCCCATCGGCTCAGTCCTTACTTTTGCTACGTGCATTGCACTGATGAATAAGTCTCTCAAAGTGCATTGGCAGGAGACAGCACGTGATGGGTTTGAGGAGAGAATACAGGACTCAATGAAAAAGAGGCACTATATACATTTAATAAATGTATATTTACACCTACATGCTATTAAAAATGTGCATAAATGTAGCCAGGAATTTTATAGTAAGTATACTCTTGGGGGGGGGGGGTGCAAGGGATGCCAAGTGTCCATCATCTTAAACTGGAGATGCAGTGGAGTCCAATGAAGAAATGGGTGGGGGTCCAACAAAATGATGGAGTGGCACATTGAACAGTTGTACTTCCACATACCATTAAGTATGTCCCACACAGTATCTGTGTAAGCATGTGGTTTTGAAAAGAAAGGCTATTTGGCAGACGAAGAGAAACCAACAACATGGAAATAAACTATTTGCTAAATGTAAAATGCAGTTGAGTTTTCAGTGCCAAGTACTGTCTCCCATTTTCAATTTACAGCTCAGTTAAGCATGCATGGAAGTCTTAGATGAAACCATATCTGCAATACAGCACACCATCAGCTATCCAGAAAAAAGTGATTTTATTATGGCCATACTTTACATTCTCTGTTGATTTAATTAGCGTACCATATATTCTTCTCTCAAGAGATGTTGCAAGGCATGTGACTGCAGGGTATAATTCAGAACTGTGTTGGCAAACTGGGGGGTTGGGGAGGTATCAATTAATCAATGCTTTAATTGGTAACATGGGGGATTTCTAAGTTACACCTGCCTGCAAATCACTTCCTCCAACTTAGAAATTATTCCCCCATATAGGGTTCCAACCTCCAGGTGGTGGCTGGAGATCTCCTAGAATGACAAGTGATCTCCAAGTCACAGAAATCAGTTCCCCAGGTGAAAATGACTAGTGTGAAGGGTGGACTCTATTGCATTATATCCTACTGAGATCCCTCTCCTCCCCAAACCCTGCCTTCTCCAAGCACCAACCCAGAAATTAGGGATTTCTCAATCTGGAGCTGGCGACCTTACCCCCACAGCAGATAGAAAAATGTGTGGTTACTGTGTAGCGAAGGGAAAAGCATTCTGCACATGCACAGAGTTTATGCAGTGCCTGCATTCATAGGGCTCATTATTTTGGGCACAGATTTATTTAGACCTCCCAAGACCTGATTTTTCTTTAATGAAAGGTGCTGGGGTTTAAAGCTGTCTAGATGTTATACTTCCTCAGTCCATTCATCCTCTGCAGTCAAGTTCTACTTTTTCTGTTGTGAAAGCTTCTCTGAGTGTAGGCCTCTTCAGTATTTTAGCCCTGATCATAGTAGGGGGGTGGAGAGAAGGAGACTGTGGTCAAGAGCTTGACAGTGACTATTCATTAGTAAATAAAATTCACCCTGCACATGCTCAGAGTCAGGATGTTCCAAGTGACCCTGAAAGAGTTCATGGAAACGTGTGTGACATCATACACAACTCCATGATAGAGCAAAACAAACTAGAGACACTTCTCCAAACTGAACAGAACGACCTTTAGCTGAACTGCCTTTCAGCCATAAGAAAACACAAGAGGCTTCAGTTTTGAGGGACAGCAATGAAGAAAACTACAATTCCTCCTAGATCCAAGGACAAACACTGCAGTTGAGTAATACAAACTTTCCAGACAACAGTGGCTAGAGGAGTGAGCTGATTAAGAAGATCTCTCATGTCAGACCCTTACTATTCTCATCACTGGAGAGGAAACTGGAAGGCTAATGATATAAATTATCTTCAGGCTTTCTAAGGGTATATCTGTACTAGCCAATTTGTGAATAATTTGTTTCTTCATATACCACTATAATCTCACACAATCTGCATCTAATATGTGTGTTTGCAATTTGCATTCGATTTCTGGATTTGTTTTTTATTTTGTTTTTAACACGAACAGTGAAATTTGGCAAAACAGCATAGGCAGCATTTACTAGAAAATTTAGGAATGTACAAAAGGAGCATGTAATCAGTTCTGCACATACGTGCTTCTAATCGCGTGCTGAAAGCAAAGCAGAATAAACAAGGTTCTCAAATGGTTGTTGTGGGTTTTCCGGGCTGTATAGCCGTGGTCTTGGCGTTGTAGTTCCTGACGTTTCACCAGCAGCTGTGGCTGGCATCTTCAGAGGTGTAGCACCAAAAGACAGAGATCTCTCAGTGTCACAGTGTGGAAAAAAAGTTGGCAGGGGTAATTTATATCACAACCATTGTTCTCCGGCTGTGAAAGCCTTCGACAATACAAGGTTCTCAAAGCATGTACTACAAGAGGAGGAGGAAGAAGACTGATTCTCTTGTTTTAGATCATACATTATCTATGTAGGGGAGGTGCTCTGAAATGGCCACAACCCTAGAGAACTGGAAAAAAGGAAGTATATGAAGAGAAAACCAGAAGGGCTCTCTAGAGTGCTGCAATAAAAACTGAAGATTAGCTATTCCACTGAGAACAAGCGTCTTCCTTTATTTTAAGTGATGCATTAATGCCTGCAGTCCAGAAAATACGCAGCTGAATCCAAGCCACTTGAAATAGTTTATTAGTTTGCTGAGAAATGGGAGCAATTTGCTCAAAATCCCATCCAAATAAGAGATCTGAAGCCATTCCAACAGCTTTACACTGAGGCCGTACTGGATGTCTCCGACTTCAAATTCTATTAAATTTATTGATGGTAAACAAATCAGCTTATCACGGGATAGCTGTTCAACCTGATTCAAGGACATCTGGGTTCAAATCCCAGTGACAGGTCCATGGAACGGCTTTTGAGCAAGACACTCACCGTCTTTAGGTAGAAGAGCAAGGCTACTCTTTCACAGGGCTTTTTGTTAAGGCTGCTTTGATGTTTGGTTGTGTTTTGGTTTTACTGATAGGAATGTATTGCTGGCCAGTGGTATTTATTTGATGTAGATTATATTTATCTGTTCTTGATAATTTTAAGTATTTGATATTTGGGACTTTTGTTAGCTCCGTTCATTCTTTGAGAAAGGCCGGAAGTAAATGTTTTAGAAAATAATACTGTGAGATAGTCAAAAGTATGACTAATAATAAACTGTAGATTTCCAGTGATAAACAGTAAGTAGGAGCAGAGCAGGAACTGCCAGAGAGATAAATGATCTCTCACAAGACTACTGAAGGTTTGCAGCCCAGGAACCAAAATGGATTTTTGTCATTACTTTATGTACTTCTGTACATCTTTGCAGGCTAAAAAGCAATCCAATGAGGACTGCCAAGATGTTAACCCACGTGTGGGCATTGCACTGAAAAAAGAAACAGAACCAGATACACCTCATGTATACCACTATTACCATTCTGAGGCAAGGAAAGAAACACCAGTTTGGTGTAATGGTTAAGAGTGCCGGCACTCTAATCTGGAGATTACATGTAATAAGTGATAATGCTGCTAGGGAGCTCAATTTAAACAATAAGTAGACAAAACCCAAATCAAGGGGCAGGCAACATCTGGCACATGAACCAACAACACGCACACCAAATCATCTTGCGTGGCACCCTCTCTGCTCAAGCAATCAAGGCACTGGATGCACTGCTGGGACCAGGAATGCAAGAGATGTGGATGCGCCTATCATCCTCTCCCAGACCTGCACAGTCATCTGAGATGCTGGCAGCGCTGCTGGGCTCGGCTGGCTCCAGGTGTGTCTTCCTGGACAACTTTCACTCCCCATTTTAAAAACATAAGAATCCCCCTGCTGGATCAGACCTAATCCAGGATCCTGTTTCACACAGAGGCCAACCAGTTGCCCTAAAAGTCCAACAAACAGGACATTAATGCCAAGGACTTCCCTTGATGTCACCTCCTAGCACTGTATTACTGCCTCTGAATATGAAGGTTCCCACTATTCACCCAGACTAGGAGCCACTGATGGATCTACCCTCCATGAATCTGTCTAATCCCCTTTCAAAACCATTTTTTTTACCAGCACTTCAACATATTCGCAAGTAGATCCTACAGTTTTTCAGCACTTAGGCAAAAAAAGGTTTCCTACACTTGCCAAAAACCATCCCTAGTTTATACTTACTTCTGGTATAAGTCTGTCCAAATGCTCAGCTCGATTCTCATGAGAAGGGTGTGTAGAAAGCCACTCTGGTAACTTTGGGTTTCCTTGAATCGTCTCAGCTAGTTCCATTTGTTGCCAGAATACAGAACTTGCTCTTACATCCACACATGCCTGGGAACACAAAGGAGGAGACATGCATGACGCAGTATAATTAATAAAGTTCTTAGAACTACATAGTAAAATAAGATGCCCTGTAACTACCACTGGCTGTTTACTTCACATGTAGTAAATACAGATATTCATTTGAAATGTGGTGTTGGAAGAGAATTTTACAGATACCATGGATGCCCAAAAGGACAAATAAGTGGGTTCTATATTAAATCAAGCAGGAATTCTCCCTAGAAGCAAAAAAAGACTAACCTGAGGCTACCATACTTTGATCACATCATGAGAAGACTAATTGGAAAAGACAACAAAACTAGAAAAAAATTGAAGGCCGCCAAGAAAAGAGAAAGACCAAATGTAAGATGGATTGACTCAATAAAGAAGCCATGGCCTTCCTACAAGACCTGAGCAAGGGTGTTAATGATAATACTTTATGGCGTTAATTCATAGGGCCCCCATACGTCAGAAGTGACTTGATGGCACACAAACACAGATATATAGACTTTGCTAGTTCTTCAAATGTGCTGAAACTCATGGGAGCTACATCATGGCCAATTTAATCTTTCTGAAACAAACCCCTCCCCTGTATTTAAGAGTTAAATACCAATACCTTGGATGAATCAAACATGCTTAATCATTACACAGTCTTTCTGCAGAAATTATCTTCTGTTTTTGCATACAGTCATTGCGTTAAAATTATTCCCATAAAGCAAAGAAAGTAAGAGGTCATGTGAAAGAGTGGTCAGAGACCTTCTGTACAAGTTTCAGAACAATTCTGACATAGGGAACTTTAAAAAGGAAACTCACAATGCAGAAACTGAGAGGGCATAATGAGGAAAAACACATTTGCTGGGGGAAAAGAAAAGAGAGCAAAACGTACCTCACATTTTAATATGAGAAGCACATTAAACATAACTATATTCAACAAATTTACTCAGAAGAAGCATTGTTTTCACTAAAAATTGATGGGCAAGTAAATATATATGATACATATTTTCAATAAAAATTGATATGCAAGTAAATTGTATTTAATTGTAATTGTGTTTAATTGTAATACACCTCTAAGAGCATATGAATATTTAGTCACAGTTCATTGGTGCTATTAAAAAGCAAACTTTTTTTAAAAAAAATGGACAATAATGGAAGGTCTCAGGACCCTGGACTGCTGCTAGTCAGAGTAGACAATAATGATATTGATAAATTAATGGCGATTCAGTATAAGGCAACTTCATGTGTTCATGAATTCAAGTCTTTGGAAACCCTGGACTGCCCCCTATAAATTGAAGAATTCAGAATATCCCAGCCTACAGAACAGGAGCAAGACCAAAGCAAGACAAGGTTATACTGATGTAATGGTGGAGATGGTTACCAGAATCACTGCTTGGGATATTACCACCTCAGCAGCAGCTGAGATTCCACACCTGTCTTAATGGCTGCCCCACACTCATCCATGCTTCTCTCTCTCTCTCTCCCCGCCCCCCCCCCAACACACACGCTTCAGGCAAAATATACCAACCAGTTTAAGCAAATGGTTTGATGCCTAATTGATTCTTTAGTTACTTTTTCCCCAGGTACTACCAGAATTCAAGCAGAAATTATCATCTTCTTGACTAGCTATAACTGAGGCAGAATGTTCCAAGAAGTTTATCAGCCACTTGCTCATAAAACCATTTAATACATTTTGCCTCAATCCAGAGATCCAGTTAGCAAGCAAAAGAAGCAGAATGGTTTGGAACTGCTCTCTGCTATGGATGCCTGCCAATTGGGAGACACCCTACTTGTATCACAGGAAGCAAGATGTTCACTTCTAGAAGGCTTTGGAACACCACAATCATTTTGGCTCTCTCTTCCAAGACTTGTCGCACCGTTCCAATGTTTATGATAAGCAAAGTGACTCCAGAGCTTAGAATAACCACCAGGGCTAACTACCAAAGTCAAGGGGCTTTGCTCACAAGGGTAAAATTAACCACAGGAAGAAACAAAAAATGTAATTTTCCTTTGTTATTCATTTTAAATATTAGGCAAATGGTCATTTACTGCATCATAATTCAGCATATGCTTCAACACAGAGGAAGAGAGAAGAACTGCTTGACATTACTTAATTAGTACCGGGAAACAAATTTTTAAAATCTATTTCATTTTTTCAATAAAGGTATGAGGCAGAGTATCTCCACTCATAAGTAAACCACCCAATATCTACAAATGCAAACAACTCTTAAAATGGAACAGGTGGCATTTGTGCACATATGCCAATTTAAGGGAAGGAGATACCAATTATGCTAATGAAAGGAAAACCATCTGGGTTAAGATCTTGACCTTTACAAGCAAACAAGGAAGTGCTTAAGCAATTGCAACATGTACAAAATTGAAACAGACTTACAAAATACTCTAGACTAAACAAAGGCACTAAGTGAAGGATCTTAGGAGGGAAAAGAACTTTATAAATGACATTACTTCCCTAAACTACTGCATATGCCAAAACATCTCTTTCATAGCAAAAAACAAAAATTAACAAGTATTTGTAGCAGTACTGATTCCCCTGAATGAGATTTGGACCCAGTTCATAAAGTTAAGCTGTGCTGAAAAGCTGTTTAATACAAGCAATTCAAAGCTACTCCCAATACAGTCAGAACAATTCTCTCCATGTCAATGCAACATGCTGTGAAAGAAAGCTTGTGATAGAATGGCTTAAAAGGAGAGAGAGAAGAAAAATCACTGCAACCATGTGGGGGGGGGGGTGTCTTGGTCTTCGGAGACAGGCTGCCTGCCACATTATTGAGTTTTCAAGAAACCACCAATCCGCAGGCTATGTGATAGGCATAAAGCTTACCAAGTGCCATATATTTTATATAAATTAGTCGTTAGCACAATTAACAGATATCATTAGAGGTTCAAGCAGATAGCTACTAAGCAGGGTACCACAGCTTTTATCTCCTCTCCACTTTCAGGTAAGTACTTTTTGTTTTATGGCAATGAAGCATCCGAATGATTTCTTAAGACTTTGCTGTAAATCAGATGTCTTAAATATTCTCCACAATGGTACTGCCCCTCTCCAACAGATAAAGCCTTGAAAAAGAACTTGAATAATTTTTACTCTAAGATTAAAAGTTACATAGATGATTTTCTAAAATACCTATAAGTCAATGATTCTTTAGACGAATCAGTCTCTGCCAGCAAAGCAGTTTATGTCCCTCCAAATTCTAATAGAAGGCACCATTTCTTATTAACACTAGGTGGCACTATAGGTATAGTTATCAAATTAGTTTTCCACAAAAAAAAAATCTGCTCCATAAAAGGCTGTGAACTACACCCAAACAGAAGGAAGCAAAAAGAGCATTTGGTATTCTGTCCATAAAATGAATTACCTTAGCTGCAAACTGAAGTCCAACTTTGTCTGCTTCAGCTTCTAAAGTTCTGTCATACGGCATATTAAACAGCAACTAGAAAGAAAAGAAAAAACACCGAAAGTTTGCTCTTCCTAGGACTGGATATTTGAGACTTTCTTGAGAAAGGGAGACTGCAAATGCTGTACATAAATACAATACTGGCTAATGGCAAAGCTCTGCACAAGCAGCGAAAGTTCCACTGTTAATGGAATGAAGCACAGAACCCAACCACAGTGACAGCTTTTATCTGTACAGCATGCAGAGGAGAGTTGAGGAGTCCTGTCCCCCTCCCCACTGCTTTACTCTATACAATCAGGAAGATGCTCTAGATGGCAAGGGCTAAATGAGAGTGGTGTGCTTAAGGCCACCTGTGAATTTGTAACTGAGAACACAGAAATTCGCCTCCTACCATTCTCACTGGCAACCACCCAGACCTCTTAGCTAAGTTTACCTCTTAGCTATTATGTGATGTGGATTATCACACAGCACTAACAAACTGAGGAGTTCTGGGAAAATTGAAAGTGGGCAATTAGCCATCTTTCCCCATGTCCTGCCAAAACTCCTAGTAGAACAGCATTTTCACCCATACACTGCCCTTCTGTATCCCAGGGTCAGAGAGGGCATCATATACTCACACGGGCATAGAACAAAGGCAGTAAAAAAGGATGACTGTACTGAGACAATCTCCATCCCAAACACCAGAAGTCCTGCCCAGCTCTGATCCATCTGCCACCCAATTCCCAAAACGTCACCAGACATTGCTCAACCAACATTTTAAGACCCTGTTCTTTGATTATGAATGACTACATGGGCTTGAGTCACTGGTATCTTGAGTCACTGGTTTCTAGACAGTTGCCAGATTCCATGCCAGAATTTTCACTTGCAAGGGCAAGGTACATTGGCCCCTGAATCTTCTTGGTGGTGGTTCTTCCATTCAGTTCCTATTCGTTTAATTTTCCCCCACCTATTTTATCCTGTTCTCGTCAGTATTGTGGTACCCTTCCAATTCCTGTGTAAATATATATTTCAAAAGCTTACTCTCCTTTCAAAAATATCAATTGACAATACTGACATTTGGAAAAAGATTCATTTATTCCACAAGTTCTTACTGAGAACTGAGTATACTGATAGGACAATCGTTTCAGATTCATCTGTAATAATCTTTCCTGCATGGTAACAGGAAACAACATGTTGAGATATCCCCTCCCACACACACAAAATGTGACGAACCAATTACTGTGGGTCATCAAAACTCACAGGCATATTTTTAAAAGATCTGAACTGTAAAAAGCTCCCACCACCACCACCACCTCTATAGAACACTGGAGGTCAAGCAATCAAGTAGTTTTGGATCCACTCTGCCATAGTAAAGTTTACAATCCATGATAAAGGGATTGATAAGGGATGTTTGTTGGTACAAATAACACACCTGAAGCAACAGCATCATAACCAGCCCACACCATTCTGGCAACCAGGAAACAGCAGCAGTAAAATCATTAGGTTCCTGCAATTCCGGTTTTCCTACCTCCTTTAAAAATGCCACCACGGACGTTTTTTTCATTCCTGGAACACGGAGGAAACTGCCAAATGTGAAAATGAGCAAAGAACTACGTTTGGCAACTTGCGCACTTTAAAGAAAGCCTAGTGCTGAAGTATCATTGATCATCCTGACAGTTCTCTCAGCCATTTTATGTTAGATTACTGAACTGCCTTTTCCCGTGCCTTTGATTTTATCCTGACTGTCAGGAAGTTCAAGTGTAATTCAGAACTTTAGAGAGAAAGCCAGACCACTTATTCCCTGCTTCTGGTTAATGAGCCTTGCAGCAGCAAGCCATGAAAAGCCCAGCAGAAGGCTCTCAAAGCACTGGAGGTTCTGGGACTATCTGCATTGTTTCGGGGGGATATAATAATAATAACAACAACATTCGATTTATATACAGCCCTTCAGTACAACTTAATGCCCACTCAGAGCGGTTTACAAAGTATGCTATCATTATCCCCGCTGAGAGAGCTCCAGAGAGCCGTGACTAGCCCAAGGTCACCCAGCTGGCTTCAAGTGGAGGAGTGGGGAATCAAACCCGGCTCTCCAGATTAGAGTCCGCGCTCTTAACCACTACACCAAACTGGCTCTCAATCTATAGGGTGTGCCCTAATATGTGTAAAACAAAAGCACAATATTGGCTCAATGGATGTACAACTATATGGCGTTCTATGGAGACTTCAGGATGCATTTTATCCTCATAACAATTTTATCCTCCAAACAATCCTGTGAGGTATATTAAGAAAGTTGCATGGTTGCTGCTGCTGAGCCTAGGAGAGTTGTACGGCATCAAGTCATAGCCATCATGACACCTGGCTGAGTGGTGTAAGTTGCCTGATAGCTGCTGCTGGGCCTGACCACCCACAAGTCCTATCTCCATGGCAGGAAGGAAACAGGGGTGGACTTGGAAGCCAAAAGAACCCCGAAAAAAGCTTCTTCCTGCTCATTCCCTTATACTGACTGAAACGAAGGTTTGAATGTTAGCAATATTGCTGTGGTACACTAAACACTGTGGTGCCTAGCACAATCTCAGAGGGCACCAATTTCTTAAAGGTTCAGGTACTTTTATTATTTGGTGGGTTAACCCCCCCCTTTATTTTTTTATATATTTCAGATTTTTCTGCAAGCCTGGGGCTATTATCAGGTTTGTAAAAAGAACTGTCTTGTCTGTTCATGGTTCCAGTCTCAGGATTTAAGTATCCACAGATGGGGCCATGTTGAGAATTAGATATATTTTTATATCTTTCATGAATAAGTCCATCAATTTTTTTTTTTAGTCTACTGCTGGTTTTAGCATTGAGTAGTCATTATATGATACTTAAATCTAGACACAACAGGTGCTATTGGTAGAGGGAAATCTGACATAGGGAATGGGATCTCTCTTGTTCTAGATGAGGTTGCACTGCCCCCAAAAGAGCAGATTTATAGCTTGGGGGTCTTGCCAGACCCAGCCTTCCTGCTGGATAAAGTGTCGGCCTTAGAGCCCAATGGCAACTTTCATCAGCTAGTGAGCCTGCTGCAGCAACTCCTAGGCAAGAAAGATCTTGCTGCTATGGTGCATGCCCTGGTAATATCTAGATCAGATTACTGAAATGCATTCTACATGGGGCCGTCCTTGAAGACTGTATGGAACCTAAGATTGATACAGAATGCTGAGGCCAGAATGCTGACTGGAGTAGGTCATAGGGACCATTATCACTCCGGTCTTCTTCCATCTATACTGGTTCCCAATTTAAAACACTGGTATTGGCCTTTAACACCTTGTATGACTTGAGGCCAGCATACCTGAAAGACAGCTTACTCCTGTATGAACCTACCCAACAACTCCAGTCATCTTCACTGGCCTTTCTTCAGGTTCCCCCCCCCCCGCCCAATCTGAGACTAGACAGGTATCAACTCAAGAAAGGGCCTTCCCAGTCAAAGCACTGAAACTCCCTCCCCAGGGAGATTCGTCTGTCTCCCTCTATTGTCTTCTGCCAGTGGGTGAAGACTTTTTTGCTTTGTTTGACTTTCCCTCAGTAACTCTTATGAGCCTTCCTTGTTTCTGTTTTTATGTACTTATATCCATATATGTTTATATTGTATTGTATTTTAAATGCTTTTTAATGTCTGAAATGTTTTAATGTTTGAAACGTTTGCTGTCTTAAGAATCCTGAATTAGGAGGAAATACAGCATAGAGATGTTTTAGATAAATAAGTAAAATGTGTAACATGCAAATCTATACCTCTATTATAACTTCCTTCCACTGGCTTTTCTAAGCTGAGAGGCCAAAATCTTCTTCACTTTTTGCATGGGAAGACACAAACCAGTAAGTCCAGCATTCAGGCTGAATTATAACTGCTTCCAGTGTTCTAGGTACCACCATTCAAGCTGGCTTAAGAATGTAAGGAAAATTCTGCTGGATCAGCCATAAGGTCCATCTAACCCAGCATCCAGTTTCTGAAAGAGGCCAGTGTGTTGTAACACAGAGATACAAAAATATTACTGGAACTCAGAAAAAATTAAAAAATGAAGCAAGGTGCAGAGCCCATCTTACCTCCTGAAACTTGGCCTGGATCCACTGGCCTATCATTGCTAAGCTATCATGAGGACAGATAGCCCAGATCATTGTAAGAAGAATGAGAGAGAAGAAATCCAAGAAGTGTACCAAGCTGGTTTTCTCAGCCTTAAAACAGAAGAAAATGATATTTTAAGCTATTTGTATGCTAATGTCACATACATATGACTTCCTGTAATCATTACAGTGACTTTCTTTTTAAAAGGAAACAGTTTAAATCCCTTTTCCACTCTTGCCAACATGCAAATTGCTGCTTTTGGAAAGGACATCCAGTAGGAGATTGCTGAATCACTTTAAAAAATAAGTCAGAATGTAAAATTTAGGGGAACGGACAGTGACTTGCTAAAATAGTGGGTAAGGTAACATGAAGAAAACAACCCTCACATTAGTATGTGTGTATTACACCACTGGAATTATCCCAACAGCTAATGTTTATATATGTGTACTAGCTACTGTTCTATTATAACAGAGAGGCATGGGTAGCTATTACTATTGCTGCAAAGCTATTCTGTTGGCGAAGGGGATCTCCTAGGGTAAAGCAAACCTACAGTAATAGGGACAGGATCCCCATGCCTTCCACAGCCAGCCAGTAAGACAGCCTGCTGTCATGTTGCCGAGTCAATGTGGCTACAGTAGGATCCATCCACCAGCCAGATCCAGGAACCAGCTGGTACAGGGGAAAAAAATCTGCAGTTGCTCCAAATAATAGTGATTTTGAAACAGCAGCATCAAGTCCTCCTTCCAGATACCTCTATAAAGCTGCATGGCAGGCAGACCTAGCAGCAAATGTATTGCCTTGTCTGGTTCCGCCATGGCAGCGGCGGAGCTCTGGGCGTATCCATGGGAGGGGCCTTGGCCCCCAGCAGGCTTGGGATTGTCCCCTGGATAGTGGAAGGAGGGAGGGGTTACATCATCCTTGCACCTTCTCAGCCACCTACGGACCTATCCTTCTGTAGCCTCTGTTCTTCCCTCCTGCACCGTCCTTTGCCAGGTGAACTTCTTCTCTTCTCTTCTCCTCCTCCTCTCTCTCTCTACAACCACTCCTACACAACCCTCCATGACCTTGCTACTGAGCCTGCCTTTAAAGGACTTCTTCCAACTTCCCCCTCCCTTCTTCCCAGGCTCCCTCCTACCCCAATTGATAAGAATAGCCATTATATGCAGTGGGTATGCATAGGTATTTTTAAAAAGCCTACATCTTGAAATAACAAAGCATTCTAAAAATGATAGTTTAAATCAAAATAGTTGTATGAGATGCTCAACTTGTAGATGAATCTTTGCCCTCTCACCCTTCATACTGCAGATGTAGTTATGCAAGGATCTACCATGGAATATGTAATAATAATCGTAAAAGAAGTGGCAGATACTGTCAGACAGGCAAGCCAACCTGCCTGCCATACCTGTGAATGTATATCTACTGGGGTGGATGAGTAGTAGAGTAGTTTCTTTCTTCCCTCACTGTATCTTGGCTATGCTTTGCTTGGGTTGAGTGGTGTTATCAGTACAGCTGGGACTGAGCGTCTGGGAAGCAACCATGGGAAACTCAGCTCTGCATCTCTTTCAGGACTTTTGCACTTCACAGTTCCGTGCCAACTTCAACTGACTCTTGTTTGAATTGTGGGGAGGGGACTGGAGGTATAACCTTTTGGGGAAGACTTTGCTTTGTTATTCCAGGCAATTATTATGTACAACTGCACTTCTAGGGAGCAATATCTAATAAAGACCTTTAACTCATACAACTGTGTTTGATGAAGTGGAGAGTCTGAGAGAATCCCCCAGCCAGGCCTGACACACACAAACAGAAATCTTATTTCAGTCAGGCACATTGGGGTCATTTCCATACTTACAGCTAAGTCTGTGCGCCTTACAGTGATATTCCAAGCAGCATTACATCGTTCAAAGTCCAGTCAATGGGCTTAGAACGGTGTAACTTTACATAGGATGGTAAAGCAAATCTTGTCATTTACTTCTGAAATATCAGTCTGATATTAAGCAACTTTATACACACAGTTGAACCTTTCTACTTTCCTTCCTTGTTCAAAAAACACAGACTTAAGCTTTATTCAGGTGTTATCTACATTCGTAGAATCTAATGATGACTATGTCAGTTCAGTAAATGACACAACCACACAGACCACAGATGCAGTCCGCCTTTGCCTATAATTCTTCTTGAAGTAGGCTATAGACTAGTACACAGCAGCAGCAAAAGCAGAGGTGTTCCACATTACTGACTGCAACCACAAACAAAATGTATCATCATAAAAGAAACATCAATATTTAAACAAAAAGTTTTTTTTAAAAAAAGAAAAAAGAGCACTTACAGCATGTCCCAGAACAGCATGAGCAATTTCATGGCCCAAAATGAAAGACAGCTGATGGATATCTGACACGGCTGTCAGCAAACCAGTGAAAACAAATATGTGTCCATTCTACAGACCAAAAGGGGAAAAACATATCACAAACAAGCTGTTTCAGTAGCTTCTTTCCAAGCTGCAATTTGGTTTCCATGTTTTACTTACTGGAAATACAAAAGCATTGATGCCTGGCTCTTCTACAACATGGATAGTCCATTTGAACTCTGAGATTTGTGGAACATCTTTGTTGCTTTCAACTAGGTGACTAACAACTTTTTTTACAACTTGGTAACGAGGGTCTCTTTCAGGTAACATTTTGTCTTTAAATTCTTCTATCCACTGAAATTAAAAATTAAAATTGAAATTAAAATTGGGGCAATCCAATTCAAGAGGGAAAAAAGATACATTCTATGTTACATATTGTTTGAGAAAAGACACAAAACAGTCTGTGGAATATAAGATTTAAAACTCTGCTTGAACAAAGTACTTAATTCAGGAAAAGGAAGCGGATAAATGGAATTAATAAATAGTACATCAGTAAAACAGTATATTCATATTTTTAAAAGTGCTGCTTGTTAAATAGCTGTAAAAGCAAAGTTTCTCATCCCCTGTAATTGTAACCTTCCTTAATTAAAGGAAAAATAATGTTAAAGCTCAAGTATTTGAGAATGTCAAATGGCAGAACAGGTAGTTTTCAATCACTAGCATCTCAGGTTATGATGGACAGCATTCTGATGTCACAAGAAACTTCTCTTTGCACATGGCAGCACTAGCACTGCTCGCCGCTGTGCTAACATACCTCTCTCTCTCCTCCCTCACTTGCAGAGCGTGACTGAAAGCTTCCTGGTTTCAGAAATCTTGAATCAAACTCCTTCACCTTGGCAACCAAATCCAAATACAGACACTTGGAAAAACTGGGGTTCATTTCCCACAAACTACAGTTCTAAACTGTCACTGATGCATGCTTTAGAATCCCAGCTGTGAGCATAAAACAAACTCGTATTTGCCTTGGTGCCTGCACTTGGACATCACAGAAATTAAGGCTTCCGCAAAGAGGAAGCCTTCAACTGTGCTCTCCGTAAGAGGGTAGGAAGGAGGGAATGCATGAGCATGGCAACGAGCTGCAACCATGCCCTTAGTGAACAGACAAGTTTCTTGTGACACCTGAACACAAAGAGAATGTGAAGAAGAACAACAAAAAAAGACCTGACAGAGAATCTGGATTGTTGCTGCCAGTTAGAACCAATAAACCAAACATCCCTCTAACCCAGCAGTCTCAGTAGTGGAAATGTAACAATACCCACCCCCTCTGAAATCTGTTGTGCAAAGTGGACTATTAAGTCTGGCAAATTTTTGTTTTCCTATGAACCAGAAAAAGTTGCTGTACAGAATTTCCTTTTAATAAACTTCTTATCTAGCAATAATGACTACTACTGAGAAATCACAGAGCCAGTGAAACACCTGGAGAAAACTCTTTCTCCTGGACATTTTATTATTCTAACTTCCTGTCTCTTGCCTCTTTTCTGTGCTTAAGCTTTCATCTTCCCTACAATTACTATGACCTCCTTAATGGGAATGTAGAAAAGTATAGCTATAAAATGTTTACAAGGTTTCTCAAATTCGAAATTATTACTACTTTTATTGTTGTGTTTAACTCTTCCTTTTTAATTGCTTTCCTTTTTGCGTTATTTTTATCAGTTTATCATTTCAGTTTGAAAAAGTCAACCAAAGTTATTTCACAACAGTATTTGACATTTATGTTTACAGATGTGTTTTCTTTATTGAACAAACATTACCCCAATATTTATTGTTAGGGTCATCAATCTGATCTTTCTAAAGATCCCAGGTTTACCTATACCCCAAAAGCAATCATTACTGAACCTAGTTAAAGTAGTCTCCTTTAATTCAAAGTTAACTTATGAATGCACTAAGAACTCTTATACCTACAACTCATGGGGTTTCACAAGAGAAAACCCACAACAAATAAACTGGTTTAATTTATGCTTCTATTCCCATGCAAAGGAATGTACACCTGAACTAAAATTATCCCCATTCATTTCCAAAGAAAATTCCACAAGGAAGGGATTTAAGCATTGTGACATGCATATAAACTGTAGTGGTACAAAGTACCACCACCCACTCTTTTTAGACCATATTCATAACAAGATGCAGCATTTCTAAAGTCTAAGCCTGCTTATATTGATGGACTTAGACAGAGGAGACTCCTCCTATGATTGTGCAGTCAGTTTCTTACTGTGAAAGAAGAGTAAAATTACAGTCAGCACAGGGCAAGAAGGAGGTAGTTAAGGTGTACAACCTGTTGCCATCACAACTTAGATGCCCGGATCTACATTACTCTGCCCAAACAGAAAAACTAAACGAAGAAAGGCATGGAACACTCCTCCCATAACTGGCCCCCGGATATTTATATAAAATATTTATATATTGCTTTCTGATAAGCAATTAAAGCAGTTTCTGATGATATAGATAAAATCATAACTATTAAAACCGACAGACTGGGAGAAACAGCCAAGATAATGCCCACACCAAACACCCCAATAACATCCCTGAATGCTGGCGCTGAATCTATTCTGAATCTATTGTTCCTCACAACCCATGGAACTTTGGAGCTTTTCTAAACTTCAAGAAGAACTACAACACTACCTCATTTATGGAAATGGAATACCATGGTCTTGCCAACTATGCCTAGGTTAATTCAGGTAGTTCAGAGAAAGGGCACTGGATCCCGTTCTAAGATTTCTTTATTGATCCATAGCCATAGGAAAAGAATCTTTGCCCAACTGCAGTCCAACTTCAGAAGGAAAGCCCTCTTCTCTGAAAAAGATGAACTGTATCTGTCCATGAGAGAGAGAAGGGCTAGAGGAACGATCTGAGAAGCAAGCCACGTACACAGGCTCAAGACATACTAGCCTTATAAGAACTTCAGACAATTCATAACAAATGAAACAATCCACAGCAAGTCATCCAGCTGGTTTGGCAAGCTTAATTTTAAAACCAGACATGGATGATATAATGCAAAAAAGGGAAAAAAGGGGCTTGAACTGGAGTAACTCTGCTTAGGATTTCACTGTAAAAATTCCATACTCATACAATCTGGTGCATGTCCTCCTCAAGGATTATTTCACCACCAATCTCTCTCTCTTATATTACATTACTACAAGAAAAGCACTTGATTTTTTTAAGAAGGAAAAAAATGAAGTTAGGCAGATTTTTTATTTGCTTGCTTTTAAAACTACCTACCATGTTATATTCTATTTGGGACAATTCAGTGAAATGCTCCTTCCCAAATACCAGAAGTCGAGCACGTCCAGTGATTGGTGTCTCCTCCAAATGTGTAAAATAAAACATGACAAATATAATTCCTAAGCTACACAGGCCCAAGACTATTTTCCATTTATTTCTTCTTGCAGCTTCTTTAAATAACTCCTTCTTGTTTTGAGGAAGGGCACGCCACCATTTTCTTATACTCCTGTAAGGTACAAGTATTATGAAGTTGAAATAAGTTGACGATATAGCTTACTCTTATAGCAAATGCGTACCTGCCCCCTTGCTATATTCTCAGAATGCAACTCTCTTTTCTTGAGCAATGCCACAATGGCAAAGATAATAACAGAGGTGCACGTGACTGCACCTATCAGAGTTTGTATTTATAGCCAAAATGCTCAAACCTGGACAAGTGGAACAAAGGTATAGGCAGGCTCCTCCTGAACCTGCATTTGAAACACCAAAGTAAAGCACAAAAATTCCAAGGACACCAAAATTAAACACTAGAACAAATCAATAAAGTAAGCTTTGAGTGTGCAATGCTGTTCAGCCCAATGCTCAGTCACTCCCTATATTGTACAGAACACACTGGCTGCATAAAAAAGAGGCAGGAAAAGAGGAGGGAGGGGGACTATTGGATTTGAAGATTTGGTTTTGGACACACAAGACATGCACACCCCTGTGTCTCAATAGAGGTACAAAATATGGGGGAAACCCATTGGCTATGCATGTGTGCTTTGAGAATTCTAAGGAATGGAAGTTGAGGATTGTGCACAGATACCAGGAAAGGATCACAGCTGATGGAAAAAAGAGATAAACTGCGCAGAAAGCAAAAGGAAGCTTTTTACTCAGTCAAAACACAGTGGGGCAGCGGGGACAGGCAGGTTGAAACCACAGGCAGTTTCCTCACTCTTTATGCCCATCAAAACAGGGATACATGCAACAGAGTTAATTACTATATAAGAACACAGAGTTTGAAAGGACAAGTAAAGAAAAAGAATAGTCTGAAAATTAAAATTCCAGGCCAGTTAAATATATCTTTCCTAGAAGTGCAAATCAACAGAAAAACAGTAACAAAGAGTAATATACATAGCACTGATCTAAGCAGCACAGATCTAGCCACCATCACATATTTATCCTGCCCTTCTATAAAATTCAGGGCAGTATGAATAGTTTTCACCTCAGTAATTTTATCTTCATAACAGCCATGTGCAGTATGTTGGGCTAACAACAACTGGCTGGTGCACGGTCACTCAATGACATTCGTCATTTGATCCTGAATCTCCCAAATCCTAATCCAACACTCGAACCTCTACACTACACTGACTCTCTTGAAAGACAGATCTGTCATTTCGGATGCACGTATGCAGTTAAGAGAAAGAGGGGCACAAAAACTATGCAAGAAAAGGAAAATGTTAAATCATGATTCTAGAACTAAGTGGCAGTTATAACCAATTCTTTAAACTTAAAGAAAATGGGTTGGATTCCATAGAGGGTTTCCAGTGTCAGAACTTCCAACTTCCACCCCCATCTTGTTGCAGACCTCCAACTCCCTCATCATGCTGTTCCTGGGGTCCTCAGTCCGCCAA
The DNA here is from genome assembly GCF_028583425.1 of Eublepharis macularius. Taxonomy (NCBI): domain Eukaryota; kingdom Metazoa; phylum Chordata; class Lepidosauria; order Squamata; family Eublepharidae; genus Eublepharis; species Eublepharis macularius. The sequence continues at coordinate 80,868,445 of NC_072794.1, read as the reverse complement.
GGGACAATGTGGACTGCAGTGGAAGGGAGGACATGAGTGTGGCTCCACTGACAGAAATCCTTCTGGAAGTAGAAATTTTTGATAGGGTCCAAGTCCGTATCTTTTACAGTTTTTTTTTTTAAATTATCTTCAGAAGACCTTTCAAAATGGAATAATAAAGCAATAAAGTAAAAATATATTAAATGGATGAGAAATATTTAATATTATATAGAGCTTTTACAAATTATATTGTTGAGAAGATGAAGACATGTCAAACATTTTAAGTGATATTTATTTTAAGAGTATTTTTTACTGAGAAAAAATAGGTTAATGGGTAGGATTTTTAAAAAGTTGTCACACACGTCATTACTTTTTTCAGAGGAATCTAATTATTTGTTATTTAGAACCAAATAGACACAGCAACAGAATATATATGATTCAATAACAACCACAGCATCATTTGTTACTTAGCATGCCTACTGAATGTAAAGGTTATGGCAAGAAACCAACTATGAAACTTGTTCCAGCAGCCTAAAGGCAACTTAGACTTGGTTTTTTCCAACTGCAGCCTTCTTTGCCATAAGGAAAAATGCTTTCAAAACTGAGAAGCGTTTAAAAGACAGCTTGTCATATAACACAGGGAGATGAAGCCAACTGTTCAGAGCACAACAAAAAATGCACTGGACTAACACAAGCACCTTGCATGAAACCGCAGAATAATTTGAATCCTGGTCTAAACTGATTAAAAGGTGTCTGAAGGCCAGTTTACACCTTGCTCTTTTGCACCTTTCTTGGCACAAATAGAGACCTCAAATGAGTAAAATAATAAATTAAAGGTTGGGTATCAAGGTGAGTTCAAAGGTGACAGGAGTGGTTGTTAATCCAGAAATATCTTGTGCAAGATAAGGCAGGAGACATTGACCCCTCCCTACACTGTCTATACTCCCCATTTTATGTGAGCATTTACTTAATCCTTTTATGAGGAGGAAGACCATGAGAAACTTTGTCAGCATACACCCACATTGCACAATATACTGTCCATACATGGGGTGGGGGAGTGATATACACAGATCTGCTGCCCTGATGTATGCACACTATCTCCAAGTAGGAGAGTACAATATCTAGCCACTGAACAATGAGGAGAGACCACAAAATATTTCCTCTGTCCAGATTCAGTTTTTAATCATTTTCAAATATACTCTGTACAGTAAGCTGGACAAAGCTAAGAATGAAATTGAACACACTGGAGAGGAGTTAAAAACTGAAAGATGGTAAGAATTACCTCAAAATGAAAGTTACACAGTGTTCTCCTCACCATAGATAACAAAATGTTCTAATTTATTTTGAACAAACAGGAAATACTATCAAAAGATTCTAATATTTGAAGAAAAGATCTCTGGCTTTAATCAAAGACACATAAATAACATTCTTCACCTAGGCCACAGTCAAAGTGTGACGTCGTGCCAGTTATACTTAATGAAAATTTTATTTCTTCTCGTTATTTTCTTCCAAGTGACTAAATATTTATGCTTATTTTTTATTTGGGATGACACAGTTGTAGCATACCTAATATAAAATGTGTAGGCCTCCAGCTTCAGCCAGGTACCCATAATTCCAATTCAAGCAAGTGGTTAGTACTTCCAATATTCTAAAACATTTTTAACTTGATAATCTACCACCTGAACACTCAATGTTACTAAAAAGCAGGGGCTACTTTCACATTTCATGACAAGCATAGGATATACATTTAAATGATTAACTATAGAGATGCAAATTGTGACTCACCTGGGGCAAGAAACACATAGGCTCAGCCACACAGGTGAATAGCAACATCTACTCACTTCGTACCAACTGCTGCCAAACCTCTTTCCTAGAATCAGAAATAGCACTCTAAGCTTAACCCACCCCCTGTAAGCACTCTAAGCCTAACCAACCCACCTTTGAGAGAGAACATGCAAACACATTGTAAGAGGAAAAGAGAGCCACAGTGCCAATGCTAGCCTGGTTTCTTTTCTTGGCCTTTTAAGACTGGTTGAAACAGGTAGGATAGTTCTTTAGTGTTCTCTTGGCTGCCTCGTTTGGCTTTGAATAGGCAAGCAAAGGGGCTGGGATAACACTGTCATAAAGTTTCTCAGTACGGTCAAAAAGTACCTGTAAACATTACAATCATGTATATGAAATGTTTGTCAGTTACCCTAGGCTTATCCATAAATCTCTATAACAGCACAGTCCTATATATTACATTCCATTTCCCCATTCATACTTTACCTCCCAAGGATGATAGCAAGAAGTTTCTGAGCTGGCTTCAAGATCATCCACAGGATAGGAACAGGAGCAGCTTTTAATGATGGTGACGTATGAAAAAACCTGAAGATCTGAACACCAGCAACATTTTGTAACTTCCAAGAAGGAAGTGTTGAAGAAAATGTATTCCTTTCCAGCCATTTCTCAGGGAACATACAGGGCCTTATAGAAGACTTGTATGCACTTCGTATTTCAGTATTTTTCAGATTTAAAAAGCATCCTTGGCTTCTAGTAGCGAAGTGTCTGTGGCATTTGAAACTTCCAGTCATAAAACAGCATCTTGGACTATTGCCTTTATCCCATGTTTGGCACTTATTCTCTTGATGCTGCCATCCCTTAAAGGTTTTGCTGGAAAACTTGTAAGGATTACTGCACGATCTCCAGTTGAACAAAGAGGTCAATCGAACTAAAGCACAGTTCCTGCCTGCTAATCTTGAACCACCAAGGGCAGCCATCTCACTCTCTCAATGCATTCCACTTCGGCACCTAAGTAAAGGTCATCATAAAGACCATTACAGCAATACAACACTATGCTGTTTTATAGTACCCACTTTTGAATGTTTTGGGGACAAACAGAAACCTCAAATCCATAACGCTTAAAGAAAAGGATATCAAATAAGCCTCTAGGTAAATCAGAGTGAAGAGGGGATTTTACATCCATTAGCTGACTCACACACAGCCCATATGCAGAGAGGAGGTTCACACACCTATTATCATTAACAATGCATGTATTTTCCAGTAAATGAAAACTCATACGACATACTGGCTCTCCCTATAACAAGGCCAGCAGCACCAGTCCCTGTCATAATGGAGAAGGGAAGATAATCTGCAAATGTATACTTTGTATCCCAGAGGCAACTGCAAGGAAGACCAATGCAAAAACTTGTTCTGAAACATTTAGGTTAAACTGACAAATAAAAATGTCCAAAAAGAACACTACAGTAAATTTTAAAAGCAACTGTTATTAAAATATGTACAAAAGTGGTATTTGCTATTATAGATTTCAAGTTAAATTTTAAGTAATAGTGAAAGAAGCTAGAAGTTTTAAAAACAGACCATGTTCTGCCACTACAGCTTTAATCATCTGAGCAGGGCCTTCTGCAGGTGCCAACCTTTAACAGGCAAAATCAACAACTGCCTGTATACATTCTTTATTGTGACTGCCCCACGCACCTTTTGAGATGACCTGCCTGAAAACATCAGGAAAGCTCCCACTCTCCCGGCTTTCTGCAAATTATGCAAAATTGAATTATTCATGAGGGTTTTTCTACATACGTAATAGGGCTGTGATGGTTCAGAAAGATATTTGGGTCAAGGGTTAGGGAGGGACTGTGGTCTATATTACTGTGTACAGTTTGTACTGTCTGTTGCTTTAAGTGGATCCTACTATTTAATTTTTACATCATTTAATGTATCATGTTAATACTTGTGCTTCCGCTCTCTTTTAGATTTCTGGTTGATCCCAGATTCCTACAATCCAAATCTTATTGCATTATTTATTGGATGTCCCAACCTGTTGATTGCATTGACTTATTCTGTGTAATCCACCTTGAGTCCCAATAAGAAAGGTGGAATATAAATAACAAATACAAATAAATTACACCCCCTCATTGTTTGGTGTGAAAGAAATGGCTAACACCATTAGTTACTGACCACAGAAAAAGGTGGTGATAGAATGTCCCCCAAAGCACCAAAATAAAACTATGTATCACTTGAAATTCCAGGATTATGTGTGATGCTGGAACTCACATAACATCCACCACAAGATGCTCAAGTAGGAGTCACCAACTTTCTTTTACCCTCTGTGGTGGTCATATATAGTAGTGGTTATATTAAGAGGGTTGGGAGCACTGCCTGCTAGGGAAACTGGAACTAGAAATCAGGAAATTTGGCCTAGGTTGTTAGCACAACCAAAGAGCATACCTGTTAGTTAATCAGGCTGGATGAGCTTTGCGGTGCATGAAGCTTGACCACGTGTTATTTTTATCAATTTAGAACAGCAGCAACTAGATTGTTGGACTAGAACAGGTAAGTGTTGAGTTAAAATTCCCTCCTATGCCATAAAGCTTAGTAATTTGGGGTGAAATATTCTGTCAGCCTAACCTACTTCACAGGGTTGTTACGGGAATAAAATGAAGGAAAAACGATGCCTATTGCCTTGATATCCTTGGAGGAAGGGCAAGCCAAAAAATACAGATGAAATAAGAATTACAATGGCTGTTGCAACAAATACGGGATTCTTGGAATCTCTGATGTTCCAGGTAGAAGTGCTTAAAACTAGAGATCTCTAGCAATATGAGATCGACGCACACACGCCAGCGATTCGTTAGGTAATTACCAGTGAAAACGAGAGCTGGAAGTTAGAGTGCTCACACAACCCTGGCTCTCTCCCCGCTCTTCATCCACTAACACAAGCTAGGTTACTGCAGGGAAATGGGCGGAAAGAGAACGAAAGCAGAAGCGTCTAGGCGCGGTTTCAAGTTTCTCTCTCCACCCCGCTCTGGCTTCTGCGAAAGCAAGAGCAGTCTAAAAGCTCGCCTCCTTCTTCCACGAAATGGAAACTCCAAAGGAAGAATAGATCAACACAACTGCCCCTTACTCACCCTCACCACCCGCCCGACCCCCCGAGAGAGAAAAAGGGCTGCTTCGTTCCCCGTACACACTGCAGGCAAACACGGCTGGCGGTCGCCGGCGCTGCCTCCTATCAGGCTGGTTTTTCCGCCCGCCCCTTCGCAGGCTCTTGCAACCACAGAGACAGACTCTTTAAAACAAGAATAATAATCATAAAGCCGCTTCGTTGCCTCAGCTCTATGGCGCCTGCTTTCCCTTCTCTTCCGGGGCGGGACGGAACCAGGCGACCTATCGCTCTGCTGGTTCATGCTGGAACAAGCAAGGTGCAGCACCCCTCCGCCACCTCAGTGAGGCACTGTGTAGACTCGGCTTCGGCGCCAGGGTGGGTCTCTCGGAACTCTCGCCTCCCGCTTCAGCCCGCCTGCGAGCGAGTGCTGACTCCGCCCATGAGACTCCCCCACTGCCCCTCACCGGGGCTAGCTGGAAGAGGACGGGCGGGATTCTCCCACATGCCCCCACCCAGCCCCACCTTTTCCAGTCGAATGCTTCAGGGTGACGCAGGGATCCTAAGCGGTATCATCATTAAGGATAGTCAGTTCCGAGTAAATAGCGGCGGGTGGTATTTCAGGTTGTCGCTAGGCTTGTGTGTGATATAACGCTGTAAACCACGCTGCGCCCACAGTCATGTCTGCTCTCATCAGCGCTAAAATGGTTATCTTTCCCTAAGAGGTTTGAAAATGGAACGGGGTTGTTTGGAAATCCAGACGAGCCAGCACCCCATTTGCCCTCTCGGGAATTTTCTGAAGTCTTCTCCCTTAAATAGAGGCTTCTTGTGTGAATATGAACAGTTAAAGCTTTTCATGGCAAGAGGTAAATAATATCCCCATTAAGCCTATGTTAGAGGGCCAGGATATTTTTCTCCATGCAGTAGGCCGTCCTACACCATGCATTTCAACCTGCTGGCTGCATTGCACATGCCTTTCTCTTCCCTGAGTTAGGTAGGCATTCTTCTTTGTCTGTGGGTATCAGGTTGTTCTGCATTCCTTATTTTTACAAAGACGACCCAGTTTAATATGCGATAGTAGTGCTAAACCATCCAAAACTGTTCACAGCATGGAAAAGATTTGTTTTTGAATTTGGGTTCTTCTTTATCTTTAGGGGTTTGTTATAAACTGGTTTGAAGAATAAATTTACAAGCTAAAAAGGAGCTTTCTTTATAATAGCAGACATAAAGGAGTTGGGTGTTTAAAAATAATTATAGAATAAAGCGATGAGGCTTGTAATAAAATTATTCCAGCTGCAGCCAGCAATACTGCTACAAAAAATAATTTAATACCAATGTCTCAGTCTCCACTTTTGTTGACTTCTGGTACTCTTATCCAATCAAAATTTCAGAATCCTGAGAGATAATCCAGAAATCCTGTGTCACAGAGAAGGTCATTATTGTTGTTAATATTAAATGTTATCACAGTCCATTAAATGTTTGGGCAGGAATTTTTTGGCCTTTCAGTGACTCAGATTTTATCCAAGAATCTAGCAGTCAGTGAGGTATTATTGCTTTAGCATGTGGCATGTTCCAAGTAGTGCAGCTATTTGCAATTGTCCGTTTGTTATCCTGTTGATACCAATATCACCTGGGTGTTTAGTTAGTCCTTTTGGAATCACATCAAGCGATCATATGACAACTGGAATAACCATTGTATGTTTCTCCCAGGGATGTTGAACTTCAGATCTTAGATCCTAATATTTTGTTACATTTTCAGTCTCTTTTTCTTTTGACTGTCACATGGGATTACTACATTGATCATTTTCTAACTTTCAGCCACAGTAATATCCAGAGTATTATGTTCTAATTTCTAATCTATTTGGATTTTGAAATGCCACAAAATCTTTACTTTCTTATTTTCAATAACTTTCTCGGGCTTATGTTCCCACCAATATTTCACAGATGGTAACGTACTTTTTGCATAAATTCTGAGGCAGCATTGCAGCTACTTTATTATAGCAGTTTATATAGTCAGTTTGTGTGAGTTTAGTGCACCCGTTGATGAGATGGTCAATTATTCCATCCACTTTGTTATGTAATCTACTGTCATGTGTGATCTTTCCAATTTTTGCTTTCATAAATTCATTCTTAATGCCTGCCTAAGACCTTCTGTCACTTTTTTCAATATTCCTTGCATTAGCCATTTACATTTATTACTCTTGTTGACTTTATCCTCAGTGTTCTTCATTTATTGACCATGCAGCGGTTTACTTTGCCATGCCTCCATGTGGTTTTTCATTGTTTCTTCTATACATTCACCTTTTGTACCCTTAACTTTAATTAATTTAACTTCTGTAAATGGCATCCAGCATCTTCTCTTTCTTGATCCTGATGTAATCATTTAGCACCCTTTTTTATTCTACTACTGCTTGTTTTACTTGTAACAATCCTCCGCCACCATTACTTTGTGACAAAGTCGATCTATGTTGCTTCAAGGATGTAGGACATGATTGGCTGCCAAGATTTTTCTCATTTTACAGTCTAGTGTATCCAATTCAGCTTGTATCAAATCCAATCTACAAATCCAGCATAGTATCAAATCACTGGGACGGCCCAGGTGTTTATGACTTGAGTGAGGTTTTTTGGGCCCTTTTAATGTGCTCAGCATAAGTCTTTTTTCCTCGCTATTGTATACTGAATATCATTAGCTTGCAATATACCCAAACATTTGTAGTTTTCTTAAAAGCCTATGCTTTTGATTCGGTTTCTATCCACAAGTTTTATTCCATTCTATTCAGTAATTTCCCCTCATTTTATTGATAGCATCAGGGCCGGTGTCAGAGGTTTTGGCGCCTGCAGCGGCGTACGCATGCTCTGCGCGTGCGCGCGCGCATGCACCATGGACTGCGTGATGACATCATCGCAGACATCATCATGTGCCGCAGGGGGGCTGGGCAGCACGTGGAGGACCGCCGAGCGCAGAAGCTGCGAGCTGCTGCTGGAGCGGCGCGCGGAGGCTGCTCTGTGCGCTGCCCCAGCAGCAGCTCACGGCTTCTACGCCCGGCTGGGGTGGAGGAGTGCGCAGAGGAGCTGGGGTGGCTGCAGTAGCTGCAGCCAGCCAGGCAGCCCCGTGCTGCCGCCGCCACATGCCCCAGCCGAGCGCAGAAGCTGCGAGCCGGGGCTGGGGCGGCGCGCGGAGGCTGCTCCGTGCACCACCCCAGCAGCAGCTTCTGCGCCCGGCTGGGGTGGAGGAGTGCGCAGAGGAGCTGGCGTGGCTGGCTGCAGCCCAGCCAGTCATGCCAGCTTCGCTGCGCGTGCCTCCACCCCCAACACCCCCTCCAGCGCCCCTCCAGTGCCCGCGCACCCGAGGCCACCGCCTACCTGGTCTCCATGGGCGCGCCGGCCCTGGATAGCATTGCACATTTTTCATTTCCAAAGTCCATAGCTATAACTTTGCTAAATATTTGCAATGTATGTACCAGAGACTTGGTTTCCTCCACAGATTTTCTGTATAATTTAAGGTCATCTATATAAAACAAAAGAGATATTTTCTCCACTCCCTTAGAAATCTTGTATCTGCAATGTGTTTTATTTAGTATCATCATTAGCAGTATCATAGCAATGACAAACAATAAAAGTGACAGGGAATCACTTTGAAATATTCCATGCCCAATAACTGACACATCTTAATTCCATGCCATTAGCTGTCAGTGTTGTACACCATTTTTTCATTGTTGCTAACAAGAACTTTCTAATATTGCTGGTAAATCCAAATATTTCTAACATTTTTCCAACTCGTGAATGCAGCAGGGAATCAAATGCCTTTCAGTCCATGCTATGTGCAAATTTGTTTTCCGCATTTGCAATTTTTAATACCATTTTATTGATCAGTAATTGATTGTTTGTTCAGTGAGACTTGTGGCAATTTCCTTTCTGTTCCTTTGGTAAAATATATTTATCAATTAAATGCTGTTGAATTGAATCAGCAATTATTTCAATTAAATTTAAACATTAGCAGGCAAGTAATTGGTCAGTAATTTTTAGGGATTGTTCCTTTGCCTTTATCTTTCATAATTAACACTGTTCTACCAGTTGACATCCAGTTATCAGTTGAAACTGATTGCAGCATTATGTTAAATTGCTGTGCTAACCTGGATATAAGTTGGGTAATTTTTTTAGCCAAGACCAATGCAATTCATATTTTCCTTGGGCTGTCCAGTCTTTAATGCTCTCTGCTTACTTTGCCACTGTTCCGTAGTAATTAACAAATCCTGCATATTCCTAGGCCTTAAGTCTTTCTGAATTTCATGAATCAATGCTGCTTGTGCATAATGCTTCTTTGGGTTGTCCCATATACCTCCCCAAAATGCAACAGTTTTTTCTTTAGACGGAAGCATATTGTTGCTAGTCAAAGTTTTGTAGAATTATCATTGATTACACTAAACTGTTCTGCCTGTACTGGCTTATATATACCTCATACTTGGAAAGCTTTTTTGCAATAGTAATCTGCTGCTTCAGTATCTTCAGCACTTCCAGAATTGTTCTTGACTTCAGCAGATATTTTTCTTCCAACATCTTCTTGATTGTTTCATTCTTTAATTTTCAATCGTTCAAACTTTTCAAGCAATGTGCATCCTTCTGAAGCTTTAGGTCAAGGCAAAGCTTCCATTTCAGTGTTGTATTTTTCAATATGCTTGTGATTTTGTCAATGTCATACCCAGGCTCTCTTGTTATGATCATTGCTGATCATGCATGTATAGCAAGCAACTGGTTTGCTTGCTGAGTGGTGGTGATTAGTATTGAAGTAACAGTGGAGTTGACATTGTTGATGATTTCCTTTAATTTATTTTTTGGAACAAACTTCAGGTCTGGCAGAAGCCTTTACCCCCGCCCCCATGGTAGCCATTTTTTCAAGGATTCTCCTCCTTAAGTCTTCTTTCTTTGTTAAAACCAGATGTTGTTCCACCAATATTAGCTTGATTTGGAGGCATCAGTCTCACTAATTCAGTTCCCATTGTTTCACCTTCAGCTTTTTCCATTTCTCCACTTTCTTCATTTATGTTTTGGTCTTCTAGCTCAGTTGTTTTCCTTCATATTTCTTCAAGTTCAATATCTGAGACAGTTTTCCTTCTAATTATATAGTGTCTTTGGTCACTTAATCACTGCTCTCTTACATCAGAGTCAGGGAACTTTTATTTCCAGTTGGCAAACATTTGTTTTTGAGCTGATGGATTTGCTCAATAGTAACACTTCATTATTGCCTTATTTTCCAATGTCTATTTCTTTCTCTGTGATTTTCCTTCCAGTACCCTTTCAGTCGGTTGCCTAGCAGAGGTCACTGAGTCCTGTAGTCCACTTATCACTTGATGGCCAGGAACTCCAACATTTGATGTGGTCGTTGCTGACTAGCAGAACCACAAGTGACAAAAGGCACAGATTGGACACTTGTCTGCTTCCCTCAAGTTTTGATGGGAAATGTAGGCATCCTGGTCTCGCAGCTTCGCTCTCTGACTGCTGTCCAATGGACTTTTCAACTGTCACTTGTCCAACATTCCGCCAAGCTGCCTACATTTCCCATCAAAACTTGAGGGAAGCAGACAAGTGTCCAGTCTGTGCCTTGTGGTTCTGCTCCAGACAACAACTGATCTGGCATGGATTTCCTTTTCAAACCTTTCACCATATTGAATGGGTTTTGGACACTTTTAGTCTGGTTCCTCTAAAAAAGCCAGTTTAGCATGGGTAGCCTTACTACCTCAGCATTGTATTTTGCCTCATGGGAGTACTCAGTCCCTACCACCATGAAAAGTAGTGTCCTTGGTGGCTGTGGGGGAGAAGGTGGTTATTCATAGTGCTTTTAGTAGAACAAAAAAAGTGATGGTTCTCATATATAAGGTTGCATTAGTTTCCATCAATTCCCCTCTCAGGATTTGGGAAGGCCCTGCAAAAAGGTGGCAGTATTCAGTATTGGTGAGTACAGCCACAAAAAAGCCCTGAATGCAGTGTTAATTTGTTGTTCTTCTACTGAAACTAGAACAGCAAAAAAAAATCCTGTACAGTGAGACCAGAGGGGATAAACATTTATTCCAAATAAAAATTGTCTGAGTAATAATGGGAGCAAATGTCACCATTTCTTTTGAGGCCCAAATGTAAAAACTCAGATGGGGGTTACAAATCCATTCTTATTCTGTCTCTTATTTAGGTAACAACCATGTGTCTCTCCATAATTGTTTCCTAGGTAGTGAAGTGCGCTGGAGTACAATTCTAAGTGTATTGTCCCTCAGGGAGCAAAGACCTTCATGAAAATGAAATGAAGATCTTGTCAGATTATTCAGCATGTGCAAAATTTTAATGAGGTAAAACTGTGACATAAAGGATTGTGCTCAGGCTGCCAAATAATATTTTTTAAAACCTAGAAAAGTCAAGTCTCCATGCTCTGATAGGCAATTGTAGTGTATCAAGATTAATTTTAGCATTAAAAAGAAGTAATTGCAACACTTAGAAATTTATCAAAACCCTGAGGCAGATCAATGGGAAGGCTTTGAACAATGTAACTGTACCTGCATGTTATTGCTGTAATAGTATTAACCAACCCAATTAAGGCATAGGGGACTGAGGGGAAATTTGTTAATATTACAGTGATTCTCTGAAGTAGGTAAAATCTAAGATATAAATTACTTTTGTTTTTAATCATTGTTCTAACACAATTATTTAAATACTTAAGCCATTCATTGGTGCACTTCTAAGTTTTGGCAAATTCTTCGTAGTTTGCTGAATACAGTTCCTAAACATAGCAAAGGCCAAGAATTCAATTCCCAATAATACAGTACGGTTGAGCTAAAACAACTAAGAATATTGTGACACATTCAAGATTAACAAATTTATTGTATAAATTTCAGTGGGATATGGCCTATTTTGTCAGCTTCATGAAGTGGGAAAAAGAGCTCTTGCTTGGGTTGTCAACCATCTCTTAGAATTACAATTGATCTCCAGACTACCAGCTCTATGGCATAATTTAATTTAATTTATTACATTTTTATTCCGCCCTCCCCGTTTCGAGGCACAGGGTGGATAACAAAATTACAAGTATCAAATACCATTAAAACTTTAAAACACTACATCTAATCGATTAAATTATAGACATACAAGCATATAAATGTCATATATTTACATATAGATAATTAAAATAATTTAAAAAGCAGCACATAGTTTAGATTTGATGTTCCGCACAGCGGTTCTTCCAGAGCAATACATGCAGTATTAAGTGTGGACCACAGCATCCGCATTCGCATATGGGCGAAATGGTTTAACCTCCCCCTCCATGTGGGGGAGTACCGCTCGGCGTCAGCCATATGCCTGGCAGAATAGCTCCGTCTTACAGGCCCGCGAAATGCAAGCAAATCTTGCCGGGCCCTAGTCCCATACGACAGAGCATTCCACCAGGCCAGGGCCAGAACCGAAAAGGCCCTGGCCCTGGTTGACGCCAGGCGGGCCTCCCTAGGGCCAGGGACCCTTAAAAGATGTTTCCCGCCTGAACGGAGAGTCCTCCGGGGTTCATATGGAGAGAGACGATCCCGCAGATACGTCGGTCCCAGTCCGCATAGGGCTTTATAGGTTAGCACCAAAACCTTGAACCTGATTCGGTACACCACCGGTAACCAATGCAGCTGGCGTAGCACCGGTGTAATATGCTCCCACACCAGTGCTCCAGCAATGACCTGCGCTGCTGCATTCTGCACCAGCTGTAACCACTGGATCAGGCCCATGGGAAGCCCAGCATAGAGAGCGTTACAGTAGTCCAGCCTAGAGGTGACCATTGCTTCAATCGCTGTAATCAGGTCGCGGGGGGATAGATAGGGAGCAAGCTGCCTGGCCTGCCGGAGATAATAAAAGGACGACCTGGCAACTGCAGTGATCTGGTCCTCCATCTTCAAGGAAGAATCCAGAATCACCCCCAGGCTCCTAACTTACACGCCAGTGTAAGTACTGCCCCATCAAGTGTAGGAAGCCAGGGTCCTGAAGCCACCTCCCCACGACTCAAGTACGGGATCTCCGTCTTCGTGGGATTCAATTTCAGCCAACTTTGTCTCAACCAGCCAGCCACAGCCTCAAAAACACACTCCAGGACATCAGGGGTCGATCCAGGCCACCCGTCCAACAACAGATAAATCTGGGTGTCATCCGCATATTGGTGACACCCAAGCCCAAAACTCCACACCAACCTGGCTAGGGGGCACATATAGATATTAAATAATAATGGAGAGAGTATCGCTCCCTGCGGCACACCATCTACCAGTGGCCTATGAGATGACACTCTCTCCCCAAGCACCACCCTCTGTCCCCGATCATGGAGAAAGGAGATCAGCCAGTGCAGTGCTGTCCCCACATCGACAAGGCGGTGGGCCAGAAGCTCGTGATCGACCGTATCAAACGCTGCTGACAGATCTAATAAAAGCAGTGCTGATCCGCCCTGATCCAGATGTCTGCGGAGATTGTCTGTGAGGGTGACCAGCAGTGTCTCGACCCCATGACCCGGGCGGAAACCAGACTGGAAGGGATCTAGGGCCGAGGTCTCCTTCAGGAAATTCTGCAGTTGCTTCTCTGCCGCCCGCTCAATCACCTTCCCCAGAAACGGGAGGTTAGAAACCGGTCGGTAACTGAGCAGGTCGGCCAACCACCTCCAACAGGCGCGGTAAGGCGTCTGCCGGTGCACTAGGCGGTCAGTACACCAAGCAGACAGCCAAACTCTCCTCGGCATTCCACACCAGGCCCACACAATCAATGCCAAAGATCTTCGTGGCGGGAAGTGGCTTGAAGGAGAAACCCTCCCGGACAAGGATTGCCACTCCTCCCCCCCCCCCCGACCCTCAGTTCATGACTGATAAAGGACCGCCTAACCTGGGGGGGTCAGCTCACCCAGAGCAACTGTTTTTCCTTCCCTCACCCAAGTCTCAGTCACGCATACCAGGCCCATATTAGCTGCCATAAAAGTATCGTGCAGCATACTGGTCTTATTATTTATGGACCTGGCATTGCCCAACATCAGTGTTGAAGGGTTTTTTTCCCTAGCTCCAACACCGCCGTGCCTCAGGATGGGGCGTAGGTTGGAAGGGCACTGAGCATTTCCACATCTTCGTGACCTTCTCACTTTAAACTGAGCCCCACCGCCATACCTCCCCCGTCCCCAGAGGACTAGTATCCCTGGCCCTATCTCAGATGTCTTCCTTATATCCATCCCCCTATCACAGCATACAGACATCGTAATCAACAATAAACAGCACCAGTTCTAGCTACATAGGGAGCAGTAGCATTTCAATTTGTAGCGAAAATCCTTCCCCCCCTCTCTCTCCCCCTTTCCCCCCCCCCCCCATTTATTTAGGAGAACCCTTAAGGTTCTTTAATAATTAAGGCTACAACTAGCAATAATTAAGACTATAGCAATGATTAAAGCTTTTCTCAGCGTTTCTCTGGTACTGCCCAGCTTGCTCCAGGGATCTTCTACGTTTCTCAGCTACACAGGCGACATCCCATCCTTTTCCATGCTAGTTGATCCTTTCCAGAGACCTCCAATGTTCTACAAAAAGCTTTTCCCACGGCTCAGCAGTCCTACCCTGTCCTCTTTTTTGGCTCTTTCCAAAGGCCTTCGATGATTCTCGATGTTTCCCGGGGAGCTCCACCCCAGCCTCGGGCCAAGAGCCACTCGGCTTTCTCTGGAGACCTTCGATATTTCTCGGGGAGCTCCACCCCGGCCTTGGCAATCTTACCCACCCTGCCTTCTCCGCTCTCCCACCGAGGTCACTCCCCAAACCCTGCCTTCTCCAGACTCCAATTCCCCAGTCTCTGGAGGAATTGGCAACCTGGAGTTGGTAATCCAATAAGCCAGAATTTCTTGCTTATGGTAATTTCATTAGTTTTTATTTTAAGATGTCACAAAATTCTTTTTTATATTTTTTCTACAATAGACTCACATAGCCACTCATTATTACATTAATAGTAATAATCCCTTCACAACCCCTTTACTAATGTCTGCATTGCAAGAAGTTGCAGCATGGCATTGCAGTTAGAGTATAAGATTAGGATCTGGGAGGCCCAGGTTCAAATCCTCCTTCTGCCATGGAAGCTTGCTAGGTGACCTTGGGTCAGTCGCACTCTCTGTTGGCAGTTGCACAGCAATTAGATATAAGTTTGCAGAGTTGCAGAGTTTGATAACAGTGCAATGGAAATAAGTAGACAAACTTCGGTGATTCTAGCTCTCTAAAAATAGTTTACTACATAATAGGGTAAAAAAGGGTACATTTGGTAGGAAAAACAACAAACAGTTTCTGACTACATCTTGATGGTCTCAACTAGGTCCTAGAGAGAGAAAGACTGCATGGTCTAGTGAAGTAGTAGAAGTGGACTGTAATAGCAGATGACTGAACAAAGAGCAATAAAACCTTAGTATATGTTGCTAGCTAATTGCCCCCCAATAAACTGGCTCATCCAATAGACATTCCTGGATTCCCTCATTAAGACTAAAGACTCCCACTTTCTCTGGCAGGAACTTCTCTCGAAGCCTAAGTGGTCCTATGCTAACTAGCTATCTGACTAAACAAACAGAATAACAATTTAACTCTTTCATGACTGAGCGTAGGACACTTGCAAAAATTCCAACTCTCTCAGCCTAACCTCCCTCACAGAGTTGTTGTAAGGATGAAATAGAGGACAGAACGATGTGAACCACTTTGTGTCCCCATTGGGGAGAAAGGCAGGAAACAAACACACACACAAATATCTCAATTTCAGGGATAACTACCCTCTGTTTTCTTCCAGAAATACAAGTTTTTTGTAAAAATGACCTTTTAATCTTCATATTTATTTAATTAGATTTCTATTCTGCTGTCCCTGCAAGCAGGCTCAAAGTTAATCACAGCATTTAAAATGTACAATAAATAGAATAACAGTATAACAATAGAATAACAATTTCAACAATATAAATATCAACAGCATGTTTTCTAAAAACAGCCATGCACATATTGCCTCCCCTACTCAGACAATCTGTGGGATAGGGTGGCCCGTTGTAAGTGGTTACAGAAGGCCAGGGGGGCATGCGTTCCTCCCATGGCAGGAGACTGACACAAATACGTTAGGTAGCCCGCCTGTCTCAAGCACCTTATGCCTGGTGAAACTTCTCTATCTTGCAGGCTCAACAAAAGGATAACAAATCCGAATGGGCGCGAGTTGACACAGACAGAGAGTTCCACCAGGTTGGGGTCAGGGCCGAGAAAGCTCTGGCCCTTGTTGAGGCAAGGTGAACCTCCTTGGGACCCGGGACCACCAGTAGATGTTTATCTGCTGACCGAAACAGCCTCCGGGGAACATACGGTGAGAGCAGTCCCTTGGGGATGTTGGTCCCAGTCCACTAAGGACCTTAAAGCTTAGACCCAAAACCTTGAGCCTGATCCAGAATTCAACGGGGAGCCAGAGCAGCTGGAGAAAAACTGGTGTCATGTGTGACCAGAATGGAGTCCCAGGATGCATGCCATGGCATTCTGGACCAGTTGTACTTTCCAGAGCAGTTTCAAGGGCTGCCCAGCATACAGCAAGTTATGGCACAGAAATTGTCCCTCTTTTTTATTCAGATAACCTAGTCTCATAAATTCATGCTATAGTTAACTCAAGACTGGACTATTGTCACATGCCATGTGTTGGACTGCCCTTGAAGACAACACAGAAGCTACAGGCGCAGAAGGTGGCTTCTGGACTGTTGACAGAGCTTAAGGGTTTTAAACATATTATCCCAAATTTAAGATCAGTACAGTGGCTGCCAATTTGCTTCTGTGTTCAATTCCAGAAGCTGGTGTTAATCTTTAAAGCACTTCATGGCCTCAGACCCTCTATTATGAAACAAATCTGCTGCTCTGCAAGGCCTGTTTGTTTTGACCCTCTGAGATGTCCATGCCCTCAACAACCATCCTAAGTTTCCAATGATGTGCCACTCTTCTGAGTCCACTCAACTCTTAGAGGGGTTTTCTCACGTTTTCTTGGTTACACTACTAACAGCTGACCACTTTCAGATATTCCAGCCAAGAAGGTCAGCCCTCCTAGCATCCCTTCTATATTGTCATTTAAAGGCTTTGCCTAGAGCCTGCATCTCCTACTCAACAACTGGTTATTACAGAGACAGCTTACTGCACTTACGCAGTCCTAGAGAAATAGAGATCTAGCAACCAACCGTCTCCCTTCCTCTGGCGCCCATTTTAGATACTGTGTTCAAACAGTGGAAGTCGCACCTCCCAACATTTAAAATCGAAAAGATGTATTGAAAAAGAAAAGCCATACATATACTCTTCACAGCAACAGATCAAGCAAGGAATACAAAGAAAGATGCAAAAATTTAGTCCTCTGTTCCTCACCCCTGCACATGCCCTAGATGGTCTTGTTCTAAAGCAAGCTCTTCACACTTAAAAGTTAAAACAGTCTAAAAACTTCCCATTACCTTGGAGTCCTTGTCCAGGACTGCAGCCTTATTTGTATACAGTACACAGTAACTACAGCAACAGTATTTTTTTTTAAAAAACCCACATGTCACCCACCAGCTAGCATGTGAATCTGTTATTAGTAGAATGGCCAGGCAATGCCTGGCAACTGGTAGGAGGGCTGTGGGTGGGGATATGAGGTTATGACATGAGCTGCAGCATCACATCACTTTTGTGGAACAAAAACTAGAAGTGACATAAGTAGCTCTCTACGTGTTGCTGGAAACTCAAAAAAACCATCACGTTTTCAGTGACTCTTAGAACTACCCTATGTCTCTTCTGTTTTTTACTGAAAGTGATTATGCAGCAGCAATTCTGCAGGGTTGTTGGTTTTTTCTTGCACCACCTCTCTGAGCAGTTGCAACAGGATCAGGGGTAGGGAGGCCCCTGTCCCCCCTCCCATGAGGTAATGGGACCCCTAGTTACTAGGCACAGGATTAAGCTTTCGGTGTGTCACAGCAAGTGCTGAACAATCAGTGTACAGCCCAGAAAATCCACAACAACCAATCAGTGTTTTGCAGTAGTGGGCTCATAGCTGAATCATGTGCGCTGAGGCACATAACTGACTGACCACAGGCTGTACATGGGCACACACGAGATATCCTTGTGGTTATTCTGTACCTAAGCAGTTTTGGACAAGCCTCTGCTTGTCCCAAAGCCTCAGTGATTATATCAGATTACCTGTATGCAAAACTAAAAGGCCAGGAGCATGACATCAAGGCAAAGGAACAAATAAGTACAGAAATGGGAAGAAGTCTGAGGTATGGTTTCTGCACACATTTTAAAATGTTGTAGAATAAGAGTCATTCTGTAGAATAAAAAAGTCATTCTTTGCATAATCTTGAGAATTAGGGAAATGAAGATATCAATCAGGCCTGCCTGCTACAGCAAATTATTTGATTTTTTAAAGTTCTAATTCACAGAATCACCTCAGTGAAGTGAATTATGGCAGGAGTCCACTGCACATCAAAATGGGTGTATGACCATCTTTACTACTTACTACCAAGAGTAATAATGAACTGATCTGGGTGTGTGAATAATATAGTTAGAACCTGTCATACAACTACTAACTGAAGTTTAGATCAGCACAGCCCACAGTGCAGCATCTTGAGAAGGCAGGCCAAGCTAGATTTAACAGGGGAATCCGCATGTATTTATCCATGTGTCTACTGGAAAAGCATGAGGCAGGGAATTTGTATTTTTACAGAAAATGAAGTATGCGTGAACAGGGAGCTAATCTCTGCACTCCTGCTCATTTCATTACTGCACCTTGTTGCTTTAACCATTTTTCTTCTAGCCTGTCGCACTTCAAATATCAAAACTAAGGTTGCTAACTCATGCTTGGGAAAGTCCTGGAGATTTGGAGGGGCGAGGGGGTCTGGGGAAAATATTTCTTTGAATGTTTGCAGGGAAGGGCAAAAAATGGTTATCAGTCACAAAGACAGTTTAAATTAAATGTGAGATGAGGCATATTTAGGTAAGAAAGGAACAGCCTGAGAGGTATGAGCAAAGGAGGAAATAGCAAGAAGTAAATGCAGTCTTACTATAGACATTCATAGAGTTTGTTAAAGTCATGTTCCTTCTGTATCTTTACTCCAGCTAGAATGACATATGGCCAGAGATGTTCTCTGAGCTCCTGCTGCAATTAATCTTTCTGTTCTTTTGATTAATTGCTGACATATACTGTATCGTTCCCCATTTATGACCTCAGAGCTTTCTCTGTCCCTTAGTAGCACACGCAACTGTTCTTGATGACATGCATAGAAATACCAGGGTCCATCCATTTTCAGATGAGGTTAATTCATAATTTATAGTAGCTTTGATAAAGCTGTAACCATGCCTGGCTCTTTCCTCCCTTCATATGTACACAGGAGATCTTTTCCTTGCCCCTCGGTTATCAGTTTTTTCTTACCTGCAGTTTTTTGTGGCACTACTTTAATCATTTGTATTTCTCTTTGTCCTTAACTATTAAACCAGCTTGAGTTATTCTCTCATCAATTGCTGTAGCTCTGTGGGTTGAGGAAAATAAAAGCAGCTATGCAGGGGGAAAACAGTATCTTTTTATATCTGACACATTGTAATACTCTTTTTAAAGAGAAATTGTCTTGACAAACTGGTAAAGCAGTTAAACCTGTTCTCCCTTGCAATAGTCATGGCCCAAAATAGTCTTTATTTTCTCTGAAGATGAGGTGGTGGATTACTCACAATTATTTCAAAAATGGAGACTGGTTGAAATATGTACTGAGAAGCTGACCTATATTTATGCAAAGATGATCTTTAAAGAGATTATTACTGAAAATATATCACAAATAAAGATATTCGGTTGAATCCAATTGTTTTCTATGCTTCAAATGGCACTTCAGGAAGTGGGGTTAGAGTGATATGTTCAACCTGCCCTCACAGATCCATTTCAGGCCCAGGGCTGTGCTAGTCTTGTGGGTCTCCTGAACCATGAGGACGCCATTTTGTGGTATTGTGGGCTGCAGAGGAAAGTGGGAAAGTCCTATCTTCTGAAACAAGTGGTAGTCAGTCAGTATAGATGCTGAAGCAGCAAAATATGTTTCCATAAAGTCACTTCCATTAGGAGACAGGCCATCTTGTTTTGCATTCGCTGAAAGTATTGACTTCAGGGGAATTTTCTTCAAGAGTACACTGCAATAATCTTTTGTGGCACACACAACAGTCACAACAGTTGAATTAAAGGATTGTTGATTTCTCTATGGTAAATAAAGGTGGTAAATACTACTGGTCATCTCTATAATATGGCAACATTCCAGAGTCAGTGGAAAGCAGAAGTAAAAGAAGATCTGAATACAGTACACTCTTGAGAAATCTCAGTAGCACTTTGACTGTCCATATACATAGCCTGATGCTACAACTGCATTTTATGTTAAATAAAATATTAGAACAAATAAAGTCTGAAAAAGTCAAGAAGGCAACAGAGTAAACACGGCAATGCAATGAGTTGTCATCTGTATTTTCCATGAAAACTTGGTGAAGAAATTATGGCAATTTCATAATACAATGCTAGTGTGGAAGCTCCCCAAGAATCCCCAGACTTTAGTGTTTTCATGCTACTGAGAAATATTCTTATATAATGATACCAGGAAAGTAGGGGGGCTGTTTGCCTTAGACAATGCTAAGCATCTTCCATGTTACTCATATAAGTTAGGGCTGAATTTCAGGAAAAATAATGCTGTGTATATTTTTAATAAGACACTAGACAGTGAGAACAGAACAGTCTCTGTAACTGATCATCCCAAATCTCAAGATTCATGGGGCAGGGCTGATGAGATCATGGGGTGGGATCTGGTGCAGTCCCTCTGAATAGCAGTACTAGTGGCAGTGCTTTCATATACCACTAGGAGTTGTACCATATGGTAACCCAAAATGGTGCCTGACAGTGGAAAGTGGTGAGTTGGGAGGAGGAGTAGGGTGGTGAAAAGAAAGGCAGAGTGGTAGAAGTAGAAGAAAAAGTGTTGGAAATGTGGGGAGAAGGAAAGTGAGAGCTGAAAAGAGGTGAGCTGGAGAAGCAGGTTTCAGAAAGCATGAGTATGGGAGGACAAGCAGGAAGTTGGGAGGGAGAGAACTCAGAGAGGTGAAAGGGAAAGCCAGAGAAGAGGATGAAGGAAACGCAAGCAAAGATGAAGGGGGGGGGAGGAGTTGGCAAAGAGAAGAAAATTCTTTTCCCCTTAAATTCTTCATGACTCCCTCTCATCTTCTACAAAAGTAATAGAACCAAATTTCCATCTGGGAGATTCTGTTCTATTTTGGGTCATTAGTAAATAAAAAGTGAGAGAGTCTCGCATCCCCTTTACCTCTCTCCTCTTCTTTTTTCTCTTTGCCTCTCTTAGCAGTACTTGCATTCTCTCCCCTTTCTCTTTGATTCTACCTAACCTTTTCACTTTCTTCCCTTGCAGCCTCTATCCCCACTCCCTCACCCACCCTTTTCTGTCTTCCCACTTAAGTTTTCACTTTATACCTCTTCTGCTTCTCCCCTTTCCATCTTTTTCTTCCCTTCTATTTTTTTTTACTTTTTTGCATCTGTCTGATTCCTCCACAAGGAGACTAACTTGGAATCCTCAGCAATGTTGGTGCAGGTTGCCTAGCAGCCCTCCAAATGAGCACCAAGATCTAATGTAGTCTCATGAGATCTCAGAAGCAAGCTTTTCGTAAAGAAGCAGACATTGCTTCTATGCTTTTGTGGTTTTTCTAACCCCTAAGTTTGTTTGCTTTTTGCATTTCATATTTTTCTACAAACATTTCATATTTTTCTGCAAACTTTGGGCTTCCCCTTGTCTGTTGCTGGTCCTACTATGTAGATTTTTGGATTCACATTCTGTGGCCCACTTCAGAATTAGATATAACAATCTCTTATCCCTCACTATTTCCTCTTTCACTTCCCTGAAATCCTCCATATTGTCTAGTTTTTTCTTGTTTCCTTCTGTCTTTCCCACCCACAAGTCCACCTGACTTTATCTGTTCCATATTCAGCTTTCTCTCTTTTCATCCCCCTGGCAGCAGCTCCATGGAAAAACTCTGGCCAAGTTGCATGGTGGTCACCAACACAGAGCTGGGCCCAGTTGAACAGCAGGGAACCACATGGACTTACTGAGGGGGTACCACACTACCTCCTTTACTCCCTTCTCACACTATTTCCCCTTTCTACTGGCAATCCTCATCCTCACCTTTCCTTGCTTCCTTCTCTTTTTCCCACCCACCAGCCAACCTACTTCTTATCTACTCCCCATCTTTAGCTATATTTACTTCAGTTATACCCCACCTTTTCCCCAATGGGTACCCAAAGCAGTGTACACCATTCTCCTCTTTTCCATTTTAATCTCACAACAACCCTGTGAGGTAGGTTATGTTAGAGTGTGTGACTGGCCCAATGTCACCCAGTGAGCTTCCACAGGGGATTTGGGATTCAAACCTAGGTCTCCTAGGTCCGAATCTAAAACTATACCATACTCTATTTTGTGCTTTGGCTCCTTTTTAATAATAGCAAGCCACCAGGCCTAGGTGAGCCATGCTAATCGTGTGGCTGCAAGTTATCTGTCCTGATGAGTCTTCCTTCAAAGGCCAAAACAGCCCTAAAAAGGACTTGGCCCCTCCCTGCTTCCCCTGTCAGCTTGAAGGCTGACAATGCTGTTGTGGTTGCCTAGGAACTCCCCAACATGGCCATTGTCAGTGAATTTATTTCTTTAAACAATGGACCTGCTTTTATTATTGTGGTAGTTTTTTAAAGAATCTGTCTTGCCTGCTCACAGTCCAGTCTCCAGATTTAAGGCCATGTTGAAAATTAGATACTGGGTTGATGAAGGAAGACACTTTTCACAGCATGTTCTAAAGTGCTGTACTGAGTTACTGTAAGGTTGATAGACTGCATTATTTCCAATTAAACTTGTGAAAAATGGTTAGCTAGCTAGACTAGTGTGCTTTTGAAAACTGCACCACGTTAATTAAAAACCATGCAGTCACAGACCAAGAGTGCTGGCCATTTCCAAGAAATGCAGATAACTGATTACTACCTAATTAAACCATCTTTTTCAGATGCTGGACAACCTGATACCACACTACTCAGTATTAGAACATGATATAACAGGTTGGGACTGATTTGGCAGGGATTTGCAAATTGACCCATACATGAAATGGTTGACAATATTAAGGTCCACAAGCTGTCTGATCTACGCTGGGTGGAAGCCAATCATTTAGAATCACATAAAGCTTAGCAACACGTTAAGGTTAAGAAAATTTATTTCAAGCAATGTAACATTATATACATACACACACACACACACACACCAATTCCATAGGAAAGGTTATGCTGACATTGCTTTCTTTAAAAAAAAATAATTCTGGAACTGGAAACTCTGGGGGAGGGGAACAATATAAAGACAATTTCTCTGAGACTTCAATACTAATTTCACACTAATTTATCCTATAGTATACCATATTAAAGGAAATGCTAAAATATCCATATCAATCTCCCAATCAGTTGTCAGAGGAATTTCTAAAAACTATTGCTTTTATATTTGATTACAAACGTAAAAAATAAAAGCTAACCCCCCACCCTCCCTCCCTCCCTCCCTCCCTCTCAAAAATGTGGAATCGTCTTGCCATCTTCCTTCCATTTCTTCAATGTCAAAGTCTTAGTCCTGCCTTCAAACTGAGGCAACTATGAATTTTCTCTCCTCATTTCTCCCATCTCCTTAATCTCAACCTTCTTGTACTTGCCAGAACTCCGCCTCCTGGTGATCACAAGGACAGTAATCCCAATAATAATGGCCAAGATGACCACCACCACCACTGCAATAACGCCAGGTGTCAAGCGTTTCATAGAGAACTCTGGTAGTTTTTCATCAACATAGTAGATAAGGACTTCTTCAATATCAAGAGGTTCTTTGTTGACAGAGAGATTAAACATGCTTTGACGAAAAACAGAAATACCCTTGATGTCTTTTTCAAAGTAATAGGCTACATCTGCTATATCAACATCCCCGTAACGCTTCTGGGTAGCATTCTGCTTCAAGTCAATATGGATGATTGGAGGGTCATAAGCAATAGCTGTGATGTAATTTTGATGGAGCATGTACCGCTTGTGAATGAACTGTCGGAGACTGTCTTCCACTTCACGGTCAGAGAAGGTAGCTTCCCTCTCTTTGTGTTTCAGATTAATGAAGATCCAGTTTGTTCTGACAAGCTCACTACATTTCATGTTTTTGTCACCCTTGTCAGTTCTCCTTACCCCAGCAGAGTTCACACACCAACAAGTGTCTGTCTGATTGCATTGCCTTGCTTTGAAGTTGCCTTCGTCATCACAGTCTGGGTTGTAAAGTCCATCATTGTCCAGAAAGGCACCTTCTGGCTTCTGGAAGTTCCTGCCCCTTGGGGAGGACAATTCTGCCTTCATCAGTAGACATTTTGAAGTGAGTGTAGAACAGTTCACTTGCTGACCCAAACCTAGTAGCGTGCATTGGCAGTTGTTAGAATATTGGTTCCCAGCACAAATAGTCCATTTATTTGTTTGACAGAAGCAATCATCCTGGGATGCTGATGCAGTGACGAGTATCAGAAACAGTGTAGCCTGAAATGTAGACTCCATTGTTTGGAAAGGAAGAGCAGAAGTCTTAAGGAAAGAAAAATGGATAGAGCAGCCTGAAGACAAGATCCATCCACAACGAGAACCTCCTGGTTTCTGTGTGAAGGGGTGCGGCTCCCTCTCTTTGTAAACTAACATCAGACTTGCCCAACCAGTTTAACTGGTGACTCACAATCAACAGGCCTATGGTGACACAGTAAACCCACAGAGGAGCAATAGTACTGCACCTTCTTCAACTATGATCTTAGGGAGTGGCAGCAACTCTCCACTGCCTACCTTTCTTTCCTCCCACTGAATAAGGAAGCATAGCATGCAAGAAACACAGAAACCAATACCAAATTAAGTTCTTGCAAATAGAAACGTGCCTCCCTCACGGACTGAAGCATAAGTGTCAGGTTACTACCTAATGTCCGACCAAACCCCATCCACCCTCTTTCTGTCTGCTTCTTGCACATGCACAGCCACATGAGAAAGCCTTATATGCCTAGCAAATACAAGAGAGAAACACCAGCCCCAGTGGTCATTGCTCATGGTAGAAAGACTTGGGGGAGGAAAAGAATGAACACAACAGTTCTTTCTGAGAATTTATTAAAATATGGGGGAAAGACTCCATGAATCAAAGTGAAATGAAGCATTGGCATAGTTATCCTACAAAACTACAGTGAGATAGTAAGAGAGGCCTCAAACTCTGAACAAACTGTAAGAGCAATTCCCTATATCTCAAATCTGAATCTGGTGCCCTCAGTGCTGGAATATAATACTTTCATGCAAGTATCTCTGTTGGTCTGCAGTAGAACAGCAGGATTTGAGTCCAGTAGCACCTTAGAGACCAACAAGAGTTTCAGGGTATAAGCTTTTGAGAGTCAAAGCCCCCTTCTTCAGATAAGGAAACTCTCTTTGCTCTCTATACAAGGAATCCTGTATCTGAAGAAGGGAGCTTTGACTCTCAAAAATTTATACCCTGAGAATCTTATTGGTCTCTAAGGTGCTACTGGACTCAAATTCTGCTTGTATCCAATACAATTACTCTTGTTGCCTTACTCTAATGAGAGCTGTGCTGTGAGGTAATATGTAACTCTACTCCCTTATTGTCAGAGCTGTGAGAGGGATCCAAAGGTTTTATTCCTTTAACAGGGAAGTATTCCTCTCGTGTTTCAACAGAAGCAGCAAATTCTGGTGGTAGATGGCTTCCTGTGCTGGTATTATGCTCCATGTTGAGCAGAACAGATTATTTGGATCAAACTCTATATTTTTAGGTATATACTAGATGTATACTTAAATCATACTGGTACATTCAAAAGGGGGATGAGATTGGATTAAGTTTCCTACTGAGTGTATAGACACTAGCAAACCAGAGTATTGTGTGAACTGACCCATTCAATGTCAATTGACATGTGGGGAATGCTACTCAAATGAACATTAATCTCTAATGTGTTGTGCCTCTTTGAGAGCTACTGTCCAGCAACTGATAGTTTATCTATTGCAAAAAAAAAAGACTTTTAGAAAATATGTTCTTAGGTGAAGGACGTTCCAACATGATGAGGAAGTATCCTACTATATAAAAGGCTGTGTTCCAGATAACTCACTTCCTACCCTGGTGCACCACCAGAGGGCACTACTGTGGAGGGAAGCCCAGAAGAGGCAGCCCGTCCCTCCAGAAAGCATTTCATACCACCATATTGGTCAAGAGAATACCAATATGGTGAGGTGTGAGACTGTTTGAAGCAATTGCTATAGAAATATGCCTGTGAAGAAGTGGTAATATGAAACGGGATTGGACGAAGTATGCTGGCAAAACCCGTAGGTGTGGCAACTGACAACTTTACAGCTCTACAACTTCATTAAACCTTAAAGCTTCACTGCTTCACTACTTCATAAATTCCATCAAGCTATTCTGCAGCTTCAGCCTCTGTTTTGATTGGTGTGAGTACCATTGTGCACCACTATGAATAAACAGATACAAATGAACTGACAAATCAATTAGCTTTGTGTATTTCTCCCACCATTTGGATTGTTGCAAAAATTGCACTGTTATGAATATTTTGTAAGAAATGTTGGTATTTATTGGTATTTATTGTGTGTATATATAGGCATTTATGAATTTAGGCACTTCTGCACTTATAGCACTGTCAGTCTATGGAGAACAGGATACGTTGAAGTTGACTCCCACCCCTTGCAACAAGAAATCCAAGCTCTCTTGAGGTAAGGTTCTTTAATGAGATATTATAGCTTCAGCATATATATGTCCATAGGTTACACAGAGGCAAGTAAAAGCATCTGGCTGTACACAGGTGTCTTGTTGAGAATGACATATGGAGTCCTTGCTACAACTACATAAGCCCCCCACCCTTGGTGCCCAACCAGCTGGGTACAGTCAGTGGGAGAGTAGGATGGAACTGTCCCAAGGCCGCTGTGGTGAGCCATCTCAGATAAGAGCGCAGCCTTCCCAGGAGCTGGACAGCTTATGTGAAAAATAGACACACACACAGGAGATGATTGCAATAACTCAGAAAGATGGAGGGACTGTGGGCAATAAACCTGACAAGCACTTTATAAAAAATTATAAAATTTGTAATAATTCTTTATATTGTGTACTCTGGGATTATTTGTTTGGTTTTGGTCTTCAGTCCCTGGAGGAGCCCTCTTGTTGGTTTTGGGATTAGGAATGAAGCAGGTGGCAATGCCCACCCACCCCCCACCTTCACCCAGCTGTGATCAGGCATGGAGCAGATGGCAATGCCCATCCCCCATCTTCACCCCGCTGGGATCAGGCATGGAGAAAGGGGCAATGCTCACCCCTACCTTCACCCAGCTGTGATCAGGAGTGGAGAAAGTGGCAATGCCCCCGTTCAACCAGATGGGATCAAGAGCAGAGCAGGTGGCAATGCCCACCCCCTGCCTTCACCCACTGGGATCAGGCATGGAGCAGGTGGCAATGTCTGCCCCCGCCACCCAGCTGGGATCAGGCGTGGAGCAGGAGGCAATGCCCACCTCTTGCCTTCACTCAGCTAAGATCAGGCATGGAGCAGGTGGCAATGCCCCCCTGCCTTCACCCAGCCCAGATCAGGAACGGAGCAGGTGGCAATGCCACCCCCACCCTCACCAGCTAGGATCAGGCATGGAGCAGAAGGCAATGCCCGCTATCCCCTTCACCCAGCCAGGATCAGGAGTAGAGCAGGTGGCAATGCCCGCTCCCTCTTCAATCTGCTTGAATCAAGTGTGGAGAAGGCGGCAATGCCCACTCCCCCTTAACTCAGCTGGGATCAGGCGCAGAGCAGGAGGCAATGCCTGCTATCCCCTTCACCTGGCCAGAATTAGGTATAGAGCAGGAGGCAATGCCTGCCCCCCTCTTCACCCAACTGGGATCAGTAGTGGAGCAGGTGGCAATGCCCGCCCTTCTTCACCTGATCGGTATCAGGAGCAGAGCACGTGGCAATGTTTGTCCCCCACCTTCACATGGCTGGGATCAGTCATGGAGGAGGAGGCAATGCCTGCTTACCTGCCCTTTCTAGAGCCTGTTGTATTTTTTCCCACAATGGGCTTTGTTACTAGTCTATTATAGTTTTCTATTCAGGCTAAGCTAGAAGTTAGCCAGGAGGTGTTATGCAGATGTCCCACCTCCTTTTAAAGGCTAAAAATGGCTATGACAGAGTTCAGGTTAAGTGAAGACCGTGGAACAGATGGTTAAAGGCAGTTTAACCCTTTCCCTTGTGCTGTTTTCCCAGAGCAAATTACTTCTGTGGAACAAATTGCTAACTTAGAGAAAATACAGGTATCCATGTTATATCTAGATCCTTTTCAGTCTGACTTTCAAACTAAGTTTGCAATTCAAATTGCCTTCATTACCCAGGTAGATGACCAGCATTGAGAACTGAATAGAGGGAATATATTCCTATTGATTTTTCTAGACCTCTGAGAAGTTTTAGATAACGTTGACCATGGTATCCTGGCCAGGATTGAACTGGGAGGTATGATGTTATGGTGATTCCACTACTTCATGAGTGTAGCTTGCAAGAGGTGGTCCTGCCCATGGCTTTTAACTTATGGGGGAATCAATCTTGCCTTCCACAGTATTTAATATGTATATACATATTATTTATCTACGTATTACATATCTAACTGCTAAAAGAAATTACAAGTTTGGACCTATGTCACCAGTATATAAATAACATCCTGTTCTATCTCTGCTTTTATCTAATTCCAGGGAGACAGCTGAGACCCTGAGGCTACTATTTGAGCTCAGTGGTAGATATGATGAGGGGTAGCAAATTACCATTCTAGACAAGAGGAAGATGCTCTTGGTAGAAAATCTAGTTTTGGAGAAGATTACTTGTATTGGATGAAGATGCCCACACACAGAGACAAAAATTTGCAGATGGGGGTGGGGGGGACTCTTACATCTGGCATGCTTCCTGGATGGTCAAGTGGTGCCAGCGGTGACAAGTGCTTTTTACCAGCTGATGCTGGTTCGCTAGCTGTGCCATTTTCTAAAGGACATAGTCACAGTAGTTCACATTGTACTGACTTCTCAATTAATATGTGTTAAAAGTATGAGAGGAAACATCAGTTGGTTTGACATGTGGCCACCAGTGTATTGACTGGCGTGAATGGCAATGAACACATAGTGCCAATATTGCAATGATCTCACTGGCTTGCAGTTGGTTTCCAAGCCAAATTCAAAATGCTGTTTTTAATGCATGAGAAGGCAATCTCAGGTTTGCGTGCCAAATCACAGTGACCCAGAACATTTTGCTTGGCATGCAGAGCTGGTTTTCTGCTAAGGGAACTGAGGCTAGCTCCTGAGCCACTGGAAACACTGCTGGGTCTCTCTTTACTTCTAGTATGTCTGGCTGAATACAGTCTGTGTATTCCCTTCTCCTTTCATTTGCCAGCACAGGAACATCCTTATAGCTACACAGTGCAGCATTTTGGACACCTGGCCAAAAAGGTTGCTTATTTCTGCTTAAAGCTAAACATTGTAGGTCTAGGACACATCAAGGACCACTTCCATTTATATCAATGTACTAGAACCTGAGATCCCTTTAGGGGGTTATGTTGCTTATATAACCCCACTATGTGAAGTGTGGTGGATGACTACGTTAAAGAGGCAACAGTATGTGACCAGTTTTATAGATGATACTACCACCTGTTCTGTGACTGCCCTCAGCCATGTGCTCTGCCCGCATGCTATGGCCTATGCAGGTTTTGATTATTTATCTAAGATGTCTATGTATAATGGTATCTGGATTATTTTAGTGATAGTTTTAAGAGCATTATTGATTTTATAGCAGATTTATTATAATATTGTATTATAACGGTATTTATTATAACTAATTGATTGTATTTTATGATTATGTGAGCCACCCTGAGCCCATTCGTGAGGAGGGCGGGATATAAATCAAATAAATAAATAAAAAGAGTTGAGTGCCCAGCCCAGTTCAGATGCAGCACGGCCCCCTTCTGACCCTGCTGGCATCCACCTGCTGCCTCGGACAGACGGCAGTGAAAACCCAGCCAATGAAGTAAGCCGGCAGGCCGTGTCACCCAGGGCCGAATTGGGGAACACATATCCCAGCCTCCAGTGATGTGGGTTGATGAAGGAGCAGCCATGCCTGAAGGTGGGGCGGAAGCAATGAGCCCCTGAGAAACCCGAGGGCCTCCAGGGAGCTCTGAGAGGGCCTGCAATCCGAGCCAGCACATTGCACTAGGGAAGGGTGTGAGCTTTTGCAGCAACAGCCTAATGGGCAGCCACAGCTGAGTCGCAGAGCTCCACCCACCAAAGAGGCCAGGAGCCCTGGAATGGCCAGCATTACTCCAACCACCCATGGCTCAGCTGGCACGAGGCAACAGGAACCGTGAATGGGCTCAGCTGGGGGAGGAAGCCAGCAGCCTCCACGTAGGGTTGCCAGTCCCCTGCTAGGGGTGGGGGATCCCCCACTCCCACCCTCTCCCTGACCCGGCTTACTTGGCCGGTGGGAGGAGGCACAGGCCTCCCGGGGGTGCGCACTTGGGCGACATGGCACACTCCCACAGGCTCAATCCAGCCTGAATTCAGCCCAGGTTGGGCCCAGATCAGTCTGGGTCAGGTCTGAATCGGCCCAAATCTGGCCCAGTTCGGGCCCCCGCAGAACATGGAAGCGCTCCCAGGGGTGACTGCACCCTGCACTTTGATGTCACTTCCCGGACGTGACGTCATCAAGCGGGCACACAAGGCAGGTGACGGTATGTATGATTGGGATTGGAGTATTTCTGAAGCTATGCTAATAGGTTATAGGCTACAATTGTTAGCCAATGGCTTGCAACCAGTGGGAGAAGGAATGGGGGAAATGGCACTGCACTTTTGGCAAACGCCAAAAGTGACATCACATCTCTGGCCTAATATTGAGGCAACACTCTAGGATTTGGGGGAAATTCTGAGGTAAAATTCTGTGGTAAACCTTCATGGGTAAAACTAATCCAAGAGCATCACCTTGTAGTCACAGTAGCAATTTGATGTCACTTCTGGGCAGTCACCGAAAGTGATGTCACAGCACCATCACAGCACCATTTTTAAAGCATTTTTTCCCCTGCCAGCCCAGCGCAGGACAGTAGACAATGAGAAGCTGGAGTGGGACATCTCCCTATTATAGGCCCAGATCTCTCAGTAAATTGCAAAAAGTATAGCTGTGAGTCTATGATAAAGGATTAACATACACATACACTCCAAACCAAATATTAAGTACTACCTACTCAAAGATATGCAAGAGCAAAGACTTACTGACACAATGTCTAACTGAAGAAATGGCTACAAACGCGCTCACTAAACCATTACTCAGAGCATGTCACTAGAACCTCCTAACAAAATGAAAATAATGGAATAGTACACATGCAGTGGGGAAGTGTTGCTGGAAAAGGAACAGCACATGAGGTGTTTTATTAAACTGTGATAAAAGGCATGTTTGGTCCATATGAACTCAAGGGGAAGTTGTAATATATACTATCTGAGCCTATTGAAAGTTCTTGTGTTTTCCCTCTGCCCTTCATGCTTCCCCTGTGCCTGTAGGTTTTTGTAACCTGAATGTTTTTCTGCTATTGGAAGGTCTACAGTTAGGTGATGCTTTTTGTGAATCCTGTTACTGCCGTAAATTTTACTGAAAACTACACTGAGAGATCTCTGTCTTTTGGTGCTACACCTCTGAAGATGCCAGCCACAGCTGCTGGCGAAACGTCAGGAACTACAATGCCAAGACCACGGCAATACAGCCCGGAAAACCCACAACAACCATTACTCTGTGTGTGTAGGATTGAATTATTTTCTCAGCTCTGCTAACGGGTTATACATGCTAAGGCCTTCTCAACTGTGGCATGAATACTATGGAACTCATAATTCATTTGACCCCCTTTATTGGTGTTCAGATGGCAGGGGAAAGCATTTTTGTTCCAGAGGGCATTTGGCCTTGGAAATCTACTTGTTTTGACAAATTTGATTTTCTTTTGCTCTATTTTGTTTTGATCTGTTTGCCTGTTGTTAATTTATTTGATTGTGTTTTTTATGTACTTCAGGGCCACCGGTAATATTGTGGAAGATGGAGTGAAAATATTTAAATAAATAAGTAACATACATGTTTTCCCATGTAGAGCAACTAGAAATTTGGGTGAGAAGAATAGAAATAAAAAAAATGGCAGAGACAAGAGAGTTAATCCCCTCTTACCCAGTAGTACAGGCACATTGACCTTCCTATAGCATTTCACAAACTTTGGGATATCCTAATCACGAAAGTCTCAGCATCACATGCAGTTGAACCCTTATTATTGGGATTTTTTTCTTATGTATCTTTCGCTGTGATCATCCAAGCCCATTGTTTATAGAGAATACACTGTTTGTCATGGGCTTAGGTCTTTGATTTGTAGCCTTTGCACAAGTATCAGTGCCTGTTTTGTTACACTTAGTTTGAGCTATTATTTTCAAAAGGCTGAAATTATTTTTTGTTCTATTGCAATAAAATCTAGTAGTGGTTACATTGGTTATGCAGACTTGAGTATAATGATTAATATCAACCTGGTCATTTCAGGAAGTATTTTGCAACCAAAATTCTGTGCAATTACTTTATGGCTGCTATTCTAGTAGTGTTTAAGACCCAAATACTGGCATATCTATATTACAGGCTGGTTTAAGTCATTCCCTCTATCAGAAAACTGTAGCTCTGCAAGTAAAGCCAAAACTCTTTAACTGCTGTGTTTCTCAATCATTGTACTCTACTTTCTGTTTGCACATGGAAAGCCTCATATGAACTAAGGAAGCTAAGAATCCTCCTTCCTGCTGCAGGCACATAGGCCATTCCAAAAGTTATTCTGTTAAGTTTGGGAGGTTGTGCTTTTATTTGGAGCTCCCAGGGGGCCTGCTGTTCTTTGGTCTGTGACACGATAATTTGTTTAGTAATAACAATATTTAGCATTCACAGTGTGCTTTCAAACGTTCATTGAATTTCATATGCATTATTACATTATTTATTTACTTAAAATATTTATATTCCACTTTACCTTCATAGGCTCAATTGAATCATAATGACAACCCTCTAAGACATGCAAGTATTATCCCAATATTGGTGATCAGAGATTTTCCTCAGGCCATTTAGTGAGTTCATGGCAGAAAAGATTTTAACTGATGAATTGCTTTTCACAGTTTGTTGTTGTCTTAGCCAGTAAGCCACACCAATTCTTAGACTGAGGGCATGTGCCTACACTATGGTGGGAGCTGCAGATAGCTAGACAGGCAGAACATTTTGTCATATCCCTGTTGCTAGGCAGTATTATGTTCCAAGCTGGATGAGAAAAACAGAAACTGCCCAGTCACTGTGGGCCAAGCTAGCAATCTTATACCACCACCACCCTTGCTCTCTTGAGTTACCCAAAAGAGAATCAACCTACACAGGTAAACATTACAATTCTAAGGTTGCCAACTCTGATTCAGGGAATTCCTGGAGATTTGAGGGGGGAGCCTGTGGTGGGTGGTATTTGGAGAGGGAACAGGCATTGGTGGGTTATAATACCAAAGAGTCCACCCTTCATAGCAGCCATTTTCTTCAGGGGATCTGATAGCTATAGGCTGAAGATGTAGTTGTGAGAGATATAGAGGCCTCACCTGGATTCTGGCAAACCTAAACAATCCTCAGTTTCCCTTGCCAATACAGAAAAATACTTGAGCTAACCAAGAAAGTTAAAACAGTTTAAAAGTGCTATTCCTTGTAGCAAACTTTTACAGTGAGACTTGCCCTATCCGGATAAAATAAATAATATGCCTTGAGAAAAATCCCCAAAATGTATAGTAGTACATATGCCTTTTAACATACCATGGTTATGAACAGGAGGATCTAGTTTGCTCAGACAGTATACTAATGGTTTGACCTGGGAGACTATAGAAGGTTTTTATTCAATGTCAGCGCTAGCTGTTGCTGCCGCTGGGCAGGGCGCCGGCTGGGCCGGTCCTGACGTCAGAGGGGTGCCAGGATGCTGCAGGACCCTACTCTGTGGAAGGAGGGGGGTATACCTCACCCAGACTCCCTCTCAGTCTACTCGCTGGCCTGCTCAACCTGGTCTGCTCACCCTCTGCGACCTCCGCCATCTCCTCCTCCAAGAACTCTCCTCCAAGCCTCTGTTCTCGCACTGCTCCGCTCCACCTCCACGCCATCACTCCTTACTCACACCCACCACCTCAGAGCTCTCCCCAGCCTCTGTGGAAGGAGGGGCGGTATACCTCACCCAGACTCCCTCTCAGTCCACTCGCTCTGCCTTGCCTAGCCTCCTGTCCTCTCCCTGGAGAGTGGGAGTAGCTGGCCTCCCCTTGCCCCCTCTAGCCTTCTGAGGCTTTGGAAATTCGCCCCTTCCCCCTGGCACAGGCAGGTTCTGGCTCTGTTTGCCAGCCAGGGTGGTTGAACCGCTGCCTCCTGGCTGCCGCACGCCGCTGCCTCCCGGCAAGTCCGGGGGCTGGGCTGCTGACCCCAGACATTCAAAATATTTCTGCTGCTGTGTATTGAGTACTCTTCCATAAGAGGATTATGTTGTACCCCTCTCCAGGAAACAGAATGTGCTTAATAGCTTATCCATCAATCAGTAGAATCAGCTTCTGTGTTAAGCTGGCTTGGAACAAATATCTTCTAAACTAGATCTTTAATACTCTACTCATAAACAACTTTGAGCTGGTGGCCATATTTACTGTTACCATAGCATTCCAGATAGGGTTCCCAACATTACTAATCAAATGCTCGGAAATTTGTGGGACACTGTCTTGGGAGGGTGGAATTTGGGGAAGATGTGACCTCACTTACAGATGACATGCTAGGAATTTCCCATAGAGACTTGTGGAAAATCCTAGATTGTCATTCTGAAGACGATCTTTTTCTCCTGCTTCTCAGTTTCTTGTGGGCAAGTGACTGGGGCTGAGAATTTCCCTTTGGGCCCAGGCAACTGGCAAGCCTAATTCCAAGGGAACAAAATAGAGGGGTTAAGTAACAACCTAAAAATATATTAGAAAATATTTATTATAAATGTGCACAAATGTAGATCAAAAACAAGTTTAAAACATAAGGCCTGAATGGTTGTTACTTAACCCCTCTATTTTGTTCCCCTGCTTGTTTGGGTTGAGTTTGTGGGGACTTTCCCCCACACCACCTTTTTCAAGCCTAATTCCAAAACAGTATTGACTTTATAGGTCATAGAATTTCTAGAAAAGCAGGCAGATTTTGAGTAGAGCCAAAAATGCCTGGACAATAGCTGGCCAAATTGTAAAGATCTGGAGCGAGGAAAGTTGTCTAGAAGTGATAGCTGGGCACAAAAAATAACAGGAAATGGCAGAACTAAAAAACAGAGTAGGATCATTTCCACATTAACGAATTATTACTACTACAATAAGCCAAGAGTGGACATAGATTCACTAAACGTTTTGAATATACTAGTACTGTCACCAGTGCAAGAAAATATTTGTACTCAAGATTTAGAGGGAGGGAAGGAGGAAAAATAAACAAAGTTTTACACAAGTTCAGCCCAAATCCTAAATAATCATATCAACATCATGCCAGTGATGTGATGTCACTTTCAGGAACTTGCTGGAAGCTACATTGTGCCACCCCATAGTTTTTTGCCCAAATCCTTGAGTCTCACATTGATGTGACAGCATGCTGCCAGCACGGTACCATTTTTTTAAAAAAAAAATTCCCACCAGCCCTTAGAGGGCTGGCAGGCAACAGAAAACCAGGAAGCAGACCTGGTTTCCCTATTGGGGCATGTTTTTCATGTAATTCAAGTGGGGCAGATCTCATTGTAAGTGAGGTTTTTATATAAAGAACGAGGAGGATGTTGATTCTATGTGTACAATTTAAGCTGCTTTGATGGCTTCTCAGTGTCGTCTCTGTTCTTAGAAGGCAAACATTTAGAGATGAACAAAATGGTTTGGCATCCAACACAGCTTTTAACAAGGCATTCGACATCACCTAGAAAAAACCAACTTTCACCGGAAATGGCAGTTGACTGGGTATATATGATTTACATGAATGCAGGATTATACTATGTATTTTGATCTGATGTGTATCCTATGACTGGGCAAAGCAGTAAACGTTGTCATTTGCAAACTTCTATAAAGTGAATGATACTTTTTGAACTTTGGGAAAGAATGTTGCATGAAAGACACATACTGTTTAAGGGACCATGCAACACAGCAGAAGCATGAGGTGGTAGCATTCTGTAGCTCCATGTGTGGCTATTCTCTTGGATTACATGGGCCCTGATTTGTCTGGCCGACATGCAGAGTATGAAATAAAATTTTGTTCAGCCAAACAGCATAGCAGTATTTTTATTTCCTTGTCAAAATATTTTCTGCTTAGAACTAAAGGGAGATTTTCTCCATCACCTGATAAGAACAAACCAGTGTAATTTTGAGAACACAAGCAATTTCTAGAGAATTAGTAAATAACATCAGTCATGTAGATGACTGGGGGACAACTAAATCCATGATGTCCAACTAACACTGAAGGAAGATGGAGACATCAAGGATAGATGAGAAATACTATCCAGAAATCTCACACATTTCCTTCCCATGGGAACACAGTAACACAAAACCCCCAGAGTGTATAGGAAAAGCTTATGCTGACTCTGCTTCATGCTGGATTAGTTACCTGGAAACTGGGTCAATGCTGAATCAACATATGTCACTAGCAAGTGTAGGAAGGAACAGGCTGCTGCATCTCCCAATCTGCCTACTGTATCTGAAATCAGCAAATGTGGGAAGGGTTGTCTGTTGAAGGAAGGTCTTTCTCCATACCTATTGTTCCTATTGCACTTCTGTTCACTGTATCTGCTTAGTGTGCTTGCCCGCTAGTAATGTTCTTCTTTGGTCTGGGTTTAGAATTTTTCTCATCCCCAGGAATAGCTTGCCTGTGATGGTCAGGAAGGCACAGCCACTTCTGGTTTTCCAAAATAAATGTAAGACAGTTCTATTTGAGAGCTTTGGGTTGATGTGTGTGAGCCTTTATGTTGATGAAGATTTTGTGAAGAACATATCATCAATATAACCTAGAAGCACAATGAATTAATGGATGATGGTCTGAACTTTTAACCTTTGTACTTCAGTGTTTGATCAGAAGACTGAATGAGAGGAGGAGTGGCTGTGAAGGACGAACTTCAGGCTGAAAAGGAAGAGAACAGAAATAACCATGGATATTGTAGAGGTGTCTGGGGCATTGTGATTTTAAACTGAGGACTTTTAATGTATTTTAATGTTTGTTGTAAGTTGCCTTGAGTGCTGTAAGGTGGAATGGAAGCTGTGTTTTAAATAAGTAAAATAAAAACTGCAAAATAAAGGAACAAGAGTCATGATGCACCAAAGGTCAGGATATAGAACGGCAGAGTCAGCAGGGACAGGTGAACATGAAGTCAGCAATGAGTAACAGAATTTAGTGCTTACAGGCTGACTGGTTCCTACCAGATTCTGCCAAGATGCCAGCTCATAAAGGGAGGGCCGCAGAAGTATTTAAGGAAACCAAATAGGAAAGAGATCACTTCACAATCTGACACAATGGTGTGCACATTAAAGACACACACACACACACACCATGTCAAATCTTCATGCTTTGGGACTGGCCATGCTTAAACTCATGAAAGTCTGGATGTGAGATCCTTCTGCTTTTATTTAAATATTGTTTATTCAACATTGAACCACTTTGCCCACCTTCTCAGTCTTCCTGCTTTTTACCTATTTTAGATCAGAGCCTTTGAGAAGCGTGATAGCATTTTATACTCTGTACCTCTTCCAGTCTTATCTTTATCATTAAGTTTACAAGAGCCTTTTGTCAACAGGTGAATTAAAAGCTGAAACTTGGATACTGCACAATTTTATTTAGTTTAGCAGGCTGTGACCTGTTAACTGAAGAGTAGAAAGTGATACAAATAGGAACAGTCCTTGGTAGCTGAGATCTCTACTCCACCTTCACGTGCTACCCTTCAGCACTGCTCCCCACATTTTGGAGCTTGCATGCACCTTTGCAATTCTCACAGAATGGTGGGCAGAACCCCACAATGACTGCCACAGTAGGTGGAGCTGACCCCAAAATGGCTGCTACCTGATACAGAGCCAAATGTGAAAATAGGAGGGGGAGAGGTTATGAATAACTCTAATAGTAAATCTTCAATATTTGAGACAGAAGCCCTGTTTAATAGGATGCCTTTTAATACAGCAAGCAAGCAAAACCTTTATTAGGCATTAGTTACAATAAATAATAATTATAATAAGAATAACAATAATAAGTCTAATTACTATGTAACTAAGTAGCGCATAAAGAATGACACTAATAAATAATCAAAAGCTTTAAAAACAGAAAAAAGTTATCTATGCTCATTCACATCAGCTCATGAAATCTCATAGCAGCTAGAAGATATCTAGCAACTTGATTGGCAATGTAAGGGTTCTGATCAGATAAAAAAAATATAAAACTAATCACTCATCAGTGTAACCCATAAATTTATGAAAAAAGAGGGCTGATTATAGAGTTCCTCAACTCAGTATAAAAATAAAAATATGACAAAACATGACATTATTCAGAAAGTCCAGCCCTGCATGGGCAGTCTTTCTTGATCGGGAGTTCTCAAATATATACCATGAAGAATTGCTGAAGGCAAAGCATTAAACCTTGTGAGCGTAAATGCTCTATATATGTGTGGGGACTTAAGGTGCAATAAATAAGCAGCTGGGACCCCATCATCTGGCACTATACCATTAACAACAAGGGAGCATGTTCTATTTGCTAATGAATAGAAAACTTTTCTCTTGATGTCCAACAGTCTCTTACACAGCAATCTAAAGGCTTGTTGTTTTCCCAAAACAAGCAAATCAAGTGAAATGCCAACTGAATTAATTTTATACAAAATTAAATGCAACCAGTTACTTGAAAAGGAGTCAGATAACATAATATACACATAGCTAGGCTACTCAGATAAAAATGAAGGCGCAGCCAAAATTTCAGAGTCTGAATCCAGAATACTAGTTTCCAAATGGCCCAGTCTAATTTCTAGACACATGGCTAGAAATCCACAGTTTGGAATGCCCAAAACAAGATACACAAAAGAAGCGTTAGTCTTTTCAACAAGCTGATTGAATGCACTCATCCAAATAGAGCCCTCATAGAGAAGCTGGGCTATAGGTTTTGCATTAAATACACTAATGTCTGCAGGGACATGTTGACCATGAACATAGTAAAAATGTAGTACTGTGAAGATGCTACAATTGGCCAAATTAAGTGTATATTTTCATTGGGCTGTCCAACTATTGTATTGAAAATTTTGTTTGTACCGCCTTACTTGAGCCGAATCCACACTTCCCTACCTTCCGCTTTTCATGTGCATTAATCACGCTGGATTCTATCCCACAATGTCCCAGTCTGTGTTCACATCCCTTCTCTTACTGCCGCTGCCTCTCGCTATACTTCGTCCACATCCCTGGTAGAATCGCGCAATATGGGGCGGGTTTAGATCTGACGTCGCCAATGACAACGTCACATTCATTCCCCCCCCCCCATTTTTTCATCAGATTTCCACTATAGCATTTTTTTGCTAAATTGCTATGGTGAGGACACACCCCTATGATGCCCGTGATCGGTTAATGTTATTCTATGCCTTCTTCTTTGAAATCCATTGGACCATTATTCTGGCAGGCTAATTTGAACTGATATTTTAGGTGGGGGTGATCCAAACTCCAAACGGGCAGACTAATCATTTGATGCTTGAATGTAATGTTAAAATGATGGATTTCCACTATAATGGTAATTTCAACAGTTAAAAAAATTTTTTTTAACAGCCACCGATATTTCCGACTGTCCGGCATCCTAAAAATGACACGGAAATGGAAATGATGCCACCCCTTGATGTCTCCGTGGGGATTTTGGAGCACCCCGATTAAGATTTATGGCCGGGATTGTGCAACAATGCTGGGAAAGTCCCCTTTAAAAAAGGGGGGGAGTGCGGGTAGGCAGGCATGCTGCGGAGAGAGTGGAAAAGCTTGATAATTGCATGGCAAACATGGTGTTCCGGAAAGGCTGCAAACACGGAAGTGGGGTGGTTTGAAGGGGGCGGTCTCCTTGTGAAACGCTTCTATTTGTCCACATCCATGGTGAGAACCACGCAAGAGAAGCGTTTGAATGCATGACAAATTCGTCTGAGGCGCAACACGAAAGACTTGAGAGAATGGCGGGATTGAGGTAAGAGTATGTGAACAGCCCTCTGAGAAGCAAATAATGGGCGGGAAAAAAGCGGAAAACTTGAGACGTGTGGATTCGGCCTTCTTCAATAACATTGCCCTTGACTTTCTAGCAAAAACACTTTCAAGTGTTCAAAAAGGCCATAATTTTGAATTTTTTGAAAGTAACAGACAATAGATTAGAATCACAGAACACCATAAATGTAGACAATAGGAGCTTAATACCCAATTGTGTATGAGATTATACCACGGAATGCCTTTTACAAGGAACATATTGTTATAAAATATTTTCTTGCATACACACAGCTTACCTTCATTCACACAATGAAGATCCTTGTGCTGGGGTGGCAGCTGTTGCAAGCGT
This sequence comes from Eublepharis macularius, assembly GCF_028583425.1. Classification (NCBI taxonomy): domain Eukaryota; kingdom Metazoa; phylum Chordata; class Lepidosauria; order Squamata; family Eublepharidae; genus Eublepharis; species Eublepharis macularius. The sequence continues at coordinate 80,827,906 of NC_072794.1, read as the reverse complement.
AACATTTCAGAAGCCCTGCTGGGCAAAACCCCTATGTGTGCCCATGTGCTTTCTAAAAGCAGCAAGCTCCATGAAAGTTGTCAGCAGGCAACACATTGGGGTCCCCTGGGCTAGAGAAAAGGGCAGGTCAACAGTTTGGAGCCAGGTTTGCAGCTAGAGAGCTAGACTGAGCTGTAACGGTTACTGTCTGGAAATTTCATCAGGATGAACAGTTTGAGTACTTAGTAGAAAAGAGCAAGACTCCAGTAGCACCTATAAGACTAACAAAATTGGTGGTAGAATATGAGCTTTCGTGAGCCACAGCTCACTTCTTCAGATAGTATAAGTACTTGTTTCTGAAGATGAATTCCTCTAAATGTGCTCTTATACATTATTTACAAAGACGACAGTATTGCCATGTCTCTCACTTTAAAAAAACTGCTTTAAACTGGACCAGAATTTCTTAATGCACAGAGAAGCAAAGAACACATCCTACTTCTGACACTATCATTCCCTACTTTTGAGTGGTGAAAAGGTCTGGGGACAAAACAGAAAACAGTGATTTAGAGAGAATCTATAAAGTTCAGATATTTCAGCAAGTATTTTTTAAAAAATAAACATCCAAGCTAACAAAATGTTTTACTTTTAAACATCATCTGTAAAATTCATATATCAGGATATATGGCAAGGTGGCAAGAAGGCAACAGGATGATATCCTACTGCAATTAAGTGTTCTAAATTTTAGAATTTAAAAACATTGTTGATGGCAGATATGCCATAAGAACTCTCACAAACAATTCCATTTTATTGTACCACCCTTCCTTGAAGAAAAAAAACAATCAAACTTTTATTTCCTTTTACCTTTTTCAAAGTACAGGAATTACTGCAAACCCGTTTCTGTACCTACGAAACCTTTTCAACGTGAGTTGAAATGGCATCAGCACACATCTTTATAAACCTAAGCATTTTAACTCAGAAGTAAGCTCAAAGCTGAATAGACCTAGCAGAACTTTTAAATAAAATTCATTTACTCAGATATATGTTTATAGGCCCATTTTAGAAATCTTTGAAAAGCATTAAAAGGTATCACTTAATCATATTCCTACACCAAACTGGCTGCTATACAGCTCCCTCTGCTGGTTCCATCTAAATCTGAACTGTAGTTAATTACTAACGTTACACAAAATTCTACACAATGCAGGCAAGCCCAATCTCACCAGAGCTCGGAAGCAAAGGAGAATTGGCCTTGGTCTGTAATTGGATAGACCACCTCCAACGAAGATGAGGGTTGCAGAGGCAGGCAATGGAAAACCACCTCTGTCAGTCTGGTGCCATGAAAACTTCTCCAGGGGTCACCATAAGTTAGCTATGACTTGCAGTGCAATCCTAAGAAGGGTTACTCCAGTCTAAGCCTACTGATTTCAATGGGCTTAGACTGGAGTAACTCTCCTTGAGATTGCACCGTTGATGGCACTCTCCACCACCACCATTCTGAAAAACAATAATGATCAACACAGAAATGGTTTGAGGAAAACAATGTTTGCTCAGTGATGACAATGCAATTCTGACCTGATATTTCTTAGGCACAACTCACATAATTTAACACTATTTTACTTTAGTGCAAATTAGAAGATCCACACTGTACACACAATTTCTTACAGAGAAAAGGAGAGCATCCTTGACTGCTGGGTGATTCCTCCCATTGAGACAGCAGGGCAGAGACAAAGCACCTCCTGTCATCAACAGAAGGCAGCACCCACCTCCTCCCCCAGCAGCTTCTCTGCAGCCTCAGCAAGGACTACAGGAATAGTTGAGGAGCACTGCTTCACACGCTCCAAAACCAATGCTTACCTCTTCTTGCCAATTCACAGTGTGCCTAGGCTAGGCTTCAGTCAGGAGAAAATTCAAGGGGCCAGCAAGATAATTCCCTAGAGATATAGGACTGAATCAAATGTGTTCTTTCTCATATAATTTTGTAGAGGAAATCAAGAAGGAACAATCCTTTCTTTGTGTCCCTTGTTCTCAAATTTCAGCACTTCAATGGTAAAGTTTTATTCCTTCCTACCGGAATGTTTTTTGTTCAGGTTTCATTAGCAGAGATCCTAGTGGTCACATTGGTTTCTGCTGTAGTGGTACCAAAACATAAGAAGGGGTCCTTAAGAGAGACAGGAGACTGTAAGAGTGATATTTTGTGGTGTGGGCTTGTAAGGTACTGAGCAACATACCAAATGTAAAAAGAAGGTGCAGGGAATGCAGTCATATGCTTCCCCCTACATCATCTCAACAGGCACAGGATGCTGACCAGTCACCATCTCTTCACAATCTTTGGAGGGGAAGCAAAGTCCTCTCAGCTGACTAAGGTAGCTAGAAAAGCCCTTCAATAGGGCAATAGACTTTGTTCCATGGCAGAAAAGTATCTGAAAAACATATTCAGTATTCTTCATGCCCCCCCCCCCCAATTCAATAGCATCTGCCAAGCAGTATTAAATCTAAACAGATGAATACAATACTGAAAATAGAATAGAATGCTGTTGCTACTGCCAAGGGAGCTTCTTCAATCAAGGGCTGGGCTTTTCCATCTGCCCGGCCCCACCCCTTGCTGCTCCAGTCTACAAAGGCTGTTGCCAGAGGTCTGCCTGCACTGCTGTTGCTGCCGCCAAGGGAGCTTCTTCCATCAAGGGCTGGGCTTTTCCATCTGCCTGGCCCCGCCCATTGCCTTCTTCAGCCTACAATAGGTATCAAAAAGAACGTGACCAACTAACTAAGGAAGTATAATAAATAATACAGTCAATATAAATCTACAAACAGTGAATTTATAGAATAAACACAAGAAGATAAGCTCTTCTGGGCTTATCTTGCTTCAGCCTACAAGGCTGCTGCCAGGGGACTGCTTGCACTGCTTGCTTTGTTGCTGTTCGTTGCTTTTATACCAAGTGTGTTAATTATTGTAGTCTATGTGTATTGTTCATGTTTGCGTTTTAATTATGATGTGAGCCGCCCTGAGCCCATTCGTGGGGAGGGCGGGATATAAGTCAAATAAAATTAGTATAGAATAGAGTCTTGCAGCCAGGGTTTTTTATGGTTCAGGAAGGACCTGACAGAACCATTTCACGGGAAATTCCTCAAGTTCTTCCACCAGCAGAGGCATTTCCAATTCAGGGCCCTTACTTTAGTCTGTTCCCAAATTGAGGGCTGCAGTGGTAGCCTCTTTCAGAACACAGGGCATGAAAGGAACATGGACTTCTTGTGAAGGTTCTTTCTACAAAGGTAGAGGCCCACACGGCAGCCTGATCCATATCCCAACAGCATACAGCAATTGCCCATAAACTTTAGCATTGAATGCTTTAACTGCAGCAGGGACATATTGTCCTCCTGAGGAATAATAAAATCTCAAAATAGCCTTCCTAGTATTCATGGTTCATTCTACAGCAGAATTCAAATGTACCTTCCAAGAGAGAGTCACTTGAAATATAATTCCTAGATACTTAAACTGATCTACTTGCTCCATTGACTTCCCTGCTACTGTCCACTTCTACTTCTTCATCCATTGCTTAAGAACCTTTGACTTAGAAACATGGTTAGGCCCTCTTTAAAGCAATATGAGAAGGAGCTTATAAGTTTACACAAGCCTACCACAGATCTTGAGAGCTGTATTATTTATTTACTAGCTTGGTACCTGTGCTTCGCTACAGTATTAACTGCTTTAAATTCAGTTATAATGCTTATGGGTATGTAACATTTTTTGGTTTGTATGGTGTTTTTTTAAAGTTGGTTTTGTAGTATAATAGCATAGTACCAGAGCTTCATAAAGGTGTTTGAATAAAGCGAAGCATGTTATCCCTATTCAGGAGTCTCATACCGCCTTTCTTCAACTGTCTGCAGTTTCCTTTACCTGATTTTTACCTCAGAACTCAGAGTTCCACAGCTGACCAACCAGAGAGGAGGATGCAAGCAGGAAGGAGCCTGCCAACCACACAGGAAAGCCAGACCCCACAGGGAGACTGGCAACCCTAATAAACTTTGAGGGGAAGACTGGGAGGTGTATTTTACCTCTGGCCACATTCAATGACTCCCAATAGCAACTGCAGACTGTTTAGAATGTGGGAGGTGAGGAGCAATCAGGCCACATATGCAAATGACCTCTGTGTTCCAACTGTCTCGGGGCAGGGGGGGGGAGATGAGGTGTGGAATGTTGTGAATAGAGGTGGGCATGGTCCGCAAAACGGACCTAATTTCGTCACGAACTTACCCAGTTCGTCCTTCGCGAACACGCGGGCCGTGGGCTTGTGTTTTTCTCATGAAAGCGCCGAACATTGAGGCTTTCTGTCCGTGTGTCCGTTGGCCCGTCATGCCAGGATTCCCGTTCAAACAATTTCCTAGGCAACGGTGGAGCCACCTTCCCCGTTTGGAACACACCAATCTTAGCCCAGGAAACCTTGACTGGCAGCTCTGTCAGCCAAACAGAGATCACCAGCCTTTCTGCATAAGAGACAAAGCGTGCGAAGCCCTGCTGCATTTTGCTGGCAGGGGGATGCGAGTTAGCTTCTAAGCTTAGCAACTGCTTGCTGTGGGGAAGTTTTTTTTTTTGTGTGTGAGAGCGCAGCTTGTGCCTTAGGACTTTGGGGCTTCTGGTGCAAGAGAGCTTTCTCTTTTCTCCATTCCTGTTTAATTTTTTTCTCCTCCTTTCTATTCTAATTTTCTTGAGAGCACTTTTTAAAAAATCCTTTTACCGCACTATCGGGTTACTCTGATTTCTTTCTGCATTTTGAGTCCTTGGGTTCTTCTCGGGCTTATTCCCCCCCCCCCCCCCGGCCAAAATCTCTTCCTTTTTTCTGGGTTGCTGGTGGGTTCTATTGTGCTCTGACGCCACCCACTCACAGACTCACAGTGGGTGCAAGGCAGCTTTGGGCGTTGTCTGCTCGAGTTCTTGCCTTCTTTCCCCCACGTTCTTTCTTGGCTGCTGATGAGATGCAAGGGGAGGGAGAGTGCTATTAGGCTCTGTGAAACACCGACTCTCTGATGACCGGCAGCACGCTTTGGGGCACTCTTTGCTTCACTTCTTTCTAAGCCTTTTTCACTCCCTAAATAGTGGGTGACTTGGGGGGACATTTCCAGCCTGGCTTTTGAGGTGCAAGGGGGAGACTGCTACTGGCCTCTGTGAAACACCCACCCTAGGACCACTGGCAGCACGTTTTGGGGTGCTCTCTCTGCTTCACTTCTTTCTAAGCCTTTTTCACTCCCTAAATAGTGGGTGACTTGGGGGGACATTTCCAGCCTGGCTTTTGAGGTGCAAGGGGGAGACTGCTACTGGCCTCTGTGAAACACCCACCCTAGGACCACTGGCAGCATGTTTTGGGGTGCTCTGTCTGCTTCACTTCTTTCTAAGCCTTTTTCACTCCCTAAATAGTGGGTGACTTGGGGGGATATTTCCAGCCTGGCTTTTGAGGTGCAGGGGGAAGACTGCTACTGGCCTCTGTGAAACACCCACCCTAGGACCACTGGCAGCATGTTTTGGGGTGCTCTGTCTGCTTCACTTCTTTCTAAGCCTTTTTCACTCCCTAAATAGTGGGTGACTTGGGGGGATATTTCCAGCCTGGCTTTTGAGGTGCAGGGGGAAGACTGCTACTGGCCTCTGTGAAACACCCACCCTAGAACCACTGGCAGCAGGTTTTGGGGGGCTCTGTCTGCTTCACTTCACTGTCTGTCTGCTTCACTTCTTTCTAAGCCCTTTTCACTCCCTAAATAGTGGGTGACTTGGGGGGATATTTCCAGCCTGGCTTTTGAGGTGCAGGGGGAAGACTGCTACTGGCCTCTGTGAAACACCCACCCTAGGACCACTGGCAGCACGTTTTGGGGGGCTCTCTCTGCTTCACTTCTTTCTAAGCCTCTCTAGAGTGTCTTTTGTGGTGCATTCTTCCCTCAACTGGGGTCCAGCTGGGTGCCACTTGGCTCTGCCCTACCCTGCTCCAAGCTTTTGGGGCTCTGTGCTTCATTTAAAATTCTCACTTGTTTGTAGAGATCTTTTCTCATAGCACCATGAGGGTTGGAAAGAGGAACGAGAGTGGTCATGGTGGGAAGAACTGCAAAGGTTGTCCTGGGTGCCCATCGGTGCCCAGTACAAGTGGCACCAGGGACAGGGAGACCTCAGAGGCAGCACCCTGTTCTACAGATTTGCTTTTGGGGATCAAGGAGCAGGCAGAAGAGCTCTTAGCATTGCCCACTGAGGATCAGCTGCCAACACTCTCTGTGGATCGATCTCAGGGAGCACCGGAGGGTCCGGCAGAAACATCCAGCTCCTTCCCATCCCAACCTCCTGTGGCTTCCCCTGCCTGCTCTCCACACACACACCCCGGCCCAGCCGCACACTTCAACCATTAAGGCTTTGTCCTCCTCCCGAGCCACAGATTCCTGGTGTCCGTTTTAACCCCACGCTTTGGCGGCACTTCCAAACCATCCCAAACGACCCGTGTTCGGTGCGTTGCCAGGTCTGCAATGCCATGGTGCGTAGGGGTGTGGACCCCAAACATCTGTTGTCCAGTGTCCTCTGCAGGCATCTTCAGAGACATCACCCAAGCCTACTGGCTCAAGAAAAGCCATCAAGCAGTGGGGTAAATAGGGCTGCTGAGCAGGGAGAAGGGCAAGTGGAACGGGAGTCCACCCCTAGTAAGGCTCACACCCCTGAGAGCGCTGTGGGTGGGAGTGGAACTTCTAGGCAGGCCACCCTTCAGGAACTTGTTCCCTCTGGTTCGTCCCTGCCAAGCAAAAGATTCAGGGGGAAAGCTCAGGAGGCGGGAACTCGTGTACTGGCTGAGATGATAGCCCTAGATGGACTCCCTTTGTCTGTGTTGGAGGGTGTGGGCTTTTGCAGGGCAATGCATCATTTTGTACCCTGGTTCACGACGCCCTCGCAGTGGACTGTTGGCTGGCGAGTCTTCCCCGCCATCTACAACTGTGTGGCAGAGATGGTCAGGAACCAGCTGGCAAGAGCAAGAGGGCGGACTGTGCACTTCACAGCAGACCGTCCTGCTCTTGTGAGTGCAAGGGCCCCTCTGAGGGTCAATCCCCAAAGTCCAGTGACAAGTAGGACAGTGGCCCAGGTCAGAGCCCAGCCCCTAACCCAAGCAAACAGACACACAAGCCCTGTCCCTGGCATCCTCCTCCTGACGACAAGCCCTGTCCCTGGTATCCTCTCCTGATGACAAGCCCTGTCCCTGGCACCTTCTAAGTACCTCCTCTTATTCTTTATAAACTCTACTATTTCCATTATGATTTGTATGTTGACAAAACAGTCTAAGGCACATGATGAGCTTCATTGATTGAATGCATCACGTTCGGTGAAGTGGGTTCTGTCGGCAACCGTCCTGCTCTTGCAAGCGCAAGGCCCTCTCTGAGGGTCAATCCCCAAAGTCCGGTGACAAGTAGGACAGTGGCCCAGGTCAGCTTGCTTGATAGCAAGCAAGCTAACACACCACGTCACTGAGGTGGGACTCGTTGTCCACTGCCCAAAGACGCTCCCTCTGAACAGGGTAGCATAAGTTTCCTTCCCTCAAGGTGTGGAAGACATCCTTTCCCTCCCTCCCGTGCCTTCCATTCCAGCAAGGGGCCTTTGAATTGCTACATGATCTCCTGTTGCGGAGTTGGCTTTCACTCAAGTACATCCATTCATTTCCCATCATGGAAAGTTGGTCTCCCCGCCCCCGGGGAGGGCATCTATTGTTGATGCAGCCCCATGTAGGTGGGTTTTGTGGGCAGCCACCTCTCCTGGACAGGAGCACAAGTCTCCCTCCTTCCCCCAAGGGTGGGTAAGGGTCAGTCAGAATAGGGGAGGGGAAGTTGTTGTTTGTCTCTTTGGAAAAGTGATAATCAAGGAGTGTTACATGAGAACCTTTGGTGGGGAAAGTCGACTCAAGTGAAATTCTGTGGGAAAACCAAGTCTTTTCTGAATCGAACCGGTTCTCGAACCGGGCCAGTCCGTTAAAAAGTTCGTGGTCCATGGTCCGTGGTCGCCCACGAACCCCAAACCGGCGGTCTGTAGGCGAATGCCGGTCCGTGCCCATCTCTAGTTGTGAATCCCAATCAGCCTGCATATGTAAATGACCTTGAAAGGCTGGCCCAATCAGGGAAGAGTGGCCAAGCTGGCAGTAGGAGGGGGTGCAAGCAAGCAAGCAGCAGCCTGCCAGCCATACTGGGAAGCTGCAGCCCTTTGGGAAAACACATTTTACCCGTTTACTCCGTTAGGGGGCAAATTTCTCAAACACCCTTCTTAGTGGGTGTTTACATCATGAAAAGAATGTTCTCCACGAATTTCTTGTTTCTAGGTCCAGGGGTTTGGGCTGGGTGTTGATGAGTCAGTCAGGACACTTGGCTTTATATAGAGATTTATGTATGTATCTATTTATGTATGTCATTTATAGTCCACCTTTCTCACTAAGACTCAAGGCAGATTACATAGTGTGAGATCAGTACAATTAGTATCTAGGATATTGCCGTACAGTATCAAGGACATTTCCATAAACAATGCCATAGCATAAATAAATACAAGTTTACAAAGACATAGCATTAGCAAGGATCCAATACAGAACTGAAGAAATCCTGAAATAGAACATAACAAATTCTAGGACTGACATTAGACAACATGAAGCACAGAAAGTATATAGGAGTACATATTTAAAGCAACAGATAATATGTAAGGCAACATAGTGGTGAGGTCTATAGTCCCTAACTCATTAGCAAGGTATATAGAAGACTGGCAATTTAACATGAGCCAGACAGGGCAAATGGAATTCATCTCTGGAAATATAGGAGCTTAAATAGTTAATGTACTAATTGAACAGCAATGAAGTAAGGATATATCCTTGCTTCGCTCCTTTATTCAGTGCTATATCTCTGGTCAGTTCTCCAGATGGACTACATCTTACTTGAGCTGTAAGCTAATCACTGCCGGTGCCAGGGTTTCTGGCGCCTGCGGCCATCTCCATGCGTGCACGACCGGACTGCGTAATGAGATCACCATGTGATGATGTCATCATGCAGCATCAACAAATCCATGTAACTATCACCCTGTAAATCTATTGTCAGCAAGTTATATGTTTCCCTGGTTTACAAGAAACTGCCTGCGCTCCACACGCCACCCTGGCCTCCTGCTGTGCCTGGCACCCGGCTGCTGCACCCGGCTGGGGGTGTGTGGTGGCAGCAGTGGCAGTGCGGGGCTGGCCGGCTGCAGCAGTTGCGGGCCAGGCACGCCAGCTCTGTGGAACACGCCTCCGCCCCCAGCACCCCCTCCGGCGCCCCAGCACCCGTGCCGCCCACCTCACCGCCTCAATGGTGGCGCTGACCCTGAAGCTGATCGTATAGTTGTTGAATCAAAAATAAAAGATGCCTGTCAATCAATTTCTTCAACTTGTCCCATAATCTCTACGTAGGCACTGAATCAAAGGCAGCTCTGATGTCCATAAAGGCCACATCCAGCATGCCATCTTTTGAGCTGGTATGTTTATCTACTATAAAGTGTAGAGTATGACAATGATCAACTGCACTAACACCCTGTTCTCATCCCAAGCTTGTTCTCATCCCAAGATAGCTTCATCCTGTATCCATGTTAGTTTCTTGTAAAGCAGGGAAACATATAACTTGCCCGCCACTGACAATAGATTTACAGGGTAATAGTTACATGGATTTGTTGATCACCTTTTTTATAAACAGGAATTATTATTGCATGTCACCAACAGGTAGGTATAATGCCTGTCCTGTTAATCTGCATAAAAATAGGAGTTGATATATTAGCCCACCAGTCGGCATTTACTTTAAATAACTCCAGAGGCACCAGATCAAATCCTGGGGCTTTATTGGATTTCATTTGGAAAGTTAAAGATTTAACTTCTGAAACTGCAACTGGAGGCCAATTCTCTATTTCTTGGGAGAATACTGATTGGACTATACTGCTATCAGTATATTAGTATATTATTTGCCACATTATAGTATAGTATAGTATATATATATATATAGTATAATATAGTATAATATAGTATATTATTTGCCACATTATCAGCTAATAAAAGCTTTAAAATGGTTCTCCCAACATCTAGCAGAGATGGGACAGGAAAGCAGGGATCTAGAATTTAACTCATTTGCAACCATATCCTCAAAAATTTACCATCTTTTTGCTTAGAGGCCCAAATCAAGCAGTTTCACTTATTAGCTAGAGCATCTTTTAAATTTTTAATTACAATACTAAATTCATGTTTCAATGGCAATATCTAATTAAGTGCCTCTTTTTATATAATTTAAATTGCCGATACATAAGATATTTAGAACTAATTGAAAAGTTGAATGATCACCACCCATATATTCTGTTGTCTCTATAGAATCAAACTAAACAAGCCAGACAATACAATAAAATAATCAGCAGCACTGTGGCACCAGTCAACACTCCCAATCATTGTTGGCAATTTAAAAAGTCAGTCTTTTCCCTGTACTATTGATGTGAGTAACCCTTGATCTCCGTAACTGAAAAGAAAAATTGCTTGTTGACTGGCCTTTAAAGGTTTTAATAAAAAGCTCTTCATGCATTGCACTAGTACAAGCATGTAGCCAGCATAAGTACAGCTGATGGATACATATCACCAACTTTCCGTACGTAATTATTCAGTTTACCTCGATAATACCTTAATGCAGTTTCGTGTGCAGCTGGAGGGATATATGCATTAAGGTAAGTTTTTGAAACTCCAAATGAAGAGCCATCACATAGGGAAAATTACTTCAAAGGGCAGTAACATTAATCAATAAACTAGTAAAAATTAAACAGGCTTTCCCCGCTGAGGGACTTGTTTTAGCTTTTTAAAACATCTCTAGGGAATAAACAGTAAAACCAGAAAGATAAGCTTTACTAAGCAACCAGGTTTCTTGTAGAACTACATCATACTTAACCAGAAATTTCCTGATCTCTTGGCACCCATTCTATTTCCCCACCCTGCCCTATTCCAAGATAGTTTTAATTTCTGCTTACTGACATTGTCAATCTTCTCCTTAGATGTAATAACTGCATCAAAGTCCCTCTCACAAATTTCAGGAAGAGACTGGAGAGTTGTGTCCTGCTCCATTATATACATGCCCAAATGGGCTCAAAGTACCATTCCCTTTCTGTGTTGGTAATGTTAAATGGCACAGACTTCCAGGGAAATTCTTTGAAAGTTCATTCTCAAAAGGCATTGAATCTTTTATACAGGTATACTCAGCATTTTTAATCAGGAATAGTTGACTTTTAAATCATTTAAGGTATGGATAAGTGACTGTAACCTCCTAAGCATAATATCTTGTTCATAGATGGGCAGCTCTCCAAAAGCAGCAAGTAGATCTTCAAATGCATCATGCCCCTCAACAAAGAAGGGCTATTCAGCTGATTACTTGCTACAGACTCAACCAACTTCTTACTTCCTTCTATAGGGGGAATGGTAAGATCTATAAGTGACCCATTACTCACAGAATGTTGACTTGGCAAGTTATTAGCCAACTGGACTGGGCCTGAATTGGCCTGGAACTGGCTGCAGGCATGCAGGGGAACCCTCCTCTGCCCAGCAGCGGCCTGATCCTGGCTGCTTGGGGCCCAAATGGGCCCAAAATGGCCCAGATCAGGACTGAATCGGCCTGGAACTGAACACTACCGCACAGGAGAGCAACCCCCCCCCCCATATCTGGCAGTGGCCCAATCCTGGCCGTTTCGGGCCCAAATACCCACCAGTCACATGGGTATTTTTAAGAAGTGCTGGAACATTCCATGGCATTCCGGCTGAAAAAAAGCCCTGACTGCAACACTGCCCAACCCAACCAGAAGCTGCCCTCCAAGTCAGATTTTGGGAGAAAAAAAGTTTTCTTTGATGGTTCAGGCTGGAGGCAAAGAGGGTGCCCAAACCTCTCTGAAATCCATTGGAAAATCCACAAGTTGATGGCCCACTCAATATGGTCTATGAGCTAACAGCTCAGCCCATCTGCTCCTGTGTTAAGCGCCCGTTATATGTGCTCTGCCAACAGGGACAAGTTCTGTTCTGCCCACAACAGGCACAGAACTGCTTCCTTGTGCAAGGCTGAGAATCTCGATCTTCATTTGCTGGTGTGTACCTTGGCTGATATAGCCCATCCTGATAAGGACATAGCGAAGAATGAAAATACAGAAAGGCTAACCTGATCACCCAGATCTTAAGTAGGTTAAACACTTGAGGGGTCTCTGCTAATCCAGGCCCCCCCAGGCAGTGGTCAATTTAGTGGTTCGGAAGCAGATATGCCTCATCCTTGGAAAAGTTGTGTATTTCTGTCTACCACCTCATGCTGTCCCTTAATAATTCTGGAATGGCAAGTCTGCAACTGGTTTTTCCCATGAACTCAAGCTGAAAAGGGTGAAGAAACCACTGTGAAGTTCTCATATGGAATTTCACGTGGTTTGAATTCAATGCAAATTACTATGAAAACCTGGAGATGTGCTAGAAAGGTCAGATCTACTGACTGATCCTATAAACTGACTGGCTTTCCATTGATCTTTTGGCTTTTCTCTGCTGGAACAAAGAACCTGTTTTTGGAGGAGTCTGTCAGTACTCCAAGGTGTTGAATCCTCTGCGAGGGAGTTAGAAAGTTCTTTTCCTCATTTGTGAGAAAGGAGTCCTTTTGGCACTTCAGAATTGCTGATATGCCTTTGCAATCTTGTTCTCTGGATGGGGACTATATTAGCAAGTTATGTGGGTATGGACAGATATGAACTCCCTGCTGGCAGAGGAGCACCATGCCATCATCACCTTTGAAGAGATAAAGGATCCCAAGACTAAGCCAAAAGAGACTTGAACTGAGATTGTCCATGTAAACAAATCTGAAGTATTGTCTATTATTTGGTAAAATGTGTAGATAGACCTCAGAGGTATCCAATGAGGCCATGAAATTGCTGTGTTGAAGTGCTTCCACTATAGACCCGAGAGTTAATGGCTGTGGCACACAAATTTTTTCAGGAATTTTAAGTACAATATTGCTCCCCAGCCCCATTTTTTTCTTGGAGACAAAAGAATATGGAATAAACTCCAAGGCATCTTTCTGAGGGGGGGTTAAAGTTCTAAGGCCAAAATATTAATGTGTTGTAGTATGTTTTTTGGTATTTGGACCCGAGTGGATAACGGGACAGACCATTCCTCTTTCATTTGATTTGCAAAGAATTCAGGGACAGGAACTACTCTTTCCATCCCTGGGAGTCTGGGGAAAAACTCTCTTAGGTTTGGCCTTAGGGTTCTCTTCCTCATTTCAGGGAGATTTCAAGGGCTACTATGGCCATGGCCAGGATACCTTAGCAATTGTCTATAATAAAAGAGATCTTTAGGCCTTTCATGAGTGACTACTTCCTCCCCAGATAATTCCTCTTTTTCCTTATCAGAATGCTCAAAGATTTCAATACCAATCATTTGGCAGGCAAACTCTGGTTGAGAACCAAGTCCCTTAAGGGAACTCATTAGCACAGCACTTCTGGTCTGCTTTGGTGGGCCAACAAGCCTGATTATAGGAAGGAGGCCCATGGGTTGGTTTGATTTTGCACCTAAAGGGAGGGATGGGTAAGCAATAAGGAGTAGAAGAAGCCAATCTATTTTTCTTGTGCCTGCTAGAGGTGAATGTCATTCCTGCTTGAAGAAACAAACCCCACCCCCCATCTTGCTCAGCTATCAGGCTGTTTGGGGGGCAGCACTGAAATGAACTGAGGGATCCTGTTTTCTTGATCGAATAGCCTAGTTTGTCCTGAGCTTGTTAGGATTTGGAGCTAAGTAGCGTCGGCTATGGTCAACATTTGGATAGAGATCATCAGAGGAGGATGGGATTGCTTGCTACACAGAAGGCGGCAATGGCAAACCACTCTTATCATCTCTTGCCTTTAACACCCCACAGTTAGCGTCATCATGAGTCATTTGCAATTCACCAGCACGTTTTCTCTCCCATATGACTCAATGAAGCTTTTGGAAAGGGAATCACTGTTCCCATTCCTCTGCTGTTAGTATCTCCTTTTTCAGGTCTGTTTCCTATCAAGCACCCCTCCTTCCTGTTGTCCTCATCTGGCCAATTAGCACCATCAGCACCTCGTGCTTTGATTTCCCAGCACACATTTCCTACCCAAGCCTCATGCTGGGCTTCACTGTATCCCCTTCAGAGAGCACTGATCTTTGCTTGCTTCCTTGCTTCAGTCAAGCAGCTGTACTCATTTTTTTTTTTAAAAAAGAGCTGAGATCTGTTAAGAGGCAAATATATGGATTCAGAAAAGTCTAGAATGAATTAGATGTATGATGTCTGGAAGAGTTCCTATGAGACCTGCACTCTTATCTTAGGCAGGAAACAGATGATCAAGGTGAGCCCACTGCCAGATAGGAAGTTTGAGGGGGTGGACATTTTTTTCATGGCTGATTCCCACTGATTGGTCAGTAGGCAGGAGAAAAACAGGGTTTCTCACCTGTAACTGTTGATCGTCGAGCCTCTTCTGTGCAGACACACATTGGGACTGCGCAGGCGCAGGCCAGCCGCGGAAAAGATTTTTCTAGCTCTAAGAGATGTGAGGGGGACGTTCGGATCCACCGCGCATGCGCGCCGGTGTTCCCGCCAATTTTGAATGCATATATATCCGAACGTCCCCGGCATTCCCTCAGTTCACCTGAGCCGCCGGAGAAACAATGGAAGAAACCAAGCACTCACAGCGGGGCAGGCGGGAGGGAATGTGTGTCTGCACAGAAGAGACTCGACGATCAACAGTTACAGGTGAGAAACCCTGTTTATCGTCTTCGTCCTTCTGTGCAGCCCCACATTGGGAGAGTAACTAGCATCTCACCAATGGGGGCGGGTGTGAGTGTCTACTTGAACAAGGACTGCAGGACAGCTGTGCCCACAGCCGAGTCACGTCGTGCATGCACATCCACAGAATAGTGCTTGATGAAAGTGTCTGCAGTGGACCATGTCGCAGCTTGGCAGACGTCCCGGAGCGGCACTCCTCGTAGGAAGGCAGCAGAAGCAGCTTGCGCTCGAGTGGAATGAGCGGTAACCAACAAGGGACACTGGACTCCAGCATGCTGATAGCAAAGTTTAATCGTAGACACAATCCAGCGAGAGATGGACTGGGCAGAAGCAGGTGAGCCCTTGCGAGGGCCAGAGTAACACACAAACAGGGCAGGAGACTTCCTGAAACATTTGGTGCGGTGCAAATAAAACAATAAAGCACGCTTTACATCCAATGTGTGTAGTGCTCGTTCCCCTGGGGATGAAGGTGTTGGAAAAAAGGAAGGGAGGAACACCTTTTGCTGTAGGTGAAACCTTGAGACTACCTTGGGCAGAAACTCCATGCTAGTGTGGAGCATGACAGTACCAGGGAAAAACTGCAGGAAGGGAGGGTCACACCGCAGGGCAGACAGCTCCCCAACACGCCTAGAGGACGTGATCGCTACCAGGAAAGCCACCTTCTGAGTGAGCAAAGGTAGGGGACAAGAAGATAGAGGCTCAAAGGGCTGGAGCATCAGCCGGGAGAGAACCAGGGAGAGACTCCATTGCGGAATGGGATGGGCCCTAGGAGGGAAGGTCTTGAACAGGCCCTTCAGGAACTGCTTGGAAAGCCAGTGAGTAAAAACTGTCTTCCCATCAATCTGCTCATGGAAGGCAGAGATTGCAGCCATGTGGACCTTAATACTGGAAAACGCAAGGCCCTGGGAGCAGAGATCCAGGAGGTAGTCCAGGATGACAGGGAGCGGGCAACTAAAGGGAGAAACCCCCTTTGGGGCCAACCACCGGGAAAAACGTGACCACTTCCTCTGGTAGGACAACCTGGTGGACGGTTTCCGGGCATTCAAGATCACCCCAAGCACCCCAGAAGAGAGGTTCATTCCCGGTTGCCCAGAAGCCAGGCAGCCAGATTCAGTACAGCCACATCGTGATGCCACACCCCGTCCCTGGTTAAGAGGTCCGGGGCGTGAGGCAGGGGGAGGCATCGCCCCTGGGACAGGGAGAGCAAAAGGGGGAACCAATCCTGGCGAGGCCACCGAGGGGCAACGAGGATACAGCGGGTTCGGTAGGCCCTGACCCTGGAAAGAACCTTGTACCGGAGCGGAAAGGGCGGGAAGGCATAAAAGAGCCCTGGGGACCAAGGTATTTGGAAGGCATCCCCTAGGGAGTGGCGGCCAATGCCGGCCCGGGAGCAGAACAGCGGGGCCTGTTTGTTGCGGGCAGTGGCGAAGAGGTCGACCAACGGCGTGCCCCACGTGCGGAAAACCTGGTCGAGGTAAACCCTGTTTAGGGACCACTCGTGCTGAGGCAGAAACACCCTGCTCAGCGCATCCGCCGAGGTGTTGAGATCCCCGGCAATGTGCACGGCTCTGGGAAGGACGTTGTTGACCATGGCCCAATTCCATAGAGTCGTTGCCTCCTTGCAGAGCTTGAGCGAGACCGTTCCCCCCTGCTTGTTGAGGTAGTAGCAGGCCGTGGTATTGTCCGACAGGACCTGAACCCTCCTGTTCCGAATGGCATCTGCAAAAGAAGCGAGGGAGTAACGGATCGCCCTAAGCTCAAGAAGGTTGATATGCATGGATGCCTCAGATGGGGACCAGATGCCCTGAGCCGAAAGCTGTCCACAGCGCCCTCCCCATCCCAAGTTGGAGGCATCGGTATAAACCGTGACCTCGGCTAGGAAGGGGCCGAAAGGACAACCTTCAGACAGGTTTCCAGGGACAGTCCACCAGGCCAGAGAGCGCAGCACCACCCTGGGGATGGAAAACCTCTGGTGCTGACCCATGGTGAGGGGGTTGTACCTCCGGACAAACCAGTTTTGCAGAGGCCTCATACGCAGGCGCGCAAAGAAAACCACCCCTGTGGTGGAGGCCATAAGGCCCAACAGAGTCTGAACCAAAAGGGCAGTCTGATACCGGCAATGCATAAAATGCCGGGCCAAAGCGGAAAGCCTGGCCAACCGGTCAGGGGGCAGGTAGGCTCTACCCAGCAGGGAATTGAAATGGACCCCAATAAACCTAATGGCCATGCCTGGGGTCAGGATAGACTTATCCCCATTAACCACCAAGCCCAGCCTAGCCAGCACGGACAAAGTGAGGGCAATATGGGCCTGGAGAGAGTCAGGCGAGGGTCCCACCAGGAGCCAGTCATCCAGGTACGGGTAGATAAAGCAACCCTGGGACCGCAGGTATGCCACTACGGTGGCCATGCACTTTGTGAACACTCTGGGTGCAGAGGCTAGTCCGAAGGGCAACACTGTATATTCATACACAGAATTCCCATACACAAACCGCAGGTATTTCCTGTGGCCCTCAAATATAGAAATGTGGAAGTAGGCATCCTTCAGGTCTAGAATGGCCAGCCAGACGCCCACTTCCAGGAGTTCCATGACTCGCGCCAGGGTCAGCATGCGAAACTTCTCAGCCTTCAAATAACCATTGAGGCCTCGAAGGTCTAAGATGGGCCGGGAACCTCCACCCTTTTTATCCACAAGGAAGTATCTGGAGTAAAAGCCCCATGGGGAAGTAGAGACATTGACCACCCGGACAGCACCTTTGGTAACCAACTCCATAACATTATTGTGTAACACAACATCACAACATGGAGAACAACGGGGAGGGAGAGAGAGAGGGGGTGCATCCGTAAACATTAACTTGTAACCATGGGCCACAATGGACAGGACCCAAGCGTCAGAAGTAACACGTTGCCAACAGGGCAAAAAAGGTCGAAGCCTGTCCAGAAACTGGGCAGCAGAGGAAGCACCCTCGGAGGCCAACGGGGGAGCGTTCAGGCGCAGTCAGAAGACCGAGGGCTTCTGCGCCGAGGTCGAAGGCTTGGGCGAAGAGGGCTGTTGCCTGCCCTTGGACCGGCCGGAGCGCCTGGAAGGGTGACGCTGCTGGGCAGAGTAGGATCGGTGACCGTAGGACTGGCCCGAGAAGAAGCGCCCTTGACGCTGCTGGTAAGGCTGGTAAGGGGTCTGGTAGGATCGGAACCGACCATAGCGATACCTCGGACCCGACGACTGGGCTGAGGGGGCGACCCCGAGGGACTTGGCCGTCTGCTGATTCTTCTTCATCAGGGAGAGGGACTCATCCGTCTTCTCCGAGAAGAGCTGGGGCCCCTCGAACGGGAAGTCCTCCACCTTCGCCTTCTTCTCTGGAGGCAGGGCCGTGGACCGGAGCCAGGCGTGCCGACGCAGGACCACCGAAGTTGCCATCGCTCGCGCTGCAGAGTCGGCGGCGTCCTTGCCAGCCGTCATTTGCTGTTTTGACAGCTTCACGGCCTCGGCTTGGAGGGCCTTAACCAGGTGGCGGCGATCCTCCGGGAGGTCGGAGAGGTAAGAAGACAGCCTCTTCCACAGGAAGAGATTATAGGATCCCATTATGGCCTGGAAGTTGGCAATACGGAATCCCAGAGACGCGGATGAGTAGAGTTTCCTGCCCACGCCATCCAGCTTCCTGCCTTCTCGGTCCGCCGGGGCCGACGAGGAACCGGAACGGAACCGAGCCTGACCCTCCTCAGCTACGATCGACGAGGGTTTCGGGTGATTGAAGAGGTACGGGCAATCATCTTGCTTTAAACGGTAGTACCGTTCCACCTTCTTTGCCGTCGCGGACAGGGACGCCGGCGCCTGCCAGAGCGCGAGAGCGTTATCAACAAAATCCTCCACAGGGGGAAACGCCACCGACGCGGGGGACCCGGAATACAGCGCCTCCAGCAGCTTACTCTTGGGCTTGGAGGTCGTGGAGGAGACGTCTATCTCCAGCGCGGCGGCCATCCGCACCATTTGTTCGGAGAATAGCCTGTAATCGTCATTCGGGGACGATGAGCGGGGCCCACCCACGGTGTCATCCGGGGAAGGATCCGAGGCCGCGTCTGAAGAGCACTCCGACGGTGACGCCAGACCTTCATCATCCTCGGAATCCGAAAACTCCGGCGAGGTTTGCGTCGGAACCGAAGACCGGTGAGCGGTCGGGGCCGACGGATAAGTTGCAGGAACCGGCGGTCGCAGAGGTAAGCCCGGAGGTGGAGGAGCGGGTGCTGGGAGCCCGACTGGCTGAGCCGGAACGGAGACCATCGGAACCGACGGATGTTGCAGGAAGGGCAGCGACTGCTGGAACCACGCCACAAAATCCTGCCAGGAGGTCATGTTCCCAACCCCCGCGACCGGCTGGCAAGGGGGCAGAGGAGCAGGCACCGGGGCAGGCCAGCGAAGAGGCATCGGAACCGACGAGGTAGACGGCAGTGGAACGGAGGCCTCTGAAGGCGCCGGGGCGGACGGCAGGGAGCGCTCAAAAGATTGGAACGGTTCCGGGAAAGGCGGAAACGGCATAAACTCCTCGGGAACCGACGGAGGAGGCGTGCAAGGAGGCGACGGGGTGTGGAGACTCACCACATCGTCGGGTATCAGGACTGGTTCGGCCGGAGAACCAGGCAGCACAGTTGGAGCTGGGGACAATGCACGGCCCTTGGCCCTCGACTTCGCCTTGGCCTTCTTGGACGGGGGCTCCGAAACAGCCTCCCGAACCGAAGGCTTGGAGGAGGACTTCGGCTTGGGCGCGGAACGCTTCTTGGCCTTCCGGCTCGAAGGACGATCCCCGGAACCGGAATCAGGACGGGCCTCCGGAACGGGTTGCCCCGTCGGTTCCGAGGGGAGCGGCTCTGGCGACTTACGAGACGGCGCCGGTGACGGAGCGGCGGAGCGCGGCCTATCTCCCGAAGAGCCTGACGGCTTGGGGGGGAGAAGGTTGGCATCCCACAAGAAGGCACGGAGCCTGGCCTTCCGATCACTCCTTGCCTTCGGAGTGAAGGACATACAAATGGAGCAGCGCTCGACAACATGCCCCTCGCCCAGGCAGATGAGGCAGAGCTCATGGCCGTCCGAATGGGTCATCTTAGTGCCGCATTTATGACACTTTTTAAACAAAGATGTCTGCGACATAATGAACGGTATCTCCCGACAGATGTCAAGGGGAAAATACCGACCAGCAGAAGAAACGATCCAAAACTCCGAAGAGACGCTTGAAACGAACGCTAGACAATAAGAACCTTTTCGACGGCGGCGAAAAAGGAACTGAGGGAATGCCGGGGACGTTCGGATATATATGCATTCAAAATTGGCGGGAACACCGGCGCGCATGCGCGGTGGATCCGAACGTCCCCCTCACATCTCTTAGAGCTAGAAAAATCTTTTCCGCGGCTGGCCTGCGCCTGCGCAGTCCCAATGTGGGGCTGCACAGAAGGACGAAGACGATCTCAGAGTGACAGTGTACACATACCTGGACAGCCTCCTTCTGCAATCTCAATCCATACATAAGGCAATCAGGATATTACAACTACTTTGGAGGAGGTTGGTTAGCAGTAGTCTCCTCCTCTGGAGTGATTACAACTGCTAGAAGAGGAGGATAACTCCTCCCGGTGTTTGCAAGAAGTTATGCTTAGTCCCCAGTTCCTGTTCCAATGGGAAGAATCATCTATCAATCAAGGATGCCTTCCACAGAGCAAAATAAACTTCATGGTAAGGCCAATGTCTCATTTCCTCCAAGTAAAGCATTAAGTTGTTTATTCCCCGTACCAAAGCAGTAAAAATTTAGCAATGCAGTATTTAAGTGTTATGATATGATGGTTGTTGTGGGCTTTCCGGGCTGTATTGCCGTGGGGTCTTGGCATTGTAGTTCCTGACGTTTCACCAGCAGCTGTGGCTGGCATCTTCAGAGGTGTAGCACCAAAAGACAGAGATCTCTCAGTGTCACAGTGTGGAAAAGATGTTGGCAGGTCATTTGTATCTACTCAGGAGGGGTGGGGTTGAGCTGAGTCATCCTGTAAGAGTTTCCCAGGGTGTGGAATGCTAATGGCGGGAGGCTTCACTGTATCCTGAGGAGGTTCTTTTGCATATGGATTGGGGCTTGATGTGCTAATCTTCTCTGCAGGGCTATTGTTGAGTATAGAGTGTTTTGTTGGCCTGGTGTTTTTCAAAATTGGAAACCATGCTCTGTTCATTCTTAAGGTTTCTTCTTTCCTGTTGAAGTTTTGCTTATGCTTGTGAATTTCAATGGCTTCCCTGTGCAGTCTGACAAAGTAGTTGGAAGTGTTGTCCAGTATTTTGGTGTCCTGGAATAAGATACTGTGCCCTGTTTGAGTTAGGCTATGTTCAGCCACTGCTGATTTTTCAGGTTGTCCAAGTCTGCAGTGTCTTTCATGTTCTTTTATTCTTGTCTGGATGCTACACTTTGTGGTCCCGATGTACACTTGTCCACAGCTGCAGGGTATCCGGTATACTCCTGCAGAGGTGAGGGGGTCTCTACTGTCTTTTGCTGATCGTAGCATCTGTTGTATTTTTCGGGTGGGTCTGAATACTGCTTGAAGGTTATGCTTTTTCATAAGCTTTCCCATCTGATCAGTAATTCCTTTGATATATGGCAAAAACACTTTTCCTGTAGGTGACTGTTTTTCCTTGGTTGTTTGATTAATCCTGGGTTTGATTGCTCTTCGG
The DNA here is from genome assembly GCF_028583425.1 of Eublepharis macularius. NCBI lineage: Eukaryota > Metazoa > Chordata > Lepidosauria > Squamata > Eublepharidae > Eublepharis > Eublepharis macularius. Next base: position 80,806,437 of record NC_072794.1, on the reverse strand, counting down.
ATTTCATTTCTGGAGTAGCCATTTGCCTGAAGTGCGTGGTTTAGATGATTAATTTCCTCACTGAGAAAGTGCGGCTCACATATCCGTCTTGCACGATCCACTAATGTTTTCATTATGCCTCTTTTCTGTCGGGGGTGGTGATTGGAGTTTTTGTGTAAGTACCGATCAGTGTGAGTTGGTTTCCTGTAGACCTTGTGACCTAACTGAAAGTTTGCTTTGCGGATGACCAAGGTATCCAGAAATGGGAGTTTTCCCTCGATTTCTTTCTCCATTGTGAATTGTATGTTCAGGTGGATGTTGTTGAGATGATTCAAAAACTCCATCAATTCTTCCTCCCCATGGCTCCAAATGATAAATGTATCATCCACAAACCGGAACCATACACTAGGTTTGTGGGGTGCTGATTCTAGAGCTGTTTTTTCAAAATGTTCCATGTAGAAGTTTGCTATAACTGGGCTGAGAGGGCTCCCCATGGCCACCCCATCCATCTGTTCATAGAATTTGTTATCCCATTGGAAGTAACTGGTTGTCAGACAATGATGGAATAAGGCTGTTACATCCTCTGGGAAAATCTGATTAATAAGTGCAATAGTGTCTTTTACTGGAACCTTGGTAAACAGGGATACAACATCCAAACTGACAAGTATGTCTTGTGGATTGAGTTTCAGAGAACTGATTTTGTTGATGAAATCTGCTGAATCTTTGATGTAAGACGAGGTTTTCCCGATGTGGTCCTGTAGGAGATCGGCCAGATGTCTAGCTAATTCATATGTCGGTGAACCAATGGCACTCACAATGGGTCGGAGTGGGACTGAATCCTTATGTATTTTAGGGAGTCCATATAGTCTAGGTGGCTGTGCTTCTGTCTTGCATAGTTTTCTGTGCGTGTTGGGATGTAGTGAGGAATTCTTGATCAGCGCATTTGTTAGCCTGGTGATTTTGCAGGTGGGATCTCGTTTTAGTTTTTTGTAGGTGGAGGGGTCCAGGAGTTCCTTAATCTTCTTTTTGTATTCCTCTGTTTTCATGATCACTGTAGCATTGCCTTTATCAGCTGGTAGAATGATGATGTCTGGATCTGCATTGAGGGTCTTGATGGCATTTCTCTCCTTGCGTGTTATATTGCTGGTGGGAAGCTTGCTAAACAGCTGCTGGCGAAACGTCAGGAACTACAATGCCAAGACCACGGCAATACAACCCGGAAAACCCACAACAACCATCGTTCTCCGGCCGTGAAAGCCTTCAACAATACATTGCTATGATATGAACAATCAGTTCACCAGGCTTTTCATTCACAGTGTGCAGAACTTGTAGTCCTGGCTGTAAACAGCATATATTTGGTACTGCTCATTTTATTTAACTAGCTAAAAGCTCATTTTATTTAACTAGTTAAAAGCTGTTTCTGATAGTATGCCCTTCAATGAGAGTACAAATCTGGGCTCTTAAATGCAAATACATGAGATAAAACAAGGAACCCGCCCTGTTCAATAGCCCCTCCATGTGCAAAAGTGTCAGTTTTTGATATGTGAATGATCTGAAGCAAAAGTATTTTCAATAACTTCACACAGTTTACTGAAGGGGCAATGTTGCTAGGAAGAGTCTTTTCCATTATCTTCATGATAAACCTTCCCCTATTATAGGTAAAAACGTATGGGTAAATATATCTGTATTGTGCTTTACATGAGGATCAAGTAGTGAGTAATTTGTTTCTGTACAAATATACAATATTTACACCATTGTTACACATATTTACAGTATAATGTATATACTATTCAATAATAATGTCTACTTGAGATACAATTATGACAAAAGCTCCCCAAACTTAAGCTATGGTTCTGATTCTATTTAAAGCAATGATCTTGCAGGAGTCTTTCTTGGACAAACGAGAGGTTACTGAATCAAAACACAGAACACGTTTCAAAATGATCACAGATGTATCTAGCACACTAGAATCAAGAGATCTTCACAAGCAGATGAATACCATTATTAAGCCAAATCGATTCTGAACCGTTATTGAGAAACATCTCTTTATACATACCCATACAAATACTTCAAGTTAGTCACAAGATGCTCAATTTGTAGGCTCAAGTTAGCTTACTAGCTAAAGCCAAAATAGCTTAAATGGAACATGCAGCCCATTAGTACATAAAGTTCAGATTCCATTTGATAAAAATGCTTAGCAGGGAGATGTTTGCTCTTTTCTGTCCTATGTATTATCCAAGTTTGGGATTCCTGGGGTCTGGGAATATTATCAACCCAACTTCTGCTCAGCAGAACTCTTTCTGTAGCTCTTGACAAATGAACAAGAACATCCTACTCTGAAGAAAAAGTTTTACAGATTTGTGCAATATATTCAGGTAGCATAATTTAGTCTGGGGGTCTTAGTCCTATATTACTTTGTTCAATTGGGGATGGCAGAGTGAGCTACAAGACTTTTGCATTGGTTGGATGTGGATCAGCAAATGAAATGCTCAAGACTTGAGAGTCCACCCTTGGGGTAACTATGAATGGATTGCCAGCATTTTTTCCCCCATGAATAAACTGCATTGTGGGAGAAAAGAGGAAAAACGCAAGCATCATGCAAGGTATCTATAATTTTTTTGCCTACAGAGCAAATAACACATCTTGGAGGCTCCCAAACGAGCAGAGAAAGGACATCCTTACTCATCTTTGCCACTGTCTCAATCCAAAGGGGTGGGGGGTGGGAGCTCAGTTATTTCTTACAAAAAGCCACAGGAGATGCATCTCCCAACACTACATCTAGTTTGAACCTCAGAATCTTCATACACATTATACCTGTTATCACTACTTTAAAAATGATTTCCCCTCCCTTGTTGTTAGCAATATGCAATATAAATAGGACCAGTGTGTTTGATAACAGACATTTTACACTGACACTGAAACCCAATGTACAGTGATGTTCCCTAAATGATACATGTAAGTTCGGTAGGATAGAATATGAACATTAACTTCTTGGTCCTATAGTGTAGCTTTCTAATTCCAAATATATATGTCTGCAGTATAACAACCATAATTTCAAAAGATTAGATCAGGTGGTTTGTCATGACTGTTTCACATTGTCTTTCAGTGCAAGTCATTTCCTTTAGCCATACTGGATGTTGTCACTCAAGAACAGCAATGTATTAGAAAGCAAGCAATCGCGCTTTTCATCATCATCATCATGTTGGCAGGTCATTTGGACACATGTTATTCCCTTCAGTAGTATTATTCCATTTCTCATTACTGTAGCTTGAGAGGAATAAGTTTTCTATCTGAGCCAAGAATTCTTCAGCAATGAAGCTGTTCGCCACATGGTCCAGCGTCTTCCTCATGCACTCCAACAGCTAATTAATAGTTGAAGGACAATATTAAAAAATACACATTGCTTAAATAATGTTTAGGAAGAAAGCTAACCAGAGTCTACTGCGACTGTATTCAGAACATTTTAAGGGCTAGTTTGTATGCTATGCCAGAGTTAGTGGCTTCTCACTATCTACTCAGAGTGCTGTATATTCAATAGCTGGTTTTTCTCCACTGACGAGCTACAGCCTCAAATAATCCACAGCCTTTAACATGTTTGAATTTTAAGCTATAACATAACATGTAATACTACTAATGTGATATCAGTGGTAGCTACAAAAGGCTGGAACCTACAGAACTACAAATGTAGTAATGTCATGGAAAGGATTAATTACTGCCTTAACCTTCCCACTGCAGTTCCTTGTGGCCTCCTCCAAACTATTCCTGAGAGTCAGGGACCTTCAAGAATGTTGCAGGAAGTGACATTCAGGGGGATGATACTATAGCCAGAAAACACCCCCACACTCTTGTGCAAGTCGAAGAGTTCACATATGAAGTAGGGTTAGCAATGTGTCAACCTCTCTTTCCTGGCTGCAGCCCCTCATTCAGTATCCTCCACTATTGTGAGGGCTTTCCAACCCTCATGAGTATCTGGAGACAGGGCACAGGAAAAGGCAGCAAAAATCCCTGCCTTGAACTCACTTTGTGGTTCTAAAAGATAGACTTCACTGTTTTTGTAGAATGAATCATAACTGTCACACAAATGTCAATGGCTTTGTGTATATAGGTGCTTTATCCATATGCTATACTAGGTTTCATTTCAATAATTTGATGATAATTAGATTATACAAGTCTTACAATGTACCCTCTATAGCACTATAGCTATGTATTTACCCAGTTCCTTTTGTTATACAAATCTCTGGACTTGTATTTGCCATTTATTCACATAGGACTGAATCCAGTAGTAATTTTTTGCTAATAGAAGGGGGAGTGCTTTTAGCAGATTCTCCCATACCACTACAGGTTTCCAATTTGCCTCCTCATACACATCCTGAGGTTTCCAGACCCCAGGAAAAGCACTCAGGGAGCTCAGTAGGAACAGGAAGGCATGAAAGTTTTATTCTACTGATGGTAATTCCTTCTATTAGCAGAAAATAACCACTGGATCCAACCCATAATGACATTTCTCAACCTTCATGCCATAGTTATCACCATAAGAGGCAATAGTTTTGATTCCAACTATGCTCTTCTGGTGAATGATAAGAAACAAATAATTTGCAATGATTACCTTCTGTAAGCAGGTCAGATCTGAATCTCTGTGGAAGATTTTGTTCATGGGCACACAACTATTGGAAGAAATGACAATACTACGTCAGAACACATAGAAAAGCTTTCTGAAAGGATTCTGAAATGTAAACAGCCTCATACCTATGAGACATCCTGTATTTTTCAATTATCCACTGCGTTTTTTCCAGCACTAATTCCCAGTGAGGTTCTTCCAACATCTGCTGCGCTTCAAACTTGTAGGGCAAGCCTGAAAATCATTAGAGCATATTATAGGGTGCGTTGTGTAGTACATGCACTATTTCTCCTTTGTTTTTCAAATTATTCTTCTACACACTATGGTCACAACAGCAAGAATATGAACACCTTAACTTGGTTTATGTACATCTAGACAAGTTACAGTCTAAAGTAGCTCTGTTCCAAAATTAGGTTTTAAAAAAAATCTCACAGCCTCAAACAAACATTTCTATTGTCAAAATAATGTTTTGGAGTTTTAATTAAGAACACAAACAAAAGTAAAGATCTAAAAAACTGTACAACTTCCACACAGCAGCTCCCCGTCCTATGGCAGACTGTTTCTGAAACTGGGAGAACTTTCTAAAATAGCTTCTGTGATGGCTTGGGGCTTCACGGTTCACAGAAAAAGTGAACACATGAGGCACATAACACATTTTGGGAATATCTAAGCAAGTTCACTGGGTTGTCTGCTTTACAGCAGAACAGTGAACCTTGTTTCATAAGAGCTGTATAAGGTTAAAGCAAAGTATTTAAACAAATGTTTGAAGATTATCAGGTTTCCCCGAAGTGGGAAAAAGTTTTGGGAAAAAAACCCAAAATCCTAAGCGGCAGGCCATTTCGGATTTGTGTTTCTAAGTTGCTTCGGTATGCTCCATAAAGATTCAGAGCATACAGAAGTGACGGGGACGGGGGGAAGGCCCACCCCCACCCTTAAACTCCCACCCCACCCTTTAACCCCATCCCCCCCCACCTACCTGGTCAGGCTCCACCCGCCAACGCCTTGCTGGCCAGTGGAGAAGGCCTCCCCTGCCACTGCCGCGCAGCCGGTGTGGCTGGCTGGCAGAGAGGGCCTTCCCTGCTGCCGCCGTGCACTGTGGCTGGCCGGCAGAGACAGCCTTCCCTGCCGCCACCGCACAGCCTCGGCCTGCACAGCTGGCTGGCAGAGAGGGCCACTGGAGGCCAGCGGAGAGGCGGGAGGGCCTCCTCCTCCAGCTGGTGCCAGGTAAGTGGGGTGGGGAGGTAAGGGTGGGGAACGGAAAAGTTTAAAGAGCCCTGCCACTTGCAAAAGGGCCTTTTAAACTTAACCTCCGGAGCCCCCGAAGCTTCCTGAAGCATTACGAATGCTTCGGGAAGTTTTGATTCAGTATTTCCAAATTGGGGCCAGCATGCTGAAGTTTTCCGAATCGGGACAGATTAGGGTATTTTACCTGAATCGGATAACTGAAGCGCAAAACCCTACCTAGGAAGGCCTTGAATTAGCTATGCCAGTGATTAATGAGAATGAAAATACTACATGGAGGTAATAGCTGAACTTGGAGAAAGTATCCAATCTGTGTTCAATTTTATCAAAGCATGCATACCTTATCCTTCCCTAAAGTTCAGGTGAGATTACAGCAGAATAAGATAAATATCATTTGCACAACAAACTTTTAGAAACACAAGCTATCTTTGCCTGAAAAATACAGCCATCAATCTGCAAGTATTTTTACAGCTTCAGCAGAAGGCCTAATACGGACTTACAAACCATCCAAAAGACTGAAGAGATGGAGCCTTCTGGATGATCTCTGGGAACCTATTCTGAAAGAAACGGCTAACAATACAAAGCACTCTCAAAACGGCAGCAGCAATACATGTCAGTAGCAATAAGGGCACTGCAAGAAAATGCTACTGAACAGAGCAAAGCCAGCACACATGGCTTCACATAGGGATAGGACTGCACTCCCCATGAAGACTCATGCTTGCAATTACATATCCTTCTGGATCTGGGCTTACACCTCAATACCAAGCCGTCTGCTGAAGCCAATAATGTTTTCATCAACTTAGATTGCTATACCAACTGATTTTTCCTGGGGGAGCAGTTTCACTCCTTTGCTTACATTCACATTTGATGACTGCAAAGTGTACTATGCAGGACTACCTTTAGAAGTTCTAATGGTCCAGTGGCCTAGTTGTCCATACAACACCAGTCCTGCTCCAGCTTCATTTGTGTTCTCTGTTTCAGGGCTCAATACACAGTGTTTGCAGTGACCTAAACAGTTTGAATCCATGGCACCTCAAGGACACCCTTTTCCTAAATGAACAAGGCTCATTTTGCCCCTTTAAAATTTTAGAAGGTTGGTTAAAACTAGTGCATTTTAAGAGGTATTTTGTTTAACACATTGTCTTATAGTTTAGTGTTGCTAGATTCCAGGTTTGATTTTTTTGTTAATAGTTTTAGACTACTTTGCTCATCTCTCTCTCTCTCTCTCATGCTTGGTCCTCTAGGTTTTTTTAAAAAGTTATGAATAGAGTAGAGTTGGGAGGAAAAGGAAATTTACACGAAAACGGAAGGTCTGTTTTCAGCTCCTAAATCCTATTTCCAAAGGTATGTCCAAAATGGATCTTGGAATCCTATGATAGAAAGCATTCACGTTTTTAACATTCTGTAAGAAATAAACCCTGCTTCTGAGAAATGAAAGGCTCTTGACATTGGAAAGTCATGACCTGAGATTTGGATGGCATGCTTATTTGCGGTATGATAAAGTAAAGGTCAACGTAGACTTCAAAAATCATTTTATCAGCAGAGCCATCTTTAGAATTTGAAATAAATACAAACTGAGATTATCACAGGAAGACACTGCTTTGGATTTCAACACAGGAAGCATTTTATAGAGGTGAAATAACTACTAAACAGGGATGGCTGACTTACGGAGACTTACTAGAATTCTCACAAGGAGACTGTAAATTGAAGACAAGGCAAGATTTGATAGCTAAAGGTTATAAATGTCAATGGTTTTACTATGCCCAACTTCCAGAAAGGTTTAAATCAGATAAAAAATTATGGGGCTGTGGATATGAAAAGACAGAGTCTGAAAAAGCTTTGTACAAATGACGAACATGTTATTTCCAAAAGGTACAAATTTTTGTTGAAATTTGAAACAGAAGAAGATTGTACGGTAAAATGGGCTAAAATTTTTGGGTATAATATACAAATGGACCAGTGAGGAAATATGTGGGTAAAGGGGCTCAAATTCACTTTGAGTTCCACACGAAGAAAATTTCTATAAAATGATGTATTGGTAGTATATCTCTCCTGATAAATTAGCAAAAATACACAAAAGTATGTCAAACAAATGTTGGAAATGTGAGAAACATGAAGGAACATTTTATCATCTTTGGTGGACTTGCCCTAAAGCAAAAAAATTTGGTCACAAATTCATATGATAATACAAAAATGTTGAAGATCAATATACAATTTAAACCAGAAGCCTTCTCGTTGGGATTAATGGATAAACAGTTGGAAAATAAACATGGTATCTTATTTCTACATATGACCACAACAGCTAGGCTTTTATATGTGCAAAAATGGAAAAGTACAGTATTGACTTCAATGGATGACTGATGGAGTTAGTGGAGATGGCTAAATTTATAGCTCTGATCAGAGATAAAACATTGTCTACCTTTATGGTTAACTGGAAACGCCTTACTGACTTTCTGCATGAGACAAGGAAAAATGAACTGATAATTTGTAGTTCTGATTTCTAAGAAGACAAATTTGGGAAAAATAAATAGAAGGGGAGGCAGTATTGGAAAGGTAAATTTTTGAGGTATTAAAACTAAAAGTATGATATTTGTTAAAATATGATAGGTGTTGTAGAAAAAAGGAAAACGAAATATGTATTATTTTTCTTTGTTATTTTCAATCTTTGTTTTTCTTTTTCTCTCTCGGTATTCTTTTTTCTTTATTTTATATTTCTCTGCTCTTTTTATTGGGCTTTTAATCTTATTAATAAAATAAAAAGTATTCTTAAAAAAGAAATAAACTCTCAGTTCAACTTTACTGTTGATTAACATCTCTTTGAATTTCCATTTTTTTTCATGAGTTTCAAAGTCATGAAATTTGAAGTTCAAGGAGGGTATATTTCCCATATTTTTACATAGTAAATACCTTAACACTTAATTATAGAAACTGGTGACAATAGCTTTTGAAGCTCTATTTTAAAATTAATTTAAATGATGAAAAAGAGTAACAGACGAAGATTAAGAATAGCTTGTAAAAATACTTACGGTAGGAGCCATCAGAACTATTCTCATCACTGATTATGAGACATGTAATCTGGGAATATGGAAGTGGATTATTTTGATTATAGGGACTTATGATCACTCCAACAAACATTGAACCACCTCTGGAGAAATAATTCTATATGAAGGAAAAATAATCTTTGTTAGTCTCTTTCTAATTAAGGCTATGTAAAACAGAGGATAAAATTTGCCTAATAACCCCACCTATACACAAAGACATATTGTATTTGGCATTTTATTACTCAGATTAAAGTAACTGCCAATAAATGTATTGGATAATGCTCTGAATGCTGTAACTTACATCTTTACTTATTTTAATTTGCAAAAAGGAAGATTAAATTACATATTTACCTGGTATTTAGCCTGTGTATCAATATCTCGTATTGAAGGATTGGGGTCAAATGCAGGGTGAGAATGATACCACCCAATAATGCTGTAACCTCTAGCAGCAAGTGTTTCTGATGCCTGCGTTTGAGATACAGGATCCATCTCACATTGTAATCCTGTACTGAGGCTATTGCATGGTTCTGCTGTATATATCTGTAATGAACAAATAAAGAGGCTTATACAGATGCAGTACAATTCAGCAATGATTTAAATTTGATTTTAAGTACAGTACAGTATTATTATTGATTATCAAATCAATATCTCCTTGAATACTAAATTTACCAAAGTATTCCCAAGAGCTTTAAATGCACGAGCCTACCACAGCTGTAACAGATGCATGCAGATGAAGCCTCATAAACACAGCAGTGCTTTTCTTTCTTTTCATTTTTTGCATGGACATTCAATGGGCCAAACTACTACAAAGAAGAGGTCTCCACCTGGCCTGGCACAGTAGTTGTGACCATGGTAGACTGGATCAAGAGATCTTATTAAACAGTTATGCTACTTACTTGGACTATTCCATCAGTTTCAGAATATCTTCCACCTAGCAGACCTATGACTTCTGCCATTGAAACATGAGCATGCTAAAGACATAAGAGAAATATTATTTAAGTAGCAGCCTTGGATTTATATAGTATAACAACATCTGTCAACCCCTCCACTGCTCCCCCATAAAAATTCAGGGTAGAAGAACTTAATCATTATATAAAGGTTAAAGTGACATTTTGCAGCCTTTTACCCAAGGCCTTGGTCCAGAATTGACCCCATCATTGAGATTACTGAAGTTTTCTAATTTCCGCAAGTATCTCTCGTATAGATACTGTTCTGTGTTAATAGCATTGGAGACAAGATCAGGACAGTACACTTAATATTAACTTTTACTCCAAATAGAAACAAGTTTTAATTAAAATTTGTTTACTGGGGCTCATACGAAAGCAAAATAACGTATCTTGTGTTTGTGAGTGAAGAAGAACTTATAGGAGAGGACTTTCCCTCTCTGTCTTCCACTGATCCTCCTCCCCCTCTTCCAAAATCCTCTCCATCATTGGAAATATGGTGCAGTATGTGACTTAAAGAAACCAACTAAAAGCGTTTCTATCCCACCCTTCCATCCAATAGTCAATTAATGAAGGTTAAATAGTAGAGTCCAGTAGCACCTTTAAGACTAACCAACTTTACTATAGCATAAGCTTTCGAGAACCACAGCTCTCTTTGTCAGATGCATCATGCATGCATCCGATGAACAGCGCTGTGGTTCTCGAAAGCTTATGCTACAATAAAGTTGGTTAGTCTTAGAAAGCAAGCCTATGCATGTCTACTCAGAAGTAAGACCCATGTTATTCAATGGGGCTTACTCCTAGGAAAATGTTCTTAGGATTGCAGCCTTTTGCTACTACAGACTAACACGGCTAACTCCTCTGGATTAATGAAGGTTGCAACACATTTAATACAACAGATTAGAAAATCACATACTAAACAAACTCCTATATAATAAACAGACAGCTAAAAAAAGTCTATTATAGATACAATAAAAGAATTACTAAATGCTAATAACAGCAGCAGAATAAACAGCACTTATAAATTAACACCTTTCAAAGAAGACTTTGATATATGGTGAAAGACTAAAAAGAACAGAGCTACCAGGCATCCCTTGGAATACAAGCATGCATTCCCTATTTACTTATTTACAAGTAGTTAATGCTACATTCTCCAAAAATTTAAGAAACAATCATTTTTGTTTGTTTGTTTATGTCTTTTATAATCTGCCTTTCTCACTGAGTCTCAAGGTGGATTACACAGTGTGAGATTAGTACAGTAAATTATCAAGGACATTTCCATAAACAATGCCATAGGGTAAATAAATACAAGTTTACAAAGACATAGCATTAGTAAGAATCCAATACAGAATTGAAGAACTGCTGAAACAGAACATAAGCAATTCTAGGACTGACAGACATGAAGCACAGGTAGCACATAGGAGCATACATTTAAAGTACACATAGGAGTACATATTTAAAGTAAATGGGTAGTATGTAAGGCAACATAGTGGTGAAGTCTATGGTCCCTAAATCATTAGTGAAGCATCTAAGAGCCCCTCCCTACAATACTGCTCTCCTATCTGAGTAAAAAGCCTTTTTGAATAATTCCAGTTTTTATCATTTATGGAAAGCCAGGAGAGTGGGGGCTCTCCGTCCTGACCTCCTCAGGCAGGCCATTCCACAGGGTAGGGGGAACCACGGAGAAAGCCCATGTATGGGCTACTGTTGATTCTGCCCATGCACATGGGCAAGATTGCAATCTGCAGAACCCCGCAAGATAGTTCCCATTCTGGAGACAGCTGATCTCCAATGGCAACGCTTTGAGTCCATTCCATGAGAAATGATTTAACTCGATCCAAGACACATCCTTTAATGCCCACTTCTGTCTCTAAATGCCTCAATGGGATGGCATGGGCTACTATGTCAAAGGCTACAGACAGACCCATGATGAGCAATAAGGAGGCATGGCCTTTGTCTATACTCAGACTGAGATAATCAACTAACACTGCTAGTGCTGTCCAGAGTGCTAGAATTATCCAAGAAGACCTGGAGCTGGTCAGCTACTGCTCTCTCAATCGCTTTGCCTAGAAAGGGCAGATTAGAGACTGGGTGATCTGGACATGATTCTTGTCTAGGGATGTTTTTTTAATTCGCGGATAGATAAAAGCTTGTTTGAGCAGCCGGGGAAAGTGCCTGAGTTAGCGATTGATTTACAACAGACCTCAATGGTCCAATTATGTGGTCCTTACTTGATTTTCACAGCCAAGATGGGCAAGGATCGAGCACACAAGTAGTGGTTTTCATAGATATCAGGATCCTGTTAAGATATGTCATTCAAGGCAGTCCAAATGTAAGCCAGATGGTGTATTAAGCATTTCTTCCATCTCATCTGCATTGCAACTAGCATCTAGATCAGAGCTAACTCGTGCTATTTTATCAGCAAAAAACTTAGCAAGGCCTTGCAGCTGTCTGTTCTTGGGACTTTAAAGGTTCCGATTTAGGGGTTAGAAGGTGTCTGGATATCGTAAACAATTGGGACGGTCATGAACTAGGTGACCATCCCAATATTTCCCAAGAAATATTGTTTCTTTGCTACCTTCATTTCCACTTCATAGGTCATCCAGTGGGTTCTGTAGCATGCTCTATCAGCTTCTGTGTGATTTTTTTACCAGCATCTTTCTAGATGTTTTCCAACCCTCTTTAGGTCAGCCAGCTCCATGGTAGACTATGGGGCTGGCTTCCACCCCAAGGGCTGGAGGGGCCAACAAGGAGCAATGGTGTCAATAGCTTCAAGGAGCTTCACGTTCCACACTCCTACAGCAGCTTCCATGGAGCACGTGTCTGGAATTCTAAAATCCCCCAAGGCATTTTGGAATCTAGAAAGGTCCATGAGCCTTTGTGGGAGAATCATTTTAACTGGACCTCCCATTTTGTGGGGTGTTGGGGCTGTATAGTAGTGTCTTGATCAAGTCTGCTCTCATATTTCAGTACAATGTACATGGGAAAAAATCAGAGATCACCTCTTGATGTGGAATCTGCCCATTTTATAGCATATGGAAACCTGCTGACCCCACTGTTGCACAATTAAATATGTTTGAATTTGGCCCACCAAAGGCGCATGCTTTATGGTCAACATTAATCAAAGTTAATCAGCTTCACCATTAAGTATTTTGAGTATCAGTGGGCAGTCATCTTTGTTGAGCAAAGAAGGGGAAAATGACTAAGTAGCTCTATTGAGACTCATGGTCCTCAATGTATCAAACAGGTAAAAATGTTCATATTTTTCAACGTAAGCATGAAAAAAGAGCGAACTCCCCCCAAACAAAAGCTGTAATACAGAAATGCTAGTCCTCATTTCTGGCACAGTTCACCACAGGTTCATAAAATGCAGTATTATATTTGTAATCTTGCATAAAGAGGTTTGTGACAGCTCACTTAGACCAGCTGAGATATAAGTATTTTCTCAGGCTTATCATAATGAAGACGTTATCCTTAAAATGACTGCCAGGAGAAACTAAGAATTACAGAATGCTTAAATCAGAGACCCTGGCTGGCTAATTTAAGCATCACAGGAGGGCAGGGTGTTCATCAAGGTTTTATTTCTTTATTTATACCCAGCTTCATTCCTCAATGGGGACCCAAAGCAACTCACACTGTTCTCCAATCTCCCATTTTATCCTTACCATAACCTTATGATGCAAGTCAATCTGAGAGTGTGTAACTGGCTCAAGGTCACCCAGTGCTTCAATGCCACAGTGGGGATTCAAACCTTGGCCTCCCAAATCCCAGTATGACACTAACCATTACGCTATTTTAATTTTTCTAACGAGGAAACTTGAAAAAAAATCTGTAGAGCTTTTCTGGAAGAATTTTATACATCTACCCTTTTGGTGAAACAGTAACATGCCAAAAGATAATCCAAAAGATAACATAAACCTACTGCAGTTTTATTTTGTGCAACTGTGGGCCTCAACAGTAACTGGCTAACAGAGAGCCTGGGACCCCACATCCCACCCCCCATACATTACTCTGAGTTGACTGGAAAATAGATGGGATACAGATGTAGTAGAGAAATCAGTACAGTAACTCTAAGGATTTGCTAATGCTCTGGTTAAGCTAGAAAACAGCTACCAGTTTCAGACACGACAGCAAAAGTAGACAAAAGCACATCTACATTAGCAATAAGGTCAGAACCCAATTTTGTTTTGGTATAAGTTGAACATTCCATTCTTTCTGACTCTGAAATGGAGAAAGTTGAATCAACGGGAACATAATATATTTAAGTTCTTACCATATCCATAATCAGAAGTGCCTCTGGTGCAATTGTTACTTGGAATGGCTCCTGAAAAGGTAAAAATGATAAGGAATGATCACTTAAGTACACAAAAATGTGTGCTCTAGTTAGAAATAAATCATACTTACTGATTTTTCTCCTCTGAAGGAACAGCAAGGAATCAGCTGAAAGGGATCAAATGAACTACGAAACAGAAGAAAATGACTTTGAGTATCTAGTATTTGGAAAGGTATTTAAAAGTAGTATTGTTACTTCCCACAGTACATACTGTACACTGCAATTCCTCACCCCAGCAACTTAAACATGTAAACTTTTGTTATTATAAATCACAATTGCTTAATGAACTTAGTAATAAAAATTAAGTCTAACCATGCAATCCTCAGCAGAGTTACACTTTTCTAAGTCCTATTTATATATAGTATGCCTTTCTCACTGAGACCCAAGAAGGATTACATACTGCATGCCAATAAAAACAACAGCTAGGACATTCACCAAACGCAATAGGGTATGGGCTGTAGAAATTTGAAAAACGTAAATCCGAACAGAGAGGTGAAACATTACTGAAACAAAAAAATAAGTTATTAAATATGAAATCTTTAACAATCTGGAAACTACCCGGTAGAAGCATATTTACAGATGGTCCTCAGTGGAATAGTCTACACTGCCCCTATTCCAAGGCATCTCCAAGCCATTTCTTACAGCACAGCCATATTACCTTTGCAAGCCCTCTGGAATAGCTCAATTTTGCATAATCTGAAGAAAGATAGAAGTGTGGGAGCTTTGCTGGTTTCTTTAGACAGGCCATTAAAGTCAATGGATTTAAAATGCTGCAACTCCCTTTAAGACTGCAGCGCAAATAACCAAAATTTACTGCATAAATAATCCTAACAAACAACAGACTTGCATGATGTCACAGAAGCCACTTAAACTCTACTTCTAAGAGATATCATAGAACTATTTAAAATGTCAACCTTTTGTTGTGTCTTAGTCCTTTAGATGTTTTTGGTGGTTTATGCTTTTCATCTTCTCGCCTCTTAGCCAACTCTTCAGCAGAGAGATGCTAAAAAGGAAACCTTAATTAGGCAGTGATCAGCTGAATATCTAGTTTAAAACACTAAGGCTACAATCCAATTGACAGTTAAACACACTTCAGCTCATTTAGATCAATGGGCATAAACACACTTAGTTTGGTATGCTCCGAATCATTACAAAGCATACCAAATCAATTCCGATAACCCGAACCCAAAGCAGCTTGTCGCTTCGGGTTTTGGGTTATTCCAAATCTTTTTCCGAATATTTCCCTAGTGCACATCCCTAATGAGATGCATGGTTTGAAAAACATATCAAGGCATTTTCTACAGCATTTCAGGTACGTTAATGTCTCCCTATACAATATAATGTATTCCCCATCACTGTCTCCACCTTTAATACTTCACAGCTACAATTAAAACCATACAAAGGATGTCTATGAAGTATTACGCATGGCAAATGAACGATCAATTCCTGATTGCTTAGCTTTATGATACAGAGATACAGGTTTCTTAATAGCCACCTTTCCAACATAGCATAAGCAGATTTTTTAGAAACTGTATCTACAGAAGTCAGCCAAGCTTAAACCAAATGAGAATAACTAGATTAATAGTATTAAATAACTTACAGTGAAATCCTAAGCCGAGTAACTGCAGTCTCAGCCCATTGATTTCAATGGGCTTAGACTGCAGTAACTCTGCTTAGGATTTCACTCTTAGTGTAGGAAGGCTACATCTTCCTCTGTTTTAATAAAAACATCTATGATTTTCCAGTAATAGTTGGAGTTACAAGAGTACAAAGAAACATGCATATTTAACACTATGCAGAATCAGCCTTTTGCACAACTAACATTTGTTTACGTAGCACAAAAATCAAGTCTACTTTACCTAGAATGAGATTTGGCCTGAACAGAATATTTTAAACAGCAAAAAATGTGATGCAGAAGTGAACTTTATGGAAATTTCAATTAGTATCTTAGCAGTTTAAAGTGATATGACCTCAAAAATGGTAACTAAAAATATGACAACACCCCCCAAAATGGAATTAATTAGGATTTCAGTTACAGAAGAAAGTAAAATACTTAGGTGTATACTTAACCTCGAAATGTAGCTCGTTAATGAAAGACAACTATATGAAATTGCTTCAAGAGATCAAGAAAGATTTGGAGAGATGGAGAGGCTTACATCTCTCGCTGATGGGAAGGATTGCAACCATTAAAATGAATATACTACCATGTATTATATTTCTATACCAAACCATTCCCATCTGCATTAATAACTCCTTCTTTGAAGAACTAAATAAATCAGTATCCAAATTTATTTGGCAAGGGGAAAAGCCAAGAATCAAACTGAAAACACTCCAAAATTTTAAAGAAAACACCGGTTTTGCCTTACTGGATTGAAAAATTTATCACAAAGCGTGTTGCTTAGTCTGGATGAGAGAATG
Source organism: Eublepharis macularius (assembly GCF_028583425.1). Taxonomy (NCBI): domain Eukaryota; kingdom Metazoa; phylum Chordata; class Lepidosauria; order Squamata; family Eublepharidae; genus Eublepharis; species Eublepharis macularius. The sequence continues at coordinate 80,789,862 of NC_072794.1, read as the reverse complement.
GATTCTATTCGAAAATCAAAGACCCTGGAAGGACATGATTTACAGCTAGGATGGCATGCATTTGTATGGTATGGAAAAACAACTGGACATAAATATTTTAAAAATCAACTGATAAGAAAATCTCTTATAACAACGTTAGAAAGAACTGTATCATCAATATATTCTAAGACTCCACAATGGGTCTCACCACTAGAAGTGTTTTCGCTGCCAAACGTATTCTCTCTAGACAGGATTATTAGATATAAAGACCTTTTGGATGATAAAGGAGTATTAAAAACAAAAGAGGAATTACAGAGACAAGGTATTAACTTAGATTGGTGGTCAAGGGGTCATATCAAATCTAGGTATTATAAAGATAAAAAATTGGGAGATTTTTACTTAGAACAAAATGCTTTTGAAAAACTGCTATGTGATTCTGATGAAAAATTGATTTAAAGAAATATGTATTTTTAACGCAAATTAAAACGAAAAATGAGGGGGTGGAAGAATATAAGACTAAATTGTCACAAAATTTAGGATATAGTACTGATCCAGTACAATGGAACAAGATATGGAAAGTGAATGTTAAAATAACTAAGTTGGTTGCATTTAAAGAGAATCTATACAAGATGTTTTTCAGATGGTATTTAACTCCGGACAGACTTGCCAAAATGTGTAAAAATTTGTCAAATAATTTCTGGAAATGCGAGAAATATACAGGAACATTCTATCACAAATGGCGGACTTGCAAAGAGGTATAAAAATTTTGGACAATGGTACATGCATTATTACAAACAATTTTACAGGCTTAAATTCCTTTTAAACCAGAGATATTTTTGTTAAACTGCATACCAGATGAACTGAACAAAGACCAGAAATACTTCATAGTACATGTAGTAACAGCAGCCAGAATTTTATTAGCGTATTATTGGAAACGTCAAATAATACACCCGGCAGGAGGAATACTAGCAAAGATAATGGAAAATGCGGAAATGGATAAACTGACTTCATTAATGAAAGGACAAATAGAAGACTTTGCTGCCCCATGGACCCCCTTCTATAATTAGATTAAAAACAAATATAAAGACCTGAATGTAGTAAATATATGAAGGCAGTATTGTAATTTGTTATTAACAATCGCAGTCGAATGATTTGTAGTATGAAAAGATGCGATATGTAGATAAATAGAATGCTGATGCAAGCAGACTATGGCTGTTTCCACACTGTCTATAAATAGCACAAGACTCACGGAAGGCTGCCGGCTTCCTCACACGATTTTTTACACCATCTGTTTACAAAACGGTGATTTATGGCGTTTTGTAATCGGATGGTGTTAAAATCGCGTGAGGAAACCAGCAGCCTTCCATGAGTCCCGCGCTATTTATAGACAGTGTGGAAATGGCTTATATGACTTTTTACCTTTTCCTCTCCCATTCCCCCTCCTCCTATTTCTACTTTTATGAGAAAACTAATAAAATATTTTTTTAAAAAAACAAAGTGATATTACCTCAAATGTCTGTCCTTCCAAATCTCTGGCATCACACCAGTTGCCCCAAGGGTCCCTGACTCGCCGCCTCCTTGTACGCTGTAGCAAGCATATACACATTACTGTATGTATTCAAGGAGCACTCAACGTATTTTTAAATGCAAGAGAAATTCACATAACTGTTGTAGAGAGTCAGAACTCGGAAATGATGTAAATTGGTTAACAAAATGCTGGGTTATCCAAATTCACTTTTTGAATTTGTGTTGAGGTGAATCACCAGCCACTTCGGTCTGTGGGGAGCAACCTATATCATCATATAATCATAAACCAAAATGACACGATAGCCACAGGCAGTGCAGCTACTTGCCTTATCAGACCCCAATCCAATTTAGTCTCTGGAAAGAATCCAGTGCTTTGTTTCTATTCATCAATCTCTCAAGGAAGTGTAAGTAACAAGAATTTTCAAGATTTGTTAAAAGGTACAGCAAAGTTGATCAATGAAGATTAACAGTTTTAATTAGACTAAATCTCTACACAATAAATTATACTAAAAGCAAGGCAGACATAAACAGGCACATGCTTTGTATACACATTTCTTTCTTGTTCAATTCTTCAGTTTTAAAAGTTTTACACGTAAAGAACTTGAAAGTACCACCAGGAAAAGGGAAATACAATTTTCCCCCTTCTCTTGCTGCGGCCAGCTGTAATCAGAGGTGGCTTGGGGCCAAACGTCCACAAAATGCACATTCAACCCAAGCCACCACTGCATGCTGGGCAGCTGCTTGGGGGTAGCTGGGGGATGAAAGCATGCATGATGTGTTTTCATCCCAAAGGCACTGAGGGAGGGAAAATATTTCCATCCCTCTTACCAGCTCCCTTGCTATGTTTCTTTTTATATGCCCCTCTTTCCTTTGTCTTTGCTTCCTCCTCACTCTGCCCATTTTCTTCTCATTGCTAATCTTTCTTTTCCCTCCACCTCTTCATCAACCTCTGCTCCCATTTTTTCCCTACACTTAACACTATAGGTGAGCAGAGTTTCAAAACATATTTAGTCCAGAAAGTCTTTAAGCAGAAAGAGAAAAATGGACTCCCATTTGTCATTTCATCCATAATGAACTATTGCTAGAGTAAATCTCACAGTGCAGGAAATTGTGCAGGATCCAAAAAACTACAAAGGATCATTTTACTTAAAAAGAAAAATGAAACTTTTAGGATTCCATTCCATCCACTGATTTTTACCTTACCATAGACTGTAGCCGTTGCACAAGTCGATATGCTTCTATAGTGTCCTTGCCTTCCTTCAGCCGTATTTTGTCAGCTGACTGTGGCCTGTTATATACAGCTTGCTCTGGAAAAATGCATTAAGTGACAATCTTGTCTACAGCTCATTCAGACCCACAAAAAGTAAGACAGTTCCAAGTAAAATGGCAAGTTCACTCTTACATACATCAACAAATTCTAAAAGAGATAAAAACAAGTCCAACTCAATCAGCACTATGTTGAGGAGAGCCAAAAGGAAGTTCTACATAAAATGTGCTGGAGATTTCATAAAGAGGCTTGCTTGTTCGTATCAAGGTCTGTCCAATACATATTTCCCACATAGACCACCCCATGCTTCTGGAAATCCCACTAACAGGGAATAAAGGCAACATCTATCCCTTCACAACTGCCCCCAACAACTGGTGTTCAGGAGTATTACTGCCTCTGAACATCTTAGCCATCATAGCTAATGACCACCGATGGACATGTCCATTTGCATAATCATGTCTAATACCCCTTTAAAGTGGTATTTTAAAGAATCGGTGGATGTTATCTCTTCTGATAGTTTATTCAATAAATTATGCAGCATGTGGTGTTATGCTTCCTTTTGGCTGTTCTCAAACTACTGCCAATTAAGTTCGTAGTGGATGAACTGTAGCAGTGAGGCAGAAAAAGTTCCCACTCTTAATTTTTTCCACTTCATTCATTAGTTTATAAGCCTCTATATTTATGTAATTTATCCACAGAGGCCTTTAGAATTGTGTAAAAGCAAGAACAGCTTTTCTCACTTTTTCCCAGTTAATTTGAACCTACCAAAAATGCCCTCCTCTTCTATCCATTAAAGATTCTGGAAACTTCTCTCTTTCCTATCAGCCCCTGATGATTCCTACTATATTACCTATTCAGTTTGCAATATAGGATGAACTTCTTCCATCTGATTAAGTGGGCTCAAATTCAAAAACTTCATGTCACAGTAATCTTTAGTAAGTAAATCAATTAGAATGCTCTCTTAAGTTTACCCTTGTACCTTTATCTAGCACAAAACTATGGGCTTCTTAGGATACTGCTTATATTGTGGTGTGGGATTGATTTTACTAACGTATCTTTTAAAAAGATTAAGTCATTTGTCACATAACATGAGACTCAATGCCAGCAGTAGTGAAGTTATTTACAAAAGCCTAAGTATCAGATATCCCACCAATATAACAACAACCAATTACTTGAACCGTGTTTAAAATACTTGTAATAGTAAAGTAGTCTGCCTTTGATGACTTCCACATGGGTTATCTGCCTCAGCTTCAATGCTGTTGGGAAGCTGTTTTCTGCCCCCCCCTACTTCACAACAACATTGTGGTGCATTTGTGCATCTCCTGCGATTTCACTGGCTTTTCTCTGATCTTTCTCAAACTTGCTTTACTCTGAAGTTCTGGGAAAGATCACACTAAAATACAGATTTTCCCCATCCAGATGGCAGCTATCTTCCCTGAGAGTGTCCCCACAATGGCTGTTTCTCTCCCCTCCCTCCACCTTTGCCACAGGAGGCTTTTTAAAAAAATTAGCATTGAAATATCAATTCAATGTGATATTTTAACAAATATGTGTGCTAGGTAAGGCTTGCCATCGCTTTGCTAGGGGCAGAGGATCCCCCACCCCCAGCCACTGCTCACTTGGTTGGAGGGGGAAAAGGGGACTCATCGGCAGATTCATGCACTCCCCAGCAAAGTAATGACATCACCAACAGATACACTTCCCATGCAGGAAGCGAAACCATCCCACTGCAGCTGAAACCATAAAGTTTTTGCCTCAAACCTAGAGGGGTTCCAGAGGGCTGACATCAAGATGATGGCACTTCTAGAAGTAATGTCATTATATCACCTGCAAATATGCTAGTTAAGTCTCCCCCTGCCGATTGCAATGGGGACCCTGGAAACACTAGGATCAGGTTCTCTGAATTCTCAGCTTTCTTTTTAAAAAAATGTAAGTCTCTAGTCCCTTCTGTCATGGAGATTTAAGGGGAATGCAATGCAAAGTGCTAGATAATGAAAGCTGGGAATAAAATGACCCTGTGGTACAAATGGATACCTGGCAGTTTCCTCTTCCACACCCATGGTCATGGCAAAGTCTGTGCTTCCCCAGTCAGCCCCGAAGCTCACTAGGTGACTTTGGGCAAGTCACACACACTCAGCCTAGTCTCACTTACAAGGGTGTGGTGAAGATAAAAAGAAGGAAATGATATTTTCCACTCTGAGCTCTTTGAAACAGAGATTGGATAAAAATATATCAATATCATAATCTTTATCACACTGAAGGAGGCAATGCAATACCTTGTAAAGTTACTTCAGTTTAAGCCCGTTCATTTCAATGGACTTGATCTGGAATAACTATGATTTACATTTCAAACCTACGTGTTTCTACATCTGATACACTCAAGATGAAATTTAGCAGAAAAAAACCCTAACATTGGATAAAGATATAAACAAAGAAAGAAGCAGACAAAGATAGTCTCATGAATATGTTCCTATAACAGCTAGAATGACCACAGTCCATCAAAACAATGGTCAGGTTCCCTGCCTCACTTGTTTTGACAGTCAGATTTTTAAAATTCTTTCTCCCCCTCCTCAGCCCCATATTATCATTCTCTTATAGGCCCATTATGGTTTAATTTAAAACTGTAAGATGCTATAATTCAATATGTAATTCAATATATAATTTTATCTGCTTTTCTCACTGAGATTCAAGGTGGATTACACAGTGTATCTCAATATAATCAACAGTTGGGACATTCAGTAAACAAAACAGAAGGGTATGCATTGCAGAAACTTGAAAAGAACCACAAATTTAGATACAGAGTTGAAACACAGTTGAAGTGTTTGTTTCAGTAACAAAAAGCAGGGCACAAATAGAAAAAGTATTTGAACAGATTACAGCTGCCTTCTTACCACAGCCAAAGTTAATTGCTCCTATTAATTCCAGGTATGTGTGTATCCGGCCTATGCAATTTACATCACCACAGTTCTTTAGTCCTGGGCGTACTGACGTTTTATTCAGGTATTTTGGTTTGATTCTTTCCCTATAATGAGACCACCGCAAACAAAAAGGTAAAATATAAAATGATACCTCAGAATCAGAATGTTTATTGTGTGAGGTCAAAGGTCAATATAATTGAGCATTTAAACCACAAGAAAAACATATGAGAGCAACAAATGTTAAACCAGCAATGCTAAAAGCACATAAAAGTACATTAACACTCATAGCACCGTCTCAGCCATTAGACACAGCTCAAGCTTGAAGTGATACCTTAACTTAGCAGTTAAATTTGCTCATGGTATTGTTATAATAAAAAGCAGAGGTCCCTTTAAGCACAATATGCCCCGTGCAGCCATATCAAGTGTTATAAATTATTGTATTCAGGACTCATTCTTTAAAATACAAACTCTCATACATTGTGACTTGGCAACACAATAGCAACATTGTTTCTTCTGGTCTCCATGGTTCCTTCTGTCAGCTCCCACTTGTTCTCATCCTCCATAATAGCATTTTGGCCATTCTGGGTGCCTTCCTAGCCAGCAAAGCTCAGGAACCTGTATCAATCAGCTTTTCCACTCCCCCTCTCCATGCATTACCATGCTGAAGGTTATGTATGTGTGTAAGGGAAATGAAGTAGCTGTGTGAACGGATACAGGAAATGTCTTTTGCAAAAAAAGGTGGGAAAAGAACAGTAAAAGGGCTCGTATTTTTGCAAAGAAAAATTAGAAGATGCAAAATGTTTTGTATAGTGAAAATTTCTAGAGACTCCGATCAAGGCTCCTCCAAGAAGCCTCCAAGGTTACTGGTGAGGTTGCTGCTACAGGCAAAAGCATTCTTCCTTCCTCAACAAGACCTGATTGCTTTGATTTTTTGCCTTGCTTGCTTCTGCCTCTCCTCCTCCACCCAATCCAGCTAGGAGTCTTCTCATCCATCTGTTACAGGAGCTGGTGAGTGGCCTCTTGGGTTAAGAGGGAAGGAGTACTCTCCAAGCAGGGAAGCTTATGGGATTCCCCTTTCCACATATTCCTCCAATCAAGTTCCCCACCCGCCCCGCAGCTGCCATTTGCATCTCATGATTGAATCTTGGCTGGCAGGCTGTGATGTTTATGTGCATCCTGCATAGAATTTGAAGCCAACTTAATGTCATATCATTTGCTCCAAATGAGAAATTGCCCTTTCATTTGCTCTCTCTCTCTCTCTCTATCTGCCCTCTTTTGGTCCTCAAAGTATTAGTATGTGTAGATTTAAACTTCAAGGCAGTGTTTATTAAGAAATAAATCTCATCATATTCAATGTACTTAGGATTGCAATTCTGCCATCTGGTGGGTCAGATTCATAATCCATTTTTTAAAAATTCTTCCTAGCCTGTGCATGTGGCCTGAGAACTGAGAACTCCTGAGAACTGTAGAGGCAGAGGTCTCTTCTCTTCTTTGCCGTGGTCAAAATGAAAATCCTCAGCTAATAGCAGCTAGAGTGGGGAGGATTTGATGGGAAATGGAAGAGTTAGTCCCCTAAAACTATACTTCTCATATTTTTATTTATTCAAGGATAATATTGAAACTCTGCAACTTCTGCTCTGCTAAAAATTCTGCAAGAAGATGTCTGCAAAAGAAAGTGCAAAAAATTGCAAATGAGCACCCTGTCTTTAATGACAAATGATCTACTGATTACTTCTTCATTTAAAGGATAAAGCAGTTTGCCTGGTAGGTCTTGAAACTGCCTCAATATTAAAGGATTACAATGTTAAAAGGCACTGTGAATTCTGTCACAAGAGCTACTCAATATATCAAGGAAAGATCCAAATGAACAACATAAATTTGCTTTAAAAATCATGTTGAGGAGAATCTGTCTAAAGACCAGCTATCATGTTGCTAAATGTATTGATGAGAGTGGTAGGCCAGTCACTGAAGATGAATTTTTTTTAAAGTACACGGTTAAAATAATGGAAGAAATGTGCCCTGATAAGGTATCTTGTGTTAGTTGTGTCAGCTTATCTGCATCTACAATCACCAGATGTGTTGAAGAATTAGGAGAAGAGCAGCATATGTCACTGATTGTCAAAACAAAAAGTTTTGATTTTTTTTTAACTTTCACATTAGATGAGAGTAATGACTTTACAGACACTGCTCAACTACTACTATTTATCAGGAGGATAGATTCCAACTTCAGAATTACAGAAGAGCTGTGTGCACTGCAGACTTGAAACATAATCTTGAAGATGGATCAGTGGAAAATCTTGGTCTAAGCTGGGATAAATTGAAAAGCATCACAACCAATGGTGCAAGAAATATGATGGGAAGTAAAACTGTAGTTGCAAGAATCAATGAAGAGATATTGAAATTAAACAGTATACTTCCCATGTAATTTCACTGCATCATCCAACAGCAAGTCTTGTATAGTAAGATTTTTCAGTGGGAAAGTGTGATGTGTATTGTTGTGTGGAGAATGCCCTCAAGGCGTAGCTGACTTATGGTGACATGGTGGGGTTTTCATGGCAAGAGACTAACAGAGGTGGTTTGCCATTAGCCTGCCTCTGCAATCCTGGTCTTCATTGGAGGTCTCCCATTCAATTACTAATCAAGGCTGATCCTGCTTAGCTTCTGGTATCTGATGAGATCAGACTCACCCGGGTTGTCCAGGTCAGGGTACATATTGTTGTCTCTAGCATTAATTACATCAGGCATCATGGCCTTACTCATTGTCAGTTTCAAAATTTTCTGTAAGAGATAGATGAAGAATATGGAGATGTAGATGGTACTTAACGCCGAAGAAAATATAGCATATGGGAATAACAAAATGTCAGATAAGTGCTGGAAATGTAAAAACCATGAAGGTTCATTATATCATATGCGGTGGACCTGTGAAGTAGCAAAGCAGTTCTGGGGAGATATTATAGAAGCTATGACTGCAATTTTACAAATTCAAATAAATAAGAACCCAGAACTGCTGTTGTTGAATTTGAATATGGAGGGGATTCCCAGGCAATATAGAACATTATTATTTTACATGACAACAGTGGCGAGAACTCTATATACTCAGAAGTGGAAGACAAAAGAAGTACCATCTATTGAAAATTGGATACAAAAATTGCTGTACATGGCAGAAATGGACAAAATGACAAGAAAGCTGAGAGAACAGAATCCAGAGGAATTCTTTAATGATCGGGAGAAACTGAAACAGTATTTGGAAAAGAAGTGGGACGTAAAGGGAGAAATGTGGGTGCTAGATAACTATTAATTTGGCAGAAGGGGAGGGCGATCTTTACAAGAGGAGAAGAGATTAGAAACATGTTGTAATTGTTAATTTGATATTAGGTTTTTTTATAGTTTAACATATAATATCTATTTTAGTAGTATATTAGAATGAATAAGAAAAAGAGATATAAGTAGTAGATTTAGACAGCGGGTTGGAAAACTGTTGGAAGTCTGAGATAAAGGGGGGAGGGGAAAGGGTGGGGGAATATGGAAATGAGGGTATTAATCAAAAAATTTGTAATATTAAATTTTTACTCACCCAATAAAAATCTTTAAAAAAAAAGATTATGGAGATGTATTGTACCATGCAGAAGTCAGGTGGCTTAGCAGAGGCAAAACCCTCAAACATTTTTTCAGTGTTCATCATGAAGTTGATGTCTTTCTCAAGGAGAAAGGAAAAGGTCAAGAAGTACTTTCTGACCCTGCATAGATTTTTAATTTGGCTTTCTCAAATGATATCACAGAGCATCTGAACACACTGAATCTAAGGTTGGATGGAAAAGGAAAGCTTGTGTGTGACGTGCTTTTGAAACAAAACTAAACATTTTTGTGAAGCAAAGTTGGTGAAAGTAACTTTTCAAACTTCTCATGCTGCAATGAACTAAAATTTGAGAAGGATGGGAATTTACAATTCAATGTTGGAAGACATGTCAAAGCACAACCTATTTCAGGTGGAATTCCAAAACAGATTCACTGATTGCCATAAGCACAGAAAGGGGAAATAAGAAAGTTTCAGAATCCATTTGAAGTACCACCAGAAGATGCAATAACTTTTTTCAGATGGAACTAATTGATCTGCAAGCCAGTGATCACCTCAGAAACATTTTCAATGAAAATAGTCTGTTAGATTTCTAATGTGGTCTACATGATATATTTATCAACCTAAAGAAATTTGCTGCAGGCACGTTCACAGTCTTTGGCTCCATATACCTCTGTGAACAAACTTTTTCCAAGATGAAATTTGTGAAATCTAAGCGTAGGTCAAGACTTACAGATGAACATTTACATGACATTTTAAGGTGTCTGTCACAAACCTTGACTTGGACATTAACGCCTTAGCTAACAGAAAACAGCCCTCAAAATCACACTGACTAGGTAAATACGTGGAGTTAGTTAAAAGTATTCAACAGTAAAATACTGCTCCAAAATGGATAGCATTCAAGTTAGCATTTCCTCATTGACCTCTGAATATTTACTGTTGATTTAAATAATAATTTTGTTACGTTTTGATTTAAGATGTAGTCCTCTAGGCATTGGGCATGCTAATGCAGCCCCCAAGTGCCAAAAGCTTGGGGACCCCAGATTTGGGTTACATTTTCAAAATTATCTTTAAACCACATAAACAATTTCAGTGCCATTAACATGATTGAAGTTAAGACAATAATAGCATGTTCAACGTAATGGTAAACAATGGCTTGTTATTTCATGAAATGAACCCAAGGAATTCTCAGGCTCTCACACTCACTCTCTTTTCATGTAACAGTTAATTGCTAGAGAGGCTCACAACAAGCTATTACTTGTTTATATCTGAACTATAAAACTGTGTGTGTTCCCCCCTGCCAACCAGAATTAAATCACTGTTTAGAATACTGGTTTGCAGGAAAAAGCATAAACATTTGTTGGTGGTTCAGACATCTTGGCAAACTGGCTAAAACACAATTTAAAAGAGTGTAGTGCCCAGTCACTCATCTCTTAACACGTAATGTCTTGCTATATAAATAGTTTAATTTCTACTAGTTAACGTGAGGTTCTGAGTATTTGTTACTGTGGTTAAAATGCAGGCCTCTCAAGGGAGGATGGATGGGTAACTGAAGTGTGCTGTGACTGGATGACAGCTGTACTATAAAGCCGGGGGTGGGGGGAGTAAATTGATTACTTTCCCTCAGCACTCAGACTGAAAACTGCAGTGTGCCAGGAGTCTGTGAGAGTTCAGTGAGTCTGTCAGGTTCAGTGAGTCTATGTGGAAAAGCTTGAGGAAATCTGTGCCTGTGTGGATGAGTGTTTATCCTGTTTGTGAAGAACGGGGGTGGGGGTGGGGGAGTCTGTGACAGTATTATTTCTAGCCTTAGTGGCAACAGTGTAGAAAATCAGACATTGTAACTGGATCTGTTCCCTGACCTGGACAGTCCAAGAAAGCTGGATTTCATCATATCGTGAAAGCTACGCAGGGCCAGCCTTGGTTAGTAATTGGATGGGAGACCGCCAACAAAGATGAGGGTTGCAGAGGCAGGCAATGGCAAATCACCTCTGTTAGTCTCTTGCCAAGGGCTTCCATAAGTCAGCTATGACTTCACAGCACTCTACACCACCACCACTTGGGTCTGTGAAGAAACATCTAAGGATCGATACTTAATTTGAAACCACACACTTATACGTTCATCAGTACTCTGCAACCATTACACATATGTATTTATGAAAAGATTCTCTTTCTAGTTAAGCAAATGTGTTTCATCTGGAAAATAGGATCCCTTTTTCATCTTACTCCCATACACTGACTGTTTTGTCATACTACCATCTATAACTAAGCTTTCCTATAATGCAAGACGAACTGGTGATATCTAAAGTGAAAGCCCTCGGTGGCAGCAAATACCATTCTGAAACACACAAAACAAAAAAGAAAGCAGCATGATACAGGCCATTTCAGAATCATATAGTGAGGTGCCAGCACAGGAGTTACAATATACATAAAAGCAGCAAAACACCACACCTTACCTTACCTGACAAATGCCTAAAGCACAGAAAAGCTCTTCTTGATAGAATTAAGCATTTCACAAAAGTAGTGTAAAGAAAATACATGGCTTATATTTCCTGTTCATAGATCCAGAGGAGTTAGCCATGTTAGTCTGTAGTAGCAAAATAGTAAAGAGTCCAGTAGAACCTTAAAGACTAACCAACTTTATTGTAGCATAAGCTTTCGAGAGCCACAACTCTCTTCGCCAGATGCATGGAGGTTGCATCTGACGAAGAGAGCTGTGGCTCTCGAAAGCTTATGCTACAATAAAGTTGGTTAGTCTTAAAGGTGCTACTGGACTCTTTACTGTATTTCCTGTGTAACAACAGCAAGAACTCAAGCCACTATAACACAGAGGCTAAGTGGTTGGGCTCCGAGCCAGCACTCTGCTGGTTTGACTCCCATTACTCCCCCTCCCATGAGGGGGGGAACTAATCTGTCTAGAAGAGCAGTATATAAGCACATATTTTTATCGTTTCTCCAGCAGAACGATGTGTAATAATATATCAACATGACACTAAACACATCTTTTGGACAGGAAAATGCACAAGTTTCAACTTCAGACATTACACAAATGCAAAAGGAGTAAAGAGAAGTTACTTGTTCTGTCCTCAGTCCTATATTACATTCAAAGCAACCTCAAGATGCCTAGATGAACAGAGCGCATCAGAAATTAACAAACCATAACTTTCATTCCTCCAAGTTCCTCATATTAATCACAAGATTCCTACAACTTGCTAAGGCTCTTTGATTTCTGGGGCATCAGGCAGGAGAATAAAAAGCTCAGTCTCTCTCCAAAGATGTTATACATACTCTTACTACATGCTCTTTGCTAGTCTATTGTGCTGACCCTGAGTAACTGAATGCCCATGCTCAGACAAGTTCCAGATCTAACACTGGAGTACTGATAGCAATTTTCATGGTAGGTTACTAATGAGAGCTAAGAATGGGGTGATTAACCAGCATTCTCTGGGCTAAATCCAGCCTCCAACTGGCTCGTACATGAAGAGCTGTGAAGAAGGAACTTGCTGGCAAGGAAAGTGGTCTACACTCCTCATACAAGAAGCTGCGTTATATTAAGCAAGACCACTAGACAAACAGGCTCAGTATTGTCTAACTGGTAGCAACTGTCTAAAATGTCAGGTCTATACATATCACCAAATACCTGACCCTTTTTTAATTGGAGATGCCAGGAATTGAACCTGGAAACTTCTGCACGCCAAACAGATATTCTCCAACTGAATAATCCTCCCTCTTTTTTCTCCCCACCTGTGGCATGGTACCATTTTGTGCCAGCTGGTGCCTGATGCTACTCAAATTATTCCAGTGGGATCATGTCAGTCAAGCATCTTGGATCAATAAAGAAGTTCACCATAAATGATCCAGAAAACTAATATACTTCCTTTACATGGGATCAAGCATTCATATACTTGTTTTGCATAAATTGAATACTACTGAATATTTTTTCCAAGTCAAAAATACTATTGAATATTTTTTCAAAAAATTCTTACCACTGATCTAAAATATAGTTCCTAATTTTCAAGTAGCGCTCAGGTGTTTTTGCCTGACGGCCCACAAAAAATTCCGGTATTGCTTGCTTTTCTTCTTCTAATATGGTATTTTTATCAATTTCCACTTCTTGGTCCGGTGGCTTAAGCTCTGCACCAATCTGATTCTCCTCTTCCATTTGGTCAGAAGACTGGAAAATGACACTGCTGTCAATCAAGTCATCCTGTTCTCCACAACGTTCTGAATTAGAAAACCAACTGGTAGACTTGGGATGATTTGATTTCATAGGTTCACAATCATTTTTTTCACAGCTTAACATTGCACTTTCTGGACTTTCAACTTCACTGTGTTCTGGCTTTGTATTAAGTCTTGTAGTTAGGAGAACAGCTGGATCCAAAATGGGATCTGTCCAACTGGTTTGTTCAGCTGGACTCTTTGTATTATCTAATAGCTCAGATCTCCCAGATTCCTGCTGAGGTGCGTAAGAAAGATGCTCATCCATTTCATCTGTGATGTCTACTTCTTCATCATCTGATAATTTTTCAATTTTTACTGCATTCAGATTAGGGTCTGCCCGACCTCTTAAATATGTAGGTGCACATAACACTTCTTTCTCTTCTTCATTCTCATTGCTAGTAGGAATCGGAGCACTGAAGCACAGATGTTCCATTTTTTGCAAGCCATCTGTTTTTGTCTTAACAGATAAGCACATTAAGAAAAATTAATGATAGAAAGAAGATCAAATTTTAAAAAATACTAGTAGCATGATCCATTCATTGCTGTTTATTGTACTAATTCAAAGGCTTGCCTTAATGGAAGCTGTTCACCTTTGATCTTTCAAGCTGAAAGACTGAACTACCTAATCATATGAATATTTAGTTGCAAAGGCATAATGTTTACTAACAGCTTACTATGAATATGCAAAATAAATTTTATAGGAAGAAATATAGTTTTAAGAAACAATTGCAAAGCCAGTGCCACTCAAATCATGCTTAAAGTTTTAAAATAAGCTCTAAAAATTAGTTGCTAAACATGGATCCAGGATCAGGCTTAAAAGAATTTCTGTGCTAGAAAGCAGGCGAGTACAAGAACTGTTGTGCATGAGAACTACTGGTCAGTATGAATGGACAGAAACTACTAAAAAGGAGCAAGGAGTCTAGAAGGATCCACCCACCCATCCAACACACAAGTGATCAGAGTTAAGGAATGAAAATGGAACCTTTTAAGGGACGCATAGAGTAAAATTTAAAAGATGAATTTAAGATACCTACCAAGACAACAAGGTTCTAAGTAGAGACCTTCTGACTGATGATAAAATTTTAATAACCACTAAAACACAATGCATATCTAGCACATAACCACAAGACGGTTTTCTTTTATTTATATACTTTGACTACGTAGGGTTAATCTACAGTGCCATCTTACCTTTCTAAGTCCATTGAAGTCAATGGGCTTAGGAAGGTATAACTGCTTACGATGGCACTTCAAGTACCTGTCAACTGTAAATTGTTTCAAACTTACCTTGTTCTTAAAGTATTGTCTGGCATAGCTCTTTACTTGAAGAACATTGCGACTACTAATCATCATGGCTATTTTCGTCCACCTTCTGCCAAACTTAGCCTAATAGAAATAGAATAAAATTTCAGCTCAGTATCTACATCAACAGCTATTTCAGAATGGGGCCCACGTTTAACTTTGAGGTATAACATGGGACCAAGTTTATTTATTTAGCACATGTCCTCATCTCTGTTTTTCTCAGGGCAGAACTACACTGCAGACATACTGTTTCGTAGTTATTCCTTCATTCTAGAAAATCCTGGGAAATGTATTGGGGAATGGGAAAAATTAGCCACTATAAAATGAAATTAGTGCAAATTAGTGCAAGTGAAATTAGTACAAAAATATCGAAGTGTACAGGTATTCTCAGACCACTATTTTTCTGCATTTTCAGAGCAAATGTTATGGTGAGGTAACCCATCCTAGCATTTTTACTTGTGCATCCTAACCAACTAGTTGAAATATAATCATCTAGACAAATTTATTATTCTATTCCAGGTTTTAACTGAAGGGAAGAGAAGCCTCCATTTTCCGACAGCAGCTAAAGCCATCCTCTGCACCCCTCCCCATTACAACTTTTTACTAGAACAAACATGAGACCCTTAGAGAGTGAAACAAATATTCAGTGCTCCTGAGAAGAAAATCTGACTGTGTAGATAAATATATCGTCAGTATCATTAATAAGATTATTCACTTACCTTTGGGGGCAATTTTAGTATTAAAATGCAGTGAATTGTTAAAGCATTTTTTAAACAAAAATATCTATATATCTAATTCTCAGCATGATCCCATTCAGATGCTGCAGCCATGAACAGATATGACAGATTTTTCTACTAACCTAAGAAAAGTCCCAGATTTGCAGAAAAATCTGAAATCATTACAAAAACCAAACATAATAGATGCAGTGCCTGTACATTTAAGAAAGGAGATCTCTGTAGCTATAAGGGGGTTGCTAGGCATCTACAATATTATTGCCAGATTTCAACCTTCATTTTGTTGATAAGAGGGAGGAAGAGGATTCAAGACCCTTTCCAGGGCTATTTTGGACTCCTAATCTACCCCAGCTCCTCGGCCTCCTGCCTTAGAGCGAAGACTCACCGAGATCAATCTCACCAACAACCACTGCGCCACTGGCTACCATGCAATTTATGCAACTCACGCAGGTGCAGCAGTGGCTACAAACAGATGCCACCCAATTCACCTGGGTCCCATGGCAGCCTCCACACAACTTTACTGGGCCCAAAAGAAGCCACCACATAACACATCGGAGCAACCTGCATGACTTTTGCAGCTCAGCTATATTTTCCTAAGGAGAAGCTGCCACGGGATGCAAGGAGGGAAAGCTGAGAGCCAGTGTGAGAGGAGGATCTGGGAGATCCAGGTTCAAATCTCCACTCTGCTATGGAATCTTGCTGGGTAATATTGGGTGAGTCACTCACTCTCACCAAGTGGTTCTTGAGAGGATAAAAAGATGCAGGAATGATGTGGTAAGCTGCTTTGGATCCCCACTGGAGGGAAAGGTGGGGTGTAAATGAAGTAAATAATAAATAAAGCTGAAGGGGGGACAGATAAAAGAAAAGTTGATTGGTGGATTGGAAAGAGAAGGAAGCAGGGAAAGTACCAGAAGGAGAGAAAGAGGACATAGTTGGGGAAGGGGATGCGGGGGGGAAAGAAGTGACCTCTGCAAGTCACTTGCAGAAAGATCTTTAATAATTTAACAGCATTATATTTACCAGTCCTTGTTCAAATAACTCTTTTTCTTCCAGGGTCCACTTTAATGACACAGTAGATGATTTTGTAGGTGAACATATGCTGCAAAAAAACCACAATAAATACTCTTTATTTGCTAAATGCAAATAGAACTATAAAATTTCAACTCTTAGTTTTATTCATTGGAATTAACACGTACTTCAAAATACTCAGGAACAGGATGTAAACAGATTGTTTTAGTCAAAATTCTGTAGTACAAAGAGCAATATCAATGTAGTCTTACAAGTACATACGTGATTCTTCTGTCTTTCTTGTGAGGACTGTAAAGAACAAGACAAATTCCAGTTAACTTAACGAATCTGATTGCTTTCTAAATGCATGCTTCCCACTTAAAAACATCTAAAATTATAGCAAGAAGTGATTTTCACCCTGCACATAACAGATGTTACCTTTTAACACACTTTTTATCACTTTCCTTCGAGTCACGCCAAAGTCTATCTGAAGGTGATTTACTAGATAGATAGTATCTGGAATTTATTAAGGACTGTATGTTGCATACAATTTGTTTTTCCCACAATTTATTATACTAAGAAAAGCTGACACTAATATAATGTAATCTCTGCAGGAGAGGAAGCAGTCTACTGCACATGTAATAACTATAGCACAAAGCTTTCACAAGTTCATATGATCACATGCATGTGGCATTCTCCATTCTCTCACTTCACACCATATTCAACATTTTGACTGAAGTTAAGGCAATTTTCTCTTCATTTCTATGCCTTGTGCAATGCCAACAACCATCTCCATTTACTAAAGCAAGAGATCTTGCCGTAATGTAACAGTAATACAATCACAAAAATTAAAGGTAAAGTTTCAGTAACTTACTGAGCTATTTGCAATCTCTTATGAAAATCAGCAGCTCTTTTGGGGCACAAACATTTTCTGCCCAATTAACATTTGCAAAAGTAATAATACATGGATGTTGCTTCCCAACAATGGAACAGGTTGTTATTTTTAAAAATCATTGGATTCTTTAAATCCAGTTTGGTGTAGTGGTTAAGAGCACGGGACTCTAATCTGGAGAGCCGGGTTTGATTCCCCACTCCTCCACAAAGCCAGCTGGGTGACCTTGGGCGAGTCACAGTTCTCTTGAGCTCTCTTAGCCCCACCCAACTCACAGGGTGATTGTTGTGGGGTAATAATAACACTTTGTAAACCGCTCTGAGTGGGCATTAAGTTGTCCTGAAGGGCGGTATTATAAATCGAATGTTATTATCGAATGTTATTAAATACCAACATAAAGGCACAAGAGTGTCACCTAAAACTTGTAATAACAACCCATTACTTGTTTTAAAAATTCAACAAGGCGACTACAAAAAAGATGAGCTGATTTTCTATATTACCAGTAACTGGAACCATACCGGGTAGGATCATATGTAATGCCAGCAGAAGATGCCGGTGAAGGGAGATCTTTTCTGCCTCTCCTTCCCCAAGCAGCCACTTGTGAGCATCAAAAAGACAAAGCCAGGATTTGAGAACCTGCACTCGCTAGAAGCCAAGCAAAACAGGTAGTTTCAACTAAGAGGCAGAAGAACCAGTCAAAATCACCCATCCTGCCCCTTGGGTCAGTTGAGCCCCTACCACCAATGGAAAACATGCCGAAGATCAACTCCAAATGTCTTTTCTACCACTCGACTTGCAGATTTTAAGTTCCAGTGCTTTCAGAAGTATAATTCACTCATATTATCCATATGTGTCACCACCTGGAGCAATCTCTAGATCACCAGTGGCAACCAGGTGACATATTTCTAGCCTGCACTATAGATCTGCTTCTTACTATTTATTTATTTAATTCAATTTATATTCCGCCCTCCCCGTATCACCAGGCTCAGGGTGGATTACAACCAGTATAATAATTTAAAATACAAATAGCTTTAAAACCAATAAAAACGTATATATTTTTTAAAAAATACAGCAGCAGACTTCCCCAAAGACCACCACCCAACCATCTCCAAAAGTATTTTAGAAGGCTGGGTGGTAAGTGCTTTGAGTAGGGGGTGCATGTTCTTCTCTAGTTGGTCGGCTGGGAGGCCCAGCCAGCATCAACCATATGCCTGGCGGAACAGCTCTGTCTTGCAGGCCCGGTGGAAGGATAACAAATCCGGCCGGGCCCTGGTCTCTTTAGACAGAGCGTTCCACCAGGCTGGAGACAGGAGCAAAAAGGCCCTGGCTCCGGTCGACGCTAGGCAGGCCTCCCTGGGGCCAGGGGCCATTAACAGCCGTTTATCGCTGGATCAAAGCATCCTCCGGGGCTTATAGGGAGATGCGGTCCTGCAGATACGCCAGTCCCAGTCCGCATAGGGCTTTGTAGGTTAATACCAAGACCTTGAACCTGATCCGGTACTCCACCAGTAACCAGTGCAGTTGGCACAGTACCAGTGTTATGTGTGCATTAGAAGGGTCTCTGGTAATGACACGCGCCACCGTATTTTGGACCAGTTGTAACTGCCGGAACAAGTTTAAGAGGAGCCCTGCATAGAGTGCATTACAGTAGTCTAGCCTAGAGGTGACCATTGCCTGGACCACTGCAATTCAGTCGCGGGTCAAAAGATAGGGGGCGAGCTGTCTGGTCTGTCTGAGATGGAAGAACAATGTCCTGGCAACCGCCGTGACCTGGGCCTCCATTTTCAAGGAGGCATCCAGGATCACCCTCAGGCTCCTAACCCTTGGAGTCAGTGTAAGCACCACCCCATCGAGTGTCGGAAACCAGGGCCCTGAATCTACACTCCTGTGACTCAAGTGCAGGATCTCCTTCTTTGAGGGGTTAAACTTCAGCCATCTCTGCCTCAATCATCCAGCCATGGCTTCAAAAGCATGCTCCAGGACATCCGGGGCTGATCTAGGCCGTCCGTCCATCAACAGATATAGTTGGGTATCATCAGCATAGTGATGACAACCAAGCACGAAACTTCGCACCAGCTGGGCAAGGGGGCGCATATAGATGTTAAACAATAATGGAGAAAGTATTGTTCCCTGTGGCATGCCAAACACCAGTGGATGGCAGGATGATCACTTCTCCCCTAGTGCCACCCTCTATCCCCGACTGTGGAGAAAGGACTCAGAATTCTATTTTGGCAACACATAACTAAAGGATACTCTTCTTCCAACAACATCTTCTCAATGGCAGCCTTGTTTTCTTCACTAATTGTACTATCAAGACTCCAAGGCTGGAAGAAAAATATTATATAATTAGTTACAAAACCCATATTTTTATATAATAGTCCTTGCATCAACTTTATAGAAGTAGGACTGTTATTTGTGAACTCCAAAAATGAAGTGGCTAAATGGTTGCAGACAATGGCCAATCAGACAAATTTCACAGCAGAACTAGAATGTGTAAGATTAACAGGAATCAGTAAATAAGATCCATCTGAGAAACCTAACTTCCTAAAAAAAACTGTACTAAAGGAACATTATAAAGAAGGTCCACAATATCAGCTTACATTTCACACTGACACATACATAACAGAAGTCCCTTGTGCATGGACATATGAAACTGCATAAAGTTAAGTATATGTTAGCCTGTTTCATGCAGGCCAAAAACCAACTTAAGAAAATGTCTGCAAGACAGATTCTCATAACTTGTTTTGTAGCTGACTTACAAGACCAGTATCAGTTCTCCAAGTTGAGTTAAGGTAGTGATCATGGAGTAAACTGGATGATGGGTTGTCACAGCTTCTGAAATAAAAAGAAAATGCATGTTTGATATGAGGTTATAAGTACACTAACTCCCATGAAAGCTGCATTTATACCAGTGCAGAGTCAAGCTTTAAAACTATGAGCACCAAAAGAATGAGAGAGAGATGGTGATTTTAAAATACAGTTTGCTACATATCAAGCTACATATATTAACTGTAAAACTGGATCTGTCTGAGCTGGGTTAAGAATACAAGAGGTCCATTTTAAAATACGACTAGCATTTCCTGTGGTAGTTTGTAGAAACTAGGAAGAAACTATGGTTGTTGTGGGTTTTCTGGGCTGTATTGCCGTGGTCTTGGCATTGTAGTTCCTGACGTTTCGCCAGCAGCTGTGACTGGCATCTTCAGAGGTGTAGCGCCGAAAGACAGGGATCTCTCAGTGTCTCAGTTTTGACACTGAGAGATCCCTGTCTTTCGGTGCTACACCTCTGAAGATGCCAGTCACAGCTGCTGGCGAAACGTCAGGAACTACAATGCCAAGACCACGGCAATACAGCCCGGAAAACCCACAACAACCATAGTTTCTTCCTAGTTTCTCAGTGTCTCAGTTTTGACACTGAGAGATCCCTGTCTTTCGGTGCTACACCTCTGAAGATGCCAGCCACAGCTGCTGGCGAAACGTCAGGAACTACAATGCCAAGACCACGGCAATACACCCCAGAAAACCCACAACAACCATCATTCTCCGGCCGTGAAAGCCTTTGACAATATATAGGAAGAAACTATTCCACTGGACTAATTCTACAGAACATTACAGAATAGTAAAGACAAAAATGACTGTTTATGGGAGCCATGTAGAGAATCCACAGGGTTGACAAGTGGTACCCACTGCATTAAATTCTAATCAACAAGGAAAAGCAGCTATCCACTTCGACAAATCATTAGTTTTCTATTTTGAACTCAGTGCTTTAAACAATGGGCACGTCTACATGAATCCAATCTAACATTACCAACCCTTATTCAGGAGGGTATCCTTCTATACAATTTAGGTATAAGTTGTCTAATTTTCCATGTAAAGATAATCAGCAGTTTTCTTTTGCTATTCAATGGGAACAGGAAGCAGGAGTTATACTAGTAAACTTTACATGAAGGAGCAGCTCAGAAACTAAGGTATGCACTCCTTCCTTAATTTACTTTAACTGCTCTGGCAGCAAGGAACAAGTAAGAGAGCATTACTTGCAATATTCAACAGCTGAAAACAGCTTCAGTCTTGTAATACCTAGACACATACATTATTATACACTGTTGAGAGCCATGCACTATTCTACTCTATTTGTTAATTCTTTATACTGACAAGAAGTTTCCATCTTTAAGCCAGTGAAAACTGGTTCATAGAATGTCAGGCCTGAAAATGGACCTAATAATACCTACTGCAAAAAAGGCGCAACTCAAACATTCAGCAGCACTTACTACCTAGACAGAAAACAATGGAGATAGGGGTGGGGTAGGCTGCATGGGGCCGATAAAGGCTTTTCCACTGTAGTCCACTGCCAAACGCGCGCACACCAGAACCACGAGATCCCCCGCAACCAACTTGCAGCACCCACTCCCGAAAAAGAGAGCGCCACTGAAGGGCCAAATGAAGCGAGCGCCTATTATGGGCCCCTCTATAGAACACGGAAGCATCTCAACAGCACCCCCTCTCTCAGGAGAAAACCGAAGCCAGGCCTCGTCCCTCCCCTCTTACCCCGACCGCGCTTCTCCAAGGGCCGTCACATCCCCTTCGACATCGACGTCTGCCTCTTCAACTGCCTCCATACTGGCTCTTCCCCACGATCTCGCGAGAACGAAACAGGAAACAGAGGGAAGACTTCTGGTTGGTCACGTGCCGTGCCGTCTACTTCAATGGCGTCATTGGAAGGCCGAGGCCGTTTAGAGATCTGAGCATGCGCAGTACTCCTCATGGCCATTCGGCGTCTGAGGCTGCTGTTTGCGCTGGGGAAGCGGAAGGGAAGGAATAGAGGAATCGCGACAAGAGAAGCTCGAAAGGAACAGGCGGCGGGAGGAGAAGTAGGAAAAGTGGAGAATACCTAGGGAATTATATACAATGAGATCTTCTGGTAAACCCGTGTTATTGTTTCCCCTTCCTATATTAGTGCTTAGCGCATCAGTTAACATTAAATGAGAGATTAGGCAATGGAAAGGAGAGTCAAAGCCCTGTTCTTTTAATGGAAGACTAGCGGCCGAGTTGTGGCAAAGTAACAGATTACAAAACAAGTGTGACTGGGTGACAGTCACGTGAGTGTTCTTAAGCTTTCACACGGAACTTGCTGCTCGCAAATGTCATTAAATTCACGCTTCTTAGCAAAGGATTGGAAAGCAGCTAATGTAACCCCAAAGAAATTACAGATTTGTTAGCCAGCTCTGCTCTGAGTGACATGGTTTGCCTGCGAAGAGGAATAAAATATTACAGCAATAAAGTTCTATCCTGGAAAGGATCGTTCAAACTAGAATTGTTAAACACAAAAGAAGAACAAGTGTTGCTAAGAACAATAATCACAGCTTCTGCAAAAACAAATATTGCCTCGCCAACCTTTTGGAATTATTTGAAATCATCAATAAGGGTTGCTTCCATGGGTCAGTTCCCTGATCTGCTTGCATTTCTGCAGCAAATGTAGAAGCGTTTACAATAGCAATGGAGCTTCTGCATAGGAATATTGTCCATGTTTTTAAGACCACAGGCCCACCCTACATGGTGAGGAAATGGAAAGAAAATAGTGCTGGTGTTGGTGGAGTAGTGTGGAAATCCACTCCTTCCTGTCCATAAGGATCCCAAAACCATTTTGGGTATGATCTCTGGAAAGATTGTGCCAAAGTAGGTTTGGGGGGAAATACTGCAAAGCCTGCGAAAAACCAGAAGGTGGGCAACTGCACAGTGATGTTTGTGGAACCTCTCTCTCCCCCCCCCCCCCCCGTTCCAGTCCTCTCCCCCTAATCCACTGGGGGTGATGTAACCGTTTCAAGTTCTACTCTCCAGGAACTTTAGCCAATCACTTTCAAGTGGTGGACTGAAATGTTGAAAAGAAAGAAGGAGCAGTTTGGCAATTAATCTGCCAGCCAACTGACAGGAGTTGTTGGATTTTGGTGGGAGAAGGGTTAGGAGGTCTGCTGATTAAGGACTTCAGGTATTTTGGAGATAGGTAGGGTTTGGATGCTGTTCCTGTCAAAAACAATTAAAAGTTTGTTCCATGTTATAAGTCTGAATCTGTCAAACAAAAAAACCTGCTTTGTGACTGTTAATGCTTTCTCAGGTCCCAGCGGTTCAGTAACTTTGTTATTGTAATGCTGGGAGGGCTGGAGAAAAAGAAAACAAAGAAACAACCAAGCCATGTATACCACTGAAATAAATGTTTTTAGTTGTTTTCATCAAGTGTACTGTGTGATTTCTGCAAGCTTATAATTCTCTCATAATAGGCTAAGAGAATGCCAAGTGATACTGAGTCTAAGCATTGTCCCTGTCAAGGACTAGAAGACTAAATAGTCCCCAAAGGCTCAATTAAAATATGGGGGAGGGGGAGAACCAAAAGAAGCTTGTAGGGTGTGAAATTTAAGACCCTAGTTTCTAAGTCTGGAGCCGAGGTGTCATCAGCAACGTTTCTATGTGGAAGCAGCCTCATACATACATGGACAATCCAGTAGATTTTATGTATTTGGGCTTCCCAAAATCTTTTAATGAAGTCCTTCACCAAAGTCAATATAGATAAGAGAACAGGTTCCTTACAGGAAGCTAACTGATGAATGGGATGCATTGGCTGAAATGAACAGAGTTGTGAGTAATGAATTTGAACACATGCCACGTAATTTGTTTCTAAATTATCTGGAGTTGGAGGGAGTAATCACATAACCAAGTTTGCAACTGACAGTTTATTATTACTGTTGTTATTTAAAACATATATGCTTCTCTTCAGAGACCTGCTCAGGGCAGTTCACAAAATAAAAAATAAAGACACAAACCCATTAAAATTAAGAACCATTAAAACCCAGCAAACAAAAGCCAGAAGCATACAATTAAATAAAAGTACACAAAAATCCAGATCATAAAACATTTGGGAGCCTAAATAATCCTCTTAAAAATCCTCTGGCTAAAAGCAGATTGTAAAAATTTTAAAAATCAAGCATGGGTAAAAAACATTTTGCCTGATACCTAAAAGATAGGCAGGTAGGTGCCTGGAGAGCCTCAAGGGGTAAGGCATTCCCCACGGGCCAGGTGCCACCACTGAAACAGCCCCATCTCTGATTGGGACACAAAGAGGAGGATACTCTTAACTGGAAAGCTGAAAGTATGGTCCCAAACTCTTTAGCGCCTTCGAATGTAAAAACCAGCACTTTGAGTTGTGCTCAGAAACAGATAGCTTTCAGTATGCTGTCAGCCAGTGCCAATCTTACAGCGCAGAGGTAATTCAATTATCCAGTATGCTGAAACAAGCAAAATTGATTGTGAAGAAATTGGGTGAATAGGCAACCAAGTAGCAAATAAGATTAACATAATTTATGAATAATGGGGACTGAATTTGCTGTCACTACCAAGGGAAGAGATCTTGAGATTAGGTCCATAGACTTGTCTGGTAAAGGCTCAAAACTCTGATAATCTGGCACAGCAATATCTGCATTTCTAAGGCTTATTTTTATTATTTTATTTCTAAGGCTTATTTTTATTATTATTATATTCAATTTTTAGTACGCCCTCGCCATGAATGGGCTGAGAGTGGGTTACATCAGACATAAATACAATTTAAAATTACAACAAAATCATACACATAAAATTTGCAGTTTGTAATCCTCCAGATGACGGTCCTCATCCTTAACATCCACCCCTGCTGATAGTACATGGGGATGGAGAGAAGGGAAGGAGGGAGTAACATTCAAGTTGGAGTGATTCTATAGGGAGCCTGGATGATAACACCGCCCCCTCCCAACAGGATATTGGTAGGGAGGCTCACCAAATAGCACAGAACGGCCTCAACTATATGCCTGGCAGAACATCTCCGCCTTACAAGCCTGCCAAAAAAATAGAAGGACTTAGCACGCCCAAGTGTCCGCAGATAGAGAGTTCCACTAGGTTGGAGCCAGGCAATCAAATGCCTGTGCAAGGAGGGCGGAATATAAATCGAACCTCCCTAGGGTTGGGGACCTCCTGTAATTGTTTGTCAGCAGATCTAAGTGCTCCCTGGGGTTTGTACAATGAAAGACAGTCCCGCAGGTACGCTGGTCCCAGTCCACTCAGGACTTTATAGGTCAAAACCAAAACCTTGAATCCAATCCAGAATTCCATGGGAGGCCAGTGTAGCTGCTACATGATGGGAGTAATATGTGCCTTATATGGAATTCCAGTTAGGATACACGCAGCAGCATTCTGGACCCACTGGAATTTCCAGGTCAGACTCAAGGCCAGCGTAGAGTGAGTTACAGTAGTCCAACCTGGAGGTGACTGTTGCACGGATCACTGTCATTAGGTCATGGGTTGAAAGGTAGGCGGCAAACTGCCTGACCTGCCAAAGATGAAAAAAGCAGACCGGACAACTGCCACAACTTGGGCCTCCATTGATAAGGAAGTATCCAGCGTCACCCCAAGGCTCCCAACTGCTGGAATGAGCACAAGTGGCACCCTACTTGGAAGTAAGCCCATCGAACACAATGTGACATTTGCATTTATACAGTTAAACCGTATAATAAGGGCTAACTCTTATACTCTCTGGATGTAACACTTAAGAACCTGTTCATTACACTCACGTAAATGAAGTAATGCCCCATCAAACTTAACCCATTTAAATCCATCCTATTTTATGAAATAATGTCTGTATTGGACTATTGCCCTATTGTGGTTTTCCTGTTCTAGTAGTAATATCATTGTGTGTGCATTTCCTAGCTAAAAAACGTTTAACATTTCATATTTAGAACTAAGAATGATTGAAATAATTAAGCTACTTGCTTTTGTTAACCATTAGATTCGTGTGAGGATATGTTGTGTGGGTATATGCCTGCTTGGGAACCCAATATAAACCATTTTGAGGGAGAAAGTAGGACTTAAGTGTAATAAATAAGAACAAAACAAGAATACGAGGCACGATAAAGCACCATTTAACTTCAGTAAGAGCACAATCTCAAGACAGCTTCCAGCCAGTGAAATGTTTCCATTAAATAACATGCATGGAAATACTTTGAACTGTCAAATGCATTTCATTACAGTTCTTGGAACCTAAACAAAGAGGTATTGATCTAGCTCAATAACACAGTGACTAATTTTGGTGTTAGATTGTCTTTGAGTCGCATCCATGTGCATATGTGAATATGTTTGATACAGAAATTCTGTATTTGGTGCCGAGTTCTGTATGTCAAACAAGGATACAACCACAATCCTGAATTCAATTAGTTGTCTCTTTCAGTGCTGAAAATGCTAGAGTTATGGCCATGAATGTATCATTTACAACTTCAGCTGTTTTCAGCATCTGCCACAGAAATACATGAATTATGACCTGGCCATGAATATAGTAGAGTTCAGACATAACCATTCTCTCATCCCAGTAGCAGAGGTCTGCATTTAATGGGCTCATATCAAGAGAGTGTGCAGACTGATAAAAGGGGTTCAGTGACCATTACGATGATCAAATACATCTTAAGGAAAAAAAAGGTAAACGAATGCTGACAATCCCCTTACCTTTTTGTCTTATTAGCCTAGCTGAGAAATGGGAAAGCACTCCAGAAACTTCCATATTTGCTCTAATAATCTAAAAATTGTTAACTTTAAATGAAACTGATCACCTTCTGTTGATACTTCTTTCTAGTAGCTCAGTTGGTGCTAGAAAATGCTATGGACTTACCAAAACCTGAGCCTAAGTATCTTCAAGAACTGTTATTTTTAATTTGTCCTGCCCTTCCATGCCTTTCCTAGGTTTCATTCTCATAGGCATGTCGATCACACATTTTTCTCCTGGATTATCAACTCTTAGCTGAATGTGTACACTGTCACAATTGCAACGTATTTTTGGAAGTGATTTGAGAGATTGTTTTCTCACAATTAATTTGAGAGGACTGTCTCACTTGTGCAAGTTATCACTTAATACTGCTGTAATCAAGTGATAGTCTTGTTTGTGTGAGAAAGAAGAGAACATGCTTGTTCTAATGATTTTAGTGTCTATATTAATGTTCACAACTTGGGATAGATTCAGCTAACAGTGTGTTAAGGTGGGAAAATAACTTTCTTTATTCAGGTTGTTTTTGAAATTATTCCTATTCACTCTGACCCCAGTGAGCTTATGGGTAATATTTCAGTGTATTTCCAGGTATAATTACAAGTTAATTATGGTCTTATTAACCAAGGTTCTGGTTTTGAAATTTCATGAAATTTGAAGGCGTCCAGTAGTTGATGAATAGCAAGTAGGTATGAAAAAGGCTCCAGAAATTGTTCTGCATTTCTACAGAATGATCTAATTGCATATTTAGCAGATGGAAAAGCTATATCACTTGTGCTAACCAATCTCCTTAAGCTTTGTAGTCTTTTGCATGGCCTTAATTGCATTTGGAATGCCTCAGAACAAGATAAAATCACATCTAAACATCACTGTACTGCATCAGGCTGCAGGTAGTGGTGATAGGGGAGTAATATCACTGAATGCTCCTTCATACAAATTGTTCTCAGGTCTGCCCATTTTCTGTGTGCAGATAAGATTTTGTATGAAGGAGTATTCAGTGATATGATCTCTCTCCATCTGCAGTCTGAAGTGTACAGTCCAAACAGAGCTTCACCAACTTATTGAGAAGTAGCTTGTGGGTTGAGCTATATGTGATGGCAGGGAGTGTATGGGGTTCTTGTTAAAAGAAAAACGGAAAGTGCAGGCAGCAGGAGTGATGCCTCTATTTCCTCCTCTCCTTTACCTCCCAGTGGTTTTTTTTTTTTTTGCTTTATGTATTTTTTCTCCATGTCCATGAATTAAAGCATAAGTAATTATTATGACATCTTTAGCAATGTTGAACTAACCAGTAGGAGTGTATCTACATCAGCAAACAGTATCCAAATAGCCTAGTCTATAGTTCCTGTCCCTTATCAAAGTATCTCTGAGCGATTTCTTATGACACAGCCCTATAATCTGAGAAGAAAGCCCCCCTGAATAATTCAATCTTGCGTAGTTTGTGAAAAGCCAGGAGAGTGGGAACTTTCCTGACATCCTCAAGCAGGTCATTCACAAAGTGGGGGCTACCATAGAGAAAACGTGTGTATGGGCAGTTGTTAATTTCCCCCAGTTGTCAGATGGTGTTTGCAGAAGGCCCTGTTCAGATGAGCAAAGCTGCATGGCAAAACATAAGGGAAGAGGTGGTTGTGCAGATATTAGAGGCCAAGACCATGAAGGGCTTTGAATGTGGTGGTCATAACCTTGAATTGAACTTGGTAACTGATGAGCAGCCATTGGAGTGATTGCAGAATGGGAGTGATATGCATGTGCAATCTAACTCCTGAAAGTTAAAGAGCTGCAGCATTTGGTATTAGCTGGACTCTCCAAGTTGACTTTGAGGGATGATCTATGTAGAGTGAATTACAGTAATCTAGTCTTGATGTTTCTCCTCCCATGCACTTTGTTTCCGATTAAAAGTAGAAATCCACCCACCACTTTACATATGAACAGGAGAATTTATGAATAAACACCAGTGCATCATCTCATCATTGGGCCCTTTGGCAACAGAAATGCCTATGAATAGTAAGTACTCCTCTTTGCAGACTTATTTGATCAAGAACATCTTCTTTTTCAAAAGTGTAACAATCTCAGCTTGGTTTTCCATTGAGTTAGATTCTGCTACTTGTAGTGGGGTCTTTTTCAGGCTATTTGTGGCCTGTAGGTTTGCTTTCTCCCCCACAGAGTGGTGGACCAGTATACTTACACAGTCAAAATGACCAGCTTTACAAGCACAATGCAGTGGTGTGTCTTTATTGTTGTCCAAAGCATTAATAGCAGACCCATTGCTCAGCAAGAGCAGTATTAAGTTGCTGTGTCCATGTTCTGCTGCCAGATGCAGTGGGGTCTTTCTCCAGATGTTTCTGTCATCAATGTTTTTATTTTTCCCTGCCACCAAAAGAATTTTTACTATCTCTGTACTCCCATTA
The DNA here is from genome assembly GCF_028583425.1 of Eublepharis macularius. Classification (NCBI taxonomy): domain Eukaryota; kingdom Metazoa; phylum Chordata; class Lepidosauria; order Squamata; family Eublepharidae; genus Eublepharis; species Eublepharis macularius. Next base: position 80,760,497 of record NC_072794.1, on the reverse strand, counting down.
ATGGCTGCATAGTGCATTGGTGTACAGCCATCCATGTCCTTGGCACCAAATCTTCCATTCTTACCTAACAAAGCTTTCACTGTGTTAAGATGGTTTCCCATGGCTGCAAGGTGAAGTGGGGTCTTCTTCTCTTTATCTACTGCATTGGGGTCAGCGCCAGAATTGAGAAGCAGTTCCGCCATAGCAGGATTTCCTGTTTCAGCAGAAAGATGCAGAGGTGTCTTTGACCACTTGTCCTTAAGATTAACATTGGCCTTGTAGTGCAGTAACTTTTGGGCAATGTCAACATGGCCCTTATGACTTGCCATGTGCAATGGAGTGAGTAGCTCTTTAGTGACTGCATTAGTGTCAGCCCCTGCATCAATCAATAGACCAACTAGTGTTCCCTTATTGTGTAACGCAGCAACATGGAGGGGTGTTTTATTTCCTTGACCTGCCAAGTTAACATTCATTCCTTTGCCTAGAAGCATCTTTGTGATGGAAGAGGCTCCAGCTTGGACTGCCAGGTGCAAAGCACTGTTTGAGTCTGGGGTCTTGGCCTTCAAGCTGGCCCCCATGTCTACAAGAACTTTGGCTGACTCTGATTTCCCCATTTCACATGCCACAAGCAAAGGTGTATAGTGCATTTCATTGAGGGCATTTATGTCAGTACCTCTTTCAATTAAAACAGCTACAATACCATGCAAATCTTTCTGTATGGCTTTATAGAGAGCTGACACCATTGTATCAGGTGACAGTCCTTTGGAATAGTCCAACAATAATTTGAAAATATATTGGTTATTGCTATTAAAGGCTACATCAATGAGGCTGGAATCAATGCTGGCTCCTGCTTCCAGCAGTACTTTCACTGTCTTCTCAAACCCCTGAGAGACAGCATAGCCCAAAGCAGTTTGTCCTTTCTCATCCTTGGCATCCACTAAAGCACCATGCTTTAAGAGCATTTGCACCAAGTTGCTGTCATCTTTGAGAGCAGCCATGTGCAGGAAATTGTGCTGGTTCTTGTATCGTCTGAACTCTTCCTCAAGAATGCTCTTGAGAACATAGGTATGGTGGTTCCAACTGGCTAAATGAAGTGGGGTTTTGGATTCTTGATCCAAGCTGTACATATTGGCACCAGCTTGGAGCAGCATTTTCACAGCATCGTTGTGACCCTTCTCAGCAGCTCTGTGTAGTGGGGTTCTTCCTTTTTTGTCCTTGGCCTCCAACTTGGCACCTTTGCTGATTAAATAGTCAATTATCTTGTTATGCCCATGAGCTGCAGCAATATGCAGGAGGGTTTCATTTGAGGAATTCACTGCATTAATATCACTATCCTTTAAAGTTTTTTCTAGATCAGAAAGATTACCTTTAGCCACAGAATCAAAGATACAAAGAGAATCAGAATCAGTTTCTTTAGGCTTTGCAGTTGCTGAAAGAGTTTTTTCATCTTGTTTGATCTGAGCTGTTTTCTCTTGTTTAGCTAAAACCTCTCTAGGGCTAGCTTTCTTCCTTAGGTGATGATCCTTTGGCTTTTGAACCCACCCTTTGTCTTTTTCAAGTAGGTACCCTATCAGTTGCCTTCTGGCATCTCCAATCCTCTCATTTACATCACTGACATAATTCCTCATTTGGTTATATAGTTGTGGCTCAGTCTGTTTCAGACATGGATAAAAAAACAACCGGCAAGCTCGCTCACCTTGAGAAGCCAGGATGTCCAAAACTCGGGAGTTCTTTGCTATTCGTGTCCTGTAGTGGGCTATGACCATTTTCTTCTCTGGTGTAAGAATGCCTTTATCTATCAGACAGTTCACAAGGTGGTCAGGATTGTTTATGCCTTCCACAAGTTCATCCTTTTTAGTCCTCAATACTTCTATGGCATATGGATTTGTGAACATGCTGGTTGAGTACATGGTGGTTTTAGATTATTAAACCACAGATAGATTAAGCATTCATTTGAAGTTCACAGTTGACCATGAGGAAGCAGAAACCGTGGCATAGTTTTGCTCTGGTACCTGCTGACAGATATTGTAAGTAACAGCCTTACTGGAGATTGCAAGAATTAGAAAATGAACGCTTTCCTTTTGTTGTTCAGAACTACTGCCTGCAGAACCTCCTTAGTGTTGCTTCACAACCAGCAGAGTTAATGAATATAAGAAAACAAAGCAAGAACTCTGTAAAAGTATTCCAGTAAATATGGTTGCTTAGATAGGGGTAGAAAACTCTTGTTTTCAAAGTTGGTAACTAAGCTATTGATCAGAAGGAAATTTTTTTTGTTTGCTATGCAACCCACCTGTCAAACATGTCAGAAGAAAGCCAGCAGGCTGGTTACTGTTGCTATGTAATTAGCCTATGTGTACGGTTAAGATAAAACTGTATACTTCTTCCTGTGACACAGAAGCATATCCCACCATGTTCAAGGACTGCAGTGCTGGGCTGCAAAACAAAAGCAGTCAATGTAAGATAAGTGGCTAAAATGTCAATTGTTTTTTTTTTAAATGTATTGGATGAGCAAACTGGGGGCAGGGGAACTATTGGGATCCAGAAGGACCTTATTTGCATTTAATGCTAAGAATGCCTTTTAGAACACCTAAAACATATTAGACAGTAAAACAGAACATTTAAATTGTGCTTCTGCACACATATGCTTGCTAATTCTAGCAAATGTAGTTTTTACATTTGAATTGAAGTTGCAGGAAATTAACAAAAATTGACTTAAGCATTGCAAACTCTGTTTTGGGCTTGAATCAGAGGGATTTTCACTTTCTCCAAGGTACTAGCTGTGTCCCAACTGTAAGTGGTTTACTGGGCAGCAAGATGCTTCCCATTTAGGCATCTGCAGAACACCACATCTTATCCCACCAGTTTTCTGTTAGTTATTTACCGGTTCTTGGATGCCATTACAAAGAAGTATAGTTGGGCCCTTGGCCATGTAGGCTGTGAGAGCATAGGCAGGTGAGGATTGGGATTGAGCTCCTGTACTTAGCAAATGTGAGCCGCAGCAACTGTTCATGTTAGCCATGACTTGCTGTCATGGAGAAACAGCTGAACTTATTCTGCAAAGGGAGGTATACGAATAGAGAATTCGGAACTAGAGCAGACCCTTCTTAAAGAAGATAAGAAAAGAATATCTAAGGTATACCAAGTACTGTTGAAATGGTATACTGAGGATGAGACAGTTAAAACACAAATGGTGAAATGGGCTATAAATTTTAACAAAGAAATAACAATGGAGGCATGGGGATACTTGTGGAAGACTACAATGAAGACAACGACATGTACTAGCATTAAAGAGAACATCTACAAAATGATTTATCGTTGGTACATGACACCAAAGAAGATTGCGCTAGGGAATTTGAATATTTCTAATAAATGCTGGAAATGTAGGAAGCATGAGGGCTCCCTCTATCATATGTGGTGGTCGTGTGAGGTAGCTAGGCAGTACTGGGGGGAAATAATAAGGGAAATGAGTGAAATTTTACAATTTCAAATCAATAAGAACCCAGAACTCCTGCTACTAAATTTGGGAATGGAGGGAATTCCAGCCCATCATAGGACATTGATATTTTATATGACGGCAGCGGCTAGACTTTTGTATGCGCAAAAATGGAAAGTACAAGAAGTGCCAACCATTGAAGATTGGATTTACAAATTGCTGTATATGGCTGAAATGGACAAGATGACAAGAAAACTGAGAAATCTGGACTCAGGGCAGTTTAACACAGATTGGGAGAAGCTGAAACAATATTTGGAGAAGAAATGGGAGGTGGGAGGAAAACTGTGGCAGTTTGAGAACTACTGATGTATAATAAAGTGCAGAGGAGGGTGACTTTACCGGGGGGGAGAAGAGATAAAAGCGAATCTATAAGCAGTTAGATTAATAGATGGATATATATATAGACATATGAAGGCTAACAAATAGAACATTGATAGAAAATAATTAATTATAAGGATTAAATATAAGGATTGTGTAACCAATAATATTTTCTTTCTTTGGTAAGATCTGTATAATGCACCAAACTGAATGTCTAAGGATAAAGATGAGTCAAATTGATTGACTATATGATGAGAGTTATATTGAATTATATTGAATTATTATAAGAAGATAGCAATATATGGAGTATAAGTTAAATTGTTTGACTTAAATGAATGTATGATTTACATGGTTTATGGGTTATAGAAATATTTGAATTATAGAAATTGGGATAAATTGTTTATCCAAGATGGAAATAAGGACTTACAGTTTGGGTATAGAATATTAAAAATAGTTAAGGGTGTACTGCTTAGAATAAAGGAGAATATATATTTGTTTTAGACAGAGGAATCAAATAGAAGTAAGGGAAAAGGGACAAGGGGTTGGAAAGCTGTTGGAAGTCAATAAAAGGGGGGGAAAGGGAGGGGGTTAGAAATGAAAAATTGGGGATAATTGAATGTAATGTAAAAATAATGGATTCTAACCCAATAAAAAAATTTTTTCAAAAAAAAAAAGAGAAACAGCTGAACTTACTACTAGAAGAGTTCATGTAAACTCATTAACTTGCAAAACATTTCTATTGTTATTTCTTCCATGTAGATACTGTCAATCTGAAGGGCATTTTTAACATTTGTCAACAACTTATTACATGAATAGGGCAAGGAATACTATCAGGTGACAGTGTACAACACAATGCTGTATTTGAAGCAGTTGATATGACCTCTCTCTATCATGTGTTGAATTGTTTGTAAATTTTGCAGCACCATCACAGGGAAGCATTATTTTTCTGTTGGCACTCAAATGATACCGTTTGAACAGGCCCTCAGTAACGTACTAATAACTCGTTACTTCCTGGTGGGTGTAATGTAATCAGTACATCAGGTCAAGACATTTTCTGTGAAATCCTGAGAAGAGTTACTCCAGTCTAAGCCCAACTAAGGCTTAAACTAGAGTCACTCTTCTTAGGATTGCACAGTTTGTTTAGTCGAGTAATGCTGACCCAACAACTTGGACAGTTAAGTCATTGCCACTTGAAAGGGAAAATGTTCTCTCACTTTCACAGATGAGTGTGCTTTAGCTAATTGTTTAGTCTTTATATCTGGCTTTGAAGCTGTGGGTGCTTTGAAGCTTCATAGTTTTCTGACTGGAGAAGTTTCTAAATTAATACAAGAGTTTATTTTCAAAAAGAACATACAGTGTCAACATAAAATATGTTTAAGATGCCTTGTTTTTTTCCTCTTAAGAAGAACTATGAAAACTTCTTTATTACATCAGTCCCTTGCCAGTTTAATTTACAAAACAGCAGAGGTCACTGTTTCTCTTTTGAGCATGTTCAATGGCTGCAGTTGGCCTATGCTTTAAAGCTAATTGAAGAGCTGGAACCTGTTAAAAATGCCTGCTGTATAACTGAACCATTTCCAAGATCTTTTTTACATTCCCTGGGACTTAGCAGCTGGAAGAAATGAACATAAATATATCAGTAGTGAGTAAAGTTGTGTTATTAATGTTTCCCAGCATACTTTTTAATTTCAGATTCAGCATTTGAAGCACACTTACTGACAATGCAACCAGCACTATACTGAAAACATTCAACATCTTTGTAGAATAGTCTGATTCACCCTATATGCAATATATAAAAAATTGTTGGTTGACAAGGGGATCTTTCTAAATTCTAAAGGAGGCAGTTATCAGACTGTTAGTTTAAAAGCCTACCTTGCCTATTTATAAATATTTATAGACCTGTATCTAACCTACCATTTATGGGGATGGTAATTGAGTGAGTGGTGGCAGATCAACTTCACATCTTCCTGAATGACAATATGCTCTTAACTATTTCAGTTCAGCTCTGCTTTTGGAACAGAGGTGGTATTAGTGGCTTGGTGGGAAATCTCCATATAGAGATGGATAGGGAAACAGTTCTTTGTTGATCCTGTTGGATTTTTCAGTGGCTTTTGATTTGGTGGACCATTTGATTTTGCTAAGCCACTTGGAGCAGGAGATTGCTTAGAGAGATACAGGCTTGGATTGAGCCAGCTTTTTCACTCACTCTTGTCCAATTCTCCTCCTTATTACAGCTCCCATCTCACATCAGTTTTGCCCAGGGAGATCCCAAGGCCCCCATCATAGCCTTTTTTGGTGATCAAAGGGGATCCCCTCCTTCCTGTCTAACCAGTGGAAAAACTAGTTGAATCCAACCATTTTGTTACAATTGTTCCAGTTCTTTCTACTGTGTTGCATACTAAGAATGAACATTTGAGACACCGAGTCTGCTTCTTGGGAGCTAATGTGAGGTGCTGCAGGGGTCAGTTCTATCACTGATGTCATTTCATATCTTTGTTGGGCCCCTACATGAGATGGTCTGGAGCTTTGGGACTGGATGTCATGGCAATTGGAAGCTACTGTGTCTGCTCTGAGCCATTGCCTGGATGTCATGGTCAAGTGGTTAAGGTGGAACAATCTGAGAATGAATCCAGATTAGATGGAGACCAGCGGAGACCCACAAGGACTTGCAGGGGGCATCTCATTTCCTCCTCCGACACAATGTCCTCTTTCCCTTCCTTGACCCCCCCATAAGGTAAAGGTAAAGGTAGTCCCCTGTGCAAGCACCAAGTCATTACTGATCCATGGGGGGATGTCACATCACAATGTTTTCTTGGCAGACTTTTTTGTTACGGGGTGGTTTGCCATTGCCTTTCCCAGTCATCTACACCTTACCCCCAGGAAACTGGGTACTCATTTTACCGACCTCAGAAGGATGGAAGGCTGAGTCAACCTTGAGCTGGCTACCCCCATAGCCTCTCCCCTTTTTTTGCTTCTTTCTCTCATTCCCACCCACCTTGTCTTCCCCCTGTCTTCATACCCCCTCAGCTTCTCTCTCTTATGGCCCATTTGTGTGGTAGTATCAGAGGCAAGCCCAGTTGCTTGGCAGGGAACTTGCAGTGATTTGTGGGGGGTAGTTCACTTGTCCTTGTATTTCCTTCCTCCCACTACTTCCTCTCTCTGTCCTCCTGGCAGCCTCCATAGGCTCACCTGTTTTGAATTTGCCTCCAGGTAAAGGTACAATCCTATACATAATTATTTAAAACATTTACATGCCTGCCTTTCTCCTGACCAACTTTGGACCTCTTAAGCCATAAATTTAGCGCCAAACTAGCGCTCACCTTATTCCGGCTCTCTTGCGATTTCGCCATTCTCCCCAATTCATGCTTTGTGACTCTTTATGTCATCTTTATCCACTTCCATGTGAATGCCCTGGATCGACTATGAACGCTTTGCAACACCAAAACACTCACTCTCCCTGATCATCCGTCTCACCTAACACTGATTCTCCTGCCCTACACTCCCACAAGCCCCAGCGCGACCCGCAATTAAGCCTCAAAGTAATTTTTTTTTAAAAAAACGTCAGCCTTATAGCGCTATAGCACTATTCTGCCATGAGCAGGAAACCTCTGCTACCTATCACAGTTGGCTTTTGGGTTGGCCCAGCACAACATTGGAATAATAGAAGAGTGATATAGCACAAATATGCGAATTTTTTTTTTAAAAAAGGGGGCAGAAGGGCCCCATTTCCAGAGGCACTTTGACTGACCGTCGAATTGTGCTTTCCCCTTTTAATGTGACTGACTGGAAGCACAAGCAATCGTCAAAAGATGTGAGAATCCGTTCTGATAACGATAACAGAAGAAACGATTTCTAGTGCAAAACTGACAAAATAAGGGCCCGTGACGACAGCCCAGGTTTCAACTTTCCATTACATTCTTAACCAAGAGTCCAGTAGCACCTTTAAGACTAACCAACTTTATTGTGGCATAAGCTACTGGACTCTTTGCTATTTTGCTACTGCAGACTAACACAGCTAACTCCTCTGGATCTATTCTTGTCAGTAGACTTTTGCTTATGACTTTACTAATACGAATTACAATGTGGGTTTAGGTTTAGGGTAGGGTTGCCAAGTGTCAGTTTATGGAATTCAAGTTACTCTGATTTCATCTCCCACCCCTTGCTGCAAGAAATCCAAGGTCTCTTGGTTCAAAGGTTTTTTATTGAAAGATTATATTCAAGATACAGGTGTCCACTTGTAATCCAAAGGCATGAAAGCTTCTGGCTGACAGCGAAGCTTTGTTGAGAATGACGTGTTAGTTACAAAAAGCAATATATCAAAACCTCCCTCTATTCCCCCCCCCCCCACTGACCGGCTACAGTTGAAGCGTGGGAAGGCAAGGGATGCTCCACCAAGGTCGATGTCTAGTCCCAGTAGATAAGACCTTCCTGCCTCCCTGGGAACACAGCTGTGAACCTGTGGACAGAAAACACTGGAAAACTACAGCATGAGAAAACAATATGTAGTTACTGTGGATAGCAGGCCTGACACCAAGCCTAGCAACAAGTGGGAGACTGGACAGGGCGGGGGAGCATTGGTGATGGCAGGGCATCACTTTGGCTTTTTTCCCAGAAGTGACATCATGCCATCACTAATACTCAGTAGAGTTGCTTGTGACTTTGCTAATACGAATTACAATATGGCTGTATGGTAGGGTTGTTCAGCCTGGCTTGGCAACCAGCAGAAGGCTGGCAGGGGGGACATCAGTAATCACATGACATCATTTCTAGGTTTTTCCCAGAAGTGACATCATGCCAGCACCAACATACATAAATGGGCTGCTGGAGGGCATATGGTAACCCCAGAATCTAGGGTGTAAGAGGATTGTTATATTTTGAACTTCTGCAGAAATGTGTGTATAATAGACTCCTCCCATGAACTGTGATGTGCAAGTCTTCAGTCCTGAAATGCTTATTTGGAAACAACTAATGAAATCAGTTCTGATTAAACATGGTTAGGTTCTCCAGCTGCTACTTTTAGTTATTTATCAGTTAACTTCCCTTGCAGCTCTGTGTCAAAGTAACCCTATATAAATATAACACTCGTTGTATGGTTATCTTAATGTCCATCAGAATGTTACAATATCTTTTACCTCACTCTTGAAGTTTACTTTCTTAGAAGAAAGTTCCTAAAAATGAAGTGGACTTTTCCACATAAATGCAATTAAGAAAACTTTTATGTGGGAAAATGACTTGTACTTTAGAATAACTTTCCTTCAAATATGCCTGTTAGGATTATAGCGTAAAGTTGTACTATACAGAAAACAATGTATTTCACATTTGAATTAAGGCATAATAGAAGACCCACCCGCAATAATCTGTCAGTTTTTTAAAAATCCTTTTTTGAAGTCTGCACACTTGTTACCAGGTTTCTGGCTGGTTTTATTTTAGTTATTTCTCATATTTTTATCATGCTATGGGATAATAAATTGGTAATAAATAAGTAATAAATGGAACCAAGTTTTACAGAGTGGTACAAGCAGAGCCTAGTTATTATTTATTTATTTCTCCTTTACACCCAGCTTAGGGTCCCTAATCAAAAACATTAAAACAAGCCTTTAAAGTATAAAAACAAAAACAAAAATTAAACAGACCATGTGTGTGTGTGTGTGTGCGCGTGCATGTGTGTGTGTGTGTGTGTGTGAGAGAGAGAGAGAGAGAGAGAGAGAGAGATGTGCCATCAAGTCACCTCTGACCTATGAGGACCCTATCAATGAAGGACCTCCAGAACATCCTGTTGTTAACAGACCTGCTCAGATCTTGCAAACTGGGGGTCGTTTTGGGTCTTCCTCTTTTCCTACTGCCTCCAACTTTTCCTAGCATTATTGACTTTTCCAGAGAGCCTTGTCTTCTCATGATGTGATCAAAGTACAATAGACTCAGTTTTGACATTTTAGCTTCTAGGAAGAATTTAGGCTTGATATGATCTAGAACCCACTTATTTGTCTTTTTGGCTGTCCATGGTATCTGCAAAACTCTCCTCCAACACCACATTATAAATGAATCAATTTTCTTCCTGTCAGTTTTCTTCATTGTCCAGCTTCCACATCCATACATAGTAATGGGGAATACCATAGTTTGGATTATCTTGGTCTTGGCCCCCAGAAAGACATCCTTAGCTTTTTTTTTAATTTTTATTGGTGAATACATAGTTATACACTCCCCATCATACCTAATTTATTTCAACCCCCACCCTTTCCCTCCCCCCTCCTTATAGACTTCCAACAGCTTTCCAACCCTTAACCTATCTTATTACTTAACTTATTTTCTATTAAATTCTTCTAAATCATATATGTATTATATCTCTTACTCTAAGCATATTCAAATTCTCTTATATATACTCTATCAAATCCACTAATATATCCATTCTCTACATCACTGTTTAAACTGTATATTTTTGATAAAGTCTCTTAATAGTAATACTAGCTTAGGTTAATTAATAGCTAAATTTTCCCATTAATGGTAAAGTTACTTCTCTCTTCTATTTAAGAAATCACAAATTAATAGTTCTCAAACTGCCACAGTCCTCCTTTCACATCCCATTTTTTTTCTAGATATTGTTTCAATTTCCCCCAATCTGCAATATATTCTCCTGGATCAAGGTCTTTGAGTTTTCTTGTCATTTTATCCATCTCAGCCATGTACAGCAATTTGTAAATCCAATCTTCTGTAGTTGGTATTTCTTGTACTTTCCATTTCTGTGCATATAAAAGTCTTGCTGCTGTAGTCATGTAAAATAACAATGTTCTGTACTGCATTGGAACATCTTCCATTCCCAAGTTCAATAGCAGCAATTCTGGGTTCTTATTTATTTGGGTTTGCAAAACCTCATTAATTACTTCAATTATATCTCCCCAGTATTGCTTAGCTACCTCACAAGTCCACCACATATGGTATAATGATTCTTCATGCTTTTTACATTTCCAGCATCTGTCTGACATATTAGTATTTCCTCGCACAATTTTCTTTGGTGTTAGATACCACCTGTACATCATTTTATATACATTCTCTTTAATATTTGTACAAGTTGAAATCTTCAGTGTATTTTTCCACAAATGCTCCCAAGCTTCCATTGTTATTTCTTTATGAAAATTTATTGCCCATTTCACCATCTGGACTGTTTCGTCTTCCGTATGCCATTTTAGACGTATTTTATAAATTTTCGAGATTTCTTTTTTACCTTCTTGTAAAATCACTTCTTCTAATTCCGACTTTTCCAATCTTATTCCTCCTTTTGAACAGTCCGAGTTGTAAAGATCTCTGATTTGCCTATATTGAAACCATCCATAATGAGGAGATAACTCTTCTTGCGTTTTTATTTTTAACCTTTTATGTTCCATTATTGTTATCTCTTTATAGGTTAAACATTGTTGTTCATTATAAACAGCTCTCGGATCTATTACTTCGTATGGTACCACCCATGAGGGGATACCATCTTCCATATAGTCCTTGTATTTCTTCCAGATTGTGAAAAGGCTTCTTCTAATATAATGATGCAAAAACATAGAGTCCGCTTTTACTTTGTCATACCACAAGTAGGCATGCCATCCAAACAGTTTTTTATGTCCCTTCAAAGCCAGCAATTTACGGTCTTTTAGCATTATCCAATCTTTTAACCATACCAAACATATTGCTTTGTAATTTAATCTTATATTTGGCAGTTGCAGTCCACCTCTTTCTTTCGAATCTTGTAATACTTTCATTTTCACACGGGGTTTCTTGCCTGCCCACACAAAGTCTGAGATTTTCCTTTGCCATTTATCAAATTGTTTGAAGTCTCAGATAATTGGGATTGTTTGCAACAAAAACATCACACGTGGTAACACATTTATCTTGATTGCTGCTATTCTTCCCAACCATGACAAGTTTAATTTATTCCATTTTATCAAATCTCTTTCTATTTGTAGCCACAGTTTCTCATAATTATTTTAAAATAAGTCTATATTTTTCGCAGTCAGCTCAATACCTAGATACTTCACTTTATTGGTTACCTCACAATCCGTTATCTCCATTAGTTCTTGCTGTTTTTGCTTTGTCATATTCTTACACAATATCTTCGACTTCTTTTTATTCACATAAAATCCAGCCAAGTCTCCAAATTCCTTTATTTTATCTATTATTTTTGGCATGTTGTCTATTGGATCTTCTACTATTACCATTACATCATCCGCAAATGCTCCGACTTTGTAGGAAAATTCCTTTATTTTTATGCCTCGAATTGTATCGTCCTCTCATATTTGAATCAACAATATTTCCAAAATCAGAATAAACAACAATGGAGACAACGGGCAGCCCTGTCTTGTACCTTTGCTTATTTTCAGTTTTTTGGTCAAATCATCATTCACTACAATCGCTGCACACTGGTCTTTATAAATTTCTTTCACTGCTTGTATGAACTTTTCTCCCATTTGCAGCTTTTCCATAGTGGCAAACATAAAGTCCCAATTCAGATTGTCAAACGCTTTTTCCGCATCCACGAAGAAGAAACCAACTTCCCTATCACAATGCTTGTCATAGTATTCAATAGCGTTTATTACTGTCCTTAGGTTATCCTTAATTTGTCTATTAGGTAAAAATCCAGCCTGTTCTTCTGCAATAAATTCCAACAGCCATCCCTTTAACCTCTCCACCAAAATTTTTGCAAATATCTTGTAATCATTATTCAACAACGAAATTGGCCGATAATTTTTAACATTAGTCAGATCTTGTCCGTCTTTCGGAATCAACGATATGTTGGCTTCGTTCCATGAGTCAGGAATCCTTTGGCCTTGCAAGATTTCATTCATTACCTCTCTTTAAAAAGGTGCCAATTCATTTGCCATCATTTTATAGAACTTTGCCGTTATTCCATCCGGACCTGGTGCTTTCCCTAATTTAGTTGATTGTACAGCTTCTTTTATTTCTTCCTCTGTCACTTCTCTGTTTATCTTTTCTTTCCATTCCTCTGACATCATTGGAAGCTTCATAAATATTCCGCTATTGAATCTCTGTTCACCTCCTTTTTTTGGTACAATTTTGCATAGAATTTAAAAAAAGCTTTACTAATAGCTGGTTGACCCGACAGTATTTTATCCTCTTCTCGGATTTTAATTATAGTTTTCTTCTCTTTTTTCTTTTTTAATTGCCAAGCTAGATATTTCCCAGGTTTATTTGCACCCTCAAATAGTTTTTGATTCATTTTTTTTCAAATTCCACTCCAATTCTTTATTATTCATTGCCGTCAGTTGTTCTTGCAGAATTTTTATGTCCTGGTATATTTTCTTCTTCCCTGGTCTTTTCTTAAGTTGTATCTCTTTGGCTTTAATTTTTCCATAATTTCATGTCTCTTTTCTTCCTTTCTCCTTCTGTCTCTTGCATTTAAGTCCATTAATATTCCTCTTGTCACAGCTTTGTATGTGTCCCATACCTTGTGAGTTGGCACGTCCTTATTCATGTTATATTGTATAAAGAACTTGGTCTCTCTTCGTAGCAACACCATATTATCTTCTATCTGCAGCAAATCCTCATTTAACCTTCCATCTCCTGACCAGATCTGATATTCCTCCTAGTTCCACCAAATTCGAAAGCCAGCCCTTCAGGTATTTCCCATCTATATCTAATTTTCAAGTCTTTTAACATCTGGACCAGCTCTCTGTACTTTTTCCTCTCCAGCAACACCGATCTGGGCAGCTCTTTCATAATTCTCACCGCTTTCCCGTCGACTTCTAATGGATCTTGAAATTGTTTACTCACGATTGACTCTCTGATGCTTCTAGTTGTAAATTGCACAATCATATCTCTTGGTAGGTTCTTTTGAGCCGCAAATTTTGAATTAATCCTGTATGCCACATCCAGAAGAGCTGCTATTTCCACTTCCTCTTTGTCCAGGTAACCTGCCAAAATTTCTGTAATATGCTCTTGGGTTGATTTTTCCAAAACTTCCGGGATTCCACGAAATCTGAGTTGTTTTTCCATTTGTTTACATTCAACTACGGCCATTCTTCCCTTCACTCCTCTCATCTCCGTTCTGTGCATGTCTGCCAAAGTATCAGCCACGTTTTCTACTGCATTAACTCTCTGCTGTGTGACGATTCGGTTTCGTTTTCTCGGCCATGTCGGACGCTCCTCTCTGCAGGTCTGAGAGGAAGCATCCGAGCAGCCTGACCGGGCGGCTGATCTGCGAAGATTAGCCCCCAGGACTCCCAGGGAGGGAGTCAGGGTTTGGGACGCGGCGGGAAGAGCCCCCTGGAAATCGATGCAGGGGGTAAATTGCCCGTTTGTCCCTATGGAGGCCGGCAGACGTGCGCAGCACCCTGCGTGCTGCCGGGCCATGGAAAACGGCAAAGAACAGGACTAGGCGGAAGCCTGTAAGTAAGCGAATCCCTTCTGTTATTACAAGAGTATGCGAAGGAGTGGTGGGATCTGAAGTTAAGAAGACTTGGATTTCTTCCCCCTCGCTGAGTTTCAGAAGGTCGGCGGTCCCCCCCCCTAAAATGGCAGCGAAAAAGCAGAGTCCTGCTTTGGGCAAGTCAATTTCGGCTGCCCTGCAGGGAAAAGGGGAATCGCTTGAGGAGTTGGTGAAAAGGTCAGTTATCGAAGCCATAAAACCCTTTGTTGACAAGCTGAATGAAACATATCAAAGGGTGGGCTTAATTGAGAGCGATGTGAAAGCCATCAAGGAAGTAGCGGGGGGGGCAGAGAAGTCTGCTCGGGAAAATGCGTCACTCATGAGAGCAATGAACAAGGAGCTAAAGCTGGTGGAAAACCAGCTGATCGGGCTGCAAGTGGAACGAACACAGACTATTTTGCGTCTCCAGAATGTGAAAGAGGAGGAAAACGAGGATTTATGGGATCTTGCCTCAGAATTATTGGCAGCACCCGCGAGGGCAACTAAAGAAGAGGTAAAAAGCGCCATTTTGGAAGTCCGTCGGGCTTCTTCAAAATATGCAACGAAGCAGCAGCTGCCTCGCGAGATTTTTATCGAATTCTCATCTAGGAGGGTCCGAGACACTATCCTATACAACTCATATAATGCGGACTTGGACTTTCTGGGAAATAAGGTTAAGATACTGAAGGACGTTCCATTTCTAGTTCGGAAAAGAAGATTTAAGTATAAAAGGCTTGCTGCTCTCCTGAGAGAACGTGGGATAAAGTATAAATGGCTATTTCCGGAAGGAATTTGGTTCAGTTATAAAGATCAAGCTTACAAGATAAATTCAGAAGATCAGCTAAGGGATTTTGAGGCCAAAAATCAAGAATTTGGGCAAGACACCAAGCAAAAAGAAGAAGATTCGAAGTCTGAAGGGGGGGGAGGCAACGAGCGCTGCAGCTATTGCTGCTCAGAGAGAACTGCGTCCGAGGCCTAGGGGGGGGAAGAAGACTTAAGTTGGATTGTGATCTGTATTTTGTAAGGTCAACCACTCCATCAATATTTTATAAAGGTTTAATTTTTAATTATGGCAGTATGAAGGGAAAGCATTGTAGTGTAGTGTTTATTGTCTGTATGTTGCCTTCCCCTTTTTCCCAGCCCTCCTTCCCTTTTTCTTTTCTTTCCCCCCTCTTTCTATCCCTTGTACTTTTGTAGTTTTTGTAGTTTTCTGTGTTAAATATTAAAAAATAAAAATTTTCAAAAAAAAAAAAACCTCTCTGCTGTGTGACTTGTAGATCTTTTTGGACTTGGTCCATATTTTTAGATAGCTCTGCCATTTCTGATTTAAATGCCTCTTTAAAGTCCTTCAATTTTTTTGCCATCTCTTGCATCATATCTTTAAGCTCTTTATTTCCTTCCATGACTTTTTTCTCCATCTCTTTATTTCCCTCTATAACTTTTCTATCTAAATTTTCCAGTGCTGTCTGCCAGTCCTTTTTTGACATCGTGGGGCTAGCTTTACTTCGCTCCCATGAGTCCGCTCTTTTCCTTAACTCTTTTATTTTATTTTTAAAAGTCCGAATTTAAATTGTTTTTCCAAAAGTTAGTGTTTACTAAATCCAAAATGCCGGGCGTCTTTTCTCTATGATCTTATTTGAGGCTGCCGCCCTTACCCTTGTCCAAGATGTCCTACTTCCTTTTTCCTTGAAGTCAAAACTCTGCCCTTCTTCAAAATGGTGATATTCCACTTCTGTTGGTTACAAGCCGCTTCTCGCCCGTCTCTTTATGGTTGTGACACACTTCCTGTTCCTCTCCGTTGCACAGCAGCTCTCGCAATACTGAAACTTTCTCACAGTCCACTATCTCCTCCAAGCCGCAGGTATGTAAACAATATTCGTTTTTCCGCTCTAACTTCTCTTTAAAAAGTCACTTCTTAGCAATTTATTTGCCGGAACTTTCTCAATCATTTATTAAGTCTCTCGCAGCTTTCTAATTCTCTTTATCACTTTATTTCTTATTGTAATCTGTCCCGTACTGAGAGATAGCAATCTTTACCTTCTTAGATGTTTCTCTTGGGTTGTAATCACTGCTTCAATTATCCAATCGATTCAAAGTACTTCTTTGTGTTGCTGAAGCTTGGGCATGAGGGTCTTATGTCAGAAAATGACTCCAGAGCTGCTGCAGAGATCTTGGCTGCCTGTCTTCGAGTGGGACCTCAAGGGTGGATGGGGGATCGTTGTGTAGACCCCCCCTCACACCCAAGATCAACGCACTCTCGAGGTCTTGAGCGTATTTTCTTGTTCTCCACCTGAGAACAGGGGGCTATGGGCAATTTGCGCCCCTCCAGCCCCTACAAACAGCAGCAAGGACAGCTCAGCTCCCTGAACTGCGTTAGACCTTCATGGATCCCAAGCCGGAAGTCGACATCCTTATCTTTAAGGATCTTTTCTAGTTCCTTCACAGCTGCTCTTCCAAGTCTCAATCATCTTCTGATTTCTTGGCTGCAGTCTCCCTTTTGGTTGGTGATTGAGCCAAGGAACAGAAAATCTGGAACAATTCCATTTCCCCACTGTCACCTTTAAAATTGTGTAATTCCTCAGTAGTCATTACTTTTGCCTTCTTGATGTTCCACTGTAATCCTGCTTTGGCACTTTCTCCTTTAACCTTCATCAGTAGTTGTTTCAGGTCTTCACTATTTTCTGCCAGTAACATGGTTTCATCTTCATATCTCAAATTGTTAATGTTCCTTCCATCAGTTTTCACTCTACCTTCTTCTAAATCTAATGCAGCTTTCCTTATGATAGTCTCTGCATATAGGTTGAACATGTAGAGAGATAACATGCATCCTTGTCTGATACCTTTCCCAATTGGAAACGGTTCTGTTTCCTCATATTCTGTCTTCACAGTAGCCTCTTGTCCAGAATATAGGTTGCACATCAAAACAATCAGATGGTGTGGCACTCCCAATTCTTTTAACACTCTCCATAGCTTTTCATGATCCACACAATCAAAAGCTTTGCTGTAATCTATAAAACATAGGCTGATTTTCTTCTGAAATCTCCTGGTATGTTCCATTAGCCATCGTAAACTTGCAATGTGATCACTAGTGCCTCTTCCTTTCCTGAATCCAGCTTGAACATCTGACATTTCTTATTCTATATATGGTAAGAGTCCTTGCTGTAGAATTTGAGCATCACTTTGCTTGCATGGGAAATTAACACAATGGTCTGATAGTTGATGCACTCTTCAGCATCCCCCCTCTTTTTTTGGAATCAGAATGCAGACTGGGCATTTCCAGTCTGTGTGCCATTGTTTTGCTTTCCATATTTGTTGACAGATTCTTGTTAAGATTTTGATGGACTCAGTTGCTATAGCTTGAAATAGCTCTATTGGTATCCAATTTATTCCAGGTGCTTTGTTTCTCCCAAATGCTTTGAGTACAGCTTTCACTTCACTTTGTAAGATTTCCAGTTTTTTGTCAAAAGATTCTTATTTGAAGGTATATCTCATCCTTCCATCTCTTTTGTATAGTTCTTCAGTGTATTGTTTCCATATTTTCTTTATTTTGTTCTGATTGGATACTGTATTTTCTTGTTGATCTTTCAGTATCCCGAGCCATGTTTTGAATTTCCCTTTGATTTCCTGAATCTTATGGAAGAGATCTCTTATTCTTCCTTTTCTGTTGTTCTTTTCTATTTCTTTGCTCTGGTTATTATAATAGATTTCTTTGTCTCTGCGTGCAAGTTGCTGAAAAGCTACATCTAGAATTCTAATTATATTTCTGTCACCTTTTGCTTCTCGTCTGTCTTTAGCAATTTTAAGAGTTTCCTTAGGAAAGAAAGGCTTCTCCTTTCTTTTGGCTAAAGGAATTATCTTTATGTTCTTCCTTGATAATATCTCTGGTTTCAGCCCATAGTTTTTCTGGTTCATGATCAATTAAACTTTGTATTGCAAATCTGTTCTTTATATGGTGTTTAAATTCTTCAGGAATATTATTTAGATGATATTTTGGCACTGTGATTTATTGTCAGTCTTTCTTTGCAGTCCTACACAGGATTGTACATACACAGGGCTGCCAGCAGTAGGATTTTTTCCAGCTTTTTCTGCTAAAGGGGGCTGCCCCCCTTCCAGAGCACCTCTGTAGTGATTTCCCACCAAAAACACCAGTGCTCATCTCAGGCCAAGGAACGAATGTCTCCTTTCCCTGTGAGCTATGTGGTTTGATTTTCCCACTTCCCCACAGAAATACTATGTGAAATCTCTCATTGTAGTGAACAGCCACAAGCATGTTGGCACACTCCCCTTTTGCCACCTGCTAGGGAGCAGCTTGGATTGGAGGAGAATTGGACTGAGATGGAGTTTGTTCACAAATAACAATGGCAATCTGTCTTTGAAAAACCCACACATTTCTTTGGATGACGCTTACTGTGAAACAGTTGCATAAAAGCCTTTCATTATCATAATGTTTAAGTGATACAGAAATGTTAGATTACTAAATGCTGAGACAGCTTCAGGAATCAGCAAAATGAGACAGAGTGGAGCGCTCTTATAAAAATGGTCGGAATTCTTGCCTTCCATTTTCAATCATGTAGCCTCCTGTGGGTTTCAGTCAGATTTATGCACTTTGACAAGGAATTTTTGAGGAAAGAAATATACTTCCTGTTTTAACCCCTGAAAACCAGATTCTTCCTGGGTTTCTGGAGCGTGTTAAATGGATAATTTTGCTAACATTCAGTCCTGGAAGAGGACATGACAAAACTGAATAAATTGTCTTGAAATTATTATACTACTCTAAAGACATACACAGTTAAATTTTGAGCTTTTGCAGTTGTAATTATGAAGTAATTTTATCAGAGGATATTTTCAAGTGAGTAGTTTTGTTGGTCTGTAATAGAAGAGCAAGATTTGGGTCCAATAGCACCATAAAGACCACCTAGATTTCCAGTGTATGAGCTTTTGATAATCAGAGTTCCTTTTGTCAGATACATAGGAAGCTCTGACTCTCAAAAACTCATACCCTGGAAATCTAGTTGGTCTTTAAGGTGCTGGTGGTAGAGAGAGCCCTCAAGTCAGAGTTGACTTATGGTGACCCATTGTGGGATTTTCATGGCAAGAGACTAACAGAGGTGGTTTGCCATTGCCTGCCTCTGTAGCCCTGGTCTTCGTTGGAGGTCTCCCATCCAATTACTAACCAAGGCCATCTCTGCTTAGCTTCTGAGATCTGATGAGATCAGGCTTACTTGGGATATCCTGGTCAGGGTCTTTAAGGTGCCACTGAACCCAAATCTTGCTGTTCTATCAAGGAGTGCTGTTGCCTATCAGAAGCAGCCCCAGTGGAGTGTTCATTTGCTAATGATTGATTGATGAGCATTCTTCAGCTTTCCCCAGCAGAGATCAAAGCTGCTTAAGAGTAGTGATTTTTAGCCAACAAATGTAAAGCTGGAAGGCTACCTGCCTTCTCAGGAGTTACATTCAATAAAAGGAAAAGATCATGAATCAACATGCAATGTGCAGTGCCAACCAAAGTTCACTCCTGAAATATAGTCAACTTTTCCACAAAACCAATCACTAATATGGTATATTTGTTCAAAGTATTTTATGAAATGAACTCTGGAAGTGAACCCAATTGAGCTAAACTGAGCCTAATTTGTGACATTTAACATTAGTTAAATGGATTGTCTAGCGAAGCCATGTTAAACCCATTGCCTACATTGGTTCAGGCTTCTAAGTTCTTACAGGCCCAGTTCTGGCCTGACACCCTGGGAGCAGAATGTGCAGCTCAGTTAATTAATTGCACCTGTGAGCTGTTGCCTAGGGAAGGCGTCCTTGAGAGACAAGGGAGTCTTGGCTCCGCACATACTCCTTCTCAGTTCTCAGGCTAGTAACGCTGATTGCAAGTGTGCCTCTGATTGGCTGACAATCATAGAAAAGATGGCTCCTTTCTGCTCTCACCTCCATGCTTGACACTCTCACTGAGACTTTGTTGGATCACTATATGCTATCTCATTCCATCAGCATGTGAGAGACTTTGCTCCATGCCAGGCCTGAGATGACCAGACCTTCCTGGCATGGTTTATGGACTATGTTTGTGAGTATGAGCCTCAAGCCTCTTCAGAGAAATGCAAGTTAGCAAGCTTATGTTTTTAGTCAGTTAGTTTAGTAAAGAGTTATTTGTTAATTGAATGCCATTTGCTTGTGCCTTAATAGAGTGGTTCCTGCACCTTGAATGCACTCTTCTAAGTTAATAAACAACTATTATATATAAGCCTTGTGTCTCTGAGTATCTGACCAACTGTGTGCAGAATCCCCCAGAGGAAAGAACCTGGAGATTGGTGTATTTCATACAAGCGGGGTGTTCCATCCTCCCAGGAGGCCTGCTAAGGGTCTGAGTTGCTGCTAAGGGTCAGCACTTAGAACAGTGGGCAGGAGGTCGGTGACCCCCTGGACATGGATATGCATTTGTTGTAAGCCATCAGGGAAGGAGCATGCTTACCACAGCTGTTCTGTGTGCTACATGTATGCCAGGTCTAGGCTGCTCTAGAGTAAGACCTCAGGCTTGGCTTGGAAGCATAGACTGGAGCTTGTGCCTAGTGGATTGGTTGGTCCAGCAATGCAGCCTTCTTAAGCCTCCTCTTAAACAGGCTGAGAGGTAATGGCTCAGCTGCATTTACTGGCAACAGGTGTTGAGGCTCCTGAAACTGAGCTGTGACTTGGCCAGAATCCTTCTAAGCAGCACTACTTTCTGAGCCCTGTTCTGGATCCAGACTGGGATTGTGTGCTACCAGCCTGGCACTTTGCCTCCATTACATTGCCTCAGGCCAGGCCTTCCACCAACACTGTTCTTGTGGCGTTAGGGCAGGTCCTGAGGGGCAAGGGGCCTTGGTTGGTGTCCTGTCTGGTGGAGACCTAATGACTATTTCAGGGGCCGGTGGTAGGGTCTCACTTGCAGGCTTTGGCAGGTAGCCTCTGGTGCAGCTGCAGCATAGTCAGTAGGAGCTTCTGCAGTGTCATGCCCTCCCTGGTCCTCCTGTTCCCCTAGCCCTGGCTCCTCAGGCTATTCCTCCAAGTACTCTGAGTCAGAGTCATTGTGCCAGTTGAGCCAGTTGGGAAGTCACAACAGTGACTTCCGCATAGCTTGCAGTCACCCACATTGTGTGGGGTGAGGCTGCTGGCTCATGGCTGAGGCAATTGCTGCCTGTCTTTTGCAGAGCAGAGGCCAGCAGTTTGTGGTGGTGGTGGTGGTGGCTGCTCTCACCAACTTTGCATGGGACTGCCCCAGTGGGGGAGGCCCCTGGATATTGACCTCTCCCCAGACATTCCCTAGTAACCTTAATGACCAATCTGCCCTGCCTTCCTGTGCAATGAGGATTGCAGAAGAAGCCCTGCATGTTTGAAGTCAGATTGGCAGGGAGTTATCTGCAGCGGCCCCTTCTTTTTGGCATGCCCTTCTCAGAGATGCCCACCAGGCCATTTCTGCAATCTGCTTCTAAAAATGAGCCAAAACATCAAGCTCTTAGGCATTCTGAGACTGACACAAGCTGATGTTTGTATGGAGTTGGAGGTTATTGCTTTAATTGTGGAGTTGATTTCCTTTAAGTTTTATTATCACGTTTTAATTTTTTTGCTATTTGTCTGTGATTTTTGTAAGCTGTCTTGAAGCTATGTTGCAGGACCAAAACACAAATAAATAAAAGCTTTTAAAGGAGAAGAGATTCCCCATGTTCAAGATCCCCTAACATTTTTCATATTTGTTACAGCTGAAAAAGTGAACAGTTCCCTTGTAACAGAATTTGTGCAATAACTATTTTCATAAACATCCAGATGAAAGAGAAGTGATGATTCATCATAAACTGCTGTAAATTGTTACAAGTTACTGCTGCTAGGATGTCAGCCATTGGGGCACACAGTGGAGACATCTGTCTAAATGAGATCCTGGGGAGAAAGCATAAGCACATCAAGCCCCCCCCCCTCCGACTGTGGCCCTGGGCCTGTTATTTTCTCTCTCCTTTTCAGGAAATCCCTTTCTAGTAAATTGTGTGCAAACTCTATTTATTACACCCAAGAAATCTGAGAGCAATTTTATTAGGGCCCTAGCTGGGTTTTCCTTGTCACTGTCTGAAGACATACAATTTCTGTTGCAAACTATAAGCCGTTATTCATTCTAGTATGAAGTAAAGTTTCATTATTAGTCAGTTAATTAAAAGGAAGGGAAAAAAAACCTTGTTGAAAAAATGATATTAGGCTGTTATTAGATTTCGGATATTTCTAGATAGAAGAATGTATTGATTCTGATATTTTGTATGGGGCAATTACTGCTATGTGATCATCATCTGTAAAATAACTTCCTGCACTTTACTTGAAAAGTAGATTTTTTTTCTGTTTTCAGAGTTTAATGTACCAGAAAAGATCTATATATATATATATTAAGCACATAGGAGTAACTTTGTGTTGGATTTTTAATACTTAATTCTTTATTTTTAAAATAACCCTCACTGACCTTTCAGAGCATGCAAATGCACAAGAAAGGGTCAAATCACATGAAATGCAGAGTATCCATAGCTGGCTCTCCCAAAATGTAATGCCACTGCAAAATGTAGTCATGGTGAGTATATGTAATGGGATTGAGCAGAAGTGCTATGGAATGCGGCAGTCCTACTGGGCCATTTCCCCAACCAGAAATATTTCCTTCCCACTGTATAAATATCTGTATTTTTTTCCTTCTTCCTGGTGCTTAATGCCTAGGTAGGCCATTTCTGACCAGAAAAAAGGGGGGCTAATTCATCCTTCCTCAGCACCATGGCCCTGATCTATACAAGATACCAATAAATAATATATGGTTGGCATCATGCATGCTTTGGCCCTCAGGCTGTACGATATTAAATGGTCTAAAATCAACTTGAATTCAAAAGCTCTCATGAAAAGGCACCTGAAGGATTAGTATTCCAACTAATGCATCCAGCTAGATGGGCTGTACTGGCCAAGAAATTCCAGGGCTGAGTGTGGGCTTGCCAAACATTTGTGTCCCAGTCATTAGCCAATGTAATATTGTTAGACTCAGAAGAGCTGAAGTCATTGGTTTACCTCCTTGAGGAGGTAAACTTGTTTAATTTCAAACTGGGGATCGGGGTCCACGATGTTGAACATTTCTCCTTTAAAAAAAATCTTCCCACAAATAAAACTAGATGTCATGGAGATGTTATGAACCAAGCCTTTTCCAAGGCATAAGAGTTTGGTATATGCAAGGATTTTTTTAAATGGGAGAACATTAAATCATGTGAGTTCCCACCAGCAAACTGAAATTGTGCAGTCTACATGCAGAATAACCTTAAGGAGAAAGAGGTCATAGCATATTTCAGCACCTTGTCTCTCTGACCTTCAAGATCACAGCAAGTACAAATACTCCCCTCCCAGATGGAATAGCAGAGCAACCTGCCCTGAAAGCTTGAAGGAAGGGTAGCTGATTAAACCACTCCAGCTGGCCTATAAACATTCATCCACTTATTGGACATGTCAGATAACTGGACTAGTTAAAATCCATGCTTTTACTGTATTTGTCAAAATGACTGCTGTACTTCTTCGGGACTTCTAGTAATAAACAGGGCTCCTGCCCCCTTCCCCTTTTGCTTTCAGTCTGTCAGTTTTCTCTGCTGCAGACCTTGATCCATTTTTAGATCGTTCTAACAAGATGTTAGAATGGCAGCTTCATGACAAAGTGTCCTTTTGGACTTCCTCTCAATCCAAAGGTGGCTTTTCCCATTCTTGAGTTCTGGCAGACTACTCTGACAGTTTAGGTATTTGCTTAATTTATTATTCATAGTATTAATTTTGCCTGTGGCTTGTTCAAAGATTATTGGTGTATAAAAGAAAACAAGAGATTTGTGAGATTTGTTATAGATTATACCCTCTTGGAAGCAGTACTAACATTCTCTGTCTCAGTTTAAAGCCATGCTATCTTATAACAGCACTTTCTTCCCTTAATGCACATTAAAAATACAGGATGACATTTACACGTCATTCTCATGTCTAAAAATAAATCCCAAAACATTGTCTGATGGCACAGTCTTATCCCTGAGTTATTCCCATTGGGCAGGACAAAATCACTACTCAGTTCTCCTTGTGCCAGCAGAACACAAGGTAAGCAGGTGGAATGGATCTGTGGAGGTGCTGCGACACCCCTATGTGGACTGAAGCTGTCTCAACACCACCACCAGCCAAACAGAAAAGGTAGGTGAAGCCAGGGCTATGGTGGGACAGGAATCAGACTCTTGTGTTCACTGTGGGCCTTGCTTTTGCCCCAGTGCCAGCATTCATTAATGCATTGTCATTGGGGGTTCACTGGAGAGGCCCAAGTGGTTGTTTCTGTCACCTCCAACCTCAGCCACACCCCCAAAGTATATTAGCCCAAACAAAGGAACGCAACTCACATAATCAAGACTTACAGCAAGGCACTATATCATTCTTTCCTGTACCTATAGAACTGTGAATATACTTAAGCAGAACTGGGAGCTTTGTGATGAGTAAGAGGGCAAATGGGATCACTGGGCACCAACAGTGAAGGCCCAGAACAAAGTAGCAAGGACAGAGGAATAACACTTTTCTTCTCTGAACTCTTACAGGCACTCTGCACCATGACACCAGGTACGAATACCCACAAAAATGTCATCACCGCGGCTGCAAAAGGACTACATGTATAACTCATTCCAAAAAGGTACACCATTGCATACAGTTGTGTGGCGCATTATTTATTTATTTACGTTATTTATATTCTGTCTTTCTAGCTGAGGCTCAAGGTAGATTATACAGTGTAGTCAATACGATCAATAGCTGGGACATCCAATAAACAACACAATAGGGTATGGACTGCAGAAATTTGAAAACAATGCTGAAACAAATCATGAACAGTTAATGATAACATATTAAATGATACTGAGGTTACCTAGTAGGGGCATGCTACAGCAATTGACAGTACGCAGTAGTATAATCTAGAGTTCCTATTCATGGGCCTGGGCCCCCTTCATCAGATGTATAAAGTTTTGCCAGATATATACCATGGTGAAAACAAACAGAAGTATGGCACCTTAAAGAGAAATCCATTTCAGGGCTGTAATTGAGCCTGAGATGCTGTTGTGCCTGCCCTGTAATTTCAAATTAGGCATGAGACATAGTTGGTTGGCTGGGTTGGCACCCTGGATGGCTGGAGTGGTTTATAAGCAAGCTTTACCTTCCATGCAGAGGCATTTGCCTCATGTTGATGTCCTCCTCAGGCCCACATAATTAGATACATTGCAAGCTTGCGCTGGGAACTCAGTTCCCAGGTGCATATAGACCCAATTTGGATCAGGAACATGGTTAGGCTTCCCAGTTGCCTGCCAGTGGCAGGCAATCTCCTGGGGGTTTTCCCCATTGCCTGCCAATCACTGGCTATAGCAAAACCCTGGGTGATTGTCCATCACTGACAGGCAACCTGGGAAAGTGTGCACTGATTGCACTCCCGGTGGGGCCGACAATGTCACATTCCAAAGTGACATCATCATGCCGACCACAAGCATGCTCCCACATTTAACTGGGCTGAATTGGCTCTGTGCAAAGTGCAGGAGCAACCCCGTGGCTATCGTGATGATGTCACTTCTTGGAAAAGATGTCATTGCACCTTGCCAGAAGTGCACATGCAAAGAACTCCCAGTAAGTCCCAGGTCCCCCCCCCCTCCCACAGGAAAGGTACAGGGATCTGGGAACCCTAACCATGCTGCAGAAGAAGAAAGGACTTCAACACTGCCCTCCCCCATTTTTCCAAACTTAAACAGACCCATTGAGCAATCATATATACTGATAGGATACACCTAGTTTTCCAAAATAGGGAAAATAGCACTCTCTTGGGACAGTCCAGGGCAGGAGAACAGCACAGTATGCTACTGGTTGCATACTATGATCCCAATCTGAATTGGGCCCATGCATGCCTAGGAATTAAGTTCCCAGAACAAAATAATAATATTTGATTTATATACCACTCTTCAAGACAACAATGCCCACTCAGAGCAGTTCACAAAGTATGTCACTATTATCCCCACAACAAGCACCTTGTGAGATGGGTGGGGCTGAGAGAGCTCCAGAGAACCTGTGACTAGCCCAAGGTCACTCAGCTGGCTTCAAGTGGAGGAGTGGGGAATCAAACCCGGCTCTTCAGTTTAGAGTCCCATGCTCTTAACCACTATACCAAACTGGCTCTTCAGGCACCCATCTTCTCAGGTGGACCTTGGGAAAACATAATATGTAGCTAGCCTCAGGAAACTCAGTAGATGAATAGAAAAGAGTCCAGTAGCACCTTTAAGACTAACCAACTTTACTGTAGCATAAGCTTTTGAGAACCACAGTTCTCTTCATCAGATGCAACAGCAGATGAGTGTAGCTTGCCTCATCTATCCCATGAACCCAATGAATTCTGCAGATTACTTTTGAACAGGGAAGGGAAGGATGAAGGGAAGTTCAACCCACAATATTCTAACGAGTCATCATGGGATTGGAAAAGGGGACTCCAAAGGGGCTTAGCACCATGTCCTGTGAGCTCCCAAGAAGCTGCTCTGGCCACACCTGGGCCCTGTAACCTGTTGAGTGAGGAATTCATGTTGGGAGGGGAAACAGGAAGAGGAATTCTCTTTCCTTTGCTCTCTTCCCTCCAGGCAATGGTTAGAGATAATACATTCCAATATCCTATTTAGTTTGGGTGTGATTTTATTCCCTTGTCCCTTCACTTACTCCATTACTCTCTATGTTCTACCATTGCAGAAGCCAGTTCATAACTAGAGATGGGCATGAACAGCAATACAAACAAAAAAAGCCACGAACAGCCCAATCTGCTGTTCATGAACAAGCTGTTCATGAGGCCCCATTCTAAATGAACAGGTGGTTGTTGCAAGCCTCGTTCGTTGCTGTTTGTCTTGCTGTTCATCAAGCCAGACAGTCTGGCACCTGTAATCAATTCCCTTGGCAACTTAGGCAGAGTTTGTCTGAACTCTGTCTGAACTCCTGCTGTTGCCCTGCAAACCCCAATCTAAGCCCAATTTAGCTTGATAGGCAGGTCTTCCTTTCAAATGTGGAGCTCCAAATTTGTTACAACAAGGGAGCAAAGACCAGGGGGGAGGGGGGCTCCCAGCTCTGACTTTGCAGACAGTGGAAAGACAGTTGCTGTTGGCATTTTGATAGAGAGAGTGCATTGGAGCTTGAATTTTCTGTGTGTGTGGTGGGATAAGGATCTACCCCTTCAAGTTCCAGGGTTGCTGCCAGGCTCTGGGCCAAGCTATTATTTATTATTGGTACCTTTTCTGCTGCCTGCTCAGGTAAAGTTTCTGTGGTAGGGATCTTGACCAAACTTGGATGATGGTGGAGGAGAGCCTGCTGGCTCCTATGAACAGCCAACCACGAACATGTTTGTGAACTGGGCCATGTTCGTGGTTGTTCATGAGTCCCTGTTCGTGGATGGCAATGAACAACGAACATCACGTTCATTTTTTTTCTGTTCATGCCCATCTCTATTCATAACACAGGTAAGATGTGATTCTTGTAAGATCAAAATTAGAGGGTCTTAGTAAATATGATAAATTGGAGTTATCTTGAACTGGGGTAGACAGTGCCCCTGCGAATGAGATCAGGTTGGTTAACAACATATATTATACAATTAAAATCATATACATATCTAAAAACCCATAAAAACAATACAAATTGGTGGGACATAATAATCTGTTTGGTTGGCATGCATATTTATCGTATGACAAACATAAAATGGATGGGATGTTTCAGCATCATTTTGTGAGAAGGAATGTCTTTATGATTTGGCAAAAGTACAAGAAGTTTATTGGGGGAAAAAAACCTATGTGGATTGTTCCAGCAGAAGTTGTAAACTCAAATATGGAATACAAAGGAGAAGATTGGATAACCTATAGAGAATTATTATGGGTGGACAGAGACTCTTTTAAAATAAAGAACAATGAGGATTTACCATTTGAATATGGTTGGCTGCAATATCGACAGATTAAAGACTTATTTGAATCTGATAAAAGAAAAGTGGGTTTTAGAACAAAAAATACAGAATTAGAGGAGCTATTATTTGGAGGGGGAAAAATTGATTTCTAAGGTGTACAAACTTTTATTGAAATGGTATACGGAAGATGAGATGGTTAAAACTCAAATGGTGAAGTGGGCAATAAATTTTAATAAAGAAATCACAATGGAAACATGGGAATTTCTATAGAAGAATACATTGAAGATATCTACATGTAATAATATGAAAGAGAATGGATACAAAATGATGGATAGGTGGTATTTAACACCCCCAAAATTAGCAAATGCAAATAGTAATATGTCAAACAAATGCTGGAAATGTAAAAAACATGAGGGCTCTTTTTATCATATGTGGTGGACGTGTGACAAGGCCAAGCTTTTTTGGTCAAAGATATATATGGAAATGTTATTAATTATGAAATGTAATTTGTTGAAGAGCCCTGAAATGTTGTTGTTAGGACTGAGTATGCAAGAAGTAAATGTGAAGAACAGGACATTATTATTTTATATGACGGTGGCAGCAAGATTACTATATGCACAGTACTGGAAGCAAGAAGAAATACCAGAAGTTGAAAATTGGATCCAAAAACTGTTGTACATGGCAGAGATGGACAAAATGACAAGAAAACTGAAAGAACAAAATCCAAGTGAATTTTTAAATGACTGGGGGAAACTTGAGTATCTTGAAAGCAAGTGGGATGTGAAAGGACAGTTGTGGTCTCTGGACAATTATTAAGATGTATAGAGAATAAGTAAAAGCTTTACCTTTTATAATAGGGACAAGTATTTGAATAGAGATAATAATAAGAAATAAAGGGGTTATAGTGCTGTTGGGAGTCGAAAAGGGAAAAGGGGGAGGGGGAAGGGATGGGGGCATATATACGGATTTAAAGGGTAAATGTAGTTGTATTATGTATTATGGGAATGTATGTTAACCCATTCAATAAAAATTGATTTAAAAAAAACCACAATACAAATTGGTTTGTATTGTTTCAGGCTATAAAAAAATATCTTTAAAAACCATGTACATAGCTGCGGCCCAGCCCAGGGCAGCTGCCAGCAGAGCATGGGATGTGACAAACAGGAAGGGGACAATTTGCTGGTTCTCATCCAAAGGCCCGACGGAACATCTACTTTTGCATGCCCTGCAGAACTGTAACAGGTCCCACAGGACCCGTATCTCAATTGAAAGTGTGTCCTGCCATGCTGGAACCAGGGTCCGAAATGGCATTCCTGTAAGGATGCGTACCACTGCATTCTGGACCAGTTGTAACTTCCAGGTCAAGCCCAAAGGCAGCCCAGCATAAAGCAAGTTACAGTAATCAAACCTGGAAGTAACCATTGCATGGATTACTGAAGCCAGGTGCCAGGGCGAGAGATAGGGCGCAAATTGCCTGACCTGCCAAAGATGGGAAAAGGCAGATCTGGCAACAGCTGTGACCTGGGCCTCCACAGAAAGTGTGGCATCCAGGAACATGTCCAGGCTCTTCACTGTTGGCAATGGCTGTAATGGCATGCTGTCAAGGGTTGGGAGCCAGGGCTCCACATTCATCACCCCACAACCCAGATATAGAACCTCCATCTTCAGAGGATTCAGTTTCAAGTGACTCTGATGTAACCATTCCACCACGGCCTCCAAACAGCCAAGAAATCCTAGATGGCATCTAACTAGCTGTCCATTAATAAATAAAGCTGGGTGTCATCCACATACTGGTGACACCCCAGCCCAAAGCTACGAGCCACCTGGGCAAGGGGGTGCATATAAATGCTGAACAACATCGAGGAAAGAATCGTCCCCTAAGGGACACAACACACCAAAGAATGGCAGTCAGGCACCTGTTCCCCTAGTGCCACCTTCTCTCCTCGACCCTGGAGAAAGGAGCTCAATGACTGGAAGGCTGTCCCATGAATCCCTATGGTGGTGAGGCGGTGGGTTAACAGGTCATGATCGACTGTGTCAGATGCTGCCCTAAGATCTAAAAGTACCAGCAGTGCCGACCCGCCTCGATCCAGCTGTGGCTGCAGATCAACCGTTGTAGCTCCTCCGTATACCAGGAGGCCACTTTGGCTCGGAAACAGAGAGGGGGATGGGGAGTGATCTTGTTGATGGCTTCAGAGAGATGAGCATTCACGTTAGTGTTAACACGAACATAGAGTGCCAACAATAATCAGGTAAAACATTTTCCTTCATTGGATCAGTATGTTGTAAAAAGTTTCACTGAATAAACTGCTGCCTGTCCATTCTTAAAGGCACAAGGGTTTCATTTTTTAAAAAAGTCATTCTGACCCACCATAGGGACTAATTTTTATGGACCCAAACCTAAACAGCATGTACACCTTTCTTCAGACCTGTTTGTATAAACAGTGTTCATGTGATCACTGCATATTTTATGGTGTTTACTCTTATTAATTAACAAATACTGTAGCAATTACCCTGCTTGTTTTGTGTCAAAAAGGTATATTAAGGATGCTGAAAACTGATGAAAAAGTATTATTTCCATTAAGCACATGCAAAGGTTCAGGACTGAGAACATCAGTGGGTATGATTTTTCAAAAGTTTGAATTTATGTGACATTTTTGTGACACAGCACACACACACACTGGATTTGCTGACTGAAATAACCAAAAAAAATGATCTGACTGGATTTTGTTTTGAACTTTGGCTAGTTGCCCTCCCATCCACCCACCTAGGGTTGCCAGGCCCCCTCAACCTCCTAGTGGAGGATAGGTGCCTGCCACTTACCTTGGGGGAGAGGAGGGTGCGCATACGTGCCCCCACAAGCGTGCTGACATTACTTCAGGAGTGCCCTCATCGTGCGGCCACTGGGAGCGCACCCAGGCTCCGCAGGGGCTCAAAATGGGCCCGATCCATGCTGAAACGGGCCCATTTTGAGCCCCTGCGGCGCGCAGGAGCATTCCTGCACTCTGCAGCCCTTCAAAACAGGCCCGATCTGCACCGAAACGGGCCTGTTTTGCCACAGATCGGGCCATTTTGAAGCACTGCAGAGCGCAGGAGCCCTCCTGCACTCCACAGTGGCTCAAAACGGGCCCAATCCGTGCTGAAAAGTGCAGGGAAAGTGTGTGCAGGGAAAGTGCACACCTCCCCTGCTGGTTAGGTAAGTGGGGGCGGGGTGTGGGGAGCAGGACCGGGGGATCCCCCACCCCTGCTGGGGGTCGGGCATCCCTACACCCACCCCAAAAGGAAGAAGACTGCCATCATATCCATTGAAGTCTGCCTAGGATTGCTCTGCCTAGAATTGCACTGGGAGGTTGAGGTTTTTGTAAATTTTGACTTTGATATTGAGTTGAATAGACATACCACACCCACACTGACCAAAACACCATTGGTCTGTGTTTACTGCTTGACTTACAGGCCCAAGCTGGGCTTTCTTGTTGATTCATGTGGTCTAATGAGTTGGTAATCCTACCCCCATTCGAAGAAAGGGAGAGCACTGCTGTCTGATACCAGTACACAGTTTTGTTACTTGTATCTCCTCCTTCCTCTGCCTCATCCTTGAACAGGAGAGGGAGTGTCTTTTGTGGTATAAAGGGACTAGCTTGAGGCTCTGCAGCATTTCAGAGTGTATTCCTCTGCAGTGACTTGGACCCTGGTCCACTGCCTAGGTATGTTCTATGGTAAGTACTGCTCTACTGAAGTTCAAATTTAGATCTATGTTTGCTCCCTACCTTTTGAGCATCTCTAGTTCTAAACAGTATCACATGTCCTTATTCTGTACGTATGATTTTCAGTGCTGATCTTACTGATGCCAGTAAGATGTGGTTTTTAAACTCAGCTGGCATTTTGTCCAAAAAACATTTTCATAATACAGGGAGGAAGAAGACTTCCTGTACAAATTTCCTGTGCTTCTGAACAAATGTAAGAAGTTGTGGGAGGGGGAAGGACATGAATCAACCACTTACACAGTTGTTCTGTTTAGCTGACCCTGTGAAAATGAAAGTAAATGATTCTTAATTCATTAAGAAACATTAAGGAGTGAATGTCTTCCTTGCTGTTACACAGTCACGGTTTTGAACTAAATATTGAATATGGTTATCAGTCACTGAAAACCATCTACATGTGGTGTGATCATAAGGTGGGCCTTTCTTCATATAATTCATAACACTAGAGACATAAGAAGGAAAAAAGATAAAATACTCCACTTGCTAATGAGACTTTTTAGGGAAACTATGCATGCGTGCAAAAGTGGAGCAATAACAGTAATAGTATTTGTATTGTGCTTCTGAATGTTCAAAATGCTTTTCATAATTATCTTGTAAACCTTTTAAAAAGTCCTGTATGTATGTCGGTATTATTTCCCCATATTGAAGATATTGAAACTAAAAGGCAGTGGCTTACCTAAAACTACCTTGCAAATTTATGACAGCAGAGAAATTGGAATCAGGGCTAATAAACTCTATATGGCATCCTATATAGTCATAATAATACATAAAAAAACAGAATCAAAGATTTTCCAGATTTCTAGGCATTCCAGATTTCATTGGCCTCAGTTTATTTATTTGTTTATGGTATTTCTAAGCCACCTCTTCAGAGTCCTGCTTGAGGTGGCTTTCAGTTAAAACAAGCCCATTAAAAACAAGCCATTGGATATAAACAGCATAAAAACTATCCATAAAACAAAAGCAGACAGTTTAAAAAGCTGGTAAGATAAAGCCTCTAAAAGCTTGATTTTGGCCTGGCACCTAAAAGAGAGTAAAGACTCAAGGGGGGTGGCATTCCAGAAGTGAGGTGCCACCACAGAAAATGCCCTGCCCCTAGTCACTATCCTCCTCACCTCTGAAGACAGCACAGAGAACTGGGCTTGAGAGAGGCATGTCTTAACTGGTGGGCTGGTTTAGTACTGGTGGAGATGGTCCTAAAGTTATGACTCCTTCAGAGGTAAGGCAAGCTATGACAAAAATTCACTTATTTGTGGTGGCCCCTTGGCCACTTTCATTGCATTGATTTGTTTGGTGCCAGGTTTGTTAAACTTCAGGTGTCAAGTAAAAAATCATTAGTTTTTTCTTCTGTGCCACCTCTACTTACTCTACTGCTATTTTATCATTTATTCCCTGGTGTTATGTTTTGCAATTAATTAAGTTTGTGTGTTTTATTTCTGCTTGCTTTTATTTTTGCTAATATGTGGTTTTTAAAATTTTTTACTGTGAGTTTAAATGCAGGCCTCTGAGGAAAGAAGGAGGGGAACTCGATGACAAGCCAGCAGCTGTACCCTAAGGAATGGAATGAACTGCAATTTTTTTGTCAGAGTGCTGAGAAAAATGTGTTTATTCTGGCTCAGACAGGCAATCTGCATGGAGCCTGAGCTGTCTGTGTGTACCTTAAAAGAAAATATTTCTTTTGTCTAAATCAGGCAAATTGCATGACTGCCTGGGTCAGTCTATTCTCAGAGACAGTTTATTGCTCACACACCCACTGCTGCTGTAGTATGTGTTTGTTCTAGGTCAGGCAAGCTGTGAGGAAAAGCCTGAGTGAATATAGGGCCATTTCCACACGTACCAGCATTGTACTAACCTCTCGCAACGAGGGCGTCTTCCTGGTGCGATTTCTGACATCATCGCACCATAATCCCGTTTCCGTGGCACAATGATGTCAGAAATCGCGCCAGTAAGATGCCCTCATTGCGAGAGGTTAGTGCTATGCCAGTACGTGGGGAAACGGCCTAGGTCTGTGTGGATGAGAACAGTGTTTATTCTGTTAGTGAAGACATGTGTGGGAAATTAGTCTGTGTGACTGAGTCTATGAAAATACCTTTAAAATATAATTATATTTGAAACTGCCAAACTTAAGAACTATTCTGAAACCAATACGCTTATCAAAACTCTGCAACCACCACACTTATTCAACTTTTCTTTAAGAAAAAAATGTTCTTTTTTTAACTCCCAAGCCACCCCCACATGTTGACTGTCCTATCATACCACCTTCTATAACAAGCCTTCCTATATACCAGTTAAACCAGGGAGGTTAAAGACAAAAGCCTTTGAGGGCACAAAAAACCATTTGAGGGAGGCAGCAATATATAGGTCACACAAACAAAGAAAAAGTAGGTGTTCTTGAGGAATAAAGATGGGTAACATAGTGAACACCTGAAGCTCTATGTGAGTGGAAATATAGGGAGTGTTGATTGGCACCAGGGCCCTCCTGAGATAGATGTTTAAGGTAACATAAGGAATAGCTGAATTGAAGGTCCAAAGGCCAAAGGTAAAAGGTCTAAAAACAAACAGTAAATCATTACAACTGCCCTATTGTTTATTGTCCTTTGTTTCCCCACTCTAATTCACTGATCAGAGGGACCATTTAATTATCTGCTGCAGTTTCAATATGAAACTCTGCTATCTATCAATTTTGAATGCTGGCTTTTATCTATTTTATTGGTATGTTTTGAAGATGATTGTGCATAGCCTTGAGTGAGTTTTGTTTTAACAGAGTGCCGTTTATATATATTAGAAATTAAATAAGTGACCTATTGGGGTCACTCATGAGAACTGCATTTGAAATTTTGCAGTGTGTGTGCGTACACTGAAATACCAGTAAGTCAAAAGGGTCACATACTTTGCTGAGGGAGTACATGAAGATCTGTTCAGATTGGCTTTAACTTTTCAACATAACCATCCACACGAGAATTAACAGGGCATACATTTTAGCCTTTCAGCATACCATCTAAACCAGAACTAAAATCTAAAAGGCATAGTTTCCTGCTCACCACTTTCTGGAAGCAGCCTCAGATAGAAGAGATTCATTGACAGATTTCTTGGTTTCTGCCATTCATATTGAAAAACTATTTGAAAATGACATCTGCTCATACAGCTGAATTATGTTCTGCTTTTAGCACTAGTGTGGAGCTCAGTTCACAAGTATTCACAATTACATTCTTTGCACGCACAACCCAGAGATAGAAATAGGTTGTTCTGGAAGCAAGTTGCCTGTTCCCACTAGTGGCCATTATCAATGTCTTGTTCCTCAAAAAAAGGTCACACTTTTAGACTTTCAATATTTCTGTTTATTTCTCCCACAGTTTATATTTAATCTGAAAGTTATCAGAGATTAAATAACCAGAATTTGTATTTACCTCACACATCTTCATTAGTGCCCCAGTCACCAGGTTCCCTCTCACAGCCAGCAAATAAAACACAGCACAGGATTATTATAATTCCTGTATGACTACAGGATGGTATTAAAAGAAATAAAGAGAAGAGGGCTGCTTGAGGATCTGGACCATCAATGCTGCCTATAATGCACCAGTACTATTCATACAAGATGAATTGACTCCACTGTGTTAAAATGTATTAGCTGGCTTTTTGCAAGTATTCTATTTATGCTATCCAAATAGCCAGTACTGAAGTTGCAATACAAAGATATTAAATATGGTCTAAGTATTATATTCAGAAAACAATGGCATTTTCAAGGATATAAAAAGATATCATCTGGAATCTTTCTTAGAAAGCCAGGAGAAGGTTTGGTTAAGAAATACTGATTGGGAATAAGTTTTAACAAGTGGTGGACCTGAATGGACTTGTGGGGGTATCTCATTTTCCCCTCCCCCAGGATTTCTTCTTTCCCTTCCCTGAAAGCACCCATAACTTCTCCCCTTTTTCTGTTTCCTTCTCTCCATCTCCCCCCTTCCTCCTCTTCCCCTTCTTGGCAGCCTCTGCCTGGGAGAACTATAGTTCAGCTGAATGGTGCCAGCTGCTGGGCTGGGGCCAATTACATGGTAGAGAAACTGCAAGCACTTGCAAGGGGGAATCTCACTTTCCTTTGTACTCTCCTCCCCAGTATTTCCTCTTTCCCTAGTCTTGGCAATCTACATATTCTCACCTTTCCCTGCCTCCTTCTCACCCACCCACCCACTTTCCTTTTATCTCCCCCCATCTTCAACCCATCTTCAGTTATATTTATTATTCATTTATACCCCACCTTTCTCACCAATGGAGAAACAAAGTTATGTACATCATTCTCCTCGCCTCCATTTTATCCCCACTTATTTACCTTATAGAGAAGTAAGGCTCAGTATGTCTAACTGGCTCAAGGTCACCCACTGAACTTCCATGGGACAATGGGAATTTGGACGTGGATCTCCCAGATCTAACCCCTATACCACATTGGCTTTTGTGGGGTGGCTGATGTTGAGCAATAGCAAGCAGCCAGGCCTGGGTGAGTGATGCAAGATGTAAGATTTTTATTATTTATTCCCCACCTTTCTCCCCAATGGGGACCCAAGGTAGCTTACATAATTCTCCTCTCCTTCATTTTGTCCCCACAACAACTCTGTGAGGCAGGTTAGGCTGAGAAGGTATGGCTGGCCTAAGGTCACCCGGCAAGTTTTGATGGCAGAATGGGGATTTGAACCTGGTTCTCCCAGATCCTAGTCTGACATTCTAGCCACTACACCAGACTAGCAATCAGCCAGCAGTTGCTGGTAGGCCTGGCCTCCCTCAAAGGCCAAAACAGCCCTCAAAGGGGGCATGCCTTTTACTCACAACAACCAAGTCTTGAAGGCTAGCAATACCGTGGCAACAGCCACTGAGGACATCAGTTTCTTAAAGCTACAGGTGCTCTTTTTATTATTGGGTAGGATAACCCTGAATGTAGTTTTTTAAGCTTTCAGATTTTTCTGCAAACCTGAGACGTTTTTCACGTTTGTAGAAACATCTCTCTTATATCTTCATGGCTTCAGTATCTGGATTTAAGTATCCACAGATTTGGCAACATTGAAAATCAGATTTATTGATTACTCAGGATAGTTGTTTCCTTCTCACATTCCCTACCTTCTATATCCTTGCTGAGGTTTCATCTTGTTACCAGGCAGGATTCCTGTCATATTGAAATCTGAAAGGTTAGGTAAGATTGACAACAGGTCGGATTCAGACTGAATTTTTTAGTTTCGGCCTTCCCCACCCCATGCATTTTACACAGTCTGGACATTTAGTGGATTACTTTAAGTTAAAACAGTGTCACCTATGTAGCATAATTCTTAAACCAGACCCAGATGTTGATACCATTTCTCTACTATGCACTTGGCATATCTGGATACCAGAAAGGTTTCTCTTAGTTCATCTTGCCCAGACTGGGTCTAGTAACATTCTCACAGGGTCTGCCTTATAGAGATTTCCATTATCAAGAGCAGGGGGTTACTTTCTATTTATTGGTCTTGGCTATTATTTAACATTTTAAAAAAAACAGTTTGACTTGTTTCCATATATAATGTTCCATCTAGTAAATCAAAATGCTTTCCTTTGGTACTTTTGAGGAGACACCAGACATAGTTTTTGAAATTCAAACCTGTATTATCAAAAGATTGGCAACTGGATACTGTTCTCTGAACAGTGCTATGGAATTTTTAATCTCTACCTGGACAGTCACCAGAAGAGAGGTCAGTTTAATATCTCATCTGAAGGTCATCACCTTTAATAGATGCTGCTATCCAGTATCCATTCCTTCACTATGTACAGCATGCAGGGGCTGAAAGATTGTTGTAGAGTTGGAATGTCAATCTGTTTCTTGCTGGAATACAGGCAGAAATGGTACTCAACGAACTTGTAAACCCTAAATGTATCTTCTATCTGGATTTTTAACAGTATATTTGGAACACTAAATGGGTGACTGGGACTACATATACTACTAACGCAATTCTGTTGTAACCACTGAGAGCCAAGCTACAAGTGACGCCTCACACAGGTTGGACACTTGTCAGCTTCCCTCAAGTTTTGATGGGAAATGTAGGCGTCTTAGTCTTGCAGCTGTAATGAAGAGCCAAGCTGTAAAACCAGGATGCTTACATTTCCCATCAAAACTTGAGGTAAGCTGACAAGTGTCCAACCTGTGTAAAGTGTCACTGGTAGCTTGGCTCTGAGTGCTTAAGTACACTGTTTATTGGGCCACCTTGTGACCACCCACTCTGGGTCTTAATAAGCAGAAATGCGTTGAAAATTCCCTGTTAAAACTTAGATTCTCAGGCATGTGGGTGCACAAGGACAAGGGCTTAAACATCCACTCCATTCTATTTTCCCAACCTGAAATGGCTCCAGGGAGCCACTGTTTGTTCCATTGGGGAAAGTTAAATGTACTGATGGGCTACATGTAATCTTCTAAAATAAGACAAATACTGGCTTCCAGGGGCTATTTCATGTTGGGACAATGGTGCAGGGGTGGGAGGCTTAAGCCCCCTTTCCTGGTGCACCATAGTCACAATCTGAATTGCCTGAAAATCTAAGCTTCAGCAGGGGACTTCCAGAACATGTCTGTTTGAAAGGACATGGGTGGGGTGGACCTATAAACACTGTAATGTGTAGTTGGGGCCTCAAATTACATAATTACTAGCCATGATTGAATCTGAAGGTTAGTTCACATGTTATTGCTTGATGACTGCAACATTATTTAATGAAGTGCATATATGAATAGGCCATCACAGATTTAGCAGCTTTAACATTAATATCATTTCAAAGACAATGATTTTCAGTGGAATCAATTCACACACTGAGCTTTCTTTTAAGAATTCAAACATACAGTAGTTATGTAAAGAAATGTGCCTTTGTGTTTTCAGATATCACATAAGGGCATGACCTTGTTGGTGAGCTACAGCAGACCTGGAGTCTAATCCTAATCATTTTTACTAGGAAGTAAGCCCTACTCACTTCAGTGAGATTAATTTCTAATGTATATTTAAGATTGCCAAATAAAGCTGCAATCCCTGGCTGTGACTTGTAATCAATGAGAATTAACATGTGTGAACATGCAAAAGATCAGGTGGTAAGGCTGTACAAGCAAGTTTACCAATTGTCTTTTTCTGAATTAACCTGGACAAATACATTGCCCTTGATTTCAACTAAACACATGCATAGAGATATCCAAGAACAAATGTGGTCATTATTGTCCTATTGTTGAATCACCATAAATACAAGTATAAAAATGCAGTTAATTTGTATTCCTGAATATTGTATTTTTTATTTTACATTATTTATGATCACTGAGACACCAGGTGGATCATACAATATCAGTCAATGCAGTCAATAGGATGGGTCATCCAATAAGCAGTGTAATAGGATTAGGACCCAGAAATTAAAACCAAGTAAAAATCTGGAGCAAAACTGAAACAAAGCATAAGTATTAACACAGCACTTTAAACAATGCCGAAATGACATATGAGGTGATACATACCGCAACAGATAGTATATTATAAACACAGTATAGTCTACAGTTTCTTTTTTCCTGAATCAGTTCAGTTATACTAAAGCCTTACTGCCTTTGTTAAAATGCCCTTGTAATGTTTTGCATGTAATATATTTAATCTACATTTCATTTCTGCTTGTAATAGGGTTGCCAAGTCCTCTGTACTATGCACGAGTGCAAAGGGCACGCGTGCTCCAGAGACTTCATTGTCACACCAGGAATGACGACATTCCTGGTGTGACAAGCAAGGGAAGGGAAGGCCCCCGCATGGGGGCATTTTTTGCTTAAAATTGGCCAAAATTGGCTTTTTAAAGCAAAAATACCCTTGCACAGAGGGTTTCCTTTCTTTGTTGCTCTGGGAACGACATCATTCCCAGCGTGACAATGAAGGCTCCAGAGAGCTCAGGAGTGCACTTTGAAGCTCCTATTCCCTGCACTCCCCCACTGGCTAGGTAAGAGGTGGGGGGGGGGGGAGACTGGGAGCAAGAGATCTCCCATCCCAACCAGGGGACTGGGAACCCTACTTGCTAATGGAGGGTTTTAAATTGTTACTGTGAGTTGTAATGCAGGCATCTAAGGAAAGGAGGAGGGGGAAAGAGGGTGACGAGTCTGCTATGAGTGGCTGGTAGCTGCAGCTTTTAGTCAGTGTGCTGAGAGAAAGTGTTCATTCTAATTGAGTCGGGCAAACTCTGTGGAGCCTGAGAGAGAGCCTGTGCATTTCTGAAAGAAAGATAACCAGCCAGGTGATTCTGATTGTGTCAGTCTTTGGTATTTCCTCTCTGCCTCTCCAAAGGCTCTGTCACTTTCACCTCCCCTTCTGGGAGCCAAAGAGGAAATAAACAAACCCCCTGAGGAGCAGTATTTTCAGGCACTGTAGAGAGGGGAAATTGACAAAGCCTTCCAATCTGTCTCCTTAGAAATCGGCTTCCCAAGCTAACATTGTGCCTCCCTTCACTTGAGTGTCCTCATGTAATTTGTCTTGTTTAGAGAGGCTCTAAGGCGAAAGCCTTTGGTGGCACAGAAAACCTTTTGAGGGAGCCAGGGAGGCATCTATATATAGGTCACACAAATACAAAAGGGAAGGTGTTCTGGGAGTAAAATCCTGGGTAGAGAACACCTCAAGCTCTGTGTGAGTGGAAATAAAAAGAGTGTTGGTTGTGACCAGAGCCCTCCTAAGGCATAAGTGTAAGGTAACGTAAGGAGGAAGCTGAATTAAAGGTCCAACAACAAAAAGGTTTAAAGACAAATAAGTTTAAAAACAAATGAAAACAAGCAATCCATTACAGCTCTCCTGAATAATTCAGTGCTATGTAGTTTTCAAAAAGCTAGGAGAGTGGGTTTCTTCCTAACCTCATCAGTCAGGCCATTCCATAAGATAGGGGACACCACAGAGAATCCATGTGTTCAGTCAGTTGTTGAGCAAACCCATTCACAGGGTGGCACCTGCAGAAGGCCTCTTTTAGATGAGTGAACATTTAGCTTGTAGTAAGTAATTAGGAGTGTATGCTTTAAAAATGTTATGTTTGTGAGCAATAAAACAAGCAACATGTTTTTTTTTTTTTTTAGGGGTAGACTGTATAGAATTTAGATGCCTGATGCTGCTGACCAACTTGTTGATGGTTGTATGTGGCAAGTTGAAATACTATAAACAGTGTCATTTGCCAGCCATTCTCTGTTTTCTGTTCTCAACAGGAAATTAATCTTTTTGATTATGAGAACATAAGATCTTTGGTGCATGCTCCAGAAGAGGATGATAATGGATCTGAGCAAATAGTACTGACAACACAGCATTGCTTTAAATCTCATTTTCAAACATAACTAATTGGAGCACATATCTATCGCCAGACCATATTTCTTGACCAAGTTAGTGGACATTAAGAACCCCCACAGGAAGTATACTGCAAGAAAACTTCGGGGTCAGCAAATACTATAGCACAACATAGTAATCAGCATATCTAGCTGATTTCCAGTCCTGAGTCACCATTGGTGCTTAGAAATGAATCAAAAGGGTACACTGGATTTTGTCGTTACTAAACTTTTCTCCCCCAAAGGATGTCAGGCTTTTTATTTCACTATAGTTAAAGACAGAGCACAGAATCAACATCTTTGGTTAGAGAATGGCTATTGAAATCAATTTGCTTATCTTCTCTCTCTGTGTATGGTCACACAAGCATATCTCAGTGGTGCAGTAACACTGGTATGGACTTGGAAAGGTGAAATTCCATAGGATTGCCAGGTTGTGCCTGGAAACCAGCTGGACCTTGAGGGGCGTGACATCACTTCCAGGTTCTCCCCAGAAATGACATATGGCATTTGCCCTGCCAGCATTTTTTTCCTGTGATGGGCAACAAGGTTTGCCAGTGGGAAGTCTCCTACCACAGTGAGAGACCTGGCAACCATATTTCTAGATATTTCAACTGAATTCACACATGCCACTCAGAGCACTTTTCAGCTGTTCAGTATATGTTAGCGTACATGTATGAAAAACAAAAAGGCAGTTTTCACCTTAAATTTCTAGCTTGAGGTAAATTCCTACTCCAACTGTACTTTTGGGGGCAGAATGCGTAGAGAAATGAAGACATTCATCAGGGTGATACAGAGCTAGAACACAGTTGTTCTATGTGGCCGTGTAAACAATGCAGAGATTAAGTGTTTAGCTACTGAATGTGAAAATGAATGACTACCATTTTTATAATGTGAATGCACGCTCTGATGCAGTTTTTTAAAAACTTACTTTATATTCACGTTAGTGTCTTATAAGGTACAGCATAAATGCTTTGAACTTTTCACACATTTTCTCAGACTCAAGAAACCACAAAGCAGCAAGGGAGTGGCTTGTTCCTAAAGAACAATGCATTTCTACACGTAGGAATGAAAAAGCCCTAGACAAAAATTGCCACAGAGTTCTCCTGAAAGTAATTAAGGGCGTGTTAGCATGCTTTGGAAAGATGTTTAACAGGCATTCATGCCAAACATCAGGGATATGTTTATAGGTAGCAGCTTCGGTTAAGTTATTTTTTTACAGGTAACTTTGAAATGAAGGTGTGCCTTAAGCAAACCACAACATCAATGAAGCCTCATTACAGGTTGAACTGCCTTTTTGTCACCTTTTAAGGTACTGAATTTGGAACTCATCACATTTCTCCTATGGGGAGAGACAATGTACTAAATGTTTCCAAAGGGAGAAAAGTTTATATACAACTCCCAGCTAATAGGGCCTGAGGAATACCAGAAGCA
This sequence comes from Eublepharis macularius, assembly GCF_028583425.1. Taxonomy (NCBI): domain Eukaryota; kingdom Metazoa; phylum Chordata; class Lepidosauria; order Squamata; family Eublepharidae; genus Eublepharis; species Eublepharis macularius. The sequence goes on along the minus strand of NC_072794.1, from coordinate 80,717,846 downwards.
ACTATGCAAGTTTTTGTAAGCCTCTTATGGTGACAGAGTACAATAGTCTCCTGTCGATTGATCCTAAGGACTGAGGTTTCGTTTCCATAGAGGTTAACACCCTAACATGTATTGCTTAGTGTTCCTTGAACTATAGTGATATTAAGTATCTCCCCCCTTCTCTGCAAAAAACCCTTGTCACTTAGAAATCTTGATGTTTCGTGCAATTGTACTTAGTTCTTAATATTAAATTGAATACTGCTTGAACTCACATGAGGATCTTATTTTTTTAAAGAGTCTTATACATTTCTCTGTTTACAGGCATTTCAAATTATTGTTTGGGGGGGGTGGCAGGACGTGCAAGAAAGCAAAAAAAAAAGAGGAAGATTGTGTCTGCACATGGGAGTCAAAAGAGGCTAGCAGTTCTTAAAGCAGAAAGAAAGAAGAACATAAGCAAGCAAACAAAACAAAACCAAGAGCAGATTTTGCCTCTTATTTCCCCCCCTCCCCAGGAATTCAGAACACTCCAAGATGATAGCTTAAGAAGTTCACTCCTTTATCAAATTAACCTGAAGTGACAGTGGCCCAGCTTTCAGTTTCAGACTCCAGACATTGTGTAAGCAACCCATTCAAATACACAAGAGTACTGTTATATAAGTCCTATATTAAATGACTTGCCAAAAGAGCAGTAGCCTACTATTAAAAGGAAAAAAAATATTGAAGGAAACTGTTGATTCTTAAGAATGCAAAGGCCACAATCACACAGAGAACTTAAATCACACCAATTTCGTTGAGATATACAGCTCAATTCTATGTATATTTCTTTTTTCAGTTAAAAAATGGGTCTTGCTCTGAGTTAAGTATAGGTAGGAACTGTAGTCTTAGGCCCAGTTTCGAGTGAGAAAACCCACACTTCAGGCACACTGGAAGAATAGTGTAGAACCTTTGGCCTACAAGACACATTCTGCCATGAATGGTGGGCATTCTATTCAGACAAGATAGTGTGAAATAGTGCATTGTCATAACTTTTACTGATAACATATATGAAGTGCTATGAACACTCTAAAGCAGTATATACATAACGATGATGTTATATTAAGTACACTGCAAGTGGTTTTACCATAGCGTCTCTGGGGTTCTACTTGGGAAAGATAGCAAAACAATTTTTTGGCAATAAACAGCTGTTTAACTGGAAATCACTCTGGCAGCCAAACAGCTGATCAAACAGTGACAGCAGCAGTCAATATTAATTTCTCAGGCAGCAAATGGCCTGGAGGAGAGTTTAGACCTAAGGCTGGAGCAATGCCAATACATTCAGAGACCACCATAGCCAGGCATCTTATAGCACAGGGCCAGGACCAGCTGCACTGCTCCTGATTAAAAATATCACCAACATAGGGTCTGATTGCAGCATTCGCTGCTTAGATGATGTTTCCATGTAGCCTGTACAGCTTAAGCTCCTGTTGTTGCTTTTTAAAAAATAATCCCCTTTCCTTAATCTTCTGGCAATAATTGTAGCTGAACAGAAAACATATTAACAATTTTTTTTTGCAAAACATTTTCTTACTGTTAGATAAGTAGAGCAACAGCTAAGGTTGTCAGCCTTCAGATGGGGACTGGAGATAAATCCTGGAATAGCAACTAATTTCCAGACCACAGAAATCAGTTCCCTTGGAGAAAATAGCTGTTTTGGAGATGGAATCTATGGCATTATACTCCATTGAGATCCTTCCCATCCCCAAACCCCATCCTCCCAGGGCTCCACCCCCAAATCTTCATGAATTTCTTAACCTGGACATGGTAACCATAGCGACAACTTTTTAAAAAAGTTCTGGCATTCAGAAGAAGTACGAACATCTAGCAATACTGCTAAATACCCTAGGCAGGTATAACATTCTTGCTTTTGACTAAATAAATGCATGGGAGCTGTGCAATAGCCTTCTGCTTACTGATTACCTGCTGAACAGCAGATATCTGATTGTATAATCTGATTACGGTTAGCAAATCAATGTAAAGATAAGCAGAAAGCAAGGGAGGAAAAAAGAACACAGAACAGGCAAGAGGATAGCAAGAGGCATAATAATCCTGCCTGGCCAGCCTTTCTCTGACTGTAGATATTTTCAGACATGTATAGAAAGAAGCAGAAACCTAAGGCTAAATGTCTCACTATCACCACAACTTCCTGGGTGGTGGTGAAGCATATCAAAATATATCCAGGGGTTTCACTATCTTGCTTTCATTCCTTTGGTTCTTAAGTTCTCACAAATTCTACCACCAGATTATGATGTTTGATAAAATTAATGAAATCTAAATAGTTAATGGAACTCTGCCACTACAAGGAACTTTCCACTGATACACCATGAGTGTAAACATAACACCCCCAAACAGTCCATGTGCGTCAGTGCTGGCTTTCACAGCACATCCAGATGGCAGCTGCCTACATTCCTAATTAAAATAAAAATTTAAAACAAAAGATGGAGTTGCCTTATACATACTGAGACTTCTATCTATTCTGATTGGCAGTACTTCTCCACGGCCTCAGGCACAAGATAGAGCAGTGTTTGATGTTATGAACTTGGACCGTGGTTCCAAATCCCTTCTTAACTTCTCTTGGATATGTTATCTCCCAAGATTTCTTACCTCATAGGGTTTTGAGCATAAAAACAAGATAATTTCATACATGCTGCACCGAACTCCTTGGATGAAGAGCAGGATACCATAGTGACTGATAAGTAACCTTTCCCAACCCTCCTATCACTTAAATGGGGTTGCCGAAGATTACATACATCCCACCACTCACATGTGGCTTCTAACCCGTCAGCTGCACAGTAATGTCCAGGAGAAGAGCAGCCCCTGCCACGGTATTAATTCCATATTCCTTGGGGGAGGCCAGTGGTGTAGAATGCTCAGTACATTCCTAACAGTTCGAACTCACTTTGCTGAGTGGGTGAGGAAGGAGCCAGTTTCCTGTAATGTAGGACTGATTACAAGACCTCTGGTGTAGGTTTTAAGGTATTGGGGGAGGGGGGACTCCCTTCAGGGTATGGAGACCCTCTGGATCTAGAAGGCTTTCCTGGACATGGGGGATGGTTAAAGATACTTACTTAGACAAAAGAATTCAGAAATAAGGCAGATCTTCCTGAGGAGCCTTGATCAGTTCCTGGAGTGGAATGGAAACCTGTACCTGACCCCTTACCAAGCCTTTCTTCTGTCTATTAGATTGGAAGAAGGTGTCCCCAATAAATGCAACACACTAGAAAACACACACTTTACTGCATATTTTCCAGTTATACTATATATGCCTTTCCTATATTCTGTTTACCATTGGTGGTGTATACCAAATTTATAGCTCATATTTCTAAGTGATAGAAAAATGTGCAAGATGAGGTGGGAAGGGGTATAAATGATAAGGGAATGCATAATAGAACACTGTTGAGTTTGGCTGAGATTTGTGGTAGACGTAGAAAAAGTTGGTAATCTAGCCCCAAACCTAAGCCAAACAACAAGAGGGGGATATTTTTGCTTTTTGCCATGCTACATGAACCTCAAACTCACCCCCGCCCCCGTTCCTTATTTGCAGTTTAAAGGCGGGGGGAGGTTTTCCCCTCATCTTAATTCCTTGCCTCCAAGTTTCTGTAAACATTTGGGGACCTTAGTAGGCCAAGTTCTCCTTCCCTTTCTTTCTTGTAACAAAAATGTTGAGAACAGAACGTTGCTTACTTAGTCTCCAACCTAAACAATACAATGTAGGGATGAAGATGTTTTTTCTTCACCTTCCTATGCTTTATTAGAAAGTTGAGGTGTGTTGGCCTTGCACCCTTAAGAACACTTAAAAAGTATTTTATTTATTTGGAACATTTATTAGTCATCTTTCAACCTTATGGCACTCAAGATGGCTTACAACAAATATAAAAATGTATTAAAAGGCTTCAAATTAAAACCATAATTTAAAATTACCAGTAAGTAGAAAACCAAATTAAATGCCATCATAAATAAAACCCTCTTTAGCTGCCTCCTAAAGATGGAAAGTGAGGGGGCCAGGCACAACTCCCTGGGGAGATTGTTCTATAACCTTAGGACTGCCACTGAAAAGTCCCTCTCTTGTGCAAGCTTCTTTGGTTAATAGGACAGTCAGCAAGGCTTTTCTAACAGGCTTGAGGAGATCAATATCTCTTCCTTCTCACCCCCAACTTTGTTTTTGTTTGATATCCAGCTATCATCCTGGAACCTGCTCAGCATTCATAAGGCCATTTTGAGGCGGCAGGATGCTGATGGATTTATTTACTGTTTTTCTGCATATCTGGGGAGATTTTCAAGCATGCAGCAACCCTCTGCCTAGTCAGTGGGTAGCCTTATTTTGCTGACCGATAGGCAATAGACCATCAAGTTTGCTATTAGAAGGAAAGACAATATGGTATTGAAGTTCAGATATCCAAATTCCATAATGAATTATGACAGCTACCAGTAACATTTCTTTTAACACTTCCTTTATGCTCCTTTGAGAATAAGCTACTTTTCTAATTATTCTAAAATAAGTGTTATTTTATTTGGTCAATTGTTGAAAGACATGTCCGATTATGCTGTAATAAAGGCCACTTTTTAATCTCGGGTTTCCAAATAGCTACTGCATAGCAGCATAGAAAAGTAGGTATATTAATCCTATAATTTTTTGCTACTTATTTCCCTATTCATTATGCTATGACAATGGTTGGGGCTACCGGACTACTAAATTACTTGTACATTGATCCTTAAAATATATAGACAGCCAGTGTGGTGCAGTGATTAGAGTGTTGGACTAGGATCTGGGAGACCCAGGTTTGAATCTCCACTCTGCTTTGGAAGCTTGCTGCGTGACATTGGGCCAGTCATACCCTCTCAGCCTAGCCTACCTCACAGGGTTGTAGAGAAGATGAATAGAGGATGAAGTAAGCCAATGACCAATTATAGGATTTTAAAAGATTGGCTCCAGTCTTACCCAGTCTGGTACTACTATACTACTGTTGGTCTCTAAGGAGCTACTGGACCTGAATCTTCCTCTTCTACCACAAACCAATAGGCTACCCACCTTAAACCATGCTACTGTCATTAATCTTGCTTCTTTTGCGTCTTAGGACTTGGATCTCATACCAGAGACCTCTATAAACTTGCTTTTAACTTTGTATTAGAGTAGCAGTCTGTCTAGAACAGAGATAGTACTCATATTAGGGCAAAATCAACTAAGTATTTTTCAGAGTGAAGATGGCAGTCATGGGTTAACTTTTACATGCTGAATCCCACCTGTTAAAAACCACAGGTCTTCTATCAACTAAAAATGGAGGAAGTTTTACTTTTCATTTGGTATAGAGTTGCCACAGTGGTTTTTGGCAGGACTCCTGGGGCTTTAACAGCTCCATGCCAGGAAGAAATCCAACCAGTAATGTTTCGTAATTACTGCACTTCTGTGCAAAAAGGTTACACTTATTGAATTTCTCTTCCATTCATTAATGCTACAGAAGCAAGGTTGCATTTTGCCTGTCCCTCCTACAAGAAGCAGCTCAACAACCTGTGGCTATTTGTTACATTCTGGGGATGGTTAGGACCCTCACCCCCCACCCAAAAAACTTGAAACTAAAATTCTCTTGAACTTTCATACTTAGGACACCATTGAAAATAGAACGGGAGTACAGCACAGATAATAGGTCAACATCTTTTGAAATATGAGTAGATACAGAAATCCTGGCAGCACTGAGTGCACACACAAGTTGTGATTAGATCAGAGCAATATGTTCTATTCTGACAAACTTTTAGCACTATAAAATCTTTTCCTATAGAACTAGAAAATGTGGCTTTACCTTTCCAGGTAGCCCTGCTTATTTTGCTAGCTGGGACTTGTTGTGCAGCTTGCAAAGCCACACCTAGCTATGCTGTGTGTGCATTACTCCTCTTCTGATTGTTTCTACATATGGTCAAAATCAACTTACCTTCCGGGTTGTTTACGTCAGCATTATGTACACCCAGCAGAGCATGTGCTCCTCCCCATAACTCTTTATTTGGTAACTACTGATTCAAATGTACACATTTGATAGCAATAAACAAATAACTCCAGAATTTCTTCTGTCGAAGGGAAGGAATAAAAGAAATGTTAATTATCCCATTTTATAGATTACCTGAATCCAATATTTCTGCATAACCATTTCAAATATACACATTAATTCATGCTGTTTATGAACATCATTAAGCCAAGAAGGTGTGGGAAAATATTTCTAAACACCAGCAAGCAGAATTAGTAAGCTTTTTTAAAAAATAGAAACTCATCAGGTGAACCGTGTATAAAACAGTAAAAAATTCCCCTCCTGAATTTGTCTACTGAAGGGGCAGGAGCACTGCTGGGGCCAGGAGAAAAGCTAGTTCTACCATTAGGACGTTGTTGGTCTCCTATTCCCCACACAAATAAATGTGTGCTTGAGGGGTTTCTTTCTACAGCTTGATACAGGATAGGCAGAAAGCTAGCTGCTAAATCACTTCCACCACTAGGAACAGTTACTTACACCTGTTGAATTTATTTTAAAACAAAGGCACAAGTCCTGCACAATGGTTTGTCAACTTCCAGGTGGGGCCTTGAGATCTCCCAGAACTACAACTGATCCCCAGACCACAGAAATCAGTTCCCCTGGAGAAACTGGCTGCTTTGGAGGGTGGACTCTATGGCATTACATTCCTGCCGAGTTCCCTCTTTCCCCAAACACCACCCTCCCCAAGTTCTACTCCCAGGAATTTCCCAAACTGGTGTTGACAACACTACCTACATGAAGCAGAAGCTCTGACCACTGTACTTCTGCCAACTTTTAACAAGATTATACAAGAGATTATCTAGTATTCCAAAGAAGCCACTTTTTTCCCCAAGAGTGAATTTGTATTTCTAGAATTCTATTTTTAATAATGTTAATGAACTAAGCACTTTCCTGCTATGTACCCTAGTCATTTAAAAAGCTTCGCTTAGAACTTTAGTATCAACTCAAAGTAACATGATTCAAAAAATAACTTCAAAAATATTGTTTCATGTACTAGAGCCTGCCTCCATGCTAGTCAGAAGCTGAAACACCATCTTCTCAAAACTGAAAATGCTTTCTTAGGCATAGCTGCTATGCAATTCCTATTTAGGCTTACAGCCCAATTTACTCTGAGAAACAAGCCCTGTTGATTTTAACAGGATTTACAAGTAAATGTGCATGCTTGTGGATCAAGGTTACAGTCCTAGCTTTACTCACATGCCTGGTTTCAGTCAATAGGGTTTGCTTTCAAATTAAAAAGAAGACAGAGATCCTACGTACAGTTCACCAAGAGTAACTCATTAAAATATGCTGGGCACTCTCAAGTATATTTACTAGGAATAAATTATGCTCTGTGCACCAGGACTTACTTCCCCCATCTAAATACAAGTAAGACCAAACAATGAAGTCAATAGGCCTTCTTCATCCATCATTGTATATATACTCAGCTGGAAGTGTGTGGGGGTAAAAAAAAATTAGTTCTTTCTCTAGTTAAAAAAAAGAATTTAACAAACCCTTTTATAACAGTATCAATACTGCCTGCCCTAAAATGCCTTAATATATTGCCCTAGCTAGTTATTTTCCCCATTTTGTCTGTTGCAAAACAGGTTACAAGGAAGCAAAACCATAAAAAGAGGGGAAAGGATTTCAAATCTGTGGAAAGAGCAATAGTATGGTTTTATTGAACAGGCATAGTCATAAATACCCATGAACACAGACCACCTTTCATCTAAGAATTAACAGAAGTATTAAGGAGACAGATTCTCACTTTGAAAATGCTTCTCTATCTGTAGACGTGTTATCAAAAATAATTTCTAAATGGGAAACAGCCAATGATATTTGAAAATTCAGTGTAAGGAATATTCGTTCCATTTTTAGCCCCCCTACCCTGCTTAATTTGTGACTTCTAACCAAACCATGTCACTAGCTCTTCACAGAGCTTACAATTTAAAAGAACAGTCAGAAGCTAGGGGGATCATTTACATGTCCTTCTCAAATCTGGTTATAGAAGAGTTTGTTAATGGTTTCTGTAAAAAGGGAAAATAGTTCTAACATCTAACCACAAGCTGAGATACTATATAAAGTTCAGAAAGGACATGGGTGATGCACTGATTTTTTAAAAAAATAAAATCAAACCTTTCTGCATTTTTGTTCAGAACAAAACATAAAAAATTATATACTTTATTACAAATGGTAAACTCAGGAGTGCTAAAAAAACCTCTTATTTACAGGCAATACTGGGAAAAACCCAAAGGACCATAAAAATAACTTACAAAGACATGAAGTAGTTTTATTGACATTAATCAGCTTTCATAAAATAAAAAAGATATGTACATACACAACTTGACTCAAAGGCAGGCAGTATAGTTCAGCTTCTGTTAGCTTCCCACAAACTCCCTCCCCAACTTTTTCTTAAAAGGAGTACTAGCGAAAGCAATCTACAGTGTCTACTGCAGTTTAACCTTTAATACTGAATGATCATTGAATGTTAGGTCCATGCAGGTCTTGGTCAATGTTTTTTTTTTAAAAAAAACATTCTTGTGCCTCATTGGAGCAGGAACAGTACTGTTGACTGGCTTGTCACCACCTCAAGCCAAATGGCAAGCCAAAAGTCTCTCCACACATGCTTTTGGGGGAGCTCCTGCAGGGATCAACGCCTTGCAGCCTTCTCTTCCCATCCCACCCCCAAGAGAGCTTTGCATCTCCTCAATCTCTCTTTTGCTTAATTTCTCCGTATCACAGTTACTGCGAGTCTCTTCAAAAAGTTTGCAACTGCTGTGTTAACATTAGCTGGCACCCGCTGTTGACATGATTCATGACCTTCTGCTTCAGCTGGGCAACCTGCTCTCGCAGCATATTGGCAGTAGATGCCAGTTCTGAGTTTTGCGCTTTCAAAGTTTTAACTTTGTCTTCCAACCTGGCGATCCGTTCCAATTTCCTTTTCCGGCACTTGGAGGCTGCAATTCGGTTTCTCATGCGCTTCCTCTCTGCCTTGATCCTCTCCTGGGATTCCATGTCAATAGGGGACAAGGGAGGCGTCTCCCCAGGCATCTCTGGGACAGTCTGAGGTTCTTCTTTCAGAGCCTGGAGGCGGGGATGCTGCACAGGCATCTGGGGGTTTAGATGCTGTGGAGGATAAGTCAGGTTGTTTGCATTGTAGTTAGGTGCCGCGTTGAGAGCATTTGGGTTGAAATTGCTGAGGTTAGCATAGACTGGAGGCTCACTGTGCAAGTTGGCACTGAAGCTATTGTTTCCAGCCATGGATGAGACAGGGGCCATGCCGCTGTTAACAGGCTGGGCAGCAGAAGTAACGGTGGGCATGGTGTTTTGGTTGTGTAGTTCTGCAAGTGCCCTAACAAAGCCTTCAGCAAACCCTTCCTGCTCATCAGTGACATTTTTGGGACAAAGGAATTGGGTTGGGGTAGGAGTGGTGGTGATCAAGCCATTGCCAGACTGGATGATCAGCCTTTCTAGTTCAGGAGATGCCAGCTTGAGGAGGCCTACATCTGGGGAGGTGAGGATGTCAGCATTCTTGTTCCTCAGGTGGGGCTTGAGGTTACTGCCAGGATCAGCCAGATTCAGAGTCATATTCTGCTTCAGAACTTTGGGGTTGTTATATCCATAAGTACCACTTTCTGGCTGTACAAAGGTAGCGTTTATGGCATCGTCATAGAAAGTAGGTTCCATCTTTGCAGTCATAGAATACAGTCCACAAGTTGGATCTCTTACAGCCAAGAACAGACCAGGGAAAGGAAGCTTTTCTGTTGGCCTCCACTTAAAAAAACGAGCCTGGCCGCAAGAGTTCAACCCCTGAGAGCAATTAAAAGAAACTCAACAATGAAAGAGCCCTTCAGCAAAAGAGAGGAGTGATGAATTAAAGTCTTACTTTTTAGCCACAAGACATTGGCTTGGCTTTTCTTTTTTTGCCCTCTTTCAGTAGACGAGAGCTGGATTTGTCATGCAGGCGTTTTTCAGCTCCGGCGAATCGAGGGGAGTATCAGTTCCAGAATCCGGAGTGCGAAAGAAAAGTTCTCTCTTGGAACGGTGGGGTCTCTCTCCGCCAGGGAATCCCGAAGGCGGAACGCTTGCAATCCCCCTGTCAACTGGGCACGGACGAAGGATCGTAAGCCCGGCAACTTTTTTTCCTGCTCCACCCCCCGAAGTCCTCCTCCCTTCCTCCTCGGGGGAGCGCCCTCGACGCCGAGCTCCAGGCACACTTGTTGGACTCTCTCCCTCTTCTGGGAGGGGGGGGGGCTGTCAAGAGCTCGCGGCTCAGTCACTGGACTCGCTCCGAAGTTTCCTCGGCCGCCTGCTCGCTCCCTTTGCCGCTTGTTCTGAGGGAGGTCCCCCAAGTTCGGTCTATTCCAAGCGCAGGAAAGTCAACTCGGTCCAGGCACTTCGACGCGCTGGCGGGGCGGCTGAGCAGGCAAGCTCTCTCCTCGGTCTGCTGGAGGAAGCCGATCCCGAAGTTACTTCGTTCCCTGAAGCATCCGAGCGTGAGCGAGCTTCCCGGCTGCTATTCTCGCTGCAAGAGTCTCAGCAGCTGGGCGGCGGCGGCGGCGCTGGGTACGGCCTTGCCACGGGTTCTTCTGGGACCGCCGGCTGGAAGCCCCTACGCGCTCCACCGCACAGCACACTCAGCCCAATCTGAGCCCTTTCTCAGCGTGGTGCCCAACACTTATCAGAGAGCAGTCACTCCCTAAAAATAGCCCATGATGTCACCCCGGGGCCTTCCCATTGGCTACGGCCACGTCTCGGGGGGAGGAGGGCGGCCGGCCCAGCCTGTTGCGAAGGAGGCCATCTCCATGGCCACCCCGCCCCTAGAAGCTTCGCAGCCCCTTTTCGCGGAGCACGACGGGATGAGGTAATGCTCGGGCTCCGCGCGAGGCATTGTGGGCTGACGTATTGTTTTTGAATATCTGGTTACCCGCTGAAGAGTTCTGGGGCAGTGGGAAGAACTGGGCGGGGAGGGTGCAGAGGCAGCCTCCTGCGCGGGGAGGAACCAAGGGGTGGGGGTGGGGGGCGTTGCGTGGAGGTCCACACGGGGGAGGGGAACGACTCTGGTTTTTATTTCCGGAGATGGGTGCTTCGCTCCCAGACGTTGCCATCTGATGCTCTTCGGAACGCCGGTTCTCTAAGCGGCTTTCTGATGAATCCCCGCCTCTCTCGCGGACGGCGAGAGAGTCCTTAAGGAGGAACTGGGGCTCCTGCTGTCTCATTGCACATGGATCTGGAGGGGGCAGGGAAGTAGGCCGATGGGCTGACTCTCACGTGGGCTTGCCTCCTCCGCCCGCTCCTGTTGCTCGGCCGAGATCTTCCAGGCAGCAGGAAAAGGGGCGAGCTTGACGTCCTGGAGAGGCCAGGGGGAGGGTCTGGGAAGCCTGTTCCCAGTCATGTTTTCTTGCACGTAAACCCCATTGGCATCAATGGGGTTTCTTTCCAGGTAAACAAGGTCTCACGGCAGCCCGCTGTTAAGCGACGCGCCTTCAGCCGGACTTAATGCTCAGCTGCTATCTTTGCTAGGGAATAAGTCTAGTTAACGGGCCGCGCATGTGTTAGGAGCGGGCTACATGAGAGATCTTACAGGGATCTCGCAGCGCTGGGCGCAAAGCTCCGTCCGCCTCTTCTCTCCCCCCCCCCCGCCTCCTTTGAGGCACTCCTTTGGTGTAATGTATCTTAAAAATTTCTGGTGGGCTGCCCTGTGGGAGCAGGATCTGGGGCCAGGGCCACTTTCTAGGGTTTCTCGGATTTCTAGAGTATGAGTTTCCGAGGGTCAGGGCTTCCTTATTCAGCGAAATGTATCTGAAGAAAGGTACCTGTTAAACTGATTTTTAAAATCTCCCCCTCGTTGCCCGCTTTTCGCAGTTCAAAAATCTCCCGCCAAGAATCCGTTAACGCTTTGTGGGTGCCAACGGCTCCAGATGTTACGAACCACCTTTTTCTTTTTTAAATTAAAAGTTAGTTTAAAAAGTACCGGCCTGGTCTGGGAAGGAGGAGCAAGTGTGATCAAGTCATCTGCCGGGCCTTGGGCTGGACAAAAGCTGGTGGAGCGGAAGCCTCTCCTTGCCACCGATGCCTTCTGGCTTGGCGTTTCATTCTCTTCCCAGAATCGGCTGCTGAAGCTGGCGGAGTCCTGAGCCACGGCCCCAACTGAGAACGGCGGCTGAAGGAGGCTGTGCCGAACACCCAGGGTGCCTTCAGGCTTGGCACTCTCCATTGGGGTTAAGAAAAATTACATGCATTGGAGCTTACACAGACATTTTTGTACTTTGCTGTGGAACAACCCGAGATTGAAGTGTAAATGTGTAAAACTCGTCATTTTAAAGAAATCCCATCACCAGCCATAAGATTTGCAGCAGGAATGGACTTTTCTGAAATTTCTTCTGCTGTTTGTGCTTGTGCTTTTTGTTTGACAAAAGGTCAAAAGAACTTGGACAGCACTCTCGAGGATGCTTTCCTGGGAGTAAACCCTAATGACTAATATGATACTTCTGAGTAGGCCTGCTTAGACTTGCTCCCTTAATGGTATTTTATTCCTCACATTTCTTGAATTACGGTTTAGATCAGAACCCTGAGTAAGACTATTAGTCTGATTAGTGATTAGGGCAAAGAATTATGACCGGTGAACGCATTAATGGCCTAGGAACCAGGTATAGTGCATGAAATTGTTTATATCCAACTGTCAACTGCTGTCAACTGGAGAGAAAAAAATTCTTGCCCCTTTAACAGAGAATCGGATGCTATTTACCTCATGCTATGAAAACTTTATCAGCCCATCTTCACATAGATGGAGAAAAATTTTCTCCAGGCCTAACCGCAACCCTAGCTCTGAAGTATAAGCACGAAGTGGGTCCTTGGTTGTAGGCCTTTGAGTACGCTTCATAGGCATTTCTTTGTTGCCACTATAGGTGCCACCTTGAAGCTATTTTACGGTGCAGTCCATTTAGACCAGTTTAAGTTATTTGCAGTTAGAGTTAGACCAGTTTAAGTAATTTGATTTTAGTTCGTTCAGATAGGAGTAATTCTACATTGAATTGTATTGTTATTCTTGTTGATTCTATTGATTTTTGTCTGTTTTTGTTTTACTACTTGTAAGATGCTTGGAGGCTCGTGGGTAGAAAGACGAGGGTTTTTTTTAAAGTAACAACAAATTGTGTTCATACTATTGCAGTACAGCAAGGCTTGGGATGCTTGCTGGTTGAAACCAGCCAGTTTGGTGTGGTTAAGAGTGCGGGACTCTAATCTGGAGAGCCGGGTTTGATTTCCCACTCCTCCACTTGAAGCCAGCTGGGTGACCTTGGGCTAGTCACAGCTCTCTGGAGCTCTTTCAGCCCCACCCACCTCACAGGGTGTTTGTTGTGGGGATAATTATAACATACTTTATAAACTGCTCTGAGTGGGAATTAAGTTGTCCTGAAAGGCAGTATATAAATCGAATGTTATGTTATTAAACAGGCTTCAGGATAAAATAATAGTAATAAAGAGAAGTGCTTTAATAAACCTTGAGACTCAGTGAGAAAAGGTGACTATAAATAATATCAATAAATAAACAGCAATAAGGGGGAAATCACATGCATTAGTAAATATACTTTAAAATACTACACAGATTTTAAGACAAATAACATCCTGGTACATGTCTACTCAGAAGTAAGCACCATTGTGTTTTTAAATTTTTTTACAAAATTTATACCCTGCTTTTTTGTTCTCATAAGGGCTACTAAGGAGGTGAAAAAATTAAAACATATATAATAAAATCACATCTTAAAACCATATAAACTAACAAGGAAGACATCATTAAAACAATTACAACCAGAGCTAAAATACATAAGAATAATTAAAACACTGAGCAGGAAGGAGGGATCACTGAGGGAACATAAAATGAAACAAATCTTTACTTTCTGGTGGAAGATGGTACTGGAAGGGGACAGATCTCCTTGGAGAGAGAATTTCAAGAGTTGTGATGCCAGCATTCAATTTGCTTAGTCCCAGGTTAGTGTGCATAGGATTGCCATCATAAAAGCTCCGCTTGCTTCTGGTAAACCACTGTATTTCTATAGAAGGAAACTATCCAAAAACCATTTCCTTCTGAATAAAGGAGAAATTATTCCTACATTTGGATGGATGCAGTATAATTTGAAACATTTCAGAAATGCACCGTAGATGATTCTGGCAGATGGGTAAAGTATGAATGATGGAAATAAAAAAAATGTGCTAAAAATAACATTTCCAAAACAGCTTAGTACCAGTGTAGTAAAAAAGCAATGTGTTATGCCTTGATACAGCATCCTAGACACATTTAATATATTTCTTTTATATTTCCCTTCTGTTGACATGTTTGCTCATGTTTAAAATATCCATGAGATTCTTTTGTAAAATCACTTGTTTGTGCTGATTGTGACAAATTATTGTGGTACGGAAGCTAAGCAGAATATGCATGTAGGAAAATGTGAGATCGCCACCACGTTCTGTTCGGGTTAATGTTTGAACCCCCTTTTAAAAGGAAAGGTGAAATGGTGGATGGAAAGTATGATAATTGGAAAAGAAGAACTGAAACCTAGGCATAGCAGCCATGGATGGCAGGATACTTGTCAGGATTTTTTTTTTAAAGCACCTTTCCACAGGCTTAAGGGAACTTACACTGTTAAAAAAAATACAAATGAAATCCAAATGCTAAATATTTTGTGACCGTTCTCTAATCTTCCTTCCCTCCCTGAATCACCTCACTTCAAATTTAAGAGTTTTTAGTCTTCTAAGTATCCAATTTTATGGATTCATGTTAGTATATTTTCAGAAACATGACTTGAGAAAAGTGCAAATGTTAAGTCCAAACATCTGTACCATCAGTATATGTATTAACCAGAGTCTCCACATTTAGCATCTTGTCTGAATCGTTCATAGAGAGATGTTCCTTTTCAGATAGTACCTTTTCTTGGGAGGATAACCTACTTTCTTGTGTTCCTACCAACAGAAAGGCCCTGCCCCCGCTTTTTAATTTGAGATGCATTTTCTAAAGAGGACATGCACACAGCATTGGGGTGGGATAAGAGATTCACGTTCAAGTTCTCAAGTATTTCAAGATATCATGGTAGTTTTGTAAGGGACCTGGCAATTAAGCAATACAATACCCAAATAGATGTCCATGATGTTGGAATACACAAAGCTACCCTATACTGCGTCAGACCATTTGTTCATCAAAGTCATTGTTTATCCAGACTATCAGTGACTTCCAAATTCTCAGGCAAAGGTCTTTCCTATCAGTTACAACTTGATCCTTAACATAAGATGCCAGGGATTGAACCTAGGATCTGCATGCCAAGCAGATGCTTTGTCACTGAGCTACAGCCCCTGCCCTCACAAATACTTAAGAATGTTGGCAAAGTGCCATCCCTAATGGACAACAGTGTGAAACAAGCTGGCTGAGGTTAACATATATAGTTCTGCGTAACTTCTATTGGTGGCTTGAATGAACATTCAATATTAACAGGAGCACATTGCAGAGGCACATGATTTCATGTCAATCCAGTCATAAGAATGAATTTTCAGAAGGGGCCTTAACCAGTTTTGTTCCAGCTGTTCAGAAACAGATTGCAATTCTAAGAACGCTTTCCTGTGAGAAAGTCTCACTGAATATAAAGGGACATACTTCTGAGTGGACCTGCATAAGTTTGAGCGGCTAGTCCATCCTCTTGTGCCATTTGTATGTTTTGACTATAATACAATATAAGCATTATGTTTGATGCAGTTATTGGTATAGTCTCTTGTCATTTTTACAGCTAGGATTATGAAATTCTGACATAGAGCTTTACAGACCTTTCGCTACCTGTTTGCATGTAGAAAAAATGTTCCTTGATTTTCTGTCTAACTGTACAACATTGTTTCAGTGAAATGGTCTGCTTTGTTGTTGGGGGATTTCAGAGTGCTCCATTCATTATGTCCCATTTGTAGCTGCTTATGTAACCATGAGGGATGGACTTCCTCTTTTTCACGAATGTGGTACCACAAGATTGGCCACAATCAAAGCAGGTCATTCTGGTTCCTCTGGGGACAAAAAGTAGGCCTCTAGCTATGGTAGGTAAAACATCCAGCTCCCAAAGCATTGATTATACTGCTAATTGGTATGTACTTTGATCTACAGCCTTATCTACAATACCAGCCTCTTGATTCTACACATCTGTATGGCTGTTGCTGATGCAAATTCAGCTGCTGTGGCATCTCAGAGGAGGTATTGTTCCATTCTATAATGCTGCAAAACGGGTGCCATCCAGTTTGAGTCTACTTCAGGTATGTGGGGTTTCACCAACATAGCTGACTGGTGGTTTGTAGGAAGTACATGAGTGAATCCTGCCTGCAGCCTACTCTGATGTATCCTTTCTCTGCCAAATCTCTTCCTTTGTTAGGCTTTTGCATATTGCCGCTCTACTGCATCTGCTGTTGTTTTTCTTGTAGACTCAATGCCACACCAACAGAACATCTTGGAGGAGCTAGTAATATTAGCACAACTCCACAACTTGTGATGTTCTGACATAGCATTATAAATCGATGGGCTTACTTCCAGGCAAATGTATTTCAGATCAATCAAACTGGAGAGGAAGCTTAGGTGTGGTATGAAAATTCTGAAAGTCAAGAAAAGCCTAGGTTCATCTGCTTATAATGTGGCATGTGGTGATAAGGCAATTTCCTTCTGAAACGTCAGGCAGCTGTGTGCTTTGGAGACTACTGGAAATCTGAGCTTTTTCATTCAGCTGAGTTCTACTTGATACCATGCAACATAGGCACACTGGAAGTAAATCTTACAGAAGTAAAGATTGAGAACTTGTGGCCTGCTGCCATGGAATTCAAAATTTTAGAGAGTATCATTAAAAAGCTAAATTATTAATCAGCTATTACTTTAAGTTTGTTTTTGCTGATCTCCTAAAGTAAATATTCTTTTTATTGATATGGAACATTAACCTTTTGCAGACAGTATCCATTTACATGTCTGAGTGAGTCTATGTGGGCCAGTGCTAGAAGCAAACTCTGTTTACTTCCGTAGGGGACAAGGGCAGATCTTTTTGACCAATGATAATGGAGATTTTGATTTACAGACTCTTCTAATCAATCGATATAGGCAGAGTTGAAACAATCGGGTTATCTGAATAATTAAATGGCTGTAATGTTACATTTTTCTCATCTATGCTAATGTTATTTGTGAAAGTAGGGATAAATGAATCTTTTGAAGTAATTGCATTTTTATGAGCAATGTTAAGATGCAATTTTTCAGCCTTCTTGACCATGCAAATAATGTCTTCTGTCTTGGGTCAGATGCTTTTCTAATGTGGTTAGACCCGATCAGGGGGAAGAATATAAACATCTTGCTGAAAGTGAATGATGAGATTGCCATGGGTAAGTGTACTGAGATTTGACTACAGCCTATGGTTGCCTGGAAATTCCTGGAGGCCTGGAAATTCCTGGAGATTTGGGGACAGAGCCTGAGGAGGCAAGGTTTTGGGGAGGGGGGGGGAGGGAGCTCGGCAGGTATGTGAAGCCATAGAATTCACCCCTGCTATTTTGTCCAGAGGAACTGATCTTTGTATTCTGGAAATCAGTTGTAATTCCAGGAGCGCTTCAGGCCCAACATGGAGGTTGGCAACTCTAACACATGCCCAGCAAAGAATGCATTGGAAGCCTGAACCTGAAGAGGCTAATGCTTTGCAAAGTCATATGCTCCTTACATATAAGGTTCCACATATAAGGTTGAATCCTACAACTAGGAGTGTGTGTGTGTGCTTTGCATGTGTATGACAAGTACGCATGCAGGTAGTTGCTGGGGCGTCCACCTGCTGGGAGGATAGGGGGACCTGGCAACCCTAGCTAGAGCTGATGTTTTATTTTTAATTTCACATGCATCATAACTGCACGGTTGGAACCGATCCCCCCTCATATTTGCTGATTGAGCTGTCCTGTGCCCACTGGAGAGACAATTGGTGGCAGAGTTCTGAGGGAAAAGAACAGGCTTAATCCCCCCCCCCCTCTTTTTGGCATTAGGAGAAGCCTCAAACATGCCGGAAGGGAGGGAGGGAAAAGCAGCCATTTAACCCTCTCCTGGCTTTTAAGGCCAGGAGGAATGAGCAGCAACTTTGCAACTCATTCCTGGCTTTGAAAAAAAATGAGTGTGTGCGTACCCTGAGGGAGGAAGGGAAAAGCAGTCATTTAACTTTCCTGGATTTTAAAGCCAGCGGGGAATAAGCAATGTTAGGACTTGTTCTAGGCTTTGGAAAAAAATAAGACAGTGTGCATACCCGGGAGGAAGGAAGCAAATGGAAAAGTAGCCTTATGACCCTTACCTCGTTTTACGGATAAAAATGGCGGAAAAGGAGTTCAGAGAACTGAGGAGGATGGGAGCGGTTACCAGTGAACAGACCAATCAGCATCTGGAGGAAAGGAAGAGGGGCACGAGAATCAGAATGGGAGTTTTTGATTCTGCACAGACATGCCAGCAGTGACTGGGCAGTGGCTTTAAAAAAAAATCACGGAATGTGCATGGGGGGAAAAACCAGGGAAAAGACAAACAAAAACTGTTTCTGCTTCCCATGACTCCCTTGCACATCTGGAACTCTAGAGAATATGGGAAGCAGAATGGATTCTGAAACACTGTGAAGTGACTGCAGAAAACACCTAAATCTTCTCCCACACTAACCTCTGTCTTAGATTATAGCTCCCAAGGCTGTTTTATTAAAACGTTGTCAAGAAAAAGAATCACAGATATACATATAATATGCAGCTCTTCCCAAGTCCCTACAAATGATGTAACAGGATTCCCAGGCCCATCTACAGAATCTTGTAAGATTAGTAGTTCCACTACATAAAAATTAACAAACACATGGATGTCTAAGTGCTGTTCAGTCTCAGTACAAAATAATGGCCTTTATCTTCCCACTCCACTAAAAAAGTTTGAAGCCTTTCTGCAGCCTAAGGAGCCTTCCTCCAAATGAATTCTATCTTCATTGGGAGAGCCACTGAAGTTGGAGGAGGGGTTTTTAGTTTGGAGCAACTTCCTCCAGCCTAATGCATGATATAGCCCATCTTTGTTATGAACATTAGAAGTTGTAGCATGTGCAACCATGGGGAAATCCACTGTCTTAAATGAATTGAACCCTTCATTTATTCCACTTACATATATTGAATATAACAAGCATAGACCACTACATTTGAAGTTCACATGCTTTTTACAGCAGAAAATTAAAAAAAAATCATTCAGAAGTGGACTGGATAACATATTGTGCTGGTCTTAGACATCCTGGTTGGGAAGGCTGATATTCTAGAGGGATGAATCCACGTGTCCTAGATGGAGTAACATTGGCTTTTTCAGAACAGGTTTAGAGCTTAGGGGTTCTCATGGACTGTGCTTTGCTGTTTGCTGCATCTGGTTTGCCAGCTCTCATTACCTAGACTTAGCCAATCTGGCCTTGCTGATCCACATTTCTGTAACCTCATGGCTAGATTACTGCAATGCGCTCTGTGTAGAACTGCCCTTGAAAACAACCTGGAAACTACAACTGGTCCAGAATGAGGCAGCCCAACTGTTGTCAGTGGATAGTCACTTGGAACATATGTTGACCATTTGAAACAACTACATTGATTGCCATTTTTTTCCAAGCTCAATTTAAGGCACTAGTTATGACTTTTAAAGTCCTTCAAGTTTGGAACCCTCATATCTGAAGGCCAATATCCTTCCATAAGTCCCTGTGCATCAGTTATGGCCTTCAGGCAGCTATCTGTTTGGCAAGAAAATGATGCCATCTCTTGAGTTTGCTTCAGTTTATTTCATGATGAAGCCAGTGCTGTTTTCACCCATACCCTGATTGCCTTTATAATACTGTAAGAATGAACACACTTTAAATACGTTTATGTAGTGTGTTTTCTTCACAATAAAAAAGAGCATTTCAGCTGGCTTTATAAATAAAACCACTTAATGTTTTGAAAGTTTTAGAGTTATCTGGTTTGCTAATAATAGTCCCCTCAATTAGAGAGCCTTTGTGTTCCAAATTATTTGAACAGAAGCCCAGAAAGATTCTAAAATGCTTTTAAGAATACACACATGCACACAAAAAATTAAATTAACAGAAAATTTGGCATCCTCTCCAAGATGACACCTCATACTGTTGGAGCAGCTGTCAGAGCAATAGGAATTTTGACAACCAGGAAGGAAGATGAGTATGTAGCCAAACAGGAAAGGAAGTGTATCGCTGCAAGATCAGAGAGTTCATTGTAGTTTGCAGTTTGAGGGATTCCTAGTAAAATTGCTAGTTTGAATCTTTTGCCTTTATGGAACCTAATTGTTACAGTTAAAAGCGATTGGATACATGAGTTTTCCTATGTTGGCTGTGTGTATGTAAAGTGCTGTCAAGTGGCAGCTGATTTATGGCAACCCTGTAGGATTTTCAAGGCAAGAGATATTCAGAGGTGGTTTGCCATTGCCTGCTTCTGCATAGCAACCCTGGACTTCCTTGGTGGTCTCTCATCCACGTACTAATGAAGTCTGACCCTGCTAAGCTTCCAAGATCTGACAAGATTGGGCTAGTCTGTGTTATCCAGGTTAGGGTTACATTAGTTTGCTCATCATGAAAATTTATAATCACATGATGCTTTGACTGATTTCTGAAATCTCTAGATATATTTTCCCAGCATTGAAGTACTGGGATAAATGCATACTACATGTATATGCTCAAGATTACGTGATTGAAAATGAGTCTTGAATGGGAGACCCCCCCCCCATTATCTCAGTGTATAGTTATAAGTAAAGCGGACAATTATGATGCCATAACCAAGGGTTTATGGTTGTCCTATTTATCTATACATTTTAACCTTCCTCAGGGCATGATACAGTTTTCACATCCTTTATTTAATCTGAGACAATAGTCCTACTTGGCCAATGTCATTGAGTAGGATTTGAACCTGTGACTCCCTGGTTGCTGATGGTGAACCTGGACCTCTAACCATTCCACCACACTGGCTGTATTACAGAATAATTAACCCATGAGTGGGTGCCATTTGTTAGTATGTATCCTGTAGCACCACTTGCTACCACCAATCTGTAGTGAACCACTTTTATGCTGGCTCACCAAACTCTTAAAGAGATTTTTTTAAAAAGAAATTTAGTAACAAATGTTGAATAATAGTGGTATACCATACATCAGGAACATTGAATGAAACGACTTGTTTCATTGTTGAGTAGTTCTTAAAATGGGATGTTTTTCTAACATAAGTTATAGCCACTCCCTGTGATACAAATTTATCTAGTCTTGTGATGGAACTAAAAAAAGGGTGGGGGTGGGGAGTTGCTTCCAAAAATGTTGAGGTCCCTGCAGATAGTGTTACCCAAATAGGAGGTCTTCTTAATTAGTTATGGAAATTAGCATTAAGAAGGCAAGGGAAAGAGGGTAACTAGGAACTCCACGAATGTTTACGGGAATTATTCATTAGAGTTCTCTCGAATAAGTCAGGCAGATGTTCAACCAGAAAGGTCTTTTTATTAAAGAGATATAAAAGGCAAATATACAGAAAGTCATATGCAGCACTCATACAAGGCTAACTAGGACAGTTGGAGGAAAGTAGGAGAAAGCAGTTTCAGGGAGGATGATAATTACCAGTCTCAAGGATAGGAGGGGTCCACCAAAGTGGCAGCAAAACTGACCAGTTTTTCATGACTAGAAGAAGGTTCAAGCGAACTTGAGGGTGGGTGGATGGATCCAGAACACTCACACACACTGAGCGAGTGTCTAGGGAGTCCAATTATAGGGCAAAATGTTCCCTGGGGCAAAACATGTCTTTGCCCCAAAACAATAGCTTAATGGCTGTCTCCAGAGGTAGAATAATAAGTTGGGAGAGGCTTGGAGTGACTATCTGAGATAGACTATAGGTGAAAATACTACTTATGACTTGGTAAGTACTGGGTGGGAGAAGCTCTCAGGTTTACTGAATAGCTTTGATTAGGATAGGTGGGTGAGGGGGAAGTATGGCAGGGTGTTGATGGGAATAGACAAGGATTTTCTTAGGAAACCTCATTATCTCTGTCTCTCCAGGGTGTTGAAGGGCCTTCAGTCAGTAAACTGGCACTGATTCATGTTCTGGTAGTTTTCCAGGCTCCCGCTCAGTTGGCATCTGCTCTGGGTCAGGCAGTGCCTTGGACATATGAGGAGCATTGATATTTCATTCATAAACTGCCCTCTTAGCATGAGGAAAGGATCTGACTGCTAACAATAGAAGGGGAGGGGTCTCCCTTTGTGAAGACCTGACTGGCAGGGAGGCAGAGAACGCCACTTCCTAAGTACCTGTGAGGTGGAGAGATGCACTTATGCCACGCACATTGGTCTCATTTCCCCTTCCCACCAACAGAGTTAATTAACATAACAGCTCTCGTCCCTTGGGATCTGATTGATGCTGTTCAGGAAAATAAGTTGCTGCCCTGTGAAGTGAGCTCAGTCGCTGCCTGCTGCTGGAAGGTACAAACCAAATCTAAACATGCAAGCTTTTGGGCTGGAGGGCCTTGTTACAATTTTGTTTCCCGAATTTTGTTCACCATTCTGAAAGTGGCTTTAACAAGCCAAACCAGTGAGTTCTGTGTGTATATTCAATTCATTTACTGCTATCATTGATTTTGCCATCCTAGTTACACCCTTCTAAGCCGTTCAGTGGATGTAGCAGAACATAACTGTTAAGATGGCACTATTAGCCCTTTTTGCAGATCCTCTGAAAAGCAAATCATATCCAGTCTTCCAGGGTGGAAGACCATTTGAGCCTTCAAGGGGAGGGAACTCTAGTATGGGGGCCTCTGCACAGAAGGCCCTTTCCTATACACCCAGCAGTCTTAACCCTTGCAAAATGAGCATATGGAGAAGGCCAATTTAAGCCACCTTGAGCCACAAACAAAATGACTATTTTAATAACAAATATTCTGGAAGAATGCAAGCTACAGGCAGGTTCAAGCAGTCTTGTAGGTATTCGTTCCCTGCAGGTATCCTCTCCAGGGCCATTTAGGACTTTCTGGTCAGCACCGACACTTTAAATATGGTCCAGAAACAGATGAGGAACCGGTGAAGTTACTGATGTTCACATCCCAGTCAGCACCCTGGCAGCCACATTTTATACTAGCTGCAGTTTACCAAACACAATGCCACTTAAAATGTTTAATGGTTTGACCAGTCTCAGCATTACCACAACATATATAACTGAGGCCCTTGCCTAGATCTGACGCTTCCAGGAACATTAGCAGCTGATAAACCAGCCTAAACTGGAAAGATACACTCCTCCAGGCTACCTCCATTACTTGTTTATCAAGCAGCAGGGCAGGATCCAGAAGCACACCCCAAGCTTTAATAAGTTGTACAACATGAATTGTTCAGATATGTGGGTGCCATTTACAAGGAGCTGCTTTTTTGTTGGATCTTCCACTTCAGAATAACCAGAGAATCAGCTAAGTCACAAAGAAAACTAAACATCTATGTGGGTTTATTTGATAGATTTTGAGACATGGTCAGTTGTGGTTTCTTCCTTTCTGAATCCATTACAATAAGTATGAAGAGGAAAGTGTTGAGCTAGCAAATCAAGCATAAAAGTCCAGGGTGTTGATGTTTTACAATTTATTGTGAAGCGGTATCTAGGTCAAAAAAAGTCCAACGGTCCATTCAATTATGTGGTTAATAGCACAGTGGCTCAGAGTAGCGTTGAGTCTAAAGTACATGTGCATGTAGGTGGGTGCTTTCCCTGAATAGCTGCTTCAGAGCTGCTGTAGCACTGTGGTTAAGTGGTTAGGTTGCGAATCAGCACTCTACTGGTTCGAATTCCCACTACTGCCATGAGTAGAGATGGGCACGAACCACATTATGAACTTCAAAAGCCCACGAAAATGGCGATTGTGTGATTGTGATCCGGTGGTTCGTGATCATCCATGGCCAACGAATCAGCATTCGGAAGAGGCCCGGTTCAGTGTGTTCAGCCGCGGTTCGGGAAGCCAGACACTCAGGCACCAGCAATCAATTCCCCTGGCAACGGAGCCGGGGGAATGCCTGAACTCTGTCTGCGCTCCTTCTGTCGCCCTGGAAACCCGAATCGAAGCCCATCTTACCTTGATCATCAGGTCTTCCTTCCAACCACGGAGCTGCAAAGCGGTTACAAGTTGGGAGAAGATACCCAGGGGAGGGAGGAGGAAGGGGGTGTCCTGTAGCCATGGGCACTCCAGTCTCATCCCTGCAAACCCTGATAGGCAGCTCTGACAGCCAAACACAGACCTCCTGCATTGCTCAATGGGACCTGTGCTTATAAATAGCCGTGGGCTCCCAGGCTGGGTTTCACTTTCAGCGACCAGTGGAGTGGGACAGAGCTCTTGCTTGCCCCTTGCTAGCCTTTGGGGAGAGACTGAGAGTATAATTGAGCTTGGATTTTTGTGGGAGTTTCCTGGGGGCCTTGGATTGGAGAGGGTATAACTCCAAGATCCCTTTTGCAATCTTGTCCAAACTTGGGTGATGGCTGTAGGAGAGCCTGCAAAAGGCTCCCTGGGAATATGGGCTCAATGGGAGCCGTTCCACGCCCAATGAACCGCATACTGGTTCGGTAACGGAAAACATTCATTGCGGTTCGCGATCTCAGGATTGTCGTTGGCACCGAACCGCGAACTGCTGGTTCATTAATTTTTTTTGGTTTGCGCCCATGTCTAGCCATGAACTCAGTAAGTAGCCTTGAGTAAGTCATTCCTCTCAGCCCCAGCTCCCCAGCTGTACTTGTGTTTTTTTTGCAATTTTTTTGTTTGTTAATAGAAATAAAGGCTCATAGTAAGGGCAGAAAGATAAGAATAAGAAAAGAGTAAACAGTTACAGAATTTGGAGCTTAAAAAAGAAAAAGAATGCATTTTTCATTTTCATTCTCTACAACACTTATTTGACATACCTTTGCTCATTTTGGATAATCTATCAGAAGACACATACCATCGATACATCATTTTATAAAAAAATTCTTTTAGTCTAACACTCAACGTATATTTAAGCCCCTTTATCCACATATTTTCCCATTGGTCCATCGTTATAGCCCAAAAAAGTTGCCCATTTTACCATACAATCTTTCACAGGTTCTTCTTCCATTTCAAATTTCAGTAACAACTTACACATTTTGGAAATAACATGTTCATCATTTGAACAAAGCTCTTTCCTGCTCAAAGCCCCATAGATTTTATTATCTAATTTAAATCTTTCTAAAAGCTGAGCATATGCAAACCATTGACATTTATAACCCTTAGCTACTAACTCCTCCCTTGTCTACAATATTGTGAAAATTCTATTAAATCTCCGTAAGTCAACCATCCTTGTTTGAAAGTCATCTCCCTTCTGTAGAACGCTTCCTGTGTTGAAATCCAAAGTGGTGTCTTTTGTGTTAGTCTCAATTTATATTTATTCCAGATTCTCAAAATAGTTCTCCTAATATAATGATTTTTGAAGTCTGCATTGACCTTTACTTTGTCATACCGCAAATAGGCATGCCATCCAAATCTCAAATCATATCCTTCCAATGTCAAGAGTCTCGTTTCTCAAAAGCATCCATTCCTTCATCCACATTAGACATGGAGAAGCACAGTACACTTTCAAGTCTGGTAGACCAAGTCCGCCTCTCTCCTTCGCGTCCTGTAGAATTTTAAATTTGACCCTTGGTTTTTTCCCTTGCCATATAAATGTTGAAATAGCCTTTTGCCACTGCTTAAATGGTGCATCTGAAATTAACACAGGTAATGTCTGAGAGAGGAATAACATCCTAGGTGGAATGTGACCAGCTATACTGTAGTGATAATAACACTAACTTGTGCACTGTTCTGGATGAGGCACTAATTTGTCTAGAAGAGCAGTATATAAGCACAGTTGTTGCTGTTGTTCTTGTTGTTCTTGTTCTTATTATATCTTCATCTTCTACCAAAAAACCCTTCTCTTTTTAAATGTCTTTCAAAGAGTGGCATGAAAGGGGATAAAACATTCCACCAGCACACTATCAGGTCGTACTTCACTCTAAGAACATATAAGTAGGGTCCCAGTGGATCACATCATTGATCTATCTAATCCAGCATCCTGTTTCACACAGTGGCTTACCAGTGGCTGTAAAAGGCCCAACAAGCAGGGTATAGAGGCTGAGGCCTTCCCCCACTGCTGCCTCCCAGCACTGGTATTCAAAGATTGGGTCCCTATGTAGATTTTATTTATTTTTTAATTTACATTATTTATAGTCCATCTTCCTCACTGATACTCAAGTTGGATTACACAGTGTAAATCAATACAATTAACAGGATGGATAAGCAATATAATCGGCTTAGTACTGCAAAAATCTGAGACAAAGTTGAAACAAAGCATAAATATTAATATGTCATGTTAAACAATGCAGAAATTACATAGTAGGGTCATACAACAACTGATGGTACATTCTATACACAGTAATATAGTCCACAGCCCCTGTCTTTAAAGTATCTTTCTCAACCAGTCCATTTGGCTATATTCCTATTATCTATGCAAGAATGCCATCCTGAAGAATTCAGTTTTACTAATTAACAAAGTGCTGGGAGAGTGAGAGCCTTCCTGACCTCCTGATGTTTGGGCATTCTCTGCTTGGAGGGCATTCTCTTGCTCATATGCAGGGTGGCAGTTGAAGAAGGCTCTGCTCAGATGAGTAGTTGTGGTGGAGCAAAGGAGAAGAAGCGATTCCGCATATGTGAGGAACCAAGGCCATGAAGGGCTTTGTATATGATAACCAATACCATGAACTGAACCTGGTAACTGATGAGCAGCCAATGGAATGACTATGGTGTGACAGTAACAAGCATGCTCTGCCTATCTTCTTATAATAGCCATGTTGTGACACTCTGCACCAACTGGCATCTCTAAATTCACTTCAAGGGAAGAACTATGAGGAGTGCATTACAGTAGTCTAGTCTTGATGTCATCATGTCATGGATCCCAGTTGCCATATCAGCCAAGTCAAAGTGGGAGCCAGTTTGGTGTAGTGGTTAAGAGTGTCAGGACTCTAATCTGAAGAACCAGATTTGATTCTCCACTCCTCCACTTGAAGCCAGCTGGGTGACCTTGGGTCACAGCTCTTCCAGAAGTCTCTCAGCCTCACTCACCTCAAAGGGTGATTGTTGTGGGGATAATAATAACATATTTGTAAACCATTCTGAGTGAGTCAGAATCCAAATGGGCTGCGACTCTCTTGCAGGTGGACTGCCATTTTGGGGTGTGGAGGTGGAACAAAGAAGCCAGTTTGGTGTAGTGCTGAAAAGCGGCAGGAGAACCAAGTTTGATTCTTCACTCCTCCACTTGAAGCCAGCTGGGTGACCTTGGATCAATCACAGCTTCTCAGAGCTCTCTTAGCCCCACCCACCATACAGGGTGATTGTTGTTGTTATAATCTTTTTGTAAACTGAATTGGAACAAAGCGGTTTTTGCAGTTGCATTACATTGCTTCTCCAGCAGTAGTGCTAAATTCAGTATGAACCCATTGCTCTTAATTAAGTCAACAAGAATCAGTTAAATCTCATTAAAGATAGAGGCTTTCTTCTGTAGCCGTAACCAGTAATATTAGTCATTTGATGAATTTCTCCATGAATTTGTCTAACTTTCCTTTAAAGCTATCTATACTTATGGCCATCATTACCTCCACTGGAAGGGAATTCCACAGTTCAAATACTCATTAAGTAAAGAAGTATTTCCTTTTGTCTGTCCTGCATCTACTATCCATCAGCTTTACTGGATGCCCTAAAGTTCTAATATTTTGCAAGAAAGAGAAAAAGTTCTCTCTCTCTGCTCTCTCCACTCCATGTATAATTTTATAACCCTCTATCATGTCCCCCTTACTAGTTTTTTTTCTAAACTGAGAAGTCCTAGACTCTCCCACCTTTCCTCATAGGAAAGGGTGCGCCAACACCCTACTCATCTTAGTTATCCTATTTTGTACTCTTTTCAGCTCGGTAATATTTTTTGAGATATGGTGACCAGAAGTGGCCAAAGTATTCCCAATGAGGCCACACTAGCTTTATTCAAGGACATCACAATATGGGCCATTTTATTTTCTTCCCCTTTCCTAATAATTCCTAGTTTGGAATTTGACTTTTTCACTGCTGCCACTGCTTGGGTCTATGTTTTCATCGAGCCTTCCATTACAATCCCAAGATCTTTTCGTTTCAGTCTCAGCCAACATGTAGGGCGTGCCGGTGTTGTTGGTACTCTAAGGTAAACCTATTTGTAATTTTCTGCTGCTACAAGTACAACACCATTATGTGTTTGCAAGTCACCCTTTTCTCCCAGGAAGAGTGACATTATCATATAGGCAGTCAGATATGTCTATTTGACAATGTCATGGAGGAGAAATGAAACTAATTGAGAATGAGGGCAATGCACCTAAGTAGCTGTTGATTGAGGCTATATACAGCAATGAACAACATTTTCAGAATATTTGTTGTCAAAAAAAGAGACAAATGCATTGTGTCACCCCCAACAAGTTATTAATTTAATTTCTGACACCTATTATTGAAGTAGCAAGGAAAAGACTAGACTGTTGGACCACTTAGGAGATTTCCTAAACCCAGGCAACAATATTCTTTTAAGAGAATATAGATACTGAATAGAAAAGTTGTTTATTGCCCTTTATCCCTCGTGAGTAGGTATGAATTTGGCAATGCTTTTATACAAATGTATCAAGTTGCTACTGGTAAGATATGGAACGGGATGTGGTTGGTTATAGTTTTGTGGTTAGAGTCAGAGGATTTTGGTATCTCCTTTCTTGATTTTCTTTGCCCAGATTTTGAAAGGATTTTTTGTTGTGGTCATAGTGTGAACATGACCAAAGAAAATACCACAAAAAGGAGGGTGAAGAGCAAACTCAAGGTTTTGGCTATGCATAACAATTACTTGTAGCTACATGAGAAATAAAGAAATGTCTGAGTATGTGCAAAATGCTTTTTTCTCATTGAAATAATTACATTTACTCCAGTACTCTTAGATTATGGGAAGGATTTTCAGATCAAAGACATACTAAACCACCACATTTAAGTGCCACATAAAATTATTTGTCTTGTGTGTCAGAACCCATAAAATCATTTGTCTCTCTCTGTGTGTAATGCTGTAAGTGTCTTCAATTAAAGCTGATCTGTGAGATCAAACTGGCTGTCAGTTCTTTCCTGGTCCTATATCTCATGCTGAGCCCAGAAATCATATGCATGTAAAATATTTATATCCTGTTTTTTATAGAATTAATTTAAAGCCTCTAACAGGGATATTTCAGTTGTCCTGTACAAAGTTATATGTTTTCTTGCACATTGATATATATTACTAATGGCTGGAGATCAGTATCAATCGTTGATTGATCCATCATGTTATGATTAATAAAAGGTCTGATTCTCAAATTTGCTGTTCAATGCAACACTGCTGGGTGCTGCATAGACTCCCTGACCCATCCTGGAAAAATCCTCATTTATGCAGTACAGAGACTGGCAGCACCTGTTTTTGTATATGCCACCACAGCTAGGAGGAGCATGAGCCGGTACTAGAAGCTGTAGGGTTGAAGCATCCAATTCCTTGACTGGAGAAATGTTGTGATCCCTTACCACTCACAAAACCAGATACAGTCATGCTTTTAGTGCATGGCTCAGCATTATTAATCATTCAGTGATTGATAAATCACACCAATTATAGGTAACAGTGTTGTTCTTTGCATTTTACTCCAGAAAATCTGTAATAAATGCCGCAAAACATGGCCAGTGTAGCTGTTTTGGACTGTTGGTTGAAAATTATTGGCTGGCACATATGAATAAAGTACTCCTCCAAAATGCCCAGAGTAATCTTGAGAGTTTTAAAAAGTTTATAAAAATTGTAATTGCTTTTTAATATGCGAAGGAGCGGGTGCATGGATACATTTATAGCATAGCGTTTAAAATAGAGGTGGGGGGAGAATCAGTGCCAAGTCCCCTCAGAACACATTCATGTGGATTTAACTTGACAAAACTTTTAACTTGGGTTTGACCTAGTTGGTTTCATCATGTTATTGACGTATATAGGACTAACAGAAGCTACTCCAATTAGAAATTAGGGAAACAGAACAAGAAGTTTCCCCCTCCAAGACTTTACCTCCTTTCTAGTTTCTTCACTGTATTTGTACAGTCTCCGAGCTATCACTAGCCCTGTTTAAAACTTACACTGAACACGTGTAATCGGTGTGCAGTGTACACTTGATTGTTCTTTGTATACGCATAGAGCAATTCTCATGTTACAGTCAACACACGTACAGCTGAATGTATGATTCACACCCCACAAGTCTTTGATTTCATTTGTGAAAATGCATTGGCTCTTTCTCACAATCGGATGTACACACATACAGGCAGGATGTTCATGTGCTCACTGTAACATGTGAACCGGACTATAGCCCCTAGTGTTACCAACAGTTAGCAAAAGTCTTTCCCATTGGCTCACAGAAGTTGGGTGTACACAGCCTGAACATCTAGCCTCCCCCAAATTGCTGTGCCATCAATGTTCTTCAGCACCTTAGCTAACAGCAGCAAGATTTCGCAAGTTGGTCAGAGTGTACCAGGGTCTTTTCAGTCCTGTCTCCAGCCTGTATTCAAGTTGTATTCACCACAAATTAATGTTCTTTTTCTTATAGTTTAAGGGCTCTTCTCACTGGTCTGGAGAAAATCCATTATAAATATACAGATATAAGGTCTCAAACTTCCTGTTTAGTTAATTAATTAATTAAGATCTGACCTTTCCTCGTGGCTCAAAGCAGCCTATATTCACAATTTAAACATTACAATTTAATACTGATAGAATAATGCCCCAGACACCATCCTCCACCTATGCCTGCAGTTTTTACTCTATTAAAAGCCCTGGCAAATAAAATGGCCTTGCTGTGCCTCATAACGGTGCTCCCTTTACCTTCTCAGGAAGCCTGTTCCACAAGTGGGAATTACAGTAGAAAAATGTGTGTGTCATGTGCCCTTAGGTCACTTCTGAATTATGGCAACCCTATGAATAAAAGACCTCCAAAACGTGCTATCCTTAACAGACTTGCACAGATCTTGCAAATGGGAGGATGTGGCTTTCTTTGTTGAGTCAAGCCTCTTATGTTGGGTCCTTGGACTGTCTTAATTGGGGGAACAGCCAGTAGGTAGCAGACTGGATGTATTTAATTGCTGTTTGTTTATATCATTTATACCCCACCTTTTGCTCCAGTGGGACCCAAAGTAGTTTATATCATTCTCCTCTCTTCCATTTAATCCTCACAACAACCCTGTGATGTAGGTTAGGCTGAGAGTGTATGCCTGGCACAAAGTCAACCAGTGAGCTTCCATGTCTCTCAGATTACACTCCAATACTCTAACCACTACACCATACTGGCACAACTATGACTACCATAGCTGGTACATAGGGACATATGGAAGACTTTAACTATGTCGGTCCTAGTCTGTGAAGGGCTTTAAAGAGCATGAACTGGGCTCAGAAACAAACCGGCAGCCAACATAGCTCTTTTAAGATACCAATACATGTTTCCATTGACTAGCCAGTTTAGTGTAGTGGTTAAGAGCAAAAGGACTCTAATCTGGAGAACAGGGTTTAATTCTCCACTCCTCTGCTTGAAGCCAGCTGGGTGACCTTGGGTCAGTCACAGCTTTTCTAGAGCAGTCCCACCCACCTCACAGGGTGATTGTTGTGGGGATAATACTAACATACTTTGTAAACCACTCTGAGTGGGTGTTAAGTTGTCCTGAAGGGTGGTATATAAATCGAAGGTGGTGGTTGTTGTTATCATCCCCTGCTGCATTTAGATCAGGGTGATCATCCTAATCTGATACTGAATTTGAGAAATTCTAGCTTCTGCTGTGGAATAATGAAATCGCCAGTACATCAAATAGCAACATCAAATTAAAGCCATGTTGGAACTCCTGTATTGTTCTTACAGCTAAAGTGAGGTACATAAATAAGGATAATATACACAAAATCAAATTCCTATATTCAAGGAACCAGCTACATAAGAACTGCAATGTAGTTATTTGCTTTATATGCTACCTTTCCATTGAACAAACACTAAGACATACTTTCATGCATCGCAGACCAGTGCAGAGGTGTTCCCCGATATGTTTTCTCCATACACATGCCATGAGAAGATGTGGCAAATTATGGCTTCCCAGGTTGTGTGTGTAAAAGAATAGTGGCAGAATGTTGAATAGGTTAACTGTTTAAGCTCCTTAATTGCTCTCGTGGTTGTATAATACACTTAAATATTTTACAAGGCAAGAGCACATTACTGCCAGAAAAGCAACTTTGATAAATGAATTTGATAATATATAAAATGACCCTTCATGCATAACCTAAGGAGGTCTATGGTGGATCACAAACTGCCTCAGTTTGATGCAGCCACATCTATTACAGAAATGGCTTCAGAGAACATTCTGAAGGCCTGGCCACCCACATGTCCCAGGAGCTGCAAAATGTCTGACCTCGTGGCATTTTTCATCTTTGTCTCATCAACGAACATGTATGAAATTATGCCAAAACTAGAGAGGGAAGAATGCAGAAAAAGGATGAAAGAGTTGCTGTTTTCCTGGTTACCAGAGAGGTAAAAATTGTCAGACAAAGAAATCTCTATTTTTTCCCTTGTAATGTCTTTGTCCTTTCTGGGAGTCATTCCTCAAAAAGTAGGGTGGGTCCCTTCAACCGGCTTCCCTAATGGAGCCATCAACCTGGAGGCTTAATTTTTCATTTCCTATTGAGAAATAGAGTAAGAGAGTGGGAGAGATCAATTGCTACCTATGAGATCATGCTCCAGAGTGTTGCAATCTAGCAGGTGAGCTAGTTGCCACCTGGTATAGAGTTTCCATAGGTGCTTTGGCAGCACTTGTGTTTTATAGATCTCCCCAGGTGGCCTGCAAGTGTACAAAGATAAATACTTCTGGAAGACTCACAAGAGATATTCTCTGTTCATAGGTGTATTCATTTTTCCATTCTCCTTGAAGTATTCTTATCAACACATATGTTCAGTTCTTCTTTGGGCGGTGTCACATGGCCAAATGCCCACCTATGATTGTTACGCAAGTATGCACAATGTGTACTGTAAATGCAGAGAGCCATGATAGTTTCCATTGCCGTGGCTACATTTTTCTCTGTGTATATAATCTCATGGAGGAACTTGCAGTATGAACTGGACTTTGACTATTACTAAATTCTTGCTGTCTGCTGCGAATTGTGGCAGTGGCCTGGTTCATATGTGCTAAAATCATGAAGAACAGTCCCAGGAGACTGTATGTGAACCAACAGAGCCATGCAGCTGTTTAGAGAACTATTCTTATATGAAGAAAAGGGCAAGACAGCAATGGATCTTGGTGAATCCAATGTGATATTCCTTTGCAAGGAGTCCAAAAGCATGGGGTGCATTCTGTCTTAGCATTTAATTAGGGAAGCATGGTCAGACTTCTGTTTCTGGTTGATTAAGGGCAGCTTCTCAATTATGGGCAGTGGGCCTTTTTTGCCCACTGCCCATGGTAGTTTAAAAAATCTATAGTAGGTATACTACCATAGCGTTATAGCAATATATCTATTACAATTTTTTTTAAATACTAAAAGGCCTACTGCCAGAGGGGGAGGGATGCTGGGTGCAACGGAATGGGGAAGGAAATATGGTGCTGGATATGAATGGGAGGTAAACATGGGCACGAATCGGGGAAAAACTACAGACCATCGGTCCATGGTCCATTGCATTTCACAGACCAAGGACCACGAACTTTTCATGGACCTGCCCTTGTTTACGGAACAATTCGTCAGTCTGTGGTCCATCACTTCTGGGGGCCCTAGGATTGCCCCCTTGATACTCAGAGATGCTGAACTCACAGCGAGTCTTCAGCAGGCTCTCCTCCAGCCACCCTCCAAGTTTGACCAAGATTGCATTTCGGAGGTCCGAGTTACAGACCCCCAAAGTGGCCATCCCCAGGAAACTTCTAGTAGATAGGAGCCACAAACACTAATTGACTTGCATTGGCTTCCAGCAATTGGCAGAGCCCTAGGCTAGCTCAACAGCCCACAATCAAATAAGAATTGAAAGAGGGAAAAATGAGACAGAAGAATGAGCCCTCAAGGAGCCCAATAAGCTTGGTCCCAGAGCCTGACTGCAGCCCTGAGACTGGGTTGGGGCAGAGCCCTAGGCTAGCCCACCACCCCACAAGCAAATAAGAATTGAAATAAAAATATTAGACAGAAGAGTGAGCCCTCAGCTGAGGAAACCCAATAAGCTTGCTTCCAGAGCCTTGCTGCAGCACAAGCCCCAAGCCTCCCTCTCACACAATCCCAAAAACTCCCGCAACAAGCAGTTTCTCCCTCGATAACCAGCTGGAAAGTGAAAACATGGCTCAGTACTGGGTGTTATATATACTACTTGCTCTCATAGAGAATAATGGGAGCTCTCTGGTTGGCAGCCAAAGCTGCCTATCAAGGTTTTCAGGACTAAGATTGGTGTGTTCCAAAGGCAGCAAAAAGTCTGCAGGTGACTCCCCTACATTGCCTAGGGAACTGATTGCTTGGTGCCGGGATGTCTGGTTTTATGGACCAACGGATCAGCCCAAAAGTTGTTGTGTCCGTGATAAAACCCATGTCCCACAACCCATCTGTTTGTGAATGCTGAACCGGGCCAGTCTGTGTCAAATTTTGGTCCGTTTTTCGGTCCATGCCCACCTCTAATGGGAGGTATAAAAATCTACACCTTCCTGTTCACATTGTAGGGAATCCTGATTTGATTCTGAAGTTTCCAGCAATATTAGAGCAAAGGAGGGGAAACCACAGAAGGTGATGGAAGAGGAACGAGAGGAGGACAACATTGTATGGATGCTGTGACAAAACCTACTGAAGTTTGATAGCTATGGAGAAGCAAATTGTCTATGTGGAAGCAGCTTAGGTTTGTTGTGTAACCATGAAAATAAGATGCACCTTTGTTCCACATATATGGCAGTCTGTCTGGCCATTTTATCAGACATTTATCTTTATCCACCTTACCTAGGCTATGACATCTAGCTTTAAAAAACTTAAAGCAAACCTTCGTGCATGATATCAATATCTTTCTTTGTAGAATTGTGGTTTTGTTTTCTGTTACAATAAATAAAACTGTTGTGGCTGCAGAAAGTCCAGTGCTGAAACCTCCCCTAAACAAATACTTCCTTACATATACGTAGATAACCTTCAGAACTGCTACTGGATTTTTTTTGGCTATTAACATAATTTGCTATGAGCAATGAAAGCCAAAAAAGCTATCTTCTCTTTCAGAGACATGGAGAGTATATATTTTTGCACCTTCATGGAATTTCCTGCCTTTCGTCCCAAATCCCCCATTTTGTTTGTCATAGTTACTCCAAATTAAAATTCTATAAATTGACTTAAAATTGTTCTAAGCAGGTGTAAAGAAGCTGAAAGAAATGTGCTAATTTATGAAATGACAGCTTTTTTATTACTTTCAGGTAGCCCATGACAAAAACAGCAGCAGAGGAATGTGGCAAGCTAGCCATCGACCACCCACAGATGGGATTTCCTTCAAGAGATGCCTGCCTCTTTCTGCAGATGACATAAAGGGAGTAAGATGGACAGTGTGGTGGATATGATGAGATGCACATTATAGTACCAACAGATGTTAGAAATCTATGAGGAAATATGTGTTAGTCTTTTATGAGACAGTGGTTGCAGGAAGCTGTAAGATGGAGGTTAAGCAGACTTTTTTGATACATCTGAAATAAGTCCCATGTCTCTCCCCCTCATACTAGGGAAGGAGGGGAAATAAAGGCTAATGAAAAATTCATTTTCATAGTCTCTTTTTCTAGTATCTAAGTGAACAACATTTGATACAAGGTGCTACATTTCCCAGGAATGAAGGCATCAAGACTATTAGGATTATAATGCCCCCCTCCAAGCTTTTCTTCATGAAACTACTAGGGTACAGCATCTGCTCCAGATCAGTCACTAAGCATTCAGTTTCCCAGGCTGGCTTTTCCTTTAAAGTAGAGATTCATTTTTGTTTTCATAAAAGTGATGAGAATTGCAGAAGACAAATGAGTTTTCTTATATAAACAAATATGTGCAGTAAAGTGCAGTCAAACTGCAGCTGATTTAGGTGACTCTGTAGGGTTTGAAGGCAAGTAAGGGAAAGAGGTGGTTTACCATTGCCTGCCCTTATATGGCAATCCTGACCTGTCTTGGTGGTCTCTCATCCAAGTACTAATCAGGACCAATGCTGCTAAGTTTCTGAGATATAATGAGATCAGGCTAGCCTGGGCCATCTAGGTCAGGCATAAACAAATATAGTTGGATACAAATTTAAGTAGCTGCAGAGAAAAAGGAAGAGAGATTAAGAAAATCAGTTAGATGTGTTTTTGTTGTTAGGATTTTCATTTATTCTGTATTCTACATTTTATTATGGATGATTAATCCATGTAGCAGAAAAGACAGGCATGATGGTTATATTTGAATTAGAGCTGCTGCTTTACTTGTAGAAGGGCTAGTGTACCTTTAACAGTGGCATGGATGATGGAAGTTCAACAGGTGAAACTTTCCTCTTCATTGCAGATCAATGCTGGAAAAGGTGACATTGAATTTTTGCTTGGTGTGCAATTGTTAAAGGCAAATGTGCAAAATAGGAGGCAACCATAAGGTCAGACAGGGAGACAATGTAAAGCAGCAACCCAAGACTAGAAGCATCTCTGCTGTTATGAAACATTTTTAATGTCGCCCTCAGGCAGGTCACTGTCTTATATCCTAGCCTATTTCATACAGATGATGGGAAGTGCACAGCAGCATCCACACATAGTTGAACATAGCACAACTGTTGTGCTTATAGTAATTATTTGCAACAGAATTGGCTTGTCTTCCACAGTGGAAAATTCCATGGTGAATCATTGCTATAGTGCACCAATAACACACCATACGGTGGATGAAACCAAATAAGATAAAAATTGTATAGCATTTTGTACAGTGAAAAACACAATAAAGAGTTATAGTAGCCAAGCCTGCTCTTCAAAGAATACAGCTGTCACAACCTTCCTGGAAGCAAGTCAGGCTTTGCTGGCAGAGCGTTAGGGAACGCGACTGGAAACTATAAAACTCCGACTGAATTACTTGCCTGACTTCTGGGACTAGCTCTGTTTCATATCTAGTCTTGATTTATTTATTTGGATTTAAATAAGCAAGGCAAAAGAGTGTTTGGAGTGACTTGAATAAAGATGGATAAAAGATTGCTTATAGTGTGTTCCAGGAGTTCTTGCCTTTAATTAATAAATATAATGGCAGAAATATTGCAGGTGTTTTGGATGGAGTTGTGGAGACCGCAGCTCCTGATAATGAAAGCAGTGAAATAATTGAATAATAAAAAGCCCTCAGAGCATTAGAGAAGTGTTAAAGGTGTTCAAATCAGAATAACCTCTATTATTTGTATCAATTATTAATGTCATTTTTACTGGGGTAAGGCTAGTGTGGTGTAGTGGCTAGGACGTCAGATTAGGATTGGGGGGGAAACAGATCAAATAACTTGTCAGCCATAAAACTAATTGGGTAATTTTGGACTAGTTGTGCCCCTCTCTCCTAACTTACCTCTCAGGATTGTTGTGAGGATAAAAATGGGAGACCATATATACCATACTGTGTTCTTTTTTGAGGAAGGGTGAAATTAATTGTAATAATCAAGAAATTATCATTTCCAGTTAATTAATGAGGATCTAGGTACAGCGGTGTACGCATCTTTTTAGGGTGCTTACTTGAGATCCTGCAGATTTCTAGAATTTGAGTTTAACAAACGGAAAAGATTAATATTGTTGTGACTGCTTGCTGACCATTTACTTGTTATGACAATGGCCTGGAATTACTTGCTGATGTTTCCCCAATGAGCATTACTTAGGAAATGATCCCCTGATAGTAGGAACACCAAGCTTCCCATTGTAGCGGGAGGCCTCTTGGTATCCTGCTGCTTTGCCCAACAGAACCTCAAGAGTTGATAAGAGGAACTGGGGGGAATGGCTGTGCTTCCTGAATAAGATGAGTAGGGAGGCCTATATGGTATTTCATTGGCCCGAACCCACAGATATGGTGCCACTAGGCACAATTTTGTAGGCAGCAGATTGAATTTTGATTCAGAATGAATAGGTTTGCCAACCTCCAGGTGGGTCTTGCCAATCTCCCAGAATTACAAGTGATCTTCAGATGTCAGAGATCAGTTTCCCTTGTAAAAATGGCTGCTTGGGAGGGTGAACTCGATGGCATTATACCCCACTGACTCCTCCCCAAAATCCACCTTCCTTAGACTCCACCTCCCAAAGCTCCAGAAATTTCCCAATGTGGAGTTGGCAACTCTAAATATCTCTCTTGCTTACAGCACAGCGCTCCACGTTCAGCTCCATGACCCACACATGGAAGCAACTTTCTTGCATATTTCCATAGTCCTCTGATCTTGAAAGCAAGGCTGAGCACCAGCCAGAGTTGAAAGAGGAAGAGGTGGGTTCTGTAGCATGTTCTATCAGTTTCCATACGAGTTTTCTGTCAGTGTCTTTCTTGACATCTTCCAACCCTCTTTAGATCACCCAGCTCTGTGGTAAACCAAGGGGCTGACTTCCATCTTAAGGGCTGGAGGGTCAACAAGGACAATGGTGTAAGTCTACTAGCTCCCATCTGCACTTGAATAGTAAATTCACCAGACATTTTGCACCAGGTAAGAAAGCTCAGGAATGCATCCTCAAACCACATATTCAGATCTCAAACATACTGATGGCGTCAACTCAGACAACAGTCTATGGCTATAACTGTGGTATATTTAAGTAAGCACTGTCCAGCAGGTGTTGCATCCATCCAAGAAGCAGTACAAATTAGTGGAACTCTTCCTTATGTCCTCTATCTCCTGCAAGCAATGTCTGCCCCAGGCTAAGAGCCACAGGCCGAGGCCTTTTGTGCTCTCACCATTTGGCTTGCACTTCCTGCGCAAGGCTGCAGTTTAATAGCTCTCCTAGCTAGCAGTGCCTGTGAAGGAGAAAGGGAAGTGGAAAGCAGGGCTTGCATCCCAGTGGCCACTAGCTGCAGATCAAAGGGGACCCGCTCACTGCATCGAGCTGCCCCCAATGAACCTCCCTCATTGCATCTAAGCCTCCTGTGCAAGGCCTCAGTTAAATAGCCCTCCTAGCCAGCAGTACCTGTGAAGGAGAAAGGGAAATGGACAGTGGGGTGTGCATCCCATTGGCTACTAGCTGCAGATCAATTTGGTTTGTTTCATTTCAATTTTTAATTTCTGGACAATAAAAATAAAGTGTATCAAATTACTAACCTGTCAACCCTTAAGACAAGTTCTGCTCCTACCATTTAGAATTCTAATCTACAGTTTTATAATCTGCTTTTGTTCTGTCAGATTAATCTAAAACTCTGCAACGTTCTTCATTTTTCATGAAGAAACTCTTAAATGTATACATACTAATGAGTAGAAAATTTGTTCATTTTCCAGCTAGAAACTTTTTTATTTTTGCAATTGCTTCCAACTCTCCCTTAATATGCAAAATGCTGGAAAAAGTCATATATAGCTGTTCAAAACACAGAAAAATCTGAGTGATTACATATCACTGAAGCCTAGCCTGTAAAAACAAATTAGAGCTGTAGCCTAGTTATGCAGAGTTCTTCTCAAATGCAAAAGATTTTTTGTTTTGTAATTGGGATACTGAAGTTGTTATTCAGCTCACAAGAGCCAAGCTATTACTGGCTGTTCAGGTCTAAATGCATCTCTTTAGCTCCATTGGACTTTCAAAGGTGTATAAAAGCCGACAAGGTTGAAGCAGAAGCTGGCTGTGCATAGTTCTGACTGAATGGTCTCCATGATGTCATATGAAACCACCAATCTTCACAGTCCTGAAAGCCTTTACAGAACTTTCTTTTTTGTAAAATAAATTCAAGAAATTGATAATGGTTAAATGTGCATATGGTGATTTTTACAAATATGATTTGCACATGGGAAGCCTACACTACAGGACACTGGACTTGAGCTGCAATCGAAGACTTCACTGTGAGTTCAATATGATCAACATGCATGCTTATCTCATACACATCTCCCACTGCAAGTACCCATTACATACATTCATGGCCAGTAACAGTTTCCCAAACACATGTTTGTGCTTGTGTGATTTTCTGTAAGACATTTTATGCTATTTCCTACCTTTAGGAGTGTGTCGAAAGCAGCTACTTTGCTGAAATATTGGCATTGTCAACTCTGCTCTATGAGAGCAGTATGCAATACTAGTAGAGCACAGAGTGACTAAAAACAAAATGTTGGCCCAAGTTATGCACTTGGTGTGCTATCTGTTCAGGTGAATGGGAAGAGAAGGCAATCAGCCCACCAAAAGTATAAAAAGTTGACACAAAGGGAAAAACCAAGATGTAGCATGTTAGGTCAATTGTGTTTAAAGGAGGGATAACGTGAGTGCAATCCCTCTCCTTTTTTGGCAAAAGGAATGAACATAATTCAGGAAGCTTGTAAAGAGAATTGGGATTAACAAACTGGCAGCTAAGAAATTAGGTGCTGTCCTAGGAAAATGAGAGTGGGTATCCCATGATGCACTTCTCAGTGACCTTCCTGAAGCCCTTCCACTGACCCTACACTGACAACAACCCAGTAATTCAGCCACAAGGCTCTCATGAGCCTGCTGTGAGTCTTGACCCACCATTTTGGAACTGCTGACACAAGCAATGTTCAGAAACAAGAGAGTTCCACTGAAAGCAGTACCCTGGAAATGAACTCCACTAATCAACTGTTCCTGATTCCAACAGATGTTTCTGTTTATCAGACAATTGGATCCTCATGTTCCGCTCTGGTCCTGTCCCCTCCCCCCTTTAAGACAAGAAGCAAACGCCAGTACACATCTGACGCTTCAGAAACTTGCCATATGATATCAGGAACAAATTGCTAAGC
This sequence comes from Eublepharis macularius, assembly GCF_028583425.1. NCBI lineage: Eukaryota > Metazoa > Chordata > Lepidosauria > Squamata > Eublepharidae > Eublepharis > Eublepharis macularius. Next base: position 80,676,879 of record NC_072794.1, on the reverse strand, counting down.
CAATCAATGATGTTAAAGTTTGAAGTAGTGGTCCATCAAAGACGAAGCAAAAAAGAAGCATGTCTTGGAAGCTAACGAAGAATGTAGTAGGTCTGTCCTGTGGTTTTATTCCCACTGTGTCAGTGGAATTTTCAAGCATCAAAGGAACTCTGACCCAAACCTCCCTTTTCTAAATAATTGTGTTAGGATGCCAAGGAAATGTTTTATGATTTTTTCAAAAATTAGGAAAGTTGTAATGTGGAAACTACAGGTAAAAAATAAAATTGTCTAATGTTGTCTAATGGTCCTTTAGAACTTGTGGCCCATGAGAAAGAGCTCCACTGGACAAAAAACAGAAACCAAGCATTTGCTTGCAAGATTTTCTTGTATCAACTAGTGACTAATCTGTGTGCCTGATCAACTTATATCACATCATGTTAAAGGGAGAGTGAAATATTGCATGCCTCAGAAGGATGTGGTTCAACCACATGCCATCCAAATCAATGAGTGGAGACTAAACACCTGTTAGACCAAATACAACAAAATGATTCAATTTTTCAGCCACCAAAAAAAGAATTTCCTCAAGAATATAATAGCTCATATACAACCATCTTGCAATGACTAATGCCAAAAGTACTTTCTTCTTTGCACAGCTGACCCACCATCATTTTGTTTCATGAGCTGATCAGATCCAAATGCATTAGTCTAGGCAGCTTACCACTATTCACTGCTCAGTAGACAGACAAACATAAAGGTGGGTTTCTTGGTGCTCCACTAGAAGCTGTTAACATCCAAAATGTTGCCTGTTGATGCACAAAAGTCAGGCTCCGCATTTTAATGCCTGCAGAAGAAAATCTAAATGGGTTCTTCCCAGCCACAATGTGAACTCTCTCCTCAATACTCATATTGCAAGAGTATCCATACCTTATTAGTGTAATAAATAGACATGGGCACGAACCGAAAAAATTTAACGAACTTGCTGTCTGTGGTTCGGTGCCGACGATGAACCCGAACCAGCGAACTGCAACGAACTTTTCCCGTTGCCGAACCGGTTCGAGGTTTGTGGGCGTCAGAACGGCCCCCGTTGGAATTAGAGAGCCCATACTCCTGGGGAGTGTTTAACAAGCTCTCCTCCAGCCATTACCCAAGTTTGGTCAAGATTGCAATAGGGATCCAAGCTCCAATTAAACTCTCTCTGTCTGTCTCCCCAAAGGCTAGCAAGTAGCAAGCAACAGCTCTGTCACACTCTACTGCTCACTGAAAGTGAAACCCAGCCTGGGAGCCCACTGCTTTTTATAAGCACAGGTCCCATTGAGCAACGCAGGAGGTCTGTGTGTGGCCATCAGAGCTATGGCTACAGAACACCCCCTCCCCCTCCCTCCCCCGGGTGTCTTCTCCCAGGTTGTAACCACTTTGCAGCTCCATGGTTGGAAGGAAGACCTGCCGATCAAGGTAAGCTGGGCTTCCATTCGGGTTTCCAGGGCGACAGGAGGAGTGCAGACAGAGTTCAGGCATTCCCCCGGTTCCGTTTCCAAGGGAATTGATTGATGGTGCCTGACTGTCTGGCTTTACGAACTGCAGAAAAATGCACCGAACCACGCCTCTAATGAATGCTGGTTCGTTGGCCATGGATGCTCACGAACCACTGGATCGCGAATGGAAGATTGGGCAGTTCATGGGGTTTTTTTGGTTCGTAATGCGGTTCGTGCCCATGTCTAGTAATAAACCTCACAAAGTCATTTATGTATAAATCATCCCCTAGCAGAAAATGATTGTTATGATTTAACTAACAATAATTAATGGTAATTTGCTATCCTTTTCATGGTGAATCAAAACCTGTTTCCTGAAATAGCGGCCTCACTCTGCCTTAAGGTAGGGCTGGTCCAGATGGCTGCTGATTGTCATAATAAACCAAACTAAATAATGATCGAATGAGATTTTTGTATTCAAACTTCCTGGGATAAATCATAACGTTTTGTTTTCTTAAATGTTGGGTATCCAATTCTTATAGCCAGAAATTGGTCATCACTTTGGAGGATCACAACACAGAGCTCAAGGAAAGTGATATATACATACAGTGATTTCCAGCGTTTCACTACAATTCAGTTTTGCATGCTCTGGCTGACATGAATGATTTCCAGGTCAATTGGAGGAGATATTTTTCATATGGTACTATCTACAGTTGAACAGATTTGTGTTGTGTGTGGGCACACAATGTAGTGACTCAGGTTGACTGAACATGGAGGAGTAGCTGCTTGAGTCCCAGGGTGAAAAAGAACCAGGCAGTAGGCTATATGAAGGACCTCTATCTAAGATCCTTGGAAAGCTGCTACCTCATCGGTAGCAGACAATAGTGACCTTAATAGAACAATGGTCAGAGCCAATATAAGGCAGCTTCATGTGTCTCCTAAACATTCTCCCAAGCCCTGTAAAATCTGTCCTTCCTGGCAGGAGCTTATACTTGCTATCTGCTGTTGGAGATCTCCCAGCTCATCCTCTTGTGGACTTAACAGCTTGTTGGAACAGGACACATGGTACATGTGGAAGAGCTCTTACCCAGTGCATAATTTGTATCAAGAGCACCTCAATTTCTCCAAATCTCTGATTACAGGTTTGATTTGGGTACTCCATTTGACTAGTCAAGGCATGCTCCTGGGAAGGCTTTGATGTTGTTGGTGCCTCCTCCTTCTACAATGCCCCAGGACTTTCCACCCACAGGACATTCTAAATAAATATTCAAATCATATATGAAGCAGAACAAAAACATCTTCCGATATTTATGGCATCATGACAAAAATTCTTAGGAAAGATCCACAGATATCTGTATTTCTCAAGACATTTCCCATGAGAAATATTAAACTTACACAGATGTTCTTTGTTGCTAGGGGGTGTGTGATTTGTAGCAGCAAGCCTCACCCCTCTACATGTCTGATTTTTCACATGTTGGTTGACCGTGTATATAATGGTCTATGCACACAGGTTCCAATGACATGATTCCCCACCACCACCCCGGTGTATAGATTACACACTTGGGATCCATATGGAAAGACCACTATGCACACCAAACAATGTGTGAAGGTTGGGCATATGGAGTAGCAGCCTTGCTGCTATGATTGACTTCACCCATATATATGAGTGAGTCAGTTACAGTGAGAGCCAAACTAGATATGACAGTGTCTCCAAATCCTCCACAGGCCATTTTAGAGATGGGATTTCCTCTGTTTACAAACACAGTGGAGGCCCGATCCTAAATGGTACTGTGGCTTATGGGGCAGGAGAGGGTCCTCCTCCTGCAACATTTTCAAAAGCCCAACCCCCACCAGCATTTGGGCTCTTAAAAACAGCACATTGGTTGGGGGAGCAGGTGCCTCTCCCCCCCCCCCGCCCCCCTGCCCCGAACCCAATCCAGATTCTGCTCTCATAGCAAACTATAAACAGAGGGAATTTCGTCCTTAAAATGGTGGTTGTGTTCCCATAGTGATCTTAAGGATGCTGCCGTATCTAGTTTAGCGCTGAGGTGCAGTGGTTAGAGTGTTGGACGAGGATCAAAGTTTGAGATCCCATTCTGCAGTGGAAGCTCACTGGTGTCTTTGGGACAGGCACTCTTTCTCAGCCTAACTTACGTCATGGAGTTGTAGTAAGAATAAAAGGAAGGAAGAGTGAATGATGTAAGCCACTTTCTCTAGCTCTTGGAGAGAAAAGTGGAATATAAATATCTAAGTAAACAATAATATAATAAGTATGGATGCTGTGTTTATCCTGTGACAGTTGACTTTACTCACTGCAACTGTTACATGGATTCCTGGGTGCTGCTGCTTTTTGTATCGCTGGGGATTATTCCCAAGCAAATGAGCACAGCATTAGCGCTACAATCCCATTAAAATCAGGACTTTTACATTTCTTTTTAAAACAGGCAATAATCATGTTAGTGTTTGGGGACACTTAGTTACATGTTCTCTAACTGCTCAAAATCTTTTGTAAGGGAACTGCTGCTGCTCTAGAGTACAATAAATCAGGTGACTTATGCTGGTTCTAGGGAGACTAAAGGAATTCTTTACTCTTGTGATTCATGCTGCACTGTAAAGGCCATCCGGCGGCAGCCCTGTTAGGCAGCCACCCACTGATAAATGGGCGGTTGGCAGCTGGCATAAGACACAGGAGCAGAGCAAGGCTGTTTGATTGCTCAGGGCACTGGCACTTGCTTTAGAATTTGCTTGGCTGCAGGAAGCTTTGGCTGGTTCTGTTATATTTTACTTTTTCTTTAACTCATTTGGATCCTGAAAGTTTGATTCAGGCTTTTTTCTGTTTCCTGCTGGGTTTGTGGCTTTGTTTTTGCTGATGATTAGGCCACACCAGCTGTTCTGCTGATGAAGATGTCCTCAATTAATTCTAGCCTGTCTGGTTTTCCAGGAAGTCTCGTTTTTCCTCTTACTCCCCCCTCCCCTTGTCATCCCTGACTGAAATTTATCAGAGCCACAGCAGGCAGGAAATTCGCTTCTTTACAAAAACATACTCCACTGCTTCTTATTTTTATTGTTTCAATATTTTCCAGTGGTAGAGCTGCAAGACAAACCTGCTTCCTCTTCAGAAAGCTTCGTTAACCTTTCAAATGCTGGTTTTGCGTTTCAATAGGTTTGCCATTGTTTCTCATCCATTTATTATTTATTTACTTTATTTATTTGCCACTTTTCTCCCCAGTGGGGATAGCTGAATTCCTAAAGGAGTGTTCAGACAAAATAAAAACTCGCCATTTGTGATCTTTCAAAAATGCTGTATGGATTATTTCCCCTCTTCACATAACTCTCTTATTACCAAGATCTTGAAACATCTATATTGGTTGCCAGTTTGTTTCTGAGTTTAATTCAAAGTACTGATCTTCATCATTAAATATGTTGGACCCACATATTTGCTCGACTATCTCTCCCAGAATGAGGTCTCATCACAATGGGCTGCTTACAGTCCCAGCACTGAGGTACAATAAGTTTATTTTAGCTTCTACCTGTTTTTTTAAAGCAAGTTCCAAAAATCCAATTGCACAAGCTATGTAATACTTTTTATTAGAACCAGCCCAATGACACTTATTGTGCGAGCTTTCAAGATCACCAGAATTCCTCTTCAGGTTAAATGTTAGCAAAAAACCCGAAATGTTTAAAAAGGGTCTGGGGAATGCTCCAGGACATGATGTGAAGCCCTGTTAAAGCCTGCATTGTGTGTTAGGTACTGAGCCAATTCAACAGAGATGCTTTTAAGTTACTCCAAGCAAGAGGGAATAAAACAATTAAACTCAAGAGCAAAATAAGTCCAACAAATGTCTCTGAAATATCTCTAAACTCAAAAACCAAAGTAGCACAATTAGTCCTTTGGAACAGACTGCTTAGAAAAGTGCAGGAAGTGTCACCTCTGGCAATCTCTGCCAGCATCCACAGGGAAGGTTTTCTCTGCCTTGGCTTTCAAACTGCAGCAGGGTTTTTTGGAACATCTACATGATGTTGTCTTCTAAATCATTCATTTTTCATCCTTTATCTTCAGTATATTCTTTCTCAAATATGGTTTGATACAGTCTTTCTGGAAAGAATGTGTTCCAATGGTGTTAGCGAGTCATCTGGATGGAAAGGTGAGCATTTTAGAAGGTGCCACCCACATTAGCATTATCTTCCTTGCCGTGACTACTATTACTCCCTATACCACCAGAAAGCTTTTTAAAAATCTGCAATTACTGTTGTACTATAGCACCATAACATTATAATGATCTATTACTGGTTCCTCTGAATTCTCAGCTTTCATTTTTTTAAAAAAAGTGTCTATTTTCATTATGGAGACATAAGAGAAGAAGGAGATTAGAAATGTGTCTGGAGGACTAAATAAAACCTCCATGGTCAGAAGTAGTATATCCCAAAATATCTATTGCTAGAGGTAACAAACAGACTTTGGTTTCCATGCATGACTTGTGGACCTTTTTATCTTTATAGACACTACAGGGAAATGGATGGTGGAGTAAATGGACCATTAGTCTGATCCAGGTGGACCTTTCATATGTTCTCAAACAGTAAGCCACAAGTGAGAAGAATTTTAAAAAACCCCACACATAAACACATAGTTTTTAGCACAAAAATTGTCCCTCTGCTTTATTCATTATTTGTGTAGACTAAGGTTTAAACCACCATCACATACAGCTTGAGCCTTAGTATCACTAGCTAAAATAACTTGTTTTTTCTTTAGCAGGCTAGGAGAGGAAAAAAATTAAGGAGTGTATGTGCATTTCCACCAAGCTGAAATCTTATTTGGTCTAATCCTGTATATTTGGTTACTATCGTAAACCAAATATTTGCTATGCTAAGAGTAGCAATCTAATATCCTTTGGAGCTGTTTTGCAATCCTAAAGATTTCCATATGTACTTTCCAAACTGACGGGCTAAGCACTATTTCTTTTTATTGTTCCCTGGGAACAAAAAAACACAGTGTCAATAAAATTTGTAACAAAGACCATTAATGGCAGAGAAGATAGCAAGAGATAAGACAATAGGAGGAAGCCATTAAACCATTCCCTTCAGCCTCAGAGATGGACTCCATTGTGCAAGCCAAACCTCCCTCGTGCTGTTCCAAGGGAATACAGTTCAAGGATTGCAGCAGTATCAGGAATGAAACACGATTCAGCTTGGGAACAATGTAAAGAAGAAAAACACATTCAACTAGCCTAATATCCCTTTAAACATCCTCATATATGAAGGCTGAAAAGATGCCACCTCTCTCCCCTCAGTCCTTCCCTAGAGCTGCTTAGCATACCAACTAAATATGCAGCCAATCACAGTCCATCAAAGCACTATATAAATCCCAGGCAGAACACCTGAACTTCAGATGATAGGATGTGTAGCACGAGTAGGGTTGCCAGGTCTCGTGCTATGGCAGGAGACATCCCACAGGCAACCCTTGCCGCCTGCCTTCTCGCCAAACAAATGCATACTTAGCATAAGTAGTTTGTTTAAAAGACCCCCAGAAGGCTGCCAACAGGAAGGGCTTTTTTTCTGGGAAAAGAGGTGGTGGAACTCAGTGGGTTGCCCTCGGAGAAAATGGTCACATGACTGGTGGCCCCGCCCCCCTGATCTCCAGACAGAGGGGAGTTTAGATTGCCCTCCGCACCACCAAGCGGCGTGGAGGGCAATCTAAACTCCCCTCTGTCTGGAGATCAGGAGGCGGGGCCTCCAGCCATGTGACCATTTTCAAGAGGTTCCGGAACTCCGTTCCACTGCGTTCCTGCTGAAAAAAAGCCCTGCCAACAGGTATGTTTAGCCTGGAGAGGAGATGTGATATGATAGCCATCTTCAAATGTTTGAAGGGCTGTCACATAGAGGATGGAGTGGGGTTTTCTGTTGCCTCAGAGGGTTGGTTAAAATTAAACCAAAAGAGGTGTGGGCTGAACGTTAGGAAGAACTTCCTGACAATTAGAGTGGTTCTGCAGTGGAACTGGCTTCCTCAAGATGTGGTGGGCTCTCCTTTGGAAGTTTTCAATCAAAGGAAAGATGGCCATCTGTCAGCAATGCTGATATTATAACTCAGTATGAAAGGTTATGAGAGGAAGGGCAAGAAGAAATAAACCAGTGCTTGGCTTTCATGGTCCTATATTATGGGCCCAGGGTAATACCGATCACACTTTGGTCAGGAACAAATTTTCCTCCAGGCCAGATTAGCCAGTGATCCTGGAGGGTTTTTTTTTTTTTGTCTTCCACTGGGCATTGAGCAGGGGTCACTGGCAGAGTGAGGGAGTTGGTAGCTGTGAATTTCTTGCATTGGCCAGGGTGTTGAAATACATTACCCTTTGAGTACCTTCCAGCTCTATGTTTCTATGATTTCTATGAATGTTTATTTAGTGCTTTTTTATGCTACCCCATGTTTTAAAAAATTATGAAGCATTGATCTGGGTGGAGAGGGAGAAGTGGCTTCATGATTGCCAGAAGGTACAGCCAATCAGCACTGTACATCTTGCTTCTCTTGAAAATAAAGCAAAGATCTATGGTAAAACGACAGAGTTTTTGCTGAACTGTAGAGCAACATAATGTCACTTCCAGGTTCACATACAATTCACCTACAATCCTATGCAGAGTTACTCCATTGATGTCAATGGACTTCAACTACAGTAACTCTGCATCAGTTTGTCCTGGAGTAATTCTGCATAGGATTGCACGATCATTGTTCCTGGAGCAATCCTAAGTGGGTCTATTCAGAAGGAAGTCCCATTTTATTCAATTTGGCTTACTCCCAGGAAACTGCATTCAGGATAGCATTTCAGTAATTCTTCTGACTTTAGCATGCTCCTAGACATTATACACCCAGTTTAGCCTATCAACTCTCAGCGGTAACTTCTGGAATCCAGTCTTTGTTGAAACGTGGTTTCTCCATTTCAACTTTGTTTTTCAGGATGGTGGATGTTTTAATCCTCCAAAATCCATCATTAGCTCAGTTTAGGGTCTACTTCAAAACAGTGCAGTCACTCAGGGCTAAACTAGACGTGACCACATCCTCATAACCTCCACAAGGATGCCACCACCATTTTAAAGACATTTAAAAATGCTGCAAAGTCCTGATACAGCCAAGGGCATGGTGCTCTTGTCCCCCCCCCCCCATGCCTGTTTGGGTACTTGAAAAGGCAAGGGGATACAACAAGAGCAAAACACTATTGGTCTGATCAGTGTCAGCCACTTGCAGCATTTTTAAATGTCTTTAAAATGGTGGTAGCATCCTCATGGAGGCTATATCATGTCTAGCTTGGCCTTCATTTTCGGGACTGTCTTCCATGCATTCCTACAGTTAGTTGTTATGTGGAGTTTCAATTGACCATTGTAGAAGACTTGATGCCAAATGCTATACCTTTGTACAAGCCCTTCTTTAGATTGCTTGGCCTTTATGCAAATGCCCCTTTGGCAGCCTTCTGAGGGCCTTTTAAACAAACAATGACTACTTATGCCAAGAATGCATTTGTTTGAAATATGTGAAGAAGAGGGGCAAAGTCCAGGGTGTCTTCAGTCAGGAGGCTACTTGTATCTTGAAGAGTAATCTGCTGTTGTCCAACACATTCCCATAGATCTTTACTTTTATTGCTCTGCTGGGGCTACCTGGATGTGGGAAAGTGGAATAAATATTCAGAAAGGATGTCTTTAGTTGGTATTTTCAGCCAAGTTGATAATAGTCCAAGATTTAATACTTCCTCTTTTTTCTACTAACCACATGTTATTATGAATAACATGTTCTCAGGAAATAAGAAACCACTACAAATATGTCACACTTTGCACCGGTACATCACCTTTAATGAAGAAATCAAAAAGTATATGAAGCCGCATAACAGTCAGTGTGATTTCAAGATGATCACCACTTGACAAAGAAAAAAACTGATGTGCAGAAATGCTAAATGAACCTGCATTTGTATTTTGTGCTTTATAAAATTGTTATGGGATCCTTCGGATAGAACCCAGCTGCAATTGTGCCGTCACAGGGTGATTGTTGTGGGGATAATAACATAACAACAACAACAACATTAGATTTATATACTGCCCTTCAGGACAACTTAACACTCAGAGTGGTTTACAAAATATATCATTATTGTCTCCACAACACTCACCCTGTGAGGTGGGTGGGACTGAGAGAGCTCTGGAAGAGCAGTGACTGACTCAAGGTCACCCAACTGGCTTCAAGTGGAGGAGTGGGAAACCAAACCTGGCTCTCCAGATTAGAATCCCGCCACTCTTAACCATTACACCAAACTGGTTCTCATACTTGTAAACCACTCTGAGTGGCCGTTAAATTGTCCTGAAGGGTGGTATATAAATCAAATATTATTATTGTTATTATCATTCCTCTGAAGTTACCAATTGACCATGTGAAAAGATTCTTAATTGAACACTGCCAGTCTTTGCAAGGGAAAACCTAAAAGGAAAGCAGCTCCACCACCCATAAGTAAGTCCTCCACAGTCCAAATCAGAGAGCCCCGCCTGGGCTGAGCCACAGCCAGGAGGTAGAGACCAGCACCAACAAGTAGAGGTGGGCATGAATCGAATTACGGAACAAAAAAACGCATGGAACTGGCTGATTCGTGGTTCGTTTGCACGCGTTCCGTGGGACCGCGTGTTAATGAACCTCCACGACTTTTTAGGACAGTTCCGTGCGTTCTGTAAGCGATTCGTGAGCCCTGGCACCTCTCAATTGATTTCCTAGGCAACAGAGGCCTGGAATGTCTGCAGGCCTTTAGTTGCCGTGGAAACCCCAATTTTAGCCCACTTTACCTTGATAGGCAGGTCTCTCTTCCAGCTGTGGAGCTCCCAGTCTGTTACATGGGAGCCAAGAACCTGGGGGGAGGGAGCCTTGTAGTCATGGGAACTCCAATCTCATCCCTCCAAAGCCTGTTGGGCAGCTCTGACTGCCAACCAGAGAGCTCCTGTTCTGCTCTATCACAGCGTTTGTTATATAAGGCACTGCTTTCTGCCTCCTGCTTTCAGTTTCAGCACAGACAGTGGGAGAGTTGGAGGACTGTTGCTGCTGGCATTGGAGGGAGAGAGAGGGAGAGTGGAAGCTTGGCTGCTGCTGGCTGGTTTGTGGGAAGAGAGACTGAGGGCCAAGCTAGAAGTGACGAATTACACTTGAATGGCAAGTGAACAGGCTCATGTGGATTCTTCCCTGTTCACTTGTGCTCCACTTAGTGGAGTGCAAGTGGAGCACAAGTGAACAGGGATGAATACATGTGAGCCTGTTCACTTATCATTGAAGTGTAATTCGTCACTTCTAGCTTGGCCCCAAAAAGCCTCTCCAGCTCCACTCTTGGCATTGCTGGGAAGGGTGCCTTTTCTTCCACCCTATCCCAGTCCCCCAGCCAGGGCCTGGGCCACTTGGCTCTGCCTGGGGCCTAGCCTGACTGAGGCCTACCATTTTTTTTCAGGGATTTTCTTTATTTTTATTTATTCCTTCTGGGTTTTATCTTTTGTGGTGCTCTAGGAATCTCAGGAGGAATTACATGGGTTTGGAACAACCTGCCCCCCTCCCAACATCTCCTCCTCCTGTGCTTGTCCCTGCCTGCAGTTAAGTACTCTCTTTGTCTTCCAGCCCCAAGTCCACAGCACGACCAGTAATCCTCAGATCTCCCTACAGCTACCGTTCTCCTTTTCCAGTCTCCCACTCTGGCAGTACTTCCAGATCTTTCCGAATGACATCTGTGTGACACGGTGCCATTCTAGCGGTGGCCTGATCCATAGAGGCTACTGTCCCTTATTTTTCCAACTCTCCAGCCAGCTCAGGTTGGATGTCTGTGTGTCGCAGGATAGGACTCCCACGCAACGAGGCTTGCTATCTCCCTCCCTTCTGGGAGCAACTTGCTCCTATCCCTGGGACTTTGTCTCTAACCCCCCAAGGGGGGAAGGGGTTCCATCCTTGCTGCCATGGCCACTACCACAGTGGAGAGGGGCCTTTTGCTTCCCTGTCTTGTGTGTCCAGGGGTACATTAGCGGCCCCTCTCCCTGCCAGGGTGGAGAGGGGCATTCTTCCTCGCTTCCTGCTGTCTGCCGCGGCAGGACGATGGGTTTTGTCTGTGGCGGCGTCCTCCAAGGGCCCGAGGGTCTGTATTTTGTGACCCTGTCATGCCTTGCACAGAGTGTGTCAGCCCCTCTCCCTGCCAGAGTGGAGAGGGGACTCGTTAGGTGATCCTGTCTGCCTTCCTTCTTGGTAGTTTGTCGGCCCTCAGAGGCCTTATTTTGTGACCCTGTCCTCCATGTTCAGGGGTGCATCTGCAGCCCCTCTCCCCAACGGGGTGGAAAGGGGCCTTAATTTGTTACCCTGTGCCGCATGGCCAGAGGTGCATCTGCAGCCCCTCTCCCCAACGGGGTGGAGAGAGGGGCCTTCCTTTTCCCTGTGCTGCCTGGCCAGGGGTCCATCAGCAGCCCCTCTTCCTGTGCCTGCACGGAAAGACATACAAAACCCGTTGTCCTTTGGAGGTGGCCACTTGTAGAGGCGGGTGGGCGGGCAGGCTGGGAAGGTACCGCCAGTTGGTGGTGAGCCTGCATGGAGAGGGCTGCCACCGACAAAACCCGTCGTCCTTTGGTGGTGACTGCCCATAGAGGCGGGTGGGCTGGGGGGTGCTGCCAGTTGGTGACGAACCCACACAGAGAGGGCAGCCACTGACAAAACCCATTGTCCTTTGGTGGTGGCCACCCGTAGAGGCGGGTGTGCTGGCGGGGGTGCTGCCAGTTGGCAGCGAGCTTACATGGAGAGGGCAGCCACCAACAAAACCCATCGTCCTTCAGTGGTGGCCACCCATAGAGGCAGGCGGGTGGATGGGTGCCGCCAGTTGGCATCAAGCCCGCATGGAGAGGGTGGCCACCAACAAAACCTGTCGTCCTTCAGTGGTGGCCGCCCGTAGTGACGGGCGGGCAGGGGGGTGCCGCCAGTTAGTGGCGAGCCCGCACAGAGAGGGTGGCCACCGACCAAACCTGTGGTTCTTTGGTGGTGGCCTCACGTAGGTGCGGGCAGGTGGGCACATGGGGGGTGATGCCAGGTGGTGGCCAACCCCTCTGTCCCCTAGAAGGGAGGCAGCCAGCTGACCGCCTCCCTGACATTGCCCACATTTGGGGGTCCCATTGTCTATTGGCATGGATGGCTCCAATTGTATTGAATGGGACTTTCCTGGGGGCACTGGCTTTGGGGGTCTATAACTCAGAGATCCATATTGGAACCTTGTCTGAACTTGGAGGGTGGCTGGAGGAGAGCCTTCTGAAAACTCCTCGTGAGTATGGGCTCTCTGAGCATGAAGGGGGCTGTCCTGGGCCCCCATGAACCACGATCTGGTTCATGAACTGGCCTAATTCCGTTCAAGTTTGTGTTCCATGCTCTGTGAAAATGAACAAACCACGAACCTCGCGGTTTGGGTTTTTTTGGGTTCGTGCCCATGTCTACCAGTAAAGCAACCTGACCTCTCTTGGAATGGAGTCTGGAGCAGCAGCTATGTGTTTTTTAAACCACACTGCTTTTTCTGGAGCCAGAAGTGTCCACTCCTTCTCCCCTGGACCACCAGGGCTTTTGCAATTTTCTTCATATCAATATATAGACCCACTGTTGTAATAAGTGCAGCAGGTCCTCTGAATTCCCAGCTTTCATTTTTAAAGAAAAAAGTATTCAGCCCCTTCCCTTGCAGAGATATGCCATTTTCTTTATATCTTTGCAAGAGAAGAGGTTAGAGACTTGCTTTAAAAAAAATGAAATCTGGGAATTCAGAGAACTTGCTGCATGTATTATTACAATGGTAGGTAGATATATTTATATGAAATGGATGGTTTAAAAAAAGATGGAAAACAAAACCAGGAGGAGGGAAAGGAAGGCAGGAACAGGAGTGATGACTAATGTCCAGTCACTGAAAAGTGGGCTGGAGGTGAGTGGAGTGGGCGGGAGAAACAAAACTGAAAGAAACTACACATGAGGAAAAGAAAACAATTAACTCAAAATGTTTAGGAAAAGATTGAGATAAAAGTGGTCTCAAAAGAACCAGGAAAAACCCAAAGCAGGCAAAAAATGTGTGGGGAAATCAGGAGATAAACCAAAGCAGTATGGGGTCAGAACGGATGAAAAACCTCTTGTGTAAAAACCCTAAGAAGGATAATAAGGGTATTCTGAGTGAAGTGGTTCAATAGACTGCAAAAGCTCAAAGGCACACATGTGTGTGCTATCTAAAATGGAAGCGAAGAGGAGTCTGCAAAGCTGGTCAATAGATCATCAGAGAAGCAAGCTGTCAGAGTATTATTATACATCAAATATGGCTCATCAAGAAACAGGCATTACAGCACCTGGGATCTTTGTCCTTTTTTGAGTATTTATGACCTCCTATAAAAATGCCCAAACATGCCTGCTATATTTTGAAATTGTTATTTTAAATGCCAAACCCAGAAGTTTTGCTTGTATAGTGTGTAAACAGGGTGTCTGCTTATGTTACAGCCCTCAGGCATTTGAAATAGCTTTACTGTACATATAGAGAGCTGTTCATTCTTTTTTTCTTTTTTTTACAATTTCCACCTGTGCAACTATAATGTCTCTGAAAATAAATGTATGTTCACAACCTAAAATAAACTTGAATTTGCCTGTTCCTTAAGAACTCATTCCAGATGTGGGGAGAGGTAAAGTGTTGTTAGCAATGTACATATTTTAACAGAAATCCTCAATGGCTGGAAAATTAGAAGAAAGTTGCTATAAGAGTAATTGTAATTAAGGCTGCAGTTCTAGGCACAATTATTTGGAAATAAGTCCCAGTGAACTTTGTGGGACTTACTTTTGAGCAGGTGTTAAATAAATCATGCCAATGTTCAGCTCTAGCATCTAAGACTTAACCCTGGGATGTATGAAAGAGAGATAAATAGAAGTGCCCTCCAGAAGGTACAGAATGCATTTCCTTCACCAATAAGTACAGAGAGCCCCCCCCCCCCACTTTAAGGAGAAGGTTTTGGTATGAAACCAGTTCAGACAAACTGGAAATGAAGTGTTGCTTTTGAAGTAGCATGGAGAGGATTGACATTTAAGAGTATTTGTGTAGAATTACTTGGTGCAATGGATCTACCCAGATCTGGTGTGAGCCATGATCAACTACATCATATTGTTTCATGTATTTATTTACTGTATTTTCATAGATAATGCCACTGGTTTTCATAAGCTAAAAAACTGTATACATTTCATACATAACATTATATAATAATTTAAATTTATCAGTGCAAGTGCAAAAACAATCGTTCCAGTTAAATCCTTCCCGCAATGAAGAATAAAAATGTCTTCACTTGTCTTTGAAAGAAGAGGAAGACAGGCTTTCTGAGGGAATATATTCCACAGCCATGAAAAGACTGCATTCCTAGTAAAAGCTAACCTGGAAAGATGCCGCTTTGGCTAAAGCCTCACCAGCAAATCTTAGAACCACGGGGGCATACAGGAAAAGGTGATTTCTGTGATGGTCAAAGCCCAGGTCATGAAGGACTTTAAAGGCCAAAAGAAAATGAATATGTTTCAAAACTGGTGTGAAATATTTTTTACCAGTTCATATAGGCCAGTGGGTGGTGGCATTAATTTTCTGAAGCATTTCTAAAATTTAATGTAAATGTTTTTAAATGTATTATTTAATGTTTTAAAATGTTTTTAATGATGTTTGTATTTGTTATCCGCCCTGAGCCTGCAAAAGCGGGGAGGGCGGAATATAAATATAATAAATTAAATTAAATTAAATTAAAATACTTAAGAACTTAGAACATTACTGTAGTCCAGACTGGAGATCACCAAAATACATTAAGAAATCCAGAAATGAACTCTGAAAGGAGACATTAATTATTTAAAACTGGTATTTCCCCCATACAAATACACCGGAGATCAAGCAACTTGGCTAACCCTTAGCTGCTCCCCACCCCTATCCTCCCAATAATAACATGTTGGAAGTACAGGTAGGCTGTAAACATATATTTGTCTGGAATATAGTATCATGATAGAGAGGGAAAACAAACAAACAGAACAAACACGTCTGAATTTAATCTGTAAGCAGAGTAGTCACAGTGAAATGTAACGGGGAAAATAAGGAACGGATGAGATATTTATATTGTGATCATATTGGGACATGAGATTAAGTGATCTGGATGAGCTATTTCAAATGTGCTGTCATGTGGCAGGGAAAAAAATGCTAAACCGGTTGTGCACATTTTAAGAACTAAGAGGTGATATTTAGAACCAGATGTCTGGGTCATTTTAAGTCTGACCTAGACATTTTTTTTATTTTATTTTTGAAAGTATACCTCTCAAGAGTCAATTGAATCCATACACTGTGTGGGTTTTTTTTCTTTTAGAAAAAAATCTCACCTTGCCCCTTAATAATCTCTATTTATTTAGTAAAGTAAATAAATAATATATAAAATAATAAAATGAGATGGTAGAATCTTGAGGTGGAAGAAGGGGTTGTTCTACATCAGGCTGTAGGTGGAAGGTACTTTTTTCATGCTTCTCCAAGTCAAAAACTCCGTGCAAGTGAAAAACAAACAATCCCCCAAACCCTAGCATACCAAAGAGAAAGATTCTAGTCCTGCTTGCTCCTTTCTATTTGTATTGTTTATGCAATGAAGCATTTAAAAATATGATCCTCCTCTTGTACTTTGAAGTGGTACAGTCCACTGTCCCACTTTAGGCACACTTTCCATGTGTGAATAGTTGCTTCTATTCCATTCAATTCTGGATTGTTTTGACTCAGCGCAACCAAGCTTCATTTTTTAAAAATGGGTTTATGTGTTCTACTTTCCTCCACCTTCTGAAAGCATAAAAGGGGGATGTAGAGAGACAATCCCATTTTAAGAATATTAATTCAGTAAAGTCATGTGGAGAGATGAAAAAAACAGAAAGTAGTTTGGAAAAGCTACAACTCAACTTCCCAAACGATGGGATCACAGAAGAGATTGCACACGGATCTAATGTGTTGTGAAAACTATTGGTAATTATTGAAATTAAGTCAAGTTCTCACCTGGCAAGTATCAAAAAGCCAATAGATAGTTTCAGGTGAGTAGCCATGTTGGTCTGTAATAGAATAGCAAGATTTGGGTCCAGTAGCACCATAAAGACCAACAAGATTTCCACGGTATGAGATTTTGAGAGTCAGAGCTCCCTTTGTCAAATATCTAGTTGGTCTTTAAAGTGCTGCTGGACCTGAAAGCCAACAGAACAGCATTCAGTCCTGAATTAGGGCCAATTTTGAACATTACTTGAATGCCTTGACTGCAACTTTTATGTTGTTGGATCCTACACTACTGGGAGAGATATTAGCAGTGCCAAATGGTTAATTATTAAAGTTACAATTAGCAGTATAGGTACCATATCCAGGTGTGAAATAGGGAATTCTACCAATTTCTGCTACTGAAACGCCTGCAAAGTATGTTGTCAATTTAAAAAGCATTTAGCAACAAGTTTGATAATATTCAACATGGTTATATCAGTTACATATCACTCAGTTCCTGTCTTTCAAGCATTTTTTCCTAAATATATTTTCTGTTCCATGTTTTTCTTCACAGGGCTGTAACTTATCTCCCTCTGTTTATTTCCCCCCTAACCTCCTAATATGTGTTCCTTTGAATCCTATTCCACCTGTCCAGGCTTTCCAGCAAAGATATTGTTCCTTCAATAAAATACCCAGGGTTAATTGACACAACCCAACATTCATCTTCAAAGGAAATTCTTGCTGGCTCCATTCTGGGCTGCTCATTATAACAGGACTCAGACCCAATAGTTGAAGCTTTTCAATGAAATTTGGATCCAGACTAAAGAAGCACACAGTGCAGCAATACTCTCTTATGACAACTGATTTGACTCTATTTTGTATGTCTATTTTTTTCATTTTCTTATAGCTGGGAATGTGCCCATTTTCCCTGTGAAAATATAAAATGGAAATACCTAAATAATTTCTGAGATAGCCAGGTGAATTTTAAAGTTCAGTTGTGGAATGAAGAACTTCCCATATAAAAGAGGGTCACAGACTTACCTGCAGGCTGTGTTGGCACCGAGTGCAAGGAGTAGGTGGAAGTGTGGCTGAGACAGAAAAGGTGGAGAGTCGATGGCCTCTTCCAGGATAGCATCATGGTCAGTGCCATTCTTGAAGATCCTTCGGCAGGAGCAGATGTTTTCCCACCCACCCACAGTTCTCACAGGGCAGCGGGGGGGGGGGGGGTTGTCACAACTTTATGGGTTAGATGATTTTAAGGCATTGGGCCTGATCCAAAAGGGTAAGTGGGGTATGCAGCCAGCTCACCCCGGCGGATTGGGAGGCAAGGGCTGACCAGCATGGCTGGCAGCAGAACAACGCTTGCCGTGGCAGACCAGCAAAGTGGGCTGGTGAATTTTGCACCAGACAGCACATAGGCCTGCCGATGTCAACGGGGATCCGTCGCCCATATGCCTGGCCAATGCTCTGTCTAGATGTAATCAATAAAGTTGTGGCTATTCCAACCAAGAGATGGTATCTGTGTGTCATTTGCCAGAACCCACAGACTGCACATAGCACATAGGTGACAATTGCCACACATCAAGGGGAATCCTTTGGTTTTGGAGCCTTGCACTGTGGATTTAACTAGACAACTGTGCACTAATTTATTCAGTCAGTGGATCTGAATGGCTGAAGGGTATTTATTTTTTTAGACATCGTGTTTCATATTTTGAATTGCTTAGTACATTCTAGTGTGTATGAATCAGGAGTGCTTTAAAGCAGCTCTTTGATATGTTATTAATTGGTGTCCGGAGTCTGAGGCTCAGCCTCCGGACTTTCCAGGAAGAGAGGATGGGAGACAGTTGGGAGACAACTACCCAGCCACCCCAACGGACACTGAAGGCCAGCGCAGACCAACAATAGAAGGGGGGAAAGCCCCAGAGGGTCAGGTGGGGCAGGAGGGAGGCCAGGGGCCTGGGCAGGGAGAGTGAGGAGGACCGTCAGGAGGGAAAGAGATCTGAGGGAGAAGGTACAGGGAGCAGGGGCAGCCAGCCAGCAACCTTACCGGCAGGGGAGGAAAAGCAGCAGCAAAGGCAGCTCAGGACCATGCCCAAGCCTCCAGGCAAGCTAGAGGGGATTAGCCAGGACCAGGAGAAGCTGGGAGCAAAGCAACCCTAGGTGTGGTGACCTGAGGCACTCAGCAGGGAAAGCTTGGCAGCCAGCCAGGAAATCACAGCTGTGGCTGATCAGGGCAGCCAGCAGAGAAAACCCAGGTGTGGCTGCCTGAGACAATGAGGGCCATGGCTAGAGTGCAGAGGGGGCGTGGCTGGCAGGTGGAGCTGGGAATAGGGGAAAGGATATAAGGAGAATCCACCCATAGGGTGGGGTGGGTTGTGTAGGAGTGTGGTGAAGTGGAGGAGAGAACGTGAGCAGCGGAGAGGAGGTGGAGGAAAGAAGAGGAAGAGAAAGAGAAGGAGTAAGACCGACAGCAGGATGGAGACAGCTGTTGTGGAAGGCAGCCGGGACTATGTCAGGTTGAAGGGACCTGTGAATGGACTGAGAGGTTGTGAGGTATAACCCCCTCCTTCAACAGAGCAGAATCCCACATATTCCCTCAAGGTCCTTTAAGGCTGAAGTCAGACATGCTGGCATCTCACAGGGCAGTGCCCATGGCCAGGGCTGGCGCGCCCATGGAGGCCAGGTAGGTGGTGGCCTCGGGCGCGCGGCCATTGGAGGGGCGGCGGAGGGGGTGTTGGGGGCGGAGGGGGTGTTGGGGGCGGAGGCGGAGGCGGGCATTGGAGGGGCGGCGGAGGGGGTGTTGGGGGCGGAGGCTGCCGCCGCCACCACACACCCCAGCCGGGCGCAGCCTCCGGGTGCCGCCCCAGCAGCGGCTCGCAGCTTGTGCGCCCAGCTGGGGTGCGTGGCGGTGGCGGCACGGAGCTGGCTGGCTGGCTGCAGCAGCAGCTGCAGCCGGCCATGCCAGCTCCGCTGCGTGCTCCTCCACCCCAGCCGGTCGCAGAAGCCTGTGAGCTGTTGCTGCGGCTGTGCACGGAGCAGCCTCCGCGCGCCGCCCCAGCAGCAGCTTGACGCTTCTGTGCTCGGGGCTCCGCAAGCTGCCCAGCCCCCCTGCGGTGCGTGATGACATCTGCGATGATGTCATCACGCAGTCCATGGCATTCACACGTGCGCAGAGCGCGCGCACACCACCTTGGGCGCCAGAACCTCTGGCACCGGCCCTGCCCATGGCAGAACCTGACAATTGGATAAGAACTTATTATGCCAAACCTTTAACATGCAGCTTCATATGCTCCAGTGCTAGGCAATAGAGAGCAAGGAAGTGCAATCAGATCTGCTTGATTTCATAGAGCTGGTACAATGGTCAGAAAGGAACTTGTGCAGCGGAAAAACTCAAGCTCTATCTGCATCATCCCCATGCATCATCCCCATGCTAGTTCTTTTTAAAATGTTGCAACAGCCAAACATAAAAAGGAAATATAACTCACAGCCCTGGACTTCTCATTTCATCTAAGTGATCTCACATCCACACTATCTCCCGTTCCTCTGGGCTCCTGGGCATCTACAAACTGGCAAAGGTAGTCTGTTTCGCAGCATCTATTCGTATGTTATTGATCACATCTGCTTTCCATTCACTTGGTTTTTAAACTGTCGCTGAATATCTTTGCCATAGTAATTTTCAAGCTCTGACAACTTGGAGCCCTTATTGCTAAGGAAAATCCTTCCTTTCCTTTTTCCTTCCTTCTTCAAAGGGACCTCATCAACAAATCATTACATGGCAGGGTATTATTCTGTTTTTCAGCTAAATTCCAAAATATTGTTATGCTTCTATTTAATCCATGTCTCCATGTAAATAGATTTTTCTCTACTCCAACAAAAGACATGTATTAAAATCATATCTTTCTTATACAAAACAAAAGTGTATTGTTGATTTTGTTTTTCATCTTTTCATTAAACAAAAGATTATTATTCTCTTTCCTTCAATGCAGAGCTTTCTCCTAGGAAACCCAGTTCTTTTGTTTTTACTCCTGGGTAACAAGAAAACACGTACATGTATATCTGCACGTACTGCCTCACTGAAGATGGAAGTTTAAACGGACAAAAGCAAAATGACATTTGGGTGAAAGCTCAAGTCCTTTCACAAGTTTAATAAATTAATCTGAACTTCCATGGAGGGCACCCAAACAAACTATCCAGTACTACCTGGATATCAGGTAGGGAAGTGCATTCCAAAAGTAACTAATTAGAATCTAACTCAAAGACACTTCTGGAGCAGAATTCTGGCTATTTTTATGTTACCATTGTTATGTATTGGGTTAAAATAAGGCTTAGAAAAGCCTCTGAAAGTATTGAGTGTTATGCACTGGGTTGAGCTTCAGGTTGAGTCAGGGTTCCTAATGTTCTTACTCTCATTGGTGTTTTTCACACTCATGGTTTAAAGTGCCATTTTTTAGCAGTCGTAGTGGCTTCGGCTTGGCACCGATCCTTTCACACTTCTCAGCAGTTTCGATTTGGCCTCTCGCGATTCCTTTCAGACAACTGCCTGGAAGCCTCTGTTCAGTTTCGGGCTTTCTGGGCATTAGTGCACGTCATCTTCTTTTTTTTAACTTTGAGCATGCGTGGTAACATCCCTGTGTTACATCTTCGGACAGACAAGCCTCCCCCCATGCCGCCCCTTCAACCACCCACCCCCACCCTACTCTTCCCGGGGTAAGGCAGGACTTGCCTCCCCAGGGTTTAGGCACAGGGGGGGGCAGACTTATACTCGCCCCTGGCTCTGCTGAGATGCGCCGAGCCAGGGCTTGGCATGCCTTCTGAGGGGCTGCGAAATTCTCTCTTGTGTGGGGATTGCGCGCGCACACTCTGGAGAGAAGCTGCAGCAGCTCTTGAACCGCCGGTGCAGTTTGGCTGAGCTTAGCACCTGGGCTGTGTGAAGTTGAGAGCTCTCTGCGTGTGTGGACGCCTCTCTCTTTCCCTCTCCCTCTCACCAGTAATGTAACTTTAACATCCCCTCCATTCACCCTTCCTCCCTCACCTCGTGCTCTCGCTCGCTGGCTGGAAAGGGTGGGGGGGGGGGAGAAGATGAAAGAGTAGCCGCCACTGAGACACAGTGCATTGAGAGACACTTTTGAGAGAGCGAGAGAAAAGGAAATGGATCCATGTTGAGGAGAAGGGGAGGAAAAACAACCCAACCCAGCTTAGTAAACAGGCAGTGTTCACATGAAACATGCTGAAAACCTGGGTGCAGAGATAGCACATAAAGCAGAGAAAGGGGAGTGAAGTTAAAACAAGCCCACCCTCTCTTGCAGGTCCCACCCAAAGGAAAGGTATATGTCAGAGTCATAAAGTAGGAGAGACTGGGTATGCGCAGCCAAAAAAATGGCGGAAAAGAGGAGTTCAGAGAGCTGAACTATGTGGGTGTGGTTAATTCCACACAAACCAATCAGCTCCCAGGGAAAAGAAGGGGGGGGAGCGCTGCAAAACATTCACATTGACATTAATCGAGTCTGCCCTGACTGGGCAGCTGATTATAAATTAACATCGAGGTATGTCAGCAGGAAGAAAAATTGGGGTAATGGGGGAAAAGAGCGGCACCACATCCCATGACTGCCTTTCAAGTCTGAAATCCCTGCAAACATGGGATGCAGAACAGATACGAACACACTTTAAAACCTTAGTGCGAAAAATACCATTGGTTACATTCTGTAGGCAGCAGCCAATCGGTCCTCTTTAATAAAGACCAATCACTGGCCTGCCAATCTAATACAGTCTATATAATTCATGCAAATGATAGGATTGTAGAGTGCGTGTTTCTATTGGTTACTGGTTATTATCAAGGCGGAGTTTGTATGTATATATTGGCTCACATTGAGCTTCTGAGTCTGTCTGCTGTCGTCTATCCTGTCTGCTGTCATCTGTCTGTTCTGGCTTGCAATAAAGCATGTTGTGTTGAGCTGAAACCACTCTGGGCTGAAATCATTCTGAGCACCGCGCTCAGTATAAAATAACCATCATATCTGGAGCCATTTATGGTGGTGGATGGAGTGAAGTTGACATATGCTGAGCAGGCAAAGAGCTTTGGACCACGTCATGGCCCCAGCCTCGTAATTTGAAAAGCAGGATGTTATAAGAACCAGGAATGTCTTCTATCAGCTGCATTTGGTTTGAAATGAATATGGTTGGATTACTGTATTTTACTTTTGTATTGGGCTGCTTTTGTAGACAACCCAGAAGTAGGGTTGCCAACTTTGGCTTGGGAAATTCCTGGAGATTTGGGGGCAGTGCTGGGGAGGGTGGAGTTTGGAGAGGGGAGGGAGCTTAGCAGGGATGTGATGTCACCAGGCCCGGTGCCAGGATTTCTGGTGCCTGAGGCCGGGGGCAGCTTCAGCATTGTTGCTGCCCCCGCGCACATGCACAAAGCGCGTGTGCACACCTGGACTGCATGATGATGTCATGTGGCAGGCAGCTGGGACAGTGTGCGTGCATCCTCCCAGCCGTCCCGCTCAATTGCTCTGCATACCACCCCAGCTGCCTGCTGCGTCCGGCCAGGAGTGCGTGCTGGCGGCAGCAGCAACAGCATGGGGCAGCTGAATGGGAGGGCTGGGAGGCTGCAGCAGCTGCGGGCCAGGTGCGGAAGGTGGCCGGGGCAGTGCGCAGGTGGTTTCCCAGCCTTCCAGCACTGCCACCGCCAGCTCTGCTGCGCGCCCCTGCCCCCAGCCACCCCTGGCACCCCCTCTGGCAACTCAGCGCTCGAGGTGGCTGCCAGACCTGCCTCTATGGACACGCTGGCCCTGGATGTCACACCTTGTGATGTTACATTCTTGAATAGTGGGAGACCTTCCCCCCCTCCCCGCCTCTGCTTCTCATTGCTGCCCAGTACAGCAATGGGAGAACTCTTAGGGAATATGTTTACATAGAATTGGGAGGGTGGTTGCTAGATTGTTGTAGCAGTGTGTGATATCACTTCTGGTTATGTGAGTGGAAGTGACATTGCAGCATCATATGACAGAGCATGACACTGTGCCCTGCCCCCAAAAGCTCCCAAATGTCATACCTAACACAAAAGTCAGATCCTCCAACTGCTTGCCTTCTGAGAAGATTACTTCTTTACTCCAAAATTAAAATTTGAACTTTTTAAGCTTCACATTGAGAGCCAGCATGGCATAGTGGAAACAGTGTTAGACTAGGATCCAAGGACCAGGTTCAAAACCAAACTTCTAACATGGAAGTTCAGTTGGTGACCTTGGGGCCATCACAAACTCTCAGCCTGGCCTACCTCACAGGATCATTGTTGTGGGAGAAGAGAGGAGGGAAGAACAATATTCTAAGCTACTTTGAGTTCCCAACTGAGCAGAAAAATAGGATATATATAGATAAATAAATGCATGGATAAATGCAAATTAAAACCAGCCATGTCTCTCCTATCTTTCTCCTACCTTAAATCACTTATTGATTTTCGTATGCATGTGTTCTTCTCATACTAATAATTTAATTCTAAATATCTGTGCTGATATAATTGTCTGTTATCCAGTTATATTCCTCTCAATATAAAAAAAAATCTCAAACTTCTCCTTTTTTCCTCATAAGGAAAAATCCACTTTGAAGATGCCAGCCAAGAGTAGTCCCACCCTAGAACGTTGATGGAAGTCCTAGAGCATCAAACATCTGCAGCAACTCTCAGACCTCCATTTTTCCTAGACTCTGGCAGAAATCCCCAAACTTTTTAAGCCTGCAAGCACATTTGGAATTCTAACAGAGGGTGGTGGGCACATCCACAAAATGGCTGCCACAGGAGGTGGAGCCAACCACAAAATAGCAGGAGTGGGGAGTTGTTGGCCAATAGAAAAGCTGCTTAGGAACTGTACAGTCAGCCCATCCCAGAGGAGGTTGCACTCCAACTGAAGGAGCAGGTTCATAGCTTGAGGGTGCTACTGGATTCTGTCATACAGTTGGAGGCTCAATTCTCGTCCACGGCATATTGCTCCTTTTATCGGTTCTAGCTGGTTTGTTAGGCATGGCTGTTCCTTGAAAAATGTAATCTGGCCATAGTGATCCATGCACATCCAAGTTAGATTACTATAATCCACTTTGGAAGGCACTTCCTTTGAAAACGGTTTGGAAATAACGATGGCAGTCCCCCACCAGGGGCAGGAGATCCCCTGCTCCCCCTCCCTCTGCCCTTGCTTTTTTGGCCAGCAGGGGAGGAACATGCCTCCTGGACCGCACCCCCAGACAGCGTGGTGCACTCTCAAGTGCCACGGCGGCCCAATTCAGGCCGAATTCAGCCCGAATTGGGCCACTGCAGAGGGAGTGCTCCCACACTCTGCTGTGGCTGGATTTGGACCAAATCAGGCCACTGTGGAGTGCAGGAGCACTGCCGTGCTTTGCAGCGACTGGATCCAGGCCGGATCTCGATTTGGCCCAAATTCAGCCTGGATTCATCCCGAATTGGGCCGAATCAGGTTGCTGCAGCTGCATTAACTTGCAATTGCACAGTAGCATGTGAATAGGGCTATTGTGTATCACTGTTTTTGAAGTATTTTATTGTTCCAAGCAAGTTGGTTGGCTCCTTAATAGTAACCAGGAAGGTCATTGTTAGATACGGGCTGCTAAAGAAATACTGGAATGAATTAACCTAGCATAGGTTATGTGGGCAAACAAGGTTTGATACCTCTTGCCATTTCTATTTCAAAAATAGACACACACACACACCTGTCCACACCTGTATCAGGAGTCCTGTGTCAGAAAAAGCTGGTGGAAAATATTATCACACTTTTGTGTGGTAGTTTGCAAGTTAGAATTTCAATGGCCTGTAAATCAGGAACCCATTCACTTGTCTATCCAGAACCTGGCAGGGAAGATCCCTTCCTATGAGAGCTGCAGTCCTTGAGAATTTCATCACAGCTGGTGGATAGGTAAAGAAATTACTGGAGGGATGGATATATGTTTCCCATCGAAACCAACATACATGTTACCTGAATGCAATTAAAACTCTTTGACATTATTTATTTATTTACTTACCTCATTTGTACCTCACCTTCCCCCCCCCCAATGTAAGTCCAAAGTGGCTTGCATCATTCTCCTCTCCTCCAATTTATCCTTACAGCAACCTTGAGAGGTAGGCTAGGCTGAGTGCATGTGACTGGCCCAGCAAGCTCCCATGACAGATTCCTCCTTGGGTCTTCCAGAAACTAGTATGACACTCTAACAACTACACCACACCAACACGTGACATAATGATATTAAAGCGAATAAACGTTTTAATAAGCAGAACATGAACCTGAGCCAATTTTCTGTGCACAGCAGCTGTAAATAACACAAAAAGAATTCCCTCTAAATGTAAGCACTTCCTTGCATGGCACCTTGGTGTCTTTTTAGTAGTAGTTAGTTTTAATCCAGTTACTGATACAGTGAAGGGGGTGGGTAGCATTTGATGTCGGTTTCCAAGCAATACGTAGGCTGGACTGTAATTTTCTTCTTTCTTTGAGAATTTACAGGCCATTCATGGGTAGATTTTTTAAAAGACCCAAGTATTGAAAGACACAAGGTCAGATCAAGACTGCTTCGTAGGTTACGGCTTTAAAAATCTGCCATCAACAGCCTGTATTCATTCTCCTTTCTCCTACACAGATGAATAACACATTTGTTGTAGTTCAGTTTTGTTTAATTCAACATCCCAGCTTAACTCTTACAGAGGCTTAACAAATGCTTGTTTATTGAACTGCCACTTGACCAAGATGCCCCATCCTGCTCTTTTTAACATATGACTTACACTGAGAGTTAGCAGGACCTCCAGAAATAGTACCTATGAGCACAATCCTAAGCAGGTCTAATTAGAAGTAAATCTCCTTATATTCAATGCAGTTTACTCCTATGAAAGTGTCCTTAGGATTGCAGTCTAAACCTTTATATGGTCTGACTGAGGCAGTAAAGATCACAGCACTTTTTCCTAACGTTGCTATCTATGCCTTGGACATTCCTAGAGATTTGGGGGCAATGCCTCTGGAAGGCAGAGTTTGGGGAGGTTGGATCTTAGTGGGGATGTGATGCCATAGAGTCCTCACTCCAAAGTTGCCATTTTCTCCAGGGAAACAATCTGTGTAACCGCACCCTACTAATTATGCTACAACAATAAAGTACTATTCATAAGCTTTAATCGGTAATTCTCATAAGTCAAATTGTGCCTTAAATGAATTAAAGTGTGTATATAATATAATGTCACAACGCCTGAGGGTTATCATCTATCACAAAAACTCTTCATAACATGTATAGGTACATACAAATGTTACCATGCTACAAAATTTTAAATGCAATAAAAGTAACTGCTGACGGGTCGCCAGCAGGAGGTTCCCGTTCCGGATTCCCCTTTCTCAAAGCAGTTACCTCTGTAAAAATATACACAAAATTGATTTTTAGAATTAATACAAAATGCACAATAAATTACATACAGCTACACCACTATATACTCACAAACAGTTTTGATGGATGTAATCTCAATAAATACTGTAAGAAAAAAGCCACATAAATATAATATAAAAAGTTCATATCAATATACATGATTAAGAATAATTTTATAAATACTTACAAACAGTAGCTTAACACATTTCTCAATTTTCAAAGTGCATAGTGGCAGTACGCTCCGTGGCGTCAGCAATCCAATCATTCTCACTCAGCCGTTATGTATTACATTCGATTAACAAGTGACTCAAATTCAGATGTAGCGTTTAAAGTGCTAGTGCTCCTAGGACATGTCCTCATAAGAAAGCAGCCAGATCAAATGCGTTGTTTAATCCTCTAGGTTCCATGGATTGCAATTTAAAAATCCACCAAGCCTCTTGACGCAGAAGGTCCCGTTGGGAAATCGTGGGCTCCTTGCTGTGACTTACATACAATACGGTATATACAAAATCATTATCACCGTGTCCCATATCCTTGAAGTGTGCTACTAAAGGTGCTTCCTCGACGTTCCTCCGTATCCTCGACCGATGTTCTTGGATCCTTGTTTTAATAGCTCGTCCCGTACATCCTACATACATTTTACCGCATGCACATACTATCAGATACACCACATTCTGGCTATTGCAATTAGAGAACTCCTTCCAAAACAATCCTAAATCCCTAAGTTGTTGTGGTGACATCACCTGATCACATGTATTGCACCTTCCACACCTGTAACGTCCCTTCGGTAATTCCCTAATTGGAGCCTTTTTTGCTATGTCTGTATGTATCAATTGGTCCCTAAAGCTCTCAGTTCGACGAAGGGCAATTAGCGGCTTTCCCTGACAGCCTGGTAAGCTCTCCACCAGAGGCCAGTACTTATAAATGATATTCCTAATACATTTCGTCAAGGGAGTGTAGTCTAACGCAAAGCAAAGCCTACTCTCCCGCCTCTTTTCCTTGTTCTTTAAGAATGCCTGTCTGTCTCTCTTAATTGCTCTATTTTTACACTGAGCAATCACCTGGGCCGGATACCTTTTTTCAGATAGCTGTTTCTCCAATTGTATCGCGTGTACCTGGAAATCCCGTATTGTTGTAGAATTTTGACGTAGCCTTAAGAATTGGCTATACGGTAAATTATTACGAAGATGGGGGGTGTGTGGAAAGAATGAAAGTGCAAAAGTGCATTCTTATCAGTAGGTTTTCTATACGGGCATACCTGTACTGCATTGCCTCTTGAGCGGACTACTGACACATCCAGGTAATTAATTATGTTCTCATTAGCTGTCCAAGTAAAATTAATGTTGTTATGTAGGGAATTCATCCAAAGACATAATTCCTCCACCAAACTATATTCATCCAAAATCAAAAAGAGGTCGTCAATAAAACGACAGTAGAAAATGATATTTTCAAAAAAAGGATTCTGTGCTGAATTTTGTAAGAAAGTTGCCTCCAAACGTACCATAAATAAATTAGCCACACTCGGTGCTGCGGGGAAGCCCATGGCCACTCCGCGGACCTGCAAAAAATATTTTTCTTGAAAACGAAAGTAATTCTGTGACAAAACTATATCCAAAAGTTCTAACAGAAAATGAGAAGGAGGACTGGATGAAGTTCTTTGTTCTAAAGCTACACGGACAGTCTCCATGGCCTCCTCATGGGGAATATTTGTATATAATGAGGCCACATCCAAGGTAACAAAAGTGGCCCGCTGGGGAATACACATCCCTTCCACTGCATTAATGAAGGCTCGTGTATCCTGTATGTATGATGGAAGCTTTCTTACCATTGGCTGGCAAAAGCTATCTAAATATTTGGCCAATGGCTCTAAGATAGAGTCCAACCCAGATATTATTGGGCACCCTGGGGGGGGGCGGAACCTGGCTTGTGAATCTTTGGTAGGACGTAGAAAATAGGTGTTCTTGGTTCGGGGTTAATCAGAGCCCTGTAAGTTGGTTTGGAGATCCAATCTAGGGCTAAAGCTTCGTCAAGGGTATTTTTAATAATACCAGCTACTCGTTTTGTAGGATCATTAGGAATATTTAAATAGCTCTCTCTATCACTAAGCTGTCGCTCGACTTCCCCAATATAAGCAATGGAGCCAGAGGAAAGCCTGAGCTCTGTTTGCCCTCCTTCTGTCGCCCTGGAAACCCAAACGGAAGCCCAGCTTTCCTTGATCAGCAGGGCTTCCTTCCAACCACGGAGCAGCAAAGCAGTCACAAGTTGGAAGAAGACACCCAGGGGAGGGAGGAGGAAGGGGGTGTTCTGTAGCCATGGGCACTCCAATCTCATCCCTGCAAACCCTGATAGGCAGCTCTGACAGCCAAACACAGACCTCCTGTGTTGCTGAATGGGACCTGAGGGGAGGTGGCTCGTCGCTGCCTCCCCGTGCCCACCAGGCCTGGCGGCCGCTGCCACCACCCACCTTCCCACATAGCTGGGAATACCAGCATGCCCCGCTTTGGCCTCCACGATTCACGATTCGGGAATGGGAGATGGTCATTGCGGATCGTTAATTCGGGATCGTTGTTGGCGCCGATCCACGATCCGCTGGGTCGTTAATTTTTTTTGGATCGTGCCCATCTCTAGTCACGAGTCTGTTTCAAAGGAAAGAATGTCACAGTGTGTGTGTGTGTGTGTGAGAGAGAGAGAGAGAGAGAGAGAGTGAGAGAGAGAGACACTTAATTTATACCCTGCTTTTCTTCCCAATGAGGACTCAAAGTAGCTAACATCATTCTCTTATCCTCAATTTTATCCTCACAACAACCTTGTGAGGTAGGTTAGGCTGAGAGAGTGTGACGGGCCCAAGGTCACCCAGTGACCTTCCATGGCAGTGTGGTGATTCAAATTTGGGTCTCCCAGATCCTAGTCTGAAACTTACTACTACACCATACTGGCTCTTATAGATGACACTTGCAGGCCAGACCCAATGCAACAGAGTGGTGGTGGAAATCTGAGGTGGACTATACCAGTTCAAACTGCAAGTGGGGCATCACATTTTCTTTTAATACTTTTCTAGATAAAAATCACCCTTGAAAGGGGAAGATGAACGCAGCAGGGAGAAGAAGGTAAAGCTGGAACATGTCATCTAGATTTGCTAGATTGAACTGGAGGAAGTGTTTAACATAGGGGTGCTATTCAAAAATGCCCTCCTGTTCCACAGGACTATTATAGCTTAATTTTGTTGCCTGAGTAGACAAGGCCTCACTGGCCTCCTAAAGTCAATGGGAAGGCCCAGAAGGTGATTTATCCTGCTCATATTTTCCCTCATGTGGCAGTCAGATGCCTAGACAGAGTCATAGGGAAGGGCCATGTCTCAGTGGTAGAGCGTCTACTTGGCAAGCAAAAGGTCTCAGGTTCAACTCCAGCATCTCCTGTCGAAAGGCTCAGAATAGTAGGTGATATGAAAGACTTAGATCGGAGACCCTGGAGAGCTGCTGTCAGTATTAACCTTGATGGACCAGTGTCTGATTCAGTATAAGGCAGCTTCACGTGTTCATAGTTTCAGGTGGGTAGTTGTATTGGTAGAACAGAAATTTATTATTTTTTATTTATTTATGTCATTTATAGTCTACCTTTCTCACTGAGACTCAAGGTGGATTACATAATGTGAGATTAGTACAATCAGTAGCAAGGAAGGACATTTCCATACTGTATCAAGTACATTTCCATACAGTGTCAAGCACATTTCCATGAACAGTGCCATAGGGTAAATATAAACAAGTTTACAAAGACGTACCATTAGCAAGGATCCAATATAGAGTAGAAGAAATGCTGAAACAGAACATAATGAATTCTAGGACTAACATTTGACCACATGAAGCACAGTAGTGCATAAGTATACATATTTAAAGCAGCGAATAGTATGTAAGGCAACATGGTGAAGTCTGTGGTCCCTAACTCATTAGTGAAGCATCTGAGACTTCATCCCTACAATACAGCCCTCCTATCTGAGTAAAAAGAAAGATTTTGAGTTTTCCAGCTTGCAAGAATCAAAGCTTCCCTCCCCTCCCTATCTAACAAAGAGCGCTTTAATTCTCGAAAGCTTATACCCTGAAAATCTTGTTGGTCTTGAAGGTGCCACTGGACTGTTCATGTGTTTATGTGTTTCATATCCTTTGGTAGAGCCCTGCCCCTCCCAAGAGGTAGCTCGTGTCCCCCTAGGTCCTAGTTTTCCTCAGTTCTCCTGAACAATTGCCAACTGCCTGTAATTTCAAAAGATTAGTTCAACACTCTTTCTTAAAATAATGACTAGCCACAGAATGTCCCTCCATAGTCATCTGAGCCCAGTGATATCTTCTTGAGAATGTCCAACTTCTCTGCGTGTGTTGCATTTTCTCTGACATGCTAAAGGTTGCTGTGTATTAATTTGAGGCTAACTGCTGCGTCCTCTGAGATGCTTTCTCCATGCTAATCTTTTCCCCAGCAATTGGAGTAGCGTATTGGAAGACAAACTGCTTGTAATGACTTGGCAGAAAGGTGTCGGACAGTGGAGCTATTTTATTTTTATAGTGCGGCTGGGCTGAACCCATTTGGCAAACAATTTGTCTGCCTACTCAAGGGTGTGGTGGATATTTACTATCTATATAACAACTTGCTAGTGCAAATGGGTCAGGTAATTCAAAGGGCTGTCTTGCACCGCCCTTGGAGGAGACTAGTAAAAGTCTAGCCTTTAAGTAAACACTTCCCTTTCCTGCAGGGTGAACATCCCCTGTCATATGATGTCTCGGCCATTTCCTAGTTCTGCTATTCCAGCTAAACACTTCACTTTATCTTCCTTTGATTAGCACACTGGCCACTTCAGTACTGACTGCTATTGCTGCAATCTCAAGCATATACAGGTTTTGGTGAATTAGAAATTGACCATGCTGAGAAAACCAGTCACGCTCTTGAATCATCAAGATGTCATTTGAACTAGGATTTAGCTCAGTCATGGACCAGCCCTGAAAGACAATGAAGCAATAATGATAAAGATGTCTCTGATCACATGCAGAGAGAGTAATATCTTCGGTACTGAGAAACTACATCTTACCTGGACACCTCTGGATTAGTTGGCAGGGCTGTGTTGGGCTTCCAAGGAAATTTAGGTCTCCACAGTTATTTATTTATTTTCTAAAATTTATCTTTTAGAGAAATTTCTATTTTTTTGCCTTCATCTGCACCACCAAGGCAGCTAACAGATTGAAAAAATACGTTAGAAAAACACATCTTAAAAACCATTTAAACCAAACAAAATACATCATTCAAACCATTAAAGTTAATTTCTTTATTAGAAACTAGCCTCTATGAATACCACCAAAGGGCCTGTCTTTATTCCTTTCTCCCAAGAGCTCAAGGCACAAAGGCTGCTATCGCATTGTGTCTTCACAAGAACCCTGCAAAATAGGTTAAGCTAAGAGAGAATGATGCACCCAAGGAAGGCCACCAACAGAGGAATCTGAAATTGGCATTGCCATAGTCTAGCCCAGAGATCGGCCACAGCACTACCCACACTTCTACCACCATAGGAAAGCATCCAGCCTATTGATTCATCTTTTTCGAATGGGCCACTATTACTATTTCAGTTGTATGTATGAAGTCAAATTAAAAACAGAAGTAATTTGGATCAGCCTGCTGGAAGAGCAATGTCAGTGATGATGGTGGGTATTTGGGAAGGGGCAGCTCAAATAATGCAGACTCTGGATCTCGTTTAAAACCATAATATTTATATAGAGTTTCCAGGTAGCTGCACTGGTTCAAAGAAAAAACAAAAGTCACGTAATATTTTGTATGAGAATCAACACATAAACAGTGCCATCCTAAGCAGAATTCTAAGGCCCATTAACTTCTGCATACTTAGAAGGGTACTTAGGATCAGGACTCATTTCAAGGGGGAATGCACAGGAATGCAGTTCCGGCAGTTCCCCAAAGTGGTAACATGTCAGGTGGCCCCGCCCATCTGACTCTCAGCCATTTGGGGCCCATTTCAGCCTGGATTGGAGCCAAAATGTCCTGGACCAGGCCTCGGTGGTGGATCACTCTCGCACACAGCAGCAGCCCGATTCTGACCATTTTGGGCCCCTTTTCAGCCATTTTCAGCCCCTTTTTGCCATTTTGGGCCCAATTTTGGCCCTGAATGGCCAGGATTGGGTCCAAAACAGCCAGGATAGGTGATGCCAGTGGGTGTGGCATATGAAAATCAGTTATGCCAATTACACACTTTTGGTGATGGCAAGGGGTGTGGCATACACTAATGAGTTATGCTAATGAGTTCCTCCAGCTCTTCTATGAAATGACCCCTGCTTAGGATGACACTGAAAACAACATAAAACAGTGAGTAAGCTCTCTTGTTCTCCAGAACTCTTTATCAGGTTTGGATGTTACACAAAATGCAGACAAAAAAAGCTTAAGTTTATAGTCCAAAACATTTTTATGCTCTCCCTGCTTTCCAAACATCCTCCTTGATGAAGATTCTGGAGAACTAGAAAGCTTGCACATGTGTCATTTTGGTTGGCCTTAATAAAAGATATTAGATGGTTCTTGGTTTTGGATAATATAAAAAATTAAAATGTAGTTTGGGCAGTTATTAAAATAAACCTACATTATTTCATCTGTGGCTGCTGATCAGTAACTGTGGTGCTGTTCATTCATTACTTTTCCCTTGTGATTCAACCCAGAGTGTGAAAGCCTAATTAGATGTTATAAACTGGACAAGCGTGCCATGGGGACTTGCAGCTATATTGTAGCTGCTAGTTCCTGGTGGCAACTCATGAGAAAATATGCAGCAGGCGACAGGGCTTGATTCAGAACAGGACCACTGTTTGGGAGAAGGAGGAATTCTTACCTTCTTCCTTATGCTGTCTTCCATGGCTGAAATGGTCTTGGGGGCGGGGGGGGGGAGGTGGAGGGGATGGGGAGAGCTGCTGACTCTCCACAGAGAAAACAGCATCCTCACCACTGCTCTTGGGCTGTTTCAGCCACCCCAAACTGCCATCTCCTGTGCAACAGTCCAGATCCAAATCAGGCCCTGTTGTGTGTTTATTCATGAGTAAACAAGGAACTAGCAGCAATAGTATAGCTTCAAAGTCCCTGCGGCAAACTTGTACAGTTTGTAACATCTTGCTAGGTTCTCGAATCTGGAGCGTGTATCAAGCACATGTGTCTGCTTAAGGTGTTCTTGGAGATCTTGTGGTCAAATATATGTAAGAACTCCTGGTCAATCCTTTGAATAGGAACAGTGCCAAGGAATGAGAAAAGGAGCATGTAAGTTTATGGTTGCCCGCCTCCAGATGGGGTCTGGAGATCTCCCAGAATTATAACTGATCTCCATACCAATTCCTCTGGCCAAAATGACATCTTCAAAGAGTGGGGTCCCTCCCTCCCCAAACCCTACCCTCTTTACCCCCCCCCCCAACTCCAGGAATTTATCAATATGGAGTTGACAAGCCTAGGACTGGTCTCAATTTATCCTAAATCCTAAGAGTAAAATAATAAGTAACAGACTCTATAGGAGTCCATTTGCTCTCTTCAAAGTAGTGGGAAGTTTCAGGGCAGATTTATGGAGCCATTTGACTGGTGGGGAGAAAGTGCTTGCGGCTTTTGATTTTTCTGTAATATCTATTTATTTACAAATTTAGAGGCTGAACAGGGAGGCATGGCACTATCAGTCTCAAAGCAGTATCAGTCCAGCATCTCAACTTCCTAATAAAAATCTCTTGGCAATCAGACTTTTTCCTAGCCAAACTCTTTTCCTGGCCCAGATTCAAACCGCACAAACTGTTCCTTTCAGTCCTCACTCAGGCAGGTAGGAGTAGCTATGTATTTAGGTTACATTGAGAGAAAAAGTGAAACACTGTCCTCTCAATGGGGCCACATTACCTGCACCACATCTCATCTCATCTCATGTCATCTCAAGATTACATTTTTAGAGTGAAGTCAGACTGACACTTTGCATACAGTTGTACCTCTCTAGAAGAGCCTGTATGGTTTTCCTTGCCTTGGGGCAAGCTTGGCTTTCTCCTCTTGCTTCTCCAATGATATTTGCACTTAGATTCTGATGTAGCACTGATTCCCCCACCCACTAACTCAAGCAAGCTTCAGGATTTGTTTTAAAAAATAAAAAGAATCCAGTACATTGGGATGCGTATGCATTCAGATGTTTAATTGATACACTTTTTTCCCCCTATACAGTTTCATACAGGAAAGTGGGAGTGGCTTTGTGACTGTCACAAGATCCAGGCAATCAGCACCTTCTACCACCAGTTGGTCTGGGCAGGGAGGTAGCTTCCTGATTGTCAGGGCCAGCCTATCATCGCTTTGGGCAGTCAGCTTTTGCGGGAAACAGGTAGAACTGGCTGCTCCTGAGCCCGATTCTTAGTGAAGTGGGGGTGGGGGTGTCTAACTAAAAATGTCCAAGTGTGGATCCACAGTGGGCTCAACTTTCAACTTATGTACACGTGTGTGCAGCTTTCTGTGGTGGGTTTAAACACTCATTTGACGTCCTGAAAACAATATGTTCAGTGGTGACTGCTACAGCTGTTTGCCAGGTGGAATAGATGCACAACAGTAGGACATAGGAGGAAGGGGAGCATTTCCTGGCATTTCAGAGAGGCTCTGGGAGGAAGCAATTGAGGAAAGTTTCAAAGGTAGTCCCATTCCAGTATGTTGCTGCTGACTGATCAGGAGCTTCAGTTGCCTCTGGTGGTGCACACCAGGACAGAAAAAGGAGGTACTAAATACTAGAAGTAGAAAGGTATATACTTATAAAGCAAAATAGCACAATGATATATTAAAAATTTATAAAAACATCATACTATAATAAGATATATACAATGAGAAACTGACAGGCTATAAAGACATACAACAGCAAAATTAATGCAATAGAACATATACAATGAAGAACAGACAAGCTACAAAGAACACACAGCAAGACTGGATGCCAGCTACATTCCTGTTTAGGTGTGTAAATCTATCTGTCATAAGCAATCTTGTGCAAGTAATTTTGAAGACAAACGTCCAAAAGCTAATAGGTATGTAGTGTGTTATAACTTCAAGAGATAAATGTCCTGGCTTCAATCTTCATTGGTCATGAATGGACTTGCGCTTGTGGGAAGCCTGTTATAAACATTTATAGATAGACAATGAATTCTAATAATTGAAACAAACCATAAGTTTTAAACATATTAAATGAACCTAGGGACCGCCCCGCCCCCCACCATCCCAATTGGTGGTCATTAGTTTCTCCTAAGGGACTGCTGTATTAGAAATAGCTCTTCATATCTGCCTTCATCCTGACATGCGAGAGGAGCGCTGGGTTCAATATTTGATAAGAACACCCTTATCACACATAATTCCTTATGCAGAGACAGCTTGTCTGTTGTCTTTCAGGAAACTTTCCAGGGCTTCACTCGGCCCACATAGGCTCTGCTTTCTGTTGCCTCAGAAACCAAAACTAACGTATTGAGAAACCAAAAACAGGAAGTTAACACAGATTGCCGTATATGGGTTGCGTAGGGTGTGGTGGAGTAACATGTTAAAACTAAAAATATGTATGGAACTACCTTCTGTTTTCAAGTTTGCTTGATTCCATCCTTTTACACTTCGAAGACATTCCAACAAGGATATGTTTTGATTCTTCCCTTCTCAAAATGTGCATAACAGTAGCTACGAAGTAGGTAAAGACGTATCTTTCATTCATTTGGACCACTTTGATTGGGGTAAGCTTTGGACTACCAAAATACAAAATACAAAGGCAGTAGAAAGCAAGAGAACAGATCTCACATTTTCATATATGCTCCTGTACTCATGCTCCTTAATGCAGATTGCAGAATTTTGTGAAAACCAAAAGTTTGCATATAATAGTCTTCCCAGTATACACAGGAAAGCTGTACTGGGATCTCAGGCCATGCCATGTTTCTCCATTGGGCTTCTCTGTTCCTCACTAAATTGCTGGGATATAACAGGCTAGAATACTCTGATCTGGATAGTCCAGGTGAGCCTGATCTCGTCAGATCTCAGAAGCTAAACAGGGACGGGAGACCTCCAATGAAGAGCAGGGTTGCAATGGCAATGCAAACCACCTCTGTTACTCTCTTGCCATGAAAACCCCACCATGGGTCACCAGAAGTCAGCTATGACTTGAGGGCACTCTCTACCACCAATGGGCCAAATGGGCTAACAAAACCAAGTGACCAAGGGAGATGGATTGGGTACTACAGAGAGCAAGCCTAAGCAGGTCTATTCAGTGGTGAGTCCTATTTTAGTCAATGGAAAATGTACTTAGGATTGCATCCACAATAAAGGCTGCCTTTCCCATATATGCTCACCAATGTCACCTCACATAAGATCAGTACATGGAGAAGGCCAGTCCTAGAAGCTCAAGCTATGAGCAAGTTCACATGCGTGCAGACAAGTCTTCATGTACCCTCCAGTTCCAAGACATTTAACTTTTAATGGTCAACATTTTGCACTGAGACCAGAACAATGTACAAGCCAATATAATTGTTGTAATGTATGGCTCCCTTACTGCATCTCAGTTAGCACTCTGGCTGCTGCATTTTGCTCCTGTTGAAGTTTCCAGTCCATTTTTCAAAAGCAGCCCCATCATGCTATGTGCAATGTCTAACCTTGATGTTACAAAGGCACACATAACTGAGGCAAGGTCTACTGTTTCCAGGAAAGGTTGCAGCTGGTGATTCAGTCAAAGCTGGTAAAAAGTGCTCCTTGCTAGCTCCACTACCTGCTTTTCAAGCAGCATGACAAGTTCCAGTAGTAGCTCCAGGCTGCAAACCTGCTCCTTCATGTGGTGCTTTATCCCCTCCAAAGTAGACTATAATCCTGCTCCCAGTGTTGGTTCCTCCCTGTAGTGAAAAATAGTGTTGTGGGTTTGGCCTAATGGGACTGAGAAACAGGGCAAAAAAATGTTAAAGTCATAGATTATTGGGGGTTAATTTTTAGAAGATGTTCCACTGATGGTTCCGTTAAAGCATTAGAGCGTAGAGGTGGTAGAAGGGAGATGGCAGGGGTACTGGTATATGAAGGAACAGCAGTTAGAAGAACTGAGAAGAGTTTTGAAGAAGCAGACAGAGGAGAAGACAACTGAGAACTAGCTGAAGCACTTGGAAGGCGCAGGATCTCTCTCTCTCTCTCTCTCTCTGATGTAGGCTAGCGGACCTGTTGTGAAGAATGCCTCTTTGTCTCAATCTGTGTTCTACCTGAATATTAGTATTAAATCTCCTGAGCGCTCTCCTCAAAAGGGAACCAGCCAGAAAACCACTACTCAGAGAAGTGTGTAGAGTGTAACAATAGCATTGCATGAGGTGAATGATGTACCCTGATGCTAAATGATTTGGTCTCCCATGTGTTGGAATCCAGGGGTGACAGGAGTATGAGAGGGTACCCTAGCTTTATTATGCCAGATCATAATGACAGGTAGTTTGTCAATATGTATTAAAATGCATTTTGTTATTATGAAGAAACATAAAGAGCTATGACAATATGGGATGTCCTTGAACATTAATTAAAAACAACATTCTATTTGTAGAACTCATGAGTGTTGTTAATGGAAAATACAAAGCTGTGTTAATTTATATATATGCAATGAAATAAAATATTTATGAGCACAGTCATCTTTGGCTGTAAATATAATTGTAATTTGTTATTAGGTAATTTTGTTTGTTTGATTATTCCCATTATATATTCCTACCTAGCCTATGGAAATATTATATTTGGCACATGCAAAGTTAGAATTAAGCATCACTAATAATTAGAGAACAGAGTCTTGTTGCTGGTAACTGAAAAACTAACATATTTGTTGTGGCAGGAATTTGTTAATATTTAAGGTGATACTAGACCCTGTTGTTTTGGCTGCAGCAGACTAACAGTGCAATCCTAAACTGGTCTGTTCAGAATTCTACTGAAGTCCACTCAGAATCTTGCTGAAGTCTATCCAGTGGGGCTTACCCTCTGGAAAGTGTCTTAGGATTGCACTGTATCATATGACTTTCCCTTTAGAATGGGTTACTAACGCAGC
Source organism: Eublepharis macularius (assembly GCF_028583425.1). NCBI lineage: Eukaryota > Metazoa > Chordata > Lepidosauria > Squamata > Eublepharidae > Eublepharis > Eublepharis macularius. The sequence goes on along the minus strand of NC_072794.1, from coordinate 80,637,985 downwards.
TGCGAGCCAGTCCCATTGAACACTTGGAACCTACTTCTGATTAAATATGCATAGGTCTAGACTCTAAGGCTCCCTTTGAGACCAGGTTGTGTGGATCAAGACCCTTTTTATATGAGATGGATCTGATGAAAATGAATCTTTGAGTTTCCCCGAATATTGTTAATATGAGTAAGGCAACAAGATTCAAAATCAGATCTACATTCTACTCAATTTAGCTTTTACATTTGTTTTGTGGACCAATTTAAGGACTCCCACCCAGGGATGACAGCAACCTGGATGAAAAAATGTCCTGCCCCTTTAACAGAAGCTTAATGGGATGTTATTTGCCAATATTTAACAATAGGATATTATTTTCCTCTGTGCCATGACACATTAAGCCTGAGTTTAAAAGCATGACATTTTTTCTCCAAACCTGTTGGCAACCCTACCCCTACCCTTTTAACGTTTCACATGAAAACATTAAAATGGAGCACAAAAACCCCCAAATAACCAGTTTTAGAAAATATTAATGGAACAGACTGAACAAGGATGGGGGAAACATCCCTGGGAAATCCTTCCCAGAAGTTGTGCAGATCCTAAAAGATCGTTCTCTGCTGATCAGTCTTGCTGTTTTGTTAGGCAGATGAACAGCTAAGGAATCAATAGATGGGGAAAGAAAGCTTGTGAAAACAGAATCCATTCAGGCAGCTAATCGTGGGAAAAAAGAATACTGTTGACAAAGGGTGTGGAGTGTGCTGGCCAGCTAACCTGTTTTTCTGACTTTCAGAGGAAGACAGCAGCACAGATGTTAATGTTAATATTAACATCAGGATCCCCCTGGCTGGGGGAGGGGAAAGTGAGCCTCAAGTGGATGTCCAAGAAAGATAGTGCTCTCATTATGCTTTCCGAAATCTATTTAAAGGCAATGTGGGAGCCAAGAGAGAAGCTCCACATAAACACCACCAGATCAGGGTAGTACCAGGTGTCAGCTAGCCCTGCAAAGTCACTGAAATGTCAAGGATTGTTTTTCCTCCACTCCCTTGCTTTCCTCTGACTGGGAACTGCCAGTGTTTGTTTAAAAGATATCCCTCATATTTGGCAAGGATGCCAGTGGGACAGACATTAATGGATTATTATTTGGAGCTGGCTGGCTGCCAAGGAGACAAGGATAGCTTAGCTTTTGCTACCCAAAGCCCCCACCATTAATAATGAGAGTGAAGGACAGAAGTGTCCTGCCATGCTGTTTAACTAGTTAACTGAAACATGTATTTCAACAAGCTAATGGTCACAAGTCTGTATTTGATCTGACCTGTTAAAATGTTGTGAAGGGGGGAGGGCAAGGGAGGGAGCTCAGCTCTGGACTCAGGGCTTCAAGGGGAAAATCTCTCCTTTGGGTTGATGTGTTTCATTTTAAATGGGCAGCAAATGCAATCATAGCAGTTAATAGTGGAAGAATGTCTTTCTGATGACACCTGATCTGTTATCACTGGAATGATGTGAGAGACTTCCTAGTAACTTAAGATGACTCTTTAATACATTAATTAGTCTATAATCCAGTAACCAGCACCTGGATACTTGTGGAACTCACAGGCAGGGCACATCAGTCACATGACCATCTGATATATGATCAGAAGCCAGCAGATTCATTAGTCCAGTGCATGGCTCAACATGTGTGTGCACAGACATGGAAAAGAAAAGTGTGAGGAAGAGCAAGTTTCACAAACAATGTTAAAGCATGCTTCAGTCACTATCTGCAGTATCTTAAGACTTTCACAAGACCACTTAAAACATATACAAACCAGTGGAAGTCAGATGGTGCTTTGACTTTAATGCTTCAAAAAAACCCCACCACAAATTAGCCCTGAGGCTATGCTCATTTGCTTGAATGGTCAAGAAGGGAAACAGAAGTTCAGATTTTATGGTCTGCTATTTAGAATAAGTTTACATTGATATTACTGACAATTCTATTAATCATGAGATTCAAATAATCTGCACTACAGCGGTACAATCTGCAGTTGTGATAACCTCTCTTATGCTAGCACAGTCAATAAAGTTGCCAACAGACCTGGAGGAAAATGTTCTGTCCCTTTCATAGAGGCTCAGTGGGGTGTTATTTACCAGGTAATGTTATTTACAGCCATGACCTGAAAAGCTTTCACCACCTGAAGCCTCTATTAAAGGGGTAGGACATTTTTTTCAGGCCTGTTGACAACCCTGGGTGCAACTACTCTAACCACTCCTTTAAATGTGTCTTACAGTCTCTGCTCTGTCCCTCACAACTAACAAGTGGGGCTTGTTATAGTTTCCTCAGTGGACAGGAAGAAACATCTACACATGCTCAGGAGCTCTTAGATGTTATTTCTACAAGTATTACAGGCCTGAGGTGTGACCCTGAAAACCAAAAATCTGGATTAAGCTCTCCCAGTTTCTGCCTCAAAATAAATCCTGCCACATTCCACCAGTGCTTTTTAGCTAGGGGATTCTACTAGCAACCCCAGGGCTTGAATTTGTTAATGTCAGAAAAGACAGGGCAAATGGAACACAGTGTCTTGTGTCTGAGATATTTTTAGATCAACATTGTTTACAGTGAAGCTTCTCCTCCTGCAAAGCTGTTTCTTTCCCCACGGACTTTCATGCAACCACACATACAAAAGGAAAACTCTGCCCACTAGCACTCCAGTTGAGTGTTATATGTTCTTTGGGAGTTAACCTTTTCTCTAGTCCATCAGGATGTGTACTCTATAATTAAGGTGCTTAGAATACAATTTAGCAAAAGCTGGGAGCTGCAACGCAATAGCATTTACTACTGTGATTGAAAACCTCAAAGGTTGGGTGGAATTTTACTAAGCAGTAATTTTGTCTGCTCGGAGCTGGTGAAGAAGAAGAGGAAAAAAACTTGAAACTGGTTGGATAGGCTGTCTTGTCACTAATGAAATGGAGATAAATAGGATTAATTTATTTGAGAGCAAACGTACTAATTAGCCCTTGCAGAGAAGAGTCACTAGATCTTGAAAAATTACAAAGGATTAATATTATCTGAATAAAAAGTATTTTTCCCTTTTCCCCCCTAATTCAATGTGACATGGTGAGGGGAGGAAAAATATAAGGACTCCTTCTCCTGTAAGAAATCTTATTTGAATGTGTAGGTCACCTGTCCAGAATGTTCAAGCTGAATAACAGTTCTAAAACCAGTATCTAAAATGAGCCAATTAAGTCAGCACAAATGCTGAAGGCCCCATGCCACCAAGTGAGTCCCAGCCACCAAAAGCTAAGCTAAGCAAAGAAGATGTACATGGCTTCCATGTGATGCTCAGGTGGTTGGCTACAGGAAGATTGTTTTGTGTACCTGGCTGTTTGCCATCTGAAGGCAGCTTTAGAAAACACAATGGTGACAAGGGGAAAGAGAAGTTCTATTAGGCAGCTTCTGCATGGGACAAAACACACACACACACCCATTATGGTTGTGGCAGCAAGAATGTAATCTACACACATTGCTCACTGCTGCTACTGCCCCATTCCTCTCTCTTTCCCTCTGTTGCTTACGTACAAAAGCATAAACCTTGCAGAGATCACACCATGCCATGCCCCGCTAAGCTGTGTGGTAAAGACACAGCTGGGAAAAGAAAAAAGCCCTTTAAAGGATCAAAGGGTGCTTCACTCTACTCCTCCCCATAGTGGCTCTGGGTGGAACATGAACACTGCAACCATCCCTTAGCTCCTCCTTTGAAACAGATCAAAAGATTTTTTTCCCCTGGTCATCCAGTTTAAATGGGAAAAGCCCTGTGACGTTGTGCTCAGAATGAGCATGGCATCATGTGGATGCTCCCATTTAAATGGGGCAAAATCCCTGTGTGAAAGCAGCCTTTGATATGATAGCAGGGCTAGTCTTCTTTGAAGCAATTGGTCCAGGGAGCAGATTCCATTGGAAGCATGTGTTGCTTATGCAGAAGTACACATATGTGGTTGCCAGGTCACCAACTATTAACTCAGTTTTGATGATGGAGGCTTTATAAATGTATTCTTGTTTTGTGCATGTGTGAACTGGCATATATGCACCCTAAAAGTCTCCTAACAAGCACTGTTGATTCATAATTAATGTAATGAAACATTAGCCTCAGCAGATGAGATATTTTGGTCTGGAAACTTATGAGGGATTATGAAGGACAAGCCCACACCATCTAAAATTGCCAGTCCTGCCTCCGAACTCAGGAGCAGCAGTAGTGCTGGTATTCAAGCTTGGCAGGCCAGCTGCTTTGTGGAGGCTGCAGGGGCATCATGCTGCCTGCCCGCGGCTTAACCCCCTGGAGCAGCCTTTGTGGACTTCTGCTGTGGGAGTCACCAAGGTCAGGAGGGCTTGGAGTAGGAAAGTGACAGCAGTAGCAGAGGGAGCTCCCAGGCCATGGTTCCAGTGAGCGGTGGCTTGGGGAGTAGCCAAGGCTCGGTGGGAAACAAGGTCTTAATTAAATCTTAATTAAAAAGGATTGGGTAGTAAGTGATATGGAAGACCTCTGAGGCTCCACAGAGCTGCTGCCAGTCTGAGCAGACTGTAATGTGAGGCAGCTTCAAGTATTCTTGCAAAGATAGCAGCAAGGGAGAGGAACAGCCTCTACAATTTAGATTCCCTTGCCTCTGTATGTGTGTGGAAGACTGTAAGAGAACATGATCCAAAGGGGGAAGTATCTGTGCTTTGTTCTGTGAATGTGTATGTGTTTAACAGTGAGCATCTCTGAGTCTCTCTACATGCGACGAATTACATGAGGATGCTCAAGTGAAAGGAGAAGCCAAGTTTTAAAAGACGTATCTGAAGGCTCTATCAATTTCCTTCTCAACAGAGCCGGCAAAGAAGATCGCTGCTCAAAGGGTTTGTTTATTTCCTCTTTGCCTCCTCAAAGCCTCCCTTCTGGGAGGTGGAAAGAAAATAAACCCTCTGAGCAGCCATCTTCTTTGCTGGCTCTGTTGAGAGGGAAATTAATTGAAGGCTTCTGATATATCTTTTAAAACTTGGCTTCCCGGCTAACATTGCATCTCCCTTCTCTTGAGCATCTTCATGTAATTCGTCTTGTGTAGAGAGAGAGTCTCTGTGTTTGTCAGTGTATTATGTAAGAGAAGGTATCTGCTCTAAGACACGTGTATGAAGGTGTACCTAATGTATAATTATACGTCTGTGAGAAAGTAGGTCTCTGTATTTAATGGGGTGGGTATATATAATTATTAGCATGGATTCACTGAGGGTGATAATCATAATAAAGGCCAGTGAGTGAAAACTCATGATCACTATTAGTGTTCCCCTGCTGGGAAAGAGAACTGAGGCCCAATTTAAATGGCATGCAGCTGGTGGGTAAGAAGGACTCAACCATGCAACTTTGCAGTTGCTCAATGTCTCATTTCAACTGGGCTGCCACCCATGCAAAGCAACTACATGTGTTTAGTTAGTATGCCAGAGACTGGTAGCCCAGGTGGGTGTTGTACTGGCATGCTAACTAAGCACATGTGGCTGCTTTCCAAGGGTGACAGCTGAGATGAAACAAGATGCTATGCAAACTCAAAGTTTCAGGGGCAAGCTCTTTTGACACACCAGGGTCATGTTAAAATTACCAGACTTTAGACATTCTCCTACTTTTAGTGCAGCCCTTCTACTGCTTTCCTCCAGGCAGTAGGTGGGGGGCCAGGTCCACACGTGTTGTAATGTCTCTTCCAGAAAAAACCAAGAGGTGATGTCACCATTACCCCTGTGATGCTCTAGGAGTTCCCCAAATCTCTGTGGTCTTAATTTTGATGGATGTTAATGGTCAAATTATTACATTCTACCTCAAATCTCAATACATTTAATTGGAAAAGTCTTAGTTTCAACATTACAATACCTAATCAATACTTAGGTAAGGATTTGTAGCTTTAGATAGGTGTCATTTTTGTCTGATATGAAGTATGTTATCTAGGCAATGAATCTGTATGGTGATAAAAAGGAAAACTATTCATGAAAAATTACTATGATCTAAGATCTAGGATTGCAAGGCAGGGTTCAGGGCCTGGACATCACATATGGGTTTTCTCTACAAGTGATGTAGCAACGGAGCCAACATTGCCATTTAAAAACATTTTCTTCCATGACTACTCAAGAAGGGTAGCAGGCAATTTCGGCTGCCAGCAGAAGGCCTTCTTCCATAAGACCCTCACCCACAAACACTTTCTATTGTGAATATAAAAACATAGATCTAATGGAAGTACATTTTAGTGCATCTGCTCTGATCACAAAAGCTTATGCAGGAACAAATCTTGTTAATCTTTAAGCTGCTACTAGACTCCTGTGTTATTTTTCCACCACAGACTAATTCACTTGGAATTATGTTTATATTTATTATCTCTGATGGCAACAAGGCATTTTATTACTAGTAAAGAACAATTCAGTATTATTGCAGTTTAAGTTTTATTCAAAAAGATACTTACTGTATTATTAATATTCATCAGGACATGATCTGAGCCAGTGTTTCCAAGAACCTGTTGCTCTTTGCCCTTGCAAAGAGCAACAGGCCTAAAAATGTTTTAAAAAATGAGAATTTCTGAACATGTATATAGAGTACCTCTTTCCCATGACTGAATACTTCTAGTCAAGCCTCCTGTATCAAGCACTGGGGTCTCAAACTGGGTTGGAGGATGATGCTTTTTCTTTCTTTCTACAAATCAGCCACTGTACTAGGTCTGAACAGTAGCAGGGTTATGCTCCTCAGCAACAGGTTTGTTGTTGCTACCAAACTATCACCTTGCAAGATATGCTTGCTTATCGTAACTTGCTCTAGAGCTTGGAGTGGGTGTAAGAAGCTTGTGCCAATTTCACCAACTGAGCCTGTGTTTCCTGCATTTTTAGCTAATCTTCATTAACCCTTCTCCCAGACTGTTTCCTTCCTGGTTTTTAAAGGGATTTCTTGCTGCCCCCCTGGATATTCATTCTCCCACTCTCACGCATTGTGTTCTCTAAACGAATGCCAGGTTGTCCTTCTATTGGAATGAGAGACTCCCACACTTGGTTTTTAAATAGTGTTGCCCCTTTCCAAGACAGCAATAGTGGTCTTTATTCAGAGTGTGTATTCCTTTGCTCTAAAAGAAATTTTTAATTTCTCTTTAAGTGAATCTCCTGATTCCTGCATAGTCTCTAGTTGTAGCCAGCTGTAGAACCAACTACTGCCTCTGTGTGTTACTGGGTCTGACTGTGATGCACTGTGTTCTTTCTGCATAGCTGAAGAGTGCTTCTGGCATTACACTGTCTTGGTATTTATTACATTTACATTCTGCCTTTCTTCCTCTGAGCTCAGTGTCACACAGATGATGTTCCCAGGGAGTCTCCTGCACTGAACAGACCTGGACCTGCTTATCTGTAGCAAGGGTACTATACCATCTTTCTTCAGCCATACAATGAGTCCAATATGCATGTATTTGTAATTTGGGGACAGAGCGGCAGAAGTCTGAAATATGCATGTTCTTTGCTATCCATGCAACACTCCTGCCTGATCATTCTTATATCTCAGATAAATGTTAGGGGTTATTTTTCCTCCCCATTTTATTTCTGTTTCCAGTCAGATGTTTTCCAAACATGAGTGACCTCTGAAGCAGTCCTAAATTATGCTTTTCCTAAATTTCATAGGGAAGCAGTTTCTATATAAATTCTAAAAGGAGCATCCTGTGAGTTATTTGTAGTAGTTGTATAGCTTAACCAGACTCAGGCTGTACTGAGCATCTTCTTTTCAGCCATATGAGAAGTTTCTTTTGTTGGAACATGTGAAACAATAAGGATGGTTCAGGTTATTATTTTTTGTTGTTTGCAGTAGCCACACAATGTAATTTACTATCATGTATCTTCTGGTAGAAATAAAAATGTGCAAGACTGGTCCAGATTAGGAAAATGAAGTCTGATTTTTAGCTTCTACATAAATTATCAAGAGAGCTCAATTATATATTCAAGAAGTAGATAGCTATTAGGACAGGGATAATTTTACCTCATGCTGAATGGTCTGTAATAGCTGCCTATCTGCTACTGGGCAAAATTCAGAGTATTGGAGTTTGTTTTTAAAGTCCTAAATTACTTGGAACCAGTGCAGCTAAAGGACTACCTTTTTATATGGTCCTACCTGCCAAATAAGATCATTGTAACAAGCTCGGCTAGTGGTGCTCTAACTTATAGAAGTGAAGAGAGTGTAGAACTGGTGCCTATTCTTTTAGGCGAAAACATTTCTCTTCAACCAGGCCTTCAGATAATTTTTTTTAGCCACTTGTGATATTAAAACTCCTTCTTTATGGCCTGCTCCTTGTTTTTAAATTTTCATATGACTAATTTAACTGGTTATTATTATTATTATTATTGAGAGTTTAATTGCTGAAATATAATTACTGTATTATCAATTTAAAGCTAATTGTTTTTATTGTATAAAAACACAAGTAAAACAATTAAATAATTAGTTTCAAATGGTTAATACATTATTTAATTAAATTTCAGCAATAAAATTCTTAATAATAATAGCCAGTAAAATCAACAGTAAAATCAATAAAATCTTGGACAACATTTTCTGGACAGGAAGATGAGAGATATTCCAAACATGTAAGTAAGTAAGTAAGTAAGTAAGTAAGTAAGTAAGTAAGTAAGTAAGTAAGTAAGTAAGTAAGTAAGTAAGTAAACTATATAACTTGACATGCAAACAATGTTTCTACTGCTGCTCTTAGTTACGTCTTCCATTTTTATATATTTATTACATATATTGAATACAGCAGACATTTCAGTATGGCTGAGTAATAAATCTATAAGAGAACAAGATGTCTTTACACTGAGTGGAGTCAGGCAACACTATCAAGATGAAGTTTTACAGGGTAGATTTTTTTTGTCATCTATGTGCTACATCAGTCTGAGTTCCGGCAAATAACCCACAGACTCCGTCCTTGGGTTGGAATGGCCACAACTTTATTGATTACAGCTAGATGGAGCACTGGCCAGGCATATGGGCATGGATCCATGTTGGCATCGGAAGGCCCACTCACTGTCCGATGCATAACACTCCAGCCCCATGCTGGTGCACCTCAGCAAGCGTTCTTCCGCCACCAGCCATGCTGGATGGCCGTTGCCTCCCAATCCATTGGGGTGAGCTGCCCACGTGCCCCACTCACCCATTTAGGATCTGGCCCAATGCCTCAAACCTGCCACAGGAGGAAGGCCAAAGGCCTGACTCCTGCCAATGCTCCAACAGCTGTAGCCATAGTTGGAGCCACCCCCCCTCAAGGTTCCCATGTTTGATGCCCAGAGGTAGGCCAAAAAAAACCCCAAGGGAGCCCTGGCCAATCTGGCCCCTTGTGGGAAAAATTCCTTCCTGTCCCCTACAGGCGACCAGCACAACCGGCCCTGGGGATCTCCACTGGGACCCCCAGGGGCCCAACCGCATCCTCCTGAATAATGTCCTGATTTCTTTGCTCGTCCAGGTGTTGCCGCCATGCCTTTCGGCCTTCTCACCCAGGAGGATGCCATGCCTGTAACTAGATCAAACAAGGTTAGTGCTTTCTCCCATCCTGACATAGGCCATTTCCACAGGTTGTTAAAGCAACTGGCTACTTACTCAATGCTGGCTTGTTTTTTTTCACAGATTCCAGATGCCTCCGATATCAAAGCGGAAGCAGGCAGTTTGTCTTTCGTCTGATCAGCGTCTTTTCTGAGACCAGGATTTCCCGCTCTTTCCTGTGCCGGGTCAAGGACGCTGATCAGACGAAAGACAAACTGCCTGCTTCCGCTTTGAAATCAGAGGCATCTGGAATCTGTAAAAAACCCCGCCAGCATTGAGTAAGTAGCCCGTTGCTTTAACAACATGTGGAAACGGCCATAATCCAAGTACGCTCGAGAAGCCCATCTGCCAATAGCTATGCAGTCTGCTGACAGCCCCACCTCAGCTGTTGTGGCTGCCCCGATGCAAAATGAGTGAGAGTCAAACTCTGCTGGCAGAAGGCCTGCTGCTCGGAGGCTGGATTTCAGAACAGCTGTAAACTGGAACCTGTGAGTAAGCTCCCGTCAGCGTGGACCAGGAGTTGGCCTGCAGCTAAGGGGTGCTTGCCTAGATACTCTCTGATGGCCTGTACAGGGCAGGGGGCTCCCCTCCCCACTGCTCAGAGACATACCATTGCTCCTCACCCCTGCTGGTCCTTCTTGGAGCACCAGATTTTGGGCCACAAGCTGCCGCCCTAGAGCATGATGTCTACCACTGCCAGGGCCCTGCCCGATAGATCCCCAGATGAAGCAGCTACCAGTTCCCCAACCTGGAAGGCCTCGTAGAATGCTAAGCAGAAGGCCGCCCTGAATAGCGTGGTCTTGAAGGAAAAGCAACATACTCTGGGGTGGCACCTGAAAATACTTAGCAAGATGTCTGCCGTGATCAGCCACCTTATGGGGGGGTTCCCAGCAGGCCCAGCCCGCCATGGCCCACTGGGTCAGGAAGCTGCTAGTTGGGTCCATCCGACCTGTTACCCTGTAGAAAAATGAGATGGCCGCTATGTGCGTTCTGATGGTCTTGGGTGCGTGCCTGATCTTGTCCAACCCAGCCAAGTACTCCAAGAATGCCTCCTCTGGTACCTCGCCCTCCACCTGGCTGAGCCGTTCGGAGAGGAAGGCCATGAACGCAGAAAAAGCTGTCCTGTACGCCTGCCTGGTAGATGGTGCTAACGAGTTCAGGACTCCTTCGATGATCCAGTGTTTCCAAGCTCCCACAATGCCTCTGGGAAGCGGTCTGGGTGTTGTTCGGCATTCAGTGCCATGTCCCAAAATCTATTTTCCTGAAAGCGAAAAAGGGTGTCTACTATGTTGTTCTGCAGCCCCGAAATGTGGCAAGCTCTGAACACGATGTTGTGCTGCAGGCAGAGGAGTACCAGTCTGCATACTAGTTGCATGATTCGCTCCGAGTGTGATGACTGTCTGTTTACTACCCGCACCACCACTTGGTTGTCGCACCCAAAGAGGACTTTCCTGTTCTGGAACAAGTTGGTCCAGAGGACCACCACGACCAGGATCGGAAAGAGCTCCAGGAATGTAAGGTCACTGCCCCTCCAGGCTTCCCGCCATCTTTGTGTGCACCGTTGCCCTTCCCAGTACACTCCAAAACCCATACCCCCCACAGCATCAGAGTGCACCTGGAAAGCTGCCCCCATCTCCATGGGCTTGCGCCAAAAGGACACGCCATTATAGGCCTTCAAGAAGGTTTGCCATATCTGCAGATCTGTTATCAACTGTCCTGTGATCCGATTGTGGTGATGGGGCACCATCACTCCCACAGATGCCCTGATGAGGCGAGTACAGAATGGCCTCCCGGGTGCTACCACCCTGCAGGCAAAGTTCAGACTACCCAAAAGGGATTGAACCTCCTGCAGAGTCCTCTTGTCATGGAGCTCAGTGATAGTGAGGACTCCTCAGGAGCAGAGGAGCCTCGTGTAGCCAGCCCTGACTCCTCAGGAGGAGAGGAGCCTCGTGTAGTCAGGCCTGACTCAGCAGAGCCCAGAGATCAGGAAGAACAGCTGCTGGCTGATCAGCATCCACAGCCAGCAGCTGAGCCAGAAGCACCGACACCTTCTAGCTCCAACACCGCTAGTGAAGCGCAGTCAAGGATGTCCAAACCCCCAGCTTCACCCAGAGAGTACCGCAGACAAAGGCAACTTGTGGGGCTGCAGGAAAGGCAGCAAAGTGCATGCCTCCTGGCCAGATGCCAGCTGCTTGTGGAGAGTGATGAGGAGTGACCACAGGATAGCTCCCAAGCAGCTGGCTGCAAGCCCAGCCTCACTATAAAACTCAGCCACAGAAGACCAGGAGGCGTGGAAGCAACATGTCAGAATCCTGCTACTACCGCTCCATTGAACTGTGTCTTGTTCTTGTGACCTTTGGACTGTGCCTTGACTCTGCCTTTGCTTAGCCCTCAAACCTTGCTGTTAACCAATCATTGGACTGCCTGACCTTGCTATTTGGACTCTGGAATGGACTCTGACCACGCTACTGGACCAGCCCAGAGCACCTCTTCTTTGCCCCGAGCACATCGTCTACTTTCTCACGGAGAGCTCCCAGTTTGTCTTGGGGAGCCCTACATGAGCCCTACAGGGTAGATTGTTTTTTTTTTTAAAGTATTCTTTCTGTCAAGGATATTTTTATTCCAGCTTTCCTCCAATGAGCTCCAGGTGGTATACATGATTCTCCCTTCTCCATTTCATTCCTGCAACAACTTTGTGAAATACTTTAAGATGAAAGAAAATGGCTGGCCCAATATTACCTAGTAAGCTTTGTGACAGAATGGGGAGTTGAATCTCTCAGATCTTTTGACTAAGTATAATTTAATTATTCTGGAAGACATTGCCCATCACAAAAACACAGAGAGATGTATTTTAGGATAGGCCAGGATAGCATGGTGGTTACAGGGTCAGATTAGCATCTGGGAATCCTAGGTTTGAATCCTGCTCTGCCATGGAAGCTCACTGGGTGACCTTGGGCCAGTCACTGTCTTTCAACCTAGCCTGCCTTACAGAGTTGTTGTGAGGATAAAATAGAGGAGAGGAGAACTATGTGAACCACTTTGGGTCCCTATTGAGGAGAAAGATGGGGTGAAAATAAAGTAAACAATAAAAATAAATGTATCTCACACTTTCTCTTAAGGAGCTCAGCATTGTACCCATGATTCTCCACCATTTTATCCATATAACAACCCTGTGAGGTAGGTGAAAGGAACGATTGGCCCAAGATCACCCAGTGAAATTCACACTGCACTGAAAATATGAACCTGATTCTCCTTGATTCTAGTGCACCACTCTAACCACTACACTATACTGACTATTGCCAGTATGTTAAGTTGTTCTCATTTACTGCAAGTTTGAAAGAACGTGAACTAAAGATCTTGGAGTTCAGAAATAGTGTGTGTTATGGCCACATGTGGAGGCTGCTTTAAATTGCTGCTTGTAGAGGCTGTCACCGTGTGGTAAGCTGTCTGCACACATTGGCTCATCATTGACTCACTATAAAGTTTGAATATGTCTCAGTGTTCCTGCCAATGCCCAGAACAGAAGGAGAAGAGAGTGGTAGTTGTGTTGGGCAAAGAACTGACATAATTTGAGCTACTTTAATGTTCAGCAAAAATACTGTTTATTTACAAAATCTGTCCTGGAGACTGAGGGCAAATTCGAAACAGATACAATCAATAATGAAACATATATCTTAGTCTTTTGCTTGTCATCTTGATCTTTTAGATACAAAAGCAGTAACTGCTACTCCTGTTACAAAAATGTAAAAACTGCCATAAAGCACACTGTCAAAGATATGCTACAGTGATGTCATGACGCAAAGTACATGGCTGAAGCAGAAACTACTGCATAGACTAAACTTGCTACAGGATAAAATTTAAGGTGTCCTCTGCATGGTAGCCAGAATGTGTCTGCTGATTTTGAGTTACATCAGCAAAAGGATTTTGTCCACATGGACATTTCTGGTCTTGGAAAAGTTGATGATTTCCATATCCCACGATGGGGGAGGGGGTTAAACGTGAGTTAATAAAAACTTGAGATTTATTACCAAAACAGTTGGCCAGTCTCAGACTGGCAAATCTTGCCCACGTAACAAGCTACTTTCTGAACCATCCAACCAGCTTTTCTCCCTGCTGCAGAAATAACATAGCACACATGAAAGGTAATATTTTTTGCTATTAGTGAAGAAAGGGAAAAATGTGATCTTTGCTACAGTCTTGGGAATAATTTTCCAAAGCTACATAGAAAAAGCCAAAGTGAGCAGTGTTTTTCTTGGCAATGACCTGCCTGCTTAGCTCACATCAATAATTTTAATGCTTTATTTGTGGTTTGGTTTGTAGCAATTGGTGAAAGCCTGTAGAGAAAAAAAGTGACAAAATCTACTAAATATCCCCAAAGTTCATGAGGTTTGTTTTTTTAAAAATATGTACCACAGTTTGAGAAGCCCTAGAAACTGTATAGGCTCATAAAGTGGAGCTATAAAAGTTGTTTTATTTTACATTTTCAAACACCGCTGAACAACTTTTCATGAGGTTTTAGTTAGACCTTGGATGGTTTCGGGAGTTACAATGACAGGACTTTCCAGTGTTTTTGGAGATGACTAACTACTGTGCCATAACATTATCAAAAATGTAAATGTTATCTCTATTTGATGACTATTTTGGAATAATATGTGCAGCGGCTTTTCGTAGTCCGAAGTTAAGACTCTTCCCCCAGATTGACTTGGAAGGCCATTAAATTAATGTTTCATTTGGCACCAGTGGGTGAAAATACTCATCAAAAATAGAACAAAATGCTCTCTATGACCACTGCCCAGATGAGGGCTGCTGCTACTGCCATGTTGTTCTAATTGTTTCTTCTTGACACTCTCATGCTGCCTCATTTTGATGAGCCCATCACCTGGCTGTAGAAATGGAAGTCTCTGACTATAATTCTGTCTCAGATAATTTCCTTATGTAGGGGCCCATATTCACAATATTAAGCTACCAAGATGGAATTTGAACTCTCATGATCTCAACTGTGAAGTGAAATAACAGTAGTCCGGCTGTCCAGAGCTGCAGTGACCATGGAAGCAGAAAATGTGGGTGCCAGCTTGTCCTAGGAATCTCAAAGCCAGTCTCATTCAACTTATCTATCAAACCCATTGATGGGCAATTTTGTTTCCGACTGGTCTCCCTTACATGATGCTTCCATCCACGGGTGTTTGCTCACTCTGAAGAAACTCATCAATCAGGGGACCAGCGTGAACATCCTGACAGCTGACCATGTATCTCTTCTTCATGAAGCGTGTTTAGGGGGACATTCTGCTTGCGCTAATGTCTTATTAAAACATGGGGCCCATAGTTCCAATTTAATTTTCGTCCAAGGCTCCATCCTGAAATGTTAAATCAGCCAGTCAGATATGCTGCATTTGCCAGAACTTGATTCTAGCTTCAGACATGTTTCTTAAAACTTGCCAGGACTTGGAACTTGGAAACCACTTAACTCCCAAAATACGCAGCCGATTTGCACCAAACCAATAAGGGTAAATGGAGCTACTGTTGACTGGAACACGCCTTTATTCAATGCTTGTGTCAGTGGCAGCGCAGAGTGCTTGAACCTATTACTACAACATGGAGCCAGCCCACATGCTGTGTGTGATTTGGCATCACCTATTCATGAAGCTGCTAAAAGAGGCCATGTCAAATGTGTGGAGTCTCTTGTGTCCAATGGAGTCAAAGCAATCACAGTATCAAGCATCTTGGTACCCCACTCTATGTCGCTTGTGAACATCAGCAAGTGGACTGTGCCAAAAATTACTTGAGACAGGAGCAAGTGCAAATGACGGGAAAGGATTGGAGTCCCCTCTTCATGTGGCTGCTCAAAATGCCAGTGCTGAGCTGGTGCATTTGCTCATTGACTTTGAAGCAGACACAAGTGCCTTGAATGCCGAGGGCAAAAAGCCAACAGACCTGGTTCCACCAAACAGTCCATTAGCACAGAGATTTCCACAGAGACAAGGTGCCCATTAACCCCTTTTTTTCAGAATCAAAGTTTGTAAAGGAGCTGAAGCAAATGTGTATGATGCTCATTAGCATACATTATAGTGGACACTCAGAATCTATGCAGTTTTTTTCTCTTACACTAGTGTATATGCCAAATATTTGCTACATAGGCCTATTTCACTGTTATAGATTATTTTTGCCAGCATTGTCTCAGCAGTGTGAGAACATTTCTTCTAAGAACCTTAAATAAAGGACTTTGTGTAGCCTAAAAAAATAAATAATAGAACAAAATAGCATTTTAATCCAGACATTGGCAGAAACTTGGACAGTGCAACAGAGACAGTGGACAAGAGATGGTAAATCTGTATAACTTCACTGTAGGATTATGAAAGGAACTTCCTAGCAATAAGAGCACCTGCCCAGTGGAACAAGCTGCCCATGGAAGTCAGGGAATCTCTTTCACTGGTGGTTTAAAAGGGGAGTCTGGAGAAATATCTGCCAGGAATGTATTATGTCTATTGGAGTGGTTTTTATCCATTGGCCTCTGGGCTAGTCTTCACACTGCCTCCTGCCACTACAAGGCCAGATGCTGCCTCCATTTATGTATGATACATGTCACACACAGCCCTACCACAAAGACAAGTGTCCTGATACTGGGGTGAGAAGGAACTTCACAAACAGTGAAACTTGGTCAAATGACAACTATTATTATTCAGGACATTGAATGTTGATATGGACATTTTGAGAGTGGCTTGTTCTCCTCCCAGATAATAATGAGAAGCTGTTTGGTAGGTAGTATTTTAAATGCAGAAAATCAAGTCCATCCTTCTTAAGCATCAATGTGTGCAATGTAGATGGAAGGACACCCTGACCTGGATAGTCCAGGCAAGCCCAATCTTTTCAGATCTCGAAAACTAAGCAGGGTCAGCCTTGGTTAATAATTGGATGGGGGACCTCCAAAGAAGACAGGGTTGCAGAGGTAAGAAATGACAAACCACCTCTGTTAGTCTCATGCCATGAAAACCTTGCTAGGGATCTCCATAACTCAGCTATGACTTGATGGTTCTGTCCACCACAGATGGTTTATCCATGCATCTATACAGCCACCTATGGGTGGCAAGAGGAGACAATGGCCTATATTCCACTGAACATTCCACTAAGTGAGTGTATTCCATTAAGCAAAGTTTGAAGCCTTCCTCCAACTTGTGGGCCTTCCTCTAGTGGAAGAGCCACTGAAGTTGGAAGAAGATTCCCTATGTAGGGTACTGCCAAGTATAATCTTTCCCTAATGATGCTCCACTGAATATTTCATTATTTCACGTTTTCCTCCTATGGTACTTAATGATCACTGATTGTGTTAGAAGGAGAAACCAATGAGAGAGAGCGAGAGACCCAAGATGTAGAAGTGTTAGACAAGCAGACCGCAACATAGTTTCAGTGACTGTGAATGACATGGCTTTATAAATGTTTTCAAGATTTCTCCATAGGTTTATTACTCTGGTCCAGGGCAGCAAAAGAATGAAAAGATTATTAGAATACTGCAACAGCATCTTACCCTTTAGATGGAGTGCAGTTAGCTTGTAAGTAAAGGAGCAGACAGGAAGAGTCAGTGATTAAATTTCTGTATTTGAAAAGCAGCACCTGCCATAGATTCCCCCCATCTCACCCATCATCATAAATTTAGACAGATGGGAAGCCTCAGGTAAAAAATACCTGGCAGGGTACAGCAACCCCTCCCTGAGGTTAATAGACAGACAGTTCAGGTTATCAGAATAAGATTAAAAATAACCTCTGGCCATGACTTTGGAGATTAAAAGAAAACATTGGATGGGTGCCACATTGATCACATGGTGCCTTAAGTGAAATTACTTGAGAAACTGCCAGTACTGAGCAAATGGACTGGGAAAAAATATGGATTTTTGCTTTCAAAAATGCTTTATTCCTTGACTTTTATTCTTTGGGTTTGTTGACATTATCATTTTATTGTGGGGAAATAAATGGTGAACAAATGGATTCTGTAATAATCATAGTGTGGTCTGCTTTTAAAACTGTGAAGAGAGGGAGTTCTATGTTTTTAAGCCATGGCATGAGCAGACAACAGCCGCACAAAGCTTTCATTCAATGAACAGGAGCGATCTGATTGACAGCAACACTTTCCAAAGAATGCTTGTCTGGAATTTTGGTGGAAGGTGTTACATAGCTCCAAATATTTGTTGCTCAGTTTCTGTGGTAACAAGAGTGGAGTGGCTTAATACTGAGGCAACATGAATATGTGGTGCTTGGAACATTTCAGTGAGTTCTGAGTTCTGAGCTTCCATTGGGTTCCAACTCTACCTATTCCTCCTTTCTAAGCAAGAGGTATAGTTCAGTGCTTTGTACATGACCACAATGAAAATGGCTACTTATTAAGAACCTTAAAAGTCAAAAGTCAAGTTAGTTGTGTAATGCCTAAGAATATCTTCCTAAAATTAGATTCTTTAAGAAGAGACCACTGGGATCAGGCCCAGAGTCCTAGTCTAGCATTGTGTTTTTCACAGGGGCCAACCAATTACTGCTTTAAAAGGCAAGAGGTCTGTCCTGCTGTTGTCATCCAGCAACTGGTATTTAGTGGTACATCACATATCTATAGGAAGGGTGACTTTAGCTACTATATCTATTATTTATTTATTTATGTCAGAGACTCAAGGCAGATTACATAGTGTAAGATTAGTACAATCAATATCACGGACATTTCCATAAACAATGCCTTTGGATAAATAAATACAAGTTTACAAAGACGTAGCATTAACAAGAATCCAATACAGAGGTGAAGAAATGCTGAAACAGAGCATAAGCAATTCTAGGACTGACATACAACATATAAGTACCAGTAGGATCGTTCTTGAAGCATGGGTAGCACAGAGTAGCACATACTTAAGCAACAGAGAGGATGTAAGGCAACATAGTGGTGAAGTCACTTTACTAATAGGTGGCTGTAGATTTTAAAAAAAATGTTTTTAGTAAACTCCCCCCCCCAAAAAGAAACTGCCATGGTGTATTGTGTGGCACTATCTTGGATAAGATAATAGTAGCCTAAATTAACTGTTCCAGAAAACCTGAACACAATGACCATGCCTAGCATTGGCTTTACCTGCCAAAGCTGAAGGAAGCATCTGGCCAAGTGCTGGGTGTTGGAGGTGGTTGTCTGAGGGAGGAGGTAGCTGATGAGGGCATTTGGGGTGACTTGGGCTTTCTCCTTGGGTGATGTAAGGAATGAATCCAACCCTAATTGTCATATGCATTAGCACAGATTGGTATCATCATTTCATTCTTTGGAAAGGAATGTGTGGTGGTGTGTATAATCCTTTCCCATACTCTGGCCCACTTGATAAACGCAGCCAGTTATCTGGGCAACTGTTTCTTATATAACGTTATCGAGAGAATCTGTGTGATAACTTGGTTGTATAAACAGATCCTCCCATAGCTGAGGCATATTTTAACTATGCCAACACAATCTATCAGTGAAGGGTCATATCTCTGGAAAGGGTCATAGAAGGGTCATATCCCTTTCCCTTCTAGGACGTACAATTTTCTGTGGAGCTTCAAGAGCACTAATGGGCCAGGAGAATTTTTTCTTCTTCATTTACCATTAATTCACCGTTGTTTCACCTATGACACTCATTCCTGATTTCTTTCCTCTTCCATTACTTGGTTCTTTTAAGCTCCACTGGCAATTATCATCATCATCATCATCATCATCATCATCATCATCATCATCATCCTATGTTCTTATATGATCAGAGTTTTGGTAATAATAACTAAACTTCCTAGAATCGCAGAGAAGGCAGACTTTGTTCACATGTGATGCACATATAAATGGGCAATAGATTACTGGAAACAAGTGGTGGAAAGTATATCAGTCAGATTAGAGAGACAGATGGTCTATCAACAGGAGATCTTAATGATAAATTGTGTAGTTGACATGCCTAAAAATCTTCATGCAGTAGCTTTACATATGAGTACCACAGCCAAATTGGTCTTTGCTAGGAACTGGAAGCAAAAAGAAAAAAGTCAAAATTCAGAGACCTACACACTGGTGAAACTAATGATCTATCACCAAACAGATACTTCCAGATTAGAATAATTACAGTCAAGGTTTGTGCACAGAATGGCTCTTGCAGCAGAGTGAGTGAGAGTGAGTGAGTGAGTGAGAGAGAGAGAGAGAGAGAGAGAGAGAATGTGCTTGTAATTTCACATGGTTTATGTAGTCTGGGTAGATATGTTCATCTTGTACGTATTACACAGAATTTTAAAAGTATACATATCTTTCAATTTTTTTAAAAAAAAACCTAGCTGAAATGGGAATGTTCTTATCATGTTTCCTTAATAGAAGAAATAGTGAGAGGCTTCTCTCAGGATGGTGTTTTAACATGTGGGGGACAGTCTAGGGAAGAGCCTGGTCCATGCTCCATTCAGTCTAACCTGCTTACTTTCAAAAAATGAGGTGTTAAGGTAAAGGGAGCCAGACGACTCAACTTGGATACTCAGACAAAGGTGTATTTAGGAGACCTCTCTCATTTAATTATGAAGGGTCAAACAACTTGCTAATTTATGACTTGGTTCATGCTTAAACAAACACCCCAAATGGAACACTGAAACTAAACAAATTGAGAGATTTGGTGAAACACGTGAAACGTTTGAGCATATGCCAGGTGTAATGAAGTGGAAAATGTTCGCACCACAGGGCTATGTTACAATACACCTGTACAAATAAAATGAAAGCCAGGACTGTCTGATAATCAACTACTGCCTCTTTAATTGCTTCTATATTCTCATATATTATAGCTGATTGGGCTGGAGAAAAAGGCAGCTTTAAATTTGGAAGGTGTATTTGCTTATGTCTACTGAAGCACAGCTTCACCTGTATTTCAGCGCCTAATACCTACACTTTCTGTCAGAAAGTCAGAAATGCTCACATGACCGCACTTGCAAATAAATATGCAGTTTATATGTTGGACTTCTCCAACAAACACTTAAAAGGTTGGCAAGCAGTATGTATTCTTAAACACCAGCTTGCAAAGGCAAAAGCACATTTTTAGGTCTCATTGCATTTCGCCTCCTCTACTCATCACTAAAAGGGAATGCCATAATTTATTTCTTACTTGCCTAAAACAGAGAAGGGCACGATTCCACTTTCTCTCGTTGAAATAGTGATGTTGTCCTTACTAATTTTTTAATTTTTAAAGCAATCTTTGTATCAGAGATGTGTGCTCAGAAAACATCTAAGAATTGACCTTTTTAAATAGACGGAACTAATGCAACATAATAATGTTTGGGAATTCTTGGATCTGACCATAATGCTGCTGACACCCCATATCAGGTTTCCGTTTCCTTAACATTGGCTTCCTGCCATTGGGGGGGCAGGGTACACTTTGCCAATGTACCCCAGACAAGCTCCTGGACTTGTCAATGGATATACAGGCTAGTGCTTTTACACCTTCTTTCAGCTGCATCTGGCTCCTAAGCTAGCCCCTTATTTAGCCTCTGCTGATCTAGCCATGCTGATCCATGGTATCATAACTTCAAGAATGGACTTCTGTAACATGCGTTAGGTGGGGCTGCCTTTGAAGACATCTTGGAACGAGGGCTGCCAGTTGCATGCTTGATCTTAGCCAGTTGAAGAGTAGGAGAAAATTGGGAGGTGTATGACATCATGGATGTGACATCACTTCTGATTGTAATGTCTGCAATGCTGTAGGAATTTCATCAGTGTGTATGGTCTTTACCACAGAGATTGGAGGAATTCCTACAGCCTTGTTGATGTGGTAAAGTCACTTCAGGGTGATCATTCCAAAGTGATTTCTCCATGTCAGTGGTGTTCCCCCGCCCCATGCTCCACTCCCCCAAAAGCTCAGATGCCTCAGTCGGTGCAGAACATGGCCTTATTCTTCTCATATGTATTGGGTAGACTACAAAAAATTACAGGTGGAAATATTTTTCCTTTTAAAACCAAAGAAAGTAAGTTACAAAAAGGGTAAAAAAATATTCTAAACTAGCATAACAGGTACAATGCAAGAAAATGAATAAAAGTAATCAAAAAATTTTTTTATTGATCAGAAATATATTTAAAAAGAAAAGGTGTACCAATAGAAAGTGCATAAAAACTTATACAAACACTAAATTTGGAATTAGTTTGAAACTTATACAAACTTCGTACATTTGAAAGGGGAGGCTGTGGCGGGGAGGGGCGGGGCCTCACACCTATTATATCAGCTAAGTTGAGAACTGCATGTGCATGGTAGTCATTCTGCTTAACTTCATATTGCCCGTTTTGGGGATGAAGAGAGAACAATATTTTAGTGCACATTTGGAAGATGAGCCAGGAGTGCAGAAACCCTCTCCTTTATTCTGGCTGACCTTGTACTTCTTTCATGACTGGCATGGGGACGAGCCACTTGACTGTTAGAGGGAATGATAAAATGATGAATCAAAGTAATAGGTTTCATCCTCTAAATCATATTGCCTGCAAAGCAGGTACAAACTTATCACAGAGAAATGACCAAGTGGAGACAGCTTCAGCTAATGAACATCCAACTATGAATTGTGAATCAAACGTTGCATCACCTTTGTGAACTTCATGACAGAATAAGTCATACATTGAATTCCCACCCCCCATGACTTTGTTGATTTCACAATATGCCGCATGTTACATTGATAATATGTTGTCTACCATCTGTTAGTTTCAAAATTGAACCAGTGAGTAATATGTTTAGCTTGCCAGTGATCTAGCTTGTGATTGGATGACTGTGTACATATAACATGGTATATTCAGGGCTTAATTTTGAGGGAAAGTTAACAGGCCAGAATCTTTTCTCAGGTTCAAACCTGAAACGTGAAAAAATATTAAAGGAGAGTACTTGTGTTGAATGGCTGAGTCTGTTCATTTTTGGGAAAAAATGTGTCAGAAATAAAGATTAAGAAGAGGCATCTTTCAGCATATAGCAAATGAAGCTTCTTCACCACAGAGTTGCTGTAACCTTCCTTCACACAGCTAGAATTAAAGGTTAGGCTTCTAGCATAGCAATCCTAAACAGAGTTTCAAGCGTACTGAAGTTATTGGACTTAAAATAGAGTAAGTTTGATTAGGAATGCACTGTTGATCACAGTGTGTTAATTTCAGACAAATGTAAGTGCCAGCACTTATTTTATAAATTAACTACTGGCTACAAGACAGATGTCTCTGGACCAATGTTTAATTTACAAGGATTGTTGACCAGAAATGTTATTCCTAGTTAATCTTGACCCCTTTCAACTATTTAAAATCATGTTAAATGATTGTTTTTGTTCTTTTATGTACTGTTTATTATCATTTTGTTTTTAAATATAAACCTTTAAAAACTATTTAAAATTAGTATTTGATTTAATTAAATATATAGTATTAAGCAAGTAATTATTTTTAATTTTTATACATGTACTTGTTTAGGTAGGTTTTTTTGTTTCTTAGAATATTCTTGGTTTTTCATGGGAATAACATTAAGGGTCAAAGAATAGTTCTTCTGACAGCAGTGCAAGAAATTCTAAGGTAGTCATTGGTTGATATAACTTGACCCTTTCTTTTAGTCCCTGAATTAATTTAGAATTTCTTTCCTTGGGGCCCTAATTGTTATATCTGTATCTTTATGGGAGAAAATGTAATGTGTTTTCTGTTGCCCTGGATTCCACTGGCAGTCCAAAGATCAACCTTGGATTACTTTTCAAGTCTCTGAAGCATGGAACTGTCTGGAAACTTCTGGGAATTAACAGGAACTCCTTATAACCAATCATTGCCTACATTTTCACGATGAGGCATGCCCATAGAGGATAAAGCAATTAGAGATGCTTGAAATATTTTGTGCAGCTAGGCCTGTGAATGCACACAAACTGGATATTGCAACAAAAATTCATGAACCCAATGAAGGAAAGAACATAACATGGACAGGTAACAGAAGAACCCTAGGCCTCAACATTTGTTATCATGAAACCTCTCCTACACTTTCAGGATCAAGAATAAAGAGAGGATTTATATGACCTGTAGTGCCTCAAAGCAACTTGAATTCACTCATTGTTCAAAGCCTCAGCGTTTTTGTGTGTGCATGTGTGTAACGGGGAAGTGGGGATACAAATCCAGCATGGAAAGAGCTGTATTGAAGAAATGTGAAATTAAACTTCCTCGAAGGTATTGGAAGGTGCTTTGCTTTGAACACTGATGGTATTTGGTGATTGGAGTGCTGATTTTGTATTAATAATGTGTAATAGCAGTGTGCACAGAAAAAGTTTATTTTTCAGTTTCAGGGGTTCTAGAATAATTTAGTTTCTTTACTTGTTTGTTCCGGGTCGGTTGGGAACTAATCCATTTGGGTTTTTTTCATTTTCATATGTTTTGGGCTATTGTCTATGTGTTGGCCGCATATGTGCAAGCATACACTGGTCTTTTCAAGTGAGGGTGGGGAAACAAGGCTCTGGGGCAGGTTTTTTCGCACTTAACCAAAAACAGTATCAACCATTAGTCCCCCTCCTAGTCTAAATCATTGATCCACTGAGTTTTGCCTCAAGCACAATAACACATACAACAGATCCACAGAAGGCGAGTGTTGGCAGGTGGGGCGGCAGCAGCAGCGAGGTATTCCCAAATAGGAGAGCTCTCACACCAGTGCAGTGCAGTAATATTAAAAACAAGCCTGCTACATGTTAACTTATTTCTTTTTCTTTAATGTCAATAACTTACTACCTTTCCATTTGATTGTTGCCTCTCGTTGCTGTTTCCCTGGGCTTTGTAGTTTTGTATCCACAATGAGAGGCGAATTCAAATTTTTCCTTTTGATGTTCAGTGTCCCACTGTAAAATGGGGCATTTTTGCTACCAATCTTTCCATCGCCCATGTGCAGACAGGCAGAATGATTGTTTGAATTCCACCCCCCCACACACCCAAACAGACCTACGTTTTCCCCATAAGTTTTCCTTTTGCTATGGGGGCAGGCAGGATTGTTTTTGAAAGGGGGGAGTAAACACATTATTTCCCATTTGAGTCAGAAAAAGAGAGAGCCCTGAAAGAGTATGGAAGCAATCCTAAACATGTTTATTCATATGTGTCCCGTGTTATTAAATAGTGCTTACACCCAGGGAACTATCTTTCAAATTTCGTAGAAAAAGAGCTGGAGGAAATCATTAGCATAACTCATTAGCATACGCCACACCCCTTAACATCACCAGAAGTGTGTCATTAGCATAACTGATTTGCATATACCACACCCCTGACATCACCTATCCTGGCTGTTTTGGACCCAATCCTGGCCATTCAGGGCCAAATTGGGCCCAAAATGGCAAAAAGGGGCTGAAAATGGCCAAAAATGGGCCCAAAATGGTCAAGATCTGGCGGCTGCTGAGCAGGAGAGTGATCCACCACCCGTCAGAGGCCCGATCCGGGCCGTTTTGGCCCCGATCCAGGCCGAAATGGGCTGAAATGGCCGAGAGTCAGGTAGATGGGGCCACCTGACATGTGACCTCTTTGGGGAACTACCGGAACTGCGTTCCTGCGCGTTCCCCCTCAAAATGAGCCCTATTCAAATTATAGCCTATGATTTAAGCCTCCTTTCCAAATGTTTTCAAAGTTGATAGGAGGGAACCCAATTGGCAAGGAGGGAGGAAATGCCATTTCCTGGGTAACTACACAGTGGGAGATGGGAAGATGCACTTACACACATTGGTCTCATTCCCCCTTCCCGCCAAAAGAGTTAATTAATAATGTAAGGTCTCTCTCCCCATAGGACCTGATTAGAGATGTTCAAGAAAACAAGCTGCTGCCCTGCAAGGTGAGCCCAGTGCCTGCCTGCTGCTGGAAAGTGTGAACTGAAATGAAACACGCAAACTTTTTGGTTGGAGGGACACTTTACAATTTAGTTTCCCAGATTTGCTTCATTGTTATGGAAACTACTTTAACAAGCCAAATCAGTGAGTTCTGTGTGTAGTTTTGGCTCATTTTTTTGTTATGCACACTTGTACTGTATAATACACTTTCATTTATTTATTTAGTATGGTTTTACCCAGCCTTTCTCCAAGAAGTTTAGGCTTGCACCTGAGCTCCATTCTATTTTCGTAACAACCCTGTGAAATATGTTAGGTAGAAAGAGAGGCTCAAGTAAGTTTCCGTGATAGTGTGGGGTTTTGAACCAGAGTTTCTCAGATTCTACTCCAGCACTCTAACCATTACACTGTTACAAACTTATTTTCTTACTTGAACATCTTACCCCTTTCCAGTCCAAAGAATCCAGTTTGTTGTGTAACCCAAATTATTCTGTTTTATGCTAGCTTTATGAGAACTTTTCCAGTTAATTTCTGGTTCTTTGTCAAAATAAAGTATTAATTTTACAAACACTGATCATTGTTATTTTACTCTTTGGGTGATGTCTTGAAATTACCTAATAATTCCTTAGTCTGTGGTGATGCACCATCTCCTAAGTTATTAAACAAATAACTTTGTGTTCAAAATGAGGCTTTCCCCCACCCTGTAGTATGTTATGACTCTGGGGTGTGGAGATGTTCAGGAGGGTACGAGCTGGTTCTAACCTCAGTGTAAATCTGTTCTGGTAAAATTGCTTGCCTTTGTGTTGATTTTAGATTCTGAGCAACAACTGTGATGTCTGCTGGATGAAGCCACGTGAGTGACAGTTCCCTACATGTCCTTAATGAAATGGGAACAGCTATGGGGACAGCAGCTCTTGCAATGCTGAGGTCTTGTTTAAGTTTTCCCACATGTTTGAGGTAAGAAAATTAAGTAACTGCTTTTAGAACTTTTGTGTTATGATTTATAACATTTATGAAATCTCCAAGAGCAAGGTCACAGCGTCAGTTTATTCAAAAGTACATGAGCATGACAAACACCATACTGAATAGTGTTTTATGTTTAACACCCCCGTAATTTGTGTCTTTATCACTGAAATGGTAATGTTTAGCAATTCTGATTTTGTGCTGGTCATATCTGAATCATATGCATCAGGTTAGGTAGAAAGTATATTCAAGGGCTGACTCACAGCACTGTCAAGGCATTATTCATGTCTTTTAGTGCTTCTGGACCACTTGCTTCAGAAGAGCTAATGTCACTTGCAGCCTACTACGCATGTTTACTCAGAGACCATGTTCAGTAGAACGTGTTCCTAAGTAAAGGTTTTAGGATTGCAGCCTTAAAGTGTTCAGATAAATGTTGATATGTTATCTCTATTTAATTTGGGGAAAGAAATTATACTGCCACACTTCTCACCCCTTACTATGTAAATTCTTGTCGCTAACAGAGATAAAGAAAGGAATGTGTAAAAGTCTTAAGTGGTAATAATTTAAAATACCACACTATGCCTTAATACGCCCCCCTTCATTGATTGTATTAAGTGTAATATACTGTTAAATGCTCCCCTCTTCTCCAAGCAGTGCCTGCTGCAAAGCTAAAGGGTTTAGTTTCCTTTGGAGAAAAAAACAAACCCTGGAGACTTATGGTAGTTTTGTAATATTTTTTTTACAAGCAGAGCATATTGGATGCAAACAAACACTCTGTCAAGCAACAGATTTCCTGGACAGCAACTTGTATAACTCTCAAAGACAGTAGCTCCAGTTCCAGCTAGATGTTCTCAGTTATCTTTCCTTTTGCCCATTCCAATTTCAAAATGCTGTTTCTCTTGCACTTATGTATACTATCCAGTACTTTTCTGTGAATTTGCAGGTGAATTGCTCATTCAGGGGACCAACTTAATGAAGAAACATTAGCATTTTTTGTCCAAGTTTTTTTGTGGTCCAAGTTCTAATTACTCATTCAGTGTGATCAAACCAGCCAATCCTATCTCTCCTTTTAGAAGAATCTTGGCTATTAAGTATTTTGTCTGTTTTGTATGGAACAAATTGTCTTTTCTGCAGAAAACATGGGGAGAAGAGTTTTTGAACTCTTTATATATTACAAAGATATTCATTTATCCCTAATAAGATTTATTCTCTATGAGAAAAGGAAAAAAAATCCCTTTTGTAATTTCCCTTCAGACAATTACAGGCAGTATTTCCTATTAATGACACAAAAAGGCAACGTTTACCCTTTACAAAACAGTTGTCTCCTTTTCAGGTACACACTTGTTCAAGATGCCTGAAGAAATTCCTTTCTTTCTGCTTGCAAGCAGGCTTCCCTTAATCTAGACAGCTTCTTCCCAGTCCCGCATTATATAGACAATTTTCCAAGATGAATGAGAGTTTTACTTACATAGTATACTGAGAATTCACTTAAATATTATCTAAATTAGGTGTTAGTATTTTTTCTACTCTCGCTGAAGCCATAAAACAAATATTAGAAGGTAAAACCTTTGGCATTTGTTGTGTGATTGATGTGCCGCAACCATACTGATAGCTTGAGTTTAGTTTGTGTGGGTGCTAAGCTATAACCCAAACCTTTCCAATAGTAAATGTGTTTAAGCCAGAATCAAACTTTGACTCACAGAGGATTGGTGTTAGTAGGAATAGGATGCAGTGCCAATAAATAATGACTGTCCAGGTGAAAATGAATGGCCACCATTAGGATGAATAGATTTGACCAAGGGCAGTGTTTTCCCACTGGTGATGGATAAAGGATCAGCATCTCCAGAACTACAAGCTACTTAATAAAACTAGAGGTGACATTTTGTTCTCATGATTCTCAAGCTTTTGTTTTTCTTTTGAATATTGGTTCAACTAACTTCTCAGAACCCATCTTTCCTCAGACCTGACACATTTGCCCTAGAGAATCCTCTTGCATCCTGCAGACTGTCTTCAGAATACCCACTGATTAATCTCCACAACACTAAGGAACCTCTGGTTTTAGCTTATAATGCACAAGGAGTAAGCCTACACTGTAAAATATTTGACTCCCTAGTGATACAACACTTTGTACCCATGGGATGGCTTTGGAAAGTTTTATCCCCTGCCCCATTTTTGTCATGACTTATAATGGTTAGAAAATATAAATATTAAAAAAGTTAATGGGGAAGTTAAATACCCAATCCCACTACAATAACTTAAATATAACTATTGTCACAACTTCTGACAGTGTTTAAACTGCTGTTAGATTAAATTTAAAATATTGAAGTGAATAGCTTACTAGTTTTTCTAAAAATAGGCAGGAATGATTTTAGCAGATGAGAAGATAAACACTGCAATTTGAAGTCAATGGGCTTAGACTGGAGTAACTCGCCATAGGATTCCATTGAAAGGAAGTTTTATATTTTAAGCCAAACTTTTCAACAAGCAGATCTATTCTATACTTCAACTATAGTATTATCATTGGTATGGCTTAGTCAGTATCCTATCCTTTTTAAGCAAAGAACTTGAAAACAATATCACTTTAAACAACAGGTAACCTAGCAAAAAGTCCATATTGCAATATTACCAATATCCACCAGTTATGGGTGGCATAGCTAGGTTCCCAAGTAAGATTAGTTAGCCTTTAATGGAAGGAACTAATCCAGAAATGGTGATGCTGTCACCATACCCTACTTCTCACATAAAACCAAATTTAAAAACACAAATGATCTCAGTGCCCTCAGCTAAGTGAATTGCTTAAGTAGGAGCCCCATAATGTCCATGTTCCAGAGATCCCTGCAGTTGAAGACTTGAATCTCTGTATGCCTCACAAACGATTAACAGATGCCTTTTTAAAAACAAGCAAACATACAGGGACTCAAAGGAAAAGAAGGACAAACATATGTAGATTCTTCTATATGTTTTTGCCTCAGTGCTTATATGCCTTGGTTCTTGCAGTAAATAGCAATTCAGGTATACCACTCAGAAGGCAAGTGAGGAGGAAATGGCAGGACTGGTGGGGGAGTAGGATGAGTTTTAGAAGAGATGCAGCTTCCTTGCTTCCTGATTCAGCAATACATTTAAAGTTTTTAAAAAAATGAGTTGTAACCTGGCTGGGCTGTTGGTTATGGAACTTCATGTTTTAGGAGCTTCCTAATATTTAACCTTCTGGAATATGTTTAAGACTTGTTTATGTTTTATTGATGTTGAAAAATTACTGCCTTAAGATTTTATTATTGCTGTTTTATGATAATTTTTGCTGCTGTTTTGATTTTCATCAGCCTTTTCCTTTTTATTATCAATTTGATTTCATTGTGTGCCATTTTGCATGGAATATAAATAAAATAAATCCTATGCCACAAAGGGCATATGTCTGAGGCCATGACATAGAGGTTGTTGTGGTACAGGACAAGCAGAATTCATAGCTAGGTTCCCAAGTAAGAAAACTATGAAGCTGTTATGAATGTATGTTTTGTGAAATGAAATATAATGGCAGAAGCAATATTCGGTGAATCTGGGCTGTAGTGTTTAAAAGTATGGACCATTCTTTTAGAAGAAGAGTCATTCTCAGAAATGAAGAGGCATCTGGTAAATCGTAATTCATGTCAGCTCCTGATGGTAAACACTCCTGAATAAATGTGCATAGTTTTAAGTGGGGGAGGGGGAAGTTTAAAACGAAAAAAGCAACTCTGTTTTTTTTTAAAAAATGCAGCAAAACTGGAAGGTAGCCAATTTTGTAATACTATTTTATAAAGGCATCAGAAATTCATGTCTATTTGCTGCTTTGGTTAGACTTAGTTGAGGCTTTAAGAGGGAGGCGCAGGTTTACATTAAAAGCCAAGAAACCCAACATGTCTTAACACAGTTATTCTCAGCTGTTGAGATTTTAATTGTCCTGCCTGAACACTTAAGTAGGTATTTTTGGGTTTTGTTTCCAAGAGATCACCCCTTGATAGCCTTTCTGTTAATTCCTGCAAAGAATCTTGGTGCCTTCTGAGAAATATAGATGTTTCTCAAAGGGACACTAACACCACAACTTCCTAAAACCAGAAACAAAAGAAGCAAGACATATGGAGAGTGGAAGAGAGCGAACTCCTACTTTTTCTGATCTGGATGCTAAAACACAGCATTTGTGCAGGATCAGGAGG
The DNA here is from genome assembly GCF_028583425.1 of Eublepharis macularius. Lineage (NCBI taxonomy): Eukaryota > Metazoa > Chordata > Lepidosauria > Squamata > Eublepharidae > Eublepharis > Eublepharis macularius. The sequence goes on along the minus strand of NC_072794.1, from coordinate 80,607,540 downwards.
AAAAACAGTGATAAAGATGTGTGAAACAATTAGCAAAACAGAGATCTGGTGCTCAGATAGCAGGGTGAGAAGCACTTCAGAAGTGTGCCTGAACCTGACAGATAGCATTTATGAAAGTTCCGAGACAGGGTGGGAAAACTGTGATGTTATCTCACAAAATTTGCTTGAGGATATGAAGCCAAGCATAGCAGGTTGCCTGAAAGGGAAAACAATGGATTCTGTGTAAAATCCCTAAGATTCTCCATCAAGCAAGTAGTTAGGGAAATATTAACCTTTTTAGGGTAAACTTATATCTACGAACATCACATTTTAGAACAAATTCACACTTGCAATTTAAAACAATTGCTTGTATGTATGTGTGATAACAAAAGCACACCTTTAAATTAGCTTTTATCAGGTTTCTAATTGTTTGAGGGCTGTGCAGGAAGATTGATTCACTGGTAAGGGAATACTCATCCTGGGTTTTACCTTTTGGACACGGCACCAAGGCTTAGACATTTTTTAAAGAACTGTAATGCAAAAAAAAAAAAAAAATTGGGGGAAGGAATAGTTCTCTTCTGTTTCAAGCAGGGTTTTGGAAAGCTACATCAAATAATGTTTTTGAAAAAGAGATGGTCTCTGGTTTACACCAATAGTAGTTGAAAAAGCCAAACTATTTCATCAATATGCATTGTCACATGGACAGAAATAAAGAGCAGCCATAGAAAGGGCCGGCTGACTTGGGATTTTAGCAAAATGGAATCTTGGGACTCTTGACTAATGTGAAATTAGGAGTGGGCACTTGTGCAACTTGTCACTAACCATGTAGTGAGCAATAATCAGCTGTGGCACCTGAAATATTTGTGCACTTAAATTTAGTACAGCATCACATTGACAATGAACATAGTGTCTAGACGGAACTGGTCAGCGTCACCGTCCGGGCTTTATGTATGCTCTATGAATGAACTATAACATACACAGTGGATGACTGTATGCCCCTGAGGAAGTCTGCAAGACGAAAATCTGCATGAATGATAGCTGGCCCCAGTTTGGGCATAGCATTTGGACCTCCACCTTCTCGCCAAATCATCTGTTGAAGAGAGAGAAAGAAAACACTCATTAATGAAAGGAACTAGGAACTTACCTTGATTTGGTCCCAGAGTCTCTCTGAGCGGGGCTCATGCCAGAGGATTTATTGTTTAGTATATCAAAAATGAATTACATTTGAAAGTGTTCAGACATACCTGGAGAAGAAATGGGAGGTGGGAGGAAAACTGTGGCAGTTTGAGAACTACTGAAGTATTGAAGTAGAGGGGGGAGACTTTACCGGGGGGAGAAGAGATAAATGTGAATTAATAAGCAGTCAGATTAATAGATTGACATATATATAGATATATATAGGTTAACAAACAGAACATAGAGAAAATAATTAATTATAAGGACTAAATATAAGGAGCGATTAACTAACAATATTTTCTTTTTTTTCTGACAAGTTTTGTACCAAACTGAATGTCTGAAGATATAGATGGGTCAAATTGATTGACTACGTGAGGAGAGATATATAGAACTATTATAAAAAGATAGAATGAGTAATATATATAGAGAATAAGTCAAATTGTTTGATATAAACGAATGTATGATCTATATGGTTTATGATATATAGAAATACCTGAAATTGAAAAATTGGGATAAATTGTTTATCTAAGATGGAAACAAAGGCTTACAGTTTGGGCATATAATGTTAAAAATAGTTAAGGATGTACTGCTTAGAATAATGGAGAATATATATTTGTTTTAGATAGAGGAAGCTAATAAAAGTAAGGGAAAGGGGACAAAGGGTTGGAAAGCTGTTGGAAGTCAACAAAAAGGGGGGGGAAAGGGAGGGGGTTAGAGATGAAAAAATTGGGGAAAATTGAATGTAAATGTGGAAATAATGGATTCTAACCCAATAAAAATTTTTCAAAAAAAAAAAAAAATGAAAGTGTTCAGACATGGTCAGATGAATGTTTAGGAATTGTATGTGTTAGAAATTGGTGTACGTTTTGTATGAATATATGAGCATGTTGTATTGTCGTTGTATTGTGCATGTTGCAATTTAATTATTGACTGTGTGCTTGATTGTTATTATTGTATTTCCTGGGCGGGTTTTCCCTCTTCTGTTTTTCTGCTTGTATTCGGGACAGCCTTGTGGGATATCGGTATTACATTGTTAAGGCCCTGGGCACCTTGGCTGGGGCTCACAGTGATCTCTCCTTTTCTGTCCTCCTTAATTCTAGTTTGGAGGCACAATGAGTCTTCATGTTGTGGTGGCCGCCATGTGTGGTCGTGGGGTGAAGTGCAAAGGCAGTCCTCCTGGTTTACTTGTGGAAAGCAGTACTGGGTGTGGCTCAGGGGCAGCAGAGAGTCCTCCCGCTCCCCCAAATTCACCTGTGGGGACTGTGGAGAAGGCCAAAGAGGTCTTTCCACTGGGGGGGAGAGGATCTCTCTCAACATTTTGAGGAGGGGGTGGGTGACGGATCCCCGGAGGAATGGTTTGTGTTTTATGAAACATCTGTACCCATCCCAAACTCTCAGTGGTGTCCCCACCTGCAGTCCACCTCTCACCCTGTCGTGTATGGCCAGCTTCACAGCACAGCCTGTAACCATTCGCCAAAATGGCCATGGATCGGGCCCATTTTGGCACGGATTGGGCATGTTTTGCTGCAGCACACAGGAGCACTCTCATGCTCCACAGTGGCTCAAGATGGGCCAAATCTGGGCCAAAACAGGTCCATTTTGAGGCACTGCAGAGCACAGGAATGCTCCTGTGTGCTGCAGCGCCTCAAAACGGGCCCAATCCACGGGCGCATTTTGGGCCGCTGTGGAGTTCAGGAGCGTTCTGCACTCCACAGCAGCCCCCAACGCGAGCCCCTGTGGAGCGTGGGCATGCTGGGGGGGGGGGGGCGTGTGCAACACAATGATGTCACTTTCCGGAAGTGATATCATTGCACTTTGTGGGAGCGCACACGCACTTTGTGCGTGCGCACCCCCCAGAGAAGAAGGGTAGGAGCCAGGCCCCAATCCCCCGCTGGGAGATTGAGGGGGCCTGGCAACCCTAGTATGTTCTGATAATTAACTTGGTGAGGCTGGGCCCATAACCATTATTGGGTTTTAGTTAAGGCACATTAACTAAACAAAGTGCACGCAGAAAGCTCTCATCCAAATTAGAGAACCAATAACTATTTATCTAAAGAAATATATTTACATAAGTTTAGTGGAGAGAAAGAACTAGTAACTGACTAACTAGCTAGGATGGCTTTAGATTGAAATTAGGTCATCTCTCTCAGGAGGAGAAACCATGCTGCCTCTCCTGGTGGATGCAGGGAAGAAGAGAGAGAGGAGGAGAGAAGGGAAGAAAATAAGTTCCCCTGGCAGGAAGGAGACTGATAGCAGCCTATCTATCTAACTGACTCTATGGTTGTTGCTATCCTTCTTCTCTACTGGCAGTTCTAAAGGCCTGAGCAAGAGACATTGCCAGACCCTTCTCCTAACAAAACTGACCCTGGAAATCCTAGAAGGCTGATCCTGGACCCTGTTGTTGAGCTGACTGTGGACAACTCAGCTCCATATTTTGAAACTGGACAAGAACCAGGGATCTCCAAAAGCTAGCATGCACAGTAATTTTACAATATGCATGTGAAGGAGGTGTGCTTCTAGACAGAATCCTCAGCCTATGGAACTCACTTTCACGTGTGTGTTGGGGTGCGTGCATGCAAGGGCCAGGATGATGTACCCTGGATCTCAACTGTTTAATTAGCGTGCAGAAAAAGAGTTGAGTTGACTGAAGCTATCATCTGATCATCCTTGCTAATAGAGCAAGTTAAAGTCTATTCAATGCAATGCAAACCCCGGCTGAAACACAATAAGAGGAAGCTGTGATTTCCTAAATCTGTTTTTTCTTTCCATCTCTGTTTTCAAGTGATTGAATTGCAGCTCTTTAGGGCAGGGTGGATGGTAAGCTTGGGCTGTCCAGTGACCCAGATGCTGGAGCAGAGTCTTTCTCATGCCCCTGGCTGTTGTTTGTTAATGTGTTGCAAGAAGCTCTCATAAACCTTGGATACAGTACATGCTAATATGCATTCTGGTCCAGTAGTGGATCATCTAGCCTTTTGTTTCGAGAACACAGCATGCATCTGGACTTGCTCATAAAATATCCATAGCTAAATCACGTGATGCCTGTCCTCCTTATGCATTTTTAAGGACTGTGCCCTAAATCCATTAAAAGACTGTGAGGTGTGAATAGAGAGGAATAATCCCAACTAACATATGGGGAGGTAACAAAGGACTCTGGCTCAAATGGCAGGATATGTAAAAGGGACGGAGTTGTCTCTTGTAGGGGAATGACAGGAACTTTTAAGAGTGAAGGCTTTTAGCATGGAAGATCAGCATGATTTTTTTCTTTTTAATTAACTAGTAGAACCATTATAGTGTCAATATTAAATAGGAGACCAAAGACAAAAAATCCTTTTGGGAAGGCAGAAGTAATATGACTAGAGGCCTAGCTTGAAATGTGTTGTTTTTTTCGGTGTAGTCAATGGTAACAGACAGGGAGGCATGAAGCATTTATTTATTTACATACATACTTATACATTTACATATGCTTACTATTCTTCTGGAGACAATCCTTGCCTCAAGGAGCCCATCACAATCTACAGGTTTGCACTTGGGAGTGAAGAGAGGGAGAGCAATGTAAGACAATGCAGTTTGATGCACCTGTTGTGGTTAGGGATTGTGGTGGATCGTGAATGGAATCTTCATAAAGAGTGGGTACTAGAATATATCTGCATAAGAAGTTCAGCCTTCCATCTACAGATTGCAAAAACCTCCATTCCATACTTTACTATATCAGATTCTGCTGATGGCCTGTCTTGTTACATCCAAAGTGACACAACGTACTGTTGAAGACTTTTACTGAATAATATGCTGAATACAAACATCATCTTTCACCTATAATCTTAACAGTTGTAAGAAACTTCTGTCTGAAGTCAATTAACCATAATCATGTTGCAGGGACATTTTCCCCACTTGCTTCTCTTTTGATCAAAGCCTTCCTGTTTCTACTTCTCTTTTTTTGTGCGTATAAGCAAAATGGCTGCAGTTAGACACCAAATCACTAAATTTACCACCTGAAACCCCTTAAAAATAATTAATTGAACCAACTGTTTTCTTTTCATGTACCTTGTACTGTTTCAAAATTATCTTGCTATTCAAACAGCTTTAGTAGACAGGGTTATGTTTATTTACAAAGCTAATTGGACTTGGCCTAGTGCTCTGGGTGGATGCCAAATTGTGGGGTTTCATCTACAAAACAATCTGTAATATTATTGATACACAGAACTTCTTTCTCCAGGGGAGCTGTGCAAGGAAATGTAAGGCTGGGATTAAGGGAAGAAGACAGCATAGTTCACGCAATCAGGCTTTGTTTTTGTTTTAACCAGGTCCTGATCCCACAATCAGATGGTGATTGCACTCAATTCCATAAATCATTTGATTTTTTAAATTGCTCTGGGACTTAATTAACCAAACCCTCCATGTCCAGAATAGAGATGGGCACAAACCGAAATATGAATCAAAGTTCAGCACGAACCAAGCTGGTTCGTGGTTTGCAAACAGGTGGTTCATCAGAGCCCATTGCTGATGAACCACCACAAACTTTAGGCTGGTTCATTTGGTTCATTTTTCAGTTTGTCACTGCCGACATCCTGGCGCCGATCAATCAATTTCCTAGGCAATGGGGATGGGCTTTCTGCAGACCTTCTGCTGACTCAGAAGTGGCCTTCCGCTGGCCCAGAAGTGACGATTTGCCGACCTAGAAGTGACATTTTCATGAACCAAACAAACCAGTTCGCGAACCAGGGCAGGATCATGAAAGTTCGTGGTTCATGAAATGCGACGAACCACGAATTGCACGGTTCATTTTTTTCTGGTTCATGCCCATCTCTAGTCCAGAAACCTCATTAAAATGGACAGAGTATGAATCAAAGTCCCGGATGGCTTGCATCCCCTATGAATAGCGACCCCAGGTCCTCCAGTGGGAGCGGGGAATCCCCTGCTCCCACCCTCTGCCCCCCCACTCACCTGGCTGGCAGGGGGGAAAGGTGGGGGCATAGGCCTCCCGGGCAGTGTGGTGTGACTCCCAGGAGTGACATCGTGCTGCCCTGAGAGCACTCCTGTGCTTTGCAGTGGGCCGATTTGAGCCCCAAACAGGCCAAATCAGGCTTGTTTGGGGCTCAAATTGACCTGCTGCAAAATGCAAGAGAGCTCCCAGCCCCTGCACAATGACATCACTTCCCCAAAGTGATGTCATCACACCACCTTGGGAGCGTCCTATGCTTTGCAGCAGGCCAATTTGGGCCCCAAATGGGCCCATTTGAAGCCCAAATCAGCCCACTGCAAAGCACAGGAGTGCTCCCAGCCCCTGCACAATGACATCACTTCCCAGAATGTCCAAAAGGTGAATGCTGGGTCCCCCTTCCCACCAGAAGGGTAAAGTGACCTGGCATCCCTGCCTATGAATAATTGTGGTGTAACATGGGCTTTACTTCACTGCACCTTCTTCGTTGGAGTTTTGGCTCTATTAATATACAAAGCATCTGTTTCAGTGGGGCTGCCAATCAAAAGGTAGCCTTTCACATGGATGAGGTTCATCAGCTACCCTGAACTTGTTGACCTGCATCCCCATTAACAATTCATTTAATGATGCATTATTCAGCCTTCATTCAGCAGACAGGGCCATTATTACCAAATAGGCATTTGAGGAAGGGATGAAGAAATTCAGGATGGTTAAACTTTAGAAAAGAGGATCAAGACAAACAAATTAACATTTTCAAATACTTTATAGCCTGCCAGTAACAGGAGTGGAAAAGCTCTTGTTTTCCATTGAGAAGAATGGCAAGAGGCTGTGGGTTCCAGTTCCAAGTATATATATGTCAGTTATGGGGGTAGACCCTTAACAAGGAATTGCTCAACTTTCTTTTCTATTTCTATCAGTTCTATTTCCTTATCCAGGGCAGTAGATTTCCATAGAAAATCCAGCTACTAAATCAAATGTTGGCTTGTTCAGGTGCATATCAGTTCATTCAGTATTATCAGATTCTTCAGTCTTAAAAAAATTATAAACTTTTAAAAGTTACACGTTCACAATTTACTAATTATTCCCATAATAAATAGTTTTAGATTCAAAATACAATTCCTAGATTTTAGTTAAAAGGGCCAGGATGTTTCAATGCAAGCACCCTTTGTGATTGCATTGTACCATGTGTCATGATGCTCTGGACTAGCACAAAATGGTTAACAGCAAATGAAAATGTGTTGTTGTGAAAAGGTGCAATGAGATGGTACAACTTGAAAAGACTGAAATATTACAAGAATGCAGATATTGCTAGTCTATGTAATGCTTATTTACATTTCATATATGGATTAACCAAATCTGTAGCAGATACTTGCTGGCTGCCAGAATTGGATTTGGAAAAGATAGAACAGTAATATTTGAGCCAAATTCTGATAAGTTTATTTTCAGTGAATTCCAACAGCAACTATGTCCTAGTAAAAGTTCCTCCACTGAAAACCAGTACAGTCTAAACTCTATCAGCTGGATCCTATCAACTGCCAGAGTTTGCTGAAGCGCATCATCTTCACCTTCTCCTTCCCCAGCAGCTCCCCATGATCCTTCCGAATCTCTGAAACTGGAAGACCCTCACTGATAAACTGCCACAACAGAGCAGGGAGGAAGGGAGGGAAGTGGGGTAAAATTGCCAAGTCCTCCTTGCAGAGAAACACTTATATAACAATATCACATTGTGCATTTTTCAGTTACATGTTACCAGGGAGAAAACTTGCACGATTCACCTTTGATCATCCACCCTAAGATTCATTTTTAACCCTTTCTTTGTCTTGCTATTAATATAGTATCCTCCAATCTCGAATTAAAAATGTTTTGCAGTTTTATGCACTTAATTTTGATTATGTGTAATTGTGTTTGAATGTTAATCATTTTTAAAAAATTATTCATTTATACTTCACCTTTTCCTCTTTCTCCCCAGTGGTGACCCAAGGCAACTTACATCATTCTCTTCTCCATTTTGTCCTCACAACAGCCCTTTGAGGGAAGCTAGGCTGAGAATGTGTGGCTGCCCCAAGGTCACCCAGCAAGCTCCCATGGCAGGGTAGGGATTTGGACCTGGTCTCCCAGATCCTAGTCTGTGTCACTCTAATCACTACTCCATGCTGGCTCTATTTTCCAAAATCCACATACAATACCCACAAAACTAAACACTCATAAATAACCCCTTAACAATAACAAAAATGAATCTCTACTTTTTGGTTTTGCAATGTCATACTACTGAACAAGAACTAATTTCTATTGAATAACCTGTAAATAAACTATGAAGTGCCTTTCAGCACTTAAAAATGGCATCTTCCAGAAAATCATGTCTCTGACATTAAACCTCTCTAGAGCAGACATCGTGTCTAAAGTTCCATGGCAAGATAAATTAAAATGAATTGGCTATAACTAAAGCCATGCATTAGAAACACATATAACATTTTCTAATTAGAAAATAGAGATTTAGCCAAGGCAAAAAAGTCAACAAGTCACCCCCTGCCATCTGTATGCAAAAATGTGGGGAAATAGTTCTAGTGTGATTATGGAGAAATCCAGAATAATAGTGTAACTTTTGTGTCTTATTATCTGCCTTTCTTAACCTCTGTGTGGATGCTTTTTTTTCTTCAGAGATGGAAACCAGTCATTCAACTGTATTAATTTGGTGTGGGATTTCTAGGCTTCTGTGGTTATATTCCACTGTTTAAAGACATTATGATGGAGTATTTGAGTTTGAACTGAGTTTATCTATTACATTGGGAGAATTTATACTGATAATCTTAATCTATGGAAACTCTCAGCATCAGTCTGTTGTGCTCTGGGATTCTGAACATGGGTTTAGAGTGGATGTGTTTGTAAAACTCCATCCATTTAACCCCTCTACTGTGAGAAACACTGCAATATTTTCAGCAGAACTTAGAAAAATGAATTAGTAGAGATTTGAACACAGAGCAAGGGACAGAGCAGTGATATGCTCTATAGCATCTGTAGTGAATAATAAAATCAATGCAAGATGTAAACGGTGAACAAAGATAGGAAGGGACAGAGGATCACCAAAGAAATTTTGAATGCAATCGTATGCATATTTACTCAGAAGTAATCCTAGGTAAGTGCTCTTAGGACTGCAGCCATACTGAAGTCAATGGATTTAGAAGGATGCAGCTCTTCTTAGGATGGCACAGCTAGTCCCAGCACTGCAGACTTTTCTTCCTTTGAATAGCTTTGACTAGGGCCATTTTCATACATCTTTAAAATAGCACAATATTCATGAAATATCCATGGCTTCCTCGAGCAATTTTTGATGCCATCCTTTTACAAATCGGAGGCAGACAGCCTCAAAAGCTCCATCATCACGGATGGTGTCAAAAATCGCAGGAGGAAGCCAGCAGCCTTCCGCTATTTTAAAGATGTGTGAAAATGGCCATTGGTTCACTAAAATCCAGAGGCCAACATGGGATTTTGATAAAGGCTACTAATAAGGGCCAAGCTAGACATGCAAGTTTTTAAAGAGTTGAGTTTGGGTTCCCCAGACCCAACTTGAATTCCCTGCAGCTACACAGTAGCTTTGGGGAACAGCTGTTAAAAGTAAAGGAGAGCCCAAACAGCCTGAGAATTCCCTCAAGCCATTTCCCCATGTCAAAATAGCACCAGAAGGGGGAGGGTTTCCTGTTTTTTCTGCTCTACATGGAGTATTCTGTGCACATGTAACAGTAAAAATAGGGGGGAACCTCCCCTTGTGCTATTGTGATACAGGGAAATGGTTTAAAGGAGGAGCCCTTCCTTCCCCTGTGGAGGCATTCTGAGGCTGTTTGGGCTCTCCTTTATTTTTTAACAGCTTTTTACTTTTTAACTGCTGTATGGCTGCAGAAACCCAAGTTGGGTCTGGGGAACCAAGACCCAACTCTTTAAAAATCTGCATGTCTAGAGAGACATTCCAGAACTTGGCTTGTGTTCTTTTCAATTGTTTTTTCAATTAAAAAAATTACATTATTGGTGGAGGTTATAAAAGTAAGTAATACTAAGTAGACCTTGGAAGTAAGGTCAAGAAGCTTTTCTAATCTCTTCTCTTAGACACTTAGCACTTCAGATCTGAAAACACAGGTAAGCAATTCTAGCAAGTTTTTTAAATTATCAAGGGATATAACATAATTGGCATGTTTGGAGGATATCCAGATTTCTGGGAATAATCATATTTCATGAAATTCACACTTTCCTGCAGGGTCTTTAGAGATCCATAAGATACTGCCTTATGAACAGTTCTTCCATTGTACAGTGCATTTCAAAAGAGTTGCTGTAATGGATTAAATTTTGAAAGTTCATTACACATTCCTTTCCAATCTTTTCGTGAACGGATTAGTATAAAATTTGATTACTTTTGGTCAAGCTCAAAATCCCTGGAAAGAAGGAGGTTTCTCAGTTGAGGGGGAAAGCGCTGCCATTGAGGTGAGAACCTGCAATCCACTGAGATAAAAGAAACTTCTAGCAGGAGATGCTGCTGATCCAAACTGTACTTGGAATTCCTATGCATTGGGGGGGGGGGGGTCGGCAGCAGAAGCATAAGAGAAAGGTCACGGAAAAGAGTGAGAGCAAATGCTTTCAAGTCAAGAATCAAAGCAGCCTGGGAGAATTCTAAGTGCTGGCTAGGACAGTTTCTGAAACTCATGGGACTTATGCTGCTTCCAAGCTAACTGGTGAAGGAAAAGGCTGGAGGCTGGACAGCTCCATGATTGCTTATAATTTGCACTAACACATTGAATCACTAGCATAAATTGATATTCCAAGTCAGCCAATAGTTTCTGATCCTGCAATGTGATTCTTCAGACCAGCTGAAGTGTCATCAGTCATATAGACCATAGGATATCATGTTCCACAAGCACAAATGCATGATATGATTGCTGAGCTGACAAAAAGAGCTGAGCCACGGAACTCTAATCTATATGTAACTGTTGCCACTTTTACTGGGTTCCAGTGACCAATAAAAATATAATCCGATGCATCCTTCTTCATGCTGAGAGAAAAACCCAATGTGGACGTGATGCCAATAGAATCCTTTCTGCACCTGGCTTCAGAAGTCTGTGCAACAATCATTCCATGTCAGCCTCCAGCTCCAAGTGTGGGAAAGTCTGCCAAAAAATGTCAGGCACTGATTCATTTATCACACCCACAAGGTCCGACCTGTTCTCTTAGGATCATCCAAATCAGCCAGCTCCTTGGCGAAACTCAGTTTCAGCTCAGGAAAACATCAAAAATTTTAAAGATTAATGGCTCTTGAAAGCTTCCCCCTCTCACTTTGCTTGTAATCCTTCAATGGATTTTCCAGTGTCTGCTCTTAGTATGCTTCTCTTTAACTAAGGCCTCTGAGATGAGAAGTGTTGCTTTAAAATGGGAACAGCCTGCCCCACTGCTCGTCATCTTTGTGACAGGAACTGTACTGAGCAGAGTGAGAAATACAAATATGAGGCTTAACTAGAATCGTTTTCTCAATTTATGTGCCCCAATTCAAGCTACTAAAGCTCCCTGAGATTATTCGGAGCTCTGCTTGTGAGACACATGGAAATGCTATGTGGAGGTTGTTCTTATAACTGCTGAGATTTGCACTGTCACAGCAGCTTAAAACATAGTAATATGGGCAGACCTCCTTGTGGCAGCATCATTTTTGACAAAGAAGGCATCCACAAAAGTGAACAGCTTCCCCATATGCCCCAATGGAAAATGCATGATTTGAACTCTGTTTTTCACCTCCAATCCCAGTATTCAGGTGGCTATACCACACAATTTCTCTTTTGTCCTTACTCCTGAGATGCAACCAAATGGCAGAACTCAAATTTAAAACCAAAAAATCAGCAACAATCAGCAAAAAAATCTACAACCAGCATTGCATTCCTTCCCTAGTATTGTGATAGACAATTCAACAGGCTCACTCTATACCCTTGCCTTTGAGAGTAAAAGAGAGCTCCATTGTGGATGGAAAGAGGTGCATTTTTGCAGCTCCCGCCCATATTGGCACCATTTTCCCTGCCTCAGTCTACTGTGGCATCTCCCTGCCACTACTGGATGGCCTTTTTGGACTTTAAAAAATGGCAATTGAGACAAGTCAAATTTAGCAAAAAAAAGTATATGCTGTTATTTCATTTGCACTATTTATTTATTTAAAACATTTTTATGCCACGTTTCCACCAATGGCGTCTCCAAGGTGGCAAAAGCAAAAACATTAAAATATTAAACATTAAAACATAGAACACTAAAACCAGGAAAGAGGGTCAGTAATAGTTATTGGGAGTGTGCCAAACAAGACAAAAAAGGGTCTTCAGCTGCTAGCAGAAGACAACAATAGAGGGAGACAAATTTCCCTAATGAGGGAGTTCCAATGTTTTGGTGCCATGACTGATAAACCCCTTTCTTGGATTGCTGCCTATCCAGACACCGATGGTAGAGGCACCTGAAGCAGGGCTTCCAAAGATAGCTGAAGCAGACAGGCAGGTTCATACAGGAGAAGGTGGTCCTTAAGTTATGCTAGTTCTGATCTAAATAGGGCTTTAAATGTCAATACCAGCACACTGAATTGAGCCCGGAAGCAAATTGAGAGCCAGTGTTGGAGTGATACAGTCCCTATGACTCTCTCCAGTCAACACTCTGCCCGCAACACTCTGTACCAACTGTAGCTTCCAGACCATCCACATAGGGCACATTGCAGTAATCTAATCCAAATGTTACCAAGGCATGGACCACAGTGGCAAGATCTTTTCCACTCAGGAAGGGCCACAGGTAGTTCACCTGTTGAAGCTTGTGAAAGGCAACTCAGCCACCACTGGCACCTGTTTATCCAACAAGAGGTCTGGGTTCAAGAACACCCCCAAGCTATTGACCTGCTCCTTTAGGGGGAGTGCAACCCCTTTCAGAACAGAAGATATTCTGGTTCCTGGGTCAAATCTTCCCCATACCTGTAGCACTTCCATTTTTTTGAGATTAATTTTCAGTTTGTTAGCCATCATCCATCCCAAAATTGACCTCTTTGCAGTTTCCACAGCCTCCCTGGGATCTGCTGGAAACACAACACAGAGCTGAGTGTTATCTGTGTTACTCAACCCAGATTTCTGGATGACCTCTCCCAATGGAGTCATGGAGATGTTTAAAAGCATGGGGGATAAGATGGAACTTTGTAAGACCCTGAAGGCCAGCAGCCAAAGAAAGGAGCAACAGTTCCTGAGCTCCACACTCTGAAATCTCCCTTCCTTAATTTGATGCAGTTAAGGAAGAGGCATTGAAATGTATATGACAATACGTGTTTATAATAGTTTAATTTAGAAATCCTGGTACATAGATCACTATAATGTTATAATACTATGTTATGTCAGTTGCTGATTTTTTTTACAAGAAAGAAACCTGAAAAGGTCCTCTGATGATGCAGGAAGGGATAGGTGGCCACAAGGTGTGTGTGTGTGTGTGGGGGGGGGGGTTCCTTCAGGCAAGGAAAGTGCAAGGAACATTGCTGTGTAGATGCTCCGTTGCCTCTGCAAATGCATTTGCAGTGGCAATGAAAACTACACAGAGAACTGTCGCCATGTGGAAGCAGCCTTAGGCTGGAAATCACTAACATTCTTAATCACTGCTCTTAAAATAAGAGCACCATGGAAATGCACCAGCTAAACAGCAGCAGAGACATCCATATGAACCTCTTGAAGACTGCCAAATGACTCGCTGGGCTAACAACAGAAATTTGTAAAAATGTCCTCTGTTATAATGATTCTTTTCAATTGAAATTGGTTTATGGTCAGTCGTTTTATGAACTCCTTTGTACACGCAGAGTACAAAGAGATGCAAGCTAATATTTGTTCTGTCAGCACTGTGGTTCATTAGAAAACACAACTGAGATCTGTCTCCCCAGGATGTGTTTCTCCTGCCATGCTTTTAGCTAACCATGATTCAGATGTGTCAGTGAGCATAACTGAAAGAAAATATTTATGATAGATTTATAATGCAGGGGCCTGTAACTTCACAACCTGATAGTGGCAGAGTGTTTGCTTTTTCGTAACAAAACCAGTTGAAGTGCAGAAATTAAAAGGGTTTGTTCGGTCCATCATATTTCAGTTGTGCATTATAGCCTGATGATGATTGCTGGTTGGTGAGGGATGGATTTTTCTCTAGTCTGTTGGGAATAAGAAAGCTTACTGAATTGGGTAGGAGAATGTATTGATTCTTTTAAAGTCAATTTTCCTCTCAAAGTATCATTACAGAAAGTGACGCTAAAGAGATTTTTCTATATGTCAGTGCATTTGGCTTTAATCTGGAGAAGAGGGAGTTCATCCAGCATGCCCTACCCCTGGCCGTGGTTGAGGGCACTCCATCTACAGGTTTAGGGAGAAGCATTTGGACACGACACAGTCGAACCTGCCCTTCATCTTGTTCTGTGAAACTGTAGCAGCATTTCCTTCTCAAAGCAAAATGCAACAAAGCCGGTGGATTTTTGGACATTGGGTTGTGGAGTACTTTTGTCTCCTACATCTGTCTCTGGAGTAGTTTCACAGGGCTGAAAACAACCACTAGATTTTTGCATGTTATATAATTAGTCCATCAAGTTCATAGCAAGAATAGTTGATCTGGGTTTCAATTTGAATGTAGAAAATAGAGAAGTTCACACCAACAACTGTGCTCCAAGTACAGCCCAGCCCTGGGAAAGTGCTGTATGTGAATGCCTGGCTTTCCCCTAATGCTCCATTTCCCACTCACTGTTCTACCCAGTGCAGTGCTACATTACCTAAATGGTTCCTGAAAACAGAGCTGTTGCTACTGCTGCCGCTCATTGAAAGATGAGGATGGAGATGAAAACTGTCTCTCATTTGATCATATATTTATCCTACTCTTTTTCCAAGGAGCTCTGGGTGGCATACATAGTCCCCCTCTTATTTTATTTTCAAAACAGCCCTGCAAGGTAGGCTAGACTGAGAAAGTGACTGGCTCAAGGACATCCAGTGTGTTTCATGGCTGAGGGAGGGGTCCACCTCACGCACTGAGTGCTGGCACTGGTAGTAGAGGGAGGAGAAAATGAGAACAGAGAGAAAAGAAGAGAGGAAAACAGGGGCACTGGGATGCAGTGTTCCCTCTTGCACCCTGTATAGTGTTTTGCCAGGGGTGAAATGGTCCTTTTGGGGTTCAAAGGCAATAACAACACAAGTGTAGAAGGAAAAGAAAATTTATTGCATACAGGAAAGAAATTAGTTCAAGAATCAAAACAAATCATACATGCAGAGACACAATGATAAGAGGAAACATACAGCAGTCTTGTTATTTCATAATCTTACAGAATCTTCAAAGCTGTGTAACGTCTTAAACAAGGCACTAGATGATCTTGGTGTTTCCCTTTTTAAAAAAAATTATGTAAAGGCATATGGACTTTATGAATGGAAAGAGTACTTGTGGTTAAGATCTTGCAGGATCAGAAATTAAGAAGTTTTTGTCTGCTTCCTGGCCCAGCCACAGATTTCCTGTATGAATTCGGGTCAAGCTGTCTGACTCCTCTTGTCCTTTCAGTTCACATTCTGTACCATTAGGATGACAGTATGTCCCTGATGTTGTGTGAAGAAATAATATCATACTTTGATCTTTCATTGGTGTTTAACTGTTTATACAACAGATGACTACTATAAAATGTCGGTAGAGATAGGTCAAGGCTCATGGTTACGTTGTAGTTTTTCTGTTCCAGACATTATCACACTGATCTATATAACCCTGCAAGATAGTTCACTATCAGTATCTGCATATTGCTGATGGATGTGGGGGTGAGTGCTGTGTCTGTGATTTCCTGTGTTGTCTACCTACCAGTTACCCCGAACCAGCATTGGCTGGAGCACAATCCTAGGCAAGTCTACTCAGAGTCCTACTCAGGTCTATTGACTGGGACTTACTCCCAGGAAAGAGTTCTTAGGATGGCAGTGCCTGTGTTGGAAATACCATGAGTGGTATGAAATTACTATGAACTGTTAAATTATTATGTATGTTGCAAAGAATCAGTATTGCACTTCAAGTTTAAGGCCTATTCCCTAAATCCCATATCCCTTTTTAGGATTCAAGGTAGGCTGCTTAGCACAGCTTAGCTCCTATATTTTGGAAATAAGATCACAGAGAACATCATTACACTTAGGGTAAGTGCCTGGCTGAATATTCCCATTGTTATGTTTTGAAATAAGTAGAGATACAGATATGGAAAAAATGGCATAGCAATACACACAAGGAAAATAACACAAAACTGATTGCAAAAATATTATGTCCTTTTGGTATTCATTCATTCCAAAACTGAATCTAAAGTTGAATGTAGGTTCTAAATGTTTAGCTAATACTCATCAGATATAATTATGTAACTTCATTAGGAAATAATGACTAGCAAAATAGGCCAATGTTTATGAAAGTGACCAATTTAGTTTGAGAATTTGTTAATATACCTCTTCAAATCAATACACTCAGCCCCCTAACCTATCAGTTCTTTTCCTGGTCAATGAAAAGTTCAAGGACACAACTGAAAAGTTTGGTTTCATTTGTCTAAGAAAGCATTGAAGATTTATGGTGGCCATGCAATATATGTTTTATGTACAAACATACAAGCAGAGCCTATTACAAGCAATCAATGATATAAAAGCAAGCAGCAAAACCACTGATTCTGTTTCACCTATGGATTCTTATAGTCCTCTCACTCATACAGAGATAATGTTGTCTATTGTTCCAGCTTTGGAGGCCGAGCCATATTACATTAAACTAGCTTGATACCCGTGCTTTGCTACGGCATTTAACTACTTTAAATCCAGTTACTGCCTTTCTTCAACTGTCTGAAGTTTCCTTTACCTGATTTTTACCTCAGAATACAGAGTTCCACAGCTGACCAATGAGAGATAGGGAGTGCAAGCAGGAAGGAGCCTGCCAGCCACACAGGACAGCCAGGCCCCACAGGGAGATTGACAACCCTACTGAACTTTTAGGGGAAGACTGGGAAATGCATTTTACCTCAGGACACATTCAATGACTCCCAAAACTGTCTACTGTTTAGAATGTGTGTGTGGGGGGGTGATGCTGACCAATCGGGCCGCATACGCAAATGACCTCTGTGTTTCAACTGTCTCTGGGGGGAGGGGAAGAGGTGTAGAATGTTGTGAGCCCCAACCAGCCTGCATATGTAAATTATCTTGAAAGGCTGGCCCAATCAGGGAAGAGTGGTTGAGCTGGCAATGGGTGGGGGCGCAAGCAGGCAGCAGCCTGCCAGCCACACAGGGAAGCTGTATCCCTATGGGAAAACACATTTTACCCCTTTTTACCCCTTAGGGGGCAAATTTCTGAAAATCCCTTCTTAGTGAGCAAAAGGAACGTTCTCCCCAAATTTCTCACAAAAGGAACGTTCTCCCCAAATTTCACGTTTCTAGGTCCAGGGGGTTGGGCTGGGCATTGATGAGTCAGTCAGGACACTTGTCTTTATATAGAGAGAGATATAGATTATTTATTGGCTCAAAGACAACTCCACTGTTGCTTCCAGGACCCAAGTGTGTGTGTTGGGGGATAGGGACACTTTAGTAGGGCTACAAGCCCATTACCACAACTTATGACATTTCAGAAAAAATATTTTTTTCTTTTATGATGACCTTTTATATGCATAAGTTCCAGTGCAGGAGGGGAGCCTATGCTTTAAGTTTTTATGAGATCCAGAAAAATTGTGCTAGGGTCTTGTATGCTTCCTTTTTCTGTGTGTTAAAGACAAGAGACCAAAGAAGAACCAGGCCAATATGTACTGAGGCATTACTTAATGGTCATTAGAGGAGTATTATGATTCATTATGTATAATTCGTTTGAGTGTCTCATGTGTTCTAGAGGGATTTTCCTTCATTTTTGCTACAGCAGCCTTTCTCCTAGTCCTCAAATTGACAATGCAGGTATTTAAAATTCCCTTCTAGTTTACCATTTCTATATGAGTGGCAAGAGAGTGCTGATGGAGAGACTGGAAGGAGAATACCTATCTTTAGTCTGCATATTAGGGACTTGCTATATCCACTTGATACATGTACAGCACAATCCTAAGCAGAGTTATACCCTTCTAAGTCCATTGGTAGTAGAAGGGTATGACTCTGTTTAGGAATGGATTGCTCTGATTGACACACAAGTATTTATGCACTTCTGAAGCAGAAATGAATGTGTTCACCTTAACAAACTGGGGGAAATCATGACAGAAGTATAGTGTGAGCAATCCAAAACTGTGAAAGAAAGAACTTGAACTAACCTAAACATGTGCCTCATATTTTAATATATGCATTATAGTTTAACATTGTAAAAAGGTGAGCAGCAATTTGTTGTTACAACTTATCCTTCTCTGAGGATACTTGAAACTGCCTCACTGCAGATGAAGGGCAAAATTAATTTTCAAATAGGTTTACTAATTTGGATTTCAGACATAGAAGTAGGGTCGTCAGATGCAGGCTGGAAAATTCCTGGAGATTTGGGGGTGGGGTGGGGTGAAGAGGGCAGGATTTGAAGAGGTGAGAAGCCTCAGTGAGGCATAGAGTTCACCCTTATAGCAGCCATTTTCTCCAGGGGAGCTAGTCTCTGTTGCCTGGAGAGCACTTGTAATTCCAGGAGATCTCCAGCTACCACCCGAAAGCTGGCAACCATACATAGAAGTTAATTTAGTATAAGGAAATAACTTCAATGTCTAAAATCCAAATTAGTATGCTTTTTGGAAAAGTATAGAGGTTAATTCTGTATACTACCTTTCAGCTAAAAGTAACACAGTTTGCATACAGTAAAATGCAATAAAACCAATAACAAGCTAATGTCACAATAAAAACTCAGTTAACACAATGCCTCAATAAAATACAATAGAAGTAAATAAAATATTATAAAAATAAATAGTATACCATAAAAATAAATCACATACACATCAATCAAATACAAAATTCTCATGATGACATTTTGCTTTCACATCATGACTTTTTGCTTTAACTCAAAGTCCTCTGGAAAAGGACTGCAAAAATTCATCTGGAAGGTCTTTAAGCCTGTAGAAGGGCCTTTAGGCCTTTGGAACTTTTAAATTCCTGTGGGACTTGAAAAGTTGGGGAAACAAAAGCAGCAAAAACCCTTACCATGACCTGAACTTCTGCTACGTGGAGGAGGAGATCTGGCCAACCACTTTTTAAAAAATAGGTCACTACATAAACTTCAATTTTGCCAACTTGCCATGGGCCGATAAGATGGACAAAACAAAACAAGGAATTAAATGCCATCATGGAAGCTACAACAAGGAACTGAAGGCAAATGGCATAGTCAAGATTGTGCTGTAACAAAATGTTTAGATTAATTATTTTAGGAGGATGTTTTTGGAATGGACATGAAATACTGTGGTGAAGTTGTCAAGGATGGTATGTGTTTGCAAGTTAAAACTTACCAGTGAGTATGCCAAGCCGTGCATGTTGTATAATTAGACTTGTCACCCCTCCCCCCAAGCAGAAAATGGCACAAGTAAAAAGGAATGGGAGGGAGAGCAGAAAGAAAACCTGTCATACTATTTGATGTCTCCAGATGATATATTACTCTTTTTCAATTTCTAGAAATAAAAAAACACCCCTCAAGGCTACAGACAGTCTAAAAGCATTTGATAATAAATCTGTGCAAGTTCACTGGTGCTTAATACAAATTCTGCTTGAAGTGCTTTTTTAAATGCATTATCACCTTTAAGTAAATACAGTGGAAAGTTGCCAAATTCTCCATTGCCGTTTGCTGTAAATTGATGCATTTATATCATTAATGCAATAAAATGTTTAAACTTTCACTGGGTTTTGCTAGCTGATGGGGGGGGGGGTAGTAATTTTTATGCATTCATCAATTACCTTTTAAGTGACTGCTATAATATTTCTGTTTAGGCAGGCAAAGTACATTCCTCATAACACTTTTCATCTAAATTAGATTTGGCTTGAAGCATGCTAGTGATAACATAAAGTCGCTTAGAGTTTAATATGGGTTTTTTGACAAAAAGCAAAAGCAGTATCTGAGCACAGAACAGAGAAAAAGTATTGGTAACCCAAATCATGAGTTATGCCATGGTACTATTTGCCATCAAGAATTCATTTGTGACTGTCAGCACAGAGGGGAGGGAAGAAGGTCAAGTACCTAGTGCAGAAATGCTGTAACATCTCATAAATAAGCCATCCTTTGTAGTTCTAACATCTCAGGGACAAGTTGATCAAATGACCTAATAGCCAAATGGAATTGTCATGCTGTAGAAACAAGACAAAAGCACATGGAAGGAGATAAGTCTTTTAATAATAATACTTTGAACCTGTGTATATTGACACTGCTCGGAATGAATCCAAATTAGCAACATATTGTAGTGGCAAAATAGTTAGTTCTAGCAGTTCTGACACTGACACCTAAGGTTTGGCAAAAAGTGGCATACTTTTTCATAAAAAATAATTGTACATTCTCCAACTTGCACTGATTGTGCATCAACAACATCTACTGACCTGAATGCTACAACATATATCCAGAATTTCTAAAGATTGCCTTGCAAGCCATTAAAAAAACTTTGTATGTCTAAGAGCTGCATGAGTGAGACTAAACTGAAGCTAAATATAAGCAAGACTGAAATGTTACTGGGGGGGGGGCAAGGCTTGAAGCCTGAGAACAGCCAGTTTGGGTAGAATTAAACTTCCTCTGAAGGATTATGTTTGGGCTTTATTTTTGATCTGCTTTGCTGCTTGACTCACAGGTAATAGTGACCAGGGGTCACTTTCTCCCTTCATTTATGTCCTTTTTTCATCTTGCAGCTGTTATCTATTCTTCATTGTACTCCTATTTAGACTATTGTAATGTACTCTACATGTGAACAGGATGGCAGCCTGCTATCAGGCTGCTTTCATAAGCTTACAGATCTCAGGCATCCCAAAGCAAAAGTAGGCATCTCATGAGATACCCACATGCAAATCCCCACTGTGCTATGGAAGCTTGTTGAGCGACCTTGGGCCAGATATTCTTTCTCTTAGCCAGCTGTTGTGAGGATAAAGTGGAAGACTGGGGAGACAGATAAAAGAAAGGTTGATTGTTAGGCAAGAGTCTGGGGGAATGGGGAGATGAGAACGCCATCAACTGATAGTGTGACATCAGTCTAGGAATAATTTTATCATAGGTATCCTGGCAATTCCTAGTGTGGACTGATGTCACTTCTGGGTTTTTCCAGGAAGCAATGTAATGTCATGGACTGACAATGATTTTTCAAAACATTTTTCTTCCTGCTGGCCTCCAGAGTGGTGGCAGGAAATGCCAGTGAGGAGCAGGGAATCCCTCATATCCTGCGGGAACTTGGCTGCCCTATTCCCTCACTGCAGGGAAAGGGAAAACAATCTTGGGGGGGAGTGCCAGGAGGAGGGAAAGAGGAAATAGAGTGGGGAGTGGAAATACAGGGGGAAGTGAGGTGCCCCCTGCAAGTCCTTGCAGGCTCTGCAGTGGACAGCTGGGCCTTATGGCCAACATAAGGCCAAGCCTGACAGCTGGCACTGCACAATTTGGCCATATTTTTCCTGAGTAGAGACTTTCAGGAGGAGGGGAGGAAGGCAAGGAGGGCAGATAATGATGGGGGAAAGATAAAAATAGGTAGGCTGGTGGGTGGGAAGGAGAGATGAAAGCAGGAAAGGAAAGAGGCTATGGGGAATGAGTTTTCAGGGAAGGAATGGGGTTGCCAACCTCCAGGTGTGGCCTGGTCTCCTGGAATTACAACTAATCTCCAGACCACAAACATGGAGAAAATGGCTGCTTTGGAGAGTGGATTCTGTGACATTATACCCTGCTGAGGTCCCTCATCTCCCCAAACCTCACCCTCTCCGGGCTCCACCCCCAAAATCTCCAGGAATTTCCAGGGAGCTGGTAACCCTAGAAGGGAAAGAGGAAACCCTAGGGAAGGGTGAAAATGAGCTATCTTCCCCACAGTTCTTCTGGGTCCTTCACATTAATTTATATTCTTTTGGAATAGCAAATAGGTTCCAATTCATTAATAAGGACCAAATTCATAGTAACAAAGGGGAAACTTCCTATTTGCAAACTTACTCCAAAAGACAAAAAAGTTGTTGGACCTTCTCTTCCAAAGTCAAGAGAAAAAAATATGATGGAAAAAAACACGTTAATAATAAATAAATAGCCGTTTTTGATTGCTGATGAACAGAGATGCCATGGGCAATGAGTCTACATCCTGGAAAAATGATTAGAACAGAGGGATGGTGCCATAAGGAGGTTGAAAGCAAGAACTGTGATGATCAAATGAACTTAATTAAAAACTAGAGAAAGGGTGTGGGCACAGAGGACTGTGGTAAGAATCTAAGAGAAAACAATATGGTACTGTTGTGTTTGTTATACATGCCTATAAAAATAGGCTACAACACTATGCCAAAAATGCATAGACATTCTATAAACAATGCTTTTGAAGAATACTCTAATTTCCCTCGTGGAGAGGAGTTCAGTTAGATGTGAGAAATGATCAACACTTTCTGTATTACAGTAAGTTTATTACTTTTTATTTTATAATATTGTATAGTTTGACTTTTAATTTTAACTTGATTCATACAGGCTAATATATTAATATCTCACATTAAATGCAGCCCTCTCCAGAACTGTGTGACAAAATTAATACAAGAAAACTGGAGAATCCCAGCTACTGAGCACATTCACTAGATGTGCAGACGATGTACATATCAGTAACGTTAAGAGGGAAATGTGCACATTATCTGGTTAATACATATAAAATCCAAGAGATAGCAGAGAATTTGTCTACAATAGCAGAATATTATACAATGCCCAATCAACATGCATATTTATAGTTAATATACATAGTCTACAAAGAATGGCATATACTGATACAATTTTGCCTGTTGTGTATTATTTAATGGGGCTTCCGTACTGGCTTCTACCTAAACATCAATCAATCTAAGATCCAGGACACTAAAATACTAGACAACGCTTCCAACTACTTCATCAGATTCCACAGGGAAGCCATTGAAATTCATAAGCATAAGCACAATTTCAACAGGAAATAAGAGACTTTAAGAATGAATAGAGCATGGTTTCCAGTCCTGAAAAACACCAGACTAACAAAATACTCTACATTCTACAATAGCCCTGCAGAGAAGATTAGCATATCAAGCACCAATCCATATGCAAAAGAACCTCCTCAGGATACAGTGAATCCTCCCTCCGTTAGCATTCCACACCCTGGGAAACACTTACAGGATGACTCAGCCCAAACCCACCTTCCTGAGTAGATATAAATACCTGCCAACATCTTCTCCACACTGTGACACTGAGAGATCTCTGACTTTTGGTGCTACACCTCTGAAGATGCCAGCCACAGCTGCTGGTGAAACGTCAGGAACTACAATGCCAAGACCAAGGCTATACAGCCTGGAAAATCCACAAGAACCATCATTCTCCAGCCATGAAAGCCTTCGACAATAAATCTAAGATCTGTTTATAATATGATGTCATGTATTGCTAAGGCCATTATCTGAGCCAATATGATGTACTTATGAGAGCTATTGTGGTGTAGAGTGTCAAACTAGGATATGTTGGTTAGGTTCAAATCCCACCCTGCCATGAAGCTCACTGGGTAACCTTCTGCTAATCACTCAAAAGGATATAATTGGGATGAAATAAGGGAGGGAAGATTGATTTCATAAACTGCTTTGATCACCGCTGGGGGAGAAAAGCAAGGAATAAGCATCTCAGTAAAGAGTATTTTTCCTCTCAAAATTGGTAATGCATTATTAATAGTTACAAAAAATAACATGCCTTGGAAGGGCTGGCATTGATGTTTCCTTACACAATCAAAGTAATCATATTGTGGAAGCATAAAATAGGGAGTCACCTGTGTTTCCCCTAGTAACTGTACCACTTGAGAGAAGCCTGCCTTAAATTTTGAGAAGCAATACAGCTGCTTCAAAAGCCAGTTCAGGATAGGCTATTGCAGAATAAATCAATGCTACATACAACAACCAGAGAAGAATTTTTCAAGGCAGTGATCATTGGAATGAGAATATGGAGATATATAAACAAGAATGTTCCTTTTTTTACCTGTGAGATTTCAGAGGATACCTTGCTTGTTTCTTGTGTTGCAAGGCTGGCATTCGATATTTTGTGCTCGTTAGTGAAAGTAAATATTCCTATATATTGTCTGTAGCTAAAGTTGCCAGGTCCCCTTACCCTCCCGGCAGGAGGTTGGAGACCTGGCACTTACCTCTCTGGTGGAGCAGTGTGTCACATCCGGGAAGTGACGTCATTGGGCAGGCCACGCAGTTATACATTGAAAGTACTAGGAAAGTTTATATATATATATAAACTAAATATATGCAGCCAAGCTCAGCAATTGACTTTTAGTTCTTTTTCAGTCCTTTTAGTTTTGGAAGATTGATTTGTACCATGTCTTTCCCCTCAGTGGACACCCAAGAGGCTTACATTATTTTCCTCTCCTTTATTCTTTCCCTACAACAATCCTGTGAGGTAGGTTAGGCTGAGAGGGTGTGACTGTCCCAAGGTCACCCAGCAAGCTTCCATGGCAGAGCGGGGGGATTTGCTTCTGGGCCTCCCAGATCCTATTCCAACACTACACCTCACTGGCTCTCAGGCCTTCAGGCAACTGTGAAGTTCAGCATGTGAACATCAGGCTGAGCTAAGGTATGCAGTACCTTATAACATTTCATATATTAAGCTATTATAATAATATAGTAAGGCTATTATATGCTCTATATTTTTATTTTATTTCCTTCATTTCTTACCCTACTCTTTTCCCCAATGGGGGCCTAGAGTGGCTTGCATCATTCTCCTCTCCTCTATTTTATGAGAGGTTGGTTAGGCTGAGGGGGTGCTGATAAATAGTACCCTCCCTTGAATTCATTTTGATTGGAGCATGTGTTTTTCTTAAGTATAGGAACAACCAGTGCAGAGCAATGACTGAATAGGAAGTAGGCATGAAAGTTACAAGTAGAGATGGGCATGATCCAAAAAATTTTAACGATCCAGCAGACTGTTGATCGGCGCCGCCGCCGATCCCGAATTAACAACCCGCGCTGATCATCTCCGGTTCCCGAGCCGTGCATCGTGGATCATGGAGGCCAAAGCGGAGCACGCTGGTATTATGTGGGAAGGTGGGTGATGATGGCAGCCACCGGGCCTGGTGGGCACGGGGAGGCAGCGACGAGCCACCTCCCCTCAGGTCCCATTCAGCAACACAGGAGGTCTGTGTTTGGCCGTCAGAGCTGCCTATCAGGGTTTGCAGAGATGAGATTGGAGTGCCCATGGCTACAGAACACCCCTTCCCCCTCCCTCCCCTGGGTATCTTCTCCCAACTGGTGACTGCTTTGCTGCTCCGTGGTTGGAAGGAAGCCCTGCTGATCAAGGAAAGCTGGGCTTCCATTCGGGTTTCCAGGGCGACAGAAGGAGGGCAAACAGAGCTCAGGCATTCCCCTGGCTCCGTTGCCAGGGGAATAGATTGCTGGCGCCTGAGTGTCTGGATCCCCGATCCGAGCCCGAACACCCCGATCCAGGCCTCTCCCGATTGCTGGATCGTTGGCCGTGGCCAATCACGATCCGCCGGATCGCAATTGCGCAATCGCCATTATTGTGGGGGTTTTTTCGATCGTAATGCGGATCGTGCCCATCTCTAGTTACAGGTACAAATAATTATGTCAAAAGGTCATCATAATACTTGTTCCAGCTTTATCACGTAACCCTCAATTACATTTATATCCTCCTTCCTTCGAAGGCAATGAATTCACAGTGCATGCAGTTCAGGGCAGTGTGCCCAGTTCCCCTCTGTCCTCAGAACAACTCTTGAGGGTGGTGTTGAGTTAGGCTGAGAGTGCCTAGCCCATAGTCACCCACTGGGCTTCATGGATGTATGCAGGTTTGCACCTGGGCCTCTGCATTCCTAGTGCAACTACTATACTGAGGGAAGGCGATCAGTAATCTTTTGTTGGAGATGAAGAACAGACTGTCAGAGAGTGAGTTGCTGAGAGCCACCTAGAGTTTGTAGCTGAGCAGGGATTTGAATTCAGATTTCAGTTTTGTGTTCCATGTAATGGACCACATTGATGGTATGTTGCTGGCTGTTCTGTGTTTAGTTGTATATTGCCATTTAGATATTAATGAGCTATATTCTTCTGTTCTGTTGGTTTATTTGCTAAAACTATTTTGGC
The DNA here is from genome assembly GCF_028583425.1 of Eublepharis macularius. Classification (NCBI taxonomy): domain Eukaryota; kingdom Metazoa; phylum Chordata; class Lepidosauria; order Squamata; family Eublepharidae; genus Eublepharis; species Eublepharis macularius. Next base: position 80,581,221 of record NC_072794.1, on the reverse strand, counting down.
ATGCTTTCATGCAAAGAATGGGGCAAGATGACCTTCCTAACAAGGATGGAACATGATAACAATTGATGATTGTGCAATTATACATTTTCACAGAAGTAAAGTAGCATTGTATTGAAATGCTGCATAAGAAGCAGATATACTGGGACAGGCAGTCTCATTCCTTCAGCTACACCTACTATATAGTGCCTTGCATTGTGCTGCTGGAATCAAACACCACCTAAAATCATAGTATTATCTTGGCTCAAAGGCGTGCTTCATCCAGAAATATTATGCCTACATGTCTGTTCCCCAGAAACGGGCTGCTTAAATTGGCATTAAAAATGCCACAGTTCCAGTTCAGATTGTTGGCTCTGGTCCCTGTTGTGGTCTCACACTCAGAGTACAGTGTGTTCTGAAAAGCAGATTTTGTTGCTGAATTTTTGGTTATAGGCATGTTTAAGTTTCATATGAAGTGCTGCTGTTGCGTCAGCCCTGGAGAGAGAGAGATATACAAAATAGGTAGGATACTGACTTTTGTTGGACTATTGTGTCAGTAAAGAGGTTCTTAACTTACAGACTTCATCTCTGGTGGAAATATTTTTTTGCAATAAGAAATTGTACAATCACAAATCAAATCGTTTGTTTCTTTGTTTACTATGAGCCTAATAAAACATATGTTCTCCATGAACAGGCCTGTGTGCACATAGAACTAATTTGCATTATTTCACTCCTTGTTCATGGACAAATTGGGCCTTCATATGAAGTGCCTACATTGCATGTTGTGTGAGACACCTTCTGGATTGCTGCCTGGTATGAAGTGGGTTCAATTATTTCTCTAGTTGGTCATTAAGGTGCCATTAGACCCAGATCTTACCCTTTGACTGCATACTTAGCATGGCTACCCACTTGAAAGTATTTCTCTGTGATACATATTATTCTATTTGAAATCACACATGAACTGGAATATAGGGATGTTCTCAATGTTTGTATCAGCTCCCACACATCGAGTTAGACACACGCTGGATTTGGTCTTTGGGATGGGGATTCAGGTGGAACTGTGGCAGTATCATGGTTGGACCACTTTGTCCTAAGGGCTCACCTGGGCACCTTGACCCCCCACCCCCATCTGGGCGACAAGCTGATATATGCTTGCCTGCAGAGCCTGATGGATCCAACTGGATTCCAGAACACTCTGCAGGATCTGAGGACTTTAGCTGAGAGAACCAGTGACTTGTCCCTCTCCTGCCCACCACATCTCGTGTTCCACCAGTGGCTGCCCCGGGCCTGTGCCACAGCTATATCTATGGTTTTTAGGTATTTATTGTGGCCTGTATTGGCACCAGTTTTGTATTATATTTAGTTTTTAATTTTTTGTGTTGTCTTTAGATATTTGTATATGGTTTTAACGTATGGTGTATATTCTTGTTAGCCACCCTGAGACCATTTGCGGGGAGGGCGGGGTATAAATCTAATAAAATAAATAAATAAACAATGCATCTTCAATTTTAACACTGCAAGTTTGTAGGCACAATACAGTTCTGTACCGTCAATGGAAACTAAGCATTCCAGTTTTTTGAAAGATCCTTTTTCTGTGCTCCAAATATCCCTGGGTTAGTGGAAGATCATGTATGAAAACAAACCAATCTCCAAAAGCCTGCTTTGATCTTCAGTGGTTAGAAGAGTGTATTCCCTGGTATTCTTTTTTATTTCAGCTTGCTTGGAATGCCATTCATATGTACTGGAATAATTTTTTATATATATCTCCAATCTCTTCAAGACCTTCTAAATCCTAAATATTTGCCTAACTGTTCATGTATATGCAGCACCATATATGTAGAGTTTCTTAGGGAAATGAAACTAAGAATAGTTTAAAGAAGAAGTGAATGAAAAGCTTAAAATAACCCTCTGGTAGGAGTCATGGTAAACAGTCAAGAAATGCAGTGCTGAATGGAAAATTCACAGTGAGCTCACTCCTCCAGGAGGGACAGCATTCTGGGCAGGGTGTTTCTGGGGTGTGGAAGGAGATTGCTGACAGCATTCCAAGGCTAAACTGGTGGCAGAGGGTAGGGAGAGAAAGGAATGACCACACCTCTAGAAAAAGCAAAAGAATAGAGAAGAGGCATAACACAAAAGAATATTTGCAACATGGATTGATTTTATTATTTATAGTCATTGAGAGAGGAAAAAATGTGGCACAATACTGCTAAGGATATTTGTTTAACAAAAGTCTTCCCCAGTGCCTTTTTTATAATCTTGTGTGGTTCTAGAGGTTTTACACATAGTGTTATTTTGTTGGTTCTGGCTCCATACTGCTTCGGCTTATCCTTGATTTCCACACGTTTTCTTGAGCCTTTGATTTTGCCTCATATTTTCCCCTTTCCCCCCCTGGCTCTTTTGCCTGGCTCTTTTGCCTGGCTCTTTCTGTGAAAATGATTTTGAGTTGCATTTGTTCCCTTTGTGTAAAGTACTTTTTGGTTTTGTTTGTTCCCATCCACCTCCAGCCCACATTTCAATGACTGGACATTCATCAAACTACATCCTATGATCTCTGCCCAGGAAATGTGAGGTATCATTTTTTATCTTTTTTTTTAAAAAAAACCCACCTTATATTGCTATATCGATACATCACTATAAAAGAATGTCACAATCACGATTATCACCACAATCCCTCCCCACAGACTGATTTTTTAAAAATAGGTGTAAATGAGGGTTTTCTTAATGAACATATGTCCAACGGTTGTATATTGACCAGAGATGTTCCTGAGAGCCTGTTAATAAACCTACCTCCCTTCTTTAAAAAAATTATACTTGTTATTATGGTTTATTCAGGATCTGTTTTTACTTAATATGTTATGTGGTCAAATGCAATTGTCACACGTGCACTTATCACTTTCTATCACTTTCTGTTTTCAGTGGGGGAGAAATGGTGATTTTCTCACATGTTCATTTGTCAGTTCCACAACTAATCCGAGATCACCATCATGGCTATCCTTCAACCAACACTAGCAAATGTGAACTGTAGTAGCCAATGAAAACACTTTTTAAAAAAAACCACCCTGGCCAATGTCCTGTCCAGTACATTCCAAATCAACATGGTGAGAAGACCACTGTCCAGTCAGCAAATTGCAAAGGAGGGAGAGGGCAGGGCATAGGCAGAGCATATCCTTCCTCTGTGGTGCAGAGTGGTAAGCTGCAGTGCTGCAGCCCAAGCTCTGCTCACGACCTGAGTTTGATCCTGGCGGAAGCTGGGTTCAGGTAGCCAGCTCAAGGTTGACTCAGCCTTCCATCCTTCCGAGGTCGGTAAAATGAGTACACAATTTCCTGGGGGTAAAGTGTAGATGACTGGGAAGGCAATGGCAAACCACCCCGTAAAAAGTCCGCCAAGAAAATGTCGTGATGCAACGTCCTCCCATGGGTCAGTAATGACTCAGAGCGGGACCACAAGTGACGCCTGACACAGGTTGGACACTTGCCAGCTTCCCTCAAGTTTTTATGGGAAATGTAGGCAGCTTGGCGGAATGTTGGACAAGTGACAGTTGAAAAGTCCATTGGACAGCAGTCAGAGAGTCAAGCTGCAAGACCAGGATGCCTACATTTCCCATCAAAACTTGAGGGAAGCTGACTAGTGTCCAACCTGTGTCAGGCGTCACTTGTGGTCCCGCTCTCAGCGCTTGCACAGGGGACTACCTTTACCTTTTATCCCTCCTCTATCTATATATTGATATGGCACATGTACAAAAAAAGAAAAGAATGAAGGTTCGTGCTGTGGTGGTGCCCCATGCATGTTTCTGATTATTGCAGATCAACTGCTAAGAAAAGCAGGAATAAATTGAGTATGTGGATAGGGATTCCAGATCCCTTGTTGGAGGTGGGTGATCCCCTGCTCCCACCCTCTGCTCCCACTGGTCTATTTCGTGGGGGGGGGGGGAGGTGCAAGAATGGCCCTCCTGAGCATGCTCCCAGGGTGGTGTGATGCTGTCACTTCCAATGAGTGATGTCATCGTGCCACCTTGAGAGTGCCCCTACACTCCACAGTGGGTCAATTTGGGCCCCAATTTGGGCTCCCACACCTGTGCAATGATGTCACTTCCCAGAAGACAAGGTGAGAGCCAAGACAAGGTGAGTGCAGGCCCCTCTTCCTTCAGGAGGGTAAGGGGACTTGGCGATCCCACATGTGGAAGAGCTGTTAATAAAAACACAGAAAACCTGTAACATAATGGTGGGGTGGTTCATGTATGGGTTAGTATTGAATGTAAAAAAAAAATTGAAATCAAGTGGTTATTTTGTTATTCATTTAGTGAATCATTCAGATTTATTCACAAGAAGTAAAATATATTTTGGGGACAGCATCGGTTTTGCTTCTATTGAATAAATAAATATTGTGTTAAAAGGTACTTTCAAATTAAAGAATACAAGATGGTTAGGACAGCTGCAACATTTCCCAGATATGGAAAGCAGAAGCTCTTCCATTCCATTTCAGAAAGATTGGGTGTAGCCAGAAATAATCTATTGTATTATATCTAAGCTCCAGCACAGATCATAGAAGCTAGAATGCAAGACTGGGACCTGGCACGCCCCAGGAAATCTCCTTGCCTTAAGTGTTCAGGGTTGCCAAAATGACAAGGGGACAGTGCTGTTCGTTGTCATATGACAATCTTTGGTGCATGCTGAAATGGGTTGTGGATGCCATCCTAAATTTCATAACCCAATGTGGGGTTTTGACACTGTGGATTTATTCCTTGATCTTTCTACCTTTCATACTGGAAGCTGTACATACAAGATGACCACTGCGTAGACCCTGGCTACTGTTTCATCTTCCTTTCACACTATTTCCAGAATTGGTGATACTGTCTCCTTGCCATAACAGAGGTTTCTGTACATGTAGATGTACTGTTGCTAATCTTTTCTGTTACTTCCGGAACAAGTCAAGAACCTGTCAATTGGTCAGAAATATTTTCACCCTATTGGAATCTACCTTTAATTTTTTACTGTCTTACCATAGCCTCTCATTAAACTTGGCAGGTTTTTGGTGAGTTCCTCAACAATCTGGAGAAAAGCCACAAACAAAGAAGACCTTACTTTAGAGAAGACTAGGAAGTTAAAATGGCCCAAATTAGACAAAGAAAGATTACAGGGAGTGTGCATGCTCATATTACAGCTGGACAGGAGGAAGGAATATGGGATGGGGGTAGAAAAAGGAAGAAGAAAGTTATGGGAAGGATAACTAGATAGTATGGGAAGGAGTTGGAGCAGTCAACTGATCTCCAGGCCACAGAGATCAGTTCCCCTGCAGAAAATGGCTGATTTGGAGGGCTGACTCTATGGCATTATACCCCACTGAGATCCTTCCCCTTCCCAAACTCTTCCCTCTCCAGGCTTCACCCCCAAAATCTCCAGGCATTTCCCATCCAGGAGCTGGCAATCCCGTGGAAGCCCCATTGCTGCTCTGCTCTGCTTTATCAACTACCACAGCAGCAACAGGAGGAAACCACACAAACCCCTCCCCATGTGGAAAACATCAGAGATACCTGCCTAGGTGAGTTTTCTACCCAGAATTCCATGGAGATGAGGCTTTCTCTAATAAGGAAAGACTTTAAACAATGTGTGGCAAGCCATGCATGAACAATATGGCTTGGAGAGCTCCCAGACTACTCTGTTAGACGACCGAGATCAGTTCCTCAGGAGAAAATGGCTGCTTTGAAAGGTGGACTGTATGGTATTCTGCCCCGCTGAGGTTCTTCACCTCCCCAAATGCTGTCTCCCCAGGCTCTACCCCCAAATCTCCAGGAATTTCCCAATCTAGAACTGGCAACCCTAAAACATTACATCTTTCTGCAGTCTAAATACAGCTGAAAACTAAATGAAAATGTTTCCTGTGTTTTAAGGTCTTGCCTGACCTTACTTTACTGCACTAGAATCCTTATGGTCTAAGGGTCACAATTCTAGCAAGGTTCTCCATATTTAAAATGTGTTTACCAGTCCAGTGAGTCAGGGTGTGTGTGTGCGCGCACATGTGAGTGTGTACTGTCTTTGCTCTTTCCAGACCTAGCAATTAGTAACCTATCCCTGCTGCAAACATTTTTTGCTCTGCTATAAGAACACACCTTTCAAGCAGCAGACAGACCTGGGTGGATACTGGAAAAAATAATGCCCCAAAGTATTTATGGACAATAGGTCTGGGTGAAACTAAAACTTGTTTGAACAGTATTTTCAAGTCTCCTCATTTGATTTCTGCTTCCCAGGAACAAGAAAACCCTTTCATTTACCAATGAGAGATGTGAAAAACAACCATCTCAAAGTATGAATGGAAATGCTTGTTTGTGCAGAACACAAGTTTCAATTTAAGGCTTCCAAGAGTTCTGCTCCTGATTGAGGCAACGATCTGAATGAGTCTCTGGCTCTTCCACAGCCTCCCTCTCTGGACCCAGTTCTGTGACTGTAACTCTCTCCTATGCTCCCCTATCTACCTTCGTATGCCATTGCTGCTCCTCCAGTTTTAACAACAACAACAACACATTCAAAGGCCTGTGGCTGAAGAGTGGGCAATGAATGTAAGAAGTGTCATCTTGGACCAAACCAAAGAGCAGTGTAATCTTTTAGACTGTTTGCAATAATGCCCCACAGATGCCCTGGAAAGATCATCATGAACCAGGCATGAATATGATGCCTATCCTGTGTTCCTTGCCTTTAGTATCTGGTATTGACCCTAATCAGACACCATGGTAGCGAAAGCAAAATGATAAATTGAGGGCAGTATTGTAGTTTGAGGTAACAGAAAGAATCATTGCTTGGTTTGTGTGCTTATATGTTCATAATGTATTTAATATGAAACATCTCTGTAGCAGCTTTCAGTATTACAAAGTACTTCTTACCCATTTGAGTGGTCTACAGGAAGAATAAAACACAGAGGTTCCTGTGAAACTTTGTTGGGCAGGTCGAATATATAAACCAAGAAGATTTGGCCTGCACTTCTGCGTACACAGAGGTTGCTGCTTTCAGTGTCAATGGAGTTTAAGCAGCCTGAGAGTAGCCAGGATTTCAGCCTTAAGTGAGATAATGGCTGGGACACATTCTTAGACGTGCTCTTTATATAGGGGTGCTCCCCCCCCCTTCCCCTGCTCCCCCCCCCCCCACTTACTTGACCAGCAGCGCGGCATGCTCCTGTGCCCTCAGTGGAAAATTCGGGCCAAAACACACTCTGCAGCGGGCCTGTTTCGGGCTGAATTGTGCCCTGCAGTGGGACGATCCAGCCCCTTGGGGAGCATGGGAGTGTTCCTGGGTCGCCCTTTGACCCGCGTGATGATGTTACTTCCCAGAAGAGATGTCATTGTGCAAGCCAGGAGCACACGCGTGTGACACAAGGACCCAGGGGCATAGCGAAGTAGGTGCCAGGCTCCCAGTCTTCCGCTGGGGGTGTCAAGGGACCTGGCAATCCTAACTGTATATATAGCCCACTGTACATGTAATGCTTTTTTAAAAAAAAATATGTAAGTTGCTTTGGGCCTCAGTGTAGAGAAAGGTATAAATTTACATCTGTAAAACTGTGGAAACTCTTCCTAAGCTCTCCTTGAGAGTCCATCTACACATCATAGTTTGTTGGGGAACAGCATGAGAAATCTGTATCACATGGGATTTTTGTGTCTCCCAGACACATACATGCTCTTTCCTGTTTGCACCACAACATGCAGAGAGAAGCAACTGTTGCTTCCTCTCCTTGCTTTTTTCTCTATTGGCTCTGTTGTGAAACTTATGTGTGGCCAATGTAAGTAACACAATGACTTATGAATGGGGGAGCTAAGGCTCTTCTCCCTGCTTGCTGTGATTGAAAACAGAAAAGTGCCAATGTCTGTCTGGGAGGTACAAAACTCCTATTGCACAAGTGATACAAAGTCCTTGTACTGTTCCCCAACAAACAAGAGGACTTTGTGATGTCTAGATGGAGCCTGAGGACCAAATTAGACATGGTGGCATCCATGGATCCTATTTATGGATGTCATCATCATTTTAAAGTGATTAAAAATGCTGTGAGGATCTAAGTCTTACTGAGTTTGCAGAGTGGTGGGGTCAGGCACTTAACTTAATGAGCCCAATTTTGAGAGAGTATGGTAGTACTGGTAGTAGATACTAGTGAAAACATAAGCAACAAATCTGCCTTACTTTTGCAGCTTGGTGATTGTGAAGGAATAACCTTTTACGACAAGCCCCATAGTTGCTGGTAAGGATTAAGTAGGCATTCCCTGGGGGATAGCTGAAATGGTCATATCTGTTGCAGATTGCTGATGATGGATAGGAAAGCTAATAGCCTAGTGTGCACAAAAGTGTTCTGAAATCCAAAATCCAAACCAGATGTGCAGAAAAAGAGCAGCATGTGTTACAAAGTGTTGTGAAATAGCCCAAGGGAGACAAATAAGCAAAAACAGCCCTGTTACTTAGCAACATGCACAACAAAACAAGCAGCAGCTTGGTTGGCATCTGACAGGGTAGGTTCTCTCTGTGCTGTGGAAAAGGTAGTCGTGGAGAGATTTTTAGATGGCCTTGGAAACGTTTTTCTTTCCATCATTCATGTTATTTGTTGCTGATCTTTTACTTTACATTCATGGATCATGCTGCTTGTAGCTAAAAATGCTCCCCCCAAACAGTTGTGTATTTGTGCTACAAAACTGATGTGAGGAGGTGGAGCAATCCACGCCACTTCCCTTGAGTTGTCACTGTAGAGCACTCAACATCAAGCTTTTTTTATTTTCTAAAAAAAAACTTGTACATTATTAAAAAGATACAAATTACATTACCATTCTGCAAATGATCAGGATGGAAGTCTCAGGTTGTCCCTCTTCGTGTGTTTCTTCCTTAAAATCTTCTTCCTTTTGTTTTTAAAAAAAGTTTTCAAAAGTTATGATGGAAATAATATTGTGATGGGAATGTGAGGGGAATACTGCTGCACAATAAGGGAGCTGAAAGCAAACAAAGCAAAGCAAACAGGTCATGATCCTATGAATTGTTAAAGAAAACTTGGTTTTTAGAACCCTATATCTGATTCTGAACATGTTCTCCATGTAGATTAATGGACAGAGAATGGGGCCAGGTACAGAAAAGGATAATTTTTCTACAAATCCAGGGTACCCCCCCTCCCCAGGTTTGCAGGAAAACGTGGAAACAAAATTGAAGGGGGGGGGCGGAATGAAATCCCCCCCAAAGAGAGGAACATTGTCTGTGTAAATGTTTTCACCATACACTTACCATTAATGTATGCAAGCTGAAGGGCAAGAGCCAAAGGGCCATTGGCCTCCTGTGCCTCTTAGCCTGTTGGTTTTACAGGCTGTGGCTCAACCCTGTCTGGAAGACTTAGTACCCTGGATGTAACATGAAGAAGTGGTGTTCAAACAATGCAACATCTGCTGAATCGAGGTCAGGAGAGCCACTCAGAGCCAAGCTACAAGTGACGCCTTACACAGGTTGGACACTCGTCAGCTTCCCTCAAGTTTTGATGGGAAATGTAGGCGTCCTGGTTTTACAGCTTGGCTCTCCATTACAGCTGCAAGACCAGGATGCCTACGTTTCCCATCAAAACTTGAGGGAAGCTGACAAGTGTCCAACCTGTGTCAGGCATCACTTGTAGCTTGGCTCTCAGAGAATTCTGGGATCTCTGGGTTGTTGTTCTCGGAGGGAGGAGAGGGAGGGTGCTCCACTTTGGTTGTTTTTCATCAGGTGAGAGCTAGGTTGTGTTTCTGTGCATGTGTGAACATTTCTACTCAGATCCAGGTGAGTGGTAGATTTGGATTTGTTTTATGCTTTCAAGATCCATGAAGCTGTGGGGAAAGGTTGTCTGGAGCCTGAGAGCAAAGAGCCATAATGTGAGTGGCACCCAGCTCTATTTCTTCTTTACTGCTGCTTTAGGTGAGACTTTGTATGTTCTAAATAATTCTTTAGAGGCATGAAGGACAATACTTATATTACATAAAGGATGAAGGACAATACTTATATTAAATCCAGACAAAACTGAGGTGTTCTTGGTGTACAACATAACCAGTCAAGCACTGAGCAATCAGCCTATTTTAAGGATTACTCTCACTCTAAAAGGACAAGATCATGTTTTGGAATGTTATTAGATCTGCGACAGAAGACAGATGCTCTGGTTTCATTTATGATGTGTAACACCTTGGACCAACATTGGTTGGTTCACTGGCCGAACCCTTTCCTGGAAAAACAAAATCTAACCAATTATCACATCTAGATTACAATCCTTTGTATTTTGCCATGTCTCACCTGTGGAACTCCTCCCTTGCATCAGTTTACCTGGCAATTATTCTTGTGAATTTTAGGTGTCGAGTGAAGATATTTTCCCCAGGCCTTTGGCAACAGTTAATTTTACCCTTGATTTTTTTGTTATATTTTGATGCTGATTATTATTTACTGAATTATTATTTAAATGAAGATAACTGTTAAATTCTAAATTGCTGATACTATTATGTATTGATTTATTATGTTTTAATAATATTTTCTAAACTGTGTCAAAATCTGTCATGAGTTGGCATAGGAATATCTTAGAAGAATCAATTATCACACACTTTACATGTTATTGGGTCTTTCTGAGTTTAACTCCCTGATTCTGTCTGGAATTGTATCTTCCTAGGAGATGTACGTCTGCTACCAGATGATCTTCTTCATCCAACATCTGCCAAAGACTGGGTATGTGAGGCTCTCCGTTTAGATTATGTTAATACTATAACTTCAAGAAAATAATTTTCCATACAGCCTATAACATGTTGAGTGGTTTATGCCCAGTGTCAAATGTTTTCAGTGACCACAATCTACACCAGTTGTTTTACGTTCTTTGTTTCATTCTTTGGAAGGGTGTGACATTACAAATGTTTGTACTGTACTCTGAGGTGTAAATGGCAGTATATGAAAGCAGGGTATTGCCACCCTAGTCGGAATATTGAGACAGACACAAGGCTTGGAACTAAACGGCCACTTTATTAAACACAGCATCAACCATTAATATGTCAAGGGCCAACTAGTGGTACAGGTCAAGCCACGGGGTCACCCCTGGACCTCCGCCTTGACCTGTCTGGGCAAGCCCTGAAGCCCCAGGTGCGAGCCATCCTATGGATGGCTAAGACCCGGCTGGCCAGCAAAATTGACCCCCTCCCCACCTCAAGCTCCTAAGCCTCAGCCGTACAGCAGTGAGGGAAGGACTTGCACATGGGATTCCCCAAGGCAGTCTGCCCACACAACATGGCAGCCGTCACAAGCAGTACCATCCGCTCCTGGCAGACCCCTCTTCTCCATCAGTGGAGAAGTGCCTAGGGTACTCACTGGCCTGCTCCCTATTCCCAAACTGTATCCTGCCACCGCCAGGGCCAAGCCTCTGTTTAGGCCCTAGTGCCCTACAGGTGGCCTAGTGCCAACCTCAGCCCTTGCCGTAGGTCATTGAGGAAGATGTTCTTGCTTTCAGTGGTCAGGTGAACCCCCATTACCTCAGTAGAGATTGGAAAATTCAGCCTAGTATGTAGGGGTGTGGCAAATAAATGCACAGACCCTCCCCCAAACGTTCTCAATGGCTCTGTTAGCCTTTCACCTAGCCTTCTCAGGGGCTGATGAGTTCCAAGCTTCCCACCGTACCGACATGGAAGCATTGAGGACTAATCATCAACACACCAGGCCACTACTTACCTCAGCTCTCCAAGCCTGTGTGAGCCTGTAAGGAAAGGCCATGCCCTGCAAGACAAGGTCAACACCACGCGGCGAATGACCAGGACGTGAGGCGGAGGACTGCACCTCCCCTCAACCATCAGGCCACTACTTGCCTGGGCGCTGCAAGCTTGTGTGAGCCTGCAAGGAAAGGGCCATGCTCTGTGAGACAAGGTCAACACCATGCGGCGAATGACCAGGATGTGAGGCGGAGGTCTGCACCTCCCCTCAACCATCAGGCCACTACTTGCCTGGGTGCTGCAAGCCTGTGTGAGCCTGTAAGGAAAGGGCCATGCCCTGTGAGACAAAGTCATACCACCCAAGTGAATGACCTGAACATGAAACGGAGGCCACTCCTCCCTTCCAGCTCACGAGCACCATGCTTGTGTGTGCAAATCTGCATGAGCCTATACCGGAACAGCCATGCCCCGCAGCCAAGGACATTACTGCCCAAGTGAATGGCTAGTACATGAAGCAGTGGACTGCTCCTCCCCTTGAGTACACTGGGCCACCTTGCCTATATGTGCACATCTGTGGGGCCTGTAACGGAACGGCCGTGCCCGTGGGAAGCCCAGCTCATTATCCCCAGGTGAATGACCAGGAGTGAGGCAAAGGACCCCACATCCCATCAAACAGAAGTAGCAGCTCATCCATCACTTTCCCCATGGATAATGCAGTCAACCAGACCCTTCCTTAAGGGTTTGGGTCATCACTGCGCTAACGCTCAGGATCTAACTCTCATGCTCACTATTAATGTTGCGCAATCCCGGAAGCTGCCCGGGCTCACATCAAACTGGGAGGTTTACTGGTGAACCTAAATGTGCCTAAGTTTCCTGATGGCTGCCACTGGATATGAGGCAAGCCCCCTAACAGTCCACTCCCCCATAACTGGGACAGAACCACCAGCTCAGCCATAACTCCTAGAGATCAACTGGTACCCCAGCCTAGAGACTGTCGGCAACACCCGGTTGCCAAGAATCATTAGCCCTCCCTGGAGGCATAGCTCAGAGGAAATCCGAGGGACAAGCTGCACCATTCCATCTGCAGGCAAGACCAGGTGCTGCCTTAAAACATAAATGCCATGACCAGTCTCCAGAACCCTCCTCAAAATCCTATGCCACTTGGATGAAAGAGGGTTAGGTATGGGCACCACTGCTTAATTGTCCACATGAAGTGGGCTGAGGGGTTATCTAGTTCCCTCCCCCACAATCCAACTGCCATGAGGATTATAAAATTCCAATCATATACAGTTTATAATAAGACTCCTGTACTGACTGGTCAATGGGCCACTGTTCAGCCCACGAGTGCCCCTGCATTAAACCCAGAAGCCATTGGGCCACCAAGGCAGCTGAAACTCCAAGGAAACTCCACTGCTCAGCCCACCAGTGCCCCTGAACTAAACCCAGAAGCCATTCGGCCCCAAGGCAATGGAAACTCCAAGGAAACTCCACTTCTAAGTGCCAACTCAGAAGCCATTGGGCCACCAAGGCAGCAGAAACTCCAGGAAACTCCACTGCTCAGCCCACCAGTACCCCTGAACTAAACCCAGAAGCCATTGGTCCCCAAGGCAGCAGAAACTCCAAGGAAACTCCACTTCTAGGTGGCAAGGCAACACCCTGGAGATAAGGCTTGGTGCCCTGCCGGCTGCTGGAGCTCCCATAAAGAAAGGCGGGCTAGCAGCCAACTGGCCCAGGTGCAGTAAACTTTCTTAAGTCTCATTTACTTGTTCCCTCCTCAGGTCTACCTCATCCTTCTCCTCCGCTTCCTGAAGAGGAAAGTTAACCCCCAACATGCTTCTCCCTGTATAACTGTCTCTTTAGGACTGAGTCAAGTAACAACCCAGTGGTCAAACTGTGAAACCCAAAGACAAGATCCAAGGTGATACAACCCAGGAGCCTAAACATGGGAGTTGAGAGACTGTCGCCTGACCCCTTGGAGCCCCCACAGCCAGGCACTAGAGGCCAGTGGACTTACCTACCTTGTCAATCAGGTCCACTGTCACTTCAACATGACTGGATTAAAGGAGCCTAGGCCAGATCTGCTACTGGCCATCAATTGTGCTCATTTGGTAGAAAGATCAGATCACATCTTAGACTTCGGTGCCCCGTGTGACAGCTTTGCCGATTTCAGCAGATGCAATAACACAGCATGCCCTTAGGTGGCCTGAGTGACAAAACCTAACCCCCCCCCCAGCTCTTTAGGCTTACAAAGGCTGCAAATTGGGCAGCGAAAAGGAGGAGGGGTTTAACCAGCCACCACTCTGGGACTGTAGATCCTTGCTAAGCCAGTAGAAATAATGTGTGCAGCAAACCACTCTTCAGATGACTGCAAGCCCCCCCCCCCCCGCCGCCGCCTGAGCCTCAGCCTAATGCTGCTGCTGTAAGTACTCTCTACAAATAAAGTACAAATAAAGTAAAAACAGCAAGGGAGCCTAGATAGACTGGAGGCCTGTAGGAGCTGGGCCTAACCCTGCTTCAGCCCTCCTGACTGAGAGACACTGATAGCAATATTTCCTTCCTCTCCTTGGCCACTTCATTATCCTCAAAGGAAGAGTCTGCAGGGCCGCTTTGTAGGAGGCGTATTTGCTGGCTGCTTGCCCTTAGCAGGGCTACTACCCTTTTCTGGGTGGCGTGATGGAAACGTACAGTTAAGTAATGTAATGTACTGTAAAATGACTGCTTCAAAGCCCAATAGGAACACTGCACCCCCCAAAATGGCAGCCCAAACACTGAGTAAGGCTGCAGAAGCCTCTATAAAATGGCCACCAGTGCAAGGAGGCTAAGCAGGCCACCATGAGACATACTCAAAATGGTCACTCCTAGCATAGGATAAGCTGCAAAAAACCCACAAAATGGCCACTACTGCCAGTAAGCAGGAGGCAATCAGGCCACACAAAACCCACACTCAAAATGGCCACCACGGGTGATGTGCATATTGCAGATGCCTTCACAACATGGCCACCATTGCCAGGAAGCTAAGCAGACCACTGGGTGCCACTCTCAAAATGGCCACCCTAGCACAGGATAAGCTGCAAAAGCCCCACTAAAATGGCTACTACTGCCAGTAAGCAGGAAGCAAATCAGGCCACACAAAACCCACACTCAAAATGGCCACCACTGGTGATGTGCATATTGCAAATGCCTTCACAACATGGCCACCATTGCCAGGAAGCTAAGCAGACCACTGAGTGCCACTCTCAAAATGGCTACCCTAGCACAGGATAAGCTGCAAAAGCCCCACTAAAATGCCTGTTACTGCCAGTAAGCAGGAGGCAAATTAGGGCACACAAAGCCCACACTCAAAATGGCCACCCCCAGAGCTGTGCATATTGTAGATGCCTTCACAACATGGCCGCTACTGCCAAGAGGCTAAGCAAGCCACCAGGTGCCACTCTCAAAATGGCCATACCTAACTGAATAAACTGCCAAGCCCTCCCACAAAATGGCCCCTGCTATTGCTGCTGGTAATACTCCCTCCCAAGTAAGTGTAATGGCAGGGGAGGGGAAAGCTTAGATGGGGGGAGGGGGCTATCATCATCCACCCTGCTAGGCCAGTAGTAATAAAGTATGAATTAATCCACCCCTCAGATAGCTGCAACTCATCCCTGTGGCCTACAGCAAAGCCTATTGCTGCTGCTGCTGCTGAAAGTACTATCTCCCAATAAAGTAAAATGGGGAGGGAGGGGAGAGGAGCCTAGGTAGGACAGAGGCCTGCAGGGGCTGAGTATAATCCTGCTTTATCCCTCCTGACTGATAGACAACAGGTCCCAAATGTAAGTAAGAAAAAGTCTCTGCCAAACCAATGAGCCTGGTGCTGGGCCCTGGCTCTCCTCCTGGAGTTTGAAGGTAGCAAGCAGGGGAATATCACAGCTTTTCCCAGGCAGCTATCCCTGCATAACCACGAGGGCCTTCGGAAAACAGCCTCAGAGGAGCTTGGCTGAGAGAGCTTGAGATGAGCTCTACTCAGGCTGAGCACGCAGAGCAACTGCCAGCCATCTGGGTGGAGTTGCCTCATAAGGCTTCTTTCTTCGCTCCCCCCCCCCCCCGGCCTGAGACCCAGATACCATGGAAATGCTCTGTCTCCTTCCAGGGAGGCAAGGAGCGGCCTCCGGCCTTATCAGTGGAAGTTGCTGGCTGGGAGGACCGTATTGCTACTATTAAAAGCTGCAATAATCTGATAATAGCGGCAAGTCTTTCCTTTGCACAACTTTGGATCAAACACTACTTTTATAATAAACCTCCTCCTATCCACCAGCCTTTGCAAGCCAGATCCATTATAAAATTTCTCTGATTTATATGCCATATAAACCTAGAAAATTCACAAGAAATCTTCTGAAAACCATTTTTCTTTATTAGGCCAATGGGGGCCCACCTCCCCCACCTGGTAATTTATAGACTGCTATGGGAAAGAGAAAAATGAAAATAAATCTTTTTTTAATTAAAGAATTGTGATTGTATAAAGCAAGTATAGGTTTCAATGTGGGCAAAAAGGCAAGAGGCCAGAGAACTTGAATTAAGTGAAGTCTCACGTTCTGTTTCCTGTTAAAGATGTTCTCTTATTGAAGGGGAGAAATAAGAGCCTCTAAATAATAAAGGGATGGCTCAGTGGCTGTAAACCATGGATGGTACCATAGAAACTATCAGCTGTACAGAAACATCAGTTGCTCTAGTATAAACTAGTGAGACTACATCCACACAACTAGTGCGTGCTTTTTTCTGTAGGGCTGTCCCTATCATTCCTCCTGTCTATTGATCCACAGGCTGCTAGATTACCTTTAGAGCACTAGAGGCCTTAGACCATCAGTCAGCTCTTGCCAGGGCTCGTACAGTATGTTCTGCACTATTTTATGATTTGGGGCCCTCTTACTCTTGCATCTTATTTTCACCAGCTGACTGACTGTCCCCAAATATTGGAGGGCTTTCCTTTTGGCCAACCTAAATGCTTTCACCTCTGCTGACCTGGTGGGTAGATTCCAGGGAGTGCCCTACTTGGATAGATTATGCATACGTGAGTCTGGGAAGACTGAAAGCTTATCTCACACATTCTTTGACAGTGTGCTGACCACCCTTTTGAGAGTTCTATGGATACAACCAGTGATAGCCTTTGAGGTTCCCCTTATTACTGTCATCCCTGCTAGCCGATACTGACCCTAGTATTTCTTTGGTTGTGGCTGCATTGCTTGCAGAAGTGGCTTTGATGTGAGGATAGTAAGAGAGGGTGATCTTTGTAAGACTGTATTTGTCCAAGACTGCTGGATCATTGGACTGTTAAGATATATCTAAAGTGCCATAAAAGGAAAAAGCCTTTTCTGAGTGGGTGATTTACTCCTGTCTTTTTGAGAGTTCGCTCTGCAAAGATCAGATTCATTTTGGCCATCTACCTTTCCACATGCTGCTTCTAATCCTCATAACAGTGCCATATTTTTTTGTCTGTACCATCATGAAATAAAGAGGGTTATTACTGTTGGCAAGGGTCAATTCGTAGAAAAAGAGCTGCAGGAACAAATTAGTATAACTCATCAGCATAACCCATTAGCATATGCCATGCCCCTGGACTAGGCCAAAATGGCTGGGATTCGGTTGCTGCCAAAGGGAGGAGTGTTCCCCCACCCGGTAGTGGCCCCAATCCAGGCCGAAAGGGGCCCAAAATGGCCATTTGGTGCACATTTTGGCCTGGATCAGGCCCAAAATGGCCCAGATCGGGTTGCTGTGGGCAGGGGAGAGGTTTCCCACCCGGCACCAACCCAATCCTGGTGGTTCTTGCCCTGATCCTGGCCAAAATGGGCCCCAAATGAGCCCCGAAATGGGGCCCGTTTGGGCCTGGATCAGGCCTGAAACAGCCCAGATGAAGTTAGTGCCATGCAGGGGAGGGTTCCCCACCTGGCACCGACCTGATCCCGGCCATTCCGGCCCCAATCCCAGTGGAAAGGGGGGCCCAAATGGCCAGAAATGGCCATTTTGGGCCCAGATTGGGGCTGAAATGGCTGGAATGGGGTTGGTGCCAGGTGGGGAAGGCTTCCCCCACCCAGCACAGATCCAATCCCGGCCATTCCGGCTCCTATCCCAGTGGAAAAGGGGGCCAAATTGGCCATTTTGGGCCCAGATCAGGGCTGAAATGGCTGGAACCCGGGTCAGTGCTGGGTGGGGGAGGCTTCCGCCACCCAGCGCCGACCCGATCCAGAAAATTTCGGCCCTGATGCAGGCCAAAACGGGCCCAAAATGGCCAAAAATTGCCATTTGGGGCTGGAATCGGGGCCCAAACGGCCTGGGCCATGTCAGTGCCAGGCAGGGGAGGCTTCCCCCTCCCTGCACTGACACGTTACAGATTGTTTCAGCCCCAATCCGGGTCAAAACAGGACCAAAATGGCCAGAAACGGCCTGATCCGATCCAGGCCATTTCGGCTGCGATCCGGGCTGTTTCGGCCCCAATCATGGCCTAAACGGCCCCAAATTTTCCAAGTCAGGTGGGCGGGAACACCTGACTGTTGGGGGTACTACTGGAACAGCGTTCTGGTGCCTTCCCCCTCCAAATGAACATTGACTGTTGGTGTCACTGGTGTCATTGCTTCACCCCCACCCCTTTAAAAAAAAACTGGATATATCCAATCGTGTTATTACGTTATGATGTTACGATGACCAAAGGCACCCAGCCCTAAGGTGTTAGCAATGGAAAAAACCCAAAACCAAAAGAGAAACGAAAGTGAAAGGAACCCAACATGGCATGTGTTCAGTGTTGGCACAGAGTAACCCCAATCACAGAATTTTTCACTCAAAAAACATACATAGTTAATGCCTGGGGTTGGAGGGGCCACAGTCTTTGAACTTACTGGCTCCTTTGGGCAGCACCACTCCAAGCTGGGAGCACACAGGAAATGACCCTTCTGGCCAGCCAACCAATGCAGCTCCAGATGCTACGGAAGCAAGGAGGTTCTCACTGTGGCAGCAGCCAGATGAGTGCAGGGATGACTTCAGGGAGGGCAGGACTCTGCAGGCCACAGCAGGATCCCAAGCAGTGCCAGCCTGGCAAGACACTGGAGAACAGTGGCAAACCAACGCACAGGCCCAGCTTCTTGCCAGCGTCACACTAAAGAGGCCAGCCAGACCCGCCCTGGAGTGGAGCCAGGAATGGCTGCAGGGCAACAGGAGGGAGGTTCCAAGGTCCTGGGAGGAAGGGAGGGAGGTTCCAAGGTCCTCGACTTCGGCAGCACCATCTCCATGGTCTGAGCCCAGTTGCTACCTCCAGGGCTACCCATGCAGCAATGGACCCAGGTGGCCTGCGTCCACAAACACTTGTACTGCTGGCCCATTATGCAGGTCTGCAAACATAGCAACCTTATAAGGTCATAATGTCATAATGCTTGATTTTTTTTTTTAAAAAACCATCTCCAATACAGGACAGCCATGCTCCAAGTAGACTTTTTGCTGAGGATTTATGCCACACAAACCCCGGTCCAAACCAGAAAGCTCTGCCTGGGCTGACCCAGAGCTGGGGGCAGAGGTCAGCACCAGGGGAGCAAAACAGTACAATGTAATAACGACATTATGACATTATAATGTTATTAAGTTTTCTTTCTAAAAAAAGTCCCATCTCTGGAAAGGAGGAGCGGGAGGGAGGAGCTGAGAGGAGGATGGAGAGACCAGTCAATGAGAAGTGGCCTGCAGGGGCAGGGAAGGCAGAATAGAGGGCAGAGGAGGGAAACTCAAAGGAGAATTCTGCACAGTTAAAAGCCAACTCAAAACCGCATTGAGAAAAACATTGAGGAATAAGTGCAGGCAGAAAAGTCGAAGAGAAACTTTAAAACTCTTCATTGAAATCTGAAGGGGGAGTTAAGTGTGTGGAATTCAGAAGAAAACCTGAAGTGGCATGGGTCCAGAACCAGTGAATATCATCAGTGCAGAAAAGGATAATTTCTTTGGGAAGTATTGAGAAAGAGTCTTGAAGGACATTTTTGTTTTGTTTGGCATTTCCCCACAAGCTCCTATTCACCTTCCTCTCTCTCTCTTTGTTTTATTTAATCATTTTGTATATTTTATATATATTTGTATTGTAAATGTTTTTATTGTTTGAAATGTTTTACTGTTTGCCACCTTGAGGACCCTGAACTGGTGGAAAGGTGGCATAGAATTGTTTTAAATAAATTCAATAATTAAAACATACACCTTGGTATTCTCTGTTTATATTTATGGCCTAGGAATTGGAGGAAATGGCAGAAAGTGGGGAAACTAGTGGTCAGGGAATGAGCACTTGTGTGTGTTTTGCAAGTAACCCATTGAATTCACGAAAGCCCATCAGAAGTGTTTGAATGTTTAATAGGAGTGCTCCTGTTATGAGCTGCAATGAGCTAACTGGTTTAGCCCAGTGGGGCAGAGTCAGTATCGGGAGCCAGGCAGTGAGGAAGAGGCTGGTTGCTGGGGAGTTTGATAACATTTTACATGCTTTTATCACCTTGAATAAGGTATGTTATATAAGAACAATAGTGATTAAAAGTGGTGTATGTGTGTTATATTCAGTTGGTATTATTACTAGAATCATATTATTCTTACAGGGCTGTAATTCTCAAGAAGAGGACAGAAGTCGGGATTCCAGTTGCTTTATAATCGGGAGGATTGTGGCAAAGGACTTGCACTTGGTGAGATCTGAAAAGTTGAAATTCCTTACCTTGAGTGGTTTCAAAGACATTATTGGCTGAAAGTTTCTGTTTTTGTTGCACCTATGAGTTTGGTTTAAAAAAATAGTTGTATTGTTCTGATTGCTGAAAGGCTTGGTGTAAAGAAATTTTCTTAACTTACATTTGTGTTGAAAGTTTGCTTCCTAAATTAGCACCATAGAACCCATACAAAAGAGGTTATATTCACAAAAGTGCAAGAGGTTTGCATCACACATGAGGGAGATACTGACTTATTTGAGGCAAGTCAAATAATTTAATCTCTGAGCAGGATCTGAACCTAATTTTTGCAGATCCCAAATGTGTGTCCTAGTTGCCACACACACACTGTTTCTCCTGTAAGTAGACTTGCCATTTGTCTGCCATGGTAGGTAATCCTTCCTTGCCTCGGCCTCAATCATGCACCTTTGCAAAACTGAGGAGCAGGAGGGAAAAAATGGCCAGAAAATGACCTCCATAGTGATGCTCTAGGAATGTCCACATCTCTATGGTCTTTACCGTACAGATTAGGGGAAATTCCTGGAGTGTCACCCGGAACTGATATTTTATCCTCTCCCTCCCCCCCCCCACTCCAAGACACTGAGTTCTCAAAATCTCCCAGAATTTGCCAATGCTTTAATTATTTGTTTAGTTATCTTTTAAAATTTGGATATGTAATAACAAGAGGAATATGCCTTCCCCTTAGACCTTTGGTTGGCTTCTCTCTTTGACTCATCCAATTAAAAAGTACATGCCAAATTCATAAACAATTAGAATAAACACATTGTATTGTGTAAATTGATGAAACGTTTAAAATAAGCAGGATTTTTAAAATCAAAAGTTGCATTTGTTGCAAATTAAATGGTAATTAGCTTAGGTAGTTGTCCTCAGTAGATTACCAAGATCTTTATTTGTATATTATAATTGTCTTTAGTGGAACTGAACAGCATCTCTGGGTCACTGTTTGAGATGGGCAATGGATAAGGAAGATTCTGAGGCAATTTCTGTGTTGTGGTTCAGGACATGAATACAAACTGGATCCATTTATACCTTTTGGGGGGAAGGCAGGGTAATATCTAAGTATGACATCTCCTAAAGAAAATGATTATACTGTTGTTAGTCCTCATTGCTCATTATTCATACTATGTGATGGTTTCAAGTCACATGATATTGTTCTGTGTACTGAGTGGGTGGCGTATGGTTTATACAGGAATAATGACATGAAAAGCTTGCTATAAGGACTTTACTGAATTCCTCAGAGAAGAAGCACTTTGAGCTAAACCAAGGAGGAAACTATTATGTAGTGGGTATGACAGTTCAATTGATTTCCAATAACTCTTTTATTAACAGGAACATCACCATTGAAAAGCACAAAACTTCAAATGGCAGTTATAGAACACTCACCTCCCCACCCAAGACATGCCCCCAAGAAAGAATTAACCAATAGCAGACATTCAGTATTCAGAAAGCCCATTGGCTAGTCCTCCTCAGTCCACAGGAGCATCCTAATTGGCCAACTCCATTAATCCAGCCAATCTGATTGCAGCTTCTAGAAGCCTCTCTGCAAAGGCTTGTTCACTTGAAGCTCTTGAAGCTCCCAATACACAACAGAAACATTTTATTCACTGTCCGTCTTCTGTGCAGCCCCACATGGGACTGCGCCTGCGCAGGCCTGCCGACCAGATTTTTCTTTTCTAGACTACGTCCACTAGGGGGCGCACGTACGCGCCAATGCGCATGTGCGGCTTTTCCCGCCCAAGCGACATTGGGCGACGTCGCCCCCTTCCCCTCAGTTTCTTCTTTGCCGCCGACCGGTAAAGATCTAGCTGTCCACTGTGAAGAATTTGTGAGGAGATCGTTCGTTTTGGAGAGATGGCTGACAAGGCCTTATTCAAACGCTGTTCGACTTGCACTACAAAGATGACGAGGACGGATGGCCATTCCGTTTGCCTCGAGTGCTTGGGTGAAGGACACATCATTGAGAAGTGTGAGCATTGCCAACGATTTACGCCTAAGGCCAGGGCTGAGAGGGCTAACAGGTTGAATGCCCTACTCTGGAGGAGGGCTATGAGGGCATCGGGAGCCCCGGATACCCCTCAAAAAGGTCCATCGCCAGTTAGCGGGACAGTTGAAGCCCCATCGGTGACCGCACAGTCTGCCTGTAGCTCCATTTCCACCCCCTGCTCCCGGTCTTCGGATCGGTTCCGACAAACTCCGACTCCAATTTCGGATCCGAAAGACGCCTCGGGCTCCACTTCGGATCGCGTGAAGCCTTCAAAGTCGGATCCGACTCGGAAGCGACGATATCGATCCAGGTCTCCCTCGAGGTCGGAACCACCTTCTACGTCGGCTCCGAAGGTGCAGAGGACATCGTCGGATCCGAACATCCCGGCCGGATTGGCTCCTGAACCGTCGGATCTGACGTCGGAACCAACATCATCGGTTCCGAAGCGTACGGAGCCGACTCGCCTCAGCCTCGCTCCGAAGCCTAGTGCTCGATCGGAACCGCAGGCTTCGGATCCGTTGACACCATCGGATCCGGTGACTCGGAGTCAAGACTGCGACCGTGCCTTGCCCTCTCAGGGTGAGAAGAAAGCCAAGAAGAAGTCGAAGCACAGACAATCGACTTCGGTCCAAACTGATGAGGTGTTCTGGGAGAAGCCCAAGACTCCTTCCCCGCACCTGTCTCCTCCATCATCCCATTCTTCTGGTGAGGACGGTGACCTGCCTGACGCTCCAACTCTTGCATCCCGTGCCTGGCCGGCTGGTGATTTTACTGGTAGAGAGAATCTACCCTATCATTCACCGTGGAGAGGGTTTGAGAGAGAAGGCTCCCTCTATGCGAGGTCTCACTGATCATATTCCCCATATTGGGGTGATATACGGAGTGAGTTCTCCCGCTATGGGTCCCCCAGACGGGGTTCTCCCTACCAGCAGCGCGGGCCTTACCAAGATCCAAGCCCTAGCCCTCCATCTGACCCGTCACCTGAGGACATCATTATTGGGACTGGTCGTTTTTCTCCAATGGATGATTACAGGCTCTACACTGAGCAAATGGTCCGTATGGCCCGTTCTCTGGACATCGAGATTTCGGCGGTAGATCCGAAGCCGAAAGATAAAATTCTGCAGTATGTCCAATCTGGGAATCCGCAGACCATCTCATTCCCATTCACAGAAGGTTTAGTGAAAATCATCAACACGATCTGTGAGAAGCCAGCATCAGTTTACCCGACATCTCGTAAACTGGAAGCTCTATATAAGACCAGAGATGACGTCTGTACGTATCTCTTTGCTCATCCACCACCTTCTTCCCTCATTACTGAGGAGATGCAGACCCGTCAGCGCCAGGGTTCCCATGTTGTACCCATTGACAAGGAAAGCAGGAAGCTAGATTCATTGGGAAAGAAATTATACTCATCGGCGGCCCTTACACTGAAAATTTCCAATTACTCGGCCATCATGGGAGCCTATCAGATTTTCCTATGGAATCGCATGGCGGTCTTCATGGAAAAGCTTCCCGCTGATCAAAAAGTATTGGCTAAAGTAATACTTGATGAGGCGCTACGGCTGTCGCGACAACAAATCAACGCTGGTCGTGACACAGTTGACACCTCTGCGAGAGCGTTAGCATCCTCCATCGTGCTTCGCAGACACTCGTGGCTCCACACAACTGCACTGCCTGTCGAGACACGAAACAAAGTGGAGAATCTACCTTTCGAGGGTCAATCTCTATTCTCATCCAGAACGGATGAGTACCTCTCGCAGAAGCGTAAAGACCGACTGACGGCTCGCTCCTACGGGATTCTCCCATCCAGGCAGTTCACCGACAATCGGTATCAGTACCGCTCGTCTCAAGGCTATCGTGGTCAGCAACATAGATATCAACCGTATCCACGTTATGGGTCCTACAGGCCGTTCCAACCCCCTGCGAATACCTTCCACCGCAGGAGACCTAGTTACCGCCCACGATGCACTCAACAGGGCCCCGATGCCAAAGAGTCAGCAACTCAACCCAAGCAGTTCTGACTAGGATTTGAACAGTCTGTCATTTTTGGAAACAGATTGGCTCAGTTTGCCTCTGCATGGGCAGAGATTACCCGTGATAGTTGGGTACTCAACGTTATTGCTGTTGGTTATAAAATTCGGTTTGATGTTTACCCTGTGTTGTCTCTTCCTGATTATGCAGGTCAATCCTCTTCTGATAAGTTACAGACGAAGGTTATAGCGCTTTTGCAAAAGGGAGCGGTGCAGGAGGTTCTCCCCCAAGACCCCTCCTGGGGTTTTTACTCTAGGATGTTCCTTGTAGACAAAAAGGATGGTGGAGTACGGCCTATTTTAGACCTGAGAGAATTGTACAAGTTCGTTCTCATTAAACGGTTCAGAATGCTTACCTTAAATACAGTCCTCCAGTTAATGCCTGAGGACATGTGGTTCACCGTTCTGGATCTCAAGGACGCATATTTCCATATTGCCATCCACCCTGACCATAGGAAGTACCTTAGATTCCTTTGTAATAATAGGACCTACCATTATCAGGTGCTCCCTTTTGGACTTTCAACAGCCCCCCGAGTTTTTTCTAAATGTATGGCTGTTGTAGTTGCATACTTGAGGGAACAAGGTTGTACCATCTATCCCTACCTTGATGATTGGCTTTTGGCAGCACCCTCTGCTAATGCCCTTTGGGTCCAAATTGATACAGTGATGCTTACCTGCTCCCGGTTAGGACTTTTGGTTAACCTCAAAAAGTCTAACCTTACCCCGTCTAGGAGGATACTGTTCATTGGTATGGGACTGGATGGTGAGGTGAACAGAGGTTTCCTGCCCCGGGAACACGCATTGAAGATTGGCAGGATGGTGAACCTCTTTTCGAGATGTAGGTTCCAGTCTGCGACTGCTATCCAGAGACTCCTCGGCCTTATGGCCTCATCGACAGCAGTTACCCCTATGGCCCAGTTGCATATGCGACCTCTCCAGCTGTGGTTCCTCTTGGTCCATGATTTTGAACACGAATCTCAGAACAAAAGATATTCCATCCCTAGAGGGGATCTTCGTTCCTTACGATGGTGGCTTAGTGAAGCTAATCTCTTAGGTGGCGTTGCCTTTGGGTCAGTCCAAACCGAGATCACTATCTCGACTGACGCCTCCACGATAGGATGGGGAGCCCAATGTGGGTCCTTTAGGGCACATGGGGTTTGGTCAGAGCAGGATAGGGAAGATCACATTAACCTGCTAGAATTGAAAGCGGTACGTTATGCCCTTATCGCATTCGCAGACACACTACAACAGAAATCCGTTCAGGTGCTCACGGACAATTGCACCACGATGTTCTACCTGAACAAGCAAGGAGGCACTACCTCCAAGGCACTCTGCGACGAGGCCATTCGAATTTGGAACTGGGCCATGGAACGGAACGTGTTTATTCATGCAGTCCACATTCCGGGCACCACGAATGTGATCGCAGACAAACTGAGTCGTATGCGGTCCGACAATTACGAGTGGACCATAGCAGACTCCTACCTGAATACCATCTTTTTGGACTGGGGGTTCCCAGACATAGACCTCTTTGCATCAGAGGACAACAAGAGGGCTCCGCAATTTTGCTCCAGGGGAGGTCTAGGTCGCCATTCCCTAGGGGACGCGTTTCAGATACGCTGGACAGGGCACCTGTTTTATGCCTTCCCTCCGTTCCCACTGTTGTCTCGAATCGTCAGCAAGATTCAGGGAGATGGGCTTCACATAATTCTAGTAACGCCCTTTTGGCCCAGACAAGCTTGGTTCCAACATGTCATGCAGCTTTCACAGGGGTCATATTATCAGTTCCCACTGAACCCGGACCTTCTGTACGACAAAGGGGTTTGGTATCACGACCTACCCAAACTGAGCCTCACTGCTTGGCACATTCTGGGTCAGAGGGAATGTCTGACAGAGTAGCTGAGATTTTGCTGAATGCACGTAGGGACACTACTCGCAGGTCATACTCTGCTAAATGGAAGCTTTTTGAAACCTGGGCTAATGACAAAGGAGTGAATGTTTGGGATTGCCAGTTATCGTCTGTGTTTGAGTTCCTCCTGTCTCTAAAGGACGGGGGACTCTCTAATTCCTCTATTAAAGTTTATTTGGCGGCTATTTCAGCCTTCCACCCTAAGATAGATGGGAAAACGGTTTTCTCCCACAGTCTGTCGAAATCTTTTTTAAAAGGGTTACATAACATGTTTCCACAAGTCAAGGAAATTGTTCCCCAATGGTCACTGCAAGTAGTATTGACGGGGCTTATGAAATCGCCCTTCGAACCGCTGGCTACTTGTGAGTTAAAATGGTTGTTCTGGAAAGTGGCTTTCTTGATCGCCATTACGTCTGCCCGCAGAGTTAGCGGCCCTAAGGTGGGATCCCCCCTTTTTGAAGGTCCATCAAAATAAAGTGGTTCTGAGACCTGACCTTCGTTTTCAACCCAAAGTCTCCACTCAGTTTCATACTTCACAAGACATAGTCCTGCCTATCTTTTTTCCTGACCCTTCTGATAACTCTGAAAGGGCCTTACATTCCTTGGATGTGAGAAGGGCTATTTTATTTTACCTTCAACGTACTTCGCAGTTTAGATGTGCCAAACAACTGTTTGTGTGCTATTATGGGCCCAGGAAGGGAAAAGCTGCTACAGCTCAGTCAATTTCTCACTGGGTTACTCAGACTGTTAGGGCTTGCTACTCGCATGCCAAGTTACCTTGTCCTTTGGAAGTAAAAGCTCATTCCACTAGAGCACAAGCTGCCTCTGCGGCCTTCCTTAGGGGCGTGCCCTTGCAAGACATCTGCAGGGCTGCAACGTGGTCGTCTTCTGACACGTTTGCTAAGCATTATGCACTAGATGTGTGGGGAAGGAAAGAGGCTGCTGTTGGTCAAGCAGTACTTCAGTCTCTTTTTCAGTGAGAACACATGCCCGCCTCCTGGGTAAGTGGCTTGTGAGTCTCCCATGTGGGGCTGCACAGAAGACGGACAGTGAAAACAGAGTTGCGCTTACCGTAACTACTGTTCATTGATGTCTTCTGTGCAGACACACAACCCTCTCTCCTACCCCGCTGTGTTCTTCCAGATAATGTGAAGGCATTCGGCGGCAAAGGAGAAACTGAGGGGAAGGGGGCAACGTTGCCCAATGTCGCTCGGGCGGGAAAAGCCGCGCATGTGCATTGGTGTGTACGTGCGCCCCCTAGTGGACGTAGTCTAGAAAAGAAAAATCCGGTCAGCAGGCCTGCACAGGCGCAGTCCCATGTGTGTCTGCACAGAAGACGTCAATGAACAGTAGTTACAGTAAGCGCAACTCTGTTTTTCATTTACATCTGTTCTGCTTTTGAAATCAGCAAACTAGCATTGCACTGAGCTGTGTAAACAGATCTTATCTTTTAAAATAAGGAGCTCCCTACATAAAGGGAAAGGGTTGTTTTGTAGGTTTTCAAAATTATGGTTATACTTTTTTCTCACAATAATACTAAGCATAAGTTATTATTCTGAGATAGCTGTAATGCAGACAGTTTTCTCGTGCAACATTAAGCAGTGCTTTTGAATTTCTTACCTCCTGCATTTGTAGCATATGTGAAGCTTGGGAATGCAGGACAGAACATGCAAGAGAAATCTAATGTTTATTCTAGCCATTGGAACAGGTATTCTGTTATTAAAGCACAGATTAATTATAAGGAAGCTACCTTCTTTCCACCATCCTTTGCCTAGTGAGCTGTCGGCTTATATTTTATGCTCATCTAGAAGAAACCCTTAAATCTAAGTAATAACCCCAAATACCAGTTATAGGAGATTTGTGACTGAGTGCGGGACCACAAGTGACGCCTGACACAGGTTGGACACTTGCCAGCTTCCCTCAAGTTTTGATGGGAAATATAGAGCAGAACCACAAGTGACAAAAGGCACAGATTGGACACTTGTCAGCTTCCCTCAAGTTTTGAAGGGAAATGTAGGCATCCTGGTCTCGCAGCTTGGCTCTCTGACTGCTGTCCAATGGACTTTTCAACTGTCACTTGTCCAACATTCCACCAAGCTGCCTACATTTCCCATCAAAACTTGAGGGAAGCTGACAAGTGTCCAATCTGTGCCTTTTGTCACTTGTGGTTCTGCTCATAGGCAGCTTGGCAGAATGTTGGACAAGTGACAGTTGAAAAGTCCATTGGACAGCAGTCAGAGAGTCAAGCTGCAAGACCAGGATGCCTACATTTCCCATCAAAACTTGAGGGAAGCTGACTAGTGTCCAACCTGTGTCAGGCGTCACTTGTGGTCCCGCTCTTAGTGACAAGGCATTGCTTATAAGCTTGGAAGGAACACTGAGATTTATTGTCGAAGGCTTTCACGGCCGGAGAACGATGGTTGTTGTGGGTTTTCCGGGCTGTATTGCCGTGGTCTTGGCATTGTAGTTCCTGACGTTTCGCCAGCAGCTGTGGCTGGCATCTTCAGAGGTGTAGCACCAAAAGACAATGGCAGGAGGCTTCACTGTATCCTGAGGAGGTTCTTTTGCATATGGATTGATGCTTGATGTGTTAATCTTCTCTGCAGGGCTATTGTCGAGTATAGAGTGTTTTGTTAGCCTGGTGTTTTTCAGAACTGGAAACCATGCTCTGTTCATTCTTAAGGTTTCTTCTTTCCTGTTGAAGTTTTGCTTATGCTTGTGAATTTCAATGGCTTCCCTGTGCAGTCTGACAAAGTAGTTGGAAGTGTTGTCCAGTCTTTTGGTGTCCTGGAATAAGATACTGTGCCCTGTTTGAGTTAGGCTATGTTCAGCCACTGCTGATTTTTCAGGTTGTCCAAGTCTGCAGTGTCTTTCATGTTCTTTTATTCTTGTCTGGATGCTATGCTTTGTGGTCCCGATGTAAACTTGTCCACAGCTGCAGGGTATACGGTATACTCCTGCAGAGGTGAGGGGGTCTCTGCTGTCTAGGGGTGTGCAAGGAAAAAACTTTCGGCTTTCTTGTTTCGGGATTACCCGAAACAAGATTCTCTACCGTTAAAGCCGAAAGCCGAAACAAGAATCTCTTTCGGGATTCGGGATTCGGGATTCTTTCGGCATTCTTTCGGCATTCTTTCGGGTTTTTTTTTTGGGAAAATGCCTCCGTCTTTCAGGACGCCTGGAGGAGGCATTTTCCCACCTAATAAGCCCAAAATTGGTGGGGACCTTCCTCTAACCCTTCTCTAACAACCACCCAAGTTTCAGACAGATTGGACTTTGGGGGGCCATGTTATGGCCCCCCAAAGCAGGTCCCCCCATCCTCCCATAAGAAAGCGAAGGAGCAGCATATTGTTAGCATGCTGCTGCTGATCTTTCTTCATTATTTCCTATGGGGAAAAAATGAAGAGGCAGGCTTCCTTTGCCAGGGGTGGCATTTTGCATGCAAAATGCCCCCCTACCCTCAGGGGCCCTTCTCCCACCCCTCCTCCCACCCCCCACCAAGGCTCAGCCTGCTCCCACTTGGGGGGGCCATTTCATGGCCTCCCCAAGTAGGTGCTCTAATCTCTACCACTGACAGCTGGGGGAGGCTTGTGTTGCCAGGGGTGGCATTTTGCATGCAAAATGCCCCCCAACCCTCTGGGGCCCTTCTCCCACCCCTCCTCCCACCCCCCACCAAGGCTCAGCCTGCTCCCACTTGGGGGGGCATTTCATGGCCTCCCCAAGTAGATGCTCTGCTCTCATCTCTACCACTGACAGCTGGGGGAGGCTTGTGTTGCCAGGGGTGGCATTTTGCATGCAAAATGCCCCCCAGCCCTCTGGGGCCCTTCTCCCACCCTTCCTCCCACCCCCCACCAAGGCTCAGACTGCTCCCACTTGGGGGGGCCATTTCATGGCCTCCCCAAGTAGGTCCTCTCAGCCCCTAAAGTCCACCCCTTACAGCCCCACACAAACCCAATTCCCCCCCAGCTGCCACACACAGACCCAAATCCCCACATTAGCCCCTCACAGACCCAAATCCACCCCCACCTGCCCTACACCCATAACCCCAGGAACAGGCTGGCAAAGGCCAGCCCTCTCCCTTTGTTCCCTATGCTGGGAACTTCTAAACTCTCTTTCCCTGGGCAATTCTGCACAGCCCAGGGGTGCCACAATGGTGGGCACACTTCTGAGTGCCAGCTGGTCCCTGTGAAAGAGCACCTGAACCACAGACACCCTCCCTCAAATTCCCCCACCACCTACAGAGATGGCTGGCCAGCCAGCCCCATTGTTCCCTATGATGGGAACCAACTGCACAACAAAGAATAAAACAAGAACAACACAAAATAAAGTTTTAAAAAAATTATATTCTCCCTTCCAAAGTACAAGTAGGCAAAGCATTATGACACATTACACCAGCAGTCCCCCACACAGAAAAATTAAAACAAAACTCACTTAACATCAGAGAATCACAAAGCATGATTCCTGTCAAAAACACTTTATTTCTTGAACAGCTTTAGGTTACACAGCAGGGGGGAACACCAAAGGGCATGGCAGCACTATCTTACACAAAAATAACACAACTCGCTTCACATTAAAGAATCACCCCAAAAAATTGCTGTCAAAAGCACTTTATTTCTGTAACTGCTTTAGGAAGGCACCACAGAGCAGGAAAGCAGTGTACTACACAAAAATAACACAACTCACTTCACATCAGAGAATCACACAAACACAATTGCTGTCAAAAACGGTGAAGTGGGTTGTATTATTTTTTGCAGTACATTGCTATCATGCCCTGTTGTGCCCTCCTACTGTGTAACCTAAAGCTGTTCAAGAAATAAAGTGTTTTTGCCAGGAATTGTGTTTTTGTGATTCTCTGATGTTAAGTGAGTTGTGTTATTTTTGTGTAAGATAGTGCTGCCATGCCCTTTGGTGTTCCCCCCTGCTGTGTAACCTAAAGCTGTTCAAGAAATAAAGTGTTTTTAACAGGAATTGTGCTTTGTGATTCTCTGATGTGAAGTGAGTTGTGTTATTTTTGTGTAAGATAGTGCTGCCATGCCCTTTGGTGTTCCCCCCTGCTGTGTAACCTAAAGCTGTTCAAGAAATAAAGTGTTTTTGACAGGAATCATGCTTTGTGATTCTCTGATGTTAAGTGAGTTTTGTTTTAATTTTTCTGTGTGGGGGACTGCTGGTGTAATGTGTCATAATGCTTTGCCTACTTGTACTTTGGAAGGGAGAATATAATTTTTTTAAAACTTTATTTTGTGTTGTTCTTGTTTTATTCTTTGTTGTGCAGTTGGTTCCCATCATAGGGAACAATGGGGCTGGCTGGCCAGCCATCTCTGTAGGTGGTGGGGGAATTTGAGGGAGGGTGTCTGTGGTTCAGGTGCTCTTTCACAGGGACCAGCTGGCACTCAGAAGTGTGCCCACCATTGTGGCACCCCTGGGCTGTGCAGAATTGCCTAGGGAAAGAGAGTTTAGAAGTTCCCAGCATAGGGAACAAAGGGAGAGGGCTGGCCTTTGCCAGCCTGTTCCTGGGGTTATGGGTGTGGGGCAGGTGGGGGTGGATTTGGGTCTGTGAGGGGCTAATGTGGGGATTTGGGTCTGTGTGTGGCAGCTGGGGGGGAATTGGGTTTGTGTGGGGCTGTAAGGGGTGGACTTTAGGGGCTGAGAGGACCTACTTGGGGAGGCCATGAAATGGCCCCCCCAAGTGGGAGCAGTCTGAGCCTTGGTGGGGGGTGGGAGGAAGGGTGGGAGAAGGGCCCCAGAGGGCTGGGGGGCATTTTGCATGCAAAATGCCACCCCTGGCAACACAAGCCTCCCCCAGCTGTCAGTGGTAGAGATGAGAGCAGAGCACCTACTTGGGGAGGCCATGAAATGCCCCCCCAAGTGGGAGCAGGCTGAGCCTTGGTGGGGGGTGGGAGGAGGGGTGGGAGAAGGGCCCCAGAGGGTTGGGGGGCATTTTGCATGCAAAATGCCACCCCTGGCAACACAAGCCTCCCCCAGCTGTCAGTGGTAGAGATTAGAGCACCTACTTGGGGAGGCCATGAAATGGCCCCCCCAAGTGGGAGCAGGCTGAGCCTTGGTGGGGGGTGGGAGGAGGGGTGGGAGAAGGGCCCCTGAGGGCTGGGGGGCATTTTGCATGCAAAATGCCACCCCTGGCAAAGGAAGCCTGCCTCTTCATTTTTTCCCCATAGGAAATAATGAAGAAAGATCAGCAGCAGCATGCTAACAATATGCTGCTCCTTCGCTTTCTTATGGGAGGATGGGGGGACCTGCTTTGGGGGGCCATAACATGGCCCCCCAAAGTCCAATCTGTCTGAAACTTGGGTGGTTGTTAGAGAAGGGTTAGAGGAAGGTCCCCACCAATTTTGGGCTTATTCGGTGGGAAAATGCCTCCTCCAGACGTCCTGGAAGACGGAGGCATTTTCCCATAGAAAAGCCGAAAGAAAGCCGAAAGAATCCCGAAACGTTTCGGCTTTTTTCTTTCGGCTACCCGAAACGTTTCGGCATTCCCCGAAACGTTTCGGCATTCCCCGAAAGAAGCCGAAACACTTTTGTTTCGGCATTCTTTCGGCATTCTGAATGCCGAAACGCACATCCCTACTGCTGTCTTTTGCTGATCGTAGCATCTGTTGTATGAGATTTAGATGGAGTTAAAACTGAGAAAAACGATTATGGAGAATAAATGATATAATATTTGGAAATGGCAATTAGCATGTATTTTGCAAATAAAAAAATATAAAGCACACAATATACAATTGCTTGTACCCTACCTAAAATTTTCATGGATACGAGGATTTCCATCCATGAAAGTGCTTTCCTGCCCACCCACCCTCCACTCCTGTTGCAGCTCCAAATGTTGTTCCTGGGGTCAGGGGACCCCCAGAAATGGCTTGGGAGAAGTAAGAGGTATGTTGTGGGAGCAAGGAATTGGCAAAAATTGTATTCTATTCATGTGTGGAAATCGTAGCCAGAATCCATCCCAAACACTAAGTATTCACAAAAGAGAAAATTTCTTCAAAATCCCAGTCTAAGTAAGTGCCACCACTCCAGAGGGGAGGCAACAGGCAGAAGAAGAAAGAATTGAACAAGAGAAAGAGTACAACTACTGATTCTGAAGCCTAGTAAAGTCCAGTACTGAGGCTGGGGTCCAGTTGTTTGGCACCAAGTAATACAAAAGAAGCAAATCCATGTGTCATCATGTGCCAGATGGAAGCCCAAGTGGTTCACAAGGCAAGAGTAATCTTGCAGCAGGCAGGTGCAGAGCAAGAGCACTTTAGGGCACAATTCTGTCTCCAATTATAGGACAACCAACAGAGCCTGAAAAACAAAAAGATTATTTTCTTTCAGAGCAATCAGCTTCTTGGTTCGCTGCCAGAGCAGGGACATAGAGCTACTGGAGAGGGAAAGTGAACACAGAATAGTTGCCATGGCAACTGTCCAACCTGTAGTCCAAGTGTTCTGTTTTTACAGGAACCCACCATGGGCCTTAGAATCTAGAGATCAGTGCCCAGCAATGGTAATGTCCACCTTTGTATTGGTGAGTAGTCACAAAGAACAGGGCCTTTTCAACGGTTGCCCCCATGCTTGGGAATCCCTTTCCCCTCTTTCTGTGCCTGGCACTGTTGCTGAGCACCTTTCAATGACAGGCTAAGTGTTTTTTTACTTATTGTTTTCTCCCTGTTTATTATTGTTTCATTTTATATTTTGCCTGGTTTTAGAATTTTTGTCAGATAGTATCCTGACTGGTTTAGGAAAAAAGGTGGATGGTCAGGGGCTTGGAAATAATTCTAAATAAGAGGGGTTTCAATGGTAAGCTTCATTCTGAGCCAAGAGATGGGCTTTGAAAGGCAATTTAAATGGTACAAATTTGAATGACTATATTTGAAAGAGAGGCTGTCTCAAATATAGGCATAAATCCTGTCTTTAGGCCAGGAAAATGCTGATAGCAACAGGATCTTCTAGTGGCTAAAGGGTAAAGGCACATTGATTAATTACTGGATGTCCTTGATGAACAGAAGTTACAACCTTTTCCAGGTGAATTCCTCAGGATGCCTGGTCAACTCCAGTTAGTGTGATTGAATTAATATGCTCCTGGTCCTCTGGTGGCTTTCTGCCCTTGGAAAGCTAGAGACTTGTTTATTCAGAAACACAGAGGAAAGCTTGTCCTTGCAGCAAGGAGGGGCTTGAACAAAATGGAAGCAACCTCATAACAATAAGAAATAATGATGTACACATACTAGTTTCATAGTACAGCTGTTTAGTAGTAAAAAATATGTTGGATTAGACCTTCAAATTTGAAAATGACTTAAACGTTCCCTGAGACTTATAGCCAATGTACATTCATCCTCCACTTATGGTGCTTACTGTTTTCCTTGTTTGTCATGAGCAAAAGCCACAGATTGGTCAAATCTATGTTGCTTGGTTTGCAGTGGCATGCAAGATGGGGCAGTTTCTGCTTCTGGCACCCCATTCAGATGACCCCATTGCTGCAAGTAGGAAGCAGTCCCCCAAACTTTCTGTATTCCCTTTACTTGAACCTACTTCTTTTGCTTTCCATTACTCCAGATCTCGCTTTGGTATAATGTTTTGTAATATTGGGCCAGTGAGATGGGCCCTGCATAACTATTTGCTGAACACAGACAGTAGATCTGCCTTATTTGGCTGGGATTGTATGATATCTAAGGTTTGTTGGAGCCAGATACTAGATACTCACTGCGTAGCATTGTTGTTCAAATGCAGCAAGCTTCATGCTGGGTGGAGTAGACAGATGTGCAGGCTAATTCTTCCATATCACACCCTAAAAGGAGGACATGTGCTGCCAAGGAAACAGTCAAAATAGCAATTTCATAATTCCTCATTCAAAAGACCACATTTCATGATGGAAAGAAACCCTTTCATCATCACTACTTACTTCCAAAGGTGACAAGTGGAAACAGGGCAAAGTCAACTCCTTTGCAGGAATTGGAAAAAGAGACTGTTGGCACTGTTATGAATTTTAAGGATGCATTAAGGATGTTGGGAACGAGTGCTGTGTAGATTCGTGCAGTATTCAGTATGTTTGTGGTGAAACAGTTGTGCAACTCAGTGCATATTATGCAACACAATGCATAATCCATGGATGAACTGGAACAGCAGATCTGGATCGATTTGAAATGCACCTGCTGCTTCACCACATGCCAAATTCTGTGTTTTCAGTTTCATCTCATGTTCTTAACTTTCGTTTGCTCATTTGCCTCTAGAGAAGCCTTGTGAGGCCTCACTTTACATATTTTAGGCAGTTATGTTTTGGCTCAGTCTCAAGCAAACATGTTAGGAGGGAGATCTTTCCAACGGCGGGGAGACTGGGGTAACAAAAGGTAAAGAATCTGCTACGTTTCAGAATTGTCTTGTGGTCCCTGTTTATCAAATACAACTGCCAGAATCTAGTGCAAGCTCAGTAGACTGGGACAGCAAGATTTTTTAAAAAGTTTTATCTTTTTTAACAACTCTGCCAAAAACACAATTTGGCACATATATAAGATTGCTCTGCACTTTTTTATGGCACAGAAATAATGTCAAGATATCCTTGGGAGAGCTCACTAAAAAGAAGAGGGAACATCTTTTTAAACACAGAATAGTTAGATGTGGTATTTTTAACCCTTATAATAGTGTTGAAGCTAGGCAGAGAAATGATTTTGTAGGAAGAAACTGTAAATTAAACCTCCAAGGCAGAATTTAAACACACATGCCTAAAAAAAACCTGACACACAAAAAAAGATGCAAGTAGCATATGAAACGAATAGAGTTCCATCTTGAAGTTCACAATCTGTTTTGATTTCTAGATGTTCTGTTACTGCTTGTTTAAACTGTGTTTTGTCTGTTGTTAAAAATTTACCTCCTGACCCAAAATTGGTTGTATCCCCCCCCCTCTCTGCAAACCTTTGCACAACAGCTGTACCTTCCTTTCAGGAGAGCTTCCAGGCTTTCAGGAATCCATCTCAGACAAAACGTAATCTGACCTCCCCATGACAAACAGTTGGATCCAAGTGGTGTTGAATATTTAGCTATTATACTTAGCTGGTAACTGGGCCCTCAAAATGGGCCTTTTGCCCACTTGCACTGCAGGGTCAGCTGCATATAAAAGACAAGACTGTGCAGCCCGACAGTGACATCTAGGTTACAATATCCATCCTTTAGTTGAATGGGCCTGAGCACATTGACTCCGGGACCAATTAGGATACCTCAGCCTTGACTTGCAGGCTACCTGTTCAGGCTAGAAACTTGTTTCTTGTGGCCGAGCTTAAGAGTGCCCTCCCTCCCTCCCTTATGCTTTCCTGAAGATTGGTCCTTGCCTGCCTGTAACTTTGCCTCTTACTATCAGACTTTCATCTGGCCCTTCAGAACATACTGCCTGCTTTGGACCTTACCTTTCATGCCTGTTATGCCACTGGACTGAGCCCTAATAGGACCACAGACTTTGACACTTCTTCATGTAGAAGGTACAGGTGTTGCTCAAAGCCTCATGAGGTCAGGAAATTCCTGACTCACAGGAAATTCTAGGAAGTGAATGATTACAGTAGCACAATATCTATCTGTCTTGGCTGGGGCCAGGAGAACTCTGTCCTGAAGTCTTGATGTCACTTTCTATGCAACTATAAGTGAAATTAACACATCACCAGCAGCACTCTAGCAATTAATTCCAGAGTGTCACTGGCAACATGTTGATGTCACTTCCAGTCATGACCTGAAGTGACATCAGCACATCACCAGCAACATGGTTGCATTGTGAGGCCCTGCTTCAGGAGGTGAGGCTCCCAATAGCTGCCAGCCTCATGCTGGAAGCCCTAAATATCCACCAAATGTGTGGATGTATCCAGTCACAGACAGACACAGGAAAAATGCTGATACGTTTCCCTCTCTGCTTCACAAGATAACTTTGTGTTCTGGTAAACTTTTCTAACTGGGAAAGGAGGTAGTGCTTGTCTGTTTGAAGCTTAATGCAGGGGGGACAGTCACAGCTAGAAACAAGTGGGGGTTTCTGGTCTTTTCCCAAATGCTTTTGCTTCCCTGCCAATTCAACCTAGCCTGTCCACCCAGTAGATGCAGCCATCAGAGGAGCTGGTTGCTTGACAGGAAATTAAAGGACCAGCCAACACAGCAAGACTGCTGCCTGTTTAAATTGCCTTGGCCTGTTTCTTCCACTTTTCCCATGCTTCTGTACACAAAATTTACATTGTGGATAGAAGGATGTGTTGATGAGTGATATACTGTATCTTGGACTGTAAGTCTGGACAGATATCCAGATTTGTCAACCTTTCGCAGCAGAGTAGGCCTGAATGCTCCATTTAGATGAGAATCCTGTATTTATTCAAGATTTTGCTTCTGTTTCAGCATTCTTGAAAGCCTTGGCTCATCCTTTTAGGTCAGTATTGTTCCCTGCTTCTCGCTGAGTACTTCCAACAGTCAGTCTCTAACTACAAAAAGTGTCTTCACGCCAACATCATTATTTGTTGTGTGTTACGTTGCAGGGTTTGTGACATTTCACTAAACAGTGAAATTGTTGTCTGCAAGCTTCGCTGTGAGCACAGGTTACCTTACACTGAAGCCACAATGAGTTAAATGTGAAAATGCGTTGAACAGGGTTGAACTCAGGAGAGCTAAAATCTTCTTGGATTCAATAGCCTTTGGGGTGTGGTGGCTGCAAAAGGGGAGACTGAATAAGAAGGGGATTATAATCTTCTATTAGCCTCAGAGTGATTTCTTTAAATAAAATTCACAAGGGCCACAGTCCTGTACATATTTGCCAGGGAATATCCCACTGAAGTCAGTGGGACTTACATCTGTATCAGCTTGCTTGAGGCCTACTTCATATTGGCAACAGAATTAAAGGTGGAGGTGGGCTTCGTTGCTTCTTGGTATTTCACATTATATTATCTTACATTATTGGAGATCCTATTCTCCTCTTTTAGAAGTCACAGCAGAGTTTGCCCAAATATAGATTCAAGTAAAAACAACTGATGTTTTCTGTCTCTTTGTTGGAAGCAGATATCTATTGGACTCATTTGACCAATAAATGAATAAATGTGACATTTCATTATGGAGGTAGAAATAGACAATCTTAATCAGAATACCAAAAATGCAGCTTCAGCAAATGGAACTTGTACAATGCTGAAAGAGTCCTGCTGACTTAACTACAATTTAGGATCAGTCACAATGGGGGGGAAGAGGTTCAATTCTTGCAGCCACTTTTAGTGTAGGAAAAGTCACTCACTCGCCATAGAGTTACTTTCCTTTGGATCTTTTGCTTGAAGAAATTTTGTAAAAGTCTTCACATGCAGTAGTTTATCACACAATAAAAGACTTCTAAAAGGCTAATATTTACACATCAGGTAACAAGATTGCGGAATAACTATTACAGATACAGAATGGAATCAGATATGGAATTCGAGATTATTTAAATCTCAACCCATTTACATTAATCTACAATCATATAAAATACTTAATTTTTGGTATCTTACACCACAGAAATTATCTAAAATATACTCTAAAAGTCCACCTTTATGCTGGAAACAATGTGGACAAATAAGCAATAATGCTCATTACTACATGGTTTAACAAAGTCCAGGATCTACTACTGATGGAGAAAATAACTGAAAAATTATATCTTCAAACTAATCCAACAGGTACTTCAAACTTCTACGTTAAATGGGAAAAT
Source organism: Eublepharis macularius (assembly GCF_028583425.1). NCBI lineage: Eukaryota > Metazoa > Chordata > Lepidosauria > Squamata > Eublepharidae > Eublepharis > Eublepharis macularius. Next base: position 80,542,293 of record NC_072794.1, on the reverse strand, counting down.
TTTTTAGAATTTTTATCTAAAAACGAACTTTTATTAACAAAGTTAAAATATCATGAGATTGTAGACATGGAAATGTGGGGGTTATGGTGAGCTTCTTTAGTGGAACTTTATTTTGATGATAATGCTTTTATTTTACGGGTTATCTTTTAACTTTATATTTTTGTAATCGACAAAACTCTTTTATAAACATAATGATATCTCTGTATTAAGAGACAGTTGATATTTTGTATTACTGGATAGTTACAAATGTTATATTGTTATATAAAAATAATAATAAAAGTTACTTTAAAAAAGGCTAATATTTCCTATGATTAAAGGGTTCTCAACAGTGGAGAAAGGAAGTGCATTCACCAGACATCTGTACCATACAGAAACTGCAAGGATCGATGAGTGGAGATTAGGAACCTGCTGAAAGTGTACTTTCAAGTTTTCCAGAAACTGGAAGGTGAACTTGGAGTAAAGAAACCACAAAGAGGTCTGGAACTTTCCATACAGACAAATGCTAGAGAGTTAGTCTGAGATTCTTTAGTGAGAAAAAAGATTACTATAGAGGACATGGAAGATTTTATAAGATTAGAAATAGTTTTTCTCCTTCTCCCATAATACTAGAACTCCGGGTCATTGAATGAAGTTGAGGCACAATAAATTCAGGACAGCAATAGCAATAGGAAGCATTTCCTCTTGCAACATATAATTAATTCATAGCATATGCTGCCCCTAGATTTTATGATCCCCACTATGTGGAGAATAAATCTATCAGCAGCTATTTGTTGTAAGATCTAATCAGGTGTATAGTGTACTGTACTGTCAGAACAGAAATGAAGAGAATCTGGTTCAAATCCTCATTTTGCTATACATCTTGCCTGCCAGTCACAGAATCTCCATTTAACTCCAGGATCGCCCTGAGGTTAAAATGGATGAAGGAACCATGTGTACCACACTGAGATCTTTAGAGGAAGAGCAAAGTAAAAGTGTACAAGGCAGATGATGCATCCTGTCTAGACAGCGGCAGTTTACCAACTGAACATCAGCAACAGGCAACAGGGAGGGAGTGGGGATGGAAGTTGTTGCTGTTACTTTCTTGCCCTACTTGTGGGCTTTTCAGAGAACATCTGGTCACCATTGTGAGAAATAGAAAAGCTGTTTGTTCTGATCCAACAGGGCCTTTTTTTACATGGCCTAATTAAGGATATAAACCTCCAGTTACATGTATATAGCTGGACATTCATGTTGTGACAGACAGGACTGGTTCCAACTCCATCTCTTCTCAGAAACAGTCAATGAGAGCAGATGGACTGCTGGGCCAGTGACAGTTGGAGTTGATTGGAAAGAATTAGAGTGGGAGAGGAGGCTTTTGGAGCTGCTGAAAGAAGGCAGCAGAGATATTGCTGGCTGTTACAAAACTAACTTCTGATACATTGAAACAGTCCCTGTTTAACCACAGTATATTTATGAGTTTTAAAATCATTCACTCCAATGTTCTATGTTGTAAATAAAGTTTATTCTTGTTTTTTTTTAACCCTGGCTGGCTTGAATTTGTTGGCTGTGAGGAATTAAAGCACACACACAAACCTCAAACAGCTTGGTCATGACAAATGGGCCAGTATATGTAAAGTAAATAGTGGCAGCGTATATACGAAAAAGTAAATTCTTAAGTTCCCTTTCTCCAACAGACTTGGGCAGTAGCTGGGTATGGGGAAGTAAATAGAGGGAATGGGCTGCCTATCTAGTAGAGCCTTTGGAAAAGGAGAGAGGGGACCCTGTGTGGCTTTTGGTCAGGGCTCTCTGCTTGATAACAGAAGTTAGACAGGTAGCACATTGTAACTGCCCCTAACTTCTTGTGAAGCCCCCAAACCTTGGATAACAAGGTTTAAGGTGGGTGGTAAACACATGTCTAGCTAGGTTTTTTGTACAGAGGATGTTTCATCATTAGTATTCAATCCTGATTATTACATAAACTCCAGAAAGCAAACAGCAACGTGTTTCTGAATTCCAGGAGTGGTTAGCAGAATAGTATTAGGACCCATGAGCATATCTGGACAGGGTTATTTATTTTGCAAATACTTTTAGGGCCTGATGAATATTGGTCCCCACCAAAGGCACCAAAGTATAAAAGGCATAGCTTAAGCCAGTGGTTCTCAAACTTTTTGAAGTGGAGCCCATTTGTAAACTTACTGTATTGGTTGGCATTCACTTAGAAAGGTACTCTATGTTTTTTTAAAAAATTATATTATTTATAGTCTGTCTTTCTCACTGAGACTCAAGGCAAATTACTTAGTGTAATTCAATATGATCAACAGCTGAGACATTCAATAAACAATCCAATATGGTATAGATTGCAGAAATGTGAAAACAAGCTGAAATCTGATTGGGGATGAAACAATTTCGAAACATAATATAAGTAATTTAACATGACATAATAAACAACAGTTGAACTAGTGCACAGTAGCCACTGCACAGGAGTACAGGAGTACTCTGCAGTCTCTATCCCTTTATTGAAGCACCTCTTTGAGCCTTACAGCACAGCCCTATTACCTATGTAGGAAAACCTTCCTGAATAATTCAATTTTGCACAGTTTGTGAAAAGCCAGGAGAGTGGGAGCCTTCCTGACCTCTTCAGGAAGTTCGTTCCATAAGTTGGGGGTCCCTACAAAGAATGTGCAGGTATGGGTAGCTGTTGATTTTGTCCATTTGCAGGATGGCACCTGCAGAAGGCCTCGTTCAGATGAATGAAGCTGCCATGGAGGAGCATAGGGGAGAGGTGGTCCTGCAGATATGAGGGACCAAGGCCATTAAGGGCTTTGAATGTGTGTGATAGCCAGAACCTTGAAATGAGACCAATAACTGATGGGTAGCAAATGGAGTGACTGAAGAATGGGATTAATAGGCATACTCCTCCTAGCTCCTAATAATAACTGAATTGCAGCATTCTGCACCATCTGGAGTCCCTGAGTTGACTTTGAGGGAAAACCTATGTAGAAGGCATTACAGTAGCTTAGTCTCAATGTTACCATGGCATGGATCTAGGGGTCAGATTGGCCATGTCAAGGTAAGGGGCCAACTTCCAGACTAGACTGAATTTGAAAAAGGCACTTTTTGTGGCTGCATTTACTTGTTTCTCTGGTAGCAACACTGGATCCAATATCACTCCAAGTCTCTTAACTGACTCTGCAAGGGTCAGCTGAACTCTACTGAAAGTGGGGAGCACAGTGTCCTTCAAGATCTCCAACTTCCCAACCAGCATCACCTCTGTCTTGTCAGGGTTCAATTTTAATCTGTTTGCTTTCAGCCATTTGACTACAGCAGTCAGGCAGCAATTTAAAACCTCTTCTGTATCACCAGGAGATTTGGATAGAAAGATATTATAGAGCTGGGTGTCATCTGCATATTGAGGGCATCTATGAATGAGTTCTCCTAAACTCTTTCCATAAAGGTTGAATAACATGGGTGACAAGATTGCATCCTGTGGAACATCACAAGATAACTCCCACCCTGAAGACAGCTGGTGTCTAACAACAACCTTTTGAATCCTTTCCATGAGGGATGATATAAACCAGTCCAAGACAGATTCCCTGATACCCACTTCTGCCTCCAAATGCCTCAACAGAATGGCATGATCTGTGTCAAAGGCTGCAGATAGATCCAGAAGGAGCAAGGGGGAAAAAAGCATGATTTTTTGACTTTCAGATGGAGGTCGTCCACTAAAACCACCAAAGCCATCTCTGTCCCACAGCCCACCCTGAAACCAGATTGAATAGGGTCCAGAGTACCAGAGTTATCCAAGAATACCTGCAATTGGTCTGCAACTGCTCTCTCAATCACTTTGCCCAGAAAGGGCAAATTAGAGACTGCCTACTTTCCAGTAATCCCATGCTACTTTTCCACTCCCTGATGTAAAATGCCGGAATCCTACATCCGTTAACGTTTCATAAATTTATATTCTCTTGTTCTTGTTAAGTATTTGTAAATATACAGTATTTCTGAATGTAAGGCTGTATTTCATGGATATTTTGCACATTATGCAGAAAAATCCAAATTTCTCTTTGAGCCTCCCAGAAGCTCTTCTCCCAGCTCACCTTATTAACAACAACATTCAATTTATATACTGCCCTTCAGTACAATTTAATTCCACAGAGCAGTTTACAAAGTGTGTTACTATTATCCTCACAATAATCTCCCTGTGAAGTGGGTGTGGCTGAGGGAGCTCTGAGAGAGTTGTGACTGACCCAAGGTCACCCAGCTGGCTTCAAGTGGAGGAGTGGGGAATCAAACTCGATTCTCCAGATTAGAGGCCTGCTGCTCTTCACCACTACACCAAACTGGCTCCTTTGTTCTACCTCCACATCCCAAAATGGCAGCCCACCTGCAAGAAAGTCACAGCCTGTTTGGATTCTGACCCATAGTTTGAGAACCACTGGCTTTAGCAACTATTAGTCATTTTGCATTAGCATTAGAACAGTTGAAATTATTTTAAGAATTGTTGAGAAGTAAACCATTTAAATCAGCTGAATAGAAACATAATAGTTTATGTCATTGATGTGGGTAAAACTTTTAAAGCAGTACTATTGGTGATTCTTCAAGTGTTTTAAGTGCACTTAGCTCTGTATTGGTTTGTGGCCTGAAGTTCCAAAAAATGGTGGAGAAATATAAGGGAAGGGAACTAACCATTCTGTTATTTAACCACATTTTGTAAACTAGCAATGGATGCATGCATTATTGCTGGAGTCACAAAAAGGAGTGCTTAGCCAAGAAAGAAATATTTTTTTTAAAAAAAATCACCAAATGGCATGGGCATAACTGTGAGCATGGTTTGGGCAGGGAGTAGAGGTGGGCACAAAATGAACCACGAAACAAAATTCCGTATGGAATGGCTGGTTCATTTGCACTGAAACACGCGTTCCATGGAAACATGTTTACGTTCCATGGCCGGGTTTGGAGTTTCACAAACCCCACGCCAGTTTCAGCCCATCGGCTGAAACCAGCACAGGGTCTGTGAAACTGACAGCCCCTGCGCAGGAGAAAGTGGCTGTCAGTTTCACAGACCCTGCGTGGGGTTCAGCCAATGGGCTGAAACTGGCACGGGGACTGTGCAACGGACAGCCTGGGCAGCAGGAGAACTGACAGCCTCTTTCTCCTGCTGCCCGGGCTGTCAGTTTGTCAGTTTCACAGACTTGACAAACTGTTCCAGTGCGGGGTCTGTAAAACTGACAGCCCCGGCAGCAGGAGAAAGAAGCTATCATTTCACAGACCCCGCGTCGGTTCCAGTGCGGGGTCTGTGAAATGACAGCTTCTTTCTTCTGCTGCCAGGCAGCAGAAGAAAGGGGCTGTCTGTTTCAAACGCCCCTCACCAGCTTCAGCAGCCGATGCAGGGTGATTGAAATGCCACAGAACAACGAACCACGAACTGAGAAAAGGTCGGAAGTTCGTGGTTTGATGTTCTGTGGAATGCTACGAACCTTGAATCACATGGTTCGTTTTTGTTTTGTTTTGTTCTGTGCCCATCTCTAGCAGGGAGAGTTCTGTCACTTGTTACTAATGACATGACAGGTAATATGCCTGTGACACCTATGTCATCACATTCTTCTTTTTTCCCTTGCAAAACCTATGGGAAAGAGAAAGGGGTGGAGTTGTTGAATAATATGGTAAAAATGGATGTATTATCTGGAGCAAGAGTCAACTTTTTCCAGTCACAAACTACAGATATTCAGTGCAGCAAAGATGTGACTTCCTAATGACACATATGCAACTCTGAGGAAAGATGTTTGGTCTAGTACATTAATACACATATTTATTGTACTTGAAACTGATCCCATGAGAGGGCCGGACACTGCAATCCTAAACAGAGTTATTCCCTTCTAAGCCCATTAGGGTTGCCAGACCCCTGCTCACCTGGTTGGTGGAAAGGGGCTGTTGGGAGGCTGGGTGGGGCTCCTGGGTGATGCAAATGAATGGCGTGCATGGGAGATCTGGAAGCTTCTGCTGAAATCATTTTTTATTTAAAATGGAAGTGATGGCAGCTCATTGGGGCTAAATTGGCTCAAAACATAGCAGTTTCCCTGTTTTCAGGTTGATTTGGCCTGCTGAACCACCACCACTTTAAACTGGAAGTGATGTCAGTGGAAGGCCTCCAGAGAATGCACACATGAGAAGGGAGGAGAGATGGCAGCCCCCACCTGGCTAGCATCCCTCTATATCCCGTCCATTGACTTCAATGGATTGTGCTGTAGCACAGTGGTTAAGTGGTTGAGTTGCAAATCAGCACCCTGCTTGGTTTGAATTCCACTACTGGCATCTGACGAAGAGAACTGTGATTCTTGAAAGCTTATGGAACAATAAAGTTGGTTAGTCTTTAAGGTGCTACTGGACTCTTTACTATTTTGCTAATACAGACTAACATGGCTAACTCCTCTGGATCCACTACTACTATGAGCTCAGCTAGTGGCCTTAGTTAAACCACTCCTCTCAACCCCAGCTGTATTGTGGATATAATAACAACACTGAGTTTGTTCATCTATCTGAGTGGGCACTAATCTGTCTGAAAAGCAAACTATTGTTATCTCTGCTCAAGATTTTGCTATTAATATCCTTATTGGTGTGCAGTTGTCAGTGGTTTGGAGCCTATGAGATCCATGAGTAAAGTTCATGGAGCAAGCATTTCCTATCTCTTACCTAGGGTTGCCAGGTCCCCCAGGCTTTAAACTGGGGGATGCGGAGTGTCTTGGGGGAGGAGTGCTGGGGGGGGTAGTCTTCTTTCATTGTAGCTCTGGGAATGACATTAGTCCTGGCATGACAAGAAAAAGAAGTCTCCTCCTTGGGGGTATGTAAAAGGTAAAGGTAGTCCCCTGTGCAAGCACCGAGTCATTACTGACCCATGGGGGAAATGTCGCATCACGTTTTCTTGGCAGACTTTTTGTTACGGGATGGTTTGCCATTGCCTTCCCCAATCATCTACACTTTACCCCCAGAAAAATGTGTACTCATTTTACCAAAGAAGGATGGAAGGCTGAGTCAACTTTGAGCTGGCTACTTGAACCAGGATCGAACTCAGGTCATGAGCAGAGCTTGGGCTGCAGTACTGCAGTTTAACACTCTGCACTACGGGACTCCTCTGCGCGAAGCCCTTCATTGTCACTCCAGGAATGATGTTAATCCTGGCGTAACAAGAAAGAGAAGTCCCCTCCTTGGGGGTATTTCCCTTAAAATTGCCCCCCTATGTGAGGTGTGTGTGTTATGTGCCATCAAGTTGCCTCCAACCTATGATGACCGTATGAATGAAAGACCTCCAAAATATCCTATCATTAACAGACTTGCTCAGATGCTGCAAACTGGAGGACGTGGCTTCTTTTATTGAGTCAAGCCATCTTGTTTTAGGTCTTCCTCTTTTCCTACTGCCTTCCACTTTTCCTAACATTATTGACTTTTCCAGAGAATCTGGTCTTCTCATGATGTGATCGAAGTACGATAGCCTCAGTTTTGTCATTTTAGCTTCTAGGGAGAGTTCTAGGGGAAGTCTCAATCTTTTTCTGATTTCTTCATTGTAGTCTCCCTTTTGGTTGATAATTGAGCTAAGGAATAGAAAATTTTGAACAATTTCAATTTCTTCACTGTCAACTTTAAAATTGTGTAATTCCTCAGTAGTTATTACTTTTGTCTTCTTGATGTCCATCTGTAATCCTGCTTTAGCGCTTTCTTCTTTAACCTTCATCAGTAGTCATTTCAAGTCTTCACTATTTTCTGCCAGTAACATGGTGTCATCTGCATATCTCAAATTGTTTAATGTTCCTTCCACCAATTTTCATTCCACCGTCTTCTAGATATAATCCAGCTTTCCTTCTGATATGCTCTGCATAGAGGTTGAACAGGTAGGGAGATAATATGCATCCTTGTCTGATAGCTTTGACAATTGGAAACCATTCTGTTTCTCCATATTCTGTCCTGACAGCCTCTTGTCCAAAGTACAGGTTGCACATCAAAACAATCAGATGTTGTGGCACCCCCATTTCTTTAAAGACTCTCTACAGCTTTTCATGATCCAGACAGTCAAAAGCTTAGATGTAATCTATAAAACACAGGCTGATTTTCTTCTGAAATTCCCTGGTATGTTCCATTAGCCATCGTAAATTTGCAATGTGATCTCTAGTACCTCTTCCTTTCTGAATCCAGCTTGAACATCTGGCATTTCTCGTTCCAAAAGTCTTTGCTGTAGAATTTTGAGCATCACTTTGCTTTCATGGGAAATTAATGTGATCGCCCAATAGTTGCTGCATTCAACTTTGCGCAGTGGCAATATTGTAGCTTACCAAGGTGCGATTATTGTTAATTGAAAACCTTTCCCAATACCCCGCCGTGGCAACTTGCAGTTGCTGCACTCTTTGACATCCCCTTTTTTTGGAATTTGAATGTAGACTGAGTGTTTCCAGTTTGTGGGCCATTGTTTTGTTTTCCATATTGGTTGACAGATTCTTATTAAGATTCTGATGGACTCCATTTCTGTAGTTTGAAATAGCTCTATTGGTATTCCATCTACTCCAGGTGTTTTGTTTCTCCCGATTGCTTTGAGTGCAGCTTTCACTTTGTAGGATTTCTGGTTCTTCATCAAAAGATTCTTTGTCGGAAGTATCTGTTATCTTTCCATCTCTTTTGTATAGTTCTTCAGTGTATTGTTTCCATCTTTCTTATATTTTGTTCTGATCGGATACTGTATTTCCATGTTGATCTTTCAGCATCCCAAGCTTTGGCTTGAATTTCCCTTTGATTTCTCATATCTTTTGGAACAGATCTCTTGTTCTTCCTTATTTGTTGTCTTCTATTTCTTTGCACTGGTTATTATAATAGATTTCTTTGTCTCTGTATGCAAGTCGCTGAAAAAATGCATTTAGAATTTTGACCCTATTTCTGTCACCTTTTACTTTTGCTTCTCATTTGTCTTTAGCAATTTTAAGAGTTTCCTCAGTCATCCATCTAGGCTTCTTCTTTCTTTTGGCTACAGGAATAGTCTTTGCACATTCTTCCTTAATAATATCTCTGCTTTGAGCCCATAGTTCTTCTGGTTCATGATCAATTAAACTTAGTGTTGCAAATCTGTTCTTTACATGGTCTTTAAATTCTTCAGGAATATTACATAGGGGCCTTCCCTTTATTGTCACACCAAGAATGATGTCATTATTAGTGTGACAGCAAAGGGCCTAGAATGCACAGGAGCGTGCTCCAGAGCTCCTGGTCCTGGTCCCAGTCCCCCCACCTCCCCCCCCCACCAACCAGGTTACAGGGGGCAGAGGCTGAGGGTGGGGAATCCCCCACTCCCATCAGGAGACTGGGAACCCTACTCCCACCCTTACTTCGGCACACCGAGCACCTTGACATTCTATTCCTTGGAGGTTAGAGGATCCTTGGGAACAACACAGGGGGCAAAGCGGGATTCTGCAGTGAAGGCAAATTAGTAGTAATCCCCTCTCTTTCTCTGCCAGAAGTGCCCCTCAATGATCAAAAATGGAGTTTGCATTAATGACAAAACTTACTTCACTGATTAGAGCAAAGACATTAGTTAAATTTTTACTGAATGGAAACCGTTTATAGACTTTTTACATGAAATAGATAAAAATGACTTGATGACATCTGGATTTATGGATTAAGAATCATGAACAATAGAAAAAAGAGGGCTCTTATGTTTAACATAGAAGAAATGAGACTTTGAAAATTATGTATATTTGTTGTGGAGAAAATCGGAACGCAATTTGTAGTTTAGTTTTAGGTTTTTTGTTTGTTATTTTATGTTTATATGTATTGTTAGTTTGTGTATGTGTTTTCGAATGTTATGTTTATTTTTTATATTTATTGTTTATAGCTTTTATGTTACTGTTTATATCTTAGCAGTGCAATCCTAACCCCCCCAGGCAGTGCCGTCGCTTGTGCATCGGTGTAAATGGGGTGGCGCTGGACGGCACCCTATGGACTTTTGCAGGATAGTCCCGCCAGTGCCTGAGTGTAGCAAGGGGAGATGCAGCGGCCCCTGGGAGGTCCCTCCCACCATTCCCCTGGCAACCCTGCTCACACCAGCCAATGGCCACACCCCTCCCCTGGCATTCAGGCAAGGGGCGACCAGCGGCGCAGCCAATGGGGAGGGCCATGCTGGTGGCTGCAGCTTGGTGCGCCTACACTTACCCGCTGCCGTTGCCACCACCAAAAGAAAAAGGTTCCCCCTCCCTGAAAAGTAAGGCCAGACAGTAGGGAGCTGATCTCTGTTGCCTGGAGATCAGTTGTAATTCTGGGAGATCTCCAACTACCACCTGGAGACTGGCAACCCTAATTAGTCCCCAGGTTCCGGAGAAACAGGTGAGGGGAGGCAGGACCAGCAATGAATGACAGGAACGCCCATTGGGAACCACATGGGAGGCTGGGAAGCCATTTGGAAATGAGGGAATGAGAAGCGCACTCAGACTTGCTGCTGCACAACTTGAACACATCACTGCATCTCTACAAAGCAAGAGCGGGGGCCAGACCTTGATAGCCATGTCCCAGTACTGGGGAGATGCCCCCCCAGAGTGAACTGACAGACCCTTCCCATGCCAAGCCCATCCCTGCTTCCGCAAACACAACCCCCTGGCAGCAGCTTTCCACCTGCACTGACCATCTTCCTGGCTTATCAGATGCCAGCAGCTCAGCCTATCAGAGAATGAAAGTCCTCAGTGCCTCCCCCCTCCCCGCAGACATGCATGGGCCACAGTTCAATTCCCACCCCTCTGCCTGACATTACATTGGGGGGAGGAAGGGGGCAGAAAGGCTGAACAGGGTCTGCTTGATACATTTGTGGGGATGTGTGAATGGAAATGTGTGACAGGGTGTTGAGGGAGAGACTAATGACAATGTCAGTCAGGCATGCAAACACAGAAGTTTGTTGTTTTTCAACTTGTTTTATTAAACTGGAAAAAGTGCTATTGTTTCTAGGCTGGAAAGGGAACCAAGGCATTTCACGCAGCCCTCCTTCTCATTCCCAGGGGCGAGGCTGAGATGTGGACTGCTGTGAGATACTGCCTCCTAGGCTGGATCCGAATGTCACTTGAAGAAGATTATGGGGGGGGTGGGGAGCAGACATGCTCAGGACGTGCCTGCAAGAGAAAGACACGCATGTGAGCTTTGCCTCGGTCCACGGCCAAGGCAAAGCCCACACTCCAACATCTGAGAAGATGCACATAGTAGAGAGCAGCAGCGGCGGCAGCAGTGACCAGCTGATGCAAGACTGTCTGGCAAGGATGCGCTCTGCCTTGGGGTGCTTTTACCTTTAAGGGAGAAAACGAGCAGGTAGTTACAAACACCTGGTCAAGAGTAGTTTTCTGGGCAACTGCCTCTGGGGCAGGCAGGGGCTGCCACCCTCACCCTGTCCCCTGCCGAGCCTCACCCGAAGAGGCTAGTGGTCAGTTGAGTTCAGGTGATGGGGCAGTTAGCACAAATCAGCAAGATGGGTTAGCCATTGCCCTATCTCCTTCTTACCTGTCAGAGCTCCCTCACCCTTTACTGAGCTGGAACTTCATAGTCAGATACCCTGCAAGGAAACTTGAGTGGCTATTGTTAGTCAGCCAGACATTCTGGACTTTGCCCTTTTTCCCTTGCATGAGTGCAAAGTTCTCTCACTTTTCTCTCAAAGTCCCCGAAGTGCACTCAGTGCCTGCCACCGTGGCCACCCTCTCTCTCGCCTCGTGTTCAAAGTGCCCACGGCACAAGGCAAATGGGCAGAGCTTTCAGCCATGAGGGCGCAGGCAGCGCTGGCTGGATGTTTTGTAGTGTGCATCTGCAGGTGATTGGGTACGAGGAGGAGGGATTGTCCATGCTGGAAGCACACGCGGATTGGCCCCCATGATAGTTCCCATCCTATGCTCCTTCGGACCATGGGGGCGGGGCGGGGTGCTCGGAGAGGGGACTGAGTTTTCACCGTTCAATGAGTGCCTATGGGCTATGCCTTGTTTCTTCGTGGTGTAACTCTTTTGTGCCACTGTGGGCATTCCCACTTCTGGAAGGGCTTAGGGAGCAAACTAACTCTGGCCCCGCCCTCTGCCCCGCCCCCTCCTGCACTGACACGGGGCCCTACGCCACTCCTCTGCCTCTGTCCAGGCACCTCTTGCTCCCGGCAGCGGCCCAGCAGCGGTGGTATGCCTTGTGCCGCTGCCAACAGAAGAGCATTTACGCCCACGTAGGAGCCAGTTCTGCCATTGCAAGCCTTAGTTCAATTCCTATTCACTCCCCCCCCCCGCATTTAGGATTGCACTGCCCATAAAGAAAAATTCTTCTAAAAAATGGACTATAGGATCCTAACAATTAGGGAATATATTTATTTATTGTCTGAATTGTTTTTAACTTGTCTTTCCTCTCCTAATAGGGCCTATGGTGGCTTACAAGCAAACACTTCTGAATAAAATCAAAACAAAAATAAAACAATAAATACAATAGACCTTGAGGAAAGAATAAACCACCCAGTCCCTGAAACTCTAAACTACATACCAATCTTAACTTCCTTTCAAAGTGCTCCAAAGCAACAGTGAGTTTTCTAAAATCAACAGGGTCAGAACCTTCCTTAGGGTTTCCAGATGCCATTAAGAGTGGAGGATTCCTCACCAGTGTTTCCTGTCCCCTGCTGGAGTTCAGTGGAGCAGCTGAGGGAGAAATGGAGAGGAAAACAGCATTTGGTGATACTATGAAGGCACTTCTTCCTATGCAGCTGGAAGTAACATTGCAATGTTGCACAATGCTGTTTCATCAGGTCTTCGCTCCCTGCCCCCCACTTTCCCACCAGTTGCCAATAGAAGTGTGTGCTTTGGGTTTCCTGTTCAGTTTTTTAACCCAAATTGGGTCCGATCTGGAACGATTCGGTATTTCCAAATCAGCCCCAGCATTGCTGAGCCGATTCAGAAATACCGAAGCAAAGCTTTCTGATGCGCTTTTAAAATTTTTTATCAAAACAAAGACGGGTACAGAAAGAAAAAAGGGGAAGGAACCTAAAAAAACCTATGAAACTATGCGCTACAAGGGTTATTGAAATACAGAGTACAAAAAACATAACTTTTCTCAAAATTTGTCCTTATTCAGATGCAGATTACAGCCATTTTTAAATCTGATTAATACATATTTTCCATCTGTGCTGCACAGATTGAATGCATACCTCTTCCTGCTTACTATTTCATAGTAGAAATTAAAGATCAAAAGGGAAAGGCTCCTTATTTCATTATTACTACATCTCAGCTTATTTCTTAATATAGCTATAAAGATCATTTCTACTTATCCTTAACTTTATACTAATATTTCCATATCATACAGTCTATTTCACCAAGCTTTCTGATGCGCTTTGGGATGCTTTGGAAAGCTTTGAGTAGAGCAGCCGCCACCACCGCAGCACTGTATGCAAAAACAAAAACAGTACTGCTTTCAAGCTTCCCACCACTTTTTTTTTTTTACCCTTTTCGGATTCGAGTTTTTCTGAATCTTTTTCCTGCTTCGGTAAACCTGAAGTGGAAAACCTGGGTCTTTTTGGGGTGCACATCCCTTGTTGCCAATGCTGGGCTGAAAACCCTAACTTTACTAATATTTTCATATAGATTGTTCCATGTGACTGGGTCCACTGCTGAAAAAGGCCCATGACCAAGCAGAAGCAAATTTATTCAGCTTCGGTGTCTGTTTGTTGTAGGGAGGGGGGATTATCTCTTGAAAGAATCCAAGTTGTGGCAAAAAGCCAGGCTCATACTATTATCTCAATTGTTGCCTGTATTGCTCAAATTGAAACAGAAGCAGGAGGAAGAATGAGCAGGACTATGGATTTGTCTTTCAAGATAAATAAAATAGCTACTCTGGCACTGGTTATTTATGCAAAAGTCATAAGGGTGGGCCTGTTGTTTCCCTTCCCAGGATGCCTCTGTTCAACAAACACGGAGGCTGTAGCTGTACTGGCACAAGAAAAGCCAGGAACAATTCTGGGACATTCCCCACATGACTTTCACTATATATGACCTTCTTGTGGAGATATATTCTCAAAACATGTGAATTGTATAGAAGTCAGGCATGGACTCCTGTATAAACCTTCCCAATAAAGAAAGTAGTGTTCCAACAGTTTTGCACAAAATTAACATATTATTTGGAGCACAGCCTAGAGAATAAACATTATGGTATAATTCTCCTTCTCCTTCCCCAAATTGAGAACATCATCTGCAGAAAAGCAAAATAAAACAGCTCTGTTTTGCAAGCCAGCAGAAGGGAGTGGTTGCCTGTACCAGTTCCCAGCCCAAGTGTTCTCCATCTTTTTATGGAGAAAAATACAAATATTGCTACAACAACCACATGTCTCAGTCCAGTAAGGGAGATCCTCGAATGGAAATAGCCTTTATATGCGTAATTGATGCCCATCTGTATTGCAATGTTCATTTAGGCCCCACTGAACTGCATGAATACATCTTTTGATGTGAACAGAGAAGCATAATTCTACCCTGGGGCTATATGTTTTACATGAGGCTAGTTGCCCACTAAAACTGGACTAAGGCAGCATTTTTCTGTTACAGTTCCCTACACAAAAAAAGTATCACTATCTTAATGTCTTTATGCCCTGATTTTCCATACGTATAATAGAGAAGAGACAATAATTCATTCTTATGTTGTTGTGTAAGTTCTTTGAAGTCAAAATTTCTCTAAGCTTAAGTATGTAAGAAAGATTTGCACCCTGCAGTTTGAATTGTAATGAGATGGAAATTAATTTCAACAATCTAAATGTGACACAATGTATAACTATTTTGTGTGCTTTTCAGATTCTGCTGCATAATAAATAAAATAGAAGCAGTGTAGGACTGTTCTAACAAATGCTGATTATTATCTTTTCCCCCCACATTCCTTCTGTTTTTAAAGACTGTTTTCTCTCCTCCTACACATTGGGAATTAGTGGTTGTAACCATCAGTGGATTGCTTTCAGGTCCAGGATAGTATTTCTTCATTTTCTAAGGCATGATGATTGTGTTATTAACAAGTTATTTAATAATAAATGGAGGTGCTAAATATTCTTTTTCTTTTTCCATGCTGATGACTGATTACAGTGTTGATTTATGGGGATGAGGCTTGTTTGTTCATGGCTCTTATTTTTTTCCAGGAAAGTTTAGACATCCATTGTATACCTTCTATTTTAGTATACCTTGATGGGACCTGTTGAAAGCTCGATGTCAAAATCAAGTGTTGCCACCCAACAGATAAACAAACAGTACTATCTAAACATTTGGGTTATAAACCTAGTCTTCAGGAGTAAGCCTCTTAAGACCAATGTTTCCTTTATTTTCCATTTAAGCAAGAAATTCCTTTTAACCCCCACTAAATAAATATAACTTGCAAATCAAATTGTGTCCTGGGATGTCCTTCATATGCCGTTGTTTTTCTTTTGCGCAAAAGCTGCTGAAAAAAGGTGTACAGGCTAAGAGGGTGGGGACTTCATTCAGAATATCTGGAGAACTACCACCAACAGAAGCTTTTTCCAAAGGTACTTATTTTGAGACTTGCAGAGCTGTCCTAAGCAGAGATTACAGCCTTTTAAGCTCACTGACTTCAATGGACCTAGAAAGGCATAAGTCTGTTTAAGATTGCACTGTAGCAGTGTCATCCTCAGCAGAGTTATATTCTCCTAAACCCATTGACTTCAATGGATGTAGAAGAGTGTAACCTTAGGATGACACTGTTCCTATTCCTGAACTCCACAGGGCAGATGTGTGTAGACCATAGTGGCTCTTGTCTGCTCATACATGGTGAAGTAGGGTTTCCAGCTCTGAGTTAGGAAATGCCTAGAGATTTGGCAGTAGAGCCTAGAGAGGGCAGGTTTGGGGGATGGGAGGGACATCAGCAGGATATGATGCCATAGAGTCCACACTCCAAAGCTGCCATTTCCTCCAGGGTAACTGATCTGTTGTCTGGAGATCAATTGTAATTCTGGGAGATCTCCAGGATGGCAACGCTAGAGTGAAAACAGATGTATACTGGCAACTCACCCACTGGGAACTCATTTTCCAGGTTCACAGGGGCTGTAGACACAATGTTTATGCCTCCCCCCCTTCACTTTTCCAAACCCAAATGTGAGTGCTATATTCCCTTTTTGGCAACCTTAATGTATCGCATCAGTACACTTAAATACAGTATACATAGAGCTCCATCGGGCAGATAGCAGCCCTCAGAGCCACTTCAGGCTGAGAAAATGGTGCAGGGGAGGTGGAAGCCCCTTCTTATGTGCTTTGTTCCTGTTCAAAATTGGGCATGCATTGATGAGAGTTGAGTTCCTAGCAAGCACGTGTGGATTCCATGACCCCAGGGAAGACATGGGGAAAACGTAACATGTAGTCAAGTATTTATAAGGTTTAGGATTGTGCTCTGCTTAGGATAACTCTTCTTAGGATTGCCCTGTAGGAGTTACAGTAATGGAACTCCAACCTAACTTGTATTTCAGCAAAAAAAGTTTTTCAAAAACCCCTGCTATGTGCCTTTTAAAAACTGAAGACTGAGGCAGATTAGGGTTGCCAGGTCCCCTCAATCTCCCAGTCGGGGATCGGGGCCTGGCTCTTACATTTGTTCCAAGGGGGGTGCGCGCACATGTGCTCCCGCAAAGCACAATGACATCACTTCCAGGAAGTGACATCATCATGTGGTGCACGCCCCCCCACTGCACCCACGCTCTGCTGGGGATCATGTTGGGGGCTGCTGTGGAGCGCAGGAATGCTCCTGCGCTCCACAGTGCCTCAAAACAGCCCCTTTGGCGTGGATTGGGCCCATTTTGAGCTGCTGTGGAGCACAGGAGCACTCCTGCGCTCTGTAGTGCCTCAAAATGGCCCCGTTTTAGCCCGGATTGGGCCCATTTTGAGCTGCTGTGGAGTGCGGGAGTGCTCCTGCATGCCGCAGCATCCCAAAATGGGCCTGATCTGCGCCAAAACGGGCCCAATCCATGGCTGTTTTGGTGTGGATTGGGCCCATTTTGGGGTGCTGCGGTGCGCAGGAGCGCTCCCGCGCTCCACAGCATCTAAAAATAGGTCCAATCCGGGCCAAAACAGGGCTGTTTTGAGGTTCTGCAGAGTGCAGGAGTGCTCCACATTGCCTCAAAATGGGCACGATCCACAGGAGTGTGCAGCTCCACAGGGGAGTGCGCACAGAAGATGCGCCCCCCCCCAGCTGGCCAGGTAAGTGGGGGCAGGGTGTGGGGGGCGAGGGCGGGGAATCCCTCGCCCTCACCGGGGGTCTGGCACCCCTAAGGCAGATTGATTGTTTATTATTACGGTCCTTAGACCAAGCATACAAAAAGAAATACATATTTAAAACGTTACATATTTTAGATTAAAAGTTTAAAAACAGTTTAAATTTGGATTTAAAATTGGATTTGCGTCTAGATATCATAAAATGTTCTTAGCCTGAGTATTGCCATACAAAAGCTGTCTACTTGATATGTGATCTTTTCATCTTTGTCAGATAAATGAAACTTCAGTTTAACTTTTTTTAGAGAGGTCCAGATTTTCCTGGAACAGTGGAATGATAAACTCATTGCATGCCAGCTTATAATACGGACATGAGAAAAACATATGTTCCAGAGTCTGGCAAGGGGATGTTCTTATACTTGCCTTCAAGTATGGCCCTTTTGCTTCCAACAATGTTAAATAGTTTGCTGGTTCCGCAGAGTATTTGATGTTTACCCTAACCTTTATACTTTCTAAACTGAAGTGATCTTCAATTCTCTGCTTGACTAGGGTTTTTTTTTTGCATCATTTATTCCACAAGAAAGAAACATTTGGAGGGAGAGACCAGTTCTCAGCAAGTGACTCTGAATAGCCTTCAGCCAGTTTGATTGAAAGTTGTCACAGTATAACAAGGGGAATAGGCCTTGGGAGTTAAGATGTCCCTTATGATGTTCAACAAGCTAATCGGCCTATAGTTCGAGGGATCCTCCCTCATACCTTTTTTATAAAAGGGAACCAATATAGCCAATCATCAAGATTTTGGAATATGGCCTGTATCATCGATATGCATAAAGAGGGGAGCTAGGAAGGAGGCCCGCCACCAGTCTTTGTTTTCTTTCAGGAGTACTGGTGGGATATCATCATAACCTGGGGCTTTAGCATTTTTCAGTTGGTCTATGTGCAATTTGATCTCACCCAGAGTTACAGGATACCATTTGCGTGTATTTTCTCTTGCTATTAAGGGGGGAGGTTGAGCTGAGTCTTCATCTGAAAAGAAAGAAACCCATTTGTCTGGCGGTCTACAAGAAGATATTGAGGATTTAGGTCTTGCTATTCTAACTGAAATTAGTTTCCAGAACAGGGATAAGTTTTTGGCTTTTGCTGTTTTGATCAGTTTCCCCCACAGTTCTCTTGTGTGTTCTTTTTGCTACGTTGAATCAATAATTTATACTCTTTTTTTGGGTCAATAATTTTAAAAGGGGTTCTCTTTTGGCCTGATCTTGTGATCTCAGATACTTCTGATACCTCCAGTTTAATGCTTTTTTTGCTGCCACACAACTGTGATTAAACCATGATTTAGAGCAGTTAAAGGACTTCCAGAGCTCATCCTTATGTAGGTGAACAAGATATAGATTTAACTTTTTTATAAGGTTTTCATAAATACTTAAGGGATCTAGATCAGTTATGGAATTTCTCGCAAGTGTTGAGGATCCAGCAAATTTTCTTGGGTTAAGATATCTTTTAAGCTTTGCATCAAATTGGATGATCATCTTGCTCAACAGCCGTGTCTTTCTAAAGGCACGACTGTAGTAAGATATCTGGACTCCAGATGGAGGTTTCCAGAATCCAGCTGCATATGTAGGAATAAGGGGAAATGATCCCCTCCATACATGGGAGCACTTGGAAATTCCCAACCATAGGAAGTAAAACGCCAGGATGTAATCAATTGTACTAGCTTTAGATCCTGCCATAAACATAAATGCACCTGGGATGTTGCCTTCAACAGAGCCATTTAGAACAAAAAGACCTAGTCTCTAGGCAAATTTATACAAACAGGCCCCAGCATAGTTTGCATTATGGTTTTTAAATATCCTTTCCTGTTTAGGGGTCTCCTGATTCTCCAACAATATATTTGATATCATCTTGAATTTGGAGGCCATGAATGCATCATCTGGGCCAGTACGAGGCAGAGGCAGTTGGAGTGAAGTGGCTGTCTGAAAACAGTGTAATCAAACTAGTAACCACTGTAATCGTGCTAACAGTACTCACCAAGAGTCATGCAGATGCATCCAGACAACTTGCCAAACAACTGACTACCTATTTGTGACTGAACAGAACATGAGCTGCACTAACAGATGCTTGAGCACAACTAGTTATTAATATACATAGTAAGGAGTTTTTCTGCCATGTGTTCTCCTGCATGGTGAATTTTGTAGTTTTTAACAAACCCTATTTTGCCCTGGGGTCATAAAGTAATCTGTAAGAAAAGTCTGTCTTTTTCATATTTCATAATTCAAGTGTTCTTTATAAATTTGTAATGATTACTTTCAACTTGCATTTTTGTGAGGTCTTCCCTCCCCCTTTTGTTTTAGATTCTTATGTGAGGAGAGTTATTTTGTCTGCAAAACAGTATTTACTAAAATTTCTGAAATTATATGTGTTTGTGTTGTTTGAGGAAAGGTTTGAATGTGTGTATGTGTGTCACTAATTTTGGTTTCAAAGTGAACACTTATAATTCAGTGTCTGTTTTTTGTAACTTGTTTTCAAATCATGGGTTTAATGCAATGTACAAAGTATTGTACAATGCACATGTCACTAATAACATATTAAACACAGAAAGAGGAAAAAAAGGTTGAAGTGAAGTCAACTGTTGCCCCCACATTTATGGACAGTTTGAATTAAACACAAAAGGAGTTTATTTCCCCCTCCCTCCCTTGACCCTTTCTCTGGCATGAAAACAATGCTATTTGTTCCAGAATATTTTTGCTTAAAAGCATTCCCCAAGGTATTTATATTTTATTACTGAAATATATTTATATCTCACTTTTCTCCTACAAAGGTGACTCAAAGTGGTTTACATATAAAATATACAAAACCTCGTACACATAATTCGAACAGATATATATAAGCAGGCACTTGCAGTGCAATCCTATGAACACTTTCCTGAGAACAAGCCCCACTGAATAGACCTGAGTAGGATTCTACTGAGTAGGATTGAGGGGACCTGCTCAGGATTAGAGATCGGCACTAACCGAAATATGAACCAAAATCAAGCACCAAGCAGGCCGGTTCGAGTTCGTGAACTGCTGTTCATCAGATCCCATTTCTAATGAACCGCCACAAACTTTAGGCTGGTTCGTTTGGTTAGTTTTTTGGTTCGTGACTGCAGACAGCCTGGTGCCAATCAATCAGTTTCCCAGGCAACAGGGGATGGACTTCCTGCAGACCTTCTGCGGACCCGGAAGTGACCTTCTGCTGGCCCGGAAGTGACCTTCTGCTGGCCTGGAAGTGATGATTTTCTGACCCAGATGTGACATTTTCATGAACCAAACGAACTGGTTCACGAACCAGGGGCAGGTTCGTGAAAGTTCATGGTTCGTGAAATTTGATGAACCACGAACTGCATGGTTCGGTTTTTTTCCGGTTCTACAGGAGGTGATGAGATCTAAAGTTGTCCTGGGATGATACTAGCTCTGGTAGCACAGCTCACAAAAACTCATGGGCTGCGAGCCACAGGTTAAGGTCTAGGGACCCTTCTGCTCTTGCCACAGGTATGTGCCTTTGTACAAACCCAGGGTAAGGGACAAATCCTCAATTGCAGGTTATATTCAGGCAGCTCAGATGTTCTTCCTCCCCTCACTTCCTTGCACCTTTGGACAAACCTAGGCTTAAATTACCTGCAAATAATTTTTTTAAAAAGAATGACTCCCAATAGAAATACTACATTAATTGCTCAAAACCAAGGCAAACATCACATCCGTCTTCATGCACTAATGGTGACATAATAAATTAACTATATCCATTAGGGGAACCCACAAAATAGGGACAGTCTTGGGAAAGGCCTTAGCACAGGGCCATATGCTTTCAAGGCAGAAGGCAATCTCTGACATCTTCAGGCAAAAGGGCCTCAGGGCTGGGAAAGACTTTTGTCAAAGACCTGAGAGACCTATTGCTGTTACTGCTGCTACTGCATGGATGAGAAGGTTCAGTGAGGGTCTTGAATCCATAACAGTGAAAGTTATCACAAACTAGGGATAACACAACCACCACAAAATTGTACAAAAAATTGTAGCTGCAGTACATTTATGAAATGAGTAAACTTCCTGGGTTTTTCCCACCACCACAGCTGGTGGTGTGGTACAGAAGGAAGTGCTCACCCACTTGAAGGAGTGCAGTGCTCCGAGGGGACCTGATTCTCATCACTACAGAGAGCAGGTGGTGGTAGCAATTGTTGCTGTTCCTCAGTGATTGAAGGGAATGGGATCAGCAGCAGATGCCCTCCCAAGGTGCTCAGGCCTTGACAGCCACCCAAGGATGCTGAGCTTCATGCTGGCCCTGAGTGAACAGAATGTGCTTTTATTTGCTGTGAGATTTATGAATAAGTCCTGGCACAAATATTCAAGGAGAGAGCACTTGCATACACTCCCCTGTAGCCTTGGGAACTATATCTGAGATATGCATACAAGTGTCAGTTTGGACACTATCACCACTGGCTGTGGTTTCTATGACCCACCCCTCTTTTTTGCTTCATCCAAGTTTCCTTTCTGTAATTGAACTGTAAAGGAGCTATGAAGACTCCCTGCTTCTATACTAATTCTTAATAACCATGCACTGAGGATAAAACAAAGTTATGTACCACAACATGTGCAATGCTTAGCTACTAAGCCACAATATTGTTGTCAATAAGGCTGGCTGAATGATTATGATGCTGCTTGAAAAAAAGGAAAATAGAAATGTGCTGAATTGCCGGTAGTTACTTTCAACAGGCATTTATTTGAGCACACCTTTAAATTTCACTGCCTGGCTGATTTTGACATCTATAAGAAGCAACTCAAGCACCACACAGGACACTGGGGTAGGTGATTGACTGAAGTCTCTCAAAAACAATAGTTGAGTCAGCCATAATGAAGTCTGTTTACTTCAAAACTTGTCTCAAACCCTTATTTCATGTACAAACAAATCTTCCAAACAACTTTACTAGACCATCTAAACAACTGACATTAAGCTTGTCCTTTTGCAAGTTTTCAAGAAAGAATTGATAATCCTACTGAACTGAGTTTCTGTTTTGTTTGTTTGTTTGTTTGTTTTACTGAACTGAGTTTCTGGACCCATTTCAACCTGGCTTCAGGGCAGGGTTTGAAACAGAGACTGCTTCGGTTGCCTGGGTTTATGACCTCCACCGAGAGCTAGACATAGGAAATGTGACTCTGCTAGTTCTGCTGGATCTCTCAGTGATCTTTGACGCTATTGACCATAGTATCCTGCTGAGTTGCCTCTCAGCACTGGCACTAAGGGGCATCATGTTATAGTGGCTCATGTCTTATCTGGGAGGTCAGTCTCAAAAGGTGGTGCAGGGGGAGTCCTGCGCAGCCCCCTGGCCAATAGCCTGCAGGGTTCATTAGGTTTGACCTTATCCTCCATGCTATTTACTATCTATATGAAGCCGCTGGGAGAGGTCATCAGGAGGTTTAGGCTGTGGTTTCACCAATATGCAAATGATACCCAGCTCTGCCCTTCTTTTTCAGCTAATTCCAAGTATGCTGTTGATGTTTTGAACAAATGCTTGGAGTCAGTAATGGGCTGGAAGAGGATGAACAAGATGAAACTGAATCCTAACAATACAGAGATTCTGAGTTAGTAGAAAGGAAGACCAGGAACTTGAGATCTTTCCTATCATAGACAGGGTTTTGTGTGTGTTACGGGCTGTCAAGTTGCCTTGACCCATGTGACCCTATGAATTAATGACCTCCAAAATGTCCTACCATTAACAGCCTTGCTCAGACTTTGTAAACTGGAGGCTGTGGTTTCCTTAATTAAGCCAAGCCATCTCTTTTTAGGTCTTCCTCTTTTCCTACTACCTTCCTCCTTTCCTGGCTTCATTTTCTTTTCCAATAAGTTTTGTCTTCTCATTACATGACCAAAGTATGATAGCCTCAGTTTAGTCATTTTAGCTTCTATGAACAATTCAGGCTAGATTTGATCTAGAAACTACTTATTTGTCTTTTTGGCTGTCCATGGTATTTGTAAAACTCTCTTCCAGTACTACATTTCAAATGAATCAACTTTCTGTCAGCTTTCTTCATTCTCCAACTTTATCATCCATCCATAGTAATGGGGAATTACATAGTATGAATTATCTTGATCTTGGTGCCCTGTGATACATCCTTATTCTTAAGGATTTTTTTCTAGTTCTTTCATGGCTGCCTTTCCCAGTCTCAAACTTCTTATGATTTCTTAGTTGCAGTCTCCCTTTTGGTTGAGAATTGAGCCAAGGAATAGAAACTCTTTAACAATTTCAATTTCTTCATTATTGACCTTAAAATTGTGTAATTCTTCAGTAGTCATCATTACTTTTGTCTTCTTGATTTCATCTATAATCCTGGCACTTTCCCCTTAACCTGCATTGGTAGTAATTTCATGTTATACTTCTCTGGAAAAGCTAGGTTCACAGCTTGAGAGGGCTGCTTGACACAGCAGTCACCTTAGAAAACTAGAAGGCTGCAGTGGTTCAGAGTTCTTTAGCCCAGTTTTGATTTATGTGCCAGCTGTATCCGTCCCTGGCTCAGTCACATCTAGCCAGTAATCCATGCCTTACTTACATCTAGATTGTACTATTGCAATGCACGCTACTTGGGCCTACTCTTGAAGACTGTTCCGAAGTGGCAGCTAGCACATAATTTTGTGGCTATGCTGCTGATTGGGACCAGCAATTGGTAGTGTATGACCGAATATTATAGCAATTACGTTGGCTACCAATCTGCTCCTGAGCACAATTCAAGGTGTTGTTTTTAGCCTTTAAAACCGTATGTGGCTTGGGACCAGGGTATCCGAAGGACCTTCTTCTCCCATATGTTCCTGCTTGGGAGTTAAGATCACAGGGAGAGGATCTCCTGGCTATCCCATTAGTTAAAGAAGCTCCCCTGGTGAGTACACAAGAGAGGGCTGTTTCAGTGACAGTCTCATGATTATGGAACAGCATCCCTAGGGATGCTCTCTCCTGGCTCTCTCGCTGCCAATCTTCAGGTGGCAGAGGACAGCACAATAGCCCTGTGTGGGTTGGTTGTGCTGGTTGAAGAGGCAAATATCACAACATAACGAGCTGCAAACCTCTCCCCCAACTGTTGTTTTAGAAGCAAAGGGAGGCTGAATTATCCCACATGCTTCAAAGCAATAGTGTGTAGGTGTTGAGGGGAAAATTGGGTCTGGAATTCCATGGGGGAACATTAGCTTTAACCAGTTGGGGCAATTACAGTGGAAAAACAGTGGATGAAGGCAGCAGCCACTTTACTGCTGTAACTCCCCCTTGCAGTTGCTCTTTTCCCACAGGGTTCTAGATGCAAGTCTATCTCACAAAAGCATGCCTAAAAGGCAGGATGTTTGGGAGTGGGAACTGCAGAATGTAAGTGTTAGGATGGGCAAGAGCTACAAATGCCATTGCTTCCTTACTTTTTCTCTTTTCTGATCAACACCACACAAAGTAGGATTGCCAACTGGCTGGAGAAAAACTGTATTTTCAGTTTAATGGGTTCAATTTACCAGGCAATCTTATTTACTTCCATGTCATGAAATACTTCACGTGTCCAGTTCTGCATATTAAGCTTCTATTAACATGGCAGGACACTTTTGTCCAGGCCCATAAGCAACCCTATCCCAAAGTGGCTTTTCTGGAACAAAATCTGCTGCTTAGGTTCTGCTTAGTATCCTCCCTGGTGATGCTGCACAACAGCTCCCTCCCACCCCTGAAGAGGTCTTTCTGTACCAAAAATAGCTGCTGCGATTTTGCTACATGTAGTTGTAAGAAGTGAAGAACTTTACGCCATCTTGCAACCATGGAGGCAGGGCATGCTTCTTGCATCCAAAGGCACTCTAGCTTAGACAGATAGATTAAATCCTATCAAGATCTCTTTCCTGTCCTAAGTGGAGTTGCTAAAATAAAAGGACTCTTATTTTCCTTAGTAAAGCAGGCTCCGTGTTAAGTTTATCATCTCAACAGCATGCATTCATAAGCTTAACTGCAGTGATGAGTCCACTTTAGCTAAGCCCAGGGGTCATTTCGTAGAAGAAGAGCTGCAGGAACTCATTAGCATAACTCATTAGCATATGCCACACCCCTTGACATCACTAGAAGTTTGTCATTAGCATAATTGATTTAATTGGGCCTGAAATGGCTGGGATTCGGCTGCTGCCAGATGGGGGAGTGTTCCCCCACCCGGCAGTGGCCAGATCAGGGCCATTTTGGCCCCAATTCGGGACGAAACCCTCCTGATCCAGGCTGAAATGGGCCCCAAATGGCCAAAAATCAGGTGGATGGGGCCACCTGACACGTGACCTCTTGGAAGAACTACCGGAACTGCGTTCCTGCGCGTTCCCCCTCAAAATGAGCCCTGGCTAAGCCTGTCAAACATCTGGAATAATCAGGGCCCCTACTACTCATTTGTATCATGCATATAGTGAGAGTGACCTGAAATCATGAGATTTGAAAGCATAATACGTGTTTTATGCTCCCCTCCCTCTGCTACACTGTCATGTTTTCTATAGTTTTGCTGCAACAAAAGTTTTTTTGAAAAAGCCAAGATTCTACTGTCGGATTGTAAACTCCACAGAAGCAGACTGTTTTCCATTTCAGCCATTGCTGCTCATGTTTTCATTCCTCTTTATTAGCTTTGAACAGAAGTGAGAGGAAGGATTAGTTTAAGCAGTGGATCTAAGATGTTCTGTGTTTTTCCCCTCATGGTTTCAACTTCACCATGACTTTTCTTGCTATTCCTCTCTCTTCTGTGCCTTTAATGCTCTGAAGCCTCAAAGCAGAGACAGTCTATCCTCCTGCACGTTTCCCAAGAAACCTCCTGGGTGCTGTTTCTAACTAACAGAGAGCCTCACCTGAATAGAAATGACACGACATATATAGAAACAACTTAATTACATATATGGCTTGAGAGACAGCCAAGTTATCAAGTGAAGAAACGATGTTTGGACCCCACTGACCCTCTCAATTACTGCCCAGTTTTGAATCTTCTCTTTCTGGGTAAGATGATTGTGCGCGCAGTGGCAGACAAGCTGCAGATATTCCTGAAGGACTCCTCTATCCTGGATCCATTTCAGTCCAGCTTCCGCCCTGGTCATGGGATGGAGACAGCATTGGTCTCCCTCACAGATGATCTTTGCAGGCATCTGGATTGGGGCAGGTTGGTGCTGCTGGTTTTATTAGATCTTATGGCAGAATTCAATAAATTCATCTATGATCTGTTGACCCATCACTTCACTGATATGGGGATACGTGGGACTGCTTTACAGAGGCTAGTCTCCTTTCTCCACAGTTGGGGACAGAGGGTGGTGCTTGAGGAGCAGCTATCACTGTGATACTCGTTGGTGTGCAGTGTCCCTGAGGGGGCGATACTCTTGCCAATGTTGTTTATCGTGCATCAAGTTTCCAACTGGGTTGTCATCAGTATACAGATGACACCCAGTTATATCTGTTGATGGATGGCCAGTTGGACTGATTAGGGCTTTAGAGCCTGTGACTGGGTGGTTAAAACAGAGTCAAGTGAAATTGAACCCCATAAAGACAGAGGTCCTCCATCTGGGCTGTGGGTTGATGGGTTCAGGAATCTGGCTTCCGGCGCTTGATGGGGCACCACTTGCACCCATGCCAATGGTGAGGTGTCTGGGTGTGGTCCTAGATGCTTCCTTATCAATGGAGGTGGTTTCCAGATCTGCTTTTTTCAATCTTCATCAGATTAGGCAACTCACCCCCTATCTCTTGACCTGTGACCTGACTGCAGTGATCCAGACAACGGTAGCCTCAAATTAGACTACTGTAACTTGCTGTACGCAGGGCTACCATTGGATCCGGTCCAGAAACTGCCACTTGTTCAAAATGCAGTGGCACGTGTCTTTACAGTAGTACCATTTTGGTCACATATAACACCTGTTTTGTGCCAGCTGCATTGGCATCCAGTGGAATTCCAGATCAGGTTCAATATCTTGATCTTAACCTACAAGGCCCTTAGTGGGCTGGGACCAACATATCTGTGGAATTACCTCTCACTATATGTTCTCCAGAAGGTGCTCCATTCAGCCAATAAACATCTGCTGGTGATCCCTGGCCCAAGGATGGTTGCCTAGCCTCAGCCAGGGCCAGGGGTTTTTTTGGCCTTGGCATCAGCCTGGTGGAAATCTCTCACTGTGGAAACCAGGGCCCAGTGGGACCTGTTATTGTTCTGCCAGGCCTGCAAGATGGAAATGTTCTGCCAGGCTTGTGGTGATTGAGGAGGGCAAACTATGCAGCCAGTCTCCTGCTGTGGGTTGGGGGGGGGGGGTTGAGCTCCTCTCCTAAGTCTACTGTTCATTTTAAACAGCTTGCCACCCATACCCCACAGGGTTTGAATATCTCTGGGTTGTGCAATATCGAGCACTGTATCTGAACTGTTTTATTGAAATTGTAGTCTTGCTAGATTTTATTCTATATTATGGCTGCTTTTATATGTGAGATTATATATTGTTGTTATCTGCTCTGAGCCCTCTTGTGGGGAAAGTGAGCTACAAATTTAATACAATAAATAAATAAATGTTTTAATATGTAGTTGAGTAGCAACAAAATGAGAATCGAAGAGCAATCATAATGTAATATGTATAATAGATCTTCTATCGTCTAGCTGATTGATAGACCTTTCGTTTGCTGTGTTGATATTTTTATATTGGGATCATTTGAGAGCTGATAGCACCTTACTGTATAATGATATCAGGGAAACCAAATGATGAATTAAACAGTGTAAGAAACAAACAAAATTATAATCTACAAGCAGAGGATCCAAAAGGACTTGTGAGGGGCATCTCATTTTCTCCCTTCTCCACTATTTCATTTTCCTTGTGTCCCTCCCATCCATGAGATATATGGAGGGTGGTGGTGGTTAAAAACTCCAAATGAGAAAAGGAATGCCTGTAGTTTTAAGAAACAGATGCCTTCAGTGGCTCACTCTCCCTCTCTCTCTGCAAACCTGAGACATTTTTCTGGATTTAAGTTTCCTCAGATTTGGCCATATTAAGAATTAGATATATTGATGACATACTTCAAATCTAGTGATGAGTGATACCTTGGGGATTGGAATCTCTCTGCTGTATGGATATTCAAAGCCCAAAATGCAATGTGTTGGTTCCAACAAAAGGATTTAGGGGTCTTAGTAGATCATACACTGAACATGAGTCAGCAGTATGATGCTGTAGCTAAAAAGGCAAATGGGATTTTAGGCTGTATCAACAGAAGCATAGTGTCGAGATCATGTGAGGTGATGGTATTGCTTTATTCTGCTCTAGTTAGACTGCACTTGGAGTACTGTGTTCAGTTTTGGGCACCACCATTTAAGAAGGATGTTAACAAGCTGGAACATGTCAAAAGGAGGGCAACAAAGATGGTGAGGGTACTAGAGACCAAGTCCTATGAGGAAAGGCTGAAGGAGTTGGGTAAGTTTAGCCCTGAGAGGAGGTGACTGAGAGGTGATATGATAGTCCTCTTCAATCAAGTGTTTGAAGGGCTGTCACATAGAGGATGGAGGGAGTTGTTTTCTGTTGCCCCAGAGTGATGGACCAGAAACAATGGGTTAAAATTAAATCAAAAATGTTTTCAGTTAAACATTAGGAAGAACTTCCTGACAGTTAGAGCTGTTCCTCAGTGGAACAGGCTTCCTTGAGAAGTGGTGTGCTCTCCTTCCTTGGAGGTGTTTAAGAAGAGGCTAGATGGTCACCTGACAACTATGGTAATTCTTTGACTTAATATGAATAGATTAAAAAGGGGGAGTACGTGAAGGGATGAGCCAGTGGTAGGCTCTTGTAGCCCTTTTTAAATTGAATGTTGTTGTTGTTGTTTTTATATGCTCAGGATATGAGGCCAGGAAGGAATTTTCATCCAGGCCAGGTTGGCCAAGGATCTTGGAGGTGTTTTGCCTTCGTCTGGGTATAGAGCTAGGGGGCACCAGGGGAGGACAGAGGGGAAGATAGCTGTGAATTTCCTGCATTGTGCAGGGTGTTGGAGTAGATGACTGTTGGGGTCCCTTCCAGCTCTTTCTTTCTATGTTTTTATATGGATGGTGCCTATGATATAACTGGAAACAAGTAATACCAATGCCCTCCTCCTGTTCTCCTGCCACTACAGGAGACATGTTACAGTGAACACACATACACCCTGCATGTATGTGCATGCATCTGTTTGTAAGAAAGAGTGAATGCACATTCAGTTGACAAATGAAATGAGAGATCAGTATCTGGAAAAATGTGGAGTTTTCAATCATGTATTCAGCTACATATGCACTGAATGTAAAAAGAGAATCTCTCAATGCGTCTATGAAGAAAAATCAAGCGTACATTGTACACTACTCTGCTGTGCTCTCTTTTCTGCTTTGGATATGTGTGCTTCCTGCAGTGTTCAAGTCACGGGAGCACTATGGATATCCATGAGTCACAGCAGAGTGGCTTAATGTCAAAGTTGAAATAAAGTTTATCGACATACTGGATCCAAATGTTACCAGTGCGCTCAGCGACAGCTTCCATGCATAGCAGAGATATCTGTGCAAGGCAAAGAACTTGCTTGGCTGTCTGAGGGAAAAATGAAGAGAAACTGCTATAGTCTGAAGCTGCTGAATGGGGCTTTAAAAGTCACATTCATAATGGCTTCAAATATGGCCCTTTACTTTTTTTAAATTAAGAGTTTTATATCATTAAACAACAAACCTAAAACACTGCAATTACACACACACTAATAAAACAAACAAAAACAACTAATCAACAAACAAGAATGACAAAAAAGCAATAAATGGAAAAACAATCTATCTAAACTAAAAGATTGTTTTTATTATTATTATTATTATTAATAATAATAATAATAATTACATTTCTAACCTGCTCTTCCCGCAAATGGGCTCAAGGTGAGGTACAGCAGTAATAAAAATATAATACAAATATCAAAACAATTCATAAAACAACAGTTCATCATAAAATCAACAAACAGATAATAACTGTCCCAAGATGGAGTCAATTCCAGACTCCTGCCCATCAACATACAGGGGGAGGGAAGTGGACAGATAATGTACTGCAACCCATACGTGGGTCAGCAAACGAATGGGCACTACATAGCCCCGTGCTGTACCCATATGTTGGGCAGTCGGCCGGTGGACACTGTATAACCCCACACTTAGTGGGAGGCTGGTGGGAGGCTCAGTGAGGATCTCATGCTGGCCTCAACCATATGCCTGGTGGAACATCTCCGTCTTACAGGCGCACCAAAATGATAGATCCTGACGAGCCCGGGTGACCTCAGACAAAGAGTTCCACCAAGTTGGGGCCA
Source organism: Eublepharis macularius (assembly GCF_028583425.1). NCBI lineage: Eukaryota > Metazoa > Chordata > Lepidosauria > Squamata > Eublepharidae > Eublepharis > Eublepharis macularius. The sequence continues at coordinate 80,511,792 of NC_072794.1, read as the reverse complement.
GGACTGAAAAGGCCCTGGCCCTGGTTGAGGCCAACTGAGCCTCCCTGGGGCCAGGGGCCACCAGCAGATGTTTTCCAGCTGATTGGAGCATTCTCCAGGGCACATACGGGGAGAGGCAGCCCCTTAGGTATGCTGGTCCCAGTTCGTTTAGGGCTTTACAGGTCAAAACCAGCACCTTGAACCAAATCCAGAATTCCATGGGGAGCCAGTGGAGCTGCTGCAGAATTAGTGTAATATGTGTCCTATAAGGAACACCCGTCAAAACACGTGCAGCAGCATTCTGGACCTGCTGTAGTCTCAGGATCAAACCGGATCAAAATCTCTTAGTCCACAAATCATTATCTATCTATCTATGAAGGGCCCTTTACAAAGAACAAATTAAGATTACATAGACACTAAATACTGGGTATAGTACCCCTCATGCCACATCACCCCCATGATGACCTTCTGATACCCAGGAATGGAGAGGACACTGGTGAGAATCCCTGCACTCCCACAGCAGCTTAAAGAGGCAGCATTTAATAGTTACCCACCCACCTCCCCAGATCAAGAACTAAACTAGGCATTCAGTGGCTGGGAATAATCTAGGCATTCAGTGGCTGGCCAAGCCACCCAATGAGGCAGAGGTGTCTGGCAGATCCTCAGAGCTGCCGCATCCCTGGTGACCATACCTGGGAATTTGCTGTGGGGCTGCCCCGGGGAGGGGGGAGTGAGATGTGGGGGAGAGCTGCTGTCGGCTGCAGGCAAGCAAAGCGGCAGGGAGGGCACAGATTGTATTGAACTGCCAACACTGAAGAGGATGTCCAGCTGTGTGTTGTCAATTTCCGTCGGCCGGGCTGGGAGCTCTGTCTATTTGTGTGGCAGTCAGAACCATTAGGGCCGTTCCTTGTGCTGCCTTCTCAGGAGCGGGGTCAAGTCACAGGCTGCCCAGGAATGGCTTCTTGAACAGGACTTGGATGGCAGCTGGGAAGGATCACCAGGGGCTGAAACAGCCATGCTCTCTGGTCTCCCTGATGAGTCATGACCTGAATGAAAAGGAAACATACATGTGTGGTGAGGGGCTGGGCCCTGTGCAGGCCATAGCTGGGTCTGTCACATCCTGAGAGGGTGTCCATAACCTGGGCCAGCAGCAATGGCTCAGTTGTCACAGGTGCTGCTGGCAACCAGAGAAGCAATGCCCCTCCAGTGGGGAAGTGCTTCTTGTCCACATCTGGCTGTTCTGTTCCCTTGGCTGCTTGGGATTCTGATCTTGGGAGGGAGATAGTCATGGGGTTGTGCACCCATCATCACAAGAGAGTTACAAGAACAAGCACCCAGTCACCAAATCCACATCTGTGCTTTCTCCTCTGCCTGAGGGAGGAGCCCGGCCAAGGGAGTCTGAACAGATCCCTGACATGGGCTTCTGGAAGCATCCCCACAACTGCTGTGTTGAGTGTGGCTCCCTGGCTGACTGCCTCTGTGGCAGGCATGGGCTGCAGCAGCTCATGGGGAGGGCCATGTCCCCCAGCAAGCTTCAGCCACAGAGGCTGGTGTTTGAGGGAGCTTGGGTGAGGGGAGAGAGGAGGCTGGTGTGCACAAGCAAGCTGGGAAAGCCTGGTTATGCCCACATCCAACCACTGTGGCCAGGCACTGGCACAAGACCTGGGAGGAGCAGCACCTGGGAGAAGCACCTGGAAGACCTGGGAGCAGGAGCAGCACCTGGAAGACCTGGGAGGAGCAGGAGGGGTTACACTGGCGTAAGTCCAGGATATGCCGGCATAACTCCTAGTCAGCTCCCAGGGCACTTCTCCCCCGCCCCCCTCTCCCCACAGGATTGTGCTGTTTGTGAAATTTCACACTGATTGAAATTTGGTATGAAAACTTTCAGACTGAAAATCTTTCCTTTTAGCTTGAGTCAAACACTCCAACTTCATCTGTATCTTTTAAAATGAATAAAAACAACTTCTCTTGAAGAATTCTTGGCCTTATTCTGTTAGTGGAATTTATAGGGACTTCAGTTCCCTTGATTAAAATAGTATAGTAGTTCCTACTTACATCAGTTAAACTGAACCTTTGTTAATTCTGTGACCTGCCAAGAGCCACCACAGGTAACCATACAAAGATTACATGACCTAGACCTAACCCAAACATCATACAAATTTGAAATCAATCCAAAACCTTTATTAGGCATTTGTTACAAGAAACAAAGCCCGCAAAATACTCCATGATTAAAAGATATAAATAACCACATCAAAGTAACATTAGTATATAATCATTTGTTTAAAACTAATCAGAAAGAAATTATCCATTATTCACCAACAGTCCATGGATGCTTATAGCAGCTAAGAAAAGCCTTGCAGCTTGCTTGGTGATATAAGGAGTTTGGTCAGATAAAAGATAAAAGACCAGCCACTCATCTTGGTGACCTTGACTAATTATAAATTCCTCAAGACTGTATAAAAACTTCCATATAACAGTATATATGGTAAGTATTCAGGAACTTGAACCCCACATGGGCAATATATTTCTTGGAGTTCTCAAAAATCTACAATAAGAATTGTAGAAGGCAGGATATTAAACCTGGCGAGCTCTGAGGTGGGGATTTGAGATGGGATATTCTACCTTTTGGTGCAGTGGTTAAGAATGGCAGGACTCTAATCTGGGTTTAATTCCCCACTCCTCTGCTTGAAGCCAGTTGAGTGACCTTGGGTCAGTCACAGCTCTCTCAGAGCTCTCTCATCCCCACTCACCTCACAAGGTGATTGTTGTGAGGATAATAACAACTCACTTTGTAAACCACTCTGGGTGTGGTATTGAGTTGTCACAGGCATTTTAGTTCTGTAGGCGCTGTGTCACCATAGGTGTAAACTACGGGGGGGCTGAGGGGCTCGAGACCCCCCTGGATTTGGCCAGGGGGGGCTGAGCCCCCCCGGGCAACCAGTGAACTACTTGGGGGCTGAGGGGCTCAAGCCCCCTTGAATTTGGCCGGGGGGGGGGCAAGCAATGACAAACTCATATGAGGGACTCAGTTATAATGGCAGATGAAGTACAGGACTGTCCACCCCTCCTATTTATCATATTACAATTTCCATGATTCTTTGGGGCTTTGTTCCTGTTTTTTGCTCTTATGTATTTCTGTGTTTATTAAGAATTTATAATTTTAAAAAGGAGTTGCAGTTTATATAAACAGTTTACAAATAAATGCTACAGAAGAATTAAGAGACTCTGACGGAAGATATATGATTCTGAAAATCAGGCTTCTGGAAGGCAAGATTTACACACTAGCAACAATATATGCGCCAAACAATACAAGAGAAAATTTTTATGAAAATGTTTTCCAATCCTTTTTCGATTTTCAAGCGGTTAATGATCTTTGGAGATATGAATGGGGTAATGGATCTAAAAAAATAATAGGTGAAAAGAACCAAAGAAGACAAACTCCCCCCAAATGTGTTTAATTATATGGAAATGTTACAATTGGAAGATGCTTGGAGGATCAAAAATCTGGATACTGGAGACTATACTTTCTTTTCTGACAGACACCAAACACATACAAGGATTGATATATACTGGATATTAAAAACCCTGAGTTATTTATATTGTTTATTATATGTTTACTCTTACATTTCTTTTCCTTTTGATGTAATTATAACTGTGCTATCATTTTTATTTTATTTTCTCTGTTCTGCTTATATTTATTAAAATAAATTTTATAATAAAAAGAATTTATACACTGCCTTAAAATGCCTATGGTCAACACTAAGTAGCTTAGGCCTTAACCCTGGCTGGCTCCACCCACTTTCAATGTAGCAACAGTCAGATTGCAAGACCTCTTTTGGACATAATTGCAACATAATTGCTTGGCTCCAATTTACATTTAAAAAAAAAACAATGGCCCACACAATGCAAACACTCAGTCTACATTATAATTCCCCAAAAAGGGGATGCCAAAGAGTGCAGCAACTATTGAACTATCTTGTTAATTTCCCATGCAAGCAAAGTGATGCTCAAAATTCTAAACCAAAGACTGTTGCCATATATGGAACAAGAAATGCCCGTTTTCAAGCTGGATTCAGAAAAGGAAGAGTACCAGAGACCACATTGCAAATTTACAATGGCTAATGGAACATAACAGGGAATTTCAGAAGAACATCAGCTTGTATTGTCGAAGGCTTTCACGGCCGGAGAACGATGGTTGTTGTGGGTTTTCTGGGCTGTATTGCCGTGGTCTTGGCATTGTAGTTCCTGACGTTTCGCCTGCAGCTGTGGCTGGCATCTTCAGAGGTGTAGCACCAAAAGACAGAGATCTCTCAGTGTCACCTCTCAGTGACACTGAGAGATCTCTGTCTTTTGGTGCTACACCTCTGAAGATGCCAGCCACAGCTGCAGGCGAAACGTCAGGAACTACAATGCCAAGACCACGGCAATACAGCCCGGAAAACCCACAACAACCAACATCAGCTTGTGTTTTATAGATTACAGCAAAGCTTTTGTCTGTGTGGATCATGAAAAGCTATGGAGACTGTTAAAAGAAATGGGGGTGCCATAACATCTGATTGTTTTGATGTGCAACCTGTACTCGACAAGAGGCTACTGGAAGGACAGAACATGGAGAAACAGAATGGTTTCCAGCTGGCAAAGGTGTCAGACAAGGATTCATATTACCTCCCTACCTGTTCAACCTCTATGCAGAGCATATCATAAAGAAATCTGGATTAGATCTAGAAGAAGGTGGAGTGAAAACTGGTGGAAGGAACATTAACAGTTTGAGATATGCAGAAGACACCACATTACTGGCAGAAAAAGTGAAGACTTGAAACAACTACTGATGGTTAAAGAAGAAAGTGTTAAAGCAGGATTACAACTGAATCTCAAGAAGACAAAAGTAATGACTACTGAGGAGTTACACAATTTTAAAGTTGACAATGAGGAAATTGAAATTGTCCAAGTTTTTCTATTGCTTGGCTCAATCATCAACCAAAAGGGAGACTACAATGAAGAAATCAGAAGAAGATTGAGACTTGGAAGAGCAGCTGTGAGGGAGCTAGAGAAGGTCCCTAAAAATAAAGATGTCTCTCTGGGAACCAACATCAAGATAATCCAAACTGTGATATTCCCCATTACTATATATGGATGTGAAAGTTGGAGAGTGAAGAAAACTGACAGGAAGAAAATGGATTAATTTGAAATGTGGTGCTGGAGGAGAGTTTTGCAGATACCATGAACAGCCAAAAAGACCAATAAGTGGGTTCTAGATCAAATCAATCCTGAATTCTCCCTAGAAGCTAAAATGACAAAACTGAGGCTATTGTACTTTGGTCACATGAAGAGAAGAAAAGATTCTCTGGAAAAGTCAATAATGCTAGGAAAAGTAGAAGGCAGTAGGAAAAGAGGAAGACCTAAAATGAGATGGCTTGACTCAATCAAAGAAGCCACATCCTCCAGTTTGCAGGATCTGAGCAAGTCTGTTAATGATAGGACATTTTGGAGGTCTTTCATTCATAGGTTCGCCATAGGTCAGAGGCAATTTGATGGCACGTAACAACAACAACAACAAGAAGACTTCACTTCTAACTATGTCCCTTTCTTCAAGTTTCAGAAGAGGAGAAACCAGAGAGTTAGAAAGATAGACAGGTCAGGGCCTCTGTTTACTCTTTTACTGCCTTGAACTATCCTTTGATGTGTAGATTGTTAATCTCAGGAATAGATCGGTAGATAGGAATTTTCTCTCCACTTTCCTATCAAAGTACGGAAATCCTATAATAAAGAACTCTTCCTTCTTTTCTAAAACTAAGGCAAGTAGAAGTTTGTTATTTTCTCTTTCTCTTTTACACTGACACCAACCAGCATGCTCCAACCACCCATCATCACGTTTTCTCTGCAATCAATGCTACTCTGTTAAGGAATAGTTTCTGTTCCTTTTAATAGGGAAAAATTAATCTCTATTTTATGTTACTTTTCAGTTACTTTAGCATTACATTGTATTTTGGAAATGGAACACTGAGATGAGGTAGACCTTCTGTTTCCTTGTTAAAATAGCGTTGTTTGCTTGCTTGCTTGCTGTTTTTTTGTGGGGGGGCTGGGTGTGGGAGAAGTTAGTTTTATCATGGTAGTGTATGGGGGTGCTTCAGCCACTCCTAAGCTCCTCTTTCAATTTCCATTACATTTTTAAATGGAGAGGTGGTATCTATTGCCGAAAAGGACAATTCCTAAAATGGCAGCCTGAGTGCTGTTTCTCTGAAACAATGAAAAAGCCCATCTGCATGAACAAGATTTGAGGTTGGGGGATGCAGATCAGAGGCCTTTCAAAAATTTCCCGGAGAGAACATTGGCAAGGAATGTGCTCTGAATTATGTGATTTTGTTAATAATGTGTTCGGAATGTCTGTGTTTTTAAGGTGAAGTTTTTAAGCAGTGTGCTAAGAAAGCAAGGTATATACAGTCCTAGGTAGTATAACTGTGAGTTTTCTTTGTGACTAGCACTGTTCTGAATTGCCTCAAAATGTGCTTGTACTCACTTAGCAAATATGAGTTGGAAATGAGAAGAAGGAGATTGCTACTACTCTGAACTCTGTACATTGCTTAGAAATCGAGTGCACAGCAACTGTTTTGTATTCTGCCCTGGTTCAGACTTCAACCACACATTTAGCAAGTGAAGGCACCTGCAATGCCACAATTTAGGAAATTTTAGTACTAAATCACCCTTATAAATAAGGCAGAATCAAGACTCCTGTAAATGAACGTCCAGGAAAACTTAAAAAATTTTCCCCTACAGGCTTTTCTGTGTTAACTTTCTTAGTGTCAAATTTGTGACCATTAGTTTGTCCAATACACATGGCATGTATATTTGTACATCTTAAAGTGACTATCCTAGAAGTGAATTTCAAAAACAGGACAAAGCGGGAGATTGCTGAGATAGCACTATAACCATTGGCCAACTCCCACCTTTTCCTAGGTTTGGCCCAGCCCAGGGGATTGTTAGGAGGGTCCTCATGGGTGCCTGGGTCCCCCTAAATTTGTGGGGAGCCCCTCCCTAAATCCTCCATGGCCCTGCCTCCATTGATGGTGGCAATGGAAGCCCCTCCCTGTGATGTCATTGGCTCCTCCCTGTGATGTCACTGGACACCAGTTCTTTTAAGGACCAGCCCAGCCCCAGCCCCCCCCCCCAGGAAACTGGAAAGTCTACGCCCCTGTCTGTCGCCACTTAAGAGGCTCATGGTGTTTTTCTGCTAGTAAGTGTTCTTGTTTGCAATTATCATTTTTGTCTAATAATGTTACTTTCTAGTGGATGTTGTAGTGTAAGAATATTTACTGTGTTTATTATATGCATTGTATCTTTATTTTCAGTTAAGGCTGTCCTTGTTTGCAACTCCTGAGGAAAAGAAATTTGAAACAAGTTCTTTGCCGGCTCCTTGTAGAGTCGTAGGGGTCCCAGTACCCTCCCTTTGGCTTTGGACACCTGCAGAATAAGAAAATTAACAGGCTGCAACTACAAACAAGACTTCAATAGACTTTATATTGCACTTAATTGCACTTTAATACGTTGTTTCGCTGCACCTACTATTGCTGCCTTTGTCTCCGCTGTGGAGAAGTGATTCTATGTTTCATATACATTAATTCCTTGAGATATAAATTTCTACTTTTATAATTGATTGGTTCTACTGTGTTGCCCTTGTATTGTTTGTTTAGGTTGGTATTCCTTGAGGGCTGCTCCTTGGTTAGCTGCTTGTGAGGCACACAGTAAAACCAGGCCCCACAGGGAGATTGGCAACCCTAAACTGGGAGGTGTATTTTTATCTCAGGAGGACATATTCAGTGACTCCCAATAGCAAGTATATGCTCTTTAGAATGTTGGAGAGATGACCAATCAAGGCCGCATATGCAAATGACCTCAGGGAAGAGTGGCAGTTGGCGGGGGGGGGAGGACCCTGCCAGTCACACATGGAAGCTGTATCCCTATGGGAAAACACATTTTACCCCTTTTTACCCCCTTAGGGGGTGAATTTCTTAAAATCCCTTCTTAGTGAACCTCTACACCACAAAAGGAATGTCCTCCCCAAATTTTACGCTTCTAGATCCAGGGGTTTGGGCTGGGCATAGTCAGGACACTTGTCTTTATATATATAGACTAGCTTGATACCCGTGCTTCGCTACGGTATTTAACTACCTTAAATCCAGCATTTTTTAAAAGTTGGTTTTGTAGTATAATAGCATAGTGCCAACTGTATCTGGGAGGAGGGAATAAGGTGGGGAATGTTGCGAGCACCAATCAATCCACATATGTAAATCACCTTGAAAGGCTGGCCCAATCAGGGAAGAGTGGTCAAGCTGGCAGTGGGCAGGGGTGCAAGCAGGCAGCAGCTTTTCAGCCACATAGAGAAGCTGTATCTCTTTGGGAAAATACATTTTACCCCTTTTTACCCCCTTAGGGGATAACTTTCTTAAAATCCCTTCTTAGTGGGTGTTTACTAGAGATGGGCACGATCCGCATTACAAACGAAAAAAAAACCACGATAATGGCGATCACGCGATTGTGACCTGGCGGATCGTGATCGTCCGCGGCCAACGATCCAGCGGTCGGGAGAGGCCTGGATCGGGGCATTCGGGCTCGGTTCGGGGATCCAGACACTCAGGCGCCAGCAATCAATTCCCCTGGAAACGGAGCCAGGGGAATGCCTGAACTCTGTCTGCGCTCCTTCTGTCGCCCTGGAAACCCGAATGGAAGCCCAGCTTACCTTGATCGGCAGGTCTTCCTTCCAACCACGGAGCTGCAAAGTGGTTACAAGTTGGGAGAAGGCACCCAGGGGAGGGAGGGGGAAGGGGGTGTTCTGTAGCCATGGGCACTCCAATCTCATCGCTGCAAACCCTGATAGGCAGCTCTGACAGCCAAACACAGACCTCCTATGTTGCTGAACGGGACCCATGCTTATAAATAGCCTTGGTCTCCCAGGCTGGGTATCACTTTCTGCGAGCAGTGGAGTGGGACAGAGCTCTTGCTTGCTACTTGCTAGCCTTTGGAGAGAGAGAGAGAGACTGAGAGAGTTGGCCGCCGCCACAAGCCACGTTCCCACATAGCTGGGAATACCAGTGTGCTCCGCTTTGGCATCCACGATGCACGGTTCGGGAACGGAAGATGATCGGTATGGATCGTTAATTCGGGATCGTCACCGGCGCCAAACCACAATCTGCTGGCTCATTAATTTTTTTGGGATCATGCCCATCTCTAGTGTTTACATCATGAAAGGAATGTTTTCCCCAAATTTTATAGTTCTAGGGCCAGGGGTTTGGGCTGGATGTTGTTGAGTCAGTCAGGACATGTGTCTTTATATAGAGAGATTATGTTGTCCTGATGGGTGGTATATAAACCTATTACTATTACTATTAAAACCACATGACCAGTGATGACTCAATCAATTTCCCATCTGAGGCTTCTGTGACTGACCTCCACCTTGCTTCTGCCTGTGCTGTTGCCTTTCTATGTGCTCTCCCTCAGCTCTTTCCCCTGCCTTGATGTAATGATCCAATTGCATCAAGAGGAATGGATCTTTAGAGAGTTCAGGAAGTCCTGGAAGGCATGCAAGTGACTGCTGGTTTTGGAAATGCTTTGGGGTCAGGACGGAGACATGAAGAATTAGTTTCTCCAGTTCCCAGGCAATGGAGAAGATGACAATGAGGTAAGAATGAGGACAAGAGTTACGGGGAGGGAGGTCACTGCCTCCCAACATCTCCACCTAAGGTGACAACAACCTCACTTTACCTTAATAGTGAGCTATTCCTGCACATGACTTTTCAGCTTCATAGTGCCCCAGGGGGCCCAGAATGTTGTCCCCCTGATATCCCCCTTAGTAGCCTTTTGTGAAGTATAAAGTACTGGCTGGTCTATAGGGACATGGCATATAAGGAGCCACTCACTGCTGTTCTGTAAATTTAATCTCTTCCCCTCCCCCTTTAGTGACAAATAATAAACTTCAATATCTTTCTTCTGAGTTTGAGAAATCCACTGCTATGAATCATTGTACTGAAATAGTAACTCATAGTATCAAATGCAAGGGCCTCAAGATGTTATGAAGAGCTACTCATCCCATTACACTGGGACTGCATGCCAGTGCTTTACTCTGCTTCGTCATGATGGCATCCCGTGGGCTGTTTATTGGCCCAGGGGCTCGGAGTAACTTCACACTGCTGTTCCATAGTAGGCAGGAGTTGAGCAGAGAAACTCCATTCTGTCTGTATAGGATGATATTTTATCTGTTAAAGAACGAAAGCTGCAGTGCATTCATAGGATTTATTAGGTTACCCATGAGAATTTTTCACTTATCAGGAGATTTGTTGCATTTTTGAATTGGTCCTTGACTTCATGACTATTATTCATGATTATTGATTCATGATTATTGAATAATCACTTCAATATGCCAATATTTTTATGTTTTGAGGACAAAAATGTTTTCAAAAGGATGTTGATAGGGACAGGATTTTTTTCTTCAAACTGTACATAAGCAATGGAAGGCAAGACCAATCCCGCCCCTTCCAAATAGGGTAGTAGTTCTCTCATAGATTTCTCCAAGGGACAGCACAAGGGAAGCATTGTCCTTTGCAGTGGAATTAAGTCCACAAGCGATACGGGGCGACAGTTACTAGGAAATTATATTTGAAATTCTCCCTTGCCTGAATTCAAGATATTCAGATTTGTATGCCAGAAATTCATAACACAGAGTCTGGATTCACATTATTTGAACTTCTGCCAAATGTTCCTCTAAATTAGTAAACTGGGGGAGGGGATGGTTTGGAGCTACTCTTGATCTGTTCCATTTGTAACAGACACACCTCTCTGTAGGTCCTGTTCAGTGGAAAGTGAAACCATGGAACCTTTTTGGCCGGCATCAAGACCCACATTTACTGCTCTTCCAGGCTCCATATTTTAATCTCTGTTCTCATCAGCCCCTATAAATAACTATTTTTTTTTTGTTCTCAAATAGTTGACATGTGAAATCAGTCCAGGCCACACACAATTGCTTTTGGATCTTCAACCTTGTGAGTCATTTCAGTAAATTACATGATCTGGCTACGGCTCTCCCAACATGGCTGGAAATTTAAGACGGAAAGATATGTTACTTAGCAAGTATATTTTGCTTATATGATATGCACAATTATTTCTCCGATTTCCCAGTTGAAGAGTGGTGAATATTCCAACGAGAAACTGCAATGTTATATATTCATTATTCAATCGTTATAACAGTAGACAGCCTTAAAAATCTACTCTAGACTATAGCTCAAAAGAGATTTGTATAGAAACATCTAAGCAGCCATGTACCAGAAGATCTGATATATCTAAAGCACTTAATAGAAAATAAATTGTCTTCTGCAAGTAATAAAGTGGCTGGGGTTATGCTAGCAACAAGAATGGATGCAGGGCATCACAACATGACTTAGCAATGAAGACTATTAATAAGTGCAAGTGATGGGAAACATCTAGGTAATTCCAGCTGCTTGCAGGAGTTTCCATGAACACCAGTATACTTGCCACAAGGAATATGTAACAGGAAATGGCATGTTGCCTAACACAATGCAAGGAGGAGTCAGAGAGGTTGCTCTTTGATAAAACACAGTTGGATAAGAGAAACAGATTGTCCATGTGTGATATTTAGGGAAGATTGCCAGTTTGCACTTTCAGCTGAGAAACTATTACTGCCAATACAATGTACTCGTCCTAACTCTGATTAGAGAATACATACTGCCATGAGTATAGCAGTAATGGGATCATGCTGCTTTCTTTACTGCACATTGGCTGACTTCTTTGCTTTTCCTACTGTTAATGTTCCAAAGTGGATAGAGGCACTGCTAATGTGACTTGTCTGGAAGACATGAATGTAATGCAAGATGGCATTTCAAAGGCTAGTGCTGTCTTGAGAGTGATTTACAGGACATGAGAGGGATACTGATGTGTCATTCTGCAGGGGAAGAAAAGACAGTATGACTAAGGTCATGAACAAAAAGGAATCTGCTTATCCCATTTCTGTCTGGTTCTAAATTTCATTGGAGCTGGTGGTTGTCAGGTCATGTTTACATCTACATTTTACCAGTGATTGTTTTGACTCCAGCAATCTTCCTTCTGGAGAGAGCTCATAGTGGATTTAAAAAAAAAAACCACTTTCTCTTTCTCTCATTAATAGAGTTGCTGTTTATTAACTGGTTTAATAATTAATTTTAGTTAATATTTCCAAAGCTTCCGCCTTACTTTTCTTGATAAATTTGCCAATAGTTTACATAATGAAAGTCTCTGTCAGGAAGCTTGAAATCTCATGCCTTTCAAAGACTGTTTCCACTCTGAAGTTTAAATCTGTCATTACATTTTCAGCAGCAGTGGAAATCCCCTAATTTTCCCAGGCAAGAATTCTTCTGCAGGTCTTAATTCTCCAGTACACTGTGGTTATTATTTCAGAGCACTTGCTGTTTCACATGATGTCTCTACTGTATTAAATGAAATTGTTTTTGAGAGAGTCATGTTTAGATAATGGGTTGGAAAGGTTTCCTGTTTTCCTCAACCTTGTTAAATACTGTTAATTTTTTTAAAAACCTGGAAGATTTGGACTATTATTGCTGTTTGCATGTAATAATGATACCTGAATTTCTTTGCTTTTCTGTAGATTTAGATAGTAAGCAGGATATTATTAGTGTATTGATTGTATCTCATGCCAGATCTCCACATCACTTTATTCTGCAGTTCCAGACAAACATTGACCATTACAGAAGACTGGAAGGAATCCTGACTGATCCCTAAGGGAAAGGTCAAAGTACATGACAAACAAGCGACCACTGGGAAATTCCTGTCAGAAATGAGAATTGCCTTCTCCCTATGAACCTGCCTGGTTATTAATGACTTCAGTGAAGGCCTTGCTGTATGAAGAAGAAAAGTGGGTGGCTACCAGAAAGAGGGCCTTTTCAGTTTTAGCCCCATCTGTGATACATCCTCTTTATTTCTGTTCAGCTGGTGCCTACTCTTCTCAGTTTTAAGTGTAATCCTAAGAATACTTATTTGGGAATAAGCACCATTGAATAAAATGGGACTTACCTCTGAGTAAAATTCATAAGATTGCACTGTTTGGTGTAGTGGTCAACAGCAGCAGGACTCTAATCTGAAGAACTGGGTTTGATTCCCCACTCCTCCACTTGAAGCCAGCTGGGTGACCTTGGGTCAATCACAGCTCAGTGGTCTCTCAACCCCACTTACCTCATAGGGTATCTGTCATGGGGAGTCTCCCCCAGGGGAGAGGAAGGGAAAGTGATTGTATTTGTGAGCCACTCCAAGACTCCTTGAAAAGGTGGGGTATAAAACCACCTCTTCTTCTTCTGTTAGACACGAAGTGATGATGATTTTTATTGTTTATTTATTTATTATTTAATTTCATTTATATTCCGCCCTCCCCGCATCAGCAGGCTCAGGGTGGATTACAATCGGTATAGTAATTTAAAATACATATAACTTTAAAACCAATAAAACCACATAAATATTTAAAACACACAGCAGAAGACTTCTCTAATCAGGGCTCATTTTGAGGGGGAACGCACAGGAACGCAGTTCCAATAGTTCTCCAAAGAGGTCACATGTCAGGTGGCCCCACCCACCTGATTTTCAGCCATTTTGGGCCCATTGTGGCCTGGATTGGTGCCGAAACAGCCTGATGTCAGGGGGTGTGGCATATGCAAACCAGTTATGCTAATGACACACATCCAGTGATGGCAAGGGGTGTGGCATATGATAATGAGATGTGCTAATGAGTTATGCTAATGAGTTCCTGCAGCTCTTTTTCTATGAAATGGCCCCTGTCTCTAATAACCACCACCCAACCATCTCCAAAGTATTTAACAGGCTGGGTGGTTAGGGGGGCATGTTTTCTCTAGTTGGCTGGTGGGGAAGCCCCACCAGCATCAACCATACAGCTCCACCTTGCAGGCCTGGCAGAAGGATAACAAATCCAGCCAGGCCCTATTCTATTTAGACGGAGCTTTTCACCAGGTTGGAGCCAGGACCAAAAAGGCCCTGGCCCTGGTCGACGTTAGGCGGGCCTCCCTGGGGCCAGGGACCATGAACAGCTGTTTGTCGCTGGATCGAAGTGTCCTCTGGGGCTCATATAAGGAGAGGCAGTCCTGCAGATACACTGGTACCAGTCCGCATAGGGCTTTGTAGGTTAATACCAAAACCTTGAATCTGATCCGGTACTCCACCGGTAACCAATGCAGCTGGCACAATACTGGTATAACGTGTGCATTAGAAGGCACTCCAGTGATGACATGCGCCGTCACATTTTGGACCAGTTGTAACCATCAGATCAAGTTCAAGGGAATTCCTGCATAGAGCGCGTTACAGTAGTCTAACTTAGAGGTGACCATTGCCTGGACCACTGTAGTTAAGTCGCGGGTCAAAAGATAGGGGGCAAGTTGTCTGGTCTGTCGGAAATGGAAGAAGGACGACCTGGCAACCACCATGACCTGGGCCTTCATTTTCAAGGAGGCATCCAGGATCACCCCCAGGCTCCTAACTCTTGGAGCTGGTGTAAGCACCGCCCCATCGAGTGTAGGAAGCATGGGCCCCAAATCCACACTCCTGTGACTCAAGTACAAAATCTCTGTCTTCGAGGGGTTTAACTTCAGCCGACTCTACCTCAACTATCCAGCCACGGCTTCAAAAGCATGCTCCAGGACATCTGGGGCCGATCCAGGCTGGCCATCCATCAACAGGTATAGCTGGGTGTCATCAGTGTACAGACAACACCCAAGCCCGACACTTCGCACCAACTGGGTGAGGGGGTGCATATAGATGTTGAAAAATAACAAGGAGAGTATTGCTCCCTGTGGCATACCACATACTAGTGTATAGCAGGATGACAACTTCTCCCCTAGCACCACCCTCTGTCCCCGACTGTGGAGAAAGGAGACAAGCCACTGTAATGCCATCCTTTGAATTCCCATGTCGGCGAGGCGGTGGGTCAGAAGATCATAATTGACCGTAGCAAACGCTGCCGAAAGATCTAGTAAAATCAGCAGCGCCGTTTCACCTCGATCCAAGTGTCTGCAAAGATCATCCATGAGGCCGACCAGCAGTGTCTTGGTCCCATGGCCCGGGTAGAAGCTGGACTGGAAGGGATCCAGGGCCGAGGTCTCCTCCAGGAAACTCTGCAGCTGTTTCTCCGCCACCTGCTCAATCACCTTACAGGAAGTTTGAGACTGGGTGGTAACTGAGCGGGTCGGCGGGATCCAGTGATGGTTTCTTTAACAGGGGCCTCACCACAGTCTCCTTTAGTGCCCCGGGAAATACCCCAGAGCCCAAGGATGTGTTGATGTGCCTCCAAGGAATCCCGTAGTCCACCAGCACTGGCTTTCACCAGCCATGATGGACACGGGACCAGGAGGCAAGTGGCAGGCCTGCAGGATCCTGTCGATATCCTCCCCAAAGAGAGGGCTGAAATGATCAAATATTGACCCCGAAGATGGCTAAGGGGCCTCTAGTTCACATAACGTGTCAACTGTGGCCAGCAGATCGTGGCGGAGAGACAGGACTTTATCAGCAAAAAAGCTTGCTAAAACCTCACAGCTAATGGCCAAATTCAAATTTTGATGGTCTCCACCCGATAAGGAGACCAATAAACGTACCACATTAAACAATTTAGCTGGGTGTGAGCTAGCTGACGCAATGGAAGCTGCATAGAATTCTTTCTTCACTTCACTGCCACCTCATAGGATTTCATAAGCAACCTATAACATGTTCTTGCCTCTTTGTCCCGAGATCGCTGTCACACGCGCTCAAGTCGTCTTAGCTCCTGCTTCCTCTGCTGAAGCTCCTCCATATACCAGGGAGCTTGGTGACTATGGGGGTGAAGAGGACAACAGGGTGTGATTTCTTTGATGGCTTTGGAGAGCCAGCTTTGCCAGTCCTCCACCAGCTCATCCAACAAACTGCCATGGAGCATCGGTTCCTGCAGAGCATTCTAGAAACCAATCGGATCCATGAGTCTCCGCATAAATTAGCTCCCCACCCTTGCAGGGTGTGTGTGGCATCCCCAGCCAAGCCTTCAAAACCACATGGTCTGACCATGGCACCAACTCTACCCTATCCAGAACCACATCCAACCCTACCCCGAAGATCAAGTCTAGCGTGTGGCCTGCTTTATGTGTGTGAGCTGATACAAATTGGAAAAGTCCTAGCATTGCCATGGCTGACACCAGGTCCGCAGCCTGCACCAAGGTGGCATTGTCAGCATGGACATTGAAGTCCCCCAACACTATCAGTCTGGGACACTCCAAGGCCCACCCAGCAACCACCTCTAGCAGGCATGGCAGGGTATCTGCTGGTGCACTGGGCGGTCAGTACAGCAAACAGATAGCCAAACTTTCTTCGGCATTCTACACCAGTCCTACACAATCAATGCCAGAGATCTCAGGGATGGGGATTTTATTTTCTGGGACATTTGTTGAGAGGAAGTAAGTTAAAATGCTTGTTGTAGTGAATGATTTTATTACCTTTTAAGTTTTATGCAGCTGATTAAAAATATTTCATTGTGCTTTATTTCATTGTACACCACCTGCAGCCCTTTTCATGGATGGTAGGGTTGCCAACCTCCAGATGAGGCCTGGAGGTGTCCTGGAATTACAACTGGTCTCCAGCCTACAGAGATCAGTTCCTCTGTATAAAACTGCTGCTTTGGAGGGTGGACTGTATGACACTCTGCAGAGGTCCCTTCCTTACCCAAGCCCCACTATTTTCTGGGCTCTGCCCAAAATCTCCAGGAATTCCCAACTTGGAATTGGCAACCCTAGGAATAATATAAAAATAGATCAAATAAACATGTTTTTAAAATAGCTTCTCTCACAGTATTCTCTCATTACATTTGTAGAATTGACACTTTCTGAGCATGCCTCATTAACCTCTGAGGGAAATGCTGATATCATTGTGCTGGGAAGCCTCAGTTTGTTTGGACTGGGAGGGTTTCCAAACTCTGGCACTATAATATTACCAAAGGGTATGTGTGTGTGTGTGTAGACAATTATATAAGTATAGGCTATCCCAAGAATGTAAGAAGTCTCAATAAATATAACCTAAACTACCCATCCTCTTAAGATTCTTTCCCCAAGGCAGAAAGCTCAATGTATTCCTCACAATGCCAAGTTCATTCTTGACTTACCAGGCTAGGTGATGGCTATAAATGAACGTATCTCAGGAAAGATTGTAGGTTCTTCTAGCTCAAAATTCCTTGTGTTTCTTTAGGGCTCAAAATAGCTCAACACTTTACACTTAGCTGGTGGCTTCTTAGCAACCACTCATATTAGGCTTATATTCTTCAGCTTTCCAACTTGTGTCTTGCTACTTCAGACACACCTGTACCAACTTCAAAGGACTTAGATCAATTTAACTCTACTGAAAACTGCACTGTTTGTTACCTAAGATACTAGCTTGTCACTATCTGCTGTCTCTCTTGTGGTGATGGTAAAAAAAAACCCTGTTAAGTCATAACTGACTTACGGCAACCCCTGCTGGGGTTTTCCAGGCAAAGAGACTTACAGAGGTGGTTTGCCATTGCTTGCCTCTGCACAGTGACCATGGTCTTCTTTGACGGTCACTCATACAATTACTATCCAAGGCTGACCTCACATAGCTTCTGAGATTTAACAAGGTTGGTTAACCTGGGCTATCCATGTCATGGATCCCTCTTCTACACAACTTTTAATCAGACCTTTAGCATGTGAGATGGTTTCAAGAGCTAGGTCAACTGCCTTCATCCAGAGAATATATTCAGTTTTCAGTTACTGACAGAATGCAAATACTGCAGCAAAAAAAAAGTTCACTAGTATAGCAAAAACCTGGAAAAAGACTGATTTACATCTTATAACATAAGATGATATGTGTGCCATGGTTGCCAACTCCCTGGAGGAAAAAAATGTCCTATTCTTTTAATAGAGGCTTAATGGGGCATTATTTACCAGGGGTATTATTTACCTTTCTGCTATGAAAAGCATCACCTGTCTGTTTCCACAAATTAGACCTCAATAAATTATATAGGACATTTTTCTACAGGCCTTCTGGCAATCCTAAGACTGTGTGCATGCACATGAACATACACAAAGAGCAAGTGTGGTGCAATGGCTAGATCTGAGTGACCTAGGTTCAGTTTCCCTGCTCTGCCGTGGAAGGCTTCTGGGTGACCTTGGGCCGGTCGCAAACTCTCAGCTTAACCTACCTTACAGGGTTTGTTGTGAGGAAAAAAATGGACAAGAGACCATAGACTTCACTACTAGGTTGTATTGGAATCCTGCTAATGCTATGTCTTTGTGAACTTTTATCTATTTACCCTATGGCATTATTTATGGAAATGTTCTTGATATTGACTGCACTCATCTCACACTGTGTAATCTGCCTTGAGTCTCAGTGAGAAAGGTGGAATAGAAATGACATCAATCAATCAATATAATGCAGTGCACTTTGGCTCCCTATTGGGGAGAAAGATGGGGTGTAAATGAAGTAAAATAAATCAATACACAGAAGATTCAAATGAGATATAAGGAATTGTGCAAAAATGCCCAAACCAGCACACACAAGTAATGTTCCCAACTGTCTGGAGGGGGGAGGGGAGGGGAGGAAATACTCTAGAGAAAGCTTTCCCCCCCCCTCCCCGAGCAAGACGATTAGCAAAGTTGCAGCTGCCCGCCCCCAAAGATCATTGAGAGCAGACTTGTGACTAGAGAAACGATTTGCAAACACAGGTTTTCTCTGACTTTTAAGGCAGCGATCCTAACAGTTCTAACAGAGAGGGGAGGACTTCACCGATATGTCAGCTTTCTCTAGAGCATTCCCCACCCCCCCAGCAAGACGATTTGCAAAAGCTGCTGTCGTAGGCTTTCTCCGTCTCTTCATGCAGCTGTGCTAACAGAGAGGGGAAGGAACAGAAGGAAAAGGGGTGTGGGAGAGGGACTTCAGTACCCAGAAAGACTTGCGAAAATGATCAGGTGCCGTCCGCGTGAAAGATGTCACTTGTAGCGAGGCTCTCAGGCTTAAATGTGTACTGTTTACTAGGTGATGCTGTTTACTTCCATGCCATGAAAAGCTCCAGCTGCTTATTTCCACATTTGAAGCCTCTATTAAAGGAACAGAACTTTTTTACAGGCATGTTGGCAACCCCACACACAAGATTTTGCAGGACCCTTTAAGGACACTCAGTCAAGCTGAGATTTTAAAACTCTCAAGAATTAATCAGAGCATGGGATCCTCCCAACCTCCCATTAGCTTATTGCAATTGGATAGTGCAGTCTCTTTATAAGGGGCCCAAATTCCACCGGCGATCAACCTGGAAAGCGTATGTCTAACTGCCAAGATGTTATGGAAGCAGGGCGGGGCTCAGCTCCAGAAGTCATCCTCTTCTTCTGCCCATCTCCTGTAGGGAAGGGAGAAAATAAGTGTTAAGGTTCTGGATAATTAGAGATGGATATATACTTGTGAAGATCCCCCTTCCACCACCACATTTTTCTGCATCCTGAAATGTTTTGAGCAATAACAAAAATCTTAGTACAACATTTATATGATGTGGAACTTTTGTGCCAATAGACAATTAAAAAAATAATTTTCTAACCAGTGATTGTTCCTTTTTCAAATGAATGGAGAAAGTCACTTTTATCTCTGGTGGTATGTCTCTTTAATGTACTCTGTGCTGTTCAAGCAGAGACTGAATCAGCATGCCACCATGTGACCATGAAAAGATCCCAATTTCAGCAGCTGAGTCACATGAATAACTGGAATAGTTTTTGAGAGCAGAGTTAATTCCCAGAACCCCCTCAGGCATATACCAGCAAGCAGATGCTTTACCTCCAAAGTGAATATACAGCTTCACAATGTAGTCATATGGATACAACTGATAAGTCTGAATGATGATCGGTCAGCTTACCTGCTGTTACAGTATCAAAGCTCACAGGTTCATTGTCTTTCTCTTCTGCTTCCAGGAAGATTTAAGAATAAGCCAGGGCATTACAAGGTGCTAAGATGAAATACAAACCAGCTATGACATGAATCAAGGATTTTAACAAAGAAAGTCTTGTTTTTATTAAATTAACTGCTGTGGAACTGCTATTAACATAGCAATTTCTAAGCTTTTTTCTGACAGGGTCTCAGGGTTTAGCAGCTATAGGACATGCATAGAATCAACAGCCAAGTCTTTCCCATTACTGACCTCTAAGCTGACAGCAACTATACATGTTCAATTTCTGCCTGTCAGCCAGTTCTTAAAAGCAGAAGGACCCTTGCCAGAAAAAGGCAATACCATTTTGCCTATTTACTGGCAATAGGGCATCAACAATATGTTGAACTGTATACAAAACAGAGATATTTTCACAATCCTTACACAATACACTTAAGATGCTCATCTGATGGTTGGTGGTGGAGAATTCTATCAAGTCAGAGCTAACTTATGGGGACTCCTGGTGGAGTTTTCATGGCAAGAGACGGAGGTGGTTTGCCATTGCCTCCTTCTACAACCTGGTCTTCTTAGAAGGTCTCCCATCCAATTACTAACCAATGCTAACTCTGCTTAGTTTCCAAAACCTAACAAGACCAAGCATGCCTGGGCTATCCAGGAGTGGAACTACAAGTGACAAAAGGTACAGACTGGACACTTGTCAGCTTCCCTCAAGTTTTGATGGGAAATGTAGGCATCCTAGTCTTGCAGCTTGGCTCTCTGACTGCTGTCCAATGGACTTTTCAACTGTCACTTGTCCAACATTCCGCCAAGCTGCCTACATTTCCCATCAAAACTTGAGGGAAGCTGACAAGTGTCCAATCTGTGCCTTTTGTCACTTGTAGTTCCGCTCCAGGTCAGAACCATCTGATGGTTTCAGCAGGGTTTGGGGCTGTCAACTGCCTGCCTCACAGAGCTATTCTGAGGATAAAATGGAGGAAACCAATGGAAATTGCTTTAGGTCCCCACTGAGGAAAAGATGAGGTACAAATGAAGTAAATAAATGGAGGCTTAATGAGATACTATTTACCAGGTGAAGTTATTTACCTCTATACCATAAAAAGCTTCAGCTTTCCACTTCTATACATTAAGCCTCTATTCTCAAGATTGGACACTTTCCCCCAGGCCTATTGGCAGTTTTAAAAGTTTAAGTACTTTAGATACACTGACACCTCATTTAAATCATTGGGGCTGTAGCATGCCTAATTTTCTGTGCTGAAATGTAGCCTTTCTTGTTGACCTTTAAACTAAAACTCTAGAAACAGGAATCAAAATGCCACAATCCCTCCCTTTCTAAGCTTCCTCCTGGGATCCAAGTGTTTGTATACTGACACATGGATGTGGTGGTGAACTCCCTTTCTGCAACAGATGTCAGCAGAGTAGAAGCCAAAGAGCAGGAGATGGTTTGTCAAAGGCTGCTTGTGAGCAGTTGGCCCACCTGCTGTCAGAAATTACTCAATTCTCTTTGTGGTGAGACAACAGCAAACAAGATAGACTGGTTTGGGAATGTTAAAAACAGACACATGGAATTCAGGGCTTCAGTCCCATTGACATTGTTCAGACAAATGTTCCCTAATTTCCCTTAGCTCCCTTGAAAAAAATCAAATAGAATTAACATAAAATAATTTGTCAGACACAAATATTAGGATCTGCTGTGGCATACCGGTTATAGTGTCTAGAATGGGCAGAGCTGGAGTCAAATCCACACTTGTTGTGACCATGTTGTGTTACTCCGGGCCAGACAGATTTTTTCAGGCTAGCTTGCATCACAGGGTTGTTGTGAGGATACAGGAGAACTATCTTTTGTTACTTTGGTCTCTTTGGAGAAAGGTAGGATTAAAATGTAATGTATACATAGCTGTTTCAGAATTTTGAGAGTCCATTAAATAAAAAAACACTTGTGGTTCAAAACTCAGTTTAGCTTCAAAACTCCACCCTCCAAGACACCACCTCCAAATCTCCAGGAATCTCCTAAGATGGAGTTGGCTACCCTTCTTGTGTACAGTCTGCAATATATCTCCAGCTACTTTAGCCCTTGCATTTGCTTCAAAGTTTTCTATCTATCTTTTACTTTTCTCCCTTCCAGTTGCCTTCTAATAATATCTTGGACTATGCTGTCATACTTAATTGCCTCTGCTTCAGATTTTGCATCCTGTTTGGTCCCTCTCTAATACTACCCCACAGTTCTTCATTAGTTTTCTTTTTTTATCCAACAGTGAATTCAAGGCTTTCAAGAGATCAGGGGTGATACAAAGTACAAAGAGGAGATGATCAAGTCTAACACAACACATTCTAAACAAAAAGAAAATGGAAAGAAAAAAAAGAAAGAATAGATATTGTTGAAAAGAAATTGGAAAGAAGAAAAACAAGAAGAAGGAAGGCCTTGCTACAAATTCCTTGTAATGTGCCAACATCTTATCAATGTGTTGCATGAAGAAGAATTCAAGGTGTGCTATTTAGGCAACTTTAGAAATTGCAATTTGCATGGAGAAAGAGTAAGATGCAGTAGACCAGATGTTATGTCCCCATTAACCAGGAGTCCACCAATCATGCATTTTAGGAGCACGTGATTCCTGTGGTGAATCCTATAGATAAGGTTGCCATTTTGTGTGACTCTCAATATGCCGAGTTGATGGTCTCCCAGTTTGTTTCGATATACTGTAATGTCTGAAGTGAAGAGGGCTAATATTTTAGGTACAGAGCGTACATATTGTTCTCAAAAGTTGTATTTCAAATATCTCCTTGTTCTTTTCTCTAGTTTACCTATCATACATATTTCCAGCCTCTATAGTAGAGATGGGCACGGTTCACATAACGGACCTAATTTCATCACGAACTTACCCAGTTCACCCTTTGCGAACATGCGGCCCGTGAGCGCATGTTTTTCTCACGAAACCGCCGAACATTGGGGCTTTCTGTCCGTGTGTCCGTTGGTCCGTCATGCCAGGATTCCCGCTCAAACAATTTCCTCGGCAGCGGTGTGGAGCCACCTTTCCCATTTGGAACACACCAATCTTAGCCCAGGAAACCTTGATTGGCAGCTCTGTCAGCCAATCAAGAGATTGTCAGAGATGGGGACTTCCTGTTTGGGATCCATGGAGGTCTAACACAGCTCTGGGAGCAGAGCTGACCGGGCTGCCGTTTTTAGTGACCGGCGGGGGCAAACAAGCCCGCGGTCCCCTGTTCTCAGGCGGAGAACAGGCTTTGAACGCTCAAGTACCTCAGGGCGCGTTGATCTCGGGCGAGGGGGGGTTCTGCGCAACGGACTCTCCCCGGCCCTTGAGGTCCCACCCTAAGACAGGTCGGCCTATATCTCTGCGGCAGTTCTGGGGCCAGTGACGGCTGGCATAAGATCTACATGCCCAAGCATCAACAGGAGGAAAGAAGGTGAAAGAGAACATGAGTTTGAAGCAGTGATTACAACCCAGAAAGACGTTTGAAAAGGTAAAGATCACTATCTCTTGAAACGGGATGAATTACTTAAAGTAAAGAAGCATTAAAGGGGACTTTTAAACTGCAACAGTTTGATTAAAAGTAGAGGAAGACTCGGCAAGAAACAGATTAGTAAAAGGACTAAGCTAAAAGAAGTAATTAGAGAAATTGGAGGATTGTTGTTCATACCTGTGGTTGTGAGGAGATAATAGACTGTGAGAAAGCTTCTACCATCGCGAGAGCTGCTGTGAGGAGATGGGAAACAGGAAGTACGTAATTGTGATAGAGCTGCTGGAGAGAGACGGCCCTAAGGCAGACAGGAAGAGGGCAATCGCCATCTTTGAAGAGGGAAGGGCACGGGCTTCAGCAGAAGAGGAAGTATGCCATATTGGATTACAAAAATATAGAAAAACCATAGAGAAAAGACGCCCGGCATTTTGGATTTTGTAAGTGCTTTTTTTTTCCTTTTGAAACCGGGACATTTGAATTAAATTAAATTAAAGGGACACTTAGCCAAGCGCCACGGAGTTAAGGAAACGAGCAGATTCGTGGGAGCGAGGCAAGTCAAGCCCCACGATGTCGAAAAAAGAGTGGCAGACGGCTATGGAAAATTTAGACAAAAGATTTTCGGAAATGTTAAAGGTCCAGCAGGAGCTGGTGAAAGAGATCAAAGAAGTTAAAGAGACAGTTAAAAGTGAATTGGCAGAAATGAAAAAGGGAATGGAAGCAACACAGCAAAAAGTTAACGTGGTGGAGAAGGCGATGGAGAATCTCTCAGATACGCAACAGACAGATATGAGGATGATGAGGGGCAGAATGGCTATTGCGGAGAGCAAGTATATGGAAAAGCAGCTAAGGTTTCGTGGTTTGCCGGAGATGGAGGGAAAGACAGCTCAAGAGCAAGTTGCTGAAGTGTTAGCTGGATACCTGGGGAAGGAAGAAGAAGAAATCGTGGCTATCCTAGATGTGGTGTATCGTATAAACTCAAGACTTGCGACCCAGAGGAAGTTACCAAGAGACGTGATTGTGCAATTTACAACCAGAAATATGAAAGAAATGATTGTGAGCAAGCAATTCCAAGACCCATTGGAGGTTGATGGCAAGACGGTGATTATTATGAAGGAGTTACCTAGATCGGTGTTGCTTGATCGGAAAAAATATAAAGCCTTAGTCCAAATTTTGAAGGACATGAAAATAAGGTATAGATGGGAATTACCGGAAGGACTGGCATTTGAGTTTGGAGGAGTGAAAAAGCGCATCAGATCTGAATCTGAAATGGAAAAGTTTATGAGGGACAATGAAAAGGACTTTCCAGCAACAAGGCTATGAATATGGAATGTAAGGTTATATCTTGGAATGTAAATGGACTTAATTCACCCAATAAGAGAAAAAGTACTTTTCACTGGCTATTAAAACAGAAATGTGATATTGTTTGTTTACAAGAGACTCATATTAGAAAACAGGATGTAAAATATCTAAAACTGAGCAAATTGGGCACTCATTTTGCAGCGGCCACAAAAAAGAAAAAAAGGGGAGTGGTCTTGTATATTAGAGAGGAGCTGCAGCCAAAGTTAGTGTTTAAGGACCCAGAAGCCAGATTTTTAGCGGTGGAATGTACATGGAATTTAAAGAAAGTGCTGGTGATTGGAATCTATGCACCTAATGGAGCAAAAGAAAGCTTCTTTGAGGATTTGAGGAAGCAATTAGATGAACTTTCTTACGACCAGATAATTCTTGCAGGAGACTTCAATGGAGTTACAAATTTGGAGCAGGACAAGAAATCAGCAACTGCACAAAAGAAAAGAGGACTACTACCAAAAACTTTTTTTGCATTAATGCAGCAGGAAACTTTGGAAGAATACAGAATCCCAAGGGCAGACAATTCACATTTTTCTCCGCAAGACACTCTACTTTATCACGAATCGACATGATCTGGGCCTCAAAGGACTTAGTGTTATGGATTAAAGAGGTGGAAATAATGCCTATGGTAGGCTCAGATCACAATCCAATTATGTGGAAGTTTGGGAAAAGAACTAAGAGGAAAGGATGGAGAATAAATGAGGACTTGTTGCAAGAGGGAGAAAACTTGGAGATGTTGAGAAGGGAAACTAAGTTCTTCATACAATACAACATGAATCGAGAAGTACCAACCAACAAGGTATGGGATACCTATAAGGCAGTAATTAGAGGCATACTAATGGACTTAAACGGAAGAGCCAGGCAAAAACAAGAGCAGAAGAGACAGGAGATTACAGAGAAAATAAAAGCCAAAGAAATACTACTAAAGAAAAGACCAGGGAAGAAGAAAGTTTACCAAGACATTAAAATTTTACAAGAACAGTTGACAGCAATGAATAATAAAGAACTGGAATGGAATCTGAAGAGAATGAATCAAAAGTCGTTTGAAGGAGCAAATAAACCTGGGAAATATTTGGCATGGCAATTGAAGAAGAGAAAGGAGAAGAAGACAATAAATAAAATATGTGAGGATAATAAAGTATATCTGGAACAGACTGCCATTAGTAGAGCCTTCTACAAATTTTACGCTAAATTGTATAATAAAAAAGAGGTGAATAAAGATTCAATAGCGACATATCTGGGGGAAATGAGGCTCCCAGTGATCTCGGAAGATTGGAGAAATAAATTGAATAGTGAAGTGACAGAGGAAGAGATAAGGAAGGCAATACAGTCAACAAATCTGGGTAAGACGCCAGGGCCTGATGGACTCACAGCTAAATTTTATAAGGTAATGGTCAATGAACTGGTGTCATTCCTAAAAGAAGTGATCAATGGTGTTATGAGAGACCAAAGAATTCCAGATACTTGGAGTGAAGCTAATATATCATTGATCCCTAAAGAAGGACAGGACTTGACTAACGTCAAAAATTACAGACCTATTTCCTTACTTAACAATGACTATAAGATCTTTGCGAAGATCTTAGCGGAAAGAGTAAAGGGATGGCTATCCGAAGTTATTGGGGAAGAACAAGCTGGTTTTTTACCGAATAGACAAATCAGAGACAATTTAAGGACAGTTATAAATGCTATTGAATATTATGATAGGCGTTGTGATAAGGAGGTTGGGTTCTTCTTTGTGGACGCTGAAAAAGCATTTGACAATTTGAACTGGGATTTTATGTTCGCCACTATGGAACAGCTACAGTTGGGAGAAAGATTTATCAGAGCAGTAAAAGAAATCTACAGAGACCAGAGTGCAGCAATTGTGGTGAATGACGAGGTGACTAAGAAATTGACTATAGGCAAAGGTACAAGACAAGGTTGCCCATTGTCTCCACTGTTGTTTATAATGGTTTTGGAAATTTTGATGATACAGATCCGAGAAGATAATGCAATCCGTGGAATAAAGATAAAAGACTTTTCCTATAAGGTCAGAGCATTTGCAGACGATATAATGTTAATTGTGGAAGATCCAATTGAAAACATGCCAAGGGTAATAGAAAAAATCACAGAATATGGAGATTTGGCAGGTTTTTTTGTAAACAAAAAGAAGTCAAAGATACTGTGTAAAAATATGACTAAACAAAAACAACAGCAACTTATGGAAATAACAGACTGTGAAGTAACAAATAAGGTGAAATATTTGGGAATTGAACTGACTGCAAAGAATATAGATCTATTCAAGAACAATTATGAGAAATTGTGGACTCAAATAGAGCGAGACTTGATTAAATGGAATAGATTGAATTTGTCATGGTTGGGAAGAATTGCAGCAGTCAAGATGAATGTGCTGCCAAGAGTGATGTTTTTGTTACAGACAATACCAGTTATTCGGGATTCCAAGCAGTTTGAGAAATGGCAGAGAAAGAAATCGGACTTTGTTTGGGCAGGCAAAAAGCCTCGAGTGAAAATGAAAGTGTTACAGGACGCGAAAGAGAGAGGCGGAATGCAACTGCCCAACCTAAGACTTTACTATGAGGCAATCTGCTTGGTTTGGCTGAAGGACTGGATGATGCTTAAAAATCGCAGATTGCTGGCCTTAGAGGGATACAAAAAAATATTTGGATGGCATGCATACTTATGGTATGATAAAGTAAAAGCGGACTCTATGTTTTTACACCATTACATTCGGAGAAGCCTCTTCACAATATGGAAAAAGTACAGAGATTACCTACAAGAAGGAATTCCCTCCTGGGTGGTTCCTTATGAAGCGATAGATCCGAGAACTGTTGATAATGAACAACAGTGTTTAACGTATAAGGAGATAACACGAATAGAATTTTCTAAATTAAGAATAAAGACGCAAGAAGAGTTGTCTCCAAACTATGACTGGTTTCAATATAGACAGCTCAGAGACCTTTATAAATCGGATTGTGCCAAGGGAGGGATAAGAATGGAGAACTCAGACTTGGAGGAAGTAATTTTACAAGAAGACAAAAAGGAAATTTCAAAGGTCTATAAAGTGTTGTTAAAATGGTATACTGAAGAAGAGGTAGTTAAGGTGCAAATGGTGAAGTGGGCTATAAATTTTAATAAAGAAATAACAATGGAGGCGTGGGAATATTTGTGGAAAAATACTTTGAAGATTACGACATGCACTAACATTAAAGAGAATGTCTATAAAATGATCTATCGTTGGTACCTGACACCAAAGAAAATTGCGCTAGGGAATGTGAACACGTCTAATAAATGCTGGAAATGTAAAAAGCATGAAGGATCTTTGTACCATATGTGGTGGACTTGTGAGGTACTCAGGCAGTACTGGGGGGAAATAATAAGAGTAATAAGTGAGATTTTACAGTTTCAAGTTAATAAGAACCCAGAACTCCTGCTACTGAACTTGGGAATGGAAGATATTCCAGCACAACATAGGACATTGCTTTTTTACATGACAGCAGCGGCTAGACTTTTGTATGTGCAAAAGTGGAAAGTACAAGAAGTGCCAACTATCGAGGACTGGATTCACAAATTGCTGTACATGGCGGAGATGGATAAACTGACAAGAAAACTAAGAGACCTTGATCCAGGACAGTTTAACACAGATTGGGAGAAGCTGAAACAATATTTGGTGAAAAAATGGGAGGTGGGAGGAGAACTGTGGCAGTTTGAAAATTATTGAAGAAAAACAAAAGAAGAGAGAAGTGACTATACCGGGGGGAGGAGAGTTAAAGAAGAATTACTAAGCAATTATTCTATTTGATTATTCTATACAGTATTAAGTAATAGTTATTATGTGATATATAAGAATAGAAATTAATTAATTAATTATGTTGCTGGCAGATAGGGGTGTAATTGAGAATTAATAGAATTAAAATTCATGAATACAAGAAGGGGGGGAATGAGAAGTAGCATATAGAATATAGGTTAATTTGATTGACTTATGCTGAAGGTATTTTTGGTTATAGCGATATTTAGAAATGTGCAGAACATGGGTCAAATTGATTGACTTATGTCGAATGTATATTGTGTTTATAGGTATATTTAGAAATGTGTAGAATATGAGTCAAATTGATTGACTTTATGTTATAAAGATAAGAGATATAAGAGATATAAGAGGAAGTAAAGAGTAACATATAGAGTATAAGTTAAATTGGTTGACTTATAAATGTATTCATCACTTATGAGTACTCAAGTTATGTATAGGGAGGGATAAATTGTTTGTCCCATATTGATGACATTAGAATGAATAAGTTAGAGTACAGGATATTGAGAATATTACCAGTATTATTACTATTGAATAACATGCCAGGAATGTATTAGTTAGTTGATAAGTGAAGGGAAATTGACTTAGTACTGTGTTATAATAGACTAGCTTAGAAGAGTGTGAAAGTATATGTTTAATTGACAAAATAAGTTGAAATGAGTAGGGGAAGAATAGACAAAGGGTTGGAAAACTGTTGGAAGTCAACAAACGGTGGGGGGGAAGGGAGGGGGTTAGAACTGGAATATTAAAGTAATTTGATTGTTATAAATGACAAAATATTTCTAATTCCAATAAAAATTAAAAAAAAGAGAGAGAGAGATTGTCAGAGATCACAGCATTTCTGCATAAAAGACAAAGCGCGCGAAGACCCGCTCCATTTTGCTGGTGCGGGGACGCGAGTTAGCTTAGCAACTGCTTGCTGTGGGGAAGGGTTTTTTTTTTTTTGTGAGAGCACGGCTTGTGCCTTGGGGCTTTGGGGCTTCTGGAGCAAGAGAGCGTTCTCTTTTCTCCATTCCTGTTTAATTTTTTTCTCCTCGTTTCTATTCTAGAGCACTTTTTAAAAAATCCTTTTAGTGCACTATTGGGTTACTCTGATTTCTTTCTGCGTTTTGAGTCCTTGGGTTCTTCTCAGATTTAATCCCCCCTCCCCCCCCCCAAATCTCTTCCTTTTTTCTGGGTTGCCGGTGGGTTCTATTGTGCTGTGACGCCACCCCACTCACAAACCCACAGTGGGTGCAAGGCAGCTTTGGGCGTTGTCTGCTTGAGTTCTTGCCTTCATTCCCCCACGTTTTTTTTTTGGCTGCTGATGAGATGCAAGGAGAGGAAGACTGCTATTAGGCTCTGTGAAACACCCACTCTCTGATAACCGGCAGCACATTTTGGGGGGCTCTCTCTGCTTCACTCCTTTCAAAGCCTTTTTAGTGGATTACTTGGGGGGACATTTCCTGCCTGGCTTTTGAGGTGCAGGGGGGAGACTCCTACTGGCCTCTGTGAAACACCTACTCTCTGGTGACCGGCAGCTCGCTTTGGGGGGGGGCTCTCTGCTTCACTCCTTTCAAAGCCTTTTTCACTCCCTCAATAGTGGGTGACTTGGGGGGACATTTCCTGCCTGGATTTTGAGGTGCAGGGGGGACACTGCTACTGTGCTCCGTGAAACACCCATCCTAGGACCACTGGCAGCAGGTTTTGGGGGGCTCTGTCTGCTTCACTTTTTTCAAAGCCTTTTTCACTCCCTAAATAGTGGGTTACTTGGGGGGACATTTCCTGCCTGGCTTTTGAGGTGCAAGGGGGAGACTGCTACTGGCCTCTGTGAAACACCTACTCTCTGGTGACCGGCAGCTCACTTTGGGGGGGGGCTCTCTGCTTCACTCCTTTCAAAGGCTTTCACTCCCTAAATAGTGGGTGACTTGGGGGGACATTTCCAGCCCGGCTTTTGAGGTGCAGGGGGAAGACTGCTACTGGCCTCTGTGAAACACCCACCCTAGGACCACTGGCAGCATGTTTTGGGGGGCTCTGTCTGCTTCACTTCTTTCTAAGCCTTTTTCACTCCCTAAATAGTGGGTGACTTGGGGGGCATTTCCAGCCTGGCTTTTGAGGTGCAGGGGGAAGACTGCTACTGGCCTCTGTGAAACACCCACCCTAGGACCACTGGCAGCACGTTTTGGGGGGCTCTGTCTGCTTCACTTCTTTCAAAGCCTTTTTCACTCCCTAAATAGTGGGTGACTTGGGGGGCATTTCCAGCCTGGCTTTTGAGGTGCAGGGGGAAGAGTGCTACTGGCTTCTGTGAAACACCCACCCTAGAACCACTGGCAGCAGGTTTTGGGGGGCTCTGTCTGTTTCACTTCTTTCTAAGCCTTTTTCACTCCCTAAATAGTGGATTTGTATTTGTATATTGATGAAACAGTGTAAGGCACATGATGACTGAGCTTTACAAACACATATTATCCTCCTCCCGATGAGGAGGCACATGATGAGCTTCCTTGATGGACTGCATCATGTTCGGTGAAGTGGGTTTCGTCGGCGACCGTCCTGCTCTTGCGAGCGCAAGGGCCTCTCTGAGGGTCAATCCCAAGCAAGCTGACACACCATGTCACTAAGGTGGGACTCGTTGTCCACTGCCCAAAGAGGCTCCCTCTGAACAGGGTAGCATACGTTTCCTTCCCTCAAGGTGTGCAAGACATCCTTTCCATCCCTCCCGTGCCTTCCATTCCAGCAAGGGGCCTTTGAATTGCTACATGATCCTGTTGCGGAGTTGGCTTTCACTCAAGTACATCCATTCATTTCCCATCATGGAGAGTTGGTCTCCCCGCCCCCGGGGAGGGCATCTCTTGTTGATGCAGCCCCATGTAGGTGGTTTTTTGGGGCAGCCACCTCTCCTGGACAGGAGCACAAGTCTCTCTCCTTCCCCCAAGGGTGGGTAAGAGTCAGTCAGAATAGGGGAGGGGAAGTTGTTTGTCTCTTTGGAAAAGTGATAATCGAGGAGCGTTACATGAGAACCTTTGGTGGGGAAAGTCGACTGAAGTGAAAATCTGTGGGAAAACCAAGACCTTTTCTGACTCGAACCGGTTCTCGAACCGGTTCTCGAACTGGGCCTGGTCTGTTAAAAGTTTGTGGACCGTGGTCCGTGGAAGCCCACGAACTCCGAACCGGCGGTCCGTAGGCAAATGCCGGTCCGTGCCCATCTCTACTCTATAGCTCTGTATTCCATATGGGTGTTTTCATAAATTTCTTCTTCAAAAGTTAATTTAATCAGCCTGCCAACAGGTATTTATTCTTTTGTATAATGACTGTGTTGACTTACCTGTTTTACTTTTAATTTCTTTTAAAAAAATATTATTGGGTAGAGTGAAATAGGTATTACAAATTTCATAAAAAACATTCATTTAGTTTCCCCCTCTTACAGATTAATTATCTTACATTTCTCCAATCATCATCTCCCACCCTCTTCCCCCTTACCCTTGACCCCCCACAGCACTAAAACCTGTTTAAGTCTTAATATATTGCTCTATTCCAGTATCTCTAATTTTTCTAATTCTTCAAGGTAAAGTTCTTTTTTTGCCCACTGTAATCTCTATCCTAAAGACATCATTTACTTTTAATTTCTTATCTAAACCTTCCATTCTGTTTTTTTGTGTTCTAGGTAAATAAATGCTTATATTTGGTCTTTCCTGTGATCTTTGATATTACTTGTAATGAAGGAGCAAGAACATCATATAGGACGCTTATGAAAATGACCAAAAAAGAGGTTTATGCCTCTTCCATTGCATCCACAAGCTCCCACCCAGCTCAATTATTTAGAATAACTCAATCTTTAGTCTCCCTATCACAGAGAGAAAGGCAAATTGTTGATTCGGGACTTAGCTGTGAGGCCTTTGGGAGCTTTTTTGTGGGTAAAATCTTGACCCACTGCCATGACTTGCCAGCCACGGCTGATACAGTATATGAATTGGAAGCCCCTTGGCCATCTTCTGGTTCGGTTTTAGATCACTTCAGCTGCCTCTCCCAAGATGAGGTTAACAGGACACTTACTGCTGTGAGGCCTACCACTTGCCCCTTAGACCCTTGTCCATCATGGCTGGTTAAATCCAGTGGTGATGAACTTCAGATCCCGTTGGTGGAGATCATTAATTTATCTTTGAGCTTGGGTGTGTTCCCTGGAGCACTGAAAGAGACAGTGGTAAGGCCCCTTCTGAAGAAGCTATCTTTGGATCCCATTGATCCATTCAGTTATAACCTGGTATTTAATCTCCTGTTCCTGGGTAAGGTGATTGAGCAGGTGGTGGCAGAGCTGCTGCAGGTATTCCTGAATGACTCCTTGGTCCTGGATCCATTTAAGTCCACCTACCATCCTGGCCACAGGATGGAGATGGAGCTGATCGTCCTCACAGACGATCTTCATTGGCATCTGGACTGAGGCGTGTTGGTGCTGCTGGTGTTATTGGATCGGACAGCAGCATTCGACACAGTTGATTATGACTTTCTGACCCACTGCCTTGCTGATGTGGGGATACATGGGGCCACCTTGCAATGGCTCATCTCTTTTCTACATGGTCAGGGACAGAGGATGGTGCTTGGGGAACAGATATCACAAAGGTACTCACTGGCATGTGGTGTTTCTCAAGGAGTGATTCTCTCCCCAATGCTATTTAATATCTATATATGCCCCCTTGCCCAGTTAGCCAAAGTTTTGGACTGGGATGCCATCAATATGCTGATGACACCCAGTTGTATCTGTTGATGGATGGATGGCCTGATGCCGCCTCGGATGTTTTGGCCAGGGCTTTGGATGCTGTGATTGTGTGGATGAAGCAGTCTTAGCCTCAACCAGAGCCAGAATCTTTTTGGCTCTGGCTCCGGCCTGGTGGAATGCTCTCCCAGTTGAGACCCATGCCCTGTAGGACTTATTACAGTTCCGCCGGGCCTGTAAAATGGAGATGTTCCTCCAGCTACTCTAAGAGAGTAGTTGAGGAACTGGCACACTATCCTGCTGGTCCCTTGCCTGTTTTGTTTTGTTCCACTCCACTGTCCAATGAGATCTGTTGATTTTGTTGTTTTATGATTTTAACTGTTATTTATTGTATTTTAAATTGTGGTTTTGTGATGTTGTGAGTCACCCGCCCTGAGCCTGCTGCAGAGAGAGCGGAATATAAATCCAACAAACAAACAAATAAATAACATTGATCATGAGAGATTGGTTCTTCTGACTTCTAGTAGAATGATCTCAGAGAAAGATTTTATGAAAGGCTATGTAATCTCTATTTGCTTTTTTTGCGCAGTTCACAGTGTTTCATTGTGTTCCCATTCCTTTTTATTAGCATTCATAAAACCACATAGAATTTTGGAGTCATGTGTCATCAATGGTTGATAACATCCAGCTTTGCTTATTTTGCAGAAAGGTCTTGCAGAAAAATTCTCTTTTGGTTTGCAGTTGTCTGCTTTTGTTGCCTGACTGATCTTCATGGGACCATCAATGTTATTAGAAGAAATGATTTTCAAATGTTAACAAGCATCTTGATCAGGTTGATATCTCATCTCATGTGATCTGGTGGTCTGAAAGCCATGAAACATCTGGTAAGGGTGGGAGAGGGAGCCCTGGGCCATCTGATTCTTCTTTTCTGCTTTGTTTTCATCTGCCTCCTGGGCTGGCTGCTGCTCAAGAAGCAGCAACTGAGACTGTCAGGTTCCTTTAACAGAGAGAGAGTGATTGACTCCCCTCCCGCCACACACACTCAGAATAAGGAAGAACAGCAGTTCAGCATCAGGTTGTAGCTGGTACTTTCAGGTTAGGTCCCTTTATTTCTGTAGCTCTGCCGTGAAAGCAGCACCTCTGAGTGATGCCTGAGGACTTTGTTCCTTTGGAATGTCCCTCTAGCATGGAGTGTGGCTTCAGCAGGAAATTATTGCTGGCTATAATATTCTTGGGGGTGAGGGAGGGGCAAGGTGGATGAAGTTCTACTTGTATTAAGATATAGCAGCAATATGTGTATTGGCCTGATACTATTGGCTAATACTATTAATCTGATATTGGAGATGTGCTTTGGGGAGAGTGGCCAACTTTGATTTATATACCTTGTGTTGGGGAACTTGTGTTGCTCTTGGAACTGAGATTGAAGACTCCAAGCCTGATTGTGTTGGGCGACTTCTATAGTCTACCTTGCCTGGTCTAATTCAGGACTTTATGGACAATCCAACCAGGTTGGATTGTCCCACGTTGTTTTGATTCAATACATAAAGGTTATATGTTTGATCTGCTCTTGTGCACTGAATAGGTTTCTGGTGATCTGGCAAGCCTTGCCATGGACTGATCATCATCTGTTGAAGGCTGAGATGATGATGTCCCATCCTTCCACAGAGGCAAAGGACCAGTTCAGATGGTCCACCCCTGGAGACTCATGGATCCAATTGGTTTCTGGAATGTTCTGGGGAATTTTGAGAGTCTGGATTGGTGACTCTATTGAAGCTCCATTTCAGCATGGTGATAATCTACAAAGTCAGTCTCTCGTGCCCCCTTCTAGTCAGGCCCTGGCTCCCTGGTATACTAGGTAGTTATGGGATAGGAAGACAGTAGCCGGGGCGGGGGAGGGAAACTAGAGCATAGTTGGTGGAAAACTGATGTTGAATCGGAATACACTAAAGAGTTAATTTGCTGGTCTATGAGGTGGTGGTGATAGCAGCAAAGAGAGTATTGTTTTCTACTACCATTGCATCAGTGTAATTGTGTCCAGCAAAATTCTGTAGATAACTTTGTGGCTTTTTGTCATCTGGGCCCAACTCACTGACAGAGTCTGAACTGGAAAATATCTATGACTATTTTGCTAGATTCTTCATCCTATCCAACTCAGATGCCAATTTAAGAATAGATCCAGTGCATGAAGTACTAGTGACATCTATTTGCCAGAGTTTTATGGATAGTTTTAGGCTGATTTCCTTGACCAATGTTGATATTAATAACTGCACTTATATACCACTCTTCTAGACAGATTAATGTCCCACTTGGAGCAGTGAACAAAGTTAGTGTTATTATCCCGACAATACAGCTGGGGAGCTTGGCTGAGAGGAGTGGCTTACCAAAGGCCACCTGCTGAGCTCATGGCAGTAGTGGGAGTTGATCCAGCAGAGTGCTGATTTGCATCCCAGCCACTCAACCACTATGCTACAACAGGATACTTACGGTTGTGAAAACCATCTTCTGAAAACTGGATTCCGTCTGAGTATGGCTGGATAAATCATTCCAGGATAAGGTGAGAATTCCTTTGGCAAAATGTTCCTAGTTCAAGTGACTTTTCCACATCAGCTGAAAGAAGCTGTGATTAGACCACTTCTTCAGCCATCTCTGGTCAAGGATGATGTAAACAATTAAAGATCAGTGTCTAATTTCCCTTTTTTGGATGAGGCAATCAAACAGGTGGTGGCAGAACAACTTCAGGCATACGTGGATGACACATCTGTCTTTGACCAGCTTCAATCAGGCTTTAGACCAGGGTATGGGACAGAATCAGTATTAGCAGCTCTGGTGAATGATCTGTCTGCAAATGGATAATGGCTATGCATTGCCTTTGATTCTGTTGGATTTGTAATCGGCATTTGATATAGCCCATCATAACGTTCTGCTAGATCAACTGGGGTTTATGGTAGATGTAAAAACAGACCTGGTAATTTTTGGTGCAGTGTATAACCTGAGAATCATCCTCTCAAGGGATGAACTTCTGTTAAGAAAATGTTATTGACTTTAGTGGAAAATGAATGTGTGCTGCACTTTACAGGACGGCATCATTAATTCTCTTCACTTTGTATGCTATATGGGCCTGATCCAAATGGAATGGGGATGGCTACAACTGCCTTCAGCTTCCTGGATCAAGTATTTCCTCAATCTGTTTTGCAGCTTATCAGTGAACCAAGCATGCTCTTTCCAAACGAGGCATTCCAGAAAAACCAAAGAAACTTGTAATTTCTTGTGATGACATGCAGTGAGTCTTGAGCCTTCTTCTGATGAGATTGTTATTTATTATTGCTCCTGCACAAGCAAACAACTGGAGAACATCATGTTCTCCTGACTAGTATAACATGCAGATAGTTTGTATGAGATACACATCTTTGCATAAGGTAAAGTACCAGACTCTTCCAGACTGAAAAGATGCCTTTTCTTCTGAAAAGAATAAATGAGCATTTTATTTATTTGAACATATTCCAGCACTGCCTGAACAATGGAGCAGAATTATATTGCACCAATAAGGAAAATCAAATATAAATAATAACGTTGCCTATTGCTTTGGCTTCCTGGAGTCACCAGCACTTTTAGAAGACATATGTCTCAAATTATGCAAGTCACAAGTAGGGACATGCAATTCAGTATATCCACTCCGAAAATATAACTGAAAAATACCTTAATGGTATTTCTGTGTATATTTGTGGATCCTGATCATATCTGGGATTCTCAGATATTTGTGGTCCAAATTAATCCCAGAAATATTTGGGATTAACAGGGCCTGCCATTTCAAAGATCACAGCAACTTGTTTTACTTATTTTCATGTGTTACCTTGACAAAAAAGTGAAGTTGTGAGGGGAGGTGATGTGGTCTATGAGAGAATTGTCATCATTGGACAGACAGTTGAGCTCCCCCAAACAACCAATGCCATTTGCCTCTGAGAATCACCTCCCTTCACCCTCCCTTTTCTTTTGAGGAAACCTGCAAAGGGGGGGGGGATAGCTGCTGTAACTGGCTGCAGCTTCAGGGCAAGATCTGGGGAGGGGAGAGTGCATGCCCTCTCCTGTCTGCCGCCAGTTGCTCTTCTGTGTATGGCTAATCTTCTTTGCCCTGGAGAAAGTATTGGATCTCCCCCCATAGAAGTAGCTTGGGGCACCTTGTTCAGGGGCCTGTAGGACTGGACGTCTGAACCCAATCTTCTTGAAACTTGGGAGTCTTTAGTGAACAGGCAGCACTTACTCCACTTTTTGGTGTAATTTGCTTTAATAACAGCCCCTTCACGCACACACACACCCAGAAAGATTCCTCCCATAGGGAATAATGGACATGGTTAATTTTAGAATCCTGAAAAAAACCTGAATCTGAGTTCAAAACTGGTATAAGAGGACCTGAATATCAGTAATATTTGATATCCAAATCCAAAAAATAGATATTTTTTTTAGTGCACATACTTGGCATTGGTTACTCCATTCCTTTTTTGTACCCTTAGCAGAAACACACAGAAGAACTCAGCATGATGCTAAAACTTGTCCTTAGCCACAAAGATCAAAATGCAGGAGAGGTAGTTTAAAAAGAATTGTTCTGGGAGACATCAATGTTGTTTTCATCCAGACTCCCTCTGATCTCTGGGGAAGCAGAAGACTATGTCCTCTGGGGTTGCCAAGCTGGCTCCATCCATCCACCAGAATTAAACTCACACTTAGCAATCAAGCAACAGGGCAAAAACTGTGTGCAGTTTCCATGGCCACTTGGTTGTTTACTGTCTTCTTAGATGAAAATGACAATATTAAAGAGTTGCCAATTTGCCATCCAAACAAGCAGCAGATGTCTCATCTGACATAATAAACTGTTCTTGTGTGAGTGTTCATTTTGGACATGGCAAGATGAAAGCCATGGCCCAGCAAGCCCACTCAATCTGCACAAACATTGAAAATGATCCCATTTTTGGGTGTGTGTGTATTTTTCTAGTTGTGGTGTTCCTTTGTCAGTACAACTCTTTTTAGACTAATGACTTCTGGGAAATGTATTAGTAATGCTTGGGGAGTTTCTTTAGGGCTGGTTAGCAATGGAATGCAAGCAATCTGACCTATATATCATTATTTACTCAAGCATTTCAATATATGGCCCACTCTTCCCGAAAACTCAGGAGGCTAACACCAGCAATAATAAAAACGGTATACGTTTTTGTGTGTTCAGAGCTCTTTAATGGCTTTATTTCACTAACCATCCAAAAAACCTGTAAAATTATCAGAAGGAATTTGAGGAAATCCTCATGGGAAGAAGGGTGGTGGTGGTACAGTTTATTCTAACGTAGTTAGACATTTTGTCCAGTGTCAAAAAATCATGCAGTGCGAAATAAGTTTTTGAGCAGTTGGGTATATGGCATTTCTTTAAAAGAAATAAATGAGAAAAAGATAAAAAACAAGTAGAAAATGATGAATATTGTTTCCTTTCAATCTTCATAATCTTACATATTACATATATATTGTGGCAGTATTTGACTAGTCCAAGGCATTTACTGACTAATACTGAATTCTTTTTAAAGCAGTGTATTGTAACTTACCACTATGCTTAGCAAAGTCTGACGCCTTTCTCCAGCTCAAGAAGTCTTTCTCTGTCAGAAGTGGCTGTTCTAGCAGAGGAGGAAAAGTTTTTTCAGAGGAAGGCTTCTTAGGCTGGAGGAAGGTTTTAGGCTTTGCATTGTGTAATGGTAGCATACAAGTCAGTATTAGGACGGCCAGCTTACCTGCTTTGGTGGTCAACCTCTCTCCCTTTGCTTGGGTCCCTGAGTGCCATTCTAGGATTCCTCCACAATTCTGTGGTTTTAACCAAAATTTCTGACCCCCCCCAAATTGTGCATGAAAATAATTGTTAAAATGTTGCCTCTCTCACCCTGCACAAAATTCTCACATAATGAAAAGTGTGACCTGTGGAAACCACAAAATTAATATGGAAATTTTTGCAGTGCACACCCCTAACAGTAATTTTACTCATGATGGGAACTTTTTTCTCCACTAACATCTCTGTCACAAATGTATAATCCAGTCACTAGTCTTAGGGAAAAGGGGGAAATTAGAAACCTTAGGAGAAATGCCTCTTAGGAATCTTCAAAGAGGATTCCATTATTTGCTACAGAAGACCTCACTCACTGCTATAGCACCCTTCCATTTGTTCATGTTACAGGAAGATTTTTCATCTGTATAGGTGTGTCATGTATTCCCTG
Source organism: Eublepharis macularius (assembly GCF_028583425.1). Classification (NCBI taxonomy): domain Eukaryota; kingdom Metazoa; phylum Chordata; class Lepidosauria; order Squamata; family Eublepharidae; genus Eublepharis; species Eublepharis macularius. Next base: position 80,472,298 of record NC_072794.1, on the reverse strand, counting down.
CCTGTGAGGCTGGTGCCCCAGGCAAGGAATACATGCCACTCTGTCTTTAGATGAAAGCTTTATTGATTATAGCCATTGGAGCATTGGCACAGCATAGGGTACCCTATGCTGCCACCCAGCGTGAAGCCTACAACAGCCAGTCCAGGCACATACCCTTTGGTTTCCCCCACATCCCTTAACGGGATCCCAAAAGAGGAAGGGTGAGCTATCCCATAAGCACAACTCATCCCAGTGGGATCTAGTTCAGTGCCTTGAAACTGCCGCCAAGTTGTGAGAAGCACAAAGGGAGGGAGGGAGACTGTGTTTGCCTCCACTGCCCAAACTGGAACAGCAGCTCTGACCACAAGAGGTTACTGGAGACGAGGCAGGCCCCTCCTATATTCCTCGTCTGCTCCTCCAGGCATGCTCACTCACCACTGACAAGAGGCATGCCCTCTTCCCCAGCCTCACCTCCCAGCTGCAATGCCTTGATTCTGCAAGCCCCTTTGTCTTAGGGCACACCAGGGAATTTAATTTAGAGGTTGCAATGTGCTGTTTCAGGGCTTCCAGTCATGTGCAGGCTCAGAGCTTTTTTGTGATGATATGCACCAGTACAGCATACCTGCACCTTTTTCCAGGGCTTTCACATGTCCTGCTATCTACCCCCCTCCTTCACCTCCATCCTGCTCTCATCCTCTTCACTGTCCTCCTTGGCAGTGGTGGTATTTACCAAGGAGGCAGCTGTCGTGTATTTCAAGGATGTAATTAAGGGGATGGAGAAAAGAGGAATTCTCAAAATGCATTCTCACTGCTGCCACCAATGGCTCTCCTCAGTTGCAGGTAGCCTGGCAAGCCTGGCTCAGCAACTTCAGGATGGAATTGGGGCAACAACTTACTTGGGGTGAAAGGGGAGAAGACAACGATGATGAACAGAGCAGCCCCCCCACCTGCTTTTGCAAATGCAGCCCTCTCCACACTGGTGCACCCCAACCAGCACTCCACCCACAAGTAGTAATGTGTTTGTGGGGGGAGAGACCTACCAGACTACTAGAAAGCTGGGGAGAAATAAACATCTTTGCCTTGAGGCATTCTCTCCCCCCCCCCCTCCAAATACACAATGGTAGCTTCTCTTTTTTGGGTCCCACCTGAGGCATGAACTTCAAATTTTGATACAACATGCTGTCATTTTTAGCACCAAATCAACATGCAGAGGGAGGATTTTTTAGAAGTGCAAGATGGGATAATTTAGGTATCTGGAACTGCTGAACTACATGAGGCATGAAGGAAACTGGGGCTCAGGAGCATGTTTTATAGTGTAATCCTAAGAATGGGACTGGAGTAATTCTGTTTTGGATTGCACTATTAATCTCTTAATTCCTTGTGATTACAATGTTGTCAGAGGCTAGCGTAAGCTGTAATTAATGGATAACCAGCTTCCAACATATAAGCATGTAAATGCATGTGTGTTGCAGGGGGGGAGGGATAGGGGAAGAATATTCTGGGGGAAAAACTACTCCCCTCCCATTTTTCAATGCACATTCCTTGTGTTCAGTTTGGTGCTCACTCAGTAGCATGGGGTGCTGCCATCTGGACGTAGCACTATTACTTTGTGGAGAAAAGGGCTTTGTTGCCAAGAGTTCCTTAATATTTACACATCACACACGGACACATACTCACATTAAAAAGATGGTTTGAAGACTAGTAATAAATGCTTTATTCACTGAAGCAAAACAGAGAAGAGACACCTTCAAGAGCAACACATTTGTTACAAAATAAATTATTGTGTTCAGAGCCTAGACACATATAATGTCATATATATATATAGTATACATGTATGCATGTCTGTAATATTTTTGATCAAAGTAGAACTTTCTGAAGGTGCCACCCCGCAACAGCTGATCTCTGTTGTGGCTCCTGCTTGGAAGCTCCCACCTGGTGGAATGGCTTGACTGATGAGGCCACACTTGTATCATTATACAGAATATATAAAATAGAGTTGTTCAGGAGGCATTTTTATAAATGGAATAAGGTTGTAGTTGAGAAGCCCCATTCTGATCCTAACAGCTGTGGCACACTCATAGCAATGATGTGCCAGCAGGGCATGGATGCTGCTAGTTGGACACAGTGAACACATGGGCACAGTGAACTGTCACTCACTGCTGTGCTTACAAGCCCCTGATGTCACACTGTCTCCACCCATAGCACCATAAAGCAGGGAGGAAAGTGCTGACAGCTGTACAATTGCCAAGGGAGCTCCTCAGATGTCGGTATGAGTCCCTTCTACACAAATGAGTCCCTGTGCACAAATTTAAGTACTTTTTTGGCTGTCTTGGGAAATTTTTGTTTGGTATTTATTCTGGACAGTAATTGTGAAATATTTTGATATTGTATTTTATTATATTTATCATATTTAACATGTACTAGCATTTTATCACTACTGCACTTTATAAATATTTATTATATCTGTTTCTATTGTATTCAATCCCCTCTGTTAGTGGTAGTCCACTTCATTTTGTAACTATTTATTTATTTAATTAGATTTATATTCCGCCCTCCCCGCATCAGCAGGCTCAGGGCGGATGTGAGGCATGGCTGTAGCTGGCATATCAGCCAAAGCTGATAAAAAGTACAGAGACTGGAGTTTCCAATCACATGCTAGGATGCTGCAGCACCCACAAAGTATAACTCTGCTCCTTCTAGGGGAGTGCAACTTCTTCTAGCACTGGATGATTCTTCTATCCTTGAGTGTCCATGTCAGTGACCAACAGCTCCTCAGTTTTGTCTTTATTGAGCTTCAGTGTATTGGTCCTCATCCATTCCATTTCCTTCTCCAGGCATTATGTCAGGCTTTCCACAGATCCACCCAATTCTGCTGTTCAGAAGAAACAGAGCTGTGTGTCATCTGCAGATTGCTGTCACCTCATTGCAAATCCATATTTGATCTCTCCCAGTGGTTTCATGTAGATGTTAAACAGCATAAAGACTAAGATGGCCCCTTGTGTGACTGTACCATAATAAATACTTAATATGTTTGATGAAAATGTTTCTAGCCCATGAAAGCTAGAAAACTCTTTGTTGCTCATACTGCAAGAGAATAAGCATGAGTACCCTGCTGAAAATGAACAGGGGGTCTTTGGAATTAAACATTCCATGGAGGAATGATGGCAGAGAAAAAAGGCATTGCTGATGTATTACATGGGAAATCATAGAAGCCACAGAACTTAATGTGTTACTGTCTCCATTCACCACTCAGGTGTGATTTTTTTCTTCCTTTAGAAAGAGCACACTAATGCTGTGCATTGAAGTATCAAAGCCTATATCTGACAGACCTTCATTATAATTAACTGTGATAACGCATGAAGAAAAGCCCAGCAGTTTGATCTGAACGTAACTGCAAGGAATCAAATGTCACATGTGAGTAATTCAGCCCATTTGATGCCGCAATATCTAACAGAAGGTATGAGAAAAACACATTCCCCATATTTTTCTTATGCTCCCTTTTTCATCACGCCTTCATGTTGTGCACATACTGAATGTGTTCTTGAAAATTTCAGATCAAGAGAATGTTAGAATAAATCTGTTATGAATAACGATTGATATATTATGACATTGATGCCGCTCCCACAAATAAAAATTGATCAAAATGCGTAAGAGGTAACAAATCACTTAAGTTCTCTCTCGTACCTTCAAAATCCCGTAAGATACTCATCTTTACATCCGTTTAGAGTCAGAAACAGGACAAAGGTACTCCAGTTTGGAAGCCAAGGCAAAGAAAAACATCTGTGATGATGCAGACAGTGCACCTTTTTGTAGAAGCAGAAACAAATCATTAGTTAGTAAGATTGTGAACTTTTTATGTTAAAAGGCTGATGTTTTCCTAAGCGGCAAAATTTATGCAGAGGCAAGAATGAGCAGCAGAATATATTACCATTGGATTCATACTGAGGGATTTCCTGTGTAATACTTCATAATTATATTCCCTTCTTTGTCCCTGTTTCCCTGTCTATTATATACTGGTCCTCTTCTCCTCTGTCAGTTTTCTTATGTTTTATCTTTCCTTCCTAAAACAGATAAAAATTTACGGTTGGTATTTTTAAAGTACTCAATATGCTGAGTACTTTAAAAATACCAATCCTAAATTTTTTAGGGTTTCCATCTCCTAGATTTTTTTGGGGTATTTTTTAACCCTTGTTATTTAGAACCAAGAACGAGCAAATTTCCCTGTTTTTGTTTCCTTTTATATTTTATGTATTTTTGTTGGTTTTGTAAATTAATTTGTAATATATACTTTTTAATGCACTGTAAAAGCATAGCATATGTCATTTATACATATATTGATTTGCTGATACTCAGCTTCTAAAAATACATACCTTTTATAAGAAAAACCAATGTTAAAATCAATAAGAAGTGGCTCAAAAACACAGAATCACAAATTCAAACTGCACGAGGGAGACACAAAACTGAAATTCGGATTTTCAAACTGAAAGAGCATGGATGAAAAGTTGGAAATTATTATTATTGTTGTTGTCGTTATAGAAAAATTACTTCAGGCTGTGAAAACAGAGAATATATTAAAAATAACTGAAACAAAGGCTGAATACAAGAAGAAACAGTCTGAGAATAGATTAAATGGCTGGCCAAGCAGTATCAGTTTCCCCAAAGGAAAGAGACCCCACTCTCCATAGCAGCCATTTAGTGGCAGCATTCACTACTCTTTCTCAAAATTCCAAAAGTTCTCACAGACTTAGCAAAGTTGGGGACTCCTAGTGTAAATACATACCATTTGAAAATATCTGGCTTTCCCCCCTTTTAATATAAATCACCACACGTCATCAAGTTTGTCTCAGTTAAAATAATGGAACTTTCAATAAGGCTTTTGTACCAATATTCTGTAAGGGTATCATAATAAGTAAATTTGGTATGTCTCAAAATTTTAATATAAATGAAGGCAATTATGAAGTTCACATTGTGAGTTTTGCTTGAATAATTCACACTTAATCGAACAATACAATTTATTAATGTTTTTTATGTGTAACCTTCACTATTGTAACAAAGTCATTCCCTCTGACCCAGACTTCAGGTCACGTGGGAAATCTAGGATTCAATCTTGTGACAATTTTATTTTTACTTTAAAACAGCTGTGTGTGGGGTGAAGGCTCACAATGTAATTGGAACAGCAGCACTGCACAGGGTGTTTTCCCAAAAAAAATTCTCCCGAGTCTTTTTTTTTTAACTTGCCCCCTGAAGTCCTTCAGTGTTCTCGAGATGAGTGATCTGGGAACTAGTGGGCCCTGATTCAAATGTCACCTCTGCCTTGAACCTACGAGATGGCCTTTGGCACACTACTTTAAACCCCTTCCCTGGTAATTCACCTGTCTTCCATAGTTGCTATAAAGATTACCAGTTAACGTTGGTGACATTTTGTACTACTTGAACTCTCTCTTCAAACAATTTACCAAAAACCTGCTCAGTCAAGAGAGTAGTATTTATGAAGAGCTGCAGAGAGCTCCTGTATGGGGGAGAATATCTGGTCACCCATGTACCCTTTTTGCTTTTAGAATGAGATCCCTTTCCATGTAACTAATGCTCAGTGTTTAAAAATAAGGAACTTCTACTGCATATCTAGTTTGGATCTTACTGCCAGTTTGTTTCTGGCTTCTTTAAATATTTTTCAATTATCTTTTAGTTTACACAAATGTAGCATTTGTCAGCAACAGTGGCAGAAATTAATGTACTCTTTGCTCAAATTTTTGTGTAGGAACTTATGAGGCAACTGTGTCCATCCCAGCATTTTCTCCCTTTAATTTTCATGAAGTTGATTAAATTTTCCACTGCTTAGTTGTGGGCTTTTTCAGCAGCAGTTTGGTTATTTGGAACAGCTTACTCAAGAATGTCAGGAAGGCTCCTAACTTACTGAGTTTTTGGAAGCTTGCTACGCCTGCATTGTTCAGCAGGGCTTTTGGAGAAGACAACTGGGTAATCTTAAATCCTGGATGCTGGCACATCTCTGGTGATAGCAAAGCACCAGCAAACAAAAAACAAAAAACACGGTACTGGAGTTCATAGCAATACGACCTGAACTCATTGAACACAGAGCAGCGTGTCAACAATGCTTGTGTGCCCACTAGATATGAAACCAGTCAGCCAATATAGGTTGATGCCAGCACACCATCCTGATATTATTTCCTCCCCCCCGCCCCGGAACAACCAAACAAAAGAACAAAAGCAACACAGCATTGTGTGCTGTACGGAAGACTGTATGGCATTATACCCCACTTAAGTCCTTCCCGTTTCTGCAGCCAAATCTCCAGGAATTTTCCAAGCTGATGTTGGCAACCCTACACCCAGAATCTCCACAGAGTGTTTGGCAAAGGAAACCCTCATAGAAAGGCCACGCCAAATTATATGTTCAGGTGTGAAAGAACAGTTTTTTTGCAAGGCAAAGGGACTTGGTGGTAGCCTGAATAGCCTAGTACTAGCTGAGCTTATCAGAGCTCTGAAGCTAATCAAGATTGGCCTTGGATTAGTACTTGGATGGGAGACCACCAAGGAAGACTCCAGTTACAGTGTAGAGGAAGGCAATAGCAAACTACCAGCCCTCATCTGTTAGCTTGAAAACCACAGAGAGGTTGCCAAAAGTTGGTTGTGAGTTGATGTCACTTTATTATTACAATAAGGGAACATTGACATTAGGGCTGCTTCTGTATAAAAGTTTTGCACTATCCTAACCCTCAACCTGGAGCAGAGTTTTCTAGAACATCCACATAATGCCACCCTTCACCATTGCTCCTTTCATCACATTTTTGGAGGTTTGCCCCAATGTTTCCCAAACTTGCTTTTCCTGAAATATCAGAGTCAAAGCAGATTTGCCTGCCTCTGGAGGAGGAGGTACAGATTTATAAATTCCCCTGCCCACATCTGGTGCCATCCCCTCCTTATTCTCTTATGCTTACCATACCCCTACTACCCTCAGGTGAATTTTAGCATCATGGGGTAGGGGCGAAATGGTAGACACGAGGGGACACAGAGGAAAAAGTATAACCCCATGTGGAAGCTTGGTTGCTGCTGTGAATGCCTCTGCATTTGCAGAAGCAATGAGTCCACAACAGGGAATTATCTCCATGTGGAAGCAGCCTAGGACAGCTGCAAGAGAATATTAAAGTGCACATTCACAAAAGACATTGCTGCCATTCCCCTGTTGGGGTTTTGTGTTTGAATACCTTTAAGAGCATCAGCTAGCTTCAAACCCTAGCCAGAGATATTGATTAAGGAGGGATCTTGTAAAGGGGTAGGGAGAGCAGTCTCTTAATAGCAGTGTAGGGATTGGCCACATTTCATCTGCAGTGGCTCCGACTGAGCTTTGTGCATCTAAATGTTCAGTTGTGCTGTTGTACTTACTAGTAAATTATTCTTAAAGCATTAAAACTAAATTTAATGCTAATGAGAAACTTAGTCTGACTCTGGCTCTGCATGATAATACAAATCCATTGTCCTGTATTCCAGAGTGCTGCCACTGCCAGCAGGAGGACAGGAATGAACGAACTACATACTTTGAAAAAATATACAGCTGACATTTTCCACATGGCAAGATATGCATTTCCCCAAATGAACTTTTAGGAGTGTGCACACACACACATGCACGCATGCGCACTCATGCAGGCACACGTGCACACGTACAGAGCTGTGATTCGAACACCAACTACCATCAGAAGTTAATTATACAGAATGATAAGGCTTGTTTAAACACCCTTCAACTCCAAATGCTTTGGCAGCTACCCCATTTGCATCTTCCTTCCTTCCTTCCTTCCTTCCTTCCTTCCCTCTTTCTTTCTTTCTTTCTTTCTTTCTTTTCTTTCTTTCTTTTTTTCTTTCTTTCTTTAGCTTGCTTAAAGACAGCATTGAATGTTTACAGCACCTGGTTCTCTTCCCTTTCTCCTTTTCTGGGTTGGCTTGTTTTTTTAAAAATCACTTTCTAATAACCTATCATTTATTATACAATCATTAAGAGTATTGTATTTCAGCAAAGAAGCTGATCTTTGTATAGTTTTAATAGGTGTGAAAGATGCACTCACAGACTTCTTAAACGATTCCCTGAATATTATGAGCATGACTTTTCAGAGTAGCTAACAATTGGTTTTACAAGCAATATATGTACTATTAGCCAGGTTGTAGGCCCCTGAATGCATTTTTTAATATTGGTACCGAGTTCTGGTATTAACAAAAATAAAGTTGTACCTTAGAGCTATCATGAGTTCAGCAGGAGGCCTTGGGTAAGCCTCTCCTGTCAGTCCCAGCTCCTCAGGTGCATTGTGGGGATAATAACAACACTGACTTGATTCACCACTCTGAATGGGGCACAAATCTATCTAGAAGAGTGGTAATAAACACATTTGTTGTTGTTGTTCTGTGCAGAGTTGTTTTTCTGTCACTAGCACTGGATATTCGTACTAGCCTCCTTTTCTATGAGATTAAGAGATTTTATTTCAGAGGACAAGACTTTGAAGCAGGTTGAAACATGGTTTAAAAATTAAGTACTTGATGCTACTTTAGTGGAAGGCAGACATAAGGCCACTCCTGACTATATAGCCTGCCAGTGAAGATCTACATTTCAAGCCCTACTCTCTGTGCCCCCACATTCAGAGGTAAGGTGGGTAGTGATTAAAGAAAGGACATTTTCTGTGGTGGCACCTTGCCTTTAGGACACATTCTCTGTTGAGGCTTGCCTAGCACCTCCTTTAAGGCTCCAGGCCAAAAAAACAACTTTTAACCTAGGCTTTTAATTAGTGGTTTTATCTTATCAGCTTTTTAATTGTTTTCTTGTTCTATGCATAGTCTTTAAGATGCTTATGTCTCTAATGGCTTGTGCTTTAATAGCTTCTGTTTTAATATTATGGTTTTTAATTGTAAGCCACCTCAATCAGAACTCTGAAGAGGTGGCATAGAAACATTCTAAATAAATAAATAAAATGAATTCAACTGGACAACAAATAAACAAACACATTATCCTGGACCTGTTGAAAGTTTCAACAATAATATTTTTCTGGTCGTACTATCTGGAATTGGGATCAGAGGCACTGCATGTTGTAGACAAAGCTGAGAACAGCTGTACTGGTCTACACAAAATCCAAAACCAAGAATGAAATCCATTTGATCCCAGTTATTAGGTCCAATCAATTTGCCACAAAATATTGGGCAACTACACAACTAGGACATTGTCTTTAGGAAGACTTGACTTTTGCAGAGGGAATGATAACATGAGTATCTGTGCTTCTACTGATGTCCTTTTAGGATTAATGACACCATAAATGTGAACATTAAACAGTAAACACAAATGTCATTAGGAACTAAGACATGGCAATGATGTGAATTCTTAACTAGATGCTGGTGGTAACTCACAGAAGCAATTTCCCAATGGAGTATCATGGAGATGTGCAATGAATCGTAAGCCTTTCTTTACAGGCATTCTCCCTTGGACCAACACACCTGCTTGCAGCCACAAAAAAGACAGTGTGTAAATGTCTGGAATATTACATAAAAGCTGTCTGGCAGACCAAGCAAAGCAATTAAATCCATCCTTCTTAAATGAACTTGCAGCGCAGGTCAAACAAATCTAATTTTTATTGTTCCTTAAGGAGATGGTGTCTGTGTGGGAGACAAAGGAGGGATGAGGCTGTAAGCTTTAAAGTAAAATCAAGATGGCTTAAAAATTAAATGTTCACAGAAGCGCCACAACAGGCCAGATAAATGATATATTATAGTAGGGATTTAGAACTAATTGATGACCAATGTTGTAATGCACTGGTAGCTACACAGTGATCTATGATACATCCCAGCCTCACTGAAGGGACATCTTAAGGAGATAAACTGTTAACTTGTTAACCTGAGAGGGAGCAGGAAAGGAAAAAAAAAAACCCCAGTAACTTCAAGAGAAGGAGAAGGTCATGCCCTACTAATGCACTGTTGTGCCTTGCAATGCAAAAATCAAATTATTATAAACAGAATATGGCTAGCAATTATGATGCAGAGCCCAGTCGTTTGTACAAAAAAACAAAGTTATGCTACCTACGTAGAAAATACACCAATTGTCTTTTACACATGAAAAACTATAAAAGAACCCAAGATGAAGAAGAACCTAATCATGAACATAATCAATTAATGTTGTCTAATGCCCCACACAGTTAAACTGGTGTGGTATATGGTGTTTCAGTCACATGTTCAGCTGTACCTGTACTGAATATAACTTGAGAATTACTTGGAGCAAGACAAGTATAAAAAAAATCAGACTGTACATGTGTTCAATGTAAATTGTGAACAGGGCTTTGGATGAACTTGGCCAGGTAGTGCAGAAGTTTTGTGATTACTTCACTACAAATCCTGTTCAAAAGTCATTCCACATTATGTACCACATTACCATCAATCTAGTTTTGGCACCCTTGTATTCATGTATTGGATCTGCAGATCTCGTGAACATTGATCTGTGGTGTTTCACAAAGTATTTAGATCTCCAATGGCCAATCAGATGCCCTGCTTGACAAAACACTCGCACACTTAAAAAAAGTTGGTGAAAGGTGTCAGTGGGTGCTTTGGTGCCCACTGGAACACAATGGGGATCCCTGAGCTATTGGTTTAGTTGGAGATTTTTGCTGCTGGTATTTAGTTATAGTTGAAGGATGCTGTTTTATGATGTTTGTTGTATTTATGCTATTTTTAGTATTATTTTGGAAACTGCCTCAAATGTGTGGAGGAAGCAATAAAAATATTTTAAACAAATAAATATGGATTGGCTTAAAGTCCATCGATGTTCTGGTTTATTACTTATGCCTGCAGCCGCCAAGGGAGATATCTTCTAAATATCCTTATTTTCATGATGACTCCAGTATTTTAAGGGTTACTACAGCTAAAAAAGGTCACTTTTTTGTTTGCTTTTAGTCACCCCCATGTTCAGTGCTGCAGAGGGTATTAAAGGAGATCAATGTTGGTGGCAAGGCAGAAATACTTTCCACATTGGGAAACTCTTCCAAATAATTACTAGAGCCTCCAATGTGACTTTAGCTCCCGTGTTGCAATAGTTAACTGAATAATCAGCTTTATGGAGAACTCATTTCTCAACATGTTTGGACTTTGGCCTTGAAAGGCTACGGCTGCTAGTGAAGTAATATGACTAAGAGAGTCTTCTTAGACAGATTTATGCTAAGAGTTTCTCCTCTAGCAAGTGTCACATCAGGTCTAGTCTGTAAGGGGAGAATATATTAAAGATGTCATCTCATACTTAGAAACTAGTATCTGACATTAGTGGTCAAGAGTCAGCAAGTCACATTAGAGCGATACTGATTACACCATTGTTGGTATTGACCCTCTCTTCTACTTGAAATAAAGCAGAGCTTTCATTTGTAGGCAGAACTAGAGCGCTAAAAAAGGAAAGAATCCCAGAAGTGCTTGTTCTTCCTTTAGTCTTCCCAAGGTTTCCTGTAAAAGTCAGAGGGCTAAATTATATATCGCATAGGGCATTTGTATCAGATCTCCCAGTGTTTACTTAAATAGTAAAAAGTAGCCATGGGAGTTGGATCTGTTGGTGGACTGGGATCAGAGTCACGGTGCTCTGGCAAGTTTTAAATTTTATTTTAACGAAACCATTCCATCCTATACCATTTCCCAAAAAGAAGTCTCTTCTCCAAGCTATTATTAGACCTGGTAGAGGAAAAAAAAGGTAAAACATCTGCATTGTATCTCAGTAGCTGGATGCAGCTTAGGGGTAGTGATCATGGGTATTTTTTTCTTCAAGGAAATGGAAGGGAGGGGTTGTTTCAGAGACTATTTCAACATTAAAACTGATATTTGGCTATAATTAGTGGACATCCTACATGTAGTTTATCATACATATGGACTGTGCACATGTAGAAATTTGAGGGTATGCTTGATGGCAGCATTGGAGTGCGCATTGTAGCATGCACACAGCAAAAAGCATGGCTACGTATCAATTCCATGCTAATTTCTACAGAAAGTACTTTCCATGTAGGAATTTTGTAAATTTTTGAAGTTATCTTTATTTTCACTTTTTTCTGTTTATGTTAATTATGTGAAATCTTGAACTGTTGTTAAATAGTGAAACACATTCCATTAATAGTGTAGCACTTGTGTTCAAAACACTTCAAAAATCTTTGTAATGCTTGCTTACAACAATCCTGCATGACAGGTCAGTATTATCATCTCCATATTGTAAAAGTGGAGGTAGATTAAGGCTGGATTTGGATATCCCTGCATGCTCTAATTAAATGGAGAGCGTTCTGTTTGCTGTGCTCATCTCCTCTCACCCTTCCATCTCCTCTACCAGGAACAGCTGGACCGAACACTTTCTGGTTTAACCAAGCTTCAGTTTCCCATGACTTTCAAATGCAGGTCCCTCAGAAACCACAATCTTGGACTGCGCTTGTGCACAATGTGGACAAGGATCTGCTTCGTTAGAGTCTGTCATTTGACTCCACCCATTGCATTTTTACCCAGCCCTTTCTCCAAGGACTACAGGGTAGCATATATCCCCCCTCTTCAGTTTTATCTTCACAACAGCCCTGTGAGACAGGCTAGACTAAAAGAGACTGACCCACCCAAGGTCACTTGGCAAGTCTCATGACTGATTGGATTCGACACTCCATCACTGTTTCTCACTGCCGCAAGAGTGGTTTGCCACGGGCCACTTGTTCGAACCCGCTCCAAATAGTCTCACTACACTTATACACCACCTCTGGGCAACTGAAATATATTTTTATCATGTAAAAAGGCGAGATGAAAAAGGGGCAAAGAAGAATAAAACTGTAATTGTTAAAACGCCGTTCTGAAATGCGGCAAAATCTTTCCTGGCAAGACCTAGCTATCTGATCAACCTTGGCAAAGCCTCACATTGTAAACCTCCCGGCCGCCTTTACGATGCAGTTTGGGGGCGGCATTCTTATTCTTCAGCAGAATCCTGAGGGAGAAATGGGGACGGGGAGGGTGGCTAGCCAGAGGACGGTCGCATACCGGCCCTTACCACTCTTTTCTCCGCCTCTCGAGGCTCAGCACGTTTCAAGACCGGGACAAAAAAGGGAAGATTTCCAGCCAGTCACGGCTGACGGTGAATCGACCAATCAGGAGACGCATTGCAAACAGACGGCCGCGGAGAGGAGAAAATGTGAGGCGTTTTTCCGGCAAGTGCTGCTGCTGCCAGGAGCCCGGAAATTGCCTTGTCAGGAGAAGTGTGGTTTCTGCAAAGTGTGCTGTTAGCTGCTTGTCCATTGCTAGCTAAGGTCATATTTCACTTTTGGGCAAGTAAGTGGCCTCGGCTTTCCAACTCAAATAATAATTAGCTGTGTACCAGAGAGTCTTATATCAGGAAATCCTTAGGCTGCTGTATCTTTCCTTTTCTCGTAGAGAAAAAAAGATGTATATGCCAGGTTTTTGCTATATCTTTTCATGTTTTCCACGCCATTGGTAACTGTGTGGCTGAAATCCTCTGCAAAATTTATTTGGGATTAATTGAACTCAATGGGGCCTACTTATGAGTATATGTAGGACTGGGCTGTGAATGTGCCTGCTGCTAATGGTGGAGAAAGGAAGAGAAATTAGGCTTTAAATTCCTACTCTGGGTGTGTATAAATGCCAGGATTAAAACAAAACAACTTTTTTGTTGAATTACTCCTTTTCACACAAACCAGAGGGAAAGCATAGGAACCTTCGCAAAAAGCTCTTGTTAATAGAGGCTTGGTTCACACACGCAGGAGAATGATGTGGTAGAATGGGCTGCATCACTTAAGGCTGCAGGGAGGGTTGCCAGCTCCAGTTTGGGAAATTCCTGGAGACTTTGGGGTGGAGCCTGGGGAAGGGGAGGGAACTCGGCAGGAATGTGGTGCCATGGAACCTGCTGTCCAAAGATGTCATTTTCTTCAGGGAATCTGATCCTGGTAATCTGGAGATGAGTTGTAATTTCAGGAGATTTCCAGGCCATATCTGGAGGTTAGCAAGCCTAGTAACCTGTAGATGGTGTATTCCAGTTGTATAGTTTTCTTTGTATTAAACCGCCAGCCCCCCCCCCCCCGTGCTTACTAAATAGTATAGCTGGAAGGAAGGCTTTCTTTTCTCTTTATCTTGCTGTTTTGGTTTTCTGCTTGTGTAAACCAAGCCTAAAATGAAAACATCCCAGAGGTAATGCTTTAGTGTTATGTGCCTGATTACTTGTCTTGGGAGGAGAAGTGCGTAAGTCAAGAGCCCTTGACTAGATCAAGGGCTCTTGACTTACCCACTTCCCATTTTCCTCTTACCGTGAAGAAAGGAATGATTCACAGTTTGAAGCAAGTTGTAAAGTTATCCTAGCCAGTGTGTTGTAGTTAAAGTGTCATTCTCCCAGATCTTGGTCCCAGGTTCGAACCCCCACTTTACCATAGGAGATTGCTGACTGAACTTGGGCCAGTCACACACTCTCACTTCAATCTACTGCACAGGGTTATTGTGAGGATAAAATGGAGAATTATGTAAGCCTCCTTGAGTCGCCATTGGGGTGAAAGGTGTGTTATAAATGGAGTAAATAAATAAACATCCACACAGAGATGTAATCTGGTGATAGGTATTATATTCATACATGGTGCTTATTTCTTTATTCAAGGCACTGGACAAAATAAGGTCATTTCAAACAAAATCCCTGAATGGGAAAAATTCCTATCTTGAAATTAATATGCAGTCTGTATGTAGATTGTCCTGTGTGACAATTGCATGTTTATGCATTTTGCTGTATGTTAGAAGTGATGGAAATCAAAGGCTTACTGATGTGTATAATACAGAAAATGTACTTGTGCATTCCTTATACATGATGTAATCTGTAATGTAAAATTATCCAGATATTCCTTATTTTGTGTATTTTTTTGTAAAACAGCAGTATAAAAAGTTGCAGCATAATTTTAGAATATCTGATTAGAGGCTGAAGGTAACCCTTTTGGCTCAAGTATGCCAAAAACCAAAATCTTTGCAATAACATTTATTAAGGCCAACCAGAAAAGCAGGCCAAACACACTGCAAGTTCTATAGCTCTCTGGAACTCTTCATCAAGCTGCATGTTAAAAAAAGCAAAAACAGGTTGGAGGAAAGAGGAAAAGAAGTTGTTTCATGGCATGGCCTTACAGCCTTCTGTTTGAATAAAATGCCAGGTAGACCAGTGGTGGTAAGTGCAACTGGTATCAGGTTACACCTTTGGCCTTCTTTCCAGATGCCAGCTCTACTATCTATTCATGTCTATCTGGTACTCTGTTTGGGGTACAAACTAGAGGCTTTTTGGTCATGACTTCAAACAGCTTCTTCTCTTCCCCATCTCCAGCCTGATGAAGAGTTCTGCGGAACTTAAAAGCTTGCAGTCTGTTTTCAGTTACTTTAACAAAATACTTTTGTTTCTGAATATATATTTTCTTGCTTGCTTGCTTGCTTTCTACTTATATCCCACCATTCCTGCGAGCGGGCTCAGGGCGGCTTCCAACAGAATATATTGTTAAAATACAATATTTTACATTATTTTATAATGATTTTACTAAGTGCTCAAAGTGTTTTACAAACAGACTTCTTGAGAAGAAGAGAACACTGAGATAAATTTATGTTAGGTAAATAGCTCTGTTCATTACCTGTGGCAAGTAATTACTTCCAGGATATGAAGCCATAGAAGTTTTTATTAATTGAGCAACAATTGGTTCTTTTTTGCCTCTGATTTGTTGTTGTCTACTAACAAGTCTGGTTGGGATATAAAAAATGTTGTAGGCTTGTAACTTTGGACTTGGGCAAACATTTAATCAAAAGATGTATTGCACCAGGAAATAAGTATCTCTCCCTGTGTCAAACCAGCATTGCAAGCTATGCTGTTAAGCATGCATGATAGAATTTTACTTCAGTGCTGATGTTGGCCATGTTAGTGTAGATATTTAGGCTACAACCCTAAGAGTACTTTCTTGGAAGTAAGCCCCAATGAATAAAATGGATCATTCCCTTAGAAAGCAATGCTAGGCAGGTCTACTCAGAATCGTATTCAGGTCTGCGTAGTGGGGCACAGGGTTTTAGGAGATTGTTCTTAGGATTGCACTGTTAGTGACTGATTCAGAATTATTCAGGTCTTGTTATTTAAGGATGCAGAGAATGGTGTGTACTACATTCTTTGTGATCTGATACCTTTTAAAAAGTGTTTTTCTTGTAAATTAGCTGGTGTTAGAGCTTCTGATTTCTCTTAGATTGATGCAACAGGAATTTTCAGGAATATAGTGTGTTAGAATTGCAGATTTATCAACAATCTAAGTAAATGTTTAATTTTCAAATGACAAATTACTTAGGGCTGTATCTCTACATAATTACTATGCAAAGATGGCCAGCTCCATGTATTAAATTATGGAAAATGGTTACTGAAATATTCTTACTGCCGGGCTAAAAGTGTCCATAAAAATGTGGTTTACAGCAAGTCTTTAAAATTGATTTAATTGTTGAATTTACTACTCGCCTTGGTTTTCCAGTATCTGCCACAAATAATTATAGACACTTGGTTTGGGTGATGTTTCAATAGTAAGAGCTTGCTGGAAAACATACTGGGTTGCAGCCAATATGCAAATGTTGATGTCTTGTCACCTTGTAGAGCCCTATACAAAGAGTTGTAGAATTAGTAATTCATCAGCTATGAATTATCTATGTCTATGGAAAGTTTTCTTTGCTTCTCTTGGCAATCACAGCCTGTCCTTGTGGTATCTTTCTCCCTGCTGTTTATCTTGGGGTTCTCAGAGGCAATCACATGTAGGCAGGTTGATATGTTTTGGGAGCTTGCTGGTAAATTTGCCTGTGTGGATTAGGGCATAGGCTGCAGTTCTAAGGACATTTTTGTGTTCTCCAGTTAATAATGTGATCTTACCATCTGAGCAGATCTATTTAGGATTGCTCCCTAGTTGTTTATAGTAATCCTAATCTGTTAGTGGAATGAGGCTCCTTGTGAGTAAGAGAGGGGAATTAGCAGCAAGGAGTAAGGCTGTGCTAGAAGAGTAACAAGCAGGACCTCCATCAATGTTTACGAGGTCCTCTCGAAAGTTTCGAGACAGGTGTTCTTCAAAGCAAAGAGTAACTTGATTTAAAGGATTTAAAGGAGAAAATACATACTGTACACACAAGAAGTAGTAAACTGTTGGCACACACAAGAAGTAGTAAACTGTTGGCACAGACACACAGAGTCCTAGGAAATTAGTTAGAGATTAGAATAGAGTGAGGGATGGTAAATATATTTGCCTATCCAGAACAGTAGTTCATAGAGGAAGAGAGTTTCAAACATCTTGCGTCTTTGGCCAGGGAGGAAGACTTAGAGAAGGAAACTCTGAGGGCACTACGCTTGGGTCCCAGTGAGCATGTACAATTTGAGTGGGGCAAAGCTCTGGTTTTTATAGGGCAAATCATGTCATGAGGCTGGGGAACCCTCTTGGCTGTTGAGACAAAAGTTCAAACAGTTCCGGAGAATGACAAAGGTTTTAGCACCTTTGATTGTTGTTATTAGGGTGCAGCAAAAGAGTAAGATTGGGTTTTCCTGTTGTTGGAAAAAGGAAGCGATTGATTCTTTATGTTCCTGGAGCTGGGCTATATGAATTATGTGGTGGCAGGAAGGAATTTACAATTTATCAATGCTGATTGATGGCCCATCGACTGGAGGATGGGTTGTAAATCAAGGGAATGAGGAGGAGTGATTGGAATATGTTGGGGATGACTCAGCGGGAACCTTTGTTGTCAACGAGTGCATGTCCATATCTTGGAGGAGGTAGGAACTAATCACTCCTAGTCCTCGGCTTTTGCATTTGTATCTGCATTTGCATTCCATTCATGCTTTATTCTCCCAGGCAAGACTTGGTAACTGCTTTGTCCATCTGGCTGGAATCTCCCTGATACAGATTAAGCTGTATTCGTTCAGGGGCTCTGTGACTTTTATATCACAGGCTGTATTAAACATGGCGGAGGCTGGGGTCGACTGCTCACAACCCCTCTGATCTTGATAAAGTCATGGTGACTGCAGAGTCTTGTATTTACTTCTGAGCTGGTCCTTGAGCTTGATTGTGGAATCTCTTTGAACCTGGTTCAGCTTATTTATTTACCTTTTTAAATGAGGATCAACAAAGTAAAGGTTTACATGAGTGCAAGGTTTGTTATCTGATGATTACTGAGGATGTAAACAAGCCTTTTTACACTTATAATTCTATTCCTGAAGCCTGACAAATTGATTAGCTTGCTGAGAAATGTGTGCATTACTTATTGAAAGCCTGAATAAGTGAATGCATGCTTGAGAGGACAGCTACAGAAAGAAGCCTGTTAGTCTTATATTTATTGTGGAATTATCAGCTGTAACAACTTTAGGGTTCATTGATCAGACTTCGATTTTTGCTGACATCTGTCATGGCAACATCTTGTTCCCACTTGAGTGAGTTTTTTCTTGAGCCGGTTAGAGATGAAAAACAAGTTAGTTGCTGCTTTTCCTTTTCAACACTCCTCAAGACTAAGAAAAGCTAGTATAGCACAGTAGATATTGTTGATATGGCTCAGGGAGACCTGGGTTCAAATTCCTGGGTGACTGTGGGCTAGTTAGTATCCTTTAAGTTAACAATGTGCTTGGGGAAGGAGAGGAATAAAAAGCAAAACAATCCCACAGCTGAGTAGGCTGTCTTGAATTCCTTGGAGTAATAGCAGATGGCAATACAGTAATGTTTTTCTCCTTCACAAACCCTTGCATTGCTTGTGTATTATCACAAAGGTTCCCAAATACCAGATTTGTGCTTGGTTGAGTCATGAAAGTTTTGCGGCTGTGATGCTGGACAGCTTGCTGCATGCACCAAAGATCAATATGGGGACTAAAGCAGGAACCTTTGTTCTTGTTTTGTTAAAAGTTCTGAAACCACTGCAACTGGGTTTCTTTATTGATATATTCAGAAGGATTTGTAAATTCTGCTTTTAAATTACATCATAGAGTAAAGTAGGAGGAATACAGAAGATTCCTATATTCAATTTTATGCTATGTTACTTGTTACATAACATTTCCATCCCACGTTTAAACATGGGTGAAGGGCCAGCCTCCAATTCATTTAATTTTATATTTATTTATAATCCTCCTTTCTTGCTGAGGCCCAAGGCAAATTTCATAGTGTAAAACTGCAATCAAACAGCACGAGACATCAGACAAACAATGCAGAAAGACTAGGATTACAAAAAATCACCAGTCATTTCATTTATTTCATTTTCAACCGAAGTTTGGTTGGATTATAAATAATCAGGAACAGTGCAAAAAAGAAGCAAGTGTGATATGTCATAAACAATGCAAAAAAAAACAGAATTGCAAAAGTGGAAAGTAATGCTGTAATAGCAAGATAATACATACAATACACATTCGACTATAATCAGGTACCTTTTATAAAAGCATCCTCCATTTATTTCAACGACAGACTTAATTTCGTTTTAATTAATTTGCTAGTTTACTTGAAATATAAGTGCTAGTTGCACTTATATTTCACTCTCTCTGCATGCAGACTCAGGATAGATCACATTAGAGTATAAAAAAAGGTAGCAAAATAGCTAAAATAATTCCATCTTATAAAACTCATTCACATTGCACAATCCCGAAACAACCAAATCCCATGAGGTGAGTGGCAAGCTATTAGATGTTATACAGACTAGGAGGGGCAATGTCCCCCTCCTGGCAGGAGGCTGGTTAAAAGGGGTGGGGGTCTGCTCACCTCAACCACCATATGCCTGGCAGAATATCTCTGTCTTACAGGCCTGGCACAAAGATGATAAATTTTGCCAGGCCCGTGTTTCCACAGACAAGAGAATTCCACCAGGTCAGCACCAGGGCCGAAAAGGCCATGGCCCTGGTGGAAGCAAGATGAACCTTCCTGGGGCTGGGAACCTCTAGCAGATGTTGCTGTACAGAACACAGGACTCTCCAGGGAACATATGGTGTGATGCGGTACCACAAGTATGCTGGTCCCAATCTGCTAAGAGCTTTAAAGGTCAAAACCAAAACCTTGAACTTAATCTGGAATTCCACTGGGAGCCAGTGCAGCTGGCGCGGTATCAGTGTTTTATGTGACTGAAACAGAGTCCTGATCAGGGTACACGCCGCTGCATTCTGGATCAGTTGCAGCTTCCAGAGCAGGCCTAAAGGCAGCCCAGTGTAGAGTGAGTTGCAGTAATCTAATCTGAAAGTGACCTTCAAATGGATCACTAGCATGGTCGGGGACTGAAAGGTAAAGAACAAGTTGCCTGATTCAACAGGTGGAAAAACGTAGACCTGACAACTGCCACGACTTGGGCCTCTGTTGATAAGAAGGCATAAGAATGCCACGCCCAGAGTCCTCACTACCTGCATTGATGCTGAGAGTCAGATCCCAGAACCTAAGATCCCACGGCCCAGATGCAGGACCTCTGTCTTAGTAGGATTCAACTGCAATCGGCTCTACAACTATCTCGTCATTACTTCCAAAGTCCTATCCAAACTATCTGGGTGTAGTCTGACTGGCCATCCATTAGTAGCTAAATTTGGGTGTCATCAGCATATTGGTGACATCCCAATCTGAAACCCTGCATCAGTTGGGCGAGGGGGCACATATAGATGTTAACATCGGGGACGGTATCACCCCTCGTGGAATTACACACTCTAAATGAACGAGGCAATAACTGCTCCCCCAGTGTCACTCTCTGTTCCTGACCATGGAGGAAGGAGACCAGTCACTGCAAGGTGGTCCCATGAATCCCCACATTGGCAAGGCTGTGGGTCAGCAGATCAAGATTGATCATGTTGAATGCTGCTGAGAGAGCTAGTAGTAGCAGCACCGACCCACCTTGATCCAGGTGTCTGCGGAATTTGTGAGGACGACCAACGCTGTCTCCATCCCATGGCCAGGGTGGAAGCTGGACTGGAATGAGTCCTGGACAGAGGAGTCATTCAGAAAAACCTGCAATTGCTCTGTCACTGCCCGCTCAATCACCTTACCCAGAAACGGGAGATGCGAAACGGTGGTAACTGGACAGGTTGGTGGGGTCCAAAAACTCTGGAGCTTAAGGAGAGATTAACATTGGTCTTTAAGGAATCCCAAAGTCCATCCGTGCTGGCATTCACCAGCCATGATGGGCAAGGGTCCAAGAGTCAGGTAGTGGACCTCACCACTCGGGAGTATCCTGTCCACCTCGTCCTGAGAAAGCAGGCTAAAGTGATCAAAAACAGATCCAGAAGATGGCCAAGAGGCCTCCAGCTCTCTTACTGTCTCAACTGTGGCTGGCAGGTCGCGGTGGAGAGACAAGATTTTGCCTGCAAAATAGTTCCCAAAAGCCTCACAGCCAGAGCTTTTTTTCTGGGAAAAGAGGTGGTGGAACTCTCTATTATCACATGTGCGCACGCAGAGCGCACTTACGCTCTTGGAAATGCGTGATGATGTCACTTCTGGAAGTGACGTCACTCCCGGAAGTGACGTTGCTTCTCGGAAGTGATGCCGCTTCCTGGAACCCAGCACAATGCATTACGGCAAGATAAATGTTAGTAAGCTTGGAAAATTACACTATTATGAGAAAGGGTTTTTTTCCCTTTCTGTATCCTCTACAAAAAGTGAAACCTTCCATTCCCTTTCCCAAGCATTTCATTTCTTTGGAATCATATTTTAAAATATGCTACAAGGAGGGGGCCTCTAAAAATCCAAAACACATCTCACAAATCTAAATTCTAACAGATTCCCTCTGCCAGTGTAGAAAAAAATTCCAAAATTCTTTCTCAAAATTCCAGAGAGTCTGAAATTCCTAATGTAATGAATATTGAATTTTCAAATTTTCAGGGACGTTTTTCCTTTACTGGAGCAAATCAAAATTAGATACTCAACCTTAGATGCTTTAGATCTATACTTAGTTTTAAATGGCTTTTTTTGTTGCCTGCCAACTCTACCTTACCAATAGCTAAGCTGTTGTGACATTGTAAAATGCTCATAAATATTCCAATGTGCCAGACAAACAATATTCATAAAAACTTCCTTAACACCCATATGTCCACTGCAATTTCAGTGATGTTAATCAGCTGAGGGTGGGGAGAACCATTTAAGTTACAGCTGTTAAGACATAAGAACACCTATATGCTGATGAATATATTGATGAAAGCCTTCTGTGACGTGGACACAGCTATCCATTCCTAGCATAAAACTGGAATAACCATAACTGATATTTTAACTAATACAAATAACCATAATAGATATATTTAACTTACACAGAACCAATCTGCATTCAAAAGCTGTGGGAACCATAACAATGTCAACTTCAGTCAACAAAAGAATGAAAGCAACACACACACATGCACAGCCCCACCCTCCCCCTGAAAAGAAAGAATGAACTCAAAGCAACACACACACGCACAGCTCTCCCCTCCCCATGAAAAGAAAGCAGAATGAACTCAAAGCAGCACATATACACACGCAGCCCCACCTACCCCCAAATGAAAATAAAACAGAATGAACTCAAAGCAGCACATGCATACACAGAAACCCCTGAATGAAATGAAAGCAGAATGAACTCAAAGCAGCTAAGCCTCCTCTGCAGAGCCCGTGCTGGGCCCCAGCTCACTTGCTCTCTCTCTCTCTCTCTCTCTCTCTCTCTCTCTCTCACTCACTCACTCACTCACTCACTCACTCACAGAGGAATGAAAAGAAAGCAGAATGAACTCAAAGCAGCTTAGCCTCCTCTGCAGAGCCCGTGGGGCTGAAGGAGGAAGGAATAATGTGGGCAGATTCTAGAGCTGTTGGAATGCCGTTCCAGAGCGTTCCCCCTCAAAAAAAGACCTGCTCACAGCTAATATTCAAATTAATAATTTGATGTACTCCTTGTGACAAGGAGACTAAAGACCAGACAATTCTAAATAATTATGCTGGGTGTGAGCTTGCAGATGCAATGGAAGTGGCATAGAATCCCTTCTTTGTTGCCTTCACTGCCATCTCATAGACTTTCGTAAATGTCCTATGATCTTGCTTCCTCTTCATGATTCCAGTTCCACACTCACTCAAGCCATCTAAGCTCTTCCTTCATTCAACGTGGCTCCACAGTATACCAGGAAGACAGCTGAGTATGGGAGCGGAGAGGGCGACAGGGGGCAATTTCATCAATGGCTTTGAGCAGATGGCTATGCCAGTTCTCCACCTGCTCATCCAATGAACTGCCAAGAGGGCATCGGATCCTGCCGAGCATTCAGGAAACCAATTGGATCCATCGGTCTCTGCAGGTGAGCATAAATCAGCCTATGCAGCGGGGGCGGGGGGGGGGCTTGTATATCCAGATGAGCCTTCAGGATGAAGTTGTCCGACCATGGCACCATTTCAGTCATGTCCAGGTCCACATGTATCCCCATCCCAAAGGTTAGATCTAGCGTGTGGGCCACTTGATACATGGGGGCTGATAAAAATTGAGAGAATCCCAGTGCTTGCATGGAAGACACCAGGTTCGCAGCCTGTGTGGAAGTGGCATCATCCCTGTATTCATAGGTACATCCCTTTTATCTTTGAAAAATACGTAGTGACATTTTCATTTAACCGATAGTAACAAGGCAAAATTACTTCTGAGGTAAAAGTATATCTTTAAAAGCAAGCAGTAAATTATATACTGCTTGTTCTTCATTGTGACTTCTGATAATAACTACAGTGCTGCATAGTACCTTCTTTAATGGAGTTGGGTCAGGGGATGTTTTGCACTGTTCCTGGCCACATCAGAGAGTCTTCCACATGGGGACTGACCTGTGTGGCTTTCCCATTGCCCCACTAGGAATTCAGAGACCCTTATAGAGTGCTACAACCCTATAACAATATTTCAAATGCAAAGAGTTTTTTTGTTTTGAAAAAGCTGTCTTATAGTGGTGGTAGGGAACGGTCACCTTGAGAAACCGGTATGGGACAAATGACACCAGTGTGGGTGCGATGATCCAGACAGTGCCATGTTGATTTTGTTGTAGTATTTCATAGAATCATAGAATCATAGAGTTGGAAGGGGCCATACAGACCATCTAGTCCAACCCCCTGCCCAGTGCAGGATCAGCCTAAAGCATCTCTGACAAGTATTCATCCAGCCTCTTCTTGAAAACTGCCAGTGAAGGGGAGCTCACCACCTCCCTATGCAGCTGATTCCACTTTTGAACTACTCTGACCGTGAAAAAGTTTTTCCTAATATCCAGTCGGTACCTTTGTGCATGTAGTTTTAGCCCATTGCTTCGCGTCCTACCCTCTGCTGCCAACTGGAACAGCTCTTTGCCCTCCTCCAAATGACAGCCTTTCAGATATTTAAAGAGGGCAATCATGTCCCCCCTCAACCTCCTCTTCTCCAAAGTAAACATTCCCAAAGCCCTCAGCCTTTCCTCGTAGGGCTCAGTCTCCAGACTGCTGATCATTCTTGTCGCTCTCCTCTGCACCCTCTCGATTTTGTCCACATCCTTTTTGAAGTGAGGCCTCCAGAACTGCACACAATACTCCAGGTGTGGCCTGACCAAGGCAGTATAGAGAGGGGCTATGACCTCCTGCGATTTCGATGCTATGGCCCCTTTGATACAACCCAGGATTGAATTAGCCTTTTTTGCCACCGCATCACACTGACTGCTCATATTCAGTTTACAGTCCACTCTTACCCCAAGATCCCTTTCACATATACTACTGCCCAGAAGTGTATCCCCCATCCAGTATTTGTGCTTCTCATTTTTGTGGCCCAGATGTAATACTGTGCACTTGTCTTTGTTGAATTGCATCCTATTCACAGCTGCCCACTTCTCCAGAGTATTCAGGTCTTGTTGAATTTTAATTCTATCTTCTTGGGTGTTTGCTACCCCTCTCAATTTGGTATCATCAGCAAATTTAATGAGCAGCCCTTCCACTCCTTCATCCAGATCATTGATAAAAATATTGAAAAGTACCGGGCCCAAAACCGAGCCCTGCGGCACCCCACTGGACACCTCCCTCCAATCTGATGAAACGCCATTGACCACCACTCTTTGAGTGCGGTCCTCCAACCAGTTCCCTATCCACTGAACTGTCCTATAGTCTACTCCACAGTCTTCCAGTTTGCCCATCAGAATGTCATGGGGGACCTTATCAAAAGCTTTACTGGAATCCAGATAAATCACGTCAACAGAGTTCCCCCGATCCATTAAGCTGGTCACTCGATCAAAGAAGGAAACCAGGTTGGTCTGGCAAGATCTGTTAGGAAGAAAACTATGCTGACTTCCCCGGATCACTGAGTGGTCCTTCAGATGCTTACAGATTGATCCCTTTAAAATCTGTTCTAATATCTTCCCAGCAACAGAAGTCAGACTGACCGGCCTGTAGTTTCCCGTGTCATCCTTCCTCCCTTTCTTAAAGACTGGGATAACATTCGCTCTTCTCTAATCTTGTGGCACATCCCCAGTCCTCCAGGAGGCCTTGAGGATGATGGACAGGGGTTCTGCAAGTTCTCTGGAAAGTTCTTTCAGCACTCTTGGGTGCACCCCATCCGGCCCAGGGGATTTGTATTCATCCAGTGCAGCCAGATGCCTCTCCACTACCTCTCTGTCAATGTCAATTAGCCACTCAGGTGTCCTGCCACATTTTCTACTATCTCTAGATGTGCCTGAGATCTTCAGGGAGAAAACAGAGGCAAAAAAGTCATTAAGCCTGTCTGCTTTTTCTCTGTCCTGCATCAGAGTTTCTCCATCTACTCCCAACAGCGGTCCAATTGCCTCTTTTACCTTGTGTTTGCTTCTCACATATCTGTAGAAGTTTTTCTTGTTGTAGCGAGCCCTCCTGGCCAGACCCAGCTCGTACTGAGCTTTGACCTCTCTGATGGCTGATCTGCAGTACCTAGTAACCCTCATATATTCCTCTTTAGAGGTCTGTCCTTCTCTCCATTTCCTGAACATTTCCTTTTTCTCTCTTAGCTTATTCTGGAGCTCTCTGTGCATCCACATCGGTTTCTTGGAGCCCTTACCATGTTTCCGTCTTGCTGGGATAGTGAGGGCTTGAGCTTGCAAAAGCTCGTGTTTGAGAATGGCCCACCCTTCCCTCGCTCCTTTTCCTTCCAGCACACTCCCCCACGGAATGACTTTCATCAAGCCTCTGAGTTCATCGAAGTTGGCCCTACGAAAATCTAACCTACGAGTCTGGCTACGAACTTCCTTGGCTCCCCACAGCAACTGGAATTCAAGAAGGACATGGTCACTTCCCCCTAAGGTCCCCACCACCTTAATATCATCTACCAATTCTTCCCTGTTGGTTAATATCAAGTCTAGTATGGCCGAACCCCTTGTAGCTTCCTCCACCTTTTGAAAAAGGAAGTTATCGGCCAGGCAGGTCAGGAAATTGCGTGATTCATGACGCTTTGCTGAGCCTGTCTCCCAGCACACATCGGGGAAGTTTTATTTCCTAAAATATCTCAGCAAAGCTGATTTTGGAAAGACAGGGGAAACTTGGGAAGTTTATGGAAGCACCATCATGCTGTGGTGAATTGTTTGGGTGTGTGTGTGTGTTTTCCACTGGCATCCAGACTGAACAAACAGACCGTATGTAAGTGAATAGGAAGAAAGTTCCTTGTCCCCAAGTAATTCTGCCTCTATACATTTTGGGTTTTTTTGCTGCCAGTTAAATTTTAAAAAATGTATATATTGCAGGATGAACTGGAAAGCATGACTAAGGACAGCTCATACCTGAAAATATGTATATTTGTCAGTCACTGCTTGTATGTTACCCTTTTTTTTATAGTAGGTTAATGGAAACGAACCGCACAAGAATTAATTACTTACAGTATTTGTAAAGGTGACATGCAAGTTGAGTTCTAGATTATGAAGCTTTATTAGATAGCTTATTGAACTTTCTCCTCATGTCCTGAGAAATACACACCAGCACTATTAAATCACACTGCATGCGCTTCCTAGCCTCTGAAGCTCCAAAGACCAAGGTCTAAGAGAGACCTGCCGTACACAGAACAGTGTCACAGAATCTCTCCTTATTATGGTTAAACATTTCTACTGCCCTTGCATGCAGTAAAAACATGCATAGAATAACTGGATGTCACTGTTCTCAAGAAGAGATTTTTTCGTGATTCTCTGATAATCCTCAGTGGAGGTAAGGCAAACCCAAGTGTGGTTGTGTAGTTCTAATGAAAGACTCTTATGTTTATGTTACTTATGAGTGTTTTCTACCAGATGTTTTGAACAGGGGTAAAGGTAGACTAACTCTCCTTTTCTAAATGATGTTCTTCACTGAATTACACAGTGCAAAGAGTGAATTTGTATTTGGCATGTTGTTTTTCATGGTAGCCTTTTTTTTTTACTGTCTGTGAAATTATCACAGGGTCTTATTCTCTAACTAGTTGCGTTTGTAAAAAGATTTTAGTATGTGAAATATGGTTGTTGTGGGTTTTCCGGGCTGTATTGCCGTGGTCTTGGCATTGTAGTTCCTGACGTTTCACCAGCAGCTGCGGCTGGCATCTTCAGAGGTGTAGCACCAAAAGACAGAGATCTCTCAGTGTCACAGTGTGGAAAAGATGTTGGCAGGTCATTTATATCTAGTCAGGAGGGGTGGGGTTGAACTGAGTCATCCTGTAAGAGTTTCCCAGGGTGTGGAATGCTAATGGCGGGAGGCTTCACTGTATCCTGAGGAGGTTCTTTTGCATATGGATTGGTGCTTGACGTGCTAATCTTCTCTGCAGGGCTATTGTCGGGTATAGAGTGTTTTGTTAGCCTGGTGTTTTTCAGAACTGGAAACCATGCTCTGTTCATTCTTAAGGTTTCTTCTTTCCTGTTGAAGTTTTGCTTATGCTTGTGAATTTCAATGGCTTCCCTGTGCAGTCTGACAAAGTAGTTGGAAGTGTTGTCCAGTATTTTGGTGTCCTGGAATAAGATACTATGCCCTGTTTGAATTAGGCTATGTTCAGCCACTGCTGATTTTTCAGGTTGTCCAAGTCTGCAGTGTCTTTCATGTTCTTTTATTCTTGTCTGGATGCTACGCTTTGTGGTCCCGATGTAAACTTGTCCACAGCTGCAGGGTATATGATATACTCCTGCAGAGGTGAGGGGGTCTCTACTGTCTTTTGCTGATCGTAGCATCTGTTGTATTTTTCGGGTGGGTCTGAATACTGCTTGAAGGTTATACCTTTTCATAAGCTTTCCCATCTGATCAGTAATTCCTTTGATATATGGCAAAAACACTTTTCCTGTGGGAGACTGTTTTTCTTTGGTTGTTTGATTCATCGTGCTGGCGAAACGTCAGGAACTACAGTGCCAAGACCACGGCAATACAGCCCGGAAAACCCACAACAGTCATTGTTCTCCGGCCGTGAAAGCCTTCGACAATACATCGAACACCTCTACGGGGAGGAAACATTCCAACAGACCCGGAGATTGGAAACACTTCGGAACAAGAAAGCACATCTACTTTGTTCTTTAACCTTTCTCCTACGCTGCAGGGACACAAGAACCATTCCATCTTTTCTCACAAAAAAAAGAATCTTCAAAACCACACAGGCGAACCGCATTTATGACCGTCTAGAACAGGCCCTCTTACGTGAGAGAATCCACACTACCCGCAGGGAACTTGCTGCCACAGACAAGGAGCTATTTTGCTTGCATATCAACACCAGCCATAAAATGAGGTCAGGATTGGGACAAGGTCGATAACCTCACCTACAGGAAGATGGAACAAGTTTTTACCAACCACACATCCAGACAGGAGCAGAAGTTTAACAGACTACAGGAAAAAGACAGACAAGCCCAATGCTCCACAATGCACGCATTGTCATCAATCTGACAGACCGTCAACTCTCACCAGAAGAAACCTCCATCTTGGCAAAGGGAGGAAACTTTGCAGTCACCCCCACCAGAATTCCTGTGGAAGACATCATTGCAAATGTAGAAGCTGCCATTCGGCATCTACCTGAAGAGGAAGCTGAGGAAATAAGACGAGAGACAGCCAGGATTCTACAAAAGGCAAAGCTTCCCACCAGCAGTATAACATGCAAGGAGAGAAATGCCATCAAGACCCTCAATGCAGATCCAGACATCATCATTCTACCAGCTGATAAAGGCAATGCTACAGTGATCATGAAAACAGAGGAATACAAAAAGAAGATTAAGGAACTCCTGGACCCCTCCACCTACAAAAAACTAAAACAAGATCCCACCTGCAAAATCACCAGGCTAACAAATGCGCTGATCAAGAATTCCTCACTACATCCCGACACGCACAGAAAACTATGCAAGACTGAAGCACAGCCACCTAGACTATATGGACTCCCTAAAATACATAAGGATTCAGTCCCACTCCGACCCATTGTGAGTGCCATTGGTTCACCGACATATGAATTAGCTAGACATCTGGCTGATCTCCTGCAGGACCACATCGGGAAAACCTCGTCTTACATCAAAGATTCAGCAGATTTCATCAACAAAATCAGTTCTCTGAAACTCAATCCACAAGACATACTTGTCAGTTTGGATGTTGTATCCCTGTTTACCAAGGTTCCAGTAAAAGACACTATTGCACTTATTAATCAGATTTTCCCAGAGGATGTAACAGCCTTATTCCATCATTGTCTGACAACCAGTTACTTCCAATGGGATAACAAATTCTATGAACAGATGGATGGGGTGGCCATTGGGAGCCCTCTCAGCCCAGTTATAGCAAACTTCTACATGGAACATTTTGAAAAAACAGCTCTAGAATCAGCACCCCACAAACCTAGTGTATGGTTCCGGTTTGTGGATGATACATTTATCATTTGGAGCCATGGGGAGGAAGAATTGATGGGGTTTTTGAATCATCTCAACAACATCCACCTGAACATACAATTCACAATGGAGAAAGAAATCAAAGGAAAACTCCCATTCCTGGATACCTTGGTCATCCGCAAAGCAAACTTTCAGTTAGGTCACAAGGTCTACAGGAAACCAACTCACACTGATCGGTACTTACACAAAAACTCCAATCACCACCCTCGACAGAAAAGAGGCATAATGAAAACATTAGTGGATTGTGCAAGACGGATATGTGAGCCGCACTTTCTCATTGAGGAAATTAATCATCTAAACCACGCACTTCAGGCAAATGGCTACTCCAGAAATGAAATCCGAAGAGCAATCAAACCCAGGATGAATCAAACAACCAAGGAAAAACAGTCTCCTACAGGAAAAGTGTTTTTGCCATATATCAAAGGAATTACTGATCAGATGGGAAAGCTTATGAAAAAGCATAACCTTCAAGCAGTATTCAGACCCACCCGAAAAATACAACAGATGCTACGATCAGCAAAAGACAGTAGAGACCCCCTCACCTCTGCAGGAGTATATCATATACCCTGCAGCTGTGGACAAGTTTACATCGGGACCACAAAGCGTAGCATCCAGACAAGAGTAAAAGAACATGAAAGACACTGCAGACTTGGACAACCTGAAAAATCAGCAGTGGCTGAACATAGCCTAACTCAAACAGGGCATAGTATCTTATTCCAGGACACCAAAATACTGGACAACACTTCCAACTACTTTGTCAGACTGCACAGGGAAGCCATTGAAATTCACAAGCATAAGCAAAACTTCAACAGGAAAGAAGAAACCTTAAGAATGAACAGAGCATGGTTTCCAGTTCTGAAAAACACCAGGCTAACAAAACACTCTACACCCGACAATAGCCCTGCAGAGAAGATTAGCACGTCAAGCACCAATCCATATGCAAAAGAACCTCCTCAGGATACAGTGAAGCCTCCCGCCATTAGCATTCCACACCCTGGGAAACTCTTACAGGATAACTCAGCTCAACCCCACCCCTCCTGAGTAGATATAAATGACCTGCCAACATCTTTTTCACACTGTGACACTGAGAGATCTCTGTCTTTTGGTGCTACACCTCTGAAGATGCCAGCCACAGCTGCTGGCGAAACGTCAGGAACTACAATGCCAAGACCACGGCAATACAGCCCGGAAAACCTACAACAACCATCGTTCTCTGGCCGTGAAAGCCTTCGACAATATGTGAAATATACTCTTGCAGGTTTTGAGTGTTAGGTATGTCTGCAATAGGAAGCAGAACAGATGGATCAGTCCCCTTGAATGGATTAGGATTAGTTTGATGTTACCTAAGTGAATGTTTGAATGTATTGCTTCTTCTTTTCCTGCTCTTGTTTGCTGGGTTTGTGGAGCCCAGCATAAGGACATGCAGCTTTCTAATGAGTACTCCAAGATTCCCTGACCTTTAGTAAAGCTCTGCCTCTTAGAGCAGTTTGAGCTTCTATCCACTTCCTCTTTTTTGCACTAATCTTTCTGCTCCAGCTAACCTTTTCTTCTTCCACAATATAAGTCTTTTTGTAAAGCATATTGACCACCTTCACTTGCAAAACTCTGGAGATTTGTTTTAAGTTATTAATATATTCATTGTGGACCCCTCCACAGGACACCCAGGAGAATACAGTTCTTTTTTTGTGGCTCCAGATGTCATGTAGGTGAAATCTCAAATGTGCTGTGCTCTAATAGTGCCTTTAGTATCAAACAGTGTTTTTGCAAAGAAACTGGATTGAGTTACAGGAATGTTGCTATTTGAATAACTCTTGTGGCAGAGAATGCTGTTGTTAGAAGTGATTGAATGTATAATATTTTTAAACAAGTGTACTCAAGTTGCATTATTCAGGCAAATCTTAGGTCAGAAATTGCTGAAGGCATCTGTCAACTGAATTAATCAATTTCAAAGCAGACTGTGAGATTAAGAACAAGGAAGTGCAGTTCTTCGCAGTTGCTGGATTCCACACAAAGTATCACATGCCAGATTCCAGTGTAAAATGTCATGCCCTGTTGCTGTATACATGTTAAGCATTGATGGGAGTATGATGTTGTATTGATGTAGCCAATGTGGTGTACCATTAAAGTGCTGAACTAGAATCTGGGAGAACCAATTTTGAATCTCCACTTTACCGTGCAAACTTGTTGGGTGACCTTGGGCCAGTCACTGTCCTTCAGCCTAAATGATCTCATAGGGTGGCTCTTAGGATACAATGGAGAACGGGAGAATGATGCTGTAAGCTGCTTTGGGTCCCCATTGGGGGAAAAATGGGATATAGATATCTGTTTTTAAAAAGTCTTGTTTGTGGGAGCAGAAGTAGGCAATGGTGACTATGTGGTTTGAATAAATAGGAGCTGTGGTGTTTGACTCTCTTCACGCTCCGATGAAGTGATACAATCTATTGTGCAGGAAGGGTGAGTATGCTGCCAAGAGCTTGTCATATCGTGGCAGCCAGTTGTGTCTGCTTTCCCTGCTTGGCTCCTGGTACATTAAAGATTTCAGGCACTGGAAAGAAAGGACTCAAGTGTGTATCATTCAAGCAACTGCCATTTCAAAAGGGCAAGGGGCATTTTTGTATGATTCATAGTGGAATATTAATTTAACAGGCCCATATAAGCATCAGGCAGTGTGTCAAATGCAAGCTACTGAATATGGGTTGGAAGAACATGGGTATGTTGAATGTAAGCTATATGGGTTGGAAGAACATATATCACAAGACTTTCATTGCATGTGGATGGAATTATGTGGATGCCAAGGAGTGATTTTTGTTGAAACATGGGCGAAATCAACAGCAGCCTGTACACAGGCGTTCTCTGTCATTCTTAGCCTATGGAACGGACTGCCTGAGGAGGTCAGGAGTAGAGATGGGCACAAAACGAAATATGAACCAAAGTTCGTGACGAAGCAGGCTGGTTCATGGTTTGTGAACCAGCGGTTTGTCAGAGGCCCTTTCTGACGAACTGCCACAAACTTTAGACTGGTTCATTTGGTTCGTTTTTTTGGTTTGTCACTGTAGACAGCCTGGTGCTGATCAATCTGTTTCCTAGGCAACAGAGGATGGACTTCCTGCAGACCTTCTGCTGACCTGGAAGTGATGTTTTCACGAACCAAATGAATTGGTTTGTGAACTGGGGCAGGTTTGTGAAAGTTTGTGGTTCGTGGTTCGTGAAATGCAATGAACCACAAACCGCATGGTTCATTTTTTTCTGATTCATGCCCATCTCTAGTCAGGAGAGCTCCCACTCTCCTGACTTTCCACAAGCAGTTCAAAACTGAATTATTCAAAAAGGCTTTTTACTCAGATAGGAGGGCGGTATTGTAGGGAGGGGGTCTCAGATGCTTTGCTAATGAGTTAGGGACCATAGACTTCACCGCTGTGTTGCCTTCCATATTAACTGTTGCTTTAAATACGTACTCCTATATACTACCTGTGCTTCATGTTGTCTAATGTCAGTCGTAGAATTGATTATGTTCTGTTTCAGCATTTCTTCAGCTCTGTATTGGGTCCTTGCTAATGCTATGTCTTTTTAAACTTGTTTTTATTTATCCTATGACATTGTTTATGGAAATGTCCTTGATGCTGATTGTACTAACCTCACACTATGTAATCCACCTTGAGTCTCAATGAGAAAGGCGGACTATAAATGACAAATAAATAAATAAAACAAAACCCCTTTGGATGTTTTTCATTTGTAACAATTATATCAATTACTGCTCACTGGCAGTACTAGTTTTTCAATTGCTGTTGGTTGTTTATTTTACTTATTCAGTTTTTATACCACTTCTCTTCAGTTAAGATCTTGAAGCAGTTTGTAACAATTAACAATGGTTACAAACAATACAAAATATAATATTCAATAAAATCACAACGAAACAGCCTAATACAAATAATTAAAAGCCACTCTAGTCCCAACCCTATAAAACCCCTGCAGATAACGTAAAATTTGCAGATAGATAGAAATACACATCATTTTGCTCTGACTCACAAAAGAGGATTAGATAGCAAAGGCACATGGGAATAGTTCTGCCTTACAGAATTCCTGAAACATCAACAGGTCCTGCTAAGCACGAGTGCCTTCTGACAGTGCATTCCAAAGGGAGGGTGCCACAATCAAAGACCCTCTTCCTGGTAGAAGAAAGTTGTGCCACCCTGGGGCCAGGAATGTTGCCAAGTAGGCCCCCTCTCCTGCTTTAAGGCCTGCCATGGACTGTGTTAAAGTTTCCTGCATTGCTGTTTTACTGCTACACAAAGATTGCCCTGCACGTGTGTGTTCTGGTACACGTGTCAGTTTCCTGCCTGCTTGTTAGTTGCCTTGCTGCTGCAATAGACTGTGTTAGTTTCCTGACACCATGCCTGGATAACTGCACAAAGGACTCTCTTCCTGGGCAGCCCTGCCTAGACCTGTATCTGGACTTCCCAGTGTGTGTTTGGACTTTATTACAAGTGTGCCCTGTGCCTGCATTGACATCTGCCACGGACCGTGCCTGTTCCCTGCTTTGGACTGTGTTTTACGTGCTGTTCCCCCTGCCTCCATGGAAGCCTGCCTCATCTGGGCCCAAGCTGCTGCTAGCAGCCAGGCGCCTGCCGGGGAAACCTCCAGCGAGCCTGGCTAGGCGCTCCCTGGTCAGTTCCCGTCTGGAGCCTCCCGCGGGCCGGTCCCTGAGCTTGCCCTCGCTACCGGGCAACCTGCCAACCAGCCCCCGCTATGCCCTGCCGGCAACCATGTTCTTAGGCAGCTAGAAGACCAAGAGGAAAAGACTGCTTTGAGAAGCCATTTCGGCGAAGCGGGCACACCATGTCCGCAGCGAGAGTACCTCGCCCCGCTCTGCATATCTTAGGAGCCGCCCCGGAGAAGAAGCTAAGTGCCGACCATCCCAAGCACTTAGAGAATGCATCTCAAAGAAACCTCCGCATTCCAGAGCTGATGACATCAGGACAAGCCCTGTCCGCTGGAACATCCATTCAGCCCACTCGGATTTCCCCCTCCCTCTTTTGTCCCCTCTTCCTGAGGTGTCACTTATCACAATCAGATTACCAAAGTGGCCCATCCAAGCCATTCAGTAACCCATTAGAGCCTTTGTTTTAATCTGTGAGAACCACCAAGTACAGCACCAGCCCCAGGGTACGTTTTGGGGTATTTAAGCCGGTCTCTCAGACCACACGGTGCTCAGGCCATTCCTATCCAGAACCCCTTGCTGTCTGTCCGTGGATCCATTGCTGGCATTGGTCCACCCCGCTGTTGTGTCTCTGCTCCGCTTCAGGATAAGTGAGTATTCCCCCTACCATCGTTGGGAACCTGCTAATGCGAACGTCTCTATATTTCTTACTCTGTATTTCTGAGTCCTTGTATGCTTTCTTGTGTGTATGTGCAAGTTCAGGCTTACGCCACACTATTAGTAAATACACGTGTTTATTGAACCTATTTGTAGTCTCTTTGTCACTAGAGTGTCTGGAATTGGGACCTCCGTAAACACTGGTTAGATCCGCGCTAATTTTAGTTACAGACTGCTAAAGCTAATTTCCCCATTATAAAAAGCAGTTCTGGTAACAGGAACCACCTGCCCTGCAAAGATGAATGAAGCAGGTGGGGAGGTTCATAATGGGAGAAGCGGGCCCAAAGATATGACGGTCCCAAAGCTGAAGGGCTTTAAAGGGGAGAACCAACACCTTGAATTGGATCTAGAGGTTAATTGGCAACCAGTTCAGCTGCTTCAAAATTGGTGTTATATGAGCTGATCATGGTGACCTGGTCAGCAACCTAGCAATTGCATTCTGCACCACATGAAGTCTCTGGAGTGTCTTCAAGGGTAGCTGTATGCAGAATGAATTGCAGTAGCCTAAACGAGAGGTGATCATTGCATGGATCAATGTGACAAGGTTGGATTGAGATAGATATTGGGAAAGTTGTTGGGCCTGGAGAAGATGGAAAAATGCTGTTCTAGCCACCATGGACACCTGTTTGTCCATGGAAAACTTAGAATCAAGCCAAATCCCCAAACTCTTCATGGGGTCCTCAGCAGAAAGCTGGGATCTGTTGAGTAAAGTAAGTGACAAATTCCCCCAGCTGAACTCTTTCCCAGCCACAGGACCTCATTTTTCAAAGAACTTTAGCCAGCTACCTCTCAGCCACTTCACTACGGCATCCAGGCATTGGACCAAGGAAGACAGATCTGCTTCTGGTTGCTTATCAAGTAGAAAGTAGAGTTGGGCATCATCAGCATACTTGTGGCATCCCTGTGGCACTCCACAGTGTGATTCCTGTCTGGATGAACTCTCATTGAGCGATCCTGGAGAAAAGAGACAAACCATTGTGACATGGTAGCTCTTACCCACAGTGAGGCTAGGCATTCGATCAGGACCAAATGGTCAACCATGTCAAACACTGTTGACAGATCTAATAAAATGCGCAGTGCATGACCACCCTTATCTAGCAGAAGTCAAATGTCATCAGCCAGAGCTAGTAAAGCAATTTTAGTCCCAAAAAAACCCAGCCTGAAATCAGACTGGAATGGATCAAGAGCTGATGTATATTCAAAAACCCCCAAGGCTGGTCAGCCACTACCCTTTCAGTGACCTTACCCAGGAAAGGCAAATGCGACAATGAGTGATCATTTGCTAGCTCCCCTTCATCCATGGAAGGCTTTTGCAACAGAAGTCTCACTATCACCTGCTTGAGGGAGCTAGGAAATTGGCCCAACACAAGGGAGATGTTAATAATTTCTTGCAAGGGGCTTCCCACCACATGACAGCAAGATTTAATTAGCCAAGAGGAGCAGGGGTTCAATGAGCAGGTGGTAGGCCTTATAGCCATCAGGGTTCTATCAACATCTGCAGGAGTAAGTGGACTGAAGGAGTCTAAGAATGGACACAACAATGCAGGGAGAACTGCTGGTATGCGACTAGCAACAAACTTGGCAGCCAGGTCAGCACAAAGTACAGAGACTTTATCCGTAAAGTAAGTTGCAAATAAGTCACAGCTAAAAATGAATCATTTACCACCTTAGACTCTGTAGAAGGAATAGTTAACTGCCAAATCAATCTAAACAATTGAGCTGGACATGAACTAGCGGACACAGTGGAGGCAGAAAAGTAATTTCTCTTTGCTGCCTTTCACTTCATAGGCCTTCAACTGAGCCCTATAATGTTTATATAGTTGTTTAGTGTGTATAAATAAAGTATCTCTGTCCAAGGCAATGCACTTAGTAATATAATAATGATTTGAAATTAATCATGAGGTTGAATCATCATGTACAGTGGACACTGAGTTCCTCTGGTTTGAATACTGTAGTTCATGTTCATGCACAAATTATGTTGTTAACTTGTTTTTCTCCCTGATGGTCCAACAGAGCCCATCTTTCTGTCTGAGAGAAAACAATAAGAACCACTGCATCCCAAAGTATGCCAGATTGCTTTTAATCTAAGGATGGTTCAAATCTTTTTAAAACCATAGAAGACTCAACTAGAGAACAAAGACCAGACTCAAATTATTTTCAGATTGTCTGTTGAAATGGAAGGACTTTGAGCTATCTGTAGAAAATGAGATATGCACTAATCATACAGCTTATCTTATTGGGAGCATTCACCTCTCAAGGTAACACTGCTTTATTCCTGATGAATGAGCAGCCAACAAAAGCATCCTGAGAACAGCTGTATACCCAAGGATCTGAATATCTGGGGAGGATTGTATGAATAAAGATGTCCTTGCAACTACTATAGCAATTTTTTAATTTTTTAATGTTATTTATAGTCTGCCTTTTTCACTGAGACACAGCGGATCAGACTGTAAGATAATAGGGACATTTAGTAAACAATGTAGTAGGATATACAAATACAAATTTTCAAAGATTTGAAAACAAGCAGAAATCTTATATAGAACTGAAACAATGATGAACAGAGCATAAGCAGTTAAGCCTGACATATTATGAGTTCTTGTAGTATAGTGGTTAAGTGGTTGGGCTATGAATCAGCATTCTGTTGGTTTGAATCCCACAACTGCCATGAGCTTAGTAGGTGGCCTTGGATAATCACTCCTTGCGGCCCTAGGTCCCTACCTGTATTGTGGGGATAATAACACTGAGTTAGTTCTCTGCTCTAAGTGGGCACTAATCTGTCTGTGAGGCACCGGCATGAGACGCCACGCCAGAGAGGTGGGGCGGAGGCAGCGGGGTGAGAGCTTCAAAAGGAAGACGCACAGGGGAGAGGGGATGGGCGTTGGAGAACGGAGACGTGGAAGTTGGAGAGAGAGAGAGCCAGGGAGGATTAAGAAGGCTGTGCTGCAGAGTCAAGGCAGCAGTGAGCAGCAAGACTATGAGCGGAACTACAAGTGACAAAAGGCACAGATTGGACACTTGTCAGCTTGCAGCTTGGCTCTCTGACTGCTGTCCAATGGACTTTTTAACTGTCACTTGTCCAACATTCCACCAAGCTGCCTACATTTCCCATCAAAACTTGAGGGAAGCTGACAAGTGTCCAACCTGTGCCTTTTGTCACTTGTACTGCTCTCAGAGAAGAGACGGCAGGGACAGAAGTCCATTCTTAGAGAGCCAGGGAGGAGGGAGTAGAGAGGCTCGGAGCTCAGCCCTGTCAGGCAACCCAGAACGTCTTGTCAGGCATGCCGTTACAGCCTACCAGCCTGATAAACAGGCAGGCGAGTAACACCAAAGGAACACAGGTGAAGGGAACACTGGAAAAACACAAGGTCAGAAAGTCCAGTCAGGCCTGGGATGAGCTGTAAGACTGTAGCCTTTTGTTAAAAGGGCAGCATCTACTCTGAGGCCACTGGACCAAACATCACACTGTCTAAAAGAGCTGTATGTAAACTCACTGTTATTATATTATTATATTAAACAACGCACAAACAACTCAGTAGAACTGTACTTACAGGAACAGACAGTATATTCCTTATAGTACGGCTTTCTTATATGAGGGGGAAAGTCTTCTTGAATAATTGGGGTTTGAATACTTTGCAGAAAGCCAGATTGGGAGCTTTCCTACCCTCTTCAGGCAGGCCATTCCATAACACAGGGGCCATCACAGAGAATGCATGTCCACAGGCAGCTGTTGATTTTGGCCATATGGAGAGTCACAGCTGCAGAAGGCCCTGTTCAGATGAGTGAAGGTGCCATGGATGAACATAAAGAGAGAGGCAGTCCTATAGAGGGACCAAGGCCATGTAGGGACATTGTAAGTGATCACCAAAATAGAAGTGAAACAATGCTGAAACAAAGCATACACAGTTCTAATCCTGACATATTAAACAATACAGAAGCTACCCAGTAGAATCATACTTCAAAGCAACAGACAGTACATAGTAGTATATCCTATAGTCCCTATCCCTTTACCAGTGCATCTCTTTGAAACCATTTCCTTAAAGTACAGTTTTTCTATCTGAGTAACTCTCAAGGGGTAGTTAAATATTAGACTTTTTGTTTCCTTTTCTTTATTTTATTAGCTGTTAAGCCTTGTTCACTGCCCCTTCTATATATCAGTGTGCTGTCTGTATTTTATATTCTACTGTAGTACAATAAAGATTTTTTTAAAAACCTGATGCTCCATCAATTCATGCTCTGTTTACGGCATCAGATGATTTTCTGGAAAACCTACATCACTGCTTGGGTTTGCCCTAAGTAATGTGTAAGGAACGTAATTTGGATATTATTACCTGTCTGGGTGATTGTAAAGGCAAACAGTACTAAAGTATACCATAAGGTAAGGGTTACGTAAATGATAAGTAGTTGTGATAAGAGGTATGTCAGTTTTATAAAATGTTTTGTATGTTGTGTAGAAATTTTTTGTTTCAAAGAGTTAATAGCAAAACTGAATAGTTAACGTTCTTAAATAGTGATATTTTATGTAAGTACAGTACAATTTTGAAGAGCTGTTTTGTTTTTTCTCTTCTCTTTTCTTCCTTTTCTCCGTCATTCAAGGTCTGAACAAAATGCAGAGTGAGAAGATGGAACCAGTAAATTATTATGTTGGAATTGACGTTGGCACAGCAAGCGTCCGTGCGGCTTTGGTAGACCAGTTTGGGACAGTAGTGGCTTATGCAGACCAGCCAATTCAAATGTGGGCTCCCCAACCAGACCACTATGAGCAATCCTCTGATGACATCTGGTCTGCTTGTTGTACAGTCACAAAGGTACAGACATAAAAATTCATTATTCTCTGTCAGATGTAGCAATGCAGTTTGTCTAATGAGATTCAGTGCAGTTTCCCCCTACTTTATCACTTCAAAGTTTTTCTCGCTGATACCCAGACATAAAAAAATGTAAGAGGGATGACTCAGATAACGTGAAATGAGCCAGCCCTTTCCCTCTACCACTAACTTTAGGAAATAGTAAAATAGGTCTTGGTAAACTGTATTTGGGTCTAGGAACCTGCTCCAAAATTTAGATGTCAGATACCCTTTTTAGTCTTCAATGTTTTGTTTTTTGAATTTACATTTTCTGTTATTGTTAAAACCCAAATTCTAGCCTGTTTTTACAGTTGTAATTTTATTACTGCTGTGAAAAAAGTTTGTGTTACATACATTACATACTTGGGTTGTCATATGCACAACAAAAAGGTAACCTCTAATCCAGATGTAAAATATCCATTTCTGAAGACCTACAGAACTTTAAAAAAAATTAATGTACAAATATACCTCATGGGCTAATAAGATCTCAGTGAAGCATTCTCATGATATTCAGGGCTTCATGCCAGAAATATCTTCTTCACTCCTGACAATCAAGACTGGGGGTGGTAGTGGGGGGGGGGGAGCTTTTTGAAGATAGCAGAGCCCATCCTCCAGTTATCATCAGCAAAGGTGGTCGGAGTGGACAAGAGCTGTTGGTAGCAGTGGCAGCCAAACTAAGAGATGAAGGGTTTGCAGTTGTTAGTGCCACAGTGGGATTTCTGACACCATTGTATTTATTGTGTTCTGCAGTAACATCCCTAATATAGGCTTCCCAGTTCCTGAGCAACCATTTATAATGGACATCCTTTTAGTGTTGCCTTTTTAGAGTAAAAGATTGGGTTAATGGATTTATTTATTTATTTATTTTAATTTATTTTATGTACTTTGGATTTTTATTCCGCCCTCCCCATGAAGGGCTCAGGGTGGATTACAACAAGTTAAAAACATTAAAATTAATTTACACAATATAAAACCATAAAAAGGTTTTAAAAACATTCAATAATAAAATACAGATATACATTAATATACAATGATATAGTTACCAGATGGCAGCAAGCAATAAAACAGCAGGTGCAACTCAGCAAAACAAAAAACAGGGTGGTGGACAACCCTAGTAGGGAGGGTTCAGATCTTACATTCTTTTCCACTTTATCGGTTGGCGGAGGCCAGTCCCAACCTCAACCATATGCCTGGTGGAACATCTCTGTCTAACAGGCCCGGCGGAAAGATAACAGAACCTGCCAGGCCCTGGTCTCAGGATGGAGAGTTCCACCAGGCTGGAGCTAAGACTGAAAACGCCCTAGCTCTGTACATACACATTTGCAGGACTATTAAGAGTTAACCCCTTTCAGAGTCAGAGAGCCTTGGCCAGCGGGTTACTCCAAAGCCTGGGTAGCCTGAGCTGAGAGAGGAGAGTTTTTTCCAGTCCTGACAGAGAGATTATTTGTAAAGAGTTGAGCAGGAGAACTTGGAAAATTGGCAGGAGTTTGGGTAGTAAGTTTGGGTAGTAAGTGCAGACTCCCAAATGGGCTGAAAAGAAAGGGATAGATCATCTAAAGGAGAGGAGATTGTCCCTTCCCAGATCAACAGGAAGACAGCTCTAGAGGGAGAAGAAATCCCTGGTCAGGTATGGTGGATAACTGCTTGTGGAGACCTCCAGATTCAGTGAAGGACTGAAGGAAAGCACTGGTGTGGCAGAGAGAGGGCTTGGGGTACTAAAAAGAGGGTACCAGCCTTCCTAACCCCAGAAGTGAAGAAGAATGCTAAAAAGAAAAAGTATACTCAAGTGCTTGGGGGAAGAAACAAGGGAAACAGAGCCTAACAACTGAATTTATTTATTTATTTATTTATTTATTTATTTATTTATTTATTTATTTATTCAATTTGTAGTCTGCTCTCCCTGCAAACAGGCTCAGAGTGGATCACATCAGTTTAAAAATACAGAAATAAACAATTAAAATAAAAAGAACAATTGCCAATTTCACAACCCACCCTCAGCAGCGCATATTGCACAATCCCACATGTAATTATTTGGGCCCAGGTGGCTGATGGTAAACAAATAAAAAAACTGAGGCTGGGTGGAGGGAATACTCCTCGACCAGTAGGAGATGGGGAGGGGGCCCATTTGCCTCAATCACCAAAGGTCTGGTGGAGCATCTCCAGCTTACAGGTCCCGTGGAATGATAATAAATCCTGCTAGGTCCAAGTTGTCTCAGATAGAGAGTTCCACCAGGTTGGGGCCATGGCCAAAAAGGCCCAGGCCCTGGTTGAGGCAAGATGGACCTCCTTGGGGCCAGGGACCAGGAGTAGATGTTTTCCTGCAGAACTGAGCATCCTCCAGGGAATATAGGGTGAGATGTGGTCCTGCAGGTATGCTGCTCCCAGTCCGCTTAGAGCTTTAAAGGTCAGAACTCAAACCTTGAATTTGATCCTGAATTCCACTGGGAGCCAGTGCAACTGCTGCAGAACAGGTGTCACATGGGACTGGAACAGAGTCCTGGTCAGAACATGTGCCACTTCATTCTGGACCAGTTGTATCTTCCAGAACAGGCCCAAGGGCAGCCCAATGTAAAGTGAGTTACAGTAGTCCAACCTGGAGGTAACCATTGCATGGATCACTGTTGCTAGATTGTGGGATGAATGGTAGGGGGCAAGCTGCCTGATAGTAAAACGCTGATCCGGCAACTACCATGACCTGGGTCTCTACTGATAAGGAGGCATCCAGATCACACCCAGACTCCTTACTGATGAAGCAGGCGCAAGTGGCACCCCATTGAGAGATGGGAGCCGAATCCCCAAACCTGATAACCCATGACCTAGGTACAGGACCTCCATCTTCATTGGATTCAGCTTCAGTTTACTCTGCTTTAACCATCCAGGCACGGCTTCCAAAGCCCTGGCCAGATCATCTGGAGCGGCCTCGGGCTGGCTATCAATCAGCCGATTTAGTTGGGTGTCATCTGCATATTGATGTCAACCCAAACCGAAACTCCGCAGCAGCTGGGCAAGGGGGTACACGTAGATGTTAAATAACTTCAGGGAGAGAATTGCTCCCTGAGGGGCACCACACACTAATGGGTGGCATGACAACAATTGCTACCCCCCAGTGCCACCTTCTGTTCCCAACCGTGGAAAAAGGGGTCTTGCCACTAAAGCCTTCCATGAATCCCCACATCGGTGAGGTGGTGGGTCACAAGGAATGAATAGGAATCTTCTGAAGTACTTGAAGCTACTCTTGAATTATGTCATTGAAAGTCACTCCCTTGCCTCTTTTTTGGAAGCATCTGTGAGAGTTTCTGGTCGAGTTTCGGTTTTAAAATTCAGGATTGGAGGGGAAAGATCATGAAGCTTTCTTGTGTGACAAAAGTACAAATTTTGAGTAGAATCCCTTCTGCTTATGATAAAAATCAGAGAATAAAAAAAACTTTTTGGAGTTTAAAAACCCGAGAGAACAGTCCTATGCAGGCAGAGTAGCTCCCATCTAAGACAATTGATTTTGTCTATGCAGAAATCACTTTACAGCAGATATTAATCGTTTTTTAAATGTGCAGGACTAGGGAGAGTGCAGCTGACACAAATTGTGCAGGAAGGCTTGTACATAGAAAATAGTTGGGGAAATAGCAGCATCTTTTCCAGGGAAAAGTCAAGCTTGTTAAAGTGTGTGTGTGGGTGGCAGGAATGGAAGAGATAAATTTATGACTTCTCAAATTATAGGGCTTCTTGGCACATCCAGTCCTGTGTGATGATTGAGGCCTCTGGATGTTATCATTCGTAATACATTTTAATGTGGTAATGGTGGTGGGGGGGTACCATATGTACCATGTTTTCTTTTTCTGGAAAGCTGCACTGAAACATAATGAAATAAAGAACTATTGCTGTGTCTCCTGTTCTTTGTTAGTTAATTATGAATTGTTCTTTGCGTCTCTGTGTGGGTATGATGACCTCTATGGGCAGTGAGCATTGGGAACTCTATAGTCCTCCGTAAAAAGCCCTTGACCAGGAGTGCTTGGTGTTATGCAGTT
Source organism: Eublepharis macularius (assembly GCF_028583425.1). Lineage (NCBI taxonomy): Eukaryota > Metazoa > Chordata > Lepidosauria > Squamata > Eublepharidae > Eublepharis > Eublepharis macularius. The sequence goes on along the minus strand of NC_072794.1, from coordinate 80,428,303 downwards.
GGCTCTTTAAATATGCATGAGATGTCTTGTAATTTGTCATTGGACAGCTCGCTGTTCTCTCATTATTGATCAAAACCTTTTCAAACATTTATGAACCTTGCTGTGCAGTGAGTGTCCTAAGATACAGTAGGCAGAGGAAGACAAAGGCTGATTGGGGGATATGATGGTGCAATTGTACTATGTGGATAGTGAAACTGAATTCTCTTTGATCACATGTTTACTTCTCATCTTTTAACACTGGTAAAAGTTTTTCAGTGCATACAGACCACTAGGATGTGAATCCTAAAGATCTGTTTTGTTAACAGTGAAGACTGACTATGATACAAGAAATTCTGTTTATGCAGAGAATCTTGCACTGATGGGATATGTGTCTTGTACCAGCTGAATGCTTCTTGCATTGGAGGATGACTCTGCTGATTCAAATATAGGTGCTGATGTGAACAGTGAAGTATATTCAAAACCCATACCTATCACAAGCACACCTTAGCAGCTCCTGGTAGTACATGTTTAAAGTATATAATTTTTATTATATGAGTGGAAGGCACAAAGGAAAATATTCCAAAAATTTCAAAGTAGGATCCTGGGGGTGGAATTTGCTGTATTAGTACACACGGGGCTTTTTTTCTGGGAAAAGAGGTGGTGGAATTCAGTGGTGGAACTCAAGACCGCACAATGATGTCACTTTGGGTCAGCTGGAACAAGGGGGGAGTTTTTTAAAGTTTGTATTGCCCTTGGCGAAAATGGTCACATGGCCGGTGGCCCCTGCCCCCTGATCTCCAGACAGAGGGGAGTTTAGATTGTCCTCCGCGCCGCTTGGCAGTACGGAGGGCAATCTAAACTCCCCTCTGTCTGGAGATCAGGAGGCGGGACCACCAGCCATGTGACCATTTTTAAGAGGTGCTGGAACTCCGTTCCACTGCGTTCCCGCTGAAAAAAAGCCCTGAGTACACAACCCCCAAACCCTTCCCCAGCAACCAGTGTCCAGAAGCTACTCAGCAGAGTTAGGAGCTCCGAGGTTTCCCAGGATTGTTTTTGTAGCTGCTGTTCTAATAATAGGGGAAAATGAGTTGCCTTCCTGTATATTTTGAGCAAGAATGAAGCCCACAAGAAAATCTTGGTTTCAGGGAAACATAAACTCTAGACATACTCTGCTTTAGGGTTATAATAAATGGCTCTGCTTTCTAAAACTGTTTTTATTGTAACAGAGCAGTGAAAGTCCTTCTGTGCTGCACTGCTCGATAATTCTTTTTGTTAAATCAGTAGGTGGTTTTCCAGAAGCTGTAGGAAGTGAGATAATTTTTGTCACGAACATATGGAGGCAATATCAACGTTTGGGTTTCTGTATTTGTTAGCATATTCTGGGAGACATAAAACTAGATGAGTTGCTTCTTTAACAACCTTTCCCTGTGGTGAAAAGACCAACATGTGGAAGTAACGAAAGCATAGATAAGAATATTGTAACAGGCTGTTAGTCTGTTCTTACACATGGTTTAGAAACTTGAACAGGTGCAAAATACCAACGCACACTATCATTTGTCAGAATGTCAGTTCTCAAGCCAAAGCTACGCCATGTTCTCCAGTTATAATCTATAGTTATTTAGTTCTCTCCCTCCAGACCCAGGTGCTGCCCAGGCTGCCTATATCCATGGGAACGAAGAATTCTTATCAGCTCGGCCGACCTTGATGTCCTCGCCTTCCCAGGCCTTCTAGACAGGACTAAAGGGGGAGGCTGGGAAGGGGTGTTTGAAGTGTTGTTACTTTCATTTTATGTGTCATTCTCAACAAAGCTTCCGTTCAGCCAAGGCCTAAAATCCTTGGAATATGGATACTTGTATCTTGAGCATTGCCTTTCAATAAACCTTTTGGAATCAAGGAACTTTGTGCTTGCAGAAGGGGGGAGATGAACTCTAGATAACTGGGATTCCATAGTCTGTCATTTTGTTGAGAATCCCCTTTTAACTCCCCGACCCCTCAACTGGAAGAGATGGATACCAGATCGCATCCGACAGACCCGTCTGAGCCAGGCACGGAGGGCAAAGGGCAGTTTCTACAACCTGACGGTGGTACTGATCAGGCGCGAGCGAGCAGGGAAGGCGTCAGGCCCCGGACCAGCGTGGGAAGAGGATTTACCCCCCTGATGTCTGTGCCTACCCCCCGGCAGTGGGGCCCGCAGCCCCGGGATACCAGAGAAAGACGTGCTGGCACTTTGTTTTCCTGCTCTATGATGGACCTAGTGCCAGTGTTGGAAGACCTGGGAGCAACAGGAGGCCCGGGGTGGGAAACTGGCAGGAGGTCCAGCACTCAGCCGTGGTATCGGTGGGATGAGGCGGCGCAATGCCTGGTGGAAATGAACCCGCCAGAAGAGACGACCAGCCTCCCAGATTGGACTACACCGCGCACGGAGCCCTTGAGCTGGGACTATGCAGATGTCGGTTTGGTCGGAACTTGGGAGAGTGATGTGGAAGTTTCTGAAAGACAGGGACGTTTGGCTGCTCTGCAGGGGCAGGCCCAAGTGCTACAGTACGGAGTTCTAGCAGTGACTGGAATTGCAAAGGGTTGGGTGGCTAGCGCGACTGAGATGTCGGACCAAGTCCCTTCGGGGGCAACTGCGACGTCTGGTCCCCAAGCCCAGTTGCAAGGAGCCCAAGCCACGGAGGAAGCGGTGGAGAGAGCCGAACGCCAGCAGAGAGCTTGGGAGGAGAGCTTGCTCCAGCAGCCCGGAGAAGAAGAGATGCAGCCAAACCTCAACGTAGAGGAGGAGAACCGCTGCCAAGCCTTAAAAGCACAAATGCAGGCGATGCGAGCAGATTTAGCACAAGCCACCTATTTGATTGTGTTGCTAGTCCAAGGGGAGGAAGGTGCGGGACACACCGGTGTCCAGGCCCCAGCGGGGCTACACCAGTTGCTTGAGTTAGTGGCGGCCAGGGGCAACGCAAGACCGCCCGCCCCGCCCGCGCAAGGCCCACCACTCCTGTTGCCACCGCCACCGGGAGGGGTCGCACCCGCCGGAAATGGTGCGCAAGGAAGGGTAGCGCCCCAGGGACCAGCACCAGGAGTCCCTCCAGCGGGGGGCCCCCCGGCTCCTACCGTCGGAGGAGCGGCCCCTACGGGACCAGGGCCTGCTATTCCTGTGGCAGCAGTACCTCAACCTTGAGGGCCGGCGCCACCGCCGCAACCGGGACCAGGGGGAGTTGGGCCACCAGGGAGACTCCCTGTTCCACCTCCGCCTCAGCTGCGTCCGGTTGCTCCAGGAGTGCTACCAAGACCCAGACTTCTGAGACCTGCGCTGGTTCAGCTGCGTCCCCAAGGTATACCTCCTGTGCCGCGACAACCACCTGCCCAACCGGTTGACTTGGGAGGAGCTGGTGAGGGTGAACTACCGATGGGGTGGATTAAGCTGGAAGCTACCTTTGATGGTGACCCTCGCAAGTTGGGGTTCTTTGTCGTACAAGCCCTGCAGTTCTTCAATCAATGGGGTTGCCTATTCCCCAATGAAGAAAGCCGAGGGATGCACCTCGCGGCCCGCCTGGAAGGCATAGCAGCTGAGTGGTATGTAACCCTCTACTATACGGGCCCCCCAGAGTTGGGAAGTCTGCAGCCTTTATTGCCGTGCTCAGAGCCCAATACGAAGACCCTTTAGAAGGGGAACGGGCTTGCACGGAACTGCAAACCTTGCAGCAAGGATCCCAGTCAGTGAGAGATTATGCAGCCAAGTTCTGTCAGCTGGCAGCCAAGTGCCCACATCAAGAGGAAGGAACCAAAATTGTACTCTTTCGGAATGGGATGAACCCTAGGTTACTGGACAGGGCGCTAATGCAAGATGATCCACCAACGCTTCTGGGGTGGATACAACTGGCTTGCGAAGTGGAGAATCGCACCCAAGTTGTTCGAATGGTGGAGCAACAACAGGCCACGGGGACCCGAAGAGTCCCGCCAAGTCAGCGGGGAGGACGGGGTGCTCCCGCTGTGAGAGGAGCCCGTGAGACGAGATGGAGACAAGGACTATGCCTCCAATGTGGAAACTGGGCATTTTGCAGCCCAATGCCCCCTTCGGGTGCAGGCGCCGGCACCCCCGGCGCATCCCACTCCAGCCCCACAATCCAGCAGGGGCCAGGGTTTACCTAAGAAGGGGCGCTCAGAAACCAGTTTAGAGGCAGAAGAAGTGTGCATGGAGTTCGAAGCCCACAGCTTGGAGGCCGATGAGCTCAGCCCGCCATCGGGAAACGAGATGGATCTGTCGTGAGGAGGCCCCAACGGCAGATCGAGGAGAAGACCACCCCGGAGGAGGTGAGAGAAAGAGGGGCCATATTATTTGTTCCCGTTATGCTAGTAAATCCTAAGAGGGGGACCCACATTCGAGTCCAAGCCTTAATTGACTCAGGATGCTCCCGGGATATTATAGCACCAGCACTAGTAAACGGACTGGGACTAGAAACGCATGAACTAAAAGTCCCAATTATCTTTGAACAAATGGACGGATCTAATATGAACCCAGCGGTTCTAGAAACAGAGGAAGTGCTCACAGGCATGGGCAAACATTGGGAAGTACGTCCATTTATTGTAAGCCAAGCAGCCAAATACCCACTCATCTTAAGCAGTAGGTGGTTGTGGGATCACAACCCCTACATCAACTGGGCCAAAGGAATGATAGTATTTGATCTGGAATATTGCCAAAAACACCGTTGGAAGGCAGAATGGGGTGCAGTAGCCCCCACGAATTCAGAGGTCGCTCTGTTAACCGCTGAAGAGCTAATTTTAATCCCTCTAGAGTATCAAGACCTGGCTCACGCCTTTAGTGAGGAGGAGGCGGATAACACGGACTGTGCTATTGAATTAATCCCAGGAGAGAAGCTCCCCAAAGGAAAGTTATATTCCATGAGTCCGGCAGAGAGACAAGAACTCAGCAAATTCATAGACAAGAATCTGGAGAGAGGATTCATTCGCCTGGCTAGCTCCCCACATGCAGCCCCTGTGTTGTTTGTGAAGAAAAAGGATTGGGGGCTCAGACTGTGTACAGACTTTTGAGGCATTAATGCTGTGTCTATGACCAACGCCTATCCGATCCCGCTAATCTGTGACCTGCTAAGTGAAGTGGCGCAGGCTAAGATCTTCTCAAAATTGGATCTCAAAGATGCATATTTTCATGTTAGAATAAGGGAGGGGGATGAATGGAAAACCGCGTTCAATACCCCCTTAGGACAATATGAATATTTGGTCATGCCATTTGGCTTATCTGGGGCCCCTTCGGTTTACATGTCAATGATAAATGAGGTCCTACATGAATTTTTGTACAAAGGAGTTGTTGTTTACCTTGATGACGTGCTTATTTATTCAGAAAATAAAGAAGCACATGTAAAATTAATCCAGAAAGTCCTTGCCACCCTGAGCTGCCACAGGCTCCCAATCAAGCTGTCCAAATGTGAATTTCACAAAAAATAATTGGACTATTTAGGCTACCGCATATCAGGACAAGGACTAAAAATGGACCCAGCAAAGGTCAGAGCTGTGCAAGAGTGGCAGGCGCCCACCATACGCAAACAATTACAATCGGTCCTGGGCTTTGCTAATTTTTACAGACAATTCATTGAAGGCTTTGCCCAGATAGCTCTCCCCCTTACAGAATTACTTAAGACAAAAGGGAGGGGGGAGCAAACAGCCAAACCCACGGCCTGACTCCTTTGGATCCCAAGCTGTCAGCTAGCATTCGAAATGCTGAAGGATCGGTTTACTACCGAGCCGGTTCTACAACACCCCGATGAGAATAAAACGTTCATAGTACAAGTGGATGCCAGTGACTCTGCCATTGGAGACGTCCTCATGCAAAAAGGGGAAAGTGGTCAGGTACGGCCCTGTGCATATTTGTCCAGAAAATTTACAGAAGCAGAAAGGAAGTTTGAGAAGGCTGGTGCTACAACAATGTCACGATGCTCGGACCGCCGGCCACTTTGGATACCTAAAAACCTTACATTTAATACAAAGACAGTTTTGGTGGCCCAGTATTCGAAGGGATGTATCTCAATATGTAGCTTCCTGCCCTACGTGTGTCATGGCGAAACCCAGAAGGGGGAAGCCCCTGGGACTACTACAACCCTTAGAGACTCCCAGCAGACCTTGGGAAGTGATTTCTATGGACTTTATTACTGATCTTCCCCCATCCAAGGGTTGCACCTGTATTCTAGTCATGGTGGATCTGTTCTTCAAACAAGCCCACTTCATCCCATGCTCCAGTATTCCGTTAGCAAAAAAGGTGGCCAGTCTGTTCATGAAACATATTGTAAGACTGCATTCTTTTCCTTCCAAGGTAATATCGGATCACGGAGTTCAATTTGTTGCCAACTTGGCAGGCATCAAACAAGGAATAAGCTCCATCCACCATCCCCAGAGCGATGGGCAGTCTGAAAGAACTAATCAAGTACTAGAGCAGTTCCTCCGATGCTATATTAATTTCCAACAAGATAATTGGATCCAGCTCTTGCATCTTGCCGAGTACGCATATAATAATGCGGTACACAGCTCAACAGGAGAGACTCCCTTTAAAATCGTCCATGGCTACGAGGGAGTAGCGTTCCCCTTCGAAGAGCAACCTCCCAGCAACTGCTCAGGAGACTTGAGCAAATGGTGGACCGCCCTGGCAAAACAGTGGGCGGAAATCCAAAAAACCTTGAACAAAGCCAAAGCTGACTACAAAAAGTATGCAGATCGCCATCGTGTGGCACAGTGGAAATTACACCCAGGAGATGAAGTGTATGTCTCCACAAAAAACTTCAGGACAGAACAGCCTAGTAAAAAGTTGGGCCTGAAATACTTGGGACTCTTCCCAATAAAGAAAGTAATCAATGATGTGACTGTAGAACTGGATTTACCAAAAAATCTGCGCCAGGTCTACCCATCTTTCCACATCAGCCTACTCAAGAAAGCACCTCTTCCTGATGAGTGGCATCCCAGCAAATTGGTGCCACACCCAACCATGATAGAGAACCAAGTTCACTATGAAATTGAGGAAATCTTGGATTCCAAGCGCAGATACAATAAGCTCTTTTACCTAGTTAGGTGGAAAGACTTTGAGGAGGGGTTTCGTGAGTGGGTAGATGCTTCTTATGTAAATGCTCCTAGACTGGTTGCTAAGTTCCATAAAAAGTACCCAGAAAAAGCAGGGGCAGAAGGGTGAGGGGAGGGGTCTTAAGGGAGGCAGAATGTCAGAATGTCAGTTCTCAAGCCAAAGCTACGCCATGTTCTCCAGTTATAATCTGTAGTTATTTAGTTCTCTCCCTCCAGGCCCAGGTGCTGCCCAGGCTGCCTATATCCATGGGAACGAAGAATTCTTATCAGCCTGGCCGACCTTGATGTCCTCGCCTTCCCAGGCCTTCTAGACAGGACTAAGGGGGGAGGCTGGGAAGGGGTGTTTGAAATGTTGTTACTTTCATTTTATGTGTCATTCTCAACAAAGCTTCCGTTCAGCCAAGGCCTAAAATCCTTGGAATATGGATACTTGTATCTTGAGCATTGTCTTTCAATAAACCTTTTGGAATCAAGGAACTTTGTGCTTGCAGAAGGGGGGAGATGAACTCTAGATACCTGGGATTCCATAGTCTGACATCATTTTTCATTTGCAGGCAGCATCATTTCTCCAAAAGATCAAATTCAAAGTTATGACTTTACATAGGAGCCAAACTTTTCAAAGCTTTACAGGTTATCTTGGGAAATATTGAGCCTTCTATTTGATTCAAATTCTGCATAGTTGCCAGGTTGGTCTCTACAAATAGAAATGCCTCTTTATTGGTGGCCCCTAGAAATTTGATCCAGAGGAGTTAGCCGTGTTAGTCTGTAGTAGCTTATGCTACAGTAAAGTTGGTTAGTCTTAAAGGTGCTACTGGACTCTTTATTATTTTGCTAGGAATTTGAAATGCCTTATCCTTTGAAATTCACCTTTCAGTGACTTTATAGCAATTTTTTAATTCATAATTTCTCTTATTTAATCTTTATATCTTTTTTATTGCTGCTGTTTTATCATTTGATATTATGTGGATCCAATTTTTTGTATTCTTATATTGTGTTTTCCATTTTTGTATGGCACTTTGAAAAGCAGCTTGAAAACTTGGTACATAAAATATAGAGTATAGTCCTGAGCAAATTAATTATGCTAGTTCCATTGAAACAATACATTTACCATAGAAAGTATTGGCCATTCAGTAAATACACTTCAGGCTGAATCAGGAAATCCTTGTATTGAACTTCCAAGAGTCTAATAATAAGCAGCTATAAGGGACCCCAACTTTGATTGGACATAAGTTCCACTCACTCCTCCGCTGTGAGGCAGATTTTCCATCCAAAACTGTCAAGATTGCTTGCTGTGGCTAGGCAGCCTCTGGTAGCGTATCTCTGGGTGTTATTTAAAGGTCTTTGTGTCCCACACTTTAAGCATACGTATTTATGACTTATATCCCAGCCCAAATATTTGGGAGGGGGGAAGCAAGAGTCCATGTCTTCTTTAAATGAAATGGCACTAGAGGATGAGAAAAGTTCAAAAGGAAACAGCAGGTTTATTAAACTGGCAGGGTTGGTAGATAGGTAGGCAGGGAAAGTAAACATTGAGTTAAACATTGACTGTAGAACAGAATACTTCACAAGCATTAGGCAAAATAATCTTCTTAAAGTTTAGTTTCAGTAGTCATATATCTTAAAAACTGAGAGGTTGGCAGTTTCAGACTTAGGTTGCATTAACAAGGTTCCTTTATAGATTCCACTTTACAGCTTAGGTGTTCTGACTTCAACACAGCACTCTTTACCCATTACATCAGACCCAGGGACCTCCTCAGAGCCAAAACCCCCTTTTTTAGACACTGGGCATGAATTATTCTTCTCCAAAAGACATAACCCTGATCATTTGACAGAAGGGAATCTCCTTTTACTACCCACTTCCTCTTCCAACAACAACCCCTTCCTTCAGTTCTATCTTGTCTATGTAAATTAGTGTTGGCTGTCACACTTAAGTACTTTAACTAAAAGTCTTCCATAAACTTAAAGCTGTCCTAGTTAGGGCAAACTTTTCCTTTTTCCTCCCACAGAGGATTACTAGTCTGACCCTCCTTGTCAGACTTCATCTCCTTTAACAATTCTGTCATCACCAATTGTTACCTTCTCACTGGCCAATCACTGGGTGGCGGGGGGCGGGGGGAGAACAGCCTGTCAATCATTCTCTCTTCATGCAGGTTTTTAACCCTTTCCCTTCCACTCTCTGGGTACTGCACTAAACAAACCTTTCATTTAAAAGCCAGCCAGCCAGAATGGTTTATTGCTTCAGCACAGCCATAGCAAATAACAAGAAAAATACAATAATATTAATACTAAATTACTACATCATAGAATTTAAACAAAAGTTAACAAATCTCTATCTAAAACTCTAAATCCATAAAATCCATAGCAGCATATAATATAATAAATCCTACTAATAAAAACTTATTATTAATACCTTTAAATAAAAAAACTTACTTCAATAGTCTCAACTGTATTTTGTTTACTGATGTTACAAACTTTGCCACATGCATTGTAATCCTTTTATTCTTATCTGCCAACAGCGCCACTAATTTATCTTGCTCTGATCTCCCTGTCATCCGTTGTAAAATATTTCTAAGACACTTCTCCTGGATAGTTGCAAATCTCGGGCATCGAAACATAACATGGCTCATATCTTCAATAGATTTATGATCACAGGGGCATACACAATCAACAAGTGGGATCTTGTTATAACAGCCTTTCACTTCTGCCAAGTGAAGTATATTCTTCCGAGCCCTAGTGAATGTCATCCTATACTCTGTGACCGTTAGGTCATCCAAATAAGCTGGCTGAGCTATAGGATGAGATATAAGTTGTTTATACAAAGTTGCTGAACTCATGATACCAGGAAGCCCCTGGTTATGTTGTGCAATTACGTCCAGTAGTCTTTGTTTAATTAGACATCTAGCAGCTATATAGTCGTAGCTCCTTAAATAATCTTCGGATAAACCTATTTTAACCAATAGGGACAATACCTGGGATTTCCACAATGTTTCTTTCATCTCATTGTATGCCAGTGTTACTAAGAGTGATGCTTGGGGGAAAAAAATCTTCAGCCAAAAGTATATAACAAGTTTCTGCACTACTATCGTTACTGTCGGTACTATCGCAAAGCCAACTCTGATCTTACCATAACTGATGATGTGGAATTTGGAACTTCCGGCATCACACGAGTGAATTTATTTTGTTCATTTAAAAGCATTACGGTACAGACAGAGAATGGTGGATTTAAGCTGCTTCTTCCAAGAGAGCAGATAGCCTCAGCTGAAATAATATCCTATTGACTTAAGAGCTGGAGAGAAGGTGTTCTTGGTCCCTGAAATTTAGATTGATTAACCTATTTTAAAATATTTATTTGCAGCTGTATCTCCACAGACTCAACTAACAAAGCAACAAAATCTTTAAGGACACAAACATCATAAATATCCAGCAACAAGTAAAAAACAATACGTAGTTAAAACACATAGCTAAAAACTAATATACACTTGTTTTTAAAGGCAGGCGGATCTGCCAAAACAGTTTATCCTCCACCAAATGACTTTTAGATGGTGACAGCCGTGAGTCTTAGGTTTTACATCATTGTTGTATGGTAGAGAGTATCACCTAGAAGTGCAGGAGTTGGCAGATGAAAACTCTGGGCATGCCCCAAGAGCCTGGCCCACCCGGACAAAGGGCTATAGTAGTTCATCTGTCTGAGATTTTGTACAACTGCTGTCTGAGTAGATGGCACTGAGCTAGAAGACCAAGTAGTTTCCTTCAGTGTAAGGCATTTTCTTTATTACATATGTAGTCGGCATACATTTTTGAATTCACACCTACATGTAAAGTAGTTAAACAGAACTTTGTAAAAAAACAAAACTAGTGCCTTTGTGCTGTTGTCCTAACTGCTCATTTTAAGTCTCTGTAGATATCAGTGTTGTGAATGTGTGTTGACCTTTATGTGTGCCGGACTCTGGTTTCTACCTAAATGCTTCTTCCTTGTGTTTCCTTAGAAAGTTATTGAACGGATTGATGTTGGGCACATTCGAGGACTTGGTTTTGATGCTACCTGTTCCCTTGTTGTCTTGGATAATAATTTTCACCCCTTGGCAGTCAACTTTGAAGGTAGGACTCTCAGACTGAACCATCAAGATGTCCAGTGCTTAAAAAAAAATACTGCTATTGAAACAGTCAAATGTACATAACAGGTAAAGATGAAATTTAAGCAATCTGGAATGCAAGAAGACATTCCAGAGAGGCTGTATTTTCTCTGAAATGACTCTGATCTTACATGGGACCTGCTTGTTCAGTGCTTCCGAAGTGACAGACACGAATGCTGTTGTTTTTACCACACACTAATGCCTATTACGGAGATGATGATAACCTAATGTGGCAGACTCTTCCTGTTCTTACTTTAGTGTGTGACTTCTAGGAGGTTACCAGAGAGAATGCTACCAAGGGTTTGGGATTACTGCATACTATTGTGGAAGAACAAAATAGGAGTTTTAAAGATAAATACATGTATGCAAACCAATTGAGGGAAAGGAAAGACAGCTTCTGCTGTCCTATTTTGCAATTCTCATTGTCCCGGGCTTTAATTTTATACTCTAATTTACAATATTTATATCCTGCCTTGTCTCTTTAGGCTCAAGGTAGTTAACAAAGCAACAAAAATTGTAAATGAATAAAACATTCCATCAGCAGGATTCAAACAGTACAGTCAGATTGGCTAAGCAGTTCACCTTTTACCAAATACCTGCCCTTTGAAATAAAACTGTTACTTCTTTGTGGTCTTTGTGCATCATACTGATTGGTTTTGGTTTTTGTGGTCTTTGTGCATCAAACTGACTGGTTTTGTGTTGCTGTTGGTACTGTCAATCCCCATCTTAATACTGTTTTGCATCTTGATGTTGTTCCTACTGATTATCTCCTACTCCTCACGCTAGAAAAGAGCAAAAATCCAGTAGCATCTATAAGACTAAAAAAATTTGTGGTAGAGTATGAATTTTTGTGAGTCAAAGTTCACTTCTTCAGATACCAGGTATCTGAAGAAGTGAACTGCGACTTACGCTAGCTCTTACCCTACCACACATTTTGTTAGTCTTATAGGTGCTACTGGACTCTTGCTCTTTTCTGCTGCTACAGACAAACGCAGCTACCCATCTTGATCTCCTCCTTACACTGGCACTGTTACTATCTATCCTGCTCCTAGGTCCAGCCTATATGGACACTCCCTCCATCAGGCCTGCACCAGAGGCCATGATATCAAAGGCCTCTGAATCACATTTGACCTCGGTTCCAATGCCACCTACTGTGCCATTAATAAACATCCAACCTCCATTTCTTCCTCCTGTCAATCTACTTGATCTCCTATCAGGATCTGTGTCTCTCCAGCAGAAAACACATTCACTGTCTCAAATGGCAGCAGCCATCACAGCAGTGATCTCTAATACAGCAGCCACCACTGGAGGATACAGTAGTATGGATCAGTGTGGCTAGATCTGTGGAACCTAAATAAAGGGCCAGATAGTAAACTAGATGTAATTGAAAGAAGTTGCTCCTAGCAACAGCACCAGTGCATTTATCCTGTCACAAGGCCATGTTCAAGAATACCAGCAAACTCTTAATTTGATCTGCTAAGGAAAACTTAACTGTACTTTAGCCTGGCAAATCAATCCCAGCCAAACACTATCTTTCCAACTATCATAATCTCCATCTTGTCTGGATTAAGTTTCACTTTGTCCTCAGCCACTTGACCATGCCCTCGAGACTCTGGCTGAGAACCTTCACAACTGCTTCCAGAGACTTAGATAATGTAAAGCTGGGTATCAGCTCTGTATTCTTAACAATCGACTCCAAAAGATCTTGGCCAAAAGTTAACCTAAGTTAATTTTTGTTAACTTACGTTAACATAAGTTAATATATGTTAATGAAAGTTAACATAAAAAGAATAAAGCACTAGGTGTGAAATAGATGCCGTGGTACCTCACTTATCAGCCCCCAACTAGCCAACTCTGCTTTTCTTGTGAGAATTCTATTTTTTCCTGCCAAAAAGAAAAGAATGAAACCAATAGAGGACTCTCCACTTTTTGCCAAATGTTTCCTGTGGTTTAAAGTTTTTTTTAAAGTATTCTCATGAGACAAGAATTAAACTAGTTGCCAGCCTCAAATGTAAGTTGATACAAATTTGGATAGATTTGCCCCAGTTAACCTAGCCAGAGTAAAAGCAGAAAGGGAGCAGTAAAGGAACATGAATATATTCAGAGACATTTCTCAAGGTGCTTTTTAAATCTGGGTTTGATCTTGCCTTTTACAGGAGACTGCAACAGAAACATCATCATGTGGCTGGACCATCGTGCGTCTGACCAAGTAAGACGCATCAATGAGACTCGGCACAGTGTCTTGTGCTCTGTTGGTGGTGTGATGTCTGTCGAGATGCAGCCACCTAAGTTGCTGTGGATGAAAGAAGTGAGTTTATCTTAAAAACAAAATAGAATATGGATTGATTGTCAAGAAGTTTTGATTTTTTGTCTTGGAACCGTTGTTTTAGTGATGGTGAAAATGTTCTGACTCCTCCTACTGGTTTTGTACAAACCTTTGTTCTAGTTGGAGAGCTTGGCATGTTATATATTAAGCTTCAGGAAAATGAGGTCAAGCCTGCATAGCTACAAAAAAAAATTGTATCTGAGTATAAACATGGCTATAGAATGTATTGTGGCAAATAGCCTGCTTTTATAGCCTAGTACATTGCATGAGGTGCTGGTCACACTGCTTTCCAGCTGGTGGTGGTTTAGGGCTTTGTTTTTGCTAGGATTCCTTCAAGTTGACTCTAGTGATGTTTTGGTCACTTGATAAGAGAGGGAAAAGATCCAGTGCTGGGTAACGAAAGAATGTTTCCTGCATAGACATGCTAGAATTTCAGATCAGAGTACCCAGCCACACTTGGATACCCACTTAGGAGCACATTCATGGGATTTTTGATGACCTGCAAGAAGATAATGTTTGAAATGCTATCTAAATAGGTAGTCTTCTAATTAGTTGGGGGAATTAGCTTAAAGTAAACAAGCAAGAGGGAGTAACTGGGATTCATCACATATGTTTACGGTGATTATTCCCTTAAGAGAACTCTCAAAATAAAGCAGCCAGCACTTCAACTGGAATGTTTTTTATTAAGAGAGAGATAAAAGGGCAAATATAAAAAAATCACATACAGCACACATACAAGACTGACTAAGAGAAAATCAGGGAGGAAAGGGAAAGAAAGCAGTTTCGGGGAGGGCGATAATTACCAGTCTTGAAGATAGGGGTTTACAGACACAGCAGCAAAATGACCAGCATTTCATGGAGAAGAGAAGAGGTCCAAATGGATTTGGGGACATGTGGATGAATTCAAGAACATTCACACAGATATAGGGCAAAAAGCTCCCTGGGGCAAGCTGACATCTTTGCCCCCCAAACAATAACTTGATCGGTTTTCTGGAGGTGGATAATGGGTTGGGAGAGGCTTGATGACCCTGAGAGTATTAGATGGTTTGCTGAATAGCATTAGATGGTGCTTAATCAAGGTAAGTGGGTGAAGGGAAGTGAAATGGCATGGATGAGATTAGCTAGGAGCTTCTTGGGAGCCTCATTGTCCTAAATTATGCATTTCTCTGGGCCTTGGAGGGGGTGTTTATTCATCTAGCCTCTGATTCTCTTTTAAAAATATTTTTCCAGACTCTTGCCTCGCTGGCATCTATTTTGTTTTTATTTCAGGCCAGGCAATAGTTTACACTTATGCTATATGAGGGTGTTTATGATTTTATGTTCATAAACTGCTCCTCAGTGGAAGGAGGGGTCTGACTGCTAACAGTGCCCCCCCCAACAAAGGAAATACGACTTCGGCATATGACTTCATTGCACTTATATGAAAAAGTAAAATAAGATGGAGGTTCCAAGAAAGAGGAGAGAAGGAGGAGGGAATGAGGGGTAGGGAAAGAAGGATAGGAAAAGGGTCATCAACTGAAAAAAGGTGTTGGGCAAAAAAATAAAATGAGCCAGATTAAAAAGTAAAAATCAATGTTGTTTCTGTGAACCAGGGCATTGGAAGGAGAAGGGTTCCCTTAAAAAATCAAACTTAAAAATAAAAGTACATTGCAAAACAATCAAATAGTAAAGAAAAAAATTGGAACACAGGACACCCAAATAGCAAACAGAGCAAATAAAACACTGTCTTAAGGCAAATGAAGCAAGTTAAATGGAACAACAAATGAAATCTAAAAGGCACATACATGAAAATCATGAGTAAACATAACTATATGCTTGAGCAGTTAATATGGCGAGGAGGGTTTGACAGTAACCCGCCCCTAGAGTCCAAAATGATCATCATCATCACAAACAATTTGTGCTGAGACACACAAGTACTTTGAGATCACCTCTGCGCCCCCCTCCCCCCCAGTCCAAGATGAGCATCTAGATAGTTGTGGAGAGGTGTTAACAGCTAGCTGTGGATGGCTGGGTGCAGACAGGCAGGGGCAGAGGCATAAACAATGGCTTTGAAATGGGGAGCGAGTGGAGGAAGGGATGTGTGTATGACTGTGTGGATGGGGTCTACAGGCTGGTGGATTCAGGCTTGGGAGCCTGCAGGTCAGAAAGGAACTGAAAAAGGTTAGCGGTGAGGCCCTGCACAGCCAGAGCTGTTAGGCTTGATGAAGGAGCCTTCAGAGAAAAACAGAGCTAGCTGAGCTGACAGTTTCCTCTGAGGTTAAAAGACCAGTAGTGGCGAAGCTTAAGCAAAAAAGGCTGAAGTTATGGAGGTCTTCCTGAGTCTGTGTGATTCGGGGCACATGCTTCTGCAAAGCCTTCTGGTTATGCAGATTAGGCAACATACTAAAAAACGCACAGAAAAAATGGCAAGAAAGGTCAAAAAGCAAACCTTTGCCAAAAGAAGGAAACTGTGTTATGAAAGTCTACGCTGATAGTTGTTCAAAAAGCTGCTTGTGGATACTGATCAGCATGACTGTTGGGGTGACTAACAAAGTGGAGGACCCCTGAGAAAGCTGGAGGTCTTCAGATGGGGTGTGTGTCAGGCCTCCAGAACCAGGAAGGGTAGCCAGGTTTGCCTTTAGTGAGAATTGCAGATGTGCTTGGATTTGGAACTCTCACTGAGGGAACTGAGGGGACTGAGACAAAGAACGATTAGCTTTCTGTTGTTCCTGGCCCAGAGGAACTGGCTCCTCCTCCAAGGGGGCTACTGTACAGAGTTCCAGGGGACTCTGTCCCCCAAAATAAAAGTTAAAGAATAGAAATTGAAAAAGAAAAAAAACTGGGAAGCAGCTGAGGTGGGCAGCCTAGGTTGACCCAGGCCTGCTGTACCATGCCAGGACACTCAGGATCTCTCACCTGACGAGCTGGCATCTCACCCAGCAAGTGAGAGCGAGGAAAAATACAACTAAAAGAACCTGAAAAGCAACAATCACAACAATGGGGTGGTGCATGACATTAAGAATGCTGGTGGTGTGCTCAGACCACCCAAATAGAGACTCCTACCACGAGTGGTGGCCTGAGAAAGCAACTTCAGTGGAAATGTTGGCAATCCATGTGCTGTTGTGTGTGACTGTAAGAATGACTTGGCCCTTGGCAACCTTTTTTGGAGTTCCCTTTGAAGGAAGGGGTGTGTAAGGAGGTTGTGAATGAGCTCCAGACCTATACTTAAGAATACTGGGGAAACTGAATGAATGAGGTTGGAGGATAAATTTATTTCCTGTCAGATTCAGTAAGGGACTGTGAAGTGGAAGTCACAGCCATTGACAGTAGTCAGATTGCAAAAGCATCAGTGTATCATGGAAACCATGGGCTGTATTCTGTTGGAATTGAGGAGGACTGTGCTGAAAGGGGTTCTAATGCAGGCACAGACTTTCCCTATGTAAATAATGGCTGGCTTCTCCTCCTGAATGACATTGTAGGAGCACTGACCTTGTTGGCTCTTCCTGGGGGCTAGGCAGGGGTGGTGCTCTTCTAAGGCATCACTGTCGCAGACGAAGCCTAAGTTTTCTCTGTGCCAAGAGCCTTCTTCGGCCTTCTTCTGCCAGTAAGAGGAAGAAGCTCTAGCCCAGTGGTTGCAATCTCTGGAACAGAGAACGTCCTTGGTGCTCATCTGCAA
Source organism: Eublepharis macularius (assembly GCF_028583425.1). NCBI lineage: Eukaryota > Metazoa > Chordata > Lepidosauria > Squamata > Eublepharidae > Eublepharis > Eublepharis macularius. Next base: position 80,411,130 of record NC_072794.1, on the reverse strand, counting down.
GCCAAGGGAAATGAGGGGGTAAATGGGAAAGGATTCTTGAAGTGTGACAATAATGATAAAGAGACACAGTTTGTGATGGGGGAGAATGGATTGTATGAGGCATTAACCAGTCTCTAATAGTCTTCTAATTCCAATTTGCCCTTTGTTAGATTGGATTTCATGAGCTGTATGATTTCCATGGGAATGTGTCTGTCAGTGGAGTGATGGATTTGTTCCACGGCTGTGGCCAGATTGAGAGTGTGGGCTTGCATGCATGCTAATGCCACTGAAACATTGTACTGCAAGGATTGGATTTCTCAGGTGAGCACTGAGAAATCCTTCTCTATAAGTTGTTCCCAAGTGATTAAAATGGAACTGATCAGAAGTGAGGGATTGTGTAATGGGATTTCCCAATTTAGACATACCAGTGGTGGAATAGAATAACTTGTTAGTAAGGATCTCTATGTTGGCAGCATCTGTAAGAGACGCTCCTGCTCCAACTGGGGCTATCCAGTCTTTTAAGTCGCACTTCACTTTTGCAGAGTAGTCAGCAACTTGCCATAATTGAACCTATACCTCCCAACTTTGTTCGCTGAGGCGCAGATAGAGGGAGCATATGAGAGGTGTTGAGTCCTGTCAGACTGACACAAACCCCTTTCATGGACATTGGTGTATGCATAAGCCCCTTTTCTTGAATATCAAGCTTAAGGACATGAGATCCAACTAGGGGGCAGGTGGCTCTACGAAGGGCATCTATGTTAATGAATGGATTGAAAACTAAGGTGACTGAGTTCTTTAAACCTAGAGAGAGAGTATAATTCTCTACGTGGTAGGTGATGTTAAGAGTTAAGATACCTAATGATCTGAAAAGGATTAGGGAGGAGTGGAGATCACAAGGGGACCTGGTCAAACCAACTACCCAGTCCAGAGGACCTTGTTGCAAAAGGCCCTGCCCAGTTAACATCCAAGAAGTTTTCTGCCAATTGATAATGCTCAAACTGTGGTTTGAGCCTGAGGGATTTGTAAAGGTGATTGTAAGTTAGTCTCCTTTGTCCTGGAGTGCATAAGTGCCAAACCTTATAAAAATTTGGAGGGGGTCTCCTGAGTTCCAGACAGCTGTTGAAATTAAAGCAAGTTCACAATGCTGGCGGACTTTCTCTGCTGTTAAGTCCCTGTTAGGGATGCCTGTAACCCATCTGGGCAACGGTTTACAGTAAACTGAAATGGCTGGGATGGAGATGTCCCCTGGGCTATAACAGAAGGTTTCTTCTTCTCTGAAGCCTTATGGATGCATTTGGCTTCATAGATGGAGGAACATTTTAGTGATGAGTCCCAACTGTGGAATTTATATAGGTTATTGTGTGCTGCTGGGTTTGGGGCGTTAGTATAATAACACATTATTTTGCAAAGTGTGTTGTCTACTGGAAACATTTTTATTTTACAGTTCCAGTAAGGGATCGGGATTGTGAGCTCAGGGATATTTGGCTGAGCGTATATGGCTGCGAAGAGGATGATAGATGCCTATGACCCAAAGGAGGTGGTGAGGCATACTCACCTGTCCTCGAGAGGTGACCTTGGTGAAATGAGAGTCTGAAAAGATGATGATTAAACCTATTCTACCTACAATATGAAAAAACAAAATGCGCACCAAAACAAATAACTCCTAATCTTTATGAAGTATCTGCTATGTCTTCTGAAACAACCTATTTCAGAAGGGGTGTGCCGTTTCCTTCCTCTCCCCACCTTGTTACAGAAGGCATGAGGGATTCACACAAAGGAATTACCCCTGGCAGGGCTTAATGGGCCATGAATGTTTCAGCTAAACTGGATGGTGGTTGGGGAAGTGTGTGGGTCAAAGAGACCTGCTAAATGATAATTGAAGACACTTGGGGTGGCTTCAATTATTGATGGTGGTTGGGGAAGTGTGTGGGTCAAAGAGAGCTGCTGAATGATAATTGAAAACACTTGGGGTGGCTTACCTGGTGCCAAGTGCATGGGAGGAGAAGAAGGGAGGAACAGGAGCTATTTGGTCTGGTGGTTGCCCATTCCATTCCTCAAGCTGAGAACAATGAAAGTGCTGAAGCTAAACATCTTCTTGGGGAGTTCGACTTGATAGACGGCAGGACTAATTTTTTTGGCGATGCGGACTGAACCTTGCCATTTGGCTGTAAGAGCATGTGTTTTTTCCAGAAAATTTCCTATACATAACTAGTTGACCATCTTCTCACTGATGGGGTTTCTGACCCATCCTAGCCTTTTGTTTACAGATTGCTGGGCTGCGCCTAGCTGGAGGGCCACTCGTTTGTGAATGGAGGATACCTCTGTGATGAGACAGTGGACCCACCCATCATTAACAACTACAGTTTCAAGGTCGGAGAGGAGTCTGGTGTTGAGCCAGAAAGCTTCGGGAAGGAGCATTTCACGTCCTGTCATGACTAAATGAGGGGAGAAACCATGAATTTCTTTGGTGCTGCAGAGGCCTATGAGGATAAGGAGCAGTTTCATGTCCCAGTCTTTACCGGAGGAATGAACCATTTTTCACAGAGCCTCTTTGAGTCTATGGTTTGTGTGTTCAGTGTGGCTGGAGGACTAAGGGTGACCTGCAATATGAAAGTGTTGGTGAATGCCAAGAGCTTTGCAGAGTTCCTGAGGGACCTCACCAATAAAGTGGGGCTCCATATCTGAATCTAAGTACCACGTGATGCCTTACCTACTCTAAATGTTATGAAAGAGAATGCAAGCTGTCGTGTTGTTCTGGAAGGGGAAAGCTCTGACCCATTTGCTAAATGGATCAATAATTGTGCGACAGTACTTGTTGCTTCGCGCAGTGGGTGGAAAGGGACCTATAAAATCTATTTGAATATGGGACCATGGACCCTCTATTTTCTGATGCTGGAAGGGTGCTCTCGCACTGGTTTGGTCAGCATTTACCATGGCACAGGAGAGAGAGTTGTTTATCCATTGTTTTACATACTGGCACATACCTGGCCAGCAACCTGTGTCCTTGACCTTGTCTAAAGTTAATTCATTTCCTCTTATGCTTATGCTATGATAAAGTTGGTTAGTCTTAAAGATGCTAGTGGACTCTTTGCTATTTCATTTCCTCTGTGACCCAGCTTGTATACAAACTGTATTAAATCTCCTCTAACCTCAAGAGGCACAGTCCCATGGGGGTTCTGGATATGATTGATAGCACAAGAAAAGAAACCCTGGCCTTGCATTGGGATGGGCTTTTAGAGTTCCTAGAGGTTTTAGAAAGAAAATTCCCAGCATTGGATATCATAATGGCTGGTAATTTTAACGCCAGAGTGGGACAGGATGGTGCAGTCCTCGTTGGGAGATTAGGTTTCACCTTAGACAATGCCCTACCTAATTTCCTTAATGTGAGGCACTCTAAGGATTCACTAATCGATGAAGCTGGAATCCGCCTAGCCCAATTATCCCTGAGATTTAACCTGGCTAATCTAAATGGTTTACCTCCTTATGATTACCCAGGTGAATTTACTTATGCCTTGAGTCAAGGCTGCAGTGTTGTGGATTATATGCTGATTTCCCCAGCTCTGGTGAATGGAGTGAGAGCTTTCTCAATCCTTGGGTGGATAGAAAGTGACCATTTTCCTTTGGTTTTAGAGCTAAATCTCCTTGTTCCCCTTCGAGGGTGGGAATGTCTGGAAGTAATAGGATGCCTAGAATCCATTGGTCCAACAAGTCTGCCCAAATGGTAGTGGGCATTTTAGAGTCTCCTATACTAGAAGAGTTTGTCTCACTATCAAGAAATCAGAACATGACTCCAGAGTTGCTCCAGATGTATGACAAAATCATGATGCAACTTGCTGATGCGCTGAGGTTCCAGTCTGAGCAACAGCAGCGAGTAAAGGGGATATCTACAAGAGGATATCTACAAAGGGATATCTACAAGAGGCTGGTTTGACAGAGAATGTCATATGAAAGATCAAGTGTGCTATGTTTACTACCAGTATAGGGAATTGAAGCTAGTGTTTCCTCCCAAGGAGTATTTTGAGCTTAAAGCTGCATTACATCAATTATATAAAAACAAGCAAAAAGCCTTTCTGCAAAGATGTTGGGAAACCCTCCTCCAAGCCACAATAAATAACGACTCGAGGAAATTTTGAGCCTTGATCTCAGACTCCTTGGGTGGGAATAGTTTTGTAAACAGCCCAATAACTGATTGATTGATTGTAAACGAGTGCTAATAGTGTATAAAAATCTTTGCATGTTTTTGATATATACACACTGTGGTTTTGGAGATTTGACTGTGTGGTGTGAGAACCGTTACTGGGAGTTCTGTGGCTAGTGCATAGATATACTCCCAGATATTGCCCTTTTTGCATTGTTAAATTATATGCAGCCTTTTTAGATCTTAAGGGGGCCTTTGACTCTGTTTCCAGAGATCTTTTGTGGAAGAAATTAAGGGACTTGGGGATGGAAGTGAGATTGCTTTTTTTGATCAAAAGCCTTTACTCTGAAACCTCCTGTCAAATTAGACACCCCAAGGATGGTAATCTAACGCCTAAGATTCTAATTAATATTGGAGTAAAGCAAGGGTGCATTTTGGCCCCATTATTATTCAGTCTGTTTCTAAATGACTTTGCTCCCTTTTTGAAAGTAATTGACAGTCACAGCCCAAAATTAGGGATGGTGCACATCCTGCTGCTTTTATATGCTGATGATGCGGTCTTGCTATCCCTCTCAGAAATAGGATTGAAAAGGATGTTGTCTCGCTTTGTAGATTACCGTGAAATGAATAAATTGACTCTAAATTTTGAGAAGTCTAACATCATGGTTTTCGAGAAATCCTGGAAACCTGTTTAATGGATTATAAAAGGGCGAGTGATTGAACAGGTTAAAAGCTTTAGATACCTAGGAATTCATTTCCATTATAGAGCTAGTTAGGTAACCCACAAAAAAGAAATGATAAATTCTGTGAATAATAATGTACTAGCGATCACACACTTCTTTTATACTAAGTGAAATCAATATGTACCTGCAGCCATTAGAGTGTTCAATCATAAAATTAGTACTAAATTGCTCTATGGCATTCCAATCTGGATCACAGCTTTTAATAAAGCAGTAGAACGAATACAATCTGATTTTCTAAGGAAAATTTTAGGGCTGCCAGTGTGTGTGCCCTATGCGACTATATGCTTGGAGACCAACCAAAGACGTTTGGAGACAAAAGCATGGATCTTAACAATTAAATTTTGGTTGCTGTTGCACTTTAGGAGCAGCCCCAATAGCCCAATTGCACACATGCTAACTGATTACCAGTCATCTACTTGGCTAGCTGATATAGGGAAAAAAAATTGCTCTAATCGGGCTTAGTCTGGATGAACTAGTTTACCTTATGGAGAGGTCTGCATTTGCTTCTATCAAACAAAGACTCATAGATATTGAGACACAAGAACTGAGAAGTCTTGCCTCCGGCAGATGCTCCCCTTTGAGATGGGGAACCTTTCCCAATGGCTCCACGGCAGAGTATTTCTCGTGTCTGACTTCCCCTTACCTTTGGAGAGCATTCATGTTAGCTCGGTTTAACGTTCTTCCTTCTGCTGTATTGTACGGGAGGTTTGAGAAAATCCCATACTCAACTAGGCTTTGTACTTGTGGTCTGAGGGAGGTAGAAAGTACTGTACACGTTCTTCTGTATTGTTTATTTTATTGTGACATCCGTGCTGTGTATTTAGAACCTCTTCTGCAAAATCATGAAGGACAATCTGATGTTAATAAGACTTTTCTCCTATTATTCACCCAAAACCATGAGGCCATTGAGTCTGTGGCTAAATTCCTCTGTTGTGCATCCAAGAGGAGAAGATTGGTTTAAACATTCAAGTAATAGTGGTTTTGTCTTCTTGCTGACTCTGCATGTTCACGTTGTTATGCCAGTAAAGGTATTCTGAATTGTTATGATTGATAGCACAGAAAATTCTATCTTTCTCTTATCTCCTATATTGACTTTTTGGATCTCTGCCTGCTATGGCTAATTATGCAGTTTGGGTGCCTCCCTTTTCTAAAATACTAGAGCTAGGTAAGGCACAGGGAGGAGGTACTGTTGCTTAGTAATTACAAGGTTAACTGGCTGGGAAAGGGACAGAGCAGGGTCTGTTCTGCTGTCTTCTAGGGTGGCTTCCTTAGTAAGGGCTTCTGTTCAGTTATTCCAAATAGAAATACCTATGGATTTATTCTGGTGTCCTTTAACATGGGTAACCCAGGTGGGAGCACTCCTATCCTGAATTAGGCCGGCTATACAGAGCCATTTATCCATGTGGGATATAGGTTTACCATCTGAAGTTTTACAGTTGTTAGCTAGTCATATGGGAAGCCAAATGGCTGCCTTTGCAGTCCAGTCTGAGTCTGTGTAAGTGGCAAGGGGGAAGTCAAGTGAAAGGCTTCTACCCCTGCCACCTGACTGGAATGGGGGCGAGCTGCACCTTTAAGGAGTTTGCTCCATAGCCTGGTTTGGAAATGCCATTTCCTGGTTTGGAAATGGGGGCGGAGGAACTGTCACAGAACCCGCACACAAAGTCCTGTAGCTGTGCTTCTGCAAGGGATTCTCCCCATACTTCAGGCCATTGGAAGTGTTGTACTGGGTAAGAGGGCATTCATGCTGCTCTCCTGTGACTATGAGACTGTAGGAGGTGGGAGATTTTGCCTGTTCCTTTTTGAAATCTACCCCACGATTAACAAGGGCTAGGGCCCATTGCATGGTGCATGCACTGGAGACTTGCCCGTTCTAAATTCTGTCTGAAAGGATGAACTTAAGAGGAGTGTGCAAGGTTTGGACTACTACCTTGGCACCTCCAATAATGAATTCCCAATGAGTGAGATTCCATACAAGGGTTAGGCAGACTTTTTTTTTTTTGCGGAGATTGAATTTTGCTTCCACAGGGCTCAAGTTTCTGGAAGCATAGGCCCCAATTCTCTGGGACCCTGATTGCTGCTGGGTGAGCGTAGTTCCAATGCTTTTCTCTGTATATAGAAAGGTTTGGACATATTAGGGTGCACCAGAGCTGGGGTGCTAGCAAGGCTATGTTTTAGCTCAGCAAAGGCACTTTTCTGTTCTGTTCCCCAATACCAAGGAGTATTTTTTAGAACAGTGCATAAAGCAGAAAGGCTTTGTCCGCGAAGGACTCAATGAAGTTCTGGAAGATGTTAAAGGTATCTAGCAGGGCCTCCCCCCATTGTTGGGCACTAGTTTAGCCATGACTTCATGGGGAAGGGGGTATGGGCCTTGGGCACCCTAGTGTAAATCTCCTATGTCTGGGGGCTGACTGGAAAGTGTGAGCACTTCTGTCAGGGCATTTATGGGCTAAGTATTCCTATTTGGTTTGTCCTTCATGACTGGAAGAGGCCTGTAGCAATCACAGATGTGGGCTGTTTATCTTACTGGATCATGTTTGCCCCAGTATCGCTAAGCTGGAAGCAGATTACTGCGCAATACTCACCTCATGCAAGTGGCTGGCTTGAGTGAGGACAGGGCAGTTCTAGGGTGTTTTATGCCTGTCTGGGAGCTGAGGGCCGATTCTGACTGGGAATCTCTAGGTTGTATTTTGGGGCAGGATCATGATCGTGCTGATGAGGGTGTGTAGGGCTGGAACAAGAACTGTTGTGTTTGTCCTTCTGATTTTGGTTACCCCCACTTTTAAATAAAAAAATACTAAGTGTAGTACCCAGAGAGCAGAAGGGAAAGGGTTAGAAAACTGCCTAAAGGGTGAATGATTGACAGGCTGCTCGCCCCTCTCTGTGCTTGGACAGTGAGAAGGTAACAATTGGTGCTGACAGAATTGTTGAAGGAGTTGAAGTTTGGAGTTGAAGAAGGAAGGTCAGACTAGTCACCCTCTTTGTGAGGAAAAAGGGACAGTTTGCCCTAATTGGGACAGCTTTAGGTTGAAAGAAGACTCTCAGATAGTTCATAAGTGTGAATGCCAGCACTGATTTTACACAGACAAGATAGAACTGTGAGTGTGTTGTTGACAGAGGAAGTGGGTACTGGAAGAAGACTTCCCTTCAGCCAAATGAACAGGGTTGTCTTATGGAGAAAAATAATTTCAGTCCAGTGTCTAAAAAGGGGGTTTGGCTCTGAGGAGAACCTTGAGTCTGTTGTAAACAGAAAAGAGTGCTGTACTGAAGTCAGATCCCTAAACTGTAAAGTGAAATCTATGAAAAAACTTTGTTAATGTAAGTTAAGTCTGAAACTACAAACCTCTCACTTTTAAGAACTATAAATATTTGAAAGTATACGAAAATTAGCTAAATTAGCTAAAATAATAATGAAGATTGAATAAATGTTGGAAATGTGAGAAACAAGAAGGAACTTTCTATCATCTGTGGTGGACTTGCCGTAAGGCTAGAAAATTTTGGGGACTTCTGGAATGGCAGCAGTGAGAGTCAGTTGTGTCTGGGGAGAGCTCCTCAGACATAGCTGATCTGCCCCATCTGGAGGGGTTCTGAGGCTTTTGGACTCCTAGGGGGACTTTGGAGAAGACCCCTGAAGCTTTGGATGCTATTTGGGGGGAAATCCTTGGATGCAGCCAAGGATAATCTCTCTGAAATAAATCCTTTTGCTCAAGACGGAAGCAGAGCCATCATGGCGTTTAACTACTAGCCTCTGGTAAAGCTACATTATCTCTATCTGCAAGGACTTTCTGTTTACAATTGCCACTGACAACTTCCTTTGCTGGATACGTGAGTTTCATTAATTAGTCATGAATTGTTTGGGAAATTGACTTTATGGCTTAATTAGTAGACAATCCAAAATTTCTGATTGGGAAAAAGAAGACGCTGGAATTTCAACATCGTTAACTAGAAAATATTTTTACTTATAAAAGCTAAATACAGAAAATAATTTGATAAGATGGGATTGTTAATATAACAATTAACTGAAAATTGCTGGTGCATTTTATGATTTATGGCTTTATGATCTCTCTTGCTCCTGCCTCTTCCTTTATCTGTTATACACACCGAATGTGCAAGTTAGTGCTGGATGGGAGTCAATGGTTTAGGTTTATTGGAGATATGAGTTCAAAGAAAATGAAGTTTTAAGAACTACTTTAGAGGAAAACAGTGAAAAAAGAAAAATTCTTTATGTCTCTTTCTTTCTGGAGAGAATCTCACCCCCGCTTCCCTCTTATCTTGGGGTTAGACTGCAACTCTTCAAAACAAAAGCTGTTTATGTGTAACTGAGTTTGACCAAAAATAACCTTACCAGATCTGACATCTACTGGAGGAAGGAGTGATGATGGGGTGCTACAAAAAAACAGAACTGAACTACAGGATTCTCTACAGTGGATTATGCAAGCAACCTTGAATCAAGTAAACAGCACATTGGATCAAGTCATGAATCAAGTTGAAAACTTGAAAATGGAAATTGTAGAGCTGAAGGTTATAATGAATGGCAAGCAATCTCAGCCTGTTGAAATTCAAGAGGTAGCAGATTTGAAACAGGGAACTGATACACAAAGACCTAAAGTAATAGCTCTTCAACAAAAACCTAAATGGAATTATGAAAAAGAATGGAATGTAGAAAGATCAAGAAGTAAGCAAAGATTACAAAAGGGACACAGAAAACAAAGAGAAGATATGAAGAAGAGGACAAAGGAGCCTTTGGAAGACTTAAAGGAAGACAAGTTGGAAGATACTCTGCTACTCTACATATCTCAGTTTCAAGCCAGTCCAAGCTACATCAACCAATACCTGTTTAAGGATTTGAATAAATTAACTTCAAAATTTATCTACCAAGGAAAAAAACTGAAAATCAAACTGAAAGCATATTGGAAAAAAAGAAGAAGAAAGAGTACAGCCGTGACATCCAGCCTTGTAAACAACAAGTTAGCCGGAATGATGACAACGGATATCTGATCTTGAGGATTCGAAAACTGTTAGATATATACGTATGGAATATGACAAAGTTGGGATCTATAAAGATTTTGAAAATTAATTGAAAGAATTTTATCCTTTTGATATGGAAAAGTGGTAACATTGATACAGGCTGAAACAATGTAAGAATATAATAACTTGTGTGATATGCTTTGGATAAAATAATAAAAAGAAAAATGTATGCATATTGAGGTAAAGAAATGAAAAAGACAAAAGAATATAAGATTAAGTACTCCCAAAATGTAAACTAGGAGAAGGGTGCAGAACACTGGAATAAAAGATAGAAAACCAAGATAATAACGGATTCGGTTTCGTTTTCCCGGCCATGTTGGACGCTCCTCTCCGCAGTTCCGGGAGGAAGCGCCCGAGCAGCCTGACCGGGTGGTTGACCTGCGAGGGTTAACTCCCAGGACTCCCAGTGAAGGGGTCAGGGTCCGGAGCGCTGCGGGAAGAGCCCCCTGAAGTTGATGCAGGGGGTAAATTGCCCGTTTGCTCCTACGGAGGCCGGCAGACTTGCGCAGCACATCACGTGCTGCCGGGCCATGGAGAACAGCAACAAGCAGATTTAAGGTGAAAACCTGTAAGCAGCTAATCCCTTCTGTCATCCCAAGCGTATGCGAAGGATTGGTGGGAGTTGAAGCTAAGAAGGTTTGGATATCTTTCCCTTCATTGAGTTTTGGAACTTAGTTGGCGTACTCCCCCCCCCCTAAGATGGCAACGAAAAAGCAGAGCCCTGCTGTGGGCAAATCTGTTTCGGCTGCTTTGCAGGGGAAAGGAGAGTCTCTTGAAGAGGTGGTTAAACAGTCGGTCGCTGAAGCTATGAAGCCCTTTGTTGATAAGCTAAATGAAATCGGTCAAAGGGTTGGCTCAGTTGAGAACGAAGTGAAAACCATTAAAGACGTAGCGTCTGGGGCAGAGCAGTCTGCTCGGGAAAACGCAGTACTCATGAAAGCAACAAAGAAGTAAAGCTTTTGGAGAATCAATTGATAGGGTTACAAGTGGATCGTGCTCAGACGGTATTGCGTCTTCAGAATGTGAAGGAGGAGGAAAGTGAAAAGTTAAAGGATTTGGTGTCGGAACTTTTGGCGTCATTTGCAAAGGCAACTAAAGAAGAGTTAAAAAGCGATATTCTGGAAGTCCGCCGGACATCTTCAAAATATGCAACGAAGCGTCAGCTGCCTCACGAGATTATTATCGATTTTTCATCTAAGAAGACTCGGGACACCATCTTATATAATTCGTACAATGTGGACTTGGACTTTCTGGGTAACAAGGTTAAGATATTGAAGGACGTTCCATTTTTAGCTCGGAAAAGAAGATTCAAATATAAAAGATTTGCAGCTCTTCTGAGGAAGCGTGAAATAAAATACAAATGGCTATTTCCGGAAGGTATCTGGTTCAGTTATAAAGACCAAGCCTACAAGATAACATCGGAAGTACAGCTGAGGGACTTTGTGTTTAATCATCAAGAGTTTCAGCAAGGAGAGGATTTAGAATCTGAAGGGGGGAATGGGGAGGAGGGAGTGAGCGCAGCCACTGTAGCTGTTCAGAGAGAGCTGCGACCGAGACGCGGGGGGGGGGGGGAAGAAGACCTAATCCTGACTGTAGTTCGTATTTTATAAGATCTACCAATCTAATAGCATATTAGAAAGTTTAACTTTAAATAATTGTATTATGAAGGGAATGCAATACTTGTAGATGTAGTGTGTGTGTTTTATATTTCTTTCCTTTCCCCCTGTTCCCTTTTTCCCTTTTGTAGTTTTTGATGTTAGTAATTAAAAATAATAATAATAATAAAAAAAGAAAACCAAGATAATAACAATTAAGATGTTAAATGTAAATGAGAATTCTTTCTTAAAAGGCTCTAGGGATGTTATTATATATTTAAATAACAGATGTAAAGGCTAGAAAAAATGGAAAGTATATAAAAAGTTGGTAACAGAAGGAGCAATTGTCTAAGGCTCCAGACAATTTTCTAAGGTTTCATATAGTGGCCAGATAATATTAGACCATATATATATTAGTTTATATTACTATATAGACACCTATATTTAAGATGGATGTGTTTGTTACTGAAGTTTGTCCCAGATGAAGGTAATAAAGACCATGAGAGACGGAGGAGATTGCTGGGCGGTAGAGACTACCCTATTGCTGGAATTATAACAAATATGAACAAGGATGAACCTTTTTATGTTATAAAATACAAAAGGAACTATATGCTATATTACAACATTATAATGTACTTATTAAGAATATTGAACGATATATTAGATGCTATTGTGAGCAGATCATCATGAAGACACTCCCCTCTTTTCCCTTATCCCTGTTCCTTCAATCCACCCCTCCCCTTATAACTTGTTATTCTCCTTATTAATACTTGTGATCTTTATTCAAAAACCAATAAAAAACTATTTTTTAAAAAAGGCTAGAAAATTTTGGATTCAGATTCATATGATAACACACATTTTTTTTAAAGACCACTGTACAGTTTAAGCCAGAAGCCTTTTTGTTGGGATTAATGGACAAACAGTTGGAAAATCAGCATGGGGTTTTATTTTTGTATATGACTACAGCAGCTAGGCTTTTATATGAGCAAAAATGGAAAAGCACAGAATTGCCTTCTATTGAAGATTGAATTATGAAAATGATGGAGCTATCGAAGATGGCTAAACTTATGGATTTGATCAGTGATAAAACCTTGTCTACTTTTTTGGCTAACTGGAATCCCTGTATTGACTTTCTGTGTGAAACAAGGAAAAATGATTTGATGATCTGTGGCTTTGATTTTTGAGAAGATAAATCTGGGAAAAAACAAATAGAAAGCTGGCAGTAATGGAAAAGAAAATTTTGGAGAGATTAAATTTTAAGTATGATGTTTGTTAAAAAAGATAAGTGTTGTAGAGAAGAATGGAAATGAAATATGTATTATTCTTTTGTTTCTAAGTTCTGTTTTTTCTTGTACGTTTTTTACTATCCTTTTTTAATTTTTTGCTTTCTGCCCTTTTCATTGGGCTTTTAATTATATGAATAAAGTAAAAAAAATTTTAAAAGAAAGTATACGAAAATTGTGCCTTATACTTTTGAAATTTTCTGTTCTACAATCAAAATTTACCCCAGCTTTTCTTTCACTGCCTACTTATATACCAACCCTGCCTGTTTAATAAACCTGCTATTTGTTCAGCTTCTAGTGCCATTTCATTTTAAAGAAGACATGGGCTCCTGCTTCTTCCCTTCCAAGCATTTGTACTGGGAGATAAGCAAAAAATATGTGTTTAAGTATGTGACAAAAAGACCTTTAAATTATACTCAGAGACACGCTAACATGGGCTTCCCAGCCACAGCAAGCAACTTCATCAGTTTTTTGGGGGGGGGGGGAAATCTGCCTCACAGTGGAGGAATGAGTAGGGCATTTACGCAATAATTGGTGGTAATGGTGGGATCCGAGTAGAAAACCCACAACAACAAGTTGGTCCCAACACAAAACAACAATGGTATCTTACTACAATTTATTATTTTGTGAAGAATTATAGTAAAATTCCTGTCAGAAATAGCATCTAAACGAAAGAATAAAGAGGCACAGAGAGATAGTCAAGCACAAGAGGTGGCTGTTGAGGAGACATCTAATCAGGAGTTACAAATAATGAGAATGAAAGTTGAACTGGTAAGGATTGAAGCTGATAAAAGGACAAAGCGAGGATTGAAGCAGAAAAAGAACAAGCAATACAGTTAGCCAAATTTCAAGCAGAAAAAGAAATGGCTGAGAGGGCACAACAATAGAGAACATGAAAAAGAAATGTACACTCTGAAGATGAGAGAAACACAGTTAAGGCAGAATTACCATTTCCCCATAGGAGTGAGGAAATCTCAATAGAACAAAAGAAATTCCCCTATTATCAGAAGGGAGATGATGTGGAAGCTTTTTAATTTAGTTTTGAGAGACCATGTAAAGATTTGCAAATTCTTGATGAAGATAGAATGCTTTATTTGTACCATAAATCTGTGGAGGGCTTTCTGAAATCTATGCAGAAATGAGAGATGAAGAAATCTCAAGAACCTCAGACTATCAGCTATTTAAAGAGGGTCAGAATTTGTTTTGGTCTGACAGCAGAACAAAGTAGAAGGGCTTTCAGAGATAAAGAGAAAGCCAAGAGAAACCTATTCCCAGTTAGGATGTCATTTAGACAGAGCCTTGAATAGATGGGTTGAGGGATGTAAAGTGACAACTTTCCAAGAGCTAAAGAATTTGATGGGACTAGAGCCAGTTCTACAGACAAGTTCCATCGCAGTTAAGATGGTTCCTAAGGGACAAGAAGCTTAAAATTGTAGAGGAAGCTGCCACTTAACTGGATGAAATTGAAGGGAAGATGGGAGATAATTTATTCCAACCCCCTATCAAGAAAAACAAAGTTTGAGGCTCCTCAGGGAACGTTGAACTACCAAAGACCTACCCCATGAGGCGGGACACTCCCAACACAATTTAGGAGGGGAGTGATCACTTGTTATAATTGTGAGGAAGGAGAGCACATACAAACACGTCCTAAGCTAGAAAAGAGAAAACCCCATTACAACCAAGCAAAAACAGTCAATATAGTAAAAAAAAGTCAAAGACTGCTACTGAACAGCTTTTAGACCCAAAGCCTGAAACTGGGACCCCAGCCGAAAAGCCAGCAAAGGTGATGCAAGTGTGGAAAGTCCAAGAAGATATTAACAGGGACTATTTGGAAGTTATGGATGTAAATGAGGAGAAAGTTATAGGCTGGAGAGATACAGGGGCTGAACTAACTTTAATCAAGCCAGATTTAGTGAAGAAGGAACAGTATTTGCCTGGACAGCCATGCACTATTGAAGGAATAAGTGACCCAAAATTTAAAGTGGATTTGGCAGAGATCCAATCAAATTAAAGACTTCCAAGGGAAATGGATAATGGGAGTATGGAAGGACTCAGACATTCATATTTTACTAGGAAATGTGGATTTTGCTATCAAGTATCCAGAAGCAATGTCTTTGAGTGACATTGAGGCAAAACCCGTTGCCGGTGCTTTACTTTCAGTTTTCCACAAGAGATGGTCACTGATTTAGGAACAACGTTTATGTCTAGAGTTGTGAAAGAACTGTTGCAGGCTTGTGGCATCATTTACATTACCATGACGGTATATCACCCAGAAGCTAACGGTCTCAATGAACAGTTCAACAGCACATTGAACCACATGCTAAAAACATATGCTGCCATGCACCCAAATGACTGGGACCAGTGACACCAGCAACTGCTCTTCAGATACTGAGAAGTTCCACAATCCTGCAACAGTTCCAGGTTTAGTCCTTTTGAACTACTCTTCGGATGACAGGCGAGAGGATCGATGGACATCCTGAAAGTGACTTGGAGAGGCAGAGAGGACATTGAGAGCCAAACTGTCATCACTTATCTTTAAGAGCTGTTAGAGAATATACAAGAGCTATGTACTGCTGCTGCAGACAACATGCAGCGTGCACAGCAGAAGCAGAATACCTTGTACGAGTCCAAGGCCAGAGAAAGAGTTTTCCCACCTCCCCAACCTACATGAGGCTGAGTAGATTGGTTACTTCCATCATTCCTGTTCTGGAAATGGGGCCTGTTTCTGTGGGAGCTCACTGCTGGTGCCTTAAGGGCTCCCGGAAAAAGTCTGCTACTTTTCTGACTCGGAGAGTCCCTCCCCCTCCATGTGAGGTTTGTCAGCTCTAATGGTCCTAATCAAAAACAGTTCAGTAGCACCTTTAAGACTAACCAACTTTATTGTAGCATAAGCTTTCGAGAATCACAGTTCTTTTCGTCAGATGCATCCTGCATATGATGAAGAGAACTGTGATTCTCGAAAGCTTATGCTACAATAAAGTTGGTTAGTCTTAAAGGTGCTACTGGACTCTTTTTGATTTTGCTACTACAGACTAACACAGCTAACTCCTCTGCATCAATGGTCCTAATGTTACTTTTGTCTGTGAATTGAGGCTGGCCTAAAGCAGCCGCTTAAAAGTCATCTTCATCATAGTCATAGGTTCCCTGGTTCTCAACAGTGGTGGTGAGGAACTTTTTATGAGCTACATACGCCTCTGGATTTTCACATGGAGTCTGGCACTCCATGATGTAAAGCATGTATGCAATGTGGCTGGTTGCTATGTCTGACTCAATGGCTGGGGTGTTCACTCCAGATGCGCAAAGCCTTGCTAGCTATGTTAGGTCTTGTTAGAACCAGTCTTGTTCCGGTATTTCCTGTCCTTCTAATATTGCGTTCATTACTTTTTGCATCAATTGTACTAATTCATCCACCAATACTTTGTATAATTTAGCCGTAATTCCATCTGGTCCTGGCGCCTTTCCCACTTTCGTTGCTTGTATCGCCTCCATAATTTCTGTTACTGTAATTTTAGCATTCAAATTGTCTTTCAGTTTCTTAGGCACCTCTAGCAATTTCATTTTATGAAAGAATTCCTCCATTGACCTTTTGTCAATAGGTTTTTTCTGATATAATTTCGCATAATATTGATAAAATGCTCTCCCAATTGCATTTTGATCAAATAACTCTTTTCCATTTTCTATAATTTTACTTATTATTTTCTTCTCTCTCTTTTTCTTCAACTGCCATGCTAGATATTTCCCAGGTTTGTTGGCTCCTTCAAAAGATTTTTGTTTCAGTCTTTTCAGTTCCCATTCCACCTCCTTGTTTTCCATCACTTTTATTTGTTCCTGTAACATTCTAATCTCATGTTGCAATTTCTTTTTACCTGGTCTTTTCTTTAATTGTTGCTCTTTTTGCGTTATCTTTTCTTGAATTTCCTTCAATTTCAATTCTTTATTCTTCTTATCTCTGGCATTTAAATCTATCAGTACTCCTCGAATAACAGCCTTATAGGTATCCCATACTTTATGAATTGGTACACCTTGATCCACATTATATTGAATAAAGCATTTAGTCTCTTTTTTAAGAACATCCAAATTTGTTTGGCTAAGCAGGAGATCTTCATTTAATCTCCATCTCAGTTTTTTCCTTCTCATTCCAAATCTCCACAACATAGGGTTATGATCTGAGCTAATTTTTGGCAAAATATCCGTTTCCTTAGTCAACACTGCTAGTTCTTTGGATGCCAAAATCATATCTATTATTGACAGTGATTGGTGACTTGCTGGAAAAAAAAGTGTATTGCTTAGTCTTTGGGTTATGCTTTCTCGAAGTTCAAAATATGACTTTGGCAATTTTCCCATCTTATTCTTACTCATACTTGTTTTTTTGTCTAATTGTAAGTCCACAACACCATTAAAATCCTCTGCCACAATCACTTGATCATATGTCATTTGATCCAACTGAGTCATTATTTCATTAAAAAATGGTTCTTTTGCTCCATTAGGCGCATATATTCCTAAAATCAATGTTTTTTCCCCCATTGCACTCAAATTCCACCGCCAGATATCTACCATCTCTATCACCAACAATCAGCTTTGGTTGCAATTCTTCTTTTATATAAATTACAATTCCTCTTTTCTTTTGCTTTGCTGCCACTACAAATTCTTTTCCCAATTTCTTATTTTGTAAATACTTATTATCTTGGTCTCTTACATGGGTTTCTTGTAAACAAATTAAATTACATCATTGTTTGATAAGCCAGTGAAATATTGCCTTGCATTTTTAAGGTGAATTAAGTCCATTTATATTCCATGATATTAATTTGTACTCCATATTTAAAGTCTGCTTGTTTTAGGTAAGTCCTTTTCGTTCTCCAACAGGAACACTTCCATTGCATGTTTTGATTTAATCACTTGTCTCACAGATTGGAACTCAAAACTCAAACCTTCAGGTATTTCTCATCTATATCTTATATTCATAGATTTCAGTTTCTGTGTCAAATCTCTGTATTTCTTTCTCTCTTGCAACACTCTCCTCGGTAACTCCTTCATAATTCTGACCCTTGTCCCCTCAAGTACCAACGGGGATTCAAAATGCTTTCTAATAATTTCCTCCTTCGTTCTCTTTGTAGTTAGCTGGACAATAACATCTCTTGGTAGATTCTTTTGCTCTGCATATCTTGAATTCACTCTGTGGGCTATATCCAGACTGGCTGCCACCTCTTCTTTTTCCTTATTTAGAAATTCTGCTATTATTTCAGTGATTTGCTTCAAGGTTGATCCTGCCATTGTCTCTGGAATGCCTCTAAAACGAAGTTGTTTTTCCATTGCTTTGCATTCCATCACTACCATCCTGTCACTTAATGCTGATGTTTCTGCTTTTATGCCATCTGTTCTGAATTCCACCCCCTGTACCTTTTGCTGTGTTATTTGCAGCTCTTTTTTTATCTCATCAATATTTTTTGCCAACTCTGCCACTTCAGATTTTATAGCCTCTTTAATATCCTTCAATAAATTTTGCTGTGACTCCTGTATCTGCTTTTGCGATTCCTGTACCATTTCTTGTGTCTTTTGTATAATTTCATTTATTTCTTTATTGCCATCTGTCACTTTTTTGTCCAAGCTTTCAATTGCCATCTGCCAGTCTCTATCTTTATCTTTTTTTGCCATCGCTGAACTTGCCTTGGCGCCCCATGAATCCGCTCTTTCTCAACTCCATTTTCTCACCTGTCACTTTAAACTCCTGTATTAAATCTTAAATTAATAGTCCAATTTTTATATCTTTCAAAATGTCGGTCGTCTTTTCTCTATGGTACAGTCTATGGTAAAATTCACAACCTTCCCTTACTCAAAATGGCAAATTTCCCTTCTTCAAAATGTCCGGCGATTTTCCTCTATAATATAGTCTATGGTGAAGTCTCCAACCTTTCCCACACTCAAGATGGCGAATTTCCGCTTCCTCTCAGGTCCTCTGTCCCACGCTGTTCTCCTTCCGTTGCTCCCCCAACACGCTTCCTGCCCTTCTAGCCGTGGCTTGCTGCTTTTAATAAGTACTCCACTTCTCGCGATCTTCCAGCCGCTTCCCACACTCCTTCCCCGCGTCGTTATCTCTCAAACCACAGGTATGCAAAACAAAATGTCTTTTTCACTCTTTTTAGCTCTCTTATATTCAAAAAGTCACAATTTCCACTCCCAATCACTTTCTTACTTCCTCCGCTTTAGGTATCTGTCTCTTTAATTCAATATACTTTGGTCTTTGTTAGGGGAGATAGCAATCTTTGTTAATCCAATCTTCACTTCTTTTGTTCTTCTTGGGTTGTACTCCCTGTTTCTTTTGTTCAATTCTACTTTAAATCCGTTTCTGAAGCTTGGGTACGAAGGTCCTATGCCAATTAAATGACTCCAAAAGCTGATGCAGAGATAATAGCCACCCTTCTACGAGGGGACCTCAAGGCAGAAAGGGAATCCTTTATTCAGAACCCCCCCTCTGCCGAAATCACTCACTCTAGGGGCCACAAAGTGTTCCTGCCCGATTTCTACCTGAAATCAGGGGGCTGCGGATGGTCAAGGCACCGCGCCAGCCAAAAAACAGCACCTCGGATGGTCCAGCTCCCTGGATCACTTCAGACCTCCATAATCCCCAGCCGGAAGTCCGATCTAAAATTACTTAAGCTGAGTAACTTGCTTCTCTTCTTGGCTGATGTTCTTATCAACCGGTGCAAGAAAGTCCTTTCCATGCCATGGACCAGAGAGGTTAAAAAAAGTAGGTGCTAGGTGTCCCAAGCAGGCACCATTTCAGGACTAGCCCACAAACCAGTGGCCAGTCAGGGCTCAGTTACTTAATTGGCATTGCTAGGCTGCAAGGTAGATAGGGATGTCTTGTGCCAGACTGCTCAAGGCCGCCAAGGACTTGCAGGTGGATGTAATTAGTAAACAGCACATTTTTTCCTAGAGCAGGCCAGAATTAGACCTGCAAAAACTTACAGCCTGAATGCAAGTGATGAAACTTCATAAAATATAGGTCTGATACGTCATATCCTCACACCTCCCCCACTCCATCAGCATGAAAAACGAACCATGCCGGTGGAATCAAACAATAAAGAAAATACATGGCAATCAAGCACAAGCAGCTAGCTTTCGTGCCCACTAATAACTATACAAATAAAGGAAGCAATGTTAAGAACAGCAATGAAAATTAGAAACAGTTAAAAAGCAGGATAGACGTAAACATTTTTCAATAGCACAGAACTGGACATACATAAATCAGCATACAGAACTCAGTCAAAATTATTGTCTAAACAAAAAATCAGCTAAGATATCTCTTTCCACCTTGACATGGTGACATCGAAAGAGAGGTCTGAGAGGGGAATCACAGCCCACCTCTGGACTGCAAAATTACTGTGCTTTCATCCAGTATGTAGTTCATACTGAGTGGAATCGATCCCACTCGGACGATTGGGGAATAACCCTTTATAGCCCCTTGAGAGACTTGGCAATTAAACATGTTGTTCAGCCGGCAGATTTTCACACACCTCACTTTTCCTTTCAACTGGAAAAAGGGTTTTTTCTTGCATACTAGGTGCTCTTCCAGTGCTCCTTGCCTCTGCCCCTCTCCCTTCACTCAATCTACTTAAGGGGAGTGCTTCAACAGAGCCAGCAGACATATTTATATCTCCAAATCCCACAGAACAAATCACCAGCATGCTGAATCCTCCCCCCTTCAGATGTTTTAAGCAAAGGGTTATCCTCTTGAACCCTCTGTTTACAACCCAACAGCATTAAACAGCTTTCCCCTTATTCCTTGGAGTTGGCACCCTCATCTCCTTTGAGATCCAAAAGGGAAAAAGTTGACTCTTTGAATTCCAAGCTGCAGAATACTCCTCTCCTCTCCACTCTGCCCCTCCTTCTCCTGACTAACAGAGGAGGGAGCCTGGGACAAGTCAGCATGGAAAGCTCTTGCTTGTTTCTCAATTAACTCTTGCTGCTAAAAACTCTGGGGGTCAAACTGCAAAGGAATCTTAGCACAGGCATCTGCTGGAAAATTTCCCAAAGCTGTTGGCACAAGCTTTGTCCTGGGATGAGATAGGGAGGGCTGCTGCTGGGCAGCTTGTTCTTCAGCTCTCACCAACCCCCTTTCCACTCCACAGCTAGCCTGCATTTGGTTTACATATAGAGGAATATAATCTCCTCGCAACTTTTGTAACTGAATATGTCCCATAAACATCCTTTAGCAGGCTGCCCAGAATCTGGGACTTTGCTCTGTTCCTCTCTCACTTGAATCCCCGTTGCCGGCCAACCCACCCCCAGCACATGCTTACTAACAACCTGAAAGTGCAGGATTTCCCTCAAAGTGATATTTTAGACCAACAGCAGGCCAGAATTAGGTTTGCAAAAACTTGCAGTCTGAATGCAAGTGATGAAACTTCATAAAATATAGGTCTGACAGCATCCTCACAGGTCTGCTCCATTAGCAGTGAGGTGCAAATGAGAGACTGCTGTGAGCTCTGCAATTCCAGTGTCCCTGTTAAAGGGGCCCAGCTGGTCTGTTATGGTTTTCACTTTGGTGGCAGTCCAGGGGATCTTTTCCTGGATCTCCTGGTGTTCTGTGAGTCTGTTAGCGGCAGACTTCTCTACGGTTTTAGTTTTTACTTGGTAAAAGGGATCAGAGTTTCCCCAGTCGGGATTGTAACGGGGCTTGGGGACTACATCCTCCAGCAAGGGCTCATAGGGAGCTGGGTCGAGAAGGTCTGGGAGACTCTCTGGATAGGCTGAAGCTGTTAAGGCTCTCTCTAGAACTAACTGCTATTTTAAGGACTCAATCTCTTTGTGGCACACCTCGTGGCTGACTTTGGTCCTCTGAATTTTAGCTTGGGCAGCTAGATATTGAGCTGCATGTTGGGCTTGGGTGAGTTGCTGCTCTTTTGCTCAGAAGCCTGAGCCACAGGAGGCTAATGCCTCCTCTGATTTCTGCCTGGTGTCCTGGGCAGCTTAGGCAAGAGTGCCTTTGTCCACGAGTGAATCGAATTTCTTGGTTGTAGCTTGTCTAGCTCTTGAGCCTGAAGCTCATGTTTTGCGTTGGCTTCCCTGGCAATGCTTACTCAGTCATTCAGGGCAATCTAAAGTCCCCAAACTGTGCATGCGTTTCACACTGCAAGATTCTTCGAATCTTGCAACTTTTTACTCTCACACTGCTCCTGGAAGGTGTTGTGTAGTGTCTGCAGGGGGTCAGGGCATCTGAAGGAGCCCCATTCTCACAGGTTTTGACCTTGCTTAACCACCCACTTCTTTAATTTGTTCAAGCTAGGGCTTTGCTTGAACTTTTTTCAGCTTTCCGCAGGAGATTTTTAGGCGAAAATTTGCTCCTGACCAGGGAGTCCCTACTCTCACTACACTGTTGTTTAACTCCAAGGAGCCCTTAACAGGTCCGTACACCATGGTTAGTTAACCCCTAACTATGGACCTGAAACAAGGATGTTAGCTCAGGGATCGGAAGGATTTTGCCCTAAGTGACTTGCACTTAGCTGTATGAGGAAGAGTGTTTATGATTTTATATCTATAAACTGCCTCTCAGTGGGAGGAGGGGTCTGACTGCTAACAGATGGATATTAGGCAGTATTTCTTGGCAGAGGACAAGATGCAGTCAGCAGCAATAGTGCATTAATTATTTTCTTTTCCTCTTCTTGTTGATATTTTATCCCTTTCTTGCATTTCAACTGTCCAGCAACAAGATGTTTGACGGTTGCTTCACCTATGCATTTTAAAGGTGCAGTTTTAATTTTTTTATTTTGTCATATTCATAAATTACATTGTTACTTTTAAAATGTGTTTGCAAATGAATGTGAGATGTGTTAGAAATAACAATGTCTGGTGTACTGCAGCAGCAAGAAGTAAGAAGAGCCTACCATGCAGGGGGCAGCAAGGATCACTTAGTTAGGACAGTGAGAGTAGCACCTCTTTTGTTTCCTGGGGGTCATTTCCTTGTCTTGTCTCCTATTGGGCTAAACAGGGCAATATCCTGCTTCTTCTCTCTCCTGCCACACTTCTTCTCTGTCTCTGCAAGATGTAGTCAGATAGCTAGGATCTATCTCTCCCTTTCCCTCAAGTATGTAACTTCCTCAAATAAAGCTTTTGCCTCTCTGACCAGCTCGGCGTTTAATTCCGCAGCGTAGTTTAACACTCGCTCTAACAGGGTAATGGGCCACAGAGGCAATTAACGCAAGCTGAAGTTAAGAGAGAGCAATAAAAGTTCTGCCGTAGCCGCAGGCTAAAGCACAGAGGGCAGACAATAGAGGAAAGATGGCGGACTCCTGGGGAGCACAGCAGGGGTTCCAGATCGACCGACTAGGCGACGGGAGGAACTATGATCTTTGGGCAGAAAGAATAAAAGCCCATCTTATTCAACTGGACGTCTGGTCTGCAATAACAGATGAAAAACCGACTGGAGATCCTCAGAAGGAAGCCAAATGGGTCAAGCACGACAATAAGGCAAGATCTATTATCATTAATGCTTTAAGTGATAAACAATTGATAAGAGTTATTCATGAGCCCACTTCTAGACAAATTTGGACGTCTCTTCTAGAAATAAACCGTCAAGAATCAATTAAAACTAAAATTTTGCTAATGAGGCAATTGTATCGGATTGAGATGAAGCCACAGGAAAAACTGAAAGATCATATTGCAAATTTCATGGAATTAACACAGAAATTAAGATCCCTTGGAAAGGAGATCCAGGATGAGGATCTAGCTATAATTTTGCTGTCTAGTCTTCCTAAATCTTATGCAAGCATTGTACATGTTTTGGAAATGAGAGAAAATTTAAGCTTAAACTATGTACTTGCAAGACTGCAAGAGGAAAGTTTTAGCAAACTGGATCATATAAGTGAGCCAAGAGAGCTAGCTTTAAGAGTCAGTTCAAGAAGGGATTTCTCCTGCAGCGTCTGCAGAAAGAAAGGACATTTAAAGGAAGACTGTTGGTTTCGTGATTCACAGAGAGTTAGCAAGCAACCGCCACGATGGATGGGAACAAAGGGCTTTAGGAATGCTAATGCAGCCATTAAGTCACCTAATGCCGATGGTCAAAGGAAAAGCAGATCTGATAAGAATTGTTTAAATGTTGGTAAAAATGATCAAAGCATATGCAAATGGGCAATTGACAGTGCGTGTACTAACCATCTTTGCAACAACGAGAAGTTTTTTAATGAGATGAATGAAAGCCACGATAAATTGTATACAGCAAATGGAGAGGCTTTAACGGCTCAGGGACAAGGGACCGTATCTGCATGTTGTGCACTACCCAGTGGCCAAACTAGAGAAGTGCAGATCACTGATTGTCTATACGTACCTGAACTTAAATCCAATTTAATATCGGTTTCTGCTATGGCCAAAAGAGGAATTGAGACTGTATTCAAAGGAGAGAAATGTTTTATTAGCAATGATGGTGAATTAATTGCACAAGGCACATTAGAAGATGGCCTGTATATGCTGGATTGCTCTAAAGGCACAGTGAATTTAATTGAAAAGTGCACTCACAAGAATTGTACTAGTCTTATCCATAGAAGGCTTGGACATGCTAATATGGATTATATATATCAGCTTGAAAGGCAGAATCTGACTAATGATTTGCAAATGAGAAAATGTCCTGATGCAGAGAAATGTGTTTGCTGTATTCAAGCCAAAGGCACAAGACCTTCTTTCACCAAACAGAGTGAGAAGCAGACGACAAGACCACTGGAGCTGATTCACAGTGATGTCTGTGGACCCATGGGAACAGAAACACCCAGTGGAAGTAAGTACTTTCTGACTTTTACTGATGATTTTTCAAGATTTACTGTGATTTACCTGCTCAAGGAAAAGAGCCAAGTACTGGAAAAATTCAAGATGTACCTAGCAATGGTGCAGAACAGATTCCAGAGAAAACCAATGGCTATCCGCACAGACAATGGAGGCGAGTACGCGGGGAAGGAGATGACAAGCTTCCTAGCAGCTGAAGGAATAGAGCATCACCTGACCGTGCCATACACCCCCGAACTCAACGGGATAGCAGAGAGGAAAAATCGTTCTCTCACAGAAATGTGCAGGAGCATGCTGCAAGAAGCACAGCTACCTCAAAAATATTGGGGAGAAGCTATCAACACTGCTGCCTATCTGCAGAACATGCTACCTACAAAGGGTGCAAGCAGCACACCATCTGAACTGTGGTACAACCGCAAGCCCAATGTAAGGCATCTGAGAGTGTTTGGATCAAAAGCCTACACTTATGTTCCGAAGGAAAAGAGGTCTAAGATGGATCCCAGAACAGAAGCAGGCATATTTGTTGGATATGCACTGGGATGCAAGGGATATCGAATCCTCAACCCAGAGACAGACACGGTGAAGATCCGCCATGTGGTGTACATTGATGAAGAAGAGAAGGCAAGCAAGCCTGACACCAGAGAGTCTACACCAAAGGAAGCTGATGCAGCACAGCAGCCAGAAATTGTGCAACTCTGGGACCTGACTGAGACGCAAGAGACACCTGCAGAGCCCACAGAAAGAGAAGGGGAAGCAGAGCCAAGTGTCAGACGCTCAGACAGGACAAACAAAGGAGTTCCACCACTGAAATTCTCTTACCTGGCAAAAACAGAAGCTGTACCAGAACCTTCTAGCTGGGAAGACATAGAAGGAATGCCAGCAAGAGAAGCAGAGAAATGGAGAAAAGCTGCAAAAGAAGAAATTGATTCTCTGATCCAGAACAAGACATGGATTCTCACAGAACTACCACCTGGAAAAGGGACAGTAGGATGCAAATGGATTTTCAAAACCAAACTTGATGCAGATGGAGAAGTACAAAAGTACAAAGCAAGACTAGTTGCAAAGGGATATTCCCAGAAGTATGGAGAAGACTATGATGAAACCTTTGCACCAGTAGTGAAACACACTTCAGTAAGAACACTACTGAGCATAGCAGCCGCAAGGAAGATGCATGTGGAGCATCTGGATGTGAAAACTGCTTTTCTTCATGGAGAGCTGGAAGAAGATGTGTATATGACACAGCCTCCTGGATTTGAACAGTCCAAAGACAGAGGACTTGTATGCAAACTACAGAAGAGCATTTATGGACTAAAACAGGCTGCAAGAGCCTGGAATCAGAAACTGAACCAAATGCTCATCAAAGAAGGATTCAAGCAAGGCGGGGCAGAACGCTGCCTGTACTCAAGAAAGAAAGACAACAAATGGACTTTTATCCTGATTTATGTAGATGATATTCTTCTTTGTTATGAAGATCAACAAGATTGTGATGAAATAATTCAGCACCTGAACCAAGAGGTTGAAGTAAAGCGTCTTGGAAATGTCAGCTTTTACCTTGGAGTTCAAATAGAGCGAGAGGAAGATGGAAGCTATCTTCTCAATCAAAAGCAAAAGATCATGGATTTCCTAGACTACATGGACATGAAAGATGGAAAACCAACATGTACTCCAATGGAAACAGATTTCCTGAAACAAAATGGAAACAATGAACCTCTGAGAAACATCAAAGTGTACAGAGAAGCAATTGGAAAACTGCTCTACATAAGTACAGTGACCAGACCTGACATAGCAGCAGCAGTTGGAATACTGTGCAGGAAAAGTGCATCACCAAGTGTGAATGACTGGCAAGCAGTCAAAAGACTGGCAAGATACCTGAGAGGTACTGCACAACTGAAGCTCAAGCTACCAGCAAGCGACAATCCCAGACTAGTGGGATTCATGGATGCTGACTGGGCAGAAGACATCACAGACAGAAAGTCTACCAGTGGACGAGTATTCTTTTATGGTGGAGGAGCAATCAGTTGGACAAGCAGAAAGCAAGACCTAGTAGCGGCATCAACTACAGAAGCTGAATACATATCAGCAGCAGAAGCATGCCAAGAACTCAAGTGGATTCTACAACTATTAAAAGACTTTGGGATAAATGAACCCAAACCTATACAACTCTTTGAAGATAATCAATCTTGCATAAAGCTTGCAAATACAGAAAGAATTGGATCAAGAACCAAGCACATTGACATAAAGAATCACATTGTGAGAAATATGCAAGAAGATGGACTTGTTGAGCTACAGTACTGCCCTACAGAAGAAATGATAGCAGACATCCTCACCAAGCCACTTGCCAAAGAGAAATTTCAAAGTCTACGAGAAAGACTGAACTTTGTGGACTTTGTACACTAGACATTGAGAAGGGGTGTTAGAAATAACAATGTCTGGTGTACTGCAGCAGCAAGAAGTAAGAAGAGCCTACCATGCAGGGGGCAGCAAGGATCACTTAGTTAGGACAGTGAGAGTAGCACCTCTCTTGTTTCCTGGGGGTCATTTCCTTGTCTTGTCTCCTATTGGGCTAAACAGGGCAATATCCTGCTTCTTCTCTCTCCTGCCACACTTCTTCTCTGTCTCTGCAAGATGTAGTCAGATAGCTAGGATCTATCTCTCCCTTTCCCTCAAGTATGTAACTTCCTCAAATAAAGCTTTTGCCTCTCTGACCAGCTCGGCGTTTAATTCCGCAGCGTAGTTTAACACTCGCTCTAACAAGATGGAGGTACATCTGGAAACTAATAGTAACCATGGCTTTCTTGCATGCATGTCTTTTGCCATGCAATATCTGAAGCAGCCCTTATGTTAGCGTTGCATGCTTGAAGACAGATTGCTAGATTAGTTAAAATACAATGAATGACAGAATGGTATAGTGGATCAAGAGACACATTTTAAGTCCTCTTTCTGCCATAGTTTCATTGTGTGGCCTTGGAGATCTACTGTCTCTTGGTTATGGTTGTGGTTTAGTTCTCTTTATGCTTAATTAAAGAAAAAAAATGAGAGGATTTATTAAGATTTTCAAATGCATAAATAATCCTAATTTAAGGAAAATAAGGATCAACTCTTTTCCTTATCTACAAGCTAAAGTAACAGTTGCTTAAACAACAGCCCAAAGGGTTGAATGTTAGGGAATACTTTGCAATGCCAGAATGCAATGTGCTAGGATATGATGGCAAGGATGCAGAAGTAACTGTGTGTCAGTAACTTAGAAATATGTTTAGGTGGGTTCAGTTCCTGAGGCAAAAGGATTGGTTGAAGGACCTCTTAAAGTAATCTTTCAGCTACATACCAATAAATATCCATCAGTTCAAATGAGAGAGCATAAGTAACAGTGAGGGTGTTGTGTGTGTTGATTTTTAAAATTCATTTCATACTTTTCTGCTCTGTTTCAAGGTTCACCTTCTGGTACAAAATCAAAAAGAGTCCAGTAGCACCTTTAAGACTAACCAATTTTATTATAGCATAAGCTTTCGAGAATCAAGTTCTCTTCGTCAGATGCCTGATCAAAACTGGGCAGATACAGAAGAGGAGGGGGAAAGAGAGGGAAGGAGGGGAGCATAAATCACAAGAAGGCAGAATGCAATTAGCATAGAGGCAATCAAAACATTCCTTTGCTTGGAAATGTAAACATTTCCTTTTGGTGTGCAGTCAGTTTGTAGCAGTGAAGGTATCCAATTCCTATGTAGTATAAGCCTTCGGTAACCACAGCTCTCCCTGCCAGTTGCATCTGACAAAGAGAACTGTGGTCCCCGAAAGCTCACACCAGGCGTCACTGGGCTCCCCCAGATCACGCCTCTGTAAAGAGAATCTGTTACCTGTGGTAATGTGATAACCATTCATAGTCTCTATTCAGTCCCCGCTTGACAGAGTCAAATTTGCATATGAATTCCAATTCAGCAGCCTCCCGTTGGATTTTGTTTTTGAAAGGTTTCTGTTGAATCACAGCGACCTTTAAGTCTTTGGTGGAATGTCCTGGTAGATTGAAGTGTTCTCCCACTGGTTTTTGGACGTTTCCATTTCTAATGTCAGATTTGTGTCCATTTATTCTTTTGCGTAGAGGTTGGCTGGTTTGTCCAATGTACAGAGCAGAGGGACATTGTTGGCACATGAGGGCATATATCAGATTGGAGGATGAGCAGCTGTAAGAGCCAGAGACAGTGTAGTTGATGCCATTGGATCCTGTAATTGTATTCCCTGGGTAGATATAGGGGCAGAGCTGGCATCTGGGTCTGTTGCAGGGCTTGGTACCTGTGCTGGTGACTCTGCTGGCCGATTCATGATTGTAAGTGAGAAGTCAATGTCCCTCTGCTCTGTACATTGGACAAACCAGCCAACCTCTACGCAAAAGAATAAATGGACACAAATCTGACATTAGAAATGGAAACGTCCAAAAACCAGTGGGAGAACACTTCAATCTACCAGGACATTCCACCAAAGACTTAAAGGTCGCTGTGATTCAACAGAAACCTTTCAAAAACAAAATCCAACGGGAGGCTGCTGAATTGGAATTCATATGCAAATTTGACTCTGTCAAGCGGGGACTGAATAGAGACTATGAATGGTTATCACATTACCACAGGTAACAGATTCTCTTTACAGAGGCGTGATCTGGGGGAGCCCAGTGACGCCTGGTGTGAGCTTTCGGGGACCACAGTTCTCTTTGTCAGATGCAACTGGCAGGGAGAGCTGTGGTTACCGAAGGCTTATACTACATAGGAATTGGATACCTTCACTGCTACAAACTGACTGCACACCAAAAGGAAATGTTTACATTTCCAAGCAAAGGAATGTTTTGATTGCCTCTATGCTAATTGCATTCTGCTTTCTTGTGATTTATGCTCCCCTCCTTCCCTCTCTTTCCCCCTCCTCTTCTGTATCTGCCCAGTTTTGATCAGGCATCTGACGAAGAGAACTTGATTCTCGAAAGCTTATGCTATAATAAAATTGGTTAGTCTTAAAGGTGCTACTGGACTCTTTTTGATTTTGCTACTACAGACTAACACGGCTAACTCCTCTGGATCTTCTGGTACAAGGTTCTCTCCGACTTTTTGTTTTCAATAACTTATAGTAATCAACTTTTTACCAAATCTCTGAAATCACCACCTGAGCTGTCCTGTTTCATTTGTGCATAATAGCCCTTGAGCAAAAGAAGAAACTCTGTTCTTAGAGTCACATTCTAATGCCTTCTCTTTAGTTTATATTATATGCGGTCCAGGTTGATATGTAGCTCCTTAATACTAACTGTCAGATGAAAGGGAAAAATGTGTGCCACTTTAATTTTTTATAACCTCCACCAGTCTGGCCTGTACATTTGGTCTCAACAATGCTTTCTGTCTCTTAATGAAGGCCGAATGTAAATTACCCCCCTGTCAGCTTACAACAGCTGGAGTTTCTTTTCTTGACTCTCATCATAGAAACAAGGTGCAGTCTGGAGAAGGTCAAGGAACTTAAGTGACAGAAGTGGATAGTGACAGATACATGTTAATTGGGGCTTAATTAGTATACTTCATAGTCTTCTAATTTTTTTGGTAGTTTTAAGAAAAGGTTGAGTTTCATATTTTTTTGGGGGAAAGGGAAGTTAGAGACATCAGCAAGCAGAGTTTGCCAACAAAAATGTTTAGTCTTGCAGCCCAAAGTAGATGGATGTAGCTACATAGGGAAATAAGTGGGGGTGAAGATGTAAGATCTCTGTGGCTTGCCAAGATTAATGCTGTGGATATGGAGTAGTTGTTTGAAGGCTTTGCAGCCTTAGTCTGCCTCCCACTTAGTAAGAAACAACCTGTTCCTTGTATAACGGATGGGGCAGGGTAGCTTTCTCCAGCAGATTGGAATCCATGTTTACTTCCATGATTGCCTTTAAGACAATACTTTTCACTAGCTTGAGAGTCCTAAGGATTTTAATTGAATATCTGTAACCCCATTTTTGGCATGTGAAGTACCTGTTGTACTGTTCTCACACTGGTACTGTAGAGTAGGCCAGGGTTTCTAGTAGCAGAGCTAATAGACTTCTCATGAGGAAAAAGAAAAGGGTGAAACCCTTTGGTGAATAGCAGAATACTATATTTAGTGTCTGTACTACCAAGAGATCATTCAACAACAGTAAATATGGAGGAAATATGATGTTTGATTTATGTTTGATTTATTTATTTTAAGTATTTATATTCCCACCTCTTCTTTTACTGAGTCAAGCCATCTTGTTTTAGGTCTTCTTCTTTTCCTGCTGCCTTCCACTTTTCCTAGCATTATTGACTTTTCCAGAGAATCTTGTCTTCTCATGATGTGACCACATGCCATGATAGCTTTAGTCTTGTCATTTTTTCTAAGGAGAATTCAGGCTTGATTTGATCTAGTACCCACTGATTTGTCTTTTTTGGCTGTCCATGGTATCCTCAAAACTCTCCTCCAACACCACATTTCAAATGAATCAATTTTTCCCTGTTAGCTTTCTTTATCGTCCAACTTTCACATCCATACATGGCAATGGGGAATACCGTAGTTTGGATTATCTTGACCTTGGTTCCCAGAGAGACATCTTTATCTTTAAGGATCTTATTTAGCTCCCTCACAGCTGCTCTTCCAAGTCTCAATCTTCTTCTGATTTCTTCATTGCAGTCTCCCTATTGGTTGATGAT
The DNA here is from genome assembly GCF_028583425.1 of Eublepharis macularius. NCBI lineage: Eukaryota > Metazoa > Chordata > Lepidosauria > Squamata > Eublepharidae > Eublepharis > Eublepharis macularius. The sequence continues at coordinate 80,379,927 of NC_072794.1, read as the reverse complement.
TGAGCCAAGGAATAGAAAATCTTGAACAACTTCAATTTCCTCGTTGTCAACTTTAAAATTGAGTAATTCCTCAGTAGTCATTACTTTTGTCTTCTTGATGTTCAGTTGTAATCCTGCTTTGACGCTTTCTCCTTTAACCTTCATCAGTAGTCGTTTCAAGTCTTCACTATTTTCTGCAAGTAACGTGGTGTCATCTGCATATCTCAAATTGTTAATGTTCCTCCCACCAATTTTCACTCCTTCTATATCTAATCCAGCTTTCCTTATGATATACTCTGCATAGAGGTTGAACCAGGTAGGGAGATAATATGCATCCTTGTCTGACACCCTTGCCAATTGGAAACCATTCAGTTTCCTCATATTCTGTCCTGACAGTAGCCTCTTGTCCAGAGTACAGATTGTGCATCAAAACAATCTTTTTTCTCTGGCTCCACATGGATGCATGGAGCCAGAGAAAAGGGACTAAAAGGCCTTTTACTACCACCCTTTCTGCTGGTGAAATCAGTATGGTGGCTCCTTTGTCATCCTTGCAGAGTTCCCTTGATTTACATATGATGGTAAGTCTGGTTTTGCACCCATTACCCAGCATGTGTTGGGCGTAGTTATACCCCTCTGCCCCATTGTGCTGTGCCAAGCCATATTTTGTTGTTATATGTGAACAAACTCTATGTAAATTCCTCTTTTACTAATTATCAGTCTTTGACAAGCAGAAGTTAAGCTGTAACAATGTTAATTTTGGAATCTTAAATGCTTTTTCTCTGTGTATTGTTTTCTTTCTGATTTGTTTTATTTATTGCTTTTTACCCCACTTTTCAGCAAAGTCTCCCAAAGTGGCTCTTGGCAATTAAAACTAATATAACTATCAATTAGAATCCCATTTTATCAAGGTTTTGGAAGGGTGCCCAGCAACTGCCTTCTCTCTTTGGCCTCAGCATTTTTTTTTAATTGGACCTGTTAACAGAATGTTGATTTAAATAGTGGTTATTCAGGAGGTAAGATTGAACAAAATAAGCCGAACTGTCTATTTGTGAAAAATATGTACTGTGGTTTTGGTAAACTTGCAACATAATCTTAAGCAGAGTTACTCCAGTCTAAGTCCATTGATTTCAATGAGCTTAGACTGGAGTAAGTCTGTTTAGGACTGACTGCACTGTCTGTGTATAAAAGAAAAAGCAAAGAATTATGACTGCCCCCCATAGTTCCATTTTGGAAATGAATTACATAGGGTACGTTTATGAGAGCATAAAAATAAGTATTTTAAAATATATCCCTACTTGTTTGTAAGAACATTTTTGGATGGGCAATATATTGAAGTGCTCTTGGCAGAGATATGCAGAGAAGTTGACACAATATCTGCCTAAATGGTATCTGAATGTGATCTCTGCCTTTTAGCCTCTAGCTTTTAGGGTATGAAATGTCACCCAATTCACTATTAAAAACATTTCTTTTAAGTAAAGCTAATGAATCTGCCTCCTTTTTTCCAGCATGTCACCAATTTTCTTACAAGATAAGTGAAATGATCCTAAGTGATATTTGCTTCACTGAGTAGTTCCTTCTACCGCTGTTGATTATGTAGCAGTACCTCTTTGTATTTCATTACCTTTTGGCTTTACTGTTTTGTGGATGTCCATCCATCTTAGTTGTGTACACATACACACATTCATTTATACTTTCCTGCCAATACTTCACATGTCTGCTGAAATGGGTTCTGGTCCATGAACCTGAGGCCACAATAGGTTAGCCTGTTGAGGTGCCACTTTTGGCACAGGTTTAATAGCTGTATTTCCCCAAAATATAGCATCTTCCACTTGTCCAAGCAAGAGCTCATAATTTTAGGACAGCTCTATAAAGATGCTGTTTTGCCTAGTATTTACATTGTTTGTACTCTGCCTGTCTCACTGAGACTCAAGGCTAGAAATGGGGACGAACCGGGGAAAAAAGAACCATGTGGTTCGTGGTTCATGAAATTTCACGAACCATGAACTTTCACGAATCTGTCCCCGGTTCGTAAACCGGTTTGTCTGGTTCGTGAAAATGTCACATCCAGGTCAGAAAATCGTCACTTCTGGGCTAGCAGAAGGTCACTTCCGGGTCAGCAGAAGGTCTACAGGATGTCCATTCCTTGTTGCCTAGGAAACTGATTGATCGGCACCAGGCTGTCTGCAGTGATGAACCAAAGGAACCAGCCTAAAGTTCGTGGTGGTTCATCAGAAATGGGATCTGATGAACTGCTGGTTCGTGAACCACGGACTGGCCTGGTTCATCACGAATTTTTGTTTGTATTTTGGTGCGTATTTTGGTTTGTACCCATCTCTACTCGAGGCAGATTACACAGTGTAAGTCAACACAATCAGCAGCTGGGACATTCAATAAACATGGATTGCAGAGGTTTGAAAACAAGCATAATTATGAATATAGAGATTAAACATTGTTGAACCAAAACATAAGCCATTTGACATGACATATTAAATGATGCCAAAACTACTCAGTAGGAGCATATATATATATATCAATGGATAGTACCCAGTAGTATAGTTTACAGTCTTTGTCCACTTGCCAAAACATCTCTTTGAGCCATTTCTTACAGCAAAGCCCTGTTACCTGAATGAAAAAGCCCTCCAGAATAATTAAGTTATGCATAGTTTGTAGAAAGACAAGAGAGTGGGATCTTTCCTGACTTCTTCAGGCTGGCCATTCCGTATGGTGGGAGCCACCACAGACAACTTACATGTATAGACAGCAACTGATTTTGCCCATTCGTGGGGTATTTTTTTTATTGTAAAACCATCTGCAGGGCAAATTTATTGTGAGAACACAGACGTCAAAATGTGTGGTCAACAGGAGCCATAGTTATGACTTCTTCTACATAAAATTCTTCTTCTGCATTGTATTGAATGTTCACCTAGGTCCCCTTCCACAGGTATTCCGCAAGTGATTTTAAATTCTTTCTCCGAAGTCCTCAGCATCAGGCCTGCAATGTGTTGATCACATATTGCTCCCTCATCCTAGTCATACAACCCATTTTCTGATGCTGCAGAACCTGGGGGGAAACAGGCTAGAGCACCTGGGGGCACGGCAAAAATGGTGCCACCTGGAAAATGTCTGGCTCCTGAGCGAGTTGGGCAGGGGTTGGTTAGCACTGGTGCAATTTTTTGACATCAGGAAGGGCCCGCCTCCAGCACGTCCATCAACGACCCCTTTAGCTTCTCGAATTCAACAGAATCCTTTTATCTTGACTGATTTTCAAGGCAGTGTAGTCAATTTTCTGGAACAGTCTGTGACTGAGAATTGTTACTTTTAGCTTTATCCTTCTTTACGCCTATTCGTGGGGTGTTATGATGACATTAAACAATTCCGAACATGATATTACGTCTGCAGAAATACAGTACATTTTCCTGGGCCAATCTGTTGTGATGTGGTCTCTGTTTCCTTTACAAAAATGCCTTCTTGAATAGTTCTGTTTCATATAGTTTGCAAAAAGCCAGGATCATGGGAGCCTTCTTGACCTCCTCAGGCAGGCCATTCAGCAGGGTGGAGACCACTACAGAGAAGGCATATGTACAGGCAGTTGTTGATCTTGCCCGTCTGTAGGGTGGCACCTGCTGAAAGCACTTCTCAGATGATCAAAGTTGTCAAGGTGGGAGATAGGTGGAGAGGTGGTCTTACAGATATGAAGTACTTTGTATGTGATAGCTAATACTTTGAGTTGAATCTGGTAACTGATGGGCGGCCAATAGAGTGAATGTACAATGTGAGTAATATGCATACTCTGCCTAGCTCCCAATAATAACTGAGTTGTGGCATTTTATACCAACAGAGTTGATTTGGAGGGAAGTGCATTACCTTATGTAGATTGTAGATCCTAGTCTTCATTTTACTGTGGCATGAATTCAGGTGGCCAGATGGGCTGAGTCAGTGTAGGGGGCCTAAACTGAGTTGGGTAAAAAGCCTTTTTTTGTGGCTGTTATTAACTTGCTTCCCCAGCAGTAATGCTGAGTATGTTATGTCACAGGTGACTAGTAGATTGAGCCTCTACATTTTAAATGGATCTTATCCAAATGACTGCTCTGTTGAATTTATCTGTCGGGTGAAAGGATGAATGTGATAGTTTACATCATGGTGTCTGAAAATATGGTTCAGAATATTGATCATAGCAATCATCTACCTCTTACTGTACTTTTTGAGATACCATCCCTTAAGCCACGTATTGAGGACAGACATAATGAGACACTAGTAAGGGATAAGGAAGGGTTAGATGGAATGAAAGCTTTGACACCAGGATGTCTGAATTATTGGGCTCTGGGCAATGAAATGGGATCTTACAGAAATTCTTAGATGCAGATAATATAGGTATTTACCTAGATGGATATGAGCCGATGATGCAAGAAATATATAGGGTTATAAATGATGTAAATAAAAGCTGCAGCAGACTGTCCAAAGGGCATTCTACACATTGGTTTGATAGGGAATGTAGAAAAACAGAGTTGGAAAAAAAGGAAAACTGAAAGTGTGGGGCGGGGGCAGAGGGTAAAAGTAGGATGGCTTGTGTGTGGGAAGGAGAGAGGGAGACAGAAAAAGGGGAAAGGCTACGAAGTCTTTCAGGGAAGGGAAAATAGTTTGGGATCAACATAGATGAAGGACCGCCTACTCCCTTATGAACTTACTTGTCCTCTGCAATCATCTTCCAAGGTCCTGGTTTGGTTGCCCCGGCCTTCTGAGATTAGGTGGGTGGCAACCTGGGAGTGAGCCTTCTCAGTCATGTTGCCAAAACTCTGGAACTCTTTCCCCAGGGAGACTTGCCTGTTGCCATTTTCCATCTGCTTGTAAATACATATTTAATACCGCGGTCTTATGTAAGTCAGTAGGGTAGCATTATAGCTGTACTATTGGTAATATTTGAAACAGTATGGCTAGGATGAACTCAACAATTTCATGTGAAAGGAAGTGGCTGCAAGGCAGTAGGTCCAGCCAACAGTTTCAGAGAGAGCTGTTCTACTCTTCCTTTATTGCCTCTTTTATATGAGAATGTTTTGACAAGCACACATGATATTCTCAGATGTTTCTAAGTTTTTCCAGTATTATAAATGTTGATTTTGCGGACTAAAGAACTTTAGTCTGCAGCCGGCATGGAGCTAGACCTTGGAGTACCAAGTCTGGCTTAATAGCTCTGCTGCTTCTTGCCCCCATTAAAAATGTGCATTTTTTAAAAAAAACTAAGGACTATTCGCAATCCCTGTTTTTTGCGTTTGAGAAGGAAGCTCAAAAATGTGGTTAATAAATGGGCAGAGTGTGTGTAGCATGGTAGTGTTTCCAGCTGTTTAATTACTCTCATGTTGACTGCTGTTGCAGCAACAGCTGTCCTGATGAGTCTTTTGTGAATTCCAGTGAAGTGGGTGGAATCTGGCAGAGCGAGAGAGAATGGGAGAAAGAGGTCCTGTGGTCCCCAGGAAAACAGAAGTGACTAAACAATTTTTCTCTGCCTGTGCCTATGGGGGAATGAATTGCAGGGGATGAATTGATGCATTGAAGATTTTTTTAGGACCTCTCCACGTGATTTCAGTACACTTGTTAATTGCGTGGGGGTAGTGCAAATAAAACAGTGATTATAATTAGCACCAAATACATGGAGATCATTGTCCTAGTGTAGAAGCTTATAGCAGAGCCTGATGTACTTTGTCTGTGCTAGTCAGTGATGACAAATCAGTGACATGACAAATAAAATGAATCATTTGGATACTTCTTTATATTTCGTGGTCATTTTATTGTGGTTTTTGGAGTTTTCTACAGTAATAAAATTAAAAGCAGTGACTACATATTCCTCTTTCTAGTGAATAGTAGGATTTGTTTAAGATTATATGATTAATACTGACCAAGAAATGCTGTTCTTATTGACACTAAATCATAAAAAGGCATATTTTGTCTCTTCAATCTTGCCCTGCTTGTTAACAGTTAAGCAAGTTGACTTGGCTACTTTGGTACAGTCCATAAAAGGAAACTGGAATAGGTTGTTTGAAAGCTATTGCCCAGAGTTTGTGGACTATGCCTCATCCAAAGCTTTTTGTTCTTGAATCTGCCAGCTTTTGTCCTTGCACTACTCTGATCCTGTTAAAGACACTCCATCTCCTTTGAGCCCCTAAAGCATTGGTTCTAGTCCTGGAAGAGTTATAGCTGTATAGTAGTGGTGGTGGTGGCAATTGCTGCTGTTACTCTCATTGCAATGCTGCTTCACAAAATAAAGCAGAACAGATTTTCACATAAGCCATAGAACGACATTTGGTTTATATACCACCCTTCAGGATAACTTAATGCCCACTCAGAGCGATTTACAAAGTATGTTATTATTATCCCCACAACAAAACTTTAAAAAACCATGTATTATGTACAGATTTTCAATCAATGAACTGCAATATTAAGAGAACTATATGGTGAGCTCTCAGCTGCCATTTTGACCCAGTGGCAGTGGTAAGATGTCTCAGTGTTTTCTTATTTTGGTGTACAGCAGTTACAGAATCCAGGATCTTTACTTTTGCACTAAAACTTTCAAATGCTGCCTACACTATACTCTGTATTGACCCCTCTAGAAGTCCATGTGTCTTTCTGTTATTTAAAGAATTATTATGGTTAAAGGAAATACTATCCTAGGGGCTTCCAACCTTTTTGAACCTGCGGGCATTCTGACGCAGGGTGGTGAAGCTAACCACAAAATGGTTGCTGCAGGAAGTGGAGCTATCTACAAAATATCAGGAAGTAGGGTTGCCAACTCTGGGTTGGGAAATTCCTGGAGATTGTGAGGTAGGGTTTGGGGAGGGGAGGGATCTCAGTGGGGTGTAATATAATAGAGTCTACCCTCCAATGCAGCCACTTTCTCCAGGGAGCCCCTGCTATGCAAATCTCCACCTGGCTCCACCCACTTTTTAAAATCAGTTGGCTGGTACCAGGAAAGGTGTTTGTGGGTGCCATAGTGCCCACATGTGCCACGTTGGGGATCTCTGCACTATTCTGACCTAAATATGTGCTGCTGTTATAACAGGCTGCTATACACAAGTATATGTATGGTTCAGAAAGGTGACATTTAAGGAAACAGTAATGTTACTCTAGAGGCTCTGTAATTATCCTGTGGTGTTTTCAAGTTGGGCTTGTAAAAGTGTCTTTAGGAAAACAGTTGTTGTTCTAGTTAGTACCACATGTCGTTAAAGAAGGAATTAATGGGGTCAAATAGCTGTATGTCTCTTCTGAGTGGGCCAGGTGCATGTTGAGCGTTTCATGTTAAGGAAAAATGCTGATTTTTTTCTTAGATAATTGCATATTATTTAAATTTGTTTTAAAATTGTAATGGGCTGCAACTGTGTTTTTAATGTGTGTCTTTCAAAAAATTGTCAGAATTTGCGAGAGTCTTGCTGGGAAACGGCAGGCTGCTTCTTTGATCTCCCAGATTTCTTATCATGGAAAGCAACAGGTGTCCCTGCAAGGTATGTAAAATATTATTTCCTGCTTTGTTTTTTTCCCCATCTCTTTTTTTGTGTTAGTTTTGGGCTTAATTCACTTTGACCGCACATAATGTATGTACATCTGTATATGATTTAGGCTATTTGGGAACATCTTGAACCGATCTTCTGTTGCCATGGTACATTCCTGAACAAAATGGTTCTTGGAAGCACTTTAATTCTTATAGACAGTATGTTACTATTTGCTTATTGTGCTCCATTTGTGGGGGAGGGGGTATCCTGAGCTAGGCCAGTACCAGTTTTGTCCACAGAAAGGAATGATAGAGATATATAATTTGAGAAGATCTTCCCTTTCAATGTTTTGTATCACTTGCACCATTGATGGGGGGCAGGGAGGCAGGCTCCTAAAGAGTTCCTTCAAGGCAGAGACTGGGATCCAAATGACTACTGTAGGGATGCCAAAAGTCTTGGAATGCCCAATGAATTCCTCTTCTCCATTTCTCCCCTTTTGAACAGCAAAGAAGCTAGTTTTGAAACTAACCTAATATTTGCAAGTGATACATGGGCTCCTATTTTAAATAACAAATTCAACTGTCTCCTATGCATGCAGAAATAGTTGTGGAATTCTTTTGATGCAAGATTAGTATTTTGTGAGAATATATCATTGTATATGAATATTCTACATACTGTGAATGACAGCCATTCTGAAATGCTACTTTTTTCTGATGAAAAATAAACTTTTGGATATATGACATCGTGCAATGTGACCTAAACGCCTCTGAATCATAAACCTTGGCCTTGTTGAGAAAAAGAGGAAAGGTGAGTACAGAAATATAATTTAATTGTTATTCTTTTAAATGAGAGAAAGCGCGGGCTATGATATCCTTTCAGGGCACAGGGCTATCAAAGTTATGGGCTTTTCAAATGCTTTCTGAGACCTCTACGTGAAAGATACATTTTGGTTTGATTATTTGGCTACAGATTTAAAGGCTATTTTCCAAATGTTGCCCTGTTACATATAGGATATCTTCACAGATTCCATTTAGCTGCAGTCATCGTAGGCATTTTGGTTGGTTGTGGAAAATAGGGTCATAAATAATACTTTTATTCCTTAAAACTCTTTTTAATATTGTCAGCCTGAGTTGTATGAAGCAACAACAGATCTGTGAGGGAGGGGAAAAGTAGAACTGCCATTTAGCTCTGCGAGACACTGCCTGTGTAAACATAATACATTTCTCTGTACTGTTCAGTTTGGTGTAGTGGTTAAGAGTGGCAGGACTCTAATCTGGAGAGCTGGGTTTGATTCCCTACTCCTCTGCTTGAAGCCAGCTGGGTGACCTTGGGTCAGTCACAGCTTCTTGGAGTTCTCTCAGCCCCACCCACCTCACAGGGTGATTGTTGTGAGGATAATAATAATACGCTTTGTAAACTGCTCTGAGTGGGCGTTAAGTTGTCCTGAAGGGTGGTATATAAATTGAATGTTATTATTATTATTACTATTTGAATACTTGGAATGTAACCCAATGTAACCCAACAAACCGGGTTTAGCAAAATGATCTATGGGCAATTGTCTGTCTGTTTACAAGCACTGAACTAATGGGTGTTTGAGCATCCGTAGTTATAACAAGTCTTAATTACAAATTAATTTAATTTTTTTTCTGTTGGTTGCTATGGGAAGAAAACCCACAGTCAAGCACCATAATCCATAATAGTCTAGTGGGCCCTTGACCTCATATTAAATATAACTTGGAACTAAGGGTGTGCAAATCCAGGTCTGACATTTGGGGAAAAGCCAGATTTTTGCTGATGCAGCAAAATCCTGCTTTCCCAGATCACATTAGAGAATCTCGGCTGCAATCCACATACCCAGATTGAGACCCCGGAATAAATCAAGGTTAATTCGGGAATGTGACTGAGTGTTTCCCTTGCTGTCTTCTTGCAAAGAAACAGCAATTCCCACCCTTTTTGGAGAGACGAGAGGAGGAGAGTGAGGCAGAGACAGGAGGGAGTGATAATGAGGCAGGGAGAGAGCAGTGAGTGGCTAATCCTTGCAGTTCTCCTTCTCTGGCCAATAGGATTCTCTGAGAAGGGGGAGAGCCTTTTTCAAATTGCCCTGCAAGGAGTTAAAAAAGCAGGCTTGCCTCTGTGCAAGGGTGGCTGCAGAGGGTGAGGGAAAACTTGAGTTTCCCAAAACTACCCTCCATCTCACTTTCAGCCTGAGGACAAGTGGGATTTATGTGTGCTTGCACACCTGTGCTTGCTTGCCATTGTGGCTGGGTTCTTGCTTGGTTCTGTTCTGTGGTGTTCCTCCATTGGCACTAGGTTCTGCATGTCTGCTGTGAATAACACTGGTTGTGTCTGGATAAGTTGCAACAGCGTCCCTTGCTTCAGTTTGGTTTGGGTGGAATGGATGTGATTCTCTGGTTTGATGTTGGTCCCCTTTCTTCACTTTAGTTCTGGGGAGATTCCATTCCATTCTCTGGGATAAGCTTGTATTGTTGAGCGTGCCTTGGCCATGGCAGCCTTGCCCTGGTGAATCCCCCCCCCCCCCAAGAACAAGCTTGGAAACTTTCATGACAGGGAACAATGGAGATCGGCTCAGCAGCTTAATCAGGGACACTTGGGTTTGGGTGGGTGGTGTGGTTGTCAGTTTGGTTCTGTTGTGCTTTCCCAGGGTAGAGATTGTATTGAGAGTGTGCTTTTGGCCACTGGAATCCTTGCCCTTGTGTGTTTGTGCCCTAAGAACTAGCTTGGAACCTTGCTCATCATAGGGAACAATGAAGAGTGGCTGGGCAGTTTGCATAAGGGGCACTTGGGTTGGGGGGGGTCTTCATTTTCATTCTGTTGGGATTTCTGTGTGTAGAGCTTGCATTTGGGAGTGTGCCTTGGCCATGGCAGCCTTGCCCCAGTGTTTCTGCACAAGGAGTCAGGCTTTTTCCCCTTAGGAAACAATAGAGTGTCTGGAGATGCCTTGTTTAGGGATCCAAAGAATTGGACACTAGGATCCAATCTTCATGAAACTTCGATAGTCTTTAGAGGACAGTCAGGAGTAGGTTTCTGGCAAATTTGGTGAACTTCACTTGAAAAATCAGTGAACCTTTCCCAGATTTTAGGAATCCAGATTTTTTTTTTAAGTTTTATCTTTTTATTTAATTTTCCAAACTGAACAACAACAAAATCAAAACAATGAGTTACATCCGATTAAAACATTGGTGGTAAAATAAGTTGACTTTCAGTAATATACAGTATTAATTTTCAAGGATTAATACAACAATGAATAGAGGTGAGAAGATGTAGGTTGTAAACAGTTGAATTCTAAATATTCATAAAATGGAAACCATTTTCCCCAAAAATCTGTTTCTAAGGGGTAGTGTTCAAGTTGGTATAACTTGTCATTAATAGTTGGTGGTGATTTATCTTTCCATTTAGTTGCTATCGCACTTTTGGCTGCTACTAACAGTGAATTAACAAGGTCTCGTCTGATGCTGAGGATTGGTAATTGTTCCCATAATCCTAAAAAAATTATTTTAGGTGAGAATGGAATGTCAAGCCTTGTTATCTCTCTAATAGCATTTAATGTCTTTCCAAAATTTTACAATATATGGACATTCCCACCAGCAGTGTGCAAAGGTTCCTTCTTCTTTACAACCTTTCCAGCAAAGAGGTGAGGCTGAAGAATATATTAATGAAATCTTCTTTGGTGTTAAGTACCACCTATTTATGATTTTGTATGTTTGTAATTTATTATTGTTTTAGAATTATATATTTTTGATTACCATATTTTTTCCAACTTTCTATTGGTATTGTTTCTTTACAGTCTGTGTGCCTCTTAGCTTGATAGTTGAAGTCTTCAATTTTATTGTGTGACAAAAGAAGGCTGTAGATTTTAGAAATACCTTTTTTCATATAATTCTCATCCTCCATTAAGCGTTCAAATTCTGTTAGGGGTGTATTCATTATCTTTTTTATATCTATTTGTTGGGATACATTCTGTATTTGAAGATACAAAAACCATGGTATCATTTTCTTTATTTTTTGTTCTAAGTCCTTCTTACCGATGAGTCCTGTTTTTGTGGCTATGTCCTTTAATTTGTTGTATTCAGAATAATTCCAAGTTTTATTAATTTGAGCTTTAAGTTCTGGGGATATGTGTTGTTGTGAGATGAGAGGGGAAAATCTCGATATTGTCAGTACAAGTTAATTTCTAGTTTGATCCCAGATGGTTAATATCGCATCTAATAAGGTGTTGTTTTTTATAACAAGGGGCCTTTTATTGGGTTTGCTCCAAATTAACTCTTGTATGCTCTGCTGAGATAATGTTGGTTGAAGTATTGAAGTCCAATCTGATGTTTCTTTAGTAATCTGCAATGTAAGAAGATTAGAAGCCTTATTGCCTTATGGTATAATGTTGTATCAGGCAAATTAAATCCGCCTTGAGGACCTTTTAGTTTTAGGATTTTAAAGGCAATCCGGGGTTTTTTTATTATTCCATAAAAAGGAGTTAAACATATTTCCCCATTGTTTGAGTAAGCTGTTATGAATTTTAATGGGGATAGCTCTAAAAATAAATATCAATTTAGGAAGGATAAATGTTTTAATTAAATGAAATCTATCATACCATGTAACGTTTAACTTTCTCCACTTAATCATATTCTTTTTAATTTGTGATATTATCTTCATATGATTGTTTGTAATAAATTTTTAGTATTTATAGGAATTGAGATACCCGAATAAAAGAATTCTTTAACCATTGAAATTTGTGGTATTGTTTTATTTTATCTATTTCTTCTTTCGTAACATTAAGTGGTAGTATTTGTGATTTTGTTGGATTTATCAATAAACCTGAGATTGAGCCGAATTCTGCAAGTAAGTATTGTAGAGGATCAAGTGAATTATAAGGATTTGTGACATAAATAATCATATTATCTGCGAACAAGCTTATCTTGTAGTTTTCTTCACCGATCTTGATTCCTTTAATGTTGCAATTCTCCCTGATCTTTATTGCCAGAGATTTGATCGCAGTAGTGAATAAAGTTGGGTACAATGGACACCCCTGCCTGGTACCTCTGGCTATTGCAATTTTCCCTAAAGTTAGTCCGTTTGTTTTCAAGTTCGCTGTTGGTTGCATGTATATAGCTTCTATTATTTGTAGAAAATTATTGCCAAATCCCATATGTTTTAATAGTCCGTGTAAATATATTTCTAAGGAATTGAAAGCTTTTTCAATATCTAGAGAGAGAAAAAGAGCTTTGTAATGGTTTCAAGTAAATGTGTGCATGTATCTTTAAATGCTTGGTGTGATATAGGTGAAGAGTGGGGTTGAAAGAGAGGGATGAGTGAGTGATATGATTGGTTGATGACTAAGAGTGTGGGCGGAGTGAATGCAGTTTCAGACTGAGAGTGGAGAAAGAATATTCAGTGAGGAAAAGAAAGGCTAACTGTGTGCAGCCTGAGCAGTTTAAGCATTTCTGTGAAAAATATTTAGTCAAGAGAAAGCAGGCAAGCTGTGTGCAGCCTGAATACATTTAAGCAGTTCTGAGAGAAACATTGAGTCAGAAGAAAGCAGGCAAGCTGTGTGCTGCTTGAGTAACTTTAAGCACGTCTGTGAGAAATATTGAGTCAGAGAAAGAGGCTAACTGTCTGTGAAGCCTTAGAAGAGATCTGTGTGAATGAGTTTAAATGAAGTAACTTTAAGAACCGAGAACTACTTTTATGAAACCGATACGCTTCTTGACTAAATAAAAGTTTATTTTGTTTTTGTTATATCCCAGAGTAGCTGTCATTGTTATATTCCATTCCTATCCTCAGGGCCACATAGAACCACGAAGGAGCCTGATGCTTGGGCACGTTACTAAAGGGAAAACTTAAATAAAATATCTTGGAATATAATATTCCTGGTGGCAGCAATATACCCAGAGGGTGTAAGGGAAAAATTAAAGGCAAAATCTACCCTGGAGAAAGTAAGGGGTGTAACAAGGTTCTTGTTTGTAGTGTTTACAGTGATTCATAAGATTCAGTGTTTTATGTATGTTCTCCGTTATGTCTCTGTTTTCAACAAGACCTGAATACTCTGGAGAAGTAGGCAGCTGTGAATAGGATGCAATTCCACAAAGACAAGTGCACAGTATTACATCTGGGCCACAAAAATGAGAAGCACAAATACTGGATGGGCAGTAGTATATGTGACAGGGATCTTGGGGTAAGAGTGGACTGTAAACTGAATATGAGCAGTCAGTGTGATGTGGTGGCAAAAAAGGCTAATTCAATCCTGGGTTGTATCAAAGGGGCCATAGCATCGAAATCGCAGGAGGTCATAGCCCCTCTCTATACTGCCTTGGTCAGGCCACACCTGGAGTATTGTGTGCAGTTCTGGAGGCCTCACTTCAAAAAGGATGTGGACAAAATTGAGAGGGTGCAGAGGAGAGCAACGAGGATGATCAGGGGTCTGGAGACTGAGCACTACGAGGAAAGGCTGAGGGCCTTGGGAATGTTTAGTTTGGAGAAGAGGAGGTTGAGGGGGGACATGATTGCCCTCTTTAAATATTTGAAAGGCTGTCATTTGGAGGAGGGCAAAGAGCTGTTCCAGTTGGCAACAGAGGGTAGGACGCGAAGCAATGGGCTAAAACTACATGCACAAAGGTACCGACTGGATATTAGGAAAAACTTTTTCACGGTCAGAGTAGTTCAAAAGTGGAATCAGCTGCATAGGGAGGTGGTGAGCTCCCCCTCACTGTCAGTTTTCAAGATGAGGCTGGATGAATACTTGTCAGAGATGCTTTAGGCTGATCCTGCACTGGGCAGGGGGTTGGACTAGATGGTCTGTATGGCCCCTTCCAACTCTATGATTCTATGATTCTATGATTCTACCCTCCATGTTTGGAACATCTGACTTGGTTGTTTGCTGTGTATACTGTAATTCAATTTTATCCTATTCCCAGGATTGAGCAAAAGAGACTCACGCTATATTAATCTAATGGTCTTTCACAGTGTCAAACGTGGTATCCTCTGATATGAAAGTATGAGATAGGAAGCTATGTTACATCAAGGTCACATGACAGAGTGGGGGCAGATTTATGACCTCATTGGCTTCCAAAGTAGGATAGAGAACTGCAGACTGTGAAGGTCAGGGATAGTAAACACAAGCCGAGTTTCAGGAGGGCATTACCAAGGCAAGGGCAGAGTTATGGATGATTTGGAGGAATCTACTTCACCACTGAATGGGGTTGTCTGCTGCTACTCTTTACATATGTGAAAGAAAGACAGCACCCTTGCTCAATATGCATGAGCACTAGTAGTAGATTTTCACAAGAAGGACTTAAAAAGGAAACTTTATTAGAGGCTCATGACCCACTTGAAGGTCCCACTGATCCATGGGATGAAGAGCCCTTCCTTAAACCATCTGTCTTCTGTGTTTCAGTGACATTTATGAAACTTGTGTATGTGTATTGAGAAGTACAAGGAAGAAAAACTATATCCTCCATAAATGTTTCTAATTCCCCTTTAAAGTTAAAGCCATCTAACTAGTGGTTATAAGTATGGCTTGTGACAGTGAAATCTATGGATTAATGATGAATTTAGGAAAAATGTTCTCTTTGTTCTGACTCTCTTACCAATCCTTTTCATTGAGTTATTGAGATTTTTTTCTTTTATAAAAGAGAAATTTCTCTTTTCATCATTCAGAATTTTATAAACCAGTATTATAGAGGTCCACAGTGTGGCACCTCTGGGTGCCAAGGTTTCCACCAACTCCTTTCCTGGTGTCTGTCAAGTGTTTTTAGAAAGTTGGTAAAGCCAGGTGGAACTTTTGTCCAGTAGCGGTTCTGATGAGCTATTGGAGACATTATTATTATTATTAGCAATTTATACTGCTCTTCAGGACAATTTAACACTCACTTAGAGTGGCTTTCAAAGTATGTCATTATTACCCCCATAACAATCACCCTGTAAGATGGGTGGGGCTGAGAGAGCCCTGGAGAGATATGTCTGACCCAAGGTCACCCAGCTGGCTTCAAGTGGAGGAGTGGGGAATCAAACCTCATTCTCCAGATTAGAGAGCCGTTGCTCTTAACCACTACACCAAACTGCATAACTGAACATAAGCAAGACTTTTTTTTACACATTACGTTCATTTCAAAAGGCACCCAGTTAAACAGAGCTTCTGTCTGAAATGTTGAAGATTTACTTTTAGAGATAAACAGTGACCTTCCTCCCTGCTATATTGTGGTTGGCCCTGCTGTTACCCAAATGAGTAATTGTGCAGAGGTTATAATGTTCAGTCATGGGTGTCTGTCCAACAACTTCCAAAATGAAGACCAATGCAGCACTGATTTTTTTAGACACAGAGAAGACTTTTGACAATTTAAATTGGAATTTTATGTTTAAAATATTTGAGGAAAATTTGGAGAACATTTTATAAAGTGGGTAAAATTGATTTCTACATTTCAGACAGCACAAATGGAGAGTTGACTATGTGGAATACAAAGCGGTACAAGACATGGCTGCCCACTGTCACCCTTGTTGTTTATACTTGTTCTTGAAATACTGAATAGAGACATAAGAAAGAACTGGAGGGGTAAAGGTTAAAAAGGAGACTTATAAATTAAGGGCCTTTGCTGATGATTTGGTCTTGGTTTTCAAAGACCCCCTAAAGGGAATTGAAACGTTAATGATCAAGTTGAAAGAATTTGGTACATTAGTGGGTTTTAAGATTAATAAACAGAAGACTAAAATGTTAACAAGAATATGAAAATACAGGATCAGTTGAAACTGGAAAATAAAACAGTTTAAAATTGAGAAAATGGTAATAACATACAAATATGAATTGTATGTTATTTCAAAATAATTATAACAAGTCTTGGAACAAAATTAAAAGATACTTGGTAAGATGGGACAAAATTTAACTATAATTTTTGGGAAGAATAGCTGGGATTAAGAGGAATGTTTTACCTAGAATGCTATTCTTATTTCAGACAATTCTGGTTCTGACGACAGAGACACCATTCAAACAATGACAGGAAAAAATATCTATATTTATATGGCAAGATTAAAAACCAAGGGTTAAATGCAAGGTATTGCAGGATGCAAAGGAAAGAAGAGGATTGGACATACCAGATTTGAAATTATATTTTGCTGTCAGCTGTTTTGTATGGATGAAAGAATGGATCTTGTTTAAAAGTATTACTGGATTTAGAAGGACATGACTGAAGATTTGGATGGCATGGTTATCTGTGGTATGATAAAACTAAGGTTAATGCAGAATTCAATAACCACCATGTTAGATGTGCCATCCTGAGAATATGGAATAAATATAAGTTAGGATCTGGGTGAAAATACCCTTGTGGTTATCGCCACAAGAAGCTCATTTTAGAAGGGAAATGTCAAGTACATCTAAATGGTTAACATATCGAGATGTGTTAGAATTTTCACAAAGTTAAAATAAAATAGAAGATTTATCAATAGAGAGACACACATGCCAGTGGTTTCCACTGTTTAAAGTAGACAAGAGGCACTATGATATTGAGCAATCTAAGATGGCATTTGAGACAGATTTATGTATAAATGATGAATATGTTATTGCTAAAATGTATAAACTCTTGTTGAAATTTGAGACAAAGGAAGAGCAAGTAAAATAATGTATGATTAAATGGGATAAAATTTTGGATATGATATATTTATGGAGCAGTGGGAAAATATGTGGTTAGAGGGGCTGAAATTTCTAGAAGATGATGTACCATTGGTTTATAACTCCTGAGAAACTGGCTAGGATGTACATGGTTTATCGAACTCATGCTGGACATGTGCTCAGTATGAAGGATCTTTTTACCATATGTGGTGGACTTGTAAGAAAGCAAAAATTTTTTTGATACAAATACAACTATTAACTCAGAAGATTTTAAAGATTAAAATGCAGTTGAAACGAGAGACTTTTTTGTTGGGAATGATGGATATTCACAGAATCACACAGAATCACAGAGCTGGAAGGGGCCATACAGACCTTCTAGTCTAACACCCTGCCCAATGCAGGATGATCCTAAAGCATCCCTGACAAACATTCATCCAGCCTCTTCTTGAAAACTGCCAGTGAAGGGGAGCTCACCACCTCCCTAGGCAGCTGATTCCACCTTTGAACTACTGTGACCGTGAAAAAGTTTTTCCTAATACCCAGCTGGTACCTTTCTGCATGTAATTTAAGCTTGTTGCTTCAAGTCCTATCTTCTGCTGCCAACTGGAACAGCTCCTTGCCCTCCTGCAAATGACAACCTTTCAAATATTTAAAGAGAGCAATCATGTCCCCCCTCAACCTCCTCTTCTCCAAACTAAACATTCCCAAGGCCCTCAGCCTTTCCTCGTAGGGCTCAGTCTCCAGATCATTCTCGTCACTCTCTTCTGCACCCTCTCAATTTTGTCCATATCCTTTTTGAAGTGAGGCCTTCAGAACTGCACACAGTACTTCTCCATAATCTGTCTATCCTCTCTTAGCACTCCTTTCACTAATAGTCCAGCTGCTTCTCTGATTAATTATCTGTAACTTGATTACATTTTTTAAGAAGATTGCCTGTTACCTTGAATATGTTTAGCAAAGTGGCATTCAATTTGTTCTTTCTTATTTTGTTTGCCTTATAATTAACTTTGTTTTTCCAAAATGTTAGCTCTTAGTGTTCTCATTTTGGGCAGGACTTTCTGTGTTTTTATATTATGGAAGATTGTTTTTACAATGCTCATTAAGTATGTTTAGTATCTTCAGGGCTGGTTTGTATTATCTTTCCTAAACTGTGGTGTACATTTTATCAGCATTTGGTTTTAAAATCTTGGTTTTAAATAATTTCTTGATTCCCTCTTTCAACTTATTTTTAAGTTTTAACTAGCTCTTTCACTCATATTTTTTTTTCTCCTTTGAAATTATATGTGACTATGTTGAACTTCCTGGGAAACTTTCTGCATACACAAATAGTGTGAATTTGATAGTGCTCTAATCTCTGTTCTCAAGAGGTTTTATGTTATTCACTAGATCTATGGAAGCAGCAAAGAGGTGCTGTTCCTTATATGGCCTGTTGACAGTTCAGTCTTATGAAGAGTTAAAGCCTTCTAAGTCTATTGACTTAAATCAATTTAGACGGGTGTAACTCTGCTTAGGATTTCATTGTTAGTGATCTAAGGCACAGCTGTTTGTCTCATCTAGAAATTTTTCCTCTTTATTGTGTCCTGAACATAATATATTAACCCTGTCAGAATGCTTAATGTCACCTAGTAGTATTATGAGAAGTGTCCTTTGGCTGTCTTCCTGACTTTTTTCTCAACCTTAAAATCGCTCCCAGAATTTGAGTCAGAAAGATGGCCATATCCCTACTAGTACTGAATTAATTAGGAGTTTGATATCCACCCACTTGGGAACAAACTTTAATTGTAGTCTCAGAGAAACCAAAGGACAGAATAAGGTTAAAACTGAAGAGTAGATTTAACAAACTTTAACTTGGATAAACGTCTGCCTCTTTAGCCCTGCTTATAAAACTTTCTTACTTTAAGAAATGTATGCTTCTGTAAGTTTATAAATGTATGTACATATAAGGTAAAGGTACCTTATATTTATGTACGTATAAATTTACTTTAATTTAGGTTTACCTGTAGTTAATCAGGTCTCACTCCTGCAGTACTATGTTTCTCTAGTGATATATGTTGAGTGAGTTAACCTAGATGATATCCAGTCATCCTAGAATATAACAGCCACTATCAAAATGGTGGCTTTTCCAGATATTTCCTGTAAACCAGTTGTTCATAGGAGATTATGTAATTCTGAATTCATAAGAACATAACTAAATCCTACTGGATCAGACTAGTGGTCCATCTAGTCCAGCAGCTTGTTTCACACAGTGGCCAACCAGTTACCCTGGAGAGCCAAGAAAAAGGGCATAAAGGCCACGGTGTTCCCCTTCTGTTGTCCCCTGCTTCTGATATTCAGTGGTTTGTTGCCTCCGAATATGGATAGTAGCTAGTAGCCCTTGATGGATTTATCTTCTCTTTTAAAGCCATCCATACTTGTGACCATCACTACATCCACTGGTAGTAAATGCTACAATTTAATTTCATGTTGAGCAAAGAAATATTAATTTTTGTCTGTCCTGAATCTGTTATCCATCAGCTTCATTGTGTAACCCCCCCCTCCCCCATTTAAGAACTATGAGAGAGGGAGAAAAGTTCTATATCTACTTTCTCTCCTCTGCATAATTTTATAAATATGTGTTCCTTTAGACACCTATTCTCTAAACCGAAAGCCCCAGATTCTAGGTTTCCCTCACATTAAAGGTATTTCAGCTAGGGATGTACAAAACAAAACAAACAAGCCAGAAATACTCCTGTAATTTGCTGCTTTGTTTCATTCCAGAACGGTCAACCAAATCTGGGAAACAAAGCTGTAATGAGTCCTACCCCTTATAAGTTTGTGTGTTTGAGTTCAGTTCTTGCCATGCAGCAGCAGTGCAGCCAGCCAGGCACTGGGCTGGCAGCAGCATCTGTAGCTTTTTTCCTTTACAGCAAACAACCAATCAGATCCCAAGGGGAGAGATTAAGCCCTAGCCTAACATTACTCCATTGGTGGGAAGGGGGATGTGTTTTTTCTGCAATGCTTCCTGGGCAAAGGCATTGGCATTGGAAGTAGCTCATAGGGATCCATTCACAAAAGACTTGCTTTGCACTGGGGAGGGGATCAGCAGATGAAACGGTGCTGTTGGCTTCACCAGTTCCTTTCTGGGTGTTTGTATGCATAATCCAAGGAAAGGCTGGTCAAAGTGGGTGTGCACATGCAGATTTAAGGCCTCAGCCTCTGAGTCCCCAGCTGCCACAAACGCACATGCTATGGAGATTAGTGTGAAAATTGAAATAAGAAAGAATTATTGAAAGAGCTGTACTGAGGAAGATCCAGGCATGTGTGAACCAGGTTGCCCATTCAGTGGCCTTCTGCTGCTGCCCTTTGCTTAGGTGCCACTGCTGTAACTATAGGAGTCAACCTAAGATAGTGGGTCAAGGATCACCAGGAAGAACTGCATCCATCCTGGAAAGATAATCTGTCTTTACTGGGCTCTTCTGATTAAAACTGTTAACCCAGCGTTAAAGAAAGGGAGACAATGGAGGTGTTGCATTGTGCACACTCAAGTCTTTCCAGATCAGTATTGTTGCACACTCACCCTGTTTAGAGAGAGTCTTCTGTAGCTCCTTATAGTCCACCTTGTTTATTACCATCCTAAATAATTTGATATCATCAGCAAACTTGGCCGCTGGACTGCTTTGAAATAACTTATTAACAAGTTAAATAACACCAGACCTCATTGTTCATTTCCTTCCACTGCAAGAACTGTCAATTTATTCCTACTCTGCTCGCTCTCTTTTAACCAGTTTTAATACATAAGAAGACCAATCCTGTTATCTAATGTCTGCTAAGCTTATTAAGCTTTGATGAGATACCTTGTAAGGTTCTCTGTATCTCAATTCATTTTCTGCTAATGTTACTTGCAGCCAATGAATGAAGAACTAAACTATTTTCAAAGATTATCAAATTGCAAATTTTAAAAAATGTAATGGGTCTTACAAAGTATTTTTTAGAAACAATTGATATATGTATTTGTATCTTGACATTTATTCAGCCTTTGGTTAACTGGTACTGGTGGTAAAAGGAAATGGGAGCTGTCCCCCCCCCCAATATATTAGTAATCCTCTTCAAAGTTCAGCATTTGTATTTAGTAAGTACATGACTCATCATTCTTCTCCACCCACCAGCTATGAACTTCAATAAATTTTACTTTATATGATGATCTAGTTAAAGCCTTTAGTAGTAGTAGTAATTTACCATTTCAATGGCTATACTGTTCCAGTTAGGAATTAATGTATTAAAAATTCAGAACCCTGCTTGTGATTGTAACATCAGATTGAGATATTTTATTACAAGTAGAATGAGACCACCATCCTACATCCCAAGTTTGGAGCATACCTCAATCACAGTTCTGTAGGTCCATCTTTAGCAAAAAGTCATTTAAATTATTGGAATAGTAACTCAAGGCTACACTGGATTTTAAATTAATTGTAACCAAATAAATCAAATGGCATGGTGAGGGGTTGTTGAAACTGTTTTTTTCCTCTTACATATTTATAAAACTAAATAACATAACCGAACAATCATGCTAATCCCAAAATAGCATAACATCCAAAAGCAGCATTAAATGAGCAGTTGAGGGGAAACATTTTTCTTCAGCACTTAAAATGCATTAAAGCAGTTTTAATTGAAATTTAATATGCCTGTGTAAGTAAAAACAGCATTCCTGAAGCCAAACAATGAAAGAGGTTTTTTTGGAGCTGTATCTGGAATTATACTGTTCTACAGCTGAAGGAGCTCTTCCCCTCAATCAGCTATAGATTTTCTCTTTTGAAGACAAAGTACCTGGAGCAACGCTGTTGCAGCAGATGCCAAAGATCAGGCTGGTTCATGTGAGAAGAAGCTCTTTTGCCAAGTATACTGGGCCCAGGGCTTTAAATGTAATAACCTTTGGGGCCTGGAGGCATGTTGAAAACCAGCAGAAAAGAATAAGAGTATGTTGAAAGTACTCCTCTAGACAGCCAATATAAAGAGATGGCAGCAGAACTGTATAGGGGAAGGGATGTGACAGTGATAGAGCATTTATTGGCGTGCAGGAGATCCAGTTCAATCCCTGAAAACGCCAGTGAAAAGGATATGATGGCTGGTGTTGTAAAAGATCTCTTCCTCAGATTTCAGAGACCGACAGCCTGTCAAAGTAGCCCATACTGAGCTTGAGATACCAATTGTGAACAAGGTAGCCTTGTTCATAAGTTACAGTGAGCACATGTACAAACTGTTGCTTTAGTTGAAACTAGCCCTGTTTACAAGTTACAGTGAACACACATTCAGTCTGTGTATAGTGTTCACTTGATTTTTCTTTACACATGCACTGAGTAATTCTCATGTTACAGTCAATGCATGTACCTCTGAATGTTTGATTGAAGCCCCACAATTATTCAGGTATTGGGTCCCCAGTTTCACTTGTAAAGTGAATGCATACTGACTCTTTCTTATGAACAAATGAACATAAGTACATGTAGGATGTATGTATATTTACCATAACGTCAACTATAACACTATAACATGAAGCTGGTATAAAGCAGCTTCGTGTGTTCGTATTCACTAGATGAAGTTTCCAAGCAGTTTTAAGTAACAGCTTCATGTAAAACAAACAGCAAAAAATAAATCTGCAATGTCAGGAAGGGATGGATGACAGGTGACAAGATATGTCATCAAGGAAGCATAGCAACTGGTTTATGAGCTATAATAGATTAAAAGTGCTGCTGGCCACATGTGACTCTAAGCATGTGTTAAATTTTTTTCAACAAACCAATAGAAACTCAAAACATAAAAAGCATAAAAACTTAGAACACAAAATGTTTAGAAGCCTAAATAATAGAGCTGCTGTAGCACAATGGTTAAGTGGTTCGGCTACAAATCAGCACTCTACTGGTTCAAATCCCACTACTGCCATGGGCTCAGTAGGTGGCCTTGGTAAGCCACTCCTCTCAGCCCCAGCTCCCCAGCTGTATTGTGGGGATAATAATAACACATATTCACTGCTCTGGGAGAGGCACTCTTCTGTCTAGAAGTGCATTATCATCATCATCATCATCATCATCATCATCATCATCATCATCATCATTATTATTATTATTATTATTAGTGATGGGCACAAAACCGAAATATGAACCAAAATTTTGACGAACCAGGCTGGTTCGTGGTTCATGAACCAGTGGTTCATCAGATCCCATTTCTGATGAACCCCCATGAACTTTAGGCTGGTTTGTTTGGTTCATTTTTCAGTTCATCACTGCAGACAGCCTGGTGCTGATCAATCAGTTTCCTAGGCAACAGGAGATAGACTTCCTGCAGACCTTCTGCTGACCTGGAAGTGACCTTCTGCTGACCCGGAAGTGGTGATTTGCTGGCCCGAAAGTGACATTTTCACAAACCAAAACAAACTGATTTGTGAACCGGGGCAAGTTCATGAAAGTTCGTGGTTCATGAAACGTGATGAACCACAAACCGCATGGTTTGTTTTTTTCTGGTTCGTGCCCATCTCTAATTATTATATTAGAAGCACAGTTATTATTATTATTATTAATAGACCTCAGGCTATAAACTTATTATAAAAGCAATTAAAAAGATAAAACTACTAGTTAAAAGCCTGCGCTCTAAAAGGAAGTAGAGTAGAGGCTGGGCAGGCATCAAGAAGGAGAGATGCCATCACTGAGAGAGCCCTGCCTCTAGTCACCACAGAAAGCAGAGCTTTTGATGAAAACCTTAATTTGCAGGACAGTGCAGGAGAAGACGATCCTTTGAGTACCTAACTCCTAGCCATTTAGACCTTAAAGGCAAGAAGCAACAGAACATTTTGAACTGAGTCTGGAAATTGATGAGCAGCCGGTGCAGATCTTTCAACACAGGGTTGATGTAATCCCTGTATCTAGCCACTGATAGTAACCTAAGTTAACAATTCACAGAGAGCAATGTGGTAAAGAGTACCAACTATACAAGGAAATAATTGCCCACGTTGTAACTTATGTCTACAGATTTATTCCTAATTATATACACGTATATGAATCAATTAATGAATATCATAGGAAGGAAACCACATGCAAGAAAACAACAAGTCAGAAATTACATTTGCTCAAGTGTCTATTATCTTCTTTACATTAATAACAATAAAGAGCTGTGTGCTCAAAGTGCTTCTTATCATTCCAATTGCACATATGAATAAAGTGCAAATACTCATTAGCACCATTCAAACACCAGTCCTTATAATGCCATTCAATCTTCAAGACACCCAATATTCCAACCATGTGGTAATACAAAGTCAATGAAACATAACAGTTGACCGTAGAATTCACAGAATGAAAGGTCATTGGTCATCCCTTGTGTAATAAATCAGTTCTTCTGTGATAATAACTCATCTAACGGGTGGTCTAGATCCTTATCACACCCATTTCAAAAATCTCTTTTCATGTGTCATGACACAGGAAATGATTGCATTAGTGGCTATTGAAGAGATGATTGAAGAATTTGTATTGAGGGGGAAGGGGGTGTTCTGTAGCCATGGGCACTCCAATCTCATCCCTGCAAACCCTGATAGGCAGCTCTGATGGTCAAACACAGACCTCCAGCGTTGCTGAATGGGACCCATGCTTATAAATAGCCATGGGCTCCCAGGCTGGGTTTCACTTTCTGCGAGCAGTGGAGTGGGACAGAGTTCTTGCTTGCCACTTGCTAGCCTTTGGAGAGAGAGACTGAGAGAGTACAATTGAGCTTGGCTTTGATGGATAGGGATCTATCTACTCTGGTTCCAGGGCTGCTGCCTGGCTCTGGGGCCAAGCTCAGTGGGCACCTCGGCTGAGGGCTCACATTAGTGCCTGATCGGGTCAGGTCTGTGGGAGTGGTGGGCTAGGGCTCTAGTCCCTCCCTCCCTCTGGTTCCAGGGCTGCTGAGGGGAGGCAGCTCTCCACCGCCTCCCCGTGCTCGTCAGGCCCGGCGGCCACCGCCAGTACCCACCGTTCCTTTCTTGCTGGGAATAGCAGCGCACTCCAGTTTGGCCTGGCGGGCGGGCACATGGGGGGTGCCGCCAGCGAGTGGCCAGACCCCCCGCCCCCTGAGGGGAGGCGGCTCATCGCTGCCTCCTCGTGCCTGCCAGGCCCAGCGGCCGCCGCCAGCATCCACCTTCCCACACAGCTGGGAATACCAGCACGCCCCGCTTTGGCCTCCATGATCTGGTTCAGTTCGGGAACGGGAGATGTTAGTTGCGGTTCGTTAATTCAGGATCATCGTTGGCACCGAACCACGATCCACTGGTTTGTTAATTTTTTTTGGTTCGTGCCCATCTCTACTTGCTACTATTCAACAGTCATAGATCCAGAGGAGTTAGCCGTGTTAGTCTGTAGTAGCAAAATCAAAAAGAGTCCAGTAGCACCTTTAAGACTAACCAATTTTATTATAGCATAAGCTTTCGAGAATCAAGTTCTCTTCATCAGATGCCTGATCAAAACTGGGGTTTTGATCAGGCATCTGATGAAGAGAACTTGATTCTCGAAAGCTTATGCTATAATAAAATTGGTTAGTCTTAAAGGTGCTACTGGACTCTTTTTGATTTTACTATTCAACAGCAACCACTGTTGTTAGATTGTTAGGAGGATAAAAAGAAAGTAGAACAATGTAAGCTGCTTTGAATTCCCATTTGGGAGAAAGGTGGGCTTATAAACAAAGTAAATAAATAAAGGTGAAGACTAGTGTGTGGGGTGGGTGGGTGGGTGGGTAGGAAGGAGAGATATGGGAAAGGTATCAGGAGGACGGAAAGAGGAAATAGTTTGTGGGGGAGTGTGCAAAGGAGAATGAGGTGTCCGTTATAGTTCCCCTGTTGTAGTAACCTAACCTCAAGCAGCTTTGTCATTGACTAGCAGTGCCTCAGTCTCATTTGTGATCATAGATCCGGAAACTTTGCCAAAAGTTGTGATTTAGTGAAGTGTATAAAAAAGAGGAACCTTAACATGATATTTTCACAAGGCTTTACATTTCACTTTATGAATGTCATGCAGCTGTAACTTTTAAGTAGATAGGATAAATGCAAAACTTGCATGTGCCATTATTATTTGCTAGAGAAGTAGTACTTTGGTAGGCAGGCAGTCCTCCTAACTGTTGTGCCAGTGCTTTCTATCAAATTTAGAACAGCAGACTCTGAGAGTGTTTTCCAAATTACCTTGAGCTTTTTGCTGTTCTTGGCTCCTTTGCAATGCTTAACTAATTGTACAGTTGGATGAAACTGCCTTCCAAATTATAACAGATTTGAAACATCTGATTTTGGTGCTTTGCTTGTGTATGTCAGGCTCTAACTTATGCAATCTTTTGTAAACATTTTGTATGTATTTTTTAAAACAGGTGCTTAGGCCTTAAATCATAGTGGTGTTTGCCTTTTATTTTTGTTTGGTGCTTTTTTGCCTTGAGGGAAGAGAAATGAGCTAGATTAGTATTGAGTGAGAAGGCAAGGGAACAGTGGAGGGAGGCAAGAGTTATAGTGGGTGTATTATTGGCTGGCTGCCTGCCATAGAAATGTTGAACTCTGAGCCAACCATGAAGTCATGCTGAACTTAAGGAGTCTCACTAATCCAAGACACTGTGTCTTAATTTGACAAAGTAAAGACTTCTTGATAAGCAGGCTAGTTTAAAATGCTGTTAAATGATAGGAGGGACAGTGCTTGTAAGTTTAGAGGGAGAATGAAAAATACAGTGATATGATGGAAACACTTTTTTTCTTACTGTTAAGCTGAGAATCACCTTTGGCACCCTCTTCTTCCCTGCAGTTCTTGGGCTATGTAATGGCTTGATATGAAATTTGAGAAATGTATGTAGTTTTCTATTTCAGGAAAATGATCTCAAGTATTGAATGTGCGTGTTGTTGGCTGTGAGGCTCTGATCTTACCCACTGTGGTTTGGCTTTTATGTAAATAGTGGGTGAGAAGTGCTAGAGTGCTTTTTACAAGAAATCAGACATTTTCCCCTCCCCCTTTTAAAAAATAGCATTTTATTTTTAAAAATATTCTTTATATCTTCTTGTCTTTAATCACTGTATGCTTATTGTACCTCAGAAAATGACTGTCTTAAAAACATTTTTTCCCACTCTCCTACAATATTTTTGGTGTGAGAGATTGGCCTGTATTGTTAAACTGGGACTATGCAGTGGAGCCTGTATTGAAGTAGAGACATACAAGCATTACATTGCACTGTAATTAAAATTTCTGTTTAACAGACAATGAAAATGAGAAGGACTGAGATTTACTACAGTATTAAAATATAGTTTTACGGTATTTTCATAGGTAGAGAATCAGGTCTAAGCATGTTGTCAAGGAAAATGGCACAATCCAGAATCTTTTCTACCCACTTAGTCTTTGGTCATTGAGGTGCAGGATAAGATTGCATGGAGTTCTTGTTGAAAATAGTGATCGTTACAATATTAGCAAATAATATGTTCATAATATTAAGCTGTCATCCCCCAAAGCTCTAGTGCAGACCTTCTGCAGCCCTGGGAACACCAATGCCAGCCCTCTAAAGCTTGATAGGCAGCTCTGGCTGCCAACCAGAGAGCTCCCATTCTTCTCTATGAGAGCAGAAGGAGTATAACCCCCCAACTCTCAGGCGAGTGGTTTCACTTTCCAGCGGGCAGACATGGAGGAACTGCTGTTGGATTTTCAGTCACAGAGGGAGCTATTTGAAGCTTGTGCTTGAGATTCTGGTGCACCTGCTTCTGTTCCACAGTCAGGCTCAGGGGCTAAGCCTAGTGCGTTACTCATCTGAGGAGTCTTTTATTATTATTTTGAGCACCTCTCCCAGTGCCAGCCTCAGGGTCCAAGCCTAGTGGGTTCCTGTGAGGATTCACAATACTTTTATCTATTATACTTACTAATAGTATCATTATTTAGAGCACCTGTGCCAGCTGGAAAGGTGCCTAAGTGGTGGGTCAGGGCTCTGACCCCACCCCAGTCTCTGTGCCGCTGCCAGCCTAAGGGGCCAAACCTTTTTGGTTCCTCATCTGATGGCCAACACAGTGCTGCCTTATTAACCACAACATCCATTAGCACCATGAAGGTTAGAGTGAGGGGCAAAGGTGTTTTTTGGGGGAAGAAGTCCCAAGCCTGTCCTGCTGGCCCACCAGTGCCCGTCACTAGTGGGGAAGTCTCAGAGGCAGAGCCTCTTTTTCCAGATCTGCTTGTGGGGATCGAGAAGGCAGAAGTGTTAGCATTGACAGAGGAAGAGCAACTGTGAAAACTTTTTGAGGAGGGGAGATCTCAGGGTGCTGATGACTTGGGGGGTCGTGGAGAAACATCCAGCTCCTCTACATCCCAACCACTTGGAGCTGCCCCTGCCAGCAATCCACCCCGCCCTCAGTCCTCCCAGCCGAGCCACACACAACAACAGTTAAGCCTCTCTTTGGCAGCACTTCCTAACCCTCCCCAACGATCCCTCCGTGGTACGTTACCAGATCTGTGATGACATAGTGCATATGGGCTCATACCCTAAGCACCTGTCATCCACCACCTTCTGCAGGCATCTGCAGAGGCACCATCCGAGTATGTTGCCTCTGGAACAAAGAGAACCATCCAGTGGGAGGATGAAGAGGGCTTCTGAGCAGGGAGAAGGGGGAGGGGAATGGGAACCTTCTCCAAGGAAGAAGACTTGCACTGAGGGTGCTGTGGGTGGGAGTGGAACTTCCAGGCAGGCTACCCTTCAGGAGGTTGTTCCCTCGGGGTCAGTGGCACTGCCAAACAAGTGAAAAAGGGGGAGGGCTCAGGAGGCAGGCACTCGTGTACTGGCTGAGATGATTGCCCTGGATGGACTACCTTTGTCCATTGTGGATGATGTGGGCTTTTGCCAGCTGCTGCATCATTTTGCCCCCTAGTATTCCATCCCCTTTCAATGGACCATTGGCCAGTGAGTCTTGCCCTCCATCTACTACTCTGTGGCAGAGCTGGTCAGGAACCAGTTGTCCAGAGCACAGGTGTGGACCATGCACTCCACAGCAGACCTGTGGAGCAGCCATCAGCATGGATACCTCACCCTCACTGCCCACTGGTGGCGACCGGAGGACCTCCAGACCACCAGGGAAAAATCAGGGCCCCGGCAGGAGGGGACAGCTCTGCCACCGCGTTTGCGATCCCTGTATAAAGGGCAGCATCCTGAGGCACAATGCTGAGCTACAACAATGGAAGCAAGACCTCCGCAGAGAGGTCCGGAGGTTGAGGCAAAATGATGTGGTTGGAGGGAAGATGGCATGGAAGGGGGGTTGTTGGCAGCAGCAGAGGAGGAGGTGGATAAGCCCAGCACCCCAGGCTGTGAGAGCACACCCAACAAGGACCCCCCCACTCCTGGTCTTTGGTGGTGAGCTGGGAGGTTGGTGGCATCAGGGAGGCCAGGTGTTCCCTTGCAGAGGACTCAACAGAGGTGATAGTGTGAGAGTACCTTGCCGAGCCTCCTGACTCCAATCCCCTGGAGTACTGGAGATGCAAAGCTGCCATCTGGATGGACTTTTTGTCTGTGACAATGAACCTCCTGCCCCCCACCAGTGTCCAGAGTGAGCAGGTATTCTCCCACCTGGGAGACTTCCTGCATGCCCGCCACTCACACCTGAACCCGACCCTGGTGGATCAATTGGCCTTCATAAAGGTCAACCTCCTCCTGCTGGGCTTCCCCTCCCTGGACCTTGGGGATTGAAAATTCAGGATCCCCCCATTGGAAGTTAACCTTGCCCCCCCACAACAGCTGTTTGGGTGAGTCAGGACTCTGGACCATCCCCTGTCCTTGCCAGGTGCTAATGCACCCCCCACAAGGGGAATTTTAACCTCCTTCCCCATGGGTCCTCCCGTCTCCTAGTCTACCAGTCCACAGAATACTTTAAGATATTGTCAGTATCATTATTGTCAATATCATTTTATGTCAGTATCATACTTATTGTCAGTATCATTATTATTTAGAGCACCTATCCCAGATGGGAAGGTGTCTGTGTTGGTCAGGGCTCTGGACCACCCCCTATCCTTTCCAGGTGTGAATGCACCCCCTACAAGGGGGATTTTAACCTCCTTCCCCATGGATCCTCCCGTCCCTTAGTCCACCAGTGCCTGCCACTCCCTGGCTGCATCCCAGCGGAGGGACGCGGTTGCCCATAGCTGGGTTCATTCCAGGAGGATCTGAACCCTCCCTTTGGGAATTCCTTGCCACTAGATCATCCAGAACCTCAACATCCCAACTGCTTGCTGATGCAGCCACCCACATTACTCCCACCCCATCCCCTATTTAACCCCCTCCTCAAGAGTCCCCTTAAGAATTGTTGTGATGATGGATTCCACTCGTGGAAGGCTTCCCTCTCAGCCACCCTGTTGGGGAGATGGATTCTAGCTGTTGTGGCAACTCCAACCCAGGATCTATTTCCACGTTAAAAAGCCTTTCCTTTCTGGCTTCCAGGCTACTTGTCCCTCACCCACCTCTTGCGAAGATTTCTGTTCCCACAAGGTCTCCCTCCAGGATTGACCTTCCCTCATGGATTGCTTCTGTCCTTTCCTGTACAAGAATATTCCTGTCTCCCAAAGAACATCTACTTCTTCCCCTCAAGATTAAGCTCATCTCATAGGTTGTCTCTGTCCTCCTGTCCTTTAAAAGAATATTCTTGTCTCCCCAAGAACATCTCCTTGACTGTCCCCTCAAAGAGTACTTCTGTCCCCATTCCAACCTCAGAGCAGTTTTTCTGCTCCCAGGAACCATCATCCCACTCTGGGGGCCGTCATTCTGTTCTCAGAGGAAGATTCTCCAATTCCATCCCACGTTTTCATTACACATTTTTGGTGCTGCAATGTATTTCAATTGAGCCAATGCAAGTCAGTTGGCATTCGTGTTTCCTGTTATGTCTAATGGAACTTTCCTGGAGGCACCTGCTTTGGGGGGTCTATAACTTGGACATCCAAAATCCAATCTTTGCCAAACTTGGAGGGCGGCTGGAGAGAGCCTGCTGAAGACTTCCTGTGAGTTTAGCATCTCTAACTGTCAAGGGGGGTGTTCTACATCCTCTGGAAGTGATTAATTGCATGAACCAAAGGAACTGCTTCATGAACCGGGCAAGTTTGTGAAAGTTCGTGGTTCGTGAAACACGAACCACGAACCACCACAAACTGCCATTCTCCAGGTCCTTATCTCCCTAGAGTCCTTATCTCTTTACTGATGCATCTCTTTGAGACCACTTACTTACAGCCTGAGTAAAAAACACTCTTGAATGTTTTCAAAGCAGTTTAAATGCGATAAGTTCACCTGGCTATCATATAAATGTCAGTGTGCAACCTGCCTGCTTTAAATCTTACGTGTTCTTGATGAGAGACTCTGCTTCCTTCCATAGCCGAAATTGACTGCTTTATTTTTATTAAATGGTAGAACAGAGGCCTGTCTCTGTCTTCAACTCATCATCATCCTGAAGCCCAGGAAAGTTATGTCCTAAGGACAGGGCATGCTTTTAAAGAAGCAAAATGCACAAGAATTTAGGGAGGGGGAAGATTTTTGATAACCATTTTTGGCCAAACACTTTCTTTCTGACCTACTGCTTTCTTTTAACAGCCAGTTGGAGGCCAAAGTAATTTTACTTCCTGTATATACAGAAGGAAGGAAGATATGCTGCATCTTAGGTAACATGATGCTTAGTGTCAAACCTAGCACTACACTTTCCAAGCAGCTTTGTTAGATCCTGCTTTGCAAATAAGTTTAGATATCTTAAAGAAGGAAAAAAGTAATGCCTGTCAGTCACGTATCTGCTGAGCTTACTCTCTTTTTTCTGCCCTTTCATATCCTGTGGTAATGGAAATTGAGAATATAGTGTTGCAGCAGATAACCGTGGTGCCACATGAAAACCAATCTGTTTGGATCTGGAAGCAAGAATGTAATAAGAGTCCTGCTGGATTAGACCAGTGTTCCATGTAGTCTAGCATCCTGTCTCACATGGGGATCATCCAGTTGTCCCGGAGGGTCTTTACTCATTATGGCTAATAGCCATTGATGAATGTATCCTTTGTGAATCTGTCTAACCCCCTTTTAAAACCATCTATGTTCGTGACTATCACTACCTCCACTGACAGTGAATTCCACAATTTAATTACTTCTTGAGTAAATAAGTATTTGCTTTTGTCTTTCCTGTATGTATTGCCCATCAACTTAATTGGGTATGTACCAATATTATGGGCGAAGGAGGGAAGTCTCCACTTTTTCAGTCTCATGTGGAGTTTATAAACTTCTGTCATGTCTCCCTCTTATTTTTTTTTCTGAATTAGGGAATCCTAAACTCTTCAGACTTTCCTTATAGGACAGGTGTTCCAACTCCTTGATCCTCTTGGTAGTTCTCTGTAGAGGCAATTCCGGTAGAATTACACTTCTGAGGATAACACGTGAAGCCTTTCCAACTTGGATTCAGACTATACCTTCCTATTTGGTGCATAAAAGAAACTGGAATAGTATCCTGAGACAGACATCAGAGGACTCGTTATAGAGTGAAAAATCCGATCACATACATGCAGGTTCTCTGTGTATCAAACACTGTTCTTGGTCTGTGCCTCCTCTTGAGTCTTCTACATCATTCAAAGATCTCAAGCAATTAGTTCCAGCCTTCAGCTGATGTTTTTGTCCATCTTTAGCTGCTCCCAACCTTCCCTGACCAGTAGCACAGACATCCTAGATCAACCACTTTCTATCCCCTTCTGTTCCGCATAACCAATTCAGTGCTTACTTTCTTTTAACATGTTTCTACTTCAAATCTCTATATTAGCAATGCATGCAAAGAGGTGAAAACAAATTGGCTACCAAAGACCCATCTCTCTGTTTGTCAGTTATTACTCACTGAAGCATTTGGGGAATGCTGGCTAGATCTTGATATGTAGAAAGATTCTGAACCCCTTTCCATCACATCCTTCTTATATTTTCTTAAATACATTGTAATCACTACAAGAGTCCCAAATGTTTTAGTTTTCTTTAAGTACTTTATCTTCTTGTTGGCAATTAGTGGTAGCTTCCTCCCCCCATATATTCTAATTATTTTCACTTTTTGGCCCTATTGGGGTTTAGTTTTTTCTTATTTTAATGTAAAATACATTATTTTTTTAAAAAAAACCTCAATTTGTTTTAGCATTCATTTTATTCGCAGAACAGCCTTTTAACTAGAAAAGGATGAGTATCCTAACGCCTCATACTTCAAAAGCAGTTCATTCTTTATCCACAATAATGTCAATTTTGCAAACCCTGACCTTTAAAATAATGTGCTTTTATATGTGACCTGTCAAACAGACCTATAAAATCATCATACATCAAGGGCATAGGGATTTCAAGAATTCATTTTCAAACCCTGATGTTCTTTTTGTGCATTGAGCAGTGGTAGAACATCTACCACCTTGAGACTGAGTAAATCGCCATTATTGATTTCTTATAAGCATTTCAATGAGGCTTCTACTTTCATTATAATACTATGCCCTTTTAACTGTATATTGTAAATTGATGTTCCCAGATAGCCAGATCAGCATTAGATAAATATACAATATAATAAGGGTGGATGGATTTCTGGTGTTCTTTAATTGTAATCCTTTCTATTAAACTATACCTCCTATGAAAGCTTCTAATTCATTTTTCAGCTCCCAAAATGGATGTGCATTTATAGAATCAAAGACATTCCTTGAATGTATGGGTTTTTAAAATCCGAGGCATACAATTACATTTTAATTGGAAGACCCTTAGGCATTGCCTAAATGATAGTATGGAACAACAAAGGCAGTAAGAGAAAAATTAGAAGAGGATTAAAAGTTGCATTCATTACTGTCACAGCCTAGAAACATCTGTTGTGTGCAGATGTTAGAGAGTGGATATTGTCATTAGTATATCTAATTCTCAACATGGCTCCATCTCTGGATGCTTAAATCCAGAGACTGGGGCCATGGACAAACTTGACAGATTTTTCTACAAACCTGAGAAGCTCCAAGTTTGCAGAAATGTCTGAATTTAAAAAAATACATTGGGGGGTTAAAATACCCTCAAATGATAAAAGGAGTGTTTGTAGATTTACAAAATGGATGCCATCTGTGGCCATTGCTAGACAACCACAACAGTATTATCAGCCTTTGATTGTTGGTTTTTGCTAGGAAAAGGCAGGGGAAGAGATCAGGTCCATTTCCAGGCCTGTTTGGGCCTTTAAGGAAAGACTTATTGAGGCCAGTCCCACTGTGCAACTGGACCAACTCAGCTGGTACTGCATAACTTGGCCAGAGTTTTCCTGGGAAGAGGCTGCCAGGGGAATTGAAGGTGAGAAAGCTGAAGATGGGGTAAAGGTAAGTTGGCTGGTAGTTGTGAAAGAGACAAGGAAGCAGGACTATGGAAGAAGTTTGGGGGGCTTTCAAGAAAGGGAAAGAAGAAATAGTGGGGCAGGGGAAAATGAGCCCCTCCCATGCAAGTCCTTGCTGGTATGCCAATTGTCTTTTACTTTCTCCAGCCTAAATGTTTTTTTGGGCTTGAATGCAATTTGTATGCTTTTTTGTGAATTTTTAATGTTATATCTGCTTATCCACTTCTGGGCATCTCAAACTGGGACTATCCTTTCAGTTTTGAGAAACTGCAAGAATAATCTAAGATTCGATAATTAAATATGGTTACTAGTGACAGCATAACTAGCAGTATTAGTGATGCATGAAGTTCAATCACTCTAACTTCTTGCGTGATCAGGATGCCATTATAAAATTTGACGTCTAACATGCCTATTCTTCTACATTTCATTGCTTCTAGGGTAAAAAATTACAATTTAACTTCAGCCAGCATGATATCATGGTTAGAGTTCTGGACTAGGAAACACAAGTTCTGCCATGGAAGCTTATTGGGTTACCTTGGGGCAGTCACATATAAGGGTGTGCATCTCGAAAAGATTCGGGTTTCCCACTTTGTAAAGATTCGAAGCATACTGAAGTGAAGGAGAGCAACCTCTCACCTTCCACCCCTTACCCACTTACCTGGCCAGCAAGGAGAGGGGAAGGGTAATCAGCTGGGCATCATTGTCCTGTGTGAGGCTGGGACGGCCTGGAGCAGGCTTCTCTTCCGCCGCTGCCCACATGAGGCTGGAACGGCCTGGAGCCGGCTCCTCTGTTGCCACATCACCTTCTCTGGGCCTGCAGGGCAGCAGGGAAGGCTGGAGCTGCCTCCTCCAGCCCTTCCTGCCCCAGCGGCCATTTGAGGGGCAGGAAGGGCTTTCTCCACCTCCTCTGCTGCACTGCGGCCCCACAGGGCGGCAGGGAGGGCCAGAGCCGCTGTCTCCACCACCAGCGGCAGGGCCAAGGTAAGTGGGGGTGGGGGGCTGGGGTTTAGGGGATGTTTAAAGGGCCCTGTCGCTTGCAAGTGGCAGGAAAGGGGCCCTTTAAACTCGGCCCTGAAGGTTTCTGAAGCATTATGAATGTTTCGGAAACCTTTGATTCAGAAATCCTGAATCTTTACGGATTGGGTCCCGATTTGGGTATTTTACCTGAATTGGAAACCTGAAGCGCACATCCCTAGTCACATACTTTCACTCTAACCTACCTCATAGGGTTGTTGTGAGGATAAAATGAAGGAGTGGATGTTGTAAGCCACTTTGGCTCCTTAGTGGTGTGAAAAGTTGTGTATTGAAGTAAATAAATGTCTTTTTTCCCTGCATTGAAGAGTATTGCGTAAGGAATCTGCAATAGACCAAACTTTTGAACATGCTTATTGGTTCAAAGAACTTTCATATGTTGGTACCTCATGTCATCTCCATCTTGCTTCTTCTTGGCTGTACTTGAAAATTCACACAAGGTCAGATGATATTTTTTGAAGCTATGAAATGTATGTCTGGTGTTTTATTTTCATAAAGTCTGAATACTGCAACTTAAAAAAAAAAAGACTGTTTATCCTCATTCCAGACGCGAACCTTGGAAAGGTGGCAGAAAAAACAAACAACTGCAGTGTTTTTTGGGTAGTCTGCATTCCTTTAAACTTTGTGAGATCAAGCATACCTTGATTTTTGAGTTATTTGTCCTAGGATTTAACCACTTTGAATCCTGCTTAGAAGTGAGTTACGCTCTTTCATTTTTTCTGGAAAGTGATTCAGAGTTTTAATAATTTCACAGCTATGAGTATATAGTGTGTACTCATGGCTTGTATGTCTAATTAAATATTATTAACTTTACTATTTTTGTTAAATAGTATCACTTTCCCTCCTGCACTTAACAATTTCAGTCTTGCATTATGTAAAGCTGCCTGGGAAATAAAGAACATAAGAAGAAGAGCCCTGCTGGATCAGACCAGTGGTTTATCTAGTCCAGCATCCTGTCTTACACAGTGGCCAACCAGTTATTTTGGAGGTCCAATGAAAGGGCATACAGGCCTTCCCCTGAAGTTGCCTCCAGGCTTGGTATTCAGAGGTGTACTGCCTTTTCATGTGGAGGTTCTCTTTAGGCACCATGGCGAGTAACTACTGATAGACCTATCCTCCATGAATCTTTCTAATCCTCTTTTAAAGCTGTCTACACCTGTGACCATCAGGCAGTGAATTCCTTATTTAATCATTGTGTATTGAAGTACTTCCTTTTGTCTGTCCTGAATCTACTGCTCATCAGCTTCATTGGATGCCCTCAAGTTCTAATATTTTGGGAAAGAGAATAAAAAGTTCTCTCTGTTGAGTCTCCCTACTCTCTGCATAATTTTATAAAGCTGTATCATGTCCCGGTCGCCCCTTAGATAGCTCTTTTCTAATCCGAAAAGTCTCAGATTCTTCAGCCTTTTCTCATGGCATCGGCAGTGAGTGGCTCATTCTTGTAGGAATTGAGTCATAAAATGTTTGGTTTGTGCCAGGGAGGGGAGCAACAGATGGCATGTCAGCATGGCCTCACCATTTCCTTTCTGCACTCTTTTATGCACAATGCATGGAAAAGCCAGCAAGGAACTAACATCCACGCAGGCATGCACACTGGTTTTAATTTATTCAATTTATAGTCACGCCCTCCCCTTTTGAGAAGGGAGGAGTCTTCTCCAGCTTCTGAATCCCTGGCTGCTGAAAAAGGCTCGTGTTATGCAGATCAGGATAAAAATTGGAAATAATAAATAGTTATTAAAGGAGAGCTGCACCGAGGGAGTCCTAGGCATGTGTGGACTGGATTGCCCATTCAGTGCCTTTCTGTTGCTGTCCTTCACTTAGGTGCCACTGCAACTAGCCAACTGTGAGTGGAGAAATGAACCTAAGATAATGGGTCAGGAAGCATCAAGAGATACTTCATGTTGCCCAGAAAAGACTTTTCTTTTTTCTGGGCCCTGATTAAAACTGTTAACCCAGTGTTAAATGAGTGGAGATAGCAGGGCTGAGGACTGGGCACTGTTCATGTGGACACCGAAGTCTTTCCAGATGATGTGATCTGGTCCCATTAAAGACTGAGCTCCCTTCATTTTCTTTATTGATACTGTGGCTTTGGCTTCAGTTCAGTTTCTTATCCTTCATTGTTCACCTCTGGGTTAACGATTTTAGTTAGAAATGGAGACTGGGCGACTTGAGCAGTCTCTCACCTTCATTGGTAAAATATAGAGAAAAGAAAGAGGGTCATTCCGTATTCCCTCAATGTCCCTTTAACTGGTTAGCTAGCATGTGGACTTGCTGGTATCCTTATTACCTATGTTAGCCTTTTATATGGGCCAATGTGTATGTTCATGAGAGGAGAAAGTTTGTTTCTTGTATGTATGTATGTATGTGTGTGTATGTATGTATGTACAAAGAATAGCAGTCTGTGAGCCAAACTACAAGTGACGTCTTACACAGGTTGGACACTAGTCGGCTTCCCTCAAGTTTTGATGGGAAACGTAGGCATCCTGGTCTTGCAGCTGTAATGGAGAGCCAAGCTGTAAAACCAGGGCGCCTACATTTCCCATCAAAACTTGAGGGAAGCTGACTAGTGTCCAACCTGTGTAAGACGTCACTTGTAGTTTGGCTCTGTGTTAAGTCAAGGGATCTCAAATGCACAGCTGAAAATTCAAAGTGAAAAGATGAAAATTGCTAAATTTTGCAGGTAGCTTATTCCATTTCTGAACTGCTCTAAGGTCTATTTTATGCCCTTCCTGAAAGTGTAGAGTCTATTGGGCAGGACCCAGAAGAATCCCAGCTCACACATCGGCCCTCCCTTCCTCTATAAACCTCTGCATAGACTCCCTTTATCAGTTTCTGTTCCCTTCTTTAGAAAGGTCAAACATCTGTTTCCTGTTGAACTTATAGATTAACATTGTAGTTTTGCTTTGGATTCCCTAAGTTGACAATATCCTTCTCAAACTGTGGCTGTAGCTGACTTTGTGAGCCTCAAAGTGAATTTTCATTCTTCTCTCTTGTTCCTTAGAATTTAATTGCTTTTATTGCTTAAATGCACACACACTAACCCATACCCTTAGGCCACAGGGTGTGTGTGTGTGCTATGTCCCCCCCCCAAAAAAAACAATCGTGTTTGATATTACTGTGTAGTATCTTTGGCTATTTTAGCCCTTTAAACAAATCAGTATAATAAAATCAGAGTACAAAATCCATTAAAAAGATCAGTTTTAAAGAAAAGTAAAACAGGATGAACATTGAACACCTCGTTAGAATTTGTGTGTTCCTTTTTTCCAGTGATTCAACAGCTTTTTTTGGACTGATACACTTAAAGGAATCTTTGTGCTGGTTTGCTTCATTGTGACTGTACCCATGCAGTTAACTTTTTTTTACAGTTAATTACATGTTTGCAAAGCCATTTACACAGCTGCCTCCGATTTACAGTAGCATGCATCATAGTCATTTTCCAGTGGTGTACTTAGTAGGACCTTACCCCTGATAAGTCTTAGTGTTCATTTATTTTCTTCCTGTGGCAGTCAGTCTGTTAGACAGAATAACTTGAGCTGCTAGACACCAATTTGTGTTATCTGGTCTACTCTTCAGTATAGCTGCTGCTTTTGCTGTTCTTGGTGTCCTAGAGGTGTTCGGGGTGGGGGGTGCTGCGGCAGACTGGTCTCAGCATGGGGCTTCTATTTCCCGCATGGTGTTTCTTGCTTGGAGACAGACGCTGAGCTTCCACCTGGCTCCCCCTGGCTCTTAGATGTGGGGATGGTGGTGGTCTGTGGAAGGATCCTTTCTGCCTGCCTTCCTGGAGATATCATCCTATTCTAGGCTTGGATTTTGGCAGGTCGTGTCACTATACATAAGTATTTTGGCAGGACATGTCACTATACACACACACACATATATAAATACTACACATATGTATTTTCCAGACTTTTGTCTATGAGGCTATTTGGATTGGAGTTAATGATGCTGTTGAGAAAATAACATGTGACCAGACTTTCTAAAGCATTTGTGTTGTCACGTAAATTATGAAAATGATTTGTGATGCATTAGAATTATGTCCCCTAAAGAAGAGAAATACTTTGTTAGCTACTATAGCTGTCAAAATAAATTTCTTTCATTAGCTTAACAGCAGCATGTTTTATTTTTGTACATGTACACTTGCCCTCAGTGATTAAAAACTGAAATTTAAAAAGGAAGATAGATTTGGGCAGTTTTCAACTAGCAAGTGACATCTTCATTGTAAATAATTTGTCTTCTCTTCCCATATCAGACACTTGTCAAAGATGGTGTACAGTATTGTTTGCAGTTCTATACATTGGTTCTGTATTTTGTAGTATTTGTGTTAAGATTTAACACACACGGCCACACATGTCATTTTTACAGCAATAAGGCTTCTTCTGAAATTGCCCAGGGTCAAGTTCTTTTTTTTAAAAAAAATAGTTCTGCAAATCTGGAGTAGAGTGTTGATGGCTGCCTCCCTCCCCATAATGCTACTAAGGGACTCTTCATTGCCCATATCTCCATAAAGGTTTTGCTCTTTTAAAATGTTTTATTCTTTTTAAAGTAACATAGCATATAAATGCATGAGTTCATGTGGTGCTTTTAAACGCAAAGAAGAACAAAAAAACCTGTATAAAAATCATGAGGAAAGGCAAAGCTCATGGCTGAATCAGTGGTTGATTTTTTTCATATGCACATCCATCATTTAGGTTGCAAAGGCAGGTTTGCTCAGAAGCATAGGAATTCACCATGAGCTCTGTTAGCATATTATGTATGTATGTATGTATGTATGTATGTATGTACATATGTATGTACTCTCTTATTAAGCAAATTTAATATGACATTTTTGATAAAAAGTTCTCTTCCAACTGATGATTTTTTTTAATGGTTCTCTTGGATGTTTGTATGTGAGATCATTATGCAGCATGCTCAGCAATCCTGTTTATATATGTCTTGGCTTCTTGTAAAATAGAGCTTTGTCCGTGCATCCTTGGGAATAACCTTTGTGACACCACTTGATACACTCTCCTTGCTGCTTCTTGGAAAATAGAGCTTTGTCCGTGCATCCTTGGGAATAACTCTAAAACCCATATTATCCAAAATATTATACAGAGGTTGTCTCAAAGGGTTCGTTTGCTTGTTACAGCTGCCATGAGAAAGCTGCTTTAAATTGCTATGCAGAGCAATTTCATTATTCCTTCCAACACTGCACAGATGAAAATAAGGACTCTTGGAGCGAGCCAGGCCGAGCAGAACCCAGCAGCCTGGTCTGACAAGGAATTGTAAGGTGTTACGGGACTTGAAGCCTGACCTGGATAGCCCAAGCAAGCCCAGTCCTTTCAGATCTGGGAAGCTAAGCAGAGTGGACTTTGGTTAGTAATTGGATGGGATACCTCCAACAAAGACCAAGGTTGCAGAAGCAAGCGATAGCAAACTACCTTTGTTAGTCTCTTGCTATGAAAACCCTACCGGGGGTTGTTGTAAGTCAACTATGGTTTGATGGCACTCTCCACCACTTCCACTGGACTTGAAAATAAGATTGTTTTTCTTTGTTTTATCAATTTGCCGCAAGACTTGGAAGAATGCACTTTTGGCCAAAATCCAGAAAGGGCAATTAGAGCAAGTTGATGAGCTAGGGATGGCTAAATAATTAATAGAAATGGGAAGCAGAGGGTTAACTGTCGCTGCAAAACCCAGCTTATATTTCTGAGTGATATATTCGTATACTGTATACCTGGGACATACACACTTTTTGGTTCAAGCAGCTCCCTATGTAGATGGTTTTCCTTTAACAAAGAAGTAAGAGGATATCAGATGTGAAAAGTTGCCCTCTTTTTCAGAGAAACTGCCAGAGGACACAGTACCT
The DNA here is from genome assembly GCF_028583425.1 of Eublepharis macularius. Classification (NCBI taxonomy): domain Eukaryota; kingdom Metazoa; phylum Chordata; class Lepidosauria; order Squamata; family Eublepharidae; genus Eublepharis; species Eublepharis macularius. The sequence continues at coordinate 80,338,666 of NC_072794.1, read as the reverse complement.
ATCCTTGCCCAGGACCATATCTCTAATCCATGTGTCCCTACCCACAGCATTCTTTTTGGGACCCAACAACATATAAGCATCTCCAGTCATGAAATGCCAAAATCATGCGTAGTTTAACACTCAGAGCTGCATGTTTTCCAAAGTTTCTGGAATTCTGCAGGAGTGTTCTCTCCCCAGCAGCAAAATCTTGAACTTTATGGAACAGTACGTGTTGTATTAAAAAAATGATCTGTATAGTAATGGGAAACAGCGAAAGTATAATATAGTTAAAAGTAATGAAAATCTTTATTTTTATGAAAAAAAATTACTGATCAGATTGATTAAAAAAATCAAAAAATTTGATCATGTGAAGTATATCAAGATGTTTTTTTAATTAAAAAAGTTGGCTGGGACATCTAGAAAGGTAGAATACATGGTACCTCCCATTTTGTACATTCTGGCATTTATTTTCTTGTTTCAGTATCTTAGTTAACCAAAAGAACTTTAGCCCTAGATATTTGCTTGACTAGTTCGAACAGTGATGTCACAAGGGGTTGCTTCATTCCTTTGTCTCTCTCTCCTGTCCAGTATCGCCCATGCCCAGTTCTAGAAGTTAACCAACTGAGGCCATGGTTGGCAACAGTATTTCAGATTGTCAGTGCTTAGGGCATAAAGTTTCCACTGATACTGTGTTATGCAGTATCTTAGTTGGTTTTGTGGCTTGGCAAACTGTCTCATTCTAATTCCTGAGAAAATTTTTGATCTTCTAGGGATTCTCTCCTTAGCTGTCTCCCTATGCTTGTTAGGGGACTGGGAACATGTTGTTTTCTTGAACCTTGAATTCATTCTAATGTTAACATTACAGAAGATAAAAAGTTATGGAGGTTCTTGCTGAGACAAAATGGGGTGTATAGTATTGACATTTATTATACCTCCTTTAGAAATGCAAAATCAAAATAAATACTTTGTTCAGGCATTTTTACATGCAAAAATTCTTAGAACAAAATACTCTTGGAGTCCTGCTTAGATGTGATGATTCATTTGTCATACAATCCCAGGAGACTCCAAGAATCATTAGTCTAAGTTCCAAGGAAGACTGACCAGTTTCCCCTTGATTGAAGGGAAGATGAAGATTTGCCACTCTTTGTTGTTTTTCAGCTCACATCCATTAAGAAGAGGGGGAAAATGAACTTGACGATTAAACATAAAGAAATAACTCACATTTAACAATCTAGTGGGTACATGTTACAGGGTTGAACTGATGTTCCTCTGGAAGCATGATGTTAATTTATGTTCTGTGGCTATACTGTATATATCTAAATAGTCTTTGTGATGTCATCAGTGCCTACCAGGTTGGGGCAAACCTTGCCTTCTCCCTCCTCCCTCCACCAGTTCTGCTTCAGCCATTTTCTTACTTTTTACAGGATAGTAGCCCTTTTGAGCAAGACATTGCTGATTCAGACACAATGGGCGTTTATATGTGCATTGTGTCTAGAACTAATGCAGGATCCTCCTGAAATTAATACCCTTGTAATTAACCATAATGCTGGAGGGAATGGTTGCTTGTTTTCACATACTGTCATGTGATGACCTGCGGCTTATAAAGCACCAACACCCAGTTTTATTTACAATAAAGTGTTGCTGGAGGGCTTAAATGTGCTGAATGTTCTGTCTGGGACAACTGCGGGTGGGGTGAGGGGAGAACACTGCTGTGCCTGTAGATCTGTTTTCAGACAGCTCTAGGCTTCTTTTGTTGCGCAGCCTTCCTGTGTGCTGAATGCCCTGTCCTGTAATAGCTGGAGCCCTGCCAAAGGTTTCCTTTGTTTCTGAACCTTTACCAGATGCTACCCGTAAGATTATATCTTTATCCATGTTCCTAGGGGCTTGGAAACCTTACTCTTCTAATTTTATAAAAAGTGTTTTTTATTCTCTTTTCTTCAGTGTGGCTTGCTGAGATTATGAGGATGTGTCCAAGTATTGCCACTGCTTCTAGTACATGGTCCAGTCTGAGCTTAAAACCGTGGGTCTATGGCCGATATGTGTTTGTCTACTGCCAGACATTGTGGAATACAGTGTTCTAGCTGGTTCTGTGACGATAAACTTTTTCTTGCAAGTTGAGTCACACAGACTAGGTTCAGATGCTACATGAATTTATGCGATTGTGAGAACACAGGGTGCTCCGTTAACTGTTCATTAGGACACATCAGACAAGGATCTGATGCCATATCATAAAGTTGGGTTTTTTTAGCCACAGTTACTCTTGATTGTGTTTTTGTATAACATACAATGATATCCTTACTGAAATGCAGGCTGGACCAATTCATCTTTGGAGGAGTGTGGGGAATCGATGGGAAAAATGAAGATGATAAAACTAGTATTTATTGAGGCAAACTAGAATTTAGATGTGAAGCCAGCTCACAGGCAATAACCATAATTAAATCATGGTTTTGGGTTATGTCTGAACTGAGCTAGATTGAATCTTAAAGGAGCTTAAAGCTTGCTTGTGCACGTTTATTTTACTTATTGCTAATATTTCTGTACCTTTTTTTGTTGTACCCCTAATTTTTTTTAATTACTTCTATTTTTACAACATCTGACCCAGCAGACTGTGATTTGGGGTTGCTCTGTAAGCTAGAATTCCATTCCGGAGCAATCCATTGTTTGCAAACTTAATTTTGGAAGCATTTTTAAAGCATGCTTGCAAAGATGATTTTTGTCCCATCTATTTTCTTCAGGAAATTTCCCATTTGTTATGTTGCTGTGCCATTTAAATTCTTTTTTTCTTGCCATTTATATGTAAATATTGTCAGTAGCTATAGTTTTGTCTTGAATTCACAAATCATTGAACCATCGTCATGAAATTCAGGATCATCTGCACTAATCAGCTTGTGGCAAACAGGGAAACAGGGATCACATGAGCAAACCTGAAGCTCTTCAAGTCTCATTCACATGATGCCAAATCATGAGTTTGCATTATTTTGAACCAAGGTAGTAGAATTTTTCTAAGAGCAGAAGATTGTCATTTGCACAACTGCAATGCATGGAAATGCACCCCCACCAAACCTCTACTTGAATGATTCTTCTTGAACTGTTCTATTTGATTATTCAGTGTGAAGGCTGAGATTCTTAGTATGCTGAATTCTACACACAGTTTGTCCAAGTGTGTCTGCTGTCAATCTTGGTGAGTCTCAGAGTGCTAAAGGAACTCTGGCTCCATTGGACTATGCCTATTGTAAGAGCAGGAGTATTATTAAGGCAGATTAAAAATCAAGAAATGTAGATAGAAATTCTTTACAAATTTTATTTACTTTATTTATACCCCATCTTTGTTCCCAGTGGGGAAAGCAGCTTACAGTGTTTCCTTGCCTCCATTTTATCCTCCCAACAGCTCTGTGAGCTAGGTTAGACTGAGAATATGTAAGTGGCCAAAGGTCACCCAGCAAGCTTTGAGGGGAAAGTGAGGATTTGAACCTGGTTCTCCCAGAACTTAGTCAGACAGGCTAATCTTTGTACCACACTGACTGGCTTTGTTACAAACTGTCACAATTTTACTATTGCCTTTCTTGCCTACAGTGAACTTGGAGTTTGTCAACAGTGTGACTGTTGTTCCAGGTCACCCTCCTCAATCATGAATAAAATTTTTTGATTAAAGTTGCAGGGGAGATTTGAATCATTAGGGTTACTGGAGCTGAGCCTGCTCTAATTAGGCATCAGGCTCTAATTGCTGTTGACTTTTGTAGTTTGTTTTGACTCAGAAGTCCCAGGATTATCATTTTTCTCTTGTGTGAATCAAACCCACAAGATACTATTTTTATGGTACTTAATGTTTTTATTATGGTGATTTTTTTGCAGTTATTACACTCTTTTCATAAGTTACATATAAATGCCATATAATGTGTATGCTTAATGCCATATAATGTGTATTGAATAAATATACAGTAAAAAAAACCAAGTTGGGAACACCAGCAACAAAAATGTTCAAAATGAAGAGGTTTATAATGGCAGCATACAGGAACAAAAGAGAAACTAAAAAGGGCATATTTATATATTTCTAGCTCTCACTAAATCCGTGGTAGGTTTGGTTATTTCTGTAAGAATTAAGCTTTTTTCAGTATTTTAACTTTGACAAATGATTTCTCTATAGTCTCAGCTGGCATTGATGCAAATGAATCAGTACAACAAAATATGTTTGAACAGTCCAGCCCCAAATCAGGAGGTAGACTCAGGCAAAATAAGAAGGTAATCTTGTTCTCTATAAAAATAACCCTAAGAAAGTTTTGAGTTCAAGCAAATTGAAAGAAATGTAGAGGTCAGTTAGAGCACAGTTAATACTTACAATTGCTGAAGATAATTTTCTCTAGATAGATTCATGTAATTTTCCAGCTATGAAAAGTAATCAGTTAAGACTACATAAAGGGTTATGAAGGTGAGGGGAATCTGGTGTTTATCTGTTTTATTGAGGGTCTTCTCGGTCCTGGCTCCCACCTGGTGGAATGCTTTGTCTATTGAGATCAGGGACTGGCAAGACCTACTATCTTTTCACCGAGCCTGTAATACAGAGCTGTTCCACCAGGCACATGGCTGAGGTCTGGGCCTCTGCCGGCCTGAAACGACAAGGGGTGTATTAAATCTAACCCTCCCTGCGAAGGCTGTCCACCACCCTGTTTTAATTGTAAGGCTGATTGTTGTATAATTAGAAATATGTTTTTATTTTAATGATGTTTTAAAATGTTTTATGGAGATGGACTTTTACTATATTTTAATGTGTTGTGATCCTCCCTGAGCCCGCTTGTGGGGAGGGCGGAATAGAAATGTGAAATTAAGTAAGTAAGTAAATAATACATGATATATGGTAGGCTAAATTTTTAAGCTGTTATATTTTACTAGTAACAAAGCCCATTGTGGGAAAAAATACAATGGGCTCTAGAAAGGGGAGGGCAGGCAGGTTGGCACTGCCTTCTGCTCCACTTCTGATCGTGGCTGGGTGGGGGGGGGCATTACCTCCTGCTCCGCTCCTGATCCCGGCTGGGTAAAGGGGGGAGTGGACATTGCCTCCTTCTCTGCACCTAATTCCAGCAGGTTGAAGGGAGGCGGGCATTGCCTCCTGCTTTGCTCCTGATCCCAGCTGGGTGAAGGTGAGGGGCTAGGGTTGCCAGCTCCAAGTTGGGAAATTCCTGGAGATCTGTGTTTGTGTGTGGGGGTGAAGCCTGCAGAAGGCAGGGTTTGGGGAGGGAAAGGACCTTGGCATGGTATAATTCCATATAATCCACCCCCCTAAGCAGCCATTTTCTTCTGGTGAACTGATCACTGTGGCCTGTAGATTAGTTGTAATTCCGGGAGATCTCCAGCCACCACCTGGAGGCTGGCAACCCTATGAGGGGCGGGCATTGCCATCTACTCTGCTCCTGATCCCAGCTGGATGAAGTCGGTGGGGGGGGGGGAGGGGGCAGGCATTGCTGCCTGCTCTGTACCTGATCCTGGCCTGGGCTTTCTGCTATGGCACACTTTCTGGAGGGATGGGCTGCCTTGTCTGAACTTCACTCCATGGCAGTGCCCTCTAGAGGCCCACCAGGGTAGGACATGAGTTGTCAGGAATATGCCTTTTATATAGTAGAATTGTATGTTTTGTTGTAATTGGCCTGAGCTTTGGAAGGATGGACTGTGCATTTTCTAAGGAAGATACATTGAGATTTGGCTAAATATTATAATGAATGGATGAATGTTTTTACTCTGGTTAAATGATAGGAATACCTGGAATTTGAGAGCTGCTTTACTTGCTGTATACAGCTAGAAAAATAGAACTAGATGAAGTATTTTTGATGTAATGTGTAAAGGTGGAGTAAGTCCATCACACAGTGTGTTTTGTGAACTTCACATAATCCCTCTTTATCTTATTGTAGCTGAAATGCACAAGTCTTGTTTCATGTGTTACAGGAGAAGTGGGGAACGTAGAATCAGAATGGTAATTTACTTGTAATTGTGCTTTCTCTGCTTCTTGGAAATATCAGGTAGTTCAAAGGAGTTAAAAAAGTACAGTGTGATACAATATCTCCCCTCCCCATGCCAGCAACAGATCTCTCCTTCCCCTGTAAGTTCTGTGCCTCTTCCCAGTTCAGCACAGATGGAACTCAGCATCTTGTTTCTAAAATAAGTATTACTGAATGGGAAACATTTTCTGTTCTCTGCCTTGATAGATGCCCACTAACACTTGTAAAAACATGGTTCTGTTGAAGTCAATAGGACATTCTCAAGATGATTGCAATCAGGTACAGTTGGTTTGTGTACATTGTGGGACTATTCCATGAGTTCATATATCTTTTCTTCCTGTGAAGAGTGTTGGAAGCTCTATGAATAGATAGTTTGCTTCTGATCCCGCACTGTAAGAGGGCTACTTTTGATCTAGTATTCGCATTTCCTCAGCACACTTACGTCTTGTCTGCCATTATTCAAAAGGAAACATACACATGGTACTGCATGATCACCATGTTTGCAGAAGCCATGATTGAGCTTATATTTATTGGCTCAGGTTTCATGATTGTTATGGTGTTGTCCTAGAAAAAACAAGCTGATTGGGATTATTAGGAAAATATTAATGTTGTTACATTAGGGATATACATGAAATCCAGTCATTTGGTGTGCATTTGTTGCTACTTTTAATGGTTTTACACAGTCAATGGATTATTTTTCACTTGTACTAAGGCAGTAGAAAAAGTGGACAAACGATTCTTACTTGAGCTGAGAGAAGGGTAGTAGAAGAGATTTTTTTTTTTACAAAGATCAGTCTATTTTACTTAAGCTTTTAAAGATCACTGACAAATATGTTAGATTTAGTATAATATGTAATTCTTTGGAACTGAAAAACTCTGAATATAAATTTTCTTTTTCTTCAAGAAAAGTACAATCTATGAAATGGAGAGGGAAAATGAAAGCACACATTCGGCAGAATAGGAGAATTTAAGGATCTTTTGACGGACATCATATGCAGAATTACTACAGTCTGATTTGAATGGCTTTAGACTGAAATAATTCTATTGTTCTACTTTTAATATCTTAGCTTCAGCTCTAGATTAATCTATGATTTGAATCTGTTAAAAGTGCTTAGATAAGACAGAAGGCCATCTTTTTAACAGTTTAAGGACCTAGATTTTGCTTACTCTACATGGAATGGACCTGTCTTTGACTATTCAATTAGGAGCCTAAGCCACACTATACCTGGCTTTTTAATTGAAGAAACTGATAAGTCCAGTGTTCAGGAGTACCTTTTCCACATTTGGAATAAAAATGTGGAATGTTGCCTCCTGGTACTGGTATTCAGAGGTTTACTGCCTTGAATGGAGAAGTTCCCTTTAGCCACTATGACTAGTAGCTTCTGATAGACCTATCCTCCATGAATCTACTTATGGCTCTTAATACATCCTCTGGCAGTGAATTTTTGATTTTAACCACTCATTGTATAAAGAAGTATTTCCTTTTGGCCATGTTGAATCAACTGACCATCAGCTTCACTGTATGCCCTCTAGTATTTTCGGAGAGAAAAAGTTCTCTCTGTCCACTGTCTCACCCTGTGTGTAATTTTATAGACCTCTATCATATCCCTCCCCCTTAGTAATTTCTTTTTTAAACTGAAAAGTCCCAGACTCTTCAGCTTTTCCTCATAGGGAAGGTTCTCCAATTTCTTAATCGGACAGGCCTAAAACACCTTCCCCTCGGATCCGATCGCCCTCTTATTTATCATCTGCTGACGAGTGGGATCCCCGTGAGGGCCCTTGGCCTGGCTCTCCCTCCCGAGTGAGATGCCGCCGCTTTTCAGAGCAGGGCTCCCCTCGGTCGTACCACCGTCCTTCGGAGGCTTTCGTTTCCGAACTTCTTCGACCACATCGGGCCTACTGGATCATCTCGGCCCAGGAGGAGTGGGATCTGGCGGGTAGTGAATACTCCTGCTATGGCTCTCCCAGGCGGGAATATGTTTACCATCGATCTGAGACTGATCGTGATCAGAGCCCGAGCCCTCTGTCGGATCCATCGCCAGACGAGATTATTATCGGTACCGGCAGGAAATCACCAACCGAGGATTTTCGCCTCTATGCAGAGCAGATGATGAGGATGGCTCACTCCTTGGAGCTAGAAGTGTCAGCAGTCAACCCTAAACCCAAAGACAAGATCTTACGTCACATATACTCGGGCAATCCGGCTTCGATTGCTTTTCCCATCACAGAGGGTCTGGAGGAAGTTATCACCTCGGTGTGTGAGAAACCAGCTTCCATTCACCCTACTTCACACCGGCTGGAAGCTCTATACAAGACCCGGGATGATGTCTGCACCTACCTCTTCTCCCATCCTCCTCCGTTGTCACTGATCGCTGAGGAGATGCAATCTAGTCAGAGACAAAGCTCTCACACTGTGCCTGTGGACAAGGAGAGTAGAAAGTTGGATTCTCTAGGAAAAAAGATCTACTCCTCGGCGGCTCTGATAGTGAAGGTTGCTAATTATTCCTCCATAAGGGGTGCCTACCAGATATTCCTTTGGAATCGAATCGCGGTTTTCCTCGACAAGCTCCCTGACGACCAGAGGGTCCTTGCGAAGGTGATTATGGACGAGGCACTGCACCTATCTAAGCAGCAGATTAGTGCCGGCCACAACACCCTGGAGACCTCAGCCAGAGTCCTGGCCTCAGCTGTCATTCTTAGGAGGCATGCCTGGCTGCGTACGACTGCTCTACCTCCTCAGACCCGGAGCAAAGTCGAGGACATGCCTTTTGAAGGGAAGACCCTCTTCTCCAGCAAGACGGATGAATATCTGTCACAGAAGCGGAAGGACCGCCTGATGGCACAGTCATATGGCATTGTCCACACAAAACCACCTCAGTACAACCATCTTCCGTTCCATTCCTCCTCCTACTATTAGAACAGGAACCAGAGGTACCAACCGTATCCTCCTTATGGCTCCTTCAGACAGCCCCATCAACATTCGGGCTCCTTCCAGCGACGCAGGTCCAATTACCGTCCGCGGCAGAATCGATGGAGCCCGGCTGAGAAAGAACCGGCTACCCAGCCTAAACAGTTCTGACTAGCCGTTGACCAGGCTGTTGTCTTTGGAGACAGTTTAGCTGAGTTTAGTTTATTCTAGGTGGAGATCCAAGCTGACAGTTGAGTTCTTGATGTTATAAAGTTTGGTTATAAAATTGAGTTTGAAGTTTATCCGGAGTTGTCTCTCCCTGATTTTTCCTTTGATTCCTCTTCACAGAAGCTCCAGACTGCTGTGCAGGCACTACAACAGAAGGGGGCGATTACTGAGATCCCACAAGGGGAATCTTTTCTTGGGTTCTACTCCAGGATGTTTGTAGTTGACAAAAAAGATGGGGGAGTACGTCCCATCTTAGACCTTAGAGGCCTGAATAAGTCGGTGAGACCTAGAAAGTTCAGGATGTTAACTTTGCATATGGTTCTGCAGCTGATGCCTGAGAACATGTGGTTTGCCATCCTGGACCTCAAGGATGCGTATTTCCATATTTCCATACACCCAGAACATAGGAAGTTCCTGAGGTTTCTTTGTAATGGTAAAGTGTTCCAGTATCAGGTCCTGCCTTTTGGGCTATCATCTGCTCCCAGAGTTTTCACTAAGTGCATGGCTCCACTGATAGCTTTCCTTAGACGCCAAGGGTTTTCCATTTTTCCTTATTTGGACGACTGGCTTTTGGCAGCCCCGTCCTCGGACCTGCTTTGTGAACATGTAGACCTTGTGGTGCGCACTTACGCTCGCTTGGGACTCCTAGTTAACTTTCAGAAATCAGTTCTGGTTCCCTCACAAGGCGAAATTTATAGGCATGGTCTTAGATGGGATACTGAATAAAGGATTTCTGCCCCAGGAACGCGCCTTACGTATTGAGCGCATGGTAGCCCATTTTTCTAGATGTCGTTTTCAACCAGCGTCGGCTATCCAGACGTTGTTGGTCCTTATGGCATCTGCCATGGCTGTGACTCCTATGGCCAGATTGAACATGCGATCACTTCAATTGTGGTTTCTCGCAGTCCATGATTTACCTACAGCCCCTCAGAACAGGAAATATTCTATCCCTCGTGGGGTTCTTCGCTCCCTGAATTGGTGGCTTTCTGAGGGTAACTTTCTTAAGGGGGTTGCCTTTGGAACACTTCAGTGTCAGGTCACCATATCTACAGATGCTAGCACTATTGGTTGGGGTGCCCAGTGTGGCCTTAGAGCTTATGGGACTTGGTCTGACCAAGACAGATGTCTCCACATTAACATGTTAGAATTACTGGCTATTCGTTTTGCCCTTATCGCATTCGCAGATACTCTACAGCACAAGACAGTGCAAATTCTCACAGACAATTGCACTGCCATGTTTTATCTGAACAAGCAGGGGGCACCACATCTCGAACCCTTTGCGAAGAAGCGATGTGGATCTGGGAATGGGCCTTAGACAGGGGCATCTCCTTGCAAGTGGTTCACATTCCAGGGATTTCGAATGTGATAATAGACAAACTAAGCCGTATGACGTCTGACAACCACAAGTGGACAATCACGGACTCAGAATTGAACAAACTATTCGAGATTTGGGGTTTCCCCAAGGTGGATCTGTTTGCGTTAGAAAGCAACAGGAAAGCCCATCAGTTTTGTTCCCAGGGAGGTCTGGGTCGAAACTCTTCGGGGGGCGCCTTCCAGGTCTCCTGGACGGGAGCTCTCTTTTATGTGTTCCCTCCTTTTCCTCTACTTGCCAGGACGGTCAGCAAGATCCTCCGGGACGGGTCACACATAATCCTAGTCACTCCTTTTTGGCCACGTCAGCCGTGGTTTCATCTGGTGATGCAGCTCTCTCAGGGGTTATCCTATCAATTCAGTCGGGTTCCAAATCTCCTTTCTTACAGGGGAGTTCTGTATCACGATTTACCCAAACTGAAGCTGAGGGCATGGCTTATTCGGGGCCCCCAGAGTTGTCCGACAGAGTGACTGAAATTTTGGTTAATGCCAGGCGGGATAGCACCCGTAAGTCCTATGCAGCTAAGTGGAAACGTTTTGAGGCTTGGGCTGCAGAGAGGGGGTTGGATATTTGGAATTGCCATTTAGGGGGCATTTTTGATTTCCTACTGACTCTTAAGGATCAGGGCCTTTCTAATTCCTCAGTGAAGGTTTATTTCTGCATTTCATGCTAAGATTGATAGTAGAACGATTTTTTCTCATAGTTTGTCCAAGTCTTTTATCAAGGGTTTACACAATACGTTTCCCACGGTTAGGGAGATAGTGCCTCAGTGGTCCCTTAAGTTGGTGTTGGCTGCGCTGATGAAATCGCCATTTGAACCCTTGGCTTCTTGTGCCTTGAAGTTCTTATAGTTTAAAGTTACGTTTTTGGTAGCCATTACTTCTGCCCGTAGGGTTAGTGAATTGGCGGCTCTCAGGTGTGATCCTCCTTTTCTTAAGGTACACCACAATAAGGTGGTACTAAGACCTGATCTGCGATTTCGTCCCAAAGTTTCCACACAGTTTCACACGTCGCAGGACATTATCCTGCCTGTATTTTTCCCCTCTCCTACAAACAGCTCAAAACGGGCCTTACACTCTTTAGATGTGCGTAGGGCGATACTGTTCTACCTTCAGAGAACCAAGGCGTTTAGGAAGGTTAATAGTTTTTTCGTTTGTTATGCGAGTTCCCGTAAAGGGAAGGCTGCCACTCCTCAGTCTATATCCCGATGGGTTACGATGGCTGTAAAGACCTGTTATGCACAATCTAATGTGGAGTGCCCTCTAGGGGTTCGAGCTCATTCGACCAGGGCGCAGGCATCTTCGGCGGCCTTCCTGAGAGGGATTCCCATTCGAGAGATCTGCAGGGCGGCTACGTGGTCCTCTTCTGAGACCTTCGCCAAACACTATGCCTTGGATACGTTGGAGCGCAAGGAAGCGGCTGTTGGTCAGGCTGTCCTGCAATCGCTTTTTCTGTGAAGAAGCATACCCTCCTCCAAGGTAAGCGGCTTGTGAGTCTCCCATGTGGGACTGCACAGAAGACGGACAATGAAAACAGAGTTTCGCTTACCATAACTGCTGTTCATTGACGTCTTCTGTGCAGGCACACATACCCTCCCTCCTGCCCCACTATGCTTCCTCCTGGTGAATTTTCTCTGGGGGTCAGCGGCACAGGAGAAACTGGAGGGTGAGGGATGCCCACCGGATGTAATATTGGCGGGAAAGGCCGTGCATGTGCACTAGCTGGTTAGGCACCCCTAGTGGACATTTAGCTAGAGAAAAAAGTTCCGGTCGGCAGGCCTGCACGTGCGCAGTCCCATGTGTGCCTGCACAGAAGACATCAATGAACAGCAGTTACAGTAAGTGAAACTCTGTTATCTATCAGCAGCATTCGGTCGATCATGACCTGTTGATCCACCGCCTTGCCGATGTGAGGATTCGAGGGACAACTCTGCAGTGGTTTGTCTCTTTTCTCCACGGTCGGGGACAGAGGGTGGCACTAGGGGAGAAGTTGTCATCCTGCCACCCGTTGGTGTGTGGTGTCCCTCAAGGGGCAATACTCTCCCCCCTGCTATTTAACGTATATATGCACCCACTCACCCAGCTGGTACAGAGTTTTGGACTTGGGTGCCATCAATATGCAGATGGCACCCAATTGTATCTGATGATGGACGGACGGCCAGGCTCTGCCCCAGATGTCCTGGAACGTGCCTGTAACTGGATGGTTGAAGCAGAGTCAGCTGAGACTGAATCTCTCGAAGATGGAGGTCCTGCATGTGGGTCTAGGGTCCATGGGTGCGAGACTCCGGCTCCCCGTTCTCAATGGAGTGCCACTTACGCCGGTGTCGAGAGTGAGGAGCCTGGGGGTGGTCCTGGATGCTTCCTTGTCTATGGAGGCACAGGTTGCAGCAGTTGTTCAATCCTCATTTTTCTATCTAAGACAGGCTCGACAACTTGTTCCTTACTTATCAACCCATGACCTTACGACAGTGATCCAGGCAATGGTCACCTCTAGATTAGACTACTGCAACTCTACGTGGGGCTTCCCTTGGGCTTTATCTGTAAACTGCAGCTGGTTCAGAATGCAGCTGCACGGGTGGTTGCCAGAGCACCAATCATAGCTCATATAACACCTATCCTCCGTCAGCTGCACTGGTTACTGGTGGAGTACCAGGTCCGGTTCAAGGTTTTGGTGGTGACCTATAAAGACCTATGTGGACTGGGCCCAGCATACCTTTGGGACCGCCTCTCCCCATATGTTCCGCGGAGGTCACTTAAATCAGCCACTAAGCACTTGCTGATTGTCCCTGGCCCCAGGGAGGTCTGCCTAGCCTCTACCAGAGCCAGGGCCTTTTCGGTCCTGGCTCCGACTTGGTGGAACTCTCTGTCTGAGGAAACTAGGGCCCGGCAGGATTTGTTATCTTTCCGCCGGGCCTGCAAGACGGAGATGTTCCACCAGGCATTTGGTGGGGACAAGGTTGTCCTCTCACCAGCCATACCACTGAAGACCTTCCACCACTCATGCAGGAAAATGCTGTATTTTTAATATTTTATACCCGCCAATTTTAATTGTTTATGATATAATGTTTTAATATTTTTATAATGTTTTTTTTGTTTTAAACTGTTGTTAAACCACCCTGAGCCTGTCTGACGGGGAGGGCGGTCTAGAAATGTGATTAAATAAATAAATAAATTAATTAATACCTTTGGGACAGATATACATCCAGTCTTATAGAACTTATAGAACTTTTCATAGAATCATAAGAGTTGGAAGGGGCCATACAGACCATCTAGTCCAACCCCCTGCCTAGTGCAGGATCAACCTAAAGCATCTCTGACAAATATTCATCCAGGCTCTTCTTGAAAACTGTCAGTGAAGGGGAGCTCACCACCTCCCTAGGCAGCTGATTCCACTTTTGAACTACTCTGACCGTGAAAAAGTTCTTCCTAATATCCAGCCAGTACCTTTGTGCATGTAATTTAAGCACATTGTTTCTCAGGCTTTATTGGCAGTGCCTTCCTGTGAAGTAATGAGAACTATTTAAGTCCAAGCTTGGGCCTTTTCTGTTGCTGCACTGTCTCTTTGAAATAGTTTGCCACAGCAGGTGTGGAAAATTTCTGATTTAGGGTACTTTGGGAAGTTTTTCCAAAGCAGAACTGTTTAAAAAAGCTTTGAACAGTGTTTAATAGTTGATGCTCAGCATAGTCTAGTGGTTTGTTGAACATTATGTTGTGCCGTTGGGGACTGGTTGTCTTCTGCTTTATTGTCAGTATTATTTTAATCTGGATTGACTCTTAAGATTTGATATGTAAGCAGTTTTGAATCTGGTCTCACCAAAAAGCAGGATATTAATATTTTAAACAAATAATAAATATTAATTTGAACTAATGGAGGACCCCAGCATGATCAGTAGCTTGGGTGAGACAAAGTCTTTTCAAATTCATGATGCTGAAATTGGAGAATAAAGCTTTGAAAAATTGGAATTTTGAACAAAGGAATTTGGCTAGGAGAGAGTGGGTCTTGTGCATAAACCAGAATGAAGATTGTAACCCAACTAGAAAGTCTGAACATCAGTGGGGGATTCCGCATGATCAATTTTGATTGGACTTTCTGAGAAGTCGTGCTGCAGTGGAGTTGTACGAATCCATCACTCCCCGATTCCACATTAAGGCTTTTGTTTCACATTGACATTTCATTTCATCATGTTCAAAGTCCGTCATGCGGAATTTGCCAGTATAAAAATTGATTCCTCGTTGCTTTTTCTGGAGGAAGTGTCGACAGACTTGCGTCTTCATTTTTAATTTTTTTTTCTTCAAAAAAACATTGCTACATATAAATGTTGCATCAAACAAACACATCTGATAGGTCAGAGCATTTCCCGCCAATATAGTGGAATGAGTATTGGTTATTGACATTTGGAGGGAAAATTGTTACCAATGACCCCGCTTTCCCTCTGCCTCAAAAGCTGTCAGCTGTCAGCGAGCAACAAGTAACAAATTTGATGCATTGAAAAAGGACCTGTTATTGGTCAGCTGTCGTTACATGATACAGGATATGTTTCTGCATAGACTTGTAGAAACATTGCAACTTTTTAATAATTAAATAAAAAACAAGAGAGGAAGGGAAAGGTAGTGGGTGTGGCTTAAAAAACGTGATTGGGCAATCAAATTAAGTTGATTCGAAGTGCAAGAGAAAAGGGCAAGAGTGGGGAGAACATCGGATAAAGAATTTTGCATGATTAAAATCCCGAATCTGCTGCGAATGGACAAATAAATCGGGGGAAAGCAGGATAGAAAAAAAACAGACAAAACCTGTAGTGACTTCGAAGCTGCTTCTAGGATTGCCTTCCCACATGTGGAAACACAAAGAAAAATTGAGGTCATTTGGAAGCTGAACAGCATAAAACCACTAGTGTGGAATCACCCAGTATTTCTTTGCTGAGTCAAGGTAAATTTTCGTGTAGTTTTTCTGTCTTCAGCAGCACCAAGTCCAGTGATGTCTGGAAATTCAGGTTTGATTTACTCTGCTTTCAGTTTGCAAGACCAGAGCAAGGCTGTTAATGATAGGATGTTTTGGAGGTCATTAATTCATAAGTTGGAAGCAGCTTAATGACACATACACACACTATATTGAGATGATAGGGTGGATGGCACCATTTCAGACTGCAGGATTCCATCTTTTGATAGTGGATGTTCTTTCTAAATAAAAATACTCCATATATATAGAAACACAGCACAGCAGGGAGAAAGCTTCTGTCCCTTCTCTTTGTTATGCTGCTTTTCTGTTTGCCTGGATTTTTTTTTAATGCAGGAAAGTATTCAAAAATATGATCTTTCTCCTTTGATGTCCATTGATATGGCCCATTCTACCTCCACAGTCAGTGTTTTGCTCTGTTATTCCTTCCTCATTCTCCAGCATATGTAATTCAGGCATCACAAGGCATCCCCTGTTGTTTATCCCTACAATGTCATTCTGAGGCATACTACATGTGAACAGGGAGCTTCTCTAGACAAGAAGCTAAGCAACCAAACATTTTTGGATTACATAGTTAAGTTATTACATGAGATTAAATTGACAAACTGTTCTGCAATTTGTGAAATACTTTAATCTTATTTGAATTGCAGTCTAGAGGATTTGTTTTCTAAAACAAGCCTACATCTTGGTCACTTGTACTTCAAGGTGTTTGTTGCAGTTGTAGTCTTAGAGGGAAATTTTAAGAGCTCAGATAGGATGCTGAGCTGCTGCTCCCAAAAGTAGCAAAACCAACGCAACAGTTTGGGGTGTCTGTCTGTTTCTTTGGGAGCAAAAGTGCTTACACTGTTTAAATAAATAATAAGATAGTTAACTATACCATTGTGGTAACCATCACTTAAATGAACTGCAGGCTTGGTGAAAAACGTAGGCTTTGTGTGGCTATGGATTCATACTAGTTTCTGATGCTAAATGCATATTGTCAAAGCAGCTGACCTAATGAATTAAGACGATATAAAAATGTTTACATAAATATGAATCATTAACTTGTACCAAACACATTAATAACTTTGCTCATACAAATTCACAATGGTTTTGTGCTTATCTTAAATATTGGTTGGCTTTCAAGTACTGGTAGTGATGAGGGAGGCAAATGGGTGAGCAAAATGAAGGGAAATTGATGGTTAATTAGGTTCAATGGATACCAATCACTGATGGCTAATTTTATCACTGATGACTGGCATGATTATCATGGCTGTATGCCATTAAAGGTACTTGATTGATTGATTGATTGATTGATTGATTATCATGGTTACAGCTGATGAAAAATTGGTATCATAGATGATCTGATTAAGTGACGGTGATAATCTGAAATGTGTTGTTAATTCGATGTACTATGTTAGAACAGGTATGTCAGTATAATATTAGTTTATTCCAGATTATTTTAAATTGCATCTTTCATATTATTCTCCCAACGGCTTTGTAAAGTAGTTACAGAAAAAGTTCTCAGGATAAAATCATCCAGTGTTAAATCATTTAAAATACTTGATATGTACTAGGAACGCTATTACAGGCATTTGCTTTTTCACTAAGATCTATTCAGCGGTGGGCAAGGGGATCAGGTGATTCTAATAACTGTGGCAAAGGAAAGAGTTTGAACATCCAGTGATTTGGCAAATAGATTAGTTGAGTGTCTAGGTAGACAGGTGCAGCTTGCTTCCACACACTCCGATGCTGTTGTGCAATTCCTGCTGTGGCAAACTTGCAGTGGCAGCAACACAGTGTTCACATAGGAACACTTCCTTGGTCATCCCCTCACAGCCACTGTTTCCCCCTCCCAATCCTGCCAGAGAGCTTTTTACTGGCTTTAGAAAAAGATACTGGTTACTGTATCACTATAGTGTAGCATTATCATTATAGTGATGTAGCAAATACCAATTTTTAAAAGGAAACCGGGAGGGTGGGTGCAAGGGGATGACTGCAGCAAAATGACTCCTGTGTGTGGTTCACCCCTCCCCCCCTCAAAATATACATACCCATCCACAGGGCATCTAAACCTACTTGGATTATAATCTTTCAGGAAAGATCAGAGCAAATCAGGGAAAGCACTGGAAAGTAGATGAATGGAGGGTGACATTATTTGGATGCTCTGAAAACATCCTGCTCCAGTTTGAGATCACAGCAAAACATGTCTGAGGAAGCAACCACAGGCTGCAGTCCAAAGAGGAATATAATAACTTCCATGTACTTGTGTTTTCTGCAGCCTCCTTCAGCAAGTAGCCCTTTCAGTACCAACAAAGCCATTCCCACAACATAGAGAAGCTGTAGAGCAGGACATTGACATAGGTGTGGCCATAATAGATTCCAGTTTATAAGCTTTCACAGAAAGGATTGCATGCTGTATGTCAATAGTGTTGTTTATTTCCATTTCCAATTCTAACCTTGCATATTTTTTATCTTTCATTGATAAAAAAGAGCAGTTTATTTTTTCCTCCAACAGATCTTTGTGTACGTTGGTGTGCAAGTGGACCTACTCTTCAGAGAGAGGCTGGGATGATAGCTTCTGGAAGCTGATTGGATTAGAAGATCTGGTGGCAGACAAGTACGCAAAAATAGGTAACCTTTTTATTAAATACTTGCTGTGCTTTTTAAAAGACAGCTTTCATAGAACTCAAGGCATGTTAATGGGAAATTTAACAGAAATAATTTTAAAATATCACTTCTGCCCAATAATAATCTTATAGTACTGTACATTCTATAATTCTTGTTGCATCTATACGTTTAGAAAACAATTTTCTTTTCCCCAATAGATGCATTCAGCCTTCGAGAAAATTTGGCTTAGTTTTTCCATCAGGGCCCAGTACACCCTGAAATTTGCATTAGGAATTTGGAAGCCAGATTCAAGAATATATCCCGCTTTCTCCATTCCCTCTCTTCTCTGGAGAAGATTATTCCCCCTCTTTCCCAGTTAAAGGGGATGTTGGTAACAATTTTAAGTATGTTTAACTAAGTTACCTATTTAAGCAGGATCTGAAATCAATTGGTTTTTGATATGATTAAGAAGAATTGGTTATTGGTAACATTGCTAAGTTGATTCTGACAACATTTTCATTGATTCTTAACATCAGTTTTTGAAGTAATGTGAAGGGAAGTTGCTCCAAAAGTTAGAGAGAGAGGTGTGAGGCTGGCTCTTTCACTTAACTACAGGGAAGAGGTAGCCAGCTTTATTTATACACCAGCCTTAGAAATAAAACAGTCTTTTCGCAATATATTTATATGTTTATTGAGAAGTGCATTGTGTTGTATTCAGTTAAGCTCACTTCAAAGAAGGTGTACAAAGGATTGAGGCCCAAGTCTTATGCCATCGAGGAAAGACCATGATGGAAAACCTTCTCTCTTTTTGGCTTTTGGTAGGTTAATGTGTACATGCCAGGTAACAGAACTAAATGAAGGCTGGGAGAGAGAAATACGGAAAAATATGTACTTTTTTTTTTTTTTAAGATTTAAAATTTTTTTTTATTAACTACATTGACTAACAATACAAAGGGAAAGAAGGGGGGCAGGGGAAGGAAAGAAAAAAAAACAGCAACATATAACAACACTACACTACACATAATGCTTTCCCTTCATACTGCCATTATTAAAGAATTAAAACTTTGTATGATATTGATGGAGTGGTTGACCTTGCAAAATACAAATTACAATTCAAATTAAGTCTTCCTCCCCCCCCTGGGCCTCGGACGCAATTCTCTCTGAGCAACTGCAGCCGCAGTGCTCGTTCCCTCCCCCCCCTTCAGACTTCGCCTTTTCTTCTTGCTTGGTGTCTTGCTGAAATTCTTGATTTTTGTCCTCAAAATCCCTTAATTGATCTTCTGATGTTATCTTGTAAGCTTGATCTTTGTAACTGAACCAGATACCTTTCGGAAATAGCCATTTGTACTTTATTCCACGTTCCCTCAGAAGAGCTGCGAGCTTTTTATACTTAAATCTTCTTTTCCGAACTAAAAATGGGATGTCCTTCAGTATCTTGACTTTATTACCCAGAAAGTCCAAATCCGCATTGTATGAGTTGTATAGGATAGTGTCTCGGATCCTTTTAGATGAAAACTCGATGATGATCTCGCGAGGCAGCTGACGCTTCGTTGCATATTTTGAAGAAGCCCGGCGGACTTCCAAAATGGCGCTTTTTACCTCTTCTTTAGTTGCCCTCACGGGTGTCGCCAATAGTTCCGAGGCCAGACCCCATAAATCCTCATTTTCCTCCTCTTTCACGTTCTGGAGGCGCAAAATTGTCTGTGTTCGTTCCACTTGTAGCCCGATCAGCTGGTTCTCCACCAGCTTTAACTCTTTATTCGTTGCCCCCACGAGTGACGCATTTTCCCGGGCAGACTTCTCTGCCCCCCTGCTGCTTCCTTGATGGTTTTCACTTCGCTCTCAATTAAGCCCACCCTTTGATCTGTTTCATTCAGCTTGTCAACAAAGGGCTTTATGGCTTCGATAACCGACCTCTTCACCAAGTCCTCGAGCGACTCTCCTTTCCCCTGCAGGGCTGCCGAAATTGACTTGCCCAAAGCAGGACTCTGCTTTTTCGCTGCCATTTTAAGGGGGGGGGACCGCCAACCAAATTCTGAAACTCAGCGAGGGGGAAGAGCGAGCCTTCTTAGCTTCAGATCCCACCACTCCTTCGCGTGTGCTTGTAATAACAGAAGGGATTTGCTTACTTACAGGCTTCCGCCTAGTTCTGCTCTTTGCCGTTTTCCATGGCCCGGCAGCACTCAAGGTGCCGCGCACGTCTGCCGGCCTCCATAGGGACAAACGGGCAATTTACCCCCCGCATCGATTTCAGGGGGCTCTTCCCGCCACGTCCCGGACCCTGCCTCCCTCACTGGGAGTCCTGGGGGCTAATCTTCGCAGATCAGCTGCCCGGTCAGGCTGCTCAGGCGCTTCCTCCCGAACCTGCGGAGAGGAGCGTCTGACATGACCGAGAAAACGAAACCGAATCGGAAAAATATGTACTTCTAATGTTGGCCCATCGGAGACTGAAACCTCATCACTGAGAGCAACACAGTTAACAAGGATTAGGATCACTAGACAAGATATGCTCAAGCGATGTTCAGGACCTAGTGTACATTTCTTAATGATTTATTATTTATTTACTCTGTCTTTCCACCATATATATAACTCTCAAGACAACTTACAAAACCCATCAAAATACAACCCATTAATAATACAGGTATAGACTGCTGGTAGATAGATGGTGCAGGGTCTTGACCAGTCTTCAAGGTCCTCTTGCAGCTGCTGCTCTAGCTGTTGTTCCTCCTTCAGAGTGTGAGTATAAATACTAGTAAAGTAGTAATAAGATTTCAAGGCTTACACTCAGCAGTTTCATAGTACCAGTTTCTGTAGGGTGGAATGGCAGTTAGCAGGGCGATTGCAGGGCTGATGAAAAATAACATGGCCTTCAAGTGACATGTTTTACGTATCTTGTAACCTGCACTGTGCTTCCTTTACCAGCTTGTAACACTGTCTTCATCTTGCTTTGAACTTTCTTAAGGCCTTGGGCTTAATTAGACTGCTGGCTTTGCTAATCACACAATATTTATGACAGGTTTCCATTAAAAGTCCATAATGTTCATTTACCAGAAATTTTTCAGGGTAGCATAAAAAAGGCTTTCTTTGTTAATGGATTTTTAATGGCTCCTAAGCAGACATGTCATTAATGAAAGTGTTATCACACATGAATAAAAAACCCCATTCTTCAAAATTAATCACCTGATTACTTTAACACTTTGAATTGAACAAATTTCTCTAACAGTCTAATAGATTTGACTAAATAGAAATAATTTCAATATCACCAATGAAATCTATGAAGCTTTTTGATATTTCAATAGAGATGCAGGAAATTATTTCTGGACACATTTTAAAGTTGTGGTTGAAAGCCTTTTCTGATGCTGCTATTGCAGTCAAATACTTTCCCCATCTGCATCTGTTGTGAAACTAATAGATTTATAAGATCTGTTGTATCACCATGTATGGGGTAAGCACAGCAAAGCTCAGATGTCTCCGCTCTGCTTCCATCTAAAAGTAAGAGGAAACCATAGCTGCTTGCACAAGGCAGCACTAGTATTTGAAGCTACAGGATGCTGGTATGGGGTACAAAGTCCTAGTGGTACCACCCTAAAATAAATAAACCTGTTGCTTAGTCATCCTTAGGCAGTAGTACTCCTGTTACTAGTAGCTGCTGTTTCAGTGCAGAAGATTGTGTGACCAGCTGCAGGTGCTGGAGAGAAGGGATAGGGTGTCAGCCTTGGGAGCCGAGATGCTGTGTATATCCTGTGCAGTAGGGTTTCAAATGTGGCTGCTAAACCTTTGGAAATTTCCAATTTATTTATTTTGCTTAAATACCATCCTGATATCTATTACCAAATACACCTTTTAGTATTTTTTTTTGGTGGGAAGATAACACTAAAAGATTATAAGCCGTAAAGAAAAGAAAGGTGAGCATGCTAATGCCCATGGCCCCAGAACAGAATTTTTAAACATAAATTATTTATGGTATGCAAGCTAAGGATTGAATACAATATTTATATAGTGTGTTTCAAGGGCAGAAGAAAGCAGCTGTCTATTTTAAGTGACTAACAGTACTTTCTGATGCAGAATGATGCCTTTCTGAGTTCATTGAAGTTAACAGGTTTAGAGGGGAGTGCGTCTGTTTAAGATTGCACTTTAAATGTGCATGTTGCAAATGAAAACAGATTCCTTTAATAAAGCTAACACTTCCATATAATGAAATTCAGATGAAAATCATGGAGAATAAGTAACGATCGCATAGAAATTTAGAAATTACCTTGTACATTTACAGAATGATTCCCCCCTTTTTCCCCCTCTTAAACTGTGAATATAAAAACAAGAAGGGAAGAATCCTTTTTACTAGCTGTGGCTCTTTCTTCTGCTTCAAGGAGTTTTCCTCTAGTATTGGGGCTTTCCTGCCAGTGGAAGAACCTCTTGTTTCAGATAATGCTACTTCACTGGGGGAAAGTGCCATTGTGACCAGAACAGATACATGAGATTCTGCCCCAAAACTTTTGCAGATGAATGATTTCATCTGTTGTTTCTCCAGGTTATACCTTTAATTTTGCAATTTCAAACTTTTTGAGAACCTTACTGATGAAATAGAATTATTGCTGAAGACTCAGCAAGATGTAGATTTATCCTGGCATCCTAATCCAAAACATTTCTGCAGGTGTCTGTACCTTCAGACTTTACATAATGTATTCCATGTGATACTTTGGAAGAATACTTTGTAAACTCAATCAACAGAATGTATTTGCTTGGTGGAATCAGGGTGGAATCAGGGAATCAGGAATCAGGGTGGAATCAGACAGTTGTTTATTTACATTATATCCCACTTCTTCACTTTTAAAAGCCTTCAAGGAGTTTTACATACCTTAAATATAAGCTACAATATTAACAATATTAAAGATAGCCAGAGAAACATCACTGTAACAATCAACAGTATATTGACAGGCAATCTAGTTACCAGGACCCATGCCATAGTTCAAGTATTGTAATGCACTCTACATGGGTCTGCCCTTGAAGTCAACCTGGGATCTCCATTTGGTACATTTGGTGCTGCAGCTGGCTTATTATCCGGTGCTGGATGGGACATGCGCATATTATCTATTCTACATTACGTTGACTACCCATCAACTACCATTTACAATTCTAGGTACTGACGAAATCATAAAACATGATTCATGGCTTTGGACCCCCTCTTCTCCTATGTTCTGCCACAACAGCTCCACTCATCTGTTCAGGACTAGACATGGGCACAAACAGCATTACGAACAGAAAAAGCCAACGAACTGCCTAATCTGCTGTTCTCGAACAAGCTGTTCGTGAGGCCCCATCCTAAACAAACAGGTGGTCGTTGCAAGCTTCGTTTGTTGCCTTCGGCAGCTGTTCTGCAAGCCAGACAGTCTGGCACCTGCTGCAATCAGTCCCCTTGGCAACTAGAGGCTGGGAGGGACTGAACTCTGTCTGAACTCCTTCTGGCTTTCCTTCTGTCTGTAACCCTTCAAAGTACTTCCAGCAGAGAGTCCCGTTTTTGCCTCCCTGAAGAGAAAATGACAGCCAATGGGGAGACCCGTGGATCATGCCTTTCCCAAGGTGCAATCTCTCTGAAACTTGGGGGGGGGGGTCTTCAGAGGACAGTGAGGACTATGACCCCTGCAAATTTGGTGGGTATTGGACATTGGGAAGGTCAGTTTGTGGGGTGTTTAAAGGGCCCTGCCCCTTGCACATGGCAGGAAAGGGCCCTTTCAACTATCAGCTGGCAGGTGGCTGGGGGGAATTCCCCCCCTGCTGCCTGCCAGCTGATAGTTTAAAGGGATCTTTAAAGGGCCAGGTAAGTGGGTTTGAGGGAAGGGGGGACTAAGTGGGGGGGGTTCTGGTCCCCACGAACAGTGAACATGTCCGGAAACAGTTCATGTTCGTCGTTGCTCGTTGTTCGTGGATGGCACTGAACAACGAACAGGGTGTTCCGGGTTTTTTTTTTCTGTTTTTGTTTTTTTTTCTGTTTTCTGTTTTTTTTTCTGTGCCTACATCTATTCAGGACCTTCTGCAGGTGGATAAGATCAACAAGCGCTTGTACAAGTTTACTTTGTTGTGGCTTCCACCTTGTGGAATGACCTGCTTGAGGAGGTCTGGAAGGCTCCCATGCAACTGCCATTCCACAGTTTATGTAAAACAAGAGTTGTTGAGGAGATCTTTTCTATAAATGTAATAGGGCTGTATGTAACAGTAGTTCAGGACTACACTTTATAAAAGGAAAGGGACTGTGGATTATACCACTATGTATAGGATGTAGTAACATTTTGCTGCATATATTACTCTGTTGTTTCAACATTTTCTACCGAAGTAATATTTTGCTGGGTTCTATCCACACTTTGCATCATGCCTAATATGCTATGCGCATTCAATGGGTAATCCCATTCTTAATACATTGTTCATTCAGTGTCTCCTCATATAGATTGTATCAACCTGCACTGTGCTTATTAGACGTCTCTTTGTATGGACCATTATTGACTTAAACTGTGTCATCTGCTTTGAGTCTCAGTGAGAAAGGCAGACTATAAATACAGCAAATAATTACATAAATTCAGCATAATTTCAATAATAATAATAAGCAGTACTTGATACTGAAACCTCAGGCAAACAGGAAAATATATAGCCTAAAATATAATAGTGATGGTGCCAGGAATTTGTTCTCAATGAGAAGTTCCAAAGCTGAAAAAGAAGCAACCCAGATTGCTCCGTAAACTTTTGTTTCCCAGTTATTTTGAATGGAGACTCTAAGGTTGACTGAAAAACCTTCACGCATGCAAGGTTCCAGACAGCATCTATCTTGTTCTTGGAAGGAGGATAGAATAGATCATGCAAGGCTCCACACATCGGTTCCTTGGAGGGGCTCAGGGTAGTACGTATGTTTCATCATCATGGTCACTATGCAGTCCCACATGTGTACTGCATGTGCACAGGCCTGCCAAGTTCTTAAATACTTTAAGTGTGCATGAGGCACTCTTCTTTCCTCTTTGGCCACTTTCCCATCTGTTCCAGATAATAAATGGGAGAGGAAGAGTGGCCTTTCTTCAGTTCTCTGTTGCTATGAAAAGTGGTTCCTTCTTCCTAAGCAGTGTGATCCATGCCTCTATGCAGAATCTGTAGAACATTTCAGTGTAAGCTGTTTTATTCTTAGCCTGCTCTCCAAAGTTCAAATCATCTGGCAAGCCCATTCAACCCCTTTTCTGTCAGTGCTAAAGTTGGTTTCAAAACTCTCTGCCGTTCCATCCCCTAACCTGGAACCCACCACATCTGCAATGATCCACTACACCTTCAGAGCATCTTTGAGCTTTCATCATATAAAACTAAACCTAAGCATAAATTTGTGTATACTGAGCATCTCAGAGCCTAAGACCTAGGCTGATTTGTTGTATTCTTGCAACCAAGCTGTTGCATTGGACCGTCCTTCCTTAGAGCTGCATTCTGGGCTTTCTGTGTCAGAAGGGGAGCTGACTGATTCTGAAGCACTCACTAAGGTTCCAGTGGCATCATCCACATCCGTTACCCAAGTCTCCTTCTTTCCAAAGACACTCATATGCTGATTATTTCATTTTTATTTATTTTTTAAAATTCTGTGCTTCCTTTCCACTTAAATAGGGAGCCCAGGGTAACGAACATGAAAACTTTAAAATGTTTCTATATTAAAGCAGCATTTGAAATAAAGTATATATAAAATAATTCACTAAAACCATGTAACACCACAATAAAAGAAGAGGAAAATAACAGTTTTGGAGGGTATGCCAAACAGAACAAAAGTTTTCACTTGCTGGTGAAAGACAACACTGGAAGGAGACAGACAAATCTCCCAAGGAAGGGAGATCCAAAGTTTCAGAGCGACAACTGAGAATGCCCTTTCTTAGGTTGCCACCCATCTATTCTCAATCTAAGTAGGGCATCCAAAGATAATCAAAATGACCAGGTAGGTTCATATGTGAGAAAATGGTCCTTAAGGTATGCTGGCCCCAAGTTGAATAGGGTTTTAAAGGTCAATACGTGCCCCTTACATTAGGCCTGGAAGCAAATTGGGACCCAGCGTAACTGGAACACGACTGGAGTGATATGGTCCCTATTAACTGCTTCAGTCAACATTCTGGCCCCAGTGTTCTGTACCAACTGAAGCTTCCAGACAGTCCTTAGGGGCAGCCCTACACAGAGCACAGAGCGTAATCTAGCCTAGATGTTACCAAGGCATGCACCACAATGGCAAGATTTACCCCTCCTGCTAATAATAATAAGTAATAATAACATTCAATTTATATACCACCCTTCAGGACAACTTAATGCCCACTCAGAGTGGTTTACAAAGTATGTCATTATTACCAGCTGAGAGTGATTCCACACACGTTGGATAATGCACTTTCAATGCACTTTATCAATAGTATGAGGTGGATTTTTTGTTCCGCACACGAAAAAATCCGTTCCAAATGATCTATAAAGAAGATTGGAAGTGCATTATCCAACGTGTGTGGAATCAATGACAGTCTCATTCCAGTGTCTTGGCCATATGCCATCTATGTTTAGTTATCTACATTTCAGGTACTGTAACTATTCTTATAAATACTGACTGTATTTGGAATCTCATATAGATATAATAATGCCTTAAATTTAGTTACATCTTTCTGTTTAACAAGGGAAAATATGAGATGCAGGAAACATTTATAAGCTCTTGTCATTTAAAAATAATGCTGATATAAACATATTTTTGAAAGCCGTCTCCTTAAACCAACAAAATAGTAATTAAAGTAATACTTGTTGTGGGTTTTGTTTGTTTGTTTTAGTTTTACAAAAGCTTGTGTTGAAGGCTAATGTCTGTAAATTACAGCAAGGGAGTTGCTGTGCTTTGCATAAAACCTTAACCACAGAATCAAGTCTTCTGCATGGCTTGATTAACCCATGGCTGGCCCCCTTTCAGGTATTTCGGGCCCCCTCTAGCTCTTCAATCTTTCACTCCACTATAGCTGACAGCCTGACCCTGTTACGGTAGGTACTAGACCACAGTACGTAGCCCTGTATCCATTTTGAGGGTCTTTTGAAGGATTCTATTCACAATTTTTAAAATATTTTTATTGTGCGAGTAGAACTCTTCAGGAACACATTTTGGGGGTACAATTGTTCAATACTGTAATATTTTGAAGTGAATAAAATTTTTATTATTTTTTAAAATATATCATTTATGTGTAATTGTTTTACTATAAGTGACAGTTTGTTTCACTTGAATAAGGAAGCTGTTAATTATCTTATTAATAGAAGTTATATAAGAAAATCAATTAATTGTAATTTATGTGGGGGGGGTGCCTCAGCAAAAAAAATTGACATGCCCCTCCCTAGTCCCTGCGGTGCCTCTAGGCTTCAGCCTGTCAGCCTTATGAATAATATGGCTGTGATCATCTGTGAATGATTTAGTACCAAGTTTCCTGTCAAGGTGCAAGCTATTCTTTTATATAATATCCACATTTAGTTTCACTTTTTATTGTGTTTGTAGGTTATGCACAGCTCCTCAGCTTTACAGAGTCTCCCCTGAACCTTTGCAACATCAAATTATGGGGTTTCACCTACAAAAACACCAATCTTCAGACCTGACCTTTTGTGTTTCCCAGGGTAGATAAAACTTTTGAGGTTGCAACAGTCTGTTTATTGTGTTCCTCTCTTGTGTTCTGAATTCACTAATGACATTCTTGAGGGTATAGATCTGAGCCTTGAATTGCTGTGAACTTCATTGATTCAATCAGTTTCAGCCTAATAGCAGCAGTTGGTTTATGCAAAAAGAAAAAAAACATCCTACTGTGCAGCAGATTCTAGTAACTATGATTTCTAATTAAGGTAAGGACTGTCATAGATTTCTAAAACATAGGTAGACATTAACAGTTCTGTTAAATTTTTATGAACTGTGAACCTTTTGGGTGCTGAAGTGTGCAATCTGTTTTTTAAATAGCCTGATAAATTTTCATTCCCATTCCTCTACTTAAGGGGCTATTTAAGGGACTAAATAATGATTTTTCACTGAATAGCAGTGCTTTTATCACCTGTTTTTCTAGAGCAATTCACATTAGTCTTGTAGAAAATGCTGAAGATATGCTGTACATATTTCTGGGGTTATCAGTACTCCATATTAAAAACTAATGTAGCCGAAGGATTTTCAAATAAATATATTACTGTATTTGTGATGCAACCTCATGCATTCATACTTTAACTGGAATTTATATTCATAATAAAGCCCCTCCCCTCATTCCTTAATAGGAATTTGGAGAAATAGTCATTTGTTTACTTTCTGGTGAGAAAGCTCATCCTTGTATAATTTAGGGATCATCTCTTATTTCCTTCCATTAAAGAATGTGATGCATCATTTACCAACTGTGCTTGGAAAGAACAGGGTCAGGAAGAGAACACATTCAAATGTGATGTAAATGGGCTTATGTTGCTTCTTTCTGATGCTGAAGGGAGCGCACCTGAACATATGAGTGCCCAGATTTGTGTTAGGTTGATAATTCTTTCTGGAAATTCTCCCCTTACTCTATTCTAAGCAGAAGTGTTCTGAGCAGCAAAGGTATCCCCTCTCTAAGCCTTCACTGCAGAAGGGAGAGTACAATTCATATCATTATTGCCCCACAGTCTTAATTCACATTGTTGCTGCTTGGAAGAGCTGGGAGCTGAATACTCTCCATATGCTTTGGGGTAGAGAGTCTCATTCATTATGGAGAAAAAAAATCCTTTGGTACCATCTATCCCTGGTAGCTAGGTAGCAATCCTGAGTATTTCTTTTATAGCCATCATGGAACTTTTACTGAGCAGCAGTTTAAACTCATTTAAACGTCTGCTGTGCTCAAGGAGTGTTTTGAGACTCATTTTAAGGTGTTGTATGCTGTGTGTTTTGAGAAGTTTTTATGCAAATGCTGGATTTTAATAGTATTTCAATTGTTATGATTTGTATGGTGTTATTTTTTATTATAATTTATTGATCAGTGCAAAGAAGTTTGATTTTAAATTGCTGTCTTGGAATGCATTCCTTCTTTTTTATTTTATAACAATATAATTTCCTTTATAGCATTGTGATAGTTGGGGGTGGGTGGTTGCCAGATGAATTATGCCAGTTTAAATTTCTCCTGTTTAGAGTGGCATGCAAAATCTTGGTTTTTTTATACTTTCAGTTTTCATTTTCAGTAGATTGTAAAGTAGAACAGTTTCAAATAGGGGTACCAGGTGAGAGGTGGGGGGAGGCTGGGACCAGGGATCCCCTGCCCCCACCAGGGGTGGGGGTGGGGCTGGTAACCCTAGTTTCAGGGATATGCCAGCTTCATACATGCTTTTTTGTAGATGTTTAAGAATATCTTGTGGGATTTAGTTTACAAGGCAAATGCTGTGTGAATTATCCTACTGCCGAGTTGCTTGCCCAGTTTCCTAGTGTCTTATTTTCCTGGTACTGAGTTGAAATATATTTATTTAACTGAAATATCATTGCATTATTTTCTAATGGCTTTGTCTTTTTAGCAGACTGAGGGCTTGTTCACATACATGTGCCTTGGATACATGCTTCTATACCATACATAGATAAGGAAATGTGACACAGGTATTATATATACATACCTGTATGCACATATGTCTGATTGGTGGCAAGACTATCAACCAGGCTGTAATGATTTTAAGTAAATGTATGCATATGTCTTTAAATGCTTGGTGTGGTATAGATGAAGTGTGGGGGTGAAAGGGAGGGATGAGTGAGTGATATTGTTGGAAAAATATTTCCTTTATACCGTGGGTACCCTCCCCAATTAAGGGACACACGGCTTTTGTAGGTCAAGAGGGCAAAGTTTATTGCAACAAATGGAGTTCCAGTCCAATCATTCGGTTCCTGGAACTCAAAGAATCAATAAATAGCACAGTCACCAGTATTTATTATTGGACATGAATATTGAATCAGAGGTGTCTCCCATTGGTTGATTCCCTATTGGTTGTCCTTTTCTTATTAGTCGATTTCTCCTTACGTTACACTACCCTACACATTTTATGTTAATATATCAGTTATACATAAACCACAAACCCTTATGTCATCTTATGTTAATATACCAACTCCTTCACCTTTTAATATTTTTGATGTTTATTTAGCTAATATATTCAAACTGACCTGTTTTCTCCTTACGACTTCGTTAACCTTTCCCTTATCTGATTATCCTGGTACAATAACCCAGGCAATTTTAACTGACCGCCTACAGGCTGGTACATTCCCCTGGTCACTCATCTTAGACGTAGCAGATGGTTTGAAATCTCCAACAAATATATTTTCTTTCTACTTCCTTCTAACTTTATTTTTATATACCTTTTAATTATATAAGATGTTTATAGTATATATAATTCTAATCCCACAATATGATAGGTTGATGACTGAGAGTGTGGGCAGAGTGAATGCAGTTTTAGACTGAGAGTGGAGAAAAAAAATTCAGTCAGGACAAGAGAGGCAAGCTGTGTACAGCCTGAGTATTTTTAAGCTGTTCTAAGAGAACTATTTAGTCAGGAGAAAGGCAAGCTGTGTGCAGCTTGAGCTTGTTTACGTTGTCTGAGAGAAATATAACCTATGTGGAAACCTGAACTGTGTTTGTGGAAGAACATTCAGTCAGGAGAAAGCAGGCAAACTGTATGTGTGCCTGAGAAAAGGTGTTACTTGTAATTGAGAGAGAAATTAATTTCAAAAGCAGGTAAACTGTGTCTGAAGCCTAAGAGAAGATCTGTGTGACTGAGTTTAAGCAAAGTAACTTTAAAGATTGAGAACTATTCTTTTGAAACCATCAGGTTTTAGAAATAATATGAAAATGATACGCTTCTTATAAAAATAAAAGGTTTTGTTTTTTTAAAATCCCAGAGTCATTCCTATATCCCATTCCTATCCTCAGGGCCACATAGTACCATGAAAAGCCTGAGCCTTGGGCACATTGCTAAAAGGAGAAATTTAAGTTATTCTGGAATTTAATTCCTGGTTACAGCATCTTCCAAGAGGGAGCAAGAATAAAAGGTTTAAAGACCAGATGTACTCAAGAGAAAGAAAGGGTCATAACAAGTGGTGGCAAACGTGGGATATAGGAATGATCATTACACAGGCGTATAAAGACAAGCATCTTATCTGCAGCAGTACCTACTGTCACACTGCTTACATAGCATCTCTGATCAATAAGTCTAGGAATCATCTCTAAATATCTCATAATTAGATTTCTCAGGTATATTTTTTGTCCTGATCTCTAGTTTTTGACCATGGAGGTTACTGAGTAATTTAGCAGCCCAGCCCTAACCCTGATAAGTATTTGAAGATACAGCACATACATTTTCCAAATAAATTTAAGGCATTTTAAATCTGCCTTTCTCTTTATGTGGCTCAAAGCTAATACAAGAATGGATGGTATAGTACATAGCAATTGAACAAATGTTATAGTTTGCTTCTTTTAAGTTCCGCCCCACTGTCACTCTCCCAAACATGATATATTGAAAGATTTCCTTCCTTGTACTTTTTGCAACTTTTCTTCTGAATTGTAGCCAGTTACTGTTTCACATAATACACAGCTAGTTCTGCAGGGCAGGTTAAAAGCTACTCTTGTACATAGGAATGTGTCATAACTGAGTCACTGGTCTCCTGCTTTTCTTTTGTTATTTTTGAAGGCTAGTGAGTACAAAAATGGCTTATTCTATTAAAATTAATGCCAACTTTGGATTCTGTGATTTACTTACTAACGATGCACGATTGTCCACCACATCTGTTACGTCTGGTAAACAACTGGTTACCATGGCAATTGCCCAGAAAGGTGTCTACTTATTGGTACCCCATAAATTTCTTTAAACAAAACAGGAGCATAGCAAATTCCAGAGCTAGCGGTCAGGGAAGGATAAAAGGGAAGGAAAGATTTCAGACAGGTTTTTCCTTTGGTAAACTTGTTTCTTGCTTCATATGGGGAAAAATCTTAAAAATGGGATGTCTGATGTTAAATAGCTATGAATTAAGGCTCTGCATTAAGAAAAACTGTATTCTCAAACAGTTGTTTAAATGTGAAACAAAAGATTCTTTGCCTTTAGGTTATTTCAGATACTTTTACTATAGGAGCACTGCTAAATAGTTCATACAACCAATTAACTTGGGAGTTTGGTTTTATAATAACCTTCTTCATCGTCCCAATGAAATCTCTTGCTTGGGATCTTTTCTTGTTAACAACAACAACATTTAATTTATATACTGCCCTTCAGGACAACTTAATGCCCACTCAGAGCCATTTACAAAGTATGCCATTATTATCCCCACAACAAAACACCATGTGAGGTGGGTGGGGCTGAGAGAGCTCCAGAGAACTGTGACTAGCCCAAGGTCACCCAGTTGGCTTCAAGTGGAGGAGTGGGGAATCAAACCTGGCTCTCCAGATTAGAGTCCCACGCACTTAACCACTACACCAAACTGGCTACGGCTACTTCTGAACTATTCATATAATCTCCTAATTATTATCAATATTGCCTTGTTTTATAAGTAGCGTAGCACTCCACTGGTGTGGCATAAAATGCAAATTATTTCACTATATTCTGTGACTCCAAAAATTTTCACTCTTTCCAAGTGTCTTTGAAAAAAATGTTTTTAAACATTCACCCTCTAGCTAGGTTGGATCTAATGGTGAAAATGAGAGAAGAGGGTCTTTGACTGTCAAACAAGCTATGCTGGGAATCAGGGGGCCTACATGGACAAAAGCCATGTGTCATTGATGACTGTGATAAGGAGGGGAATTGGGTTAGATTGAGTGGGAAAGCTGGCTGGATCCAATCCACTACTTTCAGAGTAGTCTCCTAGATTGTAGTGATTGTACTTCGGAGTGAACAGTGTGACCACTCTGGTATTTATTAATAAGCACTACACCAAAAAATAGAGATTCAGATTATAAAATAGATGATTGCATCAACATAATTAATGACTTACGTTTAAATATATTATGTTTGAACTTATCAAACAGTATAAAAAAGTTCTGAATTTGAACTTTCTGTTATGCCATGCATATTTGGATGCAATTGGATCCTTGCACAGTATTTATTTTATTGACTTCATTTATACCACACTTTTCTCCCCAGTGTGGAGTCAAAGTAACTTACACCATTCTCTCTTTCCCCATTTTATTCTCACAACAACCCTGAAAGGTAGGTTATTCTGAGTGTGAGTGACTGGATTCCATGGCAAAGTGGGAATTAAAACTTTAGATTCCCAGGTCCTACTCCAATACTGAAACCACTGTACTATGTTAGCCTAAATGAAGGTTTGGATATTCCTCACCAGGCGTAACATAGGCATGAGAGGCTGGTCACTTTACAAAGAAATTCTGTAAAGTCCTAGTGATTGTGATCATTATTCAGGACTTTGCATGTTTTACAGTACCATTGCTTAAAACAGAGAGAACTGCCTTAGTTTTCTGTTCTCCCTCTGAGGTGGAAGATACCTTGATGGGGTGATTCCCACCCTCCTTCAGGGATGAGAGAATAAATCTTTCTACTTCCTGTCTTCCGAGTGGAAGTCACCTTTCTTCTCAGTTTCTTTCCTGCCCCGACAAGGAGAGCAGTGCCTCCTTGATTGAGCACTGCCTCATCTATTATGTTTTCTTCCTCTCCTTTCTCCTGCGGTCCTAGGAATGGGACAGTTCAGACATTTGGGACGTTAGGTCCTCCTTTCTGAGGCAAGGTCAGTTGACTTGATTGATTCCGGAAGGGGAGGGTCTCGTCCCATCGCTCACCAGTTTTTTCTGACCCTGCCTTAGAGCAGGACGTTGACCGTTTGCTCTATTAGAGACAACGATTCTGGATTACAGATTGATAAGACAGAAATTCTCGTCAGCTCATTGGGGACAGAAAGGCATTGCTCCTTCCCTTACCCCTTTGCTGATGATGTGAAAGCAAGCACCAGAGCCGATGGCCCTAGTTTTTTTCATAGATCCACAGCATCTGCAGAGACTCCCGTGAGGCCTCTCACGCCCTTGGGCAAAGAGGGCCCCCCCATCTCCACTGGCTGATGATCGAAAGGGGTGCAGTTGAGTCCGGAGGAGCCGGCGTTCGCTACTCTGGAGCTGGTGGGCTTCATTCAGCATGGCCTGGCCACATATAGAGCTTCAAAGGGCACACCAGCTGAATTACAGTAAGCGAATCTGCCCAATAATTAACCCTTGAAGCACCCAAATAGAGAGAGCTACTTTTAAGTGGGGAAGTTTTTTCATCACTTGCTTTCACTTTCTCTAAAGTGACTATGCTTATTTGGCGGGAATGACAGACAAAATGGAACGTAGCACTGCAGTGGGCATAGGGGGCACTATATGTGTTTTAGATCTACCTGTCTCCCCTATCTCCCCCCCGTGCCCAACCACCTCACTGTGGTGAAGGAGAAATTACTGAAGATGTAGATCTCTCAAACCAAGAAGCCAAGTCTAACCTTCTAGCAAGGCTAATAGCAGAAATTAAAAGAGGATTTAAAGAGGTTTTAAAGGAACACAGGTACAATGAAACCTCATGCTTAGCAGATAAACAGGGAAGGCAGTCTGGCAGAAGTTCTAGCTCCAAAAGATCCAAACAGGTGAAGTCCTCCCAAATCAAAAAAGCGAAGGGAGGATGATACTGCCAACCAAAGTGGTTATGAACCTGAGGGGGGGGGGTGCACTCTGACTCTGAGATATCAGATTCTTCTTCAAATAATGAAGGGGGGAACTATCAGAGGAAGAGGAGGGTGTCTCAACTCCATTACAAACAAAAATATTCCCTCTAGAGGTTTATGCTAGATTTCTCTCCAAGGTTCTAAAAGTACTGGAAATTCCCCAGACTCCCTTGGGAAAAGAGGAAACAGACCAAGCCTTTCCACTAGGCTCAGAGGGAGCATTATCTAAGACGGGGGCATTCAATCTGGAGTCCCCTTACCCGCAGTCTTTTACGAGAAGTGAATGGGAGAATCCAGCAAGACCAAAGACCAACCAGTCCATGTTTAATAACTTTTATTCACTGGTTCCTGAAGCAGCAAGAAAGATTAAGTTACTGGTGGTAGACAAGCCGGTCTTCAGCCTAGCAACCAACTCGGTGCTGCCTATGGGTGCCAAAGGTCTACCCAAGGACCCCGTGTCAGGAAAATAGAACAGACATTACGTAGGAATTTTGAAGCCTCATCAACCTCTCTAAGGGCCTCAGTGACAGGCTCCTTATCTGCAAGAGTGGCGTTCTCCTGGACATTAGACCTGGCTGCAGCAGACAGCAATGTACCTAAGGAAATCAAGTACGAGGTGAAGAAGAAAGTGCTAGCTACAGCCTTTGCTGCTGATGCTTCTCTAGATGCTCTTCAAATGTCATCCAGGGATATGTGCCTTAATGTCGCAGCCAGTAGGTACACCTGACTTAAGAAACTGGGATGTGGACCCCATGGCATGAGCAAAAGTGGCAACAGTCCGCTTTACAAGGGGGAAACTGTTTGGAAAGGCTCTAGAAAAATATTTGGTGGAGGATAAGGAAAAGAAGAAGGTTTTACCATCAAAGAGGAAGGAAATAAGGCCAAGGAAAAGATTTCAGTCCTTTCGAGAACACAAATATATCTCACGTGTGGGAAACACCAGAACCTCCCAAGGACACTGGCAGACGAGGGCCCGAACAGAGAACAAAACTTCCTTCCTCAAGTCGAATCAGTACTTCAAGACCCAAAAGAAAGGATTCTCAGCATGACTATGCACCAACTATGAAGTCTATTCAAATAGGAGGACGATTACAAAGTTATGCAACCTTATGGCAACAATCAATAACAGACAGATGGGTAATAGACACAGTGACTATGGGATACTCCCTAGAGTTCAATTCTCTTCTACCAAGAAGATTTATACAGTTGCCAAGGAATTCATTGAAACAGAAACACCGGCAAATAACAAGAGCAATCCGTCTGATAAAAATAAGGGCAATAGAACTTATGCCTGCAATATACAGAGCTCAAGGAGTTTACTCAGTACTCTTTACTGTACCAAAGAAGAACGGAGATGTCAGAGCCATCCTGGACCTGAAGTGGCTGAACAAATACATCAGGACGCGCAAGTTCATGATGGAAACACTGAAGTAGAATCATAGAATCATAGAGTTGGAAGGGTCCATACAGACCATCTAGTCCAACCCCCTGCCCAGTGCAGGATCAGCCTAAAGCATCTCTGACAAGTATTCATCCAGCCTCTTCTTGAAAACTGCCGGTGAAGGGGAGCTCACCACCTCTCTAGGCAGCTGATTCCACTTTTGAACTACTCTGACTGTGAAAACGTTTTTCCTAATATCCAGCCGGTACCTTTGTGCATGTAGTTTTAGCCCATTGCTTCGCGTCCTACCCTCTGCTGCCAACTGGAACAGCTCTTTGCCCTCCTCCAAATGACAGCCTTTCAAATATTTAAAGAGAGCAATCATGTCCCCCCTCAACCTCCTCTTCTCCAAACGAAACATTCCCAAGGCCCTCAGCCTTTCCTCGTAGGGCTCAGTCTCCAGACCCCTGATCATTCTTGTTGCTCTCCTCTGCACCCTCTCGATTTTGTCCACATCCTTTTTGAAGTGAGGCCTCCAGAACTGCACACAGAACTCCAGGTGTGGCCTGACCAAGGCAGTATAGAGAGGGGCTATGACCTCCTGCGATTTCGACGCTATGGCCCCTTTGATACAACCCAGGATTGAATTAGCCTTTTTTGCCACCGCATCACACTGACTACTCATATTCAGTTTACAGTCCACTCTTACCCCAAGATCCCTTTCACATATACTACTGCCCAGAAGTGTATCCCCCATCCAGTATTTGTGCTTCTCATTTTTGTGGCCCAGATGTAATACTGTGCACTTGTCTTTGTTGAATTGCATCCTATTCACAGCTGCCCACTTCTCCAGAGTATTCAGGTCTTGTTCAATTTTAATTCTATCTTCTTGGGTGTTTGCTACCCC
The DNA here is from genome assembly GCF_028583425.1 of Eublepharis macularius. Taxonomy (NCBI): domain Eukaryota; kingdom Metazoa; phylum Chordata; class Lepidosauria; order Squamata; family Eublepharidae; genus Eublepharis; species Eublepharis macularius. The sequence goes on along the minus strand of NC_072794.1, from coordinate 80,301,690 downwards.
TCCCAATTTGGTATCATCAGCAAATTTAATGAGCAGCCCTTCCACTCCTTCATCCAGATCATTGATAAAAATATTGAAAAGTACTGGGCCCAAAACCGAGCCCTGCGGCACCCCACTGGACACCTCCCTCCAATCTGATGAAACGCCGTTGACCACCACTCTTTGAGTGCGGTCCTCCAACCAGTTCCCTATCCACCGAACTGTCCTATAGTCTACTCCACAGTCTTCCAGTTTGCCCATCAGAATGTCATGGGGGACCTTATCAAAAGCTTTACTGAAATCCAGATAAATCACGTCAACAGAGTTCCCCCGATCCAGTAAGCTGGTCACTCGATCAAAGAAGGAAACCAGGTTGGTCTGGCAAGATCTGTTAGGAAGAAAACCATGCTGACTTCCCCGGATCACTGAGTGGTCCTTCAGATGCTTACAGATTGATCCCTTTAAAATCTGTTCTAATATCTTCCCAGCAACAGAAGTCAGACTGACTGGCCTGTAGTTTCCCGGGTCATCCTTCCTCCCTTTCTTAAAGATTGGGATAACATTCGCTCTTCTCCAATCTTGTGGCACATCCCCAGTCCTCCAGGAGGCCTTGAAGATGATGGACAGGGGTTCTGCAAGTTCTCTGGAAAGTTCTTTCAGCACTCTTGGGTGCACAACATCCATCCAAAAAGTACATCACAACATCCATCCAAAAAGGAGACTATTTGACCTCCAAAGATCTACCAAAGGCCTATTTACACATACCCATAAAGGAATCTCATCGAAAGTATCTACGCTTTGTATATGGCAGGGAACACTTCCAGTACAGAGCTCTGCCATTTGGCCTAAAGTCATCTCCCAGGGTTTTCATGAAGATGTTAGTGACCCTAATCGCTGCATTAAGGATGCAGGGAGTGGCGCTGTTCCCATATCTGGATGACATCTTAATCAAAGCACCATAGTTGATGACAGGCCTGAAAGCAGTAACGCAAACCACGAAATGTCTGCGGAAACATGATGAGCGAAGGGAAAAGCAGCCTAATACCATAGCAGAAGATAATATATCTAGGAGTTAGCAGACAAAATGTTTTTCTCTCAAGAAAGACAACAGAAGATACTCTCTATGATAATGTAAATACAGAGAAGAGATAAGGTGGAGTTGATGCTCCTAGCACATCTAGGAATGATGGCATCCTGTCAAGATACTTTACAGTGGGCAAGGTTCCACACACGGCCACTTCAGAGGTTTCTTCTGCCATTCCAGGACATCATTGCACACAAATATCACAAAGTAATATGAATACCAGCATTCCTAAGACAAGAGATGAACTGGTGGATGGAACCTGCGAGGTTCCAAGAGGGAGTACCACTCAGAGAACCAAAGAGAGTCATTATGATGCCAGATGCCAGTCTCAGGGGCTGGGGTGCACATACAGGACAGGATAGCCCAAGGGACCTGGTTCAAAGCAGGGGCCCCATAAAAATGGGCCTGCTGAAGTTCCAAGATTTGCTGGCAGGACAGCATGTAATGGTAAAAACTGACAACACGATGGCCAAAGCCTATGTAACAAAACAAGGGGGAACCAGGTTCAAGACTCTATACAAGAAAGCCAGTACAGTCTTCAGTTGGGCAGAAAACAATCTAAGATCCTTGAAGACAGTGTATGTTGCAGGAAGAGAAAATGTAATTGCTGACTTCCTAAGCAGGAAAACTGGACCAGACAGAATGGATGTTAAACAGAGAAGTCTTCCAACAGGTATGCAAGAGGTTCGGCAAGGCAGAAGTAGATCTGTTTGCAAATGTACAGAACCACCAAGTCCCAAAGTTCATGTCAAGAAGGAAAGAACCTTGGTATATAGGGACAGATGTCCTGAACACCAAGTGACCTCAACAACTGTTATTTGCATTCCCTCCAATTCAGTTAATTCACAGGGTGATACCGTTGATGGAACAAAAAGCGGAATTGATAATAATAGCACCCTTTTGGCTGAAAAGGACGTGTTTCCAGGACCTGATGAATTTATCAGTCACACAACCATGGCATCTACCACTGAGAGAATATTTACTGATACAAGGGGCATTACAACATCAGCAACCAACACTCCTAAACCTCACAGCATGGCGGTTGAGTGGAACCAATTACAAAAGCTAGGTTATGCAGAGGGAGTAATCCATACTATGCTAGCATCTAGGAAAAAATCCACTAATAGAAGTTATAGCAACACATGGCAGGTATTCCATAATTGGTGCAAGGACAAGGGGATTGAACAGCTAGGATAAAGGAAATTCTCCTATTCCTACAGGAAGGTTTAGATAAGGGGCTCAGTACTAACACCCTTAAACGCCAAGTGTCAGCAATTTCCTCCATAAGGAGAGTGACCAAAGGAAAATCTTTCACATAACATCCGTATGTGAAAAGGTTCCTGAGAGGAACTACATTATTAAATCCACCTCCAATTCATAGACTCCCTACATGGAACCTCAATTTAGGTTTAAAGGCACCCTTCGAACCAAAGCAGTTATGTTCTTTGAAGGAACTCAACTTTAGAACTATTTTTTTAGTAGGAATAACATCAGTGAGAAGGGTATCAGAATTGGGAGCATTATCCATGGATAAGGAACTTTGCATCTTCCACAATGATAAGATGGTATTGAGGCCTGACCCAGTATTTTTTCAGAAGGTAAACTCCACTTCCCATAGAAGTGAGGAAATAATCTTGCCTTCGTTTTGCCAAAATCCAAAATATGAGAAAGAAAAAGAGTGGCACAGGCTAGATGTATGTAGAGCTCTGAGCTATTATGTGGATAGGACAAAATTAATACATAAATCAGATAGTATGTTTGTGTCCTTTAGAAAATCTACATTGGGACAAAGGACAAATCCACCTTAATTAGGTGGATCAGGGAATGTATCATAGTAGCATGCAGGGCAAAGGGACTTCAGGTTCCGGAAAGTATTACAGCCCACTCTCGGGGAGGGGGGGGCAGCCATATCAGCTGCATATAGAGCATTCCCTTCAATTAAAACAATATGTAAAACAGCAACATGGAAATGTGTACATTCCTTTACAAGACACTGTAGAGTAGACAGGATAGCATTTCCCGAGGCCTCTTTTGGCAGAAGGGTTCTACAACACACTCTCTGATTCCAGATATCAATAAACCCACCCAAGGGGCAAACTGCTTATTTATGTCCCAAAGGTCTGGACTGTCCCACTCCTAGGATCAGTGGAGAATGGAAGATTTGAATTTCACTTACCGTGAAGCTTCCTTTCTCGGTGGTCCAGGAGTGGGACAGCCCTACCCATCCTATTGGAATATGGAAAAGAGGATGTGCTGGTAGAACACAATATAAAGGATCCAAGGATTAACAACAGAATTAGGAGTTTAGATGTAAATAGTTAGCCAAGTTTTGTTAATAATATTATCATGTTATTGTTTTAGATCAGTTTGATAGGTGCACAAAATGATTGGGAGGGAAAGAACTTCTTTTTCCAATGTGGTCGCTCACAAAGAAATACATGGCTTGATAACAAACTGGCGAGCAACGGGATGCGCCCCTCCCCTTCCGGGATCAATCAAGTCAACTGACCCTGCCTCAGAGAGGAGGAGCTAACGTCCCAAATGTCTGGACTGTCCCGCTCCTGGACCACCGAGAAAGGAAGCTTCACGGTAAGTGAGATTCAAATCTTCCATTTTCTCCTTTTTCAACCTTCCTTCGCCTCTAGAGCCTAATCTATAATAACCCTATAATATTCCTAATCTATAATATTCCTCTCCTCTCTTCCCTTCTAAATCTCTGCTCATCTCTTCCCTTGTGCGCCTACTAGAAGGAGTCACCGGAGAAGTCTTCTCTCTCTTTTTGGCTGTGGCAGCCATCTTGCAGCAAGACTCACAGACTTACCGAACACACTCCTCCATAGTACTGGAATGGAAAACTGTGAGGGAAGTGATGACTTCCTCTCTGAAGGACAGTTAGAAGCTGCCTTGTATTTCTTTCTTTTGAAAATTAGGGCCACAGTGTTCCTCTGGAATAGCACAGAGTGATTCATGAGTAGACATGGGCACGATCCAAAAAATAATCCCGATTTAGCTGATTGTGATTCCGCGGCGCCGCTGAATGCAGGTACCCGATTCTAACCGATCAAGTCTCGTTTCTGGTCCAAAATCTGATCCAAAATCTGAAATTGGGGAGGCCAGCGCCCAGAGCAACCGTAGTCAGGCTGTTGCGCGCGCGTGCACGTTCCTGAGTCGCTCCCGCCCACGCAGCAAGCCGGCTGTCCCGGTGCGCTGCGGAGCTGGCAGCAGCGCGAGTGGCTCGGAGGCTACCCGCGCCGTTCACCTGCCCCACAAGACAAGGGGCAGCCGGCTTGCCCGCGTGCCCCTTGTCCTGGGGAAAGGCGAACGGCGCAGGCAGGCTCCCAGCCTCCTGCGCTGCCTTTTGCCTTTCCCCAGGACAAGGGGCGGCTGGCTTGCCCACGCGCCCCTTGTGGGATGTACTAAAACGAATGACAGAATTGCCCATTGAAAATAATGGGAGAGGCTTGAATGCCCATTGGAAATAATGAGAACCTGGAATGCCCATAGACTTGCATGGGCTCCATTGAGACACATTAGAGCAAAAAAAAAGGTGCAAAGAAAACATGGAATGGTTTTTGAAGGAAACTCTCTGGGCCCAGATAGACTGTTCTGGGACTGGATTGACAGCCCCCTGAGTAAAATGACGGCCCCTGGGTGTCTCAGAAGGGCTCTGGGACTGGAATGACAGGCCCCTACCTGGAATGAGGGCCCTTGGGTGTCTGAGATGGGCTCTGGGACTGGAATGACAGGCTCCTGACTGGAATGACGACCCCTAAGTGTGACAGAAAGGGTCTGGGACTGGAATGACAGGCCCCTGACAGGAATGAAGACCCCTAAGTGTGACAGAAGGAGTCTGGGACTGGAATGACAGGCCCCTACCTGGAATGACGGCCCCTGGGTCTGCCAGAAGGGCTCTGGGACTGGAATGACAGGCCCCTGACAGGAATGACGACCCCTGTGACAGAAGCGGTCTGGGACTGGAATGACAGGCCCCTACCTGGAATGACGGCCCCTGGGTCTGCCAGAAGGGCTCTGGGACTGGAATGACAGGCCCCTGACTGTCACCCAGGGACCATCATTCCAGTCTCAGAGCCCTTCTGACCGACCCAGGGGCCGTCATTCCAGAGTGAGGCCTGTCATTCCAGTCCCAGACCCCTTCTGTCACACCCAGGGGCCGTCATTGCACTCAGGGGCCTGTCAATCCAGTCCCTGAACAGTCTATCTGGGCCCAGAGAGTTTCCTTCAAAATCCATTCCACGTTTTCTTTGCACCTTTTTTTTTGTTCTAATGTGTTTCAGTGGAGCCCATGCAAATCAATAGGCATTCCAGGTTCCCATTATTTCCAATGGGCATTCAAGCTTCTCCCATTATTTTCAATGGGCAATCCTGTCATTCGTTTTAGTACATCCCCCCCTTGTCCTGGGGAAAGACGAACGGCGCGGATGGCCTCCCGTGCTGCCTTTTGCCTTTCCTTTGTGCCCACCCCCTTCCCCCTCCCTCCCTTGGGTTGCTGCTCCATGGTTGGAAGGAAACTTGCTAATCAAGGAAAGCTGGGCTTCCATTCGTGTTTCGAGGGCGACAGGAGGGCAAAGACAGCTCATTCCCCCCCTGACTCCTTTGCCCCGGGAATTAATTACTGGTGCCTGAGTGTCTGCAATTCTGAACAGAAACCGATATATCCGATCAAGTCCTAAACAAGCAAACTCCCGACTGCTGGATCGGTTGCCGTGGACAGAACCGATTAGCTGAGTCACGATGGAGCAAACGCCAAAATCGGGGACTTTTTGAAATCGTAATTCAGATCGTGCCCATGTCTATTCATGAGCACACAACTATCCTGGGAGTGGAAGGGTGCATTGTGAAAGCGTCCAAATGAAAGCATAGATTCTGCCCATCTTACAGACCTGGCACAAGGTCTTGTGAATGCGGACAGTGATGGATTCAGGGAACTTTCCAAACTCGAAGGAACTGGGATGGAGGGAGGGACTAGAAGCCTCCAGTTCCTTGTACCCGCTGAAGCCCAGTGCACCTGCTTTATCCTCCTTTTCCTTGGCCTCTTTACAAAGAAGTGCTGCTGAAGCTGTCTGATCCTTCTCCTTTCCACGCATGGATTCAGTGCTAGGCTGGCCAAGGGAGGCAGAACAAGCAGCGTTCATCCGCCTTCTGATCAAAGAGACATGGAGAGGGATAACCAGGTCACTGTCTTCCTCCTGCATCTTCCTTGGGCAATCTGGCCAGTCACTTGACTAGGACTGCCCCTGCCATGCTCCTATTCTGGGGTGGGGAGCTATATGATAAAAAACTACAAGTCAGTTAAAATGGTGTCAACAGACATGGGTTTAAAACTAAGGAAGCCAACACTTGTAGTTTGGCCCTTAGGCACAGGAGCTCAGATTATTTCAAGGTCTCCTAATTAGCCACCTGGAGTCTTGGCAGATGGAGGAACATACTATGTTTCACAAGGGGAAAAAGGAAATATACAGAGGAGTCCACGTAAGGTAATATATATAGATACAAGTGGGAGGCCTGCAAGGACTTAGTGGGGGGGCATCTCTTTCCCCCTCCCGCGCAATTTCCTCTTTTCCTTCCCTGAAAGCCCCCACTGTTACCAGAACTGCTCTATTTGAATGGGGAATTAGCTGGCAGTCTGGAACTAAATTTAGTGCGGATCTTTTAACCAATATATACTGGGGTCCCTCTCCAGACGCTCATGTAATAAAGAGGCAGACTAAATAAAGATACAACGTGTTTTACTAAATAACGTGGCGTATGTCTGAACTAGCACATGCATACAAGATTTCACACAAGAGCTAGGAAAACAGAGTAGGAAATAGAGACAGTTGCATTAGCGGGGTAGCCCACTTGAGAGCGATGAAGTTGGTTCTCACGGGTGAAACAAAGGTTTTAATGGCTCTACAACTACCCTAGATGGGCCACTTTAGGAATCTGATTATATTATTGTGACACCTTGGGAAGAGGGGACAAAGGAGGGAGGGGGAGATCCGGGCGTGTTGAATGGATGTTCCAGCAGACAGGGCTTGTCCCAACATCATCTCTGGAATGCGGAGGCTGCTTTGAGATGCATCCTCTAAGTGCTTGGGATGGTCAGCACTTAGCTTCTTCTCCGGGGCGGCTATTAAGATATGCAGAGTAAGGCGAGGCTCACCGCTGCGGACGTGGTCTGCTCGCTTCTCCGAAATGGCTTCTCTTGGCAGGCTGTTCAGGCTGGTCTTCTGGCTGCCTGGGAACATGGTTGCCGGCTGGGCTCGGCTGGGGCTTGCTAGCAGGCTGCCCGGTAGCGAGGGCAAGCTGGGTGACCGGCCCGCGGGAGTCTCTAGATGGGAACTGGCCAGGGGGTGCCTGGTCAGGCTCGCTGGAGGTTTCCCTGGCTGGCACCTGGCTGCTAACAGCCTGGCTTGGGCCCAGGTGAGGTAGGCTTCCATGGAGGCAGGAAACAGACACGTATAGTGGAGTCCAGACACGCAAGAAAGTGAGGATACTGGCATGGGCAGTGCTGCCCCAAAAGAGAGTCTTTAGTGTAGCTTTAGTCCATAGCTTTAGTCCCTGGCAGAGACAAGAATAGGCATAGTCCATAGCAGATAGCAAACAGGCAGGAAACAGACACGTGTATTAAAGTGCACATGTGCAGGGCAGTCTTTGGTGTAGCAGTAAAACAGCAGTGCAGGAAACCCAAACACAGTTCATTGCAGGCCTTAGAGCAGGAGAGGGGGGCTCCTTGGCAACACCACAACCTCTGCTTTTTCCCTGACTCCTTCTTTCCAGCTTTCAACCAAACCATACATTTATCTATCCGCCATCTTCAGCTATATTTATTATATATTTACTTCATTTATCACAGAATCACAGAGTTGGAAGGGGCCATACAGACCTTCTAGTCTAACCGCCTGCCCAATGGAGGATGAGCCTAAAGCATCCCTGACAAATATTCATCCAGCCTATTCTTGAAAACTGCCAGTGAAGGGGAGCTCACGACCTCCCTAGGCAGCTGATTCCACCTTTGAACTACTCTGACCGTGAAAAAGTTTTTCCTAATAACCAGCCAGTAGCTTTCTGCATGTAATTTAAGCCCGTTGCTTCAAGTCCTATCCTCTGCTGCCAACTGGAACAGCTCCTTTGCCCTCCTCCAAATGACAGCCTTTCAAATATTTAAAGAGAGCAATCATGTCCCCCCTCAATCTCCTCTTCTCCAAACTAAACACTCCCAAGGCCCTCAGTCTTTCCTCGTAGGGCTCAATCTTCAGATCCCAGATCATTCTCGTAGCTCTCTTCTGCACCCTCTCAATTTTGTCCACATCCTTTTTGTATTGAGGCCTCCAGAACTGCACACAGTACTCCAGGTGCGGCCTGACCAAGGAGTACAGAGAGACTATGACCTCCTGCGATTTCGATGCAATGGCCCTTTTGATACAACCCAAGACTGAGTTTGCCTTTTTTGCCACTGCATCACACTGACTGCTCATATTTAGTTTACGGTCCACTCTTACCCCAAGATTTCTTTCGCATACACTACTACCCAAAAGTGTATCCCCCATCCTTTATTTGTGCTTCACATTTTTGTGGCCCAGATGTAATACTGTGCAGCACTTATCTATCTGAATTGCATCCTGTTCAGAACCACCCACTTCTCCAGAGTATTCAGGTCTTGTTGAATTTTCACTCTATCTTCTTGGGTGTTTGCCACTCCTCCCAATTTGGTATCATCAGCAAATTTAATGAGTAGCCCATTATATTCCACTTTTCTCCACAGTGGGTACCCAAAGCAGCTTACTCCCATCTTCTCCATTTAGTTTCCTAACAATGCTGTTTGGCCTAAAGTGACCCAGTGAGCTTCCACAGCAGAGTAGAGCTTTGAACTTGGGTCTTCTAGATCCTAGTCTGAAACTCTGTCTAGTACAATGCCTTTCATGGGGTGGCTGGTATTGAATATTTGAAAGCAGCTGGGTCTGGTAAGTCATGCAAATCACGTCATAACCAGTCATCCAGAGGCTGCTTCCTGGTCTGGCCCCAGTGAGTCCCCCCTCAAAGGCTAAAATAGCCAAGGAAAGGGTCACACAAAGATCGCAACAAGAAATTATTTTGGGCGATTGATTACACAAATAAGGCTCCAGCAATTAAGGAAACGATTAGGCGACACTGGTATCTAGTGGAGCATTTGCCTGGTTGTGAAACCATACCTTTCATTGGCTACAGACGCACGAGAAACTTTAGGGACATGCTGGTCCATTCAGACATACAATTGGATGTACAATCAGAAAGTAGGTTAGCCAATCTGCCCACAGGCCATTTCAAGTGTGGCCATTGTAATATCTGCAAACTGGCTATTGAAGGACCAGCCCTAAATATATCTAGGGGATATACAGTACACTTGAGACACTTCTCTACATGCATCTCAGCAGGAGTGGTTTACATCATTAAATGCCCCTGTTCCCTCTTCTATGTAGGCAGCACAATACGACTGGTTAAAATCAGAGTTCAAGAGCACCTGTCGAAAATCAGGAGAGGGGTTATGGAGGCACCGTTAGTATCTCACTGGCAGTCTAAAAACATACAGTCGAGGAGGTTCATTTTTCCGTTTCGGAAATGATCAGTATTCAGGAAAGCAGATCTGTGCAAAGAGTGCTACTACAGTGGGAAGTGAAGTGGATTTTCAACCTGAAAACGATTCACCCAGGGGGTCTAAATAATGAATTGGATCTCTCCTGTTTTCTATGAAGGGTAGCTAGGTACAGGGTCCCTTTAAGAACAGCCTGCCCCGCAATTGGAATGCGTCTGGGCATCCTATTTAACATAGAGGGAGTGGTCTGCCGGTACTAGCCGGCATTTTGGAATCGGTTTGAAGAATGTTGAAAAGAACTTGGAAATGATTTGAAACAATTGAACATCACATTTGGTTTTGTAAGTAATTAAGGAGATTTTGGAATGATGTGCCTGTAATGACTGGGGAAGAATGTTGTGTTCAAAATGGCATTGTGATATCTTTGTTTGTATTTAGTGAATTTTTTGCTCCTGAAGAAGCACTGCATTATGTGCGAAACGGAGACAGCCGTGAGGTCCGTAGAGCAACTGGGTCTGGCAAAGACAAGAGGAGTCTCCTGGACTGCTATAATTTGCACAATACCACCCGCACTTTCCCATAGGGGGGTTACCGAGCAATTCTGTCTTTGAGACTTTTGGAGGAAGCAGGAGTTTCTCCTTTCTCTATTAGTAGATCTTATACAGCACTTCTTGCACTTTACCAGTTGGATGTTTACCATCAGCCACTTGGAGTATAAAAACCAATGATGTATAATGAAATTGTAAACCTGATATTTAAATTGTAAACTTGTAAAGAGTCATTATTGGTCTGTAAAGAGTTGTTGATTATATTGATTATATGCATATGATTATATGAATTTGTATGAATTTATTTTGGTATTGAAAAATTGGTTCATTGATTGAATTTGTGTACAGGGGGCTTTGGTTGGTTTTTTCCTGAAAGAAACCAAGGCTTGAATACTGTTGTGGTTGCCTAGCAACAGCCATTAAGGGCTTCTGTTGCTTGAAGCTGCAGGTGCTTCTTGTATCATTGGGGATTATATATTCAGGGAGATCTTTGTGTCATTAGCCCAGTCCTTAATGTTAGAGTTGATTCCTGTTTGCTGGATGCCACATTTTAGGATGCCTAGGAGAGAAATCTAGAAACTGGGATTAATTCTTAGCTTGCTGTTAGAAATAGAAGTGATACAGAAGACCCTGAACTTAACTAGAATCTTCTGCCTCCCAAATGAAAACCTCCTGAGAAAATGAACAAAAATAAATAAAAGTCAGTACTGAAAGGTCAGCTCCTCCTTATCTTAACTGCTGCATCAAGATAACTTAGTTAATATGTATTAACTGTAGCTGGAATCCGATACCAGTATCCTTTCAGAGAATTCTCAAATTAAGAATGGTGCCTGCATGAGTTTGAAGTAATACAACACTCGTTTTTCTTACCAGAGGAAAATAACTGGGTATGAAGAAGAACAAACAGAACAAGTTTACAACAGAATTGGTTGTGAAGCCAAATACTGAAGCTTGTGTTTGTAAAGTGCCGTTAAGTCACAACTGACTTATAGTGACCCTGTAGGGGTTTCAACGCAAGAGACATTCAGAAGTGGTTTGTGATTGCTTGCCTCTGCATAGCAGCCCTAGATACCTTTGTGATCTCTCATCCAATTACTAACCAGGGCCTGCTTAAATTCTAAGATCTGATTAGATCTGATGAATCTGGGCCACCCAGCTCAAGTGTGTGAGGCTTAATAAGGTTTATTTTAAAAGCTAGATGAAGTCAGTGGGATGGATTCCACCATGATTTTTATGGATGCATGGAAGGGAGCTGATTTTACCAATTCTTTACTTCTGTGGTTGCTGAAAATCTCTATGAAATGCTGCTTGTAAAGCTGTCAAATACCCAGTGGGGTTGGGGAATTACCTGTCCCCAGCTTGCGGTAAGAATTTTTTTTTAAAAAAAATGGCAGTTGCTTGTGGCATAACATCGCTTCAAGTTAAAAAAAAATCTAGAAGTGACATTGGATAGCTCTAGGAATTGCTAAAGTTTTACCATGGAGTTTCCAGTGGTTTCTTTGAGCTGCCCTATGTCACTTCTGGATTTTTACAGGAAATGATGTAGTACTGCATCCAGCATCATGCCTCCCATGCCCCCCACAAGCAACCCTTCTGCTGACTGGCAGTGACTGGCAACCCTAGCTGCTTGTAGGGGACAGGGTGCCTCCAAGAATACCTTGTGGGGGAAATGGAGCTCTGTCATAGGGAGGATTGGCAAAAAAACCCCACCCCTCCTTGCATCCGTAGAAATCTAGGTGGGATCCAAGCCAATTAGTTCTTGGCCAAGCTAAAGTTTAAAAATATTTTAAACTAGACCATGTCACATAAGAGAGATGCTCTGGTACATGTAGCATGATGTCTTTGCGTAAGTCAAGTCAGCAAAACAATTGATAAGATTTTGGCACACCGTCATATTCATGAACATTTCCTTCTGAGAAGAAGAGTGCATTCTGAAATTCACTGATGTACCAAAGACCTTCAAAGCTAAGCTCACTGAGATAGCAGAAGAAATATTTAGCTTACTGCTGCAGATTTCATTTTTAAAAAACAGGCTTTGATGCCTTATCAGAAATCCCTGGTTGACTGAAAAGAAAACGCTTGTTCTGTAAGTAGATAACCAAGTGCCAGTTTGACTTGCAGGGTAATGTACAACTCGTGTACATAGATTACTCAGTCAAGACAGCTTTCACTTGTTTCATTTTGGCCTTTTTTCTTGTGTCACCCCCTCCCCCTTTGATAATTATCTATAAATTAAACCATGCATCAAGATAAATGTCTTGACCTCCAATGAAGCAGCACGGGGAGAGGGGGACGGAGAGTCTGTCCAACAGCAATTACAACTGATGCTGTAACAGCATTCATTGATAATGTTGCACCCTTGCTATGTGGTAGTGAATTAAAGGTTAAGATCCACTGCTCTTGTCTGGTTGTTACTGCAGTACACTTCATGGTGCTTGGCTGTTTTGTGTACATAGCTGCCTTTTTCTGCTGTCCATGGTCCTGGGCTTGATACCATTGAGGTCATGATGACTCATCCTTTTCCTGTCATGTCATTCTGAAGTCATATGCTTACATCTCAGCATGTGAGTTAAAATTGGTTCCTGGTCTGGAAGGGCTGAAGACTACTGTTTTATACCCTATACCTTGTTGGAGTGAGAAGCCTTTGTCTCAGTTTGCCACCTTGTCTTTGAATTGAGACCACCTAGCACTTCTGTACCCTCCAGAGAAACCTCTCCAACAGACTTTGCTTGTGGAAGCACTGTTTTATTTATTTAAAACATTTATCTGTCACCTCTTCAGGGATCTGCTCAAGGTGGCTCAAAAAATAAAACAACATAAAAACATTAAAACCTAAAATAATTCAAATTGACCACCATTAAAAACCCAGAAGCATAAAAGCACATAAAAACCCAGAGCACAAGACATTTGGTAGCCTAAATGATCCTTGTAACAGTCTTCAAGCTAGATGCAGTTTATAAAACAACTAGCAACCAAGCCAATTTTAAAAAAAAACAGGCTCTAGAAATCGACTCCTGCTAAGGAGGGCAGGAACACTGCTGGGACAGTATGATGGGTCCTGGAGTGCTCCTGTGCTTCACAGTGGGCTGATTTTGGCCCCAAATAGGCCCAATTCAGCCTCAAACAGGCCAAAATTGGCCTGCTGCAGAGTGCAGGAGCACTCCAGGGCCTGTCCCAGCCCTCTTGGGGCCTGCTGTAGGCTGCACTGGCGTCCTGGGCCTCCCTGCTGCCTCTCCGCCACCTCCATCGCTCAGGAGGCCTCCTTGGGAGGGCCACACTTTCTCTGGGTTTATCCTGGCAGAGGCACAGTGTTGCCAATGATTCACTGTGCCTGCGCCAGGATAAAAAAGTGAGTTGTTGGCAACATGGGTTGCCTTTTATATAGTAGTATTAAAAAGATGAAACCCTAAATTAAGAGCCTGAATTAAAAAAAAACATGTTTTGGTCTGGTGCCTAAAAGAGAGTAGAGTAGTCACCAGGCAAGACTCAAGGGGGAGGGCATTCCACTGGGAAATTTCCAGTACTGATAAGGTGGTATTTTTAGTGGCTACCCACTGTAACTCTGCAGGCAGTGACACAGGTATTGTGAGGAGGATCATAACTAATAGGCTGGAATTGTACTGAATTGGAAATTTCTTCACAACACGGCCTATATCTTAGGGCAGCCCAAGCAAGTTTGACCTTTAAAGACCATAGAAAGGTAAACTTCAAAACACTGAATAACTATTGAAATTTCACTCACTTTATGTCTCTGAAATCTACATGACTTTATCCTTATTGACATAACACTCTTGTTTATACAAGTCTTGGATAAATGCAGTTGTTGATATAAGCAGTTAAACAGTTTTGGTTAACAGTATACAATGTGCATTTATATTAAAATAAAATGCAGGATTATCAGTGCTTGGTATATAAAGTAAGGTGTGTGTGTGTGTGTGTGAGAGAGAGAGAGAGAGAGAGAGAGAGAGAGAGAGAGTATTAGCTGAGTGAGTGAAGGCAAAGGAATTCCTTGAAGCACAATGAAGTTAGCTTTCATTTTCACCAGACTGGTACATGTTTGATTTTTCTTGTGTCTACTCAGGAAATGAAATTCTACCTCCAGGAGCTCCAGTTGGAAATGGGCTCACACCAGATGCTGCAAAAGACCTTGGCCTTCCTAGTGGGATTGCAGTAGCTGCATCTCTCATTGATGCACATGCTGGAGGACTAGGTATTCTTGTAAATAATTTTCCTTTGCTCTACCCTTCTTGCTCTACAATGGTTTTGCTGTAGCTGTTATAGTGCAGGCAGAAGCTTGTACTGCAGATGTTATAGGGCAGGATCAGTCTAAGTATTTTGGTTTCTGTGATCCAGTTGTTATAATCAAGTAAAGAAACTTTATTTATGTTTATGTTCATGGCTTCTGTGCAGGCACAAATTGGGACTGCACATGTACATGCCAGCCACAGAGAATATTTCCAGGGCTTTCTAGAAGACAAGGAGCACCCCTCTTCCCTTCAGTGCTTTCCAACCAAAAACCTCACATGTCTAGGAGGAGGGATGCTATTCCCTCTGTTCTCTTTTTGCTGCTGCAGAGAGAGGCTCTCCATTGTTGTTCTGTTTTCCCCTCACCTCATCCATGAGGCTGAGAATTATTTCTTTTAAAAGTGTTTAACCCTCAATAGACATTCTAGTGAAGAATACAACTCCATTTAAAGAATAAAAGTTTCTTTCTTCCCCTGCATCATTATGGCTCAAGAGAGGCCTCTTTGAGATACTGGAAAACACCAGCCTGATTAAAGGCAGCCTGATTGCATCCCTGGCCCCCTTGAGTATCAAGAGCTAAGTCCAGAGGTGTGGCCCATCAGATCCTCCCCACAATGACTCTTCTGCAAGGCTGTGGCTTCATGCCAGCCTAATTAAAGGCACCTGCCCCCTCAGTTCCAAGGGGAGAAGCCTGGAAATGTGAACTGACAAAGCCCTGGGTTCCAAGGCTCTTTCCCACAGGCTTTACTACATGTCTGTCAGGATGAAGGCCCCTTCCTTCCTTAGCTGTGTCAGCTCTGAGGGGTTTAACCTGGGGGTTAATTTAACAGAGCCCTGGGATCTGAGGCTGAGAGGCTTTTCCCCAAGGCCATTCGAAATGTGCTTGCCTGACTCATGGAATCTCTGCTCCTTCCAGGCTGCCCTTGGTTCCGAGGTGCAGTCCCTGGAGACAGGAGTTAATACAGCTAACACAGTGACATAACAGCCTAGAAGCATTAGTGTAATGACTGGGCTCCTCAGCTGCTGCTGTTTTAACAGAGATGATAACCCTGCACCTGCTTTTTGAAGGCAGTTTTTTCCTGACTGTTTGCATTCTCTCAGCCTGGCTTGCATTCCAGAGGAGTTGTGTGGATGGAATGGGAAGATACAATATGTTACATCAATTTTGATTCCCCACTGGGCCTGAAAGGTGGGGTTTAGATATTCTCCACACCCATCTTTTTAAAGGATGTCTTACATTTCTTCTCAGAAAGGGTGCCCCAAGGCAAGAAGTCCTTTACACACAAACTTTCATTGAATTGGCTGCAGTCAGGGCCCCAGCTGCAAACTTTTAGCAAATGTACACTTCATCACAGTGGTTATCATTATTGTTGTTGATGGCCTGCAGATTAAATAGCACTTCATCTCTAATTCCATCAGTGTAGACTGTGAATGCTGTAAACTGTTAGCCTGTGTGGGAAGCAGAATTCACATGCTGCAATTTTTCCTTTAAACTGCTAATCAACAGATCATTATGACCCTTTTACTGTCCCCTTTGAAGGGAATAAGGAACAAGTGCAAGAAAACAGAAGGTGGTGGTCATTGGAGCCCATGTCTCTAATCAGAGTATCTAGGAGTTGGTGCCAGTTAGTTGAGGGAACATTATTACAATGCATTGCAATGACATGGATCATTTACAGTAACACAAAAGTCAAAGTAAGGTATATCTAGTATTCTTTGTGAACGCAGTAGTAGTATGACAAGTCATTTTGCAGAAGACCAGGAGCCACCTGGAAGCACACCTTCATAGTAGTGCCCCCATACCGCAGGGGCAGCCCCTGAGATGGCACTAAATCTCAGAGTCACAGCATCATGAGAGTGCCCTGGGAAGAACAGAGCACTGAAAGCATGAGAATGGTACTGAGGACTACATTCTGTGAAGGTGACACATACAGGTATCTAAGAACACAGAACTGCATTGTGAAAGTGAAAACACTGAACAATCTTAGTCAAATATAAATCAACTAAGACTGAAAAGGCAAAGGAAACTCTTTTTCAATTAGGACAAAAAAGAGGTTCCCTGGAAAGGGTGTGTAACCAACCATTAACAGACCAGGGGAAAAAACTATTGAAGTCTCAAGTAGTTGTTGTGCATTTTATAAACATCCAAGGTGTTGGAATTCTGCCACTAGCAGTGGTTTCCTTCTTTGAGCGAGTGACAAGCTTACTGGATTGCGGGAACTCTGTCGACATGATTTACCTGGATTTCAGTAAAGCTTTTGATAAGGTCCCCCATGACATTCTAATGGGTAAACTGGAAGACTGTGGACTGGACGATAGGACAGTTCGGTGGATAGAGAACTGGTTAGAGGACCACACCCGAAGAGTGGTGGTCAACAGTGTTTCATCAGATTGGAGGGAGGTGCCCAGTGGGGTGCCACAGGGCTCAGTTTTGGGCCCAGTACTTTTCAACATTTTTTCAATGATCTGGATGAAGGGATAAACGGGCTACTCATTAAATTTGCTGATGATACCAAATTGGGAGGAGTGGCAAACACCCAAGAAGATAGAGTGAAAATTCAACAAGACTTGAATACTCTGGAGAAGTGGGTGGTTGTGAACAGGATGTAATTCAACATAGGTAAGTGCTGCACAGTATTACATCTGGGCCACAAAAATGTGAAGCACAAATAAAGGATGGGGGATACACTTCTGGGTAGTAGTGTATGCGAAAGAGATCTTGGGGTAAGAGTGGACTGTAAACTAAATATGAGCAGTCAGTGTGATGCAGTGGCAAAAAAGGCAAACTTAGTCTTGGGTTGTATCAAAAGGACCATTGCATTGAAATCGCAGGAGGTCATAGTCTCTCTATACTCCTTGGTCAGGCCACACCTGGAGTACTGTGTGCAGTTCTGGAGGCCTCAATACAAAAAGGATGTGGACAAAATTGAGAGGGTGCAGAAGAGAACGACGAGAATGATCTGGGTCTGAAAACTGAGCCCTACGAGGAAAGACTGGCCTTGGGAGTGTTTAGTTTGGAGAAGAGGCGATTGAGGGGGGACATGATTGCTCTCTTTAAATATTTGAAAGGGTGTCATTTGGAGGAGGGCAAGGAGCTTTTCCAGTTGGCAGCAGAGGATAGGAGCTGAAGCAACGGTCTTAAATTACATGCAGAAAGCTACTGGCTGGTTATTAGGAAAAACTTTTTCACGGTCAGAGTAGTTCAAAGGTGGAATCAGCTGCCTAGGGAGGTGGTGAGCTCCCCTTCACTGGCAGTTTTCAAGAATAGGCTGGATGAATATTTGTCAGGGATGCTTTAGGCTCATCCTGCATTGGGTAGGGGATTGGACTAGAAGGTCTGTATGGCCCCTTCCAACTCTGTGATTCTGTGATTATTTCTTAAAAATGGGACCAAAATAGCTGTAAACATTTTATTGCTTAAAACACTCTGTGAACATTAATGTTTTCCCCACGTAGGCTGAACAAGATGAAGCAGTAAAAATCTATTTATATGTCTGTACAGGTGTTGTCGCACTTAGAATTTGATAAGACAAATAAGAGCTGAAGAGAGGATACAAAAAAGGTTTTGTGAATGGAAAAGCCTTATAGAATATTTGGTTAGTTTAGCATTTGTGGTTATCCTCAACAACTTTTTGAGTACTACAGCCCCTTTTAGTAGCTGACCACAGAGTCCTGCAGTCCCTCTTCTGGAAGCTAAGATAAGAGGCAAGTATTAGACCGATGTCTGCACACAACATGATATTAATTAACGATGGGATTTGTGGGACAGTCCTTCAATGGCTAAGCTCCTTCCTTTGTGGTCGGGGACAGAGGGTGGCACTTGGGGAACAGAGATCCACGCACTATTCCTTGGTGTGTGGCGTCCCTCAGAGGGCAATTCTTTCCCTGATGCTATTTAACATCTATATGCGCCCCCTCGCCCAGGTTGTCCGCAATTTTGGGCTGGGATGTCATCAGTATGCGGATGACACCCAGCTCTATATGTTGATTGACGACCAGTCTGACTGCGCTCTGGATTACTTGACCAAGGGTATTGAGGCTGTGACAGTATGGTTATGTCAGAGTTGCCTGAAATTGATTCTCCTGAAGATGGAGGTTCTGTGTCTGGGTCGTGGAGCAATGGGGTTGGGGACCCAGCTCCCAGCCCTCAACGGGGTACAACTGAAGCCTTCATTTGGACTTAAACTACTGAAACTGCTTTCTCTCTCTAACCTGCATGTCTTGCATGACACCTCTTTTGATACCACAGGGGAGTTCTTTACATATGTGGTGGCATCTGGTACCAGCATTGTTGACTACATAGCCATATCCCTGATCTATTTAACCGGGTTTTTAACTTCAAGGTTTTAGATGTAACATTAAGCGATCACTGTCCTTTGAGTTTTTTTTTTTTTTTTATAAAATACTTTATTGTTTTATTCCGAATATAACAACCCGTCACCGACATCACCCGTGTAGGGACCTCCAGGCGGTAGATACATAAATATTATTCCATACAATATTATTTCATGTTCACCATTACTCCCTGTACAACTCATTCCACTTAGCCTTATAATTAAATTAACCTCTCAATTTCCTATTAACCGACTAATCATCTCAAATTGTTTAAACGTTTCTAAGTACCCCACCATAATTCTAAACCAATTCCCCTCTTGTTCTCTAACCTTTAACCCATTCATTCTACATATCTTCATCGTAAGGTACTCTAAAACTATTATATTATTCATATTTCCCCTCCAGTGATTAATCGTCAATTCCTCAGCTTCTTTCCAATTCCTTGCTATCACCTGTCTTGCTGCTACTAACATCAAATTTATCCACTTAGATTCCTCTCTTAACCTTAGCCCTATTCCATCCAAATTAATGTGCCATTGCTTTAGATATGCTTACCCTTCTTCTCACTATCCTCGACATTTCCATACCAGTTTGATCCCAAAACTTTTTTACTAAAGGACAGTCCCACCACATGTGACTGAACGTTCCCAATTCTCCACATTTCCTCCAACAATTTTTACTCCCCGATTTTGAAATATAATATAACTTAACCGGTGTATAGTACCATTTCTGTATCATCTTCAGACCTTGCTCCTGCATTAACCTAGATGTAGTAACTAAGGGAGGTAACCTAAACATCATTTCCCACTCTTCATCCCTTACTCCCTTTGAAAAATTGGTGAAAGAGTATGGAGAAGATAAAACAAAAATAGTTTCAAAATTGTATAAGGTTTTATTAGGCACAGGGGAGTCACCGAGAGAATTCTTGAAGGAATATTGGGAAATAGATATTCAAGATCACTGTCCTTTGAGACTGTCTCTTACTGCCAACATTAATGTCCTAGCGAAACCAGTACCAGACCTTGCTGAGAGCATGAATCCCAATCTTTGGAGGTTCAAATAGTCTGGGAAACTATATTGCATTATATCTAATATCTTGTGTCATCCTTGGAAGTGAGTAGACTGAGATCATCTCTTTTACAGAACACCACAGATGTGATTAAAATCTTTGATGAAATTAATTCCCAGCTTAAACCTGTTTTAACAAATAAAAGGCCTATGAAGTTGATATTCCATGCTCAAAGTGCTTGGTTTGACCACGAATGCAGAGTGCTTAAAAAAGAACTCCTTTACACTATGAGACAGGCTAGGCATAATAGGGATAGGGCTTGGATAAGCAGTCTAACAATGCTTAGGTTCCAGTATAAAGCTCTAATTAAACAGAAGAAATTAGAACATGCTAAATGTCTTTGGAATTAGTTAGATCGCACAGTATCTGAAAGAAATGACTCGCGATTTTGGGACTTGGTTGCATTCAAAAGAAGTTCCCTCTACTGCAATAGAGGGAACGTCTGGTCTTCTTACTTTAATAAAGTCTTCGGGCCTCAATATCCCCAACCAGAGGGAACTTGGACTTTCCAACAGGTTGTACATCAGGATTCTCTGGACCTGCCAGAATGGGCACCAGTTTCCAAAGCTGAAATTAGAGGACTAATTGCCTCATTACCCACTGGTAAATCTCCAGGTGAGGATATGTTACCACCTGAACTGTATAAAGCCTTCCCAGACTGGTGGGCCCCAGTACTGGCTAGGGTGTTTACTCAAATTAATGGTTCAAGCTTAATCCCCTCTGGATGGAAGCTGAGCATAGTGGTACCTATACACAAAAAAGGGGATAAATCTGACCCGCAAAATTATAGACCAATAAGTCTACTTGACACAGCAGCAAAACTGTATAGCAAATATCTGCTGGCAAAATTGGAAGATTGGGTGACCACCGAAAAAATAATTCATTTCACACAAGTGGGATTCCGGAAAGGTCTTGGAACTATAGACCACTGTCAAACGCTATACCAGCTGGCTTAATCTGGAATAAATAGGCCAACAAAGGCACTTTATGTAGCATTTGTTGACTTGGCTGCCACGTTCGATTCAATCAATAGGTCCCACTTATGGTCCAAGCTTGCCAAACTTAACATCGATAACTGACTGCTGTTTCTGCTCCGTGAACTGCACAAAGATACTTTTGCTCAAATCAGGGTGGGAACCTCTGGATCATTAACCAACAGAATCCCTATTAGTAGAGGCATGAAACAGGGTTGTGTGCTGGCCCCTCTACTATTTAACCTGTACATCAATGGTATCAATGAGACTCTGTCAGGTCCCCAATTTATATCGCCTTCTCTGGGACAACAGAAGATTTCAGTTCTCCTTTATGCAGATGACATGGTCCTAACCTCCCTGACCAAGAGGAGACTCTTAGATCAGTTAGGCCATTATTGTAACGAAGAAGCTCTCAATGTCAACTACACAAAGACAAAAGTAATGGTTTTCAGGAGAAAGCCAAAAATCTCCCGCTGGAGCATCCTTGGCAACCCAATCCAACAATGCAGCTCCTTTAACTATCTATGGGTAACCTTTAAAGAGACTCTGAATTGGAAGATGCATCTTGCGTTGGTTAAATCCTCAGCATCAAGGATTGTAGGGCCAATCATACATTTCTTTTATACAAGGTGGGGGGGGGACTGATAGATCCAGCACTGAAATTATTTACGAGCAAGGTAGTCCCTCACCTCCTATTTGGAGCTGAAGTGTGAGGTTGGAAGGAAGACATTCTAACCAGTCTTGAGGTAATCCAAAACCAGTTCTTCAGACGGATTTTGGCTTTACCCAAAGGTGCTCCTGCCGCCATGATGAGGGCCGAAACAGGACTCCCCTCCCTTAGGGCTCGGGTACACCTTGCAGTTTTAAAATACTGGAAAAGGATCAATTTTTCCAGTTCTGACTCCTTAAGTTGCCAATCAGTAAATTACTTACTATCGAAAGACCCCACACAGCCTGGCTTTCTATCCACCATTTGCCAAAGGTATACCATCCTGGATGACCTGTTAGGGGTCTCAGCCAACAACCTCCCACTTAAGGAGTGGATCTACAAGTCAGATGCAGTGATGGATCGGCTATCAATATTAAAATCTAAGGCAGCTCCTTGGTATAAACTAATCAAATTTGACCATTTAAGATCTTCCTACCTAGCCAGTACTTCTCATTACAACCTGAGTGTCTTTCACTGCTCTGCGCTTCCAGATGATGCAGACAGCTCTTTTGGCAGGGTGTTATTCTCACACCCCTATGGAACATCGCTCCTGCATTTGTGGATTACCTACAGTGGAGAACCTTTCCCACTACCTACTTTATTGTCCATTATATAGTGTACCCAGAGCTAAATTTTTGCCCAGAATCCTATCAGTGACAAACACATACTCTGAAATCGAGAAGATTGTGTTTTTGTTATCTGACACTGATAATCATGTGTCCTATAGAGTCTCTCGGTTTGCACTCGCAGCCAAAAAGATAAGATCTAAAGTGGTACTGAATGAGGCTGTTTCATGACTCCTGGGATAGTTTGGCATACTATATTGTTTTAATTAATTTTAGTAACCTATAAAAACTGTGATGATGGATTTAATTGTTTATTAGTCAATGTTTGGTGAATTGTGACGGCCTATGGCTACAGACAATGAACTCGTTTGGTTTGACAGTGAGAAGCCTGGCTGTGACTTTGGACGCCACACTTTCAGTGGAGGCCCAGGTCATGACCGTTGTCAGGTCTGCCTTTTTTCACCTTTAACAGGCAACTGGCATCCTATCTCTCATCTCAGGATCTGGCCACAGTAATCCATGCATCTATCACCTCCAGGCTAGATTACTGCAACTCACTCTACGCTGGGCTGCCCTTGGGCCTGACCTGGAAGCTGAATGCAGAATCCAGAATGCAGCAGCATGCGTTCTTACAGGAACACCTATTCGAGTGCATATCCATCCTGTGCTGTACCAGCTGCACTGGCTTCCAGTGGAGTTCCGGATCCAGTTCAAGGTGTTAACTTTGGTGTTTAAAGCCCTCCACAGACTGGGACCGGCATACCTGCGAGACCGTGTCTTCCGTTATGTCCCTTACAGGGTGCTACACTCTGCAGATAAATAACTCCTGGTGGTCCCTGGCCCAAGGGACATCCAGCTGGCCTCTACCAGGGCGAGGGCTTTTTCTGCCCTGGCCCCAGCCTGATGGAACACTCTCCCACTGGAGATCCAGGCCCTGCAGGACCTGTTACAGTTCCGCAGGGCCTGTAAAACGGAGATGTTCCACCAGGCCTTTGGTTGAGGACCAGCGGGTGTCCCCCCTTATCCTATCTAAGATGGCTGCCTTTTCTATGACTGCCCTCGGCTATGTGTTTTACACAGAGCTATGACTTATGCAGGTCTTTTATTAGTATCCAAAGTAGTATAATGGCGCCAGAGTATTTTAATATAAGTTTTAAATCTGTTTTTAAAGTTGACTATTAATTTATTGTGTTTTAATGATGATGTGAGCCGTCCTGAGCCCATTTGTGGGGAGGGCAGGATATAAGTCAAATAAGAGAAATAAATAATTATAAACAATTACTTTCATCTTGTAGAAAAACTGTGCTTTATACAATAGATTTTGGTTAATCAAGTTGTTGTCTGAATGGAACCATCGCCTCAGATAAACCAAAGGATCTCAAGTGGCTCTATAGAACACAACACATTTGAGTAATATAACATTCATAGATTTTCTTTTCATCTAGTATTCTGATTTCTTAAATTAAGGAACTCAGTGTAAACTTGGTTCAAAGATCGAAAAGTTGACATAAATATTACTTGATGTTTATTTCTGCATGATGAACACATTTTGCTATGTGAGTCATTAATAGCGTGATTCATAGAGATTTCTACAAGCTTTAGTGATTTTTCCTTTAATTGACATGAAGATTTTGAAGTACATAAAGTATTTTAAACATCCTTGTACATTACTAATTATAGCACTGCTTTGAACAGGAAATTGCCTGTTGGCTTTCTCTTTGCAAAACCCTTAACACAATGTAGAATATTTGCCTGTCTGTAGGGTAAAATAAGAAAGCATAATTGTTAGCAGGAAGTCCTGATTGTTTCTGTTCTTCACAAATGAATAAGCCCTATGTGTGCGTGATACATCCCTGGAGTAATCCACTAGTCATGAAGAAATTATCTTTCATTAAGACTGTTGGAAGCTATGCATGCTAATGCCATGTCTCTCAGTGGAACAAAGCAGGACCCAAAATACTACAGAGAGACATTTCTTCGCATCAATAACTTGAGTTTAATCAGTTATGAGAAAATGTTATGTAAAACCTATGGAAAGTGACATTATCCTCTTAATCTTTCAGTTAATCTTCAGTTTTTTGTTACAATCATCAATCAGCCAAAGCCTGATAAACAAGTTATCAACATATAAAAAGAGTGCATTGATACCAATTGATCCCCAGGCTACAGTGCTCACTTCCCCTGCAGAAAATGACAGCTTTGGTGGGTTGACTTTATGGCATTATACCTGTTGAAGTGCCTCCCCTCCCCAAATCCCACCCTCCCTATGCTGCATCCTCAAATCTTCAGGAATTTCTTAATCTGGAGTTTTATTTATTATTTCAATTTATAAACCGCCTATCCTCAGGGGCTCTAGGCGGTGAACAACAGTTAAAATCAATAAAAACAAGAAAACAATAATTCTAAACTCAACATACAATAAGCAATAATAAAATAAATTAACCAAATACATTAAGGTGCAATGGTGGGGAGAACCCCCCACCCCAAAGGTGGGAGGCCGACATGGCACTGCCCCCTTCAACCACCGAACACCTGGTGGAACAGCTCTGTCTTACAGGTCCAGCGGAACGATTATATGTCCCGCTGGGCCCGGGTCTCCATTGACAGAGCGTTCTACCAGGCTGGGGCCAGACCTGAAAAGGCCCTGGCTCTGGTTGAAGCGAGGCGGGCTTCCATAGGGCCGGGGACCACCAGTAAACATTTATCCGCTGATCGAAGTGATCAGAGAACATACAGGGAGAGGCGGTCCCGAAGATACGCCAGTCTCAACCCGCTCAGGGCTTTAAAGGTAAGAACCAACACCTTGAACTTGATTCAGAATTCAACCGAAAGCCAGTGCAGCTGGCGCAGGACAGGTGTGATATGTGACTGGTAGGATATACCAGTCAGGACCCACACCGCCGCATTCTGGACCAGTTGTAGTTTCCGGATCAGGCCCAGGGGCAGCCCAGCATAGAGTGAGTTACAGTAATCTAGCCTGGAGGTGACCGTTACATGGGTCACTGTAGCCAGGTCCTGGGGCGTCAGGTAAAGGGCAAGTTGCCTGATCTGACGGAGATGGAAAAATGCAGACTTGGCAACCACCGTGACCTGGGCCTCCATCGACAGGGAGGCACCCAGGAGCATGCCCAGACTCTTCACCATCGGCAAAGTTGCCAGTGGTGTCCCATCCAGGGCAGGGAGCTGGATCCCAACATCTGGAAGCCCCTGTCCCAGCTGTAGGGCCTCTGTCTTCACTGGGTTCAGTTTCAGCCTGCTCTGTTTCAACCAACCCATCACAGCCTCCAGAGCTCTGGCCAGATTGTCTGGGGCCGTGTCTGGCCGGCCATCCATCAACAGAAAAATCTGGGTGTCATCCGCGTATTGATGACAGCCCAGCCCAAACCTCCGCACCAACTGGGTGAGGGGGCGCATGTAGATCTTAAATAACATTGGGGAGAGTATCGCCCCTTGCGGAACCCCGCACACCAAAGAGTGATGGAGCAATAGATCTCCCCTGAGTGCCACCCTCTGTCCCCGACCCTGGAGAAAGGAGACCAGCCACTGTAAGGCTGTCCCCCTAATCCCCACATCAGCGAGGCGGCTGGCCAACAAGTCATAGTCGACCATGTTAAACGTTGCTGTGAGATCGAGTAACACAAGCAGCGCCAACCCGCCTCGATCCAGATGCCTGCGAAGGTCATCTGTGAGGACAACCAAGGCCATCTCCGTCCCATGGCCAGCACGGAAGTTGGACTGGAATGGGTCCAGGACTACAGCATAATTCAGGAATTCCTGCAGTTGTACCGCCACCACCCGCTCAATCACCTTGCCCAGGAACAGGAGGTTCGACGCTGGGCAGTAACTGGACGGGTTGGTTGGGTCCAAAGATGTTTTTTTCAGGAGGGGCCACACCACATATTGTATATAGTTGGCAACCCTATGTACAATACCTACTCAAGCTATCCTCAGAAAGAAATACTATTTTGATAGCACTTTTCTGGCACTTGACAGAGAAGGCGATATAAATTGGGGACCTGTTTTGAGCCAGATTCAAATTTGATATGAAATTTGTCAGTATCAAATACAGCAAGTATTAACCTTGGAAAAATAGCCAGGGATGGTGATTTACTTTGGATAATGTGATCAGAGTATTGTAAACCATAATAATAGACACAATTTAAAGTTTCCAAATAATATTGCATACATTTGGAAGGATACACACTCCTTTTAAACTATAAAACATTGAAAATTCATTGTCTAGGTAGATTTATTGCTATTTATGTTTGTAATATGGTTGAGGTTTTTTAAAATAAAGCAAGTGTAGTGTAGCTGTGTTAGATGCAAGCTATAAATGTGAAGTATAATCCATGTAAATGTTCAAAATTTGGTGAATGTTGATAATCCCAGACAAATTTATCAAATGTCAGCTACTACTTGTTATGCACATGCTGGTGAATATTGATAGCATTTGCTGATGTTTTTATCATTCACAAAATTCCTCTTGGATTGTCAACATTCTTATGTGATTATTTGCATTCACCACTACATTTCAGACACTCATCATGACTTATCTACCTTCATTAGCTATATTGAGTGGGGGGAGGGGTGAAGCAAGGAGAGCCAAGTTCAAAAATTGTCAGTCAATGACTTTGATCTATTTTTCTTGTAACACTACAGAGAGGCCTGTGTCTATGGGCAGAGTTAAACATGATGGCAAATCTGTGTCCCACCCCTCCTACCTTGCCAATTTTCAACCTGTACTCAGGCATGTGCTCACCCTCAGTTTAAAAACTGTATTTCATGACATAGATCTGTTCCAGTGACATCTATTTCTGCCCTGGCTCCTTGCTATAAACCTTTGTGTTGGTTCTGATCAGATGGATTATATTAGATGGATTAATATATTTTAAAAATGTGTCTGTCAAGAAGTAGTGAATAGAGAAATTAGCTTATTTTTAGCTTTGTTTGGCAGCCTTCTCAGTGATGTCGTAAAACATTGCCCTGAAATAGTTCTATTTTATTTTTGCTAGGTATGATTGGAGCCAGTGTGAAAGGATATAACTTGCCCTGTGAAAACCAGCCTATTACTTCCCGAATAGCTGTGATATGTGGGACATCTTCATGCCACATGGGGGTAAGTTGGGGGCAGAATACTGATGTTAGTCATATAAACTGATAAGAAACTGACCTTATAATCTTCTCATTCAGTTTCCTTGGCCTTGTCTCTCTGTGTGTGTCCATCCTGTGTATTTTGATGATAATTCTATAATTACCTTGAGATATTAATTATATATCATCATGCATTTGCTATCAAGAAGCATCTTTAATAGTTGCAGAAATCAATACTGAGGGGTCAGGATGGAATGGCACAAAATGTAAAAGCAAATGATTCTACTGTGCTTCAACTGGGCAGTGTGAAATTGGAGCCAAAGACTCTGGCTTTAAGTAACCTATGATGAGCTTTGTCACTAATGTATAACTGAATGCTTAGTGTCTTTAGAAAAGCCCCTTTGACCACCTCCTCAGTCAATCAATATAAATCCATCTTGCTCTGAGAGCTCTAATGATCTATCGAATTATGAGATATATTGTGGCTCCAAAAGAGCCCAGATAAGCATTTTTTGCTTTGTTAATTTTTCTCTCTAAATGGGGGTGGGGGGAGCATTTTTCTTGGATTGCAATTAAAGTTTAGTGTCTTTTTAAAAAATGTACACCTTTTAAAAGCATTCATTTTTCATGACTCTTTTCTGCCATTTTTGTTTTATTTAAAACTTGGTAACACTCTTAAATGTAGACTGAATTGTATGTGGAGCATAACATGAAGAGGTACGTGCAACAAAATAAACGGGACTGTTCTTGACAAATTCCAGTGTGTATTCCTTTTGGGTGCATTTTCCTTACCAGCAGAGATATTGGTATAAGAAAATAGTCCTCTGTGAATTGGTCCTTAGGTGCTCAATAAAAGAGATACCTGAAATGCTCAGAACAGTGTAATGTTCGTTATAATATGTAGTATTCATCGTATGAGCCCTGGATACAAAAGCAGATTAATGTGTATTAGTTTTTAGTAAAAGCAAGTGGGAGAACTTCCAGACTCATTCAGGAGGGTCTCCATCCTCCCTTCTGAGTGCTCACCAGTCCATACACTCACTGGCTCTTGTTCTTCCCCTACCAACCTTGCTGCCACCTCTGTGACTTGACGCAGCAGTGCAGAAGCAGTGATGGTATCTTCCCTTCTTCCCCTGCTTGCCAGCATTGTGTCACCTCTGTGCCTCAGTCAATGTGTATGTGTGTTGGGAGTGTGTGTGATTCTTGCACCGCTCCCACACACCTGCATTGTCATTGCTGGAGGAGAGTTAGCACTGGTGGTTCTCACTCCTCTCTAGCCCATATGCCTGCACACCTGCATCATCACTGCCTCTGTGCCTTAGGCAGCAGTGGTGGAGGCAGGAGGGGTTCCTGCTCCTCTTTCCCTGTCCTCTTCTGCCTGCCTGCAGCATCAGCAGCAGCATCTCCCAGGCATGGCCCTCATTTGCTACTGTCTCATTTGCTAAGAAGATTTTTAAGATAACTACAAGGGGAGAACGCCCGGGTAGGTTAACCAACTAGATCTACAAACCGGGGAAAAGATTTTTCAAACAGTCACAGTACAATTTTTAAAGAATTTAAATAGTGGGTCAGCGGCACACCGGGCACAGCACGGCTGCCCAGTTGGCCGGGCCTGCAGCAGATCATCCCTTCTAACTGCAGCAAAAATCTTAGTGACTATGACCCTAGCAGCATGGGTAGCTGATTTATCCCAATTATAAACCCAGTTAGTTTGTTGTAATGTTCTCTGAAGACTTTGTCTGTGAAGAAGTAAGACCACGAAATGGGAATTGGAAATTTGCGAGCTAAAACCCGTCGGCTGCATGTCTAAAGGATTGTTCAGCTTTAGTTCTTCTACATGATGGTCTTCTATCTGCTGATGAAAGAAAAAGATAACAAAATTGATTCAGTGCTCTGGTCTTCACCAGTTGGAGTTCTTACCACATGAACTTGATCTTTACTATTCTATTGTATTTATTATATTTATTGTAATTGCACTTGATACTTTGCACTTTGCACGTTTGCACTATTTAAATTCTTTAAAAATTGTACTGTGACTGTTTGGAAAATCTTTTCCCCGGTTTGTAGATCAAGAAGATATTTAAGGCTGGGCCAACAAAGCACAGACCATGTTACTCTCTCTGGGGAGAATTTAACACCCCCTCCATTTTTAAAAACTTTTTGGATTTTCCTGCAAACCTGCGGTTCCCTCAGTTTTGTAGAATGAGCTTATTGCACTCTACATGGTGCTGATCCATAGATCAGCAGGGTCCATGCTAATCCTTAAATATAATGACAAATGAGAAGCCCACAAGGACTTGTCACTTTGTTTTCACTTGTATGCCCTTCACCATATTACTTCCTATTTCTTCCCTCCTGGTAACCCCCATGTTCTCTCCTCTTTCCCTACTTCCTTCTTTCCTTCTCAATCACCAACCAACCTTTCTTTGATTGCCCCCACCCCCATCTTCACCTTACTCCCTAATTAGGGACACACATCATTCTCCTCTCCTCCATTTTATCTTCACAGCAACCCTGAGAGAGCGTGACTGTCTCAAGGTCACCTAGCCAGCTTTCATGGCAGAGTAGGAATTTGAACTTGGGTATCCTAGATCCTCGTCTAACATTCTAACCACTGCACCACACTGGCTGTCAGCTTTCCTTCCTTCCCTTCCTTTGGCAATCTCTTCCTGAAAAAACTCTGGCCAAGTTGCAAAAGTAGCATGGCAGCAAATCACTCTGGTGACTTGTGTGGTGGTCACTTCTGAGCCCAGCCGAGTTGCACAAGTTGTACTAAGGCTGTCATGGCCCCCAGTTGAGTTGTGTGGTGTCAAGTTAATCTGGTAGTCGCCATTCCTGGATGAGATGCACAAGTTGTGTGTGGTATTTTCAGATTTTTCTGCAACCCTGTGGCTTTTCTCAGATTTGTAGAAAGATCTGTCTTCTCTGTTATGGCTTCAGTCTCTGAATATAAGCCAGTTTGGTGTAGTGGTTAAGAGCACGGGACTCTAATCTGGAGAGCCAGGTTTGATTCCCCACTCCTCCACGAAGCCAGCTGGGTGACCGTGGGCGAGTCACAGTTCTCTGGAGCTCTCTCAGCCCCACCCACCTCACAGGGTGATTGTTGTGGGGTAATAATAACACTTTGTAAACCACTCTGAGTGGGCATTAAGTTGTCCTGAAGGGCGGTATATAAATCGAATGTTGTTGTTGTTGTTGTTGTTGTTATAAGTATTCACAGATGGAGCCATGTTGAGAATTAGATATATTGATAATGTGGATATTCAGCAAAGCATTTTAAGTCAACATGTAGAAATGTTCACTGTAGCATAAATGCCCATCTAAACAAAACCAGATGTTGTCATTTTTGCTCAGGCCAATGTAAGATTATTTGTAGTAATTGGTAGGTTCCCTTATACCTCATTAGAGTGAGCTAACTCAAATGAGATAATTTGATTTGTTGCCTCACTCCGCTTTTTAGGGCCTCCATTGTCACAAGCAGTCCCTGCCAACATTTGTTTCTAACTTACCTTGATGGGGAGTGAGTATCAGGAAAGACTGATGATAGTGCAGGGTTCAGACTTAAGCCCTAGAATCACTGTCAGGCAGCTCAGCAGTGTTCACTGCTGCAAGGGAACATGAAATGGCGTTGCTGTGCTTCTGGATTGTACACATGTATCAGACCATTGGTCCATCATGATCTATAATGTCTACTCAGACTGGCAGCAGCTCTCCAGGGTCCCTAGTAGAGGTCTTTCACATCACCTCCTACCCAGTCCTTTTGACTGGAGATGTTGTATGTTGAACCTGAGGCCCTCTGCATGCCAAGTAGATGCTCTATCCCTGAGACATGGACTTTGTCTTTTAGTACACAGTTATAACAAAGTAATATGTGTAAGGTTTTTAAACACTTTAAATCAGAGTCTGGCTTATGCTTTGCCAAAAGGGATGTGATAGCTCAAATGATATATAGAAATGCAGCGAACATGTTTAGCACGCAAGCGTGCTAGTTTTCAACAGTCTTGATGATGAACCAATTCCTGAATCTCCTCAGTTCACTGCTATCCAACTTGTGCAGCTGTCAGTTTTGCAGTTGCACGGTAGCTATGGCGGTAAGGATGCATTTGCTTCTGTACAGTATGAAATACTGATTCTTCTGTAGAGTCATGAATGGATGATCAAGTAATTAAGTGGCAAGGGGCAGGGGAAGAGAACTGCATCTCCTAGGCATTGGATACTGAGCAAACAAACAAACAAACCTGTACAAAAACTTGCATACATAAAATAATGTTGATAACATTAACTTAGGTGCCAAACAGTAATTTTTTAAAGTGTTATTTGTAACTAATGAGGTACTGTTTTGCTCACTCTTCAATTAAACAACTGGCTATAGAGTAGCGTGCAACAACAAGAAGTCTGTGGAGGGTAGGAAAATAGGACTCTAATTGGGCTTTGTGAGAATGTGCCTACATGAAATGCTGCTGTGATTGCACTGTACTATTTTAATATTTGGGAAATAACTTGCTGAACAGACTGAAGCTGTTCGTGAGCCCCTCAAACTGCTTGGTGTAAAATTGGTTCCCAGCTTGCTACTGGCAAACAGAAAATGAACTAGAATGATGGGCGCTTTAGCATCCGTAGTGATCTATCTGCTTTTCAATGTTTGAGGCTCATGGGCAAGTTAACAGTTATTTCCTATACCAGTATTGCCTTGCCTTGGGAGACAGGAAACCTTGCAGTTCTTCTATGGGAAATAAGGTAAAGATTTCTGCCTCACAAATTAAAGGAAGTACATCCCACCTGCCTGATTGCTGGAGTGGTTGTGTTCTGCATCCAGAATTAGGAGGCTTGAGATGACTATCGGTGCAAAGATTAGCTTCCTGCATAAGTCTAGGCATTTGTTATACTTTAATAGATAACATAATCCACTGCAATTTTAAAATATAACTGGTCAATGCTTATTCCAGCATATTTCATTGGCCAAGGCAGCGTAATTTCCCATCAGTGGACAACTAATGATTCCAAAATCAGTTTGGAATTAACGTACGAAAGGTCTTCAGTGAAGTATTCTTTTATCTGTACGTGTTTATACTGTGCCTATGACATAGGGCAATTGTGTGTGCCTTTTTAATGAGATGTATATGCAGCTGCAGTTGGTTGAAATTAACTGTACCTTTTTTTAATTAGGGCCATAAAATGAAAGTTTATTATCCTCCATGTTTTTGTTAGAAATCTCTCTCTACATATATTTCTCCTTCTCTTTGTACCGAGAGACCCAGAGGGCACTAGAGATGAATCATCGAGTTTAATTTAATGCAGTGGGAAAGAGACCTGTGTGGTCAGGCTGGCATTAAAAAAGTGCCTTTGATCTGCTTCAGGTGCACTGAGCCAGTAACAATAATATCTTTGTGAGATGATCAGAGCAGAGAGTGAGAGGGGGGTGAGGGAATGGCCTATATGGAAACTCAAGGCTTTCCTTTGTTGTGGTTCTGGCAAATGAAAAAGTCAACTGTCAGGAGAAATTCAGTGAACATAAAGCAGGGTGAAAGTGCAATGGTCGAGTAGTGGGTTTCTTTCAAAGGGTCTTAACAAGAAAGCATTCAAAATAATTTACTGGGTAACTAGTTTTTTGCAGGCATGGATGGGGTGGGGGAGGGTGCCACTAGCGGTTCATGTAAGCTCAGAGATAATACATTGCCAAGCTGACTGTTCTATGAGTCAGACGTATATGTCCCCTTAGCAGAAGCATGCAAAATTATTTTAAAATTTTACATGCTTCTGCTACCTTTATATACTCTCCCAACATTTAGCCATCTTTGAAATATGAATACAAACGTATACTGGTCATACCTCTAATACAATAATAAAGAAACAGAATATCACTTTTAAAGTGAAACAGTGCTAGGAGAAAGAGTGATTGGCATAGTTTATATTATCCTTACTACTTTCATGAACAGTGAAGCAAATAGTTTCATTACAATGGCTGTCAGAAACTACATTTACTACAGTGATTCTTTGAATAAAGAACCTCCTTTGACATATTACTTACTTCCACATGCATGCCCTAGGAATTATTGCTAGAGAGGTATGTGAAAATCAATGTGTAGTACGATGGGTGGGATGAATACTGTGTTTGGCCATGACAGACTCAGTAGATTTCCCTCTACCTTCCACATAAAGGTCATTGGCCTTGTTTTCATATGTCACATATAACTGCAATTAAGTTTTTAAAAAGCATTAATACAGCTTCTATGGTTTAAAAAACCCACCTCTGGTTATCCATCCTTGATGTACAAATGAAAGTGTGTGGGTTGACTAGAATTAGTTTCCCCACTTCCCTCTAAGTAGGATTCTATGCCTGGATTAATCTCTGATTTATCTTTGATGGTGAGTGATGGATACTAATGCCAATTCCCATACACACCTGCATTTGTATATCATAAGTAACCAGAGCTGGTGTTTAGTTATGATTCTTGGCACAAGAAGAAAGGAGGGAGAGTCAAAGCACCTATGGAAGTCCAGCAACAAGCTGGGTTTGTCCACATTTTTCCTTAACTTCAGTCATATGTGATGTTTGAGTTGTTTAAAGCTACTCAGACTGCACCTTACATCTGCATCCTAACCTTCATCACAGGCCTGTATTGTTTTCTTGTGTCCTTTCTTCACACAGAAGCACATGATTTTAAAGAAGCTCTGCCAGTATCCCCTTGAAATCCTAATTGAAATGAATGGTAATGATACAAATGCTGTGTTTGATGGATTTGGGCAGTGGTTTCCAAATGGCAAGTATAGTCATTTGAAAAAGTTCATTAAAATAATCGGAACACTAGCATTTTATTTATCTATTTATTTAAAACATTTATGTGCCACTTTTCCACCTTAATAACGTCCCCCAGGCAGCGAACATGATAGTGGTCAGACTTGCCCTCACGATATTAAGAAAACTTAGGGAATATCAAGCTACCTGGCTAGGCAGGAGATAGAAAAGTACTGGAATGTGAATGGTGGTGTAAGAGGTGTGCAAACCCATAGAACAATGGCGGACTCCAGAAGTAATTGAATGAATCCATTTGCACACCCTTCCAATCCTACCCTTACCTACTCTCCTATTATACCCTCACCCCTCCAGCCATCATGGGTCATCAATAATCTTTCTATACCTATAGTTCCTCTCAGGACGGCACAATCAAACTTTCCCAGCCTTATTGTATCACCCCAGAGACAGTTTCCCAATCTATTGTTAGAACCTGGAGAGAGCTTGCCAATTCTTGTTTCCCCCAGAGACAACCATTGAACCATTGTTTTTGGGTAGAAGTTGCAGTACTGTCCCAGGGTATGTTCCACAGTAAATTGGACTGCCCACTGCCTCATTCTGTGTGTGCTTTGAACCCATTCATACACCCTTGGACTGCATGTCCAAGCACCTCTTCCCTCTTCTTGCTGTGAAGTGCTGGACACTGAAGTGGCTCTTCCTCAGACGCCCTCTATCTTCTGGAACTCAGCTTTGCAACTCTCTGCAACTTTCCTCCCTGTTTTCCTAGGTAGCCCCGTGTGTGCTATGTGTTTTTTGTGCAATTGATCTTTATTATTTTTAATAAAAACTACTTTAGATTGAATACCTGCTTCTTCTTTGAAAGGGTTCTCTAGAGGAAGGGATTCTCATATACATAGGTGCAAAAGATCCCTCAGTTCTCCCCTGTTGCTGCCTCTTCTTGAACGCTAGTTCCCCCAATTTGCAAGGAGACCTCATAGGGTAACAAACAACAGATTTTAAGAATTCAACTGTTCTCTGTCCTGCATATACCTGTGTTGCTGACCGATTGGTTATGTATATGTCAGTGTCGTTGCTGACCCATTGGTGGTGTATACATCAGTGTCATTGCTGGATGCAGCAAGTGCAGTAGTCTGCCATACCCAAAGATAAAATCTGTCCTCAATGTTATGCTTAAAAACCCATGGTGTTTATAGTCTTGTCCACATGGGGCTTTTTCATCAATCCTGGCCCCATACTGCATCGATTTCTCTCCAGAGTTCTGCACGCACAATCAAAACACCCCAATTCAGTCTCCAGACTGCTTCTCAGACTTTTGGTGTTCTGTATGGAAAAAAGCTGCATCTACCTGAGAATCAATCTTTCCATGGCTTTTCTGCTGCTTTTCTCCCTACACACATCCCCCAATGCTTCCCCCCGACCAGCAAAATCAACCCATGGGGTTTTTTTGAAGTGCAGAATGCTTCTTTGTTGTGAGGCGTAGCCCTGGCCCTGCCTTTGGCCTTCCCCTTTATTCGCTCGCATCCTGATTGGTTGAATAGCAACAAATTCAGTTTTCCCCCTTATTTTTAAAAATTATATAGCAACCTTGCAATGTAGGTGCCTTAAAGAAAAAAAAACCCTTTCAACTGTGGGGGAAGGAGGGGGGGACATTGCAATATGACTAACACAAAAACTTTGCTGAGAGCCTAAATTCCACTTGTGCTTCCTATACTTTTTAGTTCATTCTTTTTGGCGTTTTTTTTAAAAAAAAATTTAAACAGCAACATTGCAACATTAGTGCCATTTAAAAAAGAAACAAAAAAACCTTGTAAGTTTCCTCAGCAATCAGCTGTGGAAACTGACCTGTCCTCAGCCAATCAGTTGAGGAAACTGACTTGTCCTTAACTGATCAGCTGAATAAACAGACATGATCTCAGTCAATCAGCTACCTAAACCTATGTGTCCTCAAAGCCCGCAGCAGAAACAGGGCATTTTTCTAGTGCAGAAATAAAAAAATAGACACCACTTCAACTCCCTCAAAGTGTAGAATTAAAGAATTGAAGCAGTATGGGGTCAGATCCAATGAATAAAGCAGATATAATCCTCATGGCTCGAATATGCAGAAAGCCCAATGTTAAGTTCACCTTGAGGAAGAGGCCTAAGCGTAATGATATGAAGAGGGCTTTTGTTTTGGCTTCTGATATTTGAATGATTTGATCCAAGTTTCATGTGGTCTAATAAATCCACATTTTCGCTCCACACATTCTGTGTCTGCCCTTGAACTTAATTTCATGGCAGTTGATAAAAAAACCCTCTCAATTTGATGCCATTTGACAAATGTGATGCATTTGTTTGATTAAAGAAAGCATGCTTTAAATGTGCAGAAGCATGCATTAAATGTGTAGAATGTTTGTTAAGCACTTAAGCTTCTGCTTACTGCAGGACCCATCAGTACATATGATTTAGTAAGGGTAAAGGTTATGCGTATTCCATTAAGAGCTCTTTTGAAGAAAAGTGGATGTCCTCTCATATGACCTGGAAGATCAGACTTAGTAGGGGCAGGGCACAATATTCTTGATACTTCATGAAACAGCCATTCCTACTGTGTATGCATTTGCCATCTTTATTCTAACCATTTTAGGTTTTACAGACTGTAATAGATTAGACATTCCCTCCCACCTACGTGATTTATTTATTTATTTACAGCCCACCTTTTTTGCTGAGAATAAAAAACAATGCAATCAATACAGCAAAATATATCCAATTAAGAATTCAATGGGACTAGAATTACAGAATTCAGAGACAATTCAAACCACAAACTGCCTAGGCAAGGTATAGTGGAGGTACAGAGGTAGAAGGACAATGCAGTAAAATCAGATGATACTTATAATAATCACTGCAGTGGACAACAATCTTATTCTGTTGTAAAAGCTCCTTCCTGTAATGTTCCATTCCGCTGCAGTTCTGATCCCTCTCTAAAAATGCTCTCCTGAGCATTTCTGGTTTTCACATTCTGTGAAATGATAGGCGTGTGGGAGCCTTCTTAACCTCCTTAGTCAGGCCGTTGGATAAGGTGGGAACCACCACAGAGAATGTGCTTGAGTGGGCTGCATATCTACCTGTTTGCCAGAAAGACGCATTCAGAAGGCCTTTTTTCAGATGAGCAAAGCTGTTTAGATGGAGCATAGCAAGAGAGGTAATTCTGCAGGCATGTGGGTCCAAGAATATTAAGGGCTTTGTAGGTGCCTTGAACTGTACTTGTAACTGCTTGGTAACAGAGTGACTGCAAGAATGGTGTGAGTTGCAGGCTCCACTTAGTCCTGATATCTGTGTGTTTTGTCAGCTCCTATACTAGCAATAAAAATACACCACAGCCCCCAATTTACTTTTCATACGCTCTTTTATGCACACATGCATGCTGTTGAATACAGTATGAAGTAAAATGTATTATTGCACAGGAAAACTTTAAAGTCATAGAGAAAATAAATTAAGGCAAAGCTTGAAACAGGGTTGCGTTTTTAGTGCTGTTTTTCAGGAAGTTATATTTGTAATTTTGGAATTAACAATACCCAAATAAAAAATACTGCAGAATAAATTCATTATTTTCACTAGGTTCTGACTATTGGATTGTACGTCTAAGGCAGGAACATAGCCACATTTCATTTGTCCCTGTCTTCAGGTTATTTATGTGATCATCACAGTAGGTGACATCTGCCGGACAGGCAGGAATAGTACTACAAACACTTGCAGTACACCATTCCATCCCTGCAATAAAAAAATGTATTCAGTATATCTTCAGGGTTTTCATTTTATCTCAATTACAACCCTGTGAGGTGTTTTCTTCCCTCTCTAGTTCAATCTAGTTCAATTTTTATTTGTTTAAGTTCACAAACTAACACAGGCCAAAATGAGTAATTATTAAATCATGCAATTTGTGAATGTGTTCCAAACAATTTTTAATTGGCTACTAGCCATGATGGCTAAATTAGACAACCTTATATACCCTTGAATGCCAGTTATATTGGTGCACCAGCAAGGAGACTTTGGTCTCTGTATCTTTTGCTGGGTGGCTTCTGGCACATCTGGCTGGCCATGGTGGGAAATACGATGCTGGGCTAAATGGTCTGTTAGTCTGAGTCAGAATTGTTAATATTCTTAGTCATTAAATTATTTCTTTTAGTTTAGAGCCATTAATATTTGATCTACAGTAATTTTATCTGTTGTATTGTGTGATTTTTGTCTCTCAGTTTTATCATGTTATCTCCTTAAAGATCAAAAGTGTACAAGAGTTAAGGGATTGCTCTGGTAAATGTTCATATTAAAATATCCTAAAGTTTCTCATTCTGGCTGGAGGGGATCTCCTTTTCTAGATTTAAAAAGTAACTGCAGGCAAAAGTGTTTGTTCTGACTTGGTTCACCA
This sequence comes from Eublepharis macularius, assembly GCF_028583425.1. Classification (NCBI taxonomy): domain Eukaryota; kingdom Metazoa; phylum Chordata; class Lepidosauria; order Squamata; family Eublepharidae; genus Eublepharis; species Eublepharis macularius. Next base: position 80,263,365 of record NC_072794.1, on the reverse strand, counting down.
GCTCCTCCCAGCAACCAGCGTTCATAAAACATAGTGCTGCTTTTGCTCTACAATATCCACCCAAACTGCCAGCTTTGTTTACACAAATAGAGTCTGAAGCACGTTTCCAGCCTCAGAGCTTGCACAGTACGTGTCCTTTGCAGAACATCCTGGGGTGGAGACCGCAAAGGCATGCTGGCTCAAAGTGTTCCTGGAGACTGATCTCTGTAATCTTAGTGGGAGCCAGACCAGCAAGTGGTTTCAGTATATGTTGGCTGTGATTTGAGGGCAGACCATGCCACATACTTAAAGCATCAGGCCCGCTTGAATCTGTATTGCAAATGAGTCCTCGGCTATGATGGAAATAGTCTGCACCAGTCAGAGCAAACAGCACACCACTCTGCTGGTCTGGACCTATGTGTTCTGTTTACGGGCTTTGTGTAGCAAAGCTAGGTGAATGAACTTTCAGCAGAAACATCCAAAATCTGAATTCTGGATTTTTTTCACCTTACGTTCTTCAGCCCCTGCTAGCTCTGCTGTGTTAAAGAGATGAAGTGTGCAGTCTCCAAGGGAATGTTGCCTAATGCCATGGGCAATGAATCTTTGGGCCAGCTGGCCATAAACCAGCATTTAGCAAAGGCAGCAATTTGTCCTCCTATTGACCAGTGGAGGGGGGGAGGGAATTCATTGCACACCAAAGAAAACAAAAGCATAATTAAAAAGACAACTTTGAAAGAGCTGTGCAAACTAAAAGTATGCAGCCTCCAAATCCCTGCCTTTTAATGTCTTTTCTTAAGGTATGGTTACAAGTTAAAAAAAAAAACATTTTCAAATGTGGGAAATAGCTGTTTGGAATTTAAATTGTAGTTCCTGTCTCACCGCTTGTTTCATTCACATTCATTCATTCATTCATTCATTTAATGTCATTTATAGTCCGCCTTTCTTACTAAGGCTCAAGGCGGATTACGCAGTATGAGTTTAGTACAATCAGTATCAAGTACATTCCTATACAGTATCATTTTCATACAGTGTCAAGGGCATTTCCATAAACGATGGCATAGGGTAAATAGAAACAAGTTTACAAAGACATACCATTAGCAAGGATCCAATACAGAGTAGAAGAAATGCTGAAACAGAAGATAATCAATTCTAGGACTGATAATAGACAACATGAAGCTGAAACAGAACATAATCAGTTCTAGTACTAACATTTGACAACATGAAGCACGGTAGTGCATAGGTGTACATATTTGAAGCAGCAGATAGTATGTAAGGCAACATGGTGAAGTCTATGGTCCCTAACTCATTAGTGAAGCATCTGAGACTTCATCCCTATAATACAGCCCTCCTATCTGAGTAAAAAACCTTTTTGAATAATTCTGTTTTGCATTATTTGTGGAAAGTCAGGAGAGCGGGGGCTCTCCTGACTTCCTCAGGCGGGCCGTTCCACAGGGTGGCGGCCACCACAGAGAAAGCCCGTGTACGGGCTGCTGTTGATTTCGCCCATGTGCAGCCTGGCACCTGTAGGAGACACTGATCAGATGAGTGAAGCTGCTGTGGAGGAACATGTGGAGGACATGTCTTTTTATGAACATATGACGGACAAGCCTTTTTGTGTTTTCTGAAAAAATCTTACTAGTAGAAATGGGCACGATCTGAATTACGATTTCAACCCCCCCCCCCCCGTTTGTGCCATCGTGACTCAGCTAATCGGTTCCATCCATGGCAACCAATCCAGCAGTCGGGGGTTTGCTTGTTTGGGACTTGATCGAATATATCGGTTTCTGTTCGGAATTGCAGACACTCTGGCGCCGGTAATTTATTCCCGGGGCAACGGAGTCAGGGGAATGAGCTGTGTTTGCCCTCCTTCTGTCACCTTCGAAACACGAAATGGAAGCCCAGCTTTCCTTGATTAGCAGGCTTCCTTCCAACCACGGAGCAGCAACTCAGGGGGGGAGGGGGAAGGGTGTGTGCTGAAGCCATGGGCACAAAGGAAAGGCAAAAGGCAGCGTGGGAGACTGGGCGGCTGCCCGTGCCGTTCGTCTTTCCCCAGGACATGGGGCACGTGGGCAAGCCGGCCGCCCCTTGTCCTGGGGAAAGGCAAAAGGCAGCGTGGGAGGCTGGGAGGCTACCCGCGATGTTCGTCTTTCCCCAGGACAAGGGGCACGCGGGCAAGCCGGCCACCCCTTGTCTTGCGGGGCAGGTGAACGACACGGGCAGCCGCTGAGCCACTCGCACTGCTGCCAGCTCCGCAGTGCACCGGGACAGCTGGCTTCCTGTGTTGACGGGGGGGGGGGACCCAGGAGCGCGCGCAAGAGCCTGACTACAGTTGCCCTGGGCGCTGGCAACCATAGATCCGGCCCTGGGAATGTCCCCTCTCTGAGGGGAGGCGGCTCGTTGCCAGGTTAAAAACTCCCCCCCTCTACTCTAAGTGTGTGTGTGAGAATGTCCCCTCCTTCCCCCTGCCCGCCGGGCCTGGCGGCCGCTGCCACCAACCACCGTTCCTATATCGCTGGAAACAGCGGGGCGCCCTCCTGCTTTGGCAGCGGCCTGGATCCACAAACGGCTTGATCGGTATTTTTTTCTTGGATCGTGCCCATGTCTAGTTACTAGTAATATGTTGCTATGTAGAAGCTAATATATTTGGGGGTTTTCCTTCAGGGATTTAGTCTCTGTTGTACTAAAAGACAATTGGAGTGGGGAGTAGTAGAGGAATCATGAAAAGTTATGGCGCTGGTTCCACTGTAGCATTTCCACAGTTGGAAGAATTTCTGCCTGCAGAGTACACCTGTTTTTCCTGGGAGCAGCATTTCAGGAGACATTTTGGGCTGCAGCAGCAAGATGAGGAGGCAAGAAAGTTGCATTCCATGGATGGAAAACCGTTCTCTCTGTGAAAACACTCCAGTAGATCCAGCCCAGTGTCTTGTCCATGCAGTGCAGGTCAGTGTAACAGCATAATTTAAGGCACAGGAAATTAAAGAAGAAATTTCAGCATGTCTCATGAAAGCACCTTTAAAGCTGCTGCAGACCTTACTTTTTCCTTGTCCCATGTGGGAATAAACCTTATTGTGTTACATGTACTAACAAAATGCCATAAGAGTGTATCTTATGGCATTATTTCACAGAACAAGCATGCCCTGTCACATCTGTATGCTTATTGTAACAAATAATGGCTCAAATGTTAAGTTTTGCCAAAATGGAAAGACTGATTGATTTCCATGAAAGAAAAAGTAATAGAAAAGAAGGATCTATAGAATGGTGTGGAGAGAGCTGGAATAAAGTTAACAAGCTGTTTAATTGTACTAAATGTTTCAGTCCACTAAGCACAAAGAAGACATTTTAACCAATAAATCTATTTCCCATCTAGAGGTGGTGGAGTGGGGCTCTCATAGAATGATAATGTTGTTTTGTCTTAGCTTTTCCTAAAGTGACAGATTTCAGACTCTGTAATGGCAAATGATCATCAAATCCAGTTGAGCTTGGAACTATTTCTGTTTAGCATGTGACTTTGCACACAGGGACAGGTTAAGGGAGTTGAGGTATATATCAGAACAGTAAAGGAGTTAAGGTATATTGAGCCCCAGAAATACTACCAACTTAAGTGTTAAATACAAATAAAAAGAGAGAAGTTTGCAGACTGACAGTGAAATCCTAAGTGGAGTTACTCAAGCCTAAGCCCATTGACTTCAATGGGCTTAGACTGGAGTAACTCTTCTTAGGATTGCACTGGTGAATATGGTGTAAAAATTCCAGCTAGGGTTATCAGGTCCCCTAACCCTCCTGGCAGGAGAGGGCAGACCTGGCACTTACCCATCCTGGCGTGCTTGCACATCCTCCCAGGTTGGAGTGATGATGTCACTTGTGGGAAGTGATGTCATTGCACAGGGTGTTGCGCCGCCCGGGCAGTGCTCTGACACTCCGCAGCAGGCTGATTTCGGCCTGTTTGGGGCCCAAATCAGTCTGCTGTGGAGCACAAGAGTGGTTCAGGGGCAGCGTGACATTGTCTCTCAGGGCACTAGAGCACTCCTGCACTTCACAGCAGGCTGATTTAGGCCCCAAACAGGCCGTATTCGGTCCATTTGGGGCCCAAATTGGTTCACTGCAGAGCACGGGAGTGCTCCTGGGGCAGCACAATGATGTGTCTCCCAGATGTGATGTTGTTGCACCCCTCCGGGAATGTGCCAGGGGGCACGCTGCCTGTCTTTTCCCCCTGCTGGCCAGATGAGTGGTAGCAGGCGGAGGGGGCGGGGGATCCAAACTTGATTGTTTCCAAAATAGGCCAATGAAGATTGGTCCCAATAAAAGGTATTACGTGGCTTTTGTTTTTGCTTCAGACAAATATGGCTACTTCTGTTATCTGACTATTTTGGAAATACTCGTATAGCCAAGGAAGAGAGGTTCCTCAGGTAGGAGATGATCTGGGAAGAGACGGTGATTTATGGGGGTTCTTTTCACCACTGGTAGGCAATGTTACCCAGTTTAGTCCCTTATCCCCCAGGAGCTGTATTTTGGAAGGACATTTTGATCTGCAACAGTAAGGGAGAGGCAAAAAATTCACATTCTGCCATTGCAAATCCTTCCTTCTGCAGAAATGCTCCTGTGGATCCACCCAATATTTGACCACTCAGAATGCAGGTCAGTGTGACATTATCATTGAGAATCAAACTACACGACATTTTGACACTGAATCATGTCATCCTTTCCCCAACTCAGCTCTAATCATCTCAAAACCAGCCCTGACAAGTGAGAAGCAAAGTTCCCAAGTGCCCTGGGGCCCAATTCAGTCTGGGACTGTAGTGTCCCCCTGGCACACAATTTTCCCCTAGGAGGTGTTTGCCTCATTGTGGCACCATTATACATAGGCTATTTCAGATAATCAAAAACCTGAATAGGCCACAGCATGTGGGCAAAGCACATGGCCAAGGGGAGTCACAGAAGAGGTGGTAATCTTAGATGGAATGGCGGACACCCTCTGGTTTTCAGCCAAAGGCCCGGAGGAACATCTCTGTTTTACAGGCCCTGCAAAACCGTAATAGGTCCTGCAGGGAGCAGATCTCCAGCAGGAGAGCGTTCCACCAGGTCAGGGCCAGGGCTGAAAAGGCCCTGGCCCTAGTCGAGGCCACACGGATATCCCTCGGGCCAGGAATCACCAGGAGTTGTTTATCCACCGAGTGCAACGCCCTGCCAGGGATGTAATGGGAGAGGCAGTCCCGCAGATATGTTGGTCCCAGTCTGTGAATGGCTTTAAACACCAAGGTTAACACCTTGAACCAGATCTATAATTCCACTGGAAGCCCGTGCAGATGGCACAGCACAGGACGTATGGGTGCTCAAATAGGCGTTCCTGTAAGAGCGTATGCTGCTGCGTTCTGGACCAGCTGTAACTTCCAGGTCAAGCCCAAGGGCAACTCAGACGTAGAGTGAGTTGCAGTAGTCTAGCCTAAAGGTGACTGTTGCATGTAGCTAGGTCCTGGGGCGAAAGATAGAGTGCCAGTTTCCTGGCCTGTTAGAGATTTAAAAAGGCAGACCTGGCAACAGTTTTGACCTGGGCCTCTATTGAAAGTGTGGTATCTAGAGTCACACCCAGGCTTCTCACCATCAACGAAGGCTTCAGTTGTACCCCATCGAGGGTTGGGAGCCAGGTCCTCAACTCCATTGCTCCATGACCCAGACACAGAGCCTCCGTCTTCAGGGGATTCAATTTCAGGCAACTCTGGTGTAGCCATACCATCACAGCCTCAAGACCCTTGGCCAAGGAATCTGGAGCAAAATCAGACTGGATGTCTATCAACAGATAGAGCTGGGTATCATCCGTATATTGGTGACAACTCAGCCCAAAATTGCAGACTACCTGGGTGAGGGGGCGCATATAAATGTTGAATAGCATCGGGGAAAGAATCGCCCCCGAGGGATGCTGCATACCAAAGGATGGCAGGTGGACATCTGTTCCCAAGTGCCACCCTCTGTCCCTGGCAGTGGAGGAAGGAGCTCAGCCATTGCAGGGCTGTTCCTCAAATCCACATGTCGTTGAGGCAGTAGGTCAAGAGATCATGATCAACCGTGTTGAATGCTGCTGTAAGATCTAGAAGTATCTGCAGTGCCGACTCGCCCCAATCCAGGTGTCGCTGCAGATCATCTATGAGAGCGACCAGAGCTGTCTCCGTACCATGGCCATGCCTGATGCCAGACTGGAATGGGTCCAGGATAGAGGCATCATCCAGGTATACCTGCAACTGTTCCGCTACCACCCTCTCAATTTCTGCTTACTGAGACCATGAATGACTTACAAAACATAGTTAGGCAGGTTCCTGTGTGGAATCATCAACTCCCTCCTTCTTTCAAGGATTTTTTAAATCATTTAATGTGTTGCTTATCCAGAACATTTTACATGAACAAATGCAGATTACAGTGATGCATAGGAGCATATTATTTTAAAAGAACGCACAAACAGTAAATTAAAGAGCATCTACTTATACTTCATCTTTATTTCATTTTGGTGAATAGAAGCTGAGTTGAAATCTGTAGAGCTTTTGTTTATGGATGTAAAGCTTGATCTTAATTTTGCAGTTCCAATTACCAAAGTAGGTGGAATGAGACGTTATAAGGATTGTAATCTCAATCTCTCTCTCTTACTTTTGGTATTATAGCTGTGAAAGCAAAATAAGTTGTTAATTTTATTTATATATGTATTTGCTTCATTTATACTCTGGCATTCTCAGTAATAGGGGACCCAAAATGGCTTACATTGTTTTACTTGCCTCCTTACAAAAGTCCTGGTAGGAAATCTGCGAGGGTGTGAGTGGCTCAAGGTCACCCGGTGAGCTTCCTTGCCTGAGTGGATCTCCTACATCCTAGTCTGGCACTCTAACTACAATACCACACTGACTCTCATGCCCAATTTCTTTATTTTTATTTTGCTTTGTTTTTACCCCAGCTTTTTCTCCAGTGGGGACCCAAAGTCATTCTCCTCTCCTCCATTTTTCCTCTCAGTAGCCCAAGGTCATTCAGCAAGCTTTCATGGCAGAGCAGGGAACCTCGGGAACCTCAGTCGCCCAGATCCTAGGCCATCACTCTAGTCACTTTTTGCAATAAGGTCATTGTTTATAAAAGCAGAACAATAAAAAGAGCATTTGGTGGGTCAGAACAGTGGTTCATCTAGTCTAGCCCACCATGGCTAAGTAGAAGGCCCAGAACACAAGTTCAGGAGTTGTTGCAGTGGTACTTTGAGCGAAATTAGACGAGACGCCTGACACGAGAGGACGTGTCAGTTTCCCACAAGTTTCCATGGGAAATGTAGTGAGAAAGAACCTCTGCCTGGGAGAAGACGGAGAGAGGTTCTTTCTCCAGGCATCTTGTCTAGTCACTCAGCTCCCTCTCGCCCATTAGTGTGCTCAGCTCCCTCTGGCTGCTGAGTGCATTTAGGGGAGCAAGCGGAGTGTGCTCCCCTCACTGCTGCCAGTGCGCTAGGCTCCCTCTGACCGCAACTGGCGTGCTCGGCTCCCTCTCACTGCCGGCACGCTCGGCTCCCTCTAGCTGTGGAGCGCACTTAAGGGAGCAAGGGGAACTGGTGGTGGCGAGAGGGAGCCAGGTGCACTGGTGGCAGCAAGAGTGAGCCAATCGTGCCAGCAGAATTTTTTTACATATGTATTTATGAAGTAAGAAGTTTCCTGGGAGAAAGGATTATTTCAGCCTTAACTAGATTTTCTAGTTAAGGAAAACCATTTAAATGTCTGTCTGGTGATGTCGGTCTCCTAATACAGTATGGCAAAAATATCCCCCAAATTTCCTCCATGAAAAATCTGTTGAACTAAAAATAACTTCACAGCTATCTGTTTCAGTTCATTCAGATAAATAAAACAACCCAATTGCTACTTACTTGCTATGAAAGTATGAAGTATGTGCCTCCTCAGAATAAAGAATACCTTCAAGAATAAAATCATGATATAAAGCATTAAGTTCAGGAAGCCTGAAGTAGAGGTGTTTTGCTGGATCTCCAGGGCCTGCCCTCAGCCAGGTCCTTCTCAGCTGGCCCTCCCCTCTGCTATCACCACCTCCATCAACCCCTCCCACTCCTGCGCCCTGAGGAGTTTGTTGCATATGTTGGCTCTGGTACCCTGGCTAATTAATCTGCTGCTATTTAAACTGCTGTCCTTGGGCTATTGCACCAACCTTGACTTGGGTTTAACTGCTTCTTTTAGGTGATTTACTGCTCTCTGAAATTGTTTCTGGCTGTTCTTCCTAGACAATTGCATTTTTGTTTGTTTTTAATCTATTTTTAATCCAGTAGAAGCAGCTACCATTGTAGCAGTACAGATTATTATACCTAAGTGCATCTATGTTTTACTCTTCATTGGAACATTTTCAAAAGAATTAGATAGAATTCAGTTTACATGAAACAATCTATAAATTACACTTAATATTGTTATAATTTTAAATTGGGCATATTTTGTCAGATGGCTGCAGTTAAGATCTCAGTAGGCAAGCACCAAACTGCATTTGTTTATTTATTTACCTCATTTACAGCCTTCCTTTTTTGCTGAAACCCAAGGCAGAGTACAAAATATAAAAACAATGCAGTTAGTGTACTTAAAATATCCAATGAGCAATGAAATAAGACTAGTATTACAAAGTTAGAAGACAATGCAGACAAAAAAAGATTAATACACGGCATCCCATAAATAACATATTACAAGACAAGGCAAAACAAAGACAAGACAGAATACAATAGATTACAAACAAGATCAATTTATTAAAGTGCTCTGCTGAACCATTTCATTAAACTACAGCTTTGTTTCCTTCATTAAAATGCCCTCTGGAACATTTCAGTACTACCTGGCTTACTTTTTGGTTGCACAGCAGTTCAAAACCAAAGAAAACAATTTTGTTGTTTAACTGTATTTGAATAGGTTGCCAAAACCAGATGATTTTGCTGTTTGCACGTTGGGGCAGTCATACAAATTGCAGAATTTTATTAGGATAATATTAAATAAAACTATATAGTACCCAATGTAGGGAATGGAGTAATAACAAGCAGGGAACCTGCAAAGACTTGCAAGTCCCATTTTTCCCTTCCCTGCACCATTTCCTCTTTTCTTTCCTGGAATGGCCTTGTAGCCTTTTACCTTTTCCTGCTTCTTTCTCTCTTTCCCACCCACTAGCCAACCTACCTTTATCTACCCCCCTGTTTTCTGCTGTCCCTCCACCTGGCAGCCTCTTCGCAGGAAAACTGTGGCCCAACTGCATGGTGCCAGACAGTGGGCCAGGCCAAGTTGAGTGGTGGGGAACTCTCAAGGATTTGAAAGGGGCACCTTATTTTTCCCTGTATCCCCTCTCCACACTATTTTTTTCTCTTCCTGGTAACCCCCATATTCTTTCTATGCTTCTTTCTCTCCTTCCCACACACCAACCAACATACCTTACATCTGTTCCACTAGTCTTTAGCTATATTATTTTTTTATTCCATTTATATCCCACTGTTCTCTGCAATGGGGTTCCAAAGCAGCTTACGTCATTCTCCTCCATTTCATTCTCATAACAAACCTGTGAGGTAGGTTAGGCTGAGAGTATGTGATGGCCCAAGGTCACCCAGTAAGCGTCCATGGCAGAATAGAGATTATAATCTGGGTCTCCCAGATCCTAGTTTGGAACTCTAACCGCTATAGTGCACTGGTTTTTGTGGCATGGCTGTTGTTGAACAGTAACAAGTAGCATGGCCTGGGTAATTCATGCAAGTTGGGTGGTAGCAAGTTACTTGGATTTGCTGACAGGCCAGGTCCTGATGAGTCCTCCCTTAATGGCTGGAGCAGCCCTGGAAAAGTGATCTGTTCCTCCACCTGCCTTTTACTGACAGAAACCAAGGCTTGAAGGCTGGCAATACTGTTGTAGTTGTGTATCATGGCCACTGAGGGCATGCTTTTCTTAAAGCTCTAAGTTCTGCTTCTGTGTGTGTGTATGTGGGGGGGAGGGTTAAGCCATCATTTTTTTTTTAAGATTTCAGCAAATTTGGGATGTTTTTCAGGTTTGTAGAAATACCTGTGTCTTTTCATGGCTCCAGTCTCCCAGTTCAGAGATTTGTCCATGTTGAGAGTTAGAGATAAATTGATGGATGTGAGACTCAATAGCTAGGGCTGCCAGATTTATTTTAAAAGGCAAAAGAGGAATCATGCACTGGAATAGTAATTTCTGCCCTATAATTTGAAACTAGAATATTCTGAAGTGAATGATATCATCTGTTGAGCTGTCATGTTCTGCATAGAGGAATAGTTCCTCCTCCTTTTTTAAAAAGGTCTCTTAATATAACAGGCATATGGAAACCCTACTAATAGACATGTGGAGTTCCATCTCCATATAGAATTTCTGCTATGTGCTACAGAGTCTGTGGTGCTTTAGAAGGGTACAAAAAGGCATTTCAGTACACAACAGAACACCATTTGTAGAAGTGTACCCAGACAACCTTTGTGTCCATTTATCAAAGCACCCTGTTTCAATTTCATGGCAGGCGACACAGTAAATACTGAAGGGGCAAAGGTTATTCTGCACCCAGACAATTTCATTAAATGGTTTTTTAAAGAGAGAGAGAGAGAGCACACAAGCTGTGACCTTAAAGTCATGGAAGAATCATTCTGGCTCTATTAGAAATAACGGATTCCAGAAATAATGAATCATAGATCCAGAGGAGTTAGCCGTGTTAGTCTGTAGTAGCAAAATCAAAAAGAGTCCAGTAGCACCTTTAAGACTAACCAATTTTATTTTATTGTAGCATAAGCTTTCGAGAATCAAGTGGAGGGATGGGAAATCTCAATCTTTATCCAATGAATCTTTGTCTTTAGAAATAAAAATAGGATATTTGTGACACCATTATGATCTTAGTAATTGCCTCTCTGTATCCAAGTTAAGGATGTGTTTAAAATTCTGATGATCTGATGTAGATGGGTGGAGGAAATGGATCCCACCTAGTTGCACCTTGAAGTTCAGACTTTGGTAGCTCATGTGTTCAGACTATGAGACCAGTCAAAGACATTAACAGTACAGAATCCTCTAAGCAGGGTTATACCTTTTAAAAAACCATTTATGTCAGTAATCTTTGACGGTGGTACTCTGCTTATGAGTAAAAAAGGTAAATAAAATGGATAGAAATCATTCTGTCCATGGAAGTGCTCCTTTGGATCCAACTCAGTTACTTCTGCAATTTCTCTATATGATGGTGCAATGATTTGGAAAGGTCTTCTAGCATCAGATATATTAGGCAGAAAGAAGGGGAAGTAGAGCAAAGTAAAATGGGAGTGGTAGGTTTCCATAGACCCACAGCATGTTTGTAAAATGCTAGTGCAAAAACCTTTTAGGAAAAACGTGTTTCTCCCATTAATCCCCAGTACTGATCACTGACGTCAGTCAAGATATTCCGAGAGAGAGACATTCAGACTTCTTCTTGTAGATGTCTGTCTCTGTAAGAAACGTATGTTCCTTCCTGGCCTCTTTTTTTAAAAAAACATATCCTAGAGCAATTCTTTTATCTTGGTTGGAAGGTGTTGGGTTCGTTCTACCCCTAAATATAGTACTGAAAAGCACATGAGTTTAGTTTGGATGAAGGGGGAAAATGTGCCTCTGCTTGTTTGGCTTTGTATGACTTGTATTTTGTTTCTGAAATGTTAGCATAAACAAGTGACAATAATTTGCCAAGATAGTCCTTTGGTATTTTAGTTTATTTCCACATAGAATTATATATTTTATAGTTGCCAAGATCTGTTTTATAACTGCATTTTCCAGTTATTCAGCGCTATTCTGCAGTCTTCTGATCCTAGATTGATGTTGATTTTCAGTAGAGTATGCTGAGGTTGATTTGTGCACCGTATCTCATCCAGATGATTTACTCATAACAAACTTCGCCTCCTAGCAATTACATCACAGCGGAATACTGTTAAACTGGATTTATCATTCCACTTTTTCTGATTGCTCTATAATGTTTACATATCTTACATATTAGTATAAATGTTCCAGGGAGTACAGACGGAGGTTAAATCTGCCTACACAAAAGTTTAAAAATTTCTCCCTCCTACTAAAAACATTTTTAATAGGAATTAATATTGTGAACCAAGTTGGAGATAAATCCATGGACAATTCTATAGTCTAAATTAGTATTTATTAGTGGTGCCAAAGTTTGAAAATAATCAGCTCATAATTCAAATGTTCTATGCTTTTAATACTTGCTATTATTATTACTAATAAGTTTCCTTTGTAATTAAAAATAAGAGACATGGTATACTTATGTGCACAATCTGACTACACCTTTTTAGAGTCTTCCTCCCAAGGTTCTTGGGTCAGTTTTATCCTCATGACATTGAAGTGGGATAGGTCAGAGAGAGATTGGAGAATGTTACCCACAGAGATTTATGGTTGAGTGGACGTCCTACTCTACCACTTTAACCACTACATTCTTTTGGCCCTTGGTGAGCATTCAGCAGACTATGCAAGTGAGGTTGATAATTGTTGTTAATTTTAAACAACTTCAGTAAAATTGTCCTAAATGCTGAAATTGACCAGCTGCTTTTTTATGCAATTTTAAATGGTATTAGAATTACTGCTGTAGTAACCTCCCCTTGCAATGGGATCCAGTGTGACTGAAATGGAGCGTGGACAGGTTATGGTAAAGTTTGTGCAGACAATTGGGGAAATATGAGAAGGCTCACCAGTATCTAACCTGCTTCCCATTCTGAGAAATGCAGGCAACGGAATTCTCATCCTTCACCATGCTATTCTATGCAGAGTTATCCCAGTCTAAGCTCGTTGACTTTAATGGGCTTATACTGTAGGATCTGCATAGGATTACACTGTTATATACCAAAGTATTTAAAATTAATTTTACAAAGTGTGGTGCTTTAGAAAAGGCTGTAAATACAATTATTAGTTAACTAGATTTTCTTTGGGTTGATACATATTATTGGAGTAAACACAAATGTGAATTGTTTTGTAGAAAAACTTTTAGCTGTGAGCCAGGAAGCTGGCATGTATGTACACCCCCCCCCCCCAAAAGGAGGCAAGCATATCATATTTCTTCACCTATTTCACCTCTCATCTTATGTCCAAGTGCTAAATAGCCTTTTCATATTTAAAAGATTTTTTCCTTTTTTCATATTTTATTTTTTTTTCTAAACAGATAAAGGGGCACAGAAAGGATAAAGGGGACAAGAGCAAGCAATACTAAAATTACAACTAAAAATTTAAAAATATGCATTTCAAGGACTATCAAAAATGCAACAACCATCTGGCTTTAAAATATAGTTTTCAAATATCTTAAGCATACTAAAATGTTTCTTCTTTTCATCCTTAAATCTCATTGTTAGATCATCTATAAAAGGTGTTGCATTGTCTATTAAAATACTTTACAGTAACATCTCTATCTAAAAGATATTCTAATCATAAAAAATTATACTGATTATATTAATCAACTTAACTAGCATATATATCCATATACCATGTCAAAAACTTAAAACAAACAACATTATTATAGCCTCTATAGATCAAAACCCATAACAAATTCTAGCCCTTCAATCGACAGTTGGTATCATTTCATCTCAGAGAAATTACATGATAAATTCTTTCAAATTGGGTACTTCCCAAGAGTCACAAACTTCTTAGAAAAATGGCTTCCATTCCTTGACTATCTTGAAATTAACAGATCCTATCCAGGCTTAAAACAGTTTTATATGTATGCATATGTGTAAGTTATCTTCATGCTTTTTTACTGTTGTTAAATGTTTTTGTTTCTTATGTTGTGTAGCACATAGCTCATTCTCTTTCTGGTATCTACAAAGGAATTGGTTATAATTTATTGCAAGTTAGTGTATTGTGTTTTATTCCAGAGTTTTCTGTAAATGACAAGTTGTAATCTTTATTTTCTGTATTCAAATTTTAATAAAATCTGTTATTAAAACTTTTTCCACATCTCTATGTATAGTAGGAGTAATAAGTTTCCTATTTCTTTTCAAATTCTTCAGTCGGTCTTCTGTTTATATAATTTGTCCGAACAAGTTTCATATTTCAAGTACTTAGGTGTCTTTTTCCAGGCTAATAGCCAAAGAATGGCTAATATAAATTCTGTCATCTTAGATGCCAAAAGAAGCTCAGGAGCAATTCAAAAATTCTATTGGTATAAAGGAGGTAAATGCCTGACAGCGGCCCTCAGACTATTCAATGCCAAATCCCTCTCTCAGCTTACCTATGGAGCCCCAATAAATGTCACCTCAAATTTAAAGAAGCTGGACACAGTTCAATCTAAATTCCTGAGAACAATCTTACAAGTGCCCCATGGTGTCCCAAATGCACTTATCAGAATTGAAACTGGCATGATTACAGTAGAGGCAAGGTTGTGGATTGCAGTAACCCTGTACTGGCTAAAATTAGTTTTCTGTCCCAAAGGGCTCACATGTCTAATAATATTGGATCCCTTTGCCCCCCCATGGCTCAGGGTGCTGGATAAGAAGTTACTTTCATACGGTCTTTCGAAACAATACCTGTGCTCTATGGTTACGAAAAAGCTAAAGATACAGTAAAACAGAGGATATTAGATATTGCAAGGCAACATGATATAATCAGAATAGAGAAATGGTGAGATCTTTTAGAGCCCCCCAATAGGGTAATACCTATGCCTTATCTCCTCAACCTATCAAATCAGGAGTACAGACGAATTTTCACACTAATGCGACTGGATGTTTTTCCCTCGGCTGTCCTCGAAGGGAAGTTAAAAAAAAATCCCTTATATAATTTGTTAATTTTGCCATCGCAGTATATTCTGCCATTTTGCCTTTCCAATTTTTTCTGGTTGGATATTCCTCTGCTTTCCTATAGCTACTGTAGCTACCATCAACATGTACCTGAGCAGTTCATGTAATGTTCTTTTGACATTATCTGGCAAAATTCCCAACAACATAGTCTGAGGTTTCATGGCAAAATCATTTTTAAAATCTTCTGAATCTCAGTATGTATATCTTTCCACATTTTTTTTGCATGTCCACCACATGTGGTAAAAAGTGCTTTCTGTTTCTTTACACTTCCAGCACATCTCTATATATTTCTTATCCATTTTTCCAATATCTTTTGAGATAATACACCATTGGTAAAACATCTTATACCAATTTTCTCTTAATGTTTGACTTTTGACTGTTTGACATAATGTTTGACTGTTTGACTTTCTCTTAATGTTTGACTTTTATACCTTTCATCCATAAATTTTCCCGCTCCTGGAATGTCATCTCTTCTCTGAAATTCTGAATCCATTCCAACATACATGTTTTAACTTGTTCTGTTTCTGTATGATATTGGAGTAAAAGTTTATAGACTTGGCCCAATATATGGTCTTTCTGCAGGTAAATTATCTTTTCAAAATCAGTTAAATCTCTTATTTGACCTCTATAGTCATGAACAACTTCTTTTAACCTAGAAGTTGCCTGGAGATATACCAACCAGTGTATCTACTGTCCTTCTTTATTAACTGTTTGCTATGTTTTTATTTTCCCTTGAGAGTTTATCATATCTTGATATGTTATAAAATCATTAGTTTTCCTCACATATTTATCGCAAAAGACATCTATTGGTGACATTACTGGTGAAGACAGAGGACTGATCCTCATTCTTACAGAATCCCAGATTTTAAGCAAACTATCTCTGATTACAAGACTTATATATTCAAATTCTTTTCTTTACCCAAAGGCAATTATGCAACCCTTCATCCAGATCAGCATCTTCAAATTTCATTAATTTATCATTTAGATTTGGAAGATTTTTTTTAAAAGCTGTTTGGGAGCTGATGGGATGTGTCATTTTTTAAATGAAAGCTAACTTAAAAACTGAGAAGCATCATGTGCAAGTCAGTTACTAATATACTTCACTGGCTCTCAGTCCTCGTGTAGAGTGACTACATTCATGTGCAGAAAACTGGCCTGTAATCACAATTAGCAGCCTAGAGCATCAATAACTGTGCAAATAGTCCACATATTGTGGTGGTGGGGAAGTGCTATCAAGTCATACCTGACTTACAGCGATCCCTGCTGGAGTTTTCAATGCAAGAGACTAACAGAGGCAGTTTGCCACTGCCTGCCTCTGCAACCCTGGTCATCTTTGGAGGGCTCCCATCAAATTACTAACTTGCTTAGCTTCCAAGATCTAACAAGATCGGGCTTGCCTGGACTATCCAGCTCAGGGCGCACACTGTGTACAAACAATGTTACAATGTTCCATATTTGTTAAGAACATATTGGCTGATCTCTTGAATACATATTGTGGAAATGGGAAAGCTGGGGAGTGTAAATGTGTCTGAAATTCTGTAGAGATTTGTTGGAAAGAGAAAATGGCTGTCAGCCAGATGCAGGGAACTCCTTTTTCCCAGCAGAGTTACTGGACATTCCCTGAACATAAGAGAAAATCCACACCCGTTGTGTCCACAGATGCACTAATTTTCAATTCTTAATTGCTCCACAAGTTTGTTGATAGTCTTTTGGAATGTATACAAATGGTATTTCAGAAGTAAGATGATATGAGCAACTAAGAGTGTAACCTGAAACAAGCTAGCACAGAAATATCCTGTCCTAGCAAATTCTTGTGGGTATCCTCTAAAATATCAAGCCTGAATGCAGATACCCTAACCTTGATGGTTTCCCAGAAGTACCAGTTATAGTCTTTTAATTGGACTTTGCGTTTGAAAGCTGGCAGAAGCACAGAGTAGCTTTGGGAACAGTGAAACAATTTATGGAATGTGGGAAAAAATGAGGCAAGACACATAATATTTAGATCTTCCTGAAACCATTCAGAAAATGGATTTTAAGATGCTCTTGTGTTCATAGTTACAGGTATGGATCCTAAGTATAACTGGAAGGAAGATTTGATTTTTTACATTCTAATTTCAGGAAAGAAATAGTTTCATTTTAAAGTAGTTGCTGGATTTACTGTTATCTAGGCTTCAGAGGTAAAGTAAAATGCTATAGTACTAGAGACTGCTCATTAGTATTCTTTATATTCAGGTAAATAGCATTTTCTGTATATAAAGAAGTATAATTGTTATAAGGCTGTGTACATCTTTTTATTTAACTTAATTTAGCTTCTGACTATACAGTTTATCTCTATTGTGTATCAAGAGGAACATGTTTTCAAGTGATTGGAAGTTTATCTGGAATTAGGCAAGAGCTTCTGAATATCTAGCACTCAACATTATTATACAGGAAGATCTATGTCAGGAAAATAGAATAAAAATCAGGCAAATGAAAAGGAACAGAAAATGGCATTCTACGTAGGTAGAATATAAAAGTCAGTACTTAATGGTGGATTTTTAACAGTTTGTTAATTTTGTGCTATATAATGTTTTTACCTGTTTTATTTTCTCTTTAGTCTTGAGCATGTTCTCTGGGGTGGAGGAATGGAAATGTTGTAAATAAAAGTAATATTTAGTTCAGGAATCCAAAGAGTCCATAACTCTTGCTTTTAGCTGTGAGCAAGACAGCTGTTTCACCTGAAGTCCATTGAGGTGATAAACCTTGGCCTGCCTCTTCCAGTGGAATCTAGGCAAGAAGGGCATACCGTAGGCCCTAAAGCCTTGTGAAGCAATTGTGAATCCTTGTTATAAGGGGGGGAGGGGCAAAAAGGTGAAGAAAGGGCACTTGCGGTGAATGTTTCTTCATTACTTCTCCCTTTTGTGAAGACAAAACAGGATCTGGCCATAAATACTGTAAGTGAACTGTAGACTGGCCCGCTGACAGTTGGGCTCAGAGAGAAAAGGTCTGAACTTAGAAGAATGAAAAAATGTTACTTACAGCATGTCTTCTTACCTCTTTCTGTCCTTGTGCCAACTAGAATTAGATCCAGAACCTTCTGCCTTCCTGTTAGAAAAGCAAAGTTTCTTCTCTCTGTCTTGTAGAAGAAATTGATCTTTTGCTTGTGTGATGTGACACTACTCAGATAAATAAAACCAATCACCATCATTTATTTGAAGTGATCCAAGTAAGAAACTAGTTAATGTGTCATTTAAACATAGGTGTGGAAAATGAGAGGTTGGAGGGAAGGTTGTTAATCAAGGTTGCTCCTTGTGAAGGGCTTGAGAAGAAACTAGAAAAAGATTAGCATCTTTTCACTTCATCCCTAGGTCACTGTTTATTTGCTGTTGTCATCAAATAATTCTCTTAGCTGTATTTCCTCAAGTGTATTTTTTCAAGTGTATTTTTCTCTGCCTGTAGAGGACTTGTTCATGCAAATCCAGGGTAAGTTACATCACAAGAAGCCTATGACGTAGGGTACACTAGACATGAGTAATTATTTGCAGTACTAGGCCAACCAAAACTGGTCATTTTTTGCAGCATTTTTAGCCCCCCACCCCACTTGGAATTCCTGACATGGTTAGAATATTACCCAAATTCATAATAAAAATGAGATCATCATAACAGTATCCGTATTTCTCAACCTAAATCCAAAAAACTAGATGATGACAGAGCCCATGTTCACATAAATGTCAATTTGGATCAACTCAGTTTTCCGTAGCTTCCAAAAAAAGTGGTGGCTTCCTTATATCCTGTCTCACCTTAGATGTCGTGGGCTGGGCCAGCCCAAGGAGAGTGGTCAAAGTCCAAGCACCAACACAAAGCCAAAGGGGAGTTCAAGATTCAAAAGCGAAGTCCAATCCCTAATCAGAGCTCAAGGTAAAATGCCAGGGGTGTGCCCAGAAGCCAAAATCCAGGTCAAGGCCAGTCAAGGGTCAGTTACCGATAGCATCAGGTCTAGGAGTGGGCACAAACACGCTACAAGAGACACAGAGTGGTTACTAGGGGTGTGCGCTTCGGGTATCCGATTTGGAATAAAAACCAGAATTGAGCCCGATTCGGAAAGATTCGGTATTTCTGAATTGGGGCCAGCATGCTAAAAAAAGATTAGCATCTTTTCACTTCATCCCTAGGTCACTGTTTATTTGCTATTGTCATCAAATAATTCTCTTAGCTGTATTTCCTCAAGTGTATTTTCTTCAAGAGTATTTTTCTCTACCTGTAGAGGACTTGTTCATGCAAATCCAGGGTAAGATTCGGAAATACCAAAGCAAAGCTTTCCGAAGAGATTCGGATCACTATGGAAAGCTTTGGGTTAGCTGGCAGCAGCCCTTTGCTGGCTGTTTGCAAATGCAAACAGCCAGCAAAGTTCTGCAGGAAGTTAAAGCTTCCCGTGCTTTCTTAGAAGAAGGGGCGGGGAAGGAGTGAGTGACTCACTACCTCCTCCTAACCCCTCCCATCTTGCAAAAAAGGCAGGAAGCTTTGCTTTGCTGACTGTTTGCATTGCAATGCAATGCAATGAAATGCAAGCAGCCAGCAAAGCCAGAGATTCCCACCTAATTTACAGGTTGTGAGGGGTGAGTGAGTAGACTAGAGTACAAGGGGAAGGAGGGACGGTGATCAGGGAATGGAGGGAGAGTTAGGAGTATCCAATCCCACTGCTGTATTCTCCTTCCAGCCAATGGAATCTCTGGAAGGAGGTGCAGCAGGGGATTTAAACTAGAGGCTGGCCTTTGGGCCAGCTTCCATTGTGTTCCTGCTGGCCTAGAGAGAGAGACTTTGAAAGAGAGTGCCTGTTTCTCAGTCTCTGTGTTGTGGCCTGCCCTGCCTGGACTTCTGCTGTGAGGATCATTTGACTGACTCAGGGCTGGACTTCAGGAGACTGGTAGGAGAGTCAGTCAGTGACTCACTGGCTTTTCTATTTAGGGAAGTGTGGTGGGTTTCTGGGGAGGAAGGGAAGGGAACTTAATTTGAAGCTTTTTACTTTTAATTACTTTATTTTTTTCGGGGGTGGATTCTTGTCTGTGTGTGTGTGTGTGTGTGGTGGCCCTTTTTTGCTTGGAGTGGCTGCTGGGCGGGGCATTTGTTTTTTGTTTTAAGGGTTTATAGTTTAGTGGCTTTTATTTTCCAGTTGCTGTTGGGGGGGCCTTAAAGGTTTAAAGGGTTAGGGGCTTGATTTTTTCTTGGGGGAGGGGTTAAAGTTTTTTTTTAAAAGAATTTTTATTGGATTAGAAACATATAATAACAATTATAATCACAATCTTTAATTTTTTCTAATTCTAACCCCCTCCCTTTCCCCCCCCTTTTTATTGACTTCCAACAGTTTTCCAACCCCCTATCCACTTTCCCTCTGCTCCTTCATATTTATTTTATTTGTTTATTATAATATACTTTCAGATTCTTCTAAGCACTATTTCCACTTCCTTTCACATATAAATTGTCATATAAATTGTCATAAAAATAGAATTCTCTTAATCTATCTTCTTCATTAAAACTACTAATAATATTCATTTTGATAGCCTGTGTTTTATCTTACTCCTTCTATTCTCTTCAATATGGGACAAACAATTTGCCCCCCTTTATACATCAATTCCAATACTTCTATACACATACTTATACACACTTATTGTCATTTACTTAGGCTTCTGTTCTATATATTGTTCTTTATCTATACATATACCATAAGTCTAACAATTAGACCTATCTTTGAATTTACGTATGTATGTATATATTCACTCTATGTTATACGGTTATCTTTCCAAAAAATATAGATTAGTTAATTTCTATCCCAATAATTCTCATAATATCAACGCTATTGCTACTTAATATAATACTTAAAAATCATATAAAGTTGCTTAGAATTTTTCCATTAACTCTCCACCCCTCGGTATAGTCACTTCTCTCCTCCTGTGTACCTCAATAATTTTCAAACTGCCACAGTTCTCCTCCCACCTCCCATTTTTTCACCAGATATTGTTTCAGCTTTCCCCAGTCCGTGTTAAACTGCCCTGGATCAAGATCTCTCAGTTTTCTTGTCATTTTGTCCATCTCCGCCATGTACAGCAATTTGTAAATCCAGTCCTCAGTAGTTGGCACTTCTTGTACTTTCCACTTCTGCGCATACAAAAGTCTGGCTGCTGCTGTCATATAGAATATCAATGTCCTATGTTGTGCTGGGATGTCTTCCATTCCCAAGTTCAGTAGCAGGAGTTCTGGGTTCTTATTAACTTGAAATTGTAAAATCTCACTCATTACTCTTATTATTTCCCCCCAGTACTGCCTAGCTACCTCGCAAGTCCACCACATGTGATACATTGATCCCTCATGTTTTTTACATTTCCAGCATTTATTAGACATATTCGAGTTCCCTAGCGCAATCTTCTTTGGCGTCAGATACCAACGGTAAATCATTTTGTAAATATTCTCTTTAATATTGGTACATGCGTGATTTTCAATGTATGTTTCCACAAGTATTCCCACGCCTCCATTGTTATTTCTTTGTTAAAGTTTATAGCCCACTTCACCATTTGCACTTTGACTGTCTCATCTTCAGTATACCATTTTAACAACACTTTGTAAACCTTAGAAATTTCCTTTTGGTCTTCTTGTAAAATTACTTTCTCTAATTCTGAGTCTTCCATCCTTATCCCTCCCTTCGCACAGTCTGAGTAATAAAGATCTCTAACTTGTCTATATTGAAACCAGTCGTAGTTTGGAGACATCTCTTGTTGCGTTCTTATTCTTATTTTAGAGGATTCTATTTGAGTTATCTCCTTATACGTTAAACACTGTTGTTCATTATCGACCGTTCTTGGATCTATTACTTCATATGGAACCACCCAGGAGGGAATTCCTTCTTGTAGGTATTCTTTGTACTTCTTCCAAATTGTGAAGAGGCTTCTCCGAATTGGGGGAGGGGTTAAAGTTAGTGCTGTTAGTTTAGCTGTGTTTGGTTCTACTTTGGGTTTGCCAGAATAGTTTTAAATAGTGTTTTTAGAAGGTAGGCTAGTTGTAGGCCACTAGGCCTTCAGTGAATATTTGTCCTCTGAACTAAATTGATAGGGAACCAAGGGTAGTTTTCCCCAGTAAATAGGCTTCTATAGGAAAAGAATTAGAATTAGGTTCTGTTCAAATTATATGGTTTCAGCGCCCATCTCTGGCACCCTTGGAGCCAGGCTGGGCATTTATTGTGGTAATACGCTTCCATTTATATTGGGGTTTAGGGCCAGCTTGATTCCTGATCCTGAAGAGGAATTTAGCTGTTTGGTGTGTAGGTTTAGGTTCCCAAAAATAAATAGGGCCTTTTAAAAAGATATTTAACTGACCATCTCCAGTAGTAACAGAGTCACAAGAAACATAGATTTAGAAACAGGTAGATAGGTTTTTTTAAAAACTAAATTGTAAATTTGGGGTTTTTTTAAAATAAAAACAACAGGTAGTTAGTGTAGGTTCCAGGAGGGGAAAGAATGGCTGATAGGAAAGCTGAGAGGGGCCCTGGGGGAAAGGCTAGAGGTAAGTCTAGAGGGGTGAATGGGAGGGGGAGTACTGCGGCTATCCCCCCATCTGAGCGGAGGAGGCCCTCCCCTGTGCTGCTGCCATTCACCAGCCTGGCTTCTGGTGACAGGAAGAGGGTTCGCAAGGCCCTCTTTCCTGAGGTACCTGCTGGAGGGCCACCTCCAACCCTGTCTGAGGCAGGGGCTGGCACTGGGCGAGGGCCTGCTGCTGAGGCTTCCCCTTCTCCAGCGGTTGAGTCCCAGCTCCTCGAGGCGGGGCAGCATGTGATGTCTCCTGGGATGGACGTGGGGCACGTAACTTTTCCATCCCTCATGTTCACCCCAGGGACCAATAGGATGTTGGAGGAACTGCAGAAGGAACCCCCTGCTGGGCAGTCCTCCCCTGTTTTCTCTGAGGCCAGCAACAGGCCTCTCACGGCTGTACAGGAGGAGAGGGTGCTGGAGGAAGAGGAAGAGAGTGTGGTGGAAGAGTCCACATCTCAG
This sequence comes from Eublepharis macularius, assembly GCF_028583425.1. Taxonomy (NCBI): domain Eukaryota; kingdom Metazoa; phylum Chordata; class Lepidosauria; order Squamata; family Eublepharidae; genus Eublepharis; species Eublepharis macularius. Next base: position 80,240,591 of record NC_072794.1, on the reverse strand, counting down.
CCCCTTCATCCTCAGCCATCTCCAACTACCCAGCCAAGAGTCGGACATCGTGTGGCCCGAGCACCTCACAGGATGTGTCTGCTAGGGGGCCTGTAAGCACCTCCCCTGTGCAGCGTGGGGCCCCCATTACCTCCGATATCTAGATCATTTCCAGAGAATGGAGGACCCCCGGTTTGCCCAATGCCGGCATTGTAGGCAACGGATCAGACATGGTAGGGATGTGAACCATCTTTCCACAACTGGAATGCGGAACCACCTAAAGAGGCAACACCAGACGGTGTTTCTTTGGGGGGAAAGTTCAAGTGGCACCACATGGCTGCCAGCTAGCCAGAAGGAGGCAGGCTCCTCTGGTGCTCTCCCCCCATGGGTTCCCGTAGGGCAGGGATGCCAAGCCTCCCTGTCGGAGATGCTTGGTTCGCTGGGCCCTACAGTGCCCAGAGAGGGGAACCAGAAGGCAATCCGGTGTGTCACGCACCACCTCGCCAATATGATTGCAGTTGATGGTCAGCCTTTCTCCATAGTAGACAAATTTGGCTTCAGTGGGCTTCTCCGTGATGCAGTGGTACAGTATCCCTGCTCACACGACATTGGGCAGGGCCGTGGTGCCCTCGTTTTACAGGACTCCCAGGGACCATGTGAAGGCACAGTTGTCCCGTGTTGCTGGGAGAACTGTGCACTTCACGTCCGACATCTAGACCTGCCCAAGTGTGCAGCATGCGTACCTCTCACTTACTGCACACTGGTGGCAACCCGAAGACCTTCAGGGTGGGGGTGAGGTGTCCAGAGTTAGGCAGGGAGAACATCGCAGCCACCTTGAGGAGGGAGTTGGATGGCTGGATAGGTGAGGGCACCATCACCATGGGATGCATGGTGATGGATGGTGGCCAGAACATGAGGGCAGTGGCACAGCAGGTGAGCCACAAGTGCATTTACTGTCCGGATCACAAACTTCGTCTAGTGGTGAAAGCTGCACTTGGGGTGGGCTCCTCCCAAGAACCCCAGGACCCCGCAACTCGTGACTTCCAGTATCTCCTGCAGAAATGTTGGAGGCTCACGAGTCACTTCTCGTGCAGTGTGAAATCCACTCACGAACTGCTGGAGCATGTCCTGATCTCTGACACAGTCACTCACTGGAACTCCACCTGTGCTGTGCTGGAGCGCTTGGTGGAGCAGCAGGCGGCACTAAAGGCGTGCCTCTCAGAGAGCGACACTGTGAGTCAAGTGGGTGAGTTCAGCCAGGAGGATTGGCTCACTGTATCCCTGACAGTGGAGGTCCTGAAACCATTCAAGAACTTCACTGTAGCAATCTTGTCTGACACGGCGATTCGGGGTCTGGTCATTCCTCTGATGCACATGCTCCAGAGTTCATTGGCCTCCTTTGTAGACCAAGGCGCACCACGTGGAGACAGTGTTACAGCAGTGTGCGTGCTTGTGAGAAGGTTGCAGCAGGGCATAGCTGCCAGGCTAACACCTCTCATGCAGAAGGAGTCGTACATGTTGGTGACCATGTGCAACCCGAGCATTAAGGGCACTTTCGCCGAGCAGGATGGGAACGTCACCCAAGCCAATCATGCCCTCTGTGTGCAGGTGAGGCGTAGGCAGGCCAAGAGGGGCCGCCTGTCATCAGAAGAGATGGGCGGGGGACCCAGCCCTGCAGGTCCCTCTCGTGTCCATTCTGAGCAGGCTCCCCCCATGGTCACTGCTGGGATGTCCATGGAGATGGAGATGCTCTAGTGGGCCCTCGGCCCCTCTGGAATCGTGAGGAACGTGAGAGAGGATTCGGCAGAGGCAGTGGTCAGGGACTACCCTGCGAGTTGCTCTCCACCGATCCGCTCAGCTACCGGGCCAAGAAGGAGTCGTTCTGGCTGGACCTCTCCCTCGAGGCCCAGCGGCTCCTCTCATGCCCTCTGACAAGCGTGGAGAGCGAGCGTGTGTTTTCCTAGGCAGGCGACATTGTCAGCCCACATCACTCTTGCCTTCTGTTGAGTAGTTGGTCTTCCTGACGTTCAACTCTCAGCTTTTCAATTTCTCAGGACTGGACTTCCAGAGTGAATGAGGTGAGCCCTCCTTGTGGCCTGTATCCTCTGTGAGTAGGACCTGGGGAATCACGCTCTTCTCTACATTAAAGTTTTAGAAGTAGAAAAAAGTCCAACAGGAGGAGGGTGGAACTCAGTGGCAAAGGGAATACACCCTGCAATTTGGCTCCCCCCCCCCAAACAGAAAAAAATATTAACCAAAACTGTCATAGACCTCATGGACACAAATTTATTCTGATAATTAACAACATGCCCCAGAAATGTTGATTGCCACCAGAGGGAAAGACAGGTTAGATAGGGACTGGTTAGGTTAGGGACTCTCCGCAAGAAACCCAGAGCAGCCAAACTTAGCTATGCTGCAGTGCTGAGGAGAATGTTGTTTGGTGTTGTTTAATGTTGTTTTTGTTAGAGTTAAAATGTTCATGTTGAAGGGATGGGGGAGGAGTGGGGCAGGTAGAGATGGTGCGGGTGGGGGCCGGCTGATGATGAAGGCTACATCTCAACACTAATTCACAGGTGTTTTCCAGTTCAGCTTGAGGCTGGCGGGGGGTGGGGGGAACCTCTGCAAATGTGCTCTGCAAATGCCATTGTGTTGTGCTTGTGGCTAGGTACTGTTCTGCTCTGTGGTGTTTCCCCACTGGCTGAACTGAGAGCCCAGCTGCAGGAAATGACAATGGTTCTGCTGGACTAAGTTGCAAAAGTTTCCCCCAGTTCAGTTTGGTTTGAGTGGAATGGATGTGTGACACTGTGGTTTGGGCTTTCTTGGAGTCACTATGGTTATGTTGGGGGGAGGGGTTTGTAAATGTTGTGCTGCTGTTGTGCTGTCTCCCACCCTAAGCCCAGGAACTCCAAGAAATAAAATCTTTTTTGCAAGTGATTGTGTGTGTGTTTTGTGATTCTCTGGTGTGAGGACAGTTGTGGTACTACTGTCTAGGAGACTGTTGTGATGTGACACTAGGGTCATGTGCCGTTAATGCTGTAACTGAAACCTAAAAAATAAGAAAAATTGAACTTTATTCAATGTGTGTTTGTGTGTTATTCCCTGGTGTGAAGGTTAGTTCCCAACATAGGGAACAATGGGGAGGGGTTGGCCAGCCCACTCTAGGGGTGGTGGGGAACTTGGAGGTGCGTGTTTGTGGTTCAGCTGTGCTTTCCCAGGGATGAGCTTGCACTCAGGAGTGTGCCCTCCGCTGTGGCACCCCTGGCCTGTGCATAATTGCCCTGGGAAAGACAGTTTAAAAGTTCCCTTTATGGAACAATGGGGAGTGGCTGGCCAGCCTCCTCCGGGGGTGGGACTTGGGGGTGCATGTCTTTGGGTCTGTGGAGCTGCTGGGGGGGTAGATTGAAAGGGGGATTACGCCTGTGGCCCTGGATGTCACATCCCATGGGTTCATGCTGTGGGAGTCTGGATATTTCCACAACAGGAACCAATGGAGAGTGGCTGGGCAGTGGTGAGTTTGTTGTGAGGGGGGGGAGTTTGGTTCTGAGGGGCTGTGTAGTGTGTAGCCATAATGTGGCTGTGGCCATTGGCAGCCACAATCCATGTGTTTCTGCTGTGTGGGAGTCTTCCCCACAGTAGAAATAAAATGGTGTGGTGGGGGGGCCATAGCATGGCCCACAAAAGTGGTCTGCCTGAAACTTGGGGGAGGGCATGGTAGGAGCAGGTCCCCTGACCATTGGGTGCATTTTGCTTGCAAAATGCCACCCCAAGCCATGTAGAAAGCCCCTTTGTTTTTACCCATAGGGAATAGTGAGAGTGGAGGGGGATGGGGTCACCTTCTTTGGGAGGCCATAAAATGGCCCCCCAAAGTGCAATCTCCCTGAAACTTGGGGGAGGGTGGGAGTACAGGTAGGAGCAGCTCCCCTGAAAATTGCCACCCCAAGCCACCTAGAAAGCCCTTTTGTTTTTCCCCATAGGGAATAATGGAGAGTGGAAGAGGATGGGGGTACGTTCTTTGAGGGTTCATAACATGGCTCTCCAATCATTCTGAAACTTGGGGGGTCATTAGAGGAGAGTTAGGAGAAGGTCCCCACCAAGTTTGGTTTGCTTCCTAAAGAAAATACACCCCCCCCCCCGGCTCCCAGAAAGCCAGGAGCATGTTTCCCATTGAAAACAATGGCCAAATCTTTAAGAAACAAACCCAAATCTTTCTGAATCGGGTATTTTGAAGCGGTCGCTTCGGAATCCCCTTTATTCTGAATTTGTGTCCCGATTCGGTTTACCCGAATCGGGAAACCCAAATCACCCTGGCTCTGCAGGGTAAACCAAATTGGTAAACCCGAATCACCCTGGCTCTGCACACCCCTAGTGGTTACAGGTAGGTAACAGTTTGCTTCCACGCCTGCCAGTTTCTCCAGACTGGCTTTTATAGCCAGGCGTGGTTTGCAGCCAGCTGCTGGGGCCCACTCCTGATGCTACTCATCCTTGCTCTCCAGCATCTGGTGTCAGCTCAGAAGGCAAGCACTGTGCTCTCTCTCCTGCAGCTCTAGCCTCTGCTTCTTTCTTCGGCGCTCTTTGGGTGTGGGTGAACCTGGGGCATTGGAAGTCCCTGGCTGAGCTTCCCCAGTGGGATTGGGGCTGGAGAGTGCTGGTGCCTCTGCCTCTGCTGCTAGCTGTAAACTCTGATCAGCCAGCAGCTGTTGATCCTGATCACAGGCTTCTGCTGAGTCAGGGCTAGGGCTGGCCACACAAGGTTCCTTTTCTCCTGAGGAGTCCCGGCTGGTTACACGAGGCTCCTCTTCTTCAGAGGCCCCCTCAGACACATCAGTTCCAGACTGGGCCATGACATTAGAGATTGCTTTACTGAAAAAGCTCGGGAATAAACATAGGTTGTTCTAATCTTTTACAAGATGGAACCTGTAGTAAACCTTGACCATATGAATGGAAGTGATGTCATCTTGCTACCCTTTCCTTTTCCTTTCATCCTCCCTTTGTCAGCTCTTTTACTGTTGAAACTTTTGAGTCTAAGCTTCTCAAGGTAGGGGCCCACTTGCTTTGCTTATGTTAATGTATCAAGCACCATGTTAATATTGAAGCTTAAGGATGAATTCTTAATATGCTTGGACTTTTGGGTAACTAGATTTGGATGTATCTTTTCAGATAAGTGAGTCTCCTGTGTTTGTCCCTGGTGTTTGGGGACCATACTACTCAGCAATGGTGCCAGGGTTCTGGCTAAATGAAGGAGGCCAGAGTGCTACAGGAAAACTGGTAAGTGTAAAGGTTCCCAGCAAGCCTGCATGGATCCCCAGGGGGCTGTCAGTCACCTAAGAGGATGTCAAAGGGCAACTTTCCAAAAAGGCTTCCTGCATCAGGTCCAGATAACTTAGCCAATCAGAAGGAACTTCAACCTGTGACTACAAGCTCTGCAGTAACCTGCCCTCACAGGTGAAGGAAGGAAGAATTAATTACTTCACTCCCATAATGTTAGGTGTTAGCAAGCTGGAAGGCTAGTGCCAGCCTCCTTCAAGCTTTGTCCTTAAAAGCTGTTACAGTTTTGCACCTGTGACTCAAGGCCTCTCTTATCTGGTTGGAAAGTGACAATGCCAACCAGCCTTATTCTCCAAAAAGAAAAAAAAAAGTCTCAAAAGCCTGAACCACAATGCTTAAATTGAACAAGAAACAAATAAATGAGTTTCTTTTCAGTAAGTTTTGTCTTTTTCTTCAAAATAAAGGGAAGAAGAGCATCTCTCTCTATAGACTGGCTTGCTCAGCTTTTGCTCAAGTGGCCAAATTTGTTAATATGTTATAGTTAGTAATGATATTAGGGCATAGATACATTTCTTTTTGTGTCATGTTCGTTACGAAGAGAAGTATGGAACAAAAAATTTACAGTACGTTCTTCCAAAATTAGGGAAGATGTGAGCAAGGTTTGAATCCAGTACCACCTAATAGACCAACAAGAGTTTCCAGGGTGTAAGCTTTTGAGAGTTTAGCCCCCATCAGATACAAGGAAAGCTGTATAGAATCCAGGCTAACTCCTTGAAATCCATTTTTATTTAAACAATGTATAGTCCATTTTTCTCCTATAGGCAACTCAAATGGTTCACAACAAAGATTAAAAGACTCCATTAAAATAAATGTGAATCCAGTATTATGAAGCAGAAAGGTCATATTAGCCACCTTCAAGAATTCCTAAAACAATCCAGCTTTGCAAAGCCTTCTAAACTGAAGAGTAGGTACCTTCCTGACATTCCGTAGTTGAGGCCACACCACTAGAGACTCAAACCTTAATAGTGGCAATTCTTAAATGTCACTGTGGGGCATGGACAGATAAGACATTGATTGGATGATTGGAGTTGCCACATAGTTTTATACTGAGAGAAATGATCCTTGAAGAATTAGTGTCCTGGGTCATGTGAAGAGCTTGAAAGGATAAGAACCATCAATTTGAGTTGAACCCAGAAACAAATGAACAACCAGTGTTCTCAAGATGAGTGTAATATGTACAAAATGACTAGCTCCAGGCAACCATATAGCTGTTGTAATTTAAACCTCGTGAAGTTTCTGCTTTGTCTTCCAATGAAGCATATTAGAATACTGTAATCTTGAGGTTACTGTAGCACAAATCAACATGGCTAGCCTAGCTGAGTTTAAGAGAAAAACTACCTTCTGTGCTAAATTAAGCCACTGGGTTCAACAAACCTCAAACTACCCCCTGAAGGGTAGACAGCATAATCCCTTCCAGAACATCAGCCCTGCCAGTCAGCATCAATTTCATTTTATCTGGTTTTAGTTTCAACTTGTTCTTCCTTAGTGACTTCACCACATGGAATAGACATCATCCTAGATCAGAGAAGGCTTCTTTTGAAGGCTTATTCAAATGGGAAGATATCTGGGTCTGACTGGTGTTTTGATGGCAGTCAGCAAAGCTTTGGATAGTTTCGTTCAGTAGTTTTAGATATATATTGATAAGTAGAAGCAAAATACAGAACCTTGTGGAATCCAGCAGTCAGATAAGAGCCTTAGTTTGTGTTGCATTTAGTTTTGCATTGTGGGTTGTTTTCTAATAGCCCTTCAGAGCGGTTTAAGCTGATAGAAATCTTGTTTATCATTATATGAATATAAAAACAATACTTCAGACATAAGCATAATTATTTCAAGTGCCATTATTTCAATTTTAGATAACTTCCAGAAGTAATCAAGGGATGCTGGTTGGGCCTTATTTTCTACCAGTTTTAAACACCACAATAATTATATCAGACAAGATGAAGTTCAGGTTTCACACAAGCACAATTAACAGTTAAGTTGGTCAGTTACCCTGTTCTTGGAAGAACTGAGAAGTTCAGGGGCTCTCCTTCCATTTTTTCAGAGAGCACATCTTTGCCTATTGGTTGATACACACAGACATTAACAAAGATGAGTAGCCGTGTTAGTCTGATGATAGTAGTAGAAAAGAGCAAGAGTGTAGTAGGTACCTGAAGAAGAGAGCTGTAACTCACAAAAGCTCGTACCCCACCATGAATTTTGTTAGTCTTATAGGTGCTGCTTATAGGTGCTATTAATAAGATAGAGACATCTTAGGAAACAGAGAAAGCCAGCCAGTTCCCGAAGTTCTCTGGCATGTATGCACATTTCACCACCAACAGTAGTACAAGTTTTTGCTTGCGCTGCTGCAGTTTAGACTAATTCACAGGATGAGGAGAGTTTGCACAATATAAAAAACATTTTTATATATGTTTTCATATTTTATTAACATATTGGCAAATTTTGATTCAGTGCTTATATTCTGGATACCAGTATTGCGTGTAGTTGTATATAAGCCCTGAAAAGTCTGTGTTATAAATGCATTTCTTTATTTATTATTTTACTTCATTTACAATCCGTCTTTCCCCCCAGTGGGAACTCAAAGCCACTTATATCATTCTCCTCTCCTCCCCCCCACAACAACCCTGTGAGGTAGGCTAGGCTAAGAGTATGTGACTGGTCCAAGGTCATCCAGCAAGCTTCTATGGCAGAGTGGGAAAATCATACCTGGGTCTCCCAGATCCTAGTCCGTTACTCTAGCCATTATACCATATTGCAACCACACACAAATTGGCAGTTCTGGAAACATAGTAATAGCTTTCCTTTCCAATTTGACCTGGATTGCACATAGTTAAACTTGAATGAGTATTTTTTGAAGATTTCAGAATAAAAAAATTCCTCTTCTAACTGCCCCACCCCCCAATAATATGCAGAATCATTTATCTTTCTCTCTCTGTGTTTTTAAAGATAGAGCATGTCGTCCAAGGACACTCTGCTTTCCCAGAACTACAAGCAAAAGCTGCAGCCAGGTTGCCATCTTTATTTCTTCATTTACACTTTCTGTCTTGGAAACATTACTTTGGCTGCAATTCAAAACTAATTCAGCTGAAATGTTCCAGCTTTATTAGGTTGCAGGTTGCAGTATTTGTCACCATCTTAATTTCTTTCCCTTTCCTTACAAGCTTGCCCTTCAAACTTTACATTACACAATATAGCCAGTTCTGTTGTGAAGACTCATTCATGTGGTCATTTCTGAGTTGGTGATGTTCCCAGAAATTGCCTTTTCTTAGCCATTTTGTCACTGCAAATACTCCTGTGAATACTTCAGAGCCTCAGACTAGTTTCAAATCGTTATTTGGACATGACATTACCACACGAGTGAAATTCACAAAAGTCCTTCACCCTCCCAAACATTCAGGAAAGATCAACTGGTAGTAATTTTGCCACCTGAGAAATGACCATAGGAATAATCAGTCCATAGTTTGAACAGGTTGGAAACTGCTGGAAACGCATTAATCTAGGTAATGCAGATTAAATGTTTGAAGCTTTGAAGATTCATCTTTAGGTTTGAATAGCATTCAGAAATAGTAGAAATTTTGGTAGAGACCTACAATTCTTGAAACAATACCACAAAATAAAAGTATTCTGTAAAGATGTCATCTTTACAGTGAACATTGAGGGTTATTTATGGTATTTAAACTCTTGTGTACTTTAGGTTCATTTAGTATTCTTCGGACAGGAAACTAGTACGTACAAAAACTTTCCCTGAGCATCGAATATGAAGACTCATACTTCTTTTTTATCATCATGAAATAATTAATTAATACTACACAGAGCTATGCTCTAGTATTTTTGTGTGTGGGGGAAGGGGTTCTTGGTTGGTAAGAAGTGTTTACACATTTATATTTAATGCAAGAAAGTTAATAAAGAGGTAGAGTAACAGGGCAGCAAAGAGCTATGAACCAGGAAGGTCCTGATTCAACTTGCCTCTTTAGGGACATGGTTCAGATGTAACACCAAACCAAAGGTTAGCAATCTGTGAACAATCATTGGAGGAGTCGTGCAGTCCAGTCCTGAACAGAGTTGCATCCACGCTGAATTCCATGGATTAAGAAGGGTGTAATTCTTCTTAGGATTTCAGTGTTAGAGTTGATGTGCTCCTTTCTTGCCTCGCATAGCATGAGCAAATTAATAACTGTGGTTTTCAGCATGCTACAAGTTACAACCGAGTAGAAGGCTGAGCCCTACTAATCAAGATTACAAACCGTGGTTTGTAAACCTGGTTTGCAGGGTGAGGACAAGTTATAGTTTCCTAGTTTGAAATTGGATGTAACAGAAAATTCTGGTTTGCTGTGAAAAGGAAAGAACTGGACTGTGTGAAGGGTGGAAAGAAAGGACCATGTGCCTGAAACTCTTTCCATATTTGCTCATATAGCCCCAGCCCGTAGCTGCTCTATAGATCATAATAGTCAGGATTCTATATGACACATCTACAATGAGGGGATAAAAATGCTGACCTGTCTTAAAGAGTTGCTTTATAAGGATTACCAAGGTAACATATGTGAAATTCTTTTAAAACCATCAAGCTATACTATATATTTCATTCCTTTACTAATATTTCAGTATATTATCTTCACTATCGATAATATGATTAAAATGTACTAAATTGGATGATGGCTTATGATGCTGTAACTTACATTTCCCGTAGGTTTCCCCAAATTCCTCAGTCTTGTTAGCAACTAACAGTATCTACAGTGTACACAGTCTCTTGTATATTTCCTTGTAAGTATGCTTTGCATGCTTATTAGGGAGAAAGTCCAATCACGTTCTCTTTTTCAATGGAAGACTGTTGGACAGTGTGGGACATGTAGAAATGAAATAAGGCCACTAAAGAATTGTAATAACTGGCTAAGCAATGTATTTTTCCCCTCAAGAAGTTACATAAAGTAAATTTTAAAGTATGCAAATAATGATACGAATTAGTTGGTTTAATCTCTTCCAAGTGCATTTCATTTTGAATGATACCTTTGATAGCTAACACATGGTAAAGTCTAATTGAAACAATGTGCAGCTGAATGCATAAACGCAGAGTATAAATATACAGCTGTAAGGAGGTCATAAGTCAGAGCAGTAAACACATGCCAAATTCCCTCTGGGAGCTCATTAGTGTATGAATGAATATACATGCAGAGGCTAAGTGCATATCTCTACTTAGACCTCTGAAGCAGAGACAATGACCAATCAATTGTAATTAGAGGAAGATTCTCATACTGACCTACCTCCTGCAAATGAGGGAGTTCCATAGTAGGCAAAACCAAAGACAGATTTTAAAAATCTACTCCAAATGTTGTTCCTGGAACTTTAGAAAGCATGGTAGATGTAAGACATAGTAGCATGTTCAGCTGGCATGCCAGTACAGGCAAGTCCAAGGCTGGATGACAATTCCCACTAATTTCATTGGAACATAGAAGCAAGTTTACTTGCTTTGGATTTCATCCTCTGTGTGTATTCCAAAGAAAATTAAGCACATGTAACTTCTACTGAAAAGAATGGGAATTAAGCATTCTCTGCTTTGCACTCCAGGTTTCTAATAGCTGTGCAGCAGCATTAGTATTGTGCCTCTATTGTGCATGCCATGATTTCCAAATGCAAGATTATACCCATGAGCCAGACCCATGATTAATTCCATGTGCAGAAGTTTTGCATACCAGGCTCATATGCGCAGTTGCTTTCCAGAAATCTCATGAACTGCATCCCTCTTCATTAGAGTCTTCAAACCTCAATTGGTGTCAGTGAGGCTACCTGGTAATATAGATGAAGTTAGTGTGAGGCTTGGTTGGAGAGTCACAAGAGGACTGCAACCCTAAGCAAGACTCTGCTAGGTGTGACTTGCTTAGATTGGACTATAAATCACTTTCTTGGTGCTGTTGAGATGAGAATCTGGCTCCCCGTCTGACTGTTCACCCGGTGGGCCTTCTGATGATTTTAGTGTCCTTGTGTTAGGAATACTTATCATGCAATATGTTCAGGGAAGAACCAGTGTTGCTTACCTCTATCACTCCCTGTTTTCTGCTTGTTTCCCTTGCAGTGCTCAAAATATATATATGTACTTGAATGGTCACCTGGATTTGATTAAGAAATCTTTGCCTGTGGGCTTCCTCACTGTTGATTTACATGTTTGGCCAGATTTCCATGGCAACAGATCTCCCCTAGCAGATCTGACTCTAAAGGGCATGGTAAGAAAAAGCCTGTCTCTGCAGAAGGGTCAAAACAGAATAAGGAGGTAAAATAAATGCTTGGAATTAGCATTTTAATGTTATTTTAAACATTCTCATTATCAATCACTGCAAATACCACGTGATTTGGGTTTCTCCCTTACATTTGTTGTTGTTGAAATTTGTAGAGTTTTAAAGGATACCACGATTCTTAGGGTACTTCTGCCAATCCATTATTGTCAGCTGAGAAAATAGGAAAATGGGGTTAAATATTTTAAACAAGTAATACAATTATAATAAAATGTAGGAAGGTATATGTTCACATTTTAATATTTAGTTTGGGTTTGCAAATATATTTGCAGCTTTCAGACATCTTGCATGTGTACCTAAAAACATGAAGTATTAAGAGACAATGTGTCCCACCAAGAAGTGTGTCTTGCAAGGTTATTGACTATTCCCCCACACCTACCAATCCCAGTTTTTAAAGTCCCAGCAAGTTCAGCTTGAGCATCCCCATGTTGTGCAGACCTGGAGAAAAGCATGGGATAGTGCTGCCTTTAGGTGGTATTTTTTCCGGAGGAGTGGGGGCTGGTCTAGCACGCCTCCTTCTCATCAATTCAGAATATAGACATTTTCAGAATATATAAAATTTGGTGCCAACCAAAACGATTGGGTATGCTGCTGTTGATGCATGTGTCTGAGGTTAGCTATCCCAGCTGAATAATATCCTGTGGAGGGATCTTATTTTAAGTTCTGCTATCCCTTCACACCAAGATGGTGATCTCAGGATGTGTTTTGCAAGATTTAATTGAAACATATTTGGAAAGAAAAAAAAGCCTTTAAAATGTTATTCATGAGGAATCAATCATGGAAAATGTCATTTAATTATTTGACCTAATTTTTGTTGAATAGGTTAGCATCTAAATCTGCATTTGTCCAGAAAAAACATTTGTGCAGCTAACAAAGGCAAAGTTCCAGTTCACTTTGATGATTTGCTTAGCAAAGGATTCTGAAAGTACTGAAAGTCTCAGATCAGCAATAATGGTACACTCATTTTCCTGCAGGTTGTTGGATTGACATTATCTCAAGGCATTGATGATCTTGCTCTTATGTATTTGGCCACAATTCAAGCCATTGCAGTAAGTAACTTACACTGTAATCCTAAGCAGTTAAGCTTTTCTAGGGCCATTGATTTCAATGGATGTTAAAAAGGTATAACTCTGTTTAGGATTGCCCTGTTAAACAAGCAGTTTACAATGTTTTTGTTCATGTTTTAGAAAAGGTAAATAAAATTTTAATTCATTAATCATAACTGAGAAATAGAATTGTAATTACCAATATGTTTACCTTGAGGAAAGAAAAAGGTAAATGTCAAAGGAAAGAGTAGAAATAATTACTCCTATTGGACTTCTTGTCTGGGTTGCTAAAGAACTATAGACAAAATTTTACAACATAGTCTACTTCCCCAAGTATTTCCCCCTAGGATTTCAGAAATGCCCATGTTTAGATCATAGTGGGAGAGTGCCTCTCATTTTTTTTTGACATTTATTTAGCTGTAGATCTGTCTTACCTCTGAAGCTGTTGAAATAAAGTTTTTGAGAAGAGAGGTTCTGTTTTACTGATACATTTTTAACATGTCAGTTTGGTTATTTTCAGAGGCCGTATGCTAGATTATATTGACTTGTGGTGGATATATTCCTAAGAGGCTAGCTCCTGGTTTCTGGTTGCCAGGCCTCAGCTGCTTTGGCAGAGAGTATAAAACTCTAGAGACTGGCTTGCTTTTGGGGAGCAGTATACTTTTCCTTGTAATTACTTTAGACCCTGGTGACAGGAATAACTTGCCCAATGAACAAACAGCAAGAAGGAGGGCAGGGGCAGAAGAGACAGTTATTTGGGATTTAATCAGATTTTGGGCTTGCTCTTCTGCAAGGAACAGTGTGAAAAGTTTATCAAAATAAAGGCCTCCCAGGGAAAGGCTGAACCTATCAGCTCTGACTAATCAAGTATGTTTCAGTTTGTTTTATTTTTACTTTTTACTTTCTATAGCATTTTTCAGAAAGTGAAATGTTTACCAGTCATTCTGCCATTCTTAAAGGCTGAGACTCAGTGAGGTCTACAACTGTACTTTTACTTACACCTTGTACACCCATCATTCTGAAGTGATGCCAATAACTGCTAATTTTAGCCATTAGTCATTAATGTATAAGTTAATTCTGTTTAATTGTAATGTAAATCTACAGCCTTGCAAACATGTTACAAAAGCAATGTCAGGTCTGGCATGGAAATGAAATTCTTTGCTTACTTCTATCCGTCAACCATGTTTTAGGGTCACCTTGAAAGACGCCAGTTGCTACTGTTTTCTGATGATGGGGAACCCACAAAGGCAGACATGCAGTGAAAATTTCTTTTACATTCAGCATTGTGGCACTCCATAAAGTCTAGCTAGTAAGAGCAGATTCTGTGAAAGCCATTTACACTGTCCTTACACTACTCTTGACAAAAACAGGATTATTCTGTCTGAATCTGGAATACATTAATAGTAGCCCTATTATTGCTGAGCTTTAGTTGTGTAATAGCAATGCATTCGGTACTTTAATACCACCCCTTTAATTTAAATAAGAAATGCAAGCACTTCCTTGGAAAATGAGAGCAAGCGATATTGTCATGTGAAAGAGATTACAGACAACAATTTTTCAATACCAGACAAGTACCATGGCATTATTCTATGCTAATGAGGTGGAAGCTTACTCAGTTGGATATCCTGGGAAAACTTTATATTATTATCCAACTGCTTCATTGAACATTATTGCACTGTGGTTTTAAATTAAGCTTCTTTAGACCTGTTTTGCCCGCATCAGATTTTAATGATGATTGAGATCTATAATATAAAGAGAATTGATTGTGTCTTATTTTTTTCTTGATAAATCAGTCTTGTCTGTTTGCAGTAACAATACAATTAAAGCTATGAAAACCTGTAATTTTCTGTAATGTTCAGGTTTTAATTTTTGTTTTCATGATATTTGATACCTTGTTTTAAATGCATAATTTTAATTTTTAAGGTAGTTCTAATTCTTTAGTGGTTTTTGACACTGACTCACAATATCAGTTTGCATTTGCCGTTGATGTTAGCTGAAACACTGCCTATATATAAGCATGACATTCATTTAAAATCTAATCAGAATTGTAATTTTATCTGCTAAATGCTAATATGTTGTTGGTTTCCCATTGGAAAGCATGAGGGGAATGAAATTTGCACTCACAGCTTCCCAGTTTGTATTTTCTTTAACCGTACGTTAACATTGCAGTCCTAAGACCCAATTATCACATTATCACTAATCCATTAGCTATGAATATACAAAATCTAACATGTTACAGAACATCTGAACTTTCAATAAGTCTGCATTACCTATCATTAAGCATAGAGAGGGAGCCTAAATCATAATCTGTATTTCTCCCTCTTTCTCCCTTTCAAACAAGAAATAAAAAGAGAAAACATAAGGCTCCACGGCCCCCCTCTCTTATCCCTTAACAGTATAACAGGTTAGAGCAACCGATAGATATGAAAGGTTAAGCCTAAATTATTGGATCACAATCTGGATTTCATTCTCGTTTTTTCTTCTTCCTCCCTGTAAAATGGTACATCAAGTCTTTTTCCCATCTGCCCCCTCAAAGACGACTCTTCTTATCTTCTAGCCAGTTCTGGAAGGGGTTGGTAAAATAGTGCTGTTTATTCTTCTTGTTTAAAATACATTGCATTATTTTCTCCTCATTCAGAAACGATACACTGGGCTTCTTCATGGGTTTGCTTCGCTGCCCCTCCTCTTCATTGTTTATGCCTTGTCTTTTTGCAGAGACATACTGGCGTGTTCCACCATTTTGCAGGCTAATCTTTTCCTCATTCCGTTCTAGTTTTCTTTCAGCTAGGTCTGCCCCTTTAGAGATTTCTTCTGCTTTATCATCTTTTATAGTGTTTTTATCCATTTCCACTCCAGATATCATATCTGCCTTAATTATTAATTCAGTCTTCAATTTAGCAATTTTTTACAAGTTGGAAAATACTCCTTCTAGGAAAGCCATTTCAAAGTTACTTACAAGTCCAAACTCTCATCAAAGTGGTAGAAAGTTTTGCTTTTATTGATATTTTCAAAGAATTTATTGCTTCCAGCTCCAGCCCGCTGCTGAGAGAGTTTTCTTTGCAATCCATCTTCCGTGCCTTCCTCCTTCCTCCCAGCCTTCGCCGAGGCAACTAACTGCCTTGCAATCGAGCTAATTAGCCCTCGTATAGTCATAAAACAATCTTCTCACTTACTGGGAAGTCTTGCAGGGTCGCTATGCTCTGTCTTCCAGTTGCCTTTATTTGTCTTATCAGGAATCCGCTTTGTTTTTGCTTCAATTCATTTTTGCTTGTCGGACCTTTGGCTTTTGTAGCTTCGTAGCCATATTGGCTACTCCCATGGTTCTTGCTTTTGGAACTGGTGTGGGGGCTTCCCAGGGGATGCCAGTCCCCTTGAGCTCCTCCACATTGTTCCAGTCTGCCCCCCCTCTCCGTGGCGGGGACTTGGGGGCCCAAATTCTCGAGTCCCAAGGAACCAGGAAGCTCACAGCAGAGAGCTCATAACTCAGCTGCCGTGCTTTTCACTACTCCATCCTGGAAGCCAAAATCTGGGTAAAATTTTCTAATCTGGTTCGTCAATATTAGAGAACACTCTGTCTACCGAGACCAGGGCCCGGCAGGATCTACTATCTTTCTGCCGGGCCTGTAAGACAGAGTTGTTCCGCCAGGCTTATGGCCTCCGCTGGCTGGAGGATACAACATCTACCCCCATCCCTATGAGAGCTGCCCTCCACTGTTCTTAAGCTGCTGCTATGTTCAACTGTACTGTTACACTGTTTGTTGTTAACTGTATTGCCGCCATCAAGAAAAAGAGTGCTGCTATTTTATATTTTTGTATGATACTTTTAAATGTTTTATATGGAATGTTTTAAATGTTTTTAATGCTGTTATCCGCCCTGAGCCTGCTTGCGGGGAGGGCGGAATACAAATATGATAAAATAAAATAAATAAAATAAAAATTTTCTATAGGGAAACATATCTAGGGGTTATCTAGGGGGTATGGGGGGCATTTTTTTAATCAAATTCCACCAAATATGCAGAGAACCTACTCCTGACTGTCATTTAAAAAATTCCCAAGATTCAGGAAGATTGGACCCTGGGATCCAATTCTGTGGGCCCCTGAACAAGGTGCCCCCAGTCACTATCCATTGTTTCCTAAGGGAAAAAGTCAAAGTGACTCCCACCGCAGAAACACACTAGGTAAGGCTGCCTTAGCCAAGGCACACTCCCTAATGCAAGCTTAACTCAGAGATAGCCCAAACTGAAGCAAGGGTATGGAATCCCCCAAAATCAAAGCAAAACCCGACTAATATCAAATCAGAGAATCATGTCAAAACAGAGACGTCCACCCAAATCAAACTGAAGCAAGAGATTGGAATCCACGCAGAACCAAAGGGAAGCAAGGGGGCCAATGACCAACATCAAACCAGAGAATCATGTTAGTGCAACAGATTCCACCCAATGAAGCAAGTCAATGAATAGAATCCCACCAGAACCAGAGTGAAGCAAGGGGACCAACATCAATCAAACCAGAGAATCATGACAAAACAGCAAATTCCAGCTAAACCATATTGAGGCAAGAGACCCTGTTGCAACTTAGCCCAGCTGAACCAGTGTCACTCACCAAAGCCAGGCAGATATGAGAGCTCCTGCACAGCTTGGCTTCTCGCTCCCCCCTCTTTGCCTCACTCTCACTCTGTCCTCCTCCTCTCCTCTTAGAAAACAGTGGGAGAAGCCCCAAAAGGAGCTCGCCTAAGGCTAAAGCAATGTTTCCAGGATTAACATGAATTGATCCAGCAGTCTGGATCCAGGTTTCCAGATCAGATCTGAGATTCTCTTATTTGATTTGGGAAAGCTGGATTTAGCTGTTTCAGCAAAAATCCAGCCGTTTTCCTGAATCTCACACTTGGACACACACCTTTCACCATGTGCACACATACATGTTCAGCTGTTTTGAGAAGCTGGCAGAGCAACAGTAGTGTTCCTACAATGGTTATTTTGGTCATATAGCCTGTATAGCTTGAGTTCTGGCTTTGTTTATGCAATAACTGTTACTTTACAACAGATCTAAAATTATAGAAAAGCTTTGAATTCTGATTTTGTGAAAAAGTCAAAAGTTTATATCGCCATTAGTTCCTCCACATACCTGTTTCCTTTTTCTTCATCCATTTTAATAATTTAGCTATGGCTTTGATGCTTTGATTTTCAGCCTTCTTGTATAAAAGAGAATGTAACTGACTTTGGAAGGACATGACTTGAGATTTGGTTGGCTTGCTTCTCTATGGTATGATAAAGTAAAGGTCAATGTGGACTTTAAAAACTATTATATTAGGTGAGCCATCTTGAGAATATGGAATAAATACAAACAGAGACTGTCTCAGAAGACACCACTTTGGATTTCAACACAGGAAGCATTTTACAGTCGTGAAATGATAACTGAACAGAAATGGTTAACCTATGGGGATTTATAGATTTGTCACAAGGAGATTGTAAAGTGAAGACAAGGGAAGAATTAATAGCTAAAGGTTATAAATATCAATGGTTTTTTTAATGCACAATTACTAGAAAGTTTTAAACTAGATAAAAAATTATGGGGTTTTGAACAAGAAAAGACAGAATTTGACTAAGAGCTATGTGCAAATGATGATCATGTTATCTCCATACTCAAAGAAAATGTTTATAAAATGATGTATCATTGGTATATGTCTCCAGATAAACTACTAAAATGGCCAAAGGTATTTCAAATAGACATTGGAAATGCAAACAACATGAAGGGACATTTTACCACCTTTGGTGAACTTGTCATAAAGCAAAAAAAAGTTGGTCCGAAATTTATGTACTAATTCAAAAAAAATTTAAGATTAATATATAACTTAAATGAGAAACATGTTTGTTGGGACGAATGGACAAACAGCTGGAAAACAAGTATTGTACCTTGTTTTTATATATGACCATGGCGGCAAGGCTTTTATATGTACAAAAATGGAAAAGTATAGTACTGCCTTCAATAGATGACTGGATGGTGAAAATGATGGGAGTTAGTCAAGATGGCTAAACTTACAGCGTTGATTAGAGATAGAACATTGTCTACATTTATAATGAATTGGAAACCCCTTACTGACTTTCTGTGGGAAATGGAGGGAAATGAGCTGATGTGTTACCTGCATTGGTCTCCTTGTGAGTAAGAGAATTTGTGGAGCGGATTAGCAAGCAAGGAAGACAGCTATGCGAAAGGCCGGTAACTATGGGATCTTGTTCACCGATGTTTACGGGGTCCCTTCCAAAATAGCAAGCGAGGCTCATGCTTAAGTTCAAATAACAATCTTTTATTAGGAAGAAAAATGCAGGCACATACACACAGAAATGCGGGGGAAATGGTTACACAGAAGCCAGAAGTTGGGATAGAGAGAGGGGAATAAGTATATCTACCTATCCTGAAGAATAGTCCAGTCTGCCGGAGAAGAGAGTAGCTTCAAATGCCAGCGCTCTCAGCCAGGAGAGCAAGAGGCTTAGGGCAAACCTCAAGGGAACAGCGCTTTTGGATCCAGTAAGCGTGTACAATTTGAATGAGGCCAGGGCGCTACTTTTATAGAGTAAAATATGCCCTGAGGTGGGATAGCCCACCTAGATGTTAGAACAAAGACTCCAGTGGTCAGTTCCTGGGGTTAACAAAAGGCTTGATTACCTTGATTGGTAGCTGCCAGGGTATGTGAAAGAGAATGCAAAATTTGTTCTAGTGCTGGACAAAAGGGCAGCTTGTTCATGAAGTCCGCTGGAGTTAAGTTGATGAATTTTGGTAGGGAATGTACCTTCCCAGGAATTAACTGTAAATACTTATGAATGCCATTTGATAAGCTCCTCAGTCAAGGACAGGAGATCTCATCACAGAAGGAGGGAAAGGAATGTGTTAAGTGGGGATGACTCTGCAAGACTTTTGTTGCACTGGATTCCTTAGGTTATGGGGAGCCTGTAAATCCAATCACCACTGATCACTCCGCATTCCCATGCAGCATTCCATTTATGCCTGAACCTCTCGGGTGGGACTCAGCAATGGTTAGCTGGAATTTGGCTGCAATACAAGCTGCCATTTTAAATCCAGAGGTCTGGTGCCTTTTAATAACACATGCAGCCATGTTGAAATGACTGTTCAAGATGGTGGAGGCTGGACCGACTGCTTACAGATAATCTGTGGATTTGACTTTTAAGAAGACAACTTGGGGAAATTAAACAGGCTGCAGTACAAGCTGCCATTTTAAATCCAGAGTCCTGGTGCCTTTTAATATTACATGCAGCCATGTTGAAATGGCTGTTAAAGATGGCGGAGGCCGGGCCGAATACTTACAGATTTTATAGATAGTAGTATGACAGTCAATACATGAGGATGGCTATAAGGTAAAAAAAAAGGATCCTTGTTAGTTTCACCAGAAGCACAATTTATAAGTATATAAATGGTTGTAGAGTATTAATAAGCATATTGGTTTCAGCATAGTTCTTAAACAGTGATCTTAAACGTCACAGTTTCAAAATAGTTATATAGTATATTAAAAGTATATTTACAGATCCAGTCACAAAGACTAATTTTCCACACAGGTCTTCACTAACAGAATGAACACTCTTCTCATCTACACTGACACAGATTCACTTAGGTCTTTCCACACAGCTTGCCTGACTTAGATAGGATAATCTTTCTCTGAGATATGCACATGACTGTGGTTCATACACAGTTTGCCTGATTTAGACAGAATTTCAAAGAACTCCACATAGATTCACTGAACTTGACAGAAAAAATTTTTCTCTCAGCACATGGACTAAAAATTCCAGTTTGCCTCCTAACATGCAGTTACCATCCAGTCATAGCACTTTCCATCATCCATCTTGCCCCCCTCTTTCTTACATTAGAGGCCGTCATTTAAACCCACAGTAAAATATTTAAAACCCCACATTAATACATACAAACTTATTTACATTAAAACATTACAAACTCTTAAGGAGCTTTCATTTTGATTTTGAATTTTGTTGGACATATTTTCAAACTAAGATGAAGAATTCTTGAGCGTGTATTTATCCTTTGCAGTTTATTTTCTAAAAAGAGTACGAAATGTTATTTTTTGAAAATTATCCAGTGCCAGTGATGCATGATCTCAATACGCAAACAGGTTTCCAAGCACAAATCACCCCTGTTCCTGTAGATGGGGGGAAAGTTTTCTATCAGCATCTCTTGATAATGCATGGGTTTGGTTCAGATCCAGAGGTTCACCATAGTGGTAACATAAAATTGTCTTGTGGGGCCTTCCATCATTCTTCTTCATGAGTGATTGGGGAACACTCAACCTAGAATCATCTCTTCCCTGTCAATCATTTGCTTATTGAGAATTTTACATTTCTCTATATAGAGCTGAAAACTCAGAATGACTGAGTTTTCAGCTCAGAGTTTTCAGCTCTGAGTTATGGGGGGGGGGGGCATAATGATAATAGCCTGGGTCAGTTACCTATTACTGATGTTCTCAGTAAGCTCATGAGCAGGGCACAAAAGTAATGTCCATACTTTCTTGTTTGTCCATAACATTTGGTGTTAAAGATGTTGGATTTGAATGAGAACATTCCACACTAAATTATCAAGGATAAGAACACCAGAGAGAAATTGAGGGACGATATATGTAATCCTTTTTTAAAAAACTGCTAATGCCTTCATTATCATAGAACATGCACCCTGCAACTTAATTACTGCAAGAAGAAATTTCCTTGTTTTTTCCTGAATGTAACATCTATCCCAGGATTCATTTGTCATTATGCATTACTGCCCTGAAAGATTTTAGGTTGGATACAGCATAAAATTTCTGCATATGGACGGGGGGAGTGATTTTCATTGATTCCCCCCACTCCCTCCCTTTATGCTATTCCTGGAGGCCCCCTATACCCCAAGGCACATTTGGAGCTACTCTAGAAGCACATTTGGAGCTGCTGCAGGAGAGGGGAGGTAAATTCCAGTGTACAGTTTGAAATTCTTTTGGTCTAGGCTTAGCATATTGCTTGACATGATGGGCAATCTCCTAACCTCGGCTTCAAGTCCCTGCTACCACTCTTCATTCCTCTAGGAGCAAAAATAAGAGTTGGGAAGTGACATCATTCTCTACTTCAGACACTCTAGGAATTCTCCGATTCACTATGGTTTTTACCATAGTTGTGCAATGTCTCTCTACCTTCCATTTTTGCTCTTGCTGGAATGAAAAGCCCGCCTATAGTACTTTTTCACAGGATCCAACCCTTACAAATTGTCTGTGCACATTCAGACATACTTGAAATCAAGACAGTCTTAAAAATGGGAAATTTATGTAAGCATGTTAACATTAAAATTGATTGTTGTGGATTTTCTGGGCTGTACAGCTGTGGTCTTTGCATTGTAGTTCCTGACGTTTCGCCAGCAGCTGTGACTGACACTGAGAGATCTCTGTCTTTTGGTACTATGCCTCTGAAGATGCCAGTCACAGCTGCTGGCGAAACATCAGGAACTACAATGCCAATACCACGGTTATATAGCCCGGAAAATCCACAACAACCATCGTTCTCCAGCCATGAAAGCCTTTGACAATACAACATTAAAATTGGTTCTCATTGTCTTTACTAGGTGTCCTGATAGATGGTCTAACCCTCATTTTCAGTGTGTACAGCCAGCACTCAATTCTCTTTAGGCCTTGCAGTCTTTTTAATTGGCTACTTCTCCCCCCCCACCCTTGTTTTTCTTACATTCAAGTTGGGAACAAGGCATATTGTGGAAACGATGGAAACTGCAGGGCACCATGTCAACACTTTGTTTATGTGCGGTGGGCTGAGCAAGAACCCCCTCTTTGTGCAGATGCATGCAGATATCATGGGTAAGTTTGAGAGCTTAGTGACAGAAGATGATGAATCACTTAAATAATAATAAAGTAGTTTGAGATTTTGCTCTGCTCAGGTAATGTTGAAACCAATAGGAAATGTTAGTTATGTTTTACTGAAGTGCCACTGCTTTATAAGAAACTTAAGAGCAGCTAACAGTCCTGTGGATTATGGCCCTAGGGTTTTGTTTAACCCCTTTTGAATGAAACTGGGATTTTGTTTTTGGTGCAAATCTATTTTAGGAAGGTTTGTTTTCCAGAAGTGTTGATTTCTAGGTAGAATTTCTCTTCCCTTCCTTGGCTAGTGCTATCTATTACTCATAGGTATATTATATCCATATTGGAGCTAACCATTATTCATATTAACCATGGTTAGTTTTAACCAAGGCAAGCCAGCTATTATCCTTGGTTAAAAGCTAACAAAGAAGAAGAAAGGAGAATATTATTTATTTATTTGATTTGATTTATATCCCCCCCTCCCCACATATGGACTCAGGGAGGCTCACAACATCCATACAATACAATAAATTAGTCTTAAAACTATAAAAGAAGGTGCCACCAGCTATCTCCAATCTCCATTATTCCCTATGGGGAAAACTATGGGGATTATCCAGGAGGCTGGTGATAGAATTTTGCAAGCAAAAGCCACCAAATTTGCAAGGGTGGGGGGTCTTCTCACTGTTCTCTAAAGACCACCCCAAGTTTCAGGGAGATTGGACCTTGGGGTCCAGTTCTGTGGACCCCTGAACCAAGATGCCCTCAGCGAGTACATTTGTTTCTATTGTGTGTGTGGGGGGGGGATTCCAAACTGACTCCCACTACAGGAACACATAGACCAAGGCAGCCATGGCCACAGGCACACTCCCAAATACAAACTCCACACTAAACAGTCCAATGAAACCAAACCAAGCACCCCCTGAGCAGGCTGACCAGCCACTCTCCATTGTTCCCAATGCTGATCACTTTTACCAGTTCTTTCCCAGGGGCTCATATGCACAGCACAAAGATGCCACAGGCAATGTGCACTCCTAAATGCAAGCTATTCCTCATGAAGCCCAAACAGAACCAAAATCACATCTCCCCAAAAACCCCAGTGCCCTCTGAACAGGCTGACCACCCACTCTCCATTGTTCCTATGCGGACCAATATCACACCAGAGAATCGCCCAAACCAAAATGAAGCAAGGGACAGTCTTGCAACCAGAAGCAAACTGAAGCAAGGGAATGAAATCCCCCCCAGAACCAAACTTTTGCAACTTAGCCCAACAAAACCAGTGTCATTAATAGCAGCCAGGCACTGGGTTCAACCAGTGGGGGAACACCACAGAAAAAAAAATCAAGCAGTACCCAGTCACAAGCACAAGACAACGGCATGTGCATAGCACAGTTGCATAAGATGGGTCCCATCCTCCCCCATTTGCCTCAGGCTGAAACTGACTATGAGAGGAACTACGCTCTTGGGAAACCCAAGTAATTCTCTCTCTGCAGCAGCCTTAATCATCAGCCAGCATCCCTCCCACCCCTGGAATAAGGAAAGTTAACTTGACATTAGAACAACAGAATATCACATTACATGATGTACAAAAGCCATCCCTCCCCCCCTGCAATGAGGAAACTTAAGTTTAGTTAACATTCCTCTTTCGCCGTCGGTTGAAGAAGTTCACTACAGAGAATCTCTGCCTGCTGGGTTTGAGTAGGCCACCTTCGGAGAACTGTGAGTCGGCCCATATGGCTGACAAAGCTGCTTTCAAGCGATACACATTGTGTGCTACAAAAATGACCCGAATTCATGGGCATGCAAGCTGCCTCGCTTGCCTTGGTGAAGGGCACAATGTGGCAGCCTGCAAACACTGCCAGAATTTTACCCTGAAGGCGTGGGCAGAAAGGACCACAAGCCTCAAAGCCCTTCTATAGGAGTGGATGTTATTGGCATCTGCTAGCCCTGGTGTCAAAGTGGCCAAGACCTCCACTGTTGCCGAATTATCGAACTGCCTGACTCCGACACCAATATTGGTCACGAACCTAACTAACCAAGTTTGGCAAGGCTCGGATCCAGCGGGACCTTCAGCGTCAAGAGCGTTGAGTTCCTTGAATCTGACATTACCTCTGGCTCGAATCTGATTCCAACATGCAACTCTGGAAACTCAGAGCCTAATAGAAATGCCTTAACCTCGGACCCACCTGCCATTGACCTCTCCTAGTATGTTGGAACCGATTCAACGCGCGGACCAATCATCCCACAAATCCAAGAAGCGCTAAACTCAGACAAGATCCGGTCAGTTGGATCTGAAGCTTAAGGGTCCGAAAGAATTAGGAATGGACCCACAGGACTTACCTCCAGCAGAGTGTCCTGAACCACCTAATAAAAAGGTTAAGGCCAAATCAAAACATCTGCAGAAAAGAAACACAAACGTGGTCAAGAAAAGCTTCACCTGACACCTGAAGTTCACAGACCAGACCAGCCACACACGTCTTCTATCCACTCTCGCTGTCCATCACCTTTTTCAGAAGAGGAAGGAGAGATAATCGAGCCTCAATCTCAGCCAATTCCATGGCCTGATAAACAGGAGACCCAACAAGACTGCTGCTCACATACTTGCTGGAACTTGTTTCAGCATTCTGAACCATCTCGCTGTGGTCTGGATATGGCCGAACCATACAGAACCGAGTCTGTGGCTTCCACTTTTGAAAGTTTCTCGCAGCATAAAGCACAATGACATACTTACTAGATGCCCAAGTCATCTCTGGCGCATCAACTCTCAGAACCGGATTGGAACACTTACTCTCTTGAAAGAAGTTGTTGTGGACCTTCCGAGCCCTCCCCTGTCAAAGCCATCTCCAACAAAGGGACTGTCTCCCCCATGGATGACTACCGATTATATACGGAACAACTTCTACGTATGGCAAAACCCCTGGATATTGAGATCGCCTCCACTGAACCAACACTGAAAGATAAAATTCGCCAGCACTTGTATTCTGGCAACCCAGCGAATATTACTTTTCCCATCATCGAGGGCTTTGTGGAAATGATCTCTCTGTGTGAGAAATCAGCCTCCATCGCCTCAACATCCAAGGAAGTGGAAAACTTGTGCAAGACATGGGAGGATGTATGCTCCTTCCTATTTGCACACCTGCCTCCATCATCTCTCATGATGGAGGAAATGCAAACAAAGCTTAGGCAGGGAATGCAGTCCACCCCTTCAGATAAAGAGGGCAAGAAGCTGGACATAGTAGGAAGAAAGAGCTATACTTCTTTGACCCTAAACATTAAAATTGCCAATTACGCTGTGATCTTGGGGGCATATCATTTTTTTTAATAGGATGACCGCTTACCTGAGGACCAGAAAGTTCTAGTGAAAGTCATTCAAGAAGAAGGGCTGGAGCTGTCAAAGCAGCAAATAAACACAGGGCGTAACTTGGTTGACTTGTCATCCAAGGCGTTAGCATCGGCAATAGTACTCGATAGACATCCTTGGCTAAGATCTACTGCCTCACCTGTGGAGACACGAAACAGGATAGAGGACCTTCCCTTTAAAGGCCAGATCCTGTTTTCCACTTAGACAAATATCTGTCTCAAAAGCACAAGGATAGACAAACTGCGTGCTTTTACAGGGTTCTCTCCCTAAAACGGCCACCCAACCAAAGGCTTCTGTATCAGCAACCTTATAGGGGCAGGTCGTACTGCTATCAGCCATACCAGTATCCTTAACCCCATCAGAATTCCCCCTATCTGAGCCAATACCAGAGGAGGAGATTGAACCATAAATCACATCAGAGGCACAACAACACCCCTGGAAAGGACGCCTCCCAATAGGCTAAACAGTTCTGACTAGTTCTGAACAGTTCTGAAAGGGGCTATACAACAGGAGACTCCCCCTCTGAGTCTCTATGGGGTTTTTATTCTAGGATGTTCCTCGTACATAAGAGAGATGGGGGAGTAAGGCCAATACTTCAGTTAGTAGACTTAAACAAGTCAATCTCTGTCAGAAAATTCAGAATGATCACTCTGAACATGGTGTTACAACGAGGGATGTGTGCTTCGGGTTCCTGAAACCCAGATTGATCCTGATTCGGGTTAATTTGCAATTCCCGAATTGACCCCAGCATAGCTGGGCCGATTCGGGAAACCCAAAGCAAGGCTTCCCGAAGCGTTTCGGAACCCTTCCAGAAGCTCTGCAAAGCGCAGAAGCAGTCTTTCCCCTTGCCATGCCTGTTGCCAGCAAGAGGAAACAGCGCTTCCCTTCCCGCAGCTTTTGTGCGATGGGAGGGGGGATGAGGGGAGTGAGAGAGGCAGGAGAGGGAGGGGAGAGAGGGGTGATCAGGGGAGGAAGATTGGCTAAGAGAGAGTGCCTGTCCCTGCAGCAGCAGCTCTCTTCTTCCCTTGCCGATTGGGGTATTCTCTGGGAGGACAGTATTTTTTAAAAAATTTCAATGCTGCTGCAGTGAATGGATGATGGATTTAAATTGGAGGCTTGTCCTGCTTAAGCTATTTCTGTGTTGCCTCATGGCTTGCCTGTTGAACCTGACTGACTGTCTGCAACTGGTCTGAGAGTCACTAGACTCTCTGGACATTTTTTCTCTTTGGGGGTAGGGGTTGTCTCTTGTCTTGGTGGGTTGAGGGAAGGGAAAATTGTAGGTGGCTGTACTTTAGATTTTAAATCTTCTAGTTAATTATTGCTTCTTGTTTGCTGAATTGCTTTGCTGTGGGGGGTTGGGGGGGTTCTGAGAGTTCTAAAAAGATTTAAACTTTTTTTTTAGTTGTAGGTCTCTTTATACTTTTGCCATTACAGTTATTCCGCTTTCATCAGTTTGGTTGTATTGGTGGTGGTAGTATTGGGTGTTCAATTAGTTTACTTCTAGTTGCACTCCCTTGCATCATATGGTTTGTGTATTTTTAATTAATTTTTTGTTAGTGTGGTTCTATGGTGTGAAGTTGTTCCCTTTGCATTAGTTTGGTTAAGGGGGGGGTCAGTTTACTTTTAGCTGCAAGAGTGTCCCTGCTTCAAATGGTTTTGTGTATTTTAAATTTATTTTGTTCTTAGTGCAATTTTCTGGTGATTCTCTGGCGTGAACTTGTTCCTCTTGCATTAGTTTGATTATTGGGGGGGGGGGCTTCAGTTCACTTCTAATTGCAAGAGTGTCCTTGCATCATATGGTTTTATGTATTTTAAATTAATTTTTTCTTAATGTGATTCTCTGGTGTGAAGTTAGTCCTCATAGGAAATAATGTGGTTGGGGGCACCTTCTTTAGGGGGCCATAACATGCCCCCCTCCCGAAATCCAATCTCCCTGAAACTTGGGTAGTTGTGAGAGGAGGTTTGGGAGACGGTTCCCTGCAAATTTGGGATTATTGGGGAAGAAAATGCCCCCCCAGGCCCTTGGATAGCCAGGAACAATGTTTCCCATTGGAAACAATGGCTGACTCTTCCCTAATAATCCTGAATCTGCTTAAATACCTGAACCTGAAGCTTGCTGCTTTGAGTTTCAGGTTTTTACGAATCTTTTGGGGCTGCACACCCCTAGCTACAACTGATACCTTTTGATTCCTGGTTTGCAGTTATGGACCTGAAGGATGCTTGGTTTCATATAGCCACCCACCCATCATAGAGAAAGTATCTTAGATTTACTTACATTGCAAAAGTTATCAATACCTGGCCCTTCCCTTTGGTCTAGCAACAGTGCCCAGGGTATTTACAAAATGCACGGCAGTTATAGTGGCACACTTAGGCACCTTAGGGTGCTCTATATACCCATACCTGGATGACTGGCTAGTATCAGCATCCTCTAAGGAGTCTTTACAGGACCACATTAATCTTATTGTACAGACTGTCAGAACCTCAGCCTTCTCATAAACTTTAAGAAGTCCAACCTGACACCTTCTAAAAAGATACAATTTATTGGCACTGTCCTTGATAGTAGAGCCAATAAGGCTTTTCTCCCATTGGAAAGAACCACAAATATCAAAGCTATGATCAGGCTCTTTAGTAGCTATAAGTTCCAATCAGCTAGAGCCATCCATACTCAATTAGGGCTTATGGCAGCGACCACTATGGTGACACCCATGGCTAGACTGGACATGAGGAAGTCTTACGCCTATAAATGGGAGAAATTTTCTCAATGGGCTAGACTTAACTCTCTAGACCTATCAGATTGCTCACTAACCCAAATATTAGAATTTCTACAACAGTTGAAACAGGAAGGTTTATCAAATTTCTCAGTCAAAGTTTACCTGGCAGCTATTTCGGCCTTCCATCCTCCTGTAGAGTCTTCTCTCACCATACATCAAAGTTGTTTTTTAAAGGGGTTAGTGCCCCAGTGGTCACTACAATTGGTTTGGACGAGTCTAATAAGTACACCATTTGAAGCACTGGCTACATGCCACGTACGGTTTCTTACCATGAAGGTGGCATTCCTGATAGCGATCACATAAGCCAGGAGAGTAAGCTAGCTGGTTGTATTACATTTGGATTACCCCTTCCTTAAGATTCACCAAGGTAAAGTGGTTCATTAGAGATGCATGCACACTCAACAAGATCACAGGCATCCTTGACGGCCATGATGAGTGGAGTTCCTCTACTTGATATCTGCAAAGCAGCCACCTGGTCATCAGCTGATACTTCCGCAAGGCATTATGCACTCGACGTGCTAGAGTGGAGAGAAGCAGCAGTGGGACAAGCAGTTCTTCAATCTTTATTCAAGAGATAGGTACACATGCTTCAACTAAATGCAGGTCCACATATCTGACGTGAAGTGCACAGTTCTCCCAATGGCACAAGACAACTCTGCCTTAATATGCTCCTTGGCAGCTCTGTAAAAGGATATAACAACCACAACAATAATAACAACAACAAACAACAACAACAACCTTCAATTTATACACGGCCTGTCAGGACAACTTAATGCCCACAGAGCAGTTTACAAGTGTGTTATTATTATCCCCACAACATTAATCACCTTGTGAGGTGGATGGGGCTGAGAGAGCTTTGGAAGAGCTATGACTGACCTAAGGTCACACAGCTTTAAGTGGAGAAGTGGGGAATCAAACCCAGTTCTCCAGATTAGAGCTGCTCTTAACCACTATACCACAGTCTTGCTCATCATGGTGCAAGCAGGGGGTGTGTACCAAAGAGAGAGCAGCTTGAGCAGCCGTCAGAAGCCAAAATGGTCTACTAAGGAGAAAGGATGCCCATCTATGGCAGTCATTATCAAGGGTTCACCCCCCGTTTAGCTACGGTTCCAAATGTTACCGCAGCCCTCAAGCTCTGGCAGCTCCTAGAGAAGGCTCTACACCCTTTTTTGCTTGGGTTCTCAGTCTGGAGGATTTTGCACACAGTTGGTAAGATACTCAAAGACACAGGACTTATACAAACAGTTGTTTTATTAACTCAGAGGAGTGTATGCAAATGGCAGGAACCACTCCTTTTAAGGCACAAACAAGAAGCATTAAAACAACAAACTGCTAGACTACTCTTTACTACAGCTGACTGACTAAAAACATAAACTTGCTAACTTGCATTTCTGAAGAGGCTTGAGGCTCATACTCACAAATCCATAAACATGCCAGGCAGGTATTCGTCTCAGGCCTGACCTGGAGCAAAGTCTATCACAGGCTAACATAGCATGGAATAGTTCACGAACATGTCAGTGAATGTGTGTGGCGTGGTTGCGCGTCTTTTGAACAGCGAGGAGCCATCCTTTTCTAAGATTGCCAGCCAATCAGAGGCACCTTGTAATCAGCATTGCTAGGCTGAGAAGGCGTACGTGCAGAGACCACACTCCCTTGTCTCTCAAGGACACCAGCTCCAGGTGTGATTAATTACTGAGCTGCACATTCCACTCTTAGCGTGTCAGGCCAAACTGGGCCTGTAAGAACTTAGAAACGTCAACCAATATAGGCAAATAGGCTCACTATGGCTCTGCTAGACAATCATGTCAACAATCTTTTGAGTGACAAGCCTCGAAGGCCTCTGGATTCCGCATCTTGGCACAGTAGTGCTATGTGTACCAAACATGTCTAGCAGACATGCTAGACGTCCCTTCCCTACAGGAAACCCGGGAGGGGAGCACCAGAGGTGGCCACAGGACAACCCTTCTGCTGGTCTGCTGGTAGACATGTAGTGGCAGTATCTCTTTCCTCTCAAAGAAGCAGCACTTGGTGGTGCTTCTTCAAGTGGTTCCTCAGGCTGGTTGTCGAGGGATGATTCACATCCCTCCCTCGACTGACCTAGGACCTACAGTGCTGGCACTGTGCATACCAGGGGTGCTCCATCCTTTGGAAGTGTTCCCAGATATTGGAAGACAAGAGCTGCCTGAACCCAAATCATACATCACAGTTACTTCAGGTATATATTTCCCTCTGCAAAGATGATGACTTCACTGCAAAGATAAGATGATTCCATTTTGCATCACCAACACCAACAAGTGTTTTCAGTTTAATGCTGGAATCTCAGGTTTTGTGTCATGCTGTTGTTTTTTCTGAACAACTGTGAAAGGTTTTCCAGGATCTTTTCCAGCCCTGTTCAGTGGCCTCTGGCTAGTAGTTATCAACAAATAAGAAAATTTCTTGCTGCCTCCAGCACAAAGTCGCTGCCAAGCAAGGGATGAAATTAATTAGAACATGTTTCTAGGATCATTTGCTCTTTGAAAGGGGGCTGTTCAGTGCATGACAGTCACTGGTGAGGAAAGCTGAGATGGCTTGATGTCCATGCAAATTTTAAATCAACATGGAGCTCCTAGGTTACAAAATAAACTGGGTATATGTTAGCGTATGCTACACTGATGTTGATTTTTGCCACATTCAGGCTCTTTCTTGAGCTAATACGATGTCATAAAAAGTTCATTAGGGACTTCAAGTATAAGGTACTGTTTGGGAGGTATTCCTGTCAAAAAAGTTTAAAAGGGTGAAGCTTATCTGCTCTGTGTTATAGTGTTTAGGAGGTTGAGTTGCAAATTAGCACTTTACTGGTTTGACTTCCACTACTGCCATGAGCTCTACAGGTGGCCTTATGAAAACCACTCCTCTGGGGGCGTGGCTTCGGAACCAGAAAAGATGGAAGCCAACTGAACTTGCTCTCCAACCCTGAACCCTTAAACCTCAAAAACATCGCATCAGACTCAGTCAATTTTGTGTACAATGGGAAAATCTGATTCAGAAAAGAGTAAACAATCTATTAAGACAGTAAGGAAAACTAAAAATTTATTTCAGTTACTAGACTTGCCAGAGACGGAGACCAGCTCTATCGCACTTCAAACTAAAATGGCAACCGCTCCTTTAACTGCCGTTTCACCACAGGATTTAACATCTGAGTCTCTGGACATTAAACTAGCAAGGCTAGAAAATAATATTTTGAATCAGATGTCACTAATTATCAAGCCCCTAGCAGATCAGATCGCTGAAATCCGACATGACTTACAGATAGTGAATTCAAAAGCTGATACAGCACTTAGTAAGAGCACTGTGGCAGAAAACGATCTGAGGGAGCAGCAGGCATCAATTGATATGCTTAAAGAAAAAATGTTAAAATTAGACTTACTCTCCCGGCAGCGGAACATCAAGATTAGGGGCTTGAATGAGGAAGTTACACGTAATGTCGACCTTACAGCCTTTATAGCCACATGGCTCTCCCATCAACTCCAATTGAAGGTTTCACCAATAATAACAAAGGCTTACCGGATTGGCTGTCTTAAACACACACAAAAAGAAAGTCCAAGGGATGTGCTAATTGAAATCCCTGATCAAAGAGTACGAGTGAAAATCCTTAATGAAGCAAGAAAGAATGGCTCTATATCTCATAAAGGTACTCCACTCATCATTCTCACTGACCTTCCAGCTGAGATTTTAGAAAAAAGAAGAGCTTTGAAATCAATAACTGTGGCGCTGCGTGAGGCAAATATGAATTACAGATGGGTGAACTACACAAACCTGCTTGTCCAATCACAGGGAAAACATGTTATAATTGAAAATGAATTATTGGGGAAGCAATTCCTACAAACTCTGAACTTTGTTTCACCCATGGAGTATGACAGAGCTTCGCAGAAGCGCAAAATGCATCCTTCATTATCACCTTCATCCATTAAAGGGAGTAAAATCCCCATCAAACACATCTGACTCTTACTGAAGCTGTAGTAATCTTTGTTAAATATACCTTTATAGATGTTATATGTATCTTTGTAAATTTAAATACTACTTAGAGGTTATGGGATAGGGGTTGGGAAAACCAATTTAGAATAATTAGAATAGTTCTAAGCTCCTTTCACTAAGTAACAATTAAAGTAGTTAGTTTAGGCTGATAACTGTCTTGCTTAACCTGAGCACGACAGTTACGGATTGTTACTATTTTACCTTATTTAAGTCTCATTAACTTATAGAATAAGACGAAGGGGAGGGATTGGTGGGAGGGGGAGGGAAATTGGGGTGGGGTTATTTTTTTTCTCTTCTGTCAGTATCTCATAATTATTCTTTTATTTATCTAAAATTAAAATAAATAAATAAACATATAAATAACAAAAAGGGGACAAAATATTATTGAAGAGGAAATAGAAGAAGGTTTGTCTGGGTTTAGGGAGGGAACTCTACCTTCCCAAGAAGTCTTGCTGTGCTATTATTTCTCTGTATTTATAAAATAGATTTTGACATAGTTACATTTCTACCCTCTGTCAATATAACTTCTAGTCATAACAATAATTCCTATTAATAATTAATTATCCATATTTTGGCAGTAGTAATATTTATTATTAATATTGTAATCGATAGGATTGCTCATTAATGTATTAGTAAACGTGATTACTTCTGTGTTTGTCCTTATTTTAAAAAGGGGGGCGGGTTTGTACAGTAGAGGAGGGTTGTTGGCTTTATTTGGTGTGATTTAAGGGATTGGTAAGCTAAGTGTAAAGTAACGTTATAAATCATATATTATTATTATTATTTCTAATTTTTGATTGATTCAATTATAAATTATACTTTTCAAATTAATTGTTTATAATTATAGATTGTATTGATTTTAATCTATTTAATACTTGTTACATTTTATATTTTAAAAAAAAGTTCATGAGCATGTTAAGTTCTGAAACAGAAGTACGAGTCATAGAATATCAGCATTCAGTTCTGCTGCAGCGTGAGAACTAGATGTTCAGTCCTAAGGATGAGAGGGAATGTTTTCTTCAAAAGGAACAGGGAAAGATGGAAAGTTTGCCCAGAGAGGAATTGTGGGAAATTAAACAAGACCTCACAGCAGCAGATGGTTTGAAGATTGCAAATGAGAGAGAGTATGGGGCAATGGGAGAGAAACCTGACAAACGACTATGGGACAGGGACAGTTGTGCGGTGTTCGCACGAATGCCTATATAGCATTGAGATTTATAGTAATTGGGGCTATGCAAGACCTGGTCGCTTTGGGTTTCCAGCTTCGGGTTTATCTGAACTGGGAAACAGCTTCGGGTAAAGCTGCTTCAGAGATGCAGCTTCGTATAGCTTCGGGTTTGCCTCGGAAAGATTCGGGTGTCAATTTCACTTCTGGCTTTCGGGTGCCCTGGGGGGTAATTTCTTTCCGAGGCAAACCAAACTTGGTGGAGACCTTCTTCTACCTCTTCTCTAACAACCCCCCAAGTTTTGGAAAGTTTGGACTTTGGGGGGCCATGTTATGGCCCCCTAAAGACGGTACCCCCATCCTCCTCCATTTGCCATTATTCCCTATGGGAAAAACAGGCAACCTTTCTAGGTTGCTAGGGGTGGCATTTTGCAAGCAAAATGCACCCAACTTTCAGGGCCCCTTCTCCTACCTTTCCTCCCACCCTCCACCAAGTCTCAACCTGCTCCCACTTTGGGGGGCCATTTTATGGCCCCTCAAAGAAGGTACGCCTATCCTCACCTTCTCCATTATTTCCTATGGGGAAAAAATGAAGAGGCTTGTGTGGCTAGGGGTGGCATTTTGCATGCAAAATGCTCCCAACCCTCAAGGGACCTCATCCTACCTGTTCCCCCACCCCCCACCAAGGCTCAACCTCTTCCCACTTTGGGGGGGCATTTTATGGCCTCCCAAAGAAGCTGCCCTCAGCCCCCCTCCTTTTCTCCATTATATCCTATGAGGGGGGGAGAAGAGGCTTGTCAGGCTAGGGGTGGCATTTTGCATGCAAAATGCCCCCAACCCTGAGAGGACCTCCTCCCACCTGTCCTCCCACCCCCCACCAAGGCTCAACCTGCTTCCACTTTGGGGGCCATTTTATGGCCTCCCAAAGAAGCTGCCCTTAGCCCCCCTCCTTTTCTCCATTAGATCCTATGGTGGGGGAATCGAAGAGGCTTGTGTGGCTAGGGGTGGCATTTTGCATGCAAAATGCCCCCAACCCTGAGAGGCCCTCCTCCCACCTGTCCTCTCACCCCCCACCAAGGCTCAACCTGCTCCGACTTTGGGGGGCCATTTGGGAGGGGGCTAGCCCAAAAACCCCAACAGCCCCACACAGCCCCAAAGACACCCTCCCCAACATCCCCGCACTTTCCCCCTACCCCAAGAGCAGGCTGGCCAGCCATCTCCCATTGTTCCCTATGATGGGAACTTTTAAACTCTCTTTCCCAGGGCAATTATGCACATCTCAGGGGTGCTATAATGGAGGGCACACTCCTGAGTGCAAGCTTGTCCCTGTGAAAACACACCTGAACCACAGACACCCTACCCAAAATTCCCCCACCACCTACAGAGAGGGCTGGCCAGCCATCCCCATTGTTCCCTATGAGGGGAACTAACCTAATACTAAAGAACAAAACCACAAACACACACTGAATAAAGTTTAATCAAAAAGAGTCCAGTAGCACCTTTAAGACTAACCAATTTTATTATAGCATAAGCTTTCGAGAATCAAGTTCTCTTCATCAGATGCCTGATCAAAATCAGGCATCTGATGAAGAGAACTTGATTCTCGAAAGCTTATGCTATAATAAAATTGGTTAGTCTTAAAGGTGCTACTGGACTCTTTTTGATTTTGCTACTACAGACTAACACGGCTAACTCCTCTGGATCTATGAATAAAGTTTAAAATCTTTATTTTTCAACCTTCAAATACAGAAAAAAGGCACAGTAGTGTGACACAGCATACCATTCCCACACCCCACCCCAAGGGAACACAACTCACTACACGCCAGAGAATCTGAAAAACACAGTTACATGCAAAAAATCTTTATTTCCTGTTGTGATTCAAGTTACACAGCAAGAACACAACACCAACGGCATCGCAGCCGCCCACCCACCCCAAAGGAACACAACTCACTACACACCAGAAAATCTGAAAAACACAGCTGCATGCAAAAAATCTTTATTTCCTGTTGTGATTCAAGTTACACAGCATGAACACAACACAAAGGGCATCGCAGCCACACACACACACACACACACACACATACAATTGCTTGAAAAAAACTTTATTTTTGGCTTTTAAACAGCATGAGGACAAACAAATATCCATTCCTCCGTCCCAATGCAAAGTGACCGGGGGGACAGTCTCTCAACTTAGTCCAGCTGAACCATTGTCATTTCCTGCAGCTAGGATTACAGTTCAGCCAGTGGGGGAAACACCACAGTGCAGAACAGTACCTAGCCACAAGTTTAACACAATGGCATATGTGGACCACACGGCTGCAGAGTGCCCCCCCCCCACTCCCTGCCAGCTTCAGAATGAAACAGAAAACATCTGTGAAACACAGTGACATAGCCTTCATCATTAGCTGGCACCCTTCCTCATAAGCCCAACAAGCCCCAACTCCAAACCCACCCCACCCCTTAAACATAAACATTTTAAACAACTTGAAACAACCCCCCTCAAAAAACCCAGCAGAGTCATCCTAGCCTAACCAGTCCCTACCTAACCTATGTCCCCCCTCCAGTGGCAATCAACAGCTCTCAGGCATGTTATTTTTATTTTTCAGAATAAATTTGTTCCCTTGGAGTAAGTGATAGTTATGCGTTTTTTTTTAATTCTTTTTTATAAAAGGGGGAGGAAGCCAAATTGCGGGGTGTCCTTTGCCATTGGGACCCACCCTCCTCCTCCTGGCCGGTTTTAACTACATCTAATGGGTTTTGTATTGGGAAGAGCGTGATTGCAAAGGATTGGACTCACAGAGGATGCAGGCCACAAGGAGGGCTCACCTCAATCACTCTGGAAGTCCAGTCCTGAGA
Source organism: Eublepharis macularius (assembly GCF_028583425.1). Taxonomy (NCBI): domain Eukaryota; kingdom Metazoa; phylum Chordata; class Lepidosauria; order Squamata; family Eublepharidae; genus Eublepharis; species Eublepharis macularius. Next base: position 80,203,946 of record NC_072794.1, on the reverse strand, counting down.
AATCGAACAGACGAGAGTTGACCTTCAGGAAGGTCAGCTGCTCAACTGTCCATGGGAGAAGGCAAGAGCGATGTGGGCTGACAATGTCACCCGCATATGAAAAGACGCGCTCACTCTCCACACTCGATGGAGGGCATGAGAGCAGCCGCTGCGCCTCGAAGGAGAGGTCCGGCCAGACTGCCTCCTTCTTGGCCAAGTAGCTGAGCGGATCGGTGGAGAGCAACTCGCAGGGCTCCGCAAGGTAGTCCCTGACCACTGCCTCTGCCGTATCCGGCTCTCTCACGCGACTCATGTTCCCTGAGGGGCCGAGGGGCCGCCGGAGCATGTCCATCTCCACAGACATTCCGGCGGTGGCCACGGGGGGACCCCGCTCAGAGGGGGCATGAGAGGGACCCGCCGAAGGGCCAGGCTCCTCTCCTGTCCCCTCTGAAGACAGGCGTCCCCTCCTGGCCTGCTTACGCCTCACCTGCAGACAGAGGCTGTCTCTGGCTTTGGTGAGGTTCCCGTCCCGCTCGGCGAAAGTGCCCTTTATGCGTGGGTCGCACATGGTCGCCAACATGTACAACGCATTCTTCGTGAGAGGCGTTAGCTTGGCATCTATGCCCTGCTGCAGCCTCCTCACGAGCGCACGCACCACTAGAGTAATGTCAGCACGTTGTGTGTCTGGGTCCACAAAGGGGGCCACTGAACTCTGGAGCATGTGCACCAGAGGAATGACTAGACCCAGAGTCGCCGTGTCTGATGAGACCGTCTGACGAGACTTTGAATTCTTCAAAGGGCTTGAGGACATCCACTGTCTGGGCAAGGGTGAACCAATCCTCCTGGCTGAACTCACTCACCTGACTCACAGTGTGGCTCTCCGAGAGCCACGCCTGGAGTGCGGCCTCCTACTCCGCCAAACGCGCCAGCATGGCACAGGTGGAGTTCCAGCGTGTGCTAACATCACCAATGATGCGATGCTCTGGCACGCCTGTGACGACTTGCTTCAGGCGCTGTTCGCGTATGGCTAACACACAGCGTGTGAAGTGGCTCGTGAACCTCCGACATTTCTGGAGGAGAGACTGGAAGTCACGAGCCCCGATGTCCATGGATTCCACATTGGAGCCCACCTCTAGCGCTTCCTTCACCACTAGGTGAAGGAGGTGAGCCACACAGTAAATGCGCTCGCGGCTCACCATTTGTGCCGCTGCCCTCATGTTGCGACCACCATCCGTCACCATGCATCCCATGGTGGCGGGTCCCTGGCCTACCCAGTCTTCCAATTGTCTCCTGAGGACGGTCGCGATGTTAACCGCCGTGTGCAAGATGTCGAGAGCCTCGACATGGAGCAAGGTCTTGCAGTAGCCGGCCCGGCACTCTTGCATCCCCCTACGCCTAACTGTACTAGTAACCCCACCCCCACCCAGAAGCTCCTCTGTTTCCCACCAGTGAGCAGTAAGCGAAAGGTACGAGTGCTGCCCACTGGAGCTGGTCCAGATATCTGACGTGAAGTGCACAGTTCTCCTGACAACCCGGGACAAATGTGCCTTCACGTGGTCCCTGGCAGCCCTGTAAAACTAGGGCAACACGGTCCTGCTCATCGTCGTGCGAGCAGGGATCTTGTACCAGGGAACAATACCCTGGAGCATCTCCCAGAAAGAGAGTTGTTCCACTATGGCGAATGGATGGCCTTTCTGGGCAATCAGATTGGCAATATGGCGCGTCATGCGCTGGCTCGCCCTTTGGATCCCCTCTTGGAGCACAGTAGGGCCCAACCTACCAGGCATCTCCGGCAGAGAGGCTTGGCCTCCCTGCCCTACAGGAACTCTTGGGGGGGGGGAGCACCAGGGGAGCCTGCCTCCCTCTGGCTAGCTGGCAGCCGTGCGGTGCCACTCAAACTCTCCCCCCGAAGAAGCACCAGCTGGTGTTGCCTCTTCAGATGGTTCCTCATCCCAGACGTGGTGAGATAGTTGACATCTCTGCCACGGCTGATACGCTGCCTACAGTGCTGGCACTGGGCAAATCTGGGGTCCTCCGTTCTCTGGAAGTGCTTCCAGATTTCGGAGCTGATGGGCCCCCCATGCTTCACATGGGAAGCGCTTACGGGCCCCTCAGCAGGCACCTCCTGTGAGGTGCTCTGGCCGGACACACTGTGTCCCACTCTCGGCCGGGCAGTTGGGGATGGAAGAGGCTGAAGGGGCTGAGATGTGGGCTCTTCCACCACACTCTCTTCCTCTTCCTCCAGCTCCCTCCCCTCCTGCACAGCCATGAGAGGCATGCTGCTGGCCTCAGAGAAAACAGGGGAGGACCGCCCAGTAGGGGGTTCCTCCTGCAGTTCCTCCAACATCCTACAGGTCCCTGGGGTGAGCGAGTGGGCAGGGAAAGTCATGTGCCCCTCGTCCATCCCAGGAGATACCACATGCTGCCCCTCCTCAAGAAGCTGGGTCTCAACTTCTGGAGATGGGGGAGCCTCAGCAGCAGGCCCCTGCCCAGTGCCATCACCCCCTACCTGAAACACCTGGGTTGGGGGTGGCCCTCCAGCAGCTGCCTCAGGAAAGAGGGCCTTGCGAACCCTGTCACTGGGAGCCAGGCCAGTGAACGGCAGCAGCGCAGGGGAGGGCCTCCTCCGCTCAAGTGGGGGGAACATCGCTGCAATCCCCCTCCCCCTCCCCTCCACCCCTCTAGCTTTGCCTGTGGCCTTTCCCCTGGGGCCCCTCTCACCTTTCCTATCAGCCATTCCCTAAACCTAAACCTAAGCTAACCCCAAAAAGAAAACTGTTTTTCAGTAACCTAATCTACCTAACTATTTCTAAGTCTGTCTTTCCCTTTGGCCCTAGTTCTATTGGAGGTGGTCAGCACAATTTCTTTTTAAACAACCCTATTTATTTTGGGCAACCTAAACCTGCTGAACAGCTAAATTCCTGTTCAGGAATTAAGCTGGCCCTAAATCCGAAGGTAAAGGAAAGCCTACTGCAACTAATGTGCCCGGCCTGGATCCAAGGGTGCCAGATATGGGCAGGAAAATCCTACTTAAGGAGGTACTATGGGCAGCCTATTTGTGTGTGTGTGTGTGTATATGAAACCTAACTCTACCTAAGTCTTTCTACTTAACCCTATTCAATGGGGAGAACTAACCTTGATTCCCTAACAAATTATTAAGGAGGGCAAAATTTTACAATCAGAGAAGCCTACCACAATGCCTACCTAACTACAGTCAACTATTTAAATCTTAAAGTTATACAAAAACTCTGCTTTACAACCTACAACAACACAAACAATAAAAACTCCCTCAACTCCCAAGCAAGCCCCCAGTACTCTTTACCTACCCTACACACAGACACACACAATCTCACACACAAATAGAGAGACCTAAGAAGCAAATTAAATTAATGAAACTGAAATTAACTCAGCCCCAGCCCCAGTAAAGCAGCAAAGTAAATTAGAACCCAGAACCCTTAAACAACCCAACACAGAGACACACACAATCACACGCACAAACAGAGAGAGCTAAGAAGCAAGACAAATAATGAAACTGAAATCAACTCAGGCCCAGCCCCAGAAACAACAGCAAAGTAAATTAGAACCGAGACCCCACAGCCCCCTGCCTGACCCTACACTAAAACTCTTTCACACACACACAGACCAGGAAACATTCCTCTCCCGGCCCCCCCAACCCTTTAAAATCTTAGCTTGGGGCTGACACACAGACACACACCAGGAAACACCCCTCCTCCCCCTCCCAACCCTTAAAAATCTTAGCTTGGGGAAGACACACAGACACTCACACACACACCAGGAAACACTCCTCCTCCCCCCCCTAACCCTTTAAAATCTTAGTTTGAGGCAGACAAACTCACACACACACACACACACACACACACACCAGGGAAAACCCCTCCTCCCCCCCACCCTCAAAAATCTTAGCTTGGGGCAGACACACAGACACGCACAAACACACACACACACCAGGAAACACTCCTCTTCCCCCCCCCAACCCTTTAAAATCTTAGCTTGGGGCAGACACTCACACACACACACACACACACACACACACACACACCAGGAAACACTCCTCCTCCCCCCCAACCCTTTAAAATCTTAGCTTGGGGAAGACACACACACACCCACGAAACACTCCTCTTCCCCCCCACCCTTTAAAATCTTAGCTTGGGGCACACACACACACACACACACACACACACACACACACACACACACACCAGGAAACACTCCTCCTCCCCCCCTAACCTTTTAAAATCTTAGTTTGGGGCAGACACACAGACACTCACACACACCCACACCAGGAAACACTCCCCCCCTCTAACCACACACACACACCAAATGTAGAAAAAAATTAATTTTTTAAAAAAAATCACTTCCACCCAGTCAAGCCCCTAATCCTCCCCTCCCCTCCCCACACCCACCAAGGCAATCCCCCCAAGAAAACTTAAAATACTTTAAACAGGTACAAACCCCCTCCCCCAACCAACAACAGTAAAAATGAATCAAGAAAAAATTCTGAAAAAAATTCACTCCCACCCAGACAAGCCCTTAATCCTCCCCTCCCCTCCCCACACCCACCAAGACAACCCCCCTGAGAAAACCCTGTGAGTCACTGACTCGCTCACCACTCCTGCAGTCCAGCGATGGTCAGGCGACAGGCAGGAATTCAACGGGGGAAGTCCTCCTCCACAGCAAGACTGCAGAGACGAGATGCTCGACCAGCCACAGCAGCAGCGGGAGTCTCTCAAGTCTCTCAGTCTAGGAAAGAGCAGAATGGAAACTGGTTATTAAATAAGTATATTAACTCTTTAAAAACTACTTCTAAATTCTAACCCCTCAGTCCCAAAGTGTGGAAGCCAGAGTAAAAAACTAGGCCAAACCCTTGGCACACACCAGGGAAGCCACCCACTGTAGAAATGAAAGGTAAAAAAACTTTAAAACTTTTAAAAAAACTTTAAACAGAGCAGCAGTGGGCCAGCTTCAAGTTAAACCCGCCCCCCACCACCACCTAGGCCAAAGCCTTGGCACACACCAGGACTTGGCATGAGTCTGCCCCTGGGAAGCCACTGTTAAATTTAAAAAATAAAAATAAAATGCAAACTTAAAACAAATCCTTTCCCAAACCCATTGGCCCCCAACCACCCCCTCCCCCAAAGATCAAAGAATCCTGTGAGTCAGTGGGACTCACTTACCAGTGAGATGCAGGGCCAGTCAGCAGCGCTCCGCAGCAGGGTCCTCCTCTTCCAATTTCTGTCCAGGCAAGCCACTCTGTCAATATCAGGGTAAATTGGAAGATTCCTAAAGGGAAGCCTCCAATGTATAGCCCTGCACTGCAGCATTTTAAAAAAGGCACTCTACTTCCAGAGAATCCCCATTGGCTGGGCTGGAAGGAGAATGCTACTGCAGGATTGGCCACTCCTAACCCCTCCTCCCCCTTGCACTCATTGCAAAGTCTGCAAACAGTGCAAAGAATCTTTCCAAATGTGCAGGTTTGCACTGTTTGCAGACTTTGCTTGATGCTTGCATTGGCAATGGAGATCAAGCAGCAAGCAAAAACTCCCGCCACTTTTTCAGGGATAGGAGGGGGAAGGAAGAGGTTAGAGTGAGTCACTCACTACTCCTCCCCCTCCCCTCTCCAAAGCCGGAGCTGGAAGCCTTGAATAGGCTTCAAAACGTTGCCTTTTTTTTTTAAGCAGGGGAAGGGTTTTGCTTGCTGCTGCTGATCTCCATTGACGGCTCCTTGCAATTGCCAGCAGCCGGCAATGGAGATCAGCAGCAGCAAGCAAAACCCTTCCCCTGCTTTAAAAAAAAAATTACGGCGATGGGAGCCCAAGCGACACGAATCGCTTCGGGTTGCTTAGCTTCGGTATTTCCGAAGCGCAGCCATCTTGCTGGCCCCGCTTCGGGAAATTCCGAAGCTACACGAAGCAGGTCACTTCAGGTAACTTTACCCGAAGAGAAACCCGAAGCGACCAGCCTTAATAGTAATTCAATAATTTAATCAGTTATGAAATCAATTTGCATAATCAGTTTGGGCAATCCAGATCTTTAGCTGGCAGGTTTCCCTGGGGCTCAGTGTTCAAACATTATAACCACCAGAAGGTGATTAGACACAGTCTAGGCAGTTTTAAAAGGGGATTACAAAGAGTCATGGAGGTTTATCTGTGGCTACTAGCCATGGTGATTAAAGGGAACCACCTGATTCAGAAGCATTGAACCTTGAATACCAGTGCCAGGAGGCAACATCAGGGGAAGGACTTAGCTTCTGTACTCTTTTTGGTTGGCCACTGTGTAAGACAGGATGCTGGACTAGATGGACCACTGGTCTGATCCAGCAGGGGTCTTAAGTTCTTAGTTAACTGAGCATAATGTATGCATCTTTGTGTTGCACTATCTTGGGCTCTCTAGTCAAAAGTCTTCATAACAAATTATATGTTTGCAAAAAGAGGCATCAGATTCATCTACACTCAGCTTTAATGCTGCACAGTTTTGAACAATGTAGTGCATGTTTTTAACTTGCAGAAAACATCTTTGTTTCATTCTAAAGCCTGGAAGGAAGAGCAGAATGGAAAGAGAAACCCTCACAAGAGTAATTGTTAAAAGAACATATGAGTCAATATGGTTTAGATCAAGTTTAAAGCTTGGTTTCAGGGTATTTAGCATGCAGATTTGCATCATTTGAATATCAAGCCAGACTTCCTACCTTGATGCAGGAAGAAAGATGAAAATCAGCATTATGTAATTATGTGTAATGGAAGCAGAAAGAGTGAACTAAATGATACAAGGTCTTGACCTAGGCTATATCTGTGTGCAGGCTATTGCCACAGTGGTGCTTTCTATTTGTTAGACAAGATTTTATCAAGTCCACACCTTCTCTTAACTAATTTAAGTAGCCATTAAAATTAGAGTTACTTTCTGATGTCTAAAATTAAAGATCTATTAATAGATAATTCTGATTGAATTTTAAACTGGGGTCCTTTGACTATATCTAATAGCCAGGCACGATGTAAGACAAAGAGGCTTTTCTGCCGTCTTAGAATTCTCCCTGTTTGTAGGGAACTGTGACTGACGGGATGTCAGAGTTCATCTGAGTAAAATACTCTTGGTTCCCCTGCCCTCATTAAAATCTATCAGATAAAATAGTTAGCATTCCTGTATCAATCTCTTATTCTTCCAGGAAAAGACAGGAAAGATCTGAATATATTACAGTAAAATATAAGCACCCATTAGCCAATTATGCAGGCTACCAGTAGATAATTTCTTAGGCCACTTAAAAGCCTCAGATTTGTATTGTTAAGTGCTAAAATGAATGCATTCATTGTGAAGCACTTGCTGAATTGAAAACAAGCAACCAAGTTTAAAAGTACATTTTAAAAGCACCAGATGTAAACTCAGTTCTTAATTTAGTATTCTGTTAAATTTAAGCAACTCTGTGTAAAAAAATTTTTGTCATCAAGAGCATGCAGAGTTGATCCATGCATATTCTGTACTGAGCTTAATTTTGGTTTGACTGACTGGAAAGAAAACAAAACAAGCAAAAATGACCCATAGGGGAAAGTTTTTTTTGTGGGAGATAAGGGAATATGGACAGGAGAAGGGACTTCCCCATTTTAATGTTCCCTTGGCCGCACTTCAATGTTACAAGGTGATGGTAGTATTAGGAACCTTGTGTTTGCCTGACAGCAATCAACACACAGTCATAAAGACTGCATGTTCACTTGAGAACTGTGTAAACTTTGCCTCTCAGGAACATAAAACAGAAAAATTAAATTTGGTAAAAATATTCATTCTGTTATACTTAATGTAAGCAGTAGGTTAAAGGATCATTCATCAAGGATTATTCCTGTAGACACTGAATAAGATGTAAGAGATTTCAAAATCTGTATTATGAGATACTTCTGGAAAGCTAATGGAGGATGTTTTGTGTTCACCTACAAATGTTCAGTGCTTATTTATTTCATGTTGTTTTTCAAGTTTGCATTCTGTGAACCTATTGGTGACACAACAATCTGAAACTCACAAAAAGACATAGATAGGTTATGGGAGAACTGGAGCAAAGTACTACTGTGGTAGTGTGGTTGCTGATATGGCAAATCATCCCCTTCTGATAGTATTGAGGAAGGAGTTCTCACAAAGCCATGAAGCCTTTCACGTCTGTGCTGTCTTCTAGTAGTTTAAAGATTTTAGCAGCTATTGATAATCTGCTAAGGGATAGAGCATTGCCCTTTTTGAAGGTACTAGATTCTGGAGTGTTCCTTCCTGTTAAGGCCTTTCTACTGCTTAGTTCCAGCAAGTTTCTTATTGGCTTCTATACTTCCCATCTTCTCTATGGCTTTGTTTTTTTTCACTTCACTTTTAATGTTTGTTCCAATGTTTGTGTTTTGTGTGGTTGGGAATTGGTTATGCTTGATGTATCATGTTTTTAACCCTTGGCAGTTACTTTAAGGAAAAATCCTCTCCCCTTCTTCCTCACACTTCGTTTTTAAATTTATTAATATTTTAACTTTATGGTAAATGCTTCTAATTATTCTGTTTAATATTATCTCCACTCTGGACACTCTGAAAAAGGTGTTATCTTTGTCTAGGTATGCCTGTTGTCCTGGCTCAAGAAGTGGAGTCTGTTCTAATGGGTGCTGCTATTCTTGGAGCTTGTGCTTCTAAAGATTTTGCTTCTCTGAAGGTAATCATGGAAGATCTGGATGTAAAAACTTGACTTTTGCACTTTTATGTCTTACATTATGCACATTATCAATTGACATTTCCATTCATAACCGAATCAAATGCTTTCAGACATCTGTTTATTAGGTTGGTCTTTTCAGCTTAAATAAGAAGATGGCTTATACACATATGGGCAAAACAGGACCTAGTTGTTCAAGGAAGAGAAACTCAGCTGAAAGACTTCACCATTAAGTTGATTAGCAACTGAATTAATTTTTCCAGACAGATTTTGTATGGAATATATATATATATATGTATATTATACAGGCCTCTATATTTCTGTGCTTGAAAAATAGCAGCCATTCAAAGGTTTTTCCACATGACTCATGGACTGACTTGCACTGTGTTTGAAGTTTGTTTGTTGCTTACAGCAAACAATAAAATGTGCAGCTGAAGCTGTAACCATTTTCAGTGACTAGTGGCATAATGCTATTGAAGTTGTTAAAGTACGTTTATGTCATTTGGGATTTCTCATTTTTCCAAATTAAATGGTAAAGTTTCTGCTTTTCCATGTTGGCCAAGTCAGGAATAGCTAGACAATTTCCTTCATTGGGCACTTATTGTTTTAAAATAATGCTGTTTCCTGAAAATGTGATAGTGGCCATCTTGAAATTGTATTCATTGTTTCTTCTCACAAAGGATTTCTCTCCTGAATTTCTTTACAATATTTTAACAACACACATTTGTGTTATACATATTTACCTCAGAAGTCAGCTTCTATAGTTGTTTATGGATAATGTACTGCCTAAGAGGAGAATATTTTGCTTCCTTTAGTGCCTCTGTAGTAAGAGAATTCCCACTTCAGAACAATATCCTCTTTACTGAAGAGAAAATTGATTTTGTTCCTCTTTGGCTGTGAAGGTAAAGTGTGCCATCAAATTGCAACTGATTCATGGTGACCCCATGAAGTTGCACCTCATGGAATTTTCAAGGTGAGAGATGAGCAGAAGTAGATAGCAGACCCAGTCTTCCATGGTTGTCCCCCATCCAAGTACTGATCCTGCTTAGCTTCATAATAACATAAGAGAACATAAGAGAAGCCATGTTGGATCAGGCCAATGGCCCATCCAGTCCAACACTCTGTGTCACACAGTGGCCAAAAACCAGGTGTCCTCAGGAGGTCTGCCAGTGGGGAAAGGACACTAGAAGCCCTCCCACTGATGGCCCCCCCAAACACCAAGAATACAGAGCTTCACTGCCCTAGACAGAGAGTTCCATCTATACCTTGTGGCTAATAGCCACTGATGGAACTCTGCTCCATATGTTTATCCAATCCCTTCTTGAAGCTGTCTATGCTTGAAGCTTCCACTACCTCCTGAGGCAGTGAATTCAATGTGTTAATCACCCTTTGAGTGAAGAAGTACTTCCTTTTATCCGTTCCAACCTGACTGCTCAGCAATTTCATTGAGTGCCCACGAGTTCTTGTATTGCAAGAAAGGGAGAAAAATACTTCTTTCTCTACCTTCTGTATCCCGTGCATAATCTTGTAAACCTCTATCATGTCAACCCTCGGTCGTTTCTCCAAGCTAAAGAGCCCCAAGCGCTTTAACCTTTCTTCATAGGAGAAGTGTTCCATCCCTTTAATCATTCTAGTTGACCTTTTCTGCACTTTTTCCAGTGCTATATCTTTTTTGAGGTGTGGTGACCAGAATTGTACACAGTATTCCAAATGAGGCTGTACCATTGATTTATACATGGGCATTATGATACTAGCTGATTTGTTTTCAATTCCCTTCCTAATAATCCCCAGCATAGCGTTGGCCTTTTTTTATTGCCGTCACACATTCTTATCAACACTTTCAGTGAGTTATCCACCACCACGACTTCAAGATCTCTCTCTTGGTCAGTCTCCACCAGTTTGGACCCCATCATTGTGTATTTATATTTGGGATTTTTGGCCCCACTGTACATTATTTATTTTATTTATTTATTTGATTTGATTTATACCCCGCACTCCCCACAGATGGGCTCAGGGTGGCTAACAGCATTCAAAAATGCATTAAAAGTCACAAAAACATAAAATCAATAATAATTTTTAAAAAGTCATTAAAATAGACCAGGAGCAGGCTATTTAAACAAATATTGGGAGTCCGTATATGGGCATAGCAGATGGCCGAGGGCAGCCCCAGAAGAAGTGGTGGTCTTAGATGGAAGAAGGAGGACACCCACTGGCACTCAGCCAAAGGCCCGGCGGAACATCTCTGTTTTACAGGCCCTGCGAAACTGTAACAGGTCCTGCAGGGCCTGGATCTCCAGCGGGTGAGCGTTCCACCAGGCTGGGGCCAGGGCAGAAAAAGCCCTGGCCCTGGTTGAGGCCAGACGGATGTCCTTCAGGCTGGGGACCACCAAGAGTTGCTTGTCTGCAGAGTGCAACACCCTGCAGGGGATGTAATGGAAGAGGCGGTCCCACAGGTATTCAGGTCCCAGTCCGTGAAGGGCTTTAAACACCAAGGTTAACACCTTGAACCGGATCCGGAATTCCACTGGGAGCCAGTGCAGCTGGCACAGCACAGGATGAATGTGCGCTCGGATTGGCATTCCGGTAAGGATGTGTGCCGCTACATTCTGGACCAGCTGTTAATTTGCACTGGACCAGCATTCTGGACCAGCTGTTACTTTGCACTTGGCCATGTTGAACCTCATTTGCCACGTTGACGTCCACTCACCCAGCCTTGACAGGTCCCTTTGGAGTGCCTCACAATCCTCCCTGGTTCTCACCACCCTGAACAATTTAGTGTCATCAGCAAACAGCCACTTCACAGCTTACTCCCAACTCCAAATCATGAATGAACAAGTTAAAAAGCACCGGACCCAATACTGAGCCCTGCAGTACCTCATTGCTTACCACCCTCCACTGTGAATATTGCCCATTTATACTCACTCTCTGTTTCCTATTCATTAGCCAGTTTTTGATCCACCAGAGGAATTGTCCTTTTACCCCATGACTATTGAGCTTACTTAGCAGCCTTTGATGAGGAACTTCATCAAAAGCTTTCTGGAAGTCCAGGTAGACAACATCTATTGATTTCCCCTTGTCCGCATGTTTGTTCACTCCCTCAAAGAACTCTTAACAGGTTCGTGAGACAAGATCTTCCCTTACAGAACCCATGCTGAGTCTTCCTCAATAGCTTTAGTTCATCAATGTGCCTACTAATTCTTTCTTTATTAGAGCCTACTAATGTCCCTACTGATTCTTCTTTCATTAGAGCTTCCAAGCTGTAATGAGATGGGGCTATGTGGGCTTTTCTAGCTGCTAATGTACACACTTACCTGAACACAAACAAGTCCTGTTGAATTCAGTGGGAAATGCTTTTGATCAACATGCCTTGGATTGCTGATGTTGTGGCAGTGCTCAGATGAATAAACAAATTCCTGCTTGAATTTTCTCATCTTTTTTTTTTTTAGTATTATGGATTTATGAGAATTGATTGAAAGATAGATATGGGCAGAGAGTAAATTCTTTATTTCATTTTGAAGTGCAATCATTATAGCTTTGCTGCATTAGGCTGCTGAGAGATAGCTGTAGATAAATAGATAAACAGATAAACAGAGATTGTTAGAGCAGTCATGGGAGAACAGGGAGAAGGACAGCAATGCGGATTGTGGCCTCATGCTAAGGAAGATGTGTTTTGCCTCATCCCCATTTCTTCCATTGGAAATGGCCTCCTCTGCTGCTTTTAGCTTCCTGGTCCAGCACACCCTTCCCTGGGGACATGGCTCTGATTCATATCAGGCCTGACTGCAACTGGTTTTTAAGTGTAAATTACACATTAGGGGATCTAATGATGAATTCCCAGCTTTATGAGTAGATTAGCCCTTAGAGCACTGTATAAGACAAATACTGGTAATCATTTGCAATAGGATTACAGTGAGGATGCTGCCTGTCTCTTGTATTGAAAAATCCTTCTAAGCACATCTACTTAGCAGTAGGGCTGAATTCAGATATGTACCTGTTGTGCACTACAGATTTTTTACATATATGGTAGTCCAAAGTGCAAGGAAATCAGCAACTGTTCTTTAGGGCACTGATTCCCTGTGCAGGCACATATGTCTAAAACATATGTCTAAAATCACAGCATAATGCTGTGATCCCACTGATTTGAACAGAATGTACTTCCAAGTAAATGTGCTTGGCTACGTTCTTAAAAATGTTTAATGATAGAATTTTCCAAATATTATATTTGTATCATTATCTGATTTATAAAAGTGAACAAAGAAAAAGGTTTGAAATATGTATTAAGAGGACTTTCTTCCTAAATATCATATATCTCCTCCTTTTTGTTACTGTTATTAAGCATATCTGTATTACCACCCTGAAGGTCTAATTATGAAGATTCATAATCCTGGAAGATTCATAATCAGATCTTTCCATTTTTTAAAATATTGGGGCGATGCAGCCAGGGGTAGATGGGATAACTATTCTACTTGTGTAGACCAATCCACTTCCCTACTCCCTGCCATGTTGTTAAGAGGGAAAAGGAGTAGCCAAAAGATGAAAAGAACGTGTAGTTTTGACTTGATAAATTGCAGTAGGTGATTAGTTACCTTGATTTGTACAGCTCTGATCCACTGGGATACTGCTTGTCTGTTATTACTGTTTAAAAACTACTAGGAATATCTGATCATGAATCCCTCAACATCTTGTATAGTTAGACTAGGATTGCCACTCACGGGATGTGGGGTACAGGGGAATGAGTCGCATGATGGGGAACTTACTGGTGCAATGCAGAAGTAATAGGTCACTCTGGAGACTGATTGAGTGAAAATTGCTCCCAAATGCTAAATTTGGGGCTGATTTTCACTCAGTTGGCCCCCAGCACAACCCATTATTTCCACATCATTCCAGGAATGACATCATTACTGGCACGATGCATGCAGGGGCGCTCAGAGCATGTGGGAGTGCACTTTGCCCCCAGTACCCTGTTCCCACATCTATCTTCCCCCTGCCAGCCAGGGGACAGGTGACTGTGGGTGGGGGATAGCAAGCCTAAGTTAGACCCTTAATATCAACGACATCTTGTGCAATGATGATTGAAATTGAGATTAATGTAAAAGAGAGAGTCAGTCATAAGGACCAGGACCCTTAGCTGATGCTTTAGGAGCCTCCAGTGGGAATTTGCTAGTTGTCCCTTCTTCCATACACATTAATGAGCATGTTCAGGACTAGGAACCTGATGCTTTTAGCAGAGCAAAGAAGCTGATGGTTGCTCATTCATCCCCTAGCAATAGCGTACTTCTCTCCCCCTCCCCCTGAATTGGAAACTAGCATGGCAGAGATAGGAGATGGAATTCAGACAGAACTAGCAGAATTTGACAAAAAAAAATTAGTGTAGCACCTCAACACCTGCATGTGAAAAATGTACCTCCAACTTATCTGAAAATTAGCTATATTAAATTTTGCAGTCTAACTTGCTAGATTTTTAAGTGAGTATAAAACTTTAATTTGAAAACATCACCTTTAGGTAATTCTACCCAGTAAGAAATTATAGGAGTCACTCATCCCCAGTGCCTGGCTTTTCAAAGTCGTCAGACTGCCTTTGTTTTATCTTCTTTTACCTCTGTAAGTTCTACCTCCTCACCCCAGTATCCCATAGCAAAAGAAAATTAAACCATGGGCACACTTCACCCTTTCACATACAAAGCTCAAAAGGAACTAAATTTCTCCCTTTTTAATCTCTGGATTATCTTTTGAGTCTCAGGAAAGGGAAAAAATCCTAACTGAACATATATTTTGCTATTTGTTTTTCTTTTCATATTTCCCAGCCCTGTCTTCTGCCTCTTATAACTTCATAGTCATAGATCTTCTTTCCTAGACATGCTGCAAAACAAACCACCTGTCTCCTATTTGGCAAATTTGAGATTTTTTTTTCATAGATGGTTTGTTGCTCTGTAGAAATAATTGGCACACACCTGGATGCTAACTCAGTATTCTACTGAGTTAATATTAGATTTGAAATCTTTGGTGATATCTGTATAAATATTTGGTGACCACATGCTATCATCATTCTCCACAACTTTTTTTAATGCTGGTCATAGGTAAGACTATCCACTTCAGTTTGTAGAAGAAGTTATTACATGCTTTAAGATGAGGAAGTGAGATTGAGAGATAGAATATTAGTAAGTCACTGTCTCACTTGGTGTACAAAGATCTCCCAGTACCTAATTTCATCCAGATTGCTGGATAAAAATAGACCTTCGATGGGCAGAAGTACTGGCCATTCTTCTCTTGCTTCCATTATCTGATACCTGATTGATTGCACAGATTTCAATGAGTTTTTAGGATGGAACCACACATTCCACCTCTATTGTGTATCTCCCAAACATGTCCTCTGCTTCATTTTTACTAAGGCATGTTGTTTGCACAGCCAGGTTAAGGGGAGAGGGTTAAGGTGAAGGAAGGAGACCCGGAAACCATGTGTGGAGGTATAAAAGGCCACAACTTTATTGCTTACAGCTTTAAAGAGCATTGGCACTGCATAGGATGCGGATCCCCTATCGGTTGACCCACCTGTAAGCCGATCACCCCCTCACCCCCTCAGGACACCAGCTGAAGGGGGGGGCACCATGGAGTGACAGCAAAGGGAATGCATATGGGTGTATGCCTCTGTGTGGTTCCTCTGTCACCGGGAACGAGCATGCCCAGACAGCCCCTGAGCTGGGTTTGTCACTCCCTGCTCCACTCCCCAGATCCCATAAGGGGATCTCTCCTATGGGTAAATACAGCACACAGGCCATGTAAACCCCAAATGGATCTGCCCCAATGCCAAACTGTCATAAAGTTGTGACAGTGTAAATAAACATATCCAAAACACCCCAACCAACATGCATGTAGGAGCACAACAAAGGAAAGGAGAGCCAGGTGGGAACACGGCACCGTGGAGAAGCACAAGGCAACAAGGAGTGGCTGTGCCTTAAAGGTGCAGGGTCCGCTCCTCCTGCTGGGCTGGCTGCTCCTGATTGACCAGGTGGGCTGTGGCCCAGTGATAGGCCCCTGCTGGCCCATGTGAGCCAGAAGGAGCCGACCCTGGCCTGGCCTTGCTGCCGCCCAAACTGGCCCACCAGTGAGTCAGTGAGCCATAGTGCTCTTGTAATGAAGAAACCGCTGTCAAGGGGAGGGTGCTGAATCTTTCTATCACCCTTTACTTTTTTCCTCTGACCTTCAGTTACTTCTCCATCTAGTCCAAGTCTCAAACATCTGTATGTGACAGAGAGATGGATCTGGAGCTGCTGTGGGAGGCTAGGGAATGAATGAAGAAACAAAAGGGTTAGGTGTCTTTCGCCTGGTCATTGCTTCTCTGCTACAAACAGTGGGCTGGAGGCAGCAGAGGATTTTCTTTCATTTCTCCCCTCATTCTGTCCCTGGGACCCTGTCACCGAGAAAAGGTATTGGGGGGCATTTGGGGCTGCTGTGGAAGGGGGAGGGGAGAAAGTCATGCTCCAAGGATGGAAATCCCTTCTGTCTGGAAAGATCCTCTAGTGGGATTTAAGCCTGTGTTTTATTAGTCACACTCTGAGAGAGAGAGAGAGGTTTTGGAGATGGAACACGTTTTTTCTCATTTTAACTAACAAAGACACAGTCCCCAGGTTAGGAAAGCATCCTATTCATATTACTGTATTTTATAGCTGTACTAGCTTGATGCCCGTGCTTTGCTATGGTATTTAACTACTTTAAATCCAGTTATAATATTTATAAGTAACGTTTTTGGTTTGGGGGGGCGGGTTGAGTTGGTTTTGTAGTATAATAGCATAGTACCCGAGCTTCACAAAAGTGTTTGAATAAAGCAAAGCCTGTTGATGCCTAAAACTAATGAAGTGAATTTCGGAATGTAACATTTATTGAAGAGATTTTCAAAAGGAAAAGATTGTAGTGCAAGAAATAAAGTGAAAAATACATACAACCTTATTTTTCTACTGAAGGACCTCTTTGTAGACCTCATTGGTGGTTTTCCCCCACTTTGGAGCCCCCACTTTGAGGAGAAGCTTGTGGGCTTGGAAGCCAGGAGGGTTGAGCATGTTGAGAAACTCCACAAGGTAGTGGACCACATCATCCATTTTCACCACTGAGTCCACAGATCTGTACTCCATTTCTGCCCCTTCAAGGGAATTAAGTTGTGTTTCATTAATGATGGCAGCCTTGTCTTTCTTGGGGGTCAGAGTGGCACACTTGCACAGCCTGTCCATGGACTTCTTCATGATAGTGACGATATCTGGGTATATCGTGGCTGCTACGGTCGTCACTACTGTGCCCAGGCCTGCAGGGATGGTCACCTTTCCCTTGGACTCAGGACTTGCTGGTACTTGCCCACTGCTGCTCAGTGCACTGCAGGAGTATGATGTGCATATTTCTTTGCCGCATCTCTAAGTTGCTTCCTCCTTTTAGCATCAGTATATCTTGCACAACGTCTGCCAGGAGGCTTCTTGGAGGCAGTAAGAGATGATGGCTGCAAGAGGTATGAGGTGGAGTTGGACTGAGGGTGGTGGTGGTATGGTGGGCCCTTTGGCAGGTTCATGTGAGAGGTTCTCATTGAAATGACCCCTAGAAAGGTTGTGCACCATCTCCCCATGAACATTTAAAAACTCAGCTGCCATACTGACTTTTATATAAAATCCTTTTTCAGGAGTCTTGTACTGTCTTTCTTCAACGGTCTGCAGTTTCCTTGACCTAATTTTTACCTCAGAACACAGTTCCACAGCTGACCCATCAGCCTGCCAGCCACTCAGGAAAGCCAGGCCCCGCAGGGAGACTGGCAAACCTGGAGGGGAGGTGTATTTTTACCTCAGGACACATTCAATGACTGGGAGTCATTGAATGTGTCCTGAGTACTACATGTGTCCTGCATACTGTTTAGGATGTTGGGATGCAAATGACCTCAGGGCAGAGTGGCTGAGTTGGCAGTTGGCGGGGGGAGGGGGATGAGCAGTCTCCCAGCCACACAGGAGAGCTGTATCCCTATGGGGAAACACATTTTACCCCTTTTTACCCCCTTAGGGGCTGAATTTCTTAAAACCCCTTCTCAGTGAGCCTCTACACCACAAAAGGAACGTCTTCCCCAAATTTCACGCTTGTAGGTCCAGGGGTTTGGGCTGGGTGTTTATGAGTCAGTCAGGCCGCTTGTCTTTACAGATTTTTGTCAAAATCTTATTAGGTAATCATCCAGTTTTAGTGTTCACAGCTCACTTTCAGAAAGAGTATCTACGCTTGGGGCCAGAATGATTATTGTATTACAAAAACCAAGAACCCTGCAGATTCTTTTTTGTTAATTGTTTACTGTACATTAAAATCAGCACAGTTGTGCTTATGAAGCCTAATAATTATGAAGCCTTATGAAGCCTAATGATTAGCTTTCCTTGAGGTAGTCTTCAGTTGCTAAGAAGAGCTGTATACTAAGAGCTGAATACTAAGGAAGTGGTTACATACTGCCAACATTTTACCAGAGCCACTAAAATAGTTGGAATACAAAGTTAAGTGGAGAGAGCATGTGATTTATAAACGGATTTGTATGTTGATAGCATTTCTCCTCAAATCCAATCCATTACTTGTGAATATCCACAGGGTATCTCCCAACTCATCAAGGTAGCTCAGGTTATTGGTGTACCTAATACTGGGGCTTACATTTATTGATCCATCTGGCTAACTAGTTTGGGTATGAGATCTTGCCCATTTATTCATCTGTATTTCTTCCTTTTAACCTTTAACTGCCTCAATATTCTCAGTCCAGTTTGAACACTACAATTTATGTCCAGTGGCATCTTAGAGACCAGCAAGATTTTCAGGGTATAAAGTTGAGAGTCAAGGCTTCCTTCTTCAGATAGTCTAGTTTGGGGTCCAGTAGAATCTTTGAAAAGTTGAGTGTAGTCCTCTGTGCAAGCACTGAGTCATTACTGACTCATGGTGGGACGTCGCATCACGATGTTTTCTTGGCAGACTTTTTACGGGGTGGTTTGCCATTGCCTTTTCCAGTCATCTACACTTTACCCCCAGAAAACTGGGTACTCATTTTACTGACCTCGGAAGGATGGAAGGCTGAGTCAACCTTGAGCCAGCTACCTGAACCTGGGTTCTGCCAGGATTGAACTCAGGTCACGAGCAGAGCTTAGGTTGCAGTACTGTAGCTTACCACTCTGTGCCACGGGGCTTTTTAGTAGGATCTTAAAGACTAGATTTTCAGGGTATGAGCTTTAAAGATTCAGATACCTGAGAAAGGGAGCTCTGACTCTTGAAAGCTCATGACCTGGAAACCTTGTTGGTTTTTAAGGTGCTACTGGACTCAAATCGCACTCTTCTACTACAGACCAACATGGCTATCCACCTGAAACTATCAGTCCAGTTCTTAAGTGCTAGATTTTGGAAATCTCTCAATGCATTTGTGTAATTTGTATGAGCATGAAGACACATAGCGATCTCTTAGAAACCCAGGCCTCTCAAAAACTCACCTCCCATCCCCAGCAATAAATTGCACCACTGTTTTCCTGCTTAGTGTTTTGCACATGCATGGACAGACTCTTGTACACAGGAGCAGTATATATTCAATATCTACATTAGAGGTTGGTGTATTTGTAAATATGGATTGCAGTTGCCAGTTGCTTTCCACTACCACATTTTTACAGTTGGTATGTGGGATCTATAAAAATGGCCATTCTCTTATTGAAACTGCAACCAATATTCATCTGAGCATAATTAAATATGTACACCTATGATTTAAAGAAAGCTTTATGATTTTCTGTGCACATATAGAGACATACTTTCTTCTGACATTAATGAGTTGTTATGTTAGTTGTTAAGTTTTGGAGCCCCCACTAGCTGCTTCAAAATCCAGCAGATACAGGAACTCAGTGCAAAATTTTCTCAGAATCGGGACACAAATCCGGGTCTTCTAAAACCTTTTCAGGATGGAAATCAAGCAGCCTTTTTCCAATCTTCAGTAATTTCTACTGATACTTTGTGTGTCTAGGAGAAAGATCTAGGAAGGCACTCACTGATAAATAAATAAGGTATGTTAGAAGAAGCACTAAGGTTACTTGTTATCTGTTGAATTAGTCCAAATCTCCCTCACCTTAATAAAAAATCTGACAGACTCTTCTGTATAAACTAGGATAATTTAGTAATTAGTTGCTGTAACCATCTTGTGTAAACATCATATTGGAAGAAAGAAGTTAATGAATCATTCTGTTGGCTTGCTGCTAATGCATCTTTTATTAAAAGTCTCCTGCAGTGTCATGAACTACTCTTTTAATCATTGTGTGATCATTAGGGAAGAAGGAAGAGATGGAAGTTCTGGAAGGTTGGACTGACAGAGAGAACTAGGTTAAGATGCTCCATTCTTTCATTCCTTGCTAAAGGAGCATGGTTAATGTGGGTTTTCCGGGCTGTATTGCCGTGGTCTTGGCATTGTAGTTCCTGACGTTTCGCCAGCAGCTGTGGCTGGCATCTTCAGAGGTGTAGCACCAAAAGACAGAGATCTCTCAGTCTGGACACTGAGAGATCTCTGTCTTTTGGTGCTACACCTCTGAAGATGCCAGCCACAGCTGCTGGCGAAACGTCAGGAACTACAATGCCAAGACCACGGCAATACAGCCCGGAAAACCCACAACAACCATCGTTCTCCGGCCGTGAAAGCCTTCGACAATACATCGAGCATGGTTAAGTTCACACTCTTATATTGTAAGCCTATAATTTAGAATTGTGTTAACTAAAGACATCTTGCAAGAAAGTGATTTCTTTTTCTTTAACATCATGGAGAGATACTTATTTTCTATGGAAGTTAATGTGGTCAGTTTTACTCCCTTTAGGAGCAGAAGCAAATGGGAAAACGACCATTCGTCATGCATCAATCTTTTTCATAACACATAAACAATCTGTAAGTCCAAAGAAAAGCGAACTTTGTAATAGTTGCAGGAAAAAAATATTTGCCTATGGTAGTTGTTTAAGTGCACTAATTCACATTCAAATCTAATTCTTTATGTTTCTGGTTTAACAACAAATTTGCTAGTTACTTTTAGTAATACTTTATGCTATGATGTGGCTGAAGGCCATCTATCCATCCTTTGTTGTAAAATGGTTCATTCTTGTTAAATCTGACAGAAGCACTAAAACAATGGTTTCAGCTTTAAATATGAATCATTTGCTTCAACAGCTGAAGGGTGTTGGAGGATCCTCTACTTGTGTTGTCTGCCAGTTTAAGGCCAGTTCACACATTGCTTTTACCACATGCATGTATACATATAAAAATTTCATGTATGCATGTGAAAAACATGTATTCTTATGTTCTAGTGTACTGGGATCATACCACACTACTGTAAAACCTATGCATTTGGTTTGACATAATATTTTGAAGTAGCCATATGTCTTTTGTTTTTGAAATGAAACAAAATATTTTTATGGGCTCTATGTTAGATTCTTAAGCATAGGATATAGCTTTGCTCCTGTTTGTGAGATGATAATGGGTGGACAATTGATACATTCCTTGGGTGGAACAACTGCCCTGGAGAAGTGAAGAGAGGAACCCATTCTTCTACTGTAACTAAGAGAGTTTGGCAACTGAAATGTGGCTTTACTGTAACGTGATGTTCTCACAAACAGGCAAAGGAAGATCTGTAGCCTCATGTGCTGCTGCTGTTTACTGACACATGATACAGTCTGACATCTGTTGCCCTTCTCTCTTGCTGAGCACTTGCTTTGCTTTATTTATGGTTAATATTTCCACTTTGCTGTGTGGCAGTAGTATAGGAGTAGCTCTCTTATTCTTGTGCGCATTCAGTGCAGCACCTGTGGATTTCATGTTTTTTGTTAGGTTTCTCAGCATTCTGTCAGTCTGATTCTGAAATAAATAAATGAGAGAAGAAAACGGTATACTGTAAACATAAGCCCACTCTCTGAAATGTCTCACACAAAATGCTATGTTGTCTTTGTAAGGTGCTGTTAAGCATTTGATGTATTATCAGATTGGTACATGCTGTTGTTACCAGAACTGCTTTTTACAATGGGGACATTAGCTTAGTAGTCTGGAACTAAAAATAGCGCGGATCTAACCAATGTTTATGGAGGTCCCAATTCCAGACACTCTAGTGACAAAGAGGCAGACTACAAATAGGTTCAAACACGTGTATTTACTAATAGTGTGGCGTAAGCCTGAACTTGCACATACACACAAGAGAGCATACAAGGACTAGGAAATACAGAGTAAGAAATATAGAGACGGTCGCATTTGCAGGTACCCAACGATGATAAGGGAAATACAATCCTGAAGCGGAGCAGAGACACGACAGCGAGGTGGTCCAATGCCAGCAATGGATCCACGGACAGACAGCAAGGGGGTCTGGATAGGGATGGCCTGAGCACCGTGTGGTCTGAGAGACCAGCTTAAATACTCTAAAACGTACCCTGGGGCTGGTGCTGTACTTGGTGGTTCTCACAGATTAAGACAAAAGGTTCTAATGGGTCACTGAATGGCTTGGATGGGCCACTTTGGTAATCTGATTGTGATAAGTGACAACTCAGGAAGAGGGGACAAAAGAGGGAGGGGGACATCCGAGTGGGCTGAATGGATGTTCCAGCGGACAGGGCTTGTCCTGATGTCATCAGCTCTGGAACGGGGAGGTTTCTTTGAGATGCATTCTCTAAGTGCTTGGGATGGTCGGCACTTAGCTTCTTCTCCGGGGCGGCTCCTAAGATATGCAGAGTGGGGTGAGGTACTCTCGCTGCGGACATGGTGTGCCCGCTTCGCCGAAATGGCTTCTCAAAGCAGTCTTTTCCTCTTGGTCTTCTGGCTGCCTAAGAACATGGTCGCTGGCTGGGCATGGCGGGGGCTGGTTAGCAGGCTGCCCGGTAGCGAGGGCAAGCTCAGGGACCGGCCCGCAGGAGGCTCCAGGCGGGAACTGACCAGGGAGCGCCTAGCCAGGCTCGCTGGAGGTTTCCCCGGCAGGCGCCCGGTTGCTAACAGCGGCTTGGGCCCAGAAGAGGCAGGCTTCCATGGAGGCAGGGGGAACAGCACGTAAAACACAGTCCAAAGCAGGGAACAGGCACGGTCCGTGGCAGATGGCAATGCAGGCACGGGGCACACTTGTAACAAAGTCCAAACACACACTGGGAAGTCCAGAGATATGTCTAGGCAGGGCTGCCCAGGAAGAAAATCCTTTGTGTAGTTATCCAGGCATGGTATCAGGAAACTAACACAGTCTATTGCAGCAGCAAGGTAATTAACAAGCAGGCAGGAAACTGACACTTGTATCGGAGTACACACGTGCAGGGCAATCTTGGTGTAGCAGCAAAACAGCAATGCAGGAAACTTTAACACAGTCCATGGCAGGCCTTAAAGCAGGAGAGGGGGCCTACTTGGCAACACTGTAGTCATGTTTTCTTAGTTGTAACTTTGGATGATTGGCAGCCATTTTACGCTACTAGAAATGTATAGGTAAAACCTGTCTAAGTAAAGCCAAAGTCAAACAGTATGTCATAATTTCTGCAGGCCATAATGTAAAGTTCAAAAGTAATCAGTTGGTATAAAGCATAATTAATTGCTTTGATTTGGCCCCATTTTAGACTATGTTTTTGCAGTCATATTCAGGTTTTGAAACAAGTCTCTTTTGGTCTTTAGATAGTGGATATTCATCACTTCAATAAAATAGCAGTGTGCTAAACAACCAAAGGCAAGGTATACTTGCATTTTAATCTTAAGAACTTTTACTTGAAAGTAAGGTTTTCTAACAATTTACCTGTTTTACAATTGTGTGCGTTTTAGGATCGCAGCCTTTCAGTTGATTCAGTATCAAGTGGCAAGCTGGGTAGGTCCCATATACATCTGAGCATCATTTGTTTGAAGAAGTTCCCAGGTGAAAAAAAAGTCCTTGCTGTTGCAAAGTTCACATGCCTGAGAAGGCTGTTCTAAAAGCCATCATTCTCCACAGACATCTCAAATAATATGGTCCTGTGAGAGTGCCCTACTCAACATTTCAATTGGCTTTCATTCTACCAGAGCCAAACATTTTCTTTCTTCAGTTGTTGCTCATCCTGCCTATATAGCATCAGAGCTTGAAGGAAAGTTACTGGCACTCTGATCTGTAAAATGATTCCCTTTGAAGTAACAAATGTGTTGAAAATTGATGGGATGGGCAGTTCTACATGTTACAGCTTTGTTGCAGGCAGGGCTCATTTTGAGGGGGAACGCGCAGGAACACAGTTCTGACAGTTCCCCAAAGAGGTCACATGACAGGTGGCCCCGCCCACCTGACTCAGCCATTTTGGGCCTGTTTCGGCCTGGATTGGGGCTGAAATGGCCCGGATTTGGCCACAGGTGGTGGATCACTCTCCTGCTTAGCAGCGACCCAATCCTGACCATTTTGGGCCCCTTTTTGGCCATTTTTCAGCCCCTTTGTACCATTTTGGGCCCAATTTTGACCCTGAATGGCCAGGATTGGGTCCAAAACAGCCAGGATAGGTGATGTCAGGGGGTGTGGCATATGTAAATCAGTTATGCTAATGACACACTTCTGGTGATGTCAAGGGGTATGGCGTATGCTAATGAGTTATGCTATTGAGTTCCTCCAGCTCTTTTTCTATGAAATGACCCCTGGTTGCAGGGATCACCAAGATAACATCAACGTTTCCCACAGCAATGTTAAAATATGGATAGTTTAATAACATATGGAATAATCAACTGCCTAATTTCTCTAACAAATATTATTGTAACCAGAAATACAAATATTTAACAATGTCTGTACAAATGTCTAGGAACCGTGATAGCGCCACTGACATTTAAAGATGTGTGCATGCATCTCTGATGTCTACGGTGTATGTGCGTGCTGCAGGAAGCACTGTAGTTAGCTATGGTGTTTCTCACAGTAATCATAATATGCATGGTTGTCTTTCATTCCATGTACTACATTTGGAATGGGATGTTGAAATAAAATAGTTCAAGCATCCTGTTTATGGCTCATACTGTAAGTCTTTCCTGGTGCAGACAGGGATGTTACTATTTAAATAAAGCATGTAAATCATTAAAGATTATTGTTCCAGAATAAACCCATTTTCCCAGTTGACTTACATTACATTAGTTACATAAAAATGGCCCTTAAGTGTATTCCCATGAAGTGGTTATAATAAAGCAATGATATTATCTGCCTTTTTGTGTGTTTGTAAACTAATAGGCATGTGGTGATTCTTTTAAAGCCCAAATTATCTGAATCCTGCATAATGTTAAATGTTCAATATGCAGGCACAATTTCCACTATGGCAATTCAAACCACTCTTTGAACTGCTGATAAAATAGTGCAGCTATTAAAGTGAGGGCAAGGCAATCTGGGTTCTTTATAGCTGGCCCAAGTTAGCTGTCTGTTTTTTTGGAGTGTGCCTTCCCTAATTATGTGTGCTGCATTACTGGCAAATTTAATAGTCTGGCTGCCCTCCTCTCTAACTAAGTTGAAGAGAAACTTCAAGGCATACACTAGAGAGTAGGAAACTCAATCCACCTCATTAATTCCCAATCTGGGATCTGAACTCTCGCTATGTCAGTGTAGGAGATCAGAGTGTTCTGTAAGGAAACACAGGCATGTAGAGTCAGTGCAAGCTGGGTTTTTTTAATGAATTTTTCAAAGGACACGGTGATTACTATGTCTGCAAACTTGACACCAGTCATCTGAACTACTAGGACATACTTCAATAAGACTGGTTCATAGGGAAGTTTGCTGTCTTGCATGTACAAATTTTTTATCCTGAAGATAGCTGTAATTTCAGTTCTCGACTTCTTTATACAGCAGTAAGTCCTAATGAAATCAGTGGGGTTGACTTCAAAATAAACATACAAATAGCCCAAGAGTGCCTAATGCTATATCTCTGTTGAAGTTAAGCCTTCTCTGTGTTATAGCTAAGCTGGCCTCTTTTGTGCTGTATCTGTGAGCTATACAGTTAAAGAATTCCTGTCATCTGTTTACAACTTCCCTTTTGCCGCCTATGTCTGAGGGCAGGGATTGAGCGGGGGCATGGTGACAAACTGAGACCCACACATAGACTGGAGAAAAATAGGCCACAACTTTATTAACAACAGCAACAAGGAGTATTGGCGCCGGATATGGATCAGATCCCCAAAAGCATCGGCTGACCCGCCTGCCAGCCAATGGACCCCCCACCCACCCCAGACCCAGGCTGAGGGGGGGAACCGAGGAGAGGCATTAAGGGAGATCACATGGGTGTACACCCCTTAGTGATTCCCCTGCCACCTGGGAGTGAGAATTCCCTGGCAGCCCCCGAGCTGGGCATGCACCTCCATGCTCGTTCCCAAGATTCCTTATGGGAATCCCCTCAAAGGGGCACCTGCGCGCGCAGGCCCAGACTCCCCTAAAATGGGATCTGATCCAATGCCAACCACCACGAGAGACACCCGTGGCTCCCTGCCAACACTCCTACAGCTGTAGCCACTCAAGCAGGCCATCCCACAGGTCCTGCAGCCAAATGTCCTGCCCCCAACTGGACAGGTGTACCCCATCGGGGCGGAAGAGGGGGGCCAAGTGGTAGGAAATGTCCCAGTGTGTGATCAGGTGGCCCCCTATCTCCGAGATGTAATGACCCATGGCATGAGCAACCCGCTGTCTGATCCCGTCGACTTTCTTTGGGCAACGCGCCCCACGCCAGGCTCACCTCTGAAGCAAGTCAGACCAGAGAAAAGAGGTCTGTGGAAAGAGCTCCCGCAGGTAGTCCAAATCCGCACACATGGAACGCCTCAAATCTGGACCCTCACGCTTGCCCAGGTCATTCTCCCCAAGCTGGATGACTAATGCGTCTGGAGGGCCCCATCGGCGGGCCTGGTGGAGGAGCGTAGGAACCAGGGCTTCCCAGAGCATGCCCCGCACACCCATCCAAAGGATTTGAAGGTGTTCCTCCAGACCCAGATGTCTGCCCCATGTGGACGACTCTGCATATCTCCCAGCCCAATGCATGATGCTGTGACTGCATACCCAGACCGTCCTCTTGAGCCCTGAAAGGAAGAAACGAACAGACACCCAACAGTTAGCGAGAAGCCCCACTGGCCGGCTGGATGTAGGCACGAAAAGCCCGGGACCACCAGCAGCCAATGGCCTGGATGGCAGAGCTGGGAAGACCCAGGCCGTGGGCCTCCGTGGCAGCCCCAATACAAAAGGAGTGTGTGCCAAACTCCTTGGGGGGCAGCCCGGCTGCCTGCAGGCAGGTCCGCAGGATGGCCGAGAACTGGTAATAGGTGAGGGGGGACCCCTCCCTTTGCAGGAAGAAAGGCCCCTGCTGGTGAGGCCGGAGATTCAGGTAGGCCCCCACCACCCTCACTGGGCACAGTAAACGATTGCCCGAAGCCCGTAGGAAGACAGTGTGCCCCACCCTTGCTGATCCGTCTTGGATCGGCGAACTGTAATGGAGACCCTGCGGGGGGGGGGGACCAAGGCACATCACTGGCACACAGGGCTCGGCCTGATGTATCTGACCTGGAGCCCACCAGCAGCTCACTGACCCAGAAGGCTCCAAAGAAGGCCAGCGTAAAGGCAGTGCAGAACAGCTGAGCCTCAAAGGCTGACCGACAGACATCGGGGAAACTCGCAAAATACGACCCAGGATAGCCATCACTTCCATCAGTGTTTTGCTCTCTTATCACGAGGTCACAATAAGAGAGCAAAACATTGATGGAAATGTGTGTGACTGAAGATACAAGCGCCGCTTTCCACGTTGTAAAAATGAGTTCTTAATGCAATAGGTGAGTGTGTATAAAGGAAATAGCTGAGACAGAAGGTCTTTGCAGTCTATAATATTTATTACTGTTCAGTTGTATTATCTTTTCAGTAACTGATACTGTGGACTAGATCCATGCCCCTGATGAAGTCCGTTGTTGGACGAAATCTGTGTGATCTAATAGCTGGCCCCAGTTTGGGCTTGGAAGATTTTGCC
Organism: Eublepharis macularius; assembly: GCF_028583425.1. Classification (NCBI taxonomy): domain Eukaryota; kingdom Metazoa; phylum Chordata; class Lepidosauria; order Squamata; family Eublepharidae; genus Eublepharis; species Eublepharis macularius. The sequence goes on along the minus strand of NC_072794.1, from coordinate 80,176,345 downwards.
AGCATCCAGTGGAATATCTTTGAAAATAATTAAAGAGAGAGCATTTAAGAATTGGATACAAGATTTTCTACATTTATAAAGGAGTTACCTGCTGGATAATTTTTGGACGCTTTTGGAATTGTCACATATTGGGGTGAACTGTGTGTTGTTCATTCCTTGTTGAATATACTGAGATTGTATGCTTGTACTATGATATATTGTATATGAACGGTTCTAGAAAATTAGCACTTGAGCACTTGGGTAAACGATTCTCTTTGTTAACATTGTTGAGTAGTGTAATTACATTCCTCCTGATAAGATTTTCCTTTCCTGTTGCACATTACCTCAGACTTCTGGCAGGCCTGCCAGACCCTCCTTGGCACTCGCACCCATTTGTCCTCCTCGCACCACCCTCCTCACAGTCTAATGGACAGACAGAACAAATAAACACCACCTTGCAACAGTACCTCCAGTGCTACACTAATTATCAGCAAGATAACTTGGCTGACTTGCTACCCCTGGCTATGCCCTTCCTGGCCAATTATGGGCACCACCCACAATACTTCCCACAGAATACCCCGGGCTCAGCAGTCCCGTCGGTGAACAGCTTCATGCAGGAACTCCAGGCCTTGCATCGAGTGCTGTGGGAACAGTTGAACCAAGCCAAGCAGGCCTACAAGGCCATGGCAGACCGGCACCGACAGGAGGGAGAAGCCCTCAAAGTAGGTGATGCAGTGTGGCTGTCGACCAAGCATATCTGTTCCCAATGGCCCTCTCGGAAACTGAACCATCACTTTATTGGTCCCTATCGGATCATAGAGCAAGTCAACCCTGTCACCTACTGCCTGGAGCTCCTGCCGGTGCTTCGGATCCACCCAGTCTTCCACCAGTCCCTGCTCACCCCGACAGCACCTCCACATCCGCTCTATGACCCAACACCCCTGGAACCACCAGTCCTGGTGGACGAACAGGAAGAATACGAGGTAGACCAGATCCTGGATTCCTGACGGCACAGGGGGCGGCTGCAGTGCCTGGTTGAGTGGAATGGGTATGGGCCAGAAGACAGATCCTGGGAGCCAGCAGAAAACCTCCATGCCCCTCACCTTCTCCGACAATTTCATCAAGCATACCCTGACAAGCCGGGCTCCTCTGAGCTTTCAAAGGGGAGGGGCCTTGGGAGGGGGGATGGTGTTGTGGGCCAGCCTTGGCTGGGCTCCCTGCCTGCTGGTGAGTCCTCCTCAGAGGATGAAGGGCTGGAAGAGCCAGCAGAGCCGGCAGGAGATCTCCCCACAGCACCAGAGGCGCCAAGCAGAGGAGCACTAGGATTGGCAACCAAAGCCCTCCGTGGAAGTGGGCGATGGCGAGGGGTCATGCAGAGAAGCAGAGGAACCAGCGCCCCGGAGATCCAAGCTTCTTGAGCCAGCAGCAAGGCAGAAGGCTCAGGTGAGGGAGGCTGTTTGGGAAAGGTGTTGGAGCGTGCGCCTGCAGCCTCAGCAGTGGACAGAGCTGGGCTCCAAGGACGAGGTGCCGCATTCAAGTGAAGGGGAAACACCTGTCGCTCACCTTCTTACATTGACCTGAGCATAAAAGGAGGATGCTGAGTTTGTTACCAGAACTGCTTTTTATAATGGGGAAATTAGCTTAGCAGTCTGGAACTAAAAATAGTGTGGATCTAACCAACGTTTACGGAGGTCCCGATTCCAGACACTCTAGTGACAAAGAGGCAGACTACAAATAGTTTCAATAAACACGTGTATTTACTAATAGTGTGGCGTAAGCCTGAACTTGCACATACATACAAGAAAGCATACGAGAACTAGGAAATGCAGAGTAAGAAATATAGAGACGGTTGCATTTGCAGGTACCCAACGATGATAAGGGAAATACTCACAATCCTGAAGCGGAGCAGAGACACGACAGCGAGGTGGTCCAATGCCAGCAATGGATCCACGGACAGACAGCAAGGGGGTCTGGGTAGGAATGGCGAACGCGCCTGGCTGGGAGCAGGATAGAATGGCACAAGCACCATGCGGTCTGAGAGACCAGCTTAAATACCCCAAAACGTACCCTGGGGCTGGTGCTGTATGTGGTGGTTCTCACAGATTAAAACAAAGGCTCTAATGGGTTACTGAATGGCTTGGATGGGCCACTTTAGGAATCTGATTGTGTTAAGTGACAACTCAGGAAGAGGGGACAAAAGAGGGAGGGGGAAATCCGAGTGGGCTGAATGGATGTTCCAGCGGACAGGGCTTGCCCTGATGTCATCAGCTCTGGAATGCGGAGGTTTCTTTGAGATGCATTCTCTAAGTGCTTGGGATGGTCGGCACTTAGCTTCTTCTCCGGGGCGGCTCCTAAGATATGCAGAGCAGGGCGAGGTTCTCTCGCTGCGGACATGGTGTGTCCGCTTCGCCGAAATGGCTTCTCAAAGCAGGCTTCTTCCCTTGGTCTTCTGGCTGCCTAAGAACATGGTTGCCAGCTGGGCATGGCAGGGGCTGGTTAGCAGGTTGCCCGGTAGCGAGGGCAAGCTCGGGGACCAACCCGCGGGAGGCTCCAGGCGGGAACTGACCAAGGAGTGCCTAGCCAGGCTCGCTGGAGGTTTCCCCGGTAGGCTTCTGGCTGCTAGCAGCGGCTTGGGCCCAGATGAGGCAGGCTTCCATGGAGGCAGGGGGAACAGCACGTAAAACACAGTCCATAGCAGGGAACAGGCGCGGTCCGTGGCAGATGGCAATGCAGGCACGGGGCACATTTGTAATAAAGTCCAAACACACACTTGGAGGTCCAGATATTGGCAGGCAGGGCTGCCCAGGAAGAGAGTCCTTTGTGCAGTTATCCAGACATGGAGTCAGGCAACTAACACAGTCTATTGCAGCAGCAAGGTAATCAACCAGCAGGCAGGAAACTGACACGTGTACCAGAACACACACGTGCAAGGCAATCTTTGTGTAGCAGTAAAACAGCAATGCAGGAAACTTTAACACAGTCCGTGGCAGGCCTTAAAGCAGGAGAGGGGGCCTACTTGGCAACAAGTTGAGCTCAGCGTGGGAGCACCTTTGTTCACCACTGCCTGCATTCAGCAGCTCCTCACCTAGAAGCTCTCCGTTCCTGCCCTGCTCCTTGCCTGTCTCTGGATTGAATTCGCGCTACCCGACCACGGCCTTGTCTTGGACTCTCACCTGCCTGATTCTCTATTGGACTGTCAACATGGTCTCTGACCTTGGCTATAGCTCTTTGGACTCCCGCTTGCATGCTCCCTTGCCGAACGGACTTCTTGGCTCTGAACCTCGGTTTGACTTTGGACTACGCTACCTGCTTTCTCAGTGACTGTTAGACCCGCAGGTGAACTACCCTCAGCGCCCCAGCGGCTGGGACGGGCTCCCTGATCCCTGAGCATGATACATATCATAGTCTCTGTACCAACAAGATCAGGTGACAGATCAGTGCCTTCTCTGTCATTCAAAGGCAAAAAACTGAGCTCCTGTTTCACCTTTCTTAGTCATTTGTAACTAATGCTAACTGTTGCATAAGCTCCAGGTGACCTTTAGTCCACATTCTGTCAAATTCAGCGGCCATCACGAAGTGCACATGTATCTCTTTCTGTACTCACGTGAGGTTAACAATCAATTTGAAAACTCTTTTGAACCATTATTCAGTTACTAATCTGATCCTAATCAGGTTTATTCAAAAACAAGTCTCTTAGATTTCATAGGATTTACTTCTATTTAGTATGTGTTAACAGGGGTGATTCAAGGCATTTTGCTGCCTCAAATGCCCTCCCATACTATCCTGGATGGGTCCAAGCCACGTTCTAGAGCAGTAGCACAAGTACAGAAGTCATGTGGTCCCACCAGTTTAGTGTCCCAAGCTGCCACGGGTTGTTTGGGCATTCAACCAGCCCTCTGTAAGGTTGCATCCTTAAACGCAATTTATATCAACAACTTATTACTTCATCGCTGTAACCTCTGGAGGTAACTTTGCTGACATTTATTTATGTATTTATTGTTTATTATTGTGTATTTGTGTAATCTGCCTTTCTCACCAAGATTCAAGGCAGATTACACAGTGTCAGTCAATGCAATCAACAGCTGGGACATTTCATAAACAAAATGCAATAAGGATAGGGTATGAATGTCAGAAATTTGAAAACAAGCAGAAATCCAATATGGAACAAAGCTGAAACCAATGCTGGAACAAAGTATAAACAGTTAAATATGACATATTAAATGATACAGAAGCTGCCCAGTAGGAGCAAATTTACAGCAACATACAGTATTTAGCTGTCGCAGTCTCTTTACCAGAGTGTCGCTCTGAACCATTTCCTTACATTATAGCCCTCCTTCTTGTAAAAAACAAAAACCCTCCTAAATAATTCAGTTTTGCATAGTTTGTGGAAAGCCAGGAAAGTGGGATTATTGTTTTGCTAGATTTTCCTTTTGCAAGTGTCTATAATATATTGGCACAAAATAGCTTATTATCTTTACCTTAATGTATTCTAGAATAGGTTACAGAAAGGATGAAGAAGAGGGGAGAAATGAGATTAACATTGCTGGGAAATTAGATCTCTTATACTCTGGGGCTTGAGCTTCCATTTACCTTAGCTGAACAGGATGATTATCTTTCTTAAAGATGCTTTGTATGTAAAAGCTTTAGGAGATCAGAACTTGATGCACAAGTATACATTTCTTGTATTTTCTGGTACTGCAGTCTTTTAATTTTGCAGCTTCTCCACCTGTGGAACAGTACTCAAAATGCAACAGAAATCTTTAAAAGCTGATTTCCTAGCTTACTTTTTATGTTCCAACATTCAACAACAACATGCACCAGTAGATATGCACCAGTAGATCTGTAAGGAAAACAGTAGTCACAACAGTTTCAGAGGAGGTGTAAGTTTATTCAGACTTTTGGCAGTCCAGATGTGTGGTAGGGAAGAGGTATAATTCATTAACTGGCAGACAGAAGGAAAGAACAGATTGATGTTACATCTTCAAAACTTATTGTTTTGTTTGCCTCCAGTAGTTTTGCTGGGTAGGAAATTAAATACATGTACATTTACAGATGTCAGAATTTGTACTGAAACATAGTAGACATTGTCAAATGAGAAATGGGAAAGAGAATTGTAGGTGCTACAATTCTAACCAGAAACTTCCATTAAAAGCAAGGACCCAGAAAAAAAATGCATATTTAATCTATTTAGAGAGATCTGCATCCAAATGAGATTTTTGCTTGCAGCCTAAGCGTACCACTCAGGTTTCCATTTAATCCAAGATTCTGCACAGAAGATATAGCTATTATTTTTGACATAGACAAAAAATATGCTTGTACAGCATGAAATGCTTAGGGCTTCCACAATTGGAAATGCTAATTATTGAGTTGCTGAACTTGCTGTAGACTTATGATCTGAATATTTATTGACTCATTCACAAGAATGAGAGGCGTGTAGCTCTTATTGTGAGGTTACTGCAGCTGAGAGACTCCTTACAGCCAATTCTTGTATTACTTGAGTAGCACAGGTTGGAAGAGGTCATTGGGCCAACTCCTTGCTCATTGTTGGAAATTCAGACTAGAACATTCCTGATAGATTGCTCTCTGCTCACATACAGTGAGGCCCACCACCTTCTTAGGTAATTGTGCCATTGTTGAACTGCTCCAACTGTTAGGAAGTTCCTTCTAATGATCACCTTAAATGTGTACCCTCCTGAGAAGCCACACATGACTAAGAACTCCATGTGGCCACTTCACCTATGGATATATTGCTTAAGGAATGTGATGTGAAAAATCAACTGAAAGTGACTACCAAGATGTGAATTAGCGGATAAAGTGGCTTGAGAACCAACTATCAGATGTGAATTATGCCCCTATCGTGTCATTATTTTGCCTTCAGTTGTGGATGCTTATGGTCTGTAATCCTCTCTTTTTATCATATTTCATTCTCTGCCCATGCACACGTGTCTTCTTTCATCACATCCACAAGTGTCATAACAGACACTTTATAGTAGGCTGCATGAACTCAGTAACAATGACTTTGGGATTAAGGGGTTCATGGGTTTGCTTGCACTCAAGATCCAGCTGGTACTATAGTTGAGAAATAATTGTTTATTTGACTCAGGATTTATTTATTTACTTCATTTATATCCTGCTTTTCTCCCCAATAGAGACCTAAAGCAGCTTATGTCATTCCATTTTTTCCTTACAACAGTTCTGTGTATGACTGGGCCAAGGCCACAGAACAAACTTCCATGGCAGAGCAAGGAATCAAACCTAGGTCACCGAGACCCTGGTCTGCCACTCTAGCCACTACACCCTGCTAGCTGTCACTAATAAGCTTGTTTGGAGTCAGGGTTGAGTTTTTTTTTACTTTGCTTTTCTATGGCATTTGACTGTCTTTAGATCTTTAAGTCACCTGAACCTGTTTTCTGTTCTGGCATCAATACGTGATGCCCTTTTTTGTAATAATAACAATCTGTGTTCAGATGGAACATTGCATTAAGCTTGGGAAGAGTGTCTTTCTATTTAAAAATCAGCATTGTTTCATTCCTCCCTTCCCTCTTCATTTTGTGCCATGGCCCCAGAGTAAGACAGCAACAAGTTCTGATACTATCAAGATCCAACCAAAAATCATAGGACTACTCTCCTGGGCTATGTTCTATAAGCACACATTATTGCTTCCACAAGATGCAACTCTGTTGTATCTCTCACAGACATTTAGCCACATTTATGTGTTTATGGCCCAGTAAATTTCAAAGGTAGATTCTTTCTCATGCTTCATTTCTGAATTCTGCCTTACAAGAAAGAAACTCTCCCATCATTAGGAAGTTAATTGATGTTTTTAACTTTCCTTAAGGAAGGAGCCTACTTGTTCCTTAGCATATGATGTGGTAGAAGTCACAGCTAAGATTATTGAAGAATAACAATACAAAGAATGACATAAGTACACTCTCCACTTGGCAGGTCATCCAGATTCTGTCTAGGATTTAGGCAACACTTTACATAGCTGTAATCTTCTTACTGGCAATAGCACAATTCCCTCCGTCACAGCAGGCTGAGGCCCAGGGAAACTATCTGTAGGCTGCCACCACTCTGGTACAGGTTTCCTTGGAAGGGCCCAGAGCACCCAGCAGAACCCTTTTGTTTACTCTTTCCCAGTAGGTTTTATTTATTATGTTACAGATTGAGGTGTGAGGAGCCAGGCAGAATAGTAAACAACTTTATTTAAAAGGTTTATTAATAACTGGTGTTCAAACTTTGTAGATTAAAAAGGTTAATGAACAAATAAACTAAACACCCGAATGTGTCTAACTAGACTGCTCTTAACTGTCTCCTGGTGACTAGCTTCAAACTGTCTGACTCCTTCTTGATGAGGGATCCCTCTGTCTGCAGTAGCCTCTCATCAACTCTGCTCCCTGGAAGTGAACAGCTTCCCACCATGGAGAGGCCTCTTAATCCTTCTCTCAGGCACTATCCCCCTACTTCTCTATTGGTGCAGTTTGCCCCTCCGAATCCCCTCTTAACTAATTACAGGGTCCGAAAGGGACCTGGGAAATGTAGGCCCTGCAGTCACTTTAGTGCAGGCTTCCCCATTGCCACTAGGCCTCACTAGGCCCAGGCTCATAACACCCTCATACTGTGCAATCTATTAGGGCCAAATAAGATAGCAAAATATTTACTGTTCTCTACTGTATAAATACACTGGTAAGAGCCAGTGAGGTGGACTAGTTAGAGTGCCTAACTAGAAGCTGAACACTCCAAGGTCAAACTCCCGCCCAAGATAATTGGGTGAGCTTGAGTTAGTTATTCTCTCTCCGCTGTAACATGAGTATAGAGAAGGGAGCTCAGAGATTGTTCCAAAAGTTGAATTCATTGCACGCATGTAATGCATGCATGTAATGCAGCTGGAAGAGCAGAAATTAGTCTTTTTGCATAGTGAGTTCCACATGCAGAAATGGTTTGTGTGATTCAGCCTTGTTGCTGTAATGTACTGATTGAACTCTAGCTTGCAAGAGAACTCAAGGCTATGCTATCATTGGTTACTATTTATGGATGGCAGCCAATCAGGAGGGCAAGATAAAGACCAATCACTGAGCTGTAAATAAGTTACATTGTATATGGGTTATGCAAACGATGGTATTATAAAAGACGTGTTCTCATTGGCTATCAGTATTCTGGGGGCGGAGCTGCTGTATATATATATTGAGGGTTTCTGTTCAGTTAGTGTGTGCGTGTGTGTTATGCTACCACGCCTTCTTGCCACTTAAGGCGTCAGTCGCAGAGCCCCTGCACCGCCTCCTTGATTCCTCCGCCCCCTGGGGGTGGGGCAGAAGAGAAGCCACAGCATTCGAAAAGGTAAAAATAGTACTGTCATCCGAGAGCGTGCTGACACACTTTGATGAGAAAAAAACGATCGTACTCGCCTGCAATGCCTCCCCATATGGTATTGGAGCTGTCCTAAGCCACAGAATGACTACCGGGCACGAAGCGCCCATCGCCTACTTTTTGAGAACTTTGTCGGCTGCAGAACGGAACTATGCCCAAATAGACAAGGAAGCTCTGGCAATTGTAGCTGGAGTAAAAAAGTTTCATGATTACCTCTACGGCTGGAAGTTCCTCATCACAACCGACCACAAACTGCTCCTGGGATTACTCGCTCCAGACAAGCAAATGCTCCAAATCCTTTCGCCCAGAATGCCGCAGTGGACAGTGTTCATATCTGCCTTCTTCTACGAATTACAGCACCGCCCAGGCAAAGCAATGGGACATGCCGACACCCTGAGCTGCCTGCCACTGGCTGACCAGGGGACCGACCCATCTCCAGCTCATCACATTATGTTGCTGGAAGACTTGCCGAGTCCATCGCTCAGAGCCTCCGATGTGATGTCACATACTGCTAAAGACTGCACCCTCAGCCGCGTTCTCAACTGGGTGTGGAGGGGGTGGCCATCAGGCCAGCTGGCCGAGCAGTTTCAGCCGTTTGTCATTAGACAGCACGAACTCTCAGTACACAAGGGCTGTCTGCTATGGGGAAATAGAGTTGTAATCCCCAGCAAACTGAGACAACAAGTGCTGGAGGCACTACACAGCGGACACCCGGGCATAGTGCGCATGAAGGCAATGGCGCACAGCTATGTCTGGTGGCCAGGCATGGATAGGGCTATCGAGGAATGGCCAGCTCCAGCACAAGCCCCAGTACATCCTTGGGAGTCAGCAAGAGCACCCTGGTCAAGAGTCCACATTGATTTTGCAGGGCCATTTCAGGGAAAAAACCTTTCTAATAGTTGTGGACTCTTATTCAAAGTGGCTAGAAGTTGTCCCTGTCTCCTCAATGACTACTGCTGTGGTCATTAGGGCCTTACGTCAGCTGTTTGCAACGCACGGGTTGGCTGACACGGTAGTCTCGGATAACGGAACACAATTCACATCAGCTGAATTCCGGCAGTTCCTGGCCAACAACGGCATCAGGCAAGTCACATCTGCTCCGTTCCACCCTTCCACCAATGGGCAGGCAGAACGGATGGTGCGGACAACAAAGGACAGCCTTCGGCGAATCAGTCAAGGAGACTGGCAGTCGCGATTGGCTGCGTTCCTGTTACAGCAACACGTCACGCCGCCTTCCACGACAGGCTGCAGCCCCGCAGAGCTACTGATGAACAGGAAGCTCACTGTGACTCTCGACAGACTGCACCCCGACCTATCGGCCGAGGAAAGGCCCATGCCAGAAGGAGAGGTAAGAACCTTCCAGCCAGGAGATCTCGTATATGCCCGCGACTACAGCGGATGTCTGCCGTGGATGCCTGCATCCGTAGACACCGCAACGGGACCAGTATTATATGCCGTTGTCGCAGCTGATGGCAGGAAACTACGACGACACGTGGACCAGCTACGACACAGATGGCCGGCTAGGACAACGGGGGCCGAGAGCTTACCAACGCCAAGTGTACAGTACACCGTCACTCAAGGAACGGACAGTGAATCTATACCACGGCATGCACCAACATTCAGCCCACAGGCTGCAGAGGCAGGTACTACCCCCGAGAACTGAGCGGATTTAAGTAACGGGCTGACAACCGCACCAACACCGGCTCAATTGCAGGACTCACATTGTCCCTCGCCTCAAATGACCATACGTCGGTCCCAGCGGACTCAGACTCCTCCCAGTCACCTGAAAGACTATATTTGTTAGAAGGTCAGTTCTGACCTAGGGGGGAGGAGTGTAATGTACTGGTCGAACTCTAGCTTGCAAGAGAACTCAAGGCTATGCTATCATTGGTTACTATTTATGGATGGCAGCCAATCAGGAGGGCAAGATAAAGACCAATCACTGAGCTGTAAATAAGTTACATTGTATATGGGTTATGCAAACGATGGTATTATAAAAGACGTGTTCTCATTGGCTATCAGTATTCTGGGGGCGGAGCTGCTGTATATATATATATTGAGGGTTTCTGTTCAGTTAGTGTGTGTGTGTGTGTTATGCTGAATAAAGAGCTGTTGGTTTACCTCAAGTCTGAACCCACTATTTAATAGTTGCAGAAACCTAGAACACTTTATCAGGACAGACTTGTCTATCCCTTCGAACTTTAATCTGTGTAAGCAGTAGGGTTTTAGGCTATTGCAAGGGGGGCAACTGTTAACGGATTTGGGAGTCCATATGACACTTTATTTTCAGACTCTTTAGGTTATGCTGTGCATGCTATAATAAGTGAGTAACAAAATATTTAATGTGGACTTCTCTTCTGACAATGAGCATCCATAAATGATAAATTCTCACACTTCTTAAGTCAAAAGGCTGAACCTGAATTCTGTATCTGATTGCTGTGTAATTTATAGACATCTCTTCTCTTTACTATTTTACATCCTTGCAGAGATTTAAAATTAATAGACTGGTCATTGCTGGTAAGGATGGTTCAATCTACATGGCTTGCTTTTAGCACTGATATTGTCTTAAATATATTTTAACATGGCACTGAATAGTGTTATTTATCTAGAATATTTTTTTGCCTTGCTCTTCCTCCAAAGAGGACATGGTAGCACATACAGTTCTCCAGTTGAAGTCAGGGGCATTATCTTCTTCCCTGTATTGTTTTTTATTCCTTATTGAACATCTAAGGCTTAGCTCCAGTATTACAGGGATAACAAGAACTATTGCATCTTTCCAATTTGAACCAGAAATTATTTCATAAAAGCAGAGTACCTAAAGAAAAGAAATACAATAAAACATGTCTCTAGATAACAAAGCTTCTTTGTTTGAGAGTTGCATGTCTTAGGCCTGGCAGTATTTGTTGACAATTAAATGACTACACTGGTTGGAAAGGGCCTGCATTCTTTCTTCTCTTGTAAAATTAAATGACTGACAATCTCGGATTCAAATATATCTACAGTCTCAATTATGTTGTGACTTTTTTTTCTTATTATGAGCATGCAAAGAAGAAAATGCACAGCTTCAAGAGACCTACCATTAATGAAATTCATCTTTAAAACAAATGTACAAAAATAGTTTTTGAGCTAAAGCAATGGGATGCTAAATAAAAAGAAAGTATCTTAGCAACTGTACAGAGAACTTAAAGAAGGCCATGTAAGAAAGGGGTTGCCATGTGCTCCTTTCTTATTAACTTTGATTAATTCTCTCAGAAAGTATCTGAATTAAACTAGCTGCATTTCAAATCTACCTGATTAAACATTTCTCGCACATTGAAATTGGTGCTAATGGAAAGTAATGCAAAATATTAAGTTTGGCTGCTATACTGTTCTCAGGTCCCTATAACCTCTCAGTGGATGGGTAGGACCCAGTACTTACTGGGAGTGTATTCTTTGCCCGTGCATACTCCTGGCACCCATGTGATGACATCACTTCTGGAAGGGATGTCATTCCTGTCGCAGGACCACTCCTGCGCTTTGCTTGAGCCCAATTCTTTGAGAATCGGCCTCAAACAAAGCACAAGAGAACCCCTACAACCAGCACAGTGATGTCACTTCTGGATGTAATTGCGTTTGTTGGGAGTGTTCACACTGCTCATTTTTCCCAGTAGTGTCTGCCAGTGCCAGGAGATTTCTGAGCAGCCCCAAACTTTCCACCAATTACCAAAAACCGGTGGGCAAGACAATAAAACACCAGGAGATTACCTGCCACTGGCAGGCACCTGGGATCCCTAGGCTGGTGTGACATTCTCCAGGGCCTCAGAAAGGGTGCTGCCTTCAAGCTTTAGGCTGCTGCCCTTCTCTCCCCAGGCCCCCCTGTGCACCTACCGCCTCTACAATTACCCATGCTACCTCCACCTGTGGGCTTAACAGTAGTCTGCGGAGCTGGCCCCTTGAGCTTGACAGTTGGAGGATTTAAGGGGAGAGTGTGTATCCGGTTGCCTGCCGTTGTTGAGCTCTGGTACAGTGTGCTTCTGCCCCAGCTGACTGCTCTTGTCCCTCTGAGGTGCCCAAGTCTTGCCTGGCCCCAGCTCCAGCTCGTGAGTGCTGGCCCCAATCTCTGTCAGGCTTGCCTTGGCTTGCTGCTTCTCCCAGGCTCTCCCAGCATCTAGCCTGAAGCTGTCACTGTTTTGCTCAGCTCTGGCCTCTTCCCCCTTGCCTCCAGCTCTTTCCCCTTCATCTCCTCTTGCCCCTGGGGTTGTCATGCTATTTTCTTCCTCTGGGTGGTGCCTGCCGGCTGCCTCAATCCCAGACAAGCCCACACAAGTTGTGACATTCCCTGGGGCCTCAGAGAGGGTGCCGCCTTTAAGCTTTAGGCTGCTGCCGTTCTCATCCCAAGCTCTCCTGTGCACCTGCTGCCTCTACAATTCCCTGTGCTACCTCCACCTGTGGGCTTAGTGGTCGTCTGCGGAGCTGGTCTCTTGAGCTTGACAGTTGAAGGATTTAAAGGAAGAGCGTGTATCCAGTTGTCTTCTGTCGCTGAGCTCTGCTCCAGTGTGCTTCTGCCCCAGCTGACTGCTCTCATCCCTCTGAGGTGCCTGTGTCTTGCCTGGCCCCAGCTCCAGCTCGTGAGTGTTGGCCTCATCCTCTGTCAGGCTTGCCTTGGCTTGCTGCTTCTCTCAGCATCTAGCCTGAAGCTGTCGATGTTTTGCTCAGCTGTGGCCTCTTCCCCCTCGCCTTCAGCTACTTTCCCTTCATCTCCTCCTGCCTCTTGCTCTCACATCCATTCCACAATTTCCACCTCCGTCCACCCCTTTGCAGGCTGCGCATCTGTCTTTTGAGGTGCATGCCTCCTTGCCGTGCCCCTCCGGCGGGGCATCCATCACACACCCCTCCCCTTAAGGTGCTTGTGCTCCCCTCCACTTGTGCATGCCCCCATGACAAGAAGTCTGCATGAGAGTGTCCTTAACCCCTCCTGGTGCATGTATGGCTGCAGTGCCAACATCCACTGCTGGACTCGATCATTGTGTTGGCCTTGATCTTTCATCCACCTCAGGGTGACATGGTTGGTTACTAGGGTGAATGAGTTGCACAGTTGGTACTAACGCAACGAGGTGATGGCCCACTTCACCGCCAAAGCCTCCTTCTCCATTGTCAAGTAGGCCTTCTCCCTGGGGAATAACTTTCTGCTGAGGAAAAGCAAGGGGGTGTTCTTGTTCCTCATGGGTTTGGGCCAACAGCTCACCCAGCCCCACCCCCAAGGTATCTGTATACACTGTAAAGAGTCGTTCAAACTCCGCCCCTCGTAGCACCAGTGGGTTAGTCAGGATGCCCGTGATCTGTTCCAGCGATTTCTGGTGCACCAGCCACCATGCGACTGGTTCTGGGACCCCTTTTTTCAATAGGTCTGACAATGGGTCTGCCCAGGTCGCAAAGTGTGGGATGAAGTGGCTATAGTACCCCGCCAACTGCAACAGCTGATGGGCCTGTTTCTTAGTTGTCGGCCAGGGCAGATCCTGCAGGGCTTTTACTTTGTTGTGTACCAGCCAGACCTTTCTCCCTCCTACCAGATGCCCCAGGTATTGGAGGGAGCTCCACACATTTGAACATTCAGGCATAGCCCCACCTGCCCTATGGGGAGAGTTTCTTAGATGTGGTTACTTACCGCAGCAATTCTAATTCAATTGGGGTCAGACTTTATAGGAAGTCTACAGATAGAAATTCATACCTGGACTTCAGGTCCTTCCATCCTAAGCATATCAGGGAAAATATTCCTTTTGGCCAAATGCTGAGGTTGAAACATAGCTCTTCATCAACAATTGATTATAATAGGGAGTGCAACCAAATGAGTGAGTCATTTCAGAGTAGGGGATGTCCACAGAGGATATTATTAGAGGCTCAAAATAGAGTGGCTCAGACACCAAGAAAAGACTTGTTCCACCAGAGAGAGTCTCAAACTCAGGACTCCATAGTTTGTTCCCTTGAGTACACACCCTTATCACAGGAGATCAACCGAATCATACATAAACATTGGCATATTATTTCAGATATCAATGGCTGTGAAAGACCATCCAGGATAGGGTATAAACGGACTAGAAACATCAAAGACATCTTAGTGCACACAAAGTTTACAACACAAGAGAGTCAGAGTGGATTACCCAGAGGCCACTTTCCATGTGGCCACTGCAGAATAAGCCCCTTAGTTTGGTCTTGGAGAGAAATCAGTATTGAGGGAAGGACTTCTATTATTAACCTCCCCCATTTCTCCACATGCCAAACAGATTCTGTGGTGTATTTGATAAAGTGTACATGCAATAAAGTCTATGTTGGTAGTACAATTAGACCAATACGTACCAGGATTATGGAACATATTTCCAGGATAAAAAATCGAGTGATGGAGGCGCCACTTGTGGAACATTTCAGTAATTTTCATACCAGAGAGACGGAATTAAAGTTCACTATCTTGTATGTATCACATAAAGGACCACAACTCTCTGTACAAAGAGACTTGTTAAGGCATGAAGCTTACTGGATACATAATTTGGATACATTACAACCCAAAGGCTTAAATCAGGAGCTAAATTTATCGTGTTATTTGTAAGATTTTCAGTCTTAAGATATTAAGTGGTAATAGTTCTAGGATGTTCTTCTTATAATTTAACCTGTTTGGGAGACTCTCTTTAAATTACTGCATACTTGTAATACAATTGTTTCTTGTTGAAATGGTTTTTGTAATTGTAGTCAGTGAGTTGTGAATGAGTATGGTAATTATCACTTTGAATTGCCTTTTGGGCTATGGTCCCTTTAAATCACCTTTGTGCTGCAATGGATTAAAGTCTCGACGCGGGGGAAGGGTAATTACTGTTAGAATGACCGTTTTGGAGTGTGCTGAATTACCAGCACATAAAAAACTTGGCTGAAATTGCGTGAAATATTGGGTAAGCTCCCAAGGAAATTCAATTATATGTTTCTGTATTGTTAAGAAGAGACTAAACACTGTTTTGTTAATTTCTCATAGATATTTTATTTTGAGGGTGGATGGTTTGTCAGCCCCTGAGGAAGTGGAATATTCATGAAACAAGCCTATTGACAATTGCTGGCCGTTTGTAGGGCCAAGGAGACCCCCTGGGGTTTCCCGTTCTATCATTGAATTCCACCTGCAGAACAGAAGGAGAAAGAAATAATTACTGTAAGAATCAACATTCGGGAACCAAATTACTCTTACACATCAACTTTACCTCAGTACCGCACACGGGCGGAGGGAAGAACTACTTTTCTGAACAGTGTTTTCTTCCATCCAACTTCTCCGGTGTTCTATTGGAATTAACAAGGACTTCAGAAATTATAAACTAAGAACGCTGGGAGAGAACACTTTTGTATATGGTCTTTAGAAGTATTCATGTAAGGGTACTTGAATGCATACCAAACTAAGTTGTTTAATAGATATTTTTGTAATTGACTAAAACTGACATTGAAGTTTCTTTATTTCTGAATGAGGTTACACTATTGCTTTAAGTGTCTCTATCTCCCTTGAACTCAGACTGTCTGCATTACTAGCTTGTTCGATTGGGAGTGCCTCTCTTTTGTATCCAAGCTTACGTATGTGGCTCACTGCTTTTGACTATGTTAGGCATTTCTGCAATTCTGCACTGGATCCATCTTGAATGATAGATGGGGCCAGCCTTAAAGCAAATTTTAGAGATTGTAATGTTTGTGGGCAAAGTAGCAACCACTGACTTCAGCTGCTTGCTTTCCATTTTCCAAGATAATCCTCTCCCACAAACATGTTCATGAGTCAGCTGAGGAGTGCTCTTCTTAGCATCATTTGTTCACACAACAGATGATGTGACAACAGTATCAAATGCTGGAAGGACCACACAATCAAAAACAACCAGTCATATGCTGGGAAGAAGCTAACAAATGAAGGGCCAGAAATGTACACAAGGTATGATTAGATGGTAGGCTTTGGTGGCAGTAGCTGCATACACAAATGAGGACAGCTATTGCTTACATAAATGGGTTGTGTCGGATAGAGTGCAGTATTGCAAGAGCACATGTGCTCAAACTAAAAAAATAGAGGAAAAACTGCCACAAATTGAACAGTCTGAGAAGGAAGATAGTACACACACACAGTCTGATATCTAGAAGATGCCATTGTCATTGGTGCTAATAATGTAGGGATCTTCACAACCTGCTAAAGAAGGCTATGCCACCACATAGTAACCATAGCTTAAAAAATTTCTGGAGCAAACAGATATAGTTGTAATCTATCTGCATTATAGCACTATTTGTAGGCTTGATACTGATAAGTGAACCTGTTGCCCAGGAGAATATTTATTGGTAGAGATGGTCTTAGTCATGAAAAGTTTCATAGGTCATAACCAATTGAACTTGGAACCAAATAGGCTGCCAATGCAATTCATTTTAGTGCTATGAAAATGTGATACTTTTATGGCAGAAGCAATGTGTCAATGAAAGTTTCTTAGAATATTTGTTAGGTTTTCCTCAATATTGGATCTGAAGTTATAGAAGACAATAATATCAGGACCTCCCCTAGTTGTATTCACACAGATTCCATTGCAGATATAGCTTTGTAGCACTCAAAATCGTTCCATTCCTCATGTGTGCTTTACATAGAATCCTCTCCAAGTGAATAGAGATGTTTTTCTATGACTGAATAAATACAGACAGTTCTGGTATTTAAAAGATTTTGCTGAGTGATAAGGAAACTTACTCAAGTATTTGGGAGCAACTGATATTCTGAATCTTTGATGGACTTGCAAGAAGATAAGAGTAGGTCAAAACTCATGTTGAGATCCAAGCAGGTCTGATATTAGGGGTAACTAATAAGCATCAAGACTTTTTCTGTACCAAACATTTTAAAAGAGTGATCAAGCTGTAATGCAAGAGTTCATGGTGATTACTGTCGATAAAAGCTGTCTTGTTTCCCAAATAATTGTACATTCTGATTTTCACAATTTCTTCTACAGTGTGAAATTGTAGACTATTGAAATTGAGAAAGGCACTGTGAAATGTAAACAAGTGTCCATAGATGGAGAGGTTATCATAATAGAAGAGGTATGTTCCTTCAAGAGCTATAGGCCATGATTTATTGCCTCACAGAAGACAGATTTGGGAAAGGTCACATCTTGGAAAAACAATTGTCTGTGAAAGGTTTGCATAACTTTTCTTAAATGGTTGAGTTCAACTCTACAATCTTTGGAATGTTCAAAGGCATTCCTGTTCCCACAGCAGCACCTGCAGAAAGCTTTGTGTTGCCTTCATAGATGAGGTTAGTATAGGCAGTCTTTCTTATGAACTGCTTAGTTTGAACATGGTATGTATCTAATACAGTAAGCTAACTGGTAATTGTAAAAATCCAAACGTAGCATTCAGATACACTGAAGGCAAGTTCCTTCTGTTATCACAAGAATGACAGATTTAAGGAATTGTTCTGCCTCAAATTAGGCAAACATTTGAAAATGGGAAGAGGACTTGGGGGTCTTAAAATACCCAAATCATCATCATTGTCCTCTTGACTTGTGTCTCCCATTTCAAAGCTACAAGGAGTTCATTACAAAAGAACAAGTACTCCTCCTACAAGAAGCTATGCCACAAGACTGCCTTCAGAATCTAATTCCTTGATGCATGGTTGGCCTCCGTGCTTGTTGCACCCTTAGTTCTGCCTTTAAACAGTCACTTTTCCCAGGTTCTGCTCCATACCACTTCTGCTTCATTGTCTTGTCTTGACCTCTTTCTCATTCTACCTGTATTCGTAAGAGGTTGGAGTCTAGCATATGATGAACTTAGCAGAAGAGCTGTTCTTCAAAGTTAGGGATGAATGTCTCTCCTCCCTTACCTGTGTGCAACTGGCTGGGGGCAGATGTAATATAAAAAGGGATGTTGTGGTACGTTCTTCAACAGAGATGCAAGGCCACCTTTGCATTGGAAACGGCAGACAAAAAACCTCTTCAGTTCAGGCAATTTGGGACCCAGCCAGCCATGCATTTCAGGAGCGTGTGGTCCCAAATTCATCTGATAGGCATGGTCGGTGTTTCATCTGAATTGGGCAATGTGTGGATTGTCCCATGTATATGCAGATTCCATACATAAAAAACAGAACAGGTGGGCTCCAAGTTCACATGGATGTAATGTCTGAAAAAAACTAAGCTTATTGACAAATTGCACAGTGGTTGAAGCCAGAAGGTTTGATCCTTCCCACCCACAAGCATTTTGCTGCCTTCTCCATTTGCAGAATTTTTTTTTAAGTGCCAGGAGGAAGTGGAAGCAAGGGAGAGGAAGAGAATGGGCAATTGTGAAGATACATTGCAGCACAGAGCGCAGGAAGTTTCTATGTTAAGTCTCTCTTTAACCTTCAACCACTCATTGTGTATGTGTGTGTGTGTGTGTGTGAGAGAGAGAGAGAGAGAGAGAAATCAAGTCATCTCCAACCCATGGCGACCCTATGAAGGAAAGACCTCCAAAATGTCCTATTATTAACATACTTGCTCAGATCCTGCAAACTGGAGGATGTGGCTTCTTTTATTGAGTCAAGCCATCTTGTTTTAGGTGTTCCTCTTTTCCTGCTGCGTTCCATTTTTCCTAGCATTATTGACTTTTCCAGAGAATCTTGCCTTCTCATGATGTGACCAAAGCACGATAGCTTTAGTCTTGTCATTTTAGTTTCTAAGGAGAATTCAGGCTTGATTTGATCTAGTACCCACTTATTTGTCTTTTTGGCTGTCCATGGTATCTGCAAAACTCCTCCAACACCGCATTTCAAATGAATCAATTTTTTTTCCTGTCAGCTTTCTTTACCATCCAACTTTCACATCCATACATGGCAATGGGGAATACCATAGTTTGGATTATCTTGATTCCCAGAGAGCCATCTCTATCTTTAATGATCTTCTCTAGTTTCCTCACAGCTGCTCTTCCAATTCTCAATCTTCTTCTGATTTCTTCATTGCAGCCTCCCTTTTGGTTGATGATTGAGCCAAGGAATAGAAAATCTTGAACAATTTCAATTTCTTCATTGTCATCTTTAAAATTGTATAATTCCTCAGTAGTCATTACTTTTGTCCTCTTGATGTTCAGCTGTAATCCTGCTTTGGCACTTTCTCCTTCAACTTTCATCAGTAGACGTTCCAAGTCTTTGCTATTTTCTGCCAGTAATGTGTCATCTGCATATCTCAATTTTTTTTAATGTTCCTTTCACCAATTTTCACTCCACCTTCTTCTAGATCTAATCCAGCTTTCTTTATGGGGCTTGTATGGGTGCTAGTATGGGTGCTTCTTATTCTCATCAAAAATATATAAATATTAGAAGTATACCTACCTCAAGGCATTTTCCGTCTATGAAGCTTCCTGTACACTGTGATCTTCCTTTGGAGCCCTGCTGCTTACAGCATCACCTGCTGAAGTACAGTGAGTATTTATGAGGAACAGGTTCTTAACAGTGGCATCAAGATTATATCATTCCCTCTCTAAGGAGGTCTGTCTTACTCCATCCCTATTTAAGCCTTGGGTGAAGCTAGCATTTGAAGTGTAGCAGTTTTTAAGCTGAAGTGACTGGTAATGAATGGCCTCTATTGATTTTGCTGGGTTTATTAAAGTACTGCTTGTTTATATTTAGTAACTCATGGAAAGCAAATCTTGATTGTATAAACAGTGGGCAGCAAATATGTAGTAATATTCAAATAACACTATCTCCTCTTCTCCTTCAACTGTTGTTGCCCATTCCATACACTTTTGTAGGAGGTGCAGCCTATTTTGTTGCTATTGTTTTTCCTCTGGGTCATAAAGTAGTATTTGTACGAGATATTGATGAGGCATGGCTGCTCTTTCAGTGGAGAGGTCACCATGTTCTTTGACAAATCATTCATTGCCTTTGTCAACATGAATCCTAGAGTCTCTCGATATTTTCCTCAGTTGTTAAAGGTCAGAATTCTCTCTTGTCTGTTTCCTTTCCCCGCCTCCTAGGATACATTTGGCAGCGCATACCATTCGCCAGCACAAGCATAATTAGTCATGTGTCAAAAAAGTTTTTCAGTATATTTTCCTATTTTTGTGAGTCCTTTCTGAGATTGTAATGTCAAATGGAATGCTTACAGGAAAGTGTCTGTGTGAGACAGTGTGTGAAAATGTGGTTATTCATGGGTATAATTCATAGGTACCTAATTTCCAGAACAAAATATATAATATATAATAATGTAATGGGCAGTATTCTACCATTCATATGTGGAAGGCACACAGAATTTTCCCACATTCTTCTGTATTGTATTGCTACCCTTTCTTGTTACCCCCCCCCCACCCCCCGCAATCATTTCTAGAGTCACAGACTCCATTCAGAGGAACAGCTCTGAGGGTTGGTGGGCTAGAATGAAGACAGACAAAGGATATGTCCCCCTCCCCTGAGTGGAGCTGTGCTTGTGGAAGAGGAAGAAGAAACAATTTTGGCTCTTTGTCCTTCCTCACTCCAACTGCATAGCTATTTCTTCATGCGGGTGCAATGACCCTGGGATTGATCTTTCCAGGGGTTGGATAGAGCAGCAGCAATGCAGTGAAATACAGAAAAACTATACCTTCCACACACTAAGTGGTAGGATACTGCCCAATACTAATATGAGCCTATACCTCTTTGTTATTGAGGTCTCTTTTCTCTTCTTAAATCAGTTAGGCTATGTGCATTCCTAAATATTCTTTTAGTTAAGTACTTCTGATGTTTAATCCATGTGACCTCCAGTAAAACATAGAAATCAGGTAGGAGAAGAGAATACCCCCCCCCCGTAAATTGTAATCACTGCTGTCCCAGAGGTAATAGAAAAGAGTAGGAGGGTAGGAGGAAGAACATATATTCTACCTGGCTCTCTAAAGGCCAAGCGAAAAGTGATGGCTTTCCTGGGATTAAATCCATGCCTGCTGACATTATTTTTAATTAATTTGTAGTTTTTTGAAACAGCTGCAAGGCCCCCTTCCAGAACACGTACACAGCAGGGCAGCCCTAGTGAAGTGGGCTTGCTGACCAGCCAGCTCATAGAATCATATCATCATAAAGTTGGAAGGGGTCTTACAGACCCATCTGGTCCAACCACCTGCCCAATATGGGAACAGCCTAAAGCATCCACAACAAGTATTCATCCAGCCACTCTTTGAAGACTGCCAATGAGGGGAACGCACCACATCCCTAGACAGCCAATTCCACTGCTGAACTACTCTTAACGTGAAGAAGTATTTCCTAATGTCCAGCTAGTACCTTCTCTGCTGTAATTTAAACCCATTGTTCCCAGTCCTGTCCTCTGTTGCCAACAAGAAGAGCTCCCTTCCCTCCTCTAAGTGAAGGCCCTTTAAATACTTAAAGAGAGCAATCATGTCTCTCATCAACCTTCTTTTCTCCAAACGAAACATTCCCAAGTCCCTCAGTCTTTCCTTGTTCATCCTGGTTGCTCTCCTCTGCACCCATTCCAATTTGTCCACATCCTTTTTGAAGAGAGGCCTCCACATAATACTCCAGGTGAGGCATGGCCAACAGGATATATGCTGCATCACACTGACTGCTCATATTTAGCTTCTCATCCACCCATATCCCAAGATTGTGCTCACACACGCTGATACCTAGAAGTGTAACCCTCATCTAGTATGCATGCTTTGCATTTTAGTTACCCAAGTAGAGAACCTGGAACTTATCCATGTTAAATCGCATCTTACTCAAATCTTCCCATTCCCCGGTGTGTTCAGATCTCATTGAGTTCTGTAACTTCAAGGGTGTTTGCTACTCCTCCCAGTTTGGTGTCATCTGCAAATGTAATAAATAACTCCTTCACACCCTTGTCCAGATCATTTACAAAAATATTGAAAAGCACTGGGCCCAGGACCAAGCCCTGTGGCACACCACTGGACCTCTCCCTCTAATCAGACGTGATGCCATAGACAACTACTTTTTGGGTGTGGTTATCCAGCCAGTTTCCTATCCATCTAACCATCCTAGAGTCCAGTCCACAGCTCACCAGAGGAAGATGCTGGAGGAAGACTGCAACCCAGCCACCTTTGGCCATGCCACACCAATCTTAAGGCAGACTCATACAGCCTGACCTGCCTCCTTTGCCTAGCCAGCACTGGATCTGCATACTAGGAAGGGAAGGTTCAGACTCGACTTGGGTGTCGCTTCTTTGCAAAGGGGCCAGGGAAAGGGAGGGCAGAGCAGGCATGCTGAGCTTCAGCAGGCACAAGGAACTAGAGGCATCTAGTCCCCCACTCTACATCCTGGCTTCTTCCAGTTTGGAATTTTCCCTGAATCCATTATTGTCTGTATTGACAAGGCCCTGTGCAGGGTCTATAAGTTTGGTAGAATCTGTGCTTTCTTTTGGGCTCTTTCACAATCACTCCTACCCCTACTTCCGGTATAGTTTCATGCTTATGAATCACTTTTCACTATTCTTGAAGAACACTTTGATCCTGCTTTTTAAAAGAAGGAAATACAAGGCAGCTCATAATACAATAATCTGTCCATTTTTGTACACAGTAAGGATTGCTGTCTCTTGCACCTTGAACACATTTGGTGGGTGTAGTTAGCAGGGAGATGGTGGCAAGACTCGCCGGCTGGGTCATGTCTACCTCCTGTGAAAGAAGGCGAGAGCAAGAGGAATGCTGTGGCAGCAGCTCATGGATGGCTGAGGGGCAATCCCTCTTCTCCCCCCACCCAGCACTCTGGGGCAAGGTGGTGAGGCCATGCCTCTAGGTGAGCTGGAGGACCAGCAACCGTGCGTGATTAGGGCTACTCCTGTTCTGGAGGGGGATCTCACGACTCTGTGTTTTAAAAACTACAATTAAAAATGGTGTCAGCAGACATGGGTTTAATCCCAGGGAAGCCATCACTTCTGGCTTGACCATGAGATAGACACTTCTGAGTGACATTAATCTAGGCTGTGACTGATCTTGGCTTCATGCCAAGTTCACATGCACTCTTCTCTCATTCCCTACTTCTCTTCTTTCATGGAAAGTCCCAGAGTTGAATCCAGGCTTGGAATCCCTGTTTGTGGTGGCTCAACAAACTCTCACTAATCCGTGGAGCTTCATTTGTATGTTATGGTAACTGGAGTTAGTTCCTAACGGGGATTCTCCACACAAGAAGGGAAAAGTGGAGGATAGAGGAGGGTGGTGTGTGTGCCAGACTAACAACAAGCCAGGTTCATGCATATCCTGTCTTAATACTGGTTAAGTGACATATATATGTAGACTGAGGTTTCTCTTGGGATGTATGCGCAGAATTAGAGCCTCTTTCCCCTCCACCTTAGGAAAAAAATTTTCCAAGAAGGAAGTCAAATGCTCTTAACTTGGTCTTTGCTCACTCAGCTTAGGAAGAAAGTTTCTCCTGTCCTGTCTCTAGTGAATTAGGTAGTTGGAATAGGTAAGTAGAACGAGATTGCAAAGATGTGTGCAGAGATTAATATATAGACTGCTTTCACACATTCTGAATAAACACTTTCAGTGCACTTTGCAACTGGATTTTACTTTGTGAAAAGGGAAGATCTCATTTGCAAATGATCACTATTCAGCATATGTAAAAGCAACCTTGGAATATAAACAGTACAAAATTTGGTGAGAAATGGTCTCCTATTTTAGTTGTTTGTATGCATACATACCTACTCCATTGTTTTTAAAAATATCTTTCATATCATATAACATCTTGTCATAACAAGCTCTGTTAACAAAAATGGAAAAGGTAAATCAAGCACCTGACTGAAGCCATCAGATATAAGCTATACATAATATTGGGGGTTATGCCCCAATACAGAATCTGTAACAGCATTCAAGGAACTATAATTAGAAAAGAACATGATTTAAAGCTCAGCAACTGGCATTTAAAAGCTTAGCCTTAGGAAGCCACTAGATGCTGGAGAAGAGTGTCGATGGGGTAGAGTTAAGGTCACTGAGCCAGTACTGGAAAGATGGAATGAATGATTAGGCCATCCTGTTGGGCAGAACATTAGGAAACATAACTACATGTTTATGGGTTTTTATGGCAGTAACAGTGAGGCATGGTGGCCCCTATGAAATGGTTCTCATGATAAAATCCCAGCTGGATGCTCAGAACTGTGTTGTGGTTTGTGCCTAGGGATTTGACAAAGCAGTATATATGCATGTGAACTGGCTAAATCCAAAACATTTTTATGAGAGGGTAAATGAACATATGGAAAGAATTGAGAAAAAACCCCATCAAGCTTCTAATATGTAAACATTGTGCTAGCCATAGGTCATAAAGTAAATACAGATTTGTATTTTTTTAAAAAACACCCGTTTGCCAGATGGTGAAGAAAAGTTTGAACTAAAGGCGATGAAATCAAAATGTGTGCAATGAATATGATGAGAAATCACAGGGATAAACTTTCAGTCTTGCATCCTCAATCAAGTGGCTTTCCACAAAATCCAAAGTACTATCATTTTCCAGCAGTGGACAACAATGTCTTAGGCCAACATACTCATCCTCTCTCACTGCTTAAGAATTTTCTTCTATCTCCCATCTCACCTCTCATCTCCACTGTGCAGAAAATTTCCCGGCCAGATTGCAAAAACAGTTCGATACCATCTGCAAACAGAATCTTCTCACAACCCTGGGATTGCCTCAAAGAATTTGTTGGCATCTGTTCTACCCTTTCCCACAAAGATACTTGTAGACACGATATTGTTCTTCATATTTTGCTCTAAACAGTTCTAAGTGTGCTGCAGATCATCTGCTTCATTTTGCTCCAAAAGAGGCTGCAAAACCTTAGTGGAGAAGCTTTCTTGTTTTTATAGTCACACTAAAAAGAAGTATCTCTAAATGTCTTTCAACATAAGATCTACTTTTTAAAAAAATGCTCCAGCATCTGCAGAAACACAAAGAATGAAGGTGTTTTATGTAGAAGTTAATGGGTGTTATTTTTTAATATAGCCTGGGTTACTAGGCTAAATGACCCTTTTTCATATTGAAGAGTTCTAGTAATTAGGGTTGCCATCTTCTGTTCCTTTAACTATAATGTATTCACTTATAACAACAACAGTGTGTTTATATACCACCCTTCTGGACAGATTATTGTTCACTCAGAGCAGTGAACAAATTCAGTGTTATTGTTATCCCCCCAATCCAGCAAGGAAGCTGGGGCTAAGAGGAGTGGCTTACCCAATGCCAGCTGCTAAATTTATGGCAGTAGTGGGATTCAAACCAGGAGAGTGCTGATTTGCATCCCAACCACTTAACCACTATGCTACAGCAACTTTATGAGATTTATGTGCTTCCCTTCTGGAGTCCTGCTCAAAGCAGCTTACAAGTGAAAACTATCATAAAATATGATAAATTATCAATATTAAAGAGTCAGGGGCATAAAAACAGCAGAAAACAATCACTGATGACCCCCAAAATGTTCATAAAACAGACCTCAGATCAGAAAGAGTATAAGACAGCTAAAAGGTTAGTTTAAAAGCCTGGGTAAAAAGGAATACTTTGGACTGGCACCTAAAAGGCATTAGGGTAGGTGCCAGGGAAACCTCAGTGCAGAGGGTGTGCCAAAACTGAAGTGCTACCAGTGAAAAAGCCCTGTCTCTGGTTGTCACCCACTTCACCTCTGAAGTTGGGGGCACAAAGAGCAGGTCTCGGAAGACAGATTTTAATCAATGGGCTGGATAGTGTGGAGGGAGCTGAAACTTCAGGTGCCCTGGCTTCATTCTGCTACCCAAATAGGAGGTCTCCTTAATTGGTTGGAGGAATTAGAATTAAAAGAGAAAAGCAAGAGGAGGTAGCTAGGAATCTCCACCAATGTTTACAGGGATTATTCCATGGAGAACTCTCAAATAAATCAGGTAGATGTTTCACCAGAAAGGTTTTTTTTTATTAAAGAGAAATTTAAAAAGGCAATAACACAAATGCATGTAATACATATACAAGGCTAACTAAGAAAATCAGGGAGAAAGAGGGAGAAAGCACTTTAGGGAGGGTGATAATCACTAGTCTTGAAGATAGAGGTCCATGGAGACAGCAGCAAAACAACCAGCGTTTCATGAAGAAGAGAAGAAGCCCAAACAAATTTGGGGCTGTATGGCAGGTCCCACGCACACAACACAAATTGATGGATGAGAGCTAATAAACAGAAGCTGAATCCATACAAGACTGAGGTCCTGTTGGTCAGCAGACTAGACCCTTACCTCCTCCAATGCTGCACTCTGTTAAAGGAATGGAAGTAGACCAACTCCATTTTGTTTTTAAGCCTCTGAGTGTGAAAATATTATGGAGATTTTGGTGCTTTAGAATGAAATAGGGTCCTTGATAACCAGAGAAGAATTCTAGTGGGCTCAGGATTTGAGGGAAGACATAGAAGAAGCTAGATAGCTGCAGCCCATTTGGACCCAAGATCTTGTTGAGGACCATTTCACATATCTCAAAACTCCTATATGGAAACAATTCCATACAGAAACTACTATAAAAGACACTAGGGATTTTGCTCTTCAAACATGTACAGGGAAGCTGCTATTTTCTGAGGCTACCCAATGTGAAAATGAATGTGAATCCTGGAGATCTTTATGTGTAATCTTGCATGTTAATTCAATTATAGAAGGATGTCCTTTCTAGTAGACAGGTGGATACTGGCAGAATTCCGCTACCTTTAGAAAATGTCTCTATATTCTCTTCTTCCTTAAAGTCTGATGTTGCCATTGGGAACAGCTTCCTGTTGATATGAAGAAGAATGTGGGAATCTTTCCAATAGTGGTAGGATGTATTGTGTGGGTGTTTTCAATGAACTGTTCTTCATAGGCTGACGATGAGAATATTTATTTGAGGGTTTTTTGATAGGCCACAGACTGTTAACTTTATCCCATTCCTGAGTCATGGTACTGTTCAGGAACACCTGTTCTCTTCCACTGTGCATAATCCAGCACTGCTGAGTCAGAGACCAAAGTCTGTTAAATCGTTGTTCTTTGTGCCAGTAAAACTTGAGAGCTGAAAACAGAGTTAAATTATTGGTCTTCTTCCATTGTAAACTGAGCCTCCCACTACTGGGCAGTCAGACTGGCACCTGACCTGCTTTAGTCTGTGCAGAATTGCCAGCCACCCACTAAGCATGATTGCTTAATTATTTGTGAGTTGCAAGAGATTGGGAGGCACTGGAAAAACAACACATGGAATAAGCAACTGCCTAATTTCAGCAACAGAAACTAGCCACAAAGCAGACTTTCCGGTTGAAAGGTGGTGGGATGACAATCAGAATGGCTCATTCTGTTTCTAATTTTGGTCTTAAGAATAAGTGACTAACATTATGACTGGAGTGCCAACAAACTGCTATTTGAGTTGTACTGTTCCTTGTGATTTTATCCAGCTGTCCAATCTCACTCTGGGTTTGTTTACATGGAGATTACTCCTGGAGGAGCTGTTGACAAATTAGAAATGTTTCGTTTGCTTCTTTGTCTTCCAGTGATTCCAAACAATCCCTTCTCTTCCTCACCCTGTGCTTACCACATCACTGTGCCTTACAATGAAAAGAGCTTCTCTTGATATGCATATTACTATTTTTGGTGCAAAGTATGTGGGGGGAAGGCAGAAGGCTTCTTACTCTCAATGCCTGAAATGTGAAGAGTTACTATTAGAGTTATGTATGATCCCACTACCTGAGATTTTTGTGATTGCCTCCTCCTCTTGTGGTAGCCATTTTATGGTTGCGGCCACCATCCTGTGTAAGAATTCCAAAGATGCCTGCAGGCCCAAAAAGGTTGTGGGCCTCTGATTTAATGCAAAGGATTTCAGTTTACACAGAACTCTTTCTCAGATTAACTATGGAATCCTAAACAGAGATAACCCTTTTAACTTTGCCTTAGGCCAGTTTAAGTCAATAGATTTAGAAGGTTGTAACTAGACATGGGCACGAACAGCATTACGAACAGAAAAAAACCCACGAACAGCCCAATCTGCTGTTCGCGAGGCCCCATCCTAAACAAACAGGTGGTCGTTAAAAGCCTTGTTTGTTGCCTTTGGCAGCTATTCAACAAGCCAGACAGTCTGGCGCCTGCTGGAATCAATACCCTTGGTAAAGGGAATGAGGGGCTGAACTCTGTCTGAACTCCTTTTGGCTTTTTGTCTGGCTTTAACCCTTCAAAGTACTTCTAGCAGAGAGTCCCGTTTTTCCCACTGTGAAGAGAAAATGACAACAAAGGGGGAGACCCATGTATCATGCCTTTCCCGGGGGACAATCTCTCTGAAACTTGGGAGGGTCTTCAGAGGACAGTGAGGACTATGTCCCCTGCAAATTTGGTGGGTATTGGACATTTGGGAAGGTCAGTTTGTAACCCCTCAAAGTAGCTGCCTTCCAACAGGCAGTTCCGTTTTTGCCACTGTGAACAGAAAATAACAGCAAGGGGGGGGGAAACATATGGATCATGCCTTTCTCGGGGTGCAATCTCTCTGAAACTTGGGGGGGGGGTCTTTGGAGGACAGTGAGAACTAAAGGGGGAGAGCCATGGATCATGCCTTTCCCGGGGTGCAATCTCTCTGAAACTGGGGGAGTCTTCAGAGGACAGTGGGGACTAAAGGGGGAGAGCTATGGATCATGCCTTTCCCGGGGTGCAATCTCTGTGAAACTGGGGGAGTCTTCAGAGGACAGTGGGGACTAAAGGGGGAGAGCCATGGATCACGCCTTTCCCGGGGTGCAATCTCTCTGGAACTGGAGGGTTCTTCAGAGGACAGTGAGGACTAAAGTGGGAGAGCCATGGATCATGGTTTTCTGGGGTGCAATCTCTCTGAAACTGGGGGGTCTTCAGAGGACAGTGACGACTATATCCCCTGCAAATTTGGTGGGTATTGGACATTGGGAAGATTCTCCTGGGTGCGAGAGGGACAGGGAGAATCTCCCCACACTGGGCAGGCAGCCTGGCTGCGAATCTCTCGCACTGGGCAGGCAGCCTGGCTGTGCAACTGCTCTCCGGGCCCTTTAAACTATCAGCTGGCAGTCAGCAGGGGGAATTCCCCCCCCTGCTGCCTGCCAGCTGATAGTTTAAAGGGATCTTTAAAGGGCCAGGTAAGTGGGTTTGAGGGGATGGGGGCTAAATGGGGGGTTGGGGGGTTCTGGCCCCCACAAACAATGAACATGTCCAGGAACAGTTCATGTTCGTCCATGTTTGTTGTTTGTTGTTCGTGGATGGCACTGAATGTCGAACAGGGTGTTCAGGGTTTTTTTCCCGTTCGTGCCCATGTCTAGTTGTAACTCTACTTAAGATTGCACTAACTCAGAGGTGCATGTGTAATATAAACTGCTTATCCTATAGAATCATCTCAGTCTCAAAATGTAATGCATTTAGATTTATATTCCACTATATGTGATTCCACAGACTCTTCAGCAACACAGTAAAAGCATCACAAATATAAAAAAACACAAAGCAACATAAATGAGCCTGAAAACTGTGCCATAGCATACCAAAATCATAAACTTATTCAAAGCCTCCCCATCCATTTGCCTGCTGAAATAAAAACACTTTTAGTTGTATTAAGGTTTGGGCCTCCCTTGGTAGGAGTTTTACAGTAAGCCTGACATTCAAAAAAGGTCCCGCTCCTTGCTGGCATCAGTCTAAATTCCAATAATGATGGAGTTTAGAACAGATCAAATTAATGTGACAGGAGGTTTCATTATTGAGGGGACATTCCCTAAGAGTAAGGGCATTTAGAGTTTAAAGATGAATATTAGCACTTTGAGTTTTATTCAGAAACAAATGAGGAGCAGTACAGTGAGGAACTTAATTAGATTAAAATCAGACAGTGCTAGCATAGTTTCAGAAAATTTAGTAAAATTTCTTCAGAGGAAAGGACAAAAGGTCACCTATTTAAGACTCATGAGATGAAGGAGTTCCTTCAGGTATCAGATTCCAAAATGGGGTGCTGTTGCCCACTTAACTTTTTTTTTTTTAGTGAGCAATAGCATTTTGAATTTTCACAGCAGATATGAAAGTGTTGCTGACTGACACTTTCCCCTTCCCAATAACAACAAAAGTTTCAGAGGGTTAAAATCTGAAATATATCAGGGGCTTCCTTGGCAAATAATTTCATTGGAGAGTTCAGTTAGGGTCACCTGGCCTCTCTACCAGAAAAACAGGGGGGCAGAGGTGCCAATCCTCTTCTCTCAGTGAGCAAAGGCAGGCCAGAGCATGATGCACACAGACTCTGCAGACCAAATGATGTCACTTCCAGTTTAAACCAGAAGCTATGGCCTCTCAGCAGGCCCCAAACACAATGTTTTCACTGCAGGTCCATAGCTTCCCTTTTAAAACTGGACTTAATGTCATTGGGCCAGCAGAGCCTGCATGTAGTTTGCTTCAGCCTGCCTTTGCTCACCTTTTTCCCTCTACCACCAGCCAGGTGAGTGCGAAGGGAGGCAGAAACTGGGGAGCAGGTGACCTGGCAGCCCTGAGTTCAGTAGGCACCTTAAATAGGTCTACTCAGAATTCTATTCAAATCTATTTAGTAGAGCTTACTCACAGGAAAGTGTTTTTAGGATTGCATTGTTAATTAGCTTTTGAAAACTTGAGCCTTAAATTCCCAATAACTCCAAGCATGCAAACACACCTAACTTTTGACCCAATTTCAGGGGAGACCTGGAAGTTTCTATTAAATGACTAGGTTGAAACTAGCTCTTTAAGACACTAAACCCTCCTTTGGTGTTTTCTTCGTCAGAAACTCAGAAGACTTAGACGCAATCCATGAGCAATGATTATATGTAACATGGGTTCACAACATGGTACTAATGTTCCCAGGTGCCTGCTGGTGGCCGGCAAACTCCTTGCTTACCTACCCACCTGTGGTCAGCAGGAGGTGGCAAGCTCCCAGAGGTTGCCTGCCACTGGCAGGCACCTCTGGAACATGTGCTGTGTGTGCACTCGCTCCCAACAGAAATGGCTCCGTCACTTCTAAAAGTGACAGTGTTGCACCAGCCATGGGAGTGTTTCTATGCTTCATTAGGGGTGATTTGGGCCCCAGATGGGCCAAATCAGCCGCATGGTGCACGGGAGCTCTCCCATGGCTGGTCCAATGTTGTCACATTTTGTAGTTGGCTCCACCTCCTGTGGTAACCATTTTGTGGTTACTTCTACCACCACCATGTGTCAGAATTGCAAAGAAGTCCATAGGTTCAAAAGATGTTATGGGCTCCTGATATATGACATACGTTGTATGTCATATAACATTATATGTCAATCCCATTGTT
The DNA here is from genome assembly GCF_028583425.1 of Eublepharis macularius. NCBI lineage: Eukaryota > Metazoa > Chordata > Lepidosauria > Squamata > Eublepharidae > Eublepharis > Eublepharis macularius. The sequence goes on along the minus strand of NC_072794.1, from coordinate 80,144,807 downwards.
GGGCATATCATGCAACTTTGGCCACTATAAACTAGTCCTAATAAGACATCATTGCTGCTGTTCACCTATATTAGCAAAGTAGTTTGTTTTCCATCTCATAATTTTTTATTTAAAAAAGCATGTCCTCTAGATATAGTTTTTTCCCTATCAATTAATATATCTCTTTATTTAGGAATTTATTTCTTGTATTGCAACATAAAGCCTGCAAGCACCTTATGAGACTAATGCTACAAATGCATGAGGAATAGAATGTGTAGAAACACTAAAATTATACAAAACGAACACTAGTAACAGCAGGGTAACAAACATAATAAAACAGCAGTATAACCTGATAAAAGGGAAGTGACTGCTCCAGTTCTGGTATTCTCTCAGTTCCAACTAGATTGTTTACTAGTTTGTGTCTGTCTGAGCTTTAACATTATAACAAAAGGGTAGAAACCATGAATACACTCTTTTATTTATGGTGTACAGTGGCTCTATTTTTGTCTGCAGAAAACCCTTCCCTTGCATTTTATCATCAAATATGAACATTTGTTACTTTATTTTTAGCCCCTCGTTTACTGGAAAAGAAATGATTAAAATTAATTTTAGAAAATACTTTGTTTTGTTTTGCCTTTGAAGTGAATTCATTGTACTTTCATAAATTCAGTAAAGACTGCATCAGACAAAATAAGCGCAAAATAGGCTTGTGTGTGTTCCCACATCTGGCAATTTAGCAGTTTGAATGTGAACCCTTCTCCTTGCAGAGCATTTTAGCCATTATATTATATTTAGATCAAAATCAAACATGATGAACTCAAAGTAGATAAACGACTGATCTGGTAAATTGTAGGGTCAGTGATGCCCTAACGGGAACTCATTTTTAAGATGGGCCTTACCTGAACAGAGAAACTGTGAGGAGTCATCAAGCATGACTCCTTTGACTGACTTGCTACCATATTACAGTGGTATACCTTGACATTCTGTTATTTATTATATTTATGTTCTTAATTTTATTTACATTATTTATAATCCGCTTGTCTCAGTGAGACTCAAGGTGGATTACACAATGTAAGTCACTACAGTGCAAAGGCATTTCACTGAACAATGTACTAGGATATATCAATGCAATTTGCAAAGATTTAAACTAACAAGAAATACAGAGTTGAAGACTGACATATTAAACAACAAAGAAACTATCCAGTAGAGTCATACTTAGAGCAACAGACAGGACAGCATCAGATAGGACATAGTAGTAAAGTCTATAGTCCCTATCCCTGTGCTTATGCATCTCTTTGAGACGACTTACTTACAGTACAGCCCTCCTATCTGAGTTTAAAAAATCTTTTTTTGAATAATTCAGTTTTGCATAGTTTGCAGAAAGCCAGGAGAGTGAGAACTTTCCTGACCTCTTCAGGTAAGTCATTCCATAAAGTGGGGACCACCACAGAGAATACACATTTTAAGGTTGTGGCATTGGGACACTGATATACCTCTAAGACTTGGTATGTCTTCTGATAGCATTTCCTTGGTGGTTATATAAGATCTAGAATCCTGGAACTGTCACCAGTAAGTAAGTTGGGAGGTGGAGAGAAGCACTTTCATTTAGTAGGGTGCAAGGACAAAAGACAGATGCATTGGGCAGGGGGTTGGACTAGATGGCCTGTAAGTCCCCTTCCAACTCTGATTCTAACTGTGTGGCAAGATCAATTCTGACTATGTACCTTGGATGTGAATACCTAATTGGTAGAGAAGTGGCATATAAATCTTTGAAATAAGTATAGGTCGAGACCTCTCCTCCAAAGGGAATAAGAGGTCCACAGAGGCCTGGACCTCTTCCAGCTTTTGAGGCCCCAAGCCATAATAAAAATAGAAAATGACAACAAACAGTATATAAAAGCAAGCTGTGAAATGTATAAAATGCCAAAAGGTTAACAAGTGTCTCAAGCTTGAGGCCCAGCCCAAATGGTCCTCCTGTTTGTCCCCACCCCACCCCCCAGGCCTTTGATTGACTCTGCTCTCAGAGCTCAGATTGAATATGGAAAAGAATATATAAATCCAGTGGTTTAAGGCTAGAACTTTCAACAATACTGGGGTTGAGCCTATTAGTCCAGTGCAGATGGGATAAAAGATGGGTTAGTTTTTCCAGCCATATCCTAAACAGGAAAACAGTAGAATTGTCACATACCCACAGGTGCCTTCAGTAAATTTCTTTATGTTGTATATCCACTGAAGTAAGTGAGATTTTTCTAGGCTGTATCAGCCAACTTGCAAAGATGGGCATCAATAAATAACCAGCAGAACAGTGCATCATGACAGGGTGCTGAGAATAGTGGTGTCTTCCCCTCATTTTCCCTGAAAGAAGGCAATTTAATCTTTTTATGGCTTGCGTGGGTGGGTGTTTTTGTCATTCCAGAAGGCCAGATAAAAAAAACCTCTAAGGCTGAGTGAATAAATACTTTTAAATAAAATGTGTGTGAATATATCTATCTGAAAGCCTGGATCCTAGCCAAGAGCATAACGAGTGCTTCTGTCAAGTAGAGAATGTTCTCTGTCTGTACAATACCTGTGACCCTGCCTGACAGGGCAGACTAGAATGCTTGATGGAGTAGTGAGCTGTACTCTTCTCAGGCTGGGTTCCTTCCTTTCCAGGACATTTAAGGCCTTTCCATGTAACCAACTTACAATGCAGCAAATGCACAGTTATTTCACATTTGCTGCATGAGCACTAGATATCTTCCCTCAAGACTAGAGTGATACGGTCTTAAGAAACCACTCTAGTAAGCATTCTAGCCACAGATTCTGTGCCAGTTGTAGCTTCTGAACACATTTCAAGAGCAGCCCCACATACAACAAATTGTAGTAGGCTAATCTAAATATTACCAGGGTACGCATCAGAGTGGCAAGATCTTTTTTGCCCTGGAAAGGTTGCAGCTGGCTCAGCAGCTAAAGCTAGTGAAAGGTGCTCCTGGCCTCCACTGCCACCTACTTTTCCAACAGGAGCCCAAGGTCCAGCAACGCACCCAAGCTACAGACCTCCTTCTTTAGGGGAGTACAACCCCATCCAAAAGAGAAAACATCTTAATACCTGGGTCAATACTTCTTCCCACCCATAGCACCTCCATTTTTTCAGGATTACATTTTAACTTGTTAGCCCTCCCAAAATTGCCTCTAGGCACCATTTCACAATTACCACAACATCCTTGGGATCTGCTAGAAGTACAAGATAGAGCTGAGTGTCACCTGCATATTGGTGGCAACTCAGTCCAAATCTTTGGATGACCTCTCCCAATGGCTTCATGTAGATGTTAAAAAACTTAAGGGTCGAGATGGAATCTTGTGAGACATTGTAGTCCAGAGGCCAAAAGCTAAGCAGTAATATAATATAATATAATAATAATAACATTCGATTTATGTCCCTTCAGGACAACTTAATGCCCGCTCAGAGCGGTTTACAAAGTATGCCATTATTATCCCCACAACAAAACACCCTGTGAGGTGGGTGGGGCTGAGAGAGCTCCAGAGAACTGAGACTAGCCCAAGCTCACCCAGCTGGCTTCAAGTGGAGGAGTGGGGAATCAAACCCAGCTCTCCAGATTAGAGTCCCGCGCTCTTAACCACTACACCAAACTGGCTGTCTGTGCATTGCCATGAGTTCTTCTTTGGCTTGGATTTAAATCCAAGCTCAAAAAACACTTCTCATTCCCAGTCTCTCCCTCCTGCCACCTAAATTGCCTGATTGCTGCTGCTGTAGTGCTGATGGCAGAGGGACATCTATCGGTTTGTCTCTTCCCACCCAGCACCTGTTTCAGCAGCATTCTAAGCAGCAGGAACCCTTGGATATGTAGTTTTCCAAGGGCATTTGAAGCCCATCCTAAGGCCATCAGTTGCCCTAAGAAAGCTACATTTATCAATCTCCCCACTACCTGGGATGCTGCCACAGCTGCCTTCATTCCAAGCACCAGTGGGAGATGAGGGGGGAGATACCTCCCTCCTGCCCCCACTGGAGGAGCTTCAGTCACAAGTCTCATGGAGGGAGGATTGGGGGTTCACAAATAGGAGGCAATTGCAAATGATTGTAGAATGGGGGGAGGGCTTTCCTCCAAATATTCTGCCACATTTATTCCAGTTTCTGACCCCACTTCTGACTGAGTCTGAAGGAGTTAGCCCATTCGTTTCTGAAACTAAATACTATCAAGACAACCTCATAGAAACCTCATGACAATTTTCATACCAGGCATGCAATCTCCAGACTGCCTTGAAACCAGTTAATTTCACAGGCAGATAGGTATCCTCTTTGCTGGCTATGAGGTCCACTCTTGTGCAACAGAGCACACAGCATTTGCTTTAAAAACAAGGAGGGGGGCACAATTATCCTACTGTGCAGCAAGGCTGCCAGCTGCCTTCCATTGCATACTGACTGGGATTTCACAGTACTATATTTGAATCTGGACTATATCATAGCCAATAAGGGCACACTTTGAACTGAGCATCAGGACAAGCCATTAAAATATCAGGCATCTGTGGATATCAGATCTGCCAAAAAGAAAATCTTTTAGAATTTGCAGTCACAGACATTTTTCAGAAAATCCCTCTAGCCACAGGACATTAAGAATCTGGGTGCATGATTAATAGCTGTTGAGCGCTAGGATCTTGTGGCTTCCTCTGACCCAGCCCTTTGAAAGCTGAGAGACAATCTGCTGGGCTGGCTGCCAGCAGCTGCTTTTGAATAGGTTCCCTTCATCCTCACCCTGCACTTCTCTCTCTCTCTCATAGCTCCCTGCCAATACTTGAGTGGCCCTTGTTTTTCACACATACACTACCATCCTGCCAATAAACTTCAACATTCTATGGAAAGATAATACAATAATTGCAGCCATTTTAGACACTGTAGCCACAATCCATCACAGAGTTCATACACTTAAGCATAGTGGAAGCAATGGACTTAAGTCTGTGTAATTCTGTGGCTAACTTTTTTAGTTTGCAGGACATGTTTTAGTTGCAATATTTGGAATTCCTGATTGCAGAGCCTGGGATTTTCTATTTTTCATATCACTATTTTATCCTGCTCTTCCACCAAGGAACTTGAGGTGGTATACATGGTTCTCCCTTCCACTATTATGCTCTCACAACAAGATAGGCAGGGAGAGAGAGAGCAAGAGAATGCCACCAGTGAGGTTCATGGTCGAGTAGGAATTTGAGCTGGGGTCTCCCAGGTTCTAACTCAAGATACTAACTACCACACACCACAATGGATGTCACATTGAATTTTGTGACACTGGATGATGATGATTTTTTGAATTTGTCCAGTTCTATGTTTGGGAACATGTCTGCACATTGTGCTACTCTGGATGAATCTCATAACAGTAGGGAATATAAGATTAGTCATTCCTTTATGTTATTAGACATGTTTTAGAACTAATTAAAATGAATAAAGGATACATGGTGCAATCTTAAACCAAATTACACTTTTCTAAGCCCATTAGTTTCAATATACTTAGAAAGGGGTACTTCTGTTCAGGATGTCACTGTCAGTCATTTAGAGTAAGGGTCAAGCTTGACATGTCTTAGAAAATCTATGATTGGGCACAGGTGTGATTTTTGTTTAAAAGCTAAAAGCAGCCATAGAGAGAGAGAATTTGAATTAGTGTTGCAGTACTTAAGAGGGGAACCCTTTTCCCCTTGTATTTCTCCCTCAGTTTAAATCTCTCCAACTGAACTTGTTATATTTGCCACAGAGGACAAATTAGAGGTAGCCATAAAGTGCTTTGTGGGACAAATAACAGTCCCAAAGGACAGTTGAGATAGATTTAGCTCTGTTCCCCAGTCATTCACAACACTGGAGATTATTTCCAAAACCCACCCACCCAGCTGCTTTTAACCTTAAAACCACCACAGAAAAAGATACAGAGACCACATTCAAAGGTTAGGACAAAACTTTAGGTCTTTTTGTGGCTAGTCCAAGTACAGCTTTTTTGCTATCATTGCAGATTCTCTTCCTCTTGTGCATGGAGCATAATGGAAAGCTTCCTAGTTTGGAACACCTTCAATCACACTCCAATTTGCCCTGGCATCCAAATGCCTGTGCCGACTGGGAGTTTGCCTCCTCCCACAAACCAAGCTTCTAAACCATGATTGTAGGGAGTAATTAATCTTCAGTTTGCCAAGTCTCCTGCACTTCAGACATTATGGAAAATTGGTGTTCAGTTGAAGGCTTACCAAACCAAGAAGCTTTCAGTCATTATACCACAGTGTGAGGAAAAGAGAGAGGTGGAAGAGTGAAATAGCACACAAGCACAGCTAACAAGTTATTTTCATTCTGGTGAGCAGAAATGTGTCATGACTAGAGATGGGCACGATCTGCATTACGATCCAAAAAACCCCACGATAATGGCGATCGCGCGATCGTGACTCAGCGGATCATGATCGGCCATGGCCAACGATCCAGCGATTGGGAGGAGGCTGGATCGGGGCTGGATCGTGCTCAGATCGGGAAGCCAGACACTCAGGCGCCAGTAATCTATTCCCGGGGCAATGGAGCCAGGGGAATGCCTGAGCTGTGTTTCCCCTCCTTCTGTCGCCCTGGAAACCCGAATGGAAGCCCAGCTTTCCTTGATCAGCAGGGCTTCCTTCCAACCACGGAGCAGCAAAGCACTCACCAGTTGGGAGAAGACACCCAGGGAAGGGAAGGGGAAGGGGGTGTTCTGTAGCCATGGGCACTCCAATCTCATCCCTGCAAACCCTGATAGGCAGCTCTGACGGCCAAACACAGACGGCCAAACACAAACACAGATGCCGCCGGCATCACCCACCATTCTTTTCTCGCCAGCACGCTCCTTTTTGGCCTGGCGGGCGGGCACATGGGGGGTGCCGCTGGCGAGCGGCCAGACCCCCTGCCCCCTGAGGGGAGGCGGCTCGTCGCCGTCTTCCTGTGCCCGCCGGCCCCGGGGGCCGCCGCCAACACCCACCTTCCTACATAGCTGGGAATAGCAGCGTGCCCCACTTTGGCCTCCACGATACACGGATCGGGAATGGGAGATGATCGGTGTGGATCGTTTAGTTGGGATCGTCACCGGCGCCGATCCATGATCAGCTGGATCGGCAATTTTTTTTTTATCGTGCCCATCTCTAGTCATGACATGCAAGTGCTGATAGATACTATTGTTTGCCTTATCCCACCAGGGCAAAGTAACTAGCAGCCCCATAAGCCAATTCAGTGTAAGAAAAATGGCATTGGGAACCATGCCATGATCTTGATCCATGTCCTGGCCCTATGCACCTGCTCTTTAGAAAGAACAATGCTCAGGAGCTCCAGTGCTGACATCATATGCATTTTATTCCTTAGAATTAAGGGCCTTGGTGGCCACAAGGACTTTGGATCAATATGTGCTGGGAGTTCCGTGCTTTCCCAGGCCTGATTTGGGTCAGGATCGTGGCACATGTGGAGAAGTAGCTTCAACCTTCTCCCATGTGCTGTTTTTCCAACACGAAATGGTCCTGGGGAGCTGCTATATGCTTTGTTGGGAAACATATATATGATGATGGCTGCATATAACTTTAACAAATAGTACTTCTCTGCACATGTTTTAGGTAAGGGAAATGGCTCATGAGGGATTGCTGAAGCCCCTTCTCCAAATGCGTCACAGTCCCAAAATGAATCAGGTTCACACACACGCTCCTTGTGGGATATTTGTGAGGATATTTGGATAATGGGATCAGCCCCTAACTTTAGCTAGATTGGATTCAGATATTTCTAAATGGTCAAATATTTCTGCAGCTTTATTGATAAACACATGCATTTATTAAAGAAATTATTTAACATATTAATCAGCTGTCCAGCATTGTATATGTTTTTTGATTCATTTTGAATTATCAGATTTCTTCATGCTTTTCAAGGGTGCTTTTCCTTGCAAGGGTGTCTGGCTTATTGAGCAGTCTGGCAAAGGCCTCTTAATGCTGCTTTATAATAGACTAGACCATTTTTCAAGCACTCTGGTGTGTGAAATCTGAACAGAAATTCAGCAGAGATGTTCTGTTTGATTTCTGAAACATCTTGTTCTTTATGAAGAATGTTAAACTGAAACAGGCCACTCTGGCTTCTGTTGGTCTTTAAACAGGATGCTATGGAGAAAATGGGGAGAGTTGGGAAAATTGTGCTGCCAAACCACAAGGATAAAAGGTAATTAAGTTTCTTCTTTCAGTCTGCGAGAGTTGCAAAATTTTAAAAAACTGTCTATTCTTGACTCTGGTTGACTTAAGGTCTACTCCTGCTTTTCCACTATGTATCAGATAAGGGAATGTACAGTGCTTATCAGTACATCAATAATAGGCTAGTTGTACAATCTTCAAGTACAGCAATCATGCAAACACCAGTCAACTGGGTAGAGTGCAGAAAGGTATACTGGAGAGCAACTAACATGTATCTTAGGTGAAAATAAAATGTTAGGTGGCAAACATCTGGCAATCCCCACATGTGTTTCTCCACTGCAAAATAATGGGAGGAGTACAGGACAGATGGGAGGGATTGTTAACCCTTCTCCTTCCCACCACTTTCCCCTCACAGTTACCCCCCACCCCAACCGCCAAAGTTCCAAGTGCATGTTTACTGTGTTTATGGGGAATCAGTTACTAAGAAACTTTTAAAATAAAAGTAGCTAGTGGGGAAAGGTTAATCAGTTCCACTCAGCCATTCTTTCTGGCAAATTCTTCTCAGTTTCCCCACCCTGCAATGAAGAGAATGGTCAGGATTCCCAGAGAGATGTGGGGGGATAGATGTTAAGTTCTAGCCTTTCAAGTTTGGTACACTAGTCAAGACTCCACTAATGGGTTTTGCTTTGAGCACCCAGTCAAGATTTTCTCAAAATTACAGTAAAAGCTTTGTCACCCAAGGCTGGCACTTGTTTATCCAGATTGCTGAGTTAACAAGCATCACCCATACAGCAGGCTTTTCTCCATCAGCCATCATATGCCTTCAGCATGCATGCTCCCTACTCCCACCTGTGCTTCACCCAGTTTGATACCTAGGGTGTTTGCTGGGCAGCCCGTGCTGCCAGTTCACATCATCCTCTGGTGCCTCCTTCCCCCTCACCCTGCATCAAGCTATCGAGCCAATTCTCCTGCAGGACTCCTTGGCAGCTGGCCAACTTTTCTACCTGAGACATCGGACAGTTCTGTCACTTTGGGGAAAGAGGAAAAGGTTGTGCCAGATGTGGGAGCTGTTTCCATGATAACCCAAAGAAGGTGGAATTTGGTCACTGCAGATTCCTTTGGATAGGGGGTGAGGCAGAGGAGTTTTGGTGTCCTGTACATGAACAATGGATAACAAAGCTTTTACTGTATAAACAAAGAAATCTGTGGGTTTTCAGCTATATTCTTTGGATTGATTTCCTCCTCTCTGTGTATCTATGGAATGAACTGTCCAGTATGGCACACATGAAAGAAGGAGGAGTAGCAAAGTTGTGACAAAACAGATACTGGGTATTGCTTAAAAGCATGTTTTTAAAAGGCCTTAGGACTTCTGTTTCTCCTTAACTCTGTGGTATAGATTCTGTCCTTTAAAGCTATAATTTCCTCTAGGGAAACTGATCTCTGTAGTCTGGAGATCAGTTGTAACTCCAGGAGAACTCCAGGCCTCACCTTAAAGTTAGTAACCCTGACAACTGATCATTTAAACAGCTCATATCACTGAAAACCCACAGAATCCCTTTTGTATTGTCAAAATCCTGAAAGGAAAGGAAGACCAACATTTTCATGGTATAGCTAACCATTTGGTTCCTGAAAGAGATGGAGCCCATAAAAGACAGGAGTTGAAGACCCAATGAGGTCACAAAGGGGTTGCAGAGAAGATAAACAGGCAGCTGGGTGTGGGATGATATGTTCCTGAGCAGAAAAGGAGACTGAAAGGAAGTTGAGATAAGGAATATGGTTAACAAATCACAAAGGTGTTGTAGCCAGGAGAGGAATAAGTCAGTGGTAAAAACATTCTGTAATACATTTGCAGAGGTGTTTCATGGCCAGAGGTAATATCTTGGGTGCATTTTGAGTAAGCTAGTAAAATGCTCATTTGCAAAGCAGTATCAAAGCTTATAAAAACATATATATCCAAGCTGACAAACTACTTACATTCTTTGTTAATGTAGCTTTGTTTTGAATACTGCATCTAAGCAATTGATTTCTGCTATGTGTTTCACATACATGTATTGTCACTTGATTGCTCTCAGCCATGCGCTGTTAAAAGCTCTACTTCTTATTGTGTGTTTCAAAGTGAACAAGTTGCACTGCAATTTAAAGCAGTAGACAAACTTATTCAAGAAGTGTTAGAGCACCACCTGGAGGCTTATTAAAGATCTACAGATTTATTCATAGATTTCCCTGGATATTTTTTTTGAAGTTCCTATTTTATATTTGCAATGAAGACCTCAATCTACATATAACTGAAGAACTTAAAAGCCAGAAGAGGTAGAATTGGAGTAAAGATTTAAGATGAGTCAGAGAACTTCATAATGAAATATTTATTCAGCCAGCTGGGATTTACAGTGCATGCAACGTAGCTGCTACTTTAGCTGTCTTTTCAGCCAGGGTAACCTGGCAGGTAAATGGTGTGCTTACCTTCATTTCAACCTGGGCAACAATGAGAAGCCAGTTTCATTTGCTATGAGAAAGTACAGCAGCAAGACTAGTTGAATCAATCACAACCATTTATCCCTCAATAACATGTCACCCAGACGTGCTTCTAATGTTGAAAAATATTACTATGTACCTTAATATATACAGACTGAGGCCTGTAATTCTACAGGAATTTACATTAAGTAAATTGGATTCCAAAGAACTTCAGGGTAACCTGAATAATCAAGAAAAGAGTCCAGTAGCACCTTTAAGACTAACCAACTTTACTGTAGCATAAGCTTTCGAGAATCACAGTTCTCTTCCTCAGATGCATGGAAGAAACTGGTCAGATATATAGGTGGAGAGGAGAGGGAGGGAGTAGATGCAATTAGTGGCTTCTGATAATGGGATCAGTTTGCTTCTGATAATGAAATCAGTTACTTCTGATGAGATAACCATTCATAGTCTCTATTCAGTCCAAGCCTGACTGAGTCAAATTTACATATGAATTCCAGTTCAGCAGCTTACCCTTGGATTCTGTTTTTGAAAGGTTTCTGTTGAACTGGTCAGAAGCCACTGATTGCATCTACTCCCCCCTCCCCCCTCCACCTATATATCTGACCAGTTTCTTCTTACCCTCCATGCATCTGATGAAGAGAACTGTGATTCTTGAAAGCTTATGCTGCAGTAAAGTTGGTTAGTCTTAAAGGTGCTACTGGACTCTTTTCTATTTTGCTACTACAGACTAACACGGCTAACTCCTCTGGATCTATGACCCTGAATAATCAAGGATTCTGGCAGTAGCCTTTATTTTGTTTTAGTTCACCAAAAGTGAATGATGCTCTTTGCTGGGGTTCCACTGCAGATAGTGCAAGGCTGGCAAGAAAAAGCAGGTGCTATGTTGGGGGAGGGGGTAGTGTTGTACCTGGCTCCGTAAAGCTGCTGCCTTTGACTTACACCTGAGTTTGAGCAACTTCTCAAACATGAACTGAACTCTTAAACTGCCCATCCTGTTGTATTTTACTAATTGACTGATGACTGATGGCTTGCCCGTCCTGATGTTTACATAGAATCAAGATATAAGGCTGGGTTCTTAAAAATTCCAGTAGGGTAGTTGTGATAGTTCTTTAAACACACTTAGAAATCATTGCCACTAGACTTGCTTCCTTGCAAACATGTTTAAGATTGAGATGGCACGAATTATGCATGGTAATGTCTTCTGAGTTCAGCAGGTTTTATTCATAGGTAATTAGGGAGAGGACCAGAGCTTTAGCCTCTGAATGCAGAGGGATAAATTACTGTCAGTGGCTTACAGTAGCACACTGTGTCATCTCATTGATTCTTCCAAGTGTAAAGCTGTAATACAAGTAAATCATGCCTTTTATAAAAATCAAAATGTGCATTGAAGAATATGGCAGCCTCCCTATTCGTGTGGTTTCAAAACACTCGAACATTATAGCCTGATCTTCATGTGAATGACCAACAAAGAGGCGCCCCTGGTAACAAACCACTAATCCAAGGAGTGGACAACCCACAACCAGAGTAGTGGTACCACAGACCCCAGTAAGAAGCAAAAAGGATAATTCAAATATGAATTTATATGTGCTAATTTACAAAGTGCCTATGTGCTTATATAAATACTCATAAATAATCTACAAATTCATACAAAATTTGTATGAAGTGTGGTATTGCTTATGAACTGTTCATGTGTGTATTATTGAGTGTCATAGATTGTATATTTGGGATTGTTGATTGAATTTTGTATGAATTTGTAGATTATTTATGAGTATTTATATCTAAATGTGAAGCTGCTCGAAGCAAAAGTGTTCTGCTTTGGAACTTTGCTACCCGCGCAAAGCAGGTACATTTGCAGAGGTGGTTAAACAAGATGTTTTGCAAAAACAGAGTGCTTTTGCTTTACCAGCATCACGTTTAAATAAAGCCTATATTGCTTACTGCAACATGCAGCTGTATCTCAGAAGACATCATATTTGTAAAGTATTAAAATTAATATTGAGCTAAATATGTATATGCGTCTCATATAATGACTTCAGGCATGGTCAGTGGACATGCATGTATTTACACACCAGAAGCTTGTTCCTTAGAGAGTGTTGGGTAAATCAGTAGAGGTCTCAGTGGATATTTATAATGTGTATATTGTAGGTATGTTAAAATAGTTTCCAGTGGTTGAATTTTATGCTTTTTTCACAGATTTTATGACAAGAAATACCAGGTGTTTCTGAAACTTGTGAAACATCAGCAAGAGTATAAAACCATCATGCAGAGTACATAGAGAGCATGAAAGAGAATTACTCATCCTGTTTGCAAAATATCACAATGGTTTTATCTTTCAAAGTCAATGATAACCCACAGTTTATTTTTATTGCTAATAAAGAATCCTAAGTGCTTATACTCTACTGAGTTCTCCGGGCTGCTGTCAATCAGTGAACTAGACCCACAGAGGCAGGGGAGGAAACTCACCTATTTTTAATGACACTGAAGAGGGAAAAGCCTTTCTAGGAATTCATAATCCCTCATTTTAATCCCTTGCTGGGCTTGAAATCATAGTAAGTGTTCTCTTGTGTCAGAAGAGCATTTCCTATACTTTCTTTTTTTTAAATTTTTATTGGATGGTTAATATAACATACATAATGTTATTACATCTTACTTACTAATTATCCCCTATAGATATAGTGTATGCTCCCCACCCCCTTCCCTCCCCCTTTCCTCTATTGACTTCCAACAGCACTACAACCCCCCGTTTCTTGTTACAAATACTCTCTCTTAGTTGTCATTTTAAACTTAATGGTAAAGATTTACATTATGTCTTATCTTACTTAATAACACTCAAAAGACCATAATTGTCCTTTTAACATCCCATCTTTTTTCTAAGTATTTTTCAATTTCCCCGTCCTCAAAAAATTCCTTCGGATCTTGCTCTCTCAGTTTCCACTCTTCAGTTTTCGGTATTTCTTCTTTCTTCCAATATTGTGCATACAAAGTTCTTGCTGCCGTTATCATATAGTACAGTATTACTCTATCCCTTCTATTAATATCCTCTAAATGCAAGGATAACAATAACATTTCTGGATTCTTAACTACATTTTGGAGTATTAAAGACATTTCAGTACATATTTTAGACCAAAAGTCTCTAGCCTTATCACAAGTCCACCACATATGAAATAGAGAGCCTTCGTGCTCTTTACATTTCCAACACTTGTTGGATAGCTGCTTATTAGCAATGGCTAACTCTTTCAGTGTTAAGTACCATCTATATATCATTTTATAGCCATTCTCTTTAATACTGGTACATGTTGAAATTTTTAAAGTATTTTTCCACAACTGTTCCCATACATCCATCATAATCTCATTATTACAATTTATTGCCCATTTTACCATTTGAACCTTAATCGTCTCATCTTCAGTATACCATTTTAACAATAATTTATACATTTTAGAAATTATTTTATTATTATCTCCCAATAAAAGTTCTTCTAATTCTGAGTTTTTATTTCTAAAGCCTGCCTTCCTTTGATCTGATTCAAATAAGTCTTTAATTTGTTGATATTGCAGCCAACCGTATTTAAATGGTAATTCTTCATTCAATTTAAGTTTCAACTCGTTTTCGGTTTTTAATCATTCTTTATAAGTAAGCCATTCATCTCCTTTATATTCCAAATTCGGGTTAATTACTTCTGCTGGAACAATCCACATTGGTTTCTCTTGCTCTATAAATTTTTTGTATTTTAACCAAGTTGACAATAAATTTCTTCTCAGGTAATGGTGCTGGAACATTGCGTCCATTTTATACTTATTATACCATAAGTATGCATGCCACCCAAAAAGTTTATTATAGCCTTCCAAATTTAACAACTTATGATTGGATAAGGACACCCATTCTTTTAGCCATACCAAACATACTGCTTCATGGTACAATCGAAAATCAGGTAATTGCATGCCACCTCTTTCTCTTGCATCACAGAGCACTTTCATTTTGACTGTAGGTTTTCTTCCTGCCCACACAAATTCCGATATTTTCCTCTGCCATTTTTCAAACTGTTTTTTGTCCTTAACAATTGGTATCGTTTGCATCAAAAACATAACTCTAGGCAGCACATTCATTTTGATTGTAGCAATCCGTCCTAACCATGATAAATTCAATTTGTTCCATTTTATCATAGCTCTTTCAATTTGAGTCCAAAGCTTTTCATAGTTGTTTTTAAACAAATCAATATTTTTAGCTGTCAGCTCTATTCCCAAATACTTTGTTTTTTGTACCACCTCGCAATCTGTTACTTCCATCAATTCTTATTGCTTCTTCTTCGTCATATTTTTTGTTATTATTTTCGACTTCTTTTTATTTATATAAAGGCCTGCTGAATCTCCAAACTCTTTGATCTTACCTAACAATCTTGGCAGAATTTGTATAGTCTTCAACTATAAACGTCACATCATCTGCAAATGCTCTTAGCTTGTATGAAGACCCCTTTAATTTAATCCCTTTTATATTCTCATCTTCTCTTATCTGCCTCAATAATATTTTTAAGACCATTACAAATAACAGTGGCGACAGTGGACAACCTTGTCTTGTTCCTTTCCTTATTTCAAATTTCTCCATCAGGTCATCATTAACACAAATTGCTGCTCTTTGGTTCTTATAGATTGTTTTTACAGCTTCTATAAACTCTTTACCTAAGTCCATCTTTTCTATCGATGCAAACATAAAATCCCAATTCAAGTTGTCAAAGGCTTTCTCTGCATCCGCAAAAAAAACCCCAACTTCTTTGTCTGGACGCTTGTCATAATATTCAATGGCATTTGTAACCACCCTCAAATTGTCTTTTAATTGTCTGTTAGGTAAAAACCCCGCCTGATCGTCTCCTTCAAAGTCCATTAACCATATTTTAAGTCTATCTGCTAGTATTCTTGCCAATATTTTATAGTCATTGTTTATTAGCGAAATTGGTCTGTAGTTTTTCACATCAGTCAGTTCCTGTGACTCTTTTGGTATCAAGGTAATATTTGCCTCATTCCACGTATCTGGAAGACCCTCTCCTTTCAGTATGTCATTCATTACAATTCTTAAAGCTGAAGCTAGGTCTTTCTTCATTGCTTTATAAAACTTCGCTGTAATCCCATCTGGTCCAGGTGCCTTACCAGTCTTTGCCGCATCTATAGCTTGTTCAATTTCTTCATCTGTTATTGGAGCATTCAGCTTCTCTTTCATGCTAGTTGACATGGTTGGTAAATCTATTCTCTGCAAATATTGATCTATGTTCTCTTGTGGTATAGCTTTCCTTTGAAATAATTTTGCGTAGTATTTATAAAACACTCGTTTAATTCTGTAGTGTTCTTTAATTTCTTCCCCTTCTTCAATTATTCTACTAGTTATTTTCTTTTCTCTTTTTTTCTTTAGTTGCCAGGCTAGATACCTTCCAGGCTTTATTAGCTCCTTCAAATGATTTTTGTTGCAATGTCCTCAATTTCCATTCTAGTTCTTTATTTTCCATTGCTCTTACTTGCTCTTGCAATATTTTAATTTCTTGTACTATTGATTTTTTCCCTGGTTTCTTCTTTAATTCTTGCTCTTTTTTATATAATTTCTCTTGAATTTCTTGAGCTTTCTCCTGCTTCCTTTTTTTATCTCTGTTGTTTAATGTAATTAATATTCCCCTTATTACTGCTTTGTATGTATCCCATACCACCCGGGTTGAGACGTCATTTTTTTTGTTAGTTTGAAAAAAATATTTTGTTTCTTTCTGTAGATATTCCATATTTTCTTGATTGTGCAATAGGTCTTCATTTATTCTCCATCGTAATTTCTTCTGTCCCATTGCAGCTTTCCAAAGCAACGGATTATGGTCCGAGCTCACTCTTGGCATTATTTTCACTTTTTTTGTCCATAATGCCAATTCTTTGGTTGTCCAAATCATATCAATTCTTGAAAATGATTGATGTCTCGCCGAGTAGTACATATAATCTTTGCCTTTAGGATTTTCTTTCCTCCAAATATCCTCCAGTTTTTCTTGTTCTACTAGTTCAAAAAATGATTTTGGTAGCTTCCCCGATTTCTGTTTTCCTCCTCTTATTTTTCTATCCAATTGCAAATCTACAACCCCATTGAAGTCTCCCATCATTACAATCTGTTCATATACATCTTGATCTAGTTTGTCTATTAATTCCCTATAGAATTGATCTTTAGCTCCATTGGGTGCATATATACCTATTATTAAAGTCTTCTTGTCACACACATTAATTTCCACAGCATGATATCTCCCATTTTGATGTCGAAATACTAATTTTGAATCCAAATCTTCTTTAATATACATCACTACTCCTCTTTTCTTTTGTTTTGCCAATACTATAAATTCTCTTCCTAGCTGACTATTTTTTAAGAACTTGAGATCTTGATCTTTAATATGTGTTTCTTGTAAACAAATTATATTACAATTTTGGTTTTTTAGCCAATGAAAAATAGTTCTTCTCTTCTGTGGTGAATTTAGTCCATTTACATTCCATGATATTAGTTTGTACTCCATCATTCTATTTTATTACCAATCTAGGAAAGTCATTTGCATTCTCAGAGAGAAACTCCTACATTTCCTGTCTTGATTTAATTATAACTCTCAAACCATTAAAGTAGAAGCTCAACCCTTCTGGTATTTCCTATCTATCTCTAATGTCTTTCTCTCTCAGCTTCTGGGTAAATTCTCTATATTTTTTCCTCTCTTGGAGAATTCTTCTAGGTACCTCTTTCATTATCTTGATCCTACTTCCCTCCAGCGATAGGGGATTCACAAAATGTCTTTGGATAATCTCTTCTCTCATTCTTTTTGTTATTAACTGCACAATAATGTCTCTTGGTAGGTTCTTTTGTTGTGCATATGCGGAGTTGACCCTGTATACTAGATCCAAATTTGCAGTAATTTCTTCTGGTTGTTTATTCAGAAATTCTACTAAGATATCCATCATTTGGTCTTGTACATTTTGCGCCATCGATTCTGGAATGCCCCTAAATCTTAGTTGTCTTTCCGTTGCCTTACATTCCATCACTGCCATCCTCTCCTGCATCACTTGATTTTCTGTCTTTACATTTGTAGCTAAATCATTAGTCATCTGTTCCACTTCTTGCACCTTATTGTTTGTTGCTTGTAGTTCATTTCTAATCCCCTCCATATTCTTAGCCAATTCTGCCACCTCCATTTTAATTACATCTTTCAAATCTTTTACCAATGTTTTATGCATCTTTTGTATCGATTGATTCAGTTCTTTATAACCTTCTGTAACTTTCTTCTCCAGCCCTTCAATCGCTGTGTCTACTGAGGCTTGCCACTCTTTATCTAATTTTTTCGTCATACTTGGACATGGCTTGGAGCCCCCCCACGTGTCCGCTCTCTTTCTTAAATCCGTTTTGCTTTTTTACTGTTTTCCCCTTGATATTACTCACTTTGCTGGTCTCGATAAAAAGGAAAAATTTTTAATTTGGATCCAAAATGTCGGGCGCAATTTCTCTATGGTAACTGGAATTGCTTCTTCCCTCAGCTACAATGGCGTATTTCCTGTTCCTTTAGTCCCAATTTCTCGCGATGCTTACTTTGTTTTGCTTCCGAGTCTTCTTTCTTCTCGCTGTTCTTCCTGCTTCCCGCTTATTCTTGTCCTCTCTAGGCACACGTTGTCTCCTCCTCTGTCAATCTCCTCTCCTCTCATGATGTTTCAACGCTATTTCCCAGCTCCCTCCTCCTCTCTCACACCGGTTATCTCTCTTCAAACTGCAAGTATGCGTAAACAATCCTTTATATCGCTCTTTTTGTCCTTAAAAGCTTGCCAAATTAGGGATTTCTTACTCAAATATTGTTCCTTATTGTTTCCTCTATTTAATTAAGGCTTTTTATTACTTTAATATCTGGTCTTTTTCCTGCTTTTTCTGTTCAAAAGTCCGATAACAGTCTTTACCTTACGCTGCTTTCTCGGGTTGTCTGTGCTGTTTCCTCCGTTTCTAGTTGGTCATATCTGGTACTGAGGCTTGGTTTCTGACGATCTTATGCCAATTCAGAGGTACTGCAGAGTTAGTAGCTTGCCCTTCTCCAAGGGGACCTCAAGGTGGTGGGGAGAATCCTTGATTCAGAACCCCCCGTTGCCGAGATCACACACTCTCGGGGCCGCATAGCGTTCAAGACCCCCTTCTCCCTGAAGAGGGGATGGTAGCAGGCGTTCAAGTGCCTCGCTTCCCAAAAATAGTATCTCAGATAGCCCAGCTCCCTAGGCTACTTCAGATCGCCATTAATCCCAAACCGGAAGTCCCTCGAGTCTATAGCATTTCCTATACTTTCAAGTCCCTCTGAGGGTTAAAATGAATGATTATGGATGCTAGAGGTGCTTCTATGTGATACTGATTTTTCAGAACTCTCAACCTTACCCTGGGGTAATAATAATAACAACAACAACAACATTCGATTTATATACCACCCTTCAGGACAAGTTAATACCCGCTCAGAGCAGTTTACAAAGTATGTCACTACTATCCCCACAAAAAAACACCCTGTGAGGTGGGTGGGGCTGAGAGAGCTCCAGAGAACTGTGACTAGCCCAAGGTCACTCAGCTGGCTTCAAGTGGAGGAGTGGGGAATCAAACCCGGCTGTCCAGATTAGAGTACCATGCTCTTAACCACTACACCAAACTGGCTCTTTGGTACAAAAGAAACATAGTAAGATTTGATTTTGCTGTCCTTACTGACTCCAGTCATGAAGCAGGGAAACAGAAAATAAGTGTTAATAGGTAGCCTACAGTCGCTGCCCAGAGTAGGACTCTACTACAAACAATATCAGTGCAATCTTATATAGAGTTATACCCTTCTAAGCACACTGGCTGCAACTCTGCTTAGGGTTGCTCTATATGTCTGTCTTGCCTTTTTTACTGTTTGCTGTCTCTTTAACACATTTTTCAAAGGAACTTTTTTTTTTAATCTTGGTGGATGCACACACATTTGCAAAAAAACCCACTCAAGTTTTACAATGTTTTGGAATGATAAATATATATTGATACATTTCACAACACTCACACACAAATTCTTATGTCCATCTAATAGATAAAACTGAATTCCCAATACTCATTCTGTAGCCCAAACAAAGAACAAGTAACATTGAGAGTATACACAGGTGTGTGTGTGCATGTATGCATTTGATTATGTTTTATATACTGTATATATATATTACAAGGATGTGTATGAAAACAGTGTACAAGAAGCCCTTCTTGAGAACAAAGTTGGAGCTCAGCATGAGCAAGTGATTTTAAAAGAGCAGTGCCTGCTCATTTCCAGAAGAACCAGACAATAATGTGCTCAGGTTCTTTGTCCGATCCTTCTAATCCCTTTCATTTCATTCTTGGGTTTCTGGGTTTTGTTTTAGGGTTTTTTCTTCAATTTTGAATTGTAGTTTGATTCTGGGTAACATTGTGACTGTTAAAAACTGTTGGCAAACCTATTCAAATTGCAATCATTGTACATGTGTTTGGCACAAATATGGAATCCCAAGACCATCTTGGTTTACTAAACTGTTTAATATCCCCTAAGCTGCACAATAGACAGTTTCCTTTCTTCTGCATTTCTATCCCATGGAGGTTACTTTGTAGATACCATTGTAATAGAAGTTGCAACATTTACAAGTTTCCCATGCACTGAATTGTTTTTCTAGCAATATCAGAGTTGTTGAGCTGTAATTCTTGCACCTGTCGTAAGTCAAAAATACACAGGTGCAAAATTCTTTTTTTTAACAAAACACAACCTCACCGACATCATTAGGTCTTAGTCCGTGATTACCATTAGAGTCTCCATCCAACATATTTTCTGTAAGCACTAGCGTGGTATATCAATCCTTGAAACTCTTCGAAACTAAGATTATCCTTGTTGCTTCCAAAGATCAGGAGACCTCATCATAGTCTAATCAGTTTTCATTTAGGAAAAAGCAGTGCTCTAACCCATCAAGATTCCAACAAGATATTTTGTGTTGTAGAGTTTGCCAAATTTGCTCCTCCTGATTCCATTTGTGAGCAAATGTTTATCATACAAATTAAAAGTAGGAACACAACAACCAGGTCATCAACTGCACCCAGGATTCCACAAAGAGGTTCTGGCATCATTTCAAATGGAGAAGTTAAGCACATAATGGTTCCAAAAGAGCAGATGACAACTCTCAGGAAGAAGATCCATACAAGACCACCCAAGGTGAAAATTCCTCGTATGGCAAGGTTGAGAAGTAGTGGCATGTCATAGAGGTAATCTGCAAACTAAACATGGAATTCAAGTAGGTTATAAAACCATCATATTTTTATTGCAAATTCATGTTGCTTCCTTGGATCTGTGACTCGGTGGCCGTGGCAGATATCTAGGCTAACTAAATATCAGCTTTTTTATTGCCAGAACTGGCTGCCAGTCCAGGTACTGAAAAACAGACAAACCAGTAACTAGCTGCCTGATGGCAACTCTTCTTCCTCCTTTGCCTAATCTTCACAGTTACTTAGTGTTGGCACCTATTATTGGAATTTTGAGGAATCACTGCTCTGTTCAAAAATACCTCTTGCTAATGGAAATAGCCCCAGTTTATTTAATTTTGACATCAAGTCAGAGACGACTTTTGGAAAACCTATAGGGTTTTCAAGGTAAGAGATGTTCAGAGGTGGCTTGCCGTTGCCTGCCTCTGCAAAGAAACCATGACCTGGATAGCCCCGGTCTCCCATCCAAACTGATGGTTTCCCATCCAAATTCTAATCAGGGCTGACCTGTTTTAGCTTCCAAGATATAAGATTGGGCTATCCTGGGCTATCCCGGTCAGGGCATAATAACTGAGTGCATCAGGTTGCAACTGACTCATGGAAACTCCTTGTGGGGTTTTCAAGGCAAGAGAGGAACAGATGCCTTGCATCTGGCAGGGAGAGCTGTGGTTATCGAAGGCCCATACTGCATTGGAATTGGATGGTCTAGCTGTTTGGCTGCTACAAACTAACAGGGCAAACTCCTTTGAAGCCAACTGATCCACACACCAAAAGGAGATGTTTACATATACTAGCAAAGGAAAGTTTTGGTTGCACCCTCCCCCTCCCCCCCCCAATTGCCTCTTCTTTCTCCTCCCCTTCTCCTCCCTCCTCTTCTATATTTGACCAGTCTCTGTATCATGCATCTGACGAAGAGAACTTGATTCTCGAAAGCTTATGCTACTATAAAATTGGTTAGTCTTAAAGGTGCTACTGGACTCTTTTTGATTTTGCTTCTTCTACATAGAAATCCAAGTCTTCCAATACAAGTAATAACCATAACTTAGCTTTTCCACTCTAATGAACTCAGGCAACTCTGGGCTATTTAAGATGTTCCAGTTGATTTAGCTGACACAGTTTGGGTAAAGGATAAAGAACAGCAAAGCACTCAAACATAAAACTAATTTTCCTACCACTGAAAAATACAAATAATGCTACTTACAGGCCGAGGCTGTCCTGAGAAACGTTTGTTGTATTCTCTGATGTCATACACAATTTGTTTGCTTCGCTTGTCCTGCTGATTTTCACAAGAAATGTTGTAAAGGAGAATAACCTTCAGGTGAAAAGAATCCACTGTTTAGGGTAGAACTCACACTAGTGCAAGCTTTCCTCTTTTATTAGGGTTTTTGACCCTTGCTCATCAGCTCCAGTGGGCAAATTTCCTCCATGGCAGGGTCTCTTCCTTATTTAGAGACTTTTGTGGATTCTACCAAAGTTGTATGCATACAGCCAGTGATGAGGGTCAGGTGAGGATAAGAATTTTATCTTAGGTGAGAGAATTCTACGTCAAAGAACCAACCAACAATCTATAATAAAAGCCTGCTGCAGGCACCCTGTTAAATATTTGAACCAACAGAAATCAGATGAAAGATATAGATGGTTATAGGGGCCTAGATGAGTCTGGAAAACTTGTGTAAGTCTACCATGATTGCTTTTGGTATCTTTCTGCCTCTCCTAATAACTGTCAAAGTGTGGTTGATTATAAAGAAAACTCTTACCTTCTGTCTACAGAGTGGACAGTTTATTGCTCCTAGCCAAGATCCATGCTTCCAGTATTCAATCAGACAGGAACCTAGAAAAAGTGAATTAATCTTGTTATAATGGGAAGAAAAAATACTTGCATAGCTGGAAGACAAAAGTCAGCTTTCTGACTGTGCCAGCAATCTGTTCCCTCCAGCAAAAGCAAGGTACAACAGTATATGGGTTAAAGCAGGCTTTATTAAATGGTTGATTTGTGTAATCAAATGACAAATTAACTTTTTAGTGCAGGTTGCAACTAAGGCAACACACTGGCTACCTGCATTTTGGGCAATTTCACCAGAGCTCCAAACCTGGCCAGCATCCCCACTGGATTTATCTCTGCCTGCACATCAAGTGTGCCATCAGAGGAACAGCCTCATCCCACTTCTCCAGCATACCTCTCCAGAGATTATGAGTTTGGTTGATGCAGCTCAACACCAAAGGCATCCCTAGATAGGGCCTAACCAGTCCTTAGACAAGGATTATTTAAATACCATACGCCTAGAACTACATGATACAATTTTTAAAAATCTTTCCTGAGCCGATTCAAGGAGATCCAGAAAAATCACTGGTCTGCTCCTAAAGGTGACGAACGAATCCCACACTGATCCTAAGGGAGGGTAGGTTGCCCAGCAGCACATGACAAAGTCCTCTTACAAGCTTCTCTCACAGGCCCTTCTACTGGTCATGCACCAGCCAAGTGCTGCAAACAGCATCTCAGGCCGCATTTATACTAGTGGTTGGCACAGCAGCATCAACTAGAGCCTTGGATGAATTCCTCTAAACTGGTTAACAAGAATTTAGCCTGCATACTTTGTAGTCTGGACACTCTGTAGGGGGCAGAGATTAAGACACCTGTTATCACAGTGTTGGATTCAAAATACCACAGTTGGAACAAAGCTCGCTGAATGCCACTTTCTCCCCTCCTGCTGCAGTCCACTGACACCTCCCCCCACCCCCGCCAATAATTCTGCTCCTGTGAGCCAAGGGACCCTCATGAGCAGCATGGTGGGTGAAGTGAAGGCCTGCAGTGAGCGGAGGGAATCTGCAAAAAAAAAAAATCCCCTTTATTAACAGGGAAAACTCCAGTGTGAACCAACTATATTGTCTAGAGCTAAATTGCAAACTCAGATGTCAGTCCACACAAAAAACTAGCACAACATTGCAAGGCTTTAAAAATTCTTTTTTGAATGTTACTTTTTTGAGTTAGCCCATTTACAACTGCAGAGAAGGAAAGAAGGAAATGCAGAGCCCCCCCTCTAACCAAGCTTTTTGTGCTCTTCCACATTTTCATAATTGATATTGAATCTATGTTTAATCCATCTTTTTGCATAGTTTACTGAGACCACCACAAATCACTCTGTTGGTTATTAGTGATTAGGGAAAAATAATATTGGCCTGGAATCAGCTTTCTAGCCTATTTCCTGGACATATGGTTTGAGATATAGTTGGAATTCAAAATGTCCTGAAAGAAACATAGCAATATCTCGCAATAAAACAGATTAGCATTTGTAATTTTTCCCTCTAAATCATAAGTCAATTGCCCTTTAAAAGCTAGCACATAACATGAATTTTAGGAATGACATTTGCCCATCTTTGCTCCTATTAATGCCAATTAGAATGAAATATCCAGCTTTTAAATGAGATGACCTCGGAAGGAGAGAGAGTTAGCCTGTGTATTTCATTTCAGTAAAGGTTTTACTTAATATGTTTTTAAAAAACAAACAAACAAACATTGAAAATGAGTTCAAGAAAGAGCTTAAAATTCTGTTGTTGTTACTGTCCATGGTATTATGTGGATTGACTCACTAGCTCAAGCCATCTGGACTATTTTATAGAATTAAGTTACAAATGTATAAAAGTTACCAAAGATGTTAGCCATTTTCTGGGTGGGTACCTTAAATATTGGCATTTATGCTTTCTGTTATGGCATTTAAATATCAAAATAAGATAAAAACAGAAAGAGGAGAGGGCTCATGTGAATAGAGGGCTCATGAATGAATGGACAGTCCTGTCTTAGAGCAGTTAACAACTAGATAGTTGGATTGCTTTTGGCCATGTGAAATTAGATGTATTGGGATATGGTTAGTTAACTCTGATGCTTTTTCAGGACAAATATTATGTTATCAAGGAAGCTACAGCCTTCCGACTTACCAGTGGGCCGACGGGCAGGACAGTGGAGTGGGGATGAGCAGCAGAGACTCTTGGCTGTGGCTCAGCCTGGGAGGCTTGCTGGCTCCCGTGTGACCATGCGGAAGCCAATCCCAGGGCAGAGCCCGACTGGCCGGGCAGGGGGATGTGCCCTGTGAACACTTGGTGCACAGCTGCCTAGGCCCCCTCGTCATTTGCCGTGTGCCTTTGTCTGATCAGAGCAGCCAGTGCAGCCCATGGCAGGCCTGTGTGGAAAGAGGGAGGAGGCCGAGATGGGCTGTGCTGTTCAGGTGTGTAGCAGCAATGACTTTGGTCTTCCCTGAGTCTAGGACCCTGATGGCCGCGGCTACTCATTCATGGCAGTAGCATTGGCCTCCTCTGGACCTGGGACCCTGGCAGCCACAGGGCTTTGGCCGTGGTGCCACCAGCCCCACTGCTCGTCTGGGGCCAGCAACAGTAAAGGAATGAGTGGTCTAGGCACTTTGGCAGAATGTGGGCCTCTGAGGAGAGGGGGTAGGCCGGACCAGGCTGTGTAGGCACACAGAGATGGTGTCAGCCTTCCCTGGGCCTGGGAGACTGATGGACTCAGTGCCTCGCTCTCAACACCAGTAGTATCTGCCTCTTCTGGGGATAATAATAACATACTTGGTAAACCGCTCTGAGTGGGCATTAAGTTGTCCTGAAGGGCAGTATATAAATCGAATGTGATGATGATGATGATGATGATGATGATGATGATGATGATGATGTCAGGGCATGCTCGCTCCTGGTGACAGGAATTATGCAGAGGAGTATGCCCAGGTGCGTTTCTTCTTACTGTCATCTCATGGTGCCCCCACTCAGCTGGCATCCTGAGGGGGTGATCAGCTGGCAGGCAGGTCTGCCAATCAGGCATCCATGCCCCATGCAGTGCCAAGGCTCTGATAAGCTGTAACCAATAAAGTTGTGACCTTTTTTACCTCCAACCTGGTCTGTGTCTCCTTCCTCCACCCTAGCCCTCTCCCCTCAAGATGGCAACACAAAAGATAAATTAAGGCAGTGGGAAACTGAGAATAATATTCTTATAACTAGATGCTTGGCACAACTGTAACAGAGCATGCTTGATATATTCTGAGCAAGCTTGATATATTCTGAAGCGGATGTATTCTGTGTTGAATAGGTATTATATTTCCTTTATAAGCATCCCTTAAAGCAGTACTTATATGAAAGAACATACATGTAATGTTGCAAACCTTGTATCACAAACAGCAGTTCTCAGATAGGGCTTCCTGATTCTGATAAACCCTGAGCTTTGCTTTGTGGATAAGATTATAGATGGTGCCATCACTGAAAAACTAAACACAATATTTGCTTATTGACCTTTCCAGATTATTGTATTTTCACATAATTATTTTTTTAGTTGCTATTGCAAGGAATACAGAGGACTTTCTCTAAGCAGCATCTTCTTTGTGGGGCTATTTTTATTACTCATACTATTTCGAACCTGTCAAGAAATGGTCAGTTTTGTAACACCAGTTTGATGCGAACAGAATGGTATAAAGAAGAACCAGAGCACTCGTGCAACCTCAGAAAGTACTCTAGATTTGTACAGGACCAGGCAGTTCATTATCTTAAGTTTCCCCTTAAGAATTCTCATTTTAATGTACAGTCACTGTTAATTTTTGCTTTAATTCCTTTTTAAAACACAAAATTGCAAGTAGGGCTACAGTTGCCCCACTAAAAACAAGTTAACCAAGTACATTTTGTTGGCAAGATTAAAGATTAAAGATTGGTTAAAATCTTTCTTATTATCCAGTTGTGAAGAAAGCACAAGGCTGGGGGTTATGAATAGAGATGGGCACGATCCAAAATAAATTAACGATCCAGCCAATCATGGATCGACGCTGGCGACAATCCCCAATAAACGATCCACACCGATCATCTCCCATTCCCGATCTGTGGATCGTGGATCATGGAGGCCAAAGTGGGGTGCACTACTATTCCCAGTGATGTGGGAAGGTGGGTGCTGGTGGCAGCCGCTGGGCCTGGCGGGCACGGGGAGACGGCAACGAGCCGCCTCCCCTCAGGGGGCGGGGGGTCTGGCATGTGTTTGGCTGTCAGAGCTCCCTATCTGGGTTTGCAAGGATGAGATTGGAGTGCCCATGGCTACAGAACACCCCCTTTCCCCTCCCTTCCATGGGTGTCTTCTCCCAACTGGTGACTGCTTTGCTGCTCCATGGTTGGAAGGAAGCCCTGCTGATCAAGGAAAGCTGGGCTTCCATTCGGGTTTCTGGGGCGACAGAAGGAGGGCAAACACAGCTCAGGCATTCCCCTGGCTCCGTTGCCAGGGGAATAGATTGCTGGTGCCTGAGTGTCTGGCTTCCCGATCCGAGCATGATCGCCCCAATCAAGCCCCGATCCAGCCCCCCCCCCCCGATCGCTGCATCGTTGGCCGTGGCCGAGCACGATCCGCCGGGTCCCGATCGCGCGATTGCCATTATCGTGAGGTTTTTTCAATCGTAATGAGGATCGTGCCCATCTCTAGTTATGAATAGCCTCCCCACATTATAAGGAGTAAACAGGGCCTGTTAATCTTGACCTGAAATATCCTGGGCATTCCCAGCTATGTGCTGGACTTACAATTTGGTATTCCACCTTACTTCAGTAATTACAGCTATTGGTTCAAGTTTAAGTGTCAGCAGGAAAGTGGGACAGAGCCCTGCAATTCTTCTCTACTTGCAGTCCAAAAATCATGAACTACTCACTGTTCTTTCATAGTGTTTTACTGGTACACCACAATTTTGGTC
Source organism: Eublepharis macularius (assembly GCF_028583425.1). Taxonomy (NCBI): domain Eukaryota; kingdom Metazoa; phylum Chordata; class Lepidosauria; order Squamata; family Eublepharidae; genus Eublepharis; species Eublepharis macularius. The sequence continues at coordinate 80,117,240 of NC_072794.1, read as the reverse complement.
CTGGTAGGGGATGGGTATTCTCTCATTATCCTTGGAAAATTATGGCATCTCCAGTGCTGACATAGTAGTGTCATAGTACTGTGAATTGAAACAATCTCCTACCAGCGGAAGTAGTTTGGTCGTAACAAAACCAGGTTATGAGGTTTCTCTTTGTACCAGCACTGGAAGCCATGCTCCTGACCCTGTTGCTCTGCTGTTACTGGTCCATTATTAAATGGGAGGTAATAAGTGACTTTATGTGTTGCCTTGAATGTTTATTTCACCACCTACTGACACCACATACTGACACCCATCTAGCTGATGAAGTAAAAGCATGAATCAATGGAAATATTGTTAATGTTGCCAGAATACTACCCAGTATCTTTTTGGTAGGCACTAATGGCAACGTGAGGGAGGGAAAGTGGCATGGTATAGTCCAATCTCATCAAATCTTGGAAACTAAGCAGAGTCAGTACTTGGATGGGGGAGCCACCAAGGAAGAAACTGCAGAGGAAGGCAATGGCAAACTACCTCTGCTATTCACTGCTGGCACTTATGTATGTATCTATGTAATGACAATGGCAATGAGATTTTGCCACATTTGAATTGCAGGAGAAGCTTACACACCAGAAATTAAAGTGCCTGATGCAAGTTCCTTAAATATCAATGGATTGTGCACATGATTCAGGACAGTTTATGATTTTTTAAAAAATGAGTGTTACCTTTTAGATATTGTGAGTGTGGATGCACTTAATATTCTGAACAGAAGAAATTAAAATAAATGTAAATTCCAAAAAGGTAAAGTTGCAGGGTAGGTGGCACTCAATTGCATTTTGTTTCCTGTCAATTTACTGAATAATATGAATGTCTCAGTCCTTAAATGTTATTGGATTATTACGTTTTTGTACTGCAAGCTGTTTTCATTCTGGTCTGCTTTTGTTTCTGTTGGCTTTTTGCCTGTATTGCAGACTCTCTTCATTTTGGAGCTGATACTCTAGGCCAAAGAGGTATCTGTTTCCTGTTTATGGTTCTTAAGACTTCCTGGATACTGCAGAACTTTTCAACATGCTCTGTCCACGGATGAAAGAAACATATTGCTTTATCTTATATAAGAGACATGGAAATCGTAGTGCTATAATAAACAGAAGGCATGTACAATTCAGGATGTCAACATTAGCGGGAGCACAGAACACACATGCACATATTTTCAGTACTAAATTGTAAGAATGTAAGTACAACCTGCTGGACTGGACCACTGATTGAACTAGTTCAGAGTACTGTTTCAACAGTGGCTGACTAGTTGCTCTGGAGAGCCAGACAGGGCATAGAGGCTGAGGCCCTCCCTTGCTGCTGCCTCTTAGCTCTGGTAGTCAGAGCTCTGCTGCCTCTGGATATGAACACACTTCATTCACCATAGCTAGTGGCCATTGATGGGACTCTCCTTCATGAATCTGTTTCACCGCCCCCCCCCCCCGCCCCCGCGTACTCATAGCCATCATACAGTGAAACATCATATACCTATAAAACTTCCTGTTTTTAATGGGAGTAATGTTAATACTCATCAGTTGCCAATCTATTCAGCCTTCATTTGCTACCCACTTGTGCAGTTCCATAAATGGATTTGCAAGCCTTTTCACAGAGCTTGAGCACAAATAACTGGAACATGCTTCTGCATGTAGAAAAGTATCAGGCACTTGATTTGGTTTTTATTGCATAAGGAAAAAAGCATGGCTTGGGAACCATCAATATGCAGATGACACCCAATTCTATATCTTGCTATCCAGATCCCCACAAGATTCAGCAGAAATCTTGGATCACTGCCTGACAGCTGTGGTGAAATGGCTGAAAATGAACAAATTGAAATTAAATCCAGACAAGACAGAAGTGATGCTTGTTGGGAAGGCAGAAATCCTGAAAGACATTGTATCCCTACTTTTGATGGAGTTTGTATGATCCTTGCAGACTCGGTTAAGAGTCTATGGATTATACTGGATCGAGCACTATTACTAGAAAAACAAGTTAATGCTGCTGCAAAAAATGCTTACTACAATCTCACTCTAGCCTGGAAGATGATTTCTTATCTTGACAGAGCCAACCTGGCCACCTGGATCCATGCTATGGTAACATCAAGACTTGACTATTGTAATGCAGTATACATAGGTCTCCCATCTAAACTAACTAGGAGACTCCAATCAGTGCAAAATGCTGCAGCTCAACTGTTATCAGGAACAAACAGGTGCATGAACATCACTCCCATCCTGCAGTCACTCCATTGTCTAACTGTTAGTTATCATACTCAGTTCAAGGTATTGGTTATCACTTACAAAGCTCTTCATGGCCTTGGTCCGGCATACCTATGGGACTGCTTCCCTCCCTATGTTCGTCCACAGCAGCTTCTTTCATCCGAACAGGATCTCCTGCACATGCCACCCTGCACATCGGTGAAATCGACAGCAGCCCATACACAGGCTTTCTCTGTTGTGGCCCCCAGCCTGTGGAATGGCCTGCCTGAGGAGGCCAGGAGAGCCCCCACTCTCCTGGCTTTCCACAAATGATGCAAAACTGAATTATTCAAAAAGGCTTTTTACTCAGATAGGAGGGCTGTATTATAGGGAGGGGATCTCAGATGACCCGCTAATGAGTTAGAAACCATAAACCTCACCACTATATTGTATTGGATTCCTACTAATGCTATGTCTTTGTGAACTTGTATCTGTTTACCCAATGGCATTGTTTATGGAAATGTTCCTGATATTGACTGTACTAATCTTACACTGTGTAATCCGCCTTGAGTCTCAGTGAGAAAGGCAGACTATAAATGGCATAAATAATTTTTTTTAAAAAAAAATCTGTGGGCAGCAGTGAGAATTAGAAGCTGGGGGCAGGGGATACCCACCCACCCCACTCGGGTTGACAACTACTTAGTTCTTGCAAGGCTAAAATCTAAACATACTAGAGATCTTCAAAGCTAGATCAAATATCTCTCTGTTTTGACAGTGAGAGGATTTTTTTTAAAATTAATTGGAACCAAATTAATTTGTATTCCTTTCATGTAAATCCATCCATTTTCTTTAAAGAGATATTTCTCAGTTCTTTTCTTTTTAAAACCATTTTTAAAAACCCGGAGGTCTGCATGAACTTCAGGTATACAAAACAAGAAACAATATTTTATAGTGAAGAATTTTTCATTTTTTAGTTGACTGTAATTTTAATGTTGCTATATATTTTAAAGTAAAATAATTGGAAAAAATAACAATCCTTACCACAAAATAAATGTCCACAGTTGGTTTCTACTGGGAAATTGGCCTTTTGGAGGCAGATAGGGCAGGTCAAATCTCTGTGGTAACATTGCTGCCAGTGTCTAAGAGATTCCTAAAAGAAAGTCTGTCTTTTAATGGCTGTAACTGCAACTGATATATCCCAGTTAATTCCCTAAAAATGCACAGTAATCCTTCATAATCATTAATTAACTCCAGAAAAATCTGGGAAAATGTAACTTCCTTGTCCCCATAAGCACTAGCTTGCTATATGTTTACCTCTTTTAACATTTCAAAATATGCCATATGCAGATTTGTCATGGTCTGATATAGCACTGTGGGTTTCCTTTGAAAACTTCTTATCTAAGCACCCTTTCCCCAAAAGCTGTAATAAACTTTAGTTGTATGGCAATCCCATATGTTAACAAGACAGGAAAACCTGATTAATGAAGTCATTCTGTTTCCATAAATGCAGTATATCATATATCAAGCCTCTATTTTGAAAAGTAATCCCACTTCTTGTTCTCTAAGCTTCATCTCTTGCAAAAACAGGAACCAAGTATGTTTCTAATTAGGTAACCAAGATTCTGAATCCAGAGAAATTGAGTTGTTACAGAAAGTAAATGATGGAAAGTTTGGAAAGCTTTCCTGACTTCCATGATCCAGGCATGCATCAAATTGTTCTTGCATGTTACTTTATGCATTTTAAAGAACTGCAGATTTAACTTTAACTTACTATGCAGATTTAAATTTAACTTACTATGTAGTTTCTTGAAGACAAAGAGGCATAATTCTTTTCCAGAGGACTCATCTCTTGATTTAAGATTAAAAAACTGTAGAGAGAGAGAGAGAGAGTTTGTATAAACCACGTAGGGATAGCTTCCTGAAGAGAAGTGTGCTGACATGCATAGAAAAAGTGGCAAAATTATGTATTTGTATAGAAATGGGCTGTCCCTTGCCAAAAGTCCTGGCAGTTGTGCTCTCTCTGTTTCCTACCAACCAGGGGGAAAATGTTCTTCAAAGAAGTGAATTTTAGACTGCACAAACATAGCTTCTGGTGATGCTTGTATATGTAGCTATTCCCATCTGTTTTCAGCATAGGCATCATAGATCTGCTGCTAGTTAAATCAACATCAGTAATTTTATAATTTATACAGAGAAGTTCACAAACCTTATAAATGTATCTCCTTGTGCCTTGCGTGAGAATGATACGTAATGGGACAATATTCTGATTTGACTTATTAGATAAGTGGAAGCATATTAAACTGATATGCTTCCTCCACTGATATATGTGAGCACAGGAGCTCCCATGCAGATATAGACCTCTGTTATTAATAATCATATCCCCATTCATTTGTGTGCATCAAGCACTGCCATAGGCACACCTTTTCCTGCATATGGACCTGATCACTAATAGAAGTGTAAATGGAAACTCACAGGGAGCATAGCTGGGAACAGAAGTACTTGTCAACTGCCACAATTAGTTCTCTGGCATGGGCACCTGTAGAGTTCCTAAAGTAGCTTATAGCCTTGATTATATCAAAATATACTAACCATGTATATATTCCAGTATCACTGAAATCCATGGAACTATATAGAGATTTGTAGCCTTTAAACCTTGATAAAAGTATGTCTTGAAATAATTTATATCTGTATTTAGAATTTAGATAACTTGGTATCAAGGGATATATTTCAAAAGAAAAAAGAAGCCTTTCAGAATTCAGATATTATCAAAGAATATTCTATGCATCAAAGTGAAGGTCTTGATCCAAAACATCTTTTAAGTTTGTTTATTTTTGGAGAAAAAGTTAAGTGTGTGCTGAGTAATACTGCAATCCCAGCAGGGTCTAGAGTCTAAGATACTAGACATATTTCAACAGTGCAAGAGTCTGTGGCTGTTAAAATCTCAGTGCACAGATCAAGTCAAAAGAAGCTCCTTCCTTATCTTTGACCTGAGATTCCATTTGTACTCAGAGGGGCTGTCGTTTTAAAATAAGCTACAGCGCTGATCTCTGTTTATCTTGAACCAAGTCCAGCATCTAAAAATGGGTTATGCAAAGAAATTAATATATCACACAGAGGTAAAGTTCCATTTAGGCACATGAACACTTTTTCGGATTTTATATTTAAACCTTATTGACTGCTTTGGCAGGCTGACCTTTGGCAGGCTATATCAGTGGTCTCTGATGATGAAAGCTGAAAAATGAGGTCACCCACAGACAGTCTAGGGTTCTCTCCAGCCATGGGGGACCTTCCAAGTTTTCGTAAAAACATGACTTTCTAAATTAATCAAATGATTTTTTAAAAATCTTAAAAATCCATACTGAAAGGAAGCAGCTAAATATCAGTTAAAGGAGAAAATGGGGAGATTCAACTTGCTTAATCATATGGGATGCTCCCTCCAAGAAAAGAAACATCGTTTGCTCTGAAATCTCCAGAACTTCATTTATTGTCATAACGGATTTGCAGTGCCATCCTTAAGAATGCTTTCCTAGGAATAAGAGGCAGTGAATAGACTTGGGTAGAATTCTGAGTAGAACTTCTTAGGCTTGTTCTCTGGTATCAAACCAAATCAATGAATTTGTTTAAATAAAATACAATCAGGGGAGCCACAAGGAATGGGGGGCATCCATTACCCTTTCCCTATTTTTTCTTTCCATCTCCTGAAAGCACCTATACCCTTTTCCTGTATTGTTTTCTCCTTCCCACCCATCAGCCAACCTAGGTTTATTTACCTCTGAGTCTTTCCCTCTTCCACTCCCCTCGGCACTTGCTCCCAGTGAAAAGTTTGGCCTAGTTGCGCAGTGATGGCCAGTGTTGAGCTGCCTAGTGCTGGGCAAGGTGTGCCAAGATGCACTGTGGGGAACTGCAAGGAATTTCTGGGGGTAACTCCCTTTCCCCTGCATCTCCCTTCTCACATTATTTCTTCCTTCTTGCCTCCCAGCATATCCTCATATCCTCAACTTTCCCTGTTTCTGACTCTCCTTTTCACTCAGCCACCAACTTACCTTTTATATACCTCCCATGTTCAGCTATATTTGTTTTTATTTACTTCATATATACCCCACCTTTCTCCCCAATGGAAACTTGAAGCAGCTTACATCATTCTCTTCTCCATTTTATCCTCACAACAACTGTGTGAGTAAGTTAGACTGAGATTGTATAACTTGCCCAAGGTCACCCAGTAAGCTTCCACAGCAGACTAGAGATTCAAACCTGCATTTCCCAGATCTTAATTTGAAACCCTAACTACTACCTTTCATGGGGTGGCTGCTGTTGAACATAAATCCAGCTGGGCCTAGGTAAGTAATTTAAACTACATGGTAACAAGTCACCTGGTGGCTGCTCCCAGACATTTCTCAGTAGGTCCTCCTTCAAAGGCCATAAAAGCTCTGGAAAGGGCTCTGCCCCCTCCCTGCCTTTTAAAGGCTGGCAATACTACTGCAGTTGCCTAGTAACTCCCAACAACAGCCATTGAGAGGGCATTGGTTTCTTAAAGTTGCCGGTACTGTTTCATTCTTTCTGGAGGGGTCCCCCCCTTTTTAAGATTTCAGCTTTTTCTGCAACCCTAGGGCTTTTCATAAGATCTGTCTTGTCTGACCATGAACCAAACTTTGGATTTAAGCATCCACAATTGGGGCCATGTTGAGAATTAGATATACTGATTAATGCCTAATGATCAGTTTACATGTACACTAAGGCGATGTATCATAGGAAATCCTTTTCTTATGCTCCCCTTCCCCCACAGCAGAACTGCTAGGACTCTAAGTACATTAATCACCTTTACAAAGTAAGTAGTACATGCCAGCTGGATAATCTCACTACAATCTAATCATCTATTTACTTTGTGTATAGCATATGTGCATGCATTCCTTACAATATTATGACACACGATACTGCATTCTATTATGTTCTCAGGATATCACCCAACAATTAGAGCTGGAAATAGTTTGGGCTAAGAGTTACTTTGTCATCATCATAATTTCAGAGTCAAAGTTTCTCCTAATAATATTAATACAGAATGGATCTTGTAGTATTCTAAATACCAGTCTATTTAAATATACAATTGGAGAAGGAGTCCTGCAATAGAAGAGGATGTGTTGTAGGCAGGGCTGGAGGGAATGTATCATCTTGAACATGTGTGCCAGCAAACAGTCCTGGAAAACTTCTGGTCTTTGCAAGCCTCTTCCCTGGGATTATAAAAAGAGTGCTGTTTAGAGTTTTCCTGCTGCTCATGAGGGCAGCCCAGAGTCACTGGGGTAGGAGGCTTAATACTTCCATTAATTACTCAATGGGGAGCAATAGTTGTTATAATCATGATTAAATGAAAGGGAAAACCTGGATTTATGTAGTTCTGATTTTTAATTCTATATTTTCAGTGAATACTTACAATTTGTGCTTTCAGGATCACAGCAGAAAATTGCCCTTCCTATAGAGTTTAATTATTGTATTTAGATTAATATATTCTTTAATCGGCCAATGTTAGGAAATGAGAAGTCAGAACTATCATTCATTCTCTCTTTCTGATTTCTTGGTCATGTATATTTAGTGAAATCATCTTTCAGTTCTAATTTCTAACAAGATTTTTTTAAAAAAATGAGTAGATGTTTTAGAACTGTTAATTAACATTTCAAAATGAAAACCACTTTTCATTAAGAACTACTGTTATTCTTCTGGATAGAATTAATTTGAAACCTAGACTAACTAAGAATTTAATTTTTAAAAAATTAAAAAGTGCTTAAGTTTTCCCCCCATACTTTAAACAACTCTCTGTGATATGTGTACAATATATTGCAGAGCTAAACTCATTTCAACTGGACCATTTCTGCATACTTTCATTATTATGGGTTTAGTCTTTAATAATCCCTAAGCAAACTGCATGCATGAGACACTTTAAGGGTTTTGCTGTATAAATTAACTAGAGTGCATATTAAAATTAATCTAATTATAATGTAGAAGGTTGAAGGAAGGTGCTATCTGTGTAAGGGAGTTCTGTTCCCCTATCAGATGAAAGAAGGAGCTGTATATAATATGACTGAAATGTATTAAAAGCTAAAATAATATACAGTAGAATTTATACTGAATGTGTAAATCCATTCACTGGATTTCATTAGCTATTGTACACTGCTTCAAGCTCTCCTAAAGAGAGAATGACATTAATAAGTATAATAAATTAAATTAATTTACCACAAGAACATAAAAATTAGAATTCTGGTGTTCAAATTTCTCTTGAAAGTCTGTCTTATCACACTGCACATCACAATGTACAACATGTTTTTCATTCAATACATTTATGATAATACAGAAAATGACGTTATCCTGTCAGTTCAACCTACCATAGTATCTTACCTGGTCCAAGAGGATCTGTGCAGTGTATCATGTACCATTCTCACTTCAGCAGAGGTATGAGGATAGCTTCTTTAAAAGCTTGCTGTGATATCTCAGTGCCTGGCTGACAGGAGCATGTCATGACGTTGAGTCACTGCCTACAATTCATTAAGACAGGCCATTTATTTCAGTTAATGATTGAACTGCTTGACTAATGTCAAGGTTTTGCCAGGGTTTCCAAATTCCAGGAAGGAAGGAAGGGAACTTCTTTCCAAATTTACGAAAAGAGAAATCTTGCAAAAAAATAAAGGCTTCTTTTCAAACTGATGTGAGTGGTTCCAGAAAGATTACAGATCTCAGAGAACAATAGTACTACTTTTTGAAAGATATTTTGCTTATTCAGTACTGAAGCATGCCATTACAGATATAGATTGTTTGTTTATAGTTCACCTTTCTCACTGAGATGCAAGGCAGATTACATAGTGAAAGTCAATACAATCAACAGCTGGGATATTCAATGAACAATACAAAAGGGCGTACATTGCAGAAATTTGAAAAAGAAGCATAAAATGTGAATACATGTGAATACAGAGATGAAACATTGCTGAAACAAAACATAAGTAATTTGACATGACAAGTTAAATGACACGGAAACTACCCAGTAGGAGCATCAATAGACAGTACGCGACAGTATAGTCTGCGCAGTCACCATCCCTTTAACAAAAGATCTCTCTGAATCATTTCCTTATAGCACAGCCCTCCTACCCGTATTTTTTAAAAAAAACCCTTCCGAATCATTCAGTTTTGCATAGTTTGTGGAAAACCAGGAGTCTGGGAGCTTTCCTGACCCCTTCAGTCAAGCCATTCCATAAGGCAGGGGCCACCACAGAGAATGAGCCTATGAGAGCAACTGTTTATTTTGCACATGTGCGGAATGGTATCTGCAGAAGGCTCTCTCCAGATGAATGAAGCTGCTGTGGCAGAGCATAAGGGGAGAGGCAGTCCAAGGGCATGAAGTTTTTTATGTGATTGCGCAAACCTTGAATTGAGCTTGGTAACTGATGAGTGAGTAATAAGCATACTAGCTCCTGAAAATAAATGAGCTGCAGTGTTCTGCACAAGCTGAAGTCTCTGAGTTGACTTTGAGAGGAGACCTATGTAGGGTGCATTATAATAGTCTAGTCTTGAAGTTACCATGGCATGAATCCAGGTGGCCATGTCAAAGTAGGGGGGGGGATCATCTTCCAGGCTAGTCTGAGTTGGGAGAAAGCCTTTTTTGCAGCTGCATTAACTTGCTTCTCAGTCAGCAGTGTTGGATCCAGTATAACCCCTGGGCTCTTAACTGAGACTGTAAGGGTTAACTGAACCTATGTCAAAAATGGGGAGCACAATATCCTTCAAGATCTCACCTTCCCAACCAGCATAATTTCCATCTTATCAAGGTTCAGTTTCGATTTGTTTGCTTTCAGCCATTTGACCACAGCTGTTATGCAGTAACTCAGTACCTCTACTGCATCACCAAAGGATCTGAATAATGAGCTATAGATTTGGGCATCATCTGCATATTGATACCATCCAATTCCATAGCTACCAATGATTTCGCCGAAAGTCTTTAAATAGATATTGAATAACAAGGATAAGTTTGCACCTTGTGGAACACTGCAAGATAACTCTCACACTGAAGATAACTGGTCACCAGCAAACAACCCTTTGAGTCCATTCCATGAGAAATGATTTAATCCTGTTGTCACAGCAGGCAAGGACCAAGGATGCTCTCTGTAGGCTACCACCACTCTGGTACAGGTTTCCCTGGAAGGGCCCAGAGCACCAACTGACCCCTTTTGTTTACTCTTTCCCAGTAGGTTTTATTTATTATGTGACCAAATGAGTCATGAAGATCCAAGCAGAATAATAAACAACTTTATTTTAAAAGGTTTAGTAATAAGTGGTGTTCAAAACTTTGTAAGATAAAGAAAACAGTAAAGGTTGGTGAACAAACACAATTAAACACCCTAATGCGTCTAACTAGACTGTTCCTAGCAGTGTCCTGGTGACTGACTCAACTGTCTCATCCCTTCTGGATGAGGGATCCCTCCATCTGCAGAAGCCTCTCCTCCACTCTGCTCCCTAGGAGTGAACACCCTCCCACTGTGGTGAGGCCTTTTATCCCTTCTCTCAGGCACTGTCCTGTTACTTCTCTATTGGTGCAATTTTCCCCTCCAAATCCCCTCTTAACCAATCACAGGGTCCAAAGGGGACCTGGGAAATGTGGGCCCTGTAGTCACTTTAGTACAGGCTTCTCCAGAGCCACTAGGCCTCACTATATAGGCCCAGGATCATAACACCCAGGGCTTTTTTTGAGGGGGAACGTTCTGGAACTGCTGGGGCCAGCTCTGCAGAGGAGGTTTCGCTGCTTTGTGTTCATTCTGCTTTTTTCCCATTCCTCTGTGGGTGAGAGAGAGAGAGAGAGCTGGGGCCCAGCAAGGACTCTGCAGAGGAGGATAAGCTGCTTTGAGTTCATTCTGCTTTTTTTTTCATTCGTGAGTGAGAGAGAGAGAGAGAGAGAGAGAGAGAGAGTGCAAGCAGAGCTGCTGGGGCCGGCTCTGCAGAGGAGGTTAAGCTGCTTTGAGTTCATTCTGCTTTCTTTTCAGGGGAGTGGGGCTCTGTGTATGTGTGTGTGTGTATGCGTGTGTGTGCTGCTTTAAGTTCATTCTGCTTTCATTTCATTCAGGGGTTTCTCTGTATGTGTGTGCTGCTTTGAGTTCATTCTGCTTTCTTTTCATGGGGGGTGGGAGCTCTGTGTATGTGTGCTACTTTGAGTTCATTCTGCTTTCTTTTCATGGGGGTGGGTGAGGCTGTGTGTGTGTGTGTTGCTTTAATTCTTTTGTTGACTGAAGTTGACATTGTCATGGTTCCCACAGCTTTTGAATGCAGATTGGTTTTGTGTTAAATATATCAGTTATGGTTATTTGTATTAGTTAAAATATCAGTTATGGTTATTCCAGTTTTATGCTAGGAATGGATAGCTGTGTCCAAGTCACAGAAGGCTTTCATCAATATATTCATCAGCATATAAGTGTTCTTATGTCTTAATAGCTGTAACTCAAATAGTTCTCCCCACCCTCAGTTGATTAACATCACTGAAATTGCAGTGGACATATGGGTGTTAAGGAAGTTTTTATGAATATTGTTTGTCTGGCACATTGGAATATTTATGAGCATTTCACAATGTCACAATGTTACAACTTGGTAAGGTAGAGTTGGCAGGCAACAAAAAAAAAGCCATTTTAAACTAAGTATAAATCTGTCAGAGGGGGCTCCCCCGGCCACCCTCGGACTCACCCGGCGGGCCCGACCCCAGCCCCAGGGCCTCCCCAAATGGCACTTACCGGGCTGGTGGCCCCACGGCGGGGGAAGAATCCATGGTGGCGGAGGAGGAGGCCGAGGAGGGTGGCGCGAGGTGGAGAAGGCCCCGAGATGCTGCCACCAAGGACCCAGGGCTGGCTGCAGTGGCCGAGACGCTGGGCAGGATGGCGCCGCAAAGACCGCAGGGACGTCCCCAGCTGGGCTGCCTGCCTCATCATCCACCCAGCTGCCGACAGGAGAAAAGAGAAGAAACAAAAAGAAGGGGAAGGCAGCAACTACAATACCAAAAGAATTATGAAAATATGATATATATGCTTATAGTAATGACAATACAATTGGATAAACAGCATATGTGAAAATTAATCAAAGATATGAATCATATATACAAGTCATATATACAAAAATTCAAAGGTTAGAGACCAAAAGCCGAATATATCCAGACAAATTAATGGCAAAACACAATACAGTCAGTACATGGAAGTAATTTACAAAGTGCCAGGACCAATATCAATGTAAAGTCAAAGTAAGCTGGTTCAGACCACAAACATGTAGTATATACTCATAAAGGAAAAGGGTAGGTAATCAGTTCATGTGTACAAACAATGTCCATATGTGGGCAACACCAAAAACAGGGCCAACGGGCTCTTGCTTGCATATTTCATATTCCCATTTCACAGGTCATTGCTTCCTCAGGGTGGTAACCAGGTGCCACACACAGAAAAAAAGATTGAAGTCTTAAACCAAACAGGCACACAAATTCACAGCCTCAATGGGAGCGGTCCGGCAGCACAACACGCTGGAGAACACGCAGGAGAAAAGAGGCCAGGGGAGCCTCGGGGTGATGCGACGAGGCCTCTGGGGCCATGGCCCGACCCTAGCGCCAATGCTGGAAGCCACGCCTCGCCCCGACCACGTGGCACCCAGCCGGCCAAGCGGGAGCCGCGTTGTTCGACACCCTAAGGGGTGGGGCAGGCTTCCGCCGCATCCAGGCCCAGACAGGCTGGCCCTGATGCCCTCCCAAAGGGGAGGAGCCCCCACTGAGGCGAGGGGGGAGGAGACAGGGGAAGGTGGCCAACTGACTAAGGTGGGGGGAGGGGCAAGAGTGGCCCTACCTATCGGGGGTGGTGGGGATGGTTCTGGAGGCGGGGCCAAGGGAAGCAGGGTGGAGCCAGCCCTAAGGGGGAGGGATATAAAAGCGGGCTCCAAACCCAGGCCGAGGAGGAGAGCAGGAGTGAGGACTGCCCCTGAAGCTAAGGGGCAGACCATTCAGGGGAGCCTGGCTGAATCGGCTTAACCAGCCCAAGCGGAGACTCACCCTTTCTGAGGCCTTGTGGGGGAAGCCCTACGGGAGCCAACATGGTTGTTCAGCATCCGGCCGAGCAGGCAGCCACACTCACGGGCGCAGGATGGACCTACCCGGCACTCCCCTCGCAGAGTGGGACCCGCCAGTGCTGCCAGGGGGCACCCCAAACCCTGACAAAATCTAATGCAGATAAAGTTGAGTATCTAATTTTGAATTGCTCCAGTAAAGCAGAACCATCCCTGAAAATTTGAAAATTCAATATTCATTAGGTTAGGAATTTCAGACTCTGTGGAATTTTGAGAAAGAATTTTGGATTTTTTTTTCTATGCTGGCAGACGGAATCTGTTAGAATTTAGATTTGTGAGATGGGTTTTGAATTTGTAGAGCCCCCCTCCTTCTTGCATATTTTAAAATATGATTCCAAAGAAATGAAATGTTTGGGAAAGGGAATGGAAGATTTCACTTTTTGTAGAGTATACAGAAAGGGAAAAAACCCTTTCTCATAATAGTGTAATTTCCCAAGCTTACTAACATTTATCTTGTCGTAATGCATTGTGCTGGGCTCTGGGAAGTGGTGTCACTTCCAGGAGTGACGTCATCATGCATTTCCAGGAGCGCATGTGATAATAGAGAGTTCTACCACCTCTTTTCCCAGAAAAAAAGCCCAGATAACACCTGTCCAAGATACATCCCTTGATTCTGTCTCCAAGCACCTCAGCAGAGTGGCATGATCTTTGACTGTGTCAAAGGCTGCAAATAGATCCAGGAGGAGCAACAAGGAAGCATGGTCCCAGACAGATGTCATCCATTAAAGCCACTAGAGCCATCTCTATCCCATAATTAAAGTAACAGAGTGAATGAAACAGGCCTGCTGGTCTTCGTTGTGGCAGCTAGCATTGTCAGGTCAGTGGTGGGCTAATGAGAGGGGAATGGAGGAGGCAGGTACAGATTCCCAGGCCAGGGCAGCTGGATTCCCACCCCTTCAAGTTGAGCCTCCAGAGATGAGGTAGCAGTTAGGGTTGTGAAATGAGTCACGTTAACCACACTTGCTCTCCCCCTTAAGTGTTGGAGCTACATGTTCCTTGTAGGGTTGCCAGCCTCCAGATGGTAGCTGGAGATCTCCCAGAATTACAACTGATCTCCAGGCAACAGAGACCAGTTCCCCTGGAGAAAATGGCTGCTCTGACAGGTGAACTCTATGGAATTATACCCTACTGAGGCCCCTCCCCAAACCCTGCCCTCCAGGCTCCGCCCACAAAATCTCCCAAAATTTCCCAGCCTGGACCTGACAACTCTACTTCAGAGCCCTCTTTGTGCCTCTCCTGCCACCAAAGTGAAACACTGTCCACTCTAAGTGTGCATGACAGAGTCCTGTGCCACAAGCTCTACCTACTGAACTATGGGACATCCTGGCTGGAGTTCATGTGGGAGGTGGGTGGGGTGGTGGGAGGGGAGGTTATTATTAAATGCAAGGGAAGGGAAACAAGATAAATAGTTGCAGCTGTAGTCGGCATCCTGTGCTCTACTGTTTTTTGGAGGGAGGCACGGCTAGGGGAAGTGCTTGGCTTTTGTTGTTGTATGGGTGCCTAGGGGCTATGCTGTAGTTTTTGATGGCATAACTTTCCACTGATTTGCAGCGGGGGGGGGGGGCGCATTCCCAGGCTGGGATGACTTAGGGAGCTGACTAACTCTTGCCATGTCACTGGATCTGCCCCTTTCCCCATCAGTATGGAGGTTGCACCAGCATTGCTCCACAGCTTTGCGATGCTAATGGTTTGTATATTTGTATATCTCAGACATACGTCGGTGTAGTGCCTAATCAGCTCCCCCGCCCTCAAACCACTTAGGAGAAAAAAATCCTCACTCGGTCTTCCAATTCAATGTTTGTTCCTGTTCTGCTTGTGAGAATATCATGAGTATTTTTTTCCTCTAACACTTTTCTGTATATCAAACATAAATCATCACATAATTTTAGCTCTGCAAAGTAGCTAAACCAGTTCCCTCTTGTTTGCATTTTAGTGCTGGGATACTAAGTCTCTACAAAAGAACCTCAGGAGAGACTATCCAGTGATTATCTGTTAAACTTGTTTTATTGGCCCAGGTCATTTGAGTCCAGCTGTCCATCCACTGGATGTCTGGAACTAAGCACTATTACAGTAAAATGAAGGCTTTTCCACCCTAAAGCTTTTAAGAAGCTCTGGCTTTGTTTGGGAAGTTGTTTCTTATATATTTGTGACCTATTTTCCATTCTGGGAAATGTAAATTGAGAAAGCTGATGCTTTGCAAGCACAGGCAAGTCTTACAGTATGCTGCAAGAATACAAGATGTTCACTTAACCTACTTCCTATGTAAGAACAAAACATAGGTCACCTGCTGTCAAACAAGGCAGAACTACAATGGATCAGGCCAGCAGCCAGTGGGAGAACCTGTGCAGAGTTCCTGTGTCTAAATCATGCTAAAATCAATATGGAACTAAAACAACAAAAATTCATACTATAAATACACAAGGGACATACAATTATGTGCTTGAATATGTACAATGAATCTCATTCAATTTTTGTGCATTTCCTAGGTGAGAATTAGGTGGGAAAAGAATCGAATCAAGGAATATTAAGTTGCTTGTTATATTTAGAGGCTCCTGAACTTGTAAATTGCCATAATTTTTTTGTAATTAAATATAAAGTGTATGTGTTTATAGTTCACATTTGGAACATTTGTGCATAAAATGCTTTAAATATACACTAATTTTAAGCTTTGTACGGTGCACATCTCATTTCAGTAGATTCCATTGTCTTCTGTTAGGTGCTTGTTAGCTTTACTTGTGCAGAAAAAATTCTCTATCCCAAAATTGGCATGCAAACTCTGAGCATAAAAGTAAAACTCTTCTTTATTTGGCATCTTGCATCTCCGTTTCTCATGCTCTCCTTCTTTTGCATCTGTATTGCAAGTACTGTGACAGCCTCTGGGTAACTTTACCTCCCATAGCAAGCAGAAATGAGCAGCGCAAAAGTTTTCTGTGGAGTTATTTGTACTATTCTATGGACCATCTAAATTCATGGGCTCTGGCTAGAAATCAGTGGTGGGATATGTATCTAATAGGACAGTTGCTGTTTGATACTCCAGCTTTTATGTGAACTGTCTGAGTCCCAGAACATCTATTATTATTTTTGTTGCATAATTATTGTCCCCAAGGTAACAAACATCAAGGCATTAAAGCATTTAAAACATCAAAACAGCATTTAAAATGTATATGTAAAATATCTAGCAATGCAATAAAAACATATAGACATACAGATACAACACAACCAGGGAGGAGGGACAATGAGAGTTTACTGGCAGTACACCAAATGAAACTGGCAATGTAGAGCTAGCATACCAGCAAACCACCTCAGTGGTGAAGTTGTTAAACAGGTGTTTTATTTTATCAAATTATAATGCCACTGAGTCTCATGAATAAAGCTGTAAGTTGATGTTTTGCTAAATAAAATAGTAGCACAGGTCTGACTGACATGTGTCATACCACAATGCTTTAGTGGAAAAGAAAGATATGAAATAGTGAGAGCTGCCCTGCAATTCTATAAAGTCAGCTGATGTAAACTTGGGACATAGTTTAATCTGCCAAACTTGTTCTGACCTTGGTCTGATTTTTTTTTAAAGTGGCTCCAAAAATAGAATTGGAGACATCAGTAGAAAGTAAACAAAAAGTCCAAAATAGAAAGGCATAGATAGCTATGGGCCAGAGCAAAAGAAAGAACATGTTGAAACATACTGTTTTCATATTGTCCCACTGCTCTAATAAAGCAGTCTATATACCACTTGACCAAAGTGCAGCTAACTCATGTTGAAGTTCTCCTTTAAAAAATTAATCATTTTTTGCCTTTACTAGATCTTGACAAATCAAAATATGCAACCTTAAAAATGGACTAATGCTTCAAGTAGAAACAATATATTTTTTAATATCTATGTGGTCCAGAGTCCCATACCCATGGGTTACCCATTCATTGAAAAGGAATCTGCATATAGATGACATAATTCATGCACTAGATAAACATGAAGGAAGCTTCACATGTTCAGCAGAGTATGTACTATACAATGACACTGGATCCCAACAATGGATCTATATTACAAATCATGCCATTCCATTTACTTTGGTGAGTGAAGGTACCCATCTGCCACTCACTTAAGTGTGAGATGAGAGATTGGAATCAGTTACCCTGCCATCTTCTTCCACCTTATGGTAGTCACTCCACTGCCATATTTTAGTGAAAAATGTGGTAGCAAGGAACAACTATTTTGTTCGTTGTATCTGGGGTTTGTCAGGTGGCCTTTGCTAATTTGGTGGAAAGATTATGCTGAATTCTTAACACTACAAGCTAGTTTTAGGCAGATACAGGGGCTGGAGAATTATTACGAATCCATGTTATAATAATTCTCCTTCCTTTCAGCAGCTGTATGCATATCATAACTAGAGGTAGGCATGGACTAGGAAAAAAATGTTTCATCACATTTCACAGACCACGAAATTTTCACGGACCCACCCCGGTTTGCGGACTGGTTTGTCAGCCCATGGTCTGCCAATTCCAGGATCCCTAGGATGGCTCCGTTCACACGAAGAGATGCCAAACTCGCAGGGAGCCTTCAGCAGCCACCCTCCAAGTTTGGTGAAGACTGGCTGTCAGATGTCCGAGTTATAGACACCCAAAGTGGCTGCCCCCAGGAAAGTTCCATTAGATATAATAGGAGTTGGAAATGCCAATTGACTTGCATTGGATCCATTGAGATACATTGCAGCACTAAAAAGTTGTAATGAAAACATGGAACGGAGTTAGAGAATCTTTCTCTGAGAACGGAAAGTGCTCTGCAGTGTTCTCTGTTATTTCTGCACAAGCTTAGATGCACTGCTCTGCTCTGGGCTTAGGGTTGCCAGCCTCCAGGTGGTGGCTGGAGATCTCCCTGAACTGATCTCCAGGCCACAGAGATGAGTTCATCTGGAGAAAATGACTGCTTTGGAGGGAGATCTCTATGGCATTATACCCTGCTGAGGTTCCTCCCCTCCTCAAACCCTGCCTTCTTCAGGCTCCACCCCCAAATTCTCCAGGAATTTCCCAACCTGGAGCTGGCAACCCTATCTGGGCCTGGAATGACAGCCACTAGAGTAAATGACGGTATCTGGAAACAGATCAAAGGGAGTTGGTAAAAATCAGATCCAGATCATTTTAAACGGATCATCATGAATTCATATGGTTTTTATATTGAAACGAAACAAAAAGGCTGTCATATTATAGATTGTATCCTAGTCTACAGACAGCACCAAAACAATCACACACACACACACACCGATCTGTGGCACTGCCACAGCGCAAAAACATGCTTCAAAAGCACGGATCCCCATGGAGCCTCTCGATTTTTACATTGAGCCACCAAAAATCCACCACACAATCCCATATCATGTCTACTGCCACAAATTGCACCCCAAAAACCATGCACTCACTGCTTCGTTGTACCACCACGGTGCAAAAACACACTTCAGAACCATGGATCCTCATGGCCTAGTGGCAAGGAATCCCCAAAAGGGGAGTTTCAGATCCTCCTGAAACAAACAAAGCTATGGACAATGAGTACCTCTGCTGGGATGCAGCCAGAGGGTGGCAGGCACTGGTGGACTAGGGGACAGGAGGACATATGGAGAAGGAGGTTAAAATTCCCTTTGTGTGTGGGGAGGTGCAGTCGCACTTGGCAAGGACAGGGGGTGGTCTAGAGCCCTGATCCACACAGGCACCTTCCCAGCCAGGACAAGTGCTCTAAATAATAATGATACTGTTAATAAGTATAATATATAAAAGTATTCTTTGATTCCTCACTAGCATAGCCCCTGAGCCTGGCTATGGAACAGAAGCAGCCAGAATCTCAAGCAAAAGCTTCAAATACCTCCCTCTGTGACTGAAAAATCCACGCTGCAGTTTCTCTGGGTCTTACTGCCTGTTGGAAAAAGAAACCACTTGCCTGAGAGGTGGAGGGGAATTTATTCCTTCTGCTCTCATAGAGAAGAATGGGAGCTCTCTGTTTGACAGCCGGAGAAGGTCTGCAGATGTCCCCTCTGTTGCCTAGGAATTTTTTTTTTTATATAAAATTTTTTATTGGATTAGACACATATAAAATTTATTACAATCACGTTCCCTTAAATTTTCCAATTCTAACCCCCTCCCTTTCCCCCCCCTTTTGTTGATTTCCAACAGTTTTCCAACCCCTTATCTATTCTCCCTCTACTCATTTCAAACTTATTATGCTTATTATAATATACTTTCAAACTCTTCTAAGCTTATCTATAGTAACATAGTGCTATCTCTAATTCCCTTCCCAAATGGGTAAAAGTATAACACTCTTAACTTATCTTCTTCAATAATAATAATAATCATTTTGATAGTCTGTACTCTATCTTACTCTTTCTAATTACTTCAAAATGGGACAAACAATTTGTCCCTCTTTATGCATAACTTCAAATACTTCTATAAACATTGCATACATTTATTATAAATCTGTTGCCTAGGAAATTGATTGCTTGGCAGTGGCATGTCTGGTTTCACAGACCAATGGACCAACAGATCGGCCCAAAGGTAGTTGAGCCCATGAAAAACGCTCATCCCATGATCCGCCGGTTCGCAAATGCCAAACTGGGCCAGTCTATTTCAAATTTTGGTCCATTTTTCTGTCCCTGCCCACCTCTAATCATAACACATATTTTATTTTTTAAAAAGGAGTGCTCATAGCCAAGCACACCAGGAAGGCTTTCCATGGGTAAACATTTGTATTAACTTTGGAACTAGCTGATAACTATTCAATATGAAAATATTGCCATCTTTCACCATTGACCTGATTGATTACTATGACCATGGCTTTTAATCAATACATTTGTTTGTACACAAAATATTTCATTCTACAAACAAATGAAACACTAGTTTACCTATTACTCACATGGAAAGTGCACCAAACTACTATAAATGGTACACAAAGACAAAAATAATGGTTTTCAGGAGAAAGCCAAAAATCTCCCACTTGGCAACCCAATCCAACAATGCAGCCCCTTTAAATATCTTGGGGTAACCTTTAAAGATACTCTGAATTGGAAGACACATCTTGCATTGGTTAAATCCTCAGCATCAAGGATTGTAGGGTCAATCATACATTTCTTTTATACAAAGGGGTGGTGGTCAACTGATAGATCCAGCACTGAAATTATTTAAGAGCAAGGTAGTCCCTCACCTCCTATATAGAGCTGAAGTGTGGGGTTGGAAGGAAGACATTCTAACCAGCCTTGAGGTAATCCAAAACCAGTTCTTGAGACGGATTTTGGCTTTACCCAAAGGCCCTCCTGCCGCCCTGATGAGGGCCAAAACAGGACTCCCCTCCCTTAGGGCTCAGGTACACCTTGCAGTTTTAAAATACTGGAAAGGGATCAGATTTTCCAGTTCTGACTCCTTAAGTTGCCAATCAGTAAATTACTTACTATCCAAAGACCCCACACAGCCTGGCTTTCTATCCACCATTTGCCAAAGGTATACCATCCCGGATGACCTGTTAGGGGTCTCAGCCAACAACCTCCCATTTAAGGAGTGGATCTATAAGTCAGATGCAGTGATGGATTGGCTATCAATATCAAAATCTAAGGCAGCTCCTTGGTATAAACTGATCAAATTTGACCATTCAAGATCTCCCTACCTAGCCAGTATTTCTCATTACAACCTCAAAGTGTCTTTCACTGCTCTGTGCTTCCAGATGATGCAGACAGCTCTTTTGGCAGGGCGTTATTCTCACACCCCTATGGAACATCGCACCTGCATTTGTGGATTACCTACAGTGGAGAACCTTTCCCACTACCTACTTTATTGCCCATTATATAGTGTACCCAGAGCTAAATTTTTGGCCAGAATCCTACCAGTGACAAACACATACTCTGAAATCGAGAAGATTGTGTTTTTGTTATCTGACACTGATAATCATGTGTCCTGTAGAGTCAGTTTGCACTTGCAGCCAAAAAGATAAAATCTAAGGTGGTACTGAATGAGGCTGCTTCGTGATCCCTGGGATAGTTTGGCATACTGTATTGTTCTAAATAATTTTAGTAACATATAAAGTGTGATAAGGGACTTAATTGTTTATTAGTCAATGTTTGGTGAATTGTGACGACCTATGATTATAGACAATAAACTCTTTTGATCATTTCATTTTCAAAAACTATAAATGGCTGCCATTTAGGTTGTATGGATATTCATGACATGCTCCTGGCATATGTGTGAGAGAAGGAAGCACAATGTGATAAAAAGCCAGAAAATTGACACTTGCTTGATAGTTTTGTAGTAAACTTGCCTCATGGGCAGTGAGGCAATAAATATTATAATCTCATGTAGAAGGAAGGAGCTATAATCCTTTCAAATAATTGATAATAGACCTGAAGAGTTGGCAGATGGCAAAAAAAGAAAAAAACAAGTCTAGATATATAAGATGGGTAAGAGGAGGAGAGACCAACCAAATTATATTACCAAAACTCCAGAGAGTGTGCTCATGGTTAAAGATATAAAGCAGATGATTCTTATGGTTGTTCTTCCTGGGGGGGTAGGGAGAAAAGGGGGGAAACAAGTTTGTATCGGATGTATGGATTGTTAAATTTATTCTATATGTATATGTACCTGAAGTATAGATTGTACGTGGAGGCAATATAAGGAATACATCAGTACAATAAAAAAAATTTTTTTAACAAAACCAAAAAAACAAATAGACATAATATGACCATGTTCAGTGCTCATTTGCCTGACCGGAAAGCCTATTCCACATGTGCAGCTCTTTTTGAGCACTGAAGCAATGGATGAATGTTTTGTAAAACTTAGTTCTTCAGTGGCAGTTCACTGTATCTGCAGCGCCTGATCTAGGGTTGCCCGCGCCCGGGGCAACCCTAGGCTGACTTCCTCGTGCATTCCTCGTCACTTCGGTGACATCATCACGCAGGGCAGAATGGCGGAGGCAGCGTGCGGAGCTGGGAAGCCGCCCGCGCCATTCGCCTCCCTGCAGGTGAATGGTGCGGGCGGCCTCACAGCCCCCCGCACTGCAGGACAGGGGGCAGCCGGCTTGCCGCACATCCCCTGTCCTGCAGGGCAAGCAAAGGGCAGTGCGGCCGCCCACATCATTCGCCTGCCCCGCAGGAGAGGGGGCAGCTGGCCGCCCCCTGTCCTGCAGGGCAGGCGCATGGCATGGATGGCCTCGCAGCCCCCCACTCTGCCTTTCGCCTGCTCCATGGGACAGGGGGCAGCCGGCTTGCCGCGCACCTCCTGTCCTGCAGGGCAGGCAAAGGGCAGTGAGGCCACCCACGTCATTCGCCTACCCTGCAGGAGAGGGGGCAGCCGTCCACCCCCTGTCCTGCGGGGCAGACGAATGGCGTGGGCGGCCCCGCAGCCCCCCGTGCTGCCTTTTGCCTGCCCTGCAGGACAGGGGGTGCACGGCAAGCCGGCCACCCCCTGTCCTGCAGGGCAGGTGAAAGGCAGCGTCAGGGGGCTACGAGGCTGCTCGCGCTGCTGCCTGCACCCTCTGGCAGCTGGCAGCTGCTCCCGGCGCCCTCTCCCTAGTGGCACTGGGGGAAGACTACCCCCCTGCCCCCCTCGATCTGGCCCTGTGTATCTGCATTTATTGACATTTCCTATGCAAGAAGCTGCTGAGGCATTAATGTGGAGGGAGGGCTCTGCTAAAGCAAATGTATAACATTCTATTCATTCTTGGAATGGTGGGACATTCATAAAGAAAGTAAAATTGCTATTTTGAAATGAAAATAGGATCAAGTAAGCATGTCTGACTAACAACTACCACCCAAGTTCCCTTGCAGGCTATTGTACTTTGGTCGCATCATGAAAAGACAAGACTCTCTGGAAAAGTCAATAATGCTAGGAAAAGCTGAAGGCAGTAGGAAAAGAGGAAGGCCCAAAATGAGATGGCTCGACTCAATAAAAGAAACTACGCCCTCCAGTTTGCAAGATCTGAACAAGTCTGTTAATGATAGGATGTTCTGGCGATCTTTCATTCATAGTGTTGCCATAGGTTAGAGATGACTTGATGGCACATAACACACACACAAGGTACACTGAGGAATGCTAAAAGCAGAAATGGAAAAGCCTGCAGATTTTAATCTCTCATATTTATTGCACAGGAATGTCTTTTTTTATCAGAGCTGATATTTTTCCAATAGCAAGTGAGCAAGCTTTTATATTTAAAAAAATACAGCAAAAAAAGGAGAAAGAATTGATACAAGTTGAAACTGGACATTTCATAGTTAATTCTTAGCAACTGCTGGAATTGCCAGCAGCCCTTCCCTGTACAGAAATGTCAAGGTAGGTCAAAGTATTTATAATCTAGATTGGCACAGAAACTTTATCTGCTGAATGACTATCACATGAATTTCATCACAGTATTTTTTTTTTACCAGTCTCTGTGGCCAAGAAAAACTGGACTGTATCCTTTTTGTAGGTGACTTCAGTTCTTTTCCTTTCCACTATATCTCAGTCAGGATTTTCATAGACCATATCCAGACATATCGCTGTCTTAATTCTGTTGCAATGTACTATGTGTAACAAGGGAGGGCGATAAAGCTCAGCCCTGCTGCCTGCCAAGTCACGAGATACCTTGTGAGTTAGCAGTTTATTCAGTCAAGCCTGCATGCTGAATTCAAATGTCTCATATTAAAATCACAAGGCACTATCAGTTCCTTTTTATTCTCTCAATTTGATAAAATATGTATATGTAACTAAAAATGTTTAAAATAGTGACATTGTTGCCTTCTTGGATTTGGTAAGCCTTGAGAAACTCTCATCTTCAAAAAATCTTTTACAATTAATGGGTGAATTGGTTCTAAACCACGGAAATTAAATCAGTTGATAAGTAACCAAAGATAACTGTGGATACATTATTCACTGTATCACAGTATCAGTCTGTAGTTCCTCATCTTTAAATATTGTTAGTTTGTAGTAAAGTCCCACCAATGCCACTCATCAATCACCTAAAGAGGAAAGATCCAGAACAGATGACAGGGCTACACCTTAAACCAGTGATACTCATTCAATGGCTTGGGGGCCACATGTGGCTCTTACACATACCAACTGTGGCTCTTCTGAATACCATTTCCTAGTATGGCACCTCCCTAGGGTTGTCAGGTCCCCTTGCCCTCCCAGTAGAAGGAGGGGGATGCGGTGCCTACCTGTTCACTGCTCCCATCATACTCCTTGTTCACCCCCATACCTGGACAACAATGCCACTTCTGGGAAGTGACATCATCACGCAGGTTTAGGGGTACGCGTGCACTTTGCAGCCCAGCAGTGTACTCGGGGTAGTGTCATGTCACTCCCAGGAATTAATGCCATCACATTGCCCTGGGAGCATGCCCAGGAGTCATGTTCCCGCACTTCCCCCCACCCCACCAGTCAGGTAAGTGGTAGTGTGGGTTGGAGGGTGAAGATGGGGGATCCACTGCCCCCATCAGGGGAATGGGATCTCTACGCCTGTCCCATATTTCAGAAGCATAAGGAAGGCCCTTGCCCAGTGATGCTTGGTTCCCAACTTGAAACAGCTGCCACCAGAGAAAGGACAAGCCGGGAGCCTCCTTGAGGTACAGAACTCATGTTGTGGATGGAAGTAAATGTGGCTCTCTGCAATCAACAGAGTGAGTACCACTGCCTTAAACAATTCCTACATGGAACTTATAAAGTAACTTTATAAACGTACAAAGTTACCATGTGTTACAATATAAATATGCACTTCCTATGAATTCTTATAGAAGAATACCTTTGATAGACTAAAGACTCCCACTTTCTCTGGTGGGAACTTCTCTCGAAGCCTAAGTGGTCCTATGCTAACTAGCTATCTGACTAAACAAACAGAACAACCATTTAACTCTTTCACAACTGAGCATAGGACACTTGCACAGATTCCAACAGTTTTGCACAAAGAGTGCAAAGAGTTTGTCTATACCGACAAACTCTTGTCCGCAAGTGTCACTATAGAGGGGCTTGGATGGCAATATTGATACCCATAATTCTCATCACCGACAGTCTTCTGATGTCATTTTCTTTCACAGTGAACATAACCTCATGCCAATCTGGAAGTTATTGTGAGCTGTGTAACATGAGGTAATGCATGTTCTAGGTAATTTTGTCCATTGACTGCATTTATTTTTTCCGATTTGAACTATAAAATGGTGATTTTCTTGAGTCAAACTGAGAGTACCCCTAAACATTTTTTTTAGAAAAAAAGCACTGCTGAACATTCTGGTGCAAACTGGACAAAATATATGTTGTTGTGTAAATTCACAGCTCAGTTTATAAGCTGGTTTGGACTTTAGTATGGCTGTGCTTTTCATGAAATTTAAACCATGAATTTCTGTAGTAGACTACTACGGGTGCAATCATAAGAAGAGCTACTCCAGTCTAATTCCATTGTTTTCAATGGACTTAGACTGGAGTAGCTCTACTTAGGATTGCACAGTAAATAATATCTATCTCCAGCTGAATAAGCTTCTTAATGCACGCCTCAGATTCAAAACAGATGACAGAACTATTACCAGCAGGACAATATGTGTTTAAAATCAATGTTAAAAATCAAGATACTACAAATTCTTGAAGAAATAAACCTTATTCAAAAGCTATTGAAATGGAGAAACAATTATATCAATAGAATTCAGTAACAAAAATGAAACCTAAAGTACTTTCACCTCATTCAGCTTGTTCAAAGAAAAATATTAAAAGCATCTAGATTTAGATGGGGGCAGGGAGACATTAAAGTAAGAATTCTGTCCACCCTGCAGTATTTGATAGTGTACAAACAGTAATTATATGGCTGCCTGCAGTGATTTTGCTGTTTTTCCAGATATTACCATGTGGAGAGGTGAGATGAGTTCAACACCAGCAGTTCAGTTCATCTGCTCACCAAGCTCTCTGTCAGAATCTTCTCACTTGCTAGTGGCTGGAAAAAAAATAGAGTGAACAGATTGTCTCACCCTTGGGGCCAAACAAACTGAAATCTTCTGGAACAGAACTGATGACAGTCTCTAAGGAAGGTATCTAATCTATTATCATGCTATACCATGATGCTTAGCACCTGTAAAGTAACTTGCTGTGGGGGGTGGGGAGAAAATATTATGGCTTCAAAGAGACCTGAGAGATTTACATCCTGCCTCTGATTTTACTATTCTCTAGCAGATTGTAGAAAGACATCACTAGGTATTTCTAACTGCAAAATATCTTCATTAAATTGCTTCTAGATTTTCCAACCATTTCAAAATAAGTCAAAATCAACTTTATAATTAAAGTATGCTGTTTTTCAGTGTTGTACCATTGAAATGCCTGATAATTCCATTAATCATGAAATCAACCACTTTGTTTAATCAATCTAAATTTGGCACAGAGAATCTACTTGAAATGGGATATAACATGGCTAAATTTCAGAGAAATTCTATATAGAATGGCTGCATTGTCAGGTTATCCTCTTTAAATTATTGATTGAAATAAAGACAGGCTTTAAGTTTGCATTGGGTGAAACAAGTGTTCTCTCTCTGGAATAAACCCCTAATATAAAATGGTGCTTTGCTTGCCAAGCCAAGAGGATTTCAAGCCACAGCCCTCTGGGCAAAGGGATCCTAGTGGTTTCTTAGGGAAGTGTAAGGCAAGACATGCTTCACAAACTCTTTACATTTATGAAGTTAGTATCCAATATGTTGTGCCCCCCTCCAATCAAAAGTGCAGTTGCACTTCTGTAGAAAGGCTATAATCTGCATTATTGCTGTGTCACAGAAATTCGAATGGTTGAACTATTGCCATTTGATGACTTCCTTACTTTCTAAATAAAAACTTGTGTAATTTCTCTGAATTCTTGCAGAAGTGGCATTTTAGGAAATAATGAGGAAACTCCTCCACCCACTTTGCCACAAATGCAGTGATCCAAGCTCCTAAAATCTGTTATAGACTTGCAGGCAGTGTCTACATCATAAATAACCAATCTAATTGGATGTAAGCAGGCATCAGATGGGAAAGTGAGAGTCACAGCTTTACAAAATGGGTGAACCACTGGATAACTTAGTATAAACAGTCACTCTTGATCCAGACTCACTTCCATAATCCTGGTAATTCTTTGTCAGGATGTCTCCTGTCATACTCTGCAAGGCCTCTGTGTACTGGTTGCACTTTGCAAGCCCTGTTTGATTCTGTGTGACTCTGATGTTAGAAGCTGTTCACTGCCTGGAATGTGACAGCCTGCTGTTATCTCTTTCTCAATTTGCGGTTTGGCTTTTGCCTGGGAAGGCCCTGAAGTTACCTACACATCATCTCAGTTGGGTTCTGCTGTTCATCTATTAAACTTAGCTAACGAGGGTTGCCAACTCCAAGTTTGGAAATTCCTGGAGATCTGGGGAGTGAAACCTGGAGAAAGTGGGGTTTGGGGAGGGAAAAGACCTTGGCATGGCAAAGTAGCCATTGGCATGGCAAAGTAGCCATTTTCTCCAGGTGAATTGATCTCTGTGGCCTGGAGACCAGTTGTAATTCCAGGAGATCTCCAGCCACTACCTGGAGGCTAAGCAACAAAAAAGAGAGGCGCCTTCAGTGCGAACGAATAAGAATGGTGGAAACCACAATAGAAGGCTGAGTACCGGCAATCTCTGGACTGAAAAACTTTTCTGTTGATTTGGGCATTGCCCTTTTTGAATTTGCTGGTACACAGTTGTTTTCAGTCCTGTTGCGCTTATAGAAACACAGCGCTTTGGTCCATCATTCAACTTTTGTTTATGTTAATTGCTCACAATGAATGTGTATTTAACTTGTTTATTGGACTGAGTGCATACTCGCCTTGTTTATTTGACTTCCTTTTACTGTATAATCACGACTTTTGACTGAATATACTGTTTGTATATACCTTTGACTGCATATACTGTTTGTATATGCATATGTAATTGTTTATTGCTATCAGTGTTTAGTATTGCCGGTACTCAGCCTTCTATTGTGGTTACTCCCTGGAAGCTGGCAACCCTATAGCTAACTGTTCTCTGAAGGGGGCTGGGCTTAGAATCCTATAGAATCCTGCTTGTAGAGAAAGGACATTCCTGTCAAGGAATGTAATAGTGGATGAACTAGCAACTTATCAATAAAATGCTTTAACTCATGCATTTTCTGGACTCATGCAGTAAAGTCTTTGACAGTTACTTGGCAGAACTTTACATTCTTTAATATTCCCAAGTGACCAGGTCAAGCACATATGTATGGGTTACAGTCGAATCCAGCATGAATGAAAATACAAGTAATCCTGTATTGTGAAAGTACCTTATGACCATCTCAACTGTAACAACCAAGAAAAAAAAAAGGAGCAGCACCAATGCAAGGTCCAGGAAGAGAAAAAGAAACTGAAGCACAGTGGAAGAATTAATAATTATAGATCTCTTTTTAAAAACAACCTCTCCAAATTCCCACTTTAATCAAATGAGTATTTTAAAAAAATACTTTTTCAAAATATGCTTTTTTAAAAAAAGGATTGTTCTTCAAGACTAAGTTGACCTTTGTTCTTAAATATGTATGGAAAATTATTATCACCTATTTTGTGCCTTTTGCTGAACCAAAATCAGAGTTTCTTGCCAGGCATTTGAATCAGTGTCAGTGATGACATTTGCTAACTGTGCTGGTCAGATTCTCAGCATGATCCTTTCCTTTAATCTGTCTCCCCATGTTTAAGTTATTTATTAATGTTATTGTTTAGATTGACATTTCTTTAAAAAATCACAGGACTACATAGAGACCATCAATTTATCTAATTCTGAAGATGATATCATCTCCAGATACTTGAATCTGAGGATTGGAGCTACATTGACAGAAAGGAAATTTATCTTCAAATTCAGGATACTCTCCAGGTTTGAAGAAAAATCTGAAAGTTAAAGGGGGGGGGGCAATGCAGCAGTTGTCTGTGCTTGCACAAATAACTGTATCCTGGAGCCTCCTCCCTCACTAGCTGCTGAGGTGGCCTCACTGGATGTCTGTGGGCCGGCTGGGTGAAGCTCCACTGCTGCCTTCCAGCATCGCTGGACCCAGGAAGGGTGGCAAGAGGAGGACAGGCAGGCAGGTGGGGACAGCAGTGGAGCGGGGAGGGGAGGCAACTGATTGAAATCCACCTGTAAGTCTCTTGGTGAGGGAGTGGAGGAGGAGAAGCGAGTTGGCTGGGGTGAAGGATGGGAACGCTCCCCCCCAAGTCTCATGGATTCCCACTTGTCCTTTTATGATACTCAAGAAGGTTTCTGTTCCATTCTTTGCTTGCTGCTTGACTGATCAGGTTCCAAGGACACAGATTGCATCTCTGCCACTCCAGACAAGAGAATGGTCACAGATAGACAATTGTGCTATTTTTTGTTTTTGCTAATATATCTGAAAGCTGTTGTTTCCCTGAATAAATCTACTGTTAGTTCAACCATTCTTTCTTTGTCCCTGTGGTTGCAAGATATTAAAATAACACAAATCCCAGCCTATTACTCTACATACAATCTGGAAAATAAGCAAATGGTTAATTGGAATGCCAAAATGGTAAACTGGAAAGCCAATTTGATTAAATAAGGAAAACGTGAGTATCTATGCTGTGTCATATCTTATGATTTATATAGTTTCTTAAAATGCCTCATCCTCTGTTTGCTTCTGAATCCTGTTAGTTTCTAAATTAGTTTCCTATTATCCTTGGTTTGCTGGAAATATTGTCATCTGATTTGTCCTGTTGATCCAACTGAATTTCATTTTTCTATTCACTCTAACAGAACTCTGGTCTACCTTTCCTCATTTTACTAAGACCTAACAGAAACAGTGACATTCACATCCTTTTTGTTAATCTGCACTTTGGTTGCTTAGTTTCAGCCACATGTGACCTAGTTTTTTTTACAGAAGCTGTGTACACATCTCCCACTGAAATTAACTGAAATTGTCAGGGGGGGGGGGGAATCCTTGAAAATCATTCATAGGATGTCCCAAAACAGCCATTTCAAATAAGTGTGACTGAAGTAAAGCAGTGGCTAAATAAGAGGATCCTCAGAGCACCTATGGTGATGGAAGGGAAATTAAATGAAGAAAATTAAATGAGGTAGCTGAGCTGATGGGAAGTAGAGTGGCTAATAGAAGTGTGACAAGTAGGTAACTCACAAGGGCTTGTGAGGTGTATCTCATTTTCCCTTTCCTCACTATGTCCTCTTTCCCATTCTTGGCCACCCTCATAGCCTGTCCTTCTCTCCTTCCTACCCACCTTTGTCTGCCCCCTGTCTTCAGATTTCTCCCCCCCCCTCTCGTCCCACGTAGCTTCTCCCTGATGGCCCAGTTGCATGGTGCCAGCTGAGTCAAGACCAGATGCATGGTGGGAAACCTGCAAGGACTTGCAAGGGGTACTTCACTTTCCCCTGCATCTTCTACCCTACACTATTTCCTTTTCCCCTTCCGCTCGTAGCCTCCATATGCTCACCTTTCCCTATGTCCCTCTCTCCTTCAAACGCACTAAACAACTTACCTTTTATCTGCTCCCCCCATCTTCATCTCTATATCTTAATGTACTTAATTTTTATGCCATCTTTCTCTACAATGGGACCCAAAGCTGCCCACATCATTCTCCTTGCCTCCAAATTATCCTCACAACAACCCTGAGAGGTAGATTAAGCTGTGTGTGTGTGACTGGCTCAAAGTCACCCAGTGAGTTTCTACAACAGAGGGATGATTTGAACCTGGGTATCCCACATTCTTCTCTGAAACTCTTACTACTACACTACACTGGCTTGTGGGCAGGGGAGGCTGCTGATGAACAGTAGCAAATAGCCAGGTCTAGGTTAGTCATGCAAGCCATGTGGTATCAAGTCATCCGGTGGTTGCTTCTGGACCTGCCCCCATGAGTCCTCCCTCAAAGGTCAAAATAGTTTTGGAAAGGGCTCTGCCACCTCCCCTTGCCTTTTACTGACAGAAACCAAGCCTGGAATACTAGCGAAACTGTTATCATTGCCTAGCAACAACCTCTTAGGGCATCTGGTTAAAGCTACATGTTCTCCTTTATCATTCTGGGGTTTTTAAAACTCCCCAGTTTTAAAAAAATGTTCCAGACTTTTCTGCAAATCTGGGACCTTTTTCAGGTGTGTAGGAAGATCTATTGTGTCATTAAATCTCTGGATTTAAGTTTTCTCAGATCAGAGGAACTTGGCTATTAGTATGTAAGATTAAGATTAAGATTAGTATGTAAGATTAAGATTAGTATGTAAGATTAAGTAGAAGTTTTAGGAGATTTGTTGGGAGTTGAAAAGTGGCAACCTGTGACCTAATCAAAAAAGGACACTGGTATACAAAGAGGCCAAGGAACAGAGATGGTATGGACATGATCCTTGTGAATATGAGTTTGGTGTAGCGGTTAAGAGCGCAGGACTCTAATCTGGAGAGCCGGGTTTGATTCCCCACTCCTCCACTTGAAGCCAGCTCTGGAGCTCTCTCAGTCCCACCTACCTCACAGGGTGTTTTGTTGTGGAGATAATAATGACATACTTTGTAAACCACTCTCAGTGGGCATTAAGGTGTTTAAGGTATATAAATCGAATGTTGTTGTTGTTATGTTTTAGCTCTCCCTCAAATTTAGGCTATATTTGACAACTTCAGTTTCTTTTCAGAGCTGACTGAGGTTTGATAATGTAACAATGTTGTTGTTTTTCTACCTAAAATAATGTTTATGTTATATTTTATAGGGATATACTTGACTTTCTCTGATGCAAGGGAACCTGAGAGTCCTGTGTTATTTGCCATGTATTTAGACAGCTTTTCAACTCAAAAGATCCTCAAGGTGGTCCGCAACAAGTTATTGTGGTTGAAGGGGAAAAGAACTGAGGAATAAGGGGACGCTTAAGAGAACACTGACTTGTTGGTGTTGCCAAAAGAACATTTACTCTCCATTATGTTGTTCCTGGATTTCTCTGTTCTACAGAATTTGTTTAACTTTTCTTTAGTCCTTGAGGACCCTTCTGCTCTTACATTGCCTGACAGGCAACATTATTCAGGGAAAGCTTTTCCTATAACTGAGAGGCAGTGATAAAGGGTTTACCCCTTGAATAAACTGGCCATGTAGCTGTTAAAAGCATCAAGGCTGTGCATGCGAAAAAGTGATGGTGTCCTTACTTCTGTCCTCGAGTTCCCATTGACTCTCTTTCCTCCTCTCCCTCTCATTTCCTCCTGTGCAAAGTATCTATTGTGCGTGCCTTGAGGTAGCTTCATGTATTTTATTTATGATATTCTTTAGTGCCATGAACATTATAAAACACATCCATAATTTGTTTTGACACTCCTAATAATTATTTAGGAGCTGTATTTCTGCACATTGTCGTTAATTTTGAATATTTGCAATCGTTAATACTGGAGGGGGGGGGGCTGAAATGCCCAGAGGCAAAAATAGAATTGTGTAAGTAAAGTTTAATATTTCAAAAATTCCTGAGCAGGGCTTTGTCTTTAATAGAGCTGATACTTTACAGACAGAAAACTGAATCTTCGGTTACAAGCTTTTAGGTAGGCTGGGAATGGTGTCCACTTGAGCCTTTAAGAGTTCCTGCCTCACAGCGGAGCAGACAACCCTGGGCTAGTTGGTTGAATGAAGGCATATGTACGTTTGCAACTGCTGAAGCAGCACCTACTTGCTTGTCACCACTTGCGGCGGCTGCAGTTGCATGACTTTCAGCGTCATCCGAAGCAGAATTATACCCTTCTAAGTAATTCTACTTAGGAAGGCACTGAAAGCCACGCCGAGAAGAATGCCTGTAATGAATGAAACAAGCAATCACTTCAGAGTGAAAAAAATTGAAGGGCAGGAAAAAGGAGGCGTTGTAGGAACGGCGGCGGCAACTGATGCCTTAAGTGGCAGCTGTGGGCGGAGTGCTCGGGCGTGGCACTTCCCATCGCAACTGGGTCAAAGAGGAACCCACCTTGACCGAAGCACTCCCAAATGCTTCCTCCAGATGGCGCCACAGCAACTCCCTCTTACATGCTCTTCTTGCCCCGTCCCTCCCCACCGCCCCTCAAGCCTTCTCCGGTCGCCTTCTGATTGGTCTGTGAACTCTGTTACGCATCCTCATAGGCAACACCGCCCTCATTTCCCTAGAACGGGATTGGTTAGCGCTCACGTCAAACAAAAACCTTTCAGCCCCTAGCTGGATGGATGGATGGGTGTCAAATGTAGGTGACACTGGCGGCGGGAGACACGTAACCTGAGCATTGTTCTGGGCCTCAGTGAGGTTGGGGCACTGTGCCCTCCGCAAAAGGAGTGGGGCGGCGCTGCTGCTACTGTTGGTGCGGGAAAAATCGCCGCCGCCGCCGCCATCATGGGAGAGAAAGCGAGTAACCAACTGCTCTGCGACAGCCTCATCCTCTGGGTAAGGGACGGAGGCCGAGCTGGGGAAGGAGGGAGGGAGGGCCAGCGTACGCCTCTGCCCCTCTCTTCCTCCTCTCCGTTCTCCGTGTGGCGCTCTAGTTGGGGCAGGGGGCGCCGCATGGTAACGCTGCCTGTCATAATCCCGCCCAGCGCCCTTCACCTGCCGTCTTTCTGCATGCCGGCCTGGAGCCGCCTCTCGCGGTCACTCACCTTTCAGGCTCAGCCAGCCAGCCACCCCCGGGGATAGATCGAAACGAAGCCGCGACGAGCTTCTGCATGTCTCCTAAAAAGCAAGCTTCGCTGCACGGAATTTATTCTCAGTTTAAATTAAATAAACCTCCACTGCCACTATAAAAACTAGAGAGATTTGTTAAAGCCACCGTAAGCTTTCCTAAGCGTAAGCCTTTTTTCCTTTTTACATATGTATGTAAGGTGCCACTAGGCTCGTGGTGAATTTTGCTGCAGCACAGACGCAAGGCGGCTACTCCTGTGGAATTATTCTTACCTTAAATGTCCATTTTTATCCGGATATAAACTCCGTGGCGCAAAGTGGGATTTACTTCCAAGTAATCATACATAAAATGGGGCTGTAAATGCTATAGAGGTACATGTTGCATGAATACAGTGCCCTCCCTCTTCTGTTGTCTGTTGTGTAGCACTGCTTCAAATTACAAAATTTAGTTGTATACAGGTGGAGTATCCTGTAGGTAGTCTTGAATGTACCTGCAAATGTTTCCCTGATTTTGCTATTATTCTGCCTATTGCAATTTATTTACTTATTTACTTATTTGTTTAGGAAATCGCATATCCATGCCTTTAATCTTATAACTTCTGTTACTGCCCGCATGTTTTGTCTTCTCAGAAGGTGCACATTTGTCTCTCCATTCCACATATCAGGCCGTTTGTTCAGTTCAGCATAATGTCAGTCAGTCTGGCTTTCCAGCATCTCAGCTGCCAACTTTATATATACGGCCTTCCCAGTTTGGTCTGCAAGTGGAATAGTTGCAAAGCCCGAGGGTGTTTACACACCTGGCAGTTAAATACGACCTTTGTGCTATTTGTACCATTTGTGCAAATTTGACTCTGTCAAGCTGGGACTGAATAGGGACTATGAATGGTTATCACATTATCACGGGTAACAGATTTCCTTTACAGAGGCGGGGTCTGGGGGAGCTCAGTGGCACTTGGCGTGGGCTTTCGGGGACCACAGATCTCTTTGTCAGATGCATCTGACAGGGAGAGCTGTGGTTATCGAAGGCTCATACTGCATTGGAATTGGATGGTCTAGCTGTTTGGCTGCTACAAACTAACAGGGCAAACTCCTTTGAAGCTAACTGATCCACACACTAAAAGGAGATGTTTACATATACTAGCAAAGGAATGTTTTGGTTTCACCCTCCCCTTTCCCCCCGTAATTGCATCTTCTCTCTCCTCCCCTCCTCCCCCCTCCTCGTCTATATTTGACCAGTCTCTGTATCATGCATCTGACGAAGAGAACTTGATTCTCGAAAGCTTATGCTACAATAAAATTGGTTAGTCTTAAAGGTGCTACTGGACTCTTTTTGATTTTGTACCATTTGTATAATTCTTTGTTCAGACAAGAAATCAAGTGTGAATTGTAGCTAAAGTAGGTTTTACATTCTTTCTTTGAAAGCCAAAGCCACTGAAGTGTGAAAATGCCAATTTTCTAAGAATCTTCCCTGTTCTCTTATGCTGTTTAAATTGTCTTCTCCTAAAATGCTGCCCCCTTTTTAATACGTTTACAGGATATATGTTTCTCTGTACCAGTCCTGTTTAAAGAATTTTAGGATTGCAGAGAAGGAAGTTCTCCAAGTAGCGTAGTCAGACAAACAATGAGAATCACTCCCAGTTGAGCCATGATACATTGTACAGAGTGGGTGATTTTGAGTTAGATATGCATAGGTATTCATAGCATCAGGCTGCAAGCTCTTTATTTATATTCCTCTGGAGAAGGCGCGTTCTGTTTGCTTGTGATGCCTGTCATACTGTCCAAAGAAAAGAAGCTTCCCCCTTTTTGTCCTCCGCACAAGTAATCTCTCTTTTCATTTCCTTATGTTTTAGACTTCCTTGTTAGATGAATGCAAAATTACATTCTCTGATCAAGCTCTTGGTAGTAGAAATTTATAGGGAAATAAGTTATAAGCATTCCTCCTCCCCACATGATTTCATAACTTCCTCCTCCTGGCAACTCCCGTAGCCTCACCTTTTCCAGCTTTCTTTCTCGTTCACACTCACTAACCAACCTACCTTTTATCTACCCCTCCCTTTCACCTATGTATATTATTTATTCTCTTCTTTTATATTCTGCCTTTCTCCACAATGGGGACCCAAAGCAGCTTACATCATTCTTGTCTCCTCCATTTTATCCTCAAAACAACCCTGTGGGGTAGGTTAGGCCAAGAATATGTAAGTGGCCCAAGGCAGGGCCAGATCTAGGGTTGCTGGCACCCTGGGCAACCCAAGTCCAGTCCGCGCATGCGTGCGCTCCTGGCACTGCATGATGATGTTATTTCTGTGACATCACGCAGGGGCGGAGTGTGCCCGCCAGCGCGGCAAGCCGGCTGCCCCGGCACATGGTCTGCCGCAGAGCTGGCGGCGACAGCGCGGGCAGCTGGGAGGCCACCCGTCCCATTCGCCTGCCCTGCTGAGGGGGCGGCTGGCTTGCTGCGCACTCCCTGTCTTGCAGGGCAGGCGAATGGCGTGGGTGGCCTCCCCCCTCTACTCAGCTGCCCGCACTGCCGCCTGTGTGCTCCTGGCGGCTGGCAGCTGCACCCGGCGCCCCCTCTTTGGTAGCACCAGGGGCAGACTACCCCTCTACCCCCCCCCGTTGATCCGGCCCTGGCCCAAGGTCACCCCAGCAGAGTGGTGATTTAAAGCAGTATCTTTCAGATCCTAGTCTGAAACTCTAGCCACTACATTACACTGTCTTTCATGGGGTGATTGATGCTGAACAGTGGCAGGCAGCTAGTCCTGGGTGAGTAATGTAAGTTGGGTGGTAGTAAGTTGCTCAGTGGTTGCTGTCAGTCTGGCCCTTCAAAGGCCAAAAACAGCCCTTCTCCTACCTTTTACTGGTGGAAAACAAGGCTTGAAGACTGAGGATACTGATGCGGTTGCATAGCAGCCTCCAAAACAGCTATCAAGAGGGTATTTAATTGCTTAAAACTATAGGGATTGCCTCTATTATTTTGGAATTGGTTAGGCCCCCAATGTATTCTTTTTCTTTCAGATTTTTCTGCAAAACTGGTAGTTTTTCAGGTTTTTAGTAAGATTTTTCTTGTTTGTTCATGGTTTCCATCTCTGGATTTAAGTATCCACAGATTTGGCCATGTCAAGAATTAGATATATTGATGATGAGTTTAGGATAAATACAGAAAAATGTTATATTACATTATCCATGTCAGAGAACAGCAATTGTATCTAATCTTATTGAATGCCAAGGTCCACAAGTATTCAGATCACAAAGCAAAAGCTACACAAGTATTTTTCAAAAACCGGGGACTGGGAATGTTATATAGAATACATCAGGAGTCCCCAATATGGTGCCTGCTGGCATCTTTCCTGGCATCTACCAAGTGCTTTTAGAAAGCGCACAGGGTCAGGTAGGGGTTTTGTCCAGCCAGGCTTCTGGTTGGCCATTGGAGATCTGATTGGCTGTGGCAATTTTTTAAAAGTTGCTTTGACAGCAGCTGCCACTAGCTCATGGATCTTCACTATGTGATTGAAGGTAAGCCCAAATAAAGACAGTATTTTAAACAGAGTTTTCATTTAAAAAGACATCCTGTTAAACAGAACTTCTGCCTCAAATGCTGAAGAGTTAGAGTTTTGTACAATGTCCTGCAGCAGCCAGTTTGTGGATGCATCTACTACCCTGTGTCAGAAGAACTCCAAAGGTGCCCGCAGGCTCAAAAAGGTTGAGGACCCATGGGATACAGTAAAAAATATAGTGCACAACAGTTTAGTTTAAGTTAAATCAAAGTTCAGTCATGAATATGATTGATCTCCCCACCCCAAAAGTAGGAATTCTGAATAATCTGCAAATCAGTATACGAAATTCATAGAATATACTTTGTCTCTATCCTACTTTATAGCCCCAATTTGCATAGCATTCCATAGCTAAGTAGATAACAGAATTTCACATTGCTTATTCTATGTGTTGCATATTGGTTGTTCAAATGTAATTTTTAGGAAATCTGTTTCCTGGTATCTGGTAAACCATCATCCAAGGTATGAACATAACAATATATATTTGAGAAGGGAGCCATCTAGCTCTTAACAGAGCAAAAGGGATTACTAGAAGGTTAAAAAAAACTCTAAAAACTATTTTTGTTATATTTTGTTATTCCCAGGAAAGTGTCCTTAAAATTGCTGTTTATGTGCTTAATACAAACAAAGTTGTTATGGAAAGAATCCCTTGTCAACTGTTCAGTTTGATAGTCATTACCATTTGAGTGAGTTCTCTTCTTTGAAATGCTGAAGGAGTAAAATAGCTTTTGTTTGCTAAATTGTAAATTATCACTTATTGTCAGAGGAAAAGCTGTTTAGTAATTGTCATTATTAACATACCAGAACCAAGAGACTGGAAAGCAAACAAATGTGCTCGTAATGAAATGTCCCACAGATTAAAATTTGCCTTATTGGTTAATCAAGTAAAGCTAAAGTTTATTAATCTTCCAACATAAAGCAAATTAAGTTTACAGCACAAACTTTTGTGTTTCAGTGTTGCTTCTTGTGGAATAGGCTGCTTCACAATGATATTTTTCTCTTCTTCCTCTCTCAAGTGCTAGTTTATAAGTGTTTATTTTCAGTCATATGCTGCTGCACTGTGTGCTGTTTTAATTCTCCTTAGTAATTTAATCTTAATCAGGAAGGGAATAAAATGCTTACTGAGGGAATTCTTAATATGCACTTGGAAACTCTTAAAACTGTATGCATAGTAGGATCCCTGGTCCCCTGGTGGGGAGCTGGCAGGGGGAAAAGCGGGGGAACAGGTCTCTGGGGTGGTGTGACAAGATCACTCCCAGGAGTAATGTCATCTTGCCACCACAAAAGTGCTCCTGCGCTTTTTAGCGGGTGAATTAGGGCCCCAAACGGGGCCGAATCGGCCCCTTTTGGGGCCCAAACCAGCCCAATGTGAAGCATGCACGCTCCTTGGCTTGCAGGATTATATCACTTCCTGGAAGTAACATCATCACACTGCCCCAGGAGCATGCTCGTGCAAACCATGTACTCAAGGATCGACAAAAATGTGAGTGCTGGGTGTCCCTCCCTACCTGGAGGGTAAGAAAACTGGAAACCCTAATGCTTAGCATAAAGAGTTCAAGTGTATCTAAAAGCCTGTCCATATTAATTTAGATCAACATGATAAATATGATCAACAAGGGATGTTGGTACTTATGAATGTACAGTTTTAACCATGAAGGATGACCAACAGAAATCAATTTAAACCAGTTGTCTAAGAATACACATAGTGATGCAGGAAGTAGAATACCAAGTCATGGTGTGTGCAATGGGTGGGTAGAAGGTTTGATGTTGGGAAGGTAGTATATAAATATTTAAATAAATGAATGAAATTAATGAAAGATGGGTCATGATGATACACTGGTGATGCATGTAATGCTGGCTGGTTGTTGGGATTGTTGCCAGAAACTGGACTGAGTGGATCTTAAACTGATCCCACACAATCCTTCCTGTGTTCTTATGAAAGAGTCCTTGGTCAGGATCACTTATTAATGATCACACAGATTAATGAGACCTACTTTTCAAAGAGATCATGAATATGCACCATAATTATTTTATACTTTTAAATGAAGCTGGTTGACCATGGAGAGTTTTTTTCTAAAAAGTACACACAAGAATACAGTCAGCGCTGATACTGGTGTAGGCAATGTGAGTCAGTACTAGAAAGAGACAAGTTTGTTTTATAGACTGATCCTGATGAGTAATTAGAATTCTGTTTGGATGTCTTGTAGTTGAATCACAAAAGTACATCTTGATGCTGAAGATTCTGCTTACTTAGCTTATGCCTGAAATCATGTTTTGGCTCTACCCCATAAATCATTTGATGGTTGGAATGTAGTGTATTATATTTAACAGCTGTCATATTCTTATACCTGTAATGCTTATTTTGCTTTTTCAGCTAGTATATGTGTTAGACAATTTACATTTTTGCCTCTGCCTCATTTCAGAGCTGTAGCACTGGCAAAATTATTATAGCATATTTTGGGGGGTACTGCCTGCATACTAGAATAAAGACAGCTGTGGATTAAACAAAAGAAGTTTGAGGACATATTTAACTTTAGTACTTAGAAAAGCTGGAGCTTCTTACTTATTATGAGGTTTTTTTCCTGTTATTTTTTCATGTGACTCTTCCATAAGTATGCTTTGTTATTTATTTTGAAAGATCAATATACTGCTAGCACATTTTGAAATATTATTGTGCTATTTGATGTATGATGAACAGGTGGAGTCTTGAATTATGCATGGTATACATGGCTTGTAGAATGTAGCCTTCTCTACAAGTGACCAAATAAAATTGCTTCCTATGTCTAGCTATTGTATTCCAAAGTTCATCGCTGATCACTTATCAGGAAAGCAGT
This sequence comes from Eublepharis macularius, assembly GCF_028583425.1. Taxonomy (NCBI): domain Eukaryota; kingdom Metazoa; phylum Chordata; class Lepidosauria; order Squamata; family Eublepharidae; genus Eublepharis; species Eublepharis macularius. Next base: position 80,076,966 of record NC_072794.1, on the reverse strand, counting down.
GAAAAGAGACCACTCATAGGCAAAACGGGTTTCTACATACTCTGGAATGGACTCCTAGAATTCAAAAAAGAATTGGTTTTTAAAAATGCCTTCCAAAATGACCTGTTGAAGACTGAACATACTTATTACCCTTGGAATGGTGAGAGCAGTTGAGATTCAGTTAAGGGGAGGGAGAGAATGAGGCCCAAACTGCACATTACGTTTGGTACATGCCAACAGGGATTTACAGCAGGAACCACCTGCCAGTTGTTCATGGCAAATACATTTAGAAGCACTTCAGCCGGCCAATTTGGATCGGGATCATGGTGCAGGGGGAGGAGGGGTTCCTGCCTTTCCCTGTATGCTGTTTTCCTGACCCAAAAGGGCACCAGTGGCGTAATTTGCCCTGCTAGGGGAGTGTGTATGAAAGCATTCAGTGCACATGCAGCCTAGCCCAGTCCCTCCCTCACCAACCAGGGCAAATAATGCCTCCTGGGGGCCTTTTCAGTCAGGAAAATAGTGTGGGAGGGTGAAGCAGGAGCCTCTCCTCCCCTATGTTGTGGTCCTGATCCAAACTGAACCGCTGTAGAGCTTCTGCTTTGAGTTGCCATGGGGAATTCGCATCTGCCATATGGCTGCAAGTCCCTGTGGCAATCACATGTAAAATGTAATGTGGAATTGGACCTAAGACCCTCTGCTCATGTCTTTAACAACTTGTAGACCCCTGGGTGTGGAAATACAGGTGTGGTCATGGGGAATTTTGAGTCTGTATAATGGTAGAAGGCTGGAAAACATAGTTTGAAAATTGCTCTGTATGATCTGGCAACTCCAGTTTTTTGGGGAAGCCATCTCAGTAAGGAAATGCCACCCATCAATGGACCAACTTTATTTGTAATTTAAATATACAACTGTTGTGGTGGGAGCTCTTGCGGGGAAAAATTCCCCAGAAAATGTCTACTACATTATTATCCTGCCTCTCCAAGGAGCTCCTCCATTTTGTCCTTGCAGCAATCCTGTGAACTAACCTCGGATGTGGGATAGTGACTAGCCCGAGTCACAGTACCGTTATAAGCAGAGTTACCATCTTCTAAGTTCACTGACTTCAAGGGACTTAGAAGGGTGCAACTCTGTCTAAAATGGCACTGCGTGAATCTCACCATCGTTCAGCCTTCTAGATATTTCAAGAAAGCTCCCACTGGATTAAAAAAAATATAGTAAAACACAAGATTGGAATCTGGTTTTATTTATATGTGAATTTTGATCATGTTTTGTCAGTAATATGACTATCAAAGTATCTTATAGGAGATATATGAAATAAAGTATAACATCTAATATATTCGTTAACAAAAAAGTAGGATCACACTGATGTGGAGAAGTAGAAAACACTTGATCAGTCTTCTGCAACTCTGTGCTCTGTGTATCCTGTAAGTTTAATGAGGTTAACTGTTCTTTGGTATTTTATGTTCTCCCCTTTGTATATTTTTGTAAATTTCAATGTATATTCTCCTAGTGGTGGTGGTGGAGGTCAATTGCATTGAAAAGAAAATTAATGTGACTAGATATGGCAAAACTGACAAAATTATATTTTCTCTCAGGTATATTTGCTGGTATTCTTCTATTCCTTTATTGCCAAAAGGAAACACCTTAATAAGCATTGACTGTTTTTCTTGGCAGATGGTATGCTCAACTCCCAAGGTTTTTTAAAAAATTCGTAGCATAGTTTGGGTTTTATTCGACACCCCCATCTCTAGATTAATAGACTTTTTCTTTGGTCAAGCATTACAATTATTAATTTGCAACAACCAGAAATACATTGCTTCTCCTTTTTAGGCCTGCTAAAGCCTAAATGAGAACCAGGCTTCCTTTTGATGTACAGGTTTAACATCTGAAAGTTCAGCCGGATATCCTATATATTTTTTTCTAGAGCTGAATGCTGTTTTATCCCAGGCAAATAGCTTGTAAGACCTCCCACTTGTGCTTTATAAATATATGCAGATTGGTAACCTCTTTTTTTTATTACGTGAATTGCTAACATAAATAATTTGGTTTGTCCAGAAGTATTTATTCTTGTTTCTCTCTAGTTGCAGACATTTAATACTGCTGAATCCTGCAAAGGTGTTCAAGACTTAACTAATGGTGTTGCTATGGCACAGGTTCTTCATGAAGTGTAAGTTAATATGTATTAAATTACTTTCATTTCTTACAAAAATTTAATTCAGACTTACCACAAGAATCAGGAATTATAAAGTGCTGCATTCATGAAAACTTCAGATATTTAATACATGATTATAAAAAGATGCAGACTTTTTCTGAAATGGCCATTATCATGCTGCTGGACAACTTCTAACATTCTTGGATGAGATGAATAGATCCTTTCCAGTTGGGTCTTAGGCCTGGTTATGGGACTGAAACAGCCTTGGTTGCCCTGGTGAGTAATCTTTGCCATGAGGCAGAGGGGTGTATGTGCAATTCTGTTGATTCTCTTGGATGTCTCAGCAGCTTTTTGATTCCATCAGTCTTGGTATCCTTTTGGACCACCTTTCTGGGCTGGAATTTGAAGGTACCATTTTGTGGTAGTTCTGATGGAGGGTAGGTTTCAGAAGGTAGTCTGGGGGGACTATTGCTTGGCTCCTTAGCCCTGGCTTGTGGGGCCTTGCAAGGTTCCATCTTATCCCCTATGCTCTTTAACATCTACATGAAACCCTTGGATGAGGTCATCTGGAGATTTGGTCTGGATTATCACCGATGTGCGCATGAGACTCAGCTCTATCTTGCGCTTCAGGCTGATCCCAGAGAGGCTATAGAAACTCTGAACTGGAGCTTGGAGGAAGTTTTGGAGTGAATAATAATCTGAGGGTTAATCCTGACAACATGGAAGTACTACTGGAGAGCAGAAGGTCTGGTCATGATTTAAGGTGTCACCCATTCTGAACGGTGTTGTCCTTGACGGAACAAATCCATAGTTTGAGGGTGTTCTTGGACCTAAGTCTACTGCCAGATAAACAGGTGGCAACTGTGGCCAGGAGTGCCTTTACCAGCTTCAACTGAGTAGCCAGCTCTAATCTTCCTAGGCAGAAAAGATCTGGCCACTGTGGTGCAAGCCCTGTTACATGTAGATTAGATTACTGCAATGCACTGTACACAGAGCTGCCCTTGAGAAACATTTGGAAACTTCAATTGGTACAAAATGTTACCACCAGGATGTTGAATGGTGTAAGTTGTAAGGACCATATCACTCCAATCTTGGCCCATTTACATTGGCTCCCACTTTTTATCTGGGTGCAATTCTTTTTTAAAAAAAATAAATTTATTACACATTAACTTAAAACATAACCATACAAAACCCAAAATATAACAATTCCTAAGGAGTTCCATACATCTAGAAATTCAATAGTTCTTGACAATGATTGTTAGAAGAAACAATTTCTTTTTCCTGCAAAAATTGCACAATAGGAAACCGTATTGCTTGGAAATTTTTTCGATAGGCTTCCAAAATTCTCAATGCCTGTAGAGCAATCCACTTTACCCAATATAAAATGGTTCCAGATGGAATCATACTAATTTTGTAGTGAGGGCCCTTTCTTATTTCTCCATTTCTTGGCAATCTCTATCCTAGCAATTGCTAACAAAGTTGTTATTGTAACCAGTTTGTTTTTATCTACTTGTTTTAACAAATCTATTTCTAGAAAAATATTTTCTGGATTTCTTGGAATCTGTTGGCCCACGATACTTTCTATTTGCAATAATACTTTATTCCAGAACCTTTTAATGGTGGGACAAAGCCAAAAACAATGTAAAAAGTCTCCTATCTGTCCACAACCATTCCAACATTTTAAGTTCATTTTTAAAAAAAAATTAGCAAATCTCATAGGAGTTAAATAGCTTCTGTGTAGTATCTTAAATGAGTTAAGGTGAATTGTTAAAATTTTAGAATTAAAACTTGGGGCCTTCCATGCTTTTTCAAACTCCTCTTTGGAAATTCTACCTTCACAATCTGCAATCCAAGCTCTTTCAGCTGTTACAATAGGTTTATTACATGTTGATAATAGTACTTTATAGATCTTAGAAAGGAGACCTTTATGGCCTCTCTCACTTTGCTTAAATAGTGCTTCTAGAGCAGTTCAAGGCATTACCCAGTTTCGTACTATACCTAGGGTTTCTACAATATGTCTAATCTGATAATAATTTAACCAAGATATACCTTCTTGCATTGCAGTCTCTATATCTGGTTTGGAAAGGATTTGACCATTTGAAATAAAATCCACCAATCTAACAAAGCCTTTAAGGTAGCATCGTCTAAAAGGAGAATTCCCTTGAGCAGGAGGGAACCAAGATTGATTAGTATAAGAGGCATATCTGGAGGTTAAGGGAAGAAGTTCACTTCCATATTTATCCCAAATTTTCAAAGATATCCTTAAAAATTGATTTTTTTGGACTAGGGGCGTTCTATCTGTTGGTAAATTCCAAAAAAAATTCTAGAATTGTACGTTTGTCACAAAAGTCCTCTTCAATATGTTGCCAGCTTGTTTGTTCATCTGAATTGAACATAATTACTTTAAGCAGTGCCGTTAATATGGCAGCTTCATAATAAAGTTGCAAATTTGGAAAATTTAGGCCGCCTTGTGCTTTAGGGTTAGAAATCACACTGAATTTAATTCTCGGGGGTTTGTAAGACCAAAAAAATTCTGTCATTGAAGACTGCCATTTAGATATAGATTTTTTAGGAATAGGTATAGGTAAAGTCCGAAATAAAAACAAATATTTAGGTAATATAAAACTCTTAATTATTTGCAATCTGTCAGTTTGTGAAAAGCCCTGTTTATGCAACTTTTTCAGTTGTCTTTTAGTTTCCTTATGTATCGTTTCGAAATTAACAGAAATTAAATCATTAAGATCCAATCTAGCTGGAATTTGAACCCCGAGATATTTCCATTTGGTATCCTTCCAAGAAAAAGGAATCTGGGGACCTAGTTGTTCTTTCGTTTCTCTACGGATGTTAATAGGTACTAGGAATGACTTGCTAAAATTACTCTTCAGACCAGAATGAAACTGAAATTGAGTGAAAATATCCATTAAAGTTGGAAATCTGGGTGCAATTCAAGGTTCTGGTGCTGACTTTTAAAGCCCTGTATGGTTTAGGACCAGCATATCTGAAGGACTTCCTACTCCCTTATCAACCTACCCAACCACTGTGGTCATCTTCAGAGGCCCTGTTTTGGGTCCCCTGCTTTCTGAGGTGGGTGGCAACCTGGGAGACAGCCTTCTTGGTAGTGGCTGCAACACCCTGGAACCCTCTCCCCAGGGAGGTTCATCTGTTCCCTTCTGTTGACGTCTTCCCTTCTGTTGACATCTTCTGAGGGCAGAAAGGGTAGAAATTTTGTAAAATGTCAAAAAAATCATATTCAGAAGACAAAATACTTTGTGCACAGGGGGGCTTGTGCAGTGGTTTACTATAGCTACCATCTCTGGAAACTGCTTAAGATGTGAGTGAGGTTTGGTGCACATGGCTGCCAAGTGGATAGCAGCTCCTATCACCAGCCAGTGGAATGATCACTAGCACCCACACTGGTGCTTAGCAGTTGTTTACCTGTACTATGCTGTAGGAACAACCACTTTGCCTCCACTGCAGCCTGTTGAAAAGGGGAATTTGTTTCTGCATTTAGTGATGCTCAGTGGCAATAGCTGAATGAAAGTCCCTCTTAACAAATTATCTTGCTATTAATCTGCTAAGTGTGCTGACAGTACCTGCTTTCTAATTCTGTTTCTTTACATGAGCCAATTATTTTTGATACTGTGTCATGTTGTGATTCTTTATACACATACATATATCGAGGTGATCAAGAATTCCTTGGGTTTCTAGCCCCAGATTCTCAAAAACATTAAACATAATACACTTTTGGTTCTCTTTTTTTTGTTCTTCTATGCCTTTCATATTTTCAAATATTTTTCACAATTGTGAAAGTTTACAGAAGACCACATCAAATTGCTGATGGATATGCATGTGGTAGTGCCAGTACTGCTTTATTTAAGAATAACTATTATCTTTATGTTAAAAGGTAAGATCAGTAGAATAACGTTTCAGAGTGTGTATTAGACTTGCTTTTTAAAAGAAAAAAACAGATAAAAGTAACACTTGAAATGTTCATTCTTAATTTTGTTATATAAAATCATATTTTTGCAATAAATTCTGAGTAGATACCCCTTTCTTCCACATACTCCCATGGGCTTCTTTTACATCAGTCTTGCCCTTTTCCTTCCACCTCTCTTTCTTCTACTTTAGCTTTTTTTTAATCAAACAATGTTGGTTTAAATGCTGTGGGGAGGAGAGAAAAGAACCCATCACATTTAAATAAAGGTAGCTGTTATGTTACTGGGCAAACTGTTTTTGCTCACATGAGGTAATAGGGGTGGAGCTCAATGAACTTGTGAACTTCAGTCATTGTGTTATATTTAATAAAAAAAGCTTAATTTCATTCTAGTGATGCTGCTTGGTTTAATGATGCTTGGCTAAGTCGTATTAAAGAAGATGTTGGTGACAATTGGAGGATAAAGGTAAACAAGAAAGTCTCTGTGCTTCATTTATTCAGTGAGATTTCATAGCTAAAACTGTACAAATGAACAGGTTTTACATGATTGAGAAAGTTTGGCCTAGCAGTTTAAACTCTGAATTACAAGTTAGTTAGACCCTGGTTCTTGCTTGTGCCTTCCAACCAAAGATTGATTCATATGCACAGAATTCACCCACTCTCTTCTTGGTAAGACTGCTGCCAGGGAACTGCATGCATTCCAGCCACCAGGGTTAGAAGACTGGCTGCTCAGCCCCATCCATCTTCATGCTTGAGGCATTTTAAGAATGTCAGCCTGTGAAAAGGACAGACAGTATAATAACAGAGAGAGTTCTATTACTGTTTCTAATTTAATTTATTTTACTTCATTTATACACTGCTTTTCTCCCCAATGGGGACCCGAAGCAGGTTACATCTTTCTCTTCTCACCCATTTTGTCCTCACAACAACCCTATGAGGTAGGTTAGGCTGAGAGCTTCCAATGCAGAGTGGGGATTCGAATCTGGTTCTCCCAGATCTTAATCTGACACTCTTACTACTACATCGCACTAATTATTTTATTGCACTGTCATAGAAACATAGAGCTGGAAGGGGTCTAAAGGTCATCCAGTCCAGCCCCCTGCATAATGCTGGAAATTCACAGCTATCCCCTCCCCTTCACCTCCCTCAGTGACCCCTGCTTTATGACCAGAGGAAGACAAAACACCTCCAGGATTCCTGGCCAATCTGGCCTGGAAGAAAATTCCTTCTTGACTCCGAGGTGGTGATCAGCATTACCCTGGGCATATAAAAAAGGGCCATGAGAGCCAAATACCAGCTCATCCCTTCATACACTCCCTCTCCTGATCTGTGTACATTCATATTAAGTCAGAGAATCATCATAGCTGTCAGATGACCATCTAGCCTCTTATTAAATACCTCCAAGGAAGGAGAGCCCACCACCTCCCAAGGAAGACTGTTCCACTGATGAACAGCTCTAACTGTCAGGAAGTTCTTTCTAATGTTTAGCCAAAAACTCTCTTGCTTTAATTTTAACCCTTTGTTTTTGGTTCAACCCACTGGGGCAACAGAAAACAACTCCACTCCATCCTCTATGTGACAGCCCTTCAAATACTTGAAGAAGGCTATCATATCAGCTCTCAGTGTCCTCCTCTCCTGGCTAAACATAACCAACTCCTTCACCCTTTCCTCATAGGATCTACAGACCTCTTACCATCTTTGTTGCCCTCCTTTGGACATGTTCCATCTTGTCAAAACCTTCTTAAACCATGATTCCCCAAACTGAACACAGTACTCCAAATAAGATCTAACCAGAGCAGAGTAAAATGATACCATCACATCATGTGATGTGGACACTATATTTCTGTTGATAAAGCCTAAATTGCATTTGCCTTTTTAGCTAGAGCATCACACTGCTGACTCATGTTCAGGGTATCATCTACTAAGACTCCTAGATCCTTTTCACATATTCTATTGCCAAGACAAATCTCCCCCATCCTTTAACTGCCTTTTCCTAAATGCAGACTTTTATGTTTATCTCTGTTAAAGTTAGTTTTGCTGGTTTTAGCCCAGTTTTCCAGCCTGTCAAGATCACCTTGAATCATGCTTCTGCCTTCTATTGTATTTGCAACCACTCCCAATTTAATATCATCTGCAAATTTAATGAGCATCCCCTCTATTCTTTCATCCAAGTCATTTATAAAGATGTTGAACAACCCAGGGCCCAGGACAGATCCCCAAGACACTCCACTTATTGCTCCTCTCCAAGAGGATGAGGAACCATTTCCGAGCACTCTTTGGGTGTAATCTGTTAACCAGTTACAAATCCACCTAACAGTAGTAGGATCCAACCATATTACCAATTTGTCAGCCAGAGTAACATGTGGAACCTTATCAAAAGCCTTACTGAAATCAAGATAAACTATGTCCACAGCATTCTACCAAAGTAGTAACTCTCTCAAAAAAGGAGATAAAGTTAGTTTGAAGTGACTTGTTCTTGAGGAACCCATACTGGCTCTTAGTAATTACAGCTGTCTTTTCTAAATGCTCAAGGACTGACTGTTTGATAATTTGTTCCAAGATCTTTCCAGTTATGGACATCAAGCGGATGGGTCGATAATTACCTGACTCCTCTTTTTTCCCCTTCTTGAAGGTGGGAACAACATTTGCCTGCCTCCAATATTCTGGCACCTCACGTATTCTCCAAGAATGATCAAAGATGGTAGACAGAGGCTCCGCAATTACATCAGCAAGTTCCTTTAGTACACTACGGTACAGTTCCTCTGGTCCTGAGAACCTGATTTCATTTAAAGAAGCTAGGTGTTTATGTACCACCCTAGTGTCTATCCCAGGCTGCAATTCCATTTCTTCATCATATGTTTCTTTTTTGCCAGGGTGAGCACAGTTCCCATTACAAGTGAAGACCAAGGCAAAATAGGAATCGAGCAGTTCTGTCCTCTCTTTATTACCTGTTAAAATCTCACTTTCCTTTCCCTCAGTGAGCCTAACACTTCCTTATTCTTTTTCCAGCTCCAAACATAACCAAAGAACCCTTTTTTGTTGTGTTTAGCATCTCTCACTTGCCTAAGCTCATATTGAGCGTTAGCCTTTCTAACACTCTCTACAAGCACTGGCAAGTTGTTTATATTCATCCTTGGTTCTACAGTTCTCCTTTCATTTCTTACATGTGTCTTTTTAAATTTTCAGATCTTTAGAAAGCTGTTTATGGAGCCATCCTGGCTTGTTTAGGTTCCTTCTATTTTTCTTTTTCATTGGAATAGTTTGTGATTATGTCTTCAATATCTCACTTTTAAGAAACACCCACCCATCTTGGACTCCTTTCTCCCTGAGTTTTTCTGACTGTAGGATTCTCCCCAGCATGACTTTGAACTTGTTAAAATTACCTTTTCTAAAATCCATCACAGAATCACAGAGTTGGAAGGGGCCATATAGACCTTCTAGTCCAACCCCCTGCCCAATGCAGGATGAGCCTAAAGCATCCCTGACAAATATTCATTCAGCCTCTTCTTGAAAACTGCCAGTGAAGGGGAGCTCACCACCTCCCTAGGCAGCTGATTCCACCTTTGAACTACTCTGACCGTGAAAAAGTTTTTCCTAATATCCAGCCAGTACCTTTCTGCTTGTAATTTAAGCCCGTTGCTTTGAGTCCTGTTCTCTGCTGCCAACTGGAACAGCTCCTTGCCCTCCTCCAAATGACAGCCTTTCAAATATTTAAAGAGAGCAATCATGTCCCCCCTCAATCTCCTCTTCTCCAAACTAAACATTCCCAAGGCCCTCAGCCTTTCCTCATAGGGCTCAGTCTCCAGACCCCTGATCATTCTCATCACTCTCTTCTGCACCCTCTCAATTTTGTCCACATCCTTTTTGAAGTGAGGCCTCCAGAACTGCACTCAGTACTCCAGGTGCAGCCTGACCAAGGCAGTATAGAGAGGGACTATGACCTCCTGCAATTTCGATGCAATGGCCCTTTTGATACAACCCAAGATTGAGTTTGCCTTTTTTACCACCGCATCACACTGACTGCTCATATTAATTTACAGTCCACTCTTACTCCAAGATCTCTTTCACATACACTACTACCCAGAAGTGTACCCCCCATCCTGTATTTGTGCTTCACATTTTTGTGGTCCAGATGTAATACTGTGCAGCACTTATCTATGTTGAATTGCATCCTGTTCACAACCACCCACTTCTCCAGAGTATTCAGGTCTTGTTGAATTTTCACTCTATCTTCTTGGGTGTTTGCCACTCCTCCCAATTTGGCATCATCAGCAAATTTAATGATTAGCCCATTTACCCCTTCATCCAGATCATTGAAAAAAATACTGAAAAGTACCGGGCCCAAAACTGAGCCCTGTGGCACCCCACTGGACACCTCCCTCCAATCTGATGAAACGCTGTTGACTACCACTCTTTGGGTGCAGTCCTCTAACCAGTTTCCTATCCACCAGACTGTCCTATAGTCCAGTCCACAGTCTTCCAGTTTACCCATTAGAATGTCATGGGGGACCTTATCAAAAGCTTTACTGAAATCCAGGTAAATCACATCGACAGAGTTCCCACGATCCAGTAAGCTCGTCACTTGATCAAAGAAGGAAACCAGGTTGGTCTGACAAGATCTGTTGGGGACAAAACTATGTTGACTTCCCCGGATCACTAAGCGGTCCTTTAGATGCTTACAGATCAATCCCTTTAAAATCTGCTCTAATATCTTCCCAGCAACAGAAGTCAGACTGACCAGCTTGTAGTTTCCCGGGTATCCTTCTTGCCTTTCTTAAAGATTGGGATAACATTCGCTCTTCTCCAATCTTGTGGCACATCCCCAGTCCTCTGAGAGGCCTTGAAGATGATGGACAGAGGCTCTGCAAGTTCTCTAGAAAGTTATTTGAGCACTCTTGGGTGCACACCATCCGGCCCAGGGGATTTGTATTCATCCAGTGCAGCCAGGTGCCTCTCCACAACCTCTCTGCCAATGTCAACTAGCCCCCCAGGTGTCCTGTCATATCTACTACCATCTCTAGATGAGCTCGAGTTCTTCAGGGAGAAAACAGAGGCAAAAAAGTCATTAAGCCTGTCTGCTTTTTCTCTGTCCTCCATCAGAGTTTCTCCTTCCACACCCAACAGCGGTCCAGTTGCCTCTTATACCTTGTGTTATGCTTCTCACATATCTGTAGAAGTTTTTCTTATTGTAGTGAGCCCCCCTGGCCAGACCCAGCTCATACTGAGCTTTGGCTTCTCTGATGGCTGATCTGCAGTACCTAGTAACACTCATATATTCCTCTTTAGAGGCCTGTCCTTCTCTCCATTTCCTGAACATTTCCTTTTTCTCCCTTAGCTTATTCTGGAGCTCTCTGTTCATCCACATCGGTTTCTTGGAGCCCTTACCATGTTTCCATCTTGCTGGAATAGTGAGGGCTTGAGATTGCAAGCTGTTTTCTTCCACTTCTGTGTGGCCCCATGCCCTCTTCACTCCCTCCTCCAGGTTTTTGTGGTTCTCCTTCCACTCTTGTCTCCATCATCATCTCAAGCACCTCAAAACGATTCTTGAGCTCCAGTGGACCAGCGCTTCGCTTTAGTCCACGTCTTGCGGTTTGTATTGCAGAACTGAGAGGACGCTCAGAAGGGAGATGGACTCTTCCTTCTCTTGGACTTATTTGTTCATGCTCATGCAGAGCCCCCAGGCTCTTCTCAATAAAATCTTCCTCTTCCTTGATTTCCTGAAGGGTGGTGATCCTCTCCTCGAGGCTCTGAATCTTCTCCTCCAAAAGCCTGACCAGCTTACATTTCTGACAAGTGAAGTCTGTCTTCTCTTCCAGGAGGAAAACAAACATGACACACTCCATGTAGGTGACTGGAAAGGGGCCTTCTGTCAACATCATCACCTTCCAAGTATATTCCAAGAGTACCCTTCTAGCTGCAGGTCCCTTTCCTTCTCCTTCTCAGAGCCCAGATGGATGTGATGTGCCTCTGGTGAGGAGGAGCCTAATTCAATTCAAGGCTCAGTCAGTAGAGGGTGGGGCCAGCAGTTAGCCCCAGGCAAAACAGACACTCTCCAATTAGTAACAAGCCCCCTCTGAAATCAGCTCCAACTCAGGCAAAAAAGACAAACAGAAACACTTACCCCAACTGGCACCACTTTACAGCAGGCTCTACACACTCACACAGCCCCAAACACTGTCCTCCCACACAATAACCTCAGCAAATTCCCCCAGCAGTTAAGGAAGGCAACAGAAAAAGACTCACCACTCTAGCAGCTCCTATCCTATTCGTCTGACTATGTTCAGCTTTTCCCTTACCTAAGATCTTAAACTCCAAACTTACATGGTCACTACTACCCAGGGTACCCACTACTTTCACCTCATCAACCAGTTTTTCCTTGTTGGTGAGAAACAAGTCTAAGTCATATCTGTTGGATGTGACTCGTAAGTGTCTTGGGTCCTGCTGGACAGGAAAAAAGATGGTGTAGAAACATTTTAAGCAGCCTAAATAACCCAGATCATTCCAAACTTGTCTGAACTTGGAGCTAAGCAGAATTGGCATGGTTAGTACTTGGACGGTAGACCGCCAAGGAAGGTCAGGGAATCATCATAAGTCAGTTGCAACTTGACAGCATTTAATAATTATTGGAAACATTTAAAAATAAAAAGGCAGTTTTACATGTATAACAGTGCAAACTTGAGAACTGTGGAGGCACCTGGTCGCTGGTGTAACAGCAGCATCTCTGGTCCATTCCCTGAAGGGAGCCACAGAGGTTGGAGACCATGCAAATGCTCTGTAGCAGGCTGCAGGTGCCATGATGGCAACCCCAGAAACAGTGTCATCCTGCCCACAAGATACCATGGGGCCACAGTAGCATGGCTTTACCAGACAGAGACCCAAACCACCACATGGCAGCAGCCACAAGGACTTGGCCTTTGGATGCTTGAGTGGAGGTGTGGCACACAGAATGGAGGCAGCAGCATAAAAAGGGTGGAAGGGGGCCCCCAGCACTCCATATACCACCCCTGCCTTTCTGGCTTGGCCTGCCTGGCATGTGGGGATGGCAGAATGGGACAGCTGTACTTCACCAGAAGCACAATAACCAAAATACAAGGGGAGAAGAACTGTGCCACACCAGGCACAACCAAAAATACCAGTGCTTCCTTGAGCAAGGCCAAAGAAAGAAAGAAGCAAAGATGAGACCAAAATGAAGAGTTAACCAGTGCTTCATTGAGCTTCCACAATAGGCAGCCACAGCCTGTCTGGGCAGGACAGGGACAGCTCCCAAGGGCATGCCACTCTTGGCAAAATGAAAAGCTCCTCTAAGCAGGCAGTTACCAAATAGCAACTCCTAAAGTTGTGCTGTGCCAACTTGGAATCCCTCTTCTCTATACAAAAGTATGGCAAAATCCCTAAATTCCTGTTGGAACCACCTGTCTACCAACCAAAAACCTCTACACCAGGCAGGATAAGTAAGAACTCGGAGATCTCTTGGTTTCAATTCCTTTCTTTTCCCCAGACAATGACATGGTCTTTCCCCCTTCTCAAAACAGCTGATGCATTTCTCCACCAACTCTCAGGTCCAAAAAGGGACGTTCGGCTATTCTGAGCCATCAGCTCCCTGTTCAAAGCCTAGACTGATCAAGCCCGGGCTCTGAGAGGCAAGTAGGAGTCTTACCTGCTTTTTAAGAAGGCCAGAGATGTCACTTATTCATATAAGAGAAAAGGGACGTTTATAGTACCACAAAGACAGAAACAAGGTAAAAGCCTGGATTTTACTCAGGCACACAATTACAGGCAACATATACCTCAGGCTAGTCCTGTTGCTACAGTGTAGAAAGACAGCTGCTATAACAGCCTGAGGTGGATGCTTCAAAGGAAGAAGAGAGACTCTAAGCTTGGGGGTGCATCAGCACATACCTCCTTTTCGGTACTTCTTGCCCTTCCCTAGGATTGGCCTGTGTCCCCTCAAATTAGGGTTTGTTCCTGACTTCTGGGAGGATTCTCAGCAGGCTCTAGTATTAATTTTGATACTTATAGATAAGCGAACCAACCCCCTCCCCCTTTTATTTTTGGGGATTCTCACAGATTTGCTGAGGGTTGCGAGTTATGAACTGTGCTAAGGTTCCTGTGCCATAATTCTGACTGCCAGCTGAGACCAAGAGGTATTGATAAGCATCTCACATTCCAATTTTACCCTTGGAAGAGCTGAGTACAGGGGAGAATGATGATAGCTGTGGTTCTGCTCTCTGAGCAGGCCTCAAATCAGAGGACAGCCAGAGTTGCCTCTAATGGGGGAGCAGTACTCAGACTGTGAGGAGGAGCTTGGTTGCATCGGAATCCAGTAAGGAGAATATATGAGAGATACAGTGCCAAACTTTAATAAAGACTCTAAAAAGTGAATTCTTCATAATAACCAAGGTCTTTTCCCTCCTCTTTTGAACATTCTTAGGCCAGTAATTTGAAGAAGGTTCTTCAGGGAATTATGGATTATTATCATGAGGTATGAAAACGCCTGCAGTCTTTTTAGAATATCAAAACTTAAAAAAAAATTTAAATCAAACTCTAAACCTCAATTTGATAGTGTATTGATGAAATATTATTGTGCTGTTTTTGTTTTTGGTTGACTTAAAATAGAAATAATAGGAACTTGCTTGGGAGGAGTTTACTTGCGTATTCTGTGAATAAGTCATTTTTACTTCTTTGTAAACAATCTGTAGTTTATTGTATCAGAAAAAACTTTTTGAAATTCTATAAAGTTGTACTGAACATGCTACCCACATGTGTGGGTTGTCCTGATGCTTCAGATAGGCAGAGAGAGCTTTGTCACAAGCAGCCAGTCTTCCTAAGGGAGAAACTACATGCCAAAGTGCTGCTTCTTTGTCTTTTTTATTCTGCATCCTATTCTAAATCTCTACTTACAGTCATTCCTCTTGTAGCATACACTGCTGCATCTCTAACAGAATTACTAGCCTCATATTTCGCCTAATGCCATTGGTCTGTGAACTGGCTGGGGACTCTCAAGGCTGCAATTCTCACTTCAGTTGCCCTAGAACCACTTTACTTACTCTCAGTCATCAACTGGTGACAAATCACTTAACTGATTAGATACAGTTCTTGTCCATTTTTAGTTTTTCATATTAATATTTCTTTGCTTGGTTATTATCATACTAGCATATCTGAAAAGATTTGTATAAAACAAATGTGCATAATAGAAAAGTGTTTATTCCTACGAAGAAGCTGAACAGTTTTTTAACTTCTCCAGTTTATTCCCATGTTTGTAGTAGGACCAACAAATGTGTATCTTCACAGACTTGTTTTTTGCATTATAAAATTATAAGACAAGAATTATTTTCAACTTTTACAGTTTTTGGGCCAGCAGATTTCAGAAGATCTCCTTCCTGATTTAAGTCAGATATCTGAACATTCAGATCCTGTAGAACTAGGCAGGTTACTGCAGCTTATTCTTGGCTGTGCTGTCAACTGTGAAAAGAAACAAGGTATGACATGCTGTCTAGTTAAATGTTATTTCCTGTGAATCAACTCTGGGACAGATTTTTATAAACTGTACTGAGAAATAAATTGCACGGGGAAATAGTTTGCAGTGATAAAACTGTTCACTCCTCTTTATTAATTGTTCTATATGCTATGTATGACTGATTGTTAAATGGAAGCTTAATTTAACAATCTGAAAGTATTTGAGAGAGAGAATAAAAAATATGCTTAGAAGTAACAGCCCAACCCTAAAATTTCTATGTCTGCATTGTGCCAATGCCACTAGTCAGTATCCTATGTTTGCTTAGCAGAGAGGCAACATGTACAGAAAATTCCAAGATGTTTGGAACATAGAAGTTGCTTCATTGTCCATAGCAATCTCACCACAAGTCATCAGTCACAGAGTTCTGTGCCAGTGACATCCCCATGACAGGTAGATGGAAACAGCCCAACTCACTAGTGCATGCTGATGTGGCTACACCTCCTAGATGTCCTACAGCACTCTCCACTGAAGCTAGCACCATAGGCTGGCTAGGAGGAGTGATACAGGGAGCTCTCCTAATGTGAGTTGAAGTCCACTGCTGCATCCATTTCCCTTTTGCCCAAGGCACACAAGGGAAAGAAAATATGGCCACTCCAGCCACAGCACTCGCACACTTCTGTAGCACTCTTCGCAAAGGCAATCCCAATAGCACACTTAAGACCTCTCCTGCACAAGGGTTCAAATCATCAATATGGCAGAGCTTAGAAGAACCAGCATTTTGTTAGGCAGGGAGAATACAGATGCTGGTGCAACAGGAAGGCAGCACACACTTGCACATCACAAAGGCATTTCTGTCAACCCCCTTATTAGCTCACTGGGTAAAGGCACCCAGGGCTTCTGACTTTGCTGTGGTATGTTTGCAAAAGTCACCTTTTGGCCTGCAATAGGTTGAGCAACAGCAGAACAGAAGTCCACATTAGAACCCACAAGTCTCATAGTTGGGAACAGTCCTCTAATCAAACATTCAGCTTAGACACAGAAGAAGAACACATAGCAGAAGTCATTAGGAATCCCCATCTGCCCTGGCGCCAACACCAGACATATATATCAGAGCAAGGAGAACTGCAGAGAAAGATGAAGTGCAATTGGGAGGCCCAGGTCTAGTATATCCAGTATATCCTGCCTGTGGCTAAGAAACCTAGAAAGGAATCCCAGGCACAACTGAGATTTTGCCCCATCAATCACAATAAGTTGGGATGGACGGCTCCTGCTGATTGGCTGCCCAACATCTCATTTTGGCCGGCAATCCCACATACACTATCTCTTTGCTGCACTCAGGGAACTTAGTACCTCCACCTGCTTCCTTTCATCCCAGCAACCTGTCCATACCCTCTACCTCTGTCATTGTGCAGGCTGCCTGACCTATCACATACCAGTAGGGATCTGGGGTAATATGCAACATAAGGATCCTTCGCTTTCCCTCTAGCAAAAATACACCTGTGCGAACAGTGGACCACCCACTCAGCTCCCTTTCAGTGTAACTTGTATGCTGAAGTCAGCTCAGGGCAGTAATGAAAAGGAGGTGGGAACTGATTCCTCTCTGCGAAAACCTTAGTCACACAGAAACCCAACTGTAAAGTCATCCACACATTTATTGAACAGCATCAGAAATGGTTGTTGTGGATTTTCTGGGCTGTATAGCCGTGGTCTTGGCGTTGTAGTTCCTGACGTTTCGCCAGCAGCTGTGACTGGCATCTTCAGAGGTGTAGCACCAAAAGACAGATCTCTCAGTGTCACAGCGTGGAAAAGAAGTTGGCAGGTAATTTATATCTACTCAGGAAGGTAGGGTTGGGCTGAGTCATCCTGTAAGAGTTTCCCAGGGTGTGGAATGCTAATGGAGGGAGGCTTCACTGTATCCTGAGGAGGTTCTTTTGCATATGGATTGGTGCTTGATATGCTAATCTTCTCTGCAGGGCTATTGTCGGGTATAGAGTATTTTGTTAGCCTGATGTTTTTCAGGATGGAAACCATGCTCTATTCATTCTTAAGGTCTCTTCTTTCCTGTTGAAATGGTGCTTATGCTTATGAATTTCAATAGCTTCCCTGTGCAATCTGACGAAGTAGTTGGAAGCGTTGTCCAGTATTTCAGTGTCCTGGAATAGGAATCAGCAGTGGCTGAACATAGCCTAACTCAAACAGGACACAGTAGCCTAACTCAAACAGGACACAGTATCCTATACCCTGGGAAACTCTTACAGGATGACTCAGCCCAACCCTACCTTCCTGAGTAGATATAAATTACCTGCCAACTTCTTTTCCACACTGTGACACAGAGAGATCTCTGTCTTTTGTGCTACACCTCTGAAGATGCCAGTCACAGCTGCTGGCGAAACGTCAGGAACTACAATGCCAAGACCACGGCTATACAGCCCGGAAAATCCACAACAACCATCGTTCTCTGACTGTGAAAGCCTTCGACAATACAGCATCAGAAATACTGGCAGCAAGAATGGTGTTGCCAGTTTTGCTATTCCCACAAAGTTTCTTTGCTTTTGAAAGCTGCTGTGCAGATCCTGTATGGCCATGAGAGGGTCAACTGTACTGGTTGTACAACTGTTCGTTAAGCAACTTAAATAGTGCAGGATCCAGATACAGGACAGGACAAGCAGATGCTCTACCACTGAGCCACAGCCCTTCCCCTTCACATATTCAAGGAATATGTAAAATAATTTTAAAAGAGTATTTCAAGATTTCCTTACATAATGGAATCCTCAATTGCCTTTGTAAGGAAATTGCCTTACAAATGAAAACTTCAGCTGGAATGAATGTTTCAGAAGTGAATTGCATAGCAAAGAGATTTTATATTGTATACCTGCCGTTTCCCTGTCTTACTACAAAAATATTTTGCATTTTGGTTTGCCTTGTAGAACATATACAAGTTATAATGACACTAGAAGAGTCTGTCCAACATGTTGTCATGGCTGCAATACAAGAGGTAAGCAAGAATTTTATGTTAAAAATAGTTCCTTATTAGGGTTGCTAGGCCTCTGCTGGGGGTGAGGAATTCTCCCCTCTCCCTGTTTCCTGCTCCCTCTCTAAGCAGAAGTGGAAGAAATTTTTTTTAAAGGCTTTGGGCTGACAGCGTGATGTTGCTTTTAAGGAAAACCCAGAAGTGATGAAAGTCTTCTCTAAGAATCACCAGAAACTGTATGGTTTTACCATAGAGTTTACAGCAATTTGTGGAGAGGCATGACCTGGAAGTGATGTCATACCATCACTGATGGCCACCTCTGTTCCCCATCCCGTGCCCTGTCTCCTGTTGGCATGGCCTGGCAAACCTATTTTACAGGTGTGCATGTAGGTCAGATTCTCCCTGACATCTAGGTCAGATTCTCCAGTCTAGTTAGAGAATCCTTAATTCATCCAGCCATTATTTCCTATGGGGAATAATGGGGGAAACTATCCGGGGGGGAGCAGGGGGGAGTAATTTTTCAAGCAAATTCTACCAAATGTGCAGAGAACTTACTAAAGACCCCCCCCCCCGGTCCAATTCTATGGGCTCCTGAACAAGTTGCCTCCAGCTACTCTCTATTGTTTTCTCTGGAGGAAACATTTCCAAGGCTTCCCATGCAAAGGGAAACCTTAAGCAAAGGCAACCCTTGGCCAAAAACCAATCCCAAATGCAAGTCCCAGTCCCATGCAAGCTGAACCAACAGGCTCAACAGAACCAAAGTAAAGCAAGCAAACCAATGTCAAACCAGAGAATCCCAACCAAACTGAAGCAAGGTGGGGCTTGCCAGAGTTGTGGAGTTTAAAAGGGCTCTTTTGGAGCTCAGGAGGGGTAAAGGGGCAGGATGGGTATCTGCTTGCAGCCTCCTGTCCCATATCTGCCTCATGCTGCTCTTCTACTGTGGCATAAAGCTTGCCTCCTCTTTGCACTGCTGCCCTCTTGCTCATTGGCTACTGTTTTGTCCCTTGCTGCCATTGAGGCTCGTACGGCTCTCCTGCCATGGTGCAAAGCTTGCCTCCACTTCGTACTGATGCCCTGTCACTCGCTGCTGCTCGCCTCTGCATTGGCTGCTTGCAGTTGAATAATTTGGCACAGCAGAGTTCAATTCCCCGGATCCGATCTGGGTTTCTCTTACGTGAACCGTCATAGCCAAATTATCCACCTATAAAGCTAGATCCTGAACCATAGATTGCTCCCTTACCCTGTTCCTAACTCAAAAACTAAACAAACTGAGCTGTCTAGGACTACAGCAGTGATTAAACAATATATATTAATCAGCCAGAAATCTTGATTTATCTTCTCTACTCATACATGGCTAGCCCAGTTTTCCTTGTGACTGAAGAAGAAAATATGTCCAAATGTAATTGATTTAAAATATATTTTGAATATGAGCCACTTTCTTTAGAAAAGAATAAATCACTCCTGAGCTCTTGACTCATATCCCTATTTACTTCCTTTTGTTTTGCTTTTCCCTCTTTTCTGTCTTGTTTGTTGCACTTTGTCCGGAACATCCCCAGCCTATCCCAGAGTCAGCACCAGCACCCGCCCAGATTCCCCAGCCCCACCCCGAGCTGAGCCCGGCGGCCCCACGCCAGGCATCCCAGCACCGGCCCCACTTACCGGCCATTCCACCGCTGGAGGAGAAGCCCCACTGAGCCGGGGCGAGCTGGGGAAGCCCGCGGAACAGCTGAGCGGCACAGGGAAACTTGCTGAGCTGCAGTGGCAGGGGAGCAGACTATGGGCCCGCTGACCAGCTGGAAGTGGCAGCGGAGTACCCGCCGAGCCGCATGGCAGCCCAGGAGCCAATGGTGGGGCCCACCAGCCAGTCAGGGAGGGTGGCAGCATTGCGGCTAGCAGGATGGCTGCGGGGAAACATGGCCTTTTGGCGGAAGGTGGGGGCAGCCAATCAGGCGGGGCTGTGGCTCACACACTTATTTAAGCTAAATTGCATAGTCAAGATATTGTTGGAGACATTTGGGAGGGATTGTAGGAACTCAGGTGTAAAGAGTTTATAGAGCTGCTTATTAAATGTATGTACTTTTTGGTGAATATTGTGTTTTTATCTTCATAAGGGAAATAAATATTTGTCTAAATATAGATGTATTGTCATATGTTTGGATTTTTTGAAAAACTTTTAAGATAATTTTAATAACTAAAAACAGTTTGATCTTTGCCCTTGACCAAGGCAAACTGCTTGATCTACTCTTGCATTTCAAAAAAGAAAGCAGTCTTTTAAAACAATAGGCAGGAATTACTTAATGGCTTGTGACTCTTAGCTGAGTATATGTCTTTCAGGTCAGCGTATGAATTATGGCAAAACAACCCGTTCTACATATGAGAATCTAGACTGCATGATTAGCATCTTCCCAAGGACAATCCTAAACAGAGTTACATGCTTCTAAGGTCATAGACTTCAGTGGACTTAAAAAGATGTATCTCTGCTTAGGATTGAGCTGTAATTGTAGTTCTATCTAGCCTACAGTTCCATAGAAGACTCTGTACTGAGCTCTATCAAGTTACAAACACTCGTTTTATAGAACAGATAATTTTATCTAAGTTACTTTTAATTTTTGTTGTTGTAGTTAATGAGCAAAGAAATGCCTGGCTTTGTTGCGAGTGACTCGTCTGGTGATCTGGAGCAACAGGTAAATATAACATATAATAAGTGAACATTAATGGTATCTTTTAGGTGTTTAATGATCTTCTACTCTTAATTTATAATTATTTTCCAACTAATAGACTTAATATTGATGCAGCCGTATTAGTCTTACTACCAAAGGGAAGGTTGTCACTGAAGGAAATGCTCTTTCAGCTCCATGTTGGGCATTACCAAAAACAAGGCCTGGCCAGTTTCAGGTTTTTCAGAGCTTAAGTTCCTTGTTGTGAATTGATGCTGGATATCCCAGTGCTAGTGTAACTAAAAATAAGCTTTGTAGATGGGTGGAATTGAGACTAAAGCCTTCAGGTACTTTACTGGACTTTTGGGGAACTAAATTTGGAAATAACCTGAGTAATTAAAGGTACAGTCAGGCTTTGAAGCAATTGCCATCTGTTTATTAAACTTACTTCCCAACACCTGGCTATAGTTTTCCCACTGGGCAGGTTGAGTGAATGGGAGTTGCCGGATGCGCAGTATATAGGTAAAAAACAAACTAACCTTTTGTGTCTAGCTAAATAACTGAAAATGAAAATTTTGTTTTCAAGCTGAAAATAACATTGGAAGAGCTTAATGAAGTAATAGCAGAAAAAGAAGAACTAAAGCAACGATGTCAAGAGCTGGATCTGCAGGTGAGCCCATAGTTTTATCCAAGTATTTTTCATATAGGGAGATTCACTGATCTTAGTTGGCTGACAGTGCAATCCTGTGCAGACTTATTCCATTGACAAACAGGCTTATAGGGACAAACTAGACATGCAGGTTTTTAAAGAGTTGGGTCCAGGTTCCCCATACCCAGCTTGGGTTTACTGCAGCCACACAGCAGCTTTGGGGAATGGCTGTTAAAAATAGAGTGCAAACAGCTTCAGAACTCCAATGCTGTGGAAGGAAGAGCATCCTTCCTCAAGCCATTTTCCAAAATAGCAAGGGGGGAGGGGTGTCTCTGGTTTTGCTGCTCCATGTGGAGTATTCTGTGCAGTAAAAAACAGGAAAATACCCTCCCCTGTGCTATTTTGGTATGGGAAAGCAGCCTAGGGAGGAAGCCAGGAGCTTGTTTGGGCTCTCCTTATTTTTTAACAGTCACTCCTTAGACTGGAAAGTAACTGCATAGGATTTTACTGTCAGATCATATTTCCTTCAAACAGCTGTCTGTGGGTTCACACACTAAACTACCAGGCCATTCTATTCATTTTAATTTACTTGTCTTTGTACAGAAATCTGATACAGCATACAATTTAGGCTAAACCTCTGTGAAAACATACTTTTTGCTTAATTCCACATAAAAATGTCTGTAATGCTTCCAAATCCCTGAGAGATTTCTTACACAATTTTTTGTGGTGAGCTAGTGTGGTGTGGTGCAGTGATTACAGAATTGGACCAGAATCTGGAAAACCCAAATTTGAATCCCTCCTCTCACATGGAAGCTTGCTGGGTGAATTTGGGTCAGTCACACTCCGCCTAACTTACCTCACAGGGTTGTTGTGAGGATAAAATGGAGGAGAGGAGAATGATATAAGCAGCTTTAGGACCCCATTGGGGAGAAAGGTAGGGTATAAATGAAGTAAATAAATAAATACAATTTAAGTTTTGTAGGTGCATCTCTGTTTCTGACAAAATGAACCTTATACACCATTCCAGCAATCACACCATTCCAAACACGTTGGTTTAGCAGGGTGTAGCTCTACACTGTTTTGTCACCTTTTTGTTGCTGCAGTTCTGTCTGGTGTAGAACATTCTATAGCCTGATAGCAGTCCACATAACAAAAACAGTATCTCGTTATTTTTAAAGTAGACAAAGGTACTAGCCTCTGTCTTCCTACCCGGGGGAAAAATACGTAAGCTCCTTAATAATCGGGAAAGGATTGTACCCTTTAATATGAGAAAGTTACGGATCCAGGGAAAGGACTTATGGGAAGAACTTTGGAACACACAATTTTGTCATACTGGGATTTAAAAATGCTATGTGAATTTCTCCTGGGAGCTTACAGAGCTCAGCTTTTACTAAAAAAAAGTTGTAAAAAAAAAGTTGTGTTTGCATCCTTGTGCCCAGAGTTTCATTTTGGACAGCATACAGTGTGACAGGATTCACAAGTGCTGCAGTGCTCTTTTCTGTCTTTGGTTTAGTTACCAGAACAGTGCCAAGAGCCTTGACTTTTAAGTCAGTTGGGTTATGTATTGGGGCTTGTATTTTCTGTGCTGGTGCAGTGGATCAAATAATTGGGCTGTTTTTCCTGTTTATAGTCCTGTTTATAACAGTTATAGAGTACTCTGTGTTAGATCCTTGCCTAACAGTGTATCTCTGTGGTTGTAGGAGATTAGTGAAGACTCATTAAGTCTATTAGGCTGTTGGTAGTAGCTGATAACCTGCTGGGTCTGTTAGGCACATTTGTTGTAATAAATAATAGTAGTAGTAGTAGTAGTAATAGTAATAATCATTATCATCGATTTATATACTGCCCTTCAGGACAATTTAACACCCATGGCGATCATGGCAGTGTCTCATTCTGGAATGTTGATGTATAAGTTATGGTAGATACTTTTCTTATTCTTCCTTTGTTTTAGGCTAATAATTTTATTATATTTTTATGAATGGGCTATGCTTTGATTATAAGCTGTCTTGAGTGCATGTTTAAAAGGCAAAATTATGAATGTAAAATACACATGCTTTCTTAAACACTGTGAACTTGAACACCACCATTTCTCCTGCCAAAAGTCAAACAGAAACAGATCCAGCATTGCATATAGCAGAGATTTTTATAACAAAGGCCACAGCTGACTGGTCAAGCACCTGCTTTGCATGCCCAAATTTTCTGGTGTAATTCTCAGCATCTCTGGTTAGAGAAACAATTTGAGAGCTACTGCTACCCATCAGTACTGGGCTAGATGGACCAGTAATGTTGCCTATTCCAAAAAAACAGTTGCGGATAAGAATTTCCATTCAAGTTTTTAACATGTTGGGGCACTGAGTCAAAGTTGGTGCACCTGATTTGAATGCAGAAGATCCTAGGATGATCCCTTGCGTTTCCAGTAAAAGGATCAGGAAAGGCCTTAGGAAAAACCTTCTTCTGCTTGAGACCCTTGAGAGCTGCTGCCTGTCAGAATAAGTTCTGAAGCATTTGGACCAGCGGTCTGACTCCATGTAAGGCAGCTTTGTAAGTGAGGGGAGGGCTGTAACTCAGTGGTAGAGCATCTGCTTAGCATGCAGAACGTTCCAGGTTCAATCCCCGGCATCTTCATTTAAAAGGATCAGGTAGGAGGTGATGTTAAAAAACCTCTGAGACTCTGGAGAGCTGCTGCCAGTCGAGTACTGGCCTGATTGGACCAATGATCTGATTAATTATAATGCTGCTTCATGTGTATGTGTGTGCAGTTTCCCAAATTAGCTTCAGATTCCTTTGATGAAGGAAGAACAAAGGTATCGGGTATGATTTTAAGTGCTCGTGTAATAATGTATATCCCCCGTATGCCCTTAGGTGAAAGATGGCATGGAAATTAAAATAATATCTTTAAATTCACACTAACCCATATTATGCTCGTTACTTTACTTAAGTGTTTCCAATCTAATAGATAGGAAAATCTCATTTGATACCACCAAGTAGTGCCGCTGAGAATATGTATTTTTAGTTGAAAATCAACAGAAATGGATTATTCTTGGTTAAACTAATTGTTAATAAATTCACTTATAAGGTCTCCTATGATACTTTACAAGAATATAAGAAAGGTAGGTTTCTTTTTGTTTTAGAGGACAGTAATCCAAAGAGTGTATTGCATCTAAGTACCAATGAACTAACATGATGTTATGGTATGATATTAAAATTAACACAGTGGCTTTCACTAGCAAAAGCTTAAGGCTCTGTTCTTTTAATCTGTTGCTCTTTTGCGACTGTTAATATACTTACTATTGCATTCCTTTTTTCTCAACTGGCAACGTTCTCAGGAGTAATTACAAAATGCATGTTCTCCCATATATAGTACTGTATAGGAACTGAAATGCTGCTGCTGGCTTCTGGCTCCTGGAATTGCTTTCTGCAAAAACCATTTCCTGCTGAGTGTTAGTCAGTGCCATGCTGCTGTGTGTCTCCAGTTTACAAACTAAGAAGCCCCTCCCCCCAAATGTAAATTACGGTTTCCCCATGGTGCGTCTTGTTGGATTTTTTTTCCTTCCAAAGTAACCTAAAAACACTATATTTTTATGTCTTCTAAAAAAATAACTGCCTTGACTAGATCAGCTCAGACAGCATAGGCCACATCTTTGTTATCAACTTCAATACAGAGGTTCCATTTAGTTGTTGTAGGTAGCATCATCGATTACACAGCAAATCCTAAAAGAAATTTTGTATGAAAATCTAAAAAGCTGCAAGGGGAAGAGAAATAACCACTCAAGTAGTCCACGCTGTAGCATGAGAAAGTGAGCCATGCAAGGTCATAAATCTCTCACAAAGGTAAATGAGCTTGCACACAAGCAGAACAAAGCGTCAGAATAAGTATTTTTTCTTCCCAATTTGAGGTTCTATTAAGGGTTTTGCACACAGATAAGCAAAGCATCTTCCTGTGAATAGTATGTTATCTTTGGAATCTAGTCTGACGTTGAAGTCTGAAACAACCACTTGAAGGTACATAAGGGTAGATTTGCTGGAAAAGACAAGTGGTCTATCTAGATCAGCACTCTGCTTAAGAGTGGCCAACCACATGTCTAACCTAGATGGCATACCAGCAGGGTACAGAGAGACAAGTCTCTCCCTGTTGTGGACCCCTGCCCCCTCACCCCTTGGTATTCAGAGAGTTACTGCCTCTGAACATGAAGGTTCCAGTTAATCATCAAGGCTCATAACCATTGACAGACATATCCTACATGAATTTGCCTAATTCCCTTTTAAAGTCAATGAGACAAGTGGACATTAGTACATCCTGTGGCAGTGAATTCTGCAAGTTAATTATTGCGATTAGGAAATACTTTCTTTTGTCTGTCATGAGTCTGGTACTGATTGCTGGGTATTTATGAATTCTAGAATTCTAGAAATGTTTATGAATTTCTAGAATTCTAGAAACAGCAAGTCAGCTGAAATTAATTAATTTATGATAGTGTATATAAATAGGTACACATTGTCACAATATAAGATAAGAAAGATATTTTAGCAAATGTGACCTTTTACCATTTGTTTTGCCCTCAGATATACTGAGATTATTTCGGAGGAATCACTTTTATACTCTTATCAGGCAGTGGCTGAATAGCAGTACATTTTTATGGATGTTTTGATGAATTAGTACTCCTGGATTCTGTATCTTTAGGTGGCTGCCCTTCAAGAGGAAAAAAGTAGTCTGATGTCTGAAAATGAGATTATGAATGATCGGTTGGACCAGCTGGATGGCTCTCTTGATGATACCAATACTGCAGTAACAAAAAAGTATTTTCATGCACAGTTACAACTGGAACAACTGCAGGAAGAAAACTTCAGGTATGGATTAGTGACTTCTATTGGCACTGTTATACCCAGTGACCTCATGAATTAATTAGAAGTGAAACAGGTGGAGAATTGCTGCATTAAACTTACTGTATTTTTGGGAATCTCTTCTAAAAACATTGTATTTTTTGGAACCCACTTGAAAAGTAACTCCATGCTATTTTCCCCCTTCCCAACATAAAATGGTGGATGTTCACACCAGTTAACACTGGACAATTTATATTTAATTTTTTTTATTTTTAGTATATACTATATAATCTACATAATATATATAAAAATAATATATAAAACAACAACAAGCACAGACAAACCCAAATTTGCCATTGGACCTCGCAGAACCTCTTCTCCCAGCTTAACCTATTCCGCCTTTGCCTCATGAACAACCTGTAAAAGAGCCATAAGCCAGTGCTGGGTTCCAGTCCACAGTTTTGAGAACCACTAGATTAATCTAGTGATCTCTTTTTGAGGCTGGCCTTGAAGACAGTTCCGAAAGTCCTGCTCATGCAGAACACTATCCTATTCATTCGTGGCTTAAGTGCACTTGTTTGCAGTGTTTCCTATATACCCACCATATGCTTGATTCAAAGTGCTGGCTATCACCTGTAAAACTAAGAACAACCTAGGTTCAGCATACCTGAGACAATGCCTTCTTCACTGCTAGCCTGCCTAATTGCTAAGATCTTCTCAAGAGGCCACTGTTTAGGGTTCTACACTGATGGGTGGTTCATTCCATGAAGACTCATAATACAGCCTTTTCTGTGGTAACACTTTAAATTATGGAGCATACTTCCTGGTGAAGCCTGGTGTAAAACTTTCCACCAGACTGTCAAACTTGCTCTAGCTCTTCATTTGTTCCTAATTTAACTAATTGCTGTGGAACTAAGATATTTCTGCTGCTGTTAATTCTAGTAATCTGTTTTATCATTTTGTTTGTTTTATTTTATATATTTTAAATGTCAGTGGCTTTATTTTGTTCATGACCTTCTATAATATTGATGAAAAACTGATTTTTTAAAAAAATATTGCATTATCTATAGTCTGCTTTTCTCACTGAGACTCGGTGCAGATTATACCATGTAACTCAATACAATCAATAGTTGGGAGTTCAATAAACAAAAGAGTAGGGTATGGATTGCAGAAATTTGAAAAAAAGCCAAAATTTAATACAGAGCTGAAATAGTGCTGAAACAAAATATAAGCAATTTAACATGACATGTTAAACATGGAAACTCCTCAGTAGGAGCATGCTTGCAGCAACAAACAGTTCACAGTAGTATAGTCTACAGTTCGTATCTCTATATCAGAGCATCTTTCTGAACAATTTCCTTACACCACAGTCCTATAACCTGTGTAAAAAAAAGCTCTGCTGAATAATTCATAGACATAGTTTGTAGAAAGCCAGGAGAATGGGAGCTTTCCTGATCAATTCAGGTAGGCCATTCCATAACGTGGGAACCACCATAAAGAAATGTGCACATGTGGGCAGCTGTTGATTTTGCCCATTTACAGGGTGGTATCTACAAAAGGCTCTGTTCAGATGAGCAAAGCTGCCATGGCAGAGCATAGGGAGAGAGGCAGTCCCATAGATATGAAGGCCCAAGATCATGAAGCGGTTTGTGTGTGATAGCCAAAACTTTGAACCTGGTAACTGAGGGGTAGCCAATGAAGTGATTGTAGAATGGGAGTAATATGCATGCTCCATCCAGCTCCTCATAATAACTGAGGTGAGGCATTCTGTACCAAATGGAGTCTCCAAGTTGTCTTCAAGGGGGACCTATATAGAATGTGTTACAGTTGGTAATCAAGAAGATTGAAAAAAGAAAAACCCTGGGCATGGAAATATCAAGGTCTGTATCCAAAAAGGCTAAAAAAATTATTACATCATAGAATCTTTAAATATAAATATTAAAAACCATATAATAAAAATCCATCAATTTTCAGTAACAATGAAGCATTGCCTTTGTCTATGTTCAGGTAGAGATCATAGAATCATAGAGTTGGAAGGGGCCATACAGACCATCTAGTTCAACCCCCTGCCCAGTGCAGGATCAGCCTAAAGCATCTCTGACAAATATTCATCCAAATAAATATTTGAATAAATGATCATCATCTGAGCCATTAGAGCCATATTCATCACTTAGCCTGCCCTAAAACCAGACCGAAAAAGGTCCAAATCACAAGAGTTGTCCAAGGAGGCCTGGAGCTTGTCAGCTACTGCTCTCAACCACTTTGCCCAGAAAGGGCAGTTTAGAGACTGGGCCATAATTGCCTGCATCATTTTTGTCTAAGGATGGTTTTTTAAGTAGTGGGCAAATGACTGCCTCTTTGAGAGGCTGAGGGAAGGTGCCTTGAGTTAGTGACTGATTTAGGGTTCCTTTATGTGGTCTTTACAAGATTCTAGCAGCCAGGATGGACAAGGATCCATCCCTCAGTGGGATGGGCAAGGATCTGTTGATGTGAAAGAACAACTTAGTGATTGCTCTGTTTATTTTGAAGACTCCTTTTGCTTGCCATTTTGGGATGATGCAGCTTCTGGTCAGATGTGATTTATCATCTTTTGTCATATTTTGAAATATGGGATAGGAATGGGGAATACTTGATGCATATGATTAAGAGACTAGGGGTTATACTGGACCTGGCACTGCTGCTAGAGAAACAAGTAAATGCAGCTGCAAAAAAAACCCCTCACAACTCAGACTAGCCGGGAAGATGGCTCTCTACCTTGACACAGCTGATCTGGCCATTTGGATTTATGGCACAGTAACGTCAAGACTAGACTACTGTAATGCACTCCACATAGGTCTCCCTTTCAAAGTCAACTTGGAGACTCCAGCTGGTGGAGAAGGCTGCAATTCATTACTCTCAGGAGCTAGGTGGAGCATGAATATCACTCCCATCCTGCAGTCACTCTATTGGCTGCCCTTCAGTTACCAGGCTCAATTCAAGTTCATGACTATCACATTCAGAGCCCTTCATGGCCTTCACCTCTCACATCTGTGCAACCACCTCTCCCCCTATGTTTCGCCATGGCAATTTCGCTCATCTGAACAGAGTCTTCTACAGCTACCATTCTACAGTTGGGCAAAATCAACAGCTGCCTTTAAACATACTTTCGCTGTGGTAGCCCCTGCCTTTTGGTCTGCTTGAGGTCAGGAAAACTCCCATCCTCCTGGCTTTCCTCAAACTATGCAAAACTGAACTATTCTACCCAGATTATAGGGCCTGGTAGGAACTGGGACTATAAACTATGCTGTTGGATACAGTCTGCTGATGTAGATATGCTCCTGCTAGGGATTTCCATGTTGCTAAACATGTCATGTTAATTAGTTACTCTCTTTCAGAAAGAATTTTATCTCGGTGCTCAACTTTATGATTGTTTTCAAATTTTCTGCTACTATACCCTATAAGAATAATACTAGGAAAAATGGAAGGCAGTAGGAAAGGAGGAAGACCTAAAACGAGATGGCTTGACTCAATAAAAGAAGTCACATCCTCCAGTTTGCAGGATCTGAGCAAGTCTGTTAATAATAGGATGCTTTGGAGGCCTTTCATTCATAGGGTCGCCATAGGTCGGAAGCAACTTGATGGCACATCACACACATGTACCTTGTTGTATCTGCTCACTAAATGCCCTGTTCATTATTGTATTTTGCTCAGTGAATATTCTAGCTGTTCATTATATTATATTTCACCTCCACTATGTAATTTATCTTGTGTCACAGTGAGAAAAGTGGACAATAAATAAATATAAATAAATAATAAAATCTGCAGAATAAGGCATGTTTATTTTAATTTTTTTGCTCATTTTAGTTTTTGCGTTTCTCACTAATCATAATCATTATTTATAGATACCCTATAAAGAGAAACAGATACTCTTAACAATTGCTTATTAATAAGATTCAAAAGTACATTTTTGAAATTTAGTAATTCTAGAGCAGCCATTCTCTAGACTTAATTTTCCTTTGTGGAAAGGAAATGCATATAATAAACTGCTCCTTGTCTAATATGTCTATCCCTTTCTTAAATTTTCTTAAATATTTTTGTTTTGCCTCTATAAATATAAGATAAATGAGCAATACTGCTTATGAGTATAAATATGTAGTATTAAAGAAGTGAATACTGAGAAGTATTTTCTAGCAATCCCTTCTATGTTTATGAAAAGGCTTGAAGCTGCAAAAGATGATTATCGTGTTCACTGTGAAGAGCTGGAGAAACAACTGGTTGAGCTTCAACATCGGAATGATGAACTGACCAGTCTGGCAGAAGAATCCAGGGCCTTGAAAGATGAAATTGATATTCTGAGGTATGGTGTGAATAGTTGCCACTGGTAAAGAGTGTCCCCAGCATATGATGAGGTTGTCCAACTTCTTACAACGACGTATACTACTTCACTTCTCATAAACAAAGAAACAAAATGTCAAATAAATACAGCAATTCAGTCGCAATGTTACACATTTTGTTAAACTAATAGATTTTAGACCATAATCCAGGAGCCCTTTGTTTGCAAGTGTAATTGAAGTTGTCAAAACTATTTTGGACTAAGTGATACGTGATGTTCTGGTATTGAAAGTGCAAAATTTGGCAGTAAACAAGAGTGAATATGATGGGTTTTTATTTCTACATTTTCATGTTTATAAGTAATATTAGGGTATCCCTATGCTTTGGTTATCATGTATGCTGTTACATTTTTTTCCACATCTGAAAAATACGTCATTGCACTTATGGTTAAGGTGTAAGATGCTGTGCATTCAGGAGTGCTGCAGACTTCCTCAATAAGAGTGCCGTCCTAAGCACAGTGGCTTCAATAGATGTGGAAGGGTATAACCCTGCTTAAGTGGCACTGTTAAGTGTTGCACTACAATGTCAGGGATCCAGACTTTGAGTATCTTAATTTTTAATAACAAATGAAGACGTATGAAATTTACACCTGGAATGCATTTGTGTATTGTGGAAGAAATTCTTCCCTTTAGTGATCGCTGTGGAGGGGAAGAGAAAAGAGGTTCAGTCTTCCTTTCCTCCAAGCTGATTGGCCTGGAAAATTCCTGGAGATTTGGTGGTGGTACTTATGGAGGAGGGTTTAGGGAACAATTAGCATAGAGTCTACCCTCCAAAGCTACCTTTTTCTCCAGGGGAACTGATCTCTCTAGTCTGGAGATCAGTTGTAATTCTAGGAGATGTCCAGTCCCCATTTGAAGGTTGGCAACTCTAGGACGGAGAATGGGGATGAGAGGGAGCTTATCAGGGATGGGACGCCACCCTCTGCAGCTGCCATTTCCTCCAGGGGATCTGATATCTATTGTTTGGAGACTGGTTATAACTCTGGAAACACTTCGTGCCTCACCTAGAGGTTAGAAACCGTAGCTCAGAGTCAGCACACCAAAAGGACACATTGAGTTGCTTCACTCCAGGTGGACTCTAAACATCTCCATGAATTACATCTCCCAGAATTACTACTGGTCTCCAGACAACAAAAATCAGTTCCCCTAGAGAAAATGACAGCTTTGGAGAGTGGGCACTGTGGCATTATACCCCACTGAAGTCCTTCCTTGCCCCCAAACTCTGTCCTCCCCAGGATCCACCTCCAAATCTTCAGGAATTTCCCAGCTCAGAGCTGGCAATCCTACATTGAGCCCTATTTTATCCGCCTTCCATCATCATTGAAAGATACCAAAGAGGGCACTACTCCCTTTCACCCCCAAAATATTTGCTTTGGAGGAGGTATTTGTGGTTCATTTTGTTCTCTGGGGGAAGCAATTTAAACCTCATCCACACTCAGAACTGCCATATTTGTGCTACTTTCTTGTGCTAGGTGTATAAGGAAAGGGAAATGTGCATATGTCTTCAATGTCTACATCTGAGTTAGAGAATATGGTATATGTGGGATAGGAGTAGATCAGTTAGATTCCTTCACCTCTCTACCATCTCTACCATCAGTAGATAATCTCTGTGAAGGAATTAAACAATTTCTACCATTTTGTATTTGAGTATTGTTTAATATTTAAAATGGTTGCCTTTGGGGAAAATTATCAGTTTCAGGCAGATCATTCTTAAGGTAAACCTAGGAAATAGAAACCCAAACAAACTATCCCTACTGACATTTGGAGAAGTGAAGCGTAGGGCTGCTTTACTGATTAATCAAGATCTTGGTGGAAGTGCCAGATATAAACCTTATAAACAAGAGAACCAGAAACAAGCTAAGGACGACCAAAGAAGGGAGCTGAGGAGAAATCTTTGCGGGAGAATTTGACTGCTGCAAGAAGGTACAAGGCTGAACTAGAGGAAATTGTTGTACTTTAGAATTTACCAGGATAGACAATAGTCTAGTTGGCTTTAGATGGGTATGTTTTCTTTTGTTGATAACTTCTTGTAATATGTATTATTGATGCTTTTAATAGTAGCATTTTGATTTGTTGTATAATCAGCTTGCTCTCTGAAACTTTTTTCTGCTCTCTATATCTAGAGGCCATCCCTGGTAATTGTGAGTTATGTGGGTCTTATAAGAAATCTTTAATGCTATAGAGAAAAGGTTGTTGGTTGGAGACAGTCAAGAGGAGAAAAAGTAGACTTTGGGTTGATGGTAGATGTGTGTGCATGCACCAGTGCCTTCTTCTGCAGAGTCTTCCTTAGTGGTCACCCATCCAAGCACTGACCCTGCTTATCTTCTGAGATCTGATGAGATCAGGCTATACCATGCTGCCTTCCCTCCCAGGTTGGTGGTAATAGAAGAACTACTGGAGGAGAGCAGTTAAAATGGGGCTGCAGATTTGAAACTAGAGATGCCACCTCCAGATTGGGAAATTCCAGTCAATCTGGGTATGGTGCCTAGGGAGCACATTGTTTGGGAAAGAGAGGGAGATCAGCACAGACATGATACCATAGAGTCTGCCCTCCAAAATTGTCATATTCTTCACAGGAACTGATCTCTGTAATCTGGAGATCAGTTGAAATTCCATGAGAACTACATTCCCCACCTGGCAGCTGGTAACCCTAATAAAAACTGTTCTGGCTCACTTTCCCTTCCAGTCACTGGGTAGTCTACTGCCCAAATTTTGATGTTCTTTTTTACTGTCATCACCTGTCCTCTGATTCTACACATGGATGAACCATAATAATATACATGCTTCACGATCACTTAATCCACAGAAGTCATTCCCAAAAGTGTAACAGTTGAGGATATACTACTGTTGGTTTTTTGTAATAACCCATCTTGAGAACAGAGAAATAAATTGTGTGATCCCAAGTATGTTTAGGGAGCAATCCTTACTTAAGCAGATCTAATTGAAAGTAAGTCCCAGGTTATTCAGTAGGGCTTATTCCCAGGAAAGTGTCCTTAGGATTAAGTTTCCTTAATCATTTATCT
This sequence comes from Eublepharis macularius, assembly GCF_028583425.1. NCBI lineage: Eukaryota > Metazoa > Chordata > Lepidosauria > Squamata > Eublepharidae > Eublepharis > Eublepharis macularius. The sequence continues at coordinate 80,042,956 of NC_072794.1, read as the reverse complement.
CAGATGCAAACTAACATGTAAAAGAAAACCCATAATATTTCAACTAGGAGGTGAGTCTGTATCATCCTCATAGCCTGCATTATTCTGGGAAAAATCAGGAATGAATGTCTGTCAAAATGGTTTGCTTTTCACTGCACTTAGTTCTATGAAAGCCATTGGGGATCTGGTTTTGGAAAATGGAGCAAATGTAGAGATTTGAGTAGTGGTCATTTGCTTCTGCTCTTTGTTGGCTTTGCTGCTACAGAATGGTTGCAGATAAGGCAAGTAAGCTGGAGTCAAATGTTGAGGTGTACCGTAAAAAACTGGAGGATCTGAATGACTTTCGCAGACAAGTGAAATCTCTGCAGGAAACAAATATGATGTATATGCATAATACTGTTAGCCTAGAAGAAGAGCTAAAGAAAGCAAATGCAGCCCGTGCACAGTTGGAAACATATAAAAGGCAGGTAAGAAATTAGCTTTCCTTTACATCCTGTGAATTAATGTTTCCTCGTTATTTTAGTTGTTTAAAAACTTGTGTCCCCTGACTTAGATATGATTCAAATCCCTTTTTCCTTGCTGAATGAATCAGTTCCTAATCCTGCCACTTATTTACATGCATATGTCTTGTTGATTTGTTATTTTTTATATTAAAAAAGTAAATGTGTTCATTTAGGGCAAGCCTAGAAGTGGTCCTTCTATGAAGGGGGGGGGAGCAGCTTTGTTGTGAGAAACGCACATTTCAGTCGCAAACCAGAAGCTTGTATGCTTGGCTGCACGTGTGGGTTGCATGTTCACTTTGAGGTATTTATGGATGTAGTCAAAGTGCCGAAGTGAGAGAAGGCCACTCGACATGTGTTGTGGGAGTTCTGCATTGATGTCTGAGGACTTTCACAGTCTAGTTGGGATTTGAACCTGGGTCTCCATCATCCTACTCAGACATGACATGGTGTTCAATGTGTTGTAGATGGGAGTTCAAAACTGGTTATTTGAGCTGCTGAAGATATTCTGGCTAGACACCCTCTTCCCATTTTTTCCAAATCAACCAGTATCATTTTTCCTCATTCATATAAGGTCCAAGAACTTCACAACAAATTGTCTGAAGAATCCAAAAGAGCTGATACACAGGCATTTGAACTGAAGCGATTAGAAGAAAAGCATGAAGCATTACTTAAAGAGAGAGAGGTGGGTCTTCTGTGAGTGTAATTGAATACATTAGTTGGTTTTCTCAAAACAGCTGAATATAGTTAAGATACATGGACAGAGATGCCTGATAACAAGACCATTTTCTGTTGATAAAAGACATTGAGAACCTTAGTCTCAAGAGACTGAACTCTGACCAGAATAAAAGCAGAAGGAGATTGTACTGTAACGTAGGGACTTCAACAACATTAAAACAAATTTTACTAAACATGGCAAATACTTCTGTTGATGGAAGATTTTTGTGAGCTCTTAAACACCAAAGAGTTATTTAGAACTGGGATTGTCAGCAGGATTTTTCTTAGTCAAAAGCCAAAATTATATCGCCTAATGTTCTAACGAAGACACTGCTGTACGAAATCAGACATCAGCTTGAGGGGCACTAGCAGAAGGAATTAAAGGTGGAACTGCTGCATGAGGCAAAGAGGGGCTAAATGTGTGTCTTTTTACTTGGCTATATTTGCAGTTCTGAAGCTGTCATGTAAATTGAGGGTCTCGATATTGGAGGGTGTCAGACTGGGGCAGTGATTCCTTAGAAGGGACCCCTTCCTTGGTTGATCAACCAATACCCTCTTGTTCTGAGGATAGCCCTGTGTTGTTGGGGGTGTAAAAGTTCCCATCCTCCCCTTCCTTCCCACTGCCTTTGTCCAAGAAGCAGAGGAGAATCTGCATGTGTGTGAGAGGGCGTACCCCCACATCTCCCCTTCCTGCTGTATTGTGTAAGGTGCCACCACTCTATTTCTCTACCTATGTCTTGAGGTACAGGAAGGGGCTGTGTGTGTGTGCTGCTTCACACACCTGCCCTCCTCCCTAGCCAGCTAATTTGCTATAGCCCAGTCACAGTGGTATTTGGAAATGTAGTTGCATAGTCCTGGAAAAATTTAGATTGCTAGACAGAAGATTAAATGTCAAGAGTATGTTAAAAGTAGAGTTCTGAGAATTGTTACCAGTTCTGTATGCAGGGCCAACTAGGCAGAGATTAGGGATCTCAATGCACAAATGAGAAAGTGATGCTGCGAATAAGGGTTTAGGTTTGTTAGGCAGTGGGAAACGTTCTGTGAGAAGCTGTACCTTTACAAAAGAGGTGGACTTGAACCAAAAGGGCACCAGGCTTGTGGTGCTTAATTTATCTATATATAATGTCAGAATAGGTTTTAAACTAACATCTGGGGTATGCCAACAGGAGCTGGAGAACCTCTGGTTCAAGGTGATCCATCCCAAAGGGATGGTGTGATAAATTCTTGGGAAAATATTAGTGGGAGCAGGCTAGAACTTGAGAATGAGAGTAGGTAAAGGAGGGCTGTGTGAAGAAACCTTTAGGAGGTTTTGGGAGGCAAGGATTGTTTAGAGAGGGGAACAAGGTACAAGTACAAGGTAAGCTAATGCTAGAATCCTCAAAGCCAAAACAGGAGAATTGGAGTTCTTGGTGCCAAATTATAATTTAGATATAGCAAACATTATGAGAAACCTAATGGAACAGAGAAAATTAATGGGACACTTTTATCCCTGAATATAAACTCTCTATACAGGACATGAAGGAATGTGGTGTTGGTGGTGGTACATCAGAGAGGGCACAGAATCAAATAAGCTTGACAGCATTAGGGAAATAAACTCCCCCATGGAACTACTATATACTCAGATATCGGGCCCTATAGGTTACTTGTGGAGGTGTACTATCATTTCCCTGATCAAAACCATGAGTCAGATCTTGTGAGAAAGAAGGAAATAAAATAAGCGATTAAGCTGGAAATCGTTGTAATACTGGGTGGCTTCAGCTACCATGACATAGATGACAAAAAATGCATGGTAGTATGAAGCTGGCTTCCACCAAATCAGACCATTTGAGTGCAGTCTACTGAGACTGGCTCTCTAGAGAGTCAGGCTTTCCCAGCATTTCCTCAGTTGAGATTTTAAGGACCGAATGCAGGACTTTCAGGAAACAACTGTGGTATTCTACCACTGAGCCACAGCCTCTGTCTTAAGGAGTTCTTCGAGCCATACCTTCTATTTGATTTACCACTACTTTAAATAATCTTTTTAAAAATATTATTTTCAGAGGTTGATAGTACAGCGTGATGCACTGAAAGAGACAAATGAAGAACTTAGGTGTTCACAAATGCAGCAGGATCACCTCAGCCAAGCAGGTACTTTTCTCTTTTTTACCTTTTTGTAGATCTTCTTTTTTATAATTCCATAAACTTACTAATGTGTAATCTTTTTCAGATGCGTCTGTTGTGAAAAATCATGAAAATCTTGCTGCCGAAATTCTGCCTGTGGAATATAGGTAAGAAAAGTGCTAGCAAAAACCATAATACCCTAAAGGTTTTTTGTGAATATGTTTTGACTGAATAATAGAGTAGCATGCGTACGAACAGAAAATTATTTTGTTTAAAGTTGATGGAAATTGTATAACTTTCCAGTTTTTGCTTAAAATCTTTTCTAGTAATGCCCTTGAAATAGAATAGTTAGCAAGGCTGAGTAACACGTCAAAATTAGTCTGGAATCTGGATTCTTATGGGATTTGTTGTATACGTTTTTAATGGTGGAAAAATTGCTAAAGTTCCAATGAAGAGGGCCATAAAATGGAATCTGTTGACAGTGGGTCTTTTTAGGAAAATTGTTGCCCTTCTTGGAAAAGAGATTTTTTGATAATGTGAGATGTGTGTGTGGGGGGGGGGGGGAATTTTTAAATTATCCTTATGTGCTTACAACTCTGCCACTACTTCTTACACAGATTTCTAATATATTAATAGAGTGAAGCTGACCGTATAGCATATAACCGAAGTGAAAAATATATTTGTTAAATTGTACGTAGATAGATTATACTAGTTCCAGAACTCGTGGGGAAAAAAGATACTGAAGTAAAGAACACTTTTTGGAAAACATTTTGCTTATAAACTTTGTTTTTGAACCTCAGAGAAATGTTTATTCGGCTACAGCATGAAAACAAAATGCTTCACTTGCAGCAGGAGGGGTCGGAAAACGAACAGATTATGGAACTTCAAAAGAAGCTAGAACAAAAGCATCGGACAATAAATGAACTGGAAACAGAAAACAGGTGATCCTCTCATACCTAATATTTTGAGAAACTTATGAATATATTACATTTTTTAAAAAAAACTACGTTGAAACTAAATATTGAGAGACGGTGTGCAAAACATCAAAGAGATATTCTTCAGTCAACAAAAATAGATGACTTTTTAGGCATTTTTGAGTCATAGAGAACAGTGCTTAAGGAATCTGAGTAAATTAAAGTGCAAAATGTCAAGGTCAGGAGGCAAACTTTCTTTTTTAGTTGCTCAGATACTTAAAGCAGCTGTTCGCCTGTGAGTGTTTGTGTTATGTGCTGTCAAATTGCTATGAATTAATGCTCTTCAAAACATCCTACCATTAACAACTTTGCTCAGGTCTTGCATACTGAAGGCTGTAGCTTCCTGTACTGAGTCAATCCATCTCATGTTGGATCTTTCTCTTTTCTTACTGCTTTCAATTTTTCCTTGCGTTATTGTCTTTTCCAGTGAATTTTGTCTTCTCATGATGTGACTTAAGTGTTCTCCTAGTTTCTAATAAATCTTAGTCACTATCATCACTTCACCCTTCCCCTGATCAACTAATGTCCAAACAATGATGTGCCAAAAGCAGAAATTAGGAATCAAGAGTACAGCAGTTAAAAAGAGTAAATAGTTCTTGATGTAAATATACTGGCAGTATTTTGTGTCTGTCACAGCTAAACCATTGCTATAGGGGAATCTCCTGCAGTAAATACATAAAGTGCTCTGGACAGGTAGACCTCTCTAAATGCTCAGAATTATGTATCAGGAACTCTTGATAGGCTATACCTCCAACCCTCCCCTTCAAGCACATGACGGCTGCATTTGTCACAGACACACTGATAGTATACCAGTTTTTCCTGCAGTGTGTGTGGCTATTTCGTAAAGTAGGCAGTACCTTTGTCACAAAGTATCTTTCCCTTTCAGGTCTTAACTTTAACAAAAGGCATTGCACTTTCTAAAGTTACTATCAAAACTGTGTTTGCATTGTTTCCAACAAGCATGTCCCTTTCAAATAATTACTCTTTTCCTACAGTAAATTACTATCCTGCTTTCCTTGTGTACATGTAACTGGTGGGGAATTTTTTAAAAAAATATTTCCTAATAGACTGAGCAAGGAGCGTATTGGAGAGCTTCAGCAGCAGATTGAGGACCTTCAAAAGACCTTGCAAGAACAAGAATCCAAGCCAGAAGGTGAAGGAGTAAGTGCAGAGATGAGTGGTTTTTTCAAGATAAAATTACTCACTGTTTTCGTCCTGGAATGTTATCTTGTTGACAAACATTTGGCTTTTAGTAGTAAACTTTTCTGTGACTGTAAGTGCTGACTATTGTTACAGCAATGAAAATACAAGCACAGTGCTTTGCTTCCACCATAAAAACAAGCCATTGTTCAGGAATTATTAGGAGAGGGTCTTGAGAAATGAGCTATTGTGATGCACAGGGTACAGAGCTGGGTTTTCATGTGAGACTCCAAATCACTGCAAGCTCATTGAGTAGCCGGTAGCAAGTCATTCTCTTGAGAGATTCTACCTTACAAAGTGATTGTGAGAAGTGCTTTGCATACAGTTCTTTTTTTATGGGGTGTGTGTGGGGCAAAGTGATCATAAAATACTAAACTGCTGTTGATATTTCACGCATTTCCGACATAGCATCTAATATTAGACACTGATGGGAACAATTTAATGGAGCATATGGGGATTGTTATTGGACCTAATATATTTCTCATAATTTTAACTTGTTTTTATAGTCAAGCAAGCTGAAGCAGAAGATAGCAGCACATATGTAAGTTTTAAGAATTAATTTGTTCATTTTAAATCTACTCAATATATATACACATGAGAGAGAAAGGGAAGAGAGAATCTCTTGAGTTTGCCCTTTGCACAAAATACTTTGCCTCATGTCCTTTTGAACTTGCAATGCTAATACTGAGAAAAGAAATGATCATTAGCTGTGGGGAGGCCCCAACAACCTCTCATAACCCATCCCTGTATCACAAGTTATCCTAGTTTCTTATTCAGTTACTTATATTCCTTAGCCCCTTGCATTTGTTTAATTTGAAATGTTCAGTGTTACATTTAGCCTTGTTTTACTTTGTTTGTTTGGCTTCTAGCCCACCCTGCCCATAAGCAGGCTTAGAGCAGGTTACAACAAAGTATAAATACATTTTAAAACCACATCATAGTTATCATAAAATACAGTTCTCAAGACAGTGACTAATACAACCCACCCCAGCCAGTAGTGCATGGGAAGGGGGGAAAGGAGAGGGAACAGTCACTACTGTCCACACTTCGACTCATGTGAGGGGCCAAGATGACTATGCAACCACCTCCCCCCCAACAAGAGACCAGTAGGGAGGCTCATCAAGATGAATACGAGACCAGCCTCAACCATATGCCTGGTGGAACATCTCAGTCTTACAGGACCGCCGAAAGGATAAAAGATCTTGGTGGGCCCGAGTAGCTACAGGCAGAGAGTTCCACCAAGTTGGAGCTAGGACCGAGAAACCCGTGGCTCTGGTTGAGGCCAGTCGAACCACCCTGAGGCCAGGCACCACCAGTAAATGTTTATCAGCTGATCTAAGCACTCTCCGGGATACATATGGCAAGAGATGGTCCCGCAGGTATGCCGGTTCTAGTCTGCTAAGGGCTTCATAGGTCAAAACCAAAACCTTGAATCCATGGGGAGCCAGTGTAACTGCTGCAAGATGGGAATAATATGTGCTCTGTATGGGGTACCTGTAAGGACACATGCAGCCGCAATCTCCAAATGAGACGCAAGGGAAGCCCTGCGTAGAGCGAGTTACAGTCGTCCCACCTGGAGGTGACCGTTGCATGGATCACTGTCGTTAGGTCATGGGTCACAAGGTAGGGGTCAAGCTGCCTGATCCGCTGAAAATGAAAGAAAGCAGATCAGGCAACTGCCACGAACTGGGCCTCCATGATAAGGAAGTGTCCAATGTTATCCCCAGGCTCCTGACTGCTGGAATGGGCACAGTGGTGCCCTATCGAAAGTCAGGATCCGGATCCCAAACCCAGTGGCCCACAACCCAAGTACAGGAGCTCCGTCTTCATGGGATTCAGCTTCAGTCAACTCTGCTTCATCCATCCAGACACGGCATCCAAAGCTCTAACTAGGACCTCTGGGGCAAAGTCAGGCCATCCATCCATCAGCAGATATAACTGGGTGTAATCTGCATGCTGGTGACAACCCAGTCTGAAACTTCGTACCAGCTGGATGAGAGGACAAATATAAAGAATAAACAATAAAGAGGAGAGTATTGTCCCTTGCAGGATGCCACGCACCAACAGGTGGTGTGATGATAACTTCCAAGTGCCACCCTTTGTCCCCAACTGTGGATAAAGGAAATGAGCCACAGTAAGGCAGTCCCTCATATTCCCACAATGGCAAGGCAGTGGGTCAACAAATCATAGTTGACCATGTTGAATGCTGCCAGATCTAACAACACCAGCAGCACTGCCCCACCTCGATCTAGGAGTCTTTGAAGATCATCTGCGAGGGCAACCACCACTGTCTCCGTCCCATGGCCTGGGTGGAAACTGGCCTGAAATGGGTCCAGGGCAGAGGAATCCTTCAGGAAAACCTGCAGCTGTTCCGCCACCACCCACTCAATCATCTTGCCCAGGAACTGGAGGTTTGAAACTGGGCAGTAACTGGAAGGGTTGGTGGGGTCCAAAGATGGGTATTTCAAAAGACGTCTCACCACGGCTTGCTTAAGTGCCCCCCGGAAAAATTCCAGAGCTCAAAGATAAGTTGACAATGGCCTTCAGTGAGGCCCTCAGTCCATCCGTCCTGGCCCTTACCAGCCATGAAGGACAGGGGTCTAGAGAGCATGTGGTAGGCCTCACCAGCTGCAGGATCCTGTCAACCTCCTCCTGGGAGAGTAGACTGAAGTGAACTAAAGTTCGAGATACTGTATAACAAAGTTAAAATACTGTTGTTCCCCACTTAAGGTTGTATATATCAAGAAATGTTCTCATCTTCACTTCTTTAGTTAAACTATTTAAATATTTAAGTTCTCAAGCCTAAAGTTTTAGTCTTTTAAGGCTGAAAACATGTCATAGAATTTTTCCTGTTATTTTTTTTTTTTAAATCACTGAATAATACCTTCAGTTTTCTAAGTTCCTGTGCTGGAAATGTCATACATCTTAGTTGACATTTTACATGTAGTTCTAAAGCAACTCAAGGCATGATTTTTTGCTCTTTTTCACAGTGATGGCTCATCATTTAAAGATACCTTATAAAAATACAAGTACCAGTTTGAGGGGACCTTATTTTTCAGTTATGATTAGTTCCTAAGAATATGAATAGTATGATCTTATATTTACATCCACATTTCTGAATCTTTCAGGGAAAAGCTGAGTGAAGTCCATGATGAGTTGCAAAAAAAAGAGGCTCTTCTCGCAGACCTCCAACCAGATCAAAATCAAAATGGTAAACTGTTATATGACTGTTATTTTGGCTATTGATTGTTAATTTGGCTACATGTGGAAGGCACTAGTGAATGGGTTCTTTCCCTGTGGACCCTTACCCACCAGCAGCTCTAACAAGAATCCTGATGTTATAAGATCTACGAGAATAGCTACCTGCATTAGTTTACACTGAGGAGGAAGAGGGGTGGTGGTGGTGAAATCATCCCTCTTCTGTCAGTGGAACTGCACTTGTAAAAGAGAGTAATGGCTTCATTAAAGTTGCTCCCATTGATGCCTGCATAATCATCTAGACATTTGTGTGTTGTTATCTTGTACTTCCAGTCTGCAAACAAATGGAAGATTGTGTTTTATCTTCTCTTTGCACTCATGATATTATTTAATCTGGTTAATCTGAAAACAAAGGCTGTGAAATACCCTTAGTAGATCAACCAAAATAACACAAAACAGTGTGTGAGGATTCAAGTCCAGCATAACATTTTTTATCAATTGCTGGTTAAAAGAATTTGCCAAAGGCCAAAGGTGTACAGATTCATACCGGCTTCATCCAGCACAGTCCAATCTAATCAAGTCTGCAGGCTTTAAGTTCAAGGACCTGAGCTCCCCCCGCCCCTGCCACTTTTTTGGCATCTAGGTCTTGATAAAAAGTATTACATGGTTTTTGGCTTTGCAATTTCTGTCAAAAGATTAGTTGCAATATATGAGAAGCCATGTGCTGTGATTCCTGAGTACTACCCTGGGGCTGCAGCTTGTGTACCTAAGGGGGGGGGAACCCACAAGCCATGTTTCCACCTGTTAAACAATTTTATTTCGTGATAACTATGTAGGCCGTACCCTTTTATAGGCCATAGTAGAGATGGGCACAAAATGGAACACGAACCAAAAAGAACCACGAGCCAGCCCGGTTCGTGGTTCGTGAACCAGCGGTTCGTAGAAGCATCTTTCCACAAACTTCCGAACTGGTATGCTGGTTCGTTTGCTTTGTTCGTTTAAAAAAGTAATGCCTCTTTCTGTGCCGCTGCAAAGCGGCATGGAAAAGGGCATTTAAACCTACGGATCAGCTGCTTGTCGGGGAGATCCCCAACAAGCAGCTGATCATTTAAACAGCAGGCCACACAAGCCCCACCTGCAGTTTAAATGACTATTTCCCTGCCTCTCGGAGCAGCGGGGAAATGGCCATTTAAACTGCAGGTGGGGGTTGGCTGCTGGGAACTCCCAGCTGACCAGCCAATCCCCGCTGTTTAAATGATCAGCTGTTAAAATGATCAGCTGTTAAAACTAAAGGATCTCGATTACAGCAGTACTCTCCAGAGAGCCAGACGTACATGTTCAGGCTTATCCCTGGGACTTTCACCCCCAGAGGCTATTCCATCTTATTGCTATTCTTTAAAGATTCCAGCTCAACGCAGAGCCTTCACATTGGCTAGACTTAACTCCTTCCCCTCTAAAGTGCTTGCTGGTCATTTCTCGGGACTCCCTTATTCTGAACGAGTTTGTGACTGTGGACAAGGAAAGTTAGAGACCTTGGATCATATAATAGTTTTTTGCCCTAAGTGGAGTAAGGAAAGAGAGAGATTTATTATTCCTATTATGTTAAAAGAAAAGCTTCCCTTCCTTCCTTGGGCAATCTCAGTGTTATTGTCTGATAACTTTCCTGACAATCAAACCTCTGCTATAGTGGCTTCCTTTTTAGCCACGGTGATAAAGAAACAAGATTTTCATGAGTTTAGATAGTTTAAAGTGATAATGACGAGTTATGTCTATGTGAATTGGGTATGTTCAAGTGTACAGTTCATATTTTGTTGGTGTTTGTATGGCTTATGGCTTCGGCCGGAAAAGCAATAAACATATTATATTAAATGATCAGCTGCTTGTCGGGGATCTCCCCAACAAGCAACTGATCCACAGGTTTAAATACCCCTTTCCATGCCTCGGCTAAGCAGCACGGAAAGGGGCATTTAAGCCCCAGGAACTACGAACCATGAACTGGTTCACGAACTTGCCCCAGTTCAGGGAAGTTTGTGGTTCATGGTTCGTGAAAACGCACGAAGCATGAACCGCACGGTTTATTTTTTTCTTGGTTCATGCCCACCCCTAGGCCATAGCCATAAATAGTTTTGAATTCTTCTAGAGAGTGCTACATACAAGGGTACTTTTAGTTCATCCTTCTTTTCAGGCTTAGATAAGACACTCTTAATGGCCCTCCTCCCTAGTTGTGTTTGTTGGTCTATATGTTTTGTTAAATTGTTTTGTTACATGTTTTGTTACATGTGCATTTTGAATACTGTTTTAAAGGTTCTAATGACTTGATGGTCGCCACCATGACGACCCTATTTGGGTGGAAAGGTGGCATATAAATGTTTTAAATAAAGTAAATAAATTTTTATGTTAACAATCTCATGGTATTTTCCACTAAGCAGCACAAAAAATAGAAGAGTTGGAAGCAGCTTTGCTTAAAAAAGATGAAGATATGAAATCAATGGAAGAGAGATATAAGATGTACTTGGAAAAAGCAAGAAGTGTGAGTATTGCATTTTATAATGTCAATGCATTTATTTCATAAATGTGAAACTGAAAGGTTCAGATTGTTAGCCTCCAGGTGGTGACTGGAGATCTCCCAGAATTACAACTGATTTCTAGGTCACAGAGATCAGTTCCTCTGGAGAAAATGGCTTTTTTGGAGGGTGGACTCTGGTTTTATGCACCACTGAGGTCCCTCCACTTCCCAAATCCCGCCCTCTCCAGGCTCTATCCCTCAATCTCTAGGAATTTCCCAACCTGGAGTTGGCAGCCCTATTCTCTCAAGTCATCTTCCATTGCATTTTAAAGTTTTAATTTGGCATCTTTTGGTCATACTTCCTAATTTTATTGTTTAAGGATCTACCCAACAGTATTATATCACAAAATGCTTTCAAGATGGCTGCCATTTCAGCTAGAGAAGCAAACATTGAGTTATTTTGCAGCAAAACACCAAAGCATCTTTTACCTCAAAATTCATTATTGTGACTGGATGTAAGGCTGCCAAAAATAAACTCAAGTGCATTTTATATGTTCATTTTCATGCAGGTGATAAGGACATTGGACCCCAAATTAAATCCAGCATCAGCTGAAATCATGTTGCTGAGAAAACAGCTCACTGAGAGAGACAAAAAAATTGAAGTGCTTGAGGTAAAAAAAAAAGCTCCTTAATATTCTTTTCTGGAAGTTATAACTAACTTGATTACAAAAATTAATTGTGTTTGAGGGCAATTGAAAGAAGACAGAGAGAATGAAAATATTGTGTTTATTTTTATTATTTATTTGAAAATGTCTGTTCATGTTTCTGTAATTCATAGCAGTCTACCATAAAACATAAAACATTCAACTCACAAATACAGTAAAGTATAATAACCATAGTTCATACAAATATTTCCAAGAAGACAAAACCATAAAAATCAATCTGTATATGCCTTACAAAATAAAACCATCTTCTCAGCCTTATAAAAGGCTGGTAAAGATAAAGCATGAAATTTTGCCGTAGTAGAGCAAACCTTTTCATGGGAAGCTACTGTCAGAAGAATGCCTAGCTAACATAAATTAAGATAACAAAAAGGGCTTCCCCCGGAAATTTCTAGTGGCTATAGAGCGGAATCCTGCCCGGGAGACAACAATAAATACTGATAGTCACAATACTAACTAGTATGTATTATATTATTCCAATAACGAGTATATATAATTATTCACATAGCATAAGCATACAATCTGTTAAATACAAAAATAGAGACTCCTAACATTCAAGTGACTATCGTCGTTCATTCATATATACATACACTTAACATGTGAGTCCCATACCAGAGACCCCAACGGGTGTAAAGACGATGTTAGCAGGTAAGTCTGTAAATGTCCATTAATTGTAATTATTAATTGTATCTTCTTTCTTTTTCTTTATTAGATGAGATACGGAGAAGATGGAAATCCAAGGAAGATGCCCTCAACGACTTCTTCAGGAGCATACAACCTATCTCTCTAAACAACACAAAATAAATATTTAACAGACTCCAGCTTTTTGAGCGTTATTTTAAACATTATTTTAAACACCTGCACAGTACTCCACAAAATGTTATCTTACCCATGATGGTCATTTTTCTTTCGCGGTCTATTTACAACCCAGAAATGACGCGGAACCAATCCAACGTACTATTCCCTAAGCATTGAACGCATCTTCCTTGGATTTCCATCTTCTCCATATCTCATCTAATAAAGAAAAAGAAAGAAGATACAATTAATAATTACAATTAATGGACATTTACAGACTTACCTGCTAACATCGTCTTTACACCCATTGGGGTCTCTGGTATGGGACTCACATGTTAAGTGTATGTATATGAATGAATGACGATAGTCACTTGAATGTTAGGAGTCTCTATTTTTGTATTTAACAGATTGTATGCTTATGCTATGTGAATAATTATATATACTCGTTATTGGAATAATATAATACATACTAGTTAGTATTGTGACTATTAGTATTTATTGTTGTCTTCCGGGCGGGATTCCGCTCTATAGCCGCTAGCTAACATAAATTGGCATCTGGATTAATATTGAGGCAACTGTTCCTTCAAGCACACAGGTCCTAGGTCAGGAATATTAAAGATAAAACACCAGCTCTAGGGTTGCAAGGATGAGCCTAGAAACTAGAGGGGTGGAATGAAGGCCAGAGACATGGGGAGATGTGAGATAGGCAGCATCACCAACGTCACTACATTACTTCCAGGTACACAGAAGTGATAATGGGTAGCTCTACGAAGTGCTGGAAACTCTCTGGTAAACTCTAAGTGGCAGCTGGCAACAGATATAATCATGAGATTTCCCATCATAAGCGGGTACATGGTAAGCTTAGCAGCACCTCAGATTGAATCTAGGAACAAATGGGCAACAAAAGAAGTTTTTTCGAAATCAGAGCAGTACATCCATGTCACTCAGATTCTATCAAAAGGTGAGTTGCTGAGTTCTGTACCAAGCATAATGGCTTGTCGTCCAGATTAGCCCCATTTAAAGCATATTGTGCTAACAAAACCATGAGTCAGCGTAGTCAGCTCAGCTAAATCAGGAAGGGAAGAAAATCTGCAGACTAAATACAGATGATAGAATAGCATCAACTAGTCTGAATGCACACTCTTGTTATTCATTGATATGTATGTGTTGCCATAGAAAAAGCTATATAAACTTTGAACATTTAGTCTGAATACTGAGGATCATAAAATTTCTTTCACATGTGTCTTACAGTTATAAATTCTTTCTAGGGGGAATGTAAAATGGCTAAGATACGTGACCTTGAAGAAAAATTAATTGTGTCTGCGTGGTATAACAAGGTGAGCTGACTAGGGTGTGGGTGGGTGAGAGAGAGAGGAGCACACATGCACACAAGGAAATAGATATTAATATTTTCAGGAATAAAAAAATCACTCCCATCTCCCACCTACTTACTTCTGGCTGCAGTGGCTATAGCTTTATGCAGGTTCCAGCTGCTATCCTGCCCACACAATCAAAAAATTAATTGTGCCATTCAGCCTGTATTGGCTTAAATTTTCTAAGACAACTGTGGCACATCCTGTTTCCTTCTAAATTTACAGCATTGCAAATTGAAGGTGCCAAAGTGTACTTTTGAATTACAATGGATATCTGCAGTAGTTAATCTTTTAAGAGTTCTAAGACAGAACGTAGGGGATCATGCCTCTAAATAGCTTATTTTGCTTACTTCCAGAGCTTAGCATTTCATAAACTGGGCATGGAATCCAGACTGATAAGTGGGAGTGGTGTCGACAGAGATTCTAGTTCTCACCTCCCTGGGCGCTCTTTCCTTGCCCAGCAACGTCATGTCACCAATGCCCGAAGAAATCTCTCTGTTAAAGTACCTGCTGCAGCATCGGATTAAATCACCAAGGATATTTGTGCACTAAAGTGTCCTTAAATTATTTTGTAACTTCTGTTTGAAACTACCTGACAAATGAAGAGGTTGTGATGCTGGGCATCAGTTATTTTACATGCGAGAGCCATTTGTTATGCTGGTAAATTGAATTTAGCCAGCTGAGTATACAAAGCAGTGCATATTTGTCAACTGTTTTAAATAGACTTGAGATGCATGCTCATAAATGCAGTTGTAAAGGATTTATATCTGTCTTCATAATGTCTTGTATATGAATTGCAATGTTTTCAGTCTAATTTGATTTATTGACAGCAATTTTTATAAATGTCCTGTTCTACACAGAGAGTATTTTTTCTGAGATCCTTTTGTTTTATATTGAAAAAGGGAAAAAAACTGAAAATCTATTGCAGTAATTTTTGACATGAGTGGGTTTTGCCTCTAGGCAAAACATAACAAAAATGATTTACTGACATTTGACAGTAAGGCTGCAGTCTTAGGCACACTTACAGTGCAATCCTATGGAGAGTTACTCCAGTCTAAGGCTATTGGCTACAGTGGGCTTAGACTGGAGTAACTCTGCATAGGATTGCACTGTTAGTTGGGGCTAAGGCTCGTCATGGAACTTGGCTCAAACCTTTTTGAGCTTTCTTTCAATAGGATGAGTATTAGGGTTTTGTAGAAACTACTTAATCACAGTTTAGAGTAGACAGCATAAAAAAAAACTTCCTGTTTTATAAGTATGAATTCAGCAGAGCCAAAATAGCTGTATATTGAAACTTAATTCACCATGTTGTTGTTTATGCAAGAGTTTAGGCTCTTGCCTAAAATAGATTATTGTAGCATTTTTAAAGATGCAAAATCTATTATTCAAATCATTGTGAACCTTGTACCATTTGTTAGTTTTGGATCATGTGAGCCATTTATATGGTACAGGAAAGATTCTAACCTTTGTGTGAAGACAGGGCAGTGTAGTCATAGAGCTGTGCTCAAGTGGCCCCACAAATTTTATAGTTCATGGCTTAAGGTAGCCTTTATTTGAGAGAGGGGAGTGACAGCTAAGGAATGAGCTTGGGGATTGAGAGTTTTAAGTAATTTGGCTGCAAAGGATCTCTTATTTCCAGCAATTGGCATGGTGGTTAGAAAGCTTCAGGCCATTGGGTGGTGCAGGGGCTCTTTCCTTGTCATGCAGAGTAACACAGTGTGATCAACCACAGCAAGCGGTGCAGGGGGTGGAAGGTGCCAGATGCATTCTACTCCTAAGGGTTGAGTGTGCCTGGTCCCTGGTATCTTTTGCACCATGGTTACATGCTGTAGGTTAGCTGATTTGTGTTTGTACCCTTTTCAGACTAAAAGCTTCTTACAGTAGACTTTCCAGAATAGCAAGAATGTGCTGCTGCTGATTTTAAATCTTTATAAAATGTTCCCCAGTCTGAAATATTACTGTTGACATATTGATATAATTTAAATCACCAAAATTATACAAAACTAGTAGGGCAGGGCTCTTGCAAAGAACAAAAGCTCTCTCGGTGTATCCATGTGCATCAAGCAACTGCTGGAGTGTTGCTTGCAAAAGGTCATGCCATGATAAAACCCTGCCTGTAAAGTGATACTGCACTTCTAGAATCAAGGGTACAATTATGGGCAACCTGGTATAGTTTCCATAAGGCACAAAAAGGAAGTGTGGATGCAAGTTCTTGGTTGGGGAGGGGATGCTCGTTTTAAAGGCAGGCAATGCTTAAAAACCCCTCAAACACCCAATATAAAGCTAACTAGAATGGAATGGTATTTTTGTAGTTTTGTAAATTATACTAATGCAGTTGTGAGATTAATTCATTTCCCTGAAATAAGATAAGTTATGTCACCTCGATTTTGTTTGTGGTGGTGTTCTGGCCAAGCGCAGAATTCAAACACTATACTAAACTACAGTTTAGACTTTATTAAACTTTGCATTTATTAAATCTGACTTAACATATATGTGGCAGTAATTGCAGTATTACATGATTTGGGTTTAGATTTTACTTCTAAAAGTGTGAAATATGCTCTTACAATCTGATGACATATTACACTAAAATACCAACAGTACAGTTGTGTTACTAATTTGAAGTCTGTCAAGTTTCCATGTTTCTGTTGACAACCGGTTGGGTTTTAATGTCCCTTATTATTGTGCTGAACTTGCTGCATTGTGTATTGTCGAAGGCTTTCACGGCCGGAGAACGATGGTTGTTGGGGGTTTTCCGGGCTGTATTGCCGTGGTCTTGGCATTGTAGTTCCTGACGTTTCGCCAGCAGCTGTGGCTGGCATCTTCAGAGGTGTAGCACCAAAAGACAGAGATCTCTCAGTGTCACAGTGTGGAAAAGATCATCTTTTCCACACTGTGACACTGAGAGATCTCTGTCTTTTGGTGCTACACCTCTGAAGATGCCAGCCACAGCTGCTGGCGAAACGTCAGGAACTACAATGCCAAGACCACGGCAATACAGCCCGGAAAACCCCCAACAACCACCATTGCTGCATTGTGTTTCTAAGCTGTCTGACTGCTGTGAATTAGTAGAATGAAATAATTAATGCAGATGTTGTAGCATAATGCTTAGTGTTTTTAATACTGTAGTATATTCTTGTAATTCAGTATGACTTTTAACTGCACTGAATAACTCTTTAGTCTCCATAGATGATATTTCAAAAGCACAGTAGATTTTAATGGTTTTAATCTTTAATTCATTTTCTCCTCTTTATTCTCCCTGTACTAGAATGACAGGGCCATAAGCTTGGTCAAACTAGGCATGTTTAAGTACTATCAGAAGCAATGGGACTTACTTGTTTCTTTAATTAATGTAGAATTTGGTCAGAACTAATTTTGACCTGGATTGGGACTCAATACCTTGGTATTGGAGCCATTTGGTATAAATGCCCCCCCCCCCCGAGCTTTTTTTCTGGGAAAAGAGGTGGTGGAACTCAGTGGGTTGCCCTTGGAGAAAATGGTCACGTGGCTGGTGGCCCCGCCCCCTGATCTCCAGACAGAGGGGAGTTTAGATTGCCCTCCACACCACTGAGCGGTGCGGAGAGCAATCTAAACTCCCCTCTGTCTGGAGATCAGGGGGCGGGGCCACCAGCCATGTGACCATTTTCAAAAGGTTCTGGAACTCCGTTCCACCACGTTCCTGCTGAAAAAAAGCCCTGCCCCCCCCCCAAATTTCACCAACTTAAGTTACTTTTCCACATTGCTGTGTTTGGACCTATACAATAATAGAGACAAAATAGAATCTAAGGAAGAAATCCATATAACTTTGGAAAGATGGAGTTCTTCGCCCAAAACAAGGGGCCAATCCAAGCATGGCAGTAAACATGCTCTTGCAGAAAATGGTAGTTGTGTAGGGTGTTCCTGCCTCTTGTTTTCATAATGTCTATATGAATTGACCTTGTGTCATGACATCATGATGTTAAAGTACTGGCTGCTAGTGTTGAAGCAGAGCAACGTAGTGTAACGTCATTACACCAGGTAAATTCAACTAGACATTATAAGATGAATTGGAGAAGAAAGTAGATGTGTGGTAAATGCATACATATTGCCAAGTCTAGTACAGTTGCTAGCTCGAGGTTGGGAAATTTCTGGTGATTTAGGGATGGGGCTTTGGGAGGCCAGGGTCTGGGGAGGGATCTCAGTAGGGAATAATAGCATAGATTCCACACTCCAAAGCAGCTATTTTCTGCAGGGGACCTGATCCCTGTTGTCTGGAGATCAGTTGTAATTCCAGGAGATTGTCATACCCTACCTAGATGTTGGCAATTTCTAGTTTAGCTCTGGTTTTGTTTCAACGAAATGTTATCATTTCCAGTTTTATAGTACTGTCTTCCAAAATAATAAACACAAGCATTACTCTAAAATTGGCTATAATTGGGAACAGACTTTAAACTATGTTGGTGCAGTAATAGCTTAAAAGGCCAGATGCAAGTGTGTTCATCATTACCAAAGAGTCACCAATTTGGGGAAAGCTTTCTCTCTCCCTCATCTCTAAACAGATAGATATGTTTAGTATTACAACTCTGTCTAGGATGTGCACTCATATTTTGGATTCAGATATTTATCCTAATGATATGCATTTCCGGTATCTGTGTATGCACCATTCCTGTTATTGAAACATTCCTCTTGAGATATAGCATCTCATTTTGAGTTGTTGAACATGGTGAAAATGTATCAACAAAGCAATTGTATGTATTAGCTGTTTACAGCTGAATTTTTGAGTATTTGACAACGCTAATTTTAAACTTGAACTACCTCCTGTGAGTAATAAAATTCCAAGATTTGATCACCAGCAATTCAATTTAGAATTTGACCCTTCTTGTTTTTAAATATGTACAGTTGAAATGAACTGGAATTTTCCTCTGGTATTTATTCTGAAAATACAATACCTTTTAAATTGGATATTTGTTTAGCAATGAATTGTATTTTCTTGTATTATCTTTCACTTAAATTAGTATATTGTGATTTGGGCATCATACAGAGAAAATTAGTTATCTGTGCAAAGCCTGTAAAATGGATTGTGTTCTCATGATTTCAAGGTGTGGAGGAAAAGATTACCAGAAATGAGCTATTTCTCATTAAATCAATAATTTACTGATTCGCTGAAAGATATTGATGCATTTCCTTTTCCAGTTAAAGAGCTGAAAATAACCCTTCTTTCTATTGTAAGTATTCAAAAAGAGCGATAAATTCAAGATAGAGTACATTTCTCCAAGCAGGACTTCTGCAGAACTCCACATTCATATTTTAGTGGAGTTTGGGCTGAAATAATGCTTTAGAATTTGTACATGGTATGGTAAGCATTGAAAGACACACGCATACCCAAACACTCCTGCTGTACAACCTCTCTTTATTTCAGTAGGAGTTTGTATAAAAACCCAGGTGGCGCTCAACAGATTATGCCCTCTCTTGACTGCATGGTTATTGTAATTAGGTTCAGAAGCACTTTGTTTGTAATTGTCATTGTGTAAATTCATACTTTAATAATGGAGAATGTGATTTAGTTATTAAAAATCATGAACATTTTGGGACTGCTTTCTAGAGTTGCGTACTTAGAATAAAACATTCAGTAAATTTAATGGAATGTTTCACTTAAGGTTATATGCTACTTTTTATTGATATGAAATAAGTGTTTTTCCACAGTAAGCATTTTGTTTGGGACCAAATAATTACTAGCAATACTAATATATTCATTTACTAAAGAGAAAGTTACTTTTATTTTATATTTTTCAAATTAGACTTGTTGGGGTCTAATTTTTAATATGTACATGTCTGTATCCGTTCAAAGAAATGGCAGAAAATTGCACTAATTTGTAAACGTGAGTTTCCTTTTTATTTGACAAATATTCTTTTATATTCACATAAAAACTTTTAACTAATTTTGTGATCTCTTTATTTTAAGAACTATATTAGTGCTCTAACAGATAGCTTCCTCATGGCTGGTGAGTGTGCTTATAGTCCAATCCTAATGTTTTTAGCCTTTAATGAGAGCAGGCTCCAAAGTTGATTGATTTCAAATATGCATGCAAAACAGCTTCTTTTAGTAAGCATGAGGAATACCTTGGAATCTCCAACAGCCATTTTTCCTCTTGTTCTGTAGTAGCTAATAAGCCACCTTAAAATGCAAGTGGGAGCTGTGGGTGTTACAAGGAAAGGCATCAGGATGTAAACGGTACCACACAGCTTGACTAGATGGGAGGGGTATCGCAAAGGATGATGTCCAGATGCTGATTTCTACTCTAATCAAGCTGCACTGTACTGTTGTGCCTTTACATACTGACTCCCTCAGTGATAGCTCAAGGTGATACTTGAAACACTGTATAGAAGATCACCTGATGAAGCTTTAAATTGAAACGTGTAGGGATCTCAGTAACCTCAATAAATTCTTGCACCTTCCACCTGTTTATTTTCTTTTCTGCCCAGCCCCTGGCCACAGGAAGGAGGATTGCTTCCCCAACCTCCATCTCCAGTTCTCTTTCCTCCAGATCCCTGGTAACCACGGGGTGCCAGACATTCCTGACAGATGTTTTGTGCTACAGGCAGTAGATTGCTTTGAGGTGGGCTCAGACAGGAAACCCAGAGGGTCACTTGCTACACTGGTGAAATAATCACTCTTGATGGCATAGTGGAGGATATCAGCTTCCTCCAGCTGTTCCATGATGCATATCCCTGGTACATGATCCTCACTCAAACTTCAGTGAGACAGAACATAGTGCCTGCCCTGTATAAGTTTGCCAGGGAGTATGTGAAGGCACAGTTGTCCCAGCCTTTGGGGAAAACTACACTTCACACTGGATCTTTGGACCAGTACAAATGTGCAGCATGCATACCTCTCTAACTGCTCATTGTTGCCAATCCAAGGACCTTCAGGGTGGTGCTACTAAAGTTAGAGTGGGTGAGCAGTCCCACCCAGCCAGCTAACACTAAGCTCTGCTCCGTGCCCAGGTGATGGACGAGATGTGTTTGACGACCAACATCTACATCATCCAAAGGATGGTAGGGGAGTGGGGAGGCAGTGATGTTACCTGTGCATTTGTAATGACAGATTGTGCAAACATCTGGTTAATGGTCAAGGGCTTGAACCTCATGTTTACTGCATGGCCCATCTCCTTCATCTTGTGAAGGATGCCTTCAGGTTGGGAAAGCCCGATCCTAACTGGGACACTGAGGCCTGAGACCGCCATCAGCTGATACAGTTTTGCCAGAATATTTTGGGCCATTTTTCACACAGTGTTAAGGCTACATATAGATTGTGTGCATAGCAGGTAAAGGGGGGCATGCCAGAGCACCACCTCACCACTAATGTACTCACTTGATGGAACTCCACCCAAGCCATGCTCAAACAAAGGAGTGCCTTGCATGAGTTGGCTGCCAATGCGCTCTTCCTATGGAGAAATGAGCTCTGCAGGGAGGTGAGGAAAGTGCAGGCTGCTAGGGGTGTCCTTGCCAGGGGTGAGAAGGAGGAAAGTGAAGGTGGCAGCCAACCCATGATGTCCTCCTATGGCTCCAGTGGTAACCGGAGATACAGGAGAGGGCATTGGGCAGAGCAAATGGTTAGGGATTACCTTGTGGAGCCCTACAAATTACCCAACACATCCTTTGGAGAACTGGGCCAAGAAAGAGGCAATCTGTCCAGACCTTTCTGTAGTGACACAGAAGTTTCTCTCCTGCCCTCCTATAAGCATGCAGAGTGAATGGGTGTTCTCACAGACGGGTGACACTGTCAGCTCTCACTATACCCATCTGCTCCCAGGTATGTGGAAGCATTGGTCTTCCTCAAGGTCAGCCTCCCACTTGCAAACTTCCCAACCCTAGACGGAGGATGTTTAGGAGGGTGACAATAGGACCAACCTGCCCTAAGTGGAAAGGAAAAATCTGACCTCTATGATTAGTCTTAGAAACCAAATTAGAAACAGGAATCTAAGTAGCAAAATGTACACCAATGTGTCTAGTAGGCCAATAGGACAGGTGGTAAATGCACTCCAGCTCACCCAAAAAGAGACTAGTTCCAGGGTTTTTTTCTTTCCAATTTTACTAACCTTGTTGCATATGTTTCAAGTTGGTTCAAACATGTTGCACACCAGTTCATTAACCAAACCTGCACTGCCACTAAAGTCTTCCTGTTCCACATATTGTGTTCTGTTGTTAACACCTGAAATTTTCCTTCCCACTGCAGATCCCACATCAGTGGCAAGAGAAGCATCCTTTCCTCTGGAGACACAGGTAAGGGATCGCCACTATCAACTTCCCCATCATTGGTGTGTTGATGAGAGAAGGCTCCTGGATATTCCATAGGTGGTGGTGATGAACAGTAAGACTCCTTATTTATTTCTAGACAGACCATCCAGTGGCTAACCTTCAGAAAGCCTCATCCATCTGCATGATTGACCACCATTGTATATCACAGAGTGGCTAGTTAAGCATGTGTTTCCAACATTTACTGTACTTTCCTTCCTTCCCCTTCCCCTGGAAAAAGACACAGATGACTTGCTTTCTGATTGATAGTGACTGACACATCTGCTGACGGAGTTCCCTTTCACATTTCAGGTGAAACTCTGTTCCTGCAGCAGAGTCTAATCCACACCAGGAAATACAGGAGTGGTATTGTCCCAGTGTTCACATCTGAAGACGAATGCAGTCAGTCAGCCAGAGGGTGTACTACTTGCTGGGGTTCTGCCATTGCCAAAGACCATCCCATGAGTGGTGGTCCCCTTAGTTATTGGAGTAACACTTCTCCATCATTTGTTACTTGGCAAGGGTACAGAACCTCTTTGCTTTAAATTGAAACAGCAGAAACTTTCCCAGACAAGAAAAGATGGTACAAGTACAGAAGTGTCTCTTTTTCCTGTGGAGGCCATCCAGTTTGGAGGGAAATGAGATGGGAAGACTACAGGTGGGGGCCTTGGTGCAAGAGGGTGGGTGGGTGGAAACACATGGGATGGAAATGTACTTCCAGTGCAGGCTTGGACTGCACCAAGGGACAGAATTTCCAGCCGAAGGTACAGCACTGGACTCCCAACAAGTGTCCTGAAGAAGCACCCTACAAAGAAATTGGGCCTGTCTCCTAATAAGATCTTTTGGTTGTTGCTGGAATGCTTCCTTCCTTACTGTTCTTTCCTATAGGTCCCTGTCCCTGATTGGCAGTGAAGTACTTTAAGGAACTGCAGCTGGATGTTGAAGAGGGAGTAGGGTGGGTTATTCAGAATCATTCTCCTGTTTTACATTTCAAAACCTAGAATGTGTCATATGTCTGTTCCTGAGTAACTTACAGAGTACTCCTTGAAATGTTACATAAACCACTATTGACTGTTTACACATTCAATTTTGTGCCTCCTCTCTTCATTGAAAATTTTTTTGGAAACAAGTAGGAAACAAAAATCTGGGCAAAAAATATATAATACAATGGGAGCGAGCTGGAGAAGGCGGGGGTTCATGGGAGGGGGGGTTATGGCATGGCCCTGTGTCTCATTTTAGGAAGGAGTGGTGCGACGCTGTCCACTCTGGGTTGGCAGTGCCTCTGGGTTTGGGGTCAGCCACTGTCCTTGCCTTCTTAACCTACGCCTCTCTCTTCGTGTCTCTCCACACTTCTCATCTAACTCCTTACTTTCCACCCCTGCTTGTGCGGGGGACTCCCCTTTTATCCCTTCACCAATCTCAGCCTCTACCTTCTAGTCCCGCCCCTAACCACCTAGCTGCTGCCCTAGCTGCCTTAGGCAGCCACACCTGTGGCTGCTCTGCTGTTGGCTCTTCTAGGCTTCTCCATGCCCTTTCTAGCCTGTCTGTTGGTTTGCTGTGCTGCTGCATCTCTCCTGCTGGCCTCTGGGAGGTAGTGTGGCCTGGTGCCTCCTTTGCTGCCTTTGGCCTGCTGCTTGAGTTGGTGCTGGCTGGCTGTCCCTGCCCTCTGCCTGTTCTCCCCCTGGCTGGGTTGTTGTTCTTCCCTTGCGCTGAGGAAAGAGGCTGCCCTGGAGCCCTGATTGGGTAACTGGCAGTCGTTAGGACCCAGGAGATGCCGCCAAGCCTGCCTCCTGTTGTTGAGGCTTTGCCTGAGTTTCCTGCACCTGGGGCTTTGCCTGAACTTTCTAAACCTGGGGCTTCTTTGTCATTCTTGGCCCTTGTTGGTGTCTCCGAGGTCTGTCCTCTCCTAGCTGGGTAAGTGTTAAGGGTGGTAGGGCTGGACTGCGGGGCTGCAAGCCCTGTTTCTGGGGTGGGTGTTCCTGGTGGGTTCCCTAAGTCCGGCCCCAGACAAGAGGTTTCATTTACCCCACCCACCAGCTAACAGCTGCAGCCAATTGGTGTGTGTGTGGGGGGGACCGGGCTTCATTGGGGAAGGTAGCAATAAATTCTTCTTACAGAATGGACAGAACTTGGTACATTCCTTGTAGAAGAGGTCCACCTCCACCAGCTCCAGAAGGCAATACAGTATCTCCCTGATGACCTGGAAGTCCTCCTCCCTCCTGCTATAAAGGTCTTCTGGGAGGAAGGGTCTTTCAGGCTCATGATTGAAATCTGCGGCATCCTCAGCCCCTGCTAGTGCTGATTGCCCTGTGAATGTTGTAATGTGTGTGTGTGGGGGGGGGGTTGGCTGAGTTTGGGCCTAACTTTTTGCAAGTCGTAAAGATCAGAATGATTTTATTCTGGGGGAGTGGCTTTGGGTGGCAGGTGTACTCACAGTTTGGGTCTCTACCTACCTCAAGTTTCTCCACTCTACTCTAATAAATCTCTCCACTCTAAACTCGTGTTAACTCATGGGAGAAGTCTCACACAGTCGCACCTTCTCTCACCTGTCAGTGCAATGATAAAAAAGGAGGAAATACATTGGAAATGATTTCTTCCCCTCAACAATGAGGTCTCTCACCCCCCTGGGGAGGAATAAACTTTTGAAGCCCAGTGACCCAAGCACATATCCCACCCCTACTCTAAGATTTGAAAACGGAAGATTGCAAAAGGTTAGCTTTGTGCCAGGGAAGGGAGCAGATTGTGCTGTTGGCTGATGGCCAGTCCCTTTCAGTGTGCTTTTAGGCTGGCAACCTACATCTAAAGTGTATCCCCTCACAAGGTTTGAAGATGGAGGGGGTGTCCAAGTCCCGAGTTGCCACAGAGGCTCATGTTATGCAGATTAGGGTGAAAGTTGGAAATAATAAATAATTATAAAAGGATAACCACACTGAGGAGGATCCAGAGAGGGTGGGATGATTTCCCAATTCAGTGGCCTTCTGCTGCAGTGTTGCTGTCCTTCATTTAGGTGCCACCACTGTGATTAAAGCAATCTTTCTAGCTAATAGGTTGAGGATCACCAAGAAGAACTTCATCCAGCTTGGAAAGACTTCTAGTTTTTCCAAGTTTTTATGATGTTAACCTAGCATTAAAAAAAGGAAAACAATGGAGGAGTTGCATGAATTCTGCACACCCAAGCCTTTCTAGGTCAGTATTACATGTGCAGGCTCCGACCTGGTCAGATTTTAAGACTTCATGGCAATCAAACCACTATGTTTACTTTGTCTACTCCTATTTCCTTCAACTCTGGGTTAATGCTTTTAGTTGGAAAGGGAGATTGGGTAACCTGTCCATTCCCCCACTTTTATTAGTAAAAAATAGAGAAAAGAAAGAGGGTCATTCCTTGATTTCCCATGTTCAAATCCACACAAATCCCCCATCCACTCTTCCCTTTGAAATCTGAGTAACTCTCATGATTCCTGTATGTCAGTGGGCTCTATCGCATTGGGGTAAGGCATGAAACAATATATTATGGCCCTGTCATACAATCAAGAGGAACAGAATAGGGCCCAATACAAAACATCTTGGTATGCAAGGATGTTGTGGTCTAATCTTTGGTCAAAAACAGAAAAACTGGCATTACTGAAGATTTACAAAGATGGGAAAATTTGAATGTTTCGTGACTAGGGAGAATCTTTGCTGTTAAAATGAATATATTACCAAAGTTGAATTTCTTGTTTCAAATGTTGCCAATTCATGTAGATGAAAAGATTTTTAAAAGGTGGCAGAAAAAGATAAATGACTTTGTATGGAATGGGAAGAAACCAAGGATAAGATTCAAAATATTACAAGATGAAAAAAGTTGAGGTGGATTGGCGGTACCAACTATCAAATTGCCAAGCGGAAGCATTAGTTTGGATAACAGATTGGATTATAAATCTGAACAGAAGACATAAAATATTGGAGACAATTGATACTAAGGAAGGAATTCATAATTATTTATGGATTAAGAAATCACTAAAAACTATTCAAAGACAAGATGGTATTCATATTTTGAGAGCTGGACTATTGAGAATATGGTTTCAATGTATAAACACTAAGTCCGCCAACTTCATCAGTAGTAAAGAGTCCAGTAGCACCTTAAAGACTGACCAGCTTTATTGTAGCATAAGCTTTCGAGAATCACATTTCATCAGATACATTGGAGGGTATGAAGAAACTGGCCAGATATATATAGGTGGTGAGGGGAGGGGGGAGTAGATGCTAATCAGTTGCAAAAATCATGAAAGAGGTGGAGTGCACAATCCAGGCTGGGTGTGACCCCTCCCTTCCATAGCTGAATCTGAATAGAATGCCTGATAATGAGATAACCATTCATAGTCTCTATTCAATCCAAGTCTGACGGAGTCAAATTTACATATGAATTCCAATTCTGCAGCTTCCTGTTGGATTTTGTTTTTGAAATGTTTCTGTTGAACTATGGTGACCTTTAAGTCCTTGATGGAAAGTCCTGGTAGATTGAAGTGTTCTCTCACTGATTTCTGGATGTTGCCATTTTTAATGTCTCTCAAGCCCTGGGTGGAAGACCTCTCCTCGCCTACAGACAGCCCCCAACCTTAAATGATTTCTCAGGAACAACCGTGTATCGGCTAACAGAGTCACCAGCACAGGTACCAGACCCTGCAACAGACCCAGATGCCAGCTCTGCCCTCATATCTACCCAGAAAATATGATTACAGGACCCAATGGCGTCAACTACACTATCTCTGGCTCTTACAGCTGCTCATCCTCCAACATGATATATGCCCTTATGTGCCAACAATGTCCATCCGCTCTGTACATTGGACAAACCAGCCAACCTCTGCACAAAAGAATAAATGGACACAAATCTGACATTAAAAATGGCAACATCCAGAAACTAGTAGGTCAAGAAGCATAGAACCTCTCAAATGGCCTCAGCCAGGAGGGAAATGGATTTTCAGGAGGATTGGAGAAGCTGACTGTTTTGACAGAGCTCGCTCCTGTGGGAGATGTCCCCCTCAAGGGGGGGAAAGAAGACTTGGATGAGAGGGGCCCATTAGGAACAGCTGCTGCAGATGAATTGCAACAGCTCAGGGCACAGATGGGGGAGATGAGATGTGACATGCACATATTCATGAGGAATATTCAAGAGGCACTGCAGGTGGCTATACAGCCAGAGCAGCCAGGGGACCCGGCTGGCCAATAACCTCTCATCCCTCCTGCCCACAAGGAAGAAGCCTCAGTGCCTCCAGATGGACCAGGACTCCCCAGCACAGCTGGTCTGTCTGCCAGACGGGCAGGTTCCATTGGGGCTCCCTGCACAACCCGCTCACCCGGGCCCAGTGCCTCTACTCCAGAAGCTGTGGGGGGCAGAGGAAATTAGAAGCCCACTTTGAAGGAGACCCAGAGATGCTGGGTACTTCCTAGTGCAAGTGGCAGAGTTCCTGAGGGAATGGGGAGACACTTTCTCTGATGAAGCCAGCTGGGTAAACTACCTGGTGTCCTGGTTGGG
This sequence comes from Eublepharis macularius, assembly GCF_028583425.1. Classification (NCBI taxonomy): domain Eukaryota; kingdom Metazoa; phylum Chordata; class Lepidosauria; order Squamata; family Eublepharidae; genus Eublepharis; species Eublepharis macularius. The sequence continues at coordinate 80,015,109 of NC_072794.1, read as the reverse complement.
GGGAGAAGCAGCAAAGTGGTATGTGACTCTACTCTGTGCAAGCCCTGGAGCTTGGAAGTGTGAGAGCATTTATGTGCACCTTACGTGTGCAGTACAAAGATCCCCTTGAGGAGGAGAGAGCAAAGACTAGGCTGAAGTGCATGTGGCAGGGGAAATGGCCGATGCGCACATTTGCAGCAGAATTCAGGGTGTGTGCTGCTAAAGTGACAGACTGGACTGAATCCATGAAAGTAGAATTCTTTTGTGCTGGCTTAAACCTGGACTTAGTGGCTAAAGCAATGGTTCAGGATGATCCATGAACCCTATTAGGCTGGATCCAGTTGGCATGTGAGACTGAGAACCAAAAGCAAGTGGTAAAACTGCTTCACCTTTAGCATTAAGCTGGACAGCCTCGGGGAGTCACCAAAATCCAGAGGGAAGACAAGCTCAGAGGGAGAGGACTGCTCTGCTTAACTGCACAGATTACCGCAGAATAAATGCAGTATCCATGTCAAATGTGTATCCCCTACCCCTATTAGGGACCTGCTGGGAGTGGTCGCCAGAGGGAAAATCTTTACCAAACTGGACTTAAGAGATGCTTACTTTCGAGTTAGAATCAGAGAGGGAGATGAGTGGGAAACAGTGTTCAGTACCCCTCTGGGCCAATTTGAATACTTGGTCATGCCGTTTGGACACCTGGAGTCTTCATGACCTTGATTAATGAAGTTTTGCACAAGCACCTATACAAAGGAGTCGTCGTTGATTTGGATGACGTATTGATTTATAGCAGTGATTATGAGTCACATGTCAAATTAGTCAGAGAGGGCCTGACTATCGTCTACCAAAACCAATTGTATGCAAAACTCTTGAAGTGTGAATTTCACGAGCAGGAATTGGATTTCCTGGGGTATTGAGTATCAGGCAAAAGGCTGGGGATGGATCCAGCCAAAGTACAAGCGGTTAAGGAGTGGGAGGCTCTGAAAACGAGACACCAGTTACAATTGTTCCTGAGTTTTGCAAACTTCTATAGCAATTTTGCTGAGACTGCCCTACCCTTGACTAATCAGCTAAAAACTAAGGGAAGGGGGCCAGGGGAAGCAAAGCCAGGAGCTAAACTGACCTGGACTACTGAGTGCTAGCAAGCATTTGAGAAATTAAAGGAACTATTTACCTCTGAACCCATACTGTGTCACCCTGATGAGAATTTTAAAAAATCATTGTTCAAGTTGATGCAAATGACGTGGCTATCGGAGGAGTAGTCCTGCAGGCAGGCAAAAGGAGATCTCCCCCTTGGGAGTTGAAGGTTGGAGATAGTGTGTATGTATCTACAAAGAGGCTTTGGGGAGTTTTTTTGCAGATAAAATCTTGTCCCTCTGCTGCAACCTGCCGGCCATGATTGACACAGTAAGGGAACTGGAGACCCCTTGGCCATCTTCTGGTCTGATTTTGGATCATTTCAGTCTGGTCGATCAGGAGGATGTTGACAGGATCCTGCAGCTGGTGGGGTCCACTATGTGCTCCTTGGACCCCTGCCCTTCTTGGCTGGTTAAGGCCAGCATCGATGGGCTGAGGGCCCCTCTGGAGGCTATTATCAACTTATCATTGAGCTCCAGGGTTTTCCCTGGGGCATTAAAGGAAGCCATAGTGAAGCTCCTCCTGAAAAAAACAGCTTTGGACCCCACCGACCCATCCAGTTACTACCCAGTTTCGAACCTCCCATTTCTGGGTAAGGTGATTGAGCGGGCAGTGGTGGAGCAGCTGCAGGCTTTCCTGGAAGATGCATCAGTCCTGGACTTGTAACAGCATACCTGAGGGACCCTCTCTCCCAGTATGTAGCTCAGAGAGCGCTTAGATCTGCAAGTAAACACCTACTGGTGGTCCCTGGCCCCAGGGAGGCTCAACTGGCCCGGATCTGGTGGAACTCTCTGTTGGAAGATATTCCGTCCCACCAAGATCTTGTATCTTTTCAGCAGGCCTGGAAGATAAATATGTTCCGCCAGGCATATGGTTGAGGCCAGCATTGGATCCATTTAATAAGCCTCCCTGCTGGTCTCCTACTAGTGGAGCGGGGCCATATGGTCATCTGCCCCCCACGCATGAGTAGTTATAGAATACCAACACACACCTCCACCTTTCTTTTTTTAAAAAAAAATTTTTATTGGTGAGTACATAAATTTTACATAAATTCCCCATATTACCTAAATTATAACAACCCCCACCCTTCCCCCCTCCTTATTGACTTCCAACAGCTTTCCAACCCTTAACCCATCTTATCGTTTAAATTATTTTTAACTATATTCTTCTAAATCTTATATATATTGTATCCCTTATTCTAAGCATGTTCAAATTCTTCTATATCTCAGATTCTCTAATATATCCATTCTATTCCTAACTGTTTAACCTATCTATTCTTAATACAATCTTCTTAATAATAGTATTAGCTTAGATTAATTAATAACTGAATTTCCCCATTAATGGTAAAGTTACTTCTCTCTCCCCTTTATAAAATCACAAATTAATAATTCTCAAACTGCCACAGTCCTCCTTTCACATCCCAGTCTTTTTCTAAATATTGTTTCAGTTTCCTCCAGTCTGCAAAATATTCTCCTGGATCCAGATCTTTCAGTTTTCTTGTCATTTTGTCAATTTCTTCCATGTACAACAATTTGTAAATCCAATCTTCTATAGTTGGTATTTCTTGCACTTTCCATTTCTGCGCATACAAAAGTCTTGCTGCTGTAGTCATGTAAAATAGCAGTGTTCTATACTGCATTGGAACATCTTCCATTCCTAAGTTCAGTAGCAGCAATTCTGGGTTCTTATTTATTTGGGTTTGCAAAACCTCATTAATTATTTCTATTATATCTCCCCAGTATTGCTTAGCTACCTCACAAGTCCACCACATATGATACAATGATCCTTCATGCTTTTTACATTTCCAGCATTTGTCTGACATATTTGCATTTCCAAGCGCAATCTTCTTAGGCGTTAAATACCACCTATACATCATTTTGTATACATTCTCTTTAATATTGGTACAAGTTGAAATCTTCAAAGTGTTTTTCCACAAGTGTTCCCATGATTCCATTGTTATTTCTTTATTAAAGTTTATTGCCCATTTCACCATCTGGACTTTGACTGTCTCGTCTTCCATATACCATTTTAAGTGTATTTTGTATATTTTCGAAATGTCTTTTTTACCTTCTTGTAAAATCACTTCTTCTAACTCCTAGTTTTTCAGTCTTATTCCTCCCTTTAAACAGTCCGAGTTGTAAAGATCCCTGATTTGCCCATATTGAAACCATCCACAGTGAGGAGATAACTCTTCTTGTGTCTTTATTTTTAGTATTCTATGTTCCATCGACATTATCTCTTTATAAGTTAAACATTGTTGTTCATTATAGACAGCTCTCGGATCTATTACTTCATATGGTACCACCCATGAGGGGATGCCACTTTCCATGTAATTCTTATATTTCTTCTAGATTGTGAAAAGGCTTCTTCTAATATAGTGATGCAAAAACATAGAGTCCGCTTTAACTTTATCGTACCACAAGTAGGCATGCCATCCAAACAATTTTTTGTATCCCTCCAAGGCCAGCAGTTTACGGTCTTTTAGCGTTATCCAGTCTTTTAACCAAGCCAGACAAATTGCTTCATAATATAATCTTATGTTTGGCAGTTGCAGTCCACCTCTTTCTTTCGAAACTTGTAATACTTTCATTTTCACCTGGGGTTTCCTGCCTGCCCACACAAAGTCTGAAATTTTTCTTTGCCATTTGTCAAATTGTTTGAAGTCTCGGATAATTGGAATAGTTTGCAGCAAAAACATCACACGTGGTAACACATTCATCTTCACTGCTGCTATTCTTCCCAACCATGACAAATTTAATTTATTCCATTTTATCAAATCTCTTTCTATTTGTTGCCACAGTTTCTCGTAATTATTTTTAAATAAATCTATGTTTTTCGCAGTCAGCTCAATTCCTAAATATTTCACTTTATTAGTTACCTCGCAGTCTGTTATCTCCATTAATTCTTGCTGTTTTTGCTTCGTCATATTCTTACACAATATCTTCGACTTCTTTTTGTTCACATAAAATCCGGCCAAGTCTCCAGATTCCTTTATTTTATCTATTATTTTTGGCATGTTATCTGTTGGATCTTCCACTATCAACATTACATCATCCGCAAATGCTCTGACTTTGTAGGAAAATTCCTTTATTTTTATGCCATGAATTGTATCGTCCTCTCGTATTTGGATCAACAAAATTTCCAAGATCAAAATAAACAACAATGGAGACAATGGGCAACCTTGTCTTGTACCTTTGCTTATTTTCAATTTTTTAGTCAAATCATCATTAACCACAATCGCTGCACACTGGTCTTTATAAATTCCTTTAACTGCTTGTATGAACTTTTCTCCCATTTGCAGCTTTTCCATAGTGGCAAACATAAAGTCCCAGTTCAAATTGTCAAATGCTTTTTCCACATCCACAAAAAAGAAATCAACTTCCCTATCACAGTGCTTATCGTAATATTCAATAGCGTTTATTACTGTCCTTAAATTGTCCTTAATTTGTCTATTAGGTAGGAATCCAGCCTGTTCTTCTGCAATAAATTCCGACATCCATCCCTTTAACCTTTCCGCCATAATTTTCACAAATATTTTATAATCATTATTCAGCAACGAAATTGGCCGATAATTCTTAACATTAGTCAAATCTTGTCCATCTTTCGGAATCAGTGATACATTAGCTTCATTCCATGAATCAGGAATCTTTTGGCCTTGCAAAATTCCATTCATTACCTCTCTTAGAAACGGTGTCAGGTCATTGGCCATCATTCTATAAAACTTTGCTGTTATTCCATCCGGTCCAGGCGCTTTCTCTAATTTTGTTGATTGTATGGCTTCTTTTATTTCTTCCTCTGTCACTTCCCTATTTAACTTCTCTTTACATTTCTCTGAAATTGTTGGAAGCTTCATTTTCTCCAAATATTCCGCTATTGAATCTCTATTCACCTCCTTTTTTTGGTACAGTTTTGCATAAAATTTGAAAAAGGCTCTACTAATGGCTGATTGATCCATCAATATATTATCCTCTTCTCTAATCTTAGTTATGGTTTTCTTCTCCTTTTTTTTCTTTAGCTGCCACGCTAAGTATTTCCCAGGTTTATTTGCATCCTCAAACGACTTCTGCTTCATTTTTTTAAAATTCCACTCCAATTCTTTATTATTCATTGCCGTCTATTGTTCCTGCAGGATTTTCATATCCTGATATATTTTCTTTTTCCCTGGTCTTTTCTTAAGTTGTATCTCTTTGGCTTTAATTTTTTCCATAATTTCAAGTCTCTTTTCTTCCTTTCTCTTCCTAGCTCTTGCATTCAGATCCATTAGTATTCCTCTAATCACAACTTTATATGTGTCCCATACCTTATAAGTTGATACATCCTTATTCAAATTGTACTGTATAAAGAATTTGGTTTCTCTCCGTAACAACGCAATGTTTTCTTCTGTCTGCAGCAAGTCTTCATTTATCCTCCATCCTCTTCTTTTAGTATTTTTCCCGAATCTCCACATAATTGGATTATGATCTGAGCCTACCTTAGGCATTATCTCCACATCTCTAGTCCATACCACCAATTCTCTGGAGGCCCAGATCATGTCAATTCTTGATAGTGTGAAATATCTTGCAGAGTAAAATGTATATTGTCTATTTTTAGGATTTTGTCTCCTCCATACATCTTCCAGACTTTCTTGTTCCTTGATCGCAAAAAACGATTTTGGCAAAAGTCCTCTTTTTTTCTGTGCACTTTTAGATTTCTTGTCTTCTTCCAAATTTGTAACTCCATTGAAGTCACCTGCCAGAATTATTTGGTCATAGGTCAGTTCATCTAGCTGTTTCTGTAAATCCTTGAAAAAAATTTCTTTTGCCCCATTAGGTGCATAAATTCCAATCACCAAAGTCTTCTTTGAATTCCAAATTATTTCCACTGCTATATATCTGGCTTCTGTATCACTTAAAACTAATTTTGGTTGCAGCTCTTCCTTAATATACAATACAACTCCTCTCTTCTTCTTTTTGGAAGCTGCTGCAAATTCATTTCCAAGTTTTGCAAGTTTCAAATATTTTACATCCTGCTTTTTGATATATGTCTCTTGCAAACACACTATATTACATTTTTGTTTTAAAAGCCAGTGGAAAATAGTCTTACGTTTAAAAGGTGAATTTAGTCCATTTACATTCCAAGATATAATTTTACACTCCATGATCAAATTTTAGCTCTTTTTGGTAAGTCTTTTTCATTGTCTTTAATAAACGTTTCCATCTCCTGGCCAGATCTGATGTTCCTCCTAGCTCCACCAAATTCGAAAGCTAGTCCTTCAGGTATTTCCCATCTGTATCTGATTTTCAAGTCTTTTAACATCTGGACCAACTCTCTATACTTTCTCCTCTCCAGCAACACCGATCTGGGCAGTTCTTTCATGATTCTCACCGCTTTCCCATCTACTTCTAATGGATCCTGGAATTGTTTACTCACGATTGACTCTCTTGTATTCCTAGTTGTAAATTGCACAATCATATCTCTTGGTAACTTCTTTTGAGCTGCAAATTTTGAATTAATTCTGTATGCCACATCCAGAAGCGCTGCAATTTCCCCTTCTTCTTTACCCAGGTAACCCGCCAAGATTTCTGTAATCTGCTCTTGGGCTGATTTTTCCAATAATTCCGGGATTCCACAAAATCTAAGTTGTTTTTCCATTTGTTTACATTCAGCTACGATCATTCTTCCCTTCACTCCTCTCAACTCCATTCTCTGCACATCTGCCAAGGTGTCAGCCGCATTTTCTACTGTGTTAACTCTCTGCTGTGTAACTTGCAAGTCTTTTTGAACTTGATCCATGTTCTTAGCTAGTTCTGCCATCTCCGATATTTAAGTGCCTCTTTAAAGTCTTTCAAATTTTTCACCATCTCTTGCATCATATCTTTAAGCTCTTTATTTCCTTCCAAAACTTTTTTATCTAAATTTTCCAGCGCCACTTGCCATTCCTTTTTCAACATCGTGGGGCTAGCTTTACTTCACTCCCATGAGTCTACTCTTTTCCTTAACTCCGTGGCACTGCTTTATTATTTTCTTTTATTTTTAAAAGTCAAAATTTAGGGTTTTTTTTCTAAAAGCTAGTATTTACGCAGTCCAAAATGTCGGGCGTCTTTTCTCTATGGTTTTACTTTGAAGCAAATGCCCTTACCCTTGTCAAAGATGGCCTACTTCCGTTTTCCTTGAAGTTGCAACTTTGCCCTTCTTCAAAATGGCAATATTCCACTTCCGTTGTTTTCAAGCCACTTCTCGCCAGTCTCTTTATGGTTCTGACGCACTTCCTGTTCCTCTCCGCTTCACAGCAGTTCTCGCAATGTTAAAGCTTTCTCACAGTCTGCTATCTCTTCCTAGCCACAGGTATGTAAACAGTAATCGTTTTTCCGCGCTAACTTCTCTTTAAAATGTCACTTTTTAGTAACTTATTTGCCGGAGCTTTCTCGATTATATATCAAGTCTCTCACAGTTTCCTAATTTACTTTGTCACTTTATTTCTTATTGTAATCTGTCCCGTATTGAGAGATAGCAATCTTTACCTTCTTAGTTGTTTCTCTTGGGTTGTAATCACTGCTTCGATTATCCAATCGATTCAGGTTCCCTTCTTAGTTTGCTGAAGCTTGGGCATGCAGGTCTTATGCCAAAAATTGACTCCAGAGCCACTGCAGAGATCTTGGCTACCTTTCTTCGGGTGGGACCTCAAGGGTGGATGGGGACTCATTGCATAGAACCCCCCTCACACCCAAGATCAACGTGCCCTCGAGGTCTTGAGTGTACTTGCCTGTTCTCCGCCTGAGAACAGGGGGCTATGGGCAGTTTGCACCCCTCCAGCCCCTACAAACAGCGGCATGGACAGCTCAGCTCCCTGAGCTGCATTAGACCTTCATGAATCCCAAGCCAGAAGTCCCCCACACCTCCACCTTTCTTATATGCTGTGCAAGGAAGGTGAAGAGGGCCCATCTGGGATGTTGGAATTTATGTTGTTGAGCCTAATTATAGGATGTTATATCCATTGATGTGTGATTTTAGTGTTTTTATCTTTTGTATTCTTATTTATTGCTGTAACTCACCCTGAGTTCGCTTGCGGGGAGGGAGGGCTATACATTTAATTGATGATGATGATGATGATGATGATGATGATGATGATGATGAATCTCAAGGGGGCCCAACGAAGCAAGATGGTCTGTTTAATTAATGATGTAACTGTGCAGCTGGAACTGCCTAAAAACCTGAAACAGGTACACCCGGTATTCCATTTGAGCCTCCTAAAAAAAAACCCCAGGACCAGATAAATGGCACCCTGAACCAGCAGCTCTGCCTCCTGTCATGGTGGAAGGACAGCCCCATCATGAAATTGAACTAATTTTGACCTCTAAACTAAAGTGGGGAGTATTGTATTATCTCGTCCAATAGGAGTATTTTCCCAAAAGCCAAGATGAATGGGTTAGATCCACAGACATCCAAGCTTCTAAGCTGATAAGAACTTCCACAAGAAATATCCAGGGAAACCGGGTGGAGATTGATTTTTGGGGAGGCAGGATGTCAGGATGCTGGCAGCATCTGTCATACCCATATCTGAGGGTTGAGGCTGGAAGCTGTGATGTTATGGTTATCTATTTCAGCTGTGTGTATTCACACTCCCAGGCTGTGAATTCTTCCTGGAATTCTCTCTCTTAGCCTATGCTTGCTCCTAGCCACTGGGAAAGGAGCCCACATAACCTTGAACCTTGTGTCCTCCCCTGTGCAGATAGTTCCCAGCAGAATGACCCAGCTTCTAGGAGGGGGGAGGGTAATGCTAGCCTGTGAATGATGCTTGGTTGTGCCTGGCAATGGTTCTTGATGCTTGGTTGTGCCTGACAATGACCCTCGTTAAATCTTGATTCTAGCAACTTTTCAATAAAGCTTCATTTAATCAGTTGGAGTCTTTTGGAAAGCTACTTGGCAAATCCTTACAGTACCCAAGTGAAGGATGACAGCAGCAGAAGGCAACTGAATGGGCAGCAACCTGGTTCACGTGCCTGGATCCTCCATAATGCAGATCTCCCTTAATAATTCTTTATTATTTCCAATGTTCACCGTAATCTGTATAACATGAGCCTTTACGGCAGCTGGGGACTCAGAGCCCCCTTCCAGTGTGGGCAGAATAGATAATAGCCAATCAAGGATCATAGATGGCTGAAGAAGGCAGATGGGAGGGGGAAATAAGAGATAAAAATCTGTTACACTGCCATCTTAATTCAGATAGGATTTGAGCTTTCAGTGATGGATACTGTCTCGGACTATCTTGCATACAAGCAGGCTTAAAACAGTGACTGTCTGGAGATAGTGTTTGTGTCTCCAGAGTGTTGGATGGGAGAGCACCTGTCTCAGGAGACCTTAGATGTCTCAGAGTCTGACTTGTGTGATAAAGCATTGTTCTGGAAGACTCCGATCAGACTTGATTCAGATATAGGTGTGCACTTAACAACAACAACAACAACAACAACATTCGATTTATATACCACCCTTCAGGACAACTTAATGCCCACTCAGAGCGGTTTACAAAGTATGTCATTATTATCCCCACAACAAAACACCCAGTGAGGTGGGTGGGGCTGAGAGAGCTCCAGAGAACTGTGACTAGCCCAAGGTCACCAAGCTGGCTTCAAGTGGAGGAGTGAGGAATCAAACCTGGCTCTCCAGATTAGAGTCTCGCACTCTTAACCACTACACCAAACTGGCTCACAACAACAACATCAGTGTACACATATACTGCCTTTCTGGACAGATTAATGCCACTCTCAGAGCAGTGAACAGTATTATTATTATCCCCTCAATACAGCTGGGGAGCTGAGGCTGAGAGGAGGGGCTTACCCAAGGCCACCTACAGAGTTTATGGCAGTAGTGGAAGTCAAACTAGCAGATTGCTAATTTGCCACCCAGCCACTTAACCACTGTGCTCCAGTAGCCCTAAGCATCTAGTTAGCTTTCCTATATTAAATTATTTAACTCCTGTCAAGAGGTACACCATAAATACCATTTTAAGTTCATTACAGAGTATAGTACACAAGTAATACTATCACAGAAACTCTGCTTCTATTCTAAGCCTTTATTAATAAACCATGATATGACTTAAGCCCCACCCACTCCCCTACTGTGAGGCAAATTTTCTCTCCAAAATGGGCAAGTTTGCTTGCTGTGGCTGGACAGCCTCTGGTAGCATACCTCAGAGTATAATCTTAAGTTTCTTTTTTCCATACTTAAAACATATTTTTGGCTTATATCCCAACGCAAATATTTAGTAGAGGAGAAGCACAAGTCCATGTCTTCTTTAAATGAAATGGCACTAGAGGTCGAATAAAGTTCAAAAGGAAACAGCAGGTTTATTAACCAGGCAGGGTTGGTAAATAGGTAGGCAGGGAAAGAAAAGCTGAGGTTCGTCTTTGGTCTTCAGTGCAGTCCCACATTGGGACCGTGCATACGCAGGTCTGCAAACCGGAAAAGATTCTTTTGCTCTAAAAGATCAGACGAGGGCGCTCGACCCCTACTACTCATGTGCAGGAATTTCCTGCACATCAGTTGTTTTTTTGCCACTGTTAGGAGAGGTTAAAGGAAATGTTTACAATATGAAATAAAGATGCCTCTCATCATGAAATGGTTGTTGTTTGTTGCATTTGGGTGAAATCCATAACTTTTCAGGAGGCAGACTTTGCCAGAGGTTCATGCCTAAGTCAGAATAAGGGACCTTTTTGGTTCAAGCAGTGTTATAAGAGAAGGCTGTCCCTGGCTCATATATGCCAGCAGCAAAGATATCTGCCATGCTGAAGCCGCCTGCCCACTTGAACTGTGAACTCTGGTTCCGAGGGCCAGATCAGCGAGTTATCTGCCTCATTGGAGCCACCAGCCCATCCTGAACTGTCAATTCCAGTTCTGAGGGTCAGATCCAGCAGCAAAATCTGCCACGATGAAACTGCCAGCCAATTTGAAACATCACTCCAGTTCTGATGTTTGCATCCAATAGCAAAGCTATCTGATATGTTGAACCATCTGACCCGGTTCCGAGGGCCACATTTTGAATCTAAATAGGAGGCCCTGACCACCAGTTCTGACTAATCACTGTCAGTTCTGACTAAGCCCTGTTGGATGCTCGTCAGATGATGAGTGATTCCCCCTCCACCTTCCCTCTCTCTGGCAGGGATCTGACTCATCTGGAATGCTCTGCCTGCTTAAAGCCTGACTTGACCCTTTGCTGTATAGGTAGAAGACACTAGTCTACCTAGATTTTTTCCCTCACTTCACATCTCATTGCAGGAGAGTTGAGGGGGATCATGCACCACTTGAGCATCTTAATGCGCCTAGCTCACTGTGGAACTGACTGGTTCCTACAGTTCTCTCAGGGACCTCTGTTCTGTTCTAGGCCTCCAGACTTCCCTTGTGGCATGTCTAGCTATGGGGCTGGGCTAGCTCTGTTTCTGAGTGCAAAGATACCTTCTATGACTTTCTTGGCCAAATCCAGCAACAGTCCCCCTATAGTTCTAGCTATATCCCCAACAGCCTGCTAGCATTAGTGAATGCTTGAGGAAGGGACTGTAGCTGTATCAGGGGTCAGTTTCTGAGGGAAGCTGGCTAAAGATTTGTAGTCTGTGACAGGAGCTCACACATATAGTGAGAAACCCAGGAGTCTACAACTGAAACAGTATAATTTAATGACCCCAGAAAAAACTGTGTTACTTGTAAATAGTTTTAAATATATTTATTGGTAGTGGCACAGAGTGGTAGACTGCAGTCTAAGCTGTGCTCATGACCTGGCAGAAGCCAGGTTCAGGTAGCCAGGTCAAGGTTGACTCAGTCTTCCATCCTTCAGAGGTCGGTAAAATGAGAACCCAGGTTCCTGGGGGTAAAATGTGGATGACTGGGGAAGGCAATGGCAAACGGCCCCGTAAAAAGTCTGCTAAGAAATGCCAGCCCCTCTCCTCCATGGCATTTGGCAGGAGAAGGGGAAAGGTATGAAATGTCTAATGTGGGGAGAGATTGGCATCCCTGCAACCCAGAAGCAACAGTGTCGAGCTGGAGCTGATTCTCTAGCATTTGGCTGTCACTTCCACTGTAATTGCGCAAGGCTGCTGGTTGTATGCCCCCCTTCTGGCTTGCTTCCTCCCCCTAACCAGCTGGCAGAAGCAGGGATTCCAGGGAGATTGCCACCCATAAGCAGTCATCTGGAAGCCCTAGTTATCAACCACTCTGGTCTAACTACATTGTATGCTATTTCAGTTTAAACTGCAGATAACCCTCCCTCAGAGAAGCAAATAAGCCCTAAGAATAGGAATTGAGGGAATGTTATCAGTTAAAATTAATTCTGTGGAGAGCCATGGCAGAAATTGCTTCTCTTAACGAGAAAGTGCACAAATGTGGTAAGGCTGGGGGGACAGTGTGGTTCCTGTTCTGTAGTCAAGGCTTAATTTCACATCCTTTGGAGCCTGGAAAGTGAATTTCTGAAGGAGGGCAGTGAAGAAAAGAAAAAGCTCTGTCCTGGCCAGCTGCTCTCCAAGACAAGCTCGCTTTCCTGGAAGACAACAGGAGAAAATGGTAGCATTAATTGTGAACTCCTTTGTTTTGTTGCAGCAGAAACAGAAGCCCTAACAGAAAATGCACTGCTATCTGCTTTACAGTGACAGTACAATATTCTGCTACTTAATGTCTTTAATAGGAGAGGTAAATGCCCTTTCTGCCTGTAGAGCCCCTTAGGACATTCTAAACAAAAGTGGAGGTGGGTTGAAGTCTGTAAGTGAAAATTGCCTGGATGTCCATTATGCCATGTGTACACATTTTGCAAATTGCAGAACGAAAGCCAAAAACTTTTATAGTCATGGCTACTTCTGCTCTGTTAAATGTTTGAGGAATGCAGAAGTTCTTCAAGCAAAATTATTGGGAAAAAGGTAAAATTACAGCAGTTCTGTAATAAGTTACTAGGCATGCTTGAAGCAAGAGGTGGGATCCATAAAACTCTGCACAGTGCCAGATGGAATGCTTTCAAGTAGTTGATGATGAACTGTTACCTGCAGAGAATGGCAGAAATGCTTCCCTCTTCCTGAACTGACCATTTTCAAAGAAATGGCCAGGATTAAAGTCATTAGGAGTTTCCCACTCATCCTTATCGAAAAGCACTGATGTCAAGAAAGGGATTAAAACAGTTCCCTGAAAAAGAAGCAGTATAAAGAAGACAATGCATTAAAAAATTACAGCTTGCTTAGTGTAAAGTCTACATTGTAATTTAACTTGGCATACTGAATGAAGATGCATTTTGGCTGAATTCAGATTCTCTGTGTATTAAGACATCCATGAAATTGTATTTTACCAAAACGTATGTTACCGTTTCAAAACATTCTCAGAATATAGAAGTATAATGATTCAGGATTAGAGATGGGCACGATCCAAAAAATTTTAACGATCCAGCGGATTGTGGATCGGCGCCAATGACGATCCTGAATTAACGATCCGCACCAATCATCTCCTGTTCCTGAGCCGTGGATCGTGGAGGCAAAAGTGGAGGGGCGCCCCGCTGTTCCCAGCAATACAGGAACGGTGGGTGATGCCGGCGGCATCTGTGTTTGGCCGTCAGAGCTGCCTATCAGGGTTTGCAGGGATGAGATTGGAGTGCCCATGGCTACAGAACACCCCCTTCCCCTTCCCTCCCCTGGGTGTCTTCTCCCAACTTGTGACTGATTTGCTGCTCTGTGGTTGGAAGAAAGCCCTGCTTTTTTTTTTTGGTTTTTATTTAATTGCGCATTAATAGTTACAATATTATATATATATATATATATATATATTTGAATACATTGCCTTCAATATTTGAATTATTATTCCTCATACAGTTATCCATCTATGTTCCCATACCCTTATCCCTCCCTCCCTCCCTTAACTTCTCATCCTTCCTAGCCAGGGGCAGAGGCTTAGAAGCTTCCACCGAACATCCCGTTGTTGACCTTCCATAACCCATTTTAGATATAAATGCCACTTTTCCTTAATCTTTCCTGCCCTTAATTCCTATGGCTCATCCTGATTAATTATAGCTATAATGTCTGATCGAATATATTCAAATAAATAATTTTGCCAATTTAGTTCCGTCCACTTGGTTTTGTCTTTCCAACCAGATGCTATTACTGCTTTACCGGCTACCACCATTGCTTTAAATAACTCCTGTTCTTCTTTCCTAATACCTTGATGGCCTAGAGTACTACCTAACATCAGTTCAACGTCTATCTTCAGTCTTATTAGAAAAAACTTATAAAGCTGCTCTATTACCTTCTCCCAAAAGGCTTTAGCTTCTGTACACTCCCACCACATATGGGAGTACCATCCTTTCTCAGTTCTACAATGCCAGCATTTTGAACTCAGTCTTGGGAACATATTAGCCAATATAACCGGAGTTCTATACCACTTCGTATAAAATTTCATTTCCAACTCTCTAAATTTATGCACTTTTATCTTCTGTATACCTTTAACAAGTCTATCAATCATTCTTTCCTCTAAACTAATTTCTACACTCCACTTCCCTTGAAGGAGGGTTCTTGTCCGATCATTATCAGATGTCATCCTCCTATATATCTTACCTATTAATCCCCTTTTTGTGTTTATCATCACCTTCTATAACTCCTCCATTGGTTCCCCCAACACCAAGGTCTTATTTTTACTTGTCTTTTTAAGTCTATTATGTAAACCTATTAGCTTCAACCAATATTGCCTACCTATTTCTTCATGTAATATTTGTAATGGCTTAAGTGACTGCCCACATAGTATATCTTGTAGTCTAGTATACCCTTTCTGTTTAAGTAATCTCCACCATTTCTCATCTTCCTCCTCCTCATCCAGCGCCTCTATTGGTGCTTGTCTAGATACTCCCTTTAACCATTTCGGTTGCCATTTCCTCCAAATCATTAATTCTGTTTTCCTCGGTCCCGGGTCTAACATACTATATTTAAACTTTCTTCCTGGAAATACTCCAAATCTTCCAACCAATTTATTTGCCTCATTCTCGATTCTAACCCATTTTTGTTCACTTCTCTCCCCTATTTCCATTAATGCTTTTATTTGAAATGCTTCATGATAATTCCCCAGTTCTGGGACACCCCAACCCATATCTGAGCTGTGAGCATATATAAAATATCTAGAAACCCTACTTTTTTTACTGCCGAAAACCCATTCCTTTATTCTTGCATTCCAGCTGTTAATTTTTTGTCTATTAATTTCTAATGGTATCGTTTGGAACAAATATAGTAGCTTTGGAGTCCAAAACATTTTCACGATGTTAATCCTAGCTGTTATATTTAATGTCCTTTTACCCCATCTCCTCATTTCTTTCATATTGTATTCCACGTCCGATTATAATTCCTCTCTACCATCTTATTAACATTTTTAACTTTATCTATCCCTAGATATCTGAATTTCTTAACCCCTAAACCTATTCCTGTCCATTTATGTATCTCTTCCCTTTCCTCCATTCTTACATTGATGTACATTATCTCTGATTTTGCCATATTAACTTTTAATCCTGAGTTTAACTCAAAGTCTTCTAATATAATTTTTGTCTCTTTAACTCCTTCTTTCGGATTAGATATAACTATGATCAGATCATCTGCGAATAGATTTAATTTAATTTCTTCCTTGCCTATTTGACATCCCTCTATCCTCCCAGAATTCCTAATACGCTGAGCTAATTGTTCTATAGCCATTATAAAGGTCAAGGAAAGCTGGGCTTCCATTCAGGTTTCCAGGGCGACAGAAGGAGGGCAAACAGAGCTCAGGCATTCCCCTGGCTCCATTGCCAGGGGAATAGATTGCTGGCACCTGAGTGTCTGGATCCCCGATCCGAGCCCGATTGCCCTGATCCAGGCCTGTCCTGATCGCCGGATCATTGGCCTTGGCCGATCACGATCCGCCGGGTCATGATCGCGCGATTGCCATTATCGTGGGTTTTTTCCGATCGTAATGTGGATCGTGCCCATCTCTATTCAGGATTATGTATTAATTGTTATTTATACCTCACATTCTCCCAATAAAAATGTTCAAGCTGAGGAGGTTTGGAAAAATATAAGTTTTTGAAATGGCCAGTACTGAATATCAAAGCCATTGGGATGTTTCAGACCTGGTTATCTGTTGAAATTGTGGCCCAGGTTCAGTTCTACACTTGTCAGGGAAATGGAAGGAACAAAAAAGTCAGACTCCCACAATACACCAGTGTTCAACAGATCAGACCTAGCCATCTCCAGATGATGATATGCCACAACCAAGTGCATGCCAATAAATGCTTACATAAATTCTATGTCCAGATGGCCCATGCAAGCAACACTCTGCAAGGAAAGGTGACAGTCTCCCAGCAATATTATTATATTAACCAGTGGGGCCTAGGAGAAAAAGATTCCACAACTCCAGATTCCACAACTCCACAACATACAGAATCACATTGTTTTGGCAGCCCCTAGTGTGGACTGGATCCCGACATCCTCATGATCTCTCTTGTTGCAAAGACACACCCAACCTAAGAAACAGGCCTATATTTTATCTATCACACTCCAACTGTAGCTGTGAATGTAGTCAGGGTTGGAAAAATGATGGACAGAGCAAAGGGGTGGGGTTGCTATGAACAATAAATAGCACTTTTCATCAATGGCAATTGAAAAGATATGGTACAACTGAATGCTCAAATCTTTAATGTGGAGTTTTGCTTATTTTTAGGAAAGAGGAAATAACATTTATTTATTTACTTTTGGCAAATGAAATCCAGCCAGCGTGGTGTCACGACTTGTCATCCGTGGTGCATTCAAAGGGAAAATGTTGCTCTTTCTTTGAGTCTCATGAATAACTGCATTGGTATAGGGCATGTGGTCCCTGTCATTCATTGCTGGATGGCGAGACTGGCCAATCACAGAGTCTATTTCAGCTTGTACTTTTGCTATACACAAAACAACATTTACAATCAATACAAGAAAACAAATTCCTGAACTGTCAGGCAGTTGCATTTTCTACAGGTAAAATTAGTACCAAGAGTGAGGAATGCTCAATTTTTAAACAATATGTTCCTGGGGTTGCATTAGATTTCCCCCAAACTGAAAATATACCCTAAATTTGCTATTTCTGGTTGGTTCAGGGATACCTGAAATATCGGAAGTATACCTGAACATTTCTGGGATTCTGATATTCTCCTCCTTCCCAGTTTTTAGTTAGTTAAAAAGATTTGAGGCCCTCTGCATTGTTTTGTGTTATATCTCTTGTGTTTCCTGGGCTACAGGAGGGAGAGGGGGAAGAGAGTCAGCTCACCTCCGAATGGAATCTCATGGAGGGATCAGAAGAGCTGTCCCTAGCCAATAAAGGAATCACAGAGCCCCATGCAGCCTGAAGAAGGGTTATTTAATTTGGAATTTGCCAAGCCAGAGCAGACAATTTCTCAGTGTGTTTCTGTCTCCTGGCTGTTTGTGTTGCTTCTGCTGTTGATGACCTGGGGAACAAGCCTCTCTTGCTGGTCTACTGAACTGGTTTGAATTTACTGGTTCATTTGCTACCTTTTGCTTTATTTTTATTTATTTTTATTTTATTTATTTATTCATTCATGTTCTGTTTATTTCTGACTGTGGTTGGGCATTAGAAGAGAACACACGTGTTTCTTGAAGTAGGGAGCTTGGGGTAGCCATTTTGTTTTTCTAATCATACTAATGAAGCAATATAACACAGTATAGGACACCAGTTATGTAACAGAAGACAGAAACAGAACAATTATAATTCTACCTTGAACTTCTGGATAAATGGCCATGTACAGTAAAGCCCAACGCAAAGTTGTGGAAGTTGTCTCTGTCCCAGCAAAAAACAGATCTAATGTGGAACACAACAGATTTGCTTCATGGAAACTTGAAGTGGTATCCTCCTTTCAAAAAAAAGAAAAAGAAAGAAGAAAACACATTAAGCCACTAAGCTGATATAAAAACCTCATACTGAAATCATAATGGGATCCCAAGACTTAAACAAAATTTCTATTCCTGAACAGAGCTCAGGATCCAGAAAGACCATGGCAACAGTCATGAGAATGATTGTAGATTGCATTAAAGACAAAAACAATTCAATTGATTATCAGTTATTTCTAATGAATATTGCAAAGCCCACTGAAGGTATACTCAGATGTAGAGCTTAGGGGTAGCTCATGTGATGTCTTTATGGAGTGACCTTTATTGGCTTCAGCATCATTAGCATATAACAGGAAGGATCAATAACCGTTGATACACAGTCGTATACACAGCTACATCTTTTTCTGAGAAATAGGAAATCATTATATTTTGATTTGTCCAGTACCTTGACCATTTCATTTAGGTAAGCATCAATGAAATCTCTTGTTTGAGATGGGCTCCAGGCTTCTTTGTGTTTTTCAATGATGTCTTTTACAAAGGATTTCATTTCCCCCCACTTTTTAAAAAAAGCCTGATGGGGTCCTGGCAAGTATGTCATTATGGTTGGAAAGGTATTGTATACCTGAAGAAACAAACAAACAAAATATAGAATCAGAGACTCAGAAGGGATCTACAGAGATCTAGTCTAACCCCTTGCATCGTTCAGGAAATTCACAACTATCTCCCCTCTCCACATCCCCAGTGATCCCTGCTCCATGCCCAGAAGATAACAAAACACCATCAGTATCCCTAGCCAAACTGGCTATAGGCCTGGAAAGAATATAGAACTTCTTGTAGACCGTTCAATATACACAGTTGCACACACAAATATCTTGGGAAAGGATGTAGCAGAAAGAAAGGACAGTTTGGAGCCTATTGGAAAAGAAAGTAGGATATCATGCTGGGATATATGGCAGTGTTCATGCATGGCACTCACTAACAGCAAGCTGCTCAAAAAGGCATCCCCATGGCAGTTTCTTCAACTCCTCAGCAGTTCTGTGTGAATGGAATTAGTGTGCAGAACGTGCATTACATTTGGCATAAATTACACCTCCGTAGCAAGAATCACTTATACACATGCAGACGCTAACAAACAAACGTGGTGTACAGAACCACTGATTCCCATCACAAGCATATTTATTTTAATTTTTTTTAAATTATGTTATTTGTACCTTTCTCTACAATGGGGATCTAAAATGGCTTACATCATTTTCCTCTCCTTTGTTTTATCCTCATAACTAGCCTGTGAAGTGGGCTAGGCTGAGAATGTGTGCCTGGCCCAAGGTTTCCCAGCAAGCTTCCATAGCAGAGTGGGGATTTAAACCTGGGTCTCCCAGGTCCTAGTCTGACACTGTATCTACTACACCATGTAAAATGGGACATTCAGCTGCAGTGAAGTTCATGGAGAGTTCGCATATTATATGTCAGGAAAATGAAGTAGAGCCATATAGTTTTTGGACATGACATAAAAAACACTAAATCAAAAGGAAAGGGATTGGGGGGTCATTAGTAGAGATGGGCACGATCTGCATTACGATAAAAAAAAACCCACGATAATGGCATTCGCACAATCGGGACCTGGTGGATTGTTGTCTTCCACGGCAAACGATCCAGCGGTCGGGAGGGGGCTGGACTGGGGCTGGACAGGGCGATCGTGATAGGATCAGGAAGCTAGACATTCAGGTGCCAACAATCTATTCCCCTGGCAACGGAGGCAGGGGAATGCCTGAGCTCTGTTTGAAACTTGATAATATTTCCCCTAGTAAGGAAAAGCAAACAGTTGTGAGTGAAAAGGTGGCTTCCTGAGAAAAATATAAGCAAAGTGATTGGGAGAGGAAGGGGTTAAGAGAGAGAGAAAACTTTGAGTGCGGCTATCAGCAGAAGCTGTTTTGCGCTCCTCCTGAGTTCATTCAGTGCGTTGAAAGAGTTAACACTGAGAAGAGATCTCTTCTCAGTGTTAAAGCTTTCAACGCACTGAATGAAAACAAAACCCCCTTGCTTTGAGAGCAGCTATCAACTGAAGCTGTTTTGCGCTCTTCTCCTGAGTCCATTCAGTGCATTGAAAGAGTTAACACTGAAAAGAGATATCTCTCTCCTCCTGGCTTCTCAGCCCAGTGCCTGCTTTTTGCAAGAAGTTGATATGTGATTTGATGTTTCATTTGTGTTTTTCCTATTTAAAAAACCATAGGATCCGTGAGGATCCGTGTGGATCCTGGTTTTACTTTCTTCCTGTTTAAAATATGCTTTTGGAAGACTCGCTGCTTGCTTTTAAAATCAGGTGGGGAGGAATGGATTCTATCCCTGCTTTTTTTAAAAAAAGCTGTCTGAAACTTGTTGATGGGGCATCTCTCTCTCTATTTGGAGAGGCAGGGACGGGTTAAAAACTCCCCCCCCTCTTCTCTAAGTGCGTGCGTGTGTGTGTGTGAGAGAGAAAACCTCCCCTCCCTGAGGGGAGGTGGCTCGTCGCTGGGTTAAAAACTTTCCCCCCCTCTGCTCTAAGAGTGTGTGTGTGTGTGTGTGTGTGTGTGTGTGTGTGAGAGAGAGAGAGAGAGAGAGAGAGAGAGAGAGAGAGAGAGAGAGAGAGAGAGAACGTCCCCTCCCTGAGGGGAGGCGGCTCGTCGCCGGGTTAAAAACTCCCCCCCGCTCTAAGTGTGTGTGTGTGTGTGTGTGTGTGTGTGTGTGTGTGTGTGTGTGTGTGTGAAAATGTCCTCTCCCTGAGGGGAAGTGGCTCGTTGCTGGGTTAAATTTTTTTCCCCCATCTGCTCTAAGTGTATGTGTGTGGGGGGCACCTCTCCGATCCCAGATTGGAAACGGGACTTGATTGCAGTGAATCGGTGATCTGGGGTCATCACCAGCGCAGATCCACGAACAGCTTGATCAGTATTTTTTTTTTTGGATCGTGCCCATGTCTAGTCATTAGGATACCTGAATGGAAAATCATGGAAAATACAAAATTGCTGGAAGAACAAGTAACAAGGTGAGGTGACGAAGCGAGGTAGTGTTGATTTGGATGTCTTTCTCAGACAGAATGGGTTCTGTCCTAACATTCCACAAGATCTCAAAGAAGACTAACCTGACCCCAAACGCTCGCCTGAAGGTAGAGTGCCTCATCAACTAAATGTAGTAACTCCTGGAATTTGCTGTCATGGTAATCATAGCGATCCCCAAAAGTGATTGAACAGATGATATTCGAAACAGCATTATTAATCTGAAAATGAGGGTCAAATGGCTGACCTCAAGGGGAGATAAAAGATAGTTATAACTTTCTTACAAGAAAAAAAAGTATAGGAAAATGGTAAGAAGTAACCTTTCACACGAATAAATCATTTAGTGACTGTTTGAAAGTCAGTTATTTAAAACAGAGTGCCACAGGAGTCTGGGATGTTATTGTCATATATAAATGTCTGGAACCTGCCCTAGTGGCCCTGGACTCACCCTCGCTCAGCTGATGCCTCTCGGATGCCCCCTTGCCAGGCAACAGGGTGTATTCCAAATTAGAGCCCCAGCTCACTTGGCTCATAGAGCACTATAGTAACCAACAGTCTGAAAGTGCCTATGGTGATGGCAACATCCCTGGGGTGGCCATAGACCTGATGGCAGGCATGGGCCTTATCCCAAAGATAGCCCTTGTCAGGGCTTGTCACTGCCGCCACTGGGCAGGGCCCCAGCTGGGCCAGCCCTGACATCAGAGGGGCACCAAGGATACTGCAGGACCCTGCTCTGTGGAAGGAGGGGCGGTATACATCACCCAGACTCCCCTCTCAGTCCACTCGCTGGCCTGCTCAACCTGGCCTGCTTACCCTCTGCGTCCTCATCTCCTCCAAGCCTCCACTCTCGCTCTGCTCTCACTCCACACCATCACTCCTTACTCACACCCACCACCTCAGAGCTCTTCCTAGCCACCTTATATAGGGCTTCCTTGCCCCGCCCCGCCCCGCCCCGCCCCGCCCCGCCCCACCCTCCTTCTAGGCTTGTTCCCTCTCCTGACTTGGCCCAGATGTGCCTTCCCTCAGGTGTTTCCCTCCTACCACTAATCCCTTCTTGGCTTCCTTGCCTTGCTGGCAGGGTGGGGTTGAATGAGAGCCATCCCCAGCTGAGGCCTCCTTGGCCTTGCTCATGAGGAGCTGCCCCAGCCGGCTTCTGTGCTGCTGAGCCTGCCTGGCCTTGCTCGCGAGGAGCTGCCCCAGCCAGCTTCTGTGCTGCTGAGCATGCCTGGCCTTGCTCATGAGGAGCTGCCCTGGCCAGCTTCTGGGCTGCCTGCTCATTGATGCCGGGCGGGGCTACCCATCTCCTCCCCCAGAATGCCTGTGGCAGCTCCACCTGGAGGGGCTTGGCTCCTAGCACCTCGTGAGCCAGGCTGCTGTCCTCTAGCCAGGGTGTGGCTCTGGGCTGTAGTGGCTTCTTCTCCTCCTTGGCAGGTAGGTAAGGGCTCTGTTTGGGCTGTTGCTGGGTCCCTATTCCCCCTGCCTTGGCCCTTTCTCTCTAGCCTGCTTAGCCCCCTCTCTTCCCCCTGGGGGGTGGGACTAGCTGGCTTCTCCCTGCTCCCTCCAGCCTTCTGAGGCTTTGGCCTTTCGCCCCTTCCCCCTGGAGTAGGCAGGTTCTGGCTCTGTTTGCCAGACAGAGCGGTTGAACTGCTGTCTCCCGGCTGCCCCCTGCTGCTGCCTGTCAGCAAGTCCGGGGGCTGGGCTGCTGACCCCAGACAGCCCTCCTCTATGAGGAGTCAGTGGGTGGAGTTCTAGGCCTAGGTGGTCCCAGTGCTCCCTCTGTAAAATAAGGCACAGACAGGAGGAGGAAAGTAGCTGTGTGTCTTTGAGGTTTAAGAAGCAGCAGCTTATGAAGAGAACAGCAGAGGCCTCAGTGAGTGGATCAACACAACACTTCTGCCAGATCCTCCTCATACTGAGGCACCATTCTCTCAGTGGAGGCTAGACCGTGGAGGCCTCAGCTCATCAGTCTCTCACAATAAGACATTCACTTGTGCCAGTATTTTTAACATAGTTATATTTTCAAATTGGCCTCTGTTTTCATTCTAATTTTCTTAAGATTTACTGAACAGCAGGAGAGACTGTAGCAGAATTTGGGGTTCATCAAAGATTGAGACCAGACAGGATCTTAGGAAGGAATGGAAGTTTATTTGCCGGCAGGACCCAGCGCGACTGAAGTCACAAAGAACTGAGTCCCAGCATAAGGGAGCAACCTTCTTGATATAGTTTCGTTAAGCATAGCATACAGTTACATCACATAATGTGGTTACCCACTAACTATTGGTTACAATTTGCTGTAACTGCATTCTCACCACATACAGTTTACCATGTATAGCTATTCTGTTGCCATTTCCTCTTTTCACTTTGCTTAGCTTCTTGTTTCCTCTTTGCAAGCATAGCAATTTGTTCTGTTGACTTTAGCTAAGAATAACTGACAATGTCTGGTAAATTTCCACAGTCTTGGGCGTTGCCCAGCTTCATTTGAACAGAGTTAGATTTACACAAAGAACAGGCTGCTGAAAGAGACATGCTGGAAAAGATTAGATATTGATCATACTATTGGCATTATTAGCATTATTATCATTTAGCAATTTCCCCGGCTACAAGACGAGTACACATATAGAGTCCCACATGAACTTCAGTGTCAACAGAAGCTCTTTAAACGCCCCATTCATCTCACTATTTTTGTTTTATTGTATGATTGACCCTTTGTTACATCCCAGAGAGCCTCGTTTTGCATATAGATTTCCCTTCCAACATCCATATATTTTTCAATGTCAAGAGAAGTTCTACATACTACAATGGGAAGTCACCTGGGAAATTTTCTGCTTCCTTTCTTTGTTAATGGAGTAGCATCAATTTAGGTGGTTAAGAGTGGCAGGAGTCTAATCTGGAGAACCGAGTTTGATTCCCCACAACTCTACTTGAAGCCAACTGGGTGACCTTGGGTCAGTCAGAGCTCTTCCAGAGCTCTCTCAGCCCCACCCACCTCACACTGTTCTGAGTGGGTGTTAAGGTGTAAACTGTTCTGAGTGGGGGTTAAGGTGCCCTGAAGGGCAGTATATAAATCAGATGTTGTTGTTGTTGGTAGAGTTGCTTATGTACAGTTGGGAACTAGGGAACTTTGAGTTACGGCAAATAATTTTTGAGCTTGTAAGTACAAAATAGGAGTGAATATATCACATCCGCAACTGGTAATTGACTCTAGATCTTATCTTACCTTTCTCATCTTCAATTGCATCAGTAAGGTATCTGGTCTCCTCCTGTATCCGTTCTTCTAAACTTCTCTTCCCCAAACCAAAGTTCCTGAGAGTTGATAAGGCAAATCGTCTTTGTTGTTTCCAGGTATTTCCATTAGTGTTGAGCAATCCTGAGTGGAAAAGATTAAGAGTACATGCTTTTAAAATTATTTATAAATAAAAAAGAAGAAAGAAAAGGAAAAAAGTTGGGGTCTTCTTTATAAGGTTATGTTTGCTAAGATCAGACATAGTAAGATGGCAGCACATTTCAAGGTGGTTAAGGAATTGTTAGTGGATTTATCTGACTACTCTTAATGCATATTTTCTTTTGATTTAGCTTAGTTGTATTCACTTCCTGGATCATAGAGAGCCACATTAACATTTACCATCAACCAAAAGACCCATGTGACTACTACATGCCCTGAGTACCACCCCACCAAATGCTCATGTAAAATAACTAATAAAAATATAAATATGACCTTTAAAATTGTCAGAGTACCTCTGAGCATGTAACCCCCCCTCCCTGCTGCCACCAATGTTATATGTTATATCTTAGACAGTCCTTTTATATCTGAATTGACAGGATGGACTTTCTCAGACTTATCATTCTCCGTCCTCAGCATGAGAAACAGCATTTGCAACGATAATGGTGGAAAGATTAAGAAGATGTATCTCAGATGTAATTTACTAAGACCAAATAGGATTTGTCCCAAAGATATTCATGAAAGATAACGTTAGATATGTCCTCAATGCAATTGAATATTCAAGAAGGAAGGGGGGTGGGACTGCATTTATTGTCATGGGCTGGTCCAGTAGCATGGTCAGAGTCTATTCCAGAGTCCAAAAAGCTTTTATACCACCCTTACTCCAAAAAGCTTAGGGCAATAGAAATGGTTCTGCCTACCTCCATGTGTAGACTGAGGGGCAAAAACAGCTAGAGTTGCCAGGTCCTTATAGGCTACCAGCATGGGAAAGGCGGTACTCAATGGAGCTTTGGGCCCATGCAGTCCCAGCTTTATTGTGATGCTATCACTTCTGGAAGTTATGTCGTCACGCTGGCTGTGAGAGTGCTGCTGATTTGCATCTGCCGATTAGCAAGATTGTTACCAAATACTTTAGAAATGTATATATTATGTTACAATATATGGAATATGTTCTATACTACCAAATCCAGATGCTGCTCTGAACAGGAGGATTTGGGTCCAGTGGCACCTTAAAGACCAGCAAGATTTTCAGACAAGTGTCTGAAGGATGCTCAGACTCTCAAAGGCTTATGTCCTAAACATCTTGTTGGACCCTAAGGTGCCCCTGGATTCAAATCATGCTGTTCTACTACAAACCAACATGGCTCTCTACCTAACACTATGCGCTGAAGGCAGCAGAAAGATTGGTTATCAACAAGGTTCGAGGGCTAAGCAAAGGCAGAGTCAAGGCACAGTCCAAAGGTCACAAAAGCAAGGCCTGGTTCAATGGAGTGGCCACAGCAATAGCAAGATTCTGACACATTGCTTCCACACCAGGAGGTGGTCTTCTGTGGCTGGGTTTTATAGTGAGGTTGGACTTGCAACCAGTTGCTTAGGAGCTATCCTGTGGTCACTCCTCATCACTCTTCACAAGCAGCTGGCGCCTGGCCAGGAGGCATGCGCTTTGCTGCCTTTCCTGCAGCCCCACATGTTGTCTTTGCCTGCGGCGCTCTCTGGGTACAGCTGGGGGTTTGGACATCCCTGACTGTGCTTCACCAGTGGTGTTGGGGCTAGAGGGTGTTGGTGCTTCTTGCTCAGCTGCTGGCTGTGGATGCTGATCAGCCAGCAGCTGTTCTTGCTGATCCCTGGACTCTGCTGAGTCAGGGCTGGCTACATGAGGCTCTTCTCCTCCTGAGGAGGCAGGGCTGGCTACACAAGTGGAGGTGGGCATGATCCAAAAAAAATTACCGATCAAGCTGATTGTGGATCGGTGCCGGCGATGATCCTGAACTAACGATCCACACCGATCATCTCCCGTTTCCAATCCGGGGATCTGGGATCAGGGATCAGGGAGGCCAAAGCGGAGGGTGCCCTGCTGTTCCCAGCTATGTGGGAAGGTGGGTGGTGGTGGCGGCCGCCGGGCCTGGCGGGCACGGGGAGGTGGCGATGAGCCACCTCCGCTCAGGGGGCGGGGGGTCTGGCCGCTTGATGGCGGCACCCCCCATGTGCCCACCCGCCAGGCCAAAAAGGAGCGTGCTGGTATTCTCGGCACAGGCTGGAAGGTGTGTGGTGGCAGCGGCCGCCAGGCCTGGCGGGCACAGGGAGACGGCGACCAGCTGCCTCCCTTCAGGGGGCAGAAGGTCTGTGTTTGGCCATCAGAGCTGCCTATCAGGGTTTGCAGGAATGAGATTGGAGTGCCCATGGCTACAGAACACCCCCTTCCCCCTCCCTCCCCTGGCTGTCTTCTCCCAACTGGCGAGTGCTTTGCTGCTCCATGGTTGGAAGGAAGCCCTGCTGATCAAGGCAAACTGGGCTTCCATTCGGGTTTCCAGGGCGACAGAAGGAGGGCAAACAGAGCTCAGGCATTCCCCTGGCTCTGTTGCCAGGGGAATAGATTGCTGGCGCCTGTGTGTCTGGCTTGCCGATCCGAGCCCAATCGCCCCGATCAAGCCCCGATCAAGCACTCCTCCCCCGAATGCTGGATCGGTTGCCGTGGATGGCACCGATCCGCCGGGTCCCGATTGCGCGATCGCCATTATCGTGGGTTTTTTTTTTATCATAATGCCGATCGTGCCCATCTCTATACACAAGGCCCCTCTCCTCCTGAGGAGTCCTCACTATCACTGAGCCCCATGACATTTATGTTTCTGGATGCTGAAAAATCATTTGATAATGTGTCTTGGAAATTTCTTATGAAAGCACTGCAAAGAATGAACTGTGGGACTGAGTTTTTGAATTTGATGGAAAGTATTTATACTAACCAGTGAGCCACAATCCCAGGTTATGGTTCTTTTATGGAGAAAATTGAAATAACAAAAGGAACACAACAGGGGTGCCCAATATCACCATTACTGTTTATTATTGCTTTGTAAATTCTGGCAGTGAGAATCAGGCAAGGCAGTAGAATCGATGGGATAAGGGAGGGGAAAGAGATATATAAAATGAAAAGCAATGCAGATGTTGTGGTTATATCAGTGACAAATCCAAATAATTATCTGTTCTATGTAATGAAACAAATATTAAAATTTTGACAGCACTCTGGATATAAATTGAATAAAAAGAAAACAAAGATAAACTGTGCTATTACTACAAAGCCTGTAAAATACTTAGGAATAAATGTATTGGCATGAAATGAGAACCTATATAAGGATAATCATAAAAAATGTGGACAAGCATTACTGAAGACTTGCAAAGATGGGAAAATTGAATTTTCATGGCTAGGAAGAATTTCTCCTGTTAAAATGAATATACTAACAAAATTGAACTTTTTGTTTCAAATGGTGCCAATTCACCTAGATCAAAAGATTTTAATTAAGTGGCAGAAGGTAATAAATGATTTTATATGGAAAGGGAAGAAACCAAGAATAAGATTTAAAGTATTACAGGATGAAAAAACCCCCCGCTGTGGATTGGCAGTAAAAAAAAAGTTAAAGATAGTCCCCTCTGCAAGCACCGTGTCGTTACTGACCCATGGGGGACGTTGCATCACAATGTTTTCTTGACAGACTTTTTATGGGGTGGTTTGCCATTGCCTTCCCCAGTCCTCTACACTTTACCCCAAGGAAACTGGGTACTCATTTTACCAACCTCAGAAGGATGGAAGGTGGAGTCAACCTTGAGCTGGCTATTTGAACCCAGCTTCCGCTAGGATCAAACTCAGGTTGTGAGCAGAGCTTGGACTGCAGTACTGCAGCTTAGCACTCTGAGCCATGGTGCTCCGAATATTAACTTGTACCACCAGGCAGCAGCATTCGTTTGGATAACCGAGAGTTCCAACTGACAGTGTTAGAAAAGTCAATGTACTGATGCAACATTTTATCGCATGTGGTGGACATGCAAGGAAGCACGAAGATATTGGATAAAAATACATGAAGAGATGCAGAAGATTCTCAAGCTCAGGTTTGAGCTGAACCCGAAGAATGTGCTATTAAATATTTTACCAAATAATGTTACAAAAGAACAGGGAGACCTTTTCTGGTATATGGCTGCCAGAGTTTTTGAACTCAAGAGTGTGAGCCCAGGGGGGTTGAACCTTTCTATTGATTACTCCTGCTTTCTTGGATAAGAGAATTTTAACACTTCCAGCTTTGTTTTATTGTGACATCTGGTCATCGAACCTGTAGTGTATTTATTACTTTGCAGAATAACATTTGTCCATAGTAGTACATCCCCTTTAAGAATCATACATTTTGTAACCTAAGGGAGGCACTATAAATGATGGAGTGGGTCGTTGAGTAACTGTATCTGTCGATTACTTGGTGCTCAGACCTGTTTGGGGTGTGTGAGGAGAGATGGCAAAAGATAGTGAGTATTTAATTTAATACGTGCTTTGAGTTGCGTGTTACATATAGAAATAGGGTTTATTAGTTTATTTTTGTTTAACAGCCCATAAATACTAGCCCTGGAAGAAGAAGATCCGAAACGGGAATTGGAAATGAAAGCTGAAGCCCGTCGGCTAGTTATGTCTTTCTGATTCCATCTACAGACATA
Source organism: Eublepharis macularius (assembly GCF_028583425.1). Taxonomy (NCBI): domain Eukaryota; kingdom Metazoa; phylum Chordata; class Lepidosauria; order Squamata; family Eublepharidae; genus Eublepharis; species Eublepharis macularius. The sequence goes on along the minus strand of NC_072794.1, from coordinate 79,986,229 downwards.
TGGACTGTTTTTCCTCTGTTTGCACTCTCCACCTCCAGTTGAGCCTATCACTGTATATGTTTGAATTTATGTAATTATCCTTGGCGACAGACCTCCTTATCACATTATTGTATTGTATTTATGAACTTTGTAAACTGTCTACACACTATTGCACTTTTGCACTTTTGTATAAATTATTATATATATATTTTTCATTGCTGGTGTTGTTCTCCGGTTTGTGTTTTGCGTTTGTCTGTTTCCGGGGGTTTCCCTTTTGGTTTTCAGAGTACTATATGCAGCAAAATGGAAAACAGATTCATGCCCTGACATGCCTGAGTGGACAGACAAGATGTATGAATATGCATCAATGGCTAAATTAACTTCCTATATGCACAATAGACCAATATTGGAATTCTGGAAAAAATGGAAAGATTTCTTCGATTATTTAGGTTAAAACTAACATAAATTAAGGTTAGAGATAAAATACAGAAGAGATGACTGATTAAAAATCATTGATATTAAAGTTTGGGTATATGCAATTAAGGAGAGGGGAAGAGAGCTTTTATATAATCTAGTTGTGCTGTTACATACGTTGAATATATTTTTCTGAGTAATACATTTCTAAATACATATTTAGCATGAAATGCAAACATATAAAGATATTTACCAAGATATTTAATTTTTTTAAAATTTAAATTTTGAAGTACCATTCATTTTATGGAAGATGATATTTTGAGCTCCAAAATTAAGTCCTCTGGCAGGAGTAGCAACAAGTCTCCTCAATGATTCAAATTCCCATATTTAGAGGGTAGTTGAAATAATGGCACAATCAACTGACTAACATTCATTTTTTAAAAAGTTCACTGGCATCTTAAAAATTAAACACAGTATTTATTTCAACATTATTTAAGGTGTCACTTGATTATATTTTTATTTTTCTATAACAGACTGACATAGGGATGCCAGGTCCCCCTACCTTCCCAGTGGGAGGGCAGGTGACCCAGTGCTTACCCTTTTGGCATCCTCTGGTGCTCCTCCCAACACTCACACTCCACTTGCGTGCTCCTGCACCTACATGATGACATCACTTCTGGGAACTGATATCATTGCGCAGGTGTGGGAGTGCATGCGTGCTTCTCAGTGGGCCAATTTGAGCCACAAAATCGCCCACTGAGAAGTGCAGGAGCACTCTCAGGGGTGGCACAATGATGTCACTCCTGAAGGGGACATCACTCCTGAAGGTGACATCGTTACATCACCCTGGGAGCACACCCTGGGCAGCATTCCCTCACTTTTCCTTCCCCGCCAGCCAGGAGAGTACAGGTGGGGGGCGAAGGTGGGAGTAGGGATCCCCTGCCCCCAGCAGGGGAATGGCATCTCTATACTGACATGGCTGCTACTTTGCAATTAACATTCAGTTACAGACAAATACAAGTTGGTTACATTTGATCACTAATTATTCAGTTCTTAAAAACAGGGATTCAGATGCAGGTCCTGGAGCAGTCATACAGTTACAAAGGATAAGACAGGCATGAGGGTTGCTAACATGTAACTAGACCCTAGACGGTTGGATGAGAATACAGAGGCTGCAGAGGTGGGTATGGGTTGGCTGGAGAGGACAAGGCCTTTACTTTCCATGGTGTGAGGCCCACTGTTCATAACTTACCTGTCCCTAAAGCAGCTAGTTTCAAGGTGGGAACCTGTAAACCACAAACCATACAGGGCAGAGGTCTTGCTTACTATCTATGCAGGTTAACTTGTGCCAGAAACATATTGCTTGAAACCAGCCACATACTTCAAGAAGAGTCTTGAAATGGTCTAAGTGTTTCCACATTACATTTATCATTAATTTGAGAAATTTAAGTAATATGATAAATGATGCTCACCATTTGCACCAACAACCTTATCCGTAATTGGAAATATTGGACGATCTACAAAATTTTCTCCTTGATGAATAAGAACTTCCTTCACCAGAGGCAATCCATTTACAATCACAACCCACGTGTTTCCACCCTGCATGCTGAAGATTCTGCCATATTTTTCTGCGAGCTGAATGGGGATGGAAGAAGAATATTCAAGAGCCAGAAATGTCTTATTAATGTTTCTGCCTACTGCTGCTATCTCTGAATGGAGGAAACTTTGGTCTGAAATTCATATTCTAAAAAAAGACTGACACCAAAGTCTAAGAATGCGCTAATTCCAATTTCCTAATCAAGTTACTAGTAATTGTTTTAGGACAGACAAAATAAATTATTTTTTTCATACAGTGCCTTATTACCTAATTCCCAGATTTGGGCACAGTGAATGGTCATTCATCTATCTGAAGGGTCTTCAACATTTTTGAACCTGAGGGCACATTTGAAATTCTGATACAGTGTGGTGGGCACAGCAACAAAATGGCTGCTGCAGGAGACGAAGCCAGTGAAAAAATGGTTCCAAAAACTTACCTTCAGTCACACAGTGAAGTTCCTTGTGCTGTGGAAGCACCTCCTGCCAAAGCACCTTCTGCTGAAGCAATCAAATCTCCAATGGCTAATTAGAAGCCCTGCTAGGCAAAACCTCTACCTGGCCCATCCACTTTCTAAAAACACTTGGTGGGCACTAAGAAAGGTGGCAGAGGGTACAATTGTGCCCATGGACACTGCATTGGGGACCCTGATATATCTTTTGTTCAACAAGTATAAATGGAATGCCCAGAGACCATAAAAACAAACAAAGAAAAAAAGTCCTATGGCTCCTTGAAGATTGACTCATTGTTGTTGCTCAGGCTTTCATGAGTTTGAGTCCAACTGGTGAGATGCAGTCAAATACACAGCACAACCCTGCGCTTCCACATCACACTGGATATAATGTCATTGGGGCTCGACACAGAGGCATTCTGGAGCACACAGGAGAGTGCTTCAGTATGTGTGTGTGTGTGGGGGGGGTGTCTTTCTTTGTTCCCACATGTTTCCACCCACTGATCAGGTGAGAGGTGACAAGGGGTGGAGGATGGGAGCAGGGAATCCCCCACGCCCACCATGGGAATGGGAACCCATTCATCCTTACCTTTTGTATAGCAATATGAGGCTTCTCAAAAAGCACATTGAGCATATTGCCCAAGAAAGGAACGGGCAGCGGCCCGGGAGGAAAATCCTTTGGACGTCTCCTTTTCCTGTAATCAGCAATGATCAGAAATATAAATAGGAACAAAAGAAACTCTGGCTGAGATACAGCCTCCTGGATGGCAGAGAGCACCTGAAACAGCATCTTGGAAACCTTTCGAAGGCAGAAGACAGTGTTGCTTGTGAAGGAAATCCAACCCAGATCCAGGAAGAACAGCCTCACGTGCTCTTTGCTGACGTTGCTGATAATTTAATCTTTAAAAAAAGTTCTGTTGTGAAAGAGCAGGGCAAAGCTTGCAGATCAGCACAGCACTCCCACCCTCAGAGGCTTAATGAAGACTGCACAATGTGATTTAGTGAAGCTATAACCAGGAAAGAGGATTTTCTTTTAATAAGAAGAGAAAGGGGCTGAGCAAAAGAATAACTTTCTGAATTGGACCATCTCTGAAGGTTTCCAGATCCAGTTGGGCTGGGAGCAGTAGTTTGTGGTCTGCTTGCAGAGTGTTTGCTTTTCTTTATCTTTTACTCTACTGATTTGATTATTTGACAGATGTGTTTAATGTGTTTGTATTGTTACCCAAAGAACAAGTCTCCTTGTGAGTGGGGGGAATGAGCAACAAGGAGAAGTTTGCAAGAGGGGGGTAACTGGGATCTTTTGCGCCAATGTACATGAGGATCCCTTCCTCTAGAGAACCTTTCAATAAGCAGTCAGATATTCAATAAATACTACAGAACAATTGCACACAAAACACACAGCACACCCACAGAGCTAACTAGAAAAAAATAGGGAGGAAAGTTGGAGAGAGTTGCAGAGTTGGCTTTATAGTTACCAGGTCCAGAAGATTGAGGGTGTCTGAGGGAGAGCAGCTTCAGTGACCAGTACTTCATGGCAAGAGGGAGAAGGGCTCAGACATGCCATCTGAGGGCATGTGGAAGGTCCAGAACACACACACTGAGCACATGGCAGGACAGTCAGATATACTATGGAACATGCTCTGAGGCAGGACTGAGAGTCTATGCCCTAAAACAATGCCTTAATGGTTCTTCCCAGTGTGGGACAAAGGACTGGGAAACTGTCTCCAGGGTGAAACAATAAGGCTGGCGAACTGTCTCCAAGGTGGGACAATGAACTAGGAAGATTTGATTTGGTCTTCATGAAAGGAACTATAGGTGTAAAATGGTTATTTGATGACCCATGATGGCTGGATGGGTTACAATAGGAGAGTAGGTAAAGGGTAGAATTGGCAGGGTGTGTGAATGGATTCATTCAAGTACTTCTGGAGACCTCCATTGTTCTATGGTTATGCACAAATTCTGGGGTGTGGGGCTAAGTTACTCTTTCTTGACTTCTCACATTCCACTACTTTTCCATCTCCTGCCTAGCCAGGTAGCTTGTCTGTGTTTTAAACATATGAGCAGAGAGGCTTATGATATTGGCATATTAATAAGCCTTAATATCGTGAGGGTAAGTATGACTACGGCTTTTTTTGATCTGGAAAGCCCCAGAATAGCATTTTGGCTCCTCTTTAAAATACCCACATGACTGGTGTCACGTGGGTATTTTGAAAATGGCCTGTTCTGGCCATTTTGGGTCCATTTAAGGCCCGAAACAGCCTGGATTGGGGACAAAATGTCCAGGATTGGGCCGGTGCCGGAGAGAATCCCCCTGCCCAGCACCAGTCCAATCCTGGCCTTTTCAGCCTCGATCTGGCAGCGGCCGGTTCCAGGCAATTTTGGCCCTGATCCAGGCTGTTTTGGCACCGTTTTGGCCATTTTGGGTCCATTTATGCCCCAAAATGGCCTGGATCAGGGCCGAAATGGCCAGATTAGGGCCAAAATGGCCAGGATCAGGCCACTGCCTCCCCCACCCGGCACCCTCCCCCACCAAGCACTAGACTGATCCTGGCCATTTCGGGCCCGATCCTGGCTATTTTGTGCCTGACGGGCCCCAAATGTCTGAAAGGGGCAAAAAGGTCCAGGATCGGGCCTATAGCAACCAGGATTAGTTTTCTGCCCAGCAGGGGAACACTCCCCCGCCTGGCAGCAGCCCAATCCTGGCCAATTTGGGCCCAAAATGGCCAGGATCATGCCCAAAACGGCCAGTATTGGGTCTCTGCCTGGTGGGGGAACACTCCCCCACCCGGCAGTGGCCTGATCCTGGCCATTTGTGGCCCTTTTGGCCCTTTTGGTCCCAATTTGGGCTCTAAATATCCAGGATCAGGCCTGAAAAGACCGGGAAATGGCCCTGATCCAGGCCATTTCAGGGCCATTTTGGTGATTTGGGGCCCATTTATAGCCCGAAATGGCCAAGATCGGGGCCAAAATAGCCTGGACTGGGGCTGAAATGGCCAGGATCAGGCCGGTGCTGGGCTCGCCAGGCACTGCCCCAATCCTGACCATTTTGGGCCCAATCTGGGCAATTTTGTGAACTTTGGGGCATTTTGGTCCCATTTACTGCCCAAAATGGCCTGGATCAGCCAGGTGCCCTAAATGGCTAGGTTCAGGCTTCTGCCCTTTGGGGGGAGTGCTCTCCCGTCCAGCAGCAGCCTGTTACAGGCTGATCTTGGCCATTTGGGGTCCATTTTGGCCCAATTTTGGCCTGAAATGGCCCGGATCCAGCCACAGCTGGGCATGGGAGTGCTCCCCTGCATTGAAGAGGCCTGTTCTAGGCCAAATCGCCCCCCCCCATGGAGCTCAGGAGTGCTCCTGGGGTGGCTCGCCTGAGTGATGATGTCACTTCTTGGAAGTGATGTCATCGTGCAGTCCTGGAAGCGCGCATGTGTGCTGTTCACGTGCATTAGAGGCACACCACCTCCTCCTGGGAGTTGCCCAGGTGAGAGTTCTCCTACCTCTTTCCCCAGAAAAAAAGCCCTGCTTTACAGTATTCCCTATTAGAGTGTTAGAGTTTGATAAGAGAATTTTTTAAATTACTAGTCTCTGCTCTTAGAAGGGAACTGATGAAAAGCCAATCAAGCTTAATGTTTTGACTTCCTGACTTTTTAGATTATCTGATAGATGACATTTTAGAAGCTGGGGGAACTGAGAGCGGGACCACAAGTGACGCCTGACACAGGTTGGACACTTGCCAGCTTCCCTCAAGTTCTGATGGGAAATGTAGGCAGCTTGGCGGAATGTTGGACAAGTGACAGTTGAAAAGTCCATTGGACAGCAGTCAGAGAGTCAAGCTGCAAGACCAGGAGTCTCCTGTTTTAGGACTCTGATTGAAGTTTTTTTTTAAAAAAATCTCTCTTTTAAGCTCATATGTTTCAAGTCACTGGTTTTAAATCTTTTTTAAAAGTTCTGTTTACAGTTGTTTTTATTGTTGACTGCAGAGCCAATTAATGTTCTGATGCAACCCAGATCCAGGAAATCCATCCCAGATCCTGGAAGAGTAGCTTCACCTGCACTTTGCTGATGTTGCTGATAATTATTTTTGTGCATGTTCTACTGTAAGATAGCAGGGTAAAGTTCATAGGCTGGTGCACCCCACCCAGAGGTTACACAATAAGTTGAACTGTAACTAGAAACCAGTTAAGAGAAATAGTGTAGGTGAAAGAACTGGTTTCTGGATTGGAATGTCTCCTTTTTGCTTTCACTTAAACCATGTAAACTTACTCTCCAAGATGATTCTGTGGATGTGCTGTTGGTGAACTTACCCACTAGTGGAAGTTCCCTGTTGGCTTTGAAGAAACAGATTTAGTAGCTCTAATACCTTGCCAAGGTGTCATAGCTATTCTCCTGTTTGCCCTGTTCCACACTACATGTAGTCTCTGGTTGCATTTACAATTGAGATCCGTGTCCAGCAACATAACATGAGGTAATTGTAGGTCACTCTGCCTGGTTTACTAGGAAGAAAATGACTTGCAAAGTGCTCCTGGGAGAGGTTAGTGAATATAAACACTCAGTCCCTAAACATGAACATATAAATCAACTATTTGTGCATTGATTTGACTAAACTGTTGATAGTCTCTTTGCATTTTGAATTGGTTGTTGGGTTTTGTTGTGGGATCATGTTACCATATTTTACATTTGCAGTGTGTTGTTTCCTCTGGGGAAAATGTTATTTATATATTTAGAATATTTCTATGCTGGTGCTCAGAGTTCTGCTTGAAGAGGCTTACATTAAAAAACATAGTATAAAAACAAGCTGTTAAAAAACAAGCTAGTAAACATAAGCAGCATAAAAACTGTCCATAAAAAGAACAGATAATTAAAAAGCTGATAAGGTAAAAACCCCAGTTAAACATTTGGGTAAAAATATCTGTTTTGGCCTCATACCTAAGAAAAAGTAAAGTCAGGCAAACCTCAATGGGAAGCAATTCTCATGAGAACAAGAGAAAGGAAGTTTCTCTGTCTGCCTGAAAGTATACTAAATATCAAAACCAGAAGGCAAGCAGTCAAAATAGCATCAAGGACAATTAGATAGAGGGAAGTTCATTCACAAGAAGACCAGCTGACCAGAGCACCTGAGCTTCTTTCGTGGACAAGTAAGAACCACAAAATACACACAACCCAGATGAGACAAGAATTGTGACAGAAGACTTGAGAGAGACCCAAGCAGAAAACTAAACATAGGATACAGTTGCATCATTCCAATGACAACTTTCTCTGAAGAATTCCAAAACAGAATTTCTTGATAGAAGGGTGACATAAAACATGATAGCATTTTGAGAACATAAAAGAATTCTTTGATATAAACAGTGATTGAGGATAGCTCCTTTTCATATAAGAATGTGAGCAGGCGTCTGTGAGGTGGCCATATTATTGTCGTTCAATCCTCATGAATTGTGATTTTTTTTTCAAGACTACAGGCAGCAATTGGCGCATAACCAGCTTCTGGTTGATGTCCATGCTTCCTTGTACTCTTTTCTTTGCACACGCACATGCGCGTGTGTAATCTTGCTGGTATGTTCAATTCTGTACAATTAATTTCCTATTGCAAGGTTAAATATATGTATTTATTTGTGCAGATATGACTTGCTTTTCTTTTCAACTAACGCTAGAAAAACATCTACACTTTTATATGGTTTACTGAAAATTTGGTTTTGTGTCACCTGGACTCATTTCAATCTGGCTTAAATGCAGTGGTTCTGTCTGTGATAGGGTCCATCAATAAAATCCTTCTCCTTGCTTACAGTGAGAGCTGGGAAGGGGAAGTTGTGACTGTGAGAGAGGGAATCTTACAGACCTTCACATGCTACTACATTGATTCCCTCCGGATCAATGTGTTTCTAGGAATCCACCTGCTGTAATTCTGGAGAGGTAGAAATGAGAGGATTTTATTGTAACTGGGCTGGAGCATTATTCTATTTCAAATCCAAACTAGCCTGCCAAAAGGTAAATAGAAAGAAAGGTATTAATCTTGGGCCAAAATAGTTGCTGGCTAAGGAACTGTGGTCCTTTGGAGCTGAAGCGGCACACATCAAGGGGCTAATCAACAAGAAGGCAGGTCCAATTCTAGTTTTTAACCTGATTTTGAAAAATAATTTTCCTGAAATCAAGGATCACATACTGTGTATATGGCATATGTGATACTGTGTATACTTTTCTGTTCTGCCAGTAGAAAAGAGCAGGAGTCCTTGTTAGTTAGTTCTTGTTAGTCTTATAGGTGCTTCTTCAGATATCTGAAGAAGTGAGCTGTGACTCATGAAAACTCCTACCATACCACAAATTTTGTTAGTTTTATAAGTGCTACTGGACTCTTGCTCCTTTCTACTGCTATAGACGACTAAAATGGCTATCCATCTTGCTCTGCCAGTGTAATTAAACAGAACTATACACTGGATCAGTTTCTAGTTTTGGTCTTTACTCAGTCACTCTTCCCATAATGGGTTGGAGCCAGCAATCTCTCAATGCAAGGAGTGGAAGATATTTGCTGAATTCCCTCCACCTAGCTCTTCATCTGACTCTGGGAACACTGATACCCAAGTCTTTAGGGTCCATGTGGCTTAGCCATGTGGATTGGTGGCTCTTAGTGCACACTGGTCCTTTGACTCTTGGAATCAGCTTTTTCAGGCTGCTGGGGAGAAGAAGAATACAGCAAAGGCCCATGCCTGTCAGTATTTTTCCACTCTTGGATCACTAGATCTAACCCTTGGTCCCTTTTTCACTTGCAGGAGGACTATGGTCTGGCTATGGTTACCCATAGGGGCGTACACATCAAAAATTATCATTTTATTTCTATATTATATTGCTGGGAAAGGAATGATTATCATATTTTTATCATACTAGAAATTCGTGTCAGTAAAAATAACTATTTTAATTAATATTGGATATTTCCTTTGGGAGGAAAAGGTCAGATTTCTGGAGCAGCTACTTTTTTAGCAAATGGCACCAACATTTCAGGGAGCCATCCTTGTCACTATTGCTTTTGGGGGGGGGGGACTTCCATATCTTGCAAATTCTCAGCTCACCCTGTTTCCCCCCCAGGAACTACCTGATAACCAAAAGTGATGCCTCCCTTTGAAATTGAGGGATTCTGTATCTAATTTTAAAGTAGGTATCCTCCAAGTAAACAATGAAAACAGCAAAATCTGACCACCCACAAGCAAGGTGGCAAGCAAGCAAGGGTCTCAACATACTTAGAGGACTCTCCAGGTATGAGTTAGTAAATTAATAATTTAAAAAAACCCTCCTCAAGCCCAGCCCAATGGGAATGTACTCCAGAGGAGATGGACTGCCGAGAACAGCTGAGGGTCAGTTAAAAGGAATGGGAAGGATTCGGCCTGCTTCAGTCTTCAAGAACACAGAGAAATCTGGGAGGTGAAGATGGGCAGGGGTGGTAGGACGTTCCATTCCCTGTGATTCCTCGAGGACCCACAGCTTGAATGTTCTAGAGGGGAGCTGTTTAACAATAAAAGAAAGAAAAAGTCACGTTTGTGATCTATTACTTATTAGGATGATGCCTCATATTTGCAGCAACTCTAAGGGATCTGTGTGTTCCTGAAAACTTAGTTTGAATAAAACTTGTAAAATGTTTGCATATCTTCTAAGGAAATGGTAGTTTTAGTAATGTTACCTTCTCACCTAGTTTGTATCAGTTTAAAATTGATAGAAGTTCATTTTAGAAAGCACCAGTCACAATTTAGGAATTAAATAGATCTGATGATTAATTAGTCAACAACACTTCCAAAGCTTTCATAGGAGATGCTGCAGTATAATGTGTAAATGATGCTCCCCTGTGGTTTGAAACTGCAATTGCAATTCTGATCATCCTCTAGTATTTCAGTCAAACAATTTTAACATGCGGCTGGAAAGGATGTCATGTTGTTGTGAGGTACTGTTCCAGTGAGTCTCTGTTCCCCAGATCTCCCCAGGCCTATCCAAATATCCTCCTTCAGTATTCTATAAGCTCTCAGGGTCCTGAAGAAGAAAATATCTGCATCTTTTTAATGTTTCATGGAAGCATGATCAGTCCCGACTCCTGAGTGACCCAATCACTTCTCCCCCTTTTTTCCTTTTTTGCTTTAAGCAATTTACAAAGTCTTATTTTGTATGGGGAAGAACTGCCTAACTTGTCTGTTAGTTACCTGTTTTAGTTGCCTCATCTAATCTACTTTACTATTAGATATAGTAATCATGATATAACATGGATTATATTAAACCCATTTGCAAAGATACGTATATACAAACAGTCTAGTAAGGAGCTGCTTCCTGTTGAATACATCCTCAATAACAAACCCAGCTAAAGTGGGGAATGGCTCTGATCCATAGTCATTTTGCATTTCTATACTTCTTCTTACCCGTTTAAAATTTTAATGTTTTGATAAGCGAAATAATGAAAACATTAAAAATATACTTCTGAATAAGATATTACTTAAAATGTTCTTTTTCTTTAAAAACAGAAATATAGATTTTGGCAGCTTTTACTGCCACTAGTTCTTAGCGAATGGTCTCTCATTTTACCTTAATCTTGATTTGCATGCATGCTTTGGAACAGGACTGTTTCCTCACACTATAGGTAACCTGTGTTTGCTGAAATCAGGTTAATCTGAGAGTGTTCTTTGTCCATTTTATGCCGGCCTGAAATCAGCAGTTCAGATCTTAAATAATCCTAAAATACATAAGAGGAAATAAGCTGATAAATGGCAGACTGACAGCAATTGCTACAATAAAAGAAAACAAAATGAAAGAATGGAGGAATGAAGAGCTGTATCCATCCCGTTTTTCTGCTCAGTCTTCCTTGATTCCAAAGCCTCCCACATACAATTGCAGGGCACGTCTACACCAGGGCTATTTCCCATAGCTGAGAGGGAAACAGGGCCGTATTAAGACATATGGAAGCCCCAAACTATGTCAAGTTTAAGAATAATACATAATACCAGGGCTTTTTTTCAGGGGGAACGCGGGGGAACGAAGTTCCGGAACCTCTTGAAAATGGTCACATGGCTGGTGGCCCATCCCCCTGATCTCCAGACAGAGGGGAGTTTAGATTGCCCTCCGCGCCGCTCAGCAGTGCGGAGGGCAGTCTAAACTCCCCTCTGTCTGGAGATCAGGGGGCGTGGCCACCAGCCATGTGACCATTTTCTCTGAGGGCAACCCACTGAGTTCCACCACCTCTTTTCCCAGAAAAAATGCCCTGCATAATACCATTAAAGAATAATACATCATACCATTACAGTTTTATTCTACCATAGATAGATAAGGATAGGAAAGGATACTCCTTTCCAAAGCATTCTGGCTCAACACCACACTCCCCTCTGACCTCAAGACTGTAGTTATTAATGATGATTGGTTCCACTATCTCATCACTGAGGCCTTCACCATTCACAAACTCATTGCCCTCCAGCTAGGTACAGCCCAGCAATCTGTTAACAAAAGGCTAGGAGGGTCAGAAACCCCCATTAATGGGAAGATGGTCAACTAATGTATAGAAATTTTCTGAAAAAGAACATGCTCTTACAGCAAAATGGCAAGGTCCAAGAAAATAAATCCTGCTATCAAGTCAAACTCACCAAGAAGGGGGGCATTTGGCATAAGTTTTTTCATTGTTCCAAGCTTAAAAATGGAAGGGGTGACCTCCACATCAAGTAGCTCCAGCTCCTCCCATCCCCTTGGCACCAGGTCAGGCACCCCAGGTGTCTTTAATTATAGTTTGATAGGTCTTTCTAAACTACACATCTTCCCAACTGCCAGTCAATTAAGCTGAAACATTCATGACCCATTAAGCCACGCCAGGATAATTCCTTCGCATGAATCCCTCATGCCTTCTGAAACAAGGGGAGGGGAAGGAAATGTTACATCCTTCCTAAGATAGGTTGTTTCAGAAGACATAGTGGATACTTCATAAAAAAGAAGAGTTGCTTGTTTTTGGTGTGCATTTTGGTTTTTTTTTTATAGCTAGAATAGGCCTAATCATCGTCTTTTCAGCATCCTCAGGCCACTATTCATGGTGGGAATCTATATTTGGGTGGTCAGAACTAGAGATGGGCCCAATCTGAATTACGATTTCAACCCCCCCCCCCCCGATTTTGGCGTTTTCGCCATCGTGACTCAGCTAATCGGTTCTGTCCATGGCAACCGATCCAGCAGTCGGGAGTTTGCTTGTTCGGGACTTGATCGGATGGGTCAGTTTCTGTTCGGAATTGCAGACACTCTGGTGCTAGTAATTTATTCCTGGGGCAACGGCGTCAGGGAAATGAGCTGTGTTTGCCCTCCTTCTGTTGCCCTCGAAACACGAATGGAAGCCCAGCTTTCCTTGATTAGCAGGCTTCCTTCCAAACATGGAGAAGCAACCCAGGGGAGGGAGGGGGAAGGGGTGGGCACAAAGGAAAGGCAAAAGGCAGCGTGGGAGGCTGGGAGGCCGCCCGCGCCAATCGCCTTTCCCCAGGACAAGGGGAGTGTGAGCAAGCCAGCTGCCCCTTGTCCTGGGGAAAGGCAAAAGGCAGCGCGGGAGGCTGGGAGGCCACCTGCGCCGTTCGCCTTTCCCCAGGACAAGGAACGCATGGACAAGCCGGCCGCCCCTTGTCTTGCGGGGCAGGTGAATGGTGCGCGCAGCCTCCAAGCCACTCGCACTGCTGCCAGCTCTGCAGTGCACCGGGACAGCCGGCTTGCTGCGTGGGCAGGGGCAACTCAGGAGCGTGCGCACGTGCAACAGCCTGACTATGGTTGCCCTGGGCGCTGGCCTCCCCGATTCCCGATTTCGGACCAGAAACGAGACTTGATCGGTTAGAATCGGGAACCTGCATTCGGCGGCAGCCCAGATCCACGATTGGCTTAATCGGGATTTATTTTTGGATCGTGCCCATGTCTAGTCAGAACACACCACTGGAATGCTTAATATCATGCTCCACCCCATTGTTATAATGATTGCTTTTCGAGTACTTTTAGCTTTATTTTTGTTCTTCCTCACCTGCTGGGTGAGACACCAGCTCACCAGGTTAAAGACCCTGAGTGACTTGGCGCAGCACAGCAAGCTTGAGTCAGCCGAGGCTGCCCAATCCGGTTGCTTCCCATTTTTTCTTCTTCTCTTTTTCTATTCTTCACCTTTTATTGGGGGGCGGGGGTCAAAGTCCATCAAGATTCCATGGAGGAGTCCCGTTATAGGTAGGACCAGTTCCTCAGAACCAAGAATGACAGGAGGCTACTCATCTTTAAACTTTGTCTCAGTGGGAAAGAAAACCAAGTTTCATTCCCCCTATGAGAGTTCTGTATCTGCATGGATCCAAAGTTCTCATTTAGGTAAACCTGGGCATCTTTCCTGGTTCTGAAGATCTGACCCTCCCCCCAACCAGTGAAGACCGCCAGCTTTTTCTGGGGGTCCTCCACTTTATTGATCACCCAACAGTCATAGTGATCCATCTTAGCAACCAGCTTTTTAAACAGCTTTCAGCATGAACTTTCATACTCACTTTCTTTCATTTAACGAATATTTTCTTTTTGAACATTTTTGCCATTTTCCCTCTACATTTTTAGGCACATCATCTAATCTGCATAACCAGAAGGCTTTGCAGAAGCATGAGCCCTCAATTGCCCAGACTTAGCAGCGTCTACACAGCTTTGGCCTTTTCAGGCTAAGCTTTGCCACTGCTGGCCTTTTGACCTTTGAGGAAACTGAAAGCTTGGCTGTCTCCACTTTTCTCCAACAGCTCCTTCTTCAAGCTGCACTGCTCTGACTGTCATCAAAGGTCATCACTGACCTTTCCTAGCTCCTTCTTGAACTGCAGGCATCCAAGCCTGGATTTGCCATCCTGCAGACCCCATCCATGTGGTTATACCCGTCCCTTCCTCTGATTGCTTCCCACTTCAAGCCAGCGCTCTTGCCTCAACAACCCCACCTGCCCGAGCCCAGCCATTCTCAGCCAACCACCAACGCCTCTCCATGGCTCTCCAGATGTTGTTTTGGACTCTGGATGGGATGACTTCAAGATGCTTATCCCAGCACAAACTGTTTTGCCAGTTTGGTGTAGTGGTTAAGAGCGCAGGACTCTAATGTGGAGAGCCGGGTTGGATTCCCCACTCCTCCACTTGAAGCCAGCTGGGTGACTTTGGGCTAGTCACAGCTCTCCGGAGCTCTCTCAGCCCCACCCACCTCACAGGGTGTTTTGTTGTGGGGATAATAATGACATACTTCGTAAACCGCTCTGAGTGGGCATTAAGTTGTCCTAAAGGGCAGTATATAAATTGAATGTTATTATTATTTATTATTATTGTGCTGCTGCTCACTTTTGACTCTGGGGTGTGTGTGACTTCAAAACATTCTGCAGCTTAGCACACGTTGTTTGTGCTACTGTTCACTTTGGACTTGAGGGAGAGGGTGTGATTATCAAACCCTTCTTGCCATATTAACTGCTCATTTATGTAGTTAAGTTTTTTTCATGTATGTACCTTATAGGTTGAATTTGTTGTTTTGCTTAAGAGTTTCATTTGCCTCAAATCAGTGTCTTATTTGCTCCATTCATTCGTTCTGTTGCTTTACTATGTAAGGCTCCTCCTTGCCAGAGGCAGAGCAGAAGCACCTGGGCTGAGGCAAGAGCACATGGTGGAGAGCTGCTGCTAGAAGGTAAGCGGTTGTTGTCTTTCTGGCTTTTGCCCTTTGCCCTTCCTAGCTAATGTGTGAGAAGCTGAGGGTGAGTGGGTTCTGTGTAGCTTGCTAGAGAGTGGTTCTGGTTAAGTTCTGTGTGGGGCTGTTGGGGGCTGAGTGAATTGCTGTTGTTTGCTGCTGGTTGCTGTTGCTCTTGGTTACAAGCCCTGCCCCCTAGTGTCCTGGGGCCCTGCTGGGCCAGGCAGAAAGGGACCTTTTGAAACAAAAGGCTCCTCCTCGCCAGAGGAGAGCTAAAGGGCTCTTGGCCTGTGGCTCTTAGCCTGGGGATCTGCCTGGGGGACCTGAAACTCTGCTGGTATACTGGTTCTACTGGTACTCTAGGTATATTATTATTATTTCCAAATATTTTAATCTCTTAATTCCCAATTTCATACCTGTTAATTTTGCTATTTCTTTTTGTTCCTCCGAATCTATCTTTCTAAACATTATTTCTGATTTCTTAATGTTTATCCCTAAACCTGAATATGCTTTAAAATCCTCTAAAATTATCATTAATTCTCTCAAAGCTTCCAGAGGGTTCCCTAACACTAATAATATGTCATCTGCATTTAAATTTAGTTTAATTTCCTCCTTCCCTACCCTGTACCCTTTAATTCTAATACTGTTCCTAATTCTATCAGCTAAGGGCTCCATAGCTAAAACAAACAACATTGGGGATAGAGGACATCCCTGTTTCACTCCTCTCTGTATCAGTACTTCCTTAGTATGATCATCATTAACTTTAGTCATAGCTTTCCCTTCCTGATAAATTTCCTTTAGTGCATTCAAAAAGGGGCCTTCAAAACCGTATTTATTTAGTACTTGAAATAAATACCCATGATTTTGGAGCAATATAAAGATAGGGAGGGAAGATTTATTTTTTTCAAATTTAGTATGAATGGGGAGAAGTATACTTTGGTAAATATATATGCACCTAACAAAGGTTAAACCCTTTTTTTGAACAATGTTTTTCAAAGGCTGCAATCATTTTATGAAGGCAATTTGTTAATTGCAGGGGACTTTAACACTGATATTATGAAGAATAAGAAGTTAAAGTTAAACAAATGGAAACTTAAAGAGGTATTTAGTCTCTTGCAGGAAGAAAGGCAACCCACTTTTTTCTCAAAAAGGTATAAAAAATTCTCTTGTATTGATCATATTTTAGTGAAAGCAACTAATGATATGGAAGTTAACAGAGTGGAAACAGGTGCAATATGGATTTCAGATCATGCACCACTTAGAATAGAGATTGGTTTGAAGGAAGAACAGAAGGTTAAAAGGTGGAGGTTTAATCCCAAAATATTTTCGCAACAGAAGGATAGGGAAGAATTAATAAAAGGGGTTCAACAGTATTTTAAGGAAAATAAAGGGTCTGCAGAGGAATATAATTTGGGATGCTGCAAAGGCAGTTATCAGAGGAATATGTATTACTAAAGAAATTCATTTTAGGAGGAAAATGAATATTAAAGGAAAGCAAAAATTAAAGGGGATAATAGAACTACAGAGAAGATTACAAAGGAAGATGGAAAGGCAAACTCAGGAACAGTTGAATAAATTGAAAGATGAATTGCAGGAATTAGACAATCTTACCTTGTGGAAAAAGGATATATTAGTGAAAAATGAGTTTCAGAGAAGAAATATAAATTCGATGAAGAGATTGGCAAACTATCTGAAGAAAAGAAGGGAAAAACAAAAGATAGTGTGCATGAAAAATGAAATGGGAAATAAGGTTTTTAAGGACAAACAGATAAGAGAAATTTTTGAAAAGTTTTATAGTAAGTTATTTAAAGCTGAGGAAGGGAAACAATTTGATGAAGTTATAATCAACAAAATCAAGAATGAGGATTTGGCAGCTTTAAATGAGGATATTACACAACAAGAAATTTTGAGTGTTATAAAGAATTTAAAAAATGGGAAGTCACCAGGTTTAGACGGACTTACAGCAGAATTTTATAAAATGGTTGGGATATTAATAGCTCCGGAACTGCAGAGCCTGTTTAACAGGATACTGAGGGGAGGGAAAGCCCCAGATTCCCGGAGGAAAACTGAAATCACGACCATTTGGAAACAATTGAGGGACCCGGAGGATCCCAACTCTTATAGGCCTATTTGTCTGGCAAATCAGGACTATAAAAATGTTTTTTTGCAAAAATGTTCACAAGCATTGGTGATATCTCTAGTACAGTTTGTAGTCAATTTCACAGTGGGTTGGGATTTATATACATAATGCCAAAGATTCTACACGCAGGAGGCTTATACAGTGATTTTCTTAAGGGTACATACATGCTCACAACTATAAATGCATAATATTATTCTGAGTTCATATATACAATGGTACAAGAATACTGAATAATCAATTTCTATGTATCTCATCAATGGCCAATCTCACTTCCCCACACCCACTTACCATAATCAAGCTATTCAGCAATCCTGGTAGCTTTGCCCATCTGCTACTTACAGGGTCATCCAGCAGTTTTTCACCTATAGTCCACCTCAGATAGGGCCAATCAAACCTCTTCCAACTTATTGTCTAACCTCTAGACAACTTAATAAGTTATTGTTTTGGGGGCAAAGACATCAACTTGCCCCAGGGAGCATCTCACCCTATAATTGAACGCCCTAGCCACCAGTGAGTGTGCTGGATCTGTCATTTGAGCCTCTTTTCTTTCTCATGAAATGCTGGTTGTTTTGCTGCTGCCTTCTGAGGACCTCCATCTTCAAGACTGGTAACTATTGCCTTCCCAAAATTGCTTTCTTCCCCTAACCTTCTTGATTTTCTTAGTCCTGTATGTGTGATGTGTGTGATTTTCTTTTATTTCTCTTAATTAAAAAAAACCTGTCCAGTTGAACATCTGCCTGCTTTATTTCAAGACTTCTTTAAGGGAATAATCCCCATAAACATAGGTGGAGAATCCCAATTACCCCCTCTTGCTTGTCTCCTTTAAGCTAATTCCTTAACTAATTAGGAGACTATCTATTTGGGTAACTGTTCAGTCCAGGCTCTGCTGATAGGGATCCCATCTTTCAGTACCTCACCCAAGAGTCCCTGCAGTGTATTTTCCTTACCTGTACAAATATTGTATTTAATAAATACATTCTGTATCAGAAGACATGTTATGTTATAACATAGGCATCAAAATATTACAGCCTTATTATAAAAAAGCACCTACCTGAGAAGGAAGGGAACAGCCAAAGTTTTTCTTTTCTTTTCTGTGTGGATTTAATTAAAGCTAAAATGTCATTCATGTACATATCAGAAGCGTTTTTTCAGGCACAGATGTCTGTCTGGTGCCAATATGCTGTTTATGTACTTCTTTGTCTCAAGCACATGGCCATGTGTTTATGCCCTTCTGGCACAGTCTGAAACTCTTCTTAGAGAGGGAGGGAGAGGATTTGTTGATATGTTGGCATCTATGGAGGCCTGAATGGATGTCTGTAATGCAACTGGATTTTTCACAGGTTTTGGAAGGGGTGTTTTTGGCACTGTGATTATTCTACGTCCTGGTGCCGATGATGTACAGGAGTGTGACTGTTCTGAGGAATGCTGAAAAGCCAGAGCAGATGTTTGGCCTATTTAAACAGCATGAAGTCTAAATATTCAAAATGTGGAGTAGAATATTCAATTGCTTTTGTACAGAGACAACATGTGCTGACTTGCTGCCTCCTCTGCCTCTAGCATGCTGTGATCCAAATCATTGGAACAATTTAAAACTTCCACTAGACATAAACTTGCATAGTTCCATTTGTAAACTATAGTGGCCTGAAAGTTGGTATTGTGGCTTTAATCTCAGTTAAACTTACCTGGGAGTACCATCGTGTTTGGTGGCATCCCTTTCAGTACCTCACCCAAGAGTCCCTGCAGTGTATTGCCAAAAAACTCAGCAGAGTAGTTCTTGCCTACTAGAATCATGGCAACCTTTTCTCCTTCTCCTATAATACTAGAACTCAGAGGCAGCCGATGAAATGTATGGCAGTAGTATAAGGATAGGGAAAAAAAAACATTGTATGGAACTCAGTGCCATAGGACTATAGCTAAGGCTACATGGCTTCAAAAGAGGATTGGACAAATTCCTGGAGGGCAGGTCCGTCAATCATGGCTAAATAGAGCTTTCATGTTCAGAGGCACAAGTTTCTCTAGGGGAAAGAACAGTTGGAGGTTCAGGCTTCTATCCCTGATTCTTGACCTTTTGGGGACATCTGGTTGACCGTTGCGGGAGATAAGTTCCTGGACCAGATGGAGTATTGGTCTGATCCAGCAGGGCATTTCTTATATTTTAAGTTACCATGTAAACAGTAGGTATTCACTGGAAAATTCTTAACCCTAGAGACAGAGAAGGGGTAATAAAGCCAGTGCTGGCTTGGTTTCTAGGCATTGCAAGTTCTCTCTGTCCTGTTTACAGTTACTAGTAATAATTACATTTCTGAAAGAATGATCTTAACCTCAAGTTATGTTCTTTGTCTGAGGGTAGAATTTCTCCCATGTTCCCCAGCACCTGTAAGCAAGGTTACACTGGCAGTGAATTGGGTTTTTTAAAGTAGGGACTACTTCCAGTGGAGAATTCAAAAATGAGCAGTGTAATAGTAAGAGAGGAGCAGATCTCAGGATTAATCTTATGCTTGGCCAGAGCTTGTTCCCATCTCTATGTTGCAAAAGAGATGGTAGGTAAAACACTTTCACTGGATCAATGGACAGCCCTAGACCATTGAACCCACTAAACCAGAATAGTATATTATTAATTTTGCAACTGAAGATGCTAATGCAGAATGCATAGCAATTTCTGTTGATGCCACTCAAACATTTCCACCTCTCTCTGTATGATTGTTTTTTTTGTCAAGCCCAATTCTCAGCCAGCTGAGGGGAATTTGCCCATCATTAGTTATTGTTGGCTGATATATGAAGAAAGGCACACTTCCCTATTAGTATTTCATTTAGTTAGGTCTGAACCACCATGGTAGTCAAAGCTGGTAGCAGGACTAAACGGACTTGCTTCAAACTGAGTCTTGGGCATGGAGTTCTCTAAAAATCATTCATACTATTGCTGAAGTTCTTTTAAACAAGGTTAATTGCCATGGCGTCTCACTCATCCTGTGAAATGTTTGATAATGTAAGAATGCTAAAAAATCTTTCAAAAGGAGCCATTATATAAACACTTCCAGGTTTCCATGAGAGGCTGGGGTGGCATGGGGAAGAGATATAATAGTTAAATTAGCAAAGATTGAGGTTAAGACCATAACAAGAGATCATACAATATTTTGTTTACAGAGGGGTACAAGACAGTGAGATATATAATAGGCAGATTCTGGAAAGACCAAAGGAAAGAGGAAGAGAATGCTGTGACACTGAATTGTTTTTAAAAATATTAAGGATGCTCTTCATTCTGTGGCATTGTCTCTATATTCCTTCCCTTTATCTATGCTCAAAACTCCATATTTCCTTCAAGCTTTGGGCACATTCTTCCTTTTGTACCCCAGATCAGCTCTCTATCCATGTATATTTTAAGTAGCAAACCATTACACTGCTGGAAGAAATTCTTTTCAGCACTTGGAAACATATTGAATATAACTGTGAGACTTAAGAAACAGATGGGAAAGTGGGGCAAACAGATGGGAAAACTTCACTTCCAAAAAGAAAAAAAAAGATTGATATGTAAAACTTAAGCTACTTTGAACAAATATTTCATTGTTAAGGATCTATGGAATCCTAAAATCCGTAACAAAATTCTAAAAGCTGTGTAGGCTGTGCTTCTAAAGGATAATATGGGGTAAGTTCTATTGCCCCCCTAGTTGGAATGAGAGTCAGACACAAAGGTTTGGGTAAAATGGGCCACTTTATTAAATGAAACAGCAAACAACAATTACGGCAAGGGGCCTAACTAGCGGTACAGGTCAGGCCCTGGGGTCATTCACTGGGACCCCGCCCTGACCTGTCTGGGCGAGCACCCGCTGCCCCGGGTGCGATCCATTCGTCAAATGGCTGCGACCCGGCTTGGCCAGGCGGAGTGGTTCACCCCTGAAAAGCTCCCCCAACCGGCCGAACGGCAGCGGAGTGAGACCGGCTTATCCAGGGGTTCCCCACCCAGGGCGTCTGACCTCGCAGCTGGGCCGTACGGCAGCCTGCTGCTCCTGAAAGACCCCAGTTCCCCACCAATGGGGAGGTGCCAAGGGTGCTCACCAGCCCGCCACAAATATATCCCTAGCTAAATCCTGCACCCATGGCAGCAAATAAGGTCCACCCCTACATTACCAAACTACACCCCTTACCCAGTGCGAGGTAGGCGAAAAAACTCCCGACCCAAGGCCAATCAGGGCAGGGAGACAAAAATTCCTACCTGGTCCCATAAACTAGCGACCGGCTAGTCCCGCACTGTAGTAGGGTGAGGAGGGTGGGCCGAGCACGAGGCGAGACTGATCTGTAGGAGGGCGGAGCGGCAGCCTACTGCCCATAAGCTCCGCCCCCCTCAGTAAAGCCCCATAAGCAGGGCTGGTCAGATTCTCTGCCTCCCTCCAGCCAGGGAGGCAAATGGCTGCCACCAGCCTAAGGGGCTAAAGCCCCTGGCTGGGATGGCAGTATTGCCCCCCTAGTTGGAATGAGAGTCAGACACAAAGGTTTGGGTAAAATGGGCCACTTTATTAAATGAAACAGCAAACAACAATTACGGCAAGGGGCCTAACTAGCGGTACAGGTCAGGCCCTGGGGTCATTCACTGGGACCCCGCCCTGACCTGTCTGGGCGAGCACCCGCTGCCCCGGGTGCGATCCATTCGTCAAATGGCTGCGACCCGGCTTGGCCAGGCGGAGTGGTTCACCCCTGAAAAGCTCCCCCAACCGGCCGAACGGCAGCGGAGTGAGACCGGCTTATCCAGGGGTTCCCCACCCAGGGCGTCTGACCTCGCAGCTGGGCCGTACGGCAGCCTGCTGCTCCTGAAAGACCCCAGTTCCCCACCAATGGGGAGGTGCCAAGGGTGCTCACCGGCCCGCCACAAATATATCCCTAGCTAAATCCTGCCACCGCAGAGGCCAAGCCTCTGCTTAGGCCTCAGCGCCCCACAAATGGCATAAAGCCAACCTGAGCCCCTGCCGTAGGTCGTCCAAGAAAATGCTGTTACCCCTGTAAGAGAGGTGCACGCCATCCCCTCTGTAGAAGGAAACAGACTCGGCCCGAATCTGCGGATGGGGCAAATAAATCCCCAACCCACTAGTCAGTATCTTAAACAGGGCTCTGTTGGCCATCCGCCTAGCCCTCTCAATTGCTCTGTGGTCCAATGCTTCCCGCCACACACGGCGCGGAAGCATGGCTGACCAGAAAATCAGGACGCCGGGCCATCTCCTCCTGATTTCCAGGAAGTCGTCCCGCGCCTGCCAAGAGAGGGCTACCCCTTTCATGAGCCCCAGATCATTCCCACCAAGATGAACTACCAGAATATGAGGAGGAGGGGCGGACCTCCCCTCAAACAAGAGTGGCAGCAGCCCCGCCCAGCGTAGGCCTCTTCTGCCCTGCCACTCGATGGTAGCCCACCGGCTGAGTCCAAGTTGGGACCCGATCCAGGATCTTCTCGCTTGGTGCGCCGCCCAGAAGATCATGCTGTGGCCACAGATGAGGATCCGTACCCTCTCCTGACGACCCACAGCACCTGCAAAAAAGCGAATCAGCATGATTTACCGCGACCAAGCGGCCTGACGTATGATGCGTAAGCTCCTGACCGCCAATGGCCTACCTTCTGGATGTCAGCCCCCGAGAAACCCATGGCAGCGGCAGTGGATGCCGCCCCAATGCGGAAAGAATGGGTCCCAAATTTGACCCCTTCCAGACCTAATTTACGAAGAGCCCTACCCGTGACTGCCCAAAATTGGTACCTAGTCAACGGGGCGCCATCACTGTGGCAGAAAAGAACCCCGGACTGATCACCCCGAACCTTCAAATAGCACTGCAAGGCTGCTATGGGACACAATTCAGCAATGGAACACCGGCCAAGGGCCAGGTCCACCCCTTTTTGTTGCTGGTCTGTCTTGGACCGTCTGATCCGAAGGATCAGCTGGTCATTCACAATTTTAACATCCGCTGCCATAAGGGCACGGCCAGAGTTGTCCCGCAGGGACTGCTGGACCAGCTCACTTACCCGAAGAGCACCAAAGAACGCAAGTAAGGAGGCAGCATGAAACAGCCGCTCCTCAAAAGGAGAGCTGCAGACTTGCGGCCATACTGCCTGTAGTCCTAAAAGGATGTCAGGCGAGATGGGTTGTCTATCATCCCTGGGCGTGGCCGACTCCCTCGCCCAACCTTCCAGCATCTTCCGAATGCGGAAGTCGCCAGTGGTGTCCGAAAACCCTCTGGCCTTCGCAGCAAAAGCTAGGGCCGCAACCTGGCTGCGAATATATTTGACACTGTGCCCCTTACCTCTTTGAGTCACGCAAAATTGTGCCAAATGCTCAGCTGGAAGGGGCCAGACCCGCCGGAGGCCTGCCACCTGCCTAAAGGCATCAAAGTTCCGTACCGCCCTGTCGTACGCCCTCCCGGTGCTGGGGGCAATGGCTAACTGGATGGCCCTGGAGGCTTCCACCTGCCAATCGTCCACAGCTCCTGCGGCACCAGAGCTGGCACCAAATCGGCCTCGGGGGCAAGCTGTCGAAACCGGTCCATCTGCAGACGAGACAAGGCGTCTGCCACCTCATTGTTTACACCAGGTATGTGCCTGGCTGAAAACAATATGTTAAGGTGCAAGCACCTCAAGGTAAAGGCGCGGACCAACGTCATGACCCTGGGCGATTTAGATGAAAGGGAGTTCACCACTTGCACCACTGCCATATTATCGCACCAGAAGTGCACGGAGTGGTTGGCAAGCTCCTCCCCCCAAAGATAAACTGCCACCAAGATTGGGAAGAACTCCAGGTAGGTTAGATCCCTACACTGCCCGTCTGCCACCCAATCACCGGGCCAAGTTGCGGCACACCAGTGCCGCCTAAAATAAATCCCCAAACCTATAGACCCCGAAGCGTCCAAAGACACTTGTAGCTCCCCTTCTAAAAGGAGCTCCTGTCTCCAAAAGGAGACCCCATTGAAACCCTGCAAAAACTGCACCCAGACCCCTAGGTCCTCCTGCATGCCCCCAGACAGGCGTACCTTGTGATGAGGGAGCCGGAGGGTCCCCATGGCGTCACAGAGGCGCCGCAAAAAGGCTCTACCGGGGGCCACCGCCTTACAGGCAAAGTTGAGGTGGCCCACTACTTGCTGGAGCTCTAACAGGGAAACTTTACGCTTCCCCAGCATGCTGCGCAAGCGAGCCTTCAGGTCTAAGAGCTTCTCAGGTGGAAGCCTAGAAGTCTGTTGGACAGTGTCCAACTCGATGCCTAAGAAGGTCAGGACAGTTGATGGGCCCTCTGTTTTCTCATGTGCCAGTGGAATGCCTAGCTCCTCAGTTAGGCTGACGAAGTCAGCCAACAGGCGTGCACACTGACCCGTCCCCCGGGGCCCAACCAAGATAAAATCATCCAAATAGTGGGCGGAGTCACGGCAACGCTGCCTATGACGCAATGCCCACTCCAGAAAGGTGCTAAAGCGCTCAAATACTGCGCAGGAGATAGAGCACCCCATAGGGAGGGCCCTGTCCATATAGTATTGACCCTCAAAGGCAAACCCGAGGAGCTCAAAGTCCTCTGGATGCACTGGGAGAAGACGGAATGCAGACTTGATGTCGCATTTCGCCATCTCAGCTCCCCGGCCACAACGCCTGACCACCTTAACGGCTTGGTCAAATGATGTGTAACGCACTGAGCACAAGTGCTCAGGTATCGCGTCATTTACCGACCCACCCCTGGGGTAAGACAAGTGGTGAATTAAACGGAATTCATCAGCAGCCTTTTTAGGTACCACACCCAGGGGGGAAACCCGCAAATTAGGCACCGGAGGGGCCGGAAAAGGGCCTAAAACCCGTCCCTCCAAACATTCCCTTGCAATTTTGTCCCGCACTACCTCCTCCATGCCCGCCACAGAACGTAGGTTGGCAGACATAAAGGAAGATCGAGGTCCTTGAAACGGAATGCGGAAACCTAACAAAAAACCATCCAACAGAAACCGGGCATCAGTCCGTCTGGGGTAATCCGCCAACATGGCTTCAAGTACCCTCACCTTTATGGGGCTGGGGCCCTTTTCCAGGGCCCTGTTGCCCCCCAAATCCGCCCCCCTTTTTACTGAAGGGCTTTTGTTTCTTACACACATTAAGGGCGTGAGGCCCCCGGCAGATGGGGCACTCATGCCCGTAGCGGCAGTTCTTCCTGCTGCAGGACCCCCGCGAGGTAAACTCAAAGCAAAGCAGTCGGGGCTGAACCGACTGCCCCGCGAATGTGCGGGGGCCAGAACTAGCAGCAACGGAACCAGACAGCCCAAACCCTGATCGCTGTACTACATGGCCGCTATCCGACCGTTCCCCGGAACCAAATTTAGTCGGGGTCATGACCTGTATCCAGAGGTGATGATGCACCTGGTCCCATGGCAGTGACGGATTAAGGGCCGCCTTCATTCTAAATTCTTCGTCGTATTGCAGCCACGCTGCACCGCCGAAGTCCACATATGCCCTATACACTATGTCCATATACTGGAAAAGCGGGGCGGCTCTCCCAGGCTGGACCCTAGCAATCACGCCCGCATATATCAGGAAACCTGGTAACCAATTGGCCCAGGTCCTATCGATCTTACGGCGCTTAAGGCGCTCCTTGTCTCTGTCTTCCAGATCCTCCTTATCCCTCTTCTCCAGGTCCCTGAAGAGAAGGGTAAAGACGTCTACATATTCTCCCCGCAATATCCTCTCACGCATTGCGGGAGTAAGGTGATCGCCAATTGGCATAGCTGTGTCCCCCATAGGTAAGGCCCGGTAGGGCACTGTCCCGTAGTTGCTCCAAGGCGATCCTAAATAACTACCCCATGGGGGGACTGAACCCATGCCCCCGGCCGGCTGAACAGGTGGTGCAAGCCAGCCAGACGTCCCTGTCATCTGACCAGACCCCGGCGACTGGAAGCCTTGTGCCCAATCGTATGGCCTATGAGCGTCCTGTGTGCAACCGTGTTGTGCAGTATAGGCATTATGCTGTGGTGCCTGGGACACCTGTGGGTAAGCACTCTGCTGCGTCGTGTAAGCATTATGCTGAGGTGCCTGAGACCCCTGTGCCCAGGGCCAGGACGAAGCCTGGTGGTGCCAGGCGCACTTACCCTCTACTTCAGGAGGCTGTACAACCAGAGCCAGCTGCCCCGCCTCTGCTGGCCAGCTACCCTCTATCTCTGCTGCTGCTGCTGCAACCACATCCTCCTCTGCAACTGGCCCGGCGGCTGCTGTCTCAGGCATCGCCCCAGCCACCGCCACAGTACCATCAGATGTTCCCTCCAAGGCAGACAAACGAGAGAGAATATCAGCCATAGACGAAGATCGCGAGGCAGCTCGTACAGGCCTCTTAGTTGCCTGCCCTGCGCCCCCAAAGGAGGGCATCCTAGCGTGCACTAAGGCGGCAAGCCTAGCAAAAATCTCTCGCCGTAGTGGTCCCTCGCCCTCCTCATCAGACGATAAGGCTACCGCCGGCCGTTTGGGAGGGCGTGGCGCGGGCTGTTTGCCCTTCTTGGTGCCAGTCCCCTTCTTTGGACCCATCCTGCTTAGCGCTCACCCTGTATGGGGAAAGCGCAGCACCTAGTAAGCAGGGGAAGGGGCCACTATCCTGCTCCGGATAAATTCCCTCAGGATGACTAACGCTGGTGGGGAGGGAGGGGGGAAGAATCTGTGGCAACAACCTGCCCAGCTACAAAATGGCCGCCGCCCCCTAGCTTTCTTAAATGGTGCCTGCAGTCTAAACATGAGGCAGGCCCAACGGCAAACAGCCGCCCGTTGCCGGACGACGTGGAATAGCCAAGGCACTACCCTCTCGCATGGGCAGCAAGCGGGGGGGGCCTTCTCGCTGCCCCACACCCCGGCCGCGGCAAGCAAAGCCCGGGGCCGCGAAAACGGCAAAGCCCCAGGCGCCCAGCAGCGGGAAGCCGTCGCACAAGCGCGAGCGCCGGCGCCGCCTCGCCCGCGGGCGGGAGGAACGGCGCACTAACGGGCGTGCGCCGGTGCGGCCGCCTCACCCGCGGGCGGGAGAATTTGCAACAAACGAGCGGGCGCCGGCGCAGCCGCCTCGCCCCCAGCGAGGAAAGCCGCTCGCAAACGAGCGGGCGCAGGCGCGGCCGCCTCGCCCCCAGCAAGAAAGCCGCTCGCAAACGAGCGGGCGCCGGCGCGGCCGCCTCGCCCCCAGCGAGGAAAGCCGCTCGCAAACGAGCGGGCGCAGGCACGGCCGCCTCGCCCCCAGCGAGAAAGCCGCTCGCAAACGAGCGGGCGCCAGCGCGGCCGCCTCGCCCCCAGTGGGAAAGGCCGCGCGCAAACGAGCGGGCGCCGGCGCGGCCGCCTCACCCCCAGCGGGAAAGGCCGCGCGCAAACGGGGCAGGCGGGCGAAGCACACCGGCAGCCGCGAAACGGCCCCGATGCTCGCCCCACAAAGAGCCGCAGAAAGGCTGTGCGGAGGGCTGAAGCACAGGGCCCCCCAACCCCCAAGGGCCCTAACAAACCAAGCCTGTCACCCAACAGGCTCGAAACGGTCGTCCTGGAGGCCTCGTGCCGGTGGAGCAGACTCAACGTCCTCTCCAGCCGAGCACGAGGCGAGACTGATCTGTAGGAGGGCGGAGCGGCAGCCTACTGCCCATAAGCTCCGCCCCCCTCAGTAAAGCCCCATAAGCAGGGCTGGTCAGATTCTCTGCCTCCCTCCAGCCAGGGAGGCAAATGGCTGCCACCAGCCTAAGGGGCTAAAGCCCCTGGCTGGGATGGCAGTATTAGGTAAATAAGATGATTGTTACTTGCATGTCCTAGCTTGTATTGAAGATAACTGTCCTATACTAGCTCTACAAAGTCAGTAACACTGGAGGTGGTAACCCCTTGTGGCAGTTTTTTCTTGCAGATCTAGAATGCAACTATCACAGTAAATAGCAATTACTGCTGTTAATGATTTCCCTTTCATATACATACAAGATTGGATGAGTTGGATTAATCCTTCAAACTATCCCAGAAATGACATGGCTAATTACCTTGGCAAATCTTAAATGATAATGAAAACTATTCAAATGGAGTATCAGTTTGGAGAATATCACCATCATCTATGGTTTTATTACCCTAACTACCCCCATAGTAGTCCAAATGCCATTAGGATGCCTATAGTCATCTTAGACATTTGTCCCTCTCTGTCCAGTACTGTATGGAACAATTGCTTCATGTGTGTATTATGTGCCGTCAAGTCGCCTCCTACCTATGGCAACCATATGAATGAAAGACCTCCAAAACATCCTTTCATGAACAGACTTGCTCAGATCCTGCAAACTGGAGGACGTAGCTTCTTTTATTGAGTCAAGCTATCTCGTTTTAGGTCTTCCTCTTTTCCCACTGCCTTCTAGTTTTCCTAGCATTATTGATTTTTCCAGAGAATCTTGTCTTCTCATGATGTGATCAAAGTACAATAGCCTCAGTTTTGTCATTTTAGCTGCTAAGGAGAATTCAGGCTTGATTTGATCTAGTACCCACTTATTTGTTTTTTTGGCTGTCCATGGCATCCGCAAAACTTTCCTCCAGCACCACATTTCAAATGAATCAATTTTCTTTCTGTCAGTTTTCTTCACTGTCCAACTTTCATATCCATACATGTAAAAAAAATTTATTAGTGAGTGGTAAAACAAAGAAAATTTTGCAAATTTGACACAAATAATCCCATTTTGCCCCCTGCTCTAACCCCCACCCTTTTCCTCCCCCCTCCCTATTGACTTCCAACAGCTTTCCAACCCCTAACCCTTCTTAAATCTATTTCATTTATATTTCCCTACCAACACTAATTCAATATCTCTTATTCTAAGCACATTCTTATTCATACATAACCTCTATCAAACCTACTATCAATATAGTATATCTCAACTCAATATAACATACTAATATGATATAATATATAACAAAGATCACCCTATCTCTTACTTTAAACTTATTCTATTTCTTTTCTTTTCAACATATACTCCATCAAATACACTATCAATATAGTATATATCACAGTAATATATTATATATATGTTGTATGCTATGCCACCAATGTAGCACAGCACACATCACCACACAACACAGCCACATATCATATTATATATAGAGTCTGAACTACTAACCCGTTGTTTTATGTCATATATCATGTATAGTATACCTCATCAAGATATCTGTTTACCCCTTCTCATTATCCCATATATTCAATATAAAATCCCCTTAAACATTATATAAGCTTAGATTATAATTACATTCCCCCTAAATGGTAAGATCCCTTCTCTTTTGTCATTACAACACTATTCTTTAAAATTTTTCAAACTGCCACAGTTCTCCTTTTACATCCCATTTTTTTCCAGAAATTGTTTCAGTTTCCCCCAATCAACAATATATTGCCCTAGGTCAAGATCTTTAAGTTTCCTTGTCATTTTGTCCATTTCTGCCATGTACAGCAATTTGTAAATCCAGTCTTCTACAGTTGGTATTTCTTGCATCTTCCATTTCTGCGCATATAAAAGTCTTGCTGCTGCAGTCATGTAAAATAACAATGTTCTGTGCTGCATTGGAACTGTCTCCATTCCCAAGTTCAGTAGCAACAGTTCTGGGTTCTTATTTATTTGTATTTGTAAAATCTTATTTATTACTTCAATTATTTCTCCCCAGTACTGTTTAGCTACTTCACATGTCCACCACATGTGATATAACGATCCTTCATGTTTTTTACATTTCCAGCATTTGTCTGACATATTGGTATTTCCTAGCGCAATTTTCTTTGGCGTAAAATACCATCTGTATATCATTTTGTACACATTCTCTTTAATGTTCGTACAGGTTGAGATCTTCACTGTATTTTTCCATAGGTATTCCCATGCTTCCATTGTTATTTCTTTATGAAAATTTATTGCCCACTTCACCATCTGAACTACATATAATGGGGAATGCTATAGTTTGGATTATCTTGATCTTGGTTTCCAGAGAGACATCTTTAACTTTAAGAATCTTCTCTAGCTCCCTCACAGCTGGTCTTCCAAGTCTCAATCTTCTTCTGATTTCTTCATTGCACTCTCCCTTTTGATGATTGAGCCAAGGAATAGAAAATCTTGAACAATTTCCTCATTGTCAACTTTAAAATTTTGTAATTCCACAGTAGTCATTACTTTTGTGTTTTTGATGTTCATGTGTAATTCTGCTTTGGTGCTTTCACCTTTAACTTTCATCAGTAGTTGTTTCAAGTCTTCATTATTTTCTACCAGTAATGTAATGTCATCTGCAGATCTCAAATTGTTAATGTTCCTTCCACCAATTTTCATGCCACCTTCTTCTAGATCTAATCCAGTTTTCCTTATGATATACTCTGCATAGAGGTTGAACAGGTAGGGAGATAATATGCATCCTTGTCTGACACCTTTGCCAATTGGAAACCATTCTGTTTCCCCGTATTCTGTCCAGACAATAGCCTCTTGTCCAGAGTACAGGTTGCGCATCAAAACAATCAGATGATGTGGCACCTCCATTTCTTTTAAGACTCTACAGCTTTTCATGATCCACACACACAAAAGCTTTGCTCTAATCTATAAAACACAGGCTGATTTTCTTCTGAGATTCCCTGGTACATTCCATTAGCCATCGTAAATTTGCAATGTGATCTCTAGTACCTCTTCCTTTCTGAATCCAGCTTGAACATCTGGCATTTCTTATTCCAGAAGTTTTTGCTGTAGAATTTTGAGCATCACTTTGTTTGCATGGGAAATTAATGCGATCGTCTGATAGTTGCTGCACTCTTTGGCATTTGAATGTAGACTGAGTGTTTCCAGTCTGTGGGCCATTGTTTTGTTTTCCATATTTGTTGACAGATTCTTATTAAGATTCTGATGGACTCCATTTCTGTAGCTTGAAATAGCTCTATTGTTATTCCATCTACTCCAGGTGTTTTGTTTCACTTTCTAGGATTTCTGGTTCTTCATCAAAAGATTCTTTGTTGGAAGTATCTGTCATCTTTCCATCTCTTTTGTATAGTTCTTCAGTGTTTCCATCTTTATTTTGTCCTGATTGGATACTGTATTTCCATGTTGATCTTTCAGCATCCCAAGCTGTGGCTTGAATTTCCCTTTGATTTCTCTGATCTTTTGGAACAGATCTCTTGTTCTTCCTTTTTTGTTGTTGTCTTCTATTTCTTTGCTCTGGGTATTATAATAGATTTCTTTGTCTCTGTATGCAAGTTGCTGAAAAGCTGCATTTAGAATTTTGACCCTATTTCTGTCACCTTTTGCTTTTGCTTCTCATCTATCTTTAGCAATTTTAAGAGTTTCCTCAGTCATCCATTTAGGCTTCTCTTTTCTTTTGGCTACAGGAATAGTCTTTGCACATTCTTCCTTGATAATAGCTCTGGTTTCAGCCCATAGTTAAGAACATAAGAACATAAGCAAAGCCATGTTGGATCAGGCCAGTGGCCCATCCAGTCCAACATTCTGTCACACACAGTGGCTAGAAATCCAGTGCCATCTAAAGGACTGTCAGTGAGGCCAGGACACCAGAAGCCCTCCCACTGCCTTCCTTCCAGCACCAAGACAACAGAGCACCACCTCCCCACAAAGAGAATACCATCTATCTCCTGTGGCTAATAGCCACTGATGGACCTCTGCTCCATATATTTGTCCAGTCCCCTCTTGAAGCTGGCAATGCTTGTAGCTGCCACCACCTCCTGTGGCAACGAATTCCATGTGTTTATCACCCTTTGTGTAAAGTAGTATTTTCTTCTATCTGTTCTAACCCGACTGCTCAATAATTTCATAGAGTGCCCATGAGTTCTTGTATTGTGAGAAAGGGAGAAAAACACATCTTTCTCTACCTTCTCTAACCCGTGCATTATCTTGTAAACCTCTATCATGTCTCCCCTCAGTCGTCTTTTCTCCAGGCTAAAGAGCCCCAAGCGCCTCAATCTTTCCTCATAGGGAAAGTGTTCCAACCCTTTAATCATTTTAGTTGCCCTTCTCTGTACTTTTTCCAGTGCTATGATATCTTTTTTAAGGTGTGGCGACCAGAACTGTACACAGTACTCCAAATGAGGCCTCACCATCGATTTATACAGAGGCATTATGATACCGGCTGATTTGTTTTCAATCCCTTTCCTAATAACCCCTAGCATAGCATTAGCTTTTTTTATGGCAGTCGCACACTGTGCTGACGTTTTTAGTGAGTTATCTATCATGACTCCAAGATCTCTCTCTTGGTCAGTCTCTGCCAGTTCAGACCCCATCAACTTGTATTTATATTTTGGATTTTTGGTTCCAATGTGCATTACTTTGCACTTGGCTACATTGAACCTCATTTGCCACATGGATGCCCACTCTTCTAGCCTCGACAGATCCCTTTGGAGTGCCTCACAATCCTCTCTGGCTTTCACCACCCTGAACAATTTCGTGTCATCTGCAAATTTAGCCACTTCACTGCTTAATCCCAATTCCAAATCATTAATAAACAAGTTAAAAAGCATTGGACCCAATACCGACCCCTGTGGGTCGGCACTGCTCACCACCCTCCACTGTGAGAAGTGCCCGTTTATACTCACTCTCTGTTTCCTATTAATTAGCCAGTTTTCGATCCACAAGAGGACTTGGCCCTTTATCCCATAGCTACTGAGCTTACTTAGGAGCCTTTGATGAGGAACTTTGTCAAAAGCTTTCTGGAAGTCAAGATAAACAATATCTATCGGGTCTCCCTTGTCCACTTGTTTGTTCACTCCCTCAAAGAACTCTAACAGATTGGTGAGACAAGATCTTCCCTTACAGAACCCATGCTGAGTTTTCCTCATCAGCTTTTGGTCATCAATGTGCCCACTAATTTTATTTTTGATAATAGTTTCCACCAACTTACCCGGTATTGACGTCAGGCTGACTGGCCTGTAATTTCCCGGATCTCCCCTGGAACCTTTTTTAAAGATGGGGACAACATTAGCTACCTTCCAGTCCTCAGGAACAGATGCAGAGTTTAATGACAGATTACATATTTTTGTGAGGAGATCTACAAGTTCACACTTGAGTTCTTTCAGAACTCTTGGATGTATGCCATCTGGGCCCGGTGATTTATCAGTTTTTAAATGATCTAGCAGTCGCATAACCTCCTCTCTCGTCACCTCAATGTGACTCAGGTCTTTCAAAACCCCTCCCAAAGTCAGTGCTTCCGGAGTGGGCATGCACTTCTTATCTTCCACAGTGAAGACAGAAGCAAAGAATGCATTCAGCTTCTCGGCCATTTCCCTATCACCCTTTAGTAATCTTTTTACGCCTTGGTCATCCAAGGGCCCCACTGTCTCCCTAGCTGGTTTCCTACTTCTAATATATTTAAAGAATTGTTTATTGTTTTTCTTTATGTTCTTTGCAATATGCTCCTCATATTCCCTTTTTGCCTGTCTGATCACAGATTTGCACTTTTTTTGCCACAGCTTATGCTCCTTTTTATCAACCTCACTCCGACTAGTTTTCCACTGCCTAAAAGAATCCTTTTTACCTTTTACAGCTTCTATTACATTGCTTGTTAACCATGCTGGCCTTTTCCTAAACCTATTTGTGCCTTTCCTAACCAGCGGTATATATTTAATTTGAGCTTCCAGGATTGTAGTTTTAAATAGTCTCCAAGATTCCCCAAGTGTTTTGACCTTTTTAACTTTCCCTTTCAGTTTCTTCTTCACGTACCCCCTCATCTCAGAAAAGTTACCCCTTTTGAAGTTAAACATGGCTGTGTTGGTCTTATTTGGCAATTTCCTATTTATACATATGTTGTACTCAATAACATTATGGTCACTGTTCCCAAGTGGTGCAATCACATTTACATCTCTCACCAGGTCTTCAGCATTACTGAGGACCAAATCCAGGATCACCTCTCCCCTAGTAGGTTCTGTAACCATCTGTTCCATAGCACAGTCATTGAGACAGTCTAGAAACTCACTTTCTCTCCCCCGATTCGAACACCCATTGGCCCAGTCAATGTGTGGGTAGTTAAAATCACCCATTACAACACAGTTTTTTTGTTTAGCAGCCATCTTTAATCCTGTCATCATTTTATAATCCTCCTCTATTTTCTGATCTGGAGGGCGATAACAAACTCCCACAGTTAAGTTTCCATTTGGACCCGTAATTTCAACCCATAGCATTTCCAGAAGCGAATCTAATTCAGTTACCTTCTCAATCTTACTGGAATGTATACCTTCTCTGACATATAGAGCCACCCCACCACCAACCCTTCCCTCCCTATCCTTCCGATATAATTTATATCCAGGAATCACCGTGTCCCACTGATTTTCCTCATCCCACCAAGTTTCTGATATGCCCACAATGTTTATGGATTCGCCCAACACTAAACATTCCAGCTCCCCAATTTTACCTCGGACACTTCTAGCATTTGTATATAAACACCTGTAACTTCCCCGGCACACTTTGCCTCGAGACGTAGTTAGGTCATCTGCACTGTTTGTCTCCATCTCAGTTGACAACTCTAATCTATCTCCCTGTAGAAGTGTTATACCTAGCCCTTCATCTCTCTGAGATGAACCATCCTGAACCAGAGACACTTTATCTCTTGTCGGCTTTCCCCTAGCATTTAGTTTAAAAACTGCTCTGCCACCTTTTTGATTTTAAGTGCCAGCAGCCGGGTTCCTTCTCGGGACAAGTGGAGACCGTCTCTCTTGTACAGCTCCCGCTTGTCCCAAAAAGAATCCCAGTGCCTAACAAACTTGAACCCTTCCTCCCTACACCATCGTCTCATCCACGCATTGAGACTCCTGATCTGCGTTTGTCTCTCTGGCCCTGCGCGTGGAACAGGTAGCACTTCTGAGAAGGCTACCTTGGAGGTCCTGGCCTTGAGTCTCCTGCCTAACAGCCTAAATTTTTGTTCCAAGACCTCACGACTGCATTTCCCAACATCGTTGGTTCCAACATGGACCACGACCGCTGACTCCTCCCCAGCACTATCTACCAGCCTATCTATAACACGCGTAATGTCCGCTACCTTCGCACCAGGCAGGCAAGTCACCATACAGTCAGAACGCGGTTGTGCCACCCAGCTATCTACCAGTTCTTCTGGTTCATGATCAATTCAACTTAGTATTGCAAATCTGTTCCTTACTTGGCCTTTAAATTCTTCAGGAATATTATTTAGATTGTATTTTGGCACTATGATTCTTTTAGGGTTTCTCTTCAGCTTTATTCTAATTTTTGATATTAGAAACTCATTATCTGTATCACAATCAGCTCCTGGTCTTGTTTTAGCAGAGAGAATAGAGCTTCTCCATCTTCTGCTTCCAATTATGCAATCTACTTGGTTCCCGTATTGGTCGCCCAGTGATTTCCCCATATATAATTGTTTTTTTGATTGCCTGAAGCATGTATTAGCAATGAACAGGTTGTTGGCTTCACAAAATTCTATGAGTCGCACTCCTGCTTCATTTCATGATCCTAGTCCAAATTTTCCAACTATGTTTATTCTGCTTTGTCTCAGCTTTTGCGTTCCAGTCACATATGATTATCAGCTTATCTTGTTTAGGAGTATGATCAATTTCTTCTTGGACACTTGTGAAAAATTTTTCAATTTCTTCCCCCTCAGCATCTGCAGTTGAAGCATAAACTCCTTCATACTCTGCTGTATATGGCTGCCAGTGATGGAGGCTATTGCCCAGAACCAAGAAGTGAGGAACCAATTAACAACCAAAAAAAATATCTTCAGATATTACTTTTATTCCTGAAATTAATCTAGTCTTCTTCAGTTCATTCTCAGTAACCAAATATATACATGAACACAGTATACAAAAATATACAAGTGGAGTATCTGTAAGGTCTTGCAGAGAATCTCATTTTCCTTTCCCCCACTTCTTCCTCTTCCCTGAAAGTCCTCATAGCCTTTCCCTGCTTCCTTCTCTTCTTCACACTCACCAGCCAACTTATTTTTATCTGCCTCCTTACCTTCAGCTTTCCCTCCCCTTGGTAGCTTCTACTCAGGAAAACTGTGGCCTAGTTGCATGAGGCTGGCTGCTGGATAGGTCCAGTTGTGCAGCGGGGAATGTACAAAGACTTGTGGCAGGCATCTCTCTTTTCCCTGCATCTGCTTCCCCACATTATTTCCTCTATTTCTCCTTCTGGAAGCCTTCATATCTACACATTTCTCTGCTTCCTTCTCACATTCCTAACAACTCACTAACCTACCTTTTATCTATCCCCCATTTCAGCTGCATTTATCACTGATTAATTTATTTACTGATTGATTTCCTTCATTTATTCCATAATGGGGATCCAAAGCTTGCATCATTCTCCATTTTATCTTGATAACAAAAACCCTGTGATGTAGATTAGGCTGAGAGAGAGTGACTGGCCAAAGGTCACCCACTGAGCTTTCATGAGAGTAGGGATTTGAACTGGGGTTTCCCAGATACTATCTGAAATTCTAACCTTTAAACTCTAACCTCTGAACCACACTGGTTTAATAAGGTGGTTACTATTGAACTGTAGCAAGCAGCCAGTCCTGGGTGAGTCATGCAAGTTGTTCGATATTAAATCACCTGGTCTACTGGTTGCCACCAGGCCTAGCCCCAATGAATACTTCGTCAAAGGCCACAACAGCCCTTGAAAGGACCCTGCACCCTCCCTCTGGCTTTTACTGACAGAAACCAAGGCTTTAAGCCTGGAAATATGCTTGGGGTTATGTAGCAATGACCATTGAGGGCCTTTGTTTCTTAAAGCTACAGGTGCTACTTATATTATTTGGGGAGATGTTAACCCCCCTGACCTGGATAGTCCAGAAAAGCCTGATCTCGTCAGATCTCAGAAACTAAGCCAGGTCGACCTTGGTTAGTAATTGGATGGGAGCCCTCCAACGAAGACAGATGCAGATGCAGACAATGGCAAGCTACCTCTGTTAGTCTCTTACCATGAAAACCTCACTGGGGTCCCCATAAATCAACTATGCCTTATGGGCAGGATTTCATTTCATATATTTCATGCAAACCTGGAACATTTTTCAGTTTTGTGGAATGATCTGCCTTGTCTGTTCATAGCTTTACTCTTTGGATTTAAGTATCCACAGATTTATCCATGTTGATAAGTGCATGAAAATGAATCCTGCCTTCAAGTCATAGTTGACTTATGATGACCTCTGTTTGAATTTTCATGGCAAGAGACTAACAGAGGTAGTTTGCCATTACCTGGAAGAATTCCCTTCAGATTAGCTACAGGAGTTTGATGTGCAAAATAGAGATAGACAATCTTTGTAATAGCAGAAACACCTGAGAGTTGGAGAAAGGATTTAAAATCACAGGCTTCAATGTATCTCTTTAAGAGATGAACTAGGACTCGCATCCCATCTGAGTAGGAAGCCACATCCAGGAGAGATAGTTCTACCAATGTGGCTGCTTGGTGACCCTCTTCCTGAATTGGCTGTTTTCCCTTGTACTGTCTGTGGCCTTCATAAAAACAGCAGCAATAGCAGACAGCCAGGGAGGGTTTTTTAAATCATTTCATCCTCCCCCAGCATCTCTCTTCATCACTTGGCAGGCCAGGCAGCTTGCTCCCTCTCTCTCTCGACCCATGACCTGGAAACAGTGATCCATGCAATGGTCACCTCCAGATTGGATTATTGTAACTCACTTTACACAGGGCTTCCCTTGAGTCTGACCTGGAAATTACAGCGGGTCCAGAATGCTGCTGCCCATGTCCTGATGGGTGTGCCTTTCAAGACACATGTAACTCCAGTTCTGCAGCAGCTTCACTGGCTTCCCATGAAGTTCCGGATCAGGTTCAAGGTTTTGGTATTAACCTATAAAGCCCTAAATGGACTGGGATCAGTATACCTGAGGGACTGTCTCTTCCTACATATTCCTCGGAAGGTGCTGTGATCAGCTGGTAAGCACCTACTGGTGATCCCTGGCTCCAGGGAGTCTCGATTGGCCTCAACCAAGGCCAGGGCCATTTCAGTCCTGGCCCCTACCTGGTGGAACTCTGTCTGAGGACACCCAGGCCCACCAAGATCTTGTCTCCTTCAGGCAGGCCTGTAAGACGGAAATGTTCCACCAGGCATATGGTTGAGGCCATCAGGGATTCCATCAAATGAGCCTCTGTTCTGGTCTCCCCTATGTCTGTAGGGTGGGTATTTGACCATCTACCCCCCATATATGAGTGACCATGCATGGTTAAGTTCCAACTCCACCTCTGTCAGATGTTATATGGTTTTTTATACGGTGAGCAGGTGTTTTATTAGACGGCTGTGTTAAATGATTGTGATTTTATCTCTGTATATTTTATCTACTGTTGTGATGATGATGATGATGATGATGATGATGATGATGATGATGATACCAGAGAAGACCCAGGACCCATGCTCTATACAAAGCTTTCTTTCTAGCATTGTTTTAATGATTCTGTGCAACTCTAAGCCACTTTCAATTGATAAAAATGATATAAATCTTTCAAGTAAATAATAATTTCAAATCCAAAACTTTATTAGAAATCTCTCAGAAAATGCAATAAGGATGCATGTGCATGATAAAGAATTAACAAACAATGAAAGCTTTACAGATACTGAATCATTCAGGATGTCAATGAGTGAACAGCATAATATAAAAGACAAATACACTCATGAGTACTGTGTTACAAGTACAGGTTACAGTTCTTTTAAGTAATGCAGCAGAGGTTCCAAAGGCATGTCTTGACCCGGACGGGAATGTTGAAAGGCTTTATCAATTTTCAGTGGACTGAGGCTCAGATCATAAATTTGGTTGTAGTTATGGATCAAGCGTTTGGCTTTTTCCCTGTTCAACTTTCCTGTATATAATTACAAAAGCAAACAAGGTTTGTGAACTGGCACCTCCCCCCAATACCTAGCCCATTTGAACAAAGACATATTTAAATAATGAGCAAATGCTCCTCCAGGAACCACAAAGGCCCTTGTGAAGGTGCTTCCCCCCCCCCCCCCAAGAAGAAATATCGATTTATATTCTTGAGACACCAGTAATTGGCTGTGGCTTAACTTTTGCCTCAGTGAATCACAGATAAATGTGATGTTAGAGATACAAGCCAAAAACAAAATGCAAAATTAATCTCAAGACCTGCCCCCGCCACCAAATATTCATCCATGGGAATTCTTGCCTGTGTTTTTGACATCAGACAAATAAAGAGCTTTCTCCAGTTTTCTGAACCGGTCTATCCAGGCATCGTGTTCCTCAGAATCACTAGAATCAAGTGCACCAGACTTTTCTTGCTTCCAAGACTTAGCTGTCAGAAGGTTATGCTCTCCTTTATCCATCTGCAAATAATTAAATAAAATCTCAGATTCCAAAGTTTAGCATCACTTCACTTTCCGTTCGAGGGTGGGGGTCAGTGGGGACTGGGAGCTGGAATCACAATAGCTTCAGTGTAATCTTCAGATTGTTTTAGCCAGGGCTGACAAATGAACAGCTTACAGTCTTGCCCATGAACTTGGCCTCTATGACAGAAACTCTTGTGGTAGTTTAAACATTTGGGCTCAATTGGCAGCCTGAACGGTGCTGGACAAGTTTGCTTTCAAATCTGATTTTTTTCTTCAAAGAAAGACCAACTCCAATAATGTTTTAAGGGACAAGTCTGTATGGTTATTTTCATTACTTTTTGATTATGCATCTTGTTATTTTCATTGGCTTCAGTCTGTCTCATTTTCATCACTGTCAGTGATGAATATTTTGCTTCTTTTGTGTTGTTTAAAACATTTTATACACACACTCAATTTATACAAGCTTTATATGCACATATCTTTTTATGCAATTTATGCACAATTTCTGCAGTTCCTAGTCCTATTATGTTGCTTATTAGATGAATCATCCTATTTATTGAACCGATTTATATTGTGTAATCTACCTTGATTCTCAGTGAGAAAGGTGAACTATAAGTATTGTAAATAAATTTATATGCAAACAATGCACAAATAATATTGGGAAATATACATTTTATTATAAAAAATAGGCATAAAGAAAGAAAAAACTGGGGGGCGGGGCGGGGTGGGGCGGATTCATATCCCATAAAGGAGAAGTAAAATAGAAAACTGATATTCAGGCTGAACTAGCAATCTTGTGAAATTCAATATCATGTCTAATTATTTTACATAGTTTAGGTAGAAAAGGATGAGTGTGCTAAGCATTTTTCAGAGACAGTGATAAAAAGTTTTAATACTTAAGCTTTAAGTACAAGCTCCTAAGCAAGTAAAACCACTTGGGTAGAGTTATTTCCCCCCCTTTTGTCTGCTCCAAATGCAGTCTGTGCAGGTAGAGAAGTAAAAAAAGTGGGGAGGGGGAATAATGCCACCCAGTGCCATATCTCCTCAGGAAAGCAGCACAGAAGGGAAGGCAAGGGCCCCTCCCCCTCCACATAGCAGTTCCAGCTCAATTGGGCTCTCGTTTATTTTTAAACTGACAGTCCCCACAGCTAATCTGTGGCTGCAGGGACAGAGAGTTGAATCTGGGTTCCCTGGACTCAAGTCTTTAAAAAAAAGTGATTTCTGGTTCGGCTCTCAGATTCTCTTAATAATAGTGAATCAGTCAAAATGGGCTTTGAAAGTACCTGAAGGTCATCTTTGTTTTTTTCCTTTCTTCCTCCTAAAATAAAAAATACTTATGAGAAATTGTTTTATGCAGTTTAAAAAGGAGGATTCTCATTTGCCTGGAATAGGGTTCTCTCAGATATGTATAAGGATGTGAATTTCTGAAGAAGCAGATGATAGTGCAACTAATTCTTAATATGTTCAACCTTGATTTAATTTTCAATTTGCTTTAGCGTTTCAGCAAAATGCCACACTCCTTTGAATGGTACATAAAACCATCTTTTAGATCTGTAGAATATTCTCATACAGAAGCGGGCTTTTGTGGACATGTCCCAGACCAGAGAACTGAAGAACCATGAGCAAAATGGATGCGGTGTGCATGCATATGGCCTTAATCAGAAAACCAGGATCCTCCACAGAGGCTCAAAAACAGGCCCAATCTGCACTGAAATGGGCCTGTTTTGGGCGATGTGGAGCGCAGGAGCGCAGGGGTCTGGAATCCCTATTGCCCCCCTAGTTGGAATGAAGAGACAGACACAGGTGTTGGATCTAAGGGCCACTTTTATTAAATTAACCTCAATGACAACATTAACCATAACTGCGGCAAGGGTAAAGCGGTACAGGCCAAGCCATGGGGTCCTACTTAGACCTCCGCCTTGACCTGTCTGGGCGAGCCCCGAAACCCCCGGTGCGAGCCCTCCATGTGGATGGCTAGGAGACCCGGCAGGCCAGGCAAATGGGTTCCCCCCTTTCAAGCTCCTAAGCCTCAGCTGTACAGCAGTGAGGGAAGGACTTGCACGTGGGGTTCCCCCAGGCAGTCTGCCCACGCACGCTGGCAGCCGTCACAAGCAGTACCAGCCACTTCTAGCAGACCCCTCTTCCCTACCAATAGGGAAATGCCAAGGGTGCTCACCGGCCCGCTGCTTTTAACCAAACTCTATCCCGCCAGTGACATCACTAACAGGCACCACCGCACACCAATTTCCACCACTCAAGTCAAGGTGCAAGGTAGGCGAAAAAACCCCAATCCCATGTCCAATTGAGGATAGGGGAAAAAAATTCCTACCTGGCTCTGAATACAGCAACCGGCTAATCCTGCACCAAAACAGAGTGAGGAGGGTGGGCTGAGCATTGTTTGCAACTGCGCCTGGTGAGCGGAGCCGCCCAAAGAGGCAGTTGGCTCCACCCACCTGTGCAAAATCCCCGGATGCCCGGGAAAGCTGCGTTGCCCTTCCTCCTTCCAGGAGGGCAATGTACGGCCCCCTCCGCTAGCAGCTGAAGCTGCCTGGAGGGAAGGCCGAATTGTATACTGACATATCTGAAAATCAGGTAAATATTTATTTTTCCTTATTTCTATATCTTTCAAATGTGATGTGTGGTGTAGATTCCCCTAGAAAGCATGTTATTGTAGCAGAGATGCAGCTGGATGAATTGGTTTAGGAGAGAGTGCACAGAGAAAGCAATAATACAAACTTGTTCTTAGGAACAAGTTTCAAGGCAGGATATGCAGGATACTGTATTAAAAAGTATAAGGTCCTGGCGCTGGGCAAAGAGCAAGTATTATCTCTGATAGCAGGGGTGATTCTGGGGTAGGGTTGCCTACTCTGAGTTCCTGGAGATTTGGAGCCTGTGGAGCATGGAGTTTGGGGAGGGGAAGGACCTCAGTGGCTCGTAACACCCTAGAATCCACCCTCTAAAGCAACCATTTTCTCCAGGGGAACTGATCTCTGTAGTCTGGAGAACAGTTGTAATTCTGGGAGATTGCCATACCCCACTTGGAGGTTGGCAATTATATTTTGGTCCTCTGGGCAAAAATCAAGGAAGGGTAAACCCACATCCCCAGGGCCCAGGCCATGGAGACAGGAAATTACTTTAGAGTTGCTAGGTCCCCTTACCCTACTGGCAGGAGGGGGAGCTTGTACTAGGGTTGCCAGCCTCCAGGTAGTAGCTGGAGATCTCCTGGAATTACAACTGGTCTCCAGGCCACAGATATCAGTTCACCTGGAGAAAATGGCTACTTTGGTGGGGGAGGGGGTTGGACTCTATGGAATTATGCCATGCCAAGGTCTTTTCCCTCCCCA
Organism: Eublepharis macularius; assembly: GCF_028583425.1. NCBI lineage: Eukaryota > Metazoa > Chordata > Lepidosauria > Squamata > Eublepharidae > Eublepharis > Eublepharis macularius. Next base: position 79,943,415 of record NC_072794.1, on the reverse strand, counting down.
AATCCCACTTTCTCCAGGTTTCACCCCCCCCCCCCCGATCTCCAGGAATTAGCCAACTTGGAGCTGGCAACCCTAGCCAGTACTCAATGATTTGAAGAAATTTGGACGTGCACAAAGCATGGGTGTGTTCCCAGCAGGGTGTGATGACATCACTTCTGGCAGTGATATCGACTTGGCCATGGGAATGCTCCAAATCGGCCTCAAGCAAAGCATGGGAGCATTCCTGTGGCCAGTGCGATGATATCATTCCTGGAAGTGATATCATTGAGTCCTACTGAAAGTGAACTGGCTGTGGCCTTGCCTGGGAGGTATTTTGTCTTCCGGCCCATTGTACTCATACATTCAAGATATTTAAAGACACTAAAGCAGAATTAAATCTATCAGGACAAACAAGGCCTCAAACCTCTTAACAAGGCTTTTTTCTCCTTCTCTGTTTTGAAATGCGCAGCAGTCCCATTGTCACAGACCTCTGACTTGTTTGCTGCTACAGCAGCAGTAGCAGCTGGCACACAGTGTTAAGATGGCTGCTGTGGCTGGCAACTGGCAGGCATCACGGGGAGGTACATTGGGGGGTGCCACTAGCAAAATTGCATTATGTCACTGTGGGGAAAACCCAGAAGTGAAGTTACGTCTCTCAAACTGTCACTGAAAAGTATGGTTTTCTACAGAGGCATTATGTCACTTCTAGGTTTTCCCCAGAAGTGACTTAATGTTATCACATTGATGGTAATTTTTTAACTTAATTTTTCTTGTGCAGGCCACTGGAGCAGCTGTGAGCAATGGGAACAGGGGGTGGGGGGGGGCAAGTTCCTGGAATAGTCTGTTTGCTATGTATGGTTTGATTTAATTAAAAATGAAATGATGTTGCTTACTTCTGTAAACAAGCATGGAAGGATCTATCCCATCCTGAACTTCCTTCAGAAATTCCACAAATGTTTTCCATCTGCAAGAAGAAACTGCTCAAAATTAAATGCAGCATTTGAAAACAGACTGGGCAATTTCATGAGATTCTGCATAATTTTCCATATTACAGCTATATTTACATTAATGCAAAAAAAAAATAAACACATTAAAAGAAATGCCCCATTTCCTTGTTTTTTGTTTTGTTTTAAAAGCTAGTTATCTTCTCTTTACTTTGTTTGGTCCTTATATTCTCTTGTACTCCTTTCTCACAATTTATTTTTCCTTATTGTGTTTCTTCATGTTTTTTTATAATCAACGTAGCTTTTTCTCATGTACTTTCATCAGTCCTTCATTTACTTCTACAAGCTACCATTAGTTCTCTTAATTCAGGTTTTCATTCTACTCTTTATTATACCAATCTCATCTCTATTTTTGCTCTTATATTCCCTGCTTAATTGATTTCTGTTAATAAATCCGCTCTTTTCACAATCCCTTTAATTCTCCCATATTCTTGGTCTTTTCTTCTTACTGAAACTTGAATCCATCTTACAGTTCTTTCTTTTGGTTCCTCTTTGTTTCTCCATATTTCATGCTCTATTGGTTACAATGGTAGAGATGGTGTATTTCTTCTGTTGCTATTTCTGATATGCATTTGGACATTACCTAATCAAAACTCAAACTAAAAAAACCTTCAAATTATTAATATAATTATTTGTAAGCAACCCAAACTTAAAAATTAATAATTAATAATATTTTAAAAACTTTGAATCTAGCCTTGTTTCAGTGCCAGGTTATCTGTCTTGGAATTTTCATATATGGGAAAGCGAGACTGACTCTGCATATATGTAACTGATAGAATTATTTACTGATTAGCATTTCTGCAGATTTTGCCACTAAAAAGGATGTGCTGATAGACCTGTATTTTTCAAGTGCTCAGTTGACACCAGTCATATTATTGGCCCTCCTGTTTGGATAGGCTTTGATTCTACGAAATAGGTGATTTCTTATCAGCTGCCAGTGTCCTCTGGTGTTGAAGCTGCTAGGCACAGGAGCAAATGTTTTGTTCACATACACTAGCATACTGGCAATGCTGCAGATTGGAGACAAACATAGGCTAATGCTATTCTTTCCCACCTCTCTAAAATATGCAGCCCTGCCACTATAGTGGACAGATAATTGCTTGCTTGCACTATCAAACTGGAGAGAAATATAGAGGCAAACACTGCTCTTGCTCCCCTCTCTCTTCAATGTGAAACAGAATTTATCCTCCCAGTAATTTATGTTCAAGAAAGCAAGCAAGAAAAAAGGGGAGCTTATCATGATGAGGGCATCTATCTGTAGACCTTTTAGATATCAAGCTGACCTGTGATTCACCTTTTCGAATTCAGCCCTGGGAAAATGAGGAGAGAGCAATGATCAGTACACCAATTGCTATGATACCGCTCTGGAATGCTTGTTATAAACTAACATCCTGGAATAGATAAAGATATGGTGTTCTAGCCTTTTGGTACCATCATAAAACGAGAGGCATGAGAGGCATGACCAATGCGACAAAGGGCTAGTTAGCCATGAATTTGGGGAGAGCCTTGTTGTAAAGGAGAGAAATTCTTCCCCCTCCCAGGAAAAGAGGGCATGAGAAGGTTCTGTAGCCTTTTTTGTGTGTGGTTCACTGGGATGGAGAAGGGAAGATGCTAGGCTCTATGTTTGTCTCTATCCTCTATCCCCCTACGGGACAAACACCTATCCCTGTAGGGGATGTTTTAGGTACTATGTGGGTAACTCTCAAGGGATAGTTGGAGATTAGACTTTGTTTGCTTTTTCTTTCCTTTATTAGCTGTAAACTCTAATCACAAGAGTTGGAAGGGGCAATACAGACCTTCTACTCCGACCCCCTGCCCAATGTAGGATGAACCTAAAGAATTCCTGACAAATATTCATCCAGCCTCTTCTTGAAAACTGCCAGTGAAGGGGAGCTTACCACCTTCCTAGGCAGCTGATTCCACTTTTGAAATATTCTGACCATGAACAAGTTTATCCTAATATCCAGCCGGTACCTTTCTGCATGTAATTTAAACCCATTGCTTCGAGTCCTATCCTCTGCTGCCAACTGGAACAGCTCCTTGCTCTCCTCCAAATGACAGCCTTTCAAATATTTAAAGAGAGCAATCATGTCCCTCCTCGACCTCCTCTTCTCCAAACTAAACATTCCCAAGGCCCTCAGCCTTTCCTTGTAGGGCTCAGTCTCCACACCCCTGATCATTCTTGTTGCTCTCTTCTGCACCCTCTCAATTTTATCCACATCCTTTTTGAAGTGAGGCTGCCTCCAGAACTGCACTCAGTACTCCAGGTGCAGCCTGACCAAGGCAGTATAGAGAAAGACTATAACCTCCTACGATTTTGATGCAATGGCCCTTTTGATACAACCCAAGACTGAGTTTGCCTTTTTTACCACCACATCACACTGACTGCTCATATTTAGTTTACAGTCTACTCTTACTCCAAGATCTCTTTTGCATACACGACTACCCAGAAGTGTATCCCCCATCCTGTATTTGTGCTTCACATTTTTGTGGCCCAGATGTAATACTGTGCAGCACTTATCTATGTTGAATTGCATCCTGTTCACAACCACCCACTTCTCCAGAGTATTCAGGTCTTGCTGAATTTTCACTCTATCTTCTTGGGTGTTTGCCACTCCTCCCAATTTGGCATCATCAGCAAATTTAATGAGTAGCCCATGTACCCCTTCATCCAGATCATTGATAAAAATATTGAAAAGTATCAGGCCCAAAATTGAGCCCTGTGGCACCCCACTGGACACCTCCCTCCAATCTGATGAAACACCATTGACCACCACTTTTTGGGTGTGGTCCTCTAACCAGTTCCCTATCCACCAAACTGTCCTATAGTCCAGCTCGCAGTCTTCCAGTTTGCCCATTAGAATATCAAAAGTTTTACTGAAATCCAGGTAAATCACGTCGACAGAGTTCCCACGATCCAGTAAGCTCGTCATTCGATCAAAGAAGGAAACCAGGTTGGTCTGGCAAGATCTGTTGGGGACAAAACTATGTTGACTTCCCCGGATCACTAAGTGGTCCTTCAGATGCTTACAGATCAATCCCTTTAAAATCTGCTCTAATATCTTCCCAGCAGCAGAAGTCAGACTGACCAGCCTGTAGTTTCCCGGGTCATCCTTCCCTTTCTTAAAGATTGGGATAACATTAGCTTTTCTCCAATCTTGTGTCACATCCAGAGTCCTCCAGGAGGCCTTGAAGATGATGGACAGAGGCTCTTCAAGTGCTCTAGAAAGTTCTTTGAGCACTCTTGGTTCCACATCATCAGACCCAGGGGATTTATATTCATCCAGTAGAGCCAGATGCCTCTCCACAACCTCTCTGTCTATGTCAACTAGCCTCCCAGATGTCCTGTCATGTCTACTAGGGGTGTGCGCTTTGGGTTCCCGGTTCAGAAAAAAAAATCGAACTGGTCCTGATTAGTAAAGATTTGGTATTTCCAAATCGGGGCCAGTATGATGGCCCCGACTCAGAAATACCGAATCAAAGCTCCCTAAAGTGATTTGGGTTGCTTTGGGAAGCTTCGGGCCTTTTTAAAGGGCTCCCTCCCACCACCACCCCACTTACCTAGGACATACTGGCGGCGGTGGAAGCGGTGGCATGGGCAGCAGAGGTGCTGGCTGTGGCCTTCCCTGCCCCCTGATGGCCACTGCAGAGGACCCAGTGGTGGTGCAAGTGGCGGAGGTGTCGGCTGTGGCCTTCCCTGCCACCCCACTGGCCATCATGGAGGCCAAAGCGGCGGTGCAGGTGGAAGAGGCACCGGCTGTGGCCTTCCCTGCTGCCCTGCTTGCTGCTGCAGAGGCTGAAGTGGTGGCGCGGGTGGTGGAGGCAGTGACTGTGGCCTTTCCTGCCGCCCTGCTGGCTGCTGCGGCAGTGGAGGCACCTGCTCTGGTCTTCGGGATAGGTAAGTGGGGTGGGTGTTGGGGGAAGAGGGGCTCAAGGGGGAGGTGGGAATCTCACTTCAGTATGCTCCGATTCATTATGAAGCATACTGAAGCGATTCCAATAACCTGCACTCGAAACGGCTTGCCACTTCAGGTTTTGGGTTATTTCTAATCCTTTTCCCGTGTCGGATAAACTGGAAGCAGGAAAACTGAATATTTCCCTGGTGCACACCCCTTGTGTCTACTATCATCTCTAGATGGGCTCGAGTTCTTCAAGGAGAAAACAGAGGAAAAAAAGTCATTAAGTCTGTCTGCTTTTTCTCTATCTTCTATCAGAATTTCTCCTTCCACACCCAACAGTGGTCCAATTGCCTCTTTTACCTTGCCTTTGCTTCTCATAGAATCATAGAATCATAGAGTTGGAAGGGGCCATACAGACCATCTAGTCCAACCCCCTGCCCAGTGGGGGGGGGGGGTTGGACTAGATGGGGGTGGGGTTGGACTTCTCACATATCTGTAGAAGTTTTTCTTATTGTAGCGAGCCTCCCTGGCCGTACCCAGCCCATACTGAACTTTGGCTTCTCTGATGGCTGATCTGCAGTACCTCGTAACTCTCATATATTCCTCTTTAGAGGTCTGCCCTTCTCTCAATTTCCTGAACATTTCCTTTTTCTCCTTTAGTGTATTCTGGAGCTCTCTGTTCATCCACATCAGTTTCTTGGAGCCCTTACCATGTTTCTGTCTTGCTGGAATAGTGAGGGCTTGATCTTGCAAAAGCTCATGTTCGAGAAGAACCCACTCTTCACTCGCTCCTTTCCCTTCCAGCACATTCCCCCACGGAATGACTCTAATCAAGCCTCTGAGTTCATTGAAGTCAGCTCTACAAATATCTAACTTACGAGTCTGGCTATGAACTTCCTTGGCCCCCCCACAGCAATTGGAATTCAAGGAGGACATAGTCACTTCACCCGAAGGTCCCCACCACCTTCACCCCATCTACCAATTCTTCCCTGTTGGTTAATATTAAGTCCAGTATAGCTGAGCCCCTTGTAGCTTCCTCCACCATTTGAAAAAGGAAGTTATCAGCCAGGGAGGACAGGAAGTTGCATGAGTCTTGTCGCTTTGCTGAGCTTGTCTCCCAGCACACATTGGGGAAGTTGAAGTTGCCCATAATTATAACATTCTGATGTCTGGATACTCTACCAGTCTGTTCAAGGAGGGCTGCATCCATTTCCTCTCCCTGGTCAGGTGGTCTGTAGCAGACTCCAACAACAATACCCTTTGTCCTTCCTCCCCTTATTTCCACCCATATACCTTCCACTGGGCTATCAACCACATTCTCCAGAACTTGCTGACAATCAGGCCGTCTCCTCACATACAATGCCACTCTGCCTCCTCTTCTACCCTTCTGGTTTTTCTTGAACAACTCGTACCCATCCACTACCACATTCCAGTCATGGGAATCATCCCACCAAGTCCCCATAATTCCTACTATATCATAGCCCTCTGTTTACAAGCAAAGCTCATGCTCTTCCTTCTTATTACCCATACTTGGGGCATTGGCATATAGGCATTTGTAGCCTCTTACCTTTGTTTGATCTGTCCTACCCAGGTGGGCCCCTGCTGTTATCACTTCTTCATTGAAATCCCCATGTTGATCGTCCCCTTCCCCTTGTGGCATCCGTTTAAAGCTCTCCTGATGAAGCTCTCCAGGTTCTTTCCAAATATTTTCTTCCCTGACCTTGAGAGGTGAAGTCCATCATGTGCTAGAAGGCCTTCTCTAAGAAAACTTATCCCGTGGTCCCAGAACCCAAAGCACTTCTGCCGGTAACACCACCTCAGCCAAAGGGTCTGCTCCCTTTGCATTCCTCTTCCTTTGACAGGAAGGATAGAAGAGAATACCACCTGTGCCCCCACTGTCTTCAACTGCCTTCCAAGAGCTTCATAGTCCTCTTTAATCCTTGTGATGGTATTCTTGGCCATGTCATTCGTTCCCAAACTCCCTTGATACTGTATTTTATACTCTGTATTTTATTCTGCTATAGTACAATAAAGAGCTTTCTTTGGTTAAATGAAGCTCTGTCCTTGCCTCACTTATGAGACTTATGCTCTGCCATTTGCTAGAACTGTACACACACAGAGGCTGTTTCCGCATGTCCTTAAAGGGATGGCCCACTCACCAAACATGGGCAGCTTTTCCACTTCACTCCAGACGTATGCATTTTCAAAATGGTTGCAGGCTGTTTGGCTTCTGTTTTTTCTGTGCCTACCTTTTCTGGTACTGTGGGAAAGTGCTGTTCCAGAAAAGGTGTAAAAAACAGAATCCAAATAGCACCTGGTGTGGGCTTTCGGGGACCACAGATCTCTTTGTCAGATGCATCTGGCAGGGAGAGCTGTGGTTGTCGAAGGCTCATACTGCATTGGAATTGGATGGTCTAGCTGTTTGGCTGCTACAAACTAACAGGGAAACTCCTTTGAAGCCTACTGATCCACACACCAAAAGGAGATGTTTACATATACTAGCAAAGGAATGTTTTGGTTGCACCCTCCGCCCCTAATTGCCTCTTCTCTCTCCTCCTCTTCTCCTCCCTCCTCTTCTATATTTGACCAGTCTCTGTATCATGCATCTGACAAAGAGAACTTGATTCTCGAAAGCTTATGCTACAATAAAATTTAGTTAGTCTTAAAGGTGCTACTGGACTCTTTTTGATTCAAATAGCTGGCAACCATTTTGAAAATGTAGATGTCTGAAGTGGAAAAGCTGCCCATATTCAGTGCTTGGGCCATCCTTTTAAGGATGTGAGGAAATGGCCAGAGGCTCATGAGCTTCCTAAACAGCTGGTTTCAGTTGGTGTGGCAGCCTACCAGAGGACCAAAGGGTTGGAAGGGAATGAGAAGCCCTCACCAGTCATAAAGGGGTGTGTATCAAATTGACTAATGGTAACAATGATTTTAAAAAAAACAGTCAGAAGTATCTTATTTTGGTGTAAGGAAAATCAAAGGACATGGTATCCCTCTTCCAATTGGTTCTCCATTTATCTTTGTTCTACTCTTTCTTTGGCAGCTTAAAGAAAGGCCTTTACTTTCTGAAGTGGAATTAATCTCACTTGACTGCAATCATTCAAGGTGGTTTATTGATCTTAAGCACATTTAATCACAAAATGGCTCAGAGGAGCTAGATTCTTACTAATTACTAAGGAGTTAAATTCACAGTGGGAGTGCAGATACTTAACTATACTAATTATGTTGGCATATGTGCAGACACCTTGATTTTATTCTCTTTATATTGGATTTTTAAAAAAAACCTTTCAATCATTTAAGGATAGCTAAGCTTTGCTAAATATGGATGTTATTTGGATGGCTTTAGGGAAGTCAGCATGCATTCACAACTTTAAATTAGAATATATATATATATAATACGTTACATTATATCAATATATCTAATTCTCAGCATGGCTTCATCTGTGGATTCTTAAATCCACAGATTGGAGCTGTGGACAGACAAGACAGATCTTATTTCAAACCTGAGAAAAACCCAAGGGTTGCATTAAAACGTGGTATCTAAAAATAAGTAATCAGGAAGTCTCCCCCCCCCCCAAGGATCCTGTAGCTTTAAGAAACAAATGTCCTCAGTGGCCATTACTTGGCAACTATAGCAGTACTGCCAGGCTTCAAGCTTTGGTTTCTATCAGTAAAAGGTTGGGAGAGGTGTGCAGGGCCCTTTCCAGGGCTTTTTTGGTCTATGAAGGAAGACTGATTGCAGCCAGGCCTGCCAGCAACCACCTGGTGACTTGATACTATACAAACTGCAGATCTTATCTAAACTCAGCTTTTTGCTACTGTTCAACAGCACTAAAGCCAGTGTGATTAGAGTTTCAGACTGGGGGGCAGATAAAGGTAGGTTGGATGATGGGTAGGAAGGAGACAAGGAAACAGGAAAAGGGGAGAGGCTAATGGGTCTTTTAGGAAAGGGAAAGAGAAAGTATTGGAGAAGAGGAAAATGAGATGCCCCCATAAGTCCTTGAAGATGGCCAGCTTATAATAGATAATACAGAGCTAATTGAACATCAATGTAGTGTAATAACCAGGATTCAAAAACATCTTCTCTGGAGAGTTCTGGAATATAGATTAAGCACTTGGGAAAGGCACAGGGATAATAATTAAGTTCATCTGAGGTCATCCCTCTTCACTGCCAAGGGAAACTAATACACAGCATTATGCTGGAGGTCCATGACCCAACAGCTGAAAGGGGCAGGAAGGGGCTCACTGAATAGCAAGGAGTAGAGGGAGAGCTCAGTACCTTGTTTGGAATATTATGTGCAGTTCTGGTCACCAAAAGAACATTGCGTAGCTGGAAAAAGTAGGGGACATGATAGAAGTTTATAAAATTATGCACAGGTAGAGAGTGTGTTCAGAACTTTCTCTCTCTCTCCTCAGATACTAGAAATTGGGGCATCCAATAAAGCTGTTGAGCAGTTGATTCAGAATGATCAAAAGGAAATACCTTTTTGCTCAATAAGTGAGTAATTTAAAAAAGTGATTTTTTTTGCTTGATGAGTTGCCAAAAGATGTAGTGATGTCCATAGGTATAAATGGTTTTAAAAGGGGATTAGACAAATTCATGGAAGACACCTCTCTGAGTGTCTGCTAGCCATGGTGACTGAAGGGAACCTCCATATTTAGAGGCAGTAAATCTCCGAATACTAGTGCCTGGAGACTTCAGGGGAAGGTCTCAGCCTCCACGGCCTGTTGTTGGCCCTCCAGAGTGACTGGCCAGTAGGGTTCTTCTTAGGTTCTCATTGGTACAGGAAAGCATGAATGATCTGGGGGAAGAATCAATCAGTTGTTCTCTACTCCGCAGGCAGGATCATGCCTCTTCTTATAGTATTACAGTATAATAAGCTGTAGGGAAGGCAGTAGCCCACCTTTTCCATATCCATTAAAACTCACCGTATTCTGCCCCTTCTTCCAATGTCATAGGTGCTAACCAAAGCTTCCAGAATCCCAGGAGGCAGAGTTAGTTTATGCTTTTTGCAAATCAGCCTTGTCTGAAAATAAAATAAAATTGGCTGTTGAATGTTTGTATTAATTATTGTAATAATTATTGTAATGAATTCTTGCAAATGCTAAAGCAATCAAGGTACTTTAGAGTTTGAAATAATGACTAAAGAGATTCAATACAAAAGGAAAGGGATGAGAAGGAAAAGAAAAGCAATTCATGGGAAGCCAGGTTTATTGTGAATTAGAGAAGTGTTCATCAGTTTGACCAGCTGTATGATTGTCAGTGGGCATATGCTTCTGAAATACTAAGTACCTAACCCCCAAAGTCCGGCCATTTAGATATCTTCCAGTCAACTATGATTTGTTGCCATGCAGACATGCTGGACACATTTTTGTTAGATTAGCAAGATGCCTGTCACTAGTATAATTTTGGATATTTTTCATACAAGTTAATGGTCCATGAGGAAAATAAAAAAGCTCTAGTTGACACTCTGTCAGGTGAGAGCTAAACCCATCCATGACAACAATATGATGGGGAGTGAAAACTGGGAAGCAAGAGAAGGGCAGGCACAAGGCCCCATTCTCTTGCTCTTCAGGATTCTTGTAATTCTTTCCAACATGTTCATGCCTGTTATAGGAGAACAGTGTCAGGATGGTGCAAAAGGAACCCGACCAAACTACATGAACTGGCATTTACGTGTATGACACTCTGTTTGTCAAACTAACAAACAACCCTGACTCTGCCTGTTATGTTTCAACTATGTATCAACTGAGATTAACCCAAATATTACTTTAAGATTAATTGTTGACTCCACTTATCCCTCCTTGCCAATTTCATTTTTTAAAAAAATGTCTTGTCAAAATTATCAGCAATGCATTATATATAGCTATTTTATAGTGATTTGGCTTTTTAAACATTTAGTATCATTAAAAACACTCATACAGTTTGGTGTAGTTAAGAGCACGGGACTAATCTGGAGAACTGGGTTTGATTTCCCACTCCTCCGCTTGAAGCCAGTGGGATGACCTTGGGTCAGTCACAGCTTCTAGGAGCTCTCTCAGCCCCACTCACCTCACAGGTTTTGTTGTGGGGATAATAATAACATACTTTGTAAACCGCTCTGAGTGGACGTTAAGTTGTCCTGAAGGGCAGTATATAAATCGAATGTTGTTATTGTTGTTATTATGTTCATATCCCTAAAGATTAGCTGCCCAGAACTCATACCTTTCCTTACTCAATTATTTCTTTGGGACATACGACATGCAGTGAAAAAGGAATTTAACTGCAAAACAAATTGAAATCATCATTTTGTGTCATTACATTATTATGTTGTAAGAGAGACCTCCCCCTGAATAACAGCTATAGTGAGATGTGCATCTATTTACCTCAGACTGTGAAAAAAGACCTGAGCAACTTTCGTCTTGTTGCAGAAAACTCAGACTTAGTTTTCCTAGGTCAAGTTCTTCCTTCTGCTCCTTCAGTATTTGCTTTAAGACCTGGAATACATATTCTGGAGTCCAAGAACTAATGAAACAGTAATGTATTTGATGAAGAGGCAATTTAAAAGATCTCATTGTACTATTGTTATTATAGACATATGTTTCATTCACTACTGCATACTGCATAATAGCTACTGCCAGCACTGGTGCCCCATCCCTGAGCCATGGAAAGGAGTGAAGAATCTTTGCTGGGATGCAGAGAGAAATTACTGCCCACCCTCCCTGAGGTCAGCAATGGAGCATGGCGGTGCCTTTCCTCCTTGCTCCCTGTGGCAGAGCAGGAAGCTGCTGCCCTCCTCCTAACTCCCACTCCCAAGGCAAGGCATGGTGAGCCATGGTGGAGGGAAGGAAGAAGAGAGCTCAGCCCACACTGCCCAATGGAGGAAGGGATGGAGGGTGCTAGCTCAAGGCTATTTTAGACAAAGTAGAGCATAATGCTTGTTTTGATAAACCTGCACATGTTAACTGATTCTGCATCAATTATTTCTCTGTTTCTGGGGATGACTGGACTGGTTGGCATGACATTTAAATTAAGTAATAGTTTTTCTTACTTGGATTCAAATTCAGACCCAGCCTTTCTAGCCTCAGCTAAGGGCCAGACTAGATATGCAGGTTTTTTAAAGAGTTGGGTCCAGGTTCCCTGAACCCAATTCTGGTTCCCCACGGTTACACAGAAGCTGCAGAAAAATACTGTTTAAAGTAGAGGGGAGCCTGTTTGGGCTCAGAACACTGCCATGGTGGATGTGCAAATGTTGAAATGTTTCAATGTTTTTCCATGTTGAAACAGTACTGGAGGGAATTTCCCCCCACATTTGCTGCTCCATGTTTTTGCACATGGATCAGAGAATGATGCCCCCAGTGCTGTTTCAGAGTAGGAAAACAGCTTGGGGTAGGAAGAGGGAGGCAGCAGCCCTGTCTCTCCCCCACCCATGGCAGTCTTTGAACCTGTATTTAAAAAGAACCCCCTCCATCACTGAGTGACCTTGCATTGCTACCCTTCTGCTCCTTTCAACATGCAGGGTATGTGGCACCCTTGATATCTATAGGGCCTAGGAAGACCATGGGAAGAAAAAACATCTCTGGTGACCCAGAAGGTGGGGTTCTGTGATCCATCTGAAGATCATGAACCATGGGTTGAAAAACACTAGTAAAGACAATCAGGGCACACCTAGATTGTACCTGAAATCAAGATCACATTTTTGCTCTAAAGTGTAAACACAATCCTCCCTTTCCCTTGCTATGCAAATCACACAAGTCCTTATCCATGTGTATATTGCTGATAAAAGCATCTGTTTTACCTTCTTGCCATTCTTCTGGAGGGCTGTCTGATTATTTTATTTTTTAAAAAGCACAGCAAGGGTCCTATGCATTTGAAAATTTCTTAAGAATATACTTTGGGATGCCATTTTAACTGTGAGAGTAAAAATCAGAAAATAGATAGTATTCTTCTGTTCACAACTTCTTCCTCATCTGATAGGGATGCTCTGGTACAAGATCGGAGGAAGTGTGCATACAGATGTTTTCAGTAGTGTTTGGGCTATATATATTAAGAGAAACTCAGGCTCTAGGGATGCCAAATCAACACATATTATGCAAAAAAAATGAAGTGAATGCATATATCATCTTGCCAGTATTGCTTTGCCAAGGTTAATTAGAGGAAGTCTGCAATAATCTGTACTGATGCATCCTTACAATATGCAGTGTAGGTGTTCACAGACTCAAAACATGTTTCATTAGTAGGGAGTTAGGGTGGCTGCAAGAGAAAATGTGTTCTTAAGTGCTGTGTAAAATGGTTGGTAACGTCATAAATGAGCCAGTTTTTCATTTGGAACTCATCAAAGCGGCTTATAATGACAGAACCTATTAGATCTTAACCAGATGGAAGCTAAAGGGAGAGGATTTTGTTTCCAGAAACATTGCTCATTTATTGATTATAATGAGTATATTGAACATTAAAATAGAACCTTTCGCTGTGATTCTTTGAATTTTGACTCTTCTCTGCAAGGACTTGTGAATGTTGCATTTTACTTGCTGCCACTAGTGTTAAACAATGGACCAGTTTTTCGTAATTCACCTAAAAGACAGACAAAGAGGTTTAAATTCAAGAGGTAATTTAAAGTAGGGTTCTAATACTTTTTTAAAAAAATGTGAAATGTTGAGTAAATAGTGGTATTATTTGAATTCATTGAAACTACTTGTGAGAAATTTGTTAATAAACAGAAAATACTGTATTGTCTATTCTTTGCCAGCCTTTAAACCAAAGAATCTGGAATATGTCAATTTATAAAGGAGATATCAGCTGAACAAATTTAAACTGATTTAATAGTTATTCCCTCATACAATTGGGGAACTACAGTTGTATGAGGGAAGGTACTATAGATTGCTACAAACAACTTCTATGTACTCACAGCAAATTAGAATGTCCACAATTCCTAAAGGTGAAGCCAGGGCAGTTAAACTGGAAAAACAAATACAAGTCTGTAGTGTGTGTTTGTGTGTGTGTAGATGAGAATTTGAGATAGATTTTTCAGTGTTGCTGCTGCATTTCCCTAACAACTAAAACAAGTCAGTAACGTTTATACTTGTATAGTTGATTAGCAGTGCAATCTTAAGCAGCGTTACTCCAGTCTAAGCCCATTGATTTAAATGGGCTTAGACTGGAGTAACTCTGCTTAACATTACTCAGTAAATCTTTTTCCAAGATTTGGACAAAAAGGCCTGCCTTATTCTGAAAGTTAAGAGTCCCATTCTCCCACAATATTAGCTATCAGGCCAAAGACAAGTCTTAACAATAACTATTTCCCTTATAATTGTGTTTGTCCATTGGGTTAAAATTAATGGTTGCCTCCAGTTTGAAATGTTGTATTAACATACCAGTTCTTGTTCATTTGCAGTGGCAAATGTCTTGAAAAGGAGTTTGACTGTTGGTAATTGCAGAGGGATTTCATGCTTTAGAAGAAGGTGACTCAGCTGTGTCTGAGGAAGCAGCCCTGAAACTCTGGGATCCAAAACCTTACAGGCTTCCTGTAGTTCTTCTAGTGTAGTCAGCCTCAAAGAATATGGTCCCAGTTCCTTTCTGAGGAATGTCAGAAGAGAATCATTTTCTTCATATGTCTCAATTGGTTTGTGAATGGCGTCCTAAGGAAGACAATTTTTTGAAATATATAAGGAAAAGTTGTGATTTAGGCATTTGGATTAATATGAACTGCTTTTTGTGGCAAATTTATGAAGAAAATAGAAAAGCAGTGCAGAACAATTAAATTTCAAGGTACATAGAGCCTGGGGAGATTACTGATAGAGGAATAACACACAAACTCATAACATTTTTCTGTAGTCAATAGGTAATTAAGTGCCATCCCCTGTTTCTATACTCACAATCATTAGTTGAGACTTGAATCCTCACTTCCCTCATAAAATACATCAATATGGCTGGAAAACCATTTTTTTTACCCACCCTGATTGTATGAAAGCAGTGCTACCATCAAGACTGGACTTTGGGGAGGATATCTCACAGGCATGACAGGGGGAGGGGAGGAAGTGTCCATCACAAGCTATAGATTCACATTTAAAGTTTATATTACAATGTAAACGGGACCCCGATAAGATCAATAAGTTCAGAGTCTAAAATGACTTAATGACACTACTATATGAAAGGCTGTTTAAAGTGGATGAAGGGGTTACTCTTTACCCTTGATGAATAAACATGCCTAGACATTACTAAACTAAGTCACGTTTGTTTGGATGTAAATCTCCTGCATTTTAACAGAAAATTTTCTCATAAATGTCTTCTTGGAGCAATATCTTTAACATTTTGTGAATGGTTTTAGCCTGGTTTTCCTTTCAGTATATAATTGCCAACTACAAGTTTGGAAATTCCTGGAGAATTAGGGATGGAGCTTGGGGTAGATGGAGTTTGAGGAGGAGAGGGAACTCAGCAGGGATGTGATGCCATAGAGTCCACCCTCCAAAGCTGCCATTTTCTCCAGGGAACTGATCTTTGTAGTTTAGAGATCAGTTATAATTTCAGGAGATCTCCGGGCCCCACTTCAAACTGGCAACCCTAATTCATAAAACATTCCAGTATTGAAGAAAAAATCTAATGAGCACACCCAAACAATGTAGATTGCAAACCACTTCAAGTGTGGATTTTAATAATCCCAATGCCTTACCTGTTGGCTTTCATGTTGCCTTAAAGTCTGGTCTCCAATAGATGGCCTTTGAAGGGTGTGCATGTAGGACGAAGACTTATCCCCACAGGGAACAGAGACACAATGTGTATTTGGAAGCTTTAAGCCCTTTGTTAACAAACACAAAATGAGAAGGAATGCAATCAAAGAAAAACAAACTCTCCTACTCTAAAATAAATACTGGCACTAAAAAGTTTGAATAAGACTAAACAAAAATACAGAAAATGTATCAAATGGAAAATATTATGAGTTGGATCCTACTAGCATTTCAACTGGTGCAAGATAGAGGAGGTGATCTCACACAATTCCTCCTCTCGCTGTACCCTCCATCCTGTGTGGCTTTTCATCTATGACATTATAGAATCACTGGCATGGCTATTTGGGGGTTTGGAATAGCTCTCTCTTCCCTTTTCTGCCAGAGAAAAAGTTGGTAAGATCCAGCCTCACATTCTTTACAAGGAAATAGGCACTACGCTTAAACTAGGAAGGCTTTGAGTCAAACTATTCTTAAGCCATGAAGATCACCTCAAGGAGATCTTAGATAACCTACCTCACTGTCTCTTTAACTGATCTCACAAGTATTGTGAGGATAAAAATGGGAACACTCACACATACTATTTGAAGTCACTTTGGGGAAGATATGTAACAAATACATAGGATGATGATTTACTTCAGTGACTTACCTTTTTATATCTGCATGTGACCTCCCAATGTAAGGTTCTTCTAACATACTGTCTTATACTAAGTAAAATGCCAATAAAGTCCAATACATTTGAGTTGCTTTCTCTCTTCTTCTTATAGGTGCTCCATGGAGGAACTCTCATGTGCCCGTCCACAAACAAAGGTTTGTAGCAAGTTTTTAAACAATAGAATTTATGATAATGATGATGTCTCTTCTCTTCCAGATAGGTAGGATCAAACTGTCAGGGGGCATAAGGACACCCCCATAAGAGAGTGGGTAATCCCTATACCTCCTGGTGTGGCTTTCCCTCCATTTGATTAACACATTACGTCCTGGGGGCGCCTCTCTTTTGTTTCTTTGGGCTTCTCTAGCAGCTCCAGCCAAGCCCAGGTTTCTCATTGTTTTCTAAGGCAATTCCAAAGCTACTATTACCCTAATGAGTGTGCTATGCTTAGGATTGCAACTAGCTCCTGATACACATTTTCTTGGAGATAATCTCCATTGAAGTCAATGGTGTTTACTCACGTAAATCATCAGTACTGCCTTAATGGGGGGAAGGGAAGAAGTGTTCTTTATTCCTGGTGACATGCATGCATTAGAAATTAAAGTAAGCAGAAACCTTCTTCCCATCTTCACTTGTCTACATGGTCTGTAACTCTGATGGGTGGAGGTTTTAAAAGGCAAAGTTTCAGCCCGTCAGAAACTGGAGACTGTCTGGCAACAGCATCTACAGATGTTTTTCCGCAGACGTGGGGGAAAGGATTCCCATGAATATATATCTATATCATCTATATCTATATCTATATCTATAGTGAATTAAAGAGGGAACATTCCAGGGGCTCTGTTGAAACTAAGGTTGGTAGTTCTGTATAATTAAAATATGAACACTATCAATCTCTGTGTTCTTGCAAACAGATGACTTCAGAGGAATAAGGTTGACTTTTCTCCATAATAAAATGACTCTTCAAAGCTGAGCCACAACCGGCTATTGCTAGAAAAGTCTACATAGGAAAGAATCTAAATAGCATAGATTCAGTGTAGGAAAAGAGTCTATATAGCATAGATTCAGGAAATGAATTCCTCTGTCTCCTACTTCAAGCAAAAGTACATGTCCTGGCAGGCAGCCCAAGCAACAGATTTGAACCTGGGAATTTTGTCTAGTCAGGTAGGTGATTTTGAGTCTGGCAGGGACTTGTGTAGCAGTGAGGGGAATTCATGGCTCTTATGTTGGATAAATTGTACATTTCCCAAATGCTGTGTCCTAATTTCAATGTTATTTTGTCTTAAAGCAGCCACAAGGTAGGGAAGGGCCATATGTAGACATGGGCATGAACCGCATTACGAACCAAAAAAACCCATGAACTGCTTGATCGTCTGTTCGTGAACCGGCGGTTTGTGAGGGTCCATGGCCAACGAACCAGCATTTGTTGGAAGCCCGGTTCATTGCATTCGCCCGCGGTTCATGAAGCCAGACAGTCAGGCACCATCAATCAATTCCCTTGGAAACGGAGCTGGAGGAATGCCTGAACTCTGTCTGCACTCCTTCTGTCACCCTGGAAACCTGAATTGAAGCCCAGCTTACCTTGATCTGCAGGTCTTCCTTCCAACCATGGAGCTGCAAATTGGTTACAATTAGTTACATGGGAGAAGACACCCGGGGGGAGGGAGGGGGAAGGGGGGTGTTCTGTAACCATGGGCAATCCAATCTCATCCCTGCAAACCCAGATAGGCAGTTCTGACGGCCAACCCCTTGTACACTGGGCCAACGTCAACTGGTGGATCTAATTGTATCAAATGGGAGTTTCCTGGGGGCCTCGGATTGGAGAGGGTATAACTCCAAGATCCCTATTGCAATCTTGACCAAACTTGGATGCTGGCTGGAGGAGAGCCTGCTAAACACTCCCTGTGAATATGGGCTCTCTAAGTCCAATGGGGGCTGTTCTGAGCCCCACAAACCATGAACCTTGAATCGGTTCGTCAGCAGGAAAAGTTCATTTCGGTTCCTTAGTTCGGGTTCGGCGGTGGCACCGAACCACGAACCACTGGTTCGTTAAATTTTTTTGGTTCGTGCCCATGTCTAGCCATATGGATTGTGAATCCTGCAAACAAGCACACAATTATAGAGAAAAATATAAACAGTAGAATTAAGAGTTTAAGAAATGCTCTGTGACTGTGTCTATGTTAAACTTGAAAGTGAGATTTCATGCTAAGTAGTAAGTAATCCCCCTTTTCATGATATAGATGATGGAAAAGTGACTTTAACAAACACCAAGTAAAAAAGCTAAATTTTGTGAAAAGAGGTTCATAAAGACAATGCTATTTTTTCCCTACCATATATACAGTACTTAAAAAAAACCCTCTTGTGTATAATCTCTGTAATGGGGAGTCATGTTACATTACGGTTGTTTTCCTTTCAGTTAAATATGATAACACGGTACATGTTAACAGGAAATATTGCTGTGAGGAACTGAAAAGGTATGAAAATCAAGAAAAAAGAATTTTCTATCCTCCTAAATAATTTGTTATCTGCAAACTTTGCTGCCTTACTGGTTCACCTGATACCAGACCATTTACAAAAAAAGAATTTTTTTGCAATCAATTAATTGTATACCCTTAAAGGCTTTAGTGGAATTAAAAAAAATTCAGCCAAACAGTTGTAGCAACTTACTTTGGTATCCATAAATTGGCCATTGTGTGTTTTTGCTTGTTGAGACTTGTGTTCTTCCTTTTCACCTTTGTGCTTTTGTTCGTCATTTAGCCCTTGACAGGGAGGCTTATTGAGACCTGGAGGGTTTCCATGTTTCTGTCTTGTATGATCTGGTGATAATGTTCTGAACACGGATTGAGTTTCAGCTTTAATACCATCTTTTGCTTTGCTGTCAGAAACAAGTGTGCATTGTAATGATTGATATCTAGACAATAGAGCTATCCCGGACTTTTTTTCTGGGTAAAGAGGTGGTGGAACTCAGTGGTAGAACTCAGGACCATGCAATGACATCACTTTGGGTCAGCTGGAACAAGGGGAAGGAATTTTTTAAAATTTAAATCGCCCTCAGTGAAAATGGTCACATAACTGGTGGCCCCATCCCCTGATCTCCAGACAGAGGGGAGTTTAGATGGCCCTCTGCGCTGTGGTGCGGAAGGCAATCTAAACTCCCCTCTGTCCGGAGATCAGGGGGTGGGGCCACCGGCCACGTGACCATTTTCAAGAGGTACCAGAACTCCGTTCCACCACGTTCCTGCTGAAAAAAAGCCCTGGATCTATCACATCCATTTACATTACAGAGCAACGCAGAAAACACTTGCTTAGAAGTTTCTTCACTGGGAAGAAATGCAGTAGTTTTATCCCTGATGTATTATGAAGGAACAATTGGGATTATATGTGCAGTCACTTTTGTGGAACTCACTTTTTGTGGAAAATAATAATCTAAAACACATTCTTGCATAGGTCAATTTTGCCTGTTCAGTTCTCATATTGTTGCATTTTTTCATGACCATCTGCACCCTATTTGCTGCCATGAGTAGTCACTCCAGCTATTATGTGGCTTTTCCATGGCTTTCCTGGGAGCACTTACACCGCCCCCCCCCCTGCTTTTTAAAATCTGTTTTCCAGTCGGCTGTTTCCCCATGCACACTCTTTATTTCATCTTTTAGTATTCCATCTTCTTTCATCCCCCCACCCTCTGCCAGCCCACTTCATTGTGATTGCCACTGTTGTCTATCCAGCTACTCCCTCTCCCTCCTTTTCTTCCCTCTCCCTCCCCTCTTTCCTCTTTAACTCGTTTTTTAAAATTTAAAATTTTAAATCCAGCATTGGATCAATATATCAATGGTTTGAAAGTGAGCTGGAGGAGAGCAATTCCTCATTGCTTTTTTATTGCAGCTGTTACTGATGCTGTTATTTGTGCTGATGTTTGAGGAAGCTGCCTGAGGCACTTTGCAAGCTGCATGGAGGAATTTTTAAAAAGAGCCTGGCTTGTCCACCCCCTCCCCCTTGCAACCTTGAAGGGTCCATACTTTGAGAGCAATTTCTGCTCATCTATAATGTTTGTGTTTAAAACCATTGATGGATCAATTTCATGTTTTAAAAAATGAATGATGCTAAAGCTTGTCTGTGGGCAAGGAGAGGCTGTGGGGGGGGGGGGCTCTAGAAATTCTGGCTTTGGTCCCTTCTCCTCTTTTCAATGATTCTCCTCCCCCCATGCCTATTAGGATCAACAAAGGGAGGTGTGGAGAGGGAGAAACCCAGGCAATTGGTTGATCCAGCATTCCAGCAATGCATCAATTCACTGCATGTGCAAAAAAAAAAAAAAGATGACACATTTTGACACTGTGCAGACTAAAAGACCGATCAAACACGAGAAGTACAAAACAGCCCAGACAAGCTAATCCCATGCCTTTCGGCTTGACTTCCAGGATAGTGAGAAATTGTCTCTGGTGCAGAAGTGGCTTAAGAATGATAACAGAAAGTGTTTTTACATCCAAAACAAGTGCAGAATTCTTTTGAAAATTCAGTCAATAGCCTGGGCAAAAACCAATTGTCTTCACCTAGTACCCAAAACAGGATAGATGTCAGGTGAATATGTGCAGGTGAGACAATGTTGTATAGTGGTTAGAGTGCCAGACTAGGATTTGGTATTCTAAATCCCCACTTTTCCATGGAAAATTGACTGCTGGGTGACCTTGGGCCAGTTACACATTCTCAGCCTAACCTACCTCACAGGGCTGTTGAGACAATAAAATGGAAAATGGGAGAACGGTAAAAGAGTTTTTGAACCCCATCTGGGGAGAAAGGCAGAGAATAAATGAAGTAAAAGAAAAGTAATAAACAGGGCACCACCACAGAAAAGGTCTGGCATTGTTTGGAGTAGTACTTTCTTATAAAATAATCCTATTAATGGGAGGTAAAGGATATTCTTCCATATATCATACTTACCTATCAGGTTTTTCTACAAGATATCTAACATATTTGCTCCCAATGATCTTTATGACAGTCTCATAATTTGCATTCATTCCATAAGGGATGTTTTTGATTGAAGCCATTGGCCTTTCTACAGAGGGTCACTTTCCTGTAATTTCAAAAGGCATGCATTTAGATATTCCTTAGAAAGGAATTTCTGTCTCTTTCTTTTGAAAAACAGAACTGAAAATAGGCAATGGTTCTAAGATATTTTAGGACAGGAATCTGATGCATGTTGTTAGGTCCTTAGTTTAAATTAAGTGCCCAACAACATGCACTGTAAAGAAGGAAGCTCATGTTAATAAGGAGCAAATATGAAAAATGCAGTCACATATACTCAGCTTAATTTAGGCTGGAGATGAAGATTTTTGTCCTTTTTTAGTATCCATGTGTTGTTGAAAGCCACACCTATTTTGGTCCACCTAAAGGGCCACCTAACAGTAAGGTTCATATGGATCTCATCTGGGGAACAAATCATTCCGTTTCAGAGGTAAGAGCCAGTTGTATCTGTTATTATTTGGGATCAGTTCAAGTTCAAAAGACATAGCAAATGTTCTGTTTCTGCATCCTCATCTGCTACTAAGGAATTCATTTTAGAGATCTGAATTAGATGTTCTGAGCAGCTACACTGCACTAAAATATAGGAAAGATTATTCATACCTGTTGCTTAGGTATAAGTACTGTAGGCTTAAATTTTCACACTAGTTTCTATCAAGTACTTCTTTAATGTTTTTTTTTTTTTTTACAGATAGAAAATCTAATGCCTCTTTACTACATTCTCTGGAACAGCAATGCCTGAAACTCATAATGTACAATTTTTAAGTAATTTGGGCCAAATGGAGTCTTTGTTGGGGAAATCATCAAAGATACAAATGCCCAAATGAGAATTGCCTTGCAGGCCTTGCACCAACTGGACTCTGCTGAAAAACTAAGAAGCCAAGCTATTAGCTATAGAACCCTCAGTCTGATTCTGAAACACTGTTAAAAATCCAGGGGAAAAATAGATTCTTCAGGATTGCTTTTGGATCAGTGCAAGAAGTATGATATGCAGCTACTGGTCCTGTTGGATAGTTCTCTAGGCTGGCGAAGGACCATTGCTGGCTAAGTACTTCTACAGTGAGATCATCATTTTGCATTACTCAATGTGCCTTCCTTGAACCATCTGAAACTTGTTAAAAATTGTTACAGTACTCAAGAACACAGTCAGCAAAAATATCATTTAAAACCATTATTTTCTACATTCTTATAAAGGACTGGGAGCACCCACCTCTCTTGAGTACTTTGTGCTGATTTGCCTTTCTCTAAATGTAGAGGCAAAAGGTATCCAGCTATAATTGCAGGCACATCAGGACGAGCGAACAGCTTTTCATACTCCACTGGGATAACAAATCTTCTGTTACTAAGGACGCGGTGCTGTTGCTAAGCTGGGCAGAGCTTGTCACTCCACAGTTGAAGCCAGCAGGAGGCATGTGTTAGCTTCAAAATGATCAGGCAGGAAGACTGTTTGCCTGGTATATGTGATTCCAAATACTCAGTGATAGTGTGGATTTGTCTAGTCCACCAAGCTGGAGACAACTTTCAGATGTTTCAGTACAACTACGAGACTGGACATTTAGAACATACAAAAGAATATACAGTTTAATTTTCCAGATATATATATATAGACAGAGGTAAACTAATCAAATATGTCAACTAGCAAAAAAAAAAAGATTTCTGTAGAAAATGACAAAATCGACTTCAGGGTCTAAGCCTACTATTTCAAACCACAAATTTCAGGCCATTAACAAAGCACGATAATGACAAAGAGTTGGGTCACAGAATGGAATCTGTCATAAGGGAACATCATTTACTACTTGAAGATCTATAATGATGGCTTAATGAAATTGAATTTAACAAGGACAGAAGCCTTTATACTGAAGGACAGAATTGTAGCACTGGGTTTATAAGATAAATAGAAGTGCAGGACCTAAATGCAGGGGGTACAAGAGAAACAGGGAAAGATCTTCATTATAAATTGGATTATGTACGAGTCCAGCTAGGAAATAATAGAACAGTGACATTTTAAACTCAGGAATGTTACAGGAGTGCATGTTTAGGTATGATAGGTGTTGGAACATAATCACTGGTTTCTTTGCATACCTTCAAATAATTTGAGGTCTAAGTAGAACACAAATTTCCTAAATAGTCAGCAGCATGTTAATATTAGTATTTGGGTGTGACCTTCCTGCTACAGGTCCTTGGAATTGCTAGGCTAGATCATTTTATGTGGGTAGCCATGTTGGTCTGCTCTGCAGTAGAACAGCAGGATTTGAGTCCTCCTGAGTCAGAGGCTTCTTCAGACACAAATGTCCTGCTTCCAGAGGTTGCCGAGTCTTAAGAGTGCTGCTGACAGGTAACGAGGTCCAGCTGGCAAGGCGAGGAATGTGCAAAGTCCGTAAATCAAGGGAGTAGTCGAGGACAGGCCGGGTCGGAGGTCAGAGAGACAGTTCCAAGGAGCAAACACAGGCAGTACAGGAGCAGCTTAGAGAACTCGTTGAAGCCACGCTGAAGGGAGCCCTCCCTCTGGCTTTTATAATCTAAGGGCATTCGGTCAGCTCGCACAGCTGCTTCAAGTCTCCTCCTCTGAAGCCCCTCCTTCCTCTGAGAAGGCTGGCCTGTTCAGAGCCCGGAGGCGTGCAGATTGACGTCGGGTCTGTAAGTCTCTTCTGTCCCTGCTACGCCAACGTTGCTCTCGGTAGTCTGGAGATGTTGGAGGGGATAAGGAAGCTGGCTGCATCTGGGCCGTTGGCTCTGGGTGGGGAAGGGGAGCTTCTGGCTGGGATTCAGCCTCTGACTGTTCAGCTGTGGTCGGCTGCTGGGAGACAGGCTGCTCCTCCCCAGGAGGAGCAAGGCTGTCAGCAAGCGTCAGCTGTTCCAGTTCCTCCTCCTCAGAGGACTCGTCAAGCTCAGGCTGTACTATGACAACAAATGACTTGTGACTCGTGTCTGACTCTCAAAAGTTTACTCTGAAAATCTTGTTGGTCTCTAAGTTGCCACTGGACTCAAATCCTGAGGGCATGCTGGATCAGTACTTTACCTTCCAGGACTTGATCCATTTCATTGCAACAATAACCATAGTACAGTTTTAGTATGCAGAACTTTCTGATATGAGGCAATTGGTCCAGATCAGTGCCTCTCTAAGAAACCAGAACGAAGCACTGTGTCTTCTACCATTTCACACTGAGATATAAACTGAAAGACTCCCTTATTACTTTGCTAAGACACAGTTGATATCAGACAGAGGCCTGTTTTACTTCATCCCAGGTGCCATCCCTTTTTTAATAGAACTAAGGTAGAGATCTGGAACCCCTTTGCTGCTTTGTTCCCTGATATCCTTGCTATTTGCATTGTTATTAACAGCCAAGCTCCATTTTTAGGAAATTTGGCATCACTGCCAGGTTGAATGTCAAGGAGAATCAGAACTTTCATATCAACACCGCATGGATTTTCCTTCTTCCAAACTCCTGTGCAATCTGTAATTTTTAACCTCACAAGTTTAATATTGTACCTTAACATTTGTGTGAAACAGATGGCTCCTGCAATCTGCCAACCTGTTGTTAAAAATTGTCTTCCAAGAATTGTTTTCTACTGGTAGTTGCTTAGCATAATTAACCTTTCACGTGATTTAATAAACAGGAACAAACATTTGCCACATCATAGTAATAAAAAGAGTCACTTAAGGATGCACAGGGTTTTTTTTCTCTCCAGAGAAAGATACAGTCCTTTTATATTTCTTCTTGTGGCTTTAGAAGCCTTTCTAGACACAGGCCTTCTAATTAATGGTGTGTGTAGCTCTAACGCTGATGCATTCAGGAGCATGATATAAAATATTATTTCATTCAAAAAACCTGAAAAGTCTCAAGGCAATGGTAGAAATTAGGGTGGCTTAATTGACAAGGTTCTTGGCTTCTATTCTGGAACCATGCCCACATTTGGGGTGGGGGTGGGGGTGGATACCACATAGTTAATTATTTTATTTGTTTTTCTTTTGATTGATTTGTTTGTTTCACCACATATTATTCTCCTTTGTTAATATGGACTATTTTAACACTGCATAGATTTGTCTTATTCTATATCATTATAATTCAGTTAAAATATGAAGTCTTATTCAATTTTTTTAAAGGAACAAAAATGCAGGCATGCCAATGACAATGGTGGGACTGTCGGGGGAGCAAATTACATTTTTTGCCTTTCTCACCATTACAATTTTTTTTATGCCTCATGTATTTCTAAGTGATGGTAAGAAAGTCTCATAGTGCTTTGACCTTTTCAATATTCAGAAACTTTACTGACTGGTCATTTCTGGGTGGAAAGAAATTTAACATATATCAAGGTGATGGGCACTGCTGACAGATGTTAAGTGCAAGGTATTATTATTTTATGATTTCACTAATGAAAGGAAGGAAAGGGGAACCAAGAGAATGCTCCCATTCAGGGACTGGCTAAAAAGAAAATGACAAAAGCAGATGAAATGTAGCAAAGGGAGATTAAAATGTAACAGGCTAAATCTGTTGGGTAGAGCTTTTGCTTAGGGCTATGATGTCAAACTCATTCTGACAAATTGAATACATGAATACATGGTTTATGTGACTGTCAGTCAAAAATGTATCTCCCTGCTAAGTCCCATTCTTTATTTAATAATGCATGTTTCTTAAGAATCTCATCCGTTACTATGATTATGCATATTGGATATTTATGGTTCATTTGTAATGCTGATGGGATTTGTAATCCATTTTTCTGGTGTGTACCAACTCTGCTGCATGGTGGCTTTTGGGAGTAAGCAAAGGGCCTCCCCAAAGACAACTTGGCCTTGTAGCCATGATTTCTTTTTCAAATTGTAGAACCTGATGTACTTGGTTCTTAAAACCGCCAAAGGCTTTGGAAAAGGATGAGACAAATTCAAAAGAATTGGGACTGCTGTTAGCCATGATGGCTAAATGGAAGTTCCAAGTTGGAAGACAGCACGTCTCTGAATATCAGATTTTGGGACACATAAAAAGGAAGAGTTGTTGCTTCCATGCAATGCTTGAAGCATCTGGCTGGCCACATTTGTAAATGGGAAGTTCAATAGATGGTCTTTTGGTCTCTCCAGCTGTGCTCTTCATATGTTCAGAAGGCATCAGTGGCTTCCTTATGAATCTGCCCAGCAATTGTGATCTTCCTGTGGAAGACATCATTGCAAATGTAGAAGCTGCCATTCGGCATCTACCTGAAGAGGAAGCTGAGGAAATAAGAGGAGAGACAGCCAGGATTCTACGAAAGGCAAAGCTTCCCACCAGCATTATAACACGCAAGGAGAGAAATGCCATCAAGACCCTCAATGCAGATCCAGACATCATCATTCTACCAGCTGATAAAGGCAATGCTACAGTGATCATGAAAACAGAGGAATACAAAAAGAAGATTAAGGAACTCCTGGACCCCTCCACCTACAAAAAACTAAAACGAGATCCCACTTGCAAAATCACCAGGCTAACAAATGCGCTGATCAAGAATTCCTCACTACATCCTGACACGCACAGAAAACTATGCAAGACTGAAGCACAGCCACCTAGACTATATGGACTCCCCAAAATACATAAGGATTCAGTCCCACTCCGACCCATTGTGAGTGCCATTGGTTCACCGACATATGAATTAGCTAGACATCTGGCAGATCTCCTGCAGGACCACATCGGGAAAACCTCGTCTTACATCAAAGATTCAGCAGATTTCATCAACAAAATCAGTTCTCTGAAACTCAATCCACAAGACATACTTGTCAGTTTTGATGTTGTATCCCTGTTTACCAAGGTTCCAGTAAAAGACACTATTGCACTTATTAATCAGATTTTCCCAGAGGATGTAACAGCCTTATTCCACCATTGTCTGACAACCAGTTACTTCCAATGGGACAACGAATTCTATGAACAGATGGATGGGGTGGCCATGGGGAGCCCACTCAGCCCAGTTATAGCAAACTTCTACATGGAACATTTTGAAAAAACAGCTCTAGAATCAGCACCCCACAAACCTAGTGTATTGTTCCGGTTTGTGGATGATACATTTATCATTTGGAGCCATGGGGAGGAAGAATTGATGGGGTTTTTGAATCATCTCAACAACATCCACCTGAACATACAATTCACAATGGAGAAAGAAATCGAGGGAAAACTCCCATTCCTGGATACCTTGGTCATCCGCAAAGCAAACTTTCAGTTAGGTCACAAGGTCTACAGGAAACCAACTCACACTGATCGGTACTTACACAAAAACTCCAATCATCACCCCCGACAGAAAAGAGGCATAATGAAAACATTAGTGGATCGTGCAAGACGGATATGTGAGCCGCACTTTCTCAATGAGGAAATTAATCATCTAAACCATGCACTTCAGGCAAATGGCTACTCCAGAAATGAAATCCGAAGAGCAACCAACCCCAGGATGAATCAAACAACCAAGGAAAAACAGTCTCCTACAGGAAAAGTGTTTTTGCCATATATCAAAGGAATTACTGATCAGATGGGAAAGCTTATGAAAAAGCATAACCTTCAAGCAGTATTCAGACCCACCCGAAAAATACAACAGATGCTACGATCAGCAAAAGACAGTAGAGACCCCCTCACCTCTGCAGGAGTATACCGTATAGCCTGCAGCTGTGGACAAGTGTACATCGGGACCACAAAGCGTAGCATCCAGACAAGAATAAAAGAACATGAAAGACACTGCAGACTTGGACAACCTGAAAAATCAGCAGTGGCTGAACATAGCCTAACTCAAACAGGGCACAGTATCTTATTCCAGGACACCAAAATACTGGACAACACTTCCAACTACTTTGTCAGACTGCACAGGGAAGCCATTGAAATTCACAAGCATAAGCAAAACTTCAACAGGAAAGAAGAAACCTTAAGAATGAACAGAGTATGGTTTCCAGTTCTGAAAAACACCAGGCTAACAAAACATTCTATCCCCGACAATAGCCCTGCAGAGAAGATTAGCACATCAAGTACCAATCCATATGCAAAAGAACCTCCTCAGGATACAGTGAAGCCTCCCGCCATTAGCATTCCACACCCTGGGAAACTCTTACAGGATGACTCAGCTCAGCCCCACCCCTCCTGAGTAGATACAAATGACCTACATCTTTTCCACACTGTGACACTGAGAGATCTCTGTCTTTTGGTGCTACACCTCTGAAGATGCCAGCCACAGCTGCTGGCGAAATGTCAGGAACTACAATGCCAAGACCATGGCAATACAGCCCGGAAAACCCACAACAACCAATTGTGATCTTCTTCAGAGACCCTGTTGTGTATGCCTCCTACATATGAGTAAAGTGAGTGCCCTTCTTTGTCCATAGTACCACCTTGGTTGGGGGA
Organism: Eublepharis macularius; assembly: GCF_028583425.1. NCBI lineage: Eukaryota > Metazoa > Chordata > Lepidosauria > Squamata > Eublepharidae > Eublepharis > Eublepharis macularius. Next base: position 79,914,824 of record NC_072794.1, on the reverse strand, counting down.
AATTCCATCCTAAAAGCTATCTTACTGCCACTGTCCCATCTGCCTGTAGAAATTTGGACACCAGTTTAAAATGTTGCTGTTGTTGCTACCCATATCATCTCAATTTTGTATTATGTGCAGGAGCTGTATAGTTACTACCGGGATGGGTGAGGAAGGCTCTCCCCCTTGAGACAATAACATCTGATGGCTGAACACAAGCTCCATGGTCATTTCTGGGGGTGGGGCGGGTGGGGAGGCACTTCCCACTGGCACCAGTCACTACTTGTCCCTTTGCAGTCACCCCTTTGAGGTTTGCCCAAGGGCAAGGAATAATACTTCTCCATGTAATTATGATATTTGCCATCAGTGTGTGGAAAAATTTAGTCAGTTTACCAAGCCCTAATCATAAGAAGTGCAGGCTAAAATGTACTGAAGAGTTGTTATTCATCTTTTCCATTGCATTAGATTGATTTTGGCCTGTTTTTTGTTAGCTGAGTGCAAAACAGAGCAGTGAAGTTACGCTGTGCTGATTAAAGAGGCAAAAAGTTTATTTGAGGAAATACATACTTGATAGTGAAGAGAAGAGAGAGAAAGATAGGTTCCTTGCTATCTGACTACATCTTGGAGAGAGAGTGAAGTGAAGCAGGAGAGAGAAGAAGCAGGATATTGCCCTGTTTAGCCCAATGGGAGACAAGACAAGGAAATGACCCCCAGGAAACAAGAGAGATGCTGCTCTCACTGTCCTAACTAAGCGATCCTTGTTTCCTAGGCATAGAAGGCTCTTCTTCCTTCTTGCTGCAGCAGTACACCAGACATTGCTATTTCCAACATTTTTGACTACCCGTTTGCATTTACAAGGGTGAAGATTTGGGCTGAGTCCAACCACACACAGCCCAGAGTCCATTTGAGAGTCTATTCCATGTAGTCGAAAGCAGCAAAGAAAATATGCTTCTGTGGCCAAACAGTGCCATCTGATGATACAGTTACAGGGTTGTAACTTAAGCAGCCTTTGTTAACTTGGGCCCCAGGGCAAAGAGCAAAACTTCTTTTCATGATCAGTTGGCTAATCATTGTGTGGATAAAGCTGTCTGGCTCCATCTAATGACTGCTTATTTTATTTTTATTTATTTAGAGGTGTGCACAGGAAAGAAATTCAGTAAATTCAGATTCAGTAACACCAAACTAGGAAAAAAATTCAGTATTCACTGAATACTGAATTCATTCTCCAGTTCAGTCCAGTAATACAAAGCAAATTCTGTAAAATTTAGTCATTGTTTCCTATAGGAAACTCGATTCGGGTATATCTTGTGCCCTGGGTGCATGTGTCATTTTTTCATTGGATTTCACCAAATTTGAAGGGGACCTACTACTACTTCTCCTCTAGTAACCCCCAAATTTCAAAAAGATTGGATCCTGGAGGCTGTTTTATGCCCCCTCCCAAAGACGGTGCCCCTTACTACCTTCAATCTCCATTATTCCTTATGGGGAAAACTATGGGGGCTATCCAGGGGGCTGGGGGAGCATTTTAAAAGCAAAATCCGCCAAATTTGCAGGAGACCTACTCCTAACTAGCCTCTAAAGACTTCCTAATTTTCATGGTTATCAGATCCTGTGTTCCAATTCTTTGGGCCCCTGAACAAGGTGCCCCCAGTCTCTCCATTTGTTCCTATTGTGGGAAGAACTCCAAGCTGACTCCCATTGCAGAAACACATGGACCAAGGCTGCCATGGCCAGAGGCACACTCACAAATACAAGCTCCATACCAGACATTCCAACAGAACTAAACTGACAGCACCTCAAACCCAGCGCCTCCTGACCAGGCTGACTAGCCACTCTCTGTTGTTTCCTAAGATGAGAACTTTAACAAGTTCTTTTCCAGGGGCACAGGTGAGGTGTGCTCCCAAATGCAAGTTCATCCCTGGAGAAGCCCAACAGAACCAAACTGACCCTCCGCAAAAAACCCAATTCCCCCTGAGCAGACTGAGTAGCCACTCTCCATTGTTCCCTATGAGGACCAACATCACAACAGAAAAATCATCCAAACCAAAATGAAGCAAGGGACAGTCTTGAAACTGGAAGCAAACTGAAGCAAGGGAATGGACCCTCCCCTCCTGAACCATAGTGAAGCAAGGGGACCAACACACTAGAGAATCACATCAATTTCACCCAAACCAAACTGAAACAAGGGACACTCTTGCAACTTAGCCCAACAGAACCAGAACCATTCACAACAACCAGGCGCTGGGTTCAGCCAGTGAGGGAACATCACAGAACAGAACCAAGCACAGTAAACGAGAGGTATATATGCTGCAACTGAGGGCTGGTCCAGATAACTGACGTGATGTGCACTGTTCTCCCAGTGTTGTGAGAGAACTGTGCCTTCATGTGCTCCTTGGCAGCCCTGTAAAGGGAGGGCACAATGTGGTGCTCACCGTGGTGCAAGATGTGTGTGTGTGTGTGTATGTACCAAGGACAGACTAGCTGGAGCTACTCTTGAAAGCCAAAGTACTATAAAGAAAGGCTGCCCATCTACAGTAATCATCTCCACAATCTTCCAAGCGATGAGCCTAGATGCCCTCTGGATCTCCCCTTGATACACTAGTGACATGAGTATCAAACATCTCTGGCAGAGAAACCTGGGTGGAGGGAAGCATGCCAGAGGTGATTGCTGGAAAAAACCCTGCCAGCTGTGTGGTGCTAGTCACTCTCTTCCCCCAAAGAATCACAGTGCATACCAGGGGTCCTCTTTCTTCTGGAACTGCTCCCAGACATTGGAGGACAAGGGATGCCTACTCTGCCCTGCAACAGCAAACACCCCAGGAGATGCCTCCTGTGTGGCACAGGCCAGACGCACTGTGTCTTCCTCCACCATGCTCTCCTCCTGTCTCACCATGAAAGTCCTGCTGCTGACCTCAGAGGAAACTGGGGAAGGCTCACTGATAGTAGACCCCTCTGCCACTTCCTCTAATATCATCTGGGTCCCTAGGTTGAGCACAAGGGATGGAAGACTTATGTTCCTCAAGCCCACCCCAAAAGACTCCTCAAGCTGCTCCTCCTGCTGCTGCTAGGTTTCAAGAGCTGGAAAATAAGGAGCCTCAGCAGTAGGCCCTGGCCCTTGCTCAGTACCAGCTCCTACCTCAGGTGGGGGTGGTGCTTCTGCAGTTGCCTCAGGAAAGAGAGCCTTGCGAACACTCTTGCTGTCACCAGAAGACAAGCTGGTGAATGGTAGTTGTCCTACAGAATTTGAGTAGAGCCTGAACTCCTCTTAATTCCTACACAGGCTTATTAAATGGGAAAACCCTCTCTTTGGTCCCTAAGCACCCCTACAAACACAACTCCTGAAGAAGAACAACCAACCATTAAAAGTCTACAGCGAACACCAAGCCAAACCTCTATGCCAACAGAAAACAGAATCACCAACCAAACTACTATAAAAAAGAGCAGCCCCAACAACAAGGGAAACTAGCACCCCCCCCCCCGAGAACTAGCAAAAATTTACAACAACAAAACTCAACAGGAGAAAACATAGAACTTCTCCCCAATAAGAAAGTACTATAAACCAGCAAACAAGTACCCCGACAACCAGGGGTCATTTCGCAGAAAAAGAGCTGGAGGAACTCATTAGCATATGCCATGCCCCTTGACATCACCAGAAGTGTTTCATTAGCATAGCTGATTTGCATATGCCACACCCCCTGACATCACCTATCCTGGCTGTTTTGGACCCAATCCTGACCATTCAGGGCCGAAATTGGGCCCAAAATGGCAAAAAGGGGTTGAAAATGGCTGGAAAGGGGCCTAAAATGGTCAGGATCAGGCTGCTGCTAAGTGGAAGAGTGATCCACCACCTGTCAGAGGCCCAATCCGGGCCATTTTGGCCCCAATCCAGGCCAAAATGGGCCCAAAATGGCCAAGAGTCAGGTGGGCAGGGCCACCTGACATGTGACTTCTTTGGGGAACTGCCGGAACTGCATTCCTGCATGTTCCCCCTCAAAATGAGCCCTGCCAACAACAGAACAAAACAGAAGAAACCACCACAGAATAACAGCAAAATAAATACTAACTATAAGTAAAAGCCAAACCAAATCACCCCCTCCCAGTAAAAAAAAATTAAAAATTCAAAGTAAAAAAACCTTTTCCCTTCCCCCTAACCTTATCTCTCCCAGGCCAACCCTCTTCCCCTAAAGAGAGAAAAAAAAAAACAGTGAGTCTAACAACTCTCAAATGAGGCAGTAGCTGAAGTTCTACAGAGATCCTCCAGGTGCAGCAGTGGAAGTTCTCCTTCAGATGCAGCAGGTCTCAGCAGGCAGCAGCAGGAATCAACTCACTGGGCAGCAGGACCCAGTCCCAGTTCAAAACAGACCAGACCGGAGAGAAAGAGCCAACAGTCAGAAACAGCAAGCAGGCAGTTTTTCTCAATCTCCACACCAGACCAATATGAAAGGTGTTCTGAGGCAAGCCTGCATATTTAACTTCTTCCAGGGCAGTTTGAAAAAGGCACTCTCTCTGAGAATTCCACTAGCCTGAGAAGGAAAGCTCCTACAAGAATTGACCACTCACTCCTCCTCCCTTCCCCTTCCCCTTTGCCCCTGTCTCACTCCTCCCTCCCTTCTTCCCACTACCACCTGGTTAAAAAAGGCTGGAAACAGTGTTTCTTTGCTGTTCCTTAGCAAAGGAACAGCAAAGGAACAGCCCAGCCATGATTTCCAATGTACTAAATTAATTTGGTAAATTTGAGATTGGTATTACCTGATTCAGTAATCCCTTCATGTTTGGTAATACTGAATTTTACCGAGTCAGGTAAGATTTGGCATTTTTAACCAAATGCCAAAACTGAATTGCACATCTCTAGTGGCCATGCCACTTCTCCAGGCAATTTAGAAAAAACATAAAAAGATGTAACATTAAAATTTATAAATTAAAACCTGGTGTTAAAAATTCTGTTCAGGGAAATCAAAAACAGTTCCACTGAATATTCCTGAGATTTCTGCTTGTCAGTTTCAAGTAGATAACTTTCATTCAATTTAGCCTGAGAATATGGAGATGATACTTGGCAAAAGCCGAACAAATGTATTGACGGGAGGTGCTAGGCAGTAGATTTGGGGGGGTGTAATGATCTGTTAACATGGTTGTTGGCGTAATTTGGAAGCAGATGGCTTTGAACGCTATTCTACATTCATGAAAAGTTACATTAGAAAGGTAAAAGGCTCTGTTGCAATCCAAACTATTGGGACAATTTTGAGCTGGATATGACACGTCTATAAAAGGCAGCATCAAGACTGAAAACCCAGTCACAAAGTTTGGAATTGCACTGGGTAACACCCTGGGAATTGGATGGTAACGAATAATGATGAAAAAATTGGCTGTAGCCAGCCACACAAGTAAGATGTCTCTGCAGTAGAGTAAGGCATTGCCTTGAGAGTTGGCCAATTGAAATACTCCTCTGCTTATTCAGTTAATTAAGGCAACATGCACACAGGTCACAACTGAAGAGAGACCAGTTTCAGCCTGCAGCAGAGCCACTGGAATGCCCTGGGGCAAAGCTAGAATCCTCCTTCAAAAGGGAATTTTGATCGTCTCCATGCTCATGATGAGGTCCATCATTCCAGTCCCAGATTTCAGCTTTATATAAGAGTTGTGCCATGGCCTTGCTCTGGAACAATTTCAGAATGGGGTCGATCAAGAAGTCTCCCCTTTATGGTAAAAAATTTAAATCATTCCAATTGTTCTCCCAGCAAGAGACTTTGCAAGTGTCAAATGTGCCTTCCAGGGGAAGGTTTCAGTCAATGTAACCCTTAGATTCTTAAGATTGCTGCAACTGGAATGCCATCAACACACCACTGAAATTTACAAGTTATTTCCCCCAAATCCATCACCTTAGTCTTAGTATAATTAATACTTTAAGCAGTATTTTTGCAGAAATTGGTAAGTCTGGGCAATATTTTCCTATATCCAGTGTAGTTAAGAGAGAGCAAAGACGTGTCATCTGCATATAAGAGGATGGATGTTTTCTGTCAGTGTAGTGAAGGGGGGGGGGGAACCCTGGTCCTAATAACATCTCAACTATGTTATTAAGGTACAAAGAAACTGAAAAACAAAGGGTTCAGAATCAGAACACATCCCTGTTTCACCCCGGGTTGGCTGGACACTGCTAGACTAGTCAGTTGAGGGGAGGCCTGGGGCTGCTGGGCCTAGGGGGCATGGAAATTCCTTGGGACAGCCCTGATCTGATACTATCAAGCATATTATTCTTCTGGATTGTCTGACTAGGAAGGGTTGGAGGGGGTTATTATTAAGTTGCTTTCACTCCATCCTTAATGTCAGGTTCCAGATAGTGGGATCAGACTTTGAGTTTTTAAAAAGTATTTATATAAGAAGAAAAAGTCAATGATGATGGGTGGTAGTGGATTTTAACTCTTATGTAAAGTTCCATCGGGAGGGGGGGGTTACACATGTGGGAGCATTATCACTATGTTAGGTAGTTAACTGCACATCTGTTAGCAAGTATAAAATTGACACCACATCTGTCCACTGGTATGTGTAAAACATATTGGATGGAACATTTGGTAAGAAAGGATAAAATTAAGGCCTGAGCTAAATTAATTTTCTTCACATTCCCTAACTGTGAAGTTACATTTAAAATTTACATTACATTGGGCAACTGTAACTATGAGTTCAGTATAGATTTTCAAACTTAAAAAAAAATTGGTCGTCAGTAGACAAAGTAGTCAGTATTTCTTATTAAATCTGACTTTATCGTCACTTTCCCTAGCTCTTATGCTACACTTTCAGCCACCTACTTCATCTTAAGCAATAGGTAGAAATGTTATATTGACTTGAATGGTTCATATGCCAAATTTTGCAGATGGGCAACAGAGACTGAACCTACATTTATGGCTGTCTTTATATCTGAAGGTTCAATCTCTGTTGCCCACCTGCAAAATAGTACTAAGAATGATTTGGCATGAATGAACCATTCAAGTCAATATAATTCAGCCTTCAATCCAATTCTTTGATCTGGCCAACACTCAGGCCATGCCCCAGGATTCCTCTGTAATTAGTAAAATGCCCACCATCATGTCAGCGACTATATTTCTGGGACTCCTGGAGAGGTCGCAACAGGTCACCCATCCAGGATCAGAGACAGCTGTAAGTTTTATCTCAACAGTAGTGCTGTTCCCAATTCTTTGCACTTTCCCATAGAATTAATGGTAACCATTTACTTATATAGCAAGAATTAAAAGAACATTCTTCTTTGGGGATGCCATGGGAGCTGTGTTAAAACCTTTAGCCTGTTCCTGTCAATCCAAGTGTCTGTCCCAGGTTGCAGGCTTGTCCCTATGACTTTATCTTAGGCTAAGGCTGGTGCCAAGATGGAGCACTATGATGGTCACTATGATAGCTATCAGTCCCCTCGTTCCCCTACCACCACCAAATGTTCCTTGGTTCCAAACTCACCAGCTATATGAATACAAGTGAACCCCTGAACATAAGCAAAGTACTGGCAAATGGCTGAGCATAGGTGGGGTGTGTGAAGACCCCTCTTGGCACAGTATGTTCTTAACCAAATAAAATTCTTTATTATACTACAATAGAATATAAAATACGAAGAGCACACAATATGGAGAAAGATATAGCACACTAGGCAAGGAGCTAAATAAGAAAAGATACTAACATCTAACTGCAGCACTTGAGAGTTACAAAAAATAACTCAGCTATTGCTTCAAGATGGGTGCACACAGAGTTGGAGACTCGAAGAGTAGAGACAAACTTCCTCTACCTCCCTCTTTTCTCCATCGTAGATGAGCCACACAACACAAAAGATTGCAGAGTCTTTTAAACAATCTCCTGGGGAAGGGGGTAATCACCCCCCCCCCTTCCCCAGGAGTTAGGACCTATCCTGCATGGCTTTGCTAAACCTTGGCACATCTCACACGGACCTGTTTTTTTTGATGGGCCAAAAGGCTCAGGAAAACATCCATTTTTCCATCACAGGATGACAGTGATAACAAACATCGCAAGGTGACGGTGCAAATGGCCATGCCTTGCTAGCTCTATGGCACCCTTCTTCCCGAGAAGAGTTTAGGGGTGTGCATAAGAGGAAAAAAAGAGCTGAAATTACACAAAGAAATTGCTGGTTTGGCTTGTTAAAGCAGCTTCTGGAATGCTGAACCAAATCAGGGCAACTTAATTGTAACAAGTCCTTCCCCACCCAAAAGTGTGTGTGTTTTGTTTTGTTTCATACATTCCAGCAGCAGGTAGGCACTGGGCTAGCCTCATAGGGCAGCAACTTGTTTTCCTGAACAGCATTCACCAATTAAATCCCAAGGGGTGAAAGATCTTACGTTATTAATTAACTCTGTTGGCAGAAAGGGGGAATGAGAACAATGTGCACAAGTGCACCCCCCTCACCTTTTTGCTAACCAGAAATGGCATTCTTTCCCTGCCAACTGAGTCTTTGCAAGGGGAGATGCCTCCCCTCCCCTCCTATCACCTTCGGAAACATTTGGAAGGGAAACTGATCATGGTTGCAATTCAAAAGTTACTTCTCTGGGGAAAACCACTATTGAATAACATGGGACTTTCATCTAAGTAAATCTGTTTATGGTTGCTTCCATATTTTTTCAGGGCTCTCTCTTTTTCTGAGTCAAATGGCCAATGTGTACCTACTCTGTCCTTTCAAAAACAATGAAACACAAAGATTTAAACTGGGAGGGCGACTGATGGTTGATGTGGGTTTTGGATAAGCATAAAAACAGCTGCCTCAGCCTTGTTTTCCCACCATCCCCTTGAAAAGAACAGTGTATATTTGCACATGAGTACCCAATGCACATACAATGGGTTGAAACTCATGAAAATGGGTGGGGGGAGGGACCCAAATCTGTTCTGAGCTGGCACTGGCTCACTCAGAACAAACTAGTTACAGAGCAGAATTATTCTGGAACTCCCAGAACCAAAAATAAAATGAATTTTTTTTTTGGTGCGCACCCCTAGAAGAGATCAGCTTTTCCAGGGCTTGGTTGGAAAGGTGGATTAAAGGATAGCTTGATGTCTAAAGGCCTGTTTGATAACTCCTTGGCACAATCACATTGACATAAATTATCACCAAGTAAAAAAGCTACAGAAGCAAAATGTTGTCAATCTGATTTACTGCCCTACTAAGCAGATGAGTGCAGATCCCTGGTCTCAGGGATTTCTTTCCTTCCTGCTTCACCTTGGCTTGCTATCTTCCCCTCTCTATCTTGTCACCATGGATTCTTGTCCCTGTGACTTTATCTTAGGCTAGGGTTGGTGCCAGGAGGGAGCACTGTAGTGTGAGCTGCTGAGCTCTCAGACAATGCAAAAGCCACCGTACCTTGACAGCAGAGAGTGCTGCCTGCTCCCCCTCTCTGATATGAAGTCTATACAGAAGTTTATGTTCTTTACCACACTGAATTAAATGGAAACTTCTGAGTAGACATGGGCACGAACAGAAAAAAACCCGAACATGGTGTTCATTGTTCATTGCCATCCACGAACAACGAACACTGATGAACACTGATGAACATGATCCTGTCACGAATATGTTCATTGTTCGTTGTTCGTGGGTGCCAGCAGGCTCTCCTCCAGCCATCAAGATCCCTACTGCACCATTCCCAGAAACCCTACCTGAGCAGGCAGCAGGAAATGTACCAATAATAAATAACAACTTGGCCCCAGAGCCTGGCAGCAGCCCTGGAACTTGAAGGGGTAGATCCCTACCACTCCACTCCCAGAAACCCTACCTGAGCAGGCAGCAGGAAAGGTACCAATAATAAATAATAGCTTGGACCCAGAGCCTGGCAGCAGCTCTGGAACCTGAAGGGGTAGATACCTATCCCACCACACACAAAGAAAATTCAAGCTTCAATGCACTCACCCAGTCTCTCTAACAGCAGCTGTCTCTCCCTGAAAGCCAGAGCTGGGAGCCCCCCTCCCCCCTGGTCTTTTCCTCTTGTAACAAATTTGGAGCTCCAGTCCACACTTGGAAGGAAGACCTGCCTATCAAGCTAAACTGGGCTTAGATTGGGGTTTCCAGGGCAACAGCAAGAGTTCAGACAGAGTTCAGACAATCCCTGCCTGAGTTGCCATGGGAATTGATTGCAGGTGCCAGACTGTCTGGCTTGATGAACAGCAACGAACAAGGCTTACAACGACCACCTGTTCGTTTAGAATGGGGCCTCATGAACAGCTTTTACACGAACAGCCGAATAGGCTGTCCATGGGCTTTTTTGCGTTCGTAATGCTGTTTATGCCCATCTCTACTTCTGAGACCCCAAGAAAAACTTTACCTTCATGTCTTCAACTTATCAACATGCTCTGACCTGGGTTTTATTTATCAGTCACCCATGCTTGCTGCCTCTTCTTTTGTAAATTCAGCTGACCTGGCCATGTAAATCAATGCTTTTGTAACCTTGCAGTTGGGTTACTGCAATGAACTCTGTATTGGGCTATCCTTGAGGACAACCTAGATTATGCAATTGGTTTAGCAGCATTCAACAGCCTGATTACTGTCAAAGGCTAGGCCAACAAGAATCTCTCACCTATTTTTAGAACAGCTACATTGGCTGCCAGCTTGCTTCCAAGTTCAATTCAAGATACTGGTTATGACAAAACCCTTCACAGCCTAGGACTATTTCTTCCCATATGTCCTGGTGTGCCAACGAAGGAGCTCAGATTGCCATCAACTGGCTGCCCCCCCATATAAGGTAGCCCACCTGGCCTCAATTAGAGACTGTACTTTTTCTATCATAGTTCCTATTATGTGGAATAGGCTCTTTGAAAAAGTAAGGGAGGGTGACATCTTTTGAAGATTTTATGAGGCACTGCAATGCCATTTTATTTACTATGACTTTAAACGGGGGGTAAACTACAAGCATTTTTGAGGGGGAAGGAGATTATTTTAAGGTTTATTGTATTAAAGCAAAACTTATTTACAAGCATATACAAGTGTGTAGACATGATGTGAAAGAGTAGGAAGGGTTTGTGCAACTAGTAGCTGGCTGAGGTGCTAAATCATAGAGGGCAGAAGCACAAAAGAAGGTGACAGACATGTGGCTGTTGTCGTTTCTCAAGTTTGTGCCAAGGCCACCTAGGCCTGTAGCCTGCCTTGAACCTAGCAGGGTGGCATGGGACAAGATGCCTGATTCCTACCCACCCCCATCTGTGCCACTGCCATGCAGATCCATGCAAAGGCATTTCCTCTAGAAAACACTTCGTTTAGCTGGGTGGCAGGAGAGGAAGGTGATTGTGATGGCAAAATGCACTGAGCTGCTGCTGCTGCTGCCGCCGCCACCACCTCAGTCCTGGCCTTCAGCTCAAAGCTGAACCTTGAAATTTTCGAGGTTTGCATTTCTATGTATCAAGAGTCCATAGTTGATTATTTTAAATTGTAGGAGTTTGAGGAGGTAAAATTCCAGATTTCACATTCCTTTATGCAAGAATACCACATGACATATAGGTGATTATTCCAGCCATTCAAACAAACTGTGAATCATGGCTGTTGTAGGTTTTCCGGGCTGTATTGCCGTGGTCTTGGCATTGTAGTTCCTGACGTTTCGCCAGCAGCTGTGGCTGGCATCTTCAGAGGTGTAGCACCAAAAGACAGAGATCTCTCAGTGTCACAGTGTGGAAAAGATGTAGGTCATTTGTATCTACTCAGGAGGGGTGGGGTTGAGCTGAGTCATCCTGTAAGAGTTTCCCAGGGTGTGGAATGCTAATTGCGGGAGGCTTCACTGTATCCTGAGGAGGTTCTTTTGCATATGGATTGGTACTTGATGTGCTAATCAATCCATATGCAAAAGAACCTCCTCAGGATACAGTGAAGCCTCCCGCCATTAGCATTCCACACCCTGGGAAACTCTTACAGGATGACTCAGCTCAACCCCACCCCTCCTGAGTAGATACAAATGACCTACATCTTTTCCACACTGTGACACTGAGAGATCTCTGTCTTTTGGTGCTACACCTCTGAAGATGCCAGCCACAGCTGCTGGCGAAACGTCAGGAACTACAATGCCAAGACCACGGCAATACAGCCCGGAAAACCTACAACAGCCATCGTTCTCCGGCCGTGAAAGCCTTCGACAATACATAAAACTGTGAATCATCTGAAATCCTCAGTAGCTGCCCAGCAGGGGGTGGAGATGTTAATTTGTTTATTTTTCAAATAGTCAAATGGTCATGTCTACAATTTCATTTTCAACAAAGTTTAACTTGTGTTTTTTGCTCCTGAGACCTCTGAGTTGTCCTTGAATTTTATTTGATGCAATCGAGTGGTGCACTGCAAATCCTGATAATTGGTTTAGGATTAAAATGCAGAGCCTCAGCATTTTTTTGATTAACCAGAAGCCATACAAATCCCTCTCCCTTCCTAATGATTACCTCCAAAGAAAAAGAAAACTGTACAAAGCAACCTTGGTTTCTTGCAATGATTCATAGAGTGTACAGTTTTTACTAAAAGATATGGCAGCACCAAGAGTTATTCTCATCCTAGATTTTTACTGTGAATGTCACAAAAGAACAAAAACAGAAGATGGTGGCTTCAGCAGAAAGCATCCTGAGGAAGACTTTTGTGTCTTCAGTTATACAAATAACACACACACAAACATCCATACGGACAAACAAAAACATACATTAAAAACATGACACATTTTCAAGTAATAACACATGTATATAATATTTAATTAATACAGAAAATGAATTTGATCCAGTATGTAAGTATTCAATGTCAGCATGTACACAGAGGATGAAATTAAAAGTCACTTGTGACCAGGGCTTTTTTTCGGGGAAAAGAGGTGGTGGAACTCAGTGGGTTGCCCTCGTAGAAAATGGTCACATGGCTGGTGGCCCCGCCCCCTGATCTCCAGACAGAGGGGAGTTTAGATTGCCCTCTGCGCCATGGCGTGGAGGGAAATCTAAACTCCCCTCTGTCTGGAGATCAGGGGATGGGGCTACTGGTTCTGGAACTCTGTTCCACCGCGCTCCAGCTGAAAAAAGCCCTGCTTGTGACAAAAATTACATCTTTCTTTAAACCCATGCCTCTTAGTCAATCGCCCATCTTTCTTTAAACCCATGCCTCTTAGTCAATCGCCTATCATTTTGCAGAAATGTTTCTGAGGGCCGGAGATCCATGATTGGAGCCCCCAGTGATTTCTTTGATATTAAAAGCAACTCAGCTGCACTGGGCTGTTGTAACAGGGATGTTTTATTAACACTTCCCTCATCTGGCACTGTTTCTCCAATAGAAATTGACTTCTAGAGCAGCTATTATGGAAAAAAATACATAAAATCCCTGTGGTTTTTTCCTACTATTTCTAATACAGGTCATGGGAAAAGGACATGATAAAGGGTTAAAAAAATTGACTCTCATTCAAATTGGAACCTTCTGTACTTGTATTTGGATGTTGAAGAAAACAGGATATTTGATTACGGTTCTTCCGCATAAAATGAGGTTTGTCCCTGCAGCTCATGCTTGTGAGAAGTTTAGAAGCAGAAGACCCTCCTGCCATAACCTACCCTGTGTTCCACTGAAAACATGGAGTTTCATATGCAGAAGAATTAACTTCAGTGTCTCAGGGAGCCCTTTATAGATGCATCCTTGTGTGCACAAAACATTTCCCATCAATTGAATGATGACACAATCTTATCAAATACACGTTTCATAAGAAAGGAAGCACAAAACAGTTTAAGCAATGGCTTCTGTTCTTAATTTCTACACAGGCCCTCCAGGAACATAGGAAATTTAATTGGGGCTGTAGTGTAGTTCCTTACTAACATAATGCCTAGTCTACTGCATTAGACCTTCTAAAATTTATCTACTATTAGCTAAGTACTGTTTTGAGCAGAAATTAATAATTTGTAAATAACAAATCAAAGAGACACAACAGATTTGGAAGAATTTCACAATATAAAAAATCGGTACAAATGACTCCCTTTCCCCAAACTGTGCCATATTATTGAACTGCAGCTCCCATGCATTATATCAAATATTATGTATAAATCAAAATATACAATATATATATATTTTCATTGTCTTCCAACTTTTAATTTTGAATAGAACTATTTAATATACTTCTACTTTGCCTCATTTTTATGCCATTGAAATAACAGTACCGGCACAACTCTCACTTTCTGTAGGATGTATAAAAATTAACATAAGCAGGACTATTACTAGACCTCTTGCGCCGGCCCATTTCCCCTGCCTGGAAGGTAAAAACAAGCAGGTCCGCAAAGCTGTGAAACTGATATTGCTGTTCTCTAGAAAAACTTCCAGTTGTGCTCATCTTAAAGACTTTCGTAATCTTTCATGAGTAAATCTCTGAATCTACAAAATGTTAAAAGACGTCAGTCAAACCATCTGACCTCAACCAGTTACTAAAGTTAAATCACATAGATAAAATGGCTAAAATAAGAGCAGAATTAAGTGACTGGAATAAAAAACAATTATCATGGTATGATAGATACCATCTAATTAAATCATTTGCACTTCCCAAGTTAATTTTTCTCTTTCGAACAATTCCAATATTAATCCCACCAAAACTTTTAAAACAATGGCAAACCTTCTTCAATAAATTTTTGTGGCAAGATAAACATCCAAGAATTGCATTTACAACACTAAGATTAAAAAACACACAAGGAGGCTTTAATTTCCCAGATATTGATCTCTATCAAAAAGCTGCACGATTAAAAGATGTAATTTCTATAATACAGAAGGAAGATCATATGGATTGGATCAACCTTTTACAAAACACACAACAAAATGAATCCATTCAGGATCTTCTATGGAATAAACAACACGTCCGCCCAACAAACTCTAAACAAAACATCTTTTTTACAGCTATCCTAAAAGTATGGGATGCTTATAGAAATAAAATCACCCCCAAATATTCCAGGTTCTCTTCTTTTCTTTTTCAGGATTGGTTTCCACCGGGTCTCTCACCCGCATTCACTAAAAAATGGAGCCAAAACAACATAACAAGGCTAACTGATATTGCCTCCCGAGAAGGCTTACTAGATAAACCAGAATTGGAGCAAAAAATTAATAGTAATATATCATGGTTTGTTTATTTTCAATTAAAGAATCTAGCCTCTTCTATAAACTTAAAGGACATTATGAAACAACCAAAGACTGCATTTGAACAAATTATAGATAGGAAAGGCCTTTCAAATAAAGGAGTAATCTCCAAAATTTATAATATTTTGCTACAAAACCTTAAACTTAAAACCTTAACATATCAGTCAAAATGGCACCAAGACTGTGACAAAATATTATCAAAAGAACAATGGGAAATATTATGGTCCTCTAAAATATTTAATTCATCAACAATTAGTATTAAACTACAGTCCTATAAGATATTAACAAGATGGTATCTTACACCCAAAAAATTAGCAGCTATTTATTCTCACAGTTCATCTTTATGTTGGAAAGGATGTGGGGATACAGGATCATATATACATTGCTGGTGGAAATGTCATTACATAGAAGAATTCTGGAATACAATCTTGCACCAAATCTTTTTGTTAACTGGCTACAAAATACCAAAGAAACCTGAGCTGATATTTCTGAATCAATGGGATGATATAGAGATCCCACCAATTCGACGAGACCTCATCAATGTCTTCTTAATGGCAGCAAAAAATTTAATTGCTTTAAAATGGAAATCACATACTGTACCAACAATTACCAGTTGGTATTCTAAAATATGGGACCATTTTTTATTTGAAAAAATCAATGATGGAATCTATCAAGCTGAAAATTTCCCCCAAACAACAAATTTTATGGAAAAATGGTTCCCTTTTTTTGAATACATTTCTAAAGAAAATCTATATCCTCCCAATAAAATATACCAAACAATCCTGAATCTATAATCCAAAATATATCAGTTCAACTTGAATTTGTCTTTCCATGTTTTACCCTTCTCTGTTATGTAGTTTTTAACAATTTACCCATGTTGTATTTCATATTGTAAACAGTTTTGTTAATAATTGAAATAAAAATATATATATTAAAAAAAAAAAAAAAAAAAAAAGACGTCAGTCAAGTAGAATTTTTGATTCCAAATGTAGATCTATTAAGCATGTTTCTTCTTCAAACTATTTTAAAGTCTTTTTTCAACTCATAGCTTGGATGACCACAACAACCCTTTGTGCATTTCTAGTGACTTTGTTTTTCTCAGTAATATTTTGTACAATTATATTATTTTTGTATTTTTAGGGTAGTGTCAGGTACTGAAGGGACAGAACAAATATATCTTCCTTTTTGCTCTTATCTACATTATAGATGGGCATGAACTGAAATACAAACCAAAGTTCATCACAAACTGGGCCAATTCATGGTTTGTGAACCAGCAGTTTGTCGGTGCACATTTTTGACAAACCGTGACAAACTGCTATGATTTTTAGGTCGGTTTGTTTGTTTTGTTTTTTGGTCTGTCTCTGCGGACAGCTTGGAGCTAATCAATCTATTCCCTAGGCAATGGGAGGATGGACTTTTGCAGACCTTCTGCAGACCTGGGAACACCAATGGCAGCCCTCCAAAGCTTAATAGGCAGCTCTGGCTGCCAACCAGAGAGCTCCCATTCTGGTCTATGAGAGCAGGAGGAGTATAACCCCCAGCTCTCAGGCGAGTGGTTTCAGTTTCCAGCAGGCAGACAGGGATGAACTGCTGTTGGATTTTCAGTCACAGAGGGAGCTATTTGAAGCTTGTGCTTGAGATTCTGGTGCACCTGCTTCTGTTCCACAGCCAGGCTCAGGGGCAAAGCCTAGTAGGTTACTCATCTGAGAAGTCTTTTATTATTTTTTTGAGCACCTCTCCCATAGGGTTGCCAACTCCAGATTGGACAATTCTTGGAGATGTGGTGGTGGTGGTGGTGAGCCTGGGGAGTGTGGGGTTTCGGGAGGAGAGAGACTTCAGCAAGGTATAATGTCATAGAGTTAAGGCTAGGAAATTCCTGAAGATTTGAGGGGTGGAGCATGGGGAGGACAGGATTTGGGGAAGGGAGAGACCACATCAGGATATAATGCCATGGACTCCACCCTCCAAAGCAGCCATTTTCTCCAGGGGAACGGATCTCTATGGCCTGGAGATGAGTTGTAATTCTGGGAGATCTCCAGACACCACCTGGAGACTGGCAACCCCACCTTCCCCCCAGGATTGACCTTCCCTCATGGATTGCCTCTGTCCTTTCCTATACAAGAATATTCCTGTCTCCCCAAAGAACATCTACTCCTTCCCCACAAGATTAAGCTCATCTCATAGATTGTCTCTGTCCTCCTGTCCTTTAAAAGAATATTCTTGTCTTCCCAAGAACATCTCCTTGACTGTTGCCTCAAAGAATACTTCTGTCCCCATTCCAGCCCCAGAGCAGTTTTTCTGCTCCCAGGAACCATAATTCCACTCTGGGGGCTGTCATTCCGTTCTCAGAGGAAGATTCTCTAACTCCATCCCATGTTTTCATTGCAACTTTTTGGTGCTGCAAGGTATTTCAATGGAGCCAATGCAAGTCAATTGGCATTCATGGCTCCTATTATATCTAATGGAACCTTCCTAGGGGCACCCACTTTGGGGGTCTATAACTTGGATATCCAAAATTCAATGTTTGCCAAACCTGGAGGGTTGCTGGAGAAGAGCCTGCTGAAGACTTCTGTGAGTTTGGCATCTCTGACTGTCTAGGGGGCCATTCTATGGCCTTTGGAAGTGACATGACGAACCAAATGAACCAGTTCGTGAACTGGGCAAGTTAGTGTAGGTTCATGGTTCGTGAAATGCGATGAACCACAAACCGCCATGAACCACAATTTCCCCCATTTGTGCCTATCTCTAGTCTGCATTGTCATGCAACCCATTCTTCTGCATTTGTACAAAAGCACAATTCTGTTCTGTGGCTCTACTGAGTGTTGCTTTTCTTCCTTTAAAAATTTGGAAAGTCACTGGTTGGCCATTACCCACACTCAGCTGTCCTTTTTACCTTCTTCTTTTAGCCCTGAAATGGGGAGACACTGCAGCTATAAATTTAACTGCCTATCTAGCTATGCTTCAATGTGCTGACAGAAATTAAATTACACTTCTTATAGTCTTAAATGCAATCATTCCTAAAACAATTTTCAAATGTTTAAGGGCAGATGCACATGATCACCCTGTTTGTAGCAGATCCATGCTTGCATTGAAACAAACAGGGAAAGGGAAATGGAAGAGGTCAGCTCAGTGGAAAAGCAGATGTTCTGCCAGATACAGAGTTTGGCATCTCTAGTTAAAAAGAATGGAAGGCAATAGGGCAAAGACCTCTGGCTGACCCTTTGGAGAGTCACTATTGGGTAGAGAAGACATGCTGGTCTGTATGGATAGTTGGTTAGACTAAGTATAAGTCTGTCCTGTGTCCTAATGGGAACAGAGGATTGTTAGGCCCTTTCCTAAGGGGATTGGAGCACAAAGACTGGGCTAAAGGTTTTGGGTGGCCTAGTCAATCAAACTATGAGGAACTAGGAGCAGTCATTCCAACCATTACTGCCCCCCATGCACAGGCCTTTGGATGCAGCTGCTGTCCTACCTTCCTATCCTGTAATGGATAAATGTGGAATTAGTGGATTACCATTGGACGTGAGTGGGACTTTATGGGATTTACTTCAGATTCATTTAGAAGGGGCTTTTTATTTTACTCTTGCTCTACACAGTTTCATAGGGTTAGCTGTTATAAAAATTAACTGTGGACCATCAGGATTGTTTTGTCCTCTAAGGATGGGAGAAATTATGCACATTGCTTGTGTGTAGTTATATATAAGCAAACACCCAAAAGGCATCTAAGAATGAAGGGAGGTTTCTCATCAGTTGCTCATTGGTTGTATGACTGGGAATTAGGTTACAGTGTAGAGCAGCAGCTCCCGAACCCTTAACAGCTATAAGGTATGGGGAGGAGGCTAAACACCACTTGGTACAGGTTTCTATGCAAGCTAGGACAGACAAGACTGACAATGACGCTGCCTGAATTTGGAGCCAGGGACTTTGGGAGCCAGGGAATTTGGAGCCACAGACTTTAGACATCCAGCAGAGATTTTTGTGACATGTTTAATGGGACAAGTGAAGGACGTGTTTAATTTATATGCCGTAGCACACTGAATAAGTTTTACTTACCAAGGGCTGCTTATTGGCAAACTTTCACAGCTATGTAATTTCTTTTGCAGAATGCACACTGGCTAGATGACCTTTGGACCTGTATGTCAGTCAAAAAAACATTAAAATGACACAGTCTCCTGTTAATTTTATCAGTGTTCTATAGATATGTGAGTCATGGTCTTACCTTTTATACCACATATGTTATCAACCTAGCACCTGAGGCATAACTCAGGAAACTCTTGACTATCACTGGTGACAATAACTTTTAACCAGAAATCAAAGCATAAGCTACAGGTTACAGCAGTGTTCCAAAGCCCAACTAGACACTGTGCATGACACTAGTTGGTACACATGTGCTGTCACATGTAACAACTCATATGAAGTGAGTTTACTCACTTTAAATGTGTGTTGTTCTGTTGGACTTTGGAAAACTGTGAGTGGGTAGGAAATGCTTCTGATTTCCCTCCCTAACCATTTTTGCTGATCTAGAAAGACACATGGAGTAAGTGAAAGGGAAAATAGCTCCTCCCAGGTGGTTTCTGCAAGGAAAAATGGCACAGGAGGGAAGCTGGAAGCCCAAGGGGAGAAATGGAGAGTTTTTAGTAAACCTCTTCATCTGAGTTACATGTGACAGCCAGTTGGGCTGGGCATCCATGTCCCTGATTTGTGTCACACATAACATCTAGTTTGGCTCTTAGTCTCCAAACTCTTTGCTCATCCATCATTGTGGAGACATTCTTTAAAGTTTTTTTCTCATTTTCTTTCAAAGCTACAGCATATCGAAGCAGTTACTTTTTAAAAAGTAGAATTTACCTTGCAACTTACCTTGACTTTACCTCTCTAGTCCTTAATATACCAGAGATACAGGTAAGTCACTGTCACTTATGTAATATGCCAGATCATTCCCAGATTTCCCTTAGTTTGTCAGCAAGTGTTCAGCTGTTGGCTTTCCTTTCATTTCCTAAACTTATTATTTTTAATGGATGTGCTCCAGAGTATCTCACACATTCACTGGCATTTCTTTTAGAATCTCCTGTAAAAGACCTATGTAGGATTGCCGTTTTTCTGATAGTGCTTCTGTGTGTTTCAGTGGTACCAAAAAAACAGAAATCCAGCATGCAAAGCTCTAGCTGCTGAATTTCTTTTTCTCAGTGCAACCACTAATGCATAAGGGCTTTGTCAGAAGATATGGGTTAATTACTGTTACTAAATGCTCCAGAGAGAGTTATTTTTATTGCAGTGTCACAGGGAAGAGTGGGGAAAATGCACCTTAGCTCCTCTCTTACTTGATGTGCTGGCCTGCCCTTAGATATCAGTAGGCATCTATGTATTGCTGTATTGTCCATGTGGTTAAATGCACCATTTGGGCATCAAGCCTAAGAATACTTTCCTGGGAGTAAGCCCCATTGAAAAAAAAAGGTACTTTACTTCCAAAAAGAGTCACTTAGAATTTCTCCTGTAATCTTGGATTTCAACAATGCACATGGATGCAGGGATGGCATCAGATGAGAGACTGAAGCACTGAGTGGGTGGGTAGGATACATAGTCCCTCTCTTTCTACGTATTACCTCTCACACTGAGCTACATGGCCTCTGGAATTAATGGTTTAACATCTTACAAAAAAGAAAATAATAGGATGTTCAGGCTCTGTTTTACTGTATTCCATGAATGCTATTGTCTTTTGTGGCTCTCGTTTGATGTTATCATGCTGTACCAAATTAAATTACCTTAGTTCTTTATAAGCAAAATAGCCTCAATAAGATATATGTTTATGTAATACTGTAAACACATTTACCATGGCGAAGTCTGTTTTCAATTTTATTATTTATGTGACTTGTAGAATATATGAAGACAATATGTTTGAAATAACTGATTATGGAATATTGTTCATCTATTCAGAGCATAACATTTTCAGTACATCTGTTCAAAGAAAGGAAATATGTTATTTTATTATCTCAGATTGTTCAACATTCTGAGAGTGAAGCAGTTCTCTACATAGCTATTAAACAACTGACTTTACTTGTATGACACAATTTTCCAATAGCCCTCACTTGTGTGAGAATCACCTGAAGGAAAACACATTAAGGGGGGGATTTCATATTTTTTTATCTTATGAATTAATGTTGCAATGAGTAAATCTCATTGAACCATTCTCCCCAGCTTCCTTTCCACCCCAGTTTCGTCTTCTATCTTTTTTGTAATTGTAATTTTCATATCACTATATCAACCTATTAGCAGGCAATCCTGACCATTACACTATTAGGGAAGCTTGTGAATATGGCTATATCATAAACTCCTCTCCTCATCTGTTTTAAAAACACAGAAGTGCTGCCTGGTGAGGCAGGAAACAATTGCCAACTCTTGGTCAGGTTACTGGCATGTGTCATAGGTAAGACTGACTATCAGCCCCATACTCTTGGAGATGTGCATAGATGTAAAGACATCTCTCTTCCAGAGTTCTTGAATTAATCACCTCCACACCCTTCTGATAATCCCTTATCCACTCTCCTAATCTGGGCTATCCAGGGATCTGAAAAGTCCCACCTGTCCAACCATCATGGGGCATCAAGCACCTTTTTATCTTTAGTAAGACCCAGGAAGGTTTAATCAAACCTTTCTCAATTTTATTGTCTCACCTCCAGATACAGCCTTTAAGTTATTGATTTGGGCAGAAGACACCATCCTGCCCCAGGGTACGTTCCACAGTATAATTGAGCTACCCTCCGCTATAGTTTTGTATGCATGTTCTTGGATCCAACTCTCATCATTGGACGCATGTCTGAGACTCTCTCTCTGCCACAAAGCACTGGTCATTCAAAGTGACGATCCCATGGACATCCCCTACCTTCTAGACTGATAAATATCACTCGATCCTGTGCTCACTTCCATTTTCCTCCCTGTTTTTCTAGTTAGCTCTGAGTGTATGTTGTGTGTGATTTCCTGCATGTTTGCTTTTGCTACCCCTTCAATAAAATCCATTTTTGTTGAACATCTGCTTGTTATGAGTTCTCTGGAGGAACGATCCTTGTATATACAGGTGGAGAAATCTCACTTAGTCAATCCCTCTCGCTGCTGCTTCTTGTACGCTTATTCCCTCAACTCACAAGGAGATCACTTATTTGTATAACAGACTTACCATAATAATAGTAATAGTAATAATAGATGCAACAGATTCTGAATTCTCAGCTTTCATTTTTTTTTAAAAAAAGCAAGGTCTCTAGCCTGTATAATTGTGGAAATATGTCTTTTTACTTATAATTTCTGCAAGGGAAGGGGCCAGAGAATAAAACTGGGATTCAGAGAACCCACTGCATCTACTGTTGCAACTTTAGGTAGATATAGTAACAGGAAAATGTTTTTTTAAAAAAAATTGCAAAAGCCCTGATGGACCATGGGAGGCAGGGTGGTCACTTCTGAGGCCAGAAAAAGCAGTGTGGTTTGAAAAGCACATAGCAGCAACAGCTGCAGGCTCTGTCCCAACAGAAGTTGGTTTGCCCTGAGTCAGGCTAGGCAGGGGTCTCCAGTTTGGACCATGAGAGGGGGAGGCGTGTTAGAAGCCTGCTTCCCTTTTAGGCTTCTCCATACAAAGACTTCCAATATGTCCAGTTTTTATCTTTTTAAAAAAATTAACCCTTACATCAATACAGCAATATAAGCATATACAAAAAATAAAAAGGGGTGGTGGTGCTGTGATATCACAGATGGTGCCACTGATAATGACAGTCCCCTTACTTGAAAATTCTGATTATTTAAAGCATGTGCAGAACAAAATAAACTGACTCCACAGTGGGTAAAAACACAAAGGGAGGACAGACATGCAGAAGAATTGTACCCAAATTGATTCCTATGCTTGGCGATCGACTGCTAAGAAAGTCAGGAATAAGTTAAGTGTGCAGAAAAGCCCATTGTTAGCTTCACTAGAATGAACAAAGTGTGATTTGGATCCAGAGGAGCATTTCTGCCAATGCAATGGAGGATTCCCACTGATTTCCCTTCCCTGTGGCAGACCACTGACTCCTCCTCATGCTGTTCCTGTTCCCAAGAAGTAGCATTTCAGGAGACATTTTGGGCTGCAATAGAAGGGGGAGGTGGGAGTCTGACTCCAGTGACAGAAATCCCTTCTGTCAGCACTGGAAATTACTGCTGAATCCAGGCCTGTGGAAGGAACTAAACACAGGTTTTTAATATTCTAATCAGTTCTGTTCTGTCTTTGAACAAAAGGCCTTGAAATAGCACAAATATTTCCATGTGGTTTGTACATTACATGTACTTCTCAGCTAAGACTGCATGCCAGTGGTGTTTACTTTTTGTTTTAATCTATACCACATTGCTTTAATTGATCATCCAAGCCATTATGATTAGTTCTTTTCTCCCTTTTAAATCTACCTGACTTTTACTTACCCCCCTCCCCAAGCATTTCAGAGGAGATGGATTAAAGCAATGGGCAAACGTGTATGTATGTTTTTAAACCATATCCTCTCTCTTTCCTGTTTGAATCTAATAAAATTGTTATAATTACACAATTTTTCTCTTCCTGGAAAACATTTGAACAAAACAAAACATTCTGAAGCTCTTGTGAGGCACTATGGAAACCTATAGTTTCAGACCTTCATTCGCTTCCAGTTCTTTCTGGGCAACATTTTTGCCAACATATTTTGTTTCAAGTCAGTGGAACCCCTTTCAAAACTATCCTCTAAGGCTTTTGAGGCAAGGTCAGCTCTGCTTTGCACTAGAGTGGGAAGTATTATTAACAAGTGTGACTAAACCATTCCTTGTTGTTCATTTCCATTTCCACTTTGTCAGCAAACATGGACGCTGCAGACCATAAATGTTCATGGGGATTTTAACCAGATGCATGGGATATTAGGATGGCTTTTATGAGGCAAAAAGATTAACACCTTAAAGAAAGTGGATTAAAACCAACTCAATAAAGAAAAGAAGTGGCTAGCCTTCAGCAACGGGGAAAATAAAGCCACTTTGCAAGCATTGCTTTGATTAGCCCTCTTCCTTACAGACTGTTTTAAGCAGTCTGCTATTTCAACGTAGTATGTCTAGTACCATTCTGTGGTGTGTTTTTTCACTACATCTGGGTAACATTTTCTTTTAAGATCTCCATTCTGGGAGCTTCCTGTTTCAAAGTGACAAGTAGGACGTAAAATCTCTTATGCTACGTCATAGGTAGATATACCAACACAAAATTTTAGAGGCACAGTGATATCTGTTCTTTTATGAAAGAGACGACATTGTTGTGTTGGGCCAGTTGTATTTTATGGAGTCCAATGCTAGAACCTATATTAAGAGCCAGTTTGGTGTAGTGGTTAAGAGCACGGGACTCTAATCTGGAGAACCGGGTTTGATTCCCTACTTCTCCACTTGAAGCCAGCTGGGTGACCTTGGGTCAGTCACAGCTTCTAGGAGCTCTCTCAGCCCCACCCACCTCACAGGGTGGGTGTGGATAATAATAGCATACTTTGTAAACCGCTTTGAGTGGGTGTTAAGTCATCCTGAAGGGCGGTATATAAATTGAATGCTGTTGTTGTTGTTAAGCTTTTTTTTGTTTTGAATATCTGTAAATGTATCCTAAAACCAGTGATCACATTCAGGTCCTAGGGTCTGCTTAGGGTTTTCAGCCTCCAGGTGGTGGCTTGAGATCTCCTTGAATTACAACTATCTCCTGAGGACAGTGGCCATTTCCACATGTTGCTAAAGTAACAGGCTGCTTACTCAATGCTGGCAGGTTTTTTTACAGATTCCAGATGCCTCTGATTTCAAAACGGAAGCAGGCAGTTTGTCTTTTGTCTGATCAGCATCCTTGACCCGGCACAGGAAAGAGCAGGAAATCCTGGTCTCAGAAAAGATGCTGAACACACGGAAGCCAAACTGCCTGCTTCCGCTTTGAAATTGGAGGCATCTGGAATCTGTAAAAAAAAAAATGCCAGCATTGAGTAAGTAGCCCGTTGCTTTAACAACATGTGGAAACAGCCAGTGATCCATTCCCCTGGAGAAAGTGTCTGCTTTGGAGGATAGACTCTATGGCATTATACCCTACTGAGGTCCTTCCCTTTCCTAAACCTTGCTTTCTCCAGGCTCAACCCCCCAAGTATCCAGGAATTTCCTAACCCAGAGCTGGCAACCCTAGCTCTGCTGCCGGTACTCCGAGTCTTCACCCATAAAGTTCTGCCTTAGTGAAAGATAAGCAAATTTTTTAAAAAATTATATATTGTCAGAAAGATATTCCTTTGCAGTATTCCCATACCATTTTCTGTTGGCTCTTTCAGCACTCTCCAAGGTTGCATTTCTAACTGGACTCAAAATGTAGCAGTGCTTGTCTCTGAGTGTCCAACCAGAAGGGCATTTCCTAGATTGAGCCTTCTAGGAATGGGGAAGGGGGGGTGCAAACTGAACAAAGCAAGATTATGAATCTCTGAAAAAATCTTGTTGGGGCTTTATTCCCATAGAAAATCACCACTGCTTTTTTTTTAAAAAAAAGGAGCATAAAGGTGGCAAATATTTTTTTACAGATTATGGTTTCCAGACCACATTTTAAGATGTCAGAAAGGATGCAGCCTGCAGTGTTGCCAAATAGGCCCCCTCCCCTGCTTTAAGGCCTGCCATGAACTGTGCTAAAGTTTCCTGCATTACTGTTTCACTGCTGCACAAAGATTGCTTTGCACGTGTGTGTTCTGATACACGTGTTAGTTTCCTGCCTGCGTGTCAATTACTTTGCTGCTGCTATAGACTGTGTAGTTTACTGACTCCATGTTTGGATATCTGCACAAAGGACTCTCTTTCTGGGCAACCCTGCCCTGACCTGTATCTGGACTTCCCAGTGTGTGTTTGGACTGTGTTACAAGTATGCCCCGTGCTTGCATTGCCATCTGCCACGGACCGTGCCTGTTCCCTGCTTTGGACTGTGTTTTAAAGTGTTGCCCCCCCTGCCTCCATGGAAGCCTGCCTCATATGGGCCCAAGCCGCTGCTAGCAGCCGGGCGCCTGCCGGGGAAACCTCCAGCGAGCCTGGCTAGGCGCTCCCTGGTCAGTTCCCGCCTGGAGCCTCCCGCGGGCCGGTCGCCGAGCTTGCCCTCGCTACCGGGCAGCCTGCTATCCAGCCCCAGCTATGCCCAGCCGGCATCCATGTTCTCAGGCAGCCAGAAGACCCTGGGAAGAAGACTGCTTTGGGAAGCCATTTCGGCGAAGCGGGCACACCACGTCCGCAGCGAGAGCCCCTCGCCCCGCTCTGCATATCTTAGGAGCCGCCCCGGAGAAGAGCTAAGTGCTGACCATCCCAAGCACTTAGAGAATGCATCTCAAAGAAACCTCCGCATTCCAGAGCTGATGACATCAGGACAAGCCCTGTCCGCTGGAACATCCTTTCAGCCCACTTGGATTTCCCCCTCCCTCTTTTGTCCCCTCTTCCTGAGGTGTCACTTATCACAATCTGATTACCAAAGTGGCCCATCCAAGCCATTCAGTAGCCCATTAGAACCTTTGTTTTAATCTGTGAGAACCACCAAGTACAGCACCAGCCCCATGGTACGTTTTGGGGTATTTAAGCCGGCCTCTCAGACCGCATGGTGCTCGTGCCATTCCCGTCCTGTCCCAGCCAGGCGCGTGCCATCCTATCCAGACTTCCCTGCTGTCCGTCTGTGGTTCCAGTGCTGGCATTGGACCACCCTCGCTGCTGTGTCTCTGCTTCGCTCCAGGATTGTGAGTATTTCCCTTATCATCGATGGGAACCCGCTAATGCGAACGTCTCTGCATTTCCTACTCTATGTTTCTTAGATCTTGTGTGTTCCTTGTATGATTGTGCAAGTTAGGCTTACGCCACACTAAATACACGTGTTTGGAACTTATTCGTTGTCTGCCTCTTTTTCACTAGAGTGTCTGGGATCGGGACCTCCGTATACATAGGTTATGATCCGCGCTTAATATTAAGTTACAGACTGCTACAGCTAATTCCCCATTATAATAAAAGAGCAGTTCTGGTAACAGCAGGTATGGCAGCAGTGAACAAACAAATTGGCTGGCCCATGTCTATTCAATTCTTCAGAACCTATCAGCCAAACACCCCTTGCCTGAACTTAACAGCCAATATTCACATCACCTACATCCAAGAAATTTCTAGGATTAAGATCTGAGTCATCATGAATATGACTGATCTTGTGAAGACCAGTCCTCCTTTCTTATTTGTTCAAGATAATTAAAGTAGACCAAGAATGCAATCTGGAAAACATTTTTCTAGAAATAAACCCCTTTTAATAGAATGAGAATTACTTCTGTGCTTACAATTGTGCCGTAACAGCCCAATTCTACACAGTTATTCGTTCTAAGCCCACTGGCTTCAATGGATTTAGATGGGGTAACTCTGGTGCATAGGACTGCACTGTAACAGTCCAATTCAATGGAGCTTTACTCTAAAGTAAGCCCCAGTGAACCTAGGCTTGCAGCATAAAGGGCAAACTAAAGATATAAGAAGTTGTTATGAGCTGTTTCCTTTCAAAAAAATGTTGCAATGCAAGTGTCTGTATGTGTGTATTCTATTTGGCACGTTTGTAGGACTATGTGAGGGCTTACCCCCTTTTCCTAACCATATCATTTTTGCTACTATGATCAATTCCATTCCTCCAGCTTTCTCTCTTTCTCAGGGAAAAATGCATAATGCATTTCCCCCCAGACCAGAGACTGCTCCTACATTCCTTGTCCAATTTGGCCTTTAGTTTGCAATCCTTAGCCCATATGTTTGGCAAGTCCATTGAATTTTACAAGACATCCTTATGAGCAGGGGTCATTTCGTAGAAAAAGAGCTGGAGGAACTCATCAGTTTAACTCATCAGCATAACTCATTAGCATATGCCACGCCCCTTGTCATCACCAGAAGTGTGTCATTAGCATAACTGATTTGTATATGCCACACCCCCTGACATCACCTATCCTGGCTGTTTTGGACCCAATCCTGGCCATTCACGGCAGAAATTGGGCTCAAAATGGCAAAAAGGGGCCCTAAATGACCGAAAGTGGCCATTTTGGGCCATTTTGGGCCTGGTTTGGGGCTGAAATGGCCCAGATCGGGTTCCCCTAGCCAGCACTGATCCGATCCAAGCTGTTTTGGCCCCAATCCAGGCTGAAACAGGCCCCAAATGGCCGAAAGTCAGGTGGGCGGGGCCACCTGACATGTGACCTCTTTGGATAATTGCTGGAACTGAGTTCCTGCATGTTCCCCCTCGAAATGAGCCCTGCTTATGAGTTCATAGAATAAGGCAGCACAGATGTTCTTATTCAGCAGGGCTCATTTGAAGTTGGTAGGATTTAAGCTGGACAAGTACGGGACCTCAAGAACTTGTGGGGGCATCTCATTTTCTCCTCTCCTGCCACATCCTCTTTCTCTTCCCTGGTCTCCTTTATGGTCTCTCCCCTTTTCCTGCTTCCTTCTCTCCTTCCCACTTTTATCTGCCTCCTGTATTCAGTTTTCCCCCTCCCTCCCTGCAACCTCTCCTTCATGGTCCATGCTGGCTGAGCTAGGCCCAGTTACATGGTGGGGAACCTGCAAGAAGTTGCAGGAGGTACCTTACTTTCCCCTGTATCCTCCTCCCTACACTATTTCCTCTTTCTCTCCCCCTGCTGCCTCTATATCTTCACCTTTCCCTACTTTTTTCTCTCCTTCAGACCCACTAAAATTTTTATCTTTTATCTACTCCCATCTTTATATATATTTATTATTATTATTTTTTTAATAAAATTTTATTGGTGAGTGGAAAAACAAAAGAAATTTTTCCAAATTTAACACATATAATCCCATTTTTCCCCTTACTCTGTCCCCCACCCTTTCCCTCCCCCCTCCCTATTGACTTCCAACAGCTTTCCAACCCTTAACCCTTCTTATTACTTAAATCTATTTCATTTATATTTTCCTACCAACTTTGAATCATAATATCTCTTACTCTAAGCACATTCTTATTCTTTTACATAAACTCTATCAAACATACTATCAATATAGCATATCTCATATCAATATAACATAACAATATAGTATAATATATAACAGGGATCACACTATCTCTTACTTTAAACTTATTCTATTTCTTTTCTTTTAGGCATATACTCCATCAAATACACTATCAATATAGTATATATTATAGTAATATATTACATATATATTGTATGCTATGCCACCAATGTAGCACAGCACACAACACCATATAGCATATCCACATAATATGTTATAATGTAAAGTCTGATCCACTAACCCGTTATTTTATGTTATATATCATATATAGTATACCTCATTGAGATATCTATTTACCCCCTCTCATTATCTCATATATTCAATGTACAATTCCCTTAAATATTATATTATCTTAGATTATAATTACATTCCCCCTAAATGGTAAGATCCCTTCTCTCTTCTCATTGCAACATTGTTTTTTAAAAAAATTTCAAACTGCCACAGTTCTCCTTTTACATCCCACTTTCCCCCCCAAAATTGTTTCAGTTTCCCCCAATCAACAATATATTGTCCTCGGTCAAGATCTTTAAGTTTCCTTGTCATTTTGTCCATTTCTGCCATGTACAGCAATTTGTAAATCCAGTCTTCTACAGTTGGTATTTCTTGCGTCTTCCATTTCTTCAAGTTCAGTAGCAACAATTCTGGGTTCTTGTTTATTTGTATTTGTAAAATCTCATTTATTGCTTTAATTATTTCTCCCCAGTACTGTTTAGCTACTTCACATGTCCACCACATATGATAAAATGATCCTTCATGCTTTCTACATTTCCAACATTTGTCTGACATATTAGTATTTCCTAGCGCAATTTTCTTTGGTGTTAAATACCATCTGTAAATCATTTTGTACACATTCTCTTTAATGTTCATACAAGTTGAAATCTTCACTGTATTTTTCCATAGGTACTCCCATGCCTCCATTGTTATTTCTTTATGAAAGTTTATTGCCCACTTCACCATCTGGACTTTTACTGTTTCATCCACCGTAAACCATTTTAAAAGTAATTTGTAAATCTTGGATATTTCTTTCTTGCCTTCTTGTAGTATCACTTCCTCTAGCTCCGAATTTTCCAGTCTTATTCCTCCTCTCTGGCAGTCCGCATTATAAAGGTCTCTGATCTGTCTGTACTGGAACCATCCATAACAAGGAGACAATTCTTCTTCTGTCTTTATTCTCAGCTTTGAATGTTGTATTTGTGTAATCTCCTTGTAGGTTAGACATTGCTGTTCGTTATCAACAGTTCTCGGATCTATTACTTCATACGGAACCACCCATGAAGGAATTCCATCTTCCATATACAACTTGTATTTCTTCCAGACTGTGAAGAGGCTTCTCCGAATATAGTGATGCAAAAACATAGAGTCCGCTTTTACTTTGTCATACCACATGTATGCATGCCATCCAAATATTTTTTTATGTCCCTCCAGGGCCAGCAACTTATGGTTTTTTAACGTTATCCAGTCTTTCAACCATACAAGACATACTGCCTCATGGTACAGTCTTATGTTGGGCAGTTGCAAGCCACCTCTTTCCTTTGCATCTTGTAAAACCTTCATTTTCACTCGTGGTTTCTTGCCTGCCCACACAAAATCTGAGATTTTCCTTTGCCATTTATCAAATTGTTTGGAGTCCTGGATAATTGGTATAGTTTGCAACAAGAACATCACACGTGGTAAGACATTCATTTTTACTGCTGCAATTCTTCCCAGCCATGATAAATTCAGTGTGTTCCATTTTATTAAGTCTCTCTCTATTTGTATCCACAGTTTCTCATAATTGTTTTTGAACAAATCTATATTTTTCACAGTCAGCTCAATGCCAAGATATTTTACTTCATTAGTCACCTCACAGTCTGTTATCTCCGTTAGCTCTTGCTGCTTCTGTTTAGTCATATTCTTACATAAAATCTTTGACTTCTTTTTGTTCACGTAAAATCCAGCCAAATCTCCAAACTCTTTTATTTTCTCTATTACCTTTGGCATATTTTCAATTGGATCTTCTACAATTAACATTATGTCATCTGCAAAAGCTCTGACCTTGTAAGAAAACTCTTTTATTTTCATACCTCGGATTGTGGCATCTTCACGTATTTGAATCATCAATATTTCCAAAATCAAAATAAACAACAATGGAGACAGCGGGCATCCCTGTCTAGTTCCTTTGCTGATTTTCAGTTTTTTTGTCAAATCCTCATTCACTATGATTGCTGCACTCTGGTCTCTATAAATTTCCTTGACCGCTTGTATGAACTTTTCTCCCATTTGCAGCTTTTCCATGGTAGCAAACATAAAATCCCAGTTCAGATTGTCAAATGCTTTTTCCGCGTCTACGAAGAAAAAACCAACCTCTCTGTCACAGTGCTTGTCATAGTATTCAATAGCGTTTATTACTGTCCTCAAATTATCTTTAATTTGTCTGTTGGGTAAAAATCCCGCCTGTTCTTCAGCAATGAATTCCGACATCCATCCTTTCAACCTCTCTGCCAACACCTTTGCAAATATTTTATAGTCATTATTCAACAATGAAATTGGTCTGTAATTTTTAAC
This sequence comes from Eublepharis macularius, assembly GCF_028583425.1. Taxonomy (NCBI): domain Eukaryota; kingdom Metazoa; phylum Chordata; class Lepidosauria; order Squamata; family Eublepharidae; genus Eublepharis; species Eublepharis macularius. The sequence goes on along the minus strand of NC_072794.1, from coordinate 79,883,170 downwards.
ATTAGTCAAATCCTGACCTTCCTTCGGTATCAGCGATATATTGGCTTCGTTCCATGAGTCAGGAATCCTTTGATCTTGCATCGCTCCATTCATTGCCTCTTTCAGGAATGGCGCCAGTTCATTAGCCATCACTTTATAAAACTTTGCCGTTAGTCCATCTGGTCCTGGCGCCTTTCCTATCTTCGTTGATTGTATAGCTTCTTTTATTTCTTCTTCCGTCCCTTCCTTATTTAATATCTCTTTCCATTTTTCAGGAATTGTTGGAATTTTCATCTTCTCTAGGTATTCCGCTATTAAATCTTTACTCACTTCTTTTTTTGGGTACAATTTTGCATAAAACTTAAAAAAGGCTCTACTAATAGCCACTTGATCCATAAGCACCTTATCATCTTCTAGAATTTTACTTATGATTTTCTTCTCCTTCCTTTTTTTTAGTTGCCATGCCAAATATTTCCCAGGTTTATTTGCACCTTCAAACGACCTCTGATTCATCCTCTTTAAATTCCACTCTAATTCTTTATTGTCCATTGCTGTCAATTGTTCCTGCAGAATTTTAATATCCTGATATGTCTCCCCCCCCCCCCAGTCTTTTCTTGAGTTGTATCTCTTTGGCTTTTATTTTATCCAAAATTTCAGATCTCTTTTCCTCCTTTTTCCTCCTAGCTCTTGCATTCAGGTCTATTAGTATGCCTCTTATCACCACTTTATATGCGTCCCATACTTTATTGGTCGGCACTTCTTTGTTCAGGTTATATTGTATGAAAAATTTGGTCTCCCTTCGCAGCAACGCAATATTTTCTTCTATTTGTAACAAGTCCTCATTTATTCTCCATCCTTTTCTTTTATTATTTTTCCCAAATCTCCACATAATTGGGTTATGATCTGAGCCTACCTTTGGCATTATTACCTCTCTAGTCCATAATGTCAGTTCTTTAGAGGCCCAGATCATATCTATTCTTGATAATGTGAAATGTCTTGCAGAGTAAAATGTATATTGTCTATTCTTAGGGTATTGTCTCCTCCACACATCTTCTAACCTTTCTTGTTCCTTAAGCATAAAAAACACCTTTGGTAATAGTCCTCTTTTTTTGTGATCAGCTTTAGACTGCTTGTCCTCATCCAGGTTTGTAACTCCATTGAAGTCACCCGCCAAGATTATGTGATCATAAGTCAATTCATCTAATTGTTTCTCTAAGTCCTTAAAAATTTTTTCTTTTGTACCATTAGGTGCATAGATCCCGATCATCAATATTTTCTTAGAATTCCAAATAATTTCCACTGCTAAATATCTGGCTTCTGCATCTTTTAAAACTAGTCTGAGCTGCAATTCTTCTTTTATGTACAATACAACTCCCCTCTTTTTCTTTTTAGAGGCGGCAACAAATTCTTTTCCCAATTTAACAAATTTCAATTTTTTTTTCGTCCTGCTTTCGAATATGTGTCTCTTGCAGACCAACTATATTGCATTTTTGTTTTGCTAGCCAGTGGAAAGTAGCTTTGCGTTTACAAGGTGAATTTAGTCCATTAACATTCCAGGATATAACTTTACATTCCATGATCACTTTCTTATAGTTTTTGGTAAGTCCTTTTCATTTTCCCTAATAAAAGTCTCCATCTCATGGCCAGATCTGATGCTCTTTCTAACTCCACCAAACTCAAATGTCAGTCCTTCTGGTATTTCCCATCTATATCTGATTTTCAGCTCCTTTAACATCTGAACCAGTTCTCTATACTTCTTCCGCTTGAACAGCACCGATCTGGGCAACTCTTTCATGATTCTCACCACTTTTCCATCGACTTCTAATGGATCTTGAAATTGTTTGCTCACAATTAATTCTCTTGTGCTTCTAGTCGTAAATTGGACAATCATATCCCTTGGTAACTTCCTCTGAGCTGCAAATCTGGAATTGATTCTATACACCACGTCCAAGAAAGCTGCAATTTCTTCCTCTTCTTTCCCCAGGTATTCTGCCAAAATTTCTGTAATCTGTTCTTGGGCTGATTTTCCCTCTACTTCTGGGACCGAACGAAATCTGAGTTGTTTTTCCATCTGTTTACTTTCTGCAACGGCCATTCTGTCTCTCATCCCTCTCATTTCAGTCTTTTGCATGTCTGTTAAAGTTTCCACCGTTTCCTCTACTGCGTTGACTCTCTGCTGTGTAGCTTGTAGGTCATTTTGTATTTTATCCATACCTTTTGTCAGTTCTGCCATCTCCAATTTAAGCATCTCTTTAAAGTATTTTAATTCTTTCGCCATCTCTAGCATCATATCCTTAAGCTCTTTATTTCCCTCTGAAACTTTTTTGTCCAAATTATTCATCATAGTTTGCCACTCTTTCTTTGACATCGTGGGGCTAGCTCTGCTTCGCTCCCATGAGTCTGCCCTTTTCCTTAAATCCGTGATGCTACTTTTTAACTTTCTTTTATTTTTAAAAGTCCGATTGCAGTTTATTTTTCTCAAGCGCTGTTTTAAACTGTCCAAAATGTCGGGCGTTTTTTCTCTATGGTTTTGTACTGAAGCGCTCGCCCTTACCTTCTTTAAAGATGGCCTATTTCCTTTTTCATTGAAGTCGCCAGTTGCCCTCTTTCAAAATGGCGTCACCCTACTTCCGGTGTTTAAGAAAAGGGCCCTTCTCTTCTGTCTCTTTATGGTTCTGACGCACTTCCTGTTCCTCTCTGTTGCACAGCAGTTCTCGCGATTTTTAAACTTTCTCACAGTCTACTAACTCTTCCCCGCCACAGGTATGTAAACAATAATACAATTTCCGCGCTAGCTTCTACTTACAAATTTACTTTTTCAAATTTTTTCTTGCCAGAATCTTCCCCCTTATATAACTAGTCTGTTGCAGTTCTTAAATCCGCTTTTGCCTCTTATTTCTTTTTAAAATCTGTCCCGTACTGAGAGATAGCGATCTTTACCTCCTTTAGCATTTTTCTTGGGTTGTAGTCGCTGCTTCTGTTATCTGATCGAATCCAGCCCCTTTGCTGTTTTGCTGAAGCTTGGGCATGTAGGTCTTATACCAAAATTTGACTCCAGAGCCACTGCAGAGATCTTGGCAACCTTTCTTCAGGTGGGACCTCAAGGGTGGGTGGGAGTTCATTGTGTAGAACCCCCCCTCACCCGAGATCAATGCGCCCTCCGGTTCTTGAGCGTTCTCGCCTGTTCTCCGCCTGAGAACAGGTGGCTGCGGGCAATTTGCGCCCCTCCAGCCTTCAAAACAGCGGCACGGACAGCTCAGCTCTTAGAGCTGCGTTAGACCTTCATGGATCCCAAACCGGAAGCATATTTATTATTTATTTACTTCATTTATATACTCCCTTTCTTTGCAATGGGAACCCAAAGTAGCTTATATCATTCTCTTCATCTCCCTATTATCCTCATAACAATCCTGAGAGGTAGGTTAGGCTGAGGGTGTGTGATTGGCCCAAGATCACCCAGTAAGCTTCCACAGCAGAGTGGTGATTTCAATCTGAATCTCTAACATCCTGCTCTGAAATTCTAGCCACTACACTATACTGGCTTGTGGGGGTGGGGGCAGTAATAGCTAGGCCTAGGTGAGTCATACAAGGCTTGTGGTATCAAGTTGTCTGGTGGTTACTTCTGGGCTTGGCCACAATGAGTCCCTCAAAGGCCAAAGGACATTGCCCCCTCTTCCTGATTTTTATTGACAGAAACCAAGCCTGGAATATTGGCTAAACTATTATGGTTGCCCAGCAATCGTCACTAAGGGTATCTGGTTCTTAAAGGTACATGTACTCCTTTTATCATATTGTTTTTTTAACCCTTCTCCCATGTATATATATTTTTAGATTTCAGATTTTTCAGCAATCTTGGGGCATTTTTCAGGTGTGTAGGAAGATCTGTCTTGTTCATTCATTGCTCTAATCTCTGGATTTAAGTATCCTCCGTTCAGGGCCACTTGGCTATTTGTATATAAGATAACTGAGAGCAGGACTGCAGCCATTGGTACACTAAAAATAGTGTTATTTGGCACCCTATGATCCACACAACTCTGTTAAATGTCATAGATGGTGAAATAGAAAAAAAATGCAATAGCAATTCAGCAGCTGCTGCCAGCATTTGTGAAAGTCAAGTTTGTACGCTTGTACAAACTAACACAGTCTAATATGCAGCATGTGATGGTTCTCCATAATACCTCCCACACACCAGAATCATGGAGGTAGGGCAGGAAAGTCACCAGAATGTAAAACAAGCAGACCAAAGGCTGCAGCAGAGAGGCCAACCGGGCAATTCACCCACACCTCAACCACCACCATAAGCCTGGCGGAACATCATCATCATCATCATCATCATCATCATCATCATCATCATCATCATCATCATCATCATCATCATCATCAAATTTATAGTCTGCCCTCCCCACAAGAGAGCTCAGGGTGAATTACAGCATACAAAAAAATACAAAAAATAAAACAGTAAAATCACAGAATCACAAGACCCACAACATAAACTCCTGGTGTTCCGGGATGAGATTCCATTCACCCTTCCCTGCAACTCATGTAAGGAAAAGAGAGGGCGTGGAGACGTGAGTTGATGCTCAGTTGGTCACTACTCGTACATGGGGGGCAGATGGTCATATAGCCCCCCCCACTGGTAGGAGACCGGCAGGGAGGCTGATTTAGTGGATCTAAAAGCTGGCCTCAACCAAATGCCTGGTGAAACATCTCTGTCTTGTAGGCCCGCCAAAAGGACAGTAAGTCTTGGCAGGCCCGAGTGTCTTCTGACAGAGAGTTCCACAAGGTTGGGGCCAGGACCGAAAACACCCTGGCCCTGGTTGAGGCCAGTTGAGTCTCCCTGGGGCTGGGGACCACCAGTAGGAGTTTTCCTGCTGATCTAAGTACCCTCCAGCGTACATACGGGGAGAGGCAGTCCCTCAGGTATGCTGGTCCCAGTCCGTTTAGGGCTTTATAGGTTAAAACCAAAACCTTGAACCTGATCCAGAACTCCATGGGAAGCCAGTAAAGCTGCTGCAGAATTGGAGTCACAAGTGCCCTGTACGGGGTACCCTTCAGGACACAGCAGCGTTCTGGACTCTGTGCAATTTCCAGGTCAGACTCAAGGGAAGCCCTTCATAGAGCGAGTTACAGTAGTCCAATTTGGAGATGACCATTGCATGAATCACTGTGGTTAGGTTGTGATTGAGAGATAGGGGGCAAGCTGCTTGACCTACCAAAAATGGAAAAAGGCAGACTGGGCAACTGCCCTGACCTGGGTTTCCATTGATAAGGAGGTATCCAGCGTCACGCCAAGACTTCTGACCAATGGAACCAGCACAAGAGGTGCCCCATCACAAGCCAGGAGCTGGCCACTCCACGACCCAAGTACAGGACCTCCGTCTTTGTAGGGTACATCTTGTTTGCTCTGCTGCATCCATCCAGACCAGCTTACAGAGCTCTATTTAGAGTGTCAGGAGCGGAGCCAGGCCAGCCGTCTATCTCTGTCTTACAGGCCCGGTGGATCTGTAACAAGACCTGCAGGGCCCTATTCCTGATGGAAAGTTCCACCAGGCTGGAGCAAAGGCCAAAAAGGCCAAAGCTAGGTGAATGTCCTGGGGGCCAGGGATCACCAGAAGGTGTTTGTTGACAGAATATGTTGGGGAACATACAGTGAGAGGCAGTCAGAACCAGCCAGGCACAGCCCAGCCAGCCTGAAACAAGCTGTGTGAACAACCTTGCCAACTAAGATAGCCCTACCCTCCTCCCCTTAGTCAAGTAAAACTAAAATAGTATCTTATTTGCTTTTTGTAAACAGCTGTGCTTTGATAATGTTTTGTCTACTGAATTCTTGAATACAGAATAAAATTCAGCAATCATTGGAGCAAAGCTTTATTAAACATTGAATAACTGGCAACCTCTCATTCCTTATAGGTGCTGGATAACAACGTTTATACTGCAATTTGTTACGTCTTAGCTCTATCTCACTATGCTGAAGATTTTCAGACTTTTAGTTCTGATCTGATTCAGTGCTGTTCACTTCCTCATGAGATTTTGATTTAATAGAGTCATTTTGTAAGGAGGAATGAGTGAACCGGAAGGTTTCTTTTAAAACCTTAAATCAGTTTTTTAGATGTGAAATGGTGTGGACAAAGTTGGACTCAGTTTTGCTAGCTAGTTAAAATTTTATAGTCAGGAATCGGATGCCAGAAGTCCAAATTAAAGCCCTTAAGTCAATTTATATGTTGATTTTCATAGCAGGGAGCTGATACGCTCATGTCCCAAATCCGCACTTGAGATAACAAGTTTTCTTGAGGAATTTTCTGAAAGCACAATGTCATGTGCTTTTGTTTCTGTCAGATGAAATGAAAAAATACAGCTTAAAAGCCTGGAGACATGGGTCCTGGAACTATAGCTACAACATCTGCAGAAATCTGAAGTCCAGCTGTGCTCCATTCATAAAGGTAAGGGGGAACGTTAGATTTTAGTTGCTCCTTTTATATGCCAAAACATGATGCTATGTTTAGACACAGTTGATGCAATACCACTTGTTCAACAGAGACTCAAATAAAATAATAGATTCTGATGCAGAAACCATGAATGTGATAACAATCTCAGAAAAACCTAACAACCCCTAGCAAAAAAATCATACCACTTTATTTATTTAATCAATCGATCGATCGATCGATTAATTGATTAATTGATTAATTGATTAATTGATTAATCGATTAATTGATGTATTAAACTTATAGTCCGCTCTCCTTGCAATGCAGGCTCAGCATTAGCAAGAAACAGTGCTGTGTTTGAACAGGAGACCAGAATACAAGTCCCTGGTCAACAGTGCAGGTTTCTCTTGGCTCTGGATAAGCTATATTCTCTTTGAAACCTACCTTACAGGTTTCTGTGAGAGAGAACAATTTATCTTAATCAATGCTATGCTTTGAGGAAATGGTGAGGAAGTAAATAAATGGCATTAAAGTAATGATTACATCATATAACAATATAAATGTCTTTAATAGAAGGGATGCATGTCTTCCCAGCTGCAAAATTACTATTCTTTCTATCCATTTTTATTAAATTTCATAGAATATTCTGAAAAAGGGGACATGAAATTAGGGCTGAAAGCATTCAAGCAATTGTGCAACATGTTTAGCAGATTAATGCCTTGATTGCAGATTAACAACTGAATTCTGATTGAGAGTCCATCTTTTGCCACCACAGTTGGAATAAAGAGGCAGACACATAAGATGGGAACTAAAGGGCCACTTTATTAATGTAACAGCAACATATTATCAAACACGGCAAGGGCCTAAACTAGCGGTACAGGTCAGGCACTGGGGTCACTCTTGGACCTCCGCCCCGACCTGTCTGGGCAAGTCACCCACTGCCCCGGGTGTGAGCCATCCATCGCATGGCTGGTACCCGGCCTGGCCAGGCTAAGTGGTTCACCCCTTTAAAGCTCCCCCACCAGGCCATAAAGCTGCAAGGGGAGACTGGCTTGTCCAGGGATTCCCTACAAGGGCGTCTGTCCTCGCAACTGGGCCGTAAATTAGCCAGCCGCTCCTGACAGAGCCCAGTTTCCCCACCAATGGGGATATGTCAAGGGTGCTCACTGGCCTGCTCATCTTCCTTTAACTTCTCACCTGCCCCCATTGGAAATCGACCTCCCAAGCCAATTACCTCCCTCAACTAACAGTCCAAGGTAGGTGAAAAAACTCCCTTCCCAGGGTCCAATTTGGGAAGAAGAAGAAAAAATTCCTACCTGCCCCATACAGGGGACTGGCTAATCCTGCACTGAAATAGGGTAAGGTGGATGGATCGAGCACGAGGCATGACTGAGATGTTGCAGTCAGAGCAGCCTCAGGAGGCCTACAAGCTCTGCCTCCCACACATACCCTGGATGCCTGGGAAAGCACCTGCCTGTCTCCCTCTGTCGGTGGAGGCAAATAACAGCACCCGGCTAAGGCGGCAGTTGCTACCTGCCGAGAGTGCCACATTGTCTCAAGTAGGTGCAATAAAACTGGTTGGGAGACTCTGAGGCACTAACAGTAGATTGCCCTTAAAACATTCTGCTGTGGATTTACAGCCTTTATATAACTTTAAACATAGTTGTGCGGAATATAATGATTTATAATCTGCACTGTACTTTTGAGGCTATCTGTGGGGAGGGCGGGGTATAAATAAAATCAAATAAATAAATAAAAAATAAATGTTTCCTTCCCCTGTCACTGATGGTTTCCCCTCTTAAAAGCTCATTTTACTCTCTTTGTGATTGACTATAATGGGAGAAATTCATTTTTTATGCCCAAATATCTCTGAGGAAGGTCATGCTGGTTTTGTGAAAAGGTAAAAGAAATAAGGGGCCCTCCAGCAGTTTCTCCAATGACAGAGGGCAGAATAATAAAACAAAAGATCGCTAAAATTAAACTAAAAAAAAAATTAAAATCTATTTGCAAGAGCCACCCTGCAGCAAGCACTAGGTTCAAAATCCAATCACAGCTTCTCTGAAACACACTGGGGGCAAGATTTGTAAAGGAGGAATTGTGGATGGAAGTTTGCTCATTCTTTGCTACCATTTTTTCCTCTGCAGCACTTCCTCAGTCCCATTCCTTCATGTGATGAAGGAGGGAAAGAAGCAAGAGCTAAACTCTGTGCTTCCTGTTGTCTATACAGACCAGTAGTTTGACAAGCTGGTCATGTAATAGATGCTTTATGGGTTACCTTGGACCAGTCACACACTCTCAGCCTAACATACCTCAAAAGTATTGTCGAAGGCTTTCACGGCCGGAGAACGCTGGTTGTTGTGGGTTTTCCAGGCTGTATTGCCGTGGTCTTGGCATTGTAGTTCCTGACGTTTCGCCAGCAGCTGTGGCTGGCATCTTCAGAGGTGTAGCACCAAAAGACAGAGATCTCTCAGTGTCACAGTGTGGAAAAGATGTTGGCAGGTCATTTATATCTGCTCAGGAGGGGTGGGGTTGAGCTGAGTCATCCTGTAAGAGTTTCCCAGGTTGTGGAATGCTAATGGCGGGAGGCTTCACTGTATCCTGAGGAGGTTCTTTTGCATATGGATTGGTGCTTGATGTGCACAGGGAAGCCATTGAAATTCACAAGCATAAGCAATACTTCAACAGGAAAGAAGAAACCTTAAGAATGAACAGAGCATGGTTTCCAGTTCTGAAAAACACCAGGCTAACAAAACACTCTACACCCGACAATAGCCCTGCAGAGAAGATTAGCACATCAAGCACCAATCCATATGCAAAAGAACCTCCTCAGGATACAGTGAAGCCTCCCGCCATTAGCATTCCACACCCTGGGAAACTCTTACAGGATGACTCAGCTCAACCCCACCCCTCCTGAGTAGATACAAATGACCTGCCAACGCCTTTTCCACACTGTGACACTGAGAGATCTCTGTCTTTTGGTGCTACACCTCTGAAGATGCCAGCCACAGCTGCTGGCGAAACGTCAGGAACTACAATGCCAAGACCACGGCAATACAGCCCGGAAAACCCACAACAACCATACCTCAAAAGGTTGTTATGACGATAAAATGGAGGAGAGGAGAATAACATACATCTGCCTAGATCCTCTTTGGGAAGAAAGGTGGAGTACAAATGAAATAAATAAACAAATAAAGCAAATTCTTCAGCATGGTCTGAAATGCTGGATCTGGATGTTAATGTTGGCTGTACAGATGAATGAGCTGGCAAGTCTGGCCATGGATCTTCACCTTTCTGTGATTCTCTTTAAATATTACTAATTTGCAGGGCCTATTCCAAATAGTACAAGTACATATATGATCAAATATTCTTCAGGATTGTAGGTAAAAAGCTCATCCAGGTCTTTATGGGATTGCCACATCCTGTGACCATGAAGAACTATGTAACCTAATTAAAAAGGTTGGAGTACAATTCTCCTTAAACACACTCAGCATTTTTTGGGGAAGATTTTGATGCTGGGTAATACGGATGAGATGGCGCCTGTCACAAACATTTTCATCTCCTGTAGCCTGTCCTTTTGATTTGTTTTTCTGGAGGATGGAACTGTGAACAGGCACAAAACCATTTATGAGTATGAAGCTGTGCTCCTCCTCCAGTGTTCTCACAGACTCCGTGGAGTGGGGACAGGAAACACTGCCACCATCCTTAAGTGGGTCCATTGGTTTCATGACATCATCTCATAACCAAATTTGACTGGCTGCATGCTATGTAATTCTTGGCTGTGTGCAATCACATCATAGTTATGAAGACTTGAAAAAAATGGCATCAAAGCAGCATATCAGGGAAGTGGCAGCGAACAAGCAGAGTATGATAAACAAGAGGTGTTTCATCAAGTTGTTTGCCCCATTGCAAGCTCCTCCCATGTGCTGAAAAAGTTTGCTTCCCAGCATTGTCCAGGACATGATAAATATGCTTTGGGCTAGCTGTGCTGTTAATAGTGTTTCCTAAAATGCTGTAGGAATATTGTAAAGGTATTTTTAACCATGAAGTATCATTAATAATATGTCTCTCCCTCATTATTGCATTATGTACTGGAAGGATGTGCTCTACATTGGCAGGTAGATGTACTGGAAGAACATCTAGTACATTATTTTCATTACTCTCTTTCATTAACAAATCTTCCATTCCCTCTCATTACAACTTTTCTATGCAGCTAATTCACCCAGAAAGGCAACGGTATTCATAATTTTATGGTGATTTATTTTGCAACATCAGCAAGAAACCAAAGTGTTATTAATAGGATATATTTTAGTTCTTTGACCTCACATAGTTGAGAAGGCTGAAGAAAATCTATTATTTAATAACATTTGTTCCTCCTGAAGGATCATTACCTTGACTATTTTGCTTCTGAAAAAGAAAAATGTGGTGAAAATGTACTGGTTACCTTGGTAGCCTGCTAAATTGGAAAAGACTTTCTATATCCAGTGGAACAATATCATTTTACATCTACTATAGATCTAAAATAATATTTTCCAGATTCTTACGTATATTAAGGTAAAGAACTTGTACAGTAATGAAAATACAATTCTGCAAAAGACTACCTACTTATGGTTTGCTTATTAATTATGTCTGCAACTGCTAAACTTTGTGTTGTGTTGTGTGTGTTCTATACATACCATCTGAGAGCTGTGTTCAGTGTCGCTATTTTCTTTTGGATATATCATCAGCAAGAACTTGAAAATCAACGTCTCCATGATGAAGCAAGTGTTCACTCTGAGAATCTCCTCTCCTCTGAGAAGGATCATGATGATCAGTGTTGACCAGAAGTTCTTCCTGGGTGGCATTTCTTTTTTTGCTTGCTATAAGTGAATGATCAGGAGGCGGCCAAGGTCTTTCTGAAAATCTGCTAATTTCCCCTCAATATTTCCTTAGGATCATCAGCTTGGGAGGCAGAGGAAAAATCACAGCCATCTAATTGTTAAATAAGAACATAAAGAGAAACAGCCTTGAAGCACTGCTGAGCAGTGTTAATTACAACAACCAAGTGTAGGAATGCTGAGCTGTGAAGATAATGGAAGACAACACAGCCTTTGCAAGCACTTCCTTTCTGTTTTCATGGCTCTTTGCATAAGGTATTTTAGGAATACAGGAAATGTTAAGGAAAGATTACAGGAAAGGAATATAGGAAAGGTTAAGGCTTCCACTCTGGAAAGCTGCTGAGAACCCCCTCCCCTGAACAACCCAGGAGATGCCTGCTGCATGGTGGTCTGTAATCTTTCCGTCCAAGGTCAAATCTAAAATAGACCACAAATGAGATTAATTTTGCAATCTCAGCTCAATCTTCAGAGAGCTCATTTTTAAAAGGGCCCAGAGCCAGATGCTGCAGACAAAAGCACAAAACAACAGGGCTGCTTTCCATGCCAGGATAGTGTCTTGTTTTCAAATTCACCACTGCAATGTCAGCTCAGGTTACTATTTCCACTTTGGGAACTTCCAAGGACAGAACAAAAGGTTTCTAAAGATTAGAAGGTTAGTTGTGGGGGAAGCTTACATGTTCTTAATGTCTTTTTTTAGCAAGCAAAATTTAAAAAATGAGAATAGGAAGGCAGGTGGGGTGAAAAAGTAACAAGAAAAGTTATCTCTTTGCCACAGGGTGTCACTCTTGACCCAGATTTCAGTCAGTACATGTCATTGTCAATGGCAGCTGAAAAGTTGGTTCTGTGTCAAAACCATCAGACGCTGTTTGTCTCCCATCATAAAACAGTAGGTAGCTTAGCATATGAATTTTTATATTCAGTCATAGAACATATAACATCTTGTTTGTCACTCTGTAGGGCCTAATTTTTTAAAACTGGGCATTTAAATGCAGCTAAAGACAATGGTTACCACCCACCTAAACATATGAAACAAAGGACGATGTTTAAAAGCCAGAACATATTGGCCCTGAGTATAATTTAACCTAAGGCAACTTGGGAGTCTGTTGCTGCTACCCTTCCTTTTTGACTCTATTATATGTGATTTCTATTAGCAGAAACATCTGGACCAGTCCCCTTAAAATACATCAGCTGAAACTACATCTGGGATCATGCAGCACAGGAAAGGAAGTTAGCTTATGCATGGAACTCAGGTGGTTTAAAACTGAGAGAATAATTGTGACTCAAGCTATTGTTTCATGGATATGGTAGCATGACAAGAAGATTTTAAAGAACAAAATGGAAAAATATCAGGCTTTGGTTAAAACATATTAAGTAAGAGACTAGCAGCAAGGAGAAAGAAAAACTTCAAATTAAGCTGAAGACTGCAAAAATTTACAACATCTGTATAAGAGAAGGAGAAGTTGGGAAAGGAACATACAATATTTTTGAAGACAAATATTTTTCCCATTCAACTACAAAGTCACTTTCCTCATCCAATTTCTCATAGAGTATCTGAATCATACTAATCCTTAGGCTAATCAATGAAGTAATTGCCTCCTCTTTGTGGGTTGTGCTGTGCATTCAAGTGCCTACCAATATATCATAGGGACCACAGAACGCCTTATCATGGAAATCAATAGGAAGGGGTGTGTGTTCATTATTGTTAAAGGACTCTGTGATTCCAAGGGTCAGTTGTGGTTAGAAATCTTATGTTTTATGATTGTGAATTGTGTCCCACTTCAAAATAAACAAGATGGAATGTCTTTATCACAGTAAGAATACTCGGCCTTAATTCTTGTCAAGAATTTGCATTGTTTATTTCAGGAATCAGTGTTAGAAGCTGAGAAGGAGAACCAATACTCATGCCAATGATAATACTTTATTTTAGAAAGATTTTAAAACTGTAAAAGCTGCTTCTGGTTAAATGCTATAAAAATGAATTTTTCTCTCTTATTTTTGTTAATTAAAAAACAGTAATATTTTACATTCATTATATTTATTGAAGACATATTTTTTGCAGAGTTTACTTTACTTTCTATGTCAAAATTCCATAATTCCATCATGACAAAATCTTCTAAACAGGACCTAGCCTAAAGGCTAGCACTTATGTCATGTTCAGGACAAATGTAGCATAATAACTGGACCTTTTCAATGCTTTTAAAAAAGTTTAACCTATTGCATATCTTCTGATGCAAAAGATGAGTGAACAAGGATCTCTATTACCACTTCTTATCATTATGTCAATGGTTTGCTATGTGGCAGCCATTTTTAAATTCTCCACGGGTCAATAGTATCTTGGTGATATCCATAGTATTCAACATTATAGTGAAGTCAATTTTACCATACACATAAAGAATACACATACTGTTCTCATTAGAGGTGGGCATAGTCTGGAAAATCGATCTAAATTAGACAGGGTCCAGCCTGGTTTGTGTATTGTGAACACACAATTCATGGGACTCATCTTTTAAATGAATTTTGGTCCATTTAGGCTGGTCCGTTGGTCCATGAGTCCAGACCTCCAGGCGCCAATCTATCAATTCCCTAGACAATGCAGGGAAGGCCCACAGACCTTTTGGAACCCTAAAAAACTTAATAGTCAATTCTGCCTATTCTGGCAGCTCAGCTCCCATTCTGCTCTATGGAGCAAGATGCAAGAATGAATTCCCTAGGCAACGGAGGGGTGGATGTTGTACAGCCAATCTTAGCCCTCAAAACTTTGATAGGCAGCTCTGCCTGCCAAGTAGAGAGCTCCCATTTTGCAACGGCTGGGTGGATATTCTGCAGCCAATCTTAGCCCTCAAAACCTTGATAGGCAGCTCTGCCTGCCAAGCAGAGAGCTTTCATTCTGATCTATGGATCAAGAAGCAAGAATGAATTTCCTAGGCAATGGAGGGGTGGGCATTCTGCAGCCAATCTTAACCCTCAAAACCTTGATAGGCAGCTCCTCCTGCCAAGCAAAGAGCTCCCATTCTACAAGGGAGGGGTGGACCTGCAGCCAATCGTAGCCCTCAATACCTTGATAGGCAGCTCTGCCTGCTAACCAGAGAGCTCCCGTTCTGCTCTATGGAGCAAGGAACAAGAATGAATTCCCTAGGCAACGGAGCAGTGGATATTCTGCAGCCAATCTTAACCATCAAAATCTTAATAGGCAGCTCTGCCTGCCAAGCAGAGAGCTCCAATTCTGCAAGGGAGGAGTGGACGTTCTGCAGCCAATCTTAGCCCTCAAAACTTTGATAGGCAGCTCTACCTGCCAAGCAGAGAGCTCCCATTCTGCAAGGGAGAGGTGGACGTACTGCAGCCAATCTTAGCCCTCAAAACCTTAATAGGCAGCTTTGCCTGCCAACCAGAGAGCCCCCATTCTACTCTATGCAAGCAAGAATTAATCCTCTAGGCAATGGTTGGGAAGGTGTCTGTGTGGTGTGTGAGGGGGCTATTCCCCCACCGAATTCTGTTTGACTTTGCCTCATTGCAACTTTTTGGTGCTGCTAGCCAATGCAAGTCAATTTACTGGAAGTTTCCTGGGGGTGACCTCTTTGGGGGCCTGTAATTTGGATGTCTGAAATGCAATCTTTACCAAATTTGGAGGGTGGCTGGAGGAGAGGCTGCTGAAGATTTTCTGCAAGTTTGGGCTCTCTGGGTGTGAAGAGGTGGAACCAGGACTGCCGGAAGTGATGGACCATGGACCGATGAACCGAGGAGCCAATGAGCCTTACAGTTTGATCCTAAACATGTTTACACCAAAAACTACTGAATTCAACAAGCCTTTTGTCTCAAGAAGTATACATACAATTCCAATCTTGGTTCATAAAATCAGGAGTCACATATAAGACAAATCATGGATTGAAATTCATGCACGATGAATGTGATTTTCGTCATAATCCTATTAGCCAATAGCAAACTATGCTGATTAGAAGACGGAAAATCAGAAGACCCTAATCATACTTGTTTGGGCAACCTGCTAGAACCCACTGATCCCACTACAATACACAAATGGCATTCCAGTTGTGGCAAATTGCTGGAACACACTGAACCCACGTTGTGGAAATTTGTGCCCACAATTTGCTGGAACAGAACGGGAAGAGCTAGAGTGGCCTCTTTTGAACATGTATTTAAAGATTTGTCTTACCAGCCCTTGGATCTAGAATTTTGACAGTCAGTTCCCTCTTGCTTCCAAGTACAGCATTTTTAGGCTTATGCAATATTATTTTGAACACTTCATTTTTTCCCTTCAAGGCCATCGTCCTGAATGACAATATTCCACACCTCTGTAGAAACTCCTGTCAAAAACATAACGTCTAAATGAGGTTGTGTCATCCCTAAACACAGGCTTGAGCTCTGGATTAAGCAAAGTAAATGTAATGATAGTATGTTAGGGAGGGGCTGTTTCAGCTGGCATTTGATAGTGTTTGTTTGATCAGTTATATAGTCTTCTTTAGTAATATGTGGTCTTCTTGGTCCTTTATTTTTACTGGCTTTATTAACATGCTATTCCTCTGAACAGTCTGTATTTTTCATTTTATGTTTTATATTTTTGTTTCTGAATATTTATGTTATTGACTTGTGCTACTCTGGAAGTATTTCTGAAAAGCTGGATATACATTTTGTAAGATAAAGGAATATTTTATTATTTATCATTTAATATATTTATAACATGCTTTCCTTGTCATAAGACATAAAATGAAACACAATAAATAAGTAACCATAATAATAAAACAAATAAAATCATGAGCAATATATCATATCTGAAAATAGCGAACATACTGCAATTACTACCACCGTCTTTGTCTCTTAAGTGTTATCAGGAAGAATGCAACAACTCCTGGAAATGTCCGGCAAACAGCCTTTTGGGTATCTATCTTTATTAGAACTGCATTCAAATGGTAACATATGCAGGCTCATTAACACTCCATGGCCAGTTCCTCATTTCAAAGTAACCCCTTAACAACCACAAGACTCCTGCTTCCTAACGTATCTCCATTGCTTTGCTCAATTAGAAGTGAAAAGTCATGGCTAACTCTCTAGTGAAACAATTATGTGCTATTATTTCAAGGACCATTAAGGTCTTTAGTAATCCTCAGAATCTCCATCCCACAGGAATACTGTGCTAGCAATCATATTTGCATTTAATAAGATAAAATAGAAGTTTTCCCAACCAGATAATTTTCATATACCACTGTTGGGGATCAGAAAATTATGGAGGGGGACAACCATGGGGAAATATCCCACTGTTTTTTTATTGGAGCAGTACCTTAGAATAACAACAATAACAACATTCGATTTATATACTGCCCTTCAGGACAACTTAACACCCACTCAGAGCAGTCTACAAAGTATGTTGTTATTATCCCCACAACAAGCACCTTGTGAGGTGGGTGGGGCTGAGAGAGCTAGAAGCTGTGACTGACCCAAGGTCACCCAGCTGGCTTTAAGTGGAGAAGTGGAAAATCAAACGTGGTTCTCCAGATTAGAGTCCCATTGCTCTTAACCACTACACCAAACTGGCTCTCAAAGGAAAATTGTCAGAAAAAGGATAATAAGAACTAGAACTCTTAAAATATAGAATGAATATCATTTTCGTTTCCTCTTTGACATTGTTTTTTCTTTCTCTTGTACTACAGTCTGTCTAAACAGGAACCCATCACATTCTATGAAATAGCATCCAAAATCCAGGAGATGATTTTGTTATATCCTTATGCCCATTTCTAACACGCTACTGCCCTGAAGGAGTCTTCTTATAGCCCAATTTTCAAAGCACAGTGTTGGAACCAGCCCTACTGAAGACAATCGCTAGCGCTGTGGGAACAACTTCAGGATTGTGAGATCCAGATAAAGTTTTATTTCCATTTTGGTTACACAAAACACTTAACCACTTGCTTGTCCTCTCAGGATTTTGTAGCACAGTAGAATATATTTATTTATTTCAGGAAATGGACAAAATGGAACAGTGAAAACCCTCTTACAATGGGATTATATTAACAAGCACACTTATTCAAAGGTGTTTTCTTTTCAGCATTGTTATATTGCACATTAACATGCAAAAAATTAAACATTTTAAAATCACTAAATACATGAATTAAAGAGGAAGCTCATATTTCCCCCTCTCTCTTACATATTCATATTTGTCAGGAAGCAGGTTAGTACTCTAGATTTTCATTTTCAGAAAACAATTGAAATGACAGAAGCTATTGTAGTGCTTTTCCTGCTCACAATCTGCGCTCTATTTGGGGGCATATTTTAATATAGAAGCACCTTAACCAACACATTCTCAAAAAGCATGTGGGAATCAATTGTGGGTGCAACATGGAAGGATCAACACAGGGCACAAGAGATCCCAGTTGTATTCCCACCCTTTCCCCTCTTGTGGCAAGTCTGCGTACACCTTCCATATTGCCATCCAAATTACCCCCTTCCATTTTGTCAAGGTATGCAAGCTCTGGATGTCAAATAAATTATTAAAGAACAGGAATGACTAGATGGAGTAGGCATGCACAGGCATCCAAATCCCTAGGTTGTCCTGTCACAGTGCTCATTTACTAAGGAGGGAAAGGAGGTTTCTTTATATGCTTTGAAGTTTACACTATGCATAGATGCTGCACCTGCAGTGGTCTTGGTTGAGCCCTGTTCTTTACCTGAAAAGTTCATTTTTCAAAATCAAATGTGTGTTCTGATACCATCAGCACTGAGGATGCTAAAAATCTGACATTTAAAAAATTTAGCAAAGTGGCAGTAAAAAGGTAAAATAGCTAGACTGCAACAACTACACGTGCACAGTCCCCTAGATGCCAATAACTCTATATAACCTTGTGATGTTTTGCTGGCATAGTATATGGGGGAGCAACATACTATGTAATTATGCCCACAAAAAACCCTGAATGGGCAATTCTGCCCTAAGTTTCACCAAAGCAAAGTCCCTTTCAGCTAAAAGATACCATCTATAGCAGGAAATAAACTATGAATGTTACACAGTGGCTACAATGCATCTTTGCATTGCATGCAGAAGGATTCTGGACATTTCTGCTTAAAGTGTCTCAGGGAATGAGTGTTAGGAAAGGACTTTCTCTTCCTAAGGTTGTGGAGAGCTGTTTCCAGTCACTATTAAGCTAGACAGACCAATGACCTAACTTCTATGTATATGTGCATATATTATATAGTTTTTCTCTCTGTTTTCTCTTGAGCAGCTATACATACCAAACGATTTTTTTTGAGGAAGTAAAAGAAAACCTGAATGTTCAGTTTATTCTGGTGTTTGAGCACTTAAGGATTGTGGTCAAAATATTTTTAGACTTCAATATTAATGATACTGGGGGAACATTTCCTATTGATTTGCCAATTTGATTAATTCTACTCAACCATGCTCTAATTTAGAATTGTCATTGATGAAAATGGCAGAATTATAAACCTGCCTTCTGAGCAAACAGTGCCCAGCAAAGTGAAAAATGAAAAACATTTTATGATGGAATACTAAGCCCCATTTAACCATCCAGATCATGGCAGTGACAAGCAAATTACATAGTTGTCAAGTGCTAAGTTGGTAACAGTAACAATAGTAAGTGTGTAATTACTGATTACACCATTTTCAATGAAGTAACACAGCAATTAACCAACAGCTTCCATAGAAAAACATTGATTTTGTTGCAAATAAGCAATAAAGTCACACTAGCTCTGAGACTATTATATGATGCTAATAACATTGACATTTGGCACATGGGATTATTTAAACATCAGCTGTGGATCTCTCATCAGACAGGCTTTCGACAGTAAAATCTATAATATTTTCATTCCTGCATGTACAACAAATCAACTGAATCACCATCCACACTGAATTTTTTTTTTAAAAAATCATCAGTGACATAAAGAAACCAATAGAAAGAGCTGGTGTTGCATACGGGCTCAGGGACTGATTTTAAACCAGGAAGTCCCAGTCAGAAACTCACCGTTGTAACCTTAAGAAGCCAGCTTCAGCCATTGGGGCAATAATAGGAACCTGTCTGATAGAGTTATTACTATAAGATAATGACTATGAATTACTTAGAACCCTTTGAAGAGTTATACATACACTTCATATATCTAGTAGCATTAAGTATACGCATGTATCCACACACACTGCTTTTTTTGTAAAAAAAATATTGCCAGTACTCATAAGGTTGGAGGAGCCCCACCCAAAGGTACAAGTACTTAGTGCCAGTGAATAGGTGAACACCATCACAAAAAAAAGCTGTGTGTGTGTAGATCATCTCCCTTTATGTATGTGTATAAATATATAAAAATGTGTGCTTATTTATAAATGCTTATTAGCATTTCTCACTATGCTCAGTGTTCATTTGTAAGATCACCTTGGAACCCAGGAAAGGTTTTTTGGCAGCTTTGCCAAAATCTGAAAAAGTTTTAGAGAATGGCTCCTCAGAGTTTCAGATACTGGAACCAAAACATCTTGCCGGCAGAGAGTTTAGGCTGAGCAGGGGGGGAGGAAAGTTGTCACATTGGGTAACCTACCAGGTTTGCAGAAAAATCAGAAACTTGAGGGAAAATTGGAGGTTTGTGAAATCACCTAAAAGAGAGGAACTTCCTCCACCACCTCCCCTTCTCTTTCCCTCTTGCTGAGGGAAGAGCCAGTTACCATGATAGTGGTATAAAAGGCCAAGAGCAAAGTATCACCTGGGCAGGACAAAGAAAATGCAGCACTGTAAATTCACCCTCCTCCTCCCCAGCAATCCTAAGTGGAGCTCAAATGCCAATAAGAGTGGGCAGAATGGCAAAGAGTGGGTGGGCAGACAGAGCAGTGAGGAGAGAGGTGGGAAGACAGACATCAGATGGAGGAAAGAAGGCGCTGTGGAAAGTCAAAGGGGAGGGGGGAATCAGTGTTGGGAATAAGGCAGGAGAAGAAGTAGGATTTAGAAGGAAAGATGGGAGGAGGAAGTGGCAGTGGGAGAAAAGGGTAGAGAAATGTGGATGGAGAGGGCATCAAAAGGCAGAGGACAAAGCAGGAACCAGTGACAGATTTTCCATATGTGTTCCCCATTGATCCCTCTTTCAATATATCTAATTTTCACCTTGGTTCCATCCGTGGATTCTTAAATCTGGAGACTGGGACCATGGACAGATAAGACAGATCTTTTTATAAACTTCAGAAAAGTCCCAAGTTTGCCAAAAGAAAGAAAGAAAGAAAGAAAGAAAGAAAGAAAGAAAGAAAGAAAGAAAGAAAGAAAGAAAAGGGAAAAGGGAAAAGGGAAAAGGGAAAAGGGAAAAGGGAAAAGGGAAAAGGGAAAAGGGAAAAGAAAAGAAAAAGAAATAAAAAACAACTTTTAAAAACCTCTAAAATAACAGAAGAAGTGCCTGTAGCTTTAAGAAACAAATGACCTCAGTGGCCATTTCTAAGCAACAACAGTATTGCCTGCCTTCCGCCCTTGGTTTCTATGAGTAAAAGGCTGCTTGAGGCTGCATTGTGGTCAGCCCCATCAGCAACCACCAGACAACTTGCTGCTATACCAACTGATTGAATGGCTCACCCACTCCTGGCTGTTTGCTACTGTTCAACAGCAACCAACTCATGAAAACCAGTGTAGTGTAGTGGATAGAGTTTCAGAATAGAAACTGGGAGACCCAGGTTCGAATCCCCACTTTGCCAAGGAACGTGACTAGTGATCTTGGGCCAATTACAAATTCTCTGCCTAACCTATCTCAAATTGGTTGTTGTGGGTTTTCCGGGCTGTATTGCCGTGGTCTTGGCATTGTAGTTCCTGACGTTTCGCCAGCAGCTGTGGCTGGCATCTTCAGAGGTGTAGCACCAAAAGACAGAGATCTCTCAGTGTCACAGTGTGGAAAAGATGTTGGCAGGTCATTTATATCTACTCAGGAGGGTTGGGGTTGGGCTGAGTCATCCTGTAAGAGTTTCCCAGGGTGTGGAATGCTAATGGAGGGAGGCTTCACTGTATCCTGAGGAGGTTCTTTTGCATATGGATTGGTGCTTGATGTGCTAATCTTCTCTGCAGGGCTATTGTCGGGTATAGAGTGTTTTGTTAGCCTGGTGTTTTTCAGGACTGGAAACCATGCTCTATTCATTCTTAAAGTATCTTCTTTCCTGTTGAAATTTCAACAGGAATAGTTGGTGCTCGGGGTCACCTTCCTCCCCCTGCCTCTGGAGCAGCTCGCGGGATGAGTTGATGCGGCGGGAGAAGTGGGAAGTGATGTGACGGCAGCTGTCCAGCAGACTGCGCGTCCGCAAGGTTCCCTCGTCCCAGCTTGCTCCCCAGCCTGAGCATGTCCCAAATCACGGGGTGCAGCTTGTGTGCCATACACACCAGGCCCGGGAGGGATGTCTCTTTCAGGGCTGCCAACATGTTGGCTCCCGCGTCCGTGACCATGAAGCCATGGACAAACCCTTCCACGCCGGACGTCCACTCCCTCAGAGCCACCTTGATGGTGGTGGCGATGTTCTTCCCTGTGTGGACCTCATCCATCCCCCGGGCCTGAAGGAGAACCACCCTGTAGCCTGGGCTCAAGTGGGGCACCTTTTTATGGCTGCCAGATCTTGGCCTGGGGAGGCGGAGGTCCTCTGGTTGCCACCAGTGGGCGGTGATGGCCAGGTACCCGTGATGGCAGCTGCTCCACAGGTTGGCTGTGAAGTGCATTGTTCTGCCTTGGGCGGCCGACACGTCTCTGCGCACCATGTCTCGCACTGCCTCGTACAGGGCGGGCACGACTCGATGCCCAATGGTGCACTGTGATGCATGGAGAACCATGCATGGTGATGGCATGGAGAACCATGGGGCAAAGTGCTGGAGTAGCAGTTGGAAGCCCATGCCCTCCACGACCGATAGGTGGAAACCTTGCTGGGCGATCACCTGTGCCACCACATGAACGCCCGCCTCCTGAGCCCTTGACATCACCCTTGTCAGAGGCACCACCCCCGACCCCGATGGAACAACTTCCCCCAGGGAGGCCTGCCTGAGCCTTCCGCTCCCACCAGCCGCACCCTCGGGGCAAGGCTTCTTGCTTGGGGTGCATTCCGGAAACCCTCCCACTGATCCCGGATCAGATGAGCTGGCAGCCCTCGGTCTCTTCCCAACAGATGTTTCACTGCCTGAGGACGGAGAACAAAGGCTTGGGTGGTGCCTCTTCAGGTGCCGAGTCAGGGCTGAAGATGACAGGTGCTGTGGGTCATTGCCCCTGCGCACCAGGGCCCCACACAGACAGCACCGCACCATGTGGGGGTCATTACCAAGGGCCCAAAAGTGCCTCCAAACATTGAGGTTGAACTGTGGCCCACTTATGGTTCCAGGGGAGGGAGGACTAAGGGTTGCTGCTGGCTGTGCCATGGTGCTGGCAATGGAAGACGGAGTGGTGGGTGGACTGCAGGCAGGGACAGCAGCACCGGTAGTTTGGGATGGGGATGGGCTGGAGGTTTCCTCAAACTCAAACCATTCCTCCAAGGATCCCTCAGCCTCCTCCTCCCCAAACATTTTTAGGAGTTCCTCTTCTGCCACCGGCAAGATCTCTTCGGCCTCCTCCACAGCCCCAACTGGTGATTTGGAGGGAGTGGGAGTCTCTGCTGCTCCAGAGCCCTGCACAGCAGTGCTTCCCGTGCTGCAACCGGGACAATCTCTGCACTTCCCCCCATGACCACTCTTGTCCCCCACCCGGAGCCTCATAGTGCCAGCAAACAACCACTGAGGAGAAGGAGATGACACTGAGAGCCCTCAGCCGAGGTGCCCACAAAGCTTGGCCCCAGGGCCTGGCAGTAGCCCTGGCACCAGAGGGAAGGAGGGACTAGAGCCCTAGCCCACCACTCCCACAGACCTGACCAGATCAGGCACTAATGTGAGCCCTAAGCCAAGGTACCCACCGAGCTTGGCTCCAGGGCCTGGCAGCAGCCCTGGCACCAGAGAAGGAAGTACTAGAGCCCTAGCCCACCACTCCCACAGACCTGAACAGGCACTAATGTGAGCCCTCAGCTGAGGTACCCACTGAGCTTGGCCCCAGGGCCTGGCAGCAGCCCTGGCACCAGAGGGCAGGCGGGACTAGAGCCCTAGCCCACCACTCCCACAGACATGACCCTATCAGGCTCTGATCAATAATAATGTGAGCCCTCAGCTGAGGTACCCACCAAGCTTGGCCCCAGGGCCTGGCAGCAGCCCTGGCACCAGAGAGAAGGAAGGACTAGAGCCCTAGCCCACCACTCCCACAGACCTGAACAGATCAGGCCCTGATCAATAATCAATGTGAGCCCTCAGCCGAGGTGCCCACTGAGCTTGGCCCCAGAGCCAGGCAGCAGCCCTGGAACCAGAGGAGATAGGCCCCTATCCCCCAAAGCCAAGCTCAATTGAACTCTCTCAGTCTCTCTTCCCAAAGGCTAGCAAGTGGCAAGCAAGAGCTCTGTCCTACTCCACTGCTAGCAGAAAGTGAAACCCAGCCTGGGAGCCCATGGCTATTTATAAGCATGGGTCCCATTCAGCAACACAGAAGGTCTGTGTTTGGCCATCAAAGCTGCCTATCAGGGTTTGTAGGGATGAGATTGGAGTGCCCATGGCTACAGAACACCCCCTTCCCGCTCCCTCCCCTGGGTGTCTTCTCCCAACTTGTAAATGCTTTGCAGCTCCATGTTTGGAAGGAAGCCCCGCTGATCAAGGAAAGCTGGGCTTCCATTTGGGTTTCCAGGGCGACAGAATGAGGGCAGACAGAGCTCAGGCATTCCCCTGGCTCCGTTGCCAGGGGAATAGATTGCTGGCACCTGCATGTCTGGCTTCCCGAACCGAGCCCAAACGCCCCGAACCAGGCCTGTCCTGACTGCTGGATCGTTGGCCGTGGCCAATCACAATCTGCTGGGTCACGATCGTGCGATCGCCATTTTCATGGGTTTTTGATGCTCGTAATGCAGTTCGTGTCCATCTCTACTTGTGAGTATACTGTCGGTGAGTCCTTTATCAGAATGTGGATTTTTGAATTATGTCTATGGACAAAAATTCTTTTCTTTGATTAGAACTACCAGCCCCCGAGGAAGCATCTTCTGCGAAACAAAAAATGCTAGCCATTTGTTGGGCCAGCACTGGACCAGTACCAGGCCAGAACCGGGCCAGCATGGTGGAGGTTGCTCCACCCCACAATTTTTGGCTACAAACAGATGGAATTACCTTGTTGACTGTTTTCATTGTATTTATATCGTGTGGCTGCTGTAACTCGAGGAATTAGTAGAGACTGCACTTGGCACTTTACCAACTTATAGACCTCTTGGGACTGAATCCTTAAATAGGCAATTGTGTATATATTATAAATGTATCCTGTATGTATCTTTTGAGAAATGATTAATGTGTGATATGTATTGATATTTATCAAGATTGACCCTTTGGTAGATTGTATTGACATAGGATTGACTGAGCACTTTTGCACTTTTCACATTTCGAGTAAATAAGTCATTACTAGTTTATTGTATTTATTAAGAGAGGGAGATAGTATTTGATGTAACCCTGTATGCATAGCATGTGCATGCCCCCACTGATTCTCTAAAAATTGTCCCCAAACACAATGTTTTGGGCTGATATTTAGAGAATTGATCCCAGGAGCAACTTGCAACTGCTGTGTTGCACTGGAAATGATATTCCAGATAGGTACATGCCTACTACTCCCTACACCCCCCAGTTTATCCTTTGATGAGGTGACCTGGCAATCCTGTCTAGAAGTCAGTTTCCCTTAACCCCCTCCCCCCTCTCCCATAACCCTCAAAAGAGAAAGCTGGAGATGCATGGTGTCCTTGCTAATTAAACCATTTCAAAAACCAAACTGAAGATAAGGGAGCAGATCTAGCCTTTAAAAGCAGCCATGAGAGTTATGGGATAATCTAAAATGGCCATTTTTTTTCAGGAAAGGTTAATAAACAGAAGACTATTGCTGTTGCTTTTGGGTATAGAACTTCTTTGAAGACTCCACATGGATAATTCAGATATAAACCTTCCAATATATACTGGCACAGACTTCAGAAAGCAAATTTCTATCCATTTAACTGCTAGATGAATGTCATCCTATAGGAGCCAAAACCACCGTGAACATTCTGAATAAACTGTAGTAAAAAAATTACTTAAGTTAATAAAACCATAAAGGAAGCAACACAATTCTTAACTTACCAGGATCAAATTGCACTAATCTAGCTGTGCTGTGCTTGAAGTCCAAACCAACTCCAGCTGATACTTCTTGGACCTTAAAAGAAGTGCCACCATTAATACCCAAGCCAGGAGCATAAGTCGGATGCAGGGTCCCATTCACTTGGTGGTGGGGCTAGTTCTACAGAATGACTTCTCACAAGGAATTTGCAGGGCTCCTACCAGAGCCATCTTTCAGAAAGGCCCAAAAGATGCTCTGTGGGGGCATTGCCAAAGAAAGTTTTAAGGCTGCTGTATGATTTCTCTGTTAAATCTGTTTTGTAAATCGGTTTTATTCTTTCTCATTTTAAGCCACCCTGAGACCATTAAAAGGTGGAACAGAAAGCTGCAAGGAAGGAAAGAAGATAAGAAGGAAAGAAAGCAGTAGTTGTTGCTGGACATATATTTTATAAATGGTTTCACTAATCATGTCTCACCTTTATGGCAATAAAAGATGGTTCCACAATATGCTCTGTTCTTTGAAGTTTAATTGGAAGAGAACCAATGGTTTCACAGACATGACAACGTGTTTATGCCAGTTCTATATGGGACCATTCCATCTCTAGACTGAATGAGAAACAGAATTCAGAAAAACAGTATATGGGAACCAAACATTCTTGTGACTGTAACTATAACTGAAATTACTTAATTACAGTGAACAATTTATGTTAACACTTGTAAATATCTGGCAGTGACAATGACATTGAACAGTTGCTGTTTGCACCCATAATCTGAAATAAAGGCATCAGACAAAATGCATGGGTGTATTAGTTGCAACCTGAACACATATAATTAAGCTTACTTCCCCATTGTTTGTTTTTTTATAACAGGCTGCCTGATTGGGGTTAGCCAGCATTTGTACAAGCCACCTTAGCTTCAAGGTTTATGTGGCCACAGGCCAGACCTTTGATTTTTCTTACCTGTGCCAGGAGAGAGCCAGCAAGTGTAATGGTTAGAGTATTGAAGAGACCGGGAAATATGGGAGACCCAGTTTCAAATCTTTTCTTTTCCATGGAAGCATTCCTAGGTGACCTTGGACCAGTTGAACAATTTCAGCCTAAACTACCTCATAGGGTTATTGTTAGGATAGAATGGAGGAGAAGAGCACTGTAAGTTGCTTTGGGTCTCCAGTGGGAAGAAATGTAGGGCATAGATGAAGCAAATAAATGAATCGATGGATAAATGAATGAATGAATAAGCCAAACATATGCAGAGAGATATTTCCCATCAACCCCACATGCAGTAAAAGGTTCAAGTGCTGATGCACAACAATGAGGAATTAACCCTACTGTACCCTGTGGGACTGAGTAGCCATCAGTAGCTGGTTTGTGGATGCCTCGGGGCGCTAGCCAATTTAATAAACAACAGCACCTATCCCATACAAATCCTGCCAACTCAAGTTATTTATATATTTAAAAAGTTTATTAGCTACCTTTCTACTTTATAGGAACTCAAAGTGGTTTACAATATAAAAAATTATAAAATGAATAAAAACAAAGTTTAAAAGAACAGTTGGGAGCTGCTAATAAACATAGAAACAAAGTTAATTAAAAGTAGTCCTAAATAAAATGTCTTCAGCTGTCTCCTGAAGATTGTTTTGTGTAAGATTGGTAGTGAGGGGGCCAGGTGTACCTCCCTGGGGATAGTATTCCATAATCATGATGAGGCTGCCACCAAAAGACCCTCTCTCATGTACCTACCAAGAGAGCTTCTTTAGCTGATGCGACAGTCAGGAGGGTCTCTCCCTGGGATCTAAACTCCTGGACAGGAACATATGAGAGATAATCCGGTCCCAAGCCATGTCAGGCTTTAAAAGCCATAGCCAAAACCTTGAATTGTACTTGGGAATGGATTTGTAGCCAATGTAATTGCTGTAATATTGGGGTCACATGGTCCTGGTAGCTGGCCCCAATCAGCAGTCTAGCCACAGCATTCAGCATTAGCTGCACCTTCCCTGGGAGAAGCTGAAACAATACCTGGAGAAGAAATGGGAGGTGGGAGGAAAACTGTGGCAGTTTGAGAACTACTGAAGTACTGAAGTAGAGGGGGGAGACTTTACCGGGGGGAGAAGAGATAAATGTGAATTAATAAGCAGTCAGATTAATAGATTGACATATATATAGACATATATAGGTTAACAAACAGAATATAGATAGAAAATAATTAACTATAAGGATTAAATATAAGGATTGATTAACTAACAATATTTTCTTTTTTTGGTAAGCTTTGTAAAATGTACCAAACTGAATGTCTGAAGATACAGATGAGTCAAATTGATTGACTACGTGATGAGAGATATATAGAATTATTACAAAAAGATAGAATGAGTAATATATAGAGAATAAGTCAAATTGTTTGATCTAAATGAATGTATGATTTACATGGTTTATGATATATAGAAATATTTGAAATTGAAAAATGGGATAAATTGTTCATCTAAGATGGAAACAAAGACTTACAGTTTGGGCATACAATGTTAAAAATAGTTAAGGATGTACTGCTTAGAATAATGGAGAATATATATTTGTTTTAGATAGAGGAATCTAATAGAAGTAAGGGAAGGGACAAAGGGTTGGAAAGCTGTTGGAAGTCAACAAAAAGGGGGGGAAAGGGAGGGGGTTAGAGATGAAAAAATTGGGGAAAATTGAATGTAAATGTAAAAATAATGGATTCTAACCCAATAAAAATTTTTCAAAAAAAAAAAAAAAAGCATTAGCTGCACCTTCCAAACACTCTTCAAGGGTAGCCCCAAGTAGAGTGCATTGCAATAATACAGTCTACATGTAATTAAGGCATGGGTCACTGTGGCAATATCTGACTGAGGGCCAAGCTACAAGTGACAAATGACACTTGAATGGCAAGTGTATTTCTCCCTGTTCACTTGCCCTCCACTCAATCCACTTGCCAGGCAAGTGTCTTTCGTCATGTGTAGCTTGGCCCTGAGGAGAAATGGGTGCCTCTGACGCACCAATCAAAGCCGGACAGAAGCTCTGCAAAACACCACAGACAACTGGTACGTTAGGGTCTTACTAACCCTTCAGGACACCAACGTGTATAATCCAGCCCCACAACAACAAATGTGAAGCAAATAAAAAAAACCCCAATTATTCCAGCCAAAGAATCTTGCCTCTCACTGAATAGGGTTCAAGAGGCTATAAAAATACTGAAAATGTTCTTGCTTTTAAGAAGAATTTTTCTTTATTTAAGCTATAAACAGTAACATAAAAGCTATAAACAATAAACATAAAATATATGGAAACACAACATTCTAAAAAAATACACTAACAATACATATGAACATAAAATAACAAACAAGAAAAAGAAAAAAACTAAAAATAAACTACAAATTGAGTTCCAATTATCTCTGCAACAAATATACATCATTTTCAAAGTCTCACTTGTTCCATGTTAAACATAAGAGTCCTCTTTTTTCTATTGTTCATGATTCTTAATCCATATCTATTTATGTAAAAAGTCTATAAATGGTTTCCATTCTGTCAAAAATGTAACTAATGTCTTTTCTCTAATCAGTGAAGTAAGTTTTGCCATTGACGCAAACTCCAAAACTGATCTACCATTCCTCCATTGTAGGCAATGTTAGAGTTTTCCATTTTTGTGCATAGAGCACTCTTGCTGCCATGATCAAATATAAAAACAAAGTTCCAAAACTTCTTTCCAACTGGCTGTCCATCATTCCCAACAAAAAAGTCTCTGGTTTCAACTGGATTTTAATCTTCAAAATCTTCTAGATCGATGATTGTATCTGCAACCAGAAACTCTTTGCTTTCTTACATGTCCACCACATATGATAAAACGTCCCTTCTTGTTTAGTGCATTTCCAACAGATCTGAAGCATCCTTGTATATTCTAACCAATTTTTCAGGAGTCATATACCAACGATACATCATCTTATAAAATTTTTCCTTAATACTAGAGCTTAATGTAAATTTCAGTCCCCTTGTCCACATAATTTCCCATTGCTCCATTAATATGTCATATCCACAATTGTTTGCCCATTTAATCATACATTTTTTTACTTGTTCTTCTGTCTCAAACCTCAACAAAATTTGTACATTTTAGAAATAACATATTCATCATTTGTACAGAGGGCAATTTCAAATTCAGTTTTAGATTGCTCAAAGTCATAATGTCTCTTGTCTAGTTTAAATCTCTCTGAGATTTGCATATCAGAAAACCATTGGCAAACATGCTCTTGCTTTTCACTTCACTTGATTTATATTTAAATATAAGCAAGTCCCAATAACAAAAGCTTTCTCAGTAGAAAGTAGACTACAAAATCTAAGAGGACCACAGCTCCTCTTAGCAAAATGCTTACAGTGAGAAACATATGCAACATTAGCACATATCCTCAATAAAACTACAATGAGTGGCATTCTTTAAAGGATGGACAGATGCTTTAGCAGATTTAGAAGTCTTTCTCATTATACACATTGACCTTAACTCTTGACACTTACATCTCAGGAACTATTGTGTTGCCAGATGTGTCAGAGACTTGAAATTCGAAGCGATCAAAAGTTTCCTCCGTGGAAGGATTTATGATGTACCGAATGCTGGTTTAAATCATCTTGAGTAAAAGAGATTTGCATACTACCTCTAGTAGAGAGAAATAGTGTAATAGTATAAAGAGAGCATAGGGTTCCCCCCCCCCCCTTTCTGCACATAATGTTCAATACTGTAACTTTTAGAGAAAGACTTGCATACCTTCGAAATAAGACATTTAGCAATTTTTCCAAATTCTTTAAAACTTGATTTGTTTGAAGCTGTCTAACCCTATTCAGGATAATTACTTCCATCCATTATCTATAATGTTAAAAATGACAGTTCTGAGACAAGGCAATGTCTCAAACAAATGTTTTAAGACAGTGTTCCAAGCTGCAGAGGCTTGTAAATGTTAATTAAATTTTTAGATAAACAGTGAGTCATAGAATAGCTGAGCTGCACTGGAAAGAAGGCAAAATGCTATCTCAAAGGTAGCTAAATTGTCTTTCTTATATGTTTATCTTAAATATGAATCCCACTGGTTCAAATGTGAACTATTATTATTTGGTTATTTAAAAAGTTTGAATTTTTCCTTTCTCTTTGAGGGGGCTTACAATACACAAAAATAAACAAAAGTAACCAACAAGTCTAAAAATATACAAACCAGAGTTAAAACAGACCAAAAGTGACAAGTGACAGTATCTTAAGTGAATATGACAGAGCATAGGTGAGAGCATAATATTGTGCCTAGTCTGTGGCACAATATGGTGAGCTCACTTCACCACCATTGCAATGCTGACCAGAGGAGTTGGGTTATGAAGGCTCCTGAAAATGTAGGCCTGGAAAACATACTTTGTTCATTTTGCAGATAAAAATAATTCCCATTTGCTGTGACTTAAATGCCACATTTGGTGTGGTTCAATAGCAGGAGACTACTGGAGTGCAGTTGGTCCTAGTTGTATGGATACATTTGAGTTGTTGCGGCCTGTTGAGCAGTCAAGCTACTCAGGAGAGTGTGGCCCTCCATTTCTAGACTTGACCCTTGCAGTTTGGGGCTACTGGTACCAACCAAGCTAGGGTTACCAAGCTCCAGGTGAGGCATGGAAAATTACAACTGATCTCAAAATGACAGAGGTCATTTCTGCATGTCCTTATAGGGATGACCCACTCATGGAATGCTGGTGGCTTTTCCCCAGGAATCCAAACAGCTCCATTTTCAAAACAGTTGCA
Source organism: Eublepharis macularius (assembly GCF_028583425.1). Lineage (NCBI taxonomy): Eukaryota > Metazoa > Chordata > Lepidosauria > Squamata > Eublepharidae > Eublepharis > Eublepharis macularius. The sequence goes on along the minus strand of NC_072794.1, from coordinate 79,851,994 downwards.
GGCTGTTTGGTTTCCCTTTTTAGCGCCTTTTCTAGGACTGCAGGAAAGTGCGGTCCCACAAAAGGCACTGAAAAAACGGAAACCAAACAGACTGCAACCATTTTGAAAGCAGAGACATCTGGATTCTTGGGGGAAAGCTGCCAATATTCCATGAGTGGGTTGTCTCTATGCACAGAAATGGCCAGTGATGAGTTCTCCTGGAGAAAATGATAGCTTCAAAAGCTTCCCTGTATGGTATTATAACCTGCTGAGCTCCTTCCCCAAATCTTGCCTTCACCAGGCTGCACCCCCAAGATTTCCAGGAATTTCCCAACTCAGAACTGGCAACCCTAAGCTGGCAGGTAACAAATGGCTCTCTGTGGGAAGGTGTAGTTCCAACCACTTTGAAAGATGCATTTGTGTGACTCTCCTGAAGAAGGCATCCCTGGGCTCCACGGACCCAAAAACTACTGCCCAGTGACCAACATTTCATTTTTGAGCAAGGTGTTTGAGCAGGCAGTAGCCATACAGATTCAGGTGATCTTGAAGGAGACCTGCAGCTGTTCCTCCACCGCCTGCTCAATCACCTTACCCAGGAACAAGAGGTTCAAAACTGGGCACCCTCACCACACAGGCAGACTCAGGGCGGATTATATTCAATAAATACATTACAACAAAACTTACACTTTAAAACAGTTTAAAACAGCATTTTAAAAGAGTACAAGATAGCAGCAATGAGCCAGTCGGAGGCAGTCAATCTACCACCTAAAACTACCACTTAAAAGCTGGATGGTGGATGCTTCGAGTAGGGAGGGATCCAATCTCCTCTATTCAGCCGGTGGAAGCCTAGCTCAGCCCCAACCATACGCCTGGTGGAACATCTCTGTCTTACAGGCCTGGCAGAAAGATAATAAGTCCTGCCAGGCCCTGGTCTCATTAGACAGAGAGTTCCACCAGGTTGGAGCCAGGATTGAGAAAGCCCTGGCTCTGGTTGAGACTAGGTGGGCCTCCTTGGGGCTAGCAACCACCAATAGTTGTTTATCCCCTGATTGGAGCATCCTCTGGGGCACATAGGGGGAGAAGCAGTCCTGTAGGTACTCTGATCCCAGCCCGAATAGGGCTTTATAGGTTAATACCAAAACCTTGAATCTGATTCAGTACTCCACTAGCAGCCAAAGCAACTGGTACAATACCAGTGTTCTATGTGTACCACTTGGCACTCTGGTGATGACACGCGCCACTGCATTTCGATCACTGGATCAGACTTGGGAAGCCCTGCGTAGAGCACATTACAGTAATCCAACCTAGAGGTGACCGTTGTCTGAATCACTGTAGTTAAATCATGGGTTGAGAGGTAAGGGTCAAGTGCCTGGTCTGTTGAAGATGGAAGAAAGAGGACCTGGCAACTGCTGCGACCTGAGCCTCCATTTTCAAGAAGGCATCTAGGATCACCCCCAAGCTCCTGACCCTCGGTACTGGCGTAAGTGATGCCCCATCGCGGGCCGGAAGCCAAAGTCCCAAATCCATGCACCTGCGACTCAAGTATAGTGGTTTAATTTCAGCCAACTCTGCTTCAACCATCCAGTCATGGCTTCAAGGCATGCTCTAGGACATGTGGGGCCAAGTCAGGCCGGCCATCCATCAGCAGATATAATTGGGTGTCATCAGCATATTGGTGACATCCAAGTCCAAAACTTTGCACCAACTGGGTGAGGGGGCACATATAGACATTAAACAGTAACGGGGAGAGTATTGCCCCCTGTGGGACACCGCACACCAACGAGTGGTGGGATGACAACTTTTCTCCCAGTGCCACCCTTTGTCCCCGACCATGGAGAAAAGAGACAAGCCACTGTAAGGCTGTCCATCATATCCCCACATTAGCAAGGTGGTGGGTTATTTTTTATTTTTTATTTATTTTTCTTTTTTTTCTTTTTTTTCTTTTTTTTCTTTTTTTTTTCTTTAGCAAGGTGGTGGGTTAGAAGATCCTGATCAACTGTGTCGAATGCTGCTGAAAGATCTAATAATATCAGCAGTGCCGATCCACCTCGATCCAGGTGTCTGCGAAGATCGTCTGTGAGGGCGACCAGCAATGTTTCTGTCCCATGTCCTGGGCAGAAACTGAACTGGAAAGGATCCAGGGCCGAGGTATCTTTCAGGAATCCCTGCAGCTGTTCCTCCACCACCCGCTCAATCACCTTACCCAGGAACAGGAGGTTCAAATCTGGGTGGTAACTGACTGAGTCAGTGGGGTCCAACAATGTTTTTTTCTTAAGAGCAACCTCACCACAGCCACCTTTAGTGTCCCGGGAAAAACCCACGAGCTCAAGGACAAGTTGACAATGGCCTCCAAAGGATCCCGTAGTCCATCAGCATTGGCTTTCACCAGCCATAACGGACATGGGTTCAGGAGGCACATGGTAGGCCTCACTGCCTTTAAGGTCTTGTCAACCTACTCCCCAGAAAGTGGGCTGAAATGATCAAGTATTGGTCCAGAAGATGGCCAAGGGGCCTCTAGTTCATGTACTGTATCAATCACGGCTGGTTAGTTGTGGCGGAGAGAAAGGATTTTATCAGCAAAAAAGCTCACAAAAACCTCACAGCGAATGTCCGAATTCAAATTTTGATGGTGTCCCCCCCAATAGGGAGACCAACGATGGTGTCACATTAAACAATTTTGCTGGGTGTGAGCAAGCAGACGCAATGGAAGCTGAGTAGAATTCCTTCTTCACAGCCTTCACTGCCACCTCATAGGATTTCATAAGCGACCTATAAGATGTTCTTGCCTCCTCATCCCGAGATTGCCACTGTCAGGCTCTGGATGACAGATAACAGCAGACAGATCCCTGGTTCATTGCCACAAGACACTGAAGCTTGATTAAATGACTTTTATTCAGAAATCAGTTCTCTCCCATAATCAGATCCAAAGGTCTACCTAAGAGCAAGAAAGCCCCCTAGGTAGCTCTAGTAGAAAGTTGACCAGAATGGTTACATAGGAAAATTACAAGCCTCTTCTACTTTGCTCAATCCCCCCTCCTTTATCCCAAACAATTTGGTGCTGTGTGATATGTATGAGAACAGCATGCATTCTTGCTATCAGTTCCAGAAAGGGAGAAGACATAACGTCAGCAGGAAACCTAACTGATAAACACCTGGCCACCTGGGAACGAGTGAGAACTCATTGGAATGCTAGCATCAAGATCCTGTGGAAGCATACAAAATGGAGTTACCCCTGACAGTATAATATACACAGAAATATCATTGGCATGTTATGAATGGGTACACCACACATGCTTAAGTCGTCTTAGCTCCCGTCTCTTGTGACATAGCTCCTCTGTATACCAGGGAGCTCAATGGACATGGAGGCGAAGAGGACAACAGGGTGCGATTTTGTCGATGGCTTCAGAGACCCAGACTTGCCAGTCCTTCATCAGCTTATCCAATGAACCACCATGGAGCATTGGTTCCCACAGAACATTCTGGAAGCCAATTGAATCCATAAGTCTCCATGGGTGAGCATAAATTAGCTCACCAGAGTCACCACCCTTGCGAGGGGGATGGTGGCATATCCAACCAAGCCTTCAGGACCAAGTAGTCTGATCATGACACCGACTCTATCATGACCAGAACCACATTTATCCCCACCCTGAAGATCAGAAAGCAGGCCACACATGCTGGATATGTGTAGGGGCTGATACAAATTGGGAAAGTCCCAGTTCTGCCATGGCCAACACCAGGTCCACATCCTGCACAGATGCAGCATCATCAGTGTGGACATTGAAATCCCCCAGCAGTATCAGCCTGGGGTATTTCAAGGCCCACCCTGCCACCACCTCTAGCAGGTGTGACAGGGTATATGCTGGTGCTCTAGGCAGTTGGTATGCCAGACCAATAGCCAAACTTTCCTCAGCTTGCCACACTAGGCCCACACAATCAATGCCAGAGATCTCAGGGGTGGGGAGTGGGCTGAAGGAGAAAGCTTCTCGAGTAAGGATTGCCACCCTTCCCCCGGCCACCCATTCAGGACTCATGGAGGACCGAGTACTCCGGGGTGGGGGTCAGTTCTCTCAAGGCAACCGTTTCACCTTCCCTTTCCCAGGTCTCGGTCATGCATACCAGGTCCATATTAGTTGCTGAAAAAACATCTTGCAGGGTTTTGGTCTTATTATTTATGGACCTGGCATTGCCAAGGGTCTTATTTTCCTAGCTCCCATACCAGTGTGTCTCAGGATGGGATGTAGGTTAGAAGGGCACTGAGCCTTTCTGTTTCTCCATGACCTTCTTATCTTAAACCATGTCCCACTGCCATATTTCCCTCATCCCCAGAGGACTGGGTTCCCTGGCCCCCTTCTGGCCACCCTCCCTGCATCCACCATCATCCTATAACAACGTCCCAGTAGCAAAAAGGGATAGCATCAGCTCTAATCCAATATGTTCTATATGGTAACAGCAACAAAATTTTCTCCACACCATATAATAGGCAACTTATAGATACAAGGGCAATTTCATTTCTCATAATCCAAATGGCTTAGTTCCCAGTCAATACAAATTAACCCAATGACCCCGACCCCTCTCAATCCGGTTAATCCCCAGTTCTGGTGTTAACCAATTAACTTTATGATTCTCCAATTTACAGCAACAAAAATTCATTTTTATTTTATTTTCCTATCTAATATATCAATTTGCCAGGGAGGACAGGTACCCTTGCTTACCATGTAATTCACTTTGCTATTGTCTGTAGAATTACCATTTGGAAAACACAGAAGCAGCATGAATGTCTGTTCTATGAAATCCAAACAGCTATGAGTTTCTAATTTAAGGAAATGTATTCTTTGCAGAGAAGGAGAGGAGTTTAACTCAGATCCTGTTTGGGCTGAAGTAGGGTATAGCTAAACAACAGATCACTTCTATGAAGAAGTAGACTAGGAGCTTACTTCCCAGTTGAGTTACCCTGAGCAATGTTCAGCGATCCTCTCATCCCTTCTGTCCTATTTAAAGTTGAGCTTAACCCTGATTTGATGATGGATGCTATTTGCTTCCAACAGATAAAGCAATATCTGGTAAAAGTCCCTCTCAAGATGTTTTCATGACAGACGATTCTATAGATTTTGTAGGAAATCCGCCCTGAGCCTGCCAATGTGGGGAGGGCGGAATAGAAACATAAACAAACAAACAAATCTAAGCTTCTAGGATACTGGTGAATAGCTACTCCTGAGTAGACATGGGCACGAACCACATTACGAACCAAAAAACCCCACGAACCACCCGATCTTCCGTTCACGATCCGGCAGTTCGTGAGCATCCATGGCCAACGAACCAGTGTTCATTAGTGGCGCGGTTCAGTGCATTCTTCCGTGGTTCGTGAAGCCAGACAGTCAGGCACCATCAATCAATTCCCTTGGAAACGGAGCCGGGGAAATGCCTGAACTCTGTCTGCACTCCTTCTGTCATCCTGGAAACCTGAATGGAAGCCCAGCTTACCTTGATTGGCAGGTCTTCCTTCCAACCATGGAGCTGCAAAGTGGTTACAACCTGGGAGAAGACACCAGGGGGAGGGAGGGGGGAAGGGGTGTTCTGTAGCCATGGGCACTCCAATCTCATCCCTGCAAACCCTGATAGGCAGCTCTGATGGCCAAACACAGACCTCCTGTGTTGCTCAATGGGACCTCAGCTTATAAAAAGCACTGGGCTCCCAGGCTGGGTTTCACTTTCAGTGAACAGTGGAGTGTGAGAGCTGTTGCTTGCTACTTGCTAGCCTTTGGGGAGACAGAGAGAGAGAGTTTAATTGAGCTTGGATTTTGGGGATAGGGATCTATCTCCTCTGGTTCCAGGGCTGCTGCCTGGCTCTGGGGCCAAGCTCAGTGGGCACCTCGGCTGAGGGTTCACATTGATTATTATTTATCAGTGCCTGATCGGGTCAGGTCTGTGGGAGTGGTGGGCTATGGCTCTAGTCCCTCCCTCCCTCCCTCTGGTGTCAGGGCTGCTGGCAGGCCCTAGGACCAAGCTCAGTGGGCACCTTGGCTGAGGGCTCATATTGATTATTATTTATTAGTGCCTGATTGGGTCAGGTCTGTGGAAGTGGTGGGCTAGGGCTCTAGTCCCTCCCTCCCTCTGGTGCCAGGGCTACTGCCCTGGGGCCAAGCTCAGTGGGCACCTCGGCTGAGGGCTCACAGTGTCATCTCCTTTTCTCTCCTCAATTCTTGTTTGCTGGCACTATGAGGCTTCATGTGGTGGACAAGAGTGGTCGTGGGGGGAAGTGCAGAGATTGTCCCCGTTGCACCATGGGAAACAGTGCTGTGCAGGGCTCTGGAGCAGCAGAGACTCCCACTCCCAAAATATCACCTGTTGCGGCTGTAGAGGAGGTCAAAGAGCTCTTGCTGCTGGCAGAAGAGGAATTCTTGAAAATGTTTGAGGAGGAGGAGGCCGAGGGATCCTTGGAGGAATGGTTGGGGTTCGAGGAAACATCCAGCCCGTCCCTATCCCAAACTACCGGTGGTGCTGTCCCTGCCTGCAGTCCACCCATTTCTCCATCTTCCATTGCCAGCTCCATGGCACAGCCAGTAACCCTTCGTCCTCCCTCCCCTGGAACCGTTAGCATGCTACAGTTCAACCTCAATGTATGGAGGGACTTTCGGGACCTTCTGACTGACCCCCGTGTGGTGCGATGATGTGTGTGTGAGGGCTTGGTGCGCAGGGGCAATGACCCGAAGCACCTGTCGTCGATGACCCTGAATAGGCACCTGAAGAACAAATACAGAGGGCAATCTGTACGCTGAATTGTACAACACACAAATATGGCAAAAATAACCAAACACTTTTATATAAAATCCTTCTGAATAAGGCTAATAATGCCAACACTTTTAGAATTTCAAAACAACACAAATCATGCACAACCCAAAAAGCCAACCCCCCCCCCAGAAGGTAATGTCCCAATAGAATCTCTTGAAAAATATAAAATGTATTTCTTTCTTCTTAACTGCAGGGGTCTTCCGATGAACACGTTCTGATGACCAACTCCCAGCCAGGAGAATCTGCAGCTAGGACACCAATCCCACAGGGAGGAAGGAGGGCCACCATGCGCTTAACAGGGCACAAGCTGATCTCCTGTTTCGGAATTACCTGATATCTGGTATCCATATGGAGATAGAGGAGTGAGTGAAGCATTGTGGAACCGCACAACTATCTATATACTGCGCTCTTGAAAAAGAAATTCCAAAACATGGAATGGAGAGTCCATGGAATGGAGAGTCCTTGCCCAGATGTCCCGGATACTGAAACCCTTCAAGGATGCCACTGAGCTCTTGTGCTCCTACCAGGCCAGCCTGGGTCAGGTCATCCCTCTGATCCATGGCCTCGACCGGTTTCTGGCCCAGGAGCTCCAGCATGAGCAAGAGCTGCTCCCCAGGGTCCGGGACTTTGTCTGGAGGATCCAGGCCTGAGTGGCTGAGTGCTTGCATCCTCTACGCTGTGAGGTGCCGTACCAACTGGCCTCCCTCTGTGACCTCCGCATCAAGGGCAGCATCGCCATGCAGGCGGGTCAGATGCAGCACCGGAAAAAGACGCTCTGCACAGCGGTACTCCGTTTCCAGAGAGAGAAGGCAGGACAGAAGGAACCAGGCAGGGGTGAGGGGCAGGTGGTGGAGGAAGAGGAGGGGGAGGGGGGAGGAGGTGGGAATAGAGCCATGCCAGGGAAGACCCACCCCAACGGCCCCATTCGATCTCTGGGCCTCGTCAGTGGGCTGTGTGGTTGGCCGCTGCACAGTGGGCATGTCCCTCTCAGTGGAGGACTCAGAGGGGGCCATGGTGCGTGAGTACCTTGCTGAGCCCACCAAGCTCCCCCCCCCATGCCAACCCTTTGGAGTACTGGGTGAGGAAATCTGCCGTATGGCCGGACCTGTCCATCGTGGCAACAAACATCCTGTTCTGCCCTCCCACCAGCGTGCAAAGCAAGTGGGTGTTCTCCCACGTGGGAGACCACCTCCATCCCCGCTGTGCACCTCTGCACCCGGACCTAGTGGATATGTTGACCTTCATAAAGATCAACCTTAACCTACTGGGGCACCCTCCCGTGGACCTGGACCTACCCAGGCTCTGAGCCACCCTGGGGTTGTAGGCCAAGCTCCTCCACAGTGGGCTCAAGCTCCCTCAGTTCTCGGGGCTGCTTCCATGGCTGGTGACCCTTTGCCCTCCTCTCCCAGACAAGTGCCCATTCCCTCTTTCAACCTCTCCCTCTCTGGTTGGTGCCCAAACATCCCCTCCCCACAACTTGTTATGCCCATCCCGTCCTTTCTGTGAAAGCAGGAAGGTGGGTGTTTTCTGACACTCTGTTTTTTGGGCACATAGGGCAGCTTCAGAGCTGTAGCACATATGGTTTCACAGCATGGACCCCAGTATCCTAGGCTCCTGCTGTCCCCTCTGAGCATGGTGGGAATGGGTCCCTTGACTCATCTCTTGTCCATGAAGGTGAGAAGGTGAGTGATGTTGGTGACAGCCTACACTGTGACACAGGAGGGGCAGACAAGCCTCTGCCACAGCAGCCTGCACAATCCAACACAGTGGGTGTTTGGGGCCTCTTGGTCCTCCTCTCCCTGTCAAGCTCCCAGTCCCTCTTCACACCTTGCCGTCTCTGGGACCACTCTGACCCCTCCCAACGACCTCCCCAGTCCTGTCCATTTCCGTCCTTTCCGCGAGGGCAGGAAGGTGGGTGATGTTGGCTACTGCCACAGGGTACCTCAGTGGGATCCTCAGAGGAGGCCTCGCAAGTGTTGGTACCTTCTGACTTCACAGTCCCTTTTCGCACCTCGCCCTCTCTGGGACCACTCCGATCCCCCCCCCAATGACCTCCACAGTCCTGTCCATTCCCGTCCTTTCCACAAGGGCAGGAAGGTGGGTGATGTCATTGCACTCCACTGCCCCGCAACTCAGTCGCTTTCTCGGCTCACGGCTCGCCGACTAAGCGGTCTTCCCAGTCATGCTCCACAATGCAGCCGGCAGTAACCCTTTGTCCCTGTCTCCTTGACATTTCCCCGATGGTCCCTCTTTCAACCTCTCCCTCTCTGGATCTGCTCAGATGCCTCCCAAGCTCTCCTGTCTTTTCCATCCTGCCCTTTCCGCGGAGGCAGGAAGGTGTGGTGCTGCCAGCTGATGCTGCTTTTGGACACGAGGAACAGCTCTGCTGCTGTTGCTGATGTTAGATTGGCACCGCACAGTACCCCCCCTTCCATGGCACCTGGTGTCTCCTCTGAGCAGGGGGGAATGGGTCCCTCCCACCCTTTCCGTGAGGGTAGGAAGGTGGGTGCTGTCTATTGCTGCCGCTTTGGACCCCGAGGGGCAGCTCAGATGCTTTTGCTGAGCTGACAGGTTTGAGTTGCACAGTGCATCCCAATAGATGTGCACCTGCTGTCCTCTCTGTGCAGGGAGGGAATGGGTCCCATGACCAATCATGTCCTTTCTGTGAAGGCAGGAAGGTGGTTGATGTCTGCCAGTGGTGGTTTTGGCCATGAGGGGAAGCTCCGCTGCTGTTGCACATAAAATTGTACAGCACGGCATCCCCTGTCAACAGCAGTGGCTGTCCCCTCCGGACAGGGGTGAATGGGTAACGTCATGACCAGTCACGTCCTTTCCACGAAGGCAGGAAAGTGAGTGTTGTTGGCGACAGCCTCCACTGTGACACAGGGGGAGCGGACAAGCCTCTGCCACAGCAGTCTGCACACTCTTTCAGGGTGGATGTCCCTCAATGGGGCCCTTGGATGAGGCCCCACAGTTGCTGGGGGATCTTCCCACTTCCAAGACCCCCTGCCTCCCCGTGCCCACCAGGCCCGGCAGCCGCTGTCATCACCTACCTTCCAGCCTGCACTGGGAATAAGAGCACGCTCCTCCGAGGCCTGGTGGGCAGGCACATGGGGGGGTGCCGCTGGTGAGCAGCGAGACCCCCACCTCCTAGAGGGGAGGCGGCCTGCCTTCGAGTACACCCCTTGAACACTGGGCCAATGTCAACTGGTGGCTCTAATTGTATTGAGTGGGACTTTCCAGGGGGCCTCAGATTGGAGAGGGTATAACTCCAAGATCCCTCTTGCAATCTTGACCAAACTTGGATCCTTGCTGGAGGAGAGCCTGCTAAACACTCCCCGTGAATATGGGCTCTCTAAGTGCAACGGGGGCCTTTCTGAGCCCCACAAACCACAAACCTTGAAACATTTCATCAGCAGGAAAAGTTCGAGTTCATCATCAGCACCAAACCACGAACCACCGTTTCGTTACATTTTTTTGGTTCATGCTCATGTCTACTCCTGAGTCCTGAGTGGGGCCTGGCGGTCAACAAAATTAAAATACTATGAGTTTTGAAAAGCAGTCTCTTTAAAGTGATGGGCAAATGGCAATACAGCAAGGGAGGAATAAATAAGGTCTGTGTTTGGAAGGGTATTTCCATAACAGGAGATGGCAGGGGGATGTTGACACTTACAGAAAATTCCATAGGGCACACTACTAGGGTGAGACAACTGGCTTCAGGAAATCTTTTCTGTTTCTCCAGTAATTTATAAGTACTTGGGAGTCACCCAATGAAGCTGATGGGCAATAGATTCAGGATAAATAAAAGGAAATACTTCTTTAGTTTAGCCACCTTGAAGCAATAAAAAGGCAGGGGGGTTGTTTTAAATAAATAAATAATCTTCAAGTAATTAAATTGTGGAATTCACTGCAAGTGGATTTAGTGATGGCCACTAGCAGAGATGGCTTTAAAAGACATTTGACAGATCCGTGGAAGAGGTCCATCAATGACCACTATGCATTGAGGCTAAATGGAGCCTTTAGATTCAGAGGCTGCAAGCCTCTAAATATTAGTGCTTGGAGGCAACATGAGGGGAAGGCCTTGGCCTCAATGGTATGTTAGTTGGCCTTATGGACAACTGGTTGGCCACTGTGTGAAACAGGATGCTAAAGTGAATGGACCACTTGTCTGATCTCACAAGGGACTTTTTATGCTCTAGAGCAGGGACTACAGCCCCAAACTGTGTTACGTAGTAGTGGCAGATCAGGACTGCTGAGCCGACTAAGGAGAAAGACGGGAGAAGAGAGACAAATTGCAAAGACCACAAAAAGAACAAGTTCTCGGGGATTAAAAAAATCAAAGTATGCTATCCCCCGATAGTTTGGGTCATGCTTCTTCAAGCATACAGCTGACTAGCAATTTCATTAGACCAGAAAAGGTGAATGACATTAATTCAGTCCACTGCGATGTACACTCCCCAAAGAAGGAATTAAACTGCCCGCCCGCCCCATCAACATCATTGTAACTCAGCCAAGTGTTGAGAGTTACACCACTGAGATGCTCATCTATCCAAACTTTCTTCACCTGTTCTGATAATTCGCCCTCCTCTGAGACACACACCTTCATGCCACTGTCCAACCAATTAGTTGCTTGACTGACTGCATTCTGTAATCCTTAAGTGATGGTTCCCTATCTGACATCTTATGACAACTGATTAGTAAACTAGGCCATGAGTTTTTAGAAACATGCAATTTAAGGAGCTACTTCCATTAACCCTTCACATTACAAAACCTATATCACCTTGTAAACTGAATTATTACATCAACAAGGAATAGAGAGGCATGTGTGAAGCTGAATGGTTATTGATGATCTGTTAAAAGAAGGCTTCATACTTAGGAGAAAGTACCAATGAACTTACTTCTGAGTAAACTGCACAGGATCAGACTAGAAGTATCACAGTCGACAGCAACTAGAAATCTCCATTTTACAATTTAACATGCTAAAGAGTATTTTTAAAAGCAGCCTCCTCACAAGGGTGTTCAGTAAACCTTGACAGGACAGGTTATTAAAAACATGCTCTAAAACAAACAAACAAAAATAGAAACATCAGACCACAACAATAAAAGGCCTAAATTGGCTGAGATAAGGTTTAGGAAGATTCTGACCATAGTTAATGCAGCAAGGGAGCAGTTAAATGTCATTTAGAATTTCACTGCATTTGGTCACGGACATGTTCTCACATGAGAGCTGGTCAAACCAATCTTTCCAAAACACTGATTCCTGAACTTTTGCCAGAGGTGCCTCTCTCTGGTGGCCACAAAGCCTGATTTACCAGACATGTTAAACCTCTCAGTCCTGAATAAGCAGTTAAATGTGTACACAGCATTGCAGAGTAGGTTTAAAGGCACAGAGCTAAATTTCACAGTCAAACTGCAGCACTTACACTCCCAGTAAGATAATAATTTGATATATAGGCCTTACAGCTAATTGAATAATGCAGTTTAGGGGCTTCTTTTGCATTTTCCCATCTTTCAAAAACATCAGAAATGATTGAAAGTGAACGTTATAAAGTGGCTTTCTTCACATTCCATTAATCTGGATTCTCAGTACTGCAGTGGGAACACTCAACAATATTTTCTGTGTGTGGCTCAAATAAAAAGATGCAAAGGAAGATGGGTCTCATCCATTCTTTACAGTTGTAAAAAAATAGTACATTTTTGCAGAAGCCGATGCACAGGCAACATACCCAAATTATGTCTTGTGTAAGGAGGAAGAGGAGGCCCTGACCTGGATAGCCTAAGTGAACCTATCTCATCAGATCTCAGAAGCTAAGCAGGGTAAGCCTTAGTTCGTAATTGGTTGGGAGACCTCCAATGAAGACCAGGATTTCAGAGGCAGGTAATGGCAAGCCACCTCTGTTAGTCTCTTGCCATGAAAACCACACTAGAGGTTGCCATAAGTCAACTCTGACTTGAGGGCACTCTCCACCACCACCAAGGAGGAGGAGCTTTGACTCAGTGTAAAGAAGTTGCCTTGCATGTAGAAAATCCCAAGTATAGTTCCAAGAATCTCCAGTTCTTGGGAAAGACCTGCAGAACTCCTACCAGTTAACACAGATAATAGTGAGCTGGATGGACTAATGCCCTTTCTTGGTATAAGGAATGTTTAGCCTGGAAAGGAAACAACTAAGAGGTGATACGATAACCATCTTCAAGTACTTGAAGGGCTGTCATATAGAGGATGGCATGGAGTTGTTTTCCGGTGCCCCAGAAGGTTGGATCAAAATCAACGGGTTGAAATTAAATCAAAAGCATTTTTGGATAAACATTGGGAAGAAATTCCTGACAGAACGGTCCCTTTGTAGAACAGACTTCCTCAGGAGGTGGTGGGCTCTCCTTCTTTGAAAGTTTTAAAGCAGAGGCTAGATGGCCAACTGACAGTAATGCTGATTCTGTGAACCTGGGCAGATCATGAGGGAGAGGGCAGAATGAGTTAAATCAGTGCTTAGTTCTTGTGGCCGTTCTTACATGCCCAGGATAATGCCAATTGCCACCTTGGGGTCGGGTAGCAATTTTTCACAGGCCAGTTGACGAGGTATTCTGGAAGTGTATTGCCATCTTCTGGGCATGGAGCAGGGGTCATTGGGGCAGTCAGGGGGTGGGGGGTAGTTGTGAATTTCCTGCATTCTGTAGGTTGTTGGACTAGATGATGCTAGAGGTCCATTCCAACCCTATGATTCTATGATTCTAAGGTAGCATCATATAAAATGAAATTTAGGAGTCCCATCTGCCTTCACATTCAGTTATCTTAATTCAAGCCCACACTAGGGAGCTCAGACGGCAATTTCTAACAATAGGCCTCATAGACATTGTCGCAGGACCAGTATTACTACCACCTTCACTTTTGATATGGTAAATAATCCCAATATTATCCTTCTATGCTTCAAGAGATGTATATTTATTTTAAAAATCCCTTTTAACAGTATATGCTAGACAAGCAGAAGACACTCCACTGCAATTTCGGTGACATTTGGTTGAAAAACAACTCCACTCCCCCCAGAAGTTCCCTACAGGAAATAATGGATGGCAGGGGCCTATAGAATTCAAACATGTTGCCTAATTTGCTTGAAACTTGGGGCAGAAGACATTCAGCTACACTTGTGGTGATATTTGGTTGAAAAACAACAGCTCCAGCCCCCACAAAAGTCCCCCATAGGGAATAATGAAAGTGCAAAGATGGCTGGAGAGTGGGCTGCAATGGAAGCTCTCCTCAGTTTCTGAAAGGAAACAAGCAACAAACTACAACTAGGAAGGAAGTCAAATGCAGAGCTTTTAGCGGAAGGGTAAAAGCATGTTTATTTTAAGTCTTGTAAGAGTAGGGAATAGAGATGGGCACAAACCAGGAAAATTCCGAACCATGTGGTTCATGGTTTGTTGCATTCCATGAACCACGAACCATGAACTTTCATGAACCTTTCCCGGTTCGTGAACTGGTTTGTTCAGTTTGTGAAAACGTCACTTCCAGATCAGCAGAAGGTCAGCAGAGAGCCCCCCCACCACCATTATCTAGGAAATTGATTGATCAGGGCCATGCTGTCTGCAGTGACAAACTGAAATACGAACCGGGCTAAAATTCATCACAGTTCATGAGAAATAACCTCCCATGGACCAGACAGGGCTTTGTTTTTTTAAATGCTGATGACTGGCTGAAGCCCTCCTGCTGGTTAGCTGCTGTTTGATGGTCATTTTAGAAATCAGTATAGTGTAGCTGTGCAGAGAGAGACCTACTTTAGCGGTCTGTAAAATCACCCCCTTCGTTCAATCTGCTTGAAATTTGGGGGTTCTTTAGATTAGAAGGAGGACTGTGTTCTGGGCAATTTTGGTGCCTTTAAGTACAAAAACAGCTGCTGCAGAGTTTCCAGGTGGTCCTTCCCTATTGAAATGAAGAGTCATGAAAATCATGACAAAGAAAAATACTGATGAATTTTGACTCCAGCCCAACAACATCTCAATGGCAAACTCCCCAGTCATGTTAAACATTTTGCTCAACAGACCTGGGTACGAAACCACAACAAAAATTTTATAGATGTATGCCCCTAATATTTACCATACATAGAAAGAAGAAATGTAGTTAATATCCACACATATCTGTATTGTAAAATATTAGGGTCAGCTCTCCATTGCTCATTAACCACAAATCTCTTATTGATTTTGCCTGTAACTATAAATGAGAATTTATCAATTTGTCCAGTTGCTCCATTGTGTCTGTAGTTCACCTTCATATTATCTATATCCAGCTGTGTAAACTGGCCCAACTGCAAGGCCGTGTCATTGATGTACAAATGTCCATATTGTGGATACTTAGTGATGATATAGGTGAAGTTTTTTTACTGGATTGTCTATATCTGTAATCTGAAAAACATCTGGACTTAAAAATCCTTTGCTGTCTTCTACATGGAGACCTTTGTTATTAAGAAGGGAAGGTGGAATGCAGTCAACGTGCTCAATGTTCAATTTCAACATGCCTTTTTAATTGCTGCTGATGAAACTATTTTTGCAAATAGGGAGGCAGATCATAATTACAATACTGTTAATACAAAGTACATTAGACAAAACTGAATAGGCTCTTACTTTGAAGGGTGCAGAGTCAGATATTGTAGAAAGCCACAAGAAAATGGAGAGGAAAGCAAAAAAAATGCAGCATCATTGTGAACATATGTGACTTCATGTTTAACTGAAACTAAAAGCCTAAGACCAACACAACCGCACAGCTGTGGACTATAGAAGAATAGGTTGTTAGATCTTGGCTGGTCCAAGCAGCTCTTCACCTTTTCTCCTCTTTCAATGGTAACAACAGCTGCTAGGGTTGCCACTCCATGCAGAAGTGGGAACAAAACAGCATTGTAAGAGGTGATGATGTCACTTCTGGCTGGGAAACAAAAAGTAATATTGTCATGTCATGCAATACTCTAGATTTTCCCTGATCTCTATGGTAAAAAAAAACATAGAGATCAGGGAAATTTCAAGAGCATTGTGCAATGCAGTGATGTGTCACGGTCAGGGCTGGGGTTCCCGCTTGGGAGGGCGCTGGGCTGAGCGGGAGGCAGAAAGCGAGAGTCCAAAACACACCGGGGTCAAGAGCCAGGGAGTCCGTAGGTCAGGAGAGCAAGCAGAGACTCAGAAAGCTGAGCTGAGGTCTGAAAGCCGAGTTGTCAGTTGCATGCAGAGACAGGCAAGAGGTGGTCGAGGACGAAGCCGAGGTCAGGACACAGGAGGTCTATCTGAGCGAGGGCAGGGTACAAGGCAGGGGTGAAGCTTCCAGAAGCCGAGTTGCTGGGTTCAAGGAGTAGTGAATGATGTTGCTCCCTTATAAGCTCAGCACGGCAGAAGAGAACGAGGCTCAGGTGTTTCTCCTTCACTTGATTGCCCCGCCTCATCCTCAGCGTTCAGCTCCGCCCGTCGCTTCCCTTTTCAGGCGCTCACTCTTCCGTTGTTCCCAAACCACCTCTTTTACCCGAGCCTTCCGCCTCGCCACCGGCTCGCAAGGCTTGGTTCTCCAAGGTGCCAGTTGCTCCTGCTCCCTGCACGTCCCCTCCTCTTGCACTGAGGGACTGGGTTGCACTGAGGGGCTGGGTTGCACTAAGGGATCGGGTTGCATTGAGGGGCCTGGTTGCTGGTCGCCGGACTGCTCTTTAGGGGCTGCGGGTGGGTCTCCCACGTGTTCTTCCAACTCCTCCTCAGAGGAGGAAGGATCATCAGTGGGTAATGCGCCCAGCCGACGCGGGTCTCCAACATGATGTCACTTCCAGGTTCCAGCTTAATTTCCTCAACAGATGAAATGTTTGTTAATATCACCTAGACATTCAGTCAGCACCAGGCTTCATTACTACAAATTTCTTTTGTGCAAATACAGTAAGTCCACAACCTACTGTGTTCTACCAAATTCAGTCCTAAGTCAGGTGTTTTGGAATTTTTATTTCCCCATAAAAATACAGTAGATACTTGTTAGGTTTCCAGGTCAGCCCTCAGAAACATGTCTAATCCGTATATGTTTACAATGAGAGACAGAATGAAACAAGACTGTTACAGTACTGTGCAGTAATTAAACAAGATAGATAATATAATAACAACTCCACTTATATACTGCTCTTCTAGACAGAGTAGTACCCCACTCAGAGTGGTGAACAAAATCAATGTTCTATGAAATTAGTAGAGTTACAGACCAATCCTGTACAAGTTTATTCCAAAGCAAGTCTTACTTTATTCAAGGAAACTTACTTCCAAGAAAGTGCATAGATGTAATGATTAATGATTTGAACTGAAAGTTCCCATTTTGTCTTCTGTTTTGAAAACAAGGCTAATCATAGCTTTACCTACTACTTTCCTCCTTTTGTAGGGCAGAAGGCCACTCAGTGACTAAATGGAATTCCTGCTTCTGTTGACATGGCCAAAAACAGCTGTGAAGAATGGGAAAACAAGACCTGAGTGAGGTACCACCTATATTGGCCTGGGGTGGTGAGGAGACAGAAATGAGCTCTTCAGGACTCACAGGCACACATGCATGCATGCACACACACACATCTCAAGGAGGATATTATCTTAGGAGATCTGCCTTTCCCATGGCAGCATCCTATTAATGAAATGAAGGTTAAATATGTAGCCAGCTATGTATGTATGCACATATATTATAAAGGAGGCATGATTAGTGTGCATACTTGTAATGGAGTTTTTCACACATGCAATGAAAATAAATCATGTATCAACATATGGTGAAGGGCTGTATAAGGAACAGGAACAGGAGTACCATCACCACTTCTTGATTTGTGCCTTTAAAGACTCTTAGAAGGTTTGAGAGGCAAATAAACATTCACAACCCAGATGCCAGTTTTGTAGCATATGAAATGTCCCATGGTTTTCTGGAGAGAAGTTCATGGCATGTATATAATATATCCTGTATCAAACCTGTTTTCAGCAATTTTTGTTTTGTGTCCTTAGGAGATGTATGATTGATTTCCAGTCCACTCCCCCCTCCTCAAAGGGATTTTCAACAGTTTTCAAGATGCACTAGTGTTATGCAGTGAATGACATCGACAGTCTACTCTGAACCCTTCTATGTCATGCTGTCACGTTGTGTACCGAATGTGAATGGCTGGCAGAGCTCACCTGACAATGTTTGCAGAAGTAAGATCCGAAAATGAAAGTGGCAGAAACAGAAGAGGAATTCTGCATTTAACAGCCTTGGGTCCTATAGTAATCTCTTGAGAAAGTCAAGGATCAGAGTGTGAGAAGAACTGTGAACAGAACATGACAGGAACTGTACTTTATGCACAAAATACTAAAACCTGATTGAGAAAGAAACTATGCACAAGCTTTCATGGAGACAAGATTTTCAGGAAAAGCTAAGTTTTGGGGAGTAAAAACTTTTTTGAAACTCCAAGTTTTGATCCAAAATAGTCAGGGACATGCCAAAGGAGTGCTAAGAGGGAAGGACTAGAGGGATAAAATTGTGGGGGTTCTTGTTCCCTGGGGGCCATGAAGCTGGAGACTGATTTCATATGATTTTTCTTTTGAGTCTGGGTGGTGTGATGGAAAATCAAGTGGGAATATTTGACAGGGGCCTATGGTAGGTTTAAGCAGTCCTGTGGCTAAGAGACTTACCTCTGAATCAGGAAGCTCTTTGTCAGGCATCCCTCTACCATGAATTCTGTAGATGGCCTTGGTCAAGTAACTTGAGACTGCTATCTACAATACCGTAATACCAACCTATCCAACAGGATTGTTGTAACAGTTGAGATAATCAAGTGCTTTGAACACTTTAAAGCTCTATATAAATGTTAAGTATTATTTATTACTAGCAACAGCCTGTAGTAAAAGAAATACAACAGGGCCGATTCCAGACGGCCCTCTGCAATCCAAAACGTTGCGCATTGTCGCGCGTCATCGTGCGGAAAACGCGAAATATCACGTTTTCTTGCGCGAGGTCATCTGCACGATGACGCGCGACAACGTGCAACGTTTCGGATTGCAGAGGGCCGTCTGGAATTGGCCCAGGTTCTAGCAGTGGGGTGTTGGAGGGCTGTGCCAGCACGGCTCTCCCAAGGCCCTGCAGTTGGTGGAGATGGTGGGAAGGATGCTCAGGGAGGGAACCCCCAGGGAGGGAACCCCCACCCAGTGCTGTGCCTCCCTGCTGTATCCCTGGACCTGCAGCTACCACAGAGGTGGCAGGAAAACCACCCGAGGGGCTTCCCCCACACTGTGCCTACCCGCTGGCTCCACAGGCAGGCCTCTGAGGGGCTGTGGAGCCAGTGGGGAAGCTGTGCGTGGGGAGCTCTCCCATGCTTTGCCTCCCTGCCAGCTCCGCAGGCTCTGAGGGGCCACAGCTCTGAGGGGCCGCAGAGCTGGGGGGAGGCACATTGTGGCTCTGCAGCCGCCATTGAGGTGGTGGGAAGACCGCACAAGAGGATGTCCCTATTCTTCGCCTCCCCAACAGCTCCACAAACAGGCCTCTGAGGGGCTACGGGGTTGGTGGGGAGGCACAGCGCAGCTCCACAGCCACTGTTGAGAGAGTGGGAAGGCCATGTGGTAGGAGCTCCCTGCACTTTGCCTACCTGCTGGCTCCACAGGCAGGTCTCTGAGGGGCTGCGGAGCTGGCAGGGAGGCACAGTGTGGCTCTGCAGCAGCTGCTGACCCGGCAGGAAGGCCGCACAGGGGGAGCTCCCCTGTGCTTCACCTCCCCGCTGGCTCTGCAACACCTCAGAGGCCTGTCCCTGCCAACTCACTTTTTATCCTGGTGCAGGCACACCACAGGGCCCTCAGTACACCTGTGCCAGGATAAAAAGTGAGCTGTCAACAACACAGTTTGCCTTTTATATTTTAAGATTAGGACTATGTGCTAGCAAAGCTCAGAAGTGTCGTCCAAAGGACACAGTCTTAACATTGGATTTTAGCAGTTTGCAAGTGGATGCCATGGTTGGTTCAAGTCAATCAAGATGCTATGGCCCTGGTTGTATGGATGATTTTCAGTTGGTAGGTCCCACCAAAGTGGACAACCTGTTCAGACATGTGAGGCCCAAAATGTCTGGACTTGACACTTGTCCTTCATGGTAGTTAGTGTCAAGTCAGGTTGGGTAAGTTGAGTGGAACTGAAGTAATTAGTGCCTTTCTGTGGAGGATGTAGCCCTGACAACTTTGGAAGAGACAGTCATGTGACCTCTCCTGAATCAGGCATCCCTGGACCCTGGTGACCTAAGCAACTGCTGTCTGGTGGACAAAATTATTTTTGAACAATATGTCTAAATGGGTAGCTACACAGCTTCTGATGGTCTTGGATGAGATTATGCAGATTTGTTTCAATTTAAATTCAGGCTTGGGTTAGGGATGAAAATGACCTTGGTTGCCATGACTGATTATCTTTTCAGGGGTAGTATGCCCTGTTGATTCTTCTGGACCTCTCTGTGATGTTCAGTACCATCAATCATGGTACCTTTTCGGAGAGGCTGACTGGGTTGGAGTAGAGGACACTGTGCTTCTGTGGTTCTGCTTCTACTTGACTAGACAATTCAAGAAGGTAGCACTGAAGGATTGCTGCTTAGTCTGTGGCATTTTATGTTATGGGGGTCTACTAGGATTGCCAACATCCAGGTTGAGCTTGAAGATCTTCCAAAATTACAACTGATATTCAAACTACAATGGGAAATGGGAGCTTTGGAGGGTAGATTTTATGGAATTATAACCCTACTGAGCTTTCTCTTTTCTCCAAACTTCAATCTCCCCAGACTTTGTCCTCAAATGTCCAGGAATGTCCCAACTGCAGTGAGCAACTCCATTTCCTATATATAATCTCTGGAAGCCATCAGCAGGATATTTGAACTAAGTTGGCACAAAAATATGGATGGAACTCTACAGCCATGAGGATCTGCAGGAGAGACCTATATGACAGATGGCCACCTGGGTCCTGCCCATGCTCTCCTCCAGGCCAGCCACACAGTAGAAGCAGGGTGCTGGGCTTTGGGCCAGTGCAGCAGGGCAGAGGAGAGGTGCTCCAATCCAGCAGAAGAGCCAGTCTGTGTCAAGTCTCTAGATGAGCAAGCAGAGGCAAGGCTGGCACGAACATCGTTGCCAAGGGCAGCTTGGGAGAACTGGTGGGTGGCAAGGCTGTAGAGGCTGGAGAAGCCTGGCCTGGCCATCAGAGGGGGGAGGAGAACACATCTCTGACCTCCCCCAGCAATGAACGGATGTCACTTCCAGGCACATGAAGACATTGCTGGCAAGCCCCTACATGACCTGGTCAGTCTCCCCACCACCACTTCCCACCAGTTGCCAGAAGTGACATGGCAACCTGGTCTGATTTAGGCTGCTAAAGGGTTGTACAGTTTTGATGCCCCAGTCATGTTTTTAAAGGCTGGGTTTTTAATTGTTTGTAAATTTTAATGATTTGAATGTTGTTATTATTTCATCATCTTTTACTTTGTGAGCTGCCTCAAGCAGGTTCTCTGGAGAGGCAATATATATATTTCCCTTAAACATAAATAATATTCACATCCTGTTCTGTAGCCTTAGTGTACATTTCAGTTGCCTGAATTCTTTTTTAAACCTATACCCTAAGAATGTATTCAGACACTTGTTTGGGAAGATATCATGTCTTCAGGCACATGAGATAATTTTCTTCCTTAAACCTGCTTTCAGGCAGCTCTCAGTGTGTGTGTGTGTCTGTGTGTGCGTGTGTGAATCTGCCACTTCTTTAGGTACTTCTCACACATTAGCACTAATTAAGACAAATGCTGTCTGCTATCAGCACTACCTTACTACAAACACATGCACAAACACAAATGTAGCATCTTTTCCTGTGGCTGCTGTGTGTGAGAAAATAATGTGAAATAGTGTTCAGAGGTTACACCTTCTAAATGCCATTTGATGCAAATAAAAATTAAATTAATATGAATAGGTAACTATCCACTTGAACTAGAGAAGTGCATGGAACTTCTAATTTTGCTAAGAGCCAGTTAAGGATTTACGTAGGGATGTACAAATATGTCCTATTTTGTTTCTTTTTGATTTTGTATGTTGTCATAACTTTTTCTGGTTTTTCTTGCTGGTGCTCCTTATTTGTTTGTCTTTTATAGCATTTTGAAACCATTAATACATAACTGATAGAAAGATGTGGGTCAGGTTTAAATAATTCTTTTTAATTTTTTATATTACAGTCATGGGGAAAAGATCATTGTAGTTTGGTTCTAAGTGGAAAGAACTGATGCAAAACTGGGATTTCTTAATCCCAGTGCATTTATGACTTTTATTATTTCATTTATTTACAAAATTTCTACCCAGATGCACACCTCATCTAAGATGGCTAATGGATTAAAAACATACATAATAAGAACACATATTAAAAACCACTAAACTCAAACAAAAATATATCATTCAAACAAGTAAAACTAAACTAAGTCTCACCTGAATTGCCATACACCTAACATCAGAAGGCAGGTGCACCTGAAGCAGGGCCTTGGATGATGATTGTAATGAACAGGTATGTTCATAAGAGAGTAGGTGGGCCTTCAGGAATCCTGCTCTCAATCCATGTAGGGTTTAAGGGCAACACCTGCACCTTAAATTGTGTCTAGAAACAGATTGGGAACCAGTGTAAATGGGCCAAGGGTAGGGTGATGTGGTCCCTACAACCCATTCCAGTTAACATCCTGGCTGCAGTTAAAGTTTCAGAACACTTTTCAAGGGCAGTCCCATGTAGAGTGCATTGCAATAATCTAATCTAAATATAACTAGGGCATACATCACAGTGGCCAGATCTTTTCTGCCCGGGAAAGGCCCCAGCTGCCTAACCAGGTGAAGCTGGTAAAAGGCACTCCTGGCCACAACTGCCACCTGTTTATCCAGCAGTAGGCCTGGCTCCAAGACCACTCCCAAACTATGGATCTGTTACCTCAAGGGGAGTATAACCCCATCCAGAACAGGTGACGCCTTTAGTCCCAGGTCAGACTTCCTGTGCATTGTCAGGATTAAACTTTAATTTATAGGTCCACATCCCCAATCACTAGGCACCAGTTCAGAGTTTCTGCAGGGGAGGGGCCATAGCTCAGTTCAATCCCAGCATCTCCATTAAAAAAAAAGATTTGTCAGTAGGTGCTCAGTTTTGCATAGGTTGGGGAAAACCAGGAGAGTGGGAGCTTTCCTGACATCCCCAGGCAGGCTGTTCCATAGGGTGAGGGCCACCATCGAGAAAGCATGTGTGCAGGCAGCAGTTGATTTTGCCCAACTGCAGAGTGGTATTTGCAGAAGGCCCTGTTCACGCGAGAGAAGCTGCCATGGCAGAAAATAGGGTGAAAGGTGGTTGCACAGATATAAAGTGATAGTCATGACCAATGAAGAGACTGCAAAATGGGTGTGATATGAATGCTCCATCAGTTGGTGCAGGAGAGCCAGTTTGGTGTAGTGATTAAGAGCAGTGGGACTCTAATCTGGAGAATCAGGTATGATTCCCCACTCCTCCACTTGTAGCCAGCTGGGTGAACTTGGGTCAATCACAACTCTCCGGAGCTCTCTCTGCCCCACCCACCTCACAGGGTGATTGTTGTGGGGATAATAATAACATACTTTGTCAATGGCTCTGAGTGGGTGTTAAGTTGTCCTGAAGGGTGGTATATAAATTGGTTGTTGTTGTTGTTGTTGTTGTTGTTGTTGTTGTTGTTGTTGTTGTTGTTGTTGTTGTTATCTAGGTCCTGCGAGTAAGTGAACTGCAGCATTCTGCACCAGTTGAAGTCTCTGAATCAACTTTGAGAGAGGCCTATGTAAAGTGCATTACAGCAGTCTGTCTTGATATTACAGTGGTATGGTTGCCTGATTGGCTACA
Source organism: Eublepharis macularius (assembly GCF_028583425.1). NCBI lineage: Eukaryota > Metazoa > Chordata > Lepidosauria > Squamata > Eublepharidae > Eublepharis > Eublepharis macularius. Next base: position 79,828,383 of record NC_072794.1, on the reverse strand, counting down.
TCAAGGTAGCGGGCCACCTTCCAGGCTAGTCTAAGTTGGGAGAAAGACTTTTTTGCAGCGCTAGTCTGACTTTGATGGATCAAGGGTTTGATTCAGTGTAAGGAAGATTTATGTGTCCATAACCTCTCTGGGATCTGGATGATCTATATCCCTCAATAGAGTTGCCAAGTGTTCAGTTTTTGCCTGGGAAGTCCAGTATTTTGGGGGACTATCCAGGAAAAACATTCCCCAAATACTGAACACCTGGGCTGGGCTGAGAAAGTGGCCTGCCAGCCTGGGTGCTACCCAGGAGCAGGTGGCCAGCCAGCCTGGGAGCCCAGTTTGCCTCTTATGGCTGCATGGCACCACTGCTGGACTGTAGAAGTACACAAAAACTGAGGAGCCGCGGGGCTCGAGGAAGAACACCAAGGGGCACCAGTATGAAAGATTTCGTTGTTAATACCCAATGCCAATACAATAGTACAAATCAAATTGGATATGCCAATACAATAGTACAAATCAAATTGGATACAATACAAAATTAGCCAATATAAGGCAAAGTCAATACATCCGTGAAGTGGCTTGAATAAGCCCAAACACGCCGGCAGTCCGTAAATGAGTCCAACCGGCTAAACCGGGGAAAGGCAGTCAACTCAATAAGACTGCCAAACTGAAGTGCAGAAAAATGGGTGGACGACGAGCTGGGTCGACCTGTTCACTACTCATTTCAGAAGTAAATTCTTCTTTCTTCAGGCCAAAATCTCTGTGAACAAATCACAAATGGAATTTTCCACACCTCCCCAAACATTTCACCAAACAGTGTATTCTCTGTGGTAGGAGACTTACTTACAAAGAACCGCTCTACACCTTCCAGTTCGTATCCTTAGAGTGAGTATGACGAATCATTGGGATAAGGGATCTTAGCCCCTCCCATGATTTATACAAAAACTGGTCAGAGTTCCATGTAAATTAAAGTAATAGTCGCCAAATTTAAATCTACTGCAATTTTAATCTCAAACCTCCTACAACGCTGTACAGTACATGCTAATGCAAAAAATACGATCAATGCAATGAATACCTTGAAAAGCACTGAGACTGGAGCTTCGTTCCCTACTGCTTATGAACATTTAGAGCAATGTAAACACATGGAAAGATTCAATGTACAAAAATCATTACTGAATACTGGGTCTGAATACTGCTTGAGGAAATTAATCATCTAAACCACACACTTCAGGTAAATGGCTACTCCAGAAATGAAATCCGAAGAGCAATCAAACCCAGGATGAATCAAACAACCAAGGAAAAACAGTCTCCTACAGGAAAAGTGTTTTTGCCATATATCAAAGGAATTACTGATCAGATGGGAAAGCTTATGAAAAAGCATAACCTTCAAGCAGTATTCAGACCCACCCCAAAAATACAACAGATGCTACGATCAGCAAAAGACAGCAGAGACCCCCTCACCTCTGCAGGAGTATACCGTATACCCTGCAGCTGTGGACAAGTGTACATCGGGACCACAAAGCGTAGCATCCAGACAAGAATAAAAGAACATGAAAGACACTGCAGACTTGGACAACCTGAAAAATCAGCAGTGGCTGAACATAGCCTAACTCAAACAGGGCACAGTATCTTATTCCAGGACACCAAAATACTGGACAACACTTCCAACTACTTTGTCAGACTGCACAGGGAAGCCATTGAAATTCACAAGCATAAGCAAAACTTCAACAGGAAAGAAGAAACCTTAAGAATGAACAGAGCATGGTTTCCAGTTCTGAAAAACACCAGGCTAACAAAACACTCTACACCCGACAATAGCCCTGCAGAGAAGATTAGCACATCAAGCACCAATCCATATGCAAAAGAACCTCCTCAGGATACAGTGAAGCCTCCCTCCATTAGCATTCCACACCCTGGGAAACTCTTACAGGATGACTCAGCTCAACCCCACCCCTCCTGAGTAGATATAAATGACCTGCCAACATCTTTTCCACACTGTGACACTGAGAGATCTCTGTCTTTTGGTGCTACACCTCTGAAGATGCCAGTCACAGCTGCAGGCGAAACGTCAGGAACTACAATGCCAAGACCGCGGCAATACAGCCCGGAAAACCCACAACAACCATCGTTCTCCGGCCGTGAAAGCTTTCGACAATACAAAGTTTATTCTGTTAGTGAAGATATATGTGGAAAATTTAGTCTGTGTGACTGAATCTGTGAATATATCTTTAAGAAGATATACTTATTTTTGAAACTACCAAGCTGAAGGACTATTCTGAAACCAATACACTTATCAAAACTCTGCAATCATCATGCCTATGTTCTTATAAATAAATTCTACTTTTGATAAAGAAAAAAAGGGTCCCCCCTTTTTTTTACCTCAAAGCCACCCCCATACGCTGACTTTCCTGTCATGCTACCATCTATAACAAGCCTTTGGTGACAGATGGAGTCAGAGAGGCAGCAAGATCTCTCTCTCTCTCTCTCTCTTACACACACACACACACACACACACATGTACAAAGGGAATGTGTTCTCGAAGTAAAAGACTGAGTATACTAGAGGACACTCAAAGCTCTATGTGAGTAGAAATAAAAAGTGTTGGTTATACTACAGCCCTCCTGAGGTATACGTTTTAACATAATGTAAGGAGGATCTGGATTGAAGTTCCAAAGGCAAAAATTAAAAAGAAAAGAAAAACATTACAGTCTGTGCTCTCTCTCTCTCTCTCTTTTACAAGACAAACATCTCCAGGACAGAGTTGCTACAAATTAGTTTTAACGACGACACATTCTCATGTCCAAAATAAAACAAAGTCTGCCATTATTTTATAATTCTAAGATACATCTGTACATTAGAGATGACATTGAAATAGACTTTTGCTTTAGTCAATGATTTTCATTCATTGGTGCAAAGGGAAGTATTTTCAGGATTAAACATACCCTGCATTATACTCCATTGCAAAATTCTGCACTCAGAATTAGTTGAGCAATATATACATAAATATATACATACATACATACATAGAGGTGTATGTATGTGTGCGTAGTTGAACAATATATATGTGTTGTATGACTGTGTGTATATATGTATGTATGTATATTAAATTGCATAAAGCTGCATAATCTGCACTTAAGTATATTGTCCTAATAAGGTGTAAGCCTGCAAGACTTACATGGCCACAACATTTTCCCATTATCAGTTACACTTACTCTCTATTTGCTCATCCACCCTTAACCATGAAAGCTTTACACAAACAAACATACACACACATACACACAAGCAACCAGCAAGGATATAGGCTGGGGCATCTTATTTCCCCTTCCCCATGATTTCCTGTTTCATTAACCTGAAAGCCCTTATAGTGTCTCTCCTTTTTCTGTTTGCTTCTTTCCTCCCAACCCATCAGTCCACTTTTCTTTATCTGCTCCTTTGTCTTTAGCTTTCCCTTCTTCATTCTCCAGCAACTTCTGTATGATTCTGGCCACTGGGCTGAGCCAGGCCCATTTGCACAGTGAGGAACCCACAAGGACTTGTGTGGGAGGCACCTCACTTTCACCTTGTATTCCCCTTCCCATACAATGACTTCTTTTCCTCCTTGTGGTAGCCTCATACCTTCACCTTTCTCTGCTTCCTTTTTTCCTTCCCACTTATCCATCCACCAACCTACATTTTAGCAGCTCCCTATTTTCAGCTATATTTATAACAACAACAACATTCAATTTATATACCACCCTTCAGGACAACTTACCCACTCTGAGCAGTATACAAAGTGTGTTATTATTATCCCCCACTGTGTGAGGTGGGAGGGGCTCAGAGAGCTCCAAAGAGCTGTAACTGATCCAAGGTCACCCAGCTGGCTTCAAGGAGAGGAATGGAGAATTAAACCCGGTCCTCCAGATTAGAGTCCGGCCATTCTTAACCGCTATACTAAACTGGCTCTCCAGTGCATATGATTTATTTATACTCCAAATTTTCTTTTCAGTGGGGACCCAAAGTAATTTATATCATGCTCCTCTCCTCCATTTTGACCTCACAATAGTCCTGGGAGGTAAGTTAGGCTGAGAATGTGTAAAAGGCCCAAAGTCACCTAGTGAGCTTCCACGGCAGAGTGAGGATTCAAACCTGGGTTTCCCAAATCCTAGTCTGAAACTCTAACCATTGCACCATACTGGTGTGTATGTGTGTGGGGGGAGGCTGTTGTTGAATAATGGAAAGTAGCTTGGCCTGGGTGAGTCATGCTATCAAGTCACTTGGTAGATGCTCCTGGGCCTGGTTCCAATGAGTCCTCACTCAAAACCAAAACAGATCCCCTCACTCCCTCTTGCCTTTTACTGACAGACATCAAGGATGGAACTGGCTAGCAATAATAAGTGGTTGCCAAGACATTCAGTTCTTAAAGCTACAGGCACTGCTTCTATTATTTGGGTGGGCTAACCCAACAGGGAATTGAGTTTTTCTTAGATTTCATATTTTTCTGCAAAGATGCAACTTTTTCCAGATTTGTAGAAATACGTCTGTTCATGGGTCCAATCCTCGGGGGTGGGGGGAGGTGAGCAGGGGATGGGAGTTATATGAGGGCACTTATCTCTCATGTGCATGCTCCAGAACACCCCATGTTGAGCCAGGAATCATGCCATTCCTGGTGCAATGTGGAAGTAATTGATTGTGCCAGGGTCTGATTGAGTAAAAACTGGCCCCTAAATTGGGGGGGGGAGGAGATTTTTACTCAATTGGCTCCTGGTAGGACCTATTACTTCTGCATCGCACGAAGAATGATGTCATTCCTGGTGCAACATGGGGGCACTCCAGAGTGTACAGGAGCGCATTTTGCGCCCAATACAGAGTTCTCTCACTCCCCCCCCTGCCAGCAGTGAGAGGTGGAGGACTGGAGGACTAGCAAGCCTAAATCCTCCAGATTTAAATATCCACAGATTTGGCCACATTGAGAAATAGGTATCATAATAATTGAGGAATCTGCAAGGTATCATGGGAGTCATTTTTTATATCCCCCTCCCCACACTATTTCCTCTTTCACTCCTCCTGGAAGCCCCCACATTCTCTCTCTCTCCTTCTCTCCCTCCCACTCATCAACCAATCTTCCTTTTACCTTCCATCCTAGTCTTTATCTTTATTTGTTTATTTCATGTATACCTTCCCATTCTCCTTAATGGGGACCCAAAGCAATTTACACCATTCTTCTCTCCTCTATTTTATCTTGATAACAACCTTGTGAATTAGATTAAGCTGAGAGAGAGAGAGCAACTGGCCCAAGGTCACCTAGCAAGCTTCCACAGCAGAGTGGGAATTTGAACCTGGATCTCCCAGATCCTAGTTATACTAACTACTATACTACACAGGGGGCCAAGCTGAAACTGATAGCTTTCCTAGGTTTAAACCCGTCTGCTTACACCACATTTCATTGATTTGTAGTTTTTAACACAGGTCCACGAGGCTGCCCTCCAAAACAGGCATGTAGTAGGTCAGTCTTAGTCATGTGGGATTATTGTTCAATGTTCCCCTACTAGAGGCAGGCATGGACCGGGAAAAACCCACAGACTGTTGGCCCGTGGTCCATTACATTTCATGGACTTCAGACAATGAACTTTTTATGGACCTGCCCTAGTTCACAGACCAGTTCATTGATCTGTGGTCTGCCACTTCTGGGGGCCATAGGACCACCCCCCTTGCACTCACAGATGCCAAACTCACGGTGAATCTTCAGCAGGCTCTCCCCCAGCCACCCTCCAAGTTTAGCCAAGATTGCATTTTGGAGGTTCAAGTTACAGACCCCAAACTGACCAGCCCCAGGAAACTTACAGTAGAATAGGAGCCGCAAATGCCAATTGACTTGCACTGGCTTGCAGCAATTGGCAGAGCCCTAGGCTATCCCAACACCTCACAATCAAATAAGAATTGAAAGGAGAAAAAATGAGACAGAAGAGTGAGCCCTCAAGGAGCCCAATAAGCTTGGTCCCAGAGCCTTCCTGCAGCCCTGAGACTGGGTTGGGTCAGAGCCGTAGGCTAGCCCACCACCCCACAATCAAATAAAAATTGGGGGGGGGGGAAAAGAAACAGAAGAGTGAGCCCTCAAGGAGTCCAATAAGCTTGCACCCAGAGTCTGACTGCAGCTCTCAGGCTGGGTTGGGGCAGAGCCCTAGACTAGCCCACCATCCACAAGCAAATAAGAACTGAAATTTAAAAAATTAAACAGAAGAGTGAGCCCTCAGTCAAGGAAACCCAATAAGCTTGCTCCCAGAGCCTTGCTGAAGCACAAACCCCAAGTCTCTCACATGCAACCCAAAAAAACTCCCGCAACAAGCAGTTCCTCCCTTGGTAACCAGCTGGAAAGTGAAACCAAAGTTCTGCACTGGGTGTTACGTATACTGCTTGCTCTCATAGAGAATAATGGGAGCTCTCTGGTAGGCACCCAGAGCTGCTTATCAAGGTTTCAGAACTAAGATTGGTGTGTTCCAAAGGCAGAAGAAGGTCTTCAGGTGACTCCACTGCATTGCCTAGGGAATTGATTGCTCGGCACCTGGATGTCTGGTTTCATGGACCAACGGACTGATGGACCGGCCCAAAAGTCATTGAGTCTGTTAGAAACGCATGTCCCAGGTCTCGCTGTTTTGCGAATGCTGAACCAGGCCGGTCCATGTCAAATTTTGGTCCATTTTTTGGTCTGTGCCCATCTCTATACTGTAAGTGGAAAACTAGCACATCTCAGGTGCTCAGGGTCAACTGTCATACCCCTACAGCTAAAGCTGATGCTGTTGTAGTGATTCTGTCTGTGGTTCTGTCACTGGGGTGGGAAACTGAGAATGGGAAGTGGTTGTTGATTCCTGCTGTAATCTCTCTCTAGCCAGGGAACCTGCCTGGCCTTGAGAAGTCTATGAGTCCCACAGCCTATTTCCCTGCTTGCAGAGTTGAGGACTGTTAGAAGGGGTGGGGGAAGAAGGAGGAATCATGGGGAACCTTTATCAGCTTTAGGCTTGTCTGTAGCTGCCAGTCCTAGCAAGGATGGCGTAAGAGCATGAAACTGGCATTTTATCAACTTTAACTTCTGAAGTGAAATCTTTTGAGAGTTGCCTGGTATCCTTACAGCACGATGTGTAATAATAAACCCTATTATGTGATATGCTAATTATTGTCTACGGGGATTTTTATATCAGGGTGCATTAGGAATTTGACACCCCCCCACACTCCAGTCTGAAGTTGTACTGCCCATTCTACCTCCTAATTTTGCTGCCGCTGTAGATCAGGCCTTAGTTTCTGAGTTGCAAAAAATATATACATCTTGATGCCACAAGTGCCATTTGCACTCCTGTTCATGTACAGCACAGCACTTGTGTTTGTAAGCTGTCACTGGAATTAACAGATCCACGTGTGTTAAATGAACATGGATATGCATGTATATAAAATCTGCAGTCTGCAGTGAAATCAATGGGGCATCCTTTGCAGTTACGAAAATTCCATCTGATCACTGGACCTTGTTTTCCGTCTACATAAAGATACTCTGTATTGTGGCTAGAGTATTTTGGTGAGTTGTGGGGTTCAAATCCAGGGATATTTAACTCCATTGCCGATATTCTCTGGCTGTCCTAAAGCAGTTTTGTATTGAAAAGAAGCTTGAACTGTGGTTTTTAAATAGGCAGTGCTTCAGTCTCCAACTGCTACTCTTCATGTTTCTAATCACATCTGCTACGTAGATGTGGTTATGAATAATTAACGATGCCTCCAACATTACACTCATAGATTATGGTGGAGGCAGTGACTGTGCACCATCTCGAACAGTAGAAGCCATTTAGGAAACTGTTATCCACTTTCCCTTTATATTTGCTGTGCAATCACTTACTGTTTAAGAGGGTAAATCTTTCATAGCTTTAATGAAAGCATTTAATATAATTTACACTGATGCTCTATGTGCTCAGGGTCTGTCAAAATTGATACTTTAATAACGTGTCATTCCCCCCCCCCCCAGCCTGAAATCTGTTAAAATTACCACTAATCTAATTGGGAACAAAGTTGTCAAATGCACAGAGCTCTGACAGTTTGTCTTTCTGCAAACTGCCAACAGATTGCAAGTTACGCATGTGTTGCGCAGATGGGTAAGTTAAAAGGAACACACCAAAAAAAAAAAGCAATTTATTAAATCACCTGGAACCAGCAGCTCCATTCCAAAAATAGTGAGAATGAAATATAGCAGGAGCTACAAGAGTTGGCACTGGAATATGCCAGAAGGTACCAGTTACAAAACAAGATAAACATTTTGAGAAGCCTCAGCTGTGTAGCAGAATAATGAGGAATTATTTAACCCGATCTGGATTATCAACAGAAATTAATTTAGAGTGCACAATTTTTAGAGATAAAAAATATATTTTAATCCCTCTTTTTAACCCTTCCAAATCACTGGCAAGATCCCTTACCCCCTAGCATTTTCACTATGTACCTGTTTTAAATCATCTAATGTAGAACATTGGAGGAACCATACAGATGGTGTCCCTCCTACAGATACTTAGCACATAATCTCTTTGCTGTGTTCAACCTCCATTTCAGAAAAAGAGATTGGCTCCAGCTACGTGGGAACTAACAATAATATGCCAGCAGTTTGCTTCCAAGCTACTAACAGAGATCAGTTTGGAATTTTAATCTTAAAATGGAACTTTTAGTTGAAAGCTGAACAGATGCAGCAAATACTTCAATTATATGAACCTCAATTATCCAAAGCTCTTGATTATCTGAATTCCCTCGGTGTCCTCCATTTATAATCCAATGTCAATGTAACCCTAAACTTTCTGAATAGTCAAAGGGACATCTGGATAGAAGAAGCCATTAGAACAGGACTTTGTGGTGAAGTTCAGCCCTGAAATCAGTTGTCAGTACAAATGTCCTAGAATATCTGATGCAATAAGAACAATGCCGCAGAGCTGTTTGAGAATGCCTTTCTCGAACCACCGTAGTTTCTTTAGCTCAGTTAAGGAGCAGAAATTCTAATCTAAACTCAGTTGCTACCTGGTAGGACTGAGCTTGATTACCTCTTTTTTAGAAATTAAGCATTACACCCAAACTGATGAAGCTCTGCTGTAGCCTAAGCCCAAGTAACAGAGCCAGTTATTCCACCTTCAATTGGTCACCAGAAATTCCACATAAAGATGGTGATATTTAAAACACAGCTTTGGTTAGTGGAGAATGTGCTTGAACCTTGTCCCTCCCCACTTTTTTACTTCAAAAATAGTTCACTCCAGGCATTTTTCTTCTGGTGGATCTCTATAATCAGAAGTTCTGCTGCAAGGATAAGAAAAAGGATGGGGGGGGGGGAGTGAGAGTAGGCAAAGGGTTCAGTTGACAGTATAATATGAATTCAGTATAATCCATGTTGAACTCTGATACCAACAGGTCTAGTTACTGCCTAAGAGTAAAATCAATGGAAATTTGGTGTTCAGATTTCCACCATTTTTCTCCTTCACAGATAACAGCTGTAAAAGGCCCAGATTTAGACTTGAACCACGGTGAAAGGAAAGGTTTTTTTAAAATCCCTGTGCCATTTTACTGACTTCAAACATCCCTCTGGAGCCCGGTGAGGGAAACATGCAGGCACCATCCTGTCACAAAATCATATTACAGTTCTAGAAGGCAGTTAATAGCTGGAGAAGTAGTGCATGGGTAAAGAGTTAAACCGTTCCAATGCCATGCATTTCCCATGTTTACTTAAGAAGGATAAAATATGTAGCTGGTCCAGTCAACCCAGTGTCTCATTTGCTTTGGCTTTGAGTTTGGTAAGTATTCTCTGTACTCTGCTCACCAATATGCAGAGAAGTGCACAAGTGTATAGGGATACAAAGTATACTTTTAACAGTACACTTCTGTGCACCATAACAGTGATTTTTGCTTGTACTGTGATTGAAGGCATACTGACAAAAATAGATGCATTCCTTTCTGGGATTATTTGAATGGATCCATTCAGCCATCACACAAAACTATGGTTTAATTAAATTAGCTATAGTTAGTGTGATTGTCTGAATGTGGTCCACTTCACTAATGATAGTTACTTATGGTTCATCCAACTGGGATTTGAAGTCAGGCTATGAAGTTAATTTATTAATCACAGCTTTAAATTTGGATTTCCTTCATGTCTGAATGAAGATGTCCTGGCTTGATCCTGGTTTAATCTTAGCTTGTTCTTTAGCTACAAAGAGAAGGAAATGAAACAAGTATTTGTTGAGACAAATCAGTTTTTAGTGATTGTCTATGGGATGAATTCTGGTTTTACAAACTAACAATAAACCATAGTTTTTCATTATGTCTGAACCAAGAATTGTCACACAAGAATACCCTTCACTTTACCTTTGTTTAGCCAGGATGAACTCTGACACAGAGTATGGTTCACACCCTATCCTATAAAGGAGAGATATGAATACTGGCATTAAGTAAGATTTCTCTCACCCCTTCAGGCAAGTATGCATAGTGACCCAGATGAATGGCTCTGTGTTTTGAAGTGTAACTCATGGCTCTGCTTTTTCTTAATCATATCGTAGCCAGGGCATGAATGAGAAGACTCTTGGTCTAGATATGCGCACAACCCAAAAAAATTTAACGAATCTGCGGTTCATTGTTTGGTGCCGAAGACGATCCCGAAGTCGCAAACCGCAACCGACATTTCCAGTTGCCGAACCGGTTCGCAGTTCACGGTTTGTGGTGCTCAGAACAACCCCTGTTGCACTTAGAGAGCCCATATTCACAGGAAGTGTGTAGCAGGCTCTCCTCCAGCAAGCACCCAAGTTTGGTCAAGATTGCAATAGGGATCTTGGAGTTATACCCTCTCCAATCCGAGGCCCCCAGGAAACTCCCACAAAAATCCAAGCTCAATTATACTCTCTCTGTCTCTCCCCAAAGGCTAGCAACTAGCAAGCAACAGCTCTCACACTCCACTGCTCACTGAAAGTGAAAGCCAGCCTAGGAGCACAGTGCTTTTTATAAGCTGAGGTCCCATAGAGCAACGCAGGAGGTCTGTGTTTGGCTGTCAGAGCTGCCTATCAGGGTTTGCAGGGATGAGATTGGAGTGCCCGTGGCTACAGAACACCCCTCCCCCCTCCCTCCCCCGGGTGTCTTCTCCCAACTTGTAACCGCTTTGTAGCTCCATGGTTGGAAGGAAGACCTGCCGATCAAGGTAAGCTGGGCTTTGATTCAGGTTTCCAGGGCAACAGAAGGAGTGCAGACAGAGTTCAGGCATTCCCCCGGCTCCGTTTCCAAGGGAATTGATTGATGGTGCCTGACTGTCTGGCTTCCCAAACCATGGCCAAACGCACCGAACCAGGATTCTTCTGAATGCTGGTTCATTTGCCATGGACAATCACGAACTGCTGGATCACGATCACATGATCGCCAATTTCATGGGTTTTTGAAGTTCGTAATGCGGTTCATGCCCATGTCTATCTTGGTCTACCTGGAACAAGGCAACTATGTTTTTCCTGCTACTGTTGCTTTGTGATGGTACATCAGGTCAGGGAATGGGAAAATAATAGGAACATGGATGGCTAAGAAACAAGTAAGTGGAATGTAAAGCTAAAAGGAGAGAGGAATGGAGTAGGACATGATTGGAAGGACTCGTTTAGGGTGTCTTAGAAACCAAGACTAGTCTACAGCAGAGCAAAAAAGCGAACATGCCATCGAAGCCAGTATACCGACATTGCTGTTTTCTTATTTTCTTCCTTAAAAGGTTTAAGGGAGATGGGGGAGTAGGAGGAGGCTAAGAGAACTCCACACAGAAAAAAACAGGCCAAGGAACTGTGATTTATTAATGATGGTCTTAACCTCACTTATGAAGAGACTGTTTAAATGATTTACGGATTTCTTCTTCCCCTTCTTAATTTAACTCATTTCTTAAGAAATTATACCACTTAATCACTGCAAGAATAAAATTAGCTAGAGTGCTCATTAGATCGCAAAAAGAGTGTAAATAACTTTCAGTGCAAAACTGGGAAGAAAAAGAAACAAGTTAAAGTGTGTGGCTATGTATGAGGTGGTTTAATTGCAGTCGCAGGACAATAGTGTGAGACACGGGGAGTAAAGACAACATGCAAACAGATCTAGGGTAAAACTGGCCACAACTTTATTGATTACAGCCATTGAAGCATTGGCACAGCATGGGGCATGCATCTGGGCTTCAAACGACCTGACTGCCATCCGATGATGTCATCCTCAGCCTGCCTGCTGGGCACCAACTGTGGGATGGCAAGTGATGTGACCCACCTACCCACAAGCTCCACCCCAGCAGTTCTCTGTGAATGGAAGGTGAATCTGGAAGCTGGTCCCTGACCTAGGCACATCCCTACTTGGTTTCCCCCTGGATCCCTTAAGGAGACCCCTGAAAACGATAGTGAGATGACTCACTGGCACAATCTCTCCCCCTCAATCCCCTGAAATTGCCACAAGAGGTAGGCATACCTACTCTGCTCCTGCCAAAGCTCCAACAGCTGCAACTCAGAGTTGGAACCCCTACAACAGGACCCCCATCCCACGCAGGGCAGACTGCTGTTGTCACATAAGGTGTCCCAGGCCAAGCAGCCCAGTCTCATTCCCTCAGTGACCAGTGCTCTGTGCCCAGAAGAAGTTGAAAAAAACCCCACCCTGGGAATCTGGCCCAGGGGAAAAAGTAAGTCTGTGCAGCCTGTTCTATACATTACCTAAAAATGTATTAAAGCCCTAACATTATTTTTTAAAAAGAAGCTTTAGGAGACTGTAAAAGAGGGAAGTTATTGTGGGGAATGGGGCACAATATTTTCCACCCTGAATCCCCACCCACCCACGAACAGAAAGTGTCTCACATCTCACACTCACACCTATGTTGCTGCTTCTCTCCCAAATACTGTCTTATGAAGCTGTTTTACAAAAAATAAAAGTGACATCAGAGCACTAATACAGCTTTGAACATGAACTTTTTAGTCCTTGAGCATGTGAAAAAGAGCAAAGTGGCTTGAAGAGGATGATACCTAAGTGTGCTGTAGCACAGTGGTTAAGTGCGAATAGTGGGTTCGAATCCCACTATTGCCATGAGCTCAGTAGGTGGCCTTGTGTAAGCCACTCCTCTCAGCCCCAGCTGTATTGTGGGGATAATAATAATACTAACTTGTTCACCACTCTGGGTAGGGCACTAATCTGTCTAGAAGAGCGGTATATGTGCAGTTATTATTATTATATAAGTGCAGTTATTATTAATTTAAAGGCTCACTTGCACATGATGCTGTCACTGGAATTGCAGAAGTGTAATATGAAAAACTTGTGTGTGAGAGAGAGATGGAATAGGCCACGGTGCTGGGAAAGGAGGAAGCCAGTTCTTCCCATTCTCTACATCATTTCTCCCAACTGGAAATATCTAGGGTTGCAAGGTCCCTGGGGGACTCGACTGAGGGATGGGGAGGGGGCGGTGAGGGCTTACCTTGTGGGTTCACTTTGCTCATGTGTGCTCTGGAGTGCCTTGTGTTGCTCAGGGAATGACATAATTCCAGGCGCAATGCAGAAGTAATAGTGCCAGGGCCAAATGAGTGAAAATCAGTACCATTTGGGGCCAATTTGGGGCCAATTTTCATTCAATAGGCCTCCAGCACGACCCCTTATTTCTGTGTTGCACCCAGAATGACATCATTCCTAATGTTACACAGGCACGTGCAGAGGTGTTTCAGAGTATGTGGGAGTGGGTTTCTTCCACAGCATGGCATTCCTGCAGCTTTCTTTCCCCCTCCAGCCAGGTGAGAGATGGCAGGAGGAGGAGGCTGGGGGCAGGGGATCTCTCCAGGGAATGGCAAGCCTGAAAATAGCCTCATTCCCAGCCTGCTTAAGGCCTCAATATGCAAACAGACATACTGTGCCAGTCGTTTCTCCTGCTAGAGTTTGAAGACCCACTTAACAACTTTATTCAGCCAAGTTATTGCTGCTATAAATCCCTCTTATCATAAGCTTTGGTCACCCTGTAGGAGCCATAGTGTTTGAGAAACTTACTGCCTTGCTGGACCAGGGGAATACTGTACACATATTTTACCTGGATTTCTGTAAGACTTTTAATAAGGTTCCACATAATATCTTTGTTAACAAGTTGGTAAAATGTGGTTTGGATCCTATTACTGTTAGGTGGATCTGTAACTAGTTGATACATCACATCCAAAGAGTGCTCTTTAATGGTTCCTCATCCTCTTGGAGAAGAGTGACAAGTGGAGTGCCTCAGGGATAGGTCCTGGGATCTGTTTTGTTCAACATTTTTATAAATGATTTGGATGAAGGAATAGAGGGAATGCTTATTAAATCTGCAGATTATACTAAATTGGGAGGGGTAGCAAATATGGTTGAAGACAGAGTCAGGATACTGGGTGATATGACAGGCTGGAAAACAAAAACAAATAAAATGAATTTCAACAGAGATAAATGTAAAGTTCTGCATTTAGGTAGAAAAAATCAAATGCATAATTATAGGATGGTGGAAACTTGTCTTAGCAGTAGTATGTGTGAAACGGATCTAGGGGTCTTAGTAGACTATACTCTGAATATGAGTCAAAGGCAAATATGATTTTGAGCTTTTAGGATTGGTTAATTATGCTTTTAAGATTGTTTTATTAAGTAAATTTTAAATGTAAGTAGTTTGCTGAAATATGTAGCTTGTCTAATGTTTGCTTTCATATGGTGTGTGCCTTGCTGATGTTCAATCATTTGTAATTTTGAATTGGTATTGAGAACATGATGGCCTCCGGCTAACGAATACACATTGCTTGCTTGCTACGATTTTGGGCTGTATCAACAGAAGTATAGTGTCTAGATGACACAAAGTGATGGTATCGCTCTACTCTTCTCTAGTTAGACCTCACCTAGAGTATTGTGTTCAGTTTTGGGCACCACAGTTTAGGAATGATATAGACAAGCTGGAACATGTCCAGAGGAGGGCAATGAGGATGGTGAGTGGTCTGGAGATCTCAGTCCTATGAGGAAAGGTTGAAGGAACTTGATATGTTTAACCTGGAGAGGAGATGGCTGAGAGGTGATATGATAACCATCTTCAAGTACTTGAAGGGCTGTTATGTAGAGGATGGTGTGGAGTTGTTTTCCGTTGCCCCAGAAAGTAATTCCAGAACCAATAGATTGAAATTAAATCAAAAATTTTCAGTTAAACATTAGGAAGAACTTCCTGACAGTTAAAGTGGTCCCTCAGTGGAACAGGCTTCCTTGGGAGGTGGTGGGCTGTCTTTCTTTGGAGGTTTTTAAGCAGTGTCTATATGGCCATCTGACAGTAATGCTAATCCTGTGAACCTAAGTAGATTGTGAGAGGGAGGGCAGGAAGTGTTACAACGGTGCTTAGTTCTTGTGGGCCTTTCTTACATTCCCAGGGGAATGCTGATTGCCACTTTGGAATCAGGCAGCAATTTTCTCCAGGCCAGTTTGACCAGGGATCCCAGAGTTTTTTTGCCGTCTTCTGGGCATGGAGCAGGGGTCACTGGTGTGTGTGTGTGTGAATTTCCTGCATTGTGAAAAGGGTTGGACTAGGTGACCCTGGAGGTACTTTCCAACTCTGTGATTCTATGGCTCCCCGCCCAGTGGAATGACCCAGCTGAGGTGGTGCACAAGGGATCCTAACTGGTCAGCTTCTTGGATAATGCAAGTTCTGTTTCTGTAGGATTTTTATAGCTGATTTATGAATATCTAGTAAGGATTTTTTATTGACCAAACTTTGTTTGAGAGGAAGGATATTTAGGACAATACAGATTGTATGTGTATTTAATGTGGGTTTTGTAGTAATCTATTTTTTGGTTGTTGTGGGTTTTCCAGGCTGTATTGCCATGGTCTTGGCATTGTAGTTCCTGACGTTTCGCCAGCAGCTGTGGCTGGCATCTTCAGAGGTGTAGCACCAAAAGACAGAGATCTCTCAGTGTCACAGTGTGGAAAAGATGTAGGTCATTTGTATCTACTCAGGAGGGGTGGGGTTGAGCTGAGTCATCCTGTAAGAGTTTCCCAGGGTGTGGAATGCTAATGGCGGGAGGCTTCACTGTATCCTGAGGAGGTTCTTTTGCATATGGATTGGTGCTTGATGTGCTAATCTTCTCTGCAGGGCTATTGTCGGGTGTAGAGTGTTTTGTTAGCCTGGTGTTTTTCAGAACTGGAAACCATGCTCTGTTCATTCTTAAGGTTTCTTCTTTCCTGTTAAAGTTTCGCTTATGCTTGTGAATGTCAATGGCTTCCCTGTGTAGTCTGACAAAGTAGTTGGAAGTGTTGTCCAGTATTTTGGTGTCCTGGAATAAGATACTGTGCCCTGTTTGAGTTAGGCTATGTTCAGCCACTGCTGATTTTTCAGGTTGTCCAAGTCTGCAGTGTCTTTCATGTTCTTTTGTTCTTGTCTGGATGCTACACTTTGTGGTCCCGATGTACACTTGTCCACAGCTGCAGGGTATACGGTATACTCCTGCAGAGGTGAGGGGGTCTCCACTGTCTTTTGCTGAGGAACTACAGTGCCAAGACCACAACAACCATCGTTCTCCGGCCTTGAAAGCCTTCGACAATACAAATCTATTTTTTCTTATTGATTTGTAAGCCACTTTCAATGTTTTAAAGATCAAGGTAAATATTTTAAACAAATTAAGACCACACAAATAAAGAATGTGAGTCAGGCACTTTTGATTAGGAAAGTCAAATTTCCCTTCCCAAACCCCAGCCCTGATCCAGGTAACCTCACCAATGCACAAACTACACACTTGCAATGGTTTCTTAGGGCCAAATTGTATATCTGCAGTTTCAACTATAGAACTTCAGTATCCTGTGAAACTTGGCCCTAAGTCCCCGTCCTGTGACTCATTTAAGCAACGTGGGGTTTTTTTCCCCCTACAGGAGGATGGTATTAAGGAGCTACTACTTCATTGTATAGTACTTTGCCACATCTGTTGGTTTACTGGTAAAAATGGAAGATAAAGTGTTTTTTCCATCTTCCTAAAAAGAGATGCCAGGGGGAGGGGTGGAATCTGTCCTTTTTTCCCTGTCTCTGCCCGCTTGAGGTATATAAAACCATTACATTTAAGTACCATAATAGCCAACATATGCTTTTCTTTAGAAATGACACCACCATCTGGATTAACTTCTACCAATAATTTCAGACAATATTATGGATTTTCTTCCCCTCCTGACTGGAAAAAACTACCCCAGGGAACAACTACAATTTCAGATACAGAGTAACAATATCAACAATATTGCTTCCCTGCCACCTGATGTATATAGGGGGTTGGGGAAAAGATAAGCCTTCCAATGTAATGTACTGATCTGAGTTAAAATGCTAATTTATTAAAAATTCAGCAGAGACATCCCTTGGTATTCTTTGTACTTGGCTGCTACTGCTTTGGTAGTACTAAAACATTTGGTTGTAGTACTTAAAACATTACTGTTAATCAATTGCTTACTGCATTGATGAGAGGATACTCAAATTGTTCTGTATTTTTATGCCAGTCACTTCACTATTGTAATGGCTGCACAGGCAGTGAACACCATACAGAGGTGGGCAACACTTAGGTTTCCGGAAAGGCTTTCCCCACATATTGCAAGAGTGGGGCATAAAAAGGGGACGCCTTCTCACCTGAATGAATCCTTACTAGCCTCATGGCTATTGTCATGAATGTAGCAAATCTTCTGGGCCATAACATCCAACTGGCTGTAGCGGGAAATAGGCACGCCGGGATAATTGATGTACTCAATCTGACCATGCACAGGTGGCACAGAAATGGCATACAGCAGCTTCTCGGGTTTGCCAGTGCCATCTGTTGCCATAAGAACATCTGTCGTCAAGGTCACCCTGTCACCCTCTGTTAAAGTTACAGGTTTGGTGAACAGAACAATGTCACCTAAAATAAAAAAGGGAGGAGGGGAGATACAAAAAACATCATATACAAGAAGAGAAAGGAAAGTGTGCGTGTGTGTGTGGGAAGGGGTTCAGTTCTTTAATATTCCACAGAGGGAACCAGCTTGGGAGGGGGGAGGGGGGTGAAAAACAGCTCAGTGAGCCAGAGATGAGGAAGAAGCAGTGATGGAGCATATCACAGGGATTAACAAAGATCATTTTTTGTCAAAGGCTGTGAAATGATTCCTTTGGTACCTCCTGGCTTTTGAAATCCCTGTGTTAATAGCCAGAATTTATTGAACAACATTTTAAGCTTTATTTGCAGAACGGATTTGCACAAAAGAAGTATGTGGTTCAGCATAAGCGTTCCTGCTTTGGGACTCTACACTGATGCAAGTATGTTCATGTGGGCATGCTTAACAGTATTTATATCCACACCTGAAGAGGATGTTTAGCACACATCTGATTTGAGCATGCATTTACCCCCTCACCACAAATGAATCTAAAGTGACTCTTAACTGAAAGTGACCCATTTGTATAGTGAGAACAATTAAGTTAATAGATGAAATGGCCTAATGTACTAAGCACAGCATGGCACTTTAAGATGAGGGGTTATGTGATGCTGTAACCTTGCCAAGGGTGATCTGCTTTTATTAGATTTATTGCAGTCTTTTTTTTTAAAGTCTCAAAATAACAGGATAAATTGGACCTGTGTAACCATAACATTTCTTAGGAGAAAGCAGACCATTGGCTCATGAGTGCCACACCTCTTCCTCCTCATTTCCCCAGGACAAATCTCCCTCCTTTTCTGTGTTGAGTTTAATCATGGCTTAGCATTTGTCTGTGTCAGTGATGTGGTGAACAAAAGTTCTTTTAATTTTAACTTAAATTTGAAATTAATTTAAGTTAATTAATTGAAATGTGAACTGTGACTATACTATTGTTGATGTAATACAAAATCCTAGTACTAGGAAAAGATAGAAGGCCAGAGCAACACTAGATAGTACATTTCCCTCTTTCCTTAACTATCTCATACAGCACAATTCTATGCCCTTCTAAGCCCACCAGTGTCGATGGACTTGAAAGAGTGTAACTTTGCTTAGGATTGTGCCAAGTAGGGGAAAAAAACATTTCACTACCCTTGAATAAGAGAAAAATTATTTTCATATTGCCTTGAAGGCTGAGTCAAGTAATGTTGCTTTCACACATTGGTAACCTTAAAAAAGTGTTTGTAGCATCTTCACATTTCCTGTCATTAAATTAGCTGGTTTTTAAAAAAATTATAAAACAACTTGATTTGGAATGTATCAACCTCATCAAATGACTGATTTGCTTTTACTGCAAACATTTCTTGTAATAGTGAATGGTTTCCACCAAATTACAGTGATAAAAGAGTCCTTTCCAACATACTTGTAAGTAGAGATGGACATGAACCGAAATACGAACCAAAGTTCATCATGAACCAGCGGTTCATCAGAGCCCATTTCTAATGAACCACAATGAACTTTAGGCCAGTTCATCTAGTTCATTTTTCAGTTTGTCACTAGAGGTGTACACCCCCTCGGGTTTCCCACTTCGGGTTTACTGAAGCTCAAAGCAGCATTTTTCTTGCCGTGTACAAATGGAAAGAAAAGTGTTGCTTTCAAACACTGGCTGCTTTTCAGCTGATGGGAAGGGGATCCCCCATCAGCTGAAAAAAGCTGCTGGCATTTGAAAGCAGCAACACTTTTCTTGTGTGGCAAGAAAAGGACCCCTCCTTCCCCTCCCCTCAGCTGAAAAAAGTGGCTGGTGTCAGCTCTCTCCTCCCCTCAGCTGAAAAAAGCTGCCTGAATTTGAAAGCAGCAGGGCAGGAAGTTTGAAACTTTTCTTGCTGTTTGCAAACAGCTAGAAAAGTGCTGCGGCTGCCCTGAAATGATAAACCACAAATCGAATGAACCAGTTTGTGAACTGGGCAAATTCATGATAGTTCGTGGTTCGTCGCTTTTCACGAACTGCCATTTTCCCAGTTCGTGCCCATCTCTACTTATAAGTAATCCAAGGGAGAGAGTGCTCCATCTGCAGACCAGACTGGACCCTGGAGTCAAATCTGAAATTGATCTGAGGAGTGGGCTCCCTAAATCTGGTGTTTGAACTCTACTCTTCACATTTATGAATGTCTAGCAATCCCTAACAAGAATGCTGACATACTAAGATGTACCACTCAAAAGTGGGAGCTGTTGTGGTTCTGGGAGACATCCTGGAGTGAATGTAATCCATGGCATCTAAAGGTTCCAGAAAGCCAAAGACTGTCTGTATCAAGCAGAGGAGGGTTCCAATTCACATGCTGCGTGAGGCAGATCTCCAGAAAGGAACAGACTGGTAGTCTCCTCTTGAATTTCACCACTCCAGGCAACTGACTCCCTGTGCTGCATATGTGACAAAGGTAGCTCTGGTTCCACAGTGTTTAGCAAGAGTTCAGCATTAGAACAAATGCTTGTGTATTGCTCTCTGTTATGACTGTTCTCTCTGATAACTTTTGGCATATAAAGATCAAATGGTCCAGAATGGAAGAAGAATAGATGGCTTGTAAAATGTAGACATCTGCAAGCTTAAACCCATTGTTTACAGACTGCTTCCTGGGGTTTTATTTAGTTTGGATTTCCCTAGTTTGACTCTGTTAGCTAGAGCCGAGAGACATCATTTGTCACATTTACAAATCTGTTCCAAACACTGTGGGTGTGAAGATTTGAATGCAATACACTGAATGGGCAGTTGAAACAAAACATGTATTGGGAAACTGCTAAGAAGGAAAATGACAATATTAAAAAGGAATTATGAACTGATAGGGAAATGTGGCACTATTCCCAAAGTAGGTTCCCCACACTGATTAGTTAACCGGAGATGTGTACTTTAAATACATTACCTAATGTATAAGCCTTCAAACACACATCTTGGAAGATCATTGTTGTTCAGGAGGGAAAGATATTAACAAAAAGACTTGTTGATGTAGTGCAAGCTTTTGGAGCACATCATAAAGAATTACAAATGGGCTCTTCCCACTTACCCTTCCCCCAGCTGTTAAAACTTTGCCTTAATTTTCACTTGATCAGACATATTATTGTCTCATTAACCATAGACAGTAAAGAGTAGAGAGAATTGCCTCTCACACACATCTCCTGCACTCTTGAAGTGCAATTAATAACACTCAACTGGTGGCTGGGTAAGCTAGAAGATGGAGTGGGGTTCCTGCTGCAATTAGAAACTGTAAACCCACTTTTTTTGTAAATAATAATTAGATTTTGACATACAATTAGCAGATTTTAGCTTTGCTGGGAAATAAGTCTGCATTACAGAATGAGAGAAGAGGGAATAAACACAGAGATAAATGTTCCAACTCTACAAAGAAGCAGGACTTGAAAAATCAAGGGGCATGACATCCAAGCATTCCTAGTTTTTTGTGGATACTTTTATAGGAGTGGAAGTAAGCATATACTTTTTTATTTCTATATCACCGTATTTTTTTTAAAGGTGCTTAACATCACATTTGATTCCTTACCTTTTAACATTTCAACCTACTCCCCAAAATACATGAAATACCCAGATGATTATTTAGGATTAATAGATTATCAGAAGTGCCAGTTGGCTCTCTGCTATTTTTTTTTAAATCTCTGTAATAAATGCAGCTGTTTACTAATAAATAAAGCCTCAGCTGTAACTGAAATAAATTAGATGCATTTAATTGGCTGATTGCAAACCTCCCTTCTTTATTACAATGCTGCTCCTTGTTATTTTATGATGTCAGGGTAACGTGGCAGATTGACAGAGTGTTTATGAATCACAGTTTACAGATGGCATCCCTGTTTTCTTCAGCAGTTATGAGCGCAAGTCACAGGAGGACTCAATAGAGGGTTTTCACCAAAGAAGACCCCCAGAGATTTAGCGGCTTCCATTTCTCTTATGCCAATCTTCTTCTTGACAGGAGCACTATTTCACAAAAACCTATGTTCAATAAATTACAGCCACCTGGCACAACTTTAGAAATATTTAACACTCCAAGGACTCCTGTGTATCTCCATGTGATTTCTGTTCATTTCCAAGAAGTCTTAACAATAATACTTGGAACAGGCTGCTCTCATGTGATTTTGTGGGCTTTCATCCTTGCCTGAACTGAAAAACTGTGAGGAGTTGATTTTGCTTCCAACATCCTTCCCCCTCCCATCTACATGAAGGTCCTATGATCTCCTGAGGGCCCCTCAGAATTTTGAGTGTTGAACTCTGAGATCCATCTAGACTCCTGGCAGTTTTGATATTCAGTAGGGATATAATCTTGGATCGCTACACATAAAGAAGTTTCAGGACTGAACTCTTTCTTTTGGTCACTAGTCAAGAACACACACAAGAGACTACAGTCATAGTAGTAAGTCAAAATATCTGTAAACTTGTGTAATTAGTTATGCACATAATGGATAGGATTTTAATTAGCTTGTTCAAGAGAACAGTGGAAGGAGAAGGCATCTTTTAGAGGAAGTCAAAGTACAAACTTCATCCATGCATTTAAAAATTGAGTGATATAAGGAGATACACAGAGAGTCTTTGGTTCTTCATGTATGTCTAGGATTAGACTTGATGACCAAAGGCAGACTCTCGGCTGCTTGAGTCACCTGCAGCTCCTGCAGCTTTGACCATGATGCTGACCTCTGGGATCTGCCAACAACTCTGGGCCCACAGGAAGGCAATGCAGAGGAGGTGGGGCTGATAGCCAGGGGCAGGACTCCTTGGCAAGCTATGACCCTGCTGCAAGATTGCCTGAACACAGCAAAGTGTGCCCATTGAGCCAGACCTTCTCATCCTGCTGCTAGGTGCAGCAAGAATGCTTCCAAGGACACTCGATCTCCCTCCCATGCCAGTCTCGGAAGTAACCTGGGTAGGAGAGGGAGGAAAGCGGAGCCTGGCACACCCTGATCACCTCTCCCTGATCACCTGGGCTAGCCCCCACAGCTGAGGGTGATGAAGCCAGGTGGTGCTCAGGCCCCAACTGGGGACGAGTACCACAGTGGCAGGCACAGAGAGGTGGAGCTGGGCCAAGACAAGGATAAAAAGGGCTCCAGAAGCCCAGGCTAGGCAGGAGAAGGGAGGAGCTGGTCCCTGAGCATGCAGGTACAGCCTTCTGGGAAGGAGCGCTTTTGGGGCTTGGGTAATGTAAACCCACCCTCCCCTTCCCCATTTGAAGCCTGGGGGAGACCCTGGGTGATGCCGCATAGGACAGCAGAGGGCCAGGGCGAGGCCCCCTCCCAGCCAGACCTTGACCATATAGCTCTGCAGCATCATATGCCTCCTCCCCAAGGTTTACGGGTGATCTTAAAAGTTAATTTCCTACCTTTGTCTACAGTTTTAATGAAAATATAAAAGCTCTCTGGCAGAGAGGTGTTCTGCCCATCTGTCACATAAAATTGGAAGTTATCATGACTTTCTGGGGCCAAGGCGTTGGTGTGGAAAGACCAAAGGTGGTTTAATTCCACATCATTTTGAGTGAAATTCATTCCAGGATATAGAATACTCCAAGCTGATGCAGTCTGAAAAACATTATGAAATGGATGGAAGCAAAATAGACATACACAATATGGAACACCATTTTAACTACAATTCACTATGTCACTGAACATACATCATAGGAGTGAGAGCAGACTACAGGTTTATTGCCCCAATACTTGGAAACTGAAAAGGTGAAGGATCGGAAATTAGAGTTGCATAATGCAGCCCTTTCCCAGCAGCCACAATGTGGCTTAAGCCGGGGCCCGACTTTGCCTCCTCGGAAGGAGGAGGAGACAGCACCTACCATCCATTTGGGGATTGGCTGGGGGGTGGAGACGGAGGCCCTTTAGGCTGCTCTGCCCCACCCGGCCGGCAGTTGCTCCATGCGATCGGTTGGAGTACGGTGTGTACGGCTCCTGATCGCATGGATAGGGCCGGGCCAGCGCGCCTTTGCTCAGCAGAGCAAGTGGTGGCCCGGAGCTCTGGAGGGGCAGTGGGACTCACAGCTAGCAGCAGTGATTGTGGCCCAGTGCAGCATGGAGGGGCGGCACATTCTGGCTATGGTGCTGTTGCTGCAGCCGGGAGGAGCACGGAGCTGTGTGCCTGTTATGGGCAGCGGGGTGGCAGCATTAGCTTCAGTGGCGTGAGGGTTTTTGGCCATGGGGTTGTTTCCCTGGGGCATTGCTGGGCCCGTGTGTCAGACAGGGATTTAGGGTTGGGCCCTGTGTGGCGTTTCATTGCCCCTGCAAGCACAGGATGGCAGAGCCAGGCAAGCTACCTCCCCGTCGTGCATTGGCTGGGGTGGCGAGGGAGCTAACTGGGGGGGGGGGGTGAAGGCCCAGTACGGGCCTTGTCCGTGGCTTGCCCGCCCCAACATTTGGCACCAGCTGCCTTTTTGCAAGCTAGAGTGGCTTGATTGCCCCCTCTTGTCATTGAGAGAGAGGGGGGCAAAGCATGGGCAGAGTGGTGGCTGGTATGTCTCCCCTCCCCCTCTCCCTCTTCCTCATTTCCTGGGTGGCCACCTTAGGCAAGTGGGGTGGCCATTTTGTGGGGCCAGTGATCAAAGGCCATTTTTGGGGTGGGCAGTATTTTCCTGGGCCATAGTTCTGCTTATTGGTGGGTACTGCCATTTGGTGTAATTTTGTTCATGGTGTCAGGTCCAGACTGCTTTCTTGTATGCTTTTGCTTAACTGACTCCATTTTAATCCTTTCAGTGTGTAAGTGCTCTCTTCCAGGTGCCAAGGTTCCCAGGCAGCTATCTCGCAGAAAAGGATTGTTTTGGCTACCGACGTTCCACCAAGAACCGGCCTTGGGAGCTTCTCGCTTTCGACTTCAAAGGGGTTGTTTTGAGAACTGTGGGGGGAGGTTGGGCCTGCTGTGATCTGTTACTCTGTACCTCATGCTTTGCTTGTCATTGGTAACAAGACATATGTACCATCCTGAATTTTGTATTCAGGCTCGTGGACTATAATGAACTAATTCTTCAGTAAAAGCCTTTTGGAAACAATGGACTGTTGTCTAATTGCAGGAGGTAGTCTGGAGTAAGGACGTTATCTAGCCACAAGTCTGACATTTTGTTACCAATCTCATTTTCCAATGCCTAAGCCGGATCAGACGGAATCCAAAGCTGTCCCGGTCAGGGATCCTTTGTTTGACCCGTATGCCTCCCCCGGCTCTCAAGGCTCGGACTCCCAAATACCTGCACCGAGGGAGAATAACTCCTCGGTTACAACGATCTATACCCTTGCGCCAAGCAGGGCTGATACGCAGCCTCGGGCCACAGCTCTCCCGCTGCTGTCGCTGCCTACCCCGACACAGTGGGGTACGAGACCAAGGGAAACGAGGGATAGGAGGGCCAGCGCGATGTTCACGCATTTACAGCTGGATAGTCGGCGTAGCCTGGAATCCATCCCCGAGCAAACCGGTGATCAACCTTGGCTATATTGGAATAGGTCGACCGAACAATCGGAGTGGGACACGTCCCGCCGTGGCGCCCTGAGTTGGGATTATGCGGAAGTTGCCCCGTGGTCGGGGCAACAAGAAGTAAGTGAGCACCAGTGGGTGCAACTGCAGAGCAGGACGATAGCCATTGACTCAGGGATTTCGGCAATCACCGGCCTGACAAAAGGAGTTTTAGCCGCGAGGTCCCAAGAGGAGCGAGGAGACGAGACACCCTTGCCTTGGCAGCAAACGCTCACCACGGGATTGCGGACTGAAACTAGGCAAACCTCGCAGACTGCCGGAACTGCTGAGGGAGAAGAAACTATGGATAGAGTGCAGCTTTTGGAAAACAGACTCATAAATATGGAAGAAAGTTTGGCTAGTGCCATTCACCTGCTGTCAGTGCTAGTTGCGGGGGACAGCGGTCGTGATCGGCCCGCTGGATTACCAGACATCAGTCAGAGTTTGGCCAACCTTCAAACGCTCCTACCTCGGCCGGGGGGTCCTGTTCAACCCTGGCCGCAGCAGCCACCAGAGATGGGAGATGATGACTCAGTTACCGGAGAAGGCCCTGGCCCAGATAACCCGTGTCCAGATGATTCCCATCCTGACCAACCGGTCAGGCCAGGTGACGATGGGACCAGTGGAGGGGGTGACGGGCCGCAGCCGGGAGATCCCCGTCCCACCACTCCTACCGATGGCGGGGGAGAACCGCTACTGCCGGCGGCCCCGCTTCTCCCTCCAACCACGACGCAAGCGGACCAGCTGGTAGCCCCTCCACCTACAACGCAAGCGACCCAACCGCCAACCATACCAGGGACGGGACCAACGCCAGGGCCTCGAGGGGATACGGTACCTCTCCAACCCATTTCTCCCCATCCGCTACCATTACGGCCGGCCCCTCATCAGCCGCTGCCTAGAGGGGAACCAGCACCTGTTCGGCCAGCGCGACCTATCCCGAGAGGACTCCCCCAGCCGCTTCCAGGAGTGCCTCCGCCACACCAGCCGCAACCGCACCCGCAACCGTACCAGCCGCAACCGCACCCGCAGCAACCTCTACCACAGCTGCCGCCAGCTCCACGACAACCTCCTTTACAACTTGGCCCACTCGATGTCTATCCAATGCCGGCACCGGCCCCTCGACAAGACCTACCCATGGGATGGGTCAAGTTGGATGCTACATTCGATGGGGACCCTGCCAAATTGGGATTTTTCCTAGTACAAGTAGTGCAATTTTTTAATCGTTGGGGGCATCTTTTCGGAAGTGAAGCTAGTCAAATCGAACATCTGGGGTCACGTCTTCAAGGCAAAGCAGCTGACTGGTATGTAGGACTGTATAACGTGGGGGCCCCGGAGTTAGATACACTCCAAGGGCTGGTAGATGCAATCCGAGCTCAATATGAGGATCCCCTAGAAGAAACCAGAGCCCGAACAGAATTACAGGCTATCAGGCAAGGCAGCATGTCGGCTAGAGACTATGCCGCAAAATTCCGACAACTCGCTGCCAAATGCCCAAGGTGTGAGGAATCCACCAAGATTATCATGTTTAAACAGGGTTTGAACCCTAGATTGCTGGACAGAGCTTTAATGCAAGATAATCCTCCTACGCTGTTAGGGTGGATACAATTGACCTGTGAAGTAGAAAACCGTCTGATGGAAGTTCGTTTGGTGGAGCAACACCAACAACCTCCGGGCCAAAGACGCTCCTCCACTCCTGCTCGAGGGAGCCGGGGGGCTGGCTACGCTATCCGTGGAGCAAGAGATGCTAGATGGCAACAAGGATTGTGTTTGCAGTGTGGACAAAGTGGTCATTTTGCAGCGCAATGTCCTTATCGGCCTGTGCAAAGACCTCTGCTCCAACTCAGACGCCCAGCCCCCGCTGCCTACCCGGCGCCACAGCGCCCTACCCCAGCCCCCAGAACGGCAAGAGGTAGGGGAGCGCCGAGAAGAAATCCCCCTGAGAGGGGGCTAGAACTGGAAGAAGTTATGGAATATGATCCAATGGCGATGGCGGGAGGGGAGAATCCAGAAAGCCCCTCCTCGGGAAACGAAATGGATCTGTCGTAAAAGGACCCAAACGGCAGATCAAACCTCAGTCAGTTCCGGTTCCGAACCGACCGTATGGGTCCATACTCTTCATACCAGTAACTTTAGTGAATTCTGACAGAAAGATGCACATCCGGGTACAAGCCCTCATTGATTCGGGCTGCTCTAGAGACATTATTGCACCAGCCTTGGTAAACGGACTAGTACTCCCTGTCAAAGAATTAGACATACCGGTCATTTTCGAACAAATGGATGGCACTAACATGAATCCAGTAACTACAGAAACCATGCCAATCATCACAGGCATGGGGCAACATTGGGAAAAAAGATCTTTCGTTATTAGTGCCACAGCAAAGTACCCCTTGATCCTGGGAAGCCGGTGGTTATGCGATCATAACCCCTACATCAACTGGGCAGAGGGAAGCATCACATTCACCCATGAGTCATGCAAAAGCCATCGGTGGGATCAAAATTGGGGAAAAGATCCGACCACAACCGAACCGGCTCTCCTCTCCCAGGAAGAAATCAACCTGATACCCAAACAATACCGGGTGTACACCCAAGCCTTCACAGAAGAAGAAGCCAACTCGTTACCTCCTCATAGGAGGACAGACTGTGCTGTGGAAATTTTACCGGGCGCCTCGATGCCCAAAGGCCGCCTATACCCTATGAGTCCCAACGAAAGAAAGGAGCTCCGCAAATTCATCGACCTCAACCTTCAAAGAGGATTTATTCGACCAGCTAACAGTCCCCACGCAGCGCCAGTACTTTTTGTAAAAAAGAAAGATGGGGGCTTGAGATTATGCACGGACTTTCGAGGTCTTAATGCGGTCTCTTCCAGCAATGCCTACCCTATTCCGCTCATAAGGGATCTACTCAACGTCGTGGCTCAAGGTAAGATCTTTACGAAATTAGATTTGAAAGATGCTTACTTTCACGTTCGTATTCGGGAAGGGGATGAATGGAAAACGGCCTTCAACACATCACTCGGCCAATTTGAATACTTAGTTATGCCTTTTGGCCTGGCTGGAGCCCCCTCAGTTTTCATGTCCATGATTAATGAGGTACTGCATGAATTCCTCTATAAAGGTGTAGTGGTGTATCTGGATGATGTGTTAATTTACTCAGAAACTGAAGAAGAACATGTAGAACTGGTAAAGAGAGTCTTAACCACCCTCATGAATAACCAGTTACCTATTAAACTCTCCAAATGTGAATTTCACAAAACGGAACTCACTTACTTGGGCTATTGTATTTCTAGAGAGGGTTTGAAAATGGATCCAAGTAAAATACAGGCAGTGCTAAATTGGCAAACCCCCACAACCCGCAAAGAATTACAATCCTTCTTGGGCTTTGCCAACTTCTATAGAGAGTTCATTGCAAACTTCGCCCAAATCACACTCCCCCTAACTGAACTGTTGAAAACCAAAGATAAGGGGGACCAAGCCAAAAAGCCGAGTGCAAAACTGGCTTGGACGGCGGAATGCCAAACGGCGTTCGATCACCTTAAAACGCAGTTTGTATCGGAACCCGTTCTACAACACCCCGACGAAAGTCGCCCGTTCATAGTACAGGTCGATGCCAGCGACACGGCAATTGGGGGTGTACTGCTACAACGGGGGGCGGATGAGAAGCTCAAACCCTGTGCCTTCCTTTCCAGAAAATTTTCAGAATCGGAAAGGAATTGGAATGTATGGGAGAAAGAAGCCTTTGCTGTAAAAGCGGCTCTCACCTCCTGGAGACATTGGTTAGAAGGAGCCCGCCATCTGTTCGAAGTCTGGACGGATCATAAAAATTTAGAAGCCCTGCGCAGCCCTCGCAGGCTAAACGCCAAACAACTAAGATGGGCGGAATTTTTCTCTAAATTTGATTTCACATTGAACTTCCTCCCTGGGAAAACCAACTTCTTAGCGGACGCTCTATCGCGCATGCCCCAACACAAAAGCAAAAGGGAGGAGACAATAGACACAGTCTTCTCACCTACGCAATTAGGGGGCGTGGTGACAACACGCAGCCGCACCACCCAACCTGACCAGGGATGGAGAGAAAAATTAAAAGCTGAAGTGGAAAAGGAGGGGGAAGATGTGCCCAAAGACAAACTGCAACAATCCAATCAAGGGGAATGGCTCTGGGGAGATCGCTTCTATGTACCCAAAAGCTTAAGGAAAGAAGTGTTACAACGCTGTCATGATGCTCCCACAGCGGGACATTATGGGTCCTTAAAAACACTTCATTTGGTACAGCGCCAATTTTGGTGGCCGGGCATGCGCAAGGACATTTCACAATATGTAGCGTCTTGCCCCATCTGCCTCAGCGCCAAATCCCGAAAAGGAAAACCTCCGGGACTCCTACAACCCCTAGAAACGCCAAGCCGACCATGGGAAATAATTTCCATGGACTTTATCACAGACTTGCCCCCCTCCAAGGGACACAATTGTATCTTAGTCGTGGTCGATTTATTCTCCAAGCAAGCCCACTTTATACCCTGTACAACCATTCCTTCGGCTAGGAAGCTGGCCGACATCTTTATAAAAAACATTGTAAAAATACATTCTTTTCCATCCAAGGTGATCTCGGATCGCGGCGGACAGTTCGTTGCCAACTTCTGGCGGGAGCTTTTACAACTATTGGGTATTGAACAAGGTCTGAGTTCAAGCCACCACCCAGAAACAGACGGACAATCAGAAAAAACAAATCAGATATTAGAACAATTCCTGCGCTGTTATATTAATTTCCAACAGGACAATTGGTTTGATTTGCTCCCCTTGGCAGAATTCTCATATAATAACAGCGTGCACGCCTCTACGGGAGAAACTCCCTTCAAAATCGTCTATGGCTTCCACTTCAAGCCCTTCCCATTCGAGGCGCTTCCCCCCCCTACTACAGCCTCCAACGACGTCACCGAATGGTGGGGGGAAGCAGCCCAACAATGGACGCAGATTAAGAAACATCTCATCAAAGCCAAACAGGATTACAAAAAATACGCTGACCGCCACCGCGCGGCAGAATGGGAATTACAACCGGGTGATCTGGTCTACCTTTCCACGAAGAATTTGAAAACAACCCAAACCAGCCGCAAGCTAGCGTTGAAGTTTTTAGGTCCGTTTCCCGTTCGCAAAGTAATCAACAAAGTGACTGTTGCTCTAAATTTGCCAAAGAATCTTCGTCATGTACATGATACCTTCCATGTAAGTTTGTTGAAAAAAGCCCCTCCTGCTAATCAATGGCACACCCGTGCACCGCCAATCCCCACTCTCATCGATGATCAAACCCACTATGAAGTGCAACAAATACTGGACTCTAAATTACAAAGAAATCAGTTATTTTATCTCATTAGGTGGAAGGACTTTGACTCTGGGTTTGATGAATGGGTGAACTCTGTACATGTTCATGCCCCTAGACTAGTTAAGGCGTTCCACTCCCGCTACCCACAGAAGCCTGGGGGGGGAGCATCTTAGAGGGGGCAGAATGTCAGGTCCAGACTGCTTTCTTGTATGCTTTTGCTTAACTGACTCCATTTTAATCCTTTCAGTGTGTAAGTGCTCTCTTCCAGGTGCCAAGGTTCCCAGGCAGCTATCTCGCAGAAAAGGATTGTTTTGGCTACCGACGTTCCACCAAGAACCGGCCTTGGGAGCTCTCGCTTTCGACTTCAAAGGGGTTGTTTTGAGAACTGTGGGGGGAGGTTGGGCCTGCTGTGATCTGTTACTCTGTACCTCATGCTTTGCTTGTCATTGGTAACAAGACATATGTACCATCCTGAATTTTGTATTCAGGCTCGTGGACTATAATGAACTAATTCTTCAGTAAAAGCCTTTTGGAAACAATGGACTGTTGTCTAATTGCAGGAGGTAGTCTGGAGTAAGGACGTTATCTAGCCACAAGTCTGACACATGGCACCTGGTAAGGGCAAGGGCCTGCCAAAGGGTAAGCAGCCTGCAAATAAACAGCCCCCCCAAGAGGCCCCTTCGGTGTGTTTTCCTCAGGCGGTGGGGTAGGCCTGGAGGGTGATCAGGACATATTTAGGCACCTGGGGGTGTTGGAACGCACACAGAGGGCTGCACCTCCTGCACCA
Source organism: Eublepharis macularius (assembly GCF_028583425.1). Lineage (NCBI taxonomy): Eukaryota > Metazoa > Chordata > Lepidosauria > Squamata > Eublepharidae > Eublepharis > Eublepharis macularius. The sequence continues at coordinate 79,796,974 of NC_072794.1, read as the reverse complement.
GGAGCGTCCAGGCAGGCAAAGGCAGTGGGAGCGGGTTCAAAGTTAGCATCTCAGCACGAGATTTTAATATGCCTTTCTGGTCTTTAGGACAAGCCCAGTTGTGGAAGGAGGTGATGTTAGCTGGGAGGCAATGGTACCAGGTGATGAAGATGTACTGTTCATGTATGAGCAAGGGGGGCAGACTGAAGGAGTACATGTTGCAGTGGCAGTGCAGCCCAGCACATCTGAGGGTAAGTTGTCCCTGCCGCAGCAAGCAGGCTCATGGGCTTGGGGCCCCTGGTATCAGACTACAGCCTTTGGATCTGTTGGCTCCTCACCTTCAGTCAGCACATGGAACAGAAGTGTGCACCTCCTCCAGTGGGGAGGGGGGTTGGTCAAGTGGTGGTTGCTCAAGCCTACAGTTATCCCACCATGTGGTTAAAGCCAGCCCTCTACTCACCTTGGTTGCCCCCCTTTTGGATCGCTAAGCTATGGCCAGGTACCCTATGCGGCACTGTCTTTTGGGGATACTGCCCTGCCCTTGGGGGATCATCTCACCCAGGCCACGTGTGACAAGATTGTGAGGGGTAAGTATGTGGATGTGATTTCCCTTCTTTTCCACAGATTGGAAGAGAAGGACAAGGAGGATCTCGATGAGAGGGAAAACGAGAAAATAAAATTCAGGCAGGTTGACTGAACCTGGGCCAATTGGCTACCAGGATTCCTGATATACACTGGGGGTTTGGGGAGAGTGCAGCCATTAAGGGTGGTTGCTTTGTTCCAGTACCTCAACATCATTTATTGAGGTTGCACTGACTTTGTTGGGACTGCATGGCTGCAGTACGACGAGGAGTTTAGGATGACGGTGGCCCTTAACCCCCAGCTCCCATGGGACCAGATTCACCAACAGTTGTGGCTGCAGGTGATGTCCCCAGCTAAGCCCAACATGGGGGATTGGGCTGATAGCGGTCACCTTATCCACCACACCTTACCTTCCGGGGCCCCGGGGCCTGAAGGGCAGCAGCCACAACTTTAGCTGCTTTGCTAGGACTTCACAGCTAAGGGGGCCTGTAATAGGAAAGCCTGCAAATACAGGCATGAATGCCCCTCTTGTGCTGGCTCTCACCCCTATGCAGCTTGCCTCAGTAAGCAATCTAAAGGGGGAGGTGGCCAGCAGTCAATGAGTAAGGGGAACCAGTTTAGTGAGGCAGAGGGGAATTGAGTCCCGTCGGGTGGATTCCTGGCAATAATTGACATTAGGTATTCTGCTTGGTGAAGCAGTTGTATGTTGCAGTGTTTATTTGGTTCCAGGTTACTTTATGTGCTGAATTGGGGGGGAGGCATGGCCGGAATGGCGTCACCTGGGTGGAAGCCGGTATTGGAGGTTTATGGCCCTCAGGGGCAGGGCTAAGGGTGGGCTTATATTGCCTCATTACTAATGAAGTTTCCACTAGGAATGGGCAACAACAAGTGGGGTCCAGCGGAGTCCAGTCATCTACGTTGTAGTGGAAATGGCTGGCCTTGATGGCAGGATCATGCCACAGGTTTTGAGGATGGAACAGTCCTCCCCTGGCTGCTTCGGCAGTGGTTTTTGGGATGGAATGGTCCTCCCCTGGCTCATGCTTTGGTTTTGGGGGCAGGAATAGTCTTCCCCTGCTCATTGGTTCTGGGGGATGGAATGGTCCTCCCCTGGCTCATGCTGTAATTTTGGGGGCAGGAATGGTCCTCCCCTGCTCATTGGTTTAGGGGAAGGAATGGTCCTCCCCAGCTCTTGGTTTGGGGGGAGGAATGGTCCTCCCTTGCTTCCTGGTCAGGAGATGAAATGGTCCTCCCCCAGTGCATTGGGTGGGAAACAGTCCTACCCTGGCTTGTTGCGGGGGAGGGATCTTCCCCCATATTTGGGTTGGGTCTGTAAGGATTCCCTCACAGATTCCGGGATGGATTGGTCCGTCCCCATTTTTCTAATAGGGAAGATGGGTCCTCTGATAGTTTTAATATACACCTGGACTTAGGGCCACTTTTGCCAGCACTTAACGGATGGGGTTCTTCTGTCTAGGACTTGTGATGTCATCTTCCCAAAGAACCTGCGGCAAGGCTCTGGGAGGTGCTAGGCCACTGGTGGAGTGCAATGGCCTAAGCAGAGGCTTGGCCTTTGCATTGGCAGGAGAGAGTTGGGGGAATAGAGAGCAGGCTGGTGAGCACCCCGATTGGCAATCCCCCATTGGTGGGGGAAATGGGGTCTGACAGGAGCAGAGGGTATGCTGTATGGCTACCACCACCTGGCAGACTGCCCAGTTGCAAGTCCTACCCTCATGCTGTATGGCTGAGGCTTTAGGAGCTTGATAAGGGGGGAACCCTTTGCCTGGCCGGCCAGGTAGATGCCATTACAAAATGGCTTACACCTGGGGCAGTGGGGCTCACCCAGACAGGTCAAGGTGGAGGTTCTGGGCTGACCCCATGGCTTGACTTGTACCACCAGTTGGCCTTGGCCGCAGTTAATAGTTCATGTTGTATTTAAAAAAGCAGCCCTTATAATCCAACCCCTTGTGTCTGTCTTCTTCTTCCGACTGGGGAGGCAATGTCCTATCCACAGACTGATACCCTGGAGGAGCTGTGTGCGCTCTAGCAGAAATGACATAGTGTTAGCTTTTGACCATCAGTTTTTCAATGCCATTGGAAGGATACTGAGGTGACACTTGGGTGGATGCTTCTGTTGCATCTCTTTAATGTTCGTGCAGAAGTAGTAAACTATTTAGTACTGGCTTCCTTTAAGACTGATCCAGACTTTACACTAATTTGTATCCCTGCCTTTGTTTAAGGGCAAAGTCAGTTGGGATTTTTTCCCATTGTTAACCTGAAGATAAATCCTATGTGATAGTTTAGGCTGAGAGATTGCTTACCCCAAATCACCTAGCAAGCATGATGAGTGGAAATTTGAACCCAGGCCTCCCCATGAGGCCTTTGCATCAGACCTATCTGATGATTTATCCACAAGGCTACATTGGCTCATTGATTCATTGACAACATGCAATACTAAATAATATTTATGCATATTAACTTTTATTCAAATGGAAATATTTATTGCTCTGGTAATTAGTCATTAGTTATTTATTGACTGTGGCAGTTGGGGAAATGTACGCAGCTCTTCCTAATATATTATCACTTCTTCCTAAATAATGTTTTCCTTTACGTCTTTTAAACATGCCTCACTATCTCATCTCTCTTGGATTCTGCTTTTCAACTGGTCACACAGAAAAAAGTGTTGGCATATGCTAAGAGATACAGATGGATCCATTGTAGCACACGCTGATGTTCATAGTTGACATGCAGTGCCTCAGCTTGCACTTGCTAGCTAGCCAGAAGCTGGTTTTATGCCAAGAGAAGGTTCAAGACAATTAGGTGCCACCGTAGTAGGTGTTAGAGAATTTTTAAATACTGAGCAGGCAGACAAAATACCTATGTCAACATCAGGCTTTCATGTACAGAGTCAATATACCGTTGGCTCTTCCACCTGGATGAAACTTCCATGTTGTAGCACCACAATAATTTCTGACTCTAATATTGCTATCACTGGCTTATTTAAGGCACGGATCAGAATTACAAACTGAGCCAAAGAGCCTCTATGCATCCCTGTCCAGTTGTGCCTGAACAGAATGACTGTAATGTAATGTAGAAACCAGTTTTCTCTGCAACAAGAACAGTCTGTCGTTAGTTTTAGGCACGTAAAGCTAAGGCCCAATTAATAGATTCAGTGATCATGTTGTTGATTAAAAAATAGAACATACAGGTGCCTTTCTATACACAAATCTGTACGAGGTGGCTTCTAGCGTGGTTCAGCAGATTACAACCACCAATCCCTTATCATTTTTGTTTTATCCTATTTTATTTTCAAAGAGCAATCAGTATTTTATTGTTTGTTCGAATCAGGCTAAATATATGTATCATATCCTGTAATTTGAAACTTAAGAAATATGAAAAAATATTACATATTACAAAGCAACTCAATAATGCATGCTACAAAGGTGTTTCTGAACAAGTCTCTCCATTGAGACTGGGTCCATTTTTAGTGCCATGTTTTATTATTTCAGAGTATATTAAAGGTGACACATTTTCTTAAGTTTTCTTATTAATCTTCAGCTTTGAAAATGATAGATGCGAAATCTTGAAGACATTACAGCAGGTACTCCACCCCCAGCTTTAAGTTGGCAATACAGTGTGTCTTCTGAGGCATCTGCATATCTGCTTATGTATCAGAAGATTAGGATTTAGTATATGGCTTATATCAAGGTACTGCAGAGATGTTAGTGTACAGTTTTTAAAAACTGTGCTGCCAGATAGGCAACATGTGTAGTATCGGTACAACCACAAGTAAGGAGTGAGTTGGTACCTACCTTGCCTTCGTTGGGAACAAGGGTCTCATTTGGTGGCTGTTACCATCACCTCTTCCTTGTACTGCTGGAATAAAAGCATCCTGCAAGTAAATTCCTGAAGTGCAAGCATCCCTTCCCAGGCAATCAACTTATTTCCCAAAAGGTGAGAAGAAGATGAGCAAGACAATTGGCAGAAGCAACATCAAACAACCAGCCAAAGGCTGTGGTTTTATTAGCACTGGATTTATCCAGTCACATGTACATCAAAAAGACTCAAAGCTTTTCACAGTATTCTGGGTCCTTTAAAAAAATCAATGTAGTCCAGGCTTCTTTGCTGGACAGTTCAATTTATGGAGTACATGTGGTGCCTATAAAAGGTTTAGTCTGCAACTTCACTGCAGTGACCCAATGGATAGTTATTTTCCTCTTCTAACTGGGTTTAATTTTGGTTCAATGTTACAGGAAGACAGAAATGCCAGTCTCAGCCATCTTTCAAATTTCTAAGTAAATCCAGCCGTTCTAGAGAATTAGAGGGCTTGTACATAAGCCCCATGGCACAGAGTGGTAAGCTACCCATGACCTGAGTTCGATCCTGGCGAAAGCTGGGTTCATGTAGCTGGCTCAAGGTTGACTCAGCCTTCCATCCTTCCAAGGTTGATAAAATGGGTACCCAGTTTCCTGGGGGTAAAATGTAGATGACTGGGGAAGGCAATGGCAGACCACCCTGTCTACCAAGAAAACATTGTAAGGCGACGTTCCCCCATGGGTCAGTAAGGTAAAGGAACTACCTTTATCTTTACATAAGCAAAAGTCATTTCTCCATTAAGATATGTGTGTGTTATGTGCCGTCAAGTCACCTCCAACCTATGATGACCGTATGAACGAAAGACCTCCAAAACGTCCTATTATTAACAGACTTGCTCATAAACTGCAAACTGAAGGATGTGGCTTCCTTTATTGAGTCAAGCCATCTTGTTTTAGGTCTTTCTCTTTTCCTATTGCCTTTCACTTTTCCTAGCATTATTGACTTTTCCAGAGAATCTTGACTTCTCATGATGTGACCAAAGTAAGATAGCCTCAGTGTTGTCATTTTAGCTGCTAAGGAGAATTCAGGCTTGATTTGATCTAGTACCCACTTATTTGTCTTTTTGGCTGTCCACGGTATCCGCAAAACTCTCCTCCAGCACCACATTTCAAAGGAATCAATTTTCTTTCTGTCAGCTTTATTCACTGTCCAACTTTCACATCCATACATGGCAATGGGGAATACCATAGTTTCGATTATCTTGATCTTGGTTCCTAGAGAGACATCTTTATCTTTAAGGATCTTTTCTGGTTCCCTCACAGCTGCTCTTCCAAGTCTCAATCTTCTTCTGATTTCTTCATTGTAGTCTCCCTTTTGGTTGATGGTTGAGCTAAGGACTAGAAAACCTTGAACAATTTTAATTTCCTCATTGTCAACTTTAAAATTGTGTGATTCCTCAGTAGTCATTACTTTTGTCTTCTTGTTCAGCTGTAATCCTGCTTTAGTGCTTTCTCCTTTAACCTTCATCAGTAGTCGTTTCAAGTCTTCACACTTTTCTGCTAGTAATGTGGTGTCATCTGCATATTTCAAATTTTTAATGTTCCTTCCACCAGTTTTCATGCCACCTTCTTTTACATCTAATCCGTCTTTCCTTAGGATATGCTCTGTATAGAGATTGAACAGGTAGGAAGATAATATGCATCCTTGTCTAACACCCTTGCCAACTGGAAACCATTTTGTTACCCCATATTCTGTCCTGACAGTAGCCCCTTGTCCAGAGTACAGGTTGTGCATCAAAACAATCAGATGTTGTGGCAGCTTCATTACTTTTAAGACTCTCCATAGCTTTTCATGATCCACACAGTCAAAGACTTAGCTGTAATCTATAAAACACAGGTTGATTTTCTTCTGAAATTCCCTGTTATGTTCCATCAGCCATCGTAAATTTGCAAGGTGATCTCTGGTGCCTCTTCCTTTTCTGAATCCAGCTTGAACATCTGACATTTCTCATTCTATATATGGTAAGAGTCTTTGCTGTAGAATTTTGAGCATCACTTTGCTTGTATGGGAAATTAACTTGATTGTCCGAGAGTTACTGCACTGTTTGGCATACCCCTTTTTGGAACTGGAACGTAGACTAAGTATTTCCAGTCTGTGGGCCATTGTTTTGTTTTCCATATTTGTTGACAGATTCTTGTTAAGATTCTGATGGACTCCATTTCTGTAGCTTGAACTAGCTCTATTGGTATTCCATCTACACCAGGTGCTTTGTTTCTTCCAATTACTGTGAGTGCAGCTTTTACTTCACTTCCGTGGATTTCTGTTTCTTCATCAAAAGATTCTTTGCCGAAAGTATCGATCATACTTCCATCTCTTTTGCATAGTACTTCTGTGTATTGTTTCCATCTTTCTTTTATTTTGTCCTGATCAGATTCTGTATTTTTGGGTGGATCTTCCAGCATCCCAAGCCATGGCATGAATTTTCCTTTGATTTTTGAACAGATCTCTTGTTCTTCCTTTTTTGTAGTTCTCTTCTATTTATTCGCACTGGTTATTATAATAGATTTCTTTGTCTCTGTATGCATGTCACTGAAAATCTATATTAGGAATTCTGACCCTATATCTGTCACCTTTTGCTTTTACTTCTTGTCTATCTTTAGTAATTTTAAGAGTTTCCTCAGTCATCCATTTGCAGCCCAATCCTAAGGCCTGACCCAGCGCCCCTGCCTGCACATCAAAGTAAAAACAGCACTGTTCTGCTACTCTCTATGGACTTTTGCAAGTGAGCCACACCGGCACTGGAGCTTGGAAAGGCAAGCCATGGGCACCATCAAGAACACCCACTCGCCATTTGCCTGACAACCCCGCCCACACCAGCCAATGGCCATACCAGTCTCCTGACAGGCAAGCAAGGGGCAAGTAGTGGCACAGCCAATGTGGAGGCTGCAATGCCCACTGCCCAAGAATCCCCACCAGGGAGCAAGCATTCCTGCCGGAGAGGCAGAGATAACCTGAAGGTGAGGATAAGTCACCCATGCTCTCACCCGCCCAACTCCCTTTCCAATGAGGGCCAGGCTGGTGGTTGCAGCTCTGCATGCCTGCAAATCCTCACTGCTGCTTCGAGACACAGGTTCCTCCTCTGTGAAAAGTGGGACCAGAAAGGCTGCTGGACCTGGCAAGGGTCGTACTCGCAGCCTGCAGTATTTGGGATCAGCCTCCAGGTTCTGGAGAGGCAGGTGGGGGGCTGGTTTCTTCAATGAGTGACAGGAATGCCCATTGGAAACCACACAAAAGGCCAGTAGGCCCATTGGAGGTGATGGGAGTGAGACTTGAGGCAGCCTCAGTTGAACACATCACTGTGTCACAAAGATGCAAGGAGAACTTGGGTTGGACCTTGAGAGTCATGCTCTGGTCCTGGGGTGATGCCCCCCCAGTGGACTGATGGCCTGTGGAATCAGAGACACTGCTCCAGGGGCTGTCGTCCATCCTCTCCCCACGCCAGATTTCCCAAATTTATCCTTGCTTCCACAAACAGTGAAAAGTTGAGTGGTCCATCCTCACAGAGGAGGAGCCCTGAAGATCCCAAGATGTCATTTCACATCCCCCACCTTCTGGCAGAAACCTTCCCCTGCATGCAGTGGTCATCTGCCTGGTTTAACAGATGCCAGCAGCTCTGTCTGTTAGAGAATGAAAGTATTCAGCGGTGCCCACCCCGCCTGCCAGACATTCATGGGCCACACTTCAATCCCCCCATTACCTGAAGTTTCATTGAGGGAGGGGGGAGCAGGGGAGCTGGACAGGGCCCCAAGGCACCACTTGACACCTGCTTCTTCTGGTAGCAGAGCCCACCCAATCCATCCCAGCCCTGAGCTAGGAAACATTTGTGGGGATGTGTGAAAAAACATCCGGACGGGGAGTTGGCGGGGGGGGGGGCTACTGTCATTGTCAGGCAAGCAAGTAAACAGACAGAAAGTTTGTTGTTTTTCAACACATATTTTATTAAACTGGAAAAATGAAGAGGTTTTCTGGCAATGCCCCTTGGCTAGAAAGGGAGCAAAGGCAGTTTGTGCAGCAGTCAGAGCCACAAAATTTGAGCTGAGAATCCAAAGTAAGATAACCTGCAAGGGGATTTGGGAAGTTGTTGTTAGTCAGACATTCTGAACTTTGCATTTCTTCTTTTGAGCAAGTGCAAAGTGCTCCCAATTTTCCGCTAAGCCCCTCTAGTGCTCTCATGACCCACCACTGTGATTACCCACTCTTCCACCTTGTGTGCGAAGTCCCAGTGGCAGAGGACTGCTGGGCAGAGCCTCCAGCCCCCTTCCCACTTACCTATTGGTAGCACAGCCAGAAGTTATGTAGGGGGTCTGGGCCGCTGACTGAGTGTGGGGATGGGGGCTCCCCCACCCCAGAAACACACGGGGATTGATCCCCATGGTAGTTTCCATCCTGTGCCCCGTTTGGGTCGCATGGGGGGGTGCGGTTTACTGGGTTTTCCAGATTAATGGGAGCCTACGGGCTATGCTGCCTTTTTCATGGCATAACTTTCTGCTATTGCAGGGGGCGTTCCTGGACATGGGACAACTCTAGAAGCCAACTAACTTGTGGCCCACCTCCCGCCTTCTGCCCCACCCCTTCTGGTGCTGTGTGGCGTGGGGTCTTGAGCCACACTTACGCCTCCTCCCAGCTATCAAGCATACCCACCGGGGGCAACCCATTTGCAGTAGTTTGCCTCGGGCGGGTGCTGGTGGAGGGGGGATTGTGCTCACGTAAGTGCCATTTATGCCTGTGCAAGCCTCTCCCTGTGCACTTTCCACACCCCCACTTAGGATTGCACTGTTAGGCTTCTTTCTTTTGGCTACAGGAATAGTCTTTGCACATTCTTCCTTGATAATATCCCTGGTTTCAGACCTTATTTCTTCTGGCTCACGATCAATTAAACTATTTCAAATCTGTTCCTTACCTAGTCTTTAAATTCTTCAGGAATATTATTTAGATTGTATTTTGGCACTATAATTCTTTTAGTGTTTCTCTTCAGCTTTATTCTAATTTTTGATATTAGCAACTCATGATCTGTATTGCAATCAGCTCCTGGTCTTGTTTTAGCAGAAACAATAGAGCTTCTCCATCTTCTGCTTCCAATTATGTAATCTATTTGGTTCTTTTATTGGTTACCCGGTGTTCGCTGTGATCTTATACAAAAAATGGTGGAGAGTTATGAATATGTTACCTTAGACTTCATAGATTGTATTTAACTTCAACATAACAAGACCCTTCGGAATTATAAGCACTATGATGATGATTGTCTTCCTATTGCTAAATTAGTAGCATTTCAGCTCCTTCCAGCATAGCACTCTACATGCATTTAAAGATTATACATTTCAAAGAAGCAAAATACCTAATACAAAAAATACTCTATCTTGTTTAAAAAATCTCCAGCATATTTTAGCTTAATTTATTGGGGACCACAACAATTACAATATGTAAATGTTTTTTGTTTTTGAACAGTTAAAGAAGTTGAGGTGTTTGCTTCCACAGAAGAGAACACCAACTACATATTTTAGTCCCCTGAAATATTTCTTCATTTTGAGCTAGTTTCCAACTTTCCTTATGTTCTCAGGATGCCAAAAAGCTGGAAGTCCACTTTAAACTTACATACACTCCTTCTTTCCATTTATATAAATAGGTTTTGTGAAACTCATTACATTTTATGGTTTTGCACAAAAATCTTCGTTTCCTTCTAATATTATCGAATGACATAATGTCATTTGTAGAGGTGTCACATAAAGGAATTGACTTTTACTGGCTTCTGATGGCAAGACTATCCATTTTATATTCCTGTTTTATGTAAGCTCTCTCAAAGTTGATTGATCCCTATAGATTTCTCAAGTTACTTAATTATAAAAGGAAGACTCTAGCATAGTAGCTTTATGATCCAACATATCATTTGTTTAAATAATTTGTTATTGCTGCAGAGAGCTGATGCAAAAAAAACTAGACAAAATGCACAGGGCCATTTGAAGGAGGGAGTTAAATATGGAAGGGGAGTTGAAAGAGAGACAGGCGTACCAGTTTAATGTGTCAAGAAAAGAGTACCAAGTAAGGGATGATTTATTTTTGAATCTCTCATATTTTTATTTGTTATACTAATTGGAAGACAAAGGCATCACTATTTTGTGCACTTACATTTATTTCAGCTCTGTTCTCCAATTTCTGTCACTATTTAGGGAAGCTTCATGAGTTTTTGCTACGACTAATCCTGACACCATGGTGCAGGTACTTATATTACCTTTATTGGGTATTACATTGCATATTTGGACGCATGGCGACTGCTGAAGATTAGCATATGAAACTATAAGAGTAGAGAAGGGGCAACAAAGAGCAGTTGTGAAACATGTTTTGAGTGTATGATTGAGTCAATAGATAAGTTATCCAGTTAGCATTCACTGAAGCTTTTCACTTGAGTTTTTGTGCTACGATCTGTGCTAGCAAATTTCCCACATCATAAGAACCCTACCCAGAATCACAGGGTGCTGACCTCTTTGTTATACTGATATCCTATCAGAGAGTTACCAACTGTTTCCATCTGTCTCTTGCTCAGGAGTGGACTGGGAAGTGAAAATGTTCCCGGAGCAAGGCAAGCTGAGTGGCAAACATAGTGTCACAACAAGTTCATCCTGCAGGGGCCATTCAGTTCAATTGGGCTAGTAATGGAATTAGCTTACCCATTGCTTACTTTGGAAAACTAGCAGCAGTGTGGGAGAAGGCAGCTGTTGAGCTGATACTAATAGTCATTGTTGGTAGCCAGTAGCACCTTAAGTAGGGTTGCCAAGTTCCAAGGGCTCAAAAGCAGAGATGTGCGGTCACTGGGGTGGGGCAAGTGCTCCTGAGCATGTGGGAATGTGCTGTGGGGTTCCCTGGCCCATTCCCACACACACCCCTGCTGGCCAAGTGAGGGGGGGGCAGAGGCTGGGAGGGGGATCCCCTACCCCCATTAGGGGGCTGGTAACCCTATCTTAAAGACCAAAGAACTTCAAGTTGCAACTGGACCCAACTCTTGCTCTTCTACTGCAGATCAACATGGCTACCCACCTGAAACATTACTGGTGAAGACTTGGAGTCTAAGTTATGTGGGGCATTTGACAGAGTCTTAGGGGCTTAGCTCTGCATGCTCCTGGAAATCAGTTGCTCTCATAGGGAAAGGGTAAGTTAAATGGCCATTCTGCCCCTTCTCTTGCACATACAGAAATAAAGCCAAGGGCATATAATATTCTAAAAGAAAGTTTCTAGAACAATCAACTGTAGTAGAATAAGATGAATTAGGTTTATTTTAGTGCAGGTATTTAAACTGATGGTAGAAGAGAGAAACTGGGAAACCTTTGAAGGATGTATTTGACATTAGTGACCAGGCCAAGATAAAGGGAAGATCTTTTTTTATTTAGGTGAATGATCTAAAATATTGCACTGTTGAGAAGACAAAATCATCTCAAATGGCAATACTAAAAATCATTGTCACCTTTAACCTTTAACTTCAGGTCTCCATATTTTGGTTTGTTATTGATGTCATAATGGAGCTTATTCTTTGAAGATCTTTGTCTTCAGCTTTTAACAACGTGCTGGAAATAACTCTACTTTCAGCAACTTCAACTTCTAAACCAGTGTTCCTGAGAAGTCAAACATCAATATACCCATGGATGGATAAAAAAGAAACAGCAGTTCAGAACCCAGTGTCTATTTACACATGCATATACTTTATCTTCATCTCATGTATAGTTCTGTACAAGATACATTTTTTTTTACAAAATCTTTTTGTATGCAATGGCATAACTCAGGCTTGGTTCTCTCTAGACAAGTTTGAGCAGCCACCAGTTTGATTTGCATTGTGATCACATGTCATGATCACAGAACTCATAACTGGATGGGCAGCTCAGGTTGTTTGCAAACCATTTGAGACTATTCACCAGGTGCTTTCCATGTCTACACATCTGCAGCCAGCAGCATCTATTTGTGACATGAATTACACACACATATCCCTCTCTCTCTCACACATGCAGGCATGCACACACACACTTGCTGAACATTTTGCTTGAGAGAAGTAACCCAGTACAGTTTTCAAAGTGAGCAATAACAGCAGGACAAGCTGATTTGAAGTTTAACTCATGATAGTCAAGTAAGGTATGTTCACCTGGGCAAACTTGTTTGCTGCAAAGTTTTCAGCTAGCTTAGTGGTCATAAGCAGTGGATGATTTGGAAAATCAGTGTCTTTACCAGTACAAAGTCATAACAAATTAATTTATTATTTTTTACGCCACTCTTAACTAGACATGGGCACGAACAGTATTACGAACAGAAAAAACCAATGAACAGCCTAATCTGCTGTTCTCGAACAAGCTGTTTGTGAGGCCCCATCCTAAACGAACAGGTGGTCGTTAAAAGCCTCGTTCGTTGCCTTCGGCAGCCGTTCAGCAAGCCAGACATTCTGGCACCTGCTGCAATCAATCCCCTTGGCAACCGGAGGCAAGGAGGGACTGAACTCTGTCTGAACTCCTTCTGGCTTTCCTTCTGGCTTTAACCCTTCAAAGTACTTCCAGCAGAGAGTCCCGTTTTTGCCACTGTGAAGAGAAAATGACAGCCAACAGGGAGACCCGTGGATCATGCCTTTCCCGGGGAGCAATCTCTCTAAAATTTGGGGGGTCTTCAGAGGACAGTGAGGACTATGTCTCCTGCAAATTTGGTGCATATTGGACATTGGGAAGGTCAGTTTGTGGAGTGTTTAAAGGGCCCTGCCCCTTGCTTGTGGCAGAAAAGGGCCTTTTTAACTATCAGCTGGCAGGTGGCAGGGGGGAATCCCTCCCTTCCACCTGCCAGCTGACAGTTTAAAGGGATCTTTAAAGGGCCAGGTAAGTGGGTTTGAGGGGCAAGGGGGCTAAGTGGGGAGGTTGGGGGGGTGGAGGTTCTGGGCCCCACAAACAACGAATATGTCCAGGAACAGTTCATGTTCATCCATGTTTGTTGTTTTTTGTTCGTGAATGGCACCGAACGATAAACAGGGTGTTTGGGGGGGGGGGTTCCGTTCATGCCCATGTCTACTCTTAACTCCGTTCCTTGTCCATCCTTTATTAAAATACTGCTACCCAGACTTTTGGCTAAGATCGAGTGAAGTATAGTATGAAATATGAGTCATGAAATTAAAAAAATATTTCATTTCTGAAATGCCTTAAATTTACCATATCATAAACCAGAAGCCCAGGCTAGGGCTACCCTTTCAGTAAAAGTCTAAAGACTACCTTTTCTGTTCTTCTCCCCTGAGTCTTGATTTCGTTATTTTAGACTGTAAATTAGGCATTAATACAATGTGAGGGTCACCTACAGAGTGCAAAGCAAGGAAAGCATCAGATTTGGGGGGTGGGTGGGGGGTGGGAAGCAAAGCCGCATGTGTGTGCCTGCATACATGCACCAAGCAAAACTTTCTGAACACAGGTTTTTGGGTTTTTTTTTTAAAGGAATGGAGGACAGCAGGAACAGCAATGAGATTCAGATAGAATAAGGGCACCATAGATATTGTCTAGGGAAATAGATTCCATTAATCTCCATAAGAAAATAAAACATAGTAGAATCTCAGTGTCTCATAACAGTTTCCTTATCTCAATAGCCTACAAGGTGCCCAAAATTCAAACATGTTGTAAAACTGTCTAACAATTCTCTTTTACTATGAATCCTGGAAACCAGACCACAGAAAAAAAAAATCTTGCAGAATTGCCACTGTAGCTGGAGAAAGTCTTCAAACTTTGCTAAGCCAAGTGCTATGATACATGCCATTGAAATAAACATGTGTAAAGGTAAGGTGAGAATGAGCATTGTTGCCTCACTCCTACCTATGTGTTATCACCAGAATGTAATCATGTATCTACATGCAGACAAAGTGTGAGTATAAGAATGGTGGCCAACCTCCAAGTAGGAGCTGGAGATCTCCTGGAATGATAGCTGATCTCCAGAGATCAGTTCTCTTAAAGAAATTGGCTGCTTTTGGAGGGTGGGAGCTATGGCATTATACTTGCTGAGGTCCATCTCCTCTCCAAAACTTGCCCTCCCAAGGCTCCACCTCCAAATCTCCAGAAATTTCCTAACCCAGAGCTGGCAACCCTAAACTGTATAGGCTCCATTCCCATGATCAGGAATGGTGGAACAAATCAAGCTAAAATTGTCCTGATGCCTCTCTTGCTTGTTGCTTTTCTCCCTCTTTTGCTGCCTAGTTTGCAGGGGTTTGGGGTGCTACTACAATCTAGGCTTCTTCACAGTGACAACATATCAGCCAACTAAGGATTATATTGTCATCACAATAATGTCACAATAGCACATCACCAGTCATGATCAGACATGATAATATTGCAGTGATAGAGTGAAGGCAAAAACCATTGCATTCAGTCTGAACAGTCAACCACATTTCTTCTTGTTTTTCATTCCCCTGGGGAAAAAAAATCACTGAAAGTGCAGGACTGTGTATGTTTTTTACAGCCTCTGAAAGTTTGTGAAATGTTCCTCCTCAGCCCTACTATTAAAATACAAGATGAAATCTGTCTTCAGGCAGAAACTGAAAGTCCTAAAATGATGTGGGTAGCATGTGTAACTGAGAAGAGGTACGTGTGTCCCTCTCTATCAATCCAGGTACGCATTGGTTCCAGGAAAACAATGAGTACACATAAACCTAGTACTGAACTTGGTGAAACACTTGAGGCACTGGATGAACAGTACTTATTTAGTGTTACATATTTGCTACTTTTAAAATATTTTTAATATTCCTTATGTTATGATTGTGTACACATTTCTGTATTCTGTTAACGTTTGTCTTATTTTGTTAGTCTTTGATAGTAAAATAAAAATCTGATCTGATCCGACACTGAAGTCATGGAAGAGGAGGAACAAGGGAAGCCAAAGGAGGATATGCTCATGCGCAAAGTTCTTTCTCTCAAATGGAGTTCAGAAATGAAATCTGACTCAGGTTCAAGATATCTTTCCAAAGTCTCTACTATGTGAGCATTTCATTGGTTCAGGAAGAAATGAATTCTAATTGTTTGCAATATACTGCAAAAAAGATTGCTAAGGGACTAGTACCCACATAACACCTTTGACTGTAGCTCCTCCCCACTTTCATAGAAAGAAAATGAATTCAGTTTGAGGATTTCACATTTAAAAAGTGATAATCTGCACTCAAGGGAAATGGAAAGGAGGCCTTCCTTTATCCTTTGTTTACTCTGAGGTATCTTGTATCATAAATAAAAAAGAAGTAGCAAAATCAGATCTTCTGGTCTAGACCATCAGAGGGGATATCTTGTACTTTGTATTTTTTGGCAAACTAGCCAGGTTAACAGAAACAAGAAAGATGAGATTTTCACCCATATGTCAAAATGTCCTGTAATGTTTTCCTTCCCCACCTTCATATGTATCATACATAGAAAACAAGAGCTAGGCAGGCCTAATATGCATGACCATTAGTCAGTCAGCATAATTCTACAGGATGTGGTGCCTCTCTTGGCAGCAGTACAAGGGCTTTTGTTCAAGTACAGCTGAAATACTTATTAGCAATTTCTCTATTTTATTAGAGCATGAAATGGTTTCCTTCAGCATTAAGAGCACAGCTTAATTTTCTCCACAATTTCCCTTTACATGAGTACACTTTTTGAATTTGCACTGAAATTTGCAACTATTTTGAAATGAGTAAAATTTCCCTATGTGCTCATGTTAATACATTGTAAATACTATGTAAGGTCTGATAAACTCTTTTGCAAGCATGAGAGAGAGAGAGTTTATGTTAAAACTTCAGAACCACTGACTTCAATAGACTGTTCTGTAGAAATACAGTTGTAGGGACAAGTAATGCATCCATCCTCTTTACCAACAAATACTTCATTCAACATATTAACAATTAAAGACAAATAACTCCCCCCACCCTGCCACCCATCTTTTCTAAAGTCACTTTGCATAGAATGTCACTTCAACAGCTAACCTGGAAAGATGAAGGATTTCATCGTTGACTGGCATGATGTAGATGTAAAGTGTCCCTTGGACTGTGTGCTTGCCATCTGTCAGCTGAATGGTGAAACTATCCTCCAGGCTTTCTGTGTCATCATGCATGTACATAAGCATCAGTCCTATAGGAGAAAGGAAGCACAACCATAGAAAACTGAGTACCTGGGATACAGCTGTCAAGCCAAATTCTAAAGAGAACCAACTTTTAACTAGCATTTAAGGTATTAAAGTATGGCAGCTGGGAACTGGTTTAAGGGTTAGGAACTTGAAACTAACAGAACTGGATACCGCTGTTGACATGACAAAATGACATTTCTGAAGCATTTAACTGATTCTAAACTTTTCCTTTCATCAGGTAATCAGAATACTGAATGGATTTGTAGTATCATCCATAATGAAACAAAAAACTGACAACACTGGACATAAACTAACCCAATTAACCTCCAAAGAGCTTTCTGAGTCATCTTAACAGGAAAATGGGATTTCTAACACACTTTGTATATGCTATGGCATTTTCCTTTTCAAGTTCTCAGCACCAGGAAAAGCCTTAGAATATATCTGATCATTAACCATTTCAGAGAGGACTTGAGGTGACTTTTGTAGATAGTCTAGTAACTCTGATAATTATAATAATGGTATCTGTAAAAATTAATTGCATTGTGCCATGGCTCAGTGGTACAGCATCTGCTTTGCACACAGACCATCCCAGGTTCTATCACTGTCATCTAGGTGATGTGAAAGAACTCTGCCTGAGACTCACGGCAGCTACTGCCAGTCACAGTAGACAAAACTGACCTTGATAGACCAGTGGTCATCATGTGTTCATATGTCTAATCGCCTTTAAAAACATGTGGGCTAGTGTTCATTGCTTCCTTCCATGTCAGTGAGTTCCAGGATTTAATTTAAAAAAGGT
The DNA here is from genome assembly GCF_028583425.1 of Eublepharis macularius. NCBI lineage: Eukaryota > Metazoa > Chordata > Lepidosauria > Squamata > Eublepharidae > Eublepharis > Eublepharis macularius. The sequence continues at coordinate 79,779,663 of NC_072794.1, read as the reverse complement.
TTTCTATTGCCATTAGAAGATGCTTCAGATTAAATTTTTGTGAATATTCAAGGGAATGGATTCCAGAACCGTGAAACAGACACATACTGCCAGATATCTGTGCTACCTGGGCTATCCACACTTAGTGGAGGTGTATATAATAGTCAAACGTGTATAAGGGATGTTCCATATGATCTGCCCAATCACACTGTGGAATCATTTCTCAAAGCTGCTGATGTTATCAAGTGAACATGCCATAACAGATGTTATCCGTGTAACGAACTCTCATAAAACTCTCATAAAACTCTCTTATGATGGAGTTCCCACAATGTGACTGACTGTATTTTATGACAAGCTCTACTCATTTCACAAATGAAGTGGATGGACTCCACAAGATATAAAGTGATGGTATTATTAATAGCATGATCTCATGTTAGGAATTTGGCAAATTCATGGCCACTAGAAAAAGGTAAAGAAGACAATACAGCTACTACTTTACTCTGCCTATCAGGCTGCCTGGAACACTTCCCTGCCGGATTCAGCCGGATTCAGCTTTGCTGGGAGGAAAAAAGGGGGGCAAAACCCTACAGGATACAAAAAATGATTCTTTATATAATATTTTCAGAATTCCAAAAGTGCAATGAGCTCATAACACTTCATACAGTGTCTTCAAAGTTTCAAAAATGCAACGTGCTCATAACACTCCATACATGATTCAATACATATTACATAAACAATCTTACAGGGTAGGATGAATTAAAGATGATACCATTTAGATAACCAGTTCGTGAAATATTTTCCGGGAGAGAATAGCCTACATAGGCTTGAGTCTTTGTTTGAAGTCAGTTTATCCTTCTATGTTGTCATAACTTAAAGTAGAAATATCTTAGTTGTTGTTTCATTCCAGCATGGTGCAGATGTAATTGCCAGTGAGGAAACAATCGCTGGGGGGTGCTTCCTCCTGGGATAGCACACCCTAGAACGCTCTCCCCTGGAACGTTCTCAATCTCTCAGTCTGAGGCCGGCTGCGAACAGATTTCGCGCCTGCTTCTTCAGGAGCTTCTGTTTATAACCACCAAGTAAAAGTAAGCACCAGCCATACATTCATTCATCCCAGTGTGGGCGGCATTGTCCTTTACACGCACTGTATGGAGTATTATGAGCACGTTGCATTTTTAAAACTTTGAAGACACTGTATGAAGTGTTATGAGCACATTGCACTTTTGGAATTCTGAAAATATTATATAAAGAATCATTTTTTGTATCCTGTAGGGTTTTGCCCCCCTTTTTTCCTCCCAGTTTATTACAGGTACAGCCACCTATTTTGCATTGGATTCAGCTTTGCTGGCAAAGCTGAATCCAGAAATACCAAGGGCAACCCCGGTACAAGGGTATGGGAAACGATAAACCAGGGCTCAAACAATCAAAAACCAAAGTATAATTCAATTTCACATATTACAAAGTGCAGAAGTGCTATAAATACATGCATAAATACATAATAGATTATACAATATCATTCAAAAGTGCATAAATACAGAGTCCAATCATTAGCAGATATAAGGTAATTACAAGTCTTCACTGTCCGGAACAAATCCACCAGTTAAAGTGCAAATGCCAAAATTAACAGAGAAGAATCGGTAGGTGGGGGCTTGTGCCAAATATTATTCATTAACAGTCAAATACATGTAGAAAACAACGCCGACGGGGATCTGCAGGCAAATAACATTAACCCGTTTCGTGAGTACCACTCCTCACTTCCTCCAGGGCGTGAAACAGTTCGGACTGAACATACAATTCATCTTCCCTTGCTGGTTTATTCTTTTTCCCCTGCTGCCCTCACACAGCTTCTTATCTCCCTAACCCCTCTGTGAGGCTCTGCTCCAACCCCAATTTCTCCTTGGCCTTTGCACCTCCTGTTTCCTCAGATCCCCATTCTTCAGACCTAGGTCTTTGCAGCAGGGGTCTTTGCAGCTTCCCTTAGGTCTGACCTGGAAATTACAACGGGTCCAGAATGCTACTGCACGTGACCTGATGGGTGTATCATACAGGGCAAATATTACTCTAATCTTGCAGCAGCTGCACTGGCTCCCTGTGGAATTCTGGATCAGGTTCAATGTTTTGGTTCTAACATTTAAAGCCCTAAGCAGACTGGGACTAGCATGCCTGAGGGACTGCCTCTCTCCGTATGTACCCCAGAGAACATTGAGATTGGCTAATAAGAATCTGCTGGTGATCCCTGGCCCCAAGGAGGCCCGACTGGCCTTGACCAGGGCCAGGGCCTTTTCAGGCCTGGCCCCAACCTGGTGGAACTCTGTGTTGGAGGACACCCAGGACCACCAAGATCTTATCTCCTTTCGGCAGGCCTGTAAGATAGAGATGTTCCACCAGGCATACAGTTGAGGCCAGTCTTAGGTTGCTTGGAAGCCTCCCTACTGGTCTCCTGCCAGGGGGGCTATAAAACTATCTCCCCCTATATGTTGAGTTCAGAGAAATGAACTCTGGCAGAAGCGTGGTTCAAGTAGCTGGCTCATGGTTGACTCAGCCTTCCATCCTTCCAAGGTTGGTAAAATGAGTACCCGGTTTCCTGGGGGTAAAGTGTAGATGACTGGGGAAGGCAATGGCAAACCACCCCATAACAAAAGTCTGCCAAGAAAATGTTGTGATGCAACTCGAGATGGGCACGAACCACATTACAAACCTTAAAAACCCACGAAAATGGCAATCATGCGATCGTGACCCGGCGGTTCTTGCTTGTCCACGGCCAACGAACCAGCGGTCGGGAGAGGCCTGGTTCGTTGCATTCAGGTGTGGTTCGGGAAGCCAGACACTCAGGCGCCAGCAATCTATTCCCCTGGCAACGGAGCCAGGGGAATGCCTGAGCTCTGTCTGCCCTCCTTCTGTTGCCCTGGAAAACAGAATAGAAGCCCAGCTTTCCTTGATCAGCAGGGCTTCCTTCCAACCACGGCACTGCAAAGCAGTTACAAGTTGGGAGAAGACACCCAGGGGAGGGAGGGGGAAGGGGTGTTCTGTAGCCATGGGCACTCCAATCTCATCCCTGCAAACCCTGATAGGCAGCTCTGACGGCCAAACACAGACCAACTGTGTTGTTGAATGGGACCCATGCTTATAAATAGCTGTGGTCTCCCAGGCTGGGTTTCACTTTCTGCGAGCAGTGGAGTGGGACAGAGCTCTTGCTTGCCACTTGCTAGCCTCCATGAACCACGAACCGGGTCAGCAATGGGAGATGTTCATTGCGGTTCGCTAATTCAAGATCATCGTCTGCACCGAATCACGATCTGCTAAGTCGTTAATTTTTTTTGGTTCGTGCCCATGTCTAGATGCGCCATTCCCCCATGGGTCAGTAACGACTCAGTGCTTGCACAGGGGACTACCTTTACCTTACTTTTACCTTTATATTCACTTGATCTTAGAAGCTGCCTTATTATTATGGGAAGTTATAATGGTGATTTTCAACTAACCCCATTAGATTATCCTGGTGCTATTATTAAGGTATTAATTTTTATGCTTAAGACCTCTGTTTTACTCTCTGCAGGCAGTCCCGGTCTGGTTTCCACTGGAGTAAAGCTTCAGACTTGACTTGTGAATCTTGGGAGCCCATCTGAAGCTGGAGCTCAGGACTTGACCCTAGTTGACCTGTTGATCCAGCAATGCAGCTCCCTCAAGTCTCAATATAAATAGGCTGGGGATTAATCTGTTTTAGTTGCACTTACTGGCAGGTGTGGAGGCTTCTGAGATTGTGATGTGCTTTGGTCAGGATCACATGAAAAAGTATTATTCTCACAGCCCTGTTCTGGATCCAGTCTGGCACTGTATACTGCCTGTCTGACACTTACTTCCTTTGTACTACCATGCCCAGGCCTTCCACCTGGGCATGGTGCTTATCTTATGGAGTAGGAGCATGACTTGAGAGATTCACGTCCTGCCCAGCAGAGGCCTTGTGGCTATCTCAGAGGCTTGTGGCAAGATTTCCCTTGCAGGTTCTGGCAGGGTGGCTTCTGGTCAGTAGGTGCCTCTCCAGCATTATGCCCCCCCCAGTCTCTTTGGTCCTCCTGGTTCCCTGGCCTTTGCTCCTCAAGCTCTTTCTCTGAGCACTCGGGTCCAAGTCACTGGGCTGGTCTGAGGGGGTCATGACACATACTAATAAAAGCAAAGGGATGGGAACTACTGGTTTCAGTACCTTCTACAGTTAGGACCTCATGCAGCCAAAAATTCAAATTAACAAGCAGAACTAACAAACAGGGACTCCACCCTAAACCAACATACGCAAATGTCTGGGAGGAGGGGGAGCAGACTTTTCCATTGGGATGTATACAATAAATACACCATACACACCAACTATATGTTGAAAGATGCTATTCAACAACACCACTCCCCTGTATGGATCAGCATGTGGGTTCAGACAATGATATGTAACACCAATTCTGCTTGGCCCCAAGATAACCATCTAATCTCCCACAGCTTCTAAAGAGAGGAAAGGTGAGTCAGTTTGCTACAGCTGAGGAGAAAGAAGCCAAAACTATTTAAAGTTTCATAACTCTCATTTGTATGGCTGAGAACAGCCTTCTCAACAGGGATAACCGATCAAAAACTAATATACATATCTGAAACTGCAGTGATGGCAATAAATACACCCCATTTAGGAGAGGTGCTTCTTCAGTTACATATGATGATTTAATTAAAATCTGCTGTCGTTTAATATTTTTAATACTTAAGTGTCCAGAGTATCTTGCATATATTTTAGTTAGTTACATAAACGTTAAATTAATGATTTTCCAAGATTAATAGATGAATTTTGAACCACAAAATTATGAATCATTCTCAACAGTATGAAGGAAACTGGGTGAGACTGGTCACATAGAAAGCAAAGTCAGAATTGTTTTAATAGAAATAGACATACTCCAAAGCACTGCCAAAAGAGAAAGAAGTGACTGCTTTACCAAACCATGGAGGAGCATTTAAAATACGGAGGACATTTAACCATCCTATAAATTCTTCAGACAATTCACATCCTGAATGTTCCTGTAAAATTACATTACCAACTTTTGTTTACAAGTTTAACATCTCTTACTGAGCATCTCTAAGCAAATACAGTTTATTCACCTGAAGGAAAGAAGATTCCTTCCTGCACCCGCCTCAAAGCACTCTGAATATATACAGAATGATTTCCCTCTTTGACGGGATTGCTCCCTTTTTTGTGTGGACACTATGTGGACATGCTGTCAAACCTGCTCATCTTCATCAAAGGGGATGGGAGTTTGGGATACCCCTTACTTAATTTTGGGATGAGAATTTAATTTGGGCTGCTCTCTGTTTTCAGCCCATTCCTTCTAAGCCCACTGCATGAGATTTTTTTAAAATGTCCATGGTGATGCCTTCTGCTACTCAGCTGCCAGTGTGAACTGAAGCTAAAACAGGAATCTGCTCTTGTTATTAGTTGGGTTGCCTTCCAAGATTAGCTGGCAACTTCACTGTCCTAAGATGATTATTCTCTTGAAATTTTGATATGTGAGGGAATAAAGATTTGGGTAATGCTATACTCACATCAAATATGTTAAATGTATTTATTTGTATCATTTATTGTTTTCCTCCTCTTCATTTTTTCCTCACAACAACCCCGTGAGATGCTAGGTCCTTAAAAGAACCGGGGCCTGGTAAGATCATAGGGAGGGACCTCTACTATCTATGGAGGTGGGGCCATGGAGGATTTAGGGAGGGGCTGCCTACAAATTTAGGGGGACCCAGGCACCCCTGGACACTCCCCTAACAACACCTCTGGGCTGGGCCAAACCTAGGAAAAGGTGGAAGTTGGCCAATGGATATTGTCAGGTCTGTTGCCCACAGTCCCTCTATCTTCACCAGTTTTGCAATCAACCTATGTGTTTGTGTGTAGATTCTTTTCACAGGCCATCCATCTCCTGGGAAGACAGCACGCTTATCTCTGATGGCTCACCACAGCGGCCTTGGGATGGTTCCTTCCTCTGCTCCCACAGACTATGCCCAGCTGGTTGGGCACTGAGGGTGGGGGGCCTACGGGGAAGGGCTGGAACTGTGTAGCAAGTATTCCTTACGTCATTCTAAACAAGTGCTCTGTGTAAAGCCAGATGCTATTATTGCTTCTGTATATTTTATGGACATATATACGCTATAATTTGCTTTCTCAATAAAAAACCTTGACTCAAGAGAACTTGGATTTCTTGCTGCAAGGGGGGAAGTCAGATTCCACGTATCCTGTTTTCCATAGACTGACAGATATAGTGGTATCTCAGCGATCTCCTGCTGTGTCCTATTTTTGAAATTCACTTTTAGGATAGTCACTTTAAGATCTACAAATATACACACCTTGTGCATAGGACAAACTACTGGTCACAAATTCGACACTAAGAAAGGCAACACAGAAAAGCCCGAAGGGGATATTTTTTAGTTTTTCTGGATGTTAATTTACAGGAGTCTTGTTTGTTCCTTATTCATAAGGGTAATTTAGTACTGAAATTTACTAAATTATGGCATGGATGCCTTCATTTTGTACATGCATGTTTGGAGTCTTTGAGCCAGGGCAAAATACACAACAGTTGCTGTGCACTCAATTTCTGAGCAATGTACAGAGTTCAAAGTAGAAGCAATCTTTTCACTTCAAACTCATATCATATAAATGAGTAGAAGCACATTTGGAGGCAATTCAGAACAGTGCCCATAGCCATGACCACAAAGAAAACTCAGTTATGCCACCTAGGATTTTAAGTTATACTGAATGTGTTTGTTTTAATTGATATTCTTTGAATGAACTAATTAGCTATACCATTAATATCAATTTCCTGATCTGTTTATGTCCATGAAGAAGAGCCATGTGTTTGAGCCTTGGCTATCTCATGCTTGACCATAGAGAGATCTTTATTCTACAAAGGCATGGGAATGAACTTTCTGAGGTGCAGGAGGAAACAGGTATGGTAAGGCCTATTCTGATAAGTTTGGCTAATTCTAGTAGTAGCTGATGCAGACATTTTCCTTGTCTGATTATTCTGGCCTGTACACATTAGATGTTATATTTTTGTCCTTGGCAAATATGTGTGAATGTCTGCTGGGACAGGCTTGCCAAGGTTGTGCAGGCTGGGTGTAAACCTTGGTGCTTCTAGCCTTTTGTAAAAGCATTTCAAATTTGCCAAAGTGTTTTATAACTTTTAATCCAAACAACAACCAGGCAAAGTAATCTACAGTGAAACAATACTATTATATGCTTGAAACCAGTTTATGTTAGTTATAGCTGCCTAGATGGTGAACAATTGTCAATATATGCATACTAGACCAACTCTTTAGAGTATAAACATTTTAAAAAGACATTTTAAAAAGAAGGCTTGCTTGGGCCATTAATTAACTTTAAAAAAGAACTGGTTCAGCATCCATTCAGCAAATATAGGAAATCACAGGCTTGATGAAGACACAAAAGCCTGCTTGCGGGGAGGGCGGAATATAAATATGATAAAATAAACAAAATAAATAAATAAAAAAAATAAAATAAATATCTATCTACTAAAAGAATCTCCAAATCCTGCAGCAATACATTTGCTGTGCTTTTGAAAATGCTACTCAGACTTCCGGCTTGGAGTTCATGGAGGGCTGAAGCAGCTCAGGGAGCTGGGCTGTCCATGCTGCTGTTTGTGAGGGCTAGTGGGGTGCCAACTGCCCATAGCCCCCTGTTCTCGGGTGGAGAACAGGCAAGTACACTCAAGACCCTGAGAGTGTGAGGGTCTTGTCTGTGGGGGGGGATCTACGCAATGATAACCCACCCAGCCTTGAGACCCCACTTGTAGACAGGTGGCAAAGATCTCTGCAGTAGCTCTGGAGTCAAGTTTTTGGCTTAAGACCTCCGTACCCAAGCTTCAGCACTAAACTGGGAATACTGGACTATCGTAACTACTGAAATAGCGATTACAACCCATAAAGAAGATTTAATAAGGTAAAGATTGCTATCTCTTTATGTGAGAAGAAAAATGGTAAAAGAAACTGAATCAAATTAGAAGACAAAAATGGCAAAAGACTTAATAACTTACTGTGAATATTCCGGCAAAGTAACTGAGAAAAAAGAATTTTTTAGAGAAGAGCTAACACGGAAAATAGATTATTGTTTACATACCTGCGGCTTGTAAGAGATAGCAAAGTGTGAGAAAGTTGAAACATCGCGAGAAACGCTGTGTCGGGAAAAGAAACCGGAAGTGCGTCAGTGCAATAGAAAGACTGGCTGGAAGCAGCCTCTGAGGAACTGGAAGAGGATGTGCGCCATTTTGAAGAAGGGAAAGAGCTTGACATCAAATTGGGCGGAAGTAGGACATTTTGGATAAGGGAAAGGTCAGAAACTTCAAGTAAAAACCATAGAGAAAAGACGCCCAACATTTTGGATGCTAAGATCACAAATTTTTAAAATTTGACGCTTAAGGTGAGGAAAGTAAATCAGCCATGACACGGAGTTAAGGAAAAGAGCGGACTCGTGGGAGCGAGGTAAGGCAAGCTCCACAATGTCGAAGAAAGAATGGCAAACGGTGCTGGACAGTCTTGATAAAAAAGTCACAGAGGGGAATAAGGAGATCAAAGGTATGATGCAAGAGATTGTGAAAGACATTAAGGAGCTCAAAGAGACTTTTAAATCAGAGATGGTGGAGCTGGTTAAAAATATTGATGAGGTCAAGAAAGAATTACATTCGACAGAGCAGAAAGTTAAAATAGTGGAAGATGAAACTGACAAGTTTGCTGTATCACACAGGATAGAAACCAAGGGTTTGAAAGAGAGAATGGCCGTGGCGGAATGTAAGCATATGGAAAAACAACTTAGATTTCACGGAGTCCCGGAAGTGGAAGGGAAATCAACACAAGAGCAGATTTCAGAAGTACTAGCAGAATTTTTGAATAAGGAACTGGAGGAAGTGGCAGCCTTTCTGGATGTGACATACAGAATCAACTCAAAATATGCAGCACAAAAAAACCTACCAAGGGATATAATAGTCCAATTTACAACGAAAAGAACAAGAGAAGAGATTGTGAGTAAGCAATTTCAAAACCCTCTGGAAATTGGTGGAAAAAGAGTGAGAATAATGAAAGAACTTCCTAGGGGGGTTTTGTTGGAGAGGAAGAAATACAGAGAACTAGTACAAATGTTGAAAGAATTGAACATCAGATATAGATGTGAAATACCAGAAGGATTGAGTTTTGAGTTTCGTGAGACCAGAAGAACACTCAGATCTGGACAGGAGATGGAAATGTTCATAAAGGACTATGAAAAAGACTTACCCAAAAGATCTAAAATTTGATAATGGAGTGCAAAATTATATCTTGGAACGTAAACGGACTAAATTCACCTTCGAAACATAAAGCTACTTTCCACTGGCTATCTAAACAACATTGTAATATAATTTGTTTGCAGGAGACACATATTAGGAAACAGGATGTGAAATATTTAAAATTTGCTAAATTGGGGAAAGAATTTGCAGCGGCGTCAAAGCAGAAAAAAAGAGGAGTTGTTTTATATATTAAAGATGAGCTGCAACCGAAAGTGATTTTATTTTTTTTAAAAGAATTTTTATTGGATTAGAAACATATAATAACAATTATAATCACATTCTTTAATTTTTTCTAATTCTAACTCCCTCCCTTTCCCCCCCCTTTTTATTGACTTCCAACAGTTTTCCAACCCCCTATCCACTTTCGCTCTACTCCTTCATATTTATTTTATTTGTTTATTATAATATACTTTCAGATTCTTCTAAGCACTATTTCCACTTCCTTTCACATATAAATTGTCATATAAATTGTCATATAAATAAAATCCTCTTAATCTATCTTCTTCATTAAAACTACTAATAATATTCATTTTGATAACCTGTGTTTTATCTTACTCCTTCTATTCTCTTCAATATGGGACAAACAATTTGCCCCCCTTTATACATCAATTCCAATACTTCTGTACACATACTTATTATACACACTTATTGTCATTTGCTTAGGCTTCTGTTCTATATGTTGTTCTTTATCTATACATATACCATAAGTCTAACAATTAGACCTATCTTTGAATTTACGTATGTATGTATATATTCACTCTATGTTATACGGTTATCTTTCCAAAAAATATAGATTAGTTAATTTCTATCCCATTAATTCTCATAGTATCAACGCTATTGCTACTTAATATAATACTTAAAAATCATATAAAAATCATATAAAGTTGCTTAGAATTTTTCCATTAACTCTCCACCCCCTCGGTATAGTCACTTCTCTCCTCCTGTGTACCTCAATAATTTTCAAACTGCCACAGTTCTCCTCCCACCTCCCATTTTTTCACCAAATATTGTTTCAGCTTTCCCCAGTCCGTGTTAAACTGCCCTGGATCAAGGTCTCTCAGTTTTCTTGTCATTTTGTCCATCTCCGCCATGTACAGCAATTTGTAAATCCAGTCCTCAGTAGTTGGCACTTCTTGTACTTTCCACTTCTGCACATACAAAAGTCTGGCTGCTGCCGTCATATAGAATATCAATGTCCTATGTTGTGCTGGGATGTCTTCCATTCCCAAGTTCAGTAGCAGGAGTTCTGGGTTCTTGTTAACTTGAAATTGTAAAATCTCACTCATTACTCTTATTATTTCCCCCCAGTACTGCCTAGCTACCTCGCAAGTCCACCACATATGATACATTGATCCCTCATGTTTTTTACATTTCCAGCATTTATTAGACATATTCGAGTTCCCTAGTGCAATCTTCTTTGGCGTCAGATACCAACGGTAAATCATTTTGTAAATATTCTCTTTAATATTGGTACATGTCGTGATTTTCAATGTATGTTTCCACAAGTATTCCCACGCCTCCATTGTTATTTCTTTGTTAAAGTTTATAGCCCACTTCACCATTTGCACTTTGACTGTCTCATCTTCAGTATACCATTTTAACAACACTTTGTAGGCCTTAGAAATTTCCTTTTGGTCTTCTTGTAAAATTACTTTCTCTGATTCTGAGTCTTCCATCCTTATCCCTCCCTTCGCACAGTCTGAGTAATAAAGATCTCTAACTTGTCTATATTGAAACCAGTCGTAGTTTGGAGACATCTCTTGTTGCGTACCGAAAGTGATTTTAAATGATCCAGAAGCTAGATATATAGCAGTGGAAATAATTTGGAACACAAAGAAAATACTTTTGATTGGGATTTATGCACCGAATGGCGCTAAAGAGAACTTTTTTAAAGACTTACAGAACCAATTGGATGGACTGACATATGCTCAAATAATTCTGGCAGGTGATTTTAATGGAGTAACAAATTTGGATGATGATAAAAAAATGAAAGGCGCTCATAAAAAAAGAGGACTTTTGCCAAAATCCTTTTTTGGAATTAAAGATCAGGAAAATTTGGAGGATGTTTGGAGAAGAAGTAACCCCAAAATAAAACAATATACGTTTTACTTGGCGAGGCACTCGACACTATCAAGAATTGATATGATCTTGGCCTCTAAAGATCTGGCGGTATGGACTAAGGAGGCGGAAGTAATGCCTAAGGTAGGCTCAGATCACAATCCAGTAATGTGGAAATTTGGGAAAGGCACCAAAAGACGAGGATGGAGGATAAATGAAGACCTGCTGCAATCAGAAGACAATATAATGCTACTACAAAGAGAGACCAAATTCTTTATACAATATAATCTAAATAAAGGTGTTTCGACTGACAAAGTATGGGATACCTACAAAGCAGTAATCAGAGGAACTTTAATGGATTTAAACGCAAGAGACAAAAGGAGAAAAGAAGAAAAAAGGCAAGAAATTATGGAAAAGATAAAGGCCAAGGAGTTACAATTAAAGAAAAGACCTGGGAAGAAGAAGTCGTATCAAGAAATAAAAATTCTGCAAGAACAGTTGAGAGTAATGAACAATAAAGAATTAGAGTGGGAATTGAAAAAATTGAACCAAAAATCATTTGAAGGTGCAAATAAACCTGGGAAATATTTAGCGTGGCAATTGAAAAAGAAAAGGGAGAAAAAAGTAATAACTAAGATTCAAGAAGATGGTAAGACGTTAATAGACCAACTGGCCATAAGTAGAGCCTTCTTTAAGTATTATGCAAAGTTGTATCAAAGGAAATAAGTGGATTTGGATACTATTGACCAATATCCGAATAAGATCAACTTACCAATACTATCAAAAAAATGGAAGGAAAAATTAAATGCAGAAATAACGGAAATGGAAATAAAAGAGGCTATCCAGTCGACTAAGTTAGGGAAGGCACCAGGTCCAGATGGAATTACGGCTAGATTCTACAAATTATTGGAAAACGAACTGGTACCTTTTCTGAAAGAGGTAATGAATGGAATTTTAAAAGGACAAAAGATACCAGAGTCTTGGAATGAGGCCAACATATCATTGATTCCAAAAGAAAATCAAGATTTGAGTAACGTCAAGAATTATTGACCTATTTCGTTGTTAAATAATGATTACAAAATTTTTGCAAAAACTTTGGCAGAGAGATTAAAGGACTGGTTAGTTGAGATTATTGCAGAAGAGCAAGCAGGGTTCCTTCCAAACAGGCAAATCAGAGACAATTTGAGAACTGTAGTAAATGCTATAGAATACTATGACAAACATTGTGAAAGGGAAGTTGGTTTCTTCTTTGTGGATGCAGAAAAAGTGTTTGACAATTTGAACTAGAATTTTATGTTTGCCACAATGGAAAGGTTGCAAATGGGAAAAGATTTTATTCAAGCAGTAAAAGCAATATATAGAGACCAATGTGCGGCAATTGTAGTAAATGATGAGCTAACAAAAAAATTGGAAATAAGACAAGGTACAAGACAGGGGTGCCCATTATCTCCATTGTTGTTCATCTTGATTTTGGAGTTGTTATTGATTCAAATAAGAGAAGATGAGGCTATAAGAGGCATAAGGATTAAAGTATTGACCTACAAGGTTAGAGCTTTTGCAGATGATGTGATGGTCATAGTGGAAGATCCAATACAAAATATGCCAAAGTTGCTTGATAAGATAAAAGAGTTCGGAGATCTGGCTGGATTTTATGTTAATAAGAAGAAATCAAAGATACTATGTAAGAATATGACTAAACAAAAGCAGCAAGAATTAATAGAAATTACCGATTATGAAGTAACACATAAAGTTAAATATTGTCACCTAATAAAAACTTTCTAAAAAGAAAAAAAGGAAAAAAAGAAAAAAGAAAATGCTACTCAACATTTTTTTTCAGTTTCTTCTTTAAGCATTAGCTAGTTGGTTGCCCCTTTGAAACTGTACCACACCATTTTAGGTAACAGCAAAATGAAGAGCATGAATTAGTACAGAGTGCACATTCCTTGCCAATGTTCTCTCTGGGCTGCACACAGGGCAAAAGGAAGTTTTAAAAAGGCCTCTGATGAGGGGCGTGGCATTGGAATCTTTGGGAACAGACACACATTGAGAGAGCTTTGGCTCTCGTGAGCCTCAAATTCCCTGAAAAAAGCCTATGGTGTTCACATCTACCTTAATATCATGCGTAAACAAGATCTGAATAAGAAGAGAACTACTTCCAAAGTGGCGAAAAACTTGCAAGACTTTTTTAAAACACCAAATCAAGCCGCAACACAAAAATGCAATAGAAAAGAGCATTCCAAAATGGTGGACGGACGGATCACCGAAGCTACAGCAATGACAAATCCTACTGACTCTTTGCTTGAATTGCAACTAGCAAAATTGGAACAAAATATTCTGAAACAAATGGCTCATCTAATCCAACCCATAGCTGACCAACTAACAGCAATCAGAATAGAACTAAACAAGACAAATCAAAAAGTTGAAAATGCTTTAGACCTTGGCATCAGAACTCAAAATGAGGTAAGAGATCTCCAGAAAATAATTGATAGCCAGCAAGAAAGAATTCTCAGCTTGGAAAGTAGTGCTTGCAGAGAATTCTTAAGCTTAGGGGCATAGACGAATCACAAACACAAAATAAAGACCTTCCTATATTAATAGCAACTTGGCTGGTGATTTAGAGGAAGGAGTTGTCCTAATTATAATGAAGGCATATTGTATTGGATCAGAAAAGCAACTAAAAAAAAAAGGACACTCCAAGAGACATCTTAGTAGAAATTCCGGACTATAGAACATGAAAGAGAATATAGTTGAAGCTAGAAACAAGGGATCAATCCCTTTTAAAAGTGCACCGGTCTATATCTACACAGACCTTCCAAAAGAGGTACTAAGTAAAAGAAAAAAACTCAAACCAACAACAGAGATTTTGAGGAAAGCAAATATCCAATATAAATGGATAAACCATATCAAGCTTCTAGTGATTCACCAGGGAAAACACTATACAGTCTCAGATTCTGACTCGGGCATCGCACTTTTGCACAACCTGAACTTAGAGACACCAATGGAATTTGATAGACTCAACCACAAAAGAAAAATATCACAATCCCCCTCTCCCCAGAAAGGAAGCAAGATTCCAGTATGCTTCAATTGACTTTATCTTTTCTTTTCTTTCTCAGACAAAGGGTAATGTTATAGTTAATTGCGTTAAATAAACCACATCAAGGGGGGTTGTGGGAAGGGAGAGTATGGGCCTAACAATGTAGCTCCATATATTTTTTTACAGCTCCAAAGTGTTGGTAGTTACCAACAATTGGTGTTTGATTTTAACAAACCAATTCTAGTGAGTTGTTACACATCACAAATGTACCTTGTAATCTAGAAGGGCAGGGAAGGGTGAAGGGAGGGGAAAGGGAGGGAAGGAGGGAAGAGGGAGGGGGCAGGGGGGTAATTATACAGTCAAATAATTCTTGCTATTAATAATCTTATAGATAAAGAGGTTAATAGGGGATACTAGAAAAAAGGTTGGTACTTTCAAATAGTATTACTTGTCACAGTTTTGCATTTAACAATTCAAGCTACAGTTTCCTAACAACTGGTTAATCAAGACTCCCAAACTTTAATAATTGATAATATCAGTTGTTTAATCATAATCAGAAGTTTATCATTAATAACAGCATAACCAAAATATGTTAAACTAAATAATTGAAGAAAATGTAGACAACAAATATTGTAAAGATCTTTATTGTTGAACATATTGTATAAATGTAAAGGTGATTTAGTACAAACTAAATTTGTAAGTCACTGGGATATTGACAAGTGGCTATATCACTCTGTTATACACATCGAACAACCAATAAAAAAACCAAAAAAAGGCCTCTGATCTGCATCCTTCCCCCCTCCCAGTCTTGTTCATGCAGATGGGCTTTCTCATTGCTTCAGAGAGACAGCCCCCAGGCTGCCATTTTAGGAATTGTCCTTTTCTTCAATAGATACCACCTCACCATTTAAAAATGGAATGGAGATTGAAAGAGGAGCTTAGGAGAGGCTGAAACAGCACACACACACACACCCCGCACACACACACCACCATGAAAAAACTAACTGTTCTCAATAAATGTTATATAGACCCATCCCACACCAAACAAAAACCACAGCAGCAGCAAGCAAGCAAGCAAAAAAACCCAAACTATTTTAACAAGGAAACATAGGGCCTACCCTTCCCCAGTGTTCCATTTCTAAAATACAATGTAATGATAGCATAACTGAAAAGTAAAATAAAATACTCACTTTTTCCCTATTAAAAGGAACAGAAACTGGTCCTTAACAGAGTAGCATAGATTGCAGAGAAAACGTGATGGGCCGTTGGAGCATGGTGGCTGGTGTGAGTGTGTGAGAGAAAGTAACAAACTTACACTTGCCTTAGGTTTAGAAAAGAAGAGTGAATTCTTAATTATAGGAACTCCATACTTCGATAGGAAAGTGGAGAGATTCCTATCTACCTAAGGATGGGCATGGATGGCAGGACAAGTCCTGTATCCATGGTGCAAGAGGGAGAGAAAAGGTCAATGTGTGATAAAGGGAGGAAGAGAAGGATGCCATAAGGAGGAATTCCAGAGATTAGTAATCTACACATCAACAGATAGTTCAGGGCAGTAAAGGAGTAAACAGTAAACAGATGCCCTAACCTTTCTATCTTTCTAACTCTCTGGTTTGTCCCCCTCTGAAACATGAGGAAAGGGACAGCATGAAGTCCTCCTCTTCTAACATTCCCCAAATGTAAATTGGAGCCAAGCAAGTATGTAGGGCTCAACAGAAGCCTTGCAGTCTGAGTGTTGCTACAATGAAAGTGGATGGAGACAGTCAGGGTTAAGGATTAAGCTACTTTGTGTGGGCCATAGCCACAGATCTTTTAAGGAAGTGCATAAATTCTTTTTAAATAAAATTTTATTTTTTATAAATGTAAACAGAAAAGAAAAAATAAAAGCAAAACGATATCACAATTATAATTACATCAAAAGAAAAGAGAAAAGAAAGAGTAAACATAATATAATAAACAATATTATAAACAGTAAAATTATATAATCATTTTACTATGTCATCTTGTAATAAAAGATTGTCATTTAATCTCCATCTTCCCCTTCTGTCTCTGTTTTGTTCCCAAGTTACTACTAACTGATTGTGATATGCAAATATTTTTGGTTGTATCTTTGCACTCTCTAGATTAATAACCAAGGTTTTTGATACCCAGCACATATCAATACTTGAATATGTTTGGTGTCTGTCAGAAAATAATGTCTCTAGTATTCAGATTTTTGACCCTCCAAGCATCTTACAATTGTAACATTTCAATATAATTAAACATATTTTAGAGAAGTTTGCCTTGTTTTTTTACCTATATTTTTTTAGATCCATTATCTCATTCATGTCTCTCGTTGAAAATCTAAAATGGATTGGAAAACATCTCCATAAAATCTCTCTCTTGCATTATTTGGGGCATATATTGTTGCGAGTGTGTAAATCTTGCCTTCCAAGAGCCTGATTTTCAAAGTCATGCATCTTCCTTCAGAGTCTCTTAATTCTTCCATAACATTTATTTGTAAATTGTTTATATAAACCACGACTCCTTTTAAATTATAAATTCTTAATAAACACACAAATACATACTAGTGAACAGGAACAAAGCCCGAAAGAATCATGGAAATTGTAATATGATAAAACAGGAAGGGTAGCAGTCCTCTGCTTCAGCTGCCATTGTATCTGAATCCTTCATATGAGTTTGTCACTGGTTGCCCAAGAGGGGGGGCTCAGCTCGCCGATCAAATCTGGGGGGGGGCCTTGGGCCCCTCAGCTCCCCCATAGTTTACATCTATGGTCTCAGGTAGAAATACTACCTGATCTTTTTATATATATTAAAGGTCCCAAGGATTGAACCTGGGGCCTTCTGCATGCAAATCAGATGTTCTACCACTGAGGCACAGATCAGAATAATGATTTAGGTGATACGCAGAAATGTTGGTTTTGCAACAAAACTGATGATGTTTTAAAAGTTATAAAGGACTACTCTCTAAATAGAGAGTGCCCTCAAGTCAGAACTGACTTATGGTGACCCCTGGCGGGGTTTTCATGGCAAGAGTCTAACAAAGGCGGTTTGCCATTGCTTGCCTCTGCAATCTTGGTCTTCGTTGGAGTCCTCCCATGTAATTACTAATCAAGGCTGATCTTGCTTAGCTTCTGAGATCTCATGAGATCAGGCTCACCAGGGTTATCAGGTCACGGCCACTTTCTACCTGTATTTTCCATTTAAAATTTTAGAATTAAGTCCCAGTCCTACCTGGCACTCTCCATCTCTTATGCCAGCAGGGTATCTGGCAGCTACCACTACTGTTTTGCTTGAAAAAAACCCTTAAATTCAGGCATACTTTTAAGCAATTTTTAACACACACACAGAAATCCTGGCTTTTTATGTAGCAGAGACAGTGTTTCATAGATTCCCCACCAATATTTTGCTAGGTTGCAAAGTAATGTTTTCCTCAATAAATCATCTTTGAAAGGCTAATTTTACCTACATCTCAAGTTCCTCCAATTTTAAGATACTCATATATGTAATTAGACTTCTGTGGTGGAGGTACTTCCACAAGAGTGTAAAGCATGCAGCTCAGTCACATGTTCATGATAGAAAAATTCTGCATCTATTTAAATCAAGATTTCCAGAGTGACCTGCTTGATCACTGCAGAGATCATAAGGCTGGATTTCCATATATTAATATGTATCTCCCCAGTTATCTTAAAACTGATATTGGAACCTCTTATCCGCATGAAAAGAGTCACATGATCTACTTGAAGATACTCTACTGACTCAATCAGAAAATGCTTCTTTTGGATAAATTTCAACAACATTGCATTTAAATTTGTGAAATTGGAATTTCTTCGCAGTCCTTTTCTACACAAAAGCTTAATTCTATTGATGGACTGGATGGAACACACAATGATGGGAAATACATAGCTTTGGGGGCCTTAGACTTGGTGTAACCCAATTGCCTCCTTTTCCATAGGATGTTTATATGGGAGGAAAAATCTGTGTTTCTGCGTCTGTGATGGCATGTATCCAAAGCACATTGCTTTCCTCATCTGCTCATGCCTCACAAAAACCATGACTACAGCTTTAGCTCCACAGCTGAGCAGGAATGTCAATTTCCATCTACTACCAGGAAACTCAGCACTTTGAGAAGATACATTTCCTGAGCTGCATAATAAAATTGCTAATGATCTCACTGAAACCCTGCAAGAAGAATTGATGAGTTAAATATTGTAAAGAACTTAAAATAAAACTTATGGCTGCTGTCTAGGATTGCTAGGCTGAGAGTTGCTAGGCTAAGCCTGGCAACCAGCAGGATGGTTGGGGAGAGAAATGGGAGGGGGGGAGGGCTCAAGCAACATCAGTTATGTTATGCCACTTCTGGAAAAACCCCAAAGTGACATAGGTTAGCTCTTGGAATCATTGGAACCTCTATGGTTTTACCATCTAGTTTTACCATAGAGTTGAATATTGTGTTAGGAACTGAAAATTATAGAATAAATCCTCCAGGAAACATAAAACTGTATCTTCAGACTCACAGAATGTGACTTCTTTCTTTAAACAAGCTTTTAAATCAAAAATAGCTACAATATGTTGAAAAAATGATAATGACCTACAGTGTAATCCTAAGCAAGTGTGCTCAGAAACTTGCTCACTTCTCTGCAACGGAGCTTACTCTTGGGGAAAAGGATTGCACGGCTAATCATGCATGTTAATAGGTGAACCACTGAAATTTATCCTCTGGGAATACTGCAGAGTTCATCGTGTCCCTAATACATGCAGAGATTGTTCATCAGTTTACAGTGTTGTGAATCAATATACCAGTGACAGCCAGCTCTGTTTTTCATTTTCATCAAATCTGAGAACAGTGGATCAGTTCCTGAATTAATGGCCTGAATATATTAATGAATTGAACTGAAGCTTCTAATAATGGACCAACCAAGGTCTGGGGCATTATCAACTTCACAAGGGTTCTCAGGGAGCCTATCTTGCTATGAAATTTTGCAACAACAGCAGCAGAAAAAAAACTTTTTACCAATTTCAACTTCATTCACTTCTATATATTGTCGAATATATATTGTCTGCATTCACTTCTGTCTGACAAGGCCACTGACATTCAGTCTTGGATACTGAAACATACTATATATGGGTTTGACTCTGAAGGTTTCTTAGAAGCTGCAGCTAGTACAGAATGTTGCAACTTACTTGACAAGCACACACCACAGAGAACACATTTCACCTATTGGGACTGAACTAAACTACCTGTCTTGACTCTTGAATGCTTTTCAACTTTATTCAAAGTGCTGGTGATTCTAAAACCCCTTCATGATATGAGCAAACTATACACTGTGGAGTGTCTTTACAAGTATGGTTTTCCTTATGCCCTCAAATAAGCACAGACAGTGAGAATTATGAGGATATGAAGTCATGCCCTCTGTATGGGAACAACTTCGAATGTAATCTGATTGGAGGCTTTTTGTAGATGGCTAGAATTTGGCCTTTTGGGAAAGATTTTGCAGCTGAGGCCAATTAGCTCAGTAGTGTTTTTTTCTGATGGTATTGTTTAGAGCAACTGTTAAACCTGACTGTTTAATTATTTTTTATCATTAAACTGGTTTAATTTATTTGGTCATTGCATATTACATTACTTTTATTATATTCTCCAACACTTTGGGTACAGCCTTAATGGCAGCAGATACGCTATAATAATGCTAAAAGGCAACCTATTACATTTTTATCATTACTACAAGGAGCTAAGGGAGTGTGTATGGTTGTTCCACCTTCCATTTTGTCCTCACAACAGCTGAGTAAGATAGGCTACATGATAAAAGATCAATTGGACCAATGTTACTTGAGTGTTACTCAGCATGATTCATGGGCAAGTGGGGATTTAAACTGAGGTCTTACTTTCTAGTCCAAAATTTTAATTACCTAATGCCAGCTTTCAGAAAAACGTGTTTAAAATGTGCACAGTTAATTGAATTTTTTCAAACTCCTTTAAAATCTAAAAAAAAGACTTTTCAAAATTTACTTCCAAACTTTACAGAGCTATCAGCTTAAAACCAGAGTAATTTCTGGGTTTTCTTTTTTCTTTTCTTTTTCTTTTTCTAATTAAAATTTTTAACATACAAAAAGAACAATAGTAACTGTACAAACACAACATAACTATGCTCAAATAGGAGATTAATATCAACCGTTATTACACAATTAGAGAGTGAACACACATTACTAACAAAGTCCTATTACGTTAAAGAGCGAGCAACAATCTTTCAAGATAAAATACAAACAGGTAAATTCAGTGCATCACTTGCCAAGCCTATAATTCAAATTTCTGGGTTTACAATTGCACAATAAAGTAACTTTGAAACCAACCAGTCATTCTGAGATGAGAAGTCCAAAAAAGGGTACCATTTCGCATAGAAATTTGTGGATCTGGAGGGGTTCTGCAACAATTGAATTCTGTCTATTTTTTCCATTATAAGTTGATCCCATACCATCTTGTACCATGTGTCAAGAGTGAGCGGGAAGTGTGACTTCCACCTAGCTGCTATTGCATTTTTGGCAGCAACCAAGAAAGTACTGATTATATCCTTTTTCTGGTGGGGAATTGCAGAATTTTTCCAAAGATCTAAGAAAACAATTTCTGGGCAGAAGGGTATAACATGAGTTGTGATACGGGAGATTTCGTGAAAGATCGCCTGCCAGAAGTCTGCTATGAATTTACACTCCCACCAACAGTGTATGAACGAACCTTGCCCTCCGCACTTCTTCCAACAGAGGGGAGATTTGTTTGGGTATATTTTGGCCAGTTTCTGGGGAGTGAGGTACCACCTGTGGATAAGCTTGTAGGTCTGTAGTTTCACATTGATTACAGAGGACTTAATCAATATAGAGGCCCAAACTTGCTCCCAATCTTCCTGTGAAATATCTATTCCACAGTCATGTTGCCACTTGTTGAATAGTGCCTCATTCCCTGGTTTCTTGGTATTTATCAGTATATGGTAGATTTTTGAGAGCAGACCCTTGCGAATAAATGATTGGGAGTCTAAGAGATTTTCATATTCAGTTACCGGTTTGGCCATTATATTTTTTATCTCCAGTTCACTCAAGAGATAGCTTAGTTGGAAATAGAAGAACCATGGGACTTCTCTACCCATTCTGTTGTTCAGTTTCACCCTGTCTATTATACCATCCTTAGTTGCTATATTTAACAGCCTCATGTCTCTTAATTCATCCCAAGAATTTAGCGCTGTTATATTATGCTGATTAGGCATGCCTTTATGTGACGTAATCACTGAGAACCGAGATATTGTTGGAAGGAGAGAATGCCTGTACCTGTCCCAGAGTTTTAAAAGTGCCTTAAGGAATATATTATGACTTATTGAGGGGGGGCATAGACTATGTGCGGACCAAAATGTTTCTTGAAGTGTTTTCGGCTGGGGAAAGTTCTGTAATTTATCAATCCAATCAGAGTGTCCTTTATGATGTAGGATTTGAAGTATATCGGACAATCTGGCTGCATCATAATAGAGCCCTATGTCCAGATATTTGAAGCCTCCTTCTGTCTTACGAGCAAGCAGGGCTTTAAAGGCTATTCTGGGACGCTTATATTGCCACAAGAATAGGTTCAATGATGCTTGCCACTGACTCAGAATTTTGCTGGGGATATCTATAGGAATAGTTCGGAATAAGAATATTAATTTTGGAAGGACAAATGACTTTATTAAGTGGTACCTTTCATACCACGACAAATTTTGTTTGTTCCATTTGAGCAAGAGGTGTTTAATTTCTTTCATTTTTTGTATATAATTTACTTGAAGTAGTTGAGCCGGATTAGATGGAATATTTATACCCAAATAGTGGAGATGTGATTTAACCCATTGGTAGTCAAACTGTTGTTTTATAATGTCTGTTGTTGCCTCAGATAGATTTACAGACAGAATGGTGGATTTGCTTTGATTTATTTTCAGACCAGATATTTGCCCAAATTGAGATAGTTCTTCATGGAGATACCTCAGAGAATCAATTGGGTGTGTGACATACAGAAGAATGTCATCACCAAATAAACACAGTTTAAAGGTGCTTTTATTAATTTCTATGCCCTGGATTTTATTATTTTTCCTTATTGCCTCCGCTAGAGGCTCTATAGCCAATGCGAAAAGAATAGGAGATAAGGGGCAGCCCTGATGCGTGCCTCGATGGAGAGAAAAAAAGTTGGACGATATATCATTAATTTTAATTTTTGCACGTGGACACTCATATATTGCTTTAATTATTTGTAGGAAATTAGAACCAAACTTCATTTGGGAAAGAAGTTCCTGCAGGTATGAGATCTCTTGGATATCAAAGGCTTTCTCTACATCTAATGAAAGCAACATGGTTTGTACGTTGTAATGTTTACTGAATGCCAAAATATTTAACGTTTTATAAATATTGTCTGATATGTCTCTATTGGGGATAAAGCCAATCTGATCCTTACATATACAATTTCCAATAAATGAGTTAAATCAGTGTGCCAATATTGGGGTAAAGATTTTATAGTCAACGTTCAATAGAGAAATTGGTTGGTAGGAACCTGGATTTGAGAGGTCTTTCCCTTCTTTGGGGATCATTGTTATTGTTGCCTCCGACCAGGTTCTGGGGAGGGATCCTGATTTGTATATGTTATTACAAGTCAATAATAAAGGTGGGGTTAACACTAAAGCAATTTTTTTGTAAAATTCAGCCGAATATCCATCGGGCCCTGAAGCCTGTTGACATAATGAGCCCAGAAGCATGTGTGCATCTTGCTGTTTAGGTCTGTCTGTCATAACTGATGTAATAGATCTATTTGACAGGTCCTTGGATGATGCAAGGGTTTTGTCCCTTTGTCAACAGCAGGATTTTCATTTGACTTACAATGACTCAAACATACTATACCTCTGTGAATGGCATCACGTACATTTTGGTACCGGATTATAATATGTTTACTTCTGGCATGTATTGTTTGGTGTTGTGCCAATTGCTCTGCAGCAGAACTGTCACACTTTATTTTCACTGGCAATGGACTTTGGATATTCAGATCCCCCAATAACTTTATTACCCATTCCAGTTGCAGAATACAATCACTTAACGAAGCAAATTCCGCCTCACACGAGCTAGCCGCCACTAATGTTTGTCTTTGTGATTTCCAACATACTAGCACTCCCAGAACTTGTATAAGATACCCAGAAGTAGACCTTCCTTCATCATTACCCCATGATGCATCACCAAAGGCTACCACTTCAGTACTTTTTGTAGTGTTTAATACAAGCCTGTGTTCAGAAGTTCCCTTCAGGTAACGCAGCACCCTTTTTGCTGCTTGCCAGTCCCTGACACAGGGATCTGCACGCTGCCTACACAGCCACTGCACCACATAACCCAGATCAGGGCGGCTCCAGCAGGACAAATGTAGCAGTGACCCAACTAATGATTGGTATTTTGTTTTATTTTCTAAAGGAGTATTCCTTGGCTCCTTAAGACACCCAGCAGTCATGGGAGTTTGCACTTCTTTTGCTTCTGACATTCCATGCTGCTTCAGCAACTGTTTTATTTTATTGCTTTGACTCAGCTCTAAATCCGGTACCAAAATGTACGTGATGCCATTCACAGAGGTATAGTATGTTTGAGTCATTGTAAGTCAAATGAAAATCCTGCAGATCTGTTGACAAAGGGACAAAACCAGGAAATGTTGGCTAAATGCAAAGAAATGCTGGGGGTCATGCCTCTTGTCTCAAGGAGGAGTGTTGACATAATGAGCCCAGAAGCATGTGTGCATCTTGCTGTTTAGGTCTGTCTGTCATAACTGATGTAATAGATCTATTTGACAGGTCCTTGGATGATGCAAGAGCGAAGAAACAGCTTAGTCACCTCACCTGATGTGCTGGGATTGGACACTGGGGGGTGCTATAGATGTATATAAGCCAGCTGTGTCTGGTGTAAATGTGGAGCTTGTTCCAGTAAGTGCATGGCGGAGCACTTTGACACTGAGAACAAAATCTCGTAAATTAAGTCACTGTAAAATAAACTGTACATACACTTTTGCTACAAGTGTGTGGAAGCCTTATTTATAGCTCAGCTACAGTTCAAACCACGCTGTGCCAACAAAGCCTTATTGCTCTTTAACCTTTTAATAGAGTCTAGCAACTCTGTAGTAGTGATTGGATTGTCCATTATCTGGCTATGCGCCTCTGTTAGTTTTTTGATATTTTTGTGATTTAACAGTTTTTGATCATCATTTTATCAGGTTTAGATGATGTGTACAAATTTGAATAAAATGTTTTAAACACTTTCAATATATCAGGGGACTTAGTGAATACTTGTCCTTTAGCATCTTTTATGAGCTTAATGTGTCTATTAATTCTTTTCCCCTTAACTTTCCAGGATATACAGAGCAGCGTTCTAGGAGAATGGCTCCAGTATTTTTGTTTCAAGTACAAGAGGTTTTTTTTAATTTGGTGGGTCTCAAGAAATTCCAAAGGTTTACGTTCAGTTAATAGTTGTTTATAGATTTTTTTGCTACCCCTTTCCTTGTGCAAAAGTTCCAAATGACAGATTTTGTCTACTATGAGCTGCTTCTGAAGCTTCTTCTTTCTGTTTAGGGAAGCAGATAGAGCTATCAACTGTCCCCTTAGCACCACCTTAAGAGCATCCCATACTATTTGAGGGGACGTCATACCTGTCTGGTTGTCTTTAAGATATTGGGTGATATACTGTTCAATGTTTAAAACATTGTCCTCATTAAGTATTAAGTTTTAATTAAATGTCCAATGCCTCTCTTTTTCATGTGTCTTTTCTAGGGATACCTTACAGTTCACCCATGCGTGGTCAGAGTATTCTATATTCCCTATACTTGAGAGCTGTATTCTGTCAGTCAAGTCCGTTGACACCAGAATATAGTCAATTCTGGTGTAAATGTCATGACGTGGAGAATAATATGTGTAGTCTCTGGCTAGTTTGTTCATTTTCCTCCATATATCCACCAAGTGGAATTGGGTAAATAGTGTGAGCAGCTTTGTACCAGGGTTGGGAATTTTGGATTTTTTGAGCGCTTTAGATGCTTTATTATGGTTAAATGAGGATTTGTCCAAGTTGTAGTTTGCTACATAATTAAAGTCTCCTCCCATGACTACTGGGCCCTCCTGGAAGCCCTTCAACTTTTGCAGAACTTCTTCAGTGAAGTCTAATTGCTGTGTGTTAGGTGCATAGACTGTAGCCAGTGTGAGCAAGTGCCCATTCAATTGGCCTTTTATGAACAAAAACCGGCCCCTGGGGTCCTTTAGAGTAGCCTTGTGTACAAACTGAACCTTTTTGGCTAACAGGATTGCCACCCCTTAGGACTTTGAGGAGTCTTTCGCATGGAATTGCATTTGTATCCATGAGGCCTTAAGTTCCTCTTAATAATTTGTATGCAAGTGAGTTTCTTGTATCAAGGCTATATCTGCATTAAGCTTTGCTAGATTGGACAGAACTCTCTTCCCCTTCACTAAGTTGTTTAATCCCCTCACGTTTTGAGAAACAATGTGAAGACCTGGTTGTGATGTTTTCTTAAAAAAGAAAAACCCAGAATATCAGAAATGCCCCTAGAGGTAATGTCCAGTATTTTGATTAGGGATCACGTACGTTAAGACCTTTAGAGAGCGTACAGTATTTCCTGGTTCAATGCTCCTCGGCAGGTTTGACTAAGGTAGCAAAGATGCTCTAAATAACAATTAGAATCCTAATTTACAAGTGCAATAGATTTCAGATAAGTAAATCAATGTCTATTACTAGTTAATTAATCATTCAACAATTCATTACTTTAAAATTAATCATACAATGAATTCATGGTAGAGCATAAAAACAAAATCACATAGCATAAATTCAGTAGAGATTACAGTGAGTAAAAATCAATTTGTTGTGATAAGAACGGTCAATATTTAACCAAACTACCACTGTCCCCCTGAGATGTGGTGATAAGCAGACAGACTGTCAATGAGTAAGACTTAGAGTTGTGTTGCTCTATTAGGAATTTGTTTTCTTCCCCCCCCCCAACTAGTAATGCACTAAACGTGAATTTATTCTAAGTATATGATAAGTTATTCAGTTGATTAATAAATGATTATGAGTCCTTTTTTATTACCTCAAGTATGAACAGATTAACCTAATGAATTTACCTCAATTACTAAATTACTAATTTGCCTTAACTACCTAACTTAAACTATATACAGCAAGCACTCAGCACTTTACTATTTATCTTTCTTAAAGATCCTAAAAAGATATGTATAAATACACCTATGATATATAACTTTTAGTATCAATTTACTCCAATAGATTAACAACAATCAATTGTGCTAAACAGTCCTCAGCAGCCCCGCGAAGAATTCCTGTAACGAGGCTGCTGTAAACAAACAATAAGGAGGACTGTCTGTGGAAAGGGCTAACAGAGAAACAAACCTTCCAATCCCACCCCAACCACCCCTACCCGCAAGTAAACACAGTGAGATAGGGACGTTCTAAAACAACATTTTGGCCACAGATCTTACATAGCTGAAATTCATGTGCCTCGAACAGGTATTTTACTATTTTTCTGAGGAGACATTGGTAGACTCCGCTTTCTTTTCTGTGTGCTGGCTTCCGTCTCCATGGCGACTTCTATACCCAGTTCATGGAGGAAGCGAAGACCTTCATCTGGAGTGGAGATTAGCTGTTGTTTACCATTAGCTTTGACTCGTAGCGCAGAATATCGGGTCCAACCGTACTCTATCTGGGCATTTCTAAGCTCTTCAGTAATGTGCTTAAGATGTCCCCTCCGCTCCAAGATTTCCGCCGGCAGGTCCGTGAAGACACTAACCCGCGCTCCGTTGTAAGATAGGTATTTTCGCGCCCTTGCTGTCTCAAGCATTTTCTTTCTCACTCTCCAGTCCGCAAAGACAGCCACAATATCTCGTGGACCTTTTCTTTTGTCAGGGTTTCTAGGGCCCACTCTATAGGCTTTGGTTATAAGAATTGTAGGAGTTTCTTTCAGTTGCAACTCTGCCGTCAGCCAGCCCGCTATAAAATTAGAAAGGTCCTTATCTGCAGACATATTCTCCTCTATCCCTCTAAATTTCAAATTAGAGCCCCGCAAATAGATCTCCATGTCCAAGATTTTATTCTGGATACGGTCATTCTCTGATTGCAGGGAACGAACATCTTCCCTCAGAGTGGCATTCTGATTGAGAGCCTGATCTGACTTTGAAACAACAGAGCCCACAACTATCATAAGGTCATTTAATTGCCGAGATAGTGGCTCCATCAGATGAGAGATTTTGTCAGAGAAGCTTACTTCTAGCTCCTGCAACAGGGTTTTTAGCGCTGGGTCGTAAGCGAGCGTTTGTGAATTTCGCGCCTCAACATTCGCCTCAGTGGCCGCCATGTTAGCATTCACTCCCTCTGCCTCCCCTTCCACACCTTCAGACTGCGATGCCGGAAAATAGCTTTGTAAACTTTTCACGGCTTTATTATTTTGTTTCTTGGAGGACAGGTCGTGCTTACCCTTCATGCTAGGTTGTATAGAATGTGTATCGTAGCAATTATCGGGGTTTTGAGGTGGGATTGGAACGGAGCTCCAGCTTCAGGTGTCCATTCCTCTCGGTGCCGATACCATAACCCCCCCCCCCATTTCTGGGTTTTCTGAAGGCCTAATAGCCTCTAGATTTGGTTTGTTCATCATTTTCATTCTGCTGTGCTCTACTTGGCAAGTAGAGGACTCAGATACCAAGCTGAACAAGAGATGTTATCTGCTATTTGTGTACCATAGCAGCTTCTGTGGGCAGAAGACATACCTTTGGCTGCACTATGCCATGGTTAAACTACCAGTTCTCTACTGCCTCACTTGTTTACGCATGTTTTTTCTATTTGGCTGTTGGGATAGGGCTTTGCATTTAACCAGTGAACAATTAGCAGTGAAGTTGGAAATCATCTCTGTATTACCTTTGCATAGTTGAATGCAAGGAGTGATGTAAGTTATTGGTGAGAAAATCAAAGAGTAATCCTTGCAAATGTAAACTTTGTGACAAACCCACTCTTGTGGTAAGAGTGACCTTTCTCTTTGGTTGTTTGTTAAATATTACAGAGAGAGAAAAATGGTAGAAAGACAGATTGCTGCAGTGAACTGTGGTTTCCAGTAGAGGACATCCGCAGCTCATACAATATAAATCTAGTTTCTGGCAAATGCTATCTGAAAAGCTGAAAATGGGGTATTCTAAAACTTTCAGAACTAAGACTTTATGTTCCCCTTCCAACTCATGCCTACAAAAGATCTGAGAATGCATGTCCATGTTTTTATCCAGTCTAATTAATCCAAGTTGTACAGCTGTGTAGATTGACACCATGAGCTCTGAAAGATCGGGCCCACTCAAGGTGCTTGCTTATCCTAGGCAAATTAAAGTTTTATTTCTCCCCCAACAAGTAATTCATCATAGATTTTATTAATATGAAGCAGCATTGCCTTTTTCCTTTGAAGTTGTCATCTAGCACGTTGAGTTAGTTCAATTTTTCTCTAGTTTTCCTGATGAGAAAAACATTACAGCTATCCCTGCAGTTTAAAAAAATGAAGAAAATGACAATAAAGAAATGAAAAGGCAGCATTTTAAAACTTCATTCCTCCCAATCAGGAGGCCAATGTAGTTAACAAATCCTACACTAATTCCTCCACCTACTCTGATCTTAATTGCTGTTGTCTTTTGGAATGCTGAGAAATGTCATAGTTTCTTCCACTTGGATTAGTGTCAAACTACCATTGGTCATGGTGCGGAAATCTGTCAGAGCAATATGCTAGTTTGAATTTATCACTAGATTTAATTCAGTGGTCACTGTCTGATAATAGATATAGCTGCATTCTTAATAGCACAGGATCCCAATTATATGCTAAATCATACCCAGCAATGCTTCCTGCTTATCACTCCATACTAGTTTTCAGTGTAATGTTTTGCATATAATTACATTTGAATATTTTATTTCTATTGCTAATGTGCATTTGTAAAAATAATTGTTGCTTTTAGTTTAAATGCAGGCCTCTGAAGAAAAAAGAGGAGGGCTGGAGGGCTGAATTGAATGTAATCTGATTGAACTGTAGTTGTACCATTTGTTAGCCAGTGTGCTGTAAGAAAGGGTTTCAGCCACCCTTTGTATATCTTGGAGAGAGGTTATTCTAGCTAAATCATGAAACCTCTGTGACACCTGAACTGGCTGTGTGGTGTGCTGAGAAATTCTGTACAAGTTAGACAACCTGTGTGCATGCCTGGGGTAGTCTGTGTATACCTGAGTGAGAGATTAGTCTATTTAGTTCAAGCAAGTTGTGTGAGAATTGTCTGAATGACTCTATGTCTATGTGGATGTGAAAGGGATGACCTGTGTGGAGAATTACTTCGTTCAAATGAGGCTATGAAAATATCTTTAAGAAGATATATTTGAAACTGCCAAGTTTAAGAACTATTTTGAAACCAATATAAAACTCTGCAACTATCAAGCTTTTTTATTTGTTTAAGAAAAAAATCCCCTTTTTTCTCACAACCACCCTCATGTGCTAACTGTTTGGTCAAACTGCCATCAACATCAAAGACTTCCTCTATTACCAGTTAAACAGAGGCATTGAAACCTTTTGAGGGAGTCAGGGAGGCAGCAATATATAGGTCACACAAACACAAAAGGGAAGGTGTTCTCGAGGTAAAGGCTTGAGTAAAGTAGCAAACACCACAGTTCTGTGTGTGTGTGTTGGCTGTGACCAGAACCCTCCTGAAGTAAAAGTTTAAGGTAATGTAAGGAGGAGGTGGATTTAAGGTCCAAAGCCAAAGGTTTGTAAAGATTTTAAAGGGTAGTTTAAAACTAAGCAAAATGTTACAGTCAGCCTCTTCATTTCTGGCAGCTCAGTTGAACAGTATGGATTTTCAGTCCTCGGCAGTAGGGTAATTCCTATAATGCAAAGCCAGGATGATTCACTAGCTACAAGAGTTCATGTTTCATAGGACAATGTAGCAAATTCCTGATAGAAACATAATAAATCAAGTTTTGAACAGAAGCAACAAACAAAAATTGTTCTACAACATGGTCCTACAGGGACTGGCTAAAAAGGAATTAAAAGTTACCTGAGCCACAAGAGAAAGAAGTAGGGGTGGAAGCAGCACCACCATCAGATATTCCCAGGTTTTCTGATATCACATTTCCATGCTGGCAATCTACCTTAAGTCTCTATGAGAAAGGTGGACTATACAGGGAGCAAGTAAACAAATAAATAAATACCCCCCCCCAAAGGACCCCTGTGCAGTGACCACTTCTTGGCTACTAGGGGTTGGATCAATTATCAATGGCTTCCACTGAATTCTATGAGACAAAATAAACAGGCTCCAACTGGGAAGACTGTTGAGAGAGACTAAAACCTGTCTTCTGTCAAGGGCAGGAGCCAGTTAGCTCACACATCAGTGTTGTATCCAAGTGCATCTCTTTTTGAGTGTTCATATAGATGAATGACTGCCACTCTCTACTATGGAAAAAAGTAGAGCATTGTACTTGGGGACACCATTGTAACCGTGCCAAAGTGGTATCTACTATGATCCTGAAAGTTTGAGGTCCAGCCTGTCCTAACAAGGTCCTCACTTGTGGCTGTATTGCCTCTGTGGGCAGAAGTTGGATAAATGCACAGCATTCTTCATTGAGGCATACTGAAATTCTTGATCCAAAGATCTACATGGAAATTGCTTTTTCAAATCATTACCATGATTTTCCAGAATAGCAGGGCTTTTTTTTTTCAGCGGGAATGCAGTGGAACGGAGTTCCAGCACCTCCAGCAGCATGGAGGGCAATCTAAATTCCCCTCTGTCTGGAGATCATGGGGTGGGGCCACCGGCCATGTGACCATTTTGACCAAGGGCGATTTAAACTTTTAAAAACTCCCCCGTTGTTCCAGCTGATCCAAAGTGACGTCACTGTGCAGTCCTGAGTTCCACCACTGAGTTCCACTACCTCTTTTCCCAGAAAAAAAGCCCTGCAGAATGATAATACAAATCCAAGGTGTTTGGAAATAACACACACATTGTGATGCTTAGCACCTGGTTGTCACCACATTTGTTGAATATTGTGACTCCATGGTTTCGGCTGCCACTGATTTTATTTGTGGCATAGCCCTGATATGATGGGGGGAAGGAGAAGGAGGGAGAGCTGGGGGGAGGAGACCTCTGAAGAAAAAGTCTATCCTATTACCCTCCTGCCCACCCACCCCCCAACTCTGGCCTCCATCCTGCTTCTGGTTAAACCTCATCCACCACAATATCAATAAAAAGGGGGGACACCAGCTTTTATTAACTGGATGGTAGCATATAGCTTTATGTTCCCTTAAGGCTTTTGTGTGTGACCCTAATAATGCAGTACTTGATTGTGAAGTGATCAGAAACTCTTTCCCCACAGCTATTTTAACTGGACAGACAGTACACAAATGGAACAGAATGACAACCAAAGATTTATTTAAAGGACGTAAGTTCTATAAACAGTTACAGGTTTTGTGCGGAATGAAGAGTAAGACAAATGTACAACAGGCTCACACTCCACCCTAAGGTTATGTTTCCCTCCTTCTGGGAGTTAACTGGTTGAACTGAAGCTTAAATTAACAACACAGACACCAAAAAGAAAAAGCCTATCTCAGCTTATTCTCCTATCCAGAGCAGCAATATCCCTATCCAAAGGGAAATGTATCAATCCTCCCTTTTTTAAACTGAGGTGTCTAATTCCCCCTCCCATCAAAGGAATTTCCAGGCAACAACAAGGAAGCTTAGCAAATAGAGAGTTTTCATCAGAAAGGTAAAAGATTTTTTTCATTTCAGTCAGTTACGGTAAGAGTAGGAGAATCAAATGAATGCAGGTATGTTTTTAAAAATGATGATACCCATCTGGAGCATTACTGCTAGGCTGCTGCCATTTTAGAAATTAGTAAAGAGAAGTGCAGCTGCACAGACAGGGACCTACTTTGGGAGTCTGTAAAATCAATTCCCGTTGTTCAACCTACTTGAAATAGAAGGAGGTCTTTAGATTAGAGGGAGGACTGTGTTCTGTGCAAATTTGGGGTCATTATCTTTATAAACAGCTGTCCCAGACCCTTGAATAGATTCCTCATGGAAAATAATGGTCCTGAAGAAAAAACAAACAGATGACTCCTACACTAGTAATATTCTACCTGGAAATAATCAATCACTGTAATATGCCATCCCCTGATCCAGATCTGATATTGTAATGAATTTTTTCTTGGGGTATATCCCATCTCTCACACCCCCTCCTCGCTCACGCTCTCTCTTTCTCTCTCACACACACACTTACTGCTCAGTGCTGTTATGACTATATTTTTCATATTGTTCCACAAACAGACCTTGTTTAAGTTCATCTGTGGCAAAGCTGTGAAGCTGTAAGTCTTGATGAAGCACTGCAGTAACATTCAGTATCACTGCCATAAATTCCATTGTGTATTAGGCCATGATGAGGTGGAGTACTGATGTAGAATCTCGACATCTTGTGAAATATCAACATCTTCAAAATGAATGGCACCAAGGCCCATTGCATGAATGTCACCTTCCATTACCTAGAATATGAGTTTCAGAAATAACTAAATAATTCTAAAGTGAGAAAGACTTTACCTAAATTTCTTTTAAAAGCTGTAAAAGTTTACAGTTCTAAGGCAATTGTAAGTATATCAAAGAGAAATACAAAAGTTCTGTATTACAAACCTTTGGGAAACAGAGTTCTTTGTAATTCTATTTGTATCTTTAGTTCTTCACTTGCCTTATTCTCTAGTTCCCCAGTTCCCCAGTTTTTCATACATTCCTGGTCTGTTTGCAGCACTTTCCAGCATTCCCAATCATCTATACGCTCACTGTAGTCTTCCATTCCATTATTTCATACACTAAAATAAACTTACTCATATTCACATACTCACTACAACATCTGCAGAGATAGCTTATAGGACAGTTGATTCAACTTTGTTAGAGTTTTCTTGCACTATAACCACCCTATTTGTGCTAACTGTTGTAACTAACAGAGGAGAGAAGGAGGTGAAGATAATAATATTAAGAAATGTGTACAACTATACTTACAATTCACTGCAATTACAAGAGGTTATGGGTGATAACAAAACAATGGTAAGATTTGTCTAGCATTTTTTGACCTTCAATAGAATTTTAAAACTTGGATCTCCTCTGGAAATTTTTCAAAAATATTACTTTTTGAGATTTCAATTATAATTCTATACTTTAATTTCAAATTCACTTTTGAAAATCCACATTCTAAATTAAATATTTTAATTACTGGAGGAATTTTAAGAAAATGTTATCAACTAGTCAAATTTATTCTAATCGAGAAAGGTAACACATTTTGAATATTTTGAAAATTTACAAGTATATTCAGGTTATGCAAAGATAACCTGAATAAGATTTCCTTTTATTTTAGCTTTTATATTTTTTCACTGCAATTGGATAGCTTCACAGGGGCACCCTGATTAGTTTGTTCCAGTTCAGTTTTTAGAGAGTTATATGATGAACAAGACAAACTCCTGGCAAAGCATTACCTTGCATGCTCCCCAACATATGTACATGTATTTATTTATTTAATAAGAAGCCATACTGCATATGTCCCAGACAGAGTATTTTTGCATTTTAACTAACATATATTACAGAGTGTGGAGCTGTCTCTTTCCTCTGTTTGTAGAATGTTTACTTTCATGTCATGAAGAAGCAAATCAATGTGTCTAAACAATTCAGATACCTAGTTACATGGCTCATCTGGTATGTTGGTTCAATTCCATTAGAATTTTTTTTAAAAAAAACAAAAACCCTCTGATTGGGAACAGGAGCTCATATCAGTGATCCCAAACCAGTTTGATGGTGTTCACACCTCTCAGATTAGGTCTGAATATATTAGAAGCACATTTTTTCTCACATTTGCAGTGTGCGTGGACGTAAACAGATTTAAATATACTTATTCAAAAATACATTTTGGAGTTATATATTTCTATTAACATGCATGCTGGAATAAAGGATGGACCTCATTATGTAGGAATGACAGCACAGGCGTGTTTTAAAGCAGTGTATGCAGACATTCATGATATATAATTCAAGGTAATACTTCTGTAGCAATAACAGCATTGTGTGAACCACCCTTCAGATCTAATTTGATACATCTTGGATTATATCTGCACCAAACTTTCTGCATTCCCAACATCCTTTTTTCAGTAGAAACAAACCCCACACTTTCCCTTTTTGAAACCTAGTTAAAAATGTCTTCTACAAGGATTTTAATTTTACAGTGTAGATTTCAATCATGGGTGTTATCTTCTTTAGACCTGCGATACTATAAGACCACATGCATACACTGTGTGCAACTGGATGAGTCTTTGAAGTTTCTACTGGGGCTGCTTGCATAACTGAATTGGCAAGCTGGTTTGAAAAAACAGCTCAGCTGACTCGCTAGAGAGATTTGGAGGCAAACTGGAATGATAATCAATATGATTGACATTGGTGGTGATTTCATAAGAAAAGTCCTATACTTATCCTTACAAAAATCTTGTAGGTAGGATTCTATTTTTTTAGGTCTGTGTTAAGTGACATTCTAGGGCTTTTCTCTCTTTTCCAAATGCAGCTGCTTGATTTCTGTTTAAAGAGGGAGAAAGGAATGGCAGGAATTATAATGATCTACCTAGTATAATAGCCTCATCTGAAGACTGTTGCTATTTTTAGAATTCAAATTAGTTATAGCAACTATATTAATTGATAAAAGTTCTTCTGATTTTGATTTTAAAAATTTTGTTCACATGTAAATACAAATCACCAATAGATTACTTTGTTCAAACTTCCAATAGGAATTTATTCAGGAAAGTTTTCTTGAAATTTTTTTATAAGTCTTGGAGCATTCATGTTCGAACTTTCAATCCACTCCCTGTGGCTTTCAGCAAAATATTTCCAAAAAACTAAATAACGAAGTTTTCCATGTTTTATTTCAGAGTCTAGGATGTCTTCTATTTCATGATGCACTTGTCCATCCACTAGGATGGGGCAGGGAGCTCCACGCTCCGGATGCCATTTATCGGGGCAGGGAGCTTTCTTCAGCAGGCTGAAGGGGAAGACTGGGTGGATTTGTCTTGAGTTCTTTGGTAAATCCACCTCTACAGTCACTTCATTTATTATTTTCTTTATTGGAAAGGGTCCCAAAAGTTTCCATCCAAGTTTTTTACTAGGTTGCTCCCCCCGTAAGTGTTTGGTAGAGATGTACACACAATCTCCTGCTTGCAGCTTCCACTGAACAGACTGTTTCCTGTCAGCAAACTTTTTATAATCCTCTTTGGCTTTTTCCAAAGTCTTTTTAATGACCTCCCATTGGGTCATTAAGTTAGTCCACCACTCCCCCAGATCTCCTGGCTGCTGAGATTTTGAGGTTTGAGCAAAAGGCATTGTTGTGCCTTCATAGTCTCGTCCTACCATAAATGGGGAGGTGCCTGTGGAACTGTATTTGGAGTTGTTATAAACTTATTCTGCAAATGCCAGGAAATCAGTCCAATTATCCTGTTGATAAATAATGTAACATCTTAGGAACTGTTCTAACACTTAGTTAGTTCTCTCAGTTTACCCATCAGTATCTGGATGATGGACGGAGCTTAGTCCTTGTTCAATTCCTGCTACTTTGAGTAGTTCCCACCAGAAGTTGGCAACAAACTGAACTCCCCTGTTAGAAATTACCTTGCTTGGAAAATAGTGTAGCCTGACCTTCTGTGCACCCTCTGTGCAGCCTGCAGCACAGAGGGTGGCCAGTTTCTTTGCTGTGGGGATAGTCGTGCAGGGAACAAAATGAGCTTGTTTAGAAAATAAATCAACCACCACTAGAATTACGTTTTTCACTTTTGAAGGGGGTAAGTCAGTGATAAAGTTCATTGAAACCACAGCCCATGGTCGGGGGGGGGGGGGTTCTAATGGTTGTAACAATCCAGGGGGGGTCCCTCCTCTGGGTTTACCCATGATACACACTTGACAAGAATATACATATTGAGAAACCTCTTTTCTCATATTTAGCCACCAAAATTGCCTTTGCACTAAATACAATGTTTTCAAGTATCCAAAATAACCAGCTAATTTGGAATCATGACACTGTTTCAACACTTCTCCTCTTAGGCTGGCTGGAACATATAATTTATCGTTTCTGTACCAGTTACCATTTTCTCCTTCTTTCAGTTCAGTTTTTGATACGGCTTCCCCCTCCTTTTCTACCTCAGTTTTAACTGTTTCCTCCAAGTCAGGGAAGTCAGGCTTCATATTCGCCTTCGTGGTTTAACTACGGTTAGTCACGGCCCCTCCCAATTGGTTTGGAGAGAACATTGTGTCTATCACCTCCTCCCTTTGGCTTTCATGTAGGGGCATGCACAAGAGTGCGTCTGCCAGGAAGTTAGATTTGCTGGGGAGGTGCCTCAGAGTGAAGTTGAACTTAGAGAAGAGTTCCGCCGACTGCGTTTGGCATCTAATTTACAGGGGGGGGGTTACACAGGGCTTCCAGGTTCTTATGATCCGTCCACACCTCGAATGGTACCCTAGCCCCTTCTAACCAGCGTCTCCAAGTAGTTAGAGCCAATTTAATAGCCAAAGCTTCTTTATCCCAAATTGCCCAATGGCATTCAGTCTCAGAGAATTTGGTTGTTGTGGGTTTTCCGGGCTGTATTGCCGTGGTCTTGGCATTGTAGTTCCTGACGTTTCGCCAGCAGCTGTGGCTGGCATCTTCAGAGGTGTAGCACCAAAAGACAGAGATCTCTCAGACACTGAGAGATCTCTGTCTTTTGGTGCTACACCTCTGAAGATGCCAGCCACAGCTGCTGGCGAAACGTCAGGAACTACAATGCCAAGACCACGGCAATACAGCCCGGAAAACCCACAACAACCATCGTTCTCCGGCCGTGAAAGCCTTCGACAATACATCGAACACCTCTACGGGGAGGAAACATTCCAACAGACCCGGAGATTGGAAACACTTCGGAACAAGAAAGCACATCTACTCTGTTCTTTAACCTTTCTTCTACGCTGCAGGGACACAAGAACTATTCCATCTTTTCTCACAACTAAAAGAATCTTCAAAACCACACAGGCGAACCGCATTTATGACACACTGAGAGATCTCTGTCTTTTGGTGCTACACCTCTGAAGATGCCAGCCACAGCTGCTGGCGAAACGTCAGGAACTACAATGCCAAGACCACGGCAATACAGCCCGGAAAACCCACAACAACCATCGTTCTCCGGCCGTGAAAGCCTTCGACAATACTCAGAGAATTTCTTTGATACATATGCACAGGGGTGCAATTTCCCCTCATTATCTACTTGCAGGAGTACCCCTCCCATCATAATATTGCTAGCGTCCACTTGTACCACAAACGTACGTTTTTTGTCTGGGTGTTGTAGGACTGGTTCCGAAGTAAACAGTTTTTTTAATTGTTCGAATGCCTCTTGCCATTCTCCAGTCCAGTTTAATTTAGCACTAGGTTTCATTCCCTGAGGCCCCTTCCCTTTTGTTTTCAACAGATCAGTTAAGGGTAAGGATATATGAGCAAAGTTCTTTATGAACATTCTGTAAAAGTTGGCAAAACCCAGGAAGGATTGCAATTGCCTTCTAGTTTTAGGGGGATTCCCCCCCCCCCACGGCCTGTATTTTAGCCGGATCCATTTTTAATCCATGCCCAGACACATGGTAGCCCAAAAAGTCCAATTCCTCCTTGTGAAATTCACATTTAGACAGTTTTACTGTTAAGTGATTGTCATTTAAAGTTTTGAGCAATTCTCTGACCAATGTCACATGGGACTCGTAATCTCTTGAATAAATCAACATGTCAGCAAGTTAAACCACCACAGCTTTGTATAGGTATTTATGCAAAATTTCATTAATTAAATTCATAAAAAAAACTCAGAGCCCCTAGTAATCTCAAAGGCATTACTCTGTATTCAAATTGTCCCAATGGGATGTTGAAAGCAGTTTTCCATTCATCCCCCTCCCTTATTCATACTAGGAAGTACGCATCTTTTAAGTCCAGTTTAGAAAAAAACTTCCCCTGAGCCTCAACGCTCAGTAAATCCTTAATGAGAGGGAGGGCGGTAGGCATTAGACAACAAAACAGCATTTATTCCTCTCAGTCCCCCATCTTTATTCCTCTCAGTGCCCCTCTCAGTCCCCCATCTTTTTTCTTGCAAAATAACACCAGCGCAGCATGGGGAGAGCTGGCGGGGCAGATGAATCTGTGTGCCAAGTTTTTGTCAATGAAGTCTCTCAGCTCCTCCCGTTCCTCCAGGTTTATGGAGTACAGTTTCCCTTTTGACAGCTTCTGTCCTGGGATGAGTTCAATAGCACAGTCAGTAGCTGGGGGAAGGGGAAGCTCATTAGCTTCTTTCCCCAAAAACACTTGTTTTAAGTGCTGCTATTCAGGGGGAATTTGTTCTACTTGTTCTTGAGTTAGTAACACAGCTTTTAATAGGGGGGTGCTTTTTGGCCCCATTCCTGAGCCCACAGATGCCCTTGGCATTTCCCCTTATCAAAATACAATTCTCCCATTTTCCATTTGATATATGGGCCATTGTCCCAAAGCCACCGGTTCCCTAGCACCAGTGGGTACTTGGTAGCTGTGCTCACTACAAAAGTTCTGGATTCTCAATGATTTCCCATGCCCAGCAGGGCTGGTTCAGTTTGATAGCTAGCAGGTTCCTCTTTCATGCGGGACCCATCCATTTGTTCGAACACAATGGGGTGTTCTAGTTCATTTACATTCAGCCCCAATCCTGTGACTAGGGCTGGGGCTATCAAATCCTGAGTGCATCCCAAATCGATTAAAACCTGCACTTGCATACGAGCCCCCCTTCTAGGGTTAACTAAAGTTACTGGCATGAAAAGCAAGGACCCTTTTGGTCTCACCTTTGTTTGTGGGTTCTTTTTGGACCTGCCATCAGGACCTTTTCAAGGCACGTCACTTGCATTTCCTGTTGGTGGGGCGGCTTGGTCCTCCTCTCCTTCTGAGGGGATCTCATTTGCCGCTACCAGGTTTTCAACGGCTTCAAGCCCAGTTTCAGTTTTACTCCGTTTCTGGAGTGTTCTTTTGAGTGCCACTTCGGCTGGTGGAGCTGCTTTTCTTGTGGCGCGACTTCTCTCCCTGAGTTCCCTCCTTCCGGGACATTCGGAGACAAAGTGGCCAACTCCTCCGCACTGCATGCATAGGCCCTGTCTCCAACAGGGAGCTCTCTGTATCTGCAGGGTGAAGTTTGGGCCATATTCAGTCCTTTGCTCCCACTTCCGCATGTGGCTTTTTGGCTTCCCTCGTTGTTGCATTTTTAGGAGCTTCACCACTTGGTTTCGGTTTTCAACCTCATACGCCATCTGGATCCATCCTAGCAGGGTTCTGGGGTCATCTTGCACTAGGGCTTTCACTACTAAGTCTGCATGCAGCCCAGTTTGGAAGAATTCGATTTTGATCCCTTCAGTCCAATCACGTATTTTGGCTGCATAGTGTCTGAATTTGGCAGCATATTCCCATACTGGTCTGTGCCCTTGTTGGATCGCTTTTAGCTTTGTTCTAGCCCTCTCCTCATCCAGAGGATCCTCAAATTGGGCTTTCAGCATGCGCATGAAGTTGTCGAGGGTCCACAGCTTGGGCATGTTAGCTTCATATAGGGTCACATACCATGTAGCAGCAGGTCCACCTAAGCACGATCCTAAGTGGCTCACCTGGCTATGTTCATTAGGGAAAAGGTGACCCCAATTCTGGAAGAATTCCAGGGTTTGCACAATGAAGAATCCTAATTCTTCTGGGTTCCCGTCAAACCTTGCATCAAGCTTAGGCCAACTTGGGTGTAAGCCAGTTGCATGGTGTCCTCCTGCTGGACCACCTTGCATCCCAAGAATCGGGGCTGCAGGGGGAGGCAGTGGAAGAGGCTCTCCCCACCCTCCCAGGGGTGGTGGTAGCACAGGGCCTCTATGGGGTAGAGGGATCACCTGTGGCTGGAGCATCGACAGCTGCCCTCTTGGTGTTCCAATGAAAGGTTGTGGGGGAGGGACCCTCTGAGGTGGCAGGCTCCACTGTATTCCATACTCTGTCTGCGCCATCAGTATCCCCACTAGTGGTGCTACGTGTGGGAGAACGGGGACATTGTGGCGGTTGTCCCCCCCCGGATGAAGGCGGTGGCAGGCCTATCACTGTTCCTTTATGTTGTTGCACGTATGGTGTCCCCTGAGATGGTGGACCCATCAGTACACCTTGTCTTGGGAGGCTAACTCATGTCCCAATTGCTACTCTCTTGAGCGGCCTTGTGGATGAAGGTAGCCTCAGTGCTCCAATGGCCCCCAGGGGCGCAAGTGCTGTCAGCCACTGCATTTGGAGTACTGGAGCTCCCAATCCCCCTCGGGGCTGAGGAACAACCTGCAGCACCAATGCCAGGGGTATTTGTAATTCTGTCACCTGTCCATGTATTGGTGACATCCCAGTCTGGAGTTGTGTGCCTGCTGTGAGGTAGCAGGTCTTAACTGTAATCCAGCCTGCTATGAAGTAGCAGGAGCTAATTGTAATCCCGTTGCCAACCTGACCTGTAGCGACATCCCTGTGCCACTTTGAGGAGTCAATCCTCTTGGGAGCAGTGCAGTGGCCTGTTGTTGGTCATCCTGAAGCAACTGTAATCCCGTTGCCAGTCCATGTTGTGGCAACGCTTGTGAACAGTTCTAGGGGGGTCTAACCCCTGACCATTCCCATCCCACATTGGGGTGGGCAGTCCCAAGGATGGTTGTACAGGCGCTGTTTGTTGCAGCCCTGACACCCTTCCACTCGTGTCAGGTTGTGCTCCTGCCTGGGTCCCAGCTCCTGGCAACCCACGCATCATTTCTTGCAAACCTTGCATTAATTGTATTGTCGAAGGCTTTCATGGCCGGAGAACGATGGTTGTTGTGGGTTTTCCGGGCTGTATTGCCCTGGTCTTGGCATTGTAGTTCCTGACGTTTTGCCAGCAGCTGTGGCTGGCATCTTCAGAGGTGTAGCACCAAAAGACAGAGATCTCTCAGTGTCACAGTGTGGAAAAGATGTTGGCAGGTCATTTGTATCTACTCAGGAGGGGTGGGGTTGAGCTGAGTCATCCTGTAAGAGTTTCCCAGGGTGTGGAATGCTACTGGCGGGAGGCTTCACTGTATCCTACACCTCTGAAGATGCCAGCCACAGCTGCTGGCGAAACGTCAGGAACTACAATGCCAAGACCACGGCAATACAGCCCGGAAAACCCACAACAACCATCTTGCATTAATTGTCCCATGTCCCGCCGGAATTCATCCATTTCAGCTCGCATAATCCTTAATTCTTGGGACTCAATCATCTCTGGGCCTCCTCCTGTGAGACTTTGTTGGGGCTCCAGCCCTATGAGTTCTTGGGGCTCCAGCCTGACACATTCATTTCCCCCCAGTTGGGGTTGAAGAGAGTCATACAGAATCTCTCCCAGTTGGGTTACCTCGTCTTGTGTTAACACAGTCTTAATATAATGTTCCTCTGTTATACTCCACACTGGGTGATCAGCCCAGCCGCTGTTGTGCTAAGCCCATGTATTTCTGTGGGGGCTTTAATAACAGGCTCTGCGGGCAGTAGGATTCCATACTCCATGGACTCCTTTTGTTCGGTGGATGCTCCCCTTTTGTTGGCCTCCTCAAGGTTGAAGTATTCTCCTAGGTCAACAGACTGGTGGTGAAAGATCACTCCACGCTGCCGTAGCTTTCTCTCCCTCATTATGTGGGTCACTGACTGATGCGATGCCCACTCTTGGGGAGTAGCTTGGGTCCAGCTCCATTTGATAGTACTCCTCTTGGGTCTTGCTCCAAGTTCCTCGTATGTCTGCCCAGAACCCAAGTTCCTCGTATGTCTGCCCCGAACCCATGCATTTCCACAGGGTCTTGGTTGACTAGGTATTCCAGTTCATACTGGGCTCTGGGTACCAGTTCAGTAGTAAGATCCCCAGCCATTACATCTCCCAGTGTTGGAACTGGCTGGGGTTCAAGGATGGGTTGTGATTCCTCTGGCTCCGTCATCCCTGGGTCCACCTTATACGGCATGATGCCGGTAGCTGAACTCCAGAGGTTTGGGGTCCAGAGGGGGAAAAGGATTTCTGCCAAAATGTCAGTCCATACTGGAAAACCACGGGCGGTCCTGGAACAGCTATTGCAACGAAAACACACAATGCCAGGAAACCACTATTGCAAATATAAATATATTTCTAATCATATAAAAGTGCAATGTGCAAAGTGCAATGTGTCCAAGTATGCAATTCTCAATTACACACAACAGAAATACACAGTACAATCATATACAGCACATATGTTCTACAAACAAATCTTTGTGGTCCGTATAATTTTTTCACTTTCCTTTAAAATGCAACATGCAAAAAGTCTTGTATATGCAGAAGCCCATGATTAGAAATATATTTATATTTGCAATAGTGGTTTCCTGGCATTGTGTGTTTTCGTTGCAAAAATGTCAGTCCATGGCAGTTAGGTCCCTCAAGCTCCCCACAGTTAACAAGCAAGTGTTCCAGTTGAAGTAGCTTTATTGAGATCCATACACCCTAAGGTATATTCACCTTAAGGTGTCAAAATTGGCAGAAGTGACAATTCAAACAAAGGTCTGGCTATTATAGGAAAACTTCTCACCCTCCCAGGTCTGTTGACATTCTGGGGCGAAACCCCAAAGAGGTTGCATGGGAACAAAGTAGTTTAGACTACATGAAGTACAAAGGAAATATTTCAGGCTCTGCAAAAGTTACAATGTTTGCTGCTAGCAGCTCTCCCCAAGGACACTTGCAAGAACAGTGAAAGTACGTATTTTCAACAGATAATGGAGGGGCCCACTGGCTCTCCTGCAATTAATATCAGAAGTTAAGACACTCTCAGATGGGCATACAGAGTTACAGCATATAATTCAGGCAAACAGAACCAAACAGCATTGACCATTATAAAATGCAGAATACAATCATGGCAGGTATGCATGACAACATGTCTTCCCTCAGATCAACCTCCAGCCTGATTTTCATGTGAGCTGCAAACTACAGCCAGAAGAAGATGGGACTGGGAAGGCGTTAGGGGAAAGCTTTATCTGCCTAGCCCAACCAGACAGCTGTAGAGCACTGCAGATTTCATTGAACAGCAGCAGGGAGATCGTGATGGGGACCAATGAATGGGGTTGCCAACTCTCTGTCCTGTGTGGCCCCATTTCCTTTGTGAGCTGCACTAAGAAGCCATGAGAAGATGGAGTGAGCCATCCCTATCACACCATGTTTATGAGTGGGGCAGCTAGGATGGACAGATGGTTGAGGAGCTCAGGACAGTGCAGGAGCTGGGCTGGAACCAGTGAGATGACAGATGCATGGCAGAGTGGTCACTGCCAGCATCTCTTTCATCAGCAAAGGCAGCAACCTAAGAACTCTTTCCCATTTACATTTCTCTTGAATCTACTACTGAGTAGATCTGCCTTGGGTTGCCCCTAAACACTGTGGAAGTCTGTTGCCCAGGGTAGGTGTAAGGGGGCAGGGACAGGCAGTTACAGACTGCTGGCATGAAGTGACTAGGTCGCTGACCCTGTTCACCTGTCAAGGATGTGTTGTTCTGCTCAACCTTTAGGGATAAGGGCTCACCTCTTCACTGTGTATTTCAAGAGTTGAGGCACCTGTAAGGGTTCTTAACTGAAATGTTAGTTGCTGTTTCCCTTGAATGTTTGTGGTAAGTGCTCCCTCTGTGGAGTGCCCTCACTATGAATTACCCACTGTCACTGTCATGGCTGGTGAGGTCCACAATGTGCTCCCTTTGTGGCTGGTGAAGGCCAGCATGGATAGGTTGGGGGCCCAATTGGAAGTTATTATTAATCAATCATTAAGCTCTGGGGTTTTCCCTGGAGTGTTGAAGGAAGCCATGGTGAGGCCTCTCCTGAAAAAAAAAATGTCTCTGGACCCCACCAAACTGTCCAATTACCGACCAGTCGCAAACCTCTTGTTTCTGGGGAAGGTGATTGAGCAAGTGGTGGTGGAACAGCTGCAGGTTTTCCTGAAGGATTCTTTCATCCTGGACCAATTCCAGTCTGGCTTCCACCCAGGACAGGGGACAGAGACGGTACTGGTCACCTTCATGGACGAGCTTCATAGACATCTGGATCGAGGTGAGTCAATGCTGCTGATTTTGTTGGATCTTTCAGCAGTGTTCAATATGGTCGACTGAACTGT
Source organism: Eublepharis macularius (assembly GCF_028583425.1). Lineage (NCBI taxonomy): Eukaryota > Metazoa > Chordata > Lepidosauria > Squamata > Eublepharidae > Eublepharis > Eublepharis macularius. Next base: position 79,735,001 of record NC_072794.1, on the reverse strand, counting down.
CGACCCACCGCCTTGCCAATGTGGGGATCCAAGGGACTGCCTTGCACTGGCTCATCTCCTTTCTCCACAATCGGGGATAGAGGGTGGCACTTGGGGAGAGCTTACCCACATGCCAGCCATTGGTGTGCAGTGTCCTGCAAGGGGTGATACTCTCCCCTTTGTTATTCAACCAGTATATGCACCCCCTTGCCCAGCTGGTGCAAAGTTTTGGACTGGGCTGTCACCAATATGCAGATGACACCCAGTTGTATCTGTTGATGGGCGGCTGGCATGACTCTGCCCTGGTGTCCTAATGAGAGTTTTGGAGGCCATAGCTGGATGGGTAAAGCAGAGCTGGCTGAAGTTGAAACTGGTAGAGACAGAGGTCCTGTACTTGGGCCAGGGGTTGTCTGGTTTGGGAATCCAACACCTAACCTTTGATGGGGCAGCATTAGCGCCTGTCTCATCGGTCCAGAGTCTCAGAGTGACACTGGATTCCTCCCTATTGAGGGAGAGCCAGGTCTCAGCAGTTGCCCAATCTGCGTTCTTCTGTATTCAACAGGCCAGGCAGTTTGCGCCCTATCTGTCGACCCACAACCTAACTACAGTGATCCATGCAACCGTCACCTCCAGAATAGACTAGTGTAACTCATTCTAAGCAGGGCTTCCCTTGGGCTTGACCCAGAAATTACAGCGGGTCCAGAACACTGCTGCGTATGTCCGGATGGGCATACCATACAGGGCACATATCACTCCAATTCTGCAGCAGCTGCACTGGCTCCCCAAGGAGTTGCGGATCAAGTTCAAGGTTTTGGTTTTAAACTTTAAAGCCCTAAACAGACCGAGGCCAGCACATCTGTGGGACTGCCTCTCCTCATATGTACCCTGGAGAGCACTAAGCTTGGCAAATAAGAACCTACTGGTGGTCCCTGGCCCCAGTGAGGCCTGGCTAGCCTTGGCCAGGGCCAGGGCTTTTTCAGTCCTGGCCCCAACCTGGTGGAGCTTTCTGTTGGAGGAAACCTGGGCCCTCCAAGACCTCATATCATTTTGATGGGCCTGTAAGATATAGATATTCCACCAGGCATACGATTGAGGCCAGTTTTGATTGTTTTAGGAGCCTCTCTACCAGTCTCTCGCCAGGGGGGTGACAAAACCATCTGTCCCCCTACAAGTGCAGTCACTGGAATATTATTAACTGTGCCCCCCCTTTTGTTTACATTATGACTGGGGAAATTGGAGGGGGCAGTCATCTGAGATGTTGTTCCATATGTATTTTGTGGTTTTTGGATTTTAAATGTATCACAAGGAGGGTGGGTTAAAAATCAAGTAAACAAACAAACAATGCAATTCTGTATTCTCTAGCTGTGCAAGGCAGAGGCCTGAGTGACAGGGCCACAAGCCACACTCCCTGCAAACTGCCGCTAGACAATACTTTTCTGCACAAGCATGTACTCCTGTGCTCCCTGATATCACAGAGCAGCTGCAGGGAACTACTTCTTTTTTTAAAAAGGGAGAGCCCAAATGGGCTCAGAATAGTGCTGGGGGAGGGAGAGGCTTCTGCTCTCCCCCAATGTAGTTTTCTTTGTGTGAAAACTGCACATGGCAGGAGTTGTGCCAATTTTGTTGCTCCACATAGAGAATCCGCACAGAGTTCTCCACATAACTGCCCTCCATAGTTTTCATGCACCCCCCGGTGTTTGGGGAAGGCAGCCTTTCTTCCCTTGGAGGTGTTCTGCGCCTTACGTGATCTTTTTTTAAAAGAAGCAGTTCCTCACAGCTGCCATGTGACTGCAGTGAACACATTAAAATGAGTGCATGCCCATGCAGAAAAGTATCATCTAGAGGTGCCCTAAGCTATGGGCATCCTGGATGGGGTGGCACTGGGGAAAAGTGGGATTGATTGGAGCTGCAGTGGGCATCCTGAGCTATGCTTTAGGGACAGGACCAAGACTGTGGTGAGCACTTGGACTTTCTGTTTGCATAGGTGAATATGAGCTACACCATAGTTCTGGCTGGCATAACTTTTCATTGATTCTGAGGGATGTTCCAAGGCTGGAAAGGTTTAAAGAGCTGACTGACTACACACACACACACACACACCTGGGCACACCCCTTTCTGTGCCAGTGTAGCATGTATGCTGATATATCTCTGGAACACACTGGCACAATGCTTAGTTCACTTCCCTAAGCACTTACAGTTCAGGGCTCAAGATTCCACTATTAGTTTATCATATATTGAAAATCAATCTGGATGTGTGATAAAACAAGCCAGTGACTCTTGCCAAAATGCCAGTCATCCTATGCATGACATTTTTCACACTCCCAGAGCCAACTGTGTGGAATTTAAAGGTTGATTTTGCAGCAATGTTTAAGAATGGAGTTTCTTGCCTCTTCATGGGGAGAAGCAGTGACTCAGTTTTAGAACATGTGCATGGCATGTAGAGGGTCACAGAATCAATCCCTGGCAACTCCAGTTAACAGGATCAGGTAGTTAGTGGGAAAGACCACTACTTGAGATCCTGGAGTCCCACTACCAGTCAAAGTACTGATCTTGATAGACCAATACTCTGATTCAATGTAAGGCAGCTTCATGCATTCATGTATGTATTATGTATTCATAAGCGAAGGCACCGTCCATCATAGTAGGACAGCACTACAGTGGCTTGTCTCCTTTCTTCACAGTCAGGGACAGAAGGTGGTGCTAGGAGATAAGTTATCATCCCACCAGCCACTAGGGGTGTGCAAAGCCAGACCATTTAGGTATTTCTGTTTCGTTTATTACTGAAACAAGAAACCGTTTTGGTAATCGCGAATACCGAAACGGCAAGCCTTTTTGGTATTCGTGATTCGGTAATCGTTTCGGTATTTCGGCTTGTTTCAGTAATACATTTGAATGGGGAAAAGCCTCCCCAGGCTTCCCAGAAGCCTGGGGGAGGCATTTTCCCACTGAATCAAGCCCAACTTGGTGGAGACCTTCGTCTAACTCCTCTCTAACTACCCCCCAAGTTTCAGAAAGATTGGACTTTGGCCCCCCAAACCAGGTGCCCCTATCCTCGTCTAAAAAGGGAAAGGTTTTTGCTTGCTGCTGCTAATCTATTATGTGCTTGCTGCTGCTGATCCCCCTCTTCCTGTCACCAGAAGCCAGGCTGGTGAATGGCAGCAGCACAGGGGGGGGCCCTCCTTCGCTCAGATGGGGGGCTGCCGCAGCAGTCCCCCTCTCCCTCCCCTCCTCCCGTCTAGATTTATCTCTGGCCTTTCCCCCGGGGCCCCTCTCTGCTTTCCTCTCTGCCATCCTTTCCCCTCACGGAAGCTACACTGACTACTTAGAAACCCAGAGAAAACAAAGGTTACCTTTGTTTTCAAGACCTATCTACCTGCTTCTAAAGCTGTTCTTCTTGTGGCTCTATTACTTGGAGACGGACACTCAAATGTCTTTTTAAGCAACCCTATTTATGTTGGGTAACCTGAGCCTGCCAAACAGCAAAATTCCTCCGGAATTGAGCTGGCCCTAAACCCCAATAACAATTGAAAGACTTATACACTAACAACACTAGTATGCATACTAAAAGCAATTAGCCACTGAACGCCTACAAGCTGGCCTACCTTCCTAAGGCACTATTTAACAGGAAAAATGTTTCTGTGGTGTGTCTGTGTGGGGTGTGGATGCGGTGTTCTGAAAATGTGCCTCCCCCCTCCCAAGCTAGCAAAAACCTACCCCTATGCCCACCCAAATGTAAACTCACAGACTCACTTACCAGTCCTGCAGTACAGCGATGTTCAGGCAGACAGGCGTGCAGCTAGTCCTCCTCTCCTCCTCGAGGCTGTTAAGAAAGGGGGATGTTAACAGAGAGTCACAAACTGCACAACCCCTAAAAGTCAAGGCCCAGATCTGTTTTTGGACTGTATAGGCATAAAGCCACTGTGGAAAGCCAGGCCAGAGAGTTAAAAGTCAGGACAGGAGACATTCAAGCAGTTTCCCCCCCACCCAGTAAACAAGCTCCCAGACAGTTTTGTTCCACTGCTTGCCCAGAAAGATGAAACAGGGAGCAGTAATCCAAGCCATAAGAAAAGCGAGGCCTACCCTGCAGTGTAGAGCCTGGCCTGGTTTCGGCCTAGCCAGGCCCACAGGGCCAAAGCCACTGTGCAGAGCCAGATCAGAGATTTGAAAGGCAGGACACATCAAATCAAGCAAATCATCCTGTTTCTCAAGCAGAAATAGTAAGCCAAGCCATGGGGAAAATGAAGGCCCACCCTGCAGAACAGGCCTGTGGGCCCAAGGCAGCACTGGGAAGAGCCAGGCCAGACATTTAAAAGGCAGGAAGCATTAAATCAATCAAATGATCCTGTTTCTCAAGCAGAAATAGTAGGCCAAGCCATGGGAAAAACAAAGGCCCACCCTGCAGAGCAGGCCTGTGGGCCCAAGGCAGCACTGGGAAGAGACAGGCCAGACATTAAAAAGGCAGGAAGCATTAAATCAATCAAATGATCCTGTTTCTCAAGCAGAAATAGTAACCCAGGCCATGGGAAAAACAAAGGCCCACCCTGCAGAGCAGGCCTGTGGGCCCAGGGCAGCACTGGGAAGAGCCAGGCCAGACATTTAAAAGGCAGGAAGCATTAAATCAAGCAAATCGCCCTGTTTCTCAAGCAGAAATAGTAGGCCAAGCCATGGGAAAAACAAAGGCCCACCCTGCAGAGCAGGCCTGTGGGCCCAAGGCAGCACTGGTAAGAGACAGGCCAGACATTAAAAAGGCAGGAAACTTTAAATCAAACAAATGATCCTGTTTCTCAAGAAGAAATAGTAGGCCAAGCCATGGGAATAACAAAGGCCCACCCTGCAGAGCAGGCCTGTGGGCCCAAGGCAGCACAGTGAAGAGCCAGGCCAGAGATTTAAAAGGCAGGAAACATTCAAGCAAGCAGTGTTGAAACCCCCCTACCCCCCAAAATTATCCTCTTTCTCAACCTGAAAAAGTAACCCACGCCAAGCCATAAGAGAACAAGACTAAACTGAAACATTTTTAGCAGAGGCCAGCAAATTGGCCCAGCATCAATAAATTTAAACAAATTCTGTACCTTCCCTTCCTCCCATCATTACCCTAAAGAAAAAAAAATATCCTACCAGTCCTCCTCTCCTGATGAATGTCCAGCACAGTTGATCCTCCACAGGCAGATGTTCACCAGGTGCAGTCCAGAAGTCCACGAAGGCAGTCTCTCTCCTCTCTCAGTAAGCAGCAACAGAGGCTGACCCAGTCCTGCCACAAATTTAAATCCCCTGCTGCCAAGATTTAAATCTATTGGCTGGAAGAAGGATGCAGCAGTGGGATTGGTCACTCCTAAGTATCCCCTCCCTTGCCTTACCCCCCCCACACTCCTACTCTATCACTCCTTCCTGCTCCCCCTCCCCTACCTGGGAATTTTGGCGGGAATCTGCTTGCTTCCATTGCTTTGCAAATGCAAAGTGCAATGCTAGCAAGCAATCAGCAGCACCTTGCATTTGCAAAGCAAAAGGATTCCCTCCTTTGCAAGAGGGGTGAGGGGTGAAAGAAGGTAGTGAGTCACTCACTCCTTCTCCCCCCCTCCCCACTTCTAAGAGGCTGCAAACGTCTAGCAAAATCAAAATGGTGATTCTGGAATACCGAAACGATTACCAAAACATACCGAAACGTTTCGGTAATCGCTGTTTTGGTATTACTGAAACATTTCGGTAATTGAGAAAAGTTTCGGTAATACCGAAACAAACCGAAACAAGTTTGTTTCGGTATTTTTTTGTTATCTGATAACTGAATTGCACACCCCTACCAGCCACTAGTATGTGGTTTGCTGCAGGTGGCGATACTCTCCCCTTTGCTGTTTAACATCTATATGCGCCCCCTCACCCATTTGGTGCGGAGTTTCAGGCTTGGGTGCCACCAATATGCGGATGACACCCAGCTATATCTGCTGATGGACAGCCGGCCTGGATCTACTCCAGATGTCCTGGAGCATGCTTTTGAAGCTGTGACTGGATGGTTGAGACAAAGTTGGCTGAAGCTAAACCCTGTGAAGACAGAGATCCTGTACTTGAGTCATGGAAATGTGGATTTGGGACCCTGGCTTCCTGCACTCGATGGGGCGGTGTTTACGCCAGCCCTGAGAGTCAGGAGCCTGGGGGTGATCTTGGATGCCTCATTGACAATGGAGGCTCAGATCATGGTGGTTGCCAGGTCCTCATTCTTCTATCTTCGACAGGCCAGGCAGCTTGCCCCCTATCTTTCATCCCACGACTTGACTACAGTGGTCCAGGCAACGGTCACCTCTAGGTTAGACTACCATAATGTGCTCTACACAGGACTTCCCTTGAACCTGATCCGGATCAGGTGGTTACAGCTGGTGCAGAATGCAGCAGCACGTGTTATCACGGGCTTGCTGATGTGTGAGCTTATAACACCGGCACTGCGTCAGCTGCACTGGCTAACAGTGAAGTACCAAATCAGGTTCAAGGTTTTAGTATTAACCTATAAAGCCCTATGCGGACTGGGACTAGCATATCTGCAGGACTGCTTCTCCCCATATGAACCCCAGAGGACTCTCTGTTCTAGTGAGAAACATCTGTTAAAGGTCCCCGGCCCCAGGGAGGCCCACTTGGCATTGGCCAGGGACAGGGCCTTATCAGTCCTGGTCCCAGCCTGGTGGAATGCTCTATCTGAAGAGACTAAGGCCCAGCAAGATTTGTTATCCTTTTGCCAGGCCTGCAAAATGGAGCTGTTCCATCAGGCATATGGGCAGTGCTAGGTGGAGCCCCCCAGCTGGTTGATGAGAGATTGGGCCCTCCCCACCACCAATACCCCCATTTTAAAAAAAAAACTTTTTAACGCAGAGGTGCTCTGAAGTTATTTTAAATTTGATCAGTGGAATTCTGTACTGCTATGTTGATATCTATAATTGTATTTTAACTGTGTAAATTGGATGTTTTTAGAATCGTTAACTATAATAACTGTTTTATATATTTTAACCTTTATGTATTTTGTAATCTGCCCTGAGCCTTCTGGAACTGTGGGGAGGGCGGAATAAAAATCAAAAATAAATAAATAAACCCCAAATTGGCACAAGGGCAGAATGACTGGACAGAGATATCAGAAGAAGGTAAAGAACTTTGTACACTAAAAGCACTGTTTAAAATAATAATACAATATATCCAGATAAAAGCTGGGGTAACATGTTGGAAATATTCTGTGACTTTATGGAATCTCTCATTTGAATAATAATCTGCCACACCTTTTCCTATAACTTACACAAGCCTATATTTAAATACAGCCCACATGGTACATCTGCACATTATGCCTGGTGTATATAAGAAGTTGCTGACTATGTTATTATGCCTTGTTTCAGCAACATTTAGTTTTGATACATTGCTCTCATTATCTTGAAAGTATCAAGGAATTGTCTTACTCACTGTTGTGTTCCTGAGTTGTAACAATGGGGCTTCATCATTAACCGGATTAATGATGATGTAGAAAGGCATTGCCATAGACTTATGAAAGCCATCACTAACTGATATCACAAGAAGATCGGACATCTTCTGAATGTGCATGAGTTTAGTTGAAATACCCAGTCTAGAAGCACTGAAAAGTGAATAAGCCTTTTGGAGAGAGCCAAAGGAGAGAAATCATTTAAGCAGAGAATTAAAATAAATTACACAATTTCAGAAATTTGAACACTAGTGGTTAAATTGACAGGAATGGTGGCCAGCCATGGCTTCCTTATCAGTTTACATTTGTTTGCTCTTTACATTTTTAAGTATAGAATCAGTTGTGTGCACATCTAACAATACAATCCTTTAAGATGCCTTAATAAAACAGAGCATTTTCTTCTTCCTAATAACTTCGCAGTCCAATTCAAAGAGTTACTTTTCACCTATAAAGCAAGGATGTTCAAACTTCTGTTAGTTCAACTCACTTCTCATTTGTCAGTGGTGATGAGGTTGTCCGGTTCTTCACAACCTGTTCATGTGTATTTGCAGGAAGAGGATCAGAAGTTGACTTCCTGTTGATTTCTTCAGGTCTCCTGCTGGGAAAATTTTGCTCTGTATCCAGCAGTGTTGCGGGGCAGGGGGTGGGGGGGATGACTTCCAGATGATCAGCTGGAAATCTTTTTTTTGTTTTATTTCCCTTCCTGGAAACTCCTCAGCCTCCCAGATTTATTATGTGACATTTTGGGGGATGGGGTTTCTCTTCCCCCTCCCAAACTGTCATTTTGGGCTGCATTGTAATACAGAGGTCAAAAGTGTTGCTTCAGTCTCTGTCTGGCTTGTGTCAGACAGTGGCTTGGTAAAAGTTGCAATCCAGACTACCTTTTGCAATGAGACAAGGATTCATTGATTTCAAAAGATTTACTGCATATAAACAACCATTATAGTCCACTATCCAAGATACTAAGATCTTGGCTGATACACGAGTATTGTTACGAATGACAGGCAAAGGTTAAGGTACAGAATAGCAAACCCCTGCAGGCCCCATCCTCCCCCCACAGTTCTCAAAACAAACGGCTCGAGGCTGAGAAAGTGAAAGTTTCCCAAGACTGGAAAGGTTGTAGTCATAACATTCCTCTTCTCTAAGATAACTTCTACTGAACTGCTTGCCACCTGCAAAAGAAGCACTTAAAACACTGGCAGGATTAAAATGGAGTCTCTTTGGTTTGAACAAAAAAGAAACACATTCAGAACATGACATTCTGCCCCCTCTAAAATGCTTCCCCCCCAGGTTTGAGAGGGTACAGAGTGTGAAATACTTTTAACAACTTAGGAGCATGAACATGAATAGACTCCACCCACTCATCATACCCAGAGTCAAAGTCCTTCCACCTGATGAGGTAAAACAACTTATTATGTTTGATTTTAGAGTCCAAAATTTGCTGTACTTCGTAATGGAACTGATCATCAATCAAGGTTGGGATGGGAGGAGCACGGGTGTGCCATTGATTTGTTGGGGGGACCTTTTTCAATAAACTGATGTGGAAAGTAGGATGCACGTGACATAGATTCTTTGGTAAATCAAGTGCTACAGTTACTTTGTTGATTATTTTACGAACAGGGAAAGGTCCCCAAAACTTGAACGCCAATTTACGGCTGGTTTGTGCAACTTTCAAATTTTTTGTGGATAAATAGACAAGATCTCCAGGATGTAGTTCCCATTCAGCCACACGATGGCGATCGGCGTATTTTTTATAATCTTGTTTAGCTTTGTCGAGATGTTTTTGAATAAGAGTCCATTGCTGAGCTGCCTCCCCCCACCATTCTGAAACATCTTTAGAAGCTGTAGCGGGGGGAAGAGCTTCAAAAGGAAATGGTTTAAAGTGATAGCCATAAACTATTTTGAAAGGTGTCTCCCCGGTAGAAGCATGCACACTGTTGTTGTAGGAAAATTCTGCTAAAGGCAATAAATCAATCCAATTGTCTTGCTGGAAATTGATGTAACAGCGGAGGAATTGTTCTAATATTTTATTAGTTTTTTCTGATTGCCCGTCGGTTTGCGGATGATGAGCGGAGCTTAAATCTTGTTCAATACCCATAAGTTGAAGAAGCTCCCGCCAGAAGTTGGCAACGAATTGCCCGCCGCGGTCGGATATCACCTTCGATGGAAAAGAATGGAGTTTTACAATATATTTCAGAAAAATGTCCGCCAACCTTTTTGCTGAAGGCATAGTGGTACAAGGAATGAAATGGGCTTGTTTTGAAAACAGATCCACTACAACCAAAATGCAGGTGTGATTCTTGGAGGGGGGAAGATCTGTGATGAAATCCATAGAAATGATTTCCCACAGTCTACGTGGGGTTTCAAGGGGTTGTAAAAGTCCAGGAGGCTTGCCTTTTCACGTTTTGGCACTGAGGCAAATGGGGCATGAAGCCACATATTGTGAAATATCTTTGCGCATGCCTGGCCACCAAAATTGCCTTTGGACCAGATGGAGTGTCTTTAGGTATCCATAATGGCCAGCGGTTGGGGCATCATGACAGCGTTGCAATACTTCTTTTCTCAAACTAGCTGGTACATAGAATCGATCACCCCAAAGCCATTCCCCTTGTTCAGATTGAATCAGTTTCTCTTTGGGCACACTCTCCCCCTCCTGTTCCACTTCGCTTTTCAGTTTTTGTCTTCACCCCTGATCTGACTGAGGAGGTTGCGTTGCGCGGCTGCGCGTTGTGACCACTCCTCCTAATTGCGTAGGCGAAAACACTGTATCCACTGTCTCCTCCCTCCTGCTTTTGAGTTGGGGCATGCGCAATAGGGCGTCTGCAAGGAAATTCGTTTTACTGGGCAAGAATTTGAGAGTGAAATTGAATTTTGAAAAGTATTCCGCCCAGCTCAACTGTTTGGCATTTAGTCTCCGAGGGCTACACAACACTTCTAAATTTTTGTGATCTGTCCAGACTTCAAAAGGATGGCGGGCCCCTTCTAACCAATGTCTCCAAGAGGAGAGCGCCACCTTTACAGCAAAAGCTTCCTTTTCCCAAACATTCCAATTTCTCTCTGGTTCAGAAAATTTTCGAGAAAGATAAGCGCAAGGTTTAAGAACATTGTCCTCCCCCCGCTGTAGAAGGACACCCCCAATCGCAGCATCACTGGCGTCCACCTGTACTATGAATGGGCGATTTTCATCGGGGTGTTGCAGCACTGGCTCCGATATAAATTGCTGCTTTAGGAGATCAAAAGCTAATTGGCATTGTGGTGTCCACAATATTTTAGCGTTTGGTTTCTTTGCTTGTTCCCCTTTGTTTTTTGTTTTTAATAGTTCAGTGAGGGGAAGAGTTATTTGGGCAAAGTTTTGTATGAATTCTCTGTAGAAATCGGCAAACCCCAGAAAGGATTGCAGTTCTTTACGGTTTGTGGGGGTTTGCCACTCTTGGACTGCTTTCACTTTGCCTGGATCCATTTTTAGCCCATCTTTAGAAATGCAGTATCCTAAATAATTGAGTTCAGTTTTGTGGAATTCACATTTAGACAATTTGATGGGCAATTTGTTGCACATTAGAGTAGTTAAGACTTTCTGTACTAAATTTATGTGTTCTTCTGTTTCAGAGTAAATTAGGACATCATCTAGGTAAACAACTACTCCTTTGTATAAAAATTCGTGCAATACTTCATTGATCATGGACATGAAAACCGAAGGGGTCCCAGCCAGGCCAAAAGGCATGACTAAATATTCGTACTGACCTAAGGGCGTATTGAACGCAGTTTTCCATTCATCCCCCTCTCTTATATGAACGTGGAAGTAGGCATCTTTTAAGTCCAGTTTTGTGAAGATCTTACCTTGTGCCATGACGTTGAGTAGATCTCTGATGAGAGGTATAGGATACGTGTTTGTGGAGGAGACTGCATTAAGTCCTCTGAAGTCAGTGCATAGTCTTAATCCCCCATCTTTCTTTTTAACAAACAGTACTGGAGCAGCATAAGGACTGTTTGCTGGTCGGATGAATCCTCTTTGAAGATTAGTGTCAATGAATTTGCGGAGCTCCTCTGTTTCATTTGGGGTCATGGGATATAGTCTGCCTTTGGGTAAGGTGGCTCCTGGAATGATTTCCACTGCACAATCTGTCCTCCGATGTGGAGGTAAAGTGTTAGCTTCTTCTTCTGTGAAGGCTTGCAAATAAGCTCTGTATTCTTTACGTATTTGATTAATTTCTTCTTGGGTTAATAGTGCTTGTTCCATGAGGGTAGGATTGTTACCCCAATTTTGGTTCCAACGATGATTTTTGCAGCTATCATGTTTAAAGCTAATGCTTCCAACTGTCCAGTCTATGTCTGGGTTGTGGTCCCACAACCATCTGCTCCCCAAAATCAGAGGGTATTTAGCTGTAGAGCTAATTACAAACGATCTTGTTTCCCAATGCTGTCCCATGCCTGTGATTACAGGTATTGTTTCAGTGGTGACTGGGTTCATATTTTTACCATCCATTTGTTCAAAAATAACTGGAGTTTCAAGTTCTTTCATTGGGAGTACTAGTCCATTCACCAGAGCAGGTGCAATAATGTCTCTGGAGCAGCCGGAATCGATAAGGGCTTGTACACGAATATGAGTCTTTCTTTCAGGATTAACCAATGTAACAGGCATGAATAAAATGGACCCTCGAGGTCTTTCCACTATGGGAGTCGACTGGGGCTTGATCTGCCGTTTGGGTCCCTTTACGACAGATCCATCTCGTTTCCCGAATTGGGGCTCTCGGGTCCTTCTTCGCTGGTTAGGGCAGTTGGATCAAGATCCATAATTTCTTCTAGCTCTAACCCTTTCTCGGGAGGATTTCTCCGGGTAGCACCTCGCCCCCTTGCTGTTCATGGAGTGGGCGTTGGGTGGTATGGTGGGGGAAGGGTGGTAGAGACTGTTCGCCGTGGTGGGAACGGAGTTCTTTGCACAGGCCTGAATGGACATTGTGCCGCGAAGTGACCGCTTTGGCCACAATGTAGGCATAGTCCTTGTTGCCATCTAGCATCTCTCGCTCCTCTGGCTGCGTATCCTGTTCCCCTTCCCCCTCTTACAATTATTGAAGTCCGCCGGTGCCCTGTCGCTTGCTGTTGCTCTACGAGCCGTACTTCCTGCATGCTGTTTTCTACTTCACATGCCAATTGAATCCAACCCAAGAGTGTGGGGGAATTATCTTGCATAAGGGCTCGGTCTAGCAATCTGTGATTCATGCCTTGTTTAAACAAAATTATTTTGGTGGATTCTTCACACCTTGGACATTTGGCGGCTAGTTGTCGGAATTTAGTAACAGTCTCTGGCCGACATACTGCCTTGTCTAATGGTTTGTAACTCTGTTCGGGCTCTGCTCTCCTCTAATGGATCTTCATATTGGGCTCGGAGTGCCGCTACTAATCCCTGTAAGGATTCTAATTCCGGGGCCCCCAATTCATACAATGCTACATACCATTCCACCGCCTTTCCTTGCAACCGGGACCCCAGGTGTTCAATTTGACTAGCTTCATCCTCAAATAAATGTCCCCAACGATTGAAGAATTGTAGATCTTGCACTAGAAAAAATCCCAACTTCGTAGGATCCCCGTCGAACGTAGCTTCTAGCTTTACCCATCCCATCGGTAACTCTTGAGGTCTGGTGACTGGTGCCGGAAGTGGGTAGTATGGTAAAGGTGCTGGCCCTGTCTCGGTTGTAGATCAGGTCAGTGCGGGATGGGTTGCATTGGGAGTGGTTGGGGTCTTGGTTGCGGGGGCCTCTGTGGTCTCAGAGGTGGAGGACCTTGTGGCCTTGGTGGTGGTCCTTGCGGTCTCGGGCCCGGAGGACCTCATGGAAGTGGAGGGGGGCCTTGTGGCCACAAAGGTGGAGGACCCTGCGGTACTTGCCCCGGCGCTGGACCTCGCGGGAGAGGTTGGAGGGGTGGCTGTCCTTGTGGTTGAAGAGGTTGGAGAGGTGGTGGGAGGCCCGGAGGAATCTCCTCTGGTTGTATAGGTTGTTCTCCTGGAAGGATTGGCGGCTCTTGTGGCTGGAGAGGAGGTTGATCTGGCTGGCCTCCTCCTCCTTCGTCTCCTGGTGGACCTTCTGGAAGGGGCCTTTCTGGCGTCTCATCCTGGAGATACTGGGGTTGCTCCGGTGGCGGTATCACTGGTTCTTGCTGATCATCAGCCGGCAAGACCGGTTGCTCTTCCTGAGGAATCGGGTCCGGGTGTATTCCCAGTAAAATCCTTTGGAGAGCTGCCACCCCTCGAGTGATCGAAACTCTGGTACTCTCTTTTTGCGGAGGCTCCTCTCCTGAGCCTTTTACGACCAACACCAACAACAAATGAACCGCATGTGCTAAACTCTCCTCCATGCTACTGATTCTCTCTTCCAATATCCGTACATGTCTTGGAGCTGTACTGTCTCCGCTCTCCTCGGATACATCCTGGGGCTGTTTGGTTGGAAATTGTGTAGTCTCTATATATTCCGCACAGGAAGCGGCAGCTCAGGGCCACGGCCGAATCTCTCCCATTCCAGTGGCCCCGGTGCCCTCTCCTTCCTCAGATATGCCTGCCAGGATGCCTTTCGTTAGTCCCGTTATTGCTGAAATTCCAGCATCCACTGCTAAAGTTCGGCTTTGTAACTGCTGCCAACTTTGATCACTCGACTCGCGCTGTCCCATCCATGGGGTGACTTCCGTGTAGTCCCAACTCATCAGATTGCGATGGGAGGTTTCCCGTACCTGGGTACTTTCAGAACCTCTCAGGTCCCACTGTATTTGGTCGGATTCTCTATTCCAGTAAGACCACGGTTGACTACTGGCCATTTCCATTGACAAACTGACCACTCGATTCCCGTCCATTTGCGATCTGGAAAACACCGTACTCACTCTCCTCTCCCTCGTTTCTCTCGGCCTCGAACCCCACTGCCTCGGTGTAGGTAGCGATATCAGGGGTTCTGCTGTTGCCCTTGGTCGAGCTCTCACTCCATCAGGCACGAGGGTGTACATCGTTGTACGGCTTGACAGCGTTCCCCCTGGAACGGGTTGATTTGCAGGTTCCAGTCCTTCCAAATTGGAGGCATAAGGATCAAACGAAGGGTCCATGTTGGATGCGGCCTTGGTATCCAGCTCCTCCGGCTTAGTCATTGGAACAAATGTAACAAAATGTCAGACAGTGGCTTGCTAAAAGTTGCAATCCAGACTACCTTTTGCAATGAGACAAGGATTCATTGATTTCAAAAGATTTACTGAATATAAACAACCATTATAGTCCACTATCCAAGATACTAAGATCTTGGCTGATACACGAGTATTGTTACGAATGACAGGCAAAGGTTAAGGTACAGAATAGCAAACCCCTGCAGGCCCCATCCTCCCCCCACAGTTCTCAAAACAAACGGCTCGAGGCTGAGAAAGTGAAAGTTTCCCAAGACTGGAAAGGTTGTAGTCATAACATTCCTCTTCTCTAAGATAACTTCTACTGAACTGCTTGCCACCTGCAAAAGAAGCACTTAAAACACTGACAGGATTAAAATGGAGTCTCTTTGGTTTGAACATAAAAGAAACACATTCAGAACATGACAGCTTGGAGGGGTATGAAAAGAAACAAACTATTTCTGCTCTCTTCTTTGATGCTATTTTGCTGAGTGGGTGAGGTCAGAACCTGATTCCCAGTAGAACTTACCAATCAGCTGTGAGTCAGCACTCCTGATCAACCAGAAGATGAAAACTTAGTGATCAGCAGCAATTCAAGTTGCTTGCTGCAATCTGAACATAACCCCAATCAGCGCACAATTTGATCATGAGTGTCCAATGAGGCAGGTTGGTCAGCCAAGTAAGTTCACTGAGAAGTTTGCAGCATCTAGTTTGGTGTAGTGGTTAGGAGAACCAGGACTCTAATCTGGAGAACCAGGTTTGATTCCTCATTCCTCCACTTGAAGTGAGCTGGCTGATCTTGGGTCAGTCACAGCTCTTCCAGAGCTCTCAACTCCATCCATCTCACAGGGTGATTATTATAGGGATACTAACAACATACTTTGTAAACCACACTGAGTGGGCATTAATTTGTTCTGAAGGATGGTATATAAATCAAATGTTGTTGTTGCTGCTGTTGTAATTATTATTATCCCTACTATAAAGCACAAACAGCAGCATTTTGCATAACTCATTTTGCAGTGTGAAGTGACTTACAGCGCTATTTAAGAACTCTTCTGTGGCAGTAAGCCCACCTGAATAAACTGAGTAGGATTCTAAGTAGACTAGTTTAGGATTGCTCTGCCAATCTAGGTAGGGTTGTACTGTATGGTTAGAATCTTATTTTATCAGGTTCTAAGAGAACTGAATTCTAAAAACAAAAGCCATGTAATACCTTTTATTAACGGGCAAGTTGTTAAAAGGGAAGGGGAGAGGAAAAAAACCATTCTGAACATGATCTTAAGACTTATTTGCAAGAATTCTGTGTAGAATGCTTTGTGGGAGTTAATTGATGGAGGGTGAGGCTGTCTGGCATCAGATTGCTTCTCTAGCATGCTGGGACAAGGAGCCCAAAACTGATGCCCTCCAACTGAAAAAAAAACATAGCTTAGAACAACAGAGAGGAGCAATGGTCTCTGACTCACCAGGAGGCTGATTTGCAGGGGTACAGGGTGGGGGCAAGCAGTGGAGGCTCTTCCATGGTGGCTCAGCCCAAGCAGCTCCTCTGGCCTCATTTGACCATGGAAAAGCCAATGACAGGTAAGATTTGGACGATGAATCAGAACCAGCCAGAGCCATGCCTCAGGTCCACCCAGTGCACTCTTAAGGTGGAGCCACCCAGGTACCTCATAATTTGACATGGATGACATTCAGGGAGCAGCAGCCGCTGTGGCATTAGCAGCGGCTGCTGCTGCTGTAGCAATGTGGCAGCAGTGAGGCAGAAAGGCACGAAGCAGCAAAGCAATGGAATGAAAGGTGATAGTGCACAGCTTGAAGCACTGTGATGATTGCCACTGCAGCAGAAAGGCCTTGCAGGTCTTCTCCTTTCTGGAAGGCTTGTGACAGGGCCCAAGGGCCAGGGAAGGTCATCAGTCCCAGGGGGAGTGAAGGGGAGAGCAGCATTGCTCTGGCTTGAGTCCTTCTGTCCTCAGGGACAGGGGTAGTTCTCAGCTCACCAGACAGACATAGTGCAGTTGATTATGCCACCCATGAGGCATGTAAGGGGTGGCTTCCAGCCCAGGGCTTGCCCAAATGTCAGCAGTCCTTGACCAGGGCAGTTTGTCCACAGGGGGGCAGGGGCAGCTGGGACAGGCTGGCTTACAAGGCCATGGCCATGAGACAGGTTGGAGGGAGTTTTCCAAGCCCACACAAGGACCCTTTCCCAAGCAGAAGGGGTTGTCCAGGGCCTTTGCAGAGGTTGTCCAAGGCTACTGAGCTCCTATCTGAAAGAGTGGAGCACTTGGGCATCTCCATGTCAGAGGTCAGAGGAGACTGCTATCCTAGAGCCTATTGAGGCCCCCCCTCCTGGGTAGTAGGTATTGCTCCCAGGAAGGTGCATCAGACAAGAGGGTCCAGGAGAGGCTGGCCACCCTCTGGTAGCAGTTCCAGCAATCTGGATATGGGGATGAGACCTGCGAAGAAGCTGAGCCAGAGATCCCATAGATCTTGGAAGTTGTTGCACAGGGATGAAGAGTCAGATGGCATGGGAACATCTGGTGAGTCCTCTTTGGAGGGGGGAGATGGAGATCTAGTTGATGATTACTGGAAGGAGGCTGCTTATGTGCCCGGACTGGCTTCGGTCATCTGGCGCAGGGCTGGTGGGGGGACAGGGATCCCTGGGCCTGAGGTTGTTTGGGAAGGAGGGGCAATGCTTCCACACCCCTGCCCCTCTATGGGGATGACAAAGATCTCTCAGGGGCTCACTTGGCCCTCAAGGTCCGCAACCCTTGATGGGTTCTATCTGAATGTTTTTGCTCTGCTACGACCTGAGGTGGAGGATGGGCAAACAGAACAGGAAGGGTTCCAAAGGAGAGGAAGGCAGAGCACACCTTCAGTAATTGGCCTTTTAATCCTTCAGTACCTTCCGGGATTGGGTGACCAAGGGCTGCATGGGGTACCCTCACATCACACACTACCGGGATGACTTTCTAATTGTGGGCCCAGTGGGCAGCATGGCCTGTGCTGATTAGGGGTGTGCAGGGCCAGGTCGATTCGGGTTTCCCACTTCAGGTTTACCCAAAGCAGGAAAAAAAATTGGGAATACCATAATTCCAAAGCGGCAAGCCACTTTGGAATTCTGGTATTTTACTTGCTTCTGTATGCTCCGTAAATATTTGGAGCATACTGAAGCGACTCCCCCCTCCCCCCCGGGGCAACCCCTCCACCCCCACCCACTTACCTAGTGCTAGAGGGAGAGGGGGAGGGGATCAGCTGAGTGTCATCAGGCCACCACCGCCGCATCATCGGCGTCAGCGTGCGTCGGTGGATGTGGCGTCGGCAGCGTTGCTTGACTCGGTCAGTGGTGGTGTTGCTCTGCGGCGGCAGTGGTGGTGGTGCTCTGTGTTGGCGGAGGAGGTGGCGCTCAGCGGCGGTGGCCATACGGCATTGGCGTTAGTGTCACTTGGCAGTGGCCATGGCATCATTGTCATTGCTCGACTCACTTGGCGGCGGTGGCTGCGCAGCGGTGGCAGCCTGGAGCCAGCTGGCTCCTCTGCCGCCAGCTGCACCACCTCCTGCCACACTGCCTCCTCCGCTGCTCCACAGCCCCGTGGGTGGTGGGGAGGGCCGGAGTGACCACTGACCATGGAGACAAGGTAAGTGGGGATGGGTGGGGGTGGGAGGCTGTGTGAATGGTGTTTAAAGGGCCCCGCCACTGCTTGCAAGCAGTGGCAGGGCCCTTTAAACTAAGCACCGAAGCTTTCCAAGGCATTCTGAATGCTTCGGAAAGCTTTGATTCACGATTTCTGGCCCCAATTCCAAAATCTCGAATCTTTACAGATCAGGTCCAATTCAGGAATTTTTCCCGAATCGGATTTCCAAACCGCACACCCCCGGGGGCTGAGTTGCAGGTGCACTCTGATGCATCTGGTGATGTTGGCTTTGATGTCTATTTCCAGGGGTGGTATCTTGCTTAGAGATGGCTGGAGAATGAAGCCCTGCTTCCCCACAACATAGATAACACAGTGGGGAGATGATTGGGCTAAGTTTTACTGAGGTCATCATGTTCAGCTCCCTGAGCAACGTAGAACCATTGGCAGCATTCCATTTACATTTACTTCATATGAAGTTCTGGATGCTTCTTGTATGGAAAGCAATGGTCTGTATAAATACAGGCATAAAGTATTGGACAAATTACACAGACAAATCTGCACAAACTGATCAAATAGAAATAAATCTCAGAAGGCACAGAAGGACAAGGATATCACAAAATGCACAAAAGAAGGATACAAAGGCCAAACACAGTAAATGTCTGTCTGTCTGTCTGTCTGTCTGTCTGTCTGTCTGTATGTATGTATGTATGTATGTATGTATGTGTTTGGGATACCAGAAACCTGCTTAAGGCCTATTAAGAGATCTTTTATGGTATGCAGTATCAATATATCTCATTTTCAACTTGGCCAAATATGACTTAAATTTGGAGACTGGAGCTGTGAATGGTCAAGACAGATCTTTCTAAAAACCTGAAAAATGTCCCAGATTTGCAGATAAATTTGAAGTCTTAAAACACACGCACGCATGCACGCACGCACGCACGCACGCACGCACGCACGCACGCACGCACGCACGCACGCACGCACGCACACACACATTGGCCAACCCTGTGAGAGAAGGGATGAGCTTGGCCTACCTAAGCCCCATGTAAAGCAAGGGAGACAATGCCCAGTCTGCCAGAACTCATGTGAGCCAAAGTAGGGGAGGTGATGTCCAGCCTGTTTCAACCCCTTGAGGGTCAAGGCAAGGGAGATGATGCCCAGCTCAGCTCACTCAAACACCACATGAGGTGAGGGAGGACATGGCAACAGCTGGCTTGTTCCACTCAGTCTCTACACAAGGCAACAGAGGCAGTGGCAGAGCCTGTCTCAGTCCACACAAGTTCTGAGCAAGGTGAAGGAGGTGGTGGCAGAATGTGGCTGAGCCAATTTAAGCCCTGTGCAAGGCAAGGGAAGAGGCAGCAGAGCCTGGTGTAGCCTGCGCGAGACCTGCACAGGGCAAGGGAAGCACTGGCTCAGCCAGTATGATCCCTACACAAGGCAGGGGAGGCAGTGGTGGAACCTGCTTTGGCCCATCCAAGCCCCATATGAGGTGAGGTAGGTGGAGTCAGAAACTGGCTCAGCCCATCAGAGCTCTACATGAGGTAAGTGAAGCAGCAGAACCTGGTATGGCCCTCCTGACCCCATGTAAATTAAAGAAAGTGGTGCCTGGCCAGCTCTGCCTGAGTCCTATGTGGTGTGATGCAAGGGTGGCTTATCCCACCCAAGCACTGTGCAAGGTGAGGAAGGAGATGGCAGTGACTGGCTTGGATCATCCAATCTCCAGATGAGGATAAGTAGATGATGTCAGGTCAATTAATTAGGCTGGCTACCTTTTACATTCTCCCTCCTTCCTCCTCCCCCATTGGGTCAAGCAGACTGCCCCTCCTCTTTCTCTTCCCTCCTTTGGAGGGTGGGACTGGATCAGGCTGGGTGATTAACTCTTTTCCAGGGTTTTTCAGTCCCAGCCTGACCCATGATTATTGGTTTCTGGATAGAACATTACCGGTTTGAGATTCAAATCCATGTGGCTGTTCAGATTCCAGAGTGTCAGGACCATTATTTTTCAATGGGGAATGTACATGAGGATTTGGGGCAGCTGTTTATAAAGATAAAGGCACCAAATCTGCACAGAACATAGTTCTCCTTGTAATTTAAAGACTCCCTAAATTTCAAGCAGATTGAACAAAGGAGTTCAATTTTACAGATCCCTGAATTGGGTGCTTCTTGGCAAAAGCATACTTTTCTGAGCTGATTCCTGAAATGGCAGTCAAGAGGCAGCCTAGAAAGAGAGTACAAGCAAGTAGCATTTTTATAAAAAACTACAGCATGACCTCACCCATGCGGAAAGAAATGCTATAAATATCCTCAGAAATAATCCAGATATCATGATCACAATTAAAAAGCTGACAAAGGAGGAGCTATTGTCATGGACAGATCTGACTACATCCAAGAGGCTGAAAAACAACTATCCAATACTATGTTCTACAAATGATAACCTCAGACCCCACTCAGGAGTACCAAAGAGAACTGAACAGGATTTTGAAGGAATTGCCCACACACATATAGGAACAAATCTATATGGACACACTGCAGGAACCTTGACCAGGTACTTTCTATCTTATGCCCAAAATATACAAACTTGACAACCCAGGACATCCTATTGTCTTGGGCATAAGGACCATCACTGTTGGGGTGTCTGTGTACATGGACTCCATTCTCAGATTGTATGCCATCGATGTCCCCAGGTACGTGCAAGACTCCACAGACTTCCTGAGAAAAGTACAGTTGACAATCTACCAGGAAATGCTATTTTGGCAACCATGGATGTTGAGTCTTTATACACCAATACCCCCCATAAAAGATGGACTACAAGACATAAGGAACATTATTACTGACAACACCACAGCCGACCTTGCTACAGGCTCTGCCAGTTTGTTCTCATCTGCAACTACTTCAGATTGTGTAAAGTTTTTTCCCTTACGATCAATGGCATAGCACCGCAATACCCAACATTTTCATAACTGACTTGGAACAGCACTTTCTCAGCTCCTACCCACTAACACCTTTCTTGTACCTAAGATTTATTGTAGACATTTTCCTCATCTGGACACATGGGAAAACAACACTGAAGGAATTCCACGAGGTCTTCAGTAACTTCCTCCCCACCATCAACCTGACCATGAATCAATCTACACAGGAAGTACATTTTCTAGATACCACTGTACTAATATATGATGGATCCATAAGAACCACCTTATACTGGAAACCTACAGATTAACAAACTTATCTTCATGCCTCCAGTACCATCCCAAACATACCAAATAGTTCATTGTCTACAGTCAAGCTCTATGTTACAACTGCATCTGTTCCAATCCCTCTGACAGAGATTCTCACCTGCAGGATCCACAACAGACATTTTTGTAACTACAGTACCCACCTGATGTAGTAAGGAAACAACAAAGCCAGAATGATACCAAGCGATAACCTGATACAAGGCAGGCCCAAACTAAGCAACAATAGAACACCAATTGTGGTCACATATACCTCACAGCTCAAACCAGTTCAACACATCATCAATGACTTGCAACTTATGCTGGACAATAATACTCTTCTCTCAAGTATTGGGAAGCAAACCTTTTCTTGCCCACAGACAGCCCCTTAACCTTAAACAACTTCTCACTTCTAGTAATGGGCTCCCCTTGGCTGAACAGAGACTTAGGTTTCTTATTGCACTACAGATGCTAATTTCTGCTCTAATCAAGCTTCATTGTACTTTTACATCCTGATGCCTCCCTTGTAACATCCTACCAACTTTTGGCTGGGATATAAAGGGTTAGAGATCTCTATTCCTACTTGTGTCTGAAGAAGGGAGCTCTGACTCTCAAAAGCTTACACTCTGAAAATCTTGTTGATCTCTAAGGTGCCACTGGACTCAAATCTTGCTGTTAAAAAATCTGTCTCAATTTTATTTTCCTGATCCCACAGTGACAGACTGACAATATATTTTTTTAACCTTTCCACTGTGATCTCTGCATTTGCCATCCTTGTTTGTTGTGTCTGTTGTGTGTTTCCTTTCGCAAAATGATGACAGATTCCTTTACAGAAAACCTTCCCATCCCATTCTGCCCTGTGGATCTGCCATTATTCCATGTCTGGGATGTTTTTCAAGGGGGTTGGACAGGTTGTTTTTCAAACAAATGACCCCAAAATTGCTAGGGCTGCCTGTCCACCGAAGACCCCCAAGTTTCAAGCAAACTGGGCCAAATGGTACATTCTATGAGCCTATGAACAAGGTACACCCAGCCATCCTACTTGCAAAGGGGAAAAGAGCTCTGGCCTCACAAAGGGGGTAGGGAGGAAAAGGAGCAAGGTAGAACCACAGCTCTGCAGGGCCCTGAACCTGGTTTGCACCAGCTGGGATCCACTTTCCTGGGCCTCTGCCCATGAAATCAGTAGAATGAAAGAAAAGCAAGTTGCCTGCTGTATTGCTGACGGTAAGCACCCAAACATGAAAAACAACATGGCTTTTGGGGAGAGGGGGTTTCATAATTCTGAAGCATCCCGGATGCGTGTTACCATTTCAAAAAAATTACAGTAATAATGACCCAAAACAGTGATTTTTGTGTAAATTTGTAATTCACATCATTATTCACCTGTCTTTATTGTGTTGTCTTTTACCTTGCAATCCACTTTCTGTATTGTTTATAATGTATCTTGCCTTATACAGTGAGCTGTTCACATTGTTTTCTAATACTGCTATCCTGGCCTTATTGCATTGTTCATTATTTGTTTTACAGGATTACATTTTGAGTCTCAGCAAGAAAGGCTGTAAATAAAGTAAGCAAATAAACACAGAAAAGTTGGAAAAACCAAAACAAAGCAGGGAAATTCAGTATTTGGAAAGGTTATTTATCTCACTTTTTCCTCTATCAAAAATTGTTTGATTGTTGTGAACTAGGCTAGATCATTTTATTTGCGATGGTAGTTGCAAGGTAACCACCTCTATTTGTTTCTTGCCTTTAAAACCCTATGTGGTTGCCATAAATCAGCTGTGGCTTGACAACACTTAGCAATTATTATGCAATTGTGTGTGTTATGTCAATTGCGTATCTTCTTTTTTGACATCTGTCATTTCCTTTCAGTTACTTCCTTTTTCTTAGTATGGGAATGAATGCAAAGTATTTTTGTCATGCTATGCTCAGATTAAATTCCCAGATCATACAAATGTGTTTTTCCATTCCCTATTGAACATCCTTGCTGAATCAGCTAGGTCAGACTCTAGAGTGATACTATATCATAGTCCCTCTCCTCCAATGCAGTTCATATCTGCAGCTAGTAACCTTTTTGTGAACTGGAACAACACTGAAGAACCAAAGCCTCTTCATGTCTTAGCTTCCCCCCCCCCCAAAAAAAACTTTTAATTTTATATTTTGTTCAACTTATGTACAATGCTGATACCAACTATCATGATTTAGAATGAATCTTCCATTTTAAAAGCTGTCACTTTTTTAGCAGCCACTTCCACCTGAACTTTGAGACATGTCAAGCACCAGTAACTTTCCTTGCTATAGGCAATAGACAATCCCCCCTTCTCCCTGGAGATGATATGATAGCAAGGTTCCTGTGCTGGCAGGGAGGATTGCCTTTAAAAATTTCTGTTATATGAGCTGGTAATATTGAATTACTAAAGAAAGGAGAGTTTTGTCTCATTACTAAGTGCAAGCAAATAACCTACTTTTAAAAATACACTATAAAAATTGAGCGCAATACGCCTATGAATAAGGCTACAAAATATCATGTTGCTGAATTCCTCCTGCTAAGAGTGCCTGCACAGATGGAATGGAGCTATGTCACCAGTGACCTTGCTCATTCTTCCGCACCAGTTGAATTTTTCCAAGTTCTCTCCTCCTATTGGAGCTATGGAATTTCCACTCTCAGTTGTATTGTGCCTTGCTATTGTAAAGCTTTGGAGAGAAAATGCAAACACACTGCTAATTTTTAACCTAAACAGGAATACCATAGTTCAGTGGTAAACAACACACTTTATATATATGTTGCCTCTGATGTGATAACAGTTGAAAAGATCTTAGGCAGCAGAGGTGAGGCAGACCTCTGCCCACAGCTCTTGAGAGTTGGATTTGAAATCCACTGTGCTAATAACGCCAATGTCCATTTGACATAGGTTGAAAAAAGAGATGTAAAATCTGTTGGAGTTCAATAGGAATGTGTGCATGGAGAGAAAAACAGCACAACTAACATTACTAGATGCCACAGTCATATGAACAATGAAATTCAATGTTTCTTTTCAAGAACTATACATGTTTATACTGTTTATCTTGTATTTCTGATTTAAGGAATCAAAATATACCTTTGAAAATATGGACAATGGCAACATTAGACCTTGGTTAGTGCTGTCCTCTAGGTGTTTTGGTATTACAGACAACCAGCAATTTTGAAATGCCGGCCAAAACATTTAGTTAAATTAAGTATTGTCTTTTAACTGTTGATAATACTCCTTCTGCCAAACAAGATAAATTGGATGAGATGCTTTCTAATCTTAAAAGCTATGAGCTAAATAACCAAAAATTATGAGCAACAACCTAAGTCAAAACAGAAACAGAAACCAAAATCTATTTCTACCCATCTCCGAAAAGTCAGAAATGTGAATATGAAATTAATAATTGGGAACATAATGAAATTGCAATAATCCTATATGCTTTGGTAATCCAAAATAGTTTGTGGTACTTCTGTACTTGAATTCTCAGAGGAGAAACACAATTTGAGCATTTGATTTTGAACATATTTATTGGAAATGGATTTATATGGAGATTCAGTTATACATTATGACCAGAGTACAGTAAATTTAATGCCACAACAGTATAGAAAAGTCCATGCATTTCTCTTATTTGAGGTATGTGTGTGAGTTGACTTTGTCCAGATTTTGATACTGTCTGTGGTAGCAGCAGTCTACGAAAGTCACTGCAATGAATTTGCTGTAGTCAACATAATTTCTAGGGTTTGCCAACCTAATATTATTAGCATCCACGTTTAAAACGCAACCCTCATTCTGGTAAGCAGCAATGTACCTAGCCTCAGATTTTTGTGGATTCCATTATCTATCAACTAGATGACAAATGAAAGAAACCAATCAGATTGTGAGAGGGAGTTCTGGAATTTCAAAATGGCTAAAGCAGTTTTACTATGCAGAAACTAGTTACTCAATTCAGCTTCCATCAGCATGAAGGATCGAAACCTCTTATAAGGATAAGCATCCCTAACTGACTTTTCTCAAGTTCTGCCTCTTGTTGTATTCTACAATATTGATCGGTCCACATGATCAAAAGAAAAGCATGTTTTGCCATCTATTGATGAGTTAGATTAATTTAGTCGCCATTTTTTGCTCTTTATGCTCTCAAGCACAAACAACATTTATAATATTTGCTTCCATAGCTGATACCCCAAGGAGATAGTGAAATCCAACATGTGCAAGGGAGAAGGGGAAAATAAGGCATATGTGCAGCAACCCCCCACCCATGAACCGTAAAGATTCATGGAGGAGGATCAGCCCAAGAGGCACAGAGAAGGGAAAGGAGAATCACTTTAGTCCCATTCCACTTCTGCAAGCAAGACAGGAAAGAAGTCTGTACAGCGGTGCAGCTGAGCACTGAAACTAACCCACCGGTCAGTCTCATCATCAAAACCTGCACGTTTAGCTTGACCCAGAGGCCACCCCAAGTAACATCACAAAAGGATATTGATGTATGCATGTTGCTAGTCTAATTCTTCTCCTCTTCCCAGAGAAATCAGGATGTAGATCCTGTATTTAAAAGGGTTGGGGTGGGGTGAGTTGATTTTGTAAAGATTTTGATACTGTCTGTAGTAACACAAACGTCTTGTCTACAGCAAACAGGAGGTCCCCTAAATCATAATCTCTGAACTTTCCTGCTACATATTAAATATAGCAAGGCTTACTATATTACAAGTTAAACCAAGGAGGTCTAAAGCGAAATCCTTCAGTGGCAACAAAACCCTTTTGCTTTTGCCCCTGACAACCAGGCTATCCTTTTTGTCAAATTTATGCAGCTGTGCATAAAAAAATACTCTAGTTACAGCCTAACCTAGTTATCTTCTAAGTAGCCCTGATCGAAGGTACGCATACGCAGCAATTGCAGCCATGAATGGATAAGACAGATCTTCCTACACATCTGAAAAATACCCCAGGTGTGATAAAATGATAAAAGAAGCACCAGTGTCAGAACTGTGGCTAGATAATGTCCTTACTCCAGACTACCAATTAGACAACAGTCCATTGTTTCCAAAAGGGTTTTTACTGAAGAATTAGTTCATTATAGTCCACTAGCCTGAATACAATATTCAGGATGGTACATATGCATTGTTACCAATGACAGGCAAAGCATGAGGTACAAAGTAACAGATCACAGCAGGCCCAACCTCCCCCCACAGTTCTCAAAACAACCCCTTTGAAGTTAGGAGAGCGAAAGTTCCTCAAGGCCGGTTCATGGTGGAACATCGGTAGCCCAAACAATCCATTTTTGTGAGATAGCTGCCTGGGAACCTTGGCACCTGTGAAGAGAGTACTTAAACACTGAAAGGATTAAAATGGAGTCGGTTAAGCAAAGGCATACAAGAAAGCATTCTGAACCTGACACACCAGTAGCTTTAACCAGATGTCCTCAGAGGCTGTTGCTAGGGAACATAAAAGTTTCTGGTTTCTGTCAGCAAGGGAGGTGGCAGGGCCCTTTCCAGGGCTGTTCTGGACTCTGAAGGAGAATTCATTGGGGCCAGGCCCAGAAGCAACCACCAGGTAACTCATCACTTGCAGGACTCATCCAGGCCTAGCTGCTACTCTTCAGCAGCAGCCCCTCACAAATCCCGTGCAGTGTAGTGCTTAAAGTTTCAGAGTAGGATGTGGGAGACCCAACTTCGAATCACCACTCTGCTGTGGAAGATTAGTGGGTGACTTTGAGCCAGTCACACACTCTCAGCCTAACCTACCTCACAGGTTTGTTGTGAGAATAAAATGGAGACAGGAAGAATGATGTAAGGTGTTTTGGGTCCCCATTGCGCACCAAGGCAGTATATAAATAAAATAATGATAAATATAGGTGAAGATGTGGGGGGGGGGGGGAGATAAAAGCTAAGTTATTGAGTGGGTTAGACAGAAAGAAGGAAATCTGAGCATATGGGGGCAGCCAGGAGGAGGGAAAGAGGAAATAGTGTGGGGACTCAGACTATATAGAGGAATGTGTCCAGAATATATTGGATTACAATATCTCCTTTCTTATACACTTTAAGCCTAAGAGGTTGTTTTTTATGTATGTCCCTTTGAGAACAAGTTGTAACCAGTGAACACACCTGCCTAAGCAATGGGTAATTAACAAATTTCAGTTAAGTGTCCTGGCAGACACCACTGAGAGACACTAAATGCCAACCAATGGAAACTTCACAGGCTTATGTCAATGACTCATGAGTGGCAATTATGTCTCAGTGCTATGTATACTTTTGACCATGCAAACGCTTGTTTGGTGCTCACTGGGAAGGAAAGTTGTAACCTATTATGGTCTGTTATTTTGTATTATATGCTATTACGTAACATTTTATATTATTTCATACACAGTACGAAAATACACAGTATGAAATAATGAATGATAGTGTATGTAGGCATGATAAGGAGTATATTTTTATTTTTAGGATGTAGGATATAGGATGCCTATATGTAGGATGTAGGCATGATAAGGAGTATATTTTTATTTTTACATATTATAATGCTTTATATAGAAGCTACAAATGTGACTACTGCATTCTTATAATTTTTTATAGATTTGTACTGCTAATAATTGAGTTTGTAAAATGTGAAGACAATTATAAGCACAGGAACACCACTATATTGTACATGAGGAATTTCAAACCTGAGATAGATTTTTTCCTTTGTATTATATACTATTATGTAAAGTTTTGTATATTACAGATGCTTCACAGTATGAAATAATGGATGATAGTATATGTTAATGGATGTGGGCATGATATGTACTGCTAATATTTGAGTTTGTAAAATCTGAAGCTAATTATAAGCACAAAAACACTCCAACATTATATGTGAGGAATTTCAAACCTGAGGAAGAATTTTTTCTTTGAAATGGGAGAATTACTGGATGCCCGTAGTTGTATAATCTAATCAACATTTAATGGTGTTGATAAGTTGCTGAATATTCTAATCAACATCTGAATGGCATTGAAAAGTTGGACCTTTCTCTTAGGTATTGTTTGTATCTAAGAAAGGTACTCTATCCTTGAGTGTTATGGAGATACGTTGTTGTTCTTTCCTGTATATATTTGTAGTTGAATTATGAAATTGTTCTTAACTTTAGGTGATTTTCTGATGTGTAGTTTATCTTTGAATTTAATATAACTGCACCTTCACCTGTGGGCCTGTTGTTGGTCAGTGGCTGCAGAATTGGTTCTCTGGGGTTAGCAACCACACGGGATAGGCACTAGGAAGCCAGGGCCTCAGGGTGACAGATGCTTCTTTGTCTGGCCGTTGCTGCCTGGTCCCAGCCAGCTGTGCCTCCTGTCTCACTTGCCATTCCTGGTTCTCCTGGATGTTTGCACCTCTCCCAGCCCACACACCAGGTCTGGGGCCTTGGTGCCTTCCCCCAGGCAAGCCTTCACCAGCTACCTCTCCTGGATGCTCCCTGCATCATTTGCACTGCAGCTGCTGCCTTGGCTGTCTGTTGCTCTGCCTCTCTCTTGCTGCTCTCGTTGGTGTTTCCACTAATGTCCACCCCTTTCACTGGCTGGGCATCCACTTTTAAAGTGCATGTCTTCTGCCTCAGTCCCACTCCTCCGGTGGCATCCTCATGCCTTCCCTGGCCTAGCCATGTTTTCTTCTGGCTGGACCATTGGAGGCTCTCCAATACCACTCAGGCTTCATGGGACCACTGTCGAAAGTCACACCGGATGCTACGTCACCACAGTGGTGTTGTCATGTCATCCCTATGCTTCCACAGTGAAAATATCACTCAAGAGAGTCCTCATTGCACAGAAAAAAGTCACCAAAAGGAAGTAATGAACAGATACGGCTTACTAAAGAATCCTGGTACAAAGGAGCCAAAACTGAGATGGTCGTTTCATGTACTTTTAACCAAAAATCAAATAACATCTATATATAAATCAATAAGGCAAGAAATCTGTAACTACAGAACTGCACCCACACATTACTGACCATTTCATTATCATTGCATTCTAGCAATCATTCACAAATCATTGTCCAAATAAGTTGTAAATTATTGCTATAGTGGAATGTTCAGTAATGTCTGAATGCAGCATGATATGGGCTGAATGCTAAGAGTGGAAATTTATCATGGCGACATATAAGAGAAAAAACAAATTGTTACACTGTTTAGTAAAGGATCCACTGCATGTGTCTGGTCAGTCAAGAGTCAAGACTTTATTACAGTTACCCATATTATAGTCTTCTCTGCTGCTAGAGTCTTGGAAGGAGACTGAAAATATTTGCTGATGGATATCTTTGGTGTGGCCTGATAACCTTGGCTGACTCAGTTAATTGCCTAGGGGCTATACTAGACCCAACACTGCTGCTAGAGAAGCAAGTTAATGCAGCTGCAAAAAAGACCCTCTCTCAACTCATGTTAGTAGTCAAGCCATACCCTCATGCTATTATAGAACAGCTTATGAATATGGACATGTCATAAGCCTTTTCCCCTTGTGCTCCAAGCATATGGCACATTGCCCGACTAGGCAGAACAGTTCCCAATTCTGGCTGGAGATGAGAAATTCCTGAAACGTGAGTCATGAGGTAGGACTGGCTAGCAGCCACATACCCCAGAGATGTGCATAGATGTAAAGACAAAAGGTCTTCCAGGAGTTCCTGAACGAATCACCCACACCCTGCTGATCTTCCCCCTCTGTCCTTCCTAATTAGAGTAAATCAGGGACCTGATAAACTCTTCCTTTCTGTTAATTGCAGGTCATCAATCACCTTGCTTAACTTTAGTTACACCCCAGAAGGTATAATCAAACCTTTTCCATTTTATTGTCTCACCTCCAGAGACATCCATTAAGCTATTGTTTTGAGGGTAGAGACATCGGCTTTGCCCCAGGATATGTTTTGCAGTATAATTGGACTTTCAGCCATGTGCTCAGTGTGTGTGTTCTGATTCTGAACCCATGCATGCAACCTCAGATATGTCTGAGCCCTCCCCCCATTCCATGAGATACTGGCCATCCTTGCTGCTACTTCCCCAGACCTTCTTCTCTCCCAGAACTAGTAAATATAATCCTTCCTTGAATCTCTCTCCCTCTTTCTCACTGATTTCCTAATTAGCTCTCTGTGTGTGTGTTGTGTATTTTGTATGATTGCTTGCATCTCTTTTAATAAAAACTATTCATGTTGAAAATCTGCATGTTTACTTGAGAGTCCTCTAGGGGAATAATCCTTCTATAAATAGGTGAAGATCCTGCTAGTTACTCCCTCTCTCTGCTTCTCATTGTACTCTAATTCCGCCAACTCAGGAGACACCCCCCCCCCCCATTTAGGGTAACATTCAGACTAGCCTGGAAGATGACCCCTTATCTTGACGTAGCCAATCTAGCCACCTGGATTCATGGCACAGTACCATCAAGACTAGACTATTGTAATGCACTCTGTATAGTTCTCCCTTCAAAGATGACTCAGAGACTCCTGCTGATGCAGAATGCTGCAGCTCATTTACTCTCAGGAGCTAGATAAGAGCATGCATATCACTCCCATTCTGCAATCACTCCACTGGCTGCCCTTCCAGCTCAATTCAAGGTCATGCCTATCACATACAAAGCCCTTCATTGCCTTGGACCCCCATATCTGTGTAATTGCCCCTCTCCCTATGTTCTGCCACAGCAGCTTCGCTCATATGAACAGGGGTTTCTGCAGATACCAACCAGCAGTTGGGCAAAATCAACAGCTGCTTTCCCTGCGGTAGTCCGCACCTTATGGAATTGTCTGCCTGAGGAGGTCAGAAAAGCTCCCACTTCCCATGAAGTATGCAAAACTGAATTATTCAAGAGGGATTTCTACCCAAATTATAGTGTTGTGTTATAAGGAAGAGCTTAGCTTGGGAGGGACAGGAACTATAGACTATGCTATTGGGTACTGTCTTCTGATGTTAATTAGTTATACTTCGTTTCAGAAAGATTTCATCTCTGTGCTTGGCTTTATGCTTGTTTTCAAATTTTTCTGCTACCATGCCTATTGTATCTGATCACTGAATGACCTGTTGTTTATTATTGTATTTTGCTCAGTGAATGTCCTAGCTGTTGGTTACATTTATTTCATATGCACTGTGTAATCTGCCTTGGATCTCAGTGAGAAAGGTGGAACAAAAACAATAACAATAACTCTAGTGCTAAACCCTCTAGATACCTAAGAGAATCTCACAAGAGTCTTGTAAACCTTATGAAGCTGTACATGGGTGGTTCCGCACGAATGGTTTTCCCTGCTTCAGCTTCTAAATGACCTCGATTTTTTCTTGTGTTTCCACATGTGGGAAGGCAATCCTAGCAGCAGATTCGAAGTCACTGCACGTTTTGTCCGTTTTTTTCCATCCTGCTTTCCCCTGACTTATTTGTCCATGTGCAGCAGATTAGGGATTTTAATCATGCGGAATTCTTTATCTGATGTTCTCCCCACCCTTGCCCTTTTCTCTCGCCCTTCGAATCAACTTAATTTGATTGGCCAATCATGTTTTCTAAGCTACACCCACTACACTTTCCCTTCCCCTCTTTTTTTTTAAAAAAAATGTAAAAAAAGTTGCAACGTTTCTACAAATCTATGCAGAAAATATCCTGTGTCACATGACAACAGCTGACCAATAACGGATTCATTTTACAACACGCCAAATTTGTTACTTGTTGCTCGCTGACAGCTGACAGCTTCTGAGGTAGAGTGAAAGTGTGATGGAGGGACTTCAGCGTTCAACTAGTGGTCTAGGCATTTCATGGAGGGAGAAAGAGACCGTCCTCAACACAACACCTATCACTAAACCACACTGCTCACGAAGAAAGCGGGAAAGATAGACGTGGGGTCATTGGTAACAATTTTCCCTCCAAATGTCAATAGCCAATACTCTTCCGCAATATCGGCAGGAAGTGCTCTGGCCTATCCAATATGTTTATTTGATGCAACGTTTATGTGTAGCAACTTTTTTGTGAGAAACTTTTTTCTAATGTGTTGGTTTGATGCAACGTTTATGTGTAGCTACGTTTTTTGGGGGTGTGTGTGGAAACAAAATGAAGATGTGCATCATTTGACACTTCCCCCGGAAAAAGCAATGAGGAATCAATTTTTATCCTGTCAAAAATTCCGCATGATGGACTTTGAGCCGATGAAATGTGCGAAACAAAAGCCTAATGTGGAATCGGGGAGAAGTGGATTCGTAGGACTCCACTGCGGCATGACTGCTCAGAAAGTCCGATCAAAATTGATCATGCAGAATCCCCCCATGTTTTTTTTTTTTTAATAAAGATTTTTATTATTAACAACGAGTCATAACAATATCAACTGCAGGAGAACATACCAGATCACAATACACAAAACAATTTCCATAGTACAACCGGGACATAAGAAACTATTTCCGGTACATATTTTCTTTCTAACATACATTACACTGTCTGCGAAAGCACAGGGAAGGGTATTAGTTGAACTACATCTCATGAGCAAGCTAACACGACTACTCTAGTATCACAATGGCCCCCCGACCTCACACTTCTGGTTGTATGATTTCCTGAAAGGGCAGCTGCGATGTTAACAACTCATTTTTGGCTAGATGATCCAAGAAAGGGAACCACTTGGCAGCAAAGTCAGAAGATTTCATTGGGTTTGTAATAAGTTGTACTCTGTCAGTTATTTTTTCCATTATAAGATGGTCCCACACCATCCTGTACCACATGTGCAGGCCCGGGGGGACAGGTGACTTCCATTTGATTGCAATCGCATTCTTGGCAGCATTCAGGAGTGTGCGTATTAAGTCCCTCCTGTGGTGTGGTATAGTGGAATCAGTCCAGATATCCAGAAAGATTAGTACAGGGCTAGGTGGGATAACATGGGAGGTGATAATTGTGATTTCATTGAGAACCGTGCGCCAAAATCCTTGAATTGACTGGCATCCCCACCATACATGTATAAAGGTCCCCTGTTCACCGCAACCTTTCCAGCAAAGAGGGGACCGTCTGGGATATATTCTTGCCAACTGATAAGGGGTAAGATACCATCTGTGAAGAATTTTGTAATTTTGCAGTTTGGTATTGATGACCGGGGTGCTTAATAATTTTGAGGACCAGACTCGCTCCCAATCAGATTGTGAGATGTCAGCCCCACAATCTAGTTGCCATTTATCTTTCAGTGTCACATTCTGTTTAGTATGGGAGTTTATCAGCAAGTTGTAGATTTTGGACAGAAGTCCTTTGCGGGTGAGTGAGTCGGGTTCAAGAATCATCTCAAACTCCGTCCTAGACTTGGAAAAGACTTGCCTTATCTCCAGGCTTCGCACAAAGTAGGTTAACTGAAAATAGAGGTACCACGGAACTTCCGTACCTAATTTGCGGGCTAGCTCTGCCCTGTTTAAGATGCCAGAATTAGATGCTATATCTATCAACCTTTTGTTCCTAAGGCTCTCCCAGGATGCTGAGACAATGCTAGTATCTCGAGGTGGTATCCTGTCATGCGAGGTCACTAGTGAGAATCTAGAGATTTTAGGGATCAGTTTAGACTTATGCTTGTCCCATAGCTTCAAAAGCGCCTTGAGGAAGATGTTCCCGCTCGATGAGGCGGGGCGGTAGGCGGTATGGGTCCAGAACAGCTCGCTAATCGTGAGGGTTAGATGTTGCGGATGCATAACATCCATCCAGTCAAAGTGTGTGTTGTGATGCAGGATTTGAGCTATATCCGTCAGCCTAGCTGCCGTGTAGTACATACCAATGTCAGGGAAGTTGAATCCCCCAGTACAGTGATTGGTCCTCAAGATCTTGAAAGCTATTCTGGGATGCTTATGATCCCAAAGAAACCTATTAAGGGATGCTTGCCATTGTCCCAGTACATGATGGGGGATATCTATTGGGATCATTCGGAAAAGGAATATTAGTTTTGGAAGGATGAAGGATTTAATCAAATTGTATCTCTCAAACCAAGATAACGTTTGTTTGTTCCATTTGAATATTGCGCTCTTAATGTCTTTCATTATCAGTTGGTGATTCAGTCAGAGCAGGTGATCTGGGTTCTGGGGGATATTGATGCCTAAGTAATGTAGGTGAGATTGAGCCCAATGGTACGGGAAGAGCCGTCTGATCTTGCTACTCAACGGATCGGGCAGATTTATGGGGAGTAGGCTTGACTTGTTCTTGTTAACCTTTAGCCCTGAGATTAGCTCAAATCGATCTAGTTCTTCGTGGAGGTGCTTTAGAGAGTTCAAAGGATGAGAGAGAAACAGCAAGATGTCGTCCGCGAAGAGACATAATTTAAAAGTGTTGTTATTGATTTTTATACCGTGGATGTGCTCATTGGATCGTATAGCTTCAGCTAGGGGCTCGACCGCTAGAGCAAAGAGGATGGGGGATAGAGGACAGCCTTGGCGAGTGCCCCTGTAAAGGGTGAGCAAATGTGAGGAGACACCATTGGTTTTAATTTTTGCCCGAGGACAGTCGTAAATGGCTTGAATTACCTGTTGAAAGTCAGAACCAAAATTCATGAGGGACAGAAGCTCTTGTAGGTAGGTGATCTCAAGAGAGTCAAATGCCTTTTCTACATCTAGGGATAGGAACAGTAGTTGTTGATTGTAATGCTTACTATAAGATAAGATATTTAGGGCTTTATAAATGTTTTCTGAAATATCCCTATCGGGGATAAAGCCAATTTGATCTCTACCAATATAGTGCCCTACAAAGGAATTCAGCCTTTTTGCCAGAATCGAAGTGAAGATTTTGTAGTCCACATTTAAAAGTGATATCGGCCGATATGAGCCAGGGTTTGAAAGATCCTTGCCCTCCTTGGGGATTAAGGTGATGTTTGCTTCTGACCACGTCCCGGGTAAGGTGCCTAACATAAAGATGTCATTACAAGCTAAAAGCAAGGGCTGATGCAATAAAGCCGCGAATTTCTGATAGAATTCTACTGGGAAGTCATCAGGCCCCGAGGCCTTATTACGTTTCAAGCTTTTGATGGCTTCGAGGAGTTCAACGTTGGAGACAGGACTGTCCATTATCACTTTGTGGGCTTCCGCTAATTTTTTAATGTTCTCGCGTTTGGAGAGATAAAGTTTGATTTTCTCTTTGTCTGGTTTGGTTGATGAGTACAATTTGGCGTAAAAATCTCTAAACACTTTTACTATTTCAGTAGGACTAGTGAGTACCCGATTACTAGAGTCTTTGATAAGCCTGATATGCCTGTTAATCTTTTTGTCTTTTACTTTCCATGATAGGTACCTTAAAGATTTAGAAGAGTGGTACCAGTATTTTTGCTTTAAGTATAAAAGATTTTTCTGGACTTGCTGCGTTTCTAGTGCCTCTAGTGATTTGCGCTCATGCAGTAGCTGTTTATAAACTCGTTTACTACCATTTCTTTTATGTAAACATTCTAGATTGCTAATTTTGTCCATCAGGGATTGTTTCTGCTGTGTTTTAACCTTATACAGAGACGCTGAAAGCGCTATCAATCTCCCTCGCAGCACAGCTTTGAGTGCATCCCACACCATTTGGGCTGAAGTTTGTCCTGTTTGGTTGTCCTCTAGATATTGTTTAATATATTGTTCTATTGTTTCAGTGGTTTTATCACTAAGTAAGAGGTTTTTATTAAAGGTCCAGTACTTTTCCTTAGGATACTCAGAAGCTAGGTATACCCTACAGTCCACCCAGGCATGATCTGAATATTCTATGCTACCTATCTCCGAGTGGCTCACCTTATCAGCAAGGTCTGTTGACATAAGAATGTAATCGATTCTCGTGTATACATCGTGTCGGGAGGAGTAATAGGTGTAATCCCTAAGCAATCTATTTTTCTCCCACCAGACATCAGTTAGGTGGAAGTGATTGAAGAGTGATAATAGCTTCGAGTCAGAAGACTCAGCGTTAAGTTTCTTTTTGGGCTTAGTGGTAGTGCGGTTAAATGATGATTTATCCAGTTTATAGTTCACTATATAGTTTAGGTCCCCACCGATTATCACTGGTCCCTCCTGAAAGTCTTGTAATTTCTGTAAAGTGTCCGTTAAGAAATCTATCTGGCTTGCGTTGGGTGCGTAAAGTGAGGCTAAGGTAACCATCTGATCATTCAGCAAGCCTTTGATGAATATGTATCTTCCCCTTGGATCTTTTAGACTAGCCCTGTGCACAAACTGATTTTGTTTAGATAGCAGTATCGCCACCCCTCGAGCCTTCGAGGAGCCCTTCGCATGAAACTGCATTTTAATCCAGGGGGCTTTGAGTTCGTCATCGTACAATGCATGTAGATGAGTTTCCTGAATCATAACAACATCAGCATTGAGTTTTGCCAATTTTGACAGCACCCGTTTCCTTTTTACAAGATTGTTGAGCCCTCTTAGATTTTGGGTGACAATATGTAGTCCAGTTTGCGCAGTCATTGCCAATTAGCTTTGGTACCCCTTAGGAGAAGTGTGAGGTTGTGTAGGCCAAAGTGATACTATCGGAGTATTACAAGCTATTAGGTCGCGCTTACTGACCCAAGTAGTTCAATGTAGCAAAAGAAGGGAAAGTAGGTAAAGTAATACGTTGCCAACACCAGTGCAGAACACCGTTGTGACAGTCAGGTTTCACTTAACAATTTAAATATAAGGAGAAACTATTATACCTTAAGCTCTACTATATAGCATCATAACTTGAGAAAACAGTAGTAGATCGTTCCAATTGTCAGGTAACACACCAAACAGCTATTGTTAGACAAGCACCCTCCCAACCCGTTCACGCGATAGGAATCACAAAACAATTCATAGACTGCAGATTGTAAAGTAAACTCCCTCAATATAAGACAATCCCCCCCCCCTCTGTCAATCAGGATAATTAAAATTGATTTAAAATGAATATTGGATTAATTAATGCAACACCAAATTTCTTTTCCTGTACCTATATGTAAAGCTTTATATTCCCTATTGAATATTCAGTCTGATGTGTACTAGAAAATTGATAGAAGAGCCCGTGAGTGATTCCTTATGAGATTAAGTTAATACGTGTATATATGTATATAGTGCCTTCAATGATAATCAATAAGAGATGGTCACTCAGAAATCAATTAGTGTTAGTGCTCCTTTTTTTCCCAAATCATTCAGAGACAATACACAATGAATTAAACCCGTTCAAGAACAGACACCCCCCTTCCCCCTCCCCTTGTTTAATCAGGATAGTTCAAATTGATTGGAAATAAATACTAAAATAGTTGATAAAACCCCCAATTTTTTTCCTTCTACTAATTTTGAGACGCCCTGCAAATATCTAGAAGGTAGTCAATCACTTAGGATATAATTAATCAGTTGGAGAAACTATTGGCTTTTCCCTACAGGAACTCTGAATACTTAATTATGTGTCTCTAGTGCCCCATATGTTCATCAATAAAAGTCAATCCCACAAATTTTAATTATTACTAAGAAGACTTCCTATTTCCTCCTCCCTTCTTCTATTTTGATATATATTTAATAAATTAATCAGATATCTTATATAAGTAAAGGATTTTATATCAGGGGTAATTGATATAGAAAGAGTGGGATTAATCAGTTAGGAAAGGGAAAATCTCAGCTAGGCTTGCAACCACAAAAGAAGCTCCCCTCCCAGACGATCAATCACTATAATACCAACTGGGCTATTTAATTGATGGGATAATAGAGGTAAAAGCAAATAAAACTTCACTAAAGAAGTAAAATTTATCCCGTTGCTAGGCAGTCTTCAGAAGCTCAGAGAAAAGAGAGCTCCTCTGAGCCTCGGTTACAGACCAATAGAAAGGACTGCCTGTGTGGAGGAGCCGAATAAAACAAAAAGCCCCTCATTCAATCCCACCCCACCCCCTTTTAACTGTGAGCGGTTACTAATTGCTTTAAACATCCCACTCCAAGCAAAAATGACATTCAGAACAGCTTTTTTTCTCAGTTAAGTATCACGGGCGGCAATCTTGCTGGTCTTCTGTGGCGATAAGGGCATGCTGCGCTTCCTCCTCTGTGTGCCCACTTCAGTTTCCATGGCGATTTCGATTCCTAGTTCCTGCATGAAGCGGCGACCCTCATCAGGTGTGGAGATGAAGTGAATTTGTCCATTGATACTAACTCGAAGCATGGAGAGGCGGGTCCAGCTGTAATCAATTTGGGCAGCTCTGAGACCTTCCGTTACACTTTTAAATTGCCGTCTTTTTTCCAGTATTTCAGAGGGAAGATCAGTAAAGACATTGATCTTTGCTCCTTTGTATGTCAGAAATCTTTTCATTCTGGCCGTTTCTAGGATTTTTTTCCTTATTTTCCAGTCAGCAAACATTGCCACCACGTCCCTCGGCCCCTTCCGCCTCTCTTTATTTTTGGCGCCAATTCTATATGCTTTAGTAATGGCTATGGGTGAGTCTTCCTGCAACTGAAGCTCATTCGCCAGCCAGTCAGAGAGAAAGGCAGAAAGATCCATGCCGTTTGTAAAATCCTCCTCCAGCCCTCTGAATTTCAAATTGGAGCTCCGTAGCTGGAATTCAATGTCAAGGATTTTGCTTTGGACTTTGCTGTTCTCAGACTGGAGGAGCTTAACGTCGTCTTTTAAAACTGCCGTCTGGGTCAGGGCTTGGTCCGTCCTCTGAGCTACAGCCTCCATTACCAGTTTAATTTCGTTAATTTGTTTAGAGATTGGGTCCATCATGAGTGAGAGTCGATCAGCAAAGCTAGCTTCGACCTCTTTTAGCAATGCTTTCAGGGCTGGGTCATAAGCTACGGCCGGTGGCATTCGCGCCTCAGCCGAGTTTCCCGCGGCCGCCATATTAGCCCTCACCCCCTCCGCTTCTCCCTCAGTACTCTCCGCCTGAGAGCTCGGGAAATAATTTTGTAGGCTCTTAACTGCCTTGGTGTTCTGTTTCTTGAATGTCTGGTGTTGCTTACCCTTCATGTCAATTTCAGCAGAACGAAGTAGAATGTGTTTTATTAGGGGTCTGGGGTGGAATCAATACGGAGCTTCAGCTCCACGCGTCCATCCCGTTCAGAGCCGACACCACGCCCCCCAATCCCCCCATGTTAAAGTTTTCAAGAGCTTGAATCTTTGGTTCTAGCATCTTAGTACATTATCTGATGTGTGAGACCAACAAGGGCCATTTCCACACACCCTTAAAGGGACAGCCCACTCACCAAATACGTCTCCGATTTCAAAATGGCATCAGCAGGGCTCATTTTGAGGGGGAACGTGCGGGAACACAGTTCCGGCAGTTTCCCAAAGAGGTCACATGTCAGGTGGCCCCGCCCACCTGACTCAGCCATTTGGGGCCCGTTTCTGCCTGGATTGGGGCTGAAATGGCCTGGATCAGGCCTCTGACGGGTGGTGGATCACTCTCCCACTCAGCAGCGGCCCAATCCTGACCATTTGGGGCCCCTATTTGGCCATTTTCAGCCCCTTTTTGCTATTTTGGGCCCAGTTTGGGCCCTGAATGGCCAGGATTGGGTCCAAAACAGCCAGGATAGGTGATGCCAAGGGGTGTGGCTTATGCAAATCAGTTATGCTAATGACACACTTCCAGTGATAGCAAGGGCTGTGGCATATGCTAATGAGTTATGCTAATGAGTTCCTTCCGCTCTTTTTCTACGAAATGACCCCTGGGTATCAGGCTATTTGGCTTCTGTTTTTTCAGCACCTTTTCTGACAGCGCACTTTCCCGTGGTCCCCAATAAGATGCCAACAAAACAGCCTGCTACCATTTTGAAATTGGAGACTTGTGAAGTGAAGGGGGAAAGCCAGCAGCTTTTGGTGAGTGGGCTGTCCCTTTAAGGACATGTGGAAACAGCCAAGATTTTCAGGGTACAAGCTTTTGAGACTCAAAGCCCCCTTCTTTAAATACAGCCAGCTCAATGATACCAACGATGGTATTGGTTTACCCATTGCCTCCTCCTACAAACTGGTGGTAGTGTGGGAGGAGGCAATTAGTCATCTGACATAGGTAACCATTTTTGCTGACAAGTCTGAGCCCAGTTGCTTCTGATGCTCTGGTGGAGTTGCTTGGGTTTGGCTCTGTTTGCTTTTGGCTTTCAGCCAGCCTACAAGGCAGAGGCCCACTAGGATATTTTTCTGTAAGCTAAATGACCAGTCTGACCCTGTGTGCCATGGTATATACAAGCAAAATGTTTTCCCAAAGAACTTGATCCTATAAAAGAATTGTATTTTATTAATTAAACAGTTAACTCTTTCCCAATTCTAAGAACAGCTAGTGGTCTGAAATGAAAACACACAAGAACCAATTCCATGGAAAGACAGCACCACCAGGGATCTCACGGAATACAGTTTTGGAAAACAAGACCACACAAGCTCCTTGTATTCTTCTGAAATGTTGGGTTCTGCTTCTCAAGAAAGAAATTCATTATTTAACAGCAGTTTGGAAAATATATTCTCTGGACAGAGCTCCCTCCCTGAATATTTGTGTAAAATTGGCAGCACTTCAAATTTCTAGGACAGAGAGGCAAATGCAGCAGAAATGTTCCTGTCCTTGTAACTATGATTGAGGAAAGGGACAGTAAAAACAAAATGAGTTCATTTCCAATCTGAAAGATATAAAAAACTGCCTGAGGTTCTGTTACACTCTAGGCTGCTTATATGAAGAATAGTCTGCTAAAGTTTATTCAGTAATAGCACAGATGATCCACACAGCTTCAATATGGTGAAGAGATTAAGATACATGAAAAGGTTTAGGGAAGCAGGGATGGAAAGTAATGAACCAACCCACCTCTAGCTTATGTTTCCATGTATTCCCTCC
This sequence comes from Eublepharis macularius, assembly GCF_028583425.1. Taxonomy (NCBI): domain Eukaryota; kingdom Metazoa; phylum Chordata; class Lepidosauria; order Squamata; family Eublepharidae; genus Eublepharis; species Eublepharis macularius. Next base: position 79,693,884 of record NC_072794.1, on the reverse strand, counting down.
ATCCAGTTAATATCTTGCTAAGAAGTCTTGGCCCAGTATAACTAAAAGGAAGAGATGAAGGAGGAAACTAGTAGAAGCATGGGCCACAAGGAACTGAACAAAAAAAGGGAGGAAGCAGGGCCAGGAAACATGTAGAAAGCTGGCTGAGAAAGGAAAATTATCAGCTATGACACATATTTATTCCTAAGAAAAAATTTTCTGTATACAGTCATCTTGCTAGTAAATTGGAGTATATACATATTTCACTTAATGTATTCAGACAGCCTTCATGTTCAAAGAAAAAAATAAAACAACAGCACCGATTGGATTTAAGGAGTACTCATAAACCCAATCAGTGCTGCTGTTTTAAGAAGTTAAGAATTAACTGGTAAGATAGAATGCCATTCATTTTAAGGACGCTTGTGTTCCATTCATTTCGGTAGCAAAGGTTTAAAGATGTACTTAATTCTTGAAACTTAAATTAATGGGATTCAAAATGCTTAGCTCTGGCTGAATTATACATGCAATATTTTAATTAAAGGTTCATCAGTAACTAAAGATGCTGACTGGCTGATTTTCAGATAAGACCTGGGAAAAAAAATTGAAGGTACTTCCCTAGACATGTTTCTTTAGTGCTGACTACAGTGAATATATTGTTCACATCTATAAAATATCCATATCTCAGTATCCACTGAGAAAAAAAGGCTTGGAAGGAACTTAAATCTTAAACATAAGTCAGACAAAAATCAAAATTAATTAGACTCATTAAACTGGCATTCAAATATTACTGCAGTAGTCAATTGTTCCTTCACTGCTGGAATAAATACACCTGCAAAGATAAAGTTAGTAGATCATCATAGTCAGAGAAGTTGATTTGATACAATCTACAATATCTGCATTAGTGTTTATATTAGCTACAACCTCTTTCAGCTTTGGTCTATTTTTTAACATTCATTTTAAATAAAATAGGGAGCCAATGTGTTGTAGTGGCTAGAGCCACTACATTAGTGAATGGATCAACAAACAGCATAAGTTTCAGAGATGTATGGAACTACATGGCCCCACTCCACAGAATTTTCACAGTGATTTCATGATTTCACTCTGTTCTACCCAAATACTTAGAGTAGATCAAAGAAGGTAGAAGGGCTTTTACCACTTACATCACAGCAAAGGAAAGGATTCTCCCCCACCAACCAATGGCTTATCTTTCTTCCCATAGAAGAAAGGAAAGATTTCTAGTTCAGCAAGAGGTAGGTAAAAAAAACTCTTTCCCACCTTACTGGATTAGAGGAGATCATGATGAGAGCTACTGCAGCTGTCATGTAGGTGGTGATGATCAACTAAAGAAACAATAGCCTAGGAGGCTCCACTGCCTGTATTTCAATGTTGGTTAGATCCAGAGAGATATGAAATAAGTTTTTTAAAAATCCTTTTCCTTTCTTAATTGGAGTATGAGGAAGAATCACCATGCCAGATGGCTACCTTGCTTGCCCCAAGACCTCTGAGGCAGAGAAGCTGAGGCAAATAACTCCCATTCTCACTGCAACCAGGGCTTCCTTGTTTTTCCAGAATGGGCCCAAATGCACCAGAATGTAGAGACCTTTGGGGAAAAAATTAGATTTTTTTTCCTGTCCCTACCAGAATCCATAGTTTCTTTCCTGATCATTTGGAGTAGAGCTTCACTTCATACCTAGGGGTTTTTTCCTCTATAATGGGGGACAGTAATATGCAAAAGAGAGGTATGTGGGGGGGGGGTGTCAGATTTTGAATGCAGCTATATGGATTTCAAATGCAGTGGCACATCTCTAGCCATTACTGCCACTGCAATAGAACATTGGCTGATTCCACACCACCTTACCTCCCGCGTTTTTTCCGATATTATTGCGTCATGTGCAAGGGCGCAATAATCACCGGCATGTTCACATCACCTTCCGACTTCCGTTTTTCTTGTGCGATGCCACGATCACATCCCCTCAATAAAACCTGCAATGAACGCGCGGGGGGCGTGGTTTTGCTGTGAAAAGTCTTGTGCCTTTTTTTAAAAAAATCAAGCGGTCGGTATACCGACACGATACTATCCTGTCGTGTCGAAACCACACCCCGTTAATTGGCGCTGATTGGCTCTTTTTCCTACCACCATCGATAGTCTGCAGTGATTGGCCTCCTGTTTGGGTGGGCAATTTTGAAATGTTTTTTAATGCTGGGTCCATGGAGTTTTTATCTCTGTTGGTAGTAGGTGGATTTTTGGATTGCTCATCATGGCTCCTCGTGAAACCATTTGATTAAGGTGGGTGATCACCTGTGATCGGGGAGGCGTCACCCACTGCGGACCCCTGTTGCCCCACTACATGACACGGGTTCTGCGATGGGCAATCAACATCCTGGTCCGTCCTATACAGCATTCTCCCCAGCTTTCATCTGGAGATCCACTCTTGCAACATGACGGAGCAGTCGAGCCGAAAGCTGACATGACAGCTGGCACAGAAAAATGTTACGATGTGGTCTGTTCTTATTCCGGGTAGGTACAAGGTGGTTGACTGAGTAGCGGTGTCGGCATACCGATGAATTGCCCTTCCTTTTTTTCCTTTAAGTGCGGGGCCGCGGAGATGAGGGGTGCAGATTGATTGGGTGATGCTTTAGGGGATGGACGATTTAATGAGCTAATAGCGCGATGAAATCTCAGTGGTCTGCTGCGACGCCGTAGCGGTACCATTACGATTTTTTTTTAAAAACATGTGAACAGAGGAATGTGTAGCACAGCGGCAGCGAAAAACTAGCGCTAAAACTAGGTAGTGTGGAATCGGCCATTGTGGAATTCTCTGAATAGTACCACATGAATGGCTTCACACATTGCTCCAGCCACTTCGTTAGCTCTCAGCACCATTTGGATAACATAAGAACCCTATTTAAGAAAGTAAGTAAGAGGGCCCTTCAAGTACTAGTATTGGCCTTGGCATGTAGCTATAGTATGGGGGTAGTTCTGTGCTTGACTAATAGGAGTTCTGGTGGGTAGCTAAGTTAGCGTATTACAGCAAGAAAAAAAAAGACTAACTAATGTATTGACATACAAGCTTTTAAGGACTAGAGTCCATTTAATAAGATGCGTGAAATAGATTCCCAGAATCTATACAGGCAGAGGGAAACGAAAAAATGTGAAATGTAGACTGTGGCATACTTGTGTGAAACTCAAAATATATGTTAAGTATGGTGTCTAGTCACACTGGCTATAGTTAATAGTAACAATATAAATTGCTTCATATAAGTAAGTTAACAGTCATATTAACTAAGGAAGCTGTCAGCTCTGTATCAACCCTATGCTGATATAGACAAATCTACTGATGAACAGTAATTCCTCTCTGGTGTCACCCTTTGAAGTTCTTTTGTTGTGAACAATATGCAGTCTTTAAGCTACCATAAAACTCCTTTTGTTTTGAGTTGTGAGGAAGATAAAGCTTCTGCTACACTTACCTGGCATTGGATGTCCTTTAGCTGCTATGGTAAATGCATCAGCTAAAGCTTCCTGACAAGTGGTTCCGCAGCAAGAAAAAATGTGTTCAAGAAAATGTTTCAACTAAGGAACATTATCATGGAACAATGGCTGAACAAAAGAGTGCTGCATCCTTAGCTTTTCTCATATTTATGCCACACAGTGCTTGTTGATGTGGGCAAGATAAACTAAGTGTGCCGCCATTAATTTGAACAAAGAAGCAACATGGTGAGGCAGTAGAAGGGGAAAGGTATATCAGTGGAAGGAGAAACAAGGAAACAGCTGAGAATCTCTCTACATGAGACACCGGGATGCGTGTCCGTCAAGTGTCAGGAGATGTAATGTTATCCAGGAAGTGTATTTTTTTAATGAGTTTTTATTCTTATTGGTAACAAATAAAAAATAATAATAACCATTACACATATAACAAATAAATAATTAAACAGCAGTAGGGTATTCTCGTGTCCTCTTCAATTACCAGGAGGATGTCTGTTTGTGTACATATTTGAACTACTGGATTAATATAAAGCCAAGTATCCATTGTTTGTTTAAGTTTGTAAGATTTTTGACTTAGGTTGAAGATTATTCTTTTCTATGTACCCCAAAAAGGGAAGCCATTTTTCGATAAAACTATTATTTTCTGTAATTTGCTCTGCGTTTCTTAAGTCATTGCTTATTTTTTCCAAAATAAAATGATTCCAGACTTTGGAAAACCAAATCTCAAGTGTTGGTAGTCTTTCTGATTTCCATACTGTCGCTCTCGTGCTCTTAACGGCTATAAAAAATGAGGCAATAAGTTCTTTTCTAATTTTAAGAATATGTAAATTTTACCATAGGTCTAAGAAAATTATTTTTGGTTCAAATGGAAGGTTGTAATTGGTGATGTCTTTAATTTCAATCCAGGAAGTGTAGTTTTGAAAGACAGAGCCCATGGAGATCACTCCAGAGGGGATGGATTCTCTCACAGCCCTCCACTGCCTCTGGTGTGTCAGACTGTCTCCCCGTCCAGAGCTTTTACCTGCCACCATCTCTGCTTAAAACTTTGAATCAACCAAGCCTCAGCTGGGCATAGGCTCTGGAAGGGGAGATGCCAGAGGCAGTGGAGGGCTGTGAAACAATCTGTCCCCTCTGAAGTGATCGCCACTGGCTCTGTCATTTAAAACTATGGTTCCTGGATAACATTTATTTATTTATTTATTTATTTATTCAATTTATATACCGCCCATCCCAGGGGCTCTGGGCGGTGAACAGTTAAAATTGATAAAAACAAAAACTAAAATCAATATACAAATAATAAAACAAATTAACAAGGTGCAGTGGTGGGGAGAACCTTCCCCACCCCAAAGGTGGGAGGCTGACATGGCACCGCCCCCTTCAATCACCAAACGCCTGGCGGAACAGCTCTGTCTTACAGGCCCGGCGGAACGATAATATGTCCCGCTGGGCCCGGGTTTCCATTGACAGAGCGTTCCACCAGGCTGGGGCCAGGACTGAAAAAGCCCTGGCCCTGGTTGAAGCGAGGCGGGCTTCCTTAGGGCCGGGGACCACAAGTAAATATTTATTCGCTGATCGGAGCGATCTCCGGGGAACGTACAGGGAGAGGCGGTCCCGAAGATATGCCGGTCCCAACCCACTCAGGGCTTTAAAGGTAAGAACCAACACTTTGAACCTGATTCGGAATTCAACTGGAAGCCAGTGCCGCTGGCGCAGGACAGGTGTGATGTGTGACTGGTAAGGTATACCAGTCAGGACCCGTGCCGCCGCATTCTGGACCAGTTGTAGTTTCCGGATCAGGCCCAGGGGTAGCCCAGCGTAGAGTGAGTTACAGTAATCTAGCCTGGAGGTGACCGTTGCATGGATCACTGTAGCCAGGTCCTGGGGCGTCAGGTAGGGGGCAAGTTGCCTGATCTGACGAAGATGGAAAAATGCAGACTTGGCAACCGCTGTGACCTGGGCCTCCATCGATAGGGAGGCATCCAGGAACACACCCAGACTCTTTACCACTGGCAAAGTTGCCAGTGGTGTCCCATCCAGGGCAGGGAGCTGGATCCCAACATCTGGCAGCCCCCGTCCCAGCTGCAGGACCTCCGTCTTCACTGGGTTCAATTTCAGTCTGCTCTGTTTCAACCATGCCGTCACAGCCTCCAAAGCTCTGGCCAGATTGTCTGGGGCCGTGTCTGGCCGGCCGTCCATCAACAGAAAAAGTTGGGTGTCATCCGCGTATTGATGACAACCCAGCCCAAACCTCCGCACCAACTGGGCGAGGGGGCGCATATAGATGTTAAATAACATTGGGGAGAGTATCGCCCCTTGGGGAACCCCGCACACCAAAGGGTGACGGGCCGATAGATCTCCCCCGAGCGCCACCCTCTGTCCCCGACCCTGGAGAAAGGAGACCAGCCACTGTAAGACTGTCCCCCTAATCCCCACGTCGGCAAGGCGGCTGGCCAACAAATCATAGTCAACCGTGTCAAACGCTGCTGTGAGATCAAGTAACACAAGCAGCGCTGACCCGCCTCGATCCAGATGCCTGCGAAGGTCGTCTGTGAGGGCAACCAAGGCTGTCTCCGTCCCATGGCCAGGACGGAAGCCAGACTGGAATGGGTCCAGGACTAGAGCATCATTCAGGAATTCCTGCAGTTGTACCGCCACCGCCCGCTCAATCACCTTGCCCAGGAACGGGAGGTTCGACACTGGGCGGTAACTGGACGGGTCGGTGGGGTCCAAAGATGGTTTTTTCAGGAGGGGCCGCACTACCGCCTCCTTTAACACTCCTGGAAAAACCCCAGAGCTCAGGGAGATGTTAACAATGGCCTCCAGATGGTCCCGTAGCCCCTCCGAGCTGGCCTTCACCAGCCAGGATGGGCAGGGGTCCAGAGGACAGGTGGTTGGCCTCATCCCCTGCAGGATCCTGTCAACATCGTCCTGAGAGAGCAGGCTGAAATGGTCTAATACGGACCCAGAAGACGGCCAAGGGGTCTCCAGTTCCCTTACTGTATCAACAGTGGGTGGCAGGCCACGGCGAAGGGACAAGATTTTACCCGCAAAATAGCTCGCAAAAGCCTCGCAGCCAATAGTTGAATTAAGAATTTGGTGGTCTCCCTGAGAGAGGGAGACCAAGGACCGAACTGTTTGAAATAATTGAGCCGGGCGTGAGCTAGCGGATGCAATGGAAGCAGCAAAGAAATCCCTCTTTGCTGCTTTCACTGCCACCTCATAGGCTTTCATAAACGTCCTATAAGATGTTCTTGCCTCTTCGTCGCGCCCCCGCCTCCACACTCGCTCTAGTCGTCTCAGAGACCGCTTCATCTGGCGAAGCTCCTTGGTAAACCAAGGAGCTACCCGTTTGCGGGCTCGGAGAGGACGGCAGGGGGCAATAGCGTCGATGGCTTCGGAAAGACGGCCATGCCAATCATCCACCAGCTCATCTAACGTACTGCCAGGGGGCATCGGATCCCGCAGAGCCGCCTGGAAACCAATTGGATCCATAAGCCTCCGCGGGCGAGCGTAAATCCGCTCACCGCCCACCCGGGAAAGGAGCGGCATGCTCAGACGAGCCTTCAGAACAAAGTGATCTGACCATGGCACTGCATCATAGGCATCCAGGACCACCATCATCCCTGCCCCAAAAATCAAATCCAGCGTGTGACCTGCTTGATGCGTGGGAGCCGAAACAAACTGGGAGAGTCCTAGGGCCGCCATGGAGGACACCAGGTCAATGGCCTGCATGGAGGCATCGTCGTCAGCATGGACGTTGAAATCCCCGAGAACCAAAAGTTTCGGGAATTCCAAGGCCCAGCTGGCCACCGCCTCCAAGAGACCAGACAGGGAAGATGCAGGTGCAGTAGGCGGTCGGTACACCACGCATATTGCCAACCTCTCCTCGGCGTCCAACACTAGGCCCACACAATCAATGCCAGTAATTTTTGGGGTGGGGAGTGGTCTGAAGGAGAAAGACTCCCGAATGAGCAAAGCCACGCCTCCCCCCCGACCACTTGTCCGGGGCTGGTGGAGGACCGTATAACCTGGGGGGACTAGTTCTTTCAAAGCGACCGTCTCGCCCTCCCTCACCCATGTCTCGGTCACGCAAGCCAAGTCCACATTCAATGCTGCAAGATAATCTTGCAGCGTTTTGGTCTTATTATTTATGGACCTGGCATTGCACAGCGTCAGGAGATACATTGCACAGGAGAAGAACATGTGTCAAAAATATTGTGTATGTAGAAAGCCTCTGAAGCTTTGTAATGTATTAAGTTTTCATGGGGAATGACATTTTTTTCTTTGAGCATTTAGAAACACAATATGGGAAAGCTCTCAGTACAAGAAAATAGTAACAGTAATTAAACATTCATCAAAAGATAATCCACAAAGGTGCTTTCTATGGAATAACAATGAATAAAGTAGATGGAAATCTGCAAGAAATTACTGAAAGTTACTAGTTACCTGTGTGTAAAAAGGAGATGTATGCTTGAGTCACATCACGTTGTGAAAACGTGTCCACTGCGAAGTCATTCTTTTTGATCATTCCATGCATTGGAGCCTGAGCAATCATGGACACGAGCCTGGCATCCTCACTGTCAACATATGTTGCATGGAGGCATACAGCAGTGATGGTGACTCTGCCTCCTACCTGGCACTGCAAACATGATTTTAATCCCAGCAGCAGCTCTGGTGGCTCATCATTGATCGGTATGATCATTTAAAAATGAACATGGCAGGATTATGGCATGAAGAAAAATAAGTAAATTGTCAGGATTGACTTATTAGACCTGAGGTCCTGGTTCAGCCTATTTTGGCCCTCAAAATGTCTATAAATGATACAAGAATTATTGGAATTGGATATAATAAATGAGCATTTAATACATGTGAAGAATTAACGCAGCTGGAATTAACCCAAGTGTTGTAACTGGTACACTAAATGAGCATTCAAAACCTGTGAATAATTTTGACCCAAATTTATCTCTATGCACAGGCCGAAATGTACTTGTTTTTGCAAGTTTTATTTAGTAAACCCATTCTCACTGGTTAAGATGAGAGATATACAGTCCATTGCAAAAACAAAATTCTAGGATCTACTACACGTCAATTTAGGTTCTGCAGAATCTGTTTATAAAGCGTCGCTGGGAAAGGGGAATGAAGCAAATGTAAGAGAACCTACCATGACTGAGAGAAGGGAGTTCAGTTCTTCATCAGACTATGACTTTTGTCCTGAAACTCCTGCATCTGAGACATTTTAATCCCAGCAAATAAAATTTTGGAGCTTCATAGGGAAAAACAGCTGGTCTGCAGTGCTTATAGGTTTAAAAGCACAGGCAAGGGAAAGTGTCAACTCACCTCTCCTGGTTGGTTTTCCTATACTTTGCTACCCCCATTACACTCTCCTCCCTTTGTTTGGCAGTAGGCAGACCTACTCTTAATGCATGGCTCTGCTGCCATCACATCTAGTTATGCCTTACTAGTTAACCTAGTAACCAAAGTATTTCACCCAAGTGTCAAACCCAATCTAAATAAAGATCTTTCTGGGAATCTTACCAGAAGATTAATAAAAATTAAAAATCTACTGAAGGAACCAGTATGTAATTAGTATCTTTCGATTATACTTTGGTAAAGTACATTGCTGAGTTTGTTATTACCTGTACTCTTAACATTCCATCTGCAGTGTTAAATCCATCTGTTGCTGAAAATATGACTCTGTCTTCAAGGGTTTCAGAGCTGTCATGCTGATACTTTTAAAACAATTCTATAATTATTTTGGCCTTTCGTTTGTTATAGTTTGGAAGAAGCAAGCTGAGGGAGAACAAGAGTTATCAACTTCTGCATTTACAGTTTATAGTCTGAACATACTTGAATTTGGGCGACATCTCCACTTGAGAGAATCTGCTCAATTCAAGTAAGATTTAGTAACAATAAATGAGTAGCATCATCTGGTGATATGGCAAGAACCACAATGCATTATTTCTTACACAGAGATAAGCAACGGCTGTTGACTATGACATGTACCAACACAAGAACTGCACAATGAATTTAGATAGCAGGAAAGATTTGCTAAATGACTGGGCAGGTAGCATTCAAAATTTGTTTCAGGGAAGCCTCTGGCTCCCTGGGAGCTTATTAGGGATTCCTCAATGAAAATATCAGTCATTCTTCCCCTACAATTTGTGGCTGCAAGAGCTTCTTTGGGGCGGGGGAGGGGGGAGTTGCCCTGGGTTGGAAATGGAATTGAGTTTGGAGAAGCTGAGCTAATTCTGCAAAAAAGTTTGCTTTTTAATGAGAGTTAATTTCCTGAGAAACTAGGAAGAATAATTTCCTTCTTTTGCCCTATACTACTTACCATATGGTGGCATTCAGGAATGTCTTAGATGTTGCTGAAACAATGAAGAACAGGAGGTGGGGGAAAGATTCTCTTCCCACCTCTCAACTTGATGGCTGATTACTGCCCTATTTAGCACCAGGCATGGCTTCTGTGATGGACTGCACATTTCAAAAAGCCTGGAAGTACTGTACACAAACAGCTGCAGGATTGTTAAAGGTTAATCCCTTACAGAATCAGAGAGCTTTGAGTGACAGGTTACTCCAAGTGATCTAATTTGATAGCATGAGCTAGAAAGGTCAGTTTTTCAGTCCTAGCAGAGAGAGAATGGGTGTAAAGAGTTGGGATTCCTAATGAAGAGCAGTTTTATCACCAGCAGGAGAACTGGGGAAAGTTGGCAAGGAGATTTGGGAAGTAGATGCAGATGCCCAAATGGTTCAAAGAAAGGGGATAGATCTTCTAAGGAGAGAAGATTTTTCCCTGCCCAGTCAAACAGGGAAGTAGCTCTGGAGAGTGAAGAGATCTCTGGTGAGGTATGGTTGGAAACCACCTATGATGACCTTCAGATTCAGTTAACGGCTGAAGAAAAGCACTGGTGTGTGAAGAGAAGTGGATTGGGGTACCAGAAAGTGGGTGCCAGCATTCCTAACTCCAGAAGAGTAAGAGAATACTAAAAGAAAGAATACTAAAGTGCTTGGGGAAAAACAAGGAAACCAAAGCCTCAAAACAGAAGCCTCTAAGTATCTGTGAAGAGCATAAGAACTGAAGTCTGTGCATGTTCTGCTTTTACATCAGATATATATCTGAGATAAGTTTTCAGCCCCTGATTTCTTCTGACTTTTCCCCTTTAAAGTAAATAAATTTGTTAGTTATTTTTGGAATTTTAAAAGTGACTCTGGTGCCATTTCTGTTGTTTAAGGATGAGGGAATGTCATAGCTTCCAGCAGTGTAGGTGCCATGAAGTAAGTAAAAAAGAAGGGAAAGAAAGGTAGGAGTTTTCTCTGGCATGGGGAGTGTATATGTAAACAAGAGAATAATTATGTGTGATTTTTAATATTGTGTTTCAAACCCAAGAAACACTCATTTCAGCAACCTGTGTGGTATGATGTATAAAGTAGAATACTGATCAAATGTACTGAAGATAACATGAATATCAATATGTGCAGCACACTAATAAAACAAACTACTTCCTCCCAAAACACCTGCCAAGGGGGCCGCAATCTTGTTAAGCCTGTGGGCACTTCTGGAATTTTTAGAAAGGCAAATGAGTTTCACCACAAAATGGCTGTCCTGAGGACAAGACTATCATAAAGAGTCTGCCATTGGGATAAGGCTGTCACTAATGGCTGTAATTAGGACAAAATCAGCTTCTAAGGCTGTTAAGCTGTGTAATATGCTTTGAGTCTCAGTGAGAAAGGTGGACTATAAATAACATAAACAAATAAACAATGTTCATGAACTGACAAGTGACTCTGATCAAAGCAGTGAACCTGGAGACAACTCATAAACAAATATATCATGTAATTTATCCTTGGACTCTTCCACACCCCAGTGCCCCACTGCCATCTCCTCTTCTTCCAGGTACTCGTAAAATAGTAAAAATACTTATTAAGGTACCCCTACAGTGGAAACTCAGCTGAAGACATGTCTCATAACAATTGAAAGACAGATTTATCACATGCAATCACACACACAATTTTTTTGAAAAATATGAACCATTTTTAAATATTGCAGGGACAGGATAGGATGGGTCAGAGGAAAGATTTTCTGCAAAATAAGCCTTTTTTACTTTGTGAAAGGGGGAAAAAAGATGGCAAATAGAGTGTTTTCCCCCAAAAGTTAATTTTTTAAATTGTCAGTTACAATTGTAATTGTAAGTTTATGTGGGGAAAACGGTTCCAGACAGTAATTTTTTATAAAAATATCAGTGGCCACTACCATTTCTACTTCATAGGAGTTGGTGGAGAGAAGTGTCCCACTCCCTACACCAAAATCCAACTTCTTCAGAGTTCTGTAAAATCAAACCCCTTTCAGTATTCTGCTTGGAACTTAGGGAGTCTTTAGATTAGAGGGAGGACTGTGTTCTGTACAAATACGGTGCCATTATATTTCAAAAACAGTTGCCCCAGACCCTTGAATTGCTTCCACATTCAAAATATTGGTCCCAAACATCTAGAACCTGAAAAAAACCCACAGATTTGAAACCTTAACTGGTAACATCCTATCCCCAAATCAGCAATTATGGCAGGGGTTCCCCCTAAATCAGAAATTTTAATGAAATTTCTCTTGATGAGCACCCCTAGACTAATATTGATTCTTTGATTTGGAGGGAGGGAGGAAGCTCTTTGCTTTCAGTTTCCAATGCAAGGGGAGGATTTGTTCCCTGTGTGACAAACCCAGACACACAAGAAAGGCTGTATTTATAGCCACGCCAAGGCTGTGAGGCAGCTCATCAGGGTAAGTGTATTTTTTTGATAGTCAATCAGCTGGGATAGAGCAACCAGAAGCTTCTGTTTCTTCTGTTCCATTCAAGACACTTTGTCCCCCCCCCCCCCCGCCCAACTCAAGAAGTTGAGCAGGTGCCAGAAGACACATTGGTGCATAGAAGAGTACTCACAGGTTCAGCATTGGGGATTATTGTATAAGACAGTTTGGGGAAAATGACAAAAGAAAACAGAACACATGGAATCTCTTGCTCACATTCAAAAAGACTCTATGACCCAAAATTTTACTTATTACACTTGTGTTAAAGAAGTAGTTTTGAGTTGAGATTCAGCGGCTTGGCTAAGGCCGCCTAGTGAATTCCGTAGCCAACTAAGAACATCCTTAATCTAAGAATGCTAGGCAATGCTTGAAACATTTCTCACTTGCATCTGAGACCACTAATGCAATTCAATATTCTTAAAAATAAACTCTTTCAATCTTTTTTTTTAAGGAACCTAATGAACAAATGATCCTGTGAGTTATTGTGTGGATTAATTATTGAATATTGGAAAAATATAAATCCTCAAGGGTAAATTGTTCCTCTTGTCTTGGACTACTTGTCCATGTAGTTTAATGTGTCCATAGCAAGGAGATTTCTTTAATTTAATTTGGATGTCACTGTTCTTAGTGTCCTCATCTGTTACCATGAGATGCTGTCCCATGATGAATGAACTTGTGCCTTCCTCTACTGTTAGTTGATTGGTGAATATCTAATACAGCAGAAACTCAGAAAATGCACTGAAGCTCAATAAGAAACACAGAAAAGAAGCACTACAACACACATACACATATATTAGCAAACTTCTGGAATCGTTTAAATAATTTCTTATTGACAGGACTCCGTGTTGTTGTCGGAGACCAGTTCTTAGCACTGTGAAACTTGTCCTGTAGGGTTCCACAAGGCTCAATTTTATCTCTCATGCTGTTCAATCTCTAAAAATCCTTGGGAGAAATCAGTTATGGATTTGGAGTTGGGTGCCATCAATATGCTGGTGATACCTACCTCTACATTGTTTTATCTAGACCATCTGATGTAGCTGTAGCTGTCTTGAGCCAGTGCCTAGCTGCTGGGTTTAAATGGCTAAGGATGAACAAGTTGAAACTAAACCCTGGTTGAGAAGGCAAAGATTCCAGGGGGCACTGCACTCCTCACATTTGATGGGATTCAGCTGACCATTTCTGACTCAGGGCCAAGCTACACATGACGAAAGACACTTGCCTGGCAAGTGGATTGAGTGGAGGGCAAGTGAACAGGGAGAAATACACTTGCCATTCAAGTGTCATTTGTCACTTGTAGCTTGGCCCTCAGTTAAGAGTCTGAGAGTTATACTGGACCCAGCAAAGTTAATTCAGCTGCAAAATGTACTTCTTTCTATCTTCACTTAACCTGAAAGATGGTTCCCTAACTTAATCCAGCCAAACTTGCCATGTGGGTCCATGCCATGGTAACCTGCAAGCTTGACCATTATATACACTTTGCCCTTGAAGTTAGCATGGGAACTCCAGATGGTACAAAATGCTGCAGCTCATTTAGTATTCACAGCTAGGCAGGGTATGCAAGTTATACCTATTCTGTTGTCTCTCCATTGAGCCATTGATTAGTTCCTAATTTTAATTCAAAGTGTAAGTTAATATCTACAAGGCCCTTCATGGCCTCACACTCTTTATTTACAGGAACAGCTTTCTGAGTATGTTCCACTGAAAAAGCTCCAGTCATCTGAGTAAACCCTCCTAAAGAAGCCACCCTGCAAAGAGGTAAACAACAGCAGCCTTTACCTGAGCTTGCTCTGTTCTGGCCACCATCTGAAAGAATTGCCCTTCCTGGCAAGATAAGAAAGGCTCCCATACTTCCGTCACTTTGCATAATGTATAAAACAGAACTTGTAAGAATGAAATTTGCCCCTCCCCTCCCCATCATAATGAAGAAGCAGAAAACAAGGTTTGGAATTAAAGGGCCACTTTATTAAAATTACAGCAACGTATCTGTCAACACAGCAAGGGCATAAATAGCGGTACAGGTCAGGCTCTGTGGTCACTCCCGGACCTTTGCCCTGATCTGTCTGGGTGAGCCACCTGCTGCCCCAGGCATGAGCCATCCATCATATAGCTGGGATCTGGGATGGTCAGGCGCAGTGGTTCACCCCCTTAATGCTCCTCTACTCAGCCGTAAAGCTGGGGGAGGACTGGCTTTTCCAGGGGTTCCCTATCAGGGTGTCTGTCCTCACAACTGGGCCATAAAGCAGCCAGCCACTCAGACAGACCTCAATTCCCCACCCTTGGGGATATGCCAAGGGTGGTTACCAGCCCGCTCATTTCCCCCAATTTACTAATCTGCCACTGCTCAGGCCAAGCCACTGCTTAGGCCTTAGCACCCCACAGGTGGCTTAAAGCCACCAAGCCCTTGCCACATATCATCCAAAATGTTGTTCCTTATCCCCTCAGTAGAGTTCAGCAAATTTGGCCTTGATTTGCAGATGGGGGGTCACTAGCCCCCTTTCCCAATACTATAAAGGGGGATCTAAGTCCTTCACCTAGCCCATTACCCACCTTCCAAGCTCCTTATATACCACAGGTGGGGATCCTTGGATTAAAACCTCAAACTGAGGCCCAAGCTTCTTACACACACCTGGTGGAGAAGCCTTGGGCCCAAAACAAAATTCCAAGCTTTCTATACCACAGGCAAGGAAGTCTTGGAGATCCAGTGCACCCAGGCACAAAGCCATGGGCCCAAAACAAAACCACATCCCAAGCTTCTTGCGCACACCTGGCAGGGAAGCCATGGAACAGGTACACACAGGAATCCCAAGCTTCATACACACACCTGTCAGGGAAGCCTTAGACCCAAAACAAAACCACATTGCAAGCTTCTTGCACACATCTGGTAGGGAAGCCTTGGATTTCATGTACACCCTCAGCATAGAGCTTTGGGCCCAAAACGAAACAACGTTCCAAGCTTCTTGCACACACCTGATGGGGAAGCCTTGGATTTCATGTGCACCCTCGGCATAGAGCCTTGGGCCCAAAACGAAACAACGTTCCAAGCGTCTTGCACACATCTGGTAGGGAAGCCTTGGATTTCATGTGCACCCTCAGCATTGAGCCTTGGGCCCAAAACAAAACAATGTTCCAAGCTTCTTGCACAAACCCAGCAGGGAAGCTTTGGAGTAAATAGCACAAAAATCCTCAGCTTCTAAAGCACACACTGCAAAGAAGCCGTAAGTCCTGAACCTGCAACAATGGGTAAAACCTCAATAATAGCTTATTAACCTCAAGTTAATGACTCAACAGGCTGCAGATCCCCATCTCTGTGGGATCTCACCAGTCCACCAACAACTGCACCTAGGAAAAAACAAACACAACCAGTAGCTGCCGTCAACAATGAGGCAACAGAATATACACATTAAACAGCCCAATTAGTCTTGTGGCAAAGCTCCTTTGCCTGCCTGCTGCTGAGCAGACCCGCCCCATCTACTTCATGCCATCTGCCCTGTCCTTGACTCCTACATGCCATGAAGGAATGGGGACCTGAACAAATTGGGCATGCATGGTGAAACTTGCAAGTCTCCCTGGAGCATACCCTCTGTGAGGCAAACTCCCAGCAAAACATACATATCTGGGCAGACTGCTCAATGGAAGGACAAGTACCAGTTGACATGGAGGTCTAATGCACTAAGTGGCCGCTATCAGAGCAGTCACCTGCATTGGGCCATGCTGGGGACATTACCCGTATCCTGCTCCCCCCAATTGTGAAGTGCGCGCTTGGAGGTATGTAGGCTGAGGCGTGCTGGGGGACACAGAGGCAGCAGCCTGACTCCAGAGCCCCCATGTCCATGCTGGGGCCAAGGAGACTTACCCTCCAACTTGGGGGGCTGTACAGCCACAGCTGCTTGACCAAGGTCTGCCGTCCCACCTCCATCCCCAGACATCCCGCCACTGTCATCTGCTGGAACCTCTGGTAAAGTATTGGCAATTCCTCACCCTTGGGTGTGCTCAATGAGCCATCCAAGCCAGCATGAGCCAGTTTGGTGTAGTGGTTAAGAGCACGGGACTCTAATCTGGAGAGCTGGGTTTGATTCCCCACTCCTCCACAAAGCCAGCTGGGTGACCTTGGGCGAGTCACAGTTCTCTTGAGCTCTCTTAGCCCCACCCACCTCACAGGGTGATTGTTGTGGGGTAATAATAACACTTTGTAAACCGCTCTGAGTGGGCATTAAGTTGTCCTGAAGAGCGGTATATAAATCGAATGTTATTATTATTATTATTATTATCCAGGCCAGATTAACCCTCGAGGGCAGAGAGATGAGACAGTATATCATTAATGAAAGCAGCAGCGGAAGCCACCCTTATAGGCCTCTTTCTCTTGGCCCCTAGGCTGAGAATATCCTTAGCTTGCTCTAGTGCAGCAATCTGCTGCAAAATCTCATGCCAGCTAAGCATGCCTCATCATCCAAAGAGGACAGAGTAACTGTGGGCTGCCTGGGTACAGGGCGCTTTATTGGCTGCTTGCCCTTTCTTGGGAGGCTTTATAATTCCCTCCAGTAAAAGCCCCTTGTCCGGGATCAGCAGCCCAGCCCCCGGACTTGCCAGGAGGCAGCAACAGGGGGGCAGCCGGGAGGCAGCAGTTCAACCGCCCTGGCTGGCAAACAGAGCCAGAACCTGCCTGTGCGAGGGGGAAGGGGCGAAGTTCCAAAGCCTCAGAAGGCTAGAGGGGGCAAGGGGAGGCCAGCTAGTCCCACCCTCCAGGGAGAGAACAGGAGGCTAGGCAAGGCAGAGGAAGGGGGCAAGGACAGTGGGATTAGGGACCCAGCAGCTGCCCAAACAGAGCTCTTACCTGGCAGAGAGGAGAAGCAGCCACAGCAGCCCAGAGCCACGCCCCAGCCTTCACCTCAGCCTGAAGATATCAACCTGGCTCAGGAGATGCTCAGAACCAAGCCCCTCCAGGTGAAGCTGCTGAATGCATTCTGTGGGAAGAGCTGGGCAGCCAGCCAAGGGGCCACAGCTGGGCCTACCTTCAGTAATCAGCTCAGCCAGAGAGGCCTGGCAGCCAGCCTACATGACGCAGCTGTTGCTGATCCAGGAAGAACAGCCAGCTACCCCAACTGCAGCAGCTTGAGACAGCCCAGGCCAACGCTGGAAGGCCAGGGAGGGGTGTGGCCTGGCAGGCAGGACCTGCAAGGAGGGCGGGGCGGTGAAAGAAGACCCTATAAAGGCTGGCTGGGGAGAGCTCTGAGGTGGTGGGTGTGAGTAAGGAGTGATGGTGTGGAGCAGTGTGAGAACAGAGGCTTGGAGAAGAGTTCTTGGAGGAGGAGATGACGGAGGTCGCAGAAGGTGAGCAGACCAGGTTGAGCAGGCCAGTGAGTGGACTGAGAGGGAGTTTGGGTGAGGTATACTGTCCCTCCTTCCACAGAGCAGGGTCCTGCAGCATCCCTGGCACCCCTCTGATGTCAGGACTGGCCTGCCCAGTGGCAGCGACAGCAACAGCTAAGTGCTGACACCCCTAATAAGGAGTCGTGGCTTATAGGGTATAGGATGTGGTGGCACTCTTAACCACTACACTAAACTGGCTTACCACTCAATGAAGCACTGGCCAAAGCAGCTTTCAAAACCTGCATGGTGACCTGCCCTGCTATACCTTATAAGCCAAATGGGATGATCCAAAATGGCTACCTGGCCCTGTCACAAAATGGCTGCCCATGCTGAGGCCTCAAAATGGCCTCAAAATGGCTTCACACCCCTTTAGTAAGGCCTTACGGCCAGGCCCCTCAGGATGAACCAGGACATGCACTACAGCAAAGCCCTTACTGTAGGGGAAAAGGGGGCACAGAAACACTCTGCACCAAGACCACAGGCAAACCCCCAGATAGCAGAAAAAGAGGGGGAGTAGCTGCTCAAGCCCTGCTGTTCACCTGCTAGGAGGAGGGGAGTGGGTGAATGCCCAGCTTCCCACCATGTGGCAAGCTGGCTATGGGACTAATATGCCCCATGGGTGGGGAGTCCCACCTTGGCCACTGCTGGATGGGGGGGAAAGGTCCCACGCCAGTCCACAGCAGCAAAGGCATTGTTCACTGTATGCATTATACTATATTTTCATTGTCTATCATAACTCTGCACTTTGCCTTGGTTTTTAACAAGAAAACTGGATGAAAAAGGAAGCAAACAGTTAAATGGGAGCGACACGGCGCACCCATGTAACACCTCTCCTGCACAAGCTACACTGGCTTCTGGTGGTCTTCTGGGTGCGCTTCAAGGTGTTGGTTACCATCTTTAGAGTGTTCCATGGCTTAAGGCCTAGGTATTTGCGAGATCGCCTGCTGCTACCGATAGCCTCCCACAGGCTGGTACGCTCCCACAGAGAGGGCCTCCTCAGGGTGCCATCGGTCAAACAATGTTGGCTGGTGACCCCCAGGGGGAAAGCCTTCTCTGTCAGGGCACCTGCCCTCTGGAATGAATTGCCCCCGGAGATACGTATGGTCCCTGACCTACACACCTTTCGCCGTGCCCTTAAGATGTTATTATTCCAACAAGCGGGACTGGCCTAAATGTGTTTTAATTGAGTTGTCCTGTTTCTGAGTTAAATTATTTAATATGTTTATATTTTATATTCTTATTGTTTTATATTTGTATGTTTTATCTTTGCTGTACACCGCCCTGAGTCCTTCGGGAGATGGGCGGTATAAAAATTCAATTAAAGTAAAGTAAAGTAAAGTAAATGAATAATATCTATTTTATATCAAATCAGGCCATTGGTCCATCTGGTTGAGAATGTTCACTCTGACTAGCAGCAGCTCTGCATGCTGTCAGGTAAAGATTTGCCTAGCTCTTGGGCTATCCGAGATACTGTTTTTGGGAAGCGAGGCACTTGAACACCTGCTACCGCCCCCCCCTTCAGGGAGAAGGGGGTCCAGAACGCTATGTGACCCCAAGAGCATGTGATCTTGGTGGTGGTGGGGTTCTGAATCAAGGATTCTCCCCATCACCTTGAGGTCCCCTCAGAGAAGGGCGAGCTACTAACTCTGCAGTACCTCTGGAGTCATTAATTTGGCATAAGATCATCAGAAACCAAGCTTCAATACCAGCTTTAACCATCTATAGATGGAGGAAACAACACAGACAACCCGAAAAAGCAACCTAAGGTAAAGATTGTTATTGGACTTTTTAAATGAAAACGGAGAAAAAAGACCAAAAATCAAAGTATTATAAAGACTTAATTAAAGAGAGGAAACAATAAGGAACAATTATTGAATAAGAAATTTTCAATTCAGCAAGATTTTAAGGACAAAAAGAGTGATAAATAGTATTGTTTACACATACTTGCGGTTCGAAGAGATAACTGGCACAAGAGAGGAGGAGGGAGCTGGGAAACAGCGTATGAAACATCGCGAGACGAGACGAGACTGAAAGAGGTGGCGACAACTTGTGTCTAGAGGGGACAAGAAAACAGGAAGCAGGAAGAACAGCAAGAAGAAAGAAGTTGTGGAAGCAAAGCAAAGAAAACATTGCGAGGAAACTGGGATTAAAGGAACAGGAAGAGGAAGCATGCCATTTTAACTGAGGGAAGAAGCGATTCCAGATATCATAGAGAAATTGCGCCCGACATTTTGTGACTAAATTGAAAAATTCTTTTTTTTAGTGAGGCCAGTAAAAGTGAATTATATTAAGAGGGATAAAAGAAAAGAAGGAAAAACGGATTTAAGAAAAAGAGCAGACACATGGGGTGGCACTAAGCCGAGTCCAAGTATGATGAAAAAAATAGATAAAGAATGGCAAGCCACAGTAGATTGAAGGACTGGGAAAAAAGTTACAGAAGGCTATAAAGAATTGAATCAATCAATACAAAAGATGCATGAAACTTTGGCAAAGGATCTAAAAGATATAATCAAAATGGAAGTAGCGGAACTGGCCAAGAACATGGATGGAATTAAAAATGAATTACAAGCAACAAACAATAAGGTGCAAGAAGTGGAACAGAAAACCAATGATCTAGCTACAAATGTAAAGGTGGAAAATCAAGTATTACAGGAAAGGATGGCAGTGATGGAATGTAAGACAATGGAAAGACAACTAAGATATAGGGGCATGCCAGAATCGACTGCGCAAAGTGTGCAAGAACAGATAGATATTTTAGCTGAATTTTTGAACAAGCAACCAGAAGAAATCACAGTAAATCTGGATCTAGTGTATAGGGTCAATTCCGCCTATGCACAACAAAAGAATCTACCAAGAGATATTATTGTGCAGTTAATAACGAAAAGAATGAAAGAAGAAATTATCAAAAGGCACGTTGAAAATCCCTTATCACTGGAGGGGAGCAGGATCAAGATAATGAAAGAGATACCTAGAAGAATTCTCCAAGAGAAGAAAAAATACAGAGAATTGACTCAAAAGCTGAGAAAGATATCAGATACAGATGGGAATTACCAGAAGGGCTGAGTTTTCAATTTAAGGGTTTGAGAGTTCCAATTAAATCAAGACATGAAATTGAGCTGTTCCTTTTTGAAAATGCTAATGACTTTCCTAGATTAGTAAGAAAATAACATGATGGAGTACAAATTAATATCGTGGAATGTAAATGGACTAAACTCACCACAAAAAAGAAGGACCATTTTTCATTGGTGAAAGAAACAAAATTGCAATATAATTTGTCTACAAGAAACACGTATTAAGGACCAAGATGTTAAGTTCTTAAAAAACAGACAATTAGGAAGAGAATTTATAGCCTCGGCAAAACAAAAGAAAAAAGGAGTAGTAATGTATATTAAGGAGGATCTGGACTCTAAATTAATTCTCCGGGACCAAAATGGAAGATATCTTGTTGTAGAAATTAATGTAAGTGGCAAAAAAAACTTAATAATAGGTATATATGCACCCAATGTAGCAAAAGATCAATTCTACAGGGAAATAATAGACAAATTAGATCAAGATTTATATGATCAGATCATAATGGTGGGAGATTTTAATGGGGTTGTGGACTTGCAAATGGACAGGAAAATAAAGGGAGGCAAACAGAAATCAGGAAAACTACCAATATCTTTTTTTGAACTAATAGAACAAGAAAAATTGGAGGATATTTGGAGGAAGGAAAATCCTAAAGGTAAGGACTATACATACTACTCTGCAAGACATCGATCATTCTCAAGAATTGATATGATTTCGACAACAAAAGAGTTAGCTGTACGGACAAAAAAAATAGAAATAATGCTGAGAGTGAGTTCAGACCACAATCCACTGTTGTGGAAAGCCACAATGGGACAGAAGAAATTACGATGGAGAATAAACGAAGAAAATCAAGAAAATATGGAATATATGCAGAAAGAAACAAAATATTTTTTCCAAACCAACAAAAACAATGAAGTTTCAACCCAGATGGTATGGGACACATATAAAGCAATGATAAGAGGAATATTAATTACATTAAACAATAGAGATAAAAAAAGGAAACAGGAAAAATGTCAAGAGATACAAGAGAAATTGCATAATAAAGAACAGGAATTAAAGAAGAAACCAGGGGAAAAAATCAATAGTATAAGAAATCAAAATATTACAGGAGCAAATAAGAGCAATTGAAAACAAAGATCTAGAATGGAAATTGAGGACATTACAGCAAAAATCATTTGAAGGAGCCAACAAGCCTGGAAAGTATCTAGCCTGGCAACTGAAGAAAAAAAGAGAAAAGAAAATAATTAGCAGAATAATTGAAGAAGGGAAAGAACTAAAAGACCAGCAAACAATTAAATGAGCTTTCTATAAATATTATGCAAAATTATTTCAAAGGAAAGCAATAGCCCAAGAGAATATAGACCAATATCTACAGGGAATAGAATTACCAACTATACCAACCAATATGAAGGAGAAGCTAAATGCTCCAATAACAGAAGAAGAAATTAAGCAAGCTATAGGTGTGGCAAAGATAGGTAAAGCACCCGGACCAGATGGAATTACAGCGAAGTTTTATAAAGCAATGAAAGAAGACCTTGTACCAGTATTACGAGTTGTAATGAATGATATATTGAAAGGAGAAGGTCTTCCAGATACATGGAATGAAGCAAATATTGCCTTGATACCAAAGGAGACACAGGAATTAACCAACGTCAAAAATTATAGACCAATTGCGTTAATAAATAATGACTACAAAATATTTGCAAGAATATTAGCAGATAGACTTAAAATATGGTTAATGGATTTTGTAGGAGAAGATCAGGCTGGGTTTTTGCCAAACAGACAATTAAAGGACAATCTGAGGGTGGTTATAAATGCCATTGAGTACTATGACAAGCGTCCAGATAAAGAAGTGGGTTTTTTTTTGCGGATGCAGAGAAAGCCTTTGACAACGTGAATTGGGATTTCATGTTTGCATCGATGGAAAAGATGGATTTAGGTAAAGAATTTATAGAGGCAATAAAGACGATCTATAAGAATCAAAGAGCGGCAATTTGTGTCAATGATGACCTGACAGAGAAATTTGAAATAAGAAAAGGAACAAGACAAAGTTGCCCATTGTTGCCGTTATTATTTGCTATGGTCTTAGAAATACTATTAAGGCGGATAAGAGAAGATGAGAACATAAAAGGAATAAAATCAAAGGGGTTTTCATATAAGTTAAGAGCATTTGCTGATGATGTGATGTTTATAGTGGAAGACCCAGTACAAATTCTGCCAAGACTGTTAGATAAGATTAAAGAGTTTGGAGATTTGTCAGATTTTTATATAAATAAAAAGAAGTCGAAGATAATAGCTAAAAATATGACTAAGAAGAAACAACAAGAATTGAAGGAAGTAACGAACTGCGAGGTGGTACAAAAAACAAAGTATTTGGGAATAGAGCTGACAGCCAAAAATATTGATTTCTTTAAGAACAATTATGAAAAGCTCTGGATACAAATTGAAAGAGATATGTTAAAATGGAACAAATTGAATTTATCATGGTTAGGTCGAATTGCCACAATCAAGATGAATGTATTGCCTAGAGTTATGTTCTTGATGCAAACGATACCAATTGTTAAAGACAAAAAACAATTTGGAAAATGGCAGAGGAAGATATTGGAATTTGTGTGGGCAGGAAGAAAACCCAGAGTTAAAATGAAAGTGCTCTGTGATGCTAAAGAAAGAGGAGGTATGCAATTACCTTATCTTCGTTTGTATCATGAAGTAATATGCCTAGTATGGCTAAAAGAATGAGTGTCTTTATCTAACTATAAACTGTTAATGCTGGAAGGTTATAACAAACATTTTGGATGGCATGCATATTTATGGTATGACAAACACAAAATGGACGCAATGTTCCAGCACCATTATTTGAGAAGAAATTTATTTCTAACCTGGCTAAAATATAAAAAGTTTATAGAACAAGAGAAACCAATGTGGATTGTTCCAGCGGAGGTGATTAATCCGAATTTGGAATATAAGGGAGAAGAATGGCTGACCTACAAAGAATTAATAAAAACTGAAAATAATGAATTTAAACTTAGACTGAATGAGGAAATATCATTTAAGTATGGCTGGTTACAATATCGACAAATTAAAGACTTATTTGAATCAGACCAAAGGAAGACAGGCTTTAGGAACAAAAATTCAGAATTAGAAGAACTTTTACTGGGGGACAATAATAAAATTTCTAAAATGTACAAGTTACTGTTAAAATGGTATACAGGAGATGAGACAGTTAAAGTTCAAATGGTAAAATGGGTGATAAATTGTAATAATGAGATAACGATGGAAGCATGGGAGCAATTGTGGAAAAATACTTTAAAAATTTCAACATGTACCAGTATCAAAGAGAATGGTTATAAAATGATATATAGATGGTATTTAACACCGAAAAGTTAGCCAATGCTATTAGCAACAGCTATCCAACAAGTGTTGGAAATGTAAGGAACACGAAGGTTCTCTATTTCATATGTGGTGGACTTGTGCCAAGGCTAGAGACTTCTGGTCTAAAATGTGTGCTGAAATGTCGTTAATACTCCAAAATAATGTTGCTAAGAATCCAGAAATGTTATTATTGTCTTTGCATTTAGAGGACATTAATAGAAAAGACAAAGTATTATTGTAATATATGATAACAGTGGCAAGAACTTTGTATGCTCAATATTGGAAGAAAGAAGAAATAACAGAGATTGAAGAGTGGATACAAAAATTGTTGTACATGGCGGAAATGGACAAATTAACAAGAAAATTGAGAGATCAAGATCCAAAAGAATTTTTTGAGGATTGGGGGAAATTGAGAAAACATTTAGAGAAAAGATGGGACGTTAAAGGACAATTATGGTCTTTTGAAAGTTATTAAATAAGATAAGGTATAATTTAAATCTTTACCAATAATATTAAAATGACAAGTAGGAGACAGAATTAGTGATAAGAAACGGGGGGTTGTAGTGTTGTCGGAAGTCAATAAAAGAAAGGGGGAGGGGAGGGGTGGGAAGCATACAGTAGGTATATGGGGAATAAGTAAAATGTAGCAATATTATGTGTATGTTAACCATCTAATAAAAATCTATTAAAAAAAAAATTTGCCTAGCTCTGCTATCCACGATCCTCTTAAAAGTGATGCCAGGCATTAAACTTGCTACTTTATTGATACAAAGCAAGTGCCATGCCACTAAGATACAAATGCTCCGTGAATGTAGAGTTCAGCATTAAAACATCAGAAAGCAAGATTTTCAGACAAAATAGTGGGAGGCCAACAAATTTGTCACAAAACTGCTGCATTGCAGGACATCAGCTGTGATATGAATTCAGAAATAGTAATTTATTATGAATTCATTCCTCACCTCAGCCATATTTTATGGTTGTAGTAACTGACAAAGGAATGAGTAAATTGGAGTAAGATGCTAGTGCTGCCCAAGACAGTTTTGGGGCTTACAAAAACTCCATCTAAACTTCATCCAGCAGAGCAATGAATTCATGTTTTGGATGTTTATCGCATTTGCTGAAAACTAGCTGACAAGTAACTATTCTTTTCAGCCTTTGGTGGAACAATGGCACTAACAAGGCTACCACTCCACTCAGGAGGACAATTGGTTTAGGAAAGATATTTAATGCTAACAGGTGAGATATGTTTCTTACCTTGAGCCATTAATCAAATGGTAGGTATAAGAAAACCATTTAAACTGTACTTGTTTTTCATCATATTGCTCAATAATAGAGTTTTCACAGAGAAATTATCATATACAGTCAATATAAAATACAGCAAAAGTCATCTTTTTCCTGGTCTCCATCCAAAAGGGAAGAATGCTTTCTTAATCTGGTTGAACTCATTCCAAAACATTTGGTATCTCTCAATCTATCCATTGCTCCTTGCTAAAAACTAGGCAGCAAAAAAAAAAGGAAAGCTACAGGACATGCTTACCTACAAAGAAGATTATATAGAAAGGTGGAAGGTGCCTTCTCCTTAAAAGAAGCTGAGACTTCCTCCCAGGAATTACAGAAAAGGAAAATCAAAGCTAGATAGATTCTTTTGTCCTGGTATCTTGAATTCAGACCTTAAGCTGCTCTAAGTTGTGTCCTTGCTTTTCAGCAAACTAGCTTTTCTTATTGATGTGGAATATATCCTTCCTGTGTGGTGGTTTTTGAAGTCTAAAAGCTTATGGATTTGGGAAAATAAGCATCCTTACTACAATGAGCAATTATTGTGACTGAAGCCTGGAGGGGCACAGTTAGAAGTATGACTTTAAAAGAATAGGCTTATAGTATGGCTCCAGAAGTACTTGAACACTTCGTAATTTTTTAAAGGGCTGGTGAAAGCTCAGTTGAATACACTGTTTCTCTTTTGAAGAAACTCCTGACTATTATTTTGAGGGCAATATCAATAATTTAACACAAAACTTTCCATTTCTGACAGCTGCCTGAAGAAATCATAGCAATATAACACAATGATTCAGCTTAATACACTCTGCACTGGTGCCAAATATAAGGAGGGTAAGCAATAGGCATGGTAAGCAATTCACCACTAGTGAGATACTGAATGCAGAGTTTAGTTCCTTGAAGCTCTGACTTTTCTGCTAAAACTACTCAGGCTTCTAGCATATTGAAATTAACATATTGGAGTATGGCTTGGATCTTAATGTGATGTTTTTGTCTGCAGAGGAGAGATATTTTTATCAGTTCCCCCTTCCTGCAACAGACTCCCAGTTTGCTTCCCACACTGTTTCTTTGGGCCTATTGATCCATAGGAACACAAGTTTTGCTGGCACAAAGACTGCAGAGAGAGTGGGAGGCATGGAAATTGCCTTTCTCTAGTATGACTGCTTGCACTGCTTAAATTCCAAGCCAAATATACCTAGATTCAGGGCTTTTTCTGGGAAAAGAGGGTGAAACTCTCTATTATCACATGGGTGATAATGCGTGATGATGTCACTCCCAGAAGTGACGCCGCTTCCTGGAACCCATCACAATGCATTACGATGAGATAATGCTTGGATAAGCTTGGAAAATTAAGCTTGGATAAATTTCCGAGATAAGCTTGGAAAATTACCTATTATGAGAAAGGATTTTTTTCTTTGTGTATTCTCTACAAAAAGTGAAATCTTCCATTCCCTTTCCCAAATGTTTCATTTCTTTGGAATCATATTTTAAAATATGCAAGAAGGAAGGGGCCTCTACAAATCCAAAACCCATCTCACAAAAATAAATTCTGTCAGATTCCCTCTGCCAGCATAGAAAAAAAATCCAAACTTCTTTCTAAAAAATTCCACAGAGTCTGAAATTCCTAATCTAATGAATATTGAATGTTAAATTTTCAAGGAGGGTTTTACTTTACTGGAACAATTCAAAATTAGATACTCAACTTTAGCTGCATTAGATTTATACTTAGTTTAAAATGGCTTTTTGGGGGGTTGTTGCCTGCCAACTCTACCTTACCAATGGCTAAACTGTTGTGGGATTGTGAAATGCTCATAAATATTCCAATGTCCCAGACAAACAATATTCATAAAAACTTCCTTAACACCTATATGTCCACTGCAATTTCAGTGATATTAATCAG
Source organism: Eublepharis macularius (assembly GCF_028583425.1). Taxonomy (NCBI): domain Eukaryota; kingdom Metazoa; phylum Chordata; class Lepidosauria; order Squamata; family Eublepharidae; genus Eublepharis; species Eublepharis macularius. The sequence continues at coordinate 79,666,644 of NC_072794.1, read as the reverse complement.
CTGAGGGTGGGGAGAATCATTTGAGTTACAGCTATTAAGACATAAGAACACCTATAAACTGATGAATATATTGATGAAAGCCTTCTGTGCACAGCTATCCATTCCTAGCATAAAACTGGAATAACCATAACTGATATTTTAACTAATACGGATAACCATAACTGATATATTTAACTAACACAGAACCAATCTGCATTCAAAAGCTGTGGAAACCATAACAATGTCAACTTCAGTCAACAAAAGAATGAAAGCAATACACACACGCACAGCCTCACCCACCCCATGAAAAGAAAGCAGAATGCACTCAAAGCAGCACGCACACAGACAACCCCCCACAGCTCCCACACCCCATGAAAAAAACAGAATGAACTCAAAGCAGCACACATACACACATAGCCCCACCCACCCCGGAAAGAAAAGAAAACAGAATGAACTCAAAGCAGCACACATATACACAGAAACCCCTGAATGAAATGAAAGCAGAATGAACTCAAAGCAGCTTAACCTCCTTTGCAGAGCTGGCCCCAGCAGCTCTGCTCTCTCTCTCTCTCTCTCCTGACTAATGAAAAAAAGCAGAATGAACTCAAAGCAGCTAAACCTCCTCTGCAGAGCTCCTGTCGGGCCCCAGCTCTCTCTCTCTCTCACACACAAACACACTCACGAATGAAAAAAAGCAGAACGAACTCAAAGCAGCTAAACCTCCTCTGTAGAGCTCCTGCTGGGCCTCAGCTCTCGCTCTCTCACTCACTCACAAATTAAAAAAGCAGAACAAACTCAAAGCAGATAAACCTCCTCTGCACAGCTCCTGTCTGGCCCCAGCTCTCTCTCTCTCTCACCCATGAATGAATAAAGCAGAATGAACTCAAAGCAGCTAAACTTCCTCTGCAGAGCCCACAGGGCAAAAGGAGGAAGGAATCACGTGGGCAGATTCTAGAGCTGCCAGAATGGCATCCTGGAGCATTCCCCATCAAAAAAAGCCCTGCCTAGACTTATGTAAATGTTTTTATCTTATTGTTCAGATCACTCAATAGTGTTGCTTACACTGATATACTACAGCTAAAAATCATTAAGATGACACCATAGGCTATCATTTTATTAGAATCCTTGACAAATACACTTAAATACTAACCATATGCTTGGAAGTACATTATACATAGTAGACTTAGGAATTATTTTCTAATGCTGTAGATTGTCTTATATGGAAACCTTCATATTTCAAAAGTATTTCACTCATTCTTAAAGAGCACTCTGCAAAATTTCCAGTATTTTTCTATTGGGAAAACTGGGAAACAAAATCCTTGAGGAAAAAACATTTTTCCTAGATACCTCACATGCACTATCCTGCCTTGTTGTCGCTGAGTAACTACTGCTGTGCTAATTCCATTCCTACAATCTGCCATGATATGGAAAAGTATAGTCTCTTTGGTGCTTTAAACTAAGCACTGCCTCACTGTGGCCATTTGTCCCTTATCATGTAACTAAGATACATGGTAGCCAAACATCAACAGGGTTTATGAGGAAGCTTACAGGAGCTTCATCTCACAAAGATAATATGTGATTAAACAAAGGTTAATTTGGCAGGTGTCCTACTATGTAGCATAATTAATATGGCCCTGCACTACTGTTTGGCTTGTTTTGGTTGTTTTAACTCAGATCACACAGTGAGAATGTGCTCTATGATTGATAGGCTAAATGAATCAGGTGACTGCTCCTCTTGCCCCATCTTCTTAGTGAACAAAATAGCAAATTAAACTGGACTCATGCTATACCATCATTTCCATTGCCAGCATGCTGTAACACACATGAAAGTGGCATACATGCTCCCATTGATGGAAATGGGCCCTGACCTATTGTTTATACAGTTTTAATTCTCTGTCAGTGACCAGCAGAGAGGAATGGTGACTGGTTTTCTCTTCAACATCATTGTGATGCCTGTGGATGATGAAGCACCTGAGATATTTGTCAAGGATTCTAATTAAATGATAGCCTATGGTGTCATCTTAATGATTTTTAGCTGTAGTATATCAGTGCAGAATGCTCTGCAGGATCCAATACTCCCTGACGGTTTGTTAGATGAGCTGGTAAAAGACTGGCAAGTCCGTCTCTTCGAAGCCATCGACACAACTGCCCCCCATCTTCCTTTTTGCCCCTGCACCAGACTGGCTCCCTGGTACACTGAGGAGCTACGATGGATGAAGCAGGAACTCAGACGGCTTGAGCGAGTGTGGCGATGATCTCACGATGAAGAAGCAAGAACATCTTATAGGATGTTTATGAAAGCCTATGAGATGGCGGTGAAAGCTACGAAGGATTTCTATGCAGCTTCCATTGTGTCAGCTAGCTCACATCCAGCAAAATTATTTAATGTGGTTCAATCTTTGGTCTCCCTGTCAGGGGGAGACTCTCAAATTTTAAATTCGAATATTAGCTATGAGGCTTTTGTGAGCTTTTTTGCTGACAAAATCTTGTCTCTGCGCCGCGACTCGCCAGCCACAATTGATACAGTATGTGAACTAGAGGCCCCTTGGCCATCTACTGGGCTGTTATTAGATCAATTCAACCCACTCTCTGGAGATGAGATTGAAAGGACCCTGCGAGCGGTGAGACCTACCACGTGTTCCTTGGACCCGTGCCCGTCATGGCTGGTGAAGGCCAGTGTGGATGGGCTATGGACTGCCTTGGGGGCCATTGTCAACATGTCCTTGAACTCTGGGGTCTTTCCTGGAGCATTGAAGGAAGCTGTAGTTAGGCCTCTACTGAAGAAACCATCTTTGGACCCCACTGACCCGGTCAACTACCTCCCAGTTTCAAATCTTCTGTTTCTGGTTAAGATGATTGAGCAGGCAGTGGTGGAGCAGCTACAGGGTTTCCTGAATGACTCCTCATCCCTAGATCCCTTCCAGTCTGGCTTCTGCCTGGGTCACAAGATGGAGACTTTGTTGGTGGCCCTCACTAATGATCTCTGCAGGCAACTGAAACGTGGCGGATCGGCACTGCTGACATTGTTGGATTCGTCAGCAGTGTTCGACACGGTTGATCACGATCTATTGACCCACCACCTCACTGATGTGGGGATACAAGGGACTGCCTTACAGTGGCTCATCTCTTTTCTCCACAGTTGGGGACAGAGGATGGTGCTTGGGGAGAAATTGTCATCCTGCCACCCATTGGTGTGCGGTGTCCCTCAGAGGGTGATACTCTCCCCACTATAGTTTAATATTTATATATGCCCCCTCGCCCAGTTGGTGCAGAGTTTCGGACTTGGGTGTCATCAATATGCCGATGACACCCAATTATATCCGATGATGGATGGCCGTCCCTGCCCCAGATTTCTTGGAGCGTGTCTTTGAAGCTGTGACTGGATGGTTGAAACAGGGTTGGTTGAAACTTAATCCCACAAAGATGGAGGTCCTGCATGTGAGTCTGGGGTCCATGGGTACGGGACTCCGGCTCCCCACTCTTGATGAAGTGCTGCTTGTGCTGCTTGCGAGAGTGAGGAGCCTGTGAGTGATCTTGGATGCCTCCTTGACTATGGAGGCACAGATTGCAGCAGTTGTCCGGTCTTCATTTTTCCATCTGAGACAAGCCTGGCAGCTTGTCCCCTACCTGTCGACCCACCACCTAACAGCAGTGATCCAAGCAACATTTCCCTCTAGATTAGACTACTGCAACTCACTCTACGCAGGGCTTCCCTTGGGCTTAATCCAGAGATTACATCTGGGCTGTCGTCACACGGGCTTCTATTTAGCGTGAAAATGGCGCAGTTTCCCGGCAAACACCCACCTTATTCCAACACTGATGCGATTTTCTCTCTTCTGCTTTGTGCTTGATAGTCGCGATATTTTGCGCCTCAGTGTGAATGCCTCACATCGATGTTTTTTGCCTCGCCACACCATAGGTCCACCCTTTTTTTCTCTCCCCAATCCCAGAATCCATTTCTCCCATGACTCCCCATTTTTTGTAATAATGTCCTTATATCGCTATAACGACATCACACAATGAAAATTTTCTGCTGAAGAAAACAAGTAAAAATGACTGAATTGCCATTAGAGAAATTTTTATTTTAACCCAAAACCACACCTCGCTAAAAATGGCCGTGTTCAGTCATTTTCTGGGTTTTTTTTAACATTATCTAATGTTATTCCGTTATAGCAGAATTAAACGCCAAAGAAATTTTTTTTAAAAGGGGGAGGAGCTGCTTCTGCTCCCATTAGAGAGAACGGAACAGAGCGCTTAGGTGTGGACAGCTGGGAGCGCGAAGAAACGCGAGGTGACCCAAAGAAACGTTACTGTGCCGATATCAGCGATGATGCTATATGCTGTAAATTTAATGGAACAGATGCCCATGTGACGACGGCCCTGATTCAAAATGCAGCTGCATGGGAGATTGCATGAGTCCCGATAGGGAACATATAACACCTATATTACGCCAGCTGCATTGGCTACCAGTTGAGTACCGGGTCCGGTTCAAGGTTTTGGTGCTGACCTATAAAGCCCTATGCGGACTGGGTCCAGCATATCTGTGGGACTGCCTCTCCCTATAAATACCCCAGAGGACACTTCGTTCTACACACAAAAATCTTTTGGTGGTCCCCGGTCCTAGGGAGGCTCACCTGGCCTCGACCAGAGCCAGGGCTTTTTTGGTCCTGGCACTAGCCTGGTGGAACTCTCTGTCTGATGAAACCAGGGCCTGGCAGGATTTATTTTCCTTCCGCCAGGCCTGTAAGACAGAGATGTTCCACCAGGTATATGGCTAAGCTCAGCCCCTGCCGGCCATTCTTGACTTGACTTGAAAAGATCTGTCCACCACACTATATATATATATATAGATATGGATACATGGACCATGTCTGAAATGAAGTAACTCTTCCATCGCCATCTGAGGAGAAGTTTTCATTGTATGCAGTGTTTAAAATTTTATTGTAATGTTTTATCTGGTTTATGTGTTTTTATGTAAATTAAAATGTGCTTTGCCCTGAGCCCGCTCGGCGGGGAGGGTGGACTAAAAATCCAATATAATAAATAATAAATAATAAATAATAAATAATAAATAATAAATAATAAATAATAAATAATAAATAATAAATAATAAATAATAAATAAATTGTGTGATCTGAACAATAAGATAAAAATGGCTTGGAATTTAAGCACTGCAAGCAGTCATACTAGAGAAAGGCTTCACTAATGAGTTAGGGACCATAGACTCCATCACTATATTGTCTTACATATTACCCGTTGCTTTAAATAAGTACTCCTATGTACTCCTTTAAATATGTACCACCTATGCTCCATGTTATATAATTTCAGTCCTAGAACTGATTATGTTCTGTTTCAGTACTTTTTTCTACTCCGTATTGAATTCTTGCTTATACTATGTCTTTTAAACTTGTATCTATTTACCCTATGGTATGGTATAGTTTATGGAAATGTCCTTGATACTGTATTGAAATGTACTTGATACTGATAGTACTAATCTCATACTGTGTAATCCATCTTGAGTCTCAGTGAGAAAGGCGGAGTATAAATGACATAAATAAATAATTCTGTCATTAATATGGCATCATATGTATGATATACTATACTGAATTTCATATCCAAATAGGTAGCTCTGTTATGACTGTATGAGACTGTCTGTCTAAACACATTTTTAAACTATCAATTTTGTTTTTTCTGTTTTAAGATGTTATTGTTTCCTACCTCTCATATGACAGAAACTAAGATACATGTGCTAAGTAGGGTGCAGCAGTTTGTAGCACTCTGTGTTATTGGGCATATTCACTATTTGCCCTCTGAAAAAGTAAAGAATTTATAAGTGTCATGATTATGCCTAATAGTACATTTTTATATGCTAACTCATATAAATGACACATTTTACATTTTAAATAATACATTTTAAACACATTATCCAATAATTATTGGATATATTTTACCTTTTCCCAAAAATTCTCCTTTCTAGGGAAAAAAAGCAAAACAACACCCTCATAGTTTCCCCATGGTTTCAGAATTTTCAGAAATTTTACATCTCTAGATATATGTCAAAGAGCTTGATATTAAAGACAGCACAATAAGAAATAGTCTTAAGGAAAGCAGTTACATAGACCTGCCGCAGACTAATGTAGATTGGTGAACATGACATTCATGTTCAGGGCCTGGGTTTGCCAACCTCCATGTGGAAAAAAACAAAAAGGATACGCAGTGTGTTAATGGCAATACAAAAAAAACCCCTGTACAAATGGCTAATAAATACTACTGTTTACACTAAGTGCTTTGTAATATAAATGTTTGAACAATGAAAAATAATTAATACAATTTACAACACATCTACAACTGGTTATAAATTACTCTTATATCTAATATTACAGTCGTCAACACATTGAAGTGTAAAGTCCACAACATAGAGCCAAGCTACAAGTGATGCCTGACACAAGTTGGACACTTGTCAGTTTCCCTCAAGATTTGATGGGAAGTGTAGGCATCCTGGTCTTGCAGCTTGGCTCTCAGTAAAAGCCCATTTAATTGAAGTCTGCAGAACAGGCTCTAATGGGGTCCAATTGGAGTGGAAGGGAGAACATGTGGTCAGGAGGGAAGTGCAGGCATCGAGTTCTCGCCGGGCGCTCCCTTCCCTCTGCTAGGTGGGGGGGGGGGTTCAGGGCCCCTCTCCTGCCTCCCTCAACCAGGACCGCATCCTGGGGCTGCTGATGGCCAGGGGGAAGAGCTCTTCCCCTTCCCTGCTTCCTGGCCAAGCATGTGTGCCCAGCTGTTCCATGGCAGCATGGCAGCCAGCTGGAGCATTTGCCCCTTGCTCCCCCCTCCCTCCCTGCATCCTGCAGCCTGGAGCCGCAGGCAAGCCCAGCCCGTGGCCTGAAGCCATTTCAATCTGTGGGGGCCAGGCTGGGGAGGGGGGGGGTAGCGATGCTCGAGCCTGCCCTGTCCACTGCAGCATGGCCTGGAACGGCCAGGTGCGCCTGCTCGGCCAGGTCAAGTTCGATGCGGAGCCCCCCCCCCCATAGCACCCGGGCTGCCTGGTCTCCGCATCTGAAGCCATGTTGACCTGCGCGGGGGACTCCTCCCCACACCGTGCCTCCTGCGGTCCTGTTATATATGAATCTCTGGTTGTACATTAGATTTGGTTTCAGCCTTTATTGGATTGTGTCATTAAGTGTTCTTTCTCTATTTTCTAAGGATTTAAACCAGATATAGATGTGTTTAGGTATGTAAGATTCTTTGGTTGTACATTAGATTTGGCTACAGTTTTTTAAAATGGTGTTGTTAATGGTAGCTTCCCTATTGCTTTTCTGTGCCTTTAATGAGGATGTGTCTTGCATTGGTTATCGGGAGACCTCATGTATTTATGGGATACCATGGTCCTTGTTCTTATTCTGTATCTGGGATCCTACTATTGAGGAAGAGAAGTAAAGAGTTTTGAGTACCAACTGACTTCGTAAGTATTAATAATACACTTTACACAAGAATGTCATTCTTTTGAGATTGGTCTTATTGTTAAATCATATACTTCAGGTAGACTGCTGCTGTTTGGGGATGCTCTTGAAAAAGCTGTTCGAAACAGGAGACAAGCTGGCAACCTGTTGAGCGTTTCTCCATGGCTTGGAACCTTTCCGAGGCTAGGTGTGGGGGTCTGCTAGGGTCTGCTTCCAGCTGGAAGTTGGGCACCACATGGACACTCCTCCTCTGTCTGGATTCTGCTTCTGATTAAGACAAAGAAAGTATTGCCACTGAATACTACAAAGAGACTACTTTAAATTCTTTGGACTCTCATTCTTTGGCCAGTTGCCTTAAAGTGATATTCATATTGATTAATTGCTCATGTGATATTGTTATTTGGTGGATGTGAACATATTGTAATATTTATTATTGTATATTGTTATTTATATTGGTCACTATAACATAAAAATTAATTTGGAAGTAATTAGAAAATGATGTATGTAGTACTTTAAACTTTCAGGCTAGCATTCATCCATGGCAGGTCATTATCTCCTTATCCAACCTCCCAGCAGGGCCTGGGCTCTCCTAGAATTACAACTGATCTTCAAACCACATAGATCAGTTCTCATGGAGAAAATGGCAGATTTGGCGGGTGGACTCTATGGCATCACATCCCTGCAGTCCCTTCCTTTCCCCAAACTCTGCCTTATCCAGGCTCTATCCTCAAATCTCCAAGAATTTCCCAGCAGAGTTGACAACCCTCTGAGAGGCACTAATCCATTAAATTCTGAGCAGTCTTATGGCTATCTAAAGATGCAAAGCAACCTTTATAATGGTCACTTACCTGTGTAAAAGATGACAAGATAGGGATAGCAGAGTGTTTCATATAACTTTTCATGCTGTCATGAAAATTAGCTTTCCTGCAACATAAAGTCTGTAAAACAGAAAGGAAAAATGTTGCTTTATGGGTTTGTTTTCCTGTAAAAGTTGACATGTAAAGTGTGTTGCATCAAAAAATGTCAAAGAAACCTGAGATACCTTAAATGCAGACAAGTTGGGTCACAGATTTTTGAAGGCTTCAGCCATTTCATTATGAAGTGGAAAGTTGGTAGGTGTGCATGAAATGGCCTTTTAAAGAAGGTGAATCATTATGCGTGGACTATTCATTGAACACACTTATATAGTACTGCTGTCCAGAAGCATCCTTGGAAATGTTTTTTTCCTGTTAAATAATTTTTTTATAAAATGACTATTTACTCAAGAGAAATAGGAGAGAAACAAGTTTTTGTAACTGTATACCCAAGCCAGTTGTCTGGCAATTCACTGTCTGTAAAATGGAGGTAGTCCTTTATGATGTACACAATCTCTGCTTCTTTTTCAACAAGGTGCCTTAATAGTGCCAGCGAGTTTCTTAGGCAATTGGTCCTTCATGGATGTAATGTGAATCATCACAATCTACAAGAGAAGTGCATTATCTAAGGATATCTGTCATGAAATCAGATTATTTATCACTTGCTAATACTTCCTTATACAGCAAGCCCAGTTCATTATGAACCACCAAGTATAATAAAGTTAAACATAATACAGAAAGTGTCAAGTGAAATATAATAAACTCCAATAAATAGAAAGTAGTCTTATTTTGCACTCTTTTCAAGTTTTGCTTTGAATTAAGATATTTCTCATAGAAATCCTCTTTTCCATACGCGTCATTGAAGGAACAATAATGAGAGGAATATTTAAAATGTGCCAACCCAGCACTCAGTAGCTAAAGCGGCCCTTTGTCTGGGCTGTCGGCAATGAGTTGCAACATGCAACCCATGTATGACCACTTCAGTTTTGGGACCACCAGCATAATGATGTAATAAGGCTGGTCGAACTGGGTAGGATATTTAATTCCCACGTAGAGTGAGGAGTATTTTCATGCCACATCTTTTAAAAGGGAGTCCCAGTCCTGCTTTAGCAACTTCTCTATAAGTAGTTCTCATCTTTTCCCAGTTAAAGCTCCTGGATCGCATGAACCTAATTTGTTCATTTCCATGTCCACAGTTTTTTTCCACCTTGACCAGCAGAGCTCTTGGACTGCTGATTTAGTGAAGACTGGAAGATCTTCGGAGGTCAAGGCTTTCCCCTGATGTTGCCTCCTGGCACTGGTATTTAGAGGTTTACTGCATCTGAATGAGTAAATTCCCTTGAGTCACCACAGCTAATAGCCATTGATAGACCGATCCTCTGGCTCTGTCTAATTCTCTTTTAAAGCCATTTATGCCTGTGGCCATCACTACATCACTCACTGAGTAAAGAAATATTTCCTTCTGTCCATCTTGAATCTACTGTTCATCAACTTCAATGGAATTCCCTTAGTTTTAGTATTTTGGGGAAAGGAAAAAAAAGTTCTCTCTATCCACTCTCTCTACCTGAGCATAATTTAATAAACCTCTATCATGTCCCCCCCTTACTGTAAAGGTAGAAGTGATGGGGTTCCCTGGGTTCAGACCCATATCTACTGACACCATTTTCCACTGATTTACAGTTTTTTAACATAGAGCTACAAGGCCCCCCTCCAGAATAGGCACAAGTTGGGACAGCCCTAGGCATACAGGCCACAAAGGCGTGGCCTCGCCGCCTAGTCCCAGTGTGTTGAGTGGGAGGAGGAGAGGGATTGTCCTTTTGCCCTCTGTGCATTGCCATCACTATTTTCCTCCTGCTCTCACCTCCTTTTGCAGGAAGAAGACAACAACCTGGTCAGCAAGTTTGCACATTCCAGCCACTATCTTCCTGCTGTTAACTGCACTTGCCAAATGTGTTCAAGGTGCAAGAGACAGCTGGGTTGTTTGCTGTGCCTGGAGTTGTCACTTGGCAATCCCCACTATGTACAAAAATGAGCAGATTTTATATTATATGCTGCATCGTATTACTTTCTTCTGAAAAGGAATGTTGAAGTGTTCCTCAGGAATAGCACAGAGTGAATTATGAGCATGTAACTATCCTGGAAGGGGGGGGATGTTGCATTGTGAAAGTGCCCCCACAGACCCTGCATATTGTCTGGAGAACACTGACAGTGATGGATTCAGGGAAATTTCCAAATTGGAAGGAATAGAGATGGTGGGGCGACTAGATGCCTCCAGTTCCTTGTGCTTGCTAAAGCCCAGCATTCCTGCCCTGCCCTCCCTCTCCCTGGCCTCTTTGCAAAGAAGTGCTACTAATGCAAAGTCTGAGCCTTCCCCCCCTCCTCTGCATGCAGATTTGGTACTAGGCCAGGGAAGGGGAGGCAGGGCAGGCAGCACAGTCCACCTTAGGATTGGAGCAGTGTCGTAAGGGGCAGCCAGGTCACTGTCTTCCTCCTGCAAAAAGAGGCGGAAACAGGAAGTGGTGGTGGCAGCACACAGATAGCTGAGGGACAATCCCTCTCCCTCTCCTCCCCCACACACCGGAAACACTGGGGCTAGGTGGCAAGGCCACTCCTCTGGGTGAGCTGGCCATCGAGCAAGACTGTGCACCTAGGGCTGCCTACTGTGTGCCTGTTCTGAAGGCGGCCCTCATGTTAAAAATTTACAAATAATTAAAAATGGATTTCAGCAGACATGGATTTGAACTCAGGGAAGCCATCACTTCTACCTTGGCCTTTAGTTGTTTCCATTCTAAATGGGAAAAAAATCCCAGACTCTCCAGCCATGCATCACAGGAAAGAAGTTCCAACACCTTAATCATCTTGGCTGTATGTACTTCTGTTGTTTTTCCAGCTCTGCAATGTCCTTTTTGAGATAAGGTGACCAAAACTGCATACAGTATTCCAAATTAGGCCACACTAGGGATCTATATTGGGACGTTATAATATTGGCTGTTTTATTTTCAGTCCATTTCTTAATAATCCCCAGCATAGAGTTTACATTTTTTCACTGCTGTGGCACACTGGCTTGATATTTTCATTGAACTATCTATTACAATGCCAAGGTCTCTTTCCCTCTAATCTCAGGAAGTTCAGAGCTCATTAGCATATACTTGAAGTTGGGATTTCTTGTTCCAATGTGCATCACCTTACACTTACATCCATTGAACTTCATTTGTCACACTGTTACCCATACCCACTCAGCCAGTCTGTGGAGATCCTCTGGAGCTCTTCACCGTCAGCCTGAATTTTCATCATCCTGAATAATTTTGTGTCGTCTGCAAACTGCTCACCCTTAGTTCCAGATAATTTAAGAACAAATTAAATAGCACTAGCCCCAAATGTCATGTCTGTGTACAGCCATGCCATGGTTGTTTGTTGTATTGCTTGTGACACAATATGCTGAAGCTTTATTAATAAATTGATGTGTAACTCTCCCTGATTATTCGTAACCATGTTGCAGATGTTACTTGCTTGGGACCCAGAACAGGCCTCTCCTGTTATCTTAGAGAAATATGTGAGTCTCAGCTAACTGTGACCTTGGTGTGTCTAGATGCCAGCTTTCACTACTCTTCCCAGATGCTGGGAATACTTTATTGTATACCTGATGCATAGTCATAACTGAATAGATTCTCACAGAACTCTTGTAGGCTTGCGCACCAAAACTGTCATTTGGAGTGTGGGAAAATCAACTATAACAGAGACTGCTTGATTTGAACTGTCACTTCTGCCAAACTCCATGATGGAGTATAGACCTGAACTGCATAGATTCTAATAAAGCTACTTCTGCTGGAACCAACGTGTGTTCACTGTGGATGGGCTTGAGGGGTCTACCTGCCAGGGACTGACACCAATACTTGATTCTTGAGAGACTCCACTGCTTACTTCCCTTCATTGAGAAAAATTTCCCTTTGTTTCTACTCTTTCTTTCCTTTCATTTAACCAGATTTTAAACCATAACAGGACCAAAGATTACTCAGAAGTCTTTATTGAGGTACTTTGTCAAAAGCCTTTTGAAAGTCCAAGTATAAAATGTCTACTGGGTCACGATTATCTATGTTTGTTCACTTTCTCAAAGAACTCCAAAAGGTTAATTAGGAAAAGTTTCTTTTTGTAGAAGCCATGCTCATTTTCCTTGATGGACTTTGTTCCTGTAAGTGCCTAATTCTGTTGTTAATTACAGCTTCTATAAATGTTCCTGGGACAGATGTTATGTTAACTGGTCCATATTTTCCTGGTTTTCTCCTGCCTTTATTCCCTATGGAGAATTTATATGGGCAGGGAGGAGGGGTTAGAGTGCCTGTTGTTCAACAGTCACTCTACCCCCCCCCCATATTATTTAGAAATGGATTTAATGAATGTTAAATTATAGCCAGGCTGGATGGAAGCTGTTTCCTCCCCTCCCCCTTTGGTCTTTTCCTTGTGTTTTATTTTCTTTTCTTTGTTTGTGGTATAAATTTATCCATTTGTGGTGTAAAATATAAAATAATAAATATATATATAATTTTTAAAAACCCAGAGGGGAACTAGGACTGCCTATCCACTAAAGACTCTACAAGTATCAAGCAAATTGGACCATGATCCAATTCTGTCAGCCCCTGAACAAGGTGTCCCCAGCCACCATACTGGCAAAAACAAAAGTACCCCACCCCCACAAAGGTGGGAAGGAAGGGGAACTTCAGCTTTCAGTGGATGGTTCCAAAGGTGACTGGTTCTGTGCTCCTTCCTTGCAGGGAGCCAATTCTAAGGGAGAAATACCATTGGCTGGAAAATTAGTGGAATCAAAGACAAAACACAAGCACCTGCAGAACCTAAATACAAAAAAAAATGCAGATTGTTTACAGAGAGGAGTTTCATAATACCTAAAAATTCCAAATTTGTATTACCTTTCAGGAAATCACAGTAACATTCCAAAACAGCAATTCTCCATGTATATTATCAGTTCAGGAATGTCATAATGAGTGCCCTAGCTGTCATAATTTTGATAAGATTCTTCCATGTCCAGGGAACCTTAGAAGAGTCACAGGAACCTATTTGCTAAGGCCCTAACAGTGCAATCCTAAATATTCTTCAAAATCTATTGAAATCAGTCAGCTTAGAAGGGTGTAACTCTGCTTAGGATTGCACTGTAAATGGCAAGCTAACACAAGTGCATTCCTATGGCACAGCAAAGCCTTTCTAATTGGAAGAAAAAACCTCCATCTAAGAATGAGTGGTTTAAACATGTTTGGCGTATTGTATTAATGACAAAATTAACATGATATCACAGATTGATATGATCTAGATGACGTATATTCAATAAATGTGTTGAACGTTGGTCATTATTTATTATGTTTTGGAACAATAAAATTTATTATGGAATCCTTTCTTTTGCCTTTTATGAGTTGTTATGATTGGAAAGTGAAATACTGTTTGTTATTTTTAAATATAATTAATTGATTAACAGAACAGAACAGAACAGAACAGAAAAAAGGAGCCCCAGTATTCTACCATGAGTTGACTATGTCTTTTTATGTTTGACGGGCATTTTCCTCTGTCAAAACATGTGGAAAATATGCCCCTCAGAAACACAATTAGTAACATCCATAGACTTAACATTCTATTCTTTCTGTAACATGTTAAAGCCGCTCTCAGTTTTTCCACTTCAAAAAGGACCATTTGGGTGCCCAACATTGTGTTGGAGGAGGCTTATTGCCATGGTTTAATGTAAGCAGCCTAGACTATTGTATTCTCCAAGCCACAACTGAGTTCAAGCTCTCCAGATGGGTAAAGAAAAATGCTGTAGTATCTATAACAGCAAAGCAAAGAGTACCCATAACAGTAGTTCTGTAGCCAGTATTGGCCAAAATGGAGAACCAGACTGGACCACAGATCCGCAACAGCTGGTGTGTCTTTGGCATCCAAACTCTGTTCTCTATATTTAATAATAGAGGAGCAGCTGAAAGTTTTATTTTAAAGATAATGTAAATAAAGGAATGTTGTTGCTAGGGAAATTCTATGACCCCTATTCTAAAAGACCTATGTATGAGCATTTATTGGAGTTGACCTGTTGCACAGAAGGCAAAAATTATTTGTAAGCAGATTCCTTCTGACACTGCGGTTAAGTAGGGTTAGAAAGCCCTATTGCAAGGACAGTATCTCTCTTGTTTTGACTTTGTACTCAAGAATTTAGCTTGGATAAGCAGCACCCTCTCGGGAAGAAACCCAAAATTCCTTTGTAGCACCAGACATGGAGCATGTTTATATTACAGAGAGAGTTTACTGTCTTGTCAATCAGACTTGTATCTCCTTTCTGTAAACAATTAACTTTGGAAAGTATATAAGATTCTCTGCTATGGCTGATATTTATGCATGTGTCAGAACATGGCACTGTATCTGGGTTTTATTGTAAATAAAACTCATTCATCTTTATGGATCACTATTTTTGTGTCTTGATTACTTGTGAGTGACAGCTGTTGGGAAATGCAATCTGAACGCAGAGTACTGTTAAGAAATTTTTTCCTTAACACTCATCTCATCTGAGGAAAAAAAACACTGGAAATCTTATTAAATAAATAAATAGTAACCACTCCCCACAAAAAATTGGAAAAGCATGTTCCTATGTCATTTAGAAAAATAGTGCAATAAATTGCAAATGTGTATTCTAAGGAGCCTTAAAGTGTAATTTGGGGGGAAATCTAGGGATATTATAGGAGTGCATTTGCCCAAAGGTCTCTAAACTGCAAGATCACAAGTATACTCCCAGCTTAAAGCTGTTAGGATGGGGGCCGCAATTGCAGCCATGGAAGGAGAAGCAGCTGCTTTGCTCCTTCTGGAAGTGCGGGCTTTCAAAGGGGGCGGAGCCAAGCCTTTGCAAGGCGGCTCCGTTTCTTCAGCCCGGCATTCGGCTTCGCGCGCTCGAGGGAGATGGTTGCAGGCTTGCTCCTCTCCTCGAGCGGCGAAGCAGGGCCTTAGAGGTGGCGTTTGGCGGCAGCGGAGCCTTCTGCAGTCTCGGGGAGACTGCTGCACCTTAAAGGGCTGACTTGCCGCAGACGCTCCGGCGCAGCAGGCGCTTTTCAGAGCCAACGTGGGACGCTTTTGGAGGGCGGTGGCCGTTGCGCTGCGCCCTGAGGTTGCCCCTTGGTGGCGGGGGTGGCTGGGATGGGGGCCTTTCACGCTGGGAAGGTCGGGTTACGGACACCTTCTCTCCCCCCCACCCCCCCACCCCGGTTGGCAGATAGGTGGCTTATGTGCCTCCCCCCCCCAAAGCTTCCAGGACAGTCTGTGGTGGTGTTATAAGGGGGATTTTTTCCTTGGGGCTTACCACAGGCTTGGTTGGGCCCTAGTTATAGCCTTGCAGGCTCTTGTGGGGCTGTGCTATGGTACTGGGTATCAATCACCCACTCCACTTCTTTGGTGAGGCCGGTGTGGCATTTTTACCTCTGCCTTATGCTGGGTGTGGAACAGGGGCTTATTGCTATACCTGGTAAGGACCTTTAGATAGGGTAGTTTGGGCCCTTTTTATAGCGGCCATTTGCTGGGGAGTTTGGTGGCCATTTTGCTGGTTTTCACACGGGGGCCATTTTGATTCAACCATGCCTAAAGGGAAAGCCAAGGGCCCTTCTAAGGGCAAGCAGCCGGCAAAAAGGCCTGCTGCGAAGCGCAGTGCCCCACTACTGTCTTCCTCAGATGACGAGGAAGGGGGAGTGTCTACTTCCCAAATTTTGGCGCGGATTGCAGCCCTAGAAAAGGCCAGGAGTGTCACTCCTGCCCAGTCGGGTGGGCTCGTGCATCACAAATCCAGCAGAGTGGCTGCGAAGTCGGCCCTTCGTCAAGATATACTGACTCGTCTCTCTGCTCTTGAGGAGTCCACAGGTGTGATGGCTGGCTCGGCGAGTGATAGTGTCCAACCGTTGGGACCTGCGATGGAGGCGCAAGGACCTGGTGAGAATGAGCAAGCTTGGGCTGACGAAGGTGGGCCCTTTGCGTTGGCCGTGGAACCTCCAGTTACAGTGGCTGAACCTGCCGAGGATTCTGGTAAGAACACTTCCACACCACTGACCCACACTTGGCCTTGGGGCCCTCTGCCTCAGGGAGCTTCCTCTACATGGTCCAGTCAGACACAGGTGCCAGGCTTTCAGGCTGGCCCCACTCAGGCTTCGGCCACGGCCACGGTTCATCCTTCTTGGGGCCAGTCTAATACCTGGGGGCAGTCTGGGGCTAGTGCTCTCTCTGGCCAGGGGCAGCCTTGGGCCCCTTCTGTCGGTTGGTATGGGGGTATGATGCAGGGAGCAGCTGGGCAACCTTCAGCGTGGCAGGCTTTTCCTCCCAGTTATTGGAATCCTCAGCTAGCGGCAGGTGGCTATGGTATGGTTCCTTTTACTGCGCTACCACTTGGTGACATGGCTCTCCCCCTTGGCGACCATTTGACACAAGCCACCAGGGATAAAATTCTGCATGGCGAGTATGTTGATATCTTTACCCTCCTATTTAGGGAAATAGAGAAGAAGGATAAAGAGGATTTAGATGAAAGGGACAAGGAGAAGCTTAAGCGTAGAAAGGTTGATAGGAACTGGCACAATTGGCTACCTGGAATGTTCATATATGTGGGGGTCATTGCTCGGGTGCAGCCATGGCGGGCTGCCCCGCTATTTCAATATATGGACATTATCTACAAGGGCTATACGGAATTTTCTGGGCCTGCATGGATGCAATATGATGAAGAATTCCATATGCGGGCAGCCCTTAACCCAGCCATGCTGTGGGACCGCATTCACCAGCAGCTGTGGCTGCAGGTTATGTCCCCCACCAAGCCCAGTTCGGGAGATCGTTCTGATAGCGGTCACTTGCTGCACAAGTCCCAATCCCCTTCTGCTCCCCGCAATGCTGTGGGGCAGTCGGTTCAACCCCGCCTGTTATGCTGGGAGTTTGGGTCCCAAGGGGTGTGCTCAAGGAAATCATGCTCCTTTAGGCATCAGTGTCCCTTCTGCGGGGATCCCCATCCTTTTATAGCATGTCCCCGGCAACCTAAAAAAGGGGGTAGGTGCGGTGGAGGTTCAGCAGGTGGTTCACAGCAGCCTGCTGGTAAAGGGCCCCAGTCCAATAAGACTGAGGGTCCTTAGGCAGATGCTGAAATTTTATCCTAAGCGCAGGGAAGCATTGTTTTTGTTACGGGGTTTTCAGTTTTGTTTCCGAATACCGTTCAGGGTGTTAGAGCCCCCTTCATGTCATCCAACCTGAAGTCTGTGGTTGGCATGGAGGGAGTGGTACGGGGAAAAATTGCCAAGGAGTGTTCCGAGGGTCGGGTTTTAGGCCCCTTTTCTTCCCCGCCAGTTCCTTGTTTGCGGGTCTCTCCTCTTGGCATTGTTCCCAAAAAGGCGGCTGGTGAGTTCCGTTTAATTCACCACCTGTCTTACCTCAAAGGTGGCTCAGTGAATGACTCCATCCTGGAGGACTTATGCTCAGTGCACTACACTTCCTTTGACCAGGCAGTCAGGGTAGTTCGGCGCTGCGGGGTTGGGGCAGAGATGGCCAAATATGACATCAAGTCAGCATTTCGCCTTCTCCCTGTCCACCTGTCGAGCTGTTGGGTTTTGCAATACTATATGGATAGGGTGCTCCCTATGGGCTGCTCTATTTCCTGCACTTATTTTGAATGCTTCAGCTCTTTTCTTGAGTGGGCATTGAAGCGCCGTTTACGGTGTTATGATGTCTGTCATTATTTAGATGACTATCTTTTCGTTGGGCCACAGGGGACTGGACAGTGTGCCTGGCTTTTGGCAGGCTTTATTAACCTTGCAGAGGAGCTGGGGGTCCCCTTAGCCCAGGAAAAGATGGAAGGCCCATCTTCAGTGCTGACTTTTCTGGGCATCGAGCTCGATACCAGGCAGCAAACCTCCAGTTTACCTAGGGACAAACTCTGTGGTTTACAGACCCGCCTGGCATCGTTTAAAAGGAAGCATAAGGCTTCTCTGCTGGAGCTTCAACAACTTGTGGGGCACCTGAACTTTGCATGTCGGGTGGTGGCTCCCGGTAGGGCATTTCTTAGACGCCTGTGTTGTGCTATGAGTGGTGCTCGTTGTCCGGGGTCAGCAGCCCAGCCCCTGGACTTGCTGACAGACAGCGGCAGGGGGCAGCCGGGAGACAACAGTTCAACCGCTCTGACTGGCAAACAGAGCCAGAACCTGCCTACTCCAGGGGGAAGGGGCAAAAGGCCTAAGCCTCAGAAGGCTGGAGGGAGCAGGGAGAAGCCAGCTAGTCCCACCCTCCAGGGGGAAGAGAGGGGGCTAAGCAGGCTAGAGGAAAAGGGCCAAGGCAGGGGGAATAGGGACCCAGCAACAGCCCAAACAGAGCCCTTACCTGCCAAGGAGGAGAAGCAGCCACTACAGCCCAGAGCCACACCCTGGTTAGAGGACAGCAGCCTGGCTCAGGAGTGGCTAGGAGCCAAGCACCCCCAGGTGGAGCTGCCACAGGCATTCTGGGGGAGGAGATGGGTAGCCCCGCCCAGCATCAAGGAGCAGGCAGCCCAGAACCTGGCCAGGGCAGCTCCTCGCGAGCAAGGCCAGGCATGCTCAGCAGCACAGAAGCCGGCTGGGGCAGCTCCTCGTGAGCAAGGCCAAGGAGACCTCAGCTGGGGATGGCTCGCATTCAGCCCCACCCTGCCAGCAAGGAAAGGAAGCCAGGAAGGGATTAGTGGTAGGAGGGAAACACCTGAGGGAAGGCACAGCTGGGCCAAGTCAGGAGAGGGAACAAGCCTAGAAGGAGGGCGGGGCGGGGAAAGGAAACCCTATATAAGGTGGCTAGGAAGAGCTCTGAGGTGGTGGGTGTGAGTAAGGAGTGATGATGTGGAGTGAGAGCAGTGCAATGCAAGAGTGGAGATTGGAGGAGAGTTCTGGAAGGAGGAGATGAGGGAGGATGCAGAGGGTAAGCAGGCCAGGTTGGGCAGGCCAGCGAGTGGACTGAGAGGGAGTCTGGGTGATGTATACTGCCCCTCCTTCCACAGAGCAGGGTCGTGCAGTATCCCTGGCGCCCCTCTGACATCAGGGCTGGCCCAGCTGGGGCCCTGCCCAGCGGCGGCAGCAACAAGCCCTGACACTTGTCAGCCTCACCATAGGATACGGATTACCAGTGGCATGTGGGCAGATATTCAAGTCTGGGAGGACTTTTTGAACTTGTTTAATGGTGTTACCTTTTGGAGAGACAAGCTGTTACTTGAAGCTGAGCTTCCAGTTACTTCAGATGCATCGGGTTCCACTGGCTTTGGAGTATATTTCCATGGGCACTGGTGTGCGGAGCAATGGCCTGCTGATTGGGCTGCTCGAGGGCTTACCAAAGACCTTACATTCTTGGAGTTCTTTCCCATCCTGGTAGCGGTCTTGCTAACCACTCGGTGCACTTCTGGTGTGATAACATGGCAGTGGTGCAAGTAGTTAACTCCCTTTCATCCAGGTCCTGCAGGGTGATGAGGTTAGTCAGGGTTTTTCGGTTAAATATACTGTTCCTGGCAAAGCATGTTCCTGGTGTGAACAACTGCATTGCGTACGCTTTGTCTCGCTTCCAGATGGCACGATTTTGACAGCTTGCCCCTGAGGCTGACTTGCAGCCAGCTCTGATGCCACATTTTCTATGGCAGATTGGAGGACAGAGGCATGCAAGGCGATTCATTTAGCTATCGCCCCCAGTACCCAGAGGGCTTATGATCAGGCAGTGAGTCAGTTCGCTGCTTTTAGGCGGGAGGCAGGACTGCGGCAGGAATGGTCAATTCCGGCTGTTTACCTTATGCAGTTTTGCGTCAATCGTAAAGGTAAGGGTCTGGCAGTCAAGTCGATTCGGAGTCAGCTAGCAGCGTTGGCTTTTGCTAGTAATGCCTGGGGTCTATCAGATGCCACTGAGGATTTCAGAATAAGGAAAATGTTGGAAGGGTGGTCTCAAGAGATGGTGGTACCGAGGGATGATAGACAGCCTATTTCCCCCTCTATTCTTCGGGGCTTGAGTTCCGTTTGGGGTGAAGTTTGTCACTCTCGTTATGAGGTGCTTCTATTTCATGCTGCTGCCTTGGCGGCATTCTTTGGGGCCCTATGGGTGAGTGAGCTGGTCCCCCTGTCTGGCAAAGATGCGTCAGGGAGAGCACTGTTGGCACAGGACCTCAAATTTGATGGTGAGGCGGTGGTGCTCAAGGTTCGCCGTTCCAAGACAGACCAAAAAGGGCGTGGGATGGAGATAACACTAGGCCCCTGTGAAGATCAGGAGTTGTGCCCGGTTAGGGCTCTGCGTCAGTATGTACGAGTCAGGGGGGAAAGCCAGGGGTCCTGTTTTGTCATGGTGATGGTGGTCCCCTGATGAAATATCAATTTTGGGCGGTAACCGGGAAGGTGCTTGGCAAGTTAGGTTTTGCAGGCGTCAAGTTTGCAACACATTCCTTCCAGATCGGTGCTGCTTCCACGGCGGCGGCCATGGGTTACTCAGGACCAGTCATTCAAAAAGTTGGGCATTGGCAATCTTCGGCGTATCGGTCATATATTCGTCCTCTCCCTTAGAGAGGGCATGTTGTTAATGCTGTTTTCTTTTGTAGGTGCTGTGGCTCACCGTGGGAGGCTTCGGATCCTCATCTGCGGGCACAGCATGGTGTTCTGGGCGGCCCACCAAACCAAGAGGACACAGATTGGGTCCCAACTTGGGCTCAGTGAGTGGGCCACAGTGGAATGGCAGGGACGTCGTGGACTTCGGTGGCCGGGGTTGAGGGGTCATCGGCTGGCAGGCGGGCCATCTGATGCTGAAATCCATGCCCCTTATGCAGCACCAAGGTGCCATAGACTTTAATTAATAAAGTTGTGGATTTTTAAAATCCCAACAATTATCTCTGTCTTCTGTCGCCTTGCCCTGGTCCCTTATCTCCACTTTGATGCTGGGCCTGCAAAACCATATTGATTGTTGAAAAAAAAATGTATTTTCATTAATTAGAAAACTACCTTAAGAGTAACTATGAATTAACACCCTCCATCACCCCCCCCTCCAATTTTAACATGCATATGTCATGATTTAGATTATTTGAACCAGCAAACCTTGGATTGTGAGCCAGCCATGATTCAAGCCTTCCACCACAAGCATTTGAACAGCATCAAAGTTATCATTGTTTACAATCCGAAGGATTTCTGTAATTGGAAGAAGCTGTCTTTCCAATATGTCAAGTCCTGCAATTATGTAATAAGCACAATGAAGTCACATGGCTTTCAGTGATGAAATGGAGCAATTATTTCTTCAGAAGTTATTGGCTTTGCCTCATGTCCTATACCAAAATGTAGGCAGCTCCACTAAGTGTAGTAAAATTGCTTTCAAATTCAAGCTAAATAAATATAATATAAATACATAATATTAAATAAATAACAATCCTAGAAATATACAATAAGATACCCAAACCACTCACAAAGATGTTTTTGATATTATTTATGTATATATTTATTTAAACATCTCTATGCCACCTTTCCAATCAACTACGGTCCTCAAGATGGTGAATATCAAAATATTAAAGCAACATTTAAAATAGAAGAGTATATAAAATATTTAAACTGTGCAATAAACCATATAAACACACACACAACAACACAACCAAAGAGGAGGGCCACTAACAGCTTGTGGAGGAACGCCAAACAAGCAAAAAAAAAAAAACTTCACTCACTAACAGAAAACGATGATAGAAGGAGACAGATGAATCCCCATGCAGAGGGAGTTCCGAAGTTTTGGCACCATGGCACCATGACCATGATGGTGGGGACATTCAATGCAAGGCCTTTGAAGATTAACAAAGGAAACAATTAAGTCCATAGAGGAGAAGGTGGTCTTTCATGTATGCTGCCCCCCGATACCAGCACCTTGAGTTGTGCCTGGAAACAAATTGGGAGCCAGAATACATGGAACAATAGTGGAGTGATATGGTCCTTATAGCTCATTACTGTTAACATTCTTGTTGCAGCATTCTGTGCCAGCTGTGGTTTCTGGGCAGCCTTCTGGACTGTAGAGCACATTTAAGTGATCTAATCTAGATATTTCAGGGAGTGCATCACAGTGGCGAGATCTTTCCTGTCCAGAAAGGTTTGCAGTTGACTCACCAAGTTAAGCTGGAAAAAGGCAAAACGAGGGGGTGCCTCCTCCGAAAAACCAAACAAGAGAGGTATTCAGTAATTGTGTGCATAACAGAAAAAACAAGTGAAAAACACACACAGAACTTGCTGATTTGGCTCATAAAAGCAGCTTCTGGAATGCTAAGCGAAATCCAGGAAATGAAATTGTATCGGTTCCCTCCCACCAAAAAGTTTGTGTGTTTCATTTCAATCTGTACCTTCCAGCAGCAGGCAGGCACTGACCCCTCCTCAGAGGGCAGCAGCTGTTTTCCTAAACAGCTCCAATTAGATCCAGATACCTTACATTATTAATTAACTCTGATGGTGATGAGGTGAAATTAATCCAGTGTGCGTTATTGCATCTCTTCACCCCCCACCCCATAGCTCCCTAGGAAATAGTATTCTCTGCCTCCCTACCAATTAGGTCCTTGCAAGGGAAGACTCCTCCCCTCCTATCAGCTCTGGAATTGTTTGGAGGGAGTTCAGTGCTGCTGTTCTACCCATACTTGCTTTCTACCAGTCTCTCTGTGTGTGTTATTGTGCTTTAGGAAAAACTCAGTGGATCAATGTTATAGATTAGGAAGGGGACTAATGGTTGTTGTTGCTGTTTGTTAAGCATGAAAACAGCTGCCCCAGAGCCTCGTTTCCTCACCCCCTTTGAAAAGAACAGTGTGTGTTTGCATATGTGTTGCCAACCTGTGTGCAACAGACCAAATCTCAAGAAAATGAGAAAACAAATGGATCAGTTCCAAGCTGACACCAGCCAACCTGGAAAAAACTAGTAATGAAACAGAATTATTCTGGAACCCCTTGGAACCAAAACGGAAATGGAAACTTTCATGATGCACACACCTAGTATTCCGCACCAGAGGTCATAAAGAAAAAAAGAAACAAAGTCCTGGTTTATGTATAAATGAATGAAGTAAATCACAGAGAGTGACACAAAAGTATGAAACATATACAAATAGCTAACAAATTAATGTAATAAATGTATAAACATAATTCAATGTGCAGAGCAATTGCAGTACAACTAAACAAAATGGTCTGCTGACTAATTAAGTCCAATTTTAATATCTTCTTCAGAATTGCTTAAACATTTGCAATATGACCTTGTGTTGATGTTGTAGTCAGTCTGTGAAAACCAAAAGTCAAAACATCTATCTGCGTAATACAACAACAACGTAAACTATCACAACAGAGAAATACCACTTACTAATTATATCAGTCAATCACAGAGGAAAACAGAACTTAAACATGTAACAAATGAAATACAAACTCAATTAAATAAATGTGCTGAGAGAAAATAAAAAGAAAAAATTAGAATTCAAAAAGCTCCAGAAATCCACCAATCTATATACAGCTGAACAGTAAAAGGGCCAAGGTGAAAGAAAATTATGCCAGTACCATATATACATGAACTCAGCAGTCCAAATTTTAAAGGAACTAATATAACGTGTTATTTCTCTGGGGCTGGGCTGCAAAGGCAATCACGCTTCTCAGCCTCCCTGATGGGTCATGAACTACCTGAAAGGAAAACAGAGACATGTGTGGTGAGGACAAGAGGCTTGGCCTTGCCAAAACCACAACCACATCTCCCACACCCTGGGAGAGTGTCTATGGTCTAGTGGATGGCAGTGTTGTCAACAACCAGATGATGACTGCCCCTCTGGCGAGAAAATGCTCCTTGATTGCAACAGGCTGATTTGCTGTTATGAAAGCAAGCACCCAGTCCACCCATGAGTGGATTGGTCACCATGGTACGCAGCATCCTATGTTCCTCTGGGCTGTTTGGGTGAAGCTGGGTGCAGGAGAGGAAGTGACTTTTCCCTTACGATAGGGGCCTATGAGCTATGCCACATTTTTTAAAGGTGTAATTTTCCGCTGCTGCTGGGGTGTTCTCATGCCCTAAATGGCTTAGGGATCTGACTAACACCTGACCTGTAGAACCTTAAATTTAACCCTTGGCTTTTTGCCTTGCCATATAAATCTTGATATATCCTTCTGCCATTGCTTAAATGGTGTCTCTGTTGTCAGTACAGGAATTGTCTGAAATAGGAATAACATTCTAGGTAAGACATTCATTTTAATTGTAGCTATTCTTCCCTACAGCGATAATTGAATTTTATCCCATCTTAGCATATACCTTTTAATTTCCAAGTCTTAATATAGTTATCTTGGAATAACATACAGTTCGTATTTGACAAAGTAATACCCAAGTATTTCACTTTTTTCTCAACTTTAAACCTTGTTTTGCTCTCAAGTTTCATTTGATCTTGTATTTTCATATTTTTAGTTAATACTTTGGTTTTCTGTTTATTAACCTTAAAACCAGCCACTACACCAAATTCTTTCAATTTTGTCATTAGTTTCAATTCCTTTCAAAGGGTCCTCCAAAATCAACACCAAATCCTCTGCAAAGGCTCTCAGTTTGTAGTTCTCCTGTATCACCTTAACACCTCAAATTCTCTCATCTTGTCTTATGTCCCTATTCAAAACTTCAAGCATTAGTATAAATAGCAAAGATGACAATGGGCAACCTTGTCTTGTGCCTCTTTGTATTCCACATGGTTTGGTTAACTCTCCATTCATGACTATCCATGCAGTCTGGGTTGTATAGATTGACTTAGTCCATTTAATAAAATTGTCCCCAAAGTCCGTATCTTCCAATATCTTAAACAAAAATTTCCAGTTTAAGTTGTCAAAGGCCTTCTCAGCGTCCAGGTAAATCAAAGCAACTTGTCTTTCATTATGTTTTTCTAAATACTCTAGAATATCCAATACTGTTCTTACATTGTCCTTTAGATGCCTCCTAGGTAGGAATCCTCTTTGGTCTTCATTAATAATGTCCTGTAGGATAGTTTTAAGTCTTCCTGCCAAGATCGATGCAAACAGCTTATAGTCATTATTTAATAGTGATATTGGCCTGTAGTTTCTTCTCAATGTGTGATCTTGTCCTTCTTTTGGAATAAGTGTTATGTTGGCCTCCTTCCATGAGTCCGGCATTTTCCCTCTTCTCTAAAATAGAGTTCAATGTCTTTTGTAAAGGCTGAAGAAGTTCATCCTCAAAACACATATAATAGCTACTTGGGAGGCCATCTGGTTCAGGAGCTTTTCCCAACTTACTCTATTTTATGGCTTCTCCCACTTCTCTTACTGTTATAGGTCCATTCATAATTTGTCTTTGTTGTTCCGTGATCTTAGGAAACTTCTGTTTATTAATATATTTATCTATTTTTTCCTCTAACGCATCACAACTCTTAAACAGATTTGTATAGTACTGATAAAATGCCTTTTGTATATCTGCAGTGTATGTTAATGCCTTATCCGCCTCTTGTATTTTCAATATCATTCTCTTTTCTCTCTCCTTTCTCAGTTTATAAGCCAACCATTTTCCTGGCTTATTTGCATATTCAAATGTTCTTTGTTTAGCATAATTCAATTTGATTTCCATTTCTCTTGACATTAACATCGATAGTTGTTGTTGTAAGATCTTAATATGTTGCAATATATTAGTATTTCCAGGAGCTCTCTGGAATTCTTTTTCTTTGGTCTTTCTCTCCTCCAAAATACTTTGCTTTTTCTCTTGGTTCTTTGTTCTCAGTTGAGCATTATATTGAATTAGGTAACCTCTAATATATGCTTTACTTGCAACCCAGACCATTCTTATATCTGTACCTTTGTTTAAGTTTAATTCAAAATATTCTTTTAGTTTATTTTTGAAGTCTTTGATAGTCTCTTCATTTTGTAATAGAGTTTCATTTAATCTCCATCTAAAGGTACTCCTTTTCCCCCTATAAATCAAGGATACTGGATTATGGTCTGAAAATGTCTTGGATAGGACCTCTATTTTAACCACCTTGATGGCAATGTCCCTTGATGTCAAAATCATATCTATTCTTGAGAAAGATCTATGTCTTTCTGAAAAAAAGTATACTCTATTGCATTACCATTTGTCTGTCTCCACAAATCAATCAGATCCCAATTGTCCATTAGATCAAAAAAGGCTTTAGGTAGTTTACCCTGGTTCATCTTAATATGTTTCTCAGAGCATCTATCTATCTTTGGATCGATCACTCCATTCCAGTCCCCCATCAAACAATAGTTTTCATATGCTAGATCTGTTAAACAATCCCCAATTTTTAAAATAAAATCCAGTTTTATTCTCATTTGGAGCCTAAAGACCCACCACCAATGTTTTTGTCCCCTGTACATCAATTTCTACTGCCACATATCTTCCATACTCATAACTCATCATCAATTTAGGCTTTAAATGTGGCTTAATGTATAAGGCAATTCCATTGTTCTTTTTGGTATCTGCTGCTATAAATTCTTCACCCAAAATTTTATACTTCAAAAATTTTATATCTTTTCTCCTGATATGGGTGTCTTGCAAACAAATCATATTATATTTTAGTTTCTTTAAGTAGTGGAAAAAAACTTCCTTTTTTGGGCTGAATTTGCTCCATCCCATGTTAAACTTTTGTAATCCATAGTGCCGTGAAATTTTAAAATTTAATAAAATGGGGGGGGGATCCCAATATATGGAAAAGTGAAGAGCAGAGTTAAATATGGGCCTCCACTTCCTCCTCCTTTTTACTCTGCTCCAATTGATGCCTATATTTTTCAAAAAAAAGTCTCTGGCTTTATGTACTGAGTTCAGTCTAAATCTTTGCACTTGAAATGTAAAAATCACACCACCTGGAGTATCCGATTGAAAAGCAGTATTTTTCTGTTTTAGCTTTTCCACCACAAAGCTATAATCCTTGTGTTTACGCAGAAATCGGATGGGAATTTCTTTCAAAACTATAATTTGGGCACCACCAATTATTAATTTTGTGGTATAGTGCTGTTGTAGAATTTACTCCTTCACTCTTCTTCTTACAAAGTAGACCAGCACATCCCCTGGGAGTTTTCTCATTTTAGCAAGTTTAGAGTTAATTCTATATATGCGATCAATTTCCATTTGCATTGCATCCTGATCCCAGTCCAAAAACTCCGCCAAAGCCACAGTCATTTTGTCTACAATGTCCTCACCATCTTCTTCTGGGATGGATCTAAACCTCAAGGCAAACTTTTTCTTACATTTCTAACAGTGCCAGGCTATCTAATTGTTTTTCAATCAGACTATAATGAGAATCTACTTTGTTTTGTAATGTCTCAATTTTCTCCTTAAATTGATTCACTTCTACAGAGACTTGTTTCATAGATTGGTCCAATTTTTGAACTTGCTCTGTCATTTGATCTCTCAAAGCAACAATCTTTTTGTCTATTTGTTTCTCAAAGGAGTCCATTTTGGCCCCCAAATTCTTCCCCAACTCATCCATCTTATCAGTTATTTGTTGAAAATATTTCTGAAATTGTTCCATTTCTGGAAGATCTAGAGATCCACGGCAAGTTTTTTTTGTAGTTGTCATAACTTTGTAGATATTTCTGTAG
Source organism: Eublepharis macularius (assembly GCF_028583425.1). Lineage (NCBI taxonomy): Eukaryota > Metazoa > Chordata > Lepidosauria > Squamata > Eublepharidae > Eublepharis > Eublepharis macularius. Next base: position 79,638,783 of record NC_072794.1, on the reverse strand, counting down.
TTGCCAGTAGGCGCCACAGAGTGGCAGTAGACATCTAAAATTCTCTTAGTAGTGTCTTTCCTTCACTATAGCAAGGGTATTTCTTCCAAGTCCCATTGCCATAGCAACAGAAAGAAAACAATAACACAGTCCAGGTGCTCTTATCATGGATAGCCAAAACAAGCAGTTGTTTTCCCAGTTTCACTTTCCCAGTGTAACTGTTCCTTTACTAGGCAATGCTTTTAATTGCAAAAGTACTTTCCCCCTAAAAATGTCCAAATAAATTAATAAATCTTGAACAAGCATTCAGTCTTTAGACTTTTCAGTTCCAGAAAGCTGGAATAAGAATGATTTATTCAAACATCCTTTATATCTCCTTTAAAAAAGGCTCTCTCCTCAAAGGATGTTATCTCATTGTCTTAGAGAAAATCTTTCTTTGTTAACTTAAATTAGTCTCTTCTAACATCAAGAAACGAGGAGTGGAAAGCTTGGTGTTGATTATCGGCTCTAGCACTGCTATGAGTGAAGATAACTTTCCCAGATTCCAAAAGCTGCTGCAGGAACCAATACCAAAACCTCCGTCTCAACAAAAAAGCCCCCCCCCCCGGCAAGCAGTCTTAGGAATGCAGATGGGATAAACTCACGATCTGTCTTTTGATCCAAGCAGGTAGTTGAGTGGAAAAAACTCCCACCCATCAAATTAGCAGTGTTGTCCCTCAGCTCACTAGCTGGGTGTCTGCCTTCCTTGCCCTCCTCACCAGAACTCAGTCAGCCCACAACTTAACCTCACACCTGAGAAAGCAGCACGAGGAATGGCTTTCCCAGCTCCAACTCCTGTTTACACAGGCGCACAGCTTTCTGGGTAATGAAAGTTGGCAACTCGTGTCCAGATATTCTCTTCACTTTTGGCAGTTCAATAAAGTCTGTGTCAAACAACAAATCCCTCCCTGTCTGTTTTCTTGACCATGGATAATAGAAGTGCCCACCCATCCCACACTTCTCCATTTCCCTTCATGTCCTGGAGGAGGTCACTGTCTCTGGACTGGCAAGGATGGGGTGGTCCTGAAGATACTTCATGTGCCTCTGCACCTTTGTGTGTCTCTGCTGCCAAAAGGAGCAGAGGTCCAGTGGCAACTTGGAGGCTTCAGCCCCACTAAACTTTTCTCCCCCTTTTCCTCCACAAATAAACTGTAGGCAGTGGGTGGGACTTGAAGTGTTGCCTATGTGTGTCTGGTAGGGGGCACCATGGAGAACTCTCATTCTCCGCCAGTGTTGCTGCTGCTGGTGTCTAATAAGACAGGCAGAAAATCAGAGCATGTAGGGGGTGGGTGAAGTTGGTGCCAGGATGTGAGGGGGGGAATGTAGAGCAATGTCCCAGGACCTCTGGAGCTTCAGCTCTGCAAGGCCAGACTACTCTCCTTTTTGCAGTTTGCTGGTGCAGGGAATCAGACCCAGGACTGGATCCCACCTCTCCCCCCACACTAGGGACTAAGCCAGCATCTTCCCCCAAGCTATGCTAATTAGCATGATATTCTCTGTCTGGCCCCAAGTAGATGTTGAGGACATCACAGTTGTGCACACGGGGGGAGGAGTGATTCCCTCCTGGCTTCAGGAGGTTCTGAAACAAATGACAAGAATGCTAATTGTAAACAATAGGAGAATCCAGGAGGCCCACTGGATATGATGGAGGGCATGAATGCCCATTGATGCGCATTGGCTCCCTTGACATACATTACAGCATTGAAAAGATGCAAGGGTAATGAGGGGTGGACTTCGGGAATTTTGCTCTAGGGATGGAATGATAACCCCTGGAGCAGGTTCTCTGGTCCCAGGGGCTGTCATTTCACTCTGGGGAGCCATCATCCCATTTTGGGGGCTGTTAATCCCACCCAGAGCATGAATCTTGAGGTCCACCCCTCATTGCCCTTGTATCTTTTCAATGTATTCTAATGGGGCCAATGAACATCAGTGGGCATTCATGCCCATCATATCCAATGAGCATTCAGGCCTCTCCTGTTGTTTCCAATAGGCAATCTTGTCATTTGTTTCAGTCCACTCTGCTCCACTTGTCTCCAAGGATCCGCCTTGCCAGACTCCAAGAGGCTGATCCTATGTGTCAGGGACTGACCCTCTCCAAGTCCTACTGCCTTTCTATTTTTACTTTTCTGGGAGAGGGGCGTGCATTTCGCAGGCTGGTTGCAGCAGGGGAGATGGGTTGCAAGTAAGCAGTGCTTCAGCTGCCAGCCTATCCCTTCTTAGAAATGGGGGGTGCCCTGTCTGCATCTTCGGTGTAACCCCTCCTCCCATGGGGCAGAGCTCCTCTCAAGGCAGGCATGGCTGTTGGGGTCTAGTGGTCCCGCTTGCAGGGATCTTACAGCCATGGGTACTTGCACTCTGCAGGGCAGGGGAATAGTATTGGCAGCTGGTGATGGTGATGGCAGGCCATGGATTGGCTTCACCTTTCTCTGCCACTCACCATGCTATCAACTGCTGCTGCCCTGCAATTGGTGGATTCTGGAAAGATTGCCAGGGAGCATTCTTTCCTGGCTGCACATCACAGCACCTTGCCATATCCACATTGCACACTCACATAAGTCCTTGGGAGAGACCAAGCAGCTCCAAAAATCCACAGGTGGCCACACGAGGGTGGCAGGCCAAAGCTTAGGATTGCACTGCACCTGTAGGAAACTGTTCTTCTATGGGGGGACTTAATGAAGCAGCCAGGGTTGTTTTTCTAGGAAAAGAGGTGGTGGAACTCAGTGGGTTGGCAGCACATGGGGCAACTTCTGGCAGGAGGCGGGTGCCCTGGTACCACATGTGCATGCATGATGCAGGGCACAGCCGTTCCCACAAGGGGGGAGTTTAAATTGCCTTCCGAGAGGGGGAGCACAATTAAAAATCAAAAGGTTTCAAGCTCAGGTAAGATGACCACTGCCAGTTGCGCACTGAAAAAATAAAGAACTAATTAAGCAAATAAGAGTGATGGTGGATTAACAAAGAACCAATGTGCAGGAGAATACAAGACAGAAGGCAAGTAAAAAAAAAACAGGGAAGAAAAGGAGGGGCAGCAGATCCCAAGTAAAAATATTTAAATGCTTCAGAAAGAATTGGAGGCACACACTCAACAAAGAGACAGCATGTACAAAATAAAAACTGTATTCAAGAAGAACGCTAAGGAAGAAATAATATAGAATAAAATATTACACTGTGCTTCAGCCAAGAAACTTGCAAATGATCTCTCTCTTTCTTTGAGTTGGTTCCTACAAACAGGCCACACTCTAGAATAGGAGTGTGCCTTTTGAAAATTGTGAATATAACCCAAGCAGTGAACATGATTGCTCCCAAATATGTTCTCCCCTCCCGAGGAGCTTGAAATACTTCTTGGATTGCCAAGGAAACTGGAATGCTAAAATGGGCAGTTGATTAGAACAGAAGTAGAAGAAAACTTGAACTGGATGCAATCAAACATGGATGATGGCACTTTGTCATGTTTACTCTGTGGTGGTAGCAATGTGAACTCAGTTCACCATCGCCATTGCATCTGTGCAGCAGAGTTCTTCTTGGTTGTAAGGCAGCTCTTAACTTTGGCCTTTGAGGAAATAAACCCTGACAGCATTAACATACATGCCCACTATGACTTTTTACAATTGCTTGCAGTCTCCATGACTTAGATAGCATTGTTATAGTTCAGTTCAGTTTCAGGATGCAATTGAAGCAGTCTAGTCCTAGATGTATGGAGGTCTTTCAACTGGCCTTACCTTTCCTGTTCAAGACTGTTATTATTGAGCTGGGATGGGTTCATTGTGGAGGGACAAGAAAATAATAAATTCCTCTCTTCAGGAAGGTATAGTTCTGATCACTTTGAAATAAACAGGCTTCACACCATTCCTGAAATGACATTCCTGGACCTAAATGACTTAAATCACATGGTGGCCAATACTATTGTTTCCAGCAAGGGGCTCAAGTAGTATAGTTGCCGACCTCCAGGTGGAGCCTGTACATCTCAGATTCACAACTGATCTCCAGATTACAGAATTCAATTCCCCAGGAAGAAACAGCAGCTTCAGAGGGTGGATTCTATGGCAGTACATTCTTGGTGAAGCCCCTTCCCTCCTCAAACTCTTTTCTCCTTAGGGTCTACCCACAAATCTCCAGGAATTTTCCAACATATAATTGTCAACAGTGTTGAGTGGGTAAAGGCTACACAGCTTCAGGCAATCTTGGAAGAGATGAATTATCTAGACTCATTTCAATATGGGTTGATTCCTTGGTTAGGAACATCATTGGAATTGGTTGCCCTGACTGGTGATCTTCTCCAGAAGGATGACAGGTGGAGAGCATTCCTGTTGATTGTCCTGCATCTCTCAGCAGCTTTTAATACCATCAACCCTGCTATTCTTCTAGAGAAGCTAGCTGGGTTGGGAGCAGTACATTTTGGTAGTTCTGCTCTTACTTGAATAACCAAGTCTAGGTTATGTTGGCAGGTATCTGCTCAGCCTCACGGCATTTATAGTATACAGCACCTCTTCCAATACTGTCCAGCCCACCAGTTTTTTCTTTCCAAGACCTGCTGTCTGGCCCACACCCATAGAGATGGGGAGGATGATGAGATGAGAGGGCTTTTTTAAAGCAGTTACAGCTTGTCTTTGGAATGGCCTTCCCCTTGAGGCTTACCTGGCACTTACCCCAGTGTTTTGGACACCAATTCAATTTTTTTCTTTTAATCCAGGCTTGTAACATAAGGGTTCCATCTTTTTAATATCTTTCTATGGTCTGTGTATTACCTTAGGACTGGGTTATTAATATCTTTTTCTCAACTGGTTCATGCAGTTTTATGCTCTGCCATTTTATAGTTTTTATAACTTTTTAAAATAGATGTTTATTATTGATGCTATTTATGTTGTTGTTTTTATAATTTTATTGTATTGTTTTATTTTGTGAGCTGCTTAAAGCAAGTCTTTGGAGAGGCAGCCTATACATTTTCTAAATAAAGTTTCTCACTTAAAGAATTGGTCCCAATGGTCCACTTTGTCCAGGACAGCCAAGCCAGACTAGGACTTCACTGTCTAAGCCATAGAAGGCTACTTCTTGTAAAGAAGATACAACACACAAAAGCTTTACACAAACTAAGCAGGTGCACTATCACAGGATTACAGCTGCTCCCCAAAATACATGATGACAATTTTACTTCTGGCAAACTAGCAAAAGCAGACCTAGCAGATCCAAGAAAATGATGAACATGTTATGCTGGAAAATGACAAAGGTTTGGGTCACAGGTGTTTGTGACACAACCTCCAGATGGCATCTGGAGACCTCCCAGAATTACAACTGATTCCCAGACTACAGAGATCAGTTGAAAATGGCTGCTTTGAATGGTGGACTCTATGGCATTATCAGTAGAGCAATGGGAGGAATGGGGGTGAAATAGGGGGCTATGTAACCCAATGTGACCATATCATGGAATGCTCAAGGATTCCCTCCAAACTCACTCCAAACTCAAACTGCTATAAAGTTTAAGGGAAACAGTGACATCACTTCTGGTTATGCAGCCAGTATTAATGTCATGACGTTGTGGAAACTCTCTTGTATGGTTTAAATCAACACCTACTTCTAGCAGGATCATTGCTATTATTGCTAAAAATGATTTTTTAGTAATTTTCTAGTCCTTAACCAGCAAATCTTCCTTTTAATTACCCATATCCTCTTTGTAGCCAGAGAAATCTCACAATTTGTTCATTTTATTTTTAGATAAGTACTGTGTTTAGCCAAACCAGAAAGAAAAATAAATTTTTATTACTCCACTTGCGTCTTGGCAAAATGAGCAATTTTTAAAAACCACCTGTGAAAGAAAGGATTGAATAATTGGCAGTACATGAAGCAATTATAAGGCAAGAAACCAGGTTTTCACCAACAACCTCACCATGGTACATGGACTACTACCAAGTCTACCTATAGTACTTTGCCAGTCTGCACAGTGGATAGGCTAGCACTGCTACTACGTAAAAGTCAGAAAAATCACCATAAAAGGATAGGAGAACAATAATAAAAACACCAGAGCACAATTGTTTCACAGCAAAATTATATGGATTTCAATGATATGCCATATACAGAGAAGATGGCTAGTGTGATGCATCTTTGCTTGAAAGCAGTTTATAAGTAACAAGGGTATCTTGTTGGAATTGGATTGTGTAGCCACACATTTGAATAAGCATTGTTGTAAGAATGTGAACATTACTTCTGTTTCTATGTTTATTTGGTAAAATTTAAAACACTCACCTACCCTCTTTACAGAGGTAACACATGTATCTGCACTTAGAGGAGATACACAATCTCTTTGTTTTACAAAAAATGTTATTTTTTTTAATTCCTGTTTCAGTACAAGAAAACATTGGGTGAAAATGAGATAGCCTGGCCCAAAAGCACAACTACAGCTGCAACAAATTAGGTCTGAAGCATAACTTTCACTAGGGCTTCCAATGCCAGGTTGAGAAATTCCTGGAGAATTAGAGGTTGAGCCTGGGCAAGGGAGGGACCACAGCAGGGTATACATCCACAATGTCCACAACCCAACGAAACCAGTTTGTCCAGAGGAAGTGGTCTCTGCTATCTGAAAATTAATTGTAATTTCAGGAGATCTCCAAACCTCACCTGGAGACTCACAAGCCTAAATTTAACTCCATTTTTTGTATAAGTCAGTGCAGAAAATGAAGCCATGCAAGTCTACATCAGCTAAAAGAAAAATAATTTCCCCTGCTGCTAGGCTCAGATTAGGATTGACAGTGTCCCACTGGGGATAGGGATCCTCCACTCCCACCCTCCTCCCCTGCCTCCACTTATCTGGCTGATGGGGGGAAAGGTGGGAGAAACACCTGCCGGGACATGCTCCTGGGGGGCGTGGTGCACTCCCATGTGCTGCAGTTGGCTAATTTGGGCCCCAAACGGGCTGAATCAAGCCCATTTGGGGCCTAAATTGGCCTGCTGTGAACACATCGGAGCACTCTTGGGCCCATTGCACCACCCTGACAGCGCTCCCATGCTTTCTGAACCCCCCCTCCCTTCTGCTGTTTCATTTTATTTTCTTGTTCATTCTATTTATATGTTGTTAGACAGGGGGTTTTTTTGAGGGGGAACACTCCGGAACAGTGCTCCTGCAGCTCTAGAATCTGCCCACGTGATTTCTTCCTCCTTTGGCCCTGCGGGCTCTGCAGAGGAGGTTAAGCTGCTTTGAGTTCTTTCTGCTTTCTTGAGTGAATGCGAGAGAGAGAGAGAGAGAGAGCAAGCAGATGCTGCTTGGGCCTGGCATGGGCTCTGCAGAGAGAGAGAGAGAAAGCAAGCTGGGGCGCAGTGCTGACTCTGCAGAGGAGGTTTAGCTGCGTTGAGTTCATTCTGCTTTCTTTTCATTCCTCTGTGAAGGGGGGAAGAGAGAGAAAGAGAGAGAGAGAGAAAGAGAGAGAGAGAGAGAGAGAGCAAGCTGGGGTTCAGCACAGGCTCTGCAGAGGAGGGTTAAGCTGCTTTGAGTTCATTCTGCTTTTATTCAGGGATTTCTGTGTGTGTGTGTGCTGCTTTGAGTTCATTCTGTTTTATTTTCATTGGGGGAATGGGTGGGTGGGGCTGTGTGTGTATGTCTGCTGCCTTGAGTTCATTCTGATTTCTTTTCATTCCTCTATATGTGTGTGTGTGTGTGTGTGTGTGTGTGAGAGAGAGAGAGAGAGAGAGAGAGAGAGAGAGAGAGAGAGAGAGAGAGAGAGAGAGAGAGAGCTGGGACCCGGAGGAGCTCTGCAGAGGAGGTTAAGCTGTTTTGAATTCATTCTACTTTTTTTTCTTTCCTCTGTGAGTGAGAGTGAGTGAGTGCAAGCAGAGCTGCTGGAGCTGGCTCTCCAGAGGAGGCTCAGCTGCTTTGAGTTCATTCTGCATTCATTTTATTCAGGAGTTTCTGTGTATATGTGTGCTGCATTGAGTTCATTCTGTTTTATTTTCATTGAGGGAGTGGGTGGGTGGGGCTGTGTGTGTATGTGTGCAGCTTTGAGTTCATTCTGTTTTCTTTACAGGGGGTGGGGTGGGGTGTGTGGGTGTGCTGCTTTGAGATCATTCTGCTTTCTTTCATTCAGAGGTGTATGTGTGTGCTGCTTTGAGTTCATTCTGTTTTTTCATTTGAGGGTAGGTGGGTGGGGCTGTGTGTGTATGTGTGCTGCTTTGAGTTCATTCTGCTTTCTTTTCATGGGGTGGATGAGGCTGTGCATATGTATATGTGTGTGTGTTGCTTTCATTCTTTTGCTGACTGAAGTTGACATTGTTATGGTTCCCACAGCTTTTGAATGCAGATTGGTTCTGTGTTAGTTAAAATATGCTACGGTTATTCCAGCTTTATGCTAGGAATAGATAGCTGTGTCCAAGTCACAGACGGCTTTCATCAATATATTCATCAGCATATAGGTGTTCTTATGTCTTAATAGCTGTAAATCAAATCGTTCTCCCCACCCTCAGCTGATTAACATCATTGAAATTGCAGTGGACATATGGGTGTTAAGGAAGTTTGTATGAATATTGTTTGACTGGGACATTGAATTGGGAAAAGGAGGGGAGACCAAGGAGGGGGCAGAACCAAGTGCCCTGTAAGGCAGCTCCACCCCTGCTCTCCTACAGTTGCCTTGAGCTTGGCCCACCCACCTACCCACCCACCCTGCAGTAGTACAGACTTAACCAGTTGCTGTTTACCAGGGCTAGGTAAGAATTTTTTCTTCCTTCTCCATTTTGGCTACAGAGAGGGAAGTATTTCACCTACCTTGCACTTCTTGCATGGGTTGCTGTAATTATCTTAGAGTGGAGCTGTAATTGGATGTCCTCTAGTAGGATTAGAATGGGGAGAAATGAGTGGGCTGGTTAGCACCCTTGGCACATTTGGGGGGAATCAGGTTCTGTCAAGATCACTGGTACTGCTTGATAGCTGCCAGCTGAGAGGGCAGGCTGCAGCATGGCTCCCCCTGTACAAGTAAGGCCCTCCTGCTTTACAGTGAGATGCTATAGGATTGGAGGGGGGAGCAATTTGCCTGGCCGGCTGGGTCCCTGCCACGTGCTTGGATAGCTCATGCATGGGACAGCAGGGCTTGCCCTGGCAGGTCAAGGCAGAGGTCCAGGGGTGACCCCAGGGCCTGACCTATTCTGCTAGTTAGGCACTTGTCGTGTGTATATGTCGTGTGTATATTTACAAGTCCTCGGAGAGAAGAAGATCCATGGAAGCAGCAGTGAGGACAGCCAGAGACTCATGGAAAGGGGGGGAGGGCTCAGATGTAGTCTGAGAGTGCGTGGAAGAGTCCAGAACATATACATACACTGAGTGCATGGCAAGGCAGTCCAATTATACTGTGGAATGTACCCTGGGGCAGGATTGTGTCTTCTGCTCAAAAACAATAGCTTAATGGCTGTATCCAGAGGTAAGACAATCAAATGGGAAAGGCTTGATTATACCTTTCTGGGTGTAACTTATCAAAGGATTAAAACTAGGAAAAGCACCAGGCTCTGATCTAATTCCTAATGAGCTATTAAGGCTTGTCCACAATGGTGGGCCACAGTTTTGACTTCAGTTTTTACTCAGATTAACATCAGTGGGCAAATACCTGATTTATGGAAACATTCCATTATTATCCCTTTATTTTAAAATGGTTCTAGTCATGATCCCTCCTGTTATTGACCAATCAGCCTTCTTTCTTCTCTAGGAAAGCTATATTCTGGTTACTTATTGAAGAGTCTTTGGGATTGGATGGGATCAGAAACCTCATTGGGGAACAAAAAGATAAGATTTAGGCAGGGTTCTTCAACATCTGACCATTGCCTAGTTGTTATCACTTGGCTGAGAAATATTTATCTTTTAAGGGAGGGTGATTATAAATGGCTTTTATTGACTTTAAGGAGGCCTTTGATTCCATAAATCATCTCAGAATGTGGAACAAACGCAATCAAACTAATATGGATAAAAGACTTCTAGGACTTATTCAGTGATTATATTTGGCTTGACTGCCCAAGTACAATGTGGGTACGAGGAGAATTTAACAAATCCATTTAATTTGGAAAAGGGGGTACATCAAGAATGTTTGCTGGCACCTTTTTTGTTCAATTTATACTTAAATGTTGCAGCATCAATTTTTGATGACTGCTGCCATCCACCAAAATTAGCTGAGCTTGATGTACTATTCTGCTTTATGTAGATGATGCCATTATCCTCTCTCAAACGTGAGTTGCGTTGGAAAGGCCCTGAAATCTTTCTCCAACTATTGCTTTCAAGAAAGCTTTGTGAACAACTACTCGACATCTAAGATCTTAGTTTTCATCAAGACTAAGAACTGGAACCCATCTCAATGGTCAATCAATGGGTCCAATATTGAGCAATTCAAGATCTTCTATTTGGAGAATCTATTTTTGACAAATCTCTCCTGGATCCCTCAATTTAAAACAGTGCTTAATAAACCAAAACCATGGGCAAATACTATAAATAGGTTTTTCCACAGTGGGGAGAGAAGTATATTCCTGGAGTGGTGCAAACTTTTAATTTGAAAGTGCCCTCCCAATATTCTTTATGGCTCAGCTATTTGGATTAAAGCTATCTATGGTAATATTGACCAATCCTTAGCACAATTTCTTAGGAAAATTTTGAATATCCTCTGTTATGTGTCTAACATTGTATTGCATTGTATTGTGGGCAGAATTTGGACAGCTATCCTTGGAAGCAAGAGCATTGCTTTATGCCTTTAAACTGAGATTAAAATTGCTCTATGCTGAAGATGATTTGTTAGGTGCTCTAAATCGGGATATCCACAAATTGACTTGGATGAAAGCCCTGAATGAGAAACTGATGATAGTTGGAATGTCGATTGATGATATTTCTAAGATGGGCAAATTCAAAGCATTTTCTCTTATCAAAAACTGTGTCCTAGAAATTTATTATAGCAGCTTGATTTTGAGAGCCTGCAGTTTGTTCACCCCTATCTTTTGTTCTTTCTTTCCCATATATGTACTATTCCACAATACTGCAGTGATTCCTTATTTGCAAGACTGCATATTATACCCACAATGATTTTACAGAGGGGATTTTTGAACAGGCCCTATCCTGACAGAATTTTCCTTGTGGCCTTAATAAGATTGATACATCCTTTCATGCTCTGCTTGAATGTAGGTTCTTCAAAAATGTAAGGAATTGTTATATTAAGTCTTTAATTAATTAACTCCAGAAACTCTGGCACATTTGCTTAGTGATAAGGATCCTAAATTTGCTTTAACAATTGCAAAATATGCCTCAGTCCTCTAATCCCATGCATCCAAAAAATAAGGAAAATTTTCTGCTGCTCAAGATCTATGAATGAGCTTCTAAGGAAATAAAAAGGTAGGCTTCTGTTGATATTTACATCTTTGCTGTGCTATTGCTACACATAGAATGTAGAGTTGCCAGGGTTCAAAGCAGGGATGCAGGAGCTGGGGGAGCAGTGGGGTACTTACCAGCTCAATGGATGAGCTCACAAGGTGTACTGAAGGCCAGTTCAGTAAAAATTGCCTCCCAACATATTTATTTACTTATTTTACTATATAAAAGGCTAACCATGTTCCAGACAACTCATTTCCTACCCTGGTGCACCACCAGAGGGGGCTACTGTGGAGGGAAGCTCAGAAGTGGCAGCCCATCCCTCCAGAAAGCATGCCATGGTGGGAAGCCCAGGCCAGGATCAGGTGTGGAGCAGGCGGCAATGCCTGACCCATGCCTTCACCCAGCTGGCATTAGGAGCAACAACAACAAGGAAGCCTCCTTGAACAAAGAGCTATACCAGGAGTAGAAACCCACACTTTGGGAATATAGTATTTTCTATATTTTCCTGAACGGTGGGTTTCCAATCCTGCTACAGGGATCAGAAGCAGAGCAGATGGCAATGCCTGCCCACTGCCTTCACCCAGCTGGGATCAGGAATGAAGCAGGTGGAATTCCTCACCCCCCCACCTTCGCCCAGCTGGGATCAGGTACAAAGCAGGTGGCAATGCTCATCCTGCACCTTCACCAGCTTGGATCAGGTGTGAAGCAGGAGGCAGTGCCTGCCCCCTGCCTTCACTCATCTGGGATCAGGCATGGAGCAGGGGACAATGCTCACCCCCCCTCCTTCACCCACCAGAGATCAGGCACGGAGCAGGAGGCAATGCCTGCTATCCCCTTCACCCAGCCAGGATCAGGAGCAGAGCAGGTGACAATGCTGCCCCCACCTTCACTCAGCTAGGATCAGGTGTGGAGCAGGAGGCAATGCCTGCTATCCCCTTCACCCAGCCAGGATCAGGAGCGGAGCAGGTGGAAATGCCCACTCCCCCTTCAACCCACTGGAATCAGGCATGGAGCAGGAGGCAATGCCCACTGTCCCCTCCAGCCAGGATCAGGAGCAGAGCAGGTGGCAATGCCCACTCCCCCTTCAACCCACTGGAATCAGGCATGGAGCAGGAGGCAATGCCCACTGTCCCTCCAGCCAGGATCAGGAGCGGAGAAGGTGGCAATGCCCGCTATCCCTTATACCCAGCCAGAATCAGGCATGGAGCAGGAGCAAATGCTTGCCCCCCTCTTCACCCAGCTGGTATCAGTAGCAGAGCAGGTGGCAATGCCTGCCCCCCTTCACCCGGCCAGTATCAGTCACAAAGGAGGAGGCAATGCCTGCATGCCCACCCTCCCCTTTCTAGAGCCCATTGTATTTTTTCCCACAATAGGCTTTATTATTAGTTTATATATAGTTCACCTTTCTCACTGACACTCAACGTATATTACAAAATTTAGCAATGCAATACAGTAAAGCATATCATAAACATTGTAATAAGCCGGGATTACAAAGTTAGAAAACAATGCAATAAAATAGCATAAGAGATGATGTAAGAAACACAAAAACTGAATTACAGAAACTGGAAAACAATGCAGTAAAAATGAGAAATATATATAACAAAGAGTGTCATGAACTAGAACCTTTTCCCCTTCATTCAAATGTCATCTTGAACAATTCTGTTTTATTATTGACCTCTCCTCTTTACAAAAATGGCCTCCTGAACATATCACTGTATCATCCTTACATCCATGTGATAAATGTTATAGCCACATTTGGAACTTTGATTTTCCGGATACTTTCTTTGAACCTGCCAACATTTTTTACCCAGTTATGGTCCTTTCATAAATCTGGATAACAAAGTTCTTTTCACATCCAAAGAATCCATTTTCTCCTGATCGAAGATGCTGCAACTAGCAGCAACCCTCCTCTCATTAGTAGCTATGATGTCCCCTCCTTCCCACCCTCATATGACAAGACAGTAGTGTGAACCTTCTTGGCCTTTTCATTGTACACAGTTCTTCGTTCCAGTAGCAGTTTCTATTACTATACAATTTGCTGAGAAACTTCATAAAACCACAATTACCCCTAACTGCCAGGAAAAAATAAAAAACATTCTGAAATTTCACAGACCTATAAAAACCAGGATGAAAATGCACCTGCATCTTTTAAGTTTAAAATTAATAAGCCAAGTTATTATGGGATTCCGCTCGCTAATTATGGGAGTCCCATTAGATCCTCTTTTTCCCTCGTGCTAATTAGTGTGTGTGCGTGCGTGTATGCGTGCGTGCACATGTATGGATAAAAAGACAAAATATCCATAGGACTCCTTTGATAAGTAGAGGGGGATGGGCAAACAACCCACCTGTGATTTTAAACACCTGATGGCCTGAAGTATGCAGGTGTGTGAGAAATGTCTATTTAAATAGTGGGAGTCTAAGGAACCCCCCACAGTAATTCACATGAAAATCCAGATTTCTAGTTAGTTGCATGAATAATTCATCCTCTGCTCTATAAAATGAGAAATGTAGACTTTTGTTCTCTGCTGAACAAGTAATGAGTCCACATGCCATGACAAAAGAGAAAGTCTTCAAAACGTAAACACTGCAATTATAATATCATAAACAAGCACTTCTTTAATTTTCTTTAATTTACCTAGAAGTAATTATTGAAAAGTAGGGTTACTATAGGAGTTCCATAAAGCACAGAGAGAGAGAGAGAGAGAGAGATGGAGCACATTTGGCATTTAATAAAATTCTAAATAATAGTTCTTAGCTTCTGTCTATCTTCTGTAAACAAATACATTTTCATTACTTACAATGAAACATATTTTCAAAGACGGATTTCAAAACAACATCAAATACAAACAAAGGCACTTTGGAAGTGAACATGCAGATTCATTCCAAGCATGAATGTGCAGCATTATTCTTTTCTATTCTTGACTAAAATAAAAGTTTAAACAGGCCTGTTTTTTAGGCCCCCAACAAGTGGTTTTTGCAAGGGGATGGAAAATAGCAAAAGCCTGCCAAGAAAGGAAAATCAAAGCCATACCTGCAAGCTGCAAAACAGCTTTAGGAATCCCCTCAAACTTTTCTTTTCATGTATTTCAAAGTGGAACTTTTCAAAATGGTGGTAATATTTCTGAAAGTTACTTTTAAATCCTTCAAGCGAAGCTACCCAAGGAAAAAGAAAAGAAATAAGAGGCATTAAAAGTAATTGTCCCAGAGCAAGCTCCTCAGAGGAAAAAGAGCCTTAAAATGCAGGAAATCTGTCTAAGCATTCCCACTGTCGCTGGCCTGTATTCACAGATGTTACTGATTCAAGTGCGATAGCAATTCCAAGCTCCCAAAACAGATTCCAAGTGAGAAAATAGAGAAAGTCATTGGTTGCTATTAGATACGCATTCTGAAGTTTTAAAAAAAAGTATGAGCAGTGAGGAATTTGTGGCCTGGATTAGAGGTTTCATAGTAATTAAGGAATAGTGACAAACAGGAATTCAGTTGCCCTCCTGAACAAAAGAAAGAAGAGGTTAAGCAACCTTAGGCATGCTGACTGACATGGATACCCCGATGAACTTGGTAGGATTGGCTTTAGTGAATATGCTCAGAATCACATGGCATGATTTTTTACTCTAGTGTTAGAATATGAGAGAAATACATTAGAATATTTTGAAGACTTCATAGGCATAGAGCTGCCAAGAAAAAGAGGCTATGGTATTATTAAATCCTGTATGCCTAAGCAGAAAAGGGGAGAGGGCACAGAACAATGACCCAAGACAACACCTTCAAATGGGATAATAAAAAGGTCAATTTTATTTATTTGCATCAATGAAGGGGGATCTGAAGCACCAACAGACCAAGTCAATATCAAACCTACTCACAGTGCAGACAATTGGTGAGATGCAGAAGTGTCTGGCCTCTTCTCTCTCTGTATCCCATATTGTATGGGCAAGGCTACCCTGGCATTGAACCCTCTGCCAGCCCATATGTATGGATTAGGCTTCACCTTGCCATTCTTTATAATGTTTGAGGGAGAGCCAGGCCCTCTCATCCAAAAGATGGGCTCTGTCAATCCTCTGTGGGTGCAGGTAACAATGCTTGATGCCTGAGAGCAGAATATGCGCTCCCTCATACATATGACCCTTCCTGCACCATTCACCTTCACCCAGGCCCTCTCTGCAGTAGAATCTCAGATCATATAATCAGCACTTACAGAGCTACAGCCTTCAGATATTTCATATCAGTCCGTATCACCGAAATAGCTACCCATGTCTGCACCTCTCGCCCTTATTAACAGTACTCTGAGCACATCTAGGGCACAGAGTAGCAACTACAAGGTTAATGTAAGAGTGGGAATCTCTTCCTATATATACTGGGGTCTTGTGGGTGATGCTAATTCTCTTTACTGGGAAAAGACAGCAGGATGGGATGGAGTGAAGGGGAAGGAGATCCCCGGACTCATTGTCTTTCAGTGACTTAGGCAAACACAGGAAAGGGTTATGCTGCTTTGTTTCACAAATTGCTGTGCAAAATGCTTGTTTTTTTCCTCTTTGGCATAAGGAGAAGCCTCAAACATGCCAGGAAAGAGGGGAAAACAGCCATTTAACCCTTTCCTATCTTTTAAAGTCAGGAGAATGAGCGGTAACATTACTACTCATTCCTGGCTTTGAAAAAAAAAATGAGTGTGTGTGCATATCCCTGAGGGAGGAAGAGAAAAAGCAGCTATTTAACCATTTCCTGGCGTTTAAAGCTAGCAAAGAATTAGTGAGAGAGCAAATTAAGGGGCCCCTCTCCCTTGAAAAAGGGAGCACGTTTTTGAGTGAGACATTTTTGGCAAGGGGATAGCCAAAACGGGTTATAGAAGCAGCCAATAGGAGAGCTGCACATAGTCCCCATAGTGCACTATTAACACCTAAAAATAGAGAATCCAATAGGTCAATTAGATGGGCAATTGATTACACCCCATTGTCCACTAAAATTAGCAAAATTGTTGGCAAGCATTGGCATATTGTAAGTGACTTAGCAGGTTGTGAAGAGGCTCCAATGATTGGCTATCATCACACAAGGAATTTAAGAGATAAATTAGTGCTTTCAAATTATCAGGAAGTTTCAGCCAGATCCTCAGACCTGACAATCTGTAAATTTAAAATCTTCCCATTGATTAATGGGAGTGGTTTCTCCGAAGTTTTTCATCCATTTTAACATACAGTTTTTAACTTGCTCCATTTCTGTGTGGTATTGCAGTAAAAATTTATAAATTTTCCCTAATAAATGCTTCAGGTCACAGCTTATTAATAATTCAAATTCTGTTTTTTCGCTTAAACTGCCACCTTCTTTGAGAGATTGTTCTTTAAACCTAGATTATAGTTGATGATACATCAACCATGGAATAATTTTACCTTGAGCTTGAATTTCTTGCCAAGTTTTCACATTTCCTTGCTTATCTATTATAGATTTATAGCTGAACTGATCAATTCTATTTCTGGTGGCTGCATCACAGTGAGTGTTTATTGGTGACATCAGTGGAGAAATTGGTGGGCTCAATCTATTTCTGCATTGAAACCATATTTTAAATAGTTCATCTCTTAGTTTATGGATCCCATCCTGCTTTTGAATGAATTTTAGTCATTTCTTAAGCCATAAATAATTATGAATGCCCTCTTTAGCATCAGTTGTCTACAATTTGATGTTTCTTCTACTCGGATTTATAATCCAATCTGTTATCCAAACCAATGCTGCCACTTGGCGGTACAGTTTAATATTCTGTACTGCCAATCCTCCTCATTTTTTGTCATCCTCTAATACTTTAAATCTCATTTTTGGTTTCCTTTCCCTTTCCATATGAAGTCATTTATTACTTTCTGCCACTTGTTTAAAATCTTTCGATCTATATGAATTGGGACCATTTGAAAGAGGAAATTCAGTTTTGGTAGTATATTAATTTTAACAGCAGAAATTCTTCTTAGCCATGAAATATTCAATTTTTCCCAACTTTGCAAATCTTCAGTAATGCTTGTCCACACTTTTTGATAATTATCCTTATATGGGTCCTCATTCCTAAGTATTTTACAGGTTTTGTAGTGATATCACATCCCATTATTTTTCCAATATTTTCTTGTTCCTCCGTCATTGTCGAAAGTAACATTATCTTTGTTTTATTTTTGTTATACTTATATCCAGAGTACTGTCCAAATTTTAATATTTGTTTCATTACATAAGCCAAAGAGTTGTTTGGCTTTATCACTGATATAATCAGATCATCCACATAGCTTTTCATTTTATATCTCTCTTTCCCCTCCTTTATTCTATTGATACTACTGTCTTGCCTGATTCTTACCACCAGAATTTCTAAGGAAATAATGAACAGTAATGATGATATTGGGCACTCTTGTCATATTCCTTTTGTTATTTCAATTTTCTCCATAAACAAACCATTAACTAGGAATGTGTCTTGCTGGTTGGTTACTTTGCATCCAATTGAAGAACTCAGTCCCAAAATTCACTATTTGCAGTGCTCACATAAGAAATTTCTAAGAAACATCAAATGTTTTTTCAGCATCTAGAAAGATAAAAGCAGTTTTTTTGCCCTTTCTGCTTGAATATTCAATTGCATTGAGGAAATACCTGACGTTGTCTTCCATGTATCTCTTTGGGACAAAGCCTGTTTGATCTTCATGAATTAATGCTGAGATACATCTTCTTAATCTTTCCACCATTCTTGTTGTAAATATTTTATAATCCACATTCAGTCTGTATGATTGTGGTATTAATGGATCGTTCACTTCTTTATGTACTAAAGTTATACCTGCCTCTTTTCACATCCATGGTAGGATCTTCCTGTCTTGTATCTCCTTCATCACTTTTTGTAGGAGTATGGCTAATATATCCTCAAAGCATTTATAATAGGCAGCCGTCAACCGATCCAGATGTGGAGCTTTTACTGTCTTTAGTTTTTTGATGGTAAAGTTAATCTCTTGTATTGTTATTGCTTCATTTAGAATATTTCTATGCTTGGTTGTAAACTCTTTGATTGGTGTCTCTAGCACTTACTTCTCCATCTCTTCTTCTTTTATGGCTCCTCCTTTGTAGAGGTTGGAAAAGAAAGTTCTAATTTGGTCTTTCATTTCCTGCTTTTTATAGATTACTTGATTGCCATTCCTAATTCCCGATATCCTTCTTTTTTCTCTCTCTTTTCTCAAACAGTACACCAAACATCTTCCAGGTTTGTTTGCGGGTTCAAAATGTCTTTGTTTTAAATATTTCAATTTTTTTCTGAATTTCTTCTACCTCTTATTAAATTCCAATTGTTTCTTTAGCTGCTTGATTTCTTTCCATATATCTTTATCCCTTGTTATTTTGTGTTCTTGTTCTAGTTTCTTCAATTTTTGGATTAATTTATCCATAACTCCCAATTTTTCTTTTTGAATGCTATTGTTAACAAAGTCCATCTTACATAAGCTTTACTGGCTTCCCAGATTGTTATTGGATTAACATCCATTGTAGCACTTATCCTTAAATAGTCAATCAATTCTTTCCAACATTTTTGTAATGCATCCTCTTGTAGCAATAGAGTGTCATTTAATCTCCATCTTTTTTCTTTCTGCAAATCTGTTCTAGATATTGTCTTTTCATTCTTCAGGAATGTTATTTAGATTATATTTGCTTTAAGATTGTTTTAGTATTTCTCTTCCGTTTTATTATGATTTTTTGATATTAACAATTTGTGGCCTGTATCACAGTCAGCTCCTAGTCTTGCTTTGTTATCCAAATAAGGGACATCTCCTTGGGAATTGAGGGAATTAGCATACAAGGAGACAAAACAAGAGAAGGTAACTAGCAGGATCTCCATCAATGTATACCAGGATTGTTCCCTTAGAAGACTCTAATAAACAGGCAGATGTTCAAGAGGAACAGTTTTTATTAAAGGAGCAGCAAGAGAGCAATCACATGAAATACACACAACACACAGAGAGAGATAACTAGGAAATCAGTGAGGAAGTGAGATAGAGATTCAGGGAAGGCCTATATTTACCAGTCCTGGGAGAAGAATGTCTGTGGAAGTAACAGTGAGGATGGTCAGCATCCCATGGAAGTGGAAGAGGGCTCAGATGTATATGAAGGTGCATGGGAGGGTCTAGAACGTGCACACTAAGCAGTCCAATTATACTGTGAAATGTACCCTGGGGCAGGGTTACACTTTCTGCTCCCAAAACAATAACTTAATGGCTATCTCTGGAAGTGAGACAATAAAAAGGGAAAGGCTTCCTAGGTGTTACAAAAAATAAAAATAGTGATTGATGACCCGTGATTGTTGGATAGGAAGGGCTATCAGATCCCTAAGTAGCCTTGATTAGGGAAGAGGAAAAGGGAAGATTGGAAGGATGTGGATGAGATAAACTCAGGAACTCCTAGAAGACCTCTTTTGTCTTAAATCTTTGCACATCTCTGGGGTGTGGGTGTGGGGCTGCTAGTCAGTCTTGCCTCATGACTCACATTCCAGTAATTTTCCCATTTCAGCTGGATTGAGAACTATTCTGCCTGGCCAGACAGCATGTCTTGTGCTCAGGGCACATGAAGAGAAGGAGTTTATGGTATTGCCATATTCATAAACTACCCTTTAGTGTGAGGGAGGGTTTGACTACTAACAGTTTTAGTAGAGTGAATACAGCATCTCCATCTTCAGCTCCTGACATTTTGTGGTTGGCTCTGCATCCTGTGGCAGCCATTATATGGTTGTGGATACCACCTTGTGTCAAAATTCCAAAGGTGTTGGAGCCTCAAAAAGGTTGGGGATCCTTGCTTTACATAGTTGTTAAAGATGACTCTCCAGGTAGCCGTGGTTGCTTAGAGGTTAGAGTATCTGACTAGGACTAGAGAGCCCTGACTTCAATTGCCCATGCCGTCATGAAGCTTGCTGTGTGACCTTGGGCCAATAACTCATTTTTAACCTAATCTACCTTACTGAGTTTTTGTGAATGCTTTGACGATGTAGTAGATGGAGCATGACATTTGGATGCAGGTTCAAATTCCTGCTCATCTAGAAAGCTTGCTGTGTGGGCTTGAAGAAGTCACTATACCATTATAAGGTTTTATGTTATGTCCTATGTTTTTAAAAGCTGAAATATAACTGCCATTGAGAGTTAATACTGAAGAAAATACCGACGCAGACTGAAAAGTCTAATGTTGTAGGCGATACTACATAGCCAAACACCTCTTCTTCTTCCCAGTATGCTTCAACTGTTCCTGGTGGGATGGATTAGTCTCTAATTACTCAGACTGCATTAGGCTAAATAAATGTACACTGCCCTCTACCCTTAGAATATCATGTAAACAAATGTATTTATATATATATATTTTAAAAAAGAACTGCTGAAGTCTGGGCATGCTGTGAATTTTAACTCAATTACAGGGTGTCTCACTGAAGGCTGAAAGGCAAGACAGAGCTCAAACGTTGTTTCAAGAAATGCCTGAAGCCTTAAATACTCCTGCAAAGAGTATCGATGTAAGCCCTGCCTTTCTAGGAGCAGGCTAGTAGCTCTTAAGTGCACCGTGGCTGATTATGGCAGTGACTGCTGTGGTGAGCATGGGTGATTCTTGGCCTTGTAGAGCATGAGGGATCTGTAGGGAAGAAATCTCAGGAGCTTCATCATGCTCTACAGTGTGAGTCTGAAGAGTAAGGCAGAGCTTTATTCTATAGTAAGAGACCTAATCCCAGTTCCCTGGGATTTCTCCTGGATATCAAGGGTGGCTCCTAGAGGTATCTCAGATGTTTCCATCTAGGGTGGTCCCAGGACTTCAGCTGCCTCCTCATCCAAGTCTTCAGCTTCTTTTCCTGTGGAAGAGTCCCACACCAAGTGAATTTATCTTACCATGAGGCAAGCTCCACATCAGATCACTTTGATGATTGTTGTTGATGTTTGCTTTGAGAAGCTTTATGCTTGCACTATAGCTACTAATTTTACAGGGCCTGGTTGAGTCTTCAACTCACAACTGAGTTACTTGTCCTCCTGACTCATGGATTCTTTTCACACTCTTGCCTTGTTACTGATCCTTTCATAAATGAAACCTCATTTACTTGGCCCATTTTTGTTTGATGCATTTAGCACCTCCTCCTCTGTATCAGATTTTTCTCTGACATTAATTATCCACATGGTCCCCCCGTCCGAACTGGAAAAAGAGCTCTGATTGGAAGAAAGGTTTCCGGAAAGGATTTCCTCATTGCACATCATATGTTTTGCACAACTGGTAAACATATAAAGCAATTAATTGCCAACATCCTGCCTGAGAATCTCTTCTCCCCACTCCCTCCCACAACCATAGTGTTAACAGTCAGTCCCCCTCCCCACACTGCAAGGACAGTTTATAGATATGGAATAGCCCTTGACATAAGTCCTAGGCACGGCCTGGTCCAAGGCAGAACAGATGCCAGCTGGCCTGGAGACTGGAAATTTACCAAGCCATGAGTCACAGGGGTATAACTGATTGACAGCCCCCATGCCCTGGAGAGAAGCAGAGATAATGAGGCCTCCTGAGAAAACTGCCTGCCCAATCTCATCAGTGCCTTCCTCTACCTCCCCTCTCCCACTTACCTAATAAAAGTTGTTCAACACATCTGATAGCCTTCTTGTCCAGTACTTACCAGGCCATCAAGCAATATTTTTACCTATGGTCCATCCCAGATAGTCATATCAAACCTTTCCCAATTTCTTATTCCACCTCTGGACAAGCCATTAAGATATTGTTTTGGGGAGTAAGATGTCAGTTTTGCCCTAGGGTATGTTTTTTCCTTTAACTGGGCTCCTAGCCATGTGCTCAGTGTGTGCCTATTCTGGGACTCATCCATGCATCTCTAATACATTTGGGCCTTCTCTTCCCTCCTCTCTGTGAAACACTGGTTGTTTTTCTGCCTCTGCAGACATCTACTCTTCAAGATTGGTAACTATCGCTCTCCCTGAAACTGCCTTTTCCCATTTTCATCCCTGATTTTCTTAGTTAGTCTTGTGTGCTGTGTGTATTTGTGTTATTGCCCTTTTTATTATGCTTTTTAATAAAAAACCTTTCCTGTTGAACATCTGCCTGATTTACTTGAGCGCTCTATAGGGGAATAATCCCAATAAACATTGGTGGAGATTCCTAGTTACCCCATCTCACTTGCCTCCTTAATGCTAATTCCCCCAACCAATTAAGGAGACCTCCTATTTGGGTAACAATAGCATATACAAATTCTAGCTAAAACCATCTTGTTCTGAGAGATTAAGGCAGTATCTTCTTGGCCACTAAAGCTGGAATACATTGTGGGATCTCCTCATGGCACAGGAGCTGAGCCTTGATAATCCATTTTGCATTTTTTGCTCTGGGTTGTCCTAATTCTTGTGATTATAAGCCCAGTAATTTATAATTACACTGTGTAGCAGAGATGGCTTGAGTTTCAAGTCATCCAAAAAACTTTAGATTAGATGAGTACAGTAGGATCGCCAACTTCAGGTTAGGGAGTCCTGGATATTTGGGGGGGAGGAGAGCCTGGAAAGGGTAGGGTTTGGGGAGGCAAGGCAATTTAGCAGGGTATAATGCTGTACAGTCTACCTTACAAAGTAGCCATTTCCCCCAAGGGAACTGATCTCTGTAGTCTGGAGATCTCTGTCCTTTGGTGTTGAATTCTGGGAGATCTCTAGGCCCGACCTGGAGTTTGGCAACCTAGTGTATAGATAGAATGTAGGCACTGATCACAGAGATACTCCTCATGGTGTTCAGTGGATGGACTGAGTGCCCCCAAGGAGCCAGATGCAGAGGGAAAAGAGAAGAGGAGCAAAGGGGGCAAAGGAGCAAAGGAGATGAACAGACCAATCATTATGCAGGGGGCAGGTCTAGAGTGAGTGGAGGAAAGGCAAACGTAAACATTTTCATGGGAGTCAGGCCTAGCACATTCACACATTGAGGAAAAAATCATGATAAACCAGCATCCATTAAAATCAGGCAAACCAAGGTGTAGTGTCAAGATCACCACTGAAAGTATTGAATGCTCTGTATAAATCAGAAAACCATCCAACACAGTATAGTGGGGTCAAATAGCCTGTGCCTAAAAAGTCATGCCCGGGTCATTATAGTGAACTACTTCTACTGAAAAACAGGGCATTCCTTGAAGATCATTCCCTGTTTGCGCATGGACATTCTAAATGACTTCCGCATTTCTTCAACTCTCTGTGTTGTATTTCTGCTGGGTTAAATCTTTACAAATTTGTATTTCTATACCCAATACATTTTTTGAAATATTCTTGAAATTGACTGTACTCATTCATACTGTGTAATCTGCCTGAAGTATCAGTGAGAAAGGTGAACTATAAATGACATAAATAAATAAATAGATTTCATTGTCTGATGTTTGTATATATGCAGTCAGAAGGTAGTGATCACAAGAAACGATTGTAATGGTTGTTGTGGGTTTTCCGGGCTGTATTGCCGTGGTCTTGGCATTGTAGTTCCTGACGTTTCGCCAGCAGCTGTGGCTGGCATCTTCAGAGGTGTAGCACCAAAAGACAGAGATCTCTCAGTGTCACAGTGTGGACAAGATGTAGGTCATTTGTATCTACTCAGGAGGGGTGGGGTTGAGCTGAGTCATCCTGTAAGAGTTTCCCAGGGTGTGGAATGCTAATGGCGGGAGGCTTCACTGTATCCTGAGGAGGTTCTTTTGCATATGGATTGGTACTTGATGTGCTAATCTTCTCTGCAGGGCTATTGTCGGGGATAGAATGTTTTGTTAGCCTGGTGTTTTTCAGAACTGGAAACCATGCTCTGTTCATTCTTAAGGTTTCTTCTTTCCTGTTGAAGTTTTGCTTATGCTTGTGAATTTCTTTTTTTTTTTTTTTGAAAAATTTTTATTGGGTTAGAATCCATTATTTCCACATTTACATTCAATTTTCCCCGATTTTTCCATCTCTAACCCCCTCCCTTCCCCCCCCCTTTTTGTTGACTTCCAACAGCTTTCCAACCCTTTGTCCCCTTTCCCTTACTTTTATTAGCTTCCTCTATCTAAAACAAATATATATTCTCCATTATTCTAAGCAGTACATCCTTAACTATTTTTAACATTATATGCCCAAACTGTAAGTCTTTGTTTCCATCTTAGATAAACAATTTATCCCAATTTTTCAATTTCAGATATTTCTATATATCATAAACCATATAGATCATACATTCGTTTATATCAAACAATTTGACTTATTCTCTCTATATATTACTCATTCTATCTTTTTATAATAGTTCTATATATCTCTCCTCACGTAGTCAATCAATTTGACCCATCTATATCTTCAGACATTCAGTTTGGTACAAAACTTATCAGAAAAAAAGAAAATATTGTTAGTTAATCGCTCCTTATATTTAGTCCTTATAATTAATTATTTTCTCTATGTTCTGTTTGTTAACCTATATATATCTATATATATGTCAATCTATTAATCTGACTGCTTATTAATTCACATTTATCTCTTCTCCCCCCGGTAAAGTCTCCCCCCTCTACTTCAATACTTCAGTAGTTCTCAAACTGCCACAGTTTTCCTCCCACCTCCCATTTCTTCTCCAGGTATTGTTTCAGCTTCTCCCAATCTGTGTTGAACTGCCCTGAGTCCAGATCTCTCAGTTTTCTTGTCATCTTGTCCATTTCAGCCATATACAGCAATTTGTAAGTCCAATCTTCAATAGTTGGCACTTCTTGTACTTTCCATTTTTGCGCATACAAAAGTCTAGCTGCTGCTGTCATATAAAATATCAACGTCCTGTGTTGGGCTGGAATTCCCTCCGTTCCCAAGTTCAGTAGCAGGAGTTCTGGGTTCTTATTAATTTGAAATTGTAAAATTTCACTCATTTCTCTTATTATTTCCCCCCAGTACTGCCTGGCTACCTCACACGACCACCACATATGATAGAGGGAGCCCTCATGCTTCTTACATTTCCAGCATTTATTAGAAATATTCAAATTCCCTAGCGCAATCTTCTTTGGTGTCATGTACCAACGATAGATCATTTTGTAAATGTTCTCTTTGATATTAATACATGTCGTTGTCTTCATTGTAGTTTTCCACAAGTATTCCCATGCCTCCATTGTTATTTCTTTATTAAAGTTTATAGCCCATTTCACCATTTGTGTTTTAACTATCTCATCCTCGGTATACCACTTCAACAGTACTTGGTATACCTTGGATATTCTTTTCTTATCTTCTACTTATGCTTGTGAATTTCAATGGCTTCCCTGTGCAGTCTGACAAAGTAGTTGGAAGTGTTGTCCAGTATTTTGGTGTCCTGGAATAAGATACTGTGCCCTGTTTGAGTTAGGCTATGTTCAGCCACTGCTGATTTTTCAGGTTGTCCAAGTCTGCAGTGTCTTTCATGTTCTTTTATTCTTGTCTGGATGCTACGCTTTGTGGTCCCGATGTAAACTTGTCCACAGCTGCAGGGTATACGGTATACTCCTGCAGAGGTGAGGGGGTCTCTACTGTCTTTTGCTGATCGTAGCATCTGTTGTATTTTTCGGGTGGGTCTGAATACTGCTTGAAGGTTATGCTTTTTCATAAGCTTTCCCATCTGATCAGTAATTCCTTTGATATATGGCAAAAACACTTTTCCTGTAGGAGACTGTTTTTCCTTGGTTGTTTGATTCATCCTGGGTTTGATTGCTCTTCGGATTTCATTTCTGGAGTAGCCATTTGCCTGAAGTGCGTGGTTTAGATGATTAATTTCCTCACTGAGAAAATGCGGCTCACATATCCATCTTGCACGATCCACTAATGTTTTCATTATGCGTCTTTTCTGTCGGGGGTGGTGATTGGAGTTTTTGTGTAAGTACCGATCAGTGTGAGTTGGTTTCCTGTAGACCTTGTGACCTAACTGAAAGTTTGCTTTGCGAATGACCAAGGTATCCAGGAATGGGAGTTTTCCCTCGATTTCTTTCTCCATTGTGAATTGTATGTTCAGGTGGATGTTGTTGAGATGATTCAAAAACCCCATCAATTCTTCCTCCCCATGGCTCCAAATGATAAATGTATCATCCACAAACCGGAACCATACACTAGGTTTGTGGGGTGCTGATTCTAGAGCTGTTTTTTCAAAATGTTCCATGTAGAAGTTTGCTATAACTGGGCTGAGAGGGCTCCCCATGGCCACCCCATCCATCTGTTCATAGAATTCGTTGTCCCATTGGAAGTAACTGGTTGTCAGACAATGGTGGAATAAGGCTGTTACATCCTCTGGGAAAATCTGATTAATAAGTGCAGTAGTGTCTTTTACTGGAACCTTGGTAAACAGGGATACAACATCAAAACTGACAAGTATGTCTTGTTTATTGAGTTTCAGAGAACTGATTTTGTTGATGAAATCTGCTGAATCTTTGATGTAAGATGAGGTTTTCCCAATGTGGTCCTGCAGGAGATCTGCCAGATGTCTAGCTAATTCATATGTCGGTGAACCAATGGCACTCACAATGGGTCGGAGTGGGACTGAATCCTTATGTATTTTGGGGAGTCCATATAGTCTAGGTGGCTGTGCTTCAGTCTTGCATAGTTTTCTGTGCGTGTCGGGATGTAGTGAGGAAGATAGTGTGTGTGGATGATACATTTATCATTTGGAGCCATGGGGAGGAAGAATTGATGGGGTTTTTGAATCATCTCAACAACATCCACCTGAACATACAATTCACAATGGAGAAAGAAATCGAGGGAAAACTCCCATTCCTGGATACCTTGGTCATTCGCAAAGCAAACTTTCAGTTAGGTCACAAGGTCTACAGGAAACCAACTCACACTGATCGGTACTTACACAAAAACTTCAATCACCACACCCGACAGAAAAGAGGCATAATGAAAACATTAGTGGATCGTGCAAGACGGATATGTGAGCCGCACTTTCTCATTGAGGAAATTAATCATCTAAACCACGCACTTCAGGCAAATGGCTACTCCAGAAATGAAATCCGAAGAGCAATCAAACCCAGGATGAATCAAACAACCAAGGAAAAACAGTCTCCTACAGGAAAAGTGTTTTTGCCATATATCAAAGGAATTACTGATCAGATGGGAAAGCTTATGAAAAAGCATAACCTTCAAGCAGTATTCAGACCCACCCGAAAAATACAACAGATGCTACGATCAGCAAAAGACAGTAGAGACCCCCTCACCTCTGCAGGAGTATACCGTATACCCTGCAGCTGTGGACAAGTTTACATCGGGACCACAAAGCGTAGCATCCAGACAAGAATAAAAGAACATGAAAGACACTGCAGACTTGGACAACCTGAAAAATCAGCAGTGGCTGAACATAGCCTAACTCAAACAGGGCACAGTATCTTATTCCAGGACACCAAAATACTGGACAACACTTCCAACTACTTTGTCAGACTGCACAGGGAAGCCATTGAAATTCACAAGCATAAGCAAAACTTCAACAGGAAAGAAGAAACCTTAAGAATGAACAGAGCATGGTTTCCAGTTCTGAAAAACACCAGGCTAACAAAACATTCTATCCCCGACAATAGCCCTGCAGAGAAGATTAGCACATCAAGTACCAATCCATATGCAAAAGAACCTCCTCAGGATACAGTGAAGCCTCCCGCCATTAGCATTCCACACCCTGGGAAACTCTTACAGGATGACTCAGCTCAACCCCACCCCTCCTGAGTAGATACAAATGACCTACATCTTGTCCACACTGTGACACTGAGAGATCTCTGTCTTTTGGTGCTACACCTCTGAAGATGCCAGCCACAGCTGCTGGCGAAATGTCAGGAACTACAATGCCAAGACCACGGCAATACAGCCCGGAAAACCCACAACAACCATTGTTCTCCGGCCGTGAAAGCCTTCGACAATAAAACGATTGTAAGTTTAGTTAGGTTCATGGACAGAAAAGAAAGGCACACACAGATACTAATAGTAAGATTCCGTTTTCAAAATCTCAAACTGATCTCCCCCCCTTTTAATTATGTGCCTTTTAATATTGAAGGCAGCAACAGATGAGTGGGGAAGGAGTGATAGATGCAAAAAAGATGAAAACCTTGTGATCTGTGACAAAAGCTGCATATCCCTTCCAATTCATTCAGACACATCCGTTCTGCTATTTCCTCACTAAACTATAAGTTCCCTGGTTGCAAATGATGAACAAGGCATGAGTTGAACTTGTGTGTGCTTGAATATGCCTAATGAAGTCCATATTCTTCAGAAAACACCTCCAAGGATTGCTTAATCTGTTAATTAACACCTTGAATAAAATGTTGTGCTTATTTTCAGACACCAACATGTCTTTCCCATTGAGGAACAAAATTATGACTTGTTTTTTCTGACTCATAAAGTTATTAACCATATCTTCTTAGGAAAACAAAGCAAAGAGACAATGTATAGAAACAGAACAGACAGCATTAATGTTTAAAGGCCAGGAGTTAGATGAAGGCAGAAGGTTAAAAAAATGCAGAATCCATTTGAGCCAACCCATGAAAAAATGTACTATAGAAGAAGGATCTACAACAAGAGTTTTATTAAGCAACTTAACTGTTTCCATTGACACATACCTATTTATTATACTGCTGAGCTGATTCCAAGGTGGTGGTGACATGCCATCTCAGATTTCTTTAATGTTTCATGATTAATAACCTCTTAGACGAACAACAAAATTCCTGCTTGTTCTCCTTTTTTTTTTAAAAAAAACCCCCTCTTTTCTGAAGGATTCTGCTATCTGGTCCAACATTTATTGCTGAGCTTCTGTTTTTGCATACCACAATCTTATAAAAATGACATGTCCTCCATTTCTTCTTCATTTTTTAAGCAACTAGAGGCTTGCCCCCCTTCTCTTACTAATATTATTACTGAAGGTGGATCACATTTCAAGCCTGACCAAAAAAGAAAAAGAAATGTCCTGTGGCTCGCTTGGTGATTTATGACTATCCCTTCAGAACAATAACTATTTATGCATTCATTTATTGTGTCGCTTTGTGTCACATTTTTGGCAAAGTCACCCAAAGCTCTGTAGTGTGTCCCATTTCTCCTTCAATCAGAAGATGTTTAGCCGCACTGCCATGTAATAATGATTCTGCCTTTTAATTTGCTTGAATAAGACTACCGCTTGTACCACTTTACTCAGCTTTTCCTTTGATTAATGGGAATGCATTTCTCTACATGGCAAGAAAGGCTATAAGCATTAGTGACTGCAAGAATTCCAATATCAGGTTTCAAAGGTACGAACCCAAAGGGCTTAGAATGTATTGTTTGGAGGCTGATCCATAATGAACTGAAACATGACAAAATAGTAGAAAATACTTTTGTAAAAGGTTCTTTAAGAAAGGATGCTAGCAATACAAAGTGATTTCCTCTATTCTGAAATCTTTAGCAAAGAAGAGAGATACATGTAATTGATAGTAATAATAGATTACCTACTTTCCCACCATAAACAAACAGAACGGTCCAACAATTAAGGACCATCTATTACCATTAGCATTTTTCTTATCTTCAAATTTTATAACAATCATAATATTCAGTGAAACTGGAATGTGAAGGGAAGGCTGGCAATATGATCTGCATGCCTGCAATTTAGTATTAGATAGTGGCTCTGAAGTCCAAACAGCCCATGTATAATTGACAAATGGGAGACTCAAAAGCTAGCCTAGCACATAATACAAAAGGAATTAATTGTGTTCTATACTACAGCCACTCTGGAAAATTGTTTTTCTCAGTGGAGTGTGGCTGTGATAACAGCATGGGACAAAAATGAAAGAAGGAAACTCTTCAAACTCCCAAGACAAAAATCAGAAAGTACAGTAGGGTATAATGTAGGTGGGACAACATTGAATGAAATCACCTCAAGCCCACTAATCTTAAAAACTGCTAAAGTAGTTTAATATGTGCAACAGAAGTGTACATCTGCGCTGCAGAGGATGTGTGTGGAGAGGAACAGACTCACACAGAGCTTGGTACAAGCTTTAGAAAAGCAACATTAGTCATTTTACTGCAAGAACTCCACTGAGGATAGGAAAGAGTAAAAAGCATTCTGTTCCGTTTATCTAGTCTAGGATGCTGAGGGATGCAGAATGGCACATCCTGCACCCATGGTGGCAAGATTGAAAAGAAGTACAAAGAGAGGAAGATGTAGTGGAAGAAGGAAGGAAGTCCCTGAGAAAAAAATCTACCCATCAAAGGCATAGCTCCAGGATAGTAGAAAGGAAGGATGGATAGACCCTTGACCTCTCTGACTCTGTCATAATTCCCCCCTGAAACCAGAAATGAGGGACAACATAACAGTCCTTCACTTCTAACAGAGACAATGAATGTATTCTAACAAAATCTACAACTACTACAGCAATACCATAAATCACAACTAGCATAAAGTACACCAAATTGCTATATGTAATGTAAAAACACATGAGAAAAATAACAAAGAATTAGATATATAACAATTGAATGTGTATGTTATGTGCCCTCAAATTGCCTCTGACCTATGGCGACCCTATGAATGAAAGGCCTCCAAAATGTCCTATCATTAACAGACTTGCTCAGATCTTGCAAATTGGAGGTTGTTGCTTTTTTTATTGAACCAAGCCATCATATTTTAGGTCTTCCTCTTTTCCTACTACCTTCTACTTTTCCTAGCATTATTGAATTTTCCAAAGATTCTTGTCTTCTCACAATATGAATAAAGTACAATGGCCTCAGTTTTGTCATTTTAACTTCCAGGGAGAATTCAGGCTTGATTTGATCTAGTACCCACTTACTTGTCGTTTTGTCTGTCCATGGCATCCTCCAGTACCACATTTCAAATGAATCAATTTTCTTCCTGTCAGCTTTCTTCACTGTCCAGCGTTCACATCCACACATAGTAATGGGGAATACCATTGTTTGGATTATCTTGATCTTGGTTCCCAGAGAGACATCTTTACCTTTAAGGATCTTATTTAGCTCCCTCTCAGCTGGTCTTCCAAGTCTCGGTCTCCTTCTGATCTTCTCGTTGCAGTTTCCCTGTTGGCTGGTGATTGAGCCAAGGAATAGAAAATCCTGGACAATTTCAATTTCCTCATTGTTAACTTTGAAATTGTGTAAGTCCTCATACAGTGTAGATCCCTGCCGATCACCCCCTCAGGACACCAGCTAAGGGAGGGTACCACAGAATGACAGCAAGCGAGATCACACGTGGTTGTATGTGTCTATGTGGTTCCTCTGTCACCAGGGAACAAGGATGCCCAGACAGCCCCTGAGCTGGGCTTGTCACTGCCCTGCTCCACTGCTCAGATCCCATAAGGGGATCCCCACTATGGGTAAACAGAGCACGCAGGCCCTGTTAACCCCAAATGGATCCCCCCCATGCCAAGCCAAACCATCATAAAGCTGTGACAGTATAAATAAACAAGTACAAAACACCCCAACCAACATGTATGCAGGAGCACCACAAAGGAAGGGAGGGCCAGGTGGGAATCCCCCACAGGGCCACATGGTCCAGAAGGAGCCACCTAAGGTGCAGCCTGGGCTGCCGCTGTGAGTTTCTGCTTGCCGCCCTCCCCTGGGGCCTTGCAAACCAGCCTGCTGGTAAGTTGGCAAGCTGTAGCTTTAGGACAATGGTGTGGGACAAAGATTCCACAAGACTTCGTCAACATTCATTCTGTCACAAGTACTGTTTTAACATCTAGAGAATGCTACTAGAAGATATTGTCCAAATGTTTGGAGTTTAGTGTCATCAGTGTAGCCATTTATATTAGATCAAGTGCAGGACATTGACTGGGAACTGGAGTCTGTAGCAGAGTAGATATTTCGGGGTAGTAAATAAGTAAACTAAATATAGAAAAGACAGAGGTAATTAGGTGTTATTACTTTTTACATTACATCTAGAAGATGCAGTTCAGGTCCTGAATCAGGTTCTTAATGAAGTAATGGAGTTAACGGAGTTGAACAAACACCTTAAATACAGATAAAAGAGATGATGATGATGGGGGCTCCATGTCACTGAAAAAGATGGGTCTGTCAGTAACAGATCAAAATCTCCTTAATGTATTAAATGCATGTATGTGGCTCTGCTCTTGATGACGATGACCAGGACACATTGTATCAGTGGCATCTGGTATATTGATATCTCTACCCCCTGGAGTACAGAGAGCTGACAACCACCACTGAAATTTTCAGAGACTGATTACTGTAATACATATTTGCATGTAGCTTCTTGACAGCGGGTACTTCAAAATGTCTGTGGCTTCTAGAAGAGCATGGCAATCTGGGGCTATGTTTGCTACACTGTCTGTCTGTTCCTTAATGAGCAAAGTCAATGTGTAAGAGATTATAAATTCCCCCAATGTCTGGATCAAATGGATCAGAAGGAGAATTAGTTTTCCAGTACAAGCAGTCTCACCTATTGAGATCCAGGGAGGAACAGAATATAGAACTGCTCTCCTAGATGTTTTAGTTCAAGCTAGCACTAGGGAGGGACAAACAGCTCATGCTCAACTCAAAGTCACTTTCATTTTTGCAAATGATGATGATAACAATGACGATGACTGCACTTACATACTGCTCTTCTACAAAGGTTAGTGCCCCACTCAGAGTAATGAACAAAGTCAGTGTTATTACTATCCCTGCGGTATAAATATCCTTGCTGAACCCCCAAGAACTTGCATTTTTGTAAGCATTCCCATCAAATGCTTGAAAATATTAGACATTGATTAATGTTTTTCAGAATGCTTGAAAAATGCACACATCACATACACAAACAGGTGCCTCCTCCTCCGTACCTCCTTCCCTGCCAGATTCTGTTCTTCTGCACCAATCCCCAAACCTCACTTTTTCAAACAGGGGAACCTGCCACAGGGAATAGCTCCCACCCCCACCGGAGCTTATCTTTCCTGTAAATTACTATTCTCAGTCTTCTTCAGTACATCTCCCTGTGAGAAAGAAAAGATAAAAATTCAAAAACTAAAGTAAAATTAAATGAATGTGGTAAACAGTTCCTGGTAGTCCCCAGAAGAGTGTGAACCACCATGATTAATGGTTCCTTTTAGAACAGATTGATTACTTTTGCTTTTCATCCAGAGTTTGCTGGGCTAATCAACACATACTTAACCTATAGATATTACACTGCACAATGCAAAATGGCACCTTCCTGAACTTTAAACTGATCTCATATGCACCATGTACACATTTTTGTACATATGATTTTGTCTTCACTGATTATTCCCCAATTGCAACCATAGAATATTTCTAATTTTTAAAAAGACTGTGTAAATCCTAAAGCTGTTTTCAAAGCCAATGCAAGTTTAAGGAAGAAACAAACCAGGAAACCAAGTACTAAATCCAGAATGGAGCTTTTCATTTCTGTCCCATATAATGTAACTCTAATATCAGCAAAACCTTATTGCCATAACTTGGATTTTTCATGTACTTCCTCTGGGATCCACAATAAGCTGATTGCCAAATAACAATGCGCTCATCTCAAATGCAAATGCAGCCTGAGCCAGGTGAATAAATTGTCTATTATTAGGCTTTTTCATGCAGTAAATGCTTTTGTTTCCTGCTCCACTGTCTTAACACCTGCTGTTGCAATGGATACCAACTTTCACAGCATCACTCCCCATTAACAACAGAATATAAACTAGTATGGAATTGCTTATACAGAAAGTGATTAACTTTTATAAAGGGAGCTTTGTTGAAGCAATAAAGGGGGAAGCACACAGCAGTAGAATTGGGGCAATTCTGAATATAAATCATCAATCTCCACTGATACAGCAAAGGAAAGACATTCAAGTACATAAGATGTATTGAGGAGTGTTAAAGGCACACAGGAAACAGCTTTCAGAAAAGAACTTTTTATGGGTGGTAGTAATTGGGATCTTTTAGAAAGACAAAAAACCTGTCTCTAATGAGTTTCAAACTAATACAGAATGTTTGACTAGTTTGTGTGTTGATGGGACTGCATGTTACCAAAATTAAGCAGTTGTTAAAACACATAATTTGATCAACACTAAATATTCAGAAGCCGAATTCAAGTGGCAAAGAAGGGCATTCTAATGTACAGTTTAATCCTATAGTTGGACAAATTGTCTGCTGGTTATGTCCTGGCTAAAGAAAGAAAGAAAGAAAGAAAGAAAGAAAGAAAGAAAGAAAGAAAGAAAGAAAGAAAGAAAGAAAGAAAGAAAGAAAGAAAGAAAGAAAGAAAGAAAGATGATCTGGCTTTAGATGATCTGGCTACAAATAAACTGTTTTGGCCATCTCAGTTAAATAGATCCTGGAATGATACCAGCTGGACAGTGCATGATGCTGTCCCTGAGTAGCCCACCAAAATACTGCTGTGAATTTCAATGCAAATCTGTTCAACAGTCATACTTACCATGTTCATAGATGTTGACCAGACATGAGCTGATCACCTACTCTGGTCAGTTTATGCCAAACAGTCATGAACACCTACTGAACAAGTTTGAGTTCTTGCAAAACAGCACAAGCACAAAAACCAATTCAAACCAATCAGCTGCCAGTGCCTTAGCTAGAGATTACTTTGACAAATACTGATGGGTAGGATTTTACTAAAACACAGTAGTTATTTATGACTGATTTATATGGTTTGTCTACTTAAATAATTGCCTGCTGAGTGAAGCAGTCATGTAGCAAGGGAAGTGGGCAGTAGAATTCAATTGGGCTGCATGGAAATGCACCTGTATAAAAAGCTAATTATGCTAGACTGCATACTTAGGAAGGAATACAGTGAAGCAACCTGGGCCTTTTCCACACTACTCACCTTCATCCGGAACACTGCGGAATGTCGTGAAAAAACGCGGAAGATAGCATCTTCTCGCATGAGTTTTGTGTGACCGTGCAAAACTCGCATGAGAAGACACTATCTTCCATGGGTTTTTTTGCAACATTCCGCAGCGTTCCAGATGAAGGTGAGTAGTGTGGAAACGGCCCTGGAAAGCATCCACAAACAGGCTGACGAACTGTTGAACTGATTATCAAAAACATTGGCTTCCTGTTCAAGACCAGTGAATAAGAGATGAGCCAATCTGGTGGGTGTTCAAGCATCCCTAATAATGATGTTCTAAATCAGGTTTCCCCTATATGGTGCCATTGGGTGCCATGGTGCCTGCCAACACCTTTCATGGTACCTACCAAGTGTTTTTAGAAAGTGGGCAGGGCAAAGTGGAGCTTTTTACATTTCTGATGTGTGTGGTAAAATGCTGACAGCACTTTATATAAAGTACTTTGGCTGTGTGAATAGCAGAGGGATACTCTCCCTCGTTGCCAAGAGGGTCTCCCCACAAATTAAACTATATACAAAATCCAATAGTGTCTGCTTACTGCTAAATCACCCTTCTAACATCATATATAAATCGCTGACACTTGCAAAAATTATTTTTATCTATCACAGTGAATACTTTAACCAATACACAGTCTACTTAAACCAATACACAGTCAATGAATGTAGAAATACATGTGATATATGTACAAATCAATGCAAAACAATGTCTCTCTGTCTACATCCACCAGTAGTCCGTAATATGTTCTCAGCTCCAAAGAATGTTCCAACCTGATAGTAAACATTCAAGATGTAGGGGAAGGTCCTCCTTCAGGTGGGGAAGAAGTAATGAAAGTGCTGTTGTGCTGTGCAAATCCGCATCTCTCTCTCACTCCACAGATACAGCTGCAACTAGACATTACTGGTTCATATGCAAACTCATAGGGAGCAACTGGACAACCTTCACAAAGTAGACACTATGGGATACTAACATACCCCACTTTATAGTCATCCAGGCCCATAGTTACATGTGCTGTCAGTTCTGTTTTTAGAAAGAGAGTCAAAAGCTACACACTCATTCTTCCACTGAAAGGGGCTATGACTTCAGGAAAAAGCCCAATACATGGACCTCCTGCAATATGTGCTTTTGCTTGGCTTTAACAAGGCAGAATGATATAAATGCAGGACTTTAACAAGCTGAACCAGCCAAAGGAGTGTTTGATGTTCACCAGCAAAGGCGATTTAGGCTCCTGTTCCTTTCACTACTGCATGGTTTATGGTTAGCAGAACTTGGAAGTTCATTGACAAAGGATTAATAACTTGCCCAATATATGCGAATTGTTTATCCAGCAGTGTCTAAGTCCCCTCCACTATTCCAGCTTTAGGAGAGACATATGGTTACAACAGAGCTAGCTAGCTGTAGCATGCATTTGGGGACCCAGTGGGCCTGTGATTGTGGGCTCTGGACTTCCACTCTGATGCCCAGACTGATGGTGAGAAAGGGGACTCAGAAAACATTTTCTCTTTCTTCCATACTACTAGAAATTGCAAGCTCTGAATAAAGTTGATAAGCAGTAGGTTCAGGACAGGCTTAGTGAAGAAATCATCACTCAAAGTTTAATTAACTTTTAGATTTCACTGCCATGGGCCACTAGTTTTGTTGTCTTTAAAAGGGGATTAGACACCGTTATAGATCCATCAGTGTCTATTAGTCTTCATGAGAACCAAATGTCCATGTTTACCTACAGTAGCCCTCTGAATACGAGTGCTGTAAAGCAACAACTGGGGCAGTTTTGGGCCTTCAAAGGAATTGGCTTATCATTCTATGAAACATGGTAGCCAACTCTAGATTGAAAAATACCTGGAGATTTTGGGGTGGAGCCTGGGGAGGTCAGGATTTGGGGAGGAGAGGGACTGCAGTAGGATATAATGCCATAGAGTCGACTTTCCATAGAAGCCATTTTCCCCAGGGGAAAGAAGTAAAGTAGGGGAAAGTAGTAATTCTGAGAGATCTCTAGGCTCCATCTGGATGCTGTCAGCCATATAAACATAAGTCACTAGGGGTGTGCACTAAGAAAATTTCCATTTCAGTTTTGGTTTGGTGGGTTCTGGAATAATTCCATTCCATTACTGCTTTGTTCTAGCTGGGGTGGTGCCAGCTCAGATATAATCCATTTGGGTTTTTTTTGTTTTCATGAATTTCAGCCTGTTGCATGCGCTTTGGCTGCAAGTGCACAAATGTACACTGTTCTTTTCAAGGTGGGAGAGGGATACAAGGCTCTGGGTCAGCTGTTTTTGCATGCAACAGCACCAAAATCACACAGAACACAGCTCTCTCTCTAAACCATTGATCCACCAAGTCTGAGAGCATGCAACAATGGGGCTCTGTGTTTATGGACCCCAAGGAGGGCTTGGGGAAGATACTTATCAAGACAAGTGTTGGGAAGCTGTACATGCACACACACAGTTATTTTCAAGTGCAGGAGTTGGGAAACGAGGCTCTAGTCACACTTAACCCAAATCTGCATCTTTCAAAAACCCATCCATCCAATGGCTGACACTTTCTGGCAAAGAGGTGCTAGTGTAGGCACAACGCACAAGCTAGAGAGCATTCCTTTGCCAATTGGCATGGCACAGCAAAATTTTAAAAAATCATTCTTGCTTTAGTGATGTCTGGGGTCTGAAGCTCAGCCCCCAGACTTACCAGGAGAAGGGGATGGGAGGCAGTTGGAAGACAGCCACCCAGCCACCCCCACAGGCACCCAAGATCAGAGCAGACCAACAACAGAAGGGGGGAAGGAGGCATCCCTGCCACAGGAGGGCAAAGAAGCACCCAAGCCTTGGAGAGTCAGGCGAGGCAGGTGGAAGCCAGCTAGCCCCACCCTCTGGTGGGAAGGCAGGGGGCTAGGCAGGGAGAGTGGGGACCCCCAGGAGGACAGTAGACCTGAGGGGGGAGGAACAGGAAGCAAAGACAGTCAGACAGGGAGAAGAGGCAGCCAAAGCAGCACAGAGCCATGTCCAGCCTGCCGGCCAGCTACAAAGCAGCAACCTGGTCCAGGAGAAACCAGGAACAAAACAATCCCAGGTGAAGCCACCTGAGGCAATCTACAGGAAAAACTTGGCAGCCAGCCAAGGAGGCACAGGTGTACCTGCTCCAATCAGCCAGCAGAGCAAGCCCAGGTGCAACTGCCTGAGTCAGCCAGGGCCGTGGATGGAATGCAGGAGGGGGGCGTGGCTGACAGGTGGAGCAGGGAAGAGATGAAGAGACAAAAGGGAAGTCCATCCACAGGGTGGAGTGGGTTGTGTAGGAGTTTGGAGTGAGAGAGAGAGAAGCTGGAAGAAGTAGGAGTGAGAGAAAAGAAGAACAGGAGGAAGAGCAAGCCCAGAGGAGGTGAGGAGGGCAGAGGCTTTGAAAGGGGAGGAGAAAGGGGAGGCAGCCAGGACTATGTCAGGTTGAGCCGGCCTGCGAGTGGACTGAGAGGGAGTGAGGGTGATGTATACCCCCTCTCCTTCCACAGAGCAAGAACCTGCACTGTCCCTGACGGCTTCCCAGAATCAAGGTCAGGCGTGCCAGTGCCCAGCATAGTAGTGCTCATGGCAGAAGCTGACAAGTGACCAAACCAAAAATATTTTATCTTTGAGTCCTGCTGTTATGCCATGTTTCTCTGTGCCTTGTAGTTTCATTTCCACAATGAGGGGTGAATCCTTCTCATTCTAATGTGCTTTGTAGCAGCCCAGGACTCCCTTTTTATATTCACCAGCCACTGGCCTGTCCTTTCACTGTGTGTAAAAATGCAGAAAGGGAGAGCTAGATGTTGGTTTTTCCTTCATAGGGAGGATGGTCCTCTTTTACTATTTTTACAATTGCTAACAAGTAATATAACAATTGCTGGGTGTTTTACTAGACTGGACAGGTTGCTGGCTACCAGTCTTCCCTTCGGACTAAAACCATTAGCCCAGACTTGTATGAAAAGGAAAAAGGAGAAATCACAGGAAGACAACTAACAAGAGAGTCCTGTTGCTGTGCCAGAAAATAAAAAAATCTGACCAGATCAGTCCTTCCACATGGAATACTGATCTGGAAAGACTTGGGAGTGCATGCATGTGCAACTGTGTAATGCACACTCCTGCTACCTCCCTGTTATTTAATGCTGGGCTAAGAGTTTTAATCAGAAAAAAAACCCCAAAGCCAGATGTCTTTCTGGGCAAGATGAAATTCCTTCTGGTGCTCCTCAACCTATCTTTAGAGGACTTCCTTAGTCACAGTGGTGGCTCTGGCACCATGGCATCTAAGCAAAGGGCAACAGCAGCAGAAGGCCAGTGAATGGGCATGAACCAGCTCCACTTGCCTGGGACCTCCTCAGCGTGGCTCTCCTTTAATAATTGCTTTTTCTTTAACAATTGCTTTTTCACCCTAATCTGCATAACTTGAGCCTTTGTAGCAGCTGAGGATTTAGAGGCTGAAGGAGACTCCTACCTCCTCAAAACCACATGTACACACCTGCGTGGATGTTGCTGGCCTTTCCTTGTATTGTGTGTAAAAATGCTCAGGAAGGAATGGTGAATGGTGATGCTGGTTTCTGTTCTAGTGTGAGCAGAAGATCCTGAAGACCAGAAAAGCTCTAAGTGAAATAAAACTAATTCTTGAACACACAAACTTTAACAAACTTAAAAGCTAAGAAAAGTTACCATTGCTTATGTTAATCTTTAAGGTGCCATGGGGCTTCTGTCTTGTTTTGCCACTATAGATTAACATGGCAATTTATCTGGAATTACAACTTTAGAAACACAGGTCAGTCACCATCTTTTTTCTACAGAGGAATTCAAAATGCAGATATTGTAACAAAGGGCCATTTGATTGCTTTTAATCATAGTCACAGTTCATGTGTAGAACAAATAAATTGTCAGAAATGCAGTATATATACCTGTCATCTGAAATGGACCCTTGCACTATTGCTGGAACACTTTAATCCTAATCACCATAAACCAGGCACTTAAAATGATATTTCAGATCTTCAGAACAGATACTCATTTACTTTTGATAAGTCTTCTGGAGAAGAATGTTCCAAAATTGCAAGCTACAAAGAATGCTTTACTCTAGGTAACTGTTACATGAATCCAATGCACAGAAGGATTAATTATGAGAATGTGAGCTGTTTTTGAAAGTTCACTGTAGAATACAAGGAAGAGACTGTGTAAGTATGAATCCTGTGATTATTGTAATATCATTTACCAAGTGGTCCCAGTTGTCTACAGTCATGTTTGTACCATGCAGAAATTCAATGCCTTTTTTAATACAGGGTCCCAACCAGATATGATTAAATGTTCACAAAACAGATGCTTGAAACTCAGACTTTGTGGTGCATGTTTACTGAAAGCTGAGCACATCAAACAACTGATTTGATGATTTGCTCCAAATTTCAAGCAAACCAACAAGAAAGAGTATTGCGGTAAACAGTAACTTTGCAGAAAGGAACCCACAAATACTTAGTAAATGTCCCTTTACAATTGCTAACAAGTAATATAACAATTGCTGGGGTTTTTACTAGTAACAGTGTAGAACTTAGGCACGTCTGTTGTAGCCCATACAAGTGTAACTGTACTTCCAAGGTAACTCTCTGTACTAATAAGAAAGTCAGTTCTTAAAATACTTCATATTAAACAAACCATTTCATATAGGATACATATCAATGAACCGACAAAGTGCTGGTCCCAAATGGGAGAACGTATTGCACAAACAATTCATAAAATGCACATGCATAAGCAGCACCCTTCAAATGTAGGTAAGTATCCTTAAACCAATTTTTGTCATATTTATCAAT
The DNA here is from genome assembly GCF_028583425.1 of Eublepharis macularius. Lineage (NCBI taxonomy): Eukaryota > Metazoa > Chordata > Lepidosauria > Squamata > Eublepharidae > Eublepharis > Eublepharis macularius. Next base: position 79,597,911 of record NC_072794.1, on the reverse strand, counting down.
ATTCAAAATTCTTAAGCACTATATGAATTGTTTCAAATGTATCCTATATGAAATGGTTTGTCCAATATGAAGCACTTTAAGAATTGACCTTATTAGTACAGAGAGTTATCTTGGAAGTACAGTTACACTTGTATGAGCTACAACTAAACAAGGGCACGAATGGAAAAAACCCTCCAAACAAGCTGTTCGTTGTTCATTGCCATCCATGAACAACGAACAACAGTAATGAACATGACCCTGTTCACAAACATATTTGTTGTTTGTGGCTCTTTAAAGATCCCTTTAAACTATCAGCTGACAGGTGGCTGATAGTTTAAAGCTGATAGTTTAAAGGGCCCTTTCCTGCCATGTGCAAGGGGCAGGGCCCTTTAAACAGCCCACAAATTGATGTTCCCAATGTCCAATACCCACCAAATTTGCAGGGGACATAGTCCTCACTGTCCTCCAAAGATCCCCCAAGTTTCAGAGATTGCACCCCAGGAAAGGCATGATGTGTGGGTCTCCCCCTTTGTTGTCATTTTCTCTTCACAGTGGCAAAAACGGGACTCTCTGGTGGAAGCTACTTTGAGGGGTTACAAACTGACCTTCCCAATGTCCAATACCCACCAAATTTGCAGGGGACATAGTCCTCACTGTTCTCCGAAGACCCCCCAAGTTTCAGAGAGATTGTACCCCAGGAAAAGCATGATGCATAAGTCTCCCCCTTTGTTGTCATTTTCTCTTCACAGTGGCAAAAGCAGGACTCTCTGCTGGAAGTACTTTGAATGGTTAAAGCCAGAAGGAAAGCCAGAAGGAGTTCAGACAGAGTTCAGTCTCTGCCTCTGTTGCCAAGGGAATTGATTGAAAGGCACCAGACTGTCTGGCTTGATGAATGACTGACAAAGGCAATGAATGAGGCTTGCAACGACCACTGGTTCGTTTAGAATGGGGCCTCACGAATGGCTTGTTTGTGAACAGACAAATGGGCTGTTCGTGGGATTTTTCCATTCATAATGCTTTCATGCCCATGTCTAGCTAAGTACCTAAGTTGTACACTGTTACTAGTAAAATACCGAATTTCAAGCAAACAATTTTTTGAGTAGTTCTGTGTCTGTACAATAGCAGTGTTCACCATGGTGGCTGGCAGAATCAACACATGCTTACAATTTACTGTCTTTGCTGGGTCATGTATGACCTAGGATCATCACTGGACAGATTATGCATAATTTACAATCAAGCATGCTAGATTATGCACTGCTTCTGTATCTGTACAGGTAGCAGTATTAATCATATTGATGTATATGCAAAACTTACTTGGTCAAACTATAGTTCTCAAGAAGTAGCGGGAGAACATTAAATTAAATGCAATCCAGTTAAGACAAATAAACATGCTCAGATTTGTGAGTTAGGCTGGGAGGCAAAATAGGCAATTATGGAACAATAGATTGATACACCATCCAGATTTTCCACTCTACCTGCATTGCCTCCTGCAGCCTGCCCTTAAAATGTATTAGCATACTTTAATAAATTATGACATAGATCAGCCATTCAAGTAAACTAGTTATGCCCCTACAGCTGTCTCACATTTTTATATGGGTGAAGATGCCTGGGACAATAAAGAGACAAACCACATAGCTTCTCTCCCATACCCAGCAGAACCAACACATCTCTTTTACTTCACTGAATTTTTTAACACATAACCAAGATGACAGTTGAGAAACAGGGATGGGTAAATCAGTGTGAGAATACACATACATCGCATTTGGAGGACCAATTCTGAACATTAAAAAGTGACCATTTTTTGGGTAGTCAATAGCACTGCTCACAATTTGCCAACAAATTGTAATCTAAATAAAAGCATGATCAAGCATCCCAGTTTCTTGCTTTTCAGCAGCATGTTACTTTTGGAATGTTACCAGAATTAGAGAACAAACAGGCACTTACATCATCCAGTTATTTGGACCATGGCATGTAACAAAAGCCACAAACTTTGTTTGATTTCTGAAGGTACAGAGACTGTTGTAATGTTGCCCTGTCCAGAGCAGAACACAGCAACTCAACATGCACAGACGTTGTATTGGTAGAATACATAAGGAAAAATGCTGCATTCATTGTGCACTCTTTTAAATTAATTCACATTTAAATATCATTAAGGATCTTATCCTAGAACCAGGTAGTAAGAACTGTGAACAGCTTTTGTATGAACAGCTTTCTGGAAATAAGAGCAATCAAAACTAATGCATTGGTATGAGTTTACATTACCAGTGTATTAACACCCCCTCATTTTCTTAGATCTTTTATATCATTCAAGCCTTTGGATTAGTCTGAAAAGAAATTGAGAACTCAGACAGTTTATCTGCCTTAAACTCTACTATTTTCAGCTGAATTTCTGGGTGTATATATCATTACTATTACTATGCTGATAACCCTTCTATATAATTGTCCCAATATATTTCTTTCTATGCCTCTGTTATCTTTCAGTAGAGCCTCCTGACCTTTTTCGTTTGGGGCATTTTCTCCTCAGTCATGTGTGGCACCCCTCTCCCAGAACTATTTTCTGAGAACAATCCCTTCCCCCATCCAGAGGAAACTATCAGTCTATACTTAAGCCTACCTGAGTGGCTCTATTGCCTATGCAGCATAAAAGTGTATTGTTTCAGAAGGTGGTTGATTCTGCCTGTACTGATAAAGTGCCACTTTAACAATTTGTCACTCTCAATTAAGACATCAGCATGTCAAACTAACAGGTACAGCAGTACAGTCTATTGTTGAACTGTGTGTCAGGTGAAACAAGTACTAATTATACACTTAGCCAAATACGTCTGTTCAGAATTGCTTCAAAACTAAGGTTGCTCTGTTATTATGAAATGGTAGTTTACCCTATTTTGGCTTCTGCCAAGTGGCAGGTGGCCTTACAAATATGCAACTCAGCATGTTTTGTTTGGTCCCCACAGCTGTTCTGCCAATCAGTTAAGGATGGCTGTGACTAAATGCTAATTAGCTTCTGTTAATCTGCATACTCAAGCAGCTTCTCTGGATTCCTATTTTGATATGTAAGGTTGCCAGTTGGATGTATGATTGAATTAAGAACCAGAAAAGATTTCCTTTTCATGTTGGGAAAAACAAGTCTATGTATCCTTTGAAAGGGCTTTTGTTACTGTGTGAGTGCGTGTATTTGACACTTGCTGTCTCCCGAGTGGTAGCAAAGTCTTAGTGCTAGAGGGTGCTGCCTCCTTTCTTTTGAGCACAAGACAACCTTCTTCTAGCCCCATTAAGGCCAGGCATTTTTACCATCTGGTATGTGAACTGACACTGGCAAATACGTTGACAATCATTCTGCAGGTCTGCTACTTCACTTAGGACCCAGATGATGCCTGAGTGGTGACTGAAATTGGGCTTGGAGAATAAAGCGTGGCCAGATTTTTAAGAAAGACTGAAAGAGACAGGAACATTTTTATATTTGTTGCTGCTCTGTTTCTTTTTGTAATAACTGGTTGGCTGAGCTTACTATTGCTGCTAAGTCTGCTGAGAGAGGAAATGGTTGGAAAATAGCCCCACTGGGACTACTGTGTTTAGTCTTTGCACCTGTATTTCATCAGGGGACACACACACACACGCAAATGAAATGATCTCACTGAGTAAACGTTTAAAAACCAATTTTCAGAATTCTTACTTGGCTTTGGTATTAACAAGTTCAAGTCCCCTGCAGCAGAGAAATAATATTTCTTGGAAAGCACTTGTAGCATCTGATAGCAAAGCAGAATTTGTCCTATCTTTTAAAAATCCTTTTATTTTGCTTTTTTATTACTCACATGTTTCTGGACAAGTGATTAGGTTTGTGTGCCATGTCTCGATAAGTATTTACTGTATTTCCCCCCAAATTTATTTTAAGTGAAGCATAAATCAGAAGAGGCTGGCTTCGACCATGGAACAATATATGCTGCTCTGGCAGAGTTGGGGAGCTGTTCTTCTTTACAGAGTCACCTTGTGGATTTCCCCCCCTCATTTTAAATGATGCCATTCTCCCACTCATAAAAGTCTCTGTTCAAAACAGCAACTAAGTAATTCACCATTAGTTCTGTTTATAGAGTTCATAGAGGAAATTAATATGTGACTTCATTTTACTTTCAGGAGCACATTTAAAAGACATGATGTGGTAACAATAAATACTCTTTTAAAGGGCACCTGGAGGAGGACTTTGCCCCATTCCTTTTCTTTTGTAGTTGAAGGCACTGAAAACTTCACCCAGTTTTCAAAAGAAATTAAATAGCACCCAAGACACACTACCCTATTATGTAATAAAATATTTGTCCTCCTGACAATAAAATAAGACATAAAGGACTCTATTCATAGACCCTTAATGAATAATACAATCACGTCAAGTGTGTGGTTAAACTAAAAGATGTATGCTCATGAATCGCAACTCAAAATGTGGGAACTGTGTTTTTCTCAGACTTAAAAAAAATAGTACCCTAGGGCTAGTTCTTTTCAAATAAAGATAACATATCATTGGGGTGGGACATAAAGAACAGCAGTAATCTGTGTCTGGATATTGTCTAAGTGCAGAAAAAGTTAAATGAAAAGAAATGAAATTAATCTCACAGTGTCAAAACTAAAGTTGTTAGACATCATGAGGGATCTGGCAAAATAAACACATTTAGAACTCCTCAACAGTGAAAAACCAACTTCTTAGAAAATCCCTGAAGTCCTGGTACATAGAGGGAGCTATCCTAAGCAGAACTACTCAGAAATAAATCTCATGTCATTCAGTGGACTTACTCTAAGGAAATTGTCCTTAGGATTCCAGCTTTAGAACTCTTTCTGGAAGAAGTAATTGTTGACAACAAAGATTTAATTTTTTAAAAAATTCTTTAAATTTTATTTGAAAAGAAAAAAGCCGCAGAAACAACCAAAATAAACGTAAGACAACACTAGTGAGAAATCTCAACATAAGCATCGATAAAATGTTTCCAAATATCTAAAAATAAGTCCATCTGCAGTTCTCTTCTATACATTCAAATCTAGATAAATTTGTAAGATCGTTCATCCATTGAATTATGGGAGGTGTGCATTTGTTTCTCCAATATTGTAATATAAGACCTTTAGCTACAGTAAGGTCATGGAAGGTCTATTTTTGCTGACCATCAGTTAGATTCCAGGATATAAGCAGGTAGTTTAAAAGTTTATAAACAACAAAAATCAATAGGTATTCTATTTAGAGATGGGCACGAACAGAAAAAACAAACAAACATGATGTCCATTGTTCACTGCCATCCACAAACAGGGACTCATGAACAACTACGAACATGGCCCTGTTCATGAACATGTTCGTGGTTGGCTGTTCATGGGGGCCAGCAGGCTCTCCTCCAGCCATCATCCAAGTTTGGTCAAGATCCCCACTGCACCACTCCCAGAAACCTGACCTGAGCAGGCACCAGGAAAGGTACCAATAATAAATAATAGCTTGGCCCCAGAGCCTGGCAGCAGCCCTGGAACTTGAAGGGGTAGATCCCTACCACACCACTCCCAGGAACCTTACCTGAGCAGGCAGCAGGAAAGGTACCAGTAATAAATAATAGCTTGGCCCAGAGCCTGGCAGCAGCCCTGGAACCTGAAGGGGTAGATCCCTATCCCAACACACACAAAGAAATGTATTGTCGAAGGCTTTCACGGCCGGAGAACGATGGTTGTTGTGGGTTTTCCGGGCTGTATTGCCATGGTCTTGGCATTGTACACAAAGAAAATTCAAGCTCCAATGCACTCTATCAAAAAGCCAACAGCAGCTGTATCTCCCTCTCCACTGTCTGCAAAGCCAGAGCTGGGAGCCCCCCCTCCCCCCTGGTCTTTGCTCTCTTGTAACAAATTTGGAGCTCCACACTTGAAAGGAAGACCTGCCTATCAAGCTAAATTGGGCTTAGATTGGGGTTTCCAGGGCAACAGCAGGAGTTCAGACAGAGTTCAGACAATCCCTGCCCCCAGTTGCCAAGGGAATTGATTGCAGGTGCCAGACTGTCTGGCTTGATGAACAGCAACAAACGAGGCTTGCAACAACCATCGGTTCGTTTAGAATGGGGCCTCATGAACAGCTTGTTTGCAAACAGCAAATTGAGCTGTTCGTGGCTTTTTTTGGTTTGTATTGCTGTTCGTTCCCATCTCTAATTCTATTACAAAGCTAAAATGAGTAATAACTTCCAAAAAGATTGTATAAATGGACATGCCCAAAAACATAAGAGATGTGTCCTGAAAAATACAGTGCCAGCAATTAGACGCTGTACTTAGTTCTTTATTATAATGGCATTGTGGTGTCCAATATACCTCAAATATAATTTTCCGCTGAATAAGTCCGAGCTTAAAATCTATAGAAGTGACAAGCATAGCATTTACCACTGTAGTTAGAATAAAAAGGCAGACACGTAAGATGGAAACTAAAGGGCCGCTAAAGGGTCTAAACTAGTGGTACAGGTCAGGCATTGGGGTCACGCCAGGACCTCCACCCTGACCTGTCTGGGCAAGTCACCCGCTGCCCTGGGTGCGAGCCATCCATCGTATGGCTGGGACCCGGCCTGGCCAGGCTAAGTAGTTCATCCCCTTAAAGCTCCCCCACCCAGCTGTAAAGCTGCAGGGGGAGACTGGCTTGTCCAGGAATTCCCTACGAGGGCGTCTGTCCTCGCAACTGGGCCGTAAAGCAGCCAGCCACTCCTGACAGACCCCAGTTTCCTCACCAATGGGGATATGCCAAGGGTGCTCACCAGCCCGCTCATCCTTCCCTAACTTCTCACCTGCCACCGCCTTACACCTAGCCCATTCTACAGCCTTAGGGTCCAATGCTTTCCACCACACCCTGTGTGGAAGCATTGCAGACCAGGCCAGCGCTTGCTGATCTCCTGCAAGTCTGCCTGCACTTGCAAAGAAATGGCCTTGCCCTTCATCAATACAAGGTCATTCCCACCCAGGTGAACAACCAGAATGTGAAGCGGAGGAGCACTCCTCCCCTCAAACAAAAGAGGCAGCAGGCTGGACCACCGGAGGCCTCTTCTACCTTGCCATTCGACGGTGGCCCACTGACCCAGGCCCAGTTGAGAACCGATCACCATCCTCTTGGCCTGGTGCCAAGGATGAGGATCCTCAGCCTCTCCTGTTGACCAACAGCACCTGAAAAAGAAAACCTCGTCAGCAACCAGGACAAACTTCATTCAAAGCGGCTGAACATATGCGCGGTAGGCGGAAGAATGCCAACACCCCACTCTCTGGATATTGGAACCCAAGAAGCCTGTGGCAATGGCAGTGAATGCAGCCCCAATGCGGAATAAGTGGGTTCCAAACCTGACACCCGCCAGGCCCAATTTAATCAGTGCCCACCCCATGACTGTCCAAAATTGGTACTTGGACAATGGAGACCCATCTGAATGGCAAAATAGAATTCCTTGCTCATCCACCCTGAGCCCAATGTATTCCGGGAGGGCTACTACAGGGCACAGGTCCCTCACCTCATAGGAGCCAAGGCTGACAGCCACTCCTTTTTGCCTTTGATCCGTCTTAGAGCAGTGGATCACAATAACAACCCTGTTGCCTTCAAATTTAACAACGTTGGTGGAAAAGGCACGACCCAATTGGTCATTAAGGGACTGGGGAACCAGCTTCCTGACTCTCAGTGCCCCAAAGAAGGCTATCAAGGTGGCTGCGTGGAACAGTACTTCCTCAAACCTGGAATTACAAACCTCCTCCCATACTGCAGGCCTAAAAGAATACTAGGGGAAATAGGCTACCTCCGGTCTGTGGGTTCTGCCGCCTCACGAGACCAATCCTCTAACATCTTTCGTATGCAGAAGTCCCCAGTGGAATCAGTGAAGCCTTGTACCTTTGTAGCAAAAGCTAGAGCCACTAACTGGCTTCTAATATACCTGACCGCCTGTGCCTTACCTTTTTGGAACACACAAAAACATAACAGGTGCTCCACTGGGATGGGCCACAACTGTCTGAGGCCAGATTCTCGCCTAAACCTGGAGAAGTTCTGTACTGTCCGGCCATATGCCCTCTGAGTACTAGGGGCCAGGGCTAATTGAATAGCCCTGCAGGCCTCATGCTCCCAATCCCCCAGATATCCGGAGGCATCTGAGCTGGCAACAGATTGGCCTCGGGGCAAGCTGTCAAAACTGGTCCATCTGCAGATGAGACAGGACGTCTGCTACTCCATTGCTCACGCCAGGTACATGCCTGGCTGAAAACAAAATATTAAGGTGCAAGCACCTAAGTGTAAATGTGTGGACCCTGGCTGATTTAGAAGAGAGGGAATTAACGACGTGAACCACAGCCATATTATCGCACCAAAAATACATGGAGTGGTTTGTTAGCTCATTCCCCCACAAATAAACCACCACCAGGATAGGGAAGAATTTGAGGAATGTCAGGTCTCTACTGAAACCCGCTTCTACCCAGTCCTCGGGCCATTAGGCTGAACACCAGCGGCCCCTTTAATAAACCCCAAAGCCAGTTGATCCAGAGGCATCAGAGGAAACTTTCAGTTCCCCTTTTAATAACAAGTCCTGCCTGCAAAAGGAGACCCCTTTAAAGGAGTCCAAGAACCCCACCCAAATGGCCAAGTCCTCTCTCATCACCCGTGATCCGCATTCGATGATACCGAAGTCTAAGAGGCTTCGCAAAGGCATCTTAAAAAAGCCCTACCTGGCATCACCACATGGCACACAAAATTAAGATAACCAACTACCTGCTGGAGTTCCAACAAGGAAACCTTCCAGCTCCCCAGAAGGCTTTGCAAACGAGCCTTAAGATCCCGTAGCTTGTCGGCCAGCAACCGTGAGGTTTGCTGCACCATGTCTAGCTCAATGCCCAGAAATGTAAGAGTCTGGGATGGGCCCTCAGTCTTCTCGTGAGCCAAAGATACCCTGAGCTCCCTGAAAAGTCTAACAAAGTCTTCCAGGAGCTGGGCACACTGACCAGAACCCACCAGGCCCATGAAAAGAAAGTAATCTAAATAGTTGGCAGTGTCCCAGCAGTGTTGCTGACGATGCAGTGGCCACTCAAGGAAAGTACTAAAATGTTCAAAGGCCGCACATGAAATAGAGTATCCCATGGGAAGCACTCTATCCATGTAAAACTGACCTTCAAAGTAAAACCCCAACAACTGAAAGTCGTCAGGATGGACAGTGAGAAGGCGAAAGGAAGACTTAATGTTGTATTGAGCCATCTCCACCCCAGGTCCACATCTCCTAACCACACTGACAGCTTGGTCAAAGGAAGTGTAATGTATCGAGCAAAGATGCTCTGGGATGCCATCATTCATGGAACTTACCCTGGGGTATGACAACTGATGAATGAGCCGAAACTCACCGGCTGCTTTCTTAGGAACAACCTCCAAGGAGGAGACCCACAAATGGGGAATGGGCAGGGCAGGAAATGGCCCCAGAACCTGCCCCTCTGCGCACTCTTTCAGTATCTTAGCTCAGACCACCTCCTCCATGCCAACCACAGAACGCAAGTTGGCCGACATGAAGGAGGATCTGGGGCCCTGAAATGGAATCCAAAGGCCAAGAGAAAGACCTTTTAACAAAAACTGAGCATTCACCCCCCTGGGGTAACTGGCCAACATGACTTCAAGTATCCTCAGATTTATTGGGTTGGGGCCCTTTTCCAGAAGCCTGTTGCCCTCCCCCTTACTTACCAAATGACTTAAATAGTTTGCATTCTGTGAATGAATGGGCCCCCCTACATACGAGACACTCATGCCCGAACCTGCAACTCCTCCTGCTATATACTTCCTGGGAGAAAAACTCCCAGCACAACAGCCGGGGTTGAACTGACTGCTCCACCGAGGTGCGGGTGCCTGATGCAGGGCTGATCCTGAGGAAGAACACTGTACTAGGTAGCCACTATCTGAGCAGTCACCAACATTAGGTTTTGCCAGGGACATTAAATACAGCCAAAGCTGCTGATGTATTTGATCCCAAGGCAAAGAAGAGTTGAGAGCTGCTCGCATCTGGAATTCTTTGGTGTATCACAGCCAGGCTGCCCTGGCAAAGTCCGAATACCCCCGATAAATAATGTCCATATATTGGAACAAGGGGGCGGCTCTCCAGGGTTGGGCATGAGCAATAACGCCTGCATAAATCAGAAATCCCAGCAGCAAATTGTACCAGGACCTGTCTATCTTGCGTCTCTTGATGTGCTCCTTGTCCCTGTCATCCATATCGTCTTTATCCTTCTTCTCCAGTTCTCTGAAGAGAAGGGTAAAGATATCTATATACTCTCCTCTAAGTATTTTTTCCCGTGTCGCCAGGGTAAGATGATCACCCGGGGGCATGGCTGAGTCACCAAATGGAAAGGTCCTGAAGTGCACCATCCCATAGTTGGCCCAAGGAGTTCAATAATATGATCCCCAGGGTGCCACTGAACCCCCACCTATCTGGGCTGAAGCAGTGGGCCAAACAACAGGCCCGTTGCCTGACCCGGGAAGGCTGGTTGACCCCACGGAGACTAGCCGCCGGATGAACTGCCAGGCTGAGAAGCCCCCACCTGAGCATACGCGGATTGCAAAGTGTTGAGGGAGGTGCTAGCAGCGACCTGGCCCCAAGACCCACAAGGCCTTCACCTTCGGACGGCTGAACCGCCAGTGCCACTTGTCCAGAATCGGCCATCCACTCACCATCACCAGATGACGGGCCAGTTACATCCATACTTCCTTCCTCCAGCTCAACAGCCACTCCCTCGCCTTCCGGCGTGCTGGGGAGTCCTCCTGATGCTGCAGATCCTTCAAGGGCAGATAAATGAGACAAAATATCAGTTAAAGACGCAGCTTTCGAAGCCACCCTAACCGGCCTAGCCCTTTTTGCCCCTGCCTTATCTGCAGAGAGGCCCCTTGCCCTTTCCAGGAGAGCAATCCGCTCCAGGATCTGCTGTCTAATGTCTCCATCATCCTCTTCATCCAAGGAGGACACTGCTACCACAGGCCTTTTTGGAGCAGGACATTTGGCTGGCTGTTTGCCTTTGGATACACCTGAACCCTTCTTGGATGGCATTCTTAAGCCCAAAACTACACCCACCAGGAAGCCAAGAAAATACTAACAGTCAAAATAGCTGCACCAAAACTGCCCTACAAAATGGCCGACGGACCTACCCTACAAAATGACCACTAAGCCTACCTGCAAAATGGCCACTGGGCCTAATCCAAAATGGCCAATTCTAACACTAGCTAATCTAGACCCAGACGGAGCCTCACAAATGCTACCAGCCACAAAGCTGAAGGGCAGCCAGACAACCTATGAACCTGGACTTACCCAAAAGGAAAATAAACATGTGCAGCCCTGAAATGCCTAAAGGTGGGCAGTAAGGCACATGCTCTAATTAAGGACCAAGTGATGGTAAGAAGACCCCAGCTACACCAGAGGCACACCCCCAAACCCCTCACAAAGTGGTGAGGCTGCGAGGCAGTAATTAGGGCAGACATACCCTGGCGCCCTTTGAAAAAAGGCCACAGCAGGCACAGGGACCACGCTCAATGAAAACCCTGCAGTCTACAAGGCTCAGAGAGCCACAGCTGAGACAGACTAACAGTAAACCTAGGCTAAACGGCCGCCACTACAAGGACACACAGCTGCTGATCTGGGCCCGCTGCCACCTCTCCATGGCTGGGCAGTAGCCCGCATGAAGAAACAAGGCCTGGCTGCCTCAGGCAATCACAACAGCCGAAGGTGGGCTCGCAGCTGCCACTCTGAGCCCGGGCAGCAGCCTGAGACAAGAAAGGGGTGCCCGATCACTGAAAGCACTTCCTGCCACTGAAGGCTGTCCTGCAGCTGCCACTCCCAACATCTACAATCCTCCAAGCCGCGCACCCGATGAGGCCAAGGCACTTGCCCTCTGTGCAGCGCAAAGAGAGCACCCGAGCACCTCTTCCTCGCTTCAAGCACAAGGCACGACTGAGTGGTCGAGAGCAAAGCAGCCTGAGAGGCTCCCAAGCTCCACCCCGATGCATCCCAGATGGCCGGGAAGCACCTGCCTGCCTCTCTTCCTCTGCGGGGGCAAATAATGGCACCCGGCTGAGGTGGTAGTTGCCACCTGCTGGGAGTGCTGCATTAAGGCCTTATCTTATTGCTTTGGCAAAGTTGTGCTATCTAACTCCTTATTCCATTTGTTCCTAAGATTCTGCATATCATATTTATCAACCTACATTAAATATTTATAAATAAATATTGTAGGTTTCATTTTTCTGCATAGATTCAATAAGAATTTCCAAACGTGGGGAAGACTCTGAAAGACTCAATGCTACAAGGTAGCCAAAGACAAGCACCTAAAGGGAGGACTGGTCAGTACTTTACACCATGATCTAATCAGTTGAGATGACCCCTCCTGCTTGCTCAGAGACCAGTACAGAAACAGGTGCAGAGAGCTCTCCTCTTAATGATGCTTTGTTGGAGGGTTTAATAAGGTTTTTTTTTACTGCTCTTCCAGTTTCAGAGAAGACAGAAATCACCGATAGATTGGAACAATTGAGGTCTAGACTTCTGGAAATCAAGGAGCGGTTGCCCATTGTTAATGCCTCGGACCTCCCTCTCCAGAGTGGTGGATGCTGAAGTGGTTTTGGTAAAGCCAACTCTATCCCAACCTTCATCCGATTTACCCAACCCTATGAAAGCACCCAAAGAATACATCTATACTTATCCCTCCAATAGAGATGAGGGTAAAGAGATGACATCTGACCATTTTCTTGAGGAAGTTGAAACCATTTTCTCGAGGAATCTGAAACAGGGACTCTAGTTGTCAAATCCCCTGACCCATGTCAAGTGTCTTCCCCCCAAAATGGTTGCATTTTTGTAGACTCTTCAGGATAGAATAGAAAGGCCCAATTAACAATTACATCTTCTGTCTTAAAACATCATCAGATAGGGGAATAAACTCCACAACTCTGAATTTTTTTCATTCTTGTGTTGATGTGATATATTACGTCTGAAGGAAACGTGGTCCCAGGTGTCCAATCACCCTACTCTTCAGGGTTATCGTGCCTCTGCAGTACCAACTGTCAAAATTTGTGCCAAGGGACAAGGGAGTGGGGAATCTGGTAGTGTTTGTATCTGTTAATCTTGATGTTGATGTACAGACCTTGGAAGGTGGTTCTCAGGACTATATTCAGGTCCTACTAATCCAAGACCAATATATTGGTTCTCTCCTGTGCATTAATGTCCACATTCCACCTAAACTTTTTTAACCCCAAAGCATGGGGAATCCTTGGGTTTTCCCCCCATTACTCTTGACACTTTAGCCCTACAATTTCCCAACTCTTACCTCATACTATGTGGAGATTTCAACACCAGAACAGGACCTGGCTTTTCTGATTTCTCAGCACACGTTAGTAACCAGGCTGCTGAACAAGCCTGTTTTCTGGACTGGTCGTCACAAGACATAGTTATAAATAAGCCAGGCCTAAGGTTATTAGAATAACAACAACAACAACAACAACAACATTCGATTTATATACTGCCCTTCAGGACAACTTAATGCCCACTCAGAGAGGTTTACAAAGTATGTCATTATTATCCCCACAACAAAACACCCTGTGAGGTGGGTGAGGCTGAGAAAGCTCCAGAGAGCCATAACTAGCCCAAGGTCACCCAGCTGGCTTCAAATGGAGGAGTGAGGAATCAAACCCAGCTCTCTAGATTAGAGTCCCACACTCTTAACCTCTACACCAAACCGGCTCTCACTCCATCTGCTGTCACTCCATCAGCTACATATTCTCCATGGCACAAGGTTTGATCTCTTTGGTGGTATATTTACTTTCTTATCCAACCAATGAGCTGGCACAATAGATTACATAGCAGTATCATCCTCACTCCTGCTCCAAATCCTTTGTTTTGAATTGTCAACAGAACTGAAAGTGATCACTGCCCATTAAGCCTTTTGCTTCAGTTCAGGGGTAACATCTTGCTTAGTCAGGCTCATGATTAGAGATGGGCACGAACCACAAAAAAACCGAACCATGAGGTTCATGGTTAGTGAATTTTCACAAACCAGAAACCACAAACTGGCATGAACTGGGGTTTGGGCAGTTTAAAGGGCCCTGCAGCTTGCAAGCGGCAGGTCCCTTTAAACTATCAGCTGGCAGGTGGCAAGGGGGGATCCCCCCCTGCTGCCTGCCAGCTGATAGTTTAAAGGGACCTGCCACTTGTAAGCTGCAGGAAAAGTTTATATGGCCATTTCCCTGGGGAAATGGCCATTTAAACTGCCTCGTTATGACCCAAACGAACCAGTAGACCAGTTCGTGGAAGTTCATGGAAATGAGCTTCCACGAACCACTGGTTCGCAAACCACGAACCAGCCTAGTTCGTGCATTTTTTTGGTAGATTCTTGCCCATCTCTACCCATGATCCCCTAGAGGGCTCTCAGTCTTGCATAAGGAGAATCAAGTGGTCCATTCAGTTACATTCCATCTTAGCTTAATCTCTGGTGAAGGATGGCTCTGATGCCATCAAGTGTTTTGGCTGCATAACCCAGTTCCTCAACCTTCTGCTCTCTACCAACAGATCCCTAAAATTTCAACTAATCTTGGCAGAGAGTAGCTTGATTAGTAATGTAAAATGGCCAGGAAAGAGCTAGTACACTATACTCGACAGCTTTGTCACTATAAAAAAGGATCATCTATCCGTTATCTCACCTCACCTCTTTAAGGTCATTTTATAAGAAGCTCCTTAGGCAAAATAAGCTTGACTTTGCTCAATTGCAATGGCAAGAACGAGGTCTGGCAGACCGAAAAAAGGGAGCCCTAGTTCTGGGAACTTGTTTCCTTCAGTTTAGGCAGATCCCCTATTCTGTCATAGGCTCGGGTCTCAGCAAAAAACTGGCATACTTACTGCAGCCAGATATTCATCCCCTCCCCAAATTCAGGAGAATGAGGAAGTAGGGCAGACACCACTTTTAGATCCTCCCACCTCACTACAATGGCCTCCCATTGCAGCATCTGAAATAAGAGACCTCATCTCCTCTCTGTCCTCTAGTAAGTCCCTTGGTGAGGACCTGATCCCTCCTGAGTTGTTTAAATTTTTTCCTGTCTGGTGTCCATCTTTGCCAAGTTGTTTACCCCAGATAAATCTAACTGGTATTTTCCCCTCAAGGTAGAAACTAAGCACAGTAATCCCTATATTTTAAAATGGCTGCAAATGAGCCCCCCCCCCAAATTATCAACCGATTAGCCTGCTGGACATAGCCTCCAAGTCATACAGCAAATTTCTGCGACACAAACTAAAGGACTGAGATGCCTCCAATAACATTATCTATCCTGAACAAATGGGGATCAGGAAAGGGGTAGACACTATTGATCACTACCTGATTCTTTATCAGCTGGCTCAACAGAGTATTAAAGGTCTCACCAAGGCCATGTTTGCAGCATTTGTGGATCTAACTGCTGCCTTTGACTCAGTAGATTGGAACCAACTGTTAGCAAAATTAGCAGGTACAAATACCAATAAACGCCTATTGTTCCTGATTCGGGAATTTCATTCAAATATACCTGAAGAGTTAAAGTACGTCTCACAGGCTCTTTAATGGAGGAGATCCCAATTACTTGGGAGGGCGGGTCAAACAGGGATGTGTTTTGGCCCCTTTGCTCTTAAATCTGTATCTAAATGACATAATTCAAGTTTGTCAATCCCTGAGTTCTTTCCTCCATCTTTGGGAAGGGGCGGGGGTCGGAAAGTATGAGTTCTCCTATATGCAGATGACATTGTATTGGTGTCCTTAACCTGCATCAGTTTAAGGTGGATGCTGAATAAACAGACCAATTTCTGTAAGGGTGAGGCCTTAAATATCAATTTTGCCAAGACTGTTTTTGGAAAGAGACCTCAAAGATTTAAATGGTCAATAGATGTCACAATGTAGAACCTTTAAGTATCTAGGGGTGATACTTAGTTTCACTTCACTTAGTGATAATAAAAGCCCCTGTTTTGACAACTACTGGGGCCATCTTTAAATTTTACACCTCAAAAGGATTTTTAGTTGAGCCAGCCTTGAAACTGTGCCAATGTAAGGCCATCCTGCAGCTTCTACATGGTGCAGAGATCTGGGGTTGGAATGCCCATCTGATCTTGGACAATCCAAAACCTTTTTTAAAAGAGAATTTTAGCTTTGCCCTGCAGCACTCCAGTGGCTTTAGTGCTGGCAGAACTTGGGTTACCTTCTATCAGAACCCGTTTTGCACTTGGTCTTATTTAGATTCTGGAGAAAGCAATGGAGGCCGTTTCCACATGTTGTTAAAGCAACTGGGCTACTTACTCAATGCTGGCAGGTTTTTTTTTACAGATTCCAGATGCCTCCAATTTCAAAGCAGAAGCAGGCAGTTTGTCTTTCGACTGATCAGCATCTTTTCTGAGACCGGGATTTCCCATTCTTTCCTGTGCTGGGTCAAGGACACTGATCAGACGAAAGACAAACTGCCTGCTTCCGCTTTGAAATCGGAGGCATCTGGAATCTGTAAAAAAAACACCAGCACTGAGTAAGTAACCCATTGCTTTAACAACATGTGGAAATGGCCGCTATCTTTCCACTAGTCCACTCTTAAGGCAAAACAAAGCACTGCTGCATTCAGACACCATTTGCACAGTTGGCTTTAACAACATCCTCCATCATTATTCTCTGGTGGGTGTCCCCTTACCTGGTCTCAATATACGAGACAGGATCTTTAAAACTGATGCTGCATTGGACAGAAGTACAACGCTCTATCCAAATTTTCTCCCTGGTTCAAGTTGTTTAAGAGGGACCATGGCAGATCCTCTTATTTGATCAAAATCACCTTTCCCCATCTTAGAATGGCTTCTTTGAAGTTTCAAGCCATGCCCTCAGCCATTCTAGACAGTAATTATACAAAAATACCAATTGATGCCCATATTTGTAGTTGTGGAGCTTCGGCCCCTGAAGACCTTCCATACTATATTTTGTTCTGCTCTTTGTATACAGAGCCTAGAAATAAATTTCTTGGTTAAATCTTAAAAGGTATTGATTCCTCTCATGTGGTGGAAAAACTAACCTTCCTTTTTCCCATATTGGATCCATATGTCTCTTATAGAGTAGCACAGTTTGCCCTGGCAGCTAAGAAAATCTGAGCTTGAGCTGTTCTTAATGGTTGAGACTCCTTCACCTGTGTATAATGAAGGTGCTAATGTGTTTTAATGTACTTTTATAATATACTTTGACATTATAGTTTTGTTGTTTATTGTTCATGTTTTACTTACATGTTTTGTTTGCTTGGTTATGATGGCCTTTGGCCAAATGCAATAAACATTGTTCTGAGTGCAATGCTGCAGGGCCATACTTGGATACCAGGAAATGTTGTAGTTAAGAATACTGCCATTCAGCAGAAGTTGACAAATCATTAAGGATGTATGTAATAAAAATCATGAACTGTAAAAATCATAAAAATAACTGTTTCTGTGTCTTACTTGTAACTCCTGGAACAGAAACACTAGCCCTGGCTGCTTTGTAGTTACAAAGCCCACTCTGAAAAAAATACTTTTTAAAAAAGTTCTAGTATTTACCAGCAAAGTAGCATGAGCTCATGTTTCACTTTAAATCTGTACTGACTTTCTCCTTTCCAATCAGATCATTGAAAAGGAGCAAAGACCACTTCCAGTCAATATCAAAGAGAACTGTCATTCTCCTTCCCACTTCCTTGTGGATTGGAGAGAGACTTTGATTTCTTGTTTGAAAGCCTTGGTATGTTTAAGGGCACATAGAATTCTAATGTGTTGCCCAGTTTGCTTGAAACTTGAGGGTTC
Organism: Eublepharis macularius; assembly: GCF_028583425.1. Taxonomy (NCBI): domain Eukaryota; kingdom Metazoa; phylum Chordata; class Lepidosauria; order Squamata; family Eublepharidae; genus Eublepharis; species Eublepharis macularius. Next base: position 79,580,158 of record NC_072794.1, on the reverse strand, counting down.
TTTGAAGGACAGGCAGAAGAAAATCCACTGCAATTTTGGTGAGTTTTTCAACCAAAGTCAACAACTGCATCCCTCACCTCCCACCAGAAGTACCTCGTAGGAAATAATGAGCATAAATTGCAATGGCTGGGTGCGGCTTGTTCAGGATAGAATAGAATTCTATCTCTTTGCTCAATTTTCTTGAAACTTGGGAGTTATTTGAAGGACAGGCAGAAGGCACTGCAATTTTTAGTGAGATTTGGTTGAAAAAAACCACTCCAGCCCCCTAGAAGTCTCCCATAGGGAATAATGGAAGTAAACAATGGCTGGGGAGGAGGTGTCTGCAATGGAAGCCTTTCTTACTTTCTGAAAGAAAACAAATAACAAACCACAACAAAGAAGGAAGGCAAATGCAGAGTTTTCATTAGAAAGGTAAAAATATTTTTATTGTCAGTCACTGTAAGAGTAGGGAAATAAACTGGATGAAGACGGATTTTTTTAAAAGGCGAGTGGCTGAATGAAGCTCTCCTGCTAGCTGGCTGCTACTTGATGGTCATTTTAGGAATTAATAAAGAGAACTTAGTGGGGCTGCACAGAGAAAGACCTACTTTGAGAGTCTGTAAAATTGACCTCCATTGTTCAATTTGCTTGAAACTTAGGGGTTCTTTAGATTAGATGGAGGACTGTGGTCTGTGTGATTTTGGTATTGTTAAGTCCAAAGATAGCTGCTACAGAGTCTCCAACTGGTCCCTTCCCCTTCCCCATTGAAAAGAGTGGCCATGAATACCATGAGAATAGGAAAAAAACTCTAATGAATTTCTACCCTGATCCAGCAACACCCCACCAGAAAACTACCCAATCACATTAAACATTTCATTCAACAGTCCTGGATCCAAAACCACAACAAAAAACTTTCTAAATGGACACCCCTACAAATCATATCTAGACCTTAGCTGAAAAAATGACAAAAACTCATCATGATATTCTATCAATTGATCCAAAGTAAAAATCCCCCTATTTGTTCAAGAGTTCTATAGAAAAGATTTCCTCCCAATTTTTAAATCTGGATTGGGCCATAATGTTAATTTAGCATATGAAAATGGGTCAAATTGATATTCTTATGACATTGTGTCATAGTTCTCTAACTGCAGACACTGCGGGAGGAACAGGATCCAGTTAACATGACTAGACCCTAATGCGCTCCATTTAAAAGGAGGGGGGGCAGACAAGAAGCCTCCAAAAGAGCGCAAGATGGACAATCCACCTGTGAGGAGCAGTTCCAATAATGAGTACAAGTTAACAAGTATGCCTGATGATGTAAACTAAGGTCAGGAAAGCTAAATTCTCCTTCATTAAATGGAAGTTGCATTATCTTGTGTGGAATCCGAGGTGGTAAGGAATCCCACATATCAACAGAGTTAATAGATTTTTTTTTAAAAGTAAGATTTTTGAGATATTCCAAGAGTTTCACACTATTTTAAGGTCCCAGTTTTTCAGATATTGGGGGGGGGGGGCGACCCAAAAATTAAAGATGAAATGAGGAATGAGGAAATGAAGAAAATTAGGAAAACTACCTTGGTTTTTATTTTTAGATAAAAACCAGAGGTCTGGTGGGCTAGAAATCTTTACAGGTGGGAATCTTTGATTGTGTGAATATTCTTGTTCAATCCTATTCAGCTTCCTTCTTTTATTTGTCTGCTAACACTTTCCCCTTCCTGGATTTTCCTTCTTGGACATAGCTGATCTTATCCAACCAGGGAGCACATAGCAAAAAGATCAAGGTCAGTATTTTATATAGCTAATCAAAACAGGCTATGTGATGAGGTTTCTGAAAACTATTGAGAATGAGGCAAATGTAACTGAATAAGCAAACATTTCAAGGAAAAAAATAACCTAGAAGAGGCACCTTTGGGGGCACTACCAAAAATGTTTTTGAAAAACTAGGTTGTTTTGGCTCAGCTATAACTGCGAGTATCGTGGGTTTTTTTAAGCTCTGTGGGTCAGTGAAAATTAAAACATTTTGAGAGGTTGCTTGGGACTCATATAAGTCTACTGTCAGTTAAAATCCTTGTTTCTGTTAACTAATGTTAACAGAACTACTTCAGTTAACTACAAAGAATCAACTATTGTGTCAAATGTTTAAATCTGCTTCTAGTGCTGTGATCGGGATTTTTGCTTTCACGTTTCCTACCTGCTATTGGCTCTCTCTCTCTCTCTGTCTCTGTCTCTGTCTCTGTCTCTGTCTCTCTCTCTCTCTCTGTCTCTCTCTCTCTCTCTCTGTCTTTCTCAGGCAGGCACCTATAGGCACAAAATAAAAAGCATCTAAAGCTTTGCAACACAACACTTAAAACAGATAGCCCCATTTCTCCTCACAGGCAAAAGGAGGAAAACATTTATGAAACATATTTCCTCTTACAGTATTTGCAGAATGCAAACAAACTCTGAGGACATATGGGGCCATGTGTTTCCTTAAAGAGGTGTTACGTATGTCAGAAGCAGCATATGTACCGTGTGATGCAGCTACGACTGTGGTAAGCATTTGTTATTGCTGAGAGAACAGGTGCATATAGATGTTTTTGAAGGACTGGGGAGTCTCTTCCTTATGTACCTTCATTAGGAAAAAAATGCTTGACTTTTGTTGTGCATAACAGAAATTTTCATCCTAGCATTAAATACGTATTTCATATTCATATCAACTTGCTGCTTTCTCTATTACACATTATTGGCTTGAAAAGCAAGTGTTACAAAGGAAAGCCATATTAAAAATGTCAGCTAGCTGAACTCCTTCTCAGATATATAGTAAACTGTGATAAGACATCTAATAATCTCTACAGAGATAACTATGAGAACAGGAAATTGAAATAAATACAGTATATTATGAAAAAATTAGAAACACAATGTCAAATCAGAATTAGGAATTTTCCATTACTTCTTCTAAAAATGCAAACAAATGATGTTTATCTTTAAAGCAATGGTCCCCACTTGCCCATTCAGGCAGTTGGATTCTTCCTGGTCATTTTACTATGCTAGTATATTCCTCCAGTGCAAAAACCCACTGCAGACTCTTCTACCAGCACAAGAAACCCTTGCGTTGGTATCATGTTTGCCATACCAGATGATGATGCCAATGTCAGTACAACAGACTGATGGCAAATGCACAGCTGAACACACACACATGGTGAGATATGTAGTGAAGATGCAAAACAGGCATCTCCAACTGCATGAGGAGAGAAGCAACATTTCTAAGCTCTCCACTGCAAAGTGGAAAAGATAAAAGCTGGTTTCTCTCCTTTCCTCTACAACCCAAGCAGTTTGGGGTGGGGAGAAGGGAAATCAGCTGGGCTTCTCTCTCTCTCTCTCTCTCTCTCTCTCTCTCTCACACACACACACACACACACACACACAATATTTGCTGCATCTGAGTAAATCTAGCTGGAATTTGGATCACCAAATATTTAAAGCAAGTGTTACAAAGGAAAGCCATATTAAAAATGTCAGCTAGCTGAACTCCTTCTCAGATATATAGTAAACTGTGATAAGACATCTAATAATCTCTACAGAGATAACTATGAGAACAGGAAATTGAAATAAATACAGTATATTATGAAAAAATTAGAAACACAATGTCAAATCAGAATTAGGAATTTTCCATTACTTCTTCTAAAAATGCAAACAAATGATGTTTATCTTTAAAGCAATGGTCCCCACTTGCCCATTCAGGCAGTTGGATTCTTCCTGGTCATTTTACTATGCTAGTATATTCCTCCAGTGCAAAAACCCACTGCAGACTCTTCTACCAGCACAAGAAACCCTTGCGTTGGTATCATGTTTGCCATACCAGATGATGATGCCAATGTCAGTACAACAGACTGATGGCAAAGAACTCAGTGTTATACATCTTTATAGTTAATGAAGGCTCATAATATTTTTCTGCAAGAAGAAGTGAGGGCAGTGGTTATGTAGAGATATTATTCTAGCCTTCAAATCAATGCATGGGATCAGCAATAGGGACATGCGTGCTTACAATATCTCATTCTTCTCTAGGAATGCCACATATTTCTGCCCAACTGCTTACCCTATTTTTGCAAGCTGATCATCAGAGATGTTTGGTTTGCATCAAGCAACTCAGAACATCTGTTAAACAAGTTTGTAGCTTCCTATTATTATCAGCCAGTCCATACCCTCATATTATTAAAGAACAGCTTATGAATATAGGCATATCGTAAGCCTTTTCCCCATGTGCTTCAAGCACATGGCACGTTGCCTGGCTAGGCAGAACAGTTCCCAACTCTGGCTGGAGATGGAAAATTACTGAGACATGAGTCATGAGACAGGACTGGCTAGCAGACCGATACCCTGGAGATGTGCATAGATGTTGAAACAAAAGGTCTTACAGGAGTTCCTGAATTAATAACCCACACCCTGCCAATCTTTCCCCTCCCTTTTTCTTAATCAGAGTTATTCAGGGACCTGATAAATTCTTCCTTTCTGTTAATCATGGGTCATCAACCACCTTGCTTACCTTTAGTTACATCCTGGAAGGTATAATCAAACCTTTCCCATTTTATTGTCTCACCTCTGGAGACAGCCATTAAGCTATTGTTTTGGGGCAGAAGATATGATCTGGCCCCAGGGTATGTTCCCCAGTATACTTAGACTGCCCTGCCATGTGCTCAATGTGTGCATCCTGCGATCCTATGCACATGTTCAGATGTGTGTCTGAGCCTCCTTCCTCTTGCTGTGAAGTGTTGGTCGCTCAGATACTACTCTCTGTGGACATCCACTATCTTCTAGACTGGTAAACCCAACTCTGTACTCCTCTCCCTTTTCCTCCCTATTTTCTAGTTAGCTTTTTGAATATGCTGTGTGTGATTTCACTCTTGCCTAGTTCTTTCACAGAGTTCTCTAAGGGAATGATCTTTGTATACATAGGTGGAGATCCTGCTAGTTACCCCCCTCTTGCTGCTGCTTCTTTTCACTAATTCCTCCAACTCACAAGGACACCTCCCATTTATAGTAACACTATTGGCTGGAAGCAAATGCACAGCTGAACACACACACATGGTGAGATATGTAGTGAAGATGCAAAACAGGCATCTCCAACTGCATGAGGAGAGAAGCAACATTTCTAAGCTCTCCACTGCAAAGTGGAAAAGATAAAAGCTGGTTTCTCTCCTTTCCTCTACAACCCAAGCAGTTTGGGGTGGGGAGAAGGGAAATCAGCTGGGCTTCTCTCTCTCTCTCTCTCTCTCTCTCTCTCACACACACACACACACACACACACACACAATATTTGCTGCATCTGAGTAAATCTAGCTGGAATTTGGATCACCAAATATTTACTGGGTACGGAGCAAAGTTCCGTCTGCAGGGGATCAGAAGATGATTCTCAGATGATCCCTTATCAGCTGGGAGACATCTTCTGAGGGCTCCAAATATCCAGTTCCTGTGAATACACACAAAAAGTTGTGAACAGTCCATCGATTTATTTGGCTGCCTGATCACCACTGGCAAACAGGAAGTGAACCAAACTTGAAGATGTTCAAGCACTTCTACTCAGTTCTGCATATCTGAGAATGAAAATTGCCCAAACACAAAATAGAAATCAATCTTCCAAACTCAGTATAAACAAAGTTCAAAACAAATGTCACATCTCTCAGGGCCAAGCTACACATGACGAATGACACTTGAACGGCAAGTGTATTTCTCCCTGTTCACTTGCCCTTCACTCAATCCACTTGCTGTTCAAGTGTCATTCGTCATGTGTAGCTTGGCCCTCAGATAACCACAGCTACAAACACTGTCACAACACAGCCAGCCTTTCCAAATGTAAAAACAGCTGATGCAGAACTAGGAAGCTCCAGGTTGTCTAGAGAAAATGACAAAAGGATGCCTAGGATAGCTCTATGAGGCTGTCAAGGAGCTGTCACAATAATCATCCAATTTGTGGAAGGCAGAACAACTATAAGCGGCTCCATAGGTGACCTCTAATTGAAAGGAAGAGCAACCCAGCCCTGACCTACCCTGTGAGGGACTGAGAGGGAGATAGCTGTTAAAAGTTTTTTTAGAACTTTTTCCTAAAAAACTTGTGGTGATCATATATCCCAGCTAAACCCACAAATATTATAGTAGCTTTATTTTAGTGATACAATTCTTCCTGCTGTGATAACCTGCAAGTCAGCTGTGTCTTGTTATGATTAAGATTTAACCTTGAATGAGCTTCTTTCCAGAACCAGAGGAATTAGCCATATTAATCTGTAGTCGCAAAATAGTAAAGAGTCCAGTAGCACCTTTAAGATTAACCAACTTTATTGTAGTACAAGCTTTCGAATAGACATGGGCATGAACCAAAAAAATTTAATGAACCAGCGGTTCATGGTTTGGTGCCGACAATGAACTCGAACCAGCAAACCGCAACGAACCTTTCCCACTGACAAACCGGTTCAAGGTTCGTGGTTTGTGGTCATCAGAACGGCCCCTGTTGGATTTAGAGAGCCCATATTCCCTGGGAGTGTTTGGCAGGCTCTTCTCCAGCCAGCACCCAAGTTTGGTCAAGATTGCAATAGGGATCTTGGAGTTATACCCTCTCCAATCTGAGGCCCCCAGGAAACTCCCATTCAATACAATTAGAGCCACCAGTTTACGTTGGCCCAGTGTACAAGGGGTTGGCCGTCAGAACTGCCTATCCGGGTTTGCAGGGATGAGATTGGAGTGCTCATGGGTATAGAACACCCAACTTCCCCCTCCCTCCCCCCGGATGTCTTCTCCCATGTAACCAATTGTAACCAATTTGCAGCTCCATGGTTGGAAGGAAGACCTGCAGATCAAGGTAAGCTGGGCTTTGATTCGGATTTCCAGTGTGACAGAAGGAGTGCAGACAGAGTTCAGGCATTCCCCTAGCTCCATTTCCAAGGGAATTGATTGATGGTGCCTGACTGTCTGGCTTCACAAACTGTGGGTGAACTCAACGAACCAGGCTTCCAATGAACGCAGGTTCATTTGCCACGGACCCTCACAAACCACCAGTTCGCAAACAGACAATCAGGCAGTTTGTGGGTTTTTTTGGTTCGTAATGCGGTTTGTTCCCATGTCTACTTTTGAACACCACAGTTCTCTTCGTCAGATGCATCTGGTTCTCGAAAGCTTATGCTACAATAAAGTTGATTAGTCTTAAAGATGCTACTGGACTCTTTACTTCTTCCAAGAAGTATAATAAAAATATGACTCCAGCTTTTCAGATGTTTGTATAATTCATTTGTTACTCAAGCTTGTCAGATGCCATGTATTCTGAGAAATGCATCATTTTGCATCATTCTGATGGGGTGTTTGTATTAACCTTTTTGATCTTTTATTCTGTAAACAAATAGCAATTATTCTGTAAACAACTAACACTAAGGATATATTAGATCCCCTGATGTAATTGGTCTTTATGCATATAATCCAGAGAGAGAAAATATGCATCTGAGTTATTTATACACAATAACCCCCCCATATTTCTTTATAGATCATTGCTCTAGTGTCTTAATTCTGTGTGAGGTCATTGGCTGAAGGGAGTTTGAATTGATACACAGAGTATTCTAAAATGAATCCCCTTTTAATAGCACATAAAGGAAGTGGCAGTCAGTTTAGACCCTAAGGAGTTAAGCCCTGACCATAGTGAACTTTAAAAAGATTGAAGACCAGTGAGGAGGCAACTGTGTGGGGCAGTAAACAACAGCTCCCAGACTCAACTGGGGGTCTGGGTTGCAGCCGCCATGATGTGGAGGGGCAGATAATGACCAGGGGCTAGGGGAGCATGTCCATGTGCAGCTGGTGCAGGCCCATGGTCTTGGAAGCTGGCCTGCACTCCATTGTAAGCCATAGATCAAAGGAACTACCCAAGCCCTACTTACTAAGACACTTAAAATGTTATAGTAAAGTAGGTTTGTATATCAAAATTGATTAGTTCAGTAAATTGCCTTGAAAGGTAAGCATTTAAAATTGTTTCTCAGACAATTGGTTCTCAGACAACTGGTTCTCAGACTGGTTCAGTCTACTCACTTTATTCATGATAAGACTGGCTCTGGATTTGGCCACTGATTCTACAGAAAGTGTTTTCTGTGAGCATCTGCAGCAGTTACCATCTTCCTTCCCATAATATTGCTCTTAGAATCATAGAATCATAGGGTTGAAAGGCACCTTCAGGGTCATCTAGTCCAACCCTCTGCACAATGCAAGAAATTCACAACTACCTCTCCTTCCCCTACACACACTCAGTGACCCTGCCTCCATACCCAGAAGATGGTAAAACACCATCAAGTTCCCTAGCCAAACTGGCCTAGGAAAAATTGCTTCCTGACCCCAGGGTAGCAATTTGCATTACCCTAGGCATGTAAGAAGGGGCCACAAGAACTAAGCACTGGTGTAACCCTTCCTGCCCTCCCTCTCATGATCTGCCTAGGTTTACAGAATCAGCATTGCTGTCAGATGGCCATCTAGCCTGTGCATAAAAACCTTCAAAGAAGGAGACCCCACCACCTCCTGAGGAAGCCTGTTCCACTGAGGGACTGCTTTAATTGTCAGGAAATTCTTCCTAATGTTTAGCTGAAACCTCTTGTTTTAATTTCAACCCATTGGTTCTGGTCCAACCTTCTGGGGCAATGGAAAACATCCTCCGCACCATCCTCGATATGACAGCCCTTCAAGTACTTGAAGATGATTATTGTATCACCTCTCAGTCGTCTCCTCTCCAGGCTAAATATACCAAGCTCCTTTAACCTTACCTCATAGGACTTGGTCTCTAGACCTCTCACCATCTTTGTTGCCCTTCTCTGGACTCGCTCCAGCTTGTCTATATCTTCTCTGCTAGGTGTTTCAAAAACTAGGAATGGCTCTTCTCTTTCTCAATCCCACTTCTATGTATGGCTCACTTATACATGACTAATGGGACAAGCAGTCCTCCCCCTCCCCTGCTTGTTCTACAGGGAACTCCTCATTAAGCAGTATACAGTATTTTCATTTTCATTTATGCAATTATGTTTATGCAAATTCAAGAATAGCCTAAGAGTGAGAGGAGGGTCTATAAAGCCCATGCTGTCATTTTTGTTTACCATGCTAAAAAGAAAGGTATCATCCAAGCTACCTGAGACAACTTAAGGTGAGGTAAAGGTGAGAAGCTAACTGCCCCTGCTAAAAACAAAAGATTTACATAGGAATAAAAGGGACATTAACATACACCTTTCTAGGCAACTCAATATATTAAATCCAAAAGGGGCTTCTGTCTAGTCCATGGTGTCCAGCTCCCTGTTAAAACCTGGTTTAATCAGGCTGTGGTCGGGTGAGGCAGCAGAATCCTGGCTCTTGGCAAACCTGGAATCACCCACACAGACAAAAGAGAAATGCAGTTTATTGCTCTACAAGAAAGAGTCCAGAAGCAGGAGAAGTTTGTCTGGATATTTTTCAGGTGCACACACACAATCACAGTAAGAGAGTCATACCTAGGGCTAGCCCTGTTGCTATGGCATGGAGTAAAACATGGAGTGGAAGAGTAGCTCGAGCTGGAGTCCCAAGTTGGAGAGAAAGGAGACCCCAAATAAAGAGGCACTTCAACTTTTATTCCCTCTTTTCACATGTTATAACCCCTTCTCTCTCTGGATTGGCCTGCATCACCTGGGACTAGGGTCTGTGTCTGCACCTCAGGAAGGATTCTAGGTACCTTTGGTAGCTTTCACACTTACAGATAAGAAAATCAAGGTCGCTTGTTCCTCTTTTATCTCCCAGCTCCTTGCAGATTTGCTGGGGCTGAGAAGCTGTAAATTGTGCTAAGGTTCCTGGTCATTAATCTTGCAGGCATCTGTGACCTCAGGCTATTGAAAAGGGTCTCACCTACACACAATCCATCTGCAGGCTGGGGTGAATTGAGCAGAGAGAGAAAGAAAATGGCTGCAGTCTTCAAACTTGGGTTGCTTCTAACAAGTAGGTTTTTAAGAGGAGACTGTCACCCAGATACAGTAAAAAGGGAAAACGAGAACAAAAAGGAAGAGGTTTATTTTTCTGCAGCCTGTGTCCAGGAGAAAGCAATTTCAGAATTATCTATGAATGGTTTATTGGTTCACAGTTCTGGGCAAGAGAAACAAACACAGTTACATTTGAAGCAATTCTCTATATTCTAACAGCATATTTTTAAAAAATCTCATCTTTCTTTCAAAGAGTTCAGACTCTACCCTCTCCCACTCCTTTTATTTTCACTACAGTGCTATGAGGTAGTTTAGGTTTAGAGAGGACAACTAGCCCAAATTCACTCAGTAAATGTCATAATAAAGTAGGACTTTGAATCTGGATCTTCCAAGTCCTATTCTGACACTGTAACCTCTACACATCACTGATTCATTACTTTTGCTTTGCTTTTGTACTTCAGTTTTTTTCTCCTTCTATATATATAGTTGAAATAAAGGAATATGTCAATCAAAATTAACTCTGTCTTTAAAGCTCAACAGAGCACATAAAGGGATACTGAACCTCAATAACTTTTTGTTGTGGAAGGTGTGGTTCAGAGGTAGAGTAGCTGCTTGGTGTGCAGAAAGGTCCCTTATTCAATCCCCAGCATCTCCATCTATAAGGATAAGAAAGACCTTTACCTGAGAACCTCTGCAAGTCTGACTAGATGACACTGACCTTGAGGGACAGATGGTTTAGTTCAGTATAAGGCAGCTTGATGTGTGCTCATCTGTGTTTGTGGTTACTCATAGGTAGAAACTCTGCTGCCAATTACACTGGAACCTGTTGACTCTATCTGTCTCATGCATATTCATCCTGCTCTTCCTCCAAGTGGTTCCGTCTCTCCCATTTTACAACAACCTTGTTGTTGAGACTAAGAACCAAACTACACAAGACGAATTACATGTTTACGACATGTGAATGCACTTAACACATTTCCCAATTGCTTTCCAGTTCACTTGCACACCACAACCACACTGCACTTGATCTGCACTTGATCTCATGCTTGGACTGGCACGTGTTTCATCCCCATTGCTCCCAGACAAGAGATGGTATTCCATGATGCACCTTCTCTTTGCACATGCTCAAACCTTTCTCTGTAGCTTTTCTGAGAGGGAGACTTGTTTACTCATTTGGACGTATCAGGTAAAAAAACCTGCCAGGTTTCCTGGGGGGTGCTAAAAAGGGGGTCCACATCTCTGCTGGGATCTTGCACCTCAGCCCACCAGGAAGGTGGGGGCATCTATGCAAAGGGGAGTGAATCCCACTTCAGAAACCACAGCAGCATTTATTGGTCTCAGCCAGAAGCAACTATTTCCTACCTGTTTGTCCCCAGTCATATCCGATCTCCATTCTTACCTATAGGGAAAACTATGGGGGCTATACAGGGGGATGGGGGGTGGTATTTTGCAAAATAAATCTACAACATTGTCAGGGGACCTACTTCTAACACAAAAGACCTCCCAAGTTTCAGAGAGATTGGACCTTGGGGAGACATTTTTTGGCTCTTCAAACAAGCTGCCCATCCCATTTGCTTCTATTGCAAGAAAAAAATTGACAGGAACTGGGGAAACCTATAATTCATGCCTTTCCCAGGGTTGATTCTCCCTGAAACTTGGGGTGTCTTTAGGGAACAGATAGGACTAGCTGCCCTGCAAATTTGGTTGATTTTGGACCTTCCGAAGGTCATTTTAGATTCCCCCAAAGAAGGTGTGATCAGCCACCTCATTGTATTGTCGAAGGCTTTCACGGCCGGAGAACGATGGTTGTTGTGGATTTTCCGGGCTGTATTGCCGTGGTCTTGGCATTGTAGTTCCTGACGTTTCGCCAGCAGCTGTGGCTGGCATCTTCAGAGGTGTAGCACCAAAAGACAGAGATCTCTCAGTGTCACAGTGTGGAAAAGATGTAGGTCATTTGTATCTACTCAGGAGGGGTGGGGTTGAGCTGAGTCATCCTGTAAGAGTTTCCCAGGGTGTGGAATGCTAATGGTGGGAGGCTTCACTGTATCCTGAGGAGGTTCTTTTGCATATGGATTGGTACTTGATGTGCTAATCTTCTCTGCAGGGCTATTGTCGGGGATAGAATGTTTTGTTAGCCTGGTGTTTTTCAGAACTGGAAACCATGCTCTGTTCATTCTTAAGGTTTCTTCTTTCCTGTTGAAGTTTTGCTTATGCTTGTGAATTTCAATGGCTTCCCTGTGCAGTCTGACAAAGTAGTTGGAAGTGTTGTCCAGTATTTTGGTGTCCTGGAATAAGATACTGTGCCCTGTTTGCGTTAGGCTATGTTCAGCCACTGCTGATTTTTCAGGTTGTCCAAGTCTGCAGTGTCTTTCATGTTCTTTTATTCTTGTCTGGATGCTACGCTTTGTGGTCCCGATGTAAACTTGTCCACAGCTGCAGGGTATACGGTATACTCCTGCAGAGGTGAGGGGGTCTCTACTGTCTTTTGCTGATCGTAGCATCTGTTGTATTTTTGGGGTGGGTCTGAATACTGCTTGAAGGTTATGCTTTTTCATAAGCTTTCCCATCTGATCAGTAATTCCTTTGATATATGGCAAAAACACTTTTCCTGTAGGAGACTGTTTTTCCTTGGTTGTTTGATTCATCCTGGGTTTGATTGCTCTTCGGATTTCATTTCTGGAGTAGCCATTTGCCTGAAGTGCGTGGTTTAGATGATTAATTTCCTCATTATTTTCCTATTTTGAAGAAACACTTACAGGAACTGGGGAAACCCATGGTTCGTGCCTTTCATGGGGTTAATTCTCCATGAAACTTGGGGGGGGGGTCTTTAGGGGACAGATAGGACTAGCTCCACTACAAATTTGGTGGATTTTGCTTCCAAAATGCCACCCCTATCCCCCTAGATAGCTCCCCTAGTTTTCCCCACAGGGAATAATGGAGTTTGAAGGTGCTGGGGGCACCTTATTTGGGGCCCAAAAAATGGCTCCAAAGTCCAATCTTCATGAAATTTGAGGAGTCTTTAGAGAACAGCTAGAAGTAGGTTCCCAGCAAATTTGGTAAAATTCAGTCCTAAAATGTTCCCCCATACTCCCAGAAAGCCCCAAATTGCATTTCCCATTGGAAATAATGGCCAAATTTTACCCAATTTGCTCTGTATTGCTGAGCTGAACTGGAGAATGAACCCCCCACCCCATCCTTTTCAGGTTCATGTATCAGGCATGTTTCTGAAGTTTTGCTCAGATGCTTAATTGTGTTGGCATGATCTTTCTTCCCACCTCCTTATCCTGACTGCAGACACTGCATGAAGAGGAGGAGGAAGAAGTTAAGGAGGGTGCAGGAAGGAGGAATAGGGAGGCAGTGACGTCAACTAGAAAATGGGAGAATTTAAAACTTGTCAGATTAAAAGCAAAACAGTTTGAGTGTAAACTGGATCTAAGGGCAAAAAGAAGGGAGAGGGAAGTGGAAGCTGCTCAAAATCGATGCTGTACAATGGCAACTCTCTGATTATGACTATGAACACTTGCTACTGCGACTACACCAGTTACCCAACATGTGCAAAGAGTAGGGCTACAGGACACGTGTTCACCAGGGTCAAAATAGACACAGGCAGATAGGAACAGGGTCAAAATAGACACAGGCAGATAGGAACAGATTCTAGACACTCGCATGACCTCATGTAATTCATCTCGTTTAGTTTGGCTCTAAGAGAGAGTAAATGGCCCAAAGTCACCCAGCAAGCTTTATGGCAAGGGGTGCTGGTGGTGGGATAAATCCAGTTCCTAGTACAAGCAAACCACTAACCATACTAGCTCTTTCTTACCCCCTAAGGGGGTAAAAAGGGGTAAAATGTGTTTTCCCAAAGGGATACAACTTCCCTGTGTGACTGGAAGGCTGCTACCTGTTCGGTCACTCTTCCCTAATTGGGTCAGCTTTTCAAAGTAATTTGCATATGCGGGTTGATTTGGGGTTCATAACATTCCACACCTCATCCCCCTGAGACAGTTGGAACACAGAGATCATTTGTATATGCGACCTTATTGGTCTTCACTCCCAACATTCTAAACAGTATACAGTTGCTATTGGGAGTCATTGAATGTGTCTTAAGGTAGAATACACCTCCCAATCTTCTCTAAAAGTTCACTAGGGTTGCCAACTTAAAAAAACAACAACCCCAAAATGTTACATAACCATAAGTATTATAACAGGATTTAAAGTAGTTAAATACCGTAGCAAAACACAATTATTAAACTATTACTTATATAGCAAACTCTTCAAACCACTTCTCATACATTACTATGTAATATTTTCAACAACCTTATGTAATCTGTATTATCATTCCTCTATTGCAGATGGAAGCTGAGGCTGAGGAATTCAGCCCCAGACTTACCATGTTGGCATTATCCCTGCTATATACTAGACATGGGCACAAATTGAAATATGAAGCAAATTTGTCACGAAATAGGCAGTTTCGTGTGTCACAAAACAGCGTTTTGCGGGGGCACAGTTATCACAAAATTATCATGAAATTCACAACTTTTTGGCCTGTTTCGTTAGCTTCATGAACGATTTGTAATTACAGACAGGCTGTCACCGATCCATTGATTCCCTAGGCAACAATGAGCCAGACCTTTTGTTGCCATTGGAAACCCTAATCATAGCCCACTTACCCTTGATTGGCAGCTTTCCTAGCCATCTGGAGAGCTTCCATTCTGCCCTATACATCCAGGAGCTGGGGGGGGGGGGTCAATCCTTTAGGCAACCAAGGAGGTGGGCCTTCTGTAGCCATGGGCACAACAATCTCACCCCTCCAAACCGCGTTAGGCAGGTCTGTCAGCCAACCGCAGACCTCCGGTTCTGATCTATGTCAGTGTTTTGCTGCGATTGTGGGAGAGTGTGTGGAAGGATTTGGGATTGTGCTTTTGGCTGCTGCTGCTACTTTAAAGAGACTGAAAGAAGCCTCTTATTTCCAGCTCTTGGCCTTGCTGTGGGAAGGTCTTTGGGTGAGGGTGCTTTTTTTCCTCCACCCCACCCCACCCCTCACTCTGTCTTCCCAGCCCAGCTCCATCACAGCCGGTCCTTCATCCTCCTCTGATCCAGCAACTCCTGGTCCCTGTTTCAGTCAAGCATTCTGGCAGCACTTCCCTTCCCACCCTTCCCAATCAACATTATTGCAAATTGGGAGGGTGGGTGGAGGATAGCCTGCTGAAACCTCCCTGCGAGTTTGGCATCTCCAGGTATGAAGGGGAGGTTGAAATGCCCCTGGTTCTGATGAATCATGAAACTAACGAATCGTTTCGGCAAACGTGTCAATTTTGTGAAATTTCGTGACTTGCAATTTGTAGATCGCAACGAAATATGAAACTCTCATTTCAGACTTTTCCTGTTTTGTGCCCATGTCTACTAGATACTTCTCCCTGCCACTGATATCAAAGGCAGCAGATTCCACCCAGCCCCTGGAAAATGGTGGGTGAGCTGGCAGGTTCCTGGAATCCCACAAAGTTTGTTTGTCACTGCAGTCATTTTTCTTCCCCATCACCAGGGGCTTTTTATCTTTTTAAACTGGCAATTGAATAGCATTCTATTAATATAACAGTATAGCAATATGTGTACCAGGTTTTCTGAATTTCCTGCTCTCATTTAAAAAATAAGACTCTAGCTCTGTCCATTGCAGAGATATAAACAAAAAGTCATATCTTCTCAGTGGAATGACAGAATCCATTTTTTTAAATGAAAGCTGGGAATTTAAAGAACCTTGTACACATATTGCTATATTGTTATAATTGACACTATTCAATAGTTGAATTGTTTTAAAAGCCCCTTGGTGGCAATGGAAAGAATGATCACTGTGACATCCAAGCCTCTTGAGAGTCAAGGAACCCTCCAGCCTACAATTTTCTGGCTGGGGGGCGGGGGGCGGGGCGGAACTGCTGCTACCTCTAATTCCAGCAGCAAGTAGAGCCTCCAGCAGAGACAATACCAGCATGGTAATTCTGGGGCCATACTTTCTATTTTAAAATTTAAAGGGCCATCAGCTGTTAGTTGGCAACTCTTTTCCCAAGTTAAGAAAGATTTTAAGAGTGACGTCAAGTTATGAACAATTGTTTAAGCAGTTCAGTCACCAATAATTATGTGGACATTGCTGGACAATGGGCTTTGCTGCATGTTGTTGTTATTGTTGTTGTTATTCCTAGCCCCATACAGCTTTGATGTATCCCTTGAGTCCTGCATGCACAATCAAAATACCTCAGTTCATATTATTTCCCATACTATTTTCAGTTCAGTACAGTGAAAGGCTACATATGCTGCAGAATTAATTTTTCCCTAGGTTTTCTGTGGTTTTCACCTGTGCATATACGCCAATGTTTTATATAGCAAAGTTAAAAGATGGCGGAAATAAAAACCAAATACCATTTTGGTTCAACTCCCTCAAATGTGGAATTACAGAAGTCCAAAGTGGATCCAATCCTCAGAGGCTGAATACTCAGAAAACCTGCACGTGAGCATGTGAAAAAGCCCAACATCTCATCTACTTTCCACAACTTCATATAACTCTCAGATTTTCTTGGACAGTTTTTATTTAAATTCTGGATTGAGATCAGCCAAGATCCCAGCATGCAGAGAACAGTATGGCTTTAGGCCATAGCAGAATCAATTGAGTGTCCTGGGACTACAAACATTGTTTCAATGCTCTGTATTTTTTATTGCATTTCTAAACATGCTAACCGCTGATGCATTAAAGAAAAAACATAGTTTCCTGAGTTCAAGTGATATTTAATCCTCAATTATTTAAATACTACAGAGAGATTGTAAGAAACAGCCATGCTCATGAGCCACAGTTCTCACTTTTTTATTATTTTTTTTCTGGAACAAAGAGGGGTAGAGAAAAAAGGGGGGGATAGCGGGGTCAGAGGAACAGTAAGATTTTGCACTACAAGAGTTATTAATATACAGAATACACAAAACATATCTTAATCAGAGTTCATCAGCTTCTGTTCATTTTCATGTTTACCTTCACAAACTAAATACATTCTTTTTCCTACTTGGTGTTCGATTTTGGATCAACTAAAGGTCAAAACGAGCAGTCTCCATGTACATTCTTAGTGCTATATCTTAATATGGACTAATGCTTCTATACAGATGAGTAAGGACCATCCTTCTATGTGATTCATATCTACATTAAAGATGCAAATTTATTCCTAATCCCAATGATATATTAAATTCTGGACATTAGGCATCTAGAACTGAGTTCACGTTTTCTGGACACAACTATGCTATTTTCAAACTATCCAGAGTCCTTCTGAATGGCTGGCAATCAAAATCTGTATACCTAGCATTGAATCTTCAAACAAAAGCAAGCTGTTTCTGTTAAAAGATTGTTCCCTTTCCTGATCTTTTGCCCCAGCCTAGTTCTTATATGCATGTAGTTCATGGAAGCAGCAAGACTTCTGACCAAGTTTTAATCCAAGGAAGGAGGCAATGTGCCCTGCTGTGGTACTTTGTAATGTAAGGGAACCTACGCACCAAACTTCTCTCTCTCTTTCAGGTTCTCAGTCACCTAATCTCAGAAAGCAGAAGCACCCAAAACAGAGCCTCAGAAGATGACAGTCATGGTCAAAAATCTAATCCAGATATAACCATGGAATGCACCAAAGTAGCCAGATCTTTTTAGCCCAGAAAAGACCGCAGTCGGCTGACCAGTTGAAGCTGGTAACAACCACTCTCACAGCTGCCACCTGCTTGTCCAGCAGTAGGCCTGGGTCCAAGAGCACCCCCAAACTACATGTCTGTTTGTGCAAGGGAAGTGCAACCTCATCCAGAAGCAACAGCTCCCAAACTCATCTGGGGGACTGGATTGCAGGCGTTGCAGGGGAGGCGAGTGGGGAGATGGCATGGTGGCTGCCATGTTGTGGAGGGGCAGGGAAAGACTGGGGCCAGGAGTCGCACCCAGGTTCATCCGGTGCGGACCCCTAGCCTGGGAAGCTGGCCCCTGCCCCTCAGCACTTGGCCCATGGCAGGATCCCGCCCAGCCCTTCCTTTCATCACAACTTTGGAGTGAGTAGGCTGCATATTGGGCATTGGGCACTGATCCGTTTGGGGGAAAACAGGCCCCTCAGGCTCAGTTTCCCTATTATGGGGATCCCCATAAGGAGTCTGGGGAGCAAGGAATGGCCAGTGCATGCCCAGTTGGGGGCTGTCAGTCTGCCTCACTACCAGGTGGCAGGGGATGATTCACACAAGGGTGTATACCCACATGGCATCCCACTGACTGTCATCCCATGGGTCCCCCCCTCAGCAGGGGTCTGAGGGGGCATGTGGGTCATTGGCTTGGCAGGTGGATCAGCCAATGCTCATATCTGTGCCCTATGTGTGCCTTTGCTCCCTGAGCTGTAATCTCAATAAAGTTGTGGCCTCTTTACCTACAGCACTGTGTCCGTGTGTTTTGTCGCTGTGCCTCCTCTCCACTCTCCTCCCCCACTCAGCACTCTCCTGCAATGGGTGATACTTTAAAGTCTTCAGTCATACCTTCCATTCACCACAGTCTTGTTGAGATTAAGCTTTAGTTTATTAGCCCTCATCCATTGCAAAACTGTCTCTAGCTACTGGTTCAGGGATTTTACAGCCTCCCTAGGATCAGCTGGAAGCATGACAAGGAACCGAGTTTCATCCACATATTGGTGACAACCCAGCCAAAATCTCTGGATGACCAGACTCAGCAGTTTCATGTAGAAGTTGAAAAGCATAAGGAATAAGGTGGAGCCCTGCAGGAACCAACAAGCGAAAGCCCAGGTAGCAGTCCCATGGCACAACCCTCTGAAATCAACTCACCAGGAAAGACCAAAATCACTGCAAAATGGTGCCTCCCAGTCCCAACTAGACATGGGCACGAACAGGAAAAAAACTGGAACATGTTCGTTGTTCATTGCCATCCATGAACAACGAACAATGAACAACAAACATTGACGAACATGACCTGTTCACGAACATGTTCGTTGTTCTTTGTACATGGGGGCCAGCAGGCTCTCCTCCAGCCATCAAGATCCCTACCACACCACTCCCAGAAACCCTACCTGAGCAGGCAGCAGGAAATGTACCAATAATAAATAATAGCTTGGCCCCAGAGCCTGGCAGCAGCCCTGGAACCTGAAGGGGTAGATTCCTATCCCACCACACACAAAGAACATTCAAGCTCCAATGCACTCCTATGTCTCTCTCTCAAAATGCCAACAGCAACTGTCTCTCTCTCACTGTCTGCAAAACCAGAGCTGGGAGCCCCCCTCCCCCCTGCTCTTTGCTTCCATGTAACAAATTTGGAGCTCCACACTTGAAAAGGCCTGCCTATCAAGCTACATTGGGCTTAGATTGGGGTTTCCAGGGCAACAGCAGGAGTTCAGACAGAGTTCAGGCAGTCCCTGCCTTCGGTTGCCGAGGGAATTGATTGCAGGTGCCAGATTATCTGGCTTGACAAACAGCAACGAACAGTAACCTGGTCATTTAGAATGGGGCCTCATGAACAGCTTGTTCGTGAGCAGAAAATTGGGCTGTTCATGGCTTTTTTTAGTTCATATTGCTGTTCATGCCCATCTCTAGTCCCAACCCAGAAGGGTTGTGCAGAAGGATACCATGACCAAAAAGCTACTGAAACATACAGGAGAATCAATAGTTGGTCAGTTGCACTCCCTCTGTTCATTTCCTAGAGCAGGTCACCCACTAAGGCAGCCAAGGCAGTTTCAGTTCCATGACTTCGTCTGAAATGACATTGGAAAGGATACAAACATTCACTTCATCCAGGAATACTTCAAGTTGTCTAGCAACCACCTGTTGAATCACCTTGCTTAAGAATGGAACATTTGAGGCCAGTTGATAGTTACTGAAATCTCCTGGGTCCAGAGTAGGCTGTTTTAGTAGTAAGCTAGACACACACATCCTGTTTCACGGCTGAGGTGAGCACCCCCTCTCTTGAGGAGGTATTTACTACCTCTTGGACTGAGTCACTCAGACCACCCTGGCAGATTTAAGTAGGCAGTACAAGAAAGGTTCATACAAACAGGCAGTAGGCCTCAAAACTCCAAAGACTCTGGTTACATCCTCAGACTGAATAAACTGAAATTTATGTCAAATAGCTGGACGAGTCAGCACCCTGGCACCATCTGACCCTGCCATCTAATTATTTGAAGCTCAGCAGTTCCCCAAATTTAGTCTTTCAATCTACTGGCATTTTCCTGCTTTTCAATTAAAACTTAAGTATGATCTCCCTCACTATCTGCCTTCCAAGCTCCACTCTGAGGTATTGCTCAAGTTTGTGCTCATTTCAAGCAGAAACAAATGATCCCCAGACACAAAGATGTGTAAACAAACTTTGCACGTGAACACTGAGTGCTTCTGGTAACATCTCTGTATCAGGGAGATATGAATTTCACTGGTGTAGATACTCATCTTTATTATGTTGTATTTACTCTTTGGGATCATGAGAGCGCTGATTTATAAAATCTTTCCTGTTATATTAATAAGCAATACATCTTACTATAATAAGAAATATACCTTATAGCAATTTTTTTCTTAAATAAACCCTTAATGCAAAATTATTTCACCCTTTCCATGGAAATATAGTGCCTCCTGTGGTGGCATATGACATTTGTATCTTGTTTTCTGATTTCCCCAACCTTTCGTGATGTTGAATTTAACATTGCCTTTATGACTTGTGACCTTTTCTAAGCCAGTTAATGATATATCCATGATCTCCAGGACCAAAACTACATGTGCATAATGTTTTAGATATTCATCTAGTATAAACCTGCTAAGTTCCATTAACAGCACCTTGCTACTCTCTCTAACAATGGAATGGTTGCTTCTGTAACTCCAACTCAGCTTTTTATTTTACTATAGTGATTGCTATCATTGTGTTTAAAATAGATTCAATTTATTTTTGATAGTTGATTTATAGCATATTGTGATGAGGTGCTGGAATTGACTTTTTAGCAAATTGACATAAAAGGAGGAGAATTGCGCAATGCAGGCGGAAGAAATACACCGGCTTCTGTAGAGGGCTCAGTTTATTCTGGTCTCTATACTTCATTGCTTAGGGCTACCTCAGCTATGAGATTTCTAAGATGTCTTGTTTGCTTTCATCAGATGGAAGTAATATAAAATTATGTAAATCAACTTTACATGAAGCAAAAAATCATGGACCAGTCAATAATGTTTATGCATTAAGAAAGGGCATCTTCTCCTGGAAGAAATAACACGGGGAGCTGATCATAAGCAAACATTTCTAAACAGACAAAGGGCTGGTCCCTGCAGCATAATATATTATCATATTTCCACATAATTAGTTTGTTTTCCACTTGAAATCAGAAAACGATTCGACATCGCAGTCTGCGCCTCAGGATGGTGCATACAGTAGAAGCCTTGTGTGCAGGTTCATATGTTGAATAATTAGCAAGAATTAATCTGTTGAAATTAAAGTTTGGGATATTATAGAACTCATGAATAGTGTATGGGACAATCAAGTAAATTAAACCAGAAACAGAATTTAAGAAGCCAGACAATAGCAGATGACTGCTGGCAATCTGTTTTTTAATCAGTGAGTTGGCAAGCCAGAGGGTTTAAATATGGTTATTGACTTTGAGAAAATATTATAAAAAAACCCCTCTTTGCAGGCACAATAAAGGACAACTTTGCTAGGTAAGCATAATTTTCTTTTAATTTTTGGAAAGAGATTCAATAATATGCTTTCAGTGGTGAGCTTTTGCCATTCTCCAGTGCATGGAAAGTGGAAGAGCATAGTCTGAAAATGAATTTGTTCCAGCCAAGCTACAATATGGATAGAGGGATAATTCAACTCTGCCATCTAAATGAATATTCCTGAAACCACATGTGCTATGTATGTGGTTCACTTGTATAAGCTCCTTTCCCAACCATCTTTTTTCAAAAGGCTAATTTTACATGGCAAAAAACTAATCAACATTGAGATTTATGTATTTTTTGTGTTTTATTGAAGAAAATACTTCACTCAAAATAACTTGGTATTCATTAATCCTTAAGTTAGTAATAGAATGGATGAAAAATAATAGTATGTTTTGGAGGAAAAGGCTTCAAATCCGAGCTCAGACTTGACTTCCAGGGATCTGTATGATACTGTTATATT
This sequence comes from Eublepharis macularius, assembly GCF_028583425.1. Taxonomy (NCBI): domain Eukaryota; kingdom Metazoa; phylum Chordata; class Lepidosauria; order Squamata; family Eublepharidae; genus Eublepharis; species Eublepharis macularius. The sequence continues at coordinate 79,558,099 of NC_072794.1, read as the reverse complement.
TGAAGTTGTTTCCAAATCTGTTTTTTTTTTAAAAAAACAGGCATTACAGTTAGCTGAACCCTGTCTCTTGAAAATGAATGAATGGAGTTGGTCCAGTACATTGGCTGTAGACCAGTCTTTAAAATACAGCAGAACAATGAACACCCAGATTCACAGCCAGCTGGTATCATGCTTGGGCAGTGAGGGTGTCAAAATATTAGTGACTTTTTTCATTTGTCAAACTCATTGCCAATATGGGGAAAGCTTAGGCAGCTTGCAAATGTAAAATGTGCACCAATGTCATTTGGAAAGCTTGCCTTAAGAATATGCACTCACTACCCTTATTTTACACAATGCCCTCGGTCTGGGGACAGGGAAGGTAAAATAAAATATCTTTTACTTAGAGGACAAAAATGGTTATTGATTTATTGTCAAACAACAACCGTTAATTTATTACAGGGGTTCTGTTTGCCCTACAGTAAAAACGGATCCATCAGCATTCTTGTTCTTAATTTTCTGGGGTCTAGTAGTAAGTCAACCGTTCAACCCATCCTAGAACTTAGTATGTGAGGTCACAGGGTGAAAGTAAATATATCTATACAAAATGTAGATGGGGGAAAGGGAGCAGAATGCATACAGAAATGTTTGCCTGTATTTCAGCTTCAAGAGGAAAAATAAACATATGTTAGTAATGTCTGACACTCTTTCTGCTCCAATAAGTTCCAAAATTGTGGGGTTTTTTCTTTAAACAAGAATTGTAAGCATTTGAAGAATGTTGTAGATTTTTTCATCTTCTAGTTTCAAACAAAGAAGCCAGAATGACTGCATTATAAAATTAGAATTTGTAAGTGTTAATAAGATTAATCAGTATATTATTTAACAGACAAATCTCTTACTTATTGGAACTATCTCAGGAGGGATGACCCCAAATAATCATGGAATTCAGGTTTTTATGCAATAAATATGGCATTAACTTATTTCTACTGATTCAAGCCATTAATAATTGTAAATAAAAATTAAATAAAAATTAAATATTTTTTTTAAAGCCTCTCTTCTCTCTCCCCCTCTTAGAGAATCTCTACTAGAGGCAATATGCAAAATAGGTTGCTCCCTTCCCCTTCACACAGAGATACCAGTGCCCAACAGGCAATGGTTTAAGAAGAAAAACATCTTCTCAATGGACTGACAATGTACTAAGGAAAGAACCCTAATCTATTGTTCATGTGACATACTGATTTTATATAAATAGGCTTCTGTTGCAGTCTAAAGCATTTCAAATGGCATTTAACCATGTCACAGATTGATTTAGCATAAAAAAATCTCTGTGGTAATTGGTTATGCTTTTTTAAAAAATGTATGAAGGCAGAGAGGGAAAATATTATGTAGTTTCATTATTCTGATATTTTCTTCTTTTTTGCTTGTATTTTATGTGTATCCTGTTTGTTTTAAAAAGTCTTATTCATTGTTTATTGTTTAAAAAATAAAAATATATTTTAAAAAATGTTCTGATGAGGTATACAGCCTGATCAAAGGACATATACTTGACAGAACAGTACTCGGCCAGGACTGCATCATTAACCAAGGCACCCCGTGAGTAGGAAAGGTGGTGAATTAAACAGTATTACTCTGGATCCTTCTTGGGGAACACCCCAGTGGGGACAATCTGAGATTGGAAATGGGTGGACTTTCAAAGCGGCCTGCAATGCAGCTGGTGGTGAGATCCTTAGCTACCTTAGCAGCCACCAACCCCGGCAAGTCCTTAGCTGACTTGAGATTGCCAGTGGTTGTGGCCACCCTGGGGATCCTGAAAAGAATACACCCCCCCAAGAAAACCCCTCCCAAAGAAAGGAGGTGGCCTCTGTTGGGGTAAAGGTTTAACAAGGAGCAGAGGGCATCCTTGCAGAGGGGAGTAAATGCAAGCCACAGACCCAGTTGGAGGAAACTATTTTCTGGAACAGGCTGGCTGGGTCTTGGTACCAGCAGACCCTCTCTCTTTGTGGATGTGGTAGAGGGGGAACAGGTTGCCTGAAAGGGTTGCTGCCCCCCTGGGGACTGAGAGCATGGGGGTGGGGACTGAAACAGACATCGCAGGTGTGATCATACCTGCATCTGGGCTGCCGACACTTCCATTGGTTGTATTCCCAACAGACCTGCTCCCAGTCACGTCTGGTGCCCCATCTGCCCACCTTAAGGGGTTTGGCCCTGTGCTTGATGTGGGTGCCCACAAGCCGCAACCAAAGCTTGTGTCTGATGAGGTTCTGGTGAGACCTGGTGTTATGAGACGCTCACTTGCGAAATGCCTCATCATAGTCCATGACTGCATTGTCCCCAGCAAGCACCAGTGCACACAACAAATTCACCAGGTGGTTGGAAAGGTGCCATCCTTTTTCAGGGCAGGCTGTCTGCATGACCCCCATGAAGATGGCATAGACCTCCAACCGATTAGAGAAGGTGTACTCTGCCTCCTTCTCCTTTGGTCCCTTCTTATCCTGTTTGGAAGGGGGTACACTCTGCCCATCTTCTGCCTTGGGACGTAGCAGGGAAAAAACATTCACATAGAACCCAGCAAGGATCCTGTTGCAGACCTTGCGGGCCAAGTAAACTTATGGGGGATCCTCATCATTCCCTTAGGGAGTGGAAAATGCAGGACCATCCATCTCCCCCACCCAAGCAGTCCTGGGCCGGAGGATCCCTGTCCTCCCACAAGTCCTGTGCCAAATGGCCTTGGCCAGCAGCCCAGGATCTTGAACACATCCCTCCACTAATTGTCAGCAAGGTCCCTGCCCCTTCCAAAGAGGACTCACCAGTTTATCTCATGCTATCTGACTCCTCATCCCGGTGCAATAACCTCCAAGACTTGTGGGACCTCCACCTCCGCTTCTTAGCCGGTCCCTTCCCCACCTCATTACTGCTGGAGCTGCTCCTGGAGGGTGATCAGCCCCCTTCTGCTGGACCTCCTTGGCTGACGTACCCCCTTAGTGGCCTTATCTACTGCCCAAAAGGGGGCCTCCACTGCTGGCCTGGACCTGTAGGCACCCAGCTGCTCCACCCACTCAGAGAGGAGTTCAATAGCCCTGGACAACCCTTGCATGATGCCACTTCCCTTTGGCTTGGGAGAGGGTCCCTGGGCCAGCCTGGCAGGCCACAAGTTCCTCCTGCCTTGCCCGTGGTTGTGTCCCTGCTAGCTGGCTTGGCCTGGCTGCCCTTGCCCCTCTGTGGAGAAGCTGTCCCCAGTGGGGTTGTTGGCATTGACCTCTGGCCCCATGCTGAGAGTTAGCCCAAGCTGGCCTCTCAGGTGGCATGGCCAATCTCAGTTTCCCTTGGATGGTGCAGATGGTAAACTGCCCCTGCCCCTGGGGAAGGAAGTCTGTAAAGCTGGAGCATGTGACATGCTCCTCCAGTCCCCCACCACAATGGGAGAGTGCCCCCCAGCCCTTGAGCCCTGCGGTGAGCCCCCAGAAGGAAGGGGAAGCCACTGCCCTAGGATCTCTCCCTGCGAGTATTGTCTCCCTAAGCAGTTGTTCTGCCCACTGAGGTCTCTGTGCTGCACTGCTGCCACTGGTCATCCACACAAGCAGGGTCCTGTGCCACACTTTAGGTGCATGTCACTGCTCCTAGTGCTGCCTGAAAGCTGCTGCTCCCTCCTTGCCTTCCGCAGCAAATACACATGGTGCCTGGGTGGCTCCACCTCTTACGCCTGCCAGGCAGACCTGAGGGGGAACTAAGGTGCCCAACTCTGCTCATCCAGGCATGCCCTCTCATCTAGCTGGCCACTTCCCAATTGGCTGGCCTTGATTTTCAAACCTATTGACTCCTGCATGGTCACGCAGGGCCAGAAGGAGCCACCTGGGCCAAGCCACCATGTGGGAGTCCCCATTGCTTGCTTGCCTCACTGTGGCCACACAAACCAGCTCCCTGGTGAGTCGGGGGGCGGTCATAGCTTTTAAAGATGATGGCACCAAAATTACACAGTGCATAGTCCTCCCTCTAATCTAAAGACTGCTTAAGTTTCAAACGTAATGGAAAAAGAGGTTTATTTTACAGATCCCCTAAGCAGGCACCTTTAGGTGCAGGCATACTTCTCTCCACTGATTCCTATGAGGTGGAAACAGCACCAGTCACCAGCATTTTTTTTTTTAAAAAATCATGTCTGAGTCCATTTTTACAGTGACTGACTATAAAAAATTACTTTTCTGCAGAAAACTACATGAGCATCCTTGTTGTGGTCAGTTGTTTCCTTTCACAAAATAGTTAAGGCTTTAAAGAAAATCCCTCACCATCCATCTAACCTTGAAAATAGTTTTACTTTTTTTAAAGTATGTGTGTGTGTGTTCATTTGATTGCATGTGATGAATCAGTCCTCCAATTGCTATGAGACATGTCTTCATACATGGTGACCACAGTATGGGTACCTTAATTAGTAATTACTACTACTATTTTAGGAGTTTCTTAAACTTCTGTGACAGAGGCAGGGGGGCTGGGATGTGGGGGAATTCAAACATGATATGTTTGTTTATAAGTTGTCTCCAGGTTTCTCTGCTTTGATCAGAGCACCTTAAAGACCTCTTCTACTGCAGGTCACAAACCACAGGCTACAGCTACCCACCTTAAAAGCTTTGATCAGAGTCACACTCAATTTCTAAGGCTTTTAAACAAGAATCTTGTTTGATTTTGCTGGCGAGTGGTGCCATGCATGGGGTGGGGTGAGCTCTTGGTTTCCCCCAGCCATTTTCCGGTTCCTAAAAAATTCCCAGGTAGAAGTTATTTGCATAAATGTTAGAGCTGTACATGGAGTAGTCTGAGCACTCACAGCTTGACACAGACTCAACCATGAAAATTTCTTCTGTGGGGCTTGTCTCCAAAGACTGGAGCTCTCACATCCCGATTCCTTGCAAAGATCTGTTTGGAGGGGAGAAACACCACTGTCTAGGATATTCAGACACTCAAAGAAAAATGAAACATGCTGGAGTACTGATGGGAAGTACCCAAACACACACACACACACACACACACACACAACCCCCATGGATTTTTGGGAGGACTTTTTGTATAATACCTAAGAATCCCAGATTTGTGTTATCAGTCCTGAAAATCACGGTAACAACCCAATACAGTGATTTCTGTGTATATTTTTGCCTTAGGAATTTTGGAATGTACACCCGATGGTATTGCCAGAAAGATTCTCTCAATATAGCATAGATGAAACACATAATGGTCCTCAAGTCAAATTAATTGTCTCCCACTGCAACAATCTTTTTTTTTTTTGCCTTTTCTTGTACAACATCTTCATTTTGACTTTGCTTCTCTCTTTTGCAAATAGAACCTGAGCGTCATTATTTTTGCGCCATTCTGTTTTCATGGTGATTTTTTTTTTGCTCTATGTATATTTTTAATACTAATTGTTCCTCAGTACATCAGAATTGTACATTATATGTATACTATAAATGCATATGAAAGGCTTAAATTGTACATATACATGTTGTGCAGAAATGCATAAAAAAACCAAATGAATCATCAGGGCCAGCAATGAAAATTAGCAGAGCTAAACCATTCACAATGACAACCTATGAAACTGAAAAGAAAATGAAAATAACGTATTCATCCATCTCTATTGTAAAGCGTTTCATCCTCAACATATGGCATATGCATGAGATAAGAAAAAAAATTCAGATATAGAAATAGCCTATCATTGATGGAGATGTTTCTGGAGTTATGCTTATGGTGGTGGGACTCCACCACAGGAAGGAGAAAATGGAAAGCCATAGGGAGGGGGGGCAGGGTAAGTGGATTTTAGAAACTTATGCTTGCCTTATTTCTCTTTTGCATCCCTTATTTCTCTTTTACACTACTTGCAAAACAGTTCTAAAACCAATGGAGAGTCTTAGAAACTCTCCTCCTTTCCCCTCAGTATCTTCTGCTCATAACCACAATGAAGGACAGAAAACCAATTAATCACAACACTGAAGACATCAAGGATGTGTACATATACATGATCAGCAAGAAAACACAGTCACATTAACATCAGGCAACATTATTCTGCTTGGAAATATTTACAAATATCAATGAGGTCTTAAGCTGGCTACTTAGCAGTCAGAAAAAATGAAGATTAAGGGAAGACAAATAATCACATTTGTATGTACTCTGCTTCTAGATGTCACATACCAAAAAACATCAGGGTTCTCAAATCCATGGCTGGTGCAGGAACTGGAAGGACAAAGTGCTTCACACAGATAAGCAAAGTGCAAGGGATGACTGGGGACATCATGAATCAAGGACTCCTACTCATTTTCTTTCTATCCCTTCAATTTCCTAAAGAAAACAGATAGGTGGGCAGAGCATTCAGCTCTCCACATCTACAGAGTATCTCTCACTACCACCAGCTCTTCACAATGAGGGGAGACCACATGCTGGATAACAGCCATGCCTTACTTGCAAAGTGGTAGCAGCGTCTGCTGACAGAGGAACACAGGAAGTATTAGCTGTAGACAGGGTCTTGATTATCCCAATTGGCAAATATGTGTAAGCTACCAGGAGGGGTAGTGATCAGATAGTTACCTTTGTTTGCAGACTCCTAACAAATTGGTGTACCTATTACTAAAAATAACTGTTGTGATGTCTCATTCCTTACAGGATTAGAACTTTGAACATGGAGAACAGCAGTCACAGTACACTAGGAATATACATTTCTCCTACTATATAAAAGGCTGTGTTCCAGACAACTCACTTCCTAACCTGGTGTGCCATCAGAGGGTGCTACTGTGGAGGAAAGGCCAGAAGAGGCAGCCCGTCCCTCCAAAAAGCATGCCACAGTGGGAAGCCCAGGCCAGGATCTGGTGTGGAGCAGATGTCAATGTCTGCCCCCTGCCTTCACCCAGCTGGAATTAGGAGCAGAGCAGGTGGCAATGCCTGCCCCCCGCCTTCACCCAGCTGGGATCAGGAGTGGAGCAGGTGGCAATGCCCATCCCCCACCTTTACCCAACTGTGATCAGGCATGGAGCAGGTAGCAATGCCTGCCCCCGACTACATCCAGCAGGCATCAGAAGTAGAGCAGGTGGCAATGCCTGCCCCCACCTTCACCCAGCTGGAATGAGGAATGGAGCAGGTGGCAATGCCCATCCCCCACCTTTACCCAACTGTGATCAGGCATGGAGCAGGTAGCAATGCCCGCCCCTGACTACATCCAGCAGGCATCAGGAGCAGAGCAGGTGGCAATGCCTGCCCCCCACCTTCATCCAGCTGAGATCAAAAGTGGAGCAAGTGACAGTGCCCACCCACTACTTTCAGTCAGATGGGATCAGGAGTGGAGCAGGTGGGGCAATGCCTGCCCCTCAACATCAACCAGCTGGAATCAGGAGTGGAGCAGGTGCAAATGCCCACTCCCTGTCTTCAGACAGCTGGGATCAGGCATGAAGCAGGTGGCAATCCCCTCCCCCTGCCTTCACCCAGCTTGGATCAGGCATGGAAACAAGAGAGGGGGGGGGAACTCGCCAAGTCTAAAGTGTATCCAAAATTTACTAGAACAATTTAAAGTGGCAAGTACTCAATTTCTCATATGCAACAACAATTCATAGTCAATACATATTGTGTAATAAACTCCACAGGTAAAGACTCCAAGGTACAAGGTAAGTCAGTTCAGCAAATAGCCTTGAAATATATCCAAGGTACCTTGGAGTCTTTACCTGTGGAGTTTATTACACAATATATATTGACTATGAATTGTTGTTGCATATGAGAAATTGAGCACTTGCCACTTTAAATTGTTCTAGTAAATTTTGGATACACCTTAGACTTGGCGGGTTTTTTTTCCCTCTCTTGTTTCTGTGCAATTTAGCCGGGTCTTGCCTTTTGTTATGTATGTGGATCAGGCATGAAGCAGGTGGCAATGCCCGCCCCCACCTTCACCCATCTAGGATCAGGCACGGAGCAGGTGGCAATGCCTGCCCCCACTTTCACCCAGCTAGGATCAGTCATGGCGCAGGAGGCAATACTTGCTATCCCCTTCACCCAGCCTGGATCAGGAGTGGAGCAGGTGGCAATGCCACCCCCACCTTCACCCAGCTAGGATCATAAGTGGAGCAGAAGGCAATGCCCACTATCCCCTTCACCCAGCCAGGATCAGGAGCATAGCAGGAGGCAATGCCCACTATACCCTTCACTTGGCCAGAATCAGGCATGGAGCAGGAGACAATGCCCACCCCCTTCTTCACCCCACTGCGATCAGTAGCAGAGCAAGTGGCAATGCCCGCGCCCCCTTCCCCTGACCAGTATCAGGAGCAGAGCAGGTGGCAATGTTTGTTCCCTACCTTCACCTGGCTGTAATCAGTCACAGAGGAGGAGGAGACAATGCCAGCTTGCCCGCCCTCCCATTTCTAGAGCCTGTTGTATTTTTCCCACAACAGGCTTTGTCAGTAGTATAATCAATAAGATCTAGACTTTGATGATATAGTTATTATAAGTGCCCTAAGGAAGGGTTGGTGCTGTTTTGTTCCATTATGTACCATATAATAGGGGAAGGAAGTTGGAGTGCCTGATTCAGCAAATGAATGTGTGGCAATGTCACACAGCAAGAAGAATTTATCAGTGTTCCTGACAAACAGGATTGTTTCCTAGAACAGCATTTTATTTACTTTTCTCCCCAAGTGGATCCAAAATAGCTTACAAAAGACACAAAAATAAAGTCTGAATAAACAATTTAAAAGAAAAACACAAAAAGAATTCACTAAACCACATCCTGGGCAGGTGCTGATTCACTTGAGCCCCACAGGCAGTGAACTAAAGCTAAGAGCCAAGGACCAACTCTCACTCAAATGCCAGCTCAGGTGATGGAATAACCTCTGAGGCAGAACAGCTCTGGGCTCCTCCCTGCTTAGCTCCTGAGCCATTAACGATGTCTTGTCCTGGAAGGAAGGGATTGTGCATCACACACCAACTGCCATTCTGAAGCCATCAAAGCAATCATATCAGAAGCAGATCAGCAGGAGATTTATCTATTGAGGCTGAGGGTGGAGTATTATATTTTAAAACTCATATTACCCACTTTGAGGACATTATGGTTGAAAAGCTGGATATAAGTCTCATAAATAAATTCACACATTCTTGGTTCCAACTCTGCATATGGATTCTAAAATGGAGATAGTTTCTTCTATCTTTCTCTTAGAAAATTCAAAAATGGGGCCAGAACTAACACCAATTAAGGTGACTTAGTATAATTTACTATAAAGATAAAAGGATAGAACACAGAGAATGATTAGCAAAATAGTAGATATTATATTTTGTATAAGTAACCAAGGAGAGAAGGAGATTTACAACATAACTAGGTTCTGTTTCTAAAATTCTTATACCTTAACCTTTATCAGTTTCGCTCATTTTTAAATGCAGTGCCTGTTTAAGTTATAAACTAATTTTAGATTTGTTATTTGTAAAAGTTACTGTAAGTCTCAAATTAACTGCAAGTACTGTTTGTATAAGCTGTTTTATGCACTTTCCATTGCCAAATCTTATCTATTTCTAAATAAATTATTTTTAAAAAATTCAAAAATAGCTGACAAGGAGACATGAATATCATGATTACCATCATCAGTTACTGCTCCTATAGTCACTAAGGCATAGTAATATCTGAGAAGAAAGATGCTACACATTTTCCTTGACAGCCTACTTGCATGTTATGTGTCCCTAAGAAAGTGTAACCTGGATAAGATTACATCATTATGCCTTGTATAACTCCTTTCTCGTTGATGTCAACAGGAAACCATTTATTTATTTATAAAATTTGTATGCTACCTTTCTCAACCTTGTCTTAGCTTAGAAACCACCTAGGGTAGGGAAACCATTGGATCAACATGGCTGTGAAAAGTAAGCTGGAAAGTAACATGTAACTCATTTATTTAGTGATTTTTTTTTGTATGCCAACTCTATGGAGAACTTCTCAAGGTGGAGTACAAAGTAAAGCATAGCATCAAACACTATAAAATGAGTTAACAATTAATATATTACGAAACCAGTATTAAAAATCCAATCAGAGGATAAAAGCAGAATAAATAACGAGCAGCTTAAAACAAGTCTCATAAAACATTTCTCAGGCTAGAAGCAGACTATAAATGCTTGGATAAAAAAGTAACACAGAAAATTCTCTTCCTAAGCAAATAGTTTCATTCTTAACATTTCCTTCAAAATATTTTTCATTTCATATCTTTTCTGATGGAGAGCAAAGAGTGTGCCAAGTGCCACTGACCTTAACTCTCCTAAATCAAAAATATCTGATGTGATATCTAGAAATCTCTGATGTGTAGATATGCTAATCAGTTAAGAAATGTCAAATTTGCATATATTTCAAGTGACCCAACAATATTTACCTTAGAGCAAAGTTTTGTATTTTTCTGACAATTGCAGCATTGAACAAGTGACTCATTTAGCATATTTAAATAGCATTATGTCACGGGGATTTACCAAAGAGTTGTTTGAAAGCATCAAAAAGATGAACATCACTGTCTGAAATTAACAACAAGCCTAATTTGATTTGACAAATGATGTTGATTTCAATAGGGTCACTAACTGTGGAGGAGGCTGAGGACAAAATAGTGCCTTGAAGCCTTGATAAAACTGAATATTTAAGCAGTTCATTATGCAAATTTGCCCTCTACCTGTCAGTAGAGACAAAAATAATTGGGTTAGAATGTTGGAAAAGTATGGAGTATTTTATTGATACCTGACTTTTTTCCCAAAAAAAGTTATGTCTTTAGTATTACGTCAGACTTTCTTTTTGCCAATGACAAAGAAATTATAATAAGACTAAATACTTGCTTACAGCTAAAGTGCAGAAAAATTAGCAAGTTCCTACCTAATTCGGTAAAAACAGTGCAACTGTTTCTTATACTGGCAATCTATTTAGTGTTCAAAATATGAGCTTCATACATGGCCAAAGATAACTTCATGTGTACAAACGGCTGAGATAAACACACATCTACCATCTGAGGTCTAACACAGTGGAGGGTGAATAAGCAGCACCCCAACATGACATACATGTCACCAGTTGGAAATACTACAAGGGAGAAGATAGAGATGAAAATCCCTGGACAGGTATTCTGTTAATATTCCTGGAGAGGTCCTTTGGTTTTCTCTCAAAGGCTGTCTCTAACGAGAAATTGAATAGATAGTGCACAGAAGAGCCCCAAGTGGCATGTCAAAGAACCACATATAGATCCTGAACTACTGACTTAAAGTTAGTCACTAAACTTCTGTTTATATCTGCAGTGCTTAAGTGTGGACTAGGAGCAACAGTGTAACCTGTATGAGGAAGACAAATTGAAAAAACTACAAGAGAACCAACAATATTGATAGATATATAAATATTCATTAAATGAATATTGCCACCCTAGTCGGAATGAAGAGGCAGACACCAAGTTGGATCTAAGGGCCACTTTATTAACTAATATACATATAACAATAACAGCGGCAAGGGCCTAAAGTGGTACAGGTCAAGCCACGGGGTCCCTGTGAACAGCCGCCTTGACCTGTCTGGGCGAGCCCCGAAGCCCCGGGTGCGACCCATCCATCAGATGGCGCGGACCCAGCCAGCCAGGCAACGTGGTCACCCCCCTCTTAAGCTCCTAGCACCTCAGCCGTATAGCAGTGAGGGAAGGACTCGCAAGCTGGGGTTCCCAAAGGTGGCCTGCCCTGCCACTGGCAGCCATCAAAGCAGTACCAGTCCCTCAGGCAGGCCCCTCTTCCCACTAAGGGGAAGTGCCAAGGGTGCTCACCAGCCCGCACCCTATCTAACCCCAAACTTGCCAACGCCAAGGCCAAGCCTCTGCTTAGGCCCTGGCGCCCCACTGATAGTCCAAGGCTAACTGGAGCCCTTGCCGCAAGTCATCCAAAAATATCTGGTTGCCCGCTTCGGATAGGTGCACCTCATCACCTCTGTAAAGGCCGGGCACGCTAGCCCTGATCCATGGATGAGGCAAATATATGCCTAACCCCCCTTCCAGAGCCTTCTGAATGGCCCGGTTAGCCTTCATCCTAGCCCGTTCTATGGCTTGTCGGCTCCCAGCCTCCCTCCAGACCAAGCAAGGGATCATAGCTGACCATATTATCAGCACCCCCGGCCAGCGTCTCCCAATAAGGTGCAGATCCGACTGCGCCTGTGCAGACAGAGCCTTGCCCAAATCATTGCCACCCAAATTTATAACCAGTATATGGGGGGGCACAAACCGCCCCATCCCAAACAGCAAAGGCAACAGGCCTGACCATCTGAGGCCACGGCGACCTTGCCACTCAACCACGGCCTTTCCGCTCAATCCGAGCTGGGAGCCCACTGACGTCCGTCTCGCTTGATGGGCCGCCCAAAAAAACATAACTATGGCCGCAGATCAGGATCCTCTGCTTGGCAAATTGTAACCCAGCACCTAAGAAAACAATCGATTAACAACGTTGCACATGGGAAAGAGGGCATACATAAGAACGGTAGGCAACAGATTTCCATCTACCCACTTGCTGAATTACCTGCGCTGGATACCCCATAGCTGCCGCGGTGGATGCGGCCCCAATCCTAAAAGAATGGGTACCAAAATTCACACCACTCAAACCTAACCTAGACAAGGCACGCCTTGTCACCACCCAAAACTGGTAACGGGTGAGAGGAGCACCATCTTGGTGTAGAAACAGACAACCGTCCCCTTCTCCTCGCACCTTCCAATACTTGCTCAAAGCCCTAACAGGGCATAAGTCTGCGTCGGCACAGGGGCCCAACCTAACAACAGCCCCTTTTCGCCTCTGGTCCGTCTTGAACCAACGGATCGTAAGGGTAACATTATCCCCGTCAAATTTCAAGTCCCTAGCCCTCAAAGTGTCAGAACTGTGGCTAGATAATGTCCTTACTCCAGACTACCTTCTGCAATCAGACAAAAGCCCGTTGTTTGTAAAAGTTTACTGAAGAAAGAATGCATTATAGTCCACGAGCCTGAATACAATATTCAGGATGGTACATGTGAATTGTTACCAATGACAGGCAAAGCATAAGGTACAAAGTAACAGATCTCAGCAGGCCCAACCTCCCCCCCATAGTTCTCAGAGTTCTCAAAACAATCCCTTTGAAGCTTGGAAAGCGAAAGTCCTTCGAGGCTGGAACAGCGGTAGCCAAAACATTCCTCTTCTGGAGATAGCTGCATGGGAACGTCCTGGCACCTGGGAAGAAAGCACTCATAATACTGAAAGGATTAAAATGGAGTCTCTTTGGTACTAGCATACCTGAACATAGCATAACATATTCTGAACATGACATTCTGCCCCCTCTAAGATGCCCCTCCCCCAGGTCTATGGGGATAACGCTTATGGAATGCTCTGACAAGTCTAGGAGCATGTACATGGACAGAGTTCACCCACTCATCAAACCCAGAGTCAAAGTCCTTCCATCGAATGAGGTAAAAGAGCTGGTTTCGTTTTATTTTAGAGTCCAAAATTTGCTGCACTTCGTAATGGGTCTGATCATCGATTAAAGTTGGAATAGGAGGGGCACGGGTGTGCCATTGGTTTGCTGGAGGAGCTCGTTTCAGCAAGCTGACATGGAAAGTATCATGAACGTAGCGAAGATTTTTTGGCAAATCTAGGGCAACAGTCACTTTGTTGATTACTTTACGAACAGGAAAAGGTCCTAAAAATTTCAGAGCTAATTTGCGGCTGGTTTGGGCTACTTTTAGATTCTTTGTGGAAAGATAGACAAGATCACCAGGTTGTAAATCCCACTCAGCCGTACGGTGGCGGTCGGCGTATTTTTTATAATCCTGCTTGGCTTTGTCGAGGTGTTTTTTAATTTGAGTCCATTGTTGAGCCGCTTCCCCCCACCATTCTGTGATGTCTTGGGATGCTGTAGTCGGTGGAGGGAGCGCATCAAACGGGAAGGGTTTGAAGTGAAAGCCATAGACGACTTTGAAAGGAGTCTCCCCTGTGGAGGTGTGCACACTGTTATTGTAGGAGAATTCTGCCAGTGGGAGTAAATCGACCCAGTTGTCTTGCTGGAAATTAATATAACAGCGGAGGAATTGTTCTAGTATTTGATTAGTTTTTTCTGACTGTCCGTCGGTTTGCGGATGATGACTTGAACTTAAACCTTGTTCAATACCCAGCATTTGTAAAAGCTCCCGCCAGAAGTTGGCAACGAATTGTCCGCCGCGATCCGAAATCACCTTTGATGGAAAAGAATGTATTTTTACAATGTGCTTTAGAAAGATATCAGCTAGTTTTCTAGCAGAAGGTATAGTGGTGCAAGGTATAAAATGAGCTTGCTTGGAGAACAAATCCACTACGACTAAAATACAGTTGTGCCCCTTGGAGGGAGGTAAATCAGTAATGAAGTCCATAGATATTATTTCCCAAGGCCTGCTTGGCGTTTCTAAAGGCTGCAATAGTCCCGGTGGTTTGCCTTTGCGGGATTTGGCACTGAGACAAATGGGGCAAGACGCTACATATTGGGAAATGTCTTTGCGCATGCCCGGCCACCAAAATTGACGTTGCACTAAATGAAGCGTTTTTAAGTACCCATAGTGCCTTGCCGTTGGGGCATCGTGACAGCGTTGTAAAACTTCTTTTCTTAAACTTTTGGGTACATAGAAGCGGTCTCCCCAAAGCCATTCCCCTTGATTGGATTGTTGCAGTTTGTCTTTGGGCACGTCCCCCCCCCCCTCTTTTTCCACTTCAGCTTTCAGTTTTTGTCTCCACCCCTGATCGGGTTGAGGGGGTTGGGTTGTGCGGCTGCGTGTGGTTAACACACCCCCTAATTGCGTAGGCGAAAAGACAGTGTCAATTGTCTCCTCCCTTTTGCTTTTGTGTTGGGGCATGCGTGATAGAGCGTCTGCCAGAAAGTTAGTTTTGCCCGGTAGAAAGTTTAACGTGAAATTGAATTTGGAAAAGTATTCCGCCCACCGCAGTTGCTTAGCATTTAGCCTGCGGGGGCTACGTAGGGCCTCTAAATTCTTATGGTCCGTCCAAACTTCGAAAGGATGACGGGCTCCTTCTAACCAATGTCTCCAGGTAGTGAGAGCTGCTTTTACAGCAAAAGCCTCCTTTTCCCAAACATTCCAGTTCCTTTCCGCTTCAGAAAACTTTCTGGAAAGGAAGGCACAGGGCTTGAGCTTCCCGTCCTCCCCCCGCTGCAATAGTACACCTCCAATTGCGGTGTCGCTGGCGTCGACCCGCACTACAAAGGGGCGGTTTTCATCGGGGTGTTGTAGAACGGGTTCTGAAACAAACTGTGTTTTAAGGTGGTTGAATGCTGTTTGGCATTCTCGTGTCCAAGGCAATTTTGCACTTGGTTTTTTGGCTTGGTCTCCCTTGTCTTTGGTTTTTAACAGTTCGGTTAGAGGGAGTGTAATTTGAGCAAAGTTTGCAATGAATTCTCTATAAAAGTTGGCAAAGCCCAAAAAGGATTGTAGTTCTTTGCGGGTAGCGGGGGTTTGCCAATTTTGTACTGCTTGTATTTTGCCTGGGTTCATTTTCAAGCCATCTTGAGAGATGCAGTAGCCTAAGTAAGTGAGTTCTGTTTTGTGGAACTCACATTTAGACAGCTTGATGGGCAGTTTGTTACACATTAGGGTGGTTAAGACTTTTTTCACGAGTTCCACGTGTTCCTCTTCGGTTTCCGAATAGATTAAAACATCATCTAGGTACACCACCACGCCTTTGTATAGAAATTAATGTAGTACTTCATTGATCATGGACATGAAAACCGAGGGGGCCCCAGCCAGGCCAAATGGCATAACTAAGTACTCATACTGGCCGAGGGGCGTATTAAAAGTGGTTTTCCATTCGTCCCCAGCTTTGATACGAACATGGAAATAAGCATCTTTCAAGTCCAATTTCGTAAAGATCTTACCTTGAGCCACGACGTTGAGTAGATCTCTGATGAGCGGGATGGGATAGGCGTTACTGGAAGATACAGCGTTAAGTCCCCGAAAGTCCGTGCACAGTCTTAAGCCCCCGTCCTTCTTTTTGATGAAGAGTACTGGCGCAGCATGCGGACTGTTGGCAGGTCGAATAAATCCTCTTTGAAGATTGGTGTCGATGAACTTGCGGAGTTCTTCCCTTTCGTTAGGGCTCATGGGATATAGGCGACCCTTGGGCAGGGAGGCACCCGGTAAAATTTCTACAGCACAGTCCGTCCTCCTATGAGGAGGTAAAGCGTTCGCTTCTTCTTCTGTGAAAGCTTGAGTGTAAGCTCTGTATTGCTTGGGTATTTGGTTGATTTCTTCCTGGGTGAGGAGAGCAGGCTCAGTGATGGTAGGGTTGTTGCCCCAATTTTGATTCCAACGATGATTTTTACAAGCCTCATGGGTGAACGTGATGCTTCCCTCTGCCCAGTTGATGTAGGGGTTGTGATCGCACAACCATCGGCTTCCCAGGATCAAGGGGTATTTAGCAGTGGCACTAATAACGAATGATCTTACTTCCCAATGTTGTCCCATGCCGGTTATGACCGGAGTGGTTTCGGTAGTAACTGGATTCATGTTAGTGCCATCCATTTGCTCAAAAATGACAGGCGTTTCCAATTCTTTAACCGGAAGTACTAATCCATTCACTAGGGCTGGTGCAATAATGTCTCTGGAGCAGCCCGAGTCTATTAGCGCTTGCTAATAGATCCGCCCGCTAGTACCAAAGAGACTCCATTTTAATCCTTTCAGTATTATGAGTGCTTTCTTCCCAGGTGCCAGGACGTTCCCATGCAGCTATCTCCAGAAGAGGAATGTTTTGGCTACCGCTGTTCCAGCCTTGAAGGACATTCACTTTCCAAGCTTCAAAGGGATTGTTTTGAGAACTCTGAGAACTATGGGGGGGGGGAAGGTTGGGCCTGCTGAGATCTGTTACTTTGTACCTTATGGTACATAAGGTACTTTGTACCTTATGCAACCTGACGTATCCTTACCTGACTGAGCCACGAGTTCACTGACCCACAAGGCCCCGAAAAAGGCCGTTAAGGCTGCCGCATGAAAAAGCGTCGCCTCGTACCGAGAGCTACAAACCTCCTTCCAGACAACCCTCAGCCCTCTAAGAACTGCCGGGGAGATGGGTTCCCGAGGATCAACACTCTTGGCACACTCTCTGGCCCAACCTTCCAACATCTTTTTCACCTGGAAATCACCCGTGGCCTCAGGCAATCCCCAGGCTTTGCTGATGAAAGCCAATGCCACCAGCTGCCCCCTTATGGACCGAACAGCCATCCCCCTTCCTTTTTGCCATATACAAAATTGGAGCACATGCTCCACCGGTACCGGCCAACTATCAGCCAAACCCGCTGCCTTCCTAAACTCCCCCAACTGGCCTACCGCTCTCCGGTATGCTCGACGTGTGCTGGGTGCGATGGCTACTTGAATAGCCCGGTACACTTCGGCCTCCCAAGCTGCCACAGCTCCGGTGGCATCCATGCCGGTTGCTGATCGGCCTCCGGAGCAAGGCTCCAAAAACGCTCCATCTGTAGTCAAGACAAAGCGTCTGCCAGACCATTGTCTACCCCAGGAACATGTTTGGCTCTAAACAAAATGTTCAATCGAAGGCACAGCAGAGTAAATTCCCTAACCAACCGCATTACTCTGAGGGATCTGGAAGTCAATGAGTTAACCACTGGTACCACTGCCTGGTTATCACACCAGAAGGGGACAGTATGATTTGCCAACTCCTGACCCCACAAATGAACAGCCACCAATATCGGAAAAATTCCAAAAAGGTTAGGTCCCGCACCACAGGTGATGACCGCCAGTCTGGCGGCCACTGCTCTGCACACCAATGCCTTCGGAAGTAAACTCCGAAGCCAGTGGATCCTGATGCATCCAAAGTCACTTGAAGCTCAGCTTCAAGCAACAGCTCCTCCCGCCAAAGGGAAACACCGTTAAAATCAGCAAGGAAGGTCTCCCATACAGCTAGATCGGCTTGCATGCCCCTGGACACTCTCAACTGGTGATGTGGGGCTGTCAAGCAAGACATGGCATCGCACAAGCAACGCAGAAAGGCCTGCCCCGGCGCCACTGCCTTGCAGGCAAAATTAAGATAACCCACCAGCTGCTGAAGCTCTACAAGGGATGCCTTGTGTTGATACCTAAACCTCTCCACACGAGCCTTAAGCTCCCCAACCTTATCCATTGGCAAATGAAAGGATTGCTGAACGGTGTCCAACTCTATTCCCAAAAAAGTCAACACTTGGGAAGGCCCCTCGGTCTTCTCCTGTGCCAATGGAACCCCCAGCTCGTCTGCCAGTGCCGTAAAGATGGCCATAAGCCTGGCGCACTGACCAGAGCCCGCTGGCCCAACAAACAAAAAATCATCCAAATAATGGGCCGTATCGCGACTGGCGGCCCTACGCCACACCTCCCACTCAAGGAAAGAACTAAAGCGCTCAAAGCCTGCACACGAAACGGAGCAGCCCATTGGCAGGGTCCTATCCATGTAAAACTCACTGTTAAATGCAAAGCCTAAAAGCTCAAAATCATCAGGGTGGACGGGAAGAAGACGAAAGGCGGATTTAATGTCGCATTTCGCCATCTCAGCCCCGACCCCACATCTATCCCCCAAATTCGGCTTAGCGGGAGACATCACATGAAGCCATAACTCCTGGTGAACCCGGTCCCACAGGATATTGGGGTTCATAGCTGCCCTACGGAACTCCTCGTCATACTGCATCCATGCAGCACCCGAGAAGCCCGTATACCCCTTGAATATAATATCCAGGTACTGAAATAACTGTGCAGTCCTACTGGGCTGAGCTCTGGCAATAACCCCAGCATATATCAAAAAGCCAGGTAGCCAATTATTCCAGGTCCTATCCACCTGCCTCTGCTTAAGCCACTCCTTGTCCCTATCATCCATTTCCTCCTTACTTTTCTTCTCCAGCTCCCTAAAGAGCAAAGAGAAAAGGTCCACATACTCCCCCTTTAGGATTTTGTCCCTGGTAGCCTGCGTCAAGCGATCCCCCAGCGGTAATGCCGTGTCCCCAAAAGGCATGGCATTAAAGGGGACCTGGCCGTAGGCCAATGCCAGCTGAGGGTAAAAACCCCATGGGGTCCCAGCGTAACCTGGCCATCCCATAGGCAAACCAGGGAAGGGAGACACTCCTCCACCCCAAGTTGTAGAGGCTGGAGGCATCTGCTGGGGGGGCAAGACACCCTCCTGGAGCTGACCACGATGCATGACTCCCCCCAGGCATTGCCCCAGGGAAGGGAGAGAAGCTCCCATGCGACAAGGTAGCCGCCGCACCTACTACCGTCTGGCCCCATGCCCCCCAAGGCCATGAGCCACCTGCCTGTGGTGTAGTGTCCTGTGGTGTGGTGTCCTTACCTCTGACATCCACCGGCTCAACAGCAACCGCCACAGGAGATGAGTCTGCACACCACTCCTGCTCCAAGTCCACCGTTGTTTCTCGGGGCTCCACGCCAGGTGTGCCCATCCCGCTGCTGCTTTCACCTGTTGGTCCTCCAGCTGTGCCCTCCAAAAGAGACAAACGTCGCAAAATGTCCCTGTTAATTGCATTTCTGAACGCACGCCTAATGGGCCGCACAGCCCCCACCCCTTGAGCTGCCGCCCCCAATGACCCTGTAGCCTGCTCCAAGGCGACAGATGCTTTACTATATCCTGTTGGTCAATTGCGTCATCCTCATCCGAGGAAGCCAAGGCCGAGTATGGCCGCTTAGTGGCCGCCTTCCCCGCAGGCCGCTTTCCCTTGGAAGGAGCCTTGCCTTTTTTGGGCGGCATGCTACCAAACAGTATGCGGCTACCAAGGAACCTTAGCCAAATCTGCTATACCCAAAATGGCCACCTGGCCGCAAGGCTTGAACAAAATGGCTGCCACAAATCATCACACCACCAACTCCAAAGGCACTAAGCCCCCTCTGAAGCCACTGTCCCAGTGCTGCCAGGCCTTAGTAAGAATACCAAGGGCCCGTCCACCACAGTAGCCCAGTCCCCTTAAGGCCCAGTCCCTGAGACAGTGTATGGGGGTGGTGGTGAAAGAGATAGGCCTCAACCCCCGAGGTAGTAAATCAAGGGGGGGGTAACCACACCCGCTTGCCCACCTAGGCCCCATTGCCCAACCCAGACCCCAATCACCGGCCAGACGCCAAGCCCAGGCAGCTCTAGGCCGCTCGCTTTCCAACCGCCCTGGCCGTAAGCCAAACGGGCGCAAAAACAGCCCACGGATTCCCCCGAACAAAGGTGGCACCCCCCTCACACACCACCAGCCCCCTCAGCCCCGCCGCCCCAAGCCAGTGAGGCATGGGCCACCCATGCCGGCTCCCACCCCCGCGCCTCCAGCGGCATCTCAAACCGCGGGGCCGCTTCGCAGAAGCCTCACGCCACCACTGCGTCAAAAGCCACGCGCCGCCGCTGCTTCAAGCACACAGCCACGCTGCCGTTCCGTCCAGCGCTGCTTCGCCCCAAGGCCACACCGCCGAAGCTGTGAGTCGCCGCTGCCACCGCTCCGAGCGGGCCATGTGCCGCCGCTCCATCCCACGCAGTTTTGCCCGAGTTCGCGCCGCCGAAACCGCCAGTCGCTGCTGCTGCCGCCGCGCACCAGTTGCTCGGAGGGAGACGCCTCCACCCTCACCGAGCAACTGAATGCAACTGCAACTGGGCCGGGGCAGTGCAGCTGCTAAGGCTCCTGCTCTGCCCCGCCCAGCCAGGCCAAACATGGAAGGAGGGTGGAGTTGGTGCTGCCTTCCTCCTTCCAGTGCGGCAATAATGGCACCCGGCCTAGCAGCGCTACTGCCTGCCGGGTAAGTGCCACATTATTCTAAGTACTTGGATCTTAGATAAGTTTTTTTTTATTATTCTGAGTTTTTCAAACTGCATTGATTGTGAAAATATTTTCCTCTTCTGGAGTATGTTGGATCAAAACTTAGATGGGATTAGGCTTTGACATGGGCATTTATCATGAACCAAACTGAAATAGCGGCTATTAATTTTGAAAGTATATCAAAAGCAGAATGAGCTGAGTGTTTAAAAGAATTGCAAACATTCAATTATGAAAAAATATTAGATGGACATCTTTCAGAAACCTGAGGTATTACATATAAGATTGAAACAGAAGAGGAATGCATGAGTAAAGTAGATCAAGGATGGTAGCCAGATGCTGTCCAAGTGCCAGAAGTGAGCTACAGTTTTAGACCACGGTCCTGAATTTGATGAACAGTGATTTCAATGGTCTATGAGACGTGCCTTTCAGTTGGGTACTAAAACCAGAACATGACATCATTTTAATATGGTTTCTTTGTATATCTTCAGATATCCATTTGGATCTGCATTAAGTAAAATTCCTCTTTTGTCTAGTTATCTCAATGGGGATTCATGAAGCCATCAAGGCCATAAGTACACCACAATGTTTAAAAGAAAAAAGGGTTGCACTTATCTGCAACTGTTGTTCATTGAAGTCTTTTGTTCAGGCATACATGGAACTGAGCAGGCCTAATGACTGGTAGGATTTTGTAGCTTTAAAACCATGAAGGGAGCACCTTCCCCTCCCTGTGTGCCTGTGCAGCTGTTTCCCTCCCAAACAGCCTGTGCTCTGAGAGAGGCAGAGCCCAATTCCCTCAGTTCTCCCGTACTGCCATAGTCTGCTCACTACAGTATCACAGCACGGCAGGAGGGAGGGTATGTGTGTCTGTAGAGAAGACTTCAATGAACAACAGGTAAGTGCAACCCTGTTTTCATTTTCAGTCTTCTGTGCAGTCCCATATGGGATTCTAGCAAGCCTCTTCTTAACACTGGATGCAGACTGATGTTCTTCACTGAAACAGGGACTGCAGGACCACTTGTCCCACTGCAGCATCTTTCCTGGTGTTAATATCTACTGCATAGTTCTTCATGAAGATGTCTACAGATGACCACTGAATAGGTACTCCCCTATAGAATACGTGTCCTGAATAGGTACTGTCCTGAATAGGTACTCCCCTGTAGAAAGCTGCAGATGAAGCTTGCAATCTGGTACCTTCAAGGGGCAAGGCAATTGTGCCAATTCATAACATAATTTAATAGTCTGTACTACCTGTCTCAAAATGGTTTGCCCTTCTTAGTTCCTGAATCCTGAGTACCAAACCAAAAGTTGCACATCTGTACGGAATGATGCTGTACAGTCTAAGTAGAACATAATATAACTCTCCATACATTAAGTGTATTGAGGGCTTTCTCTGCTTCAGATGTTGGTGATAGGGAAAAAAACTGGACGTACAATATGTTGTGAGTTGTGGAATTTTGACAGCACCTTAGGTAAAAATTGCAAGCTTGTCCTAAGTATTTGGCTCTCCCAGCCACAGCATAAAGCCGCTCAAGCTGGGAGCCGCCATTTGCAGCCCTGCCTGGTTGAAAGGAGGCAGGCACCCTTCCTGGGCATCTGGGGCTTTGCTGGGGGTGGAGCCAAGAGCCTTTGACTGGCAGCTCGGCTCTCCCTGGCGTCAGTCGCTTCAATCACTCGGCCCACCCACCTCACCCTGTTTTAGTGCAGGAATAGCCGGCTGCTGGGTACAGAGCCAGGTAGGAATTTTTCCCTCTTTTCCCTGATTGGCTTTTGGGAGAGGGGTTTTTTCGCCTACCTTGCACTAATGGCAGTGTTTTGAGTTATTGTTGGGTTGAGCTGTTTAGTTAGTTGCTGGCAGGAGATTTTGGGAATAGGGTGTGGGCCGGTGAGCCCCAGTGGCGCTTCCCCAGAGGTGGGGAACAGGGTCTGCCATCAGTGCAGTATGCTTTTGGCGGCTACCATAACACAGGCAGATGCCTGCGGGGATCCCCAGGCACAAGGCCTTCCCTCATGCTAGACAGCTGGGGCGTAATAGGTACTTGATGGGGGAATCCATGGCCTGGATGGCCGGGTTGCAGCCATTCGTGAGATGGCCTACACCCGGGGCTTTGGGGCTCACCCAGGCAGGTCAAGGCGGAGGTCCGGAGTTGTTCCCGTGGCTTGACCTGTACCGCCTAGTTAGCTCTTGCCATGCTTTATGTTTATGATCATTTTAATAAACGGCCCTTTAATCCAAGCCTGTGTCTGTCTCTTCATTCCGGCTGGGGTTGCAAATACTTCCTTAGAGTTAATCTTAATGAAAGGGGGGCATCCTTAAAGCAGCAATTTCACCAACATGTCTTGCTGACATTATCGCAATCTAGAATATTATCATCATAGATAACAATCTCGGTGAACAGGTAGCCATTGGGTCAAATGGTTTGGCCATTAGTTTAGCTAACACAAATGATAGAGACCACTGTGGCATGATGGGTGATGCTGGCAGGAACATGTTACTCAACCCTTTAAGGAACAGTTTGAACATGTAATAAGTAAAGAGTGTTTTGTTGTTGACAAGAGAGTGGAAGGGGGAGATCGCAACCATGTGTACCTTGACAGATAAAACAGTCAGTCCTGTTATGTAGCCCTTCAGGCAATCCAGCTGCTTCTACTATTAATCTGAAGCATGGGGGCCTTCTTGATGGTCTCAAATAAGGCATTCAATAGTATGAGAGCCACCATAGAGAATGACCATGAGCAGACAGTTGCCAATTTTATTTGTTTGTAGGGTGATATCTTCTGAAGGTTTTGCTCAGATGAGCGCAGCTGTAATGGTGTAATCGTGCAGGAGACGAGAGGTGATCCAATACCATTAAAGGTTTTGTAGATGAATTCTAGAACCTTGAGATGAACCTGGTAACTCATCAGTAACCAATGAAGCATCTGCAGAATGGAAGTGATATGAAAATTATACTTGGTACCCAATATTAGCCAGACCACCAAGTTGTCTTTAAAGGCAGACACATTACAGTGCTTTACAGTAGTCTAGCCTTGAAGTATATCATGGATCCACATGGCCAGATCAGCTGAATCATGGTACAGGGCCATCTTCTGAGCTAAGTATAGTTAGTAGAATGCATTTTTGCAGTTTCATCAGCTTGTTTCTCTAGCAGTGAAACTGGATCCATAATCACCAGTAGGCTCTAAGGGACCCTGCGGTACAACCAAATGTGAATCCTTGTTTTCTGTGGAATTTGATTTTGAATTTGTTTTATGAATGCTTCATATTTAAATTGCTACTCTCCAAGACTAAGTCATTTGTAGGGGTAATCCACATTTCAGAGAATTTCAGAATATCATAAGTTGCAACTTGGACAAATATTGAGACATTTATACAACTGGTTCAACTATGGATGTAAATTCTTCCATGGTGATCTCGCTTTTTAAAAAATGGTTAAACATCACAGCTATCTTATTTATAAAGAAGAAATGTGTTGAATCCCATAGAGCAGGTAGAAAGGTGGACTTATTTATATGTTAAGCTAACATAAAATTACTGGATAATGCAGAAGTTCAAGACAGGTATGTTCATCTCTGATCATTTAAAGGAAGTACAGTGCTATTGGTTATCACAATATAACTTCCACAGGTACAGCAAGATGATCTTTTAAACTATTATGTCATTTGAAAAATCAACTCTATGAGAATTTTGGAAAACTATGCCTTAGCAATACGGTAGGTTAAGATCAAAAACTGTTAACATACTGCTATGTATTTGTCTACATTCAGCTTCTCAGATTCATAACAAAAAACATCAAAACTCTTCCAGCAGTTTTGAAGTTGGTCAAGCATGACCTAAATCTACAGGCAAAGCTCCACTGAGTATTTACTGCATTAGAAGTGTTGCCAATTTTTCCCTCTTTGTTCGACATTGGAAAGCAGATCAGCCAAGTTAACCTTAGCCTGCCAGTAAGTTTAGCAAGTGTCAGTGATGTTTGGCCTTCCACAGATATGCTTGGTTTTTTCATGAATTAGGGTTGCCAACCTTCAGGTGGGGCCTGGAGATCTCCCAGAATTAATATTGATCTTGACAACAGAGATGGAGTTCCTCTGGAGAAAATGGATGCTTTGGAGGGTGGCCTCTAAGGCATTATACCTTGCCAAACTCTCACCATTCTGTATACCCTGCCTTCCAAGTTTCCACACCTGAGATCTCCAGGAATTTTCCAACCCAGAGTTGGCAACCTTATCATGAATTGTCATGATAATCAGCATCTGGGAATCCATTCTTTCCTGCATAGTAAAATATCTTTATGGTATTTTTTGAAAAATACTTCTAATCTAATGGAAGCATTTTACTCTTAAAATGTATCAAGAGATACCTGGTCTTTATTTTAGACCTATCTGTTATTCACAACCTGTCAAACAGAAGTGACACAGTTGTTATCCTCTTCCAGAACCAATAAACCAGTCAGCTGCCCATAAAATTTCTTCATAAGAGAAATCCTAATATGACATTTGGCAACCACAGATTCTATAGATTGTTTGCTACCAAAAACTGCTTAGGAACTGCTTAGGAAATAAGTTTCTATAATGGATTTTATTTTCATCAGTATAATAGATTCTCATAAGGAATCTTGATTTTAACATGGAAGAGCCAAATATGTTTGTTTTCTTTTCTCTTAAGGCAACTTCTAATTATGTAATCTGACCCAAGCACACTCCTCTTTTACTTCAAATTTCAGGCTGTCTAAATTTTCAGGCAGTCTAAGTAGTAAATTCCATCCACTGAGCATTTTCCCGTTGCATATTCAAACTGTAACATTAATGTTCTTGTTTCTTTAAACAAGTCAATAAAAAAGAGCCATGGCTCAGGTACTAAACAGTTGGCCATAGATCTGGAATACTCAAGTTCATAGAAACATAGAACTGAAATGGTCCCCCAAGGATCATCTAGCCCATGCATAATGTGGCAAATTCACAGCTTACTCCCTGTCACCTCAGGATTCCCAGTCTCTATGGCCTGGAAGAAAATAGCTTCCAGACCCCAAAGTGGCAATCAGCATTACCCGATCAAGTTTCAAGTTTTACCTCTGCAGTGGTCTCATTCCATGGCCTGTCCCAAATGGTTTTCATCAGGTTTTCTCAAAACTGACCATGTGCAAAGATGTTGCCAATTCAGAGCGCCAGTTTGGTGTAGTAGTTAAGAGCAGTAGATTCTAATCTGGAGAACTGGGTTTGATTCCCCACTCCTCCATTTGAAACCTGCTGGGTGACCTTGGGTCAATCACAGCTCTTCCAAAGCTCTCTCAGCCCCACCCACCTCACAGGGTGATTGTTGTGGGGATAATAATAATGACATACTTAGTAAACCACTCTGAGTGGGTGTTAAGTTGTCTTGATGAGTGGTGTATAAATCGATTATTATTATCATTATTAAAATGATTGGCAACCATTAATATCACTAAGAACTACTTAAACACCAAAGTGCAGGATTTTACTGAAACACAGCATTTATCAATGACTAATTTTATTTATATGATTTGTGAGTGATATAATTGGCTATGTAAGCAATTGCCTTCTGAGCACAGCAATTAAGCTGTGTAGTAGAACTCAGGCTGTGGGAGAACATGCATGAGCAAAAAGCCAATTGCTCTGTAATGCTTGGTTAGTAAGGAATACAGTGAAACAACCTGCTGAACACCCATGGAGAGATCGACAAACTATTGGACCAATTGTCAAAAAATTGGGTGTCTCTTCACAACCAGTGAACCCAAATGGTGGATGTTTGAACATCCCTAATCATAGTAACTACATCACAAAGTAATTGTGAAGATAAAAAACAATTTGTAAAGCAAAATTTTGAATACTACAGAAATAAAAAATAATTAAATCAAAATATTTTGGTTTGCTTTTAACATGAGAATTGTTGGGTGCCTATCTTTAGTTGAAACTCTGCCTCTTTTGTCTGCGACCATTAGGAAAAGCATGATGTAGTTGGACAGATATCTTACCATTGGGCAACACTAACAGACATGTCCATCATTCCTCTACAGAAAAGATGGACATCAATAGACAACATCTACAAATTGTCATCATGCCCAGACCTGTTAAGTTATTATGAGTCAATTAGTTTGACTGGGCCTTATTCCTCAAGGTTAGTGCCAAGGTTACTTCACTTGTTTTTGCAGACAATTGCTGGAAGAGTTGCCTTCTTCACCAAATAATTAGTGCATGGTGTTTTTCAAAAGGTGACCTGTGTGAGCCACAATGAGTCTATCATCTCTAACATGCTTGTTAAACCTTGTTATTGCCCCCATGTCTCCCTCTGTAACTGCTAGTGGCTACCCCTGATTTTTAATAATACAAGCACACACATGTTAAAAATAGCTACCAGAAGAATGCCTAGGCCAGATGGGGAGGGAGCAATAGTAATTTCATTAGATTTTGATTAACTTTCTTTTCCATTTAAAGTGGGTAGCCAAGCTGATCTGCAGTAGAACAGCAAGACAGAGCCAGCATGGCTTAATGGTTAGAGTGTTGGACCAGGATCTTGGCAATCCAGGTTCAAATCTCTACTCTGCCATGAAAGCCCACTGGGTGACCTGGAGCCAATCATTTAGCCTCACAGGTTTGCAGTGAAGATAAAATAGAGGATAGGAGAAAGATATTATCTGCTTTGCTTCTCCCTTAGAGAGAAAAGTGAGGTCTAAATAAAGTAAATAAAATAAACAAGAAGCGCCAAGTTCAGTAGTACCTTAAAGAGCAACAAGATTTTCAGCATATTAGCTTTTTAGAGTCAAAGCTCTCTTCATCAGATACCATGATGAAGGGAGCTTTGAGTCTAGAAAGCGTATATCCTGAAAATCTCATGATGATAATACTTAACTGCTCTCTCCAAAATTCTATCCTACTATATAAAAGGCTGACAGTGTTCCAGACAACTCACTTCCTACTCTGGTACACCACCAGAGGACACTACTGTTGAGGGAAGCCCAGAAGAGGCAGCTCGTCCCTCCAGAAAGTGCACTGTGATGGGAAGCGTGTCCCTCCAGAAAGTGATCCGTTGGGATCAGGAGCAGAGCATGTGGCTATGTGCTGCCCAACTACATCCAGCAGGCATCAGGAGCACAGCAGGTGGCAATGCCCACCCCCACCCCGCCTTCACTCTGCTGGGATCAGGAGCAGAGCAGGGGGTAATGTCCATCCCCTGCCTTCACCCAGCTGAGATCAGGCATGGAGCAGGTGGCAATGCCCGCCCCCACCTTCACCCAGCTAGGATCAGGCGTGGAGCAGGACACAGTACCCGCTATTCCCTTCACCCAGCCAGGATCAGGTATGGAGCAGGAGGCAACGCCCGCCCCCCTCTTCACCTGACTGGGATCAGGAGCAGAGCAGGTGGCAATGTTTGTCCCCCACCTTCACCTGGCTGGGATCAGTCACGGAGGAGAAGGCAATGCTTGCTTGCCCACTCTCCCCTTTCTAGAGCCTGTTGTGTTTTTTTTCTCACAACAGGCTTTGTTACTAGTACTTACATAAGTTTGGATCCAAAGCATTCTGTCATCAGAACAGCATTTACCTTGGTAGAAAGGTGCTTCCTGTTACATTTTCAAAAGCAGACATATAAAATGCATACATTTACAACACTACAAAACTACAAACAACAAAATTAAGTATTGTTAGTCTGTATTTATCACAAAATAGGGAACCAAAAATTATTTAAATGTTTCTTATATTACATCTCTGATACAGAATATATTTCCAATATCTAGCAACAAAAAAAAAAACCACTAGGAGATTCATATGTACTTCCTGTACCTTCTTTGATATGCCTGCAACATAATTTATAAATAACATTTCAAGTACACAGTTTCAGGTGTTTAGCCATGTTGGTCTGCAGAAGATGAGCAAGGATTGAGTCTAGTAGCACTTAAAAGATATAAGCTTTTAAAAATAGTAATGGAAAATATTCTCAAAAAGGACATTACCTCAATACATAATAAAAGCTCTATCATCTTTATAGTACTAATATTTCACATTGATAAATGTGTGTCTATTTCCAAAGGAAATGTGCCATTGATTAGACATTTTAACTCAATTATCTTACAGTAATAAACTGAGAACAATTCCTTTATAAACAAATACTTCCAAATGTCAGGGTAATTTACCTTTCACAGACAGATGGAGATCTATGATTTTCATCACATCTGTTTTGACCCTAGTTGGTGACCAGAAATTTAAAAGGAAAACATTAATGTTCCTTCATAGCTAATGCTTTCTCTTCCCTAGTTTTGAGGAGTGACACCCTTCAGCTAGCAGGTGGAACATAAAACCAGTTTGTAGCAACTTGGAAAGAGAACTGATAGTTGACAGCCCTTAGATAGAGTTAGATAAAAGAAAACATTTTGAGGGTGCAGAGGTTCTTTGGGAATCTGGAGCAGGATGAGTTATTGTGTTGCCTAGTGGAAGACTCTAGATTGTTTGCTGTGTGGCCTTGGATCAGTCCTACTCTTTCTGCCTAAACTACTTAACAGAGTTATTGTGAGGATAATGTGAGGAAAGGAGGACAACATATACACCATCTGAAGAAAAGCAAGGTAAAAGTGCCCTAGATAGATAGCTTTTAGGATTCCATTTACTTTCATTTGATTCTACTTGTACATTTGCATGTAAATAAATTTTACAAACAACACAATAGGCCTCCAGTGCTTTCCTTCATCCCTTTGGAAACAAAAGTTTACAACACTGCCACTGGATTTCTCAATAATCTGGGAAGTGAGCAGTACATTGTTGCCAGCCCAGACGGAAAGAAGAGACAGACACCAATTATTTGCGTTCTAAATGGGCTATATTTATTTGGCAACAGCATAAACCAACATATATACATGGCAAGGGCCTAACTAGCGGTACAGGTCAGGTCCTGGGGTCACCCCAGGACCTCCACCCTGACCTGTCTGGACAAGTCCCACTGCCCCCGGGCATGAGCCATCCAAACACATGGTTGGGACCTGGCCAGCCAGGCAAATGGCTCCCCACTCCAAGCCTATAGCACCTCACCGTATAGCAGGAGGGCCTAGGGGGAGCCACATGGTAGTCTGCCCTCTCAGCTGGCAGCCATCAAGCAGTACAAGTGATCCTGACAGACCCCAATTCCCCCCCCAATGGGGACATGCCAAGGGTACTCACCATCCCTCTCATTTTCACCCCTCCTAATCCTGCCAAGAAACCTAACTACAGCTCCACCAAAGCCAATTACCACAACCCATACAAGTAGTACAAGGTAGGCAAAAAACTCCATCCTCCAACCACCAATAAGGAAAATGGAGAAAAAATTCCTGCCTGGCCCTGAAGTGACCAGCTAAACCTGTACTACTGCAGGGTGGGTGGGCCAAGTGAAAACTGCAACTGCAGGAGGACAAGGGGCAGAGCAGCCTTATATGCCCTCTGGCTCCACCCCCACCTCACTACCCATATGCTGAGAGAGTGTCTGTCACTCTTCTACCGGTGGGGAGGCAAAACACGGCCCCTAGCTTTATGCGGGCAAGCTGCAAACCAGGAGAGTCAAATTGCCACCCCAGAGGAAAGAAGAGACAAACACCAGTTCTTTGTTCTTTTTCCCCTACGTCCCTACAGTATCATGGTGCATTTGTGCACCTCCCAGATTTCTTTAAGCTTGTCTCTGATCTTTCACAAACTTGCTTTGTTGTGAAGTATTCAGAAAGATTGCAGCAAAGCATGGATGACTGCCATGTAGGCGGAAAAGTTGGGATTTTTCTTGTCCTGCCTACATAGCAGCCATTTC
The DNA here is from genome assembly GCF_028583425.1 of Eublepharis macularius. Lineage (NCBI taxonomy): Eukaryota > Metazoa > Chordata > Lepidosauria > Squamata > Eublepharidae > Eublepharis > Eublepharis macularius. The sequence goes on along the minus strand of NC_072794.1, from coordinate 79,527,578 downwards.
CTCTTCCCCAATCCCTACAGCACTTATTTCCCCCACCACAACTGGGAGGCTTTTTTAAAAAAAAGTGGATATTGAATATTGTTATAACAGCAGGCATCACGTTTTCTGGATTCCTGGCTTTCATTTTTAAAAGTATGCCTTTCCCGTATGTCTCTCTAATGAAAGGGGCTTGAAACTTAACTTTTAACAAAATGAATTCAGAGAACCTGATTCACATATTGTTCAAATTAGCAATAATCAGTTACTGATTTTAAAACAACCCTGAAAAGCCACAGTGGCGATAGCTTCTACCAAGAAACTGGGGCCAGGAAAATATGGGGAAACCTGCCATGTCGAAGCCCCATTGCCAATGAGCTGTATCAGCAATTTTAACAGCAATAGCAAAAATACACAAGCGTCTCTCCCTGTATGGAAAACACTCTACATATGACACTGAGGAGACATGAGCCTAGGAATAAGAACTCCAAGCATAGGTTTTTAACTTTCCTAAAAAGGCCATTAAAAGAGAAAGAGTGCAGTCTGTCGGATCCACTTCTATGCAAGCCCCATTAAAATGAAAGAGAACTTTGCTGTTCCCCATTTGTTTTATCCCATACAAAGCTGTTTCAGACAGCAAAGGTATAATCATGTTCCTTGTCTCCACTTTGACACGAATGAAGAACACAGGATTTCCTCTTCTTGAACAAATGCAAACACATAAAACATGGTAATGCAGATCTATCTTTGCCAGGTCATCTACTGAAGAATGACCAGTTCATGTTTAGTCCACAACTCATAATCCATCAAAAGAGATTATGCCACTGAAGGAGTTCAGTCAGCCCCCTTCTCTGCCTCCATGGAAATGCTATCCAACTAGAGAAGAAAAATCCATTGTAATGACAATCATCCTGATTTCAATATAAGTAGGTTGGCAGGTTTGATAGTGTATTGAACTGTCTCAGTTGGGGGGGATTCTGGATTTCCAACCCCAGATTACTTCCTGTTCCTTGTTATTTCTTCCTGCATATCACTGAGGAATGCAGTAGTAAACAATTGTAAGTCAGCTATCTGCCAAAGATGTTTTAAATAAAATGTTTTTTCAACATAATTGTAGAACCATATGAAGCACATAGCAACAAAAGGATGTGTATTTCACATGCCTCATTGTAAGTGTAACTGCTTTTTGCAGTTAGTTGCTATGAGCTCTGATCATGACAATATGCCAGTTTTTATATGGGATTGAAGTCTGCCTGATTTTAGCAAATTGAGAGCTGCACAAAAGAAAAGAGATAAGGACTCTGTTGTTATTTTTCATTAGAGAATTGCTATATTAAGAGGAAGTGATCCAGCTGTGTTTGTTTAAATAAAAGTGTGATTTGAATACCTCCTATAGCTCTGCTCCTGCCAATGAATAAAAGATAAAATGCAGCTCTACTTGGATGCATGGCTCCAAGTTCTAGCTGACTCAGAAATTTATTGTTTAACATAAGGAAGTGAAAAGCATGTTGAGCAGACCACACACAGGGCTCTTTTGTGTTTCAAGCCATACTGCTAATAGATTTGTTCCACTAAGGCTCACAGCAATTCAGCTGTGCTAAAATGCTCCACTTAACTGTGAAAAAATAAAAATAAAAATAAGTAATTATCTCTAAATAGCAAAATGCAGCTTAGATCAAGGCCACAAGTATGATAAACAGGAAGCAGTGTAGTTAAAAAGCTGTATTGAATCATGCTTATGATAATGAAATTAAACCTTTACTTCCTCAAAGTTTCCTTTAATGTGGTATTCCTGGGATTTAGACAGCTACCAGGATACAATATATATTGAGCATTATTTGCATTGCATCCTGTCTCTCAGACTTGGATGCCATTAAGCAGTCAAAAGAATGATAGTGACCAAAAAGCTGTTGGAGATGTAATATTCCTCACTGCTTACCCGTGGTTAAGAAATTGGGAGAAAGTGTCCACTTTCCATATCACACCTCTTCTGGAAGACAAATTCTCCTTCCCAGTCACAGCAAACTCATGTTAACTATTACATCTGCAGCAACATTGATCATTCCTTGAGTAAATGTTTAAGACAGGAAAGAAGGGTGAAAGTCTCTGGCCTCCTCCTGAATTCTTAAATAATAAGGAACTTTACTTTTACGCAGGCCTCAAATGCCCCCAAAGTATTATAGAATATTTCCTATTCTTGAAGGGAGATTGCATATGTCATATGAGAAATTATTAGATTTCTGCTGTTTCTGAAGCAATGCAAAATTTTGCTTCCAGTTTATTAGGGATTAGAAATGGAGATTTGCAATTGATGGAATATTTGGGAATGAGAGTTACTGGATTGTTGGATTAGAAACTGCATTCTGTAGAAGCAGTTGAGTACATTGTACTCTGACTCAGTGAATTGCGCTAGCATGAAGGTCCCTTACACTATATAAGCATATTTTTTCTATATTAATTTATTTGACTTCTACATCACCTCTCCATTCCATTATGTTTATCCCGTAAGGTGGTTTACAACATAAGATGTAAAATAACCATTACTTAAAAATAGTCTAAGATACAATAAACAATACAATATTAAAATAGCATAAATGCAAACATTAAAACCAACAATACACTATAATGCCTACCCAACCAATCGCAAAGAACAGCACCATCACATTGAAAAGATTGTGTGAACTATGTTGAAGTTTCTCCATTTTTTATGGTGGTGAATATTAAATGCCAAATTGCTATAGGGCTTTTTGGAAGGGAAACTCTAACATACAGTTTTCAGTTTCAGATATCCCCCATGTGCTTCTTTGGCTCAGAGGCAGTCTTTTTGTTCTTTGATTCTATTTCAGCTCAACATCATTCACATGCAGGACAAAAGCTAGAGATCTGGGGGTGGGGACCTCCTCGGGGTGTAATTCCATAAAGTCCCACATCTAAACAACCATGTCCTCCAAACTGATCTCTATCATAAGGATATCAGTTGTCATTCTGGGAAATTGCCAGGTCCCACCTGGAGGTTGGCAAGCATAGCAACTTTTATCCACATGCCCTTCTTCTGCTCAGATATAACTTGCATCTGTTTCTCTGGGTTTTTTTAAAAAAAATCCCATAGAGAAAAATAATCACAAAACACCATGCAACTTCAATTCATGTCTCAGTTCAGTCACAAAAAGAAGCAGCCATTTCATGGAATGAGTCACCACCACCACGACCTCGTAATAGAATGACAAGATTGGAGTTAACACAGCAAGTTTCTCAGAAAACATTTGATTCTGATGCAGTTTTACAGGCTGTTTTTTTAAGCCACGTGTAAGATTAGCCTTTATAAGGGGAGTGTAAAGGGGGACACAGATCCCTACTCATAACATTTTTTCCAGTGTTCAGGCTGCAATGGGAGCAAGAATTCAAAGTGGCTGTCCTCGAACACTGAAAACACACTACGCTCTCTTCCATACAAACAATGGGACAACCGGGTAGTTTCTGTTTTTTCTTCACATGTTCACCCATCTCTGGGGTACTTTCCTTGGGATCCTGAGTCATACTGTAATGTATTGGTCGAACTCTAGCTGATAGAGAACTCAAGGCTTTGCTATCAGTGGCCACTAAGTACGGGTGGCAGCAAATCAGGAGAGCCAGATAAAGACCAATCACTGAACTGTAAATAAGTTACAATGTATGTGAGTTATGCAAACGAGGGTATTCTAAAGTACGTGTTCTCATTGGCTATAACTCTTTGGGAGGGAAAACTGGTATGTATATATATTGAGGGTTTCTGTCAGTTGTGTGTGTTGTGTGTGGTTATACTGAATAAAGAGCTGTTGGTTTACTTCAAGTCTGAACCCACTATTTGATACTGGCGACGAAGGTGGGATATCTGATTGGGTATGCAGCCCCAATACCCGAGCGATATCACTAACAAGGTGCTTGGGTAGGCAGCCCCAAGACCTAAGCTGAAATCTTAAGCGTGAGGAATTGTCACCTCCGCCATCCGACATACGCTCGCGTCGTCCAGAAGGCAGACATGGCCGCTAAGGGCCACTTCGAACCGTTTGACTCAACAGCCGAGGACTGGGAATCCTACATCACCCGCTTCGACTTCTACCTTGAGGCAAACAAGATTGAAGACACAGATCTCGCGAGAGCAACGTTCTTCAGCGTGTGTGGGCGTTCCACGTTTGATATAGCGCGGGCACTGGTGGCGCCAGCCCAGCTTCAAACTGCACCGTTTGACACAATAAAGAACCGACTCAAAGAACACTTCTCACCACAGCCATCAGAAATAGCCAGCAGACACGCGTTCTACAACCGCAACCAAGCCCAAGGGGAATCCCTAGCGGCATTCGTCACAGCCCTCCGGCAGGCAGCCCGGCATTGCAATTTCCCTGACCTAGAGATGGCACTTCGGGACAGATTGGTGTGTGGGCTGCGAAATGAAAAACTCCAAAGACGACTCTTTGCGAAGAAAGAGCTGACTTTCAAAACAGCGCATGAGGAGGCACTCGCTGCTGAAGCGGCAGAACAATCCGCAAAAGAGGTCCGGCAGTCGCACACTCCCCCATCCTCCCGCAGGGCCGAACAGGTACATCAGGGGTGTGTAGAGGACGTGTCATCATCAGAGGATGACGAAGAAGAGGTCCTGAGAACTAAGTTCCATGGCAAGCAACCGGGGGGGGGCCGCAACAATTCAGGGCACCCCTTGCGCAAGCTGTGGAGGACCTCACTGGAGGAAGTCCTGCCGGTTCCGGGAAGCACAATGCCGAAACTGCGGAAAAATGGGACACATCGCTCGAGCCTGTCGCTCTACAAAGAACCAAGTCGGATCGCCCAAGTCCAGCCACAAGTCAGCACTGGGCTACAACAAGGCACCCAACCGCAAAAGCGACTGCCATACAGTCACTATACGCCACGCTAATGTAGCCCAGACTAGTGAGTCATCGGTGCAAGCATTACGACCTCCAAGCAGCAACAAAATAAAAGTAACCGTGAAAATCCAAAACATGCCCTGTGAAATGGAAGTCGACTCAGGGTCCGCGTTATCCATCATCTCTTCACACACCCTCAAGCTGATACGCAGAAAGTCATCCACACCTCATCTTGAATCAGCAAACATGGTGCTGAAAGACTTCCAAGGCCGCCGCGTGCCGATCATGGGCATCGGCACATTCCAAGTAAAGTACAAGGACTTTATTGGCCCACTACGATTAGTGGTAGTTCAAGGCCGCCAACCTAGCTTACTCGGCCTCGACTGGTTCCGTCCTCTCGGCATCCAAATCGCAGGCGTGCAGCGGCTGCATCGTGATGAGGTAGCATCAGTATGCAGAGAGTTCCCAGCAGTTTTCGACGGGGCCCTTGGTAATTACACAGGACCGCCTGTCTCGTTTGACTTAGACCCAGCCGTGGCCCCCATCTGCCTGAAGCCTCGCAGGGTTCCATTTGCGCTCAAGCCAAAGATAGATGAGGAACTGGATCGTCTGATCGAACAGGGGATCCTGGAGCCAGTTTCTCACGCTAAATGGGAAACTCCCATAGTCACCCCACTGAAACCCAATGGAGCGGTCCGAATTTGCGCAGATTATAAATGCACAATCAACAAAGCACTGCAGCAACATTCCTACCCAGTACCAGTCGTGAGCCATCTCCTGGCATCGCTTCAAGGGGGAAAGATTTTTGCCAAGCTTGATCTGGCACAGGCTTACCAACAACTACCTGTGGACGAGGCGACGGCAGAAGCCCAAACGATCGTGACACACCGGGGGGCGTTCAAGGTTAAGAGACTACAATTCGGCGTCAACGTCGCCCCAGGAATTTTCCAAGGCATCATGGAAGGACTTCTACGCGGAATTCCAGGCGTCATCCCGTACTTTGATGACGTCCTAATCGCTGGGGAGTCAGAAAGCGCACTTGCAGAGAGGCTTCGCTGTGTCCTTCGCAAACTACAGGACGCCGGCTTAAAGGTAAAGAGAGAGAAATGCCAATTCGCTGTTGAGAGTGTGGAGTTCTTGGGATTCCTCATTGACGCAGCCGGTATTCATCCCACACCAGCAAAGGTACGGGCCATTAAAAGTGCACCTCCTCCAGGATCAAAGAAGGAACTACAATCCTTCCTGGGCCTATTAAACTTCTACCACGCATTCTTGCCACATAAGGCCTCAATTGCAGAACCCCTGCACCGCCTTCTAGATTCCTCAGCCCCCTGGGGGTGGGGCAGAAGAGAAGCCGCGGCGTTTGAAGCAGTAAAAAAACTACTGTCGTCAGAGAGCGTGCTGACACACTTTGATGAGAAAAAACCACTAGTACTCGCCTGCGACGCCTCCCCATATGGTATCGGAGCCGTCTTAAGCCACAGAATGCATACCGGGCATGAAGCGCCCATCGCCTATTTTTCAAGAACCTTGTCGGCCGCGGAACGGAACTATGCCCAAATAGACAAGGAAGCTCTGGCAATCGTTGCTGGAGTGAAAAAATTCCATGATTACCTCTATGGCCGGAAGTTCCTCATCGCAACTGACCACAAACCACTCCTGGGACTACTTTCTCCAGACAAGCAAACGCCTCAAATCCTTTCGCCCAGAATGCTGCGGTGGACGGTGTTCATGTCTGCCTACTCCTACGACTTACAGCACCGCCCCGGCAAAGCAATGGGACATGCCGACGCCCTGAGCCGCCTGCCACTTGCTGACCAGGGGACCGACCCATCTCCAGCTCATCACATCATGCTGCTGGAAGACTTGCCGAGTCCACCACTTAGAGCCTCCGACGTGGCGACACACACTGCTAAGGATCGCACCCTCAGCCGCGTTCTCAACTGGGCGTGGAGGGGGTGGCCATCAGGCCAGCTGGCCGAAGAGTTTCGGCCGTTCCTCATTAGGCAGCACGAACTCTCAGTGCACAAGGGCTGTCTGCTATGGGGAAATAGAGTTGTAATCCCCAGCAAACTGAGACAACAGGTGCTGGAGGCACTACACAGCGGACACCCAGGCATAGTCCGCATGAAGGCAATGGCACGCAGCTATGTTTGGTGGCCAGGCATGGATAGGGCTATCGAGGAATGGGTCCGTACCTGTCAGCCGTGCCAAGAAACACGCCCAGCTCCAGCGCAAGCCCCAGTACATCCTTGGGAGTCAGCGAGAGCACCCTGGTCGAGACTCCACATTGATTTTGCAGGGCCATTTCAGGGACAAACCTTCCTAATAGTTGTGGACTCTTATTCAAAATGGCTAGAAGTTGTTCCCGTCTCCACAATGACTACTGCTGTGGTCATTAGGGCCCTACGTCAGCTGTTTGCAACACACGGTTTGGCTGACACGGTAGTGTCGGATAACGGAACACAATTCACGTCAGCGGAGTTCCGGCAGTTCCTGGCCAACAACGGCATCAGGCAAGTCACGTCTGCTCCGTTCCACCCTTCCACCAATGGGCAGGCAGAACGGATGGTGCGGACAACAAAGGACAGCCTTCGGCGAATCAGCCAAGGAGACTGGCAATCGCGATTGGCTGCGTTCCTGTTACAGCAACACGTCACGCCGCATTCTACGACAGGGCGTAGCCCCGCTGAGCTACTCATGAACAGAAAGCTCACCGTGACTCTCGACAGGCTGCACCCCGACCTAGCGGATGAGGAAAGGCCCATGCCGGAAGGAGAGGTAAGGACCTTCCAGCCGGGGGATCTCGTATATGCCCGCGACTACAGCGGACGTCTGCCATGGGTGCCTGCGACCGTGGACACCACAACGGGACCAGTGTCATACGCCGTTGTCGCTGCGGATGGCAGGAAACTACGAAGACACGTGGACCAGCTACGACGCAGATGGCCGACCAGGACAACGGGAGCCGAGAGCTTACCAACGCCCAGTGAACAGGATACCATCCCTCCAGAAACGGACAGTGAAGCTATGCCACAGCAGGCACCAACAGTCAGCTCACCGGCTGCAGAGGCAAGTACTAACCCCGAGAACCAAGCGGAACTAAGTAACGGGCTACCAACTGCCCAAACACCGGCTCAATTGTCGGACGCACTTTGTCCCTCGCCTCAAGTGACCTTACGGAGGTCCCAGCGGACTCGGACTACTCCCAGCCACCTGAAAGATTATATTTGTTAGGAGGTCAGTTCTGACTTAGGGGGGAGGAGTGTAATGTATTGGTCGAACTCTAGCTGATAGAGAACTCAAGGCTTTGCTATCAGTGGCCACTAAGTACGGGTGGCAGCAAATCAGGAGAGCCAGATAAAGACCAATCACTGAACTGTAAATAAGTTACAATGTATGTGAGTTATGCAAACGAGGGTATTCTAAAGTACGTGTTCTCATTGGCTATAACTCTTTGGGAGGGAAAACTGGTATGTATATATATTGAGGGTTTCTGTCAGTTGTGTGTGTTGTGTGTGGTTATACTGAATAAAGAGCTGTTGGTTTACTTCAAGTCTGAACCCACTATTTGATACATACCATAGCATTACTTGTACTACCATTGTCCTTTGTCCTCCCTGCCCTGTGTAGAGTAAGGGTGGCCACCTGCTTTTCTTTGTTTTGCCTTAAGCTATACTCAGGAAAAGTATCCTCTAGCACCTCTAGTATCCAGATTAAAAGAATCTGGTCATGCAAGATTTAAGAATGAATCTTTGTTTTACAGCATCTGATTTGTCTTGTCCAAGTGATGGCTGAATTTCAGTGGCAGGCAGCTCTGCTGCATACTATAAATGGAATAAATGTGCACAGGAAAGAGTTCACGGGTGTTTTAGAGCATTTACTTAAGTAGTTTTCATCAAGGTCATGTGCCTAAATGGTTCTGCTCTCCCTGATAAGCCAGGGTCTCTTGGATTCCAAACCAACAAAAACAGGTTCAAAAAGAAGCTGGCTGGGAATATGGATACTAGATAGGGCTTTATTATGACTGACTTCAGCAGAATATCCAAGGCAACAGGGGCGGGGGCAGGGGGAAGAAATGTGAAACCATTGAAAGTACTGGCTGAGTTATGGGGCAGGAGGAAAACAGACTACAGAGAGAGAGAGAGAGAAATGCTTGAAATGTCTGCAAAATGTAACTCAATTATGGGAGATCAGCCATAACAAGGGAAAAAAATCACATAAGACTGTAAGAGCTATAAGTATCAAATAGTTACATTTAGTGCATTTATAAACAGATATCTTTTGGCAGGAGTATCAAAGAGGCCTCCACAAGGCATGAGATTCTGGGCTCAAATCCATTCACTCTGTGAATTAATTGACTTGGTTTGAACTCTGCTGTTTTCAGTTGGAGAATTCACTGTGAACATGTTGTACATATCTCAGATATCAAATAGCAAATGTTCTGAAGCCAGACACTGAAAGGGAGCCAGAAATTTTTTCATTAATCAGGACTGTATGCTTTCTGGGAAAAGGAAATGGGACAACACCAAGAGCAATAAGGAAAACATCCCTCCTATTTCTGTTTCCACCAATTTCCCAATGACTGTTATTAGTCCATCATTTGTACCACAGCAGTATCTAACACAAATCTCAAATATGATTGCTTTGTGGAAAGCATGGCAACATGCAGTTCATGTCTGGGTTTAGAAAAATCACAGTATGAGAGAGAGAGAGAGAGAGAGAGAGGGGGAGGGAGAATTCGATTTCTCAGAATGATTTATGGTTTAGGTAAAGTCTTTATTAAATGTAACCACCTCTGACAGGAGGGAACTCTCATAAAATATACTTCTGATCTTCAAACCACTGTCTGGGAAAGAGCGAGGCCCCCATGAAAGCAGAAGTTGGCCACCTGTGCCTAGCTGGAACAGACTTTGATTAGATGCTTATGTGTGCACCTGATCATAAGAAAGGTCAGCCTCTTAAGTTTACTATTTTCAAAGCAGATGTTTTAACAATTGAAAGCATCTGGAAGAATAAGACCCAATTCTTCATATTCAAAGTAATTAAATCAACTTCTATATGAGGAACTCCAGGGTTGAACCCAGAACCTGATGATCTGAGCTAATTAGATACCTGAGACTGCTTCCACTAGGCTTTGGACAGTGGAATTCTGAGCAGAATTACACCATTCTCAGTCTATTGAAGTCAATGAGCTTAAAAGGGTGCAACTCTACTTAGGACTGCACTTTTTCAGATACAGAATGAGTGTGCACTATTCTTTAGGAAATTTGAATAAAATCTACAGGACTTACTATCACAGTTGTATCAAGTACCCTGCAGAAATCTAGGATAGCATTTCTGCCTTATCTTCCCCTTTGTTTTGAGTAGTTTATTTGTAAGCCAAACATACTCACTAAAAAAAAAATATCTTAGACTGTTGCCAGAGGGAAGGCAATTTTTATACACATACAAATTAGGAAATGGGCCTTCAGAAGGAAATACTGTCAGACAAACAAATGAGCAAATGCTGAAAAAGAAAGAAGGGGAAAGCAAGATATTGCTACAATTTAAGTGGCTCACTTATAAACTCTCTTGCATACATAAGAAAAATACTGACACCCACCCCCCATGTAGCTATACATGAACACAGATTTTTTGTCACTTCCCAAGCTCTTAAGAATTTAAAGAATATTTTTGTCTATTGTAAAGTTGCTTAGAATAAACTCTAGTAAAGAAATGAATAAGAAATTCTGAAATGATTCAAAGAATTTTATTAATTGTTTTTATCCCACAATCAAATTTATATACAAAATTAATTGAAAACTCATACATGCCTTATCTGTATATTCTGTTCACCACTGAGCAAAAGATAACTATTGATCTGTACAGTGATACTCACTGTTCTCTTAAACTGAAATTCTTGCCATTATGAATACACTAAGAAAACATTATCATTGGTCCGTTGTACCAATACCCCGAAAATAAGAACACATAAACCAGTATGAGAATTATCTAGTTTATTAATGGCTGATTTACATCAATTAAACATCCCTGAATTAAGGCCAGTTGGTGCTAACAAGCAGCCTACTGTGACTACCATCATTTTTGGCAAGCTCACCCTGGCTCCAAGCTTAGACAGCATTATTGCTGGTTCACCAGCATGTAAAAACAGTGCCAAGAGGTATTAAGCCTCATCCCCCACATGCCACTCCAGCAACTAAGGGCTCAGTTGATGTTTAACCACCAAGGATGTTCCCTTCCTGGCCCACTAGATCACTTGAACCAATGATGGCCTAGCATGAGAACTGCCTCCCATCATTAGATTGCTCAGGGTGTAGGGTTGCCAGGCCCCCCAGAGCCCAAACCAAAATATGAAGATGGTTTGGGGGGGCATGCACATCCAGAGGACTTCCTTGTTGCTCCAGGAATGACATCATTCCTGGTGTGACAAGGAAGTGAAGGCCTCTGTGCAGAACTGATTTGATAAAAATCAGCCCTGAACACCTGATTAAGGGGCGATTTTGAGCAAATCATCCCCATGCAATCCTTCACTTCCTTGTCACACCAAGAATGACATCATTCCTGGCGTGACAAGGAACAGCTCTGGATCACATGGGAGCACACTGTGGGGCTCTGGGCCCCATTCCTCATGCCTCCTCCATGCTGGCCAGGTGAGAGGTAGGGGAGCAGAGGCTGGGAGTGAGGGATCCCCTGCTGCCACCAGGGGAATGGGATCCCTACCAGAGTGCTTTCCAATTATCCTTACCTATACTGAAGCAACTTGCACTATTCCTGCCATACAAGGGAGCTAGCCTACTTTTAGCTTCCCTCTTCCCACCTTTGGACAAGAATGTCACACAAGCACATACACAGATCAGTCAAGCAAAGATCACAATGCTCAGCGGAGAGGTGGATACTATGTTTCCAATAACATTTGATTTATATACTGCCCTTCAAGGCAACTTAATGCCCGCTCAGTCACTCTACATGAGACATCTTACATGAGGACACTTAAAAAGACAGGGCCAGTAAAGATGGCTCTTCAGAGAGTTTGTTAATTTCATCTTCACTACCCCGAAGGCTCTGTTAATTTCACCTCCCCTTTGGGGAGGCAAAGATAAAATTAACAAACCCTATATCTGCCGGCTCTGTCTTTTTAAACTACCTTCTTGTAGAGAGATGAAATTGACAGACCCTTTGGCTCTGTCTTTTAAAACTACACTTTTTGAATAACATTGCATCTCCTTTCACTTGAGCATCCTTGTGTAAGAGGTCTCGTATAGAGAGACTCTCAGAGTGATTTACAAAGTATATTATTATCTTCATGACAATCCCCCTGTAAAGTGGGTGGGGCTGAGAGAGTGCAGAGAGAGCTTTAACTGACCCAAAGTCACCCAGCTGGCTTCAAGCAGAAATCAAACCTGGTTTTCCAGATTAGAGTCCTGCCACTCTTACCACTACACCAAACTGGTGTGGCAAATCAAAGTGGGTGCCTGGACAGGGAAAAAATTCACCCATGTGTCTTCACTCTCACTATAAGACCATTTATTTCATACTGAGCAATTGTAATTTTGGTCAGCATCAAGGCCCTGCTCCTGTTCCTAGGCAATAGCTGGTTCCAAACAATAACAATGTCTTGCCATCACTCCATAATCCGCCTGGGCCTTTAGTGGCCAGAAGGGTGAGACAAAAGCCTGATATTGGCACCAGGTCACTCTCACCCAGTTGAAGCACAAGGACTTTCTTGGTGAGGGACCTTCCTAGCAGCTGATGAACTGAGAATCACAACTGGCTTCATGTCATTCATTACTCTCAGTCAACACCTGGCAATACTTGCCAGGAAACCAAGCATCAGCTGAGTGACAAATCCAGAACTACTGACCTCCTCTTCATTGAAATGACCAAGAGGTACCCCATTATAGGTGAAAACCTATAAGAGAACAAACTATATGTGATTTTACTGAATGCAGCAGAGTGCCATATTGCTACCATTTGGACAATGTCTCAGCTGGGCAGCAGTTTAGGCACTGTAAATAATCTGTAAATTGTATAAGCAGCAAAACCTGAAGCCATCCTTAAAATCCTGCCTAAAATAATCCATATGGGCAGTAATTGAGGCATCTCTGGATAAGCTTGCTTTGAAACTCCCATGGGAAGCACTGATGCAGCTGCTGTGAGCCATACTTGTGACACTCTTTACTTTACGTAAGTTTAGAAGCAGCAGAATGCCAACTGCCCCCCTCTTTGGAGAGTTTGCCTCAGAAAACCCAAATGGGCTGCATATGAGGTAGAAGTGGTGAGGAAGCACCAAAACAGAGGTGGCCCAGGACTTCTTGCTTGCTGACTTACTCCTGAGTAGGCAAGTGCACAGCTGGTGAGAGCCACTCATGGCATCAAGTGGAGCCTGCACCAGGGTGCTTTCATATGGGTGGAAGCCCCATTCATTGCACGGAGGACTGGCTCACCCTTAAGTGCATGCGGCACAGCTCGGGTGGAGGGTCAGGGAGTGCATTTGCTTCAGAGGACATGTGCTTGCTTTAAGATTGTGTGGCTCCACTTTTGTGAGCCTTCCTTCCTTCCTTCGTCTTGTGGCTCTCAAACATCTCAGGTTTATTCTATGTGGCTCTTACATTAAGCAAGTGCGGCCACCCCTGTATAGGGAAAGGAAACTACAGTTTTTGCAGTTCCAAGTATTAGCTATTAACTTGCTGTAGTTATATTTTTAAAAAAGAAATCAAAATTACTACTACATTATTTCTACCATTAGGAAATATTTCTGGTGTCTAAGAGAACTAATTTGTTCAAATTGAAAAAAAAAATAAAGATAAACTTTTAATGACATCAGTAAACAGAGGAAGAGGCAGATAACCATAAGAAGACAACACTGAAGGCACACAGAGACATCTAAATAGTAAATCTCAACTTAAATTGAATGTTTTTCTTTCTTTTCCTGTGCCTTTTGCAGATATGGGAGGAAACAGCTGGTGCAACAAAGTACTATAAATGATTACCTTGTATGAGATAAGTATACCTCCCAAAATATGTTATTAAATATATTAAATATACATACTAATATTATAAAAATACACAGTGAACTTTTAAAATATATGGTGACGGCACTGAGACTAGGGTCGTTTCCCCATGGTCTAAAAATAGTGCGATACTCATGGAAGGCTGTCATCTTCCTCACGTGATTTTTGATGCCATCTGTTTACAAAATGCCATAAATCGTATTTGTGGTGTTTTGTAAATGAATGGCATAAAAAATCATGTGAGGAAGCCAGCAGCCTTCCTTGAATATCACACTATTTTTAGACCGTGGGGAAATGACCTTAGTATATGCAGCAAGATGGAAGACAGACTCTTGCCCAGATGTGGCTGAGTGGATGAACAAATTGTATGAATGTGCATCTATGGCCAAATTAACTTCTTACAAACATAATAGACCAATCTTAGAATTTCAAAAAAATGGAAAGACTTTTTTGACTATGTAGCTGAAAATTAAGAAAAACTAAGAATAGATGTTATTAAGGTAGACCAACTGTAAAATTAATATTTTAAAACTTTGATTATAAATGTTGAGTGTATGTAAGTAAGGGGATGGAGAGGAGAAATAGTTTTGTAGTATAATAGACTGTTATATATTCTGTGTTTATTGTTCTTGTGTATTGTTATATTATTTTATCCATTGTTTATTGTCTTTGTTGTTTGTTTGTTTTACTTTCAAATAAAAACTTTTTTAAAAAAAGAACCGCTGCAGGAGGAACTGAGTAAGCTGAGGAGCCATTTTTTCAGGCTCAGTGAATCACCTGGCAACTCAAGAACCAGTCAGGGCTAAGATGCCAATTGGCATCAGAGCTGTGTGAAAACTAGGGAGTTAAGTGCAAAGCTCTCTGCGAACAATCTCTCTGGGGAACTTAGAGACTGCTCCACAGGTGTTTCCAATCAGTTCTGCAAACACATTCCTGGGCCAGGCCATGAACCTTACAACACTTACGATCCTGAACCTAAATTCAGCCATTTTCTTCCAAAGACCTAGTCTCAGGTTAGCAACTTCCATACAGCTTTGTTGTTCAATACTTGAGCAGATGGTTGATAAGGTTGGATGTGGTACCAGCATAAGTTGGGTATGCCACACAGTACTTCACTCAAGGAACATATTCAGTGCTTCTATTTTTCTCTGTATTGCTCAATTAAGAAAGAGTTGCCCTAAGGTTATCTCACACAGACTTTTAAGGTCAAACTTCAGGTTCATGAATCTACAAACCCAATACATTTCATTTCATCAGTATCTTTAGCTGTAAAAGTTCTACTGTAATTTGAACAGTTACTTTGAAAGTAGGATCCAGAAGAGTTAGCCATGTTTGTAGTTTGTAGTTGCCATGTTTGTAGTTTGTAGTTGCAAAATAGTAAAGAATCCAGTAGCACCTATAAGACTAACCAACTTTATTGTAGCATAAGCTTTCGAGAACCACAGCTCTCTTCATCAGAAATAGCTGATTTTTGTAGCTACTCTGGTTTGATTTTAAAGTTGAGAAGTCTTTCTTTGTGGCTTCTCGATGCTTAGAATGAAATTGCATAATCTCTTTCCCAATTGAAATAATAAAATTCTATAGTAAAATTGACATTGAAATGGTTTTTGCATATAAATGTTGTTAAAACAGTGTCAAAGTACTATAAATAAATATCTGCTGTCTGTTTTCATGCTTTTCTGAAACAGCTCTTGGGGCAGTTGCAACCAGAATTTTCTCAAGCAGATCAACAGCTTGACAGACAAATTCGACATAAATACAAAAAAAGGGAAAACTAGCAAAGAAAATAGACGAGATGAAAAAACTAAACCCAAATAGATACTAAACTAAAAAAAAAATGAAAAATGGCATACTTGCACAGTCCTATTTACCAGAATAGAAATACATCCAGTATTAGGCATGATCTAAGGAGTTTTGAAAAGGTGAATTGGGTTGCTGTCTAAACAGAGTTACACCTTCTAAGAGACAAACTAAACGTAACAATGTCTTCGTGATCACCATGAGGATGCCATCACCATTTTAAAATGCTACAAGGGCCCAGTCCTGATCAGGCCCATGACACAGAGTTCTCCCCCACACACACACATCACCTTTTCAAGTCCCAAAACAGTTGTGGGGCTGTGTACACCCCCACAGCTGTTTTGGCACTGGATAAAGTATGTAGGGAGAAGATCTCCATGCAAAAGTACTGAGCAGGACTGGGCCCTCTTGGCTTTTTAAAAATTACTTCAAAATGATCAGACCACCCTTGTGGCTCACATGAGGATGCTATCGTGTTTAGTTTTTTCTTCAGTCTACTGAAATCAATGGGCTTAAAAACATGTAACTTTTCTTTAGGATTATACTTTAAACACCTTTTTTCACTAGGTTATTCTTTCACAGCATTTTTAGAACAAAAATTGACAAGATACAGAACTGCAACCATCATATGACTGATCCCATATTACATGCAGGAACAAGTCTCAGAAGCAGACAATTATTTGTCTCCTAAAGGAACTTTCCCCTACTAAATGAGATATTTCCCCAACTGTAATAATTAGTCTAGAGGCATTTAGGGTCATATGGCAGATATTTTTATTACTGGCCAACATAGCTGCCTTCTCATTTTGTATTCCTATAGTTCATTAGGTAATGATATGTTAAAGATAAATGGGTTGTGTGAATCTGTATGATCACAGCAATTGCATCAAAGGGGCATTTTTCACCTGTGATAACAACATAATGGAATAATGGAAAACTAGATCAATAGCTTATTTTTCTAGTTAATTACAGTCCCTTGCGGTTCTTTTTCTTAATGAATTACAGTAAGTGATGGTGTTTTTAAAATAGCAAAAAGAGAAAAATCTCTGCAAAGAAAGAACTTGCCCCATCACTGAAAGCTAATAAATGTAGAATATGTCAGCCACCTTTTATTTTGAGAACAGCATTCTGTTTTTTTTTTAAAAAAGTCATTTTACATTATAAGAATGTGAAGAGTTATCTAAATACAGTTTCCACACAGAAAACATAAGATCCATAATTGATTTTACTAGCCTTAGTAGCATGAAGTAAGCACTGACTGCTCTATGGGAGGAAAAAGAACTAGGGTAAATCCAGCTGTAGTGTTTTAACCATAAATCATTGAGAATTTGTGACCCCACCAACAAAGAAAAATCAAGATGAAAGTTCAACGATTTCTTGTATTCTTTCAGCTGCCAGTTCCTTCACATTTTTCCTTAGAACATTTTTTTATTTTTTATTTTCTACTTGGATTTGAAATCCTGATTGTGAATACAGATGACTTATGGGTCAAGCATGACATACACCTATTTATATTGCTGCTCTTGAAGAAATAAATACTGTAGAGGAGGATCAGTATACTCCTTGCATTTATTTTGTCAAGAAAAATGCAATTGTGCTACCTCTACGTGGGGCAAGTAAAAAGGTGCTTTTCAGTGTAATCCTATGCAGAGTTACTCGAGTCTAGGTCCATTGAAATCACTGGATTGCGCTGTTTGTGTTACTCAAATAATCCGCAGTCCATGATCTCATCACATCTGGAAAAAAATTCTGGATCCAAGTTCTTGGCTTGTGATTCAGGGGGTTGTCAAGTCCGCCCCACTCCCAGATGTCAGGGGATCCACAGAGGGGTGTACATGGTATCCCACCAACTGTCATCCCATGGTTCCCACCCTCAGTAGGTGTCTGAGGGGGCATAGGGGCCATTGGCTGGCAGGAGGGTCAGCCGATGCTCAGATCTGTGCCCTACGCAGTGCCAATGCTCCGCAAGCTATAAATCGATAAAGTTGTGGCCTCTTTCAACTCCATCACTGTTGTCTGGTGTGTTTTGTCACCTTTCCCCCTCTAGCTCTCCTTCCCCCTCAGCACTAGCTTACAAGGGACAAAGCCATTTACTTTGGCTTGACTGTCTTTTTTCAAATGATTTATAGGTGCAATCATATCCTTATTCTATAACTATTAATGCAGGATATTTCTCTGAAAAGTCAGTTTGTGCATATATGCATTGAATGAGTTTTCAGTATGTTAGCCTTGCATTACTTACTATTGTAATATTAAAATGATTGTACTATAAAAACTTCAAAGGAGAGCAAAACACCTATCCTAAATTAAGTTACAGAAAGTAAATATCCTACTATATAAAAGGACAAGTGTATTCAAGACAATTCATTTCCTACCCTGGTGTGCCTCCAGAGGGCACTGCTGTGGAGGGAAGCCCAGAAGAGGCAAGAGAATCAGGCATGGAGCAAGAGAATCAGGTTCCTTCACCTGTCTAGGATCAAGAGCAGAGCTGGTGGCAATGCCCGTCCCCCCTTCATGTGGCTGGGATCAAGTGAGGAGCAGGTGGCAATGCCTGCCCCCTTCCTTCAGCCAACCAGGATCAGGAGCGGAGCAGGTGGTAATACCCACCCTCCACCTTCACGCAGCTGGGATCAGGAGTGGAGTAGGTGGCAATGTCCACCCCTGCCTTCACCCAGCTGGGATAAGGAGTGGAGCAGGTGTCAATGCCCACCCCCACCTTCACCTATCTGAGATCAGGCATGGAGCAGGTGGCAATGCTCAACCCCCATATTAACCTAGCTGGGATCAGGAGCAGAACAGGTGCCAGTGCCCACCCCCACCTTCACCAAGCTGGGATGAGGAGTAAAACAGGCCAACCCCTGCCTTCACACTGCTGGGATCAGGAGAGGAGCAGGTGGCATTGCCCGGCCCCATTCCACCCAGCAGGGATCAGGATTGGAGCAGGTAGTAATGCTCGCCCGCCGCATTCACCCAGCTGAAATCAGACACAGAGAAGGTGGCAATGCATGCCCACCATTTACCCAGCTGGGATCAGGCACAGAGCAGGGGGCAATACCCACCTTCTGCCTTTACCCAGTTGGGATCAGGAGTGGAGTAGGTGGTAATGTCCAGTCCTTCTTCACCTGGTTCAGATCAGGAGCAAAGAAGGTGGCGATGCCTGCTCCCCCTTCACCCAGCTGAGCTCAGCAGTGAAGCAGATGGCAATGACCGCACCCCACCTTCTCCCAGGAGACATCAGGCATGGAGCAGGAGGCAATGCTCAACCCCCATCTTAACCCACCTGGGATGAGGGGCAAAGCAAGTGGCAATGCCCACCCCATTCCTTCACCTAGCTGAGATCAGGAGCGGAGCAGGTGGCAATACCTACCCCACCCACCTTCACCCAGCTGGGATGAGGAGCAAAGGAGGTGGCAATGCATGCCCCTGCCTTCACACAGCTGGGATCAGGAGTGGAGCAGGTGGCAATGCCTGCTCCCCCCTTCACCCAGCTGAGATCAGCAATGGAGCAGGTGGCAATGCCCACACCCCACCATCTAGGTGGGATCAGGAGTGGAGCAGGTGGCAATGTCCACCCCTGCCTTCACCCATCTGGGATCAGGCACAGAGCAGGTGGCAATGCCTGACCCCCGTCTTCTCCCAGCTGGTATCAGAAGCAGAGCAGGTGGCAATGCCCATCCCCACCTTCACCTGGCCAGGATCAGGAGCAGAGCAGGTAGAAATGTCCACCCCTCTTCACCCAGCTGGAATCAGGTGTGAAGCAGGTGGCAATGCCCACCGCTATTCACCTACCCAGAATCAGGAATGGAGTAGGAGGCAATGCCTGCCCCTCTTTCACCCATCTGGGATCAGGAGCAGAACAAGTGGGAATGCCCGTCCACCCTTCATATGGCCGGAACCAAGTGCAGAGAAGATGGCAATTCCAGCTAGCTGGAATCAGGAGCAGAGAAGAAGGCAATACCCGCCCTCTGCCTTCACCCAGCTGGGATCAGGAGTGGAGTACATGGCAATACCCACTCTCCACCTTCAAGCAGCTGGAATCAGGAGTGGAGTAGATAGCAATGCCTGCTCCCCACCCCTCACCATCACCCAGCTGGGAATAGGAGCAGAGCAGGTTGCAATGCCCATCCACTCTTCACCCAGCTCAGATCTGGAGCAATAATACAAATAATGGACCACGGTGTAAAGTTCCCAAGCAGCACAACAGAGCCACCAAGTGGTGGTAATGTGCAACTGCACCAATGCACTTAAAAATAAAATGTTATGATGAGGTGTCAATGCCAATTCAACAAAGTAAATAACGGTATGTTCACAATAGTCTGATACAAACAATTAATGACACAAACTGATGAAAAGATTATGGGCTTCCGGTATTAATCCCATTTCTGAATTCAAATTCCTTTTTCAGGTAAAGTGTAAAGAAATCTTCAACAGGTTGCATTCATTTTCTTACATGTAAACATCTTCAGCCATTAATTATTGCCAAAATACAAAGGGAAATGCTACAACACAATACAATGTGCAGACATTCAGTAACAATATCATATCAAATTAAATTAAATCCAAAAACTTCTTACCATGCCTACGTACATTAATACCAGTTAGAAAGTGTTCTCAGTCACAGTGTAGTTTCTGAAATACAAAGAATACAAAGGATACAAAGTCCCTAATGTGATCCAAATAAATATTATGTGTGTTAAAAATGAATTTGTCCTCCCAGTCTGACATAAATAAATTGGCCAAACTTGGTGCCATAGGACTAGCCATTGCTACACCTCATGTCTGTAACACGCATAATATTTATTTGGATCACATTTATTTTTACAAAAGATTTTTGGATGACATATTTTTGATCTTTGCTGATAGTTCTAAAATTCAACTTTTTTTGATTGGCTTAATTTACAACATCCGACTATTAAATTTACAGGCAATCATGATACACACTTTATTAATTTTCTAGATACAACTGTTTGGGTGAATGAATGTAATTGACTTTCTATTAGTACATTTGTGAAACCCATGGATAAAAATTCATATCTTCATTATCAATCATTTCCCCCTGTATCTTTAAGGAATAACATTCCCTTCAGACAATTCCTGCACATCAAATGTAATTCAGCTTCAGTTCAAGATTATGTTAGAAATAGTAATAGACTCACGGAACAATTTATTCAGAGAGGCTATCCATGTAAAGTCATTGAAGGGGCTAAGAAGAGGGATGGTAAGATAGATCGCCATACACTATTGCAGGATGCTGGTAGTCTCAAAAGAGCATTTCTTGTGCTTTCCAATACTCACATCTAGCGTATTCCATCACACCTACTATTCACAGACATTGGCATCTTGTTTGTGATTTGGTGGGGTGTGACAGTTAACCATTAATTGGATTTTGCAAAACAAGGAGCATTAGGGACTTTTTGGTTAAAGCTAATTTGAAAAAGACAACCGGTAGTAGATTTTCTAGACTAGGGCACTTTAATTTCATGAACTGTTCAGTCTGTCGACTGGCTCTTGTTACTACAGAAGTCCAAGTCCCACAGGGACGAGGTCTGTACACTTTACATCATAAAACAGATTGTAATTCTAAGAATGTTGTTTACATGATTATTTGTCCATGTAATCTGGCATATATATATTGGAAATTGCAATGTCTGGTGCACAGCAGCAGCAAAGAAGGAAGGAAGATGGGAAGAAGAGCTGTATACACAGGGGGCAGCAAGGATCACTTAGTTAAGACAGTGAGGGTAGCATCTCTCTTGTTTCCTGGGGGTCATTTCCTTGTCTTGTCTCCTATTGAGCTAAACAGGACAATATCCTGCTTCTTCTCTCTCCTGTCTCTCTTCTTCTCTAAGATGTAGTCAGATAGTGAGAACCTATTTCTATCTCTCACCTTTACTCTCAAGTATGTAGTTCCTAAATAAACTTTTTAACCTATCTGATCAGCACAGTGTGACTTCACTGTGCTTTATTTACCTACTCTGCCTATCAGGGTTATGGTCCCAGGCACATGCTGCAGCAATTAGAGAGGCAATTAACCACCAAGAGCTCAGGTAGCCACAGGCAAGTGTAGCATGGCAGATGACAAAGGAAAGATGGCTGACTCCTGTGGAGCACAGCAGGGGTTCTGCATCGAAAGACAACGATGAAAACTACCAAATCTGGTCTGAATGGATCAAAGCACAACTCGTGGAACTGGAGGTGTGGGGTGCAATAGAACACCCCAAACCAACAGATGATGCTCAGAAAGAAGCTGCCTGGGTGAAGATGAACAATAAGACAATGAGTATTCTTACTAATGCTTTAAGTGACAAACAGTTGTTAAGAGTCATCAACATGCAAACTGCTGGAGACGTGGCAAGAACTCGCTAAAATGCATATCAAAGGATTGCTCAAAACAAAAGTGCTCATTTTTTTAATATAATTTTTATTGGATGGGTTAACATACAATTAAGATTATAGAAGTTACATTTTCCTTCGTTTCCCATGGTTATATGCTTCCCACCCCCTCCCCTCCCCCTTTTCTGTGTTGACTTCCAACAGCACTCCAACCCCCCGTTTTCTAATCTTATTTCTAAATCCTAGTTGTCACTTTTTTAAATTACTGGTAAAGATCGAAACTATATCTTATCTTATTTAATAACTTTCAAAAGACCATAATTGTCCTTTAACATCCCATATTTTCTCAGTTTCCCCCAATCCTCAAAGTATCCCTTTGGATCTTGATCCCTCAGTTTTCTTGTTAATTTGTCCATTTCTGCCATGTACAACAATTTTTGTGTCCATTCTTCAATTTCTGGTATTTCTTCTCTCTTCCAGTATTGTGCATATAATGTTCTTGCCGCTGTTATTATATAATACAAGAGTACTCTTTCTTTTCTATTAAAATCCTCTAAATGCAAGGATAATAATAACATTTCTGGATTCTTAACAACATTATATTGGAGTATTGAAGACATTTCAGCACATATTTTAGACCAAAAGTCTCTAGCCTTGCCACAAGTCCACCACATATGAAATAGAGAACCTTCATGCTCCTTACATTTCCAACACTTGTTAGATAGCTGTTTGTTCGCAATGGCTAACTTCTTCGGTGTTAAATACCATCTATATATCATTTTATAACCATTTTCTTTAATACTGGTACAAGTTGAAATTTTTAAGTGTATTTTTCCACAATTGCTCCCAAGCTTCCATCATAATTTCATTATTACAATTTATCGCCCACTTTACCATTAGAACTTTCACTGTCTCAGAAGGGGATAGAGACTGTGTTCAAAGGAGAGAAATGTTTTATTAGTGATGGAAGTGAACTGATTGCACAAGGTACATTGAAGGATGGACTGTATGTGCTTGATTGCTCTGAAAGAGAAGTGAATCTAGTTAAAGGATGCAACCATAAGAACTGTTCTAGACTTCTACATAGACACTTTGGGCATGCAAATGTGGATTATATACGCCAACTTGAAAAGCAAAACCTGACTAATGATTTACAAATGAGAAAATGTCCTGATATAGAGAGACGTGTTTGCTGTATTCAAGCTAAAGGCACCAGACCTTCTTTTACCGAGCAGAGTGAGAAGCAAACCACAAGGCCACTGGAGCTGATCGACAGTGATGTCTGCGGATCAGTGGGAATAGCGACACCCGGTGGAAGTAAGTACATACTGACCTTTATTGATGATTTTTCAAGATTCTTCTCAGAGAGAAAGGTCAAGTACTGGAGAAATTCAAGCTATACCTAGCAATGGTGCAGAACAGATTCCAGAGAAAGCCAATGGCTATCTGCACAGACAATGGAGGTGAACACATGGGGAAGGAGATGACAAGCTTCCTAGCAGCTGATGGAATAGAGCATCATCTCACAGTATCCTATATGCCCAAAATCAATGGGATAGCAGAGAGAAAGAATTACTCTCTCATAGAAATGTGCAGAAGTATGCTCCAAGAAGCAGAGCTACCTGAGAAATACTGGGGAGAAGCTGTCAACATCACTACCTACCTGCAGAACATACTGCCTACAAAGGGTGCAAGCAGCACTCCATTTGAACTGTGGCACAACTGCAAGCCCAAGGTATGGCATCTAAGCGTGTTTGGATCAAAGGCTTACACTTACATCCCAAAAGAGAAAAGATCCAAAATGGATCTCAGAACAGAAGGAGGCATATTTGTTGAATATGCACTGGGATGCAAAGAATACTGAATCCTCAACCCAGAGACAGACATGGTGAAGATTCAGAACGTGGTATACATTGACAAAAGACAGAAAGCAAGGAAGACAAACACTGCAGAATCTACACCAAGAGAAGCAGATGAAGCACAGCAGCCTGAGATGGTGCAACTGTGTGACCTGACTGAGACACATGAGACATCTGCAGAGCCCACAGAAAGAGAAGGGGAAGCAGAGCCAAGTGTCAGACGCTCAGCCAGAACAAACAAAGAAGTTCCACCAAGGAAATTTTCCTACCTGGCAAAAATAGAAGCTGTACCAGAACCTTCTAGCTAGGAAGACATAGAAGGAATGCCAGCAAGAGAAGCAGAGAAATGGCAGAAAGCTGCAAAAGAAGAATTAACTCCCAGATCCAGAACAAGACATAGATTCTTACAGAACTACCACCTGGAAAGTGGACGGTAGGATGCAAATGGATTTTCAAAACCAAACTTGATGCAGATGGAGAAGTACAGAAGTACAAAGCAAGACTAGTTGCAAAAAGGTATTCTCAAAAATATGGAGAAGAGTATGATAAGACCTTTGCACCAGTAGTGAAAAACATTTCAGTAAGAACACTACTGAGCACAGCAGCCGCAAGAAAAATGCAAGTGGAGCATCTGGATGTGAAGACTGCTTTTCTACATGGAGAGCTGAAAGAAGACGTGTACATGATACAGCCTCCTGGATTTGAACAGTCCAAAGATGGAGGACTTGTATGCAAACTGCAGAAGAGCATTTATGGACTGAAACGAGCTGCAAGGGCCTGGAACCAGAAACTGAACCAAATGCTCATCAAGGAAGGATTCAAGCAAGGCAGGGCAGAATGCTGCCTGTACTCAAGAAAGAAAGACAACAAATTGACTTACATTCTGGTTTATGTTGATGATCTTCTTCTTTGTTATGAAAATCAACAAGATTGTGATGAAATAATTCAGCATCTGAACCAACAAGTTGAGGTAAAGTGTCTTGGAAATGTCAGATTTTTCCTTGGCATCCAAATAGAGCAAGAGGAAGATGGAAGCTATCTTCTCAATCAAAAGCAAAAGATTATCGACTTCCTAGACTACATGAACATGAAAGATGGAAGACCAACATGCACTCTGATGGAAACAGATTTCCTGAAACAAGATGGAAGCACAGAACCTCTGAGAAACATCAAAATGTACAGAGAAACAATTGGAAAACTGCTCTACATAAATACAGTGACCAGACCTGACATAGCAGCAGCAGTTGGAATACTGTGCAGGAAAAGTGCATCACCAAGTGTGAATGACTGGAATGCAGTCAAAAGACTGGCAAGATACCTAAGAGGCACTGCACAACTGAAGCTCAAGTTACCAACAAGCAACAATCCCAGACTAGTGGGATTCATGGACGCTGACTGGGAGAAGACACTACAGATAGAAAGTCTACCAGTGGACGAGTGTTCTTCTACGGTGGAGGAACAATCAGTTGGACAAGCAGAAAGCAAGACCTTGTAGCAGCATCCACTACAGAAGCTGAATACATATGGAAGCATGCCAAGAACTCAAGTGGATTCTACCACTGTTAGAAGACTTTGGGATAGATGAACCCAAACCAACACAACTTTGAAGATAGTCAATCATGCATAAAACTTGCAAAGACAGAAAGAACTGGATCAAGAACAAAGCATATTAACATAAAGAGTCACATTGTGAGAAACATGCAAGAAGAAGGGCTTGTTGAGCTACAGTACTGTCCTACAGAAGAAATGATTGCAGACGTTCTCACCAAGCTACTTACCAAAGAGAAGTTTCAAAGTCTATGTAAAATGCTGAATTTTGTGGACTTTGTGCACTAGACATTGAGAAGAAGTGATGGAAATTGCAATGTCTGGTGCACAGCAGCAGCAAAGAAAGAAGATGGGATGAAGAGCTGTCTACACAGGGGGCAGCAAGGATCACTTAGTTAAGACAGTGAGGGCAGCATCTCTCTTGTTTCCTGGGGGTCATTTCCTTGTCTCCTATTGGGCTAAACAGGACAATATCCTGCTTCTTCTTTCTCCTGTCTCTCTTCTTCTCTAAGATGTAGTCAGATAGTGAGAACCTATTTCTATCTCTCACCTTTACTCTCAAGTATGTAGTTCCTAAATAAACTTTTTAACCTATCTGATCAGCACAGCGCGACTTCACTGCGCTTTATTTACCTACTCTGCCCATCAATATAGGCATCAGTACAAGACCCATTAAAGTACATATTTTGGAACATATCTCCCATATCCAGAACAAAACACATGAAGCACCAATGGTTGAACATTTTCTTGACCAGAATCACCAGCCTGACAATTTTCAATTTTTCGTTTAACTCAATACCAACCCCACAAATATGACAAAACAGACATTACCAGATCATTGTTACAATTAGAAGCATGTTATATTTTCATATTTAATACTGTCACACCAAATGGGCTGAATCAAACAACAGAATATGCACCTTTTTTGTAACACCCTCCAAATGTTATATTATATTAACTGACCTGTTATGGAGAATTTGAACTCTTGACATCTGCTCCTTTAAGAAATGTTGGCTTACCAGGCCTACGTATGTTAATACCAGTTAGAAAGTGTTCTCAGTTACTCTGTAGTTTCTGGAATACGAAGGACATCCCAAAGTCAAATGGTAATTAACAAAATCACATAGTCCCAACAAAAGCCAATAGGAGATAACACTTGTTATCTCCTATTGGCTTTTGTTGGGACTATGTGATACGTAGGCCTGGTAAGAAGTTTTTCGATTTAATTTAATTTATATTTACATTTTGATATGATATTGAGTGTCTGCATATTGTATTTTGTTGTAGCATTTCCCTTTTTATTTTGGCAACAATTAATGGCTGAAGATGTTTACATGCAAGAAAATGAATGCAACCTGTTGAAAATTTCTTTATACTTTACCTGAAGAAGAAATTTGAATTCAGAAATGGGATTAATACCAGAAGCACATCGTATTTTCATAAGTTTGTGTCATTAATTGTTTGTATCAGACTATTGTGAACATACCGTAATTTACTTTGTTGAATTGGCATTGACACCTCATTATAACATTTTATTTTAAAGTGCATTGGTGTAGTTATGCTTTACTACCACTTGGTGGCTCTGTTGTGCTGTTCAGATCTGGATCAAAGCAGGTGGCAATGCCTGCTCCCCCTTTCACCTGGCCAAGATCAGCAGCAGAGCAGGTGGCAATGCCCGCACCCTGCCTTCACTCAGGTGGAATCAGGAGTGGAGCAGGTGCCAACTCCCACTCCTGCCTTCACACAGCTGGGATCAGGCATGGAGCAGGTGCCAATTCCCACCTCTGCCTTCACTCAGCTGGTATCAGGAGTATAGCAGGTGGCAATGCCCGCCCCCTTCAACCAGCTGCGATCAGGAGCAGAGCAGGTGGAAATGCCTGCCCCCCCTCCAACCAGCTGGGATCAGGAGCAGAGCAGGTGGAAATGCCTGCCCCCACCTTCACCTGGCTGAGATCAGAAACGGAGAAGGTGGCAATGCCCACCCCTCTTCATCCAGCCGGGATCAGGCGACAGCAGGTGGCAATGGCTGCCCCTATTCACCTGGCCAAAATCAGGCAAGGAGCAGGAGGCAATGCCAGCCCACCCCCTCACCTGTCTGGGATCAGGAGCAGAGCAGGTGACAATGCCCACCCCACCTTCACCCGTCTGGAATCAGGAGCGGAGCAGGTGGCAATGTACCCGCCCCCACTTCACTGGGCCAGAATCAAGTGCAGAGCGGGAGACAATGCCCACCCTTTCTTCACCCAGCCGTGATCAGGAGCAGAGAAAAAAAAACAGAAGCACCCGTAGTATCAGCAGCCTAACTAATAGTGGAAAACCACATCTAAAAACCACATTGAAACATAGATGAATTAGAAAGATAAATAAAATTTATTGTATTTTTGTGATTTAAAGTGACCTAATGCATATAATATCAATAAATACAAAATTTACAATCTCATACAAAAATACAAATTCATAACAGTATTCACTAGCAAATGCAGGGATATACGATAACATTTAAAAGGCAAACGGCCAAGTAACAGACTGAATTTATTTATTTATTTATTTTGATTTATACCCCGCCCTCCCCACAAACGAGCTCAGGGCGGCTAACAACATTCATAAAACACAATGAATTAATCACAAAACCATAAAAACAATAATAATCTTTAAAAGGTCATTAAAATTGTCCAGGTGCAGGCTATTTAAATAAATATTTGGGAGTCCATATATGGGCATACTAGATGGGCATAGTAGATGGCTGAGGGCAAGCCCCCCCAAAACTGATGGTCTTAGATGGAAGAAGGGTGACACCCGCTGGCACTCAGCCAAAGGCCCAACAGTACATCTCCGTTTTGTGTCATTCTCTGGAGGGAACCTTTAGATACCACGTATAAAACTGTATATTTAAATTCATTTTCTTGGTGACTGGAAAAATGGTCTACTAAAGGGGCATCAACTACTCTGTTTCTGATCCTCAAGATATGTTCTAAAATTCACATCTTAACAGAACAACTAGTATTATCAGCATACAACAAGGACATATCAGATATACCATGCCCTCCGTTTGGCATGTCTAAAAAAATCTTAAAGTGATTGTATTCTGCCCAATATTAACCAAAACTGTGGGTCCAGGTAAAACCAATTGGCAGACTCGACATCTCCCACAAGGAAAATGCCCTGCAATATGAAGAGTGGGTGTGAGAGATACCCGTTGGTCAGAATGTACAAGGAAATCTTTTAAGCATCAAGTTTTTCTAAAGCCTACAGTAAGGGGTCTTTCACACCCAGGAATATCCTGTATGTGATGCCAGTGTTTAATAATGATCTTCTTAATGTTGTTAGCCATAGGGGTAAAATCCAACCCCTATCTAATTCTAGATTCTGACGTTGTCTCACGACTTTTAAATAGATCTTCTCTCTGAATTTCATCGGCTCTATTCTGGGCCAGCTGTAACAAGGATGCCAGGTACCCTATATTAAGAAAGGACTGTTGCATAATGCTACATTACCTATGATAGTCCTTAGGATCAGTAAAATTGCATTTTAAGCGCAAAAATTGCCCGTAAGGGATGTTGTCTTTTAAATTTGGGGGGTGGGGGTGAAAGGACCCATATTCAAGATAAGCATTACGATGCATGGCCTTTCTAAAGGGTCTAACCCCAATGTAGTCTGTTTCAGTACTGTATACGGATATGTCCAAAAAATTAACAGAAAAACCATTAGAGACCCGAGTATATTGTATATTGGT
Source organism: Eublepharis macularius (assembly GCF_028583425.1). Lineage (NCBI taxonomy): Eukaryota > Metazoa > Chordata > Lepidosauria > Squamata > Eublepharidae > Eublepharis > Eublepharis macularius. The sequence continues at coordinate 79,498,456 of NC_072794.1, read as the reverse complement.
GTCTATTGAATTAAGCCAATTTCCAAAGCTATCTACTAATTCAGAACCGTCCAGGATCACAAAGAGAATATTGAACATATCAAAGATATATTGAACATATACCATCCAGCCAGGTTCAACAGGAGGCAATGCCTGCCCTCTTTCACCCAGCCAGGATCAGATGTAGAGCAGATGGCAATGCCCGCCCCCTTCACTCAGCCGGGATCAGGCACAGAGGAGGTGCCCATGCCCACCTCCCTGCCTTCATCCAGCTAGGATCAGTGACAGAGGATGAGGGAATGCCCACCTGCCTGCCCTCCCCTTTCTACGGTCCATTGTATTTTTCCCCACAATGGGCTTTGTTGCTAGTCATACAATATTAAGCAAAGAATGTTGTTAATGGCAGCAATTCTTGAGTCTTATCTTTTTTTCTTAGAATTACCACATATGCAGAACTCAACTGGTTGACCAATTAATGGACAGATCTTTAATGTAGACTGTTGGGAATCGTGAAGGAAGCTTGAAGTGGTGGTGTTGTCATTGGATGTTTAAGAAGCTGGTAAAATATATCAGTGTTTGGGAATGGGGGTTCGACATTGAACTGATGAGAAGACAAAAAGAGGAAAAAACATTGTCAAAATTAGGAACATTTCCTTCTGTTCAAAGACAATATGTAGCTGCTAGCGTTGGAACACAAACAGTGAATTCCTAAGCAGACTTATTCCAGTCTAAGCCCATTGATTTCCTGAAACACAACTAGCAGATTTAACAACTTTGCCTTGTCACTGTACCAGTCCTCTTCATGAGATCTTTACTAGAAGCTGTTAGATCTTCCTTGGATCTCTGCAATGTTTTGAAAAGTCTGTCCAAGAAAATATCTTGTTCTCGCATCTGTCCTATGAAAACATATTTCAAACAATTCAGTCACCCAGTAAAATTGCAACACTTTAAGTTTAGCTAGACCTATTTTCTCCTTTTCCCACGTATACTTTTGATAAGATGGCACTTTATCCAATTATGAAGGATTCCTACATGCACTACTTCAATTTTGTCTGCCACTCAAGATATTATGAGAATGCAGCACTCCCAGCTGCTGCGTAGCAGCTTGAGCCGGGGGCTGGAATTTGCCACCACGGATACAGGAGGAGGCAGAGACCCTTCCCGGGCATCTGGGGATTTGCCGTGGGGGCGAAGCAAGAGGCCTTATAAGGCGGCTCCGCCCCTGCGGGCAGCAATTGCTCCACATGATCAGTAGGAGAAGGAGACGTTCTTTTGCGCTCCAACTCCAGGCCAGTCGGCAGAGGAACACGGGTGTGAGCAGGGCAGCATCGGCTCCCTCCATCTTGCAGTGAGAGGTGGCAGAGCCAAGCAGCGGTGGCGACAGGTGCAACACGTGGCAAAGCCTGCCTCACCCGTTTGAGGTGCTTCATGGCAGCTTGTGGGCAGTGGCGGCAGCGAGTGGCAGAGCCCGCCTCGCCTGCGTGAGGCACCTCTTGCCATGACTTGGGGGGCAGTTGGTGACTGCCCCCTTTTTTGCTAATTTGTTCCTTCTGTGCCTTCGGACACTGAGACTTGGCGGGGGAGGGGAAGAGAGTTGTGGGTACAGCCCAGCTCCACTGCTGCAGCCTGCATAGCGGGGGGGCCTGTTGCCACGTTTTCGGTGGGGTGGAACGAGAGTATGAGGAGAGGGGGGAGTAGATGCAAATCAGTGGCAAAGTCATGAAAGAGGTGGAGTGCACAATCCAGGCTGGGTGTGACCCCTCCTACCCATAGCTGAATCTGAATAGAATGCCTGGAAGGCCTGAAAGGCCGTCTCATCAAGTAACTGCCTTCTGGATTGTGCACTCCACCTCTTTCATGACTTTTGCAACTGGGTTGCATCTACTCCCCATTCTCCTCACCGCCTATATATATATGGCCAGTTTCTTCATACCTTCCATGCATCTGATGAAGAGAACTGTGGTTCTCGAAAGCTTATGCTACAGTAAAGTTGATTAATCTTAAAGGTGCTACTGGACTCTTTACTATTTTGCTACTACAAACTAACACGGCTAACTCCTCTGGATCTATACTGAATAGGATTCTCTCTCAAGCAAGTATGTGTAGGATTGAAAAAAGCTTGTTTTTTTGAGTAAGGAAGTTTATATGAAGAAGTAGGAAGCTCAATCCTTTCCCCTAAAGTATATATAATATTCAACAACCAAGGTTACTAAGCCCCTGCTGGGGCAGGAAATCACTTACCCCTGGGTAAAATTTTTAAATATGGCTGTTGGACTTTGAAGCAATGTCAGTCCTCTATAGGAATTGCTGGAAACTCTATGGTTTTAGTTTATAGTTTCCAGTAATTCCTAGACAGGAATGATATCACTCCTGGAAGTAATGCCATGTTGTTGCCAATGGATGCCCCCAAGACCCCTCTCACTCTTCTACTGGTTGCCATTGTGTTACTGAATAGGTTATCTTCCATAACCCTTATACATCTTGTCAGAGCCTTCTCAAAGTAATTTCAAAAGGGTGAAGGATAACATTTTCCTCTTGTGCTAAGAAAGAAGCTTCTCTCTTTCCTGCAGCAGCATGATTCCATCATGAGATGCATAAATTATGAATCCTCCTCTCCATGTTTTTCCCTCTTACTAACAGAAAACTACTGCCTTTTGGGGGGTTTCAAGAAGAAATAGTCATGTATAAAAAAACCAGCACTACTGATGCCTTTAAAATGGAGGGACATCAATCCAAGGCTGCTGTCTTTTGCCTGAGACTTTGCCTGTTAATTTTTTATGCATTTTTATAGGGTTTCATATTTGTTAGCCGCCTTCAGTTTTCTTTTAAACAAAAGAGTGGGATATAAATAAACAGTTATGTGGGTGAGTGTTCTAAAGAGACAATACACTAGTCCATTAGGGCAGCATAAGATGCCCCCGCCCCCGGCCTTCAGAGAGAAGAGGCAAAAGCTTTCATTGCACACAGTAGAAGACAGGCAGGACTACAAAGTTTGGAGAGGACAGAAGCAAAGGCACTCTGCTGATGATATTCATCCCGCCTGCCAAATAGGCTGGTGGGGAAGAGGCAGAGGCTAAGGCTCCCACCCCCATGATAATTGGGTGTATGGTGGGAGGATGGGCACTTGAATGATGCTATAACCCCATCTCCTCCACTGTAGCCTTTGGTAAGGACAGCTTGGACAATTCCTGGAGGTTTGGAAGAGGAGCTTTTTGAAGATGGAGTTGGAGTATGACAGTGAGCTCAGCAGGATTGTGACACAACCCACCCCCCATAAGCTGCCATTTTCTCAAGAGGAACTGATCTATGTTGCCTGAAGATCAATTGTAATCCTCAGAGAATTCCAGGCCCCACCTGGAGATTGGCAACTGCTGCCTCCCCTTTTAGTGGCACTCAAAGTTGAGAGATGGAATCCTCCCTGTGGCCCACCACATGAACTGCTGCTGATCAAATGGCAATGAAAACAAAATCAATTGTTTTTTGTACGTCTCCAATCTGATAGCACTATCCAACCACTTAATTTTTTATTTTATTTTATTAAATTTATAACCCTCTCTCCCCGGGTTAATGACAATTAACCCTCGATTTGTCAGCTCATGGCACAGATGTATCATCTGCTGCTTTAGCATTTCCAGGACAGTGTGAAGTTGTTTAGGAATCGGAAAACTTCCCTCCTGCCATGTTTTTACTCTCCTTATAACCAACAAAAGTTGAATTATATCAAGTGGAAATCTTTATTCTAGAATAATGTTTCACTCTCCTGGAGGTGTGAAAAAGAAAAAATGGTATCCTTGAGTGAGAAACTGGCAACTGTAGTTGAAACTCCTTTGATAAATATGGCCTTTTAGCTTAATTGAGAAAGCATTAGAAGACAACTTGAGAAAAACAAGTTTTAACATTTTCTTTAACACATAGGTCTTATCTTTGCAGTTGTTGAAGGAAAGTTAAAGAGAGCTGTGCACATTTTCACTTTGTTCATAAGGAAAAGATCCAGTGTTTTAACTTAATGTTGTGATGAACCATCATAGCATTTAAGCATATATAAGTAATATTCTAGCCTTGAATATATGATGCTGCCCTACATAATCTGATCATTTATCCTTCTAATTCAGTGCTATCTATTCTGACAAGCAGAGTTCTTTGGAGACTCAGGGCCAAGCTACACATGACGAATGACACTTGAACAGCAAGTGTATTTCTCCCTGTTCACTTGCCCTTCACTCAATCCACTTGCCGTTCAAGTGTCATTTGTCATGTGTAGCTTGGCCCTCAGGCAGAAAAGGTCTTTCCCAGCACTTGCTACCTAAGATTCTGTAACTGGTGATGTCTATGACAGAACTGGGCTAGAACACTGTGCATGCTACCCTCTGCATCATGCATTCCAAGAATGGGAAGGAAATAGATACGCTACTTGAGCCTAGGGATCAGGAAGACCCAGGATGAACTACAAGCGCGATTACCTGATATAGGCTGCAATTCTATTAACATGTAACTGGGAGTGTTCAGGACTTAAAACAAGAGTTGCCTCTGAGTAGACCTATTTAGGGCTGCTCTCATAGTCTATTGATATCATTTCAGAAAGAAAACAGATAGTATTCTTCCACAATTAATTATACTATATATTTGTGGTTTGGTTATATGTTGGGGGGGGGGAGAGTTAAGTTTCTATGGGACCAGAGAAATAATGATTGGATCCTGCAAAACTATTTATGTAGTCACAAATACCAGTTGGACTTGTATGCATATTGATGAACTTTACCAGTTGGATTGGAATGACTATTGATTGATCTTGTTGTTATATGTACTGATTATTGTTTGCACGATATTAGCACTTTGCACCTTTAAAAATATAAATATATACAAAATTTCTTAAGAGATTGTGGAACCTTGTAGTTCCTGTACACCGGAGTATTTTGTAGCTCTTGACAATTCTTCTCTTGGCGAGTATCCCTCCTTTAGTGACCAATGCTAATATTTCTTATATCCTTTTATAACATACTTCAATGGTTTAAAACAGCATCTAAGTTAACAAGATCTCCAAAGTCAGAGTTTGAAGATGAACCTTATCCTTCTTCAGAGCATTTTTGATCATTTCTAATTCCTTCTTGTAACACAAAGTCACTTTAAAAAAAACAGCAACGTTCTGGACGTTAAAAGCAATATGAAGATATTTTTCTATTACAACTTGTTAAAATCAAAGCACTGCCAAGTTAAAGGCAATTTTAGCATGTCTGTTCTTAGGTGGAAGAGGGTGTCTGGAGTTTGTGGCTCAGCCCCTGGACTTGCCAGGAGAAGGGGACAGGAGACAATGGGGAGGCAGCTGCCTTGCTGCCCAACAGACTCCCAGGGCCAGAACCTGCCAGCACCCAAGAGAGAGAAAGAAGCACCCAAGCCCCAGAGGGTCAGAAGGAGCAGGTGGGAGCCAGCCAGCCCCACCCTCCAGTTGGAGGCTAAGAGCCCTGCCAGGGGAAGTAAGGACAGCCAGGAAGGGGCCAGGGCAGAGGGAGAAGGCACAAGAAATAGGGACAGCCAGCCCTCAGCCAGCCAGACAGCTACCTTACTGACAAGACAGCAGAAGCAGCACACAGCTACCTAACCGGTAGGACAGCAGAAACAGCACAGAGCCACACCCCAAGCTGCAAACAGGGAGGAAGGGGATAATAGAGACCAGCTGGATCTGCTGGAAGCTTGGAGCAGAGGAGGCTTGGCAGCCAGCCAAGAAAGCATACCTGTAGCTGTCCAACAGAGCCAAATGAGCTACCCCAGGTGCAACTGCTTGAGGCAGCCCAGGCCAATGCTAGAAGGCAAAAGAGGGGTGTGGCCTGGCAGATGGAGCCTGGAATGAGGGACAGGATATAAGGGAAGTCCACCAACAGGGCAGTGAGCAGCTGTCATGGAAGGCTGCTGGGACAAGGTCAGGTTGAGGGGACCTGTGAGTGGAATGTGAGGGTGAAGTATACTCCCCTCCTTCCACAGAGTGGGATCCCACATATTCCCTGAAGGTCCTTTACAGCAGAAGTCAGGCCGGCGTCTCACCGGGCAGCGGCCTTGGCAGAACCTGACAGAGGGGGGAGACATCCACTGGTCCTCAGCCAAAGGTCTGGCAGAACATCTCCATTTTATAGGCCCTGCAGAACTGTAGCAGGTCCCACAAGGACCGGATCTCCAGCAGGAGAGCATTCCACCAGGCCGGGGCCAGGGCAGAAAAAGCCCTGGCCCTGGTCGAGGCCAGATGGATGTCCTTTGGGCTGGGGATCACCAGGAATTGCTTGTCTGCAGAGTGCAATGCCCTGCAGGGGGCATAATGGAAGAGGTGGCCCCACAGGTATGCAGGTCCCAGTCTGTGAAGCGCTTTAAACATCAAGGTTAACACCTTGAACCAGGTCTGAAACTCCACTAGGAGCCTGTGCAGCTGGCACAGTACTAGGTGAAGCATGCATATCACTCTTGTTCTGCTGTCATTCCATTGGCTACCGATCAGTTACAGGGCTCAATTCAAGGTTCTTGCTGTCACTTACAAAGCCCTTAATGGCCTTGGCCCCTCATATCTGCTCAACCATGGCAGCTTCACACATCTGAACAGGGTCTTCTGCAGATGCCACCCTGTAGTTGGGCAAAATCAACAGCTGCCCACACACACACATTCTCTGCAATGGCCCCCACCTTATGGAATGACCTGCCTGAAGAGTCAGGAACACTCCCCTCTCCTGCCTTTCTGCACTATGCAAGACTGAATTATAATGCAAGGGACAGGGACAGTAGACTGTACTACTAGGTACTATCTGTGCATGTAGATATGATCTTACTGAGTAGTTTCTGTAACATTTAGTTGGTCATATCAAATTCTTATGTTTTGTTCCAGTAATGTTTCATTGCTGTATTCCTGTATTTGAACTGCAAACTTTTTTCAAATTTCTGCCATGTATACAATATTATATTGCTTATTGTTTGTCCCAGCAATTAATCACATAGACTTACACTGTATAATCCACCTTGGGTCTCAGAGAGAAAGGCAGACTATAAATGTAATTAAATATATAAATAAAAATAACCTTCAGCTCTGTTGGCTGAATATCTTCAGTTATATGGATGATTCAGAGAGCAACCCAAAGCAGGTCTACTCATAATCCTACTCAGATCTATTCAATGGGACTTACTCCCTGAAAACAGTTTTTAGGATTGCACTGCTAGAACGTTAGCTGATATTTCCTCAATTGCAATTGCAACTATTGCAATTATGCAATAGTTGACACAAGGTTATTGTTAAATTATTTACATGTAGTACATGCTAAAAATGATGGTACAATGAAAGGCATTAAAAAGGTGAAAAAAATTAATCCCCAAAGTTGTTTTACATTGATTTATATATACTTCAGCTTTATGGAATACTGGTAGAGTGTCAGGATCTGTGAGACCCATGTTTGAATACCTACTCTGCTATGGAAGCTCACTGAATGACCTTGAGCCATTCACTGTTAGGCTCACTCCCGGGAAAGCGAAGCGGCTGCCAGGGCAGGCAGTGATGAGCCAGCTGCGTGCCACATGGAGATAGCCTATGGGCAGAGGCAGAGACTAGTAGCTGCCTACTAGTCTCTCAGGGGAGTTACAGAGTAAAAAATAAAATAAAATATATATCCTGTATGGCTCAATCAAATTAATAAGTGTAGAAGTAATCAAGTAAAATGAGTGCTAGTTTAAGTTCTGCACTTTAAATAGTTGTAGAGTTTATTGAGGGTTTTGAAAGAAACAGAGAGAGAATAAGATAGTGTTACTGTTGGGAGATCACCTCCTGCTAGTCACAAAGTTAAAAATATGGTGTGGGAAGTTGATGATTATTATATAAACAGACCTATGATCCATACATGAGCTGAGGCACCACCTTACCCTGAAAGACTTTCGGTGCATATGGAATGTGGGATCCCCCATTCTTATGGAAAAATCTTAATGTTGCTAAGGCTGATCTTTGGGCAGATTCTGCTACCTGAGAAAGTTGGGCAGCCCATGAACCAGATGATTGAAAGGCAACCCATAGATAGTTGAACACTTTGATCAATCTTGTGTCCATCTATCTGTCGTCTATGCTTTACAACCCTTCGGGCAAATACAAGTATTTTTGTTCTGGAGAAATTGATTGTTAAGAGCTCTTACAGTGTAGCATGAGTCCCTGGAGGGCTCTTCTCAACCCTACTTCAGTATACGACAAGAGAGCAGTGTTGTCCATATATAAGAGTGTAGCAATTGGCCTATTCACCACATTTGGTGGGTGAAAGTCAGGCTTGGATAGTCTGCACCATAGAATTAATATAAAAGTTGAACAATAAGGGGACAAGGAATAGGATACATCCTTGTTAAACTCCTCTCTTAACCAGAACTTTATGGGACAGTTGTCCTTGTGGGTTTTATCTCATTGCCAGATCATTGTTTTCATGTAATGTTCATATAAGAGCAAGGAGCCTACAATCAATTGTAGAGTTTTTGAGTTTTAGCCACAGTCTATTATGCGAGATACTGTCAAAAGCCATCCTGTAATCTACAAAGGCCCCATGCGGTCTAACAGTGTATTGCTCCACCAGGTGGCATAGGATCAAGCTTTGGTCCAGTGTGGAACAACCACTTCAGAATCCTGCTTGCTCCTCCACTAAGATGTTCTCCCTGTCCATCTAATCCCATAATTTCCAATATAGGTGCCTGGCATATAACTTACCCACAACACTAAGCAGGCTAATAGAAGGGTCCAATCTCACCCCCTTTTAAAAATAGGGATGATAACAGCCATGCCCCAATTGCTGGGGATCTTGGCAATTTGATCAATATAGGTAAAAAGGACTGCGAGGACTGGGGCCCACCATTCAATATCTGATTTGATCAGCTCAGGAGGAATCATATCTTTCCCAGAGACCTTCCACTATCGTATCTGAACTACAAGTCTCTTAACTTCTGCAGCCAATACTGGCAGCCAAGGTGGAATTTAAATGGATAAACTGAAAGGCAGAATGCTTCGGTAGGCTCAGCAGCATATAGTGCTAAAAAAATGGGCCTCCCAAATTTTAGGAGAGCTCTTACAAGAAAGTTTCAGACTGTCTGAATGAATACTTCCAGAAACTAATTCCCAAAAGAGAGATGAGTCTTTAAGTTTTGTCGAGCTGGAGCCATGCCAATTTTAATGCTTCTCTCTTTTTCTTTTTTCCCCCTTTTTTTTGTATTGCTGTTTTAAGGCATATAGGTCTATAGGGATTAATAGCAAGTTCTGTGCTGTGTAACTATTAAACTTAGCTATAAGTTGATTTTTTACTATCCAGCCTTTATGATCAAACCAAGATTGAGAAGGGTACCTGGCTTTCAAGAGCTCCAGAACAGGATTGCTTACCATAAACAAATCTTGCCATCCCTTAATGATTTGTATGTAATACTCTAGGCTGTCTTTGGAATATGGGCTTCTGATCATTACACTGTGAAGCTGTCCAAATGGTCTACATTATTTGACCATTTAATTATTTTATATCCAGAATCATATGATAGCTCTGCTTCAAATTTTTCAGTTAGATGGGCTGATAAATGTTGAAACCTTAATGCTACATTTATTGGCATATGGCACATGGACGTCTCTGTCTATGCTATTCTGGCATGGTAGAAACAATTGAGCATGTTCTCTTATACTGTCAGTTTTACCAGAACATTCAAAATATATATATTACTCCACTTCTGCACAATTACCCTGATCGATCAAATCAATTTTATATTTCACTCCTGCTTGGTGAACATTATACTGAAATATCTTTTAAAGTAGCTAGATTTTGTGCTCTGGCATGCTTAATTAGGCAGAAGAATATGGTTTTATCCTAGCAATTTTAATTAAGAACCATATTTTATGTAGAGTATATTTTTATATTTATATCTATGACTTGAATTTAATGTATATGTCTCAATGACATATCTTCGACGATCTTCGATCGTAACAATAAACTATACATCTGTAAGGCAGGAGAACTAAGGAAAGTTGGCAAGGAGGTTTGGGAAGTAGGTACAGACTCCCAAAGGCCAAAGAAAGGGGACAAATTTTCTAAGGAGAGGAAACTTTCCTTACCCAGTCAAACAGGGAAGTAGCTCTGGAGAGTGAAGAGATCCCTGGTTGAGTGTAGTTGGAAACTGCCTGTGGAGACCTTCCGATTCAGTTAACAACTGAAGGAAAGCACTGGTGTGTGAAGAGAGGGGGATTGGGGTTTTAGAAAGTGGGTACCAGCATTCCTAATTTCAAAACAGAAAGAGAATACTAAAAGAAAGTATACTTGAGTGATTGGGGGAAAACAAGGGAGACAAAGCCTCAAAACATAAGCCTTTATGTATCTCTGAAAAGCGTATATATGAGGCTTTAGTTCTAATGTTCTTCACAGCTACATATATATGTACATGTATATATGTGTGTGTATATATATATATATATATATGTACAGATATATATATACACATATACACACACATATATGTATACACATACATATACATATATATATATATACACACACATACGTATACATATACATACACACACACACACACACATATATATATATATGTACATGTATATGTACATGTATATATGTATATATAAAAGAATATATATATTCTTTTGTTGTTTAAGGATGAGGGAACATCATATCTCTGTGGAAAGGAGGAGGAGGGCTGGAGGCCAGGCCCGCACGATGACATCATCGCACCAGTAACGTGCCGCCCTGGGAACATTCCTGCACTCTGCAGTGGCCTGATATGGGCCAGACTGGGCCTGATTCGGGCCAGTTCTGGGCTGATTTGGCCCAAATTAGGGCAAGATTGTGCCAAATCCAGCTTCTGCGGAGTGCATTTCCTCCCCAGCAGCCAGGTAAGAGGGGGCGGGGGGTGGAGGGTGGGAGCAGGGGATCCACCGCCCCCAGCAGAGGACTGGGAATCCTAAGCCAAACTGTTTTTCAAATATTGGCTTCTGGATCACTAGAGGCAAGCACAATATGAGCTGAAGAATTGAGTGTTTCAGCATCTGAATGCAGAAACCATTTGTTTATAAGTACTGCCCGCTTAGCCTCCTAACATCAAGCAGGATCACACACAGACTGTGAGACAATTCTTCACTCCAGCTGCATTCAGCTATCAGGGCTGATTTCAAAGGATATTCCCTCCCTTCTTCTGCTAAGCTTCCCATACTTGCTTGTAATGATGTAACAATGCCTCAGAGATGTTAAGTTAAAAAGCAGTAAAATGGCAAGAAAGATGGAGTACTGTAACAGATATATTTTGTTTCAGAGGATAGTTTGTAGGATGCATTGAAATAGCTAGGCAGAAAAGGGAAGAGGAAAATGGTTGATAACAAGCAAGCAAGAAAGGGAATAAGGCTGTACATTTGTGGTGTCAAAAAAAAAAAAAACCTAGCCAGAAATACACCCAGAAATCGCTGTTTCGTTTTGTTAAAGCAGCTTCCGGCATGGTGAACTAAATCCAGGAAACTATATTGTCACAATTCACTCCTATCAAAGAATTTGTGTGTTTCATTTCAATTCATACCTTGCAGCACCAGCATAAGTCAAACACTGGGATCACCTCACTGGGCAGCATCCTGTTTTCCTGTACAGCATTCACTAATTGGATCCCAAGGGGTGAGAGCCCTTATGTTATTAATTAACTCCATTGGTTGGAAGGAGGACAATCTGCATGAGTCAGTACCCAGGCAATGGCATTGTCTCCCTGCGAGTACCACACACACACACACACACACACACACACACACACACACCATATATATGGTAGATAAGCTGAGGTTTGTACAATGAACTGTGGCTTAAACAAACATCTGAATACAGCCTGAATACATCTCAGGTTTATCTTTATTATTTTTCTTGAGGGCGGGGCCAGAGTTAGTTCACTTCCTAAGCCCTTCCAGAAGCAGGAACACCCACAGCGGCGCAAAAGAGCTACGCCACGATTGATTTTTAATGTAGTAAAACATTCACTTATACGGAATTCCACCATATACATTTAAGAAGAATATTGCTGGGAAGCGAACTAAGCATATGCTTCCTTATGCTACCTTATGCTACTAAGACTGGAAACTTAGTTTAAATTCTAGTCTAGTTTCTGTTTCCTTCCTTAAGTCTGATTTTTTAATTCAAAACCCCTTTAATCAAAGCACTATACCTTCCCAAAGATTAATTAATGTGTGTTTGGAGATCAGAAGTATATAAAGAATGGGTTTATAGCTCAGTTATACAGCATCTGCTTTGTATGCAGAAGGTTATGTGTTCCATCCTTGCATCTTCAATTTAAAATATTTAGTGAATAGGAACTGAACTAAGGCTTGCGACAGCGGAACTGGCTCCTACGTGGGCGTAAATGGCCTTCCATCGGTGGTAGCACGAGGCTCACTACTGCTGCAGATGCACCCTATAAAACATCTGGCCAGCACTGCCCGTGGTCTCAGGTAAGTGAGCACATGGCTGAAAGCTCTGCCCGTTTGCTGTGTGCTGTGGGCACTTTGAACACAAGGCGGGAGAGAGGGTGCCCACGGCAGCAGGCACTGAGTGCACTTTGGGGACTTTGGGGACTTTGCGAGAAAAGTGGGAGAACTTTACGCTCCAGCAAGGGAAGAAGGGCAAAGTCCAGAATGTCTGGCTAACTAACAACAGCCACTCCTGTTTCCTTGCAGGTTATTTGACTCTGAAGTTCCAGCTCGGTAAGAGGCGAGGGAGCACTGACACGTAAGAAGGAGATGGGGCGACGGCTAACCCATCCCACTGATTAGTGCTAACTGCCCCATCACCTGAACCCACCTGACCACTAGCCTCTTCAGTTGAGGCTCGGCAGGGGAGGGGCCATGGCGGCAGCCCCTGCCTGCCCCAGAGGCAGTTGCCCAGAAAACTACTCTTGACCAGGTGTTTGTAACTACCTGCTTGTTTCCTCCCTTAAAGGCAGGGCTTTTTTTCTGGGAAAAGAGGTGGTGGAACTCAGTGGGTTGCCCTCGGCAAAAATGGTCACATGGCTGGTGGCCCCACCCCCTGATCTCCAGACAGAGGGGAGTTTAGATTCCAATCTAAACTCCCCTCTGTCTGGAGATCAGGGACCGGGGACACCAGTCAAGTGACCGTTTTCAAGAGGTTCTGAAACTCCGTTCCACCGCGTTCCTGCTGAAAAAAAAGCCCTGCTTAAAGGTAAAAGCACCCCAAGGCAGAGTGCATCCTTGCCAGACAGTCTCACCAGATCAGCTGGTCACTGCTGCTGCTGCTGTTGCTCTCTACTATGCGCATCTCCTCAGATGTTGGAGTGTGAGCTTTGCCTCAGCTGTGGACCGAGGCAAAGCCCACATGTGTATCTTTCTCTTGCAGGCACATCCTGAGCATGTCTGCTCCCCCACCACCATAATCCTCTCCGAGTGACATTCAGATCCAGTCCAGGAAGTAATATCTCACAGCAGTCCACATCTCAGTCTCACCCCTGGGAGTGAGAAGGAGGGCTGTGCGGAATGCCTTGGCTCCCTTTCCAGCCTAGAAACAGTGGCACTTTTTCCAGTTTAATAAAACGAGTTGAAAAACAACAAACCTGTGTGTTTGCATGCCTGACTGACTTTGTCCTTAGCTCCTCCCTCAACACCCTGTCACACATTTCCACTCACACATCCCCACAAATGTATCAAGCAGACCCCGTTCAGCCTCCTTGCCCTCTTCCTCTCCCTAATGTAACGTCAGGCAGAGGGGTGGGGATTGAACCGTGGCCTATGAATGTCTGCAGGGATGGGGGAGGCACTGAGGACTATCATTCCCTGATAGGCTGAGCTGCTGGCCTCTGATAAGCCAGGAAGAGGGTTGCTGCAGGTGGAAAGCCGCTGCCAGGGGCCGGGAGATGGGAGGGAATAGGGTCCGCTCACATGAACCCTGGCCCCATCAGCGAAAAACTGTGAGTGGCAGTAGCCGGTTGCCACATCCCGGACAGGAGGTCCTGCGAGCTTGGGGAGGGGCACTCCCTTTGCAGCTGAAGCTGCAGCAATACAGCCCCATGAATCAGTTGCCCCCCATGGTGAGCCCGACTCCTGGATGCCTGAGGCTGCCCCATTGGTCCTCCCCAAACCCATCACCCCATGGAGCCCCGCCCAGCATCCAAACCTGAAGGGCACCAGCCAGGCATCCTGATTAACAAGGCGTGGTCATTAGGAGGGGCGGGGTGTGTGCCAGGCTGTGAGTGGCCCTCCCCTTGCCTGGTGCCACCTACTGCAATCAGCATCTTTGACCACTTGCATTACCCAGCTGGAGTGTGGGAGCCACTCCTAGGCCGCCGGCTCCACCATGCCCACTGTGGAGGCTGCAGGCTCCACTCACAGGGGCAGCAAAGGACCGCCTCGATTGCCCCGAGTGCCTGGAACCTGGGCACCTGAGGCCCCCCCCGGCATGCGGCTCCCCTCACCTGGGGCAGATGGCCCAGGTGGCTGCCCTTGGCTTCAAGACAGCCCCCTTTCGCTGGCGAGTATCGTGAGCACCCCAGTTCAGGGTAGCCAGGTGGAGCGGGTGTCTAAAGCCAGCATAGGAGACATGCCAGGACAACCCTTGCCCATTCCACGCGCAGCCTCCACATCCCGCGCCCACCACATCTCGCAGGGACGGCTGATATTGCAGAATAGGGCATGTGCCCTTGATGTCAGACCATGGACAGCAGGATATGGCAGACAGATCTCTGTATCATCACAGCAAGACACGGGTCCTTGGTTAAGTGACCTTTATTCTGAAGCCTGAACCGTACCATATGCACAGGTCCATAGAGTTGCCTAGAAACAAGGATGCATCTGAGCAGTACAACTCCCTCGGAGCAGTACAACTCCCTCAGAAGGGATAAGGGCCCAAGGAAAGTACAGATCTGAACCCTCTACCACTCCCTTCCCTTCCAACCCACAGGTCTGAGCTGGAAGGGGTCTGGGAAATCTATCCGTGGTCTATACATCAGCCGGACAGGATATAGAGAACTGTTACATTTCAGACCCTACAAGGTCATGTCAGTGAACTGTGTTGTTCAGTGAGCCTCAAAGAAACAGATTACCCACAGCTGTCCCAGCTGCATGGAGGGCGACAGCTGGCAGGAGCCGTGGGCAGCAAGGCTCGGGGCCCAGCTACTCGCCAAGGTGGCCAGAAATGACCTCCTGGCAGACAAGGGCATGATGGTCGCTGCTTCTGGGCATACCCTCGAAATGGCGCCGGACAGCCCAGAGGGCTAGCAAGGGGGCCAGCAAAGCAGAGCCCTGGCTGCCTGTACTTCTGGACAGGCCCTCTTCTACCATGCCTCCCCATTACCCCTCACCTCCCTACCCCCCCTACATGCCTCCCCATCCAAACTCTCCTTGATTGGTGGGACAATATAATAAAGACTGGTTTCTGTGCAACTAGTGTCTGTGTTTATTGCCTTGGGGTGGGGGCGGGAGCGGGGGCAGGGCTGCTGTGTCTGCATGTTGGTGGCTGGCTCTGGCTAACCCTCCACCAAGGCGCCACTTGGTAACTGAGCCCTGCTGCTGGGAATGACTGCTGCCTGGTTCAGGGCTCCCTGGGTTCCTCGTGGCAGGATCATGAGCTGCCCACTGGCTGCGCCTTTCCTGGCCCCTCCCCCAGCAGTTTGCTGGGAACAGCACCTTTTGGCTGCGGCTGGTGGTGCCCGTGCCTCTGCCCCGCCCACAACCCTTTCTGGCTCTTCTGATTTGCATCTCTGCACCGCTGCTGCCACCGCCGCACATGCACTTTGTTGGCACGGGATCCAGCCCAGTGGCACCGCAGCTCCACCTGTGCTGCCACGCCGGCATTACAGCCGGCCATAGGATTGCGCAGTAAAATTTAAAATACTTAAATACATTTTTAAAATATATATTTTTGAAAGCCTATGGAGATCCACTGCCAGTCAGAGTGGAAAATGCTGTCCTTGATGATTTGACCGAAGCCCATTATCCAACAGAATCTGCAAAATGCTTTTTTGTTTTAATGGATGAAGTATATCTTTTTCTTGTCCATGTATTAATTGTAAATACTTCCTGTGAGCTCCAGCAACAATCCATAGCACTTTTCTGAAGGGGTAGCAGCAGCATAGGACCTCTCCATTATGCCAGGACCCAGCTACAGCTGTCCCTGCCCATCCCTGTAGCCTGCAGCTGCTTTCGATGAGGCATCAGTGGGAACACTGATAGCAGTCAGGTACCCCTTCAGCGTCCATGGCTCCAGCTCAGCTGAGGATCATCTCAGATTTATCTTTATTATTTTTCTTGAATATTTGTCTTGATTTTTAATGTCATATGTCTTAGGCTTTTTAATTCCTGGGAGCAACTTTGGGCACTAGGTTTTGCTGAAAGGTGGTTTTTTTTTAAACTGCTTTAAGAAATCTGTTGCAACAAACAATCCCTTCAACAGCATATATCCTTTCAACAGCCTAGAGTTACAGCATGAAGCTCCCCCCCCACCCCTTTACTTTAAATGAGCACAATTTGGAGTGTGATTTTCATTGCTTATTTGGAAAGGAGATGGCAACTGGTTTTTTAATGGTTCCAGAATGGTGACTCACAGCACCGTCCCAGATGCTGTCACTGTCACTACCCGAGCAGATTCGCAGCATCTTGTCACAGGCACACATCAATGCCTGTGCCTGCTGCCTTCCTCCCAGAGGACAGCCCAACACCTGCTCCTGGCAGCATGCCGGGCCTTCAGGGAACAAATGTTCTATTGCTGCTGGGTGATACGATAGGACAGACTCTACATTTTGAGTGAACTGGCTAAAGGCACCCTAGGGCCCTCTGCACCCAGGCCTGCCCCCATATGGCTCCCAGTTCTGTGACAGCAAGAAAGCATTAGTGGGATGTATACTGCAGTGCCTTACAAGAAATGCAGACCAGGAATGATACAATAAAGGATTTTAATCTTAACTGTAGTTTTTAAAGAAAATATTTTCATAATAATCACTATATTGGCGGTTTGGGGCTGTTGTATTTTTTCCATTCCTCAGTGCATGTGACATTATAAATTTACAGGGGTATCCTTTTAATTTTTTTGGCAACTGAACCATAAACACAGCAGCAGTTTATTGCAGGATATAATGTACATATCATGAGGTGGACATCCTTGTCCTTGACCGTTTACAGCACTAGAGATTATAAATTGTTTATGTGGGGAGTTGCTTTGTCCTGAACTCTATTTTTGTATTGTTAGTAGAGCTACTAAGGGATGATGAGAAAAGCAATGAAGGGCAGTTGATGTTGTTCAATAGATGTGTGTTTGAATGGAGAAACTTGCAGAGCACCACAATACAAATATTTTAAAATAGCTGCAAGGAAATACCTGCAACATTTTTCTGACTGAAAAAAAAAATCTGTACATGCATTGCACACAGAATTCATGCAGGTCTGGCTCTGACTCATTGTTGGCCGTGTATCCATTTGTGCTTCTGTGCTTGGATTGGGCAGTACCTGTATGCAGCCAGCGGTAATTTTCACACAATCCACCTGTACAATCAATGGAACTATCATTGGTTTTCTCAGTGGTTAACCTTTCATTTCTCCATGTGAGTATGTGACATAGGAATGTGTATGTAGAAAAATGAAGCAGTTAGCAATTAATTAGAAAATAGAATGTCAGTTTCACTATATAAATATCAAGCTTCTGGTCCTCGTCATGGGATCATAGTGGCTCTTAGATTCTACCACTGTTGAGGAACCTGGAGAGAGTATCTGCTTTGAGTGCTTCACAGCCATCCATTCTACTTAAGATCGTGAAAGGGTTGAGGCATCATTAGTTAATTAGAAAACACTATTTTCCATTGAGTTTGAGAGGGTTTTTTTGGATGGGGGTTCAAAATAAACAATCAGAGTTTGAAACTATTATTGCAGGGTAGGTGGCTGAATGATAAAAGTAGCAAACTGAGGAAGAAGAGCCAAATTCAGCCATTACTGAGAGTTTAGAAGTTGAATTTGGCAGGGGAAGGTACCCCAGGGTCCTTTGGTCCTAGTCATGTTGTAAGAAAATATTTGTACCAAGGTAAATTAATGCAGTTAAAGAAAATAAGACTTAATTTCGCTACAATGTGTTAATTTAAACTTTTTTTAAAAAACTGATGTACATGGTATTGATAGGACCTGGCTGGGGTAAGAGAGGCACTTACCCTCCCAGAATTCGGCCCCCACCCGGTCGGCAGCCAAGGGCTTGAGGCCGGGGGCTGCATTTGCTGCCACGGAGGAGTAGCGGCAGCATTTCCGCGGCCTCCCAGGGTCACATGGGAAGGGGCGGGGCTAAGTGCCTTAACAGGACAGCCCTGCCTCTGCATCAGCACTTGCTGCCTCGTGCTCGGCCCACCCACCAGCCCAGTAGCAGTGCAGGTTTTTGACCGGTTGCCTTTGGAGGGCCAGGTAGGAATTTTTCCTTTCTTTCCCTGATTGGCCTTGGGGAAGGAAGTTTTTTGCCTATCTTGTACTGCTTGCTGGAGCTGTGGCTATTGGACTACGGTGGTGGTGTATAGGCCATCAATGGCAGGATTTAGTTGGGGGGATGTTAGCGGGACGGTGAGTACCCTTGGCACATCCCCATTGGTGGGGATATTAGGGGCCAGTCAGGATCGGCTGGCATGCTTTGCGGCGGCCAGTTGAGAGGACAGGCTGCCTGGTGGGATCTCCTGGACAAGTCCTTCCCTCATGCTCTGTGGCTGAGGTGCTTGGAGCTTTAAGGGGGAAACCATCCACCAGGCCGGCTGGATCCCAGCCATGCATGTGGATGGCTTGCATCCAGGGCAGCGGGTCTCACCCAGACAGTTCAAGGCGGGGTCCAGGGGAGTGACCCCACGGCTTGAGCTGTACCACTGGTTAGGCCCTTGCCAGGGTTTTTTAGTTGTTGCAGTTCATGTTGTTGCTTAAATAAAAGTGGCCCTTTATTACCGAAGCCTTGTGTCTGCCTCTTATTCCGACTGGGGGGGGGGGGCAATTGTAAATGGTATAAAGACTAAAGTCAAGTCAATATCTTGTAAGTCTCATTAAAAGACCACCACCACCACCACCACCCCTGGAATTATTTCAGTAGTCACCCATGCTATTGTAATAATAAAAAGCTTATACTTTTCTCACGATCTTGAATAAAACACTCTCTAACAAGCTAACTTTCCATAAAATATTTACATGTTCGAAACGGTATTTAAAGAAACAAATTATATTTTGTAATAAAAATAATCAGCTTCTCAACTGACATGTTCTGGATTACCATTACCAGATGTCAAGTTTTTAGCTGACATGTGAAATAGATGGGGAAAGAATGCAGACATCTGCATTTTGCAGGTGTTTATTTTTTAAATGTAAGTTCACTACCTCTTATCTATACCATTAAAAAATTAGAAGCTGGATCCGGGTAGCTGAAGGACTGCCTATAATATTAAAAAGCTCCCAGTTTTAGATTCCTCGTTTAAATTCTTCCCAGGGAGACAATTACTGAGGGGTCGCATATCTGATCATTATTTGCAGTCCCTTATGATGTCAGCTTGTTATTTTAAGAGGCACATGGACTGCTTTTTCACCTCATTCCAGTGAATGAATTTAACTGTATAATCACCATCACTATATGATCTCAGACATGAGTCACAGCTATACTCTTTGAGTCAGCAACACTTTTATAGTTCTAACTTACTGGGTAGTGAGAACATCTGCAGTTCAGTTACACATACTCACTACAGGGCACTCAGCACTATGGAATGGGCTGGCCCAGAAATCTGGGGCAGAGTTGGCCTTTTTGCCTTTAGGCAGGGACAATGCTTTTAAAGACAGCTTTGGATTAAGTCCGTTAGTTGGCAGCTGATATTATATAGTTGATTTTATTGTGACCGATAATGATTTATAAAGCACGGTATTGTCCTGATTACTGATGGGGCACGGAAAGAGGGATAAAATGCTTTAATAAATAATAAAAATGTAGAGGACAGTTCTGCATATCTAAATCCTCACCATCTGTTTTTCATATTTATTCCATCCAAAGAGCTCAGGGCAGACCTTACTCTCTGCTCCTATGTATTATTTTCACAGCAACCCAGTGAAAGAGAGTAACTAGCCCAAGATCATCTCATGAGCTTAATGGCTATGTGTCTTCCCAGTCTGTGGCAGAATCTACCCAGTCCTAATTTTACACTCTACCTATTCCACTGCACTGGCTTTCTTGAGGTGAACCATAGGCATCTTCCATACAACATTTTGTATTCTCCCAAAGACTTTTAAATGTCCCGGTGTGTTACATTTTGTCTATTTTAATCTACTGTAGTCTCTCCTTTGCCAAAACTTTGCTACTCTATCTCCCCATCCATGGACTTTATCGATAGTCTCGTGTGCCTCAAAGATGCCACCCCTGATGAGTGTTACAAATTTGCTGTTTTCAGTGCCTCATCATCAGGCAAACCTTGCTGTGAACAACAGAAATTACAAGAAAAATATAGGAATGTTTCAGGCTCCTGCTCCTGTATATATTGTGGGCTGTAGGTAAGGCCATGTGGCTGCTGAGTTCAACAATTACTCAAGTTTATTAGGGACATAGCTCCTCCAACCTGAACAGTAAGGTTTTCTTGAACAAGTTTGAAACTAGTCTGCTATCTTTAAACCTTCAAAATTTGGTAATGACAGGGAATGTATGTAAATTTTGCATAACTTTTGAAGATTTTATTCATTCTTTGAAGAAGTATAATAAGGTAGTTTCATTTATCATGACAATGTGGGGGCTATGTGTTAGTTCTTTTATTTAAAAATGTACACAACATATACTACTTGCCTTGACTTTTTAGAGAACACCATTTCAAAGAAATTAATTAAGCAATAAGACACGACAGTGTGTGAATCATTGTGTAATGATTTATGCTTTATTGTGGTGTTAGGCACAAGGCCAAAGGCCAAGTGTTGTCAAAGCATCTAGGTGTAAATCATTTGATTATCTGAGCTCTAGAGCCTTCCAGTAATTAAAAATACTTCTCTATAAAATTTTGCATTCAGAGTTCAATAGTACATATTTCATAGTTGTTTATCCAGTTTAAAGGCAAGGTGTGTTATCCTTGACTTTGTCTTAATATATACGGCCAGCATTTTTTCACATAGTACTAAGTACTCCTAAGTATGTCTACCCTCAAGCTCTTGGTGGAGGCAAAATATATATTATATTCTTCTCTATTTATATTTGATATTATCTCCTGTATGTACAATGCCTAGGTTATCATCTTAGCCAGCACCTCACAGGTTCATCACATACTAGCCATAGTGTTTTCTATTTTCCTTTTCTCATCAGCTATTGTGAGGAAGCATTCTGCAAAGTGGTAACATATAGCAATGACATCAGAGATAAATGCCAAATGTATTTGTTTATCTATCTATTTATTTATACATTTATTAACAAGATTTTTACCCTACCTTTCTGCCCAAATAGGGTCGCCAAGGCAGCTGACAAACTAAAACATACAAATTAAAATTTCATCCTAAAAGCCATTAAGATCAATACTTGAATGCATCATTGAAACAATTTAAAACCACACCTTAAAATAAATAAAATTTAGAATAGTTCATGTATGACTTTGTGGTGTGTACAATCAAGTTACAGCCATTTTCTTTACCACTGGTATTTAAGCCAATCAATTGTATTTATTTTTGAACTCACACATTTATTCACAGTAAAATAACCCATAAAACACAATAGCTTGTTGGGGACTTCCGGTTTGGGATCCATGGAGGTCTAACGCAGCTCTAAGTGCAGAGCTGACCGGGCTGCCATTTCAGCGGCCGGAGGGGCACAAATAGCCCCCGGCCACCTGCTCTCAGGTGGAGAACAGGCAAAGAACGCTCAAAGACCTCAGGGCGCATTGATCTCGGGCGAGGGGGGGTTCTGCGCTAAGGATTCTCTCTCGACCCTTGAGGTCCCACCCTTTGACAGGTCGGCATAGATCTCTGCGACAGACCCGGGGCCAGTGCGGCTGGCATAAGACCTTCGTGCCCAAGCTTCAACAGGGGGAAAATAAACGGAAAGAGAATTTAAGATTGAAGCAGTGATTACAACCCAGAAAGACGTTTGAAAAGGTAAAGATCACTATCTCCTGAATTGGGATGGATTGTTAAAAGTAACGAAGTTTTAAAAGGACTTTTTAAACTGCAACAGACTTACTATAAGGAGGGGGAAACCCGGCAAGAAATAGATTCCAAAAAGGACTAAGTAAAAAGAAGTAATTTCAGAAAAGAGACATTTGTTTATCATACCTGTGGTTGAGAATCGATAGCAGGCTGTGGGAAAACTTCTACCATCGCGAGAGCTGCAGCAGAGAGTCGGGAAACAGGAAGTACGTAATAGTGATAGAGTCGCCAGAAGGAGACGGCCCCTACTGGAAGACAGGAAGAAGGGCATCGCCATTTTTGAACAGGGAAGGGCTTTGGCTTCAGCAAGGGCGGAAGTAGAACATCTTGGATTACAAAAGGGTACAGAGAAACCATAGAGAAAAGACGCCCAACATTTTGGATTTTTGAAGCGATTTTTGTTCATTTAAAGGACCGGGACTTTTAAATTAATTAAAAGGACTACCAATTTGGACGCCACGGAGCTAAGAAAACGTGCAGACTCGTGGGAGCGAGGTAAATCAAGCCCCACGATGTCGAAGAAAGAGTGGCAAGCAGCCATAGAGAACTTGGACAAAAAATTTTGTGAAATGCTAAAGGAGCTTAAAGAAACAAAATTGGAGTTGGTGAAAGAAGTCAAAGATGTCAAAGAGACAGTTAAAAATGAGCTGGCAGAAGTAAAAAAGGGAATGGAGACGATACAAACCGACCTGCAGGCAGCGCAGCAAAAAGTTAACGATGTGGAGAAGGCGATGGACAACCTTACAGAGACGCAGCGAACGGACATGAGAGTAATGAGGGGAAGAATGGCAGTTGCGGAGAGTAAATATATGGAAAAGCAGCTGAGGTTTCGAGGTTTGTTGGAAGTAGAAGGAAAGACAGCACAAGAACAGGTGACTGAAGTGTTAGCTGAATACCTGGAAAAGGAGGAGGAGGAGGTTGTGGCTTTCCTAGATGTGGTGTACCGAATAAATTCCAGATTTGCGACCCAGAGAAAGGTACCAAGGGATGTGATAGTGCAATTTACGACAAGGAATGTAAGGGAAATGATAGTGACTAAGCAATTTCAAGATCCATTGATAGTTGATGGCAAGACAATTATCATCATGAAGGAGTTACCCAGACCGGTGCTCTTGGACCGGAAAAAATACAAAGTGTTAGTCCAGACTTTGAAAGACATGAAAGTAAGATACAGATGGGAATTACCGGAAGGGATATCTTTTGAATTTGGAGGGGTAAGAAAGCGCATCAGATCTGAATTGGAAATGGAAAGGTTCATGATGGACAATGAAAAAGACTTACCAACAACAAGGCTTTGAATATGGAGTGCAAAGTTTTATCGTGGAATGTAAATGGACTTAACTCACCTAATAAGCGAAAAAGTATTTTCCACTGGCTATTAAAACAGAAATGTGATATAGTTTGCTTACAAGAGACTCATATTAGAAATCAGGATGTAAAATACCTTAAAGTAAGTAAATTGGGCATTGAATTTGTAGTGGCCTCAAAAAAGAAAAAAAGGGGAGTGGTACTATATATAAAAGAAGAGCTGCAACCAATGGTGATAATTAGAGATGGGGAAGCCAGATTTATAGCAGTGGAATGCATTTGGAACTTAAATAAAGTGTTGGTGATTGGAATATATGCGCCTAATGGAGCTAAAGAGTGCTTTTTTGAGGATTTAAAGAAGCAACTAGATGAACTTTCATATGATCAGATAATACTTGCAGGAGACTTCAATGGAGTTACGAATTTGGAACAAGACAAGAAATCAGCCACTACACAAAAGAAAAGAGGATTATTACCAAAGACTTTTTTTGGATTAATGCAACAGGAAGCGTTGGAAGATGTGTGGAGAACGCAGAATCCCACAATCAGACAATATACCTTTTTCTCTGCAAGACACTCTACCTTATCACGTATTGATATGATCTGGGCCTCAAAGGACTTAGTACTTTGGACTAAGGAAGTAGAAATAATGCCTATGGTAGGCTCAGATCATAACCCAATTATGTGGAAATTTGGAAAAAGAACTAAGAGAAAAGGATGGAGAATAAATGAAGATTTGTTGCAAGAGGGAGAAAATATGGAAATGTTGAGAAGGGAGACTAAATTCTTCATACAGTACAACATGAATCAAGAAGTACCAACCAACAAGGTATGGGACACGTACAAGGCAGTAATCAGAGGTGTATTAATGGACTTAAATGGAAGACTCCGAAGGAAAAAAGAGGAGAAGAGACAGGAGATTATGGAAAAAATAAAAGCCAAAGAAATCCAGTTGAAGAAAAGACCAGGGAAAAAGAAAATATATCAGGACATTAAAATCCTTCAGGAGCAGTTGACGGCCATGAATAATAAAGAATTGGAATGGAATCTGAAAAGACTGAATCAAAAGTTGTTTGAAGGGGTGAACAAACCTGGGAAATTTTTGGCATGGCAATTGAAGAAAAGAAAGGAGAAAAAGATAATAAATAAAATATGTGATGACAATAAAGTACACCTGGAACAGGTCGCTATTAGCAGAGCCTTTTATAAATTTTACGCTAAATTGTATGATAAGAAAGAAGTGAATAAAGATGCGAAAGCCGCATATCTGGAGAAAATGAAGCTGCCAGTAATGTCCGAGGAGTGGAGAGTTAAACTAAACAGTGAAGTAACAGAAGAAGAGATAAGGAAGGCAATACAGTCAACAAACTTGGGAAAAGCGCCAGGGCCTGATGGACTCACAGCTAAGTTTTACAAGGCAATGGCCAATGAACTGGTACCGTTTTTAAAAGAGGTGATCAATGGTGTTATGAGGAACCAAAGGATCCCAGATACCTGGAGTGAAGCAAATATATCATTGATCCCCAAAGAAGGACAGGACTTGACCAATGTTAAAAACTACAGACCTATCTCTTTACTTAATAATGACTACAAGATTTTTGCAAAGATCTTGGCGGAGAGAATAAAGGGGTGGCTAGCCGAAGTTATTGGAGAAGAACAAGCAGGCTTTTTACCAAATAGACAAATCAGAGACAACCTAAGGACAGTCATAAACGCTATAGAATACTATGACAGGCGATGTGATAAGGAGGTTGGTTTCTTTTTTGTAGACGCTGAAAAAGCATTTGACAATTTGAACTGGGACTTTATGTTTGCCACCATGGAACAGCTACAAATGGGGGAAAGGTTCATAAGAGCAGTGAGAGAAATTTATAGAGACCAGAGTGCAGCAATTGTGGTGAATGACGAGCTGACTAAAAAACTGATTATTGGAAAGGGTACAAGACAAGGTTGCCCGCTATCCCCATTGTTGTTTATTTTGGTTCTTGAAATTTTGATGATGCAGATTAGAGAAGATAATGCAATCCGTGGTATAAAGATAAAAGACTTTTCCTATAAGGTCAGAGCATTTGCAGATGATATAATGTTAATTGTGGAAGATCCAATTGAAAACATGCCTAAGGTAATAGAAAAAATAAAAGAGTTTGGAGACTTGGCAGGTTTCTATGTAAACAAAAAGAAATCAAAGATTTTATGTAAGAATATGATTAAACAAAAGCAACAGTTATTAACGGAAATAACAGACTGTGAGGTAACAAGTAAGGTGAAGTACTTGGGAACTGAATTGACTGCAAAAAATATAGATCTATTTAAGAATAACTATGAGAAATTATGGACTCAAATAGAGCATGATTTGATCAAATGGAATAGGCTGAACTTGTCATGGTTGGGAAGAATTGCAGTAATCAAGATGAACGTGTTACCAAGAGTTATGTTTCTGTTACAGACGATACCAATCATTAGGGACTTCAAGCAATTTGATAAATGGCAGAGGAAAATATCAGAGTTTGTGTGGGCAGGCAGGAAGCCTCGAGTGAAAATGAAAGTGTTACAGGATGCAAAAGAAAGAGGGGGAATGCAACTGCCAAACTTGAGACTTTATTATGATGCAATCTGTCTGGTATGGTTGAAGGATTGGATCACATTGAAAAATCGCAAACTGCTGGCCTTAGAGGGATACAAAAAATTATTTGGATGGCATGCATACCTATGGTATGATAAAGTAAAAGCAGATTCTATGTTCCTGCATCACTATATTCGGAGAAGCCTCTTCACAATTTGGAAGAAGTACAAAGAATACCTACAAGAAGGAATTCCCTCCTGGGTGGTTCCATATGAAGTAATAGATCCAAGAACGGTCGATAATGAACAACAGTGTTTAACGTATAAGGAGATAACTCAAATAGAATCCTTTAAAATAAGAATAAGAACGCAACAAGAGATGTCTCCAAACTACGACTGGTTTCAATATAGACAAGTTAGAGATCTTTATTACTCAGACTGTGCGAAGGGAGGGATAAGGATGGAAGACTCAGAATTAGAGAAAGTAATTTTACAAGAAGACCAAAAGGAAATTTCTAAGGTCTACAAAGTGTTGTTAAAATGGTATACTGAAGATGAGACAGTCAAAGTGCAAATGGTGAAGTGGGCTATAAACTTTAACAAAGAAATAACAATGGAGGCGTGGGAATACTTGTGGAAACATACATTGAAAATCACGACATGTACCAATATTAAAGAGAATATTTACAAAATGATTTACCGTTGGTATGTGACGCCAAAGAAGATTGCGCTAGGGAACTCGAATATGTCTAATAAATGCTGGAAATGTAAAAAACATGAGGGATCAATGTATCATATGTGGTGGACTTGCGAGGTAGCTAGGCAGTACTGGGGGGAAATAATAAGAGTAATGAGTGAGATTTTACAATTTCAAGTTAACAAGAACCCAGAACTCCTGCTACTGAACTTGGGGATGGAAGACATCCCAGCACAACATAGGACATTGATATTCTATATGACGGCAGCAGCCAGACTTTTGTATGCGCAGAAGTGGAAAGTACAAGAAGTGCCAACTACTGAGGACTGGATTTACAAATTGCTGTACATGGCGGAGATGGACAAAATGACAAGAAAACTGAGAGACCTTGATCCAGGGCAGTTTAACACGGACTGGGGAAAGCTGAAACAATATTTGGTGAAAAAATGGGAGGTGGGAGGAGAACTGTGGCAGTTTGAAAATTATTGAGGTACACAGGAGGAGAGAAGTGACTATACCGAGGGGGTGGAGAGTTAATGGAAAAATTCTAAGCAACTTTATATGATTTTTAAGTATTATATTAAGTAGCAATAGCGTTGATACTATGTGAATTAATGGGATAGAAATTAACTAATCTATATTTTTTGGAAAGATAACCGTATAACATAGAGTGAATATATACATACATACGTAAATTCAAAGATAGGTCTAATTGTTAGACTTATGGTATATGTATAGATAAAGAACAACATATAGAACAGAAGCCTAAGCAAATGACAATAAGTGTGTATAATAAGTATGTGTATAGAAGTATTGGAATTGATGTATAAAGGGGGGCAAATTGTTTGTCCCATATTGAAGAGAATAGAAGGAGTAAGATAAAACACAGGTTATCAAAATGAATATTATTAGTAGTTTTAATGAAGAAGATAGATTAAGAGGATTTTATTTATATGACAATTTATATGACAATTTATATGTGAAAGGAAGTGGAAATAGTGCTTAGAAGAATCTGAAAGTATATTATAATAAACAAATAAAATAAATATGAAGGAGTAGAGCGAAAGTGGATAGGGGGTTGGAAAACTGTTGGAAGTCAATAAAAAGGGGGGGGAAGGGAGGGGGTTAGAATTAGAAAAAATTAAAGAATGTGATTATAATTGTTATTATATGTTTCTAATCCAATAAAAATTCTTTAAAAAAAAAAACACACAATAGCTTGTTGGACTTGCTTATACTTGGGCAGAAAATCCCACATTGTTTGTTTGTTTAAACATTTCTGTCTGCCCTTTTTCCCTCATCAAGGAAGCTTATAGAAAAGTGCACATCAACAGGCGTAGCTCATAATACATTACAAATTAAAAAACCAAAATGACAAAAAATGCTAAGTATTAAAAAAAAGACAAATGATTCTCATCTGAGAACCTGTGTACAGATACCATTTTAGGCTGCTGCTGTGCTCTATGCTGATTTGATGTCCTGGATTGTTTTATGACTTGTTTTTATGCCCTTGGTTTCATTGGATTGTTTTTATTTTGGGAGCCACATTGAGCAGGCCTTTGGAGATGTAGCATATACACTCTAAATAAACAGATTTCTAAATGAATAGAAGAGCAAGATTCGGGTCCAGTAGCACCTTTGGTCTTTAAGGTGTTACTGGACACGAATCTTGCTCTTCTATTTATTTAAAAATCTGTTTATTTAGAGAGTATATGCTACATCTCCAAAGGCCTGCTCAATGTGGCTCACATAAAAACAATCCAATGAAACCAAGAGCATAAAACTTTGGGCTTCTACTACTACAGACCAATGCAGCTACCCACCTGAAACTAAATAAATAGTTTGCTCTCCTGGGGCTATAACCATATGGTTGTCAAGTACCTAGCATACCACAATTCAGGATATGGGATTAGTGAGTCACTGTTAGGGCCCAAGAGATTTTTGGACTCATCTTTAAATTGGCTCATCTGCTTGGTATTATCCTAGAGGTGTGGTGTTATAAATTGGCCTTTTAAAAAAAGTTATGTATTTATTTACATTATTTATAACATGCCTTTCTCACTGAAACTAGAGGAGAATTATAGAACGTAAGTCACTAGTTAGGCTATAACTAGGGACAGTTGAGAATAGTATGGGTTGCAAAAAATGCAGGTAGTGCTAATTGGCGAGCACCTTGAGGCATCCAGTGATGACAAGCATTCCCTAAAACTGCCCATCATTTTCTGGAGTGGCAAAGTGGCTTGATGTGAAGAGGAAATGCTTTTGCTGCTAAACCTTTGATTTCTGTGGTAGCATGGCTGAAGCACTTCACAGCACAGTTTTTGTGCAGATGAGGTTAAATGAAGTAATACTGGCCAAGCTTGGAGATGATGGAGAAGCCCAGAATGCTGGCAGCCAGAGTGCTGCCTTGCAACCTGCACTTAGAAGTTGATTTGTAGTTTGATGAACTACATTAGTTAAACCCATATAATCTAGCACCTCTTCAGATGCTATTTTGATGCTGTCAGCTCACAGACTGTGAGTATTGGAAGTGTGCGGTCTCTGTGATGCACCTAATGTGAATTGTTGCTGTTTCGTATGAATTGGTCAACATGTGAATTTTCCAGGCATGCATAGCTTCCGTGAATGTAGACAAGAATACTGATTTTTAAAGGCCGCAATTTACATACACAGAAAATCCACACATTGGCCAACTCACTAAAAATTGCCAACTGTGCGTGTCTTCATATATTCATTTTATCTCTTCTTTTGCAGTAGAAGTAAGATGTTTTCCCCCAGCATATGAACTAGTTCTTATGAAGATAAGCAAAATGAAAGAAAGGGGCTATCACTTGGAGATTACAGTAATACATACAAACTGTGTTGTATACAAAATACAAAAAATCTGCTAGTATTTAAATCTATTCTATTTCTTATCCTCCTACCATAAATTTTATTTCTTCCTTTGGTTGTTTTCCTGGCACACAACGTGTTTTTGTTCTTTTTGTGTCTATTTCCCCCCTCATTTCATGCTGTCATAAAAGTTACAACATGTTACCTAACTCATCTTACTCAAGCAAAACTGTTCAAATGGCAAAAGAGATTATTTTACAACCAGTCCCATCACATTATTACTTTGTTGAATATGACAAAGCAACAGGTGTTAGAATTATTTTATGTGAGATAGATGCTACAATGGTGCACAGTTGTCAGGATGACTGTTCTGGTCTTTTCATTATAGTTCTTCCTTATAGTGCTTCATTATAGTCTATGATATAATCCAAAAGAGAAAGGAGAGAAACTGAATCTAGGATATTGATCCTGTTTGGTGTCCATGCTGCCATGGTGCACATTGATGTGATTCCTGGTGGCTGGTTACTTTTTTCAATCTTGGGGATAAAATTCAAAAGGTATGAAGAAAACAGGAAGAAAATAGACAACTTCTGGTGACTCCATCTCTGTGGACTGACAAGGCCAAATATTGATCTCATCCTAGGCAGACATGTCACAGCTGTGTGCCCTCTGCTTCTTCAGAAATACTTATGGCTTATGTCTATGTCTGGCAACTGCTTTGCATGGATGTGCTAGAAGCTAAGCTTTAATTTATCATCTTAGAACAGAAAGTGCTTCAGAAGATCCCAGAAGTCTTTACCTTTGTAACTGTAGAGGGAATCAATTCAGAAGCAACTGCTTCCATCATAGGAGGATGTTTTGGGGGTGCATGGTGTCAGCACCAGAGAGAATGGGTACCTGAGAACTGAGCTCCATCTTGCCCCATCCCCAAACCCTCCCAAACCTTTATCTTACCAAGCTAAAAACCAACCCCTGCTATGAGAAAACATGACACACACTCAAAAAAAGAAAATGGCAAAGTAGCAAAATGGCAGCAAGATTTTTTCACAGCAACTTATGCCTCAGTGTCAGAGGCAGAGGCAGCAAACAATGCAAGAAAAATGGTGACAATGGGAAATGTGGTAGAAGCTCCTTCAAATAACTCAGCTAACCCAGCACTTGTTTCCCTACTTGCAAGTATGGAGCCTAGCATTTTAGATAAAATAACAAACTTGATAAAGCTGCTTTCCAACCTATTTAAAGATCTCCAAAATTGCCCTAAATAATGTCATACAAAAAACAGACTGTGCTCTAGATATCTCAATCACTCTGCAAAACAAGATCTGTGCTCTATAACGAGAGAATGAAGGCATACAAAAAAGGATCCGAAATTTGGAACTTATAACTTGTCAACAAAACCTGAAATTTAGGGGGTTTAACTAACAGGCAACAGCAAAACAAGATCTCTCCACATTCTTAGTTAACTGAATGTGGCATTGTGAATAGTAGGAACCCAAAAAAGATATGGAAAAAAAACCCCAAAACAAATGTAACGAACAACCAAAAAGGCAGTCAATTAGTAAAAATCTCTATTACTCTACCAATACTTCTAGTTCATCATCTCTTCTAGAATACTTTTAATCTCATATACATGCACCCCCAAAATAAATATCATATCTCACAATGTCCGTGGTCTTAATGATCCAATTAAAAGGAAAAGAACACTGACTAATCTAGAAAAAATCAGAGCCAATATCATTCTACTCCAAGAAACCCATCTTCATCATAATAACCAAACACTTCTAAAAGTGAACTGGGTACAATCACAATTTCATGCTGAAGATTCATCCAAGGCAAGGGGAGTGGCTATCATAATCTCTAAAAACATACAATTTCACCACAAAGGTACTCTTAAAGACCCAATGGGAAAATATTTCTTTATCAAAGTTGAAGGGCAAATATAACATACCCTGACTATGCATGAGTAAATTGCTCAGTCTCAATAGGAGCCAAAGTCACTACCCTTAAAGCACTGGACTCTTGACAAATGACTTCTCTATCAGGATACCAGTGCTAAGAAAATTGAAGAATACATCATACAATACTTTAAAGAAAGCACAACTAAAGATATATCCCCTCTCATGTTATGCAATGCATTAAAACCTGTTTGAAGAGGACAATTAATTTCTTTAACTTCCTATTTAAACAAAAATAAAAAGAGCCAAAGAGCAGCAATAATGAATAGAATAATCCATCTTGAACAACTCCAAAAGGAAAGAGGTAACAAGAAAAAACTACCGTAAACTATTAAATGAATGCAAGCTACTGGAATCCATAGAAACAAAACAAAACAAATTCACAATAACTTTTATTTTTGAAGCAAAAATACTAGATCAACATTCCTAGAACCCTCCACAACATCTCTTAGAATATCAAAGACAAAAAGGCTTCTAGAACCATCAAAGTCAAACTACACTCAAAAGGCAATATGTACTCCAAACCCAAAGATATTGAACATATCTTTAAATAATTTTATACTCAACTTTATTTGTCAATTAACCCAGAAAATATTTTCCTACAAAATCATCATAACATTAAAAAAAATTGAAGGTATCCACCAACAGGTAATGGAAAACCCAATAACAACACAGGAAGTCTTAGAAACTATAAAAGGGTTGAAAAACAATAAGTCAGCAGCCGGATGGACTTCCACCAGAATTGTATTTGAAAAATACACTTCAATACTTGCGTACCCCCGACAGAAACTTGCAACAAAATTTTAGAATTGGGACAACAACCTCCATCATGGTCCACAGCAACAATTATAGTAATTCCAAAACAAGGCCAGAACTCCCTGAAACCTGAATCATATAGTCCAATATCACTACTGAATCAAGACAATAAAAATTCACATCCATCATGGCAAAACGACTCAAATCTTTCATAACAAAATACATCCACAAAGACCAATCAGGATTCATCCCCAACAGAGACCCAACGGACAACATTTTCAAACCACTCAACATTTTATCTTCCTGAAGCAATGAACAGAAGCAATTACATTCTCACTTGACAGAAAAAGCTTTTGACTCACTGGAAATTCCATATCTTCATAAACTCCTGCAACATATAGGGTTTGGTATTAAATTTCTCGACAAAATCCAAGCAATATATTCACATCCCGCTGCAAAAATCAAAGTTAATGGAGATAACTCAGACAAAATTAACCTCCACAGAGGTACAAGGCAAGGTTGTCACCTATCCCCAATACTATTTGCGATAGCCCTAGAACCTCTGGTAGAGGCAATCAAAGAAAACAACCAAATTCAGGGCATATTAATAAAGGAGAAAATTTTTAAACTAAGCCTTTTTGCAGATGATATGCTTGACTATATCACAAATCTGGAAAAAATCACTTCAACATTTGCAAAAAGAGCTAAAAGCATTTGATCAGATTTCAGGCCTAAAAATCAATCAAGCCAAATCAAATATATTACCAGTCAACACTTCAGTTCACACAGAGAATCAAATAAGATCAAAATACAAATTCAAATAGATTAATTCTGATCTTCCTTTCCTCGGAATCCATATCACTCCAAACCTTAATCAACTAATAAAAATAAATCATCTCCCAAAGATCAAAGAAATCAGATCAGACATTCAAAGATAGAACAAACTCAACTACTCATGATATGAAAGGTACAATTTAATCAAATTATTCATACCTCCGAAAACAATTTTTCTCTTCAGAACTTTGCCTATTCCTATACCCTCAAAATGTTAAAACTATGGCAAAATATATTAAACAAATTTCTATGGCAACACTAACACCCAAGAATAGCATTCACCACAATCAAAAAGAAAACAAAACAAGGAGGCTTTAACTATCCTGATATAGACTTCTATCACAAAGCAACAAGATTATCAAACATTATCCAGATCCTACTAGACAATGGCCAATTGGACTGGATATATATTATACAACCCTTTCAGTACCCGAAGTCAATACAAGATTTGATATGGTCAGAACAAAGCTCCCATCCCCTTACAACAGAACATAATATATTTCTATCAGCCTTACTAAAAATATGGGATACCTGCATGAATAAAATACTACCCAAAATCTCACATTTTTGACACTACAAACACGAGAGCTTCCCTATCAAATATTTACCATTATCTCTAAAAAGTTGGAGTCACCAAAAAAATGTCCAGTTAAGAGACCTAGTCACAAAAAAAGGAATCATTGATAAAATACAGTTGGAGAAATTATCTCAACAAAAAAAAATCATGGTATGCCTACCTTCAACTACATCGCTTTGTAAAAGACATGAATCTAACAGACATAATGAATGAATCAATATCAGAATTCGAGCAAATACTGAGCTCAAAGTAACTTTCCCAGAAAGGCCTTACCTCCAAAATATACTCCATACTCTTCAAAACACGTAGCAAAAGAAATGAAACTCTTCAATTGAAATAGCAAAAGGATTGCGAAATCTTATTACCTTGGGGGAAAATATGGTCATCAAAATGTGGTAACATTATCAATGATCTCCAAAAAATTACAAACATACAAAATAATCAACAGATGGTATCTCACCCAGCAAAAATTAGCAAAAACTATGCACACACCTGGTGAACATTTAAATATATCAAAGAATTTTGGAAGAATATTTTGGACCAAACAAATAATAATAATAATAATAATAATAATAATAATAATAATAATAATAATAATATCCCATTGAAACCTGAAATCCTTTTTCTAGATCAATGGCATCCTTATTCTCTTCCTCAAATCAGGCAAGAATTAATACAAACACTTTTTGTGGTGGTAAAAACAGCAATAGTGACTAATTTGAAATCCCCCCCTCCAAATTTGACCACTTGGTAAATCAAAATATGGGGTCAATTTATCATGGAGAAAATAACGGACAGACTTCAGACTATGGAAATTTACCCCCAAACAACTAACTTTACAGAAAAATGGTTCTCATATCTTGACTTTCTCTCAGGGCCAAGCTACAAGTGACGAATGACACTTGAACAGCAAGTGTATTTCTCCCTGTTCACTTGCCCTCCACTCAATCCACTTGCCATTCAAGTGTCATTCGTCACTTGTAGCTTGGCCCTCAGATAGTGATACACTCCCAATGAAACCATCCTTCCTGTCGACTCTCACGGTGGAAATCTAGGTCAATTCACTAAAAACAGATCACTCTTTCCCCCCTCATATTCACAATGCCAAATAATTACTTAACTACAGCACGCATACAACTATTACAACTGTAAGTTTTATACTTTGTTAAATAATCTCTTGTTATAAATGTTTAAATGTAAATAACATTTATTTGGTTTTTGTAATAGTAGATTAATGCTTTGAAATAAAAATAATAATAATAAAGGAGGATGTTTGGACTGCAGGGGTTTTTTTTGATGTTTTGTGGAATATTTTTTTTAAAAAAAAATGGTTGAACTCACAAATATGGCAGATATTTTGTGGTGTAATACACCACCCTCTCACAAAATTCTAAAAGTACCTGCAGACTCAACAAATTTGGGAGCCCTGACCAAAAGCTGCTTTTCATTGCTTAGGGAAGTCAAAGCTGATTTAAATTTTTATAATCTTTGATTACAAATATTACAAACTAATATAATTTATTTGTTGCAGAATGAGACACTCTCTTGACACCAGTAGATGTGTTATGCAGTACAATCCTAGATAAGTGCAGTGTTGTAATTATTTAACACTGCAATCCTAAAACAGGTTACTCCAGTCTAGGCCTATTAAAATCAATGGCCCTAGACTGGAGTAACTCTTCTTAGGACTGCACTGTTAATCTATTAATGTTAATGATCTTAGAAGGGTATATCTTTCACTGTTAATTTTCTATAGCTGTTTTCCAAAAATAATGTTCTACTTTTTGTCAGGATCATAAATAACTTCAAATTGAGTGTTGGATTCCACCTAAACTCTGTCTCATTCTTACAAAACTCCATTTCCCTATATTATTGGGTTTTACTGGTATAGTTCTGCCAGCATAATAGTTACAACAGTATTTCATGATGATAATGCTGCACCAAGGATAATCTACTTTTTTGCTAACATTTTATTTCACCCACATAACAACATTTAATACCAACCTTAAACCCAGCCTGTGGTTATAGCTTGTATATTGCTCTGTAAGCCTGCTATCCTAACCACATTTAATAGAGTAAGTCCTATTGAACTCAAAGAAAGTAATTGGGGAGTAAACACGCATAAATCACAATTCCCAATGGATTTGCCTACAGGGAAAAATTCATGAAACTACCTGACAATAGAAACAAAAGTAGCAACAGAAAATGTAAAATTTCCAACATTAGAAAGCTACAAATATTGCAAAAATATTGATTATTAATAGTTGTAAAAACATAACTCTTAATGATGAAAGCCAAATCTTACTTCCAGATTTATAGCCTCACTAGAAAATTAGATCTATAGACATGCCTTCTGATAACCTAATATTCATAAAAATACAGATATATTACATCAATAGGTAGTGGATACAAATTTGAATTTAGACTACTCTTTTCTTTAATTATAAATCTCCACTCAGAATTACATAAATAGCATCTGGATATTAATAAGGCATAGCTGCTTTTGATTTATCACCGGGTCATTGATTCTAGCTTGGGTTACAAAGGCAATTGGGAAAATTTGTGACTACCAGTAAAACGGTAGATTCTTATTAAGTAGTCTAGAGTTTGCATCCTGATGGTTTTAATTGCAAATTTTTACCCTTAAATACAAAAGCAACATTATGCTATACATATATCTTATGAATTAAGCAAAGTATTAAGGTACATTAGTTTTTCTCATTTCTTTTATAAATCTGAATTTAACAATTACTAATCCTAAAGTAGTGTGAAGAGTACGGTATCCCATTTTATAAAGGAATATTCTTGTGTCTGAATATTTGAATAAAATCAAGGGGTTTTTTTCAAACTATATTATAGACAAATGCTAAATGCGTATATTTTAAAATAAAGGTTTGGCTTCAATTTGCTTTTCCATTGATTAAAAAATGGAGGAAGTG
Organism: Eublepharis macularius; assembly: GCF_028583425.1. Taxonomy (NCBI): domain Eukaryota; kingdom Metazoa; phylum Chordata; class Lepidosauria; order Squamata; family Eublepharidae; genus Eublepharis; species Eublepharis macularius. The sequence continues at coordinate 79,461,894 of NC_072794.1, read as the reverse complement.
GTCATCCTTTTTGACTGGGGGATCATAGGACCTGCTTGGGCAAAAGTAATGTGGAATGGGGACAGTAAAAGAAAGAATTGATATGAATGAAATAGCTGGCTGAATCCAACCCAGTGATTCCGCTCACGGGAACCTTTGTCAGCAATTAGTATAATACTGCATAGTATAATATTGCATTAACTATAAATTTATACCACCTTTATGCCAGTCCTTCTAAAATATATCAACATGTGCTTTTCACAAGCGATGAGCAGACATATTAATATGAGATGTGGAAAAATAGGGTTCTAACTAAGCAACTAGCATTCCTGAGTAAAAGAAATCTTGTTTCACAAGTTATTTTATTGGCTATGATTGGTTATATAAGATCACAAGAAGAAACATAAGCTAGGTATACAGACACTACACAATGTAATTGGAGCATTTCTGGAGAACTCCATGTGTCATTCAAGATGTTCACTGCTGAATATGGTAACAACATTTCCTGTAAACTACAAATGCTTCATCTCCTTAAAATATTTTGCAACATATAGGAGATTTTTAAGAAAGTGAATGTTCTGCTTATAAAAATGAAAATTGGATTTTTAAAAAATTATGCTGAAAGAAAACGGGAAGCAGGAAAATATATTTCCTTTGCATTATTCCATAATATAAAATAGAGGCGTTCAGCACCTCATAGTGAAAGTATCATGTAGCAGTGGCTTTAAAATGGTGGCTTTAAAATACAGTTGGAATGTGGGTTCCTCAATAACTGTCAGGGTATACGTTTGGCATGTGTGATTCTGAGGTTTAGGAGAGACTGGATTTATTGAAAGTTGTGATGCTGAATTTTGAGAAGAGCATCTCCAATGAAGTTATTGTAGACCCACCACCCTGCTTAGATCTGCAACAAGCTTCCTGTCTGACGTATTCTCTTTGCTGGCCAGCCCTGAATGGGGGAGGAGAGTGGGGGGAGGGGGGTAAGGCAACAAAAACACAACAGACAACAGTGTTGGAGTTCAAAGAGATCACAACTTTATTGATATTACAGCTTGCGGAGCATTGGCACTTCATAGGGTACTGATCCAAGCATAAGCTGACCTGCCTGCCAGCAGATGACCCCACACACCCCCTCAGACCACTGCTGAGGGGGGAACTATGGGATGACAATCAGTGGGATGTCACATGGGTGTACAGCCCTGTGTGGATTCCCTGCCACCTGGGAGTGAGGCAGATCTGACAGCCCCCGCTGGGCATGCACCTACCATCCATCACTCCCCAGACCACTTAAGGGGATCCCCAATATAGGGAAACTGAGCTTGCAGGCCCTGTTTTCCCCAAAACGGATCAATGCCCAATGCCCAATCCACTACAAGAGCCACAAAATGGCTCCTGCCAAAGCTCCTAGAGATGAAAAACCAAACCCAGTGTGCCCCTCAAAGGTCCTGCAACCACATGTTCAGACCCCAGATGGACAGGCACCACCAGGTGAGAACATGGCTGCCGCTCCACAAGAGATGACCGAGTGGAATCAGCAACACCTCTCAGATCTCGACAGACTACCCCACAGCCTTGGACTACTGCTTCATGTCTAATCAGGAGCCAGGCACTCTGACAACACTCTAGCCAGCTGTACCACAGGAGGCTCATTCTGGGCAAGGTCTCCCTGAAGAATCCCAAACCAGCCCTGAAAGAATGTCTCAGGCTGCCCACAGAGGGTTAGGACCCTGCCCCCAGGTCCTAACCCTTTTGACGCCAAAGGACCTGGAAGCATCGGTTCCCATCCAAAAATGCTGCAAAGGAACCACCTCAGCACCTGAAACTAGAAAGACAAAAGCAACGAGGAGCCTAGGCTCCGATAATGGAACTCGGTACCCCCAGCTGTGCAAACCTACCAATCAGCAGGAGGGGATCCCACAAGTCACCATGCTGGTGACCACCTCACTTCTGAAAGGGCAGACACAGACCAATAAGCAAGGACATGCAGCTCAAAGGGTTCCTGTGAGAGAAATTTAACCCCATCCCCCTGGGTATAGACCCCTGTTCTATGCCCAGAGGAAGGCAAAAAACCTCCAGGACCCCAGAGCCAATTGGGCCTGTAGGAAAATTCATTCCTGACCTCAAATCAGTGATTGGCATTACCCTGAGCAAGTGAGAAGGGGCCACCTGACCCAACCTGACGCACCCTCCCACCAGCCGGCCAGCAGAAAGTCCATAGTGGCCAGCCAACCAGTAACAGAAGTGACTCATACCAGGCCAAGTGATGGCCAGACAGACAACTGCCAAATCAGTACCCACATGGCCATGCCTGGGAGTGAGCCACAGGTCTACCCAAGGGTGGGGGCAGTACCCTCCTTCAAGACCACGTCCATGGCTGAGCCACAGGTCCCACCTGAGAAGGGAACCAGTGCCAAGTGATCCTTTCTGGAGTTGGGGGTGAAGCCTCATTTCTCCCAGTGAGACCAGAACACGCTTGGCTGTGGCCATGACTGACTGCAGCACGAACTGGAAGACAACTCCTTTGAAATTTTGAACCAAGAACCCCATTTGAACTCTTGGATGGCCACCAACTTCCCCAGTTCACTAGAGCAGGTCTAGGCCATGACTCTTGAGTGTTTTAGGAAGGGAGCACCTTATTCCAAAAAATCACTTTCTTTCAGAAGCTCATATAGGATTATTCATGGAAGTCCTTTGTATACATCAAGTGTACACATCAAGTAACCTCTTAGATGCTTGCAAAAACTAATTTATCACACAAAAAGTTTGGACAGAGCTTTTTTTTAATCTCTTGATTTTGTAGAACATTCTTGTAACTGATGTTTTGCTATTTGTATCAACTGCTGTTTAAGAGATAACATGTATTATGTTGTTTTCATTAACTGTAATAGAAACCCCTTGAAAGCCCTCTGGGTCAGAAAGAGATGTTCTCACTGGCTGATTCCCCGCTCCCCACCCCCTCTACCAGGCTGCAATGTTCTACTTCAGCTTCAATTTGAACCACAGTTGTAATCCCTGTTCATCACACCAAGGGATTAGTAATTCCATAAGGAATTAATTACTTTCAAGAAACAGTAATTATTCTGTGATTACTAAATAATAGTGCTATCCATGGCTTTTCTTAGTGATTTGGAAATATTGAATAATACCACTGGTCCATATTACAATACAATTGTTTTAAGCTTGCTTAACATTTCCTTGTGATTCATCTGTGGTTTATGCTAAACTTTCAGGGTCCATGAAAATAAAGCTGAACATTCAAAGCTCATTTGGAAATTAATTAAACTGTGAGCGAATTAAACTGAATGTATCCAAAATTTCAGAACTAAACCTTAATTTACATGTATGTTATATAATCATGTATTAATTTTAAAAAGCATTTTGCAATATTTTATAAAAAACAAAAAAGAAGAAATGTAGAACTTATTAATATTGAAGCAGAACATCAAATTTTAGTCTGGAATCATTTGAGAATTCATCAGATATTTACATCTACACAAACTAGGAGCCTACTGACCAGGAAAGCTATTTTTGTGAACCTCCCTGTGTTAAGTGGAATGTGCGCTCCAAAATCTTGCAAGGAGATAAAGTATTTCAGGAAAACATAATAGAAGTCTCCAGTCATTGGTTAATCAAGTGCATCATTGTAATGATTGAGTCTAGATGCTGAGTGGAAATACAGGAGATAGTGCTATTAATCCCCAAACAACATCACTTACAGTGAAATCCTGAGAGGGGAGCAAAACTGCGCAAGTAGCTGACCAGCTGCTATGCTGATGTATCTCAGAGATATGCCATCACAATCTGAAGATAGACTGGCAGTGTCCCAACAGTGTTGTGCCATGGCTGGGTGCTGATGGGGCAACACTGTGGACCCCAGCAGGGCACCACCAGTGCAATGCTTTGAAGTGGCTGTAAAAGGAGCAGCTTTAGGGATGTGGCTGGTGTTAGTCAACTGTTCCTGCCCTAGGAACCCCCCTCCCAGAATTGATGCAGAGCTGTGCCTACAAAAACTGCAGCATAGCTCACAGCTGGGAGGAAAAATGAACCCCCCCCCACACACACACAACAACTGCCATAGCTTCAGGGCTTGAGACCCAGAGGAGGTTGATGGGCAGTTCAGGCCACACCCATTGGACTGCAGGTGATCCCTTCTCCCTGATAGGCAGTCAATGCCAGCCACCACCAGCCAATAAAAATCCCAGTCTCGCTATTAGATCAATGGATGCAGTGCAGAGGCCAGCTGCACACACAGATCCAGCACTCACATTGCACATACTCACCTTTGATGGCTGGGGCTGCTGAAGTTGGGGGGCACAACTATCAAAGTGGAAATCCACAATACCTTTCATGGACCCCTCCAAACCACTGTCTGTTTTGGCTGACAAAGAGCTTAGGAGGGTACCTGTGGTGATGGCAGGCTGCTCAATCGCAAAGTATCTAATGAGCTATCTCCTTACAGAAACCCCGCCCTCTGACTTGCCAATGGGATCAGTCCCCTCACGCTTTTGGACAGTGGGTCCTCTACACTGGAGCACAGGTTGAGGCAGGAACATTCACAGAGGTGGCAGCTGCCATGCACAGTCTGATACTGCTGTGGGATGGAGCTGAGGTGGGCATTCTATCAGGTAAGGGCCCTCTTGGTATATGCAGGCCATACAGGGATGGGCAGTGCAGCAGCAATGGTGGGGGCATGGGGTGAGGCCTTCCTGTAACCCTCCATCACAGTGGCTCTCAGGAATGCTCTACCCAACTATAAAAGATTCCTGAGCAGAAATAATAAAACACAGTTCATAAGTACACTATGCAAATACAATGGGTGATCCACAATTTTCACTTGCAGTTTTCAGCACTAGTGTATAAATCATGATTTACAATTGTTTAAAGTTTGCAGCCATAAGTACAACACTGGGATTATGAGAAAATTTCTGCATGTTGCTAGGTATTACGTGCAAGATTATATGAACCCCAAGGAGCAATACGAGAGTATGAATTTTACTCTATCGTTTTCCATATTGAACTTTGTCATGTTACCTTTGATGTGGAATCAGTATCCTGATTACTAGACAATCTACATGTTGCTTCAAAGATGTAGCTTCTTCACAGAACTTTGTCACAAAGCAAATCAGCTCCTTTCCAGCTGGTAACTGACATAAACAAAATAGCCTCAACAAAACTACCAGATGAAAAAAATAGAATTAAATATATAGAGAAAAGGAAGAAATCGCTTAGTTGCCTTAAGGGGAAATCTGACAGTAGGCAACTGAACAACATGTTCAAATTATGGCATTTAAACATAATTGCAGGTTCTGTTAATCTGTGCGAGTATCATTCTGTTGCATTCAAAGCAGTTTCTTCTATAATTCTGTGGTGTATATGAATATAGTGAGGCCTCCTAAAGAGGTTCATTTTCAGGTCTAATATCTACTCTAATTCTACGTATCAATTATGTTCCAGACAAAAGTTCAAACAAAGGTCTGGGGATTTAGGGGATGTAACTATCTATATTAAATGGCTTGTACTGTAAATACAGAGATGGGTCAGGAGGAGGCGGTTGATTATTTCGTCTTATTATTTTTATGAGCCAGCTGGTATTAGATGAGTCTTGGCTGTATCATGATTTAGAGGTGGAGTGAAATGCTGTTTGAAAAGGGAGTGGCAAAGTACTTTAGCAACATGTCTTTTTTGGCAGCATTCTTTTGACCCATAAATGCTTATATGTATACCTATAAGCATTTTAACAATATTTAACAATCGTCCTGTTTATCCAGAAATTATTCAAGAGCATTCCTAACAGGTATCAATTCTGTATTAATTTATGCAAGCAGAGGGGTCAAGGTTTATACCTGTTTATTCTGTTAATCCAGACATTCATTTGGGAAAGGCATTTTGTGCATGCTTAAAGACACTATTTTCTTACTGGTTCACACTTCTTAGCTTCCTGCTAATCCAATATTCCTCATATGTGCGAAGTTCTTTTAAAGTGATTGCAAATTCCTTACCAAAAGTATAACTACAACAATGTGCTTATATACCACTCTTTTAAACAGATTAGTGCCCACTCAGAGCAGTGAACAAAGTCAGTGCTATTTTTATCCCCACAATACTGCTGAAAGCTGTGTCTGAGAGGAGCGGCTTACCCAAGGCCACCTGCTGAGCTCATGGCAATGGTAGGATTTGAACCAGCAGACTGCTGATTTGAAGCACAACCACTTAACCACTATGCTATAGCAATTCTAAAAGTATGGCAAGAATTCAGAGTCAAAAGGTCATTTCATCTTTCCTGCCTCCCTATCAGAGTTACTTTTGCAGAGAGCGCATGTGCTTTTTAATTTTCATATTTATATTTATGATCAGCAAGTTTCCAGTGTTGCAAATATCTAAATTAAAACAGCATTTAAAATAATATATCAAATAATTCAATAAAAATGTATGAACACACAAACACGTAACACCAGGAATGAGGGCTACTAACAGTTATTGTGGAAATGGAAATCCTAAACCAATGCCTTCTGGCTTTGTCTTCCTGTAGTATCAAAAGTCATCTGCAGTCCTTTCATTAATTTTTATATAACTATGTATACAGTAACCTAATCATCTCAATACAAGTACATAAATTTATAGAATACAGTAGAGGTGACTGACTATAACAGTGCAATAGATCTTAGAGCCATTTCCACCCTCTAAACTTTACCAGACAATGTCTGGTTTAATTTATTTTTATGGCCAGTTCCTTAGCTTCTGGCAAGGCAAGTATTTAAAAAATGAACATATGTTGCATAAAACGACAATGCATTTAAATTAGGCAAGAGTTACTTAGTTTTGACATGTGTTGCCAGTATAGCCCTGTTTCTTCAGAATAAAACTGGGTGGGGGGGGGCGTGATTGGTTGGTTGTATTTTTTTTAGATCTCAGTTGTTTTTATCTTCCTGCATTCTACAACATTTGTTTTAAGTGGGAAAAGGAGGCATATCTACAGATCATTCCTATATGAGCTCCAATCCACTTTTTGTACATAACTGTTACTTTATGCACACAACAACAACAGGTTAAAAAGTCATGTTTGTGGAATCAGATCTTTCCCTTGTGTTGAGGACCCCTATGGACAAAAAGCCATGTTGGATAGAGGGCTAGCAGGAGGAGGAGAAATTGAACAAAATGGCTGTCTCCCTCCCAACAGTGGACCTCTTATACCAGTGGAACTTTCTAACAGCTGAATAAGTTTTGTCCATTTCTCCATGCTTACTGCATCCCTCCATGCTATGTGATTTTTTGGAGTGGAACTTTCCCCACATGAAGCCAATGAGGCATAGTGGTTAAAGTGTCAGCCTAGGATTTGGAAAGCCTGTGTTCAAATCCACATTCATAGATGAAGCTCACTGAGTATCCTTGGGCAACTAACTCATCTTCTCACAGTCTAATTTACCTCACAAGGCTAATGGGGTGATAAAATAGAAGAGGCCGTAACCATGTCTGCTGCCCTGAAGGAGGATAAAAATGAAATCAATTTTGTTTCAATTGGGCCATCTTTAGTCCTCCCCTTGAAAGCTGCTTTGGAAAGGAGAATGTAGGGAAAGATCCATTTCTGAGTGCTTAGCTCACTGTTCATAAGATATAACCTCATATTATTAATTACAATAATCATGAAAATAGAGTGCGGAATATTTCACTTTATTTATTTATTTATTTATTTATTTATTTATTTATTTATTTATTTATTTAGTTAGTTAGTTAGTTAGTTAGTTAGTTAGTTAGTTGCTTCCTTACTTTTTCATATCTTGCTTTTCTCTCCAACGGAGACCCAAGGCAACTTATATCATTATCTTCTCTTTCATTTCATAGAATCATAGAGTTGGAAGGGGCCATACAGACCATCTAGTCCAACCCCCTTCCCAGTGCAGGATCAGCCTAAAGCATCTCTGACAAATATTCATCCAGCCTGTTCTTGAAAACTGCCAGTGAAGGGGAGCTCACCACCTCCCTAGGCAGCTGATTCCACTTTTGAAATACTCTGACCATGAAAAAGTTTTTCCTAATATCCTGCCGGTCCCTTTGCGCATGTAATTTAAGCCCATTGCTTCGGGTCCTACCCTCTGCTGCCAACTGGATCAGCTCCTTGCCCTCCTCCAAATGACAGCCTTTCAAATATTTAAAGAGAGCAATCATGTCCCCCCTCAACCTCCTCTTCTCCAAACTAAACATTCCCAAGGCCCTCAGCCTTTCCTCATAGGGCTCAGTCTCCAGACCCCTGATCATCCTCACCGCTCTCCTCTGCACCCTCTCGATTTTGTCCACATCCTTTTTGAAGTGAGGCCTCCAGAACTGCACACAATACTCCAGGTGCAGCCTGACCAAGGTAGTATAGAGAGGGGCTATGACCTGCGATTTTGACTCTATGGCCCCTTTGATACAACCCAGGATTGAATTGGCCTTTTTTGCCACCGCATCACACTGACTGCTCATATTTAGCTTACAGTCCACTCTTACCCCAAGATCCTTTTCACATATACTACTGCCCAGAAATGTATCCCCCATCCAGTATTTGTGCTTCCCATTTTTGTGGCCCAGATGTAATACTGTGTACTTGTCTTTGTTGAATTGCATCCTATTTGCAGCTGCCCACTTCTCCAGAGTATTCAGGTCTTGTTGAATTTTAATTCTATCTTCTTGGGTGTTTGCTGCTCCTCCCAATTTGGTATCATCAGCAAATTGAATGAGCAGTCCTTCCATCCTCACAACAACCCTGTGATGTAGGTTAGGCTGAGAGTTTGAGACTGGCCCTTGGCCCCCAGAAAGCTTCCACTGCAGACTAGGAATTTGAACCTGGGTCTCCCAAATGCTAGTCTGATACTCTAACCACTACACGTACTGTTTTCCAGTAATTAATATGAAAATAAATCTCCCATCTAAGCAGCTTACAATGAAAAAAAACCCATAAGATTTTCTTTAATTTTGTTCAGGTTTCTTTTGTTATTGCAGTCACTGTTTCTATTGATTTCACTTTTACAAGACATCTAGCATTTTCCTAATAAAGTCCAGAGCCCAGTATTTCTTAGGCAAGGGGGAAAGAGGCTCTGGGCTTTCTTGATTGACTCTAAACTGCAGCTGCTAGGATTACATACATGTATGAGGTACTGGAATCCTGAATGATATGTATGGGGTAGGACTTTGCCTTCTGCTCTCCTCCAAAAGCCTGCCCTGCTGTGCCAGATTGTCCCTTGCTTTCTGCACCCCTCTTCTTGCCTACTGTTCTCCAAATGTTATCCCTCATCCAAGTAAATCTACTTTAAGGTCCTGCTGCGGCTGCCTGCCCAGCCTGACCTTCCTTTATGCTGCCAAATGTTATTGCTTAGTCAGTCAGCCTTTTCCTCATACTCCTAAAGTGCTATCCCTGTTACTAGCAGTTTCTGCACAGCCGATTGTTCCTGCCTTTTTTAAAGCTTCCAGTCTGTGCTTTGCTGAGTCACACCAAGTGATCATCTTCCTTTCCATTACCCACAAGTGCTTAGCTTTGTTTGTGAGATCACAAAAAAACCCTCCTTTTTTTAAAAGAGAGAGGGGGGTTTTAGAGGGGAGTTTGTTTTTGTCACCATTGACAACCCCCCCGCCCCCGCGCCGCCCTTTTAATCGTTTTTTTTTTACTTTGCACATGCGCTATTGTGTGCAGTTACTGTTGCTAGCAGGCTTCTGTGATTGAAAAAAATGTAAAGGGGGTAGAGCTTCAGGGGAAGAACTGGGCGGAGATCTCTGGAAATGCTTAAAATGTTCATATGCTAGAATACACAGAAAAACCTGCCATAGACCCACAACAAAAGAAAATTGTAGCAAGTGCAGTCCTGGTAAATCCAAATAAAACCCACTAAAACAACCATATGCACACGGCTGGCAAATGATAACATGTGCATGCTTGGGGGAAAGCTGCCACCGTTCCATAAATAACAGTCCTAATTAAATTTATAACACCCCCTTTCATTAGTGACATCATGAAGCAGGTGAAAAAAGCCCCCCCCCTCCCCACCAGCCAATCTGGAGGGACCTAAAAAATTCCTGCTTGGCCCTGTGTAAGCAAATGGCTAATCCTGCAACATCCCACAGTGGGTAGGTTAGTGGGCACATGGTAAATGCCTGCTTGGGAGGAGCAAAGCTTGTTTAAGTAGCTACCCTGCCACCCCTCCTCCTTGACTGGAACATTTAACCAAAGGGGCCAGGGCAAGAAAATCCACAACCAATAATCCCATGAATACCCCATGTGCAGGGGGGAAAACCCCAAATCCAACAGAAAACATCTCTTGGGAATCATTCTAAGTACTAACTGTGCATGACAATAATATTTCATTTTTTAAAAGTACTGGCACGATTTACAAAGTACACATCTTCACTTATAAGAGTGTATTGCTATGTGCAAAAACTGCATTGTGGAAAATAGCTATTTCAGAATATACAAGATAAATTGCATCTATTACACTTGCCAATTAGAATTGGAGGGAAAGAGGCTGACAACCCGCTACAGTGCAGAGTTACTCCCTTCTAACCATTGACTTCAAAGGCCTTAGAGGAGTGTAACACTATTTAAGATGGCACTATAAGAGAGAGAAAAAAAAAATCACCAATGCGAATTCTTCTGGACATTTATTTTATTTTATTTTCTGTATTTATAGGCCACCTGACTAAAAACTCAAGGCAGATTACACAGCGTAAGGCAATGCTATGAATAGGATGAGATATCTAATAAGCAAAGAAGTAGAGCTAGGATTATAGAAATCTAAAACAAAACGTGAAGTATTAGACATATGTTAAGCTATGCAGAAAATTGTATTACAAAAATAGAAAACAATGCAGTAAGAGCAAGATAATACATACATCAAACAGATAATATATACAACATACAGTGATAGTCCACAATCCCATTCCCTTTATAAAAGTACCTTTCTGGACCATTCCATTATAATATAACCCTATAATGTATGTATGTGCCGTTAAGTTACAACCGACTAATGGCAACCCTAGAAGAGGCTTTCAAGGCTCTGCCTTGCTCTGCAGAGTCTTCTTTTGTGATCTCCTATCCAAGTACTGACCCTACTTAGCTTCCAATCTGACAAGACTGGGCTATACCTTGCCGTCTTCCCTCCATATAACCCTATTGCCTTTATTTAAAAATGTCCTCCTAAATTAGGAAATGAGTGAAAGGGAGTAACTGGGATTCTCCACCTATGTTTATGGGGATTATTCCCTTAGAGATGGGAATTCCCTGGCAGATGTTCAACCAGAGAGGTTTTTTTTTTAATTAAAGAGAAATAAAAAGGGCAAACAGAGAGAAATCACATGTAGCGCACATGCAAGGCTAACTAAGAAAATCAGGGAGGAAAAGAGGAGAACACAGTTTGGGGGAAGGTAATAGTTACCAGTTTTGGAGACAGGGGTCCACAGAGACAGCAGCAAAATGACCAGCATTTCATGAAGAGAAGAGAAGAGGTCCAAACAGATTTGGGGGATGTGAACAGATCCAGAACACACACAGTCACTAGTGGCTAGGGAGGTCCAGATATAGGGCAAAATGCTCCCTGGGGCAAATTGACATCTTTGCCCCCCAAAACAATTACTTAATGGTTGTCTCCAGAGGTGGACAATGGAGTTGGGAGAGGCTTAATGAGTCTACCTGGGATGGACTACAGGTGAAAATAGTGCTTGATGACCCATTGAGTATAGGATGGGGAAAGCTACTAGGTTTGCTGAATAGCTTGGAAGTTGCTTAATTAGGGTAAATGGGTGAGGGAAGTAAGGTTGGGCATTGACGAAATGAGTCAGGAGCTTCATAGAAACCTCGTTGTCTTAAGTTATGCATCTCTCTGGGGGATAGAGGTGGTGTTTAGTCAGATAGCTACTCTGATTCTCCTTTTACCTGGCAGGCATATATACCTGGTGGGCATATTTCAGGCCCAGCAATATCTTGCATTTATGCTATATGAGGAAGGGTGTTTATGATTTTATATCCATAAACTGCCCTTCAGAGGGAGGAGGCAGTCTGGCTGGCAATCTGGGCATCATTGTGTGCAATCATAAGAATGACTTGATCCCTGGCTGTCTTTACTTTTTGGAGTTCCCTTTGAAGAGAGGGACGTGTAAGGATGTCGTGGATGAGCTCCAGACCTATACATAAGAATACAGGGGATACTAAATGATAGAGGATGGGTGATAAATTTATTTCCTGTTGAGTCCAGATAGGGACTGTGATGTGGAAGTCACAGCCATTGACAGTAGTCAGATTGCAAAAACATCTCTTTATCATGGGAACCATGGGCTGTATTCTGTTGGAATTAAGAAGGACTGTGCTGCAAGGGGTTGTATTGCAGAGACAGCTTTTCCCTATGTAAATAATGAATGACTTTTCCTCCTGAATGACATCATAGGAGTATTGACCTTGTTGGTTCTTCCTGGGGGTTAGGCAGCAGTAGTGCTCTTCTAAGGCATCACTGTTGCAAATGAAGCCTAAGTTTTCTCTGTGCCCACAGTCTTCTACATTAACGATCTGCCAGTGGGAGGAAGAAGCACTGGCCCAACGGTTGCAGTCTCTGAAATACAGAATGTCCCCTGTGCTTGTCTGCAAGCCAAGGGGAATGGCAGGGTAAATGGGAAAGGATTTCTGAGCTGCAATGATAACAATAAAGAGACACTGCTGGTGATGGTGCGGATTGTATGGGGCATTAACCAGTCTCCACCAGTCTTCTAAATCCAATTTGTCCTTTGTTAGATTGGATTTCATGAGCTGTTTGATTTCCATGGGAATGTATCCGTCAGTAGAGTGACAGATGAATTCCATGGCTGTGGCCAGATTGAGAGTGTGGGCTTGCATGCATGCTAATGCTGCTGAAACATTGTGCTGCAAGGACTGGGTTCCTCAGGTGAGCACAGAGAAATCCTTCTCTATGAGTTGTTCCCAAGTGATTAAAAGGAAACTGATTGAGTGTTACATATCTGAGATGGAAATGTGGGATTGTGTAACGGGATTCCCTGATTTAGCCATACCAGCAGTGACTTAGGATAACTTGTTAGCAAGGATCTCTATTTTGGCAGTGTCTATAAGAGACACACCTGTGCTGACTGGAATGATCCAGTCTTTTTAGTCATGCTTCACCTTTGCAGAGTGATCAGTGCCTTGCCATAATTTAATCCATTCCTCCCAACCTTGCTCACTGGGCTGCAGGTAGGGGGCACATTCAGGAAGCATGAAAGAGGTGTTGAGTCCTATCAGACTGACATGAACCTCCTTTATAGACATTTGTGGCTGCATAAGCACCTTTTCCTGAATATCAGACTTAAGGATGTGAAATTCAACTATTGGATAGGTGGCTCTACAGAAGGCATCTCTGGTAACAATGAGTAGATTGAAGACTAAAGTGACTGGATCCTTTAAACCTATAGAGTGAGTGCAATTCCCTTCTTGGTGTGTGATATTAAGGGTTAAGATACCTCGTAACTTGAACAGGATTTGGAAGGAGCGGAGATCACAACGGGACCTAGTCAAACCAACTACCCAGAGTGCCTTGTTGCAAGAGGTCCTGCCCAAGAAGTTTTCTGCCAGTTGATAATGCTCAGAATGTGGTTTGAGCCTGAGGGATTTGTAAGAGTGATAGCAAGCTGATCTTCTTCACCTGGAGTTCATGCATGACAACCGGTATAACAATTTGGAGGAGGTCTCCTACATTCTGGACAGCTGCTAAAGCAAACTCACAATACTGGCAGACTTCCTTTGCTGGTAAGTCCCCATTAGATTTGTCTGTTTCCCATTTGGGCAATGGCTTACAGTAAACTGGAATGGCAGGGGTGGAGGTGTCCCCTGGTTTATAACAGAAGGGTTCTTCTTCTACAGAAGCCTTGTGAATGCACTTGGCATCATAAGTGGAAGAACATTTTAGAGACAGGTCCCAACTGTGGAATTTATATAGATAATTGTATGCTGCCAGGTTTCAGGCATTTGAATAATAACCTGTCATTTTCCAAAGCATGTTGTCTACTGGGACCCTTTTTACTTTACAGTTTCAATAAAGGATCAGAATTGCAAGCTCAGGGGTAGTTGGCTAAGCAGATATGGCTGCAAAGAGGAAAAGATGCACATGACCAAAGGGGATAGAAAGGCATACTCACCTGTATTCGCAGAGGTGGTATTGGAGAAATGACAGTCTGATAGGAAGATGATTAGGCTGTGGTGTCACCAATATGCAGATGATACCCAGGTCTACCTTTTTCACCTAATTCCAAGGATGCTGTTGACGTTCTTAACTGGTGCTTGGGGTCAGTAATGGGCTGGATGATGATAAACAAGCTGAATCTGAATCCTGATAAGTCAGGAGTTCTCTGGTTTAGTAGAAAGGTAGACCAAGAACTTGATATCTCTCCTATTTTGGATGAGGTTATACTTCCTTTGAAAAGTCAGGTTCACAGCTTGGGAGTGGTGCTAGACATGGTAGTCACCTTGGAAAACCAGGTTGCTGCAATGGTTCAGAGTGCTTTGCCCAGATTCAGCTGGTTCATTAGCTGTGCCTGTTCCTGGCTCAGTCAGCTCTAGCAACAGTCACACATGCCTGGTTAAAAAGATGTTATTTGGTCTGGCACCTAAAAGGAAGTAAAGTAGAAGCCAGGCAAGCCTCCAGAGGTGCAGTGCCACCACATAAAATACACTGTCTCTAGTCGACTCGTCACCCACCCACTCTGAAGGCAGGGATCAGAGAACAATGCTTGAGAGGCAGGTCTTAACTGGAGGGCTAGATAGTACTGGAGGAGACTGTCCTTCAGATACCACAGACCTAAGCCATCTAGGCCCTTAAAAGTAAGAACCAGTACTTTGAATTGTGCCTGGAAACAGATGGATAACCAGTGCAGATCCTTCAGCTCAGGGATGATATGATTCCTGTAACTAACCCCTGACAATATCCTGGTTGCCACATTTTGGTGGCAACACAATTGAAGTTTCTAGACCATTTTCAATAGCAGTGCATTGCAGAAATTTAACTTGGATGTGATCTGAGCATGGACCACTGTGGTCAGATCATGCTTTTTGAGTAATGGTCTCAGCTGGTGGACCAGTTGGAGGCATTGCATGCCATAGAACAAACCTGAAACTTCAGCTGTGGCAACTCTGATCTGTGAACCTACTCCTTCAGGGGAGTGCATCTCTCTCCAAGACAAGATAGTGTGGCCAACCTCCAGATGAGGCCTGAGGATCTCCAGAAATTAAAACTGCTCTCCAGACCAAAGAGATCAATTTTCATGGAGAAAATGCATGCTTTGGAGGATAGACTTTATAGCATCATATGCCACTGAAGTCCTTCTTCTCCCCAAACCCTTTCACCCCCAGGACCTATTCCCAAATCTCAAGTAATTTTCTAACCCAGAGTTGGCAACCCTAGGTCAGGCAGGAGTGGATCAACTACCCTCTAAATAGCCTTCCTCCAGCTTAAATGGCTCTTCCTCCAAACTAAATTCCTCTTCTTCTGATGGAAGAGCCACTTAAAATTTGTTTGTTTGAGTCTGCCTTTGTTACTGAGAATCAAAGTGTGTGAGTCAATACAACCAATGCAATAACAATGCAAAAGGTACAGCTTGCAGAAATTTGAATACACCCAGAAATCTGATAGAGAGCTGAAAACAATGCTGAAACTAAGATGAAACAAAGCATAAGCAATTAGACATGGCATATTAAATGATGCAGAAACTACTCCGTGGGTATACAGTAGTGTAGTCTACAGCCCTTGTACATTAATCAAAACATCTCTCTGAAACATTTCCTTGCAATATAGTCCTCTTACCTGTGCAAAAAAATTCCTTCCTGAATAATTCAGTTTTGCATAGTTTGCAGAGACCAGAAGAGTGGGGCCCCTCCTAACCTCATCAGGCAGGCCATTCCATAAGATTGGTGCCACAACTAGACATGGGCACGAACAGAAAAAAAAACCCAAGCTGTTCATTGTTCGTTGCCATCCACGAACAACAAACAGCAAACAGTAACGAACATGACCCTGTTCGCAAACATGTTCATTGTTTGTTTGTTGTTTGTGGCCCTTTAAAGATCCCTTTAAACTATCAACTGGCAGGTGGCAGGGGGGATTCCCCCCTGCCGCCTGCCCCCTGATAGTTTAAAGGGCCCTTTCTTGCCACGTGCAAGGGGCAGGGCCCTTTAAACACCCCACAAATTGACCTTCCCAATGTCCAATACCCACCAAATGTGCAGGGGACATAGTCCTCACTGTCCTCCGAAGACCCCCCCCCCCAAGTTTCAGAGAGATTGCACCCCGGGGAAAGGCATGATCCATGGGTCCCCCCCTTTGCTGTCATTTTCTCTTCACAGTGGCAAAAATGGGACTCTCTGCTGGAAGTACTTTGAAGGGTTAAAGCCAGAAGGAAAGCTAGAAGGAGTTCAGACAAAGTTCGGTCCCTGCCTCTGTTGCCAGGGGAATTGATTGAAAGGCTCCAAACTCTCTGGCTTGAGGAACGGCTGACGAAGGCAATGAACAAGGCTTGCAACAACCACTTGTTCGTTTAGAATGGGGCCTCACGAACGGCTTGTTTGCGAACAGACGAATGGGCTGTTCATGGGTTTTTTCCGTTCGTAATGTTGTTCATGTCCATGTCTAGCCACAACAGAGAATTGCACATGTACGAGCAGTTGATTTTGCTCATTGGCATGGTGGCATTGACAGAAGGCCTCATTCAGATAAGTGAAACTGCCCTGACAGAGATAGGTGGTCCCAAAGATATGAGGGACAGAAGCCATGAAGGGCTTTGTATGTGATAGCCAATAACTTGAATTGAGTCTGGTAACTGATAGGTAGCCTAGCCAATTGAGTTACTACACAATGGGAGTGAAATGTATGCTCTGCCTAGCGAAGAAGAAGAAGACTTGAGTCAAAAGGAAAGGTGGAGAATAAATATTTTAATAAAAAAATGAATAAACTTTGCTTAGTGAAGTTGGAGGATAGGGGTAGAATCTACTTCAATGACTCTACGGTCCCAAAGCAGCTTCTCTATTGACCAACAGCACCTCAGTCTTGTCCCAACTGAGATTCAGTTTATTGGCCCTCATCCTTCCCACTACCTTGTTCAGGCACTAATTCAGGACTTCCACAGACCCACCTGGCTTAGTGCCAAGAGAAATAGAGCTGGGTCTCATCTACATAATGGTGATACCTTACTCCAAATCCCCAGATGGCCTTTCCCAGTAGTTGCATGTAGATGTTAAATAACATTGTATGGTCTGGACCTGTGGTCTTTCTGAAATAACCAAAGGAAAACCAGATTTTTGCCAGATTTTTTTTTATTTGAAGGAGCAAGAATTATGATTAGCATCATCAGTTTATCTATGCAGTAGAGGGAGGGGAAAGCAGAACTGTAATAATATACCAGAGAGTTCTAAAAATACCCCTGCACCTCATCCTCATATTAACAGAAGAAGCTAGCAGAGATGAGTTGATCGAGCTGTGAGGTACCAAATAATTACAAATACTGATAATTTTCACAAGCCTCTGTTATATACATACCACTGACCTAGGAAGCAATAAGAGAAATTGTCTGCATATAGCTTTGGATACATGTCAGGCTAGTTAGTTATGATACTGAATTTTAAAACTGGCAAAATTAACTTATAAAAATAGCAGTGTGATCTTCAATAGAGTTACATCCTTCTAAATCAATTGAAGCTATTGAGTTTTGAATGATGTAACTCTGCTTAGGATGGCACTGTAAATTTTACACCCTCAGCTTCCTCCTGCTACTATACTATTTTTAAATGCTGTCAAATGGAAAGGGACATTAAAAGCTACATTTTTTAATCTATCAATGCTGCATGTTAGTAGGAATGATGACAACCATCATCCATGCCACTAAAAACAGCAGGAAGGAATGCTTGGTTGTGGCCTGTTATATTTACATTACTTCCTGAAATATTCATCTGAGCAGGCATCCTAAGGTTTCCTAATGCAAAATGTGATAATTTGTAAACAGCTGCCAGTACTAAGTGCTTAGATTGGATAATTGATAGTACCTATCCCACGAACACCTTGTTTTCCATGTTACTAGGCTAATGCAACATTAGGTTCTCTGTGTGAATGAAGTTATTTTTAACTAGTTTCCAGGAAGGTTGTGGTCTTTGCACAATTATCATGGTTTCCATATAAAGAGATTTGTTTTTATAAATGGTCCCCATTGAGTTTCTTCATTATCTTTGTGCATAATAAAAGATTTGGGCTATTTTTTTCTTACCACAGCATTAAACACTATCTAATTTATTTGTAGTTCCATTACATGAACTTAAAATGCATCTATCCAAGCAAACGAGCAAACAAATCTCCTTGGAAAACCACTAGAGGCCCTGCTCCAGGAAGACAAATGCTGACATTTATGAGCAAGTGGTAGAAATAAGAGGAAACACTGAACCATTTGTTGATGGCTCTTGAAAATTCTTAAGATTTGCCAGGAAATTTCAGAATGTATTGTGATACCTCCCTTGTTTTGGACTTTAAAACCATGCCTTGGTAAAGGGGGGTGAAATGTGATTATCAGCCATGGTGATTTGGTGATACTTAAATTTTTAAAATTTATGCTTAAAACTCGGTATTTTATGGTATTTTTCATATTCTGCCAGGATTTTCAAATTCCAGAGGAGACAATGCTGTTTATGGAGTTTCGAAATGTAATGTAATACCTGCAGGTTATGGTGGGAAATACCATATCGCCCCAAAGATGTACACACTACATGATGGGAATCTTTTTACATACCCATTCAAATGTAACATAATGCTGGTAAACAAAGTTTATGATCAGAAGAAAGAGGGCAAGGAAATAGGCCCATCATACTAGATATACTTTTGATTTCATGTGTGATACCAGTGCACCATTTTTGATTTCATGTGTGATACCAGCACACCATTACATATGCTTAAATAAGGGCCAAAGAAATCTGTTGTGGCATGAAGGAAAGAAGCCTTCTTTTCACTGGTCTGATCAAATTAATTATGCTAAATAGCTGAAAAGAGAGAAATGAAACAAAATTAGTCCTTCAAATGATGCTTGAGGCAAAGCCCACAATGAGACTACTCCAGAGTGATCCAGTGATATTTACAAATCAGAATCTCATGCTGTTCCCTCTGGCTCCCACTGAACTGATTTCCATTATCACTATGGACCCTTGCATAAGAATTGCAGCATATGGGAGCACAGAGTGCAGGCTGTGGAATTCTCAGATGCAATTGTCATTGGAATGGAATTCCTTTAAAGGAGTTATTACAGCTCACTGTTGATCCAGCAAAATATATGTCATTCAAAATGCTATTTACATAACATGACAAAAGTATTTGAGAAAAACCTGTCTTTGATTCCTCAGACCAGCATATGATGCATGAATGTGTACACCATTTTAGGAAGGATTAAAAGAAGTCTGTGTAGTTGATGAAAGAGTTCAAATTCTGTTTGACTTATGTTTCAAATATTATCAGCTGAGCAGGTGATTCCTGTGATATGTTCACTTCAAAGTGCAGAATCTGGTGAGGATTTTGCACCTTTTATCATTTAAGAAAAGGGCTCCACAGATCTAATACTTACATTTATGCTAATAGTGCCAATACAGGCTTCCTGACTAGAGATGGGCATGATCTGAATTACGATTTTAAAAAAAAACCCAATTTTGGCATTTTCGCCACCGTAACTCAGCTAATCAGTTCTGTCCATGGCAACTGATCCAGTGGTCGGGAGTTTGCTTGTTCGGGACTTGATCGGATGGGTCAGTTTCTGTTCGGAATTGCAGACACTCTGGTGCTAGTAATTTATTCCCGGGGCAACGGAGTCATGGAAATGAGCTGTGTTTGCCCTCCTTCTGTCGCCCTCGAAACATGAATGGAAGCCCAGCTTTCCTTGATTAGCAGGCTTCCTTCCAACCACGGAGCAGCAACCCAGGGGAGGGAGGGGGAAGGGGGTGGGCACAAAGGAAAGGCAAAAGGCAGCGCGGGAGGCTGGGGGGCTGCCTGCACCATTTGCCTTTCCCCAGGACAAGGGGCGCATGGGCAAGCCAGCCGTCCCTTGTCCTGGGGAAAGGCAAAAGGCAGTGCGGATGGCTGGGAGGCCGCCTGCGCCATTCGCCTTTCCCCGGGACAAGGGGCACGCAGGCAAGCCGGCCGCCCCTTGTCTTGCGGGGCAGGTGAATGGCGCGGGCAGCCTCCGAGCCACTCACGCTGCCACCAGCTCCGCAGTGCACCGGGACAGCCGGCTTGCTGCGTGGGCGGGGGCAACTCAGGAGCGCGCGCGCGCAAGAGCCTGACTACGGTTGCCCTGGGCGCTGGCCTCTCCGATTCTTGATTGCGGACCAGAAACAAGAGTTGATCATTTAGAATCGGTGGCCTGCGTTCGGCAGCAGCCCAGATCCACGAACAGCTGAATCGGAATTTTTTTTTGGATCGGGCCCATGTCTATTCCTGACCTTTTACAGTTTGAAAATAGATAGTGAAATTGGAGAAGTGGAACAGTTGCTGTGGAAAATTTCCAGTTGTAAAGTTGGATTTTAATGACCCTTATAATTTTGTCCCTCTTCTTTCCTCTCATCAGAAACAAAATACATTACACAAAATAAGAAAATGTATACATTTTCATAATGTATACAGGATGGTGGAGTTGCCTTTTCCTGTAATTTGGGCTGTACTAAAGCAGAACTTTGTCATCTAGTATATGCAGCCTTGACTAAAATTCTAGATATTTATTTACTCTCACTGAGATTCAAGGCATTTGACAGTGTAGGTCAATATGGTCAATGGAAAATTCAGTGAAAAATAAAATAGCGTAAGGATTGCAGAAAAAACAATCAGAAATCTGATACAGGGCTGAAAATGGGGCTGAAACAAAACATAAGTAAATTGACATAACATTTTATATGATGCAGAAACGATCCAGGGGAACATGATTACAGCAATAGGCAGTGCCCATCCTTTCCCAATGGATCTTTCTGAACCATTCCTTACAGCACAGTCCAATTACCAATGTAGAAAAGCCCTCCTGAATAATTCAGTTTTGCATAGTTTGTGGGAGCTTATCTGACCTCTTCAGGCAGGCCATTCTATAAGGTGGGGGCCACCACAGACAATGCACATGTATGGGCAGCTGCTGATTTTGCCCAAATGCAAGGTGGCACCTGCAGATGAGTAAAGTTACCGTGGCAGGTTATAGGGAGATATGTAGTCATGTTAGATAACAGCAAGTATCCAAAAAGTTCTGTGGTACTTTAGAGACAATGCATTATGCTGATGTGTTTTGCTGGCAAGAAGTTGATGTTTTCAATTTTTCCCATCAGTTCTCAGAAGTCATTATGATAAGGGCAGATGGCCCTAGATTTAATGGCCATGTTCCCCTTCCTTTTTCATGCCTGAAAGGGGCATGGCAAAGGGTGAGGGGGTAAAATACATCCTTTGCATGTGGAAGGTCCTAAAATTTATTTAGAAAGTTTATTTAGGAAAATTTAGGAAATTTTTGTGCCCCTAGCTGCTTGAGGCAGCTTACAAGAAAAACAATGAAACATGATACATGACACATGATACAAAATGATACATGACATTAAAACTATATGCAAATATCCATAAAACAGACCTCAGATCAGATTAAAAGCCTCAGTTAAAAGCCTGGATATAAAGAATTAGAAAAAAGGCAGTATGGTATGCCTCTTTCAAGGGGTCGGGATGCATTCTAAAGGCTTGGGGCAACCACTGAAAATGCCCTGACTCTAGTTACCACAGCTTCAGCTCTGAAGATGGGATCATTGGCAGCAGGACTTGGGAGGCAGATTTTAACTGACAGACTGTATTGTATGGGAGGAGACGCTCCTTCTGTTACCCTAGTCCCAAGTAGAGGTGGGCATGAACAGCAATACGAACAAAAAAAAAGCCATGAACAGCCCAATCTGCTGTTCACAAACAAGCTGTTCATGAGGCCCCATGCTAAACAAACAGGTGGTCGTTGCAAGCCTTTTTCATTGCTGTTCGTCAAGCCAGACAGTCTGGCATCTGCAATCAACTCCCTTGGGAATTTAGGCAGGGATTGTCTGAATGCTGTCTGAACTCCTGCTGTTGCCCTGGAAACCCCAATCTAAGCCCAATTTAGCTTGATAGGCAGGTCTTCCTTTCAAGTGTGGAGCTCCAAATTTGTTACAACATGGGAGCAAAGACCAGGGGGGAGGGGGGCTCCCAGCTCTGGCTTTGCAGACAGTGGAGAGACAGTTGCTGTTGGCATTTTGATAGAGAGCTTGAATTTTCTTTGCGTGTGGTGGGATATGGATCTACCCCTTCAAGTTCCAGGGCTGCTGCCAGGCTCTGGGCCAAGCTATTATTTATTATTGGTACCTTTCCTGCTGCCTGCTCAGGTAAGGTTTCTGGGAGTGGTGTGGTAGGGATCTACCCCTTCAAGTTCCAGGGCTGCTGCCAGCCTCTGGGGACAAGCTATTATTTATTATTGGTACTTTTCCTGGTGTCTGCTCAGGTCAGGTTTCTGGGAGTGGTGCAGTAGGGATCTTGACTTGAGTGATGGCTGGAGGAGAGCCTGCTGGCCCCCATGAACAGCCAACCATGAACATGTTCATGAACAGGGCCATATTCATGGTGGTTTGTGAGTCCCTGTTCATGGATGGCAACGAACAACAAATATCATGTTCATTTTTTTTCTGTTCGTGCCCATCTCTAGTCAAAAGCCATTTAGGGCCTTAAAGTTAACAACCAGAACTTTGAATTGTGCCCATAATCACCAGCATTTCCAGTTAAAGGATCCCATGTAGCAATTGTGGAGAAAAGCCATGTTCTTCCCAAGACTCTGGAAAAACTGTTGCCAGTCAAAATAGATTGTGAAAGATAAACCAATGGCCTGACTCAGTATTGGCGGTTTAAATGTTCATTTTAGCCCAGTACACACAAGAGCTCTTGTGTTCACTGAACATGTAGGGATGGAGAGTGGGCATGAGCACACTGGTCCCACCTCTTGTCTCTGCATGAGTGCCTGGTTGTCTGCATGGTGGAGCCACATGGAAGAAGTCACCACATTATGCTCCCTTTCCATAATCAGCAATGCTGCTTTCCTAAAACCACTGGTCACTGGAGGGGAGAGTTCATGCAGTCATGTACTCCATGCCCATGTAGATGGCCAGGCTATGGAGCAGAGGCAGGGGACACAGTCTGCTGCATGTCTGCAGTCATGCCCAATTGCCTTCTCTGCATGTTCAAGGGCATGCATGGGGCTGTCATGTGTACTGGGCTATTGTTGTTCCTACAGTATAACAGTGTTGTTACCTGCAGTATGAGCCAATTCATATGAGACATTTAATAATGAATAAGTACAGTTGACTTAATAGCAAGATTGTGATAATGAGTCAGATAACTCAATGCTGGTATAAATTGAAGTATAGAGTATATAAGCAGTGAAGATGTACAGCAACATAAGACGCACAGTAAATTCAAATAAAGTGAAGCTGCTGAGCCATTTCATACATGGTCTAAGAGCATAATCCAGGATGCTCATTATTTTGATGCCTTCTTTCCACTCTAAGCCTTGAGCCAGCCTTGTTCACACAGCCCATCTATTGCAGGCAAGGGACACAGTCTATTTTGTAAGTGCTTCAGACTAATAAATGCCTTACACTCATGAGAAGCGACGAAAGCCTATGCCTCTTGGTGAACCACAGATTAATAAAGAAGACATTCTTTCTTTCTTTCTTTCTTTCTTTCTTTCTTTCTTTCTTTCTTTCTTTCTTTCTTTCTTTCTTCTTCGTTTTTTCCCAGTTCATCATTCTCAGTCATGTAGTGTAATAATAAAAGGAAATAAGCTTACTATCTGGAAATATGCCAATAAGCTATATAAAATAATAAGAAAGATGTACTAATTAAATCGTAGAGTGGGAAGAAGGTGTGAAAAATACTGAACATAAGTTTCATGACACATTTAAACATGTAGCTGAAAAGGGAACAAGAGTTAACACAAGGAAAATGTTCAAGCATTAATGGGATTAATGGACATTTGAATAGGTAAGCAAGCAATTTTAAAGCATTAGTTATTTATGATTTTGGTGTTTATCTTCAGCTACTATACAGCATTGTTAAAACTATACAGAAAAATTTGTTCCAATCTGAAAGAGCGCGGGACTCTAATCTGGAGAGTCAGGTTTGATTCCCCACTCCTCCACTTGAAGCCAGCGGGGTGACCTTGGGCTAGTCACAGTTCTCTAGAGCTCTCTCAGCCCCACCCACCTTACAGGGTGTTTTGTTGTGGGGATAATAATGACATACTTTGTAAACTGCTCTGAGTGGGTATTAAGTTGTCCTGAAGGGCGGTATATAAATCGAATGTTGTTGTTGTTATTAAAGAAATGGTCAAAGAAATGGAGCAAATTAATGGTCCTTTAAACCCATTGTATTCTTTGTTTCCCAACAATACCCATATTCAGATTCTTTAATAAAAAAAGGCTATAACCCTCTTTTCTCTGTCATCTTCTCCTAGTCTTATGAAGTTATGAGAGGGGCAAGTTATGTTGTATTTGGTTCAGGGAATCTATAGTTAAATATCTCAAGCAATGAAGCTAAGAAAGATCTTTACCATTAGACTATTTTGCTCCGCTAAATGGCCAATAGTTTAATTTTAGAAGTTTCATACATTAAGGATTTTAGGAATATTCTAAACACATGGCCTTAATCATCCCTATATCTATAGTATATAAAATCTGCAAAGCACTTGGGTATTTTTGTGAGATATCATGCAAAATGTACATGATTAACAATGCAATTTCAAACAGAATTGCATCCTTCTCAGTCCGTTGCAGTCAGCAGGCAACACTCTGCTTAGGATTCTACTGTAAATAACATTACTTTATTGTTTAATAGAGGATCAGTGCGATCATTCAGGAAGTGCACAGCTATGACAGCCTTCAGTATGGTTCAGCAGTTTCGTAGTTATAGACAAATTCCACATGGGGCTCAAGAAGATTACAAATGAGTGAAGCTGAAGGAAGCACTGTTATGAATGTTTGCCAACATTTTCATTTATGAACACATGAGCTAGATCCTGTAAAAATGGCTTAAATTACTAAGTGAAAGTCACATCACATATGCATGAGAATGTGCTTAGTGTGTGGTATTTGTTGCCATATGTGTAGTATTCCAGACAACCAAGAAACCATGTAGTAGAAAGCCTTACTACAGCAGGGTCAACTCTGACTCTTTCCTTTGCATCTGACAAAGAGAGCTGTGGTTCTCAAAAGCTTATGCTACAATAAAGCTGGTGGTTAGTCTTAAAGGTGCTACTGGACTCTTTACTATTTTGCAACTACAGACTAACACAGCTAACTCCTCTGGGTCCTCTTTTCTTTAGGGATCCCATTCCCTTGGGGGGGCAACAGATCCCCACTCCTAGCCCCTATCCTCTCTCACTTGGGTTACGGTGGGAAAGGTACGGGAATGGATCAGGAACCCCTAAGGTGTGCTCCCACAGGGTCTGGAACACTTCCATGCTGCATCATGAATGACATCGTTCTCAGTGCAATGTGGAAGCACAAGGTTGAGCCAGAGTCTGGTAAAAATCAAGCTCTAATGCTAGATTGGGGACTGATTTTTACCACCTTGGTCCCTGGCTGACCCTTCGCTTGTACGTCACTCCAGGAATGATGCAGGAGCATTCTGAAGCATCTCCTGACACACTCCCTCCCCACAACCCCCTGTCTCCTAGGTTGAGCCTGGGGACCTGGCAACCCTAGTTTTCCTGCACTGGATTCTCAAAAACATCCAACATTATGACATATGCTTACACTTGTTCTTTTCTGTTCTCAGCAGTTTTGACAGCCTTATTTAATATTTTCAAGTGAAGCTGTAAGTTTGTGAATGTTTCAATGTAAGCAAATATTTATCACAGAAGGTGTAATGTTTTATTATTTATTTAATTTATGAGTCAGGTCTTACAATTTATTTATTTATAATTTGAGAAAGAAAGATTGTCTTATTACAATAATCTTGAATTGAAACAGTCTGTTATTTGATACTCACATGATCACTGCCGTTGATGAGCTATGACTGGAATCCAAATCCATTTCATACAGCTATTTTACAATTACCCTGCACTAATAGTAGATCAGAGTGACACACAGTAAGAAAACTAAAAACATATAATCAAGCACACTTTGAAATTCCTCTATTGGTCCTCCTCTCTTTAATCTCTGCCTATCTTGATGCCTTCATCTACTCTGATTGGATGATGTAACAGGAGCATTATTGGAAGTGTCCATAAAATAAAATGGTGAGGTTTGACAGTTTTTCCATAAGGTAACTATAAGGTGGGGATGGTAGACTGGGGAACCAGTGAAGTTGCAGCATACATGAGTCCTAGTCACATGTGCCTGGAGTGGGAACCAGTCTGGGAGGGGGGAGAGAATGACACAAACACATTGTGCTAGGGAGAATCAGGTCTCAACTGTACTGAATACAGGTTCCTCAGGCCTTGGCACTACATAGGCTGGGGATAATGAGCTCACACCTTCCCTAACTTGCCTATTGGGGTAACTAAGGGAAGAGGGATGGTATTGGGGCTGGAAGTGACAGAAACAGCTATTCTTACCCACTTCCATCCTGCTGGGAATGTGGTCAGTGAGGTTGGCTGCTGTGCAGTCCTTCCCTTAAGGGGACCCTCACCTTTTTATGGTTATGCAGGGAGCTGACCTGTTCAATCTGTACTGTGTTCCCTAACCAATGTCTAAACATCACAGGAGGCAGGTAGCTTAGCTCACCTGGCTCCGCTGCCAAATCCTGGGAACTTGTAATAAGCAAGTTTGTACAGCTCCAAGATCACCAGGCATACATCATTGTCCTCTGTGGAATGGTGGGTGCCATTTGGTCTTTAAAGACTACCTTGTTCATGGGAAACTTCCTGGATGCTCAGTCATCCCACCACCATGGCTCTCATTGACCTTTTCTTATGTACATGCAGGGTGTACATGCCTTCTCTATAACATGTGAGCAGGGCTATGGTGGAATAGGTTACCAGTGTGGCATCAAAGCTGTAGAAAGAGTTGTGAGCTGAAGAACCCTGAGAGGAAGCAGTTCCCAGACAACCTGGAGACAACTCCCACCTAGAGAAAGAGGGAGCAAACAGGCCCAGTGATCTTCTGGAAAGTACCATGGATAGCTATGAGATACAGCAGATACGCAAAGGCTTCCCTAAAGGGAGCCCCATTTATTTATTTATTTATTTATTTATTTATTTATTTATTTATTTATTTTGACTTTTATCCCGCCCTCCCCACAAATGGGCTCAGGGTGGCTCATATCATCATTAAAACACAATAAATTAATAGTCAACTTTAAAAACAGATTTAAAAATGTATATTAAAATATTCCGGCACCATTATACATAGGCTACTTTGAATACGAATAAAAGACCTGCATAAGTCATAGCTGTGGGTAAAACGCATAGCTGAGGGCAGTCATAGAAGAGGTAACCATCTTAGATAGGATAAGAGGGGACACCCGCTGGTCCTCAACCAAAGGCCTGACGAACATCTCCGTTTTGCAGGCCCTGCGGAATTGTACTAGGTCCGTCAGGGCCCGGATCTCCAGCAAGAGAGTGTTCCACCAGGCTGGAGCCAGGGCAGAAAAGGCCCTGGCCCTGGTGGAGGCCAGACAGATGTCCCTCGGGCCAGGGACCACCAGGAGTTGTTTATCTGCATAGCATAGCACCCTGCAAGGGACATAATGGGAGAGGTGGTCCCACAGGTATGCCAGTCCCAGTCCATAGAGGGCTTTAAACACCAAAGTTAACACCTTGAACTGGATCCGGAACTCCATTGGAAGCCAGTGCAGCTGGCACAGCACAGGATGGATATATGCTCGAATAGGTGTTCTTGTAAGAACGCGTGCTGCTGCATTCTGGACCAGCGGCAGCTTCTGGGTCAGGCCCAAGGGCAGCCCAGCATAGAGTGAGTTGCAGTAATGTAGCCTGGAGGTGACCATTGCATGGATTACTGTGGCCAGATTCTGAGATGAGAGATAGGGTGCCAGTTGCCTGGCCTGTCAAAGGTGGAAAAAAGACAGACCTGGCAACGGTCGTGACCTGGGCCTCCAGTGAAAGTGTGGCATCCAAAGTCACACCCAGGCTTCTCACCATCAACGAAGGCTTCAGTTGTACCCCGCTGAGGGCTGGGAGCCAGGTCCCCAACCCCATTGCTCCACGACCCAGACACAGAACCTCCATCTTCAGGGGATTCAATCTCAGGCAGCTCTGACATAACCGTACTGTCACAGCCTCAAGACCCTTGGCCTAGGAATCCAGAGCACAGTCAGAGTGGTCGTCCATCAACAGATAGAGCTGGGTGTCATCCGCATACTGGTGACATCCCAGCCCAAAATTGTGGACTACCTGGGCGAGGGGGCGCATATAGATGTTAAATAGCATCGGGGAAAGAATTGCCCCCTGAGGGATGCCACACACCAAGGAATGGTGGGCAGACCTGTTCCCCAAGTGCCACCCTCTGTCCCCGGCTGTGGAGGAAGGAGCTCAGCCATTGAAGGGCTGTCCCACAAATCCCCACTTCAGCGAGGCGGTGGGTCAAGAGATCATGATCGACCGTGTCAAAAGCGCTGTAAGATCTAAAAGTGCCACCGCAGATCATCTGTGAGGGCGACTAAAGCTGTCTCTGTACCATGGCTGGGCCTGAAGCCAGACTGGAATGGGCCCAAGATAGAGGCATTATCCAAGTATACCTGTAACTGTTCTGCTAATGCCCTCTCAATTGCCTTACCCAGGAATGGAAGATTTGAAACTAGGCAGTAATTGGCTGGATCAATAGGATCCAATGATGGTTTCTTTAATAAGGGTCGCACCACTGCCTCCTTCAATGAATCTGGGAAAACCACAGAACTTAGAGCCAAGCTACAAGTGACGAATTACACTTGCCTGGCAAGTGAACAGACTCATGTGTATTCCTCTCTGTTCACTTGCCATTCACTTGCGCTCCACTTGATCAAGTGAATGGCAAGTGAACAGGGCGGAATACACATGAGTCTGTTCACTTGCCAGGCAAGTGTAATTCGTCACTTGTAGCTTGGCTCTCAGGGGAAGATTAACGATGTCAGCTAGTGGGACCCGAATCCCAGCACCACCAGTTTTCACCAGCCATGATGGGCACGGGTCCAGTGGGCATGTGGTAGGTTTCACAGCATGCAGGACCCTGTCTACCTCTTCCTGGGAGAGTGGTCTGAACTGATCTAATGTCAACCCTGAAGATGGCCAAGGGGCCTCCAGTTCACATACTGCATCAACTGTGGTGGACAGGTCCTGGTGGAGTGACAGGATCTTATCTGCAAAATAGTCTCCAAAAGCCTCACAGCTTATCATTGGATTCACATTTTTTGTCCATGCGTAAGGGACGTTAAAACCCGAATCATTCTGGAAAGTGCTGGGCAAGAACTAGCAGACGCAATGGAGGCTGCATAGTAATCAATCTTTGCAGCTTTCACTGCCACCTCATAGGCCTTCATAAACGTCCTATAAGATGTTCTTGTCACTTTGTCACGGATTCACCGCCACACTCGCTCTAGCCATCTCAGTTCCCATTTCATCTGTCGTAGCTCCTAAGTATACTAGGGAGCTATTCTAGTTTAGGGGCGGAGAGGGCAATGGGGAGCAATTTCGTCGATGGCATCAGAGAGACAGGATTCCAGTCCTCCAATGCCAGGGGGCATTGGATCCTGTAGAGTGTTCTGGAATCCAATTGGATCCATTTGACTCTGCGGGCAAGCATAAATCAGCTTGTTGCCCAAGCCGGGGTGTGTGTGTGTGTGGTGATGAGGTGGTCTGACCATGGCACTACTATAGGTTCATTCAGATCCACCTGTATCCCCACCCCAAAGATTAGGTCCAGCGTGTGTCCTGCTCTATGTGTGGGCACCAATACAAACTGGGAGAGTCCAAACGTTGCCATGGAAGCTATCAGGTCCATGGCCCGTGAGGAGGCGGCATCATTGGCATGAACATTGAAGTCTCCCAGGATCAAAAGCCAGGGATACTTCAAGGCCCAGCCAGCTACTGCCTCCAACAGGCCAGGCAAGGCATCTGCAGGTGCACTGGGTGATCGGTACATCAAACAGATAGCTATACTCTCCTCGGCATCCCACACCAGGCCCACACAGTCAATACCAGCAATCTTTGATGTAGGGACTCGGGAGCGGCCTGATGGAGAAAGACTCTCAAATGAGCATTGCCACCCCACACCCCCAGCCACTGTCCCATGACTGATGAAGGACCGAGAAACCCGGGGGGGGTTAGCTCTTTCAGGGTGACAGTTTCACCTTCTCATACCCAGGTCTTCGGTCACGCTATGAGGATAAATAGAAAGCCTTATATAGCACAGTCTGCTGAAATGCACACACTGTGGGAGCTCCAACAGGGCCTATAGCTGAAGCTGTATCTGCCACTGGTCCATTCCGAACAACCTGTTCCATGTAAACTGCTGAGAAATGGCTCTGTGTAGTAGCACTGCAACACAGAATGCCATAATTAGTCAGACTTTTAAAATAAGGATTCTGCACCACATGCAGAGTCTCAATGCCAGTACCATCTACTAACAGAATCTATATGATGAAGGGTTCTACATATTACAGCTGTTGTAGAGGAAAACTGCTATATGGCTGCTGTTTGTAGCAGTTTTCACATAGTATGATTGTATTGTTTTAAGAATAACTGCATCACAGAAAAGTACTTTTGTTGTTTTAATCTGACAAATTTAGCTTAATTATAGAGCTTGGATGGTGCCAATAGAACACTTTGAGGCATGGATTGTTAATAATTTATTGTTGTATTCTACAACATGCTACTTGTTGGACAGAATAATACTTTAGATCCTTTTAAAAGATTTATGTGTGTGTATATTTGTTTTGTTTTTAAATGTGGGCTTTTGGCCTATGTTATTTGGAACACAGGTTAGCGAAGAAAGTTGGGAATCGCTATTATATTGAACCTTTTTATTAAAGATTTCAAGCAGACAAGTATTTGCTGGTTTGCCCATTGAAAATCAGTGTTTTATGTATGGTTCTGCTCACCTATTGAGTGTAGTGCCACTGCATGTATTAATCAGGCCTGCTAAGGATGCTGCCCTGCACATTGCTTGATAAATAATGTCCATTTCAGAGCTGAGGATGTATGAGCAAAGGTTAATGGTCTGGCTGGTGCATTGTTTCATTTACCCTGGCTGAGTTTCAGTCTGCTGACACTGAAATCAGACAAGAGACCATACGCTGTATGGCACATGCTATGGAGTATTGATGGGCAAAAGTTTTAACCTTGCTTTCTAAAAGAACACGCAAAAAGCCATGCACAAAGACAAAAGTATAATTTCCAGATCTACAAGGAAGTAAGTTATTTGCTAACTCCTGGCCAAGTATATATATCACAGTTTTCCTCCCTCCCTCCCTCCCTCCCTCCCTCCCTCCTTCCCTTCCTTCCTTCCTTCCTTCCTTCCTTCCTTCCTTCCTTCCTTCCTTCCTTCCTTCTCTTAAGTCTTCAAAGGACAGAGCACATCTATGTTCTCATCCAACTTGTGTAAGCTTTGAACATGAATAAAAATATGAATAAGAATAAGACAATGAACAGAAGTTTGTCAGTGTCAGAAGATGGTGATGCATGGCAAATTAGCACATCAGTGCATCAGCAACAGTATCCAACACCAAGGACAGGGGTGAAGGTATTGACTTTGATTTGTACTGAATTCTTTAAACATGCTCTAACTACTTCACTGTCTTTCACAGGATCAATAGAGAAGAAAGGAGGAATGAGAGTCATGTTTGTTCTCCATTCATGAAAGTGTACTAACATTCTTACTGATGTTTTCAGTATTAAAAGCAATTATGGAGGCAATTTTAAAAGGCTGGCTAATTTGTGTTCCACAGTTGTGCCAGCTCCTCTAAGTCCAGATCATGACAGCAAATTCTGGTCCTCTCAAAGAGCAAAAGCTCCAGCCCCAGACTTACCTGGAGCTCATATTTGTGGGCTGTGGAGTGTAGGAAGCACCACAGAGCAGCTACCACCTCCTCTGGCCCAGGTGGCTCACAGCCGCCTTTTGGCTGCATAGGAGCCTGTAAAATCCAAACCAGCCAACCAGCCAATCAGCAGGAGACAGGCAGGCCTCTTTGGGGTGGGCTTTGCTGGTGGACCTGAGGAGCTCAGTATCTATTCAAGTCCACAGAGTAAACAGAAATTTGGGAGACACCTGGACCCGTTCAGTGTTCTCTTGTGACCTGCATCCCACCCATCCCTCCCTCAATTTAGGTTTGGGGTCTGGCACTCAGCTGGGGGGTGTTTCTTATTTGGGTTAACATCTGGGTCTCCTGTGTAGTTCTGTAACTCTTTGGACGCTTTCTCTAATATTGTCACAACTTTAGGTGGTGGTGGTTTTGGCATTGGGTATGGATCCTTCTCAGCCCCAGCCTCATACAGACCGATAGCATTCGGTTTCAGACCGATTGGACTTTGGGGGGCCATGTTATGGCCCCCCAAACCAGGTCCCCCTATCCTCGCATAAGAAAGGGAAGGGTGAGCATATTGTTAGCTTGCTGCTGCTCATCTTCTTCTTCATTATTTCCTATGGGGGAAAAATGAAGAGGCAGGCTTCCTTTGCCAGCGGTGGCATTTTGCATGCAAAATGCCCCCCAACCCTCTGGGGCCCTTCTCCCACCCTTCCTCCCACCCCCCACCAAGGCACAGCCTGCTCCCACTTGGGGGGGGCATTTCATGGCCTCCCCAAGTAGGTGCTCCTTTCTCTACTACTTACAGCTGGGGGAGGCTTGTCTTGCCAGGGGTGGCATTTTGCATGCAAAATGCCCCCCAACCCTCAGGGGCCCTTCTCCCACCCTTCCTCCCACCCCCCACCAAGGCACAGCCTGCTCCCACTTGGGGGGGGGGGCATTTCATGGCCTCCCCAAGTAGGTGCTCTTTTCTCTACTACTTACAGCTGGGGGAGGCTTGTCTTGCCAGGGGTGGCATTTTGCATGCAAAATGCCCCCCAACCCTCAGGGGCCCTTCTCCCACCTCTACTCCCACCCCCCACCAAGGCTCAGCCTGCTCCCACTTGGGGGGGCCATTTCATGGCCTCCCCAAATAGGTGCTCTCAGCCCTCAAAGTCCACCTCCTACAGCCCCACACAAACCCAATTCCCCCCCAGATGCCACACACAGACCCAAATCCCCACATTAGCCCCTCACAGACCCAAATCCACCTCCAGCAGCCCCACACCCATAACCCCAGGAACAGGCTGGCAAAGGCCAGCCCTCTCCCTTTGTTCCCTATGCTGGGAACTTCTAAACTCTCTTTCCCTGGGCAATTCTGCACAGCCCAGGGGTGCCACAATGGTGGGCACACTTCTGAGTGCCAGCTGGTCCCTGTGAAAGAGCACCTGAACCACAGACACCCTCCCTCAAATTCCCCCACCACCTACAGAGATGCCCGATTGTTCCCTATGATGGGAACCAACTGCACAACAAAGAATAAAACACAAACAAACTAAAATAAAGTTTTTTAAAAATTATTTTCTCCCTTTCAAAGTACAAGTAGGCAAAGCATTATGACACATTACACCAGCAGTCCCCCACACAGAAAAATAACACAACTCACTTAACATCAGATCCAGAGGAGTTAGCCGTGTTAGTCTGTAGTAGCAAAATCAAAAAGAGTCCAGTAGCACCTTTAAGACTAACCAATTTTATTATAGCATAAGCTTTCGAGAATCAAGTTCTCTTCATCAGATGCCTGATCAAAACTGGGCAGATACAGAAGAGGAGGGGGAAGGAGAGAGAAAGAGAGGAAAGAAGGGGGCATAAATCACAAGAGGACAGAATGCAATTAGCATGGAGGCTATCAAAACATTCCTTTGCTTGGAAATGTAAACATCGGTGTGCAGTCAGTTTGCTGTATTAGTTTGGATACTATGTTTGGATATTATGGATATTATGGATACCTTCATTGCTACAAACTAATACAGCAAACTGACTGTACACCGATGTTTACATTTCCAAGCAAAGGAATGTTTTGATAGCCTCCATGCTAATTGCATTCTGTCCTCTTGTGATTTATGCCCCCTTCTTTCCTCTCTTTCTCTCTCCTTCCCCCTCCTCTTTTGTATCTGCCCAGTTTTGATCAGGCATCTGATGAAGAGAACTTGATTCTCGAAAGCTTATGCTATAATAAAATTGGTTAGTCTTAAAGGTGCTACTGGACTCTTTTTGACTTAACATCAGAGAATCACAAAGCACAATTCCTGTCAAAAACACTTTATTTCTTGAACAGCTTTAGGTTACACAGCAGGGGGGCACACCAAAGGGCATGGCAGCAGTATCTTACACAAAAATAACACAACTCACTTCACATCAGAGAATCACAAAGGCACAATTCCTGTCAAAAACACTTTATTTCTTGAACAGCTTTAGGATACACAGCAGGGGGGGGCACACCAAAGGACATTCCAGCATTCCACCTCACAAAAATAACACAACTCACTTAACATCAGAGAATCACAAAAACACAATTCCTGTCAAAAACACTTTATTTCTTGAACAGCTTTAGGTTACACAGTAGGAGGGCACAACAGGACATGATAGCAGTGTGCTACACAAAATAATACAACCCACTTCACCGTTTTTGACAGCAATTGTGTTTGGGTGATTCTCTGATGTGAAGTGAGTTGTGTTATTTTTGTGTAAGATACTGCTGCCATGCCCTTTGGTGTGCCCCCCTGCTGTGTAACCTAAAGCTGTTCAAGAAATAAAGTGTTTTTGACAGGAATTGTGTTTTTGTGATTCTCTGATGTTAAGTGAGTTGTGTTATTTTTCTGAGGTGGAATGCTGGAATGCCCTTTGGTGTGCTCCCCTGCTGTGTAACCTAAAGCTGTTCAAGAAATAAAGTGTTTTTGACAGGAATTGTGCTTTTGTGATTCTCTGATGTTAAGTGAGTTGTGTTATTTTTCTGTGTGGGGGA
Organism: Eublepharis macularius; assembly: GCF_028583425.1. Taxonomy (NCBI): domain Eukaryota; kingdom Metazoa; phylum Chordata; class Lepidosauria; order Squamata; family Eublepharidae; genus Eublepharis; species Eublepharis macularius. The sequence continues at coordinate 79,426,905 of NC_072794.1, read as the reverse complement.
CTGCTGGTGTAATGTGTCATAATGCTTTGCCTACTTGTACTTTGAAAGGGAGAAAATAATTTTTAAAAACCTTTATTTTGTGTTGTTCGTGTTTTATTCTTTGTTGTGCAGTTGGTTCCCATCATTGGGAACAATGGGGCTGGCTGGCCAGCCAACTCTGTAGGTGGTGGGGGAATTTGAGGGAGGGTGTCTGTGGTTCAGGTGCTCTTTCACAGCTAACAATATGCTCACCCTTCCCTTTCTTATGCGAGGATAGGGGGACCTGGTTTGGGGGGCCATAACATGGCCCCCCAAAGTCCAATCGGTCTGAAACATGGGGGGCTGTTAGAGAGGGGTTAGAGGAAGGTCCCCACCAATTTTGGGATGATTCGGTGGGAAAATGCCTCCCCCAGGCGTCTGGGAAGACAGAGGCATTTTCCCATTGAAAACCCCGAAACAACCCGAAACGTTTCGGGTTATTTTCTTTTGATTAACCCAAAACATTTCGGGTTTCCCAAAATGTTTCGGATAACCTGAAACAACCTTGTTTCGGGTTTCTTTCGGGTTTCAGAAACCCGAATTGCACACCCCTAGTCAAGATGCCAAAATATTTTCTTCAGTAATAGTAAAAGATTGAAAAACATTATTCCAAACTACATAAATATAGACCAAACTGGGTTCATTCCAAAGAGAAATATGACTGACAACATCAGACTTCCCTAAACGTGATAAATTATGGCAGACACCAACCTGGCCCCTCTATAGTGCTTTCAATCAATATAGAAAAGGCCTTGAATTCCCTAGAAATTCCACATTTACAGGCCTTGCTGAACAAAATGGGGTTTGGGGAACAATTCCTTAGGTTGATATCAAGTATTTATGAAGCGCCAATAGTAAAAATGCAAGAAATTGGCTTACTGTCAAAATCTTTTCTCATAACTTGAGGAACAAGACAAGGCTGCCCCCTGTCCCCTTTACTGTTTGCACTGGGGATAGAGCCTCTAGCTGAAGCAATGTGAACCAATAATGCAATTAAAGGGATGCAGGTGGGAGGTCATAAATAGACATGGGCATGAACAGCAATACAAACAAAAAAAATTCACGAACAGCCAGTTTGTCTGTCCACAAACAAGCTGTTCATGAGTCCCCATTCCAAATAAACAGGTGATCATCGCAAGCTTCGTTCGGTGCATTCAGGGGCATTCGTCAAGCCAGAGAGTCTGGCACCTTTCAATCAATTCCCCTGGCAACGGCAGGGTCTGAACTCTGTCTGAACTCCTTCTGGCTTTCCTTCTGGCTTTAACTCTTCAGCTTCCAGCAGACAGTGCAGTTTTTGCCACTCAGAAGAGAAATAGACAGCAAAGGGGGGCATGGATTATATCTTTCCCGGGGTGCAATCTCTCTGAAACTTGACGGGTCTTCAGAGGACACTGAGGACTATGTTCCCTGCAAATTTGGTAGGTATTGGACATTGGGAAGGTCAGTTTTGTAACCCCTCAAAGTAGCTTCCAACAGGCAGTACAGTTTTTGCCACTGTGAAGAGAAAATAACAGCAAAGGGGGTGGTGCCGGCTCTCCAGGTGCAAGAGGGACAGAGAGAATCTCTCCATCCCACTGGCACCAGGAAGGACCAGTCCCGCAGCACTGGCTCTGCATGCTGTCAGAGGGATGAAGGGAGTCTCTCCTTATCCCTCTGACAGCAGGCAGAAGTGGTCCCGCAGCGGCGGCGGCTCTGCCTGCTGTTAGAGGGATGAGGAGATTGTCCTCGTCTCTCTGACAGTGGGCAGAAGGAGCCCCATGGCAGCACCGGCTCTGCCCGCTGTCAGAGGGATGAAGGGAGTCTCTCCTTGTCTCTCTGACAGCGGGCAGAAGGAGCCCCACGGTGGCGGCAGCTCTGCTCGCTGTCAGAGGGATGAACAGAGTCTCTCCTCGTCCCTCTGACAGCAGGCAGAAGTGGCCCCAGGGCGGCACCAGCTCTGCCCACTGTCAGAGGGATGAGGAGATTCTCCTCGTCTCTCTGACAGTGGGCAGAAGGAGCCCCGTGGCACCGGCTCTGCTGGCTGCCAGAGGGACCAGGGGAGTCTCTCCTCATCCCTCTGACAGCAGGCAGAAGTGGCCCCACAGCAGCACCAGCTCTGCCCGCTGTCAGAGGGATGAGGGGAATCTCTCCTCGTCCCTCTGACAGTGGGCAGAAGTGGCCCTGTGGCGGCACCGAATCTGCTTGCTGTCAGAGGGATGAGGCGAGCCTCCTCATCCCTCTGACAGTGGGCAGAAGCAGCCCCACAGCACTGGCTCTGCCTGCTGTCAGAGGGACGGAGAGAATCTCCCCGTCCCTCTCGCACCCGGCAGCAGCAGCCCAGCAGCACTGGGGTGGGGCAGGGGAGTGGGGGCTGGGGGTTGTGTGGTGTTTAAAGGGCCCTGCCCCTTATGCATGGCAGGAAAGGGTCCTTTAATCTATCAGCTGGCAGGAAGCAAGGGGTAATCCCCCCTGCCACCTTCCAGCTGATAGTTTAAAGGGATCTTTAAAGGGCCACGAATGCGAACACCGAACATGTTCGTTAAGGGGACATGTTTGTTTCTTTTCATTGCTCATGGATGGCAACGAACAGGGTGTTCATAATTTTTTTCCTGTTCGTGCCCATGTCTAGTCATAAACATAAAATAAGCTTGTTTGCCGATGATCTGGTACTCTATATTCCACATCCAATACAATCTTTACTAGAGGTGTGCAAAACACTAGCAGATTTCAGTAGAGTTTCTGGTCTTAGTGTGAACCAAGAAAAATCTGAACTCTTCCCTATAAAACTTTCTGAGGAGGAAAAAGAAATCGTAAAAACTAATTTCCCATTCAGCTGGAGACATCTTGGCGTACAAACCTATCTGGAACTAAAATAACTTTTCAAATTTAATTACACTTAATTAACTACTGATATTGCAAACCAGCTGAGAAAATGGCATAAACAAACTCTAACCTGGCTGGACAGAATAAGCCTAATAAAGAGTTTTGTGTTTCTGAGATTCTTATTTCTTTTTCATTCCCTTCCAGTAAAGGTGTCCAATTCATAACTAAACAAATGGCAAACAATGTTAAATAATTGCCTCTGGTCTTACAAAAGACATAGAGTCAACTTCAAAATAATATGTAATCCCTCCCAGAAGGGAGGTTTAAGCATACCAGATCTAAAATTATACCACCATGCAGCTAAATTAGCCAATGTAGTTCAAATGCTAAACACGATTGCTACAGAGAGTTGGATACGCATAGAAGGAAGTTATATTAGCCCTAAACCCCTAAATTAAGTATTTTGGAATTGCCCTTCCATCTGCCCCATCCAGGTTCAGCAAAATGAGTTTCTGCATACATCCTTAAAGACTTGGGATAGGTGGAGAAAGAAGTTAGCTTCAGATTTCTCTCCAATGCAGGTGTTTACTAATCAACTATGGTTCCCTCCAGGAAAAGAATTCCAGCCAGCCTCACTAGAAACAAGCAGGCATGTTAATGCTAACTGGTATCACTCACAAAGGTTCTCTTATGAGAAAAGCTGGTCTAGAACGATCTTTAGATGCGAAAATACCTTGGTACTGCTATCTTCAGTTACAGCATTTAATGAGACCCAAATGTTCAAAAAGCAATAAATAAACCCCAAACAGACTTTGAAAACATACGCAGTATAAATGAAGGTGCCATGAGAGGTTTGCTCTCAATTATTTACAAAATCATGCTCAAAGAAGATGCAGTTAAGGTTCTAAATATCAAAAGACCTGGCAGAATATGTGTTCCATTGATTTGACAGAAGAACATCGGAATCACATCTGGAAATCATTTTCAAGGAAGGCCTTCCCTGTCTGATTGCAAGCATTCAACATTTTGACAAACTGGTACCTCACTACTCAAAAATTACACTATGCTTATAAATCCAGATCTCCCATATGCTGGAAGAATTGTAGAAACCCTAGCATGTATGCTCACTGTTGGTGGGCTTGCCCAAAAGTGAATAAGTTCTGGGAGGAAATTATTTTAAAAAATAATTGTTTTTTTTTTAAAAAAATTATTGGTGAGTATGCTTTTCAAATTTAATACATACATTCCCTCGATATCTAATTAACCCTATCCCCCACCCTTTTCCTCCCCGCTCCCTATCGACTTCCAACAGCTTTCCAACCCTTAATCCATCTTATTACTTAATAAAATCCCTTACTCTAAGCACATTCTAATTTTTTTTCAGGTATTCTATCATATATATCAAATATCCTATCAATATAGTATGCTTCTATCAATTATACTATCAAATATTCTATCAATATAATATACATCTATCGGTTATACTATCAATATAGTATAGATCTTATACCCCTCAATATAGCAGACCAGTATAATATAATATAACAAAAATCTTAGTTTAAACATATTCTATTTCTTTTAAACATATATTCTATCAAATATACTACTATCAATATAATATGTATTAAGACCCCTACTGTGTGCCCTGCCACCAATGTGGCACAGCACACAACACCATATTACACATTCATTATATAATATAATATACAATCTGATCCACTAACATAATAGTATATATAGTATACCCCATCAGTATATTTATTTAACTATTCCCTTATTCATATACTCTAAAAAAGAATTCCCCTTCTACTAGCTTAGATTATAGTTACATTTCCCCTATGTGGTAAGATCCCCTCTCTCTCTTATCCTTATTTTTCTTTAAAAATTCTCAAACTGCCACAGTTCTCCTTTTACATCCCATTTTTTTTCCAAAAATTGTTTCAATTTCCCCCAATCAGTAGAATATTGCCCTAGGTCAAGATCTTTAAGTTTCCTTGTCATTTTGTCCATTTCTGCCATGTACAGCAATTTGTAAATCCAGTCTTCTACAGTTGGTATTTCTTGTGTCTTCCATTTCTGCGCATACAAAAGTCTTGCCGCAGCAGTCATGTAAAATAACAGAGTTCTATACTGCACTGGAACAGTCTCCATTCCAAGGTTTAGTAACAACAGTTCTGGATTCTTATTAATTTGGATTTGCAAAATCTCATTAATTGCTTCAATTATTTCTCCCCAGTACTGCTTGGCTACTTCACAAGTCCACCACATGTGATATAGTGAACCTTCATGCTTTCTGCATTTCCAGCATTTGTCCAACATATTGGTATTTCCAAGTGCAATTTTCTTTGGTGTTAGATACCATCTGTAGATCATTTTGTACACATTCTCTTTAATGTTCGTACACGTTGAAATCTTCAATGTATTCTTCCATAGATGCTCCCATGCCTCCATCGTTATCTCTTTATGAAAATAAAGGAGCAGGCGGGATTTTTACCTAACAGACAAATTAAAGACAACTTGAGGACTGTGATAAATGCTATTGAATACTATGACAAGCACTGTGACAGAGAGGTTGGTTTTTTCTTCATGGACGCGGAAAAAGCATTTGACAATCTGAACTGGGACTTTATGTTTGCCACTATGGAAAAGCTGCAAATGGGAGAAAAGTTCATGCAAGCGGTTAAGGAAATCTACAGAGGCCAAAGTGCAGCAATCATAGTGAACGAGGACTTGACTAAAAAATTGAAAATAAGTAAAGGAATAAGACAGGGGTGCCCTTTGTCACCATTGCTATTTATCTTGATCTTGGAAATACTGATGATTCAAATAAGAGAGGATGATACAATTCGAGGCATGAAAATAAAAGAGTTCTCCTACAAGGTTAGGGCCTTTGCAGATGATATAATGTTAATAGTAGAGGATCCAATTGAAAATATGCCAAAGGTAATAGAGAAAATAAAACAGTTTGGAGACCTGGCTGGATTCTATGTGAATAAAAAGAAGTCAAAGATTTTATGCAAGAACATGACTAAGCAGAAGCAGCAAGAGCTAATGGAGATAACAAACTGTGAGGTAACTAATAAAGTAAAATATTTGGGCATCGAACTGACTGCGAAAAATATAGATCTGTTTAAAAATAATTATGAGAAACTATGGATACAAATAGAGAGAGACTTAATAAAATGGAACAAACTGAATTTATCCTGGTTGGGAAGAATAGCAGCAGTAAAAATGAATGTTTTACCATGAGTAATGTTCTTGTTGCAAACTATTCCAATCATCCGAGACTCCAAACAATTTGATAAATGGCAAAGGAAAATCTCAGACTTTGTGTGGGCAGGCAAGAAACCTCGAGTGAAAATGAAGGTACTACAAGATGCGAAGGAAAGAGGCGGTCTGCAACTGCCCAACATAAGGTTGTACCATGAAGCAATATGTCTGGTGTGGCTGAAAGACTTGATAATGTTAAAAAACCGTAAGCTTCTGGCCTTGGAGGGACATAAAAAATTGTTTGGATGGCATGCATATATGTGGTATGATAAAGTAAAAGCAGACTCTATGTTTTTGCACCATTACATTCGAAGAAGCCTCTTCACGGTCTGGAAGATATACAAAGCGTACATGGAGGATGGAATTCCTTCATGGGTGGTTCCGTATGAAGTAATAGATCCGAGAACTGTTGATAATGAACAGCAATGTTTAACGTACAAGGAGATTACACAAATACAATATTCAAAGCTGAGAATAAAGACAGAAGAAGAATTGTCTCCTTGTTATGGATGGTTTCAGTACAGACAGATCAGAGATCTTTATAATGCGGAATGCCTGAGAGGAGGTATAAGACTGGAAAAATTGGAGTTGGAGGAAGTGTTATTACAAGAAGACAAGAAAGAAATATCTAAAATTTACAAATTACTTCTGAAATGGTATACAGAGGATGAAACAGTAAAAGTCCAGATGGTGAAGTGGGCAATAAATTTTCATTTTAAAAAATAATTGAGTGTTCCTTACTAGACATGGGCATGAACCAAAAAAAATAACAAACCTGCGGTTCGTGGTTAGGTGCTGCCAACGAACCCGAACAAACCATAACGAATATTTCCCATTACCGAACCAGTTCGTGTTTAGTGGTTTGTGGGCGTTGGAGCGGCCCCCGTTGCACTTAGAGAACTCATATTCACAGGGAGTATTTAGCAGGCTCTCCTCCAGCCAGCAGCCAAGTTTGGTCAAGAGCCCTAGCCCACTACTCCCACAGACTTGACCAGATCAGGCAATAATAATAGTGTGTGAGCCCTCAGCCGAGGTGCCCACTGAGCTTGGCACCAGGGCATGGCAGCAGCCCTGGAACCAGAGGGAGGGAGGGACTAGAGCCCCAACCCACCACTCCTACAGACCTGATCAGATCAGGCAATAATAATAGTGTGTGAGACCTCAGCTGAGGTGCCCACTGAACTTGGCACCAGGGCCTGGCAGCAGCCCTGGAACCAGAGGGAGGGAGGAACTAGAGCCCTAACCCACCACTCCCACAGACCTGACCAGATCAGGCAATAATAATAGTGTGTGAACCCTCAGCTGAGGTGCCCACTGAGCTTGGCACCAGGGCCTGGCAGCAGCCCTGGAACCAGAGAGGGAGGGACTAGAGACCTAACCCACCACTCCCACAGACCTGACCAGATCAGGCAATAATAATAATGTGTGAGCCCTCAGCCGAGGTGCCCACTGAGCTAGGCCCCAGAGCCAGACAGCAGCCCTGGAACCAGAGGAGATGGATCCCTATCTCAAAAATCCCAGCTCAATTATACTCCGTCTCTCTCCCCAAAGGCTAGCAAGTAGCAAGCAACAGCTCTGTCACATTCCACTGCTAGCTGAAAGTGAAAGCCAGCCTGGGAGTCCAGTGCTTTTTATAAGCAGAGGTCCCATAGAGCAACGCAGGAGGGCATCAAATAATTTATTTTCCCTATTTCTTATTATATGCATACCAGTGCTTTAATCAATCATTTATTTCATTGTTGCTGTGAATGGGTCTAATTATGTCACAACTAATTGAGATTCACTGTTACTTTATACCCTAATATGTCAATTCCTCTTTCTTATGATAATGTTAACATACCAGGACTTACAGTGAGCAATATGGCAGGGCTTGAGCCAATGGTATGTAAAGCTGGAGCAGGGAGCCCCCTTGCTTTCTGGGGGCACAGGGCAAATTGCCCCAGTGGCCTGCTCCTCTTTACAGCCCTTGTGTGGACAGCTCTTTCAATTATGCTAAAAGACAGCCTATTGTGGTGTCGACAAAGTGAAGATAATCACTCTTGCCAATCTGAAATTATCCATCCTCCACTTCTGAATCACTGTCAGTTTCAGGCATACATTGAAATTTTTTAACACCACATTTGTCACTTAGTAGCCTGTGGGCTCAACTTTGTCAAAGTCATTTTGTCCTTCAGTTCAGAGTGCTAATTGCTCAGACACTGTTCTATATACATTAAATAGAAGTAGGATGGTTGCCCTGCTTCTCCCCCCACCCCATTAGATTAGTGACTCACATACAGTAGATGGCCCATTCTACACAAAAGATGTGGGGAACCTCTGGCTTTCATGACTCTTCTGAGAACTTATTTCTAATCCATCAGCGCTATGTCCCAAATGTCCATGCCTGTTTTCACAGGACTGAAAACATCCCAAAATCTGTGCCTCATACTACATTCTTGATTTTATCATAAGGTTAGCACGGCAGAGAAGAGTTATGTGACTTAGTACAGCATTTGTACATTCATAGTCAAAGAATTCCACCTGCTGCCAAATCTGGGATTGGTGTCCATTTCTAGTGATGGACAGGGACCCTCAGCTTCCATCTCTCCAGTATTCAAAATATATATTTAATATCGTCTTCTCAGTGACATCTCTATATCTTTAAATTCATGTCAAAAGATGTTGGCTATGATTACATACTGCTATCAACTACATCATAATCTGTTACTCACGGTATCAAAAGAACCATCCTTTTGTATTTGACCCCAGTTTACTCAAATAATTTAACCCAACATATTCAGGTGGTTTGAGTTTTATGACATCCTAGAAGAACTGTGAGAAAACAAGAATGCTCTGTGCTCTTATTATGCACATGTACTGATGGTACACTAGCAAGACATTGCTATTGGCTGACCATAAAGACTGACATAGGACATAGGCAGTGTAATCCTAAACAGAGTTACTCCAGTAAAAGCCCATTAAAATCAATGGCCTTAGATTGGCATAACTCAGTTTAGGATTGCACTGAGGGAACGAAGCCATATAGATGTCTAGGCAAAAACAAGCTATTGTTAAGTGTGTCATAGGTTAAAATCAACTCCTTGAAACATGAACAATAGAAAAAAGAGGGCTCTTATTTTTAACATAGAATAAGTGAGACTTTGAAAACGATATATATTTGTCATGGAGAAAATTGAAACCAAACTTGTAGTGTAGGTTTTTTTAAAAAAAATTCTTTTTTGTATCTTATTGTTATTATTAGTTGCTTTCCCTGTTTGTTCTTTCATGTTTATATGTATTGTTAGTTTGGTTTTTAGATTATTGTATTTTTTCTTATCTTTGATGTTTCCTGTTTATTGCTTAAATAAATAAATCTATCTGCAAAAAAAGTGTTATAGGTTAAAACCAACCCCTTGAATTCCAGAAGTCTAAAAGACATTTGAATATAAGATACACAATATAATATCTTCAACACAATTTACCCAAGTCTGGAGGAGCAGAATTATTTCTGTAGCAACCGAAACCTCTGAACAATTTTTAAGAGCAATGTCATAGTGAACCACACAGTAGTAGTAAAGTATGAGATTTAGAAATGAATTAGGTTTCAGACATCAATAAAATACTATGGACTTTTACATGTATATAGCTTTCTGTGGATATACTTTTGCCATTTATTAAGAATAATAAATACAGAAAAAATGTGAGCTTATTTTTTATGATAATTCTTATTTTTAAAATGTAAAAACCTTTGATTAAAGAACAGTTGCTGGAACCCTTTCTAAAGAAATAGAGTACCTATTAATTATCTTTTTAATGTATATATTTTATTTAACACAGAAAATAGCATTAGACAGCAAACGAAATATCAGAACCATAATATGTAACAAAGTATTAAAGCTTCAAAGTATTTCTCCTCTCCTTCCCCATACTTATTTGTAGTAAAATACACTATACTCAACATCTTATATTCAGCATTTAACGTTGTATTCTATATCTTAGATTACTGATGTAACAATTGATCTTTTTTGCTAATGGTTTTTTTGTTTTTCTTTAATTGCAGTTACATAGTAAAAAAACTCAGTTTTTCTTGAAATTCTGAAATTGGTCTATTGTGCTCTACTAATCTTGAAGAAGAATTAAGGACACCAAACTCTTTCAGTAATCTCACTCATTATAAACTAAGTAAAATCTGTTATGAAGTTGTATAAAATTACTTAACCACATCAAAGCATCAGCGTCATCCTACTCTGGGAAGAGTTTCTAGAAAACTTTTTTCAAATAAAAGAGGCAATCTTGCAGGTGATTTAGCCAAGGAAATGCCCCACTAACTGTGTTTCACTTAGATCTAAACAATAAGGCCATTCTGAGACAGAAATAGTAGAACGTTTTTTCCTTATTAGCTTTGCTCGTTAGAAAAACAGCTAGCAACCTATCAATTTAGTCTCAGTCTGTCTGTCCATCTCTCTCTCTCTCTCATATAAAAGTGGTTCTTAAAAAATCAATACATGTAAGAAAAAGCAAAGCATTTCTTATTTGCAATGAAGGATTGTAGATTTTTTAATATGTTTATGGTCTTCTAATAGAAAATAAAGGAATGAAATTTTATTAAACTTTTAGTATGTTTTAGGTGAATGTTTGTAGACAGCAGTAGGGATGTGCATAACAGAAAAAATGAGCCAAAATTACATACAGGACTCACTGGTTCAGCTTGCCAAAGCAGCTTCTGGAATAGACATGGGCACGAATGGCAAAAAAAATATGAACATGATGTTTGGTGTACATTGCCATCCATGAACAACAAACAATGAATATTGATGAACATGACCCATTAACGAACATGTTCATTGTTCGTTGTTTGTGGGAGCCAGAACGATTGAGGCCAATGCTGTTTTCCATACCTCGCTTGGTGCAGTGGCTGTTGCCGCCCAAACACACAGGCTGGACATGGAACGCTGGATGTATATGATAGGTGTATAGGATAGAGGGATGCATGGATACACTGAATACGTGTATTGGATTGACAGATGAGACTGATAACGTGTGCAGGGATATTGGGGAGACAGGTGTATTGCCCAAATATCTTGGTTGTCCCGTCAATAGACAGTTGGAAGGAAAGAACCAAGGGTGAGAGGTGGGGACCGCCCCCAACATGTTGAAGCATAGGCTCACTTGCTTGCCATCGAGGCGGTGGAGGATGTCTTCCCCCTGATCATGGGGGAGGCAGCAGTTCCCCTAGGAAAGGGGATTGTGGGCAGACAGGTAGGTGCCCATATGGGGAGCTGTGGGCTGCCCCCCGCATCACCCACTGTCCTGCCGTCACAGACGTGGCAGCCGATTCAGCAACCTAGACAAGATGGCATTGCAGAGAACGCTGATGCTGTTGAGGGTCCCTCCAGCCAGACAGCTGCCAAGCTGTCCCTCGTGCCCAGAAGCAGCAGCAGCTGACATCACCCACCTTCCTGCTTTTGCAGAAAGAAAGGGATGGACAGGAGAGGTCATTGAGTAGGGTCGAAGTGGTTCCAGAGAGAAAGCAGTTGAAAGAGGGACTAGGAACTTGTCAGGGAGAGGAGGACTACTACCTTCACAGAAAGGATGGGATGAACAGGACAGGAGAGGTTGTTGGAATGGGTCTGAGTGGTTCTGGAGAGGGAGAAGTTGAAAGAGGGATCGGGAACTTGTCACGGAGATGAGGACAAAGGCTTCCTGGCTGCATTGTGCAGCAGGACTGGGAAGCCCCCAACATTTGTGACCCATGAGCCAAGAAACCCACTGAGCTTTGCAGTGGTGGCAGCGAATATCACCCACCTTCCTGCCTTCATGGAAAGAACAGGATGGACAGGACAGGAGAGGTTGTTGGGAGGGGTCTGAGCAGTTCCAGAGAGGGAGAGGTTGAAAGAGGGACCAGGAACTTGTTAGGGAGAGGAGGACAAAGGCTTCCTGGCCACATTACACAGCAGGACTGGGAAGATCCAAACATTTGCAAACCATGAGCTGAGAAACCCACTGATTTTGTCAGCGGTGGCAGCGAACATCACCCACCTTCCTGCCTTTGTGGAAAGGACATGACTGGTTGGGACCCATTCCCCCTTGCCCAGAGGGGACAGCAGATGCCGTTGATAGGGGCCACATACTGCACAATTTCATGTGCAACAGCTGATGAGCTGTTCCTCACACCCGGAAGCCGCCGCAGCTGACATCACCCACCTTCCTGCCTTTGCAAAAGGACTGGATGGACAGGAGAGGCCATTGGGAGAGGTCTGAGAGGTTCCAGAGAGGGAGATATCCAAAGAGGGACCGGGAGCTTGACAGGAAGAGGAGGACAAAGGGTTGCCAGCCGCGTTGCGGAGAAGGACCCAAAAGGAAGATCCCAACATCCACCATGAAGGATTATGCAGACTGCTCTGGGAGAGGCTTGTCTGCCTCTCCTGTGTCGAAGTGGAGGCTGTCGCCAACAGCACTCACCTTCCTGCCTTCATGGAAAGGATGGGACTGACAGAACAGGAGAGGTCATAGGGAGGGGTCTGAGTGTTTCCAGAGAGGGAGAGGTTGAAGGAGGGACCAGGAACTTTTCAGGGAGAGGAGGATTCCTGCCTTGGCGGAAAGGATGGGATAGACAGGACATAAACTTGACCTGAGCAGGCAGCAGGACAGGTAATAATAATAATGAATATGTTGGCACCAGAGCCTTGCAGCGGCCATGGGATTTTGAGCCTGCAGCAGTGGATCTCAGCCGAGAATCTCGGCAGACTGGGGTGCCTCAGAGCCCAGGCAGGTACAGGTACAGGGAGGGATATCCAAGCAGTTGGAGGTTGACCTTAATAAAGGTCAACATGTTCACCAAGTCTGGGTGCAGGCATGCATGGTGGGGAAAAAGGAGGTCTCCCAGGTGGGAAAACACCCGCTCACTCTGCACGCTAGTGGGAGGGCAGGACAGGATGTTTGTGGCCATGAGGGACAGGTCCAGCCATACGGCAGATTTACTCACCTAATACTTCAGCGGGTTGGAATGGCGGGTTCGGTGGGCTCCGCAAGGTACTCTCACACCATGGCCACCGCCGAGTCCTCCATCATGAGAGACGGGCCCACTGTACTGCGACCAACCACACAGTCCATCGACGAGGCCCAGAGATCAAGTGGGCCCATTTGGTAGGGTCTCTCCTGATGTGGCTCTGTTCCCACCTCCTCCCCCTCCTCCTCCTCCTCCTCCGACGCCCGCCCCTCGGCCCTGCCTGGTTCCCTCCATCCTGCCTTCTCTGCTTGGAAATGGAGCACTGTTCTGTGGAACTCCTTTTTCCAGCACTACATCTTGCCCGTCCACATGGTGATGCTGCCCTTGATACGGGGGTGATAGAGGGAGGCAATTTGGTATGGCACCTCGTGGTGCTCAGGATGAAAGCACTTGGCCACGGATGCCTGCATCCTCCTCACAAAGTCCCTGATCCTGGGGAGCAGCTCTTCCTTGTGCTTGAGCTTGTGGGCCAGGAACTGGTCGAGCCCATGGATCAGGGGAATGACCTGACCCAGGCTGGCCTCATACACGCACAAGAGCTCAGTGGCCTCCTTAAAGGGTTTCAGCAACAGGGACATCTGGGCAAGGACTCTCCATTCCATGAAGCTGAGGCTGAGCTCCTCTCCCTTCCTCAGAACATCCATTGATGTCAGGATGTCCTGCAACAGGCCCATCTGCTCCACGAGACGACTTATCATGTCATAGGTGGAGTTCCAGTGGGTGGGCAGGTCCTGGAAGAGTTGGTGCTCGGGGTCCCCCCCTCCCCCTGCCTCTGGAGCAGCTTGAGGGAAGAGTTTATGCTGCGAGAGAAGTGGGAAGCGATGCGGCGGCAGCTCTCCAGCAGATTGCACGTCCACAACGTTCTCTTGTCCCAGCTGTCCCTTGGCTTTTCCTCCAGCCTGAGCACATCCCTCATTACCAGGTGCAGCTTGTGCGCCATGCACACCAGGCCCATGAGGGATGCCTCTTTCAGGGCTGCCAACATGTTGCTTCCCGCATCCGTCACCATGAAGCCATGGACAAATGCTCCCTCCAGCCATCCACTCCCTCAGAGCCGCCTTTATCGTGGTGGTGATGTTCTTCCCAGTATGGACCTTGTTCATCACCCAGGCCTTGAGAAGAACATCCCTGTAGCCTGGTGTCAAGCATGGCACCTGTTTTTGGGTGCCTCTTCTTGGCATGGGGCGGCAGAGGTCCTCTGGTTGCCACCAGTGGGCAGTAATGCCAAGATAGCTGTGATGGCAGCCACTCCAAAGGTCTGCCATGAAGTGTACTGTACTGCCTTTAGCGGCTGACAGCTCCCTGAGCACCACGCCTCACACAGACTGGTAGAGGACAGGCAGGACTCGACGCCCAATGTTGCACCATGATGGCATGGAGAACCATGGGGCGAACTGCTGAAGCAGCCTTTGGAAGCCCACACCCTCCACGATGGATAGGGGGAATCCTTGTAGGGCTATTGTCTCTGCCATGATGCAAATGCCCGCCTCCTGGGCCCTGGACCTCATCCTTTTCAGTGGCACTATCCGCGACCCCGAGGGAACAACCTCCCCAAGGGCGGCCTGCCTGACCATTCTGCTCCCACCAGCATCACCCTTGGGGCAAGATTTCTTGCTTGGGGTGGATTCTGGTGACCCTCCCACTGATCCCAGGTCAGAAGAGCTGGTAGCTCTCTGGCTCCCCCCACCGGATGTTTCACTGGCCAAGAATGGAGACTACAGGCTTGGGTGGTGTGTCTTCACATGCCTACTCAGGACTGTCAAAGACAGGTGCTTCAGGTCATTGCTCCTGCACACCAAGCCATCACAGACATGGCACCACACCACACGGGGGTCATTCGGAAGGGCCCAAAAGTGCTGCTATACTGATGGGTTGAAACATGGCCCACTCACTGTTCCAGGAGAAGGAAAATGAAGGATTATAGGCTGCACTGCGGGGCTGGCACCAGAAGACAAGTGAGGAGTGGACTGCAGGCAGGGACAGCCCTGAGATTTTGGGATGGGGACGGCATGGATATTTCATCGAACCCTAACCATTCCTCCACAGACCCCTCGCCCTCCTCCTCCTCATAAAGTTTAAGGAGATCCTCTTCCCCCAGCAGCAAGAGCTCTTATGCCCTCTCCACAGCCCCCACATCTGAATCTTGGGGAGCAGGAGCTTCTGCTGCCCCTAAGCCCCGCCCAGTACTGCTTCCCATGTGGCAACCAGGACAATCTTTGCATTTCCACCCATGACCACTCTTGGCCCCCACTCGAAGCTGCATTGTGCCAGCAAACAAGAATTAAGGAGGAATGAGAAGGAGAGAACACTGTGAGCCCTCAGCCAAGGTGCCCACTGAGCTTGGCCTCAGGGCCAGGCAGCAGCCCTGGAACCAGAGGGAGGGGGTAGAGCACTAGCCCAACACTCCCAAAGACCTGAGCAGATCAGGCACTGATAATCAATGTGAGCCCCCAGTCAAGGTGCCCTCTGAGCTTGGTCCCAAGGCCTGGCAGCAGCCCTCGAACCAGAGGGAGGGGCTAGAGTCCTAGCCCAGCACTCCCAGATATCTGACCAGATTCAGATCAGGCAGTAATACTACTAACCACAGTGTGAGCCATCAGCTGAGGTGCCCACTGAGCTTGGCCCCAGGGCCTGGCAGCAGCCCTGGAACCAGAGGGAGGGGCTGGAGCCCTAGCCCAGATACCTGAGCAGATCAGGCAGTAATAATAATAATCAGTGTGAGCCCTCAGCCGAAGTGCCCACTGAGCTTGACCCCAAGGCCTCTCAGCAGTCCTGGAACCAGAGGGGATAGATCCCTATCCGTCCACACACACAAAACCCCCAGCTCCAATGCACTCTCCTTGTCTCGCTCTCAAAATGCTAGCAACACAACAGCTCTCTCCCACTCCACTGTCTGCTAAAACTGAAAGCCAGGACTGGGAGCACAGTGCCCTTTTATAACCAGAGGTCCCATTGAGCAAAACAGGAGGTCTGTGGTTGGCAGTCAGAACTGCCTAACAGGGTTTGCAGGGCTGAGATTAGACTGCCCATGGTTACAGAACACCCCCCTCCCCCTCCCTCCCCCCTGGTCTCTGCTCCCATGTAACCAATTTGGAGCTCCACACTTGGAAAGAAGACGTGCCCATCAAGCTAAGTTGGGCTTAGATTGGGGTTTCCAGGGCAACAGAAGGAGTGCAGAGTTCAGGCAGTCCCTGCCTCCGTTGCCAAGGGAATTGATTGAAGGTGCCTGACTGTCTTTCTTCATGAACAGCGGACGAACACACGAACAAGGCTTGCAATGACCACTTGTTCGTCTAAAATGGCGGCTTACAAACAGCTTGCTCACAAACAGCCGATCGAGCTATTCGTGGCTTTTTTTCATTCGTAATGCTGTTTGTGCCCATCTCTATTCTGGAACGCTTAACCAAATATGGGGAACTAGGCTGAAATGTCTCACCATCACTGAAAAGTTTTTGTGTTTTGTTTTGATACTAACCATGCAGAGGCACCACAAGTAGGCCAGACAGTTGGGGGCCATCTGGCAGCATCTTGTTTTCCTTAATGGCAAGTCTGTCTGCATATGCAACCAATTAGCTCCAAAGGGGAGATACTGGTCGACAAGCACCAGGAGGAATTTCATCTTGCTTCTTCTGGCAGGCTTTTTGGGCTTCTCTGATTAAAACTCTTAACCCAGCATTAAATGATGGAGAGGTAGCAGGAAAGTGCATTGCACACTTGTACACAAATTGCACACCCACGTCTTTCCAGATCAGTATTCCAGGTGGAAGGATTGATCTGATCTGATTTTTTTTCTTTCTACTTCTGTGATTTCTCATTTTTCTTTTTCATTCAACTCTAGACTAACAATTTTAGTTGGAAAGGGAGACTGGCAGCCAGCAACCTGTCCAGTCTCCCACTTTTCCTAGTAAAAATAGGGAGGAAAGAGGGCTGTCCTCCCTCTACTTCCCTTTCCATGAAAGGAAAACCAACATCTAACACTCCGTTTCTCTGAACTTTTACACACAGGATAAGCACAGGCCAGCGGCCGGCAGGTCTGAACACAGAGTCCCAGGATACAGCAAAGCAGATTTGGGTGAGACAAATTCACCCCTCATCATGAAATTAAACTACAAGGCACAGCAGAACTCAAAGGTAATAATTTATTGGCTTTGCTATCATAAAGAAGCATTTTTAAAATTTTGCTACAGTGTGCTGGTTAGCAAATTAGCACTTTCCTGCCTGTGTGCTGTGCTGGCATGTCATACAAGTTCCACTTTGCCAGCAAAATTCCTGCCATTGTGTGCACCCACCAACAATCACCTTCTTTGGGGTCCATTGTTTTGTGAGTTTTCATGTGCTTGAGGAGAAACTTATCGGATCAAAGGATTTGCGGCAATGTAGTTTTTGGTGAACAGAGACTAATTTCCCCAACCCCGGCCCTGCTGAAAAGAATGGTGTGTGTGTGTGTGTGTGTGTGCGCGCGCGTGCGCGCGCGCGCGCGCATACGTGTACGCGCGAGCATCCGTGCGTGCACTGCAAAGTACAATACTGGCCTTGATACATGCCTTACTTAAGCATTCCCTGGGGTCCATGAACACAAAACCCCACTCTCAAATTCAGCAGGTTGATGGTTTAGAGGGAAGACTGTGTTCTGTGTGATTTTGGTGCCATTGCATACAAAAGCAGCTGCTCTAGAACTGACCGTCAGCGGCTGTACCTATTGAGGTGCTGACCTTCCCACCAAAGAGTCTCATGGTGGTGTTTTTCTTTTCAGGTGTAATTGTTACCACGACTCCTGAGGAAGAAAGATCGAAACAAGCTATTGCTGGCATCTTGTAGAGTCGGGGGGGCTTGTGCCCCTTGTTTTGCCTCTTTGTACTTGTGATTATAAGCAATATATAAGAACATTGTTAAAAATTAGTTTGTATAATAGTATCAGACATTGTTCCACCCTAGGCTCCCATTTTGTAGCCCTTGTGTGGTTTTTCTTGATTGTACTCCTTCTGTGTACCCTGTGGCTGCTGCTGTTCCTTCCATGTTGCACTTTGAAATTATTGTAGCAAAATTGCACTCTTATGCACTTTGTTGCTTGAGTATTCTACTTTGAAATACTATTATATTTTTTCATTGGTTTAGCCCTCTTATTTCCTGGTTGGTGCATGTAAGGCAAGCAAGTGGGGCCTACTTCTAAATGTACTATACTAGGGACTAGAGATGGGCATGAATTGAATTACGACCCCAAAAATGCACGAACCAGGCTGGTTCGTGATTCATGAATCAGTGGTTCGTGGAAGCATGTTTCCACAAACTTCCACAAACTGGTCTACTGGTTCGTTTGCGTCATAAAGGGGCAGTTTAAATATAAACATATAAACATTTCCTGTAGCTTACAAGTGGCAGGTCTGTTTAAACAATCAGCTGGCAGGTGGCAGGAGGGATCCCCCCTTGCCGCCTGCCAGCTGATAGTTTAAAGGGACCTGCCACTTACAAGCCGAAGGGCCCTTTAAACTGCCTAAACCTCAGCCCCGTCCCCACCCTCCAACCCCAGCCCCAGCCCCACACCTTGCCCTGTGGGCCTGCAGCGTCCTCCCTCTCCTTCTGCAAAGGGCAGGAAGGCTGTTTATGGCCTCCTCTGCCACCGCATGGGCCCACAGGGTGGCGGATGAGGCCGAAAACCGCCTCCCTGCCCATCAAAGGGCCTCAGTGGCAACCATTTGAGGGGCGGGAAGGCTGTTTTTGGCCTCCTCCACTGTCCTGCGGGCCCACGCAGTGGCATAAGAGGCCAAAAATGGCCTTCCCACCCCTCACGGGAGGAGGGTGAGGACACCATGGGCCCCCAGGGCAAGGTAAGTGTGGGGCTGGGCCTGGGGCTGGAGGCTGGGGTTTGGGCAGTTTAAAGGGCCCTGCCACTTGAAAGTGGCAGGGCCCTTTAAACTATCAGCAGGCAGGTGGCGAGGGGGGATCCCCCCCACTGCCTGCCAGCTGATAATTTAAAGGGACCTGACACTTGCAAGGCAGGAAAGGGCCCTTTAAACTGTCAAATCCCCCTTTCCCTGCCACTGCTAAGCAGCCAGAAAGGAGCATTTAAACCCCCACGAACCACGAACTGGTTCATTAACTGACCTCAGTTCGTGCCAGTTCATAGTTCCTGTTTCATGAAAACTTACAAACCACGAACCTCATGGTTCTTTTTTCGTGATTCGTGCCCATATCTACTAGGAACATGTGCTTTACATTTCCGATTCGGGTTTTTAACCTGAATCAGGCCCGATTTGTAAACATTCAGGATTCCAGAATTGGCCCCAGCATTGCTAAGCCAATTTGGGAATCCCAAAGCAAAGCTTTCCAAAGCAATTTGTATCACTTCAGGAAGCTTCGGGCAAAGAGGCAGCAGCTGCTCTGCAGCCCTCTGCAGCCAAAAAGTACATGCTTTCAAACTTCCCGCCCTGCCACTTCTTTCCCCCAATGGGAGGGGGAGGAAGGTTCCCTCCACCCCCTCCCATGGGAGAAAGTGGCAGGGGGAGTTTAAACACAACACTCTTCTTGCCACTTGCAAGCTGCAAGAAAAGTGTTGCGCTTTGGAGTGCTCTGAATCTTTATGGAGCGTACAGAAGCGGGTCAATAAGCAATTTTCAAAGTGGCTTGCTGCTTCAGAAATTGCATATTTCTGACCTTTTTTCCCACTTCGGAAATTCCAAAGCAGGAAGTCATTTTTTTTTTTTTGCACACCCCTGTACTATACTTTTGGGGACTAATTCATAAAGTAATTCCACACTACTTTTCCTGTCTCTGACATGAAATGTAAGAATCTAACGTGACTTAAAATTGAACAAGATTCTTTTTTTTGGTTTTCATGTTTGTTATTTATAAATATATAACATTACTGAGCCCTGGACTGAGTGTAATTTTGCACATGATATATAGACAAATCCAAATTTGCCATTGGGCCTTCAATTCTATCACTCTACCCTAGCTAACTTTGAAATCAACCTCCAATCTAAGGATGCTTAATTCAAGTTTAATGCTTCTTCTTCTAGCAGAAAAGCAGCTTAAATTGAAGTAGCACTCCTTTGGCTAGATAAAAGCTTAAAATTGCTGAATGAATGGGTAGGTACAGGCTACCACCTATTATCAGGTCTTTCATATTCCACAATAGGTTAAAATTGGAAGAGATGGTGAGATGCTAGACTGAGGCTTTAAAATTTCTAATACAAGAAGTTGTTTAATAATGACAATCCTAACAGAGTAAGTGTAGGCTAAGTCCATTGAAATTAATCACTGATTCTTCCAGGACCTGGATAGGTGGATAATAATTGGAGTAGTTCCAACCATCCTTTCTTCAGGTGAAAATGAAATGCGGGGTTCCCCTTAGACCACCCCAAAAAAGGTTGTACTACAAATAATAGAACCTGACTAGACAAAAACCATGTGGGACTGGTGCTGAACTATGGAGGGAAATTGGGTGGAACTGAGTGGAAAAGCTGGCTGGATCCAACCCATTATATTGCAAGAGTTCAACTCATCAGAGTCAAGGGAAGAATGTAAAGTTTTTTAAAACTGTGGTGGCCACATAGTGCAAAAGGATTTGGGGTAGAGTGGGAGATTTATATACACCAAGTTAACTAGCTTTTGTTCAAGTGAAGCTCAATTGCCAAGTTTCAGCCACAAGTGAATTTCTATCACCAGGTTAATCCATTATGCCTGGAAATAAGAGCTCACAGCAGAAGTGCTGACACAATCTTCGCAATGGCAGCAGAACTGTTTGCAGTATTGCAGCACAGATTCGATTGTGCTTCAGCCAAGAACACCTTGACAATCTTGTTTGGGTCTTGTGATTAGTTTTTTGCTCCTGTATGTTGGAACTCAATAGAACTAATAGAACAGGTTTTTTGCAAAGGTTTGGTGATTACTCTGCACTGTGGAATGCTTCTGAAGCAAAATCAGTCTGGGTGCAAATAACAAATGAATTGTCAGCGCTGCTCTATGAAGTCAGTACAATGTTGTTCATACAGATGCTTATTTATATTCAGCTAACTCCTTCTTCCTTGCTCCCTTTGTTAATATTATTGAAGAAAACTGACTCCAGCTGCCAAGGCTATAGAAGTCTGTGCCAACAATTTAAAAGCACAGTACAGTGGAACCAAAGATAAACATATAGTCACCAGCCTAAGAGGAAGAAAAGTATGCAAGGCTGCTGGTGTTTTGCAATTCTATTTCTGGCCATGTGCAATTAATGAGGCACTTCTTAGAGAAAGATTAATTAACACCTGGGAAACAGAAAAATTTATGGGAACAAATTATGTTTGACAGGATCCCTGGACAAATCCATTTGTAGCTATTTCAAATAAATATATGGTGTCACCAAGGCTAGGATTTTTTTCCATACCAACATTATTGATTCATTGGATTCTCTTGAAACTGGGGTAGTTAATCTGAAAGGAAAAAAATAGCTCAAAAATCACTACAAGATGCTATATTTATGATGCCAGGATTTAAATGCCATATATGAGCTCACCTCTGTCTGTGTTAACTTGGAAAAGTAGACTAGGATATGCACTGAAAAAAATTACATTTCAGTTCTGGATCTGGGTTTTTTGAAGTAATTATATAACATTATTGGCTTTTCTCCAGATGGGATGTCAGATCTAATCTGTTTGGTTTTTTTCATAATCTTGAGTTTCATCTCTGTTCTTCACAATGAGGCTCTTTGGGGCAGCTGTTTTTGCACTTAACAGCACCAAATTTGCGTAGAAAACAGTCCTTCCTGTAGACCATCATTAGTTGTGCTTTGCAGTTGTTTCCATGATGGAGGTTGTTCTCACATTAATTGCTGCCAATCTCCATGATCATTACCCAAGTGCAGGCAGGAATGCAGCATGATTGTCTGAACCCCCCACTTCCAAACAGACATGTTTTTACCATAAGTTTTCCTATTGCTGTGGGCAGGCAGGATTTTTTAAGGGGCAGAGTAGGCAAATGGCTCACAGGATGGACGGGGGAACAATCCTAAACAAGTCTACTCAGATGTATGTCCCATATTATTCAATAGTGTTTACTCTTAGGAAATTCAGCACATTTCCCCTTCCAAATCTGAATCCCTCCGTACTAGGGTTGTCCACCACCTTATCTTGTCAAGCTGTGTCTGCTGCTATTGATTTCCACCATCTGAGTGTATATTTTTATGTGTGAAGTTTTTAAAAAATCTATTTATGGTTTTAATCGTATAAATTAATTTTAATGTTTTTTAATATGTTGTAATCTGCCCTGAGCCCTTTGTGGGAAGGGCGGAATAGAAATCCAAATAAATAAATAAATAAATGTTTCCAAAGCCAATAGACGAGAAGTAGTCTTCCCTTGCAAGGACCCAATTGGAAAGGAGACAATGCCATTGCCCCGACAGAGATGGAGGGGAAAAGATGCTTGTTCCCCCTTCTGAGCAACAGAGTTAATTAATAAGATAAGGGCTCTGTCTCTATAGGATCCTACTGATGAATGCTGCTAAGGAAACAAGATGCTGCCATGCAGGCTCAGCGCCCAGTGCTGCTGCTGCTGCCACTGCAAGGTAAGAACCAAAATGAAACACACAAACTTTTTGGTAGGAGGATGGTTTCCCAGATTTGGTACACTGTTCTGGAAGCTGCTTTAACTAAGTGTAACAATGATTTATGTGTGTATTTCTGGCTTCTTTGTTTCACTTTGCACACCATAGCAGACCATAGAATTTTGGGCCTAGCAACTATCTTTTCTCTGTAGAAATTTAAAAGTAGCATTTTGGCTGCAGCAAAATAGGGGAAGAAAAGAAAGTTATACTCCTTGGGAGAAAATTCTTCAACTAGAGGAAATACTCCAAAGAAACTAGGGTTGCCAGGTTCCCCTACCATCCCAGTGAGAGGGGGGCCTGGCACTCACCTTCTCTTTGTTCCAGGTCACTTCCAGACAACATCATGGAGGTGCAGAAGCACACACACACACTTCACAGCAGTCCAATCTAGGCCTCAAATGGACTGAATTTGGCCCGTTTGGAGCCAAATCAGCCCAATGTGACGCACAGAAGCACTCTCCGGGTGGCATGATGACATCACTCTCAGGAAGTGATGTCACTGCGCTGCCCCAGGAGCATGCCCAGGAGGCCTGTTCCCACATCTTTCCCCCTCACTGGCCAGGTGAGTGGTGATGGGGGGAAGAGGGTGGGAGCAGGGGACTGGTAACCATAAGTGAACTAAACCAATGTTCTTAATTGTATGAGCTCTCTCTCTCTCTCTCTCTCTCTCTCTCCCTCTCCCCCCTTACATTCTGATTTCTAATAATTTATAATAAAATATATAGTATATTGTACTACATCAAAAGCAAAAAAGAAGACATTCTAAGAAGACTGAAGAGTATGTTTCCCACAGCATATGGTGTTTCTGGTTCTCGGCATATGTAATTGTGTCTATAAGAATTGTGCTAGAAAACAGAGTAAGCTATTTGTCATGTGTTGGTTCTTATTAATATTTTCATTTTTATCTATGACTGGAGTACAGTTAGTTTGTGGAGAAAAGAAACTAGAGTACTATGATTATATTTGGATATGCATTTTTTTTTATTTTTCAAGCCATCATGCACTGCAAAGATCCATCCTAAATGCTCACTTGCCAATCAAACTTAACCTACCTACTAAAATTATTCAAATATGGTGTAGTATGAAATGTCATTAAACTTTCAAACCCATATCTTTAAAACCAATTTTGAACTTCAACTTGGATCCACTAAACTGTTTCAGGGGAAGTCGATTTTCTGCTTTAAGACATGGTTTCATGCACTGTTTGGGGATTTTAGTGCCTGAAAACCATGCTCTTTTTAAAAAACATGCTGAACATGTGGTGCCTATCCCCCTTCCTCAAAAGCAGCAGGAGTGGGGTGAGAGGAAGAGCAAGGCAAACCTCCCCTCCCACCAACTTTGGCAACCAGGTTTACTACCTATTGAAAGATAATAAATGGTAGACCTGGCCTCTGGACTTCAGAGACCTGGTCTACTGTCCATTTTTTGGATCTCTTCCTCAGCTATTGGGCAGTGCATGTGGAACTATCTGCAACCTTCAATACTGTAGACCATGTCATCATGGTCTACTTTTCTCCTTCACTCCACACACCTCTGATATCAAAGTGGCAGCAGGCTGTTTGGCTTCCATTTTTTTCAGAGCCTAAGAATACAATTTCCTGCACTTTCCTGCGCTGCCAAAAAGGCGCCAAAAAATGGAAGCCAAACAGCCTGCTGCTGCTTTGATATTGGAGGCATGTGGAGTGAAGGAGAAAAGCCATCAGTGTTCATTGAGTGGGCCATCCCTTTAAAGATGTGTGGAAATGGCCCACCTTAGCAATAACGTGTTGGTGTTTTTCATTATTTGCAGCCACTTCAAAGAGAGATGGTCTATTAATGGTTGGTTTTTCTTTTCATTTCTCCCTATGTGTAGTGTGGCTAATTGAGGAGGGCCTGTCTGCTTGGGATTCATACCACATCCTCTGCTGCTGCTGTTGTGAAGCAGGGGCTGTGCACCTTTTAAACTTCCACCATATACTGAACAAATGAATCTAGATTAATATTAGGTACTTCTGGTGTGATTTTTCCTTAATGTGTAGACATGGATGTGAAATAAAATGTGACCTGTCCTGCAGAGTTAGCAACTGGAAGGTCTTTCTCCACTAGTGTTGTTGATAATATTCCAAATCTGGTAATGCACAATGGAAAGTTTTATTTATTTATTTATTTATTTATTTATAACCCGCTCTCCCCACAAGCAGGCTGTATTTTATTGCTGTATTTGATTAAATCATTGATTAAAATACAACATAAAAACAATAATCACAGCATAAAACCAGCAATCAATAAAACCATTCCAAGGCGGGGCAGTCCTGCACTCCTGCCCGTCAGCATACAAAAGGGGAGGTAGTAGCGGGCAGATAGAATACTGTACCCCTTTCTGGGGTAGCCAGCAGTGGACTCTCCATAACCCCTCATAGAGGGAAACCAGTGGAAGACTCGGCAATGATGGGTTAAAATTAGCCTCCACCATATGCCTGGCAGAACATCTCTGTCTTACAGGCCCACCTAAATGATACAAGATCCTGGCGGGCCCAAGTGACCTCAGACAGAGAGTTCCACCAGGTCGCAGGTGCCAGATAGGAGGTGCCAGATAGGAGGAGAGCACTGGATGCAATTAAAGTAGGATTCACAGAATGAGAGAGGGAGAGAGAGACCTAAACATGTAGAGCCTCTAAAAACAGCCAAATGTTGCAAACACACCTGCAATAGAAGGATAGGCAGACAAGTTCAGGAAAGAGTGAAGGGGTGCAAAATAGAAAGCATGCAAAGGGAAGAAAGGCAGATGGGCTAAGAGAAGCCTGAACACGGTAAAACAAAGATCCCAAAACAAAATAACTTAGAGCTAGAAAGATTTAATCCGAAATGACATGCGAAGGAAGCAAGCAAGCATCAGGAAACTAAATGAAGAAATAGTCCCAGAAGTATAGGATCCAAAGGTTCCTATAGGATCCAAAGATTCCTTTGATTCACAAAGGACAAATAACAGTTTCTTTAAGGTTGCATTTATACCTTTATGTTTAATGTATCTATGATGGATTCCCCCCTTCACTCCTCCACTGTGAGGCAGATTTTCCTGCCAAAATTCAGCATGCATGCTTTTGCTGAGCAGTCCCAAGTAGCATGTTAATCTTTGTGGTTTGAAAGTCTGTTTGTCCCTTCTGACCATCAGATATAATTTTGGATTTTTAGTCAAGCCTAGGAACTTGATGGGGAGAAATAGATCTCTTCCTTTTTGTTGGAAATGGCACTGGAAACTGTATAAAGTTCAAAAGGAAATAACTTTATTTAACAGGCAGGGATTGAATAAGTGTAGTCAGAGAATGAAAGTGCTGAGGCAAATTTTTTTTGGTAGTACAGAATATACTTGGAGTAAAAAGCAAAATAATTTCCTTGAAGCTTAATTTCTTATATTCTTGGTTCCGAGCAGTGAGAGTTTTTTAATTAATACTTTAGTTATAGCAACAATATTTCTTCACAGAGTTTCCTATGATAGCTCAGGTTTCCTGGAGTTAATTTAAAACTGCTTTCCCTCGGGGTCCTCCTCAGAGACAAACCCCCTTTAGAAACTGGGCAGGAATTAATCTTCTCCTAAGAAGATATAACCCTTTTTCTTTTGGCTTGAAAAGGAGTCTCAACCTACTACCCAATCACATTTGCCAAAACACACTCCTAGTTCTATGGTGTCTGTGTCAAGCAGGCTTCAGCTTCTGTTAACACTTATACTAAGAATTCTTAAATAGAATTCTTCTTCAGGACAGTGATGTTACAGTTAAGGAAAAAGATTCTTCTTTCCGCACTCCAGAAGGGAACCTGTCTGACCTTCCCTGTCAGACTTGCTAACAAACTCTCTCTGAACAATCCTGTCAGAAACCAACTGTCATCCCTTCAGCTGGGTTCTAACTGACCAATCAGAGAGGAGGGAGCAGCCTATCACTCATGCTCTGCATTCCAAGGAAGAGTTAACTCTTTTGCTCCCAGCTCTCTGATTGCTGCACTTAACCTGCTTTCAAGTGCAGTCTGTCACAGTACCATTTAAATAAGGCTAATGAATATGGATACTTTGAAAGTGCCTCTTTTCCCCATTGGGCACTGTTACTTAATCAAAGTAAAGTTGAATATATCTATGTTTAACATGTAGTGCGAAGGTTGAGTGGCTGTAGTGGACTACACTATCATCTTGTGGTATCAGCTTCAGATCAAATATTATGTGCTAGAAAGCAAATGAGAATGAATAAAATGGTGACTACAATGTCACAACTGCAAAGGGTCATGGCTTTCTTACAATTAGCTCATGAAACCAGGAAGGAAGAGGTGGAACTAAGTGAAATGGTAGCCAAAGTTCTCAGGATCTTGAGCGTGTCACAGATACGGCTAGAAATATAGAGGAACTGTTGCTGGATGTGACCTAGAAAAACATAGAAGATGTCTTTGCACACAGAAACAGGGTTAGCCTAGCCCCATAGCTAGACATGACACAAATAGGAGAGGGGCATGAAACAGAGGGGCATGAAACAGAGGAGTAACACAGTTGTATGACCTTATGTAGATTAGAAGAGCCATCTAACTCATATCAATAGATACTATGTGTTGAGGGCCCATGTGCACAGAATGACAGAAATGTCTAACTTCACAGAAGTTGGAGATATAATTCAAAGATGGGCATATTGGTTGATGGCCAAAAGCTATTCATATGTATGAGAAACTTGTAATCATTAATTTTAAGATAACGTAGCAAAAGTGAACTAACATTTTTTATATACTTTAAGATGTTTTTAATATAGATAATCCTTGTCTGATGTTTAAAATTATAAGGTAATTAATTAGTCAAGAATGTGAGCTCTTTTAAAGTGGGACAGTGTGTTATTGTTAGGCGATGGTCCCGAAACCCTATAAATATGAGAAGCTGAATCACTTGGGAACTTCTTCTTAAAAGGAGCTCCTTGCTGTGACCTGCTTATCTTGTAAGATATTTTCTTGGATTCGTGTAATTGCTCTCCTTTAATGATCTATCTAGTTATAATAGATGGTATGATTTTTTGTTGATTGAGCTAATACTAAGAATGCTGAATAAGCATTTTTTTTAATTAAAACTTTTAACATACAAGAAGAACAATAGTAACTGTACAAACACAACATAGTACCATACATAACTATACTCAACTAGGAGATTAACATCAACAGTTATTACACAAGAATAAAACAAGAATATGTATTATTCACAAAGTCCAATTACATTGAAAAGCGAGTAACAACCTATCAGGATAAAATACAAACAGGTAAATTCAATGCATCACATAACAAGCCTATAATTCAAATTTCTGGGTTTATAATTGCGTAATGGGGTAACTTTGAAACCAACCAGTCATTCTGAGATAAAAAGTCCAAGAAAGGATACCATTTTGCATAGAAATTTGTGGATCTGGAGGGGTTCTGTAGCAATTGAATTCTGTCTGCTATCTTTTCCATCATAAGTTGATCCCAAACCATCTTATACCATGTGTCAAGATTGGGCAGGAAGTGTGATTTCCACCTAGCTGCTATCGCATTTTTGGCAGCAACCAAAAAAGTTCTGATTAAATCCTTCTTCTGCTGGAGAACTGCATAATCTTTCCAAAGATCTAAGAAAACAATTTCTGGGCAGAAGGGTAGCACATGAGTTATGATGCGGGAGATTTCGTGAAAGATCATCTGCCAGAAGCTTGCTATGAATTTAGACTCCCACCAACAATGTATGAACGTACCTTGCCCTCCGCATTTCTTCCAGCAGAGGGGAGATCTGTTTGGATATATTTTGGGCAGTTTCTGGGGAGTGAGGTACCATCTATGAAGCTTGTAGGTCTGAAGTTTCACATTGATTACAGAGGACTTAATCAATTTAGAGGCCCAAATCTGCTCCCAGTCCTCCTGCAAAATATCTATTCCACAGTCAAGTTGCCGCTTGTTGAATAGGGTCTCATTTCGAGGTTTCTTGGTATTTATCAGTATGTGGTAGATTTTTGATAGCAGGCCCTTATGCATAAATGATTGGGAGTCTAAAAGAGATTCAAATTCAGTCATCGGTTTAGCCATTATATTTTTATCTCCAATTCACTCAGGAGATAGCTTAGTTGGAAATAGAAGAACCATGGGACTTCTCTACCCGTTCTGTTGTTCAGTTCCACCCTGTCTGTTATACCACTCCTAGTTGCTCTATCCAACAGTCTTATGTCTCTTAATTCATCCCAAGAATGTAGCGCTGTTATATTATGCTGATTAGGCATGCCTTTATGTGCTGTAATCACTGAAAACCTAGATATTGTTGGAAGGAGAGTATGCCTATATCTGTCCCAGAGTTTTAAAAGTGCCTTAAGAAATATATTATGACATATAGAGGGGGAGCGCAGAGTCTGTTTGGACCAAAATGTTTCCCGAAGTGTTTTTGGGTGGGGAAAGACCTGCAAGATATCAATCCAATCAGAGTGTCCGTTATGATGTAGGATTTGAAGTATATCAGACAATCTGGCTGCATCATAATAAAGCCCTATATCTGGGTATTTAAAGGCTCCTTCTGTCTTACAGGCACGCAGGGCTGTAAAGGCTATCCTGGCACGCTTATATTGCCATAAGAAGTGGTTCAATGTTGTTTGCTACTAAGTCAGAGTCTTGTTGGGGATATCTATAGGAATAGTTCAAAACAGGAATATTAATTTTGGGAGGACAAATGACTTTATTAAATGGTATCTCTCATACCACGACAAGTTTTGTTTGTTCCATTTAAGCAAAAGGTGTTTAATTTCTTTCATTTTATGTATGTGATTTACTTGTAGTAGATGAATTGGATTAGACGGGAAATTTATACCCAAATAGTGAAGATGTGATTTAGCCCAGTGGTAGCCAAACTGCTGTTTTATAATGCCTGTTGTTGCCTCAGATAGATTTATAGACAGAATGGTGGATTTGCTTTGATTTATATTTAGACCAGATATTTGCCCAAATTGAGATAGCTCTTCATGGAGATACCTAAGAGAGTCAATTGGACGTGTGATAAACAAAAGAATGTCATCAGTGAATAAACATAGATTAAAGGTGGTTTTATTAATTTCTATACCTTGGATTTTATTATTTTTTCCTTATCGCCTCCGCTAGAGGCTCTATAGCCAATGCAAAAAGAATAGGTGATAAGGGGCATCCCTGACGCGTACCTTGATGGAGAGAGAAAAAGTCAGATGATGTATCATTAAGTTTAATTTTCGCACGTGGGCACCCATATATTGCTTCAATTATTAGTAAAAAATTATAACCAAAATTCATTTGGGAAAGAAGTGCTTGGAGGTATGAGATCTCTAGGGTATCGAAAGCTTTTTCTATATCTAATGAGAGAAACATGGTTTGAACATTATAATGCTTACGGAATGCCAAAATATTTAACGTTTTATAAATATTGTCCGATATGTCTCTATTGGGGATAAAGCCAATCTGATCCTTGTTTATATAATTTCCAATAAAAGAGTTAAAACGATGTGCCAATATTGAGGTGAAGATTTTATAATCAACATTCAATAGAGAGATTGGCCTATAGGAACCTGGATTTGAAAGGTCTTTCCCTTCTTTGGGGATCATTGTTATTGTAGCCTCCGACCACGTTCTGGGAAGTGTACCCGACTTGCAGATGTTATTGCATGCCAATAGTAAAGGTGGGGCTAATAGTAAAGCAAATTTCTTGTAAAATTCAGCCGAATAGCCATCAGGCCCTGAAGCCTTATTACTCTTCAATCTTTTAACAGAGTCTAGCAACTCTGTGGTAGTGATCGGATTGTCCATTATCTGACTATGCGCCTCTGCTAGTTTTTTAATATTCTTATGATGTAACAGATAGTTTTTGATCATCCTGTTATCAGGTTTGGTTGATGTGTACAAATTTGAATAAAAGTTTTTTTAACACTTTCAAAATATCAGGGGACCTAGTGAATACTTGTCCTTTAGCATCTTTTATGAGCTTAATGTGTCTGTTAAGTCTTTTCTCCTTAACTTTCCAGGATATACAGCGCAGTGTTCTAGGAGAATGGCTCCAGTAATTTTGTTTCAGATACAAGAGATTTTTTTGAATTTGGTGGGTCTCAAGAGATTCCAAAGCTTTACGTTCATGTAATAGTTGTTTATAAATTTTTTTGCTACCCCTTTCTTTATGCAAAAGTTCCAATTGACGGATTTTATCTACTATGATCTGTTTTTGAAGCTTTTTCTTTCTGTTAAGGGAAGCAGATAGAGCTATCAACTGCCCCCTTAGTACCGCTTTAAGAGCATCCCATATAATTTGGGGGGACGTCATGCCTGTCTGATTGTCTTTAAGGTATTGGGCGATATACTGTTCAATTTTTAAAACATTGTCCTCATTAAGAATTAAGTTTTTGTTAAATGTCCAGTGTCTCTCTTTTACAGATGTCCTTTCTAGAGATAATTTACAGTTCACCCATGCATGGTCAGAGTATTCTATGTTCCCTATACTTGAGAGCTGCATTCTGTCAGTCAAGTCAGATGACACCAGAATATAGTCAATTCTGGTGTAAATGTCATGACGTGGAGAATAATATGTGTAGTCCCTGGTTAGTTTGTTCATTTCCCTCAATATATCCACCAAGTGAAATCGGGTAAATAATGTGAGCAGTTTTGTATCAGGGTTAAGAATTTTGGATTTTCCAAACTTTTTAGATGCTTTATTATGATTAAATGAGAATTTGTCCAGATTCTAGTTTGCTACATAATTAAAGTCTCCTCCCACGACCACCGGGCCCTCCTGAAAGCCCTCCAACTTCTGCAAAACTTCTTCAGTGAAGTCTAGTTGTTGTGTATTAGGTGCATAGACTGTAGCCAGTGTGAGCAAGTGCCCATTCAATTGTCCTTTTATAAACAAAAACCGGCCCCTGGGGTCCTTTAGAGTAGCCTTGTGTACAAACTGAACCTTTTTGGCTAACAGGATTGCCACCCCTCGGGACTTTGAGGAGCCTTTCGCATGGAATTGCATTTGGATCCATGAGGCCTTAAGTCCCTCATCATAATTTGCATGTAGGTGCATTTCTTGGATCAGAGCTATATCCACATCAAGCTTTGCTAGATTGGACAAGACCCTCCTCCTTTTCACTAAATTGTTTAAACCCCTCACGTTCTGAGAAACAATGTGAAGACCTGGTTGTGAAGGCATCATAGAAAAGAAAAACCCAGAATATCAGAGATGACTTTAAAGTTAAAGCTAAATATGTTTGATTAAGGATCACTTACGTTTGGACCTTTAGGGAGCGTACAATATTTTCTGGTTCAATACTCCTTGGCAGGATTGACTAGGGTAACAAAGATGCCCTAAATAACAAGTAGAGTTTTAATGTACAAGTGCAATAGGTTTCAGATAAGTAAATCGCTATCTATTATTAGCTAAATAATCATTTAGCAATTCATTACTTATTCAAATTAATTATACAATGAATTTTTGATAGAGCATAAAAAACAGAATCACATAACCTAAATTCATTAGAGATTACTGCGATGAAAAATCAATTTGTTGTGAGAAATACTTCCAATAGTCAATCAAACCCCCACTGCCCCCCTGAGATATAAAGACAATTAGACAGACTGTCTGTGAGCAAGACTTATAGTTGTGTTGCTCTGTTAGGATTTTGTTCCCCTCCCCCTCTTTCTAGAAATGCACCAAACGACAATTTATTCTAAGTATATAACAAGTTAATCAGTTGATTAATAATTGATTATGATTTATGATTTCTTTAAAATACTTCAAGTAGGGGCAGAGGAATTCAATGAATTTACCTCAGGTACTAAATTACTAATATGTCACAACTACCTAACTTAAACTATGTACAACAAGCACTCAGGACTTTACTATTTATCCTTTTTCAGATCCAAAAAATGTGTATAAATACACCTATGAAATATAACTTTTAGTAATAATTTACTCCAATAGATTAACAACAATTAATTGTGCTAAACAGTCCTCAGCAGCCCTGAGAAGAATTCCTGCGTCAAGGCTGCTGTAATAAAACACTAAAGAGGACTGTCTTGAGAAAGGGCTAATAAGGAAACAAACCTTCCAATCCCACCCCAACCACCCCTCCCTGCAAATAAACACAGTGAGATAAGGACGTTCTACAACAACATTCTGGCCATAGATCGTACACATCTGAAAATCAGGTGCCTCGAACAGGTATTTTACTATTTTTCTGAGGAGACATTGGCTGGCTTCGCTTTCGGTTCTGTGAGCTGGCTTCCGTTTCCATGGCGACCTCTATACCCAGTTCATGAAGGAAACGAAGACCTTCATCTGGAGTGGAGATTAACTGTAGTTTGCCATTAGCCTTGACTCGCAGCGCAGAATATCTGGACCAGCTGTACTGTATCTGGGCATTTCTAAGCTCTTCAGTAATGTGCTTAAGGTGTCGCCTCCACTCCAAGATTTCCGCTGGCAGATCCGTGAAGACACTAACCCGCACTCCGTTGCAAGATAGATATTTTCGCGCCCTGGCCACCTCAAACGTTTTCTTTCTCGCCCTCCAGTCCGCAAAAACAGCCACAATATCTCGCGGTCCTTTTCTTTTGTCAGGGTTTCTAGGACCCACTCTGTATGCTTTAGTGATAAGAATTGATGGGGTCTCTTTCAGCTGTAACTCTGCTGCCAACCAGCCCGCCAAAAAGTTAGAAAGGTCCTTATCTGCAGACATATTCTCCTCTATCCCTCTGAATTTCAAATTAGAGCCCCTCATTTGGATCTCCATGTCTAAAATTTTATTTTGCATACGCTCACTCTCTGATTGCAGGGAATGAACGTCTTCCCTCAGAGCGGCATTTTGATTGAGAGCTTGATCCGACTTTGAAACAACAAAGTCCATAACCCTTACGGTCATTTAGTTGTCGTGACAGTGGCTCCATCAAATGCGAAATTTTGTCAGAGAAGCTTACTTCTAACTCCTGTAACAGGGTTTTAAGTGCTGGGTCGTAAGCGATCATTTGTGAGTTTCGCGCCTCAACATTCACCTCAGCGGCCGCCATGTTGGCATTCGCTCCCTCTGCCTCCCCTTCCGCGCCTTCAGGCTGCGATGCCGGAAAATAACTCTGTAAGCTTCTCACGGCTTTATTATTTTGTTTCTTGGGGGGCAGGTCTTGCTTACCCTTCATGCTAGGACATGTAGAACGTATAATTGAGCAATTATCAGGGTTTCGGGGTGGGATTAGAACGGAGCTTCAGCTTCAAGTGTCCATTCCTCTCGGTGTCGACGCCACGCCCCCGAATAAGTATGTTTTAATAATAAAAGCTATGAATGGAAATAGAGATTCTGTATTAGTATTACCTGTGCACTATACCTGGAAACAAATGTAAAACATTATTTTTGGTGTACCTCTTGCCAGGAGTTAAACAAGCGAATATGATAACTAGGGCTTCCTAAGTGCGCACCTGTATTTGAATCAGGCCTGATCGGATTCATCTGGAACAATGGCAAATTTCTATTTGCCTTTGCATTTTTCAAAATGGCCATGAAATGCAGTGTCATGAGTCAGCCCACCACACCTACCACACCACCAGCCGTCATGTCATCCTCGAGGAACCAGAGCTGCAGGAACCAGAGTGAGAACATGCAAGGGAAGCCCCCGGAGTCAAGGGCTCATTCTGGGCCAAGAGGTAGCCAATACTGGAGGAACCTCTGCCGCTGACATCCCTCAAGCCAACTGAGTGACAGCAACACTGGGAGCGGGCGGCAGCCTGGGAGGAGGCCTGGCTACATGCACAGCACTGGGCCACACTAGTGTTTGAGGGCGAGGCACTGGAATAAGAGGAAGAAGCAACACCTGAACCTCAACCTGTTAACTAATCCAGGGGATAAAAGGAGATCACTGAGCAGAGCTCAGCATGGAAGCAACATTGTGTGGCATTCCCTTGTGTCCTGCATTTTCTCACTGGAATTCTCTCGACCCTGACCTCCACCCTGCACCCAATGGACAGAACTCCTGGCCTTCAACCCCAGACTACCTCTCGGACTGGAACCTGCCTTGGACTGACTTACTCTTGGACTGACATGGACTGACTTGTTCTTGTACTGCCTCCTGTGAGTACCAACCCCAGACTGTTCTACAGCCTTGCTTTCGCCTTGCCCACCGGCTATCTCTCGCCTCACCCAGTGGGGCACCCTGACTCAGGCTGGTCTTTGTCCTCTGCCCCACTTGAGCCCTCTGGCAATTTGACCCAGCGACTGAGCAAAACATGCAGCCTGTTTCAATTCAATAACACTATATAAACACTAAAAATGAAAGATAGAAGATAAACTCATTCGGTGTTGCTTGTGTTTTATGTTAGGAGGATGTAAATAGTGTAGAATTGGTTTGACAAGTGGATCCCTAAAAATACAGTAAGTTTAGAAGCAAGTCACATTTCAAACAGTCTGAGAATAGATATGGGCATGAATAGCAATATGAACAAAAAAAGCCATGAACAGCCCAATCCGCTGTTTGCGAGCAAGCTGTTCGTGAGGCCCCGCTTCCAGCAGACAGTCCATTTTTTTCCACTATGAAAAGAAAATGATAGGAAAGGGAGGGCCCCATGGATAATGGCTTTCCCAGGATCCAAACTCTCTGAAACTTGGGGGGTCTTCAGAGGACAGTGAGGACTATGTCCCCTGCAAATTTGGTGGGTATTGGACACTGGGAAGGTCAGTTTGTAACCTCTCAAAGTAGCTTCCAGCAGACAGTCCAGTTTTTGCCACTGTGAAGAGAAAATGACATGAAAGGGAGAGACCCATGGACTCTCCTTTCCCCAGCTCAAGTTCAGCTAAGTCCCAAGGAGGCCATTCTGGCTCCCACGAACCTCCAACTACAAACATGTTCATGAACATGTCCTGTCCATCGATGTTCGCGAATCCGTGTTCGTGGATGGCAACGAACATCATGTTCATTTTTTTTCCTGTTCATGCCTATCTCTATCTGAGAACCAAAGAGCAGACTCTACATGTACTATTATGGCCATTGCCACAAGAGTTGTGAACTTCAGTCATCAAGTTTTCCTGCCGGATTGTTTGTTAGAATGAGACAGTATTTTGTATTTCATTCTAGGATGTGTTATGACCAAAAACAGTGAGAATGAGGATGATTGATCTACATGAGCATCCTGAGGTTGGAAAGAAGCACAGATATTGTGTGTGTGCGTGTGTGTGTGTGTGTTTGAGAAAGAGAGAGAAATTAATGTTCCTCCTGTTTAGAAGCTGGGAAAGCTGCAAGAACTGAACAGGCTTTTTCACTGTCAGAAAAAAGGCATCTGCTCACTCAAGTGTTTACTATAACAAAAGAACATAGCTGTTTATTATTAGATAGCAGCTCATTGTTTACAGTGGCTGGATCACATTAACCCTAATTTTGTTTCTGTAAAATGTAAAACTCTCAGAATCCCCTACTGAAGTAGCTAAACCTTTCCTAAAATCGAACTTTGTTGGGCAAATTGTATAATATCTTCAATATCTTCTAGGATTCTTAATAATCCTAGACAGAATGCTTAGTAGTCTGAATTCTGCCTAGAAGCCAAAATGACAAAACTGAGGCTATTGTACTTTGGTCACATCATGAGAAGACAAGATTCTTTGGAAAAGTCAGTAATGCTAGGAACAGTGGAAGGCAGTAGGAAAAGAGGAACATCCAAAATGAGATGACTTGACTCAGTAAATGAAGCCATATTCTCCAGTTTTCAAGATCTGA
This sequence comes from Eublepharis macularius, assembly GCF_028583425.1. Taxonomy (NCBI): domain Eukaryota; kingdom Metazoa; phylum Chordata; class Lepidosauria; order Squamata; family Eublepharidae; genus Eublepharis; species Eublepharis macularius. The sequence continues at coordinate 79,390,546 of NC_072794.1, read as the reverse complement.
GCAAGGCATGATAGGATGTTTTGGAGGTCTTTCATTCATAGGGTCACCATTAATCTGACCATTAATCTTGATGACACATAACACACACATCTGAAATAGGTAGATTAAAATTAGCTATTCAATTCTGCTAGTGCTATCCAGGGTTGACCAAATAGGGCACTATGTCTATCATGACTACTGTACTTTCACACTAGGCATCACATATATTTCCTCAGGGACCTCATGTCTAGTGAGTATCCAGCAGCCCCAGAACTTCTTGTTTTGGATCATAAACAGTGAGAATAGCAATACAAAACAGGTAATACAGGTACAACATCTCTCACACAGACATTGAGATTGTGTGGCAGGAATTTCTTTGTATGAAGAAACAATCAATCATGCAAGCTTGTGTAACCTCTATTGTATGGGTTCTATGGGGCTAATTTAGGAAGCAAACTTTTACACAAATGTAAGTTAAGAAAAAAATTCCAAACCTTTTAACAATTAGGACAATACAACTATTTTTTCTTTTATTTAACCAAACTCATAAGTGCAACAAAAATGGAAACTTTCAGCCAACAATGTCTTTGAAAACCACTCAAGGTAAAGCAAGTTTAACTTGTTGAATCCCACCAAGTGATAGAGTCCTTTGCCACAATCCTTCCAATTAAGTAGCAACTGGAATTCAGGCTTATGTTCTCTTCTTGGGGAATTACTGTTGGAAATACAATGTCTTGTGTACAGAGAAGGCAGAAGACACAGAATACCTGTAGGGGGCGGCAAATCTGACAGTTAGATGGACAGCAGGTTAGGATCTCTCTTTCCTCCTCTCTTCTGTCCTTCTTGCATGTCTCCAGATTGATATTCTTAGGCTACTTCCTGCTTCTTCCTGAAAGTCCCTCTCTCCCTGGTTAGTGAGGTAGTTAGTATCTATTCTATTTCTCTGCTTTATATCAAAGTTGTAGTTCCTGAATAAACTCTCTTCATACACTCCTTAATCAGACTCAAGATCATTCCTAAGATATAAGACTCACCAGAAGAATAAGACTCACCAGACACTCCCCTCATGAGCTGTGTGTGTGTGTGTGAGAGAGAGAGAGAGAGAGAGAGAACAAAGGGACAAAATGGCCACCTATAGCATTGAGCAAGTTGAAGTGATAGAAAGGCTGAATGAAAGAAACTACGTAATCTGGAAAGCCCGTATGCAGATCCATCTCATGGAACAAGGAGTTTGGGATGCAATTAAGGATCCAAGACTGGCAAATGAGGAATGTGAAAAGCAAAGAAAATGGGACAAACACAACAACAAAGCCAAAGGGATCCTGTTTAAGGTTTGGAGGACTGGGATATTTTGTGGATGATTCATATTGATAAAACTAAAAATATCTGAGAGGAAGTTCAAAGGTTTTATGTAGATACTTCACTTAAGAGTAGAATGTTTTTACAAAGGAAGTTGTTCAGTATTAGAATGGGAGAGCATCAGAGCTTGTAGGAGCACCTGGATGATTTTCTGACTTTAGTCCAACAAGCTTCGCTCAGCTGGAAAAGATCACCTTGATGAAGATCTGATAGTACTGTTGCTGACCGGAGTATGAAAGTTTCATAAATCAAGTAGAAGCTAAGGAAGATTTGACTCTGAGTCAAGCCATAAGCATGCTGGAGGAGTATAATAGACATAAGGAATCCCAGAACTCAGACAGAGGGCCTGGACTGGGGGACTGTGAAAGTGCTACGAGTGCTGTAAATTTAAGCAAGAAAGTTAATGCATTTTGCCATGAATGTGGGGAAAGCAGTCACTTCAAAAGGAACTGCACTCTCTCCAAACAAAGGGATTCTTCCCGGAGAGGAAAGAGAGGAGCAGGAAGGAATTTCCAATGTGACAAATCAAAACCTGCAAGGAAATGCTTTATGCTAGCAGAAAGAGAACCTATAGAGTAATTTTGGTATATTGACTCTGTATGTACAGCTAACATGATAGGGAATAAAGCTTTCTTTGAAATACTAAAGGAAGAAAAAAAGTAGGTGTTGCATGTATCAGTTGGAAGATCTGTAGAAACAGTAGGCATAGTGTCTGGAACATTAAGATGCAAACTTCCAAATGACCCAGGAAAACTTGCTAACAAAGTGATGCTATGTGCTGACTTTGGAAACAAGCCTGCTTTCTGTAAGCGTACTTGCATAGAAAAACATGGAAGTATCTTTTGGGAAACAATGTCTCATTAAGGAGGACATTAAGGAGGACATTAATGTCTCATTAAGGAGGACAGTATACTGTAACATACATAATCAGGTAGAAAAATCAAGCGCTGGAAATATTTAAATATTATGTAGCAATGGTCAGTAACAGATTCCGGAGAGGGCCAATGGCATTCTGCACTGACAATGGAGGTGAATATGTAGGACATGAAATGAAAAATTACATGACTGAGCAGGAGATTCAGCATCAAGTCACAGTGCCTTGCAAGCCAGAGCAGAACGGAGCAGCAGAGAGAAAATATCGCCCTCTCACTGAAATGAGTCAGTGCATGCTCCTTGAAGCAGGGCTACCTGAGAAATTCTGGGGAGAAGCAATTAACACTGCTATCTACCTGCAAAACAGACTGCCCACTAAAGATGGAAGCAATGCCCCATATGAACTATGGTATGGGCACAACCCCCGTGTGAATCATCTGAAGATTTTTGGATCAAAAACCTACAGTTATGTTCCCAAAGTAAGAAAGTCTAAGATGGATCTCTGTGCTGAGTACAGGCAGGAAACAAACACAAACCTAACTGGAGTCCAAAGTATGTCAAAGCCATCCAGGGAACAAGGGAGAAAACATAGTCCAGAACACTGAGTCCAAGGGTCAGTGCCGGGAGAACAGGTAGAGCAGAGAGCTGGGTCACAGTAGAGCCGGGCAGGTCTTTGCTCAGGTCCTTCTGCAATGAGGGAAAGGGTGTCTTGGTTTAAAAGCAATCACCTCCAAGGCAGTGTTGCATCCTGCTGGTACTCAAGGTCATTACGCCGCTGTTTCAGTGCCTGAAGCCTCTCACTTCATCTTCTGTCCTGTATAACGAGACACTGTCACACTCTACGCTGCTTATCAGATTCAGGGGAGCTGGGTGGAGATGTTGCCCTGGTCTCAACTGCTGGCACAGGTAAGGGAACAGCTTCTGTCTCTGATTCTGCCAAGGATTCCTCAGCCTGCTTTGGCAAGGGTTCCTGCTGTTCCACTCCCTGCTGGTCCTCCAAGTGCCTGACTCCTGAGGAGCTTGGAATACTCTGTCCCCTGTCATCCTCCATGAAGTCTTCATCCTCAGAGGAATCAGAGCCCATGACAATCAATCCAAGCAGAAGCAGGAATTGTTGTGGGGTATGCACAAGGATGTAGAGGATACCAAATCCTTAACCCAAAGTCTGAAACGATAAAAATCTGCCACATTGCCTATGTTAATGAAAGGAATACAGCAGACATTGTTGAAAGTGCACAAACAGGAGAAAATGAAGAACAAAGCAACAAAGAGCAGTACAACAACCCATCATGGACTGCACACATGAGCCAGTTTGGTGTAGTGGTTAAGAGTGGCAGGACTCTAATCTGGAGAACCGGGTTTGATTCCTCACTCCTCTACTTGAAGCCAGCTGGGTGACCTTGGGTCAGTCACAGGCACAGCTTCAAGGAGCTCTCTCAGGCCCAACCATCTTACAGGGTGATAATAATAACATATATTGTCGAAGGCTTTCACATGGACATGGAGCTTTCACATCGGAGAACGATGGTTGTTGTGGATTTTCCAGGCTGTATCGCCGTGGTCTTGGCATTTTAGTTCCTGACGTTTTGCCAGCAGCTGTGACTGGCATCTTCAGAGGAGTAGCACCGAAAGACAGAGATCTCTCAGTGTCAAACTGAGTTTGAAACTGAGGGATCTCTGTCTTTTGGTGCTACACCTCTGAAGATGCCAGCCACAGCTGCTGGCGAAATGTCAGGAACTACAATGCCAAGACCACGGCAATTCAGCCCAGAAAATCCACAACAACCAATAATAACATACTTTGTAAACCGCTTTGAGTAGCTGTTAAGTTGTCCTTAACAACAGCTTTGAGTAGCTGTTAAGTTGTCCAAATGTTATTATTATTATAACTACAGAATCCACAAAGCCAGAAGGAGTAGGAGAACCAGAAGGGGCTGAAGAACCAAGAATCAGGTGGTCAGAGAGGGTAAACAAGAATATACCACCAAAAAGAATTTCCTGTCTGGCAAAGACAGAAGTTGTGCCTGAACTCTCCATATGGGAAGACATAACAAAAATGCCTGCCAATGAAGCAGAGAAGTGGCTAAGGGCTGCTGAGTAGAGGTGGGCACGAACCGGGGAAAAACGAACCGTGAGGTTTGTGGTTCATCCTGTTTCATGAACCACAAACCATGAACTTTCACAAACTTGACCCAGTTTGTGAACCGGTTCATGGTTTGTGGTTCATGGGGTTTACAGGATGACTCAGCCCAAACCCACCTTCCTGAGTAGATATAAATTACCTGCTAACATCTTATCCACACAATGATACTGAGAGATCTCTGTCTTTCGGTGCTACACCTCTGAAGATGCCAGTCACAGCTGCTGGTGAAACATCAGGAACTACTGTCTTGATGGGGAGGGTGGTCTAGAAGTGTAATAAAATAAATAAATAAATACCTCTTTCCATGCAGCTGCAAAGTGGCACAGAAAAAGGCATTTCACCCCAGCCAGCTTGGATCAGCTGCTTGATGGGGATCTCCTCACCAAGCAGATGACTGGGGGGTTTAAATGCCCCTTTCCCTGCTGCTTTGCAGCAGCAGGGAAAGGGGCATTTCACCCCTGCAAGCTTGGATCAGCGAACTGGCAGACCAGTTCATGGAAGTTCGTGGAAAACGGGCTTCCACGAACCACTGGTTCATGAACTGGCCCAGTTCGTGACGAACTGTAGTTCATCTTGCGGTTTGTGCCCATCTCTACTGCAGAGAAAGAGACATGGAACAATAATAATATTGAGGATAGAGCAGCAGCAGTTTGCATGTTGTGCAGGAAGGTTGAGTCACCAAGCAAAAGAGATTGGAATGCAGTCAAGAGACTGGCCAAATACCTGAATGGGACTATGCATCTGAAACTGAAATTGCCAACAAATGATAATCCCAGATTGGTGGGATATATGGGTGCAGATTGGGCAAGAGATACCAAGGATAGAAAGTCTACCAGTGGACATTTGTTCTTTTATGGCAACAGAGCAGAGAGCTGGAGCAGCAGAAAACAAGAAACTCTGGCTCTGTCCTCAACTAAAGCTGAATATGTATCAGCAGCAGAGGCATGCAGACAACTGAAGTGGATACTGCAACTGATTAATGACTTTGGGACAGAAGAACCCAAACCAATAAAACTCTTCGAGGACAATCAAGGGTGCATAAAACTTGCACAAACAGAAAAGATGACTTTAGTTGTAGATTTTCCGGGCTGTATGGCCGTGGTCTTGGCATTGTAGTCCCTGATGTTTCACCAGCAGCTGTGACTGGCATCTTCAGAGGTGTAGCACCAAAAGACAGAGATCTCTCAGTGTCACAGTGTGGAAAAGATGTTAGCAGGTAATTTATATCTACTCAGGAAGGTGGGTTTGAGCTGACTCATCCTGTAAGAATTTCCCAGGGTGTGGAATGCTAATGGAGGGAGGCTTCACTGTATCCTGAGGAGGTTCTTTTGCATATGGATTGGTGGTTGGTATGCTAATCTTATCTGCAGGGCTATTGTAAGATGTAGAGTATTTTGTTAGTCTGGTGTTTTTCAGGACTGGAAACCATGCCCTATTCATTCTTAAATTCTCTTCTTTCCTGTTGAAATTGTGCTTATGCTTATGAATTTCAATGGCTTCCCTGTGCAATCTGACAAAGTAGTTGGTTGTGTTGTCCAGTATTTTAGTGTCCTGGAATAAGATACTGTGTCCTGTTTGAGTTAGGCTATGTTAAGCCACTGCTGATTTTTCAGGTTGGCCAAGTCTGCAGTGTCTTTCATGTTCTTTTGTTCTTGTCTGGATGCTACACTGTGTGGTCCCATGTAAACTTGTCCACAGCTACTGGGTATGCAGTATACTCCTGTAGAGGTGAGGGGATCTCTACTGTCCTTTGCCGATCGTAGCATCTGTTGTATTTTTCTGGTGGGTCTGAATACTGTTTGTAGGTTGTGCTTTTTCATAAGTTTTCCCATCTGATCAGTGATTCCTTTGATATATGGCAAAAACACTTTTCCTGTGGGGGACTGTTTTTCCTTAGTTGTTTGATTTATCTTTGGTTTAATCGCTCTTCTGATTTCATTTTTGGAGTAGCCATTCGCTTGAAGTGTGTGGTTTAGATGATTAATTTCCTCATTGAGAAAGTGCGGTTCACATATCCGTCTTGCACGGTCTACTGCTTTTATTATGCCTCTTTTCTGTCATGGGTGGTGATTGGAGTTTTTGTGTAAGTATCGATTTGTGTGAGTTGGTTTCTTGTAGACCTTGTGACCTAATTGAACGTTTGCTTTGCGGATGACCACGGTATCTAGAAATGAGAGTTTACCCTCGATTTCTTTTTCCATGGTGAATTGTATGTTCAGGTGGATATTGTTGAGGTGGTTTAAAAATTCCATCAATTCTTCCTCACCATGGCTCCAAATTATAAAGATATCATCCACGAACTGGAACTAGACTGTAGGTTTGTGGGGTGCTGATTCTAAAGCTGTTTTTTCAAAATGTTCCATGTAGAAGTTTGCTATAACTGGGCTGAGAGAGCTTCCCATGGCCACCCCATTCATCTGTTCATAGAATTCATTATCCCATGGGAAGTAACTGTTGTCAGACAATGGTGGAATAAGGCTATTACATCCTCTGGAAAAATCTGATTAATAAGTGAGATTGTGTCTTTTACTGGAACCTTAGTAAAAAAGGGATACTACATCAAAACTGAAGAGTATGTCCTGTGGATTGAGTTTCAGAGGACTGATTTTGTTGATGAAATGTGCTGAATATTTGATGTAAGACGTGGTTTTTCCAATGTGGTCCTGTAGAAGATTGGCCAGATGTTTAGCTAATTCATATGTCAGTGAACCAATGGCACTCATGATGGGTCAGAGTGGGACTGAATCCTTATGAATTTTAGGGAGTCCATATAGTCGTGGTAGCTGTGCTTCTGTCTTGCATAGTTTTCTGCACGTGTTGGGATGAAGTGAGGAATTCCTGATCAGCGTGTTTGTTAGCCTGGTGATTTTGCTGGTTGGATCTCGTTTTAGTTTTTTGTATGCGGAAGGATCCAGAAGTTCTTTAATCTTCCTTTTGTATTCTTCTGTTTTCATGATCACTGTGGCATTGCCTTTGTCAGCTGGTAGAATAATAATGTCTGGATCCGCATTGAGGGTCTTGATGGCGTTCCTCTCCTTGCGTGTTATATTGCTGGTGGGAAGCTTTGCCTTTGGTAGAATCCTGGCCATCTCTCCTCTTATTTCCTCAGCTTCCTCTTTAGGAAGATGATGAATGGCATCATTTGCAATGATGTCACCTACAGGAATTTCAGTGGGGGTGACTGCAAAGTTCCCTCCCTTAGCCAAGTTGGAGGTTTCTTCTGGTGAGAGTTGACACTCCATCAGATTGATGACAATGCGAGTGTTGTCGAGCATTGTCTTTTGGTGCTACACCTCTGAAGATGCCAGTCACAGCTGCTGGCAAAACTTCAGGAACTACAATGCCAAGACGATGGTCATACAGCCCGGAAAATCTACAACAACTAACGTTCTCCAGCCGTGAAAGCCTTCGATAATATATAGAAATGATGACCTCTAGAACCAAACATATTGATATGAAACAACAACTAGTGAGAAATATACAAGAGGATGGGCTTATTGAATTGGAGTATTGCCACACAGAAGAGATTATCACTGAAGGCCAAGCTACAAGTGTCGAATGACACAGGTTGGACACTTGTCAGCTTCCCTCAAGTTTTGATGGGAAATGTAGGCATCCTGGTCTTGCAGCTTGGCTCTCCGACTACTGTACAATGGACTTTTCAACTGTCACTTGTCCAACATTCTGCCAAGCTGCCTACATTTCCCATCAAAACTTGAGGGAAGCTGACAAGTGTCCAACCTGTGTCATTCATCACTTGTAGTTTGGCCCTAAGCCACCACCTAAAGACAAGTTTGAAAGTCTATGCAAGAAGTTAAACGTTGTGGACTCTGTACACTAAACCTTGAGAAAGGGTGTTGAAAATACAATGTTTTGTGTACAGAGAAGGCAGAAGACACAGAATAGCTGCAGGGGGCAGCAAATCTGACAGTTAGATGGACAGCAGGCTAGTATCCTTCTTTCCTCCTCTCTTCTGTCCTTCTTGCACGTCTCCAGATTGGTATTCTTAGGTTACTTCCTGCTTCTTCCTGGAAGTCCCTCTCTCCCTGTTTAGTGAGGTAGTTAGCATCTATTCTATTTCTCTGCTTTCTATCAAAGTTGTAGTTCCTGAATAAACTCTCTTCATTCAAATCAAGATCATTTCTAAGATATACCAGAGCCTACAATTAGAGATGGCCATGAACAGCAATACGGACAAAATAAGCCCCGAACACCCAATCGGCTGTTTGTGAGCAAGCTGTTAGTGAGGCGCCATTTTAAACGAACAAGTGGTTGTTTCAAGTCCCGTTCATTGCATTCGCCCTCCATTTGTGAAACCAGAAAGTCAGGCACCTTCAATCAATTCCCTTGGCAATGAAGGAAGGGACTGTCTGAACTCTGTCTGCACTCCTTCTGTTGCCCTGGAAACCCCAATCTAAGCCCAACTTAGCTTGATAATCAGGTCTTCCTTCCAAGTGTGGAGCTCCAAATTGGTTCCATGGGAGGAAAGACCAGGAGGGAGGGGAGGTCTTCTGTAGCCATGGGAACACCAATTTCATTCCTCCAAACCTTGTTAGACAGTTCTGACGGCCAACCACAGACTTCCTTGTTTTGCTCTATGGGACCTCTAGTTATAAAAGACAATGTGCTCCCAGCTCTGGCTTCCAGTTTCAGTGGAGTGGAAGAGAGCAGTTGCTAGCATTTTGAGAGAAAGACCAGGAGAGTGCAGTGGCGCTTGAATTTTTTGTGTGTGTGGTGGGATAGGGATCTATCCCCTCTGGTTCCAGGGCTGCTGCCAGGCTCCAGGCCAAGCACAGTGGGCACCTCGGCTGAGGGATGACATTGATTATTATTAGTGCCTGATCTGGTCAGGTTTCTGGGAGTGCTGGGCTAGGGCTCTACCCCCTCCCTCTGGTTCCAGGGTTGCTGCCAGGCCCTGAAGCCAAGCTCAGCAGGCACGTCGGCTGAGGGCTCACAGTGTTCTCTCCTTTTCTGTCCTCCTTAATTCTTGTTTGCTGGTACTATGAGGCTTCAGGCAGAGGCCAAGGGTAGTCATGGGGAGAAGTGCAAAGTTTGTCCTGGTTGCCCTGCGGGAAGCCATACTGGGGGGTGCTCAGGGGCAGTAGAGACTCTTGCTCCCCAAGATTCACCTGTGGGGGTTGTGGAGGAGGCCAAAGAGGTCTTGCCACTGGGAGGAGGCAGAGGCGGTGGGATCTGTGGAGGAATGGTTGGAGTTCAATGAAACATCCATTCCGTCCCCTTCCCAAACTCCGGGTGCTGTCCCTGGGTGCAGTCCACCCCTCATTCCATCTTCCGTTGCCAGCTCCGCAGCACGACCTGTAATCATTCGTCCTCCTTCCCCTGGAAAAGTTAGTGGGCCACGTTTCAACCTCTCTGTGTGGAGGCACTTTCAGACCCTTCTGAATGACCCCCCTGTGGTGCAGTGCCATGCCTGTGATAGCCTGGTCCACTGGGGCAATGACCCTAAGCACCTGTCATCATTGGTCCTGTGTAGGCACCTGAGGACACACCACCCAAGACTGTTGTCTCCATCCCCTCCCAGTGTAACATCTGGAGGGGGGGAGAAAGAGGGCTACCACCTCTTCTGAGCAGGGATCAGTGGGAGGGTCACCAGAATCCACCCCAAGCAAGAACCCTTGCCCAAGGGTGCTGCTGGTGGGAGTGGAATGGTCAGGCAAGCCGTTCTTGCAGACGTTCCCTCAGGGTCCAGGATAGTGCCGGTGAAAAGGGTGAGGTCGAGGGCTCAGGAGGTGGGCATTCACATTGTGGCAGAGATGATTGCCCTACAAGGATTCCCCCTATCCATCGTGGAGGGTGTGGGCTTCCACAGGCTGCTTCGGCATTTCGCCCCATGTTTCTCCATGCCGTCACGGCACACCATTGGCTGGCAAGTCCTGCCTGCCCCCTACCAGTACATGTGAGACATGGTGCTCAGGGAGCTGTTGGCTGCCAATGACCATACCATCCATTTCACAGCAGATGTCTGGAGTGGCTGCCATCATGGCTACCTTGGCTTCACCGCACACTGGTGGCAACTAGAGTACCTCTGCCGGCCCAGGCCAAGCACAGGCCACCAAAATGAGGTGCCAAGGTTGATGCCGGGCTACAGGGTAGTTCTTCTCCAGGCCAGGGGGATGGACGATGTTCACACTGGGAAGAACATCGCCACGACAATCAAGGTGGCTCTGAGTGAGTGGACAGCAGGGGGGAGGGTTTGTCCATGGCTTCATGGTTACGGACACCGGAAGCAACATATTAGCAGCCCTGAGAGAGGATTCCCTCCTGGGCTTGGTGTACATGGCACACAAGCTGTATCTGGTCATGAGGGACATTCTCGGGCTAGGTAGCAAGCCGAGGGACAGCTGGGACAAGGGAACTTTGTGGATGCGCAAACTGCTGGACAGCTGCTGGTGCATCATTTCCCACTTCTCCCGCAGTGTCAACTCTTCCTGTGAGCTGTTTTAGAGGCAGGAAGAGGGGGAGACCCTGAGCACCCCCTTAATCAGGACCTGCCCACCTGCTGGAACTCCACCTACAACATGATATGTCATCTGGTGCAGCAGAAGGGCTCATTGCAGGACATACTGTCATCAACGGACATTCCGTGGAAGGGAGAGGAGCTCCATGGAATGGAGACTCCTTGCCCAGATGGCCCGGTTGCTGAAACCCTTTAAGGAGGCCAGCCTGGGTCAGGTCATTCCCCTGATCCATGGGCTTGACCAGTTCCTGGCCAAGGAGCTTGAGCATGAGCAAGAGCTGCTCCCCAGGGTCAGGGACTTTGTGAGGAGGATGCAGGCATGCATGGCCGAGTGCTTGCATACTTTGCGCCATGAGGTGCCATACCAGATGGCCTCCCTCTGTGACCCCCGTATCAAGGGCAGCATCGCCATGCAGGAGGGTGAGATGCAGCACCGAAAAAAGGAGCTCCACAGAGCGGTGCTCCATTTCCAGGCAGAAAATGCAGGATGGAGGGAAACAGGCAGGGCAAGGGGCAGGCAGCAGAGAAGGAGGAGGGGGAGGGGGAGGGGGAAGAGGTGGGAACAGAGACATGCCAGGAGAGACCTACCCAAATGGGCCCACTCGATCTCTAGTCCTCATTGGTGAGCTGTGTGGTTGGCCGCAGCACAGTGGGCGCGTCTCTCATGGTGGAGGACTTGGCGGTGGCCGTGGTGCAAGAGTACCTTGTGGAGACCACTGAGCCCCCCCAGTCCATGCCATTGGAGTATTGGTCATGTAAATCTGCCATATGGCCGGACCTGTCCATTGTGGCCACAAACATCCTGTCCTGCCCTCCCACCAGAGTGCAGAGTGAGCGGGTGTTCTGCCACCTCTCAGGAGGTCTCTCAGACCTCCTCTGTCCCCACCATGCACGTCTGCACCCAGACTTGGTGGACATGTTGACCTTTATGAAGGTCAACCTCCAACTGCTTGGATATCCCTCCCTATACCTGGACCTGCCTGGGCTCTGAGCCACCCCAGTCTGCCAAGGTTCTCAGCCGAGCTTCGCTGCTGCAGGCTCAAAATCCCATGGCTGCTGCAAGGCTCTGGTGCCAACATATTCATTATTATTATTACTTGTCCTGCTGCCTGCTCAGGTCAGGTTTCAGTGAGTGGTGGGGTATTGCTCAAGCACTCCTCAGTTCTCGGGGCCGCTTCCAAGGTCCAGGGCCAAGCTCAGTGGGTACCTCGGATGAGGCCTCGCAAATGTTATGGTCTTCCTGGTCCTGCTCCACACCACAGCAGGTAACCCTTTGTCCTCCTCTCCATGAAAAGTTCCCAGTCCCTTTTTCAATCTCTCACTCTCTGGCAGCACTCCGACCCTTCCCAACGACCTTTCCCATCCATCCAATCTTTTCTGCGAAGGCAGGAAGGTGGGCAATGTCTGCGGCCACCATGTTTGGGCAATAGACAGCTCAGGAGATGTTGCATGTGTAGTTGTCCAGCACAGTGCCCCCCATATGTGGCACCTGCTGTCTCCTTTTACCAGGGGGAATGGTTCAATAATCCCATCCTTTCTGCGAAGGCAGGAAGGTGGGCAACGTCTGCGGCCACTGTGTTTGGGCACAAGACAGCTCAGCTGCTGTTGCACATTTAGTTGTGCAGCACGATGCCCCCTAAACGTGGCCTCTGCTGTCCCCTCTGAGCAGGGGGGGGAAATAGGTTCCATCCTTTCCGTGAGGGCAGAAAGGTGGGTGATGTTGGCAGTAGCCTCCAGTTTGACACACAAGGGGTGGACAAGGTTCTCCTGCAGCAGTCTTTGCATTCCTTCCAGGTGGATCCCATGACATCACCCATCAGTCTCAGTTTGGCCTAACTGTACTCCCGGCTCCACCACGTTGGCTGGAGGGCCCCTCAATGGCATCAGCCTCTGCTGCAATGCCATCTTGTCTAGGGTGCTGAATTGCTCACAAGGTCCATGACAGCAGGCAGGTGGGTGATGCTGGCGGCAGCCCACACCTCTCCACATGGGCACCTATCTCTCTGCCCGCTATCTCCTTTCCTTGGGGAACTGATGCCTCCCCCTCGACCAGGGGGAGAGCATCCTCCACCACCTCAATGGCCAGCACATGAGCCTCCACTTCTCCATGTGAGGGGCGGGCCACACTTCCACCCTTGGTTATTCCATTCCAACTGTCTAATGATGAGACAAAAATTATATTGATGCAACACACCTGTCTCCCCAATATCCCTGTTCACTATATCTGTCTCACCTATCCATCCGATACCGGTATCCAATGTATCCATGCATCCCTCTATGTTATACACATCCCATATAGCTATGCACCTGTCTATCAAGAAATTTATCTAGCCTATGTACCTAACCGTCCAATGCACCACGTCCAGCTGGTGTGTTTGGGCAGCAACAGCCTCCGCACCATGCGAAGTGTGGACATCAGCATCTGCTGTGATGCCATGTTGTCCCCATCTGGTGAATGTATTTTGTGGTCTCTGACTCACCAGTGTGTGTGTGCGCACGCGCAAGGCTTCCTTGTACACCACAATGTCTTCCTAGAGGGTGTTCTTAGAAGATTGTTTCAGGGATATTTGGTTATGCGGTGGCAGCTAAGTCCATCAACTGCCTCCCCGAGCCCACCAGGCAGGGCGGCCACTGTCAATGCCCATCTCCCTGATGTGGCGACAGTGGCCTCTCCCAGGCCTGGTGGGTGGGCACATGGGGGGTGCCACCAGTGCGCGGCCAAGTCCCCTGCCCCCTACAAGGGAGGCGGCCTGACACCACCTCCCCAAGCCTGCCAGGTGGGGCAGCCACTGACATTGCCCATCTCCATGACTTGGCGACACCGGCCTCTCCTAGGCATGGCGGGCAAGCACATGGGAGGTGCTGCCAGTGTGCGGCCAAGCCTTCCGCCCCCTACAAGGGAGGTGGCCCAACGCCACCTCCCTGAACCCATCAGGCGGGGCAGACACCATCACCGCCCATCTCCCTGACTTGGCGACACCGGCCTCTCCTAGGCCTGGTGGGTGGGTACATGGGGGTGCCGCTGGTGCGCGGTCAAGCTCCCCACCCCCTACAAGAGAGGTAGCCCAACACTGCCTCCCCAAGCCTGCCAGGGGTCTGGGTTTCATCTATTGAAATGGGGCCAAAGTCAACTGATGGCTCCTATTGTATTGAATGGGAGTTTCCTGGAGTGCTGGCTTTAGGAATGTATAACTCCGAGATCCGTGTTGCAATCTTGACAATAATTGGATAATGACTGGAGAAGAGCCTGCTGAACACTCCCTGCAAACATGGGTTCTCTAACTCCTGAGGGGCCCGTTCTGGCCCCGACGAACATCCGAACATGAACATGTTCGCAAAAGGATCAATTTTTTAATGTTCGTTAATCCCTGTTCACTGGCGGCAACGAACAATGAACACCCTGTTCATTTTTTTCGTTCATGCTCATCTCTACCTACAATTACAGCTCTGCAAGAATAACCTGATTCCAGTAATAACACCAACTAATTATAACACACATATACCACTTTTAGTTACTATTGTTCAGATATAAAGTGTTTCTGATTACCTTATTCAAGGTGATAAGAGCACGTAAAATGATATTAAGCTCTCCAGCAGCCAGTCTCTTCCTCAGGTGCCTGGCTCCAGATGCTAACTCCGTCCTACTGGGCTAAACCAATTAGCTCATTGGAGTTACGCTTGCATCTGCAGTCTGAAGTGGTATAGCCCAGGCACAGACTTTATCACTTCCAAATTGATTCCTAACAGTGGCTAGGTAGATAAATCTGTAAGCTAGCTGTAGTAGTCAGAACCTTCAAAGCTAGTTAGATAATAAGAATTACCATAGCTGTTGTAGGATGGGAAGTCCAAGAAAAACCGAGGACTATATTCCATTATTTACTTAACTATATACTTATATTACTTCTAATTATAAATAGACTTCTAATAATAAATGCCATTTTAAAAAAAATTAAAAAATCAAAATGTGAACTTTGCACTGAAATATAATATATGAGAATTAACCTTCATAAAAGTACCAAAATTGTCAAAATCACTTGATTTCTACATATTTATTGGTTTGTTGGTCTATCTTAATGGAGCTGCCTTTTTCATATTTTTTTTGTTACAAGGCAGATCTGAGACAGTGTTTGGTTATTGTAGTAAAATTTATCTGTGGTCTCTACATATGTCAGGATTTTTAATCAGATACATATTTTTGTCTATGAAATATATATTACTAAATTGTAAGGAACAAGGGTTTCACTCCGCAAGCACCTCAGTAAAGAAAGAAATGCCCTATACATTTTTCTTCCTGTCAGCATCTCATTTTAAAATGAAGGATAGAGGGGAAAATTCTCCTATCCCTTGCCCCGCCCCCAACCACCACAATCCCCTTCTATTGGATGAAGCATCTATAAAATGTTAATAATGCTGTGAGAGTTGTAGCAGCTAGATTGTTTATGAAGGATTAGACAGTTCACACACAAAAATTAGAAATCATGAAGTCATATTAAACAGCTGACAGTGCCAAATGACTATGTGATCCACCAGCAAAGTTCAGGAAGTCCGGGTTATGAACTTGGCCTCATCATACCTAAAGTTGTGCCAACATAAACTAGATAATAGGTTAATGTGTCCATACATTAGTTATGTGTAAGTCCTCAGTTACCACTTCAGTCTCACCAGTGATCATATTAAAAAGATGATAAACACAGTTTCATCTTTTTTTTTCTTCCAGCAGCCACTCTTACGTTTTCACTGCCAGCATTTAAAACCCAAGCCAATATAAACTTTGTTTTCCTGTGAGCCTAACTTTGCTTATGTCAGAATAACCACATCCACACATCATGGTTTGCAATTTCCAACGCAGTACTCCCACTTCTATTTTCGAACTTTGCTTAAAAAGAAACTCTACTATTTAAAACATGCATGGCTATTATTTTCTTTAAATTCATCATCATCACCACCTACATATGCCATATTACCCAAACCATAATCCAAAACTGTTAATCCAAAACTGGGAAACTGAGACATTCTATATAAATACATAGACTTTTGTTATGCAGACATGTATTTATTATTTAGCCACCAAAAGCAACAGCAGAACTGAAGAAGAATTGAAAAACCATAGCAAAATGGAAGTTTTAAAAAATACTAAAATCTGTAGCATTAAAATTAAGCCCAAACCACTATTGTTAAAAGTATTATTGAATTTCTAAGTTTTGAGCAACTGTTTAAAGGTCAAGAAGGAATTAGCCATGGAAGCCTCCAGTGGAATGGATTCCAAATTATGAGTGCCATTACCAAAAAGAGCCAAGTCCATGTCTTTGTAGGTTTCAGATACATGGCATGGATCTTAATGTGTGAGGAGGAACATAAGGAAGGAATATATCCAAACCATGAAAGAATTTTAGTGTAATGCACTATGAATTGACCCAGAAGCTGATCAATTGCCGCCAGTACAGCTGTGTCAGGAAAGGTTTGATGTGTTTCCTGAGGTCCTATCAGGAGATAAGCCACAGCATTTTGCTCGAGCTGCAGCTTAATGTACAGTTTTCAAAGACAGCACCACATATTTCTGAATTCAGTAGTCAATACGTTAGGATAATGTTGATGAAGTCATCAGAGAAATGACTGCAAGTGAGTCTCAGCCTGAACTGGTGAAAAGTATTCTTTATGCTAGGGTTGCCAGCCTCCAAGTGGGGGCTATTGTCCCAGATTCACAACTGATCTCCAGACTACAGATATCAGTTCCCCTGGAGAAAGTGAAAGCTTCAGAGGATGGACTCAATCCCACCCCCCCCAACTCTGCTGTCACCAGGCTCCACGCCCAAATAACCAGGATTTTTTTAAACCTGGAGTTGGCAATCCTATCCTATACCCAGCTGCAAAGTAGTGTTTAACTGTCAGCTGTCTGGACCTAGGCCCACTATAGAGGTATACATATTTTGTTTCATTACATTTTCATTCTTAGAAAGGTATTCATTTTCATTTCCGTTGATTATTGTATCCATTTGTTACAGTTGAGCATATCCATATCCCACCAATTACATGTATGGTGAGTAGAGATGGGCATGAACTGGAAAAAAAATGAACCATGTGGTTCGTGGTTCATCAAATTTCACGAACCATGAACCATGAACTTTCATGAACTTGCCCCTGGTTCGAGAACTGGTTCATTTGATTCATGAAAATGGCACATCCAGGTCAGAAAATCATCACTTCTGGGCCAGCAGAAGTTCACTTCTGGGTCAGCAGAAGGTCTGCAGGAAGTCCATCCCCTGTTGCCTAGGAAACTGATTGGTTGGCACCAGGTTGTCTGCAGTGACGAACCAAAAAATGAACCAAACAAACCAGCCTAAAAGTTCATGGTGGTTCATCAGAAATGGGATCTGACGAACCATGGTTCGCAAACCACGAACCAGCCTGGTTCGTGCTTAATTTTGGTTCATATTTCGGTTCATGCCCATCTCTAATTGTGAGTACACACTACCCATGATTTTCCCAATACACTCACTGACTTTATTGTGTGAACAGGTCAATACGTGTATTGTGTGAACAGGGCAAAATGTGCACAAAGGCTCGGTTACATGTGGACATAAACGAAAATTTATTATTTGGTTCACATATTTCAGAGTTGTACACAGATGATAAATATGTATTTTGCCCCTGTTCACAAAATACAGCTGCTACATAAGTTAAGATAATCTACATTCAGTTGCTAGGCTCCTGGTACACATGAAACATATGAAAATGACTATTTCAACTGTCCTCATGTAGGTGAAAATAGGAAGGTACCAAATGCTCTTTATGAAGTTGATACAGCTCCAGAATCTTGGTACTGCTAACTAAAAGGCCTTGTCATATGTTACGATCTACTGAACCAGATGCTGGTGGCATTCAAGCAAGGCATTCCTCTCAAGACTGAAAATGATTCGTTTTCATTTTTTGATGAAATTTGTGACAACTTTAGACACAGCTGAGGTAGGAAAGTTTACTTAGTTGTGACAAGCTCTGGGCGTCTCATTTTTCAACTCACTGCCTGCAAGAATAACAAAGACTGAGGAATAAATACTGGGTAATGGGACTGCAGTATTTGCATGATTGACTATTTTGACTGTCTTATCTGTGGGTGGACTTTTCCCCTCACTTTGTCTTTTGTTATATCTTAGGCACCTACTCATTTATTGTTTGTGGGTCCAGGGATTTATGTGCATAACTGACTAACTTATTTTGATTATTGACTATTTTGTGCATTCAGTTCATTACTTATATTACTTTTTCACACATTGATATAATATACTGCAGTTAACTTTTTTGCTTGTTGCCTTCATTTGTGGTTTCCACTTCTGTTACCTTAGTGTTCATATTGAAGGCACCTTTTTTGTTCTTGAGCTTGGTTGTAAGCTGTAGAAGTAGCAAGTTGCAATCATACTATTTGATTTGTTCTTTCTAGGGCTTTCACACATCGAGCAGGGGAAAGTGACAAAGATTTGCTATGTTGGTAAGCAAGCTGACTTCAAATACTAGAGGATAATGGAAAGAGAAAATCAGGCTGCCTTCACATCTCCCTCTGTCCATGATTGGCACCCTGTAGACTGGGAAGGGATAGAGGCAACGGCTCAAGGCTTACCCTCCAGACATGATTTTATTTTATTTATGTCATTTATAGTCTGCCTTTCTCACTGAGACTCAAGACGAATTACACATGTGAGATTAATACAGTCAGTTTCAAGGACATTTCCATAAACAATGCCATGGGGCAAATAAACACAATTTACAAAGATATAGCACCATTTACAAAGACATAGCATCAGTAAGAATCCATAGAGTTGAAGAAATGTTGAAACAGAACATAAACAATTCTAGGGTTGTCATTAGACCACGTGAAGCACAAGTAGTTCATAGAAACACATATTTAAGACAACAGATAGTACACAAGGCAACACAGTGGTGAAGTCTATGGTCCTTAACTCATTAGCGAAGCATCTGAGAGCCCCTCCCTAGAGTACAAAAGCCTTTTTGAATAATTCGGTTTTGCATCATTTTAGGAAACCTAGGAGAGTGGGGGCTCTCCTTACTAGACATGGGCACGAACAGCATTACGAACAGAAAAAAACCCATGAACAGCCTAATCTGCTGTTCTTGAACAAGCTGTTCTTGAGGCCCCATCCTAAATGAACAGGCGGTCATTGCAAGCCTCGTCCATTTCCTTCGGCAGCTGTTCATCAAGCCAGACAGTCTGGCACCTGCAATCAATACCCTTGGCAACTGGAGGCAGGGAGGGACTGAACTCTGTCTGAACTCCTTCTGGCTTTCCTTCTGGCTTTAACCCTTCAAAGTACTTCCAGCAGAGAGTTCCGTTTTTGCCACTGAGAAGAGAAAATGACAGCCAACAGGGAGATCCATGGATCATGCCTTTCCCGGGGTGAAATCTCTCTGAAACTTGGGGGGTCTTTAGAGGACAGTGAGGACTATGTCCCCTGCGAATTTGGTGGGTATTGGACATTGGAAGGTCACTTTTATAACCCCTCAAACTAGCTGCCAGCAGACACTGCTGTTTTTGCCAGGACAGGCCCCTTTACATTATCAGCTGGCAGGTGGCAGGGGGGAATCCCCCCTGTCACCTGCCAGCTGATAGTTTAAAGGGATCTTTAAAGGGCCAGGTAAGTGGGTTTGAGGGGAGGGGGCTAAGTGGGGTGGGGTGGAGGTGGTTCTGGCCCCCAAGAACAACGAACATGTCCAAGAACAGTTCATGTTCGTCCATGTTCATTGTTCATTGTTCGTGGATGCAACGAACGACAAACAGGGTGTTCGGTTGTTTTTCCGTTCGTGCCGATGTCTACTCCTGACCTCCTCAGGCAGGCCGTTCTACAGGGTAGGGGCAATCACGGAGAAAGCCCGTGTACGGGCTGCTGTTGATTTCACCCATGTGCAGGGTGGCACTTGTAGGAGACCCTGTTCAGATGAGCGAAGCTGCCATGGAGGAACATAGGAAAGGAGGGGGTCCCATAGGTATGCCGGGCCAAGGCCGTGAAGAGCTTTGTATGTGATAACCAATACCTTGAACTGAGCATGGTAGCTGATAGGTAGCCAGTCGAGTGACTGCAGAATGGGGGTGAGGTTCATGCTCCTGCTCGCTCCTGATAGCAGTTGAGCCCCAGTGTTTTGCACCAAATGGAGTCTCCTAGTTAATATGGATGGGAGACCTATGTATAGTGCTTTACAATAGTCAAGTCAGCATTAGTGAAGAGCAAACACACATATTCTTAAGATATAAGAATCTGTGATAATTTCTATGCAAGAGAGAATTGCTGATTCAGAATGTAAGAATTCCTCTGTAGCCAAAGGGGAAAGTGATATATGTACATCTGTTTATTCACATTATGAATATGCACAGATATATTTTTCAGTTTCAGATTCATCTTATTTTTTTCACTAACATTTCTTAAAGATCTTTAATATCATCATGTAATGTATTCAGGGAGGTTATTTTATTCCGGTGAAGTGTATATTGGTTTCAATTGGAAACACATTGCCAAATATAATTTTCCTTTCTCCCCTCCCCTTACCCAAGAGAGCGTCTCTACCAAACTGCAGAGATGAAAAAAAAGGCTATTAAAATTCTCCCTTGCAATGTAGTCACAAGCAGGTATGGTAATGCATTTTTCCTCTGTTGTCTGACACCACCAGGATCCTGATGCAGGGTTTTAAATAGAAACAGCAATCGTCAAGAAAGTCAGCAGAAACACACCTGAATCTTTCTTTTTTTTTTTTTGAAAAATTTTTATTGGGTTAGAATCCATTATTTCCACATTTACATTCAATTTTCCCCAATTTTTTCATCTCTAACCCCCTCCCTTTCCCCCCCCTTTTTATTGACTTCCAACAGCTTTCCAACCCTTTGTCCCCTTTCCCTTACTTTTATTAGCTTCCTCTATCTAAAACAAATATATATTCTCCATTATTCTAAGCAGTACATCCTTAACTATTTTTAACATTATATGCCCAAACTGTAAGCCTTTGTTTCTATCTTAGATAAACAATTTATCCCAATTTTTCAATTTCAGGTATTTCTATATATCATAAACCATATAGATCATACATTCGTTTATATCAAACAATTTGACTTATTCTCTATATATATTACTCATTCTATCTTTTTATAATAGTTCTATATATCTCTCCTCACGTAGTCAATCAATTTGACCCATCTATATCTTCAGACATTCAGTTTGGTACAAAACTTGTCAGAAAAAAAAGAAAATATTGTTAGTTAATCGCTCCTTATATTTAGTCCTTATAATTAATTATTTTCTCTATGTTCTGTTTGTTAACCTATATATATCTATATATATGTCAATCTATTAATCTGACTGCTTATTAATTCACATTTATCTCTTCTCCCCCCGGTAAAGTCTCCCCCCTCTACTTCAATACTTCAGTAGTTCTCAAACTGCCACAGTTTTCCTCCCACCTCCCATTTCTTCTCCAGGTATTGTTTCAGCTTCTCCCAGTCTGTGTTGAACTGCCCTGAGTCCAGATCTCTCAATTTTCTTGTCATCTTGTCCATTTCAGCCATATACAGCAATTTGTAAGTCCAATCTTCAATAGTTGGCACTTCTTGTACTTTCCATTTTTGCGCATACAAAAGTCTAGCTGCTGCTGTCATATAAAATATCAACGTCCTGTGTTGGGCTGGAATTCCCTCCATTCCCAAGTTCAGTAGCAGGAGTTCTGGGTTCTTATTAATTTGAAATTGTAAAATTTCACTCATTTCTCTTATTATTTCCCCCCAGTACTGCCTGGCTACCTCACACGACCACCACATATGATAGAGGGAGCCCTCATGCTTCTTACATTTCCAGCATTTATTAGAAGTATTCAAATTCCCTAGCGCAATCTTCTTTGGTGTCATGTACCAACGATAGATCATTTTATGAATGTTCTCTTTGATATTAATACATGTCGTTGTCTTCATTGTAGTTTTCCACAAGTATTCCCATGCCTCCATTGTTATTTCTTTATTAAAGTTTATAGCCCATTTCACCATTTGTGTTTTAACTATCTCATCCTCGGTATACCACTTCAACAGTACTTGGTATACCTTGGATATTCTTTTCTTATCTTCTTTAAGAAGGGTCTGCTCTAGTTCCGAATTCTCTATTCGTATACCTCCCTTTACAGAGTCCGAATTATATAAGTCTCTGATCTGTCTATACTGGAACCAATCGTAGTTAGGTGATAGTTCCTCTTGTGTCTTTATTCTAAGTTTGGATGCTTCAGTTTTAGTTATTTCTTTATACGTTAAACATTGTTGTTCATTATCAACAGCTCTCGGGTCTATCACCTCATATGGAACCACCCACAAAGGGGTTCCTTCTTGTAGATAAATTCTGTACTTCTTCCAGATTATGTATAGACTTCTCCGAACAAAGTGATGCAGGAACATCGAGTTGACCTTTACTTTGTCATGCCATAAATATGCGTGCCATCCAAATATTTTTTTATATCCCTCTAGGGCTAATAGTTTCTTGTTCTTTAATGTCATCCATTCTTTCAACCAAACTAGGCAGATTGCATCATGATAAAGTCTCAGATTGGGCAGTTGCATTCCGCCTCTTTCCTTTGCATCTTGTAAAACTTTCACTTTCACTCGAGGCTTCTTGCCTGCCCAAACAAAATCTGATATTTTCCTCTGCCATTTTTCAAATTGTTTGGAGTCTCTGATGATTGGTATTGTCTGTAGCAAAAACATTACTCTTGGTAACACATTCATCTTAACTGCTGCAATCCTACCCAACCATGACAAATTCAATCTATTCCATTTAATCAAGTCTCTCTCTATCTGAGTCCATAGTTTTTCATAATTGTTTTTGAATAGATCTATGTTCTTTGCAGTTAATTCGACTCCCAAATATTTCACTTTACTTGTTACTTCACAATCCGTTGTTTCCATTAACAATTGTTGTTTCTGCTTAGTCATATTTTTGCATAATATCTTTGACTTCTTTTTGTTAATGAAGAAACCTGCCAAGTCTCCAAACTCCTTGATCTTAGCACTCTTGGCATGTTCTCCAATGGGTCCTCTACAATTAACATTATGTCATCCGCAAATGCTCTGACCTTGTATGAATAGTCCTTTATTTTTATTCCACGAATTTCATCATCTTGACGTATTTGTATCATCAGAATCTCCAATACTAAAATGAACAACAATGGAGATAACGGGCAACCTTGTCTTGTTCCTTTACTTATCGTCAATTTCTTGGTCAATTCATCATTCACCACAATTGCTGCAGTCTGGTCTCTATAAATTTCCTTAATTGCTCTGATGAATCTTTCTCCCAATTGTAGCTTTTCCATAGTGGCAAACATAAAGTCCCAGTTTAAATTGTCAAACGCTTTTTCAGCGTCAACAAAGAAGAAACCAACCTCTTTGTCACAACGCTTGTCATAATATTCAATAGCATTGATCACTGTCCTTAAGTTGTCTCTTATTTGTCTGTCTGGCAAAAAGCCTGCTTGTTCCTCCTCTATGACTTCCGAGAGCCACCCCTTCAATCTCTCCGCCAATATCTTCGCAAAAATTTTGTAGTCATTGTTGAGTAGCGATATAGGTCTATAACACACCTGAATCTTTCAATATGTCCATTCATTTCAGCATTTGTACCCCAGTCCCTCCATAATTTAACTTGGGGCCGAACTATACAGTATCTTTTGTGGTGCTTGGAATTAGAGGTGTACAATCCAGGTCCAGGAACGGGCAAAACAGCCAAATTTATGCCAACCCTGTCCCAAATGGCCAACCCTTGATTTCCTAGCACAACTTTAAAATGCCATATTAGATGCCATCTAAGTGCCATCTAAGCAGCGTTACTCTAGACCACATGCTACAGTGAACACTCTTACAACGTACATACACCTGTTGGTAAGAAACAGCTAATATGAGTTCACTTTACAAATGAAATTGGGGATCAGCACAGAACAGAATGAAAACCCTTGCTTTATACCAGGCTACCTGCAGCATGGCCTGATCCATTCCTAATCAACCATTTAGGGATGTTACTAGGACATGTGACCATGTTTTTCTGCATCTGAAACATATTCTCAATCAGAGTAATTTACCACTACCAATGTTCCTTGTACTAATGAGGTGGAATACAGTAGACAGCCATGCATCCTGTTCTATGCCTTGAAACCCCTTGATTCCCTGATCTTATTTGCATCTGTGTTCTTCCTCTTATTTTTTGCATAGCTGCTAGCTCAGAGGTTCAATTAATTCCAGAGTTTTCTCTTCTTTTACCTGATTAGGCCCAAAAGCCTGAACCAAAGTTTTGAAAATCCAACAAACAGACAAGGGATGCAGGTGGACACACACCCATTTCCGTGGCTTGCCTGTTCCCACAGGAGCTCCCTTGAGAGCGGAATATAAATATAATAAACAAACAAACAAATAAGTCATGTTGCAATTGGTAGGCAGAGACATGAATTGCTGTGAGTTTGTCTGCCACCGACGGGCACCTGGCAAGCCTATAAGGGAAAAATTGGAATCCAAACTAGAATATGCATGAAAGAACTTTTCCTATTTAATACAGCTCTTTACAGTACTTGGCCGTATGTAAGAGAAGCATCTGATTGCATATTGGTTGCGATTAAGAATGAGATCAAATATTAGCCCTTGACAGAGATTACACACGAAATGAGTTACACCTTCTGGCATCTCGTTGGGTGGGGCCCTTTGCTGTGACTGTTGTGCCCCCTTTTTTCCATCAGATCCTACCTGTGAAGATATATTGAAAGTTTATTTGACTTTCCTTGCATTAGCATTCTGCTTAGTGGACTTTCCTTGCATTGGCATTTTACTTCACAGTCTTGCAAAGTGCATCCACTCTGTCATACCTGGAAATTAAAAAGTCTAACCTACAAGGATTGTTTATTTCTGCAGTCATCATATATATTTATGTGTAACATTATTGTTCTTTATTGTACAAATGGAGATGACTACATAATTTTCTACTGTGTAAAGGGATATGCCATAGAAATTTACAGTAAGACTTTTTGCACTTTGCACTTTAATATGTATTAGTGCACTAAAATGAATGGCATGTTGATATAATTCAGTTTACATTGCTGATCATTTGTCATTTAATTTTGGTAGTACCCTGGCAGGGTTTTGCCCTTTTTCTGGTTAGTCTTTAAAAATCCTTGGCATATCAGCTAGTACCTACAGATAGAGATGGGCACGAACCGCATTACGAACTTCAAAAACCCACGAAATTGGTGATCACGCGATCGCGACCCTGCAGTTCGTGATTGTCCATGGCCAACAAACCAGTGTTTGGAAGATGCCTGGTTTGGTGCGTTTGGCCGCAGTTCGGGAAGCCAGACAGTCAGGTGCCATCAATCAATTTCCTTGGAAACGGAGCCAGGGGAATGCCTGAACTCTGACTGCGCTCCTTTTGTCGCCCTGAAAACCCTAATCGAAGTCCAGCTTACCTTTATCGGCAGGTCTTCCTTCCAACCATGGAGCTGCAAAGCGGTTACAAATTGAGAGAAGACACCTGGGGGAGGAGGGGGGAGGAAGGTGTTCTGTAGCCATGGGCACTCCAATCTCATCCCTGCAAACCATGATAGGCAGCTCTGATGGCCAAACACAGACCTCCAGCGTTGCTCTATGGGACCTCAGCTTATAAAAAGCACTGCGCTGCCAGTTCTGGTTTCACTTTCAGCAAGCAGTGGAGTGGGACAGAGCTCTTGCTTGCTACTTGCTAGCCTTTGGGGAGAGAGACAGAGAGTTTGATTGAGCTTGGATTTTAGGGATCGGCATCTATCTCCTCTGGTTCCAGGGCTGCTGCCTGGCTCTGGGGCCAAGCTCAGTGGGCACCTCGGCTGAGGGCTGGCCTCTAAGAATGGTAGGCTAGGGCTCTAGTCCCTCCCTCCCTCTGGTGCCAGAGCTGTTGCCAGGCCCTGGGGCCAAGCTCAGTGGGCACCTCGGCTGAGGGCTCACATTAGTGCCTGATCTGTTCAGGTCTGTGGGAGTAGTGGGCTAGGGCTCTAGTCCCTCCCTCCCTCTGGTGCCAGGGCTGCTGCCAGGCCCTGGGGCCAAGCTCAGTGGGCACCTCGGCTGAGGGCTCACAGTAGAGTTAGTGCCTGATCTGGTCAGGCCTCTGAGAGTGGTAGGCTAGGGCTCTAGTCCCTCCCTCCCTCTGGTGCCAGAGTTGTTTCCAGGCCCTGGGGCCAAGCTCAGTGGGCACCTCGGCTGAGGGCTCACATTAGTGCCTGATCTGTTCAGGTCTGTGGGAGTGGTGGGCTAGGGCTCTAGTCCCTCCCTCCCTCTGGTGCCAGAGCTGTTGCCAGGCCCTGGGGCCAAGCTCAGTGGGCACCTCGGTTGAGGGCTCACATTGATTATTATTAATCAGTGCCTGATCTTTTCAGGTCTGTGGAAGTAGTGGGCTAGGGATCTAGTCCCTCCTTCCCTCTGCTGCCAGGGCTGCTGCCAGGCCCTGGGGCCAAGCTTGGTGGGCATCTCAGCTGAGGGCTCACATTAGTGCCTGATCGGGTCAGGTCTGTGGGAATGGTGGGCTAGGGCTCTAGTCCCTCCCTCCCTCTGGTGCCAGGGCTGCTGGCAGGCTCTGGAGCCAAGCTCGGTGGGCACCTTGGCTGAGGACTCACATTGATTATTATTAATCAGTGCCTGATCTGTTCAGGTCTGTGGGAGTGGTTGGCTAGGGCTCTAGTCCCTCCCTCCCTCTGGTGCCAGGACTGCTACCAGGCCCTGGGGCCAAGCTCAGTGGGCACCTCAGCTGAAGGCTCACAGTGTCATCTCCTTTCCTCTCCTCAGTTGTTGTTTGCTGGCACTATGAGGCTTCAGATGAGGGACAAGAGTGGTCGTGGTGGAAGTGCAGAGATTGTCCCGGTTGCAGCATGGGAAGCAGTGCTGTGCAGGGCTCTGGAGCAGCAGAGACTCCCACTCCCAAAAAATCACCTGTTGTGGCTGTGGAGGAGGCAGAAGAGCTCTTGCCACCAGCGGAAGAGGAACTCCTGAAAATTTGGGGGGAGGAGGAGGCCGAGGGATCCTTGGAGGAATGGTTGGGGTTTGAGGAAACATCCATCCCGTCCCCATCCCAAACTACCAGTGGTGCTGTCCCTGCCTGCAGTCCACCCATCACTCCATCTTCCATTGCCAGCTCCATGGCACAGCCAACAGTAACCCTTCATCCTCCCTTCCCTGGAACAATTAGTGGGCCACGGTTCAACCCCAGTGTTTGGAGGTACTTTCAGGCCCTTCCTGCTGATGCCCGCATGGTGCGGTGCTGTGTGTGTGAGGGCCTGGTGCGCAGGGGCAATGACCTGAAGCACCTGTCATCAATGGCCCTGACTCGGCACCTGAAGAGGCACCACTCGAGCCTGTGGTCTCCATCCTCGGCCAGCGAAACATCTGTCAGGGGGAAACCGAGGGCCATCAGCTCGTCTGATCTGGGATCAGTGGGAGGATCTCTGGAATGCACCCTGAGCAAGAAGACTTGCCCCGAGGGTGCTGCTGGTAGGAGCAGAAGGGTAAGGAATGCTGCCCTGGGGGAAGTTGTTCCATCGGGGTCCGGGGTGGTGCCGCTGAAAAGGGTGAGGTCAAGGGCTCAGGTGGCGAGCATTCATGTGGTGGTGCAGATGATTGCCCTGCAAGGCTTCCCCCTATCGGTCGTGGAGGGCGTGGGCTTCCAACTGCTGCTCCAGCACTTTGCATCATGGTTCTCCATACCGTCACCGCACACCATTGGGCGTTGAGTCGTGCCTGCCCTGTACGAGTCAGTGCGAGACATGGTGCACAGAGAGCTGTCAGCCGCCCAAGGCAGAACAGTGCACTTCACGGCTGACCTGTGGAGCAGCTGCCATCACGGGTACCTTGCCATCACCGCCCACTGGTGGCAACCAGAGGACCTCCACAGCCCCATTCCAAGATCTGGCAGCTGTAAAAAGGTGCCCAGCTTGACCCCGGGCTATAGGGAAGTTCTTCTTCAGGCCCAGGGGATGGACGAGGTTCACACCGGGAAGGACATCGCCACCACTGTAAAGGTGGCTCTGAGTGAGTGGAGGTCTGGAGTGGAAGGGTTTGTCCGTGGCTTCATGGTGATGGACGCGGGAGCCAACATGTTGGCAGCCCTGAAAGAGGCATCCCTTCCGGGCCTGCTGGGTATGGCGCACAAGCTGCACCGCGTGATGTGGGACGTGCTTGGGCTGGGGAGCAAGCCGAGGGATGGCTGGGACAAGGGAACCTTGCTACAGACAATCTGCTGGACAGCTGCCGTCGCATCGCTTCCCAGTTCTCTCACAGCATAAACTCTTCCTGCGAGCTGTTCCAGAGGCAGGGGGAGGGAGGGGACCCCAAGCACCAACTCTTCCAGGACCTGCCCACCTGCTGGAACTCCACCTACAACATGATATGTCATCTGGTGGAGCAGAAGGGCGCGTTGCAAGACATCCTGGCCTCTTTGGATGTGCTAAGGAGGGGAGAGGAGTTGAGCCTCAGCTCCATGGACTGGAGAGTCCTTGCCCAGATGTCCTGGATCCTGAAACCCTTGAAGGATGCCACAGAGCTCTTGTGCTCCTACCAGGCCAGCCTGGGTCAGGTCCTCCCTCTGATCCACAGCCTCGACCGGTTTCTGGCCCAGGAGCTCCAGCATGAGCAAGAGCTGCTCCCCAGGGTCCAGGACTTTGTCCGGAGGATCCAGGCCTGCATTGCTGAATGCCTACATCCTCTACACCGTGAGGCACCATACCAACTGGCCTCCCTCTGTGACCCCCGCATCAAGGGCAGCATCGCCATGCAGGCGGGTCAGATGCAGCACTGGAAAAAGGAGCTCCGCACAGCAGTGCTCCATTTCCAGAGACAGAAGGCAGGAGAGAAGGAACCGGGCAGGGGCAAGGGGCAGGCGTTGGAGGAGGAGGGGGGAGGGGGGAGGTCGGAAGAGAGCCACACCAGGGAAGAGGCACCCCAACGGCCCCATTCAATCTCTGGGCCTCGTTGGTGGGCTGCATGGTTGGCCGCTGCATGGTGGGTGCGTCCCTCTGAGTGGAGGACTCGGCAGGGGCCATGGTGCGCGAGTACCTTGCTGAGCCCACCAAGCCCCCCTATGCCAACCCATTGGAGTATTGGGTGAGGAAATCTGCCCGATGGCCAGACCTGTCAATCGTGGCAACAAACAACCTGTCCTGCCCTCCCACCAGCGTGCAGAGCGAGCGGGTGTTCTCCCACCTGGGAGACCTCCTCCGTCCCCGCCGCACACATATGCACCTGGACCTGGTGAACATGTTGACGTTCATCAAGGTGAACCTCAACCTACTGGGGCACCCTCCCATGAACCTGGACCTACCCGGGCTCTGAGCCACCCTGGGGTTGTAGCCGGCCCAGCTCATCCACAGCAGGCTCAAGCCTCCCTCACTTCTTGGGGCTGCTTCCATGGCTGGTGACCCTTTGCCTTCCTCTCCCATACAAGTTCCCATTCCCTCTTTCAACCTCTCCCTCTCCAGATGCTGCCCAAACGACCCCTTCCCACAACTTGTCCTGCCCATCCCATCCTTCCTGTGAAAGCAGGAAGGTGGGTGTTTTCTGATGCTCCAGTTTTTGGGCACGTAGGGCAGCTCCAGAGCTGCGGCACATATGGTTGCACAGCACGGAGCCCACTATCCTAGGCTCCTGCTGTCTGCTCTGAGCATGGTGGGAATGGGCCCCTCGACTCATCTCCTGTCCATGAAGGCGAGGAGGTGAGTGATGTTGGCGACAGACTCCACTGCGACACAGGAAGGGTGGACAAGCCTCTGCCACAGCAGCCTGCGCAAGTCAACACGGTGGCTGTTTGGGACCTCTTGGTCATCCTCTCCCTGTCAAGTTCCCAGTCCCTCTTCACACCTCTCCCTCTCTGGATCTGCTCAGATGCCTCCCAAGCTCTCCTGTCTTTCCCATCCTGTCCTTTCCACGAAGGCAGGAAGGTGTGGTCCTGTGAGCTGATGCTGTTCTTGGCCATGAGGAACAGCTCTGCCGCTGTTGCTGATGTTAGAGTGGCACTGCACGGTACCCCCCCTTCCATGGCACCTGCTGTCGCCCTCTGAGCAGGGGGGAATGTGCCCCTCCCACACTTTCCGTGAGGGCAAGATGGTGGGTGCTGTCTGCTGCCGCCACTTTGGACCACGAAGGGCAGCTCAGATGCATTTTCTGAGCTGATAAGTTTGAGCTGCAAGGTGCACCCCTATCCATGTGCACCTGCTGCCCTCTCTGTGCATGGGGGGAATGGTCCAACAACCAGTCACGTGTCCTTTTCGCGAAGGTAGGAAGGTGGTTGAGGTCTGCCGCTGCTGCTTTTGGGCACGAGGGGCAGCTCAGGAGCTGTTGCTGGTGTTAGTGTGGCACCGCATGGTACCCCCCCCCTTTCCATGGGCACCTGCTGCCCCCGCTGAGCAGGGGAGAATGGGTCCTTCACTCTCACACCCTTTCTGTGAAGGCCGGAAGGTGGATGCTGTATGATGCTTCAGCTTTTGGGCATGAGGGACAGATCAACTGCTGTTGCTCATAAAATTGTACGTCAAGGTGGACCCTGCCAACAGCAGCAGCTGTCCCCTCTGGGCAGGGGTTAATGAGTAATGCCACCATGACCAGTCACGTCCTTTCCACGAAGGCAGGAAGGTAAGTGATGCTGGCGACAGCCTCCGCTGTGACACAGGGGGAGCGGGCAAGCCTCTGCCACAGAAGTCTGCGTACTCCTTCAGGGTGGATGTTGGGTCCCTCCATCTCAGTCCTGCTGCGCAATGTGGCCAGGAAGCCTCGGGCTCAGCCCTCCTCTCCCACACAAGTACATGGTCCCTCTTCTCACCTCACCCTCTCCAGAACACTCAGTCCCCTCCCAATGACCTCTCTGGTCCTGTCCTATTCCTTCCTTTCTGCAAAGGTCCCTCCGTCCCGGTCCTGCTGCACAATGCGGCCAGGAAGCCTTGGGCTCGGCCCTCCTCTCCCACACAAATACACAGTCCCTCTTCTCACCTCGCCCTCTCTGAAACATTCAGTCCCCTCCCAATGACCTCTCCAGTCCTGTCCTATTCCATCCTTTCCGCAAAGGCAAGAAGGTGGGTGCTGTTGGCTGCCACCACAGAGTTCCTCAGTGGGATCCTTGGAGGAGGCCTCACAGCAGTTGGGATCTTCTGACTTCACAGACCCTCTTTCGACCTGTCCCTCTCTGGAGCACTCCAACCCCTCCAAACGACATCTCCTCTCCCTCCCATCCTTTCCATGAAGGTAGGAAGGTGGGTGCTGTTGGCTGCCGCCACAAAGTAGCTCAGTGGGAGCTTCGGAGGCCTTGCAGCTGTTGGTGGATCTTCCCACTTCCCCTCCAAATGACATGTTGTCTCCCTCCCATCCTTTCCAGCAAGGCAGGAAGGTGCATACGGTCAGCTGCTGCCACACTGTTCCTCAGTGGGATCCTCGGGTGAGGACCCGCGGTTGCTGGGGGATCAGGCCCCCATCCGAACGACATGTCCTCTCCCACCCACGCTGGGAATACCAGCGTGCTCCTCTTTGGCCTGGTGGGTGGGCACATGGGGGGGGTTCCACCGGCAAGTGGCCAGACACCCCACCCCTAAAGGGGAGGTGGCTCGTCACCACCTCCCCGTGC
Organism: Eublepharis macularius; assembly: GCF_028583425.1. Lineage (NCBI taxonomy): Eukaryota > Metazoa > Chordata > Lepidosauria > Squamata > Eublepharidae > Eublepharis > Eublepharis macularius. The sequence continues at coordinate 79,359,075 of NC_072794.1, read as the reverse complement.
CCACCAGGACTGGCAGCCACCATCATCAGCCTCCTTCAGGCCTGCGCCGGAAATACCAGCACACTCTACTTTGGCCTGGCGATTGCAGGGGGATCTTCCCACTTACCCCCCACATGACAGGTCCTCTCCCTCCCATCCTTTCTGGCAAGGCAGGAAGGTGGGTACTGTTGGCTGCCACCACAGAGTAGCTCTGTTGGAGCTTCGGAGGAGGCCTCGCGGCTGTTGGTGGATATTTCCACTTCCCCTCCAAATGACATCTCCTCTCCCTCCTGTCCTTTCAGGCAACTCAGGAAGGTGGGTACTGTCAGCTGCCGCCGCACAGTTCCTCAGTGGGACCCTCGGGTGAGGACCCATGGTTGGTGGGGGATCAGGCCCCCATCTGAATGACATGTCCTCTCCCACCCACACCAAGAATACCAGCGCACTCCTCTTTGGCCTGGTGGGAGGGCACATGGGGGGTGCCGCCAGTGAGCAGCCAGACCCCCTTCCCCCTAAAGAGGAGGTGGTTCATTGCTGCCTCCCCGTGCCCACCAGGACTGGTGGCTGCTCTCATCACCCTCCTTCTGGCCTGCGCTGGGAATACCAGCATGCTCCACTTTTGCCTGGCGGTTGCAGGGGGATCTTCCCACTTACTCCCCGCATGACAGGTCCTCTCTCTCCCATCCTTTCTGGCAAGGCAGGAAGGTAGATACTGTCGGCTGCTGCCACACTGTTCCTCAGTGGGACCCTCGGGTGAGGACCCGCAGTTGCTGAGGGCTCTTCCCCCTCCCCCTCCTCATGATGACATGTCCTCTCCCTCCTATCCTTTCTGGCAAGGCAGGAAAGTGGATACTGTCAGCTGCTGCCACACTGTTCCTTAGTGGGACCCTCAGGTGGGGACCCTTGGTTGCTGGGGGATCAGGCCCCCGTACGAGTGTCATGTCCTCTCCCACCCACGCTGGGAATATCAACGTGCTCCACTTTGGCCTGGTGGGCTGGCACATGGGGGGTGCCACCAGCAAGTGGCCAGACCCCCTGCCTCCTCATGCTTGCAAGGTCCAGCAGCTGCCATCATGACCCACCATTCCTGCCCTAGCTGGGAATACCAGTGCACTCCACTTTGGCCTGGCAGGCGGGCACATGGGGGTGCCACTGGCAAGTGGCCAGACCCCCCCCCGCCCTCTAAAGGGGAGGTGGCTTGTTGCCACCTCCTTGTGCCCACCAGGCCCAGCAGCCGCCATCAGAACCCACCTTCTGTACACTGGGCCAACGTCAACCAGTGGCTCTAATTGTATCCAGTGGGAGTTTCCAGGGGGCCTTGGATTGGAGAGGGTATAACTCCAAGATCCCTTTTGCAATCTTGTCCAAACTTGGGTGATGGCTGTAGGAGAGCCTACAAAACACTCCCCGGGAATATGGGCTCTCTAAGTGCAACGGGGGCCATTCTGCGCCCCACGAACTGCGAACAGCGAACCGGTTCAGCAACGGAAAATGTTCATTGCGGTTTGCGACCTTGGGATCATCATCAGCACTGAACCATGAACTGCAGAGTCATTAAATTTTTTTGGTTTGTGCCCATGTGTACCTACAGACACCACATAGACACAAATTACTCCAGGCAGCTGGAAATATATGTAACATTTCTTTTGGTAAATCTTGAGGCCAGAGGCTGTTAATATATATATGGTGGATCCTATCCAAGTATTATTGTGGTGGAAGACATTGTTCCCAGCAAAAATGGCTGTGTGGTTTTCAGTGCAAACACCCACTATCACACACACACTGTTTCAGGGGCCCATCAAGACACAGGGGCAGGGGTTTGGAAGGGGTTTGCCAGGGTGTAGTTGTGGGGAGGCGGGAAAGTTTGCTTCCATTAGTAATGGTCTGCTTATGCTAAAGAGATCCAAAGCTGCCATTTTCTGCAGGGCAAGTGATCTCTGTCATCTGGGAATCAGTTGTGATTCCAGGAAATCTCCAGGCCCCACCTGGAGCTTCGCAACCTTAAAAGGCCTATATTCGTTTATTTTTAACTTGCCTTACAATGCAGAGTAACTATGATACTGTTTATAAGCTCTGTTGAAAATGATATCAAAGTTTGATAAATGCCGCTTTGGAAGGTATGGTTGTGCTCACTTCCCTGTTGAAAAGCAAGGGACAAAATCGATTGTGAAGGAATTTTATTTTTCAGACAGTGGAAGACAAGGGCATTGCAAACAATGGGGGTGAGGAAAGAAAATGAAACTATAAAGAAGTACCTGACACTGTCTTTTTGATACCAATCCTAATATGCTGTACAAGCAAAAAGAGAGCAAGAATGGGAGGGAACAAGAGATGGAGGTAATCTTAAATCCAGCTTTTAATACAAGTATATTTCTAGCTCCCAACACATATATAAGTATGGTATCCCTTATGAATCTAACAATGCGATCCTAAATAGAGTCACAGTCTTGTTAATACATCAATTTCAAAGAGAGGGACATGACTCTGCTAAGGATTGTACTACATATACTGAACTCCAAAAAAACTGTTTTTTTTTAAATTATTTTCACACACAAAAAAGGGGGGAAAGGAAAAAAAGAAAGAACGCCCACCCACCTCCAATGCTGGCAAATCTCTGCCAGGGGATTCTCCTAGACTACTTCACTTTATCAGGCCAGGCTCGATGAGTTAACGGTCTTTATTAAAAGATTATCACCATTACAGCACAGTACAAAGTAATTGCCAGGAATACCAGGGCAAGGGCCAGTGAGCTAGTTATACCCTCCTCTCTCTTCCCCCTTTTTCAAGCAGAAGTCTGTTAGGCTTGATGCGCATTTCCTCACAGGAAAGCTGGAAGGGGAAGAGATGCAAGCACTGAGGCTACAAGGACATTCAGCTGGTTCCCAGGCACCTTGAGTTCCATCCATCCCCACACCTACAGATAAGACAGTTGAATGCAAGAGAAAATAGCAAAAGAACAGCAGAGCAACTGCAAACTATCCGTCCCCCCATCCCCCAAAGTAAAAGACACCACTGAGTATGCAGGCAGGTCGCAGGCCTGCTTGACACATAGGCTTCTATAAAAGGTCTCCAAATATCTAAAAATAAGCCCATACACAATTGTTGTCTATATGGGATACATTCAAATGTTGATAAGTTTATAAGGTCCTCAATCCAATAAGTTATGGGGAGTAGGCTTTTGTGTTTTCAGTGCTATAGTATACATCTTTTAGTGACTGTAAGGGCTCAGAGGGCCCATTTCCATTGATGATCAGTTAGATTCCACGAGATAAATAGTTTTAAAGGACATACACATCCTCCAAAATAAATGAGCATTCGAATACAAAATTAATAGGAGTAATAACTTCCTCCTCAAAGGGCCAAATAGTGGACATGTTCAAAGCATATAGTTAAGAGATTTATCTTATAAGCTACAACTCCAACTTGTTCTAATAACTAGTGGCACATAAGAAGTGATATCAATAAGCTTTACAGTCAAACACATTGTACTTTATAACCATCATGCTAATCTGTTACATGACTTTGCTTATTTTGTTCCACAAATATTTGTTGCATAAGGAAGATTTTGATTCATTATCTTTAAATGATTTTAATGTTGTTGTAGGATCTCCCGCCCCCTCCCAAGTCAGGCTGTTCATTGGGTAGTTAACAATATCCCTTCACATTGAAAGAAAAGATTAGAGCGTTTAAAAACGTTTTTCATGTGGGAAGAGGATGTTAATTTGAAAAGTGCTTTGCTTAAGGTGGAGGAGGGGATAAAAAATAGTTTTCATTTTCTGAGCCTTGCTTTCAGGAACTTAAAAAAAACACACGCTGAGACCAGGTTCACTGCATCATTCCAGAGGCCCCAAACAAAATAATTCTTTGTTCCTTAGTGAAACGTATCTGCAGAGGAGGCTTCCTGTGAAATACAGCCTCGCAGATGTGCTGTGCTGCAAGTCACCCTGCTTATGCTTCCTTTGGTCAAGTCATCAAGAATAGGCACTTTGTGCTGCAGTGAAAATGATGCTGGTGGGCTCCCCTGATCTCTGTTGAGATAAAGCCGTTCATGCAAACCGGCCCAACTTCCTGGTGATTTTTTTACAGCTAGTTTTTTTTTTTAATTTGCAAAGTAAGAGGGAATAGCAGAGTCACTCTAACAAAAAGAAGAAAGAAGTTAGACATCCTCAATCACGTATGAACTTCTCAGTCTGCTATTGTAAATGCAAAGAATTGGGTCACAGGAGACCACGTGAAGTGAAATATACAACATAACAATAGTTTAAAGGTCAAACTGGTGTACAATGGAGTATATCAAGACCAAAGATTTTTTTCTAATGAATCCTGTTAGTTAGACACTCTGTGTTCTAATTTATCCTGCCCACATTTGAATATGGTTAGGATCTTTTAATGACTTCTGGTGCCATGCTAAAATAATATCAGATTTTTAAAAAGCAACATTGTTAAATTCTGTGACTCAGCTTGCATTCTCTCTCGTGGTATCAAAGCAGTCTACTGGTAACCTAGATATATACATTCCAGCCATTCCTCCAATACAAGCTTCAAAGCCCGTTGGGAATGATTTCAGGACCATTTTCAGTTACACAGGGAACATCTAATCCTAGCTACCGAGGCCAGTTCATTTTACTTGATTGGTCTGTCTAGAGAGATAAAACAGGAGGCTCTAGATTCTCTCCAGGGTCACCAAATAGAAATTGTAAAAAAAGCCTACTGAGCAGCAGAACTAGGTAAAGGTACTGCATGGTGCAAAATGGAGTATTGCCTTCCAATGCAAGGGTCCAGTTTAGGGAGGATGGGAAAACTGATTATCACAACTGAGGAGAACACAAACCAAACCATTACTGCTGGCAGCAGTCTTGTGATACTCAGGAGCAGTTTAAGAATGGCCTCATCCTAGGCAGTGACCCAGTGAATGAGTAGCAATGTAAATACCACTTGATCTTTCTGATATGACTGATCCCTCAAGTAATAAAAGGGGCCAACTGGCACCAGTCTCAGTAATTTAGAATCATAGAATCATAGAGTTGGAAGGGGCCATACAGACCATCTAGTCCAACCCCCTGCCCAGTGCAGGATCAGCCTAAAGCATCTCTGACAAGTATTCATCCAGCTGCTTCTTGAAAACTGCCAGTGAGGGAGAGCTCACCACCTCCCTAGGCAGCTGATTCCACTTTTGAACTACTCTGACCGTGAAGAGGTTTTTCCTAATAGCCAGCCAGTACCTTTCTGCATATAATTTAAGCCCATTGCTTCAGGTCCTACCCTCTGCTGCCAACTGGAACAGCTCCTTGCCCTCCTCCAAATGACAGCCTTTCAAATATTTAAAAAGAGCAATCATGTCCCCCCTCAACCTCCTTTTCTCCAAACTAAACATTCCCAAGGCCCTCAACCTTTCCTCGTAGGGCTCAGTCTCCAGACCCTTGATCATCCTCGTCGCTCTCCTCTGCAACCTCTTGATTTTGTCCACATCCTTTTTGAAGTGAGGCCTCCAGAACTGCACACAATGCTCCAGGTGCGGCCTGAACAAGGCAGTATAGAGAGGGGTTATGACCTCCTACGATTTTGACGCTATGGCCCCTTTGATACAACCCAAGATTGAATTAGCCTTTTTTGCCACCACATCACACTGACTGCTCATATTTAGTTTACAGTCCACTCTTACCCCAAGATCCCTTTCACATATACTACTGCCCAGAAGTGTATCCCCCATCCAGTATTTGTGCTTCCCATTTTTGTGGCCCAGATGTAATACTGCGCACTTGTTTTTGTTGAATTGCGTCCTATTCACAGCTGCCCACTTCTCCAGAGTATTCAGGTCTTGTTGAATTTTAATTCTATCTTCTTGGGTGTTTAAACCTTGTTCAGCCAGCTTTTATGAAGCTGGCCCAATCAAAACTGACTAGGGGAAACATATCCTTCCCAATTGCAATGTTCTTTGCTACCAATATTAAGGAATTGTTGCAGAGAAAAAATGGAGCTCACCAAGAAAAGAAATGTCCAGGTGACTTTGCATCTTCTATGATTTAATTGAAAGAGGTATTCAGTTTGAGCCCTTCTCATAAGGGTCAGTTATATACTTTGTGAAGAAAAAGGCAAGAACTTGAGAGCACCAAGTAGTAACTGGTAGCACAATGTAGATACTAGTCAGAGAAAAGGTGTGCCGGACCACCTTGTTTATTTCTCAACACAGACATTGGCTCATCGAGTCATAGCTCAATGGAATCCTTAGTAGGAGCGTGTGTAACAGAAATCCTAAGATGTAAAAACCATGGAGAAAAACTGGTTTTGAACGTTATTGCCCAGAACAGAGACTCTTGTCTGGGATGCTTGGTAGTCATGAAACTGCTTCTCTGAACATTCTGTGATTCCCCCCCCCCACACACACACAATTTTGAGTGCTTTAGAGTGCTGCTTCAACACAGCAGCATGCAGGTGCTTCTCAGTTATGATAGATTTGTTTCCAAATTATTTTCCCCAGGCAACCAGCCCTTTTTATTCTGTCCAATGTGATAATACAGCATAGAGCTGTCCCCTCCCAGCCAATCACTGAAGCCCCAGAGTGTTTAAAACAAGGCTGTTGTGTTGGGGGGTGGGGTGAGACTGTGTTTAGAGCAAAGGAAACTTGATCACCAGCTCCATACTATGCCCCACCAGTTTAACTTCCCCAAAAGTCTAACAGTGCAAGACTTAATAGTCAGCTTGCAAACTTGTAGTATGTACCTTGCAAACGTGTAGTATGATTCATCCCTGAGGCATGTATTTTCTAAAGCAGTAATCAAATATATAGTTTAAAGCAAGCAGCAATGAACATCTATGAGACAGAAAGAAGGAAAGTACAGGGGAATGCAAGTGGTGCTGGTCTCTTGCTTGAGAGCCAGCCCACTGCTAATAGTTTACTTGCAGTTTTCTGCCATAGGAGTCAGTGAAAAAACACACAGGCTCCATGGACACTTACCTACTTTGGGGTCTGTTATCAACTCACTAAGTGAGTTGATGGTTTAGAGGAAGGACAATATTCTGTGTAATTTTGGTACTGCTTCAGAGCCTCCAATTGGTCTTCTCCTTCCCTACTGGAAATAATAGCCACAAAAATCATGAGAATGAAAAGAAACTAACAAATTTCGAGTCTGATCCAGCAACACTCCACCAGAAAATTACCAATCATCATAAATATTGCACTAAACAGCCATTGATTAAAAAACATCACAAACAATTCAAAATGCACACCCCTAGTCGATAGTAATATAGTAGATTTTATGCCTGCCTAAGCCACATTCCTCAAGAGGGATGTATAATACTCTTTAAAAAGAAATGCCCCTCATGAAGCCTCATATTCTATTACTTCTAGTGAACTTTGCCTTCTGCCATTTCAGTATTAGACTTGCAGATGATCTCAGTGGAAGGGTTAGCCTGGAGACTTAATGACTCCCAGGTATTAGTATCTGTTGCTTGCGGAAAGGGTTGGTCTGCCTAAGAAGTCCCAAGTTTCAAAGATAAAGTCAGAAGATGAAGTCTCTTTCTTGAGGGGATGTCCTTCTTTGGGTTGTTTCTTGAGCATAGCAGAGAATCACAATGTCTGTAAATTAGCTCTTCCATCTTGACTGAAGGCTTCTGAAGAGTGAGGAGAAAGACTTAATGGTTTTCCAAGGAGTTGTACAGATTGCTGTCATCTCTGCTGGCTCATGTTAAGATCTCTGTAAGATCTGTGTGTGTGTTACTCTTTCAGCATTGTTGGATTTTTCGTTGAGTTGCTGCTGCATGAAGAATGATGCCTAGTTTGTCATGGTGCAGCACCTGCCATCTTGAAAGGACCATAAGATCAAGTGGCACAAGAATTATACCTCTTATTATTCTGGTGACTAGAATATCTCATGACTCTCCACAGCTTGGGTTCACAGTACCTACAAGAGTCCCTCCATCCCTATGTACCTGCCCATCCTAAGACATAAAAGGCAAACCATGTTGCCGACAAATCACTTTTTATTCTAGCGCAGTCACACTGAGAGCCCTGCAGTGCACCTGCACCAAGACAAAGAGTGAGTTGGTGGGGACAGATCTCTGCAGAGCTGCAGAGCCGGAGACAAAGCATGGGGGAGCATCCCAGCTCAGCCTTCCCACCAGGTTGGTGGCAGCTGTGGAGCTGTGGCCCCTCAGAGGCCTGCCTGCAGAGCCGCTGGGGAGGCGAAGCATAGGGGAGCTCTCCTCTCCCCCACATGGCCTTCCCATTACCTCAATGGCAGCAGTGAATCCATGCTGTGCCTCCCCACCAGCTCTGTGGCCCCTCAGAGGCCTGCCTGTGGAGCCAGAGGGGAGGCAAAATGCAGGAGAGCTCCCCATGAGGCTTTCCTACCAGCTCTGTGGCCCCTCAGAGGCCTGCCTGTGGAGCTGGTGAGGAGGCGAAGCGCAGGGGAGCTTTCCCCCCCCCCCAGCTTTCCTGCTGGGTCAGCAGCAGCTGCAGAGCCATACTGTGCTTCCCTGCAAGCTCTGCGACCCCTCAGTGGCCTGCCTGCAGCACTGGTGGGGAGGCAAACCACAGGGGAGCTCCCCGTATGCAGCCTTCCCACTACTTTGGCAGTGGCTGCAGAGCCGTGCTGTGACTCCCCGCCAGCTCTGCAGCCCCTCAGAGGCCTGCCTGTGGAGCTGGCAGGGAGGCAAAGCATGGAAGAGCCCCCCCCCCGTGCAGCCTTCCCACCACCGAGGCGGCAGCTGTGGAGCCATGCTGTGCCTCTCTGCCAGTTCTGCGGTCTCTCAGAGGCCTGCCTGTGGAGCTGGTGGAGAGGTGAATCACAGGAGCGCTCCTCCTGTGTGGCCTTCCTGCTGCCTTGGTGGTGGCTGTGGAACCATGCTATGCCTCCCCGCCAGCTCCACAGCTCCTCAAAGGCCTGCCTGTGGAATCAGCAGGGAGGCATAGTGCGGGGGAAGCCCCCCTGGTGGCCTTCTCACCACCTCTGTGGTGGCTGTGGGTCCAGGGAGCCAGCGGGGAGGCAGAGCATGGGGGGGGGCTCCCTCCCCGCATGGCCTTCCCACCATTGTTACTGGTTGTGGGGCCTTGGGAGGTCCATGCTGACATGGCCTTCCCAATGTCCTGCTGCTAGAACCCATTGTATATATTTTTACAACAGGCTCTGTTGCTAGTAATAATAATAATACAAAAGGACTGTTTCAGGAACCTGTGTTAAATCTATCAATGGGTGAGAATTGTCTTGACAGTAGTACATGTGAAAAGAGTCTAAGGGTCTTAGTAGATCATACACTGAACGTGAGTCAGCTGTGTGATGTGGTAGCTAAAAAGGCAAATGTGATTTTAAGCTGTATCAACAGGAGTATAGTTTCCAGATCATGCCAAGTTATGGTATCACTTTACTCTGCTCCAGTTAGACATCATTTGGAGTACTGTGTTCAGTTTTGGGCATCACAGTTTAAGAAGGATGTTGACAAGCTGGAATGTGTCCACAGGAAGGCAGCAATGATGGTCAGGGGTCTGGAGACCAAGATCTGGGTATGTTTAGCCTGAAGAAGAGGTTACTGAGGGCCAGGCTACAAGTGACGAATGACACTTGAACGGCAAGTGGATTGAGTGGAGTGCAAGTGAACAGGGAGAAATACACTTGCCGTTCAAGTGTCATTCGTCACTTGTAGCTTCGCCCTGGGAGGTGATATGATAGCCCTCTTCAAGTATTTGAAGGGTGGTCACATAGAGGATGGAGTGGAGTTGTTTTCTGTTGTTCCAGAGGGTTGGACCAGAAACAATTACATTTAAATTAAATTTAAATTAAAGCAAAGAGTTTTTGTCTAAACATTAGGAAAAACTTCCTGACAGAGTGGTTCATCAGTGAAACAGTCTTCCTTGGGAGATGGTGAGTTCTCCTTCCATAGAGATATTTAAGAGACTAGATGGCCACCTGACACCTAGAATGACTCAACATGAATATATGCAGATCAGGAAAGGGAGAGCATGAAGGGATGAGCCAGTGCTAGGCTCTCGTGGTCCTTTCTTATATTGTGAGCAATCAGCCCGGCCTCTGCCATTATAATAGCAGTTTTTATATGGCTGCTCATGATATTAAAAGTATACAAGCCTCTGGAGTTTAAGATGGCTGTAGAACAGCCACCAGAGAGCCCCTGTCATTGCCAGATCCTGCCCTGGAGAACCAGGCATGTAAGAAATGCTGCACTGGAATGCAGAGGTATTGTGATGTGACTGATCTTGCTATCCACCCAAGCTCCGGAACGCCAAGAGCAATAAAGGTCTCACAGAATCATCCCCACTTAGCACATTCCTGTCCCTCCTCCCATGATGAGATCCCTGCCCATGATCGAGGAGTTAATCAAATAGTATTCATAAGTATATACTTATGAGTACAATAGTTCCTGGGCTATTGTACTCCCTACCTAAAACGATCAACCTAGCTCCGGTGTATTCTTCCAGCTAACCGGCCAGGTTTGCCTTCCCATTCACACGCCCTGGCCAAAAGCACATAATGGAATCAAGCCTGTTGTCCAACCCAGGAACTGGGTTTTTGTCCTAACTGCGAGGAGGACTCTCCTCTGCCTCAGGGCACATTTCACCTATAAAGGTAGAGTTCTGACCCCATTCAAATCATGCAAGCTTCCTTGCTTCTCCCTTAAGGTCACTTCCCTGAGTCTCTCTCTGTTCATGCTTGCTTGCTTTCCTGGATCCACAAGTGCTGGTCCACATCTCTCTCTCTGGGCTGACAACGTGGGATGTTTGAAGCTTCTCTCCTATGGACTGGACCCCTTCTCCCAGATAGGTAGATATAATTACTCCCTCTTACTCTATTCCCATACCTCTGGCTATATTTCCTAGGACTCTTTCTTTGTGTGTGTGTGTGATGATTCCCCCCCAGTAATTGGTGTGTATGTGCATAAAGTTCTGTTCTTTAATAAAAGTTACTGATTGATTTGAAGCACCAGACTCGCTTGGCTTATTGGGATTGGGACCCCATAGACACACGTGATTTAATTCCAGTTACCGCCTCTCCCATAGCCGTCTTCCTTGCTAGCTAATTCCCCCCCCCACAAATCATATTTATGCAAGGAGACCATTTCAGGTAACAATATGCCCAGGGTAATGCTGATCACCGGTATGGGGTGAGGAAGGAATTTTCCTCCAGGCCATATTGGCTAAGGACCCTGGAGGTTTTTTGCCTTCCTCTGGACATAGAACAGGGGTCACTAGGGGAGGTGTGTGTGGAGGGGGTGATAACTGTGCATTTCCTGCATTGTTCAAGGGGTTGACATAGATGACCCTTGGGCACTTCCAGCTGTATGTTCTCTTTTTCTATATTTAAGTTCCTGTTTTAAGTTTTATGTATTTTATGTATTCTCTTGACTTTTATGTTAAATGCTGCTTAAATATTCTTGAATAAAAGTACAGGGATCATATCACCCCTGAGCTGAAAATGCACTGGCTGCCCATTTATTTCTTGTTCTTATCTTTAAAGCCCTAAATTATTTGGATCAGGGTACTACAGAAGGCCCAGGCAAGCTTGATCTTGGAAACTAAGCATGGTCGGCCTTGGTTAGTACTTGGATAGGAGACCTCCACGGAAGACCAGGGTTGCTATGCAGTGGCAGGCAATGGCAAACCACCTCTGTTAGGCTCTCACCTTGGAAATCTTAGCAGGGATTACCATAAATTAACTGTGACTTGATGGTACTTTCTACCACCACCACAGAAGGAACCACAGAAATAGCCTAAATATGTATGTGTGTACATGTGTGTGTATATGTGTGTGTATGTGTATAAATATATAGTTTAATTTTATCACAGAGACTCAAGGCAGATTACAATTAAAAAAATAGAAATATTCCACAGATATTAACAGAGCAATCCTATGCAGAGTTATTCTAGTACTAGCAACAAAATACAACAGGCTCTAGAAAGAGGAGGGTGGGCAGGTGGGCATTCCCTCCTCCTCCATCTCTGATCCCTGCCAGATGAAGGTGGGGGGGGGCAGGCATGGCCACCTCCTCTGCACCTGATCCCAGCCAAGTGAAGGGGAGGAGGGCATTGCCACCTGCTCTGCACCTGATCCCGGCCGGGTGAATGGGCAGTGGGCATTGCCTCCTACTCCACACCTGATCATGGCTGGGTGAAGGGGCAGTTCTTGCTGCCTGCTCCGTGCCTGATCCTGGCCAGTGAAGCAGGGATGGGCATTGCTACCTGCTCCACCCCTGCTCCTGGATGGGTAAAGAAGGGATGGGTATTGCCTTCTACTCTGTGCCTAATTCCAGCAGGTTGAACGGGGGCAGGCATTGCCTCCTGCTTCATGCCTGATCCAGGCCGGGTGAAGAGGGTGAGCATTGTCACCTTTTCCTCACCTGATCCCAGCCAGTTGAAGGGGTCAAGCATTGCCACCTACTCCACTCCTGATCCCAGCTGTGTTAAGGTGGGGGATGGGCATTGCCACTTGCTCCCCTCCAGATCCCAGCTGCGTTAAGATGGGGGATGGGCATTGCCACTTGCTCCCCTCCAGATCCCAGCTGGTTGAAGGGCTGGTGGTCATTGCCACCTGCTCTGCTCCTGATCCCAGCTGAGTGAAGGCAGAGGGCAGGCTTTGCCACCTGCTCCACTTCTGATCCAAGCTGTGTAAAGGCAGGGGGCAGGCATTGCTGCCTGCTCCACCCCTGATCCCGGCCTGGGCTTTCCACCGTGGTGTGCCTTCCACAGCAGCACCCACTGGTGGTGCACCAGGGTAGGAAGTGAGTTGTCTTGAATACGCTTGGCATTTTATATAATAGGATGAGTCCAGTGAAATCAGACACCAGAGTGGCTTTATAAAAATGTCCTCCTGAAGAATTCTAGAATATTATTGGATAATTAATTAAGTGAAAATAATTTTCCAGAATTACAGTTGATCTCCAGACTACATCGATCAGTTCCATTGAAGAAAGTAGCAGCTTTAGAGAGTGGACTCTGCAGTATCATATCCCTCCTCTTCCCAAACTGCCTTCCCCGGGCACCACTCCCTAATCTCCAGGAATTCCCAATCTTGAGTTGGCTACCCTAGTCACAACAAGTTAGAGCTTCTGCACATAAACTATAAGGACCCTTTCAACATTATGAGTCTATGATGCTATAAGTGTATGAACGAGCTATTAACACGGCAGCCAGTTCCAAATCAGTTTGTGTTAATAGATACAGATCTGAAAAAAATCAAAGAAAAATTATGAAGCCTTTTGAATAAGCTGATGCCTAATTGGTCAAACATAATGCAAGGCTAATCCTGTGGTTGCCAGTGTGCAAAAGATGGTTGTCTAGTAACGCTAAATAGAGCAACTGTTCCACAGCTTTGCCAGTGTTTATCTAACACAATGACGTCTACCACTTCGTTAGTCAAATAGCACTTTGGAAGTAAAATCGTAGGAATGGAATGATGTCAAAAGATACGTTGCTACATTTAACAATACACTTTCTAGACTAAATTTGCCATTTCTTTTTATTTTGCGGTTTTATTGTTCTTTTTTATTTAATTTTTTTTTACTTAACCAGGCACAAATTCAGGAGACTGATACCATAAATTAAGGGATGTTTCAAGCAAATATCATTTTTTTCAGACATTTGAATCCACAACTACTCAGAGATTTAAACAAAATAGTACATGTAATGAATGTTCATTTATTTAAAGATATAGTTAGATATATCAACAGGTTTGTTATAATTTTTGATCTATGTAATATGCAAAAGCTCCACTGTCTGCTGATCTTTGCCCTTTAAAATACCATTAGCAAATACAATGCAATTGTTATTTGATTGATGTATTCAGTTGAGCCAGGTGAATTAACATCTACTTTTCCCCTCAAAGGCTATTATGCTTGATAAAACATACATTTTACATTACAAACCTGTTGAAGATTGTAATTAAATGTGCAAGCAAGCTGCCTTTCCCTGCAAGTTTAACAAAAGCGATCTGGATCTTGTAAGTCTCTTTCCATACGGATTATGGCTCCCCTGCTGTTTGGAAAAGATAATTTCACTTGTAACCCTAATAACTTGAGCATAGCGAAGGCTGGCTCCGTGAATGGAATGCACTCCACTGCACATCTTGGCTCAGTTAGAAATCGGAAACAGATGGTCCTTGAGGCTGGCTTCCCACTCGGGTCCGCTCAGTGCCAGCCCACGGTCGCTGGCTGGTTGCTGCTGGCACTGTATGACTTGAACATAGTAGGACAGTGGCAAAAGAAATCAAATCTTTTTCACTGAGCAGCACACACTAATGCAGTTTGACAGATCTGACATTCTATACCCAACTTCTCGTTATAATATATTAACCTTTTAGTTTTCTTAAGCACTGCTCATACACATTACGAAGCCACTTACTGAGAGTTTTGTAGATGAGGAAGGGTTTTGCAATAAGATCCTTCCAAAGACCATCCTGAAATTGTGAAAAGAAATATTGTGATCAGAAGAATAATATACTTAATTTGAAATTTTTGACCTCTGTTTTCCATTGAGGTCCCTAGGGATGCATCCTCTGTCCTCTTCTGTTCTACAAATTATCATTGGACTTTCATTGCCTCCTATGTGTTATACAGCTTTATCTCTACCCCTGAACTTTCTCCCACTATTCAGTCTTGCATCTTCAGTTTTCTACTTGGTTGTCTCACCACTGTCCCAAAGTCAATATGTCAGAAACTGAGCTTCTCATTGGTCCTTCCAAAGCTTCCTCTTTTTATATATCCTCTGTATCCATTAACAAAATTACCATACACTTGTAAAACATGCATGAAGCCCCAGGACTGGTTTGGGACAAGCAACGTAAGTGCTGATGCCGCTAGTGTTCTAAAATGGGCTGCAGAGACATTTCTTACACACACCACTTTTAACCCAGGCAGCATAAGAGGAGGCACATATTTTCTTTCAGCCACTGTTGCCTTCTTAGGATTAGGGTTGCAAACAGGCCCGGAGAAAAATGTTCTGTCCCTTTAACAGAGGCTTAATGTGTAGAAATCACCAGCTGAAGCTTTTCATGACATGAAGGTAAATAATATCACCTGGTAAGTAACATTATCCTCTGGTTTTTTAAAAAGTAACATTATCCTCTGGTTTTTTAAAAAAGGATATCTCCCCCCCGCCCAGGCAGTTTACAGTCCTACTTGGAATCCTTTCAAGGTAAGGTGCAGAAGAAGTTGGCCAGCAATCTCAAGTGGCCAGTAACAAGTAAAGTGTGTGGACTTTATCTGCTGCTGCCTACCTAGAGTCATCTGGAGTAGACTGTAGTAGCAGTTCCTCTGTGTTCTGCCTTGTAGACAGCCAAGGTGGCAAGGAAGAAGGATACCCTTGAGCCAGAGGTGTTTGACCTTGGTTTTAACTTTTATACTTCTTCAATCTTTATTTCCAATATTCAGTCTGTTGCAAAGTCATGTCATGTCTCCATTTATAACTAGAGATGGGCACGAACCTAAACACGACCCAAAACCACGAACCAGGCCGGTTTGGGGCTTGCAAATCAGCGTTCGTGGAAGTTCCTTTTCATGGAACTTCCACGAACTGTATACTGGTTCATTGGGTCATATTTACAGGGGCAGTTTAAATGGCCATTTCCCCAGGGAAATGGCCATTTAAACTGCCCCTTTAAGGGACTTGCAAGGGCAGGTCCCTTTAAACTATCAGCTTCCCTGCCCCTGAAATGGCCACCACGGAGGCCATTTGAGGGACAGGGAGGCCGTTTTCGGCCTCTTCCGCCACTCTGTAGGCTCCCAGGGTGGCAGAAGAGGCCGAAAATGGCCTTCCCACCCCTCCAGGGAGGAGAGGAAGGACGCCACACTGCAGGGGAAGGTAAGTGTGGGGCTGGGGCTGGGGCTGGGGCTGGGGCTGGGGCTGGGGCTGGGGCTGGGGCTGGGGCTGGGGCTGGGGGTGGAGGGGTAGGGGGCTGGGGTTTGGGCAGTTTAAAGGGCCCTGCCACTGGCAGGTCCCTTTAAACTATCAGCTGGCAGGCGGTGAGGAGGGGATCCCCCCCGCCGCCTGCCAGCTGATAGTTTAAAGGGACCTGCCACTTCCAAGGCAGGAAAGGGCTCTTTAAACTGTTAAATGCCCCTTTCCCTGCCACTGTTAAGGCCGGAAAGGGGCATTTAAACCCCACGAACCACGAACTGGTTCGTAACTGGTCCAGTTCTGTGGTTCATGGTTCGTGAAACCCACGAACCTCCTGGTTCATTATTTTTTGTTCCATGCCCATCTCTATTTATAACACTGCAAAAATATAGCCCTTCTTCTGTTCCTCTTGAAGATGATATAGCTGCAGGCTGCTTACTGGCAGGATTCCTGTGCCTTAAACCTATCTGATAAAAGTTTCCTTATCACTACACTGACAGACCAATAAGTTTGTATCTCTTGAAATTGTGATCCTATGCATATGTAAAGGGAAAGGATCTCATCCAAGTGAAAATGGCAATCGTAAGTAATCTATAAAGACAAGCGTCCTGACTGACTCATCAACGCCCAGCCCAAACTCATGGACCTAGAAACAAGAAATTTAGGGAGAACATTTCTTTCATGATGTTAACACCCACTAAGAAGAAAATTTAAGAAATTCGCCCCCTAAGGGGGTAAAAAGGGGTCAAATGTGTTTTCCCAAAGGGATACAGCTTCCCTGTAAGGCTGGCAGGCTGCTGCCTGTTTGCACCCCTACCCACTGCCAGCTCAGCCACTCTCCCCTGATTGGGCCAGCCTTTCAAGATAATTTGCATATGTGGCTTGATTGGGGCTCACAGCATTCCACACACCCTCCCAACAGTTTATAACTGGATTTAAAGTAGTTAAATTCCATAGCAAAGCACGGGTATCAAGCTAGTATTATATATAATAGGCTTGAATCAACTTAATTGTACTGACTTTTTGAATAAGATCTGATCCTGCTCACACGTATTGTATAATTGATTTTATACATACTATACCAGATGTTCCAGTGATTAAAAGGAAGCTACACACATTCTCCCTGAAAAAGATGTGGCTCTAAGGCATTATAAGTATCACTTTGCTTGTAAGCAAATTGGCTGTCATTTTGGCTTTCAGAATTCTATGTAAAAAACTGTTGCAATCAAGAATTTACTTAGAGGCCATCACGTGTGTTTTGTTGGGACCTTATTTAGCCTGGCAAGGGGGAGAAGGGGGAGAAAGTATTTATTTATTTATTTATTTCAAATTTGTATTCCACCCTCCCCGCAAGCGGGCTCAGGGTGGATACCAACATATTAAAAATACAATTAAAATGCAATAAAAATTCATATTCATTAAAAACACATTTAAAACAAGATGGTGGACAGCCTTCACCGGGAGGGTTTTATACAACCCTTTTTTCCAGGCCGACGGAGGCCCAGCCTAAGCCATATGCCTGGCGAACAACTCTGTCTTGCAGGCCCAGCAAAAAGATAGTAAGTCCTGCCGGGCCCTGATTTCAGCAGACAGAGCATTCTACCAGGTGGGAGCCAGGACCGAAAAGGCCCTGGCTCTAGTCGAGGCTAGGTGGGCCTCCTTGGGGCCAGGGACCACCAACAGCTGTTTGTCCCCTGATCAGAGTGTCCTCTGGGGAATATATGGGGAGAGATGGTCCCGTAGATACGCTCGTCCCAGTCCGCACAGGGCCTTATAGGTCAATATCAGAACCTTGAATCTGATCCGGTACTCCACTGGTAACCAATGCAGCTCGCGTAAGAATGGTGTTATATGCACCTTATTTGACACACTCATAATAACACACACCGCTGCATTTTGTACCAGCTGTAATCTCCGGGTCAGGCTCAAAGGCAGCCCCACGTAGAGTGAGTTACAGTAATTTAGCCTAGAGATGACCGTTGCTTGGGTCACTGCAGTTAAGTCACGGGTTGACAGGTAAGGGACAAGTTGCCTGGTCTGCCGCAGATGGAAAAAAGAGGACCTGACAACCGCTGTGACCTGTGTCTCCAGGCACAGATTAGCCTTGAGAATGAGATAGTTAAATGTGGACTGGGCAATATTAGGTGGGTTCATAGTTGGTTGAACATCCATGCCCGACCTCACTCATTAATGGCTTTGCATCAACCTGGAGACAGATCTCAAATGCTGCAGGGTTGTATACTAGTCCCTGTGTTGTTCAATGTTTTTATAAATGAGTTTGATTAGAGTGTTGTGGGGAAAGTTGCAGATGACATAAAGCTGAGACAGAAACCAAAAACTGAAGAAGACAAAGCCAGCGTTCAAAATAATCTTGGCAGGCTGGGCCAAAGCCACCAAGATGAATTTCAAATTTCTACTAAGGTTGGAATGTAAAGCTCCTTGAAGCTATTGATAGCACTGCTCCTTGCTGACCTCTCTGACCCTTGCGATAGAAGTCATCCCCGTGGTTTACCACAGAGCTGGTTAATCTAAAGAGGGACGGAGGACATAGACACTGGTGGAAAACTCAAACAGAGAATTCTATTTAGACAATACTTGTGGATAAAGAAGTTCATTCAGGATTTTTGAAGAGGGCTCAGAAGGGAGAGGTTGCTTCCTGAGATGCAAGTGATATTGAAGCCAGCTAAACTACAGATAAGACAGGTCATATTAGATGCCTGCAGGGTAAAATAAGAGCAGAAACCAATCTTTCCACATTTGCACATGGTTCCCTTTCTAATGGCAATTACTCCGAAAAGGAAGGGTTCTTTCTCAGGTGAAGGACCAGAAATGGTCAAGAGACTGTGCTCTGGCCCTTCTTCACTTGTGAGATGAGATATGTAAGAGCAAGGAACAGCAGTTTTCCATGACAGTGACTCAGCTGTGGAATTCCCTCCCAAGGATGTCTGCCCTAAACAGAACAAGCTTAGAGATTGCCTTTCCAAGTAGGTTTTTCTAATTTAAATATTAGATTTGGCTTTTCCATTGTATCTGTTACATGTTTTATTAAATATTTATATTGGCTTACTGGGGTGGGCAATAAGGCCTTCTGCTCCTCGTATAGTTGAAAAGGAATGCAAAATTAACAGCAGCTTTGTTTGTTTGTTTGTTTGTTTGTTTGTTTGTTTGTTTGTTTGTTTGTTTGTTTGTTTGTTTGTTTGTTTGTTTGTTTGTTTGTTTGTTTGTTGGCTGAAGAATTTTCTATGCCCTAGAGAAAGCATTGGATTTTTCTCCTGTAGGGAACAATGGAGCACGGCTGAGGGCACTTTGTTCAGGGGCCTGGAGAATTGGACCACTTTACTCAATCTTCTTGACACTTGGGAGGTCTTTATAGAAATGGCAGCCCTCACTCTGCTTCAATTCTAGTGTGGTTTTCTCCAAAAACAGTTCCTCCACCCTCACTACCCAGAAAGATTCCCCCGTAGAGAATAATGAACCCAGTTATTTTTGTAATCCTGAAAAAAAAACCTGGATCCAAATATAAAAGTGGTATTTTTGGATCTGAATATCAGGAATATCGATATGGAATACCAATACCCAAATCTGAAGAATACCTCCTTTTTAGTGCACTCCCACCCAGAAAGTAGGCTAGCAGCAGAGGGGCACCATTGCACTTTTCTCGTTTGATCTCTGTGTTGGCAGCCTAAAGCAATAAAGTACATTCAGGCTGCAATCCTAAGCACAGTTTCATGGGTGTAAGCCTAATGAATAAAATGGGAATTACAAGCACATTTGCTTGGGATTGCTCCCTCAGCCACTGAATACTGCAAGTAGGAGGACATAGCAACTCTAATGAACTTTTGATTAGACAACAGCACCACAAGTATGGGTTTGTCTATGGATATCTCACCCTCCAGCAACTTCTGAACCAACTCACTCTACAACAGCATGGTAGGAACCTCAGTGAAACTTTTAATTTCAGCAGTTGAACTCTCAAAAATCTGAATCATTCTTTACTTGTACTGGGTTTTATTAACTATTCCTCACAGCCATTAGTATTAGAGTAGTCCCTGTTTTATATGTTAAACATTTACATTGGAGTAAGGGGAGTCGTGCACTGGTAAGTTCTGGGGGGATAGGAGAACGAGCATAGAATGTAATGACCAGTCACCTTGGAAAAGTACCTTCAAAACCCTGTGAGATAAGTTCGGAGAAGAGAGTGTGGCTGTCCCAAGGTCACCAAGCAAGCTTCGTGGCAGAGTGAGGATCTGGGTCTCCCAGATCCTAGTCTGGCACTACACCACATAGGCATTAACAAAATTAATAAAAGCATTGTTAGTAGCTAGTTTAGGGTGCTTTCAATACAGTTATATGTTAAAAAAATGTTTACCTAGTGTATGTCCTTGAGTTACTGCTTCTTAATGATTATTCATACAATATTCTCTGGCCTATATTACTAACTAACCTCTGCTTGTCCAGAGATCTGTGATCTATTACTTTCAAAGTAATGTTTGGCCAACCAGAGACAAGTCCTTCAAATTATTTTCAGAAGAGACTTCTTACTTGTGACATCATAAATGGTAACAGCAATGAAACAGAGTCAGCAGGGGTGGGATGGCTATTCTCCTGTTAGGTCAATTGCCTCCCTCCCACCTGGGCCAAGCCATCCTAGTGGTGAGATGGGCCCGCATGAGGAGGTAGCACCCAGCCCACCCATGAAAGGAGGTAAGTAGTTTGCTTGAGCCTGTACAGCCCACCCATGTAAGAAGATGAGCAGTTTGCTTGAGCCTGTGTAGCCCAGGGGGAGGCAATACCCAAGGGTAGAACAGGGAAAGCTCCCAAGTCTCCAGAGCCCCATGAAGGGCTTGGAGAAAGATGGCTGGCTCAGCAGTCAGGTTGACTCTCTCTTGGGGGAGCAGCAGGACAGGCTGTCTCTTCCTCCCTCAGGGGGTGAGCCCAGGTTGCACAGTGACAGGGGTCGTGCAGTGGCCCTTCCAAGGGTGATTTTTTTCCATCCTAGTCTGTTCCTGAGGGCCAGCAAATGAATTCTGAAAGGCATTTGTCAGCTGTTAAATATTCAGTGAAATAGATTGTAGACTCATTGATACTTCTTTTAAGTAAGGACTCTTGCTCTGACAAAAGAAGTGTTCCTTATAGCAGCAACATGCCTTTCACTGGAGCAAGAGTCTTTGCTTAGCAAAAGGAAGTCTTAGGATCCAGCCCATCTCCTCTTATATTTTTATATTTATACGTCTGAATCCAAAATACCCATGTTGTATTACCTCTATTCGATTTGGACATATGTATGTTAGTAACACAGATGGTGAGATGCAGCTTTCTGTAAGTTTGAGACACCACTGAATATTAGCCTAGCAGAAAATGAGATAATTTATGGTTACAAAAGTTAAATGAAGCCAACAAATGAAATACAAAGAACTGTACTTCTATTCTACACACCTAATGAAGTTTTGGAACCCCTATTTCAACATCGACCTTCCATGTCTCACTGTAACAGTGAAATCCTAAGAAGACTTTTATAGGAACAAGTCCCAATGAATAGACATGAGTAGTATTCTGAACAGAACTGTTTAGGATTGCTAAATCACTTCTGAAATTGGGAGAACTTTCACAACATGTTCATGATATGAGCGCGGGGAATTGCAGTTTAAAGAAAGTCCTACTGGGCATTCTCAACTAGGGATGCCATTCTCCAGGTGGTAGCTGGAGGTTTCCTGGAATTACACATGATCTCCAGGCAACAGAGACCTGATCCCCTGGAGAAAACTGCTGCTCTAAAAGGTGGTCTCTATGGCATTATACCTCACAGAGATCTCTCCCCTCCCCAAACCCTGCCCTCTCCAGGCTCCACCCCCCAAATCTCCAGGAGTTTCCCAACCTGGACCTGGCAACCCTAATCTCAACCTTATAGGCATATCTAGATACTAGTCACCATTTATGGTGCAAGAGAAAGAAAGATTAAGATTCCTCTTCTTCTTTGAAGTTTATCACAAGGAACTGATTGGATATTGATTAGGAATTAGTGCCGCTTCTTTCCAGATTAAATCCATGAAAGGTCCCCAGAAGATCATACCTTTATGATTTGTGAATAATATTATATTATTTATCAATATATTTAAGGCTGAATCCACACATACTGGCATAGCGCTAAACTGTCAGAATGCCAGCATTTTCCTAGCACAATTTCTGACATCATCACACCACGATGCCACTCTCGTGGCACGATGTCATCAGAAATCGCGCCAGGAAGACACTGGCATGCTGGTAGTTTAGCACTATGCAGGTACATGTGGATTCAGCCTAATTCTTAACCCAGCCAAATCTGAGGATACTTAAATCCAGAAACTGGAGCTGTGAAAAGACAAGACAGATCCTTCTAGAAATCTAAAAAATGTCCAGGTTCGCAGGATTAAAAAAAATAAAATTTAAAAAAATGACTGGGGGCTTCTTAAAAAACCCAAAATGATAAACAGAGCACTTGTTAGATGGTTGTTGTGGGTTTTCCGGGCTGTATTGCCGTGGTCTTGGCATTGTAGTTCCTGACGTTTTGCCAGCAGCTGTGGCTGGCATCTTCAGAGGTGTAGCACCAAAAGACAGAGATCTCTCAGTGTCACAGTGTGGAAAAGATGTAGGTCATTTGTATCTACTCAGGAGGGGTGGGGTTGAGCTGAGTCGTCCTGTAAGAGTTTCCCAGGGTGTGGAATGCTAATGGCGGGAGGCTTCACTGTATCCTGAGGAGGTTCTTTTGCATATGGATTGGTACTTGATGTGCTAATCTTCTCTGCAGGGCTATTGTCGGGGATAGAATGTTTTGTTAGCCTGGTGTTTTTCAGAACTGGAAACCATGCTCTGTTCATTCTTAAGGTTTCTTCTTTCCTGTTGAAGTTTTGCTTATGCTTGTGAATTTCAATGGCTTCCCTGTGCAGTCTGACAAAGTAGTTGGAAGTGTTGTCCAGTATTTTGGTGTCTTGGAATAAGATACTGTGCCCTGTTTGCATTAGGCTATGTTCAGCCACTGCTGATTTTTCAGGTTGTCCAAGTCTGCAGTGTCTTTCATGTTCTTTTATTCTTGTCTGGATGCTACGCTTTGTGGTCCCGATGTAAACTTGTCCACAGCTGCAGGTTCGCAGGATTAAAAAAATTAAAATTTAAAAAAATGACTGGGGGCTTCTTAAAAAACCCAAAATGATAAACAGAGCACTTGTTAGATGGGGCTTAAAGAGCACTTGTTACTTTAAGAAAAATTCCCTCAATGGCCATTGCTAGACAACCACAACAGTTTTACTAGCATTCCAGACTTGGTTTCTGTCAGTAAAAGGCAGGGAACTGCAGTCTTACTGCAGTTAGGACCTTTTCCTGGGCTGTTTGAGGGAAGACTCATTAGAGCCAGGCTTAGTAACAAGCACCAGGCAATTGGCTACCACCTGACTTGCATGACCCACCTAGGCCTGGCTGCTTTCTATTAATCAACAGCAGCCATTCTAAGCAAGCCAGTGTGGTTTAGTGCTTAGAGTTTCAAACTAGAACCTCAAATCCCTATTGTGCCCTGAAACTCAGTGGGTGACCTTGGCCCAGTTTCACCATCTCAGCCTGATTTACCTCACAGGTATGGCAGATTAGCCATTAAGAGTGCTGGGGATGCCTCCAGGTAGGCCAAGAACCACCCTTCCACTTGGCTGGACCAGCCATGTGACAGAAAGGCTGAGCCTGGCCCACCCAAGCCCCATGAAGGGGAGATAGTGTAAGCCCCCCTGAGGCAATATAGGGGAGACAACACCTGGCCTGCCTGAACCCTGTGCAAGGGGAGGGGAGGGTAGCAGCTCCTAGTTCAGATGCGAATGAAGCTTTTCATGCCATGGAGGTAAATAATATTACCTGGTAACTAACATCCCATTTCATTATACTTCGGTCATATCATAAGAAGGCAAGATTCACTGGAAAAGACAATAATGCTAGGAAAGGTGGAAGGCAGTAGGAAAAGAGGAAGGCCAAAATGTGATGGCTTGACTCAATGAAGAAAGCCAGGGCCTCCAGTTTGCAAGATCTGAGCAATACTGTTAATGATAGGACATTTTGGAGGTTGTTAATTCTTAGGGTCAAAGTAAGTCTGGAATGACTTGATGACACATGATACACTCACACAGCATCCCAGTTAAAGGCACAGGATATTTTTCTCCAGGCTGTTCGTAGCCCTATATATAATTGGTTAATGATTAGGAAAAAACTAGTTGAATCTAACCAACTTTTCCAATCAGTTTCACTTAATTCCCCTTCTTTATTGCCCTGTACCCCATGACCTTTTATCAGACAGGTCTCATAATCCCCAAAATAGCCCTTTTTGTGGTCAAAGGAAACTTCTTCCTCTCTTTTTCACTAGTTGAAAACCTGTTAGGATGCAACCCCCAATGGTGTAGGCCCCACTGAATAAAATGAACTTACTTCTGGCTAGATCTACTTAGAATTGCTTCCAATGTTGCTTTCCCCAGAAGTTTCTGTACTTTTAAATTTTTCATTGAGAAATCTTTTTAAAATGCCTATATTCTGTATAGAAAGGTGTATAAGCAGTATAGAAAGTTTTCTATAAACAGCAGAATAAGCTTTCTATACAGCTTATACTGCTGTATAGAAAGTAGTATAAGCATTCCTTCTAATTTTCATTCAAGGCAAGATGACATGCAAGTGGCATATTTATTATCCTGCATTAATTAATAAAACAAAAAAGGAACACTGGACACGCAGAGGCAGGTACTTGCAGTTAACAAAGAAGCACATCGTTTAGGGGTAGCTGGCTGCTTTTCTCTACCTGAAAAAAATAGTAACAAAGAAATTGAGACTAAGGGGAAAACATCATTTGTGGTTGATTAGGTTTCTAATGATATTATTTTTCACTTATGCCATTCAAATGTCATATTTTACAGAACAGTGATGGACAAGAGTTAAATTCAAACCATGTTGACATTTTTTAACGTGTGGGGTTTATTATTTCCTTTTTTCCTTTTTGTGATTGAAGAAAAACTGTTTAGATGTTTGTTTCCAAAAAGGCATCTGTCAGCAATCAAAGGGGAAAAATGCATAAAACAAATGCAATTGTTTAGAGTAGCATTTCCTGGATCATGTTAAATGCTTGATTTGCTCCCCATTATGTTCACTAAATAATTTTGTTTTCCACAATAATTGTAATATTTAACATGTTACATTTAATCTTCTTTCAAGGCTATTAGTAACAGCTCACTTAGAAAAGGAGTAGTCGCTTGACAAGAAAGACCTGCTGCCACCCACATCATACAGAAAAATGGTAGAGTCAACTGTACCCTAATTGCTTTGGATGGAAAACACAGCTATTTAGCAGCATTGATTCTTTCTTTGCATCAGACTACTGTACTGTCTAGAATCATATGATTTCATGCTCTTTCCATTGGTAATGCTGAAATCTATATTAATTGATCACTGGAAGTGTTTTTCATGGCTAATTTGAAGATTTAGAAAATCTAGAAGACTTACGAGCTACTGATAGTAGAAAATAGAGAAATGCCCCACAAAAGTTACCAGTCAGGGTATAATCATATGAGACCATGTCAACATAGACAAGCAGAGGTGCAGATCTAAGCTGTTGTCACCTCCATTTTTCATAAAAGACTGAAAGCAATGTAGGCTCAGTGCTACTCAATTAATAATCACAAGTGCAGAGTCGTAGTTTCCCGTGAAAGACAGAGAAGCAAAGAAGAAAGAAATTTGATCTGGCATTGGTTCAGATGCTGACTGATGCTTAATCTTCTTCCTTTATATGTTTACAGTGGACTTTAAGATCACCAAGTAGTGTACAGAAGAAAGGGCAGGTACCTTTAACAAAACTAAAGTGAGCACACGGTGATTTGGACCATCCATCATAAGGGCACCTGCTGACAACATCCACATTTCTTCAGGAAGAAATGCCAGATTTTGAGTACAACTTCAGCACTTCCTGTGCTAGTCAGAGCTTTTCCTGTTGAAGAAATTTATATTAAAAATTGCATGCATGTATCATAGGTATGCTAACATGTACACACACTTCATTCAAAAAAATAAAATACGTCATTCAGAAGTAAATGTAAGCACATACATATGTGCATAGTTTTGTCCAAACGTGATTAAAAGAATGGTATCAGGAGAAATAAGTATAAGATTTGTCCTTTATGTCTTAGAAATAAAATTAGGTAGGATGTGACCAAGTTGGTTCACATCATTTTCTACACTGCAAACAACCAAAAAACCCTCCCAAAATTGTCAAGAGATGAGTAAAACCTACCATAGTGAATGACTATTGTTTAAGTTGTGCAGTAAGGATCCACACACAGTGCATTTTCAGAAAACAAAATCTGAGGATCTTCTCATAAGATAAAGGTTCTGTATGACTTCCAAAATCTCCTTTTTATGATGTATACTTTCTTCTTTGGGAAGGAAAAGAAATTGAAAACACCTATAATTATGACGGCCCATTTATATTTATGTGAAATTCAGTTCTGAATAAGCCTACAAGGTGGAACATCTACACTTTTTGCAGGTTCAAATGTTCCTTTGCATACTTCTGAATAAAATTATCTTCCTTAAGTACAGGTGTTTGGATCATTCTTAGCTATTCAGAAAGCATATATCTAAAGGTAACAGCCCTGTAAATATGATGTGTTAGCCTCACCCAACATTCTTCAGCTGCAATTCAAACCACACTGACCAAGGACTAAGTCCCATTCAACTGAGCAGAATGTACTTTCAAGTAAACATACATACTTTTGGATTGCCACTCAACCAAAAATACAGACAAATTATAAACTTGATCTTTAATTTCACATTTCAGCCATTCCACAGAAGGTGTCTCTTGGCACTTAACCAAGAATTACTCTCTTACTTAATACAAACCCTTCATTTCCTTTTCATTTTTAAAAAAACTTTTGTATTGGTATCACTTTGTGGCACAACAGCAGTGCATCAATGGACTGTGTTGCAGCAATACATGAAAAACATTCCACAATTGTAAGGTACATGGTGAAATTTCAATGGCCAGGGAACATCCTCCCCAAATGTTTGGCTTATTCTAAGCTTTGGATCACTGGAATGGCATTTAACTGAATTGGAGATATATGTAGGGCATATAGAGCATTTTGATACCTAGGTATTTTTGATACATAAGATTTGACAAAAACGAGGTCCTATTGGATTACATTAAAACTCTACCAAAAATAAGAAAAAAACCATTGTGTTTCAAAATTGAGTTGTTTGAATAGCTGTTTGTAGGCCTTTTGACTTTTGTTTAATCATTTCAAGGATAGTTCCCCTACCAAAAAAAAAAAATGAAAAGACCAGGATAGATTCATATCTTAGATTTTTTTCCAGAATTTTAATTAAGTGAAAGAGCATTTTTAATAAGAGATAAAGAAAACTCTTTAAATCACTGAAAAGGGGGAAAAATCCTCTAACTATTTAGAACTACATTTTTAGTTTATTTCCTGAAATGATTATGTTCAAAGTTTTTATACTTTTAAAAAAATTAAACCTTCATTCTAGTATTCCCCCTCCCCCCAGTCACGTTCATGGGAAAAGTAGCTGTGATAAACAGATACTGAATCAGACTGGAAATTCTTTTTTAAGGGGGGGGGGAACCCAAAACATTGCATGATAGTCTCTAAGCAGTTCCATCTGTCAAGCAGAAATTTTAGGCTAATAGCCTGTGGCAATCTCCCTCCGCAGTCCACTACCTGCCTTTGTCCTACTAAGTCTCTATTCATTTTTTTTAAAGCTGGAGCGGGGGGGGGGGAGAATAAAAAGGAAAAGGGAAAATCTTGCAGACCAAAATCATCTGAGTGATGAAGCCCTAATTTTATCCGCCCCTCTTTGATGTTAGCGGTGGGTTCTTAGTTTAGAAAAAAGGGAGGGGGGAGGGAGAGAGAGAGAGAGAGAGAGAGAGAGAGGAGAAGACAGTGCTAGGAGCAGATGACTTTTCATCCCCACTTCACCTTGCCACTGGGTCTGTGAGAGATTGGTTCACTGTCAAGGAGTTTTTTTTTACCCATGATTCCATATGGTATGGACTGGGCTACATGTTGCCCAACATGCCAGTGCAAATGTTTTCTCAATTAGGTGTCTTATCTCCCGTGAGTTAGCATCAGATGAAGCTTGCTGACAGCATAATGGCAGGGAAAACCTCCGACGGATCCATCAAATGGCAGCTCTGCTATGACATCTCGGCCAGAACTTGGTGGATGGTGAGTTGGCAGCACGGCTGCTTTTTTTCCCCTCCTTTTCCTACTTTCCCTCCCTCTTTGACAAAATGTCCCAGACCTCACATTTATCAAATTAACATTTGGATTTTTTTTCACACTCTTCACTGGAGCAGCCGTACACTTGTCCCACTTGTGTATTTTTCCTCTGTAACAAGAGACCGTTCATGTGCCCTACAGTTAAGACAGTGGCAGCTCCCCCCCCCCTTGCAGTTCTCTTTATAAAAGTATTTGGATAAGTAGTTTGAAAAGCTTTCCATTCAAAGGATAACTTTTCCCAACTCCTTTATATCCTTGTATTTTGTAGCAGTGTGGTATTTCAGATTCTTGTTCTTTGTGAACTTGTGGTTACATGTTGTAGAAATATTAAAGATGTGTACATGTAACATTTGCCAAGCAATTTTAAGAAGCTATGGGGAAAGGAAAGTTAAAGCATTTCAGAACAGACCAATTTTTGTAAAACTCTCTGGTGGTATTGTTAGTGGCATGGTCTGAATTCATGATGTGTGAGCATCTCATCAGAGAACTTGGTCTAACTTTTTCCTTCATTTGTTTATGTTAGAATAGATTCCCTTCCTGTTATGATCTATAGCCGGACGTTATGGATCCCACTCCAATGTCACTTGGGCTCAATTAAAAGTTTTAATAAAGTACCAAGAGGCATCCTCAGAACGAGTTAACTCGCATGTCATGGTCACTCAGGCCAGACAACCTTTGACATCTTGAATGTATCAAGAGGTACAGTGAGTTGGGAGGATGCACAATAGCCCATTGTGGCAGAAGATGCAAGCTCTGTTGTGTCGAGGGGAGCCCTCAAATCATTACTGCCCTCGTTAGCGTGCTGTCCGTTAGGGATTAATTTGTTAGCAGGGCTTTTTTTTTTTTAGTTTTCTGTACTTATTATTCTTGTGGCAAAGCGTGAATTTTTTTTCAGTGAGAGAAATTTTGCTGCCAGGACAATGCACGTATTATCTCCTCCTAACTGGACCGTGAACCTCCGTTCAGTTCACATACATATCAAGGGGCTTTTTTGTTGTTGTTTTTAAAAAAGGACTGGTGATTGGAATTACAATGAAACTGATCATGCCATTGTCTTGTATGATATGCTGAAACAAGTAAGTGGGAGCAGAGGGGCTTACACACATGCATGC
Source organism: Eublepharis macularius (assembly GCF_028583425.1). Taxonomy (NCBI): domain Eukaryota; kingdom Metazoa; phylum Chordata; class Lepidosauria; order Squamata; family Eublepharidae; genus Eublepharis; species Eublepharis macularius. The sequence goes on along the minus strand of NC_072794.1, from coordinate 79,329,859 downwards.
ATGCCCAGGAAACATCTCCCTTATCAATTTTGGGGTAATTTGAAAAAGTTTAAAATATCTGTGGACTTAGAAAAGAGGAACAAGTGAAATATGGAAGGCTTTCTTTCTGCAGCTTGGCGGTATTCATTGCTTTCATCAAAAGTGTTTGTGTTGTTAGTTTTGTTTGAACTTTTATTCATTAAAAGGGCTTAACTGGTGGTTGCCAAATAAATGCTACATGCTGGCTTTGATTAATTAGAATAGAGCGATTCTAACTGCTTTATTCATACTACTGATTTCCAATTAGACTTTCTGCGAGTTAGAAAATGTAGAAGAGATGTGCTTGGATGTTCTTGAAGTGTCTGACTATACATTTGAGTGAATTTAGCCTGTTAAAACTGAAATGTGATTGTTGACTCTAAGTTGTTTGCAGAGAAAAACTGCACTTCTTCAGTAAAGACATTTGATGCCACTCCATGATTAAACCAACTTCCTTACAGCATTCTTTTTAAAAATTTGTCTTGTTATGAAGAGCTGTACATTCTTTATAATTTCCCCAATAGTCTTAAGAGCATTGTCTCTCATTTTGAAAGTCTATCAAGAAGATTTTTTTTAAAAAGATCCCAGTTACTTTGCAAATGTCTTACTGCTACGAGTATAATATGTAAAAAATTCTGGAAACATTTAGTAATGCACTTGACGAGAAAATAAACAAGCTAACCACACAGGCTGTTGTTCAGATGAAACCTTACAGAAAGTTCTTCCTAAACTTTTAACTTGCCACATAACTTATTTTCTAAAAGTACAGAGTCAAAAAAGCAGCCTATTCACACACTAAAGAAAAGAGTAGTTTTTATTTTCCTTGAAATGACACATTCAAGCATTTGTTCAATAGATATGTGTACTTTTAGACAAAGATTTCAGTTATTGATAGAAAAGTAAGCCATTTTCTCTCACACACATACACACGTTATAATATAAAGCATATTTTATACGTAAACCTCATCAGATTTGTTCTTTTAATCAAAACTCAGCTACACGATATATTTTAACATACAAAGACAAAAAGGAAGCTTTGAAAGTTACCTCATGGATCGTCTGGCTGCACAAAAAATCTCAGCTACTGCCTACTGCTAAACTTCAGTTTGGTACTGCCAGAGTACAAAGAGATGTGAATGCCCTCTTTCCATCCGCATGGACTCAGCTGCCAACACTGTGATGTGCAATTTTGCTTTTTAATGAGTCGTAAACAATTTATGTGTGTCAATGGAGCGAGTTTGTTTTATTTCAGGGAGCAGGTTTGGAATCAGTTTGAAGTGGCTGCTGTCTCTACTGTATGGGAGTATGCTATCCACATGTAAAGGTTCTGTGTCATTTTGATGAAAAGACCTATTATAATGAAAGAAATGGTTGTATAGAAGGGTGGGCACAGTAATCTCTTCATATCTGTCTCTCCTCCTCCCCCCCCTCCACTTTCCCTGGCATGATTTCATTCTAATCTACAGTGCATTTATCGTCAGATATTTGCTTGCTGGGATGTCTAGTGAAAATGCAAAGTTTTTTTTAAAAAAAACTGTTTGGTTAATTGCCTGTGTATGTTTGCTTTTTTAATGAAAAAATGAATTTATAATACAATTTTTTCAATGTCTTCTCCATTCTTATAGATTTATCTTCCTGCACATATCTGTAGAGCGGTTTTTAAATTTGACTTCTTATTCATCAATGTGATAAACTTTAAGATCTAAGTTACATAAAACAAAAAACGGTTGGATTAACTATACTTGGACTTCATAGCAAGTAATGTGTTAAAGATTAGTGACATACTACTGTAAGCAAGGATCACTACATGTGTACATTTTAGCAATAATTACATTTGTAGTAATGACTTGCAAGAAATCTTCTGAAATCTAACCCTCTCTCCCCTCATGCTTTAATCATGCCGTTCTTGAAACAGATATTAATTTAGGCTAACACTGTTGTGACACCTTTGGTTTAAAAACTTCTGATACATACCATGCAAACACAAAATGGACGTTTTCCACTATGGTGAACAAGACTGGAGAAAAATTTTCTTTTCAGAATAAAAAGTAATGACCCAAAGACATTTAAAATATTGAAATCAATATTAGATGGTTCTGTACTGGTGTGTATTTAAGAAATACTGTCTGTGCCAGTTCTGCTAGCTTTGTCAACATTTGGTTCTGGTTTATCAATTTAACATTTCATTCATGCTTAGTATTCTATATAGGATTATTATATTGGTAGAAGTGATAAAGGAGTTACAGATGTGGATACAATGCCCCTTGGACTTTAAATGCTGAACCAAATTCAGGTGCAAGTTTAGGGCAAACATGGACTAACAGAAGATGTAGGTAAAATGATTCTCAGTAATAGATTATATAGTTCATACCAGGAGCAACAATTCTTTAAAATGTTAATTGTTTGCCCTTGTCCAGGGCAATAAATATCTGTAATGTTCCTTTATTACAAAATGAGATCATTTGTAAGAATAATTTTGAAGAATAAAAGGACACATTATTATTTAACATGGTTTTATAATTTCTAATTTTATGTGTACCTTGCAATCCCTGCCTTTCTTCCAACCACATAATTCCTGATGGACTTTTTTGCTGCATGTATGTTTGTTCTTAGTTGTCTATGAAAGTGATCAGTTGTTCAGGCAATATTTCATAAGGATGAAAATTAGTAGCTCTTGGTTTAAGAGCACATAAAATAAAACCAAAATAGTATCAACAGTTGCATGTTTCGCACATTTTTTATTTCATGATCTGATCTATAATGAGCCCATTAAGTATCATAATAACTCTTCTTTTCATGTACCTATTTGATCCCAACTGCATGTAAATATTTGCAAGTTGTACTTGGCTACCTTAATTTGCATTTCTCAGGAAACATATTTTCATGTTTTGTTATCTTAGCCTACCATTAGGAAAAAATTAAGTATAAAAAAAGCATAAAGCTAAGAATTTTCATTACACGCTATCTAAAGAATAATTTTATGTCTACTTCCAATATTGTACAAAGTTGCTAAAAGTGAATTTGGAATCCTGGTTTTTTTAATATAAACATTCTTTATCAATGTATTAGAAGTCTTTTCCTTTTAATATATTTACTTACACAGGAACATCCCTGTGTATACTTCTTGTCCCACTAAATGTCTTGTTCTTTCATCATCCTATCTCAAGATATTTTTCAGACGTATACTTTCCCTCCATTTCATTTCTATCCTCTTCCTTCACCTGTCCTAAATATTGTCAGGAATGTTTCTAATTTAAAACCAAAAGAGCCAGTGGCTGATTAGAAGACAGGAAATTGGAGGATTAAACTGTCTGGTTGAACTTCCTTTACTTATCAGCACTAGGTAACTTACACTGGATTATAAACTCAACAACAGTTACAATGTTATTTTCCCCGTTGTGCTTAATTTTTTTTTTCTTTAGAAAGTCTGGAAATTAGGCAATTGGTGACTCTTAGCCAAAAGTGTTTTTTTTTAAAAAAAAAAAAAACCATTGTGATAAAAGAAGTTTACATAAGCATGAACATTATAAATATCTCCATAGCTCTACCTTTCAGGGTTTATCTGAACTTGTGCATATCTTTTTGATATAACATGAACGTGTAAACAACAAGACTGATCCTAGCATCATAATTCCATACTTTTCAATGGTAATTACATTGTTTGGTAAGAGAAGAATGCATTATCACATTAACTTCTCTCATCACAAACATTTAGAATCATTTGTAATATCTGTGTGCAGTATTCTGGTAGAGGAACAGCAAAATTTCAGAGGGAGCTTGTTGTGCCAGGAATCCCTAGAATAGCATTTAATGCTACTGCTTGACAGGGGAGAGTTGACTTCTTCCATAAACTCAGTTCAACTGAGAAAACATAGATATTGAAAGTAGAGGAAGCATTTATTAATAGTTAAAACCCATCCTAAGAAATAGTTGAATATATGAATAGAGTGAAAAGAGCTGGCTGTTCCCAAGTCGCAGCAGTATAGGGATAGGTATCCTGAAACCTCTGTATCTCACATTTTTATATTCCACTGGTGTAAATACAATCGTGTGGATCCCAGCATAACTTTTTTAAAGAAGCAACTTCCAGTCTCCATGATCGCAAACGTAAATTTGAACACACTGTGTCCAAACTTTCTAATGTAATTCATTGTTGAATAAATTGGCCCATTTATAAACTGGCCCATTTACACCTTCACCTTCCCTGTCATGCATACACATTCTCATTGGTATGTTATACGTGGATATAACACAGTACTTTAAAGAGCTAAGAACTGCTTGGTGGCAGAGCATCTCTTAGCATCAAAACATGAAGCTGTTATCACCACCGCCGATGTGTGCAGTTTTTTTGACACATATGCATACACACCCATTAAGAATTCCACCCTTGCCAATATATAAGATCTTTTTTTTATATGGGCTAACTTCTAATGGTTAAATGTGAAAGAGTGCTAGCAGCAGCAGGAGGAGTCACTGGGATTTAAATTTAGCTATTAACTTTTTCTAATTTTCTTATAACAGTTCTGTGCTTTGGTTTTCCCAAAAAAATGTTTTTCTTTCCTAGAGTAAAATGATAGGAGAGCAATGCAGCAAAAGCAATACTAACAGATAATGAAATACCTAGATTTGAAGTTGCCAATATTTTACTGACAGTGTACAATCTGAATAGCTAGACATGATTGCTAGCAACTACAGATAACTAAAGATATTCTGACATCTTCTGACATCACTTATTTATAGCAGCTATCAACCTATAATACGATATCAGCAGTTATTGGTCAAGACAATTTGGTCAAGGGATGTATACCCACACCCAAGATGTTTGTACGTTCCTGGTGACTTAATCATTCTATTATTGTCAAGTGTCCTTGTATATTTGCTTTGTAACCATCAATATTAGCCATTGCTGTAAGGTATCACATATTAAGGTGAACCATTCGGAGTATTAATGGGATTTTCTGCATGGGGTTTTTCCATTTGTTCTGGCCCCACATAGTGCTTCAATTTATCCCCTGAATTCTGAATGCATTTTTCTGCCTTCAGTTTTTGCTTCAAGTTTTTGGGGTTTTCCCTGGATTTTCCAATTCTTTTGAGACTACTTTTACACTAATCTTTTTCTGGAAGCCAATTTTGAGTCAATTTGAGAGCCAGTTTGGTGTAGTGGTTAAGAGCGTGGGACTCTAATGTGAAGAACCAGGTTTGATTCCCTACTCCTCCACTTCAACTTCAACTTGGGTCAGTCACAGCTCTCTCAGCCCCACCCACCTCACAGGGCATTTTTTTGTGAGGATAATAATGGCATAGTTCGTAAACTGCTCTGAACGGGCATTAAGTTGTCCTGAAGGGCAGTATATTACTCGAATGTTGTTGTTGTTGTTGTTGTTGTTGTTGTTGTTGTTGTTGTTTTCCTAATGTGTTATGTTTCTTACGGTTTTGTTTGTCCCCCATGTTCACACGCACCTCCAACCAACTTTTCAATTATTAGACTTCATCATCATTGAACCACACCTCCTCCCCACTTTCCTTTCCCTCCCCTCCTTGTTTTGTTTTCTTTTTTAATCATCATTTTCATAGCATTATATCAACCTACCATTGTAACAAACATGCAGCAGATTCTCTGAATTCCCAGCTTTCCTTTATATTGTGGAAATATGTCTTTTTTCTTATATCTCTGTGAGAGAAGGGGCTAGAGACTTAAAAAAAAAGAAAACGGATTTCAGAAAATCTGCTGCATGTACTGTTACAAAAGTAGGTCAATAAAAGTGGCAATGTTTAAAAAGCATATAGTCACTGCTGCTCTGGTTTCTATCCCAATAGAAGTCAGGTTGCCCCCTGGTGCCGGCTTCCACCTTCTAGCTCTGTGTTAGCCCAAGCAGGGCTTTCCAGTTTGGACCACATGGGAGAGACTTAGATATGGGTAGAGGAGCTGTTCCCCTTGGGGAACCATGTGTTCATGAACAGATTTTTTTTTATATAAGCATGAACAAAAAATAAAAAGGGGAATGTGCTGTGGCACAGATGATGCCTCCAATGATCATATGTTCACTTGAAAATCCTGATTTTTTAAAGCACATGCAGAACAAAATAAACTGACTCAACAACTATAAAAATGCAAAGGGAGGGCAGATATGTAGAAGAACTGTACTCAAACACTTGGGGATTCCAGTGCTTGAGGAGCAACTGCTGAGAAATCAAGAATAAGTCGAGTGTGCAGAAGAGCGCATTGTTTAGAACAAGTGTCACAACTTGAGTGGTATGTTTGCACCTTGATCCTGGAGTGGAAGCGACTCAAATCCCTGCACATACATATATCACCCATTGTCCTCTATAACAGATGTAGCTGCACAAATGTTCCAGACTCCTTCCTTTTCATAGCTAGAAGAGTAGAAACTTTGCATGTGTATTGTGCCAAGATTGCTGTCTGGTGAAGTTGTGTAAATCATCTAACATACTATAAAATGTACTATGAACATTCTTGGCTGTGTAGAGCAGAACAGGATGAAACAGAAGGGGAAAACTTTTGAAAGCTCGGAGAATAAGAAGTGACAAAAAAAATTTAAAACAGAAAAGAAAATATATTGTATTTGTGGGTTGCATGTGTGTTATATGTGGGAAACTGCATGTTGCATGATGTTGTGTTTCTCTGAATATACACATTAAAACAAGGAGGAAGGCCATTAGTAAAAAGTGTCTATTATTAATGATTAAAATCATATCAGAAACATAACCAAGGACTCAACAGGCAAAGTTTAGTAGTATTAACGTATTGTACATAATGACAAAGGTCTGAAAGAGCTCTGAATGTATGGCCACTGTAATCAAACCTCTGGACTATTTCTTATATACCAGATTGCTGGGACATGGTTATGGATAATCTATGCATTTTTGGAAGAGACAAAACAGATATTTTAACTAACAAAGCTAAATTCAAACCATTTGCTATATGTAAACATAGGTTTTTTTTTCCAGAGGGCTGTTAAATATAAACCATCATCTAGCTACAGACATGACACAGAGTGGTATAATGCAGACAATACATGCTTTGTAGACTTTACTACCAAGAAATCACAGCACTCTTGCATTAAAAGGAGCACATGCTACACTTACCCATGTGCACCAACCACACTGATTAATTTCAAAACAAAATCGGGATTCCGTAAAATGTGATATCAAATCAGATGCAACAACACAGAACAAACTCCACTATAAAAAATACAGAAGAGAAGAAAAAAACAAAATCTGTTCATAAAAGTCTAGTAGAACTTTAAATTCTATGTTTTATCTAGTTGAGAATTTTTTCTATTCTTTAGGATATATGGAACGCCATTAATAACACCCCACATTGTCCTGTTGCCATAGACACAATTTGTCTTGAAAGCCAGACTGATCATTGTTGTGCTACTCTGGCAAGAACTCAGAGGAGGTGAAAGTACCGCACAGCAGTTCTTTTTCTGACATTTAATTAGCAAACTATTTCAGAGGGTAGTGAGTTAAGGTGCATCCAGATGGTACTGTTTTCTTGGTAGGTTGGCAAATAGACTTTGCAAATTCTGGAGCCAAATGGCGTTGTCGCTTTCAGTCCTTGCTGTTGCAATGTGGGAATGAGATGGCCACCGTACATAAAACTTTACTAGATCATGTGGCTCTAGCCTGCGCAGAAGTACTTGGTATTCCGGTATGGATAGTCCAAAACAACACCCTTCCTTTTGATGTGGTACTAAATATATCTCTTCTTATTTTCCTGTTTTGGTGTAATAAAGCAGTTAGACTTGAAGATTAAGATGTCATTTTTTAGCAAATATTGATGTTTGGGGCAGTTTATTGGATTCATTTGTGTAGAATTATATTCTCTCCTCTCTCGATTCAGAAGCCTTATGGTTAAGAAGAAATGCATATTTTAGTAGATTTCTTCAAAATAAACAGTTATGATGTACGCCTAAAAGAAGTAGAAAGATTTTTCTTTTTCTTCAGATGACTGTAAGCATGCATGTGAAATTATGTTGTTCTCATTCAAGAGTGGATGTTATTAATGCAGAATATTGTATTTTAAAATCAAATATACATTCTAGCCAATTTTTCATTCCCATTATGAACACACAGGACTCTGTGTGTGTGTGTGTGTGTGTGTGTGTGTGTGTGTGTGTGTGTGTGTGTGTGTGTGTGTGAGAGAGAGAGAGAGAGAGAGAGAGAGAGAGAGAGAGAGAGAGAGAGAGAGATGGCACCCACCACTACTGTGTATTGGCACCTTTTTCAGGACTCTCTCAAGTCCTGATCCTTATGTGCCGGCCTGCCCCACTGAGCTGGAGAAAGAGAAAGTGACCCCCAGGAACAGGCTAATGAGACTCTGCAGAGGAAGGAGGAAGGAAGAAATTGGCACAACCATGAGTATTGGCACATTTTTTTAAAAAATGCAAAAGAACTGTGAACACATCCTTACAAAAAATAAAAGAATCGCATGCTCAAATCATATATACATAGTTTTTGTGGAAGGAGAGTGGCCATGAATGAACAGGTTCTACATTTGAGTTGTACAAATAGCTGTCTTTAAAAAGCAGCAATCACACAGTTCAGCTGTTCAGAAGGGAGAAGGGGCTAAATTCAGCCACCCTTCTCTCCTCTAAATAGCTGATTGGCACATTTAGTGATTTTGAAAGTAGCCTGAATTCCAAGAGCTGGATACAGAACTGGAACCATACATGCAATCAGGGCCACCAAGAGCCAACCCAGGCCTCCAGACAAGATTCATTTTAGGGGCACCTCAAATCCAGCAGAACACATACAAGATGTTTGATGAGAGCACCTGTCCAGCTGCTTTCCCCAGCAGTGACATCCAGCTCAATGAGCCCCTAGGGCAACATAGGCCACCTGATTCGTACCCCTATTCTGTCCCTCTAAGCAGACGACGACTGTCAATTAAATGACAAAGCAGAAATGAAAAACTACCCAGGCTGTTATTTGTCAGCTAGTATCCCTACTTAGCTAGTGTCAGCATATAGCCCTAGTTGTATGTATGCAGGGGTACAGGAACAATGTGCTTGTGGTTCCTTGTCCCAATCCAATTGCAGGAACATAGAGCATTCTTCTAAACTGTTGTCATGCTATCTAACTTGTAGCTGAATTAGATCCCTTAAACTGATCATATGAATAGATCTGCTAGAAGTAGCACTCTGGTTTTGTGACTGACAGTAGTGATGATTTAAAACAGAGGGGAATGATGAAATGGTTTTGTTTGTTTGTTTGTTTGTTTGTTTGTTTGTTTGTTTGTTTGTTTGTTTGTTTGTTTGTTTGTTTGTTTGTTTGTTTGTTTTAAACATTTATTAGCTGCCTTTTTAACTTGCAGGAACTCAAAGCAGCTTACACTGTCAATAAAATAACAATAATACAATGAATAAAAACAAAGTTTAAAAATACAATTTAGGACTGCCAATGAACAATATATCAATAAAAATTACCCATGACACTAAAGTTTGAAATGATGCTAATTGGTTCACTTAATATTTGGTTGTTACCAAAGATTATATGCATTACATGATGTAAAAAAATTTCTGTTGCAGTATGGAAAAGGATACTCTCCTCTCTCTAAGAGCTCTGAAGGTTTCATATGCCATTAGTTATTGCTACCTAACTAAGGGAAGTTGTAGAAGCCATTGTTTTAAAGGACAAGCACAGAGACAGCTAGATAGTCTCAATTTTTTTCAAATTTGGAATCAGAAATCTCTGGTCAATAGATAATAAAATCCTAATTCCTGGGATTGTCATGGGTCAAAACAATCACATGAAACCAATGTGGAATTCTTGAGACAGATCCCTGACATAGTGACTCAAAATGTCAAATTCACTTTGTAACTCTTATAAGCAAATAAATACATTCCATAAAAACAACTTTTCCTGTGATGCCTATATATCTCACTTCACAGTTTACACCAGGAGCATTCACATATGAACATAACCATATTAATTTCTATGGGAATCATATACCATTAACAAAATTTCATGTTAACATCACAAGCAACAGGATATAGATGAGAACTTGGCTCTACCATAAGCAGTGATGGTGCCTTGTTGTGCCTAGTGTGGAGAGATGATAGAGGGATGGGGGTGGCTCATGCAACTATGCCTTTTTGCTCTTATCTGGCCAGTCAGATGGATTTTGATTGCAGGGGAAGGGCAGGGACAGCTAAGGCAGCCTGGAGAGGAGACATTTCCCTTTGGTTAAATCTGGGAAACCATATGTGCAACCTAGATCAAGCACAGCAATCAATTTTTTTCCTGCTAAGCCAAGGCTGAAGGAATTGTCTACCAGTAAAGTTGTATTTGATCCCGCTGCAGGTATGTTGAAAAATACAGAGAGAAAGAGAGAGAGAGAGAGAGAGAGAGAGAGAGAGAGAGAGAGAGAGAGAGAGAGATGAAACCACGCTACTTAACTTCTGAATTAATTAATGCCAGTTATATGCATATTTAGGAGAACTGAAATTCCTGATTTAATAGAATCCCAAAGTTGGAAACAGCCAAGGATTATGTGCTCAGATCTCTGGTAAAAGGCAGGGCCATATAATCACAAATGTCCTGGTAATTTGACAAGATTGTGTCACAGAGAGAAAACAGGTGCAACATAATGTACCTGTTGTACAAGAACTGCAAATAATTCCTGTAAGTGAACTAAATCACACAGGAGAATTGAAACATGGCACCAAAGATGGTGATCCAACAGACTTCCATGGATTCTGTACTACGGAAATGTTACTGGACTGTAACTAGACATGGGCAAGAACAGGGAAAAAAACCCGAACATGATGTTTGTTGTTCATTGCCATCCACGAACAGGGACTCACAAACAACCACGAACATGGCCCTGTTCACAAACATGTTCGTGGTTGGCTGTTCGTGGGGGCCTGCAGGCTCTCCTCCAGCCACCATACTCCTCAAGATCCCTACTGCACCACTCCCAGAATCCTGATCTGAGCAGGCACCAGGAAAGGTACCAATAATAAATAATAGCTTGGCCCCAGAACCTGGCAGCAGCCCTAGAACTTCAAGGGGAAGATCCCTACCGCACCACTCCCAGAAACCTTACCTGAGCAGGCAGCAGGAAAGGTACCAATAATAAATAATAGCTTGGCCCAGAGCCTGGCAGCAGCCCTGGGACTTGAAGAGGTAGATCCCTATCCCACCACACACAAAGAAAATTCAAGCTCCAATGCACTCTATCAAAATGCCAACAGCAACTCTCTCCCTCTCCACTGTCTGCAAACTAAGCCCGAGCTGGGAGTCCCCCTCCCCCCTGCTCTTTGCTCCCTTGTAACAAATTTGGAGCTCCACACTTGAAAGGAAGACTTGCCTATCAAGCTACATTGGGCTTAGATTGGGGTTTCCAGGGCAACAGCAGGAGTTCAGACAGAGTTCAGACAATCCCTGCCTAAATTGCCAAGGGAATTGATTGCAGGTGTCAGACTGTCTAGCTTGATGAACAGCAACGAACAGCAACAAACGAGGCTTGCAACGACCACCTGTTCGTTTAGAATGGGGCCTCACAAACAGCTTATTCACGAACAGCAGATTGGGCTGTTCGTGGCTTTTTTTCTTCTTATTGCTGTTCGTGCCTATCTCTAACTGTAAGTCCACATCACCATATTTAACATGCTCTATGGGAGTCCTTGATACAGAAATAGGAACCCCAACACCCATGTAGGGGAAAACCCTTCTTGATGCCGCTGGGCCATAATTAAGCAAACAGGACATTCTGGTAATTCGAAGTATCCTTAATAAATATAACCAATGCTGTAAAAACATGCCTAAATATTTTAGTGCTACTGCTCTGTTTTTACACGGAAAGATAAAAGGAATGATTTTGCAAATTTCTATGTCTGGGTTAAATACAGAGTTGGTATATCAGTTGCATTTGGCAATATAAGTTTAATTTTTGATTTGTTCAACACTGTGCAGTTATGGATCTGTTGTTAACATCACCTCTCAGAACTGCATATTGAGTTTCTGGAGATCATATTGTGCATTAGCATTGTAGCATAACTGATGGGAGGTTCAAATCTGTCTTAAGCAATGTTAATTAGGAACATGGAAAGTGGAACATAAACACAGTGACTAAGGATATAGCTCCATACATACTTTGAAAGATATGTGGAGTAGATCTCCAGTTCAAGTAGGTTTTGTCATTCACATCAATAGGCTGCTCTAATGGAGTATATTTTGTGCACAGAGCATATGGTAGCCACCTCCACCACCTCTGGGACAGAATGGGAAAGCTCCCCTTTCCTACTTAGAATGGGGTTGGGAGAAAAAATTAAATTAAAAAGGCCATGTTCCTCCTGTTACAGGCTGGAGTTGAGTCGGGAAGGAGTGGTAAGGGGCAAGGTGACAAAATACATCAGACAACTGTGATGGAGTTGAAAGAGGCCACAACTTTATTGATTTTACAGCTCACAGAGCATTGACTTTGCATAGGGCAAGGATCCCAGCACTGGCTGATCTGCCTGCCAGCTGATGATCCCCCACCCCTCAGACCTATGCTGAGGGGGTAACCATGGGATGATAATTAGTGGGGTTCCCACAAACAGAATTTGAGAAAGCAAAATACTACAAAAAAAGTGATTCTTATTCACATCAGAAGACTGGAAATATACCTGACATCTAAAGCTTAGTATTAAGAAAAAGTGTTCTGTTTACACATGTGGAAAGCTCTTTTGAAGAAGCATGAGTTTCACAGTGCAACCTGAAGTCAATGGGTTTAGAAGGATGTGACTTAGAATTGTACTTTTATTTCTCACTGGAAGAGGAGTCCTAATAACATTTCTACAGATGTTTCTCCGAAAAATCTGCTCCCCTGCAGCTCTCCTTCCCCCAGATGTCCATTTGATCTTTTCCTTCTTATCATAAGGAATGTCCTTTGAGGAATGGAAAAAGTCTTATACCTGAAGGCTAGCTTCATTTTACTGCACCTGACTTCTGGCTTGCATGTGAGACCGTCTGTTCTTTATTTTCACTCTGTATGAAGCTAATGGAATTTGCAGTTGATTAACCTCAGATCTTGAATAATGATCCAGGCTGGGATTGCAGCTGGCAATGCCATGGCTACTTGTACTTCTTAACTGAGAGAGACAGCAACAAGTATAATGGCACAAACCTAAAGATCTAGGCTAGATCTGAATGTCAAGAATACATCATGTGGGCCTACAATTTGAACTCTGGAGAATGGGGAGAGCTCAAGAAAACTAGTTGAATGAACTATTTTCATTGACAATATAAATGCATAGTCTGAAAATCCATTTACATTCTACCAGTATCTATTCACCTGGTTGTGCACTATGTCTGAATGAGGTAGACTGAAAGTTAGAAGTAACTACTGGAATACAGATGTAGAACTGGCACAGAACAACTGATTTGACTGATTTAACATACATACAAGACACTTTTATATACACACAAGACACTTAGAGGTAGTAGAAATATGATCCTCATCCACACTCACAGAATACAGACACAGGACCACCATCTTAAGTGGACATAGTCAGGCACTATTCAAGGGTACAACGCTGGTCAAAGACACGAGTCCTGTTCACGTTACAGTGAACACACGTACATCCTGCCTCTACATGTGTACATTGATTTGTAAGATAGAGCCATGTTCTTTTTTACAAATGAAATTGAAATCCAATATCAGCATAAATGTGAGCTTAGTATCACACAATCAGCTGTACATGCATTGACTGTAACACGAGAATTATTGAATGCGCATAAAACAACATTGCACACAGACTGTATTCACTGTAACTTATGAACACAAGAAAAGCTCAAGGGAGGGTGAGGTGGGAAACAAGCTACATGCCAAGTGTGGAGGGGTCAGCTAGCACTCCCTGATAAGTGTTGGCAGTGGGCCTGAGAGGAAACCTCACCTCTCAGATCCATAGCCTTCTCCTCACCCCCCACCACCCAGGCCAGTCCTATCTGATTGGCAGGTCTGGAATTTGAACTGGGGTGGTACAGGATGATCCGTGAAGGCTGCAGGAAGCTTCACCAGCCTCAGGAACATGGTGGCCACCATGCCCCTCTTCCTCCTCGCTCCCCATGGCCAGCAACTGGCTCCCCTAGGTAAGTCTGGGGGGCAGTGCTGAATGGTTGAATGGTTGAATTCTTTTCTACTGCTCTGAATTTCTTGTGTATTATTCCCAATTAAATATCTATATAAAAGAAGTATTTTTCCCAAGAGCAATTTATCTGTAAAATTAATCCATTCCATTATGGATAAAGAGTGCTGCTTTACTAGCATTTGTAGTTAAAAAAATATTCCTGATAAAAATTCATGAAGAAAGAATTAAAGCTGTGTGCTTGAGACTGATGCATGAGATATCAATTACTAAAGCAATATTTTGGCTATTTAAAATATGCAAGAAGATTCTGACAGTGTACACTTAACATTAATGAGAAGTTTTTTTCTCTTCCTGAAATTTACATGAAAACTGCTAATAACAAAGGATCGTGTTTTAAGAATCTATTTTCCCTCAGTCTCTTTTGTGCTCTGTTTTCAAATGTATTGATAATAATATTTTACTAGATATTATTTGCATCCTATAAATAAAGGGTCAAATAACATATTGGCACCACCTAAACAAAAGACCAAATAATCCAGTCTCTGGGGACAATTGCTATCACAAATAGTCCCTTTTTGATCACCATTTGTGATGAAATGAAAGATGCAATTGTGTGGAAGTGATGAATATGAGATCCATGCTGGTGGAAAGGTCAAAGGTCATTTTATGCAAAGGTCCTTTTCTTTCTGGCACTTTTTATTTTGTGTAACATAGTTTGGCAGCTATCTCCTTGTACTTCGGCTACCTGCCAATGCAGCTGGTACTGTGCAACTCTCTGGTACAGACTACAAAGCATCACTGAGTAACCAGCAGCTTCACATGGGGCCCCTTTTACAGGATGACAAAGAAAGATGGGCTATACATTCTTCCATCCATGCCTGTTAAAAAACCTCTTAAATTGAATTACTGCAAGTTATTGTTAATTATGTAGCAGTTACTGGATCCATACTATCTATTCTGGGAGCAATGATTACTTTTGTTTGTGAAAAATTTAGAAACAGTCAATGGCGGGGCAAGTCGATTAATCTTTGCTGTGTGTGTCTGGTGTGAGGGTAAAAATGGGAATGCTAATGTTAAATCACTCAAAGATGTTCAAATGTGAATGAAACTCTCTTTTCAGAACATCTGCACTTATCAAAGGTAGGACACTCAACAAGAAAGGAAATTGAACTGGGAGGACACATGAAATGTAACTAACACTGAAAATAAGATAATATTTTAAACCTGGTGATGTGGTGTGCATGGAAGTAGTAACAAACATCTTTATGAAAATGAGAATTGTTTAAAAGTATAAAACAAGTAATGTTGCACCTGTTTCTTCCACTAAGAGAGAAAAATATTTAGAATATCCAGCCAATATTTCAGCTATATTTTAATCGGGGGGTAGGGGTGGATATAATCCAGGCTTCCCAGAATTTCAGTGCAGGGGCTTCAACCTAGTAGGTTTTCTTTTCTTCTCTGATTTTTCCAATATTTTGTGATTTGTTATGCAAAATAAAAGATCTGTTTGGCTAGGAAGATCTGCAGTAATAAAGTTTGTATTGCTTTTTACAAACAACCAGTATATATTGCCCAGTGTGTTCATATAAAGAAAACCAAATTCTCTTTGAAGTTCAGCTGAACGAAAAATATGTTAATTTCCTCCAAAGTCCATCTTTCCTTTGATTTACAACAAGTTGCTCCAGATTTTAATTTTTTTAAATAATCCAGTTGTGATTCTTGAGGAGCAGAAATGCCATTGATTTTTAATATAGATATTGAAGTCAATTTTTGATTTTATATACTAAATTTTACTTTCATTAGTGGGGCAGATCTTCAGGCAGTGTGAATTTGTATTGTTGAGTTAAAATTATTGGGGCAGATATATTTGGGGAATATCTCCATTGATATCAATGGGTCAGTTCTAGCATCACTTCAGATAACATACATTGAATTCAGTTTTTACTGATTACAAAGCTTTAAAAAGCAATAAGCTTGGTAAATATAGAAGGCATTTTGGACTCATCTTATTGTTTTATTTGTTATGCTGCATTACAATTCTGATGTATAACCACTTATGCTCTTTCACAGTCCTCCTGCTGAGCTGGCAAGGTTCCTGAAATACACACCAATTTATAGATAGAAGTAGACAATGTTAGTGTATTGCAAGCTCTACAAGCAGTTTATTTCCTCTTCTCTTTTTCTTTTTAACAAATTCTAGTAAAATCTTAGAGAAACAGAACACAATAAGGTAGGCAAAACCCCGAAGACTTTGGCATTTGGGGTTTTTTTTTCCATTTGTGTATGATATACTGTTTCTCTACTTGTTCCGATATCAGCTACTTGGAATTGTTATATATAATTTAACATTATACAGAACCATTGTCATATCAAACATAGTGAAATGGATTCCAAAAACACCATCTGGTATTTGGGAATGCACTGTGAGTTGGGAACGTGAGAAGAGATATTCTTTGCCACTTTGCTTGGGATCCAGCCATTAGCAGTATAATTGCCAAGAAAAGGTGACAGGCTTCAGGCAAGTGGGTGTTTTTTTCTTCACCAGCATATTAACTCTTTGAGTCCTAAACTAAATGTGAGAGCTATTCTCAGAATATCACATTTTTTAATCAAAAGGGCCAGTTCTCTCTATTTTTTAAAATATTGACCTTCTTAATAACAATAGAATAAAGGAAAGAATCAGCTTGTATAAAGGAGGAAAATGAGACATTTCTGCTTTAAAGCCCTCAGCACACATAATGGAATAGTCTACATAAGAAGTAGATTTGCAGTGATTAGATTTTTACAAGCTTTATCCAAACACTCATTTAAAAGCCATCACTGGTTTCTCCTAATCCATCCCAAATTGCAAAGTCCCTATTGTGAAGGTCATCTGTGACCATTCAAACCCACATTTATTTGATGCAGTGTGTGGCCAGGATCCAAAGAACCATGAAACTAGTTCCATGAGCCCAAGGGGGGGGGTAGTCTTGCTTTTTACCCCTAACCACCAGTCCCCACCCCCAGTTCCTCATAGCAATCTACAGGAAAATGGAAAAAGAATTTGTGATGTGATGTGGGAGTGATATGACAAGAAAAGAGAGGGAAGTGATACACTGTACTGGGTTAGTGCAAGCTGGTTGTAAGAGCTCGAGTAATTCTTTCGATCTAGGCCTGTACTTTTGCTCAGTCTTTTAAATATTTTCTGTCTTTAGTGAACACAATTAAACTGAATGCCATGGTTATCTATAAACTAGAGTATTTTTCATTACATATTGGGCTGTTTTATTATGTCTGGTATTACATTGATATTATAACTTATGGTTGTCTGTATTAAAAAAAATATTGTGATAAAAAATCTGGGCCACTGAGATGAACAGTTCACTGTAATAAAATGTTGTTAATGTATGGTAAATGATACAGTCTGAAAATGTAAGTCACAATTTACATCTGGGTTCTGCTTTTCAAAAGATCAATCTGCACAATATAATTTCTGAAACTTTGTAGGCTTGGATCTCCTGCACTGTGACTCCCCTCCCCCACCCCCGAGGTTTCAATCTCTGTTTGTGAAAAGTAAGCCTGTGACACTGTGTATCTTGTATGACACAGAACTGTGCATTCTGAAGGAAGGGTAACTTATGGATGAAAATGGAACTCAGATGGAACTCATGGAGGATTTGCCTTTCCATGGAGATCCACCAAAGCCTGAACATAAGCATTTTTGGAAGTAGTGTTCATTTCATATATAACATTGATCTTTAAATATTCAAAATATCTGTAGTGTGCAATCAATTAAATTAAACCCATATGTGGTATAAAAGGTACAATACTTAAATATATGCTTAAGTACAAAGCATATATGGATTATATCAAATGTGAAGATTGCCATATAACACATGCATGCATCATTCACATTTAATGTGGTCTATACATGATTCATACTGGGATTTGTGTTCTTAAATATAAAAAGTAACACAGGAAGTTGCCATAAAGGCAAGTCCATACATGCTCACTGCTTGATGAGCTGTGGACTAAATATCATATTTAGTGATAGGCTAGATCATTTTACTAGATCAAAAATCATCATGTTCTGAAGGACTTCTTATTCAGCTGCATTAATGTATGCAAAATAAAAGATTTGTGATGAGTATATCTATTCCCTGCCAAATTAGATGGCATGAAAGCTAAGCTCCTTGAGCTTGCTCTTGTTTAAAATATTTATATCTCCAACAATCCTTGGCATGTGCTTTGAGAGGGTGACTAAGAAGTCATTCATAAATTTAAGTTCATGAACAAAATCCTTGCCATATCAGAGCTGGCAAAATGAACTATCTTTAGTTCAATTTTCATTTAGGATTTCATTGCACCCTCTACAGTTTATGATACTTCTAATGCAGCTTTTTACATGAAATATTAGTATCAATAGGAGAAAGGAACACCATTTAGATTAGGAAGAATATGTCCTGTTTTTAAGGAAAACAACTTGCTCTAAATATTCAGCATCACATGTTTCTAAATAGTCAGTCTTTTCCATATGGTCAATACCCTGGCACTTACAGGCATGAAATCAAGACAACTGTAATTATTACCTGGGTGTTTTTTCCTAGACTGCAGAATATTGAAAAATTATTATTAGGTTCAAGAGTCCAAATCTTGCCATGCCATTCCCTCCTTCTTTTTCCTTCTTCTTTGTCCTTAAACAGCAGAAATGGCACCAGAGGCATTTTTAAAATTCAAAAATAACTATTTCATTTATTTTAGAGGGGAAAGGTCAGGTGAAATCAGAGGTTGAAAATTTCTGACGCAATTCAATAGAAATATCTGAGACAAAATCAGTACTTGCACAGACTTTAGTTCTGATGCTCTTCACAGATATTTAAATTCTTATGTTTAGAGGGTTTTGTTCCCATGTTTTCCCCAAACACGCTAATACCTTTCTTTTAGTATTCTCTGTCTCTTCGGTTTAAGAACATTGGTACTTCCTTTCCAATACCCCAAATCCTTTCTCTTCAAGTACCAGTGCTTTCCTTCAGCTTTTTAAACTGAACTTAAGATTTCCAAAAAGCAATTTCCAATCACACTGGACCAGGGATCTATTCATTTTCCAGAGCTGCCTCCCTGTTTAACTGGATAGGGAAAGTCTCCTCTCTTTAGAAGATCTATTGCCATTCTTTAATCCAAATAGGAGTCTGCACCTACTTCTCAAACTTCCTTGCCAACTTTTCCTCAGTTCTACTGTCATTGTTAAACTGCTTTAGGACTCCATCTCCCCACTGTTCACATTGGATTCCTGTCAGCTAGAGCTGAAAACTGACCCTCCTCTTTCCAGCTCATTCTACCTAACCAGGTTCCGTGGAGTAGCCTGTTGCTCAAAGTTCTCTGTGTCTGCAAGGGATTAACCCTTAACAGTCCTTCAGCTGTCCATACAGCACTTCCAGTCTTTTAAAAAGTGCCATCTGTCACACCTGCCTTATATATACCAGAGTATATTTTAAATGTTCCTTGGCCTAGTGCTAAAATCAGGAATCAAGTGGATGGGAACTTTGAGTCTGGGTTTTTAAAAATAATTTTTAAGTTTTTCTAATGTTATACTTCTCATGATTATGGTGTTGTGTCATTTGGCACTGAATTGCTGCATGTTGAAAGAACTGTAAAGTCATCTTTCAAGCCCTTTGGGCAGTCACTAATTCTGAATGCTTGAATTGAGTGTTGGACAACAGTGACTACAAAAGAGTACAAGACTGCAACAAAAATATCAAAATAGAAGAACACTCTTAAAAACCATACAAGTTCTTTGCTTTCTGTCCAAACTCAAACCTCAGTCTCTCTAACCCATTTTCAAGGCTGTGTGCCATACAATTTGTGTAATTATCATATGGAAGGTGGCTTATATAAACACACTTAAAGTGGCCATCTTTATTAACTCCCTGCATGTGGTGAGAGTCTATTGTGAACAATTGCAAAACATTCTAAAAGGGGCTTAGTGACAGCATACCATCCTCATGTTTCTATGTACAGTCACTGCATAAGATGTACCCAAGTGGCCACCACATGTCCAAATGGTCATGTGAATCAGCCATGCGTCTAGCCATCCCTCAGTGTGCTCTGAGGAATCCTTTGAACTGAAAATAAAGAAGTAATAATAATCTCTCCCCTGTTCCATACCCCAGTTCCTGTTCCTCATTTTGATAGCAGTCAGATACTCAGCTGTGGAAGATATTTTTAAAACAGCAGCATCTGGCTGCTTGGCAGAGACTTGACAGACAGTTAGTTGGGTTGCTTTGGAGTTGCTTCTGGATCTGTCATGTGTTTTGGCTCTGGAAAAAATAGTCTGGGTTTCTTTGACATATTTCTTCTTTGACTCACGTTTTGAATCAGAATTGAGTCTTTCCATTCATTTGCCAAAGAAGGATGACTTCAGTGGATCTCCAGCTTTGTTTACAGAAAAATATTCTTGCTTCCTCTATTCTTTCTGCATGACTCACATTTAGATCTCAGCTCACATTACAGCTGCCCAAACTTTGCCAGCAGAGGTGGACTCCTTTATGAAGGGAGCTCTTTGCTTGGCACTCAGACCTCTTTCAGGTTGTTAAATGTTACTTCCTACTGAAAAGTAAATTATTATCCTCAGAGAGGCCAACAATTCCAACAAAGCCAATCTTCTTCCCCAAACCAACATATTTAAAAGTTTCCAAATACTTGTCTTTACTGTCTGTGGTTTTGTTTATTTATTTTATGCAGGCTTTCATGGAAAGCTAGCTTGTTGATACATTCCCAAAGAGTTCTTTTTTATAAATCCAAGCTATTTGCCCCCCCCCCCCCCAGTTGGAAGAATGAGACAGACACAAGGCACTGGAATTAAGGGCCGCTTTATTAAACACAACATCAACACTAAACTGCAGCAAAGGCAAACTAGGCAGTACAGGTCAAGCCACGGAGTCACCTCTGACCTCTGCCTTGACCTGTCTGGGCAAGCCCCACTGCCCCGGGCATGATCCATTCACGGAATGGCCTCAGCCCGGCTGGCCAGGCAAAGGGTTCCCCCTTCAAGCTCCTAAAGCCTCAGCCGTACAGCATGAGGGAAGGACTTGCACCTGGGGTTCCCTGGAGGCAGTCTGCACAGGTGGTGGTAGCCATGAAGCATACCATCCCTCCTGTTGTACCCCGTCCTGAGCCCACCTGTGGGGAGGGTGGGTTAAACACCGAATAAACTAAATAAACTAAACTGACAGACCCATTTCCCCACCAATGGGGAATTGCCAAAGGGGTGCTCACCAGCCTGCTCCCTATTCACTGTCTTTCTCCTGCCAAGGGAAACCTACAAGGCACCACACCTAAAACACCTCAAACCTCTGCTTCGGTACAAGGTAGGCAAAAAATCTGCCCCCCCCCCTTTGCCAATCAGGGAAACAGGAAAAAATTCCTACGTGGCTCAAACGAAGCAACCAGCTAATCCTGCACTGAAACAGGGAGAGGAGGGTGGGCCGATCGCATGGAGCAACTGAGCCTCAAGGGGCAGAGACGCCTTTACTGGCTCTGTCTCTGCCCCCGCCCCCAAGGTAAGGACCTGGATGGCCGGGATGGGCTTCTGTCTCCTCCTCCTTTCGAGGAGGCAAACTTTGGCCCTACGGCCAAAGCTGCTGCGCGGCAGCCGTGTATGGCCGCATTCTGCATACATGCAAAACTTCTACACCACAAACAGGAGTGCAACAATGGTCTAGTGGTATGTCCTAGAAACATGGATTTAATTAAAAAAATTATCCAGCATTTTTATTCACCATCAGCATAGAAGCTGACTGTCAAGCACCTTGAAAGGTTTCAAAAGCAGAAAGTATGTGACTCTAGTATGCACACCACAGAATAGTTGTCAAGTCTATGGGAATTTACAATAATGGAAACTCTATACAACGTAGTAGCTGCGAGTTGCTGTACACAGTACACTGCAACAAATTGCCCATTAACATGATATTAGACTGTCTTCCTTGCTACAACAGACTGACAGTCTTTGTGTTACATTAGGTGGTTCTCTTCTGGACCAAACCAGTTCAGACTACAGTTTGAGGGTATTTTTTTATTGTTCCCCTTATATAAAGTTTCCTGCATGTAGGGAACTCTACATCACAGAAAGGAGCTGAGCCAACCATTCTTCCCTGATATGCTACTTTTCCTTTGTGAGAAGCATTCGGTCTCTTCTCATAGATTGTAAGCAGAAACAACCTGCCACCTAGCAAGACAAACGAGCATAACTGAAACCTAAACATGAGATTTCATTAACCAGTAATTTGCAACAGTAGAAATGGCTTTAGAATTATTAAGGCTGTCTAGTTTAATTTAATATAGCTACATTTGCTTTTAAATTAATTGGTTAACTAATCGGGTTGTTTGTTGATCTGGAAACTGGCTGAAGAAATGCTACATATTTAGCATGGCTTCTTGCATTGCCAATATACGTAACAGTAAAAAATTGAGTGGGGGGATTACAAGCTTTAAAATGTGGGCTTCCTTTTGTCTTTTTCTTCCTTAGTAAATTTAGTTAGCTTCAAAGAAGTGTATTCCTTTGACTTACTGTAACTAGCCAAGATAACCCAGAATTTTACTGCTACCAACACACTGAGGTTGGCAGAAACAGGTGGGTTCACAGCAGGAAGTAGAAACAAATTCTTCAGCACAAGTTCTATTGGGATTTTTTATGATGCCCAACAAATATAATTAAACTTAGCATAATTAAATGGGCTTTATTTACCATGCAGAGTTTCCCTATTAATACTACCAGCTCCGTTTTTCATATTGTTCCTGTCTTCAAAGTGATGTATCATGTAGGGGAATCCAATGTTTTTTTATCACTCTTTCCTTACTTCTCCATCTTTGGAATTAGCTGCAAGAACAGCACATTTGAGATAAATAGATTTGGCCATTTATATATTCATAAATTGACTACATATTCAAAGACGCTATTGTACACGTTTTTCTTTTTTCTGTAAGAGTTTTCACTCGTTTGTAAAGCTCTTTGTGAATAGTCTCTTTGTAGAAGCAGTGACATTCAGCAGCTTCTTACCACATTTGCTCAAATATATGCAACATCCCACACCACAGACAAACATCTCTGTGGCTCACCAGTACAATGTGTAGGCATAGCACACATTTGAGTAATAAGACATTTTTAGCTGTTACTGCCATGTACAGCACTATTTAGGGAAGAATTTTTAAATGGAAGGGTAGTAGTTTGGAACTGGCTCAGATACTCTTGAAGGAGTTATTTCTAGCATCTATTTCATCCAGTCTCCACATAATGCACGGCTTTTTCTGTATTACAGTGTATCTAAGGTCAAGTTTATGAAGTATGACGTCTAGATGAAGATTGCAAGCCAAAGCAAATGTGTTCTCATGAAACAGGTCTCCCTTGGGCCATTTCCACATTTATCAGGCAGGGAGCATCTACCTTTTGAAGAAGCTGACAGTTACATAGGGTCAGGATCTCAACCTTATTTATCAATATGACTAATCTGCTATGATGCCACAATGAAATTAGGCAAACAGAAGAGCAACAAACCACCTGGCTGGCATTGGTTTAGTTCCCTATTGTCACAAAGGGACTTTGCAGCTTTGGGCCAGACAGCTATTAAAAGAAATATAAAAGCCCTTAAAACAAGAATGTTATGATCAATGAATAACATCTGTTAAAGATCATTGCTTTAAAATGAAAAGTCATTGGAATAAATTAGAGTTTTGGAGCCTTTCAGTATAAAGTCATTGGTCCCAAACATTTCATTGCTGTTTATGATAAGGCAGTTTCCAGTTAGTTATCAGATTGCTCTACTTCTTTGCTTGGCAGTATTGGGGAAATATAGTGCAGTGTCTGGCTCTCTTTTACCCTTTCCCTTCATAAATCATGGCTGAATTGTCACTGTTCTTGTATAAATAGGCTGAAAATGAGTGCTAATATTACAGAATCTCATAACCGTTCTTTCTGTCATTGGGCAAACTATGTTTAGATTGTTGGCTCTCTTGACTAAAGGACAGCAAAAGGAGCTAGAAGAGTAATATACACAAGCAAACAGAGCAAATTACACAAACACACTCATATTTTGTTGCCAGAGATTTTTTTTAAATCCTTCTTTTGCCAAATACTAAGACCAAGATTGTGACTCATACCAAAGTCACTGGAATCCTGGAGCAGGGCTTCTTCTTGGCACAATCAGTTAACTGAACTAAAGCCAAAACATCAATCAACTTCACTAATTTCAACTCTGGTCTGTGGTCCCAGCTTGGTGAGTTTGTGTATAAACTAGGCTTAATTATGGATTTGCTCTGTGGTTTAATGTAAGAGGCCAAAGAACAGAGTTTATTCTTTTCTGACAGGTGAAGTTCTATTGATCTAATGCCCCAGAGCTTTTACATGCATTTACCTAGCGGTATGAGAAACCATATGTGCAAATAGGTACAGTGTGCACTGTTTCTCCAGCAACCCAGCTAATAAAGCTGCTTATGCATAATTATATTTGAATTATCAATGGCAGTGCCAATCAGTTATTCAAGATGTGACATTATGGAAATTATTGCTAATTGTTTGCCAGAGCTGTGTACATAAATATGGGATTAGAATAATGGTCTGATGTGCAGGTAAGGAAGAGAAACAGGAAAATGAAAAGTGAATGTGCAAAGTAGCAACACATCCTCTTCACAGATATTACCATAGTGTTTGTTAATTTCTCAGGATGATGAGCTGTCTTTTAAAATGAAACTTTTATCATTGACAAATACTGTAAAGAGTGGTTGTTACTCCTAGTCTTGTTTTGCTGCTTTCCCTTTCTGCAGAGTCCAAGTGAAAGCCTTTTTCCTCTTTAAGACTGTGAGACAGATCTTATGTATATGCCTAAATTCCACCAATTAACAGTATCCTTATTCAATGTCTAGAATCCATGCTCGTGTACTTAGGCCAAGATCCAGTGCAGCTCTCAAACTTAAACCCAGTCATTTCGATGGAATATCGTATGCATAATTTCACTGAATTACGTCTTAAGAACGTAGGTCCCAGACATGAAGAGACGGTGCCCATATCACCTCTGTGTTTCTTACACTTACCTGCATAAATCTTAAAGGACTCAGAGTACAAGTATACTCACCGACTTCATTTCTCTCCTCCCACCCTTCCCCTGTCTTCTTCCTCCCCACTTTCATTTTATTGACTCAGAAGAAGTCTTTCCTACTAAGGCATTCTTTACATCATAGGCTAGTGTAGAGACAGATAAAGTAGTACTTCATGAAGGATAAATTTGCCAAAGGACAATGAGAAAGAATCTAAACTTATAGATAAGGCAGTTACCTAGTCTATTAAAGGGGTAGAAACCAATCAATTAAAACTATTACTTATATGACTTCTACATTTTAGCTGTAATGGTTGCTAGAGATTATTTCTAAGGAACATGTCTGAAGAGGATTTGTTTCTCCCTGAACATGCCTGCAACATTCTACCTCCTGTGTTATATCGCACTAGCAGCTTAAGTTTTTGCAACTATCACTACCAAAGCAGGTCTAAAACTTGGAACTTTCTTTGAAGAGGGGAGGGCAGGCAACTTCACTGTAAGCTTACACAAACACATGTGAAGAACTACTTCAAGGTTCCTAGGAGTTCCACTTAATAATTTAAGAAAATTATTTGATCAATTATTAGGGTAGCAGAAAACAATGTTTCTGCAATAGATATTCAGTTTTTAATAAATACTCAGTAAATTTAATAATTCAGTTTTGAATAAATGCTTAATCTACATTCCAATTCTGGAAAAAAGGAGATGTCAAAGACAGCAACAACTTTTGGACCATCGCATTAATTTCCCATGCGACCAAAGTAATGCTCAAAATTCTATATCACAGACTCTTACCATATATGGAACAAAAGATGCCAGATGTTCAGGCTGGATTCAGAAAAGGAAGAAGCAGTAGAAATCATATTGCAAATTTGCGATGGCTAATGGAACATAGCAGGGAATTTCAAAATAAAATCAGCCTATGTTTTATATTACAGCAAAGCTTTTGACTATGTGGATCATGAAAAGCTATGGATAGTGTTAAAAGAAATTGGGGTGGCACGACATCTCATTGTTTTGATGCATAAGCTGTACTCTGGGGAAGAGGCTACTGTTAGGACAGAATATGGGGAAACAAAATGGTTTCCAACTGTCAAAGGAGTCAGATAAGGATGTATATTATATCTGCCTCCCTATATGCAGAACATATCATAAGAAAAGCTGGATTAATTTTAGAAGAAGATGGAGTGAAAATTAGTGGAAGGAACATTAACAATTTGAGAAATGCTTCAAGGTGTTTCCATGCTCTGGTTTGTTTTGGTTTGTTTTGGTTTGACCCCTCCTTTGACCCTGTACCTTTTCTTTGACCTCTTTTTTTCTGTACCCTCTTTATTTTGGAAATATTTTTAAAAATTCAACAATTTGAGAAATGCACTTGACACCATATTACTGGCAGAAAATAGTGAAAACTTGAAACAACCATTGATGAAGGTTAAAGAAGAAACCGCCTTGTTAGGATTAAAGCTGAACATAAATAAGACAAGACTACTAAGGAATTACACAATTTTAAGGATGACAATGACAAAATTGAAATTGTTAAAGATTTTCTATTCCTTGGCTCACAGACATCAACCAAAAGGGAGATTGCAACCAAGAAATCAGAAGGACATTGAGACTTGGAAGGGCAGCAGTGAAGGAACTAGAAAAGATCCTTAAGGATAAGGAGGACTTCTTCCTGGGGACCAACATCAAGTTAATCCATACTATGGTATTCTCCATTACTATATATGGATGTGGACGTTGGACAGTGAAGAAAGCTGACAGAAAGTTGATTGATTAGAAATGTGGTCCTGGAGGAGAGTTTTATTGATACCATGGACAGCTAAAAAGGCAAAAGTGGGTTCCAGATCAAATCGAGCCTGAATTCTCCTTAGAAACTAAAATGACAAAACTGAGGCTGTCGTAATTCGGTCACGTTATAAGAAGACAAGACACACTGGAAAAGACAATAATACTAGGAAAGGCAGTAGGAAAAGAGGAAGACCCACTCTATAAAGGAAGCCAGGGCCTTCAGTTTGCAAGATCTGAGCAACGCTGTTAATGATAGGATGTTTTGAAGGACTTTCATTCATAGAATTGCCATAACTAAGAAGCATCTTGATGGCACATAACACACACATTCAGTTTTTTAATCTAAAATCCATACTTTGGAGCTGTCCCCTACTTTCCTGTTGTTCATTGGCCCTCAGGCCTCTAGACTATCTCTTGATAGAACATCGGAGGACTTAGATTGTTATTTGGGTGTTGCTGGAGCTCAGAGTATACTGTATGTTACCCTTTCATCTTATTTGTATTGGCTGCTGTCCCTAAATATCAGAGGGCTTTTTTGTCCCTAAATATCAGAGGACTCTTCTTTTGGCCAAGTTAAATACTGTTTTGCTGCATAGATTCCAAGGAGTAGCTTAGTTGGACAGATTGTGACCTTGTGGATCTGGTGCAACTGAAAATTTAGCTCATATTATCTTTGTTGGTACCCCTTTGAGTGATCTTTGGATTCAGCCAGTGATAGCTTCTAGTGTGTCCTTTGTTTTTCTGCTAGCTAATACTGCATTTTTTGTCTGCAGTGACTTTAGGAGAGAACTAGAACATGGCTTGTGGAGCCAGCGTGACGGGCGAGGGCAGAGGAGACGAAGAGACAGAGACCACAAGTGGAGTTAATAGGCCACAACTTTATTGCTTACAGCTTACAGGAACCTTGGCACTGCATGAGGCACAGATCCTAGATCAGCTGAGCTGCCTACCAGCTAATGACCCCCTCACCCCCTCAGACTGCCAGCTGAGAGGGGGCATCAGATGATAGTATATGCCTCTATGTGGTTCCCCTGTCACCTGTGAGTGAGCATGTCTCTGAGCTGGGCCTATACAAAACGGCTCCCAAAATGGCTCCCAAAATGGCTCCCAAAGCTCCTAAAGCTGCAATCACCTGAGCAACCCATCCTAGATATCCTGTAACCAAAAGTCCTGATCCCAGTTGCAAGACAATACAGGGGCTCAAGCTGAAAGGAAATGTCAAGATGGTAGATAACATCGCCGCTTCCAGAAAGCATACCACAGCCAGAAATAGATAACATTGCCACTTCCAGAAAGCACACTACAGCCTTCACCACCCTTTGTCTGGCCAAGTCCACCATCCCTGGTGAAGAAATGCCCAGCCAAATGTGTCTCTTGAGTAAGTTCAACCATAGCAACTGCACCCTTGAAAAATGCTGACGCACAACCTTCAAGTCCTAGATGATTGCATGTAATAAGCCCAAGCCTGGCTGTGAGCCCAAGTTATTCTCTCCCAGCTGGATCACCAAGGCATCTGATGACCCAGAGTCATGTGCATGTCGAAGCACCGTGGGGAGGAAAAAGTCCTAGCAAAACCATTGTATGCTGATCTATCTCACAATTATGGAGTCCCAGTCATGGCAGGAACCTGCTACCAACTCCCCAACCTTGAAGGCTGCAAAGAATGCAGGGTGGCTTTGTTGTCCTGTGATTAAAGGAAATTTGTTTTCCGACATCTTGTAAGCTGCCAGGAGAATGAGATTGGTGATATGATGTACATGGCATGAATTGTCTTTGGCTCGGCTGTGTCCCTTGAGGAAAGTCCATCTGAAACAGACATGCAAGCAAGCCCTCTGTCAGAACAATAAAGCCACCCTCCATTTCAGTGATTATGTCAATTAGAAGTGTTATTTGCTTTCAGTTGTACAATCTATTTCTAGACTAAAAGGTTGTTTGTGTTGAATTTGGACAAGCTGGTCTGTATTGTTTCGAAGCAAGATTGAAACATGTGACTATCTGTAAACTGGTTAAACATTATGTTTGTTATGACTTCTGTTTTCAGCAGGGCTACAGTTTGTTAATGTTAATAATAATAGATAATAATAATAACATTCGATTTATATGCCATCCTTCAGGACAACTTAATGCCCATTCAGAGCGGTTCACAAAGTATGTCATTATTATCCCCACAACAAAACACCCTGTGAGGTGGGTGGTGCTGAGAGAGCTCCAGAGAACTGTGACTAGCCCAAGTTCACCCAGCTGGCTTCAAGTGGAGGAGTGGGGAATCAAACCCAGCTCTCCAGATTAGAGTCCCGCGCTCTTAACCACTACACCAAACTGGCTAATTGAGTTGCAAGTATTGACTGTGCAGCCTAGAATGCTTGAGCAATTTAGTAATTGTATACATTTGCACTTTACAAAAACTTTATATATTATTTTGTTACATGGTATTTATGTATGTGTTAATGAGCTGTGTAGTTAGTCAATTCACTTGTTGTTCTAGTCTTTTCCAAACGGGGAATTGCAAACAGCCAGGAGCTGGCTGATGATGCTGTTGAGGATGGGCCATGTGATGGGCCTGTGGTGATCTGCCGGGGGAGGGCAGCACCTCCTCCAGCCTTCAATGGCCCAGCACACCACAAAGGAACTACTGGGGTCAGGGAAACCTACCACCTTGCTAAAAACGGTAATAGTGACAAGGTGACTACACATAGCATAATTAAATGAGCACTAAGAGCTGTTGCCTTGCACAAGGGTCTAGCCCGGGAGCTCCTGCCCCTATAAAGGGGAGCTGCCACCAAAGGAGACCACTTAGGCTGCCTCTTAACCCTGACCCTGCTCCAAGAGCCAGTCCCCACTGTCTTTTTAGGTGGCATGGCTGGCCCTATCCCCCAACAGACTGAAGCTGGGCCTTGTCCCGTCCCCCCCTCCCAGGAGAATCAGCCATGAGGGCAGGAAAAAAGAGTGAGAGCCACTGACCGTGGCTTGCCCTGCTGTTACTGGGAGTTATCCTGAGTGCCCAGTGCTGCCCAGCACTGCTAAGCCCTGAAAAGGGGCAAGCTGCTGCTGTAGGACAGAGGAGCTGCCACCATGCCTGAAGCCACCGCCTGGGAGTGCTATTGTGGCTTGTCCCACTGCCAACTGGGCCTGGCCTGCAAGGGCACACTCCACCTCTGAGGAGGCTGCTTCCACCAAGCTGATTGGATTGGAGCTGCATTCTACTGCATGTTCCATCATTGCCACATTCTGCTGCCACCACCACCACGCTTCACTGCCACCACTACTGCATTTCACCCCCACTCCCCACCCTGCTGCTGCTGCTCAGCCAGCTGCAGAATACTGCACATGGAGCTCAGGTGGCTCCCTCTTAAGAGCCTGCTTGGGGTATCTGAGTGAAGACTAGGAAGCCCAGGTCCACTGGCATGGCATGCTACTGGGCCTGGCCAGCTGGCCCTGATTGGTTGGCTGGGCGATTTGAACCTAGGCTCCTGTGTGGCCCCTTGGGGCCAGAGGGAGCTGCCCAGGGCATGAACCCCATGCAGGAGCTTCCTCCACATCCCCCAAAGTCTGCAAACTGTCTCCCAGTGAGTTAGGAAGGGTGTATGTTGTCCAAGACTGTTGTATTATTTGAAATAAAAGAAACTGTTTTCAGCGGTTGTACACCACAGGGACATCAATTGTGTTTAAAATATAGTACAATTGTGAACAATTGTGAGAAAGAGATTGCTCAGTATCAGTGATAAGTATCAGACCAGAGGACAGGACAAGATGATACTCCATGACTGTGATTTTGTGGAGAAGGTTTAGGAAAGAGTAAACATTATAATCCTCCACAATTCTGCTATATTTGAACGTACCTAGATAGATCATTGCTTGTTTGCCCTCAAAATCTTCCTGGCCATGGAAAGCTTGCATATTTGCATGTGGAGGCGGCGTGTATGTGTGTCTCTAGTCTAGCCTGTGCTTTCAATATAGAATTCATTTTTTGGCATGAGGGTGTTCTCAAAAGTCCTGTGGAAGGACTTTAGACAGACTCTGTTTGAACTGGCTCTGAGACTTGGTTTTTGATACTTTAGGAGACATTTCCAGGCTGCCATAAATGCTGGCATCACGGCAGAGCAAAAGATCTAGTTCAGCCCTGGGCTAATGTTGAGCAAGCTCAGCCCTGGGCTTGATAATGGAGGTTATATTGTCTCAAAACAAAATAATAATTACATTCACACAACCTAACAAACTGTCTCGTTATACCTAATGAAGCTGATATAATTCAATAATAGTGTGGGCAGATCATTGATGTCCCTTGTTTGCTATGGACTAAGAAACCAGAGGGCAAGCCAATTAGTTCAAGGAGGCTAAGAAGGAAAAAAGTGGTTATTATTTATTATCTTGAGAACTATAAATATCCCAAGATTTATTCTCCTTGAAGGCCTCGAAATATATGTGCTAATATTTGGGTTTATCACTGTTTAGAAAGTTGTTCTTTCAAATGCTTTTAATTGTCTCTTCACACTCTTTAGCTAATCATGACTTTTAAACACTGAACCAAAAACGCTAATCAAACTAAAGCTGACTATAGCCTCCTTATTGTTAGCACTCTAGTATCTCAACAGAAATTGATTTTTATAGATGGTTCAAGTGTTAATTCTGATTTTCCTGTCTTTGGCTTTTTCAAAGCAGATTCCTGATATCATTAAGTTTCCTTTTTTTACTTGGACTAGAGTCTATTTTTATTACCCAAAGAGGCAAAATATTTGAATTGGAAAAAATGTTTCGTGTAAGTGTTGGCATAACAGGAGCTTTATATATATTTTAGACACTTCTTAAAATATTGGGGCAGGGGGAATGAAGATTAATAGTTCCAGACATTCTTGTCTACTAGCGCCTAGGAAGTTTGCCATCAAATCTGTACATACTTCTATTAAGCACTTATAGCTGTTGGTATATTTAACGCCATTTTAATACAGAAAAGGAACTACAACCTGGGCTGTTGTAATGGACTGCACTTTTTAAAAGCCTGGAAATGCTGTACAAACAGCTGAAGGACTGTGTGTGTGTGTTATCTGCTATCAAGTCGCCTCTGACCTATGGCAACCCTATGAAGGAAAGACCTCCAAAATGTTCTATTAATAAACTTGGGCCATTTCCAGATGGCTTACCTGAAGCTGCTCCATGCTGCAATGTTGTGGATCGTGCCGGGGAAAACGCAAAATATCGCGTTTCTTGCGCAAGTTTTGCATGACGTCGCGCGAGAAAACGCGATATTTCGCGTTTTTCCTGGCTCGATCCACAACATTGCGGCATGGAGCGGCTTCAGGTAAGCCATCTGGAAACGGCCTTGCTCGGATCTTGCAAACTGGAGGACGTGGCTTCTTTTATTGAGTCAAGCCATCTCAATTTAGGTCTTCTTCTTTTCCTACTACCTTCCACTTTTCCTAGCATTATTGACTTTTTCAGAGAACCTTGTCTTCTCATGATGTGACCAAAGTACAATAGCCTTTGTTTTGCCATTTTAGCCTTTAGGGAGGATTCAGGCTTTATTTGATCTATTACCAACTTACTTGTCATTTTCTTTGTCCATGGTATCCACAAAACTCTCCTCCAGCACCACATTTCAAATGAATCAATTTTCTTCCTGTCAGCCTTCTTCACTGTCCAACTTTCACATCTCTACATAGTAATGGAGAATACCATAGTCTGAAGTATCTTGATCTTGGTTCCCAGAGAGACATCTTTATCTTTAAGGATTTTCTCTAGCTCCCTCACAGCTGCTCTTCCAAGTCTCAATCTTCTTCTGATTTCTTCATTGCAGTCTCCCTGTTGGTGATGATTGAGCCAAGGAATAGAAAATCTTGGACAATTTCAATTCCCTCATTGTCATCTTTCTGTAATTCATGAGTAGTCATTATTTTTGTCTTCTTGATGTTCAGCTGTAACCTTGCTTTGATGCTTTCACCTTTAACCTTCACTATTTTCTGCCAGTAATGTGGTGTTATCTGCATATCTCAAACTATTAATGTTCCTTCCACCAATTTTTACTCTACTTTCTTCTAGATCTAATCCAGCTTTCCTTATGATATGCTCTGCATAGAGGTTGAACAGGAAGGAAGATAATATGCATCCTTGTCTGACACCTTTGCCAACTGGAAATCATTCTGTTTCCCCATATTCTGTCCTGACAATAGCCTCTTGTCCAGAGTACAGGTTACACATCAAAACAATCAGATGTTGTGGCACCCCCATTTCTTTTAAGACTCTCCATAGTTTTTCATGATCAACACAGTCAAAAGCATTGGTATAATCTATAAAAAGCAGGCTGATTTTCTTCTGAAATTCCCTGTTATGTTCCATTAGCCATCGTAAATTTGCAATGTGATCTCTGGTGCCTCTTCCTTTCCTGAATCCAGCTTGAACATCTGGCATTTCTCATTCCATATATGGTAAAAGTCTTTGCTGTAGAGTTTTGAGCATCACTTTGCTTGAATGGGAAATTCACGTGACAGTCCGATAGTTGCTGCACTCTTTGGTATCCCTTTTTTTGGAATTGGAATGTAGACTGAGTGTTTCTATTCCATGGGCCATTGTTTTGTTTTCCATATTTGTTGACAGATTCTTGTTAAGATTCTGATGAACTCCATTTCAGTAGCTCTATTAGTATTCTGTCTATTCCAGGTGCTTTGTTTCTCCCAATTGCTTTCAGTGCAGCTTTTACTTCACTTTCTAGGATTTCTGGTTCTTCATCAAAGGGTTCTTCAACTAAAGTATTTGTCATACTTCCATCACTTTTGCATAGTTCTTTGGTATATTGTATGCATTTTTCCTTTATTTTGTCCTGATCAGATACTGTATTTCTGTGTTGATCTTTCAGCATCCCAAGCTGTGGCTTGAATTCCCTTTGATTTTTCGGATCTTTTGGAACAGATCTATTGTTCTTCCTTTTTTGTTGTTGTCTTCTATTTCTTTGCACTGGTTATTATATTAGATTTCTTTGTCTCTGCATGCAAGTAACTGAAAAGCTGCATTTAGAATTTTGACCCTATTTCTGTCACTTTTTGCTTTTGCTTCTCGTCTATCTTTAGCAATTTTAAGTTTCCTCTGTCATCCATTTAGGCTTCTCTTTTCTTTTGGTTACAGGAATAGTCTTTGCACATTCTTCCTTGATAATATCTCTGGTTTCAGCTCATAGTTCTTCTGGCTCATGATCAGTTAAACTTAGTATTGCAAATATGTTCCTTATCTGGTCTTTAAATTCTTCAGGAATATTATTTAGATTGTATTTTGGCACTATAATTCCTTTAGTGTTTCTCTTCAGCTTTAGTCTAATTTTTGATATTAGCAACTCATGATTTGTATTACAATCAGCTCCTGGTCTTGTTTTAGCAGGGAGAATAGAGCTTCTCTGCCTTCTGCTTCCAATTATGTAATCTATTTGGTTCCTACGTTGGTTACCCAGTGATTGTGGGGCCAGCTTAAAGGCAAGGGTTCTAGCACAGGAGAACAAATACACAAACAACTGGAGCCACAAAATGGCTCCCCGCCAAAGCTCCTAACTCTGCAACCAACACAACAAACCATCCCGGACATCCTGTAGCCAAATGTCCTGTCCCCAGCTGGACAGGTGCACACTGTCTGAGCGGTACAAGGCAGTAATCCTGAAAGAAATGTCAGGGTGACAGATAACCAGGCCTCCATTATCCAGGACAAAATTTCCCACTGCTTTGGAAAGCCGCCTCCAAGCCAGGTCCACCCTGGAGTTATCCCTTGCCCCCCGCCAGGTGCAGTGCTCCAGCAGTGCTGACCAAATTATCTTCATGTTCAAATAACAAACATGAAACCAAGCCAAGTCCCATAACATGTCCTGCAATACTGATAGCTTGGTACTTCTAGGCAGGTCATTCTCTCCGAGCTGCAAGACAACCGCATCCGGAGGTCCCTCTTGGTCAGCATGGTGTTGAAAACAAGGCGTTAGTGAATTCCAGGTCATCCCCCTTGATCCAATCCACTTGATGGTAACATAGTCTGCAAGCCCCAAGTCTCGTCCCCAGCCAGACGTTCCTGCATAGCGGGCTGCCCAGAAAACAATGCTGTGTCCCATGATCCAGACCCGCTTGCGATGACCTGAAAGAGCCAAAAAGAAGGTGGATTAAGCACCAATCCCAGCCTAATGTACGCTTTATAACAGCTGGAGCACCAACGGCCGATAGCTTGCACCTGACCTGGAGGCAAGCCAATAGAAGAGGCTTTGGTGGCGGCCCCTATGCGAAATGAGTGGGCCCCAAAGTCACGAGCAGGCAAACCCACAGCTGTCAAAGCCAAGCGGAGAACACTAACAAACTGGAAACTGGAAAGACGGGCCTCATCCCAGTGTACAAAGAAGTAACCTCCGACCTTGGGGCGTACAGCCATATAGGCCAACAGTGCCCAAAAGGGGCAAGGTCCTGAGTGAGACACACCCAAAGAAATCTGGGTCCCCTTTCCCTGTTGATCCATCTTGGAATAACGGAGACGGACGTTAATACAATTAGCGAGCAATGAGACACCCCCAAACATGATAGCTCGAGCCAGCCACCAGCTCCCCCACCCGGAATGCGCCAAAAAAGGCCAAAGTGAATGCAGCCTGAAACAGTGTCACTTCAAAGGTTGAATGGCAAACACCAGGAAGATGTCGCAGGAGCCACATAAGGATGGCATATGCAATGGGCTGACGTGAATCTGGAGGGCTAGGGGCAATGCGTCTCCACCCTTCAATTGCTCTATGAGCCGCAAAAAAGGCACACGGGTCAGGGAGGCCACGTGCCTTACTGAAAAAAGAGATGGCTGCTAAGTGGCATTTCATGGTTCTAGGGGCAAAACTCTGCTCCCAGAGGTGGGCAAGGTAACGAAGCACCAGAAGCTCCTCAGAGACTGGGAGCTTACCCGCCACGCCCCATTGTACAGAAATGGTAAGGAAACTAGACAGGGCCCTGTGGTATGCCTTCAATGAAGATGGAGCGACAGATGCTAATACTCCCTGCACAATGGAACATTCTCAAGGTTCCAGAGGTCCTCTGGGAATAGATCCGGGTCCCAACATTCTTCCAGTGCCAAGGCAAAGAACCGCTCTGTCTGGAAGCCAGATAATGCATCTGTGACACCATTATCTGTGCCTGCTACATGTTTTACAGAGAAAAAGATGTTACTTTCCAGGCACACCAGGACGAACCTGCGCACCAGACGCATAACCTGCTCAGAGCGCGAGGATTGCTTATTCAAGACCTTGACAATGGATAAGTTGTCGCACCAGCATACCACCCGTGTATCCCTGAACTGCTCTACCCAGATGACCACGGCCACCAGAATAGGGAAAAGCCCGAGGAATGTGAGATCGCGCAGTAAACCTGACCCACTCCATCGGGGAGGCCAATGCTGGGCACACCATCGGCCATTAAGGTAGATCCCAAAGCCCCTGCTGCCAGTGGCATCAGAGTGCACCTGCAGTTCAGAAGATGCAATCCATGTGTCTTGCCAGAAGGACACCCCATTGTACCGGGATAAGAAGTCCAACCAAACCCTAAGATCTTTCTTCACGCCCCTAGCAACCCTGATGTGGTGCCAGCGGGAGGAGGCCCCAGCCATAGCCCAAGCCAAGCGGGCACAAAAGGGGTGACTCGGGGAAACCACCCTGCAGGCGTAATTGAGATGACCCAGGAGTGACTGAAGCCATTTAAGTGTGCATTGTAGTTCTTGACTGCTTGTGCTATGTCTCGCCTCACTATTTGAGCAACACCATTTCTTTTGATTTCATTTCCACAGTAAAACATTGTGTGGTTTTCTGACTGATAATATCCTGAGTCGGTCCACATTAGTTCACTCACACCCAGGACTGCAATGTTTAAATGTTCCATTTCTTATTTTACGATTTCTAGCTTACCTGGCTTCATACCTCTCACATTCCATGTTCCTATTATGTGTGTCACACAGCTTTGGATGTTCCTTTTGCATCTATTCACGTCCACAACTGGAGGTCCTTTCAGCTTTAATCCAGTCTCATAATTAAGAATAGCACTATTTGTACTTATCCTCGGCTCTTCCCCAGTAGCCAGCTGAAGGACTGTTAAGGATTAATCCCTCACTGACACAGAGAGCTTTGAGTGACAGGCTACTCCAAGGTATCTGATTGGGTATTATGAGCTGGAAAGAGGAGGGTCGGTTTTCAGCCCTAGCTGAGCAGAATCTAGTGTGAAAAGTTGGGAGATGGAGTCCTAACTGAAAGCAATTTAACACCAACAGGAGAACTGGGGAAAAGTTGGCAAGGAAATTTGGGAAGTAGATGCAGACTCTCATTTGAGCCAAAGAAAGGGGATATATCTTCGAAGGAGAGGAGACTTCCCCTACCCAGTTAAACAGAGACATAACTCTGGAGACTGAAGAGATCCCTGGAGAGTTGGAAACTGCCTGTGGAGACCTTCAGATTCAGTTAACAACTGAAGGAAAGCACTGGTGTATGAAAAGAAGGGGATTGGGTTACTACAGAGTGGATGCCAGCATTCTTAAAGCCAAAAGAGACAGGGAATACCAAAAGAAAGTATACTAGAGTATTTGGGGAAAACACAGGAACATAAAGATTTAAGTATCCTGGACTGTTACAGAGTGTGCAGAAAATAAATGTCATGATCAGCTTTTTAAAAATGGTTTTGAATTTATAAAACTTATGTTTGCTTTTTATGTTTTTGTATCCAAATAACCTCCCCTTCACCTTACAACTGGACTATAGCTTATTTTTGAAAGAGATGAAGGCTGGATGGAGACAGGTTAACATGGTATCTAGAAGCTACTTCTTCATATTGGCTCATGTTAAGGGCTGATACCGGAAACCTTTAATTTCCCTGCATCTTTCCTCAGGATGTACCCACTTTTGCCCACTTTCCTTTTTACATGGCTTCCTGTGAGTGCGGGCATTCAAATATGTTTAATATATTAATGTACCATCAAAACCCTGGCTTGCATATTTGAAGTTCTCTCTCTGCCTAGTAACTCATAGTCCTCTGTGGAAATTATTATATTCATAAAGCTTCTGGTAATAAAGCCTTCCCCTCCCCATGTAGCTGTGTTTCTACGATAAGTGATGACACTTAGAGTTTTGAAACTATCACTTGCTTAATAACTTTCCACTCATTAGTTTTGGATCAAATCCATGGAAGCAGAATGTGAGAAGTGAAATCTAACGAGTGCCTTTAAGAAAGGATAAAGAGCTTCTGTTATTTCATTAGAGTCCTAAGAGTTTGAACTTATGGCACTCCTGCCATATTCCCTAAGGGTAATAAAAGGTTTGTTAGGTTTCTCCCCTCCAAGTTTGTCATACTATACAGCACATTTCATCAATTAAAACAGAAACTGCCTAACAATTATAACAGGGGCAGGAATAAAGGCTGTTGCCATGTGATTTCTCCTCGTGGGCTGATGTAGGTAGAGTTTGTGAAATAGCATGCTAGCAGCAACAGCCTTGCAAGGAACAACTTATGCAACACATTTTGTGTGCATCATGTAATAACTCTACAGTCACATAGTGATTGGTTTTAGCAGGTTTAAATGAAGATGACTGACTTATACACCATGTCTCTTCCTCTACACATGCCTTAGAAGTCAATAGAAATGCACTAAAAAAATTGAAAGAACAGGTTCTGGGGAAGTAAGCTAGGGTATGGGTTCTGTACCCCTTTATAGTGAAACAGGCCTCATAAGCACCAGTTTGTGCACCTTAGGGAATTAGGAAGTTACTCAGTCAGCCCAGGACTCTTGCCTCAAGACTCCTAACAAGGATCCTCTTCCTCCATTCCCACACTTCTCTCTCAGGGTATGGCCCCAACCAGTAAGTCATTATAAGCAGTTTGTCTGAGCCTGAAAGTTTGAGTTCAGGATGCTCTCTATTTTGGTCTCTTTCTCTCCTTTTCTGCTTTGGGTACATGTGGACAAAATGGGACTTAAATAGGTCACAGAGATCAGATGGACCACATTAAAATGAAAAGAAGTTTAATAAGTAAATTGAAAACATATATAGGTAAACAACAACCTGAAGGAAATAGGAATAAACAGATATCCTCTATCCCTGACATATACATATCTCCTAAAATGAGAGATGCTATGTAATTCTTTAAGTTGCAGTCATTTAAGCTCATTTATTACCTTGGTTCCAGTATCCATGAATCATCCCAAAAGGTGAGCAAAACAAAACTCCCAAGCTGAAGATATACATGGAAATTGCTGTTTCAAGTCAATACCTGGATTCTTTGGAATGTTAACACAAATCTAATAAGCTTGCAATAACTAAAACCCATCCCCCAAAAAACTGTTTATTCAAGTTCTGATGCTTACCAGCCATGCAACATGTCTGTGGTGGCCTCTACCCTATGTAACAGCTTGCCGTAGGAGGTCAGAAGAGCCCCCACACTCCTGGCTTTCTGCAAACAATGCAAAACCGAATTATTCAAAAAGGCTTTTTTCTCAGATAGGAGGGCGGTATTGTAGGGAGGGAGTCTCAGATGTTTCACTAATAAGTTAGGATTGGAACCATAGACTTCACTATTATGCTGCCTTATCTGTTGCTTTAAATATGTACTCCTATATACTACCTGTGCTTCATGTTGTTTAATGTCAGTCCTAGAATTGATTATGTTCTGTTTCATCAATTGTTCAACCCCATATTGATTGCTAATTGCTAATTCTATGTCTTTGTAAACTTGTATTCATTTCCCCTTCCATGGAAATGTTCTTGACACTGCATGAAAATGCCATTGTGAACATGTATGCGAAGACTGAAGGCTGATGTTTCATAAAATATATACATTTTTATTTAGTAAAAAGTATAATTGTTACTAAATAAGAGTATTCTCCTGGGAGTTTTAATTTGTCGTTCTACTCTTCTGAACTGCCAAGTATTTGTAAGGCTATCAGCAGGGCAGCCACAAGTCCACTGTGCATGAGCCACTTCTCCTTCCACCCAGCATTCATGCATGCAACCAAAAACCTCAGCAAGGTACAAGAGGATAGTGTGGCCCATCTTCCATTCACCAATGATGGTTAGTTTTCCAAGTGGCAAGAGGAAGCTTGGCCATGGAACAAATGGGGGTCTGGTTGTGGCATCTAATTAGGAACTGTAACGACTGTTTTAACTTGCTGCAGTAACATTAGCAATTGTGGTGGTGTATTCTGGATCCAAGGCTTGGCAATGGAGAATTTTTATTAGCAAGTTTAGCTAGTGTAAACGGAACTGCACTAGTTTACCCACTTGTATTTTCTTCCTGTGGACAAGGCCAAGATTGCAAAGGAATGGCATATTGGCAAGCAACTCGGTGAATCTTGCACAATAAGCAAATAATATACAATTACTGCATTTATCTAAATAGCCTGGGATCTCCAGGTCTTGTAGTACTCAAGACATCTGAATGAAAGGGAGTACTATTCTTGTAGGATTTCTTCATTAAGATAGGCCTACATGGGAAGCACACTTGAAAATAGTTTCTGAAAATGGGGTCTGACATTTCTAGGTTTAATTTATCTAAATCGCAAAATAGAAATCAACATTTTAGTTCTAAAAATATTAACCATAATAAATTAAAATATTCTACAAATACTTTTTGCTTAAAGGGCTTACATTATTCTGTGTGGTTTTCTGACTTGTACCAATTCATAAGAGCTGAATGTTTTAAAGTGCCATCCTAAGCAAGGTTATGCCCTTCTACATCTGTTGACCTAAGCCCTGCATAGGATTTGCACTGTTAAGGAAGCATGGAAATGTGCAGCAAGTTCTAGCAATCTTTTTTCTCACATAAAATATTTATTTGAGATCTGTTCCCACTGTTAATTCCCAATCAACTATTAGAATAAACCACGAAGCTAAAATGCAGCTGAAATCCCACTTAAGACATTCATAATTTTTAGTAGTTTTCAAGGCTCTTTCAAAATAAAATAAATTATATTTAAAGACTGTGATAGGTGAATCATTTTCTTTGAAAAATCAGGCACACAAGTATCATCTTCATTGTATTGACTGCAAAGTGGATCAATAAGAAAGCTGGAAAGCAGCTACATAACTTGCTGACCTAAAATTATCTCAAAGACCATCTAGTTGTAATGGCTGAGATTGTCATTTTAATAAACTGATACAAGTATTTAAAGAGTTCTTTTGAGCGAAAATATTTTCTACTGAACCATGCCATTCACTCCCCCCACACAAATTTACTATACACCTTTTCTTTTCCCCCTAATACTCCATTCCAAAGTGGAAGAGGGTTGATTGTTTTGTATTCCTTCTAAGTAGAGATGGGCACGAACTGAAATATGAACCAAAGTTTATCATGAACCAGGCCAGCTTGTGATTTGTGAACCGGAGGTTCATCAGAGCCCATTTCAGATGAGCCTGGCACTTATCAATCAAGCCCTGATGGGATCCCCCATCAGCTGAAAAAAGTTGCTAGCATTTAAAAGCAGCAACACCTTGCTTGCATGAAGCCTCAGTGCAGTTTCAGGCTTTCAGGGCTTTGCCATTCATGTCACACTTTTGAGCAGGCATAGTAATGTTGCAATGTTGGAGCCATTCCCCCCCCCCCCACACACACACATTTGCTGATTGGGCTGTTGCTTGCACTGGCAAGGCAATTGGTGATGGAGTTCTGGAGGAAAACATGTACTTTTCGTGCTTGTTCCACTCTCATTTGTTTTTTACAGCCAAGCCAGGAAAGGGCTAAAATGCTGCTGCTTCATCCCCTCCTGGCAGCTTCCCTGACACTTTGTTTCCAAAGGACTGTGCAAAATGCTTGATTTTTTTTCTTTTTGGCAAAACATGCTTTGGAGGGTGTGAAAAGCAGCCATTTAATCCTTTCCTGGCTTTTAAAGCCAGGAGGAAAGTGCAGTAATGTTACAATTTTACAATGTTACTATGTTACAATGTTACAACCCATTCTTGCCTTTGGAAAAAAGAAAGAGTGTATGCATATCCCAAATGGGGAAAGCACCCATTTAACCCTTTCCTGGCTTTTAAAGCCAGGAGTAATGTGCAGTAACATTAATAATAATAATAATAACATTCGATTTATATACCGCCCTTCAGGACTACTTAATGCCCACTCAGAGTGGTTTACAAAGTATGCTATTATTACCCCACAACAATCACCCTGTGAGGTGGGTGGGGCTGAGAGAGCTCCAGAGAACTGTGATTCACCCGAGGTCACCCAGCTGGCTTCAAGTGGAGGAGTGGGGAATCAAACCCGGCTCTCCAGATTAGAGTCCCGTGCTCTTAACCACTACACCAAACTGGCTCATTTAATGTTAAATGTTACTATGCTACAATGTTACAACATTACAACCCATTCTTGGCTTTGGGAAAAAAAAGAGACAGTGTGTGTGCATACCCCAAAGGGGGAAGGGAAAAGCAGTTATTTAACCCTTTCCTGGCTTTTAAAGCCAGTAGGGAATAAGCAGCAACATTAGGAATTGTTCCTGGCTTTGAAAAAAAAATAGGAGAGTATTTGCATACCCAGGAGGAAGGAAGCCAATGGAGAAGCAGCCTTATGCTGCGCAAAAAAAATGTTGCTGCTTTCAAATGCCAACAGCTTTTTTCAGCTGATGGGAGATCCCCCTCCCATCAGCAGAAAAGCAGCTAGTGTTTGAAATGCCACAAACCACGAACCGCACAGTTTGGCATTTTCCAGGTTCATGGCCATTTCTACTTCTAACCATTCTGCAACTCTGTATGAACACATCAAAAATTACAGAACCCTGGGAATGGTAGTTTTGTGAAGGAACCATGGAATTCTTGGCAGAACTACAGACCACAGAAATATAATTCCCAGGGTTATTTGGGAAATTTACTACATTAAAATTATAACATTTAAGGCTGGTACATGTTCAAGTCACTGTGAGCTTGTTGTGGAATCTGATGAACT
Organism: Eublepharis macularius; assembly: GCF_028583425.1. Taxonomy (NCBI): domain Eukaryota; kingdom Metazoa; phylum Chordata; class Lepidosauria; order Squamata; family Eublepharidae; genus Eublepharis; species Eublepharis macularius. The sequence goes on along the minus strand of NC_072794.1, from coordinate 79,286,986 downwards.
CTTCACATCTCTACCAGTTATATGAAGCCTATCACACAGAGGGCAGAAATGCCACTGATGACCTATAGTTTAATTCAAATTAAACTTAAAAATTATGTTTATGGCAAACTTTATTAAGAGTTGGAATCAGAGGATAAGTTATCTGTTTATTGATTCCATGTAAACAAGCTGTTCATACAAAGATAGCTGATGTATACTTTGTGGCCACCCTGTGAAGGCTATTTTAAATGCTCTGTGAGTTTATGATCATTACATGGTAAACCATTCTTGCACAAGTTCCTATAACATGACTCAGCTGATTCCCTGCCACAAAGCCACAAAATCCTCCTCTCTCAATGCATCTTGTGACATGAATCCATAGGATACTGTGGAGACTTTCCATGTCAATGAGAGATGCTTACAGGAATGTCTGGCATTGGCAGAACCCACACAGGAAATATCACTCATGATTACAGGTAAGTTATCAGTCAAAAATCTCTTGCTACATAGAGAAGATAGAATAAAGGTAGTTTCACACATATCCAAAATGACTTCCATGTATAGGGGCAGTATATCTTGTCTTGTCTATGTCATACTCTGGTTTTATACATCTGTGCATAACTACAGTTCAGTGATTATTTAGGTGACAACAGCATTTCCTGACATACCTGCTACATCATACTACCAGCAGTTTATATGTGTTGAAGCACTTTGACTAACATGAGTCCAGAGCAAAGTCAAAATTCATTCATTAATTCCCTTAATAATACTAATACAAATTATGAGAACAACTGAACTATATTATCTGAGCTATACATGAATTTAAAAACCTGTTGTCATTGCCTGGAGATTTGATTCTAAGTTTTCTAAATGCTGAATGGTATTATGTTCCGAAGATTTGTTGTGGTAGTGGTAGTATAAATTGGATGCAAATGCAGATGGAAGTAACCAGAATAGGAAATATGAGCAAAGTGGTTACATCCTTTTGCAATCAACTGTTAGAAAACCTGGCCATCATCTGTTCAATTAGATGGCTTTTCCAGTTTCCACTAAGCTGAGTTTTTAATTTACTTAATTGCAACCATCTCAGTCTGGCAATTAAAAAAGAATGTTACCTGTGGGATGGGATCAATTAAAGGTTTGAAAATTCAATTTAGGATCATGATTAGCCTGCTTTATATGGGTTGATTTTTTCCTAAATCATATAATTGCATAATTCAACTATTTTTTATACATAATGTAAATGAACCCTTCATTTCATTTTTTAACTGAAAACAGATTTTAGCCTCCTAATAGTAGGAAAAAACCAGCTATCAGTGAGCAAGGAGCCCTCTGATTGGGTGGGGGGGGGAAGCAAAACTATAATATATGGAAATGTAGGATATGATGTATTTGGTAGCAACAGTTCCTTAGAACTTAACTCATTTTATTTTGACTTCTTGCAAGAACTTCCCCATATATTTTATGTACCTTTTAAGTTTCAATCAGAAAAATGAGAAAACAGACTGTAACTTCATATATTTCATGCCATGTCCCTGGAACCAGCTTCTGAAAATAGACAAAAGAACTTCTTGTTCAGAAGTGGGAAATTGATAGTTTTGTGCTTCTACCAAATTTGTGCTGACTCAAGTACTTTTGTAGCTGGGAAAAAGTTGGTCTAAGGAATACTGGCTACTTAAAACAAATGCAACATGGAAGCATAGCTCTCCTTTGCAGGATTCTTTGGGGGGTTTTTTATGGGTCTGACAAATATTAGTCTAACTGCTTTTATTTAGTCTAGTGCCTCACCCCAAAACATTTGTATGGAAATGTGAAGGATAGTACATAAATTCTTTTCACAAATAATAAAAGCAATACAAATGTAAAAAGAAGCATGTGGTTCCATCATTTTGTCCTGCTCTCCTCTGGAATTTTAGACAGGTTTCTATATGTTCCCATCTATTAGCATATGAGATGGGACTCCAGCATGTAGTTGGAATGCAAATTAAGAATATTTGTTTTTCCAAAGCTTCTTGTAAAGTTAGTGAGCGTAGCCCCTCATCAGCTAGTCAAGAACAAACCAAAAAATATCACTGTTTCTTTTAGCGTCTGCTATACCAATCAAATTTTAAATGAGCATTTCAATGTCGGTAGTCAAAGGAAGGTTGTAGAGTTTTCTGGTAAGGACAGAAGGTTATACAGATTTCAGTCAGGTGTTGGAGGCCTCTCTGTTCATGCTTATACCAGGGTCTGATTACAAGGTATGTTAAATGCAAGTTGGGTTAGGGGAAATCCCAACCCAAATTGTATTTAATGGTTGACCCAACCCTCACCTTTAAAATGGAGAAGGGAAGGATCAGCTCTCAAGTGTGTGCAGAGGCAGAAGGAGTGGCATCATTCTCTTCTTTCAACCCAATGTGTTTTCACTAGAGGTTCCTGGAAGGAGAGCTATTTGTCTTACCGTCACTTCTACATGTTTGCCAGGAGATATGTGGAACCAGCAGTAAGCCCTCCCCCAGCAGCCCTTCTCTGCTAGCAAAAGTACAGAGGGCATAAGAGAGGGAATGATCCTGCTCCTCCTGCCTCCACACATACTTGGAAGCAGATCCCCTCACCACCACCACCACCACCCCACTATCGTAAAGGTGAATGACAGATCAAATATTAAATGTGAGTTCAATTGGGTTTTCCCCTAACCCAACTCAAATTTAATGTATCATTTCATCGGATCCCCCAGGCTCATTAATATTGTGTGTGTGAAGAATATCATACTAATAGTGCTTGGTATGTTACTAATAATATTTATTCTATGTAGTAATTTCTCATTAATTGTTCAAGGAACTGCGCATACATTATCAGAGTAATATGTACCAAAACTCTGTGAAGAAGTTCATTGTTAACCTCCCAGTTTAGAGGTGGTGACAGAGCGACAGAGCCCCAGAGATTATAGCCAATAAGTTTGTGGGTGAACTTTGATTTGAACATGGAATATTTACCTCATATGAAATGTTCTTAACCACGGTGACAACTTTGAATGATCTATATCAACTTGAAAAAACTGTTCCTGTGAAATATGGGTGGTACTTACGTTGAGCTTCTTTTCTTTCTGGAGTCATGAACAATAGATCTGGACATGAAAGACTTCCTAGATCTTCTGGTCTAAGAATATAATATAGCAATTTCTAATTTGTAGGCATGTGTGACGTGCCCTGTCCCACTGCCACCCACTTTGAAACCTCTCTTCTCAGGTTCTGGGCTACACAGGCAGTTCAGGGCAGTCACAATACTCTACCTTTCTAGTCTCTAATTATCAGGCAGAGAGCCCTGACCCAAATCCACACAGGGTCCCCTCTCTGCTCTTCCCAGGGACTTCACCAGACAGGCAGCCAGTTCCTTTAATTCACTTCCCCTTACTCAGCTGAATGCATAGGTCTGTTGGAGTCAGGAAACTCCATATTTCTTTCTCTTATAAACTGCTATCATATAATTTCTCCACACTTTGGTTATGACCAGATAGAATTATGTATTTGTATGGATGTGGTTTTTCTCTAAGCAAACAATTGCCAGCCAACCAGAGTTAGAATAGAAAAAAATAACTTTTATTTACAAGATCTCTCTGAAACTTGAGGCATCTTTAGAGGACAGTGAGGGCTATGTCCTCAGCAAATTCGGTGGGTATTGTACATTGGGAAGGTCAGTTTGTAACCCCTCAAAGTAGCTTCAAGCTGACAGTCCAGTTTTTGCCACTGTGAAGAGAAAGTGGCATGAAAGGGGGCGACCAAAGGATCATGCTTTTCCCGGGGTGTAATCTCTCTGAAACTTGGGGGGGGGGTCTTCAGAAGACAGTGAAGAATATGTCCCCTGCACATTTGGTGAGCATTGGACATTGGGAAGGTCAGTTTGTAACCCCTCAAAGTAGCTTCAAGCAGACAGTCCAGTTTTTGCCACTGTGAAGAGAAAGTGACATGAAAGGGGGAGACCCATGGACTCTCCTTTCTCCGGCTCAAGTTCAGCTAAGTCCCAAGGGGGCTGTTCTGGCTCCCATGAACCTCCAACTACGAACATGTTTGTGAACATGTCATGTCCATTGATGATCGTGAATCCCTGTTCGTGGACGGCAATGAACAACATCGTGTTCGGGTTTTTTTCCTGTTCATGTCCATATCTAGTCAGAATATGTGATGAAACAGTGCAATCAGAACTGGATCAAGATAGGTATTATTTGAAAGGCCTTTCTCTTGTGAACATAATGATACCTGCCAAACATATCAAAGCTAAAATAATTATGTGGATATCTAGTCAAAATTGATTAAAAGGTATCTATGTTAAACATAGGTGTGTTTCTTACATAACATGACATTTGCCCTTGTTTAGGCTCTGAAACTTGGTTTTGACACATGGAGCAGAAAACATTTATTCATCAAAATCATTGTGCCATTTCCATATGGACTTCTTGAAGGTTGCCATGAATGAAAACTACTTTGCTTGGGCCTGGAAGCATGCTAATGTCTCAGTCTTTCCTATATAAGGCCATTACCCTGAAAGTTTCCCTTTGGGAAACCTATTCAGGTTGATATTTCTCAAGAAGTGAATATTTTAAGGTTGCATTATCTTGTTCTCATAGCTGCAATCATGCCCTGAAGCAAAAGTGCTGAATCTGTCGTACCAGCCATTTTTAAATCACTGTGAAGGGTACTATACACAAAGTACCCATCTAACTCATGGTTAGAGGAACTGGTTAGAGTACCACACCCAAAGAGTAGTGGTCAATGGTGTTTCATCAGATTGGAGGATGTCCAGTGGGTTGCCGCAGGGCTCAGTTTTGGGCCCGGTACTTTTCAATATTTTTATCAATGATCTAGATGAAGGGAAAATCAAAAAGAGTCCAGTAGCACCTTTAAGACTAACCAATTTTATTGTAGCATAAGCTTTCGAGAATCAAGTTCTCTTCGTCAGATGCCTGATACAGAGACTGGTCAAATACAGAAGAGGAGGAGAGAGAAGAGGCAATTAGGGGCGGGGAGGGGGAGGGTGCAATCAAAACATTCCTTTGCTAGTATATGTAAACATCTCCTTTTAGTGTGTGTATCAGTTGGCTTCAAAGGAGTTTGCCCTGTTAGTTTGTAGCAGCCAAACAGCTAGACCATCCAATTCCAATGCAGTATGGGCCTTCGATAACCACAGCTCTCCCTGCCAGATGCATCTGACAAAGAGATCTGTGGTTCCCGAAAGCCCATGCCAGGTGCCACTGAGCTCCCCCAGACCCCGCCTCTGTAAAGGAAATCTGTTACCTGTGGTAATGTGATAACCATTCATAGTCCCTATTCAGTCCCAGCTTGACAGAGTCAAATTTGCATATGAATTCCAGTTCAGCAGCCTCCCGTTGGATTTTGTTTTTGAAAGGTTTCTGTTGAACTACAGCAACCTTTAAGTCTTTGATGGAATGTCCTGGTAGATTGAAGTGTTCTCCCACTGGTTTCTGGACGTTTCCATTTCTAATGTCAGATTTGTGTCCATTTATTCTTTTGCGTAGAGGTTGGCTGGCTTGTCCAATGTACAGAGCAGAAGGACATTGTTGGCACATGAGGGCATATATCAGATTGGAGGATGAGCAGCTGTAAGAGCCAGAGACAGTGTAGTTGATGCCATTGGGTCCTGTAATTGTATTCCCTGGGTAGATATAGGGGCAGAGCTGGCATCTGGGTCTGTTGCAGGGCCTGGTACCTGTGCTGGTGACTCTGCTGGCCGATTCATGGTTGTGAGTGAGAAGTCGTTTAAGGTTGGGGGGCTGTCTATAGGCAAGGAAAGGTCTTCCACCCAGGGCTTCTGAGAGAGAGGTATCATTTTCCAGGATGGGTTGTAGCTCACTGATGATACGTTGGATGGGTTTGAGCTGGGAGCTATAGGTGACAACCAGTGGTGTTCTGTTGTTAGTTCCTTTAGGTTTGTCCTGGAGTAGACTGTTTCTGGGTACTAGTCTGGCCCTGTTGATTTGTTTCTTCACTTCATTTGGTGGGTACTGTAGTCCCAAAAATGCTTGTTGTAAATCTCTTAAGTGTGAGTCTCGGTCGAGAGCATTGGAGCAGATATGGTTGTAACGTAAGGCTTGGCTGTAGACAATAGACCGAGCAGCATGTAGATGAAGGGGTAAACGGGCTACTCATTAAATTTGCTGATGATACCAAATTGGGAGGAGTGGCAAACACCCAAGAAGATAGAGTTAAAATTCAACAAGACCTGAATACTCTGCAGAATTGGGTGGTTGTGAACAGGATGCAATTCAACGTTGATAAATGCTGCACAGCATTACATCTGGGCCACAAAAATGTAAAGAACAAATACAGGATGGGGGATATACTTCTGGATAGTAGTGTATGGAAAAGAGATCTTGGGGTAAGAGTGGACTGTAAACTAGATATGAGCAGTTAGCGTGATGTGGTGGCAAAAAAGGCAAACTCAGTCTTGGGTTGTATCAAAAAGGCCATTGTATTGAAATCGCAGGAGGTCATAGTCCCTCTCTATACTGCCTTGGTCAGGCCGCACCTGGAGTACTGTGTGCAGTTCTGGAGGCCTCACTTCAAAAAGGATGTGGACAAAATTGAGAGGGTGCAGAAGAGAGTGACAAGAATGATCTGGAGACTGAGCCCTACGAGGAAAGGCTGAGGGCCTTGGGAATGTTTAGTTTGGAGAAGAGGAGATTGAGGGGGGACATGATTGCTCTCTTTAAATACTTGAAAGGCTGTCATTTGCAGGAGGACAAGGTGCTGTTCCAGTTGGCAGCAGAGGATAGAACTCGAAGCAACGGGCTTAAATTACATGCAGAAAGGTACCGGCTGGCTATTAGGAAACACTTCCACGGTCAGAGTAGTTCAAAGGTGGAATCAGCTGCCTAGGGAGGTGGTGAGCTCCCCTTCACTCGCATTTTTCAAGAAGAGGCTAGACGAATATTGGTCAGGGATGCTTTAGGCTCATTCTGCATTGGGCAGGGGGGTTGGACTAGAAGGTCTGTATGGCCCCTTCCAACTCTGTGATTCTCTGATTCTGTGATCTTATTCATATGCTTTGCCTTGTTTTGTAAAATACATTAAAATGTTGAAATAAATAAACAATTAAAGTCTGGGTATCCTTCGGCCTTTAAAGCATCACAACCAAATCACCATCCAAACTTTGTTGTTCAATTCTACTCTGCTGTTCCTGTGTCAGCAATAAAGACAAACAGCTGCTTTCACTTCAAGTCACTCTTCTCGCCCCCCTCAGTTTTCTAGACTGCAGTTCCAGCACATTTCCTCTAGCTGGAGGCTAATGAAGCAGTTTCCTCCTATGCAAGGAATTTTTCCTTGCAGAGGTGAGTCTGTAGGCAAGTCTTTCATAGCAATCTATTGATACGACATGCTTTGTTGATACGACGTGCCTTGATATCCAGCCTTACTATGGACGATATCCCCTTATTATGGACAACTCTCCACTGCCTACGATTATTCAACAGGAAAAACTTTTATAAACCAGTTTGTAGCCCCAAACATCTAAATATTTGGGAGAACCTTTGAATGGAGAGAATTTTCCACATTTTCCCATGCAGACATTTTCTACGTTTTTTGTGTATAGTTCCTTATTCTTTTATTGCTTTCAATGTTTTTAAAAGCTGTATTATAGTATAGCTGTGATTTCTTTCAAAATTGCTTTAATAATTGTGATGTACACTGTTGTTTATTATTCACCACTCACATTTTCACAGAGTAATATCATCATGGTCAAGAATACTTCCCATTTTAAATGATTTTTCTAAGACATGTTATTGGCATTGCCCAATTCACTGTTAGTGGTAATTGACTTCACCTGTTTTATGATTCTGCCACATAGTAAGAACTGATTGGTCATCCCATTCATTACGTGATTCCCACATGGCTAGGGTCACCCATGTAACTTATTCAGAAAACATTCCACTCGTTCTCAATTTTTCTCAGTCTTGTAATTAATTATCCAAATTTAATTGACTGCATATTCATTGCATGGTCTCTAATTTTCTTGATTCACTCACATGATATAGTGGGGTAAAGAAGCAACAGTAGAAAGGGAAGTAACTGCATTGAACAGATTTAAATGGTGAACAGTTGTACAACCAAAATATTTTTTGCCCCAGAAGGCATGCTCTATACCAATTTAATTACACCTATTACACCCTAGCATTTCAGTAAAACATTATTCTTGTGGAAAGCATAGGAGATCATGATGACTAGAAGAAAAGCTAAATGTTAGTCTGCTAGTTCCTTAATGCAGGATTAATTGAGGACTGGCTGTGCAACATAATATGGCACCCACATACATCTGAGATTGCCACAGACTTTCCTATGTGGTTTACATTGCTGCATTAATCATACAGCACCTAACCACTAATTATATCTTAGTTGTGCTAGCTTCTATATTGTTTATATTATCCAGCCACAAAGGTAAATAATGTGAAAATAGCTGTAACAGTTTAAGAAAGAAAGGTTTTTCTTCAGGCATAAATGCTTCCTTCTGACATCCAATCCTATACAGCTCTTTCCTGATTTTTCTAAATCTAGGAAATCTGAAGAGTATCTAAATATTTTCCCATGTGAATGGCATTGCCCATTCCAGACTGTACATAAACCAGATAGCCCTTACAATGTACAGAATAGACAGAGCCGTCATTTTGAAGCAAGGATGAGTTAGCATGTTAGAATCATATCTGCCAGATCAAATGTAAGCGCCAAGATTTCCAGGTGTTCCATTATGTTATCATACAGAACTAACATTGCCCCCCCCCCACCACCACCACTTCATTTCTGAAGAGATGGTCCAAAATATTTCAACTACATTTTGTTGTAACATGTCGGGCTGGGAATTTATTATCTCAGCCCCAATAGGTCTTAATAAGCCTTACACAACTGTTTAGGCGTTTATTCTATTAACGGCTGTTCATTCCAGTCGCTACACCTGAATATTCATGATCTTGCTATTCCCAATGCTTCAGTGTAGCAGCTGTTTGAAATCCACAGCAAATGTTCAAGAGAGTTTCACAAATATAAACACCCTCACAGCTAAATGTTTGGGGCCTGTGCATCACCAAGAAGAGACATGAAACATTTATGTGAAGTGATTTTTTTTTTGGAGGACTGCATTTATAAAGCTTAAATAGTTCTTGTCCTTTGGGGAGCACTTCGGTGTGATTTGGGAGCACTTCAATGCAGAAGAGAAAGAGTCTGGAAAAGCTTATGCCCCACTAAGATGTTACTCACCCATCTAAACTATAATTCAGTGCAATAATGGAGGATTTCAGATTTAATTACACATTGAATTGGTGGTATCTATTGCTGGAGGTTATTTCAGAATTAATTGAAGTGGGTTGAAGAGGGGTGGGAGTTGAAATAAGTGAGCTCACCCAAGAGAAATATTCTTATTTCTTATTTCTTTAGCAGAAATCTCCCTTATCCCACTGACCATATCATTAATTTGGGCAGCTCTCTATTTTAAAAGAAATGATGGTTACTGCATGTGTTTCCCAACACAATTTAAAGTGTTGATAAGGACCTAGCTCAACTACCAAGTGCCAGCAAACCATGAGAACAGCTGCTGTTCTATGCTGGCGTCTTCTCCATGTTGGCAGCAGCCAGCCCCTGAGGGCCAAGCTAGAAGTGACAAATTACACTTGAATGGCAAGTGAACAGACTCACATGTATTCCTCCCTGTTCACTTGCACTCCACTTGCGTTCCACTAGTGCTCCACGCAATTGTGCCTCTGTTCACTTGCCATTCAAGTGTAATTCGTCACTTCTAGCTTGGCCCTGACTTTTCCTTCAGTTTCTTCAACCCCTCCCTTCTGGAAGGAAGAGACTAGACCCTGGGAGATATCATCAGCTGCAGAAGAAACTGTTATCAGCACATTCACTTATCCCTAATATATTATATCCATTGTGAAATGTTTACTTCTCATTTTTATATTTTTAATTCATAGCAAGGTGATTTTCCAGTCACTATGTTGAACAATTAGTAAGCTCTACTGCAAGTCATTTGAGAAGCATGTCTGTTGATTACAAGCTATCACAAGTTCAGAATGCCTTAAAAATAATCTTTAACAACTCAACCCATGATCAAAATGAGCACTGGATTCTTCCAGAGGAACAGATATGAGTTGATCTCAATGTGAATTTTTTTTTCAGTCACTAAAATTGGAGGCTTATGAATGCCTCTTTAAATTTATTTTTACATTTCATTTCCAGTACCTTGTCACATAAATCAGGACAGCTGAGAGGGAGGGGTTAGGGGAACAAACATTCTGGAGATTAACACTGTAATCCTAAAAAGAGTTACTCAATTCTAAACCCACTGAAATCAATGGGCCTAGACTGGGATAATTCTGCTTAGAACTGTGCTGTCAGTCACCTTGATTTGTTTTCATATGTTTGGATTCGGTCTGAGCAGTATGAGGAGGATCCAGGGAGAATTTTCATGTGTGGCCCCCTTGTTGCTTTCATTACTCCCTACTACACATAACTTCTTCCCTGACTCCAAGAGCCCATAATATATAACAAGTATAAAACTCCACTCCTGATCTGTTTCTTTTCTACTTTTTCTTCTTTCTTGGAATCTAAAGGGTTACACCTATTTCCCCAGTTGAGAGATCTCTTGTCATTCCGTTCAGCTTTAGTTTTCACCCCATAACTCTGGTTCTCAGGCTTTGCCTTCTCACAGCTTCGCCATAATACCATTCTTCAGTGTATCAGAAGTTGTTCAAGAATTATTTCTTTTGCAATTATCTACAGCAGGAATCCCTTACTTTTTGAGCCTATGGCTCAACTCAGGATGGTGGGTGCAACCACAAAATGGCTGTTGCAGGAGTTGAAGCCAACCATAAAATGGCTGCTACAAGAGGCAAGTTAACCACAAAATATCAGGATTCAGGAAGTAAAATTATGCATAACTCTAACAGTAACTCTTCAAAGTGTCAGGCAGAAGATTTGTTTAAGAGAATGCCTTTTAAAATGGATAATATTTTTAATAAATATTCAGTATTTTGTGCATATACACAGCTTACCTTCATCCACACAATCAATATTCTTGTGTTATGATAGCAGCTGCTGCTGAAGTAACTTTTGAAAAATATGCACAGCCAATCAGATCTCCAATGGCCAATTAGAAACTTTACTGGGCAAAAGCCCCACCTGCCCCATCCTGCTTTCTAAAAACACTTGGTCGGTGCCAGGAAAGGTGGTGGGCACCACAGCACCCACAGGCATTTATTTTATTTATTTATTTAATTACATTTTTAGACCGCCCTCCCCGTAAGACAGGCTCAGGGCGGTTTGACAACACTGAGGACCCCATCTATAGGTTTGAATTTCATCCATCTCCATAATAATCCACATGTAACAAAAACTGAAGTCAAACAGCATGATTTTGATTACTTTACATTTTTAATCTTCAAAATACACAAAGGTAGAAAGGACAATTGCATATCATTCATACGAGGAGCAATTCTATTAAGGAAAAGACCTATTTAGAAAAAGTCAGCTACCATGCTAGCCTCACCACAACAAGAGTTTAAAGAGTCTGGAGCAAAGTTTACAGTAGCCCTGGGATTTTCAGTGAGACACCGGAGAAAGAATTGGTTGTACACAGAGCTGATCTCTGTGAACGGTAATGGTTCCAGTCTAATAATGAAATAATCCATTTTTACCAGATGAAAGAAGGGGGATAAGGAATGTAACTTGAGCTGAGGCTCATAATGGTGCCAAAAGCTTATAGTGGAAAATATCTAAAGAATTCAAGACTCTCTTTGTTGGATATGAATGATTTCTTTTTTCTTGTGAAAAGTGTATGAAGAAATTGAGAAGAAGGGCCTGAGTAGATTTTATGAGAAAAACTTCTGTTAGGGAAAGAAGAACTGGTGTCAGGTTGCAGGCCAAATACATCTCACTGTTATGTAACAAGAGGGGCAGATGAAAGATGTTCAAAGAAAGATGCACAGCGAGTTTGAATTTTTTCATCTCTTGCCTGTTTTATGGCCAAAAAAGGTGGAAGGAGCAAAGTTGGATCATTCAGTGAGAAGCAATCAGCATATCTAACTGCCCCTTTGAATAAAGCAGAATTTAGTTATTCATCATAATGTAATGCATAATGCACAGAATACATGACTGCAGCATCGGCACTTTAGTTAGCAATTCTCATGCATGTGAGTGGAACTTCACTTTAGTTTATGAATGGCTGTAGTCCTACACAATGGTTATTTCATTGTGCTCTTTTTCCCTGAGTAGTCTTCATAAACACAAGAAACGGAAGGGGGAAATAGTTCTATTTTAATGCTTAGCTGTCTTTTAAATCTGTATTTGGCACCAGAAGTCGGCAGTGTTGAACTGTGGAGAAGCCATTATTGATCACACACATACATACATACCAACTTCCCTTCCTATGTTCACACAGTGGTCTATCACACCTGTAAATTGGTACAATGTACAAGTATTTGAAATTAGAAGTTCTGGTCTGGAACAACTTTTGACCTTGCTATAATTATGCAGTCTTAAAACAAAGCACTTTTAGGTTTGTTTTTTTCTGGAGCAAAATGTGACAAGGAAAACATACTGATAGGTTCTTGCAAAAGGACCTATAAACATTTGGAGCACTCCCTACAGTAAGTACAATAAAAATGTCTGAGAGGTTTCAAATTCTGAATGAACAGTTCTAAGACACATGACTTGGTTAGTTGATTATTTCTAATATACTTGATCCCCTGAGTGTGTTTATGTATACAGAAACCTTAACACGCTACCTTGATCTCCCACCATAGTCTGCAAGATAGATGAATTTCTCTACTTCTCTTCTACTCCTTTCATCTTTGCAAGCCAGTATATTAAAATAAATTTTGTTTATTTATTGATTGATTTGTTTAGTTTATTTATTTATTAACATTGTTTGTAATCTGCCTTTCTTACTGAGACTCAGGGTTGATTACACAGTATATTCAATACAATCAATGGCTGAAACATTCAATAAACAATACAACAGGGTATGGATTGCAGACATTTGAAAACAAGCAGAAATCTGATACAGAGCTGAAAGAAAACATAAGCATAAGCATGACATAGCATGATTTGAGTCCAGTGGCACCTTAGAGACCAACAAAATTTTTCAAGGATATAAGCTTTCAAGACTCAAAGCACCCTATTAAATGATTAAATACTTTAGGATGATGTATTAAATGATGCAGAAACTACCCAGTAGGAGCATACTTGCAGTGACATTACAGAATAGAACACTTGCTTGCTTACTTACTTCATTTACAGTTTACCGTTGTCACCAAGTCTCAAAGCTCAAAGTCTCTGTCCTATGCACAGAAACAGGATCTCTATCTGGCTGTTACAGGAGGGTACCAATTACCTCCCCCTGTGCAGCATTGCTGTCTGCCAGTACTGAGGCAACATTTAGAAAGAATACCTTCCCAAAGCCTGTGAGGCAATGCAGTGATTGTTAAAACATGGAAATGCTTTGCACAAAAATTCCAATTTATATTTTCCTGTTTGATGAAAATAACTAGTGCTAATTAGAGATGGGCACGAACCAGAGAAAAAACGAATTGTGTGGTTCGTAGTTAGTCACATTTCACGAACCACAAGCTTTCACAAACTTGCCCTGGTTCGCGAACTAGTTCGTTTGGTTCGTGAAATTGTCACTTCCGGGCCAGCAAATCAACACTTCTGGGCCAGCAGAAGGTCACTTCCGGGTCAGCAGAAGGTCTGCAGAAAGCCCATCCCCTGTTGCCTAGGAAACTTATTGATTGGCGCCAAGCTGTCTGCAGTGACGAACTGAAAAATGAATCAAACAAACTGCCCTAAAGTTCATGGCGGTACATCAGAAATGGGCTCCACGAAGCTGAAACAATACCTGGAGAAGAAATGGGAGGTGGGAGGAAAACTGTGGCAGTTTGAGAACTACTGAAGTATTGAAGTAGAGGGGGGAGACTTTACCGGGGGGAGAAGAGATAAATGTGAATTAATAAGCAGTCAGATTAATAGATTGACATATATATAGATATATATAGATATATATAGGTTAACAAACAGAACATAGAGAAAATAATTAATTATAAGGACTAAATATAAGGAGCGATTAACTAACAATATTTTCTTTTTTTTCTGACAAGTTTTGTACCAAACTGAATGTCTGAAGATATAGATGGGTCAAATTGATTGACTACGTGAGGAGAGATATATAGAACTATTATAAAAAGATAGAATGAGTAATATATATAGAGAATAAGTCAAATTGTTTGATATAAACGAATGTATGATCTATATGGTTTATGATATATAGAAATACCTGAAATTGAAAAATTGGGATAAATTGTTTATCTAAGATAGAAACAAAGGCTTACAGTTTGGGCATATAATGTTAAAAATAGTTAAGGATGTACTGCTTAGAATAATGGAGAATATATATTTGTTTTAGATAGAGGAAGCTAATAAAAGTAAGGGAAAGGGGACAAAGGGTTGGAAAGCTGTTGGAAGTCAACAAAAAGGGGGGGAAAGGGAGGGGGTTAGAGATGAAAAAATTGGGGAAAATTGAATGTAAATGTGGAAATAATGGATTCTAACCCAATAAAAATTTTTCAAAAAAAAAAAAAAGAAATGGGCTCCACGAACCACGAACCGGCCTGGTTCATGACGACCTTGGGTTCGTATTTCGGTTCATGACCATCTCTAGTGCTAATAACTATTCTAATGAGATGATGCTTCTTCCAGGCACATATGTCCTGAGTCCTTTTCTCACTGTCCCTTTTATTTTCCACTGTCCATTGGAACTAGAAGGTAAGGTAATAACTATAAGACTGGATGTTTTCCAACTTGAAATAATTCCATTCCTATTCTGAGCCTTTACTATATTTATGAATTGCCAATGATTCAGATCAGATCTTGATTAGTAAATTTCTGACTGAACTTTCCTATTAACAGAGGGAACTTAACCACCTGTGTGCTCTCTGCTCCTACCCTTTCAAAGTACTTTCTTGCCCAGCCATCTCCATTGGGTCCTGTACCAGCACGTGGGGGGGGGGGGGACAAACACATGCTATTGCTCTCTCTCATTGTGCTGGAAAGTGACATTTTCTAGTGCAATGGATGAGCTGCAGATTATGCTGAACCACAATTCATTAAAAATTGCCTCCCAAAGGGGCAATTTTTAATGATTTGGGCTTCAGCATGACTTGCAGCTCCCCTGTAGTGCCAGAAAATTATGTAATTTTTTAGTACAAGAGTGAAGCTGAGGGTCACACTGAAACCCAATTCATTAAAAATCGCTTGTTTGGAGTACCCCACTGCCTCTGTCTCCCAGGCTCCTGTCTTTCAGTTTGGCCCGGGGTAACTGGCAACCCCAACCTTTCACATTTCAACTTAAGTACCTCTGACTGCATTATAAAATAGAGTGAAACTTCAGCTATAGAAGAATATGTTCACATATACTTGCCTTTGCACATAAGTTTATGAGTATGACTAAATGATTTATTTGTATACAAAGGCAGATAAATCATTTGATTTCAGTGACTACTGCAGAGTGAAATAAGGAATAGCCTGTTGATTAGTAAAACAATTAAAAGGATCATCATATTGATTCCCACCCAGCTAGGCCCAGACCTCAATAATGAACACTGACTGGCTTAATAAGAAGAAAGGCAAGATTTACTAAACACATGTGCTTTTCATTAGAGAAAGCGGAAAGGAAATAAAATGCTGACCTATCCAGTCATGGGCCACTGTGCCTCTTATTCCTATAAGGAGCCAGCAGAAGAATATCTGAAAGCAGTCCACAGCAGTAAAGAAACCTTGCCTGTTGAAATCTCTGAAGAAAAGTGATTTTTAAAAAATGTTATTCTCTTTACAAATGTTTGCCTTTTATTTTATTTTGTTCTTCCTCGCTTTGTGCTTGACAATCGAATGTCTGTTAGGAATGAAGAATACTCAGCTCTGTGAGAGTCCTTTTATGATTCATTGTGGAGACTCAGACACATTCTGGCTTCCCACTTCAGGAGTAATAGAAAAAGGTGTCAAGATGAACACTGAAGAAAGCTATTGGAAGGAGTGATTGCATGGCTTTGGTTAGATGAATTGTCAGCTGATCTAGGAGATGTATAGAAGAATCTTCCATGTGATCTTGCATGTGATACTAAGAATGTTTTCCTTCCTCACAGTCTTTAACTTATACTACATGTTAGTAGACAGATTATATGTTATTTTGTAACAAGAGTCACATGCATCATAAAGAGCAAGAAGATTGAAATATAATTGTAAATCAAGCTTCCTGCATTAATCCATACAGAAACCTAATACAAGAACATTTAGAATAGCCTTTTGTTTTTGTAACGTATGTACACTGTCAACAAGGGAAAATCGTGTGAGTCCAGCCTTTGGTTGTGATTTGATGCTCCTTTGACTTTCATTGAGCTAAAAGTCTTTTCATTCTATACCAGAATCAGATTTTCAATGGTTAAAAAGATGGTAAACTAAAATAAAATGCAACACAAAATTAAGTTATAACTAACTTTACCCTGGTTGGATCCATTTGTACTCCTCCAAGGACATACATCTTCATTCTGTGTGAATGAGAATGAACTGGCTGCATGCATCATTTATGACTGAGAATGCATACCCTTTTCTGGGGTGGGGGTGGGGGAGCAGAAAGTGCCAGCAAGTCATAACTGAATTATGGTGACACCTGCTGGGGTTTTCAAGGCAAGAGAGATGAGGTTTGCCATTACTTCCCTCTGCATCTCTGTCTTCTAGGAGGGCTCTTATCCAATTACTAATCAAAACTGATCCTGCTTAGCTTCTGAGATCGGACAAGATTGGGCTTGCTTGGACTATCCAGGTCAGGGCTTTCTTAGGGTACAGTTAGTTAGTTAGTTAGTTAGTTAGTTAGTTAGTTAGTTAGTTAGTTAGTTAGTTAGTTAGTTAGTTAGTTAGTTAGTTAGTTAGTTACAGCCATTAAAAATACAAACCATTAGACAGAAGCAGCATAAAAACTGTCCATGAAACAGAGCAAAATAAAGTAGGTGCCAGTTGCGCCTCAAGGGAGAAGGTATTTCAGAGACAAAATGACACCACAGAAAAATGCCTCCTGTAGTTGCCACAAGCTTCATCTCTCAATGTGGGGCCAAAGAGAGCAGGGATTGAGAGGCAGTTCTTAACCGGCATAGTATGGGAGGAAAAAGTCCTTCAGGTACCCTGGCCCCAAGACCCAAGCCATTTAGGGCTGTAAAGGTAAGAACCAGCACTTTTAATTGGACCCAGAAACAGATAGGTGACCCAGTGCAGATCTTTCAGCACAGGGGTCATAATGATCCCTGTAACTAACCCTCCCAACAGCAGCCTGGCCACTACATTTTGAACCAACTAAAGTTTCTGAACAATTTTTATAAAAGCCCCACATAGATCTCATCACAGTAGTCCAAGTTAGATATTATCATAGCATGGATCACTTTGGCCATATATCACACTTTTCAAGGAACAGCCATAGCTTGCAAACCAGCCAGGTCTGATAAAATGCACTGTGTGTGTGAATTGTCCGTCACTGAACCAGGATCCGTGGCACTGTTTTTTTAGTTTTATTAGGTTTAGTTTAGTTTCAATGGTTTGCTGCCAGTGGCAGATAGCAATTTTACAATTACTCTCTCAGAATGCAGAACCCAAGTCTACCACCATACAGTTTCTGAGGATCATCTTCTAGAGAACAAGATCTGGGGGAACCCAGTGGGCTGTTTTAGGAAGGGGAGGCAGGAAAGTTATGTTATGCTAACACAAGTGCTATTGTGGAGAATTACTGTTTTATCCAATCCATTATATGTTTTAAGAACTATATTTTGTCCTACACTGAAATGACACAACAAAATGTATGAGCTAATTAAATTAATTAGTAATTAATTAATTAGTTTACTAATTACACTCCAAACTACACAAATAAACTAATCCCCTCCATTATGTAGTTTCTCTATTGGGGTTGCAAGTTTTCAGGCAATCCAAATCATGGCTCAAAACTCAACGTAACTTAGGGTTGCCAGGACCCTTTACCATCCGGACCGGGGCGGGGGAACCTAGATATTACTTTTCTCAATGTCTTTACATGTGCACAAAGTGCACACTCACAGAATGATGCAATGACATCACTTGTGGGAAGTGACATTGTCGCATAAGGACTAGGTGTGCTCCCGTACTTTGCAGTGGGCCAATTTGTGCCCCAAATGGGCTGATTCAGGGTCCAATTTAGGGCCTAAATTGGCTCTCTGCAGAGCAAAGGAGTGCTCCCAGGGTGATGCAATGATGTCACTCCCAGGAGTGACTTCGTCACACCACCCTGGGATCGCGCCCAGGAGTATTATTCCCCCATCTTGCCTCCCTGCTGGCCACATGAGTAGTGGTGGTAGGTGGAGGGTGGGAGTGGGGAATCCCTTGTCCCCACCAGGGGACCTGGGACCCCTAACATAACTACAGGTAACAACTTGTTTTTCCTTGTCTGCATGAAACTTGTGCAAAGAGGAGTTACCAACTCATCTTACTGTGCACTGCAAAGGTTCATGTTCTGATGTGCAGCACTGAAGAATTAGCCCCTGACAAGCCTCCAGGGACTGTTCATCCATGACTGACTGATTTGGGTGCCTCTCCTAGGATGCCTTAGGGTGCTTGCAAATCTTATTTAATAAGTAGGAGCTAATCCACACAAATCTTGCCATCCCCCATTTTAGCAGGATTACATGTATTTATAAAAAACCAACATTGTAACAATGTATATGTAGTATGTGAAAAGGGTCCATTATCACAGCAAAACAGATATGGATCAAAAAATCCTGCTCAACCCTGAAACGGCCAGATAAAATTCCACATTGTTGCCCCACAGAGGGAAAGGTAGGTCGTTCTTCAGTAAAAGTAAAGCCTTTCAGCCCTTCATTGGCCGTACCATTAGGCTGCCATTTTTTTCCCTATACAAAATATCTGGCACCTGCAGTTTCTTAATGAGCAGAAACAAAATCATCCCTGCCACTAATTTGGGAAGGTAACTTACTTATTTTGTTTGTTTGTTTGTTCGTTTGTTTAATTTTTAAAGTCTGCCTTTCTCACTGAAACTCAAGATGGATTAGTAAAAGTCAATATGAACATTGGCTGAGGCATTCAATAAACAATACAATAGGGTAAGGATAGCAGAAATTTAAAACAATCAGAAATCCAGTACCAAGCTGAAACAAAACATAAAACAGCATGGAACTGTTTTGCTGAAACAAAATGTAAAACAGAATGGAATTATCCAATAGGAGCATAGTTACAGCAACAGACACTACACAATAGCATAGTCTACAGTCACCAAGACATCTCTCTGAACCATTTGCTTACAACACAGCCCTATTATTTGTGTAAGAAAGCTCTCCTGAAAGCCTTGTTGTGCACAGTTTGCAGGAAGCTAAGAGAGTGGGGGGTTTCCTGATCACTTCAGGAAGGCAATTCCATATGGTCGGGGCTATCTCAGAGAATGCAAGTGGACAGGAAGCTGTTGTTTTTGCCCATTTGCAAAGGTCCTGTTTAGATGAGCAAAGCTGCAATGATAGAGCATGAGGAGAGAGGTAGTCTCACAGATATGATGGACCAAAGCTGTGAAGGGCTTTGTATGTGATAGCCAATACTTTGAACTGAGCCTGGTAACTGATGGGTAGCTAATGGAGTGACTATAGAATGGGAGTGATACGTATACTCTGCCTAGCTCCAAATAATAATCAAGCTGTGGCATTCTGTACCAACTAGAATCTTCAAGTTTTGAAGGAAGACCTATGTGGAGCGTGTTACAGTAGTCTTAATGTTACCATGGCATGTTTTTAAAAAAACTCCACTGAAATTATGTTAACTCTAGAATTTACTAAAGGTTCTAAATTACACTGCAGATGAAAAATTTTCAGTTGTTTAGTTACATAAAGGGAGAGGAAGACATATAGATCTAATCTATGCATATTTATTCAAGTTATTACTGTATGGTCACTTCATCACTACTATATAAGTACACACAAAAAAAGAGTGCGGTGGGGACCAGATCCACAGGGATACAAATAGAGCAGGAAGGCACCCCAGGGTCACTTTGTCCAACTCCCTGCACAATTCAGGAAATTCCCCCTTCCCCTCACCCCTGTCCAACCTCCCCTAGTAACCCCTGCTGTATGCCCAGAGGAAGGCAAAAGACCTCTAGGATCCCTGACCAATCTGTCCAGGAGGAAAGTTCCTTCCTAACCGCAATTTGGTGATTAGCATTATCCTGGACATATAAGAAAAGGCCACGAGAGCCTAGCATCAACTCACCCTTCATGCCCTTCCTTTCAAAATCTGCCCGAGTTCATATTAAGTCATAGAATCAGCATTGCGGACAACTGGCCATCTAGCATCTGCTTTAAAACCTCCAAAGAAGGAGAGTTCACCATCTCCTGAGGAAGCCGGTTCCACTAAGGAACTGCTATGTGAGGAAGTTCTTCCTAATGTTTAGCTGAAAACTCTTTTGATTTACTTTTAACTAGACATGGGCATGAACCAAAAAACCCCGAACCATGCTGGAACCGGTGTGGGGGTCTGTGAAACTGACAGCAACTTTCTTCTGCCGCTCTGTCAGCAAGAGAAAGAGGCTATCAGTTTCACAGACCCCACACTGGTTCCAGCGCGGGATCTGTGAAATGACAGCCTCTTTCTCCTGCTGTCAGAGCAGCAGGAGAAAGGGATTGTCAGTTTAACAGCCCCCATGTCAGTTCCAGTGTGGGGTCTGTGAAATGACAGCCTCTTTCTCCTGCTGACAGAACGGCAGGAGAAAGGGACTGTCAGTTTAACAGATCCTGCACCAGTTCCAGCACAGGGTCTGTGAAACTGACAGCCCAGGCAGCAGGAAAAGAGGCTATCAGTTTCACAGACCCTGCACAGGTTTCAGCCCATTGGGTAAACCCAGTGCGGGGTCTGTGAAGCTGACAGCCCCGTACTCCTGTACAGGGGCTGTCAGTTTCACAGACCCCGCACTGGGTTCAGCCGATGGGCTGAAACTGGTGCAGGGTCTGTGAAACTCCGAACTGGCCACGGAATGGCTAGAAAAATTTGTTTGTTTCATAAATGAATTTTCGGTGCAAATGAACCAGCCATTCCGTATGGAATTTTGTTCCGTGGTTTGTTTCGTGCCCATCTCTACTTCTAACCCATTGGTTCTGGTTCAGCCTTCTGGGACAATAGAAAACAACTCTGCATCTTCTCTGCATCGTTCTCTGTGTAAAAGCCCTTCAAATACCTGAAGATGGCTGTCATATCACTTCTCAATCATCTCCTCTCCAGGCTAAGCATGCCCAGCTCCCCCAACCTTTTCTCATAGGACTTGGTCTCCAAACCCCTCATCATCTAAATAATATTTTTAATCCTTTAAAGACCATCCTGTTCTTGCTTGTTTTTTCAGCATGTAGCTCGCCACATGGATATCTAATGACAAAAACTGCTTTGCTGAGTTAGAAACTGCAGTGTGTTTCATACCTGAGCAGGTATTGTTCCATTTTCTCAAGACTATTCAAAACTAATTCCTGAATCTCTTTAATGTTAAATGTACATGTGAAATGTGGTGAAAAAAGCTGACCTTGTTTTCTTTTCTTTTTTTGCACTATTTGGTGGGTACATTTCTCATGCTATAATATAAGCAACGTTTCAGTAGGTGTCATTGTAAAGCAGATTAACTCTGATTAAAATCCTCAAATATGCTGACTCTTCTGTCTGAAAAAATAAACCAAGTATTCTATGATAGCTTATACTGTATCAAGCTTCTGCGAAAATGTGGTCATATTCCCCACAAAGCATTTTTAAGTATTCTGCAACAATTCAACAACGAAAGTGCTAATTTGGAAAAAGAACTATGTGTGTGTATGTTCACAAATTGTTTTTCCCAAATGATTGTGCATTTATAACAGACCATGAAAATATTTAAATTATTCACTTATTTCATTTAAGAAGTCAGTCTAACCCATTAAACTGGCATACTTAAAATAGCCTAGCTATATGGAATTTAATAGAATACCTATATCCAAGAATTCATTCAACCAGAATTGTTTATATGGCTTATTGAAGCAAGAGATAACTTTTCACTGAAGCCTTCAGAGGCTGTAGAAAGCACCACCTTTACAGTGTTTTTTTTCCTTAGAGGGGTGTGTGAAAAGAGCTTTGCATGTTATCATATAGCCAAACCTGATTGGCTATAATGTACCTAATGAAATTGTAATGCCATCAATATGGCAGCTGCATAATCTCTGCATGATCTCTGATTTCTTGGGATTATGTAACCAGGAAGACCTCTCAGAGAACAAAAATATCATTGAAGGACTTGCCAATGGATCAGCAAAAAGCCCTCAAACACTATCAAAAAAGTGATTGGAATGATTTAGGATTACCTTTGAAAGCAACCCAAAAGGGTTCATGTGCAAATTTTCAGTGCAGGCATAATTTGGGGCCTGTTTTCATTTGGTAAACTCTTTCATTTTCCTTAGCCAGAAGTCTACAAATATACAGCTTTATCAGTATTTTAGTTCTTGAAATTATGTAGGCATAAATGATTTTTAATCAAACAAGACAAGCATGGAGGTCTCTGTAATATTAACAAAGTGTGTATGTGGATAAATTATGGTGGTGGAGAGTTCCCTCAAGTCAGAGTTGACTTACGGCAGCCCCTGACGGAGTTTTCATGGCAAGAGACTAACAGAGATGGTTTGCCTTTGCCTGCCTCTGCAACCCTGGTCTTCGTTGGAGGTCTCCCATCCAATTACTAACCAAGGCCAACCTGCCTAGCTTCTGAGATCTGATGAGATGAGGCTCACCTCGGCTATCCAGGTCAGGGTGTGAATGAATTATAAACAGCACCAAACTGATTGGGGGGGGGGGGGACTTTTGTTGAAACCTGAGGAAGATCAAACATCCTGATGGTTTGATCTTCCAGCCATTTAATGATTTATAACTTTTCTACAAGTATTGTCTTCCTAGTGACTTCAATCATAATAAGGGCATTACACATCTAAAAGGCATTACAAATCTACATTACAATATTTATGCCTCCTCCCTTCCCACAGAGAATCCTGGGTACTGCGGTTTGGCAAAGTGCCAAGAAATCGCTTGTTAGACATCCCTCTCCTCTGCCCACTACTGCCGTTACAGAAACAGGCAATAATTATAAAACTATAGCATACTTTACAGTTTAAGACTGCTACTCCACCATCCATTTACAGCTATCTTCCTATTAACTGGACGCCAATTTGAGAGTACGATCCTATAAAGAATTACTCCAGTCTATGTCCATTGATTTCAATGGGAGAAGACTGGACTGCACTAGAAATTTATTAGTTCACCTTTTCTAAATCCCCTTCTAATGATTTTCAAAATGACTGGAAGCTCTGCTATATAGAGGTATATATCTGCCAAACCATCAGATGAGAGTCTGTACAGCAGGCATGGTGGAAAAGCCAGCCTTGTGATGAGCTGTCACACACACATTCATATAATTACTGACAAGTATGTAGAGGTTGTGAACAAATCGGCCAGGGAACACGTGCTATTTTTTTCCTGCAATGCTTTATAAATCTTTACACAAATCATCCAATGTAGGGAAATGATATTTGTCTGAAAACTAGTTAAGGAATGTGACAGGAAAGGGTTACTTTGTGCCATGTTCCAGCAAGGGAAAAACAATCTTAGGTTTGCTGTTGTCTGCAGGTTTGCCTCCATGAGAACAGAAGGTTGAGCCCAAGGTGAGCTGTCAGGAGGAAAAATTGATGGAATCATAGAGAAGATGGACCTTGTACATAATTGATCTGACAGAATGCTGCCCACTCTATCATTATGGCTGAAGTATGGCTAGCCCCCTGTGCAGTAATGCATGTGCATTTGACAGCACAAGACTATGTACATTAAGGACTTTGTTTAATCATGGAGGCTGCCCTGCTTGTCAGCCTCTCCAAACCATTGTAAAAAATCCAAAGACCTGGCTCCAAACCATATGCAAAAGCTGTCATCTTAATAACAACAAGGGGTATCATACTTTTTCCTGAAGAGTTGGCATTTTGTTCCTTGATCTTAGCTGATTTTTTTTGCTTATTTTTTCTTTGCACAGATGATGGAAGAATAATTGCACAAGAGCATATTTTAGTAATCTTAGAAAGGTAGTATACAGAGAACATTGAAGTTTTTTTCAGGCAATTGTTATTTCTTATCTGAAAATTAGACGTGGCATAAGTGTTATTTACTATTTTGCCCACCCCTCAAGTCAGAATGAAGAGGCAGATACAAGCGTTGGGAATTAAAGGGCCACTTTACTAAAATTATAACAACATATTTGTCAACATTACAAGGGCCTAACTTAGCAGTACAGGTCAGGCCCAGGGGTCACTCCTGAATCTCCACCCTGACCTCTGTGGGTGAGCCACCTGCTGCCCCTGGTCCAGGCTGGGCCTGGAGAAGTAGATCACCCCCTTAAAGCTCCCCCATCTGGCCGTAAAGCTGCAGGGGGGACTGGTTTGTCCAGGGGTTCCCCACCAGGGCATTTGACTTCGCAACTAGGCCATAAAGCAGCCAGCCACTCCTGACAGACCTCAATTCCCCACCAATGGGGATATGCTAAGGGTGGTCAGTGGTCACCGGCCTGCTCATTTCCCCCAATTTCTAACCTGCCACTGCCAAGGCCAAGCCTCTGCTTAGGCCTTCGTGCCCCACAGGTGATGTAAAACCATCCATGCCCTTGCCGCATCTCCTCCAAAATGTTGTTCCTACCATCCCCTCAGTAGAGGTCAGCAAATGCAGCCCTGATTTGCGAATGGAGTACCAGTACTATAAAGCCTCCATCCCCTTCCAAGCTCCTTGCATACCACAGATGGGGAACCTTGGACTAAATCACAACCTGGGCCCAAGCTTCTTGCACACACCCAGCAGGGAAGCCTTGGGCCCAAAACAATTCCAACTTCCCGCACCACAGGCAGAGAATTCTTGTGCATCCAGGCACACAACACAGGCCGTGGGCCCAAAACAAAACAATCTCCAAGCTTCTTGCATACACCCAGCAGGGAAGCCTTGGATTTCATGTGCACCCACAGCATGTGCCGAGGGCCCAAAACAAAACAACTTCCAAGCTTCTTGCACGCACTCGTGCTTGTTGGCATGGAAGGCCGTTGAACCAAGTGGCCACTATCAGAGCGGTCTCTTGCGTTGAGCCTAGCCGGGGACATCACTTGCAGCCAAAGCTGCTGCTGAACTTGATCCCAAGGGCAGGGAAGGATTAAGGGTAGTGCACATGCAGAACTCTTCATCATATTGCAGCCAGGCTGCACCGGTGAAGTCCAAATACCCCCTGTATATGATATCTATATACTGAAACAGGAGAGCTGCCCTCCAAGGTTGGGCATGTGCTATGACACCCGCATAGACCAGGAACCTGTGGACCCAGTTGGCCCAGGTCCTGTCCACCTTACAGCACTTAAGCCATTCTTTGTCACGGTCCTCAAGATCCTCTTTATCCTTCTTCTCCAGTTCCCTGAATAGAAGGGTAAAGACATCCACATACTTGCCCTTAAGGATCTTTTCCCTAGTTGCTGGAGTCAAATGCCGAGGAGCATTTGCCGTATCCCCAAAGAGCAAGCCCTAAGTGGTACTGACCCATAGCTAGCCCAAGGGTACCTGTAAAAGGCACCACATGGTGCCACCAAACCAGCCTGAGTCTGGGATGTAATGAGCAGCCAGCCAGCCATCCCAGGTAGCTGTCCCAACAGGGAAGGCTGACCCCACTGCAGCCAAACACTGCCTGAAGTCAAAGGTTGTTTTGTGCCTGACTGTGCATATGGAGTGTTATGATCTTCACTTTCTTTAGGGTGGATTTTGCTTTAATCTTTCCCTTCACACCCTCTGGGTAGTTAGCTGCCACCAGGAATATTAAATTCCAATATATTTTATTTAAGTTTTCCCTTTGGTAACGTGTTTATGTGTCAGGCTCCTTTGTGGTTCTATGTGGCCCTGAGGATAGGAATGGGAGATAACAATGACTGCTACTCTGGGGTATAACAAAACAAAATAAAAGTTTATTTTTTAAGAAGTGTATTGGTTACATAAAAGTAGTTCTTAGTTCTTCTAGTTGCTTCATCCAAACTCATTCACACAGATCTCTTGTAAGGCTTCACACACAGTTAACCTCTTTCTCTAGGCTCTATATTTCTCCCACAGAGAACTCCTCAGACAGCACACAGCTAGCCTGTTTTCTTTTCGCTCTCAATCCTTTCTCTCTCAGGCGCACACACAGTTTGCCTGCTTCAAATAGAATGAATATATAGTCTCACAGACACACTCAGTTCAGGCTTCCACTCAGGTTGCCTTTCCCTCACAAATACATGAACACACTCAGGCTGCACACAGCTCGCCTCTCTTGCCCTAACTGAATCTTTTTCTCTCCCTCAGTAACTGAAAACTGCCTTCACTCTGTCATCAACCAATCATATCACTCACTCATCTCTCTCTTTCACCCCCACTCTTCACCTATCTCACCAAACGTTTAAAGACACATGCACCCATTTCTTGAAATCATTACATGGAGCCTGAGGCATGCAAGGGGGTGCATGGGCAGCAGCCTGACCCCAGGGTTCCCATGGCCACCCAGCCCCCTGCTGAAGCCAGGAAAATTACGATCCAACTCTGGAGGTTGAACCGCCAGCACCACCTGTTCAGGCTCAGCTGAACAACCAGTGTCACCTTCTGCCATGCCCACATCGTCCAACAAAGCCTTTGGAGCTTGACTGCCCGATGCTCTGGCTGCTTATGCACTGGATGGTCCTCTGCATCCAAATGATCCCTCAAGGACTGAAATGTGGGACAAAACCTCATTAATAAAGGATGCCTTTGATGCAGCCCTCACT
Source organism: Eublepharis macularius (assembly GCF_028583425.1). NCBI lineage: Eukaryota > Metazoa > Chordata > Lepidosauria > Squamata > Eublepharidae > Eublepharis > Eublepharis macularius. The sequence goes on along the minus strand of NC_072794.1, from coordinate 79,260,096 downwards.
CGCCTCTTGCATTTGGCTCCTGGGTTAACACTGGGAACCCTGCGGGCTTGCTCCAACACTGCTAAGTGGTCAAGCAATTCCTGTTGACTAGGTCCTGTCTCATCTTCATCGGAAGCTGATAGGGCAACTACAGGCCACCTGGGGGCTGACCACTTTGTGAGCTGCTTACAACAACAAGAACAACATTTGATTTATATACCACCCTTCAGGATGACTTAACACCCACTCAGAGCAGTTTACAAAGTATATTATTATCTCTACAACAAAACACCCTGTGAGGTGGGTGGGGCTGAGAAAGGTAGAAGCTGTGACTGACATAAGGTCACTCAGCTGGCTTCAAGTGGAGGAGTGAGGAATCAAACCCAGTTCTCCAGATTAGAGTCCTGCGCTCTTAATCACTTCACCAAGCTGGCTCACTTGAAAGGGCCAGTGCCTTTTTTAGGAGGCATTGCTAAAACCCCGAGAGGAGGTAATGGACAGGGTACAGCTGATCAGAGCACTCAGGAACTGATGCCCATTCCTAGGAAACCCACCCACTCTGGAGGGCCAAGTTTAACAGGTAGGACCAACAAAATGGCCACCTGTGTTCAACCAAGAAGATGGCCAAGCAGGCCTTTACAAAATGGCTGCTGGGCCCCTCAATACCCAAGCACAGATCTCACAGAGGAACAGCTCTAGCAAGGCCTAGCACAGAACGGCCCACACCATGGCCAGGATAGAATGGGGGGGGGCTCACCCCTGCTTGGCCAGAAAAGAACTACATGCACTTTGCAGGGAGGGTGCACCAGCAAGCAACCCTCCCCGAGCAAGAGAACCACTTCAGCCATGCACCTTTACAGGGTGTGTGTATGTGTGTGTGCAGGCCAAGCATCAGTGGCAAGGCCACACTAGCCACTTGAGCCTCTCCCCTTGTGATGGGGAGTGGGGGAAATACTGCCTGCCATCCACCGATGCAGGAAAGAAAGAATCCATTTTGCCACCGCCCATACTCCAAACCCAAATCAGGGGCACAAGCCCCACCAGGAGAACAAGCCCCGAGGGCAGAGAACAGCTCCGCCACCACAGGTGCTCCAATAGGAGCTGAAAGCTGGCTGGAGCAGGGACAGCCCCCACAAACCCTTGCCATTGGGCTGCCATCTGAAGCGGAGCCGCAGCTGGGCATGGAGGAAGCCTCACAATGCTCCAGAAGCCACTCAGCCAACTATCAGCTGATCCGATCCGAAGCAAGCACTCTCAAGCCAGCCTGAAAGATGGGGAGCAGCATCTCGCTCTCAGCCGGGAGAGGCACTCGATGTGCCCCAGGAAGCAGAGCACAGGAAGGGCCACGCAGAAGCCTCATCAGCATCTTCCAGCTGACAGGCAGCCAACACACAGTGCAACAAGCTCATAATCCGAGCTGTGCTGCTTTGAACGACTCATGCTGGGAGAAAAGAAGACACATCTTCACTCTACCTGAGAACAAGGTGCACTGAGATGACGAGGGACGGAGCGGCTGAATAAGGCCTCCAGCTTCACTCCTTGCACGTATCCAGATGGCCAGGAAAGCGCCTCTGCTGCATCCTCCTCCTCCAGAGAGGCAAAATCCAGCCCCTGGCCACAGTGGCTGTTGCCACTGGCCAACAGTGCCGAATACTTAATGGTATAGCATTCAAATTATTCCTCTCCAGGGCCTGATGTCTGTAGAAACTCAAGGCAATGCCAACTCCATTACTGGTATCATGCTGATCTGGATGTCTGACCAAACATGCACAGCTATGATATAATTTTTACACCTCAGTTGAACAATAGCGTAGAATCTCAACATATTCTCACTAATCAAAGCAATCCCAGATGATGTCATCTACATTCAAAAATGCAGTACAAGTGGTTTCAAGATATACTAGCTGTACTGGAAAATTTAGGAGTTGAAAATGTTTTCACGCCAATTCCATGATACTTAGAATGTACATGTGCCTTTACCCAATTAGAAAAACGTACATCACAAATATACATAGGCTTAATCATTATATTGCATTCAGTGGATCCTGGATATTGTATTAATATAAAGGAAAGAAGGCTTGCAATCACATACAGAGATATTTTACAATCCTTATCAAACAAAAATTCCCCGGATTTTCTGGAAGAAACCATGAAGGTATAACAAGTATAATGCTGAGATAAATTTGTAGCAAAAAAATAACTGAGGATATGTGTCAACAGCTGTGGAGTCCTTCATGATTTATCTGAAACATGTCTAACTGACTGCAATTGTAAACAGAATTAGTCCAGTCTAAGCCCATTGCTTTCAATGACCTTAGTCTAGAGTGACTCTTCTTAGGATTATACTGTAAATGTACCAAAATTTTAGTCACTACCTAATCGTTTTTCTTGAAAATTATCAATCCTGTGAGGTATCTGAATTTATGTACCAGCAAAACTGTTACACATTGTATACTTTGAGCTCCTATTGAAAATTGAAAGCAGCATCATGTACCATTGCCAAGCTGAACCTGGCAACCAGTAGAGTGTGAGAGGGAGAAACAGAAATAAAAATAAGGTTCTGGCCTAGTCACTAGCAAGTCACTCCTGGGGTACAACCCAGAAGTGACAATGGATAGCTGTAGGAATTGTAAAGTCTTGTAAGAGCAATTGTTATTATTGTTGTTGTTATTTCAGTCTGGGAAAATAGCACAGTGTGAAAATGCTTTAAACCCAGCCCCATCTTCTGTATCATTGCCCTATTCTGATTCAGGGCCCCATGTGCTTGCAATTTGTAAAGAAAAACTGGTTGGAAGTTCTATACATGGAACTCTTAGTGTCATCTCTGTTTTGACCTTTACTGATCTGTGAATATTTTAACCATGGTTAAAGTATAGCTCAGGGGGTATTAAAAATGAATAAAGGACCCACTGGGTTCAAAATCCTTTGGGAGAACAAGACCTTTGCAATAGCAATAACATCATTGTAAGGAGAGAAGCTTTTTCGTATGGGGAAGGCCACATGCATGAGGTAGAGCATATACCATACAGAGGCCAGTATCTGGCCTAATCTGCTAGCTTAATGAGAAAGAAGACTGAAATTGAATATTGGCTCTGATGGTTTGAGCTCTGTCATTAAAATTAATGCCATTAGGCAAAACATACTTTTTGGCTATACAGGCAGCAGTAAAAAAAGCAAAGGCAGTGGTATGAAAATTTACATCTATCACCCCATTAAAAGAGTACCCCTAACCAGAGCCTTTTTGTGGCAATTGTATCTATATCCTTATGTTCTGAGACAACAATCTCATGTAGAAAGCATTACCCAAACACTCTTGTTAAACAAAAATTAGCACATTATGCTAATTTTCCTACTTTGGCATTAGTGCTGGTTATTTGTGCAAACTGCTCTCTTATTGTACAAGTGCTTTTCCAATATGCTTCCTTATAATTTAGGTTCCTGAATGCTCTACACTATCTGTCTGTCTGTCTGTCATCATCATCATTATTATTCAAATTACACGCAACACAATCAATAATAAATAAAGATCACATGTTATCATTGATTGGCCTTGCTGAGCTGATACAAATTTCCGCCAGAGACCTAAGTATCAGCCAGGTATCGGTGCAATATGTACACTGTTCCAAGTAACTCCATCTTTTGCAATTCTGTAGGTGTTATGTCAGAAAGCTGCAGTTTCTCCATATAAGTTGCAATTTTTTTTTGAAATAGTTCCCAGTGCCCCAATGACAATGGGGACTACTGTTGCATTCTTCTTCCATAGTAGAGTGGTTTCTATCGCCAGATTTCTATATTTAATCATTTTTTGTTGTTCTTTTTCGTCGATTCTGGCATCCCCCGGAATTGCGATGTCTGTTATCCAAATTTTTCGATTTTCCACAACTTTTATGTCTGGTATATTGTGTTCAAGGTGTCAATCAGTTTGTATTCTAAAATCTCACAAGATCTTGACTTGATCATTTTCGAACACCTATTATTATTGTTGTTGCTGCTGCTGCTGTTGTTATTTCTATTGTTGTTGTTGCTGCTGCTGCTGTTGTTATTAATAATAATAATTGGATTTGTAATCCGCTCTCCCCGCCAGGGTCAGAGCAGATACCATGCATATAAAAAAACAATACAAATCACAGCACTCTAGAGAACATTAAAACTGGTAGCAGCAGCAGCAACATGGCTATAGTTCAGCCTTCTTTAACGGTGCTTATAAAACAATCCTGTACACAATCATCATGGGTCCAGGGTGGCAGATGACAGCAAAACAGAAGACAAAGACCAGGAGGGGGGAGCTCCCTCTCTGCAGAAGGAGGCCAAAGAGGAGGCTCGCTCACCTCAACCACCAAAAGCCTCGTGGAACATCTCCATCTTACAGGCCTGGTGGAATGATAGTAAATCCTGCTGGGCCCAAGTTGTTTCAGACAGAGAATTCCACCAGGTTGGGGCCCGGGCCAAAAAGGCCCAGGCCCTGTTCGAGTTAAGACAAACCTCCTTGGGGCCAGGGAGCACCAGTAAGTTTTTCCTTGCTGAGTGAAGTGCTCTCCAGGGAACATAGGGTAAGAGGCAGTCCCACAGGTATGTTGGTCACAGGCTGGATCAGGAACTCCACTGGGAGCCAGTGCAGCTGGTGCAGCACAGGTGTCACATGTGACTGGAACGAAATCCCAGTCAAAAGGCACACTGCTGCATTCTGGACCAGTTGTAATCTCCAAAGCAGGCCCAAGGGCAGCCCAGCACAGAGCAAGTTACAGTAATCCAACCTGGAGGTGACCTTTGCATGGATCGGTTCAAGAAATGAAGATACAGAAACCTAAACTATATACCTTAAAGTGTGTACTTTCAAGGTTTACAAACTTCTGGTGGTGTGATGCAATTGAATGAAGAATTAATTGGAGTACAGTTACAGTTGTAATGCAGAGTGGGAAGGGAGCATTGATTCAGTTCTCTGTTGACTTCAGTGGGAGTATTTTGTTTTATACCACCTCTTTTGCCAGCATAATGTTAAGGAGTAATCAAGGGGTTTGACCCACTTAAGAACAAACATAGGGTTCTGATTGTCTAAAACATCAAGAGGCTTCTCTGGATAATTTTTAAACATTATAAGTAGAGATGGGCATGATCAAAAAAAATTTAACGATCCAGCGGATTGTGGATCGGCGCCGACGACAATCCCGAATTAATGATCCGTGCCGATCACCTCCCGTTCCCGAGCCGTGGATCGTGGATCGTGGATCATGGATCATGGAGGCCAAAGTGGGGCACGCTGGTATTCTGTGGGAAGGTGGGTGGTGCCGCCGGGCCTGGCGGGCACGGGGAGGCAGTGACAAGCTGCCTCCTTTCAGGTCCCATTCAGCAACACAGGAGGTCTGTGTTTGGCCGTCAGAGCTGCCTATCAGGGTTTGCAGGGATGAGATTGGAGTGCCCATGGCTACAGAACACCCCCTTCCCCCTCCCTCCCCTGGGTGTCTTCTCCCAACTTGTGACTGCTTTGCTGCTCCATGGTTGGAAGGAAGCCCTGCTGATCAAGGAAAGCTGGGCTTCCATTCGGTTTCCAGTGCAACAGAAGGAGGGCAAACACAGCTCAGGCATTCCCCTGGCTCTGTTGCCAGGGGAATAGATTGCTGGTGCCTGAGTGTCTGGATCCCCAATCCGAGCCCAATCGCCCCGATCCAGGCCTCTCCCGATCGCCGGATCATTGGCCTTGGCCGGTCACGATCCGCCGGGTCACAATCGTGCGATCGCCATTATCATGGGGTTTTTTTTATCGTAATGTGGATTGTGCCCATCTCTAATTATGAGCATCCAACTGCACAAATTCATTGTGGATTAGAAGGACAGCTGACTGGTTCTATCCCCTTTTACAAGATGTCAAACAAGGATGTCTTGTAGCCCCTTTACTTTTTCATTTTTATGTAAATGACATGATTATTATCTCCAAAAAGTAGTATTTCATGCACCTATATTGACTGAGTAGACAAAAGGGCTAAGAACCTCTAATGAACAGAAAAAAGAAGGTACTAAATACCAGAGGTAGAAAGGCATATGCTTATAATGCAAATTAGCACAATGATATATTTACAAATTTATAAAATCATCATACTATAATACAATATATACAATGAGAAATTGACAAGCTACAAAGACATACAACAAAAAATGACTGCAATAGAACATATACAATGAAGGACTGACAAGCTACAAAGGACATACAACAGGACAGGATGCAGGCTAGATAACTGTTTCAATATATTGGCTGCCCATGATATTCTTGTTTTGCTTTATGAATAGAGATGGGCATGATCAGCATTACGATTTGAAAAAAAACCGATAATGGCGTTCGCGCCATCGGGACTCGGCTAATCGGTGCTGTCCACGGCAACCGATCCAGCAGTCGGAGGTTTGCTTGTTCGGGGATTGATTGGATCTATCGGTTTCTGTTTGGGATTGCAGACACTCAAGCGCCAGTGATCTATTCCCGGGGCATCCCTGAGCTGTGTTTGCCCTCCTTCTGTTGCCCTGGAAACGCGAATGGAAGCCCAGCTTTCCTTGATCAGCAGGACTTCCTTCCAACCACGAAGCAGCCAGCAAAGCATCACCATTTGGGAGAAGAGAGGGGAGGGAGGGGGAAGGGGTGTTCTGTAGCCACCACGGGCACTCCAAATGTTTTTTGCTTTTTTTTAAAAAACGGGCTTTGTAGGAGGAATGGCTGTTTTTCTGTCTGTCACTCTCTGTTTTTAACCTGCTTTTAAAACACTGTATTTTGTGGGGAAACCTCATTCACGGCTCTGTGTGTGTGTTTAAAAGGGAGTGGGTAAAAGCTGGATCCAGATGCTTTTAAACGGATCCTCATGAATTCATATGATTTTTATACTGAAACAAAACAAAAAGGCTGTCATATTATAGATCATGTCCTAGTCTACAGACAGCAACAAAACAATCATGCATCCACTAATCCGTGGCACTGCCACGGCACAAAAACATGCTAAAAAAGCACAGATCTGCGTGGATCCTCTTGATTTTTAAGTGGGGCCACCCAAAATCCACCACACAATCACAGACCATGTCTGTTGCCACAAATGGGACCAAAAAATTCAGCCATCCAGTACTTCGTGGAACCGCCACGGCTCAAAAATACGGTTCAAAAGCACGGATCTGCATGGATCCTCTAGGTTTTTACATGGGACCACCCAAAATCCACCATACAATCCCAGATCATGTCCATTGCCACAAAAGGAGCAAAAAAAAATCAGTTATCCACCGCTTCATGGCACTCCCACGGTGCAAAAACATGGTCTAAAAGCATGGATCCTCATGGATCCTCGTGATTTTTACATGGGGCCACCCAAAATCCACCATACAAAACCAGATCATGTCCATATCCACAAATGGGACCAAAAAAGGAATTCATCCACAGCTTTGTGGCAGTGCCACGGCGCAAAAACATGGTTCAAAAGCATGGATCCTCATGGATCCTCTTGATTTTTACATGGAGCCACCCAAAATCCACCATACAATCCCAGATCATGTCCATTGCCACAAATATTTTTGGATCTGTGTTTTTTATATTTCAGTCTGTGGACCTGGCTGTGATATATGATTTGATGTTTCATTTGTGTTTTTCCTATTTAAAAAACCATAGGATCCGCGAGGATCCATGTGGATCCTGGTTTTACTTTCTTCCTGTTTAAAATATGCTTTTGGAAGACTGGCTGCCTGCTTTTAAAATCAAGTGGGGAGGAATGGAGGATTCTATCCCTGTTTTTTTAAAAAAGCTGGCTGAATCATGTTGATGGCGTCTCTCTCTCTCTCTCTCTCTCTCTCTCTCTCTCTCTCTCTATCTATTTGGAGAGGCAGGGACGGGTTAAAAACTTCCCCCCCTCAGCTCTAAGTGTGTGTGTGTGCGCGCGCGTGCGCGCACGTGCATGCTCCCCTGAGGGGAGGTGGCTCATCACCAGGTTAAAAACTTTCCCCCCTCTGCTCTAAGTGTGGGGGGGGCGCCCCTCCACTTTGGCCTCCCCGATCCCAGATCGGAAATGGGACTTGTTCAGTGTGGATCGGTGATCTGGGGTCATCGCCAGCGCGGATCCACGAACAGCTTGATTGTTTTTTTTTTTTTATCGTGCCCACCTCTATTTATGAATATGACACTGTGTCACTCTAGATCAGAAGTTGGACTTCCTAAGTTATTAAATGCATTGTCAACTACTGTACCCAAGGGTACAGCTATTTAGGAATTATGGAAAATCTAAAATAATTATTTTCTTTAAAAGGCCATGCATTAAACAAAGGATCCGGACTATGGGTCGGGGGAGGGCAAGTAGAGCTGATGGCCCATTTTAAATGCCTGGGAGTTATGTTTAGCCATAATCTTATTTAGAAAGTCCATGTTCACTCAGCCTCAGAAATTGATAAGGCTAATATAAATGGTCTTTTAAATGTTTTTTTAATTCAAAAGGAGGACTGTATATATCTGCATCTATTGATACCTTTAAAGCTAAGATAATCAGGTATTGTTGGGGGCAGGCAGTTAGATAAATCGAGTCTATAGATCATCTTCTCCTTCAGTTTCTTCGCCCAATAGTAGTTATGTTGCAGAGACAACTCTCAGAGTATTTATTTAATTTATTTTTATTTTATTAGATTTATAGCTCACCCTCCCCATGAACAACACAACAATAAATATAATCTTAAAACACATAAAACTATAAAAGTTTTAATCAATCACAGTAATTCAATTACAGGCATCATTAAAATACATAGGCCACTATAAAAGGCGTAAGCTCAAATTCCGCAGTGTTGGCTTGGAATGGTACAAGAGCGGGACAGAAAACAGGACATGGCGGTCAGGAAAAAAGATGAATAAGAGGACAAACACCGCTCCTCAACCAAAGGCCCAGTGAAACATCACCGTCTTACAGGCCCTGTGGAACTACAGCAGATCTCACAGGGCCCAAAGTTCCAACAGGAGTGCATTTCACCAGGCCAGAGCCAAGAAGACCCTGGCCCTGATTGAGGACAGGTGAACGTCCCTCAGGCCGAGGACCACCAGTAATTGCATATCCGCAGAGCACAAGGCCCTGCGGGGGACATAATGGAGGAGTAGAGTATGTGAAGCATTCGATGGCATCAAGGACCTGAACGGGTACCTTCAGCTTAAGACTGAAGACAGAGGGCCTCTTACTTACCTTGAAGGAAGATACTTTCAGAAGTGTTTGGGAAAGTCCATAGATAATAAAGTCTATTGGCCTTTCTCTTATCATGGGTAGGATGAGTGATCAGGAAGCTCTGGGGATAATCAAGAAGAAGATAAATGACCTTGATCATAATAGTACACAGTTCTAGGAAAGGTGTGTATACTCTATACATTCTCTTCAATAGGGATTTCTCCCTCTTTAACCTATCTTTCATATTTAAAATTTCTCACAATCCCTAGCCACAGACAAGCTTTTATGCTTAGTTGATTGAATGTTTTGCCAACTGCAGCACAGGGGGTGCTTTGCTAAAATTCCACTCTCGGATGATTTATGTTGCTGTGTGTCTGGCACTGTACATGTTACAGATCACCTTGTGCTATTCTGTGATCAATGTACTCCAAGACCTTTGGATTAGATCTGCCCTGGCCAAATATTAGCTTTCCAATGAATATTGGGTGAAATTTCTGTTGGCAGATTGAGATCCAGAAATAACTTGATCCAGTGCCAAATTCTTAGCAACAGTGCTGTTAAGATGGGTTTTAATTTGATGATGTTATATGTGAAAATTGGATATGAGTAATTGTAACATTTTATTCTGTTAAGTGTTTCATTTCATTTTATCTTATTGTATTGGTTATTTTCAAGACCTTCAATCAAAGGAGCTTATTAATAAAGAAAGAGTTCAGATTAAAGGATTACACTCAATTTATTCCTGATTTTCTTAGGAATCAGTCCCCAAGCATTGGAATCAGTTTGGGTATAGTTCTTCCATATGTCTGCCCTCCCTCAGCTTTTTTACAGTTGTGGAGTTGATTTATTTTGTTCTGTATGTGCCTTAAATAATCAGGATTTTCAACTGAGGGTGCTGTCGTCATTGATGGCATAATTGGTGACATCACAGCACACACACAGTTTATTTTTGTGCATGCTTATATCACTATATCAATGGAAGGACTGGATTTTAAAAAAAAGATTGAAAATGAACACAGAGAAGTCTTTGCATGGGGAAGCCTAAAAGGGGCGCAGCTCCACCATTCATGCCAACATTTCCACCTCCAAGCCAGAAACTCCCATCCTGGCTGACCCAGAGCCAGGAGGTGGAGGCTGGCCCAGGTAAGGCAAACTGAACTCTGTTAGGATGGAGTTTGGAGCAGCAGCAGCTATACGCTTCTCAAACTATACCTATTTTTGGCTTCAAAAGTGGGCACCCCTCCCCAGCCTATGGGCTACCAAGGCTTTTGCAATTTTTAAAATCATAATTTTCATAAATATAGATCAACCTACCATAATAACAATAAATGCAGCAGATTCTCTGAATTTCCAGCTTTCATTTTGAAAAAAGTATGTCTTTAGCTCGTTCCCTTACAGATATAAGGAAAAGTGGCATATCTCTGCAATGAAAGGAGCTAGAGACTTGTTTTTTTTTAAATGAAAGCTGAGAATTCAGAGAATCTGTTGCATCTTTTAGTACAATGGTAGGTTGATATATTGATATGAAAGTGATGATTTAAGAAAAAAGAACACAAAAACAGGAGGGGGGGAGAAAGATGGGGGCAGGAGTGGTTTGATGATGATTAATGTCCATTCTTGAAAAGTGGGTTGGAGGTGGGTGGAAGTGAGCGAGATTAAAAAAAAAAAACCAAAAAACATTAAGTATGTGGGGGGAAATAAACTTAAAACAAGCATCCAGAAAAAGATTGGGGAATGAGTGGTTTCAAAAGAACCAGAGGGAAAAAACAGAGAAAAACGGGAAAACCCAAAGTGGAAACTAACGGCAAAAAATGCATGCAAAAATCAGGGGTAAATTGAAGCAGTACAGGATCAGAACAGACAGGAAAAGCCTGTGCAGAAAACCCCTAAGTTCCTGCTTCTCTCCCTTTGTACCTCTAATGCCATTAATTGTGTATATGAATACTTGTATTGATTTGCTTAGAGGATTTTTATATAACCTTATAAAACTTGCCTTTGGACTTTCAATTCAGCTCCTCCTTACATTACCTTAAACTTATACCTCAGGAGGGCTCTGGTCACAACCAACTTCCTTTTTATTTCTGCTCACACAGTGCTTCGGGTGTTCTCTACTTTACCCAAGCTTTTACCTGAAGAACATCTTCCCTTTTTTAGTTTGTGTGACCTATATATTGCTGCATCCTTGACTTCCTCAATAGGTTTTTGCGACTACCAAAGGCTTTTGCCCTAGACCTCCTCAATTAAACTGGTAATATAGGAAGCTTTGTTTTAGATTGTAGTTTAAAAGAATGCACAGTGCTTGAGGGTGGTTGTGAGGTAAAATAAGGGATTTTCCCCCCTTAAAAGTAGAATTTATAAATATAGAAGCAGTGTGGTTGCAGTGTACTGATAAGCGTACTGGTAATTTTAAAAACAGTTATATATTCACAGACCCAATAAAGATTATTACAAATATCTTCAGTAACAGAATGAACATTCCATACAGACATAGATTCACTCAGATTTTTCCAAATAGCTCGCCTGGCCTAGACAGAATAACCTTTCTCTCAGATATACACAAACAGGTTCAGACACAGCCTGATCTAGCCAGAATCATTTCTTTGAGTCAGCCAAAGACTGACTTAACCAGAATCTCCTGGCAGGTTAATTATCTCAGAAACACAGAGATACTGACTCTCTCTCAGGCTCCACACAGGTTGCATGACTTAGCTAGAATAACCTCTCTCTAAGATATGCAAACCACCTCTGTTAGTCTCTTGCCATGAAAACCACCTCCAGAGGTCGCCATAAGTCAGCTATGACTTGAGGGCAGGATGACTGACAACCTCTCCCTCAGCACTGACCAAACACTCCAGTTCATTCCGCCCCCTAGGGTACAGCTATCATTCAATCAGATCATACTCCACTTACTCATCCAGCACCCCTCCTCCTTTCCTAAGAGGCCTGCTTTTAAACTCATAGTAACTATTTTAAAAAATCTACATTAGCAAGTGGTAATAAAATCTAAAGTATTTAGATTCAAAATATTGTAACACTAGTGGGATTTGGGGGCATCGTGCAAGTAATCCTATAGAACTCTCAGGTCGGGAGCATCCAATGTATCACTGTAGTACACTTTGTTTAATCTACAGCGGGACTACTGTGAGTGTTGTCCAGGGTCTGGGCCTCAGCCCCCGGACTTGCTGGGAGGGAGGCAACTGGGAGACAGCAGCCCTGCCGCCCCAGCCAGCAACCAGGGTCAGAACCCACCTACACCCGGGGAAAGGGGCAAAGGGCCAGGGCCTCAGAGGGCTAGAGGAGGCAGAGAGGCACCAGCTAGACCCACCCCCCAGGGGGGCAATAGGGGGCTCAGCAGAGCAGAGGGAGAGGGCAAAAGCAGGGGGAATAGGGACCCAGCAGCTGCCCAAACAGAGCTCTTACCTGGCAGAGAGGAGAAGCAGCCACAGCAGCTCAGAGCCACGCCCCAGCCTCCACCTCAGCTTGAAGACAGCAACCTGGCTCAGGAGATGCTTAGAACCAAGCCCCTCCAGGTGAAGCTGCTGAAGGCATTCTGTGGGAAGAGCTGGGCAACCAGCCAAGGGGCCACAGCTGGGCCTACCTTCAGTAATCAGCTCAGCCAGAGAGGTCTGGAAAAGAATAACATTCTTTTTCGGGGATTCCCCAACCCGGTTCCCGCTCAGTAAGTTTCTTGCTAAGGAAAGCAATAGGGTGTTGCTCCTGATCCGGCCCCTCCTGTGATAACACGGCCCCCACCCCACGGGTCAGAAGCGTCGGTTGTGAGGATGAAGGGTCTATTGAAGTCTGGAGCCCTTAGAACTGGACAGGTGATGAGGGAGTTTTTTAGCTCATTGAAAGCCTGCTGACATTGTGCTGTCCATTGCAATTTCTCAGGCCTATTCCTCCCAATGAGATCTGTTAGCGGCAATGCTAACTGACTGTAGTTGTGTACAAACTTCCGGTAATATCTAGCCAACCCTAGGAAGGATCGAACTTGTGTCTTTGTTCTGGGTATGGGCCAGTCCCGAATGGCCTCAACTTTAGCTTGTCCAGGAGAAATGTTCGCTCGTCCTACTTTGTGTCCAAGGTACGTAACGTGGTTGAGGCCAATTTGGCATTTCTTGGCCCTCAAGGTAAATCCAGCTTCTTTTATCCTTTCCAACACCGTTCGCAAGTGCACCAAATGTTGTTCCCACGTCAGGGAAAATACAGCAACATTATCCCAATATGCAACGGCAAAATCTTCCAGGCCCTTCAGGAGCTTGTTGATGGCCCTCTGGAAGGTGGCGGGAGCATTCCGAAGAACAAATGGCAAAACATTAAACTCATACAGTCCTTTATGTGTCACAAAGGCAGAACGCATCTTTGACTGTTCATCGAGCTCCAGCTGCCAATAGCCTCTGGTGAGGTCAAAGGTGGAGATGTACCTAGCTGGGGCTAATTGGTCCAACAAATCATCTATGTGGGGCATGGGGTATCGGTCCGGTCATGTTATCTTGTTGAGACGCCTATAATCCACGCAAAAACGGACCTCCCCATTGGGTTTGTTGACCAGCACAACCTGTGATGCCCAAGCACTCTCAGAGGGTCTGATTATTCCCATCGCCAACATCTCAGTTAACTCTTTCTCGATAGCCTGCCGCTGGGTATGTGGACTCCTACGAGCCCGTTCTGCCACAGGGGCCTCATCCCCTGTGAAAATAGAGTGACTTGCAATTTGGGAGTGATCAGGCAGGGCAGAGAACTGTTCGGCAAATTCAGTACACAGTTGCCTAACTTCTTCCTGCTGGTCTCTAGACAATAAGGGGGAGAAGGTAATCTCCTCCACTCCTCCTTCACCATGGCTCCCAGCGCACATTTCTTCAGGGTTCCCAAAACTCTCAGCTGATTCTGGGATGAGATGGCAAACAATGGTTTCTCGAGAGTAGTATGGCTTCAAGGCATTGGCATGATAAACTCGTGGTGGGAGACCTGTGTCTGGGAATTCAACCAAATAATTCACATCTCCCAGGCGACTCTTAATTTGGAATGGTCCCTCCCAGGCGGCTTCCATTTTATTAGCCTTCACTGGTTTTAAGACCATTACCAGATCACCTGGGTTGTAGACCTGCCTCCTGGCATTCATGTCATACCAAACCTTTTGTTTTTGTTGTGTCTCTCCCAAGTGAGCATGAGCTAGGGTCAAAGCCTCTCTTAAATTATTCTGAAGCTTATCAACAAAGTCCAAAACATTAGTCCCTGGAGAGGGTATCGAGCCCTCCCAATGATGTCACACCAGTTCCAACGGCCCACGTGCCTCCCTTCCATAAACCAATTCAAAGGGGGAGAATCCCAAACTAGGGTGTGGGACAGCCCTGTATGCAAAGAGCAACTGTTGTAGAGCTAAATCTCAATTATTTGAATGGGCAGCAACAAACCTCTTAATCATTTCCCTTAGTACACAGCCATTGAACCTTTCCACTAGGCCATTCGATTGGTGGTGGTACGGGAGGGTTACCAGGTGCCGGACCCCATGACTACTCCACAGTTTCTCCATTACGCCTGAAAGGAAATTAGTCCCAGCATCCGTGAGCACCTCTAAAGGCCAGCCTACCCTGGCAAACACATCTGCTAGGGCTTGACAGATAGTATTGGCGTCAATACGGTTAAGTGCTACTGCTTCTGGCCAGCAGGTGGCATAGTCGACCACAGTCAGAATGTATTGCTTCCCCCTTGGAGTCTTGTTAGGTAGTGGTCCCAACACATCAATAGCTACCCGATGGAAGGGAATGTCGATGATCGGTAAAGGCTGGAGTGGAGCCTTATTTTTGTCTTGGGCTTTCCCCACAGTTTGACACACCTCACAGGACTGGACAAACTTGCCAATGTCCTTGCCCATTCCTTCCCAATAAAATTGTTGTCTCAGACGGTCCTTGGTCCTCCTCACTCCAGCATGACTACTGGGATGGTCGTGAGCTAGCTTCATAAGCTGGAGGCGATATTTACTTGGTACCACTAGCTGCATGTGCGTTTTCCACTCACTCTTATGCCCCGATTGAAGGGACTCCTGATACAACAAACCATGGTCCAACACAAATCTGGAACGGAGAGTTTCACTTAGAGGGTTATTCTTCAGTGCTTGTTGGTGAGCTTCCCTGAGGCTCATATCCTCCTCCTGCTCCTTCTGGAAAACAGTTGCTGTCACTAGAGAAGATTCCATTTCACCTTGGTTTATGATGGGGTCCAGAGAGGTTACTTCTCCTACTTCTCCTTTAGGCTGTTTCTTTGTCTGGCTGCAGGTTAACACTCCTATGAAGTTCTCAGTCCACAGGCAGAGATCATCAGGTGTAACCTCAAAGTCTCTTAGAAACTGCACGTACACATCCATTACAGGATCAGTCTCAGCTTCTGAAGGTCCTAATTCCTGTTGTTCTTCTTTCCATTGGAGCACGTGTTCTGCCAAGTCTTCCCCCACAAACATAGCCACTGGGGTGTAATCATGCACAGCAACCTTCCATTGTCCACTCCACCCCTCGTACTGAATTGGTATCTTGGCCACTGGGAGGGTAATCCCCTCTGTTTCGTGAAGGCGCCGCACTCGTCTTTCCTCTCCTTGGACAAGATACTAGGCTCCACGAGAGAGCGATGGACTGTGGTCAAGAGGGAAGCAGTGTCTCGCCAGGCTATGACATCACAGCCGTTCACGTTGACCTCCTTACGGTGGCGCCAAGGAATATATTCTGGGTCAAAATCAGGAGGGGTGGGTTGAGAACCCATCGGGATCATATGGTGTGCACTTGTGCTGGACTTAGGGCACTTACTACGGAGGTGTCCCAGCTCATTGCGTGCATAACACCGGGGTAGCTTCTGATCTCCTGTTGGCAATTTCACATCAGTGCTTGAAGAATCAGGATGCTGTTGCCTGTGCTGCCCTCCTCTAGCTTCTGGCTGCTCTCTGGACCATGTTGGGAGCTTCAGGGGTTCCCTTGGGCGCCAATCACAATGAGTGTTGGGTCTCTGCCCCCCATATGCTTCTGCCAACCGCTCTGCACATTGTCCTGCTTCTTGGAGAGAGGATGGGCTTTTATCTATAAGCGGGCGTCTAATGTGCTCAGGAATGAGAGTCAGAAACCGATCGATGCATATTAGAGCCTTTACATCAGCTAGGGTCTTAACAGCAGCTACTTCAACCCATAGATCATAGGCCTTCCCCAGTCTATAAATTAACTCTGGGTAGGACTCCCTGTTTTCAGGTTTTACTTCCTTAAATCTCTTGCGGGCTCCTTCTTTGGAAAACCCCACCCTCTCACACACTCTCTGTTTAAACAGCTTGTAGTCTGTCCTCTCTTCACCTTCCATCTGTCCAGACACTGAAGCTAGAACTCCACTTAGCTGAGGTCTCAACTTTTCCATGTACAATTCTGGGGGGACCTTGTAATCCATGCAAACTTGCTCAAAGTTCTGCAAAAATGCTTCAATGTCCTCCCCTACCTTGTATAGAGGATATTTTTGGCTATTTCCCCTCGCAGCTGCATCTGGGGAGGAGCAGTCCTTTTTCAATCCTTGCAAGTTCAATCTCATGTGCCATCTTGATTTTTTCTCTTTCCAGCTCCATTCTGGGTCTCTCTAATTCCACCTTGAGTCTGGCCCTCTCGATTTGCAGTTGGAGACGCAAGGTCTCTTCGCTCAGAGGTGACATTGCTTGGGACTCAGATGCTTCAACTAGCGGTGCACCTGTCGTCGATATTATTCCAGCTGTCCACTTCCGGGTTCTGCTCTTAGGAACAGGAGCGTCCTCAAATTTTTCTTTCCCTGAACGGAGGAACATGCACTCCTGTTCCTAGCCTAACTATCCCGTTGACCCGACAGCTAAGAAAATAAACAAAACTTCACCAGTACCTTTACTGAGCTCTTGTGTGTTCTGGCAAACAGCTTAGGAAAATTGGCTTCCTCAAGCCAAAAAGCAAAAAGGGCTTTAAAAAAAAATTGGTAAGGCCAAATAGCACTCTGCCTCTCACTGGGTCCAAATTTAGGCCATCCCACCACTAGACCACCATGTCACAGCTGCTGGAGCCCAGGGTAGCTGTCTGTAGGCCGCCACCACTCTGGTACAGGTTTCCGAAAGAAGGACCCAGAGCACCCCACTAACACCTTTTGTTGATTCTTTCTCAGTAGGTTTGATTTATTACATGACCAAATGAGGCATGAGGACCCAGGCAGAATAATAAAGAACTTTATTTAAAAGGTTTATTAATAACTGGTTCTTAAACTTGGTATATTAAAGAGAATTTTAAAGGTTGGTGAACAAACAAAACTAAAATACCCTAACACGTCTAGCTAGACTGCTCTTAACTGTCCCCTGGTGACTGGCTTCCAACCGTCTCACCCCTTCTGGATGAGGGAACACTCCATCTGCAGCACCCTCTCCTCAGCTGTGCTCCCTAGAAGTGAACCCCCTCCCCCTGTGATGAGGCCTTTTATCTCTTCTCTCAGGCACCATCTCCCTCCTTTCCTATTGGTGCAATTTTCCCCTCAGAATCCCCTCTTACCCAATCACCGGGGCCAAAGGGAACCTGGGAAATGTAGGCCTTGCAGTAACTTTAGTGCAGGCTTCCCCAGAGCCACTAGGCCGAGGCTCATAACAGGTGGTGATACTCATCAAGAGTCTTTCTCCTTCAGGTCACTCCCTGCTCCAAAGATTTCTGGCATTAACTGTGTAGGCCTGGTGTGGGATGCTGAGGAGAGTTTAGCTATCTGTGTGGCATACCAACCATCTAGCCCACCAGCAGCTACCCTGCTGAGCCTGTTGGAAGCTGTGGTGGAGTAGACCTTGGAGTACCTGAGGCTTGGAGTACTGATAGGGACTTCAATGTCCATGTCAACCATGTTGCCTCCTCCCAGGCTGCGGACCTGGTATCATCCATGGTCGTACTAGGACTCTCACAATTTGTTTCAGGTCCAAAATATCAAGTGAGCCATACCCTAGATCTGATCTTTGGGCTGGTGATTCATGAGGACCTTGATGAAATTGAAGCAGTGCCATGGTCAGACCACTTCATCCTGAAGGCTCACCTGAGTGTGCCTCCCCCCCCCCCCCCGCCCTGCAAAGGCAGTGAGCTATTTTATGCTCGCCTGTGTAGACTAATGGATCCAATTGGTTTTCAGAATGCTCTGCAGGATCTGATGGCCCTGGTGGTTCGTTGGATGAGGTGGTAGAGGATTGGCATAACCGTATATCTGAAGCCATCAATGAAATCGCTCCCTGTCACCCTCTCTGTTCCCATACCAGATTAGCTCCATGGTATACAGAGGAGCTATGACAGAAGAAGGAGGAGCTGAGATGACTTGAGCCAGTGTGGTGGCAATGTCGGGATGAGGGGATGAGATCATCTTATAGAGCATTTATGAAAGCCTATTAGGTGGCTGTGAAGAAAGCAAAGAAGGAGTTCTATGCTGCCTCCATAGCGTCCACAAGCTCACACCCAGCAGAATTATTTAAAGTAGTTAGGGAGATCACCAAATTAAGAATTTGGACATCAACTGTGAGGCTTTGGGGAGCTTTTTTGCAGATAAAATCTTGTCACTCTGCTGTGACTTACCAGCTACATTTGATACAGTGAGGGAACTGGAGGCCCCTTGACCATCTTCTGATTCAATTTTAGATCACTTCAGCCCACTCTCCCAGGAGGAAGTTGACTGGGTCCTGCGGTTGATGAGGCCCACCACCTGCTCCCTGTACCTCTGCCCTTCATGGCTGGTAAAAGCTTGTGAGGATGGGCTTGGGGCTTCTCTGGAGGCCATTGTCAACTTATCTTTAAGCGCTGGAGTTTTTCCAAGAGCACTTAACAAAGCGGTGGTGAGACCTCTTTTGAAAAACCTTCTTTGGACAATCTTCGCAGACACCTAGATCGAGGTGGGTCGGCGCTGCTGGTGTTATTAGATCTCTCAGCAGCATTTGGCATATTTGACTATGACTTGTTGACCCACCACCTCGCTGATGTGGGGATACAGGGGACAACTTTATAGTAGCTTGTCTCCTTTCTCTATGGTCGAGGACAGACGGTGGCGCTTGGGGAGAAATTATCAGCATGCCACTCACTGGTGGGTGGTGTCCCACAGGGGATGATTCTCCTATTCAATCTCTGCATGTGCCCCCTCACCCAGTTGGTATGAAGTTTTGGGCTGTGTTGCCATCAGTACGCTGATGACACCCAGATGTATCTGCTGATGGACAGCTGGCCTGACTCGGCCCTGGAGGCATTAACTAGAGCTTTGGAGGCTGTGGCTTGATGGGTGAAGCAGAGTTGACTGAAGTTGAACCCTACGAAGATGGAGATCTTGTACTTGGGTCATGGCTGATGGGTCTGGGGATCTGGCTCCTGGGGTGCCACTTGTACTTCTGCTGGTAGTCTGGAGCCTGGGAGTGATGCTGGATACCTCCCTATCAATGGAAGTTCAGGTTGCAGCAGTTTCCCGTCCACCTTTTTCCAACTTAGGCAGCTTGACCCATGCAGTGGTCACCTCCAGGCTGGGCTACTGTAACTCGCTCTACGCTGGGCTTCCCTTGGGTCAGACCAGAAACTGCAGTGGGTCCAAAATGCTGCTGTGCATGTCCTAACTGGAACTTCATATAGGACATATATCACTCTCATCTTGCAGCAGCTACCCTGGCTCCACATAGAATTCCAGATAAGATTCAAGGTTTTGGTCTTGATCTATAAAGCCCTGAGCAAACTGTGACCAGCATACCTATGAGACCTCCTCTTGCAGTACGTACCCTGGAGAGCACTTAGATCTGTGAATAAACACTTACTGATAGTCCCCAGCCCCAGGAAGGCTTGATTGGCCTCAACCTGACCCAGGGCCCAGCTCCCACCTGGTGGAACCCTCTGTCTGTTGATACGCAGGCTTTCGGAGACCTTATATCTTTTCGGTGGGCTTGCAAGACGGAGATGTTCCACCAGGCATATGGTTGAAACCACTCCTATATAATCTGTTGACCCTCCCTTCCAGTCTCCTGTTGAGAGGGGGTCATAATGTCATCTTGGCCTCTATATGAACAAACTTGAGCCTGCCCCTCTGTACTCCTTTCCTCCCTGCCCCTCCCCCTTCCTCCATGTATTAGAGGCTGGGGATTGCTGTTGGTGAAGACCTTGGTGACTGCACACTGTAATTTTATGATTGAATGTTTTTAATATTGATTTTAAATTGTAATTTATGCTTGATGTATCCCACCCTGAGCCCGTTCATGGGGAGGGTGAGATATAAATCAAATGAAACATAAACATAAATATAAAAGAGTGGTATACATACACGATTTTCAGTACAAGTGGATTTATGTTCTGTACAAGTACACTTCCTGATTCATCTGGAACGTGGTTTTGAACCATCTGAGAATCAATATTAGAATATAAATAATTTGTGAATATTTTTCATGCAAATTATATTGTGGAATTTTCTTTCAAAAATAATATATTCACTCAATTTTATTTTTTATAATATTTCCAGTCATGAATTCTTCAGGTAGCAATAAATACAGGCTATTGAATCTGGTAGCATACTTTATTTTCTTAGAGTTTGAAAATGGCTAAAAATTTATTTGCTTTAAAACTGCAATGTTGAATTTCAAAATAAATATATAGCCAAATTGTATGTTTATACATAGTCCATAATTTCCTTTCACTCTAGCCAACAGTGTTTCCTTAAAACAAAGTATATACTCATTTTTAAACCTGAACTTCATTCGCTACTTTTTAAGGTACCTTTTATTAATGACATCAAGGCGTCTCAGTGACATCAACAACAAAAAGGGAGAATATTTTCCATACTTTTATATCCATAAATCATTGAGTTGGTTTATGTAATAATACAAAGAATTACTCATAAGATTAAATGTTGCAATTTCCAATAATATCAGTCCAGACTAATTTTTAGAATATCATAAGTCTTTTTCTACTGTTCTGATACTGTCATCATTCTGTTTTAACAGAAAATACACCAGACAGAAGTCTCTTTTTGATCGTTTCTGTAATGAATACCATTTCTAAAAATGGTATTGCCATAAAGGGGTTAACAGTCTTGGTCTTCTGTCACTGTGAAGACATGAATAAATTAGCATCCTGAGTGCAGAACATTCACTTTTACAGTAGGTGGTGTTCTTGTTACACTTTCATACATGGCAGGCTAATTAACTGTCTTAAAGAGAACATCATTAAATTATTTTTCCCCCATGCCTGCTTAAAACATTTCAACATTTAATGTGTCCGAGCAATTCAATTATACTTAAAATGACTAGCTTAGCCACAGCTTTTTTTAATAATACCATTCAGAATACCTTTTCCTGTAGACACAAATGAAACATGAGAACAAAAAAGAAGCTTTTATTCTAGTCAAGATATTTTAAATATTTTCTAATAAAATTTACAGATTGTTCTTGTGCCTGTCTCAGAGTAGTGACTGTTTGCAGATATATTGACAGAGATCTGGTAATGTGTCATTTGGAATTGGATTTTTCTTCAAAACAAGTACTGTAGAATAACTTCACAAGTCCTTTTTTCTCTTCTATTCATAGCTTAAACTAAGACTGCATATTCAGAAAGTATCAAAATCTGAACCAAGCACAGTGTTAACCTCAGAACAGTAACTGACCCAAATGAAGCATCTTCCAGCTTATAGACTTGAACTGACTCAGTCAATTCTGATCATTTTTCTAGTGGTGCTGCACTCTGATTTCTGTTCAGATTTCCACATGGTATCTTTAAATTTCTATTTCCCCATGGCAGTAGGGGAGAAGACAGAGAGAGTATGATTGAGTATACAAGCCCAGACAGGCATATGATCCTACCACGGCATTCACTTGTATAGTGTGGTCCCTGATTAGCCTTTCTGTGAGCAGTGTTTCCCCAACCAGATTGTTAGCTCACTTACTGGGGAGAGCTTTCGCTCTGTACAACAAGGACAGCTCATTCTGCTTGGTGGGGAGAGGGCCAATCCCTTTGTTGCAGCTGTTGGTAGTATGGCAGAAGAGCAAGGAAGGCAGAGGCAGAGGTTTTTGACTTAAGCCCAGTTTTCTCCCTTCCAGGAAACTGGCTGCATGTCTGGTACTTTAGGGGAAAGAGAGAAAAGTTTTGCTTGTATGCTCTGTAAGGCCAGAAAACTACCACAACCTGGGAGGTGCAGCCAAAGATCCAAAGGCTCTTCAATCTCTCCACCACCAGCAGCACTACCTCCAATCTGCAGAGCAGAGGCTATTGACATCCAACTTTTCAAATGTAAAAAAGAAAATAAAAACACCTACAAGAGGGTGGGGTGAGACAGAAGGATCACATTTCTCCCCTAGTCTTAGATCCAGAGGAGTTAGCCGTGTTAGTCTGTAGTAGCAAAATCAAAAAGAGTCCAGTAGCACCTTTAAGACTAACCAATTTTATTGTAGCATAAGCTTTCGAGAATCAAGTTCTCTTCATCAGATGCATGATCATGCATCTGATGAAGAGAACTTGATTCTCGAAAGCTTATGCTACAATAAAATCGGTTAGTCTTAAAGGTGCTACTGGACTCTTTTTGATTTTTCTCCCCTAGTCTGTGCAACCTTTGGAACCGAAGGATAAATAAGTCCTCTCTATGTAAAGTGGGAAATGAGATGGGTACATTTTTGGAATTTTTAAAAAATGGAGTGTGTTGGTAAAAGAGATGAAGCTGTTGCTTTACTTTACTTATCTTGCTAAGTAAAGGCACTTAGGTTTCTACAAGCAACTCAGCTCACAGGCTTCTTAATGGACAAGTGGACAGGGACCCTCACTTGTCCCTACAACAGGGACCTGTTGTAGGAGTTGGGGAAATACACATCCTACATTTAGAAGTTTTTGCACATTAGTCTGGATCCAAGCCCATGTCTCCACTGGCTCTTCAAAGGATAATTTTTATAGCATGTGAAATAGAGAACTTTACCCCTGTCTGTCTGAAATTTGGTAGGAAAGATCCCTTGGGTGATGGCTACAATCCCCATTAGCAAGTGTGGTAAAATTGTGGATTAAAATTCTCACTCAGCTACAATATCCACTGCATAACCTTGGCTGGGCAAGTTGCGCATTACACTACAGAACAGCTCCTTACCGCGCCCCCCCCCCAAGCTAACAGGAGAATACATATATTCCTGGTAGTCAGGAAAGTACATGATGCTGGTATAACATAGAAAAAGAGCCACCACTTTGCTGCTTACCTACCTTGCATGTTTTCTTGGTCCAGTAGTTAAAATGCTAGACTAGGATCTGGGAGATGTGACTTAAAATCCCTGCTGTGCCATGAAGCTTGCTTTGTTATGACCTTGGACTAGCCACACTCTCTCGTGTTAACCTACTTTGTGGGGTTGTTGTGAGGGTAAAAAGGAGGAGGGGGAAATGGGGGAGACCTGTGTAAGCTGAACTGAGCTTCTTGGAAAAAAGATGAAATAAAAATGTACCAAATAAATAAAAATGAATTTAAATAAATAAATGTGAAAAATTATAAAACTCTTGGGACACTTTCAGTGTAATCATAAGAACATAAGAGAAGCCATGTTGGATCAGGCCAATGGCCCATCCAGTCCAACACTCTGTGTCGCACAGTGGCCAAAAACCAGGTGTCTTCAGGAGGTCTGTCAGTGGGGAAGGGACACTAGAAGCCCTCCCACTGATTGCTCCCCCAAACACCAAGAATACAGAGCATCACTGCCCTAGACAGAGAGTTCCATCTATACCTTGTGGCTAATAGCCACTTAATGGACCTCTGCTCCATATGTTTATCCAATCCCTTCTTGAAGCTGTCTATGCTTGAAGCTTCCACTACCTCCTGAGGCAGTGAATTCAATGTGTTAATCACCCTTTGAGTGAAGAAGTACTTCCTTTTATCCGTTCCAACCTGACTGCTCAGCAATTTCATTGAGTGCCCACGAGTTCTTGTATTGCAAGAAAGGGAGAAAAATACTTCTTTCTCTACCTTCTGTATCCCGTGCATAATCTTGTAAACCTCTATCATGTCAACCCTCGGTCATTGTTTCTACAAGCTAAAGAGCCCCAACCGTTTTAACCTTTCTTCATAGGGGAAGTGTTCCATCCCTTTAATCATTCTAGTTGCCCTTTTCTGCACTTTTTCCAGTGCTATAATTAGAGGTGGGCACAATCCAAAAAAAAATTACTGATCAAGCTGATCGTGGATCCATGCCGGCGACAACCCCAAATCACCGATCCACACCGATCACCTCCCATTTCCCATCTGTGGATCGGATCAGGGAGGCCAAAGCAGAGGGGCGCCCTGCTGTTCCCAGCTATGTGGGAAGGTGGGTGGTGGCGGCGACCGCTGGGCCCAGCGGGCATGGGGAGGGGACGTTCACACACACACACACACTTAGAGCAGAGGGGGGGAGTTTTTAACCCGGCGATGAGCCGCCTCCCCTCAGGGTGGGGACGTTCACACACACACACACACACACACACACACACTTAGAGAAGGGGGGGAGTTTTTAACCCAGCGATGAGCCGCCTCCCCTCAGGGAGGGGACGTTCACACACACACACACACACACACACTTAGAGCAGGGGGGGAGTTTTTAACCCATCCCTGCCTCTCTAAATAGAGAGAGACACCCCGTCAACATGTTTCAGCCAGCTTTTAAAAAAAAGCAGGGACAGAATCCTCCATTCCTCCCCACCCAATTTTAAAAGCAAGCAGCCAGTCTTCCAAAAGCATATTTTAAACACACACACAGAGCCATGAATGAGGTTTTCCCACAAAATACAGTGTTTTAAAAACAGATTAAAAACAGAGAGTGACAGACTGAAAAACAGCCATTCCTCCTACAAAGCCCCGTTATTTTAAAAAGCAAAAAACTTTGGAGTGCCCATGGCTACAGAACACCCCCTTCCCCCTCCCTCCTCTGGGTCTCTTCTCCCAACTGGTGGTGAGTGTGTTGCTGCTCCATGGTTGGAAGGAAGCCCTGCTGATCAAGGAAAGCTGGGCTTCCATTCGGGTTTCCAGGGCGACAGAAGGAGGGCAAACACAGCTCAGGCATTCCCCTGGCTCCATTGCCCCAGGAATAGATTACTGGTGCCTGATTGTCTGCATCCCCGATCCCTGATGGCCTGAATCAAGCCCCGATGAAGCCCCCCACCCCCCGAATGCTGGATCGGTCGCTGTGGACAGCACCGATCTGCCGGGTCCCGATCGCGCGAACACCATTATCGTGGGTATTTTTCTATCGTAATGCTGATTGTGCCCATCTCTAGCTATAATCTTTTCTGAGGTGTGGTGACCAGAATTGTACAATTCCTGATGTGGAATGGCAGAGTTGATACCAATGGGATTAGAAAAGAATAAATTTGCATAGGATTGCACTATAAATATGCTACAAAATAATATACAAAATTGCCCTTGAAGCTATCTTAGAAACTTCAGCTGGCATAAAAACTTCATCCCATATTTTGATTGAGATTGGTGCTACAAGCACATTTTGTCAATACTGAAACAGCTTTACTGGTTTCCATGTGTATTTAAGTGTAATTTAGATACTGGTTCTTACGTATAAGGCCCTTCACAATCTTGGATACACATCACTGAAAGAACAGCTTTGTCTAGATGCCTGCTGACTAACTTAGATCAGCCCAAACATTTTGGGTGGTGATTCCATCTTGAGGACCAAGTGCAGTTTGCTCTAGAGAGAGCTTATTCTTTTTTGGTGCCAGCGCCTGTATTTTAGAGAAGCTGGCCAGAAGAAGCTTCTCCCCTAGCTATTCAGAGCCATTTGAGACCTAAAGGGAATGTTGTTGTTATATTATTTCTGATTTGTGGATTTGGGCCAATTCTTTTATTGTGAGTAGTTTGAGTTTAGGTTTTTTGTTTGTTTCTGTAGAGCTGCATGTATCTTTTTGGAATAGTGGAATACAATATTAAAATAAATGAATATAAAATAAAACATAAATATGCTAATTATTTGCAGAACTATATAAAGCAAAAATACAAGCCAGAAACTTCAGTTCATTAATCTGCATTCAACATATGAAGTATATAGCCTACATGGTGTATTTGTTACTTGCTTAAAAAGAAGTAAAAAGGCTGCTGTGCTATCACAGAAAGTATGGAAGGAAAGCAAAATTTACTATTGGCACCTTTGTTAGAATTGGAGTCTTGTACATTTGTTGACAGCAGCCAGTTCTTCTCACAATAAATTTGTGATGCATTTCTTCTCACAATAAATCCATAGTCCAAGTGTTTCCCAACTCAAAGAAAGAGTCTCTACTTTGCCCCCATATACTCAACTAAATAGGTTTGGCATCTTTTTACAAGCTGAAGCCTAGTGTTTTTAACAGCTGCATGATGGGCAGAAATTTAATAGGACTGGGGTTTTTTTTCTGGCATGGAAATGCAGTAATAGGGAAGGTGAACCCACTGGGGTTTTGTCTGTCATTCAGCTGGTAAAGCTCCATGATGTCAGAAAAGACTGTAAGTTCTAAAAATGGACCAAAACCACGGAATTATTAACAACACTGGATTCCATATGTTAAACATTATCAAGTATGTAATAGGAGCTTCAACTGTAGCAAAGTCCCAAATAGCATTTGATGTCTTCCATTTTAATTGCAGCCAATGTTTCAGCCATGTGTACAATCCTAGCACTCTTCTCCATAGAGGTATAAGTTATTTCCCGCACAACATCTATCTTCCACACCAGTCACTACAGCTAAAATATCTTTGAGGCAACACAATCTGACAAAAAAATAACAACAAACATCAGACCAAACAAAAAGGCATATGATAAATGCCGTATTGACAGCACCACATTGAACCTACCAATCGGAGAAAGTTGGGATTCATAAAATATATATTGATAGCATGGGGTGTATGGAATGCTTGTCAATATCCAAGCGAGTTTAAAAGGAGACAGTGTTTGTGTATATGTATTAAATCCTTTTCTTCTTATATATGTCTCCAGAAATAAAGTTGCTTATGTTTAAGATTTGGAAGGCAAAACAAATTAGGAGAAAAAAGTAACAAAAATATGCCTTAAAGAGAATTAATTCCTCTTTTGGTTCTTAAAAATATAAGCTGAAGAATAAGTTCTCATTTATGAAATTATAGCTCCTTCCAATCAGCACAGTTCCAAATAAGGAGGAGATTATTTAGGTTGATATTCAAATTGAAAGTTTCTTTTATTCACCAGTTTCTCAGAATCAAAGTGGAAAGCCAGCAAGACTACTTTTCCTGCAAGGCTTTTTGCTGACTTCTTGTCACCTCTGGGGTCTCCGCCCTGTGCCTTGTGTAACAGTCACACATAGAGCAGCCAACTTCTTACCCTCAATCTTCATCCACTGCTGCCTCTTGATAGGGCAATTGAAGCAAAACAGGTGGTGGTGGGGGGGGGGAATGGAAACCTGCAGTGCTGTGGTAACGCAGCTGCATAACCAGAAGTAGCATCTCTGTGCTGCAGGACACTCACTTTTAACATGGGAATGGGAATGCTGTTTCCAGGATCCTCCTTTGGGAAACAAAAAGAAACAGAAATCTAAATGCATGTTGTCTCCAGTATCCACATCAGCTTCCAGATTGCATGTGTTCCAGCTGTCTTTATCAGGAAAAATTCCTATTTTCTGGTAGTTGCCCCTAAAAAATCACTACCCCTATTTTGCTTTGGGGGGATATTTTGGCAAATGTCTTTTTGAAAATGGTGTTAAGAGTACAGATATGTGCACTAGAGTGCATTAACTTCCCTTCTATTAAACAATTCCCAATTAAAGTTTATAGGGAAACTAGCTTGATACCCATGTTTCACTATGGTATTTAACTACTTTAAATCCAATTATAATACATATGGGGATGTAACATTTTTTGGTTTGTAGGGGGGTTTTCTGAGTTGGTTTTGTAGTATAATAGCATAGTACCCGAGCTTCACAAAGGTGTTTGAATAAAGCAAAACGTGTTATCCCTATTCAGGAGTCTTGTGCTGTCTTTCTTCAACTGTCTGCAGATTTTTACCTCAGAACACAGTTGATCAATCAGAGAGATGGGGGGCAAGCAGGCAGGAGCCTGCCAGCCACACAGGAAAGCTAGGCCCCACAGGGAGCATGAAAGTAGCAAAGGATCATCTGCCATGCCTGAGTGAGCCTTGACCTTCCATGGAAGTGAGCACCTCTCTACTCATCTTCCAGGATTGCTTTGCTCATAGAAAGACTCTGCCGCTCTGTGCAGCTCAGGGTGATTTTGCTGGTACTTGGCCACTGCTGCTCGATGCACTGCAGGAGTAGGATGTGCATATTTCATTGCTGCATCTCTAAGTTGCTTCCTCCTTTTAGCGTCGGTGTATCTTGCACAAAGTCTGCCAGAAGGCTTCTTGGCGGCAGTAAGAGGCGATGGCTGCAAGAGGTGTGAGGTGTTGGACTGAGGGAGGGGTGGTGTGGTGGTCACTTCAGCAGGTTCATGTGAGAGATTCGCATTGAAACAGCCCCTAGAAAGGTCATGCACCATCTCCCCATGAACATTTAAAAACTCAGTTGCCATACTGACTTTTATATAAAATCCCTTTTCAGTAGTCTTGTACTGTCTGCAGTTCTTCAATTGTCTGCAGTTTCCTTGACCAGATTTTTACCTCAGAACACAGAGGTCCATAGCTGACCAATCGGGGGGGGGGGGGTGCAAGCAGACAGGAGCCTGCCAGCCACTGAGGAAAGCCAGGCCCCACAGGGAGATTGGCAACCTTAGAGGGGAAGCCAGCGAGGTGTATTTTTACCTCAGGACACATTCAATGACTCCCAACAGCAATTGCATACTGTTTAGGATGTTGGGGTGATGACCAATCAGGCTGCATATGCAAATGACCTCAGGGAAGAATGGCCGAGTTGGCAGTTGGCGGGAGGGAGGGGTTGGGAGAGGAGCAGCCTGCCAGCCATACAGGGAACCTGTATCCCTATGAGAAAACATATTTTATCCCTTTTGACCCCCTCAGGGGGTGAATTTCTTAAAATCCCTTTTTAGTGAGTCTCTATATCATGAAAAGAACATTCTCCCCAAATTTCACTTGTCTAGGTCCAGGGTTTGGGCTGGGCATTGATGAGTCAGTCAGGACACTTGTCTTTATATATATAAACTAGCTTGATGCCTGTGCTTCGCTACACATGCTTCAGTACAGAGAGTCCACTGACGCTGGTTGCCCCGAAAGGGGTACAGTATTTTATCTGTAGATGTTTTTATGATTGATTTTAAGTTGTATTTTAATCAATGTTGTACCCTGCCCTGAGCCCACTCGCGGGGAGGGCAGGTTAAAAATTAAAAAAATGAAATAAATACAGTATTTAACTACTTTAAATCCAGGTATAATACTTATGGGTATGTAACATTTCTTGGTTTGCGGAGGTTTTTTTAAAACTGGTTTTATAGTATAATAGCATAGTACCCGAGCTTCACAAAAGTGTTTGAATAATGCAAAGCGTGTTGATGCCTAAAACTGATGAAGTGAATTTCGAAATGTAACATTGGTTGAAGAGATTTTTAAAAGGAAAAGATTGTAGTGCGAGAAACAAACTGAAAAATACATACAACTGTTTTTTTTTTTTTACTGAAGGACCTCTTTGTAGACCACATTGATGATTTTCCCCTCAGGTGCTAGGATCACCAGGTGCTGGGTGAGCTCACGAGCAGGCCACATAGAACTGCCCATGTGAGAAGCAATCCTCCTTCAAGTCAATTCCTTCCACCTTCAGTGTCTGGCCCTGGGACTTGTTGATTGTCAATGCAAAGAAGGTCTTGAGGGGGAACTGCAGTCTCTTGAACTCGAAGGGATTCTCTGATGGTATGAGTGGTATGCATGGTATGAACACTGACTCCCTCCAAGCACTACCGGTGAACAATATTGCCTCGACAACATTCCCGTGGAGGGCTTTCACTCACGGTCTCATTCCATTGCAGAGTTGGGTGGGTTGAGGTTCCAGAGCAGCATCGCTGGAGCCCCCACTTTGAGGAGAAGCTTGTGGGCTGGGCCGCCAGAAGGGTTGAGCATGTAGAGGAACTCCACAGGGTAGTGGACTGTGTCACCCATTTGCACCACTGAGTTCACAGATCTGTACTCCATTTCTGCCCCTTTGAGGGAGTTGTGTTTCATTAATGATGGCAGCCTTGTCACTCTTGAGGGTCAGAATGGCACGCTTGCATAGCCAGTCCATGAACTTCTCCTAATAGTAATGATATCAGGGCATATCATGGCGGTTCGGTCTGCTAGGGTCGTCAGTACTGTGCACAGACCAGCAGGGATGGTCACCTTTCTCTTGGACTTGGGATACTCTGTCACCTATTTTTAATAGGAGTTCAGAGAATTCCCCAGCAGTCAAGTGGACCCTCTCAAGTGGACCCTCATGTTCTTTCTTAGGGAGAGTTTCCTGATGAGGGGCCACAGATATGATGCTTTGACACACACAGCAACCTCGTCAGTTCGAGTTCCCCTTGGGACTGCTGGCAGAGTCTTCCAGAAGTCTCCAGCCAGCATCACAGTGACTCCACCCATCACTCTCTCATTTCCCCTGACATCTTTTAGGGTTATGCTCAGTGCCTCAAAACACCCCTTGTGTGCCATGGTGCTCTCATTCCAAAAAATGAGCTTACAGTTCCACAGCACTTGGGCCGTGTTGCTTTGTTTTAAGATGCTGAACAGGGGGGTTTCTGCATGGATGAGGTTAAGAAGCAGCTTGA
Organism: Eublepharis macularius; assembly: GCF_028583425.1. Classification (NCBI taxonomy): domain Eukaryota; kingdom Metazoa; phylum Chordata; class Lepidosauria; order Squamata; family Eublepharidae; genus Eublepharis; species Eublepharis macularius. Next base: position 79,229,278 of record NC_072794.1, on the reverse strand, counting down.
AGGTAGCGAAGGATCATCTGCCATGCCTGAGTGAGCCTTGACCTTCCATGGAAGTGAGCCCCTCTCTACTTGTCTTCCAGGAGTGCTTTGCTCATAGAGGGACTCTGCCACTCTGTGCACCTCAGGGTGATCTTGTTGGTACTTGGCCACTGCTGCTCGGTGCTCCACAGGAGTACAATGTGCCGCATCTCTAAGTTGCTTCCTCCTTTTAGCATCGGTTTATCTTGCACGACATCTGCCAGAAGGCTTCTTGGCAGCAGTAAGAGGTGATGGCCATGAGAGGTGTGTCTTAGAGTTTGATTGAGGGAGGGGTGGTGTGGTGGTCACTTCGGCAGATTCATGTGAGAGGTTCGCATTGAAATGGCCCCTAGAAAGGTCGTGCACCATCTCCCCATGAACATTTAAAAACTCAGTTTCCTTTTTGACTTTTATATAAAATCCCTATTCAGGACTGAAGTCTTGTACTGTCTTTCTTCAACTGTCTGTAGTGTCCTTGACCTTATTTTTACTTCAGAACACAGACTTCCACAGGTGACCCATCAGAGAGAGGGAGGTGCAAGCAGGCAAGCCTCACAGTATGGTTGCCAGGTCCAGGTTGGATAGAGTGGGTTTTGGAGAGGAGAGAGGCCTCAGATTGGTATCCACTGTCCAAAGCAGCCATTTTCTCCAGGGGAACTGATCTCTGTCACCTGGAGATCAGTTGTAATTCTGGGATATCTTCAACTACCACCTGGAGGCTGGCAACCATACACCACAGGGAGATTGGCAACCCTAGTGAACTGGGATGAATGGGATGTGCATTTTACCTCAGGACATATTCACAGACTCCCTTAGCAACTGTTTAGAATGTTGGCCCCATATTCAAATGACCTTGAAAGCTAGCCCAGTCAGGGCAGAGTGGCTGAGTTGGCAGTTGGCAGGGGAGGAGGACCCTGCCAGCCACATAGGAAGCTGTATCCCAATGGGAAAACACATTTTACCCCCTTTTACCCCTTAGGGGGTGAATTTCTTAAAATCCCTTCTTAGTGAGCCCCTACATCACAAAAGGAACATCTTGCCCAAATTTCATGCTTCTAGGTCCAGGGGTTTGGGCTGAGCGTTGATGAGTCAGTCAGGATACTTGTCTTTATATGTATAAAGTGCACTTGCTTCAGATACAAGAACAGTACAGCAGCAACACTGAATATAGCAAGCAGAGAAATATTTTCACAAACACATAAGTGTGAGTGATAGAGTTACCAGCCCATAGCCAGAAACTCCCAGGGAGGAATTGTGTGGTGGGGGCAGGTGCACCAGCATTATGAGGGAGTAAGGAAGGTGTATCCCCCCCCCCGCCAAATCGCTCTATTTTTTCCCAGCCTCCAAAGCACCAGCTGGGAACGGGGTAAGCAGCAGGATGTCCCTTGCTATAGCATGAGCCCTGGCCTGGTTAATGCATAATGATGATTGAACTGAGAGACAATTTCATGGAGTTGAATTAGACTTATTCACACAGAATCACAGCCTTACCATACAATCATATCAAGCAATGTGCTTAGATCGGAGTAGCTTGCATTAATTCCAGTGTTAGTCATCATGACCAAATTCAGCTAGATTGGGGCTTATATTAATTCTACGGTGTAGACTTTTAAAATGTATCATAGTAGTACTGTTTACAATTTCTGCATGGATTGTGTGAATCATGTTGCAGCATCTGTGAAAAGAGTTGGCAATAGTTTATTCATTACACTATACTTGAGTCTTTTGCAGTGCAATTTTTAATTTCATTTTTATTCTAGATATATAGAACTGGTTATTAATATTATCATCCTTTATTATTCTGAAGCATTATAGCATGGCTGATGCAAGACAGTATACATATATAAATCATTATTATTGTTCTACTATGGACAAGATCAACAAAGGGTATAAAAATCTGATCAAGTGTACATGAAAACAGGCCCAGTTAGCAGTAGCTAGTAGTACTTTGCAATTAACAGTGCAATCCTATGCAGAGTTACTCCAATCTAAAGCCACTGAAATCAACAGGCACATAGGATTGTACTGTAAGACTACTAAAACTCCAAATATTTTATTTAAAACCCTAGATACTATGGTAAGCATGTACAAAAAAAACCATAGCCAGAAGCAATTTCTAGGCAAATCTACTTTGAATAGAATTGGTTCTATACACTTTCCCCCAGTGTTATAAACCACTGCACTCCTGGAGTTCCTTTCCCATTCATAAGGTTAATTAATAACATATAAAAGTTTATAGTTTATGCAGGATAATCTCATAAACATTTATTAGTATGCTAATAGAGAACCATGATCATAAAATTAAATTGTAGGCTGCAGTGACAGTACAGGATAGGAGAGCTTCTCAGGATAGCTAACTTTTTTATCCAATGACAAGCCAATTTTGGAAAGAGCGTATATTTGCATTTTTACTATTTGCAGTATTGAGCAACATTGCTAATTATTCTTTACTTTGTTTTTCTTAGTCAGAAGTTCATTTTATTTACATCTCATTTGTCTCTATAGATCCCCCGTTCCCACCCTCCATCACCACTCACCCGGCTGGCAGGGTGGAAAGGCAGGGGAACAGGCCTCACAGGCACACTCCCAGGGCAGTGTGATGACATCATTCCTGAGACGTCCCAGGAGCACTCTCATACTTCGCAGCAAGCCAATTTGGGCCACACAAGGGACTCAACTGGGCCTGTTTGGGGCCCAAATCTGTCCGCTGCAAAGCGAGGGAATGCTCTTAGGCCCTGCACAGTGACGTCACTTCACTGAAGTGATGGCATTGCATCATGCCAGCAATGTGCATGCAAAGTGCACTTGAGAACACACCAACAAGCTTGAGTGCCAGTTCCCCCCTCTCACTGGGAGGGTAAGGGGATCTGGCAACTTTACTATAGACACAAGACAGGCCTACGCTAAGGTGGCCCTTGGCAGCAGCTGCTCACAGGGCAGCTATTATTATGTATTTATTTAGTACTTTTTTATTCCATTTTTCCCTGGGTCTCTCAGATTCTGGTCTAACAGTCCAACCTATATACCACAGTATATCTATAGAGGATTTTGTCAGAATCCATTTTACCCATGTTAGACCGTCAGATTTGGACCAACTTGGTAATATGACAAGATTTGCCTAGGAGCTTGGATGTCATGTTGATTATGAGCCTTTGATAAAGTTTATTACAAAATGGGATAGAAGATGCTGGCAAAGCCCATTAGGCTCTTCAGGCGTATTTGATATTGACATGAATTTCTAAATCAGGATCTTCATATTGGAGAATTTGTACTCCTTGGAAGAGACACCATCTGGAAAAGATAAAAAGACTGTGAGAAATCATATTGTGCATATCATATTGTGCTGGTTATTTATTACTTACCTCTTTTGGTGTCCTTCAGTAATATTTCCTCACCAGTTGGACTTCTGGACTTCTGGATATCATACGATTGTTGATGATTGATTATTGTATGTATTCCTTTTTGTATTATATTTATTGATTGAAAGCTAAATATTTTGGACATTCGATAAGATTTGTAATTGTAAATTGTATTTGTATTTATCTATTTATATGTATAGAGCACTTTAAGCACATTGCACTTTCTATATAAATTATTTAAATAGATATACAAAAAGTTCTATTTTATGTTGTTCATGAATGTGTAGATAATTTTGTTATACCTCCGGTGGGGGTTCCCCCTTGTCTGTTAATAGCTTTCTGGGTCCTGGAGGAGCCCTCTTATTGTTAGTAAGAACAGTAGGAGTCTGCAGACATTGGTTAGTCATGGAAGTTGTGTTGTAGCAAGTTTCCCAGTGGTTGTTGTCAGGCCTGGCCCCAATGAATCCCCCCTCAAAGGCCAAAACAGCCTTAGAAAGGACCCTCCCCCCTTCCCCTGGCTTTTGCTGTAATAATAAATGACTGACTGAGAAAGCAAAGTGGCCACAACAGCCACAACAGTTTCTCCAAGCTACAGGACCTGCACCTATAACTGGGGGAGGGGGAGGGTTAACTTTCTTCAGATATCAGATTTTTCTGCAAACTTGAGGCTTTGTTCAGAGAATGAGCCATATTGATGATATAAAAATAAAAAATATTCCCCTCGCTACTGAGAACAGAAGCGTCAGGTACTACTAGACATAATTGACTATTACATCATTTTTGCACATGCCAGAGAACGTTTCTCAAATATGGAACAAAGAAATTCAGAGGATTTGCATATATTTTCTTTGCGTACATGGTACACAGATATGTCCTGATTGACTATTGCAATTAACTCAGATATCATGGAGTGGGAATAAATTTTAGGTCATAAAGTATGAAACAACTTTGAACTCTGGCAGATTATATTATTTAATGAACTTTGTATTCATAATATATTTAGATCCCTTCCAAGTTCACATTATGGAATGGACCAGCTAGAAAACTTCTGGCTGAGCCAGTTTGGAGGCTGCTGTTCCATCCCCATCCCATTGGAAGACAAGACAGCAAATGCAAATTTACCACCCCCTTCCAGTTTTCCATTTTTTTTACATTTAATTTTTTTCCAATATGTACAGTATGCACTGTGCACACGCATATTCTGGGTCCTCCGTACTGCCAATAGAATGAGGACAAGTTAGTTTGCCTCTTGGTTTACTCCAGCTAGCACAGAAGCAGCAGCAATGAAGACAGAGTAGAAAAGTTACAATATCTTCTAAATGCTTGAATCCTTAACGTTAATCATTCCTTTCATGCCTCTGTGTGTGCACACATGCACATCCGCAAATGGTATAGTTGTAGTCTGTGGCTGGGCTCATCTGCTTCCATTAATTACTTCTAGCTCTTACTTTATCCTTGTGACACAGGGAGTCTAGATTCTATTGGGATGACCTATGTGGGCTTATAACCATAAATACGTATTGCTATAACTTGTAAGTATAAGGAATAATTCTAAACTTTAGATGAACAGAGCATTTTTGTGGGCTATGTACTTTTACACCACACCACTGCACTCCATCCCCTGATCCTACGAATTTTTGCTGTCAGGACTCCTCCTAGGTACCATAATTTTATCTTTTAAGTGTTGGCTACCCTAGAAGTGGCCTACTCAACTCTAGAGTTACCAGTTTTTAGTTAGGGATAGAGCCTGGGGAGGGGAGGGACCTCAGTGGACTATAATGCCATAAAACCCACCCTCCAAAGTAGCCATTTTTTCCAGGGGCTCATCTGGAGATGTAATTCCAGAACATCTCCAGTCATGAGCTGGGTGTTGGTAACCCTACTTCATATCTATTTCTACTCTTTACAGGGTGGTACCTGAGCCCCAATGAAGAAGGAGCATGGGCACTGCACTAAGCATGGCAGCAGGCCTGTAATGAAGCCAAAGGAATCACCCTGGGAGTCAATAAGAGCTTGGCAGGAGCAGATAGGACAAAGGATAACCAGGACCCATTCCCTAGAGTGAAAAGACCTACTCAGGGGCAAAGGTCTCCTTGGGAGAAAAGATCTACCCAGGACAGCAGAAACTGGGCAGGTACAGGAGAAGGCAGATTAAAGGAACCCAGCTGAAAGAAGTAGGGGGGAATTGGCTCGCTGGGACTGGTAAGGGAGGCTTGTGGCCTGGCCTCGCTGATCTAGCACTCTGCTAGATCAGGAAGGCTGCTTTCCTAGACAGGAGGTCACAATTTCTACTGGCCCAGACTTGAGATACCTAGCTACTGTCCATGACAACCCTGCCAGAAGAGTGGCAGGGAAGTTCTACCCCTGGTCTAGGAGTTCCCTAGACCAGGGGTAGGACCTCAGCAGAAGAAGCAGGCCAAAGAACCTGGGTGAAAACAGATGGTGGTAATATGGGGCAAAGCAGCCTGGCTGCAGGACGTCTGTGAACTTTGGAAACTGCTGATTTGGAAAATGAGCATCTCTTGAATGTGGACTCATCTTTGACAATGTGGATGAGACTCCTGGCCATGAGGGCATAGCAAGGTCTTATTTTATTCACTGATGTCCTTTGAGCAAGCGCTATTTGAACTAATATGTCTAATACTAGGTTTCTATGCTATCCTGGAAAGTGATGGTGTTCCTCTACTGGGTGCTTGTTGGAACACTGCTGAAGTTAAATGTTCATTTTTTAGCATCACCAAATATTTATATTCATGTTATAAGTATCAGCATTTCCAAATGCAAAATGCTGGATTTGCATTTGCTACTGGAATTTGAAACTTTGTTTTATCATCGGTTATTTAAGGCTGTATGATGCCTTTGGCTATTCCAAGTTCCCAAGTTTTCCTCTTGCTATAATCCACAAAGTTTACAGTTAAAGTCAGTGTAGAACTTAAACAATATGTTGTGTTCTAATATTCATAGAACTATCAACTAATAAATCCTGGTAAGCCTGTAATGAAAGTATAAGAGATAAAAGAATATATATATTGAGAAAAGAAACTGAAAAGGATATGCAACTATGACTGGTAATACATGGAAAGCTAGCATCCTTATTTTCCTGTGTTTTACAATGCAATATTAAGTGGAGTAATATCCTTCTACATCCATTGGCTTTACTGAAGTGAATGGACTTACAAGGGTGCTAGTCTCTAACATTACTGGTTAGATATATATGTGTGTGTGTATGTGTTAATATTAATGTAAAAGTGATATAGAATTCAGCTAAGCAGCACTGAGGGTACCTGAAACATTTAATGGACAACCTTTACTTGTCTGAAAGTAACTTTTTAAAACTGGCTTACAGGAAACAGTTTGGACTGGGTCATATCAGGTCATCATTTGGTTCCCTACTAAAGCAGGTTAGAGCTCCATTTATAATATGGTGGAATCAGGTCCCAAGCATAATTCCTGTGTGAGAATAGACGTATAAATAGTTGCTCTTCTAAATGTGCACATTATCTGAAAGCTCCCACCCTATCTGCTCACCTAATAATACTTACAGAGAAATATGATGGGCAAATCTTTCCTGTATGAGTATGTTCCCAAACAAATGCTCTGATCTCAGTGGATAAAAGTCTTAATACACACAAAACAACAAATACATCTTCATTTATAAAGGTTCTTCCATTTGCAATAACCTCATGGATCAGCTGATAGAGATGTGTGCTAATCTTTGACTGTAATAAATGGAAACTGTAACATTTACAGTGATACAAACAGCTTAGTTAGAAATGTGCATTCAGATATTAATTTGCAAAGGAACAAATAAAATGTTCTATCCTTTAATACAGTAATTACAACCAATCTTTAACTAAAACTAACTACAATCTGTAACATTTGCAAGCATTTCTATCTGGCTACCGCTGGCACTAGTTTTGGAAAGGCTTTGATTTGATTCTATATAAAGAGTGGCTCTTTTTTTCTTACTAACCTGTTCTCTATGGTGCGACACATGTTAGGCAAAAGTAGGAGCAAGAATTTTTCTTACACATGCTGGCATACAGACAGGCTTAATGCAGCATTGCTGACTGAAGTGCAAAGATTAAGGAAAATGGTGTACATAACCTTCCCACGATGTCAGGCAGTGCCTTTCTTGCCACCTTAATGTGTGCACACTGCAATCAGTGACTCAGAGACAAGCGACAAGTGACGCCTGACATAGGTTGGACACTTGTCAGCTTCCCTCAAGTTTTGATGGGAAATGTAGGCATCCTGGTCTTGCAGCTGTAATGGAGAGCCAAGCTGTAAAACCAGGACACCTACATTTCCCATCAAAACTTGAGGTAAGCTGACAAGTGTCCAACCTGTGTAAGGCATCACTTGTAGCTTGGCTCTCAGAAGGGACACAGGTAGACACAGAGTTAAGACCAAACTAGATGGGACTCACAAGATCAGTAATGAGGTTCTGAGATTTCTCAATGTGGATAATGTTCCTTAAATCCTTAAAAGTAATAGCAGGGGGACCAAATTACTCCTGTGAGGCACTTGCTTTTATGTCATTTCCTCTATAAAAATTATTCCCTCCAGCTGCTGTTAGCCCTAGAAGGGCAAAAAAGCAGAGAATTAAACCAAAGGCCAAAATAGACAGGACTGCAGGATCACGGTGTTTGATTGAATTATTTTTCACATTTTGCAATCCCCCATGCATGTCAGTGAGAAAGGCAGGAGATATATGATGTAAGACGCCCACCCATTCATATATTTAAAAAGCTAGAGGCTGAGGTCAGTCTTTAAACAAAAACATAGCACAGGAATGAGGAGGGCCTTTCCATTCTTTACCCTTCTACATTCTGTTTATTTCAGCATTTTTCCTCAGCCCATTTCACTACCGGTATTGGAGCCTGGCTGAAAACAAAAAAAAATACCAGACCGCTCTGCCTCTAAAGGGCCTAGCATTTCCATGTGTATACTATCACTTACATGTCTTCCTAGGCCTTCTCTTTTGATTCAACAATAGACCTTCCACCTACCCTTTGGATGTGCAAGGGTATACTAGTGTATAATCCTGATCATGAGAGTTGCAATGTGGACAATGAAAAAAATCAGACAGCTTCCTCCCATATTGTGCACGCTGCCTGTTAAAATCTGTCTTACAAGCCCTGTTCTCTGTGCTCCCCCCACCCCGAGGTAAGGCAGGTGGCAACCAGAGACAGGGCCTTTTTAGTAGTGGCACCTTGCTTACAGAATACCCTTCCCTTTGAGGATCACCTGGCCCTACATTGTTTTCTTTTAGGCATGAGGCCAAAATATTTCTGTTTACCCAGGCTTCTTATTAATAGGTGGAATGTTTAACACTATTTTAGTCTGGAAATAGTTACTTTAAGCAATCAATTATCTGTTTTTAGAATGCATGTTTTTATGCTGAGCTGGGAATTTAATACTGGATTTTAATTAATATCTTTTAAGGTTTTGTTTTTATTCTTTCTATTTTGTAAGCATGTTCCTGGAAAGGTGGCATAAAAAAAATATAAATAAACAAATTAATAAAATAATCCTCACCAAGGTCATCTCCAAAACCATCCCCTCATTCTATTTGCAATAGAAACCAAAGTGGTCTGTTTGTGGCAGGTATAACTCATGGGGAATTAAAGCTAGATGTTTCAAAATAGGGCACCAGCTTGGTGATTATCATCAGAGCTGCAATGCCAAAAATAAATAGAATCAGAACATTGGGCCCAGATTATCTCTTGCTGAGTGACCTTGAGCCAGTCCAACCTACCTCACAGGATTATTGTTGAGGTTAAAAACAGAGAAGAGAAGAATGTTGTGAGCCACTTTTGGTCCATATTGGAGAGAAAGATGGGGTATAAATGAATGAAATCTGTAATCTAAATCTATAATAGAAATTCTGTTATTAATTATGTTCCTGCTGCCTGTTTCATAGGTTGTCAAACTCCTCTCAATGCCCTCTCTGCAAGTCAGAATTTTAATTACTTATAACATGGGAGCCCATTCTTCTATCTGCTTAAAAATTGGCAGGGAGAATTCCTTACGAAAAAGGTCAGGCCTTAACAATTTCATTCCAATTTTATGGGTGGGAGGAAATTAGAGCAAGAAATGTGTTTCCCACTGAAACTCACATAAATTAAAATTATAAGTGATACAGTTTTTTAATAAATTGACATGTGGAATAACAAAGAAAACCTGTTTTAAAAATTTAAAACCAATGAACACAAAAATGAAAATTTAAAAATTTTGTACATCATTTGCCATATAGAGAGCAGGAATGGGTATGATTTTTGAGTTACCACTATGCAGGAAAAACAATTTAGGAAGAGATTTGATAAAATATGTGCAATTACTTATCCAAACTGGGTTTTCCTTCTCTATCCCTATCGGCATCCTGCTTAGGAGGACACACTTAATAATACTAACTATAAATAACGAGGCTTGAAACATTCAGAATCATTTAAAATATATAGAAGTATTCTAGAATTCTAAAATTCAAGAGAATGGACAATTTGGAGGTCTAGGAAGCATAAAATTTTCTGGATTTGAGATAAGTGAAAATTTACCTATATGATAAGAGGCACTCTTACATTTCCATGAGAGAGAAAGGTTGGTCAAAATGTGTAATATAGTCTAAAACTGTCATGATATTTACAATGCAATCCTAAGCAGAGCTCTCCTTATGATCACACTGGTAGCTCTCTGGAGTGGTTCTGAGTTTAATATGATTTCTCTCACAGCTTTGTTTTCTTTCCTTAGGTGAAAGAAAGTATTTAGGTAGAAGCACAGCTGAATTAGAGCCATGAAGAGAAAGTGTGAAATGCTAAGTCCTATGAAATGATTTCCATCCTACTTGTGGGATCCTGCATAATGTATTTTGTTTCTATTGTTTCTGGCACTTTCTAGTGGGTAATGACATTTCACACTTGTTTTAATAGGCAGAAACAAGTTCTGGGGTAATTTAATGAACAATTGTTATAGCTTCTACAACTGCTGGGAATCTTCTCCCCCCCCCCCGCCAACCCCCAACACTCTTTGAGTAATCCACATACCAAATATATGTTTATATAAACCATATTGTGCTTCAAGCAGCCCATATTTTTTCATATGACCTCTGCCTAGTGTAAAATGGAGTATGTCTGGCCTCAGTTATGTTATTCTGTCAACATGTTTCAGTCTGGTCTACGCTCGAAGTAGCTCTCTGTACATCTGGCTCAGGAAAAGTGGACATCTGTGCAACTAGTCCAATAAATAGAGAGAAATTCAATGAAATATTCTAGTTTGGGGGAATGAACAAATTCCTTGCATTGCAAAACACAACAAATACAGATAGTTCTTGCTTACATGCCTCCAGAAAAACTTGATCATAAATCAGCACCGTGGAAAAGTGAGATGTTTAATATGGCTCTCTTTCCAAATGTAAATACACTCATTCATATGCCAAATAATAGGGATTAATTTAAAGAGCCTTAGTTCCCGGGGAGTTAAGGTAATTTATCCTGCATTAAGGATTATTTGGAATTCATTATTCAGTTTCCTTTAAAACAAGCTGCCATCTGTAAACAATAGTAATAACAGCATCAACAGCTATCCATGCACAGTTATTTAACTGTATATAATTTCCTTTGAAATAATGGAAATTAAAGTTGCATAACTTTGGCTGGATGATGATAGTGTAATTTGAAGTACCTGGACCTAGGTAACTCTGTGCTGTGTATCCTCTTTGAATACTAAAAGATTTGCCAATAAATGAAGGAATGGTATTACTTTGTGCATATTTAGCCTTTTCTGAGGCAATCTGTGCAACTTGAAACTCCACTGACACCCTTGAGAATAATTGCTTGCCCCCTAAAAGATACCTTAAAACTCCAGGACCTATGCAGCAATATGTATTTAATTTTATTAGAATCATCAAAAATAAAATCCATGTAATGTTGAATTTCCTGAATTGTTTTGTGTTACACTAGAGGGAACATTCCTCCCAAACCAGGAGTTCAGTAGGTAGGTGAGAGAAGAGTTCCTAACTCTGGGTTGGAAAATTCCAGTAGATAGGGAAGGTGGAGCCCAGGGAGGGAAGGGTATGAATGGGGGACCTCAGTGGGGCATAATGCCACCCTCCATCCTTCAAAGTTGCCATTTTCTACAGGGGATCTGATCTTTATATTCTGGAGAGCAGTTGTAGTTCCAGGTGATCTCCAGGCTCCACCTGAAGATTGAAGGCATATCAAAGACTAGTTAAGAGGCATATTGAAGACTATTTTGCTTCAAATGCTTGGGTTTACCTAGCCATAGGAAAAGGCCATTCATCACCAGAATTAGTATTTCCCAATGTGGCACTTTTAATATTCAACATGTGTAATAAGAAGGGAATTAACATCTTTCTTTAAAAAGAAAAGTTTAAGGCAGGAAAATCATGCTTTAAAACAAAGCCAAAAATGTGATGGGGAGGAGATAGAATTGCCACATTTTTATTTTAAAATGCTAGTATCTTGAGCAAAGTCAGAAGAGTTGTCATAAGCAGGCAAGCAGATATGGCCAGGCATGGTATCTGACTTCAGAGCTTCCTATAAAGATGGGTACGGAACAAAAAAAAAAACCAAACCAGAAGGTTCATGTTTCATGGGTTTCACGAACCATGACCCATGGAACTGGACCAGTTACGAACCAGTTTGTGGTTCGTGGTTCATGGGGTTTAAATGCCCCTTTCCGGCCTTAACAGTGGCAGGGAAAGGGGCTTTTAACAGTTTAAAGGCCCCTTTCCTGCCTTGCAAGCGGCAGGTCCCTTTAAGCTATCAGCTGGCAGGCGGCAGGTCCCTTTAAACTGCCCAAACCCTGTGAAAAGGAGCTTCCATGAACGCTGGTTCACGAACCCTGAACCGGCCTGGTTTGTAGGGTTTTTGGGGTTATATTTAGATTCGTGCCCACCTCTAGTTTCCTACAAGCAATAGTCTTGGATACCATGTTATGAAGTGGTACCAGCAGTCCCCTTATAAAAGATGATCACCACCAAATAGTTTGGTATTACATTCTGCATGCACGTAGTAAAGTCAGAAACACAGCAAACTGATGTGCCTTAATGCCCATGTATGCTATAACCCTTTATTACATATTCAGTAAAGGGGAAGGAATCCTTTACAATTTCCAGACTGTTTGGCTTACAACCTAGTCAAGGCTTATAAAGCTATAAAATTCCTGGAGGAGTATTTGTCTTTCTCTCTCAAAGCTAGAATATAGAGTTACTAATTGATCTAATGGCAATAGATTGTGCTATGCTTGGTTATCTTATTAAATTCATTGCCAAAAGTAGTGGTGACATCTATTAGCTTTAAAAATTACTAGATAAATTCTTGTTTGGTGGGGCCTTCCCTCTCCACCTAAACCATGGGGACTAGTTGATCCTTTTAACCAGAGCTGCTAGGATTGCACCTGCAACTTTCAACATGCAAAGAAGCTGGTCTGCCATTAAGCCACAGCCCTACCCCAAGCGCCTAGATGTAAGTTCACGAGAACTGGGTATTAGGCTGAAGTGATGCAAATAGTTTGACAGTTCTTTTCCTTGAGCCCTGAGCCTGAAGAGAGGAAAGTCTCCAAGAATGTACATTCTCAGGTACATAATGTATCATGCCAACTACCCTGCCCCATAAGATCCTTTTAATTGTAAGGAGCAATAGCTCTTCCACTTTCAAGGATGACAGAATACATGTGAGAGAATACTTGTTACAGTAATACATTGGGTGCATATATGGTTGGGTGCTTATTTGGCTGAGCATTCAAATTAGAAATCCACAGAAAGCAATATGTGCAGATAAATACCACCTAGACATCTGGTTTAGCCCTGATCCAGGAATTGATAAGCAGGTAGACAAATGCTTCTGTGTGCTGAGCTCTTTTGCTGGATTAGTGCGGTAGCATGATTGGGGAGTGCTGAGGGAGGTTAAAAGAGATGAAAATACTTCTTTGTACTACTGTTCCTTCTTTGAAGGGAGGATGCAATAAGAAAGGTAAGAGCACACTACATGTAACACATTTGATTTTTAATTATCAATTACTATTAGCCATCATAGGTAAAAGGCTCTATATTCAGGATGGAGCACTAAACAAGCCTATGACTGTTAACATGCTCCTGAATAAAATGCCTGTGAGAATCTTAGCATATTCTCTGTGCTATATGTGATCCCTAGTGTTATTAGATAGATAATTTAAAACATGCTATCATATTAAATTTATTGTTATCAGAATTGTCTGCGTAAATCAATGACCTCCTGGCAGTTTGTTAAGATGGACTTCAGGACTGTAGATCGGGGATGAATGTCTTCCTGTCTCTGCATAAGTATGCTTGAAATTAAAATAAATATTAACTTATTGGCATACATATTGGCTAATGACTTCAAGAGGTGTATCATGAGACCAGCAAAGCAGAAAATGAATTGTACATTTTGCCAGAACTACCTTTGATTGCCATATTAGGAATAAGATTAATCTCCCTGAGTCAGATTGGTTGAGTGTAAGAAATGTATTTTCTTTTTGAAACATCTAGTTTTTTAGATCTACATTATTCATAGGGTATAGGTTTAGAAAGATGAAAAGGGCAGGACAGACTGCCTATCAATAATTACAGAGATTTCTTATCCTGCAGTGGCCTACAGTATTATGTGACCTCAACCCTGCTACTGTTTTAGTACACAATAGTTGGGCCAAGCAGTCCTAATATAAGGAATAAATATTACATTAAAGTGAGCTATGAATAATTCTTCCTTGGATACAGAAGGAATAGTCTATGTTCCTACCTGTCTTAAGTATTTAGGGAAAGCATGAGGTATAATTTTTCTTGGACCATAATGGACCATACTACTTCTGAATGCTGAGGAAAGAATAGCATTTTTAACTTCCTCCCATGTTTTTAAAAAACTGCCCATAGAAAGCTAGCATGTCTAACTTTCCAGACATGCTGGTTTTCTATGAATATTTCACATAGGTGGCAATTCCATACACCCTAGCACTTCCTTTTATCCATGGCCCACTCTCCCTTAAGGCTGTTAGGTAGTAACTTCAAGCAATGGATTTGTGGGAAAGGCAACCTTTTGTCCCACCTACCCATCACCAGTTTCCCACCTTTTGCCCCCTGTCACTTCCACTGCACCACTTCTCCCTTTACCCAAGAGCCAAAGCAGCTAATCCTCTTTACCTTCTCTCCCTCCAACTCTCTTTAAAAGGGGGGGTGGCAAGCCATACATGCCCTGTTGGGTTTCTAACATTCTTTCAAGATTCCTTCTTCTAATGAGAGTTTTTCCATCATTTTGATTACCTAATCCACCACAGTAACAAGCAGGTCAACTAAAATGTTGCCTACAGCCCAAATGAGAGGAAGGAATCTCACAAGAGTTCAAGAAACCCTATAAAGTATATATGGCTTGTCATGGTGTTTTACAGAGGGCTGTGGGAAAGAAGAGATCTTTGGGAGTCTTCTGACTCCCAAACAGAAGCAGAGGTGATATGGAGATGAAGGTGGGGGGGTACAACGCAGAGGTAGCCATGAATGACTTCATGCAGGAAAATGTATTGAGCCACCACTGCTTTTATCAGTGAGCAATCCATATTTTTGGTGTATTGCAAGCTAAACCAGCCCTGGTAAGGACCTCTAGTGTGCTGAAAGGCAGGATGCCAATTCAAAAATAAATATATCTAAATAAATAAATTATCAGTACAGCTGCACAGAAAGCTCCTTTACAAACATTTGCAAAGGAGAGAAGCCAGGGAGAGCTGTTAATGTGTATCAGGGATTTTATTTTATTTAAGCACAGTAATGTATTGTTTAGAGAAACTATACCTGGGAAGTTTCAGTGAGCAAAGTCTAACATTCACTACCAGGAAGAGTACTAAAGTTGTGAAATTGGAGCACTTCTCTGCTTAGCCATAAGTGAGCATGTAGCTCACACAATAAAACTAACTGCTGGTGTTTACTAGAGGTGGGTACGAATCACAAGACGAAGCAAAAAAACACACGAACCAGGCCGATTCGTGGTTTCTGAAAATGTGGTTCGTGGGACCGCGTTTTCTACGAACTCCACAATTTTTTTGACCTGGTTCGTGTGAGTCATCAGCAGTTTGTAAAGCCAGACAAGGTGGCACCACTGATCGTGTGTGAAACTGACAGCCCCATTCTCCTGCTGCTCCAGTGGCAGGAGAACAGGGCTGTCAGTTTCACAGACCCCACGCTGGGTTCAGCTGATGGGCTGAAACTGGTGCGGGGTGAGTGAAGCTGACAGCCCCTTTCTCCTGCCACCCCAGAGGCAGCCAGCTGGAAAGGAGGAGCTGACACAGGGAACAGTGTGGGAAACCTTCTTCCCTTCAAACTCGGTTTGTGCCCATGTCTAATGCTTACCAAGACAGCCCTTGTTTTGTAGTATTCACACTTGGTAAATCACTGCCCATATTTTCTTTTTTGAACTGCCATAGACTTTAATAGTATGTACACATATAGGCATTAGAGGACCCATTCCTGGGATTTCAGCCTCCATCTTATGGGCTAAAGGTCTGGGTTTTGACTACAATGCACATGTATATAATTAAATTAGCTTGATACCCGGGCTTTGCTACAGTATTTAACTACTTTAAATCTAGTTATAATATTTATGGGTATGTAACATTTTTTGGTTTGAATACAGCAAAGTGTGTTGATGCCAAAAACTGAGGAATGAATGTCAAAATGTAACATTTTTGAAGATATTTTTAAAAGGAAAAGATTGTAGGGCAATAAATAAAGTGAAAAATACATACAACCTTTTTTTTTCTACTGAAGGACCTCTTTGTAGACCACATTGGTGGTTTTCCCCTCAGGTGCTAGGACCACCAGACTGCTGGGTGAGTTCACTCTGGAGCAGGCCACTTAGAACTGCCCATGTGAGAAGCAGTCCTCTTGCAAATCAATTCCGGTCACCGTCAGTGACTGACCCTGGGACTTGTTGATTGTCATAGCAAAGCAGACCTTGAGGGGGAACCACAGTCTCTTGAACTCGAAGAGGTTATCTGATGGTATGAGTGGTATGTTCACTCCAGTGAACAATGTGGCCTTGATGACATTGCTGTGGAGGGCGTTCACGCACAGTCTGGTGCCAATGCAGAGTTGGGTGGGTTGAGGTTCCAGAGCAATATTACTGGAGCCCCCACTTTGAGGAGAATCTTGTGGGCTGGGAAGCAGGAGGGTTGAGCGTGTTGAGGAACTCCACAGGATAGTGGACCGTGTCATCCATTTGCACCACTGAGTTCACAGATCTGTACTTCATTTCTGCCCCTTCAAAGGAGTTGTGTTTCATTAATGATGGCAGCCTTGTCATTCTTGGGTATCAGAATAGCACACTTGCACAGCCAGTCCATAGACTTCTCTGTGATAGTGGTGATATCAGGGTATATCGTGGCTGTTAGGTCTGCTAGGGTTGTCAGTACCCAGGGTTGCAAGGATGGTCACCTTTCCCTTGGACTTGGGATACTCTCTGTCTCCTATTTTTAGTAGGAGTTCAAAGAATTCCCCAGTGGACACATCGCCTCTCAAGTGAACCCTCATGTTCTTTCTTAGTGAGAGTTTCCTGATGATGGGCCACAGATACGATGCCTTGACACACACAGCAACCTCGTCAGTTCGAGTTCCCCTTGGGACTGCTGGCAGAGTCTGCCAGAAGTCTCCAGCCAGCATCACAGTGACTCCACCCATCACTCTCTCATTTTGCCTGACATCTTTTAGGGTTATGCTCAGTGCCTCAAAACACCCCTTGTGTGCCATGGTGCTCTCATTCCAAAAAATGAGCTTACAGTTCCACAGCACTTGGGCCATGTTGCTTTGTTTTAAGATGCTGAACAGGGGGGTTTCTGCATGGATGAGGTTAAGAGGAAGCTTGAAGGTAGTGAAGGATCGTCTATCATGCCTAGTGAGCCTTGACTTTCCATGGAAGTGAGTGCCTCTCTACTCGTCTTCCAGGATTGCTTTGCTCATAGAGAGACTCTGCCGCTCTGTGCACCTCGGGGTGATCTTGTTGGTACTTGGCCACTGCTGCTCGGTGCACCACAGGAGTACAATGTGCCGCATCTCTAAGTTGCTTCCTCCTTTTAGCATTGGTGTATCCTGTATTGGTGTATCTGCCAGGAGGCTTCTTGGCGGCAGTAAGAGGTGATGGCTGCGAGAGGTGTGAGGTGGCATTGGACTGAGGGAGGGGAAGTGTGGTGGTCACTTTGGCTGGCTCATGTGAGAGGTTCACATCAAAATGGCCCCTTGAAAGGTCATGCATTATCTCCCCATAAACATTTAAAAATTCAGTTGCCATACTGACTTGTATATAAAATACCTATTCAGGAGTCTTGTACCATCTTTCTTCAACTGTCTGCAGTTACCTTGACCTAATTTTTACCTCAGAACACAGAGTTCCACAGCTGACCAATCACAGAGAGGGGGTGCAAGCAGACAGGAGCCTGCCAGCCACACATGAAAGCCAGGCCCACAGGGAGATTGGCAGCCCTAGTGAACTTTTAGGGGAAGACTTGGAGGTGCATTTTACCTTAGGACACATTCAATGACTCCCAATAGCAACTGCGTACTGTTTAGAATGTTGGGGTGAGGACCAATCAGGCCACATATGCAAATGATCTTGAAAGGCTGGCCCAATCAGGGAAGAGTAGCCAAGCTGGCAGTGGGTGGATGGGGGAAGCAGGCAGCAGCCTGACAACCACACATGTTCTCCCCATATTTCATGTTTCTAGGTCCAGGAGTTTGGGGTAGGTGATGATGAGTCAGTCAGGACACTTGTCTTTATATATACAGATGAACATGAAGGTGCCATGTTCTTTACAGCCAGCCAATACTGCTGTTTTTATTTGTGAAGCACTGAAAAACACTGGAAGACAAACCCGTACCCTAAAATAGGTTCTTATCAACAATGAGCTGCTTAACAGAGAACCAAACACTGGGACCAGATACTGCAACAAACCAAGATGCCAAATTTGTCCCCATATATACTCAGGCAATACTATTACAGAACCTAACACCAGCTAATACTAAGGAGGCTATATTGCCTTAGGCTCATCCACTTGCCTATCATGTGTCATTTTGCTCCCTGCCTTTATTTATTTATTTAAAATATTTATACCCCACCTTATTTCTTTAAGCTCAAGGCAGCTAACAAAATAAGTTGCAAACTTATAAAAACAATATTGACAACTAAAACTACATACAAGAAAAAAACACAGCTAGATACACCAAAAAAATGCTCATGAAAATAAAACCATTTGCATGCACTCTCCTCACCCACTCTGGTCAGCCATTCCAAAGCCTGTCAGAGATAAGGTTGCCAGCTGTCCAGTTTTCCCCTGGACAGTCCATTTATTTCTTGGACTATCCAGGAGAAATGGGGTTAAAATACCAGGCATATAAATGTCCAGTATTTGGGGGGGGGAGCAACTGGATGCTGGAGTACACAAGCTGAGGGCAGTGCCAACAGTTCTTCCAGTGGTTGTTGTGGGTTTTCCGGGCTGTATTGCCGTGGTCTTGGCATTGTAGTTCCTGACATTTCGCCAGCAGCTGTGGCTGGCATCTTCAGAGGTGTAGCACCAAAAGACAAAGATCTCTCAGTGTCACAGTTTAGACACTGAGAGATCTCTGTCTTTTGGTGCTACACCTCTGAAGATGCCAGCCACAGCTGCTGGCGAAACGTCAGGAACTACAATGCCAAGACCACGGCAATACAGCCCGGAAAACCCACAACAACCATCGTTCTCCGGCCGTGAAAGCCTTCGACAATAGTTCTTCCAGTGCCACTTCTGCCTCCCCCTCCCTCTGCTTCCAGTGTCAAGGGAGCAGCTGGCCAGCTGGCTGGGCCTCCTCCTGCACACGGGGGAAGTGGCCAGCCTGCTCCTGCCTGCTAGGGAAGAGGCTGACCCACTCACCCACCTGCCCAGCCTCCTCCTGTGTGCCAGGGAAGAAACCAGACAGACAGCCTGCCTAGCCTCCTGAAGCAGCTGGCCCACCTGGTCAGCCTCCTGAGCACCAGGGGAGCAGCCACGGATGATGTCACTTCCAGAAGTGACATCATTGTGCTGGGCCTGGGAGAAGTCAAAGGTATGGTATTTTTTTATATGCCATCTAGCAACCCTAATCACAAGAAAAAGTCCACGACTTGACTGTTGCCACACAGACAACCCAAAGATACAAAGTTGTCTGAAGAACACAGATGACGTGGGAATACACCATTTCAATAAATAGGTCAGTCCCTATGTTAAAAAAAAAAAGGACATAATGGAACCAGTGGGAGCATGTTTCAGTCTCATTGGATATGTTTTACTGGCCAGTAAGTCATAGTTTTTTAACAAAAGTATTTAAAAGGGAGTGTTCTGGATGACTCTAATCGAGCCTGATTCAAACATAGCTACGCTGCACTTAAGAAGTCCTAAATATCTAGTTAGCTTTCCTATACCAGGTTGTTTAACTTCTGGTAAGAAGTACACCTCAATAATGTTTTTAGGTCTGTTAGCAGGAATAGTGCACAAGTAAATGCTTTTAGAGAGTTTCTGCTTCTATTCTAAACATTTATTTAAATATAACTAGTCCACATTCTCAGCAATAGCTAAATCAACAATCATACCATCTATCATTTCTATATAGATCATTAAAGGAGAGCAATTATCTAAGTCCATAAAAGTTTCTTACCCCAAAGATAAACAGGCCACAAGCAAGGACACCTTCTCAGAAGCAGCTCCCAATCAATGCAACTTCTTATATTTATAGGTTATTTAAATAATCTCTTAACAATAGTTAACTGTCCTGCTTAAGAAGGGCACACATTCTTGGCTAACTAATAACCGTATAACTTCAAACATCATTCAATGTTATCTATATTTGAAATGTCTTAAAATATACAGAAATTGTTAGTTCCATCTTGCTACTTTTTGTTTTAACAAAGTCTATATAAAAATGAGGATTACATGTTTCTCATACATATGAATAGCTTTTTGGCTCTAAACCAATACACCCATTAAATCATATATTCCCTTCTGATAAGTTGGACATTCTTACCATTCTCAGATGCTCTTTGCACCTGGGCCTCAACACATAGTATTTATTGATATGGGTTAGACAGCTCTTCAAATCTACACAAGGCCATACAATTGTGTTACTCCTTTGTTTAATAAGCCTCTCCAAGGCAATTCTGTTCTGGTCTCCAGACTTCTGGCATGCCTAGCTGAGATGCCAGGCTTAACTACATGCAGAGACATCCTCCATTATCTTCTTGGTTAAATACAGCAACTGTTTCTGGCTTATATCTATGACAGAAGACTCTAGCATTAAACTTCTGAATCGGGATTCATTATACTATCTCCCCCTGGCTTGAACAAGGAGTTTCTTATCTATTTGAAGTGTTGACTTAGCAAAACCTGGGGCTGCTCACCCTTTACATGTGTTAACTAGCTAAACTTCACTTGTGAATATCTCTGTATTTTTCTCAATTAGGTATGAATTTTATATAATTACGTATCACTCTGTACCTTCTGCATTTCATAGCAGTTTAACACTGCTTGTTTCAGTTTTCCATATTTCTACATAAAATGACTACATGGTGAGAACTCATTCATTGCATCTGAAGAAGTGGGCTCTAGTCCAAAAACACTTACACTTGGATAAATTTTTGTAAGCCTAAAAAGTGCCACAAGGATTTTGTTTGCTTTTATTGGAAGACATGAATCTCTCGTATCTTATTCAACTCAACTGGCATGCTTTTCTACCTAGAAAATACTTGATATACCAAATTATTGACTGAATAACAATGCCCCCAAACATTCCTTTCTAAAGATTGGGTCTGATAATTATTATTGAGAGTATAAAAGTAGAAATGGTTTGGCCTGTAAATTCCAGAGGTTCTATAGTACTAAACAGACGGTTATAAACAATCTGGACAGCTATGCCATGTAATCTAATACAAACTATTGTTGTTCTGCATAAAAAATTGCCATTATCCTTATTCCCTTTTTATTATAGTACATATACAGCAAAGCTATTAGAACCAATTTATTTTCCATGTTGACAGAAGCTGGTGAATATCGTCTTAATCCTTTCAAGTTCTCCATTTATGAAATTCAGTGGAGACTATTTCAATTAGGGTCATCTGGTCACGTATCCCTTGATCCTTTGATCACTAAAGCAGCAATACAGTGTTAGTAATCTGTAGGCCACCATTTAGGTTAATGAATCGGCTTGGCTTTAATTCTTGACCAGATGTAATCTTTTATAGTTTTAATGATTTGATTCCAATTGAATGTAAACAGCTTCTTGGATATATGTAAAATGTTCTCTTTTTTAACATTCTGTCTCTTTCTAATTAATTGTAGAGCAATTAAATCAAACTGATTTGTTGGGATCAAGATAAACTCACAGAGCTATACTACTTGGTGGGATCGTTATTGTCAAGACTAACAGTAATCAGCAAAAAAGGAAGGAACCAATGTAGCTGGGAACACCATTCAATCCCATTTTATTCTGAATATTCTCTTCTCATTAGACATCTGGTTTGGCTTAATGCACAATCATAGTTTCACTTATATAACAGCTTTACTGAAGGATCGCAAAGCGCAGCTCTGTCAAAATAAATAGGAACTAGATTACAGATTTTTCCATTACAGATTTTTCCAATATAGGAAGAATGAGAGAAGCACAGAGGACACAAGGCTTTTTTGCAAGGTCATTTCAGACCCAAACTCAACAAAACAATGGCTGCTTCCACACAGTACTTTTTCCCCACATGGAAAGTGGGAAGCCCTTGAATTAAAAGGGAACGTTCATATAACATAGGTTATCAAGAACTTTAATCCAGGAGTGGTGAAACAGCAAAAGGATGGCAAGAGTGTGCAATACCATTGTGGAAGCAGGCAAAGGAATTAACAGAAGGAGATTTGGGACTGAAAAATGGGCTTAGTACTTTCTAGGGGTGAAGAAGATAGTAAGCAATTTAGGGAAATGTAAGAGTGCTTGCAAGAGAAAATACACTGTAATGGGAGTAGGTGTCACCAGTTCTAGGTTCTCCTTGGGTTATGCCAAGGTTTGTACAGTCAAATCAGTCAACTAGGACTACAGTTCTGCAGTATCAATGGCAGGATCCTGATTAGGATGCTGAAACGTGGACTTTCATTCTCCTGCTTTAGCTATATTTCCATATCACCACAGCAGGAACAGCACCTGAATAATTAATTCAGAGGAGCAAAGGGGTAATGAACACCATTAATAGGAGAGCAAAAGTTATGTTACACATACATTATAAAACTAAAAAATAATGTCAGTAATATAGGTATAAAACTATACCTTATGCCAGCACTAGGTTAAATTTTGATTCAGTTCATAACCTTAACATCTTGGCACTAATTACCCATTTGCTATGTATTTTTTTTAGTGAGACGAGTACTCCAATAGCTGTATTTGAAACATTTTGAAGCCCATTTACTGTCTTGTGCTAGTGGTGTTCTCTTTACTTATATCAGCTGAGCAGGTTGCAGTCTAAAAGGTGTACCCTTAGATATCTTCCTTTTATAGAGGCTGCTAGTCAGGTCACAACTCTAGGACTGAATGTAGATGCATATGTGTGCAATCCAGAAGTTGCAGTCCATCATATGCAACGACATTGCAAGAAATCTTGGGTATCTCCTCTCATATTACACAGGATGGCAAAATATTTTGAGCTGATCTTATTGTCTGTTAGGCTGGCAGCATGCAGGTGATCAATCAGGTAAACAGGGATGGCCCATCATTTTGTATCTGAGTGGCAAGTTGTTTAGACTGAAGAGCCAGTCAAAGTCAGCTGCTTTGTAGAATGAGGTGAAACCCCATTGACTCCTTGTGGCACAATTCCTGCTGAGTTAGCATCCCAACACTACCCTCTAGCCACAGTGGCATAAAGAATATGGCGTCTGGATTCCAATGACAGAGACTATAGCTTGAACCCTCTGCCACTTTATATTGTTCTTTGCAAGGTAGGGTCATTCCAGAACTGACCTATGCAAAGTAGCAGAAGGAATCAATATTGCCCTTCCTTCTTTGCCAGCCACTTAAACTATGCAGGAAATGTCACCTCCAGGTAGGTTTTAGGGCTCCCAGAAACACTGTCAACAAATTAAACTTGATTTAGAATAAATAAAACTTGTGAAAACCCCAAGTTTTGTTTTACATTTCCATATTTTGGTATTAGCTTGCAAAGGAAAACAGAGCAGTGCCACTTTCAATCTAATATTACACTAGAAAAGTTTGCAAATTAATTAGAATTATGCACTCTTTGTGCCAAGTGATAATTTACTGCAATTATTTTTTTAAATCTATTTCTATCAATTATGGTACTTGTTCTTTGGTAGGAAAGAGCTATTTCAGTCTTGCTCAATTCCTGTTAAAAGTGTTCTTCTATTTTACCTCTTAAGGTTTTCAATTAAACTGTTAAAATTTGCTTTCCTTCTGCTAAACACAATAAAGACTTATTAAGCATTAACAATGTTAGCATAACCTCTTCTTTAAAAAAAATCCAAACAAATTCCAGTCACAATCCAGACTTCCAATGAATCAACACCCCTATTGTTACACCTGCAAATTGTACATAAAAAGCATACTTCAGAATTAATGAGCACAGCTGCAGTCTCTTACATTCAACACTTGTAAAATAGACCTCTTTAAAGTGCCATTATCACAATATTGATAGAGTTATTTATAGTACTGAAAACGTTCCCAGACATAACAGCGTCCTTGTTATTCCACACACACCCAAATCCCCCATAGCAGGGCATGCTGTTGCCATCTTCTGGCATCTTTCCAAAGCTCAAGATAAGACAGCAGGTGGACAGTCCTTCATAGATGAGCTCAAAAAGACATGAGGAAACTTGTCAGAAGCAAGTTTTATAGAAGATGATAGGTTAGAATGTCAGGCCTCTGCCCAGCAGCAAACTTCTTATGTTTATTTCATGTACATCTCCCCACCCCCACCCACTTTTTTGATGAAAAGCCAGCAAGAAGCAGTAACACAGTTGATGACCTGACCACTGTTGTCCAAGTGAAAGCAGGCTCCCCTCCCCCACCCTTTTTTACATGGAGTCTAAGCTTGTTTTACCATAGCTCAGCAAAACAGATGTGAGGCATGGCTCTTGAAAATAAACATCTCAGGTGCCAACTTTCTGTTGCTAGGGGAATAAAAGAAGTGCTTGCTTTGTGTTATATGAGTGCACAGCTGAATGTTGCATGAGGAAACAGCACTGTTGACACTAGCAAAGAATTTTACTTGTCACCTATGTGCTACGTCAGCCTGCGTTCTGGCAAATAACACACAGACACCATTCTTGGGTTGGAATGGCCACAACTTTATTGATTACAGCTAGATGCATATCACACCAGCCTCATGCTGGCACACACAGCAAGCGTTCTTCCACCGCCAGCCATGCTGGATGGCCGTTGCCTCCAGATCTGTTGGGGTGAGCTGCTCAAATGCCCCACTCACCCTATTGGGATCTGGCCCAATGCCTCAAACCCACCCAAACCATAAAGTTGTGACATCCCTCCCTTCAGCCCTGAGAGCAGAGGGTGGGTGAGAAATGTGCTGCTCCTGCCAGGGATCCAGAAAGAATGACACTGACCATGCAGGTGCACCAGAGCAAGAGTGGACACTCCTCCTCTTCCTGACTGACTATGCCTCCACTGCATCCTGCTCTCGGTGCCAATATAGCCCACCAGTGAGTCAGTGAGCTTCCCTTGTCACCTATGTGCTACGTCAGTCTGCGTTCCGGCAAATAACATACAGACACCGTACTTGCGTTGGAATGGCCACAACTTTATTGATTACAACTAGATGAAGCATTGGCCAGGCATATGGGAACAGATCCCTGTTGGCATCATAAGGCCCACTCACTGTCCGAGGCATATCAGGCCAATCACCTTAATATAGTCTGCAGAGAATCTGGCTTTGGCTGCCATGGTGGCTGCCCCAATCCAGAATGAGTGAGAACTGTACTCTACCAGCGGAAGGCCAGCTGCTCGGAGGCTGGATTTCAGAACAGCTGTGAACTGGAACTCATGAGTAAGCTCCTGCTGGCATGGACCAGAAGTTGGCCAGCAGCCAAGGGGCGCTTGCTCAGATACTCCCTGACTGCCTGGACAGGGCAGGGGGCCCCACTCCCTGCTGCTCAGAGCCGTACCACTGCTCCTCGCCCCTGCTGGTCCAACTTGGAGTGCCAGACTTTGACCCATAAGTTGCCACCCTTGAGCAAGACACCACCCACTGTCAGTGCCCTGCCTGAAGGATCCCCAGACGAAGCAGCTACAAGCTCCCTGACCAGAAAGGCCCTGTAGAATGCTAGGCAGAAGGCTGCCCTGAACAGCATGGACTCGAAGGATGAGTGACATACTCTGGGGAGGCACCTCAGGATACTCAGCAATATGCCCACCGTGATTGGGCACAGGGAGTCCCTGCAGGGGGCTTCCTGACAGGCCCAGCTTGCCATGGCCTGTCGGGCCAGGAAGTTGCTGGTCGGATCTGGCCGGCCCATCACCCTGTAAAAAATGAGATGGCTGCCTGGTGTGTCTTGATGGTCTTGGGCGCGTACCCAGACTCATCCATCCGTGCCAAGTATTCCAAGAATGCTTCCTCTAGTACCTTGCCCTCCACCCAGCCAAGCCACTCAGAGAGGAAGGACATGAACACCGAAACAGCTGCCCCTTATACCTGCCTAGCAGATGATGCTAGAGAGTTCAGAACTCCTTGGATGATCCGGTGCTCCCAAGTTCCCACAGCTCCTCCAGGAAGGGGTCTGGGCATTGTTCGGCATTTGGTGCCATGTCCCAAAATCTGTCTTCCTGAAAGCAAGAAAGGGCATCCGCTATGTCATTCTTCACCCCAGAAATGTGGTGAACCCCAAACACAATGTTGTGCTGTAAGGAGAACCAACCTGTGCACCAATCGCATGACTCACTGCAAGAAAGACGATTGCCTGTTTACCACTCTTGCTACAGCTTGGTTGTCACACACAAAAAAGGACCTTCCTGTTGCTGAACCGGCTGGTCCAAGGGACCACTGCGATCAGAATCGGAAAGAGCTCCAGGAACGTAAGGTCTCTGAGGATGCCGCTGTCTTTCCAGGTCTTCGGCCGTCGTTGTGCACACCATTGCCCCTCCCAGTACACACCAAAACCCACGCCTCCCCCCCCCGCCCCATGGCATCAGAGTGTACTTGGAAAGCTGCCCCCATCTCCATGAGCTTGCACCAACTATACGCCGTTGTAGGCTTTCAAGAATGTTTGCCAAATCCGCAGGTCCGCTTTCAACTGCTCGGTGATCTGAATGTGGTGATGGGGGGCTGTCACTCCTGCAGTTGCCCTGGCGAGGCGAGCGCAGAATGGTCTCCCGGGTGCCACCACCCTGCAGGCGAAGTTCAGGCTACCCAGGAGGGATTGGACCTCCCACAGTGTCTTCTTCTTCAACCCAAGCATGTTGCTTACTCTCTCGTGGAGAGCTCTTAGCTTGTCCCAGGGTAGGCTGCAGGTGCCCTGTGTGGTGTCTATCAAAATCCCCTGGTAAGCTATGCGATTAGAGGGACCCTCCATCTTCTCATGGGCTAACGGGACCCCCAACTCAGTGGCCACCTCCTGGAACAGGTGAAATAGCTTCTGGCAGTTAATGCAGCCCACTGGGCCCACCATGAAAAAATCATCCAGGTAATAAGTAATGAAAGGAGATCCTGCTCGATCTTTCATGGCCCATTCCAGGAAGGTGCTGAAGGTCTCGAAGGCCAATCAGGCCACTGCGCTACCCATAGGCATAGTCTTGTCCACGTACCATTAGCATTGGAATTTGAACTCCAGTAGGCACAAGTCCTCGGGGTGGACTGGCAGAAGCCAGGCAGCCAACTGGATGTCACACTTAGCCATGACTGCCTCACGGCCTCAAGCATACACTAGATTCACCACCTGGTCGAATGAGTCAGTCTTGCAGCAGTTTTTCATCTGTAAAAAAATTAGTTGGGATTAAAAGTAGTAACATAGTGAAGAACTGTTTAAACACAAACTCTCAGATAACACAGTGGTTTTATTGTTGTTATATTGTGATATATTGCTATGTTCTCTCCCCAACATTTTTAATTATTGTTTTTATCTTTTGTATTTATTTTACATTCTGACTTCAGATTGTTTTACTTATGTATTTATTTGTTGGCTTTAGTGGCTTTTAAGATGATATTTTAATTTGTATGCTTTAAATTTGTTAGCTACCTTGGTGGACCTGTAAGGGCAGGAAAAAAAGCAGGGTAAACATTTGGTAGATAGACAGACAAGACTTCCGGCATAAGACGGAGTGTAAGATGCAGAGGTTAACAGCCTTGAAGAGTGAAGGCCAGGAGAAGCGGAGCATATCCTTCAGCAAATCTACACGCCCACACATATACACACTCACTTATTCCTAGAATTACCAATGATACAGAGAGCAGTTCCCCTGTAGAAAAGGGCAGCTTTGGAGGAGACACAGCAAGGTATACCATAGATTCTAGATGATATGGTATACTCTAAGACTCCCCCTTCCATAAGCACTCCCCTCAAATCAAAATTCCCCAGGCTGGAGTTGGCAACCCTGACACACACATCTGATCATGTTCTTTTTATATTACCAGGGTCATTTCATAGAAAAAGAGCTGGAGGAACTCATTAGCATAGCACATTAAGGTAAAAGTAGTCCCCTGTGCAAGCACCGAGTCATTACTGACCCATGAGGAGACATCGCATCACGACGTTTTCTTGGCAGAGTTTTTGCGGAGTGGTTTGCCATTGCCTTCCCCAGTCATCTACACTTTACCCCCAGGAAACTGGGTACTCATTTTACCGACCTTGGAAGGATGGCATAGCTCATTAGCATAACTCAATAGCATATGCCATGCCCCTTGACATCACCAGAAGTGTGTCATTAGCATAACTAATTTGCATATGTCACACCCCCTGACATCAAAATGGCAAAAAGGGTCTGAAAATGGCCAAAAAGGGGCCCAAAATAGTCAGGATCAAGCTGCTGCTGAGCGAGAGAGTGATCCACCACCCGTCAGAGGCCCAATCTGGGTTGTTTCAGCCCCAATCCAGGCCGAAACGGGCCCAAATGGCTGAGAGTCAGGTGGGCGGGGCCACCTGACATGTGACCTCTGCATTCCGGCATGTTCCCCCTCAAAATGAGCCCTGCATACTACCTTGTAAAATTAAATGCAGGACACAGCAGTGAGGCCTAAAAAGTTTTTCCTTGGCTCACAGAGATTCAACACAGCACAGTTTGAATCATTTTCATATATCAAAGTTTCAGTTATCTCACAACACCTACCATTTGGAGGTACCTTGACCTTCCATCAAGGGACTCAGGGCAGTGTACAAAGAGGTCCCCAGAAGTCCACATATTGGCCAACTCTAGGCATGCTTAGTTTTAAAAACAGAATGTGAGATCTCTTCACAATTTGTTCTACTGCTATTTCAAATCCTGTTTTCCAAAAGCACACAGCTTTCTGCGTATATGCTACAAAATTAATAATCTTTAAAATCAGAGCAGGAGTCCTCGTAACTCATTTCAAGCTGTTCTTAAAATTTGGACAGTGGTCAAGGACAGCTTATTGATTGAATTTAAATGCATATATTTTCCTGCCCACTTTATAGAAGCCTATTTTTCACGTCACTTGAGAAGGCTGCTAACGTTTCAGTAAGGGAATATGCCAAAGCACTGCTTTAATTCATTATCTTTTGGACACACAGTAGTTGCAGCTTGGCCTGAATTAAACCCTATGGAGAATGTGATATTGTAATTACTTGCAGGTATCCAAAACGGCTTTTAATTGAATTCTCTGGGAGATTATTTTTATTATTTGTTCTGCACTCAGATCTGAGGTAAATGTCTGGTATTTCAGTGATATAAATATTTGGTCAACAAAGGAGAGGCTTCTTGTGGTTACCCATCAGTTTAAAAGAGCAATGATTTGGTGAAACCTTGCTCAATTAAGAATGACTAATTGCATAAATAAATGCCACCGATTAGCATTGTTCCTCTGTCATAATGCATTAACCATGGTGATTTCTGAGGGAACAATCTGTGAGTTGCTTGTCTATCTTCTCTGGGCTGTTCTAAGTCCTCTGAGATTTTTATAGACAAAACTGAGCATTAGCTAGATTGCCTTATGCACATCCAAAAGTTTATGTCATCCTGTTACCAACTGTAGTTAAGATCTAGATGTTCCCAGATTAGAATGAGCTATGAACTGTAAAGTAAGGTGAGGTAATGTGGACAACATTTGTGACTGCAAGATGGTGCAATTCTAAAAATATATTTTCTGATTCAAAGTTTCTTGGGAAACTTTTCAAGTTACATGAAATAATGGCATCCCATTGAATCAGGAGTGAGGGTGGGGGGTGCTTCAGATTTCAGAGTTGGGATAGACTCACAACAAGTCCTAGATACGGTGATTAAACTCCAAATTAATTGTGTTTTAAGAGGATGTTTCTGGTAAGAAAAGCACCCATTTAATGCAAAGAAGGTTGTGCCTAAACAATTGTTTTCTTCAATTTCATCTATGACGATAAAAGAGTTCAATGCTATTATAAAGTATAGCTGAGTCTCCAATGCATTACTACTTCTTAATTTCAGTTTAGGAGGTATTTATTTTCTTTTTCATTACAAATAAAGGTTTCTTCCATTTCTGCATATATAATGCTGAGGTCAGTGGAAATTTTCCCCACCCCCACAGTGCTGTACGTCGCCTCTGGCTTATACCCCACTTATAGCATTGAACAGAATACTCAGATGTGTGCGAGTGAAGTTACCACAAGAGTCCATCCCTGGTTTAATATATAAACCTTAAAGTAACCACCTATCATTTAAGGTAATAATAGCTATAATTTTGTTTAATTTTTTTTTAGGATTTTTCAAAAAAATTTCACAGGTTCTTTACCTGTGAAGAACTAGGGGAGAAATGGGGAGGGAGATAAAAAAAGAAGTGAAAATTAAAGGGGAAAAAATGTGTACAGAAATCATGGGATAAATCAAAGCAGTATCGGGCCAGAAGTGACGGAAAAATCCTGAACGGGAAAACCCCTATATCTATTACATTTTACCCAACCCCTTCCTCCAAGGGCCTTATTTTGGTTGAAAGGCAGTCTAAAAGTATGCTAAATAAATAAATAAATTTATCTTTGTGCAGAGAGTTAGACTGCAAGAGAATTACTGACCCAAGGCCTCTGAGGGAGTGCAATGGCTAAGAGGAAATTTGAATCCAGGTCTCCTAGTTCTAGTCCAACACTCAAACAACTATACTGCACTGGCTAAAATTTAATTCATTTTAGCATGTTTCTTCCAGTTCTTGCATAATTTAACTTCCCAATATCCATTGATGATCCAGCAGTCTTGTTTGGAGAATATTAAATAGTTCAAATAATAAAGTATAGTGTGATTTAAGATTTACTTCCCTTCAATTTCATGTTCCATTCTTATACATGTATGTGAGTGCACACACATGTGTGTGTACAAATGGCAGATTCTTTCTTAAGTCAAAAAGCTCAGAATTGGAAGAACTACATGCATTGTGATTGAGAGAACTACATGCAAAAAATCAAGTTCATAGCTGTGAGGTATAAAAATGGTCTAAGTGTTCTGGTTGGATGAAGGTTTCAGGTAGATAGCTGTGCTGGTCTGTAGTAGAAGAGGACAATCCAGATCCAGATCCAGTAGCACCTTAAAGATAAACTAGATTTCCAGGGAATAAGATTTCAAGAATTAAAGTTCCCCTGACAAGCATGCACCTTAATCACAGAATCATAGAAACATAAAGTTAGAAGGGGTCTTACAGACTATCCCCCTTCCCAGTTCAGGAACAGCTTAAAGCATCTTCAACAAGTATTTGTCTCGCTACTCCTTGAAAACTGCCAATGAGGGAGAACCCGCCACCACATCCCTAGGCAACCGATTCCACTAGGCAGCCGATTCCACTGCTGAGTTACTTTCCTTGTCTCCCTTTGCTTCCCGTCCCCTCCTCCTTGCTATCTCAGAAACTGAAAATAGTATGGAAAACAAGAGTGGCTGTAGACATGAAAGACTGGCCTAGTTGATTCTAGGTTATTTCATTTGTATATTTAGCCTTCCAAAGTTAATGAACAATTTGTGCTTTTGTTTGGATTTTGATTATTTAGTGTCCAACTGTATATTCCTAGTAAACATGCATTTGCTATTATATTGCAGATATTGTTTTACCTCATACATTCACTATTTTGAATGTATCATAGATTCCATCTGCTGAAGATTCCCTACTTTCTTTCTGTCTTAAAATGTTTACTACTGAGTCATCTTTAAAAACCATTGAAGATACACATATCACTATGGTTGGTACTTACTGTGTTGTCATAGCCATAATGAGTGTTACATTTGTCTATGGAAGTCCGCACAATCTGTAATCCGCCAGTGGGTCCCAACCAAAATGTGGCTCCCAGGCTTTTGTGGTTTTATTGGTTTCTGTGTATTCTGCTTTTTTTTCAAGGGGTTCACCATACTAAATAAATTTGGGCTTATGGATCACCATACCAAAAACAATGGAAACCACAGACCTAGATATACATAAGGGCCTCAGCTGGGGGCTTGAGAAATTTCCTATTTTGTCACCAGCCCAGCAATGAAAATGCTAAAAATAGGCATTTTCAAGCCCATAGAAATCTGCAACACATGCATTCATGTGTTTCTTTGTCTAAGTGAGTGAAATTTTTTGTCATGTGATTGGCTCTACTGAGTTTTCAATTGTTATCATTTTCATTACCTTTCCTCCTTCCCTAGGAACAAGTCCTTGCTGTAAAAAAATATATTAATTTGGGACTTTAATTGAAAATGAATTCTGAGACAGAACTGCAAGGCCAGTCTGTCTCTCCATTTTACTTGCCTCTGTGTCATACAGATTTCAGAATCACCTGCCAAGCCTCCTTTTTTCAAACTATAAGAAGGGATTTAAGAACATAAAGTAGAGCTCTGCTGTTTCAGACTGGTGGTCCATCTAATCCTATTTCACACAGCAGCCAACAGTTGCTTCAGTGGGCTAACAAACAAGGCATAAACAGAGCCTTCCCTGATGCTGCCTCCTAGCACTTAGCAGCACGTGTATTCAGAGACTCTGAATATGGAATTTCTATTTTTTTTACAAGTAAATGGTGAAATGAGTATTTATCTTTCAAACTAGATGCCACAATGTTTTAGAGCTGCACGTGCACTGAATACTGTGTCTCCAAGTCCCAACTGAAGAAAATAAACTCCCTGAACATTTACCCATACCTTGGTCCTAAACAGAATCAAAAGCTCTTAAAAAAGCAGTTACCCACAATTCTTATGTAACAGCAGGGATTAGAAGTCAGATCCACAGACCCCAAACCAACCTGTTAGAAGTCATAATGTCATTTTTGAACCTTAGTTCCCAGTCTTTAGTTTGACTCCATATAGACTGAAGTTCCCTCTACTTGCAAAATTCAAATAATAAACCCATTCAGAATTCTCCAGTCAACCAAAGGGGAAGGGGGGGTGGGGCAGGCTTTACCTATAGCTAATGAAGTATTTAAACACCTTTGAGAGAAACAAATTGGATCACAGAGGATATGTTATTTTCAGGGCCACTGAACACTGTCAATTCTCCAGTGGAATAGTACTAACAGAATAGGCTTGCATGGCTGCACTTGCAGACTCAGCTTGGAGGTTGTCTGCCTAAACTCACATAACACCCACGTGTAATTGTAATTGTTTTGCATCTTAAGGAACTCTACTGCTCTGCTGAATACCAAGAACTTTCATGTGAAAAAATATTAAATTCCCATAAAGTTTTGAAACCGAAAAGGGCCATTCTTTTTAGATGCTCTTTGATAGTGCCTTCAGTTTAAATATTCCTAAATGCCAATTGCAGTTGCAGGGGCATGAGTGTGAGGTGCAGGATACCAGTAGGGTTGCCAGGAGTCCAACTTTTCCCTGGACAGTCCATTTTTTTCTTGGACTGTTCAAGGCAAGCTGAGTTAAAATACTGGCTGTATGAATGTCTGGTATTTCGGTGGGGGGGGGAGAAGCAGCTGGCTCCTTGAGTGTAGGAGTTGGAGGCTCTACCTTCTCCTTTTACCCCTCCCCCCTGCTTCCCCCCCCCCATTCTGCCTCTGCCTTCTCTGCTCCCCCCTCCCTCCCTTCTTCCAGGCAACCTACACACTAGGGAAGAGAAGCAGCCGACTGGCTCACCCACATGCCCTTCTCCTCAGCATTGGGGAAGGGAAGAGGCCAGCTAGCCTCCTGAAATCCAACAATGATGTCACACCCACAAGTGATGTCATCATGCCTGGATCAGGAGCTCGCAAGCACTTTGTGTGCACACAATTAAATATTCAAAGGTAGTACCTGTCCAGGTTTTTTTACAAGCAATCTGGCAACCCTAAGTGCCAGGCCAAAACCGACATGCATATAGACATTGGGGGAAAATCAGCTACAACTTTATTCCTTTCCTTTCTTTTAATGGTATGGCTTTATTCGCCTAACCACACTGATTGGTCTAACCACATTGATTTTTTTAAAAAAAACCTTTCCTTTATAGGTCCTAATTATAAATTTTTTTTAGTTTTTATTGATTACAGCCATTGGAGCATTGGCATGGATCCAGGCAGCAAACAACCTTACTGTCATCTCTCCCCCAGCCTGCCTGGTGAGAACCAATGAGGAGGGTCTCCTTGTGAGTTGGGGGAATTAGCGTGCAAGGAGAAGCTGTGAGAGGAGAGGCAACATAAGGGTCTTTTCGCTGATATATATGAGGATCCCTTCCTCTAGAGAACTCTTTCAATAAACAGGCAGATGTTCAATCAAAAATGAAGTTTTATTTAAATTACTAATGATCAATTGTACACAAAACACACAGCACACACACAGAGCTAACTAGAAAAATAGGGAGGACAGTTGCAGAGTTGGGTTATATTTACCAGTTCCAGAAGATAGAGGGCATCTGAGGAAGAAAGCTTCAGTGACCAGCATTTTGTGGGCTCAGACATGCAGTCTGAGGGTGCACGAGTGGGTTTGAAGCACACAGACAGAATGAGGCAACAGGCAGTTCAATTATACTGTGGAACATATCTTGGGGCAGTATTGCATCTTCAGCCCCAAAGACTTAATAGTTTTCCACGAGGTGGGACAAAGGACTAGGAAGCTGTCTCCGATGTGAGACAATGAACTGGGAAGGTTTGATAAGGTCTTCCTGGGTGGAACAAAGGATATCATTGACGACCTGCAATAGCTGGATGGGTGAGGCTATCAGCGCCCCGAATTGCCTGAAAACAGAAGAATGGATAAGGGAAGATTGATAGGATATGTGAATGGATTCATTCAAGTACTTCTGGAGACCTCCATTGTTCTATGGTTTTGCACATCTCTGGAGGTGGAGCTGAGAGTTAGTCTTGTTTGACACTTCACATGCTAGTAATTTTCCATCTCCTGCCTAGCCAGGCAGCTTGTCTGTGTTTTAAACACGAGAGGAGAGGGGCTTATGATATTCCATAATCATAAGCCTTCTTAGTATTGTGAGGGCAAGTTTGACCACCAACACCAGCTGTGGGACAGCAAATGATGTGAACCCTACCCTCCACCAGGCTGAACCCTGGTGATTCCCTGCCACCTGGAGAAAAAGACAGACAATAGTCCCCAAGTTAGGCATGCCC
Source organism: Eublepharis macularius (assembly GCF_028583425.1). Taxonomy (NCBI): domain Eukaryota; kingdom Metazoa; phylum Chordata; class Lepidosauria; order Squamata; family Eublepharidae; genus Eublepharis; species Eublepharis macularius. The sequence continues at coordinate 79,194,194 of NC_072794.1, read as the reverse complement.
CTTCTTAAGTTACCCCCGAGATCCCTTAAGGGATGCAAATGGGGGTGAAAAGACCAGCCATCAGTGCAAGCTTAGTGATGATTAATGTATGGAAATGGAGTTACAAGACAATTTCTGGACATGGTGTATTCTGGTGGTTCTAAGTAGTTTCCACCATATTTACAGGTGCAAACTCCAGAATTCTCACCAGGTGCTAAAGAAAATGAGACTTGATGCCATTCTAAATAGGGAGAATGTAAAGTTAACAATGGAGGCTGCTTGATATATTTGAAACATTGTTTGATGATCTAATGTAAAAGTCTATTTATATGTCCAATGAGATAAAACCTGGTTGTACATTGCTTATTGATCTTTATGAGTGTGGAGATTCCATACTTGATGACTATCAAAGTTGTCCCTGAGATTTAGTGTTTCAAAACATGGGGGGGGGGGGCGTGAAATATGTGGATTTATGCTATGTAGGCATAGTGGATTGTGACAAAGATGCAGTTGTGATAGCTTCATTCTTTACCCAGATTTTTAGTGCTGGTAGTTGCATCTTCACATCATACTCTGCCTTTATACAATCAACTTTAAGTAAATTAAAGCAACCCTCAGCAGCTTCCAGAAGCAATAGAATGATGAAGCTGGTAAGTCTTAGTTATGGATTTAGAAGACCACTTTATTAATAGGTGACACTAATAAATTATTCTTATTTGAAACCTGTGCAGCAAATGATCCTAGAATCAGAGCCCAGAACACACACTGATATTTCCAGCCTAGCATAATATAGGGCCTAAAACCAACAGCTAGAGATGGACCTTCTTCATAGCCCAAAACAGCTATAGGTAGAAATGGCCATTCTCTGACTTAGGCACTAGTTGGCAGAGTTATTAGCTACTACTATTTGACTGCTGAAAATGGTTTTTATTGCCCTCCTGCAGTCAGAATAAAGAGACACAAGGCTTAGGTACTAAAGGGCCACTTTTATTTAAAATATAACATTAACTGTCAATACTGCAAGGGTCTAAATATGGTTATAGGTCAAGCCTTGGGGTCACCCCAGGACCTCCACACTGACCTGTCTGGGTGAGCCCCACTGCCCCAGGTGTGAGCCGGCCAGGAAAATGGTTCCCCCCCCCCCTAAAGCTCCAATCCTACCACCATGAAGCCTCCAGGAAGGATTTGTACAAGGAATCCCAGCCAGCAGTCTGCCCTCACAGGTGGTAACCATGAAGCATACCTGGTCATGGCAGACCCCATTCCCCACCAATGGGGCTGTGCCAAGGGTGCTCACTGACCTGCTCACTTTTCCCAACTCTGTCCTGCCAACACCAGGGCCAAGCCTCTGCTTAGGCCCTTGCACCCCACAGATGGCTTATTGCCAACCTGAGGCCTTGCCGTAAATCATCCAGGAAAATGTCGCTCCCAGCCACAGATAGCTGGACCCCATCGCCTCTGTAGAGGTCAGCAAATTCAGCTCCTATTCTGGGATTGGGCAAATATATCCCTAGCCCATCCCACAAGGAAGGGTTCTATTGGCTCTGTGCCTATCCCCTATTCATTCCTTTGGGGACCAAACCTTCCTGCCACACCTGACGTAGAAGGATTGCGGACCAACAAATCAATACACCAGGCCACCACTTTCCTATGAATTGCAAGTCTGTGTGCACCTGCAAAGAAAGGGCCTTGCCCTTCACCAAGCTGAGGTCATTGCCACAGAGGTGAATGTCCAAGATGTGAGGGGGAGGACCACTCCTCCTCACAAACAACAGTGGCAGCCCTGGCCACCTCAGACCCCAATGACCCATATCGTCTGATTACATCAGACCGTGATGTAATCTTTTTTTTTTTTTTGCAGGTACTGGAAATACTACCAATGCATGTAAAAGGTTTATTATGTATGGATATGCAATTTGAATAGGGCTGATGAAGAAGCTTTGTGAAATGGGATGTTTTAGTTGCTAGCGCACCTGTTGCCAACTCTCCCAGATCACTGCTTCCCATTTGGATGAAACTTGGTCCTTCATGATGGTTATTTGCCTGTAAAAGAAAAAAATATTACATCAATATCAGGTGAACTTACCTCATACCTTTGTACTTTTTTGACATATTGGAGCATTGGTTGGACCTGGTGATTAATTTTCAGAGGTGTTTACTCTAGTGATAGAAAATAATCTACAATATCTGTATGTATAATTAATTTGCACTTATAAAAATACATTGGATTATTACTTTGAGTTACTGATGAATAATATTTTTGGGTCTCCTTGGACTGAGTTCCTCAAGTTTTCGGACACAATTATTTACACCTGGAACATGCTTGGCCAGGAACAAAATGTTCAACTGTAGACACTCAAGGATGAATGCCCTAACCACTTTCATAATCCTGGGCAACTTAGATGAAAGAGAGTTAAGGACATGCACCATTACCTCATTGTCACACCACACAAAAAGTTAACCAGTTCCCTCACCCACAAGCAAACCACCACAAGGACTGGAAAAAATCCAAAAAGGTAAGGCCTTTGGTCAGACCCCACTGGAGGGGAAGCAGGGGCCCAACACCCCTTGGCACATTCCTTGCCTATCTTGTCCCAAACCACCCCTTCCATGCCAACAACTGAATGCAAGCTAGCAGGCTCTGGGGCCCTGGAATGGAATTCTAAACTCAAATTGAAAACCTTCCAACAAAAACAAGGCATCGGGCCGCCTAGGGTAAGCTGACAGCAGTCACGTAAGTACCTTCAGCCTTATGGGGCTGGGTCCCTTCACCAGCAGAAGGGCCAACTTGCCTGCCAGCAGGAGGGCCAAATTCTCTCAACACAACAGAGGATACACAAAACCATTGCAGAGAAGGGACAGTTTTGATTGTGCCCTGATCATAAGACAGTGAAAAGAGCCCTGCTGGATCTAACCAATAGTCCCGGAAGAGAAAAACAGATACACACTTCAAGCAGCTATCAAACCCAGTGTGGGGAGAAACCAGGATGACCGTTAACTGTTTGAGCCCCCAGAATATCATAAACATTAAATTCCAACCACACAAATATCATATCCCCAATCCAAATCAACACACACAGATACACACACACATTCTCCTATCCACATAGAACATGCTTGTCAGAGAGAGGAGCTGATGCAGCTGAGGATGAAGTCTCGGCGATGTAACCAAGGCCAGTCATGCAGAACTGGACCACACAACTGGCACCCCATGAAAAATCCAATAGTTTCTTTATACACTGATCCTGTATTCATGAAGTCTGTTGAGAAATAAGTGGCTCCTATATGGCTGCGCAAATTTCAAAGGGCACCTATAATAACAAAGAATATGGCTTTTATTCAGAATGCTGTTCTCTATCCTTCCATTATAAAAGCTTTCAGAACAGAATTTCTCCTTTTTATATCCCTGTCCAAGTGGTTCCAGTCCCAAAGGAATCTTCATTGGCACCAAAAGATTTTCTTCTCAGAATTAAAGAAGATTAATGAGAAAAATCCCAGACTTCAGTCTCTCTCAAAATATATTAAACAATTGCTGAGGGGAGAGATGTTATACCCACCCCCCAGCCCTTGTGGAGACAACATGAAACACAGATAGTATATAGGAGTACTTATTTAAAGCAACTGATAATATGTAAGGCAACATAGTGGTGAACATCATGGTCCGTAGCTCATTAGTGAAGCATCTGAAACCCCCTTCCATACAATACCGCCCTCCTATCTGAGTAAAAAGCCTTTTTGAATAATTTGATTTTGCATTGTTTGCGGAAAGCCAGGAGGGTGGGTGCTCTCCTGACCTCTCAGGCAGGCCGTTTCACAGGGTAGGGGCCACCACAGAGAAAGCCTGTGTACAGGCTGCTGTTGATTTCGCCCATGCGCAGATTGGCACCTGCAAGAGACCCTGTTCAGATGAGCGAAGCTGCCATGGAGGGACATAGGGAGGGAGGTGGTCCCATAGGTTGCCAGGCCAAGGCCCTGAAGAGCTTTGTATGTAACACCTTAAATTGAGCACGGTAACTGATAGGTAGCCAATGGAATAACTGTAGGATGGGAGTGATGTTCATGCTCCTGCTCGCTCCTGATAACAGTCGAGCTGCAGTATTTTGCACCAATTGGAGCCTCCTAGTTAGATGAGAGACCAGTGTATTTTTGTATTGTACTTATTACCGTGATATACGTCCCACACTTATTGATTTGCTACTGAGAGAGCAATTTGGGAAATCTGATAAATGTAAAATTATCTTCCTATTGGCTACTCGGAACCAAAAGGTGATCAAAACTGTAGCTAATTTTTTGTATCTTGCATTTATGAGGCGAGTTGTGTATTTGTAGACTGGTTTGACTGCGTTGAGCATTTTTGTTATTAATATGGATGTAAGGCCAATAAAGGTTGCTGCTACTAGTCAAGTTTTTATGTTATTATAGCATGGATCCAGGTGCAGAGCATCTTAAGGTTGTAGTGGATCTTTTGTTGCCCAAATCACCCACATTAGGCACGCCATGAGAAAAGCATCTGCTACATGTGTAGAAATAGAAAAGTTTTTTCAAGTCAGTATACAAAGTTCCCAGTTTAGCACAATATCTCCAAAAGAGGATAAGATGGAGGGGAGACAGATACTTAACCAGTAAGTAACATTATTAAGGTAACAAAATACAGCATAGGAAGAGAAAGCATGACAGTAGCACAATGACAGTGTAACTGAACTATTCAATTGCAACAATAAAGCAGCAATTTATGTGTGGCAATCCAATAAAAACTATTTTGCACAATGTTCAGCTGTATTATGTATTAGTTGCATTAGTTCAGTTTTGTTACTTTTGGTCCAAATTGTGTTCCTCCTGTCAGTGCTTGGTGGCTGAGGCCCACTTGGTCCTCAGCAGCCAAGCACTGATTGTGTTTTAAAAACCTTTTACTTTCAATACATACAGGCAAACCAATTAGAGTGTCTCTTATTCTGGTACACAGTGCCATCACAGAGGAATTATATTAACTTGGGCTCCTTTTTGAAAATCCAGAAAAACACCGTGTGTGTGTGTGTGTGTGTGTGTGTGTGTGTGTGTGTGTGTGTGTGTGTGTGTGTGTGAGAGAGAGAGAGAGAGAGAGAGAGAGAGAGAGAGTTGTTCCACCCCATCCGTATCCATCAGCACTGTTTTTATTCAGTACTGAAGCACTGTTCCATACAGCCCTAGAAAACTTACCGGTGGGAATGAGAATTTCCCCCAAGCAGTCTTCTTCAGTAAACACCCAAAGATGTTTACTAGCCATAAACCCTAGAAAACATAGATAATTGGTAACAATCAATGGACAAAGATTTACACACAGAATACAAAGAACAGTTCCAAAAGGCAAATTGTTAGCTAACCCTATACTTAGAAAAAGAGCCTCAAATATTCTTGTCTGAGGAACCAGCTCAAGCATCTTTGGTACTGATCACAGTCTTAACATCAAACTCCAAGCCATGAGAAACAAAGGGCCACAAAAGCCTAGTACTGGCTCATCCCTTCATGCCCTCCTTCTCCCAATCTGTGTATGCTAGTAGCCAAAAATGTGGAAACCTTTTGGAAGAAGAGTATTTTTGAGGTTTGATGGCTCATAACACCACTTTTTTTTTAAGTAATACCATAAAATTATATATCAATGGAAAGATAATTAAATCAAGAATGTAATGCAATAACTTTTATGAAGGAAATTTTTTAGAACAGTAGTTATAAAGAAGAAAATTGAAACACATAGAAAAAATGAGTTATACAACAATTCTCACCATGTCAGTTAATACTTAGTTGGGTAACCTTTTGCTTTAATTACGGCCTTACAACAACTTCCCATGGAGTAAACCAAGTTTTTAAGTTCTGCAGCTGTTATAATGTGAAACTGCAATTGAGTTATTGCTTCTATTAATTGCAGTTTATTGCTGGGTTGCTTCACACTAACCAGTTTCTTTAGTTGGCTCCATAGATTTTCGATGGGGTTAAGGTCTGGGCTATTCCCAGGCCATTCCAACAGTGGAATATGATTATCTTGAAACCACATTTTGCACACAGCAGCAACATGACATGGAGCTGAATCTTGCTGAAATATAAATGTTCCATTATCTTGGAAAAGATCACGTGTGGAAGGCTTCAGTTTGGGCTCAAATATTTCATTTCTGTATTTTTGGGCATTTATATCGCCATTTATCACACAAATTCTGCCCACACCTTTTGATGTCATACAACCCCATATCATAACACTAACTGGGTGTTTCATGGTGGGTGTAATGCAATCAGGATGCAAATCTTCTCTGATTCTTCTTCTCACATATTTTATGCCATCACTACCAAACAGGGAGATTTTGGTCTCATCACTCCAAATAACACTGTCTCATTGTTCCGCTGTCCAGTTAACATGGGTTTTAGCCCAGTTTAATCTTTTCAACCTTTGTTTGAGATATAACAATGTTTTTTTTTGTGGAATTCTAGCATTAAGACCAAATTCCTCCAGTCTGCGCCAAACAGTCCTTGCACTCAACTTCACATTGAATTGCACCATTTCATTCTATATGATTTTAGTTCTGTATGATTGCACCATTTTGTTCTATATGATTTTCTTCTGTCACCTAGGCTCAGTCTCTCAATTCTTCTATCATCCCTTGCTTGTGTGCACCTTTTCCTGCCTTTACCAGTCTGTTTTTGTAGTGACTGAGTTGCCTTATACCTCTTCAAAAATTAAGAAATACCACCTTTGGTTAAATTTCCACCAATTTTTCTTCTAATTTCTTCATAACTGTAGCCTTGTTCACTTAATAGTACTATTTTACATCGCTTTCTGGGTGACCAGTCAACTCTTTGTGCCATTTCTTTAATTTTATTATGTTTTACACGCTCACTAAATGAAAGAACACAAAACAAACAAACCAACTTGATAGCAATCACATAACACACTGACAAATGACCTCCTCTCAGCTCCAATATATGACATCAATAGCTGAATCCTACTGTGACTTGATTGGCTCATTGCCAAAACAAGATGACACCTGATTGACTCTCTAAAGACTCATGCTCATTGGCTACATTCAAATGAAGGAAAGCTACTTCATATCAACCTAAGCAAGTTGTGCTTCCTTTTCCTGGTTATTTGGCTATAACATTTGATAGAATACAGATAATTGAACAAACTTTGGTGCATTACATTCTTGATTAAATTATCTTTCCATTGATATATAATTTTATGCTATTACTCCAAAATAAAGTGGTGTTATGAGCCATCAAACCTCAAAAATGCACTTTTCCCAAAAGGTTTCCACAATTTTGGCCACAAGTGTACATTCATATTGAGTCCTAGAATCATCATAGCTGTCAGGTGGCAATCTACCCTCTCCTTAGATATCTCCAAGGAAGAAGAGCCCACTCCCTCTTGAAGAAGCCTGTTCCACTGAGAAATCACTCTATCAGGAAGCCCTTCCTAATGTTTAGCTGAAAACAATTTTGCTTTAATTTTAACTCATTGCTTCTGTTCCAACCCTCTGGGACAACAGAAAACAACTATGCCCATCATCTATGTGATAGCCCTTCAAATATTTGAAGACAGCTATCATATCACATCTCAGTTGCTTCTTCTCCAGGTTAAAAATACCCAGATCCTTCAACTGTTCCTCCTAAAACTTGATAACTCAGACTCCTCACCATCTTCACTGCCCTCCTTTGGACACATTCCAGCTTGTCAATATCCTTCTTAAACTGTGGTGCCCAAAAATGTACTCCAAGAGATGTTTAACCAGAGCAGAGAAAAGTGATACCAACACTTCTCATGATCTGGACACCATACTCCTGTTGATATAAGCCTAAAATTACATTTACCACATCACAGTGCTGACTTGTATTCAGTGTATGATCTACTAAGACCCTTAGATCCTTTTCACAGGTACTACTGTCAAGACAAGCCTTCCTCATCCTGTAAGTATGCCTTTAAATTTTCCTACCTAAATTCAGAACTTTACATTTATCCCAGTTGAAATTTATTTTGTTCATCTTAGCCCAGTTTTCCAGTCTATCAAAATCACCTTGAATCTTCATTCTGTCATATACTGCATTTGAAACCCATCCAAATTAGTATCATCTGCAAATTTAACAAGCATTCTCTCTATTTCTTCATCTGACTCATTTATATGTTGAGCAACAAAGGGCCCAGGACAGAATACCAGTACCAGGAGGCCTCACCCTGTTGTTTGCCTTACAGAGTAAATGGGCCACTCTGTGAGATCGGATGCTGGATGAGATGGACCACTGGTCTGATCCAGCTCTTCTTATGTTCTTGTGTTCTTTTATCAGGAATGAGATGTGATTTTGAGAAAATTGTCAGGAAGAGGTGTTTTATGAAGGAGATTGTAAGAGCTCAAATTATCTTGTAAACTTGGGTTATTTTTCATGATAATGGGTGTGAGGGACCTTAGAGGGTCACACAAAAGAACCTTGATTAATGTTCCCCTGGAAGATTCAGGCAGACAGGCCACTTCCTCTTTAAAGCTTCTTAATTAAGAAACTATTACTTGATATCAAACTGGATATCAAAACTGGATATGTTTATCCGCCTCTTAACTTCAGAAGGCCAGAGGGTGTCAGGATATAAAAGAAACAAGTGTTGGAGGGGAGGGTTAAGGGCACTATGGGGGGACAACACTTTGTTACATTGGTTACTCCCACCTCTAGTCCCACGTTGGTGCTACAGGAGGAAAAGGAGCAATACCTAATTGCAGGCTCTTCACAAAACCAATTTTCTTGTAACTCTTTTGTTTTAAACAGTTTTATAAAATTCATAGCCACCTTAGCTGACAAAGTTGTTAGACAGGCAAGCTATAGATGATATAAAAAATAAATCAATTATATTTTACCTTTATTTACATTTTCATTGACAATGGCAGACAAATAGGCTTATATCACAGAGAAATTAGGAGTAGACATGGGCACGAACGGGGGGGGAAACCCGAACAGGCTGTTCGGTGTTTGTTCCTGATGACGAACACGAACAGCCGACTGGAACCAAACATGTCCCGTTAACTAACCTGTTCGGTGTTCATTGTTTGTCAGCGCCAGAGTGGCCCCCTTAGCACTTAGAGAGCCCATATTCACGGGGAATGTGCAGCAGACTCTTCTCCAGCCATCACCCACATTTGGTCAAGATTGCAGTATGGATCTCTGAGTTATACATTCGCAAATTTGACGCCCCCAAGAAACTCCCATTCAATGCAAATGAAGCCACCTTCTCCAGTTCACTTTGGCCCCATGCGGTGGACCTGAAGGCGGGCCGCCTCCCCTCTTGGGGGTGGATGGACACTTATCCGCTCATGAAGGTGGGTGATGACTGTGGCTGCTGGGCCTGGCGGGCTTGGGGAGGCAATGGTGGGCTGCCTCCCCTCTCGAGGGTGGGGGGTTTGGCTACTCACCAGCAGCACCCCCCATATGCCTGCCTGCCAGGCCTATGGATAGGCGGACACTTATCCGCTCATGAAGCAAGGTGGGTGATGACTGCAGCCACTGGGCCTGGTGGGCTTGGGGAGGTGGTGGCGGGCTGCCACCCCTCTTGGGGGTGGGGGTCTGGCTGCTTGCCAGTGGCACCCCACATGTGCCTGTCTGCCAGGCCTCCTGGAGGGTACCTTCTGGAAGGTATAGAAGGTGGGTGATGTTGTTGGCCAGCGAAAACCAAAATGACCCAGCCACAGTCTGCTAAGAAAATCCTCCAGCAAGACAAGTTGGTGTATGTGGAGGCCATGTACACACAGCGCCGGATCTAGGCACATGGGCGCCCGGGGCAAACCTTGCCTGGGAGCTCCGTGTGCGCGCGCGCGTGCGCGCGCTCCCGGCGCTGCATGATGACATCACTTGGGCGGGAGCCATGCGCAGCAAGCCAGCCGCTCCAGCGTCCGGTGAGTCAGGGAGCTGGCGGCAGCGTGGGCAGGCGGTGGGGCGGCTGGCTGCCTTGCCGCGCACGCGGCTCCCAGCCCTGCGCTCAGCAACCCGCGCGGCAAGCCAGCTGACCCAGCGCACGCTCTCGCTGCCAAGGGCTCCGCAACTCACCAGGCGCTGGGGTGGCCGGCTTGTTGCGCAGCCAGCTGAGCGCAGGGCTAGGAGGCCCTCCGCACAGTTAGCGTGCCCCACTGCCCTGTGCCGCCCGTGCGGCAAGCCAGCCGCTCCAGCCCACAGTGAGCCGCGGAGCTGGCAGCAGCGAGGGCGTGAGCTGGGGCAGCTGGCTTGCCACGCGGCTGGCTGCACGTGCGGCAAGCCAGCCAGCCGCCCCATCAGCGGGGCTGGCGAGGGTTTCCCAACCCTGCGCTCAGCCTCCCAGGCAGCTGGCAGCCACGCCCGGCGCCCCCTCTTTAGCGGCGCCAGGGGCAGGCTACCCCCTTGCCCCCCCCCTGGATCCGGCCCTGCGTACACATGAACACACAACCTGGAGGATCGGACACTGATGTACGTTCACCAGATGGGGTACTTAATGGCATCGGGGCTGATAGTGTTGTCCGCACCTCGTGTGGTATACAGTCCAGACAAAGCATGCCCGGTGGACATGCATGGAGCATTGGACGCCCCTCCAGTGTCGAAGCAGAGGCTGCCTCCAAGATGATCCACCATCCTGCCTTCACGGAAAGGACATGAGTTGGGGGCCATGGCGGGACCAATTCCCCCTGGTCAGAGGGGAGAGCAGGTGCCATGGGCAGGGGGCACTGTGTCACACTACCATATGCACAACAGCAGCTGAGCTGGCCCCGTTGCTCAGGCAGCACCAGCAGAAACCAACCACGTCCCTGCATTCGCGGAAAGAATGGGATAGATGGGACAGATAAGAGAAGTCCCCTGAGGGTCGGTGTGGTTCCACAGAGGGAGAGGGAGAAACAGGGACAAGGAATTTGTCAAGGGGGAAAGGGGGAGCGGATTGGGAAGACCTCAAATCAGACGCTGCTGGCATCACCCACCTCCTTGCTGTCACGGAAAGGAGGGGACGGGGCAGTGCAAGTGGTGGGGAAGGGACTCGTGGTAGTACCTGAGAGGGAGAGGAGGAAAAAGGAAACACAAAGTGTTCAGGGAGAGGGGATCCGGCTGCAGGAACAAGTCATACCCAGAAGATCCTGCGAGAGGAACAGAAAGAACCCGAATCAGCAGCTGCTGGCATCAACCACCTCCCTGCCATCACAGAAAGGAGGGGACGGGGCAGTGCAAGTCGTTGGGAAGGGTTGTGGCAGTACCTGAGAGGGAGAGGTATGGACCAGGAACTGGAAAGCTCCCAAGTGAGAGGTAGTTAGGAGGGGTTGGAGTGGTCCCAGAGAGAGAGAGGAAAAACTAGGGCAGTGGCAGCAGCTGCCATCGCTGAACTTCCTGCCTTTGCGGAAAGGACGGGAGTCACGGGACACATTCCCACCTGGCTCAAAGGGGTCCAGTCAGTCCCGTTGACAGGGGAGCCACCATGCTGTGCAACCATGCTGTATCCCTATATGGTACAATTGGCTGTGCAATCACAGCCAAGCTGTCCCTCATGACCAAGGAGGGAGCAGTAACATAATAGTCCCTCATGAAGCGGTGGTTGACATGACCCGCCATCCTGCCTTCACGGAAAGAAGGGGATGGGCAGGACAGGAGAGGTCGTTTGTAAGGGTCGGAGTGGTTCCACAGAGGGAGAGGGAGAAAGAGGGACCAGCAGCCCCGAGAAATGAGGGAGGCCAGAGCACTTCCACACTGCTCCAAGACACCTCACCTGTGCAGGCAGTATGGGCACTACTCATAACAGTTTGGGCGGCACCACAGACACCAACCACCTTCCTACCTTCACGGAAAGGAGGGGATGGACGGGACAGGAGAGGTTGCTTGGACAGGTCAGAATGGTTCCAGAGAGGGAGAGAAAGAAATGGGGCAGCAGCAGCTGCTGACATAGGCCACCTTCCTGCCTTTGTGGAAAGGACGTGAGTCAAGGGACCCATTCCCCCCTGCTCAGAGGGCACAGCGTTTGCAATGGATAGGGCCACTGTACAGCTCAACTACATGTGCAACAGCTCCTGAGCTCCCACAGGACTCGATGGGCAAGGGTGCGCGGCGACAGCATGGAGAACCAAGGGGCAAGGTGCTATAGAAGCACGATGGATATGGGCAAGCCATGTAGGGCAATCGTCTCTGCCAAGACGCAAAGGTCCACCTCCTGAGCCCTCAACCTCACAGTTCTAAGCAGCACTGTCCCAGACCCTGAGGGGACAACCTCTGTGATCATGGCCTGCTTGAGCGCTCTGCACCCACCAGCATCACCCTCAGGGCAAGGATTCTTGCTTGGGGTGGATTCTGGTGACCCCCCACTGATCCCCGCTCAGAAGAGCTGGTCGCCCCCTTTCTCCCCCCAATGGATGTTTCTCCAGGCGAAGACAGAGACCACAGGCTCGGGTGCTGTGTCTTCAGGAGCCGAGTCAGGACCGTTGACGACAGATGCTTCCGGTTTTTGCCCCTGTGCACCAGGACATCACAGGCACGGCACCACACCATAAGGGGATCATTAGGAAGGGCCCGAAAGTGCCTCCATACGGAGGCGTTGAAACGTAGACCACTAACTGTCCCAGGCGAAGGAGGATGAACGGTTACAGGCTGCGCTGCGGAGCTGGCCATGGATGACGGAGTGAGGGGTGGACTGAAGGCGGGAACACCACTGAGAGTTTGGGATGGGAATGGGAGGAATGTTTCATAAAACACAAACCATTCTTCCAGGGATCCATCACCCATGCCCTCCTCAAAATGTTGAGAGAGATCCTCTCCCCCCAGAGGAAAGACCTCTTTAGCCGCCTCCACAGTCCCCACAGGTGAATCTGGGAGAGCGGGAGTACTCTCTGCTGCCCCCAAGCCACACCCAGTACTGCTTTCCACAAGTAAACCAGGAGGACTGCCTTTGCACTTCACCCCACAACCACCCATGTCAGCCACCACAACATGAAGACTCATTGTGCCACCAAACTAGAATTAAGGAGGACAGAAAAGGAGAGAATACTGTGAGCCCTCAGCCAAGGTGCCCACTGAGCTTGGCCCCAGAGCCTGGCAGCAGCCCTTGAACCAGAAGCTGGAGCTAGAGCCCTAGCCCAGCACTCCCAGATTCCTGACAAGATCAGGCACTAATAGTAACGTAAGCCCTCAGCCGAGGTGCCCACTGAGCTTGGCCCCAGGGCCTGGCAACAGCCCTGGAACCAGAGGCTGAGGCTAGAGCCCTAGCCCAGCACACCCACAAGCCTGACCACCAGATCAGGCACTGATATTGATACTACTAATAATCAGTATGAACCCTCAGCCGAGGTGCTCACAGAGCTTGGCCTCAGAGCCTGGCAGCAGCCCTGGAACCAGAGGCTGGGGCTAGAGCCCTGGCCCAGCACACCCTGAAGCCTGACCACCAGATCAGGCACTGATAATGATACTACTAATAATCAGTGTGAGCCCTCAGCCGAGGTGCCCACTGAGTTTGGCCGCAGGGCCTGGCAGCAGCCCTGGAACCAGAGGGGATAGCTCCCTATCCCACCCATCACACACAGAAAAAAGCCCAGCTCCAATGCACTCTCCCTCTCTCTCTCCCAAAAGGCCATCAAAAACTCTGTCCTACTCCACAGCTTGCTGAAAGTGAAAGCCAGAACTGGGAGCTCAGTGCCCTTTTATAAGCAGCGGTCTGATTGAGAAATGCAGGAAATCTGTGGTTGGCAGTCAGAACTGCCTAACGGGGTTTGCAGGGATGAGATTAGAGTTCCCATGGCCACAGAACACCCCCCCCTCCCTCCCTCCCTCCCCCCTGGTGTCTGCTCCCACATTACCTATTGTAACAGATTTTGCAGCGCCACGCTTGGAAGGAAGACCTGCCCATCAAGCTAAGTTGGGCTTTGATTGGGGTGTCCGGGGTGACAGAGGGAGTGCAGACAGAGTTCAGGAAGTCCCTCCCTCCATTGCTGAGGTAATTGATTGACGGTGCCTGAGTGTCTTGCTTCCCGAATGGTGGCCAAGCGCAACAAACAAGGCTTGCGACGACCACCTGTTCGGCTGGAATGGCGCCTCATGAACGAGCAGCCGAGCGGTCTGTTCGTTGCTTTTTTCCGTTCGTAATGCTGTTCATGCCCATGTCTAGTTAGGAGTTGAGTAAGGGCACATCAGTATCTATAGAAGAACATGTCAAATACCGGTTTTCAGTTCAGTTTTTGAAGTGCATGTATTTGTCAAGTTTTCTTTTGAATTCTAGGGCTCTGCACCTATTCATAAATTCACAATACTTATTTCAGTCAGCTGATTGGGTCATACTATGTTCCTGTAAGTCAGTTAGTGAATCTATCTGAGTTATATGAGTGTCCTGTAGGTCAGATACCCACATGCCTGCATAGGTTTGTGGGTTCAATGTGTTGGGTTGGATGGATTCTGCGTATTGAAATAAGCAATGTTAGAACTACTTGCTACCTGACACAAACAATTAGTTCTCTGGAGTAGACAGCTATAGAATTATTAAAGTAACATATATCCCTTATTATCCCTGAAATAAACAATTGAAATATAATCTTACACTTTCTTATAGATATTGTCACTGGAGAGAAATTAGGAAGGCAAATAATAGTGTAATTCTAAGTAGTCAAAGGACTTAGAAAGGTGTGATTCTATTCAGGATTACAATGAATAACAACTTGTGTTTTCAGTGTTGCACTGGACAAAATATTCTGTACTCAGGTATGTCCACTACTGGAAAAAAATGGATAAAAATTATTGCAGACATGCTTGCTCATACAGTGTTCTGGCAACCTTGCTGTTGTCCCAAACAGTAATTATATAGTCTTCACAAGCCACCTGTACAAATATTCATACACAAGGGACTATGTCAGGCAGCTTCTGTTAATTCTGTGATTTTAACAATAAGTGATCTGGATCCATATTATAACCATTTAGTCAAGAGCACAGCAAGGGGCCTATTCTCCTGTCTGTACTCATGCGTTAACTCCTATTGACAGGCATTAATGGGAGTCACTTGCACATATGGAGAAGTGAATAGTCGCAATGGGAGTTGCATAAACTAGCCAGTGCCTATAGAGAGGCAGCTTCAATGGTCAGGATGAATAAGAGTGCTCAGGAATGCTGTGGTGAAACAGAGACCTTTCTGCTATTTGTGATCAGGTGTGAAAGGAAAAAACAATGTCAGATTTTGCTCCTGGGAATATAGTACCACCAGAAAATAATATATAAGCCAAACAAATGACAAGGTTTTCAGCTGTAATTAGCGCTTTGGTGTGAACATGGTCTGGGAAGCAGAAATAAAGAAATTTGACTGTGACTAACAGGAGAGTCCCACTTATGCATGGTTAAGGCCAAATGTACATATTAAATGAGAGCTGGGGATGCCCCAACAATCCCAAACCATAAGGACGCCTTTCAATTACTCTTTGTGTGAATAAGCATCTGTTTTAACTTCAAATTGTGAGCTGATTAGAACCTCAGCAACTCTTCATTTTGGATGGATTTTCTCATCATAAAAGCATTCAGCCTGAATTATGTCAACCGTGTGGAATGGTTTGAGATTCCAGTAGTAGTCACATGACTAGCATAACATGAAAATAGGACCTAAATACTATTGAAATCAAAGGGATTTAAATACATGGGCACAGCTATACCATACATTCAATATGTTATATCACTGTGGTCTAGATGGCTGAAATTACCTCATGAAACTCACAGTGGTTTCAAGCCAATGAATGTTCATTCATATACGCTTAAGGTCAAATGTAAGCCTCACTGGATTCTTGCATGGGCAGGTTTCCAGTTCACTTCCAGCACAGGACAAAGTTATGTATCTTATCTCTTTGCATGCTGCAGGTGCACCTGCCATTGAAACTAATGTTAGGTATTGTGGGTAGAAAATCACCACGTGTTCATAAAAGTTTCTGAATCTGACATATAACTAGAGGACTGTGGGGTGGGCATTTTTAAAATTCACACATATTATCTCATCCTCTTTTTTAAATCCCTGTGAAAACTGAGGTTACTAAGACACTAGGCCTCACCCTAAATGTAGGCATAAGTGAGGAGAAAATCAAGCCATTGGTGGCAGAAAAAAGCTGAGGAAAAATATGATTGCCTGCTACTCTATTTTGGCAGGGTGCCAACATCTTTAACAATTGCATGGCAGCAAGCAAAATTTTCAATAATTTTGTGTCTCCATGCAAGGAACAGCAACTTTAAGGAAACGAGCTGGAAGAAGCAGAAACTCTTAGCAAAAGGGGTATCATTTTGGGAACCCAGAATCTAGGCAGTAAACCAGGACCATCCAGTGCAATCTAACATACCTGCCCTTGTTACCCTGGAAGCAGGTTTCTTTCTTGCTACCTCCTTTTCAGTTTCCTCATTTCTCTTTTTGTTACTATATAGCAGCTTTAGACATTATACGGAACTTAGTTTCTTCGTTTCTCACTCCATGGCTTGGGTTGTTTCATGTCAGTTTCCACATGAGGGAAATCTAACATTATATTCTGAATTTTTGATCAGGAACTTATCACACATGGCTTTCCTCATCTGTATCTTAAGAGTGTTAGATACATAACTGCACAAGAGTGCTGAATTCTCAGAGTTAATTGGTAAATCAAAAGTCACTTTTGACTCCATATGCACAAGTGGAAGGATTGGAGGAAGGGACCATGTGAGTATGAGACTTTTTGCTTTAGCACCAAGCCAGTTCACACCCAAGCACTCGGAGCCATTTGAATACTACTAATGCAGAGTATAAAATGGCAATTGTATAATGCTGAAGAGTTTGGATTCAATGTGTGAAGCCAATGGAGTTTAAATGTAAACAAGCCTGATTGGCAGGACAATTACTGAAGCTAGTATATATTCCATAATTCACTGCGTTCTCTGTTCAAATGCAAAATTAAGCTTGTTGCAGAATTAGGCATGCTGCAACTCTCAAATTTAGTTTTCTTTAAAGTAAGCCACTTTAAAGATGACCTGCACAAGATCTCCAGAGACTGGGAGCAATGCATCCATGCCTTTTATTTCTCTTTCCTCTTAACTAAGAAAAACAGAGTAAATTAACCAAAGTAAGAAACTATATGTATATTTACTTGATTTGCATAATTTGTCGTGATTGCAAAATTCAGCATCTTATAGGACAATAGGGTCACCTTGGCACAAAATCTGACTTTTTAATATGATTTCTTATTTTTTAGCAAAGTGTATAAACAGTCTATGTGCAGGGTCAGTAGCAGGTGATGTAGAAGGTTCTCTCAGGAACTAATTAGAAGCCTGATTCCACAAAGACACATAAAGTTTTCATGAATGCGGTTGGTGTTATTGATTCAAACCAGAGAGGTGCTTGCTCTCAGCAGGGTTTCATTCACTTCTCACACCTGTGGTTCTACAGCACTGGTTTTATGTATACTATGACCTATCAATACACCTAGTGTTAAAGCAGTGCCAACATTGATGTATTTCTCCCCTTCATTCCTTATGTACCCACAAACATTGTGGTTATTTTGAGCTTTCACCACTCTAGATAGCAATATTTAATTTACAATTTCACCAATGGTAATGAAGTGACTTCTCATGGGTATGTTGCTGTCATTGGCAACATGCCATCAGACCTGCTATACCAACAAGCTTAGCATCCATGCATTACCTAAAGGCAGCAAAGAGTTTCATCCACACAAACAGAACTTGCGATGCCAGCATGATAAACTCACTGGCAAAGCATGCTGTGCTGTAATCCCACTATGCAACAACAACAACAACAACAACAACAACAAACTCCTGTGAATGTCATAAAACAAACATCAAATGTTCTGTTAAGGATGATAGCATTTGTGGCATGCCAAATGATGGTACGTTCCCTGTGCAGAAGGCCTAATGTAAAGGAAGAAACCCCATTTAATTTTTAAATATCAAGTTGATCTCATCCAAACAAGCTCTGAGAGGGAAACGGCAGTGAAAGAAATAACAATGAAATCAAGTCTGTTCTGGAATCAGATGGTCTGAGAGCCCTTTCACATAATACAATAGATGGTGTGTGTGAGAGAGAGAGAGAGACGGGGAGAAAGAGAATGTACACAGAAAGATAAGTATGTGCTTTTTTCCTCTAACATTTCCATTTTTAACCATGTATACACTGTGGAAACATGCATCAGGAATCATAAATCAGCCTCAATCTACAGTCAAGACATGGACAGATCCCAGCAAATATTTCCACTGGCAGAAGACTGGCAGGTGCCCATGGGCACCTTTGTATCTGCCAACACTGGCAGAAGACTTTTTATTCATGGAGACTTCCTCACCACCACCACCACCACCACCACCACCCTCCTGCTCCAGTCCAAAATGTCCCTCCAATTGCTGCTTCTGAGGAACGGGGACCCCCCCCCCCGGAATAACGTGAGCAGGGAGTCAGCAGACAGCAATAATGGGCTAAAATCACATACAGAACCTACCAGCGGAAATCCTTTATGGGATCCAACCCATGGTAGGAAAAAAGATGTGTAACCTAACCACTTCATGCATTAGGCCAGGGGTCCCTAACATGGTACCCATGGGCACCTTGGTATCTGCCAACACCTTTCTTGGTGCTCACCAAGTTTTTTAAGAAAGTTGGTGGGGCTAGTTGGGGTTCTTGCCCAGTAGGTCACTGAAGGTCTGATCAACTATGTAAATTAAAAATAATGGTTTCAGTGGCAACTGCCACCACAGTGTTTGTTTCATTTTCTCTCCCCCCCACCCCCCGCTTTTCCAGTGTATTTTTAAATTACTCCTCTTCTCTCTTAGAATTGGGTTTCCTCTGTACATGTGGGACCACCACCAGTGGCAGCTATTTTGTTGTTGTTTCTACCTCCTGCCATGGCCATTTTGTGGTTGCATCCACCACCTTGTGTCCAAAAATGCCCACAGGTTCAAAAAGGTTGGAGACCCCTGCATTAGGCAGTAGAATAGGTGCTTATTAAATCTCTGCCATGAACTAGTAATCCTGTGTTCAGCATGAAGTTTTCCATTTTGAGCTTGTGAGCTCATCAAGTTAAATAATTTACCCCAAATTATACTTGGATGAAAAACTTCCGCTCAGTTCAGACGTTATAGGAGCAGTGTTTGAGTCACTCCCAATGGTCTAATCCAGTATTATCTATTGAGACAAACTAGATGCTATGAGAGCCAGTTTGGAATAGTGGTTAAGAGCAGTAGGACTCTAATCTGCAGAACTAGGTTTGATTCCTCCACGACTTGAAGTCAGCTGGGTGACCTTGGGTCAGTTACAGCTCTCTCAGAGCTCTCTCAGCCCCACCCACCTCACAGGGTGATTGTTATGAGGATAATAATAACACACTTTGTAAACCACTCTGAGTGTGGCATTAAGTTGTCCTGAAGGCTGGTATATAAATGGAATGTTGTTGTTGTTGTTATGTATACCCCTCCATGGGGACCTGCCACATGTGAATGCTCTACATAGTTCCTTTCTATGAGGCAATATAGAACAGAAACATGAGTAAATTACTTTCATTCCACCCTAGTAACACAAATCATTCTGTTGTTCAAGAATAATCATTATATTAAGTGCATTTTAACCAATACTAGAGATTGTAACTCCTGGTTGGGAAATTCCTTGAAATTTGGAGGATGGAGTCTGGGAAGGGTAAGCTATGGAGGGACCTCAGCAGAGTGTAATGCCACCCTGCCATTTTCTGCAGTGGAACTGATCTCTGTAGTCTGGAGATCAGCTGTAATTCCAAGAGATCTCCCGGATCCACTTGGAGCTTGACAACCCTAATCAATAACACCAGACAAATTAATATCCATACTGCAGTGTACTTGACATGGAACACATGCCATGTGGATTATGGGTCAGTCTTAACCAACCAATCGGGACCATTTAAAATTTAATTCAATGATGATAGAGCCATGACTTTTTCCCCAGCAACAAGAGTTTTCAAAATAGTACACATCATAGCATAATAAGCAGGAGAACCACAGTTCTTGTGTGAAGGAATATTTTAGAGATGGGAAGAAGCAGCTTTCTTTTCACTTCTGCTCTGGGAGGGTGTGTAAGCAGTAGCCTTGTTAGTATATTTTATGCATTCTTGTAAACATCCACTCATCTGATCCACTGTAGCATGAATCATGATTGGAAAGAGGGACTTTTGCAAATTGGCAAGCCGGCCCTTTTATATTTCTTCTTTCTGTATTCCATAGATGACAGACCAATTAGGTTGTATCCCCTAATAAGAGCCCTGCTGGATCAGACTAATAGTCCATCTAGTCCAGCATCCTGTCTCACATAGTGGCCAACTAGTTACTATCGAGGGCCAATAACAGGGCATAGAGGCTGAGGCCTTCCCCTGAAGTTGCCTCCTGGCACTGGTATTTAGAGGATCACTGCCTCTGAATGGGGAGGTGCCCTTTAGTCACGATGGCTAGTAGCCACTGATAGACCTATCCTACAAAGCTCTTTGAGCCTTGTATGTTTTATGGATATGTTTGCAAGTTTGGGTTCATTGGTCTGAGATGAGCAAACACTTGAATATGGTCTAGCAACAATGGAGATCCATGATTAGCAGTGCAATCCTAAGAAGAGTTACACTGTTCTAAATCCATTGAAGTCAATGGGCTTAAGAGGGTGAAAGTTAATCTCCTACTTCATTAAACTTCTCTGAATAGCAGCCCTTTATTTGGATTAGGAACCACTGTGCTTGATGAAAATCAATCTTTCCTCCATCTCCGCTGCCGCCTCTACTCTTCTCCAGAAGTAAATTCACCTTCTGGCAATGTTATTTTTGCCAATATGTTTTTCATGATAGGATGGATCCTACAAGGAGTGGAGGGGGGGGGGCTCAATTTACTCTGGGAAAATTGCACTAGAGAAAGAGTTAAAACTCTTCCTAATACCATGATCTCAATAAAGATCCTGGATTGCAGCCGTTGCTATTTAGAGAAGTTTAACCAGATGGGAAATTCAACCATGGACATGCAGCCTATTGCTAAGTTTGACCTTCTGACTCTGCATAGTGCCTCTATTGTCCTTTAATCCAAAGAACAACACAGATAACCTCAGACTATTTGTCAAGACAAAACTTGACAAAATGTTGCTGATCATGTCTGGCTTCTCACAAGTGTGTCTGCCGACATAATTGAAGGTTTGAAAATCAAATGATTTGAGTGCTAGTTTTAATTACCCCTTGGTGAACTTCAGCGTATGAGGATTGTCACAACTTTCCTTGAGGATTAATTTCAAGCCAGGCATTACTGTGAGAAATTATTAACTTGTACTTTGGTTCAGCAATTATCTGCATTACAAGGTTTATGCAATTAGCTGTTTAAGATGTCGTTATATTTTCCCATCTGGTACACAGGAGTTTATGTGTATGAACTGGCATGTGTTGAAGTGATCCTGACGATATGACTCTTGTTCTCACCCAAATCATCGCTATAATGAGTCAGAGGCATAGTGTACAATACATTAATGGCAGGTGCATATCATCAAGCTTTATTTTAATAGACTCTCTCTGTGTACTTTTAAAGTATGCTGAACAAGTGCTGGAAAATTAATTACTCATTTGAAATTTAGCAAAGTCTGAGAACAAGTTATTGCAAAATGCCAAGGAACATCAGCTTTCAGACAGAAAACTACTGGATTTCCTCAAGGCGCTTTCTCTACCTTAGGGACACATTCTGCTTTTTCATAGCAGTAAGCATGCCCCATGGGAGATATGGAATCAGTGATGAGCAATTTCTAAAGCATGTGAGGAGCAAATACTTGGAAACAAGATTCCAAACTCCAGTTCAGCAAAAGTAATACCTGTTGCATTCAGACAAGAATAATAAAATATTTTGCATTTTAAATAAGGCTGGATTTTTTTCTTCTTCAAAGCCTGCAACCTTAAAAGAAAGGTAGAAAGCCAATCTCTGAAGCCAATCTCCATCTCAACAGTTCTTTGCTGAGAAAATGTATGCACATTGAATTTTGCTTCTAGTTGTTCTGAGATGTATATAAATCCTTAAGGAATAAAGTAACAACATTTAGCTATGATGTAGATCTTAAAGCCACAGGAGGCCAGGCATTAAAAAGGAGGCAACCCTATTTTTAATCATATATGCTTTTACATCAGGGAAGAAATCTATTTGTGAACCTAGAATGAAATCCAGAACAATTTGTTGTGTAGCAACTCCTTCTTTGATTTGATAAATATTATGATATGAAGGGTGGAATGTAATAATAATAATAACAACAACAACAACAGTCGATTTATATACCGCCTTTTAGGACAACTTAATGCCCACTCAGAGTGGTTTACAAAGTGTTATTATTACCCCACAACAATCACCCTGTGAGGTGGGTGGGGCTGAGAGAGTTCCAGAGAACTGTGACTCGCTCAAGGTCTCCCAGCTGGCTTCAAGTGGAGAAGTAGGGAATCAAACCCGGCTCTCCAGATTAGAGTCCCGTGCTCTTAACCACTACACCAAACTGGCTGTATATTGGTGACTGAACCAACAGGTATCTGATTAGGCTGTTGATATCTGTTTCTGGAGCAAAACAATGTATCTGCATTGTGGACAGAAGTTAGGACACACAAATCCTCAGCGTTAAACTGAACTTAAACTGAACTATTCTTCAGGAAGTAATCCCATGACTACTGCTCTGTATGCCTCATGTTTACCCAAACCCCATAGTCCCACAAGAAGCTGGC
Organism: Eublepharis macularius; assembly: GCF_028583425.1. Lineage (NCBI taxonomy): Eukaryota > Metazoa > Chordata > Lepidosauria > Squamata > Eublepharidae > Eublepharis > Eublepharis macularius. The sequence continues at coordinate 79,171,548 of NC_072794.1, read as the reverse complement.
ATGAGATATAAACAGTCTGTGATGCTGTTTCCCATGTTAGTTGCACATTTATATAGGCACCTTGATAAATCTTCAAAAATCTCTAGAGACTAATCTCCACACTATTTCACACTTGAGTGGGAAATGCCAGTCACTGAATATGTTCTTGGCTAAGGAAATATTCTATTCAAGATGCTAGAGCAGAAATCATTCACAACAGGAGATTCCCAACCTTGCCATCCCACAAATCAGACACATGCAAGTGTCTCTTATACTAGTTCACTGTGCTGATTACATATTCACAATAGTGTTTCTATTCAGATGGCCTACCTACTGTAGTTCTCCATATTACAATACAGAAAATGATGATCCAATTAGTATTCATTTCTCGGGCATACAGCTATGAAACTTGGGTTAGTTTGAGCACATTTGTAAATAATTTATTTCCCCCTTATTTCCACAATACAGTACACTCCATTGCTTGGAGAATGAATTATATTTTAGATGTTGTGAGGAAAATGGAGGCACTCCGCAAGGTGTGTTTCCAGTTAGAAACTCTGAGAATCACAGCATGAGAATTACATTTTGTATATTTGTGTCTGAGTGTATCTGGAATTTCACTACTGAATTACATTAAAAGGGCGCCCTCTACTGTTCCATTATATTAAGTGAGTAAAGGGCGTTCAACTGCGGCATTCAAATGAGTGGTTCGTTATAATGGGCCATTTCCCCCCACTAGTTATAAACCTCCACTGGCATATAGTATTTCTATGAATACATTTAAATCACTGTGCCAGATTAGACCATCCAAAACTCTTTTTTCCCTGTTGAGGCTGTTTGATTTCTTCTCCAGAGAAACAATAAAATATTGTTTCAAATCTAGACATAAACCAAAAGGTATGGACCTTATCTCTTATGAAAAACTTTTGTGATTCATTTCCCTAGTTATATACAGTATAAAAAGTGTTTCCTACAATCATGAATTAATTAAGCCATAGTAGATACCTATTCATTTGCATATATGGACTAAAGGTATTGTGGTGCAGTTTAAAACATGGAAAACGTTAGTACCTTAAAAATTTGCAAGAGTTTTTTTTAATACCTGTATAAACGCACACAGAACTCCTATGAGATGATAGGGAAGAAAGAGGTTCAAGCTGCACTTTAAGATCTGATTAGGATTTTAAAGTAATCTAACTGCTAAGGAAAGAGTTAGCTGGACCCAATAAATTGTACTGGAGCACCCTTTATTGATGGAAGATTGGGAGGCCCATGTAAAATGCTATGAACTTTCTAAAGGAAAAATGCAAACAATACATTTTACAGGATAATACAGGATTACATTCCTTGTATCACCTTTTCTGGATAAGCTCAGCACTATAGCCTGTTTTACTGCAAGAAAATACATTCCCTTTTTTATATGAAAAAATCCTTTAATAGTAGTTGGGATATGTGATTTTAAATTATTATAAAACCATTCCAGACAGGACAAGGAATTAAATGTGATTCTAATAAATCAAATGGGTAAACATTTCCTTAGGCTGGCATTTCTTTAAACTTAAACTGAAAAGGGAAGAATAACATACAGTATGAGGGACCTCTTCACCATGTGAATTACTGCCTGTAAGAAAAGTGTGATGATGGTACAGGAGTCCTGTCTCAAAAGCTGGAAACTGAGTTGGATCTAAAAACTCCTTATTGTTGTAATTGCTCCTCTTATAGATGAAGCTCTTGTCTGCCATTTAGCAAAAAGAAGTAACAAGAGGATCCGAAAAAAGAGGTATAAAGCATATTCAAAAGACTTTCAAATGCTTTATTAAACAGACATGCCATGAGAATTTGGAATGCATCGATTGCTTTAGTTTCTAAAAATCCCTTCATGCCATTTAGAGTTGACTGGCATTGGGACAGGGGGGGGGTACTGAAAAGTCTCCTTCATGTGTTCATCTACATACCCATCACATGTCTGCCAACAGTTATTTGAGAAAATACAGTGTGGCCTAGCAGGCCCTCTCAGAGGTCCCATGAGACCCAGGCCACTTCCAGCTTTCTGAGGGCCAAACTACAAGCAACAAATGACACATGTTGGACACTTGTCAGCTTCCCTCAAGGTTTGATGGGAAATGTAAGCAGCTTGGCAGAATGTTGGACAAGTGACGGTTGAAAAGGCCATTGGACAGCAGTCGGAGAGCCAAGCTACAATACCAGGATGCCTACATTTCCCATCAAAACTTGAGGGAAGCTGACAAGTGTCCAACCTGTGTCATTTGTCACTTGTAGCTTGGCCCTGAGCTCTGAGCCATAATAAAAATTAAAAATAATGAGACAAAAAAAATAAGGCACAAAAGAAAATGAGACAAATTGTAACATTTATCAATGCAAAAAAATTTGATACATTTCTAAATCTGACACACCCTTTGAGATCCAGGCCAAACAACCCTCTTGCCGACACATCAGGCCCTGTGAACGTACAAATATGTCATAATTTTAATGCATTGGCTTTGAGTTTTTCTCTTACTCTATGACATGAAAACCACATTGCAGTTTTTGTCAGGTGCTACCAAGGGTTCACCTCTAGGGGGTGCGCTAACCGCCTCACTCATTTTTTCAAGAAGATAACTCAAAGCATTCCTTTGACAGTCCTGCATTCAAGGCTCCAGAAATACTTAGCTGTTTCCCTTAGCTCCCAGTATTGATTTTTGTTGTTCTTGTTGTTTAAATATATAGATATACCCCCAGCCCTTTTGGCCTAGAGCTACTCTTGATGAAGAAGAATGTTTTCACTTTAAAACACATTTATTTGAAAAGTGGAGTGACACCCTGACTGCTAAAAGCCACATTAATATGCAAGCTAGTGAGCTTTTGCATGCCATTCAGCATCCCAGACAGATTTCCTGCTTAGAGCTAGAAGGGGGAAGGGGAGGAGGGAACAGAGATTGCCTGGAATCAAATGAGCAAGACCTTGTGCTTTAGAAGTTATCATAATATGAAATAGTAGGGGCATGAAGAGGAACTAACACCTCTGAAAAATGTATGGTTATTTCAAATTGTACCTGTTCTCCTTAATTTTGTATAGTCCAGAGTGTACAGAGAAGTCTGTCTGAAATAGCAGCATGAGATGCTGGTAGTGAACCTCTCACTGTCAGTTGTGCTTCCACTGAGGTCGTAGTGGTGGTGGTGGTGGCATCTACTTTTCAGTGATCCAGAGGCTTTCCTTTTGCTGTCTGGTATCTCTTTCATAGAATCCATCGAACTTAATAAAGAGTTCTGGACAGTCCAGATCCTTGTGTATGTGATGTGTGCATATATGCAGACACACACTCATGCGCTGCCCCGTGCACCCACCCACTGTGCTCCATATTGAAATTACAAGGGTTTTTGCAGAACTTGGAAAGCTCAAGTAACTCCATGCACCCTTCTTTCTTCCAGTATCAGTTCAGCTAGAGTTCAACTTCTAAAAAAACAGCATTTCAAGCTCACTCTTTTCAATTTATGAATAGCAGACCAACTGTTAAGAAAGGTTTGGAAAGTTCCTTCTTTTCTCTGTTTCCCTCACACAAACATCCCGAATTTTATCTCTACTGGTTTAGTGATCGCATCATCCGTAGGCTGGCAGACAAACATAATTAGATCTTCAGAGTTTCCCGTCTCTGAGTGATGTTACCTCTTGCTAAGATGAGTTATTAAGCAAGTAGTCTGTTAGCCGGTTATTACAGACCTGTATGCAAAGAAGTCAATATACAACTGTATACAAGGGAGGAGTGTTTAATACAAAAGCTAGAAATTTAACCTCAGAATTGCTTTTCCTGTCTTGTCTCTGTGTGTGTGGATGGTATTACTTACTTTCAGCTTAATTGCACAAACCCACTTAAGAAAAGTTCCCAATTTGTTTTTCACTTTTTATACTTTGTGAAACACATCAATTATTGGTTGCATAATGTCTGTAATTTGTGTTCTAAAACTTGGGCACATGTTCTGCTATTTTATAATGCCGTCTATGAATTAAAGTTAGTCCACACTGTACTGGTTTTGTCTACGCAAGCAATCCAATCATTCATTCAAGCCTGGGCAAACATAATGTGCAAAGATAGCAATTATGAATATTATCAGCAGGAACTCCTGCTATCAGGCATAAGCAGGACTTAGCTCTTCTCTTTTTTCTTTCTTCCTTAATATATGACTGAGTTAAAGCTCGTAGCAAAGATAATGGAAGAGTTTTCTGGCTGTACCATCAAGATTGTCTTTTGCACAGAATATTTGAAAAAATGGGAATAACATATTCTCATCAAGCATGAAAAGTGGGTTCAAAAACATCCTTTCTTGTAGGTGCAGATTAATTTGGGGACAAATGGTCTCAGCTATACATTCTGGAATCTGCCATTTTCTGCGCTTTCTTACCTTGGCTATATTTTTATTCACAGGTGCTTATTATCTGTACTCAGGGTAGTGTCCTTAAAATAGTAACATAATAGTTACTGTTTTTTAAAGAATTCATAAAGTATAGTTTAAAAAATAAGCTAACTGGAAAAAAGTAAATTTTTATAAAATATAAAGTATAAAAGGTTGTTAAAATACACCAGGAAAACATTTTAATCCTCAGATTTGCCTTCTCCACAACACATATAAAATCTTTCATAATCCAAATAATGTGTTTACTATACATTTGATGTTTCAATTACATTTTTTAAAAAATTTTAAAAGATAAATTAAGTATTAGAGTACACTTATGCTTTGTGGTATATAGTGTACGTCATAATTCTAAATAATTACACCAGGTAGATACCTATCTATCAGATTTACACATAGATCCTATGTGTGAATATGATTCCTTTCTACTGAGAGCCAAGCTACGCCTTACCCAGGTTGGACACTTGTCAGCTTCCCTCAAGTTTTGATGGGAAATGTAGGCGTTCTGGTTTTACAGCTTGGCTCTCCATTACAGCTGCAAGACCAGGATGCCTACATTTCCCATCAAAACTGGCAAGTGTCCAACCTGTGTCAGGCGTCACTTGTAGCTTAGCTCTTAAATGCACAGGAAAGACATTTTAGAAGGTGCGGTTCCAAAGATTCGCGGCAGCAGCTCCTGTTGCTAGATTGGTACTGCTAAGGCAAAGCAAATCCTAATGACTTCTATGTAACTTATTTCTTTGTAAGTCTTTTCACATTGCTCATAGCAAAAAGAAAGCTAGTGTACTGTTCCCTTGTGCCTCTCACAAATAAAGCAGCCATCAGTTGCCCCATCACTAACAACGACAATATCCTAAACTTACATATATTTACATGGATTAGTTTGAATTACTTTCATCTGCTCTGCTGTCAATTTCCAGTCCCTTTAATTTGTGTCAAAACATTAAGGTTCAGCTGTTTATGACACCTGTATAATAGGGCTTACTATATTTTCTGTCCCCCATACTTTAGTGCAAGAGAGGGTAGGATGTACTACACAGGAGCACAATCTACGGTACACCGCCTATTCACAGCCTGTGATACCTCATGTCCGCCGCACAGATAGACAATCAGCGCAAGTTGTATGCTGTAGGGATCACATTCATTGAATAAGTACACATAAATCTAGTAAAAGCAAAAAAAAAAGCAAGGACATAATTACGCTCTACATATACATCTAAGAAGTATATGCCGACATCAGTACATAAAGCAATGAAAGAAGACCAGAAGCATAGTTATGTTAATCTATTGAAACAAAAATAACTCAAGAGTCCTTAAAGACTAACAAAATTTCATTTCATGAGCTCTGACAAACTGTTAGTCTTTAAGGTTCTACTGGACTCCTGCATTATTTTGTTAATATGTAAACATTCATCTTTAACGGTGATGGGTTAATGCAGACACCAGTGAAACCAGAATATATGCCAATTACTTCCTAGACAGAATGAACGTCCAGAAACCAAAAATGGAGGTTTATAAAAAGACAATGAACCAGACATTTTATTTATACTTTTCAATAATCCTTTGGCCTGAAACCAAATACAACTCTGAATGAATTGTGACTGAGGGATTTGGGTTTATTTTAGGAATCAGGGACTCAGAATCAACAGTCAGCCATGCTAGCGGCGGTTGGGAGTTTCCTATCCTCTGAAATGAATGGAGAATATATGGACTCTGAGTAAAAATTTCGGAGCATTTATTTCTTATTTATTTATTTATGATATTTCTTTTTTGAAAATACAACGCAGCTCATGAAGAATATTACATACAAATGAGTGGGGGGAAAGACCATGAAAGGGCCTCACTGTACCTCATATCTACACAGTGGCTAGTTGCTTATGGAGCAGAGGGAACACTTCAGGCAGGCTCCTGCTCTCTGCAACTATGAGTTACTATGAATTAGATCAATTTAATACTGTGAATGTGTTCTTATGATAAATAGATATCACATCAGCACTCCATTTTTCTGAATAGGTGTATAATTAGAAAAAAAGCTCTACCTTTTTAGCGTAAGCTTCCTACCAACATTGATCCATACCATTAGTCCCAGAAACAGTGAAATCGTAACTGCTCATAATTTTTATGACTTCGGTGACTTTGTTGGAGCAGCATTATTTAGAATTACCCTGGTAAACTGCCCCCAATGTATTAAATTAATATCTCCTGTCGCCAGAAATGAAGTCAAGGTTAATATGCATTACCAGGACTTTTTTTCAGCGGGAACACGGTGGAACGGAGTTCCGAAACCTCTTGAAAATGGTCACATGGCTGGTGGCCCTGCCCCCTGATCTCCAGACAGAGGAGAGTTTAGATTGCCCCCCGTGCCACTGAGCAGTGCAGAGGGCAATCTAAACTGCCCTCTGTCTGGAGATCAGGGGGCGGGGCCACCAGCCACGTGACCATTTTCTCCTAGGGCAACCCACTGAGTTCCACCACCTCTTTTCCCAGAAAAAAAGCCCTGTGCATTACCAACTACACTATTAACAAACACACATGCACACACAAGTATTTTACAGCTATCACGCAGAAGGCAATTGGTGTGGAATCATATCCGCATGGACTTATTGAATAGGAAAAGGAAGCTGAGATATAGCATTGCTTCAGAATTTGTTTCCAGTTTTACTTTCTCTGTTTATTTGTGCATGAAAGTGTGTAAAAATTACCGACCTCAAATCAAAAGGGAGCCTGATGACCTGCTTTGCACCTGATGAATTGACCTCAGTATTGTGGTATTATTCACATTAATTGGTTCTTAAAAAGAGACACTTATGCATTCATAGTTTCAGGCTGAATTATCTTCCACAGGATATGTTCATTTCTATTATTTTGTTTCACCCATAGTTTGTCACAAACATATTTACTTGAGAACATGAGGAAAATTTCTATGTTCTTTCTGCTTTTTCTTCTTTGTTTTCCTCAGTCCTTTTTAATTACATCAGCATCATTTTCCAGTCTTGTGTATTGAGCTTGGCAAGTATAACTGAAGTCAGTCGAGATGCTGGAATAAAGACCTCACATATGTTCTGGCTCAAAGTTCCATCATAATGCTCAACATATATGTAACATTGATAAGCCAGCTGGAAGTGGCCTGAGAAGAATGAGTCTGAGCAGGGTTCTTTTAAAATGATTTCCATCTGTCCCACAACTTGTGATGAAATTGCAGGATCTTGAGTTTAGGCTCAGACTGCCAGATTAAATTACAGGGTTGTGAGAGCTGCCTATAGGGCAAGGAACTTGGTGGCTCACCTTGAAGCGTTTTGAATGGCTCCTTAGCCTACAGCTGATGTAGCAAACTGGCTGCTGAAAATCAGACATGATATTAGGAAACCACTCTTCTCTTGTTTCAGCATTTAAGAAGTATTATACTGGCGAATCTTATAGGGCTCTGCTAAGGATTCGTAGATCACATAAGTTATATATTTGTTATATAAATTCTAAATAATCTTAAATTCCTCTTGGTAGAAGACTAACTACTCACTGAGGAAAGCTCCGAAGATATTGTCACACACTATCTTTAAAGCAGAAGGTGCAGAAAATGCGTTTTGAGATGGGTCATGAAGACACCTGTTTAATCCTCAGAGGCTATAGGAACTGTCAGACATACAAACTGCCATACCATAAGGCAGCAAACTCTCCTGCCTTCAAATATCATCTCTCAGTGCTATGTTAATTTTTAAAAAGCTCCAGATGAGAATGTACTTATATATGTGTGCGGGGCTTTTTTTCTGGGAAAAGAGGTGGTAGAACTCATGTGACCTAGGAGAAAATGGTCACATGGATGGTGGCCCCACCCCCTGATCTTCAGACAGAGGGGAGTTTAGATTGCCATCCGCACTGCTCTGCGGCACAGAAGGCAGTCTAAACTCCCCTCTGTCTGGAGATCAGGGGGCGGGGCCACCAGCCATGTGACCATTTTGAAGAGGTTCTGGAACTCCGTTCCACCGCATTCCAGCTGAAAAAAAGCCCTGTATGTACACAGGGCTTTTTTATGTGTGTGCTGGAGAAGAGGCAAGGAAAGGAAAGGAAAGGAAAGGAAAGGAAAGGAAAGGAAAGGAAAGGAAAGGAAAGGAAAGGAAAGGAAAGGAAAGGAGAAAATGTGGTCACCAAATTCTGTATTCTTACTACCTATATTTTCCATCATTCCTAAAAAAACAAACGCTATAATAATATGTGTATTGCTTTTCCGGCCGAAGCCATAAGCCATACAAACACCAACAAAATATGAACTGTACACTTGAACATACCCAATTCACATAGACATAACTCGTCAAACAAACGCTATATTATTTTGTTTATTATCTTTTATTTATATTTTTTAAAATTTATTTTATTATATTTATTATAATTTCAGGCATAAGCACAGCTAATTAATCACACACATGGCATAGACTATCCTTTCCATATATGTTATCAGCCTTTGCAATGCTTTTATGCCCAATCAGCCTTGTTTTTTTGTGTATCTCCCATTCATTTCAGTGAAGTTGGCACTGAAGATGATCTTAAATCCTATATCCTTCACATATGGCTGAAACATGGATCAATTTGTAACATCATGGCACTTTTGAAAACTGAGGGAAAACAACTTTATAGAATATTCTTCACTAAATACAGTGGTTCCTTCCTGGTTTTCATCTTAATGGTTTTACTGTTACATTGTTCTGATACTGTGCCCTTTGAAGTCTTTTTTAAAAATACATATAGGTTTGTCATTATAGTGAAAAAATAAATTTTTTATTTATGTTTTTAAAATAATTGATTAGATGTCACATGAACATATTTGAGGACAAAGAAAGAGAGAAGACATCAAGAGTAAATAAAGGCAATGATTTATTTAATAGTTAAAATATGCCAGGTTGTCAGACTTTTGAAGTTTCTCAACTCTGAAATATATTAATACTCATCATTCTTTAGTCTATGTAGTAAGCATTCAGTAAGATGGTACACCTGTTTGTACTTAATGTAGAGTGGCAGTTTTTACTTGCAAATAACACTTGAGGCCCACTCCTTGACATTAATACTAGCAGGGACATTTGAATATCTTTTTAAAAATCTAATGTCACACATCAGCTTGTCCTATCTATCTATTCATACACATGTGCACACACACAAGCACAGCATAAGCATGTGTATTTACAGAGGTAATAATAGCTCATATACCTTAATGATTCCAAAAACAGCCTCAGACCAATATAGAATGTATTGGATTTCATGGTGGTAGGATTTTAAAATAGTTAGGCAAGTCAGAACATACTATGGCTAGAATCCTGTACACAACTAAGACCTTTATAGCATGATCCTATGTCTGCTTCTTCATATATAACTCCAAGTTAGTATGCACAGGTGTGCAGCTCTGCAGCCTGCCCTAATCTGATCCATGTTTACTCAGAAGCAAGTCCCATTGATGTCAGCCCAGACTTCTCTTTGATATGACAGATTTCCACACACAGGAAGTTTTTCAAGTGGAAAAATGTGGGCAAAACTATATGCTTTGTAGGAAACTCCATAATTAATCTCCCAGTTTTAAAAAATTAATAGTTTTTAATGTGATCAGAGATGGGAGGTAGGTGATTTCTGCCCTTTCCCTGTGCCATTTTCCTGATCTAAATCATTACTCACATGTTGCTGATTGCTCTGTGGAGAGCAAATAAAGACAAGAAAGCACTTCTCTCTCATCCCACAAATGATAGCTTCAGGGATTATTTAGACTGGGAAAGCAATATACAGAAAATGAAAACATCCCCCACAGGCTTTCACTTCTTCCCTTTTCCTCTAGGAATAGAGCAGGGGTCACTGCGGGAGGGGGGATTGCTGTGAATTTTCTGCACTGTGGAGGGGGTTGGACTAGATGACTCTTGGGAGTGCCTTCCAGCTCTATGTTTCTATGTTTCCTCTGTGACTGCACAAAGATTAGATGGTTCTCAATTATAGCATGTAGATTAGATCTAGGTCTGTGATATCTTAAATTTGTACCCCATTCTTCTGCCAAGAAACTAGATACGGCAACTCAACAGCAGCCCAAGGCTGAGAGTGATTTACCTCTTTACATTACCCTTTGAGTTTCATGGCAGAGTGGGGATTTGAACCCAGATTTTGCTTGCTTTACAGATGTAGAAGATAATGTTGATAAACACCAACTCTCACATCTGTGGTAACATCCTTCACTATTTTGTGCTTGGGCACCTCCTCTGAACACCAGCATCGGGAGCTGCCCCCATCACAGTCTTGCCATTAGCCACTTACATTCTTTTCTAGAGTGAATAACAATTCCTTTTGGCCAGGGTGGTGTAATGGGCACTCGATCACTCAGTGGGCTGTACGTTTTTGTTTTTATCTGCAAGGTTGTACCAATGTAACATGGATGGACTGTTCAATCAGTTATCTAGTACAGATACTATATGCAATATTTTAATGCATTAAGTAATTAATGTTATAAATGTTTTAAACTCCTGTCTGTCAATTTGTTCCTTCTTTTGAATACCACCATCTCTCCTCTCCAACTTAAACTGTGAGCTCCTGGACCATGTGTTAACTTCCATGCATTGTAAACTGTGGTGCAAGTGGTTTCAATGCTTCACTCAACAGCTGCGTTTTTCAAACTAGAGAATGTGTAGAACCCCATTGAAATGAATGAGTTTAGACTGGAGTGACCTTGCATAGGGCTGTGGGGTTAGAATGTTTGACCTTCACCCTTGTAATTGTACAGCACCTGTCACATGGACAGGGCTTTGGGTGATACCATGAAGGAATGGCACCACCAATGTTAAAACAGTTTTAACCTTCCCTTCTTTCCAGGAAAGGGTTGTGCTCTTGTTAAGGCTGTGATCCTATGCCCATTCACTTTGAAGTTTATGACCTATTGAACTCGACAGGGTTTACTTCAGAGTAAACAGGCACAGGATTGTACTGTATACTGAAACATAGTTTGAAGTTTGCCTAGACGGAGCCTGAATAATAATGATGATAATGATAGTACTGAACAACCACCACCACGCTGGAGAGTGAGAAAACTAGCCTCAGCAAGGATGGATTGCTTCCGAAGCACGCTGAAACCGTCCTTCCTTTGTATGCCTTCTGCGGTTACTTAGCTCTGTGCCACTTTCATTTCAAACGCACACGCATGCTCTTTTCTTCCCCGTCTCTATCCCTGCCAGTGTCTGCTTTGGGAATCTTCTCATCCCCGCGCATTTGGATCACAGTCCAGACCGGGACACCAAACGTTGCGTTTTGTCTTCTAAACGCGGGAAGCCCAGAGAGTGCCTCCTCTCCCCCCCCCCCCCCACCTTGGCCGGCAGCAAATCGGGTCAAGCTGACTGCGGAGCCGCCGCTCCCAGGAATGTTCCCACCGCCGCCTTTTCCGAATCGCGGAGGTCGCAGGGTTTGTGCTTCTCTTTGCCGCCGGAGTGTGCATGCGGGCGCGCGCGCTCGTGGGCGCGTGAGAAAGGGCTGGTCGCCGGGCGAAGTCGCATTCTGCTTACAAGCCACCATATCCCTATAGGCGTTGCGTTAGTCAGGTTCAACCTTCCCTTCGTGCCTCTCTGTCTAGATTTATCCCCCTACACACACGCTCTGTCATTGCAAGGGGCTTGCCACTGTAAAGGACGCTTCCCCCCCCCCCCCACTTTAAGCTACCTGGATTCCGAATCCTCCCCCTCCTCCTAAGGAAAAGCATAGATTGTCTCGCCCCACCATCCTGCGTCTCGTCTCCCCTTATGTGATTTTTTTAAAAAGTGACCTAGGGGAGCTACGATAGGAGCGGTATGTGATTTACTGCGATAAATCACCTTGGCTGTCCTCACCGCTGAACTTCCATTATGCAGCTGAATGTCGGTATTACACATACACGCACACGCACACTCGATGGACTGCGGCAAAAAAAAAGGCACTGGATCGAGTCGCTGCAATTTTGCAGCAAGAACGCTTGGCACAGCCTGGACTGGATTTCCTCACCCCCCTTCTGCAACTTCCAACCTGGGTTTCTCTCGGCTCTGTAATTCGAAGTGACTACAGAACAACCGCTGGATTTACACGAGGATTCGGTTCTGTACCCAAAGCTCCGTTTATGTGTTTTGCAATTGGTGTGTGTTCGTGTGTGTCTGTGTCGCTAATTGTCTTGTTATGTTCCCCCTCTCTCCGCGTGGCTTACCCACATATTTGGGAAGCCCAACGTTTTAGACTGTGCAACTCTATGTAAGCCTTCATTTTACACGCTTCGCTTCTCTTGAGGTTCGTGTACGTCTGGAGGCATGGAGGGTGCAGTGGTTGAAGGGTGGCTTGGAAGACGTAGTGGGGATAAAAATCTCCAAAACGCTTCCAGCCTAAACACGTTTAACTTGGAAGAAAATGCCAGTGGAATCAGCATGTGTATTATTTTGCTGGGACTGCAGAAAGGTATTATTTTGCTGGGACTGCAGAAAGACCAGCTCCAAACACCCTGGCTGCATATTCAGGAACTGAATAAGAAAATAACGAGAGTGCTAACAAAATTCCGCGAGTTCTACCCCCCCCCCCCTTCACCTCACTATCTTCTAGATATTGATGCGAGGGGCGTAATGGATGATCATGCTGAGCCAGCAATTTCTTTTAAAGTATGGGCAGTAAAAACCTGGTGGGTACCCACTTTCTCTATAGCGGCCATTTGGCAATTAATAATGCTAAGCTCCGGCAGGAAAAGATCATTGCAATTTTAAAAAATAGAACATCATAGCTCCCTGTTCTGAAGAACTGTTTTTAAAGTGACAGGTTCATAGCACTGTAGAAGCTCGATTTTGAACTGCAAAATGTCTTCCATACTCAAAAAGGAATGACTAAGCAGATCGCAGGCTACAACTGCCAGCCCCAAGGCTTAATTGTGGTGTCGGTGAAAACCAAATAACACGCTGGCACATATCATTTTAAACCCCACCTTTTTGTTTACTTCTCTGTCAACTTCCTCAAAACCTAAGTATGGCTTTAAGAGATTTTAACTGGGGAACAAATTGCAAATGAGTATCTTGCAGTTCCACCCATCTGCAAGCTCTAAGACTTGTGGAATTTTTATACCAGAGTCAAGCAACGGTCCAGGGCAAAGAAAGATGACAATTAATAGAAGTTGGGGGTGGGTAAGATTCCTTCAGCAAGGTTTAAAAAATCTAAAGCAATACCCTATTTTAATGAACATATTTTCCTAAAGAGCTGTGGAGGAATTGAAAATGGCCATCTCAAAATTAATTAAAAAATCAGAACTCGCATATGAATTTTGTGTTTTGTAATTGCCAAGTTTGTCATTGCACTTCTATAACCATGTCTATTGTTAGGTGGGTAGCCGTGTTGTTCTGCATGTCCATTATTGGAATGCATGTGGATGTCAGGATGGCAATTTTTATTAGCCTTCTCAAACTGGATCTATTGCCCAACTGATCCAGTCTTAAGACTTTTCTGTACCTCCACTTTTTAGCATTAGGTGGCCCAGCATCATAATATGTGAGGCATATCCACAACCAGTGCAGCTGGAATCAGAAAGCCTACATTTCTTTATAGCTTGGTTGCTTTAAGGGTTTTTAGTTACTAATAATATTGTACCAGTCCAGCTTGAAGTGGAAGCTCCGTGTTAACTGAAACAAATGAGAAATCCTCCCCCCCCCCAGTGTGTAGTTTCTCAACACAGGTAGGTTTGGCTAAAAAATTCCCTAGATTTAATTTTAAAAGATTACTGTGTCATTTGGAGGCCAAGCCAAGAGGATGCCTCTGGTTTCAGTGCTTTAGGCCAAAGGAACATGCAGCCCAATCCTAATCAGAAGTATGTTCCACTGAATTCCATAGAGCTTATTCCTAGATGTGTATGTAGGATTATGGTTTTAGACTGCTGAAGACAAAATTGTAAGACCCAATGAAGGATATACATTTATTATCAATTTCCCTAGTATGCAAATCCTAAACACTTTTGCATGGAAATTTGTATCCAAGCAAGTCATATCCATTAATCAGTTGCTCTTAACTGCCTTTCCTTCAAATACTGAAAGGTCTGTACATATTAAAATACAACTATAAAAGTCTGTTGGAAACACAGCAATCACAAGTTAGATATTAATATGTAAGAACTGGATGTGATTATTTTTCTTTTAGAAATCGTGAAAAGGGTTCTCATCAGACCATGTGATGGTTCTTCGGCATAGTATTGTTCTTCAGATATTTTTCAAACATTAACAAATATTCTGTCTCAGCCTGATTGCATCTCCTTAATGCTTTTAATTAGGTGGCTAGAAAACAAAATTAATTTCTGAAAAATCCAGATGTGCCTTTATGATAGCATTATGTCTTTTGTGTCATCCAAAACTCATTAAAATGGAAATTATCAGAATATGCTCCCAAGGATATGTTATTGGCCATTAGTTTAGAACATACTTTTCCAGAGTTATTGTCTCCATTGGGGGAAAAGTTTTTGTTTTCCATTCAGTGTAGATTGTTTGTGTTTAAATAATGGACTCAGCATTCTCCTTTTGTATAATAGAAAAATATGAGCATAAATATTAATTTTTTTTAAAAAATTAATTTTTACCTCATTCTGTACAATAACCTGTGCATGTTGAAGATTAGCATATTTTGAGAAATGAATCAGGTTTATAATTTTAAAAACTAAAAGCAGAGTTTGAAACAACTGAATAATTAAATATTTATTGAAATGAAATACCTTATCTTTCCCAAAATAGTTGCCCCATGAAGTTACTTACACAATATGCAATATATTTCTTACCAAACCTGAAAATCAAGTTAGAAATGGAGTCTTGAAACAGGAACTTTGTAGTTCGTTTTTTTAAAAGTAGCAAATGAACAGTGCAGCAAAAGTCTTAAGTCTTGGGTTTCCCTGCGCATTTTTATTGAAATGGAATATCATCATTAGGATTGTAAGATACCTTTCTAGATTCTTTCCAGTTTTTACATACCCATGTGGATCTTTTACATTGTTCTTTCTGATGAGATTATCTTGCTAAATTCAATTATCTTATTACAAGCCACATTTTCACCCTGATGATTAAATTTCAGCTTCAACAGAATATCAAGTTGCATGTGAATACAAATGATGCGCTACCGTCTTCACTTTTTTCACACCAGAGCAAAATAGTCACATCAATAACTCAATTAACTATCAAATTAGGAAATACTATTTATCATAATTTCACAGTCTTGAAAGCAATCACAAATGGTGCGCATTCTATATACATATTTGAATACTACATATTGTTTAATACTCAACAGTGGAAGAATACCAGGGTAGGCCCCATATTGTGTTTTCCCTGTTGCATTTTACTACTTAATACCTAAATGAGACGTATATTATAAATATCACTCTGAGCTTTCCAGTGATCAAACCTACTGCTGGAGTCCAAAGATAATATAGATTGATAACTTCACTATTGGTATTGATTTCCCTTTTTATAAGGAGAGTTCCAATTAAATACCCAGTGTTTTAATTGGACAATGAAAGATTTCATTGATTATTTGTACTAATTGATTAACACTTTAAGTATAGTAACAATGAGCTTTGAGTTAGTTTTAATTATGCAATATAAATTTATTGATTTGCCTATTAAGGCCTACTGTATTTACTCAAATGCGAGACTAGTTTTTTTCAAGGTATGCTATAAAAAAAGAGATAGTCATCTTATATTTGCATACAAGTTACAGTTATGTCCAGAAATATAACAGTTTCTGGGTATAACATTTTTAATAGGGGAAGACAGCAAGAGTCCAGTAGCACCTATAAGACTAACAAAATGAGTGGTAGGGTATGAGTTGTCGTGAGCCACAGCTCACTTCTTCAGATACTTTCACTGCTACATACAGACTAACGCGGTTGCCCATCTTGATCTATTTTTAATAGGGGCCATCTTTAGAGTAAATACAGTATCACTTCTAAAATATGAGGATAAAAATGTATAAACCAAGATAAATTGTATATTGACACAATACACTTTTTTGTGTGTGAAGGTGTATAGTCCTTGGCTGATTAGCTGAATCAGTAACCCAACCCACAATATTTTCTAAACCTTTCAAAAGCAATTTTCTCCAATGTTCTTTAATGATGATACTATAGTTTAACAAAGAATAAAAGACCACGCAACAAACTATGTTGTAGTTCACTCCATTCTACCATCCAGTCTACCACTGACTACAAATGTATAATTTTCTATCAGGAGGACATTACTTACCAAATATTGCTTTAGGGCAAACTACATGTTACACTGTATATCATAAAGCTTCTGTGGCCTCTTCCCTGTTGCAAATGACATCCCAAAGGCTGAGATTTGTTTTAGACAGGGGCCTGGAAGACAAACGGTGTTTATCTTCTGACATTTGCTATCCCCTGAGACTCTTAATCCCTAGCCATTTTTCACTCTTCAGGTTTACATGTTCCCCATGTTTGCAAGGGAAACAAAAAAAAACCCTGAAGTAGCTGTGGGAAACGTAGACTTCCAGGGTAAAGGTGACTGGTAGGAAAAAAGTTAGAAAATAGTTCGTTTCCTCTCCATTGCAAACCACCACCTTCTGAAGGTTCTTCACAACAGAGGAGGGACAGTCTCTATAGCACTGTAATGTGAAATTTTCCCCATCACAATCACTCATTTTGTGCAGGATCAGTACCCTTAGACAATTAACACTGGTTTAACCTGTTTGGGGGGAGGATTCTATAAAAAGTTTGTACCCCACCCCATCCCTTTTGTAGATAAGAATGATCAACTCTGGGATAGAGATGGTAGGTCTTTTGAAGAGAAAGGCTCCCCACTTAAAAAATTGTGATTAGTGCAGGATAAATCCTTCAGTTTTATGGCTCCGACCCTGGAAACAAGCTGTTCCAACTTGATTTCAGGTCTACCTGGTTTATGAAAATAATATAATAAAAATCAGAACTCTTTCCATTATGGAATCTGATATTCCTTTGCTACTGATTAGTAAACGGCAGTGTCTTACAGATTAACATATGCTCTTCAAAATGGATGGGGGTATAACTATAGGATTATTCCCTCGACATGTACATCAACATTCATTCCAATGTCTTTATTTTCAAGGAAGATTGTGCATTGTGTTGCATATTTCAGTTTCCTTCCTCTTCTGAAACCATCTTTGGAGGCCGCCAGGGTATGATGAAAAGATACTCAACAGACAAAACCTTGAAATACAATTTTTCCCTAACAAAATTTTACATCAAATTTCCCTAATAGTTGATGGAATTATCTTTATAAAGCAATTGACCAATGAACTTGCTGAAAGGAAAGCCAAGTAGTTGTGCTAAACCCAACGCCTCAACTTTCTCAGTCAATCTACTCATGAGACCATGAGAATACATTTTTGGTTGTCCTGATCTTTAAAACATTTCTTATTCTGGACTTTTTCTTAAATGGTGGAAGGTCATTTTGTAATTACATTTTTTTAAAAAAAAACCTGTACGTATTGTAATATTTTTGTCAATAAAAACAAAAAATGTAATTGCTTTATAATATACCTACTTAGGCCCAACTACTAAACAGAAACCCAGATAGGAAGGTCTTTTAATACTACTGGAAGATGGGTATGCTTCTGATATTTTCAGAGAAGCAGCATTCAATAACTATAGGACAATCAGTGAAAAATATATTTTGTTGTTTGTATGTTTTTTTAAAAAAGAATATGATGCACAGATGGTCTAAACAAGAGTACTCAACCCAGTGTAGACATAGTAACAAGAGGAAGACTTAAGTTACTTGTGGCTATTTAGGACAATACAATTTTTTTAAGCTGAGCTCTGCTCTGGGGTAACTTTATGACAGTCTGAAAAAATATATTACATATAGATTTGATGGAATATGCTGCATTTGTTGTCCAGCCTTTGTTAGAAAAAACATGAATCATGATTTGCAAATCTAGTCCTGAAAGAATAAAGTTGAAGCCTCAGTCTTAGGAGACTGCATGGAAGAAACACACTCAGTCACTGACACAATGGAAGTACATTTATTCATCAGTTTCCACCGCATTAACTTTGCAGATTTTCTCTTTTGTTTTATCCAACAGTATTATTCATTGAGCGTTGCATAGTAGTTATTGTCAGACTTGATCCAGGGAGATCTGGGTTCAAATCTCAGCCAAGTGATTTTGGGTCAGTCACTATTGCTTAGCCAGTCCTACTTTACGATAGAAGAGCAAGATTCGGGTTCAGTAGTTCTTTAAAGACCAACTAGATTTCCAGGATATAAGCTTTTGAGAATCAAAGAAAGCTCATATCCTGGAAATCTAGTTGGTCTTTAAGGTGCTACTGGACTTGACTCTTGCTCTTCTACTACAGACCAACACTGCCATCCACCTGAAACTACTTTGCAGTGTTACTGTAAGGTTAGAAAAATCTTCCAAAAAGCCTCCCAGAACTCCTTGGAGAAAGGGCAGTGCACAATGCAAATGTAATAAATAAATGAATGTGAAAGTTGAGGAGAGAAACATATTATTTGGGTGGAGGCTTAGTTGCTATAGACAAGACTACCCATTCTCTCTTTGTTTCTCCTTTCCCCTTTACTGAGGCAGCCCATTTAGAGGGAGCTGTCTAGATGCCTTAAAGCCCTTCAACTGTTACAAGTGTATTTGGAATTACAGTAAAGACTATGTAGCTTGTTTTTGTTGCCTTTTTCATGAAATGCCAAGTAAAAGCATAATAAAATATCTTTTTTTAATCGTGCAACTTGCATTGATTGCCTATTTATTTTATCCAACAAGTACAGAGCTCCAGCATCCCTTACCGTTAAAACTTGTTCAACATGGAGCTTCTTCATTGGTGATAATTTGTTCAGAGCACAGCAGCATAAGAGGCAGTGGTCATATTCTTTCCACTCCCTGAAGAGCAGCATGTTGAATTTAAGAGTGCCATTGACAATGAAGATTTCACATGGCTTGAGGTTGGCCATATTTGAGATTTCCTGTTAAGCCTCTTACTGCTAGATATAAGCACCCACCTAGTGTTAGAGCAATTGTATGTCACATCTGAAATCACTGGTTATGCTTTTGATAGTAGGTTCTACAAAACAGATCTAATTTCCTCCAGACTTCTGATTTTGCCACCTGTCCCATCCCAGAAATGTCTGAATATTTTAAAAATCTAATTCAAGTTTTTAATATGTCACTCACGACCTGCTTTGTTTGGAATGTACACCTGCTACTAATAACATTCAGTATCCATATGCAATTGTGAGGCCACCAAAACATGCTTATGTAGCTGCTGTAGTACAGACACTACCACTCTATTTTCAAACACTGCAGAAAACCAGTACTACCAGAGAAAGGGGGAAAATACAGCTTTGCAAGTGTGATAACTTTCCTAAAAAACTATTCACTATATATAGACATAAATGGGAGAAATGGCTTGCTGAAGAACAGTCATGCTTTTTCATTATCTGAGAATGTTTAGATTTAGTGCATTGTTGTGCAGGATTGGATTTTTTAAAGGGGGAGACATGTAATAACAGGGATATTGTGATGGAGAATTCACTACATCTTTTTATCTAATATCAATATACATAAGTCTTGACATGGCTAAATCTGTGAATACTTAAATCCAGAGACTGCAGTCATGGACAGACAAGACAGACCGTTTCTACAAACATGACGACCCCACCCCAAATAATACAAGCAGCATCTGTAGCTTTAAGAAATGAATGCCATTGATAAGCAGCCACCTTATACTGAGGGCTTCCCACTGCACAACTGGGCCATAGTTCTACCAGTAAGTGGAAAAGCTGAATGGGGAGAATAAAGGTAGGTTGAGTGGGAAGGAGAGAAGCAGGAAAAAGGCAGAGGCTATGGAAGCTTCCAGGATAGGGAAAGAAGATTTAGTGGGCAAAGGGAAAATGAGATGCCCTCCACAACTCCTTGGGGTTTCCCCACTTACCATCAGTAGATCTCAACATGAACACACAAGAAATGAATGCCCTCAGTGGCTGTTACTAGGCAACCACAACATGAAAGCCAGTGTGGTGTAGTGGTTAGAGTTCCAGGATCTGGGAGACTCACCTTCAAATTCTCACTCTGTTATGGAAGCTCACTGGGTGACCCTGGACCAATTACACATTCTCAGACTAACTTACATCACAGGATTGTGATGATAAGATGGAGGAGAGGAGATTGCTATAAGTTTCTTTGGGTCCCTATTATGAAGAAATGTGGGGGTGTAAACCAAATAAATAAATATAGTTCAGAATAGGGAAAGATAAATGTTGGTTGGTTGCTGGATGGGAAGGAGAGAAGGAAGCAGAGAACGGTGAAAGTATAAGGGTTGTTGGAGGAGGGAAAATGTGGGGAGGGAGGGAGACACTGGAAAGTGAGTTCTTGAGCGTTCCCTATCTCACAGCTGAGCCTGGCCCAGCAGTGGCCTTCACCAGGCAACTGGGTCCAGCAGCTGGAACCACACAGAATTTTCCCAGGGAGAGGCTACCAGGGGAAGAAATGCTGAAGATGGGGGGAGGGGGGAGATTGGATGGTGGATGTTAAGAAAAAAGGACGCAAGAAGCATGGAGAGGGGCTATTGGGGCATTCAGAGAAGGGAAAGAGGAAATAATGGTAGAGGGGGAAATGTGATGCCTCCCAGAAAGCCTTGCAGATCGTCTGTTTGTCAGTATATCCAATTCTCAACATGATCAAATATATGGATACTTAAATCCAGAAACTAGAACCATGTACAAACAAGACACATCTTTCTACAAACCTGAAAAATCCTCCACATAGACAGAAACTCTGAAATCTTAAAAAAAAACGCTTAAAAAATACAATGTGTGTTGGGGGGGGGCGGGCGTGGAGGTTTAATCCACATATACACACAAATAATAGGACCAGCATTGGCAGCTAAGCAACCACACAGTATTGGCTGTTGCTATGTAACCACACATTATTGCCAGCCTTCCATCCTTGGTTTCTGACAGTAAAAGACTGGGGAAGGGGGCGGGGCAGTTTCCAGGGCTGTTTCAGCCCCAGGCACGGGCAGACTAGGAGTGAAAAATTACACTGGAAATGGGTCTTATGCACTGGTCCACCCTGGCCATGCTCTCCAAAAGGGGTAGAGAGAGAGGAACAGTCAGTTCACTGCTCCTGCCCTGCCCCCACAATTGGCCAGGCGGTACCTCCTTTGCCTTGAACAAACTAGGCTAGGGTTGCCAGGACCCCTTAACCTCCCAGCAGAGGATAGGGGCCTGGCACTTACCTTGGGGGAGAGGGGGGGTGCGTGCGCCCCCACAAGCACGATGACATGACTTCGGGCATGATGTCATCACACGGCCCCTGGGAGCGCGCCCAGGCTCCGTAGTGCCCGAAAAGGACCCGTTTTGCTGTGGATCGGGCCCATTTTGAGGCGCTGCGGAGTGCAGGAGAGCTCCTGTGCTCTGCAGCGCCCAAAAACTGGCCTGTTTTGCCGTGGATTGGGCCTGTTTTGAGGCGCTGTGCAGGAGTGCTCCTGCGCTCCACAGCGGCCCCGATATGGGCCAAAACGGGCCCGATCCCGGCAGCTGCTGTGCACAGGAGCACGCCGCGCTGCAGGGGAGTGCACATGGAAAGTATGTGCCCCTCCGCTGGTTAGGTAAGCGGGGGTGGGGTGTGGGGAGTGGGGGCGGAGGATTCCCCGCCCCCACCGGGGGTCTGGCATCCCTAGAGTAGGCACTGGCTCCTTTGCCTCTCCTCACATCTTCTCATGCAAGGCTTGGACAGGTTGGAAACCAAATCCTTGCCTGGCATGGCCATGAGGTGCCCTGCCTTGCTTTGTGTGGGGCTTGGGTGGGCTGGGCAGTCCCCTGCATGACCATGCCTCACATATAGAGTGGGCTGGACTCTGCTTTCCCTTGTTATGGGGCTTGGGTGAACTGGGTGCTGCACTGACTTGCCTCATGCAGGGCTTGGATTGGGCCAGGCAGCACCTCTTCTTGGACAGCCTTGGACAGGCTTGACATCTCTTCACCTGGGGTGGCCCAGATGGAGGATTCATGTTGGGATTTTTAGCATCATTCACTTCAGTCATGAAAGAGTTAAATTGTTGTTCTGTTTGTTTAGTCAGATAACTAGTTAATTGCCCACCAATAAACTGCTTCATCCAATAGACAATCCCAGATCCCTTAATTATGCATAATACTTCCCTTTTCACTTGTGGGAACTTCCACTCGAGTGTAATTCGAGTATAATTCAAGTGTATTTAGTCTCGTGTGGTTTGACCCTTATTTATGACTGAACGTAGGACACTTGCTAAAATCCCAACAATTGGGCAATGCAGCCTGGTCACTGCTGCACCCCTTGCCTAACATCACAAGGGGTTTGAGCAGGCTGAGTGCCACCTCACTTTGTATGAGATGGGTGCAGCGTTCCTTGCATGGGGCTTGAATAGGACAGGGCAGGCACCCTGCTGCCTCCTTCACTTTGTGTGGGACTTAGGTGGGCTGGGTGCTGCCTCTCTTGCCTCGCATGGGGCTCCCACACTGTACGGAGCTTAGGTATGCTGAACATAGCCTTTCTGCCACAGATGAGGAGGAAGCCATCAGCCCACTGGGAGGCTTCCTGTTGCCCATAAAGGTCCACCTCTGGGAGGATGCATCATGTCCAGGCCAGGCAGCAGCTACTGGGCGATTTGCTACCATACAATTTGCATGTCTAACCCAGGTCAAATTCCTTTGTGATTGTACAACAGCAGCCACCTCACAAAACTCAGTGTGGTGTAGTGCTTAGAGTTTCAGACTAGGATCTGGGCGACTCAGTTTCAAATCACCACTCTGCTGTGGTGATTTGGGTAACTTTGAGCCAGTCACACACGTTCAGCCTAATCTGCCTCTCAGGGTTGTTATAAGGATGAAATGGAGGAGAGGAGAATGATGTAAGCAGGGGCCCCATTGACAGCCAGTTTGGTGTAGTGGTTAAGAGTGCGGGACTCTAATCTGGAGAACCGGGTTTGATTCCTCACTCCTCCATTTAAGCCAACTGCGTGACCTTGGGTTAGTCACAGTTCTCTGGAACTCTCTCAGCCCCACCCACCTCACAGGGTGATTGTTGTGGGGATAATATTGACATACTTGGTAAACTGCTCTGACTGGGTGTTAAGTCATCCTGAAGGGCAGTATATAAATCAAATGATGTTGTTGTTGTTGTTGTTGTGGAGAAAAGGTATAAATGAAATAATAAATATAGCTGAAGATGGAAGGGCAGATAAAAGGTAATTTGATGGGTGGGTGAGAAGGAGTGAAGGAAACAGGGAAAGGTGAGGATACGGGGGTTGCCAGGAGGAGGGAAAAATAGTGTGGGGAAGGGGATAGGAGGGGAAGGAGGTGCTCCCTGAAATTCGTTGCAGGTAACCCACTATGCAACTAGGCCTGGCCTGGCACTCTGCATCTTACAACTGGGCCAGTCTTCCTGGGGAATGGCTTTCAGGGTATGGGAGGGAACGAAAGCTTTAGACAGAGGGGCAGATAAAGGTAGGTTGGCTGGTGGGTAGGGAAGGAGAGAAGGAAGCAGGAAAGTAGAGAGGTATTGGGGCTTTCAGGAAAGGGAGAGGAAATGGTGGGAAAGAGGAAAATGAAATGCTCCCTGCCTCATGGATCCCCTGCTTCTATTATCTAATTTATTTATTTAATAGATTGGTTGATAATGAGCAGTGACCTGAGGAAAAAAGCATTCAGCCTCTCAGATGCTTCCATGCAGCAAGAGTTCTCTGTATTGCTTTCACTGTGGGAGTTTTCTGTGCACTTCCCTCTGTCTTTCTGACTTTTCCCTTCCACATGTTCTTTGTGGGTAATACACATTGGTCGCATGTCATAGTCCTCATGGCGGCTGTGGCGACTTGCTATCTTTTAATTGTTTTTTATTCAATGCATAACAGATAGATTTCAAATTGTGGCGATTATTCGTTTTTTAAAATGTTTATTTATTTATTGAAAAGTATTCTAGTCTTGATGATACTGAGAATTGGATCCAGGTGGCCAGATCAGCCGTGTCAAGATAAGGGGCCATCTTCCAGGCTAGGTTAATTTGAAAGAAGGCCTCTTCTGCACCTGCATTAACTTGCTTCTCCAGCAGCAGTTCTGGATCTAGTATAACCCTTAGGTTGTTTATTGAGTCAGCAATAGTCTACTGAATACCATGGCAAACGGGGAGCAAAAATGTCCTTCAGTATATCTGTTTTTCCATCCAGCATCTCTTTTGTCTTGTCTGGGTTGTTTCAATTTGTTCACTTACAACCATTTGACCACAGCAGACAGGCAGCGACTCAAGACCTCTACTGCATCACCAGGGGATTTGGAGAGTTATAGAGCTGGGTGTCATCTGCATATTGTTGACATCCAGTTCCAGAGCTATGAATGATTCTTCCTAAAGACTTTACATAGAGACTGAATAACATGGGTGATAAGATTGCACCCTGTGGAACCTTGCAAGATAGCTGAAGTGGGCAAACCTTTGAGTTCATTCCATGAGAAATGATTTAAACCAGTCCAAGGCACAATCTCTGATACCTACCTCTACCTCCAGATCCCTTAATAGGATGGCATGATCTACTGTATCACAAGCTGCAGATAGATTCAGGAGGAGAACAAAGGATCATAGAATCATAGAGTTGAAAGGGGCCTCGCAGACCATCTAATCCAATGCTCTGCCCAATGCAGGAACAGCCTAAAACATCCCTGACAAGTATCCACCCAGCTGCTCCTTGAAGACTGCCCATGAGGGGGAATCTTCCCTCTTCCCACTTCCCTAGGGAGCCTATTCCACTGCTGAATTATGTGTTTTCCCTAATATCCTTATGATACCTTCCTTCCAATAGTTATTCTGAGTTCTATTCTCTTTAGCCAACAAGAACAGCTCCCTCCCCTCCCCTAAGTGAAGGCCCTTTAAATACTTAGAGCAATCATGTCTCCCATCAACCTTCTTTTCTCCAAATGGAACATGCCCAAGTCTCTCAGTCCTTCCTCGCAGGGCTTGGAAACCAAGCCCCTGATCATCCTAGTTGCTCTCCTCTGCACCCATTCCAATTTCTCCACATCCCTTTTGAAATGAGGCCTCCAGAACTGGAAATACTCCAGGTGGTGCCTGACCAACATAGTATATAATGGGATAATGATGACATACTGTGATTTGGATGTTATGCCTTTGTTGATACACCCCAAGACTGCATTAATCTTTTTTGCTGCTTCAACATAGTGTTCATATTTAGCTTCCTATCCACTGGTACCCCAAGATCTTGTTCACACACACTGCTATCCAGAAGTGTATCCCTCAACCAGTATGCATATTTTGCATTTTTGTTACCCAAGTGCAGAATTTATCCAGGTTAAATCATATTTTAATTAAATCTGCCCATTTTTCCAGTGTGTTCAGATCTCATTGAATTCTATCTCTATCTTCAAGAGTGTTTTCTACTCCTCCGTTTTGTGTCATCTGCAAATTTAATGAGGAATTTCTTCACACCCTCATCCAGATTATTTATAAAAATATTGAAAAGCACTGGGCCCAGAACCAGGCCCTGTGGCATTATACTATACTAGACACCTGCTATCAGACATGAGGCCACTGACTACTACTCTTTGGGTGTGGTTATCCACCCAGTTCCCTATCAATCTAACCATCCTAGAGTCCAGTCCACAATCCTCCAAGTTTATCCATCAGAACATCATGAGGAACCTTGTCCAAGGCTTTACTCAAATCCAGATAAGGTACATTAACAGCTTTCCCATGATCCAGTAAGCCTGTCATAGAAAGAGATGAGATTGGTCTGGTAGGACTTGCAGTATCCTCCCTGGGACAGATGTCAGGCTGACTGGCCTATAGTTCCCTGAATCATCCTTTTCCCATTTCTTGAAGACTGGAATGACATTTTCCCTCCTCCAGACTTCCAGCACATTGCCCATCCTCCAAAAGGCCTGGAAGGTGATTGACAAGGGGTCTGCAAGCATTGCTTTTGTCTACATTCAAATGCAGGTCATCAGCTAAAGACACCAAAGCCATCTCCATCCCATAGCCTAGCCTGAAATCAGACTGAAAAGGGTTCAAAGCACCAGAGTTACCCAAGAAGACATGGAATTGGTCTGCTATTGCTCTCTCAAACACTTTGCCTTAACTGGGCAGATTAGAGACTAGGCAATAATTGGCTGCATCATTTTTGTCTAGGGATATTTTTCTAACTGCTTCTTTGAGTGGTCAAGGGAGGGTGCCTTGAATTAGTGACTGATTTATGATGGGCATCAAGATCTTGGTTATCTGGTTGTTACCTGATTTTAGTAGCCATGATGGGTAAGAACCAGTGCACAAGTGTTGGCCTTCACAATCCCAGGATCCTGTCAAGTACTATAGCAATTAGCATTTTTTTTCTAAAAAGCCCTGACAAAGCAGGGGGGGGGAATGCCAGAAAAACCCAAAGAGCTGACAGCAGTACCTCTGTGGCGCAGGAAAACATACACCATTCTTTTCAAAGGGAATAGTAACATGCTTGGATTGGAAATAAGCAGGTCTGGGAAAGAGCATTTTGATGACAGGGAAAGCCTGGGAACAGGACAATTACAGCGAGTCACGTGGAGGTTCAGTAAAAGCACTCCAGTTTGGAAGGGAACAATTTCTGTGTGGAAGTGGCCCCAAGCAACTAAAGGAGCAGGGGAGCTTGGGTGTGCTGCTGGACCCAAGCCTCCTCTGGAAAAGCAGGTGGTCAGTGGTGGTCAAGAGCACCTTTCATCACCTTTGCTTTTCCTGGGCAAAACAGATCTTGCCACTGTGTTATATGCCCTGGTAAAAGCTAGATTAGACTACTTCAATGTGGTCTTTGTGGATTTGCCCTTGAAAAGTATTCAGAAGCCACAATTAGTGCAGATTATTGCAGCCGGAATTCTGGTTGCAGTGGGTCATAGGGACCATATCACTCCAGACTTGTTCCACTTTGTGTGTGTGTGTGAAGTCACAACTGACATATGGTGACCCCAGCAAGGGGATTCTAAGGCAAGCAAGAAACAGAGGTGGCATGCCTGTGCCTTCCTCTGTAGAGTCTTCCTTTGTGGTTTCCCATCCAAATACTGGCCCTGCTTAGCTTCTGAGATCTGATGAGATCAGGCTAGACCTTGCTACCTTCTCTCCCATTCCACTTTAAAGGGGCTCCCAATTTGCTGCACTTTTAAAGGCGTATATAGCATGGGGCTAGCGTACCTTAAAGACTCTCTACTCCTATATGAACCTACCCTACCAAGATGGCAATCACTGGAAGCCCTGTTTTGCTTTCGTGTGTGTGTGTGAGTGTGTATGTGTGTGTAAGCTTGTTTTAATATTCTTATTGTTTGCTGACTCAGGGACCCTTAGGGCAGAAAGGCAGCTTTAAAATGTTTTAAATAAAATTAAACAAATGAAATGCAATGTTTATTATAGACAAACTGACATCTGCATAAGGTGGGGTTCATGTTTCTTACCAGTGATGTCACAACTACTATTCGGTAAACCATTACCCTTGAGCTACAGCAACTCACAAAATATTCTCTCTTGAAAAGGTCAGATGGCTGGCAATGGGGAAAGGGAGAATCCATTGCTGAGAAAGTATTATTTGAAAACAAGAAAAGCACTACCTTGAGGAAAGATCATGGTCCTTTTGCAGTAACTGAGTACTGACTTTACATTGTATTTTGCACTAAAATACAAACATCTGGAAAAGCTCTCAACTTCCATTTTGTGCACATACCAGCAAACTAATGTACTATGTAGTATTCATGGCATTTTTACAGTGTACAGTAAAGAAACTGGTGACCATCAAACAAGTAACCTCCCAACAGACATACAATTTTTATGAAGCTCTAAGGTCTCAGTAGTTTTCAGGAATTGGAGACTTTCTGCATGCAAATTGTCACCATTAATATGCTTTCCAGTTCTAAGCACATTAACATGGATGTCAGTTCATTTGAACTGACTGCAGTTGAGGAAAACCCCTTATAGGCCAGCCCTATTTGTAGTATTTTTTTATCATTTTCTAAATAGTTAACAATATAGTTCCCCCATTCAAGAGTCAGAGCTCCCTTCTTCAGACACCAGAAGAAGGAAGCTCTGACTCTCAAATCTTACACTGAAAATGTTAAGTCTCCAAGGTGCCACTAGACTCAAATCCTACTGTTCTACTGCAGACCAACATGTCTACCCACCTAAACAGTTCCCCCGTTGTGATTCTTCCTAACTCTTTTGCCTCTTATGTGCCCTAACTTTGTGTATGCCTGACCCTATTAGCCATTGTGCTGAATCCACAACTCATCAAATGAAGCACTAGAGTGGGTCCAAAGATACTCTGAAGAAAGGCAGACATAAAAATTTTAAATAAAGAGAGTGTCAGTGTCATGCTATATCTAGCATGGATATAGATGGTACAGGACTTTCTGCCCTTTGACAGTCAACACCTCAAGTAAACTTACAGTAGCTGGGTTTGGGACTGCATACTGTCAAACCAGATTAACTACAGCAACACAGACTGCTGCTTATTTC
Source organism: Eublepharis macularius (assembly GCF_028583425.1). Lineage (NCBI taxonomy): Eukaryota > Metazoa > Chordata > Lepidosauria > Squamata > Eublepharidae > Eublepharis > Eublepharis macularius. Next base: position 79,142,670 of record NC_072794.1, on the reverse strand, counting down.
AGGGTGGCTAACCTTCTTTGAACTCAAAATCTACCCATCCTTCTAGCCGTAATGCAAACAATGCTAGCAACCCAGTGGGGGAAGTATAGTGTTAGTTAAGCTTTCACTTCCACTACAGAACTTGGATTTTCTACACACAGAACTTAAATAAATGGAGAACTGCTTCCAGAGGGCACTGATGTGGAGGGAAGCCCAGATAAGGCAGCCAGACTTCCAGAGAGCATGCCATGGTGGGAAGCCCAGGCCAGGATCAGGTGTGAAGCGGGCGGTAATGCCTGCCTCCTGCCTTCACTCAGCTGGGATCAGAAGCAGAGCAGGTGGCAATACCTGCACCCCCCCCTTTACCCATCTGAGATCAGCAGTGGAGCAGGTGGCAATGCCCGCACCCCACCTTCACCCAGGTGGGATCAGGAGCAGAGCAGGTGGCAATGCCCTCCCCTGCTTTCACTCAGATGGTTCCAAGAGTGGTGCAGGTGGCAATGCCCACCCCCTCTTCAACTAGCCGGGATCAGAAGTGGAGCAGGTGGAAATGTCTTCCCCCACCATCACCCAGCTGGGAACAGGAGCAAAGCATGTGGCAATGCCCATCCCCTTCACCCAGCTCAGATCAGGAGCAAAGCAGGTGGCAATGCCTGCTCCCCCCTTTACCTGGCCCGGATCAGAAGCAGAGAAGTTGGCAATGCCTTCCCCCCCTTCAACCAGCTGGGATCAGGAGTAGAGCAGGTGACAATGCCCCCCCCCTTCACCCAGCCAGGTTCAGATGCAGAGCAAAAGGCAACTCCCAGCCCATTTCACCTGGCCAGGATTAGGCATGGAGCAGGTGGCAATGCCCCCCCTCCTTCACTCGGCCTGGATCAGGCACAGAGGAGGTGGCCATGCCTGCCCCCCCACCATCCAGCCAGGATCAGTGACGGAGGATGAGGGAATGCCCGCCTGCTCGCCCTCCCCTTTCTAGAGCTCTTAGTATTTTTTCCCACAACAGGCTTTGTTGCTAACATTCACATAATGTATGCTCCACTCACCACTCCATAAAAAAGCCCAAAGTTTCCTCACCAGAACCTTTCACAGCAGCTAAGTTGAAAGTATTCCTGGCATGCCCTACCTATCCCCTGACAAAATATCAATAGAATTCATTCCCCTAAAAAAGTTATGGTACAGTTCAATCTGAAACAATGAAATGAGACAGAAGACACCAGAATGGTAGTCTTGTTGCTAAGTCTGTGAAACAAGAAACTGGTAGTAAAGTATAGACGATCTTAACATTAGCATCTAATCATTCTTCACCTATTACCATTAAGGCCTGATTTACATATGAAGCTAACAAAAAAAAAAGCCAGCATCCTAGCTTTTACATGTTCAAAATCTTGGTTAACCTATGCTGCAATCTATGCAAAGTGACTTTGTGAATTTAATTTAAAGCCAGAGATCAACACTCCTTGTGGATGTTGTATTAGTCTGCAAACTAAGCACACATAACAACTTCGTATGGGGTGCAGCATACTTTAAATGAAACCCCAAGACCCTGCAAGTGGCATGGGAAAGCTCTTTGCCTCACCAACCTCATGTCAAAATCAGGCCTAACAAACCCCTCAGCTAGTGAGCAGCAAATGTGGGTTGTGCAAGATTTAACAAAAAAAAAATCCTTTTCCAGCATATTTAATATACATATGTCAACTAAATTAATTAACTTATTAATACTCATTTGAAACTGATGTTTGTTCTTTCAATCGGGCAAACAAAACTAGGCTCCTATATCTGTTTCAGTGAAAGTAAATTCCAAATAAATATGTTTGAATAAAGTTGTAAATCATTTCACATTAACCACAACAAAATATGTAAAATATGGATTGTGTCTATATCAGTGTTCAACACATTAGACACAAGCTGGGCATCTGTGGCAAATTATAGGCTGGGGAAACAATTCTGAAATCTCCCTGCTCCCTAAATTCCCCCTTACATTTCAAAATGCTCTTGGGGACTTAGGGAGGCCAATTTAGTTTTCTCATCTCTGTCTTGTTTTGTTCCTTTCCCTTCATCCTGGAGCATGCCTTCATTGCACTTAGGAGTATTTTACTTTTGGTCAATTTTACATATTTTTCTGCAAATAAATAGAATCCCTTACTTTATCTATGTGTAGCCTTATTTCACTGGCATGTGGACACTCACTTTTCTATTAGATAGATACAAACTATTATATGGAAAAAATAGTTGGGAAGCGGGTAAATGGTCATACTTCTACAAAAGACTAGTGGCTAGTCTGCTGGACTTAGACAGAGGAGGTCTGGTTCACATCCAAATCCAGCTGTAAAACGTGCTGGGTAACCTTGTGTCAGCCATTCTCTCTCAGTCTGGCCTGCCTCACAAGGCTGTTGTCAATATAAATGGGGAAAGGTGAGATAAGCATGCATTATTGTTTCCTTTACCTGCTCTCTCTCACAATCTAATGGCAGAATTGGCAGAGACCAAAAGAACATCTAGCCCAAACTCCTGTGAATCCTTCCCACCTCGTGCCCCACCCATCTAAATATACATAAAACATACAAGCACAAAGCAGGTTCATTGCCAGAAGACAGTCACAAAGCAAATCATTTGATATTAATCCTTTGGACAAGCCAAGCCTATCCTATAGTGTGCGGTAGGGATGGTACTTTCAAAAGATATTAAATGAAGATGTCCAAGACTTTTTAATACCCTGTTTTACAGGGTCTATGCTGGACATTTTGCAATAATAACAAGTCAAAGTTACTGTTATAAGAAAAGCGTGCGGCCTGATCCTGTGCAGGTTTACACAGATGTAAGGTCCACTGACCAACAAAGGTGATCTCCAAATCCATATATACATAATGAAGCTTTACTCAGCAGTTTTCACCATACATACAGTCCGAATTCTACCTCAATTCCAAACACATTTATTTGGGAGGTTTACAATCACAGCCGAGGTAAAGGATGTGTCTAGGAAACACAGCCTTCTGTGTGCGGAAGGAATGCTCGAGCCCCTCACATCAGCCTTCTAGCTAAGGAAAAGCTTGCTGTTCACCACGCTTCGAGAGACCCACACAGTTGCATGTCGCAGGTCTGCACTCGCCGAGGCAGCCCCCTCCCTTCTCTCCCATTCATTGCAATGTCCGGCGGCAGAAAGGACTCGCGCTGCGCATAGAGAGCGACCCTCCTTTTCTGCTTCCTTCCTTCCTCCCTGCTGCCGCTGCGGTGCCTGGAATGGGGCCTAGTCTATTGGAAACGTTGTCCTGGCCAGAGTACGCGCTGAAAGGAATTCCTGATGCTGCTATTGGCTCAGCGTGGGCCTCCGTGAGAATGGACCTCCTCCATGTGTTTGGTGTCTATGCAAATTGCAGCGATTGCGGAAATACACGGCCAGGGGTGGGGGCTGGGGGAGTCTGTGGAATCGATCGCAACTTCTGCAAAGTCTAACAAAATCCAAAGTACACAAGGCCAAGCCGGGGAGAGAGAAAATCTGAGAACCCAGCCAGTCGGTTTGAATCGCTTTCCAATCAGAGAGACTAGAGAGTGCATCACACAAACTGCTGATTTACTACCCAGTGCTTGTTAATTAGCTTAACTTTTTAAAAAACAAAATCTATTTTGGGCATTCAATAATTTCAAGTTTAATATTCTAATGAAAAAAATAGAAACGTGACAACCAATGAAGCAAATCGTCTCAAGCCTTTAAAGTTTCTCACATACACTTTATATCTTGGGATGGTATGTTGTGCATCTTAAGCCTTTTTCCTTTGCTTTTAAAGTAAAAAAAGTGTGCTCAACTCGCGGTTGTTAATGGCTGTTATATCACAGATGTTTGCTTTGTAAGCTAACTTAATGTTTAACTGATTGTGCTAGCGTGTCTGTGTGCACTATACAGAAGGCAGCAGCGAGGCGGGTGGGTTTTGCGTGTTCATTTAGTTTCCTTTTTTCCCAGCGATTCGACAAAACTGCTGAGCTTGACAGATTTTTTTTCTTCATAGCGCTTGCTTGGTTCAAAAAAAAAAAGTTAAGGTACGTGCTCAGCTCCGTAAAAAGATGTCTGGGATCGGCAGCCAGCCCGGCACAAAAGGAAGTGTCTAGACTGGGGATGTAATTGACAAAGCCATTCTCTAATCAATGCGGCAAAGCTCTGTGATGGACTAGAGCGCTATCCAATGAGAGAGCAGGCTGGATGTGTCCGAGTTCAAAATAACCCGAGTAGGAGGAGGGTGCAAGAGTGGAGTAAATTGAATGTATCCCTCCCTCAGTCCTGAAGTTCTTTGGGTGCTCAGCGTACGGCGGGATAGTTGGGAGCTGTCAAACGGGGGTGGGGGTGGATTCTAAAAGAAAGGCTACATAATAAATGGCAGAGATTCACCTGGCAGTGAAAGTACTTGGCTTCATTGATTTTGCTTAACATTGCCTTCGCATTTGTACTTTTTTTTTTAAAGTATGATTGCAAAAGCCTTGCCCATTTATTCCGAGTAGTCAAAATTTCATATGGGGGGGGGCATCAGTGAGCCCTTCCCTCAGTGATTCTGCCTTTTCTGTTTCTTATGGGTTATACCCTGAGATGTTTATTGTATTGTATTCCCATGTTTATTTGCTTCTAGTTTGTGGGGAGCCCCAAGGAGTTAAGATTCTTTGGTGGAATCGAGGGTGCAGAATTATTTCTCCCCTCCCTCCCCATCATTATGCTTACTGAAAGTAAGTCTCTCTGATGTATTGTTGAAGGCTTTCACTGACGGAGAACGATGGTTGTTGTGGGTTTTCCGGGCTGTATTGCTGTGGTCTTGGCATTGTAGTTCCTGACGTTTCGCCAGCAGCTGTGGCTGGCATCTTCAGAGGTGTAGCACCAAAAGACAGAGATCTCTCAGTGACACCTCTGAAGATGCCAGCCACAGCTGCTGGCGAAACGTTAGGAACTACAATGCAAAGACCACGGCAATACAGCCCGGAAAACCCACAACAACCATAAGTCTCTCTGGTTTCAGTGGTCTTGCTTCCAGGTAGGTGCATTTAGAACTGCACCCTAAAAAGTAATTTGGAAGAGCTGCGTCATCTGTATACAATTACAGATAAAAACATTGTTTAACCAGTCAGTTATTAACATCTAGGTGTATGCATGTCTTTATTTGGAAGTTTGGAGTTGGGGCGCTTTAAAAATACACACTGGAAGTATGATCCAGCCAAAGTCAAGTTCTGGGGGAATGTCAAGCACATGTGCCATTAGAAGTGTATCATGTAATACATCATTCAATGGTTCTTAAAATTTTCTAACCTTGGGTAGATCGTATAAAACCCAATTATGTGGACGAAGTTGGGTACTCCATAAAAAAGATTCATGAGGACTGGAGAGTGGGGGGGGAGGGGGGGAGGATATATATATGTGTGTGTGTGTGTGTGTGTGTGTGTGTGTGTGTGTGTGCGCTCTCTTCCTTCTCCTGGTTCCTTCCCAGAACATGGGAGATGACAGGTCGGCTGGCCCATATCCACCGGATCAAAGCCCCATTTGAGGAAAGCCCAGTAGAAACCACCAGAGCGACTTGCTTAGTAACTGGCAGTCCTTAGTAGAGCTAACCTCAGCCTTCAGCCATGTAGGAATCCTGTTTGCCATTAATGGGATGGAGACTTGGAATTCCTCCTGCTGGAATCCTTAGGCTTGCTTCCCAAAAAGGAGTTTCGGAAGTCTTCACCTTGTGCCCTGTTTCAGAGGCAAGAAAGAAGGATTTCTTTCTTAGTCGGTTCATCTCACCTTAAAGATGAAGCATGGACATTTCCCCTGCAAGGATAACTAAAGAAGTTGCTTTAAAGTCAAGGAAATTATTGGGAGTGGGGAGGATGGTTTGAATTGAAAAAGATTTGCTTATTCACAGAACATGCCTCAGAGTGGTTCTACTCATGAGTAGCCCCGGTTTTGAATGACGGAACTAATCCCGAGGAAGTGGTTTAAAGATCCCAGCCTCAAAAGTTTTTAAATCATATTAATGCAATTTCCCGTTAAGTCTCTCCTGATATATATTCAAGATGGTCCGTATAAGTGAACCCTGCTCAACGTAATTTATATATCTAAGAGGATTTCACTGTGGCTGGCGAGGTAAAAGTTTCTGCAAATAAAACACTGTAAATGCAATGCCGGGCAACATGCCAGGTAGAATATGGATAGGAGGGATCATGGCAGAAAGTCTTTGCTGCACAGACATATACCATTTCATGGTAGCAGCCTATAGCACTTTTTCGAAGTTCTCATTTCCAATAGACGTGTCGGCTTGAGTCAGATCTTTGTCCACTGTGTTCTTAATGAAGCGATCTCCTTTAGTGTATTTTTCCTCCCTCCCCAGGCTTCTTTTATAACATATCTTTATCTACTCACGACTGCGAATGTCTTTTCAGACTTCTATCCTCTGTGCTGGAACCTTCCTGTGGAAACGTTTTCCTGTGCTTTGAAGCAAACTTTGCGGCTTTGTCAGGGGCAAAAAGAGTTAAGTTTTTATCCCATCCAGGCTTTCTGCTTTTGCGAATATCTCTGCCTAGAGAAAGGGGTTTGTGTCTGCGTGCTGTATGAGAGCGAGAGCAGAGAGCGCATTTTTTTCCTGTAGGCTTTGCTGGAGGGAGAGGGGGAGGCAAGGAGTCAGCGGATGTAAACGGCTCGGTGCTGAACTTGTATGCAACGTCTGCCTAGAGGGCGCAAACAATCATCCCACGTCCAAAAGTCTTACGAAGGGCGCCAAAAGTTACTTAAGATAATATTGCTAACCACAAAGAGCTGGAAATCGTAGAGCAAAGCTGTCTGCCAGCAGAAAGAGCACAGCCAAGGGCTCAATTCTGCCTCCCTGGTGAATCCCTCCTTCCCCTTCACTATATGAGGGAAATCTTCACTGTATAGAATGTATGTGGTGTGTTTTAGCATTCCATGTGAAACATTCCACAGAAGAAAATGTTAACTGACTTTATTTTAAATATTTTAAATGTATTTTAAATGTATTTAAAGCCTACTTTTTTTAAAAAAGCCTACTGTTCCACCAGCATATCAGTACAGTCCTTAGACACTACATTACTGGGATTCTTGCGGACACCATTGGTGGATAGCCAGTATTTTCTTCTGCCTGCAGAATTCCTCTTTCAGTGCCTTGTCAAATGCCACTTTTTGAGTACTCATGGCTATGACTGGTTGGCCTGGAAGCAACCATGTGCGCCTTGGCTAGCAATGGATGGAATAGGCCCTATGTTAAAAAATGGAATACAAAACAGATCAGGGAGTAACTTTCTTTGGCCCAGCAGCTAAAGATTAGAACTAGAAAACAATAAAGACTTGTTAGGGAACACATGAAAAGTAATAAATAAGCGAAATATTGAAAACTGAAGGTTAGGACTGTTGTTTTTCTTGGCCACCCTCCCCCCCTTTCGTGTGAGACAGCCAGAAAATTCTGTCGAGGAATGTTGGAAAGCTGGGTGATCCCAGAGAATGTTTAGTTGGGTGTGTTTCCATGTAATTATTTCATTGACAGGTACTAGGCAACTGTGTTGATTTTTAAGAGAAAAGGGCCAAATAAAAATTCAGGCTATTATTCACAAATGATACAATGCTAGTAAAACATCCTGGGAAAAGGGAGACTGGCCAGAATACAAGGGTAAAAGTAACAGAGCTACTTAGGCCTTCTGTATGAATAGCTATGGGCAATGAATTTCCTTCAAGAAACTTTCACAGTATTTTAAAAGGACTCATAACATTCTTAACTTGGAAACAGCTAAATCTCTCTTCTACAGAAGCTTTGCATACCGTATGTGGTATGTCTTGTGGTATTCTCTTCCTCTTCTGGTGTGTGTGTTTTATGAATGGTTGTGGATGTGTGTCTGAAGGCTGCATCTTATTGGGAAATTGAAGGAAGACCAGAGAAAACTCTCCTCTTAGGCGATTTAGAAAATCTAAGAAAAAGTTGACTGACTGGCACTTTTCCAAACCCCAAAAACCAAACCTTTTCTTCTGCCAAAACAATACATTATAAGATAAATAAAGGACCGGAGACTCAGTTCTAAGCTAGGACACTTTTAAGTAGTAATTTTATTGCTTGAGGGTTGTAACACAGCCATGAAGCAGTGCATTTTTAGTAAAATAAGCATCATTGGCTACAAAGTAAAAATCATATACCAAGTGTTTAAGATAGATGGAGAAAAGTACGAACAAATATCCTCAGCTCTTCTGAATTATGCTGTTGTGAAGAGATGAAAATGTAAAAAAAAAACCATTGTGGTAACATTAAAAAATTCTAAATTGTACAATGTTACGCATAATTATCAGAAGTTGAAAGCATTAATAGCCTTAATATTTAAAGAAACTACTATGTAAGGGGGGGCTGATCGTAATTTAGGAATGTACTTCCTGGGGGGAAAATAATAAAGTTTCCCAAGTGAAAAACGTATAATGAATTCTCATGCAGTCTTCAGCGGAGTGCGCACAAGGGGAAGAAAAAAAGCCCTCAAAGTGTCTTTTGGCAACGTATAAGTGCAGTTGCATTCTATATACGTTATGGATGCTGCTACTATTTTGGAAAGCTTCTGGTCAGGATCTTTTTACTTGCGATTAATAATGTAAGTTTAGGCAAAAGTCTTCATGGCGATCTCCTTGAAGGTCTTTGAAAAAAGCGGGCTGGGGGAGGGGAAAGCGGGAGAGTCAGAAACGTGGAAAAGTAGTTTTGTTTGCTTAAGCACATCCTGTGTAGCCTATAGCCACTCGGGAGCCCGGCATGCAAACGGTTCCTGACTGCGTTACCCAGTAATGCACTGAGAGCGGGGATCGGGGATTGGGAGGGCTGGCCGAGCAGTAGCACTGCAGCCCCCCTCCCCCGGGCAAGGCAGCGAGCGAGCTGCTGCTGCTGCTGCTGGAGCGGTGCAGAGCGGAGCAGAAGCAAGAGGCGCGCTGGCAGGTTCCCGGGGACGCTGGAGCCCGGGGCTTGCTGCTGCTGCCGCCGCCGCCGCTGCAGCTGGACGCGGGGGAAGTGTGCACTATGCCTTTAACGCCTGGGCACAGTAGACATGTCTAGCGTGTAGTGTAGGGAAACTCTAGGCGGGGTTAAAGTTCAGCTCATGGAGCTGATCAGCGCTGGCTGCAGTTTAGCAGAGTTGGAAATGTGAAAGCCAGAAGCAGGCTCGATTCTCCCCCCTCTTTCTTTTTTCTCTCTCTCTTCTCTTTCTGTCCCTCCCTCCCTCCCTTCCTCTCTCTCCCTCTCACTCACACACCTCCAAGCCACAAAACCCCCCACAGCAATCATGTATTCTCCTCTCTGTCTCACCCAGGTAAGAAGCTCTTTGAGTTCATTTGGGGGAGGGCAAGGGAGGTTGCTGGGTTGTGTGTGCGTTGCGATGGGGGCGTAGAGAGCAAGAGGTTGAAATCCCGTTTACGGAAAGTAACTTTCTTTCCCGTTCGGTTACATTTCTGCTTTGGCACGGCCATTTGTATAGACACATGGCTAATGGCGCCTAGTTATTAAGGCTTTAATTAATATTGGGGTGTGTATTGATGTTGGGAAAAGGGGACGGGAGGTTGTGCTGAAGTGCAATGTGTGTGTATGTATGTGTTTAGGACGATCTGCACGTGTTTAGCAGTCTCGCAGCCCATTACATGCTTGGTCATCTGAAATCAATACTCACAGCTTGTGCTTCCGAGTTGATGAATGCATGGAAACTGAACGACACAAGAAGATATAGTTAGGTGCTTTGTTGTATGTGCTTTTTAAGTTACTGCGTGCTGCATGCGTTCTCTCTGCCCTCTCCTCTTAGCGCGGCATTGCTTTACCTCCGTAAACTCATCTCACACTTTTTTTGGTTTAGCAGCGTTGGGGTTCTGTGGTTGGGCTTTTGTATCCGAGTCCGAGGTGGAGACGTAGAGCTATTGAGATGCATTGCACCTATGGCTAGATCTTGCCCTTCTATACATTGCACCGAGCTTTGATGGATAACTAGAGCTTTAAGTAATCCACATTGCGCTGCTGCTGCAGCAGCCTCCTGCATTCCCCTCCTTTCCGTTACTCTCTTGCACTGCACAGCTCGGGATCCTCAGAGTGCACTGCAGCCGTCGCACCTCGTCCCAGCTGTAGCCTGAGCAGGCTCCGAAGGGCAATCCCAACCCAGACCTGCCTTCTTGGCTGCCTTGAACGCGCCTTGTCACTTGCTCGGGTGTCACGTTTGCCTGGGGTTGTTTCCTTTGGGAAGTTGGTTTGCAAGTCCTGCCTGGGAAAAGAGGAGGGCGGAGAAAGGGGGGGGTTTGCAGAAAGTTGCTCGATCCCTTTTGTTTGCAGCTAAGTTCCTCGTGGGCTGAAAATGATTTCAAATGTGATTTCCCCTCTTCCCCCCGCCTCCCCAATTCTCCCTTCTCTGGTTGCATTCCCCTCAATCTGAAGAGTTATGTGTCTGACGCCTCTACTACACATGCAGCCAGTCCTGGGAAAGTGCTGCTTCTGCGCCTTACGACTTCGGGCAACTTTTCTTTCGGTCCTCCAAGCCCCCTCTGAGTTGGCACCCTCTTCGGCCGAAAAAAACTCCTTGCAGCTCCAGTTTTTCAGATTGCGTCTCCCACCCCCTTCCCACACGGCCACACCACGGATTTCTTTCCACTTTTGAAAGTATAAAGTGTGCCTTGGATTGTGTGTGTGTGTGTGTTCTAGATCCAGTTTTTTTTACCTTTTTTCAATAACTCAGCAATTTTAGCGAGCTTTTTGCTGTTTTTCACTCTTAACAATGACAGTTGAAAGTTTCTATTGAACTCAAATAAAGTTCTCTCCTTCCCACTTCAGTACTTCTGACTGGCACGGACTTGCAATTACACACCTTCAGTTAAGGAGGACGTGATGTAGGTTTGAGGAGGAAACACTTTGGGACACAGACCCCCAGATTATTTCCTGCCTTTGTATGAGTTTTTCATTGCATTTGAATATCATTGTAAAGAGGGAAGGGGGTTTGAACAGGACATTTTCAGAGTATCTGACTAAAAGCTTAGATACCGATAACTTTGAAGTTAGTAGTTGGCAAAGATCCACCCCCACCCCCACCTATAAGGAAGAGATTTGTGGTTATTGCAACCCAAATTGGGGTACTGAATGCATCTTGACAGTGTTAATAATCTTAGCGTTCATTATAGGTAGACGATTCCTCTAGTATATAGTTAGAAATCCTGGAAAATGTGTGGCTTTCAAGATTAACTGTATTGAAAAGTTTTGCTCACTTATGAAGAACTGATATCAAGATTTATTTTCGGTGGTGAAGAATGTTTTGGTCTGTACCTCAGCCATCTCTGCATCTTCCCCACTACTGGGCTGCATTTTGATACTGTGTTTCATAGTAGGCCCTAATGTATGTTATGAAGAGTTAAGTTATATTTTCATTTTATATATCCACTATTGCTGTCCTAGAATAATTATGCTATGAAGAGCTTTGTATCCTCATTGCACATTTGCAAGGGTTGTTTAGGGATTTCAGTTTTCTCTTTTTGGAACCTACCAAGAGAATCTCCCAGTTACCAAACCCAGCTGTATATGATCTATGAATGTCATCATTGATAAAGACTTAAGTAGTTTTATTAAAACTCATATATTCTTTAAATTTGTCCACTGTGCTTTAAAACCTGATGGTAAAGAACAAGTAAAGAATAGTTGCTTCAGCTAATGGAATTGGAAGCCTAGGAGAAAGTACCTGTTAAAGCATTGTTTACTTACTGCCCCATATACGTGATTTACCTACTTGCTGGCCATTAAATACTGTTTGAACTTTACAGTATCAGCTCATAGTAGAAGCACAAGGAAATACACATAGAGCCATGATTCAAAGAAATCTTAACATTATGAGATTTGGCATAGCTTTAAAGCACAGGAGGTTGAATCTATTGTTTCCAAAGATTATGGGGACATAGTATGGTTTTTATTTAAAGGAAAAAACCCATTCAGTTCTTATTTTTGTAACTTTTTTCCTGATTCTCAGATAGCTGGGATTTTCAAATATGCTTCTGTTTAGTGATCCAAAATTTAGCCATATCTTTGTGACATAACACTGTTTGGAGCACGACATGTGAGCAGCAGAAAGGCTTATAAATTCACTTCTGTAATTTTTTCCTACCCGTAAATGCTGTGAGAAGCCTATGCGAAGGCTGATTGTTAAAGCCGTTTTTAATTTTAAAGGTACTAGATCTTGGAGCAAACTTTTGAAGAACTTTATGTTCTGATCTTATCTTAGGAAAAGGACGCCATGTCTTCTTTATTTGTAGTAGTTCCTTTTATAGCTTAATCTGTGGTCATACCTGAACATTCCTAAATACACTTGGAAAACCTCGTTGATTCAAGAACTTTGGTTCAAATAGCGCTGTAACACAAAATATTAACCAGCCATTTCTCTCAGAGGTAGGTTTCTAGTCTTATGTTTGTATTCTAATATCTTCATAGTGAAATATTGGAGGGTCTTTTCCCCCTCCCTAAATATACTTGACAGTTAGTTGAGAGTTTTTTAAAGTGGAGCAATTATCCTTTCATACATCATTCTGAGATCCCATTTGATTAGCTGTCCTTATATTAACAATGATCAACCACTTAACTATATCGTCACTGAAAGGCCATTCAGTGGCTTTTGAGGCTTTTAGATGAATCTTTTAACCATCTTCCCTCCTTTTTTAAACAGCATGATTGTCCCAGCTTTAGAATATAGAGCAGTGGTTGTACAATTTGAAGTAGATTGAGAAAGATCGTAAACATGGAAGGATAGTGTGATTAAGTTCTTGAAAACAGAAAGTTTTCAGCAAAAAACAGGATTTAAAGTAGCCACTTATTTTGGAATGAATAATTTTATGCACTATTTCACGTGTCACAGCAGATAAGCATTCCAAAAAGCCCCCTTTGTGCTCTTAGCTATTGTTTGTCTGTGTGCTTGTGGAAAAAGTCTCAAAATGTGTTATAGCAGGCTTATCCTTAGTAGCAGGTTTGACCTTAGTAGCAGCATCTACTGGTATTTTAAAAATATATATGTAAGTGTAGTATCCAGATTGGTCTACTCCTGTCTTTTGTCATTCTGCCCCCATAGATAACCATTTAAATTGCCATTATTATAATACTACTTTTTTACTGTGTTAAAATGTAGAACCATGGTTTTCTTTCAAGGGGAGGAATAAGGAAAAGTATCATTTTGACAAATATTTATTTTATATCTTAATACCATTGAAACCGTCATTTTCAGTGAAATGCTAAGCATAGTTACTCCAGTCTAAGCCCACTAATTTCATTGGGCTTAGACTGGAGTAACTCTGTTTAGGATTTTACTGTTGGACACCTATTCCTTCAATTAGCAGTATAGTTATCCTATTTTCTTTTGTTTCTAAGCATTCTTTCCATAGAAATATACAATAGTACCCTTTGCCTATTTTACTATTTATGGGTCATAGAAGAACTTAATATGAGTTCCATACCGTATGGTATAGTTTGGGATTTTTTTTCTTTACCCCTGTATTTGCCCGATCAGAAAAGCCGGCTTTAATGATATGCTAAATAAGGATGCTGCTTAGAAATAATATTTTAATAATGGATACCTTTCATGAACCAAGAAATATAGCAAAGCAGTTGCCATTATCTTTAGAACATACAAACATTTTTACAATTTGTGTGGCTTTTATAAGAATAATTGTTACGTGAAAGCCTTCTTTATTTAAAAGTTTACTCAGTTGTGTGTGATATAGTCATGAAAGAAACTTTGAAATAACTGATTTGTTCCTAATTTTTTAACTTATGTATAAAGCAAGGTAATACTTTCAATAAGAATGATGGGACAGAAATCACATTTTTAAAAAATATAGCAAATCTAGGGTTTAATTTTTTTTCATACATCATTTACATTTCCAGGGTTCACCCCCCTTTGTGTGTTTATTCCCCCCCCCTTAAATGGAAGAGTATTGTAAGATACAGTTTTCAGTTCACAGGACAGTATACAAAGCTTATTTCACATATAAAGGTCAAAAATCCATATTTGTAATTTTAGGCTGTATTTTTCTGTATATTTTAGAAATCTGGACACTGGTTTGTTCACACTAATCAGCTATCAGATTAAGTCAGTTTAACTGAACTTCTATTATGCTGCAGATTGCTTCTTGCACATACATCTTTGAGGAGAGTTTCACATATCCATATAGATTGATAACCAAATGTTTGACTGTAGCTAAACTGGCAGGTACATGCTGACCATACCATTTGCACTAGGTCAAGGAAGGAGTAATGAATGATGTCTCTTCTTTGCAATTGTATTAAGGTCACTACAGTCTTGTTGCAGCCTTTAGATTCATTCTGGAATTTTCTTATTGACTTAAATTGGTTTATTATTAAGTCAGCAATTTAAAGCTTATAGCCTAACATCTTGATCCTAACTACATTTACTTTGAGGGCACTCCCATGGATTTTAGTAGGATGTGTTTCTGAATAATTATGTTTAGGACTGGTGTGCCAAGGTGTTTCCTGTGCTTACATTTTAATTGTGTTTTTTTGTGTGATTTTAGAATGAGGCCTAGTACAAAAAGAAACATGTATTATTGAATATATTTAGAGTTTACCTCCATTTTTGATAGTAGTATGGAGTGAGAATATAAATGTTCATGTTTTTACTCCGAGTAGGCATTCTAATAATTTAGTCTTTACTTCTAATGACTTTTCATTGCTTGTCTGTGACACATTAAGGAAGCAGATAGACTTCCATTATGCTACTTGTTCTTTATTATAATTCTTCATTTCAATTTCTTGCAGGATGAATTTCATCCTTTCATTGAAGCACTTCTCCCCCATGTCCGAGCATTTGCATATACGTGGTTCAACCTACAAGCTCGAAAGCGAAAATACTTCAAAAAACATGAGAAACGCATGTCAAAAGAGGAAGAGAGAGCTGTGAAGGATGAATTGCTAAGTGAAAAACCTGAGGTCAAACAAAAATGGGCATCCAGGCTTCTTGCAAAGTTACGGAAAGACATCAGGCCTGAGTATCGGGAGGATTTTGTTCTAACTGTCACGGGGAAAAAACCTCCATGTTGTGTCCTTTCCAATCCAGACCAGAAGGGCAAGATGAGAAGAATTGACTGCTTACGGCAGGCAGATAAGGTCTGGAGACTGGACCTTGTCATGGTGATTTTATTTAAAGGTATTCCGCTTGAAAGTACTGATGGCGAACGCCTTGTAAAATCCCCACAGTGCTCAAACCCAGGGCTGTGTGTACAGCCGCATCATATAGGGGTTTCTGTTAAGGAACTCGATTTATATTTGGCATACTTTGTGCACGCAGCAGGTAAGTACTTTTTTCCACATTTGTCATAACTTTTTGAGTTTGTGAAGCAAATAATGTAATGGTTAGGTCAGTCCTTTCAGGTACTTGAATGTGACCAAGATTATTAGGCACATAAATGTGGTTGGTAGCATGGCTGTGATGGTGTTCTCAAATATAACTGATAGAGGAAAGATCATTATACTGTAGCACTGTAATACGTTGATCCCAGAAGATTGGTTTCTTACACTGTGCTGCACATACAAACCATTTTCAGAAATGCTGGACATCAGTCTGAAGACAGAAATCTTGGTAGGTAAAATATATGAAGGCTTGGGCAAAAATTGGTGAGAGGAGTCAGAATACTGAGAATTCCTTAGAAATTATTTTCCTAGATGTGTTTAAATTTGGCCGTTCATGAAATAAATAAAAATGCCCATCTATATAATCCCACCCACACCCAAAAGTTGGGCATAGCGTAAAGGATTGAACAAGGATTTACAAATGCAAATATGCCAACTGTTGATTTTAACAGACATAGTTAAAAGAAAGATCTGTCTAAGGTGAGCAGAAAAATCAAAAGACGTTTTCTGGTAATTGTTACTTGTAGTTAGTGTACAGTTGTTAAACTAACAATCTATCCTTTAAAAAGAATGTGGCATCCATCAAATGGACATGAGTTTGCTAGTGTAATACACAGTACTGAATCCATGAATACCAATGTATCTGAGAACAGATGAAAACTATTATTGAGCAAAATAATGTAATTTTTGGTATTGATTTTTGTATGTGCACATGGTTTCTTATTTTAGGCAAATGTCTAGCTTCTGAGCCATTAGGCCTAACATTGGTAATATCATGACCTTTCAAAGCAACCTAATGGTCTTACCGGAATTTAGCGATACTGAGATTTTAGTTTGGAAGAGTGAAAGAAAAATTAATATACTTAATAGTACTCATCTTGTTAAACTTATGCAGTTATGTTTATGAAGTGGCGTTTTAAAGCAGTAGGTACACTGGTGGCTATTAGATGGTCTGATGCAAAAAAACTGAATTAATTGTTGTTGGTTGTCTTGTCATTGTAATAACATTATTGGTATTTGGAGCTTCAAAAATTTTGTGCCATTTTACCAAATAGGTTGGGACGCTTTTACTCTACAATTGTACGTGATGCAAAATATTACATTGTGTATCTCTGCTGAATAGGTCTAAAAATACTGGCAAAATTGAGCTTTGTTTTGGAGGCTGTTTTTTAGTTGTTATAGCCACAACTGTGCTGTGTTTTATTAATCTAATACAAGTTCTACAGAAGACTGTAGTCCCAACTGTGTTGTAAGCTTCTCTTTGAGACTGTGTAGGAGTATTTAACGCTCGGTTGAAAATACGGCAAACCAATTACAAATTTAATATATAGATTTCAAGTAGATTAATTTAGTTCTGATACCATGTTGCAAACTATCTTTGTACCCCAGTTGAATCGGATCATGACTTGTGGAAACTAGTAACACTGCTAATGAGAACATGATTAAACTTTAGAATATCTAAATGTTTTAAAAGCTAACTTTTATTTGAATTATATTTTGATACATTCTTTTGTATTCATATTTGCAGATTTTTTAAAGAGACAAGTTGTACAAAATTTGTTTATACATTCTACTTCTTGTTTCTCAATGTATATGTAGCATGCTTTTTTGAAAAGCTCTTTGTATTGTAGAAATATTGTAGCTGTTGTTTGGATATACAAAATATCATTCATTGATTAAGCAACTTTTATGGGGACAGGATGGTTGTAGGTTTTTTCTTTTTCATTCTGATATATCCCATCATCCTTTGTCACACCTACATGCTAGCCAAGTTGATGGGGATTGGTTCTTGCAGAGCTGCAGTAATGGCAAGTTATCCTGTATGCGCAACAAGAGAATCACAAAAGAATGTCTTAAGAGCTCTTTATCTTCAGATGTTTTCGATTTGCTTTAAGAGATTTATCGCCCTGTTAATTATGGTCAGGATCTTGCCAGTATAGATAGATAGATTGGGCAACTTGTATATAGCTGAGGTGAAGAGCATTTGTGATGACCCAAAGGCCTGCAAAAATAAAACAATATTTTTGTCTAAATAAAAATTTTGAAAAATTGCCAGTTATGGCAGGAGGTATAGACTCCAAAATGTGCTTCCAGAGGTGAGTCAATGCCATTGTGGCCTTTCACTGTGCTATTTTGTGATTTGTTCCAAGACACTTGTCAGTGATACCTGCAGCAGCATGTCCTTTTACTCACTTTAATATAGATGTTACTACTGGGAGCCCACTCTCTTTCAGAGCAGGCATAGGCTGCAATCCTAAGAATACTTTCATGGGAGTATCCCTAATTGAATAAAATGGGACTTGTTTCTGAGCAGATCTGCCTTAGGATTGCTCCCACAGTCATTGCAAAAAAATCTCATATGCTCAGATTTAAATAATAATTCTTCCAAAGTGGGTTGATCCTTAAAAACAAGTTATTCTCCTGAGGAAACCATATAGAAGCAGGGATCTAAAATGTGGCAGTATGTGTGACCTCCCACTTCGAAAGGAATCCTTAGGAAAATTAACATTTAAGAGGTGACTCAAATGTACTGATTTGTAGTTTTGAATAAAAAGGGAGCTGTATTGTGCGGCCCTTAACTTTAGGTTGCTTTTCCCCTTTCTGTTCTTCAGCCATGTATCAAATGAAAAGTTGGAAACTATTATGGCCACTGGATTCTTTGTGGGAGTATAATACTAAAGTAAATTTATGGCCAGACCTTTACCAGATGATCTGTATCAGAATCTGCAATATACTAGGCACGTGGCAAGGTCACCATTTAAGTTGTTAGGGTCATAACCTTCGCCACCAGGCATTTGACCTTTGAGATAATGTTAACCTTTGTTCATTAGTAGGCACTCAACCGAGAATTTTCTTGTTTTTTACTGCAACAGAGCAACTTCAGCTAACGTGATCACATTATAAAAAGAGATTCCTTGCTCAAGTAGTTGGGTTCTGTGAGAGGTTAAAGATTTTTCTGTTTGTTTTCTGAGGGTTTTTTTCTATCGGACAAAGCTAGCTTGTGTTTTGCTGGGCTGCACAATAGCCAGTGTTTTGACCATTATCTTTTTATAGGCAGGCATTTAAGCTTAGCAACTGCTTGTAATAAAGCACCTTTTAAAAGTAAAAACTTGTCAAAGGGTGTTTGAAAATACCAAATCATTAAAAAAAATCTGTCAGTGGTACATTAGTTAAATTAAGACTTTTATCTATAGGTCTTAGTTTTCAATAATATTAGGGCGAAAGTAGAAACAAGGTTACTTTCATTTTTGATAACTGTGAAAATATATTCAGAGGATATGTGAAAATATATTGAATTCTGTAAATAAGTGATTGTGCAGTAGAATGTACATGTGATCTTCAGGCTGAAATAAACCAATATTATGTATTGTTTTGGAGGGATGATTATATTTACCTTCAGGCTGATAAAAATGCACCTTAAACCAAATTTTCACAGTAATGAAGCACACTGGTATACCTTTGAGATATTGTCAGCCAGGTGTTTTAAATCAGAAAGGTACTTATCATTTTACATTATAATATTCTAGTGTGATTGATTGTTGCTGGATTCATCTTGTTAATAGTTACAAACCATTTGATGCTTAGCAGGATTGTGGAAGGTGTTTTAACTATACGGTATAATAATAACTTCAAGAATTTAATATACTTCAAAAACTGTTACAGCATCTTTACACTGTTTACAGTGTAAAGTTGCCCCATGTTATTTCCTGGACAATGTATCTGGTGACAACTTTTGCTAATTATTTAGCCTTTAAAAATGGTTCTTTTTGTAACCCAGAATTTTTTGTTCAGTTTACATCAAAGGAAAACAAAAACCCTCTCATAGAAGGATGGAGTTTCATTGGGGTTTAGACCCTTTTGCCACTCTATGGCAGTATAGTTCTCTATAATTTGCTGATTAACCAGATGACCATGGTAACAGATTGAGAACCTGCCCCCTACTGCTAAAAAGCAGGTGTAAGATCAGTAAGATTTTTTTTAAAAAATCCCAAATTAATCAGAAATACCTGTTAAAACTTTGGATATTGGATAAAACAAGATCCACTATAAAGATGATATTCCATATTAATGTAGCACTAAGCGTTCTGGATCCCCATTATTGAGTCCATGCTCCATATGGAACTTAATGCAACTATCAAATCTCCAAGGGACTGTCTGAAAGGACCATCTCCTCCTATACTATCCAAGGAAGCTTCTATCCTGCACCACTCTTTTTGATGTAAAATTTTTGACTACACAACAGTGTTTTGGATATCTTCACAAGTCTAGTTAGTAAGCAGAGATGTATGTGAACAGGGACTATTCCCGGCACAGTTGTAGAGTATTTGTCCCATGATTTGCAATGTTCATAGAGCATTTTCCCTAACTGCAGAAAATGAGGCCTCCTGTGAAGATGTCAATTTCTGTATATGCACCAATGTCCCTGCATGTTTATATAACTGTACACACTGGATAACAATAGCCCTGAGCACACATGTATCCTGCATGATTGTGAGTACATCTGTTTGTTAGAACCAGTGCACATTCACTTTGCATCTGAAACAAGGGACTGTACATGGATAAATGTGGGTTTTATGTCACATGCTTAGTAATACATAACCCTGACCTGGATAGCCCAGGAGAGCCTGATCTTGTCAGATCTCAGAAGCAGGGTCAGCCTTGGTTAGTAATTGGATGGGAGACCTCCAACGAAGACCAGAGTTGCAGAGCCAGGCATTGGCAAACCACCTCTGTTAGTCTCTTGCCATGAAAACTGCACCTGAGGTTACCATAAGCCAACTATGACTTGAGGGCAGGATTTCATTTTTCGAGCAGTACATGCATTGAATGTAACATAAGAATTACTCAATGCACATATGTTAAAAAATCAAGTGTTCAAGATTGTACAGACATTGTACATGTATAGGGCAATACAGAAACAACTAGCTTTACTTAAACATGTGCTTAACTTCAATGAGACTGGAGTGTATGCACCTTCCTTTGAATAGTTCCATATGCTATATCCATGCCACAGAATAAATACTCAGACTTGCAAAGAATACAAGATGCTCCTTGGACCCATATTGCAGCCTGCCCTGCTGGGTGAAGAAAAAGGAACATGCAGATATTAGTAGTGTAGTGGTTCAGGGAAGGAGAGGGAGAAAGAAATGGTCTGACTGTTTGATATTAAAGTGTATTCCATCTAAAGATATTTTTGAGGGTATCTTGCCCCTTTGAGTGGTATCTGTCAATTCAGATCTGTAAGGTTCAAAGTAAGAACAGAGTGTTCTCCAAGGTATTAAAACTCTTGATTTTATAATCTCCACTCGCAGTTCTTTCTGCTGGTATCTTAGTCTGGCTTCTGAATCTCTCCAGTTGTTCAGTTGAGGCTTTTGTTGTGGGTTCCAACATAGCATTTAAGAATCACCTGTGTTCTGTGATTGTAAAGGATCCCTGTTTTTCTCTGCACACGCTTATGCTATTGGGTAGGAATTGTTTGTCACAGTGTTTCATGGGGGACAAGTACTGCTGTTCTGCAGAATCTGTACCTTCTTGCCAGTTGCTACTATGGTTCAGGATTGAGGCATTTTGCCAAGTAAATAAATTGTGTGCTGACTCAGAATTCCCTGTTGTCAGAATTTCCTTCTTCTGGCCTAATTGTCCACACATCTATTGCCATTGCTACCTGTGTATCCCACTCTAGGCCCCAGTGCCCAATATGAGAATCATTGCTTTATGGTAAACTATAGGGGAAAAGCTCGGTTGATTAGTACTTTCTGTTTTGGAAAGTAGAGAAGTCAGTTTCTCCTGCTAGCTGTGATAAGACTAGTTGACAGAAGCAGGATTTAGATGGGACAACTGCATTCACCCTGCTGTTGTAATTGAGATGGTAAGCATCCATGTTAATTTGAACCCTGACGGTAGTGGAACTTATGAGCGTTTGCTATATCATGAACTGCTGGCATCAGTTCAGTCATGTGGCTAAGCTTACTCCTGTCTTCTGAAACAGCAACAAATAAAGGTGAGTAGTATGTAGGCTTTTAATACATCTTAAACCACTTCCAGGTGTTTTCAGGAAAGAAGTATCACATAATTGGAGAGCTGTTTTTTGTGTCCTGTAGTAGCAGATATACCCAGTCAGAGAGAAAATAAAACACACAGTATGAGAAAGAGAAGGTTTTGAATGGAGCTATAACTTTTAGAATCATCAGGCTTGTGTGACAATTGTACAGAATTGCCGGTGCTACTAGCTGGGCCTGACTTGCCTTAAGTTACTGTCCTTTTGTATTTCCATTTTTTTTCACTTAGTGAAGAGTAGCATTAATTTAAAATCTATTTAAGGCGAGTGTTGGAGAAACCACAAACTTTGTTGTGGTCACTGGTGTGCACAACAGGGCTGGATATTTTACTTGTTTGAGACCTGAACGTTGACTTGAAAAGATCTAAAACCTCCTTCAGCTTTTCCAAGTCTTGATAAGGTACTGGTCTTATATACTCATGTTTTGCAAATGTTGATAATGTTGCAGTGGTTTCTTATTTCTTTCCCCTTCCCTACACAGTTTAAATTTAGGTGCGGGGTGGGTGGGAACAGAATTTGGAAGTTTCTGTGAGAAAAGCCACCCTGCAGTTTTTGACTATGGACATGCCAAAGCTATACCAGCTAGTTGATATTGTTGGGAACTTCGGGCCAAATGAGACTTGCTGGGCAGCCAGGGGCATTTGCTTATGTGTTTTCTCCATTCTCATTTAAAAAGGAAATGGAAAAGGAAATCGTGGGCTCTCCCTTGTCTGTCTTTGTTGTTCTCTGTTACTTGAAGTACTTTTCTCCCAGCCGGCTCTTATACTGGAGGTGATCTATGTTGGGAGAAAATGCGCTTAAAATAGTTCACAGTAAGGCAAGGTAGCCCAGGCTAGCCCAATCTCATCAGATCTCAAAAGCTAAGCAGGGGATGGTCTTGATTAGTACTTAGATGGGAGACCACCAAGGAAGTCCAAAGACAGGTAATGACAAACCACCTCTTTTTATCTTTTGCCTTGAAAGCCTTCTGGGGTTGCTACACATCAGTTGTGACCTGACAGCACTTTACACACACATACACACACACACACACACACACACACACACACAAGGCAAGGAGGGGAAAGGAAGGTTGTAGCACTCCTCCCCTCCTCAGTTAAAAAAAATCATACATGGCAGACCTAATTTAGACATGAATGGGTATAGCACATGAGTAAATAAATTTGACAAAATTGCTCCCCATCAAGTATAGTTTCCCCAATAAAAATCTGTGTGGTTATGAATGGAATTTATTTCTTTGGAGTGGAGTTTTAGTATCAATTAGTTTAGATTCTCAGGATTCATATACTTTTTTTTCTTAAACAAAGGTGGAATAAGTCACAGGGTTACCAGCTTCCAGTTTATTCATCACCATGACTAGAGAGTTAGGGCCAAGCTACAAGTGACGAATGACACTTGAACGGCAAGTGGATTGAGTGGAGCGCAAGTGGACAGGGAGAAATACCCTTGCTGTTCAAGTGTCATTCGTCACTTGTAGCTTGGCCCTCAACTGATAAGGAAGGAGCAGATTCACACATTCAGATGATCGGCATATATGCGGCTGTAATTTGATTAATGCAGTGTTTCCCAACAATTTTGTTTCATAGAGGAATCCCTAAATTAATTTTCTAAATCCTGAGCAACCCTCACCTATGAAAATGCTTACAGGCAAAAAAAAGTTGATCGTGAAAAAAACTGGCTTTTCCTGATGTAACACTTCCAGAAATATAGGTCCTAAGACCAACGGGAAAACAATTATTTATCAATCATATATTACATATACATAATCATTCTTTTAATATAGCATATTACAATATTGCAGCCAATTTTTATCTTCGTTTTACAAGTTTCAGCATATAATTTATATTACATATATCATTCAAGAATCCTCCCCAGGAGGATCAAGGGGTGCAGCGGCAAATTAATGACTTGTACTATATCAAAGTCCTTTCAGGAGCTGGTTAAACAAGTTCATGGTTTGTTCCAAGATGAAAAGTGGAACCTTCAATGGTGCCCGGAACTAAGGCTGGCAATTTCCAACTAGTTCTTCGTCCCCACGGACTTCCTCAGGAGCAACCATTTACAACCATCCAAAGTCATTTAACAGGCACACCGTCAGTTCACCCAATGACGTGGAAAACTCCTACGTCACAGGATGTGTCTTAGCTGCCTATAAAAAAAATCAAGTCCATATCCTTGATCGCTCCTTAAAGCTGTGTATCTTGTAGAGGCACAGTGGCAGTCTTGTCCAGAAATGCTTTTCACTATCATTTGGCATTCTGGCTCTGTTTGTCCATATAGTACAAGGGCAGAGCAATTATCTTTTTAAATGGAGAATTGATTGCTATAGGGAGAGCTCCATGTGGCAGCCCTTGAAGATTGTTCAGGAACCGTATCTAATGCAAAATATAGCAGCCCACATGGTTCTTCTGACAGCATGATGGGATCACAAAACCCTTCATTCATTGCAATGAATTCATTTCAATTTTAGCATGCTAACATAATTCAGGATGTTAATTGTTGCATACACTTCTTGGTCCTGGTTATCTTACAGACTGCCTTGTCTCGTGGTGGTGATACTCATTAAGATCACTCCTGTAAGTGAGGTCCTGCTCTATATTGAGACAAGTCTTGAAGCTTTTTCTCAGGGCTGGGATTCAACTGTGGTTTAGAAACCTGGCTTGTATACAAGAAACACACTTCACTTCGCCCAGGCATCTGCAGTTGGATTTCACAAATTGAAGTTTGATTCAAGTCTTTTGAAACCAGGAAGCATTCAGTTCTCATTTGAGGAGAGGAGGGAGGGAACATAGCCACAAGCTAGGTTCATGCCCTTCATGATGTCTTAATGCAGCCACTGTTCCCTTGTGTTCTCATCAACAGCCAAGACTACAATCTTGCATGTGGTTAGGTCACTTAAATCCTTTTGAAGTTGGTGGGAGTTAAGAGACATATCTATGAGTGGAATTGCAACCCTAACTTTGTATTACTACAGTTGTCCTTTCCAATTGTTTGCACATTATTTCATGTGCTTTGGTCAAGTTTTAAAGAAGACTTAGTTGTAAATATCTAGACTTCGGAAAACTCTTTGTAATAATGTATAGCATTGAACATTGGGAAGTAAATGATTGTATAATAAAAATCGGTATTTACAAATGCTGCTGTACAGTTACAATATATTCAGTTGGTAGGCCTGTGACTACCATGCTTTCTCTTAATCTTTTTATCTGCAGGGTAAGAAAATACTCTTTGCTGTTGAAGGATGTTGCAGCTAGCAGTAAGTTTTCTGTGGCCCATCTTGCGAACAGACAATCCTTACTTGTGTTTAGTTTAATGTGAGGCCAAGATGCCCCTCCTTGCTTTAGCTATATTGCAGATGGAGTCAGTTTGATTGCAGCAAGTGTACGTGTAACATGCAGAACTTTTTATAAAATGCCTCCTTGTTTAAAAGTTAGACTAAAATGGGGTTGGAATTGTTTATGCAATTTTTAGGCAAAAAGCACAAAAACAAATAGAATGTTAATGGTTTAGCAGGTTGAAGATTAAGGGGAAAGTTTCTTACTAGTGGATGAAATTAAAGAATTATATCCCTAGGGAAGATCCAGGAATGAAATAATTTTCTTCTGGGAAGCATTGAATTGGATAGATTGATGATGGGTACTGTATGAGGGGTCTGCTGTCTAGAAGAGGTCTGAAGGGTGCCAAGGAGTTCACCTGTCAAAGTATTCTGGTATTTTAAAAAACCCTCTGAGGTATCAGTGGCAGTTGTAAACAAGATGGGTTGAAATGGACTAGTGATAAGGTTAGCACATGAGCTCCATAGATGAGTTTTATTTTTATATTATGGTAATAAAAGGACTTGAGAAATTCAGATTGGCTGGTGCCTTTTGTTCTACTAAATACATCCCTAGTTCTCCAGTCACGTCCCGCTGTGACATTGCTGCTTTTTTTCCCTTCCAGCATATGCTGTAATCTGGATGATTGTAGACTCTTCCACTCCTGTATGCATCTCATAACCCATAGCTTTCTAAAGGAAACATAACCCATTCTCTAGCTGCTTAATAATCCATGCGCAAGCATGGTTGACCAATTGAGTGCTGACGTAGGTTTTAAAAGAACCAGTCAATGCAGTCCATTGATAGGATACCTAATGGGTGCCAGATGGGGTATTTGATAATGCTGCATCATCTGTTGTTCCAAATGGACTCCCTTTTTTCTCCTCAAAGACTGCATGTGCCACATAAATGAGAAATTTACACCTTTGGTTTTGTTTAACCCAGAAAAATCGTAAACTGTAAAATTTGCTTAGATTTAATCCTGGTAATTTTGAATAGGAAAAAAAGTAGATTGATATATTGAAAGATGCGCACATATGTGTACTTTTTGGTCTGAAAATAATTAGTGTGTCTGATAAAAACATTATTTGCCTGCAATCATTGTCATTTAATTATTCTGAGAGAGGAAATTTGAAGATATACTGCAAAACATGTTATCTGTTATCCCAATATGCTAATCTTATTAAACTTGATTCCTACTTCTTAAGTTTTTAATGCATTCTGTATAGCTCTTATATCAAGAACAATTCTGTGAGGCAGACAGGATGTCAGAAGTCACCTACAACATTTATATTTGAAGTTAGGATATTGACAGTATGAAGATTTAGGTTGTTTCCAAGGATGGAGTTCATACTGGGAAAGAAAAGGCAATGAATATTAACTGATTTTCTAAGAGGTGCACATATGTAATAAAGGAGTGCACATGAGTATTGCTGGTAGCACAAGTTTTGACATAGCACCTCGTCTTACCAGAAATATGTCTGTGAATATTGCCATAATACATTGTAGAATGATTACCAGCAAGTAAATCTCCAGGTTAAGACACGTGGATAATGTAGACTTCTGAAACTTATTCAGTACTTTCATAGAGTGGAAAAGAATATGCCTGTGAAAGTATGAATGAGTAGACTGCATGTGTGAATGAGCATATGAAGATCTGCTGCAGCATGGAGTCTTTCTGTGTTACCTGGTTTCTGGGAGATGCAAATCTGGTGTAAGTAGGAGCCACAGTCTGGGTTCTATCATGTAGTCATGGTTTTCCTGTGTTCTTTAGTAGTGTGTTAAGAAAACAGCACTTTAGCAGCTCTTGTGTTACCAGAGTAACATTTTATATCACCTTCCATCACTATAAACCATTTTTTGTAGTGGAGGCAATACAAAAATGTAGCTCTGTGTTGTTCAAAGTGTATAAGCCAGGTAAAAATATTTTTCCTAGTATTACATCCATGAATTTCACATGCTTGCACATAGCTTGGAAAATGGAAAACTGTGATAAAAATAGGAAGATACTATGTTTCATGGGAATTTGGCATTTTTCTATCACTTTGACTCTGTCAATTAGATAGCTCTCTCATTTGCCATGTGGACATGCTTGGGTTAGTATGGGTGGATAAGAATCAATG
This sequence comes from Eublepharis macularius, assembly GCF_028583425.1. Classification (NCBI taxonomy): domain Eukaryota; kingdom Metazoa; phylum Chordata; class Lepidosauria; order Squamata; family Eublepharidae; genus Eublepharis; species Eublepharis macularius. The sequence continues at coordinate 79,115,843 of NC_072794.1, read as the reverse complement.
CATCTCAGAAGAAATATTATTCCTTTATACGTTGGAAATTGGAATTTATTTTGGGGAGACTCGAGGAGATTCCATATTTCTCAACTGAAATGGATCTAGTGTTAGACTTTAGAATTCTGGCATAAAAATCCCTATCTCCCACAGTTTGCATACTTTCTTGCTTGCTCTATCTCTTTTTTGGAAATTGTGTCATCCTTCCCTATCAGAATATTTTTCATGTTACAAAGCAAGAAATGTGTTACTAGGGTCAGAATTGCATAGATAACCAGACATGAAAAAGATCAAGAACTTTGGAGAGCACAAAAGTGACCCCCGTTGCCTAATAATCTGATGAAAACTGCCTTAACTGTGTGGTCTGTATTCTTGCTTTTAATGAATGATGAGATCCTGAGAAAGTCAAACACACTGGCAAATTTTAAGGCATGAATGTAGGTGGGTATGGTATGCCTACAATCCTGTCTGTGAGTGCAACAGCCCCTCCCCCTCTACAAGCAACAGATTTTAGAATAACCTTTTTGGTTGCTTACTGGATCTGCATCCTAAGAGTTCCATGCATTAGTCTGCCTTGGATCTCAGTGCTGCTATTTCTCAGTGTCTAGTTACAGATCTGTCTGTAATACTTATCTTTCCCTTTATTGTCTGTGTTGCTTAGCTCCCCTTAATCTCTGTCAGAATGCAAAAAATCCATGTGTCCGGTTTCAGTGTCGCTCACAGTACTTTTAATAACTTGGTGTTCCCTTTGATTTCAGTTATCAGAGACTGCATGGATGCGTTTTCTAGTATCATGGTTAGTGGCAGGTTTATAATGGATTGTTCCTCCAAAAAGATGATGCGGTATCTGTATTTGTCTAGCCTTTTCCAAGCCATTTTCCCCTGGAAGATTTACTTGACCTATTACTGTTTTTTTCCTACTTCGGGAGATACTTTTCTTTCTATTATTCATGAGATACTCTGGTTTATTGGAAATGATTATACAGGTGTCATTTGATTATTTAACTTTGGACACAAATGCCAATAAAAAACCCAGAAATGAAGTTTCTTCGAACTATGCTGCTAGATGATATTGGTGAAATATTATCTATAAGACATAGGTAGGTTTGAGGGGCAAAGATGTTTTACTCATAATTGTTATGATCCTGTACCTAGAACCTCTTTTAAGAGTTATTAGCAGCTGATGGCTTCACTATTTAACCAAAATGTTCTTGGAATCTTTTTTTAAACAAATGAAAACTGGAATTTTTCAGAATGTAACAGACACCTGATTTTCAGCTTGAGGCTGGACTCTGAACTTTGCAGCAGTGCAATAAAGCATTATGTTGCAGCACAGTAATGGCTTATTGGTTTGGCTTTGAAGTCTCAAGCCATAGAATCTCCAGTTTGAATCAAGCAGCCAGTTTCCCAGTTTTTAACACTTTATGCTCATGCCTTATCCTTGATTGGCCTGGTCACACAAAAAGGCCATTTGTAGCTGCCTCGGTATGGATGTTCAAACTGGCATAGTGGCATTTTTTGCAAGTGTAAACATAGGCCCGCTGCACTGGGTCCAGATTCAAATATTTGTTGCATATAGTATGGCATACCAAGGGAACAGTCTGCAGAGTGCAGCTGCTGATGGACTGCATTCCAGATGTTTATGATCATCAATTTATATGATTTCCTTACACCATAACATTCTTGGGTATTGTGGCATGACAGCCGCTATACACAAGCTGTATACTCTGATGCAGTACTGTAACTCATATAAACTTAAGAGAGAGTGCTGGAGAGAACAAAAATTGTGGATTATGGTTTGTATCTCTAGTACTTATGTTAGTAAGAATTGGTTTAGTTCAGTAGTCGGGACAGCAGTTTGTTGTTCTTTGTGTAACAGGCTGCTTTTTTGTTTAGTTTTCCTGAAGTAGCTATGATAATAAGGAAGAGTTGTTGATTGATTAATGTATTTGACTATATTCTTGAATGCAGTGGGTTTTTTTTTTTAAGTTTTCACCCATAATCCTTTCCTTTATATAATGCAAATGTTATTGAATTAATTGATTTGGTGAACTTCTCTATGATTGCGTCACTGTGATGGCAACCCTCTTTTATATATCTTGGAATTTTGTCTGAAGACGTGACTGTTGTTACTGCTCTGACATGGATATTTTCCAAAGAGCAACTCTGCTTTACAAAGAATATTCTGAGAGAATTGAAAGGTTATACAATACAAGTTCTGTTTTCTGAATAACAGTTATCAGGCAGAACTAACTACAAATATATCATATACCATCATAACCCTCTTTCACCTTGTCTAATTCTCATCTGGCAGATACTCTTCATAATCCCGGGGGCCTTTCCAACACTGCTGATTATGCTGGAATTGAGATCAAGAAGACATTATATATGCAACCACTAAGTAATGTATGAATATCTGAAAGCAGAAGTGGGAGGGGGATCTAAGCAGAGTTCCCTTAAAAGTTTGGCAGCAAAAGTTTTCATTGTTAATATATTAATGTTTTGGGATTTTTCCCAAAATGCAAAGCAAAAGTTCAGCCTGGTAACCAAGTGCCTGTGGCCCTTTCCCTACAGCCTTTGTACACCATTTTCACTGCTGGTTGCTAGTGGATTTTTTTACCTTTTCAGACAAAGCATCTTGTATCCCATTTGCAATACGTGGTTGAGCTGGGTTTTTTTTTTTTAAAAAAACCTTGTTTTTCCCAGTCTCAGGTTTTCAGTGTGTTTCCTGTTTACTGTAGAGTAGTGTTTGAAATGTCCATAGTGCTTCTGACAGTGTTGCATTTTTTATTTTCCACCCATTTCCAGCACATTCTTTTTTTAAGGATATGGATTAACACTGTAGCATTGTAATGATAAGTGTAGCAGGTTCCCTGAATTCCTAGCTTTCATCTTTTTAAAAATTAAGTCTCTAGCCCATTCAGTCATAGAGAGATGCCTTTTTCCTTATATCCCTGCAATGAAAGGGACCAGAGACTTACCTTTAAAAAAAATGAAAGCTGGGTATTCAAACAACATCTGTCATTACAATGCCATAGCGCTGTTTTTGTGCCAATTTTTTTTTTAGAAAATTGCAAGTGCCCTGGTAGCCTGGGGGGGTGGGGTTGGGCAATATCCACTTCAGGCACCAGAAAGAGTGGTGCTGTTTGAAATGGCCTCAGTGATTCACATACAGTTCATAAATGGATGTTTGAGACCACCACTCTCGCATCACTTTACAGGATAACAACCAAGTTAAAAAAGAAATGTGAAAGGGCCCTATGTATGCAGATCAGCTGGGCCATGGATTTTTCAGTGCCTGGCAATGAGGGCTATAACATTAAGTGATTTCGGTTCTATGACCTCATAGTACTTGACGCCGTGACCTTAGATGCTTGCATAGTCAGAATAAATATTGTTTGTCTCTTCCAACATTGTACTTCCTACTTTCTCCTCTGATCCTGGCAATACAAAAGAAGGATAGGCAGTGTAATTCTAAGCAGAGCTATATCCCTGCCATGACGTCATTGGGCTTAGAAAAGTTCAGTTACTACTAGGGCATACTACTGAGAGATGGATCTGGTGTTCCACTTTTCTCTTTCGTTCTTGGTCATGGATGCCTTTTAAAAAGATCATATGACACACAGCTTGTGATGCAAGATGAGCAGACCTCACTGTCAGAATGAGTAGAAAAAAGGGTTGCTGGTCCGCCAGTGAGGGCGGGGGATCCCCCCCTCCCAGCTCCCCCCCCCCTCCACTCTCCTGGCTGGTGAGGGGGAAAGGAGCAGGAATCATAGAATCATAAAGCTGGAAGGGACCTCCAGTGTCATCTAGTCCAGCCCCCTGTACAATGCAGGAAATGCACAACTGCCTCCCACCCCCAGTGACCCCTGCTCCATGCCCAGAAGATGTAAAAAAAACAGGATCCCTGGCCAAACAGGTCTCCTGGTACAGCATGACAGCATCACTTCCAGAAGTGACATCATCATGCAGGTCATGGGAGTGCTTCCGTGCTCTACTCTGGGCCTGGCACAAAGAGCGGGAGCACTCCTGCAGCCTGTGCAGTGACATCACTCCTGGAAGTGATGTCATCAAGTCGATACTAGAAGCACTTGCATGCAAAGCACATATGCAAAGACTTTCTAAAGGTGAGTGCCTGTTCCCCCTCTCTCCTGCTGGGAGGGTAAGGGGACCTGGCAACCCTAGTAGAAAGGGTAGTGGGTAGGACTGACAGTAATTTACAAAAGTGTAGTTGACTGAAGTTTCACTTTGACTTGTGTGCTGTTTTGGTGTCTTAAGTTTTTCAGCTCTTTGTGGTATTGCTGTCTTTCCTCCATAGGGCTAAAGAGTAAAATGTTTGGAGTCACTGGAACAGTTCAGTAAGGAAAAGTTCTAATTTCTCTTCATTTTTTTTTTAAAAAGCTAATTGCTGTGATAACCTGTTTGTTGGGATAAAATCTTTTCAAATTTGAGAAAGAAGACAAAGGAAGTACAGTACTAAGCACAGAACAGTTATTAAAAACAGTTGGAAAGCATATAAAAGGTTCCGTGTGTGTGAAAAACAGGACAGCTGTGACGGTCTATTGGGAAAGTATGTACAGATGGTGGTAGGGAGGAGAATGATGACTGCATGGCTGATAAATGAAATACGAAAAGAGAGAGAGTGAGAGAGAGAATGCATTATGTTGATGATCTTTGTAAATAGTATATTTTGGGGGGACGTCATTATAATTCTTGGTCTATGAGCTGCAGCCGGGAAGTGTGACTGTCTACGCATATCTTCAGGTCTGAATTTGTTTACAAATGAAAAAAAGTTTAATAAATTATATGCCATGTAATTATTAGAGGAGATAATTAAACATATGGTTTTCCTCACATTTAGAATGTCATGAGATTGTCATAATGGCGTCGTAATACTCCAAATAAAATTGGGCCTGAATTAGTCACAGTAACATGTGGGATTTTGTGAAACAGATTTGTTTGTTTTGTATTGCAAGAAATGGTAAAGAAGAAATAAACTGGATTTGGCTTAGAGTATGTCAAAATTTTGAAAAAGAGAAAATCTTTTTTCAAAAAGTTTTAAAAAATGAAATAATTGAAATGTCTGATATTTATTCACATTTCTTTAAAATAGTTATGTCTCACCTTTCTACCAAATGTACACGAAGTGGCATTTATGACACTCACTTGTCACTATAATGCACTGATCTAAAAACAAAAGTCATGCAATACCTTTTATTACCCGAAATGCTTATTTGGACAAATTCAATTGCATTTATCGAGTTCTCAGTTTTCCAAGATATAAATTCTCCCAAGAACTCATGGTACAATTTTAAGTCATGGTTGTACCTCACTTAAGCCTCATTTCTGGATTTGTCAGGATGAAAGAGGGGTAGTGAGTGGCAGGACTGTAATCTGGAGAACCAGGTTTGATTCTCCACTCCTCTGCTTGAAGCCAGCTCGATGACCTTGGGTTAGTCACTGTTCATCTCTCAGCCCCACCCATCTCACAGGGTGATTGTCATGAGAACACATTTTGTAAAATGCTCTGAGTGTGGCATTGAGTTGTCCTGAAGGGCGGTATATAAATCAAATGATGTTGTTGTTAAGATGGCTAATGGAATAGAGAACTTGCCTAGGTTCAAAAGCTTTGTATATTTTCAAATATGGTATCTGTTTGAGAGGTTAAGCCTATTGTATCATGTTCTCTTGCTTCTTTGCAAAGAAGAATCATAATTCTTCCCTCTTTTGGATTGAATATGTACCCTGACATCTCTGGGATCCTATGGCCTAGCTGGCTGGGTTGCAGCCATTCATGAGATGGCCTACACCTGGGGCATTGGGGCTCGCCCAGACAGGCAAGGCGGTGGTCAGTGGGCTGATCCCAGGGCTTGACCTGTACCGCTTAGTTAGCTCTTGCCGCACTTATCTTTATGGTCATTTTAACAAACGGCCCATTTAATCCAAGCCTGTGTCTGTCTCTTGCTTCCGGCTGGGGCTGCAATAAGGAAGTAGCCATTTTGAATAATAAATAGGTTTCTGTTATTGAGGTCTCTTTTTGAATCTGTTCTACATTTCTTATATGAATTAGTCTCCTTCTCCTTTTTGTGTTTGGTCATATTGTGAAAAATAACACACAAGTGTCTTTGTATTGCCTAATATAGTAGCAAACACTTATAATTGCTATCATCATTATTAATGTCTATCAGCAGATATTTTATAGTAAGGATAAAAAGGCTCTACCAGTGATTAAGATGAACCTCACTCTCTAGTTTCCCTTCTAAAACCATCTATACATAGACTGACATTGTTCAGAAATGTTCTGCCTGCTGATAAAAATGTCCAACATTTTTATATAAATACAGCATTTGCAGGGGAGGTTCAGTTCAGCTTTCTTGCATGCATAAGTAGGAGAACTTCTTGTAAGTTCTCATGGGGAACCAGTGTGGTGTAGTGACTTGAGTGACGAACTCGGATCCAGGAGAGAGGTTCAATTTCCTGCTCTGCCTTGTAAGATTAATGGGGAAACTTGGACCAGTCACACACTCTTAGCTTAATCTACCTCATAGGGTTGTTGGGAGGACAAAATGGAGGAGAGGAAAATGATGTAAAATGCTTTAGGTTCCTTTTGGGAGAAAGGCGGGGTAAAATAATTTTTTTAAAAAAACTTCTTGCTAGTGTACAGCAGAGTATCCTGTTCATGGCACAAAAGCATTATTTATTTATTTAAAGAATTTGTCTGCTGCCTCTCCAGAAGCCGTTTGAGGCAGCTCACAAGTGGCAGCTTGGAGGCTGGTCTGTAAATTATGTAATATAGTTAATGCTAGACATGTGTGTCTGAGTGTGTGTAAGAGGGAATGGGAATTTGTGATCAAGAGGAATCTAGAGTATCAGCAGGCTCATTTAAGATGAATGATATCTGAGTGTCCAGCTTATGACACATATCGAACTACCAAGAGCCAGCAGTGGTTCTTGGCAACCTGGACAGGATAGAGGATCTTGTTGCATGGAGTCAGACCTGTCTGACTCTCTTATTATGCATTGCTGCTTTCTGTCTTCATGAATCAAAAGGGCATTAAATAAGACCAAAAGAGTGAGAGGAAGGTGTTACGCCTTTTAGCACCGTCACTAGCTCACAGTTTGTATGTGATTTGTGGTATACTTACCAGAACAGTTGTCTATTACTCAGTCATGCTCTTTATTCACAGGCTGTCAATGTATGTGCCCAAGATGTTGCTTTTGCTTATGTCTTGTTATTCTGCCAATGATGCTCTTGTTTTGCTACCTAATGTTATTTCTCACTCTTTCATGAGCTGATTCATGGTAACCCTTATATAATCTTCCATCTTAAATATGTTTAACCATGCAGGCAGCCTAGAATTCTTCCAGTACCATGAAACAACATCACCACTACTTGTCTTTCATCAGTTCTCCTTGTTGATCCAACGGTTAGTGCCTCCATGTGCAATTTTGAGTATGATCAGTAAACGAAAGTATTTTCCTTAATAATAGGCTTCAATAATGCTGCTCCTTTCTTCAAACAAACATGCTATCCAGCCACATTGAAGCTCCAATGATGTCATCTTCTATTTCCTTCTGGCGAGTCGTTCCATAGTAGCACATTTCCATCCCCCACCTGGCAACTGATTGCTTTTGTTTTTAATTGGAATCTATCCAAAATTGAACTGCCTTGCTTGCCAACATGGTGCTTCAATATACTAATGCATCAGCTTTAGTGCTTTGACTTTCTGATCTCTAGTGTTTTTGAGTTCAAAAAATACAGATAGGAATTAAATGTGTGAGTTTGGAGCAAGATGCCATTTAAGTTATGTTGGCTGAAGTTGCTCTGCCAACAGTGGTTAAAACAAGCATAATTTTGCAGATAGAGTGAAATATAGTTCATTAACACTAAAGTAGTCAGGTTTTAAAATGTCACTATGACAGGTCAGATAAAATTGGGATGGGCCAAGACATCAATTTTCATGTAGTTATATGCTCCTGTTTGTTCTGTCAGTATTCGTTACTAGTTATACCAATGGACAAGGTAAGATGACGACGTTATTTATGTGTATCTTGCCCGTAGGAAGCTCCTACAAATCTTCATAATTTTTTTTTTAAAAATTGTTACACATAAAGGAACTCATAAAAATGTATATTGTTTCTATAACTCTTGTTCTGATAAAACAGTAAACCTAACTGACATCCTATGAAGTCCCATTTCAGATGATTGGGATTGCTTGTTAGCTGTCCATAGAACATTGATCCTTTGGTTATTTATGGCACAATTTATTAATTATCCATATATGCTGTTATCTTAAAGTTCAAATGTGTCTTTCCTTGCAGTTGAAAAAATATATCCTCCTTCATTTTCTGGGAACTGTAAAAGTGAGGAAGGTCTGATAAGAAGTCCATGCATGGCAACTGTTGATAAATTGCTTAGTATTTTAGCACAACAGTTTTCTAAAAGTAAGCTTCAGATTAAAAGAATGGAAGAAAAAAAAACACTAAATAGCTGTACAAAAAGTGTGCAAAGGAAAACATAATAGCTATACATTACAAATTTGTTCCAAATTTATGTTGCAAAATATCACAGAGGTTGCATATTTGGGGAGCAATGTAATTTTTAAAATCCAAACAGGGCTTGGATAATTTATTTTTATTATACAACAATCCCACTAATTTATTTAAATTCCAAGGAAGAAACAATCTCATTTTATTTGTAATTTATTTTGTGCTGAAGAAATGTTAACGTTGTATGGTGGACATAAAGCATGTTGGGGTGCATGATAATTCATTTGTAAAAAGGTTTCATTTCATTGACACTAGTTTATTAGTTTGAAGCCTTGCAGCGCCGCTATCACTGGTAGCCTTAAAGTGCCAGTAACTGAGTGAGTACTAGAGAAATTGCGCTTGGGCAAATGTCCTTGGTAACAGACAGTTCCCTCTGTAGCAGCTTAGCATATGACTTGACTTTTCAAAATGGTTCAGAACAAGGGTATGCATCTGATTCTTCATAGATATGAAAGTATAGCTATGAGTATTCTCTTGTGTTTTCCTGCTAGTGGAAATGTGAAAAATATATGGAGTCCAACTAGAACATTTGATGCTTGTTGATCTAAGTCTTGTAACTCAAGAGAAGTATCACTTCTCTAATCAATTTTGGGATGGGCTGAGTAGTCAAGGAAGTTATTTTAGCATTAACTAAATAAATTCCAGGTGTCCTGAAATATTATTACGTAATGTTCTCTGATAAAGCAGTCTGCTGCTGTTAGCTTAAACGAGCTTGCCATGCCAAAAAACCATGAAGCTGTTTTCATAAGCCCAAGATGGTATTAGATTCATTTGTCTTGACTAGCAGTCTTCCATACAATCTTTGGGAAAGTTTCAAGAACCATATGTAAGTATGCCAGCGGTTCAAAGTAGAAACAAGAATTGTGTGACTTTACACAACTCATGCAATCCCAGCTAAGCTTTATCTTCTTTAGGTTGAGGTCATCAACAGTTTGGAAAACTGAGTGATCCAATTGAATCTTAATAATATTTCCTCAGAGTAAAGGCTCAGCCATTTTAGAAGGATGGGCTTTCATGTAGATGACCTTAGGATTGCTGATAATTTTATTCTTTTTTTTTTGTATATTAAGGTTTGAACACAACAGTGTCACTCCTATGAGTTGTCAGCAAAAAGGAGACTATTAAATTAGAAAGTTATTACCAAGTTTTTATAATGCTTTAATGTTTTGTTTAAGGCTTTTTTAAATCAGTTGATTAATGTAAGCCACGTTCTTTCTATCCCTTTATCCCTACAGATGGCAAATGATAGGTCCCTACTGTCATTGTATGGAAGAAGAAAGGGTTATGGTTCAAAGTCAAGACAGAGTGATCCCCCAGTAATTAATCATAGAGACTTCTCTCCTTATGCCCAGACAATCAAAAGTTGAATTTAGGAATAACGTTCTTTCACAATCTATTAAAAAAACCCATAGTTTCTCACTCTATATAGGCATAGAAACTTTTGTTGTTGAAACTCCCCCCCCTGCCCATTTATAAAAAGTTAAGTAAAGGAAAGCACAGTAGCATACACATTACGGATTAGAGTGTGTACAGTTTCTATCCTTAAAATCAGAAGATAACTTTGAATGCATGATCTTTGCTGTGTGACTGTTTTATTTGGAAAATGACTGTTGATGAAGGTCTTGCCTTTTTCAGGTTTTGTCTTTTGGAAACAATAGAGGTTAGGAGTGCTCTATTCTTGGATAATCAGAAGTACCTTTAAAGAGGAAGAGTTAATGGACCGTAGGATGATACAGAGTAAAACTCTGAGAATTCCTACTAAAGAATTTTGGGAAATCCTGTCATGTGACAGATGTCTTTGTAATAGTCAAATTGCTATTTACTACCCACTGGAGAACTAGATGTGAATATTGCATGGCTATTCTCCCTCTGAGGCGGAGGACATCTTGGGTGATTCCCACCGTCCAATCAGGGAGGCAGGAACTAATTTTCTTCCTCTTCCTGTCTGTCATGTGGGACACCCTCTCCAGTTCTGTTCCTGCCTCCAGGGAGAGCAGTCTAGCAGCACACTAGCTCTGCTACTTTCTTATTAGGACTTCAGTTTCACTTTCACTTTCCTATTCCTACACCTTTGCTCTTCTCTTCCTTTAATCTTTCTTTTGTCTTTAAAACTCTGTTAACTTAAAACTTTCATAGTTCCTCCCTATCTTTTTGCTGTCTTCTCCTGTCTCTTACTACTCTCCCTGGCTGACTGAGAGGATCACGGCAGCCATTTGGGGCAGCCGGCTACAAGATGAACGCCAGGGATTCTGAGGACAGCTTCCTAGACAACAGAGAGGAATGCTCTCCAGTATTCACATTGAACGCGATGGGGATTGATGAATCTGGTGCTGACATGCCTCTTGGCTTGTACGTGCCCCCAGCAATGAGTCGGCACAGACATACCTCTGCGGCTTGTGCAGTCTCCCGGCTACAAGTGGGCCTCAGAGCCACAAAAGAGCTTCAAAAGACCCATCCCACTGATCAGAAGGTGGATGCATCTGCATGCTCCTGCTCTGCAGCTGGAGTTGGTGTGTTACCTCAGCCCAGGCTCTTGGCAGGGAAAGACACCAAGAATCTCCTCAGCTCTGGTGCCACAGTGAATGTGCTCATGCCAGTCTCCTGGATGGAGATTCCACAGCAGGCCTTTTCTCTTCAGATCGAGCCCTGCATTTACAACAGGACTCTTCCTGTCAGATGGGTAACGTATGAAGGGCACAAACTTGCCTGTGTCTTTGAACCTTTTAACTTCCTAAGACTAACTATGATTGAGGAAATATATAATCTCTGCTGAGCTGAAACCTCTGTTAATAGTGGTGTGGTGTCTACCTCCTCCTCCTCCTTCCTCCATGGGTGACGCTGACGCTCAGTGAAAGAACTTCTGCTTTGCCTGCAGAAGGAACCAAGTTTGTTCCTCATTAACTCCACTTTAAAAGATCAGGTAGATGATGGGGGAAAAACTTCTTCCTGAGACCCTGGAGACCTGCTGCCAGTCTGAGTAGACAACACTGACCTTGATGGACCGATGGTCTGAGTCAGAATAAGGCAGCTTGTAATGTTTAACAGACAGGGATACCCACTGAGCAGGGGGATCGCCCTCAGAGAACATCTATAATGACAAGGAGGAGGAAGAATTCCTTCAGATGTGGAGGAGGTGGAAATATCCCTGCCAGAACAGTGAGCCCAGCTGTCTGAATCTGAGGTCTACCAGTATTTACTACCTAGACATTCTCAGCATTAGAGCTGCAGGAATTACCCTCGGGGGGGGGCGTGGGGGAGGACTCTTCGACAGGAAATACTAATACAGACCCCAGGAAAACAAGAGTCTCTTCCTAGGGAAGGTTCCCCAGAAAAGGTCCTCCCATTTTCAGAATATTTTAGGAGACAGCTCAAGGCTGAGTGGTCTAAACCATCAACCAATAAGCAATTCCCTAATGTGGTAAAAAACACACACCCTGTACTCACTTTCTTTGCTATAAGATGTTGTAGGTACCTGCAATCGATACTCCAATGGCTATGCTTCAGTCATCTGGGCTCTTGTCAGAGGATGAGCAAGGGGCAAACAGAATTTTAAAGGCCAGTACTTTCAAGGCAGACACCATCCTGGATGCAGTTACCTTTTCTTCCAGGACTATGGTCTCGGCAGCAGTAACAAGTAGGCGCCATTGACTAAGAGCTTGGCCAGCAGTTTTACACTCTAAAAGTATCATCTTGGCTTACCACTTTCAGAGAGACAAGCTATTTGGGGATGCCCTGGGAAAGATCTGGGTTGAGACCCTGGACAAAAGAAAGTGTTGCCAAAAAACACTCAATCTGAGAGGCGATCCCTTGGGACTCAGCCATTTAATTCACAACACACTCTACTAAGGTCCAGACAGGATTCCAAGTGACTATCCTGGGGTTGATCTAGATATCCCTTTAATCGGGGGGGGGGGCAGTTCCTTTCAAGAACCCACTTGTAGTATAGTGGTTAAGTAACTGAACTGTGTTGCAGTACTCTGCTGGTTCAGATCTCACTACTGCCATGAACTTACCACATGGCCTTGGGTAAACCATTCCTCTCAGGCCCAGCTCCACAGCTGTATTGTGAGGATAATACTTACTTTGTCCCAATATCAAACAGACAGTTTTTCACACGTGGAAAGAGATTTGACCTTGATACCAAGCTCTCTAAGACAGGACTCATAAGCCATTCCCTGTGAGAGGCCAAGTACTCCTTACCATCAAGCCTGGGTCGACACACAGGCAGACAGCTAGACCTTAGAAATAGTCTCACAAGGCTATTCCATACAATTTGAAAGCTACCCTCCAGAACATTTTGTCATCTCTCCCCTACACAAAATCTTAACTCAAACTGTAACCCAACACCTGGGCATTCAAGCTGTGGAGCATGTTCCCCACAACAAAAGAGGACGAGGGAGTCTACTCAACCTTCTTTATAGTCCCTAAAATGAACGGGGACTGGAGGGCGTTGTTAGACCTCAACTTTTTGAACAAGTTTATCAAGTTGCATCACTTTTGAATGGAATGGAATGGCAAAGGCCATTCAACCAGAAGAATACATGACATCTACAGATCTCACAGAAGCATATCTCCATGTACCAATTCTGACAGCCCATCAACAATACCTAAGATTTTGCACAGAAAAAAAATCTATTAGCAGTTCTGAGCCATCCCTTTTGGCCTATCCACCGCGCCAAGAGTGTTCACAAAGCTCCTGATCAATCTAATCGTATGTCTAAGAGAGAGTGGTATTCATGTTCATTTGTACCCAGACAATCTCCTGATCAGATCATATTCAAAAGAAAAATCTCACCGCAACACCCAGTTCACCATTCAGTTCCTACAAGCTGGAACACCCGAGTATGATCATCAAAAGAATGTTGTCTATCCCTCACCAAAGAAGAGGTCAGGAGGACCAGACAGCTGGCCAAGACTGTCATCAGAGTGAAAATCACTTCTCGCAACACTACCCAAACTGATGGGTTTGTTAGTGGCCAGCAACAAGGCGATACCTTGGGGTCGTCTACATGCAAGTCCACTTCAGACCTCTCTCAGATCTTATTAACAACAGATCATGGAGAAGACAGTTCTTCCCATTCAGGTACCACTTCAGATCAAAAGATCTATGACCCCTTGAGACCAAGAAATACAGATGCAAGCATCACAGGTTAGGCACGTCTTCCTATCAATGTCTTGGAAATGTGAGTGATTTGTCTGGACTTGTTCCAGTTCAGAGATCAGATAGTGAACTCACACATCCTAATCTGTATGAACAAGGTAGCAGACAAGACATATGTAAACAAGCAGGGGGGATACAATTCCTCGAGGTGGCACAAGGAGGCGACAAGGATACTTGCCTGGGAGGAAGGTCACCTAGTCTTAATCAAAGGCATATCCAATATCTAGGCAGACTGGCTGAGCAGGTAGACCATTCAGCAAGTGGAATAGTCCCTTAAGAAAGAGCTCATCTAATGGATAACAGCGCACTTTGCAACACCTCTCCTGAACCTGTTCGCATCCCAACACAACCATCAACTACCAAGGTACATGACAAGGTTTGTTCCACCCACAAGCAGATGCCCTGACATCGCAGTGGCCATTAGGCCTCTCTACGCATTACCATCCTTACCAGTAATACCCAAACTCCTGAGAAGGATCAATTAACAGGAAGTGAAGTGCTAGTGATTGCCTTTTGGTGGCCCCGCAGACTCCAACAGATGGTGATATTCCCCCCCCCCGTCATCCTACTGACCTTCCCAGTCACATTACAGCAGGGAATGATTTGGCACTCTCATTTAGACTCGCTCTGCTTAACTGTGTGGAAATAGAAAGGAAAATCTTCCTAAGATAGAGATATTCCGGAGAGGTGGCCGACACTCTCCTAGCATCCAGAAAACAGTTCATGGTCAGAATTTTCTGTTCCTCTTGGAAAGCCCTCACTCAGTGGGGCAGGGGAAAGCACTGGACATTTTACACCCCTGACCAAACATCCATTTGGATTGGTCAAAGTTGTTCCCCTGAGAAGGCTGAGAATGAAGACCATCTTCCTTTTTGTGGCCACATCTGCAAGAAGAATCTCAGACCTAAGTGCACCGTCAGTCAGACCTGAACTCTGTATCTTTCACAACAATAATGTAATACTTCATACTGTCCCCACCTTTCTTCCAAAGTCTATTCCAAATTCCATAGGTCGCAAGCGATAATGCTACCATATTTCTACCTGTACCCTAAATAAACTGGGGAGAGGCTCTGACACAACCTAGACGTCAGAAGGAAGCTCAAGGCCTATCTGTCCTAAACAGCACAAATCAGAAAGTCGGACTTACTGTTCATCAGTATATCTCCCCTTAATTTGGGGAAGAAAATGCCTTCAGCATTCGTAGGTGCCAATAACAAAACATACACTATTGAAGCTCACAAAGCTCTCATTGTAGAGGTTCCTAATGGAATAACGGTTCACGCTGTGTGAAGCGCTGCTACGAATGCAGCATTACAGAGGAACACTTCTGTAGAAGAAGTCTGCAAGGCAGCAACATGGCCATCAATCTCGACCTTGGTGAGATGCTAGAAATTAAATTATATTATTCTGCAGACACCACCTGCAATAGAAAAATACTGCAGTGCATGATCTCAGACGAAGACCACATCCCACCCAGAAAGTAGAAACTGCTTTGGAAGCATCCAAGATGTCCTCTGCCTCAGAGGGAGAATGGACCTTTGGACACTAACCGTGAAGGGGCCCTTCTCCTCTGAGGGAAGGAGGACATCTTGCCCTCCCTGGGTCTTCTTCCTCCTCTACCATGCTGCCTCATTCTTCTACCTCCTCCGGGTTATGCTTTATTTACAGTACATGTCAACACAACTGGTGTTTTTTCTCTCAGTATTGACAGTTTCTGAATGATATATTCAATGTTACTACTTTGTGGAGTCACCTGAACTGAAGAAAGAAAGTGTTCCACATGCCAGACAGGAAGAGGAAGAAAATTAGTTCCTGCCTCCCTGATTGGATGGTGGGAATCACCCAAGATGTCCTCCTTTCCTCAGAGGAGAAGGACCCTTCACGGTAAGTGTCCAAAGGTCCGTTCTCTGCCATCTACCTTTCCTTTTTTCTCTCAAGAAGTGAAGAATAAGTGCTTTCTCTCTTTTCCTATTGGGCTTTTATAAATGGCATTGGAAGCAGCTTCAGGATGCCATTGGCGCCTTCTGCAAAAGTGAAGTTGCAGGAGAGAAAACACCCCTATTATTTCCAGTATTCTTCACAGAGGAATCGAGAGTTTTTTTCCTTTACCTTGTTGAGTTTCTGCAGGAAGTAGCAGCAGCAAGATGCTTCTGGCACATTCTGCAAAAGCCCAGCACAAGGGCATCCTTCATTCCCCAAGTTCTCCCTGACTCCCACAGCAGTCAGAAAGACAGTGGCAACCACAAATAATGGACTAAGCTAGTATGTGCAAAGCCAGAGTTTGTGGGCCTTTGCTCACAGAAACAAATATCTTGGAGGTGTTGCAGTATATGCTGCATTTGGGTCTTGGGAATTACTTCATCATTATGTCACAATTAAATCCTTTCTGAAAGTTTGCTTGCTAAAGCGACAGGTACTCCACAAAAATTAAAAACAGGCTGGCTGCCACCTGAAAAAGTCCAATAGGAAAGAATGCCCTGCCATCCTTTGCTTTTCAAGAATGGCAGGACAACTTTTCTCTTTTACAGAGTCTGGTGGCTCTTTTCATGACAACTTAGTTTAGACATCTGTGGCCAAACCATCTTTTAGAACATGGATTAGAACCAAAACCAAGGTGTTCAAGCAACTTTAAAACCCTTTGATGCATTTCCCATTTCCCATTTCCCATACACTTACAGTGCAATCCTAAGAAGAGTTACTCTAGTCTAAACCCATTGAAATCAGTGGGATTAGAATGGTGTAACTCTATTTAGGATTGCACTATTAAATCTCTCGTCTGTAGGCAATTTCCAGAAGAAGAGCAAAAGCTGTAACTGTCAATTCAACCATCATTTACAAACCTCTTTCAGCTAAGCATTCTGATTTGGGGGTGTCAGTTGCAAAACATAGTTAGCCATTCATACTAAACCAAAGTTAATCTTCCTTAACAATATTTTGGTATGATGTCTGACTTGAGCCAGTATCTCATGCTGGCAGGAAAAAAAATGTTTCTGAAAGTGCTTATGTAAATGTGAGTATTATGGAACTTTTGATTATTTTCATACATGACTGCACTCACATAACACACATAGAGCATTTATCAGAGACCTATATGAAGGCAGTTTATTAAGGCTCGCTTCCTCTCCATGGAACTATTTTCAAGTATTGAGTCACAAAAAGGATTTTTATTTTATTCATACTGTAAAAGTGCTTTTAATTGAGACATTGTGGTAATAGAATCTAAAAAATTTTAGAGCCTAAAGTTTCGATTCTAAACCACGTAAAAGTATTATCTAAAATTATTTTGTGATATGATACAATAAATTGAAATGGAGAAGAAACATTATGTCTTGTAAGTGTAACGTGTTGCTTTTAATATTCTGACAGTGAAATGCGGTTTAAGGACATTCTTTAGTTGAATGAGAGAGGGGGAGATTGAGATTTCATTACATTCAGCACAGTATGAGACTAAGTCAAAGTAGTTTTGCTAATTAAATTCAATTGCCATCCATTAGACCAATGGAATGAGATGAATCTACTATACAGCTGACACAGCACAGGTATGCAATTTGGCTAAATGGCTATTTCTAAACTGCAGCACACATTCCTTCTCTTGTCCCTTTTTTGAGAGTAGAATTTCTGCATGCACCCTGGTCCTACTTCCAAAACAAGGGTGAATAATATCAGGAACTTGCTGAATGGCGAAGATGCCAGTTTACATAATCAGTCACTAAGAATTTGTTGGTAGTTGCGAAGACAGCTTTGTGTACAAATTTAAGCCTTATAGCAGGGGTCAGTGAAAGGGAGGCATAGTGTTTCTGGCCCTCGTGTCTGTTTTCCTTTTGTTATTTTATATATACAAGGATCCAAAATACTACTTTTCTTTCTAAAGTGCAAAAAGCTCTCTGCTGCCTAAGAGAGAAGATCTTTAGACTGGCCATTCATTGCAAAGGAAAGGAAGCAACTAACGGGGACATTCAGCTGTTTCCCAGTGCAAAAGCAAACAGCTAAACACCCCAAGATGTAGGCATTTCTTCTCCAGTCAGCATCTCCAAGAGCACTTGTTTTAGCAGACTGTAGAACATGGGACAAGCACAGACCATTTCCGCTGGTACGAGAAATCCCATTAGATGCCTCTCAAGCCTTCAAGCTCTGCTGCAGCTTTCCCTCTGCAACATGTTTGTATATGTATAGTATGTATATAAATGTATATAGCATGTATACAATATGTACAATAATATGTATGTATAATATATATGTATATATTAAGTTTGTAAAACTGCTGCAACTAAGTTTTGTTGCTTTTAACAACTCAGTTAATAAGGTGTCTGTTTAATTAATGAAATATATGCTTTGAAATGCAGCTAGCACTTTAACACTTTTGGCATGACCTGCTGTTTAAGGGAAAGTTGTATTCCAGGACAAGGAATTTCTGACCCTGTTGAAATGATTGGGATACCACTTAGGCACTGGCCAAGACAAAATTTTGACAGCCAACAAGCCTATAATGTTTCCAAGTACACAGATTTACACATTCTGCCAAGATGAAAATTAGCTAAAACCAAAAAGGATATTGGGGATTGACACTTCGGGATGAAATAACAGAGCAGTACTTTGCATTGCTTTAAGAAATATGATGATCCATTGAACTGTTTTACTTCCTGGAATCCTTGTGAGCTAATGTGTAGTAATCAATCTGATTTCATTGTGAATGTTAACTGGCTATATCGTCTTGGCCTGAAATAGTTGGCTATTCCCTACTCTGAAGCTGGACACTAGAATGCCCAAATGTCTCTAGCTGGCTTAGTTTCCTTGAGAGGAAGACTATATCCTTGAGTCTACAAAGGATGAATGAAACTGAGAATTACATTTTTCTGTCTGCTATTTTTAGAACTCAGTATCAGTAACAGCTTCAGGCAAAATAAATGCAGTAAAACTGAATACAAGAAAGCACCAACAGAACATTTTTCATTAAAGGATGACACTGCCATACACTGTTTATATTCTCTGATGTTTTCTCTTAACACAAGTCGTGTAGATGTTTTTATATTGAGTCTTTTGCCCTGGTAATTTGTGGTCCATAGCTTATAGGTTTGCATATAGGAACAAGGAAGTATTGCAAAAGAAGCAACAAATGAATTCCAGGGTCTACTTTGTTGCTTACAGTAGCTACTCCCCTCCCCAACCCTCCCCTCTGTCTGAACAGTTGACAACTTCAAAAGGAAAAATAGCAATGTAAAGCATGAACTGCAAGTCTGAAATGAGAGAAACTCTCCCCCCCCCGCCCCAAGGAGATTCTACATTGTATGAAATGCTGCTGCTGTGATTATTTAATTTAAAGAGTTACATTTTACTGAACTCCTTGTTGATGGTCACAGTTAACCCATATTCAGTGATAGTTAAAAGGCTGTCCAGCATTTATGAAAACTTTTCAGTAGCCTCTTTCAATTCATTAGCATCTCAATGTCCATTACAACAAAGTTCTCAGTTCTTGTTTTCAGGAAGCCAGTTGTAAAATGTCAGACTGTTACTTGCAGTATTTAAAAGTAAAGATGATGGTATTTGTAAAAAAATGTTACCACCTCATGAAAAAAAATAAAGACATAAAAGTGATCTTGGTATGCTTTACTTTTGGAACAGTTAGTACAGCTGCTTCAAATACCAGTTGTCTGGATTCCCACACTTTTCTTCTAATGGAGAGGTTTACACACGCATAATTGAAGTTACAATTACCCTAATTAACATCTTATTTGCATAAAATGTTGATAGAAAAGCAACAAAGAATGGTCTAAGAAGCTGGACCCCCAGTATACACATGGGCTTTCAAGTTGTTTTTGCAAAAGATTGGCTGCTATATTAATGTTTCAGTTATGATAGGCAACTATAGGCAAACTGTTAATATTCACAACTTGGAACATGTTCCCTTTTAATTATTAGCAGTACATTTTTAAAAAAGCTTTCTTTGAAATTAAATGTACATAAAACAGTCAGAGAATATAATTTTTGACTTGTAGATGAGAAAAGCCATCACATTGGTTTTTTTTTTTACTTTTTCCTTGTTGCATAAACTAATTCTGTTGGTACCAGTTCAATTTCCATCCTATAAGATGCTACAAGAATCATGTTTGAAATGTCTTTTAGAAGAAAGGGTCATATGAACTGATACATAGCTTTTAAAATTACAGTACAGTGGAGTCATTTTCTCTTCTCCCAGCACTTACTTAAAGTGACATGTTTACAGCACTGTGGACTGAAGCCCACTTTTGATTCTCCAAGTGTTTTTCAGACCTGAGGTCATGGCAAACAGTGAACCTCACCTATCATATAACCTTACGCAGAAAATGCTTTTCCAAAAATAAAAGATCACAGGATCTAGATTTTAGAAATGGAGCAGTTTGCTGCCTTGAGGGGGTTAAAAAGGTTAATTTATACATGTCTGTTAAACTTATGAAATGAAGCGTGTTTTTTTTTAATTTTATTGGTGAGTACATAAAATATTACACAAATTCCCCATCTTACCTAAATTATATCAACCCCCACCCTTTCGCCCCTCCTTATAGACTTCCAACAGCTTTCCAACCCTTAGCCCATCTTATTATTTAAATTACTCTTAACTATAATTTTTCTAAATCTTATATATATTGTATCACTTATTCTAAGCATATTCAAATTGTATTGTCTTTTTTAAAAATTTTATTACCTACATTAACTAACAATACAGAGGGAAAGAAGGGGGGCAGGGGAAGGAAAGAAAAAAAAACAGCAACATATAACAACACTACACTACAAATAATGCTTTCCCTTCATACTGCCATTATTAAAAAATTAAAACTTTGTAAGATATTGATGGAGTGGTTGACCTTGCAAAATACAGATTACAATCCAAATTAAGTCTTCCTCCCCCCCCCCCGGGCCTCGGACGCAGTTCTCTCTGAGCAACTGCAACTGCAGTGCTCGTTCCCTCCCCCCCCCCTTCAGACTTCAAATCCTTTTCTTCTTGCTTGGTGTCTTGCTGAAATTCTTGATTTTTGTCCTCAAAATCCCTTAGTTGATCTTCTGATGTTATCTTGTAAGCTTGATCTTTGTAACTAAACCAGATACCTTCCGGAAATAGCCATTTATACTTTATTCCACGTTCCCTCAGAAGAGCTACAAACTTTTTATACTTAAATCTTCTTTTCCGAACTAAAAATGGAACGTCCTTCAGTATCTTAACTTTATTACCCAGAAAGTCCAGATCCGCATTGTATGAGTTGTATAGGATAGTGTCTCGGGTCCTCTTAGATGAAAAATCGATGATGATCTCGCGAGGCAGCTGACGCTTTGTTGCATATTTTGAAGAAGCCCGACGGACTTCCAAAATGGCGCTTTTTACCTCTTCTTTAGTTGCCCTCGCGGGTGTCGCCAATAGTTCCGAGGCCAGATCCCATAAATCCTCATTTTCCTCCTCTTTCACATTCTGGATGCGCAAAATTGTCTGTGTTCGTTCCACTTGTAGCCCGATCAGCTGGTTCTCCATCAGCTTTAACTCTTTATTCGTTGCCGTCACGAGTGACGCATTTTCCCGAGCAGACTTCTCTGCCCCCCCCGCTGCTTCCTTAATGGTTTTCACTTCGCTCTCAATTAAGCCCACCCTTTGATCTGTTTCATTCAGCTTGTCAACAAAGGGCTTTATGGCTTCGATAACCGACCTCTTCACCAAGTCCTCGAGCGACTCTCCTTTCCCCTGCAGGGCAGCCGAGATTGACTTGCCCAAAGTGGGACTCTGCTTTTTCGCTGCCATTTTAGGGGGGGGGGGGACCGCCGACCAAATTCTGAAACTCAGCGAGGGGGAAGAACGAGCCTTCTTAGCGTGCGCTTGTAATAACAGAAGGGATTCGCTTACTTACAGGCTTCCGCCTAGTTCTGCTCTTGGCCGTTTTCCATGGCCCGGCAGCACTCGAGGTGCCGCGCACGTCTGCCGGCCTCCATAGGAACAAACGGGCAATTTACCCCCTGCATTGATTTCAGGGGGCTCTTCCCGCCGCGTTCCGGACCCTGCCTCCCTCACTGGGAGTTCTGGGGGCTAATCTTCGCAGATCAGCCGCCCGGTCAGGCTGCTCGGGCGCTTCCTCCCGGACCTGCGGAGTGGAGCTCCGACATGGCCGAGAAAATGAAACCGAATCCTATTGTCGAAGGCTTTCACGGCCGGAGAACGATGGTAGTTGTGGGTTCTCCGGGCTGTATTGCCGTGGTCTTGGCATTATAGTTCCTGACGTTTCGCCAGCAGCTGTGGCTGGCATCTTCAGAGGTGTAGCACCAAAAGACAGAGATCTCTCAGTGTCAGGTACTATAATGCCAAGACCACGGCAATACAGCCCGGAAAACCCACAACAACCATATTCAAATTCTTCTATATCTCCAATTTACTAATATATCCAATCTACGTCTCCCTGTTTAACCTATCTATTTTAATATATTCTTCTTAATACTAATATTAGCTTAGATTGATTAATAACTAAATTTCCCCATTAATGGTAAAGTTACTTCTCTCTCCCCTTTATAAAATCACGCGTGAAGCGTGTTTTTCTTGAGTGCCTTTGGAGGTGGCTTAAGGGAAGAAACTTACTTAGTGTATTTTCCTTGATCTTTAGGCCTATACTTTTATATTTAGGGCCCGAGATGCCCATTCATAACTTCATCATAATTACAAATTGCTTTTTTTAGAAGGATGAACCTCTTAGAACTCAACGTTTATTGATTGTAAAGCAGAAACTCTCTCACTATCGTAAAAAGTTCAGAGGAGACACCCAGTGTGGCTGGTACTGAGCATCTACTGCAGTATTCTGAATTTGACAAGCTCTCCATTGCATTGACTTATTAGATTTAAGTAAAGGCCCAGTCCACACAGGTTGATAAGAATGTGGTGCAGGTCCATTTGTGTGAAGTGCTTCCTCATTTCATTTAGGCATTTCAATCCTTCAAGGGCTGTAACGATTGCATATTTATAATGGCATGCACCACACGGACAGGCAGCTGACGTGTCTTGCTATGTAAAGTTGTGCCCAAGGAAAAACATTCAAGCCACCAGATCTGCATCCAAGACAACACTAAAAACCAACTTATTTGGCAAGATTTCATCTTGTCTGAAACGTGGGGTAAGCAGATGAAAGAAAAATACAAAGCAAGCTTGAAAAATAACTGCAATTACCCCACTGGCTTCCAGTCTGTCACCACCAGTCAATAAAATAATCAGGAAGAAATTTTCAATCCTCCATAGGTCTGCATTCTGCTTTCCTGCCCCAAACGACAGATAAACATTTGATTGTAATCAGAGTGGATGAAGGAAGGCCTTGTACATCCCCTGCTGTTGGTTAACACTAGGGCTGCCAGGTCCCCTGGTGGAGGCAGGGAATTCCCTGCTCCTAGCCTCTTTCTCCACAGCCACTCAACTGGCTGGCATGGGGAAAGGGCTGAAGAACAGCCTAGGAGGCAAAAAAACCTCCTGGGCCAGCTTGTAGTGGGCACACTCCCACTGGGCATAACGGCCCCTGTGAAGCATGACAGCATGCCTGCTACTGGACAAGATGACATCACTTCTGGAAGTGATGTCATCACACCCCCATCTGGGAGAAGACTTCCACAGTGTGAGCCAGGTGCCCACTTACCACCAGGAGGGTAAGGGGATCTGGCAACCCTTGTTAGCACTTTGCAGTTTGGAAATTTAGATTCTAAAGGACGTTTAATCCATCAGTTATTTAATGAAGTTATTAAAATTATGTTTTTTTATATATTGAATATTGAGGTATTGCTCTATTTCATCTTTTCTTTCAGTGTGGTGAAATGGTTTTACTGTGCAGGTCAGTCAACTGAATTTTTCAATTACAGAAAAGGGCTGTTGCTTCTCTCTCTCTTTCTCTCTCATATGTTAATGAAGTATTGATTCTTTCCATAACTGATCATAGCTTCAATGCAACCACTGACCTGATTAGGCTGCTTTCAGATCTCTCCTTGCAATGTGAACTGGCCTGAATAATACTTTATCTTAGGGAAGCCTAATCACATGTTTCATTTGTAAGTCTGATTAATTTGGTTCAGAATGTATGGGTTAAGGATTGGGACCTTAGTCACAAAATATAAGCATAGTAAATGGACTTGGGTATTTGTCAAATGGTAGTTGCTAAAGGGGAGCAGTTCTCGTAAGGTTCATAAGTAGCAAGCCTTTTTTGAGTTTTTCTCTTTGTTAAAACAATGGCGTGAAGGTTTTGATGAGCTCAGCTGACTGTTGTGTGTAATTACACATTAAAGCAGTATCAATTAGACCATGATAATTGCTAAATACGTAAAAACTACTCTATTTGTTTAAAGCCACATCATTTAACCTCTGATAATTTCTACTGTAGCTGAAGATTTTTTTCTATAGAATATTTTAATATCCCATGCAGTCATTGGTCTCTGGATGACATTGACTAGTTACTGGCAATGTGGAACTGTCTCCAGAACTTCTTAAGAACAGTGACCGAGGGCACAACTAGATTATGCAGCGTCCATGGGGACAGCCTGGGAACATCCATTTTACTGCAGGCATTCTGTTGCTTTAAAAATTCTGGGACAGCTCAGGACTGTGGCACAGGAGAAGGCTCTTATCCCCCCCCCCTTTTTCAACAGCTCTACCTCCTGGAGCATTTGGACTCTTGATGAACAGCATGGGGGAAACAAGAACCTTCTGTCCTCTCTGCATCATGGTTCTGAGCAGGATTGGGCCCCCACAGCATTTTTAAAGCAACAGAACTCCTGCTGTACAATGGCTGTGCTATCCCTGGGTCATTCCTAGGAACGTCATATCATCTAGTTGTGCCCGTTATGTGAAGTTAGTATTGTATTTCTCCATGCTTTTAATTTCTATTGTACATTGGATAAGTGTAGTAAACTACAGATGACAGTGAACTGATAATTATGATGCAGTTGAGCAGTGCTGAGTTGTGGTCCTATTGTTAATCTACACCCCTTTAAAACGCAATATAGATTTTTCATGATCTGTATATGCAGTGTGTTATTCTCCTGTATCCATGCCACTGTAGATCTAGTAACCCTTCATTAAGCAATGACCATCCTGTTCCAATATGAACAATCCTGACGTGGATGCATTCTTCTTGAAAAGATACATATGAATTAAAGTGGACTGAATCCTGGTTTTATTCATTGATTTTTATTTTCTTCTTTTTAAAAAAATATGTCTGCCCTTCCATAAATCCAGGATGGTTTATTGCGTCACTAATTACTAGTGTATCAGAAAACACAGTAAGCAAGAAAACAACCACAAACTAATAACAGGAGGCAGCAGACACAATAAGAACAATACAAAAGGTCTGCAAAGGTCTTATGAAACAAAAATAAATCAGGGAGTGCATCCTCTGAACCATCTCCGGAAGGATTAAAAAGAAAAGTCAGTGAAAACACGTGACCTTGCAGAAATTGGCTTGGATCCACCAGAGCATTTTTGTGGATGGAAGGATTTCTACCTGTGGAAAGTGAAGCTCTCGCCCCTGAAATGCTACTTGTGAGGGGCAGGAACAACATTTCAGGAAGTGCATTTGGGGGGGCTGCATTGGGAAGGAGGTGAGAAAGTCATCCAGAAATCATTCCCTCTGCAGAAATGTTCCAGTGATACAATCTAGTATATGCACTTGTCTGGAAGGAGGGGTGCTACTAACCAAGTCTTTTGAGCCTACCTAAGGTGGTGCATGCCATAGTTGCACATAGGAATACATTATGATTCAAAGAAACAAAGGGTTGAGTTGCAAACATAAGATGCTCACAGAAGTGGATCTTCCCCTGCTTTCCCCTTCCTGCAGCACCTCTCTGTATTAATGGCATCGGCAGGCCCTGTGGAAAAAAGACATGGGGAACTGCAGTGAAGAGAGGGAATTGACACTTTCCCCTTTTCGCCTTGTGGTGCTTGTGCTAGTGCCGGAAGCTCTGCTTATGTAACAGGAGACAGGAAGGAAAGCTTTGCCTCAGTCCCTCTCCTTATTCTAATCCCTAAACCCAGTAGCTTCTTTCCCACATGCCTCTATATCTTGCACCTCTTTTACCCTTCTTCCAAGGATCGCAGAACAGCATAGGCAAGGTGTCCTGATATCCAGATTTTATCCTCACAACAACCCTTTGAGGTAGATTAGGCTGAGATATGGTATTTGAACCCATTTCTTCCAGATCTTAGTTCAGTACTCTGATCGCACCATTGCGCTGACAGTCCATGTAAGTGCAGAAATCCCTAGCTATGTTAACAACAACACCAAAAACCAACAACAACATTCAATTTATATACCGCCCTTCAGGACAACTTAACACCCACTCAGAGCGGTTTACAAAGTATGCCGTTATTATCCCCACAACAATCACCCTGTGAGTTGGGTAGGGCTGAGAGAGCTCCTAGAAGCTGTGACTGACCCAAGGTCATCCCACTGGCTTCAAACGGAGGAGTGGGGAATCAAACCTGGTTCTCCAGATTAGAGTCCCACATTCTTAACCACTACAACAAACTGTTGTATGTGTTTGGCTGTCACAAAGAAATGCAGTGGAAGGGGAAGGTGGGGAAGATCAGGTTCTGTGAGTGCCTTCCACTTACGGTTCATTGGATTCATTTTTCCACTGAAAAATAATACTAAAAAGAGTAACTTTAATCCACTTTTGTCCCCATCTTTTTAAAATGCAATATCAAGTTACTGTTATTGCTAATAGGAGCAGCATACATGAATTCCAGGTGCTTTTCTGAAAAGGGGCACGTAGGCGTACCTGGCTGATCGTCATGGAAGTGTCTATTTAAGAAATGTTCTGCCATATATTTAGGACTTGAGCATATAACCAGTGGCTCTAAGAGAAGAATCAACTATCCAGATCTGTCCAAGTGTGATTAACTGAAACAAGCAAAGAGTAGACTTTTTGAGCTACTTTGGTCATTAGCTTGCTGGACAGGAAAAGGATGCACAAGCTCCTTGAGTTTCCTGATCCTACACAAATCGTATCATATCTGAAATACAGCCTTTGCTAATTCTCCTGTCTG
This sequence comes from Eublepharis macularius, assembly GCF_028583425.1. Classification (NCBI taxonomy): domain Eukaryota; kingdom Metazoa; phylum Chordata; class Lepidosauria; order Squamata; family Eublepharidae; genus Eublepharis; species Eublepharis macularius. The sequence goes on along the minus strand of NC_072794.1, from coordinate 79,089,117 downwards.
GGAACATATACAAGCTGTCCCTGTGTTAGGAGCTTGCACATCTCCCATGCAGGAGAGAAGAGCCCTGTTGCAGACAAACAGGAAACGAGGGAAATTTCTGTATCCTGGCCTGAAGGACAAGGTAATACCCAAAGCAGTCCCTTCTCATAGGGGATAAAACACACAGAAAGGGAAAGGTAAAATACACCTTGGTAGCAGAACTCTATTCTACAGTGTCAAAGTGCCTTGGAAATAGACCATACAGTCAGTCAGCTTAGTTCAGTGAAAATTTCTGATATTAGCTTAGAAGATTAGAGTAGGCATAGGCTGGAATAACTCTGCTTAGGATTTCACTGTTAGAGTGCTTACTGGAAGATAACTATGAACTGGCCTTAAATGGCATGTTTAATTTTAAAAGAAATATACTTGAACTAGCAATAATAATTCCAGATTTCAAATGGGGGTTGAGTATCAATCTTATGTATATATAGTGATGGTTGTATTAGCTCCCAGATATTTGCTCACAGGGAATCTTCCTGGAGTTCTTTGTTATCTATCCTTATATTGCTTTGTGCTGCTGTCATCTTGGTGTTGAACTGGTCTTCTATGCAAGTGGAAAGCAGCATCATGTTTGTTTTCATAGAGCAGCCATTTTTATAGCTGTGAAAGTGCACTTGGTTCTGAAAGATATTTTACTAATTGGCAGCACTAAAAGGGTTACAAAATGCCTAGAAAGTTCCTGGAGGAAGCACAGTGCAAGGCTACTCAGTCAACATTATGAGTGATTTGGGATTGAAATCCATGTCTTATTGGCCAAGTCTAACAGTTCTGTGCACCATACCATTTATTTTTGAAGAATTATGCTCTAAAGGAACATCAGTAAAAATCCTCAGTAAAAACCATCAGTTGAAAGCCTAGGTGAAAGGAATGCTTTAGTTTGGCACCTAAAACTGTAAAGAAAGGCATCTGGGAAGGAGCACCATAAATGGAATGCCGCTGTGGAAATGGTTCTGTTTCTTGTGGCCATCCGTCTTACTCTCATAGATAGGGACATAGAAACATGACCTTTCTGGAAAGTATTAATTGTTGGGTAAGAACAGCAGAAAGAAGTCCTTAGGCTATCACTATTAAGTGATTGCTAGTGTGCAGATCAACAAGGTTGTCTGGAGAGAGTGCTCACCATTCATTCTGTTCTAAATTAATCTCAGCCTTTATTATATCTAGATGAGTCCTGTGAGCAGCAGTCCTAAATGTCCAGATTGCTTCTTTTGGGTGGCACTGTCACCTTGCCACCAAGGTGATAATGAATTACTGATCAATAGGAGAGTGTACAGTTGATCAGTAGAATGGATTATATGCACTACAAGAGGAAGTACTGGAAAGTGAAATTAAGCTCCATAGTGTTTAGTGCAGGGGTGGAGGGGGGGGGGAAACCTGTATGTCCTTCATTACAAACAACTGTGAAGGAATGCAACTTTTGATCACATTAATCAAAGTTGTTGTTGTTGTAGTGCATTTCTCAATTTTATTTGGCATGGGTAGCATGACATTTTTTAATTTAAGTAATTATTATATCTGAAATAGCTCTCTTTGATAATTAATAGTAGGGGTGTTTTAAAACATTTGCTCAAAATTATAAATGTCAAGGACCAAAGTAGAATATCTTGACTCACAGAGCTTTATCAGAAACATTGTCAGTTTCTTTAAACATTGTACATGATTATGCATAAAAATAACTACACAGGAACATTTTATTACCTCATTTGGCTTGTGTTTGTCATGGTGTAGAATAACCAGAGTTAGAAATTCCTTCATAATGGAGGTTAGTTATAAATGTAAATAGTAATCTTTGAAGTGGGCCCAACCACTCTGGGCTCCCTAAAATGCTTGACGTGAACAACAGAGTATCAGTTACTGCAGTCCCCGATAACCAAATTATCATCTGCTCCACATACCTCCCAGCAGAGATCTGGGCTTACAGACTGCAAAAAGGTTCTTCAGAGAACCTTTGGACTATGATTCACTCAGCCCCAGAATGCCCAAGCGCTTAACAGTTGTTCAACATCTGCTGCAATGCAGAATGGAACTTGTGTAGCCTAGATTCAAAAAACGGATACGCCTCCCATATCTAAAAATCTTTGCTGTGAAAATTTTCCATCCATCATTACTGCAGGAGTGCAGTGACTGGAGACATAAGCATGTCTCCGGCATGGATGTCTCTGAGTGGCTGCATCTTTTATCAGTCTTCTGATACTAAAGAGGACTTCCCCTTTTGCTATCATGCAAGCAGCAAAACCAGGCCACCCACAGACTAGGTGGTAGTTTCTCTAGTCCTTCAGTATGGAGAAAAATATCAATTTAACCCCACCACCACCGATCTAGTCCTGATGAGGATCTTGGAGATATGGAATGCTGAAGTTGAGTGTCAGCAAAAAGAACAAGGTGTGTGTGTGTGTGTGGGGGGGGTGGTCGTGGTGGTAAGTCTGTTCAGTTTCTTGAGAGCTTATTGTATTGCAGATGGGAGGGCATCCAAGTCTTCCTTCTGTGATTCCTGATAAGCAACCTCAGTATGTAATACTTGAAACCTGCATTAGGTCTTAGTTGTCACCAACAGCAAGTGTGTGGGAGGGATTCCAAACATGACTAAATGAAGGCATGGGTTCTAGCCTTGGCTTCTCCACATGCTGGATGTGTGTAACTTAGAACACCAACTTGAAATTGTTTATTACCTGCATCACTAGTAACATCAATAACAGTGTTCTTCAGAAATGAGAGTATTTTTATAAAATTGAACTCTGGCCTAGATAAAATGCATGCTATAACAGTGTCCCATCTTTTCATGAAATCTATGAGCCAAACCAAATGTTACTTTTTTTAATGAGTTCACCACAGAGCCAACTCTTGTTGCTCACAGTGAAACAACAGCTAAGGGGAATGACCTTTAAAAAAAAAAAGCCTGAACAAGCTCGGAACACTGTTCTAGGGAGAGCTCCTGCCTCCCCTCCCAGCTGTCTTCCTGTGTGAAAACAGTGCACGGTGGGTGGGGGTTCCATTTTTTTGCTGCTCCACAAGCACAGAATACTTCGTATGGAACAGCAGAAATGGAGAAATATCTCCCTCTGCACTGTTTTTGCTCAACGGAATGAATCATAGAATCGTAGGGTTGTAAGGGACTTCCAGGGTGTAATCTAGTCCAACCTCCTGCACAGTGCAGGAAATTCACAACTACCCCCCCCCCCCCCGGACACACACACCCAATGACTCTTGCTCCATGCCCAGAAGATGGCAAAACACCGTGAGGATCCCTAGCCAAACTGGTCTGGGGAAAGTTACCCTGGGCGTGTAAGAGGCCATGAGAACTAAATACTGATGTAACCCTTCCTGCCCTCCTTCTCACGATCTGCCTACATTCACAGAATCAATCCAAACAACAGAGGCACCCTTGGAATTTAGACTGAAATTGAAGGTGGAAAACCACTACCAAGGGGATAGAAGAGACGGTTGTATAAATATAAATACTAATCCAATATAAATATATTTAAAGTACGAAGTGACAAAGTGCTAATATACATACAGAATATATAAATATCCTTAAAAGTTCTTACAAAATATCCACATTCCACAATGGAGTGAGGAATCAAACTCGTTTTGCCAGATTAGAGTCCCGCACTCTTAACCACTACACGAAACCACTACACCAAACTGCTAGGTAAGGACCCATTGCACAGTAGCCACCAGGTCTGTTCTCCATCAGGGTACTTGACAGTGAAGGGGGATGAGACCCTTTCCAGGGCTCCCCCCCCCCGGCAGCTCTGTTTTACAGAAACCAAGGCTTGGAAGACTCATCAATATTGTTGTGGTTGCCTAGCTACCACTAAAATGGTGACTGAGAACTCAGTGAAAATTCTTTTCTTAAAGCTAGAATAATTGTTTTCTCTTATTTTAGGGGTTTTAACCCCCCCCCCCTTTTTTTTTTTAAGATCAGGGTTTTTTCTGCAAATTTGGGTCTTCAGGTTTATAGAGAAATTCCTCCCTATCTCTCCCTGACTTCATTTTGTGGATCTATTAATCTGTGCTCTGGAATTAGGTGCATGACATACAAACCTGGTAACATATTTTAAAACAAGGCATAATGAACTTTTTTAAACCTACTAATGTATAGAAACTCCAGGCCAATATAAAAATGAGACAATTATTGTAATTTTTATAAGAGCAATTTCCACTTGCAAATTTTACATACTAGCTTGGATCCACTGGAGCAATTCCATGGCCACAACAAGATGCACTTTCAGAGCATGATGTTCTCACCCCTACTCTCCTACTGCAGCCTCAAATGCCCCCCCAAAATTCTGCTTCCAGGAGCAGCATTTTGGCCTGCAGTGGAAGAAAGAAGAAGGTTATATGGGAGAAAATTATTCCATCTGCAGAAATGCTGTGGTACATCTAAGCAATTTACTAATTTTTTTCCCTTTCCCTCTTAAGTAAAAATTAAGGAAACTTTCTGGCCATCTGGAAATAGTTGTGATTCATAATTAACTCTTGATAACAGGAACTTCTGAATTCACATGCTGCATATCCAGTCAAAGCGGCCCTTTGACAAGCCAACGGATTTGCTCATCATAAAGTGATGCATCTTGTAAGAGCAGTGTTCATGGTAGAATAAAATAATGGCCTAAGCAGAAAAAACAACAGAAGGGCACAAAATATACCCTGATCCAAATTTTGAGTAGTGGCAAATGTGTGTATTTTTTCTTTTCCCATAATTATAAATATTAAGCTGATGCCGAATGAAAACACTGAAATAGGAATGATTTGGAAAGAAGCTAAATCTGCTATATCCTTTCACCCTGAAAAAAAAACAGGGCTTCTGGAAAACCAATTTTAATTATCATTCTTGCTTATGGGTAAGTGCTACTTGCAGCATTGGTAAGGTGGATGTTCTTAAGGCCATTAACAATGAATTTGAGGACCATTGATACTGGTTTGATTTCATATTATGGATTTTGTTAGTTCAGCCAAACATACAATTCAATAAAACACTGGCCATTTTAACTGTTCCAGACTTAACACAGCTAACCCTTTGTTGCTTTGTAAACAAACTGTAATCCTAAACAGAATTATACCTTTCTAAGTCCGTTGATGTTAATGGGCTTAGAAGAGGGCAAAACTATAAAGGATTGCACTGTTGGAATGGTGCTGAAAAGTATTTGCAGGACAAGTCTTCTTCACTTGTCCTAAGGCATTAATATTTGGGATTCAAAAGAGTAAGAACCACTGAAAATCATACAGGCATACCCTACCTGGTATACCAGATGTTTGAAATAGGGCAGAGGGGGAATGTATGCCATTGACATTTTTATACCCTTATGTTGTTGCTTATATCTTAGGGCTAGCTTCTAAAAATGGATAATCTCACATAATTGGTAAAATCTTTCTGCGATCAAAGGAGAATTAAACCCTGAAACAGTTGAATATTTCAGTGGCCACAGATACTGTCCAATTTACTATTAACGCTCAACACCTAAAGAATTAATGTTTGGATCTCACAAAGTCATTTATTAAAGATGAATTAAGAAAACATTTATATAACCAATAAACTCATGTAACCTAATTCAGGTTCTAAAGATAAGTGGGCCCCAGGTTGGTTTGCTTCTCTGGATCAATATAACCAATATATGGAATCAATTAGATCTGTCTTTCTTCATATCATCAAAACAGTTTTCAGAAGCTGCTTTGTAACATCTCTTGTCTTAGACCGGATCTTCATTGTTCTGAGATTCCAACCTGTACCTACAAAACATCTTGAAATATCCTTTTGGTCAATGGCCTTGTATTTTGGAACACAGGCAATTTAGAACATCTGCCATGGTGTTCTTTATAATGATAGCTATACTGAACCTAGGGGGAAAATTTGTTGGATGTGCCGGTTATTTCTGGTGATACAGTTTTTACTTTTTATTCAACAAAGATAAATAATTTTCACTCAAGATTATGAAATGTGTTACATCGTCACAGAGAAACTGGAAAAACAACTTATTACAATAAGTGCTGTCATTTGTAAAAATGTGTACATGTATTAAGAGTTTATTTTAATTATGTGTAGTGCCTGTAAGCCCCCTTGTTTATTTTGTTATTATCTCAGGCACAGTTTTATTCTTCATTTATCTATAGTATGATAACATCCTGTAATAGGGTTTCATTATATGGGGTTTTTTTTGCGATGTGATGCAGTCTTGTAATAACCTAATTGGTTGAACAATAAATCTTTGGATAGCTGACTTCAGAATGCAGATAAAAATTCTGAACAATGCCTTCTTAAAATGTATGTAAAAGCTCTTTGTGACTTTAATTGACATGAGATCAGCCCAGAGCCAGGACTAACTTTTTGGAAACATCATACGTCAGAGAAACTGAGAAAACTCCCATCATATAAAATAAAGTGTTGTTTTATTAATGTGAGAAACTATCCAATGAAAAAGTCATCTAGTGAATTTTCATACAGAGGAACATGAGGGATAAATGACACCGTCTCATTGGACAGTGTATATGACAAATACCGAAGGTGATAGGGAATGACTGCCAGATTTAGCCAAATGTAATACATAAGTTAATAAGAGATCTGTGGGGAAGGAAGAAGGAAGTTATGCTGCTTTCTTTTTTCAAGAAAAGAAAGTGGCAATAATACAGCTTTGTGACATGTGTCTTGCATTCATTTCCTCTGTATTATTTTAGTGAGAAAAAAATCTTGTGTGAAAAACGTGATGTTTGCACATACCCATGTATTTTATGTCCTCTTGTTCATGTCTAGTATCTTTTTGTCAAGGCTCCCCCCCCCCTAGTCAGTTATGAGAACATTCTGTTCCATAACTTACTCTTTTGTTGTGTCTATTCATACACTTTCTCATTCTACTTCTATATAGCCACATGTGCAAAAAAATACTCAAGTTACAGAAAAATGTCAACCATATGTAACATGCAAGAAAATTAGTGGCAATAAGACTGAATTAATTGTGGTTTTGGCAGTGAAGACACCATAAGGGCCATATTTTAGAGCTTTAGACAAACCCACATGTATCTTTTGCTATAGATCTACAGTACGTGCGGTTCATTAAATGCACAGCCTGATTGGTAGTCTGGTCTGTCACACAAAATGGATGGCAGCAAACTGGCATCCCAAAGGTATTGGTAGCTCTACAGATTTTAGTACTGATGCTAGTTATTGTATACCATGAAACTTTTCTGTTGGTTGAAAGATGTCCTGGGCTGTTTCCACACAGCTTACCTTATTCTGCAAAATAGTGAAATCTAGCGAGAAGACGCGATAACAGCATCTTCTCGTGAAATTTCGCTATTTTGCAGAATAAGGTAAGCTGTGTGGAAACGGCCCTGGAGGGCCAAAAATGCAAACATTCCATGCTTCTTGGTGTGTATAAAGTAAAAGAATAATGGAAAGAGGTTTTGTAGTGTATTCCATAGCCAAACTTTAAATGCTATCTTAAGCTGTGTTACGCTCTGCTAAGCCCATTGTGGGAAAGCGGAGTTCGTAAATCAGTTATTTTAGATGTGCAGGTTGGGAAAAAAAATAGTAGCTATAGATACTGCATTTCTACATGTCTACTGTACAGAATGACATACTTTTGTGTCAATGTCTATATTTTTAGTCATTTGGGGGTTTTCCCTCCTGAAAATGTCCCCAACACTTCTAAATCTCTTCATGCAGATGAGCCTGCTGATAGAACAGTTTCATAATAGAAAATATTGTCTACTCAGAACTAGTTCAGTAATGCAATGTGAAAAATAAAAAGAAGCCTGAGATAGTTGTTAGTTTGATATCTTAAATTTAAGTTCTTGCTTAAACTTGCCTGAGTTCAGCTGAGGCAAATTTCATTGCCTTGCAAAGCACTAAAATATAGGAGATGGAAATGCTACTTTACTAATTTCAGTGGAATGTTTAAAACAAAGTGTTACTGTTTAATCTGGGCACATGATGTGCGAATTAATGTTTGAATGAAATGACATAATTGTTGGTTAGTCTGTATAATTTAGAGAGGGAGCCGCGCTCAGCACATGTTTTAGTTGATGAGTACTGGACAGGATTCTCATTCTTTCCCCTTTGTTGACAGAAGTTCACCTTTCCTTTTCCCTTGTATTTGTCAACTTTTAAAAACCGTATCTTACTTAGCCGTGCCTTTTATAGTTGAATAGCATTTTTCTTAACATTGCATATGATATTTAATCCATCGTCTTTGTTTTAAATAATAATATACAAGCTGCTGCTGGCAGTAGTGTAAAGCTGGTGATCTATCTGGAATTATTTGAATATATAAAACAAAACCTTGGAATTAAAGCATAACATTTAACAGAGTTTTTAAAACATTTGTGGGGAAAACTGTTCTTACTGAGAGGGATTCTGTACATTCCCCGCCCCCCCAATGGACAGAACTGTTACATTTTTTTTAAAAAAAAATTATGAACACTAAATTACACGAGGTTGTTGCAGGTATTGGCTAGTGTAAAATGGGTTTATTTTCCAGCTACCCATTAGTCTAAGAAAAGTTAAAACAAACTCATTAAAACAATAACCGTTAAAGACCACAGTCAAGAGAGTTATTTTAGTGCATACACAGCGTATAGTCAAGGACTCTGTGAAAAATATTGTAGTTTGGATTTTCTTTCATGGCTCTTAGAGGGGTAATGGAGGCAAGATCCATCAACCAGATTTGACTGTAAAGGTTATGGCAGGTGCTTAAAGAGGTTTTTAAATACCAGCTGTAACATAAGTCAAGTGCCATGTTAAATAGTCTTTTTTAACACATCAAAAATGTTTAAAAATGAAAATGAGTGATGTCCCTTACACAATGAAGGGTTTTAACTTTGCTGTCCATGATGTTTCTTAGACATTTCCAATTCCATATAAACAGTGGCTATCAGGAATGCGCAATTACTGTATTCAAATCCTTTTCAATATTGGGCTTGGTCCAGCCCAACCTTTCTCCCAATTTAAGCACATACTTATTTTGGAACCAGTGGGAATTATAATTTAACAAGTAGGGGACCCACAAGGACTTGCTGGGGCATCTCATTTTAACCTTCCACTACCATATCCAATTTTCATTCCCTGTCCCCCACAGTCTCTCCTCCTGTTCCTGCTTCCATCTCTCCTTCCCACCCACCTTTGTCTGCCCCACTAACCCCCCCCCCCGGTACTCCCTTCCCTATGGCCAGTTGTGCGGTGCTGGCTGAGCTGGGCCCAGTCGCACAGTGGGGAACCTGGCAGGACTTGTGGGGGAGTACTTCACTTTTCCTTGTAGCTTCCTTTCCCCATGCTATATCCCCTTTCCCTCTTCCATATGCTTACCATTCCTTACATCCTGCTCTCCTTCAAACCCAATAAACAAGTTACATTTTGTCTGCCCCCCCAACATCATTTATATTTATTAATTTATTTTGTTCCTATACTGACTTTCTCCACATTGGGGACCCAAAGCAGCTTACAACATTCTCCTTGGCTCTATATTATCTTCACAACAACCCTGAGAGGTATGTTAGGGTGAGAGTGTATGACTGGATTAAAATCACCCAGTGAGCTTCCACAGCAAAGTGGTGATTGAAACCTGGGTTTCTCAGATCCTGCTCTGAAACTCTAACCACCATATTACAATGGCTAGGGCTGCTGTTGAACAGTAGCAAGCATCCCAGCCTGGGTGAGTCATGCAAGTCTTGTGTTATGAAGTAGTTGCTTCTGGGCCTGGCCGGAATTAGTCCTACCTCAAAGGCCAAAACAGCCCTGCAAAGGGCCCTGCCCCCTCCCCTGGCCTTTCTCCCTCTGAAGTGGAAGGTGATTCCCACCCTCCATTCAGGAAGGCAGGAACAAGTTTCCTACTTCCCGTCTTCCTAGTAGGAGTCTCCCTTTTTTCAGTTTCATTCCTGCCTTAACAGGGAGAGCAGCTTCATCTGAGCTCTCTCTGCTTTGCCTTTCAACTATTTCTCTTCCCTTCCATCACTTCTACTTTCCAGAACCTGATTCTTGCCTCGTCCTTTCTACTCTACCTTCTCACTATTCTTTTTCTCCATGTGTGCCTGCTAGAAGGCTTGCAGGGGAAGCTTTCTCCTTCATTTCTTCCTTCAGCTGTGGGGGTCATTTCATGTCAAGACAGAATCATGGACCAGCAGAATGTGCTCTTCCATCATGATAGGATGGGAAATCGTGGGGGAAGCAATGGATTCCTCTCTGAAGGAGAGTTGGAAGCCCTGTCACCACCGTTTCCTGGCAACAACCCAAGAGACATTGGTGCATACTGCAGGAAAGCCGCAGTTGCAGCCACTCATATCACAAAGCGACCAGAAGCACAAAAGGTGCTATTCCTCCCTGAGCAAAGGAAACATGGCAGCCATTTCTGGCATCACTAATGAGGGCAGCATTGCCAACCAGCTGGGAGGTGGCTGTGGTGTGAATTTCTCCACATCCCTAAGCCAGTCTAGTGGCGTAAGACCCAGTACGGGGCAGCCAGTCTAGTCTCAAATTCAACAATCATCTGTGCCTCCAGAGCCCATGATGAACGAAGGAGGGCTCCTTGTGAGTAATGCAATGGGATCGAGACCCACAGTAGCACCCCAGAAATTCCTAAATGTCATTATACAGAGAAAAAAAAACCCTAGCTTTTCTTACTTCAGAAAGCCACGTTGGCTATTTCTGGCCTCGCCGAAGCTGGCAACCTTCCCAACAGGTGGGAGGTGGCTGTGGTGTGGTTTCCCACATCCAGAGTAAATTAGTGGGTGCAGGACCCAGCAAGAGTGCCAAATAGCAACAGCCCAGGGTCCAGCGCTGGTGATGAAGGTCTACTTGTGAGTGATGCAATCGGTTCAGGCACTACAATGCTATCCCCAGATCGGGGCAAAGAGGCGAGAACATCTTATAGAGCGTTTATGAAAGCCTGTGAGGTGGCAGTGAAGGTGACAAAGAAGAAATATTTTGCCACCTCCATAGCAAGCTCATGCCCAGCAAAATTGTTTCAGGTAGTTTGGTCCTTGGTCTCCCTATCACAGGGAGACTATCAAATTAGAAATTCGGCTATTAGCTGTGAGGCTTTTCGGAGCTTATTTACAGATAAAATCTCGTCCCTCCATAGTGATCTGCCGGCCACGATTGATACAGAAAGGGAACTGGAGGCCCCTTGGCCGTCTTCTGGCTCATTTTTGGATCACTTCAGCCTGGTCTCCCAGGAGAAGGTGGACAGGATCCTGAGGCTGGTGAGGCCAACTACGTGCTCCCTGGACCCCTGCCCGTCGTGGCTGGTGAAAGCCAGTGCTGATGGGTTGGGGCCCAATTGGAGGTCATTATTAATACATCATTGAGCTCCGAGGTTTTTCTCGAGGTGCTAAAGGAAGCCGTAGTGAGGCCTCTTTCGGAAAAAAAAATCTTTGGACCCCACTGACCCATCCAGTTACCGCCCAGTATCGAACCTCCCGTTGCTGGGAAAGGTGATTGAGCAGGCGGTGGTGGATCAGTTACAGGTGTTCCTGGAAGAGACATCTGTCCTGGACCCATACCAGTCCAGGTTCCGTTCAGGCCATAGGATGGATACAGTGCTGGTCACCCTCGCGGACGATCTCCATAGGCACCCGGATCGGGGTGGGTCGTTGCTGCTCATCTTGTTAGATCTTTCAGCAGCATTTGACACAGTCAACCATGAGTTGTTGGCCCACTGCCTTGCCAATGTGAGGATTCGTGGGACGGCCTTGCAGTGGCTTGTCTCTTTTCTCCACAGTCGGGGACAGAGGGTGGCACTGGGGGAGAGACTGTCTGCACGCCATCCTTTGAAGTGCAGCATCCCACAGGGGGCAATACTCTCTCCCCTGTTGTTCAATCTTTATATGTGCTCCCTCACCCAGCTGGTGCAGAGTTTCAGACTGGGTTGTCATCAATATGCAGATGACACCCAGTTGTATCTGTTGATGGACGGCCAACCTGACTCTGCCCCTGACACCCTGTTGAGAGCTCTGGAGACTGGGTCTGGGTGGGTAGAACAGAGCAGGCTGAAGTTGAATCCCGTGAAGATGGAGGTCCTGTACTTGGGCCGTGGGCTGTCAGATGCGGGGATCCTTCTCCCGACCTTTAGGAGGGCACCACTTGTGCCCATACCATCAGTTAGGAGTTTGGGCATGATTCTGGACTCCTCCTTGTCTATGGAGGGCCAGATTGCGGCTTTGGCTTGGGTGGCCTTTTTCCACCTTCGGCAAGCCCAGCAACTGGCGTCCTACCTCTCGGCCCAGGACCTAACAACAGTGATCCATGCAACGGTCACCTCCAGGTTGGACTACTGTAACTTGCTCTACACAGGGCTGCCCTTGGGCTTGATCCGGAGACTTCAATGGGTCCAGAATGCTGTTGCGCGTGTTCTAACTGGAGCTTTGTGTAGGACACACATTACGCCTATTTTGCAGCAGCTTCACTGGCTCCCAGTAGAATTCCAGATCCGATTCAACTTATTGGTTCTGACCTATAAAGCCCTAAACAGACTGGGACTAGCATACGTAAGGGAATGTCTCTCCCTGTATGTGCCTCAGAGAGCACTTTGTTCAACCGGAAAACATCTACTGGTGGCCCCTGCCTGTAGGGAGGCTCGGCTGGCCTCTATCACGGCTAGAGCCTTTTCGGTCCTGGCCCCAACCTGGTAGAACTCTGTCTGAGGACAGTCGGGCCCACCAGGATCTTGTATCATTTAGGCAGGCCTGTAAGACAGAGATGTTCCACCAGGCATATGGTGGAGGCTAATTTTAGTCCATCATTGCCGAGCCTTCCACCAGTCTCCCTCTATGAGGGGTTATGGAGAGTCCACTGCTGGCTGCCCCCCAAAAGGGTACAGTATTCTATCTGTCCACTACTACCTCCCCTTTTTGTATGCTGACGGGCAGGAGTGCAGGACTGCCCCGTCTTGGAATGGTTTTATTGATTGCTGTTTTTATGCTGATTATTGTTTTTATGTTGTATTTTAATCAATGTTGTATCTCACCCTGAGCCCGCTTGCGGGGAGGATGAGTTAAAAATATAATTAATAAATAATAATAAATAGCACCTCATCTCTATTTCACTGTCTGTAGGCAGCAAGTGCTATAAACTGTTAGTCTATGTGGGGACCAGAATTCTCTGTTGCAATTTTTCCTTTAAGCTGTTGATCAACAGGTCATTATGACTTCTCTACCATCCCCTTGAAGGGAGCATGAAACTGGTTAACCCTGTCCTGGGGCATAAAGGGTATGGGCCAAAGTGCTATGAATTGAGGCCTTTGAACATCTCTAATAGCAGATCGTATTCTTGTAGGAAAAGATAAAAGCCCAATGGCTGATATATTAAGGAGGTATTTAGAAAAATAAAACTGCAGTAGTTGCTTTTCAAAACGTATTTTACATCATATATTATTTCTTGGACTTACAAAGGCAATGGAAACTAAGTAGGTGTATATTTAATTAAGGAAGTTAAAAATACAAATATAATTAGTTAAACATCAAGAATATTTGACTCATCTATCTGTGTATAATGCTTTTTTCTTTATTGACCATACATACAGTACTGCTGAGATAGTGGAAATTCTGTACTAGTTTTTCTGAACGAATGGCAGCAATTCAAGTTACCTGTAGGATTTGGAGTCATATGGAAATACTTAAGGGGTTCTGGAAAACGTTTTGAAATTCGCTGGAATGCTCTAACAGAGTGTTACTCAAAGTAAAAAAAAGGGATATAGATTGCAGTGATTCCAGGAAGAAATATATGTGTATCTTATGAGATATATATACCTTTAGTCTTATGTTGATTTTTGTCCAGTTTTTCATTTATTTTTAGGAGCAGTCTTAGTCCATAATTTTGTGCTAGTGGACAAAAACACCCTTGAAAGGTATGACTTTTGTATTGCCTGGATATTAGAAAATTTATTTTTATATATTACTACAATTTCATTTATTTAACTCCTAAATGTGTGTGGTGTTGGGTGCAAGAGCATCTGGCTACTACATAATAATTAAAACTGATTTATCCGTAAACAGTAAATAACAGACTACACATTCAGGCAGCCAAAGCTCAATGCCACGTAAGCTCACTGGCTATACCCATCAGCCAAATAAAATCCTCCTCACTGACTTCTTTTGGCAAAAAGACCTGATTAAATAAGCATTCCCTGGACTGATACTGTCTTTTCTGCTTTTTAGCAGGTCATTCTTCAAAGGGGAAACTCAGTTCTCCATTCTGCAAGGCCAACCATTAGTCTATCTTCTTGTCATTTATATACCAAAAGGAATAAAAAACTTTCATTTCATATAACAGCAGCTAAAAACTGCCCACCACTTGAATTTTTTTTTTTTTTGCCAACTACCCCTTCTGGAAACACAGGACAATCCCTCCCCTCTACCTTTTGTACCCTAGAGAACAAGCGACTTAATGACTAGAAAATAAAATAGCTTGGGAAAACTGGAATTAAAGTTCCAGATGAAACATGCACCAGTGATGCATAACATTTTTGTTAATTGGGTCTTAACAGGTTTCCAACTCAAGCTGCAGTCATTTTAGAAATGGGTCACATTAGGCAGTACCAGCAGGGTATCCCTGCAGCTACAAGAACATTTGACTTGCAGTAAAACGGCATCTAAACTTGGACTTATCTGATACGTGGTGAATATTCTGGCTTCAGGGGAGCTACACCAATTTATATCCATTTGATGAGCTTGTCTGTTTATAGTTGGAAAACCCAGTCCTCAGAGTACTTGACCTTTGGAATACCGTTAATATGTGTAGAGTTGACATCTGTGCAGAGCTGCTTGATGGGAAAAAATGTTTTGTATAAGGAATTGTATAAGACAAGATAAATAAAAATCTTGGTCAAATGTCTGTGTGGCTATTCTCAGGGATTTAAAAAATCCCCTCCCAAAATGCTTAGTCTTATTCCACTGCTGTTTGGTCCAGGCTTCTCAATAGGGAATGCACTGAGTCATCAGATTATCTTACTTCCTCTTCTCAGTGGCTTTCTAAGCCAATTCAGATATTCAGGTGTGCATACAGGGCAGTTATTCATGCAACCATACTACTTCAGTATTTATGTGTTTCTATGCATCATAATTTTATTGCACATAGAAAGCTTTCATACCTGGGAGAAGGCTTTCTGCATGCAGGAAAGACCATAGTATGAGAGTGTTTTAAAACAAAGAGTTTCTGCCCAGTTTTTTGAGATGCTTAAATTTGCGGAGGTCTGTGGCACATATGTTCCTGTACATTTGAATTGGCTTTGAGTTGTGACAACAATTATGGTAAATTGGTAAGAAATGCCACTATCATAGCAGGCATCCCATTTTATTATTCAGTTCTCTCCCCTGGTCTGAAATAAACATCCATCTTTTCAGAGCTTCTAAAGTTCCTAATACTTGTAGCCCTTGAGTATTGTCCAGTGCCAGCACCGGCCTCCAAGACCCTGCTGGCACTCCCCACCCCACCAGCACACCACTGGGGTACCCACCCAGCGGCAGTTGAGCCCTGAGGGTCAAGGAAAGCTGTAGCAGCCTGCAGCAACAACGACCTGGAGAGCATAAAGGCAGGGAAGGCTGCAGCAGCATGCAGTCAAGCAGGCCCAACCAGCACAGAAGCCAAAGGAAAGGGCAGTGTCCACTGGGTCCTAGATACTGCCATGTTCACGACCCAGAGGCGGCTAGGAGCTCCAGAGCAGAGGAAGGCTGTCGCAGCCAGCAACCCAACAGCAGCATGGGGGCTACGCCGAGGCAGGAGGGCTACTCAGGAGCAAGATAGGGAAGGAAACAGCAGTAGGCAGACAAAAGGGGAAGGAGGAGCTGGATGCAGAGCAGCAGGGCCTTCCAGGGATTAGGAATTAAGCCCCAACATGTGTGGCTGCCTAAGGCAGCTAGAGTAGCCACCCAATTGCTAGGTGTGGGACTGGGGGAGTGGAGGCTGGATTTGTTGAAGGGATAAATGGGCAGTCATCTAATAAGCCGGGGAGGAGTGGATAGTGTCTGACCAAGAGCGCCCAGGGGTCAGAGCTAGTCCAAGAGAGGAGGGACTCGGGTGCTGCTTACCCCCCTCTCTTTCTGAGGCTAGTGATGCCCCAACAAGCCAGCAGGGGTCACCACAGCCATGTTCATGGTTAACCAGGCTGATACAGGTCTGGCCAAGAGGGACCCCCACAAGTATCTTAAATTATTTTTTAAATCACACTAGTTACTACAGTTCTGTTTTATTTTATGTAGTTAAATTCCAGTACCGGACTTCATTTTCTTGTATCTAACCTTCTACAATATTTCACGCCTACTTTATTTAAACCAACTTGAAACTGAAAGAAAGAGGAGACAATTTTAGGCTTTATTTGGGACCTATCTTTTGGATCAAGTGCCAACCTCCAATTTCTACCAGTGAAATTGTTGGTATGCTGGCAAACAAAAAGAGGTGGGAGAAGTAATATTTGAACTTGACCACACTGGGAGCAAGCTGAGTCCCAGTAGCAATACCTCAGAAGCTTGCCTCATACCCATCTAATAGCTGTATGGGCCCAGAAGATGACAGGCATAAACCTTGCACGCCACCTTTCACATGCCACTGTTCCCAACAAAACTGCTCAGAACTCATGGGCTGTCTCTGATTTCATGGGTGGAGAAATGGCCCTACACCTTTAGCAAAATAATATGTTGGGACACTGTTTGGTATGCATAATTGAATTTGCCACCCTGCTTTACATGCAATTTGGATTGGAACTGGATTGGAACTTCAGACTTTATTGTGGGCTCACATTATAAACAATTCACCTTCTAACAAATAAGAGGTCAGGGAAAGGGCTCTGACCTTGCTTTTTCCATGATATACTAACATTTTATGTTTGTCTGTCTCTCTCCCCCATCTCCATCTCCTGCTCCAAGAAGCCTTCACAGATGCTGTGGTTGTTATTTTGAACACTTACTGAACACTTTTGAACACTTACTGGATGATTTAGAACCAAGTTGGGCAGGATCTTGAAATAGTCTAGTCCCAATGTGTGAGGAAAACATTTTAATGTAAACAGATATTCAGACTTGCCTGTCCAGCTGCTGCTTTGATGTAATGGTCATTTGAAAATTCTTTTATCATTATTTTTAAAGTGAGAATTTCATAGTTGTCATTTGTTTACTTTGGTTTGCTTGTTCCCCATTTGAGAATTCTCAATGAATTCTATGCAGCATTGGCCTAAATTCTAAAAAAGAAATTAAAAAAACTAGTTAAAGCATTCATTAGAATATGAAAAATTCACCCGACTGTGGTAAATAATTTCTTGCTCTTTTTAAAAATAAAACAATCTCTACACCACTAAAAACTTTTTTTATCCAGAAGTTTCTTCACATAAGCAAAATTCATCTAATACTCCTAAAGTAACCATGATGTTATCTTGGTAATTAGCAGTATGGGGAAAAGATCAATTAATGTTATAATTATAAACAGTGTGTTTAGATCTGTTGCCTGTGGTGAATAAATGTGACAGCCTACTTAGTTTGGTGGTGGAAATGTGCTATGTTAATCCAACAAACCATGCAGGCTTTCTTTCTTTTTTACTTGAGGGTCCTTAAGGCACCTTAAATCTATCGAAGTGATATAAGATTATGGACATGTGTGTGTAAAAGAAAGAGAGGCATTGTGAATTAGACACGAACAGTAGAAATATGTTCATCTCGAAGCTCAGTCGGCAGTTGCTCACAGTGTGCTATTATGAGTTATGAAAAGAGAAACAGTCTTTTCGTGTCAGTTCTGAAAGACCTTATCTTACAAAAATCATGTCATTCAAAAGGAATATGTACAACCTAAAGAAAGGGAATAACTACACGTATAGGGTTGGATCCAAAGAAGTCCTTCCTCATGTGGAAGGTATCTTCTGCCCATGGGGGGAATTTTATACCTTATGCTAGAGAATTACATAAGGCACCAGTGGTCCATCTAGTCTACCGTCTTGTTTCTCACAGCAGGGCATGGAAGTAAACTCTTCCCCTGTTGTTGCCCGCAGAAACTTATATTCAGAGATACAGCCTTTGAACCTGTCATCCATAAAGTTCACAGAACTGTGCAAAACAGCTATTTTATTTCCACTCATAATTATTCGTATACAGCCCACTGTGAACATCTTGATATTTTAAGCACAATAGCACACACAGAGATTGAACTATAGTAGATTGTGCTTAGTTTTGTGGTGGCATTCCAAGCAGAGTTTCCTAATCTTAAATACTCTACTTTTTGCTTTTCAAGTTAGACGCTAACATTCAAATGTACAGTAAGGGGATTCAGAGAAAGAATGGGGAATAAAAGGGGAATTAAACTTGAGTCAGGCTTAGCCTTAAGAATTTGCTCCCCATGTTGGGCCGTTTCCCCACTGCTTACCTTCCCTTGGAATGACCCGGAACATCACGCAAAAAACACGGAAGATCGCGTTTTCTCACGCGAGATTTGCGTGACTTTGCACAAATCTTGTGCGAGAAAACGTGATCTTTCACGTTTTTTGCCGATGTTTCAGGTCGTTCCGAGGGAAGGTGAGCAGCGTGGAAACGGCCCTGGACTCACCTGTAGAAACTGTGATTATAGATAACTTTTGAAAAAAGGCTCAAAGGGTTTCTCTGCACAACCACACTTCTAAAGAGTTGTGTCTCCTTCCACTGAAGCAACCTGCACAAAGTATTTGTGGCATTTTTACTCAATTTTCAATATTTTGTAACCAAAATATGGGACCTAAAGTGGCTTACCACAATTAAAAGAAATGTTATTCTATACTACACTTGATCTTAGCCCAAAGGCCGAGATTAATATAAATATAAATGTTAAAGTACTCAGGAACCTTGACTTTGGTATAATAATAAGGTGTCCTCTGGGTTTATTAGTACCAGTTAGTACTTGGGAGGAAGGGAGCTGAACCTGGTTCCAGACCTGATGGAAGCTTTTCTGCCTGCTGCCTTTTCTCTCTGGACTTGAGCAATGGCAGTTGTCACTAGGGATAAAGGAGCTCTCAGCTGGAGCAGGGCCCAGCTAAATCAGATCTGCCACATACAGATCAAGGGAACTGCTCTGGAAGAAATGTTTCCTGTACTCCAGTATTATAAATCAAGACCATTGGTCTTTTACAAAAGGTGAGTAGGAGGTACACATTGGCAGAAAGCTCCTCAGTGTCTGTATCAGAACATGTTAATGCATTAGATGCTGATTGGAAAATATTGCTCCGTCTGTGGTGCATTCTGTGCAATAGCACTGCAAACAGTGCCGCAATTTTGGCCTTTGTGTGTGTGGAGGACAAGCATGTAATCTGTAGTTGTTTCACTGACATCCATGAAGTTAGTGACCATCAGCTAGTTTATGCATCAAAATGCAGGTGTTCTGGTGATGTGTGAGGCCTGCTCCAATTTTGTGAGGGTGATGTGCTTTGCAGTGCAGAAGGATAGTATGTATGTTGCAGAGCTGCTTGGCAGTTCAGTGATAGAGCAAGCTGTTCTTTGTGTATCTTAGCCTGGGAAAGCTCTGTTACAGTTAAAAGTGCAACAGTATCTCCATAGGTTCTGATGCCGAGCAGATACAAGGTTTTGGAATGTTCCCAGAAAACTTCTCCCGCGGATACTTTAGCAACTAGCTCTCCTTTCCTTCCTTATTTCTTGCAACTATTTAAACAAGCTAAGGATAGAATAGGCTGCACAGGGGATAGAGGGTATATCCCTAACTTCCCCTCTCTGTAGCTGTAACTCACTGTGGTTGTTCACTCTACAGGTATGAGCACAATTCATATTTTTAAAAAAGATGTCATGGGGCAGTATCTTTTATGAGTGGTGGTTTCCTTTCAGATCATGATATGATCAATTAAATGTATTGTGATCAAATCTATCTAGTATGTTTAATGTGATGGCTTGGCAAAGAAAGTGGAAAATTTTAGGGGAGCACTAAAATACTACCTTCTCTTTTTTAATGAGTTAAAGGTTTTTTTAACACAAAGTTTTATTCATGGAAATGTTGTGTAAGAAAATCTACAGCATCATGTGAGCTTCCAAGACAGAGAGCTGCCTCAAAGCTGGATCTCTCAGATCTTAACCTGAGAGCTAATTTGGTGTAGTGGTTAAGAGCATGGGACTCTAATGTGGAGAATTGGGTTTGATTCCCCACTCCTCCACTTGAAGCCAGCTGCGTGATCTTGGGTCAGTCACAGCTTCTAGGAGCTCTCTCAACCCCATCCACCTCACAGGATGTTTTGCTGTGGGATAATAATAACATACTTTGTAAACCGCTCTGAGTGGCTGTTAAGTCATCCTGAATGGCGGTATATAAATCAGATGTTATTATTATGTTGTTATTGTTAAACTCTAAACTCTACACTACACTGGCTTTTGTAGGGTGGCTGCTGTTGAACAGTAGGGAGCAGCCTGGATGAAACACACTAGTTGTGTAGTAGCAAGTTACCCGGTTGCTGCTGCTGAGCTTGGTCCCTATGAGTCCTACCTCAAAGATGAAAATAGCCCTGAAAAGGGCCTTGCCCCACCATCCTGCTTTTTACTGACAGAAACCAAGGACTGAAGGCTGTCAATACTGTTGGGGTTGCCTTTCAGTGGCCACTGAAGGCATTCATTTCTTCAAGCTACATGCACTGCATCTATCATTTGGAAAACCTTTAACCGCCAATGTAATTTTTTTTAGATTTCAAATTTTTCTGCAAACCTAGGGCTTTTTTATGGTCTGTAGAAAGATCTGTCTTGCCTGTTCATGGCTCCAGACTCTGGATTTAAGTATCCACAGATGTGGCTATGTTGCAGATTAAATGTATTCCAATGTTATATTTATTGTTTAAATGTGAACAATTAATATTCTGTAATATGTTTCAAGATAATACATTGTTTGCATTGTTATAATACAATGTTTTTAATATTACATTGTTCAAGTTAATATTCAAATATGTGCTGGTAGCCCAGTTGTGACTGCCTGTTTCTGCCCTAATAATGTGCTTTCTTTTGTGTACTACAAAATTAGTTTTCTAATTTCAGCTTTCTCTCCTACCTCTCACATGACAAAATCTAAGGTATTTATTTTATTTGATAACATTCATACCCTGCCTTTCTGTCCTTAAACAGCCACCAAGGTGGCTAACAAATTAAAAAATATACATAATAAAATCACATCTCAAAACCCCCTCAAAACAAAACCAAAAAACCCCACATACATGATTAAGACAATTAAAACCAAGTGTGCTAAGGTAGCATGGGGAATCACGTTATTTAAGGGGATGGCACATTTAAGCATTTTACTTATAAATATGCCAACTAGTACAAATTTGTATCCTAAGTTATGAACAATTGATTTTATATTATTAAAGGAGTAAATATGTGCTCCTATGAGCTATTTATGCTTCATGTGGTCTAATGTCAGTCCTAGAATTGCTTATGTTCTGTTTCGGCATTTCTTTAAGTCTGTATTGGATTCTTACTAATGCTATGTCTTTGTATAATTTACCCTATGGCATTGTTTATGGAAATGCCCTTGAAATTGACTGTACTAATCTCACACTGTGTAATCTGCCTTGAGTCTCAGTGAGAAAGTTGTACTAGAAATGACATTAATAATAATAATAATAATAATAATAATAATAATAATAATAATAATAATAATATATTGAGATTTGATATGAAAGTAAGTGCTGGTATTTTATTTTCCCCAAAATTTCAGTTTTTCTCACAAAAGATTATACTCTGAAAATCTTGTTGGTCTTTAAGGTGCTACTTGCTGTTCTACTGCTGACCAACACAGCTACCTGAAAAAGAAATAGATTGTGTTTGATTACTTAAGATCATAAACGTATCCACACTAAATTAAACCAGTAGGCCTTCTCATTCAGAATCCTCTTTCTAGTGGCTAGTCAGGTACTATAGGGACGCCCACAAGTAAGGTCCACTGGCAGCAGCCCCTCTGTCTTTGAACCATTCATCACCCCTGGCTACTAGCCAGCAACAGAACTTTTCTACATAAATTTCTACATCTTCCTTGTAAATCCGTATAAGTCACTGGCATTATCACAATGGTATGTCCAAAGAAAACTACTCATTGTGTGATACATGCCATCTTTTGGCCTGTCTTTAATATATGGCCTACTGGTTTCATAGGGTGACCTTGAGTTCTATTATTATAACTACTTTCTCTCTGTCATTTGTGATTTTGGCTTAACTTCCACTGGTCTGCATGATAACTAAGAGTGAATTTTATAGGATGTTTCCCCCTTCATTTTAAACTTTTAAAGGTTTAAACAGAACTTTACAAAGTACCAACTAGATTAGGCTAGACCAATGCATTAGGAAAGACGATCAAGGATCAAGTGTATATTTATTAATTAGATTCATTTTTTTAGATTTATACCTCCCATATTCACAATTTGCCTAACACGACTAAAGTGTAATATATATTCAACTTCAATATTAAAAACAATAGCAGCCAGACTACAAAACAAACAACAGAAAATAAAAAAAAATTGTGCACACTATTGTATAATTCTTAGATCTCTGCTAGAATAGAAAGATATCCCATGTGAAGATGTGTGTACTGACAAGAGCATAGAGGCGCTCTGGAGAGATGCTGGAACATTAAAAAAATTAGCTTAATATCAGATTGCCCTAGCCTCTTGCATATAAATCAACAGTCACGGCTTTTATAAGGCGTGTGCCGTTACCCCAGCTGACCATGCACATTTTGTATAGACCTCAAAAACTATTCACTAGCCCATAAGAACCAAGGGATTGGAACCTTGAATCATTCTACACTCCTCTTTTGGGACTTTGTCATGTAAATCTTGTACCTGATGCAGTTGTGAATCGGACTTTAATTTTAAAACAAGTAGTAAGATAATTCACTTGTGTGTATGAGTAGAAAATGGACTTTAAAAATAAAATGTATTTTACTTTATGGGCAAACATTTTTTAGGTTAATTGTCTAAAAGAAAAAAATAGTTCTGGAACTAAAAATATCCTGAGGGATATCAAGCTAAGGAAAGCATTGTGTGTATGTGTGTCGTGTGTGTATATGTGCTGCTCTTTTGCTTCAGCTTTGTTATTTATTTATTTATTTACTTTATCTGTACCTTTTCTCCTCAGTGGGGACCCTGGGTGGCTCACATTGTTCTTCTATCCTCCATTTTATCTTCACAACAACCCTGTGAGGTTGGTTAAGCTGACAGTGTGGTCACCAAGCAAGCTTCCATAGCAGGTGGGGATTCACACCTGGGCCTCCCAGATCCTAGTCCAACACTCTAACAACTATACCACTATGGCTGGCAAGTGGCGTAGGATATTAACAGGAGTAGTATGGAAGTTCTTGCCAGGAACTTTGAAACAAAACACCATCTATTGTACAGGAAGACCACACACTATAAAACCCCTACAGTCATTTTTAGTGAAACTGAAAGATGTTTGCAGATTCTTTCCTACGTAGTGTTAGTTAGTCAGGAGAGGACAATTAAACTGCTACTCCTTATTTCCACCAGTCTTTATTTTTTTCCGGTTTAATATTGCAAGGTACTGTTAAACATGCAGGTACTGTTAAACTGCCTTTATATGTATTTGAGTAGCTATACATCTTTGATAATTTAAAAGCCCCAATTAGTATTTTTCCTTGAATGAAATACATGTGATAAAAAGGTGTGTAAATAGAGTACCAGCAGTTTTCCTTTCAGAACCTTGTCTGCCTTATAGCAATGCACTGCCTTCTATAGCAGTGCTTGTATACAACTTTGGTTTACAAGTAAAACATTAGATTGCAGTTAAAGATAGTCCATCTTGCTCTCTGAAAAAAGTTCTTGGTTTTGGAAATGTTGCTTCAGTTTTCATGAATCTTCAATCCTTCCAAAACTTCATGGGGAAAAAAATCCAAAAGTGGTGTGAATGCCACCTGCTTCATATTAAATCATTTAGGAATGTGATATTCACAATAATCCATTTTTGTTTAGATTCCAAACCCCATTCAGATTAACAGGTCAATGATATTTCATGCTGTGGGAGTCATTGTGTATTTGCACAGAAATATTTATGGATTTCACTATGGATTGATTAGCCTCATTTAAAGGAATGGAATGTTCCATCTTTCTTACATTGTAAGGAGCAATTTGTTGGGAATTAGCAAGTGTTTACGTTCAGTCATGAAAAAGTTAAACTGTTTGTGTTACTTAGTAGTAAACCTATTTGCACATCACTTAGGCTTCGAGTGACGATTCCTGCCATAGAATGGAGAGTCTCTATTCTTTATGAACTAGAATTAGGATTCTCTATTGGGCAACCAGTTTATTGGGGAGGGGGGTAATTAAATAGAAAGATATACTGAAGTTTTATTGCACTTTGTTCAGTCTCAGTCTAAGCTCACTCTAAGAATGTAACAGGTTTTTGTTTCAGTCTCTAGCAAAGATATAGCCAAGTTTGCCATTTATTTTCTTCCAATTATTCCTTATTAACCCTGTTTTTATCCTTTTATGTAGTAAATTATTTTATTGAACTAAACACTGGAGTGTGTGTGTTCTCATTATATCCAATGCGTATATCTGCTGCTACTCTGCTAACCAAATTTAAGAATAGTTCCCTAAACAATTTGATAGGGAGGAACTAGCTAGGCCTGTTGTTTAAAGTGTTGCATGAAGTTCTGCACCAAGCAAAAACTTGTACTCGCCACAAACAGAAGTTCTTTGAATTAGCAGCATACTATTTCTAGCCCCTTTTTCCAGATAGCCCAATGTTGTTTTAAACACATTGCGCTACTGATGAGTCACCAGTGTCTTATTCTTTGATTAACCTTAAAACCTCAGTGGTTCACAATCTCAATAAAGCTATATTTCTTGACAGTAAGACGGTCTTAACAAGTAAAGCTCATCTGGGCTGTAACTAAAGCCAAGTTAAATTGTTGTTTTTGGTTCTCACTGAAACTCACAGCATGAAGCATAAGTGAGTGGGGGGGGGAGGGAGAATGCATGGAGGTGATCTGCAGGTTTTAAGTCCAGTGGCACCTTAGAGACCAACAGGATTTTCCAACAAGATCTGAAGAGGGGAGTTTTGACTCTCAGAAGCTTTTATCCTGAAAAATCTTGCTGGCATCTGACAAAGAAAACTGATTCTCGAAAGCTTATGCTACAGTAAAGTTGGTGAGTCTTAAAGGTGCTACTGGACTCTTTTCAATTTTGCTAGTATAGACTAACACGGCTAACTCCTCTGGATCTTTGGTCTCTATGGTATCACTGGACTCATATCCTGCTGTTCTACTGCAGGTCAACATGGCTACTTACCTGAGATGATCTGCTGTGCTATGAAACAGGTCAACATGGCTACTTACCAGAGATGATCTGGTGTGCTATGAAACATCTTGTCTTGACATTAAATTAGACAAATTATATGCAACCAAGTAGATGCCCTGGAAATGTAATCAACATTAAAGTTAATAAGGAGATGGCAGAGGAGAAAACTAAACCCTCCACTGAGAAGGAAATTAATTCCAGGAACCAAACATAAAAGTGAGTGCAAATGTCACTAGTGATGGATTATAATCATATGGTGATCTCACTGAGAGAAAGGAATGATTGTCACCTGCTTCTATCCTGTTTAGGTCTGCATCTCTTGACAAGAAGATTAGCCCTTCAACACATAACAAAAGTCATAATGATTTCTCTGTGCAGTTCTTGCCTGTAGTTCATGCTTGCTGACTCATGCCGGTTCAGTGAAATGCTGACTTCTTTGGACAGGCAAATGGAGAAGAGAAAGTGATGAACGCCTTTAGAGTGAATGTTACCACTGGTTTGGCATCATGCTATGAAAACAGCCACATGCAGACAAAATGCGGTCAGATATTCTCCCCGTTTGGAAGAGGTCTCTCAGGTTCATTAGGATTTTGTCTGTTACCAAGTTTATCAGCTAAACAGACAACAGATGTAATCTGTGGTTTATGCTTTTTTCTAGGGTTTTTTTTTTCCCCAGGGGCTGCTGACGGCACATAATCCACTTTTCTTTATTGCATTGCCTCCGGATGTGTGTTATAGCTCAAACCGACAGATCATACAGTGACTGCAGGTTTCTTCCCTGTAGGGCTAGAGTGGTGGGTTCTTGGATGTTTTCAACAGACTTCAAGGTTGCTTAAAGTAAACAATGTATTTGTTCATGTTAGAAGCATTTTTGCTTCACCAGATACAGAATCAGTGAAAGGGCGAAATTTGATCTCAAGTTGTGATGAATACGCCGATAAGAAGTTATCTGTAAATTATAATTAAGTATAGTTCATTGCAGGGCTATATTTGCATTGTGGTTTTTACTCATTTAAAGAAGAAGTTCTTGGGCTTCTTATATGAGACTAGCTTGATGTCCATGCTTCGCTACAGTGTTTACCTACTTTAAATCCAGTTATGATACTTATGGGTATGTAACATTTTTTGGTTTGTGGTTATTTTTTTTTAGTTGGCAACCCTAGTGAATCAGCTGCCTAGGAAGGTAGTGAGCTCCCCCTCACTGGCAGTTTTCAAGCAGAGGCTGGATGAATACTTGTCAGAGATGCTTTAGGCTGATCCTGCACTTGGCAGGGGGTTGGACTAGATGGTCTGTATGGCCCCTTCCAACTCTATGATTCTATGAACTTTTAGGGAAGACTGGGAGGTGCGTAGCTACTGAATACTGTTTAGAATGTGGGGGGTGAGGACTAATCAGGCTGCATACGCAAATGACATACATGTTCCAACTGTCTCAGGGAGGGGGGGAATGAAGTGTGGAATGTTGTGAGCCCCAATCAGCCCGCATATGCAAATGACCTTGAAAGGTTGGCCCAATCAGGGAAGAGTGGCCGAGCTGGCAGTGGGCAGGGGTGCAAGCAGGCAGTAGCCTGCCAGCCACACAGAGAAGCTGTATCCCTTTGATAAAACACACTTGACCCCTTTTTACCCCCTTAGGGGACGAATTTCTTAAAATCTCTTCTTAGTGTGTGTTTACATAATGAAAGGAATGTTCTCCCCAAATTTCATGTTTCTAGATCCAGGGGTTTGGGTTGGGAATTGATGAGTCAGTCAGGACACTTGTATTTATATATAGAGTCTAGCTTGATTTTATTTAATTTATTTATTTATATTCAATTTATATTCCACCCTCACCACATCAGCAGGCTCAGGGAAGATTACAACAAAGTTTAAAATCACATTTCATAGATTAAACAGTTTAAAAACGTAATGCACCTTAAATACCATAGATTAAAATAACACACGCACACACACATATATCAGCATATAATCTGGACGACCACCGTTTCTGCCATTTCCAGAGCATTTTAACAGGGAGATATGTGAGAGATGGAAGGTGTCACTAAAAGGGAGGGCATATGCTTTACTCCCCCAGCTAGGGGGCACAGCCTCACATCAACCATATGCCTGGTGGAACAGCTCTGTCTTACAGGCCCGGTGAAAAGCTAACAAATCTTGTTGGGCCCTGGTCTCATTAGACAGGCCGTTTAATAGATGTTTATCACTCGAGTGAAGAGTCCTCTGGGGTTCATATGAGGAGAGGTGGTCCCACAGATATGCCAGTCCCAGTCCGCATAGGGCTTTGTAGGTTAGTATCAAAACCTTGAACCTGATTCGGTACTCCACCGGCAACCAGTGCAGCTAGCACAATACTGGCGTTGTATGTGCACATATCAGCGTTCCAACGATGACCCATGCCACCGCATTCTGTACCAGCTGTAACTGCTGGATCAGGTTCAGGGAAAGCCCAGGATAGAGTGTGTTACAGTAGTCCAGCCTAGAGGTGACGATTGCTTGGACCACTGTAGTCAAGTCACGGGACGAAAGATAAGGGGCAAGTTGGCCTGTCTAAGGTAACAGAAAGAAGACCTGGCAATTGCAGTAATCTGATCTTCCATTGTCAAGGAGGGATTGAGGATCACCCCCAGGCTCCTAACTCTCGGAGCTAGTGTAAGCACCGCCCCATTGAGTGTAGGAAGCTGGGGTCCCAAATCCATGTTTCCACGACTCAAGTACAGGATCTCCGTCTTTGCAGGGTTCAGTTTCAGCTGACTTTGCCTCAACCATCCAGCCACAGCTTCAAAAGCATGCTCCAGGACAACCGGAGCCGATCCAGGCTGGCCGTCCAACAACAGATACGGCTGGGTGTCATACGCATATTGATGACACCCAAGTGATGCCCGTGCTTCGCTATGGTATTTAACTACCTTAAATCCAGTTATAATACTTATGTGTAAGTAACATTTTTTGGTTTGTGGGGGGCATTTTTTTAGTTGGTTTTGTAGTATAATACCATAGTTCCCGAGCTTCACAAAGGTGTTTGAATAAAGCAAAGTGTGTTAATGCCGAAAACTGATTAAATTTTGAAATGTAATATTTATTGAAGAGATTTTAAAAGGAAAAGATTGTAGTGCAATAAATAAAGTGAAATATATGTACAACCAGTTTTTTTCAACTGAAGGACCTCTTTGCAGACCTCATTGGTGGTTTTCCCCTCAGGTGCTAGGATCAACAGGTTGCTGGGTGAGCTTCCTCTGCAGCAGGCCACTTAGAACTGCCCATGTGAGAATGGACCTTTGGACACCTAATGTGAAGGGTCCTTCTCCTCTGAGGAAAGGAGGACATCTTGGGTGATTCCCACCGTCTATGAGTGAAACCAGACTATGAGGCACCAGACTATGAGGGAAAGATTTCCACAAGAACATAATCGAGGCCACATTGTTCACCAGCAGTGCTCGGGGGAAGTTGGTGTTTATACCACGCATACCATTCATACCATCAGATAACCTCTTCAAGTTCAAGAGACTGCAGTTGCCCCTCAAGGCCTGCTTTGCTATGATGATCAACAAGTCCCGGGGCACACACTGAAGGTGACAGCAATTGATATGAGGGAGGACTGCTTCTCCCTCTGAGGGGGAGGATATCTTGGGTGATTCCCACCACCCAATCAGGGAGGCAGGAACTAATTTTCTTCCTCTTCCTCTCTGGCATGTGGGACACCCTCTCCAGTTTAGGTGACTCCACAAAGTA
Source organism: Eublepharis macularius (assembly GCF_028583425.1). NCBI lineage: Eukaryota > Metazoa > Chordata > Lepidosauria > Squamata > Eublepharidae > Eublepharis > Eublepharis macularius. The sequence continues at coordinate 79,060,117 of NC_072794.1, read as the reverse complement.
GTAACATTGAATTTATCATTCAGCAACTGTCAATACTGAGAGAAAAAACACCTGTTAATATGTACTGTAAATAAAGCATAACCCAGAGGAGGTAGAAGAATGAGGCAGTAGGGTAGAGGAGGACGAAGACCCAGGGAGGGCAAGATGTCCTCCTTTCTGCAGAGGAGAAGGACCCTTCACGGTAAGTGTCCAAAGGTCCATTCTCCTTCTGAGGCAGAGGACATCTTGGGTGCTTCCAAAGCAGTGTCTACTTTCTGGGTGGGATGCAGTCTTCATCCGAGATCATGCGCTGCAGTACTTTTCTACCGCAGGTGGGGTCCGAAGAATAATATAGATTTAATTGGTAGCATCTCACCAAGGTCGAGATTGACGACTATGTTGCTACCTTGCAGACTTCTTCTACCGAAGAGTTCCTCTGTAATGCTGCATTGGTAGCAGCACTTCTCACAGAGTGAGCTGTTATTCCATTAGGAACCTCTACAATGAGAGCTTTGTGAGCTTCGATAGTGTATGTTTTGTTATTGGCTCCTACGGCTGCTGAAGGCATTTTCTTCCCCAAATTGAGGGGAGATATACTGATGAACAGTAAGTCCGACTTTCTGATTTGTAGTGTTCGTGGCAGATAAGCCTTGAGCTTCCTTCTGACGTCTAAGTTGTGTCAGAGCCTCTCCCTAGTATATTTAGGGTACAGGTAGAAATATGGTAGCCTTATCGCTTGCAATCTATGGGATTTGGAATAGACTTTTGGAAGAAAAGTGGGGACAGTATGAAGTATCACCTTATCGTTGTGAAAGGTACAGAGTTCAGGTCTGACTGATGATGCGCTTAGGTCTGAGATTCTTCTGGCAGATGTGAGCACAATAAGGAAGATGGTCTTCATTCTCAGCCTTCTCAGGGGAACACCCTTGACCAGTCCAAATGGATGTTTGGTCAGGGCTGTGTAAAATGTCCGGTGCTTTCCCTTGTCTCTGGACTTGCTGGTACTTGGCCACTGCTGCTCAGCGCACCGCTGGAATACTATGTTCATATTTCTTTGCCACATCTTCCTTTTTTAGCATTGGTATATCTTGCACAACGTCTGCCAGGATGGTTCTTGTAATCAAGTAATAGACGATGGCTGCAAGAAGTGTGAGGTGGAGCTGTACTGAGGGGAGGGATGGTGTGGTGGGCACTTTGGCAGATTCATGTGAGAGGTGAATCAAGGCTGCATATGCAAATGACCTCAGAGAGGCTGAGTTGGCAGTTGGTGTAGGGGGGGGAGGAGCACCCTGCCAGCCACACAGGGAAGGTGTATTCCCTACGGGAAAACACATTTTACCCCTTTTTACCCCCTTAGGGTGCAAATTTCTTAAAATCCCTTCTTAGTGAGCCTCTGTATCACAAAAGTAATGTTCTCCCCAAATTTCACATTTCTAGGCCCAGTGGCTTGGGCTGGGCCTTGATGAGTCAGTCTGGACTTGTCTTTATATGTATAGATAGATTGAAAGGCTAAATTACTGGTTTCCTTATGCCCAGAAGAGCGTTGCATTTCTCGCCTCCAAAACCCCGCCTTCTGGTACACTGTACCTTTAGCAGATTTCTTAGCATTTTCATCTCATGCTGCTATTAAAGGTAAAGGAACTCTGCCCCCCAAAGTGAAGCCTAGGAAGTCTGTATACATATGCATGGAATTCAGGCACGTCAAACACCATTCTTATTAGACAATTTATAAGTGAATGGACACCAGTTTTGATCATATGATTTGAACAGCATACCATGCAATCAGTTTTGTATTCACCATCTCAGTAGACACATTCATAGATGTAGTGTAGTGCTGGACTAGGATCTGAGAGACCCAAGTCTGGATGTCCATTCTGCCAAGGAAGCTTGCTGGGTGACCATGGATAAGTCACATACTCTCAGCCTAACTCAGCTTGCAGGGTTGTTGTGAGAAAGGAAAATGATATAAAATGTTTTGGTCCTGAATAGGGGTGTACATCAAAAAAATTGGTAAATCTTAATATTTTTACTGAATCTGAGAAAAAATTCAGAATCCCCTGAATTAGGAATTAGGAATTAATTCAGTGTGATTTGGCTATTTCTGAAAAATTCTGCCATTGTTTTCTATGGTAAAATCATTCTGGGGACTATCCGGTGGGCTGGTAAGGGGGGGGGGGTCATTTTTCAACCAAATTTCACCAAATTTGGTGGGAATATACTCCTCACTGTCAAGGGCTCTTGGATAGCTCATCTAGGATGAGCTTAGATTGCCTTTGGGAATGTGCCTTGGCCATGGCAGCCTTGCCCTAGCGTGTTTCTACAGTGGGAGTCAGTTTCCACTATTTTTCCCCTAGGAAACAATGGTGTGTCCGGGGGCACCTTGATCAGGAGCCTATAGAATTGACCCCTGGGGTCCAATCTTCTTGAAACTTGTGGGATCTTTAGAGGACAATCAGATGTAGGTCCCCTGCAAATTTGGTGGAATTTTCTTGAAAAATGCCACCCCAGCCCCTGGAATAGCCCCCAGATATTTTTCTCCATAGGGAATAATTGCAAGTGGGAGGGGCACCTTCTTTGGGAGACCATAAAATTTGTCCTTGGCACCCAATATTAATGAAACTTTAGGAGTCTTTAGAGAACAGACAGGAGTAGGTTCCTTCCAAATTTGTTGAAAAATGCCCCCCCCCCAGCCCACCAGATATCACCAAAGTGATCCCCCCCCCCAAAAAAACCAACGGCCAAATTTTACTGATTTTTTACCAGAAATTCTGTAAAAAATTGGAATACCTGCCTTTTGAATTGGAATACCTGAATTTCATTGAATAAGCCAACATTTGGTATTTTAATGTGAATTCCAAACCAAACTGCACACCCTTAGTCCTTATTGGAGACACAGGTAGGAATTGGGATATAAATTAGGTAAATAAAAAGTAAGTAATAACTAGTTTTGTTGGGTAAAGTACAAGTGAGATCTGAAGAAATATTTTCAACTATCTTCGACAAATGAATGCTATATAACTCTGGGTTTCTTCATCTACAGTGATTTTTGCATAAAAGCTAGTGTGGTGTACTTGTCTGAATGTCAGATAATAAAGTTGACTTTGGTCAATCACTGCATCTCTGCCTCATTACCTCACAGGGTTGTAGTGAGAATAAAATGGGTAAGGGTGAACTATGTGTACTACTCTGAGCACTATGGAACATAGAGATAGCCATTACTTCCATGCTGGAAAACCAAACACTGATTCATCATGTGTGTCAAGTACACATATGTTATAGCAATGCTTATAATCCATTAGTGTACATGGTCAGCAGAGGTGCACTTGTAAAAGGTGATTATAGATATGTAGTCTATGTGGGACTAATCTACATGGAAATAATATTCACATAGAAAATGATTGCATGTGAAATGGCTCTCAGCATTATTCTGTGATTCTAGAAATTCCATCAGAGATTCTGTGACTCTAACCCATCTGCATATGATATAACCACAGATTAAAGAGTTGCCAGATGTAATAAACTTCAGCTTTAAATATTTCTAGTGGCCTGAATAAAGTCCATGGGATTAATGAGATTGTTCCAATGAAGTTAATGAACTTTGTAGACAATGCACCAGGCTACATAAGGTAGAGAGGTGACTCTGTACCTGTATCTCAGAAACTGGCTAAATGTGATATCACTTACAAAGCAGTCACATATACACCACATGTTGATTGGTGAGAATTCTGATGCTCCCCCAGAGACAGACAGAGAAAGCTGAAGATGAGAGGTAAATACACAGGGAGGCAGAAGCTGATGGCTGCTTATCTCTCCTTTATCAGCTAATTGTCCCTGGGGTGAGAGGAGCAGGAGTTTGGACAATTAGCCACTAAAAGAGAGATAAGATAAGCAAAGATAAACTATGTACTGACAGCGAAAGCTGGTCAGAGGTTTCTCCTTCCCTGTACATGTGGCTACTTTTAATATGATCAATGTAATGTATAGGCTGGCTCTTGTGTGCCTGGTTCAGTTGTAAGTGAATTTCTCTGTACAGAACAGCCTGGCTATTCTAAGTATCACAGACATAAAAGAAACAATGCCTAACCATGTCTGTTCTGGACCAGTGACAGTAATGGATCCTAGTTTTATGAATGCATTTGCATGTTTTTCAACAATTACAGTTGCACAAATGTCTACTGTTGTGGTTCTGTCTGGAGATATGTCAGGCATAAGTAGGGGTGTGCACCCTCCCCCCCCCAAACCCCTGGAATTACCAGAATTTAAACCCCTGCTGGCTGGATCAGCTGCTTGGCAGAGATTCCCCCGCCAAGCAGCTGATCCCAGGGTTTAAATGCCCCTTTCTGTGCTGCTGCAAAGCAGCATGGAAAGGGGCATTTAAACCACTTGACCCGAAGTTTCCCGAAGCGATATGAATAGCTTCAGGAAGCTTTGATTCGGGGTTTCTGAACCGGGCCCAGCATGCCTGATTCAATGAGTTTTTAGTTTTAGTTTTGAAGAAAAGGGGGATAAAACAAACAAGTAAATGACATTGGTTGAGTTCTGAAGTGGTCATACATTGAGAACTTTGAAAAGTACAATACAGCGTGCTGGGCCTGATTCAGAAATCCCAAATTATTGTGAATTGGGTCTGATTTGGGTACTTTACCCGAATTGGAAACCCGAATCGCACACCCCTTGTCATAAGACACTGTTTTTGTGTTCTCAGTGGGAATATACGCATATAAGCCAGTCATAGATTAGATTCAAACAGCTGTTTTTGTTAAAATAGATAAAATAGATCAAGATGTGTAATGGTTAAAGGGTCAGACTGGTATCTGGGAGACCTATGCTCAAATACCTACTCTGCCATGGAAACTCAGTGGGTAAACTTGGACCGGTCACTTTCAAACTTTCAGTGAGGATGAACTAAAGTGAGGGACAATGAGTTTGTAGTTTTCCTTTTGAACAAACAAACAAACAAACAAACAAACAAACAAACAAACAAACAAACAAACAAACAACATTGGTTGAGTTCTGAAGTGGTCATACATTGAGAACTTTGAAAAGTCTAATACAATATTTGTTCTGCAAGCTGTGATAAACCCTGACCTCTTATTAGGGACTCCTGTTTACTGTCCATGGGGGTGTGGGGTTGCTGTACATAATGACTACCATTATCCCTCGGGCCCAGCAGCTCCTGGCAGCCGCTACAGAGCTGTATGGGCAGCTCCAGATTCAAATCCCCCAGCCAAACTAATCAAGAACCAGCTGGCCAGGCTTGTGGGGGGCGCTTTCTGGTCTACCCACTGGGTATATTTTGGGGAGCTGGCTGGGTTTCCAGCACTCTGCTCTCATTCTGTTTCCCAACCCCCCTTGGTTCAGCAGGTTGTCATGTATTTTTGTCATTACTAACCTGTGCTAGGGGATGCATTCTTGCTTATCTTTTGAATTCTGTGACACAGTACTGGGTTTGGGGTCTAATATTTTGTTTTTCCCCTATCTTTGTCACATCTTCAGTTTTGGCTTTGGGCACTGAGCCCAGTTTCTTCTAACTGGGGATCACCATAAGGGTTCTTGTGGGTGAGGCATAGCAGAGGCATGTCCACCTCGGGGGATGTTGGGGCACACTCACTCTCAGGTAGCAGAGGGATCCTCGTAGAGGTTTGCACCCATGTGGAATCCCGCTTTCTGCCATCCCATGCCCCCCCTCCCGACAGCAGGAGGGCTAAGGAGGCAAGTGGGTCATAAGCTGGAAGGCAGGTCAGCCAATGCTTGGATACACAACAAGGCAACAAGCCTCCATAAGCTGTAAAACAATAAAAAATGTGACCTTTTTAATTCCATCAAGTTGCTCTGTGATTTTTTTTTTTTGCTCAGCCATTAACCCCTTTGATGCTGGATCTGCAATCTATATTTCACCAGTAAAAGTTAGGTATGGATTTCCATTTAGGGTCTCAACATATGAAAAGTGCATAAAGAAAAATCTACTTAGTGGGAATGCTTTCCTTGGAATGCCTATTGCTCATTCTTTCTGGATGAGTTTTTGCTGAAACATGATGCAGTTTTCTAAAGCAATTTGTTCTTGTGGTCGTAATGGAAGAAGAAGAGTTTTTGTTGCAGACTTTACTGTCTTTTATCAGAATATGTTGGTGCTTCTGTTCTCCCTCTGAGGCGGAGGACATCTTGGGTTGTTTCCTTTTGCCCAATCAGGGAGGCAGGAAGTCAAAAAAAAAATAGCTCTTCCTCTTCCTCTTGGAGCCTAGGAACGCCCCCTTGTTCCAGTTCTTTCCTGCCTCCAGGGAGAGCAGTTGTGGCTACAGTTTTCTCTGTCAGCCCACAGTCCTGTCTTTTTTGTCTTCTTTGTCCTAGCTCTAGTTTTTTCCTCCCCTCTTCCTCTCTTATTCTTCTCTACTCTACCTTTCTTATCTCTATTCCTCCCCCCCCCTCTTCAACTCTTTTTTTCTCTGGGCCCAAGTCTATCAAGACGATGGAGTCCAGGGACTCCGAAGATAGCTTTATGGAGGGTGAGGAGGGAAGCTCACCAACGGCCGCATCGGCGGCAGAATCGGCTGCTGTACCCGGTACCGTCTTGCCGCCCAGGCTTGAACGGCATCCCGGCACCTTTCCGGCTGCAAAGCCGCGTACTTCTTCAAAAAAATCGCGACGCAAGCAGAAGGACTCCCAGGCATCAGGGCCAGTCGAGCAGGCCACCAGCAGCCCGTTAGATGCAGCCGCGGTTTTGGCGGGAAACCAAGATGGCGCCCGCACCGATTCCCGCGCGGCTCCCAGTGCCGCGGTCGCCAACCTCCAGCCGGGAGAGTGCCCTGCAGGCCCTTCTACAGTGACGTGGCCTCTGCAGTCGATCGGCACCGAAGCCCATGGGACGGGTAATGTACAGGGCGACCTCGGTTCCCTCCTGAGAGGCGAGTTCATGTCCTTTCTACAGACCATGCGGGAAGAGATTTTTCATTGGTGCCAGCCCCCTCCCGAGGCAACAAGCCAGTCTTCCTCCCTGCCTCCTTCCCCCCCCAGTAAAGTGCGGCGTACATCCTGCCAGTGGCCTACCAAGGCAGCCCAAAAAGCACACCCAATCCCGGCCAGAGATGGGGATATTGTTGTAGGGGGGGGAGCCTACTCTGATAGCGAGGAGGGTGAAGAAAGGGAGTTCCTTTCAGAAGAAGAGGAGGAGGAAGAAGTCATTATGCCTGACCAGTCAAACAGGCTGTTTAAATCAGAGGACTATCCATACCTTCTGAGTAAGGCTCTGGCTGCCCTAGAGCTTCAGGAGAAACGAGGAGGGGAAGAGGCATCTAGTGGTACCAGTAGGGGTTCTTCAAGACCCAGAGGGTGTAAAGAATTTTTCCCAAGGGGTGATACCCAGGAGAAGGTCTTCCCTTTTCCGGAATATTTTGAAAGACAATTAAAAGCAGAATGGGTCTCCCCTGCCTCTAGCAAACAATGCTCAAGCGCTCTTAAAAAACTGTATGCATTACCTTCTTATGCATCTGAGCTTTTACAGGTTCCTCGAATTGATGCCCCGGTGGCGGCGCTTCAGTCACCTGGGCTGTTGTCGGAAGATGGCCAAGGCTCAGTCAGAGACAATCTGGATAGGAAGGCGGAAGCGGCACTCAAGAGAGCGCATGAAGCAGCAGCCATGGCGATTAGAGCATCTTCCACCGCGTCCATCGTGTCCCGGGCGGCAGTAGTCTGGCTGCGCAAGTTAATCCAGCTGCTACCTGAAAATCAAAAGCGTCTGTTAGAAGGGGCTAGTAGAGTCTTAAAAGCAACCACCTTCACGGCAGATGCTACTCTGGATGCTCTCACCTTCTCGTCCAGAGCCATTGCCTCTGCGGCAGTGGCTAGAAGGCTTCTCTGGTTGCGCGCATGGCCAGCTGACATCAGATCCAAATTTATCCTGATGGCGTACCCCTTCCAGGGGGATAAACTGTTTGGAGATGCCCTGGAAAAGGTTCTCATCGAGACCAAAGACAAGAAAAAAGCCTTACCCAAGTCGGTGAGACGGTATGACAAACGACCCTTCAATAACCAGTCCTTTCGTACACACCATTCCTTGGCGAGACCACGTCCAGATACCAAACGGTCCTCCTGGAGTGCCAACAAACAATCGTTCAAGAGAGCTAACTTCGGTTTCAGGTCTAACAGACAACACCAACAACGAGGGGAAAGGCAGGACTTCGACTCCAAAACTCAGAAGTCCTGACTCACGGCCGCTTCCGGTGGGGGGAAGACTACAGTTCTTTCTCCAATCCTGGGTGGACTCCAAGGCGGATGCCTGGACACTGGAAGTAATCTCAAAGGGTTACTCCATAGAGTTCAAGTCGCACCCACCGGATCGCTTTCTGTCATCCCCCCTACGCCGAAACCCTCAAAGGAGATCCATCACCTTAAACGCGGTACAACATCTCCTGAACATCCAAGCAGTCGAACCTGTACCTCGTCAAGAGCAAGGCTCCGGTGTTTACTCCCTATTCTTCACCGTGCCAAAAAGAAACGGAGACTGGAGGGCCATTTTGGACTTAAAGTTCGTAAACCGTTTCATAAAGCTGAGGCACTTTCGCATGGAGACTCTAAGATCTATCGCGGAGTCACTACGACCCAAAGAATTCCTCACCTCCATAGACCTCACAGAGGCATACTTACACATTCCGGTTCATCAGGCCCATCGCAGATTCCTGAGGTTTCATGTGAATGGTCTCCACCTTCAGTTCAAAGCCCTCCCATTCGGACTTGCCACAGCTCCCAGGTTGTTCTCCAAGATCCTGATCAACCCCATCGTTCGACTGCGGGAGAGGGGGATTCATATACATCCCTACTTAGACGACCTGCTACTCAGAGCAAGCTCCAGGGAAAAGGTGGCGGCCGACACACAGACCACGGTTCTCTACCTGCAAGCGCACGGTTTCTTGATCAACTTATCAAAATGTTCTCTTCAGCCTTCTCAAAGACTGCTTCATCTAGGAATGTTGGTCGACACCAGGAAGGGTCGTTTTTACCTACCACCGGAGAAGATCCAGAAAACCAAGGAGATGACCGCTCTGGTGCTGAGCCGCAGCTCCGTTTCTCTGATGTCGCTCTCCAAGTTGATGGGAACCCTCGTAGCGAACTGCGAGGCCCTGGACTGGGGCCGTCTGCACACACGGGAACTCGTGTCCTTCCTCAGACCGTTCCAATCTCTTATTGCACTAAGATGCGATCGACAACTCACAGTGCCCTTGAAGGTCAAGTCCAGCCTCAGATGGTGGACCTCAGCACCCAACCTGCGGCGGGGGAAGTCGTTCCTCAATCCTCCCAGGCTGCAACTATTCACCGATGCCAGTCTCACCGGCTGGGGGGCAGTTCTGGAAAACCGACCTGCTCAGGGTACATGGTCTCCGGAAGAGACTGTCCTGCCAATCAATCTCCTGGAAGTCAGAGCCATTCGCCTTGCTCTCGCTTTCTTCAGCCAAGACCTCGTCGGCAAGGATGTTCTGGTACGGACCGACAACGTCTCAGCCAAGGCATATATCAACCATCAGGGGGGCACTCGGTCCCCCAAGCTGCACAGAGAGGCCATGAAGATCTTACACTGGGCGGAAGCCAATCTCCTCTCTCTGCAAGCCGAACACATCAGGGGCGTGACCAACATTCAAGCGGACTGGCTCAGCAGGCAGTCCATCCACCCAGGAGAGTGGACACTCAAGAAGGAGGTTTTCCATATGATTGCGGAACGTTTCGGGACACCGATCATGGACCTGTTTGCCACTCCTGCGAACTGTCAAGTTCCGAGGTTTCTCTCCAGGTTCCTGTACCCCCAGGCAGAAGGGATAGACGCTCTCTCTACTCGGTGGCCCAAGGGGCTACTGTACGCCTTTCCACCGATCCCGGTTCTTCCCAAACTTCTACGGCGGATAGCGGAACGTCAAGCGGAGGTAATCCTAGTGGCTCCATGGTGGCCTCGGAGACCCTGGTTCTCCACGATACAGGCACTGACGATTTCCCCTCCGATGCAGCTACCAATGGTACCAGATCTTCTGCATCAGGGCCCGGTGTGGCATCCCCATCCAGAATGGATGTGTCTGACCGCGTGGAGATTGAGAGGCAGTACCTTACCAGATTGAGGTACCCTCCGCAGGTGATCCTTACCCTCCTGGCGTCTAGGAAGAAATCAACTATTAGGCTATATAACACCACCTGGAAGGCCTTCGCTCGCTGGGCTAGGAGGAAGAAGGTTAATCCTCTGCGCCCATCCATCGTTATGATTCTGGACTTTCTCCAGCAGGGCCTGGAAGCTGGACTCAAGCCGGCCACTCTCCGCAAGCAGGTAGCGGCTCTGTCTTCGGTCTTTCCTGTCCTGGAAGGTTGTCGACTCTCCCGGCATCCTCACATCCAACGCTTCCTCAGGGGTGCGACCTTGCTAAGCCCCCCAGTTGTTCATCGTTTCCCTACTTGGAGGCTTCACGTTGTCTTATCGGCCTTAACCAGGCCCCCGTTTGAACCTCTCCGTTCAATTTCCTTGAGATGGCTAACCATCAAGACTATTTTCCTGGTAGCTGTCACGTCAGCGAGGCGGATCTCGGAACTGGGGGCTCTGTCAATCAAGCCCAACCTGTGCATTTTTCACCGGGATAAAGTGGTTCTCAGGACTGACCCCACCTTTGTTCCCAAATCCTGTTCCAGATTCCATAGGGCTCAGGAGATCAATCTGCCATCTTTCTGCCCTAACCCTTCTCATCCTAAGGAAAGGGACTGGCATACCCTCGACGTTCGTAGAGTCCTCAAGTCGTACCTATCTAGGACTGAATCTATCAGGTGTTCCGACTCGCTCTTCATCAATATTTCTCCTCCCAACCAAGGGAAGAAGATGTCCTCGGCAGCCATTGGGAGGAACATTCGGTCCTGCATCATGGAAGCGTACAAGGCGGGCAACAGAGAAGTGCCTCAGGGAATTACTGCTCATTCGGCAAGAAGCGCGGCAACTAACGCAGCATTCCTCAAGGACGCCTCCGTGGAAGAGGTTTGCAAGGCAGCCACCTGGTCATCAATCTCCACATTTGTCAGACACTACAAAATGAACATTTTCAATTCAGCGGACGCTGCCTTCGGAAGGAGAGTTCTCCAGCACGTGATGTTCGACGGGGAGCCTCTCCCACCCAGAGAAGACTAACTGCTTTGGGAGTACCCAAGATGTCCTCCGCCTCAGAGGGAGAACGGACCTTTGGACACTTACCGTGAAGGGTCCTTCTCCTCTGAGTGCAGGAGGACATCTTGCCCCTCCCAGGCTCCCCCGTCTCCTGTTACTCCTCTCTGATACTTCCTTATAAACAACACCTTTCCGGCTGGAATTTCCTGTCTCTCCTTCCACTCTCAACATGCCGCAGTCGTTTTTTCTCACTGTTTTTTACTTAACATAGTTCTGCACACCGACTAAGTTTTTCCTTTTTCGGGTCGGGTGCAAGTTTTTTCTTCTTGAAAGTTCTAGTATTTGATAGTTTTTTCTTCTACTGCTTTGTGGAGTCACCAGAACTGGAACAAGGGGGCGTTCCTAGGCTCCAAGAGGAAGAGGAAGAGCTATTTTTTTTTTGACTTCCTGCCTCCCTGATTGGGCAAAAGGAAACAACCCAAGATGTCCTCCTGCACTCAGAGGAGAAGGACCCTTCACGGTAAGTGTCCAAAGGTCCGTTTTCTGAAAGTAGATATGTGTCTTAAAGGCCCAGCCGAATCCCTTCATTTATCAACATTTGTATTCTTTAATGCTTGTTCTTGCAGTTCCAAAACCAGTACACTTGCTTACTAGTCTTTCATCGTGCTTCTATGGTGTCATGGTCAAAAGTGATGTAATTTATTTAACAAGAGGCCTTCCCACCAACAGCATACTCAGAAATGCCAATTTTAATTAAAAATTCTATTTTTCCAAGAGATAGTTTTTATTCTTTCTGCCTACCTTTTGAACTTTAAGAGGTCTGAGCTGAACAGGACCTTGGAGCAAGCCGGGAGAGTGTGTTGTTTTACCCTTTCAGCAAATGCTTGCCATTACTTTATTCTTTATCTTAAACAATGGAATAAAGCTTCCCTCTTCCTACCTCCAAGAAGGTAAATAAGCACAGAATCAAATCAATGATCTGAGGGTTTTTTGTTTTTTTTTAAAAATCAAACAGCTATAAAAAGCTTGAATTTGTAAGGAATTTGCTGTTTTGCTATGGAAGTAATTATAAGATCATGTGTCATTGTAAAGTTAACCACTGCATTAGCCATTCATTTTTTTTTATTGGTTCAAATATGAGTAAGCAGGAATACTGCATGAGAACCTAATGAAAACTAGAAGTGATAAAAACAGTTTTAACTGTCAGTACATTAGGGTTGCGGTTTTTCCTGTGTGCAACATTATTGCCTGGTGATGGAAAGGACATTCAGAGATGGATTTTTTCTTTCCATGTAAATAGTAATGGAAGAACCTTTAGAATTCTTAGAAGGGATGTAGTGATCAAGATCAAAGAAGGGAAAATACATTTTAATATTATATTCTAGACATGATTAGCTCAACATTATCATGCCCAGTGTGTGGATGCAAACTGTGTTGCATAGTGAGTGGAAATGGAGACCAGAAATGTCACTGAAGGCATGTTCAAACTTCACATTTGTGGTCATTTGTGCCCAGTTTATGGTTCAAATGTCTTAGAGTGTGGTTTTAGTCACTGAGGCTGTAATCCTGTTTCCATCTCATATATTTAAGTACCATTGATATCAGTTTTCATTACTGGATACAAGAGGAGAGAATGCTGTCTTATGTGACTCGAGAAGATGTAAGTAGGTGACTGGATGCCAAGTGGTACTTAAAAGCTAAAGCAAAACATAAGGACAAAATAAATGAGAAGATTCCGTTATCTTTAGTGGTTCAAATTCAGATACCACTGAAATGCTCATTCTCTCTTCACTTTCCATCTTTGTACTTCCTTCTCTGGCATAATTTTCCTTTCCATTTCATGGTTAGATAACTGCTGTAATATTGATTTTAACAGGACAGGCTTGTAGATAAAATTAAACACGTGCTTAGGCACTTGAATTAATGGGGACAGGGGGGAGGTTCAGGTTGACCCTTGTGTACACTAACATCACAGCTTGTAGTGCTGAACTGAATAATCAGGCTTCTACTGTAGAATGCTCACGTCACAGGTTTTTCCCCACAACATAGGAGTTTGGTACAGTCTCAGGAATTACACCAGCTCCATTCCTATGGATGCTCAAGTAGAAGTGATATTCCAGCACAACTGTCTGTCCCTACAGTTAAGCAGGCAGAGCTCAGTTTGTGGTTGGGAAAAAAAGAGTAGAGTTTCTAAGCCATTAGAGATTTTGGATTGTTTGCTACAGACTCAAATGAAGTCGTCTTTTGACCCTAGCTCACAGGATCTAGTTACAGAAATCCAGTGCCTTCATACAACACCAGTTTACTGAGTTTTGATTGTTATGATGTACTGAATCTTTTTTGTTCAGTTCAACTCTAGGCATGAACATTTAACTGAGTTCCATTGCATTAAATAAGATCCTCAACAGATTTAACTACTTGCAGACATCTTGATCTATTCCATTTTACACAGTAAAGCGTTTTCATTAGCGCAGCATTCATGCATGTGTGATAGCAGCTAACTGATGTAATTAACTGGCAAGTCAAAGGCTATTTATTTCTTGCACATGCAACCATTTTTCTGTGGTAAGGAACTGCTTGTGCTGACACAGTGTGTATGTAAACATGCTAAACTACAAGCCATTGCCCTGACAATCTGCACTATGCTTGCAAACAGTGATTCCACTTAAATCAAGGTTAAAAGAATGAGATTTGTCTTAAACTTTGTAGGACACTGCAAATGTAGTTGCAGAAGCAAGAGGCAAAGGTGCCAAGTAAAGAGGGATCAGAAATATTGCAAAGGTTAAAAATGGAGCAGGAATCAGGAGGACCCCCCCCCAATTACTCCTTTTTGTAGCTCAACCAAGTATAGAAAACATATTGCTGTACTTTTGTGCTCCAAGTCTCTTCTTGCCTGTTGCTTTCTCTTATTTCTTTGAGATTGTTCTCCAGCGAAGCCTGAGGGAATTCTCATGTAACTGAAGTTATGCGTATGTGTAAATGCTTGCTGGATCAAGATTGCTGATTGCAACCATCTTGGGAACAAAAGTTTCTGTACTGAAGGGTTGGAACATTTCGACCCTAATTCCTGTAGCATTGCAAGCCACTGCAGGAATCAAGAGATCACTCCTAGATAAATGAATTATACAAAAAAACCCCACTCAACCCCCCCCCCCCGAAAATGCTGATTTTGTATAGATTTAAATTTATATTTATTTATTTATAGATTTATGCTGATTTTGTATAGATTTAAAAATGACATGTATATTATTCCTGTTTGGAGGGGAAAAGGTAGTGTGCAGGACTGAGACAGTCCATCAGTGGAAGCCCCCCACATAGATTTCTGGTTTCTGTCCTTTTATTGCAGACATTTCTTGCATAGTTTCATGATTTTTTTAGGGCACAAGACCATGAGGTTATAGAAATTATTAAAAAGCCAACATTTATTCTTTGTAACATTTCACCATTAATAATAATCTGCAACCCATTAAATTATGTATAACTACATACTTATTTTATGGCTACTCCTTGATTTTCTCATTTTTGATTGGTTAAACTTCCTAACTGATTCTTGATATAATTCATATAACAAAATCTATGCACAGAATGATTGTACTGGAGACATTACAGTTCTAAGAACAATAGACCCAATACTAATTATATCTTTGTCATTTGTACAGAATAAACACAGAATGTAGTAAGGGGGTTTCTGTTGCTTGGTATAAATCACAACAGTCAGTCACCAGACATTTAGTTAATAGTTGAGGGGAAAGGACCTTCTAAATTTGGCCCTGAATGCCAGTTACTAGATGGTTCTCTTTTGTGTGTGGTGGTATGCTAGCAGATTTCAAATGAACATACTTGATGTGGTTGTGGTGTAATTTTAGATTCAACAAATTTAGATAGTTTTCTGCAAAACTGAACATGAAGCACACTGTTCCAGAATGTCTGCGGTACTGAATAAACATATGCACATTCCTTGTATCCTGATAAAATGTCCCCACATTACGTTATAAAGGTTCTTGGGTCAAAAGACAGTGTTTTCTTCTACATGCCAGCTGCTGGCATATAGTTTATGGGAAGTTGTGCCTCAACCCTCTCTCATATACAAACCTAACCCACCCCATACAACCCACCCTTGCATCTCCACATTTTATTCTTCAGCAGAGCTTCCAGATAAGGCCATTGGCAGTGCTATAGCCTGTTCTTTCGCCACACAATTTGTCTTAATTGTGTGGTACTGTCTAAACAAGACTTAGTTTATGGGAGGTCACCGCACAGGGTCTCATGAAGGCCAGTGAACTTCTTCATGTGGCGTGCTTGGCAATAACATGATTTAATAATCTGTGTGCCCATTCAGAAGAGGTTTGGCTGCTTACCATCCAGCCAACCCTCAGGCATGATTTACTTAACCATATGCTGCCATAGAGCAGCAGCTGCATTTGATCGCATCCACCAAACTCTGAGGTTTATCCTCCACTTGGCAGGAGCCTTTCTCCTTTATCTGCCACTTCCCTTGGCAATATGCCCCTAATATCATTTGTATCTAAAAGGAGGATGGAGGAAACTTTTAGCATGTAGCTGGGTGCTGACAGTCTGAAATGATGAATCGATCCTCTGAGAATCCATAGGCAATTTGCTGAAGCATTGGTAATAAAAATCTTGACATTATCCACTGCTTACTTGCTGATACTGTCAATTGGTGTATCTGCAGTGAATATGCTATATCCTTACTGAAAATTTAAATCTTTACATTGACTCCCCAGGTATTTTGAAATTTTTGTAAACAATCTTTAGCTCTCTTTTGTTTTTGTTTTTATTTGTGTAATTCTTTCTCATTTTAGCCTCCCAAAGCTTCAGAGTTGGTAATAATGACTTACATAAAACATAAATTTATAATATGATAAAAAAGAAGTTGAAAGGATCATGAGCTTCAATAACTTGTAAGAACTGATCCAGAGGAGTTAGCCGTGTTAGTCTGTAGTAGCAAAATCAAAAAGAGTCCAGTAGCACCTTTAAGACTAACCAATTTTATTTTATTGTAGCATAAGCTTTCGAGAATCAAGTTCTCTTCATCAGATGCCTGATCCGATCTGATGAAGAGAACTTGATTCTCGAAAGCTTATGCTACAATAAAATAAAATTGGTTAGTCTTAAAGGTGCTACTGGACTCTTTTTGATTTTGTAAGAACTGAGTATCACCAGTGGTCCATTTGACACAATGTTGTCCAGTTGGACTGGCAGCAATTCTCTTGGGACTCCAGCAAAGAATACATGAGCTTTTTAACAATTTTTTTACTTGACAATGCAAAGGATCAAACCTGGAATTTTGTACATACAATGGGCATGCTTTCCTATTCTTCGTAAACTGTCATTTAGAACCTGTATTATTCCTCATAACCTTCATGTGAACCGGGCAGGATTTTTCAGTAATAAATTATATTCCTATGGGGTATGTGTGTGTGTGAACACACTGTTTAAGGTATTCTTAATCAGAAACATTAAAAAGGGCAAAAAGGCCCTGAAATTAATGTTCACTAAGATCTAGATTAGTGACCTTTGCCTTCCTGATCCCCTCTCATGCTAAACAGATGGAAATGCTGTATGTCACCTGTCTCATTTGTGAATGTGAGACTGGCGCACTTACTCCCCCCCCCCCATTGCTCTCAAACACCTGCAATGACACAAAGATGCATAATAATCCCTATGATAATTACAGCTAATTATGTTAAGCTGAATAGTGCATATCCAAATGTATTAGTGTGCGTGGTTTCCTATACTGCTGTTACCCAAAGTGAGAGAAAAAACTTCCGTAAAATCTCCCAAATACCACAGTGGACATCTGGAGCTTGTTCCAAACAGAGATTATTTTATATAAACTTGTGATGAAATAGAGCTGTATTGGGGATGTATACTCTATGTTTAGGAATTTTTCATAGTTTACCTGGACAATATTTATTGTACTATATTTAAAATTATGCATTGGGTTAATAATAGGCAGGCCATGACTATTAGTGGCACCTAACATACACTGTAAATACACTGTAGCACTTATGGTATATAAAATGCTTCTTTCTCATCCAGTTATAGAATATCAAGAGTTTCTCAAAGTAAGCTAGACCAGTGGTTCTCAACCAGTGGTACACGTACCAACCAGTGGTACGTGTATGCAGAAGCAGGGCTGTGTTGTTAGCAGTATTGTTACTTCAAAGAGTTTCTGAAACTCAGATACTAGAGCAGCTTCCTCCTTTTCCCTAAGGATGAGACCAAATTCCAACAGTCCTCTAATTTTATTTGAATATCTCTTTTTTATTTTACATTTTCCCTTGTTGGAAAGGAACTTTCCTGATTTTCAAATTAGTTGATTTTCAAATCCCATTTTTTACATCATCCTCAGTTTTCCCCATTGCAATAACTTCTTGTTTTTCAATGCCTTTTTTGCATAAATGGTGTAGATAGAGCATATGAATGTTGCCTTTATGGCATAAAAGAAACAAGAGAATCAACAGTGGCAAAAGGGAATGGAAACAATGACAGCATACCAAATCAAAATTCAACAGAATGGCTGTATGTGTACAGTATGACATCCCCTAAGAAATCAAGAGAAGAACTGGGACTCATTTCTTGGCCACATGCTGTGTTTTATAGACATTTGGAAGCTACAAGAAATTTTCACTGGCTTCAGGTGCCTCCAAAGTTCAGTGAGATATTAAAGAAAAGACTCTTTTCCTGAGTTGGGAGGAGGGGCAATTTTGCAGTGCATCCATTGGTTGTGAAGATTAAGCTTTTTCCACACACCAGTATTTGATGTATGATAACATTATCCTAACACTTGACAGTATGGTACCAGAAACCAGGCTTCCCTGAGAGTAACTGTATGCATAGTAAATGGATCTTAAACAATTTTAGTTGAAAATGTCTGGGATGGAATGGGAAACGGATACATTTTTTCTGTTGCTGATTTTAAAATATCCTTTGCAAGCATGCTGAAATGATTCAAGTAATGTGTGTTGGTGTTATGCAGATGTCTGTGTGGAGATAATGGCCATTTCCACACACATTGAATAATGTACTTTCGATGCACTTTCGTAATCCTTTAGAAGTGGATTTTTTGTTCCACACATGGAAAATCAG
Organism: Eublepharis macularius; assembly: GCF_028583425.1. NCBI lineage: Eukaryota > Metazoa > Chordata > Lepidosauria > Squamata > Eublepharidae > Eublepharis > Eublepharis macularius. Next base: position 79,041,906 of record NC_072794.1, on the reverse strand, counting down.
TTTCAAATGTTCACTAAAGAGTATTGAAAGTGGATTATCCAACGTGTGTGGAAGCAGCCAAGGTCTGATGCCTCTGTCTCATGTTGCTTCCATATTGCTTCTGGTCTTTGGACTCCACCACAATACTACATGAGAATGATAATTAAAGCATTATATTTTATGTGAATACCATGTATGTTATATGCAATTTCTTGTTTTTGTTGCTTTACTCTAAAGGTTGTATTTCATACTGAATTCTTGAACATATAGCCCTATTTATACAGCAAGGAGCAGTTATTTCTTTGGGTGATAGGTTGGAGGTCTTAATTTCCAAAGCTTTCCTTTCTTAGTCCACAGTGAAATGGAGTTTGCTGACATTCATGCCTCACTGCAAGGACTGTCCAGTTCTGTGCCTTCCCTGAGGGGGTAAACAGTGTTGAGGGAGGTCTTGGTTTTGGAAGGTTGAAAGGTTTATTAGTGTTGACAGTGTGTGAACTTGACATCTTTTGTAATAATGAGGTTTAAAAAATGAATTATTCATGTCTTGCTTTGAATACAGGCTTATTGTATGAGTTGGGGCTGAGCAGAGAGAAAAGAGATATTAGTTAAATAAATGTCACTGTTTTAGAGGAGCATGTGATTTTTTTTCATGCTTTCAGTGTAATCACAGGAAACTAGCAACCCAATCCAACACAGTCTCACTCCACTTCAAGCCTACTGAAATCAAGTGGGCTTAGATTGGAATAACTCTGCATATGGATTGTACTATAAATGTATTAGATGTCACTTTTGGTGCTTAACTTATGCTTCCTGGTGAGTAGAGAAGTTAGCTATATTCCGTTATAATGCATGTTCGTGTTCTCTCTTATTTCATGTTAATAGTGGTTGGATCTTGACAACTAAATGCAGTGAGGGAAATTTGATGAAGGTACCAAATGCTTTATGAAATTGTTGGCTTGTTTTTGTTAAAAACCACAGAAGATATAACAACTTGATAATAAACAGTCTTAGCTAGAATTGGAGTTGACAGTAATACTTGGGTGTTGGCTGTTGGTTATAAAGTGCAATTTTAAGTTGGTTTTTGTTTAAAAAAAGTCACTGAGATTGATGCTCAGTGCCCTTTTTGTGTTATCATCAAATAGATATTCAGCCACAGAATTAATGGTCCTGCTAGTATGAAAAATCCCGACCACATGGCCATTAAGAACATTCTAAGCAGTGTTTGCAGAATCAAACTTCCTGCAGGATAGTTTTTTTCCCCCTATAATGATTTAAACGTCCCCTGAACAAGTCTTCTAAATACTATTAAAGTTTTCATTTCCTACTCAAGCTTATTTTATTTTGCCCCGAAAGTAGTTACCCTACAAATTTGTTAGAAGTGACTGTTGTCTGAGTTTGAGCAAAGTTAATGCCATTTGTCTAGCTTTTGCACAGTGTTTACTTTGACTTATATTGAGGATGGAATTAACACTATTACCAGGGAAGTCTGTGCTACAAAGGTCAGCAAAAGTGCAGAGCAGAGAGTTCTGTGCTAAAAATATACAGCACATAATATTGTTCTGACTTTTTCTAAGTTCTTGATAAGGCTCTGATGGAGAGGAAATGAGTGATGGTTATATAAAGCGTATGAGTTTGAGTTATAAACCTTTTACTTGTTTCAGGAGGTTGCCTCCATTCTCTAAGGATGTAAATAAGTACTTTGAGTTGGGTGAGTTTAGATGTTGCTATCATGGAGCTATCACGGAGCTCGCTGCATTGCATTTGTTTTTGATAAGCAATGGTGGACTGTAACCAAATAAAGCGTCTGTCTGTCTGTCTGTCTGTCTGTCTGTCTGTCTGTCTGTCTGTCTGTCTGTCTTATCTATCTGTCTGTCTGTCTGTCTGTCTGTCTGTCTGTCTGTCTGTCTGTCTGTCTGTCTGTCTGTCTGTCTGTCTGTCTCTCTCTCTCTCTCTCTCTCTCTCTCTCTCTCTCTCTCTCTCTCTCTCTCTCTCTCTCTCTATCTATCTATCTATCTATCTATCTATCTATCTATCTATCTATCTATCTATCTATCTATCTATCTATCTATCTATCTATCTATCTATCTATCTATCTATCTATCTCTGAGACTCAAGGTCCATTACACAGTGTAATATGATGAATAGGGATATTCAGTAAACAGTACAATAGAGTATAGACTGCAGAAATCTGATACAAAGCTGAAACAAACGTAAGCATTTGGTTTATCATGAGATATCTTACACGGGGACTCTCAAGTGTAGGGAAACGCAATGTTAGCCGGGAAGCATAGTTAAAAAGACAGAGCCAAAGGATCTGTCAATTTTGCCTCTCTACATTGTTCCCCAGAGGGTTTGTTAATTTCATCTTTGCCTCTGGAAGGGGAGGTGAAATTGACAGAGTCTTTGGGGAGGTGAAGATGAAATTAACAAATCCTTTGAGAAACAATCTCTTCAGGCTCTTTTTAAAATACCCTGGTGTAGATGGGTGAAATTGACAGAGCCTTTGGCAATTCCAGGTAGGAAATAATGCAGATCCCATAAATAGATCATGTTTCACATATATGATACACACATGCTACAGGATCCATAGCCAAAAGCTACAAAAATGTATGTGCATTGTTCTTACATTATGATCTCCGTGTTATATATCTATTTGTCTCTATTCTGAAAAGAGGGGTAGAAATAGATTTTTGGCTCTTGTATTGTTGGGTTTTGGAGGGTGCTCTAATTCTGTCTTGAGATATCATGTCCCTTTGTGGACTGTTACTTTCTGTTTGATCCTTCTCATTCTGTATATCTTTTGTAAAATTAGGCATGCAGTAGTGTAAGTTCCAGAAGAAGGCTCCCAGACAGAGCCATTCAATTGGAGCTGTTGATTATGCAGCTTGCAACATAATATTGCTGAGCCATATCACACACTGCTTTGAAGACTCTCCTAAGTTTCAGAGTGTGTTGTTTTGTAGCATGGGAGTAGATTACTTCTAGAGGAAAACCCTGCCAGATGTTTTGAGATGAAGGCATGATGATTCTGGATTGTAGCCTGCGTCTAGGCTGTGCACAAATTATTATTACCATTAAGGATATTTATGAACATTATAACAGATGTATATCTTACTCTTACTGATCACAATTGAACCAAGAGAGTTTGATGTATATTCGGGGCCTAGATGTATCAAAATAATGATTCATCATCTCTTCTTGAGCTGTTGAATCTGTCACATTATTGACCAGGGATTCATAATGAGAAACAGTGAAAAATGAATTAAGTGACAAACAGCATGCTTTTGTAGCTTCGACCAACTTTTATGTCCTCTGTGTTCTGAAGCCACATAAATTGGTAGGGTTTCCAAATTCAGCCTCTGAGATGGCTTTTAAAGCTTCACAGTACCGAAAATATCACCATGTATTGTTTTTTCCATCATACAACTTCAGTTATGAGGAAAGCTGCAGAAATACTTTCTAGTTTCACATGAATATTGCCTTAAATCTGACACTTACCCAGAAACACTAGCTGTTTATTTAATATTGGTGCAGAAGGAGTCACACTTTTGTATTTGTAATTTTATAGGGAAAAGGTACAGGTAACTTCATGAGATTGAAAAACTGTTATATTAGCCACATCTTTAAAAATGTAATAAAAAGGAGACTGCTTGTGGCATAGAACAATTGCACTTATACAAAAATAGTTTAATGTACATACAATAATAGCAACTAAAATACAAAATATTATCTGACAAAGCTTACATGTTATGTTTGTTGCTATGGAATTGCCCAATGTATAAAAAAGAAATCAGCAGTGAAGAAGCCAATCCTGGTATAAAAATGTTTGTCTAAAAATTTCCTTTGACTTATGAAAGTAATACTGATATTTTCTCAATGTTGCAGGACAGCAAAGGGCTAGTGATGGAGAAGCCTCCTTGAGCTCAAATTATAAATAGATCATGAATCAAAAGCAGCATATGTGAATGTTAAAAAGAACTCTTGCTTTTTAATAAGAGTTCTAAATAGTTATTTTTCTTTTAATTTTGTACATGTGAGTTTCATACTGAGAATTTTCACTTTAGAATTGCGGGCAGGGACTGGGTGGAGAAGGCAGTATATGCCTCCAGTGTATGCCCCCTTTCTGATTTTTAAATTGGTTGGCTGTCTCACCAGTTAAAAGATTTTTCACCAAAATTGCCTCTGAATTTTTTCAGCAGCTGAACTAATTACTTGCTTTAAAAAAAGCGTTTATTCACATTATAGTTGCCCTGCCTCTGAAGCATGTGATTTTTCTTAACTTAGAAATTCCCAGCAACATTGATTGTTCGAGTCAATAGAAGTAGTTGCATCACTATTTGAAGAAGCTGAACCTGCATGAAAAATGCACGTTGCCCTAGTCACATGATATGGTGATTGTATGTATCAAATTCATAATGTATGTCTGACAGGCTCCAATTCTACATGAATGATATGCCAACATAATGTTTGTAGAGGGCTAAGTCATGGAATGGTACTTTTAGCTAATGGGATTATGAATCTATCTTTAATAGAAGAAAACCTTTTTGGCTAGATCTGACTATTCATAAAGTTCATAAATATGTTGCTTTTATGAAGAGTAAGTGAGAAGGGAAGCCCCTCCTCCCTTTCCTTTTTAGCCAGACATTATACAAAGAATGCATTTACTATAAACCTGGTTTGCATTTTATTCAGGCAATTTTTTTAAAATGCAAGGGTGGAAGAGGAGGAATTGGAAACTTTTAGGAACAAGACTAGGGAACGAGGTGGGGGGAGAGAGGTGAAGGATGGAGATTTATGATTTTTTGAAACCAAACTTTTATTGTAAACATTCAGCTTTGATATTTGGAATTTGTGGTACTCTTAGAAACAGCAACTCCAAATTATTATATCTGGTGCTACAAAAAAGAAATTGAATGTCCATCTACGAGTGAAAGGAACTGATCTAGAGAAAAAAAAGGAACCAAAAATTAATATTTATTGAATACATTAAAATTATTTTTGTTGTTGTGTTCGGCTTTTAAAGAAGAATTTGAACCTGATCCATTGAAGTGGACAGGATTTGTTTATCTTATATTGTGATTTAAGATAATTTGAATAACCTGATGAGTTTAGACTAGATTACTTAATACAGAAACTGCTGAAGGTATAATATGAAGGATGGTTCACATTTGTGTTGAATACATATATAATAGCCCATCCTTGTGTTTAATACAATAGAACTGTTCAAGATATCTGAATTTTTCATTATATTGCTAATCTTGGGATCTAAGTATAGACAACCTGTGTACATGTGCTTTACAATGACAGAGAAGCTACAGAGCTGAGTATGCCTCTGACCTCAACAACACAACAGTAATTGAAGGTATTCAAAAATGTATGAATCCTTCATCTTTTACATATGGACTCCTGAGGCTACGTGACCTTTCCTGGCCATAATCTGACCTCTTTTACACTTGGATTACAGGGTACAAAGAAAATTTATAGTTGTTTATTCTCTCCTCCTATCAGCTATTAGTGTCTAATCATATGGTCTATTGATCATGTGATTAATCGCCTGCCTAAAGAGCTAGCAGTTCTTATAGAATACTGCACTGCACCACACTGAACTTCCACCTTTTATACAAACTTGAAGAGTAAAAGCATTTGTCAATGCCCAAACCTCTGGTTAGTATGCTGCTGGAATAGAAGAGGTAAATCTTGTTGTTTAAAAAAATCCCTATACTATTTTTCCCCTTTAAAAATGTCTCTCTCTCTCTCTCTCTCTCTCTCTCTCTCTCTCTCTCTCTCTCTCTCTCTCTCTCACACACACACACACACACACACACACACATGTATATCTCATTTGCAAATGCATGTATGCATTATTTTATTGTATCTTATAAATACTGACCAAGGGAACACTATGTGCATTCTATTATGGTACCCCTTATTCCTACCATAATTAAGGATATGTTGGCATTTCAATTGCAAACTCTTACTTTCAGTGGTTTATAACATGCCCGTAAAATGTTCTGCTTGTTACTTGGCATAAAGACTCAGTTTAGAAAGATTTTTTCTTACTTCCTAATTTATGTTGTTGTTTATAAATACTGATTGGGCATATTTTAGTACAACAGCATACACGCTCATTTGTGCAACAAATAAATAACAAATACTCCCCCTTCCATCAAAATCTAGCAGACTGTTATTAAATATAAAATATAAAAACAGACGTCTAAATCAGTTTTTTTTAAAAAAAAAAAGATTACCATGCACAGCGCATGAGCTTGGGTGCCTAAAGACCTTTTTATTGATCTTTTTAAAGATCTTTTTATTGTGATGCCAGTATGCTGTAGAATACATCAAACTCATAGCCATGTCTTTGTAACTGTACCCCTCAAACATCTTGTAGCATCCTCCCTGCAAGTACCAGTGTATATCTGGTAATGTAGTGCCCTCAGCTCCTTGCCATTTAGAAAAAAATTTGCCTTGAGAAAAAAAAACTTTGGAAAAACTAGGACTGCATTCAGATGACAGTACAATCTCTAATCTGCTGGCAAAGTGCCAGAATACTGGTTGTTGTACATACTATATTCCCTGCTCTTCCTACCTCCTCCTGCTGTAGCTCTCCGAGCCTGATCGAGCACTTCCTGGTTTGATCAAGCTCCAGTTTGCCGTTGTAATGAAAACATCTTGACATCCCCCACCCCACTGCCTGTAAAGATTCTAAACTGTGTTTTAGCTAAAGCTTAGAATTCCAGTTTGTGAGGAGAAAGTAACCCAAATTTACCAAAGCAGCTGCATTCAGACATCGTGGCAAATTAGCGTTAGGTCAAACCAGGAAGCATTCAATCAGATTCTCTTGGAGGGATATGAGAAAAGTGAGGGAAGCATAGCAAGCAAGCTGTGTTCATACACAAAACCAATAATCCTTGGTTCAATTTGAGATTATCCTTCCATCTGAGTGCAACCTAGGATATAAATTGCCTGGACCTCCAATTAATGGATATTCTTGATTAGAGGGCCTAGGGGCTTTGATGAGCCATGCTTCCCATATTTTGATTACTACTTGTTCTAGTAGCATCCTACAAGTTGGGTGTGTGTGTGAAGCATTGTGGGTGGAGGAAAACAAGTTGAAAATCTCTACCCTTCCCATAACATTCTCTTCCTTCATGGTTCTAGAATCTCTTGGGAGCCTGAGCAGGCTAATTTCACCCCCCATTCCTCTCCCCCCGTAGCTGTTGCTCAACAACTGTTGACATTTCCAGCATACTCAATTTTCAGTTTCTTTTGGGCAACGTACATTGTTATTGTTATTATTATTTTTGTATCTGAGTTGTTTTCAGAGTATGTACCTTGTCTATCTTGTCTGAGAATGGCTAGATTTAGCTGATTGCATAACTGGCCTGGGATTCAGCCACTTTAGTATTAGATACAGTGAGGAAGGACTCTTAGTATTAGATACATTACAGTTCTGTAATGTATTCATGTCTCTAGTATATAAGGAACATTAATTCAAATACAAACAATTGTGCATTCCCTCCTCCTTCACTAACACATCACAGTCCCATTGTTAGACAAGTGAGAAGGGGTAATTGGGATTCTCCACCTGTGTTTATGGGGATAATTCCCTTAGAGAACTCTCAGAATAAAGTCAGTCAGATGTTCAGCCACAAAGGTTTTTTTTATTATTAAAAGAGAATTAAAAGAGCAAATGTACAGAAATCATACACAGCACATGTACAAGGCTAAATAAGAGAAAATCAGGGAGGAAAAGGGACCAGAGCAATTTCGGGAAAGAAGATAGTTACCAGTCTCAAAGATAGGGGTGTGCAGAAGCAGCAGCGAAACAATCAGCATTTCACAGAAAAGAGGCCCAAATGGATTTGGGGGCGTGTGGATGGATCCAATCACACTCACTAGTGATGAGGGAGTCCAGATAATAGGGCAGGATGCTCCCTGGAGCAAGCCGACATCTTCACCCCCAAAACAATAACTTAATGGGTTTCTCCGGAGAAGGACAATGGAGTTGGGAGAAGCTTTCCAAGATCGACTATAGGGTCATTTTCACACGGCCAAATATTCTGCCAATTTTGTGCCATGATCCATCACCTGTGATCCTGCATTGTCTCACCTTGTTCCGCCTCTTTGCACTTCCTTGCAGTACCAGAAATTCACATTCTGCAGAAATCACACTTCAGTGGGCAGTCACTTGTGTTCGCTGTCACAGTTGACGACAGCATCTTGCAGCCCACTTTCACCTTTTTTTAAAGGCTCCAAGATTTGTGCAATATCAATATTTCAAATGATAGCAATTTCAGCCAAGGCTTTGGGGGGGTTCTCTCTCTCTCTCTCTCTCTCTCTCTCTCTCTGGGCCTTTCAGTTCATGTTGATGCCTCATTGGGGAGCAGGTGGGGGGGGCATGCTCCCATGCCTCCTGCCTACCCCACCCCCGGTGACCTGCTGGGATGGAGCCTGCTAGTGCCGAGGTTCGTGGCTTTCATAAATGGCGGTGGAGGTGCTGCCAGCCTTGCGCTCAGCCGGCATCTTGCCTCTCCAGCTGCTCTCTCGCCAGCTTTCTCTCCCCAAGTGGAATGCTTGTCACGCTCTTTTCTCTCTTGCTCTCCTCCGTCCCTCCCCTCTGCCTTCTCACACTTGCTCAAGAGAGCCTGGAGGAAATGGCGAGAGTTCTCAAGCCAAGGTTTCTTTCCTCACATCCCTCCTGACTCGCTTCCCCCACTCCTCTGGGCGCCTGGGTATGGGAGAAGTGCAAAGGCGAAAATGCAGCTCACCTGTCTGCCTTTTAGGCAGTAGATTTGCACTATTGAGCTGTCTCCCAGATAATTTTTTTTAAAAAAAAGACAAAAGTGGTGGTTCTCTTTTGCTTAGTGCATTATTAGCAGCATACATTGGACACGCAGCACTTAAGTGTAATCAGCAGCAGCAGCAGCGTTAGACCGTGTCTGTAAGAATTCATCTGTTGGTTCCTGTTTAAAGAAACATCGCAGTAGCGCAATCAATTTTCCTTTAAAAAAAGGGAGGGGCTGTCACTCAGAGCCCGCAAAGGCTTGCAAGACTCCTGTCTTGGGCGGAAAAAGTGCTTCCAATGGTTCAGGAAAAGAAAAAAGGGGGATGGGCTATGTGGGAAGTCCCCGGAGAAGCATTCCCAATTGTTTCCAGGCTTTCCCACGAACACAACAAAAACCGCAAAATAAGTGTCACAAAGCGGAATAAGCAGAACTCGAAGATTATGGGATAATACAGGTATTCATGAAAGAACAGCAATAGGTTACGCTAGTTTTGCGCTATAATAAGGTTGTGTGGAAACGGCCTAGGTGTGAATGGCTTGACCTTTTGAGTACTAGATGTGAAAAGCTACCAGATTTACTGCATACCTTGGGAGTTGTTTGATTAGGGTGGAGGGGTGAGGGAAAGTAAGGCTGAGAATTGATGAGATGACGAGTCAAGAGGTTCCTGGGAGCCTCATTGTCCTTTCACATCTCTCCAGGGTAAGGAAGGGTGTTTAGTTAGCCAGCTGCTCTGACTCTTTTAAAATGTTTTTCCGGGCTCTTGCCCTGCTGGCATCCATTTTGTTTTATTTAAGGCCTGGCAGAGCCTTGTACTTATGCTATATGAGGAGGGGTGTTTATGATTTCATATCGATAAACTGTCCTTCCGCAGGAGGAGAGTTCTGACTGCTAACATTGAGTGATTGCGCACATGTTGGATAATGCACTTCCAATCCTCTTTATAGATCATTTGGAACGGATTTTTTTGTGTGCGGAACAAAAAATCCACCTCAAACGATTGATAAAGTGCATTGAAAGTGCATTATCCAACGTGTGCGGAATCAGCCCTCATCTCTGTATTTCTCTGCTTTGTGTTTGCTTCTAGCCACAAAATTTAAAAACAAACATTAAAATGACTCTCTTGAGTTTGAGGAAGTACTTTGGCTAACAAGAATCATTCTAGGCCAGAATTTTACCCTCTTCTGTATAAGATCTTAAACATCGTCCTATCAAACTGCGCTCCTAGACCTGGTCAGATGAAAAACAATTTCTAGTACCACTTGCAATCATGTTTCAATGCCCTTCCCTGAATTATTACAAAACATTTGTTTTTATAAACAGAAACGATAGTAACCAATTATTACAAAAGCTCCCAGCTATTACGTCTGGAATTTTATTCGCTCACACCTGAGATCATGAACAACCTTAGAGTCCCAAATAGCACTAGTTTCTATTTTAACATCCAAGGCAGTAGTTTCCAAAGGTGGCTGGAAAAGCCAATTGACTTGGCAGACTGCCAAAGCAAACTCGTATTTTGTGGTCCCATGGGGCTTTATCCATAGCAATTAGAATAACCACAGTTAAGTCCATTTTCACTAGGGACACAGTCTTCTTCACAAAGGTTGGCAGAGGGTTCCCCCTGTGCATAAGAGTCTGTGGGAAATCTTCAATAATATTGCCAAAGTAGTATGATTGGCTTTTTTGTGAAGTGCATTTAGTATCCATCAGAACTTACAGCTGAAGTCTGAAATGGAAATTTCAGATCTAAGCCTGATGTATCTACTCCTACTTACTCAGAAGGCAAACTGTCTGTTCCAAAATGAATCGTACATTTTCCATTCAAATGACTTGGTTCTGTATATGAATCCATCCTACTGCAAAAATGAACCGTCAATAATATGGGTGTTCCAGAACTGATATTAACTAATTTCAGTTCTAAGCCTTCTCCATCTAAGAACAAGTAGCACCTGCTTGACATTCATAGAGCCATCAGGGTTTACACAAATAAGTAATACTGAGTATATTAGACTATCAGACTACTCGTTTACTATCAATAGACACAAAAGGAATTCCCATTTCACTATGGGCCAAACTACAAGTGACGAATGACACAGGTTGGACACTTGTCAGCTTCCCTCAATTTTTGATGGGAAACGTAGGCAGCTTGGCGGAATGTTGGATAAATGACAGTTGAAAAGTCCGTTGGACAGCAGTCAGAGAGCCAAGCTGCGAGACCAGGATGCCTACATTTCCCATCAAAACTTGAGGGAAGCTGACAAGTGTCCAACCTGTGTCATTCATCACTTGTAGCTTGGCCCTTTAAGTTAATAGCAAGTCATTGTCTCATTGAATTCCTTGGATTGCTTATATTGTCATCTATTCAAGATAAAGACCTTATGAAATAGAAAAAATTAGCAGGGGCTCCTAAAAATGGGTTAAAATAGTTCATTTAAGATTTTCTTTGGTGATCTATTCTATAAAATTGGTCCAGTGACCAAAAATGCCCTAGAATGGAAAGAGGCATGGTAATATAGTGGCAACCAGAAGAGATAAGGCTTGACATCACAGGTAACAGACGCAGTAGACATTCCAAGTACTAGATCAAAACATTTCTTGAAGGATAGGAAGCATTATTGCTGTTATGAACTACAGTAGGATAAATTAATTAGTATGCTTGTCGTACATGCTTCTTTTGTATTATGTTCTCTGTTCTATCTGTTCTAGAAAGTGCTGTGTTTTTAAAACAATTCTTAGACAGTTATAACTATATTCCAAAATGATTATTTATTTAGAAAATATATATGCCTTTCACATACCTGCTCAAGATGGCTTACAACTAAAAAAATGCAACAAACCAAACGAGCCATTACAAAAAAATATCTCTGGAAGAGGACTTTTCAAGTTGGTTGGCAGATTCTGCCTTTTGAGGAGGAGAAATTAGTTGTTTCCTTTTCTGCTGTAAAGTATATTCAGAGTTTAATGTTCCCATCCACAACTCACTACAGTAGAAGTGCAACCAAATGCTACATCACCAGTAAGATGGAAGCACTTCGGAAGTTTCCTTTGGTAACAGTACTCATAGAGAAGAGAACTTCAGAGAAAAAAATGTTTATTGTAAGTATTTAATCATATGAACTTTATCATAGCCCTAGAGACCCATGTTATTTGTAAGGCAGAAAACAGAGTCTAAATGTGCAGTAACTTCAAAGCATATAGTTTTAGTGATAGTAGCTCTCTTGCAGTAACATTTTCAAGGGCACCTAAAACATTTCAACCCATGATATTGATGTTTTCAATGGAGCTAGTGGTAATGGAACACTTTGAGGGTCAAGCTGACCAGCGGAATTAAACTTGCCATGAAGCAATATGAAGTACACAGATATTTGAGAGGAATAAGGATTTTCTTTCCTCAGGCTGCTACTCCTGACAAGCTATTGTGCACTGTACTGAGTGAGTGTCTTAACTCCTCTGCCATGTAGAAATTTACTTTTGGACAAGCACTTACCTGAAGGGCATACTATTTTCCTAATTGTAATTGTATGTAATGATAATTAAAGCATATCTTCAAGTTTGCTGCAGTACAAACTTGCTCTTATAAGAGAAATATAGTTAATATGTAGAACCCTTACAAGAAGACCATGTCCAGAAAACATGGCAGACATCACAAAATTGTGTTCCTGTTTTATAAATGTGAATATCTCAAATAAGTGTTCAATGTGTCCAGCTTTGCAATCACACACCAATGTGTCCTTGATGACTTAGCAAAGGACATTAAGTTGGCTCAGGGAGATGTGCAACCACTTAAAAGCATTAATCCTGGAACTCACACAGAAAAGCAAAAATAAATTAAATGTACCACCTTTAAATTTTTGGCTATGTTATCACATTGTGAAAACTATCTTTTGGGCAAATAAATGACATTAGACATGGCAGTTCATTTGAACTTCCTTTGACTATAGTTGCAAGATGTAGGTTAAACAGTTACCAAACTTTAACTGTCTCATATTTTACTATTTTAAGAGACATTACCAAAGAATGGAAATAATTGATGCTTCATACTCTAACCTTGTTTAATATGAAGTACTTAGATGTATTGAAAATGTATTGAGAAGAATCAAACTCTTGAAAAGTCTGTCCCTGAAAATGAGTTCAACAATGACTCAATTTTCCCCGTTGAACCAGCTTGAGTAGCAAAAAGCAGTTGAAAGATATTTTTTATGGGCATATTTTTAAAAGTAGCACAATAACTTCAAATACACACAACCTTCTGAGTAGACTGCTTTTGTGCTGCTGTGGAACTGGCTCCTGTGTAATAAAGAGAATTGAGTAATTTCATAGGAGTCTACAGTGTTTTGTTCTTTGTAATAAAATGAGGCTATGCTGCCACTCAGTTAAATGGTTGAACTTGTTTAGTCAAAATAGATTGTGATTGTATGAGGTACATAGTAGAACTTTGAAGAGTCTTAATCTTGTTCATTTTAGCATTCTGTGATATAACTTTTAAGCTGATGTTACTGAGCAACGTGAAAGAATGTGGGAGGGAATCTATCATGTAGAAGTAGAACTTTCAGTGTTAAAAAACCTTTCATTCCTAAGATCTTTTGTATGTCATCATCAGTATATCTGATTCTCAATGTCACCAAATCTGTGGAGACTTATCAGAAAACTGGAGCCACAGACAGACAGAACAGATCTTTTTACAAACCTGAAAAATGCCCCAGGTTTTCAGAAAAATCAGAAATCTTTTAAAAAAACCATTGGGGGTCAATCCCCTCCCCAATAACAGCAGCAGCATCTGTAGATTTAAGGAACTGATGCCTGCAGTGGCGATTGTTAGGCAGCACACAGCCTTCAAGCCTTGGTTTCCACCTGTAAAAAGCAGGAGGAGGCGACAGGAACCTTTCCAGCGCTGTCTTGGCCTTTGAGGGAGGTCTTATCGAGGCCAGGCCTGGCGGCCTGGCTGTTTACTACTGTTCAAAATCAGCCACCACATGAAAGCCAGTGTGGTATAGTGGTTAGAGTTTCATACCAGGATCTGAGAGACCCAGGTTTAAATAACCAGTCTGCCATGGAAGCTCACTGGGTGACCGTGGGCCAGCCACACACTTCAGACTGCAGCTTTCAATAATTGACAGGCTGTGCAATCTATTAGACACCTGACAAGCCTCAGCAAAATAACCAGAACCTGAGATAAAAACACTTGGGTAAGTGACAAACATGAAACTTTCTCCCTGAGACACGACTTTAGCCTCCCAAGTACAAACAGCAACAGAAGTTCAGATAATTCTCCTTATAAGCAGGTCAGCGGTTTACTCTGTTTTTGCAAGTCAAGATGCAGATGAATGCAAGTCAGTAGCAAAAAGCAATGGTCGGTACTAGCAGGCCTCCAATTCCAGTTCAAAATAAGGACTCAGTTAAAACTTAGTTGCTGGCCCAGATAGTAAGGAAAATATTTTGAAAACAAAACAATCAGACTTTATTTATTTATATTATTTTGTTTACATTATTTATAGTCTACCTTTCTCACTGAGACTTGACGCAGCTTACACAGTGTGAGTCAGTACAATCAAAGACATTTCAATAAACATAATAGGGTATACACAAACAAAAAAAAATCAGAAAGGATTCTAGTCTAGGTCTTCTTGTTATTACGTGTGTAGGACCCAATTGTATTCTGAAATAGTACAGCCCAGACACAGGTTTACCAGCTCCATAAGAAGTAGTTCCCAGTTTCACAGTTCTTTGGATCCTTGCCATTGCATTTTGTCTGAGTATCAGTGGAAACAGAATATGTCAGTTTTGAAGAGCACAGATTAGAGAGGAATGTGAAGTTTGGAAACGTGGCAGCTTACAGCACGGTGTATGGTTTAAATTAAACTTTTTTTGGAAAGTAGAATAGCTGCAGGCCACATTTCGAGGGAAAGCAAGAACAGAAAGGGCTGGCTGTGGTTTCTCCTTTGCTGTGTAACAGACCCACTTTCTCTTGTTTTAACACAGAGGGGGGGAAAAAGACTGGACTCCTTCAGACCAACCACACAGCTTCTCAACTGACCACAAAAAGGAAGCTAGGCATGGCAAGGCTAGATTAATACCCACTGTCCCTTATGCCAGAAGGGTGTGGGAACTTTTTAATGTATTTTTTCCTCTCCCTGCCTTCTGTCAGATTGACAGTGTGGTTAGAGTTTAGACATCTTGAAACAAACACAAGTTTGCATTACATTGTGTTCCAGGTTTTTCTAAATTGCATCTTAAATTCATTTATGCCCACTGCTGAGCTTTTAGCAGGGCAAACCACTAATAGCTTTTCTGCTACTTGCTGGAAGGATAAGAAACATAAAAATATGCTGTGAATACTTTAGGCAATTGGCAACCCCTGATTGGCTAATGGGAGTATCCTTATGCGTAATGAAACAGGCAGACCAGCTCTTAATAGATCAGAGCCCTTTATCCTTTGAAATAATAGGCTTAGGAGTATTTGGACTCAATTATTCAATTGAACTGTTGAATCTAAACCTGCATTTAAAATCTTTGGTGTGCATGTGTTTATATTTAATTATGATGTCACATATTTTCACAGTGCAGGATGACATGGGTTTATGTACAGGTTTTTCCTTTAGTTGTTGCAACTGACTGTCTCCATGTGTTGCTGCTGATTTGTATATTTATAACTTGATTAGCTAAGTCTCCCTATCAAAACTCATCTTGGGTCCCTCTCCTTGTCCAGTTTTGTTTCCAGCTTGGTAGCATGCAGTGGCCTATATAAATGCTGTGATGGAATGATCAAAATATCAGTGTAATGTTACCATGAATCTGAGGACAATATTCATGTGATTGTATAATGGAGATTAGTTAACCTAATACTTTTTGACTGTCCTTTGGATCATAAAAACAGTGTTTAGTTTCACATTATAAGGACTCATGTATTATATATTATATACATGAGTCCATGAGACTTACTAATAATCAAGGCAATTAAGACCATGCCAAATTATTTCCATTACGGGTGTGTGCAGGAGGTAAACATAAAGGAATTCTCCTATATCCAGTAAAACACCTGCATAGCCATACGGCAAAATGAGGGTGTAGGTGTTTTAATGAAAGAAGCTAGTATTATTAAGCTAATAGTAATTAGCAACTAGATGTTATTCTATCCAGTTTTTGACTCAGAGTCTCAAACCATAGTAGGTGAGGACTGATAAACCTGACCATTTTGAGTGTGGAATAATAATCATAAAGTGACTTTTCTTTTCAGGATTCAGATGGTATATTGTTCTTGTGAAAGGATGAAATTCTACATGGTAAACTTGCAAGTGACCATGTCCTGAAAAATACCAACCAAACAATAAGTCTTTCTTTTTTTTGCAGAACACAGTAAGTTACAATCTTACCACATGGGGGTGCTTTCACAGGACTATAATAAGAAGTCCTAGGGAAAACAATGGGGAGACCGTGCACAGATAATACCATTTTGCTCCTGCTGTTCTGGCTTTGTCAGTGCTGAGGCATTACTCAAAAGCAAGAAGTCACTTAGCATGAACAGATGTATTTTCTTTAGTAAACTCTTTCAAGCTATTATTTTCCAGACATTTAAATCTGCCATGTTGATACTTGGTTATTCACTTTATAGCATAAAATATTTATTAAGGTCATAGAACTGTAGTGTAGTAGGGGGGGAAACGTGTGGAGCAATATGCTTGCTGTACTTTTGGGTAGGAACATTTCTGCTGGGTTGCATCACTGTCTGTAAATTTTATTGATTATAATTAAGTCCGTCTGTATTGTCTCTGACAGTGTACATAGGCTTAAAATCAATACTTTTTTATATTTATTAGGAAACGAGCTTGAGAGGGATTTTAATAGAAATAAGCAACAACGCTGTAGCTGTTTAATTGAATTTATATAGCATTAGGAGCTCACTGTTCCTCCTAGTCTTTGTGTGGGAGAATGGTCAGAATCTGATTTTGGAGATTTGTCTCCATATTTTACCCATTAACCCTGTCTTTTATCATCAGTTTATTCTAAGCCTCTGTTTGGAACATGTATTCAATGTGTGCTGCAGGTCAGCTGTGATTAGAGGTATCTATAGCTTTTGTCTGACTGATTTAATCTGCATTAATTTGCATCACATCTGCCATGCATCTGTATTCTTCTGCTTTGACAACATATGGAACCATTATAGGTACAGAATAGCATGCTGCCACCTTGCTGAAATTTGTGCTGAGTTAAATAGGGGCAACTCTCTTCATGTCTTACTGCAAAAAAGTTATACATCCTAGCCTGCTCTTCTCAATTGAATGAGTAATGATTGCAATCATTGTTTTCATTCAGTGCAGTTGCTCAAGTTCTACCCATTATATTCTGTTCAAGAATGAGTCCATGAGTACTTGTGGATTTAAATGCTTCCCCCCACCCCCCATCCCCACCCCCCTGTGAAGATATTGGCTCAACTTTAAGCTCCAACTGTCTGTATGAAGATAGCTAGAGCTTTAAAAAAATTATGGATACGACAAATCCAACTTAAACAACAGAAGCAATTGGGCTAATTGCTCAGCTGCATACAGATAAGGTGTGATAATCTAGAACGGAGCAGATGAACTATTGGGCCATATGTACTCAAGGACTAAAAAACAAGTTACATGCATGAACGATATCTTTGAGAAGTCTAGAACTTTTAGAAAGCCAGCCTTTATGTTATACAAATGTTTTATAGTTAATGATTTATTGTTGCTTTCAGTAATATATGACTTGAAAGTGCCATAAACTGCATTTGTATCTCTTACAAAAACATCATGAGATAGGTTAGTGTTGTTATTCTCACACTGCAGGCTGAAAGTTAGTGGCTAGCCTATGACAACCAGGTGAGTTGAGGAGTGTGATGAGATTTGAACTGGGGATTTCCTGGTTTACAGTCTGTTTTCTCAGTGAGAACTAAATCCTATTCAGTTCCCTAGTTCCTCAATAATTGTGATTAAGGTAACATAATCTTTAGAATTCAGTAAGAAAAAGGGTTTTCAATCAGTAGAATACTTCTGAAGAAAGTTGATTGAGGCAGTTTGTGGAAGTCTTCTAAAAATGTCATAATTCAAGAAATGGAAATGGAAAACACTTCTGTAATCTTTTGAATGTAACTGAATGCATCCTCTAGGTTGTGTAATGCTATAAACCAATCATCTTGGGGTGGGAGGGGTCATTGTTTACCAGCGTAGCATATTGTACCGATGCCTCTTTTTGGCTGCCTCTACCATGCAGTATCCCTCATTGTGAATTTTATCCAATTATTGATCCGGAGTTTTATATTAGCTATTTAGCTATTCACAGCTCTGATATACTGCTGCCCCACAGCAAAAATGACTATTAGTTTCAGTAAAATGAATGCTTGCTTATAGCCTGTTGGCAACCCTGCATGAATAAATACTTAGGTAACTTTGTTGTTTGGTAATGTGATGTGTAGGGGAAAGAGCCTGTGGTGAAAAGGTCCAGATTTTATTTATTTTGTTTATTATATCTATAAGTAATTCTTGTACCAAACTCTATCATCCTTGCTGAGAAATTTACATACAAAGTTGGCCATTTATTATTTATTGCTTTTTGTATCTCAGCTTTCCTCCAAAGAGCCCATAAACATACATGGAGTTTCTCTGTCTTTGCAAGAACTCTGTGAGGTATGTTAGCTGAGGTGACTGACTCCAAGTCGCCCAGAGAGCTTCAGGAATTTGCAGGCTGTTAAATAGCATTATCCAGAGAATGGGACCTTGTATTTCTGTGAAAAATTAGAAGAGATTTGCTCTAACAGTTTTAGTTTGGGAAGAGCAAGAGTCCAGTAGCATCTATAAGACTTAACAAAATTTGTGGTAGGGTATGAGTTTTCACAGCTTACTTCTTCAGATACCAATATCTGGTATCTCACAAAAGCTCATTACCACAAATTTTGTTAGTCTTACAGGTGCTACTGGACTCTTGCTCTTTTCTACTGCTACAGGCAGACTAACACAACTACCTATCTTGATGTAGTTTTAGTTTGGGCTAAAGTACAGCAGAAGGCCTGGTGGTCTTTGCCATTGCAGTATCTCCATTGTGTGTGCATTTTTGGTTCATTAGAAAAGATGTTAATTATGGCTAGTAGCTGAGAATCTTTATTTTGAAGTCATTTATCAATGGGTTCTTTTTGTATGGTTGCATTGCTGAAAGGGAGCTGTCCATTGATTTTTTAAAAATCTTTAGATAACATTTTGTTTTGTAAAGAAAAGGCAAAGGAAGCATTCATATGTAATAATATTCAAAGCTATAGCAGTAGTAAAAACAAAATTTTCAGGTCAGATTCTACAATGTGAATGAATCAGTTTAATGGAAGTTGTAGGAGACTGCATTGGAACTATGCCTTTATAGGTGCTCCTTCAAGGGGTTCTGATCCTACAAGGTAATAGGCACCACCAGTGTTTGGGCAGCTGCAACAGTGTTTAGAGTGGAGATCTATGGGAATGCTCCCAGTGTCCGTCAGTCAGTGTCAGTGACATGACATTGGACTGATGGTTTGGCTGCTGGCATGTTGGTAAGAGCTTTCTTTTTCTGCACTGTACATGCTTATTGTTAGCAATTGTTGATGGTGGAGGGTTGGGGCACTATACACAGCAGGCATGGGGAGGGACATGGGGAAACTTGCAGCACACAGAGCTGGGTACCACTGTACCTTGGTACCTTACCTGTTGGGGGTACCTGGTGCCTGAATCCCTATTTGGAGGTCTGGGGGCTCTTCCCATTGGTGTTTTGTTCTGGGCTGGAGAGAAACTTAAGCAGAACAGTATTAGCAATTCAACAGTGTTTATTTCCCTTTGATTTTTGACAGAATGGTTTTTTTTATACAGGGAGATTCAGTCCCACGCCTGGAACCTCTTGTCTGAGCTATGGTGCTCTGCCTAGGGTTTTTACAGTGCTAAAGGGGCTGTGATTGATTGCATACTCAGTATCCTAAAGTGCACTTGAGATTGGGGATGTGACAGGAGACTGTGGAGAGGGGGGAGTTGCATTAAACTTCTGCATGTGTTACATGGGGATTTAAAGGCACACCAGGGTTACTTCTGGAGTGATGTTACCTGGGACGTAAACAGGCTGGGGAGGTGTAGTTAATTCCTGGTCCACTCCTAACGTCACCTATTTCTATTTAGAGGCCAGTGCCACTTTGATTAAGTATATCTCCAGATACACTAGTCTGTCTTCAGTATGTACCAGAGTCATCTTTGAGATATGCGGGCATAGGTTTTAGCTTAGAGGCAGAGTTTAGTATGATGTCATAAATGCTTTCTTGCTATTACTTGTGAGTTTCTCATAAGATATCTGTAACCAGGTGCCGCAGAAATAAAATGCATTAAAGCTACTCATGATTAAGGTTATGACTTTTTACAGTATAATTCATTTAAGTAAAAAGATTATTACAGAACTGAGAAAAATAGATATATATGTGCCATATTCCAGAGCAGGTCTTAGGTTAATGGGTATTTTCTATAAATGCTTAATCAGGAATATGCAAAGGTGGCTGAATTAAGAAGAATCAGTTGTGAAACAAACCAGATAATCCATGGCATTGTAAAAGGATGAGCACTCATCCATTCTATTTTTTTTCAGGGTTCCCTTTGTATAACCTGTGAAGTTACTGTTTATTTATTACTGCTGTGAGATTGGATTCTGGCCTTTGACATTTCTTGCTCTACTGAATGCAAAATTGTTGAAAAAAGCAGGGACTGTATCATTTGGGACCTTCCCCCTTCCTTGACTGTGAGCTAAATGAATGAATCGTGAGATCGTAGTAGCAACCATAGTCTGGGTCCAATATACTTGCAAAATCACCTCCTTCTGTATCAAATCCTGCATCACCTGCACTCTGACCAGCAGCACCTATTAAAAATGCCTTCAAACAAGGCTGTGAGAACAGCCACAGCCCTGCACAAGACTTCTTAGAGATTGCACCTTCACTGTGGAATGGCCTTGAGGATGTCAGATCATCAGTCTCCTTACTACTGTTTAGAAGCCAATGAAAGATGAAGCATTTTGTGGTTAGGGACTATATTTGATATGATTCTATAGTTTTGTGTCCTTGGGGAGGAAGAATTGTTTTATTTGTATCATTGTTTTTATGGAATTGTGAACAGTAAGGAGGAAGTGCAATATATAAATTTTAAAATTAATAAAGAAAAAAGGTGATTCAATAGAAGAGTGACTGTGTTACACTTGGTTAAGCACTCACCAAGGCTGCTGCCAAATATGATTTTGGTTGTGGCTGTGACCAGTTCTTTAGCGGAAGAAGTCTTGCTTTAAATGTAGCACTGATAAACAAGTCCAAAGTAAAGTTGCTGATGAACTTCAGGTGGTTTCTTTCAAATAAGAGAATGAAACAAATGCATTGATGTCTAGATCTCATGGATGAGCCTTTCATTTTTTAAATGAAAGTGTAATCCATTATCGTCATCTGACCATAAATATTCTTATGAACAAAAGCTGTGTGTCAGCAATGAATTTTGTTTGTTCTTTAAAAAAGACAACCTTTAAAAAGTTATATTAGAAATAATGCTCTGCCCCTTATAAATCTTGTTAAATTGAAGCATGTTTTAGATGAGTCAGGTATAAGATGTTAGTGGTTGTTTTTTAGATTAATATCTTTTTAAAATCCATTATTTAAGTATGCAATATTAAAAACCTTCAGTATATTGGTTTTAGAAGGTAGAAAACAACTGATAAACAACTGAAAACAACTGACATGGGCATGAATCGAAATATGAATAAAATTTCATGATGAATCGGGCCAATTCGTGTTTCACAGAATGCGTTTTGTGGAGCTGCGGTTTTCAAAAAATTCACGACTTTTTGGCCTGATTCATTCAATTCGTGAACGATTCATGATGCCATACAGGATGGTGCCAATCCATTGATTCTCTAGGCAAGATAGTCCCAGAATGTCTGCAGACCTTTTGTTGCCATTGGAAACCTCAATCTTAATCCACATAACCTTGATAGGCAGCTCTCCTTGCCAACTGGAGAGCTTCCATTATTCCGTATACAGTGAGGAGCAGGAGGGCTAATCCCCTAGGCAACTGAGGAGATGGGCCTTCTGTAGCCATGGGATCACCAGTCTCATCCCTCCAAACCCTGTTAGGCAGGTCTGTCTGCCAACCACAGAGCTCCTGTTCTGCTCTATGTGGGTGTTTGTTATATAAGGCATCTCTCTCTGCCTCGTGCTTTTAGTTCCAGTAGACAGAGAGAGGGAGAGAGGGAGGATCTATTGCTGGGATTTGGAGTGAGAGAGAGTGGAGTTGGGAGCTTTTGGCGGTGGCAGTGGAATAGCTTGAACTGCTTGAGGCAAAAAGTCATCTGAATTAGACAACAATGGATATAGGTTCATTGTGGGGCCAGAATACGAAGGTGGATTAGGTGAGGTTAGGGAAACTGGCAGGCTAGGTCTGGCTGAAGACAGTTACGAGGCAGCTTGTTGACTAGACGCATAGGACCAGGTATATCAATAATCCAGGGGTCTGAGATCCCTGGGGTCCTGAGGATTAACATGACCATGAAGAATTTGAATCACTGCAGGAAGAACGAGCCCTCCTTTGGCTATGGGAGGGAAGTGCATTTAGTAAGGCATGGCCATTCCTTAGAACAAAGTTTAAACAATTGTTCAGAGCCCTTTCTAACATAGGCCCAGTACTTTAAAAGTTAGTGGGGTTGATTTCTGGCTTCTTTCCTTTGAGCACTGGTCCACTATGAGTTTGATCCATCCTGAATCCACATGTTCGCCAGTGTCAGTCCTTTCAGTCAGTCCTTTTGGAGTGTGCCTCTTGGCTGGCTCACCAAACTGTTCTGAGAATTTGAGAGCACTCCAGGCTATTCTGGTCAGCTGAACCTGGGAACAACTGACATCCAAGCCCAGAGACCCAAAGTTCAAAAAATGTATTAAACCAAAACCAGTTTTATGTACACACACGGGCCTAAGAACCAAAGTCCAAATACCCTGTACTGACACAGTTACATTGTTTTTATATGCACTTACATCTGTGTTACCGAACACCAATCATATTGAAGATCTTCATTTATCACCGAATAATATATAGCAAAGTAAGCAACAAGCATACTTGGCATAATCTGAATAAGGATCATGGTTGAGTGGAGTCTTGAACCCAAGTCTACCAGACCTAGGGCTTGATCTAGACTATATTTTCCATTGGCAGACCGGAACATTCCTGCCTCCGCCCTCCTATTGTAGCTTACTTCTCAAAATGCTGCTCCTGGTGGATAGGAGAACTTGAGGAATGACAAAAGGAGAGTCTGCAGCAGGAAAGAAGACCCTGCAGAAATTGCCAATAAAGTCTGGATCCAACCTCTAGTCTCCAATTCTAATCTTCAGATGAATAGCTATGGAATAAGTAACAGCAGTATTATTTAAAATACGTAAAAATCTAGAGAAGATCCAGAGTTCTTTAAAATTGCCCCTCATCTTCTTGTTTTTGTTATGTAGATGTCCTTAGCAATTAAAATGAGTAAGAGTGTATGGGGGGACAGAAGTTACGTTCTGTGGATAGAATTATATCTATAACTGGAAGATTTGATTTCATTTACCATGAATCATCCTTTCTCAATGGTCCAGGGGTGGGGCAGTCCTCACTTTCTGGGAATGCAGCTCCTCCTCTCTGATGTAGGGTCAGCCAACTCTTTTGATCTCGGAGGGGAGAGCCTCGTTCCTGTGTCCCCAGTTCATTTTCAAGCCCTAAATTTTCTAGAAACTGATTAAACTTCTTTTAACAAACAATAATCCCCTCCCCTTACTTTCTATATTTATATTTTTTTTAATGTCAGAGAATACATCTCTGAACCTTGTTTTAAAAAAAGGAAACACTTGGCTCAGACACTTAGGTGGTCCAGCGTTAAATGTTTTCTGTTAGTTATAGATTAAAGTAAGTTAAATTCTCATCTAAATCTTTCTGCTATATAACTCTTCTCTGATCTCCAGAGTTGCTTTCCCTCAATTATTCTTCTGGATGGGTAGGACTGCCCCACTTCTGGACCATCAAGAAAGGAAGCTTCACGGTAAGTGAAATCAAATCTTCCATTCTCCGGTGGTTCTAGGAGTGGGGCAGTCCTCACTTTATGGGACATCTAAAAGCAGTGTGCCCCAGGGAGGGTCAGTCAGCCCCATGATCAGAGGGTGTGCTGTAGCACCCTTCTGCTGAACACTGTCTCAGTCGAGGCTATCTTGTCTATTCTATAATGCCTTGTAAAGAAAAGCACCAATTTCCAGCTTGCTGCTTTACAAATCATCTCAAGGGACGGGAAGGACCTATATGCTGCTGAAGTAGCTGCCCCCCTTAAAGAGTGAGCCATGATCCCCTGTTGTGGTTCTAGATCTCTGGCTTTATACACCAATATGATACACCTTCTAATCCATGTACGTAGGATAGAGGTGGACATGCTCTTTCCCAGGGAAGACGTCCAGAATAACATGAAGAGTGCCTCGGACTTTCTTAACTGCATTGTCCTGTCCATGTAAAAGTTTAATGCTCTGCGAATGTCAAGGCAGTACTAATCCTTTTCTTTACTATGTGTAGGTTCAGGACAAAATGATGGAAGAATTATCTTCTCACTCCTTTGGAGGACTGAATTTATTTTTGGAATGAAAGTTGGGGCTGGTCTTAGGACCATTTTATCTTTGTGAAAGACAAAGTTCTTTATCCACTGAACGCACTTTGAGCTCTGAGACCCATCTTGCCAGCGTAATGCCTATTAGGAAGATTGTTTTAAAGATCAGTTCCTTCATGGGAATTGACTCCATAGGCTCAAAGGGTTCCCCGATTACAGTTTTCAACAGTATATTAAAATTCTATATGGGGAATCTATGTACCCGTGGGGGAATTAATCAATGTGGTTCCTCTTAAAAACCTCTTAATATGTGGTCAAGATAGCAGGGCATCCTTCTTAGATCCTCTAATGGCTGAGGTAGCAGAAACCTGTTTTTTAAGGGTACTGGAGCTAAGACCTTTGTCCAGCCCTTCCTAGAGGAACAGGAGAACTTCCTTAACTGAAGCAGTTAGAGGATTCCCTCCTTTACTCAAACACCAGTCCTGGAAAACTTGCCAGGTGTTATTGTAGCTCTTGTTCATGGAGCTCTTTCTGGACACCAACATGGTGTAGATCACTGTCTCCGCATATCCCAATTTTTTCAACTGCTCACGCTCAACCTCCATGCTGCCCATTCTGAATCTGCATTTCTTGATAAATTTGTTCATCCATTTTAGATCCAGCATTGCTCTCATGTCCCTGTTCTTTTTTGGGACTACAAAGAACACCGAGTATAGCTCCTGGGCTCTGTGTTCTTCTGGAACTGGCTCTATTGCTTCCATTTCTAAAAAGTGTCCAATAGCATTCTGAAGAAGCAGGTGCTTCCTGTTGGATCAATTCTTCGACATTTGTAGGAAGCAATTGGGGGGGGGGGCATCAAATCAAATTCCAGAGTATAACCATTGTCTATTATGTCCAGAATCCATCTGTCTGTCACAGATGATTTGCATACTTCTGCAAATCTTTGTAGGCACCTCCTCTATTCTCTGTTTTACTTGTGTCTCTGGATAGATCCCTTTTTTGCTCCCTTAGCATACTGGTTCAACTTGATGAAGGTGCAGCGTCTATTGATTCCTTGGGGCTTGGATTGCCAACAACCTTTGGATGTTCTTGGGTTGCTTGGAAGCTGGGCTCTTCTGGAGTCCCAAAAGGACTGAAGCCTCCTCTTTGGTTTGCCATCTTCCTTTCTTGAGGACCTTTTTCTTCTCTCTATCTTCTACTAGAAACCTGTCCAGGGCTTCTCCAAGCAAATTAAGACACTTGAATTGGATCTCTGGCACCTTGGCTTGACCTAATAGGTTGATGTCCCAGTTCCTGAGCCATGTGTTATGCCTGGCAGCCACGTTGAAGGCCATTGACCTTGAAGACAGTTGCAGGGCATCTAAGAAGGCGTCTGCTGTGAACACCAAAACCAGGGCAATCTTCTTGACCTCATCTTCTTGACCTCATCTTGACCTCATCTTCTTGACCTCTTTAGGTACATCACTATCTTCTGCAGCTAAATCTGAGACCTTTGATAGGCCTTCTTTGTCCATAGGTAGTACTGAAGTAGATGCCAGGCTGGTGACTGGATCATCAACCAGTGGTAATTTGAGCTTTCTAACAGTCTCTGGTGCTAGGGTGTAGAATTTATTAAAGATTGTATAGTTGGCTTTTGGCTTGCCTTGAGTTTCCCATTCTGCCTTTATTAAGTTATAAAAAGCTGCCAGTAGGGGAATACCTGAGGGTGCTGTTCCTGACTTGGGCAAAGCTCTCTCTGATCCCTCTGGGAAGTCCAGCTCCGGCTCCTCCTTCCCTTTGGGCTTGTGAGTTATTTCTAGAACTCTTAATGCTTTAGGGAGCAACCTGTTATAAAGTTCCTGTGGAAAGAGCCTGGTATGCGTTGTAGGGATTATTTCCTCATCCTCTGATAATTCACCTTCTTCCTTATCTGAGGAGGTGCCTGATCTCTGAGAGTCATCCGATTGTATGTCTAAAAGAGGACTTCAGTCTCTATGGGCTTTGCTATCCTCCTCCTCTTAGATCTCGGGGGAGAATGTAATACATTGGCCCTCTTTTCACTTTAGATACTGATCTCCTTTTGGGATACCTTTCCCGGCTATCTGAAGATCCACAAGTGATGCTACCCTGGGAATACTCTTTCAGACCGTCCCTAAATTCTCCTTTAATTTTTGTTCTAAGCCATGCTAGTAAAATAGTTTTGGCTTCTTCGCCCATGAGGTCTAAATCCTGGGCCTTCTTCCCCTCAACACTTAAAGGTGCTTGAGAAGAGGTGGATGCCAGGAGTTGGGTGGCTCCAAGATCACATACAGCGCTTCCAATGCCTGTTGGGACCATTGGCTGGAAGCTGCACACTTAAGCACCACAGTTTGGGGAGAGGGAGGAGGTGATGGATGTAAAATGTCAGCTCCATCCTTCCCTGGAGCTAACTGTTGCCCCAGCTGCTATTGCTGCCTTTCTCCTGCTGCTGGGATCAGTATTCTTTGCAGAGCGTAGTCAGAGCTGTCGTGCTCACAGGCAGGGCCGGAAAGACGAAATGCAGGAACAAATCCCTCCCCTCCGGGATCAAAAGAGTCGACTGACCCTGCATCAGAGAGGAGGCACTGTGTTCCCAGAAAGTGAGGACTGTCCCACTTCCAGGACCACTGGAGAATAGAATGGGTTTCAAAGGATTGCATAATGATTAAGTAAGTGTTTATAAATGATATGTAGCAAATCTTAAATGTGCCCATAGCATATGTCAGTGAAGTATAATGAATGCTTTTAGAAATCTTCAGTGGGATTCTTCGTTCTAATAACGTTAGAGTGTAGTATATTATAATGTAGATTTGAATTTTTAGTTCATTTAGGTCATTGGTGAAATTAGTTTATATTCAGACTTCAATGTGTACAGGGGTTTCCCTCTGCAGAATTAGCATCCACTTTTGGAATATTGTCTACCCTTTGGTAAAATGATCACTGTCAATCTAAAGGATGCAGCTAAACCAAATTTTTAAAAAATGACCAGATACTGTATACTCTTGAACAGCTTTGCTAAGTAATCCCTTCTAATCCCAAATGCAGGTGACTTTAGTTTGAGATGTGCAATTCTTGAACAAGGGTTCACCTGTCAGTTCTTTAGGATTTTTTAATGACCTTTATGTAAGACAGTGTAAGAAGATAATTTGATTTTTCTTACAGACTTAACTAACAATTTTATCTGTCTCTGGAGAAATCATTCTCCATTTTTAAATGGACTAGTTAGAGAGTTCAGAGGGTTAATTGAGGTATTGAAGCAGGGTATGTAGGTAAAGGTAGCTGTAGTATTTGCTGTTAATCTGGATTTGTTGGAGAAATTAGCCCTGCCTCTTGTTTTTTAAATTAGAGCATTTAAAAATTAATAAGAAGAAACAAAATTAATAAACTGTACTGATCCACAGTACAATCAAACTGTTATTTTCAGGCCTGTGTTACATCATAGCACCAAAGCATGAACCAATCAGGGCTTAGATACTTAATTGGCGGTGCTAGCATGAGAAATTTGGGGAGTACTGACTGATAGTGATTACAACTGCGCTTCACCAGGTTTCCTAAGGCCAATTCTCAAGAGAACAGTGTGTGCCTGATTAGTGAGCGAAGAGACTTCTCAAAACAGGCCTGGTTTTGGAGCCTGTGCAAACTTACAGTCAGAACCAGAGTGTTAAACTTGTACAATTGAGAGCCTGATGGGGCCCTTTCCTTACACCAACATGTCTTTGTTGGTTGGTTTTATTATTTTTTTCTCACTTTCAATCAAAAATGACTTCCAAAACAGCTCACAGGAACTAGTACAATACAATGTCAATTAAAATTCAATAAAACTGTCTCCTGGACAGTGAGGCTCAGCTACTCACCTTCTTCCCACCTTCTGAGCGCTGCCACCTTCTTAGCACTGCCAATTTAAGGGTAAACTGTAGCAGGGTCTAGGTACAACAGATAGATGATGATGTTTCCTGATTTCCCTCAGTTGGCTCCATCAAATTCTGCAAACTGATTCAAATACTTCTGAGAATGGAATCTGAATTTCCTTAACAAAGATGTTAGGACTTTAAAAATCTTGTCTAGATAAGTATGGTCCTGTCTACATTGTTTTCAGTGGAGTTTTCTAGATACATTAATCATGTCCAATATGATGAACTTTCAGTTTTTGCATCTGAAAATGTAGTAGGGCTAAATAGCTAACCAGCCATTGTACTTTCTAGACCCACAACCCACTAAGCTGCAAGGAAATCATGTGATATTCTAACCACATGACAGTAAGAGGAGGAGCCAGAGATATGGTGTACCAAGAGATCCTAGAACAGGAAATACACAGAAATGGGAAACAAGCCAAGGTCCAGAACCATCTAGGAATACTCTCCACAACTAGGTGGCTTCACTTGACCATCCTCTCTGCATGTGTGGAAAGAGAAACAGGAGGCATGGTGTACTAGCAGAAGGTTGTTCCCAAAGGAAGTAGTTGTGGGGGGAGAGGCCTATATGGGAAAAGTTGTACTCAGTAGTTAAAGACTTTTATGCTAGACTGTTTTTTAACTAATTCCCTTGGGAGATGTTTCTGCAGCCTACTTGATCATGTTGCAAAAACAGTTTCCCAACTTTCCATAATAATTTCTCAACACTTCTTTTCTTTTTTTATCATGTCTTACTCATCTTGATCTTTGTTATATTAAATATTTAGAGCCATCTCTCGTGTTCTTGAATAATCAAGCTGTAAATCTTTAGCTCTTTTAAATGCTCATCATTTAATTCGCTTCTTTAGCCCCTAATTAGTTTAATGATTATTCTTTGATACTTTGCTTCATGGGGTAGAGCAGCGGGGCTTAACTGAAGAATTAGAAATTTTCAACGTTATTATGAACTGATTGTTGATTGGCAACAGGAGTTAATTTTTTTCAGTAGATGTAAGCAAAATCTACCTTTTGGACATTCCTTTTCCCTATTGGTGGACCTCAGGTCTTGGTCCAGGCTTGCATTTATGTATTATCTGCTTATTTGTGATATACAAGACCTTGTGATGAGATATTTTTCTGCTGGAATTATGTGCAGAAAGATTGGAAGTTGTTCCTCTCTGTTCCTCGAGTTTTAGATACATACAAGATCTCCTAGTTGGATTATTCATTTCTCTGAAGTAGAGAGTGGAAGGAAGTACTACGTAACAGAGCACATAATCCTGAGACCTGTATTCAGTCTTTTCCATATATACAGTCTGGGAAGGGGAAGGAAGTATTGTCTGATTAGGGTTTAGTTTGGAGAGAAAAAATCTGGAAAAGAACTGGATTAAATGGTGTTATTTCTATTCTGTGGTTATTGAGCTTGTGTAGCTGAAATTGCATTGGCCTTTGACACTGTATTATATTAAAAGTATACATATAGTAGTTTTTCCTAGTTATGACTTTATGGAGGGGATGGGGTTGCCTTGTTGATTTCTAGGTTTTACTGTCCTAGTGAGATTTATATTTCTAAGTGTAATACAATTATTTTAAAAATAATTTAAATATTGAGCTATTTCCCATGTTTTCCATGCCTGATACTTTGATATTCCTTTTCTCTGCTTTTATCAGCTCATTCAGTATTGCCCAGTTGAATGCCATAAGTTTCCATTCTTTTATTAACCATAGTGCTGACGGCAGGGGATGGGGTTTAAATCCGTCCAGCGTTTCTTCTTAATTTTGTTTAGCTATTCTTATCCCTCTTGTTACTAGAGATGGGCACAAACCACAAAAAAACTGAACCACGAGGTTCGTGGGTTTTCATGAACTAGGAACCACGAATTGGCATGAACTGGGGCAAGTTTATGAACCAGTTCGTGGTTTGTGGGATTTAAACGCCCCTTTCCGGCCACTTAGCAGTGGCAGGGAAAGGGGCATTTGACAGTTTAAAAGGCCCCCAGGGTGGTGGAGGAGGCCGAAAACTGCCTTCCCACCCCTCAAATGGCCGCTGTTGCAGCCATTTGAGGGGCAGGGAGGCTGTTCTCCCTCAGAGTCGGAGGACATCCTGGGTGTTTCCCACCGTCCAATCGGGGAGGCAGGAAAGTTGATCTTTCTTCCTCTTCCTGTGGATGTATGTGGGAACACCCCCTTAGCTCCCAGTTCCTTTCCTGCCTCAGGGGAGAGCAGTTCGCCTTAGGCTAGCTCTTCACTGCCTTTCTGGTTTTTCCTACCTACTCTTATTATCCCTCTCTATTTCTTCCTCTTCTTTCTCTCTCTTTTACCTCAAGTTTCTTTTCCCATTTCTCTCTTCTCCTGTACCTCCTCATCTGAATCGACAAGGAGAAGAGGGAAGTCTGAAATCCGAGATGGCCTCATCGGATTCAGAAGAGAGCTTCCTAGAGAGGGCGAGCTACCCCCCAGGAGCTGTCTTACCGATGGCGGGGGTATGCTCAGCCGGCGCCGGCTCACCTTGCGAGGTAGAGCGGCTCCCCGGCGAGAAGACTCCTGCAGAAGACGATCAGCCCTCTCAGAAACGGCCCCGTCTCCAGCAGAGGGAGCCTTGGAGCTCTAGAGACCGAAACAGAGAGGCCTTCGACAGCAGCAACGGAGGAGGCTGCATTTTGGCGGCAAACAACTGCGCGGCTAGCGTTTTCCCGCCAAAGCCGAATGACGCGCTTCCCAACCTCCCGGCGGGAGAAATGGGCCTAAATCGTGAATTGAATCCGCAGGAGAGCCAAGTAAGTGCCGCTTCTCTTACTATGCCCCCCGAAGTGATGGGTTTTCTTCGTCAGACCATGAGAGAGGAGATCATGGCCTTTCGTAAGTCTGAACAATCTCAACCCTCTCAACCTTCCTGCTCCAAGGGACATCGGGAAGCCCAAGAGAGTTCTGCCACGCCTTGGCCCACCAAGGCAGCAAGAAAATCCAATGTTAATCCCAGGGGGGTTGGCAAGGACTGGTATGCAGAGGCTCCCTCCCCCAGTGACGACTCAGATGGTGGGGACTTCCTTTCCGAGGAAGATCAGGAGGAAGACTCCTCTAGCCATGAACATTCTAACAGACTGTTCCAGGCTGACGATTATCAATATCTTTTGGCTAAAACCCTTTCCGCGCTTGAGCTTCAGGAAACATCAAGGGGGGAGGAAGAGTCACCCCCTGGGGACCCTAAGTCCAGACCTAAGGGGACAAAGGAGTTTTTCCCTAGATCAGAAGAGAAATCTAAGGTTTTTCCCTTTCCTGAATACTACGAAAAACAATTGATGGCTGAGTGGGCCACTCCAGCCTCTTGCAAGCATTTCTCTAATAATGTTAAAAAGTTATATTCTCTTCCCAAATTTGCCACTGAGCTCTTGCAGGTTCCTGCCGTGGACGCGCCAGTGATAGCCCTGCAATCCCATGGGCTCCTGTCTGAGGACGGCCAAGGGGCTATTAAGGATAGCCTGGATAAAAAGGGAGACATAGCTCTGAAGAGAACACATGAAGCCCTCGCTATGGCAATTAAAGCTTCAGCCATTGCATCGACAGTCTCCCGTGCCTCGGTGGTCTGGGCCAGACGTCTTATAGAGTTATTGCCCGACAACAACAAACGTCTCTTGGAAGGGGCAAATAGGATGCTGAAAGCAAGTACCTTCACGGCCGACGCCACACTAGACGCGATGTCCTTCTGTGCCAGGGCCATGTCGTCTACCACGGTCACCAGACGTATGTTGTGGCTTAGAGCCTGGCAAGCAGACATTCAATCTAAAGTCATACTGTCATCTTATCCCTTCCAAGGAAAGAAGCTGTTTGGTGAACAACTAGACAAGATACTAGTGGAGACGAAGGACAAAAAGAAGGCGCTACCTCGATCGCTTAAAGGGAACGAAAGAAGCACATTTCGCTTCCAGCCATTCAGGACAAACCACACCTTACCCAGACAGCGACACGAGAACAAGAGAAATTGGTCTTTCTCAAGATCACAGTCACGGAGAGGTAACTTCTCGTCCAGACCTCACAAGTCCATGGGAGCCCGTGGCTTCAGGCCTGACGCGGAGGACAAGGGTCAGAAGCCCTGACTCGAGGGAAGCCCCGGTAGGAGGGAGACTACTTTTGTTTCGTCAGAATTGGGCGGATTCCCAGGCGGACGCCTGGGCCATGGAAGTAGTATCGTTTGGCTACTTAATAGAATTCTCCTCTCTTCCACCGGAGCGTTTCCTAATATCTCCACTCAAGAAAGACCCAACCAGAAGTGCGATTACAATCAATGCCGTGCGTCATCTGTTGGACATCAGAGCCGTGGAACCGGTTCCTCAGCACAAGTGGGGCACAGGAGTGTACTCCATTTTCTTCACAGTGCCCAAGAGGAACGGGGACTGGAGATCCATCCTGGATCTGAAGTTTGTCAACCGCTTCATAAAACTGAGACACTTCAGGATGGAGACTCTACGATCCATCGCGGAGGCGCTGTGCCAGGGAGAATACCTGACATCAGTGGACCTGACAGAAGCCTATCTCCATGTGCCAGTGGCCCCTCCTCATCGACGTTTTCTACGATTCTGTGTCAACGGCAAGCACTTTCAGTTTCGCGCCATGCCTTTCGGCCTTGCTACTGCACCAAGGGTATTCACGAAGCTGCTGGTCGTCCCGGTTGTCAAACTGCGGGAGATGGGTCTACACCTGCACCCGTACCTCGACGACATTTTGATACGATCGAGCTCTCAGGAGGCGTCGATCAAGGACACAGACCTAGTAATACGGGTGCTGGAGCAGCATGGCTTCCTCATCAACAGAACCAAATGCTCATTACATCCATCGCAAATCCTGGAACACCTGGGTCTGTTGGTCAACACGCGAGTATGTTCCTTCTTCCTTCCAGAGGAAAAGATCAAGAAAACCAAACAGAGGACAGCCATCATCATCAAACAACGCGTGTCCTGCATCATGGAACTGACAAAATTGCTGGGTCTCCTCGTAGCCAATTCAGAAGCTATTTTCTGGGGACGTTTTCACACTCGTTCTCTCCAAGCTCTTCTACGACCTTATCAAAACCACATTGCTCAAAAGAGATCAATCAGAATACAAGTTCCTCCATCAGTCAAGAACAGCCTTCGTTGGTGGACCATCGACTCCAACCTCCGTCAAGGCAAGGGCTTCCTTACACCACAGCCCCTCCAGGTGTTCACGGATGCGAGCCTATCGGGCTGGGGAGCATCGATGGACGGGCGACTCGGACAGGGTCGATGGTCTGCGACCGAACAGAAGTTACCGATCAATGTGCTGGAATTGAGAGCAATCTACCTAGCCCTCATTCAGTTCCAGGATCAACTAGCCTCACAACACGTTCTCATCCGCACGGACAACGTAGCGGCGAAAGCCTATATCAACAGGCAAGGAGGGTCCAGGTCATCACGTCTTCAGAAGGAGGCACACAAGATCATCGGCTGGGCGGAGGACAACCTTCTCTCGCTACAAGCAGAACACATCAAGGGAATACTCAATGTGGAAGCAGACTGGCTGAGCCGGGAGTCTCTGCACCCAGGGGAATGGTCTCTCAACAGGGAGACCTTCAACCTCCTCGCAGAACACTTCGGAACTCCAATGGTGGATCTGTTCGCCTCTCCACGGAATCACCAAGTACAGAGGTTCTTCACCAGATACTTCCACCCAGCGGCAGAGGGCACAGACGCCATGACATCGCTGTGGCCCAGAGGACTCCTATATGCCTTCCCTCCACTTCCAGTGCTGCCCAGACTACTGAGACGAATACAGGACCAGGCAGCAACGCTGATTCTCGTAGCTCCGTACTGGCCCAGGAGACCTTGGTTTTCGACTCTGCTATCGCTGTTGACCCATCCTCCATTCCGCCTGCCATTACGCCCGGATCTACTGCTTCAGGGACCGATCTGGCATCCTCACCCGGAGTGGTGGTCTTTGACCGGCTGGAGATTGAGCGGAGATTGCTACTCCAAGTAGGTTATCCGATAGAGATCGTGGACACCATGCTAGCTTCCAGGAAAAGATCCACGAATAGGATCTACAATTCAACGTGGAAAGCTTTTGTTCGCTGGAGCAAACGTAAGAAAATTGACCCACTGTCCCCAATGATTGGAGACATCCTGGGTTTCCTACAAGAGGGGTTGGACAGAGGCCTAAAACCTCCCACCTTGAAGAAGCAAATAGCGGCTATCAGCTCAATAATCCCTAAAATAGGAACGTCTTCATTGTCTACGCATCCTCATATTAAAAGGTTTCTTCGGGGAGCTGCTCTACTGCATCCCTCTGTAGTACATCGCTTCCCGACCTGGAGGCTACATGTGGTGCTCAAGGCTCTCACTAAACCTCCTTTTGAGCCCTTGCGTGACATTTCTCTCAGATGGCTAAAATTAAAGACAATATTCTTAGTGGCAATTACATCAGCACGTCGGATCTCTGAGCTGAGTGCGCTGTCCATCAGGTCAGATCTATGCATTTTCCACAAAGAGAAGGTGGTTCTCCGGATGGATCCTTCCTTCCTCCCCAAAGCCTATTCGACCTTTCATCGAGCACAGGAGATCGTCCTTCCATCGTTCTGTCCGGACCCTAAGCATCCTAGGGACCGAGACTGGCACACCCTTGATGTGCGCAGGGCGCTCAAGGCATATATTGTCAGGACAGAAGTATTCCGCCAAACACAGTCACTATTCGTCAACATTTCCACTCCTAAGTTAGGACAAAGGATGTCTTCTTCTTCTATTGCCTATAGTATCAAGACCTGCATTAGCGAGGCGTACAAGACACTCGGGTTGGAAGTTCCAGCCGGCATCACGGCACATTCCACTAGGAGCGCAGCTACGAACGCGGCCTTCAGGAGGAATGCTTCCGTAGAAGAGGTCTGCAAAGCGGCTACGTGGTCCTCAGTGTCAACATTCGTCAAACATTACCGATTACATACGTACTCGTCGGCGGACGCAGCATTTGGTAGAAGAGTCCTGCAACACATCGTAGAGGACGAAGATCATCTCCCACCCGAATCTTGAAGGGACTGCTTTGGGAGCACCCAGGATGTCCTCCGACTCAGAGGGAGAACGGCCCCTTGGATACTCACCGTGAAGGGTCCTTCTCCTCTGAGGTAAGGAGGACATCCTGCCCTCCCGAGCTCTTCGTCCTCTGTCTGAGTGTTTACTAACATGATCCTATTCATTCTCTTCTACCTCTGAACTAATTAATTAACGGCTACAGTTTGTCTGTTTTCTTTACCTTGTCTAGTAGTTTAAAGTTATGACAGGGTTCATAGTTAGTAACAGCTGACGCTGTTCTTTACTTACAAGTTCCTATCGTTTCAGTGTCAAAGTTGGTAGAGTTATTTGCTGTATGGACTGCTGTGGGGAGACCTCCGGAACTGAGAGCTAAGGGGGTGTTCCCACATACATCCACAGGAAGAGGAAGAAAGATCAACTTTCCTGCCTCCCCGATTGGACGGTGGGAAACACCCAGGATGTCCTCCTTACCTCAGAGGAGAAGGACCCTTCACGGTGAGTATCCAATGGGCCGTTTTCAGCCTCCTCCGCCACCCTGCGGCCTGCGTGGTGGCTGAGGATGGCCAAAAATGGCCTTCCCGCCCCTCGTGGGAGGAGGAGGAGGATGCCGCAGGCCTGCAGGACAAAGTAAGTGTGGGGTTGGGGGTTGGGGCTGCGGTTTGGGTTTGGGCAGTTTAAAGGGCCCGTGGCTTTCCCTGGGGAAATGGCCATTTAAACTGCCCCTTTACGACCCAAACGAACCAGTAGACCAGTTCGTGGAAATGAGCTTCCACGAACCACTGGTTCACGAACCACAAACTGGCCTGGCTCATGTGTTTTTGGGCCGTAATTCGATTCATGTCCATCTCTACTTGTTACATTGCTGTTTGGCATTACCAGACAATAAAGTGCAAACTAGAAATAATGAGTGCAAGACAGCCGGACTGTATTTATCTTCTAGTGTATTAAAATAATTTGATCCATGGGTAGCAACCCCTGACATCTGTGCCAACTATGGCAAACCAGACCATATTTCTTGGTGCTTAGGGCCAGATCTCTGCCCAAGCAACTATGGCACAGGCAGCACAGCTTGGGTAACTAGTGTAGGATAAGGCATCGGGCATGGCTTATGCCCATTAGCACCACTTGTGCTTGGCCTGCTCCAAATGTGCCTGGCCATGTACATCCTCCTTCTCCCTCTTGGTTTGCCAATACCAACCTTTTCATAGGTAAAATTTGTTTTCTTCAGCATTTGAACCCCAAAATGTTGCCTGCCCCCCTTTTTAATCTGTTGGCCATTTTTATAGTGATGCCATTAAATAAAATAGTAGTTTCCTTTGAAATGAGTGATATTGTTGAACACTGCAATTTCACAATATTGGTATATACTTATTAACCCTATTTTACTGGAATGACACTGTGCAGTATTGTGGCACCACTGAGAACTACAGGATAAAGACATACATGTACAATAAATTAGCTGCCCCATCTTCCACAGGCACATTCTGTGTTCATCTGAGATTAACTACTTGATATTATTGATCAATTATTGGTTCTTAAACCATACAGTCAGAGGCTCTGTCCCCCCCCCCCGCCGTCCCATCCCCCGCCTTTTATGGCACCCAGCTGGTTTCTTCTAAACCAAGACATACATTGAATAACACTGTCTCTACCAGGAAGTACATAGCAACACATGCTTTCTGAGCTCTGTATTTTACTGCCATTTCTATGTGTCTTGGTGTGGCAATACCCCTCTCCAGACTAGAAACTGAGGACTTACATTTCATACCCTACAAACTTTTTTTTAAAATACATTTTTATAATTGAGGCTTTGGGGACTTCTTAGTCTTCTAGTCATTAATGTGGGGTGCCACCCAGCATTTACTTGAGTTACAAGCTTGAAGGAACTATACAGTAGGCCTGAGGTTTATTTCACTAATTTGCGTGGCTTGGCAGTTTCTTTGTTTTCCTTTTCTTACTGGAGTGTTGAGACCTGAGAAAGTTTAACAATCACAAACAGAGAAACTTCAAAGGAAGATTACAATCTGAGATTGCTGAAATTGACTTTATTCACAAATTTATAACAATGGACCCCCCCCCCCCCAGGCTGAATAGGGACAAAGGATTCTTCTTTCACTACAGATGCTGATTTTCTGCATTTCCTTTCCTGCTGTAATCAAGCTAATTACATTTCACATTTTACTTCTGCTCCCTATCTT
The DNA here is from genome assembly GCF_028583425.1 of Eublepharis macularius. Taxonomy (NCBI): domain Eukaryota; kingdom Metazoa; phylum Chordata; class Lepidosauria; order Squamata; family Eublepharidae; genus Eublepharis; species Eublepharis macularius. The sequence continues at coordinate 79,004,422 of NC_072794.1, read as the reverse complement.
CTTGACAACATTCCTCCCATCTTCAGACTGGGATAAAAAAGACTCGGATATCAATTCTGACTCTTATATGATTCCCCTTTCCAATGCCTTTTATGCTTCTTTTCTCAATTTCCTCCAGGGTCCTCTCGGACCCATGCACCCATGCCCCCTTTGGGCTCCTCTCCTTCACCTGCATAAGGCCTGCCTCTGTTGCAGCAAGGCTGGAGTTGGCAGCTGCATATCCATCCGCACCAAACAGTGGATGGATGGGTACAACCCAAGTGGTGCTCCTGCATGCCCTGCCTCCTTGCAGCAGTTCACTAGATGCAATTCCCACCCTCAGGTGAGGCTGCTGTGCTGATAACAGGATCGAGCTGGTGGTTGAGCAGGTACATATGCATTTAACTTATTTATTAAAAAAATTACACGGCTCTTCTCCACAATTAATAAAATATATCATCATAATATTAAACCAATATAAAAATCATTATAAGCAAAACAGCATCCAGTAAAACCATAGATAAAATACTGGCTAAAACCTGACTTAGGCAAAAACAGCAGGGAGAAACCCGGATAGTAATGGCTAGAAACAACAAGTCCGGGAATAAACCATTAGCCAGCAATTACATTGTATAATTTTCCTGTTTAAATAAGTGCAAAAGTGCAAAAAGTGACTTAATAAATATACAATTCAATAAATACAATCAATCAAAATCCTTTTCCTATGTCCAAGTCGTTATGGTAAATACTTATGTCCAGCAAAACTATGGTAAACGCCACAATGGGCTCAGTTGTAAACGTCAGGATGGTCACAAAGCTAAAGGAAGAGGTGACTCCAGTCCAATCCAAGTTGCAGAAATATCCAAAATGTGCCGACGGGATTATGCGAGCATATTATACAATTCCCGTTTCGTATGTATCACACTTCTTCTGGGCACAATTAAAACTGGACTGTAACAAAAAATACATCTTCCATTTTGGATATTTCTGCAACTTGGATTGGACTGGAGTCATCTCTTCCTTTAGCTTTAAAACCTGACTTAGGCAAATTCCATTGTTAGCAGCAATGCAAAAATATGAAACAATAAAATGAATCAACAGAGGCCCAAACTACTGATTCTGAAACAAAAAACGTTTTTGCCTGGCACCAGAAAAATGTCAAACAAAGACATCAGGCATAGGTAAAATGAGAGAGCATTTTGTCATCAGGAACACCTCCCTCATGCCCACTCAGCTCCCTTCTGAAGGAAGGCTGGGGGAGAGGAACACAGAGAAGGGCCTGTGATGATGAACTTGATGTCTGATCACAATTATATTATACTGTATATAAATGATAATGGTTATATTTTATATTTTGTAATGTCACCTTTCAAGACTTTGAAGTAATCTGGCAACCGGTGGGAGTGATGTAGGGGCAGCATCATGGGAGATTTTCTTTAATGCAGCCTTGTGTACTTAACAGAAGTTTTTATCAGAAGTCACAAGGGGTCGCTCTAGGAACTTTGAGAAACTCAAGGATATGGTAGAGTTTCTGGTTATTCCTAGAGGTACCCTTTGTCACTTCCAGTAAGAACTTCTAATATGTATACAAGGCCATATTTTAAAAAAAAAATCTTCCAATACAGCTCTGAGCCATGGTGGGCAATGTAACCTGGAAACAGGGGATCCCTCACCCCCACCAGAGGTTTGACAGCCCCATCTCAGAGTCAGGCAGCCAAGAACTAAGAACTTGATGCTGATGCCTCCGTGTAATTCTGTTTAGGACTGTACTGTGAGTCACATTTACATTGATATCCTAAGCTGAATCAGAAGTAGGGGGAAGGACTTATATTTTCACTTGCATTGGCTTACATGGACTATTGTAAACATATGCCAGGGTTGTCAATTGTGTAACATTATACACACATCAAGAGTGTGACTGGGGCTGCAGTGGATTAGGATAGCATCTAATCCCTGTTGCATCCATTTGCATAGCTATAACTGCTCCATTCTCTTCTTGAGTTCCACCAGTGTGGCATGGTGAGGCTTGGCCCTGCTTATATATCCTACTTATGCTGTTGAACCTGTGGAATATGCTGACATAGAGCTTTGGAGATGGGAACTTAGGATGGTGCTGTTAAATTTGCACTGAGACTTTGTAAGAACTGGATTGTTGTTGCCATATCTGTTCCATGGTATAGATATGATGCAGATAATTAATTTTGTTAGGTTAGGTTTGATGCAGTTAGGTAGGTGATGCAGTCAGATGTGAACGTTTTCAAGGTTCATGGAACTGTTCTTTAGAAAGTTGACTGGATCTAAAACAGGCGTATGACCCCAATCTGAGTGCAATCCACCATCTTAGTGTTCCACCAGAGCTCCAGTGTTTTCTGCCAGCCTAGGACTGCAAAGACAGGACAGTTGTAGAGTGCAGTCTGTAATGTACAGCTGATAGGCTGTTTGTCTTGGAAGTTCACAAGTCATGCCAGTTTGTTGGAGATGCTTTTGATGTATAAAAACATAATGCACAAAGTGATTCTAAGTGAGGAATGTGTTTTGGCTCACAAAATATTGACTTCAGCTTCTCATATGATATCAACAGCCAAATCCTATGTTTGATTACTCCGAAATACTTCTTGGTGAGTTCTGTTGTGCCTATTCCCCAGTAAATGAGCATAGGTGCCTCCTTATGAGTAAAGTTCCCTCCATGGAATTTGGAGAGATTTACTTCTGAGTGAGTATATTCAGGATTGGGATTTTAAGTCTTCCAATGCCAATAGACCCAATCCAATGAATTGAGCTTGGAGCTTTGAAATGGTTTGAGAAATGGAGATATGCAGCTTTGTTTCCTTCCTTTGTCCCTTATGATTCCACTGCTGGGTCACTTGACCTTTGTGCTGTTTCTTCATCAGTAAGGGCTGTTTCTCTAAAAAGCTTTTCCCCAAGATTTTGTTCTTTATTGTTTGTGAAGTGCTTTGGGAAATGTGGCTGAGAGACAGGCAATGAATCACTGTGGTTAATAATCTATTATTTAAAATATTTGGGGCCAATATGAAAAATAATGGTATGTATGTAGTGAAGTGGTTAATTCGATTGCATCTCTTACAGGTTTCACCAGATACACTTGCTGTACAATGGATAATTGTTAGCTCTTGTTGTGCAGATGCTGTTGCAGATGGAGCCCTGTACCTGCATGCATAGCAAATGAATTAGACTGGCAATCCCCTTTATAAAGCATAAATATGTAATTTGTTCAGCTGTTGTAATTAAATATGTATGTGTGAAACAGCCACCATTCAGGTCATTAATGATGCGCTATGCCAAATTAGAGCTTACAGACAGTAATGTACATTGTTGTGCAGTGAGGGAATTGCAAATAACATTGCTAAGCCTTTTCCTAGCAAAGTGATGGATTCATTGGCATTAAAAGGAATATTTATATTTCTGGCATTTTGATTACTTCAGTCTATATTTACACTAATGCACAATAAGGAAAAACACAATTGGATGAAATATTGATGCTGTTAGTTTTAGTTGTATTTATTAGTGTTTATTTGTTTGAACATTTTTGAGTACCCTTTAGGTGCACATGTTTAAGATTTTATGGTGTATAGCATTTTGTATCCATTTGGTGCATATGCTGATTCAATAATTAAAAAATGTATAAAGCCCAATCTAGATTCCCCATTATAGGAGCAGGAGAAGGAGTAGGACTGCAGTGCTAGGAATAATCACAAGTGTGTGATCCTTAGACACATCAATTCATGCCTAACATTTCTCTAAATGGTGACATGGATGTTCTTCATGATCTTCACATGCATATTGGGCAACTCTGTGGCTCTGGATCAGGCTGATATGGTTCCAGTTTGAATTGTTTAATGCAGCTTACTTACATGTACTTGATGGGTAGATGCAGAGTTTCAATAGTTTTCATACACCTGAATGTTTTGGAATCAAAATATGTGATGCTCTTAGATTTAAAACTGGATTTCCCCCCCTAGTGGTGGACAAAGTCTCCCAGTTTATCTCTGAGCTGTCTTATAGATTAAGATCTTTCACAAAAAAGAGATGTCAAAAATATTTGGGCTCATAATGCTGGCATGTGTTGTTGATGATGATGATAATGACAACAACGTGCTTATATACCACTCTTCTAGACAGATAAGTGCCCAATCAGAGCTGTGAACGTAGTCACTGTCAGGGGTCATTTCGTAGAAAAAGAACTGCAGGAACTCATTAGCATAACTCATTTGCATTTGTCACACCCCCTGACATCACTGGAAGTGTCAGAAGGCAACACCCACCCCTCAGGCCCCTTTCCCCCAAAATCTCGAGGCATTTCCTGAAAATAAAGCAGAATGAACTCAAAGCAGCGTACCCGCCTTTGGAGAGCCAGCTCCAACAGCCCTACTTGCACACACGCACTCACTCACTCACTAGTCATGAATGAAAATAAAGCAGAATGAATTCAAAGCAGCTTACCCTCCTTTGGAGAGCCAGCCACAGTAGTCGGGCTTGGATTCACTCTCTCTCTCACTCACGAGTCACGAATGAAAATAAAGCAGCAGAATGAATTGAAGTAGCTTACCCTCCTTTGGAGAGCCAGGCCCAGTTTCCCAGCTTGTGCTCACTCACTCTCTGTCTCACGCATGTGTCACGAATGAAGATAAAGCAGCAGAATGAATTGAAGCAGCTTACCCTCCTTTGGAGAGCCAGGCCCAGTAGCCCAGCTTGCACTCACTCACTCTGTCTCACTCACGTGTCATGAATGAAAATAAGGCAAACCGAAAAAAGGTGGGGAGGAGCTTCCTTCACGGAACTACTCAAAGGGGAAGGAAAAGGAAGCGTGCTACACAATAAGGGGATAACTGAATTCTCTAAGGAGACTGTATAAATTTAATAATTCAACAAGTGAGTTATACCCTATGTAGTAAATATCCACTGAAGGTGCTAAATCAAATTAAAGTGAGAGAGTACAGTCCCAGGGATTATATAATCAAAGTTCAGACGGCTGTATGTTGACCACGACGTCGCGTAGTCACGAGGGGAAGCACCCGTAGCAGCGGGTGAAAATAAAGCAGCAGAATGAATTGAGGCAGCTTACCCTCCTTTGGAGGGGAGGCAGAGGGGAGGAAAAGGAATCACATGGGTGGGGCTAAAACCCACGTGACCTCTTTTCAGCTCTACAGGAATGCCATTTTGACGCGTTCCCTCTCCAAATGAGCCCTGGTCACTGTTAATATTATTCCCACAATACAACTGGGGAGCTGGGGCTGAGAGGAGTAGCTTACCCAAGGTCACCTCCTGAGCTCATGGAAGTAGAGGGATTCAAACCAGCAGAGTGCTGACTTACAACCCAACCATTTAATTGCTGTGCTACACCAGTTCTCTATATTGATGGTGCTGTACACAAGGACTTTATTACATTGGAATCTAGGAACTGTAGTTCCCAAAACCAGCCCTGTTAAAAAGCCACATGGAAATTCTGCGCTCTTTCTTTTCTGAGGAACAAGAGAGTGTTTCAGGTCTGGATTGGGGACAACAACCCTATGAAATGTGTACAAGAAAGAACTAAGAACATTTACACAAATCAAGAGAAAATACCTGCTCCCTGGTGGTGAGGTGGTCTAATCATGCAGTGTTCAAAAAGAATTTAATTAACAGCAAGGTTTGCGCGTGTACTTACAAAACAGCTGGCTTCATAGTTGAGGTAGCTATGCAACAGTTCTTGAGAGTTTCATTGAGAATAACATGTTAACATTAAAAAAAATGTGCATATTTTAACAAAACTGCTGGCTTTGGAACCTGCTGAATGTTAACCCTGTGTGAATAAAATCTTGGAGGCTCCTGTTTTACATTCAAAGTAGGAGCAAATCATTGAAGAGAAATAATGCCTGATTTGCAATACATACAGTCATCATGAATTTCAACAATATCACAGTTTTTTTTCCAAAGCTTGATCATAAGAATTTTCAGTTATGATTTGAGGAGCACTTATTTTCACTGGTCAGTATTAAATGGTTGCCTTACTAATGTGTTTGGGACAATTTGGATTATTTCAGCACATCTATACTTCAGCATGTGTACCAACAGAAAAAAATGATAGTGATTCTAAACTACAAATTCATTTGTAATACCAAGACTATAGTGTTAAGCATGATTAAGTAATTTTGAACTTAATGGCACTTATTTCAGAATAACATGTTTTGGACTGCACTTCACACAATACTGTTGGTAAAACTAAAAAAAGTTCTACTTTCCTCTTTTAGTAAAATAAACTTTAACTTGAAGTCTAGATGTCCATGTAGTTTGCTTAATAGGTAATGTATGCAAAGGGTTTATTTTATACTATGGTGATTGAAATTAAGAGATAAACATCTTTTTGATCTTGCAGTGCACCTGTAAAATAGAATTATAGGAGATAACTTAATTCATTTCAATCTTTTCCTTGGTATGCATAACTTAAGTTACCTTTCTCAAGCCTGTGTCTCTGGTCTGTTTAAAATAGATTAAGGTTCTATATAATCTACATACATAGATTATATATATATATATATAATTTTGTTTCGATGTCTGGTACTGAGTATACAAGAGCTAATCATCTTGACCTTTCTGACAAATAGAGCAACAGAAGGAAGCATCTCTCAGAGTTAATTCTGTCTTGTTCTCAGTGGGAACAGAACATTCCTCTGTGATCCTCTTTCACATGATTCACTCAGGCCTCCTGGAAGCCACTCTTGATACTATTAGTGCTGGGATACTTAGGTCTAAAGTAGATTGACAGTAGTGACATCACAGACCATTTGTGGTTTAGAGACAGATTGGACCAGGCTAGTGGAGTTGTTAAGATTCATATTAAGGAAACAGAGTAGAAAATTAGATTAGCTAGCAGAGTACACATTTGTGCACATTTACTATGGATTTGAATTTTCAGCTGTTTAAGCCCAGACATAAGAAAGGAACAGGTGATTTCAGAGTTAGAATTAACATGGTTTAAGTAACATGATGGTGGATATTCTGAATTAACTTATATTTTCTAGTAATTAGTTGATGAGTGCTATGAGTGCCTTAAGTGCTATCAATCGATACGCCTATACAGGGTGTATTTAAACAGCTAAAGGGCTAATATTTATTTATAAAATATTCTGCCTTTGTTTTCTGCTATGAAAAACTGGAAAGGTTTTCTATTAAAGTGCAGGCAACTGTTTCAGTCAGAAAGTGAATAAACTCAGATGTGTAGACTGTTTCCACTTAATTTAATGTGGCAATAAGGAAACCCAGAGAGATTGCTGGAGGTCCCTCCCACAGGCTAACCTGTACAATTTACACTCATCTTGCCTATCATCATGTTCTTCCTCTTATTTGACTTCCAGGCAAAGAAGTTTTGTAAAGCATGCCTAAGGTAATAGAAAAAATAAAAGAGTTTGGAGACTTGGCAGGTTTCTATGTAAACAAAAAGAAATCAAAGATTTTATGTAAGAATATGATTAAACAAAAGCAACAGTTATTAACGGAAATAACAGACTGTGAGGTAACAAGTAAGGTGAAGTACTTGGGAATTGAATTGACTGCAAAAAATATAGATCTATTTAAGAATAACTATGAGAAATTATGGACTCAAATAGAGCATGATTTGATCAAATGGAATAGGCTGAACTTGTCATGGTTGGGAAGAATTGCAGTAATCAAGATGAACATGTTACCAAGAGTTATGTTTCTGTTACAGACGATACCAATCATTAGGGACTCCAAGCAATTTGATAAATGGCAGAGGAAAATATCAGAGTTTGTGTGGGCAGGCAGGAAGCCTCGAGTGAAAATGAAAGTGTTACAGGATGTAAAAGAAAGAGGGGGAATGCAACTGCCCAACTTGAGACTTTATTATGATGCAATCTGTCTGGTATGGTTGAAGGATTGGATCACGTTGAAAAATCGCAAACTGCTGGCCTTAGAGGGATACAAAAAATTATTTGGATGGCATGCATACCTATGGTACGATAAAGTAAAAGCAGATTCTATGTTTCTGCATCACTATATTTGGAGAAGCCTCTTCACAATTTGGAAGAAGTACAAAGAATACCTACAAGAAGGAATTCCCTCCTGGGTGGTTCCATATGAAGTAATAGATCCAAGAACGGTCGATAATGAACAACAGTGTTTAACGTATAAGGAGATAACTCAAATAGAATCCTTTAAAATAAGAATAAGAACGCAACAAGAGATGTCTCCAAACTACGACTGGTTTCAATATAGACAAGTTAGAGATCTTTATTACTCAGACTGTGCGAAGGGAGGGATAAGGATGGAAGACTCAGAATTAGAGAAAGTAATTTTACAAGAAGACCAAAAGGAAATTTCTAAGGTCTACAAAGTGTTGTTAAAATGGTATACTGAAGATGAGACAGTCAAAGTGCAAATGGTGAAGTGGGCTATAAACTTTAACAAAGAAATAACAATGGAGGCGTGGGAATACTTGTGGAAACATACATTGAAAATCACGACATGTACCAATATTAAAGAGAATATTTACAAAATGATTTACCGTTGGTATCTGACGCCAAAGAAGATTGCGCTAGGGATCTCGAATATGTCTAATAAATGCTGGAAATGTAAAAAACATGAGGGATCAATGTATCATATGTGGTGGACTTGCGAGGTAGCTAGGCAGTACTGGGGGGGAAATAATAAGAGTAATGAGTGAGATTTTACAATTTCAAGTTAACAAGAACCCAGAACTCCTGCTACTGAACTTGGGAATGGAAGACATCCCAGCACAACATAGGACATTGATATTCTATATGATGGCAGCAGCCAGACTTTTGTATACGCAGAAGTGGAAAGTACAAGAAGTGCCAACTACTGAGGACTGGATTTACAAATTGCTGTACATGGCGGAGATGGACAAAATGACAAGAAAACTGAGAGACCTTGATCCAGGGCAGTTTAACATGGACTGGGGAAAGCTGAAACAATATTTGGTGAAAAAATGGGAGGTGGGAGGAGAACTGTGGCAGTTTGAAAATTATTGAGGTACACAGGAGGAGAGAAGTGACTATACCGAGGGGGTGGAGAGTTAATGGAAAAATTCTAAGCAACTTTATATGATTTTTAAGTATTATATTAAGTAGCAATAGCGTTGATACTATGAGAATTAATGGGATAGAAATTAACTAATCTATATTTTTTGGAAAGATAACCGTATAACATAGAGTGAATATATACATACATACGTAAATTCAAAGATAGGTCTAATTGTTAGACTTATGGTATATGTATAGATAAAGAACAACATATAGAACAGAAGCCTAAGTAAATGACAATAAGTGTGTATAATAAGTATGTGTATAGAAGTATTGGAATTGATGTATAAAGGGGGGCAAATTGTTTGTCCCATATTGAAGAGAATAGAAGGAGTAAGATAAAACACAGGTTATCAAAATGAATATTATTAGTAGTTTTAATGAAGAAGATAGATTAAGAGGATTTTATTTATATGACAATTTATATGACAATTTATATGTGAAAGGAAGTGGAAATAGTGCTTAGAAGAATCTGAAAGTATATTATAATAAACAAATAAAATAAATATGAAGGAGTAGAGGGAAAGTGGATAGGGGGTTGGAAAACTGTTGGAAGTCAATAAAAAGGGGGGGGAAGGGAGGGGGTTAGAATTAGAAAAAATTAAAGAATGTGATTATAATTGTAAAGTTTTGTAAAGCAGAGCAATTTCTGTCCTTGCATTCTTTTTTGGATTCATACTGGTTTATCTTAACAACTATTAAGAAGGTCTAGCAGTATCTGCTTTCTTTAAAAGCCAGTGGGTAATTGTCTTGCTCCTGTTTCATCTTGCAACACCTTATTTCATCAGTAGTAGCAGAGTTACCTTGTGAAAGCAATGATGCAGCGTAATGAAAAAATCCACTGCATGCACACACATTAACCTTAGGGTAACCTCACCAAGAGTTGGGGTAGAATCAGGGACACGTTGTCTGATAAGATCAAGTCTATAGCAGTCATTTCTATAGTTACCTTCATTTTACCTTCAGTGATTTGCAACTTTCCTACTTGCCTGGGTTCAGTAAAAACCCACTTTAGGTTAGCACCCTATCCCTCATTCCTTTATCTCTTCTCTATCTCCCATTGTTTTACAGCCCTGTTGCTGCTGCTTCCTAACCCTGCCTCTTCAGCTGTACCTATCTCCTTTTGCTTCTGTTCTGCTGCTAGAAATGGAACACAGTACTTTTAGCAAAACCCATGTATTATTTTACTCACTCCCTGTACAGACTTGCTTTAAAAATAGTAGTAGAGCACATATATGTAACTATTATTGTACTACAGTCCATTTCTACAACTTTTTAAAAAAACAGCAGGAATAAGGGAAGTGGCAGAGTGCCCCATCAAAAGTTATTTTCCATATTGTCTTGGAGCAATGCTGTTGGCTAAGGGAGATTGAAAATAAAAATAAATCTCTGCATTATTTATGAAAGGATTATGTTACCAATGTGTAGGCTAGAATATATGTCTCTTGCAGCTTCCAGAAAGTACAATTGTAGGTAAAAGGTGCACTTGTTTAGCTGAACATCTGATTTTCTGACTATTTTATGCACTCAGATGTGTGAGATTGTATATTGTACTGTATATTGAACAGGGCAATCTTGGGTTCTTTTCTGAGTCATTTAGAGTTTACAGAAGGCAGGGTCCTTTAGGAATGGTTTGCTACATGGACACAATCTGGAAAAAAGATTGCCATACATCTAGGTTTGTATGTGCCCTCCTGACTTTAAACATGCAATTAGGTAAGGAAAGTACAAATTCACTTAGATGACAAAGTTTCAGCATATGAAGACAGATGGGGCCTGAAAGTTTTGTGGGCTAATAATGGTTGTGGAATTGTATGCAAGGGCAAGATTGGCAACTTAATAAAAGTTTAATATGCAGAAATTGGTAGTTGAGGTTCTTGTTATGGAACTAAATTACATCATCTGATAATTGCTGCAGGTTAAGCTGATAATAAAAGACAGCTAGAGGGATCAGATTAAAAATGGGCAATTCCAGCAATGGCTGCTTAAGTTTAATTTGAAATCATTGGAATGAATACATTTAGCTGAATACACTTAAGCTTTCTCTGGCTTGTACCCAGTAAAGGTAAAGAAAGGGTTAATTTGAGGCAGAGGCAAAAAATTTCCTTCTTTAACTTTATCCATTGTGGTCACTTCCTATTTCTTCTGTACTGATCATGGAATGTATTTGTTACTTTAATGCATGCAGTGTTAACTGTATACTCTAATGCTTTTCTCATCAATGGGGATACAAAGGTGTTCTTCTCTCTTCCATTTTATCCTCACACTAACCCTGTGAGGTAGGTTAGGCTGAGAGAGTGTGGTTGGCCCAAGGCCACCCAGCAAGCTTTTATGGTAGAATGAGGATTTGAACCTGGGTCTCTCAGATCCTAGACTGACACTTTAATTATCTTCATTTAAATAAGTGCGCAAAAATGTCCTCTAAATTATTTGATCTTATTATACGTAATACTTTGTGTCCTATTAACTGAATCGTGCCTGTTTGCAAAATAATATGGATAAATATCAGTGTGAACTACTTTGTACAAACGAAGGGTTAAGTTCAAAAAGTGTAGCAAAGGTGAAGAGGTGGGACAGATGTCTGATGTGACTCACCCTAACTTCCAGAACTGAGAAGAATTGCCAATGGATTGGCATCGGTTATAAATATATTAACTGTGGCAAAGCCATGTTAGATAAATCAACCTTTAATAAAAGGGGTAGGAGTCCAGCAGATGCAGCTGGCCAAATACTTTATGATAAGCACTTGTATGGCAGGGCCAGTCAGACTTGATTGTTTTCTGGCAGTGGCTTCCTTGGCCAACGCTGCAGTAAACACTTTCCCTTGGAAGTTGGTTTTCTGTTGTGTCTGGCAACCACACTGGGCTGCTTGAACTTTAGCCAGAGGCAAATATTTATACATCAGAGCATGCAGTGTTCAACTGGTCAGGCCTGTGAGAATGAGAGAGCGAACTGTGGGCTTTTTAAGCAAAGAGGATGTGTTTTCTTTTTAATTGCATTCATGTCACGGTGAAATGGAACCACATTTGGGTCTGTTTCAGTGTTAACTGTATACTCTATAGCATAAACTTTACAAATTTGTATAAACATCAGGCTTATATGTATTTTAAAAAGTGGGACATCCTGATGTGAGCTCTGTTCCTTTAATTCCTGTTGGAAAGTTTACAGTTAATATTTTCCCTGGAACGCTGTCAAGCTTTTGACAGAGCCTGAGTGTATGCTGAACTGTGAAACTGAGATGCAGAGCAACTTGTGAGAAATCTGTTTCTACTCAAATCTGTAAGGTTTATAAAAACTTCAGCAGAGAGGGAGAAAGAGGAGGAGAAAAATCTGAGACTAGCTCTCATTTTGCTTCTCATGGTGCGCAGTGAGTCCGCCATTTTAAGAATTCAGCAAAGGGCGAAGCTTTCAGACTCCTTACATGGCGGCTGTATTTACTTCAGTTCCGGCCAATCGAACAGTCTGTGCCAAATCATGTGACATGCCACGAATGCACTTACAGTCATTTCCTCGTTTCTAAAAACTTTGTTACCTTTACAGATTACTTTACCTTGTTTTTGATGCCAACTGTTCTTCACTGAATGTGTCTAGCTGGCTGGCGTTTGTCCACAAAGTTATTTTAGTAGGTAAAAAGTCTCCGAGCACTTGAGCTGTGTGCATTCTTTATGTAAAATGGATTTCCCCTCCTGGATTCTATCCAAGAGCACAGAACACTCACTGGGCGAGAAGAGAGCTTCTCTGCAGAGGAACTGGTGGACTGACGCACTCTAATTTTTTGGCTCTTGACCAGACAAGTAAGAAAGATGCCAGAATTCAACAAAATAACACATTATTGTGTAATAGGAACAGTATTCAAAGTGAGCAAAAGCTCACAGGAACTGAATGCCATTGCTTCTTTCTTTTATTGCAATAGAAGCTTGAAACTGGCACTTCAAATTTTTATTTCAGAGGAATAAAGAATGAAATATAACTATAATTCCCAGAATGGATGAAATCATACAGTTTAGAACACAAAGTAGGAGGATAGGGGAGAGAAAAGGAGAAGAATAGTAGAGTTAAAATTACTTTTGTGTGAGTTTCCTCCCTCAAGCTTGCTTGTTACTATTTGATGTTAACCCTGTGTGTTCCATTTCAGAGTACCAATTTAAACCAAACCGAAGCACAAAGTCAATAATGTATTTGTTTAATTTCCATATTTACTTATCTTATAGTACTAAAATTACATCTTTTACATCAGTGAGAAATGTCACAATGGAGCATCAAATCAGGCATATGGTTACACTTTCGACATTTTAACTTACAGTAAAATCCTGTCATCAAGTTACACCTGCTGGACAAAGGTAGGATTGTTACAAAGTCAGTTTCCATTGGTGGAACCTGAAGATATACCGGCATTGTAGATCTATATTGACATTGCACCATTGTGACTGTAATGTTAGTGGTACACTAGGGCAAAAAGAACAGATTTAGGATGCTGTGAAGTCAATGATGGTATATCCACAGTGATGGATATTATGCTTTCAAGAGAGGCAGTGTAAATTTTTAAAATACTTGCATTAAAATCAGAAGAACGTCTCAGGCATCTGACTTCTACTTCTCTTTCACAACCAGTACAATAAGGAGTAAGATAAGATGCCATTTAAATCTACAGCTAATTATAGGACACTAGCCATGTTAATAATCTTCAGTCAGCAAACATACATTTCATACATATATAGAGAGCCTGCACACATACGGAAATATTGACAATGGGAACTGAGGTGGAAAAAGACATTCTATAAAAAGAGAGCATTTTGCATAAATAAAAAACAGACATGGCTAAGAACAAAAATGGAAGGGCTTGTTGCCAATACTTTGTCTTCTCAGAGTTACTGTGCCTCATAACTCTTGATACAAGTATGCAACAGGAATTTCAACATTTATAGTCCGGCTGAAGCAGTGATACCATGGTTATCAACAGAAGGGACACTCCGGGAAGGATCTTGACCTATGCACATGCCTTTACCTTCTTCATGAGCTGTAAAAGTTGTGATTGGCTAAGCAGCTTTCTTTCTCAATACCACAAGCAATTTCAGTAATTCCTATGCATGGAACACTGCCATTGCTGATTTCCCATGCCTCTCAAGAATACATGAAAGACAACAGTACAACTGAAGTAGCTAAAGGTAGAGCATGGAACTGAAGTGATGAGTAAACCTGCATCTGTTGTTCCCCTCTCTGTCTTGTGGCTGAGGAGAGGCTTTAACTTTATGACTGCATGGGTCTATTCTTGCCTTCCTCTCCACTGTGCACAAAGTTTATGCAAGGAAGTGATGGTGCCTGGTTACGTATTGTACATTGAGGATAATGTCATATGTTGTCCAGCCACTGATGGGCCTCTTCCAATAGTAAGTATTATGGGTGTTCCATTAATATGAAACATTGTTATTGGTTGGTGGCAACTGTGTTGCCATAGATGCTGGGGGAAGGTTGGCTGGTGTTCCTACTTTATTGATCGTTTCTTCTGGTATTGTCTTACTTTCTTTTCTGATTGGGATGTATTGCTGGCTATTACCACTGTAAGACTATAGGATCGAATTGTTAATTTAGGTATTAAAGTTAATTGAGATTTTGTATAAACCAATTCATCTGCATGCACTGTACAAGCAGAGTTATTTGTTTACAGTACAGTTCTAAAAATGTGTAAAAAGTAAGTTCTGTTCATTGCAAAGAGATTTACTCCCAGGTATACATGCATAGAAATGCAATTTTATTTATATTTCTAATCCACTGTGATAGAATTTACTCCTAAGTAACTACATTGAAATGGAGCCTTATTTACATTTCAGATTCACTGTGGTTATTTGATATGCTCAGCATGGTCAAGTGATCTTTCCTAATCAGGAGTTGTAATTTGATTCACGAGAAACAGAAATGACAGTAGATACTTTACCTCCTTTAAAGAACCTTCCCAGTCTGTCTTTTTGAGGTGGTGTTGGGGGGGGGGGGTAGAATCTGGGTACCAGAAATATGGTCAGATAATTCTCCTGATTTCTCCTAAAACAGAAAATATTTCTCAATATACTTATGGACCTGGGACAGCACTTGAGAGTCTTGCTTGTGTAAGATGAGATTGGTGCAGTAATTAAGGATATATTTTGTGTACCGTATTTCCTTGTAGATTCAGGTGACTTAGCTACATTGATCCATGCTTTTGAACCTCAAGAATTGATTCTTTTAATATGTTCTACAAGGGGCTTCCCTTGAAGGCATCCTGGAAGCAACAGTTACTTCAAAATATGGCAGCTCATTTGTTAACAAGTGTGGGCTGATAGGCACATGTGATGCCATTTTGAAACAGCTGCATTACTTGTGCGTTTCTCTTCTGGCTCAGTTCAAGATTCTGGCTAATACCTTTAAAGCCATTCATGACCCAGGATGGAGAATTTTTTCCATTTACTAATGCACACACCAGTTTAAGTCCCCCAACAAACATCCCTTGATCTTTTATTGTTCTGTCAGGTTCAATCCCACTTACTGAAGTCCCACTCTTTCTGTTGTTGCTATGACCATTCTCTGGTATAGTCTCCCAGAAGATGTTAATAAACTAGCTTCATTCCACTCGTATTCTTCACTCCCCTCTGCCTGCCCTCTTTAGGCTCCAGGACCTCTCAGGTATGGTAACCACTGCCATCATTCCTGGAGGCCCTAAACTTGAGAGAGCCTGAGCTTCCCCTTTATTCCCTTGCCAGCACCTCCTTTAACAAGAGGAGAATGCTGCCTGGATGAGTAAGTGACTGTTTTAAAACTTTAGTTAAAAGATTGTATTCACAGCAGAAAAACAAATGGTGCAAGAGATAACTTTCTTAAAGAGTAATAAAATGTTCATAAGTGATGGAAAACTTTCATAAAAATGAAGGCAAAGACTATTGGCCAATTTGCCATTCCATATGCAAGTGAAGGGATGTAGCAGTGGCTTGGCTTGCACTAAAAGAGCAGACATATGACATCTGCTGGGTTGGAATTTAAACTAT
The DNA here is from genome assembly GCF_028583425.1 of Eublepharis macularius. Taxonomy (NCBI): domain Eukaryota; kingdom Metazoa; phylum Chordata; class Lepidosauria; order Squamata; family Eublepharidae; genus Eublepharis; species Eublepharis macularius. The sequence goes on along the minus strand of NC_072794.1, from coordinate 78,988,371 downwards.
ACATATGCTCAGCAAAGGTAAAAAGCAGTGGGCTTGGCCAAAAGTAAAATGCTGGGCAAACAGTTGAAAAAAAGGAGCAGGCAGAAGAAAGCAAAAGAATTCTACGACACAAGTAAACTCGACTCATTTCCCTAACCGTACTCACTCGTTTCTTGATATATTCCTCAGTTCCAGCTAGCATGGCTCATTTTAGCAGTAGCTATGGCTGCTGAACAATTCTAGGAAATGTATAGTGGAGCTAGGGGAGCATTATAACTTTTGGCAAATCTCCTCCTTATCAGTAACCGAGGTTCTCCTCCTTCCTAGATAGGGGCCTATCCTGATGCAGGGAGTGTTCCAGTGGGCAAGAAGAAAAGGATTAACACCTCTTCCAAGGAGAGAGAAAAATCCATTATCGACATGGCTCCTTGCCCATCATTCAGGTGCCAGAGAGGGCACTGTGAGCATTTAGAGAGCTGGCTCTGAGACTAGGTAGCTCTGAAATTCCCTATGTCTTTCTCCCTTTCAGTGAGTTGTCCCTTAGAGGCCAGCTGTGGAAAAGGTCCTGCCCCCTTCCTCTGCTCTTTATTGACAGAAAACAAGGCTTGGCAATACTGTTGTGGATTCTTAGCAATTGCCACTAGGATCATATGTTTCTTAAAGCTATAGGTACTACTTTTATCATGGGGGGTTAACCCCCCCCCCTTTCATAATTTCAGATTTTTTGTGGCAAACCTGAGGGTTTTCTGAGGTTTGTAAAAAAGCTTTGTCTTGTCTATGGCCCCAGTCATTGGATTTTAAGTATCTATAGATGGGGCCTCATTGAGAATTGTATATTGATTTCACCCATCTTAGACACTCTTCTTTCAGCCCGGCTAAGCTCCACATAATTTTCTTCGATGCTAGTGTTCATGCTGGAGGGAAGGCAGCATGGTTTAGCCTGATCTCATCACATCTTGGAAGCTAAGTATGGATGGTAGTTGATGGGGAACCAAGAAGGAAGGCTCTAGGAAGGCAATGACAAACTGCCCCTGCTTCTCATTTGCCTTAAAAGCCCCTTGCTGGGGTCACCATAAGTAAGTTGTGGCTTGGCGGTAGTGCTTCCTTTCTACACAGCCAGGTCATTCCCTTTTATGAGCTCCTTCTATAAGCTCTACCACTTTTTAAGAGCACCACTGACTCTGAAGAATACCAGTCAGAATCTCTCAGATGCTACTGGTTCTCACAGTAGTAGCGTGTTGAGAGAATTAATGGGCTGTTTGAGAACCGATCTAGTAGAGCCTTTTCAGTTTGTACTTTCCACTGTCTGAGAATAAAAATCTCTAAAATAAAAATAAGATTTTGTGTTAAGGAAGGTGTTTCCCTTTTCTTAGGTATTATTACCATGTATCTCTTACCAATGTGATGAAAGATTGAGTATATGCCTTTTATTATGCATTTTATGTATGTTAATGTGCCTTGGTAATTTTGTTTTATTTTAAGGATTGAAAATGAGTCCAGGTGCAGTTAAGAATAGCTGATACCAAACAAACAGTAATTCACGTTTAACATACGAGAAGGATAAAGAAATGTCATGTACATAAGCAAAAGACAACTGACATTAACACAGCAGGCAAGGTGATTACATAGCAATCTAGTAACTATATGTGATCATTATTGCTGGTTGGTGGGTTGCTTAAATGAGTACCTGAAGGTTAAGTAATAGCTATAGGAGGGAGGAGAGAGGAACAGGGAGAGAGGGAAAGAAAAGGAGAGGAGGTGATAGAAAGATAGACAGTTAGCAAAGAAACGTGGATAAGAAGCAGTGTGAATATCTAGGGAAAGAGGTGATTTCTCTGTTTTAGTAAGTGATACTTACGGGATTTATTTGTTCGAGGCTCCAGAGAATAATAGTAGGTTTTTGAGAATGTTCTTTTATTTCTGTAAAATGCTTACTATGAGATAAATCTTATCATAAAATATCATCTCATCTGAACTGTTTTGAGCCTATTGGGGTAGTAACAACTAAAGCACCATGTTTCCATGGGCTCTGTGGTACAGAGTGGAATGAAGAGGCATGTGGCATCCAATCTTTTTATTTCTCCAAGCACAGCAGTTATGATTTATCTGATGCTGGGCAATACAGAGAAAGCCAACCAAAGTAATATCAGATAATCTTAAAAACATGTACCTTCCAGGGTATAGTAAAGCACCCTTTCCAAATTGCTTCTGGAGCTAGGTACCATTTTTAATTTATTAGTTTGTTTTTTAAAAAAAATCTGGCAAACATAATAAATATGAAAGGTTCAGTTCAAACATCATATATCATGGAGAAAGGCAGGATATAAATATTTTAATAAAGTAAATAAAACCACACTTCATTTTAACTACAGTTAGTTATAGATACAGTTAACTATGGTTAGTTTACAAAAAAATCACTTTAATCCTGGTTTGTCTGAACAAATACTGTTTTTATTTCCTTTTCTCTGTAGACTGGAAGAACATTACCATAGAACACTAGGATTAACTCAAAATTAAGTGTTATGTCATATGTTACACAAAACCACAGTTAAGACTAACTGTAGTTAATCTTAACTATGAGATCCAGTTTGGTGTAGAGCACGAGACTCTAATGTGGAGAACCTGGTTTGATTCCCCACTCCTCCACTTGAAGCCAGCTGGGTTACCTTGGGTCAGTCACAGCTTCTAGGAGCTCTCTCATCCCTACCCACCTCACAGGGTGTTTGCTGTTGTGGGGATAATAATGACATACTTTGTAAACCACTCTGAGTGGGTATTAAGTTGTCCTGAAGGGCAGTATATAAATCAAATATTATTATTTATTACTATTAATAAACCAAATCCAGCTCCTTGTTTAATGGATTGATTACAATGGGTTTAGACTAGCGTAACTCTGTTTAGGATTGCCCTATTAGTTTAGTTAAACTATGGTCCTGTGTGATGGCTAAACTGAAACATAAACCCTATTGGTTAAAAACCTTAATATTCTCATTTATGAAAATCTGCATAACTCTGAAATATGGAATGTCTATTTTTCTTTTCCTGTATTCCTTGTATTAAAAGAGACAGCAAAAAACCCTGTGGGGATTAGGAATAAGTGCCTAAGGACATCACTGTGATATAATTATTTGATAATAAATGTAAGGTAGATCAGGGCCTCTAAGTAATATAGAAAGGGCTAATGCCCATGTTTATGATATATGCCAGAGATACGAGTTCCGTTATCATATTAAATAGTATCTTTTTTCCTTTGATGCATGTGGTGTGATGATCAAAATACTTATTTAATATCTAGTTGTCTTGGCAATGATATCCACCATTTAATTTAAATTAATGTCTAAGAGTGGTGCATTGGAGATTTTATGTGGGCACACCTAACTGGCAGTTGAGTTAGAAAGTATATGTACTAAATATGTGTTTGCAGTTCATACAAGCTAATGGCTTTGCTCTTGTTGAGCATAAACTGTAATATCTATATTTTCCAGCTTGCAGCAGTGGTTTTTGAAGTCTGGGACAACTGATGCTAATCTCCAGTTTGTTTTGTAGCTTTCCAAAAATTAACTTGAAATTAAATAAATAGTGATGTAAATCCATTCATTTTAATATCTGTAATAGAAAGCTATAGGCTGCATCTGTTCTATACAGTAAGGTATTCAGTAATGTTTAAAAAGGCATTCCTGGTATGGAACAAGATGAACATTTAATAATGTCAGCTGTTATTTACATTCTTAGTCTCAGAAATTCTCACTTTTGAGTTTATTGCAACTTCGGTTTATCGTCTTGAACTGACTATGGAATATTTGAAAACCTTTTGAATGTTCTGCAAGATTTACTAAGTGTGATTAATCAGCAGAAACTTTAAGAGTAGATTAAAATTTGGCTACCAGTTAATTCATGAAAATCCTCTGTACCAGATCTGATTAGACATGAGCACAAATGGAAAAAAACCCCAAACACATGGTTCGTTGTTCGTTGCCGTCGACAAACATGAACAAATGAACAGTAACTAACATGACCTCTTAATGAACATATTCGGTGTTTGTTGTTCGTGGGGGCCAGAACAGCCCCTTTGGGACTTAGAGAGCCCATATTCACAGGGAGTGTTCAGCAGGCTGTCCTCCAGCCATCACCCAAGTTTGGTCAAGATTGCAACACAGATCTTGGAGTTATACATTCCCAAATCCGACACCCCCAGGAAACTCCCATTCAATACAATTGGAGCCACCAGTTGACTTTGGCCCCATGTGCAAGCAGTGGACTCGAAGGCGGGCCACCTCCCTTCTAGGGTTGAGAGGTTGACTGCTCACGGGCGGCACCCCCCACGTGCCCACCGCCAAGCCTGCCAGAATCTACTTTCTGGATGGAAGTAAGGTGGGTCATGTCAGTGGCCGCCGCATAACCAAATGATCCAGCAACAGTCTGCAAAGAAAACCCTCCAGCAAGACATGGTGGTGTACGCAGAGACCTTGCACACACAAACACACCCTGGTGGGTCAGAGACACCAACATATGTCCACCAGATGCGGACATTATGGCATCGGGGCCAATGCTGTTGTCCACACCTCGCGTGGTGCAGAGGCTGTTGCCGCACAAGCACACTGGCTGGACATGGAGCATTGGACGGTTAGTTACATGGGATAGATAGATTGCTCGATAGATAGGTGCATAGCAGTATGGGATAGGTGTATAGGATAGAGGGATGCATGGATACATTGAATACCTGTATTGGATTGACAGGAAAGACAGATACAGTGTACAGGGATATTGGGGAGACAGATGGATTGCATAAATATCTGGGTTATCCCATCATTAGAATGTTGGAAGGAAAGAACCAAGGGTGGGAGTTGGGGCCCTCCCCTAACATGTAGAAGCGGAGGCTCACGTGCTGGCCGTCGAGCTGGTGGAGGATGCCTTCCCCCCCGTCATGGCAGAGGCATCGGTTCCCTTAGGAAAGGGGATTGTGAGCAGACAGGTAGGTGCCCACATGAGCACCTACCCACGTGGGCACCTACACCCAGCATCACCCACCAGCCTGCCGTCACGGACATAGCAGTCTATTCAGCACCCTACAGAAGACAGCATTGCAGTGAAGGTTGATGCTGTTCTGGGTCCCTCCAGCCAGACACGGTGGAGCCGGGAGGACAGTCAGCCCAAACTACCCTCCCCCCCCCAGGTGACGGGATCCACCCTGAAGGAATGTGCAGACTGCTGTTGGAGAGACTTGTCCACCCCTCCTGTGTCAAAGTGGAGGCTGTTGGTGACATGACCCACCTGCCTTTGTGGAAAAGACGGGAGTTGTGACCAGGACCCATTCCCCCTGCACAGAGGGCCCTGGATAGGGGGCACCATGCTGTATAACCATATGTGCAACAGCTCCTGAGCTGTCCCTTGTGTCCAAAAGCGATGGCAGCTGACATGACCCACCTTCCTGCCTTTGCAGAAAGGATAGGTTGGACAGGAGAGGTAGTTGGGAGGCGCCTGAGTGGTTCCAGAGAGAGTGAGGTTGAAAGAGGGACCAGGTACTTGTCAGGAAGAGAAGGATACCTGCCTTTGTGGAAAGGACGGGATGGACAGGAGAGGTCCTCGTGAAGGGTCGGAGTGGTGCCATCCAGAGAGGGAGAGGTTGAAAGAGGAACTGGGAACTTTTCAGGGAGAGGAAGACAAAGGGTTACCAGCCGCAATGTGCAGCGGGACCAGGAAGACCCAAACATTTGCGAGCCATCAGCCGAGAAACCCACTGTTGACTCCAAACCTTGGAGCAGCCCCGGAAAATGAGGGGGGCTAGAGCACGATACCACCACTCCCAGATACCTGACCAGATCAGACACAGACAGTACTCAATGTGGGCCTTCAGCAGAGGTGGCCACTGAGCCTAGCCCCCGACCTTGGAAGCAGCCCCAAGAGGGCTAGAATACGACACCACCACTCCCAGATACCTGACCTGAGCAGCTGTGTGACAGGTAATAGCATTAAGTTGCTTCGCCCTGGAGCCAGTCAGCGGGCAAGAGATCTTGAGGCTGCTGCGGAGGAGCTTTGCCTAGAACCGCAGTAAAGGGGGGGGGGCAGAGCCCAGGCAGGTCCATGTCCACGGAGGGATATCCAAGTAGGTTGAGGTTGACCTTAATGAAGGTCAGTATGTCCACCAGGTCCGGGTGCAGATGTGCGCGGTGGGGACAGAGGAGGTCTCCCAGGTGGGAGAACACCCACTCAATCTGTATGCTGGTGGGAGGTCAGGACAGGAGGTTGGTTGCCACGATTGACAGGTCCGCTCATACGGCTGATTGACTCACCCAATACTCCAATGAGTTGGAATGGGGGGACTCAGTGGGCTCCGCAAGGTACTCTCGCATGATGGCTCCCGCCGACTCCTCCACTGTGAGAGATGCGCCCACTGTGCTGCGGCCAACCACACAGCCCATAGACGAGGAGCATCGATTGAGTGGTCCCGTTTTGGTGGGTCTCTCCAGGCGTAGCTCTCTTCCCACCTCGTCGTCCTCCTTCGCCACCTGCCCCTCAACCCTGCCCAGTTCCTCCGTCCTGCCTTCTCTTCCTGGAAACGGAACACTGCTCTGCAGAGCTCTTTTTTCCATCATTGCATCTCCCCCCCCCCCCCACATGGCGATGTTGCCCTTGATACGGGGGTTACAGAGGGAGGCCATTTGGTACGGCACCTCATGGCGCAAAGGATGAAAGCGCTCGGCCATGCATGCCTGCATCCTCCTCACAAAGTTCCTGACCCTGGGGAGCAGCTCATGCTTGTGCTTGAGCTCCTTGGCCAGGAACTGGTCGAGCCTGTGGATGAGGGGAATGACCTGACCCAGGCTGGTCTCGTATGAGCACATGAGCTCAGTGGCCTCCTTAAAGGTTTTCAGCAACTGGGACATCTGGGCAAGGACTCTCCATTCCATGGAGCTGATGCTGAGCTCCTCTCCCTTCCTCAGAATGTCTGTCGATGACAGGATGTCCTGCAACGGGTCCTTCTATTCCACCAGATGACATGTCATAGGTCCATGCGGGTGGGCAGATGACATGTTGTAGGTCCAGGGGGTGGGCAGATCATGATAGAGTTGGTGCTTGGGGTCCTCCCCTGCCTCTGGAACAGTTCACGGGAAGAGTTTGTGCTGCGGGAGAAGTGGGAAGCGATTTGTCGTAAGCTGTCCAGATTGCATGTCCACAAAGTTTCCTCATCCCAGCTGTCCCTCAGCTTACTCCCTAGCCCGAGAACATTCCTCATGACCAGGTGCAGTTTGTGCGCCATGCACACCAGGACCGGGAGGGATGCCTCTTTCAGGGCTGCCAACATGTTGCTTCCCACGTCCATCACCATGAAGCCACGGACAAACTCTTCCCCCCGGGCGTCCAGTCCCTCAGAGCCGCCTTTATCGTGGTGGCAATTTTCTTCCCAGTATGAACATCATCCATTCCCTAAGCCTGGAGAACTACTACCCTCTAGCCCAGTATCGGGCATAGCACCTGTTTTCGGGTGCCAGTTCTTGGTCTGGGGTGGCGGACGTCCTGTGGTTGCCACCACTGGGCGGTGATGCCAAGGTAGCTGTGATGGCAGCCACTCCAGAGGTCTGCCGTGAAGTGTACTGCACGGCCTTTGGCAGCCGACAGCTCCCTCAGCACTATGTCTCACACAGACTGGTAGAGGGCAGGTAGGATTCAATGGCCAACGGTGAGCCATGACGGCATGGAGAACTGTGGGGTGAAATGCTGAAGCAGCCTGCGGAAGTCCACGCCATCCACGATGGATAGGGAGAATCCTTGTAGGGCAATCGTCTCTGCCACGATGCAAATGCCCGCCTCCTGAACCCTCAACCTCACCATTTTCAGCGGCACTGTCCCCGATCCCGAGGGATCAATCTCCTCAAGGGCGGCCTGCCTGACCGTTCTGCTCCCACCAGCAGCAGCCTCGTTGGCGCAAGCCTTCTTGCTTGAGGTGGATTTCGGTGACCCTCCCATTAATCCCTGTTCAGATGAGCTGGTAGTCCTCTTTCTCCCCCAGCTGGATGTTTCGCTGAGTGAGGACGGAGACCACAGGCTTGGATGGTACATCTTCAGTTGCTTACTGAGGATCGTCCACCACAGGTGCTTCAGTTCATTGCCCCTTAGCACTATGCCATTGCTGATACGGCACTGCACCACACGGGGGGTGTTTGGAGCGCCCTGAAAGTGCCTCCACACTGAGAGGTTGAAATATGGCCCACTAACTTTTCCAGGGGAAAGAGGATGAAGGGTTACAGGCCACGCTGCAGAACTGGCAACGGAAGATGGAGTGAGGGGTGGAATGCAGGCAGAGACAGCAACGAGAGTTTGGGATGGGTACAGGATGGCTGTTTCATCGATCCCCAACCATTCCTCCATGGACCCCTGGCCCTCTTCCTCCTCCTCAAAAAGTTTAAAGAGATCCTCTTCCCTCAGCGGCAAGACCTCTTTGGCTTCCTCCACAGCCCTCACAGCTGAATCTTGGGGAGCAGAAGTTTCTGTTGCCCCTGAACCACGCCCTGTACTGCTTCCCAACTGGGACAATCTTTGCACTTCCCCCCATGACCACCCTTGGCCCGCGCCGGAAGTCTCATGCCAGCAAAGAAGAACTAAGGAGGAATGAGAAGTAGAGAACACTATGAGTCCTCAGCCGAGGTGCCCACTGAGCTTGGCCCCAGGGCCTGGCAGCAGCCCTGGAACCAGAGGAGATAGATCCCTATCCTACCACACACACACATACAAATTCAAACTCCAATGCACTTTCCCTGTCTCTCTCCCAAAATGCTAGCAACAGCTTTCTCCCACTCCACTGCTTGCTGAAACGGAAAGCTAGAGCTTGGAGCATGCTTCCTTTTTGATCTAGTGGGAAATATCTTCTAAATGTCCCTGGCTCTAGGGAGGCCCTCCTGGCGTTGACCAGGGCCAGGGCCTTTTCGGTCCTGGCCCAAGCCTGGTGGAATGCTGTGCCTTGCAAGACTAGGGCCCGGCAAGATTTGCTTGCATTTCGCCGGGCCTGTAAGACGGAGCTATTCCGCCAGGCATATGGCTGACGCCAGGCGGTGCCCCCCCTGGGGGGGGTTAAACTATTCCCCCATTTGAACGCAGATGCCGCTGCCACCCTTATTACGGTATGGATTTGCTCTGGTAACACCACTGTGTGATGCACTAAACTTTTGCTATGTGCTGCTTTAATTTTTTTTTAAATTATTTATATGTAATAGATGTAGATGAGATGATTGTGTCTTTTAAGGTGTTTTTAATGACGTGTATATTTGTATTCTGTTATCCGCCCTGAGCCTGCGAAAGCAGGGAGGGCAGAATATAAATACAATAAATTAAATTAAATTAAATTTTCTAAGCAGATGTGTCATTGAGAAACGCAGGAGATCTGGTTGGCAGTCAGAACTGCCTAACAAGGTTTGCAGGGAAGAGATTGGAGTTCCCATAGCCAGAAAAAAACCCTCTCCCTCCCTCCCCCTGGTCTCTGCTCCCCATGTAACTAATTTGGAGCTCCACACTTGGAAGGAAGACCTGCCTTTCAAGCTAAGTTGGGCTTTGATTGGGGTTTCCAGGGCAACAGAAGGAGTGCAGACATAGTTCAGGCAGTCCCTGCCTCCGTTGTCAAGGGAATTGATTGAAGGCGCCGACTGTCTGGCTTCACAAACAGTGGACAAATGCAATGAACGAGGCTTGCGATTACCACTTGTTTGTTTACAATGGCGCCTCATGAACGGTTTGTTCGCGAACTGCCAATCGGGCTGTTCGTGGGTTTTTTAGTTCGCATTACTGTTCATGCCCACCTCTTGATCTGATACCCTAAATTTTCTGATGGTTTGAAATGTTTGAGAGATCTTGACAGAAAATGCTCCTTCTGGAGGGATGTACAAAAGGGACAGCCATTCCAGACTTCTCTTAATCTTTAGAAAATCATGTAAAATCTTGCCTGAGAGATAAGAAAGTACAGATTGTTATCAATTGGATGTATGCAGTTCTGTAGACTAGGAATTTTACATTTTCAAATTTAATTCAGACTAGGTCAGAATTAAAATTAGTTGTATTACATAATCAGTATGATTGTATAATGGGTGTAGGGAGATGAATGAGGTTTTCTTTTCTTCCCAGGGATCATCAAGAAGGGACTGGTGAGAGTTGACTTTTTTTTTACAAGAGTCGAGCAGATGGGCAATGGTAGCTGAACACTGCTTTCCCTCCTCACCTAAACTTACTCTGCTCGATTGCTTTCACCATTTTTCTCTCATCCCAAGTGACTTATGGGACCAGAGCTGGGCTTTGAGAAAATATGCTTCAAATTGTGGAGTAAAGCAAGATAAGATGGGAGCAGATTTAGCTTTTCTAACCCCTCTGTTCCAAGTTTGATTTAAAAATACCCAACTTTTAAATTTTTATTTATTTTATTTTTATTCATTTATACCTCACATTTGTCCCCAGTGGGAACTGAACTTCTGTCCTCTATTTTCCCCCTCACAAAAATCCTGTGAAGTAATTTAGGCTAAGAGTATGTGACTGGCCCAAAGTAACTTCCATGACAGAATGGAGAATTGAACCTGGATTACTCAATTCCTAGTCCATCACTCTAGCCACTACACCACACTTTACATATGAATAGGCCGTCTCTTGCATTTTGGATATTCCCGTGGCTTCTTTTAGATATAATAACGACATTGAGAAATCTCAGATCCAGAAACTGTGGTTCCCTGTCCACATAGAAAAAATGATCTCACCTTTTGTCATCACTGATATCTGTGTTTGCTATTTACTGTTATGGAGGCGTAGAGTATTCTTAAGCCTCTGCCTCCTCCGAATTCTGTAGGGCCGGTAGGCAGGCAGGCCACCACTGCTGATGGAGGGGTGGGTGGAAATTTGGCCTCTGCTTATCCATCAACCTTTGTAGATCTGTCTGCCAGTGTATGCAAGCAAAACTTTGCATTTGTCTATCAGATGCAGCATCATAAAATGAAATAGCTGGTTCAAACACAAGACCCATACTTACATGGAATCAAGAAGTCCTCCTAAAGCCAGAGTTGGTGCAATGACGGTCAGGAAGGGAAAGTGCTGTGTGTCAAATGACAGTTGTGATATTCCTGTTTGGTTGGAAGGTTGGCTAACATCTAATTGTATAATGTCCCTATGGGACATTCACTTTTACCTCTCTTTGCACTTCACACCTCCCTGGGAAAATGAAACTATACAGTGAAACACCAGTTAAAGTCTGCAGTCCAAAGCATGCTTACAAGGGAGCAAGTCCTGTGTTGAAAATTAGGAATGGTGCAGAAATTGAATCGCTTGCATTAGAGAAAATTGCCTCTCATATATTTTTGTCTTCCAAGTTCGAAGACTTATTGAAACCAATTTTAATTTTTATTCCCTGCCTATAAACGGAAAAGTGTTCAATACCTCTCTGCTCAGAAATTGACAAGCAGTGTAAAAAAATCACTTCCCCATAGTCTTTCATAACTTCAATATTCAATATTCTTGAAGGAAAAGCAGAGCGGATCTGCTCACGATCCACTCCTGGGAGCTTGGGGGTGGGGGTGGGTGGCAAGGCTTGTTAGAGCAGCAGGAGGTCAGGGAAGGGTTCCTGAAGCTGGCAAGCAACGAGCAGCAGCAGAAAGAGCTGCTGAGGTTTCCACCACAGCTGCTACTCCACCATCCTGTTCTTAAAAATGGAGAAGGGAAATAGAGAGGAGAAGGAGTCTCTGACTGCAGTTCCCAGGTAAACTTGCAGACACCCATATTGCTCAACTCTCAGATTGGCAGTGAGAGCTGCCTATTGTTATGTGGGATAAGATTGGGGTTTCCACAGCAACAAAAGGTCTGCAGACATTCCAGGTCTATGTTGCCTATGGAATCAATGGATCAGTGCTAGCCTGTCTGGCATCATGAAGCATTCACGAATCGAACGAATCGGCCCCAAAAGTCATGAATTTTGTGAAAAACACAGCCCCACAAAACGTGGTTTCGCGATAAACGAATAGGCCTGATTCATCATGAAATTTGATTCGTATTTCGATTTGTTCCCATGTCTAGTACTCACACCAGACTTCATTGCTTGTACTCAGCCATAACGCAAGTGGATCAGCACATACCAATAGTAATGCTTTCCCTTTGTCAACATAAAATAACTGGTTGTGATACAGTCTAAGAGGGAGTTGAGCTGCTGAATGTTGATGGATTGAGGCAGTTCAATGGAAGAGGCTGTCTTTATCTCTTCCACCCTTTTTTTGAAGAGTGGATGGCTATTGAAGGAATCTAAGTCAGGTGTCAGTTGGGTAGTGCGCAGGCACTTGATTTACTCTTTCTGTTAGCTACAGAAGTTCCAAGAGGGGCAGGACCAGGAGGTTGCTGAACGAGGCATGCCAACAGAGAAGGTTATCTTTCCCTTTCTTACAGAATGTCAGGCTGTTAAAGTAACTTAAAAAGGTGGTAATTGAGCAAGAAGGCCAATGGAAAGGGCTTGCTTGCCTTTTCTAGCAGAGCACTTGGCTACAGAGATAACAGGGTGTGCCTGGTTCTAAGTGTAGGCCGCTAATGGGACTGGCCCTGCTGTCTTTCCTCTCCTGTCCAAAGTGTTGCTTGTTGTGCAAAACCACAAAATGAGAGATTCCAGGAAACGAAATTAGTGTGTATTTTCAGGGAGTTTAGCCTGAAAGATAATTGGTTGTTTCAGTTGATCTTGATCTGCGCTGTTCTTTTTGTCTTGCATAGACCTTCACTTCTGAGGGAAGGAAGGCAGCATTTAACAAAAGCAACAATTTATCAAGGGGATTTTTTTTGGCAGAGCCCTCCACAGCCAGTTTGACCTAGTACCTAGCAATCTTCCTGAGTTTGGCCAGCAACAGCTTGGGAACCCAGGTCTACTTCTGAACCCAGATGGCCGTATGTTGCCATATGTCAGCAGCATATGCTATCCTGATAGAAAATATTAACCATATCTATTCTGTCTTCCACACAAATGGATCTTAAACTATTACATAGCAAGAAATCTCTTCAGTGTCAGTTGTATTCATTCTGTACAGATGTGTCTGGTATAGCATACTTGTGAGTGTAATTATACATGTAGCAAATATTTTAGCAAGCTTTCCATTTCAAAACTAAATGGTTGTCAGTGGCTGTTGGTCTTTGTGTTGATGAGGGGGAATGAAAGGTTATTTTAATATGTTAAAAATAGGATACCATGGTGGCAGTTCTGAGTTCTGAATGAGGAAAATAACCCAAGATTGTAGAACCTATTCACTTGTACAACTAGTGAACTGCTCTTGTACAAAAGTCAGTCTTTCTCAGAGGTATTGGTGTAGGCTTTCTTGGTGTTTTTCATCAAAATCTTTTCAAAGTGGAACCTAATTCTGGACTGACAAAGAACACAATTCTATATATTACTTTTGTTATCCTTACCAATGAACAAAAGTTCTATTCTCCATCTCTTTCCCTTCCCTGAAAGGCCCCATAGCATTTCCCCTTTCCCTGCTTCCTTTTCTCCTTCCAACCACTCACCAACCAACCTACCTTTATCGTTCCCCATCTTCAGCATTTCTTCACCCCAGTAGCCTCTACCTCAGAAAGAACTGACTAAGTTGCATGGTGCCAGATGTCAGTCTGGTCCCAGTTGCATGGTTCTTGCCAAGTCCAGTTATCAAGTAGGGAACCCACAAAGGAACCTCAATTTCCCCTCTATCCAGTCCCCATTTATTTCCTCTTTTTCTTCTCCTGGCAACACCCATATCCTCATCTTTTCACTGCTTTTTCTCCTTCCCACCCATCTACCAACCTACATTTAATCTCTCCATATTCAACTGTATTTATTATTCATTTACTTCATTTATTCTCCAGCTTTCTCCCCAAGAGGAATCCAAAGCAGCTTACATCATTCTCCTCTCCTCCATTTTATTCTCACAGCAACCTGGTGAACTGAGCTAGGCTGAGAGAGACAGAGACAGAGAGAAAGGGAGTGATTGGCTCAAGATTACCCAGTGAGCTTCCACAGCAGAGTGTTTCAGGTGGGTAGCCATGTTGATGTTCTGTAGAACAGCAAGATTCAAGTCCTTTGGACCCTAAAGACCAACATAATTTTCAGGGTATAAGCTTTCAAGAGTAAAAGCTCCTCCAGGAAATATCTGACAAAGAAAGCTTTAGAAGCCTGGTCTCCTAGAACTTAAGCTGAAAGTCTATCCAGTACACCACGCTGGCTTTTGGGGGGTGGTTGCTGTTGAACAGTAACAAGCAACCATACCTGGGTGAATCATGCAGGTCACATAGTAGCAAGTTGCCCAGTGGTTGCTGCTTGGCCTGGCCAATGAGTCTTCTCTCAAAGGCCTTAACAGCCGTGCCCCCTGCCTCTGCATTTTATTGAAGAAAGCAAACAACTGGCAATACTGTTGTGGTCATTATGATCTCCTTTCTTAAAGGTACAGGCACCGCTTCTATTATTTGAAAGTTATTAACTTCTCCCCCCCCCCCAATTTGTTTTTTTTTTCCAGATTTTTCTGCTTTTCTCAGGTTTGTAGAAAGAGCTGTCTTGTCCATGGCTCCAGTTTCTGAATTTAAATATCCAAATATTTGATTGCATTGAGAATTAGATATATTGGTTATCGTTATAATTTTGCATTATTCATGACAAAGTTGTTGACATTTACTCTAAGATTTAATTTTCACATTAAGTTTTAACAGAGTAAGAGTAAAACATGAATTTCCTTTGCTGCTCATCTTTATAAGGATGGAATCAGAAAATACAGTGAGATCATATGCAACAGGATCATTGGAAGCAATCTGATATTCCCTGGCCACCTGATCGTCCCTGCTGCATAAGCCTCTGGAGTGATCAGGGCCCCCAGATTTTTTTCTTCTAGTCCACCCCTTTTAGTATGCTTGACAAATTGATACTCTTTTGAAAGTCAGACTTTTATTCTGTTCTTCATATTTCCCACTCTAAGATGACAGTGAAATTACCCAGAAAAACACTGGTGCTGTGAGTGAACTATTTCCTGTGCAATACAGTACTTTGTGGCATGCTGGAAGTAGAGAAGGCAAGCTTACAGACCTTGCTAGCTAATGATTCATGATGCTTGACAGAGTAGCTATTAAGCCCTTAGTGGTTCAGCCATTGTTCTAATATTTGATTCACTCATTTCTTCTTACCTAGGGTAGGATTATGATTAGACAGACCTAGAGTAGGATTATGATTAGACAGAAATCTCTTTTAACTACTGAAGCACTTTTATACCCTTGATGAACAATTAATGATGTGGGCTGTTTACTTTGTGAAGATTCTCATTGTCTGGCATTTATTGATAGGCAAAGGAAATACTTAGCTATATTCAGAATAATTTCAGAATGGCCTTTCATCTGAAAACAGAGGGAATATTGGAAAGAAAAACATGCATCCTCAAAGCAGTAAAAGTACAATTCTGAGGGAATTGTTCGTAAAAATCTGATCCTGGAACTGGGAAATGAAACATCTCTGAATTGGAAAGAGGTTGATTTCATGCAACATTAAATTAATATGGTATACAAGAATGATTGAGATCATCCCCCCCCCCCCCGGCCATATTCCCGCCCTTATGTGTTTAGATACCAATATGTTAGTATTATAACATTTGCTAAGAGCTAGTAAGAAAATAGCCCATATGTTTGTAGCTTAGTACCATTGTATAAAAGATTTATATACATCAGCCAACACAGAGCAACTCTTCTCTTAACCTGTGCTTTTAGAGAGCTCCATTGGGTTTCTGTGGCTGGAATTCTGGCTCCACTGAAATCAATGCTTATGTTTCCATTGACTTTTGTGCAGGCAGTATTTCATTCTTCAGTACATACCATGAGGTATAAAAGAAAAATTAGAAAAATTACTGAGTGCTTTAAAACAAATAAGAAATACTAAAAAGATGAGGGTCTCTTTTCCTCTATCTACAAGCAAGCACTCAACAAAAACAACATTTAGATTAATTTTGTACTCAGTAATCAAGTTTATTTAAAACCATGTTAAGATGGCTGATTTGTGAAGCACATGTTTTATTTGAGAGAGGAGGGGATTCAGTCAGATTGCAGTAAAGTTATTCCATTAAATAGCAGTAATAAGAACGATGCCTTTTAAATATATATTTGTTTTCAATTGCAAAGCTAGATCAGCTGTCAGAAATGGACATTGCCATTGATTTCCCTGAGAAAACAGACAACAATAAAGTATTTTATTTGCCAATGATGTCCAATGATGTCCAATGCACTTGGTTTGTTGGCAGTATAGTACCAAGTGGGGACTGATGAAATAAATATGTAGTTCCTAGTGTGATCTCTATTAAATATATGCTTTGAAACTTTATTTTGATTTCCATCAAAAATGTGAATATCCTAAATATGCACATACTCTCACACACAACAGAAGTATAATTCACATCTGGAATGTTTTCCGTTCATGATGACTGTTTCTAAGACCAGATATTATGATGACTGAGTTATCAAGAATAAACTTGAACAGTACTCAAATACAGATGGAATACTGAGATAGAAAACTGAAGTGTTTTTAAATAATTTTGTTCAGATTATGAACAAAATTCAAAATGAATTTCAAAAGGAAACAGCAGGTTTATTAAACAGGCAGGGTCAATATCAAGGTAGGCAGGGAAAGTAAAGCTGAGGTAAATTTTGATTGTAGAATAGAATACTTCACAAGCATTAGGCACAATAATCTTCTTAAAGCTTAGTTTCAGTAGTTAAAGATCTTAAAAATGAGAGGTTAGTAGTTTCACATTTAGGTTACTTTAACAAGGTTCCTTCATAGATTTCACTTTACAGCATAGGTTTTCTGACTTCAATACAGCACTCTTTTTCCCTTCACACCAAACCTAGGGTCCTTCTCAGAGCCAAACCCTCCTTTTAGATACTGGGCAGGAATTATTCTTCTCCAAAAGACATAAACCTGATCACTTGGCTGAAGGGGCGTCTCCTTTCACTACCCACTTCCTCTACCAACAACATACCTCCAGTTCTAACATGTATGTGTAAATCAGTGCTGGCTTTCATACTTAAATACTTTAATTAAGGTCTTCTTTAAATCTAAAGCTGTCACAGTTAGTGCAAACTTGCTTTTTCCTCACACAGAGAATTACTAGACTGGCCCTCCTTGTCAGACTCTAAACTTCAACTCTTCCAACAATTCTGTCAGCACCAATTGTTACTTTCTCACTGGTGGATCACAGAGAGGGGGAGCAGCTTGTCAATCATTCTCTGGGCAGTATTTTAACCCTTTATCTTCCACTCTCTGAGTGCTGCACTTAGTAAACCTTTCATTTAAAAACCCATTCCATCACAGATGTCATCATTACTCAGTTAGGTAACAAGAAAATAAATTTACATAGTGCGTATGTGGAAGGGAGGGTTAATGTAGGTATCTTTATTACATTTATTTACTTATTTAAAAATATTTATATACTGTGACTCTATATTCTAAAATGCTTGAATCCATCACTGTCAGCATTCACAGGACTCTATGCAAGAGTCTGTAAGGTGGGCAGAATCTGTGCTTTCATTCCTCCCATGAAAGGAGGCAAGAGCAGAAAGAAAGCTGTAGAAGTGTCATCCCTCTCCTTCCTCCACCTAGCACACTGGGGCAAGATGGCAAGGCCATGCCTCTAGGGGAGCTGGCTGACCAGCAAGCCTGTGCAATTAGGGCTGTCCTGCTTCATGCCTGTTCTGGAAGGGGGCCTCATGGCTCTGTGATAAAAACTACAAATCAATAAAATATGGTGTCAGCAGACACGGTTTTAATCCCAGGGAAGCCGTCACTTCTAGCTTGGCCCTCTAACCCTATTGAAATTGTAACCCTGTTTGGAATTGCAGATGAACCCCCAATCTTAATTCTTTTTCTTTGTTTGGAACATTCATTTTGAAAAGCCTGCTCTAGTTTTGCACATTTTACTTTGATGAGATAATTTGTTGGCACAATATTTTCCTGGGATCTGTAGGATTCCAGTTTGTGTATAGCTAGTGTGCTTTTGAAATTCTATATTACTTTTTTCAGTTGATAGCCTAGTAATTTAACCATTGTCCATTTTTATTGTTTCTGTAATTATCACTGCAGTCCTAAGCAGAAATACATTCTTCTAAGTTCATTGACTTCATTGGACTTGGATGTCACCATAAATGCCTGCCTAAACATGGGCGTGATACAAATGTTTATAAAAATTCTGCTCAAAATAGATTGAACATCTATTTAGTGTTCCCTTGCAGAAGTTCAAAATATAGCATTTCTCTGGAGTTTTAAGTCCATGGTCAGTTGCTCATATTGGAGAATCTTTGGGAAAGGTCATCCTTTTTCTTCTTTTTTCTTCTGCCTATCATAGATGAACTATTTTTCAGCTTTATAGAAGATTGGGGATATCATTCCAGTCAGACAGAAGCTAATGTCCTCTATGACAAAGAGAAAAAGGTGACTCAGTCATTCTAACATAGAACCAGAATATAACCTGAATGGGTTAAGTTTTAAAAGCCAACCAAGGAACAGATACCCTATTATTTGCTTAACAAGGTTTTGTATGTGTGCATATTTCTTTCACAGTGTGTTCTGAGTTCATTGCAAATAATTCTTTCAGCTGCTTCCTAGACATCCTGTCACGCAAATGGATAAAACAATATGGCTAGCAATGGAAAAAAACACCAATAAATTATACAGTAAAGTTATATATGCTGTACTTTGGGCCTACAGCCCAGTTCAGCATTGTATTAACTCCAGCAATACTTCTTAAGGCTAGAAAAGTTAGAAGGTAAGATGGTGGGATGCAGTAGAATCCTATGGTAAATAATGGCTGTTTGTCGTACATTAGTTAATAGAACAATCTACATTAACCATGTATACAAAGTTTATTACCTCAGCATAACAGCTTTAAAACAAATGCCTATTCTATGCTGTGTGTGTTTAAATTGGAAATCCTATTTGGAATCAGCATGGTACCTGAACATTCACAAACTGCTAAATGTAAAATCAGAGAACTTGCTGAAAATTGAGTGGATATATAAACGCTTTATTTCTCTGCATAACAACATTATCTTTCAATTTAATGATTGCTAAGGACTCTCTGTGTAAAGAAAAGTGCCTTACAGCAAAGGTAAAATCTAAGGAATCTGTGCAATATATGCACTGCAGTGTTTCTACTGAATTGTATCTTTGTAGATTTTATTGTTATGCTACCTTTTTTTAATCTTTTATATTGTATTTATTGATGTGATCCACTCTGAGCCTGTTTGTGGGGAGAGCGGACTATATAAATAAATAAATGCCTCAATCAAAATAATGGGTTTAAACATCTTAGTTAAAGGAAAATGCAGCTGCAGTTTCATGAGAAGATATACATTTTTCAGACAAAGCAAAACCATTTCGTTTTTCTAAACATAGGGTTGGATCCAGAAATCCATCATGGGAAGGCAGATCTCTGTTTTCCCCTACACCCATCAGCCATTTCCAACCTCAGGAAAGTTATTTCAGGGATCATAGGACCCATATAGAGTAATACCCATATGGGCTGGTAGCTGCAATGGGGAAGGAAGAGAGGGTGAAATCTCTCCTTCCCGCCTCGTCCATGATCAGACTGTAATATTATATAATGTAATTAATATTGTCCTCTTCCTGCTCTGCACTGCAGGATCCTCTACACATGGAGCCCACAGGCTATTCCTCCACATAGCCCCCATAATTCCAGGAATAAACTTTATGGGGGGTGAAAAGCTGGGAAGATCTGCAATCTGTGCGTCATCACTGCGTGATCCTTTCACTGGATCCATCCCTTAATTTTGCCTTTATTTACTCATACTGTTATTATATGTGTACCGTCACATCATCATACAAGATAGGATACCAATAGTAT
This sequence comes from Eublepharis macularius, assembly GCF_028583425.1. NCBI lineage: Eukaryota > Metazoa > Chordata > Lepidosauria > Squamata > Eublepharidae > Eublepharis > Eublepharis macularius. Next base: position 78,968,533 of record NC_072794.1, on the reverse strand, counting down.
GGAGGGAACTGAGGCATCTTCTGCATGGCGAACTTTACAGCGGGCTTTCTGCATATTCAAGCCATGAAGTCTAGATCTGCTTTATTCATTGCTTCTGGCCCCTTAATTCTTTGATTCTTTAATTCTACACTTAAGGGAATTAAACTGAAGCGGTGTCTTTTTTATATCTGCGCTAGAAAAAGGCCCAGTTTCTGATACAGGATTTGAGAACATGTTAGTTTCATTAGCTGATTGGCTGAGATCACGTCAGTTTACTCAGTTGCTCGGCTGAGAACTGGTCAGTTTCCTCAGTTGATTGCTTAGGAAATTTATACATATTTGTTTTGCCTGTTTTTTAATGACACTAATGCTGCTGCTTAATTTTTTTAAAGCCAAAAAAGAATGGACTAAAAAGTACAAGAAGCGCAAGTAAAAATTTTAAAATATCAAGAGGGATTCAGGATTATCTGCAAAGTTTTTGTGTTAACCATATTGCAGAGTTCCCTATACCCACCAAGTTACTTTTTTTTTTCTTTAAGGCACTTAAGTTGCAATATTGCTGTTTATTTTTTTAAAGAAAAAAATTCAGGAAAAAAACTGGATTGATTGCTGTTCAACCAGTCAGGATGCAGGGGGATAAAGGGAAGAGTGAAAGGCAGGGCTGGGGCCAGGCCTCACACTGAAGAGAGCATTCTGGACTTCAAAAAAGCCCTGCTTTGACTTTGCTTGGAAAAAAACTATCAAGGTATGTACGCAGAGAGAAAAGCTGCTAAAAATCCAGGGGAAAATTGATTCTGTGGCAGATGCAGCCTTTTCCCATATGGAATGCAAAAAAAGTCTGGGAAGAAGTTTGGGGACAGAATCAGGATATTCTGGCCATGCATGCAGAACTCTGGAGAGAAATTGATGGAAAAGATAGCTGGTAAGATGGAGACCGCAGCCGATACTTGGTAGCTTCGCTCTTTTAAATTATTTTAAATTGTCTTAAAATGCTGATAATATGCTTCCTCCACAAATGAGAGAGTGATTGCGGTTGAAGACTAAGAAGAAGGTATAAGGATAGTTCCTATCTTTTGTCCTAATTCATTATATTGCTATGTTTTCTACTCTTGGTATTTCATGGAGACTTAATTGGATCAAGCATAATGGAGAGCCAGCTACTGCTTACTACTTATGAAAATGGAGCATCTGTAGGAAACTTTTTGCTATGTGGAAGTTAATCATATTTTGTAAAATATAAAATTGGAGAGACCTGACATTTTTATTATTATTTCTTTTGGGGTTTTGGACTCTTGGCCACATTCTGAAGATGGTGGATGGTTAAACCCAGAGCTTCTGCCCTTGAAATAACTAAGTCTTCAGTATTGATGAATTAATGACAAAGAGAAAACCCAGCTGAAAGAGGTCCAGAACATCCAAAAAGCTCCTTAATGGCAGCCCTCCTCCTTTAAAGCAATCAAAGCTGGACAATTATCTGCAACAGCATACTCCTCACAAAGTGGATGAGTTAATAGGACCTTCAGCCATATTTCAATTCCAAATTGCTATGTACCTCTCCTTGTGGAGGATAATTTAAAATAATCTCAATTAAGTAATGGCAATTTATCTCTTGCAGAAAAGTTTTTTTCTAATCAGCAATGACTTATATTCCTCTCCTGATTATCTTGACGCGTTAAGGGGGAAACTTCATTTGATTTGGACTTTGTGGGCACTCAATGCTTGCTGACTAGCAAATTGTCTGCAAAACTATTTCAAAGTTTATCTGAGATTAATGCAAACTTGAGTGAGATTAATTCCAGAATGACTGATACAGGACACTCTTACAACTGTCTCAAAACAAAAAGCATTTCAAAGATTTAATACTGTAGACAAAACTAATAGGCAATCAGGCAGTTGTTTAAGTGATCATGACAGTCCTGTTTTGGAAAGGAATGTGAAATTGCAAGCTATTACTGGAATGCTTGCTGACCCTAATACAATCATGAATATAATTACTCCAGAAATACATTCCAATCATAAGGATAGAGGTATGTATCTGTTGAAGAACTTATTAGCATTTTCAGTATTTCTCTTGTCCAGTGGTTGTACTCCTACATGGGAATCAAGATCCCAAATTAGGGCTAACTTGGAGCAGTTGATCAAATTCCCAGTTAGATTAAGATACATCTTTGATATAAATGCTTTACCAGCAACAAGACCAAATTTGAGATGTGTAGTAACTTTCATTTCAGCAGAGTTGCCCTCAATTATTTTTACATGCAAGGACATGTGCCAATTTAATGATAATGGATAATCCAAATATTGTCCCTGAACAGACTAAAAATGATGTGGATAAGTTAAGTAAAAATTTAAAACATCCTGAAGGGGCTGACAACCCAAATTGTTGCCTATTCCAATCTAAGTTGATCTGCTTAGTGTCTCCAGCCATTTTGTGTTGGATAATTGTCAGTTAGATATCATTGCAATCTAACTGACGGTTGGAAGATCAGGTACTTTCTGAGATACATCAGCTGCCTGTCATCAATGGAAAAGATGTGAGAGTAAATCCTCACCTACAATCAGGACAAAAATTCTTTCCCATTGTAATAGCTGATGCCACTGTTACTTTTAATTGTGTAACGGAGAGTGGTATGATGTTATGAATCTCTGCAGAACATATCTATTTGGATTTCTATTTCAGATAGACCCAAATGGACCCAGTGTGGACATTATTTGAAATGTATTTCTTGGAATGTGGCAAATAAAATTCAAGATCCTTCAGTCATACAATTTATTAGATACTAAAATATAATGTGTATCCAGGAAACTTGGGTAATGTCGGACTTAGTGTTAAATGGATACTTGTCTTATTCCCTCAATGCCACTCCTTCTAATAATAACAGGCACACTAGTGGTAAACTGGCATGTTTGATATCCACATCAATTAAATGTACTGTAGTTTCACTGCCATCCTTTGGATCCTTGGTGATGGCCTGCCTTCTGATATCCACAAACTAGGAAATTCTAGTAATTAACATTTATGTCTCTCCCCCCGCCCCTCAATCCTTCTCCCTTTTATTATGAGCATTGTTGGTCTGCCTTGGATTATTATCTTTTTGAGTTTGAGATCAAATTCTGCACAGCGAAGATTATGCTTCTGGGAGATTTTAAAGCCCACATTGGCAACAGTATTCCAGGACATAATGTTGAGAATTATGTACTGGAGCCTTATAATGAAAAAAGGAGATCAAAAGACCAATTGATTAACAAACTGGAGAAATATTTTACCAATTGATTAACAAATTTAATTTGGTAAAACCCACCTTCCTGAGTAGATATAAATTACCTGCTAACATCTTTTCCACACATTGACACTGAATCTCTGTCTTTCGGTGCTACACCTCTGAAGATGCCAGTCACAGCTGCTGGTGAAAAGTCAGGAACTACAATGCCAAGACCACGGACATACAGCCCAGAAAATCTACAACAATATAATTTGGTAAAAGTTAATGGTAACACAGAAGAAGACAAATACAGTGAATTTAATCATTTTAGTCAGAGGGGTGCTAGTGTCATTGACTACTTGGCTTGTAGAAAGCCAGCTTGGTGTAGTGGTTAAGAGCGTGGGACTCTATTCTGGAGAACCAGGGTTGATTCCTCACTCCTCCACTTGAAGCCAGCTGGGTGACCTTGGGTAAGTCACAGCTTCTAGGAGTTCTGTCAGCCTCACCCACCTCACAGGGTGTTTGTTGTGGGATAATAATAACATACTTTGTAAACACTCTGAGTGGATGTTAAGTCGTATATAAATTGAATGTTGTCGTCGTCGTTGTCGTCGTCATCATCATCATATCATATACGCTCTTTAGTTATATCCTGCTATTTTCAGGGGGCTGTTTCTCTGAAAGCGAACCACGTCTATATTTTCGTTTATGAAAACATTCTGAACAGTAGGATATCTGGTACTTCGCCAGTACCTCATATTGAAATTATTGCTGATATTCAATTAAAATGGTTCTCTGTACTCCAATCCCAAATACAACAAATGTTAAATAGCAATTAGGCACAACAACCAACTCAGGAGGTTTATCATCTTCCTGACCTCCTGTCATCCCCTGCGAAATAAAGTCATTAATATCTACAATTAAGAATAATAAGGACCATGGAGAAAATTTTATCCCCCCTGACATGTTTAGAGCCTTTTAAGACTCATGGGCACCAGTTCTAGGCAATCTATTTACTAATCTAGACAGAACTAGTAAGTGCCTGTAGTTGTGGTCCTCTTCCATCATTGTACCTATTTATAAGAATGGGGAATGAAAAAATCCAGCCAACTGTAGACCAAAAAGTTTACTAGATGTCATAGGTAAAACTTTATGCAAGGGGCACCTTATATTGAAGTTAGAAGATGGAGTATCTGAAAATGACCTATTGGAACAAGAAGAAATTGGATTTAGGGCAGGCCATTCAACTTTAGACCATTGTTTTTTATTGCAGTGTTTTAACAACAAATAGGTGGATGGGCTATTCAGACAATTGTATGTAGCGTTTATTGATCTCAAAGCTGCTTTTGATTCTATCCTTAGGCAGCTCCTGTGGGACAAACTAAACAAACTGAAAATTGACAGCAAGCTATTAGATCAAATCAAACTCTCCATTCTAATACCACATTTAAAGTAAGATTAGGAATTTCTGGTAAATTATCCAAAACAATTCTGACTTCAAAAGGCATATGCCAGGGCTGTATCCTGGTGCTTTTGCTTTTCAACTTGTACATAAGTGACATGGTTGAATACTCTTTAGGATCACAATAGTTTCCAGTTAGGCTGGGAGAGAAAGCTATTTCATTACTTCTTTATGCTGACAACACATTGCTTGTATCCCACTCACAAGTTGGCCTTAGAAGGCTTTTAAAAACAGCCTCTATTTAAAAAACAATTTATTCAAGGTCAATTATGACAAAACTAATATAATAGTCTTTAGTAAAAGGCTCCATTTTTATAAATGGACGATGGATGGGAATAATTTTCCACTTTTAGATATCTTGGGGTAATTTTTCATAATTCTGGTTCCTGGGCAGTGCATATCGGGCATGCAAAGAGGAAATTCGAAAGGACTGTACTCGGTATCCTTAGATTCTATAGAACAAAGGGAGACTATTTGGTACCTTCATTGCTAGAAATCTATAGGACCAAAGTATTTGAGGGATTGGTATTGTAACCTGCAACCATTGGAAATCATTCATAATAAGTTTACTCGTACACTATTAGTAGTCTCTAATTCAACACCAGCAGCCATAAATTGATTGGAATTGGCTTTGCATTCAATATCGGTCTCAGTCCATAAAGCTATTATTAATTATTCATTGAAAATTCGGTTTGGGTTAGGTTCATGTTTCTTAACCATGGCTTACAAGGGAAAAACAATTTGTGGCAAAGTTACATATTGAATTTGGTAGCCTAAATTGGATTATCAAAAGACTATTTAAGAGGGCTTGATTTCTTTGCAGCAAAGCAATTGATAAAAGAAAGACTGCTAGATGGACGCTGTGTTGCGAAGTACCTTGAGAATAGTTCCCCCTTACAAGCAGCTCGCACTTTCTTCTTTAATCCTTCCATTTTACTTTACCGATTTATTCAATCCTGAATATAGGAAATTATTTACCAAAGTATGGTTGGATCCTTTACAATTGGCAATGGTAAGAGGCTGCTATAACGCGATTCCATATGAAGAATGTATCTGTACTTGAGATGAGAATTCTATTGAGGATCTAGGTCATGTGGTCTTTTACTGCCCAAGATTTGCATCAGAATACGAAAGATATCTTGGGAATATTTTGTTAAAGTATCTAAGGAAAGTGAATAATGATAGATTAACTATATTACTTGCTGATAAAAGTAAATGGATAACTATGCAAATAGCAAAGTTGTCAGAGTGATAAAGGCCTTACCAAAACCATCCACTTTTAACGCAGCTGATGGATACATCTATGTATTCTATCAACTATTTTACTGTATTACTTGAATTAATGTTGGTTTCAACTTGAATTTTTGCTGTTATCTTAATGATTGTTATAAAATTGTAATGTACATTAGAGTTTTTATTGTGATTGTTGTATTATAACTCTGATTTGAGTTGGTATTTTTGGTGTTAATTGCTAAAGGTTTGAGCCAATGCTATAAATCTTATGATCATGATGAGAACTCTGGAGAGAAATCGATGTAGTATGGGGCCAGAACCGATGAAAGAGCCTTGTGTAGAAAAAACGTGATATATAGGATCCTGTGAATCATGACTACCTCTTTTGGAATGGGATAATGAATTCATTAGCAAAACAGGAAGGAAGGGCTGTTTCAACTCGTTTTTCTTCCCCATTGACTGCCTGGGCCCCATGGTATTTTGTCTACAGGACTTTCCCAATCCATAGCATCAGCTTGAGGAATGGTCCGCAAGGGGCAGCTGGAGAAGGGAAACTAGGAAAGGTCTGCCTCTGTATGTTCAGCTTCGCTGCAGTGTAAACAGATACAGGATATTGAAATACACTGTATTATCAATATTTGAAATAGAGGAATCCAGAAAATTGTTTTCTTTATTTATTCTAGCAATGGTGAGGGGAACAGAGTTTGGCTCTGAGGACTTGTCCTATGCTTTCACTTACTTATTTATCTGTCAGAATGTTTATATACCAGCTTTCCCTCTGTCTTGTCCAGCTTTCCCAAACTATTTTTTCTTGCTTCAATACATATCAATAATTCTGTGATCTATGAAGATCATATGCTTTTTTCAGATTTACCCAGAATTTGTTTTGCAAGGTCTGTAATTGTTGGGTTTAGGAAATACTGGACAGACATGATGATGGAAAGAAGCAGCTATTGTAAGTATTTACTTATTGCTCTTGGATCATACTGCAGCATTGCCAGGCTGCAGGAACTGATCATATATACCTGTGATTATTACATTTCTTACCTGTTCTTGAAGCCATTGTACTTGTCATTCTCTGCTGTCTGAAGCCCATGTATGAAATTTTCTACTTCTTATAGGATACTAAAGTCCTTTCCCAAATGAACTTTTTTGATACAATTTTTACTGTCTGACAGTGGTTCAACATTGGCTTCAATCCACCAGTTATTTCTGCAAATGGAATGCTCTCCAAATGTTTTTTCTAGAAGTCATGAGACCCCCCCCCCCCGCCCAGGAATGGCTTGGGAGGAGTTGAAGGCCTGCAAGAGGGGCCTGGAAAAATCTGCTCTCCCTATCCACAGAATTCCTCTGTGAGATCCAACCCATTATTTTTCTGGAGTCATTCCAGACAACCATTCCAGCACACAGGAGCCATGATTCACCCAGAACAGCCTCATAAAAATCGTCTGGGAGGCAGGGTTAAAAAGAGTGCCTTGTAGTACATGAATCCTTTTGTCTTCAAATTGATAGTACAAATTTACTTGTAGCTACTCCTCATTTAGGAGCTTTGCAGAATAAAAGTACAGACAGAATATAGCAAAATCCAGTTTAACTGTATATGATACCCCTGTCTACATTTTAAAAATATTTTCTTGTCTGATTTTGGTTTGGGAAATGTTCGCATGTCGTAGTCAAATTGTAACTGTACACAGAATGGTTTGTTCTGCCCTTTGTCCTCTGTACATCTGTGATTTGTGCTAGACAATTGGCAAAGTGTTGTTAAGAACAGATGTTATGGAATTGTTCATCTGTTATCTGTAAACCTAACTAGTCAGTGACTGGTAATCACATAATGCTTTCAGGAGTGTTTCATCTAGGGGTTTGAACTATTTGCTGGAAACAGCAATACACATAATTTAAACAATGACCCTTGTTTGATTGGTCTTTAATTACAGTGTATGCTTTAAAAATTGGATATGGCAGAGAGTCAGGCACTATCATTTCTACTACGTTCCTGCAAACAAATGTATTTCTGAGGAGGAAGGAGGCATGAGGAAAAGATGCAAAAGTGGTGAACTCTGTTAGGGCTGTTCCTGGGCTCAGAGAAGCTGTATCTTTGGTGGGTTTTGTCATTAGAAGATTTATCATGATCACTCCAAGAAAAGATGCAGAGGAGTTAGCCGTGTTAGTCTGTGGTAGCAAAATCAAAAAGAGTCCAGTAGCACCTTTAAGACTAACCATTTGTATTGTAGCATAAGCTACAGAACTTGATTCTCGAAAGCTTATGCTACAATAAAATTGGTTAGTCTTAAAGGTGCTACTGGACTCCAAGAAAAGAATGTGTACTTTAAAAACTTGGTTTAAGTACACTGATATGTCTTTCAGATTTTCTTAGGCTCTTCATGAATGTCAAATGTATGTGGCAATAGGCTTAACATAATGAATGGTTATCTCATTATCAAAAATAACTGATTTCCTTTACAGAAGGAATATGATATGGAGAACTGATCTCCATATCAGAAGGAGCTGTTTGAGAGCTGTTTTCATCTACTCCTCCCTCCCCTCCTCTATATCTGACCAGTTTCTTCTTGCCCTCCATGCATCTGACGAAGAGAACTGTGATTCTCGAAAGCTTATGCTACAATATAGTTGGTTAGTCTGCTGCTGCTGCCAAGGGAGCTTCTTCCATCAAGGACTGGGCTTTTCCATCTGCCCGGCCCCGCCCCTTGCCTGCTGCAGCCTACAAAGGCTGTTGCCAGAGGTCTGCCTGCGCTGCTGCTGCCGCTGCTGCGAAGGGAGCTTCTTCCATCAAGGGCTGGGCTTTTCCATCTGCCCGGCCCGACTCCTTGCCTGCTCCAGCCTACGGGGACTGCTTGCACTGCTTGCTTTGCTGCTGTTCATTGTTTTTATACCAAGTGTGTTAGTTATTGTAGTCTATGTGTATTGTTCATGTTTGTGTTTTAATTATGATGTGAGCTGCCCTGAGCCCATTCGTGGGGAGGGCGGGATATAAGTAAAATAAAATAAAAATAAAATAAAGGTGCTACTGGACTCTTTTTGATTTTGCTACTACAGACTAACACGGCTAACTCGTCTGGATCTATAAATCTAATTGTTTTTCTAAAAGTGGTAATTCCTCCCCTCCTTATCCAGTCAACTCTGAGATCCTATTTTAGGTCATGACTTGGTAATGGGCTTGATAATAGAAATATGCAGTAACATTTGTATGCTTGGAATGACTTGTTCCATGTCTTCTATATCGTAACTCATTATTCCAAATCAGTCTGGCTAGTGAGTTTTTTCCCAGCCTGAATCTCCAGCATTCATGACTGAATCCTGTAGCTTATTTGACCTCAGAGTACCTGCAGTGAATTCTGTGGGCTCCCTCCCCGTGTGTGTGTGTGTGTGTGTCAGCACATGACATCAACACTGTTGCTGACTCTTTACTCATGCATCTATTCTGATGCCTGTAGTCATACCCTTCCTTTGCCTCCTTGTGAGTGCGTTGTCACTTCTGCTCTCAGCTGCATATACTACCTAATGCTGCTGGAGAAGTGCTTGTGGGCAGTGCACAAAGCATCAGCATTCTTGGTGGCCATGGCATGGCACTCCTAGCTGCACCCATCACCTAGCACCATCAGGGAAAGGACATGCAGGTAGTGTAGACAGCCGTAACTGCAGGTGGTAGGAGAGATTGTGAGTGGGCAGAGGAAAGATGCATAGGCAGATCAGGGCATGTGGGTGGGAGGGCAAGGAGAGCATAGTAGTGGACATAGGGCACTCTTTGCCTAGGGAAATTGCAAAACATTGCACCAGCCCTAGTGTGTTTAGTTGTTTGTGTGTTTGTTCTCTTCATCTGTTTTTTAGTTGTTGATTTCATATGATGTTACTTGTTATGGATAGAACAAAATAAAATTAGTTTTTTATCTGCATGTTCTGCTGAAAGTTTAAATATGTACTTTCAATAGTGTTAGATTCAGAGAGGCTAACATAATATTCTCTGCCTGCCAGTGACCTCCAGGGACTGTTCTATCAGCCCAGGAATGCCAGGGCAGTGGGAGTTTCCTCCTGGCCCAGACGCCTTGTGCTCTCTAGCCAGAGACGCAGTGGCTGAGTGCCATAGGGATTTCCCTTTTACTTGGAACAGCAAAATAGGAAGCTGCAGCAGGTCATAAAAGAATTCAGATTCAACACAGATAAGCAGCAGCTACTCTCATGGCAAAGACAAGAAGACAATTCACCAGTGTTGTACTTTTGAACTAGTGGAACCTTCTAAAGATTTGTGACCGTGACCCTCACTAGGAGTGGTGGTGGTGGAGAGTGCTGTCAAGTCATAGCTGACTTATGGTGACCCCAGTGAGGTTTTCTTGGTAAGAGACTAACAAATTAGCATAATTTCATTATACCAGTGTGATTATTTTATTTCTTGTAATGTGGAATATAATTCTGCAACATACAAACTGCTTTATGTTCCTTTTCATTCTCACTGCAGTCTAGAGATCATTATATTTCCCATTTTACAGATGAGTCTTCGAACAACAAGCATACAAAAAGCTAGCCTCACATATGTAAGGACAGGCAGACATCAAAAGCATTTTTTGTACCAAATTTTCATCACACACCATCCTCCTGTTTTTAATTAATTTTGAACAGGGCATTTACTTTCCCTGTAAGGCTCCTCGGCCTTGACTGAAACTATGGGATTGTTTTCAGAAACTGGTCAATTAAACATTCTAAAATACAGTGTTTTTGTTGCCAAAGCAGAGCCACATTAAATATTCAGGAAAGAGTATAGTAATGAAATGTTCCCCCAAAATGGGCCATATTTACAGAATCATTTATCATATGCTGTCCATCCATCCATCCGTCTGAGTAAAAACCATTTACCTGTACTATAACAATAACCCCTTCATAAAAATAACCTGCTAAGTTATGTTTTACATGATCAGCAGAATGATAAAAGTGTGGGAGTTTTCCTGACCCTTGTTTGTATCATACACAATGTGTAGAGTTGCTAGAAGAAGGCAACTTTCCCACCTCTCCCTTCTCACTTTGAGAGAAGTGAGTCTGAAGAAACAATGTAGCAGAGGGGCTAGGACTCTGCAGCCAGAGGGAATCAGCAAAAATCACCACCCTGTCCATTGCAAACATAAAAGCCATTCCATCAGGAGAAGCCGCTGCTGCATCCACCAAACAGTACCATAGGATTAAAAGCCTTCTCAGGTAGGCAGTTCCACTAGGGAATAAGGGCACCGTAGAGAATGCTCAGATATGGACTGACCTTACACATTTGCAGAGTGGTACCTTCAGGTATACTGCACTGAAGGGTCTGCCATTAGGGCGGTATGCTTGTGGCGGCTACTGTTGCATGGGCAGACGCCTGAGCGGATCCCGTTACAAGGCATAACCTCATGTTAGTCGGCTGGGGCGTAACAGGTGCTTGAGTGGGGATCCATGGCCTGGCTGGCCGGGTTGCAGCCATTCGTGAGACGGCCTACACCCGGGGCATTGGGGCTCACCCAGACAGGCAAGGTGGTGGTCAGTGGGCTGATCCCGTGGCTTGACCTGTACCGCTTAGTTCGCTCTTGCCGTGCTTTATCTTTATGGTCATTTTAATAAACGGCCCTTTAATCCAAGCCTGTGTCTGTCTCTTTCTTCCGGCTGGGGTTGCAATGCTCAGATATGGACTGACCTTACGCATTTGCAGAGTGGTACCTTCAGGTATACTGCACTGCTTTGTGGGGCTACCCTTCAAGACTGCCTGGAAGCAATAGTTAGTACAGAATGCTGTGGCAGAACTCTAAATGGAATGGGTTGTAGGGACCATCTAGCTCCAGTCTTGTTCCATGTACACTGGCTCCCAGTTTGCTTCTGGGACCAATTCAAGGTGTTTGTATTGAACTTTAAAGCTCTATATGGCTTTATATGGACCAGCATACCTTAATGGCTGCCTAGACCCATAGGAATCTACCCAAGTAACCTGACCAACTATGGTCATCTTCAGAGGCCCTGCTTTGGGTGTCCCTACTATATGAGGCTAGATGGTAACAAAAAAAATTACCTTCACAGTCATGGAGCTAAAATTTTGTAACTCCCTTCCCAGGTAGATGCATCTGTGGAGACGGATGGTTGCCTGCCACCAGAAGGTGAACACTTTTGCTCGGCATTCATTCACTAATTCTTATTAGTCCTCCTCCCTTTGTGTGTATGCATTTTACTTGAATCTTTTTCCACAATATGAACAGAAAGAAATGTACACTGTATCTTAGGCTGCTGATAAATCCTGTAATAATAACAAAACAGAGCAACTTTTGTCTCCATTCAAACACAGAACATCAACTAAAAACATCATTGTTATCTCCAACCCATAACCAGTCCTCAAAACTGCCATGTCAAATGGAGAGTATGAAACTTTTCTGAAGTTGTATTGGAACGCAGATGTAAGATTTTATATCAAAATCACTTATCTTAAGTCTTTACTGGCATGTAATGTTACAACTGCCAAACGTATTTTCCAAATCTGAATTCTGAATATTTTTATGAGGGAAGGATTTTTTAAAAATGAACCTTAGGGAATAATTATTGCTCAGAGGGGCCTTGTTATGCTAACTGGTCATCGTAAGAGCAAGATCCTCATCTGCTGTAATTCTGCATAGCTTCATTGACTTGAGTGGAGCAGTGCCATTTTATAAGAGACAAGTATCTGCCTGCCTCATTGATTAGTAACTTTTAAATTCTAAGTGGTTCCATTAAAATTAATAAGACTGCTTGTTGAATCTCAGTGTTGAGCTATCAGGACTGGAAAGATAGTCCAGCTGCGACCTTGGATCATTCCGTGACATCTTTGGGTAAAAAGGTTGGATTTGTATGCATAGTTTAATAAAGGATTCACTAAAAGTAAATGTAGAAAGTATAGTCTTTGAAAAGTGGTTCATTTTTTGTTTGTTTTTATACTGAAAGTAAGGAAGCAAGCCTATATCATGGAAAAGGAGAAAGTAGACACACCTACACATACTTTAAGCCTGAATGTATATGCTTGATGTAAATTCCTCACATTTATATTCCATCTTTCCTTAAGAAATTCAGAATGGCATACTTTGATAGGGTGTTACCCACTCCACCCATAACAATTCCATGCTGAACATCATGGCTTAGGCAGGCATTTAAACCCAAGTTTCTACAGTCAAAGTGTAACCCTCAGACCACCAACACTCTAGTTTGTTGGCCAAACTAAGCTCTATCACATGTAGCTTCCTTGATGCTGAAGCACCCAGGAGGGCTGAGGAAATTTTAAAGATACATTCACACATAGATCTTTCAGGTTTTGTACATCATTGGCTTATTTTTCTAAGTCAGTTTAAGCTTATATATACATTCCCTTCTCTTTGTTAGGGATCCTAGTACAGATTGATTTTTTATGTTAGTTTGTGTGAGAGTGGGATAAAAACTAAAAGCTCCATTTATGAGGAAGGAAGTAAAGGGCAACTGAAACTATTAAGAAATTCATTGTTAAGAAATGGAGGCTCCAGACTCACCTGGGGCCTGGTTGCCGCCAGCAGACGGCAGGGATCAGAGGCGTGGCAGCTGCCATGTTGGTGGGCTCACCCGGCATGCCCGGGCGGGCCAGGCTCGCCCGGGCGGGCCCGCGGCCGATCAGTTCAAATCCCAGGCCAACTAATCACGGGCGGCCTGGGGCGGAACTGCAGGGGAGCAGGGCTTATTGCGGACTTCTGAGAGCAGAACCACAAGTGACAAAAGGCACAGATTGGACACTTGTCTGCTTCCCTCAAGTTTTGATGGGAAATGTAGGCATCCTGGTCTCGCAGCTTCACTCTCTGACTGCTGTCCACTGGACTTTTCAACTGTCACTTGTCCAACATTCCGCCAAGCTGCCTACATTTTCCATCAAAACTTGAGGGAAGCAGACAAGTGTCCAATCTGTGCCTTTTGTCTCTTGTGGTTCTGCTCTGAGTCGCAGTTTTCACTCAGGTCTGGCAGCTGGGTTTTTATCCCGCTGCTGGCACCTCCACCCCCCATTTCGGCTCTGGCCGGGGCATTCTCACTCCCAGGTGGCAGGGGAATCACCAAAGGGTGTACACTGGGTGATCTCCTTAATGCCACTCCTTGGTTCCTCCCCCTCCAGAATGGGTTGGGGGGGGCATGGGTTCATTGGCTGGCAGGCGGGTCAGCCGATGCTGTTTTGGGGGATCTGATCCACATGCGGTGCCAATACTCCTCATTGCTGTTCTTGTTAATAAAGTTGTGGCCTAGTTTCATCCCAGCCTGAGTGTGGGTCTCAGTTATTTTGCCGTACCCCCTCCCCTCCTCCACCTCAGCCATAGGCAGCAAAGGTCCCTGAACATTGGCATTTGCTAGAAAAATTAGCAAGAATTCCTTCTGCACTATTTGGAGTTTGTTACCTGGATCCATACAAGGATGCTTTTAAAAAGTATATTTAAGGCAGTACTTTTCCTACTTCAACATGTGATTCTTCATATATATCTTCATTTGTATCTTTAGTGTCCCTCAGGCTACTCATGACAAATGATTTTTTTTCATAGCTGTAATGTGCAAGCACCAGTGGAACTAGAACCTTGGTCCTTCAGTTAGACATCCTGAAAAGTATAGAAAACATTATAGCCTTCATAGTCTAGGTCCTGACTGGGAGCCTCCTTTTTTGAAATACCCATTCTATTGTTGTCATGTAGGACTCCCTTTCTCTTCTTTGCAAATGAACAAAGTATGCTGTTAAGGATTTAAATCCTAAAGCTATGCTACTCACATGCATTCTTGTTAGCAACCTTCCAGAGTCAGATGACATCCTGGGTGTTTTCCTTTAAACAAATGTCATAGTGGCATCTACTAGGTGCAAGGGTTTAATGCCACTGTGAGAAACAGTTAAAATTTTATGTGGAAGCGTATTATTTGTGTATATGTGAAAATAATAGTTTTGTTTAATATTAAGATATTGTAAAAGTATGAGGTTTGCAGGCCAGTGCTGAATGGAGTAGGAGAGTGGGGGCGGGGGGGGGGGGAAAGGCAACAAAACACAACAGACAACAGTGTTGGAGTTGAAAGAGGCCATAACTTGATTGAAATTAAAGCTTGCAGAGCATTGGCGCTGCTTAGGGCCCTGATCCATGCATCAGTGGACCTGCCTGCCAGCCGATGACCCCCACACCCCTTCAGACCACTGCTGAGGGGGGGGGACCATGGGATGACAGCCAGTGGGATGCCACATGGGTATACACCCGTGTGTGGATCATCCCAACACCTGGGAAGCAGATCTGACAGCCCCCTCTGGTCATGCACCTGCCATGCCTCACTCCGCAGACCCCTTAAGGGGATCCCCATAATAAGGAAACTGAGCTTGCGGGCCCTGTTTCCCTCCAAATGGATCAGTGCCCAATGGCCAATTTGCCTGCTCACTCCAAAGTTATGACAAAAGGGAGGGCTGGGCAGGATGCTGGCCAAGAACCAAATGCTGAGGGGCAGGGGCAAGCTCCCCCAACCAAGGTTTGCAGCGGATGTGCATGGACTGTGCCTCCCAGGCCCTCCATGCTTCCCCACCCCTTGCAGCAACATGGTGGCTTTCATGCCCTCCTCGCCCTCTCCCCTGCATGGCCCACAACCTGGGCCCCTAGGTGAGTCTGGAGGCTGGTGTATATGTGAGTTGATTTTACTTTTTTGAGGAAAGTAAAGGTACATACTTTGTAGGCCTCTGGGCATGCTGCCAAGCAGTGGAACTGATGTCTAGTTACAGTTACCAAGGAAGTAGCTTCCCCTCTGAGGGTTAAAGCAAGTCTCTCATATTTATATGACACAGATGGATTAAATATGTATAATTTGTGATTGGTCGGATTTATGATTGGTCAGTTAGCAAATGATTTCAGGGCTTTTATCTTAAAACTAATGAGATGAGAGGTCTCTTTCACATTTTCATTTTAACCTGACTGCCCCAACTTCATGTAAAGTGATGGGGGATGGCAGTTTCAAATAGCATTTATATCCATTTATGAACTATGTGTGAATTGTTTTTGGCCATTTCAAACATTACCATTTTTTCTAGCACGGGCAGTGGCTACATCCACTCCCCTGGGCCAACCAGGGTCTTTGATTTTAAAAAATCAGTACAAAAAATATCACAATAGCGAGATATGAAGGGGGAGAATATATCTCTGCAGTAGAAGAGGCTAGAGACTTACTCTTTTTAAAAATGAAAGTTGAGAATTTAAAGAACCTGATACACATATTCTTAAGATGCTGTAGCACAATAGTACTAATCTATATACATTCAAAAAAAGAAGGCGCTGGAATTGGGCAGGAAATTTTTTTTTAAGCAACACTCTTGGAAATCATAAAGATATTTCAAACAGTACTTTGTAGTGAAAGAAAAGCATGCTGAATCCTTGAGAATGTGAAAAACAGGTTTTTGTTTTTTTAAGTTCCAATCCCTCATTGCAAATGTTATACAAATGGCTTTGTCTGAAAGGTTAAAAAACCTGTTAGCTACTACAGCTAAATGGCACAAAAAATCCACTAACAACCAGCATCCAAAATGGTTTACAAAGGTTGTAGGGAAGAAAGCATAATAACTTTTAATTGGCTGAAGGGTCTATCAGGAAAAAATAAAAGACCAGTTTCAGCCTGGTCTAGTTAAAGTGAGAATTACAATGAAATCCTCAGTAGACTTACTGTAGCCTGGAGTGACTCTGCTTAGGATTTCACTGTTAGTCAGTGCAATGATTTTCATTGTTGTTGTCACTCTTTAAACCTTTGCTTTTGGACCTTCAGTTCAGCTATTCTTTATGTTACTTGAGATGTATACATCAAGAGTTCTCTGATCTCAACCAATTCTCTTTTTATTTCCCACTCACACAGAGCTTCAGGTGTTAACACCTTCCCTTTTTTGCTTATTTGGCTTTTATATTACTGCCTTCCTGACTCCTTCAAAAAGTTTTTGCTGCCACCACTTGGACCTCCTCAATTTAACTGGTAATATAGGAAGGCTTGTTACAGATGGTAGTTTGACAGAACTGTTAGTACATGAGGGTGGTTGTGAGATTAAAAAGGGATCTTTTTGCTTAAACAAAAGTAGAATTTGTAAGTACATAAGCATGGTGTTTGCAAAGTTTTAATAAGCATATTGGTTTCAGAATAGTTCTTAAGCTTGGTAGCTTCAAAAATAATTATATCTTCTTGAAGGTATATTCACAGACTCAGTCACACAAACTAATTTTCCTCACAGATCTTCTCTAACAGGATAAACTTCATCCATGCAGACTTAGAGCCGAACCACACAATACAAATTACACAAGACCGAGCGAATGTCAAGAGTCCTGTCTTACCCCAAATGCCCATGTCCAGCATTCTCTCAGTGAGCATGTGTCATAGTCCAGGCATGCATTCAAAATTTTCTGCTCCAGTGTTGTGTCAATGGCGCATGTACACAGTCACAATCAGTAAATCAGCAATGCAGAGTGTCCGTTTTTCCTTTATCTTCCGCTTCCTATCTGCAGCTCACTCCACTGTGCTCTCTGAACAGCGGGTAGATAGCAGGACAGAGAACAGTTAAGGGACATGGATTAAGCATGCACAAAGTGGAGATGCATGATGGGATATCCTTCCCGTGTCTTGGAGGAATGCGGAGAAAACCCGTGCAACCACGGACACAGGTTCAATGGAGGTCCTGCAGTCCTGGCACGTGTAGTTGAAAACAACGTTTGAACACGTGTAAGTGCATTTTCGTGTCATTTGCAAGTAATTCGTATTGTGTGATTTGACTCATCGATTCTCTCAAGCCTTTCCACACACCTTGCCTGACCTAGATAGATTAATCTCTCAGATATACACATAAGTGACCCAGGCACACATACAGTTTGCCTTAGACAGAATTAGGCTCTCAGACTTCCATGCAGTTGCCTGATTTAGCCAGAGATACCTAAAGACTAACCAATAGCCTTCCCTCAGCACTGTCTAAAAACTGCAGTTCACTCCGTCCTCTAGGGTACAGCTCCTACCCAATCATATCACACTCCATTCACCCATCCAGCAGCCCTCCTTCTCATAAGAGGCCTGCATTTAAATTCGCAGTAACAATTATTAAAAATCCCATATTAGCAAGCAGAAATAAAATCTAAACTATTTAGATATAATACTTCACATGAAAGATGTGTAAAAATACAGTAGTTGCTGGAGGCAGCAATAAAAAGAGCTGAACAAGATGACATGAAGGAGGCACTGTCTGAAAGAAGTTTGTGTTGTGATCTGGTGGGGAAACTGAGAGTAAGATGGAGGCTGAATAAAGAGGAGCCTGAAAGAGTCAGCTAAGTAAGAGAGATGATCTTACAGTAGGGTTGCTAACCTCCAGGTGGTGGCTGAAGATATCCTAGAATGACAACTGATCTCCAGGCCATAGAGATCAGTCCCCCTGGAGAAAATGGCTGCTTTGGAGGGTGGACTCTGTGGCATTATATCCTAATGAGGTCCCTACCGTCTGCAAACCCCACTGTTTCCAAGTTCCACCCCCCCCCCCAAAATCTCCAGGACTTTTCCAACCAAGAGCTGGCAATCCTATCTTACAGGTGAAGCACTTTAGTGTCCTTATTTCAGTGTCTTCAATGGTGGAAAGCACCAACTTCCTACATGTGCAAGTGTTTTCAAGATGCAAAAGAAACCAAAGAAGAACCTGATTAGGAGAATGTATGACTATGGTTAGTTGAAACTTTGTATGACATGAAATTAAATAACATTACCTCGTGAATAACATTCGATTCTTGCCACTATCCTAGCGTGGCTATGAGGTTGTACAAGTAAAATGAGAAGTTAAAAGTATAAACTCAACATCTCTCCCTTTTGTCACAGGCTGCTTTCCACATGGAGGTTTTTCTCTTTGGCTTCCATAGTACAGCATTTTTTGGAGGAGAGAATCTACACAAAATTATATGCTTATCTTCCTGTTTTCATATTTCCCTGTCTTCAATATTTCTCAAACCTGCTTTACTCCTATCTTTTTGGAAAGAATCTTTTTGTAAAGAATCCTAGCATGTTGGTGATGGAATGGTATCCATTTTTCTGCTGCAAAGGTTATACCCATACTGGTGCTATTTCCCTACCAGACCCTTGTGGAAGGACTCAAGTCTTTTTTAATATGAAGATATAAGGCGAAAGGATAAGGGGATTTTTGACCAATTGCCTGGAAAGAAATGGAGAAGGAAAGCTGCAAGACAGCTGGAGGGATATTTTTGTATGTTGATATTATGCCATAATGCATGCATGAAGAAATAAACAGGTAATGCACTGCCATAGCTGCTTTGATGACCACACCCCTGACAACCCGTGTGAAGTTGCTTTGGAAAATGTGCAGAAGGGGGGAAAAAATAGAGAAAAGTACACAGAAAATTCCCATGTAGACGTTGTCAGTGTACAGGCCTCTGAATTCACAGTGGCAACAAAACTGTGGAGAATCCTTACCATGTCAAAGCAGCCACAAAAAGTCCATCTTAAGATAATTCCTTTACTAATGCTAACATTCTGTGCACATTTATCTAAGAGCACGTCCCATCGATCATTGTAGAACTTGTTTCAGTATAACCAAGTATATGATTGGGTTAAATGTGTCCTTGCCTTAACCAAACAATTTCCAAAGCTTCTTTGCTGTTACTGTACTGGGTCATTTTGCCCCAGCTTGGTAAACACTGGCATTGGACAGTGTATTGCATATTAGATGTTAGGAAAGATATCAGTGGTAACATGTTTGATAAGTTATATTCATAGTTTCCTGTTAACAGGCAAAAATTCCCATTGTACTCTTTCAAAAAACTTTCGAAGCAGTAGTAGGGTCATCCAATAAAGGTCTGGATAAAGTCTCTTACTATCACTCACTATCAAGGACCATCAGCCAAATTATCAAAAATCTAATGTTCTCATCAGTATAGGCTATCTAGTAAGATTATTATCACAAAGTTCTGTCTTAAACTGGCCATTCATCAAATGAGTTAACAAGGCATTAAAATCTGGACTGCAAATAATTATAATTTATTTTTTATTTATTTAGATATTTATATCCATCAGGGGCGGGGGGGGGGAGTGAAAGCACCTTACATCATCATTTCATTCCTCCATTTTTTGTCACAACAGCAACTGTCTGAGTAGGTTAGGCTAAGACAGAGTCACTGGCCCAAAGTTACCGAATGAACATCCAGTGCAGAGTGAGGATTTGGATCTGGGTCTCCTATATCCCAGTCCAACACTTCTTTTTTAACTATAGCCTTTCATTGACCTACAGTGAGTTACTATGCTCATTCTTTTAACTGTATCATAACATGGCACTATTTTTATAAGTTTTTTGGTACAACATACTTTCATTTTCAGTCTTTTTTATAGTAGGTATATTTATTTCTATACATGAATATATTTGTCAGCAGGTGGGGGAGGGGACAAGAGAGTCGGGCTAAGGTGATAATGCTGGGTAGTAGTTTTTAGAAGGTAGTAACAACATATCTATATGATTCAAGCATATGTATTCTTTTGAACTTGATGGGAGCCCAATCTGATGTGAGAGAATCTTTGTGTAGATGCTTGTGGTGTCTCTTGGCAGCCCAACCCCACAAAGTTTATTATACACATTTGAGCCCAATAGTACCAGAATTACTAAAATGGAAAACTCCCATCTTTTTTCTTTGATAGAAAGATTTTCTTTGCCTATAAATCCATCATAGATTTGATCAAAGTGACTTTCCCCCCATAAGAATCAGGAATTGGTTTATCCAGAAACACTTCTCCTAATTCATCTGGGAATGTATAGCTTTGAAAACATTACTACGTAACAGCAGCGAACAAAAGAATGCAACATATATCTAAAATGTGGTCCTTGTTCGCATTTCAAAATCAATCTTTGCTACTATTATTTAGTTGAAAACTCACCTTTTATATTTTTGTTCTTCTCTTCCTCCAAAGAATAATAAATGTTGGAAACAATGTTCTAACACTCCTAATAATTTCCTTTGAAATTTCTTTTTTATGATAACGGTTTTACTTTACAGTTTTAAACTAAACTGAAGGCGCTCAAAGTTATGGGCGTCTTTTCATCTCAGTCTATCCACTTATATGTTGATGCACCTATGAATTAATAACACACAGCCCTGAGATCTGCTTTTATTTCCTCCTTGTTCAGTTCTGTTATTCTTCTGGCTCACCAAGTCCAGGTTTTGGGATGGAAATGAGGGTCTTGGACTAGATAAAATATTTAAGCTATTTGGCTTTCTCATGTTAACTCAATCTTCCAAATTGTGAAGCTAAGGTGAATATGAAAAATAAAACATAGTAAAGCATTGCAGTTACAAATTCTAGTAAGGCATCGCTAGGCCCCATTCTATGCAAGAAGGAGAAAATGTTTCATAGCACTTAACAAGCCTACACATTGTGAACTGTCACATTAATATAGCATAGAGTTGCTAACTCTGGGCTGGGGAAATTCCTGGAGATTTGGAGCGGAGCCTGAAGAGGGTGAGATTTGGGGAGGACAGGGACTTCAGTGGGGTGCAATGCCATGGAGTCCACCCTCCAAAGCAGCCATTTGCTCCAGGGGAACTAAGAAATTAAGAAATGATGCCACATTGGAGGTCACTATCTCTCTTGTCTCTGAATGCTATAACTTGAAATGGAAATAAAAAGAATATTGGGACGGGAGTACAAACTTAAAAACTAAATTACTAAATACTATTGTCAGTACACATTTTGTAAGTGGATATATAGTGCATGTATGGATCCACCAAACTATCCCAAGATGAAATCTATCACCACAGAGTAGTTTGATCATCTACAGCATGCCAAATGCAAAGAATTCACTGTATGGATGTGTGGTAAAGTGCATGATAAACGAATATTCTGTAATTACCAATAAACCTAAGATAATAGGAAATTTTAAAAGCCCATTGTTTGCTGCTAGTCTTACAAAGATAATCAGTGAACATTTTGCAGTAGTTTATGGCAGGTGGGGACTAGCTCAAAAAGTTTGTAAGTTGTGTTAAGACCTAATCGTGTTTCTCTGATACAGTTTTTAAATTTTGCCCTCATGTTTGTGGCTGTACATGTGTCAGTAACTTGTGGATAATGACAGTGGTATCCCATAATGTAACATTATGTAATTCCTGTCAAAATATGCTGTTGCGTGCTATGTATTTGGAGTCATCATCAGCATTGATTTCTGTTAGTGTGTAAGGCAGGCAAAATCCAAAATTGTTTACATGAAACCTATTACTAAGTTTGATCTGTTAGGATAATGTGGCAAACTTTTAAGCTGCACATAACTGTTTCTCAGGCAAGAACTATAAATAAATGGATCTGAAAATGAGCAGCATCGAGATAAGTGAATTTACTGTTTTTATTCACGAACAAAATGTGATTCCAATACCACCTTAAAGACCAACAAAAGTTTCCAAGGCATAAACTTTTGTGTGTCAAAGCTCACTTAGTCATATACAATATTTTGAATTTTGTTCTATTGCTTCAGACTAACATGGTTACCCACCTGAAACTGTATGAAGCTATTATTCGAGGATTTTTGTAGATGATTATCTAAATAAACTCATGTTTGTCTTTCTCACTGTACCTACTGAATTGTAACTAGCTCTTATATTATGGTATATTTAAGCTTGGCAGCATTGCTGACTTTACTAGATGATTAACCAATTTATTGTGGCAGTGTGGTATTTAGACCACTGATTAAGTGAAGTCTACCAGTACAGTTAAAAGAAATTAGAGACACTGTCATGGCTAAATCACTTTACCATTCAAAGGCAAACTGTAAACATATGCATTCATTTAATTATAATAGTGCCAATTATAGGAGAAAATGTAATGCTGAGAGCAGTGGCTTTTATGTCATCATAATAATGGCATGTATTTATCTTGGTTTGGCAAGTTAGTCTTTTGTTTAATAGTTGGCTTTGCCTAAATAGAATGTGGTTTGCAAAAACCCACAATAACCTCTGCCCCCTCCTCTTTGTTATTTCACAAATGCTGAGCAATAATCATGTGGCATAAATGATTAATGTAGGCATGGGTTAGTAAGTATCATTGAGGTTTAAAAAGTCTTTTATTTCCATTCTTTTGTTGGCCCAAGGCACATACCATAATTAAATAGTAACCATTGGGTATCAGAAGGAAATTTCTTCCCTTTCAATAAAAATATACTTAAACTTAAGACATGATTCTAATCTAGTATCATCCCTCCTCTTCAATTATCTACTGTGGAAATATGCTGCTGGTGTTTGAAACTCTCTCTCTCTCTCTCTCTTTCGCTCTCTCTCATCTGCATCAAAGAAATCACTTAGGTTACAAGTCATCACGATGGAACTATATGCAAGTCCACTGAAATGAATGAGACCGCTATAGAGTTCTCAGAACGACTGCTCATAGTACATATTGTTCTTTGTTACAAATGTACCAGAAAAATACACTTATCACATCAGTTGCAAACTACATACATGTGTACAAAAGGCTAGTTATCCTTTTATAATAAATGGAAAAAGGAATTGATGAGCCTGCCTGAATATTGTATGAGCCTGTATGAGCCTGCCTGAATAGTGAGGTCTTCTGGTGGGTCCTGCTCCTTCTTCTCATCTTTGGAGGTGAACTGGCCTCTTCTGTCATGGTACTCTGGCTTTGGAATGCTTCCCCCTCTCATGTCACCTACATTGTTAATTTTTAAGTGCCAGGTAAAAATTTTCTAAGCATTAGGCAGCATTAGATTGGTATTTGTGTGTTTCCCCAGCTGAAGGATCTGCTTTTTGTTATAGTAATACATTATATTACTGTTGATGTTAGCCACATTGAAGGCCTCAATTTGATAGTAATTTATATATATAAAAACAAGTGTCCTGACTGACTCATTAACGCCCAGCTCAAACCCCTAGACCTAGAAACATGAAATTTGAGGAGAACATTCCTTTCATGATGTAAACACCTGCTAAACAAGGATTTTAAGAAATTCACCCCCTAAGGGCGTGAAAAGGGGTAAAATGTGTTTCCCCAAATGGATACCACTTCCCTGTGTGGCTAGCATGCTGCTGCCTTCTTGTCCCCCGCCCACTGCCTGCTGACCCTCTCTCCCCTGACTGGAATCCCTCTGGACCCCTGCCCATCCTGGCTGGCGAACGCCAGCTTGGAGGGGCTACGGGACCATTTGGAGGCCATTGTTTACATCTCCCTGAGCTCTATGGTTTTTCCCAGAGCGTTAAAGGAGGCAGTGGTGCAGCCCCTCCTGAAAAAAACATCTTTGGACCCCACCGACCCATCCAGTTATTGTCCAGTGTTAAACCTCCTGTTCCTGGGCAAGGTGATTGAACGGGCAGTGGCGGTACAACTGCAGGAATTCCTGAATGATGCTGTAGTCCTGGACCCATTCCAGTACGGCTTCTGCCTTGGCCATGGGATGACCTTCACAGGCATCTGGATTGAAGCGGGTAGGCGCTGCTTGTGTTACTCGATCTCACAGCAGCATTTGACATGGTCGACTATGACTTGTTGGCCAGCCGCCTCGCCGACGTGGGCATTAGGGGGACAGCCTTACAGTGGCTGGTCTCCTTTCTCCGGGGTCGGGGACAGAGGGTGGCGCTCGGGGGAGATCTATCGCCCCGTCACCCTTTGGTGTGCAGGGTTCTGCAAGGGGCGATACTCTCCCCGATGTTATTTAACATCTACTTGTGCCCCCTCACCCAGTTGGTTCGGAAGTTTGGGCTGGGCTGTCGTCAATACTCGGATAACACCCAGTGTTTTCTTTTGATGGATGGCCGGCAAGACATGGCCCCAGACAATCTGGCCAGAGCTCTGGAGGCTGTGACGGCATGGTCGAAACAGAGCAGGCTGAAACTGAACCCAGTGAAGATGGATGTCCTGCAGCTGGGATGGGGGCTGCCAGATGTTGGAATCCAGCTCCCTGCCCTGTATGGGACATCACTGGCAACTTTGCCAGTGGTGAAGAGTTTGGGCATGCATCTGGATGCTTCCCTGTCGATGGAGGCCAAGGTCACAGCGGTTGCCAAGTCTGCATTTTTCCATCTCTGTCAGATCAGGCAACTTGCCCCTTACCTGATGCCCCAGGACCTGGCTACAGTGACACATGCAACAGTCACCTCCAGGCTAGATTACTGTAACTCACTCTACGCTGGGCTACCCTTGGGCCTGATCCAGAAACTACAACTGGTCCAGAATGCAGTGGCACAGGTCCTGACCGGTATATCCTACCAGTCACATATCACACCTGTCCTGCGCCAGCTGCACTGGCTTCTGGTTTAATTCCGAATCAGGTTCAAGGTATTGGTTCTTACCTTTAAAGCCCTGAGCGGGTTGTCACCATCATATCTTCGGGACCTCCTCTCCCTGTATGTTCCCTGGAGACCACTTTGATCAGCAGATAAATGTTTACTGGTGGTCCCCGGCCCTAAGGAGGCCCGCCTCACTTCAACCAGGGCCAGGGCCTTTTCAGTCCTAGCCCCAGCCTGGTGGAACGCTCTGTCAATGGAGACACAGGGCCCAGCGGGACGTATTATCGTTCGATGGTTGAAGGGGGCCATGTCGGCCTCCCACCTTTGGGGTGGGGTGGATTCTCCCCACCATTGTACCTTAATGTATTTGGTTAATTTATTTTATTATTGTTTATTGTATGTTGATTTTAGAATTATTGTTTTCTTGTTTTTATTGATTTTAACTGTTGTTCACTGCTCAGAGCCCCTGAGGATGGGCGGTTTATAAATTGAAATAACAACAACAACAACAACAACAACAGGATTTAAAGTAGTTAAATACTGTAGTGAAGCACGGTTATCAAGCTAATGTTATATATAAAGACAAGTGTCCTGACTGACTCATCAACACCCAACCCAAACCCCAGGACCTAGAAACATGAAATTTGGGGAGAACATTCCTTTCATGATGTAAACACCCACTAAGGAGGAATTTTAAGTAATTCACCCCCTAAGAGGATAAAAGGGGGTAAAATGTGTTTCCCCAAAGGGATACAGCTTCCCTGTGTGGCTGGCAGGCTACTGCCTGCTGGCGCCCCCGCCCACTGCCAGCTCGGCCACTCTTCTCTAATTAGGCCAGCCTTTCAAGGTCATTTGCATATGTGGGCTGATTGGGGCTCACAAAATTCCACACCTCATATCCCCTCAACACACTTTGCTTTATTCAAACACCTTTGTGAAGCTCGGGTACTATGCTATTATCCTACAAAACCAACTAAAAAAAAAACACAACCCCAAAAATATTACATACCCATAAGTATTATAACTGGATTTAAAGTAGTTAAATACCGTAGAAAAGCATGGGTATCAAGCTAGTATGTGATATAAATATTTAAATACATTAATAAGCAAGGGAAAGGTGAAGAAGGGAAGTTGCAGTTTATACATGTGTATGCTTTGTCTGAGTTGCACATTATACATACATTTTGTACTTAGAAGAGAACGAAGTGTAGAATAAGAAGCAGCCCTGTGACTGCTGTGAACCTCAGGAAGGATGGGGAGCAACTACAAAATCTGATCCAGCATCTGCAGTTGTGCTGTGGGCAGCTCATAACAATAGGGTGACAGCAAGAGTTATGGCCTGTAATTTATGTGGAGCTCTGGACCTTGATCCTATGAAACATGTTGCATCAGTGCAGTTGATCACAAGACCAGATTATAGAATAACGAATTAATCAGTGGCTTCTATTTAGTAGTTAGTATTTAGGATGTAATAATTCAACAGAATTACACTTACAATGTAAAGATACCTTTATTTATATTAAAAAGGCAAAAGTACTTGCAAATCCCTATATACTTCATTAGCAGAAACATTCTGTACACCCAGCTTTCGAGCAGTCCATTTCCACCCGGATGAGTTTTCCTTCAGGTTTTTTTGAGGAGCAGGATGTGATTCTGCACCCATATTAACTAGGAGTTCTGTAGGACTATTTTAGATGACATGGAAGATTCCCCTTACATACAAATTGAGTTGCTGTGTAAGGTTTTTATTGCCATTTGTATTCATATACCTTAAATCCTGACACTGTGTTCAAGGGGAGGGAGGACAAGGTACATATATAAAAAGAAATCTTTGTATTTGATTGCTGATCTATTAAAAAGTAGAGCTCAGCATAGGTCAAATTTGTAATGTAGATTGTGACATGTGGAGAAGCAAATTCCAGTGCCACTATACTTCCAGATTTCAGACCTGGAAAGAGTTAAATACATTACTTGGAATTTGATACAGAAATTATGGCTAAAGCAGGATATGGGCAGGGGTACTTGATTATTCTTTTATCGATAAATAAGAGTGGCATACAGTTAATTTCAGCACTGTAATTGAGCAATGCATTCTGGGAGGCTGAAAAGTACTGTAAGATGAGGAAATGTTTTAGAGGCTAATCATGAGAAGAAAGAAGCCTTTCATAGCCCATATGATGCTGTTGTCAGAGCTACAGGCAGATAATGATTCCATAATAATGGCACATTGTGAATATTTAAGCTGGAGAGATTGGGACAAAATGACCAGACATGGTTGGTCTGAAAAGCTGAACAGTTGGTCTGTGCATTACAGGACCCTGCAAAACTTAGAGAGGCACATTTTCCTCTCAGAAGTTTAAATACAAAGACATACAATATTTATCTGAGGTTTCTAACAAAAAAAGTGAGTTGACTATAAAGTTTAGACATGGCTTCTTTGTTTGCCCACCTCCATACTGCTCATCATCTTTTTCACACTGAACTGACAAATTATAACATACTCATGCTGTGTAAATCTTTCCCCATTCACATGCTGGCATGCCTAAAAAATAAATTTTAATAATGAACTAAAATATTGAATATAAATTGGAAAAACATATTGCAAATAGGTAGGTTAATTTCCATGTTGCTCCAAAGTTATCAATAGTAATAGAAAGAAACCTGCAACTAGATTATAGACATTATCATTGCTGTTCATTAGTATATTTTCAATGCAATCCTGGGGGGAGGGGGGAAGTACCCTGGGAGCTGATGACTTGCACTGGCATAATGCCCCCTACTCTGGTGCAGTGGCCCAGCACCACTTCACCCAGGTTGTCCGCTGGTGCCTGACCACAGCAGGATGTGAGCATAACCAGGGCATAAGTCCCTGTGCCAGCAGGCCAGGGGGTGGGGTGCCCATTTCAGGCACAGGAATGTCTCCAGCAGTGGCAGAAATTAGGCCACCAAAAATGATGGTTTAGCCCATTGGCGCCCATTGTATGGGAAATATTGTCTCTCCCTGCGCTTGGCCCTACCCAAGTGGGCTGGCGGAGCATAGGATACCAACTACTGAAGGGATGAATCCACTTGCACCCCCATGCTGAGCCCCCTTCCCCACGCCCAATCTGCTCCCTCAGCACCCTACATAACCTTTGGCCAGGGTGCCCATGACCCCAGGTAAGTAGGGAGGTAGCCAAAAGCTCTACCCAAGAGACCTCTTGCTGTGGGCACTTAAAGCACAAGGTGGGCAAGAGTGCTCTCAGTGGTGGAGCAAGAGTGCTTAGGGGCAACTTTGCAAAATCTGGGGTGTATCTCGCACTCACATGTGGAAGGAGAGGCATGTCCATAATGTCTGGCTAACAACTTCCACCCCCTTGCAAGTTACCTTGAATCCTAAGTCTGGCCCTTGAGTCCTGAGTCCTGGCTCAGAGAGGGGCAAGGGAGCACAGACGGAAGAAGGAGCTGAAGAGGCTTGCATATTCACACAGGCCTCTCCTCACGTGCACCTCCCCCAAACGCCAGTCTCTGCGGTTGAGGATTGTTGGGCTGTGTGGCCCCTGCCCATAAGCCAGTGTGACTCATGCCTGCCACAGACACCCTGGGAGCCCCACTTAACACAGCAGTTTGGGGGGGCTTCCAGAAGCTCATGTTGGGACTGCATTCAGACTCCCTCAGGCAGGCTCCCCTCTTGCCCAGGATCCCCCCTTGGCTAGGCACCCCCCACCCCAGGTAGAGGAGAGAGCACAGCTATGGGTCAAAGTGATTTGGTGCTTGTTCTCATGTCTCCATGTGATGGTGGGCATGCAAGCTCATGACGGTCTCCTTCCTAGGATCAGAACACCATGCAGCTACAGGAGCAGAACAGCCAGATGTGGACAACAACAACAACAACATTTGATTTATATACTGCCCTTCAGGAAACTTAACACTCAGAGTGGTTTACAAAGTATGTTATTATTATCCCCACAACGAACACCCTGTGATGTGGGTGGGGCTGAGAGAGCTTTGGAAGAGCTGGGACTGACCCATAGTCACCCAGCTGGCTTCAAGTGATGGAGTGGGGATTCAAACTTGGTTCTCCAGATTAGAGTCCCGGCACTCTTAATCACTAAACCAAACTGGATCTTACATAAGGAGCAGTTTCCCACTGGAGGGGCATCCCTCTTCTGGTGGCTGCTGCCATCTGTGACAACAGAGCCAATGCTGCCCCCAGCCATGTACACTCAGAATGTGGCAGACCCAGCTGTGGCCTGCACGAGGCCTGGACCCTCACCACACATGTCCCTTTCAAGCAAGTCACAACCCATCAGAGAAGCCAGGGAGTGTAGCTGTTCCATCCCCCAGTGATCCTTCACAGCTGCCATTCAAGCCCTGCCCATGGAGCTGTTAACCAGGCAGCCCGCAAATCAACCGCACTCTTGAGAAGTCAGCATGAGGAATGGCTCTCGTAGTTTTGATGGCTGTGCGAGCAGGCATCTTAGCCAAGGGAACTTAACAACATACAGCTGGACATCCTCTTCACTGATGGCAGTTCAATAAAGTCTGTGTCAAACAACTAGTGTCTGTGTTGAATTAGTGTCTGCATCGAACAACTAGTGTCTGCATCAAACAACATCAAGCAACTGCTTGATCATGGCCAAAAGCAGCTCCCCTGACTTTCCATCTACTCTTGGAGCAGTCCAACAGCACATCCCTAGGGATGGTTCCCCACCCTGCGCTGTCAGGAAAGCAGCAGCCCTAAGGTTCCACCAGGCGCCTCCACTCTACTTGGTGGCTCTATTGGGTGGGGCAGTTGATCCCATGGAGGCTGCCACAGCATGCTGCTCCGGTCCAACCTGCCCCCTCACATGGCAATGAGGCAAATGAGGTGGGATGTGGAATCCCACCAATGTGCAGGAGGAGGGCCACCAGCCCCCCCCCCCCCCGCTCAGTACCACAGGTCTGAGGTGCCAGGCAGATAGCCATGGTGGCGTGGGAGGGGGCAGGGCAGTCCATGTGCCGAACTGTATAGGAGGGAGCTCTCCACCTCTTGGGGGGGGTTCTCTTCACCAGTAAAAATGGAAGTCTGGACAGATGGCTGCCCCCGTTCCTACTGGGACCATTAATCCCAGGGAGGAATCGGTGCTTCAATGAAGGAGGAAGCATGTGTGTAGTGTTGCCAACACATGCCAGCTCTCTAGCGGTACTCATGAGATTAACAGTCTCAATTGGACTGACTTAGATAGCCTGAAGACTGCTCGAGCTGGACTTACCATCTCTGAAGGGCCCTCTCACCCCAGCATGGGGAAGCCGACCAGCAGATGTGGGGGAACAGGGAGGGGATGGCCACGGCAGTCACCAGAGTAGGATCTTTGTGGGCACCTTTCTATCAGGGCATGACTGAAAGCGGTTATCACCAGGATGCCCCCTCATCTGCATATGGAGATCATTTGCAGAAGTTATGGGGGGTGGTTCTGGCCAGGGAACAGACTGCCCCTCCTTGCATCCATGTGTGCACTGACAGGTGAGAGAGACCGGCCCTGTCAAGCAGGCCTCACAATGCCATCACTGGAAGGTGTCTCAAGGCTGAAGATGCTGTAGCCGGGGCATGCCCCCCCTGTGGCGAGGGTCCACCTATCCAGGCTGCATGGGGTAGCTGGGTACCCTAGCAGAACCAGGGGTCTGTGGGTCTGTGAACTGTGTGCTTGGTGATGGAGCTGCCCCTGCAGCACTGGGGTTCATCTTCATTCTTCTATGCAGTTGCACATTAGAACTGTGCATGTGCAGGCCTGCTGACAGAAAAACTTAGCTTCTTTAGAGCTCTATTGGGGGCTGCTTCTCCCCGATCATGTAGCTAACCATTTTTCCTGCCTAAAACAGGCACATGACCTACAGGAGGAGCAATCCCCTCCCATCCCTCATTTCTCTCATAGCCACTACAAATAGAGGGACTTTGCTTCTGAGCTCGTTATTGTTTCTTCTAGTGAACTGAATTTCTGACTGATTCTTTGGTATAATGGTTGTTGTGGGTTTTCCGGGCTGTATTGCCGTGGTCTTGGCATTGTAGTTCCTGACGTTTCGCCAGCAGCTGTGGCTGGCATCTTCAGAGGTGTAGCACCAAAAGACAGAGATCTCTCAGAGATCTCTCAGACACTGAGAGATCTCTGTCTTTTGGTGCTACACCTCTGAAGATGCCACACCACAGCTGCTGGCGAAACGTCAGGAACTACAATGCCAAGACCACGGCAATACAGCCCGGAAAACCCACAACAACCATCGTTCTCCGGCCGTGAAAGCCTTTGACAATACATCTTTGGTATAACTTTGAGTATGGACTGGAATTTGATTTCAATTTTCCTACCAACTTTGGGCCATTTTTTTTCTTGAGCTGGTACAGTCAAGTGCAGCTTCGGTGAGTTACCTCATGATGTCTGAGAAGATCCTCTTTAAACAATGTACCCAATGCAGTACTAAAATGACACGTTCTGATCAGCAGAAACTGTAACTGGGTGAAGGGCATAAAGTTGGTGCTTGTGCCATTTTCCAACAATTCATCCCTATGGCCAGAAATGAAGGGGCCCATAGACTTAAGGCCACATTATGGGCGAGAATGGGAAGGGGAAGGAGGGGGTTGCCGTGAGTGACTCACCACTCTGGTAACAAAAAGCCTTAAGCTTCAGCTGGTGGTGGGTTAGCCAGGGATTCTACCAGGCACCCAAGTTTTTCATTGCTTCAGAAAACAGATTGAATTAATTCTATGTATGGGGCAGGTAAAAGCAAGTTGAGAGCATGGTAGAAATGAAAGCCCCTTCAGCCACTTAATTGCAATTAATTTAATAGGACTAATTTTGCAGTGACATTGGGAAACTAGGATGAAGTGTATACTTACTTAAACATGTGTTAATTTCTTCTAAGTTCTCCAGTGGTATAAACGGTTCCAGATCTGGTATTGTAAATACTTTTGCATGGGTTTAGTTGCTTCAAAAAATAACGGAGTGATATATTTGACTACTATTCTTTAAAAACATACAATTTTTTCATAATCAATAAATCCAGTAACTGGAGAAAAAAATTAAACGAAGGGTCCCCTCCATTCTGGAAGCATTTTCTGGTTTCATAGTGCCAATAAGTTCACAGGAACATTCAGTTTGAATACATGTGATTCAAATCTCTGGGTTAAAATTTAAAAAGTTATTGAGAGGATAAAATAGAGGAGAGTTGAATGATGTAAGTTGCTTTGAATACCCATCAGTCGTTTTCTATAAGGAAAACTCTAGATTCTGGTATACAGCTAAAATAATCAGGAACTCTGGTTTTCATCAACACCTGGATCCTGAACCTGCACACATCATATTAAGCTTCTCTAACTGATGTATCAAATAGTGGACATTTCTGACATGCATTTTTTCTTACTTTTCTTTGATGTGGTCTCAGGTTTGGACTAGGCAAGGTCTGCACAGCTTTTAACTCACCAATTGGTTATATCACGACTACAAAAATAGGTAATCCTGCAGGCCATTGCATATGGCTGGTCGTGTACAGCAGCTGACTTGTGGGTCTCAAGTAGGTTTGCCAATTCTGGATAATGCCATAGAGTCCACCCTCCAATGCAGTTGTTTTCTCTGTCATCAGAAGACCAGCTGGAATTACAGGAAATCTAGAGGCTGGCAACCCTAACAAGTGTTGCAGACTTAGGCTAAATTAGGCAAATCAGTGTATATGAAGTATACTTTGCTTTAAAAGATATCCATGGGTAGGTAGCGAGAATTACCTGTTAAAAATTAAAGATTTACTTCTGAATAAAAGTGAAAGTATGTGACTTGGGGCCAGTCACACACTCATCCTAAGTGACCTCAAAGGTTATTGAGGGAAAAAGAGGAGAGTTGAATGATGTAAGCTGCTTTGAGTACCCGTTGAGGAGAAATGTCAGGTATAAATGTAGTAAATAAATAAAATAGATAAAGTATAATTAGGCCTTTCTTGGTCTAATCATAACCAAGTGGAGTTATTAGGAAGCAGTTTTATCCTCCCTGAGAACCATGTAGGGAGCTATGACCACATTTTAATCCATACAAATTAAACCCTGAAAGGGCTTATTTGTGCTCACACCATGGAAAAACTCTGAGTGTCTACTTTGGGATAGACTGGCATCATGAGTAGATTCTAGCCCTCATCCTTTTCTGGTATTAGATTTCTGGTTATTGATTTCCTAGGCTTTTTATGTAAGCACAAAACATGAGGCATAGAAATTTTGCCAGTTAGCTGTGCTGTTGGACATTACAGAAGATTTATTGTAGAGATTTAAAGGGATCAATGCTGTAGCCTTAAGAATATATTATGAAGAGCATTGCATTGAGCTTAGCTTTTTACATTGAAATAAACATAATTTGGCTGTTGCATCTCTACTGAGCTTTGTTAAATTGCTATCTGTTTGCAACTGACCCACCATCTCTGAATGCACATTCATTTAAGCCACTGCACTACATACTTGTCCTAGGTTTTGCTAAAATCATGATCTACAGATATTTTAGAGCCCCGCTTTTGGCATAAAGTATATTTTCTTTAAGAGAAAAGTCCATGCAAACTACAATTACATTTGAAAATGTGTACACTAAGGAATGGTTGACAGGAGATGGCTTGGGAGAAGCTGGGCAGTCCACATCAACCCCATTTAGTACCTAGAACCATTTAGTGACCCCCCCCCCCTTGACAATGAAAATGACTAGAACAGAAACTTTTGGCAGCAGGCTGGAATTTCTCTCTAGTGAATCTACTATCCTATTTCACAGTCTATTGTTTGATGGGAAGATTTTGTTATAAATAATCCCTTAGCTTTTCTTTGCAGTGTAGACTGCAAACCTCAAATCAGCAGCATGAGAATATATTGGGACAAAGAATAATCAGTAAAGAATCCTGTAGGTATGGGATTCTTACATCAGTTCATGTGACAACATGCCCTTAAGCTCCTATTCATCATGGCTGGTGACATCATGGCTAGAGTCAAAGCAAGTTGGTAGCCTGTTTGTTGACAAGCATGAATACATCGTTTTTTACCATTTCTACAACTGCCTGAAACTGGCAGTTGTTGGGCAGTTATTAAACAAACAGTATGCTAAGGACCCCCCAAATGCAAGGTGCTTAATGTTTCTGATGTGAAACCACATACACACACACACATCAAACAGCCTCAGCCCATATCCAGTTAGCACTGACCTTTCAAATCTGGACTCAGCTCAAACCAGAGTTTATATATGTCCTGCCATTTTCTACTCAGTCCTCTGAGGAAGTCCCTTCTCTTCAATGTAAC
Source organism: Eublepharis macularius (assembly GCF_028583425.1). Classification (NCBI taxonomy): domain Eukaryota; kingdom Metazoa; phylum Chordata; class Lepidosauria; order Squamata; family Eublepharidae; genus Eublepharis; species Eublepharis macularius. Next base: position 78,934,138 of record NC_072794.1, on the reverse strand, counting down.
AAATCCTTAAAATTTTCTTAACCTTTGCAAGTGGGAATGGAGTGTGGAAGTTTTATTTCATACAGGATGTAGATAATCCTATCTTTTCTGACTATTTGGTCTGCTAAGGATAATTAGAACTGTAGTTTTTTCTACCTTCCCAATTGAATTGAGATGGAGGAGGAACTACAAACTGTAGCATCTGGGCCAATCTGATATGACTTGTAATTAGAGATGTAACATTTTCAGAAATTTTGAACTTATGGGGAAAATTTTTCCCATTTATTTTTTTCAAAAAAAACTGCAGATTTTAAGAACTTAGTAAATATATGCAGCTATGGTTGCCAGCTCTGGGTTGTGTGACATTTCTAGAGATTTGAGGGGTGGATTATGGAATGGTCAGGGTTTGTGGAGGGAAGGTGCTTCCGTGGATTATATGCTATATAGTCCACCTTCCAAAGTAACCATTTTTCCTAAGGAGAATTGATCTCTATCACCTGGAGATCAGTTGTAATTCCAGATCTCCAACCAGAACCTGGAAGCTTGCACTCCTATATGCAACACTTCATTTTATATCAAACTTAACACCCTATGTTGCTGTTTTAAAAACAAAGTATAAAAGTGTATTAAATGGCATGTTTATAAAATTTAAAAGGTTTAGTTTCTGGAGGCTGTCCTTGAATTTAGGCTGGAAAATTAAGTTGGTCAAGAATTTGGTTGGGATATGCATTTATTACTAAACTAATGATAGGCCACATCAAAAAGGCCCCATTTATCAAAGTACTTAAAATGAGATATAAAACACAGAGAGCCTTTCATTCATTCAGTGCCTCCTTCTTCCTACTCCTCTCTAGCGCAACACCACTGGTATGTTGGGGTAACTGTAGCTACTCTTACCACTGTTGCTCAGGCTTGTTATGATGGTAAGATGCCATGAGGGGCAGCAGCTAGCTAGGCAGCTAATGTGTGTGAGTGGATAAAGACATTTTTCCTGTCCCACCAGCCTTGGTGCTTTAGATACATGGTAATAGACCTGAACAAGTTAAGCACTTTACTTGGCTGTCTATTTCCAATCTAATGCTACTTGGACCTTTCAACGGAGGATTGCTATTAATGCAGCCAAAGTTAATGCTGCAGCAATATCTCACTTTTATTTTTATGATTGAGGTAACCAATATGTGCCTGCTGCTCTTAAAGCCTTCAATGCTAATTTTTTTTATTTATTTATTTTTATTTATCATATTTATATTCCGCCCTCCCCGCAAGCAGGCTCAGGGCGGATAACAACATTAAAACATTTAAAACATTTTATTAGACATTAAACATAAAACATTAAAAACATTGTATAAAGATTTTAAAAATAGCACTCTTTTCTTGGTGGCGGCAATATCGTTGATTACAGAAAGTGCAACAGTGCAATTGAACTTGGCAGCAACTTCAGAACAGTGGTGGACAGCTCTCATAGGGAGGGGAGTAGATGTTATATCATCCAGGCAGTGGAGGCCCAGCCTCAGACATAAGCCTGGCAGAACAACTCTGTCTTACAGAGTCTCGGTAGACAGAGTGTTCCACCAGGTAGGAGCCAGGACTGAGAAAGCTCTTGCTCTAGTCGAGGCCAGGCGGACCTCCTTGGAGCCAGGGACTGATAGCAATTTCTTTTCTCCTGATCGAAGAGTCCTCTGGGGAATAATTGGAGCTCAGTTATTGTACAGGGCCCTGCTCTGAATTGATGCTATTGACAATTCAGTTGAATGTGTTCACTCTAACTTTCTGCGTAAGATCATGGGGGTTCCTATGTGTGTTCCATATGCTGCCTTATGCTTAGAGTGCGGTCAGAATCTGTTGGCCACCAAGGCATGGCTTCACACTATTAAATATTGGTTGAGACTCCATTTTAATTCTGATCCCCCTAGTTATACATGTCATTTATTATCTGAATTTGCCAACTCTAGTTCGTCAGCCTGTATTGAAGCCCAAATAAGTTCCTTGAATTTACCTATAGAATCTTTATCCCTGCTATCTGAGGCCTTCTCAAAAATAAAATCTAGTCTTTTGGGATTAGAGTTACAAACTCTCTATAGTTCTGCTAATAGAACTTGTTCTCCCCTAAACTTGGGGATTGTCCCTAATGTAAGTCTCCCAGCAGCATATCTTTACCAACTCTTGGCTCCCAATTTACGTAGAGCCTTTTCTCTGGCCAGATTTAATGTTCTTCCTTCAGCCATTTTATCTGGTAGATTTCATGGGGTTCCTTCTTATAGTAGGTGTTGTCCTTGTTTGATGGACTGTGTTGAAACTGTTTCCCATGTTCTTCTCCAGTGCTCTTTTTATTTGGCGCCATGCCGGGATCTTCTACATCCTATATTAGCCCAACTTTCAGAGTTTTCTGATGATTTTAAGGTTCAGTTTCTGCTTGACAACCCAGATGGGGAAATAGCTGAAATAGTAGCAAAGTTTCTCTACAGTGCCATGGCTATACACCCTGACAAGTAATATTCTATACTGGTTTTGCTGCACTATTGCCCTGTTCCTATCTGTAATTTTAATCTCATTCTGTATGGACTCGTTTCTGTATTTAATATAATTTATATATGCCAGCAAAGGCTGGCTTGCTTGCTTAGATACTGTTTCTAATATGTACAAGACACTCCACTTTAAGTATGCTCTAGGTAATGTAGTCCCTCCCTTTCATCTGAGATTTACTTTATCAGAGTTCTTAATTTCTGTGATTTGTGCAATTAAGACTCATCTTACATGTGCTATACTTTTATTATTTTATTGTTGATAAAATGTTAATACTGTGATTTTATTCTTTCACTTTCACAATTTTTAATTGAAAATAAGACTAAACATTTATAAGTAAATAAGTTTTTTGGAACCTTATCTTGGATGTCAGATCTGACATGGAAATCCTATTCTAGATGATAAATCTATCAAGAGCTTTGACATTGATGACTAAATTGTGTAATCCTACAGGACTTATTTTATGTCCTTATTTCTACATGACCGTAATTTTTGCTTTTAAAAACTGCAGATTCCTGATTGTGGACTTAAAGTGTTCAGTTGCAATAAAGATAAACTTAAGGAAGAACTCAGGAGCAGCTATGTATTCCCCCCCCCCCACTGAAAAAATAAAAAGAACTAAATCTTGTATATTTGGGAAGAAAATTTCTTTTTGAAACCATTATGCCTACTTTTCGGAATCAAAACCCTGCTCAAGGGTCTAGGAAAGCTTCCTGCGAAGAACGAAACAATCCAAGCCATATGTATTGGGCAGTTTGCCAATATGCCTAGGCCACCTGGCTATATACGCAGCCAAGTATGCCATGCTGACTAGCCAGCTTTAACCTTCAGGCAGCTTCTTTTTAGCTTTCAGAAAGCTCTAAAGACCTCCACATTGCATCCCATGTCTGTATTGCCAGTAGTCTGTGCTCATTCAAACAGGCAGTGCAGTTTAATAGTAGCCAGACAGCTCTCAGCACCCATTCTGAATGCGTTTCTTTTGTCTCAAGTATAGTTCAGTTGTGTTGAACCAGGGCCATAACGTAAGTCTGGAGATAGCAGACTGAAAGCTTTACCCATATGCTACAGTTAGACACATTGACTGACAAGCCACTATTTTATTCCCAAGGCAGTATAGACTCTATTTGTAAGTAACTGTACTAAAGTAGTAGCTGTTGCAATTTTCTTTACAGAATATTAGCATGCATGATCTGAAAGTATGAAAACACTTAAATTCAACTCAGGCATTAACAACATGGGTGCCTTATTCAGGGCAACTTACTATTTCTAGTTTTATTTAAATTACTCTGTTTTTTATGTTTTGCTTTTGAGGACAAAGCTAGGCATTTGATTAGAAATCTAATTCAGAAAGTATGTAATAATACAGCTATGAGAGAGTCTAATAATAGTTAAACATTGTGTGTAAGTCTGAGGAATATGGATTTGAAGAAAGGGATTTTATATACCACTTCTGTGCCTTTCAGTATTACATGCCTTGCACTTTTTCTATGCTCAGGAGCTAATGTAGTATTTGTAATGCAACCTGTAAGAATATGACACTTGAAACAAGAATACCAAGGAAGAATGTACGCTGAAACTCTGTAAGAACTGAGGACTAAATATACTGCTTGTAGAGATGCACCTATAAAAATATTACACATACGTTATATTATCCTATAGGATTCCAATAGGAATCAATACAAGAGAGCCTTTTGTAGAAACTGATTTATGCAGCAAGCTGGGTCGGCCACCTGTGGCATTATCTCCCTCAAGGCTGCAAAAGAGAGAGAGTGCGCAGAAGTGGGGGAACATTCCTTTTTGCCCACGGACCTCAGTTATCTGAAGGCCCCAAGGCTGCCAAGATTGAGACTCCATGGCGCTGTCAAAGGTAGCAGTAGCAAAAGGGAAGTGGGCAAAGGGAAGATGTCCTTCCAAGGGGAACAAGCGCAAGGACGAAATAAGGGGCTGCAGAATTTGGAATTCCCCCAAGTAGGTAGCCGACCCAGAATTGCGTCTTCCAATCAAACTAACCCTAGACACCTGTGTCAAAGACTACGAGACAATAAGATAACAAATATTAGAATATTGTAATATTATTATAATTAACCTGAGGGTATTAATTGCTTTGCACTTCTATTGTAGCTTTGATGAGCACTGGGCACGAGGGAATCCCTTTACTTTCTGTGTAAGGGGGAGCTCATCCATTGTTTAATTAAACAATCTATTTGCTTCAATTCAACAGGACTCCGGGGGTGTTTTTTGTCATTGTGATTGGCTAAGAGAGAGAGAAAGATACCACAGAAGCCCAAAGTTTGTGCATAACAAGCCTATACTTCAACATTTTAGTGTTTAAGATTCTGAATTTTGTTCATCCCAACATAAATCTTCTGAAATTAAGTAATTATTTTGCTCATAATTTAGAACTTGTACAGGAGTCAGGAATTTTACATCTTAACTAAGATTTAACTCCAGAATTCAATTCAAAAACAAACAAACAAAATTCAGTTTTTTCCTGTAGGTGCTTTATTTTCTGGGAGAGCTGAAATGCCCCAGCACCCCAAATAAAATCATGAGATTCAAGCGCATGGATGTTACGAGTTTATTTAAATAGCTGATCTATGTCATATATTTAAATATGCTTTATAGTTAAACGGGGGCAGCCTGCACTTAGAGATCCCAGACCCCCAGAGGGGGCGGGGAATCCCCACCCCCACTCCCCGACCCCACCCACACTTTCCTAACCCGCAGGGGGGCGTGCACCTTCCCTGTGGGTTCCCCTGCAACGCTGTGCACTCATGCGCAGCAGCCACCAGGATTGGGCCCGTTTGGGCCTGGATTAGGGCCACTGCGGATCACGGGAGAGCTCCTGCGCTCCTCAGAGCCTGAAAATGGGCCCAATCTGCAGCAAAACAGGCTGCATTTCGGCGCAGATCAGGGACATGCTCTCGGTCTGCGTGATGACGTCACTTCTGAAGTGACATCATCGTGCCTGTGGGGGGGCACATGCACACTTTGCATGAGTGCACCCCCTCTCCCCCAAGGTAAGTGCCAGGCCCCTATCTCCCGCCCGGAGGTTGAGGGGGCCTGGCAACCCTAGTTGCACTAGGCGGTCTGACCATTTAGCTACCTTATCTGGTAGATCCTCACTGGCTCCAGATGCAGCCAGCATGTTCTGCTGACCTTGTTTATCCTTACCTGCATGCTATGTGCTGAGGGATGCCAAGTCCATCACCTTTCTCTGATGCACCATTATACCAATTCCAGAAGTTGCTTAGCACCAAGGACCTCTCCTTCCCAAGCCCCATCCTTCTGTAAAGCCAGTGATGGGCTGGTCAGGGTGCTCCATTCAACCACAATACCTCTGGGTGCTTGCTGCTCAATCCTGCCTATTGTGAACATCCTGCTCTAATCCTGCCCAAGCTAGTTACGGGCTAAATGATTAATGGCCACACCTACTTAACTGATTTCCCCAAACTCTCCCAGACATTGCAAAGCAAGCAAAAAATGGGGGAACCCAAAAATTCCTGCCTGGCCCCAAATGGCAACCAGCTAATCCTGCAATGCCTAAGGGAGGGAAGGTTGGACAGCAGCAACAGGAAAGCCTGCTGAGAAGGAGAGGCTTGCTTATAAACTACATCACTTGCTTTTCCCCCAGAGGCTGAGTCAATTAATGCCTCATTCTTCATTTGAAAAGGGGCAAGGGCAGGGGCAAACTAATCCCTTGGAAAACTGCCATGAATGTCTCTTTTCCCATTAGCAATGGGAAGTACACAGTGGTTGATGCAAGCAGTTTTGATTGTAATAATTTACCTTACCAGAATTGGGTGTCCCTCTCTCCCCATAAACATTGATTGCAGTGCTCTCCTTTCTGGGGTTTTGCATAGATACACCAAATTGTATATAGAAGCTTTTTTCCTACATAAATTGCTCCTGCTAGATATGTTTAGTATGGTGAATTGACCACAAAAACTCTTTATGAACTGATGTTAAAGGCAGAAGAGGACATCTGCAGAAATCTCCAGGCAGAAGTTTCGTAGCATGGAGATAAACACTATTACCTGCCAATATCTGTGGATAGGGATCCCATTCCCCCGCTGGGGGGATCCCCTGCCACCACTTACCTGGCAGGCGGGGAAGGCGGGGAACAGATTTCCCAGGCATGCTTCTGGGACTGGCGTAACAAAGTCACTGATGTCATCATGACACCCCAAAAGCTCTCTCGCGCTTCACAGTGGGCTGATTTGTGCCCCAAACGGCCTAAATCAGCTCACTGTGAATTGCATGTGCGGTCCCTCACCTTGCGTGATGGCCTCACATCCAGGTAGTGACATTATGGTTCTGGGACCATTTACCTTCTTGTTGCATGCCAGGAGCAACAAGAAAGTAAGCACCAGGTCCCCCACAACCTGCTCGGAGAGTAAGGGGACCTGGCAACCTTATCTATGGATTGATCCTGGCGAAGACAGAATATAACAGATAACAATTTCCCCTTGCTGCCAAAAGAGTCTTGATTCATTTATTTCTGCTCTGTTACACAGTAATTAAGGGCGCTGAAACTTTGTCCATAACTAAGTGGCAACCTCAGGTATATTACATCTTTCTTTAGGATTAATAAAATGACATTTCTTAGAAAAACGGATTGTCTCATGTCATACACCTAATGTCAAACTTGTAAGTATCTCTCCTTATGTTTTGCAAGTTGCCTTTTACAATATTTGGTAATTTGCTCACTGTTCATATCAGTCATTTCTGTCAGAATAATCTATAACCCTCTGTTGATGTAAGCAGGAATAAGGGCCATTTTGTCTTATTGCCTTCAGAATGCTAGCAGTTGGGACAAATAGCAGAAGGTGCCATAAAGGTGTGTGCGTGTGTCTGGATAAACAGGTGTGATATTCATGTTGTTACTTTAGGGATTTTCTGGAAATGAAGTTGGTTAGCTATGCTCCAAGCATATGGTGCAATATGTCTTGACATAAAACAGACTGACAGGGAATCCTGTTCTGATCTTAATGTGGGGTAAATTCACTGGCTAATATTAAGTAATGCAGCAGAGAAGAATTTGTTGCTACCTGTGACGTTTTCTGACTTTTTCTATTTTAATTTTAGGTAAAATCTACAGAGATGCTTCTCTTGTGGGTCTAACTGTATGGGGAACTAGCTTCAGGAATGCTTTCAACTTAAGTATGAGTTACTTAGGCTCCAGTAATGCATAGAGATGGGCATGAACAGGAATACGAACAAAAAAAGCCGCGAACAGCCCAATCTGCTGTTCGCGAACAAGCTGTTAGTGAAACCCCACTCTGTACGAACAGGTGGTCATTGCAAGCCTCATTCATTGCTGTTCGTCAAGCCAGACAGTCTGACACCTGCAATCAATTCCCTTGGCAACTTAGGCAGGGATTGTCTGAACTCTGTCTGAACTCCTGCTGTTGCCCTGGAAACCCCAATCTAAGCCCAATTTAGCTTGATAGGCAGGTCTTCCTTTCAAGTGTGGAGTTCCAAATTTGTTACAAGGGAGCAAAGAGCAGGGGGGAGGGGGGCTCCCAGCTCTGGCATAGTTTGCAGACAGTGGAGAGGGGGAGAGTTGCTGTTGCCATTTTGATAGAGTGCATTGAAGCTGGAATTTTCTTTGTGTGGTGGGATAGGGATCTACCCCTTCAAGTTCCAGGGCTGCTGCCAGGCTCTGGGGCCAAGCTATTATTTATTATTGGTACCTTTCCTGCTGCCTGCTCAGGTAAGGTTTCTGGGAGTGGTGCGGTAGGGATCTACTCCTTCAAGTTCCAGGGCTGCTGCCAGGCTCTGGGGCCAAGCTATTATTTATTATTAGTACCTTTCCTGGTGCCTGCTCAGGTCAGGTTTCTGGGAGTGGTGCAGTAGGGATCTTGACTTGGATGATGGCTGGAGGAGAGCCTGCTGGCCCCCACAAACAGCCAACCACGAACATGTTCATGAACAAGGCCATGTTCGTGGTTGTTTGTGAGTCCCTGTTCATGGATGACAACGAACAACGAACGTCATGTTCATTATTTTTCTGTTCGTGCCCATCTCTAGTTGTGTATACATCTCCAGATTAAATTTTGGATCATAATGATTAATTCAGACATTTGAAAGCATTTAGGCATCACACCAAACTGATAAAATGAGATATATCTGACAGATACAACCACTTGGTGCCCTGCTCATATTTCATTCTCATGCCTCATGTGACCTTCCTCGCTTCACACATGGATCCTGTACCAAAATTTACTGGTTTGATTAAAAGTTTGTCATTTGACTGGGAGGTGCTAATGAAACATTAGGCTCATGTCTCTGAGCTCTGACAAATGCTTTTAGAAAGCAAATGACATCTTATGGGGGGGGGGACCTCTGTACCTCCCACTCATCTGCTGAAAACTGTATTTACCCTTGCAAGATTTCAGAAATGTTTTGAAACACATTACTACTCTGCATTGAGGTTGGCACAAAACCTGCATCACCTACATGCAATGAAAGTAAAGAACTAGAACTGAGGTCAGAGCCAGTCACCTCTCTGTTTTATTTATTTTATTTTATTTATTCAATTTATATACCGCCCATCCCAGGGGCTCTGGGCGGTGTTGCTTCTCATCTGGAGAAGCACACTTCACCAACAGAAGGTTTGGGGAACGCTTTGCATCTTTAAAATGATTATCTTTGTCATCAGGATAATAGTGCATCCATTAGAAGATGCTGTATAAGACACATTCAAAATATTTTTTTAAAAAACCTGAGAATTGAGAAAACTAAGTAGGAGAAAGAGATAACTCAGACTTTCCCCTCTCTTAAACCTTTTAACAAGTTATTTTTCTATTCACAGTTGAATGGCTGTGTGCCTTTGACTGCAGCTCAGCTGCAAAGTGAAAGGGGGTTACTGGACTGTAGGAGCAATGCAGTTTTCCTTGTGTTGGTGCTTCTGCAAGCAGGATGGGTTATTAGTACTTTGGACACTACTACTGCTATATATTTCTTTATATATTATCTATTGTTTCCTTAAAATTCTGTGCTAATACTGAAATTTGTAGTATAAAATGTGTGCTATGATTTACACCCTAACCATACTCTGTGGGAAAGGAATAATATTTTTTTCTAGTGGTGAAAAGTGGGATTCAGAATCTTATGTGGGTTTTGATCAGGGGCCAAGCTATTTCAAAAGTAAGTATCAAAACATTAGGACAGAAATTAATTCACACTTGTTCTTACATTGTAAAGAAATAAATATAGCTACATTTACTTTATGCTTGTTTCTCTAATTTTTGAATGGAGATAAGCATAGTGTTAGAACTGTACTATGTCCCTTTACTAGAGTTAGGGGATGAATTGATATTTTTTTCTCAGAGTTGTAGCTCTACAAAATTCTCATGGGGTGGGTGTTCAACTTGTATCACCTGTATTCTATGGCTCCACTGTTCTCAGTTATTATTAATTTCACCAGTGTTTTAGGAATATGACATTTTGATTTAAAGAAGTTATAGGAAAATTCTTGAAAATTTGGCCAAATAGAGTTTTTTAAAATAATAACTGACATAGGAAGATCAGGTGCCCTCAAACACATCTGAAACACAAATTTATTTGTACCATTCAGCCTTCTTTTACTTTTGAGAAGCTTTGGTTGTGATTTGGACAGCATTGGCTAATCATCAGCCTCTACTACAGAATATCTGTCCTAACCTGGGCCGTCTCCAGATGGCTTACCTAAAGCCTGAAACGTGATATTTCGTGTTTTCCCTGGCGCAATCCACAACATTGCGGCATGGAGCGGCTTCAGGTAAGCCATCTGGAAACGGCCCTGGATGGCCCAGGCTAGCCTGATCTCATCAGAAGCCAAGCCAGGTCATCCCTGGTTAGTACTTGGATGGGAGACCACCAAGGGAGTTCAGGGTTGCTATGTAGAGGCAGGCAAAGGTAAACCACCATTGTTCATCTCGTGCCTTGAAAATTTACCAGGTTGCCATAAGTCAGCTCCAATTTTACAGCACTTTACACACACACTCAGAATATCTACCTTCAGCTTGAATTATCTTGTGCAGACATCCTGGCTAGCTACAACACAAATTTCTGATGCCTTTAACCTGAAAAGACCCAAGTTTGGCAGCCAGTGAGTTACAGATGAGGATGGGGGAAAGAAATCCTATCTTTTCTGGGGCTTTTTCCTTCTTGGTTTCCCTAGTTAAAATCAATATATATGATCAATAGTTGGTTTTGAGTTGTTCACTATACGCTGAAGTTTTTCTGATGTAAACCATGAGTGTCTGGGTTTCAGACATTATAATGTGTCAAAGGAGGTTTGATAGCTGCTACAGTCATCCCAAGTTACATTTTATTTCCAATGACAGGCTTCGTAACATGAGAAGGGAAGAAATCCAGTATTTCTAAGTACAGATCAATTGGACACTATTGCAATAGCTTAAAAAGCAGAACATCACTGAAACTAGGTCTATTTCATTTAAATGGCAGAAAATACTGTTAATTCAAGGGTGATATAATTGCTTCTTAAATACCTTTCTAAAGTTAAACAGTTTTCCCTATCTTCCAACCTATGCCAGTATAATAAATTACAACATCTTAACAAAGAAACATTCTCAAACCCTCCTTGAATAAACGAAAACATCCAGTAAGTAGAACAGTAGCCTTATTTATAATGGATTCAACTGGCATTGAAATACAATGAGTGGCAAACGTTAAGTAAAATAATTAGGAATGCTGCATAAGAGATTCAGTAATAAAATATGATCAATAGAGTCAGATAATGATGGTGCCCATTTTAATTCATACATATAGATATAACTTCCTAACATTCTGTGAACGCTATTCGGAAAAAATACCACAATTCTGAAAGTACTTGAAATACTTCTACTCTCTCAGTGGGTCATAGCAATCCAGTTGATGCATGACATTTTTGTTGAAATCATCTAATGGCAGAACAATAGAATTATAGCAGGCATATACTTTATTTAGTACTTCTCATTTATAAGGAAACAGGAATAGTTTCCTTTTAAAATTAGAGTTTTAACAGTGCAATCCTATGGAGAGTTACTCCAGTCTAAGCCCATTGAAGTCAATGGCCTTAGACTGACGTAACTCTCCATAGGATTGCACTGTAAGTAGTCTAATTAAAATTTAATCTTAACCAATAGTGCACAGAACTCTAGAAGCAATATACTTGTGTCCTGTGTCCATATGTGGCATCTTTTGCTGTTGATGAAAAATGCAACATTTTTTTCCTCCTCATTAAAGCTGATTGAGTATGCATATGTAGTGAGGTATTTTGCAAGCAAATGATACATTTGAAGACTTATCAGTGATTCCGCACACGTTGGATAATGCACTTTCAATGCACTTTATTAATTGTTTGAGGTGGATTTTTTGTTCCGCACACAAAAAGATCCGTTCCAAATGATCTATAAAGAGGATTGGAATTGCACTATCCAACGTGTGCGGAGTCAATATATGTCACAAAATACAGTGTTAGTTTTATAAGGATATTAGAGAAATTCATAGAGGATTGGTCTGTCAGGCCATGTTGGTAGAGGAGGCCTCTACATGTATCAATAAACTCTAGGGTTGAGCACACAATGCTTTTGGATAGCATTCTCATAGATACTTCCTACAGCTGTGGTTAAACTGGTCATTCAGTTACATAGTAATGGCAGTCTCCCCTCCCTTCCAGGAGAAAAGGCATACAGCTTCCAAGACTTGCATGCTTGGCTTCAGCTACATTGATGGGAAACTTTTCAGAAATATTCCATGCTTTATTGTTGGTTGCAGACTAATCTTTCACGTCTCTGAGGAAGCTGAAAGGTTCTGGCACTGGTTTTTGGATCCAAGATAATCACCAGTCCAGTTCTCTTGTTGCTTGCAATCAGAATACATTAAAGCCATATATCACAGGTGGATTGAATTCTGCCTTTCATGGACTTTTAAAAAATCCAAACCCGCTTCTTCAACTGATGCATTCTAATGCAGCAAGCAGTAGTGCATTCTTCAGTTCTTAACATTTACTACCATAAATAATCTGTGTAAAGTGATCCTGAGTACATATTCTTGCTTAATAGCATTAAAAAGTTCCTTACTGGATTAGACCAAAGCATTCCTTCGAACTCCAGCAACTAGCTTGCACTAACCTCAGTGGATTTCTCCTGTATTATGAATAAAAGCTACAAGCCACCCGTGCCCAGTATTATGAATACAGCTTCACAGAAGAAATGGAGAATGCATGAAATATTTATCAATGCACTACAGATCACTGAAGACCAGCCTAAATAGAAGTGCTAACCCAGCACTTTCCCCCAAATGTCAGGAGCAGATCAAACAGGGACTCAAATCAGATATCCAAAGTGTATCAGACTACACAAACAGTATGTCAATAATAATTGCAAAACTGGTTTTTGAATACAGCCTTAAAAGACAGACTTATTGTGACTTTAAAAAATTAAAACATTGTATAAGTGACTGCATATACAATTAAGTGGAAGTGTGCACATTTAAAGCAAGTCTTTTAACCCACTACACTATCAGATATTAATCATACTGTATTAATTGAAAGGATTTCATCTAATCTTCTAAAGAAACAGGCAAACTCTTTGGCTTCCCTCTAAAGTAAGAATATATCACTCAGGCCATCCATTACTGTGCTATAATTATGGTAAGTGAAGCAGAACTGAATCGATGGAGCAATTTATCAATGTATTCCAAACTTGTGTAGCACAGTTGACGTCATGCTTATTGCAGATACCATCCCTCAATCTAAAAATATCCAGCATCCTGGACATTATTCTTCTTATCTTAATATTTAGTATTTTTATATGTAATGCTGTTACTGTCCCCTGTGAAATTGCTATAAAACTGTACTTTGCGAAAAACAGCATATCTAGTTTAGTGATCTTTTAATTATCCCAGTAGATAATTGTCCTAGTATTTTATCTGTTGTTGTCAACTGACTCTGTTGGGAGAAAGGTAGGGCATATAAATGTTCTAAATAAATGAATGAAGTACTTGAAAACTACAATTATTCAGATTTTTAGTGGGATCCTGGGAAGGCCAAACATGGTGGCCTCCATGCCTCTTGCCCTTCTGACGCCTCGCTGGCAGTAAATAAGTTGCCCTGGTAAGTCTGGGGGCCGCTGCTTCCTGTAATTCCAGTCATGGCATTGAAATATTGTATGGGTATGTCTGAATATGTTGTATAAGAACATCTTGCTAATGCTATCCATTATGTTTTTTGTTTTGCATTTGCGTTTGCATTTAGAAGCCTCATCTCAGCATTTGAGGTGAGTTTGCATTTAGAATCATACTCATCAGCAAAAAGTATGTTAAAGGGTTAAGGAACTTGAACTTCCTTACTAAAATTCTGTGTCTTCTAGGACATCAGATTGCTACTCATTTAAAATATTTATAATCTGTTTTATTGGGCAGCTTTATGAAGAACAGTTTTACCTGGTATCACACAGTATTGTTTAATTTGGACTATATTTAACAGGCATTCTGTTTAAACAGTGTAAGCGAGTTCTGAGTTCTTGCCAGAGAAATTCTCAAAATGGTTGCCAAGCTATAAGATGGCTGCCAAGGTCTGAATACATAGAACAGGTCCAAAATGGTGACCAAGTTCACAAAATTTTCCTGGCAGTTTTTTTTCTCAAAGCAAAGAAGATGCTGAACTTGGCAACAGCATCTTGGCATGAGAATTTATAGAGTCATCCAGAGATCCGTGTAGTAACTGTGTTCTTATTTCACAGAACTTGGCAGCAACCTCTTTAAGGATGACGTGAGCTAAACTAGACAGTGAAAAGTAACATTAAGATTCCCCCCCCCCATTGGCTGCATTATACTAAACATGAACTGGAAGGATTCATTCTTTGTAAAGTACTTCAAAGTAGGCAGCTTTCAATGATATTTCAGGCTGTATTCTTTTGTTATATGCATCTAAAGAAATGCAAACTTTATATATAGTGTAGGCTGCAGATTATTGTAGTTGCTGCATTTGTTTACTTACATTTATAGCAAGTTGCATTCTGGCAGTAATGCTACTTAGTAAATTGAAATAAAATCATAAGGTTGAATTAAAACACACTGCTGTGAGTGCTGATTATAATTTTAGCTTAGTGTAAATACCGGATGTCATGTCCAACTTTTCAGGGACTTGGCAAAACCTCAACAGGGTTCTCTGGGCTACAGAAAAAAACAGTGTGTACTTGAATGCTTTTTTAAATACTTGGAGAGGTGAAACTTAGCTACTTCTGTTAGTGTGCTGGTTAATTATGTAGTTGAATAATATGCTGCATGGTTCCAAGCTAGTTGCAAAGAAGAAAGAAAAAGAATAAGATAATGCAAAATATTGCTCCCTAAGAACACTAAAAAGCTAGCATGTATTTAAATCCTATCCATGGTTGTTTTAAATGCTTCTCTGAAAAGACAAGTTTTAAATACACCACTGGATAGGATATCTAAAGTATATATTGCAAAATACAGCATAAATTCCAAAGATTTTTGAATGCGTTACTAGGTGTCTGTGTGTGTTTGTGTGTTTCGTAATGTAAAAGGTTCTGTCCCAAGGTTTAACAAAATAACATTTCCTATGAGGTATGCTCTCATGGCTTCATTGCATGAACCTATCTGAAACTAACTGTTCCTGTTATGCAGTCTTATAGGTCCCTTCAGAGGAACTCTACAAAAGAAAATCAGGGCCAAGTGCTGCATCCACAAGGGCACGGTGGTTTCTTTTAGGCTGAACTGTGTATGCTGGGCTGCTTGGTACCTAAGGAACGTCTAACTTCCATTATGTACACTGTAAAGTACTATGCTATGCTCTTTGCCCTCCTGCTGATTCCAATGAGTGGAAGAGCTGGAAGAGCTGCAGGTGTGCTTTTCAAGGCAATCCCTTCTTCCCTTCAAACTCTTCTACTTTTAATATTTTTCAGCTGCTAAATATTCCTCTGGAAAACAATCTTTTATTTTTCCCCAAGGAGTTCAGAGCCTAGGATCCAAAACATATGTATGTAGAATTGATAATGAGATAGTATTTATTGACTGCTAAATACATACAATCTTAACCTTTCCCTAGACAAGCTGAAAAAACACCTTCATGGATTGACCCTTATAAAGCCATTCATTCCCATCATTCAATTTTGCTTCTCTCTTTTACACATAAAAAATGGCTGAGAATGGTTCCAGATCTTTGAGACAAGGAATTTTACTCTGCTTACTGCTTCCAAAATGATATGCTTGCATATCTGTGGAATCGCCTCTGTACCGTTCTGTCTCAGTTTTTGTCCCCTGCGTTACTTTGTGTTTGCCCTGCTTACCAGATTCTTTCGTGGGTACAATACTGGGTTTGTTGACCAATCATAATAACAATGTTTCTTTAATATGATGACTGATGTTACTTGATTTTTTTGATCCTACATTAGACATAATGTCATCTGCACTGACTTTCTGCAAACTAGTATTTCTGATCAGTATCTGCATATAGCTTTTGTAGAACAAGCTAACAAGTGGGAATGGTATGACGTAGCTACAGGCAAAAAAGACTAAACAGGTTCACAGTCAGTTTCACAGTGGGTCAGAAACATGAACATGGCCAACTGACAGTGCGATCCTAAGCAGAGTTACTCTAGTCTAAGACCTTGATTTCAGAGGGCTTAGACTAGAGTAATTCTGTTTAGGATTGCACTGTTAGTGTTGGAGAGATCAGATGTAGATAGTGCTCCCTGAAGAATTCTAGCAGATGCAGCTTTTCTCATTCCTAAATGAAAAGCTTCACCTACCAAAGTCCCAGCTCTTTCATCTATTAAAAATACGGGAGCCCTGCCTTCTTTGCAGTACTATGCATTCTACTCATTATCCAGCCTCTGAAAATAGACTTGTCAGTTTATCTTTGATGCAGCTGAACTCTCAGATTGTAGTCAGCAGCTTCAAATAGTTTATATTTTCCTCTAAATTTGTTTAATGTTGGAAATTTCTACATGTTTCATGTATGCACAGTACATTAGCATGCATTTATGCACATATCACATGCATTGCATAGTTTCTGCAGAGTAACTTTCAGCGCAGGGCAACCCAAACAGCTGTTATTCCTTTTTATAGCTTCTTTAATCTATGTGCCAGCAAGTCAGTTTACAAAATCTGTTTTGTTGATGACTGCTGCGATAATAATTGTGGTGTTTTGTGGCTTGGCAAAAGCCAAGGGTCTCCTCCAAGGACTCTTGCCAAAACCTTTGAAGGGGCTGAGGTGGATTCTCTGCCAGAATGAGTCACCGTTTTCTATTTTATTTAGTGTCCTTCTGCCAAGGCCTTAGACACTTTCTGTTTTCATTCTTTTGTAGGCTTTCCTTCCCACATCGTGGTTTTCTTCACAGCCAGAGCTATGTGTTTGCCAGCATAGGTGAGAGTGTGTGACAAACTCCAAACACCACAACTAGAATGAGATTTGAGCCTAGGGGTTTTAACTATTGCTTGCATTTAGGCATCATTTTTAATGCTGATTCATTTTAAATAAAAGGACAATGTCAGTTAAAACTGTGCAGAACAATTACTTGAAGTTACGGGTAACAGTTTTAAAGGCATCTCAGTGTTCTACCTCTCAATAATGGTATAACTTTTAGACATTTGATGACAGATGTGTTGGGAACTATCTTAAGTAGAAATGGTCACAAATTGACATCCAGCAGGATACTTTTAACTACATCCACCCCCAACAAACTAAAGCACATCTCCCCACTTTACCTTGATCTAGGCTTGAAGGCAACACATCTAGTGGATTCCATCTGCCTCCCTAATTGCCAGGAAGAAAATTTCATCAAGATGTTGCATTTGATTAATTAGAAAATATTTGTAAAAACTCTAACTTTGTCTCTAAATTAAGGTGTTTTAAGTGAGACTAGGAAAATTTCCTTTCACTCTAGATCCAGCAGCCAATCATGAGTCATTCACAAGCTCTTCAGTTGTTTTGTTGCACTCTAACTGGAATGTGTGTTCTGTGGAAGGCAATGTTCATGTAAGAACAGCCAGAAATCTTCCTAGAACTATGAGTTTACAAGCATGAGACTAGAAACCCGGCTCAAGAGGTTATGAGGGGCTGTGAATAGGAACCCATGACACCATGTTTATTTCTGTACAGCTGCCTTTTATGCTTATACATTAATGTCAAGACAATCTGTTTTAGTGTAGACAGTGATGGGCAGCAGCAGCTGTAAGCATAGGGATTGTAGTGGTACTATCAAACAGAAAGAGATGATGGACATGCTTTGAAAGTAGACCTGGAGCCAAAGCACAATAATTGGGCTAGTAAGAAGGGGGAGAAAAATACTTTGGGTGATCTGGTGTCTATAATTTTGCTTTTCAGAGACAATCTATTTAACTTTTTTTCTGTCATCCTATCCATTACTGTTAGACTTCTTGGAAACATCTTATTTTAAGGTACAGAAGTTAAAATATTTCACACTTCTTTTTATTGCTTATAATGAAAAAATGTCAGCAAACTAAATTTTGAACATTCTGCTGAATGTTGCTATATTTTATGGCAGGGAGAGAGTCTTGGCAGCATAGGAATTGGACACAGAGCCACAGGTATAACCATGTGCATTATATATCTTTTCAGTAAATAGTTTAAGTAAATGGTGGGGTGATCTAAAGTATTTTGTAGAAGAAAATTCAAAATCTTTAAGAATTTTATTGAGTGAAACATTCCATATAATTTCTACTTTAAAAAGAATGGCAACTTACTCATTTGATGTGGTATAAATTCATTATGAGCTACTTAAAAAAATCTGTTGAAAATAGAAACACTGAAAGAAAAAAATAGAGAGTTTATAGAATGTAAAAGAGTAGGGGTGTGCAAGGCCAGAGTGATTCAGGTTACCTGAATCGGGGAAAAAAATTCAGAATAAAGGGAGTTCCAAAGTGGCAAGCCACTTCGGAATACCCGATTTGGAAAGATTTGGGTTTGCTTCATAAAGACTCGGCTGTTGTTTTCAGTGGGGAACATGCTCCAGGCTTTCTGGGAGCCTGTGGGGGGGGGAGGGATTTTCTTTATGAATCAAACTAAACTTGGTGGGAACCTTCTTCGAACTCTCATCTAACAACCCCCCAAGTTTTAGAATGATTGGACTTCGGGAGGACATGTTATGGCCCCCCAAAGAAGGTGCCCCATCCTCCTCCACTCTTCATTATTTCCTATGGGGAAAAACAAAGGTGGCTTGGGGTGGCATTTTGCAAACAAAATGCACCCAATTTTCAGGGGACCTACTCCTACCTTCCTCCCACCCTCCCCCAAGTTTCAGGGAGATTGCACTTTGGGGGGGCATGTTATGGCCCCCCAAAGATGATTCTCCCACCACACCATTTTATTTCTACTGTGGGGAAGACTCCCACACAGCAGAAACACATGGATTGTGGCTGTCAATGGCCACAGCCACAGTATGGCTACACTACACACACCCCAAACAGCCCCTCAGAACTAACTCCCCCCCCCCCACACACACACACAAAACTAACCACCCCTGCAGTAACTGCCCAGCCAATCTCCATTGGTTCCTGTTGTGGGAATATCCAGCAAAAACAAAATTAAATTGAAATTAAAAACTCAGGCCCAACCACTTAAACACAGCAAATAAAATCAGAACCCCTGAACGAGGCCCCACCTGAACCCTAGATCTCCTCAACACACACTCTTAAAAACAATAATGGTTCTCCAACACCAACAACAGGGAAAAAATTTAAAACACCAGCAGGAAAATTTTAACCTGCAAAAAACAGGAACAGGTCCCCCCCTCCCCCACACACACACCAGTAATGGGGAAAAATCTAAAATACCAACAAGAAACTTTTAAATTGCAAAAGAATAGTACAGCCCCCCCAACAACAGCAGGAAGAAGTGAACTTTAAAACAACACAGAACACACACACACACACACACACAACTTGAACAGGAACAGTATCCCCTCACCTCCACCAACAGCAGGAAAAAAGTAAACCCTCCCAAAATTTAAAACTGCAAATAAAGACCAGCCTCCCCCCACAAACAAATGTCCCAGCCAGAAGCTGCTCACACCAACAAAGGCCCTCCTGCACACACACACACACACACACACACACACACACACACACACACACACACACACACACACACACACACACAAAGAAGCAAGAATCCCTCCCCACCCAAAATAAAGACTTTAAATTAACTTTTTAAAAACAATCCCTCCCCTTCCCCCCCACACTCAGACAAGCAAAAAAAAAATCCCCCCCCAAGAGAAAACCCTATGAGTCACTGACTCTCTCACCAGTCCTGCAGTCCAGCGATGATCGGTCAGGCAGGCAGGCAGGAATCCTCCAGGTGAAGTCCTCTCTTCCTCAGTGAAGTCCTCCAGCACCAGCAGGCCAGCCAACTATGGAGACAGAGTCCCAGTGAAAGTACTCTCAAGTCTCTATGTAGGCCAAGGAAAATTGGGGGCTGGCCAAAAAGCAAGCCTCCAATTTAAATCCCCTGTTGCATCTCCTTCCAGAGAATCAATTGGCAGGAACGAGGATGCAGCAGTGGGATTGGACATTCCTAACTACCCTCTCCCTTCCCCGATCCCCCTCTCTCCTCGTACTCACTCACGCCTCCTCACCCTTCCCATCCTGTAAATTTTGCAGGAACCTCAGCAGACTTTGCTGGCTGCTTGCATTGCATTGTATTGCATTGCAAACAGCCAGCAAAGTTCTGAAGCAAATTCAAGCTTCCCTCCTTTTTTTTTAACAAGATGGGAGGGGTTAGGAGGAGGTTGTAGTGAGTCCCTCACTCCTACTCCCCCCTTCCCTCTCATAAGAAAGCTCGGGAGCTTGATTTTGACTCAGAACTTTGCCAGCTGTTTGCAAATGCAAACAACCAGCAAAATACTGCTCCCAGCTGCCCTGAAGTGATCCAAATTCCTTTGGAAAGCTTTGCATGCTGGCCCCAATTTGGAAATACCGAATCTTTCCAATTTGGACCTGATTCAGGTTAAAAACCCGATTCGGATTCCCGAAGCCAACATCCCTATAAAAGAGTACAGCAAGACTCAGTGAATAGCTGTTCAGAAAGTTTCTTTCTGTTCACCAGAAGGCTTATTATCCAGATAATGGAGCCGTTCACAAGTTTACTTTTTCCAACATATATAATAAAATAATTCTACAATGAATTCTTCATAGAAATGGATAACAGATAAAGAGAATAACAGAGGACGAGAAAATTTCATCAAGATGTTTCATCTGATTAATTAGAAAACATTTGTAAAACCTTATTTTGTCTCGAAATCATGGTGTTCTAAGTATGCTGCAGTTCACAGAATATATTTTTGCCCTGCTGTCTTCAAGGAGAAATCTCTGTAGGTTGTAGATCTACTTTGCTGTGCTAGTGATTCATTAGCATAAATATAGAAACCCTGTGCCTGAGTTTAATCTCAATGAAGCCTTCAGGGCTTTGGTCTCTGATGTGCACGTGTACGCACGCACACACACACACACACACACACTGAGGATGTAAAACATTGAGAATTTAGGATGCACTTAAATTCATAAATGCCCAAACCTCTTAACCTCAACAGAACATCCGCAAAGTAATAAAAATGTTCTGGTTTTATTGAAAACCTAATTTGTACATAATTTTGTACATTTTCAGCATAAAGCCATGTATTAACATAGTGACTCTTCCTGTGGTTGCAGACATATTAATAAATTTTATTGAACAGGTCAGTTATATAGTATGGTGGTAGATAATTCCAAGAACTAGAACTATTCATAAAAATTCAGCCATAGCTGTCAGTGCTTCAAAGGTGGAGGAACAAGCTCTGAGTGAGCAGGACATTGCAGGGATGCTACAGCCACAAGAGAAATTCCAGGACTTCTTCCAAGGATGCCCTTGACTGATTTGTTACATTTCAAACTGAAGAGAGATGCTATAGAGAGTGATAAATAGAGGGGACAATAGAAATTAGTGTTTAGTTTTTCCTTCATGAAGTTATGTTCATAACCTATAATATCCACTATACAATGTTTACTGGAGTCAAGATTGTGGTCTGGCTAGAATTTAATGTGACTCAGGAAGGAGTTCTGTTCTTAGGAAAAACAAACATCAAATATCAGTGGTTCTTGTCATTGTATGTTCAATACTGAGGTATTCTAGAGAATAATTATGATTTAAAACCATTTGAGGCAAAAAGAACAAAGTTACATCTATTCACTATTTCCCCCCCCCATTTATTTATTCCTTTCTGCTCCCCCACCCTTTTTTGTTTGTTGATATGAAATAAACCTGAAGCCCATCTGTGTGCATCCAAGCCCCCCAGTCACCTAGTTCAGGCACTGAACATAGCCACTTTAACAGTCAGGAGAGGAGCTTGACCTTTTTTAAAAAATTAGATTGATAGCTCAGCCTTCGCCAAGGCCCTGGCTCTCCAACCCTCTGGGTTTTTCTTTGGAGTGTGCTCACATCTGTCAGTAAATCAAGAAATTATTCAAATAAAATATATTTTATTAGCTTTTAGAAAGTGTTTGCAAAAGCATTAAGTGCTCAACAAAAAAACAGAAAACAAATAAACTAGTTGTTGCTTAACTAAAATTCTATCTATCTAAAACTTCAAGAACTAACTTGCTTAAGCTTCTCTGATGGACATCCAATAGCTTTTCAGCTTACCCATCTGGTAGCATGTAGGCCCTTCAGTGTCAAGTTAGTGCAACATGGAGGCTTGCCAAGGTGCCACCTAGAGAAGAGCAAACCCTTCTGCTTCCTCTGCCCCTCCTTCCTCTAGTGTGTATTTAAAAGCCTTCCTTTCTAACCCCTGAGCAAGTCACCAGGCAACAGGGAACCAATCAGGACACAGCAACTAATTGGCATTAGTGCTGTCAGAACACTCAGGGAAGACAGCTGCTGGGACTCTCTGAGACTGGTCTTCAAGGTCGTTTACTTGGGACTCAAGAGAGTGCTTGCAGGTGTTGTTAATTAACAGAAATTGGGTTTCAGCTAGGCCTGAGCCTGCCAGCACTTAGTACACTGAACGAAATGAACCAATGTTCATCTGTTCCAGCTGGAATCCTACATTTTAGGCCCAATTTTCAGACACCATCCATTGCATATTTAATTATTACACTACTGAATGGCTTGAAAACATGTGACTGTAGAAGGGCACTAGGCTTCCTGAAGCTTAACTTGTCATGGATGCATTCATTTAATTGCATACCATACACCAGGACTGATAAATTTGGGAGACACTTCAAACTTCATTGAAGAAGAAGTCTGGGATTTTGATATGGAGAACTTGAAAAAGGTAGTTGGAAACTGGATAAAATATTCATAGATAGAAAAATTTCTAAGACTAAAAAAGGGCTGCTGGGTGCCATGATTACTGTGCCTCTGATTTCCTAGTTTCTGTTTTTTCCCTGTTTTCTCAACTCTGCGTTTAAATAAACTCTTCTGGTTATGCCTTTCACACATCACTGCTTTTGGCTTCAAAGACTCCTTTTAATAACTTATTCTTTCGTTCCCTTTCCTTTTGAACATGAAATGGTTTCAAACAAACATGCTGTATATTATATAGCCCCACTAACACTAACAGAGAAACAGAGAGTTTATATGTAGCAGTGTGTTTGTGTTCTTTTTGCTTAAACAGCCTGCTATCCTTAAGCATTCAAAATAGTTTTTATTATCCCCATATTTGAATATTTTCAGAAATGTTTGATTCATGTTATCTACTAGAAATTTAATGGGGAAAGTGGATAAAAGTGGACAAAAACATCATGAAACAGGACAGAGGTAATGTATTTTACCTGTGAAACATGCCATACACATCTATCACATTTCCATAGACAAATCTGCATATAGCAGATGTCTCATGTCAATGGAATTGCTCTGATAAGAGCATTAAAACATGATAGAATGTGTGTGAAAGTGGCTTGGGTAAGTTCTTTGCCCTTGACCAGTGGCACATTTGTTTTGGCTGTTCATTATGGAAAGTTTGAGGAGAAATGTTCATCCTCATGAAAATTTAAATAATAAACGGTCTCTGATTTTCTTATAGTTTCAATGAGTTTTCAAATCAATGAGTTTTCAAAATGAGTCAATGAGTTTTCAAAAGAGTAAACACAATCCAGGAAAATGTGGAACAACTAGTGTTTATTGTATGCTAGCAGATGTAGAGCCAGAAGATTCCTGAGCATATGCACAATCAATATATGGCATATGCATGGAATTAATGTAGTTTAGGTTTAGGGCCAGTTCATAATTAGTAATGGCCACTATCTGAGTATATATGATTGCCAGCAAGGTCCCAGACAGCTGATACAGGACATTAATGTCACAGCTTGTGACCTTGCTCAGCAAGGGGTTCTTTTGTTTATTATTTTCAGTATAAACAGCAAGAGAGGCACTGACAGAATTTTACCCCTTTCACTTCAGGTGCTGAGGCACAAGTAAGGCAACAACAAACAACTGTGGGAGCAAACAACTGTGGTCCATAAGCAGGGAATGATTGACATTTACTATAGCGGAGAACTATTTTTGTTTCCGCTTGTAGGAAACCAAAGTTGGAATCAGAGTATATGTTGAGGTACAGATTGGAAAATGACGTGGGGAGGATTGAGTCCCCAGGACACCAGTTACTCATCTTTCGGTGCAATCCTAAACAGAGTTACAACAAGGACCTTAGATTGGAGTAACTTTGCTTAGAATTGCACTGTTTTCTTTATTAGCTCATATGGTCAAGGCTCAGCTTTTGTAAAAGAAAAGTAGTTTAGTAGCAATAATAATGGTTATTGCCCAGAGCACCTGAGTTAACTATATCATAATTGAATTACGATTTCATACTTCATTTCATTTTCCTTAATCCTAGAGTGAATACCAGAACAGAACAGAACATGAACAGAATTAAGGCAAAGGTTAAAATTAATAGCCTCAAATTACATATGATGCGTAATTTCTTTTAACCATGGTTACAAAGAAATAGATTGTGAGTTTAAATGGTTCTTAGTGCTTAAATTGCAAATTCAAATTGTGGAATTATACCCTTTTAATCCCATGTATTGCATCCAGCCTAAATTCCATCCATGGGATAAAACTTTCCGGCCTCTCTGCTCCCACTGTAGCCCACTGATCTCCACAACGTGCTGCTTCTGCGGAGTCAGGGACCTGAGGAACAACGTGAGAGGGTTTTGCAGTGGAAAGAGGAAATCAGTGGAAACTGCCAATTTAGTCTGGATCCAACCCAGTGGCTTAAATGGAATTAGAAAACTTTAAATTGGTTTAGGATTACGCTGTCAGTCTACAACAAATAACCAAGATTTTTTCTGCCTTATATCAGGATCTGTGACATGATGGGATATCCAATAAAAAAAGTCCACTTTATTGGTCCATATTATTTCGGGTGTCTTGTTTTTGTTATATTGATAATCTTTTTTATTCTGTAATATTATCAAATATGTATACATATATATATTAAAATTCTGAGGGAAAGAATCATGCAAAGGTATTCCATGATTTTATAATATGTCAAGGTGACCTTACACATTTTTGCGCTCAGATTAAGAGATCAAATGAAACCATCCTGTTCAAGATTGGAATTAGTAGTTTTAAATCACACAGAGGATGGATGCAATGAAACTGCAGCCATTCTGGTATCCGTCCTTCAAGGATGACTACTTCCAATTGCTTGATAGCGTGTCTGGAGATACAGAAGCAGCTTTTCTCCCTCTGAATCAGAGGACATCTTGATGGGTGATTCCCACCCTTCAATCAGGGAGGCAGGAACAAGTTTTTTCCTACTTCCTGTTTTCCTAGTGGGAAGTTTCTTTCCTGCCTTGACAGAGAGAGCAACTTCGCTTGTGTGCTGCCTTGCCTTTCATCTCTCTCCTCCTTCCTTCCCTCTCGATAGTCTACATCTTATGCCTTGCTGTTTTTTTCTCATTTTTCACTTTGCTTCTTTGCTAACTTTCTTCTTCATGTGCTCTCTTGAAGGACTGAGAGGAAAGGTGCCATTCCCTGACCAAAGAAAATGCAGCAGCCATTTCTAGCTTTGCCGATGAGGGCAGCATTGCTGGGAGGTGGGTGTGAAATGGAAATCCCAAAGCCAGTCTAGAGGAACAAGACCCAGTGTGGGGAGAATCAAAGGTTAGAACATATGGGAGTGTTACTAAATACAACGTGCAATTGCATGTTCCTGACCAGTGCAAGAGCAAAGAAAATGAAGGAAATGTCACAAACAGTTATCAAAGCCAGATCCTCTTCCTTGATGACTGTCGCAAAACTGACGGGTCTACTTATCTTGAGCATCAATGCTGTACAGTGGAGTCGACTGCATACAAGACCACTGCAACAGCTTTTGATACCCTTCCAGTTTCAGATCATGGGCAAGAAATATTTTTCTGTTTGAGTTCCTGCAACAGTGAAAGCCAGTCTCATATGATGGGGCTGAACATCCAACCTTTTACATGGGAAACTGTACAGCAATCTGGTACCAAAGCAGATCTTCAGCTTGTTCAGATGGGGAGCAGTATGGGATGGCTTGCCAGTACAGGGATGATGGTCCAACAAGGAGATGAACCTCCCCAGCAACCTCCTGGAACTTCAGGCAATCCATCTGACCTTACTACACTTCAGCCCATGGATATGGAAGACCGTGTCTTAATCAGGACAGACAATGTATCGGCTAAAAACAAGGAGGATCCACTTCCATAACACTACACAAGGAGGCGCTCCTGGTTATTAGCATGGGCAGAGAAGAACTTGGCATCTATCAGGGCGGGATATGTCAAGGGTACAATGAATATACAGGTGGACTGGCTCAGCAGATAGACTCTCCAAGAAGGGAAACGGTCTTTGAAGAAAGAGCTGTTTCAACTTATCTCGATATACCTCAGTCTTCCTCTGGTAGATATATTTGCATCACTAACCAACCATCAGGTGGACAGATGTTTCACCAGGTACTTCCACCCTGAGGCTGAAGCTACTGATGCACTGATGTTACAGTGGTCACCCGTTCTCCTGTTCGCCTATCCACCCACCCCAGTTCTTCCAAAGCTAATCAGGATCAGAGAACAAAAAGCAGAAATTATATTGGTAACACCCAACTGGCCCCAGTGCCATGAAGGAACAACTTGTCCCTCCAGAAGTCAGCGTCATTCCACTCAGTTCTGCCTAATGAATTCACTTCCTGTTCTGCTGTATCTCTTTAACTTGTTGTTACTCACCTTTCTCCTTGTTATTCAGTTTCAGAGTGTTGTATTCATTGTTATGAAGTTATAACTGCTTTTGCCAGAACTGAAAGGAAAAGTGACTCCCACTTTACAATCTATAACCCTTTACCGTGTTCAAACTAAAGAAAAGGAAAAAATGGGGGAAAATGCTTAAAATTTCTGAGTAACTCAAAGGAATCAATGAAGTTGACAGACAACTTCTCAGCCAATCGGGGATTAAGGAGGGGGCAAAGCCAAGAGCCTTATAAGGTGGCTCCACCCCTGCTCCCCTGCAGTTGCCTTGAGCTTGGCCTGAGCGGAGGTCCAGGATGACCCCAGGGCCTGACCTGTACCACTAAGGCTCTTGCCTTGTATATATGTTCAGTGATATGTTGTTGCCAAATAAATATGGCCCACTAGTTCCCAACACTTGTGTCTGTCTGTTCTTTCCTTCTGGGGTGGCAATGGTCTTTACTTCCTAGCTTAGAGGATTTTTTATAATATGGCTGTATTTGTATTGCAAATCATTCCAAATTACATTTCATGTAGTTTGGTCTAGATAGCTAGAACACATGGAGTGAACAGCTTCCTTCCTTGCTCCTTCATCTAATATGTATTTCTTTTTCCTCTTTGTGTGGAAAGGTTGGCTTGGGATAACTGTGCAAAGCATAGGAAAAAGGGAAAAGGGGAAAACAATTACAAACATTAATCTGGGTCTGCAGTAAGTGGTTCTGAAGCTTGCTGTGTTCTGTCATGGTGTGGTAAATATAATATTAACAGGAGTAGATCATAGTCATTTGTGGTTGTGGTGAGAGTTGTAAGTGCTTTTGAGATATCCTGAATTTTGGAGATGAATTTCTGGATGTGATCAGGATCTCTATGTCTCTCCCTCTCCCCCTCACCCCGGCCCCTGATGTGTGGAAAGAAGTAAGGAAAAAGACAAATAGAATACAATAGTGAGACTTAGATTTGCCAAGTTATCTGAGACTGATTCTCTCTTTTTTTTAATGTTTTTTTTTATTTTTCCAGATAGAAAAGAAAAGAAGGTAAGTATAAGATAAACGGAGCAAGAAAGTTTTCAGTACAATTTCAGTAGGCTTGCTTATATCAACATTATAGTTCTCCAAGTCTTCTAATTAATCTAAATATAGTTATAACTGTAAGTTCTGATATTTCATACAGTATTGCCATCTTGTTGGATTTTATTCTGTATATTTATTCTTTATCCGTTCGTAAAAGGGATTCCAAGGTGTAAAAAAATCTTCTTTCACTTTTCCATTCTATATGGAAGTTTGTCCATTTCTGCAGTTTCCATTATCTTCTCTATTAGTTCCTCCTGTTTATGTATTGCTGACGTTTCCAGTAGGACGCAAATAGAATTCTAGCTGCAGTTACTACATGAATAGTGAAGTGCATCTGTTCTTTGTTTATGTCCGGCATATAATTTAACAAAAACCTCTCTGGTTTGAGAGCAATTGAAATTTGTAACACAGTTTGTATCAAGGCATGCACCATTATCCAATACTTATGCACCTCCTTACAAGACTGCCACATATGAAAAAATGTACCTGTGTGTTTCCCACATTTCCAACATTTATTTGACACATTTTTATACATTTTGGCCAATCTATCTGGTGTTAGATACCACCTGTAAAACAACTTGAGACTGATTCTCTATAGTGTAAAGAAACCTGGGAAGCCAGGAAAGGTGGTTTTTAGAATCCAGTGACGGTTGTTGGTTGTTCAAGAAAAAGATACATTAAACTTCTCCTTAATGATCTTTGATTCAGTATTCTTCCCCTTTCCTTCTTGTTTTCACAAAATTGGATTTGATCCCACTTAACTGCTCTTGAAACATAATGAAAAGCTGCTACTGATGACCCTGTGGGCTGGCATTCAGTGTGGCCTAGAGGATTGCAGCTGCAGGAAAATTAGCAGGCTGGAGGCACTAGTCTGGTTTCACTTTGGATTCTGTAGTGTTGTGGACAATGTGGTGACCCTTGATCAAGACAAGATATTGCTTACTTTTCCCCAGGAGTCTAAATATTTGAATGCATTTATTCAGCCGGCTAGACACACACATCCAGTTTCTGAGCTGACAGTAGTAGAGGTTAGTGTTGTTGTTTAAAAAAACAGTTGGACTTAAAAACAGATTGCAGAGTTTGCACACTGTGAATTGTAATTAAAGTATAAGGGGTGCTTATTATATCAACAACTGGCATGAGAACCCCTGAACAGCAGGTGACCCCAAACATGTGATGTTCCTAACAGCTAGGATTCTTCTTTCACTGGTTTAGCAGTCTGAAAAACCAAATTGAAAGAAGTCCAGAGACTGTATATTTCATTAGGTCCAAGGGGAAGTGTGGAATACAGCTTCCTTCTGCTTTGCTGGGATATAGCCAAGAACTTTCTAGAGTCTCTGTTTCTGACAGAGGCTTGTTGAAGGGGGGAAACAACCTCCCCCCAGCACCCACAGGACAATAAATCTGACAATTCCCACAGTTTCTTCAAGGTAGTGATGTTGCTGTGTCAGCAATATGTCCCAGATTGTATGCTTTGTATTGTTTGCAAAGAAGCCGTCAAACTTTCAGGGGGTTCTCAAATGCTTCTCCTTGCTCTCCAGCAGTTCCCCCGGTAAAGAGCTTCAGAGGATCATAAAATACATATCTCAGAAGTACTGTATATAGTATGTAATATGAACATTTCTTGTTACTTCTGCTTTGCTGGCATATAACCAAAAACTGTAAGAAAAGGCAATAGGAAAATCTTACACATGCATAATATTTCTGGACAGTTCAAAGACCTCTGCTGTAACATTAATTATTCCAACAAATAAAAATAATTGGATTGTGTATGTGGGCACATGCATGAGTATGTGAGTCCAGGAAAAAAAATTAGGGCTATCAAACAAACCTTTGTCCTAAGGAAATTGGTTAACTTGATTAATTCTAGGTTTTTCAACATAACAGCATGCCACTGCAAGAAAGTAATCATAGTATTTGCATAGAAAAGTCATACATCACTAACCATTCCGAATTCTTTGAGGATGCCAAGAAAGCAAGAATGTAGATAGGGGTGCTCTAGTAGAAATGGAATGCTTGGATTTTCAGGAAGTTTTTGCCTTGCCAAACCCTCTTAAGAAACAGAGTAGGTTTACTTACGCAACTGAAAAATAGCAAGGCATAAAAAAGATTTACAGTTCTCATAGTGTAAATGATAGGTTCAAAAAAAATCTATATTTGAACTAGTGCTTCCCAGAGTTGGGGGTAGGCGATGCTAATGTAGTCAAGTGTAGAGGTGGGCATGAACAGCAATACAAACAAAAAAAAGCCACGAACAGCCTGATCAGCTGTTTGTGAGCAAGCTGTTCGAGAAGCCCCATTCCCAACGAAGATGTGTTTGTTCCAAGCCCTGTTTGTGGTGTTCATCAGCTGTTCGTTAAGCCAGACAGTTTGGCGCCTTTGAATCAATTCCCTTGGCAACAGTATGCAGGGACTTTCTGAACTCTGTCTGAACTTCTGTTGCACAGGAAACCCCAATCTAAGCCCAGAGGCACTTAACCCCCCCCCCCCCCAGACTCAGCCGCTTGTCAGAGAAAACCCTGACAAGGGCTGATTGCAGCCTGCCGGGGTTTAAATTTCCCTCTCCCTGCTGCTGCAGTGCAAGAAGAGGGACATTTAAATCCCCCACTCAGCTGCTTGTCAGGGAAACCCCTGAGTGCAGCTTGCCTGGGTAAAATGCCCTTCTCCCTGCTGCTGCACAGCAACAGGGAGAGGGGCACTTCACCCCCAACTCAGCCACTTGTCAGGGGTTTCCCTGATGAGAGGCTGGGTGCAGCCTGCTGCAGTTTGAATTCCCCTCTCCTTGCTGCTGCACAGCAGCAAGAGGGACATTTAAATCCCCCATCAGCTGTTTGTCAGGGAAACCCGTTGAATAAAATGGGACTTATTTCTGAGTAAACTAACTTAGAATGGAACTTGCAGACCCCGAGGTCTGGAATGCTAGCCTCAGTGATTACCACTGATTTATAGAACTGTTTTGCTGAGTTTGATCAGCATTTAGCTATCAGCTTCTTCTGTTTCTTGTCATCAAAAAGGTTCACTTTGCAGGCTTTTCTTCTCCTTTGTTATAATTATTACAGTTTCATGAGTGCAATACCCAAAAGTCTTAGATATGTTGCTGGTAAGTAGAGTTGGACTTTATCATTCTTCTACATTCATTGATTCCTTTGAGTTACTCAGAAATTTTAAGCATTTTCCCCCATTTTTTCCTTTTCTTTAGTTTGAACACGGTAAAGGGTTATAGATTGTAAAGTATTAAAAATATCTCATTGAAAGGAAAAATATAAGGGAAACATAACCTAATACACAAATGTTAATTGATGTGCTGTAAGATTGGACTGCCTGGCAAAGTACCTATTAATTCTCATTGAGAGTAAGTAATAGTTAAATTACTACCAGAAAGAAAAGGCAATAAAGTATTCTTGTGCAAGCAAGAGGTTTCAGTAGAGGACTGTGCTTGTTTTCAAAACCCACAGAAGCTTTCACTGTTTAGTGTTGAGATTTTTGACTCTGTGATCCTTGATATCTTGACAGCGAAATAGAAATTGATGCCTGCTGCCAGTATCATCACATCTCTTTTAAAAGTTTCATTAATATGTATGTCACACCACCATTTTTAGTTTTAAGATTTACCATCTTTAATTTCTGTCCCAGATTGCAATTACTAAATCCTATGTCAAATAAAAATAGATTTTACTTAATATGTTTGAGAGTAACATTTAAGTTATTTTTTCATTCCATATGCTTTTAATTAAAAAAAAATTTTCCTAGTGCACAGACATTTGTTTAGCATCTGCTGCCCCACCATTGACAAGTTATTTTTAAAATGGTGCATTTTTTTTCTCTTGTAACCTAGTAGCTTCAATTTTGGCACAAACGACCAGGACATATTGAATCTGTGGGATACTATTTTCTTTCCAAGTTTTAACTACTTCTTCATGAGCAACTTACCGGCAGGCTATTGAAAAACACCTCTCTTTCAGGGCACACAGAATCTGTTTTAGCTTGCCAACATGACACTGGCACAATAAAAACAGACCCCTAATGTTATGGCAATTGAGCTTTCTTTTTAATTTCAGTTTAATTTTTTTGTAAGCAATAATCTGCAATGCTATGAAATAAGTACTAAACCTGAAACAATATTCTGTGGACTGTTTGATACATGGCTCTTACCATTTCTAAAAGAAAGACAAGTATTGGGAAGAGAACTGGGCAAAGCATTTTAGAGAACTGGTAGCATTGGATGCTCGGAGGTGGTATTTAGAAATATTTATTCATAGTCCACCATCTTTTCCACAGATGAACAGATACAATGGGGTGGTGGCTGAAAATTTGAAAATAAGCATAAAGCCAAACACAGAGATTAAACCTTTCTGAAACAAAATATAACTAATCTAGCATCATGGAAATTACTCAGCAGCAGTATATCAACATCAGCAAGCAGTACCCAACAGCATAGCCTAAAGTCCCAGTCCTTTACCAAAGTATCTTTTTAAATTGTTTCTTATGACACATCCCTATAATCTGAGTAGAAAGTCCTCCACAATAATTCAGTTTTTCATGGTTTGTGGAAAGGCAGGAAGGTGGGAGCTTTCCTGACCTCAGGCAGTCCGTTCTATAAAGAGAAGGCTGCTACAAAGAAAGATATGTACAGGTAGCTGTTGATTTATCCCAACTACAGGGTGATATCTGCAGAAGGCCCTGTTCAAATGAGTGTAGCTGCCATGGCAGAACATAGGAGGTTGCACAGATATGAAGGGCCAAATCCATGAAGGGCTTTGAATGTGATATCATGACCTTGAATTGAGCCCAGCAACTGATCAGTGATCAGTAGTTTGTGGGGTGATAGGTATGCTCCATCTAGCTCCTGAAAGAAAATGAGCTGCAGCATTTTGCACCAGCTGAAGGCTCCAAATTGACTTTGTGAGGAGACCTATGTAGAATACATTATAGTAGTCTAAACCAGCGATGGCAAACCTATGGCACGCGTGCCACAGCTGGCACACAGAGCCCTCTCTGTGGGCACACTAGCCAAGTCGGCGATCACTAGGTCCAGGGCTCATTTGGAGGGGGAACACCTGCAACGGCATTCCAGTAGCTCTGAGCAGAGATCACATGGGTTTTGGCCCTGCTCACGTGATTCCTTTTCCTCAAGGCTGCCTCCCTGCTGCCCGTCTCTTTAGCATCAGGAAGCGGAGGCAGCAGCGAGGCTGCTAGGGCTGACTTTCTAAAGAAGAGTAAGCTGCTTTGATTTAACTTGCTTTACTTTCAGTCATGGCTCAAGAGAGAGAGAGAGAGAGAGAGAGAGAGAGAGAGAGACTGCAAGCAGGGCTGCTGGTCTAAAGAAGGGCAAACTGCTTTGATTTAACTTGCTTTACTTTCATTCGTGGCTCCTGAGTGAGTGAGTGAGTGAGAGAGAGAGAGAGAGAGAGAGAGAGAGAGAGAGAGAGAGAGAGAGAGAGAGATGTTAATTAGTTGGGACAACTGTATGAGTTGTTTTTTCTTAACTAAAACTGTATTCAGGTTTAATTGCAGTGCTGGCACTTTGAAATAAATAAGTTGGTTTTGTGTTGCAGTTTGGGCACTCGGGATCAAAAAGGTTCACCATCACTGGTCTAGACTTTGATGTTACTGTGGCATGAATCCAGGTCACCAGATCAGCTGTGTCAAGTTCAGGGCCATCTTCCAGGCTAGTCTAAGATGAAAGAAGGCTGTTTTTGCAGCTGCATTAACTTGTTCTCTAGCAGCAGTGCTGGATCCAGTGTATCCCATAGGCCCTTAACTGAGTCAGCAAGGTCAACTTTGAAAGCAGCTCTCCTGAGAGTTTTGCCAACCAGGGTATCATAAAACGAAACTGAAAAAAAGAATTAAAATATATTTCAGAAAACATTTCAACTCTGTAATATGTTTGTCACCTTTTACACCTTTTTAAGCCTAACAACTTTGTATGATCTAGAAGGGCATAAATCAGTTTAGGATTGCACTGTTCTTGTATTTGTTTGCATGGAAGCTATCAGTAGGGTTGCTAGTATCTTAGTGAAAATGAGGGTATTTTGCCTAATTTAAGTTGACATAAGTTTTGAGTTACTGTGTTCAGAAGCTGTGAAGTGCTATCTGCTGCCATTCCAAGAATATGGGTTATTCCCCATAACAAGAAATGCTGTTCCCTTCCTGCAGTCTTCTTGGTGCCTCCTACATCAGCAGTGGATGGCAGACTGTTTGTATCTGTTGCATACCTTTTTATTTCTAACCACTTAGAAAGCTAGAACAAGTGTTGCTCTTGTATTTCATATCATATCCTAGAACAAGAATACTTACTTAGTAGTTTGTGTGCCACATGTGGCTCTTTCACATGTCACCTGAGGCTCTTCAGAGCAGAATTCCCTAATGTGACACCTGCTCTATCTTCCAGGAGAAAGACAATGCCATTGCCCAGTAGGGCTTGTGGTTGGCAGGTGGCTCTCACCTTGAAACAGCTGCTACCAAAAGGATTGGAGAATGGGTAAGCTGCAAGCCTCTCTGAGCTATGGACCTCATGCCAGGGATGAAAATAAAGGGTCCATCCTTTCCAACAACCACACACCATCTCTGCAACCTCCACACACTCATCCCAGCACGTACACAGATGTTAAACCACCACCATGGCAGCCACCTAGGAAAAGAGGTGGCCACAGTGGTATTCTGACTCCCAGTACCATGGCAAGAAGGGTCTTCCTTGGAGCAGGATTTTCCTGGGTAATCTGGAGCCTGGACCTGTGGTGCTGGAGCCAGAGCACAAGAGTTGGAACCTTGCAAACTGGTTGATCCAGTAAGATTCCCCTTCTTGCTCAAGATGCAATTAGATTTGAGAGGAAAATAGTCCCACCTGCTGTGAAGGCATCTTGCCAGGAGTTACTTGGAGGCAGAATCCTGCAAAGGATTAAGTCCACTGGGGCAATGGTCTGGCTTAAGAGCTGGAACAATGACAGACAACCCTTGTCACCCCTTCCTTAATTCTATGTACATCATGGCTATGCAGCCCGATCACTTATTCTGTGG
Organism: Eublepharis macularius; assembly: GCF_028583425.1. Classification (NCBI taxonomy): domain Eukaryota; kingdom Metazoa; phylum Chordata; class Lepidosauria; order Squamata; family Eublepharidae; genus Eublepharis; species Eublepharis macularius. The sequence continues at coordinate 78,899,360 of NC_072794.1, read as the reverse complement.
AGACGCTCAAGGAAGACACTATTGATGTATTGTTGAAGGCTTTCACGGCCGGAGAACGATGGTGGTTGTGGGTTTTCCGGGCTGTATTGCCGTGGTCTTGGCATTGTAGTTCCTGACGTTTCGCCAGCAGCTGTGGCTGGCATCTTCAGAGGTGTAGCACCAAAAGACAGAGATCTCTCAGTGTCACAGTGTCTTTTGGTGCTACACCTCTGAAGATGCCAGCCACAGCTGCTGGCGAAACGGCAGGAACTACAATGCCAAGACCACGGCAATACAGCCCGGAAAACCCACAACCACCATCAAGACACTATTGTTGCTGCTGCTACTGTTGCTATTTCAGTTTAACACTCGGGTCAATCACCCACAGGTCCCTCAGATGTTGGCCTGGCAGAAGAGGAGGTGGAAGAAGAGGTGGCACTGCCCTCTTCTGCACCCAACCAAGCCAATGCTTGGCTCTTGGCCTCTGATGTCACCATTGCGGTGAGTGGCTTACCCTCCCCTCCCCCTGGAGAAAGGGGCAGAGAGAGAGGAAGCAGTGACTCCAACAGAGGTGAACTCCTCTGCTCCTGTGGTTTTGGTGGTTTAACCTCTGTTTTTCCCATGTTTATGATTTTTCTGCAAACTTGGGGATCCCCTAAGTTTCAGAAAAATATCTGTAGTCTGTACATGGCCCTCGTCTGCAGATTCAAGTGTCTGCAGATGGAGCTGTGATGACTATTAGATATATTGATGTTTATAGCATAAAGTAATCGAGATTACATACAGTTTTGGAGTTTAGGAAAAGACAGAGTATAAAAAGATTTGTAATAACTTTTTTTAAAGCTTTGGATACAATAATTTACAATAATCCTCCTATGCTCACCTGTTTTTGAATTGACTTATGATAGGCCAATCAACATTTTGAACTCTTTTGGAGGGCTGATGTGCAGCAGAACTTTGACAGCTTTAATAAGATGGTTGAAATGTTTCAAAGCACTTGAGATTAGTATAGTGTGAAGTAATTTAAAATTATTGTACTGCAATTAATTTTAAATAACTGAACTCTGCATATGTCTAGAAAGCCATACAGATCCAATTGGAAGCTCTCTAAAAATTTTAATGACCCAATAAATTTAAATCATGTTAGAATTCATAGAAGTGAATAATATGAATCCGTTGTGAAGGAATATAGAAAATGAGTAAGAGGACAGAGTCTTTAATTTGAATGTATATTTTTTCAGTTTGGAATTTATGGCGATGAAATATGAGTTTACATTTCTTTGATAGTAGGGCAGATATTGTTGATCCATATGGTTTCTTCTGGCATTTAATTTTTTTTATTTTTACAGATTGTGGGGTATTCAGTAATCCAAGTTCAAAATAATATTTTTTTTCTATAATGCAACCGGTTTCCCCCCATTCCTGGCACATTTGAGAAAAATAATGACATGTGATTAGTTGTGGAGCATATTCTAACATGAAGTGATAGGGATCTAAAAACTGTATATCATATACCGTTAAAAGTTTTTGAATGGTCTTGTACTGGTTTAGAGAATCCCTAGATTACTATTAACCAGTTTTTAAAAAAATGAATGTCAGTTATGCCCAGCAGTAATATTGAAGATTTTGTTACCACCTAATTACGGTTTAGTGGACTGTGGGAAATGAGGTTAGTTCCAGCCCTTTTGACACTATTACAAATATGATATGCTGAGAAAGGTGAGAAGTTTATAGGATTTTGTGGCATATTTTTCACGGAATCTTCACAGCTATATTTAAAATTCATTGTTTGATGTACATTATACCTACATTATACCCAGTAATATATTTTTATGGAATTTGCTTTATTTTCTTTTTTCAAGTATATCAGTGACTGTAGCCTTTTTAAAAGCCCAGCTGTTAAGCAGTAATATTGGAGCCATTATTAAATTTTATTTGCAAATATTTAGCAAGTGACTTTGAATTCAGGAGTTTGGTACTAAACAAAAAGTTGTCTGTGGAAGTATGCTGGGCTTTAAAGATTAGCCTCAGCATTAGCTGCTTACAAAAAAGGGCTTTTATGTATTTTTGACTCATCTTGCAAGCAAATGTAGAGCGGAGGAACTGCAGGAGGCTGAAGGGGGCCCCCTCAAGAGCTCCTTCCTTGAAGCCATACCTTTCCTTTAGACAGTTGTCATTATCTTTGTCTAAAGGTCATGGCTAAATTGAATAAAAGGAAAGCTGTGTGTTCCTGTCGATGCACAAAGGCAGTATTGACTTTCCTAATCCAGTTTGCTGAGGGGTGAGAGAATTAAATTAGATATCTAAGCACAGAAATTGAGAGCCTTTGAAAACAAAGATAAGGAGACAGGCTGTATTTTCCCTTTTTTTCCCTGGGAGCTCTGGGCTCACGATTTTGCAGGTGTGTCATCTGATCCATGGCTTGCATCGATCAAAACTGTGCCAATGCATATTTAATTAGCAAGGGGACCCTGGATGCATTATGGCCATCATCCGTATATTGAATGGACTGTCAGACTTTTTGAATGCTTCCAAGCTTCCCCCTCCCACCTTCGTCGTTTGGGGAGCTTCTGCATTTTGTCTGAGCAGCTAAAAGTTTCTTTGTTTTTAGTTGCTGATGCATACAACACTACTGAGGAGAATACAAACAAGTGAAGTCCAAAGTGTTTATTCGTCTAATGGGCAGGGGAAACTTGCATTTTAATTACTTTGCATTACAGGTTTTTCTCTGCTTTAGATTTAAAAAATTGTTGCATTATGTTTATTTTTTAAAAGAGGAAGAATTTATCATTTTTATTAAGTCAAAAATTAATATCTGCTGCTGTAGATGAAGCCTGTTCTAAAAAAAACATTTATTTTAAAAAAGAATGAATACTTAAATATTTTTAAATGAACAATGAAAAATTAATTATTCTCTTTAAGAATAAGTGAGGTAGAAGTCTGTTAATGATCAAAATCATTTTCTATACTTTTGAGCATAGAAGTTATACTGGAGTTTCTGGGAACTCTGTGCCACTACTTTTTACAAAGCTCAGCAACTCAGACAAAGTATTGCTTGCTAAACAGATGTAAAACACAAAGTCTGCTTAGAATAAAGGGCAGCAGACTGTGCGCACATGTTTTGGTTTCATTCATGCTCATCAGCATAGTCTAGCTAGTTGTTTTTGCTCATCTGCTTATGAACTGGCTCAGTGCAATTTTACTGGTAAAGTAACAAGTTGAAGGTGTGGAGGGGGGAGGGTTGGCAACAAAAGTTTGTGGCAAAGCCTCCTGGGAAATATATTTGCATATATCTTCTCACAAAGGCTGACTGCGTCCTGGCTTAGACAGAGTGTTGCTTGATAAACAGATTTAACACACAAATGTCTGTCTGGAATAAACAACAGCAAGCTTTGATTTACATTTCCATTATTAAAGATAATCTCTTTTCCAGTGTAAAGGAATTAAAAGTTCTCTCGTAAAAATAAGACTACTGTTGTGATTTTACCATTCTCAGGAGATGATCAGATACAACTTAGGGTAAACATGCTTGCTAAATATAACTTTGAAATTCAAGGCTAGGGTCACTGGAACAATTAAGAATATCAAACCAAATAGTGAGATAAATTGTGTTGCTGAAGGATAATTGAACATGGTATAAGTTAAGAGGGTGCAAGAATGGAAAGCATTCCATACACTTGTCTGGGCTAATGTCTGTTGCAGAGAAGGATAGAACGGTTTTAGATAGTACCAATAAAAGTACCTTAAGGTTGTCCTGCACACCCTAAATTCTCCTGAGAGAGTACAGACATCCAGAGTTTTCCTCTGTGGTATGCAGTTTGAAGTCTGGGTGGCTCACCTGGCTTTATCTAATCCGTCATGCTGAGACTGGAAACGATGTTTGTCTCCATGCCCTAGTTTATTGTCTCCAGATCTTCTGGACCTTATGCATTCACCAAGGAATCACCTAGCCTGGAGATCAAGCCTTGCAGAAAAGCAAGGAAATGAGGAGTTCCCAGATACCCTTGCCCTGTCAGTGGTCAATCCTGTATGTCTACTGGATTGTTGGCACTGTGAGCCTAGTGACTTCTCACTTCCCTGTGGAACTACGTTAGTGTATAACAGCATTATTTTGGGGAGGAGTAGGCTGTTTTAATCTACAGAGGAAAGGTTTCTTAACACATCTTAAACATTACTTTTGTGATATGAAAGTAATTGGATTATGTTCCAGTGTTATGCCACTCCAATAACACATATTTTAAACATCCACAGGGTTAGGTAGGATGACATGGTTACTTTCTATATCACTTACATGGAAAAAATAGTAAAAAGATTAAAACAATGGGAGAAAAAACATTTACGTATATTGGGGAAGATAAGGGCAGTTAAAATGTTTATAATACCCCAGATGTTATATTTATTTCATGTACTCCCGGAAGAGATACCTAGGAAGCAATTAATTATGTGGGACCAAACAATTAAAAAGTGGGTATTTGGTGGTAAGGAAGCCAGACTACCAAGAAGAGCGATTTACTCACCAAAGGAAGATTTAGGGTTGGGCATTCCACAACTGGAAAGATATTATGGAGCTTTCCAATTAAGAATGTTATTGGAAATGGATGGTAAAAGTTTGGATAAATAGGTGAGATGGGAAGATAATGTAAACAAAGGGATAGGTAAGTTTGGAATATTTACAACGAAGGCGAAAAAAGAAATAGAGAATTCATTAGGCCCGCAACAGTCAGCATTAAAAATTTGGAATAAGAAGAAAGCTACCTGGTTGCCAGTACCTTCAAAATGGAACCCTATTGAATCCTTAAATGAAGTATTTAAAAATTTTGGAACGGATTTTTGGGAGGAACTAAAGCAAAAGGGTTTATACAGAATAAAAGATTTTTATGATTCACAAGGAAATTTGATTCCAATGCAGGAAGTATTGGAGAGAGTGGGAAACCAACCTTGGTTAAAGATTATGGGTCTATATAATTTTATGAAACATAGGAGATATAGCGAAATAGTAAATATGGAAGACAACCCATTTGAAAAATTATATAGTATAAAGGATGTCAATAAGAAGGGTATAGCAAGGAAATTATATAATTTAATGAATAAGGATAGAGAATATATGATCAGGTTGATAAAATCTAAATGGGAGAAAGAGTTAAAATTAACGGATCAGAAGATAGATAAATGAAAGATATAAGGGTAATAAAAATGGAAAAAAATTAAAGAACTGGAGATGAAAGTAATATTGAAATGGTATAGAACTCTCTCCCAATTATCCTATATGATCAAGGGAATGAAATCGGAATGTTGGCATTGTAATAGAATAAAAAGCTACTATGCTCACTTATGGTGGGAATGCTATAAAGTAACAGTCTTCTGGCAAATGATATTGGGAAAGGTGAAGGAGCTTTGCGATGTTGAGATAAATTTAAATGGAGAGATCCTATTTATGGGCATCTGGGGGAATAATAAAGTACAGGAAAATAGACAGCACTTGTTAAAAGCCATGATTATAGCTGCCCATGCTGTAATAGCATATGGATGGAAAGATGCCTCTAAATGGACTTTGGAAAGATGGAATTGGTATTTATATGAATGGATCCAATCAGACATTCTATCAATACTAAAATAGGATAAGACATGGGAAAATAAGACATTAATGATAAGGAAGAAATGGTCTAGATATATAAGATGGGTAAGAGGAGGAGAGACCAACCAAATTATATTAACGAAACTCCAGAGACTGTGCTCATGGTTAAAGATATAAAGTAGATGGTTCTTGTGGTCATTCCTCTTGGGGAGGGGGGGGGAGAAAAGGGGGGAAACAAGTCTGTATTGGATGTATGGATAGTTAAATGTATTCTATATGTATATGTACATGAAGTATAGATTGTATGTGGACATAATGCATACATCAGTACAATAAAAAAAATGAAACTGAAGATAAATAAAATTTTAAAAATTCAAAAAACCTTTCTATATCACTTAGAGCTTTTCATGCTATAAATACGTTTGACTTCTACTGCATCATGCACCTTTTCTTCATAAAGAAAAATGCTTATACCCTAATCCTAAACATTTTGATTCAAAACTAGCGGTGGGCACAAACAGGAAAAAAAAATGAACACGATGTTCGTTGTTCATTGCCATCCACGAACAGGGCACAAACAACCATGAACATGACCCTGTTCACGAACATGTTCGTGATTGGCTGTTCATGGGAGGGAGGGGGGAGACTTTGAAGGGAAGGAGGTTCCCCGCTCCGTTTGCAAGAGGCGTGGAGAACCTCCTTCCCTTCAAAGTCTCCCTCCTTCCAGTGGGCTGGAGGGAGAGAGGGGAGACTCTGATCCCATGCCTGATCCTGGCTGGGTGAAAGGGGGCAGGCATTGCCTCCTGCTCTGCACCTGAACCCGAATGAGTGAGGGGGGGCGGGCATTGTCAACTGCTCCACTCCTGATTCCAGCTGAGTGAAGGGGCGGGCATTACCACCTGCTCTGTGCCTGATCCCAGCTGGGTGAAGCAGGGTGGGCATTGCCACTTGCTCTGCTCCTGGTCCCGGCTGGATGAAGAAAGGGTGGGAATTGCCTCCTGCTCTGCACCTGATTCTGGCTGGGTGAAGTGGGAAGGGCATTGCCACCTGCTCCAGATCCCAGACGGATGAAGTGGGGGCGGGCATTGCTTCCTGCTCTTTGTCTGATTTCAGTCAGGTGAATAGGAGTGGGCATTGCTGCCTGCTCTTGCCCAAACCTGGATAGGTGAAGGGGGAAGTGGTCATTGCCTCCTGCTCTACTCTTGATCCTAGCTGAGTGAAGGGGGTGGACATTTCCACCTGCTCCACACCTGATCCCAGCTGGCTGATGAGGGGCAGGCATTGCCACTTGCTCTGCTCCTGATACCAGCTGAGTGAACGCAGGGGGCAGGAATTGCCACCTGATCCACTCCTGATCCACCTGGGTGAAGGCGGGGTGCAGGCATTGCCACCTGCTCAGTTTACGATCTCGGATGGGGGAAGGGGGAAGCAGGTGTTACCACCTGCTTTGCTCCTGATCTGAGCTGGGTGAAGAGGTAATGGGCATTGCCACCTTCTCCGCTCCTGTTCCCAGCTGGGTGATGGTGGGGGGGGCATTGCCACCTACTCCACTCATTCCAGCTATGTGAATGCAGAGCATGGGTATTGTCACCTTCTTTGTTCCTGGTCCTGGCTGGCTGAAGGCAGGGAGTGGGCATTGCCACCTGCTCAGTGCTTGGTCCTTTCCACTTAAAGGGTGAATGGGCATTGCCACCTACTCTGCTCCTGGTCCCAGATGGGTGAAGAGGGGTGGGCATTGCCTCCTGCTCCGTGCCTGATTCCAGCCAGGTGAATAGGGGCGGGCATTGCTGCATGCTTCGTGCCTGATTCCAGCTGGGTGAATGGGGGTAGGCATTGCCACATGCTCCACTCTTGATCCCAGATGGGTGAAGGGGGGTGGACATTTCCACCTGCTCTGCTTCTGATCCCGGCTGGGTAAAGGAGGGGGCAGGCATTGCTACCTGCTCCACTCTTGATCTCAGCTGGGTGAAGGTGGGCGGGCAGGCATTGCCACTTGCACCACACCTGGCCCCAGCCTGGACTTCCTGCTCTCTGGAGGTCTGGCTGCCTCATCTGGGCTTCCCTTCACAGCAGTACCCTCTGGAGGCACACCAGGGTAGGAAGTAAGTTTTCTTGAATATACTTAGCCTTTTATATAGTAGGACATTACCTGAAAAAATACATTTCAATTGAGGCATTCCACATATTCTGTTGCGTGACTGAATGATTTACGTTCACATGTGAACTGTGTAATAATTTTTTATTTTGATCTTGTATTCATAGTCTTCTGCAAATATACATTTCATTTTTACCCTATAGAAATTATTTTTTCCATGGGTGAGGAATATCAAGATTCTTCTCAGTGTTGATTGCTGACAGATTTATGTATCTACATAGCCATTTCCCCAAATTCTTTTTGGGAAAATAGAAGGCAGGACTCAATTAAAAAGAACAAGAAGCTGCCAGATTAGCGAAAAGGCTGCAGCCTTCTGTGGTTTTGAAGCCTGATACATTTTCAGGATTAGAGTTAGGATTTTAATATAATATTCCTATGTCTGTGAAAGAAATCCTATCTGTATTGGTTTTAAAAAGTCCAGAAAACCTATGCATGGAATCCAATGCTACATCTAAAGCTGAATATTTTCCTCATCTGTTACCTAGTTTATTCATCAGTACAGAAAATAATATTGCTTTGGTTCTATTTTTATATTCTGTCATTACATGTTACTTAATAACTCTGCTAGCAGTACCATAACATACTCAGTAGTATTACTACATAGTTCTAATTGATTTCTGTTGTATAAAACCTCCTCATAGGCTTCCTAAACCTCCCAAACAAATTTTGAGATTTGTTATGATCTTACAACTAAGAAACCTTAAGAAACTAAGGTTTCTTAAAACTAGAATCCTAGATAAACTTACACACAAATTCTTCAAGATAATGCTTGTAGTTCCATATAATTTATTACATTCAAACTTGAACACTGGTCACAATCCATTTGAAATCTCATTGACTTCAAGGACAGAATTGTGCTTGTGCTTAACTTAGTCATACTGAAATTAATAAATTTTTAAAATCATACATTTAGATGGATTTTGCCTGTTCTGTTTATGTAATTTTCTGTCTTGTTACTAGCCATCACTTAAAATTGCATTAAAATGTCACATTTAAACATTTAAAAATGTACATGAATCTGGCATGTTTGGGGTTTGTGCATGCATCTTGCACCCAATTGCTAACATAGATGTCTTGAAACATATGAATACAGGTGCTCAGTTTAACAAGAGTTAATTCCTTTCCTCAGATAACTAGGATTTTAAACCAGGGTTTCACTTGATAACTTGGGTGGGAGGAAGTAAAACTAACTGTAGTTTAACAACAAACCTACATTTGTACATCTTGCTAAGAGGAGCTACAGTTTAAACATAGTTTTCAGCATAAGGAATAAAAGTGAAGAATGTGGGTATGTGAACATGGAACAGCCACAATTTGTGCACATTTTTCTTTTACTAATATGAAGGGACAAAGTGGTACTGAAAAACCAATATCCAGATCTTCGGCCTCATTATTTATAATTTATTTGTGATTGACACACATTTCCAAACTGTTCCAAACTGAAACATATTCTAGAGTATTTTTATGTTTTGATGCAATATCCTAGGTATTCATGTATACCTTTATTAATTATGCTTTATTAGTTTATATCTTTGTTCTTTAGGCTTTTACTAGTTTATACATAGTGACAGCAGGTTAAAATTCCTGAATATTCACAATGTTCTTCATAGTGATTTGCAATCATTAGTCTGTATTTGCTTAAAAGCAAGAAGGTTTTACGTTAAAGGGTTACATTAAAAATGTAAAAATTATTATTTCAACGTGTCCATTGCAGTGCTATGATACCTGAGGGGTAATGTTGTCATTCTGTTGATATTCCATTTTATCACAGGTAGATGAGCTTGCATTAACTCTTCCTCTTTCGGAAATACAGCGAAACTTCAGACATTTTTTGTTGCATCTTAACTTTTCATGAACTCAAATATGGGTTTGCTTCAGATGGGCATTAATTAATGACTAAGTTTATTTGAAGAAAGGCATTTGGTATTTTATCCCTCTTCCATATAAAGTTAATAACATATTTGTCTAAGAGAAGCAAACTTGTTACAAAATATAATCTTTTTTTAGTCTAAAACATTAATGCTGGAACTTATTGTACCAAGGTTCAGTGGCATTTCAACAACAAATCCATTGTGTTCACAGGTACCCAGGGGAATAAAAAGAGAAAGGTGGTAAAATAGTGGTAGAATGGATGAGGTGATAGAATGGGCTGCACCATTTCAGGCTGCAGCAGGTGAATTCCAACTCTGAATGTTCTTAATATAAAAACTCCAAGCTAATAGAAAGCCAGCACAGCAGAAAGAAAAGTTTCCCCCACTATTTCTGTGCTAGTTTTCTATTTGTTTGAAGTTTTTATGTCAAGGAACATTTTTCTGTTTCTAGGGTGTTTTAACATAGTGGAACATTACAAAAGGTGGTCTTTCACCTGCAGCCTATTCTGCCACAACAGTGTTCTGACATCTTATTCCTACCTAATTTTCTGGCATGGGAAATCTTAATTTTTCTATAGATTACAGCAAACTGTGAAGTGTTTTCCTCGGTTAGCTGTGGTTTGTTTGCATGGGTAGACACCAAGATTCAAAGGGCTAGTTTAGGCATTGCCAGTTGAAGTTTTGACCTTTTTTTGTTCCAGCAGTTGATGCCCATCAAAAACTGCTTGTGACATCTCCACGTGTCCAAACTGGCATGTCATGTAACATGGCAGGCTGCTTTTTGAGAAAAGCCTCTTGGGAGCTCAGCACGATCCTTTGGATCCTGGGCAGTAGGATTAAAAAAAACCCTTTGCAAACAATGAGTTCAAAAGGCCAATAAATGAAAACTGTAACCCTGACACCTTTCTGTAGGATCTGCAAGGTAAACAACAGAGTGATCCATTCTCTGCAGCAGTCACTGGAGATGTCATCATTCTTGCTGAGCTAATGTAATTCCAAAATGCCAATTATGATGCCAAGATCTTTTTTTTTACTATTTCTTCTTCAAAAATATATTTACAATTCTCATTTATCATAAAAATATAAAATAAAAACCCCAATAATGGGAATTTACAATTGCAATATGATTCCTTAGTTATAGGAAGGAAAACTAATTCTCCTTCTCCCTCCCCCCCCATTCACCCTATACTATTTATTATGATCTGTTCAATTCATAAATGTCTACCATATTTTTAAAAAAACCTGATCCAGTATGTTTACATGTTCATAAATGTGAACTATTTCACATATATATTGCTTATGGGGATTTCAAATATTCAGTGAGAGGTCATCATGCTACTGTAACATTGACCGGGATCCAGAATAATCTTCTATCAATCCCACTGGATTTCCATGAAATGCTGCTCTTGTGAGATAGAGGACCATGAAAAACTGCAGCTAAAAGGGGGATTGAGCAGAAAGTGCCCTTTCTGTTGATAGAAAATTTAGTTTGGTTCCAGCTCATTGTCCTTTTCCTCTACTTATTTATATTTGACCCAGACTTTTTCAAGAGTTTATCCATCATTATAATATCCTGTACTTCTTATGCAGGAATATTTAGCCATTGTTCATGGGTTTTTACAGTGTAGAATAATAAAATATTTATTTATATATCAACTTTTCTGAGGCACCAAGAAAAGAGAATACACAGCCTTGTGAGCATCATAGCTTTCCAAGTGCTTGCGGATTTTAATGCATGGATTCAAAGATGTGATCTTCTTCATGCAAATTAGAGGGGACCTGAGACTCATGAAAAACGCATCTAAATGTTTTCCCATGGTAACATTTCCTAGAACATGAAGGCAGCAAATCATCATGCTGGGAGATTATGTGGCAGGTTGCGATTCAAACATACAACTCCCTGCATGCATATCTCAGACAGGACTGTCTCTGAAAGGCTTTGTCAGATGTTCTGCTGAACATTTGGATTAGATTTTGTACTTTAATTTTGAAGTTCATTTTTCAGCTTCATTTTTGCCCCATATTACTGTAAACTAGAAAAACTTGTAATTAGTGGCATTACACTGTTGCAGTTGAGTTTAGGTTAAGGCTGCTTCTCATGGCATTTTCACATAATAGATTAAATAGTCATTATTTGGGGAAACTGTTTTATGTGCCAAAGTAGGTGCATATATGTGTGATTAAAGCCCAAAACGTTTTTTGGTGATTTATGGATGTTCATTTCTAAATTGGTTGCGTGTACTAAGCTTTTCATATATAAATCTTCATTAAAAAGTGACTTTCCAGAATACTCTTGTGTCTTCAAGGTTCAATATGCATAGCATTGCTGAATTCAGAGTTACAGCTTTATCCTGTATCTATTTGGAAGCAAATCTTCCTTATTTTAGCATAATTTATTTCCAAGAAAATATGTTTAGAGTTGCCGCCTGAGTCTTGGATTTACTCCTGAGTTTCTACTGCTAAACTATAAAGATAGTAATCCCTGGAATTACTGTGGGTTGGTTGATTGCCTTTATATAGTAAATTAAGAGATATTTGATAGGAAGAATAGTTCTTCTGGTTGTCCCTTATTATCTAGGACTATATTATCTAGGACTGTCTCTAACCCAAGTGGGTTAGAGACAGTATCTAAAGATGGAAGAATGTTGAATGTTCACAGGTCTTTATTTAGGCCACAATTCATTCAGAAGTTTCTGAGAATTAAAGTAACTTGGTAAGTCACCAACAGTATATAGTAATATAAACATGAAAAGGTTAATTTCTCAGCTGGAAGCCAATAGTACATTTAAAATGATTATTATAATATTAAAACTCAACACAGGGTTTCAAATCCTAAGGCTTTGGATATCTGAGCATTGTTAAGATCTTGCTTAATTATTAATTTTATAGTACAATTTCTGATATAGTTTGAGAAATCAGAAATGAATTGCTTCACTTAAAATATGATAATAAAAATCAAGTGAAAAGATATTACCCTGCCTAGTTTCATTTACTAGTTGTAAAAAAAATGCCTAGTACATTTTCATTTGAATATTCAGCCTTTGGAAAACATCTGCCACCTTTCCATAGTGGAATCCTGTCATTGTTGGCCATTTTTTTATGTTTTTCAGATTCAAGTCAGTCTGAAAGTCCAAGCCAGCCAAGTGATGCTGATATTAAGGACCAGCCAGAAAATGGTGAGTCTGTGCCTACTGATGCTTTGAAATCTATTCATCCATATTATCCATATTCTGTTTTGGTTTTCATTTACAAAAACATCACAGTGTCAAAATAGAAGAGACATTGGGAGATACATGATCATTCTCAAGGCTTTTAAAAAACTGAAATGCACCATAACAGTGGGAGATAGAGGCCTTGATTATGAGGCCCTGCAATGGATCCAGTGGAAAGAATTTTGCTTCACTGAAATAACTGAGCTCCAGCCCCTAAGGGGCTTGCCTCAGACCTGGTAGGAGGATATAGTGGTCTAGGAGATGATCACAGCATCTCATGGACATGCTTTGATTGGACATGTTGGGAACTAGCCCTGCATGCCAAACAAAATGCGTTAGAGGGCTGTCATTGTCTATCCCTTCTCTAATAACACTGGGAACACTTACATACTTTAAATCCTTCTTATCTACTTATTTTTATTGGTGTATGTACTAGTGGTCAGCCTTTGCATAAGGACTCTCAAGTAGACTGTGGAACGCTTCCTGCTGGGCCACGTGTTCACATAGTACTGCCTCTCCTCTTTTGCTTCCTTTGGGAAAGACTCCTGTAGAGAGTAAGGGCCTGTCTTTGTATGCATGCAGTGATGTTAAGTCACTCATTTGTAGAAAGAATTCCTCTGTGGCTCTGATCATTAGCTTGCTGTGTACACCTCCTGGTGCTTTGCCTGTTTCTCTGTTCCTAGCTTTCTCGTTCAACTGCCCCTTGTTCCTGGCCTTGACACCAGTGAGGACCTACTTCTGGTCCTTCCCCTTCTTACCTCTTTACTCTCATGTCATGTGATTTCTTGTCATATATTTGTTGCTGTGTCGGCCCTGAACCTGAAAAGGTTGAAATCACTGTTCTAGACCAGATGATCCAGGAAGCTGCTATAGGCTGTCACTTAAAATTCAGTTAGCGTATCCTCTGTAGCTCTTCTTTAATAGCAGGGTTGGTGCCCTTTGCAAGGTCTGTCCAGACCTGCATAGAATAAAGTGGTGGAGTAAGTCCTTTTTTCTTAGAAAACTGCATTAAATTCATTGGAATATGTTTGCACATGGTACAGTTGTGAAAACTCAGATTCTAAAAAGGACATATTTCTTCAGGAAGAAGAAAGAATAATTTATGAAAAACTGCAAAGACTAGTTCTGGGATAGAGAAATGGAATGTGTAAGAATGAAAGTCCAGCAGCATCTCTAATCAACATGTATTTTTGTGGTTTAACAGCCAGAAGTTCATATTATAAAAGTTTTAATTGTAAATTTAGTATTAATTAGTGCAGCTATGGTTGTTGTGGGTTTTCCGGGCTGTATTGCTGTGGTCTTGGCATTGTAGTTCCTGACGTTTCGCCAGCAGCTGTGGCTGGCATCTTCAGAGGTGTAGCACCAAAGGACAGAGATCTCTCAGTGTCCAGCTGTGCAGCTGTTCTCCAGTGTTTGTTGAATTAATTCTTCATTTAAGATAACAGATATTAACTTTTTTTTAAAAAAAGTCTTCAATCTCTAACTCAAACATTTTTAAATAATAGAATGCATTCTTTGTTCTTTAAGCAGCAAGAACCTTAACTATATCTTAGAAAATAAAAGGCTCCTTGTTGTTCCTAACAGTAAAAAATACTAAATGATATGCAACAACTTACAAAACCAGTTTGTCAACCCTTCTGGTAAATTGCAGTGAGCTTGTTAATGTAGTGTAAGAATTCGTTCATTTATCTACTTAATTATTTATTTACATTGGATTGGGCACACTTTAACATCCTGATTCAAAGTAATGTTTGGGCGGGGGTGGGGGGACGAAAAGTGCAATCCAACTAAAGTAAAATGATTTCAATTCAATGGGATTTATATCAGTGGCATTTTAGTATATGCTTTCAGTCAGTTTCACTGAATACTGATTCTTAGCATTTATATAACATTATCAGTCTTCTTAGCAGCCCTGTAAAGTTGTCCAGTATTAATTTTTTTATTAGTTTTTCCATTAGGGGTAGGGGAGAGGGGGGAAACAAGAGACAAAAATATCATACATTCTTCTTGAAACAACATTCTGCTTATCCACATTTTCCACACTGCTCATCACTTAACTGTGATTACTAGTAAGAAATTACAATATTGCCTTCATATAATTACTACATTTGAATCTTTATATTTGTTTCTCATCCAGTTGTAAAAGGGGGTCCATGGTACAGCAAAATCTTCTTCCATTTGTCCTTTCATTAATAAAGTTAGTCTAGTTCCGCATTTCCATTATCTTCGCTATTAACTCCTCCTGCTGGGGTATGACTGGTCTTTTCCAATAAAACACTAGTAGAATTCTTGCTGTTGTCACTGCATGTATAATAAAATATTTCTGATCTTTGTCCAAATCTTCTGGTATACAGTTTAACAAAAATATTTCAGGTTTCAATGGAATTACAATCTGTAAAATTGTTTGTAAAAGTCTATGAACTATTATCCAAAATTTATGTACTTCTTTGCAAGACCACCGCATATGATAAAATGTTCCCTTACGTTTCTCACACTTCCAGCAGTTATTAGATACGTTTTTATACATTTTGGCAAGTCTATCTGGTGTTAAATACCATCTATAGAATATCTTATATAAGTTCTCTTTAAATGACACTGACTTGGTTATTTTAACATTCTCTTTCCATACCTTATTCCATTGCATTCGATCTATAGTATATCCTAAATTTTGTGTCCATTTGTTCTTATATTCTTCTACCCCTCTTTTTTTCTTCATTTGCATTAGAAATATATACATCTTTTTAATCAGCTTTTCATCCGAATCACATAACAGTTTTTCAAAAGTATTTTGCTCTAAGTGGGAACCTCCCAATTTTTTATCTTTATTATACCTAGATTCTACCTGGGTCCTTGACCAGCAATCTAAATTGAAGCCTTGTTTCTGTAATTCTTCTTTTGTTTTTAATTTTCCTTCATCATCTAATAAGTCTTTATATCTAATCAATCTGTCTACTGAGAATACATTAGGTTGTGAGAACACTTCTAAAGGTGATACCCATTGTGGAGTTTTAGAGTAAATCTGTGATATAGTTCTTTCCCATACTAATATAAGAGACTTTCTAATCCAGTAGTTCTTAAAATATTTGTGACCCTTTGTTTTCCTGTACCATAGAAAAGCATACCATCCCAACTGCAAATCATGCCCTTCTGTTGCCAAAAGTCTTTGATTCTCTAAGAGTATCCACTTTATCGCCCATACTAAGCAACACACTTTATGATACATTTTCCAGTCTGGTAAAGCAAAGCCTGCATTTTCTTTCACATCTTGGAAGTGTTTTCAGTTTAATTCTTGGTTTCTTCCCTTGCCAAACAAATTTGGACACTGTCTTATTTAGCTCTTCAAAAACGGATTTGTTGATACATATCGGGATAGTTTAGTACAGAAATATAATACATGGTAGTATATTCATTATGACCATTGCAATTCTTCCCAACAGCGAGAGACGAAGTTCTTTCCATCTTTCTAGATCCTTTTTGATCTCTTGAACCAACTTCCCATGGTTATCTTTCATTAACCAACTACACTTCGCTGTTAAGTATACCCCTAAATATTTTACTTTCTTCTCTAGCTGAAATCCAGTCAGTCTAATTAATTCCATATTTTGGGACATTGTCATTTTTTTAGTTACCACTTTTGTTTTCTGGTAATTAATCCTCATTCCGGTCATCGAGCCATATTCTTTAAGATGGTACATTAGTTGTTTGGGAACTCCCGGTTTGGATCTATGGCGGTCTGACGTGGTCCAGGAAGCTGGACCATCCGAGTTGCTGTTTTTTAGGTTGGCAGGTGTCTTGACCACCTGCATCCCCCCGCTTCCAGGAAGAAAGTGGGCAGGAACGCTTGTAGCCCTGAGAGTGAGTGATCTTGGCGGAGGGGGGGTTCTAAATCAAGGACTCTCCCCCTGCCTTGAGGTCCCCTCGAAGAAGGACGGCTGTTATCTCTGCAGCAGCTTTGGAGTCAACGAATTGGCATAAGATCGTCATACCCAAGCCTCAGTAACAAATTTGAGTGAAGATTGGCAAAAGAAGCAGCAATTACAACCCGAAAGAAGAGATTAAGAGATAAAGATTACTATCTCCCCATACGGACGCGATTTCGGCTTAAAGACTAACACTTTAATTGGAATCAAAAATCTAATTAAAGGGGAAGAGCTATTAATGCCACCCATGGAAAAATTTGGAGAATTTGAAAAACTTTAAAATGTAAATGAGCCAAAAAGAACTTGTTTACATACCTGTGGTTTGGGAGATAGCGACGTGAAGGGAAGGAGCGTGGGAAGCGGCAGAAGTATCACAAGAAGATAGTTTGTTTACAAGAGCAATGAGATGCATAAAGAAAGGCAGGAAGTACGTCGGAGAACCAACGGAAGGAAAACATCAGAGGATCGACAGAGGAACTGAAGAGGAAACGGAAGTACACCATTTTAAGAAAGGGAAAGGTTGAATGCTTCATCATAGAGTTTACCATAGAGAAAAGACGCCTGACATTTTGGAACTGTATTAAATTTGAAAAGGCATTTACAAATATAAAAATTGGCAAGCAAGAAAATAGAGCTTAGAAAGAGAGCGGACTCCTGGGCAGGTACTAAAGCAAGCCCAATGATGTCGAAAAAAGATAAAGACTGGCAGACGGCTATTGAAAACTTGGATAAAAAGTTAACAGAGGGCAGTGTCATGGCCCAGCCTGGGCTCAGTGAGAGCGAGGACTCCTCCTCAGGAGGAGAGGGGCTTCGTGTAGCCAGCCAGGACTCCTCAGGAGAAGAGGAGCTCCATGCAGCCAGCCCTGACTCAGCAGAGGCTGGTAATCAGGAGCCACAGCTGTTGGCTAATCGGAGCCTACAGCCAGCAGCTGAAGCAGAGCCATCAGTACTCTCCAGCCCCAGCACCACAGGGGAAGTGCAGCCAGGGACTTCCACAGGGGAAGCTCAGTCAGGGACTGCCAGCACCACAGGGGAAGCCCAGCCAGAGGCTTCCACCCCCCCAGGTTCACCCACACCCAGAGAACGCCGCAGACAGCGCCAGAGACTGGAGCTGCAGGAGAGACGGCGCAGTGCTCATCTCCTGAGCCAACGCCAGCTGCTGGAGAGTGATGATGTGTAGCTTCAGGATGGAGCCCCAGCAGCTGGCTGAAAACCATGCCTGGCTATAAAAGCCAGTCAGGAGCAACAGCCAGGCGTGGAAGCAACGTGTCTACTGCCTGCAACCACTCCGTGCTCCGTGAACCTTGCCCGTGCCTACTGTTGGACCTGACACTACCGGTAACTGACCTTGGACTGTGCCTGACCTTGCTCTTGGACTCTGGACTCAACTCTGGCATTAGCTTGTGCTCTGACCACTGCTTTGACTTGGCTTTTGGCTCCTGAAACTCCCTCTGGACTTGGTATCAAGGTTTGGACCTGCACCACCCTGCTTGGGCTGGCCCAGCCCGTGACAGGCAATAAGGAGCTTAATGAGACTATACAAAAATCACAACAAACATTGTTAAAGGATATTAAAGAAGCAATAAAATTAGAAGTGGCAGAACTGGTAAAAAATATTGATGAGATCAGAAAAGAGCTCCAAGTAACCCAACAGAAGGTTCAGGATGTGGAGAAAAATCCAGAAAATTTGGCTACAAATTTAAAGGTAGAGACTTTAGTGTTAAGTGACAGGATGGCAGTCATGGAATGTAAAATTATGGGAAAACAACAGATTTAGAGGCGTCCCGGAATCTATGTCAAAATCAGCTCAGGAGCAGATCACAGAAATACTAGTAGATTTTTTAAATAAACAACCAGAAGAGATTGCAGCTAATTTGGATGTAGTTTACAGAATTAATTCAAGCTATGCACTGCAAAAAGACTTGCCAAGAGATATCATTTACCGATTAAGTACAAAAAGAATGAAGGAAGAAATTATCAGGAAGCATTTTGAGAGCCCATTAGTGATCGAGGGAAAATGTGTGAGAATTATGAGTTACCAAGGAGAATTTTGTTGGAGAGGAAGAAATACCGAGATTTAACCCAGAAACTAAAAACTCTGAACATAAGGTACAGATGGGAAATACCAGAAGAGCATTTTATAAATTTTATGCCAAGTTGTACCAGAAAAAACTTGTGGACATCAATTTGATTGATGAATATCTTCAAAATATAAATTTTCCAATTATACCGAATAAATTGAAAGAGAGATTAAATGCTAAAATTACAGAACTGGAAATTACCGAGGCAATACAAGCAACAAAATTGGGAAAGGCACCAGGACCAGATGGAATATCTGCCAAGTTTTATAAGATGATGGCTAAAGATTTGGCACCATTGTTGCAGAAGGTAATGAATGGAATATTGGAAGGAAAAGGATTGCCCGATATGTGGAATGAAGCAAATATTACATTAATACCAAAAGAGGAGCAAGATTTACTGAATGTGAAAAACTATCGACCAATATCTCTAACAAATAATGACTATAAAATTTTTGCTAAGCTATTAGCAGAAAGGCTAAAAGGTTGGTTGATGGAATTTGTGGCAGAAGAACAAGCAGGTTTTTTACCAGAGAGACAAATTAAAGATAAGTGGTAATAAATGCATTAGAATATTACGAAAAACATCCGGGGAAGGAGGTTGGCTTTTTTTTTGTGGATGCAGAGAAGGCCTTTGATAATTTGAACTGGGATTTTATTTTTGCAGTTATGGAAAAGATGCAGATGGGCAAGGAATTTATACAAGCAGTGAAAGCAATATACAAAGACCAATGTGCAGCAGTTGTGGTAAATAATGAGTTATCAAAAAGACTGGAGATAAGAAAAGGTACAAGACAAGGTTGCCCACTATCGCCTTTGTTGTTTGTGATGGTACTAGAAATTTTATTAAGACAGATACGGGAATATGACAATACAAGAAGAATGAAAATTAAAGGTTTCTCATATAAAGTAAGAACATTTGCTGACGACGTGATGGTTATAATTGAAGATCCAATTCAAAATATGCCAAAGCTGTTAAACAAAATAAAAGAATTTGGTGACCTTGCCGGGTTTTATATCAACAGAAGCAAATCTAAGCTGTTATGTAAAAATATGACCAAGCAAAAACAGCAAGAACTAATGGAGAAAACAAATTGCAAGGTGGTACATAAAGTAAAATACTTAGGGATTGAACTCACTGCTAAGAATATTGACTTATTTAAGAATAACTATGATAAACTGTGGCAACAAATAGATAGGGATATGATGAAATGGAATAATCTAAATTTGTCATGGTTAGGCCGCATTGCAGTGATTTAAATGAATGTACTTCCAAGGATGATGTTTTTACTACAAACAATACCAATAGTAAAAGACAAAAAGCAATTTGAAAAATGGCAAAGAAAGATATTAAATTTTGTGTGGGCAGGAAAGAAACCTAGAGTGAAAATGAAAGTGCTGTATGATGCCAAGGAACAAGGAGGACTACAATTACCTAATCTGCGACTTTACCACGAAGCAATTTGTTTAGTGTGGCTGAAAGATTGGATGTTATTAAAGAATCATAAGTTACTAGCCTTGGAAGGATACAATAAAATATTTGGATGGCATGCATATCTATGGTACGATAAGGTCAAAGCAGATGCTATGTTTTTACATCATTATGTGAGACGGAGTTTATTTATGGTTTGGCAAAAATATAAGAGATATTTAGATGGAGAAACCCCATTGTAGATTGTACCGGCGGAAGTTGTAAATCCTAAAACGGAATATAATGGCGAGGAGTGGATGACATCCAAAGAAATTTTGAGAATGGAACAAAAAACAGTTGCAATTAAAGCAAATGAAGAATTACCATTTCATTATGGGTGGTTCCAGTATAGACAAATTAAAGATTTGTATGATTTAGATGGTAGAAAAATAGGATTCAGATTAAGAAACTCAGAATTGGAAGAATGATTACTACAAGAAGGGGAAAAAACGATATCTAAGATATATAAGATTCTGTTAAAATGGTTTACGGAAGATGAAGTAGTAAAAGTGCAAATGGTAAAGTGGGCAATAAATTGTAACAAAGATATTACAATGGAAGCATGGGAGCACTTGTGGAGAAATACAATAAAGATATCAACATGTACTAATATAAGGGAGAATGTTTATAAAATGATGTATAGATGGTATTTAACACCAAAGAAATTAGCCTTTGGGAATAGCCAAATGTCAGATAAATGTTGGAAATGTAAAAAACATGAAGGGTCGTTTTATCATATGTGGTGGTCTTGTGAAAAAGCTAACAATTTTGGGGGAATATTGTTGATGTTATGTCAAATATATTACAGAAAAAAAGTGAGTAAAAACCCAGAATTGTTATTGTTATGTATAGGTTTAGAAGATTTTGCGACCCAAGATAGAATGTTAATGTTTTATATGACAACTGCAGCAAGGATGTTATATGCACAATTATGGAAGACACAAGAGATACCAACAATAGAAGATTGGATACAGAAATTGCTGTACATGGCAGAGATGGACAAATTGACAAGGAAAAGGAGAGAACAAGATTCAGAAGAATTTGTTATGGACTGGGGGAAATTTAAAAGTTATTTGGAAAAGAAATGGGATGTAAGGGGAAAAGTGTGGTCATTGGACAACTATTAAAGGGGGAGGTAGAATGTCTTTACCGATGGAAATAATATATGGAAAGTTAAAATAAGTTAATAGTGTGAACTAATATTCTTTTTTTTTTAGACAATGAATTGGATAGAATAATAGATACAATTAGATAATGGGTTGGAAAGCTGTTGGAAGTCTAACAAGAAAAGGGGGGAGGGAGTGGGTGGGGGAAACAGGAGTGGGTGGGGTAATAGAATGTATATTAATTAATTTGTATGTTAACTCACCCTATAAAAATTATTTTTTTAAAAAAAGATGGTACATTAGTTGTTCTATTGACTCTAATAATAGTTACACAAGTATAAATAATAAATCATCTGCAAAAGCTTCTACTTTATATTTATGGTCCGTGACAGTGGCTCCTTTAATTATTGCATCACTCCTCACAGTTCCCATCAGTATTTCCAACATCAGAATAAATATTAATGGCGAGAGGGGGCAACCATGTCTTGTTCCTTTTTCAATCCAAATCGTTTCTGTCCAATCATCATTAATAACTACTTTTGTTTTTTGCTTCTTATATATGGCTTCAATCGCTTTTATGAATTCTGTTCCAAATTCCATTTCTCTCATTTGTAGAATAAAAAATTGCCAATTGATGTTGTCAAAAGCTTTTTCAGCATCCAAAAACACCATGGTTATCTGTTCTTCCGGATGTACTTCATAATATTCCAACAAATTTAGGGCAGTTCTAATGTTATTTCTCAGTTGTCTTTTAGGGAGAAATCCCATCTGGTCTGAGATAGGTTTTTTTCAATCTTGTAGCTAGTAGTGTAGCAAATATTTTATAGTCACAATTAAGAAGGGATATAGGTTGATAACTCCTAATGTCTTTCGCATCAGTCCCCTCTTTATGTATTATTGATATTGTTGCGTCCATCCATGATTCAGGTAAAGATGTTTCTTGCACTGCTGTGGTGATCATACTTTTAAATGGCAGAAGGATCACATCTTCCAATGCTTTGTAATACTCCGCTGGGAGCCCATCTGGTCCTGGTGCTTTCCCATTCTGTTTTTGTATGGCTTCCACTGTTTCCATTATCGTGAATGGTTCATTCAGCTTCTTCCTTTTTTATTCTGATAGCTTAGGTAGATCATTTTTTTGTAAATATTGTATTTGCTTTTCTATTGGTACTGGAGCTTTACCATACAGTTTTTGTAGAAGGTTCCCACAAACTTAAGTTCTTCTTTTTGTGTCTTTTCATTACCTATCTCATTGTATAGGCCATAAATAAGTCCTTTCCCATTTTCCTTTCTGGGTTTGTAAACTAACCATCTCCCTGGTTTATTTGCATGTTCGAATTTTGTTTGGCAAATTTAATGTTCTGTGCAATTTCTTCCCTCAATAGCAAATTTATTTGATTCTAAAGTGCTTTAATGTGACCTTTTAAAGTTATGTTTGCATGATCTCTTTTTAGATCTTTCCCCTTCTTCTCTAAGCTTCCCAATATTTCTTTGTAGCGATATTGCTTCTCTCGTTTCCATTTAGCTGCATATCATATCGCCAATCCTCTAAAGTATGCTTTACTTGCATCCCAAACAATATTCATGTGTGTTTCAGGTTTTGTATTTTGTTGAAAGTAATGTTTCATTTCTTCCTTAACCTCTTGTAAAAAAAATTTGTTCTTCAATATCTGTACATTCAGACTATCTAAATTTTTTGGTACATCTATTTTCAACATTAAGGGGTTGTGATCAGCATATGATCTGGGAAGTATATCCACGTCTTTAAGTTCTTGTAATAGGCTTGCAGCAATCCAACACATATCTATTCTGGACCAAGCTTTGTGATAATCTGTCCAGTATTAATTATCTGCATGTTGCAGTTGAGGACTTTAGGGAGAGTTGCTTGCCTAAGGCCACCTAAAGAGTTTGTAAGAGAAGCAAAATTTGACAGAGGAATCTCCCTGATCATAGCTAATTTTTAAACCTAATGCTTCACCAAATCCATGGAGTGTTAAATGGGGACCTACAAAGTCTTGCGGGGGGGCCTCATTTCCCCCTCCCCATGTTCTTCTTCCTTGCCCTGCCTCCCATAGCCCCTCCCCATTTTCCTGCTTCCTTCTCACCCATCTTTGTCTACCCCATCCCTTCAACCTCTCCCCTATGGCCCAGTTACATGGTGGGGCACCTACAAGGACATTCAGGAATTACTTCACTTTCTCCTGTATCCCCTTCACTTTCTTCTGTATCCCCTTTCCCACACTATTTCCTCTTTTCCTCCTCCATATGCTCACCTATCCCTACGTCCTTTTCTCCTTCAAACCCACTAAATAACTTACTTTTTATCTGCCCCCATCTTCACCTATATTTCTTAATTTACTTCTTTAATATACAGCCTTTCTCCTTGATTGGGACTCAAAGCAGTTTACATCATTCTGTTTGCCTCTATATTATCCTCACAACAACCCTGAGAGGTATGTTAGGCTAAAAGTGACTGGATGAAAGTCACCCAGTGACCATCCACAGCAGTGTGGTGATTCAAACCTGGGCCTCCCACATCCTTCACTCTAACCACTACACTGCACTGGCTCGGGGGGGGGGTGCTGCTGTTGAACAGTAGCAAGCAACAAGACTTCAGTGAGTTATGCAAGTCTTGTGGCATCAAGTTGCCTAGTGGTTGCTTCTGGGTCTGGCCCCAATGAGTCCTCCTCCCTCAAAAGCCAAAATAGTCCTGGAAAGGGCCCTGTCCCCTCTCCTAGCTTTTTACTGATAGCCATCAAGTCTGGAATAGTGGCTAAACTATCATGGTTGTCTAGCAACAGCCCCTGAAGGCATCAGGTTAAAGCCACAGGTGTTCCATATATCATTTTTTGGCGTTTTAAACCCTACGATGTATTTTTATTGTTTGTTTTTAATCTGGGGCATTTTTTAGAAAAATCTGTCTTGTCCATTCATGGTTCTATTCTCTGGATTTAAGTATCCACAGATCAGGTCCGCTTGGCTGTTAGTATATAAGATGCTACAGCAAATCCACGGGACTTTCATATGTTTAATTTTGATTAGGCAATGCTCAGGAAGCTCATATTGTTATGTAATATAGGAAACAAATTGTAGCCAGAAGTATTTTTGTAGTCATGGAAAAGTGTATAAAGAGACCATCCCCTTCACCAAAGAAGCTCTGTTAGATATAACTAAGACTAATTTGAAGGATGGTATATATATTTAACCACATGCATCCAAATTTTGTGCCAGGGAAAGGTGTGCAAGGTTTTAAGAGCCAGTTTTGTGCAGTGATTAGCACATCTGGGAGACTCACATTCAGATCTTCACTATGCTATGGAAGCTTACTGGGTGACATTGGGCCAACCATATCCTCTCTCAATCTAACCTCAACCTCACCTACTTCACAAGGTTGTTCTGAATAAAAAATGAAGGAGAACTGTGTAGGTCACTTTGGGTCCCCATTGGTGAGAAAGTGAGGTATAATTGAAATAAATCAATACCTGAGATTAATAGTGGACTGTGTCTTCAGGAGGAGGACGTGTGAGATATGTCTGTCTTATCCACCCTTTCTCCAAACAGTTCTGGGCATCATACTGTCTTCAAGTTCTTTTCTTCTCATTTTATCCTCCCAATAATCATGTGAGGCAGATTAGACCTGATTTGCTCAAAGTCACCTGGTGAGTTTCATGACTTTCAATCAGGCTGCCAGATTATAGTCTGGCACTATATCCACTGCATCATATTGGAACAAGAAGTCATGGGGACCAACAAGAGAGTGTAATCATGAAATAAATGATAAGAAGTGAGTGAGAATGAACTGGATGAGAAGTATTATGACATAAATAATCTGTGCTTGACTGTGTATGTAACTGAAAGAAAAGTAAAGTGTAAGAAAAAGAAACAGATGAGGAAGAGGAAGATTGTTTTTAAAGGTCATGCCCATGTCTGGAGGTGTGGCTTCTCCTTCTGAGTTGTAAAGGTCACATTTGTCACATTAATAGCTGTTATTAATGAACTAGCCTTCCAGAAACTGGATGATTACACATGTGCTCCCCTTGCTTGTAGATCAAGCTATCCCATTGAAGCAAAACTAGATGAAAAAAACCCTGTAAAATATGTTTTGCTCCAACCAGTATTATTCTATCCTCAGTTGTCATATGTCTAATTCTGAATTGGGCCATAGTGTAGATTAATAGATCAGCAAAATGGTGCTAGAGACAAATAGGAACGATTTCTCTATAAGCTTAAAGTCCAAGTTTGCAGAAAAATCTGAAATCTTAAAAAGAAAATATATTGGTGGGTTAAATCTCCTCCAAATAATAGTAACAACACCTGTAGCTTTAATAAAAGAATGCCCACAGAGTGTAGCCATTTTGGAGATTGCTGAGAGGCCACATCAGTAGTGCTGAGTCTTCCAAAGCAAAGCTGAGTCTTCCAAAGCAAAGTCGGGGGGGTGGACTTTGACAAAATAGTCCTTGAAAGGCTCCCATCCCCCCTCTGGTCAGGTCGCCTAATGGAGGACTCACCAGGAATAAGCCCAGCAGCAACTGCCAGAGAGACATTACCCACATCTCTGACCCTGGTGGTGGCAGACACTGCACAACTGGGCCTAGCCCATCTCAGTGGCTATTGCTCAGATGGGCCTTGACTGGTGCCCAGATTTTTCCCAGGAGGCCTGAGGGAGGAAAACCTGAAGATGGGAACAGATTAAAGTTAGATCAGAATAAGAGAAGGAAGCAGGAAAAAGGGAGAGGCTATGGGTCTGCCAGGGAAGAGAAAGAGAAAGTAGTGGGGGAGGACATACAGAGAAAAAATGAGAGCCACCTTGTGGGTCTCCCGCTTTCTACAGTGTAATTTGGACCACTGTTGGACATTTTAACAGATAAGGAAGATATAATAGTGCAGGCACTGTGAATTCTTCTATTTATGTTCCTATCATACAGTATGACAAACACAAATGGTACATTCCAGATAGGATCCTCTTTTAGAGGTTACAGAGTGGCATAGGGATGGTGGTGATGGGCTTGTAAGTAGACATGGACATGGACCAAAATACAAACCAAAATTTGTGATGAACCAGGCCGGTTTGTGGTTTGTGAACCAGTGGTTCATCAGATCCAATTTCTGACAAACATCCACGAACTTTAGGCTGGTTCATTTGGTTCATTTTTTGGTTCATCACTGCAGACAGCTTGGTGCCGATCAGTCAGTTTCCTAGGCAACGCGGGATGGACTTCTTGCAGACCTTCTGCTGACCCGGAAGTGACCTTCTGCTGACCCGGAAGTGACGATTTTTTGACCTGGATGTGACGTTTTCATGAACCAAACAAACCAGTTCGCGAACTGGGGACAAGTTCGTGGTTCGTAGTTTGTGAAATATGACGAACCATGTGGTTCGTTTTTTCTCCGGTTTGTGCCCATCTCTACTTGTGAGTGCATCAATTTGCTACTGCTTTATAAACTAGATTTAAAATATAGACATTTATGCAGCTAGGAATGGTTATTATGAGAAGGAACATTTCCAGAAAGAAAGGTCTAAACACCTGATCCTCATCTGCCAGTCTTATGCTCAAGATTGCATCTTGAAAAGTTGCTTTTCACTTTTAAAAAAAAAGCCTTGGGTTAAAGTTACATATCACTGTGTGTCACCTGTAGATTACCTAATCACACAATAGTATCATTGCTGTTTATAACTATTTTTTCCCACTGTGGAGCATAGGTTAATATTCCAAAGAGACACTGATGAAATCAGTGAGGGACTTCCCTGGTATTTGCATGTTGAACCCAATCTCACACGGCACTGCTATAATTTAGTTAAATGCATGTTTATATGATAAGTAATGCAACTTAAAAGTGTTTTGTGTCAGCCTGTATACATTCTTGAAGAACCTTATTTTAGTATTCATAGATTAAGACGATAGGTCCTGTTATGAATAAAGAATTGGTTAAAAGAAAAGAAGCAGAGAGTTGGAATAGATTTCTTAATGGAGGGAAGTAAACAGTGGAGTTCCACAAGAATTAGGATTCAGGCCTTTGATATTTAATTTGTTCAGAAATGATCTGGAACTGTGGACGTGCAGTATAGTGGTCACAATTGCAAATGACACCAAATTATTCAGGATGGTGAAAACCAAGGATAACTGTGAAGCGCTGTAGGAGGATCTCCATAAGTTGGGTGAAGGGATATTGGTGTGTCAAATGAAGTTCTGTGTAGGCAAGTATAAGGTAAGGTGCATTGGAACAAAACATCCCAACTTTAAGTGCATCTGTATGGGTGATGGTGAAGCTGGTGCCCCAGCAAAGAATACACAACAAACAGCATTATTGGATGTAATGGGCCACAACTTATTGATTACAGCCATTGGAGGATTGACAAGGCATAGAATAACTGATCCGCTTCCACCAACAAGCCTGCTGGGCACTGCAAGATGGCAAGTGATGTACATCCGCCTAGGGGGTGGCACCATCGAGTTCAGTACTCCCTGCAAGATGAGTCAATCCCAAGCTCCCACAGCTCCTCCAGGAAGGGTCCAGGCAACTCCCAGCTCCAGATGCCAAAGCCCAAAATCTCTTCTCCTGAAAGCAAGACAAGGCATCCACGATGTTTTTATCTACACCTGCAATATAGCGAGCTGCAAACATGATGTTAGCAGTCAAGCAGATGAAAACAAATTTCTGGATAAGGCGCATGACCCTCCTGGAGCGTGACAGTTGCCGGTACACCACCTGCCCCTCCGACTGGTTGTCGCACCAAAATTGCAGCTTCTTGTTCCAGAATGTGTCCTGCCATAGAATTACTGTCAACAGAATCGGGAAGAACTCCAAGAATGTAAGATCCCTGATTATCTCAGCTCCCACAGGGAAGTCGACCATTGCTGGGCACACCACCTCTCATCCAAGAACCTGAATGGCAGTCCCCGCTTCTGTTGGCTTGCACCAAAAGAGGTACCATTGAAGTCACCTAGGAAAGTACGCCACACCTATAGGTCTGCCTTCATCCCTTTGGTAACCTGAATATGGTGGTGTGGGGCTGCAGCCCTGGCAGTTGCCCTGGCCAAGCAGGCTCAGAAAGCTCTCCTTGGTGCCACCACCCTGCATGCAAAGTTCAAATATCCCAGCAAGGACTGAACCTCTTTCAAAACACCATTTTTGCTCCCAAGGGCCATGCCAATTTTGCAGCGTAGACCTGTCAGCTTGTCAGTTGGCGAGCTATACATGCCAGCCACCAAATCAATCAGAATGCCCAGGTATGTCAGCCAACTAGTGAGACACTTGGTCTTCTCAGGTGTCAAGGGCACTCCCATTTCTCCAGCAAAGTCCTGAAATGCCCGTAGTCTGACATGAAGAGAGCCGCAATGGTCCTTAGTTGCCCACTCCAAGAAGGTACTGAACTTCTTGAAGGCTGTGGCTTTATCCATGTACCAGAAACCATTAAACTTAAAATCCTAACCAGCAATGATAATCCAGGAGTACTGGCAACAGTTGGAAAGCTGACTGGATGTTGCACTTGGCCATAAGGGTCCCTGGCCCTCACAAGAGCACTGAGATAACAGCTTGGTCAAAGGATGCATATTGCACCAAGCAGAACTCCTGTGGGATGGCCTCATTAACTGACGAACCTTTGGGGTATGACAGTGATGTATCAACCAGTACTTCCAGGTGTTTTCTTGGGGACACCATCCAGAGGCGACACCCTGAGATGGGGATGGGGGTGATTCAAATGGGCCAGCCACCAACCCACTGACAATTCTTTCTGAAGCTTTGCACCTATCACACGAGAAGCTCCTGAGCCGACTTCAGATTGTCCACATCTGTGGTCACATGTGATCCAGTATAGGAAATCTGAAAACCTAGCATAAACCCATTCTAGATCAGCCTGGCAGCAGCTCGATCATCATAACATTCCAAAAGAGGGCATAGTGTGGCCAGAATGACTAGTGTTCTGGCCATCACCCGCCAGCCCCCCCCTCCCCACTTCATATGTCTACATGGGTCCAGTGCCAGCTGCTACAGGAGGGCTGTGATTCCCACCGTCACACTTGACAACCCCCCAGCAATCCTCCCCACCAAAAGGGCTTCTGCACACCTTACGTGTACGTACACACTGGTCTGGGATGAGGGCCGTAGCAGCCTTTGCACCCATGCTTGAACTTGCACCAAGATTGTGACATTTCCCTTGATTAAACACCCTCCTAACTGAGTTGTACTGGGAACCACCCTTCCCCACCCGATCTGCTGCCCTGACTGTCACCAGCCAGACTTAATAATCAATCTGATCCCACCTCTTATGTTCACAGTTGGATGTCACCTTCTGAAATTCTTCATTGTACTCAATGGCAGCCAGGGTGCCTGCTAGAGAGCATGCTTGCAGCATGTTCATCTGATGGCTAATGTGATGCTGTCACCTTTCTGGGTAGGCTGAGGTGATCACTCCCATGTACAGAGAATACCCCGCCAACCAGTCGTCAAAAGTACACTTGACCACTCATCTTCTACTGCCCTTCCTCCCTTTTCTTGAGCAACTACAGTCTCCCCAAGCCCACTCAGAGTGCGGCAGCATGATGACATCTATATAGTATCTGTCCAGGATGCATTCCATGACCTTCCATGCAAACTGGATTCCTGGCAGTGCCTCACTGACCCTGAGAGGGAGCACCATCTGTTGGGGTGACTGGGATTCCACCCTCCTCCCTGGCTGCCTCATTGTCTTCCACATTCTCCTTGTCCCCATATCTCTGCTGGCTGGCCCAGTCAGTGAGGCCAGGCATGTGGGCTGTCACATCCCAGTAGTCACATGCCTTGCAATCCCCTTCCCCATCTGAGGAAGGCTCATGTGATGACGTACATGAGTCATGGCTATGGGTCCAGCATCATATCTTCCTGGCACCTCTTCCATCTCAGCTGTCCTGCCTTGCAACCAGCCCCGCTTGACACTGCCACTTGAGCTGCCATATGCGGTTCAAGGTATGCCTGGCTCCACTGAGCCCATAGTGCCACTCGGGATGCAGCTTGGCAGACCATGAGCAGTCTACCATCTGACCCTCCAGGGGAATCCTGTGGGTTGGCCTCCATCTTCAAAGCCACCTGAGTCACAAGGGGCATCACCGGGCTGGCCAGTCACAACCCCCTACCCACCCACAGGCCCAGCCAACAGCACCTGGCAGCCTAGGCCAACCCCAGCGGCACCCACTGGTGGAGCAAGCATGCCACCAGTTTGTCCACAAGACCCTCCAGGATGACCAGCACTTTGCCCTCCCAGCCACTGACTGCCATGACCACCCATTCCTGGTGGCACAGAACAGGTGCCGTGGTCCGCCCTGAAGCGAGGTTGAGTCACTCACAGGACCTGAGGGACAAGCCACTCTAGACCTCAAGCCCTGCAAGGCACCACCATTAGCTGTCCTCCATAGTCCAGGTGCTTAGCTGGTGAGAACTGGCCCCTGTCAAATTACGTCCTCACAGCCTGCCTGTGGATCTGAGGCCTTATGAAGAAGGAGAGGTGAGCAATGGTG
Organism: Eublepharis macularius; assembly: GCF_028583425.1. Taxonomy (NCBI): domain Eukaryota; kingdom Metazoa; phylum Chordata; class Lepidosauria; order Squamata; family Eublepharidae; genus Eublepharis; species Eublepharis macularius. Next base: position 78,868,499 of record NC_072794.1, on the reverse strand, counting down.
AGGAAGGCCCAGGGATGGATACCTCCTGTGTCCAGGGCCATGATGTGCTGATGACCTCCTCCTGCCCACATCCCTCCCTGCCTGGTTGCAGGCAAGAGATCCTGTAAGCCCAGGAAAAGAACCCGCTTCCCCTTAGATAGCAATACGGAGATCACACATCCAATCCACTGACCTCTGCCTCAAAGGAGAGGTGAGCGACTGTGAGGAAAGAACTAGGAATGAGTGCCTCCCCCATGACCAGGGCTCATACAAACCATGAAGGGAGAACAGGTGATGAAGAGTGGAGCCCGGGCCATCCTGCAGCTGTATGACCTGTTCCTGCTGCTTGCTGCCAGCAGGCCAGTTCACCTAGGGATCCTGATGGTGTTTTACCATCAGGACCTTCTGGACATGGAGCAGGGGTCACTGTGTGGGAGAGGGCGAGGTAGTTGTGAATTTCCTGCATTGTGCAGCGGGTTAGACTAGATTACTCTGGAAGTCGCTTCCAACCCTATGATTCTATGCAAGTCTTGCAGATTGATAAAGGAATTAGATTTCATGGCTGCTCATGATGATCCTTTGCAAGCAAAATATTCTGATAAAAAAGAAATCACCCAAGCAAGGATTGAAAACATAAAACAAACACATACAGCTTGATCACACAGATTCTGAAGGACATGAAACTCATAAGCACACAAATATTTCCTTTCTTTTAACATTCCATAATGCAAAATCAAAGTCTCCCTTATGTAAGGAGCAATGTTGCATAGATAGGTCGGGACTAGAGTTGCCAGGTCTCCTTACCATCACAGAAGGAGTAGAAGACCAGCATTCATCTTATTTTTCTATTAGTGTGCATGAGTTTCCGGGCCTGCATGACAACAGGCCCAGTTCAGTCTGTTTGGGGCCCAATTCAACCCACTGCAAAGTGTAGGAGTGCTCTTAGGGCAGCGTGATGTCATCACTCCCCGGAGTGGCGTCAGTGTGCCATCCTGGGAACGCTTCCCGGAGGCCTGTTTCCCCGCCTTTCCTCTTTGCTGGCCAGGTGAGTGATGACAGGGGAGCAGAGGGTGAGAGTGGGAGATTTCCCGCCCCCAGCAGGGGAATGGCAACCCTAGTCAGGACTCTTTCAGAGGTCTTGCATTAACACAGCAACAGAATTGCAAAACCAATTAGTCTAAAACTTTGTCCTCAGAAATCTCTGTACTACAAAACGATGTCTCTTTTGCTAACAATCTGGTAAACGCTTGTCTTAAATTTGCATACTGTAGCTTCAGTTGTTGGCTCCCTCAATTAATGGGTCTGATGAAAGTCCTGTGACTTGGAATAAAATACGATAATTAGCATTTTAATTCGTTTTTCATGTTTTAATTGAAAGGGCTTGAACTATAAATACAGAACCCGTAGATAAAAGTGCACTCTAAAATCAGTCACTTATAAGAAGTATTCATTACTTGATCACCATTTAGGAAAAGATCTGACGTATAGGTATGTGTAAACCTTTTATGGGGCTCTTCCTTCCTCATCCATTTTTATACTTCCTCTTATAAAAAGCCAAGCTATTAACTTTAAAAGTGCTGAGAGGGTGATTGTCTTGCAAGCAGACTTGTCACATTGCAAGAATTTCATCTAAACCAATGGTTTCCTCTAATGAAGGACTAGGAAAGAAGGAAAGAGGCTGAAGTAGGAATTGGTATACAATTCTTGTTTCATTAAGATTTAGAAATCATTTAGGACTTATATACACATTTCAGAAAGTGACAATCACAGGATATGCTGATTTAGTTTGTGTTAAACAACTGTGTGCATGGTAGCTGTAGTATGAGCTAGTCTTTTTAACGTCGAACCACAAAACGTAGCAGTACACAAAAGATTAATCCACTTCATGGATGAATGTGAGTACATCCAGTTTTAGATCACATTAATACATGTAGAAAGCAACCCTAGCTAGACTATTCCCACTACAAATTGCCATAACTAGGCCCTCAAAACTTTGCATGTAGGTTGAGTAAATATGAGCTGAGTTTAGGGATATAATGGAACTTCTCCATCCAAATGGCTTATTGAACACAGGAATATTTCAGAAATTCACAAATATTTTTGGTATGGATTCAGAACTTTGGACTGGATTTCAGAATTTAATCCAAAACTGAGCCTAGATTGACTGCTGTACCTATACATGTGCTGCAGTTACTGTATAATGTTGCCATTCTTCATTGTCTGTCTTTCTGTGCAGTCCCACATGGACTGTGCGTGCTCAGGCCTACTGAATAGGGGTGTGCAAGCCAAAAATTTTCGGCTATAGCCGAAAGTAGAAAGCCGAAAGAAAATTCTCTATCGTTAAAGCTGAAAGCCGAAACAAGAATCTCTTTCGGGATTCGGGATTCTTTCGGCATTATTTCGGCATTCTTTCGGCTTTTTTCTATGGGAAAATGCCTCCGTCTTCCAGGACGCCTGGAGGAGGCATTTTCCCACCGAATAAGCCCAAAATTGGTGGGGACCTTCCTCTAACCCTTCTCTAACAACCACCCAAGTTTCAGACAGATTGGACTTTGGGGGGCCATGTTATGGCCCCCCAAAGCAGGTCCCCCCATCCTCCCATAAAGGAGCATCTTCTTCATTATTTCCTATGGGGAAAAAATGAAGAAGCAGGCTTCCTTTGCCAGGGGTGGCATTTTGCATGCAAAATGCCCCCTTACCCTCAGGGGCCCTTCTCCCACCCCTCCTCCCACCCCCCACCAAGGCTCAGCCTGCTCCCACTTGGGGGGGCCATTTCATGGCCTCCCCAAGTAGGTGCTCTAATCTCTACCACTGACAGCTGGGGGAGGCTTGTGTTGCCAGGGGTGGCATTTTGCATGCAAAATGCCCCCCAACCCTCTGGGGCCCTTCTCCCACCCCTCCTCCCACCCCCCACCAAGGCTCAGCCTGCTCCCACTTGGGGGGGCCATTTCATGGCCTCCCCAAGTAGGTGCTCTAATCTCTACCACTGACAGCTGGGGGAGGCTTGTGTTGCCAGGGGTGGCATTTTGCATGCAAAATGCCCCCCAGCCCTCTGGGGCCCTTCTCCCACCCGTCCTCCCACCCCACACCAAGGCTCAGACTGCTCCCACTTGGGGGGGCCATTTCATGGCCTCCCCAAGTAGGTCCTCTCAGCCCCTAAAGTCCACCCCTTACACCCCTTACAGCCCCCTTACAATTCCCCCCCCAGCTGCCGCACACAGACCCAAATCCCCACATTAGCCCCTCACAGACCCAAATCCACCCCCACCTGCCCCACACCCATAACCCCAGGAACAGGCTGGCAAAGGCCAGCCCTCTCCCTTTGTTCCCTATGCTGGGAACTTCTAAACTCTCTTTCCCTGGGCAATTCTGCACAGCCCAGGGGTGCCACAATGGTGGGCACACTTCTGAGTGCCAGCTGGTCCCTGTGAAAGAACACCTGAACCACAGACACCCTCCCTCAAATTCCCCCACCACCTACAGAGATAGCTGGCCAGCCAGCCCCATTGTTCCCTATGATGGGAACCAACTGCACAACAAAGAATAAAACAAGAACAACACAAAATAAAGTTTTTAAAAAATTATTTTCTCCCTTCCAAAGTACAAGTAGGCAAAGCATTATGACACATTACACCAGCAGTCCCCCACACAGAAAAATAACACAACTCACTTAACATCAGAGAATCACAAAGCACGATTCCTGTCAAAAACACTTTATTTCTTGAACAGCTTTAGGTTACACAGCAGGGGGGAACACCAAAGGGCTTGGCAGCAGTATCTTACACAAAAATAACACAACTCACTTAACATCAGAGAATCACAAAAGCACAATTCCTGTCAAAAACACTTTATTTCTTGAACAGCTTTAGGCTACACAGCAGGGGGGGGACACCAAAGGGCATGGAAGCAGTATCTTACACAAAAATAACACAACTCACTTCACATTAAAGAATCACCCCAAAAAATTGCTGTCAAAAGCACTTTATTTCTGTAACTGCTTTAGGTTACACAGTAGGAAGGCACCACAGAGCAGGAAAGCAGTGTACTACACAAAAATAACACAACTCACTTCACATCAGAGAATCACACAAACACAATTGCTGTCAAAAACGGTGAAGTGGGTTGTATTATTTTTTGTAGTACATTGCTATCATGCCCTTTTGTGCCCTCCTACTGTGTAACCTAAAGCTGTTCAAGAAATAAAGTGTTTTTGCCAGGAATTGTGTTTTTGTGATTCTCTGATGTTAAGTGAGTTGTGTTATTTTTGTGTAAGATACTGCTTCCATGCCCTTTGGTGTTCCCCCCCTGCTGTGTAGCCTAAAGCTGTTCAAGAAATAAAGTGTTTTTGCCAGGAATTGTGTTTTTGTGATTCTCTGATGTTAAGTGAGTTGTGTTATTTTTGTGTAAGATACTGCTTCCATGCCCTTTGGTGTTCCCCCCCTGCTGTGTAGCCTAAAGCTGTTCAAGAAATAAAGTGTTTTTGACAGGAATTGTGCTTTTGTGATTCTCTGATGTTAAGTGAGTTGTGTTATTTTTGTGTAAGATACTGCTGCCATGCCCTTTGGTGTTCCCCCCCTGCTGTGTAGCCTAAAGCTGTTCAAGAAATAAAGTGTTTTTGACAGGAATCGTGTTTTGTGATTCTCTGATGTTAAGTGAGTTGTGTTATTTTTCTGTGTGGGGGACTGCTGGTGTTATGTGTCATAATGCTTTGCCTACTTGTACTTTGGAAGGGAGAAAATAATTTTTAAAAAACTTTATTTTGTGTTGTTCTTGTTTTATTCTTTGTTGTGCAGTTGGTTCCCATCATAGGGAACAATGGGGCTGGCTGGCCAGCCATCTCTGTAGGTGGTGGGGGAATTTGAGGGAGGGTGTCTGTGGTTCAGGTGCTCTTTCACAGGGACCAGCTGGCACTCAGAAGTGTGCCCACCATTGTGGCACCCCTGGGCTGTGCAGAATTGCCCAGGGAAAGAGAGTTTAGAAGTTCCCAGCATAGGGAACAAAGGGAGAGGGCTGGCCTTTGCCAGCCTGTTCCTGGGGTTATGGGTGTGGGGCAGGTGGAGGTGGATTTGGGTCTGTGAGGGGCTAATGTGGGGATTTGGGTCTGTGTGTGGCAGCTGGGGGGAATTGGGTTTGTGTGGAGCTGTAAGGGGTGGAATTTAGGGGCTGAGAGGACCTACTTGGGGAGGCCATGAAATGGCCCCCCCAAGTGGGAGCAGGCTGAGCCTTGGTGGGGGGTGGGAGGAGGGGTGGGAGAAGGGCCCCAGAGGGTTGGGGGGCATTTTGCATGCAAAATGCCACCCCTGGCAACACAAGCCTCCCCCAGCTGTCAGTGGTAGAGATTAGAGCACCTACTTGGGGAGGCCATGAAATGGCCCCCCCAAGTGGGAGCAGGCTGAGCCTTGGTGGGGGGTGGGAGGAGGGGTGGGAGAAGGGCCCCTGAGGGTAAGGGGGCATTTTGCATGCAAAATGCCACCCCTGGCAAAGGAAGCCTGCTTCTTCATTTTTTCCCCATAGGAAATAATGAAGAAGATGCTCCTTTATGGGAGGATGGGGGGACCTGCTTTGGGGGGCCATAACATGGCCCCCCAAAGTCCAATCTGTCTGAAACTTGGGTGGTTGTTAGAGAAGGGTTAGAGGAAGGTCCCCACCAATTTTGGGCTTATTCGGTGGGAAGATGCCTCCCCCAGACGTCCGGGAAGACGGAGGCATTTTCCCATTGAAAAGCCGAATGAAAGACGAAAGAATCCCGAAACGTTTCGGCTTTTTTCTTTCGGCTACCCGAAACGTTTCGGGATTCCCCGAAACGTTTCGGCATTCCCTGAAAGAAGCCGAAACACTTTTGTTTCGGCATTCTTTCGGCATTCTGAATGCCGAAACGCACATCCCTACTACTGAATGGTGAGATTTCCACAGCTTTTTGACCACTAGAGGGCACTCATCTCTCCAGCACGTATGTGCGGGTGTTTGCCCACCAAAACCACTTGACTTTGGGAGACAGCGCCCCCTTACCCTCAGTTCCCCTTTGGCTGAAGAAGAAGTTCATCGACAGTGTTTCACGGTCTGCTTGGCTTGAGTAGTCTTCATTGTTGCCCTGAAGACTGTGAGTTTCCAGCTGAAATATGGCTGATAAAGCTTTATTCAAATGTTGTGCCTTGTGCACCACCAAGATGACCTGTACAGATGGTCATACTGCCTGCCTTACCTGCCTTGGAGAAGGACACAATCTAGCAGTATGCAAGCATTGCCAAAAAGGCACAGGCAAAAAGAGCCATGAGGTTCAAAGACCTCTAATGGCAGTGAGCCCTATTGACATCCACCAATCCAGGTGCTAAAGCAACAAAAATCTCCACTATCGCTAAGTTATTGGTGTGCCCGACTCCAACACTGACATAAGCATCGAATCCATCTAGTCAGAACTGATGCTGCTTGGATCCGATAGGTGCCTTGGCATCATTTCAGCAACTCAGATCTGGCTTGACATCCAGGATCATCACAGAAGCTGAAGAAATGCTTGTCTTCAACTAATTTCGGATCCGAGAACCTGACTCTGAAGTATTCGGAGCTGAGAAAGAAGACCCCCCTCCATCGAAATTCATCGATCCCCTTAAGAAGAAGTTGAAGTCCAAAAATCGACATCTACACAAAGAAAAGAATAAGCATACTTCAGAAAAGAAACCCCAAGTACCAGAGGTGCAGGTGCTGGAAAGACCCAGTATGCTCTCCATTTGTTCAAGGTCTCCTTCGCTTCTATCCTCAGAAGAAGGCAAAGTCATGGAGACACCATCTCAGCCAGTTCCTTGGTCCGGAATCCATGAGAACCAGCAACTCTGCTCTTCACAAACCTGTCAACACTGGTTCCAGCAAATGGAACCATCTCATTATGACATAGATATCGAGAAACTATACACAGTGGATTCTGTAGCCTCCACCTTTGAAGGTTTTTCCCAGTCAAGGCACGAAAATACCCATATGAATGCCGAAATCATCCATAGCATACCAGCTCACAGAATCTGAGCAACACTATGACTCTTCTGACAGGAGTCCTAGTGGACCATCGGAGCCTACTCCAGATGAAGCCATCACTGAGAAGGGAGTTATTTCTCCCACTGATGATTTCCAGTTATATATAGAACAGATGGCTAAATCTTTGGACATAGAGATTTCCTCTACAGAGACTAGATGGATGCTTGCTTGCAAGACCTTTCTGAGGGCCACATGGATGCCTGCAGTACTTCCCTTTGATCTGCAATTGCTGTCCATTTGTATCCCAGGCCCAAGGCCCCACCTCCACCCCCTCTGTCTCTTCACAGGTACTGTTGCTGCTAGCCTGGCTATTTCACTGGGGCACTGTGCAGGGAGGCCCAAGTCAAGCAAGAGCCAAAGGGCTCATGGCTCTTAGCCCACGACACACAGCCCGGGACCACTCATCAGCTTCATGAGTTAGAGCACATGAGAAGATAGGAGGAACATCACGATATTATGAACTGCATCTAGGATGGGTGCAACACCTCTTCAACCCTACTTGCTCAACTGTACCATGATTGTAGCGTAGTCTGTTGCCTGCACAGAGACATACTGAGACCACCAGTATGTTTGATACTCCAATACGTGGCTGTGGGGTCCAATCCTGAGCTTCTTAATTACTACTTATTTACATGGTGAAAATGTCTGACAAATATGCTATTTAAGAGCAATTGGGAGCTGGTAAATAGGGGAGTAGGACTTACGAAAGGCACCCAGCATTGAGCAGTAATGCTCGCTGCTTATCCAACCTTTCTAGGATTCCACCTGCTGACAATGGGGCCTCTTCCACCCTGCAACTATAGTAATCCTGTACAATACCAAATCTGTTAGGAACAAGATTGCATGCATTGCTGGGATGTTACAAGAAGAGAAAATTGATGTGACTTATCTAACAAAGACACGACTGCAGGAAAATGACAAGGTGTGTCTATCCCAGCTAACTCCCCCTGGCTATGCAATCCTTCACCAACCTCGCTTTGGTAGCCAGGTTGGAGGGGTTGCTATTATTCTTAGTGAGTCCTTCAACTTCCGTGGATCCCCAATGCAAGCTATAGCTGGTATTGATTGCATGTTCCTGTCTCTGGGAATTAAAGATAGACTGGGTATCCTGCTTGTTTACAGACCACCCAGCTTGCCCATAAGCACTCTCTTTGAATTGGCAGAGCTGCTAGCACACGTGGTGTTGGAGACACCTAGGCTTATTGTTCTGGGAGACTTCAAAATCCATGCTGAGTGTTCAAAATTAGGCCCGGCTCAGGAATTTATAGTTTCCCTGACAACCCTGGGCCTCTCTCAAATAGTGTCAGGCCCTACACATGAAAGAGGCCACACACTCGACTTAATATTTTGCACTGAGCCTTTGAGGGAAAACCTTAGCTCAACCTTGGAAATCCAGCCTGAACCATGGTCAGACCATCTTTTGCTGAAGGCAAAAGTGAATATAGCCCCAACACCCCTCAAAATGGGAGGTCCAATTAAAATGATTCGCCCACTAAAGCTCACAAATCCTCCCGGATTTCAAAATGCCTTGGGGGATTTTAGAATTCCAGACACATGCTCCACAGAAGCTGCTGTAGGAGCGTGGAACACAAAGCTCCTTGGAACTATTAACACCATTGCTCCTTGTCAACTCCTCCGGCCCTTGGGACGGAAGCTGACACCGTGGTTTACCATGGAGCTGGCTGACATGAAGAGGGCTGGAAGACATCTAGAAAAATGCTGCCGAAAAACCTGCACAGAAGCTGATAGAACTTACTACAGAACACACTGGAGAATCTATGAAGCAGAAATGAAAGTGGCAAAGAAACGTTATTTCTTGGCAACCATTGTGTTGGCTAGTTCACAACCCTCTCAACTGTTCAGGATATCCAAACACCTTCTAACCCCTAAATCTGAACCTATACAGTCCCAAGAACAGACAATTATCTGTGAGGTCTTTGCTAAGTTTTTCGCTGATACAATAGCACGAATACACTCTGATCTAGATGCTAGATGCAATGCAAACGAGATAGGAGAAATGCTTAATATACCATCTGGCCTACATTCGGACTGCTTTGAACCAATTACAATGACAGACCTTATCAGGATCCTGGTATCTATGAAAGCCACTACTTGTGTGCTTGATCCTTGCCCATCTTGGTTGTTAAAATCAAGTAGAGATCACATAAAGATCACTAAGATCTATTGTAAATCAATCGCTAACTCAGGGCACTTTCCCCAGGCCACTCAAACAGGCAGTTCATCTACGGTCTTCCTGTGCAGTCCCACATGGGACTGTGCATGCGCAGGCCTGCCAACTTCGAAGATTTTTAAAGCTCAAAACCACTAGGGGGCGCCCTTGCCTCCCAGTGCGCATGCGCAGCCATCTTTCCCGCCGAAAACTGCTCCTAAGAGGCGGGGCGCCCCGATGTACCCTCAGTTCCTTTTTTGCTGCTGACTTGAGAGGTTCAAGCTCGTCCGTTTGTTCCAGCGAGAATTCTTTTGACTGTAAGAATGTTGGGAAAAGCTCTATTTAAGAAATGTTTGTCATGCCACAGGAAAATGACCAAATCCTACGGTCATTTCAACTGTCTGTATTGTTTGGGGGAGACCCACAATACGCAGGCCTGTAGGCACTGCCGCACCTTCACCCTGAAGGCCAGAACGGAATGCGCGGGTAGACTGCAGGCATCTCTATGGCAGCATGCCATGGCAGCGACTGATCCTCTGGTCCCGGCAAAATCTACCGCTGCATCGGAATCCTCTACCCTGCCGAAGTTCGGCCCTTCTGGAACTAAGAACCCGACCCGACCATCGGACCCAACAGCATCGGCTCGAAGCACTTCGGAACCGATAGCGTCTACATTGGATCCGACCCCTTCGGAACCCAAGCCCAGGGCACCTTTGGAACCGCTCGTGGCCTCACACTCTCACCTTAGATGGGAAGGTTCCATGACCCCGAGGACTTCAGAACCGAGAACACCTCAGAGTGGAAAAGACTCGGACCGACGGAGTCAGCATAGTGTGCCTGTGGTTCCGGAATCTTCGGATCCGGCGAGGCCTTCAATACCATCGGGAACCGACCTGAATAAAAAGAAGAAAAAGCATCACTCTTCTAAATGTGACAAACAAGTCCTAGAAAGTGTGATATCTCCACGACAACCGGCAGAGAGTCAGACAGAAGGATCCTGGACCACCTAAGAAGAAGTGCCGTGGTTCCGGTGATCGCCGTTCCTTAGGGAGCACTCCCCAGTCTAAGTGCCCTACGGAGGAGGAGGTGCTCATGGTCGAGAAACCCCCCACACCATCGGGGAGATCGAAATCACCCTTCCAAGAATCTTGGTCCTCACATTCCTCTCGGGGAGAAAGAGGCCGTTCGAGGGAAAGCAGAGCCTCTCATCATGATGAGCGAGAGGACCCTTATTTTGAATCTCGTCATCACTTGAGATCCACTCCACCACGTCTTCGTTTTACGTATGGTACTCGCATTTTTCAGTACCGGGTCCTCCCCTTTGGGTTATCCACTGCCCCTAGGGTTTTCACAAAGTGTGTGGCCGTAGTCATTCCCTTCCTTAGGATGCAGGGTTGTTGAATTTTCCCTTACCTTGATGATTGGCTCATAGTTGGACACTCAGCTGCTGATATGGAGAGGCAGATCTCCACTACCCTGTCCACTTGCCTACGTCTGGGGTTGTTCGTCAATCAAAAGAAGTCAAAATTGTCTCCTTCTAGAGTTACTCAGTTCATAGGAGCTGTCATTGATGGCATAAGGGACTCTGGGTTCCTGCCCCAGGATCGGGCCCAAAAGATTAAACTTCTGGTTGTAAAGTTTAAAAGATGCTGTTTTCAACCTGCTAGGGTGGTTCAGGTGTTACTGGGTTACATGGCGTCTACTACCGCTGTAATTCCGTTGGCGAGACTCAAGATGCGCCTCTTCAAATCTGGTTTATTTCTGTTTTCTGTCCTGAAAGGGATTCGCAGAACAAAAAATTTAGTATCCCACAGAAGGTCCTCCTATCCTTAAATTGGTGGTTAGAGGACTGTAACCTTTTTGGAGATGTTAAATTTGGATACAGACAACCCGAGCTGTCGATTACTACGGATGTCTCCACTTTAGGGTGGTGCGCCCACTGTGAAGGGTCTTATGCACACGGGATGTGGGATCTCGGAGTGTGCGGAACACATTAATTTATTGGAGCTAAGGATGTTTTTTTTATGCCTTAGTTTCCTTCTCAGATGTTGTTCAGAATAAGACAGTCCAGGTCCTGACAGATAATACTGCCACAATGTTCTGTGTGAATAAACAAGGGGGTATGGCTTCTATCTGCTTATGTTCAGAAGCTATGAGGATCTGGGACTGGGCAGTAGATCACTCTGTCCGGCTCTTGGCAGTCCATATCCCTGGGGTAGATAACACTGTAGCTGACCACCTTAGTAGGTTGCAAGGAGATAATCATGAGTGGTCCCTTCAAGATGTGTATTTACATCCTGTCTTTTCAGAGTGGGGGTTACCCGACTTAGATCTCTTTGCATCAGAGGAGAACCACAAGACTCCCCGTTATTGTTCAAGAGGAGGAGTCAGCCTCGGGTCTCTTGGGGACGCCTTCCAGATAAAGTGGTCCAACCACTTCTACTATCTGTTCCCTCCGTTCCCTCTGTTAGCCAGAGTCATCTGCAAGATCCTGATGGACAAAACAGCAGCCATTCCGGTAGCCCCATTCTGGCCGAGGCAGCTTTGGGTTCATATGCTCATGAGACTGCATACGAGGAGGTACCAGTTCCCGATTCAACCGAACCTGTTGTCTTGGAGGGGTGTGCTTCACCATAGAGTGGACAAACTCAAACTAATGGCTTGGCTAATCCTTCCGCACAGGGATTCTCTGAGGGAGAGATGCATGTACTAGAGAATGCCTGACGTTTGTCCACTCGGCAATCCTATACCTTGAAGTGGAACAGGTTTTCTTTGTGGTGTCAAGAGCGGGAGTCGGACCCACTAGCCTCTCCACTCTCTGAAATTTTGAACTTCCTTTGGGGACTCAAGCAGAAAGGGCTGTCTAACTCGTCCCTTAAGGTTTATTTGGCGGCTCTCTCCGCCTTTCATCTTCCTGTGGATAGGAAAACAGTTTTTTCCCACTACACGTTGAAGTTGGTTTTGAAAGGCTTAAATAATTTATTCCCCCCAGTAAAAGCGGTGGTTCCCCAGTGGTCGCTACCCCTAGTCTTGACTAGGCTCATGTCTAAGCCTTTCAAGCCATTGGCTACATGTCCTCTACGCTTCCTGTCCTTCAAGGTAGCTTTTCTGGTGGCAGTTACCTCGGCTAGAAGGGTTGGGGAGCTGGCAGCATTATCCTCTGAGCCCCCTTATTTGAAGATCCACTCGGAAAAAGTGGTCCTCAGAACTAAGGTAGACTTCTTATCCAAGGTGGTTTCAAAATTTCATATGTCTCAAGAAATCTCCTTACCGGTGTTTTTTAAGGAACGCAATTCTGAGGCAGACAGGGCCCTTCACACTCTGGATGTACGTAGGGCTCTGCTTTTCTATATAGACCGTGTTAAAACCTTTAGGGTTGATACCAATTTGTTTTTATGTTTTGCGGGCCCTAAAAAGGGGCACAAGGCCAGTTCTCAGACGTTAGCTCGTTGGGTTGTTCAAACCATTTTGTTACGTTACAAAGTTATGAACTTACCTTTTCCTTTGGAGGTACATGCTCATTCCACCAGGTCTCAAGCAACATCGGCAGCTCTTCTAAGAGGCGTCCCACTGCAGGACATCTGTAGAGCAGCAACATGGGCCTCCGCTGACTCGTTTATCAGGCATTACACCCTGGACGTCCTAGACAGGAAGGAAACGACAGTGGGCACTGCAGTCCTACAATCAATCTTCCTGTGACAGCTGTCTATCACCTCCTCCCAGGTATTTAAGCTTTATAATCTCCCATGTGGGACTGCACAGGAAGACCGTAGATGAAAAACAGTGTTTCTTACCTGTAACTATTGTTCATCTAGGTCTTCTGTGAAGGCACACATACCCTCCCTCCTTCCCCGCTAATCCTCTTGGTACTTACCTTGTAGTGAGGCAGCAAAAGAGGACTAAGGTTATGTTGGGGGCGCCCCACCTCTTAGCAGCTGTTTTCGGCGGGAAAGATGGCCGCGCATGCGCACTGGGAGGCAAGGGCGCCCTCTAGTGGTGTTGAGCTTTAAAAATCTCCAAAGTCAGCAAAGCAGGCCCATGTGTGCCTGCACGGAAGACCTAGATGAATAACAGTTACAGGTAAGAAACACTGTTTTTATCTGTCCATTAATTTAAAAACCATCCCTAGATAAAATTGATGTGGCCAATTATTGCCCAGTCTCTAATCTGCCCTTTCTGGGCAAAGTGATTGAGAGAGCAGTAGCTGACCAACTCCAGATCTTCTTGGAAAACTCTAGCGTTCTACACTCTTTCCAGTCTGGATTCAGAGGACAGAGTCTGGATTCTGGGACAGAGACAGCACTAGTAGCGTTAGTGGATGATCTTCGTCTGAATATAGACAAAGACTATACCTCCTTATTGCCCCTCCTGGATCTGTCTGCAGCCTTTGACTCAGTAGACCATGCCATCCTGTTGAGGCATTTAGAAACAGAAGTGGGCATCAAAAGATGTGGCCCTGGACTGGTTTAAATCGTTTCTCAGGGAATGGACTCAAAGGGTTGCCATTAGACACCAGCTATCTCCAGAATGGGAATTAACTTGTGGGTTTCTGCGGGGCGCAATCTTATCTCTCATATTATTCAACCTCTATGTAAAACCTTTAGAAGAACTAATTCGCAGCTATGGAGTGGGATGTTATCAATATGCAGATGACACCGAACTCTATAGCTCACTATCCAGGTTCCCCCAGGATGCAGTAGAAATCTTAGATCACTGCCTGACAGCCATGGTGAAATGGCTGAAAAATAACAAATTGAAGATTGAAGTGTTGCTTGTTGGGGAGATCTTGAAAGACATTGTTCTCCCCACTTTCGATAGAGTTCATCTGACCCTTGCAGACTCGGTTAAGAGCCTAGAGATTATACTAGATCCAGCGCTACTACTAGAAAAACAAGTTAAGGCAGCCACAAAAAATGCTTACTACAATCTCAGTCTAGTATGGAAGATGGCTTCTTACCTCAACATGGCTGACCTGGCCACCTGAATCCATGCTCTAGTAACATCAAAACTCGTCTATTGTAATGCATTATACATTAGTCTCCCATCTAAGTTAACTAGGAGGCTCCAATTGGTGCAAAATGCTGCAGCTCAACTGTTAGCAGGAGCAAGCAGGAACATGAACATCACTCCCATGCAACAGTCACTCCATTGGCTACCTTTCAGTTACCATGCTCAATTCAAGGTATCGGTTATTACAGACAAAGATCTTCACGGCATTGGCCCAGCATACCTACGAGATCGCCTCACTCCTTACTTCCCTCCACGGCAGCTTTGCTCATCTGAACAGAGTCTCTTGCAGGTGCCAGCCTGCACATGGGCAAAATCAACAGCAACCTGCACATGGGCTTTCTCTATGGTGGCCCTACCCTATGGAAGGGTCAGCCTGAGGAGGTCAGGAGAGCCTTCACTGTCCTGGCTTTTTGCAAACGATGCAAAGCCAAATTACTCAAAAAGGCTTTTTACTCAGATAGGAGGGAAGTATTGTAGGGAGGGGGTCTCAAATGCTTCACTAATGAGTTAGGGACCATAGACTTCACAATGTTGTCTTGCATATAGTGCAGCCTGGTGGAACGCTCTTCCACTGGAGATCCGGGCCCTGCGGGACCTGTTACAGTTCCGCAGGGCCTGTAAAACAGAGATGTTCTGCCGGGCCTTTGGCTGAGTGCCAGCGAGTGTCCTCCTTCTTCCATCTAAGACCACCACTTTTTCTGGGGCTGCCCTTGGCCATCTGCTATGCCCATATACGGACTCCCAATATTTGTTTAAATAGCCTGCTCCTGGACTATTTTAATGACTTTAAAAAAAAATATTATTGATTTTATGGTTTTGTGACTTTTAATGTATTTTTTAATGTTGTTAGCTGCCCTGAGCCCATCTGTGGGGAGGGCGGGGTATAAATCAAATCAAATAAATAAATAATAAATAAATATTATCTGTTGCTTGAATATGTACTCCTATACTACCTGTGCTTCATGTTATCTAATGTCAGTCCTAGAATTAAGTTCTGTTTCAGCAATTCTTGAACTCTGTATTGGATCCTTGCTAATGCTGCATCTTTATAAAATCCTATGACATTGTTGTGGAAATGTCCCTGACACTGTATGGAAGTGTCCTCGATACTGATTGTACTAATCTCATACTATGTAATCCGCTTTGAGTCTCAGCAAGAAAGGCGGACAATAAATGACATAAATAAATAAAAATAAATAAAATATACTTTGAATGTATCTTCTTATTAGTTTAATATAACTTTAAGTGTAGTGCCTCTATAAGTTTCTATGCACTTTCTATTGTTACATCTTTCCTTTTTAATTTTTTTTTTTTAAATACAGAAACAAAGCCAAAGTATAAAATCCTGCAATACCTGTATGTAGGTAAACCTGTGAATGTTGTTTTTCCCATCATCGAAAGATTCACAGAAATAATGGCATCCCTATGCAAGAAACCTGCCTCTTTATAATAAACAGCCTGTATAAAATCATATAAGATGTTTATTCCTTCCTCTTCATAAATCTGCCTCTGTCATCTCTTGTAACAGAGAAAATGCAGGCAAAACCAAGACAGGGATCCCATTCAACTCCATCAGATAAGAAGGGTAAAAAGTTGGACATAATAGGCAGAAAGATTTATACCTGCACAGCCTGAAATATCAAGATTGCTAAGTACATGACAATCATGGAAGCCTACCAGATTTTTTACTGTAACTGTATGGCTGCGTTTGTAGACCGCCTACCTGAAGACCAGAGGGTCTTAGTGAAGATCATCCAGGAGGAGGCATTGAAGTTGTATAAACTACAAATCAACTCCGGGAGGAATTCAGTCGACTCTTCCTCTAGAGCTCTAGTGTCTGCTATAGTGGTTCACAGACATGCAAAGCTGCAGTCAACTGCCCTACCCATTGAGACAAGGAACAGAATAGAGGTCCTCTCAAAAGAGTTCTAACTCCAGACCAGCCGGAAGTTTTAGTTGACACACTCTCTGTGCCTGTCAATTAATCACCACAGATTCTTGGGTTCTTGAAGTTACCCAGTTTGATTAGAAATCTGGATTTAAATGTTTCCCGTCTCTCAGCCTTCCTAGCTCATTTAGACAGGACCACTCTGAAAGCCTACAGGCTGAATTATCAGTTCTGTTACAAAAAGGGTCTATACAACAGGTAAACCTCTCTGAATGGGGTTTTTATTCCTGGATGTTCCTGGTACAAAAGAAGGATGGGGGTGTTAGACCTATACTTGCTCTGAAAGAATTAAATAAATCATTCCGTGTCTGAAAATTCAGTATGGTCACCCTGAATATGGTACTACAATTACCCCCACCCCCAATTAACAGTTGACATTGTTGACACTTGCCAGAATCTTGACCTAGTTATAAACTATAAAAAATCCAATCTGACATCTTCATGGAAGATATAATTTATAGGTGCTATCCTCGATAGTAGAGCTAATAAGGCATTTCTTTCACTCGAAAGAGCCAGAAGACTCAAAAACGTGGTCATTCTTTTCAGTAACCACAGACTTCAGTCTGCTAGGGCTGTACAGACACTATTAGGTCTCACGGCAGCTACTACTACTGTAAATCCTGTGGCTAGAATACATATGAAAACGCTGGAGCTTTGGTTTTTGTCTGTGCATCAGATAAATATCCATTCCCCAGAAAAAAAGATATACCATGCCCAGAGCTGTTATTAGATCTCTTTCCAGGCAGACATTGGACGCTCACTTGTTTGCTGGCATGGACTTCGATTCCAAAAAGGTGGCTCTAACCGCCTACCTGAAGCATCGACATCAGGTTGGGGAGCTCATTGTAGGGAACTTTATGCATATGGTAAATGGGTATCACAGGACAGAAAGTTATATATTAATGTTCCTTGAATTAAGAGCTATTCATTATGCACTTACCTCTTTTGCAGATATTGTGAAAGAATGAAATGTACATATCCTGACAGACAATTGTTTAGCAGTGTTCTACTTGAACAAACAAGGAGGCACTGCATCCAGGACACTATGCATGGAAGCTGTCCTAACATGGGAATAGACCATTGATCGTAGCATGACCATTCAGGCCATACAGATTCCAGGAGTAACCAGTGCTACTGCAGACACACTAAGCAGAATAGGTTTAGCCAACCATGGGTGGTCAATAAAAGAATTGTACATACAGCCTATATTTCACAAATGGAGATTCCCAGAGGTAGATCGAAAATCCCCCTTATTTTGCCCCGGAGGAGGTATAGAGCAGACATTCCTAGGAGGTGCATTCCAGATAACATGGTCAGGACACCGACTTTATACATTTCCCCCGATTCCACTCATTGCACATATGATCAACAAGATTCAGACAGATTTGGGGATTTAGCAGGATTTTACGTAAATAAGAGTAAATCAAAATTAATATGTAAAAATATGTCTAAGCAAGAACAACAACAAGATTTAATGGAGATAACGAACTGTGAGGTAGTCCATAAAACAAAGTATCTAGGTATTGAGTTGACTGCGAAAAATATTGATCTTTTTAAAAACAGCTACGACAAATTATGGCAGCAAATAGATATGGACATGTTGAAATGGAATAAAATGAATTTGTCATGGTTGGGTCGCATTGCTGTAATTAAGATGAACATACTTCCAAGGATAATGTTTTTAATGCAAACAATACCAATTGTGAAAGATAATAAGCAATTTGAAAAATGGCAAAGGAACTTTGTATGGGCAGGGAAGAAGCCCAGAGTTAAGATGAAGGTATTATCTGATGCTAAGGAGAGAGGTGGACTACAATTACCGAATTTGCAATTGTATCACGAAGCTATATGTTTGGTTTGGTTGAAAGAGTGAATGTTATTGAAAAACCATAAGCTATTGACGTTGGAAGGATATAACAAATTTTTTGGATGGCTTGCATATCTGTGGTATGAGAAGACAAGAGCTGATGCTATGTTTTTACATCATTTTATGAGACGGAGTTTATTTGCGGTTTGGAAAAAATATAAGAGATATTTAGATGAAGAGACTCCAATGTGGATTATACATGCAGAAGTTGTAAACCCAAAGGTGGAATATGATGGAGAAGAGTGGAGGACATATAAAGAAATTTTAAGAGTAGATTGTTATAAATATATACTTAAAACCAATGAAGTACTGCCGTTTCAGTATGATCGGTTTCAATATAGACAAATAAAAGACTTATATGATACGGATCGTAGAAAGGTAGGATTTAGGACTAAAAACTCGGAACTAGAAGAATGTTTACTTCAAGAGGGGGAAAAGATGATATCTAAAGTATATACGATTCTGTTAAAATGGTTTACAGAAGATGAGATAGTTAAAGTGCAGATGGTGAAATGGGCAATAAATTGTAATAAAGATATACTGATGGAAGCTTGGGAAAGGTTGTGGAAAAATACTATAAAAATTTCAACATGTACCACTATAAGAGAAAATGTGTATAAAATGATGTATAGCTGGTATTTAACGCCAAAAAAGTTAGCAAATGGTAATAGTCAAATGTCAGATAAGTGTTGGAAGTGTAAGAAACATGAAGGTTCTTTTTATCGTATGTGGTGGTCTTGTGAAAAAGCTAAACAATTCTGGGGGGAAATTGTAGAGGTTATGTCAGATATTTTACAGAAAAATGTGATTAAGAACCCAGAATTGTTGTTATTAAGTATGAACCTAGAAGAATTTGATAGAATGGACAGAACAATGGTGTTTTATATGATTACTGCGGCTAGGATGTCTTATGCACTCAAGAGATACCATCAATGGAAGATTGGATTCTGAAATTACTAAACATGGCAGAAATGGACAAGCTAACAAGGAAGTTGAAAGAACAAGATACTGCGGAATATGTTATGAGTTGGGAGAAACTTAAGAATTATGTGGGAAAAAGTGGGACATGAAAGGCAAAATGTGGTCTTTGGATAATTGTTAAGAGGGGAGAAGAGATCTTTACTCTATAATAGTTAGAGGTGAAAATATGGATAGTGTATAAGTAAGAATGATATAGTATATTTTATATTATAATCTTGAAACTAACATTAGAGACTTATTTTAAACATGGTAGATATGTTATACTATATATTATAATGTAGAAATTAATATAGGAGATAGTGATGTAATGTAGATGAAGGGAATGTAAAACTGTTGGAAGTCAACTGAAAAGGGGGGGATGGGTGGGAGTGATATAATGTGATGGATATTGATATTGAATATTATGATTTGTGTATATTGACCCATCCAATAAAAATTTTTTTTTAAAAAAAAAAGATTCAGACAGATAGATTAAACATCATAGTATTGGTGTCATATTGGCACAGACAACCCTGGTTTTACCGCCTAAAGCACCTGTCCAGGGGAATGTTACATCACCTCCCATTGAAGCTAGATCTACTCAACTATCACGTGGTCCTACATCACGATTTACTCAGACTGAAACTGACTGCATGGTTGATTCAACAATAGGCAGGTTCTCAGAGAAAGTAGCTGAAGTCATACACAATGCAAAGAGTGACACTACCAGAAAATCCTATGCGTATAAATGTGAAAAGTTTTCAGAATGGGCCAGACTTAAATCTCTGGACCCATCGGATTTCCCTTTGACCCAAATTTTGAAATTTCTTCTGAATCTGAAACAGGAAGTCCTCTTGAATTCATCAATCACATCAATCAGAAGAGGAAGCAAGCTAGCAGCTCTGCGATCCAACCTTCCCTTTCTAAAAATCCACCAAGGGAAGATGGTTATTAGAACAAGTCTAGAGTTTCAGCCAAAGATAATATCCAAATTCCACATGTCTCAGAAGATAGTTCTCCTGGTTTTCTTTCCGTCACCCACATCTCCAGCAGAACAGAATTTATATTCCTTAGATGTCCACAGAGTGATCTTATTTTACCTGGATTGCACTGCATTGTTTAGAAAGGACAGGTAGCTCTTAGTGTCCTATGCAGGTCTTAACAAAGGGAAAAAGGCTACCTCTCGAACTATTGCTAGGTAGGTAGTATAAGCTATACAGGTATGTTATGAGGCGGCAAAATTACCTTGTCCTCTGGAAGTTCAGGCTGAATCCATTAGATTACAAGCATCATCAAGAGCACTACTTAACGAAGTTCCACTGCAGGGCATTTGTAAAGCAGCAACATGGTCTTCATCAGACACTTTTGCCAAACATTACACATTAGATGTGCTAGACCAAAAGGAAGCAGCAGTGGGACAGGCAGTTCTTCAGTTGTTCCAATGAAGAGCATGCCCACCATCTGAAGTAAGTGGCTTGTTAATCTCCCATGCGGGACTGCACAGAAAGACAGACAATGAAAACAGAGTTGCATTTACCAGTAACTATTGTTCATTGATGTTTTCTGTGCAGGCACACAAACCCTCCCTCCTTCCCCACTAATACTCTTCACGTACAAATAGGAGAGCTAGTGGCTTAGGAGAAACAGACGGTGAGGGGGTGCCATCTCCCAGTCGAGCGGTTTCGGTGGGCAAACACCCGTACATTCGCTCTGGAGAGATGAGTGCCCCCTAGTGGTCAAAAAGCTGTAGAAACCTCACCGTTCGGCAGGCCTGCGCATGCGCAGTCCCATACGTGCCTGCATAGAACACCTCAATGAACAACAGTTACTGGTAAGTGTAACTCTGTTTTCTATATCAGAGTAAAGGATTTGCAGCATTTCTCTGGAAACCTCCAAACTAAGATTGGAGACTTCTGGAGTAGAGATGGGCACAGACTGAAATATGAACCAAAGTTAGTGACGAACCAGGCTGGTTTGTGGTTGACGAATCGGCGGTTCATCAGAGCCCATTTCTGACAAACTGCCATGAACTTAGGCTGGTTCGTTTAGTTTGCTTTTTGGTTCATCACTGCAGACAGCCTGGCTCCAATCAATCAGTTTCCTAGGCAACAGGGGGATGGACTTCCTGCAGACTTTCTGCTGGCCCAGAAGTGACAATTTGCTGACCTGGATGTGACGTTTTCACAAACTAAACGAACCAGTTCGTAAACTAGGGAAGGTTCATGAAAGTTCATGGTTCATGAAATGCGATAAGCCATATGGTTCAATTTTTTTCTGGTTTGTGCCCATCTCTATTCTGGAGTCTAGTTTTATATGAAAAACTGTTTCTTCCCCATCAGGTTCAATAATTTTGCCCAGATTTTAACTGAAGAGGAGTACGTCGATATATTGCTTCATAACATGCACTATACCTGTTTGTTTTTTGTTTTTTTTAAGTGCTGTTTTACTGCTTAGGTATCTGAAAATAGGTCTGTATTACAAAATGCCACTCTGCAATGAAATTACAAGGCTTCAGTATGGAATAAGGCAGTCATGCGATCACTTTGCCATGTGCCCACATTCAGTTTATTTTACTCCATCCAGACTTAGTCATAGTTCAGGTCACTGAATCTCTGCTGATCTCTGGAACTTCAAAGTACAAGATGTTTCAGTATTTTTCAGTGTACAGCAATCCCTAATACTGAGGTTTGGGGACACTTACTAATAATTTAACAAACAGGCATCAGTTAATGTTATAATGTACGATAGATTTCAGAGGACAATAATTCATCAAACATAGACTAAAAGTAATGCAAAAATCCTTACACCCTCACCCACCTAACATAACATGACCATTCAGCTGCAGAGACACAAGTTTCATAATAGTGCAACCGAAGGAACACCATAGGATCCAATATCCATATACTGCTTCCTATTAACTTTATATGCAGCAGCCCTGCCTGCTCATGTCATCCACTACAACAGTTCAAGAAAATACTGGTGTTTAAAGTTTCTGTTCCCCCCTCTTCCATCTCACCTCTCCTAATACCAAGTTATTTATAAAATGTCTTTTAACATTCTTGAGAGAGTTCTTAATATTATCTTTGAACTGTGCAGTTGAAACTTAAGTAAAGGCAGAGCCCAGTTCTAAATAGATCCGTGTTGCTATGAAAAAGCAAGAACAAAATCAAAATTAAAAGAGAAAACTTCCTCTGCTAACTAATTCTGGTAAACCTTACGTCTGTTATAATAAGGAGGTGGTTGGTGGGTGAACAGAAGACAGACAGACAGCATCATGTATGTTTTCCTTAATCTGTAACTATCTTCATTTTAAGGTGCTGGTGTCTTATTTTTCATCAGTGACTTCTTTCTTGTTTGGAAATAGTACATGCACACAGGAATCTCCTTCTGCTCATCATTTATGAGTTGATGTGAAACTTGTAGTGTTGAACATAGCATCAAATGATGTACTCTGTACTGTTACACTGCTGGTTCCCCATATGGACTGCACAGCTTGTGCAATTCCCGTCACCTGCTTCTTGAATTCTCATGGGCAGTACGTGTGTGCTGTTTAGCCAGTATGTCTTGGGGCCCTGAATGGGAACACCTGAAAATGATTACTGAAATTCTCTTTGCCCAACCATAAAAGGGATCACTTGTCCCTTTAACAACAGCTTTTTAAAAGGACTTACATCAGAATAACCAAATATTAACTTCATTGCAGCTGCAATAAAAGAACCCACAAATTGGTTTGAAAATCTGGGATTACTTACGAAGAAAAATGAACAACATAGACAATAAATAACCAGATTACATGCTAAATTGGATATTCTTCTTGATTTTTCAGTGGGCCTGAATGAAATTTATCTTAAATCAACATATTTTTGTATTAACTATAGTTAGCAATCTGGAAGAGCTCCCCTATCTATTACTGAAATGTATGTTTAAAGGAAATCTTTGCTTTGCCTTTCTGTTATGTTACATTGAACTAAATACAATTCATCTATATACAAAGCTCTAATAAATTTTGGAGACAGCATGGAAAAATAGACGCAAGACAGAATGTCAGTTTAACTTGTGTGTGTGATAAATCTAATGATATACAAGCTTTGACCAAAAAAAGGTAAAAGCCAGCCAAAAAACAAAATGACAACAAACAATTCCAAGATTCCAAACCATGCTTTCATTCTAGCTTAGAATCTTCCCTTGTAGGTGAGAGAACAAACCATAGTTCAGTTACTGACACGTGTCAAGAAGGTAGGAGCGTGCAGTTCCAAAGACTTTCACAATTAATTTGACAAACCATGATTTTTATTCCATCATAGTGCAGCCAATACGTTTGTCATGCATGCTTCCACTCGTACAGAAAACATTACATTAGAATCTGTTATTCTTTTTCTTAACACTAGCAGCTTTATATCACAAGTTTGCTCCTATTCCCAGTATGTTTCAAATTCTTTCTCAACCCAGTCTCATAAAGAAATACTAGGGAGAATGTTGTAAGTTGTTCACCTGGTCATGACACTGGAGCAGCATCTTCTCATTGTGTGTCATGATTCTGATTGATAAATCTGCAGTGGGATTACAAACCATCTAGCAGTAGAAATATAGACCATGCCCTGAACCACGTAAATGTAAATTGTTGTTAGTGCTTTTCTGCCAACCATAAACTGTTCCCATAAGAATAGAAGCTGCAGCATCATTTTGAAAGAAGTCCTTGCTGTGAATGGGTAGCAAAAGTAGCACAGTATTCTCTCTTGGGTAATGAATTTACCTAGTTGACATATAATTAGACCTTTCTGTGTATGAACAGTGTGATGGATAGGAACACAAGGGTGACCTGGCAGTACAGTACATGACTTTTACAACCTTTTATGTCTTAGGTTAAAATTGTGTGCCAGGAATAAAAGTAAGAATTCAAATTAGCACTTAAGAAATGATGTACGATTTGTAGTAGGGAAGGACAAATTTTACCTTCTTTGTGAGAACAGAATTGGTGCTCATCTATGTGGGGAAATACAAAAATAAAGTAACGCTAGTGTTTACAGCTTCTGCTTCTAAGTTAGATGTGTGGTGCCATTAAGGATGAACAGAGGAGGTTGTCACTCCTCCCCCCTCCCCATAGTTTAGCCTGCATCAAGAACACACGTTTGTGGCCAGCTCAGTGATTCCACATTCAAAGTGGATATTGTTAGATGGGTGTATAGGTATAAATAACTCAATTTCAAAAAGCAAAAGCTGATTTTTGTCCTGTTTTCATTAACCAGTTTTTTGTAAAGTATTAAAAATAAATAAAACGCAGTTAATGCTGTTAAAATACATTTCCTTAGAGTTAGCAGCAGTGTCACAGCTTTCAAGCAAGTCTTGCTTCAGCCTTCCCAGGTAACTGAGGAGTGAAGCACCATGAAGAGAGGATGGCAAATGTAGGGTTTGGTGGTGGGGGAGGATTTGGAACCTTCTCTTCCCAACATATAGCCATGTCCATACCCATGTGTCAATGTAGAGTCTTAAATGCCTGTAGCAGAAAGCAAAACAGAATCTCAGCCCTGGTTTTCTTCATTTGGCAGACAAGATTCATCTCGATGTATTGTTGAAGGCTTTCACGGCCGGAGAACGATGGTTGTTGTGGGTTTTCCGGGCTGTATTGCTGTGGTCTTGGCATTGTAGTTCCTGACATTTCGCCAGCAGCTGTGGCTGGCATCAGAGGTGTAGCACCAAAAGACAGAGATCTCTCAGTGTCCAGCTGTGCAGCTGTTCTTCAGTGTTTGTTGAATTAATTCTTCATTTAAGATAACAGATATTTTAACTTTTTTTTTAAAAAAGTCTTCAATCTCTAAATCAAACATTTTTAAATAATAGAATGCATTCTTTGTTCTTTAAGCAGCAAGTACCTTAACTGTATCTTAGAAAATAAAAGGCACCTTGTTGTTCCTAACAGTAAAAAATACTAAATGATATGCAACAACTTACAAAACCAGTTTGTCAACCCTTCTGGTAAATTGCAGTGAGCTTGTTAATGTAGTGTAAAAATTCGTTCATTTATCTACTTAATTATTTATTTACATTGGATTGGGCACACTTTAACATCCTGATTCAAAGTAATGTTTGGGCGGGGGTGGGAGGATGAAAAGTGCAATCCAACTAAAGTAAAATGATTTCAATTCAATGGGATTTATATCAGTGGCATTTTAGTATATGCTTTCAGTCAGTTTCACTGAATACTGATTCGGGATGTAGTGAGGAATTCTTGATCAGCGCATTTGTTAGCCTGGTGATTTTGCAGGTGGGATCTCGTTTTAGTTTTTTGTAGGTGGAGGGGTCCACAAGACATAATTGTCAGTTTTGATGTTGTATCCCTGTTTACCAAGGTTCCAGTAAAAGACACTATTGCACTTATTAATCAGATTTTCCCAGAGGATGTAACAGCCTTATTTCACCATTGTCTGACAACCAGTTACTTCCAATGGGACAACGAATTCTATGAACAGATGGATGGGGTGGCCATGGGGAGCCCTCTCAGCCTAGTTATAGCAAACTTCTACATGGAACATTTTGAAAAAACAGCTCTAGAATCAGCACCCCACAAACCTAGTGCATGGTTTCGGTTTGTGGATGATACATTTATCATTTGGAGCCATGGGGAGGAAGAATTGATGGGGTTTTTGAATCATCTCAACAACATCCACTTGAACATACAATTCACAATGGAGAAAGAAATCGAGGGAAAACTCCCATTCCTGGATACCTTGGTCATCCACAAAGCAAACTTTCAGTTAGGTCACAAGGTCTACAGGAAACCAACTCACACTGATCGGTACTTACACAAAAACTTCAATCACCACCCCCGACAGAAAAGAGGCATAATGAAAACATTAGTGGATCGTGCAAGACGGATATGTAAGCCGCACTTTCTCAGTGAGGAAATTAATCATCTAAACCACGCACTTCAGGCAAATGGCTACTCCAGAAATGAAATCCAAAGAGCAATCAAACCCAGGATGAATCAAACAACCAAGGAAAAACAGTCTCCTACAGGAAAAGTGTTTTTGCCATATATCAAAGGAATTACTGATCAGATGGGAAAGCTTATGAAAAAGCATAACCTTCAAGCAGTATTCAGACCCACCCGAAAAATACAACAGATGCTACGATCAGCAAAAGGCAGTAGAGACCCCCTCACCTCTGCAGGAGTATACCGTATACCCTGCAGCTGTGGACAAGTTTACATCGGGACCACAAAGCATAGCATCCAGACAAGAATAAAAGAACATGAAAGACACTGCAGACTTGGACAACCTGAAAAATCAGCAGTGGCTGAACATAGCCTAACTCAAACAGGGCACAGTATCTTATTCCAGGACACCAAAATACTGGACAACACTTCCAACTACTTTGTCAGACTGCACAGGGAAGCTATTGAAATTCACAAGCATAAGCAAAACTTCGACAGGAAAGAAGAAACCTTAAGAATGAACAGAGCATGGTTTCCAGTTCTGAAAAACACCAGGCTAACAAAACACTCTACACCCGACAATAGCCCTGCAGAGAAGATGAGCACATCAAGCACCAATCCATATGCAAAAGAACCTCCTCAAGATACACAGAACTTTTCAGTGTTCTGTGTTTATGGTCTGTGTTTTTATGCTGTGACTGGATTTTTAATGCTGCATTTTAGTTAATAACTTTTAATGTTTTCATTATTTTTTATTACCTGGAGAAGCAACATAAAAATTTTATATTTAAATAAAATCATACTTTACATGATTCTCTTGGCCTTGTGTTAGAGTGGTGATGGAGGTCTGTTCAAATAAAAAACTGAAGCTATTGTATGGCTATAATCCCAGTCTTTACCTACCTAAATTTCCTATCTTTGGGGGAGTCCTGTGATAGTTCTTGGAGTCAAATTAAATTAAATCAAATAGCATAGGTGCTAGTTTCATTCTTCAAAGGTGCATTTCTTATTTGGGGCAAAAGCTATGTTGAGAGAAACTAGGATAAACTCAAATTCAGTGACTGGATCTTCGTTTACAAATGTATTGGGGCTCAGATACAGGAGATGAGTTTTGCCATTATGCTTAATTCAGGAAGGAGACTAGATAGTTCCCTTTGATTTATTCAACATTGTCTGAAAAATCCCTTTAAACTTTTTGTAATATTTTTCCTTTGTTGTCACAAACACTGACCTATTTTTATGCGGCCAGAATCTGAAATGACCTTTGCTGGCCTTTATGATGATCCTTCTTATAAAGGGTACTTGAAACCCTCACTTTGCATTTTAACCAATTTTAGTTGGTATTTTATTTCCTTGTCAGATTCTGAGTCTGATTAAATCTACTCCTTCCCTGGCGTTTGGCATCTGTGCTGCAGGTCTGAAAGCAAGGTGAGGGATGTCTACATTGCCCTTCAACCATGTTCTAGGTGTTCATAAGGGGCTAGATGCCTGTGCAGATCCTGTGTGTAACACTGAACTCGTGTTTTATTTTGCTGTATTCGTTTGTGTAAAATGGCTGTCACTCTGGGATTATCATAATTGAATAATGCTACTCTTCTAAGAATTTAACTGACAGATGTCATGGGATTGCTCCCAAGTAAGCTGTTTGAAGGCAGCCTCCATTCGCTTCCTAAATGTTGCCATCAGGTATACCAGAAGAGATTGTGTTAAAAGGGTGTCTAGGTTTCTCAGCACAGCCTCTTAGCCTGATGATAAAAGCATCTCTTGTCATATTTGAAGCATTAATCAGATTCCTGAATATTTTAAAATATTATTTCTCTTCACCCTTAATAGGAGGCTCCGGTGCTGCAAGGAGATTATATGATAGGAGTAGAACTGCCTCCTTCACATTCCCTCTGTCTTTTTTTCCCCATAGTACTGTGGTGCTCTAGAAAAAAAATCCTCCTTCTTGTTGGCCCAAATGTGAAAGTTAGTATCAACCATCTTCACTCAAATTGTTACAATTAAAGCAAAATGAAAATGGTTCAGTTGCTGGCATGAGTCTTTCTATACAGCATGCTTGTTACAAATCATGTCACTTTCCAGTAACCAGACTGCTGCCAGTGGGAGGCTCAAAAATGCTCATGTTAATCAAAAATTTTAATTTCAAATCAAATCGACAGTTTACACATGGTAAGGAATGCTGCTCACCATGTGGTATTTCTTTCTGCCCTTCACAAGTGTGCCACAGTGGGCAAAATGGGTGCCACTTGCTGTTAAGCATGTTGACTACCACACTTGAAAATTTATAGGTCTCAGTGTATTGGGCATGGGGAGCAGCTGAACTAAAGAAGCCCCTTAGAGAATAGGAAACAGAAGGGGTTTCAGGAAGGCCGGCACTGGTAATCCACTCTTGGCACAAGCTCCTGGAGAAATGACAGGTATTCAATAAACATCACTGTGGCTAAGGGAAAGATTTAAAGGAGGGAGGGGCTGGCCAGCAATAAACAAGGCACTGAAACAAATGTGATTATTTCATCTCTTGATTAGTTTGAGTATGTAAATAGTCCAAAAATTAAAAAGGATTTAAATTTATTTATATGTTATCACAATTAAAAATGACTAAGCTACCTCTTACATTTTTTTAGTGCAGTTCAATAGTGCAGACTGTTCACAGGATTATACTGAGTAGACTAACAATATTTAGCCCAATGGGAGTTAGTAATGATTAACATCAAAATGTGTTTTTATAGAACATGTACACTACATTATAATCAATAGGGAAGGTTGTGGTCATAATATTTTGCCGCTGCATGAGATCAGTCACAAAATAATAAGAATGGGCTATTTGTAATGATGGAACATCAAGATGGACGGATGTTTCCAACATCTATCCAAGTTAAGAAGATAAGAGCATCCTTACAAAGCCACTGAAATTATCTTAATTATTTCCAAAAGGGATTATGTCAGTTGTTACGCAATACAACATACCTGAATTAAGCACAAGACAATAACAAGAAGTTATATACGTATTCTTTTTCAACATTCAATAGTGCAGAACACTGAAGAATAGCTTGAGAATTCTGACCATGTGGAATAAGAGTCATGAGAGGCCCTCCATTATTTTATACTTAGTTCCTTTAAAGAGCAGGTTAGTTCCTTTAAGCAAGTTTACTCAGAATCCTACTAAGGTCTATTCAATGGAGTTTACTTCCAGGATATTTCTTAGGGTTGCACTGTAAGAAACC
Organism: Eublepharis macularius; assembly: GCF_028583425.1. Classification (NCBI taxonomy): domain Eukaryota; kingdom Metazoa; phylum Chordata; class Lepidosauria; order Squamata; family Eublepharidae; genus Eublepharis; species Eublepharis macularius. The sequence goes on along the minus strand of NC_072794.1, from coordinate 78,839,384 downwards.
CAACATGTCCAACATTATATGGTAATTTGGACCACCATCGTATGCTGTGTCCATGAGTCATGCAAAGTGTTAGCAGGTTGAGTATTAACATCTTTACAAGAGAGAGACTGCACATGCTTGAGCTGGCTGAGACCCATGTTCTCTAACCTGGAAGCCTTGCCTGCCAACTTTAGATGTATTGAAATGAATGATATAGTAAGTGGTTAAGGAATGAGACCAGCCATGCAATTAAGTTATATTCTGGATTTAATGGTTTTATGGTGGAAACTCCACCACCACCACTGGACAATAATGTATTTTTCAATAACTGATGGGCAGCCAATAGAGTGATTGCAGAATGGAAATAATATGCAAGCTCTGCCTAGCTGTTGATAATAACCAATCTGCAAAATTCTGCCACAGCTACAGTCTCCGAATTGACTTTGGGGAGACTGGACTAGAAGGGCCAATAGTCTGGTCCTTCAGTGGGAGCTCATGGAATGGAATGCTTTTCATATAAAATATATGCCTCTACGTAACAAAACTAGCATGACTACCAACATAAACAAAGATTCTATGCATAGTGGATCTTAGCAGTATATTTTAATATTACAGAATGAAGCGGTAACCAAGGTTTAAAGTTCCACTTCAGCAAATAGCTTCAGGTGTTAAATTCATGTTATCAGGTATCTCAGGAAAAATGCAAAGAAAAGAGAAGATTCCTAATTTCTCATTCCTATATATAGACATAGATATATCTGTGCATAGAGTATCATACTTCTGTGTAGAAGGGTAGTCATGATATTGGCAAGTATTTTAAAAAATATCTTTGTTCAGTGCTGGATTTGCAAAAATTGCTAAAAAAGCTTTTAAAAACCCCAAGAGATCATTAATTTTGTATGGTGTGAAGTGTTAACAAAACTTTCATTATTACACTCTATTAAGTCGAGACCAGGAAACAATTTCTAATCAACGCTCTGATCTGAGCAGGCTTTTGTGCTAAGCCAAAGATCTTGTGTGTGCTATTCACACATGCCCACTTCTAGCTGTCGTTATTGAAATCCCTTGTAATCTCCACGGGTCAAAGGGCAGTCATCCATGACTGCTGCAGTTAAAAGGTTATGCTGATTTCTGTTGTCAAATATCAGTCCTTTCTTCTTTCGGTCACTTGTATTCTGCCTTCTTCAACAAGAAAGATCCAGCCTAGAATTGTATTACATGACTTTAAAGTCTTATAGGTGTCCCTCCATTGTATTCACATTCTATGCTCCACATACGCTTATTCTTTCTGTAATTTTACACAAAGAATTTTCTATTGATTTTAAAAACTGGGTTTAAAAGGCAGATATGTAGGCAAACTTCAGACAACATTGAAATGTGGACCCAGCAGCCTTATTATTTGAAAAGGAAATTTCTGATACAACTGGGTAATAAAGCAGCCATGATTAATTGTTGGTGCCAGTGAGAACCAAACCTAAAATTAACAATTGCCAAACATGAAGTTTTCAAGAGAAACAGGGATTTAAAAAGGTAAAACCCATGCATTTCAGTGACAAAATTGTTGAAAATTCAATTCAGTGGGTTTGCTCTGTAAATTAAGTATAGGATGGATTGGAATTGTTTTGGAGTTTCTACAAAAGACATTTCAGCATATTGAATTACAATTATGGTCCCCTCTGAAACATTTGGTGGCTTTATTTCTAGTGCAGAATGAAACTTTTCCACACCACCGCTTAGATGACTCCTGCCAGGTATACGCACAGGTTTTTTAAGAGATGGGTTTGGGTTCCCCAAGCCCAACTCAAGTTCCTTGCCGCTACATAGCAGCTTTGGAGAATAGCTGTTAAAAATAAAGGAGAGCCTAAACAACCTCAGAATGCTGTTTCCCCGTGTCAAAATAGTTTGGAAGGGAGTTTTTTTCCTGTTTTTTTCTGTTCCACGTGTTGTATTCTGTGCATATGGAGCAGTAAAAATGGGGCGGGGGACTTCCCTGTGCTATTGTGACATGGGGAAATGGCTTGGGGGAGGAGCCCCTGCTTCCTCCACAGAGGCATTCTGAGGCTGTTTGGACTCTCCTTTATTTTTTAACAGCCATTTACTTTTTAACTGCTGTATGGCTGTGCAAATCCAAGTTGGGTCTGAGGATGCCAGGCCCTACTCTTTAAAAACCTAGATGTTTAGAGATACCCCAAGTTAACTAACGCTATTGACCTGCATCCAACTAAATTCTAGAGACTGTTAAGTTCTATAAACAGGGAGCAATGATTTCCATAGTCTCCTAGTCAGGGCTGGATCTACAGAGGGGGGCAGGGGGTCACCTGCCCCCAGCGCTGCCAAACAGAGGGTGCTGAGCAGTGGCTGGCCAGGAACGCATGCTCTTGGCCCTCTGGTGGCAGCGCGGGCAGCAGCGTTGGAGGGCTGGGAAGCCGCCCCCGTGCCATGCACCTGCAGTGCTGATGGGGCAGCCAGCTTACTGTGTGCTCCTGGCCCTCCAGTGGCAGCGCAGGCGGCATGCTCCCAGGGGGTGCCCTACATGATGATGTCTCGGAAGTGATGTCATCACACACACCTGGGAGCGTGTGTGCACTTTGCGGAGGGGCAGGGGCACAACCGGACTTGGGATGCCCTGAGTGCTGGCAACCCTAGATCTGGCTCTGCCCCTAGTATAATTTTCTTGAGAGCACTTATATTAACTGTGGTTGGACACAGACTGTTACATTATAAAAGCACACAACAGAAGACGGGATTCAGATTCTAGATTAAGTTATTGTACAAAATAGGCATTTTTCATTTTTTAAATCTTTTAATTGTTTGATACAATATTAAATAGTGTGTATAGTCTGTTCAAATTGTTGTCCATTTATTATCATGTTTGTTTCCACTTGTAAAGATAGGCATATCTGTACCATCTGTAAGATAAACATAACACACAAAACTTTTTTGTAGGTTTTGTAAAACCTCACATGAATACCATGTGCCTGGTATAGTTCAGAACCAGAGCAGTATAGTGATTAGAGTGCTGGAGGAGGATATAGGAGACCCAAGTTTGAATCTCCACTCTGTCATGGACGCTCACTGGGTGAATTTGGGCTAGTCACACTCTCTCTCAGCTTAACCTATTTCACAGGGTTGTTGTGAGGATAAAATGGAGCGGAGAATGATAGGAGTGTGTGCAGTGAGAATTTTTTTCTTACAGTTTTGAATTCAGGGTTTCCAAACAAACTCCATTTTGGTATTGTTTTGTTTGGGGTGGGCCTGTGATGGAATCAGTATAAAAATGTTAGGATTGCCAAATGCTGGATCCAGCAAGAGGCGGGTAAAAGCTTGAAACAGCAGGAAGAGAGAATGATTGACAGGTCCCTTCCCCCTTCTGTGGATAGCCTGAAAGAGAATGGAAGTTGGTGTTAGAATGATGAGCTGACAATTAGTGCTGACAGAATGAAGGGTTGACAGTTGGATTTAACTGAAGAGTTAGGAGGACTTAGAACCTGGCATCAGGCCAGAAAGGGTCAGCCAGAGAGCCCTCTGTGTGAGGAAGAAAGAGAAAAGTGTACCCTAACAGTAAAAACATTAAGTTTATGATGCACTTTTAGTCCTTGTACTAAAGTGGGACAGACAGCAATTATACTGAGACACAAGAGATCTGTAAACTTGTAATGGGCCAAGGAAGCAGGTAGAAAGGAGTCTCCCCTTCAGCCAAAGGAAATGGGTTGTAGCTTCGGTATTTATAACTCCTGCCCAGTATCTAGAGAGTGTTTTAACTCAGTGGAGTACCATGAGGTCTGCAGTAAAAGGGAAGGTGTGCTGTGTGTGTGCATAAATTGGAGCACCTAACCTGTGAAGGGGTATCCAGCAAAGGAAAAACTTTACTTTAAAGTGTTCAGATTTGATAACACCAACCTCTCTCATCTAAGTCAGTAACCCAATAAAGTATACCAAGTGTTTTGTGCCTCACACCAGTGAAGTAATGTGTGCAAAAACCTCTGACTTACTTCAGCTTTCAAGTATCTGCCTACTTATCTAACTATCCATCCTACATGTGAATAAACCTGTTCATCTTTGGTGCATTCCCACATTGGGACTGCGCTTGTGCTGGCCAGCGGCTTGGAACAGGACTTTCTCAGCTTAAAGGCTATTAAGGGGGGTGACCTCCCCCACAACTGTTCCAAGCTGGCTTTTCCCGCCGAAACTGTCATGTAATCAGGAAGGTCACCCCCCTCCCTTTCTTACCCAGTTTGTTTTTTGCCGCAGTGAAAAAAGGACGTCTCTACAGCTCTCTCAGTCTTTATCGGTTTGCTTTTGCGTTGTTTTGTAAATAGTTGTTTGTTAGTTCAATTATAGTTAATAGCTGTAATTTATAGGTAGATTTTAGGTGTTCCTGTTGTTTTTTAAAAATTTGTTTTTATAATTCAATAAGGACAGCACCCCAATAATAAATAAATAAGGAGAGGGCACCAAGAGCCCTGTGGCGCAGAGTGGTAAGCTGCAGTACTGCAGCCCAAGCTCTGCTTATGATCTGAGTTCGATCCTGGCGGAAGCTGGGTTCACATAGCCGGCTCAAGGTTGACTCAGCCTTCTATCCTTCTGAGGTCAGTAAAATAAGTACCCAGTTTTCTGGGGGTTAAATGTGTAGATGACTGGGGAATGCAATGGCAAACCACCCCGTAAAAAGTCTGCCAAGAAAATGTGATACGACGTCCCCCATGGGTCAGTAATGACTCGGTGCTTGCACAGGGGACGACAATCTTTACCTACCTTAAGGAGAGCATCATGGAGAGTGGGTGAGTAGTGAGTTGCATTGCATTTGCACCCGCTAGTTTGCTTGTCCCAATTCCAGAAGAGTAATGGTGGACAAATCACTTTTTAAAAAGTGTGCTCTGGGTGGCACTAAGATGGCCAAAATAGACAGACATTCATTCTGCCTAGCGAATGGTGGACAAATCACAACCTCGAAGCCGACAGCAAAAACGGTTACAGTCTCAGGAAACTTCCACCTTGGTCAATTTGTTCGCAAGTGTCACCCTAGTCAAAGGAAGTTCCCATATGACCATGGAAAGTGTGTCAGAATCCCTAGCACTAGTGGAACTGGAAGCGACTCCTTCAGAACCACCAAAGAAACGCTCACTGCCTGAGTTACAAGAGGAGATTCACACTCTGTTACAAAAAGGAGCCCTTCAAAGGGTACCTGAGTTGGAGACACCTTTTGGTTTCTTTTCACGTTTCTTCCTAGTAGATAAAAAGGATGGAGGAAAATTACCTATTCTGTACCTCGGGGGTTTAAATGCCCATCTGAAGGTCTCAAAATTTAGGATGGTGACACTCGCATGGGTTATAAACATTGTTTCACCCGATGCCTGGTTTGTGGTCTTGGACCTGCAAAATGCAAATTTTCACATCTCAATACACCAAAACCATAGGAAATAGCTGAGGTTTGTGTTCAAGGATTAAGTTTTCCAATATTTAGATTCCCATTTGGCCTACCCATGGCACCACTACAAAATGCATAGCGGTGGTTGTTGCTCACTTAAGGCGACTGGGGCATTCTATTTACCCTGCCTTGACGACTGGCTAATTACTGCTAGTTTGCCAGGGGAGTTGGAGGAACACATAAATCTTATCCTAAATACATGCGAGTCCTTAGGACTGATAGTCAATAAAAAGAAATCAGAGCTGATACTTAAATGCACCGTAAGATTTATAGGGGCTGTGCTAGATTCCCTGTCTAACAAGGCATACTTACCTTCTGATAGACTTTCCCACTTGTCCAGTCTGCTTCAGCATTTTCAATCTAATAGGTTCCCGTCTGCACAGTTCATACCGGTCTTATTGGGGTTGATGGCTTCTACCACTGTGGTGGTTCCTTTGGCACACTTAAAAATGCGAACCTCACATCTATGGTTTATTAAATGGTTCCACCCAGGGGTTCAATCCCCCCATACCAAATTCTCAATTCCTAGGAAGGTCCTGCAATCCTTAGAGTGGTGGTTGGACCATGATAACTTGTCTAAAGGAGTGGATTTTGATATATATCAAAACTACCATTACCACAGATGTCTCCCTAGAAAGATGGGGAGGCCACTGGGAGGATTTGTCAGATGGGGTTTGGTCTGAGTCTGAAAAAAGGAAGCATTGCAAGCAGTTTACTATACTCTTAACTCGCTCTACGATATCTTTTCGGGCAAGAAGGTGCAAGTCCTATATACAACCACAGTATATTATATAAACAAGCAGGGTGAAATTTTTCAAAGAAGCTTTGTAAAGAAGCTATTTGTGTGGGAATGGGCCATTGCCCATGGCATTACGCTTTGCACTTTTAGCCTTGCATATTGCAGGAGTCGACAACACAAGAGCAGACTACCTCAGAAAAGTAGGAAAGTCACATCAGAAGTGGGTTTTGACAGACAGATATGTGTACCAAATATTCCTTCAGTGGGGATTTCTATAAGTCGATCTGTTCACACACGGGAAAACACAAAGGCCCCCAGGGGGAAAGACAGGGTATTCCCTGGGGGGGGGGGTGCCTTTCCAATCCAATGGACAGGAGGGCTGTTTTATACGTTCCCTCCCATTCTGCTAATCCACAAAAGTGATTTGCAAGGTACAAACAGATCAGACTACATGCATACTGATAGCTCCATTCTGGCCACGTCAGCCCTGGTTCCTTATAATGAAACGGCTGGCCAAAGGGCGTTATGTTCACTTGCCACTGACTCTGGCCTTGCATACCTATGGACACACCCATCACCACGATTTGAACAAACTGCATTTCATAACATGGTTCCTAGGGTAGAAGGCATGAAGTTTTCAAGGGAAGTGGCTAATGTTCTACTCAGCTCTCAAAGGCTATCCACCAGAAAGTCATATGCCTATAAGTGGAACAGATTTGTCCTGTGGGCAAACGCCAGGGCAATAAATCCAGAGACATTCTACCTGTCTAATATCTTTGATTATTTGGTATCCCTACAGATCTCAGGATTGGCATCCTTGTCAATAAAAATTCATTTAGCACCCATATCAGCATTTCATCAGGGCATTGATGGAAAGTTTTTTCACACTATTTATCGAAGTTGTTTTTGAAGGGCTTATACAATCTTTACCCTCCCTCCCAGGGCCCTCTTGGGTCCCCAGTGGTCCTTATCATTGGTCTTGACCAAACTGATGCTGAAGCCATTCGAACCCATGGCAGCTTGTTCTCTGCCCCTTCTATCTGCAAAGACGACATTCCTTCTAGCAATTGCCTCAGCCAGAAGAGTTGGGGAACTCAGAGCACTTAGCATAGACCTTTCTTTCCTACATACTTATCCAGACAGGGCAGTAATGCGCACTACCCTACAATTTTTTACCTAAAGTGATTTCTTGGTTCCATGTGTCACAAGTTATAACTTTACTAGTGTTTTTCCCTGACCCAACCACCCCCCAAGAACGGACACTACACACATTGGATGTGTGTTTTATTTTACAAGGATAGAACTCAATCTTTCTGTAAGGAGTCATTCTTCATCTGTCACTCGGGGCCCCGAGTGAGCAAAGCTGCATCGTCACAGACGATCTCTAGATGGGTTGTGTCAGCGATTAAACATTGTTATAAGTAGAGACGGGCACGAACAGCAATACGAACAAAAAAAGCCACGAACAGCCCGATCTGCTGTTCGTGAGCAAGCTGTTCGTGAGGCTCCATTCCCCATGAACATGTGTTAGTTCCCTGTTCGTGGCGTTCGTCGTCCATTTGTGGCGTTTGTCAGCCGTTTGTAAAGCCAGACAGTCTGACACCTTCAATCAATTCCCTTGGCAACATAGGCAGGGACTGTCTGAACTCTGTCTGAACTCCTTCCATTGCTCTGGAAACCCCAATCTAAGCCCAATTTACCTTGATAGGCAGGTCTGCCTTCCAAGCATGGAGCTCCAATTTTATTACATGGGAACAAAAAGATGGGGGAGGGGGGTCTTCTGTAGCCATGGGAACACCAATCTCATCCCTCCAAACCCTGTTAGGCAGTTCTGACCACCAACCACAGACCTCCTGTATTACTCTATGGGATGTTTGGTTATAAAAGCACTGTGTTCCCAGCTCTGGCTTTCAGTTTTAGCAGACAGTGGAGTGAGAGAGAGCTGTTGCTGACATTTGAGAGAGAGAGAGAGAGAGAGAGCATTGGAGCTTGAATTTTTCTGTGTGGTGGGGTGGGGCTCTACTCCCTCAGGTTTAAGTGCTGCTGCAAGGCTCTGGATCTAAGCTATTCTTTATTATTATTACCTTTCATGCTGCCTGCTCAGGTCAGGTTTCTGGGAGTGGTGGGTAGGGCTCTACTCACCCTCAGGTTCCAGGGCTGCTGCTAGGCTCTGGGGCCAAGCTATTCTTTATTATTATTACCTGTCCTGCTGCCTGCTCAGGTCAGTTTTTTTTACCAAACTTGGATGATGGCTGGAGGAGAGCCTTTTGAACACTCCCTGTGAATATGGGCTCTCTAAGTCCCAAGGGGGCCGTTCTGGCCCCAACGAACATCCAACCATGGACTGTTCGTGAACAGTTCATGTTCGTTGATGTTCGTGAATCACTCTTCATAGACGGCAACGAACATCATGTTCAGGTTTTTTCCCCTGTTCGTGCCCATCTCTAATTATAAGATGACTAATGTCTCTTGTCCCTTTGTTCTTTGGGCCCATTCAACAAGCGGCCAGGCAACATCGTCTGCATTCCTGCAAGGTATTCCCATTGCTGACATTTGTTGTGCTGCTTCGTGGTCTGGAGAGACCTTTGTGAAACACTATGCTGTAGATGTCAACTCCAGGAGAGAAGCCCCAGTGAGACAAGCAGTCTTACAAGTGCTCTTTGTCTGAGAGTTCTTTCCCACCGCCGGGTGAGTAGCTTGCTGTTCTCCCAATGTGTGCCTGTATGGAAGACCTCGATGAACAACAGTTACAGGTAAGTACAACACTGTTTTTCATCTTGGTCTTTGTGCAGGCACACATAATTGGCCCCCCTCCTGCCCCGCTGTGAACTCTCTGACAGTATTTGGGTGATTGAGGCAGCACAGGAGAACTGTGGGAGAAAGATGGTGTCCTTCCCAATCACGTGACTGTTTCAGTGGGAAAAGCCGGCTGGGAGCAGTTACGGGGGAGGTCACCCCCCCAATAGCCTTTAAGCTGAGAAAAGTCCTGTTCCGAGTGGCTTGCCTGTGCAAGTACAGTCCCAATGTGTGCCTGCACAAAGTTTTCCTTCAAGTACACTAAACACACACACAGCAATTGAGCTCAAAGAAAGAGAGTGATGGTGGCTTTGGATGACAAAACGATAGCAGTGATGTGGTGTCGGCAGGATGGCACCCAAATAAGAGAGTGGCACCCAGTTCAGTGGCAGCATTAAATAAAAAACCAGCTTTTACATATCCCTGTATTCCAAAGCCAATAAGCAGTGAGAGGTCATGCTCCTAGGACCTGATTGGCAGGAAGACAATACTATTGCCTGGGTAGTTAAAAATAAAACCCAAGATGCACACCTTCCTTCCATGGAGTTTTAAATAAACAAGAGATACCTTCCCTCCATGTAATTAAAGTAACATTTCCAAAACCGATAGGTAGGAAGGGGTCAGTCAGTAGCAGTGCTCCCTTGAGTCCTGGTTGGCTGTGAGACATTGGCATTGCCAGGGTAGCACCAAAAAAAGATGCACCTTTCTCCCTCCCCTGTAATGGAGTTAAGTTGAAGGGATATTTCCAAAGCCAGGGGGAGGGGCCGGTGTTCCTCCCCTTTCAGTGACTTGATTGTCAGGGAGACAGTGTCATTGCCTGGGAAGAACTGAACAAAAAATGCTTTCATGCACACCATGTACATACCCCTTCCCTCCAACAAAGTTAATGTATAATGCTAAGGCACAATCCCTCCCCTTGGAATCTGCTTGGAGAATTCTGAGTGTACTTTCAGCTTTTTTGTGTAGTATTGCACTCTCCTAATGATGATACAAATGTCTTCCAGTCCCATTTATGAGAAAAGCAGAGTCTAAATAAATAAATAAGATCTACTCCATCGTAACTGGCACATCAAAGCATATGGCTAATCCTTGACCTACCAGGCTTACTGCTAGGAGGATCAAAAATCTTTTCAGTGACTCTGTGAAGGTGTCCTGTAACTTGTGCCATAGACACCCATTTTGTAAGTATTATTAGATGTTACTTGCTTGGCATTGTTTGTGAAACAGAGGATTATCTAAGCAGGGGATAAAACTGGGAGGAATCAAATGCAGTTAGGAAAGGGAAGGCTTTTCTTTCTAACCAGGCGTTTGATTAAGATAATAGGCTTGAGATTCTAATTGATCACTGCTATATTAAGGTTTTAAGATGTCACTGTATAGTGGGATACTTTACATGTCTAGTCTCTTGTAATTTCTTGTAACAGGTTTCAGTGCTATGATTACCTTGTGATTCAGAAAACCAAAAGGCACAGGCTGTGCAATTAACATTAAAGAAAACCCAATGTAATTACTCATACATAAATATTTTGTGTATCTATTATTTAAAAAGGTGCATAGTAGGAAAATGTGAACACTGATGACTGAGAAAGAGAGGCTGTGCTATTGTTAACTATATCTGCAATCTATTTACTCTTCAGTGTAAATCACAGGCTGCTTTCACTTTATTGAATGTTAAATATTATTGAATGTTAAATATTTTTATACTGGGGTACATGCACATAACTGCAGAATGTATAGAACAAATATGGAAAGCACACAAAATATCAATATATCAGAATTACTATGGAGAACATTCCTAACACTTTCTACAGTTATTCTGCTTGTTTTCTTGCTTTCAACATATGCAAGGCTAACTTTTTCTAGTGCCTTAAAAAAAGAGTCCTTTCTTGAGACTGGTTTCCTGAGACTGGTTTCCACATATGGTTTCCACTGAGGAACAATTTATAAATAGAAGATATAGTTCACAGCAGTAAGAACTCTATTGATTTCTATGGATCAGTGCTATGTTCAAAATTTATTCAGGTGCTTGGTGTTCTGACTTTTAGGCTCCTTGTGTATCAGTCTGTCTAGGGACAGCCAATAGTCCAGTTGGACTATATACTTCTGCTTTTAGTATTTATATCTGTTGGATTTGCATCAGTGAAATGGAAAAATTAAAAGAATGCTGGCAGATTCATGATTCTAATCAGTGCCAGGGTGTTGCCAAAATGTGCTTCCACTACTGCATAAATTTTTGGAAAAAATGTATTGAATGTGTTGCCTGAATGAAGAAGTTACATACGTTACCTCCACTTTTTCAAAGTGATAGATATGAAGTTGGTAATGTTTGATCAATACATCTTTTCTTTTTGATTAACTTTTTCAGTTTAGCACTGTGTTTGTGTGTGTACGTGCATGTATGTGTTACAATAAGCACTATAAAATGCATGACACAATAAGCAGCAGTAGTATAGTAGCAGTAGTATTCTTTTGTAGCATGTGAATAAATACAGTGAAATCAAATAATCTAATAATCAGCTAACTGGGCACATGGAGGTTTTACATTCAATACTGTGTGTGTGTATATGTGTTAGAACTGGTAACCTTAATTAGAACAACCTTAAAACGTATGCCTTTATCCTACAGACAAGAACGTCTTTACACGTCTTTTAATAATCCCTTTATCCTCAGATTTCTTTAACCCTGATTTCAAAAGCAATAGGTCATGTTGGCCTATCGGCTACAGCCTTTAGTTTAAATCCTGATATGTTCTATAAGCACTGTAGTATCTGGAGCAGTGGAATTCCTTATACCCAATTTACAGTTTGAGGGCTTCTTGTTTTGTAATTGTTTACCAACAGAAAATTAAATTACCATTTGGTGATGGACAGATTTTCATAGAAAAAGGAAAATACTGTTTAGGGAAGTGTACTAACATTTTGATATAAAATATCCTTTACACAAATGAAACAAGCAGGCAATCATATGCCCGTCTCTTAAAAAAAATCAGAGCATTAGAATTAAAGCTTTTTAATGCAAAGATTTCACTTCTTTTTTGAAAAGCTTATTTTAAAGAGTTTTTTCCTTTGTGAAAAACATTCATTTTCAAGATTTTTTAAAGAGCTGCTATTTTAAGATTTCCCTAACATAACCTCAGAAAATGAAGAGTACATCTTTAAATCTTGTTTTGTTTGAATGAATGAGTGGATAATCCTGATCAGATGTTTCTTTAGAGAATAATGTTTAAAACGATTATAGAACTTAGCTGTCCCATCTGATTCCTAGGTACGGTATTTTGATTTCAATTGTTAAGTCATTAGGGTCATTTGAGGTAACTTTATTAAAACTGGCTTCCTTTGTTTCTGATTTCTAGTTGAGAGACTATAATATATTCAAAACTCCAAGTTACTAATAAATTTCTTAAGTTACTAATATCTCGTATAGGGCCTCCCACTATTCTTGGTGTTGGGTGTTTATGTGTCTTTTTATTGAATTACTTTTATGCTGTTTTAAATGTTTTAAATTTAAAATTAATTTGTTTTGTTATTTTAAATGTTTTAATGTTTCCCGCCTTGGTAACCCTCTTTGGGTAGAATGGTGACATACAAATGTTTTAAATAAATAAAATAAATAATACATACCTGCTTACTTAAGCAGTCATTAATGATAAGTAAAATCAATATATCTAATTCTCAGCAAATCTGTAGATTCTTAAAACCAGATATTGGAGCTATGAACAGACAATATGAATCTTTCTAAAAACCTGGAAAATATCCAAATTTTGCAGAACAATACGATATCTTAAAAAACACATATTGGGGGGATTAACTGCTCAAACAATAGAAGCAATCCTGTAGCTTTAAGAAATGAATGCCCTTAATTGCCGTTACTAAGCAACCACAACAGTATTGCTAACCTTCAAACCTTAGTTTCTGTGAATAAAAGGCAAGGGGAGAAGGTAGGGTCTCTTCCAGGGCTATTTTGGACTTTGAAGGATTACTCATTGGACGAGGTCCAGTAGCAGCAACCAGGGTAACTTGCTTCTACACAACAGAGGGTTGGCTGCTTGCTGCTGTTCAACAGCAGCTACCCTATGAAAGCCGGTGTAATATAGTGACTAGCTTTTCAGACTAGGATATGAAAGGCCAAGGTTTGAATCCCCAGTCTGCCATGGAAGCTCACCGGGTGATCTTGCTGTGAGAATAAAGTGGAGGAGAAAAGAATGAAGTAAGTTGCTTTGAGTCTCCATTCGAGAGAAAGGTGGGGTATAAATGAAGTAAATAAATAATAAATATGGATGAAGATAGGGACGGATAAAAGATAGGTGGATGGGGGGGGTGAAATGGAAAGAAGGAAACAGGGAAGATGAGGATAAGGAGGAAATGGTGTGGGGAAAGGGATGCAAATGATAGTGAGGTCCCCCCCACACACACACACACAAGTCCTTGTAAGTTCACCATCATGCAACTGGGCCCAGCCCAGCAGCCAGTACTGTGAAGCTGGGCCATAATTTCCCAGGTAGAGTCTGCCACGGGGAGTGAAAACCAAACACAAGCTGAAGACACATAAAGGTAGTTTGGCTGTTGGCTGTGAAGGAGAGAAGGAAGCAGGAAAAGAAGAAAACTATGGGGTCTTTCATGGAAAGGAAAGAGAAAATAGTGTGAATGGGGAAATGAGATGCCCCCCATATGTCCTTGTGGGTCCCCTGCTTGTGAGATTCTATTTCTTTCACATAAACAGTTATTGAATATTTGAGAATAATGTCATGTTACAATTAATCATTTTTCTTCTTTTCTTGTATTTTTCAGGACATTTGGGCTTCCAAGACAGTTTTGTCACATCAGGTGTTTTCAGTGTGACTGAGCTAGTAAGGGTCTCACAGAGTAAGTATTGTTATTTAAGAATATTTTATTTGACTTATTTTTCCTTTGTTTTGTCCACACACATTCAAGCTTTATACCAGCATTTTAAAATCAATTTCCAAATCTCATACATAACTAAATAAGTGTTTTTAGTTTAATTAGGAGGAAAAAAGGCTATGTTTTAAGCTATGTTTTGATATGCAACCTGTACTTTGGACAAGAGGTTACTGTTAGGACAGAATATAAGGAAACAGAATAGTTTCCAGTTGGCAAAAGTGTCAGGTAAGGATGTATGCTATTTCCCCATTTCCCTATCTGTTCAACTTACATGCCGAACATAACTTAAGGAAAGATGGATTAGATCTTGAAGAAGGTGGAGTGAAAATTGGAACATTAACAATTTGAGATATATAGATAACACCACATTACTGACAGAAAATAGTAAAGTCTTCAAATTAACTACTGATGAAAGTTAAAGGAGAAATTTCCAAGGCACTGAGCATCAAGTAATGACTTGAGAAAAGTAATGACTACTGAGGAATTATGCAACTTTAAGACTGACAATGAAAACACTGAAATTGTAAAAGATTTTCTGTTTTGGGCTCAATCACCAACCAAAAGGAAGACTGCAACCAAGAAATCAGAAGGAGATTGAGACTTGGAACAGTAGCCATGAAAGAACTAGAAAAGATCCTTAAGTGTAAGGATGTATTTCTGGAGATCAAGATAATTCATTTTGTGGTATTCCAGCAGTTCCCAACCTTTTTGGCACGAGGGACCAGCTTCATGGAAGACAACTTTTCCACAGACCGGGGGGGTGGGGGATGGTTTCGGGATGATACAATTGTGCACTTTATTTCTATTATTACATTATATCATGAAATAATTATACAACTCACCACAGTGCAGACTCAGTGGGAGCCCTGAGCTTGTTTTCCTGCAACTAGATGGTCCCATTTGAGGGTGATAGGAGACCGTGACACCCAAAATGTGTTGCTTATGTCCAGTCTACTCCGTGATCTCAATTTGGTTGCTGTCAGCCGTAGCACACAGAGCTGCGCAGCAGCCACACCACCACGAAGTCTATATTTTTTAGCACAACTGTGCGGGCAGGAGGCCTGTGGCATTTATCCACTCTACAGCAGTGGCCACGCCACCAGAGGAGAGGAAGAGGCAGGAAGAGGCAGACTGGGACAGAGAGCAGGTGATGCTCAGGGTGGCTAGCTGCCCAGTAGGCCTGGTGGTGACCAGAGGAGACAGAGGCAGACTGGGGCAGGCAGCAGGTGGTGCTCAGGGCAGCTGGCTGCCCAGCAGGCCTGGCAGTGACGCAGCACACAAAGGCGCGAGGAACGGACAGCAGCAGCAGCTCCAGCAAGTGCAGCCACACCGACCACAGCATGAGGCAGCAACTGCGTGTGTGCTGGCAGGGAGCAGGAGGAGAGACCCAGAGGCATGATGGGAATCAGCCGGCCAGGCAAGGTGATATTTCTAATGAAAAGTGCAGGGCCGGCCAGGCGAGACACAGCCGCCCCTCCCAAGATGGCGACCGCCTACCTCGCCTGTTCCTTGGAGTTGGTTCTGCACTTGTCCGCCATTCACCTCCTGTGCATCCCGGTTGCTAACAGGCCACGGACCGGTACCGGTATGCTGCCTGGGGGTTGGGGACCCCTGTGGTATTCCCCATTACTTACATATGAATGTGAAAGTTGGATAATGAGGAAAGCTGACAGAAAGAAAATTGATTCATTTGAAACGTGGTGGTAGATGAGAGTTTTATGGATACCATGAACAGCCAAAAGACAAAGAAGTGGGTTCTAGATCAAATCAAGCCAGAATTCTCCCTAGAAGCTAAAATGACGAAACTGAGGCTATTGTACTTCAGTCATGTCATGAGAAGACAAAACTTACTGGAAAAGACAATTAAGAAAGGTAGAAGGCAGTGGGTAATAATAAGTGATGCATCAATTAAAAAATTTTAAAAAAAAAGAAAAAAGAAAAAAAAAGGTAGAAGGCAGTGGGAATAAAGAAAAACCCAAAATGACTCAATAAAGAAAGCCACAGCTTTCAGTTTGCAAGTGAGTAAGGCTGTTGATAATAGGACATTTTGGAAGTCATTAATTCATAGGGTTGCCATAAGTGAAGTGACTTAATGGAACATAACACAAAGAGAAAATAAATTTACTTGAGAAGAATAGCTCATAAATATTCATCAGAGCCTTGCTTTTCTTTTACAAGATAAGGATCGATACCGCCATCAAGAAAAAGAGTGCTGCTATTTTTTTATATTTTTGTACAGTGCTTTTAAATGTTTTATATGAAATGTTTTAAATGTTTTAATGCTGTTATCCGCCCTGAGCTTGCTTGCGGGGAGGGCGGAATATAAATACAATAAAATAAATAAATACATTACCAGGTCACTGGCATCCTACCTTTTAGCAATCCAGCCTAAAATTAGAAAACTTTTGTGATTGGAGTAGTAGTATTTTGGTTTCTGTTTGTGAATGTGGGATTAGGCTCAAGGCTGTGGCCAAAAGAGCTGTACTGGGAAAGGAAAGGAAAAAGGAAAGGAAAGGAGAAAATAAATTTTGAATTATCTTTAAAGTAATAAGGTACTATTTTTACAAAGCTGAGCTGTGATAGCAAAGTATAGTTCGTACCCAGCCTAGCCCCTGATTCTGGAAACCACAATTTATGGTGGCACAAGCTATTTTTGCAATTGGTTCAGCAGTGGCTATCCACATTCTTGCAAAAGCAAAGACACATACATCTTGCACAAATGCACTCTCACAAACATATTTATACCCTGCCTTTCTCCCCAATGGGACCCCAAAGCAATTTACATCATTCGCTCCTCCATTTTATCCTCACAACATCGTTGTAAGGTAGGTTAGGCTAAGAGAGTGTGACTGGCCCAAGGTAACCCAGCATGCTTCCATAGCAGACCAGGGAATCAGATCTAGGTTGCCCAGATACTAATCCATCACTGTATCACACTGGCTATAGACACTAGTCCATCACTCTTTCACTCTGGCTATAGTGAAAGGCCTTTAATGCAACACAAAGATACTTGCAGTTGAAGCAGAGAAGGATGGTTTCACCAACTGTTCTGCTATATTGAATCCTGGGGGTAGAAAATAGAATTGGCAACTTTTCTCATGGTTTTCTTTATATAAAATGTTTGTAAATTGGTAGGTACACTAGAAGGTACACATTGCTAGCCCTGTTCAATTTGCTAGACCTAAAATGCTGCTTTAACTATAATAGTCCAAGCTATCCCTAGGGCCCAGTCATAATTTTTGTGGGTCAAATGTAGACATTTAACACAAGCCCTCTTTCCTATTACTCAAACTCATACATACAATCTCATGCAGTGGAAAAGAGTTTTATAGGTGCTACTGGACTCTTGCTCTTTTCCACTGCTACAGACAAACACGGCTACCCATCTTTATACAATCTCATAATTCATGGAAGATAACTTTCTATTTTATTTCTGAAATTACATAAATGGACCCATTGTAATGGGCTTGTGCCCTGGGCTGGGCCCAATGGAAGTATACTTATTATCTTGCCCATCCGTTTATGTTTGGGCCCATTTATGTTTGGGCCCTATTACCTACCATTCCAAGCTAAAGTAAATCTTTTAGATCAAGCTGCTGAATGATTTCATGTCTGGTAAATATTTTCAGGGGAAGTTTGTGTGTTTTCAGAATCAGCCCGTTGATTTTCATCAGACTTTTAAAAACACCTGAAGACATGAAGTTGCCTTATACTGAATCAGATGCTAGATCTATCAGAGTCAGCTTTATCTACTAAGACTGGCAGTGGCTTCCCAGGGTCTCAGGGGCAGGTCTTCACCTTACCACCGGATCCTACTGGAAATGCTGAGGATTGAACATGGGACCTTCTGCACTAAGTCACAGCTCCCATGGCCCCATGCACACAGCACATGTATAAGTCTACATCTGCATGCATATGCATCCACAAGCATTCATTCAAGATGAGGACTTTAGGAGAAACTTACTATCATTCCCATGATGACTTCCTGTCTTTTATAGTGCACAGCAGCTGTTGGAGGCTTTAGGCTGAGCAGAGAACTGGCAAGACAGAAAGGGATTGTTTAACCCTGTTACATTGCTTGTTGTTTCTGTGTATGTCTATACATTTAATAAACTTTCCTCGTCCACTCAAAGTCTCCTTTTCCAAATTCTTTCCTTCCCATGGGGAAAGAAAGAGACAGGGACCTATATCCTTTACTCCTTGGTGAGAAAGTAAGCTGTGGGAAATTTTAAGTAGGTAAATGGATAACAAAGAAAGCATTAAACCTTCCCCTCCTATGGGTTCTCCACTCAGTTTGAAGCTGCCCACAACTGCTGTGTTCTTACATTTTAAGAAACCCCCAGTAAAAACAGTCATAAAACACATGTAAACTGTAATTTTATCCTTTATAACTATCATGATTTTATGTACTCCAAGGCCTGAGTTGTATGGAATTCTGTTTTTCCAAAGCCATTCATTTTGACCTTTAAACAATGCTAACATCCTCCGCCTGAATGACATGCTGCAAGATGGTCATTACCAGCTTGTCAATATTCAGTAACAACAGTGAATTGAGTACCTGTCACAACCCTGTTCCATTGATCAGAGATGCCTTGATTGTGTTTTACTGTGATATAATCCAGATAGACCACTAAGATATGGACACCATTGTCTCCCAGTCATACTTCTGGTTTGATAACAGTTAAACTAGGACCTAAGGAGTAAGTGACAAATTGAACTGAAATCAACATTTTATTATATGAATTTATGTCCATTCATTGTATAACATTTGAAAATCCAGGAAAAGGTAGACTTTGCAATAATATGGCCTGTCACTGGATTCTCTGCCTCTGTAGTTAGAAACTTATTTATCAGTTAAAACACACTGTAGCAATCAGCTGTCTTGGCCACACAAGTACAGGTACAGTATGGGGATTCCTTAACAATAAGAACACGGAACAGAATGTAAGAAGGTGGCACTCTAGTGTTTGAAAGTTGCAATAATTTTCTTACTGTATAGCATGAATCATTGTTGCTTTAAAAAACCCAAAAGCAATGATCACTTGTATTTACTAGGATTCCTTACAGTCAGCTTGAAGGCTGAACCTTCTGGCCTGAAGATGATTGAAAGGCAATTTAGGCTGTACCATTAACACAGGAGTTGTGGGGAAAGAAGGGGGAGGAGAAGGTGACACAAGGAAGAGATTCCAACAGAATGGGTATTCTGCTATGCCATGGCTGTTTCAGACTGTGCTGATCTTGCAAGATTCCAGCCTGCTGTTTGGAAATCAAATGATAAACATGAAGATTAGCAGAGTCTTGTGGCTTGTGTCATATCCACAGAATTCACATGCTTGACACTCCAAAAAATTCTAGTTTGAAGGAGGCCTGAGCCTTGTGAAATATATCACTAAAGTGGAATAAAAATGGAAACAGAGTTAATATGATACTATTAAAATATTAAAGAGATAAAAATTAGTAGATGAAGTTACTGTCATTACTCTGATCAGATATGCAGCGTAATCCAAGATGTACTTACTTGGAAGTAAGTTCCACTTAAGTGGGACTTAACTCAGTTACTCCAGAAAAGTATAAATGGGATTTCAGCCTGTGTGTGCTTTTCCCCCTGTGTGTGTGATCTCAGGACCCCAAGTTTTAACAGATTCATAGTCCATAGGGCAGCTTTTTTAATAGATGTAGCTTGACAATTCAAAATGGCTGCTGAGAATTGGACATCAGTCAATAAAAGGAGTGGCAGAGCAGCTTTTCATAGATCCTTTTCTATGTATGTTGGCAAGCAGTATTTGTTTTTATGCCACAGCTTAGCTTTAGAACCTGTTCTGGTGCCTAAGATATATAAAATACAGTGGCGGTAGATATGTTCAAAGTATGGAATTGCAACTAACCTTTAAACTTTTGGAATTACGCAGCAGGCTTTCAGACTAAAGGATGTCACTTCAAAGAATGTCTGAAACCTGCATGCCCCCACTCCCACTTTTTAAAATAAAATTACCATTGATGGAAAGCATTCACAACACTAAATTCAGGTTTTTGGTTGCAGTTATGCATGCAAAACAGTTTCACTCTCATTGACCTCTGTTGAATTTAAACAGACTGACTATGCTCATTTATCTGGATTTTGCACAATCAGAAATATGCTGAGAAAAATACACTTAATTGTCCAGCTAGTATATTTTCCAGTTATGGCTTGGCTCTCACCTAGATTTCTGTGGGCATAAGGAGGGGAGGGAATTGTCAATTTCTCCCTCTTGCTGCAGTACAAAATACCCTCCCAAATGCTGTTCCTGGGAATGGGGGACCCTAAGGAAGAGCTCAGAGAAAGATTGGGGGTCTCCCACAGAAAGGGAGAATGGGCACACACTCACTGAGCCTACAAAAATCTAGGTGGGATCTCTTTGGTTCTATGGACCATAGCTATGCTATTTCTTCCCATGTAAGCCTGCAAGATTTCTGCTATACTAATTGATATTGTAGAAGATGTCATTAAAAACCAACAGTGTGAAAATAAACACTGAAGAGGCTAACTTCATATTCAATAGTAAAGGACTGGTGTCTAAAGTCCACAATTCAAGTTTGGATATGAAATGACAGAAGCAAAAAAAAAATTACAATACAAAATGGGCTGCAGGCTTAGAATGAAACATTGTGATAACCTTACCTTTGTAGGCCATTATATCAGTGGCAGCTTACTCAAACTTTGTTCTCAATCAATATCCAATTAAAACAACACAAAAAGTCCCCATAAACTTAGGGGTTAGTTATGTTTATAAATGGAGTTGGCATAATTAGTTGGTCAATAGCATGCTATACTAGTAATGTTAAAATCAACATCACACATTTTGTATCTGTTGTAGTCTGTGAAGCTTTCTTACACAAAGTAGCAAAAACATCTACAGGAAATAAAAGCCTAGTCACAGATTTCAGCCACCTTCCTTTTTTAAAAAGAGGCTACTTATTGAATCAATTGAGGGAGTTACTGGTTCATAGACATGCTTGTTGCTTGGGTTTACTCCCATATCACTCTTATGTTGTCACTTTGCTTCTTTATTGTTACAAAATGAAAATGTTTGTTAAGTCAAAGCCAGCTTTAGATATTTTTTTTAGGGTTATTGTGGTCATAAAGAGATTAACCAAGTATATCATTTGAACACAGAGCACAAAGATTTGCAGGAAAATAACAGGTTTGCCAGATTGCAACAGAAAATCAGGAAAAATAAAAAGAAACACCAAAGATTAAACATTAGCTGCAGTTATTGAGACCTTCATAACACTGGCCTGAAAGTACACTGATTTCACTTGATTTAAACAAGCTATACCTAGCCCTGTCAGTGAAGCAACATGCGTGAGAGTAGATGGAGGATAAACACAGGTAATTATATTACGTGCACAAAAATGGAGCTGTGGATATATATCCATGAGTCTCTAGTTGTTGCTCAAAGTAGTAGAGAAATGGGTTATAAATCAGAAATGGGGAAAGTGAAAAGATGTAAAACTCATTTTAGCATTCCGAAGAGCCACATCTCATATAAGTTCCAATTAGAATAAATAAATGGTGTTCGATGTATTGTCGAAGGCTTTCACGGCCGGAGAACGATGGTTGTTGTGGGTTTTCCGGGCTGTATTGCCGTGGTCTTGGCATTGTAGTTCCTGACGTTTCGCCAGCAGCTGTGGCTGGCATCTTCAGAGGTGTAGCACCAAAAGACAGAGATCTCTCAGTGTCACAGTGTGGAAAAGATGTGGGTCATTTGTATCTACTCAGGAGGGGTGGGGTTGAGCTGAGTCATCCTGTGAGAGTTTCCCAGGGTGTGGAATGCTAATGGCGGGAGGCTTCACTGTATCCTGAGGAGGTTCTTTTGCATATGGATTGGTACTTGATGTGCTAATCTTCTCTGCAGGGCTATTGTCGGGGACAGAATGTTTTGTTAGCCTGGTGTTTTTCAGAACTGGAAACCATGCTCTGTTCATTCTTAAGGTTTCTTCTTTCCTGTTGAAGTTTTGCTTATGCTTGTGAATTTCAATGGCTTCCCTGTGCAGTCTGACAAAGTAGTTGGAAGTGTTGTCCAGTATTTTGGTGTCCTGGAATAGGATACTGTGCCCTGTTTGAGTTAGGCTATGTTCAGCCACTGCTGATTTTTCAGGTTGTCCAAGTCTGCAGTGTCTTTCATGTTCTTTTATTCTTGTCTGGATGCTACGCTTTGTGGTCCCGATGTAAACTTGTCCACAGCTGCAGGGTATACGGTATACTCCTGCAGAGGTGAGGGGGTCTCTACTGTCTTTTGCTGATCGTAGCATCTGTTGTATTTTTCGGGTGGGTCTGAATACTGCTTGAAGGTTATGCTTTTTCATAAGCTTTCCCATCTGATCAGTAATTCCTTTGATATATGGCAAAAACACTTTTCCTGTAGGAGACTGTTTTTCCTTGGTTGTTTGATTCATCCTGGGTTTGATTGCTCTTTGGATTTCATTTCTGGAGTAGCCATTTGCCTGAAGTGCGTGGTTTAGATGGTTAATTTCCTCATTGAGAAAGTGCGGCTCACATATCCGTCTTGCACAATCCACTAAGGTTTTCATTATGCCTCTTTTCTGTCGGGGGTGGTGATTGGAGTTTTTGTGTAAGTACCGATCAGTGTGAGTTGGTTTCCTGTAGACCTTGTGACCTAACTGAAAGTTTGCTTTGCGGATGACCAAGGTATCCAGGAATGGGAGTTTTCCCTCGATTTCTTTCTCCATGGTGAATTGTATGTTCAGGTGGATGTTGTTGAGATGATTCAAAAACCCCATCAATTCTTCCTCCCCATGGCTCCAAATGATAAATGTATCATCCACAAACCGGAACCATACACTAGGTTTGTGGGGTGCTGATTCTAAAGCTGTTTTTTCAAAATGTTCCATGTAGAAGTTTGCTATAACTGGGCTGAGAGGGCTCCCCGTGGCCACCCCATCCATCTGTTCATAGAATTCGTTATCCCATTGGAAGTAACTGGTTGTCAGACAATGGTGGAATAAGGCTGTTACATCCTCTGGGAAAATCTGATTAATAAGTGCAATAGTGTCTTTTACTGGAACCTTGGTAAACAGGGATACAACATCAAAACTGACAAGTATGTCTTGTGGATTGAGTTTCAGAGAACTGATTTTGTTGATGAAATCTGCTGAATCTTTGATGTAAGACGAGGTTTTCCCGATGTGGTCCTGCAGGAGATCTGCCAGATATCTAGCTAATTCATATGTCGGTGAACCAATGGCACTCACAATGGGTCGGAGTGGGACTGAATCCTTATGTATTTTAGGGAGTCCATATAGTCTAGGTGGCTGTGCTTCAGTCTTGCATAGTTTTCTGTGCGTGTCGGGATGTAGTGAGGACAACCAAGGAAAAACAGTCTCCTACAGGAAAAGTGTTTTTGCCATATATCAAAGGAATTACTGATCAGATGGGAAAGCTTATGAAAAAGCATAACCTTCAAGCAGTATTCAGACCCACCCGAAAAATACAACAGATGCTACGATCAGCAAAAGACAGTAGAGACCCCCTCACCTCTGCAGGAGTATACCGTATACCCTGCAGCTGTGGACAAGTTTACATCGGGACCACAAAGCGTAGCATCCAGACAAGAATAAAAGAACATGAAAGACACTGCAGACTTGGACAACCTGAAAAAACAGCAGTGGCTGAACATAGCCTAACTAAAACAGGGCACAGTATCTTATTCCAGGACACCAAAATACTGGACAACACTTCCAACTACTTTGTCAGACTGCACAGGGAAGCCATTGAAATTCACAAGCATAAGCAAAACTTCAACAGGAAAGAAGAAACCTCAAGAATGAACAGAGCATGGTTTCCAGTTCTGAAAAACACCAGGCTAACAAAACATTCTATCCCCGACAATAGCCCTGCAGAGAAGATTAGCACATCAAGTACCAATCCATATGCAAAAGAACCTCCTCAGGATACAGTGAAGCCTCCCGCCATTAGCATTCCACACCCTGGGAAACTCTCACAGGATGACTCAGCTCAACCCCACCCCTCCTGAGTAGATACAAATGACCCACATCTTTTCCACACTGTGACACTGAGAGATCTCTGTCTTTTGGTGCTACACCTCTGAAGATGCCAGCCACAGCTGCTGGCGAAACGTCAGGAACTACAATGCCAAGACCACGGCAATACAGCCCGGAAAACCCACAACAACCATAGAATAAATAAACTTGAGACAAATGCTGAAGTTTTATTAAAGCTGTTTTTTTTTCTTTAGACATTTGGGTGATTTTGAGTAAAAAGTGTAAATGAATTGGTATTTTTAATTCATTTCAGTCATGATCCTTTAGGCTACAGTGACTGCTTCAGGCACTTCCATTTTCTGTTCCCAGTCATTGATAAGTATCCCACATAGAGGCAGGGGTTTGTTGCCAGACCACCCAGTCAGCTGAAAGTGGTCCCAAAACAGCATTAGCTCAGTTAGAGAAGCTTCACATACATAATCAGAGGGGAGGTCAAAGCAAAGCTACCTTGATTTGCATTCAATTTAGCCTAGAGTTCTGGCTCATATAGAATCTTTATGTAGATAAGCTAGGGTTAGATAGAAAATTTAAAAGCATACAGGCTTTAATATCATTTTGAGCAATAGTAACTTTCAGGACCTTTTTGTTGTAGAGTACATAGATTTTTTTAATATGCTTTGTTCTGTGGTATTTTTGTATGTAATTTGGGTGCACTTAGGTAAAAAGGTAAAGGTAGTCCCCTGTGCAAGCACTGAGTCATTACTGACCCATGGCAGGAGTCGCATCACGTTTTCTTGGCAGACTTTTTGTTATGGGGTGGCTTGCCATTGCCTTCCCCAGTCACCTACACTTTACCCCCAGGAAACTGGGTACTCATTTTACCAACCTTGAAAGGATGGAAGGCTGAGTCAACCTTGAACCAGCTACCTGAACCGGACTTCCACCAGAATCGAACTCAGGTTGTGAGCAGAGCTTGGACTGCAGTACTACATCTTACCACTCTGCACCACGGGGCTCCTGGGTGCACTTATTTCAGCTTAGTAAACAGCTAGCTTTGTAAAACATGATTGCAGGATACGTTTCCCCTATGACGGGAACAATACTAAAACATTATCTGCACATTATCAAACAAGAAGCAAGCCCTCATCCTCCTTCCCCAGGTCTTGTTTCCTACAATCTGTAATAATTTGGGAAGTGGCTTTGAAAGTCACTGAGAAGGTACTTTTCATCATGCATATCATAGAAACTCTATCCCCTAAACTCTAGAACTTTCTTCAGCCAGCTGTGTCAAACAAGGAAGGCTAGAATCCTCCAGATGTGTGATGGGAGTTAGATTCTCAAATTTGCAAGGGGCTTAGCTAACAAATTGCATGGCTATAATCATTAGTAGCTCTGCCTGTAGGTGTCTGAGGATTAAATTATACAATAGGCTGGATGATAACAGTGGTGGCAAGGGGTTCAAATTTAGGCAATGGGAAAAGAGGGATTTAATCCTTTCTGTTGCATTGTCATTCAGCCTCTGATGACCTAAAAGAGCTGCTATTTAACCACTGAGGAAAGCACACAAAAAATAGTACAGACCAACTGTTTGTTTCCTTCAGAGGGACAAATCTGAGAGTAATTTGCAACTGGAAAAATTGTGCAGAATGTAAATAATTAAATTTCTTCTCACTTTGCATTTTGACTGCAGTCCAAACAGTAGGCCCCTGGGAGCTGCTATTTATCAATAATAATTGCTCAGAAAATCCACTCATGAGTTGGCCCTGATATATAAAATCATATACATACACTAGTCCCATACTCAGCATTTGAATGTCTATGCACAGGAAATTTACTCAGGTAATCTTAATTTTTCCACCTGCTATGCTGCACCAAGGGCTAAATGGTTCTTCAGCAGAAACTGATCCATGAACACAGTAAGCAGATGGACATACTAGACATACAAATATTCTTCTTTCTCACTATGATGTCTTATGTTTATCAAAATGTGTGATTTTAATACAGAAAAAATAAAATGTGCATAACTATGTACCTTAAAAGCAAATGAGAAAAAGAGTCACTTCAAGCCAAAGGAGAAATGTTAACCAAGTTCTAAATGTGGTCTGAATATATTTTTACTAACAGTTCTCACATTTTATGACTTCTAGGAGCTTCCACCATTCAAAAGGGTGTTAGTTGAGTTCAACCCTAAGGTCAAAAGTCCCTACACCCATTTTTAGAAAACAGATTCTTTCTCTAATATTATCTAGATGCGAATGAGAAGGTCTCACTTTCGTTCCACATGATGGGAGGGAATGGCTGCCTGAAGCTTTCAGTACTGGAGATACAACGTAGCTTTGATTAACAGCTGGAGATGCAACTCCAGCTGATAAATCGCTCTGAATAAGGAGGGATCATGAGTTTACCCATTTGTGCTCCATTTGACAGCTCTGCTGAAGGTCTTACTGCCCAGGTTTGTCCTGGGTGGTGGCTGGAAATTTGGGGCTTCTGAAGACAGGGAGAAAACACCTACTCGCAGCTACAATTGGAGTTCGAAGGCAAGCTTTAACAAGTCTTAAATCTATCTACTTCAAAGAATTAACCAACTCTACAACACAATTATTTACTGTGTGGTGAGATAATATTCTGATTTCCTGTACTTTCTCTTTTTTTCTCTCTCCCTTTAACTGAGATAAGAAAAATATTGATACATCATTAGCAGAAAGCTGTTGAACAACATATGAGAAGGAAAGATTTAATGGACTAAGGGGAACCAAAATGCTTATTGTTTGTTTTTCTCTGTAATTTGTGAATTTGCACTGGGAGAAAGTGTTTTGGCCAGACTGGTTAAAATAAAACTATGTAGAAGAAGCTAAGGTTGAAGCAATGGCCTTGAAACTCGGGGCTGGAATGTAAACAAAGTTGATAGTAAACAACACTTATCTGCAAAAAGGCTTCACAGATTATTCTTAGAGAAACAGAGCCATCTAGCAGAAAATGTCTCAAGGTACAAGAAAATGATCTATCTCTATAGACATTCCTACATCCACAGATTTGATGCAAAAAGTCTTTGATCAACTAGGTGAATAATTTGATTCATTTGAAAAAAGAATGAAATACAATTTTATGAAATTTAAAGAAGATTTAACTGAGCAAATAAAAAATATTGAAGATGCTGTTTTAAAAAAAAACTGAGGAGGTAAAGAAGTTGAACAATCAAGTGGAGAACCTGGACAGCAGAACAGCAGTGTTTGATAGAGAGTTGGAGAAACATCAAGGTAACTTAGTCTTATTGGGCTAAGGAAGAAAGAATGCTCTGAGGCTACAAGGATTTAGGGAGACACAAGATGAAGATATTCAACATAGGGTGGTAGAGGACCTGGCAGAATTTCTGCAGTGGGACATCCCCAGAGTTGAAATGGATTTGGATAAAGTATACAGAGTCTCTACCAGGTATGCAACAGAGGAAAAGCTACCAAAAATATCATAGTGCATTTTGTCAAAAAGTCAGTAAGAGATCATGTTCTCCAACATTATAAGAATATATTGAGAATACAAGGTTGGAGTTATTATTTTAAAAGTGATACCACTCAGAATCTTGAAGAAACAAGGAGACTTTGTATTTTTAACTGAAAAACTGAAACAGACGAAAATCCTATTTAGATGGGACAAGTTGGAAGGAGTGATTTTTACTTTCAAACAAGAGATTCAGATTGAATTTGGTTCCAAAAGCAAGAGATTTTTTTAAAAGACGCAAGAAAGTTTTAAAAGAGTTTTCAGAAGATTCACAACAGCCCTTGTTGAAACAGAGAGATGAGGAAGAACAAGAAGATGTGGACTCTGATAATAATTAAAACCAAAGTATGGATTACAAATGCATTATGTGGAATATAAATGGGGCAAATGCTCCACAAAAACAATGGAAAATATTTCCTTATTTTAAAAAATTGAGAGCTTACATCATTACATTGATTCTCTTTGATGCAATAATACTCTCAAACATTGCATTGATTGAGAGCATCATTACATTAATTGAGAGGTTACATCATTTGCTTACAAGAAACTCATATCAGACAAAAAGACATGAAGTATTTGGATTACCAAATTTTGGGGAGGTAATGTGTCTCTTCAGATAATAAAAAGAAAAATGGGGTGGTATTGTATCTAAAACCAGCACTGAAACCAGAACTTGTAATATCTGACAATCATGGCAGATTTGTGGGGGTGGAGGTGACATTAAATGGGAGCAAAATTTTGATGGTGGAAATCTATGCATCAAATGAGGGAAAGGGGAGGTTCTACAAATACCTTTGGGAAAATTTGGTGGATTTGTCCTTTGAAAATTGTTGACTGATGGGTGATTGGAATGGTGTAGTTTCTCCACAAATAGATAGGTGCTCTGAGAGAAACATAAAAGATACTCAAGGCAAATTACCAAAGGTTTGTTTTGACATGATTGATAATATGGGTTTGGTGGATGTTTGTAGACAAAAAAATGGGTATTCAAGAGAATATACATTCTATTCAGAGAGACATAAATCTTTGTCATGTATAGATATGGTCTGGGTATTGAAAAATTTGTGAGCAAAATTGTTAAAGTGGAGATACTGCCAAAGTCTTTTTCAGACCATAATCCTATAAGCATAAGTTATAAAACCAAATCTAATACATTTATGTGACAACTAAATGAATCTTTACTACAGAAAGAGGCAATTGTTAGAGGATGGCAAAAAAGGCTGAAATACTTTTTAAAAAAATTAAATTTGAACAAGGGTACAGATTTGAGAATGGTTTGGGATGCAAGCAAAGCATTTATAAGAGGCCACATCATACATCATAATTCAGAAGTAAAGGGGGGAAAGCAGGAAAAATTGCAAGGTATTCTGCAAGAAATTTTTTAAAAAGGAGGAAGAATAAAAAAACTCTCCTGGGGAATGTTATAGTGCAACAAGAGATAAAATGCTCGCAACAACAGCTATCAATGTTAACAGTAAGGGATTTAGAGAAAAAACTGAATTATGCTAAGCAGAGAAATTTCAAATTATCTAGTAAACTGGGAAGATGTTTGGCCTATAGATTGAGAAAAGAGAGAGAGAGAAAATGATCTTAAAATTGCAAGATGGGAATACTATGCTAACAGAAAATGTGGCCATCCCAAAGACCCTTTTTAAGTATTATTCAAACTTCTATAGAAGACAGGATATTTCTTTAAAGAAATTGAATGATTATCTAACAAAACAAGCTATCTAGAATTATGGGGGAACAACAACAGGTGATGAATGGCCCAATAACAATTCAAGAAGTGGTGGAAGCAATTGAAAACTGGGAAGTTACCAGGTCCTGATGGACTATCAGGCCGATATTAAAAAAGCTTTGAAGATGAGATCTTACTACCTTTGTAAAATACAATACAATGTATTCAATTTTATTGGGAGGAAAGAAGCCAGAGACTTGGAAAGATGGTAACATTACACTGATACCCAAAGAAAGGCAAGATTTGACACTAGCAAAAACCTATAAACTTATTGCAGAATAATGACTACAAACTATTCACAATTTTAGAAGACTTAAGTATGTTCTCAAAGACTTTATTCATGAAGATTAAAGTGATGTCTTACCCAAAAGTTGAAAAACAATGTCAGAACTGTATTGGATATAGTGGAATATCTAATTTTCTTGGATGCTGAGAAGGCCTTTGACCGTTTGAACTGGATTTTCCTGTCTGAAGTTTTAGAAAAGATGAATTGGGGGGAGAATTTTATAAAATGGGTGAAATCAATCTACATTTCACAGAATGCTAAAATTATTGTTAATGGGGAATTAACTAAACCATGTGAGATTCAAAAAGAAACATGTCAAGGATGTCCGTTGTCACCACTCCTTTTCATTTTGATGTTGGAATTTTTGAATAGAGACTTTAGACAGGAGGAAAGGATTAGAGGAGTAAAAATTTTAAGAGTCATATAAATTAAGAGCCTTTGCAGGTGATTTAATGGAAGACCCATTAGAGGGAATTGAAATATAGAATGAGAAGTTGACCGAGTTTGGTACTCTGGCAGGTTTCAAAATAAATGAACAGAAAACAAAAATATTAATGAAAAGTATGAATACTAAAAACCAGGAAGAATTGATAAAAATAACAGGTTTTAAGGTGGAGAAAGGTAAAATATATAGGTATCATGCAGACAGGGATGAAATGTATGCTATTCAAAATAATTATGTTAAGACATGGAAAGAAATTTTAAAAGACATGTTAAGATGAGATGGAGTACAGTTGTCCTTGCTGGGGAGAATACCAGTTATCAAGATGAATGTTTTACCTAAGATGTTACTCCTCTTCCAGACAATACCTGTGTTAACCTCAGATGTACCATTTAAACAGTGGCAAAATGATATTTCAACATTTATATGGCAAGGGAAAAAACCAAGAGTTAAATATACAATTTTACAAGATGCAAAGGAGAGAGGTGGCCTAGGTTTACCAGACTTGAAGGTGTATTACGCAGCCGCATGTCTAATGTGGATGAAGGAATGGGTGCTTCTGAGAAATGAGAGGCTCTTGACACTGGAAGGTCATTACCTGAGAATTGGATGGCATACTTATTTGTGGTATGATAAACTAAAGGTCAATGTAGGTGTCAACAATCATTATATTAGGAGAGCCATCTTGAGAATTTGGAATAAATACAAACTGAGATTATCACAGAAGACATCGCTTTGGATTTCAACACAGGAAGCGTTTTATAGAGGTGAAATGACTATTAAACAAGAATGGCTGACTTACGGAAACTTACTAGAATTCTCAGAAGGGGATTGTAAATTGAAGACAAGGGAAGATTTAATAGCTAAAGGTTACAAATGTCAATGGTTTTTCTATGCACAATTTCTAGAAAGGTTTAAATCAGATAAAAAAATTATGGGACTCTGGTTACGAAAAGACAGAGTTTGAAAAAGAGCTTTGTACAAATGAACATGTTATTTCCAAAATGTACAAACTTTTGTTGAAATTTGAAATGGAAAAAGAATAGGTGAAAGATTGTATGGTAAAATGGGCTAAAAATTTGGGATATAATATTCCAATGGACCAGTACGAAAATATGTGGGTAAAGGGACTCAAATTCACTTTGAGGTCCATACTTAAAGAAAATTTCTATAAAATGATGTATCGGTGGTATATGTCACCTGATAAATTAGCAAAAATAACTATTTATTATTTATTTATTTTATTCGATGTATACCCCGCCCTCCCCACAGATGGGCTCAGGGCGGCTTACTAAAGGTGTGTCAAGCAGATGGTGGAAATGTGAGCAACATGAAAGAACATTTTATCATCTTTGGTGGACTTGCACTAAAGCAAAACAATTTTGGTCACAAATTCATATTATAATACAAAAAATGTTGAAGATCAATATACAATTTAAACTAGAAGCCTTTTTGTTGGGATTAATGGATAAACAGTTGGAAAATAAACATGGTATCTTATTTCTATATGTGACCATGGCGGCTAGGCTTTTATATGTGCAAAAATGAAGAAGTACAGTATTGCCTTCAATCAAGGACTGGATTGTGAAAATAACAGTTAATGGAGATGGCTAAATTTACAGCCCTGATCAGAGATAAAACATTGTCTGCTTTTATGATTAACTGGAAATCCCTTACTGATTTTCTGCGTGAGACAAGGAAAATGAACTGATGATTTGTGGTTTTGATTTCCAAGAAGATAAATTTGGGAAAAGTAAATAGAAGGGGGAGTATTGAAAAAGGAAAATTTTGGAGATATTAAAACTAAAAGTATAATGTTTGTTAAAATATGATAGGTGCTGTAGAAAAAAATGGAAAATGAAATTTGTATTATTTTTCTTTGTTATTTTCAATCTTTGTTCTTTTTCTCTCTTTGTATTCTTTTTTCTTCTATTTCTCTGCCCTTTTTACTGGACTTTTAATCTTATTAATAAAATAAAAGGTGTATTCAAAGAGAAGGTCTCTCTCTCTGTCCTTATACCCTCACAGACTCTCAGTTGGGCCCCCAGTTTGAGAAATGATGGTGATTGGACAAATAACTAACATTAAAATGAAAATGCAGAAGCTTTTTATTGGTAGTTCAAAACAGCAGTAAGAAAAGCAGTTTTATTAAAACAGTATTTTTTATTTCTCTTTGTGCCATTAATGACCTTGGCTAATCTGGGGAGGGGCTGTGGTTCAGTGGATGTGTCTTGCATGCAGAAGTTCCCAGATTAAATCCCCTGCATCTTCCAGCGAAAAGAACCAGGTATTAAGTGATGTGAATAACCTCAGCCTGAGACCTTGCAGAGCTGCTGCCAGTCTGAATAGACAGTACTGACCTTGATGGACTGATGGTCTGACTCGGTATAGGGCAACTTCATGTGCCGTATGTGTTATCCTCTGACATGACATGGGTTGCTTATTAGAAGTACTAGAGGACATTTTAAATTTACATAGAATTGGCTATTTCATTGTATATTAGGGATGACTTTCATTTTTAGTGTGAGGAAACCACATTAAATTTTTAAATAATAATAAGATATCTTAACGTGGATCCAGAGGAGTTAGCCATGTTATTCTGTAGTCGCAAAATAGTAAAGAGTCCAGTTGCACCTTTAAGACTAACCAACTTTATTGTAGCATAAGCTTTTGAGAACCACAGTTCTCTTCATTAACGTGGGGACCTTCAACGAAATGTTTCAGATTGTGTTGTGGTTTATGTTCAGCAAGCATTATTTTGTTTTTGTGTGTGTTTGGGCTGTGATTCTATGCATGTATTTGTAATGAGAATGTTTAAAGAGAGATTTTTGTCTGTTCTCTCTCTCTTACTCTGGCACCTTAGAGACCACCAAGATTTGCGTTTGACGAAGAGAACTGTGATTCTCAAAAGCTTATGCTACATTAAAGTTGGTTAGTCTTAAAGGTGCTACTGGACTCTTTTTGATTTTGCTACTACAGACTAACACGGCTAACTCCTTTGGATCTATGACCAAGATTTTCAGACTATTAGCATTCAAGCATCAAAGCTTCCTTCCTTAGATAACAGATACTGTTTCTGATGAAGCTTTGGCTCTAAAATGGTAATACCCTGAAAATTTTGTTGGTCTCTAAGATGCCACTGGACTCAAATTCTGCTGTTCTGCTGCAAACCAGCAGGACTACCTACCTGAAACTCTTATTTAAGTCTTTCCCTTTCTCTCTCCTGTATGCCTACTGTCACTCCTCTCTTTCTTTCCCCACCCTCTCTGTTTCTTTCTCCCCTTTGTGAGAAAGAAAGGAAGAGCAATTAGATAAAAAAGAGAAGGGAAACTGGAAAGGAGGGCAGAAAGAAGAGACTACCATGCCCCTTCAGCACAACACCCAATTACAAATTAATGGAAGGAGATTTTCTGTTCTTTGAGGGACAACTATTGCTGCTTTTTGGGCACTCGAGGCTCTCATTCCTTAGCTTTAGAATGCACAGATGTGAAAATACGGATCTTGGGAGGGGCTTTCCAGCAAGACGCCATGTGCTACCCATAGAGCAGCATACATCAAAGCTTCTCAGGCTGCTGCCTGCTTCTTCATTTTGAAGCCATACCCTCACCAGCACCATCAATGGCCCCTACTGCTGCAGGATGTCAGGCAGCAGGTAACAGCCCTCTCCGCACTAACCCCAAACCTCAGCTAGGTGATGGGCAATCTGCATTTTCTCCAATGTCTTCTGCACATGCTGAGGAGAGTGCACACTCTCAGACTACCAGAAGTGTAAGTGCAAACAACAGCTCCTCTATTTGGGGTTTTTGTAACCTCCACATTTGTGTAGGTTTCAGTTTTTCTGTGTATCTAGAGGATCCTCCAAATTTGCAAAACCATCTGTTTTGTCACCAAATGGTCCTGATCCACAGAATAAAGTATATTCAAGTGGGGGACTCACAAGGACTTGCAGAGGGTATTTAAGTTTTCCATGTATCCCCTGCCCCCACACTATTTTCTCTTTCCCTCTTCCATGTGCTCACCTTTCTGTACATCCTTCTCTCCTTCAAACCCATTAAACAACTTTTTATCTGCCCCCCATCTTCATCTATATTTATTAATTCATTTATATGCTACCTTTCTCCATGGTGGGGACCTAGAGCAGCTTATATCATTCTCCTTGCTTCTATGTTATCCTCACAACAACCCTGAGAGGTAGGTTAGGTTGATAATATGTGCCTGGATCAAAGTCATCCAGTGAGCTTCCACAGCAGAGAGGTGATTCAAACCTGGGTCTCCTGTGTTATACTCTGAAACTCTAACCACTGGCTTTTGGGTGGGCTGCTGTTGAAAAGTAACAAGCAGTCGGGCCTTGGTGAGTCGTGCAAGTCATGTGGTATCAAGTTGCCTGGTGGTTGCTTCTGGATCTGGCCCCAATGAGTCTTCCCTCAAAGGCCAAAACAGCCTTGGAAAGCGCCTAGCCCATCCTACTGTCTTTTACTGACAGCAACCAAGCCTGGAATAGTGGCTTAATTGTTATGGTTGCCTAACAACTGCCACTGTGGGCATCTGGTTAAAACTACAAGTGCTCCTTTTATCATCTTGATGTTTTTTTGAACTCCCCGATGGATTTTTTTAGATTTCAGATTTTTCTGCAAACCTGGAGCATTGTTCAGGTGAGTAAGACAATTTGGCTTGTCCATTGTTAGCTCTCCTCTCCAGACTGAAGTATCCACAGATCAACACCACTTAATAATTACTCTATTTTTGTTAATGTTGCTAGCTATAATTTTACTCTATTTTGTCCCTTTACACACATATGGTCTGTACACACTAATATTTAATGTAAGTTTACACTTTCCACCAAATATTTTGTAAGGACATCAGGACCATAAAAATAGAATTCTAGCAGGAATTCCCTCTAGCAGTTCTTGAGGGAGACCATGCCTGTCACAGAGATGATCACTTTGTGTATTGATATCAAGGAGCAGAAGGTACAATCTTAACATAAAAGTTGTGTGTCAGCATATAAACAAAGTTAGGGAATAAGCAGATAATATTATATATTATCTGCTTATATAATTTGAGAAGACAGCTTCATTTTTTATTCTCAATAAAAGAGTCCATAAATGAAAGAGCTTAATATCTCTTGTTACATTTAATGTTATATTTGGCCTACATTGTTTAATGGTATCCCTCACCCCTATCTGTAGATATATCTTACGATAATTATTTAATAAGGTAGAAGCACTTTATGGGATGTGTGTGTTTCTGTGTATATGTTATATGTCGTCGAGTTGCTTGTAGTTTATGGTGACCCTATGAATTAATGATCTCCAGAACATCCTATATTAACAGCCTTGCCTAGATCTTGTGATCTGGAGGCTGTGGCTTCCTTTACTGAGTTAAGCCATCTCATTTTGGGTCTTCCTCTTTTCCTACTGCTTTCCACTGTTCCTAGGTTTTTGGCTTTTCCAGTGAGTCTTCTTATGATGTGACCAAAGTACAATAGCCTCAGTTTTGTTATTTAGGTAGAATTCAGGCTTGATTTTATCTGGAACTTACTAAGTTGTCTTTTTGGCCATCCATGGTATCTGTAAAACTCTCCTCCAGCACCACATTTCAAATGAATCACTCCCTCCCTGTCAGCTTTCTTCATTGTCCAACTTCCACATCCATACATAGTAATGGGGAACACCATAGTATGAATTATCTTCGTCTTGGTCCCCAGTGACACTTCCTTATCCTTAAGGATCTTTTCTAGTTCCTTCATGGCTTCCTTTCCAAGTCTCAATCTCTAACCCCCGGGAGTAAAGACAGAGAACTAGAAACTGGCTGGTGTAAATTAATTAATTAAAGTATCCCCCCCCCCCATTTCCACTCTCTGAAATGAACCTGTTTAATAAATATTATCGTAGTTGGGAAATGACTTTGTTATATTCCTGTTTGGAAAACATATTATTAATCTTTCAGCTGTGCCTTCTATAGGTCTTGAGTGAAAGAAAATTTATCAAGCAAAGGCTTTTGAACCACAAATATGTCTGGCCAAGAAGTTGCTAAAAACTGTAGTGGATGCTGCATAGTGTACCTTTATGATTGATTTCCATTCAAGTCAGACTGATTGCAGTGTGGTCATTTTTCTAACCCATAACTGCTCACATTGCAGCAGTTTGCTATCTGCAAGATGTCTGAATTATAGCAGTCCATGTCTATATTACCTTTTACACAAATTACTTACACTAGTTTCTTTTTCCATGCAAATTCATCAGTTTTACAGCCTCTTGTCTCTGATGTCAGGAAACTCTAGCAGACAGCACAATTGATAAAATGAGTTAATTTTACAACCTTTTTTCCCCAGATTTTCATTCACCCATTCCACAGGAAGCATATTGTAGTTAAAAGAAGATAGCAAATAAACATAGAGTCCTTTGGTAAATTATTTTCCAAGTTAATTATATTTGATGATCATTACAGACTGGCTCCTATTTTAATATCATTGTGTTCATTCCATCTTGTCCTTTTAAAAAATACATGGCTATCAGTGCTTATTACTTCACCTCTTGTTGTTAAACTATTGCTTGCAGTAGTCTTGTTGTTTCTAGTATATTATATACAAGTTGTATGAGGAGCTCTATGATTCCCATTTTTTACTTGCAGTCTGTAAACAGCTTATTCCAAATAATACTCCCTCTGTTTAGGACATTTAACTTTACAGTCTTATCTTAGGTGTCTACTTAAATTGTATTTATTTATTTATTTATATTCTGCCCTACCCACTAAGGGCTCAAGGCGGATTACAACATTTTAAAAAATACATTAAAATTAATTTATACAATTAAAACCATAAATAAATTTTAAAAAAATATTCACATGTAAAAATATACACTCAGATGGCGGCAATCAATAGCAGCAGAAACAGCTCAACAAGATAAGGTGGTGGACAACACTAGTAGGGAGGGATTCAGATTTTATTCTTCTCCATTTTTTGGCTACTGGAAGCCAAGCCCGACCTCAACCATATGCCTGATGGAACATCTCTGTCTTACAGGCCTGGCAAAATGATAACACATCCTGCCGGGCCCTGGTCTCAGTGGACAGAGAGTCCCACCAGGCTGGAGCCAGGACCAAGAATGCCCTGGCTCTGGTTAAGGTCAGGCGAGCCTCCTTAGGGCCAGGGACCACCAATAGATGTTTCCCAATCGGAGCATCCTCTGGGGCACATATAGGGAGAGGCGGTCTCACAGATACGCTGTTCCCAGTCCGCATAGGGCTTTATAGGTTAATACCAAAGCCTGGAACCTGATCCGGTACTCCACCAGCAGCCAGTGCAGCTGGTGCAATATAGGTGTTATATGCGCTCCAGTCGGTGCTCCTACAATAACACACACTGCTGCATTTTGAACCTGCTGATTTCTGGGTCAGGCTCAAGGGACGCCCCGTGTAGAGCGAGTTACAGTATCCAGCCTAGAGATGACCGTTGCCTGGATCACTGTAGTTAAGTTGCTGACTGAGAGGTATGAGGACAAGCTGCCTGGTCCGTTGTAGATTTAAAAGAAAAGGACCTGGCAACTGCTGTGATCTGAGCCTGCATTTTCAAGGAGGCATCCAGAATCACCCCCAAACTCCTAACCAATGACACTGGTGTAAGCAGCGCCCTGTCGAGGGTCGGGAGTTGGAGTCCAGCACCTAACCCCCCACAACTCAAGTACAGGATCTCCATCTTTGTAGGATTTAATTTCGGTTGACTCTGTCCCAACCAACCAGACACAACAGGACAACCAGGGCCGAGCCAGGCTGGCCATCCATCATCAGGTATAACTGGGTGTCATCTGCATATTGATGACACCCAAGTCCAAAGCTCTGCACCAACTGGGCAAGGGGGTGCATATAGATGTTAAGCAGCAATGGGGAGAGTAATGCCCCTTGTGGGACACCGCACACCATAGGTTGGTGGGATGACAGTCTCTTCCCAAGCACCACCCTTTGTCCTTGACCATGGAGAAAGGAGACCAGCCACTGCAAGGCAACCACGCATATCCCCACGTCGGTGAGGTGGTGGGTCAGAAGTTCATAATTGACCATATCGAACATTGCTGACAAATCCAATAATATCAGCAGCGCCAATCCTCCTCGATCCAGGTGACTGCAGAGATCATCTGTGAGGGTGACCAGCAATGTCTCTGTCCCATGCCCCGGGCGGAAGCTGGACTGGAAGGGATCTAGAGCTGAGATTTCGTTCAGGATCCCCTGTAGCTGTTCCGCCACCACTCGCTCAATCACCTTACCCAGGAACGGGAGGTTCGAAACTGGGTGGTAACTGACAGGGTCAGTGAGGTCCAAAGATGGCTTCTTTAAGAGAGGCCTCACCACGGCTTCCTTTAGCACCCCAGGGAAAACTCCAGAGCTCAGGGACAAGTTGACAATGGCCTCCAAGTGACTCCATACTCGATCGGCACTGGCCATAACCAGCCATGATGGACACAGGCCCAGGAAGCACGTGGTAGGTCTCACCGCTTGCAGGGTCCTGTCAATCCCATCCCCGCAGAGTGGACTGAAAGGGTCGGATGTTGGCCCAGAAGACGGCCAAGGGGTCTCTAGTTCATGTACTGTGTGTGTATGCAGATTTCTGTCAAGCTATTGTTAATTATAGGTCATAGTCGTAGCTTTTGGACTTTGATTTTATTATCAACATTGTGCTGTAATTTTTAGGACTGTAGTTTATATGTTCTGATTATTAGTCACCTCATATGAATTAGAGGTAAGAGATAAAAACATTTTTCCAGTCAATTCATAAACATGCTTGTGTGAACAGTTGATAGCTGGAGGTGCGACTTGTCTCTCCACTGAAGTTTAGTGCAATTTACTAGTATAATTTATGATTCACTCAGGCAGCAAGTTGCATTTGTGAACAAGCCCTAGTTGGTACATAAGAAATTTGAACAACCATATTTCTGTCACAATACATGTTTGAATTTCCCCAGCAAAATCATTGCTATTTAAGTGCTAAGGAAATGTTTATTTGCAATGGATCGTGGTAGGTGAGAAGAAGTTCTTTCAAGATCCTACAACTGTACATTTCTTCTCCATTAAAACATTTATCTGCACTTGGTCACTTTTTATGTTGATGATACCAGATCACTACTCTTGATGACAGGAAATGCAAAAGCTTCCTTTCTTTACATTGTAGGGTATGTAGTTAATAATATCTTTGTTAAAAACTAGTTCATCCCGCCTATTTGTAACAATTGAGAGAGAATGTCACAAAGATAACCTAACCTGGTTTTGTGTCTATATTTGTAAGCTGCCTTGGGCTAACTAAAAAAGATGGAATATAAATATTTTATATAAATATTATATTTATTATATTAAATAAATAAATAAATAAATAAGAGGAAAATCTTACTAGTATATCCAGTTATATTAAATGTGGAAAAATCTGTGAAGAAGCAATATTCTTTCAGTTTTTGAGAAAGGGACCATAGTGCAATCACACTTTGCCATCAGGAAAAAAAAATTCAAAGAAGACCTTATTTGTAAAGTTACATCATGAACTTTTAATCTTTCTGATTACAGTATCAATTAACTCATGTCTTTCTATTACAAGCTGGGTAAAGTCATTCAGGTGGAAGTGAATGTTTTAAATGTAATTATTCCTTTTTCACATGACTTACTGACTTCCTTTTCTTTATTTCCCCAGCACCAATAGCTGCAGGAACAGGCCCTAATTTCTCACTCTCAGATTTGGAAAGTTCCTCATACTATAGCATGAGCCCAGGAGCAATGAGGAGATCTTTACCAAGCACCTCCT
Organism: Eublepharis macularius; assembly: GCF_028583425.1. Taxonomy (NCBI): domain Eukaryota; kingdom Metazoa; phylum Chordata; class Lepidosauria; order Squamata; family Eublepharidae; genus Eublepharis; species Eublepharis macularius. The sequence goes on along the minus strand of NC_072794.1, from coordinate 78,799,797 downwards.
CTACCAGGTAATTCAATCTTCACAAAATATTCGGACTGTGGATGATCTCTTTGGCTATGTGGACATTTCAAAATCAGTAATGCTGTCATTTAATGCTTGTGTTTCCTGACAGGGTCTGCTTGAATCAATAAGGCTTTCTAAGAATAAAGTGGTGTATCTATTAATGTCTCTCAAAGCCCTTTATTTACACTTTTCATTTTGAAAAGTTACTGAAGATATAGATATAAATTAGAAGCATTTTCCTATAAGTGGAGAAGAAGTGATAAAAGTATGGAGATGTAGGCCTGTATATAAAAATATTACTTAACAATTTTGAAGGGTCTTAAAGACGGAAGTGGCCTAATGCCAGTTAAGGGAATTGAAATTAATAGACTGAGGCCTAATTATTTCAAAATGCAGAGTCTGCATTGGCCTGGTAGAAATTGCTAGAGAGGTACAAGGAGCTACTGCATACAAATGGCTTGCCACATGGATATGATTTCACGTTGTGTTTCAAGCAGCAATCATGTTGCTATTTGCACATCTAAATTAAATTGGGACTAATCCAGGAATACTCAATTTGTGAACAGCTGCTCAGGTGGCCAGTTAGGTGCGTGCTTGTCTGGGGAGCTGAACAGGCCACACAGATGCACAGCAATCAGCCATTCCGCTGTAAAAGCTCACAAACAAGAAACCTGTTGCAGGGATCTGCTGAGTTGAATCAAGGCTAGATGAAGATGAGCCAAGCAGAATAGCCAAATGGAAGGCTATTCTTCTAAAGTATACAGGTGGTTTTCTATTACAGTGTTGTTCTGAGAGAAACTAGGCTAGCAAATTGTGGAGTAAATTCATTTCATTTTATTTAGAAAAATTTATATCCCGCCTTTCTGCCCTCACAAAGACTGCCAAAGTGGCTAACATACATACTAAAACCACATTATAAAACCATTAAAATTAACCAATGCACAACATTAAAAAAGTTAAAACCAGAGCTGTAAAAATATACAGATATAAAAACAACAATCAAAACTTTTACAACAATGAAGGAGACATGAAGGAGGGATCACTGAGGGTGCACGAAATGAAACACAAAAATATTTTCACCCACTTGGGATGATTGCAACAGAAGGGGACAGACAAATCTCTGGGGAATTAATTCCAGAGTTTTCGTGCCTCAGCCTGAAGGCCCTTTCCCAGGTTGTCACCTATCTAATCTTAGAAAGTGGAGGCACCAAAAGCAGGACTTCCGAAGATAACCACAGTTGTCAGGTTCACGTAGTAGTTCTCCTCCTGCTGCTTGTCCGCTGAAGGAGAATATGAAACATCACAGAACAGTATGACTTTGCTTCTTGACTAGAGATGGGCATGAACAGCAATACGAACCAAAAAAAGCCACAAACAGCCCAATCTGCTGTTTGCGAACAAGCCGTTTGTGAGGCTCCATTCTAAACAAACAGGTGGTCATTGCAAGCCTCGTTCCTTGCTGTTTGTTTCTGTTCGTCAAGCTAGACAGTCTGGCACCTGCAATCAATTCCCTTGGCAACTTAGGCAGGGATTGTCTGAATTCCTGCTGTTGCCCTGGAAACCCCAATCTAAGTCCAATTTAGCTTGATAGGCAGGTCTTCTTTTCAAGTGTAGAGCTCCAAATTTGTTACAAGGGAGCAAATAGCAGGGGGGAGGGGCCTCCCAGCTCTGACTTTGCAGACAGTGGAGAGACAGTTGCTGTTGGCATTTTGATAGAGTGCATTGGAGCTTGAATTTTCTTTGTGTGTGGTGGGATAGGGATCTACCCCTTCAAGTTCCAGGGCTGCTGCCAGGCTCTGGAGCCAAGCTGTTATTTATTACTGGTACCTTTCCTGGTGCCTGCTCAGGTCAGATTTCTAGGAGTGGTGCAGTAGGGATCTTGACTTGGATGATGGCTGGAGGAGAGCCTGCCGGCCTCCACAAACAGCCAACCATGAACATGTTTGTGAACAGGGCCATGTTTGTGGTTGTTTGTGAGTCCCTGTTCGTGGATGGCAACAAACAACGAACATCATATTGGGGGGGGGGTCTGTTCATGCCCATCTCTATTCTTGACTCTGGGAAAGTCACAAGACCATGGTGACATTGCAGCAAGAGGGTTCTTTTAAAGTAACATTATTGAAAGTTAGATAATCTACGGGGCTGGTCACTAATAATGCCTCTCTGTCTAATATATATAAACCATATTGGCTTTTTCTGGGCTTTAGGTACAATGACCTGCATCATATTGCAAGATGGAAACTTAATTCATGACTTCAGATAGACTGGTATATATCATCCTAATATAGGTTTAAGGAACTGCCCTTTAGAAACCTATTTTAGGAATGTGGTAGTTTAATGAAGCAGTTGAATATTTGCATCTGGATTCCTTATTGGTCTTGATTTTGTGGTTTAAATAGTAATCTGAAGACAATGGTTAAAAAACGTTATTCCCCCTTTTTTTGTAAGCAAGGCAAAGGCTGTTGCCATCATGCTATTTGGAATCTGGATTGGATACTGTAATCTGTCTGCAGAAAATGCTGATTGTTGCAGATCTTTCTTATATTTCTCTCCTCCCAGCAGCCCTTTCTCACTAGAGGAAAATTTATTCCCAGGTCATGGGACCCATGCAGATGGGAGTCTGAAATGGGGAGGGGAGAGGGGGCAAAATCACTCCTTCTGTATTGTGCATCAGTGCAGCTCTGCTGACAGAAGAGGAAGAAGTGAGTAATTTCACCCCTTTCCTGCTGTACACTGCTGCCTCCAAACCCATGTCGCTATTAAGCCGCCTGTGATGACCTTTAGCAGGGTCAGAAAGGACTGATGGGGTAGAGGGATGAAGGAAAGATCAGTGACCATGCCTTCAGATTTTGGGATCCAACCTGTTGATTTTAATAGGCTTAGAGCAGAATAACTGCATAGGATTGCCATGTCTGTCTAACATTTGCACCCCATAATTTGTGAAGGATTTATACATGCATGTTTAGCTATATTAACATGACTATTCACATTATGATTGCCCTCAGCGTCACATTTCAGGCTATAATCAGCAAAATAAACACATGTGAGTTCTTCACATGCTTTCTTCTCCCTTTTTAAAGCAGTCCATAAAAAAAGGTAATGTAAAAAATGTAGCGCCAGTGCACAGTTTCAAAACTTATTCATAGCTATAGTTTATTCAAATATTTCAGTTTTTTCTACAAATGCTCTAGGGCAGTGCATGATCAGTTTATAGCCTGTAATGACTGAGAGAATATACTGTGTGTTTATAGTCAGTCAACATTCTGATATTTGGCAAATGAACTAATCATTACTTGTGGCTGTCATCAGTAAACTAATTTGTACAATTTAGCTTTATTTTGCTGAGCATACTTAATATGGACAATTCTCATTCATAGGAGTTAGTCTCAAGCTATGTTTGTTTCCATTTCAGGAGAGGAAGAACAGACAGATTATTAATGATACTTAAAAGTAAAGCTCAGCTGTCGCTCTTGTGGGCTTCTGCAAATACCTGACACAGATAAGAAGCTAATTATAAACAGCATCAGTAGTTAATAAGTCTGCAATATGTTTATTTTTTTCCTCACATTAGTTTGTTCCACATTAGACAGAGAAGTCCTTAAATTACAGGCTTACCACCCAACTTTAAACATATTTACTTGGAAGTATGTCCCTATTGATTTCACCAATATTTACTTCCGAATACACCAGCCTAGGACTGCTATGGACTGCTATGGACTGCTAGGACTGCTATGGACTGTAGCATAATTATCAAGGCAGTGATTTTATTGCAGTTAAAAATGTCTCTTGTTGACATTAAACATGCTTTGGAAACAAATTTGGGGCTGAGAGACACTCTTTAGTGTTCCTAAACTAGTTAGAGCAACAAGAATCTCAATTTTAATTGTTTGAAAAGTACCTAGCCCTCATGCATGCAAATAACTATTTGAAAAAAGGCAGTAAGATGAGAAAGTTCAGAATGCTGTATTTATATTCAAACTGTATGACACACTGTATTTACTTTTCCCTATAAGTCTGAATAACTTCCATTGATATAAGTGTGTACTTAAATAAAATAATGGCAATAGTGCACACCAGACCAGGCAAAAACTGTCTCATGCTCCAGGTACTGGTAGTATTTGTATTGTGATGCTTATACTACAGAAAATCCATTTCAAATACCTGAGAAGAAATCTTTGCTTCAGCACATTTTCTAGAAGAGGCTGTGTGAATTATCTCTGTAAATTCTTAAGCCCAGGAAAAATGATGACAGGGGTTTTTTTTTATTCCTAACCAATACATCTGTAATTTAGGAAACTGTCTTCTCTGGTCTAACTCAACAGACTTTTAGGTCAGTTTACCCTTGGGGGTTTCTACTGCCTTTGTATACAGAAATGTGCAGTAGACTCCATAAAGCTGACAATAGATGTAGTATCTGCTGACCCTGTCTTCAACGTGAATTCAGTCGGGCATTTCCCTCCCTAAGAACAGTCTGTTCTTCTCACTTTATCTCAAGAAGCTGAGGTCCTTTGGCTCTGCCGTTCCCCACATTACTCTGCAGAGTCCGAGTCAATTGACCTTCAGAGCTCAGCAGAAGGGTTATCTTTACTCTCGGGCTTCACTTGAATGTTTCGTGGGGGAAGGATGTGTATGTGGCTGGTGAGGATGAATCACTCTGTGTTTCACTTGAAGAACTCATTAAAAATATTTTTGGTTTCTAATTTTAGTGAAATTATTGTTTTTTTAAAATCAAGCAATCCTCCCTGTCTACCTATGCCACTTAGTAATATTTTCAGAGCACTTTTGTGGCTCTTAAGATAATAATGTCAGATTTGTTCTCTTGCTTTCTCTAGTTGTCACTTTGCTTATCCAGTTAGATAGATTGTTGCACAGAGAGACAGAGAACTACGTGATCTTGCTTACATCATCATAATAAATTCATCAGATTATTGCAACCCTAGCCAGAATGAAGAGACAGACACAAGCTTAGAACTAAAGGGCCATTTATTAACGTAACATTAAACATAAATCACGGCAAGGGCCAACTAAGCGGTACATGTCAAGTCACAGGGTTAGCCCAGGACCTCCGACTTGACCTGTCTGGCCTAGTCCCACAGCCCCAGGTGTAGGCCATCCCTGGAATGGCTGCAACCTGGCCAGCCAGGCAAATGGATCCCCCCATCAAGCACCTAATGCCCCACCTGTACAGCATGAGGGAAGGACTTGCCCTTGGGGATCCCCGCAAGCATCTGCCCGTGTTATGGTAGCCATTGCAAGCAAAGTGAGGGCAAAGTGACAGAAGACACAAGACAACTTGTTGGAATTAGAAAAGCCACAGCTTTATTGGTATATAGCTTATGGAGCCTTGGTGCCACATAGGAAACAGATCTAAGTATCGACTGCCAGCCTATGACACCTTTGCCCCCTCAGCCCACCTGTGGGATGACAGTAAGCAGGACTCCACATGGACCCATGCCACTATATGGATCCCCTGCCAACTGGCAATGAACATACCCCAACAGCTCACTCCCAAGATCCTTTAAGGGGATCTCCAGTGATAGGGAAACCCACAAAAGGATCCATGCCCAGTGTCAAAACTGCCCCTACCTGAAGTTGTGACAAAACAAGCAAACAAGCAAACCCCAAACCCCAGTGCAAGTCACAGAAACTAAAACCACCAGCCGAGGAATATGACTCCACCCACATTAACAGTTGTACCGAGCCAGCAGCGCAGAGAAGAAGGGATGGGTAGGAAGCTAGCTAAGAGCTAATTATTGAGGGGGGCTAGTCGGCTTCTGAATGTATAACCAGCTGGTGAACTAAAGAGAAGACTGTGTCCTCCAGGTACACTTAATGGCTGGCCAGGTGCTTTGAAATGTGAGCTCTCCATGCAGCCCCAAGAAGGCTGCTGGGAGCCACCTGGCCCCAGGATTAAAGGCAGTCACCATGTGCCACACCACTCCAACCCCGGGGGCCATAAACTTGGGGCCCCTGTAAGTCTGGGGTATTTTTACACATTTGCACTCTGAATTAGTAGCTTTTTCTGTCCTTTCAGAACTCTACCTCACATTCTTACCTATTCTCTGCATGTGTATACCCTTTTAAATCCACTGGCTTCAATAGACTTAGAAAGGTGTAACTTTGCTTAGGATTTCACTGTCCATTTCCAAATGTAAGCTAAAGTATCACAGATGTTCAGATACTTTTTGACTGTGCAACATATGAAAAGAACCAAAGCTGGTATCTGAAGGAAGCAGGTCAGATTACAATCCATTGACATACAGATAAAGAATTACCCAAACAAAGATAAAAGTTGCTAAATAATCCAGTTAAGATTATTCTTACTTATTTGGAGGAGCTTCACTACCACATGGTAAATTTGGGGAAATTCTGTTATTTTAGCATGCTTGCCACTTGGTAATTTTACTATTTCTGTACTTACAATACTACAGTTTTGGATGCCTACACTGTATGCTGCTGTGTTCTTAGTTCCTTGAAAAGTACAGTAATTAAATATTGATATGATCTGCAATTCATAAATTAACAAATTATTAAAAATAGTATATAAATGTGATATGCTGAATCTGTTCAGCATGTTCATTATTACTTGGTGGCACTGACAATCCCATGGCCTTTCAATTCTTGCCTGTTTTTTAAAGGTAATGGGATTGCCAGTGGTAAATCTAGAGGTTTCATTTTAAAAAGCTGTGAACACACAGGAGTGTGCAGTCACCGTGCCTTCCACGCTGTCTGTGAATTGGAGCTGAAGCCAGTTTCCTCTCTCCCCCTCCCATTCCTGGCCTCCCTGAAACCCAAAACACTTCTCAAATTCCAGGAGATAAATTTCTGTTACACTTGAAATTTCAGCAGTGTTGGGGGTAATTTTGGATATCCCCAAAATGATCAAAACATTGAATTTTTGTTATATTTTCAGCTCAGGAATATCTGAATGCATACCTCTAGCTGACTGCTTCAGTCAAGTTTTCCTCTTTTTATCCTGAAAGAGTAAAATGGTAGTTCAGCATATTATCTCACTTCAGTTTATCCAATAATATATGTTCTGCAATTCCAGCTCTACAAAGCGTCTCAAATCTGTAGAGGATGAAATGGACAGTCCTGGAGAAGAGTCGTTTTATACAAGCCAAGGGCGGTCTCCAGGAAGTGGCAGTCAGTCAAGTGGATGGCATGAAGTAGAGCCAGGTAACTGGGGACACGTACATGGTTTTTAGGAGTCCTAAGCAGTGCTTACTAATGCTCAGTTTCTTCAATCCTACATTTTAGCAATTTACAGTGCAATCTTATGCAGAGAGTTCAATGGGTTAAGAGTGAAGTAACTCTACACAGGATTGCACTGTTAAAGTCTCAGTATATATGAGAAAGCATATGGAAACTAAACATTTTTATCACTGTAAATGATCTGGACATGTTGCTTTTGTATTTTGGGCAAACAGTGCTGAATATGCTTTCAATGGTTATCAAGGCTTCCTTATCCAAAAATATTATTGTAAATTACATTGGTTGTCCTTCAAAAAGGATTACATATTTTAACTGTATCATGTAAAATGACAGTAGCTAAACCATTATAAAGGAGGAGAAAACTTTTATTGGTAACTTAAATTATTTAATTCTACATTGGCAATGTAATGGCTTTATAGGAGATATTGTTTTGTATATTTTAAAATATTGGAAAGCTTAAATGAAGTATCTTCTGTGTGTCATTCACCACCAATGTTGTTGTACCAGTGCAGGATTCTTTAGTTTCCTTTTTAGTATTATCTCTTTGGTGGATATTAACATAAATATATTATTGATTGTCTAAGGAGCTTTTGATTGTTAAAAGTTAAATATTAATTTTTGATACAGTGGCTAGGTACATAGACAAAAGCTCCCTAGCTCACTGGTTCTGTGAAATTTCCATTTTTTACTTGATTTTACACTATACTGACAAGAAGAATTTGATATAGATTTTTTTCTGTGTGTTTATTGAAAACGGGCAAACAAGATAAAAAGATAGTTCATTCAATTGTAAACTTAGCTAAGGAGGTTATTTTATGACAAGAAAAAATAAGTATTTTACTGTTCATGCAATTTGATTACATTACTCCATTGAAAAAACAGAATCTTCTCAGCTTAGTCAGATAAGAATTTACCAATGTTTTTATAGTAGGTCTGACCAATGTTTTTTGTAGTAGAAGATACAGAGGAAGTAATGAAGGATGGCTTAAGAAAGTGTTCTAGTAAATTTCCAGAAATGCCTCTTCTGAAAAACAGCAAAAGAAAGATATAATATTTTAACGCATTAGGAAAAGGGACGAATATAATAATCTAGGATGAAGGTACAGAATTTAGAAAGTTCTCAGTTTCATTGTTGTAGATGGGATTCTTGGTTGATACTTTTATCACATGTGTAGTAAAAATGACAGCTGTGTAGCAGCATGGTTCCCCGCCCCCATGGTCCCAAAAAAGGCAAAAACAAAGATGGGAGCTCATGCTGTTTCTAATTTAAATCTTACATTAAATTTTGTATTAAAGTGTGATTTTAAAATATTTTAAAACTGTAGTGCAAATGCAGTCTAGTTATTGGGGGGAAGTAGCTGAGATACATAGGTTAATAACAATCCTATAATATAATCCAACACTGGAAGTCAACATTGCTTATTAAGCCAGTACAGCAGGCACAAGTGCATGCGTTGGGCCCATCCCCTGCCTTTTTGTAATCTCCTGGCTACCTGAGGAAATGGCTACACAAAGTCTCCTGGACTCATATCTTGCTCTTCTACTGCAGTCCATCCTGACTGCCCACCTGAAACTATCTCCCTCCCCATATCAGTGACGTTCAGAAAGCAACTTCACTGATCATGGGGAGAAGGCATACATGTGGTCGCTTCCTCCATGTGGTTAGACCTGGAAGACAACCAGGTGATTGTGTCTGCTGTTCCTCTTCCCCATGTTGAATGAACATTTAGGGCTGTCATTTTTACTGGGCTTTAGTGGGACTAGTGCTGAAAGACAGTAAGGCTTCATCCACACATCTTTGATAGGACATTATCATTGAACTATAGCAATTGTTTGTAACTGGTTTTTTGTGTCTGAACAAGGCAACCCAGGAAAGGAATGATTGCTAAAGCGCAATGACAGTGCAATATCCATCACTGCATGGATGCATCCATACTTATAATAATCATTATTCTGAGGCTGAATTAGAGAGTTTATACCTGCAATGCATTCCATTGTTAGAATTTAGGAACATCAGTAACACCATAGACACTCTTTTGTAGAGATTTATAAATGATAAAAAATGCTACAGTAGAATTTAATCTCTCATGCCTGGTCATTTTCTATTGGTGGCAGTTTTGCATTTACAGCAAGAAATAAATATCCCATACAAAATATATCACAGGCTTCCACAAAGGTCAGTCAAGCAACATTGCCGCATCCCAACCACAAGCTGCTGAATATAAAAATTCGTGGTGTTTCATTCATTTTCATGAAGGCACATTCTGCTTCTGGTTCTCTAACAGTGTATGTACAACTCTAGACTCACTGGAAAGTCTAGGCAAAATTCCAGTCATGAGGAAGAAGGGAGCGAAAGTACAGATAGGGATAAAAGGGTATGGAAGCCCAGAAATTCTATGTTGCTGGGAGGGTGGTAGAGATCACAGAAGAGCGCTAAAATCTAAACAGAAATTTAGAGCTGTATCTGTTTGGCCAAAGGAGTCGAGAATGTAGTCTCTTATTTTAGCCAATGTGAGATAAGACATTTTCAGCTTTTTGAAATCAACATGTTATGAAAGAGGTCCCAGTTACTATAACAGAAACATAATTGCATATCAGATAAGCTAAACTGCCTTCCCAGTTTCTTTGAGGCAAAAATCTAAAACTCCAGTTCATCCTAAGGCCTCTTTTGCTTTTATACCTAATTATTTAGTTCTTGCAATCATTTTACTTGAATATTCAAGGGCATCCCTTAGTGTCATTTCTACCTGGAAGCTTTATTATTTCTTTAAACAAGCTACATTTTTACTTGCATCTCTCAGATTTTAGAAATACGTTTTAGATCCTATAGTACAGCTCTTTACATTTCTCATACTTTGTTCTTAGCCTCTAGGTTCTGTATAGCATAGTATATCACATGCAGAAAACTATGTAAGGGTCCTTTTAAAAAATTCATAGTGTATTGTTGTGGGCATAAAGCCTTCAGAAAGATAAAAATCCAAGAGAAACGGGCTACTGGAAATATTTAAAAAAATACACTTTCAGTTTTGCATACTGCTAAAGAAGTCCAAAGGAATATCTTGAACCTTGAACAGTGTCTTGAACCTTTGCTATGAAGCAATTTTTCCTTTGGTATGGCATCTTTGCAGTAGCAGTGAAATGATTGTTGAGATTATTATGCCATAGAACAAAGTAATCCAAATGAGGATGTTAGCCCAAAAGGGCCCCACCCACTCATGGCCCATTTAAGGAGAAGGCAGGCGGAGTAGAAGGAGTACAGAAAGTCTTTATTGCAATAAAGGCAGGACCAGGTTCTTAACACAAAGAAAGTTACCTCAGGTTCTTCACAGAAAACAAAGCTGCTGCCCCTTTTATACTGAAGGCAGCCTGTTCCATATATGGTAATCCAAGCTAATTGGCCTATTTCAGTGCTGCAGTATGACATTCAAGGCACAAGTGTGTCTAAAGAGTTAAACAAGTTAAGTTGATCACATGTCCTCTGGCTCTGCCTGTGATCAGTCAGTATACTCCTTTAGGAGCACTAGGCCAGACTAGGCCCAAAGTCAGGTATGTGCCATCAAGGAGAAGCTTTCAACCACTGTTTCGAAGTTCATTTCTATGCAAAAAAATTAACTGGCCCTTCCTTCTAGGAAGTCAAGGTTGCGTATGTGGTTCTTCCTTACCACCCAGTTTTATCCTCATAACTCTGAGATGTGTATTAGGTTGGCGAGGGGGGGGGAGGGAGGGAGGGAGAGAGGGGGGGGAGGTGGCTCAATACGCTTCCTAGCTGACTGGAGACTCAAACTAGAATCTCCTGGATGCTAGTCTATTTTAAGTGCATCACACTGGAGAACCAAATTATTTGTAGATATGAAGCCCTCAGTAAGATCAGTGTGACTGCATATGGTGCCGCCTCCATACAAATCTTCCCATCTCCAAGTTTGCATGAGGTGTTGCTGTGGCAGTTATCCCAGTTTTTAACCTTATTTATTTACTTACATACTCTATTTATTCCCCACCTTTCTCCCCAGTGGGGACCCAAAGCAGCTCACAGTGTTCACCATGCCTCCATTTTATCCTCACAACAATCCTGTGAGATCAGTTAGACAGAGAGACTGTTACTAGCCCAAGGTCACCCAGTGAGCTTCCATAGCCATGAAGATTCAAACCTGAGCTTCCCAGATCCTAATCCGACACTCTAACCACTATGCTATGCTGGCTTTCAAACTCCTACTCTTCATTCCCACAATCGCATTTGAGTTTGTGACTAGAAATAACAGTCCAAAGAGTGTTATTACATTTGGAGTGATTTGTGCAAATAAGTGTGCATTGCCTCATTTCTTCCTTGAACATGACATAGCAAACAAAACACAGTATGAAATCCGTGATCTTAATACTGTACTCCTGAAGATTTGCATCCATTTATCTGCACTCCAGTGTGCTTGGGGAGCTCTCAAGCCTAAAAAGGCAGTAGTCTGCCAGAAAAGATGAATTTCCTTTCACCACAAGAGGACTCAGGGAAGTAAAACAAAGCAGACACGTAGTAAATTATTCCTGCTTTTCAAATACCTCTTGCAGTATCCTCCTTACCATTACTTTATCTCAGCACTTTCATCACATAACTCTTGCTAGCAGAGAAGGAAAGCAAGAAGAGATAATGAGTATGCTTGGTAAGAAAATCAAATGGCGTCAGTCTCTAGTTTATAATCTGGTGCAATTCTGCATTGGCTCCTTTTTAAAGCTAGTATGAACTATTACACAACCATAAATACACCTAAAAGCTCTTGGCTTTATTTTATTTTTTGTTTTTATCTGCATTAATCAAACATTAAGTTTTCATGGAATTCTCTAATCTTGCACAGATGTGGTATTTAACTTACATAGTAGTCACTGTAAGGTATTGACTTTACTTGCAGTTTCCTAAGATATGATAGATAGATCAAACTGAGCGATAGATATTTTATCAATTCTAATTTAATCTCCTGTTTTAACGTTTCTCACCACATATGTTTGTGGTGTTTTTGTTGTTTTTTATCATGATTTTATCTGTCTTTGGAAGCTGCTTTAAATTCATTTAGATGTGGGATAGATTTTCAGCAAATAAATAAAAAGATGTAATTGACTCTGGGAATGTGTTCTGAATTACTCCGAATTAGAAATGGTGGTGGAGAGTGCCATCCATAGCTGATTTATGGCAACCCCTGTTGGGGTTTTCAAGTCAAGAGACTAACAGAGGTGGTTTGCTATTGTCTGATCTTCTTTGGAGGTCTGCCATCCAATTACTAACCAAGGCCTTGCCTATTTAGCTTCTGAGAATGCTTTTGATCTGATGACCATTATTCCAAATGGTTCTCTCAAGAAATTTTATCTTACCCTTTTGGGTGGAGATTCCTTCAAGTTCTTTGTGAAACATTAAACTTCTTCCTGTATCTTGCCATTGTCATCTTTTTGTAAACGTGGTCTTTATTTATGTAAACTCAATATGAAACTGTAGGAAGCTTTAAGAGACTAGGAAAGTATTCCGACTCCACTCCTATTAATTTGAGGCCAAGGAAAACGCAGAGGCAAAGGCAGTTCCTAGCCAGCAAGAGTGGAAGTTTTAGTTGCTTAGTAAAGAGGCTTCATCACTAGTAGGGATGTGCGTTTCGGCATTCAGAATGCCGAAAGAATGCCGAAACAAAAGTGTTTCGGCTTCTTTCGGGGAATGCCGAAACGTTTCGGGGAATGCCGAAACGTTTCGGGGAGCCGAAAGAAAAAAGCCGAAACGTTTCGGGATTCTTTCGGCTTTCTTTCGGCTTTTCTATGGGAAAATGCCTCCATCTTCCAGGACGTCTGGAGGAGGCATTTTCCCACCTAATAAGCCCAAAATTGGTGGGGACCTTCCTCTAACCCTTCTCTAACAACCACCCAAGTTTCAGACAGATTGGACTTTGGGGGGCCATGTTATGGCCCCCCAAAGCAGGTCCCCCCATCCTCCCATAAGAAAGCGAAGGAGCAGCATATTGTTAGCATGCTGCTGCTGATCTTTCTTCATTATTTCCTATGGGGAAAAAATGAAGAGGCAGGCTTCCTTTGCCAGGGGTGGCATTTTGCATGCAAAATGCCCCCCAGCCCTCAGGGGCCCTTCTCCCACCCCTCCTCCCACCCCCCACCAAGGCTCAGCCTGCTCCCACTTGGGGGGCCATTTCATGGCCTCCCCAAGTAGGTGCTCTAATCTCTACCACTGACAGCTGGGGGAGGCTTGTGTTGCCAGGGGTGGCATTTTGCATGCAAAATGCCCCCCAACCCTCTGGGGCCCTTCTCCCACCCCTCCTCCCACCCCCCACCAAGGCTCAGCCTGCTCCCACTTGGGGGGGGCATTTCATGGCCTCCCCAAGTAGGTGCTCTGCTCTCATCTCTACCACTGACAGCTGGGGGAGGCTTGTGTTGCCAGGGGTGGCATTTTGCATGCAAAATGCCCCCCAGCCCTCTGGGGCCCTTCTCCCACCCTTCCTCCCACCCCCCACCAAGGCTCAGACTGCTCCCACTTGGGGGGGGCATTTCATGGCCTCCCCAAGTAGGTCCTCTCAGCCCCTAAAGTCCACCCCTTACAGCCCCACACAAACCCAATTCCCCCCCAGCTGCCACACACAGACCCAAATCCCCACATTAGCCCCTCACAGACCCAAATCCACCCCCACCTGCCCCACACCCATAACCCCAGGAACAGGCTGGCAAAGGCCAGCCCTCTCCCTTTGTTCCCTATGCTGGGAACTTCTAAACTCTCTTTCCCTGGGCAATTCTGCACAGCCCAGGGGTGCCACAATGGTGGGCACACTTCTGAGTGCCAGCTGGTCCCTGTGAAAGAGCACCTGAACCACAGACACCCTCCCTCAAATTCCCCCGCCACCTACAGAGATGGCTGGCCAGCCAGCCCCATTGTTCCCTATGATGGGAACCAACTGCACAACAAAGAATAAAACAAGAACAACACAAAATAAAGTTTTAAAAAAATTATATTCTCCCTTCCAAAGTACAAGTAGGCAAAGCATTATGACACATTACACCAGCAGTCCCTCACACAGAAAAATTAAAACAAAACTCACTTAACATCAGAGAATCACAAAGCATGATTCCTGTCAAAAACACTTTATTTCTTGAACAGCTTTAGGTTACACAGCAGGGGGGAACACCAAAGGGCATGGCAGCACTATCTTACACAAAAATAACACAACTCACTTCACATCAGAGAATCACAAAGCACAATTCCTGTTAAAAACACTTTATTTCTTGAACAGCTTTAGGTTACACAGCAGGGGGGAACACCAAAGGGCATGGCAGCACTATCTTACACAAAAATAACACAACTCACTTAACATCAGAGAATCACAAAAACACAATTCCTGGCAAAAGCACTTTATTTCTTGAACAGCTTTAGGTTACACAGTAGGAGGGCACAACAGGGCATGATAGCAATGTACTGCAAAAAATAATACAACCCACTTCACCGTTTTTGACAGCAATTGTGTTTGTGTGATTCTCTGATGTGAAGTGAGTTGTGTTATTTTTGTGTAGTACACTGCTTTCCTGCTCTGTGGTGCCTTCCTAAAGCAGTTACAGAAATAAAGTGCTTTTGACAGCAATTTTTTGGGGTGATTCTTTAATGTGAAGCGAGTTATGTTATTTTTGTGTAAGATAGTGCTGCCATGCCCTTTGGTGTCCCCCCCCCCTGCTGTGTAGCCTAAAGCTGTTCAAGAAATAAAGTGTTTTTGACAGGAATCATGCTTTGTGATTCTCTGATGTTAAGTGAGTTTTGTTTTAATTTTTCTGTGTGGGGGACTGCTGGTGTAATGTGTCATAATGCTTTGCCTACTTGTACTTTGGAAGGGAGAAAAAAAAATTTAAAACTTTATTTTGTGTTGTTCTTGTTTTATTCTTTGTTGTGCAGTTGGTTCCCATCATAGGGAACAATGGGGCTGGCTGGCCAGCCATCTCTGTAGGTGGCGGGGGAATTTGAGGGAGGGTGTCTGTGGTTCAGGTGCTCTTTCACAGGGACCAGCTGGCACTCAGAAGTGTGCCCACCATTGTGGCACCCCTGGGCTGTGCAGAATTGCCCAGGGAAAGAGAGTTTAGAAGTTCCCAGCATAGGGAACAAAGGGAGAGGGCTGGCCTTTGCCAGCCTGTTCCTGGGGTTATGGGTGTGGGGCAGGTGGGGGTGGATTTGGGTCTGTGAGGGGCTAATGTGGGGATTTGGGTCTGTGTGTGGCAGCTGGGGGGGAATTGGGTTTGTGTGGGGCTGTAAGGGGTGGACTTTAGGGGCTGAGAGGACCTACTTGGGGAGGCCATGAAATGCCCCCCCCAAGTGGGAGCAGTCTGAGCCTTGGTGGGGGGTGGGAGGAAGGGTGGGAGAAGGGCCCCAGAGGGCTGGGGGGCATTTTGCATGCAAAATGCCACCCCTGGCAACACAAGCCTCCCCCAGCTGTCAGTGGTAGAGATGAGAGCAGAGCATCTACTTGGGGAGGCCATGAAATGCCCCCCCAAGTGGGAGCAGGCTGAGCCTTGGTGGGGGGTGGGAGGAGGGGTGGGAGAAGGGCCCCAGAGGGTTGGGGGGCATTTTGCATGCAAAATGCCACCCCTGGCAACACAAGCCTCCCCCAGCTGTCAGTGGTAGAGATTAGAGCACCTACTTGGGGAGGCCATGAAATGGCCCCCCCAAGTGGGAGCAGGCTGAGCCTTGGTGGGGGGTGGGAGGAGGGGTGGGAGAAGGGCCCCTGAGGGCTGGGGGGCATTTTGCATGCAAAATGCCACCCCTGGCAAAGGAAGCCTGCCTCTTCATTTTTTCCCCATAGGAAATAATGAAGAAAGATCAGCAGCAGCATGCTAACAATATGCTGCTCCTTCGCTTTCTTATGGGAGGATGGGGGGACCTGCTTTGGGGGGCCATAACATGGCCCCCCCAAAGTCCAATCTGTCTGAAACTTGGGTGGTTGTTAGAGAAGGGTTAGAGGAAGGTCCCCACCAATTTTGGGCTTATTAGGTGGGAAAATGCCTCCTCCAGGCGTCCTGAAAGACGGAGGCATTTTCCCCCCAAAAAAACCCGAAAGAATGCCGAAAGAATGCCGAAAGAATCCCGAATCCCGAATCCCGAAAGAGATTCTTGTTTCGGCTTTCGGCTTTAACGGCAGAGAATCTTGTTTCGGGTAATCCCGAAACAAGAAAGCCGAAAGTTTTTTCCTTGCACACCCCTAATCACTAGTTTACCTGACCTTTCTACAAATATAACTTCGGCCACCTTTTCAAGGCACATTGCAGTCTTGAATTCTGATAATGATGGTTCGTACCTGTTTCAAAAATCATTAACTGCAGCAAAGACAGTTGATTCTTCAGTGCAGTAAATTGAAAATAACCCACAACAGTACCAAGGCAATACGTAAATGTAATACTCTATTTATATAGATAATTGTAGCTGAAGTTAGTAACTCATGACAAAACCAGCAACAAACTACACTCCAAAACCATTCCTCATTCCATTTATACATATAGCAAATTATCAAAAAGAGCCTCAGCAAGCTACCAAATAGGTTTCTTTGCAAAAAAAATTTAAATAACATTTCCCTCCTCCTTCCCTAAATGCTTAAACTTTGGTTCATTATACTTGTCAGTTTGAGATTTTTGCCAATAAAGTATAATGTTCAGGAGCAATCACACCAGGACCTTGGGATCACAATACATTCATCTCAGCTAGTGCTACATAAATCTGTTTATGAATGTTACCTGTAAATTTTAGATGGAAATGAGTCCTGTTTATTCTGAAGTGTGTCATGAAAGATCATCAAAGGAAGTGTACTCCTTCCATAAATCTCATAACATAAATCCAAGTCGACCCTAATATGTGTCCTATGCATCTGTTATGGTAGAAAAGAACCACAGTATGACTCAGAGCTGCCGCTTGGTTTTCACAACCCTCTATGTGCCGTGTTGGTACAGAATTCTCTCTTAACACAGGATGTCCCTATTAGAGAGAAGAAATTCAAAGAACTCTTATTTGATGGTGGGGTTGCTTTCATGTTAGCTATGGACTGATGTGCAATAAACTCTGTTGATCTATACTGCTACCACAGACAGTCATGGTATTAGTATCTGCACTGCCCAAGAAGGGATAACGTAGTATTCCTGTTTTGTTTCTGCGTTGTGGTTATTTCTTCTCTTTCTTACATATCCAACTAGTGTGAACTACCAAACTCAGTCTTTCATGGAAGTGACTAGCAGGGGCGGAGCAAGGGTTTACCTCGCTCGCGGCCGGCCGGGCGCCCCCATGCGCGCATGAGCGCGTGCGCGCACCGGCCTGCGTGATGACGTCACGCGTGACGTTATCACGGGAGCGCACGCGCCGCCGCCGGCCTGATTGCTGCGGTGGGCAGCCTCCGAGCTCTCCCGCTCGGTTGCGTGCGCCGCCGCAGATGCCTGCCCGCGGTGGCTGCGCCTGGCCAGGGGCTTGTGCTGGCGGCAGCAGCGGTGCGGGGTGGGAGGGATAGGAGGCTGGTGCTTTGTGGCGCGCGCTCCCGCCTGCCGAGCCTCCTCCAGCGCTCCCTCCGGCACCCCGCGCCTGCGGCCACCGCCTACCTGGCCTCTATAGGCCCGCCGCCCCTGGTGACTAGTACTGAGTTTTGTCAGATTCATCTGTCTATCTCTACATATTATTCCATCTTTCTTCCAAGGAGTGTTGAATAGCATATATGGTTCTACTTCCATTTTCCCCTCACAACAATCCCATAATGTGGGTTAGGATGAGAGAGGGTGACTGGCCCACAAGCTGTATAGCTGGGGGAGAGTGAATTTGTTTCAGGTCTGCCAGTTCCTAGTCAAGCACTCTAACCTCTACACCACATGCGCATCTGTAATACAGAACCTCATGAAGCATTGTTGTGAGCCAGTACAACAGCTCTTACTTTTGTACACTATCACATTTCATTATTTGCTGATGGCAACATAAATATATTAATTAATATGATACTACAAAAATATAGCAGATCAGTAGTAGTATTTGGGGCATAATCAGGAGTTTACCAAGGTAGCCATTATGTAAAATAATTTTTACACTTCATTTTCTCTAATAGACATAAGCATGATGACAGAAAGTAACCTTCGGATCAATTTGTCTCTTCTACAGTTCATGGAATGAAGTAGAGATCATTATCTTTGACAATAACCTGATTCATTGTCATTATTGTCATAGAATCATGTGCATTTTATATGAAAAACTGTTAGAATATTGCATCATTTTCATTTTGCATTCAAGAATATTTTGTTGGACTTTCCCTAATTATTGGACCCTTTACAATATTACTTTAGTAGTATGGGAATCACTTCAGCATACAACCCTCTCTCACCTGTCTGGTAATACTGAAACCCCTAAATCATGTGAAAGCAGGACACACAGTGCTCCTTACCACACTAACATTGGCCAAGCCTGATGAAGATTGATGACAGGCTTTGTATTATGAGACTAGATCCTTGAAAAGAGTTGGGGGAGCCTTGAGGAAGGCCTCACAAAAAAGATGAATATCCACCTAAATACAATCAGTAAAAAGAATAAACAATTTTAAATGGGTCCATGGATAAAAAGGTTCTAATTCAGTAAAAAAGGAAAGGTTCCAATGGTGAAGAAATAGCTGGGAAAAGTCTTTCCAAGAGACTTCTCATAACTGGAAAAGTTATTGGGTCAGGGTTAAGAGCATGTGCTTTTTATGCAGAAGGTCCCAGGTTCAATTTCTGATATTTCCAATTAAAGGTCAGACAATAGATGATGTGAGTAACTGCTTGAGACCCTGGAGAGCCACTGCGACTTAGAGTGGTCAATATACTAATCTAGATAGACCAATGTTGTGATTCAGTGTAAACCAGCTTCATGTGTTCGACCAATTTCAGGAAAGTTTATACCTCTTTAAGATGCAAGAGTTTACACAAAGCAACATCAGTGTGGAGCACTGCAGGGGGACAACAGTTGACAGAGCACATGATGCAGAATTCACTACTTGCATTGCTTTCAAGTTTTTTTTTTTTTTTGCCTTTTAACAAATATATGGCCTTTGGAAAAAAGTTACAGTTTTAGGTAATCAGTTGTGTATTTTATTCCTGTTAATTACTAAGCTCTCTTGAAGGAAATGTGTTTTATTGCAGCATTTCTCTTCTTAAATTTCTTTCTACTGCGCGTTGTCCTTGTTCAACAAGATCCTTAATCTACAGCTATCCCTGTGGTAAGGGGGGAAAGAACTAGCTTTCTGAGCCTATTCACATTCAGGCTGTGAACAAGGCAAGAGAAGTTATCGATGGTGCCTAAATGCTCTTCAGTGTAAGTACAAATTTAGCTGAACATCGCTGACCTTTTTTGCTGATGCAGTTCTTGTGTCACAATCATCACTGTCCTTGTGGGCTCCACAATGAAGTACTGCAATGCAACTACCCTTGAAAACCATTTGATGAAAAGCTTACAAGTAAAACAAAATTTAAGCACTTGCTTATTTAGGGGCAGTAAATTCATGGAAGATATTATATCTAATAAGAATTTAATTTTTACATAGTGATCATGCGGTGGTGCAGTTTCTCCATCTACTTCCTGAAGCGATCTGAACCACAGTATGTGATTCTTCTGAAAATGCAGCATGGCTCTCAGATAGTATCCCACTATTAATGGGCTTTCTGGGGCAAAAGAACACTAACAGCAGCACTCAAGTGAATCAAGCATTCTAGGAAACATGCATAGAAAATGAATATGTGAATGTATTCTAGGGACAAGTAAGAAATTCTACAAAGATACCTGTTTCTAAACCACAGTGACCACTTTGTTTATTGGACAGCTGCTTTGGAAGGTATTTAAAAGAGTAGGGAAGACAGAGTGTTTAACCTTTCCTCTGCCAACCTCTTTTTCTTCTCTAAATCATCCTTTAGCAGCTTCCCCCATTGCAGTGCAAGCATGCGCTAAATCTCAGAAATACACATTAGAACCCTACAGAAGGAGAGTTTGAAGCTAGTGGGAGCAATTTTGATGGGGAAATACAGTGGGGAAATGATGTAAACACCTCTTTAAATTTCCACATCCTAGAATTGCTTGCTTATGAGCAGTCAGGCTTCTGAAACATTCATTTGTGGATCCAATCAGCTTCTCTTTTTTTGCTGATGAAAAAGAGAGGAGTGACTTTAAGCCCCCCCCCCCAAGGTAATGTTGATGATCATGGGACCTGCATAGACAAAAGGCATGTGTGACAGGGGCTGTAGTAGGGAGGACAATTGGGCAAGATTGAGTGGAAAAGCTGTTTGGATACACCCCACAGTCTAATTTGACCGTAAGTGGGGAAGAGTTCAGCCGTTGTCTCTACCTGAATATAGAACTCTGGAAATCTTTTTTAAGCATCTATGATAGAACAGTACACCAGCTAGAATGAATAAATAAACAATTTTACGTCATTTGTATAATTCTAGCTTCTTAAAAGTATACATAAATTTTAAGACAGAATCATGTTTTATTCAAATTGAAATAAAGCATATTAAGTTGTGATTTATAACATTCAATTCAAAAGTATTTAAAATCAAATAGTAGAGTTTATATGTTTGATAATGGAAAGACCTGTGTCTTTGAGAAGAACACATGAATCTGTGTCTGTGATGTATTGTCGAAGGCTTTCACGGCTGGAGAATGATGGTGGTTGTGGATTTTCCGGGCTGTATAGCCATGGTCTTGGCATTGTAGTTCCTGACGTTTCGCCAGCAGCTGTGACTGGCCTCTTCAAAGGTGTAGCACCAAAAGACAGAGATCTCTCAGTGTCACAGTGTGGAAAAGATGTTGGCAGGTAATTTATATCTATTCAGGAAGGTGGGGTTGGGCTGAGTCATCCTGTAAGAGTTTCCCAGGGTGTGGAATGCTAATGGAGGGAGGCTTCACTGTATCCTGAGGAGGTTCTTTTGCATATGGATTGGTGCTTGATATGCTAATCTTCTCTGCAGGGCTCTTGTAGGGTATAGACTATTTTGTTAGCCTGGTGTTTTCCTGAACAAATGTAACCATAGCTTTGCAGGTATTTTCATCGGTTGTGGCAAAAGATATTGATAAAGAAATTAGTGTTGTCATGACTGGAGTTGTATCTAATAGGCTGCTACCAGCTATAAATATGAGTTGACTGGATTGGGACCATTGTGTATCAGACATTTAAACCCATTTTAGTAAGGAGAGAGATGGGATTAATTTTTATTGGCATCCTTTTTTATTCCATACAGTTTTTATGATTTTGGACTTCTATATTTGGGAACATATCTTACTGCCTTTACTGACGCATCTATGCATCATTTTTCAGATGAGAGTCAATGGAATGTCTGGACCCAGAAGCCTTATTCTCTTTCATTGCCTACTTAGTTAAAAGTTTTGTGACTTAGTTGGAATACATATTTCATATAGCATTAATAATATCATCGGGTTTGTGAAGGTGGAATGTGAGGCTGTTGAAGATAACTGCAAGCTGTAGTCATGTGCCTTTGAAGAAAGAGCAGAAGTATTCAGACTATGTTGTTCCCAATGCAAGATAGGCTATAGTTTTGTTAATCAAATATTTTTATAATATGAAGGCAGTTAAGAAAACAGTAAAAAAATTACTAATTGCTCTCTTAAGTAAACAGATCTATCATTAGGTTGTCAGGAAGAGTGACATTGAACAGAAACACCCTGCTAATCCCCTGAAGATAAGTATTTAATGTAATTAGGCAGACACTGTCTCTTTTGTTGAATGTAGCATTAATCAGTAGGAACAGCCCAACTTTACAGAAAAGTGCTTTTTCTGATATGCCTTTGTTAGAAACCTTCTTTCACTTATTTTGTCAAGATAGCATTCTTGAAGTAATGACACCTCATTTTATGGGTTAGTAGAATTAAACTCTTTACTATTTGAGCACAAAAAGAATGTGTTTATTTTCTATAGTCTGTCTTTATTAGTTGACCACATGATATTCTAATAAGTTAAACAAGTTATTTCAACTTCATTCTTTGAGTTTCTTTCTGCATTCATCATCTTACTAGGTATGTTCAGCATACTGTGCTTGAATACACATTTTACAAAAGGCATGTGATGGAGAAATTTGAATTTAAAAATTCTAATAAAATAGAACAAGCATCTTTGTAAGAAATATACTGCTGGTTTACTCTCTCTCTCAACATTTCAGTGCATCATTCTTCTTTTACCTGCAGTGAGTACTATGAAATCTCAGTTCAACAGAAACTGAAATCAACTTAAGTCATAGCACAACTATATCTTGCCACTGTCTCAGTGGCTCAGAAGGCTTTGATGTGAAAGAATACAGTTAAAAGATGACAAGCAAGACCTTCATGAAGTAACTAGTAGAGGTCAGGTTGGTTTATTTGTTGGGTAGAACAAAATGCAGAGATGAAAAATCAAGTGCCTTGCTGTAACAAGGGTTTAGGGGAAAACGCTGACTGGTCTAAGCCTTGATTCCAGCTGACAGAATCTTTTCTAGTGTTCATTACTTGATTTCACAGTTCAAGCAGTTTTAAGAAGCTTAGCATTATATTCTTGCTCTCCACTATAAAATGTCTTGAACACCTTGTAATATTTATTTTAAATAAAGTTATTGAGGTCCACTATTACAACAGCTGTGCTTTTAAGCTTTTGCAAAGTCAATATATCATCAGCATATATAAGAAGCTGAGGTTAGTCATTTGAAAGCTCAGTTTGGTTTCTCTATATTTCTTGCTTTCTTTCTTCTCAATCCATAGAAAACTCCAGCAGTTTATAAACTATGAATCTCATTTTTACTGATTTTTTCAAAAAGAATTCCCCACCTCCTCAGAACACTATTGTGGATGAGGATAAATGGGGGCCCCAATGGCCATGGACTGTTGGGTCACTCTTTCTGATTCTACTTCTGGCTGTGGTGTATCTAACCCTAATGAGTAGTTTCTTCCTCTGACATGATGACATAGAGATATTTCACTCAAGAGTTAACGCGCCATTTCTGAGGAGTCGCCACGATCGCAACAGATTCGGCTCAGCACCTGAGCATTTCACACTGTCCAAAGAGTTTTGAATTAGTGTCCTGCATTTTGTTTCACAAGCCCCGGTTTGGTTGCGCACTTTGTGGGCTTTGGAATGCATGTCACCATTTTTTTTTTTAAAAAAAAGTTATGCATGTGTTGTAACTTTGTGATGTCACCACTTGAAACCCCACCCCTCCCTGTGCACATCAGTGCTGCATCTCTGTGCAGCTATTTTCACACCCTAACTTTTCATGTTTGAAAATAGTGCTGAGGGATGTTGAGAGCTGATTGTCCCTGCCTAGCAAATTTTTCAGCCACCATGGGTCTCACGTGATCATGTGAACCCTGAATGGATGGGGTGTGGTGATCCTTTTCGAGAAAGACTCCACATGTTTGTTTGAATGCCATTTTAATGCTGGAACATTATTGTCCTTTAGAAATATTTTTTAAAATTACAGAAAAAGCTGACAGGGTGTTGAGGAGGGTGGGTTTTATTAGATCCACACAGACTAATCAGCTTAAGGAAAAGGAGAGGGTGGTGTAGAGAAGCAAACAGCTCAAATGTGATGACAGAAGCTTAAGAGGAAGCCATAGCAGCAGGATGCGGGGGCATAGGGGAATGCAAGGATAGGAGCCAGAAGAGAGGAGAGGCTGAGTGGAGGCCTTGCCAGAGGGAACGTCTCCTACGGCCCTCCTTCGCTCCAGGCTGCACATAATCCCCGGTTCACAAACTCGCCAGCACTTGCAAGGGCAAGAGGCAGCTGAGTGAAGATTAAAGTTGGCTCAGCCCCACACCGCACACCAAGCACCTCATGTTTTGCACAGCTGAAGCTCTCCCCTCCCCCAGCCACCAGGGCCGCCTGCTAAGCCAAGCCTGAGTTCTTTGGGGGCATTGCTCAGACAGAGGCTCCAGGGCACAGGGGGCGAGCGTGCACACTTGCACCCCGTGACCCCGGCCCTGCCCACCTCCCTCCCACTTTGCGCTCTGCTTTCCCTGCTTGGGCCAGGTCAGACAGGCGTCCAGCTCTCTGCTGCCAGCCAGCCAGGTGGGCCAGGATGCTTTGCCGCACAGCCAAATGCTGAAACATTAAAGGGGGGGGGACAAAGCAGTCAGGGAGCTGAGGAGAGAGGGTGTGGTCAGATCCGCACAGACCAATCAGCTCCAGAGGAAAAGAAGAAGCGGGGGGAGAGAAGCAAAAAGAGGACAAAAGTCTTCACATTGGAATTTATCGGGCCAACTGCAAGTCAGCAGTGGGTTCAAAATAACTTTGCGGTCTGTTCGCAGGGGGGGAAATCAGGGATACCGCCGACTAAGACTGGCACTGCGTCACATGACTAACTTGCAAGTGTGAAACCTCTGCAAACATGGGACATGAAACAGGTGCAGAAACGCTGTAAAGTATGAGTGTAAAAAGTCTCATTGTCTTGTTTAAGTGTTCCTAGATCCCAAGGATCCCAAACTGGAGAATGAAGGTTCAGAGGCAGATGTCACCATAGACTTTTGCAATGTGGCTGCTTTTTCCGATCAAAGTCCATTCTGGCCCATATAACTGAGTTGTACGCTCCTGTCCTACAGAAAACTTGAAGACAATACCTGATATCCACTTCAAATGAGCATGTGTCACACCCCATTGTATCCCAGGTCATGCTGTCAAGTGGGGATGCCCAGGAACAACCTCAAGAAAGGCTACACTTCAGCTACCAGGAAGAGAGAAAGGCAAGACTGTGTCCCAAGGGCACCTAAAGAGTAGACAGGGGTGAAATTGCCTTACTAGCCTCCTCAGGGGTGACGGCTGCCCCAGTAGAGAACTCCTTGAAATAAAAGGCCTACTCAAGTGTATGCCAAGCAATCCAGGGAGTAGTTGTGGCAGAGGGAAGGAGAATAATAGGCCAAAAGAGGAAGAAGGAAAAGAGAAAAAACAGCTTGCTGACTAGAGTGGGAAATCAGACAGGTGGCAAGGGCTGTGGCCCTGTGGATCAGAACAGTGAGACAGGCAGTAGTCCTGGCTAGAGATGGGCACGAACAGAAAAAAAAAATGAACATGGTGTTTGTTGTTCATTGCCATCCACAAACAGGGACTCACGAACAACCACAAACATGGCCCTGTTCACGAACATGTTCGTGGTTGACTTTTCATAGGGGCCAGCAGGCTCTCCTCCAGCCATCATCCAAGTTTGGTCAAGATCCCTACTGCACCACTCCCAGAAACCTGACCTGACCAAATTTGGAGCTCCACACTTGGAAGGAAGACCTGCCTATCAAGCTAAATTGGGCGTAGATTGGGGTTTCCAGGGCAACAGCAGGAGTTCGTACAGAGTTCAGACAATCCCTGCCTAAGTTGCCAAGGGAATTGATTGCAGGTGGCAGACTGTCTGGCTTGACGAACAGCAACAAACTAGGCTTGCAATGGCCACCTGTTTGTTTAGAAGGGGGCCTCATTAACAGCTTGTTCTCGAACAGCAGATTGGGCTGTTCGTGGCTTTTTTTTGTTCGTATTGCTGTTCGTGCCCATCTCTAGTCCTGGCCAGGACAGCAGCAGGTTATTCTCTTGGGACCTATCTACCTCAAAGGCTAACCTTTTGTTAAGGGTGCAGTGCTAGAAGAATCCTAGACCTGGGAGCAGAAGGAAAGTCTGAACTGAAGCCAGTGGAGGCCGCAAGAAATAGATGGATCTGCAGGTTGTAATCTGGAATTTGAAATCAGATCTATGTTGTTGCAAACAAACTGTTCAATGAACAGAAGCTTTTCCCTGGTGTTAGGTTTGCCAGATGCCCAGTGGCATTGGATTTTGATTTATTTTTATCTTGATTAAATGTGATTAGTATTCAAATCCATTGCTATAATCTTGATGACTGCACTTTACCACTTTACACTTGAGCATTTGCTGGAGTTCTGAAAAACACCAGGCCAACAAAACACTCCACACCCGACAATAGCCCTGCAGAGAAGATTAGCACATCAAGCACCAATCCATATGCAAAAGAACCGCCTCAGGATACAGTGAAGCCTCCCGCCATTAGCATTCCACACCCTGGGAAACTCTTACAGAATGACTCAGCTCAACCCCACCCCTCCTGAGTAGATACAAATGACCTACATCTTTTCCACACTGTGACACTGAGAGATCTCTGTCTTTTGGTGCTACACCTCTGAAGATGCCAGCCACAGCTGCTGGCGAAACGTCAGGAACTACAATGCCAAGACCACGGCAATACAGCCCGGAAAACCCCCAACAACCATACTTATTGGATTGTTTTTGGTCTCCCTGGGGGTTTGCCTTCTTGGGTTAGTTGGTGCCCAGTGGTGGCAAGCAGACTCCTGGAAGCTTGCCCACGGCCTGCCAATCACTGTCATGGCCTTGAGCTAGTTACACATCATTTACCTCACAGGCAAGGGTGGATTGGCCATTAAGGCACTGGGTTACCCCCCAGTGGGCCAGTGACCTCCCCCCAACCTGGGTCAGTCCAGCCCTGTGACTAGAGTTGCCAGGTTGCCAGTTAAGAAAGGGAAGAAAGATGACCTGGGAAACTACAGGCTGGTCAGTCTGACTTCTGTTGCTGGAAAGATATTAGAGCAGATTTTAAAGGGATCAGTCTGTAAGCATCTGAAGAACTGCTTAGTGATCCAGGGAAGTCAACATGGTTTTGTTCCCAACAGATCTTGTCAGACCAACCTGGTTTCTTTCTTTGATAAAATGACGAGCTTATTTGATTGTGGGAACTCTGTCGACATGATTTAGCTGGATTTCAATAAAGCTTTTAATAAGGTTCTTCATGACATTATAATGGGAAAACTGGAAAACTGCAGACTAGACTATAGGGCAGTTTGGTGGATAGGGAACTGGTTAGAGGACCGCACCCAAAGAGTGGTGGTCAATGGCGTTTCATCAGATTGGAGGGAGGTGTCTAGTGGGGTGCCACGGGGCTCAGTTTTGGGCCCAGTACTTTTCAATATTTTTATCAGTGATCTAGATGAAGGGGTAAACTGGCTACTTATTAAATTTGCTGATGATACCAAATTGGGAGGAGTGGCAAACACCCAAGAAGATAGAGTTAAAATTCCACAAGACCTGAATACTCTGGAGAAGTGGGCGATTATGAACAGGATGCAATTCAACATAGATAAGTGCACAGTATTACATCTGGGACACAAAAATGTGAAGTACAAATACAGGATGGGGGATATACTACTGGGTAGTAATGTATGCGAAAGAGATCTTGGAGTAAGAGTGGACTGTAAACTAAATATGAGTGGAGTGTGATGCAGTAGCAAAAAAGGCAAACTCAGCCTTGGGTTGTATCAAAAGGGCCATTGCATCAAAATCGTAGGAGGTTATAGTCTTTCTCTATACTGCCTTGGTCAGGCTGCACCTGGAGTACTGTGTACAGTTCTGGAGGCCTCAATACAAAAAGGATGTGGACAAAACTTAGAGGGTGCAGAAGAGAGCACCAAGAACGATCAGGGGTCTGAAGACTGAGCCTTACGAGGAAAGACTGAGGGCCTTGGGAATGTTTAGTTTGGAGAAAAGGAGATTGAGGAGAGACATGATCGCTCACTTTAAATATTTGAAAGGCTGTCGTTTGGAGGAGGGCAAGGAGCTGTTCCAGTTGGCAGCAGAGGATAGAACTCAAAGCACTGGGATTAAATTACATGCAGAAAGCTACCGGCTGGATATTAGGAAAAACTTGTTCACGGTCAGAGTAGTTCAAAGGTGGAATCAGCTGCCTAGGGAGGTGGTGAGCTCCCCTTCACTGGCAGTTTTCAAGAAGAGGCTGGATGAATATTTGTCAGGGATGCTTTAGGCTCATCCTGCATTGAGCAGGGGGTTGGACTAGAAAGGTCTGTATGACCCCTTCGAACTCTGTGATGCTGTGTCCCCCTACCCCCTCCCCCGGCAGGCGATGTGGGACCCATTCTTACCTTTATCTTTTCCTTTTCGCTCCCATGCCCCGCAGCAGCCCAATTCAGGCTGAATTGGGCTTTTCTTGATATGTCTGTTTTAAAATATGGGGGTAACAAAGGCTGTAAATTGTAGTAGATTTGTTAAGATTATCAGTTTTCATATATAGTAGAAATCGCTATTGAAATCGTTTGAAGTCTTACGATCAGTGTGAGATAATGGCTACACTGTTTTGTTGCAAATCCATTCACTTGCTATTTAAAGAGAGAGATCCTAAGCAAGTCTACTCAGGATCCTACTCAAGTCTATTCAATAGGGCTTACTCCCAGGAAAATATTAGGATTTACACTCTTCATATTCAAATCCAAATGAGGATATCCAGGAATGAAATGCATTTGGTCACCAAGTTCAAAATTTTTATAATGTGGTTAAAAGGGTATGCAAATACTTTATCTAGTACTTTGTAAATGCTATTTGAATTTATGATTGTATCTTTTGCCTATCATGTTTTTTTCCATCTACGTTGTTGTGTTGTGATAGTTGCTATCACAGAAATTAAAGTTTGTTCAAAAATTTCTGATACCACATGTCAAATGACTTGTATAACTGAATAGATCAATGACTAGTGCATTAGCCTTGGATACTCCATTTTTCATTTTCATTGCAAAATGGGGAGTTTTTAATTGTTAAGTGATAATAACATCCAAGAAATGAGTGCAGGAAAAAATGAATGTATTTTTTTAAAAAGCAACCCAACTTTGTATTACATCTAGGTTAGAATTGCCACTAAACTACACCAACAAAGTGTCCACTTGTTGATTCACAGATCTTGGCTAAGTGAAAGAAGTTTTCCTTGGCAAATTACCATGTTTTTAACACTCCGTGGTTTAGAAACCCAAGCCAAAAATTCTTCTTAGTAACATACAGAATTCTGACTGTACTATGTAGCATAACCTACCTAACTGCTATGGTTATCTTCCATGACCCTGCTTTGTATGCCCCCCCATCTTTTGACGTTAGGCAGGTGGCAACACAAGAGAGGGACTCCTTGGTCATAGCACCAAAACTCTGGCGCTCTCTCCCAAAGGAGACTCATCTGTCCCCTTCTGCTACTGTCTTCTGCAAGCAAGTGAGGACTTTTTGGTTTTATCTGTTCTTCCCTCAGTGATCCCTGCTTCCTATTATGTTTTAATTGTTGTTTTTGTGGTTTTGTATGTATAATTTAACTTTGGTTTAAACAGTTTTGATTATGTGCTTTTGTTTGGTTTTAATGATTTTTAAGGTGTGTTTTATTATGCATATTTTAATCTGTTAGCCATCTTTGGTGGCCCCAATGAGGATGTAAATTTTGTAAATAAATAAATAACCAGGTTTCACTTTGCATTACGAAGTCAATGTATCTTTTTTGGGAAAAAAAATCTTGTAAAAGTATGTTTTGTTTAAATTATTTATGAGTGAGTTCCCATACTTGACAGTCTATGCTCCATTCCTTTGCTTCTTTGAACATGTTTCTGCTATTTACTCTTCATACTTATCAGTGCTCTTCATACGTATGTTGATATTAGCATATGTATGTTGACAATGTGTGTCTGTGTGTTGCAACTGACTTAGGTTTTCAAGGCAAGAGATTAACACAGGTAGTTTTCCATTGACTGCCTCTGTGTAGCAACCCTGGACTTTCTTGGTTGCCTCCCATCCAAGTACTAACCAGGGATGACCCTGCTTAGCTTCCAAGATGTAATGATATTGGGCTAGCCTGGGCTATCCAAGTTGGGGCAGTATTCAATAGTTAGCTTTTACTCCTATGACAAAATTGACAGTGTTATGTTGTGTAGATCAGATGCCTGTGTTAAGGTGGTCAAGTACTTCCGGAGTAAAACCTTGGGAATAAATGAAATTTATACATTATATGTGAAGTCAGAAAGAGGATGTAAATAGTATTATCACTAATCTGGAGGATTTACATTCTTTGAATATATAAACTTCTCTTAAATTCATGAAAATAGGAAAATTACTTTCCCTGGAGATACCGGGATGAAAATTGCTAGAATCTTCCTTCCTTTCCATTTCAGAGCTCCTATGATCAAATGATCTTGAACAATGACTAATAGAATAATAAATTAATTTCTAAAGAAAAATATGCTAGACAGAAATTTAGCAACCAACAAGGTTATGTTTGGATCTCTAACATCAAATAGGGAAGAATCTCCCCCTGAAAATTATTAACTGGCAAAAAAAATTAAAAGAGGTGAAATCCAATGATTCCTTAAAACAGTAAGAAAAGGACGTTCCAATATTTTATGAGACAAAGTGTCAATTTTACCCTGATCACAAGAACAGAATAAGGAATATGGTAAAATCTACCATTCAGGACTTAAGAGAGGTTAGCATTCAATCAAGCTAAGGCAAATCCCGGAACATAAGCTGGTTAAATATCTCATGTAGGATGGTAAGGACTGGGGAGGTAAGATACCAAAAACTTGGGTCAAGCAAACTCTATGACCCTGCATCACCATACTATTGTAATCAAGGTTGATAAGATAACACTTAACAGTAAACAGGGTCTCTATCTTATAGAGTCAAGATAGGTAGCCATGTTAGTCCGTCTGTAGCAGTAGAAAAGAGCAAGATCCAGTAGCACCTATAAGACTAACAAAATTTGTGGTAGGGTATGAGCTTTCATGAGCCACAATTCACTTCTTTTTCTGGTATCTGAAGCTAGAGATGGGCACGACCTGAATTACGATTTGAAAAAAACCCCAATAATGGCGTTTGCGCCATTGGGACCGAGCTGATCGGTTCTGTCCACGGCAACCGATCCAGCGGTCGGGTGGGGCGCTTGCTCGGGTCTTGATCGGATCGATCGGTTTCTGTTCGGGATTGCAGACACTCTGGCACCAGCCATCTATTCCCGGGGAAATGGAGCTCTGGGGAAATGGAGCTAGGGGAATGCCTGAGCTGTTTCCCCTCCTTCTGTCACCCTGGAAACACGAATTGAAGGCCAGCTTTCCTTGATCAGCAGGGCTTTCTTCCAACCATGGAGCAGCCAGCAACATGCCTGTCTTGTCACCATTTGGGAGAAGAGAGGGGAGGGCGGGGGAAAGGGTGTTCTTCTGTAGCCATGGGCACTCGAATCTCATCCCTGCAAAGCCTGAGAGGCAGCTCTTACGGCCAAACACAGCCCTCTTGCGTTGCAGACCCAGGCTTATTGTGAGTGAAAAGGTGGCTTCCTAAGAAAAATATAAGCAAAGTGATTGGGAGAGGAATGGGTTAAGAGAGAGAGAAGCAGAAGCTATTTTGCGCTCCTCCTGAGTTAATTCAGTGCCGTTGAAAGAGTTAAGAAGAGATCTCTTCTCAGTGTTAACTCTTTCAAAAAACCCTTGCTTTGAGAGCAGCCATTAAGCTGTTTTGCGCTCCTCTCCTAGTTCGTTCAGTGCTGAAAGAGTTAACTGAAAAGAGATATCTCTCTCCTCCTCCTGGCTTCTCAGCCCAGTGCCTGCTTTTTGCAAGAAGTTGGTATGTGATTTGATGTTTCATTTGTGTTTTTCCTGTTTAAAAAACCATAGGATCCGTGAGGATCCATGTGGATCCTGGTTTTACTTTCTTCCTGTTTAAAGCCCGAGGAATGGCTTCTATCCCTGCTTTTTTTTAAAAGCTGGCTGAAACTTGTTGACGGGGTGTCTCTCTCTCTCTCTCTCTCTATTTGGAGAGGCAGGGGTGGGTTAAAAATGTTTTCCCTCTCTGCTCTAAGTGTGTGTGTGTGTGAGAAAACTCCGGGTTAAAAACTTCCCCCACCTCTGCTCTTAAGTGCGTGCGCATGTGTGTGTGTGAGAAAACATCCCCTCCCTGAGGGGACGCGGCTCGTCGCTGGGTTAAAAACTTTTCCCCCATCTGCTCTAAGTGGGGGGGGGCGCCCCTCCAATCCCAGATCCCAGATCAGAAACGGGACTTGATCGGAGTGAATCGGAGATCTGGGGTCATCACCAGCGTGGATCCACGAACAGCTTGATCAGTATTTGGGGGGGGATCGTGCCCATGTCTATCTGAAGCTCCTACCCTACCACGAAAGCTCATATCCTACCACATCATATCCTACCATTTTCTTGTTTATTTTGGTAAAGATAAATGCTTTTTGGCTATGTAACTGATATTTCTATTGGCAAATATAAGAAGGTACAGAATTTTACATTATTTCACCGTTTCAGTGACCGATACAATATGATGCTTGAAATTAACTTGCATTGGATTAACTTGCATTGGAGGTTTGCGAACTGCAGTCTTTTGAAAGGTCTTCCTATGACGCTTCACTATCCATACCATTGCTCCAATAACCATAGGCACTGAAATGCTAAAGATTCCATCTATAATTGCATAATAGGCAGATGGATGGGATGCATCATTTGCTTTGCATTTAGGAAAATGCTACATAGGGGAACATTCAGAAGGCTTGATTTTAGAAAAAGTACACCAGTTTCTTCTAAGAACAATAATATTTGAGCACTTAAAGATCTCTATTTTCTGATATTCACTCTTTGCATCTTAAAGGTTAACATTGTAATCCTAAACATAGTTACACAATTCTAAACCTTTTGAAGTTAACAGCTTTTAGAAAGTGTAAATCCATTTAGGATTGCACAGTTGTAGCATCATGGGCTAAGATGTTCTAGCCCATGAAAACCTGTCACGCAATAATTTTCTTTTTGTTTTTGCTGTGCAAACTGATGTAGCTATTGCTGTGGGATATAATAGTGTTTATTAACCCAGAATAACCTATAGAAGGATGTTTACTATCATTCATCCATGTTAGGTTTTCTGCTTTAAACATAACTGTACATTGAAAGATTGGGCAAAGCCTACAACTCCTTGATTACATAAAGAATTTTTATAGTAATGGGTACCTAAATTGAACTAAAAATATTGTACACATACTGTTGTCCCATGAAGCCCATCATTTTAGTGTTATTTGTTTGTTTCTTCCGTCTACAGCGAGAGACTTAATAGTAGAAAAGTGGCATAATTATTTAAATCCATAGAGGCCATCCAAACTGATTCCCCAGAGTAGTCTGCATTTATAACAACAATAACAATAACATTCAATTTATATACCACCCTTCAGGATGACTTAACACCCATTCAGAGCAGTTTACAAAGTATGTTCTTATTATCCCCACAACAAAACGCCCTGTGAGGTGGGTGGGGCTGAGAGAGCTAGAAGCTGTGACTGACCTAAGGTCACCCAGCTGGCTTCAAGTGGAGGAGTGAGGAATCAAACCCGGTTCTCCAGATTAGAGTCCCACGCTCTTAACCACTATACCAAGGTTCTAAAATAACGCCTGCTCCCATGCAATCATGTCAGGGCATTAGATTTTAAAACTTCCTCAGATACAAAAATTGCTAGAACAAACTGTACAAACTCTGTGGGATAATAGGCTAGTGTCTGACCCTTCGGATATGGCTGTAGTGATTATAGGCACCCATACCACCCATTCTATAGCTTCTTCTTTTATTTATTTATTTATTTATTTAATGTCATTTATAGTCCACCTTTCTCACTGAGACTCAAAGTGCATTACACAGTATGAGATTAGTACAATCAGTATCAAGTACGTTTCAATACAGTATCAAGGACATTTCCATAAAAAATGCCATAGGATAAATAGTTACAAGTTTTAAAAGACATAGCATTAGCAAGAATCCAATACAGAGTAGAAAAAATACTGAAGCAGAACATAATCAATTTGAGGACTAACATTAGACAACATGGAGCACTGGTGGTATATAGGAATACATATTTAAAGCAGAAGATAATATGTAAGGCAATATAGTGATGAAGTCTATGGTCCCTAACTCATTAGCAAAGCATCTTCCCTACAATACAGCCCTCCCATTTAAGTAAAAAGCCTTTTTGAATAGTTCAGTTTTGCATCGTTTACGAAAAGCCAGGAGAGTAGGGGCTCTTCTGAC
The DNA here is from genome assembly GCF_028583425.1 of Eublepharis macularius. Lineage (NCBI taxonomy): Eukaryota > Metazoa > Chordata > Lepidosauria > Squamata > Eublepharidae > Eublepharis > Eublepharis macularius. Next base: position 78,765,717 of record NC_072794.1, on the reverse strand, counting down.
TTCCTCAGGCAGGTCATTCCACAGGATAGGGGCCACTACAGAGAAAGCCCGTATACAGGCTGACTTCACCTGTGTGCAGCCTGGCACCTGCAGGAGACCCTGTTCAGATGAGCAAAGCTGCCATGGTGTCCATTATATAGTATTCGTTATGTTAACAGAAAGGTTTTATAGGGCCAGAACAATGGAAGAAAGTGTTTTCCTGCACCAGTGGTAGAGACTTGTATATAATCCTGTGCTCCATTACAGAGCACTAGAGCCTGGAATAAACTTACTGATCATGTAATTTCATCCTTCATGCATCCAAGCAGCACAAATGTCTTTCTTTCAAGATTTTCTAACAGATTGATGTTCAGAGATGTTGGATACTCAATATGCTAATCCCATCCATGAGTTCTGTATCTGGTAGTTACTACTAAAGTATTCCTAACACTGCTGGCTGCTTAACTTGGTGAAAGCTAAGACAGCCAAACTAATTACACTACAGTTGTCCACTTTTCAAAAAAAAATGTACGAAAATTGAAGGGTGTATACTAGAAATACACAGGATATATCAGGGATATCAAACAAATGTGGAATAAAAGAGAGTTTGGGTTTTATTCTCTAATTGCAAAAATTGACATTACTGGTAGCCTCAAAGATAACATCACCTGGCTGTTACCATTTCAGAAGAACTAGATTTATTTGGCTTATTCCTATAACTTTTATTTTTGCACGCAGGCTATGTTCATATTTTTTCTAACCCATTTAGAGAATGTTTCAGTTCTGTTACTCAAACCAAATACCACACTAATGCACCATAATGATAATGATAATGATAAAAACAACATTTGATTTATATACCGCCCTTTAGGACAACTTAATGCCCACTCAGAGCAGTTTACAAAGCATGCCATTATTATCCCCACAACAAAACACCCTGTGAGGTGGGTGGGGCTGAGAGAGCTCCAGAGAGCCATGACTAGCCGAAGGTCACCTTATATAAAACATTATATAAATAATGCTTTGTAGCATCTAACTTGCCCACTGTTCCTTTCCCTTCTTAAAGGACCCTATGCTTTTATAAAATAGCAGCTAGTTCCATATCTGCTTCAGTCACCATTCCTTTTGAACATTCAAATCAAAAGCCTTTCTTCATAACAATGAAGAAGCAGTCATGTATTGGAATCTAATGGGTGCAATGATGTCCATTTAATTACTTTCTTGAAAGGGGAACAAGGGTTATAAATTGTACAAAATGCATCCTTGTTAAATACAATTTAAAATGTACATTTAATGTGTCCAAGAGAGTCTAAACTTTTAAATACTTTTAGTATTTAATAAATATCATTTATACAAACATTTGAAAGGTCATCTCTCTCCAGTTAAATTACAGTGACGCTGTAAGATAAACTATATTACAATCCCTGTGTTACAGTTAGGGTTGCCAGGTTCCTTTACCCTCTGGGTGGGAGGTGGAAGAACTGGCACTCACCAATGTCCTGTGCTCCCGGGGCTACACGATGACAGGTTCTACACAACCTTTCTGCCACTGAGTTTACCTCCAATAGAACCTCGAAGGAGACAGCAACTCAAAAGTTCATTCATGCAGTGACATATGGAACTCCTCGATGCTTTGTCTACTTATTACCAGCCATTCCTTGTTGTTGTTATTATCATTGCTCCTCAGTCTCATTCACAGACATTAACAGAAGCAGTGATCTTGGCAATAAGATAAAGGGCTGTTCTTGCAGTCTAATCTCAGAGGTCTAAATTTCTGAACTTCTCCTTAGCATATTTAATCTCCATAGAGAGAGCTCAGGGTAAATCTCTTAAAGATGCATCTTTAGATCTCTTAAAGATGCAAGAATATGTCTTCTACATTTTCTAGAGGAGGATAGACTGTACAGGATACAGTTTAATAACATAAAAATAGTAATAACAAGTCAACAAATTGCTTCAAAACTCAGGCTTTACAAGAGAAGCATGGCTGTGTTTTAATATGGATTCATTTAAGCAACTATGGTCACCCTTTACCCCCAAAGACAATCATAAATAAAAGCGAGCCTTCAAGCTTGCTGCTGTATTGAATTTAATTTGTCCTTTAAGTTTATCTGTCTGTTTTGCACCCACAATGCATAGGCTGTTGTTCCATGACCTAGCATTATTAAATTGCACTTATGACTTATCAATCATTCTTGCCAGGAATGCCATCACCAACTACATTAAAGAAGTCAGAGAAGTCTGGTTTCAGCAGTCCCTCGCCTTCGCAGACCTCCTCCCTTGGAACAGCATTCACACAGCATCATCGACCTGTCATTACAGGACCGAGAGGTGAGGCTCTGCCCAAAGACAGTAGTTGTTTGGTAAATTAACCATGGTGTCCCTAGCCATCAGGTTGTGTATTAGGAAAGAGAGAGTTGCTGCCTGAGCAGGAAAAGGGAAAGTTGCTCATTTAGCCTGAGTATTTAAATATGAGTTTGCATTGCCAAGTATTTTCAGGGAGGAAGGTGGCTGCTTTTCAAATATTTTAATATTTTTGGTTGTAAAATAGATATGGTCAATTCATTGTGTTTGGTTTACCAAAGATCCCTCCATTTTATTGCTATATCTCTTTGATTGTTCAACAGTACTGGTTTTACATTGTGTACCATTTTTTGTTTAATGTTTAGGTTTAATTGGACCAGAGAACCTGGCCTCATTAGCATTCTCTTTTCAACTTGTAAATGGCTTATTGTAGTCTATTGATTTTCAGCACAAAGGCTATTCTACTCTCCCCTCTATCAAAGTCAGAGGGAGGCCAGAGTTTGACCGCGGCTGGTGGGAAAGAAGGACCAACCTGATCTGACAGTGCAGTTGTACGCACAGCATCATGGGTGGTCAGGAAAGACCATAAGGGCCAGCCTCTGTGCTGCCCAGTCCTCTTTTATCCCATGAAGCAAGCCCATCTTAGTTTTCATGGGCCAAGAAATTGTTTGGTAAATTTCCAAATTTTAGTCAAAATATTAAAATTCAACTTGATTAATTTTCAGAAGATATGCTGAGAAGATCATGTATGTGATTTGAAGGAAGAAAAATCACAGTCACTTGCTTTCTTAGATGCTTAAAATCCATTTTTTCTCCCAGGGATTTTAAATATTCTTTCATGTCTGCTTAGTAATATACACAAGAAGTTTTCCACTCTTACCTTTCTTTAATAAAATAATACACAATGGATACTTGTGACAGAATTATATTTGGTCCTGTGGTATACGAATTAAGTATAAATGGCTTACTTTGCATTAATACGTGGATAGGAGAAGATGCTCAGACTTTATTCATTCATTTCATTTCATTTATTGGATTTGTAGTCCGCTCTCCCTGAGAAACAGGCTCTGAGTGTATAACATACAGATTAAAATAGTACAATATACAATAATAAGTAAAATGTATAACAATATAAACAATTATAAACTGGTAGCAGATTCCACAACCCTCTTTCAGTAGCGATTATAGTACAGTCCTGCACATAATCATAATAGGTCCAGGAGACAGATGGCAACAGCAGCAAAAGGCAGAGATTGGGAGAGGGAGAATACTTCCCTTCCCAGTGGGAGGCCAAAGAGGAGGCCCGCTTGCCTCAGCCACCAAATGCCTGGCAGAACATCTCTGTCTTGCAGGCCCTGCAGAATGATAATAGATCCTGCTGGGCCCGAGTTGTTTCAGACAGAGAGTTCTACCAGGTTGGGGCTGGGGCCAACAAGGCCGGGGCTCTGGTCAAGGCAAGACAAACCTCCTTAGGGACAGGGACCATCAGTAAGTGTTTTCCTACTGAGCGAAGTGCTCTCCAAGGAATATAGAGTGAGAGGCAGTCCTACAGGTATGTTGGGCCCAGCCCGCTAAGGGCTTTAAAGGTCAACACAAAAACTTTGAACCTGATCTGGAACTCCATTGGGAGCCAGTGAGGCTGGCGCAACACAGGTATCACGTGACCAGAATGGAGTCCTGGTCAAAAAATGTGCCACTATGTTCAGGACCAGTTGCAACTTCCGGAGCAGACCCAAGGTCAGCCCAGCGTAGAGCGAATTACAGTAATCCAACCTGGAGGTGATTGTTGCATGGATCATTGTCTCTAGGTTGCGGGGAGAGAGGTAGGGGGCAAGCTGCCTGACCTGGCGAAGATAATAGAACGCTGATCTGGCAACCTCCATGATCTGAGCCTCCATCAATAAAGAGGCATCTAAGACCACACCCAGGCTCCATACCAACAAAGCAGGCACAAGAGGCACCCCCTTGAAGGATAGGAGCTACATCTCCGCACCTGACAGCCCACGACTCAGATACAGGACCTCCTTCTTTATTGGATTCAGTTTCAGCCAGCTCTGCTTTAACCATCCAGTCATGGCCTCCAAAGCCCCAGCCAGATTGTCTGGGGCAGCATCTGGCAGGCCGTCCATCAACAGATAAAGTTAGGTGTCATCCGCATATTGACAGCAAACCCACCTAAAACTATTGACCAGCTGGGCAAGGGTATGTTAAATAACTTTATTTTCCTTAAAAGTTTTACTGTATTCTTAATTTTACCACCAAAATCCAGGGAGCTGCCTTAGTTATAGCATTGATGAATAAGGTCTGAGCACTGTAAAACTTTCCTGAGTGCCTTGAATAGTTTGATTATACAAGCATACTAGAATTATTCAATCGGGGATGGAGGGACTGGATAGAATTATTTGCTGCTAATCACATAACCAATTGCTGGGAGGCAAACATGCATTTTAAAAACAATCCTTGACAATAGGTGATAATAGCAAAGCATTCATAGTGTCAGAGTTATATCAGCAGTATATTCAGCTGTGCACCAGCTGACTCTTAAGTCTTTCCTTGAAACTGAGGGATAGCACAGTTCTGTCTTAGGCTTTGCCTGATGTAGCTGTACTAGCATATTGTATTTTATTAACCAAAAGAGTATGTTGTACAGACCTAGAAGATGGGGGGATGCCCAAGTTTACTTCACTTGTGTCTTCACATTATATGATGAGAATGTTGCTTCTCGGGGATCTTACGGCATTGCATTATTACAGGACATTAGTAACTCCACTTTTCACATGCTTCCAATTCTTCTAAGACTTCTGCTGTCTCCATGATGACAGCCTATTACAGCCCCCCCCCCAAACAGTACCCTGCTTCAAAGCAAAGGGGCATAGTGTCCAAAACAGCTGAAACTTGATGGCCAGTACCCTATCCTTTGCAGTAAACTATAGTATTGGTCTTTTGTATGTACAGAGGAGGCTTCTTGGTTAATGGGATTTATTCAGTAGCATATCCCATGAGTCTTCTTTTTTGGTTCTTTGGTTTAAAAAGCAGCATGTTGTGTCCCTATAACAAAAGGTAGAATGTTATTCAGAAGTGCTTATAGAATATATAAAGTAAAAGGACCCCTTTGAGAGCAATAATTTTTAAAGTTCTTTAGTCCAGTGGATGATTGCATTGTTCAGTCTCAATTTAAACACTTTACTGGTCAAGAAATATAGCTATCTTTTATTATATTCCACCCCTGGAATTCTATTAAGTGAAGGTTACCATCTGCTTATTCTTGTGTTGGTCGGTTTAGACTTGACTCTTTGTTTACTTTGCCTGAAGGACCCAATTCAGGAAGTGACAGCAAGGCACAGTCCATGTGGCTGTTCTATGGAGGCAAGCAAAACTGTCTTGTGAATTTCAACAATAATTTTGGCTCAAGGAAAGTTACTTCATTTGGGCACCTGCACTTCTTGCTTGCCTGGTTTCCTAAGACCTCATAAACTTTCTCTCTGACAATCAACTTGGTTTTTAAATGCTCAATACAGGTGCTGGGACATGTTCTCAGTTCAAGTTAGCATACATCTTAGAGGATAGCCTTTTCTACATGCTCCACTTGTTCCTGATTTTCCTAGCAGTTGATGCACAAGCTCTAGAATTAGTTTGGGTAAAGTTCTTCCTAACATCTGCCCTCCCTCTGCATTTTAACAGTTGTCAGTTCAGTTTATTTCTTCCTCACATGCCCCCAAAAATCAGGATTTTCAAGCAAGGGTGCTGTCATTATCAATGACATCACAGCACCCTTCTTTTTATTTTAAGCATATGCTTAAAATAAAAATCCCTCCCAATGGATTTTTGCATTTTTTTAAAAAAAATCAATTTCATAACATAGCAACCGAATGTTGTAATAATAGATGCAGCAGGTACTCTGAACCTCCAGCTTTCATTTTAAAATAAGTAATAAGTCTCTAGCCCCTCCCATTGCAAAGATACGCCTTTTCCTTATATCTCCACAATGGAGAAGGCTAGAGACTTACATCTGAAAAAAATGAAAGCTAGGATTCAGAGAACCTGCTGTGTCTATTATTACAATGTGATGAAATTTACAATTAAAAAAGGATTGAAAGCAAATCCAGGAGGAGAAAGGAAGGTGTGGGGGTGGGGAGTGGTTTGCCTAGGATGAATGACCAGTCTTCCCAAAAGTGGGTGGGAGTGAGCAGGACAAACACGACAGAAAGAAATATTCCGCACAAGAAACAAAGGTGACTCAGAATCAGCTTTTTAAAAAAGATTGAGGTACAAGTAGTCTCAAAAGAAAAATCAGAGAACAACAAAAAAATTAGAAGTGCAAACTAAAGGCAGAAAATGCATACAGAAATCAAAGTATAAATTGAAGCTGTATGGGGCCAGAACCGATGAAGAGCCTCATGCAGAAAAGCCCACGGTTTGAAAAAAAAAAAGATTTTGAGATGTTCAGTGTATCAGTGGTCACACATGGATATTATCTTCAGGAATACAATACAGAATGCTTGCTTCATATTTTGGCAGATAATAGAGGGAGAGAGGGATATTTCCCACCAAGAGAAACCAAGCCTAAGTTGTGTTTGTATTTCACATATCTCTTCTCCACCTGGTTCACCCTTTCCTGTTCTTTTTTCTTCTGTCCCTTTCCCCTTTCTTTCAATCTCAGGTATTGAAATTTAGATTGTAACCAACGTGGGTCAGAGTTAATCAATAAAACAATATAGGTATTCCTGGCATATTAATAAACAAATTATGAGGCCTGTAAGTTTAGCCTGAAAGGTTACAGATGGTTGATATGTATATATGAAAACACTTTCTATGAACGTTTTTGAGGTCTGTACAAAATTACTTGGCAATCCAGCATTTTCAGATTTCTTGCCCTAGCTTTGCACTTCACTGTGTGCCTTTTGTTTGCAAAGCTCCAGATGCATGAACAAGGCTCCACAATAGGATCTTAAAACTGCAAAGAATTTTGCTGAATGAAACAGCAGGAAAGCCACCATTATTACAGAAAGGAGCGAGGCAAAGACCTCTGCAAACACCTGTGTTGTAAAGAACCGCATGTGGAAATCTCAGCCTATAAGCTGTGCTGCTGTGGGTACTCATCACAGCAGTGATGTAGATGTCTGAAAATGGTCTGGCTGGCAAAAGTTAGATGGCTAAATGTACCAATCCTGTGCTTCGGTTATTACTTCTACTGTGCTTTCAGCAGAAGAGACATGTCACAAGAGTCTGAATTAGAAGGGGGTGATTATTGTTTTTCTAAATCTCACATCTTTCACACACATTGCATATTTTTGCAAATTCCTTCTTCCCCCGACAGATTCCCCCCAGTTTGCTCCCCATTGATGTTAGCAAAAGCCCCTTGATCCCTAGGACCAGAATGTCAGGGGGTTTAGTGGATTTCAGTGGTCGTACCTTTATTCTTCTATTCTTCTAAGTTCCATAGGCTAGAAAAGAGCAGACTGTATACTGGATGGGAATAGTAGACCTGCTATGAAGATGAAAGGGGAATAAAGCATGAATTTCCTTCTTGCCCTGACATCTATCAAATAATGGCATGAGCCAAATAAAACATAATTCAACTGTGTATCAGTTCAGCTAGTTAATTAATTAATTAAAATATTGATTAATTATTTAAATAACTGCTTTATGTCACTATTTATTTGAAATAAGCAGAACAGTTTTGAGAGTAGATGTGCTAGGCATCCACCATGGAAACCTTCTGGCTCCAAACCTGGCAAGCATTTTCACCTGTTGTATTTATCCCAGCCGGCACCACTGTGTGCTGCAGGGTCCTGAGCTTCATCCACCTCCCCTGGTGAGCCACAAAGCTCACTCCCAAGTTGGCAAGATGCTGCTCAGCCCCCAGGGAATTCCTTCACGGTACCCCCCTCCCAGCTGCAAAGCAATGTGTTGGCTGGTTCCAGACACACACCCATCAATATGATACCTCAGGGAGCTTGCAGATTACCCCTAACTTACCAGAGCAACCCACGCTATTTCTGCCAACTAGTTGTGGCCTAATCAGTTTTTAACCAGGTCAGTTTAGATGCCCACCCCTGGGAAACAGCACAGAGCCAGTGAAAAAAGGTCTGGGGCCTGGAATGTCTCTCCTCCAACAAATGTCCTGTAGGAGTGGTATCTGTTGCAGTCAGAACAAAAAACTTTAAAAAAGTGCAACCAGACAGTTCACAATGTTGCTCTATATTCTAAGGCTTATGAAAACTACTACCCAAGATTAGTAGTTTAATTAGGTTTAATTAGGTAATGGCTACATTCACTGTTCAAATATACAGTATCTGCATCTCACCATGTAACCAAGAGGCTTGCATATGGTTAACTCTAGAACTAAACAGAAGTCAGGAACCATGTAATTAAAACTGTACCTTTATTGGATTTTAAAGAGTTGCCCTGTGATATAGGAAATATTTAAAGGAGTAGCTTATTTAGCTGATTTGTATGTAAGCAAACAGATTTGAAGAGTTCTACCCTAAATTAACTATAAGACCACCCACTGAGATTGCCTCGTAAAGGATCCTGATTGCTCAGCTTTGTTATGCACAACCATTCAATAAATGCTAGATAAATGCATAACTAAAAGCTCTATTACACTAATAATTTGTACAAAGAAAGATGTGTGGGACCCCATGCTGGGTTAATTTGTCATCCCTCCAGCAAACTTCTAAAGAAGGCCTTTTTAGTGAGGAATTGTATTGATACACTGTTCCACTGAGGACACATTAGAGCAACAAGGTGACTTGCAGTGCAGTCCTCCTAAGTAAAGTTACTCTGTCTGAGCCCATTAATTTCAGTGCACTTAGATTGGAGTAACTCTGTTCAGGACTGCACCGTTGGTCGCTTAATCTCTTAAAAGAGGCGAAAAAATTCCCTGAGGGGAAAGTGCCAGGAAGTAGAATGAAATGACGAATAAAGTGGACCTAGATTTAAAGTTAGTCTGAGAAAAGATACTTGAATCAAACCATAAAAAAATAAGGGACAATAAGAGCAGGAGAGGAATTTTTGAGCAAGTTAATAAGATTTCATGTATATCTCATGTATAACATAAAAACTGAATACTCTTAGTCCTCAATATTTAGCCTGCTATCTTGTTGATTACATACCTTTCATTCCTTTTCTTTGATGTGTCCATGAAGTTAAAACTATATGCTTTGAGCAGGGCCATGAACAGTTGTAAAAAAAATCAAAATCAAATTTTATTATTACGGTCATAGACCAGCAAGCAAGATACAATACATAGTAAAACTTATGGGTAAATAAAACAGCAGGACATCAAAACAGTATAGTAAAATGACACATTTAAAATTATTTTATAACCCAATACTACGTAAAATTTAATCCAGCAGAAATACAAAATTAGGAGAACTCCCTTTAGTTAGTAATGTAATGTTTCCTGCTCTTCATTGCCAACCATCCGAATTGGCAGAAGTGACATCATCACGTAGCGCTGGGAGTGTGCGCAAGAGGGGTAGAACTAGGGTTGCCAGGGTTGCCCTGGGCGCCAGCAACCCTAGATCCGGCCCTGATACAAGTAAAGGCATTATATAGACTTTTCTGATCTGATTGTACATTTTACACTCAAAAATAACATGTTCTAAGGATTCTATTTCCCATCAGCACAGGGGCACAGGCGTTTTTCTATTGGAATTCTTTTGTATCTGCCTTCAATTACAGCGGAGGGCAAAGCATCCCATCGCATTAACGTGAAGGCTCTCCTGAGTTCCTGATTTGCCAAGTTGTAAAGATAAGTAACTACCGTGGCTTCCCCCGGTAAATACTAGAAAAAAAGGAGCGAGAGAAAAAAAGTCCCGCCCAGGGGAGAGTAATAATAGTTGATAGTCAGAAAGACCAAAGAATCATGTATTGAATTATATCATACACTAACAATACAATGTTCAATGTGTAAGCGACAAGCTTATTTCCTTTAACAGTGTATAATTATAACAACATTAATAAATATGTTTACAACTGACTGTCTATCAATTCATAAATATAATCAAGCAAGATAAGCAAGAGTCCCACTCTTGAAGTTCCAGGGGTGTAAATGCAAATAGTAACCAAGTAAGTCTCTGAGGTTATGTCACTTTAAGTGGTTGCGTCTTTTCTTGTCTTTTTAGCTGGAGGTACGGAGAAGATGGAAATGGCAACAAGGGGAAGATGGAAGTCCCAAGAAGATGCCTTCTTGGGACATCTTCTTGGGACTTCCGTCTTCCCCTTGTTGCATTTCCATCTTTTCCGTACCTCCAGCTAAAAAGACAAGAAAAGACGCAACCACTTAAAGTGACATAACCTCAGAGACTTACTTGGTTACTATTTGCATTTACACCCCTGGAACTTCAAGAGTGGGACTCTTGCTTGTTGATTATATTTATGAATTGATAGACAGTCAGTTGTAAACATATTTATTAATGTTGTTATAATTATACACTGTTAAAGGAAATAAGCTTGTCGCTTACACATTGAACATTGTATTGATAGTGTATGATTTAATTCAATACATGATTCTTTGGTCTTTCTGACTATCAACTATTATTACTCTCCCCTGGGCGGGACTTTTTTTCTCTCGCTTCTTTTTTGCAAGGTGTAAAGATAAGGCATACGTGTTAATCTGTTAATGGTATCTGAATCAAAATGAAACTTTTTGATTCAGTTTATGTCATGTTGCCTCTCATCCTTGAGTATTCGCTGCTTAATGAGTCTTTTTGCGTGATCGTAGCCCATACTAAGCAATAGTTGTTGTGATAGACTGTAAGAGGCTAATTTCCTATCTAACATTCTGGACCAAGATGGAGTACTAGGGTCAGTTAACAGTAAACTGATAAGGCCTTTGGGAAAGAAAATTAGCTTTAACCAGTGTAATATTGCCACAATCCATAATCTGACCTCCACAGTTGTCAGACCTGTGTTGAGTCAGATTGCGGCGTTTGTGACACTGGCGGGGACCTGAAATATTCCTCTCAGGAATTTTGTTTGTCTTGTTTCCAATGGGGAACAGTTAGATTTAATACTGAGCAATGCACCATATGTAAATTGGGGTAGAGATTTCGCGTTGAATAATCTGAGCGCAGCTGTCAGGCATCTGCCTCCTTTCATCCAAAAAAATGTCTGGATTGCTCCAGCAGACCTTTGAGCACACGAGGCAACATGGGCAATGTGAGCATTGCTTGACCCTGTTGCCTGAAAGACCATGCCCAGATATTTGAAGCATTGAACTTGTTCTATGCAGACTGAATTCAGGAACCATGTATGAATTCTAGGTCTTTGAGCAAAGACCATTATTTTTGTTTTAACAAAGTTAAGCTCTAAGTTATTGTCCTGGCAGTAATGCATGAGAGAATGCATAACTCTCCTTAGGCCAATAGGGGTGCTGGAGAGAACTACTGCATCGTCTGCATAGAGGAGTACGGGAATATGTCGAACAGTAGTATTTTATACTGAATCAAATGAATTGAATCAAAGGGTTGCCGTTGGAGATCAACTATCTCCAGAATGGGAACTATCCACAGGGTGCAATCTTATTTCCCATGTTATTCAACCTCTACATAAAGCCTTTAGGAGAACTCATTCATAGCAATGGAGTTGAATGTCATCAGTATGCAGATGACACGCACTATCCAGGTCCCCACAAGATGCAGTAGAAATATTAGATCGCTGCCTGACAGCCGTAGTGAAATGGTTGAAAACAACAAATTGAAATTGAACCCAGACAAAACTTAAGTGATGCTTATTAAGAAGCCAGAGATATTGAAGGACATTGTGCTCCCCTCTTTCGAGGGAGTTCATCTGACCCTTGCAGATTCAGTTAAGAGCCATGGGGTTAAACTGGATCCAGCATTATTACTAAAAAACAAGTTAAGGTAGTGGCAAAAAATGCTTTTTACAACCTCACTCTAGCCAGGAAGATGGCTTCTTATCTTGACACAGCTGAACTAGCCACTTGGATCCATGCTATGGTAACATCAAGGCTTGACTATTGTAATGCTCTATACATAGGTCTTCCATCAAAGTTAACTAGGAGGCTCCAATTAGTGCAAAAAGCTACAGCTCGACTGTTATCAGGAGTGAGCAGGAGCATGAACATCACTCCCATCCTGCAGTCACTCCATTGGCTATCCATCAGGTACTGTGCTCAGTTCAAGGTATTGGTTATTATATACAAAGTTCTTCATGGCTTTGGTCTGGTATACCCACAGGACCACCTCCCTCCCTATGTTCCTCCACAGCAGCTTTGCTCATCTGAACAGGGTCTCCTGCAGGTGCCAGGCTGCACAAGGGTGAAGTCAACAACAGCCCGTACACGGGCTTTCTCCGTGATTACCCCTACCCTGTGGAACGGCCTGCCTGAGGAGGTCAAGACAGCCCCCACTCTCCTGGCTTTCCGTAAATGATGCAAAACCAAACTATTCAAAAAGGCTTTTTACTCAAATGGGTGGGCTATATTGTAGGGATGGGGTCTCAGATGCTTCGCTAATGAGTTAGGGACCATAGACTTCATCACTATATTGCCTTACATATTATCTGTCGCTTTAAATATGTACTTCTATGTACCACCTGTGCTCCATGTTGTCTAATGTTAGTCTTAGAATTGATTATGTTCTGTTTCAGTATTTTTTCTACTCTGTATTGGATTCTTGCTAATACTATGTCTTTTAAACTTGTATCTATTTACCCTATGGAATTGTTTATAGAAATGTCCTTGATACTGTATTGAAATGTACTTGATACTGATTGTACTAATCTCATACTGTGTAATCCACCTTGAGTCTCAGTGAGAAAGGCGGACTATAAATAACATAAGTCAAATAAAATAAAAATTTCTATTATGCTAACTTTTCTACCGTCTTGAGACACATACTCCAAAGTACAGTATTATTTTTAAATCCAAAAGCCATGTTTAAGCATCACAGCTCAATATTTCCAACCTCTCAAATTGACAGTACCATAAATCACGTTAAAGTTAAGTGAATTACTGTACCATAGAATTGTAGCCTTAACAGTGTTTATGTAGTATCAGCTTACCCTCTACAGAATGGAAGCAAGGAGAAGCACTGATATTAGAAATGGGGACAAAAAGTCCTAATAACTGAACGGCAATATATCATTCCAGACTCATTGGTTCCATTAACATGCACTTTTTAGTATCAAAATAGAACTATAATTGCACTCATGACAAATGGGACATTATCATAGCAGAAAACAGGATTTACATTTTTATTTCAAATATATTATCTGTACTTAATTACAAGGGGACCAGTAATTTTGGTCAGTTTTATGTTATGCCCCTAATTTAGAATTAATCTATTTTAAAAATGGCTCAGGCAACCTAAAGCTTGATTCAGATGTAGTGCCACACCATTATGATGCAGGAATAAACAGTGGGTATGTGTGCTCCCCTGTTCTTCCTACCATCATGTATCTCAGTTCCTTTTTGTTTTGCCTGTAATTCATATTTAAATACTATGTCAGGCCAAGTCTTAATCCAGGTAGGTTTCTCCATTGACCAGAAAGGGGGAAAATGCAGTTGTTTTAAAAACTGCAGAATTGTGTGTGCAAAATTGTATTTAAATTCATATAGATAAGATTAAACCAGTTTGCAGTATGTAGGTTCAGTTTTGTTTGGAGTTTTTTAGAAAAATTAATCCAATTTAGAAGACTGCAGAAGAGGCTTTCATCATACAAGTTGTAAACTTATTCCCCTTTCAGTCAGTGGCAAAACTCCCATTGATTTTAACAGAGCTGGATTACACTCCAAATCTTTAATTTTTAAAACTGTTTGTTCAGACTTCTGTTCTCTACCTCTTGTGTTATGTTATATATAGAAGTTCAAGTTCCCTTCAGTCCTGGCCTTTTGCCAGCTTTCCTTATTAAAAAGTCACTCTTCTTATTTCTGATAAACACAGCTGTTGCATAGCGTTTGAAAGCATTTCATATCAGCCAGCATGGTGGCTTAGCCAATTAGCACTTTAATATGGTCATTTTGGAAAACAAGCTTGATGGCAGTACAAAGAATGGGACATATCTTGCATAATCTGAACTGGCACTTGCATCCCTTTAATGTTATGAGAGTTTACAGATCACAGTGAATTTAGGCATCTCAAAAGGATTGAAAGGAAGAATTTAAGGGAACAAACTACAACTTTCCACATAAATGGCTTTTAACAAATACTTTCCCAATTGTAATGAAGCCAATTAGGTCTGTTTAAAAGACACAGCCAATGGAATACTCTCTTGAGTCGTTGTAAGTAAACTGTTCTTAGGAAGAGCTTGTTAGAAAACATAGGTATTTATCTGTACAGCAGTATGATATACCTATAAAGCCAGCAAAGATTCTCTTAAGACAGAAATTATGAAGCTCACTGGGTGACTTTGGGCCACAATCTCCCAGGGTTTCTATGAGGATAAAATGGGGAGGAAGAAGCATGCACACTGCTCTGAGCTCCTAGGAGGAAGGATGGGATAAAAGCCCTAAATGGACTGGGACCAGCATACCTAAGGGACCGTCTCTCCCTGTATGTGTCCCAGAGAGCACTTCGTTCAGCCAGAAAACATCTACTGATGGTCCCTGGCCCTAGGGAGGCTCGGCTGGCCTCTACCAGGGCCAGGGCCTTTTCGGTCCTGGCCCCAACCTGGTGGAACTCTCTGACTGAGGATACTTGGGCCCGCCAGGATCTTGTATCATTTAGGCAGGCCTGTAAGACAGAGATGTTCCGCCAGGCATATGGTAGAGGCTAATTTTAGCCCATCAATGCCGAGCCTTCCACTGGTCTCCCTCTACAAGGGGTATGGAGAGTCCACTCACGCTGGTTGCTCCGAAAGGGGTACAGTATTTTATCTGTTTTTATTATTGATTTTGTATTTTAATCAATGTTGTGCCTCGCCCTGAGCCCTTTTGTGGGGAGGGCAGGTTAAAAATAAAATAAAATAAAATAAAATAAAATAAAATAAAATAAAATAAAATAAATAATAATAATAAATAAGCCATAAAACAAGCCTCTAGCCATACAAGCTTCCCCCTGTATGTCATTCTCCACAGTTTATCGTAACCAATGATGGACATTGGTAACGATCCCAACCTTTACTATACACAAAGTAGCATGTCAGAAAATAATTACACTATATTTTTAGTAATATAATCAAGGAACCATATAATAGAAAACCTGGTAATTTATGCTAGGGCATTTTAGAGCCAAATAGACCTAAAATAATCTCAAGTTAATTTGAACAGATAATGAGTTGTTTTTATCTTTTGCAAATCTTTAGATTTTAGGTTGTATATATTTCAGAAAAATGCTTTATTTATTGATGAGTCTAATCCCTTAGTACCAGCTCTCTTTTGGAAACATGTTTAATGACATATGGCTTAGCTACCCTTATACCACAAATGATTAAAACCTGTATCTAGTCATGCTATTCAGCTAACGGTCAAAAATTGTCAGTTATTTGGTCTTGATGAAGTGGCAACTTACCTTTATTTCATTATGGTGAGGGAGGCCTGTCGTTGCTGTATGAAAGTCAAGGGCAAACCCAGTAGCATAACAGAGTTCCTCCTGTGAGTCAGCAGCTCTCACTGCAAACAGGAACAGGATCAACAACAGTCATCACTGACAAAGTTTACTTCAAATGTTATTTCTAAAGTCCATTCATTTTTATGATTTGCATAATTATCAAACCTGTCTGTGACTGTTATTCTAAAGCCATTGTTTGAATAGAGTTGATGTTTTAAAGATACTTAAGTATTATTTAACAGTATTTGTCAAATCAAATATTTATTTATTTATTAAAATGTTTTTCCTGCTATTAATGGGGGCAGGGTATACACAAAGGTATCTTATGAATTATTCTTTCAACAGAAAAATATAATGCAGTAAATTGCAGCAAACATAATAGGTAGTTCTCCTGTTCAAGCTACATTGAAAAGGATAGAATCTGTAAAGGAACACAGTGGTATCATCCATTATACATTCACTTGGCCATGTCACAAAAGGAAATAGTGGAGACCTGTGTTTGTTTTGAGACTGTAGAATGCACTTGCCCTTTTGTCGCAAATTGATTGTCATTGTCAGAATTAATAGCTTACAGAGTAACCAGACTAAAAGTCAGGACCTGGTGTTTTTGCTTGACTAACATGCAGATTGCTAATCATAGTCTAGTTCCTGTTTGTGAGATGAAGGATCATACATCAAGACAGAAATGTTGTAGATACAGAAAGAAAAAAGAAAATGGTCATAGGTAGGCTAGTTGTAGTAGACCCCACCCTCTCCAGGCTCTACCCACCAGGAATTTCCCAACCCAGAGTTGGCAACCCTAGCTATAATAGTATAGCCGTTCTTTCCCAAGCTTTTAAATTCTTTATAAATTCTTCTTTCAAAAATGTTTTGTTAATGCAGAAATACATACAATCCAACTAGCCTGTAATGAATATCAGTAAGAGGAAGATTTTTGTTTAATTATGCTCCCTCTTACAAAGTCAATGAGATGACAGTGACCTCATTTTTCTCTCTTTATTCAGTTTTGGGACAATCTGTATACAGTGTTCTTTGTAGACTACTGAAGTATTTCAGTCCTAATGCAATATACTCTTGATTATTCATAGCTTTTTTCAAAGTAGTCCTTTGTGGTTTACAAGTGTGGTAGATGAGCCATAAAAGTTTAATGCTGCTGGCCAAGGGAAGATGACTGTGTGCTTTAGAAATAAACCATAATACGAAAAAGAGGCTAAACCACAATATGAAAAAGAAAACCATTGGGCTTTCGTACCAGTACGATGGGACTCCACCACGCACTGGCAGAGGGCTCAGTCATTCTGAGGTGGAGCATATCCTCTACCTCTTTGGCAACGGCATCCCACTGTTTGTAGGGCAATAGTCTCCAGGGGGCCTGCAGCATCTTTCCTGCTGAGGTAGGGATGATGTGGGATACCAACATGGTACATGTGGGACAATTGGAGAAGCTACCCAGGAGGTCCTGTAGCAGGGCCCTGAGCTGCTGTTTCTGGCCACGGAAAGGCCATTATTCATCAGTGGTCTGTTTCCATCAGTCTGCCAGGTATCCAGGGGAGCAGGCCATCCAGGGGCTCAAGGGGGTCCTCTGTTAGCTGGGGCTTGGGTTTCCACCATGCCTTGATGTCGTTGACATGGAGGCACTTGGCCTGGTGTGGTGTAGGTCCACATTGGATCTGGTAGGACAGGGGGCCCAAGACTTGGGTGACTGAAAAGGACCCCTGCCAGGGGTATCTGCCTCCTCTGGGCCCGAAGATTTTGTGATGGACAAGGACCTGGTCTCTCACATGAAATGTCCACAGCCGGGTGCCCCAATTGTATTAGGCCTTCTGGGTGGCAATGACAGCTGTGTGGGCCATCTCCATTTGCTCCTGGAGGTGTTGCACTGCTGATTCAGGTGCAACAACCCAGTGGCCTTCCACCACATCCAGGATACCCCCACAGCCACCGGCCATATACCAGCTTGAAGGGGGCAAACCCACCTGCTTGAAGGGAATATAGATCACCAGGAGTGGGGTGAGGGAGACCCTGAGCGGTGGGTAACTGGTGGCCCGCTGGACCGTGAGGCAGGCACGGCATAAATCCTTGACATCGTGGGCCATCATGGGCCAAAAAACTGGACCAGTACCTGGGCTAGGGTGGTGTTGTCCCCCTGGTTACCTGTCCAGGTGTGGTCATGGGCAAAGGCCAAGACTGTCTCCTGGAACCCCTTCAGTACCAAGAGCTGCCAGGTCCCCAGCCTATGAGGTCTCCATGAGGGGCTACCAGGTGCCCCATCCCACAGGACCCAGGGTACCAGCCAGCCCCCCACCCATCCCTGACCTCCCCTTCACTCACCGCCATGGCATCACTCAGGGACTCCAGAGTTGCATCCAACTCCTGGACCTCCATAAAGGCGGGATCCATTGTCCACATCTCGATAATGTTGGCCAGATCATGGACTGGGAACGGGAGGGCCTTGGCCTTGGCCAGTTCCACCTCCTGGTATCTCATGGGGACCCATACAACAGGGTGCTCTTCGGAGTACCATTAGAAGCAAGCCAAGGTGCTCATGCATATAATCAGGAGCCTTTCCAGCAGCAGCCAAGTCCAAATCATTGAGATCAATCTGCCACTGTCTAGAAAGGCAGAGAGATGTCTGCTGACCACCTCCACCATGAGCAGCAAGGGCAGGGGCCTGGGGTCCAGAGTATCAAAGTCATGACCTCTCCCAACCCATGTTGCACTCCTTCTAGGCAGTCCCATATGAAGTGACCTTCCCACTCTTGAAACAGGGGCCTCTGTCATTCCCCTTCCTGCGCAGGCTAGGTGGAGAGTCTCTGGTGCCCAGCAGGGAGGCCGAGTCCCTCAGTAGCTGCTACGAGGGCCTGACATCTGACCGCAGAGTGGGATGCTGTTGCAACCGGTGGGGCTACAAGGGCCCGCCTGGGCTCATTCAGATTTGGGTGGTTTGTGGGCCATCCATCCACCACTGCTGGGGTCTCTCCCATCCGCGTTAGGGTCTTTCCCAGGTTCCCGCAGTTCTGTAGCAGTGAAGTTCTCTGGGAGGATTGTTGCCACCCAGTAGCGGGCCCGGGGTGGGAGGATGTTGAGCAGCTGCTCTTGGACCACGTGGTCCATGATCATCTTCTTGCCCTTCATTGTGGGTTTCAGCTGGCAGTAGGCTATATCTCATCGGTTGATGATAAGGGCCCATGGTTGCTCAAGCTTCTGATAGGTGATCACCAGGAACTTCAGCTGGTAGGTGCCTGGCATCACCTCATGGTGGTCCAAAATGGCAGCCTTCAACTGCTGGTAGTTATCCTCATCTTCCTTAGGGAGGGCATTCAAGCTGGCTGGGTTTCACCGGTCAGGTAGAGGCCCAAAATGAAGGGCCACTCTCCTTGGGGCCAGTAAGTGGCTTCAGCTGTCCTCTTGAATGCCTCTAGGTAGGCATCGATGCCGTCGTCCATGCCCAGCTTTGTCAACTGAAACGAAGTTCCATGAATGGGCCCCACAGCTCCACCACTCACCGGGGTGGTTTCTCTGTGAGTCCCTCCCAAGGCCTGGTATAGGCCATGGATCAGGGAGTCCTGTGCTTCCTGCTGATGACTGGTTATATCTCTGAGGAGGCGACACTAGCCATCGCCCGAACTGGGCCGTGTTCAGGGTGGGATTGGAGGGCTCCAGTGTCCCCACTGGGGCTTGGTCCATGGTGAGGGTATCAGCTATGTCACCTGTCATGGGCCAGGGAGCTGATGGCCTGAAGAAAACCAGATGGTGAAGAAGAGGGTGGCTGCTGGCCCAGCTCGGTGGAGTAGAGTGGCATGGTAGAAGGCGTTTAGAGCGGTCTCGCTGCCCGCATTTTCCCCTATTTTGTCAGAATCGCTTGTAGCTCAGCCCGGAATCTTCACATCTGCTGTGTTGTTAGTTATGGCCCCTTGCTCTGCCACATGACCCTGGCCTTGTGTGCTTGGTTGGCCATTCCCCCATGTTGTGCCAGTACCTGAGGGCTCCCCCACCATTTGCCTCAGAATGGTGGGAGCAGGACCAAGGTGGTGGGCCTCTCAAAGCCTTGATCCACCTTCTGCTCAAGGTAAGACCTCCACTTTCCTCCCCAGCCTGGGTGTGGAGGCCTCCTTTTATCCTTTCCCTTCTAGTGCCATCCCTGCCCCATTTACCATCTACCTGCTCCCAATGTGAGGCCCAACATCTGGTCCAGAGGTGGCCACACCTCCTTGCCCCACCCCCATCCCTGCCATCTGTAGGGCCCTGATTGCTGTGTGTTGGGTAGGTTGCTGGCCTTCTGCTGGCAGGTAGGCCCAGACCTTCTCTGGATGCAGGGCTCAGTTACTTCAGCTATCAGGGCAACTGTAGCCACTGGCAGCCGTTGGCCTGCCAGTGCAGGAGCCTGTGGCTGAGGCAGTGTCTGCTCTGTGTGACCATCTCCTGGCACCACCGGGCCCTCTGGCATCACTGGGTCCCTTGGGTGGGCTCTCCTGGTAGCTGCCAGACCCCACCATCTGACCCAGCTGGCTAGGCCCTTGCTGGATGGGCCAGATGTATCTCATGCTGCTGTGGGGTGGGGAGGCCCTGCTGCTCCCACTGTCATCCTTGTCGCTACCCTGGCTGTTGTTCCCATCCTGGTTCTGGTTTCTGCCACCTTGTTGCAGGCCCTGGTCTGCAGGGCAGGGAGTCCATGCTGCGAGGCCAACCTAGACATTTTAATACCATATTAGTATTTATTATAGTAATTGTTTAATACATTTTTGCTATGTCTCAATCAAAGAATTACTTCCATTTTTAATATATTGCAGTGTCTCAGTACTCAAGTAACAATATTATTTTTACTGGAGAAATTCTTTGCCCAGCCAGTAAGGCTAATCAAATGGGGATAGCTTTCTGTAACACCGTGCTATGGTTGTCATGGATAACTTTTGGATAATGTCCAAGAAGACAACATAGTATGGATACCTGCTTTGTGTAAACAACATGCTGGAGTCTTGGCTATATTTCCTTGTATGATGCAGGAGTTACCAGTTACCAGTCCATTTCTTAATATAAAGATATATAGAAACAATTATACCAGACTTACAGTGCTTTTGTAGATACTACTGAGAACCAATCTACACATAACGTTTATCATATGATGAATGTTGGAATTCGCCTCACCATGCTGACACCATAATTTATCATTTATGCCACATCATATACCATGATGAGGTAGCAGCATAGAGAACCCATCACATGGAGGCTACTTCGACATATGAAGATAGCAATCTAGTACTTAGATAATGTATTTAAAATATGTTGATCTGCAGTGTAAATACCAAGCATTGCTATTATGTAGGGTATCCTTGAGGGGAAAATATAGTCTGGCATTAATCTATCGCATTGTGCTACTATGGTTTTAGAAGACTTTTAATGTCTGCTGCAAATGAATGGATGAAATCACTAGTACTCATCCAAGTACTTAGCTGTTCCATTGTCTTGAGATGAACATGATATTTAAAATAACCACATACTGCTTTTCCCGATCTTTGTAGTAATTCCTTGGTGTGTGAATTTTCCCCCACAGATTCCTAGACTCCTCTCAGCAATATAACTAAAATGGGCCAGGGGGTGTTCAAATTTTCATTCTTCTCTTGCAAAATGTAAATATTGGTTTACATGAAATCATATTACTTAAAAATAATAATCCTCTACTGAGCTGGAAAAGTGACATAAACAAGAGATGCAAGAGCATCATCATTATGTTATTGCCCATTTATTGCTCAAAATAAAACTGGTCCCTCTGTGCAAACCAGAATTATATGGAATGTCAATTAAATCAACCGTAATCTCCCAAATACATTTTTTATTGCTGGATTCATTAGAAAGGCTCTTAAGGTAATGAATAGTCATCACTTTTACCAAGGACTGCTGGCTCCTTTATAAATGATGACCACTAAAAATGCAGAAAAGACATTTTAAAATCTGGCTTCATTTATGCTCTTCCTTTCTGCTTGAAGAGGCTATAGAATTCAGCATGACCTGATGTATTCTGGAGATCAGATACATAGAACATCAGCTGTATAATTGAAGTGTATACCCTTGGTGGGAATTTTTAAGAGGTAAACTTTTTTTAACTGTATCAAATCAAAAAAATCAATTCGCTATAACTTCTTTTGTTTTCTTTCCTATAGCAAGTCCACATGCAACACCATCGACTCTTCATTTTCCAACATCACCCATTATTCAGCAGCCTGGGCCATACTTCTCACACCCAGCAATCCGCTATCATCCTCAGGAGACTCTGAAAGAGTTTGTCCAACTTGTCTGCCCCGATGCTGGTCAGCAGGCTGGACAGGTGGGGTTCCTCAATGTAAGAAAGCCATTTTTATTTCTTTAGATGTTTTTGTTCCTCTGTCTCCAATAAGCATGGAATTATGTTAACAGGTTTCGTACATAGAAAAGGGGGGGCAGTTTAATTATTCACTACTATTTAAAACAATGGTTTTAAGGAAGTATTTGAGCATGGTTAAGCACATTTATGTTCTACTCATTATTACTGGAAAGAATTAAAATAACGGAAATTTAAAGTGCTTACATTTGTCTACATTGTGTCAATAATTTCTCCTCTTTATGCTATGACAAATGCAACAAACTTTCATCCAGATCCTATTAGTTCCTGCAATGCCTGCAGGTAAAATATTATATTATTTAATGTTTTGATCCAGCACAAAAGTTGGATCTCCTAGCAGGAACTTTCCTCCAGCTAAAACAACCTTGCTCCACTAGAACAGGCATTATAGGATCCATTCCCAGGACTGCATGTTGATGTACAAGCTGGGCAGATATTGCTGTGCTGAGAAGAACCACCAGCGCCACATGCAGTGTACTTTGAAGATTTCTCAACATACTGAATTGTATAAACAACAAGTTGAGGAAAGAACTAGGCAAACTACTTAGGGACATCTAAAGCACAAGTGAACCAACAACTCTAGTGTGATTTTTTGATGCCTACCACTGGATAGTAACATTTTTTACAGAAGCGCAACAGATAGACTATAGCAGGGCCAGGATGCATTATTTGCCAAGTTTAGAATGTGATTATTGCTATATTAAGCCTAACTTTGTACTGTCAAGCTGCCTGTTTTTAGTACAAATGTTGCCACCTGTTGTAAATGGATAACTCTGGATAGTTGACACATGACCATAATATGTAGGCTGTATATGTGGATCAGTATGGGAGCATATTTTAGGTTTGTGCAATTCCACCTCTCTGTGTAAGACTTATGTGAACTGAACTTGTATGAATGTATTGCCATGACCTGGATGGCCCATGTCTAGCTAGCTTGATCTCATCAGATCTTGGAAGCTAAGCTGAGTCACTCCTAGTTAGTACTTGGGTGGGAGATGACCAGGAAGTCCAGGCATTAGTCAATCACTTCTGTTCATCTCTTGCCTTGAAAACTCTACAGTAGCAATTTCACAGCACTTTACACACACACATTCTTTTTTTTATATTAAATTTTTCAAAAAAAATAACACCAAACTCAACCATTTACAAAGCAATAACAGCTTGCAAAATACAGTATTGCCAGTAAACTTCTATAACTAAACATGCATTGTTGTGAGTTCTCAGTTGCACAGTAAATACATCTATTGATAATCCCTTAATAGCTAAACATTTAAATATAGAAATTCAAATCTCAGGGTTAATGATCATATAATACAGTAGTTTAGTAATTAAAAAATCATTTCTTGTAAGAAAGTCTAAGAAAGGGTGCCATTTTTCATAAAAATTGGTTGATTTACAAGGATCTAATGATAGTTGTATCCTTTCTGTCATTTTCTCCATGATAAGTTGTTGCCAAACCTTGGAATACCACATATCTAGATTTGGGGGAGAACACACACACATTCTTATGAAAGTAGTTATGCATGCAGGCTCCCGTTCATACATTTGTGATGTGGGAGGGCATACAAAATTGTTACTATGTCCCAATGTTTTGACATTGTGTTTGTGTTGATCTTTGCCCAGTAAACAGAAAATTCTGGGTTCGTTGACCACTCAAATATAAGCAAAAGATCGATCAATCATATAAAACATTAATTTGTTAGAAAAGCAACACCAGCAACTATACTGTTTACAAAAATTGTCTTCTAGAAAACCCCCAAGTCTGTTCTCTCCCAGATGCTTTACAGAACATAATACCAAACCTTTTGCCTTCCCTACAGCAAAAGCTTTGAACTAAGCAAAAGTCCTAACTGCTACTATGATGTCTGCTTCCATGTTTACTCTAGGATTTCTCGACATGTTCCCATTCCTGACCAGGGAGTCCTGCAGTCAGAGCACACACTCATTAATAGAGTCTAGGCCAGGCAACTTAATTAAGTGAATAGGGACAAAGGACAGGGAAGACCTCTGGAATTCATTGGGCAGAAGGTGACTTCTCCTATATTAGGACAATTATGTGTGCATGTGTGACCCTAATTCTTGCAGGCTGAAAGAAATGGGCCCTTGCTCCTGCTGTCAGATGTCTCTCTGATGCACTGATCATCACTCACACATTTTTCCTGTATGAAATATTTGACCACAGCCAAATAATAAATGGACAGTTTACTTGTAAATTGGCAATATCTGACCAGAATTTATAGGGATTCCTGCCCTAGATTCTTCACGACATGGTCACATGTGAACTGAACCTCTAATTCAGCCTTAGGAACAACTGCTACCTGCCAAGGTACCATAGCAGATTGAACAGTTTCATTACTCCAGCACTTCTAAGGTTAAGAAAATACAGGGATTTCATAATTTTTCTTAATTATGTCTTTAGACAGGATAATAAGAAACAGCTGTTTTAGATCAGCCACATACATTTTATTTTTTTGAAAAATGTCTTTCTTATAGTGGTTTAGATTAAGTTGACCAGTATTTGAACTCCAGAAGATAAAAGTACAGTTCCTTACGGTTCGTTATTCCTATGAGTTGTTATCTTTCCCCTTAGCTCTCTAAAAAATTAAATAGTTTTTCAAGATTTTGGTTGAGCAATTTCAGAGGTTGTGTCTCTCATGCAAACTTAATAATTATCTTTGTTAGTGGAATAACGTTCCATTAGTATGCAGGAGTGATTACTTCTGCATATAGCATTATCTAAAATAATTCAAACAATAAAGGCTCTTAACTGCAAAATGTTTGTTGCCCCTAGTTGTTTCTGTCCTTTGCATTTCTGATGCACATAATGCTAAAAGTATAAATGATGGCTTTTAGCATCCAATTTGTTACCTGTATTAAACAAAAGTTATGTTATTAATATGTTTCTAATTCTTTATATTCTAGCTAACATAAATAATAATATCCTAGCTATGCTAACAAATACATTTCTATCTAGACAGTAAAAAATTATGTGATCCTTGAATAAGAATTTCCTTAGTGCACCATGGTAAACATGAACACGTTGGGTTAAAATTTACTATTTTGTTCCATTGGCACCTTGCACTGGAAAGAATGCATGGGTTCTTTAGGGTTGCCAGGTCCCATCATTCTCCAGGCGAGAAGAGGGAAACTTGGCACACACCTTTGTTGATGTCTTTGTGCACACACTATGCACGTGCGTGCTTCCAGGGAGTGATGGCATTGCGCAGGGCCTTGTGCTGCCCCTGGGAGCGCTCCCGGGCTCCGCAGCAGGCCAAATTGGGCCGTTTTGGATCCAAAATTGGCCCAGTGGAAAGTGCAGAAGTGCTGCCAGTGCAGCGCAATGTGCCCTGGAATGCTCCCACACTTCACAACAGGCCAGTTTCAGCCTCAAACAGACCTGATTCAATCCACTATGGAGTGCAGGAGCACTGTTTTGAGGGCCCTGGTGAGCTGTGCTTCACAGTGGGCCAATTTAGGCCCCAAACAGTCCCAATTCAGCCCATTTGGGGCCTAAATTGGCTCACTGCAGAACTTGGTTGCATGCCACACCACCCAGGAGCGAGCCACGGGAAGCATATTCCTCCACCTTTTCCCCACCAACCAGGTAAGCAAGGGCGGGGGGTGGAGGGTGGGAGCAGGAGATCCCCACCCCCGACAAGGGACTGGCAACCCCAGTTCTAAGAGAACAAATGGACGATCCAGCCCAGTAAGTATAAAACAGAAAAAGGACTAAAATATTACATAGGTCTGTAAGTTCACAGATTACTCACACCTGAAAGTTCCAAGATGTAAATAAAATAAGCTTATAAGAAGGGGTAGTGCTATCCTTTAAAATCATGAGTTTGGCAGACTTCACACATAATTACGATCTATGATTGGTCCATATCGTGAACGAGCCTTGGAAATTCTCAGAATTCCTTTCTCTTCTCTCCTCATGTCAATTACAAATTAATCATTTCCATTTCAGTGGCAAACAATAGTTTATTCTTTCATCCACATCACCAAGTATAATCTGTTTGGTTCTAATCCTGCTTCAGAACCCCTTTTTGGTAAAAAGAGAACAACCATAATTTATGGTTTGAATATAACAACAAACCAAGGTTTTCCCCAAAGGAAGAAATTGCTAATTTTATTTCATCTACGTTAGACTACTCCAATGGGGTGGCCCATGAACAGTGTCTGGAAGATACAGTTGGTGTAGAATTCTTGCTGCCGTGAGTCATAGGGACCATATCTGTTCAGTCTTGTTCAGCCTATGCAGGCTTCTAATTTGCTTCCTGGTCTAATTCAAGGTGCTAACATTGATCTTTAAAGCCTTGTAGGGCTTGGGGCCACATATCTTAAGGACCACCTTTTCCCATATGAACCTACCTGACCACTATAGTTTTCTTTGGATGCCTTATTTTGGGAGCCTCCACCATCTGAGGCTAGACGGGTTGCCTGAGAAAGGGCCTTCTCAGTTTTGGCTCTAAAATTATGTAATTCCCTCTCCAGGGAGATTAATCTGCAACCTTTTATCTTTGTCTTCCTCCAGGAGGTGAAGACTTTTTTGTTTTGTTTAGTGTTACCTCATTGATTCTCCTTAACCTTTCCTCCCCTTCCTGTGTTTATGTATTGTTTTGCATATTTTAATATACGTTGGGGACCTTAATTTGGGTGGGGAAACAGCTTAGAAATGTTTTAAAGAAATAGTTTTTCAGCCATGTGCAATATAAGAAAGGAGCAAGTGCCTAGGTTGATTTCCATAATGGCAAACCATGTTGTCACATGTGAATTATGCCACTGAATTGCAGTATTTTTTGTCATACCAGATGGCAGTGTTCACCGTACCCAGAAAGTCAAAGTAAATGGGTGTGATGCCTAAAATCACAAAAATTAATGTTCTTCAAGTGTATAGTTTCATTTTTAAAAATGATTGACAGACTTTAAATTGCTTACAATAAATACCATAGATTGATAACTTTAGCTTCATAAAATCCTTAAAGTCAACAATGAATGTGAATTAAATGCATATGTCATAAGTGTTTTAAAAGTAGATTTTGCAGAAATGTAAACATTCCCATGTGTAAAATGTCTTGAATCATGATAAAAGATGGGATAAAAATGCTTTAATGAATAAATAAATAAACTCTACATTTAAAACTGAACTTTTAGTCTTTATCCATCCAGTGAAAGAACAACATGCATAATATTGTCTTCTAAGCATTGATTCTTCCACTTTTGACTTAAAATCTGATTACCTGACTCACAATCTTCGTAAGAACCCAAAAAGGCAGGTTCTAAAAATATACCCTGGGCTTTTCCTTTTTAAAAAAAATCAGATATCAAGTAGATATTTTTGAAAGGAGGAAAATCTCAGAAATGTTGGGAAGTATAAGGTTTGGTAAGTTCAGGCATACCAACAAGTGTCTATCTGTTTGTGAAAGGCATTAACAAAGCATGTTGCACATTCTGTCCCTCCTTTCCCTTTCTTTCACATGCCTACTGAGTGCAATTGAAAATGTTCTCATTTTATTAAAATAAATAAATAAAAGAAAATGTTCTCATTTGAAAAACTTTCAATCCAGTTCCAGTTTGTCTCAACATCCAAATGAAAGTGCATTTAGAATACAGGTTCACAGAAAATTGGGGAAAGCTCAGATACACCTAAGTGCCTTAATTTGGCAGCATGGCATGGTTGATAGACTGTCAGAGTAGGATCTAGAAAGCCCAGGTTCAAATCCGCCATGGAAGCTTCCTAGTGACCTTGGGCCAATTGCCATCTCAGCCTAACCTGCCTCATTGGGTTGTTGTGAGGATAAAATGGAGGCGAGGGGAATGATGTGAACCACTTTGGGCACCTTCTGGAGATAAAGGCGGGGTATAAAATAAATAATAAACAAATGTTATTGGAAATTTGTGTTTGAGAGAAGACTTCCCATACCAGTAAGCCTTCAGTCATGCTCTGATCATGAGGAGAGCTGCAGGTGAGGGGAGCATGCAAGCATCACAAACATGCTATGTTTGTGCCTGTCAAAAGCCGAGATTTTTTGCTGTCTGAAAACAAGTAACCAAGTGGACTAAGAACATGACCTAAGTGGTCCCTGTAACTTTACCAGGGCTGGTTGAAGATATTTTCCTGTTCCAAGTAGCATCATATGCACTAGACTCAGACATAATGGGGGGTTAGAAGAATCTAGGATGTGACAACAGGTGTAAGCCATGCTCATTGCCTTCTCCCACACTGCTATTGGCTGGAAGCAAACAGGGTGCAGTGGACTTACCTCAGACTTGGGCAGCAGTGGTATGGTTCTAATTGTACAATTGTACAATTGTAAGCCATGTCAGACACTTCGTACTATGCCATCACCAGCCAGGAGCAGGCATGCTGGAATGTTGCAAATTGTATTTCACTAAGCAGTTGCTTTGGTGGAAAACCAGCCATTGGCACTAGCAATCTGAAGGCCACTTGAAAGCTCCTTGTCATGTCTGATTCAGCTTATAAGCAATTTTAAGTCTCAAGAAAGCTTGTAAAATTAATAACAGTTGATCTATGAGAATGCTATTTGAATAAAGGTGCTTTAGTCAGAGTAGGTTTTAGATTTTCTAAACTATTTTTTTTAATCTAGAGATTTGCTCTTTTAGCATCAGGCAATTATAGGTACACACTAAGATTTCAAAATAGATTATATTAGCAGCAGTTAATGGTTTGTTTTTCTTATGTTTTTGGCAGCCCAATGGTAGCAGCCAAGGCAAGGTGCACAATCCATTCCTTCCTACCCCAATGTTGCCACCACCACCTCCACCACCAATGGCCAGGCCTGTGCCTTTGCCAGTGCCAGACACAAAGCCTCCAACCACGTCGACAGAAGGAGGTGCCACCTCTCCCACTTCACCAAGTAAGTTCAGCTTCCAAGAAGAAAGAATGGGCTGTTTGACAAAGCTTTTTCAATTATTTGTTCATGATTCTGTAAAATGAAATAAAACTTTAAGAACCCCTCAGTTATATCATCCCAGTAAGGATGCAACAATAATATCAAGATTGACTCCCAGGGGACATAATCAGGATGGACTCATAAATTGCCTTTTGACTTAACTTTTTTATAGTTACCTTTTAGTGGCACTGTAGATGGAAAAGTTGTCCAAGATCATAGGCATTTGTGCCAACGCAGATTCATCAAACTTCAGAAATTAGGGTTGAGCCATGGTTATATCACATTATTATACCACATGTTTCTGAGCCTTTCATCAAACTTCAGGAATTAAAGTTGAATTATGATTATACCACGTTTCTGCGTCTTCTGTGATGTATAAAAAGTTATATAGCCTTCTAGAGCTCACTTCACTTTCCTGATGACTCCTCTCTATACACAGCTGCTAGCTACACTGTCTCTCTCTCTCTTTCTTCTATAGACCAGGAATCCATAGCAAATCATTAAGGCTGTTCCCAAGAAAAAAAAGGAGCAAGCACCCAGACTGGAAACATTTCTAGCTTCTGTCTCTCACCTAAGGAGCGTGAATAGTATGGCAATAGTGTTTGTCCAGCTGGAGTAATACATTGGGGGGCTAAGTTTCCCCAGTCTCATTTACAAAGATAAGCAATAGCTTGTCTGATGAGGAACTGGAAGTATTTTGATTCCCACCACTGTGGTATCTTTATCAGATGGTGTTGGATGATGGAAAAGCTGTGCTAGGACCACACCAAGTACACTATCCAAGTACACAGGTACTGAGTGGCTAGCAGAACCTAGGGCTAGCGTTTATGATGACAGCACTTTTAATAACAATAATAATAACATTCGATTTATATACCACCCTTCAGGACAACTTAATGCCACAGTCAGAGTGGTTTACAAAGTGTGTATTATTATCCTCACAACAATCACCCTGTGAGGTGGGTGGGGCTGAGAGAGCTCTGAGAGAGGTCACCCAGCTGGGAATCAAATCCGGTTCTCCAAAATAGAGTCCTGCCACTCTTAACCACTACACCAAATTTGTATTTACTGATACCAGTTTCTGCGAGCCACTAACTGCACTGCATCATTCTGGAGCTGTGGCCTCAGCTGCCTCCTGACAGTCTCTGGTAAGGGCACCTCATCCTTGCCCCTACCTTCAGTGGCTCTAAGTGGTAGAAGCTGGAACACTCCCTGTGACCCATCACATGATGAGCCACTGCTGCCAAGGGGTGAGAAAAAGAAAATATAAGTAGGAGCAACTACATGACACTGTCTTTCTGCAGCTAAGAAAACAACAACAGATTTTCATGCAGTGGCAGCCATATAAAACCATGCCTGTTTGCCTGGAGATGATTTTTACTCTCAGGGCTGATCTGCACTTAGTTACTAAATCATAGTATTAAAAAATGCTGTTAAAATTCATAGTTTTCTTATAACTTAGAATACAGTGTGTTGCCAGTTACTATTCTGGTTTGTTTGTCCTTTGAGGAAAATCAAATTTTCTAGCTTTATAACTATGTTAGAGGGTACTTGAAAAGCCCCTTGGTGTTGTCCATTGATGATATATCTTCATTCTTTATAATATCTGCTTGTGCAGTCCCACAGGCACAGGCCTTTTCTCTAAAAGATGTCAAGCTTTAGGACCCTGTGGAGGAAGCTCCTCCTCACGGAGCATGCATGCCTTGTTTCCCATGGAAATGAGGTGGTGTGAGGCATAGCTCCCCTCATTCCCTCAGTTTTTCTTTCACTGCCATCGAAAGTTTTCTGTCCTTTTCCCTGTGTTGATCTTTTCTTCTGTGAGTTATATCTCCCCTTGTCCTTTGAACAATTGGAATGTCTCAGAAACCCTTATTCAAGAGATTCTTCAAGTGTGACACTAAAATGCCGCATATAGACAAGCACAAATGGTTTCTAATATGTTTGGGCAAGTGCCATCACACAAGAGCTAGCACCCGGATCCAATTGTCCACCTCTGGTTCCAGAGGTTTCATCCTGATGCCAATCACCAACCTTATCAGTTCCAACATTGGATCTAACTGCTAGTCATTTGCCAGCCCTGTGGCCCTCAACTCCAGAACAGCACTACAGTCAGTGCTCATATACCAAACGTTCGACTTTCAAGCCACCAATGGAAAAACCCGACTACAAGTAAATATCTGAAGTGGGCCACTGCATCTTATCATGGGGGAGACAGGCACCCCATGCCAACACACATAGTTCGGCTCTATCGATCCATGAGGAGGATCCGATCACCATTCCCCATATGCCACCTCCGCTCTGCATCCCATCTTAAGCAGACATAGAAAAGGTGTTCAGCATTGGGGTCCTGATCTCAGATCCATCAATGGTTCTGATGTCATATCCATCCTCAAGACCAGCTCCTCTGTTACAGGCAGTACCTACATCACCACCCTGGTCAATGCAATGGGGACATCCGTGGCCATCCCCATCCAACTCCACAGTCATCCCAATTGGTAAGCTGGCAGGAACTCCTCTATCTTTTGTAGCAAGTGGCTGCCTTTCCCTCTCAGGGCCATTCATCTATGCTTTTTACCATGTTGGTTCTGAGTTCTCAGTTCCCAGTACCTCCACTGATGTTCTCTGAATCTGAAGATGAGGAGACTGCTTCATGC
Source organism: Eublepharis macularius (assembly GCF_028583425.1). Taxonomy (NCBI): domain Eukaryota; kingdom Metazoa; phylum Chordata; class Lepidosauria; order Squamata; family Eublepharidae; genus Eublepharis; species Eublepharis macularius. The sequence goes on along the minus strand of NC_072794.1, from coordinate 78,733,970 downwards.
TCTGATGTAGCATTGGAATTAGTATCGGATCCATCACCTGAAGAAACTGTAGAGGATGTGGCCTCCTTGTCTCCCAGTGATGATTTCCATCTGTTTTCAGAACAGATGATACAAATGGCCAAAGCACTTGAACTCAACATAACTTCTTCCATGCCAAAGCCTAAGAACACAGTCCTGCAGGCCCTTTATTCAGATTCTCCTGCTTCAATAGCCTTCTCTGGGTAGGACCTGTTGAATATAGCACACAACATCTAGGAAAAACCTGTCTCAGAGACAGCTACATCAAAGAAGCTTGAAAATTTATATAAACTAATGAAGCAAGACTCTGGATTTCTATTTATGCACCAGCCCCCATCATCATTAGTGGTGGATGAAGTCAGGCTTACTACTGACATGGTTCACAATCAGCCCCAGCAGACAGAGAGGACTGAAAGCTGGATGCTTTGGGCAGAAAAAATTATTAACTTGCAGCCCTGAATTTCCGCAATTCCAACTATCAGGCAATCACATGATCATACCACTTGTTTCTGTAGGAACCTTTACCACCTACCTGCAGGATCTCCCCAAGGATTGTAAGGCTATTGCCGGAGAGTTGCACAGTGAGGCTATAGACCCAGGCCTATTCCACGTGGCACACTTTAAGCTAGCAATGCTGAGTATTCCAACCGATTGGTGCTGAAATGGCTTGCGGTCCCATCATTCTGCACTGCGTGACTCGAGGTGATTTGGTGTCAGTTGACGAATTGAGATGTGTCTGTTTGGAACCGCATTTTCTGGGGGCTGGAACTGATGTCATTTTTTAAAAAAAAAATTTCATGCATCGTTATGTTGGAACCCCTCCCCCCTCCCTGTATTTGCTGATTGAGCTATCCCATGCCCACTGGAGAGGCAATTGGTGATGAAGTTCTGGGGGAAAGCATGTACTTTTTGTGCTTGTTCCACTCTCATTTATTTTTTTTAAAGCCAAGCCAGGAAAGAGTTAAAATGCTGCTGCTACATTCTCTCCTGGCAGCTTCCCTGCCACTTTGTTTTGCAAACAGCTGTGCAAAAAGCTTGGATGTTTTTCCTCTTTGGCATTAGCATAAATATGCAGGGAGGGAGGGAAAAGCAGCCATTTAACCCTTTTCTGGCTTTTAAAGCCAGGAGGAATGAGCAGCAACCCTGGCTTTGAAAAAAAATAAATGAAAGTGTGTGCATATCTGGGAGGAGAGTGTATGCCTACCCCAAGGGAGGAAGAGAAAAGCATTCCTGGCTTTGTAAAAAAAAAAAAAAAAAAAGAGTGTGTGCATACCTGGGAGGAAGGAAGCAAATGGAGAAGCAGCCTTATGATCCTTACCTTGCTTTACTAGTAAAAATGGCTGCAAAGGAGTTCAGAGAGCTGAGGGGGGTGGGAGTGGTTATCGGTGGACAGACCAATCAGTTCATGGGGGAAAGGAAGAGGGGGACATGAGAAGCAGCACAGAAGTTTTTGATTCTGCACACACACAACATGCGCCAGCAGCAACTAGGCAGCAGCTTCAAAAAAACTGGAATGTGTGCAGGGGGGAAATGGGGAAAAGGCAGAAAAAATTGTTTCTGCTTCCCATTACTCCTTGCACATGCAGAACTCTGGAGAACATGGGAAGCCTAATAGATTCTGAAACACCCTAGTCAAGCATGCCAATGATTGCTCAGCAAGGTCCATGACTACTGCAGTGGTGCTATGCGGACAGGCTCGGTAAAGGTCTACTGCATTGCCTCAGGAGAAGAGAGCAAAGATAGAGGATTTCCCCTTTGAGGAGCACTTGCTGCTCTCAGAAAACACCAATGAATCCTTATCTAAACTGAAAAAGAATCAACAAATGCTAGATCACTAGCGGTCACGGCACCATCTCAACAAGCCTCTTAATGAGTATTGTTACCAGAGCCACCAGCAATGGCAGCAACAAGTGCACTACCGTACTTCAAGATACCCTGCACAACACCAATAGAGGTCATATTCCTCATCACATAATTGGAGCTCCAGGAGACCTACTAGACCCAGGCCCAAGAAAGCACAATCCCAGTTCCCTAGATCTGCACAAATGGGACAAAAATTTCTCTTCTGACTTATAAGAGTCTGAAGAGTCCCCCTATATCTGCTTCAAAGATAGACTGAGCCTGTTCTTTTCAGCCTGGCAGAACATCACTGATGATTCCTGGTTCCTTGCCATTGTCAAGTGATGCTATAGATTACATTTCTGGGAGCCTCCTTCTCTAAGACCTCCATCAACAATCCATTCGGATTACCCAAAGGAACTTGAATTGGTAATAGCTGACCTCCTGTCAAAAGGAACAATAGAAGTAGTCTCCAAGAATGAGGCACCTTGTTAGGTTTCTACTCAAAATATTTCTTGGTTCCTAAGAAAGGTGGAGGACTGAGGCCCAAGATGAGAAGTTTTTCGTGTTAATGTTACCCAAGGTTATACAATTATTACCATCTGGGGCCTGGTTTGGGGTATTAGACCTCAAAGATACCTATTTTCACATCTCTGTTCTTCATGCACATAGAGAATATCACCGCTTTAAGTGTAGAGATGTTTACTATCAGTACACTGCATTGCCTTTTGGGTTGGCATCTGCCCCTCACGTACTTACAAACTATATCATTGTGGTGTTGGCATCCCTCAGAGCCAGGGGTTGTTCTGTCTACTCCTACCTGGACAGCTGGTTACTGGTGGTCCAGTCTGAATCACAGATAAATTCTCATATTGAGATCAGCACCCATTCTGTGTCCTAGTTAGGACTACTTGTTAATTGGAAAAAGTCTAGTCTCAAGCCCACACAATGTGTTCAGTTGATTGGTGCCAGAGTTGATTTGTTAACAGCAAAGGCCTTTTCACTGGAAGAAAGGGTCCGAAAGTTACATTCCTTGGCTCATCTTTTCATTTCAGTATGTTTCCAATCTCTGCTTATGATAAAAAGCTATTAGGCCTCCACCATGGTTGTGGTTCCTTTTTCATGCTTAAGAATGAGACCCCTTCAAAATTGGGTTCATTAGAAGATATAATCCTCTTCAGCGCTCCCAGAATGTAAAGTTCTCTATCCCCAAAGCAATCATCAGATCCCTTCTATGGTGGACAAATAGTGACAATTTCACAAAGGGTATTCCCTTCAGCACCCACTCACCAGAGATACACATCACAACAGATGCTTCTCTCCAGGGATGGGGAGCCTAATGCAAGGACACCTCAGTACAGTGTACATGGGACCCCTCAGACTCTGCCTTACATATCAATGTACTAGAGCTATTTGATTTGCCCTCGTTTCCTTTGCAGGTCTACTGTACAGCAAAAGGGTTCAAGTCCACACAAACTATACAACAGCCCTTTACCACATGAACAAACAGGGTGGCACTGCCTCACTAAAACTTTGTGCTGAAGCCTCAGCCATTTGGGAATGGGGAGTACTAAATAAGGTATCGCTCCATGCCGTTCACATAGCAGAAACAGACAATTCGAAGGCAGACACTTTGAGCAGGTGCTTCCTAATCCATTATGAATGGACACTGTCAGACAAATATATCCTACCAGTCTTCCAGCAATACGGTTTTCCTCAGGTCAACCTGTTCACTTCAGCTTCCAATGCCAAGACAGAGAGTTTCTGCACGATAGCAGGCAGTGACCTCAGGTCCCTAGGGGATGCGTTTCAGATACCTTGGGTCCACTGACTCTTTTACACATTTTCCCCCACTTCCCTCCTGCCCAAGGTCCTGTGCAGGGTCCAAGAATTCAAAATGCATTTTATCCTAATAGCTCCCTCCTGGCCGTGACAGGAATGATTCTCTGCTCTTTTCACTATGGAAGAAGGCCAATACATACATCTACTACCCAAACCAGACCTCCTCTTTGGATTTTTCACCACAGTGTGATCAGGCTCAGGCTAACTGCATGGTTACTCAACCCTCCAGAGACAAATTTTCCAAAGAAGTAACTCAGATCATGTTAAATGCCCACAAGGTTTCTGCTCGTACTTCGTATGGCCATAAATGGAATTAGTTTGCCACCTGGGCTGCCTAGAAAGGAGAATCCCCATTTAACTGCCCCCTTTCCACTATTCAAGATTATCTCATCTCCCTACCTGGAGAAGGGCTGACAGTCACTTCCATCAAGGTGCACTGAGCATCCATATCTGCCTTTCATGAGCCAAGAGAAGGTAAAACTAATCTCCCACACTATATTTCTAAACAATTCTCTAAAGGACCTTTCAATGCCTTTCTCCCAAAGTCTATCCCAGTTCCACAGTGGAGCCTATAGCTGGTCTTATAAAGACTTATACTCCCACCTTTTGAGCCGATGGCTTCCTGTACTTTAGATCTCCTTTTTTGGAAAGTAATCTTCCTGGTTACCATCACATCACCCAAAAGAGAAGAGGACCTTACAGACCTCAGAAGTGATCCACTCTTCACTCAATTTTACCCTGAAAAGGTCATCTTGCACACAAGTTTGGAATTCCTTCCCTAGGTAGTCTCTAGGTTCCACATGTCCCAATGCATTACCTTACCTGTATTCTTTCTGTCACCAAGCTCTGGAGCTAAAAAGACACTACACAAGCTTGACATTAGAATGGCTTTATTATATTACTTAGAACAAAACATTTCAGAAAGTCTAAAGGTCTATTTGTCTGCTATGCCATACCGTATAAGGGCCAGACAGTATCGTTTCAGTCTCTCTCAAGATGGATAACAGCTGCAATTCAATTATCTTACAAGCAGGCAGGCATCTCCTGTCCAGTTTCAATTAGCACCCATTCCACTAGGGCTCAGACCTCATCTGCTTCTTTCCTCAAGGGCATTCCTCTTCACAACATCTGAGCTGCCTCATGGTCATCTGCAGACATCTTCATACAACATTACTCTGTGGACACTAATTCGAAAAAAGAGTCAGCAGTTGGTACAGCAGTCCTGCATTCCTTGTTCAACTGACAAGCTCACCTCACCTCCATCGGTGAGTAGCTCGTGAATACTCTCGTTGTGAGACTGCACGAGCAGATACAATGACAAAAATAGGGTTGAACTTACCTGTAACTATTATTTGTCGAGTATCTGCTATGCAGACACACATTCCCTCCCTCCTGCCCCATTGTGAGCTCTTTATGGCTTATTCTGCTTGTGGTGGCTCAGGAGAACTGAGGGAAAGAGGGGAGCTCTGCCTCACACCACCCTGTTTCAGCAGGGAATGAGGCATGCATGCGCCTTTAGGAGGAACTCCCCCTTCACAGGGTCCTAAAGCTCAACATCTCTCTCCAAGGCTAGCCTGCGCCTGTGCAGTCCCACTGTGTGCCTGCACAGATACTCAATGAACAACAGTTGTAGGTAAGTGCAACCCTGTTTTCTTCCTCATGGTACTTTTAGTGACAGGGGCTGTCTTTCAGGGGTCGGATCAGCCTCCTACTCCATGAGCTTCTCACTCTGGAATCTTCTGTTGCTTTATTCCATAATTTACTGTCATTATTCACTGTGATAGTACTTAATGTGTGCCAACTGGGAAGAATACAAATTATGTTTAGACGGGGTTTTCCGTAAAGAAATTTGCCTAGGTCTGTAAGTATAGCACCACTGTTTTATAAGAGCAGCAGATAGGATCAACAGCCATTAGAATTACTGATCTGGTATTTAAGCAAAAAAATTCTTAGTGTTTGGCAACTGAGCTTAGGAATCTGTACCTTTAAACTGTGGTTATTACCATTTCTATGTTAATTTATTTTTTAAAATGTTATTGCTATACAATGATTTACAGCGTTTAAGAAAGAGTACTGAGTTACAGTAAGTAGCCCAAGACCAACTAGTGAATTTATGGCTGAGCAGAGAGATATGAACTGCAGTCTTCCAGTTTGAAACCCAGTGTTGTGTAAATTGTGCCACACTGACTTTTGAGAGAGAAACCTGTCTCACACTGGGACTTTATTTTTATTTAGCTCCCTCTTGATGATTGGGTATAAAGCATAGCCAATACCAATGAAATTTATAGAGCAAAGATTAGCACATGTTTTGACAGCCAAAAAGATGGTAGTCATGTTATTTGAAGATTGTTGTTAACATTTATCTAGCTGGACGATTTTGACATACTAGGCCATGGGTGAGCCCTGAGAGCGTGTCTATTATAAATATTATTATGCCTGCCCGTAACAAGCCATTTCTATGAAGTGGTTGCTGCAGATTGTTTTGCATGCCTCTCAAAATATATTTCCAGTGCTTTGTGAGTTGTGTACTATGAGCAAAAGAAAGCTGGTGACTTTTTTCCTGAACTCTGTATACTCTAAACTAAAATAAATAAAAATTCTGCACCAAGATAATGCAAACTATGCATTACATTCTACACCAAGATAATGTAAGTTATGCAAATTATGCATTATCTGAATGCATAAAATAAACAAATAGAGCATATTTTCAGTATTTATTCTTCTGTCATGAGAAAGAAGCCTTCAAATACCACTGCTTAACTATTGGAAAACCTGCTTAGCTCTTTCTAAGATTTCATCAGGCAAGTCTAAAAGCCTGTTTTCACAACTCATATGGGCTAGAAACTTGAATAAAAATACAGTGAAGTCTGATTTCCTAAGGACACTGAATTCAGTACTTAATACCAAATTACATTCCTGGGCATCTGTGAAATTAAGAGCAAGAGTACTAACATCTCTGTGTTATCTCGCTAAGTACCAGCTTCCTTGAATCTATCTAGAGGTGGGAGTAGTAAATTAATCATTCATAATGTCAATTGTGTGCCATATTATGTAAAGAAGGAAAATTAAAATCAGGTGCCTAGATAGGTCTACTGGGCTTTGGTATCATGTTTACAGGCTGGAATTCTGTCTGTAGGCTTGCTGGGGTGAACAGTATAGTTTTTCTATGCACATTGATCCTGACCTTTCATTTTCTTGATCTGTATTTTGGACCTTAAAACACTGTTGGCAAAAATCCCATTTTTAAAATCTTTACAGCATATGGTGAAAGATGTCAGTCCTGTGCAAACATACTCTCTTGGAGATATGTTCTGCCAGATTCTGTTGTTTGCAACTTAGTTAAGGTTTTTGCAGGGAGTTGTGTTAGCACCAGTCATGATCAGAATAGTGTAGTTATTCATATCATGCACTTGTACATACCTTGCTTCTTGTGAAGAAGAGACTGCACACAGTCTAAGATTACTACTTACTGGAATTTTGTCTTGCCAGTAATCATCCTTGTTGACTTCACAACTCTTTGAAAGTGATAATTCCTTCTAGAAAGTTCAGAATTTTAAGACCTTGTTCGATGGCACAGAGAACTAAAAATAATTCAGACTCAGAAAGTTGATTGCTTGGTCTTGTAAGGATCCAGAGGATCTGTGACTGCTTGATCTCCCTCTGCCTCCATGGATCCAGCTGAGACCAGAAAAGGCCTCAGATGCAGAGAGTGTAGGGGGTTAACTACACCTTGTTCTAGTCTACAGCCTGGAAAAGACCTAGAGCCTCTTCCCTGGCTTGCCATTTAGCTCCTTGTATGACCAGGCTCGGGCTTAATCATGTACATGCCCAAAAAACCTTCCCTGACTCTCCACACCTGTTCCCCATTTTCTGAAAGCCCGCCTAGTCTGGCCCAGCCGTAGCTGCTGCTGGCAGCGACTTGAACAAAAATAATGTTTATTGCTATCACAATATAGTAAATAAAACACATAACTAAACCATGAACAATAAATGATAAAACTAATGTTAAAAACACATCAAATACATTAAAACACATTAGAACCTTAAAGTGACCTTTAGGTGATGAACAGGAGCTATGCATTGCATAGCCCAGCAGTGCTGGCTTCTTGCCATCAGGACATCCATAGGAATGATTGGCAGCTGGAAGGTTGGGGCCAGAGTCACAGCCACCTGCTGCAGCCTGGGTAAGTCTGAGAGAAGGTCCAGTCTCAGACAGTCTTTATACTGAGCCAGGTCATAATATGGTGAACTCTGATAATGATAGTTTGTTCTACAAGACCTAGAATTTTTCCCTATCTGAAATCATTTAAGTAAAGGTGTGGGTGTGGGCGTGGGTGTTCGTATGTGATGATTTCCATAGTTTTTATTTGCTTTTAAATCTCTGCCTTTGGACCTTTAATCCAGCTCATCCTTACTTTACCTCAGAAGGGCTCTGGTAACAACCAACACTCCTTTTATTTCCACTAGCACATATTTTCAGGTGTTCTCTACTTTACCCAAGCTTTAATCTCAAGAACCCCTTTTGTGTTTCTGTGACCTTTATATTGTTGCCTCTCTGACTCCCTCAAAAGATTTTCTTTGCCATCAAAGGCTTTTGTCTTAGACCTCCTAGGTTTATCTGGTAATATAAAAAGGCTGGTTATACATGGTAGTTCGACAGAATGGTCAATGCATGAGAGTAGTTGTGAGGGGGGGGAGGGATCTTTCTTGCTTAAACAAAAGTAGAATTTGTTTATAAGAGCATAGGCATGTTGGCTGCAGAATTTTGATAAGCATATTGGTTTCAGAATATTTCTTAAGATTAGTAGTTTCAAAAATATTTATATCTTCTTAAAGGTATACTCACATATTCAGTCACAGAGTAATTTTCCACACAGGTCTTCACTTACAGAATAAACTCTCATCTCATCCACACAGGCATACATTCACTGAGGTGTTTCCATAAAGCTTGCCTGACCTAGATAGCGAAATCTTTCTTTCAGATATGCACAAACTGACACAGGCACACTCACAGTTTGCCTGATTTAGCCAGAATCCTTTCTCTGAGACTCCCAAAGAATGATTTAACCAGAATTTCCTAGTTGACTAACTTCAAGTGCTACTCTGATAGTACCATATTAAGGTCAAGTTACATCCTTAAAGTCCATTGGCTTCAATGGATTCAGAAGGGTGTAACACTTTAGGATGGTACTGTTAATGTATGTTCATTTTAGAAGCTTGGTGAAGAGCTATATCAGGACTAGACCTCTAAAACCTCTACCTTGCCATTTACTTTTTCTGGGGGAATCCAGTGTAGTGTGATATGGCTATTGGTCATGCTAGCTAATAAATTAGGCAAATAAGAGTTTCTCTACATGAGACAAATTACATGGGGACACTCAAGTGAAAGGAGGCACAATGTTAGCCGGGAAGAGTAGTTAAAAAGACCGAGCCAAAGGCTCTGTCAGTTTCACCTCTCTAGAGGTGGCAAAGATCACGCCTCAGAGTGTTTGTTTATTTCATCTTCGCCTTTCTGAAGGCTCTGTCAATTTCATCTCCCCTTCCAGGGATGAAATTTAACTACCCTTCCTGGCTAACATTGCATCTCCCTTCACTGAGCGCCCTCGCATAATTCGTCTCACGTAGAGAGACTCTCAGACTAAAGGGAAAGAAAACTTAATCATAATAATGTTATATTTGCTATATTAACTTATTCTTGTGAGCATCAAGAATATAAATACTTCAAAAACATATAAATGTATCTTAACATACTTTTACTAAAAATGAAAAAAGCCCCTTTCTAACCAGTGATAGCTTCTGAGACACTACGAGTAGGAATTTGTGGTTTTAGGGCTATCTTGCACTCTCCTTCAGCTGGTGAGAGTAGGACAGTGAGCCTCAGCATCATTGGAACAGGAGATATTATGGTACTGCTCCATTCCATTCTGTCACTTTCCACACCACTAGCTGTATCAGAGGATTCCTTTTCTGATGTTTGGCAGATCCACGCCATCTTTCCAACCTATAGACTCTGCATATGATGCCTTGGGGAGGGGGCAAGTATTGATATCTCACACACATTATATCATACATAGAACATCATGTTCTTATGCTTGTGTCTAAATGTTTTGTTGTAATTTCATTGTAATCTGTTATTTAGCATGACATTAATGGCTGTTCTGTCCAATAGTACTCTGAAAATTCACATGGCATCCCTCCAACCACTGTATCAGAACAACTGATTTGGGAGTAATAGGGATCATCTCACAGATATCAGACATCCTACTATATAAAAGGCAAGCTGTACTGGTGACAACTCACTTTTTATCCTCACGTAGGCGCATTGCCAACAACTCTGGCCTCAAGGCCACTGCGAAGTGCCTGCTTGCCACCGGGAGGGGCCCACCAAATCGATGGCCTAAGCACTCCTCCCCATGCCTCCCCTCAATGCCCTCCCACTCTGGCATCAAGGCCGCTGTGAAGCACCCACTTGCTACTGGGAGGGGGCTCGCTGAATTAGTTTTCTAGAGCCTGTTGTATTTTTTTTAACCAACTGGCATTGTTTCTAGTTTGTTATAAAAGAAGTGAATTAACTGTGACCCTAATCTTCATAGAATAGCAGATTTTACTTGTTATCTCATTTTTTACCTCTTTGGGAATGATAATTTTCTTTTCTTTTTTTAACATATGATAGTTTTTTTTCAATAAATCACATCAGTTTGTGAATGCATTGAGCAAAACCATACACAAACTTAATCTGATTAAATTTTCCATTTATAGTTCCAGCTGATTATCCTTTGTGGGAAATGGTTGATACAATTGTATGTTATGTTTTTAAAAATTAGAGCATTTGCAGTCCTGCGAAATAGTAAAGAGTCCAGTAGCACCTTTAAGACTAACCAACTTTATTGTAGCATAAGCTTTCAAGAACCATAGCTCTCTTCGTCATCTACAGACTAACACGGCTAACTCCTCTGGATCTTTGCAGGCCTGTAAAGCAAAAATAAAGACATGTTCAAAAATAAAATCATTTTTTAAAATGCAATGAATTAGATTTAAAGGAATCTGAGTTCTATTAATGTACAGCACTTAAAAGTCTCAAGTCTACATCTCAAGCAATCAAATGGCATTCATAGTCTATGAGGCTTCCTAATCTCCAGTCTTCAGCAACATGGAGCCACTTTTGTGACTGTAGTTATCTCACTGCATCATGGCCAATAACTTTATGTAGATAGCAGCTGTTTATAAACATTATCACCTGCCCAATAAAACTGTGCTTCATTACATTTGTTAATCATTTTCACATTTTGAACCCATCATACAAATAATTCGGTTTGTCCAGTCCTGTGACATAGAGCTGGAAGTTTAATAGGGAATAAAGAACCAATTATGCTAAAATGCATGTGAGTCATTTGAAACATAAGAACAATGCTTATGAAGACAGTATATGTCTTCTTGAAAATGAATTTGGTGCATGATTACAGGCCCAGGATTTGTTGCATGTGGAACCTTGTACCAAATAAACTATCTCAAAGACAGAAGTAGCTTGAGTGATCTTAACATTACTTATTTACATCATCTCATATTGTCTTGAACAGGAACACTGTTTCCTACTGCCTACGTATGTCATATTTCTATTGCCATCATTCTGAAACAGTTGTCTCAAGTCAGATTCTTGACCCATACAGTGTAAATTCATTTCTGTGTTCAACATCTGTTTAGGTAGCTCCAAGAATGATGTTGGTTTTGGTGTTGCTTGTGCGTGATCTAGTGCTGCTTCCTGAACGCATGTGTCCCTTCCCTTCACAGCCTACTCGACACCCAGCACCTCCCCTGCAAACCGATTCGTCAGTGTTGGACCACGGGATCCAAGCTTTGTAAATATCCCTCAACAGACACAGGTGGGAGGCTCTCAACTTCTGCAAGCTGTATATCATGCTGTTTGGTATACTTTAATGTTGCTTTAGATTGCTGTGTCTTCATCAGTCAGTTCATCTTTGTGGTCTGAGTAACAACAATGAAATATCAGTCCCTTCATTTGTTTGTCTGCTTTGTTTGGGATCTTCTTGTGACAATAATGCTTCCTCCATAACCAGAAAAGGCTATGTCTCTTACCATTTATTGCTGTACTATTACAATACAATAATTTGTTCTAAGACTACATTTCATTACTTATCTGTTACAAGACATGGTAATAGCTGTTTGCATGAGGAAGAGTAAAACTGATTTTTCATAATATCTCCTGTTCGTACATTAGCATTTCACTGCTTTATGCACGTTCAAAATTTGTGGTAGAAATAGAATACACAGTACTTCATGCCCACTGTTTCCTAGTGCAAAAGAGAACATGGCCTTCAGGAGGAAAGCTTGGGTTCCATTTTTCTTTTAAGGTAAATATGGCAATTGGCAACTGGAACTCCGTATCTTTCAGACAGCACAGGATCACCACAATACACATTTATCAGACTATTCAAAATAAATGGCCTCATTTCTCAAAAATATGGTAGCATTAAGAACAACTGTTACCTGCATTACATGCAGTTTTAATGGTATTTACACAATTTTTAAAAGAGACAAAATTTTAACACCAGCAGTCTTTATTTGAAAATAAATCCTGATAATAGAACTTTTCTCTAATTAGATACGCTTAGGAGTGAACTGTTTATTCCAGCACCTCCAGTATATTAGGACAGTTAATAATTTGAAATATCTGTTTTTATTGACTATATCTTTTATAACCCTAACCCATAAAAACAAGTATTCATTTACAAGTGAGTGAAATGAGACAAAGACATCAATGTGAGATAGAAGGCACATGTTAATATTATTTCCCAAAACAGGAGGTGGGGGAGGGGTTCATGCATGTAGGCATCGCTCCATGTGCACCTTGGAGTGATATTTTTAGAAAAGGAGAGGAGGTTTCTTGATTTGACTAGGGGAAGTTCTCTTGGAGTCACAAGGTCCAAAGGACAGTTGTGGGGGTTCTGTATGTAACAACATTGTAGTGTTTCCACCACAGAGAAAGCACAAGTAACTTTTCTAACCATCTATGTTGCAGCTGCTGTTACATTTGTGCAGCAATAAAAACATACCACAAATATATCAAAATTTCTCTTGAAGAGTAGCTTCTGGTATTTTCTAATCTCACCCATACAAGTGTAAAGTTTGACTACTGTAGGGAATAAGAGCTGCCAGATCGTAAAGCACCTACTCCTGCCAGCTTGCCTATAGGACTTGATGTAAGGCTTCATTTAATTGGGAATGCAGTAAGGTTTGTGGATTTCTTTATGCAGCTCATGTTACCACAAGATCATTTGTATTTGTGGTTGTCATTTCACACAACTGGTTTACTGTGTTTATATTCAATTCTATCTAGAGAAATACCAGTTTCACGCTGGCACACACATTCATTTTTTATAACTGTATCAGAAACTTGATCAAATATTTTTATTCCTCTTAGGCTAGGACCAGTCTAATATGCTTCTTCCAGGGTATTTCAAATTCCCAAATACCAATAAACTCTTTTTCTACACAATTCGTGCTATTCGTATATTTCTATAACTGCCTTTTTTTTGTACTGCATTGTTCTAACCTCTTTTAGCATTTGCCTGAATATGTTCATACCCAACCCTAGATTCCAAAAGATTAGTGCTTAGTTTCATGGCTCCCCGTCAGACTCTATTTAGGCACCGTTCAGCTTGACCTGCTTAGCTTCATTGTTAGAAATATGACATGTACTTTCAGATCATTCTCTGGGCCGTTTTTTTCTTTGTCAGGGCCAAACTAGACATGATGGGAATGCTGCCACCATTTTGAAGCTTAATGTGGGCAATTTAAAAATGCTGCAAGGGCCCAATGCTGATTGCACCCACAATGGAGCAGGACTAGGCACTCATGTTTCTTCCTGCATGCCCTTTCAAGTGCCAAAATGGCCACACACAGACACAGAGCAGCTGTTTTGGCACTTGAAAGGGAGTGTGTGCGGGGAGGGGACAAGAGCACCTTGTCCCACCATGCTGCAGTCCCAATCCATCAGACCCTTGTAGAACTTTTAAATCACCTATATTAGGCTTTAAAGTGGTGGAGTGACCTGGGGTCATGGTCACACCCAGTTCAGCCCTCAGTTACGTTACATTTTGCTTGAAGTAGAACAATCAGAATTGTACATAGTATTTAAGATATGCATACACCAATGTTTTGTAGAAGAGTGTTTTCTATGTTCTTTCCCTTTACTAAAAATGTAGGTGCTATTTGATGCTGGAAATCGACTTGTTTAAGAGAGCTACCTAAAGTTATTTCAAAAACCTCTTTCTTGAGTGACGATACTAGTTTAAAATTCTGTAGTGTCTAAGTGAGAGTTTCTAAATGTTAGAGCAAACCATTGATGAACTACAGGCAGTGTTTTAGATTATATGAAGGGTAAGTGTAGGATGTTCATAACATTATTCTTTCTTGCGTTCCATCTTCCCCCTCAGGTAGCCCCCCTGTGACCTCAAAAATATGAAGTCACAGGGCTCTTGGGGCTGCAGTGAGGAATGTAGGTGAAACTGTTTTTCTCATTCTGTTACGCTGTGCAAGGAAGTCTACTGTTGCAAGAGCAGTGTCTATTTCTTACTTCACCACCCTGGGCCACATAGGTCCTGCATCCTCCAGCATCAATGTTTTGAAGGTCTCAGGAGACTATGGGGGAGAACAGGAAGGGGCAGGTGCAACTGTTTTGTAGGATTAAGCAAATTTCTCTCCTTAGCTGAAGAACAGAAAATTGCATCAAAGTTAATGAGCAGAGTGAGAGACTCTCAAAATCTAAATCTTTAGTTTCCAATGTCAAATGGAACATAAAAGTGAAAAACCACCAATAGCATCCTCAGTGCAATCCATACTAACTTAACCTTTGTGATGTTGTGGTAACCTTACCCTGTGCTGATATTTGTTGTATGTACTTGAATCAGAAGCTTGATCAAAAAATGTATCCCACTCAAACAAGGACACTTTTTGAATTGGCTTATTCTAGGCCCTTCAAATTCCCAAATGTCAATTAAGAAAATAGTTGTTGGCAGTTTTGTTAGCAGCTAATTTGAGCCAGATGTTGAACAATATTAAAGCCATAGTTAATATCCCACAGTCATGAGAAGAGAAGGCATTAGCAAGGGGAACTTGTGTTTCAGGGCAACTATAGCTTTTATTTATAATATTTTTGTTGTTACAGTACAATATTTGAAAGGTCAAGAACATGCAGTATTATCATTTGGCAATGAATATAAAAACATTAATTTAATGTCAAGATCTAGGGCAGGACTATAACTGTGTTCCTCTTCCATAAACTGCAACTAGATAGCACATAAATGTCACCTACAATACTTTAAGGGCATGCATGTAAATAGCATTCTAACTGTGTTTGCTTGTTACACATACCTGATAAGATTTGTTTTGGTTGTACATTCACTGACATGATGGAGCCTTGATCTGTTGCTTTAGCATGGAACATTGCTTATGTAAAGCAGCATGTTATGCAGGTTTGATGGTTTTCACCACAATACTGAAAAATGCCTTCTCTGTCCTTTCCCCTTCCTTGTGATTATGTAATGAAAATCACTTGGACCACATGTCAAGCTGCTTCATGTGAATATATTGGGTCAGTGTCCATGCGGTTGTGTTTCAAGTAGCCCATGTTACAAATGACAGCCATTGGATGATACTTGGTTTGTGTAAAGGTATTACCACAGATCTGTTACCGTGAGTTACTCCATCTTACTGTGTCTTCAGCTTGTAATGAGATAATACAATTGGAAAGAATGGTCATGATAGCTGGACTTAGAAAGGGCTTTTCACAAACAAGAAATCACATAATAGCCTCAGTTTATCACACAGAAAACTATAAGTTATATTACATTCTCAGACTGTGTGAACTTACCCTCAGTAATGAAATCAATATTTTCCTAGACTTGGACTGTGAGAGCACTGTATGCTTTCTTGCTGACTTCTCCTTTTTCACTCTTCGGTAAAGGCTTTTACTTTATAGCTTCACAGATAGAATTGGTTAAACTGTGTTGGATTTCAAGCCTTCTCTGCACTGAACAAGGTCAAAGAAAGTACAACAGCAACTTGGAGAATATTTTAACTCTTTGGGGTCCGTATGCATTGGTTAAGCTGCAGACTTTTCTGCTTTCTGCAGTTAAGCTTCCCTTGAAGTACCTCCAGTTTAACAGACATACAAGAAAAGTTTTCCTATGCTTTTAAAAGCATTTAAACCATGATGAGCCCTTTTGTGGCTTTAGACATTATATTTATGTAGAAAGAGAAAAGGGGGAAAGACATGTGTTAAAGCAAGAAGGTTAATGCTGCAGTTACTGAAAAGTTGCTTATTTGGAAGAAAGCAGCCTTGTATTCAGTTAAGCATAGATTTGAACTGTAGAGAGCCAGTGTGTTAACTGCAAAAGCCCAGGTGAGCTAGGAAGCTCACTGCCAGACATTGTGTCAGTCACTGTCATTCAGCCTCATCTACCTCCTGGAGTTACTGAGATGATAAAAAGGCACCCTGAGATCTGTGGAAGAAGGGCAGGGGAAAACGTAACAACTGTGGGCAACTTCAGTTAACAGCCAATACCAAGCTATATTTACTCAAAACTAAGTCCCATTTATTTTGTTCTCTTAGGATTACAATTATTAGCATTCATAGAGTTACTTTCCTTCTCTTTGTGAGCAAATGCAAAGTAAGAGCTCAGCAAAGTAAATAAATATTACCCTTTTCACTTCTCAACAATCACAAAAAAATGGAAATGTACACAGCATTATAACATAGATGATGCACATTTCTCTTGAGTAAATGGTCTTAGTTAATTCATTCCAGATGTCTTAAAGTGAAGTAATCGGGGGAGATGATTTAATTTGTTAATATTTAGCTTTATTTTTAATATTAATTGTATAATAGTTTAAAGATAGGCACAATAATCCAAAGAGTCCATGTTCTTGTTTTATATTCTCTAACAGCAAACCATAGTCATATACTAACGGCATTTTCAAGGTCTAAACATGACCTTTTCCTTTTTAAATTTAAAATGTTAACATTCTATCATTTCAGGTTAAAAAAAATTAAAATCTCATAAGTGAGACCTCCTTTTTATCATACCTCTGAAACGTATCAAATAATAATGTGACAATTAGAGATTTAAAATTTCTAGCATGTAAAATTCAAAATGGAAATATCCTTCTTCCAGAAAATATTGCTGTTCATTTTCTGTCAGATTTTTCACTCTTTAGAAGGTGATGACCCATGTACTGTATCCTGTTTTTTTAAAGGTTTTTTACAATTCTGTACAAGTGTTGTCTTATCAGAAAAGGAAATAATATAAAGTGTAGATGGTCATCCACTGAAAATATTCCGTTCTCCTTCAGTTCTCCTTCCCCTATGTTATATATACTAAGGAATGCATTACATTGGCTGCGGTATAGCTCCTTGATGACAGCTCAGACGGAAATGACTCTGGAATTATTAGTTCCCTAAATGACTTGGTTATGGCTTTCCTCAGGGCATGAGCTCCTCCAAGACATTATTGATTTATATGCGCCTCTTCAGTAAGTTCATCATGAACAGCAGTATGATCTAGAACATTCTCAGTTTTATAATGTTTTGAACAGTGTTGTATCTTGTCTTACGGACTTTATACCATTCCCAGATCTATAACGAGTACTCCTGTAGCCAGCGTTTCTATCATGTTGCAGTTGTCCTCCTTGTAGGCGTCCTAGAGACAGCTCATCAGCTGCTGTGTGAATAGAGTGCTGGACTAGATGGGCCTTTGGCCTGATCCAGCATGGCTCTTCAGTTCTTATATTTTGTGTAGGGATTGTTTAATGTTATTTTTTAAATGTAGTGTGATCACTAAGTCAAAGTTTGAGAGCACCATAAACAAGTACTTCATAAATCTGAGGAATTTTTTTCTAGATATTTGGACACATCTTTGAAAATATAGTGGGAGTTCTGAAACTTTTTTCTTGCACTTTTTCTTCTTCTTTCTTCTTTTTTCTTCTTTCAATTTTTCTCTTGCTTCATTTCAAATAGATTGGGGCTAGCCTGATTTCTGACTGAGGACCAGGGTGCACAATACATCTGATATGTCCAGTCACAGGTACACATCCCAACTTGCAATCAGGTGTACATGGGGGGAACTCCCGTTAAACAGCACCTTGCAAAGGGAGAAAAGGAGCTTCCATTATCCCTCCTGTCTGGTTTTTGCCAGCAGAAATGGCAGCAGTGGAGCTTTTCACTTCTATTCTCGAGCTCCATGTGCCCTAGGAAGGACACATGGAGTCAGAGAAAAGGAATGAAAGTGCCCCACCACCATTCCCAGTGGTGAAAACTGAGCAGGAAGGAAACTAGAAACTCCTTTTCCCCTTTTGAAGCATTCCCTCACAATGCCAAGTAAATGAAAGTTTTTTAAAGCAGCGCTCCTAGTTCACATTTTACTATGAGTCTGGTCATATACCCATAACCCAATACATTAAGAGAAACAGGATGTCCTTTTAAATTACCATAGCATATTTTTCTTCCCACTCTGCTTGACAGTATGTTAGGATAAGTAACTTGATTTTGAAAATAAATTGGTTATTCTCTCTTCATAATTAAATAATTAAAGTCACAACATCTTTATTTTTTCCCAGTAGCCTTCTGCAGAAGCAGGGAATTGAATTTTACTTGCAATGATAAGTCAATCTTTGAAAAGCATGTTTCTCATAAACAGACTATGCCTACCATAAGAATGAAGATTCAAAAGAAATGTGTTCTCATAATGCAGCCTTTTCTTCTAAGTGGCTATTAGCCAAACAATTCAGAAACTGGTAATTCCAATGAAGAGAGATTTCAATGCCTTCCCCACATGCCAGGCCGGGAATTTGGCTCACTGAGGAATCCACTGCTTCATACTTTCACCTTTTGATGTTCTCTGAGTGAGAGATTTATTTGCAACAGGAACAGATACAGTTCTGAATCCAGTTGCACTACATTTTAATTTTGTATCTCTCTCTTCATTAAAAGGAGGAGAGAAAGGCACTGTAAATGTGTCTGATTGTGAAAATTGGCAAATAAGCAAATATGATGTCAATGGACTACACAGAGTTTCTTTCTTACTAAGTAGCTCTAATCTAATAACTAAGCATATTAAATGCATATGGTGATCTTTCTAAGACCATACCGACCCATCCTGTTACTGCCCAGTTTCGCACCACCCTTTTCTGGGTAAGGTGATTGAGCAGATGGTGGCGGAGCAACTACAGGTGTTCCTGGATGACTCCTCTTCAGTCCTGACCACAGGACGGAGAAGGTCGCCCTCACAGACAATCTCTGCAGGCACCTGGACTGAGGTGGGTCAGCGCTGCTGATATTACGGTTGATCACGGTTGACCACCTTGTAGTGGCTGGTCTCCTTCCTCCACGGTCAGGAACACAGGGTGGCACTGGGGGAGCAGTTATTGCCTCGCCACTCCATAGTGTGTGGCATTTCACAACAGGGGATACTGTCCCCAATGTTATTCAACATCTATATGGGCCCCTTGTCCAGCTGGTGCGGAGTTTCGGGTTGGCTTGTTACCAGTATGCTGATGACACTCAACTTTATCTGTTGATGGATGGGTGACCGAACTCTGCTCCAGATAGCTTGGCCAGGGCTTTAGAGGCCATGACTGGATGATTGAAGCATAGCCAACTGAAGCTGAATACTACAAAGATGGAGGTCCTGCACCTGAGTCAAGGGCTCTCAGACTCTGAGATCCAACTCCCAGCCCTTGATGGAGCACCTCTTGTGCCAGTGCAGGTGGTGAGGAGTGTAGGCATGACCTTGGATGCCTCCCTGTCAATAATCAAAAAGAGTCCAGTAGCACCTTTAAGACTAACCAATTTTATTGTAGCATACGCTTTCGAGAATCACAGTTCTCTTCGTCAGATGCATGGAGGGCAAAAAGAAACTGGTCAGATATATATCCATCCATTATGTAGTTGTACAGTGGTGTCCAGGAAGTGTACCTGTTGTGTAGAGTGGTCCAGGCTCAGGTTGATAGTAGGGTGAAAGTTGTTGAAGTGGACTGGGATTGGCATCTCACCATATGTTTCCAGGAGGGCCCTTCATTCAACAGACCAACATCTGCTGGTAGTTCCTGGCCCCAGGGAGGTTCGTCTTGCCTCCACCAGGGCCAGGGCCTTTTCAGCCCTGGCACCAGCCTGGTGGAAATCTGTCTATGTAAACTCAGGCCCAGCAAGATTGATTATCCTTTTGCCAGGCCTGTAAGACTGAGGTGTTCTGTCAGGTGTATGGCGGTTGAGGTGAGTGGACCCCCCCATCAGCCACCTACCGGGGGGGACACTCTCCGTGGTCTGTACAACATCTAACAGCTCACCTCCCACCCGACGGGTTTGGATGTCAAAGGATTGTGAAATTTGAATGCTGCTGTGTTTTACTCATTGGAATTGTTTTTATCTATCATGCTGACTTGTTTTATATTGCTCTGAGCCTATTTTACAAGGAGAGCAGAATATAAGTGCAGTAAAATGGATGGATGGATGGACGGACGGACGGACGGACGGACGGACATACCACATGAAAACAGAACTCTGTTTCATCTAGACCAAGCCAAAGTTTGAGTGTCAGAGAAGACTGAGGTTGTCATTGATTCATAAGGACTAGAAAAGAGATAGAAGCAAAATGGTGGTAGTGCTACATATGTGCTCTCTGTTGCCTTTACTGTTGCATATTGTGACCTTGCCTGAATGCTGTGTTTTATGAGCAACAATTGTCCCTCCCCATATGGCATTAGTCCAGATTAAAGTACCACATGTCCTATCACCTGATTTATGAGTATCTCATCACAGGTTTATATACTGTGGTTGTATGCTATAATTGACTATCCTACATGGTTGGAATCCTTTGCTCTGTTGTAGCTGTGTGAGTGATGTAGGTGGAAGCAGTTATAGTTATCTCTCCATTGGGTTCATTGGTAATATAATTAGTAACTGTTTGCTGGTAGAACTGGCATTTTCCCCTGAAATAGGATAAAATTAGGACTAAGATGGACACTCGTTTGCTCCTGCCATAGCACACACCCATCTCTTCCATTTACAACATCATAAGGGACTAGCAATGCAATCATAACAACATTTTGAATAAAATGGGACTTCCAAATAGACCAGTTAGTACTGCTGGTGTTGTTCTGATCCTATCATTGTTAGGTTAGCATTATTCATGGATAGGATTGCCATGAAAGGCATTTATACTTTTAAAAACCAGAAATAAATAATGGGCTACTAAAATATTGGTTTATTTTTAAAATAACGAAATTTGTGGGATGGCAGCTCAGTGAGATTTTTTCTTCAAAGCTGTATATCAAAGAAAAATCTGAAACTCAATGCACATTCCTTATGAAAGTTTTTTGTTTTGTGAGTCATGTAGCTTAAGTGTTTACATTAAGATAGTGATCCACCCTGAACTGCAGATTGCTGTGATCAATTTAAGGAATATGGGGTTGCTAGATGCCACTAGTATGTGTTCTGTTTAATCATCTCTCTAATGCAGCTGCCAGTCGTTTCAAATATACACAGATGCATACCAAACATTTTCAGTTGAGCCTAGACAGGAGTCTTGTATCCTCTGCTGCTGCCCATATTTCACTTTTCTGATTTCCTACTTTCTACTTTCACCCCTCCCTGCCAACCTTTACTCCAGATAATGGTGTATTGGATTAGCCTGGCTTGCTGCTGCATCAGATCCCAATCGATTTATTGACTCTGTCAGAGAGGCTAGTACAGTAATTGTTACAAGAGCAGAATGGAAAGCAAGAACATGTCCACATTAAAAAAAAAATTTAAATGATGATTTGTTCTTTCTTTACCTTCCTCTTTCCCCCTATATTATAGATCTTTATGTGTTTACATAATGGAGAGTACTTCACTTAAGTTAATCAGCTCAATTATTAATTGCAGCAGTTAAGGTGCTACATGATAGCAGGCATATCATTGAAAATATTGATCTCATTTATTGATCAGAGGGGTTGGTCATCCTGTAATGGATGGTTATGAGTATTATTAATTCACATTCCTAATTGCTTATGTTGATGGTCCACTGTCAATCTTTGAGGAGGATACTATGTTGAACCCATCCAATGAATACACACACACTTGAACATTTTAGAATATATAGTATCCCAGACCTGTAAAAGTGTATAATTTCATGGGAAGGCTGTGTTGGTACAGTAATAACCTATACTTGGCTAGTGTGACAGGTGTTCCCTACTGTGCTTTGTATTCATTAAAATCCTGTAGCAAGAGTTTACTCCCATAGCTGTCAGGTATATGTGCTTTTAGGTATATAGTAGCTTTTAGGATTCAGTAATTCATTAATGAGTCCTTTTTTGCCAAGTAATCTGCCAAACAACTTCCCTTGAGCGAGTGCAAAGTGCTCTCAATTTTCCACTGAGTCCTCCCAGTGCACTCATGATGACCCGCCACCATGAGTACCCACTCTCCTGCCTCGCACACATACGTCCCCGCGGCAGGAGGCTGCCGAGCAGAGCCTCTGGCCACCACCCACTTACCTGAGTTCATGAGCAGTGCAGCCGGAGGTTATGTAGGGTGCGTGGGCAGGTGATTGGGCACGGGGAGGAGGACTCACCCAACCCACAAGTGTACTCGAATTGGTCCCTGTGGTAGTCACCACCCTATACCCCGTTTGGGCTGTGGAGGCAGGGCTGAGCATGGGGAGCAGGGCCCGAGTTTTCCTGTTCAATGGGCGTCTGTGGGCTACGCCTTCTTTTTTGTGGCGTAACGCTACTGCGGCAGGGGGCACTCCCTAGCCAGGGGTAGCTTAGGAAGCCAATTAACTTGCAGCCCTCCCCCTGCCCCGCCCCCTCCAGCACCGGCACAGGAGCTTGTGCCTCTCTTATGCCTTTGCCCAGCTGCCAAGTGTGCCCACCAGTAGTGGCCTGGCCATGGTAACAGGCCTTGGGCAGGCACCGGCAAAGAGGAGGTTATGTCCACGTAAGTGCCATTTGCACCTGCTCAAGTCTTAGTTCTCCCCCTGTGCACTTTCCACTACCCTGCCCCCTTAGGATTGCACAGTAAAACAGCTATTTTAGGATAAAAATAACACTAGCAACAAATAATGAGCCAGCTGATTGCCTGTTCTCTTTGTCCAAATGACATTTGTGGGCTCAGTCCAGAGGAAATTGTGCATGCCTAAATTTCATGGAATATAACTACAGAGTTCACTGCTTAAACTTGCCATCCTTAGAACACTTACGTGGAAGTGAATAAAATAGTACTTATTTCTGAATGAACATGCATAGTACTGCCAGTTTCTGGATTTCAGTTGAACTGACTCATCTAAATTTTTTCTGATTCAATCCTCTGTGCCTGCAATACTGTGTTCGCTTGCTGTTTTTCACATCCCTTAACACAGGGCTTAAGTGTGTGTTATGCTGCAGTTTCTGTGACCATGCAGACTCCATTCTCTTAA
The DNA here is from genome assembly GCF_028583425.1 of Eublepharis macularius. NCBI lineage: Eukaryota > Metazoa > Chordata > Lepidosauria > Squamata > Eublepharidae > Eublepharis > Eublepharis macularius. Next base: position 78,710,799 of record NC_072794.1, on the reverse strand, counting down.
TAACTGCATCATGTATCTATCTAGATAACTAATAGCTCTGATACCAAAAAATCAAACTTTGCTTTAAGCTATTGAATAACTTGTGTTTCAAAATCGTAAGATTTGAAAATTAAATAGACACTGGATGTGGGGGTCTGTTTCAACCACAGCACCATAGCAGTGAGGACCAGAAGCAACACTGACACAATATAATTAAAGCTACTTATATTGTGATTATTTATGAATTCATTTTGCTTGCTACACTGCACAATATTAGAACACAGCAATAATAAAAGTATCTTTCCTCCTTTCTATGTCTGTTCATAAGTTTGTAATGCTATATCAGTATTTTGACTATAAGTTTTGATAATATGTTTCAAATCATTTAAAATGGACAGTAGTCAGTGTTCTTCCTCATTTGATGTTTCTTCATTCAAATGTTTGTTGTGAATCGTCATTGCCCTCCCAGTCGGAATGAAGAGGCAGACACAAGTGTTGTGGGTTAAAGGGCCGCTTTATTAAATTGTAAAAACCTATTTGTCAACTCAGCAAGGGCCTAACTAGCGGTACAGGTCAGGCCCTGAGGTCACTCCAGGACCTCCGCCCTGACCTGTATGGGTGACCCCCAACAGCCCTGGGTGTGAGCCATCCATGGTATGGCTGGGGCCCAGCCAGCCTGGCTAAGTGGTTCATCCCCTTAAAGCTCCCCCACTTGGCCATACAGCTGCAGGGGGGGACCGGCTTGTCCAGGGATTCCCCACCAGGGCCTCTGACCTCACAACTGGGCCGTACAGCAGCCAGCCGCTCCTGACAGACCTCAATCCCCACCAATGGGAATATGCCAAGGGTGGTCACCGACCCACTCATATTTCCCCTCGCGCAGATCCCCGTATACAGGGGAAAGCACCGCTACTGCCTCTTCCTTCTTTCGGAAGGGCAAAATATAGCCCCCAGCCAGAGCGGCTGTTACCGCCGGCCGGGAGTACTGCATTGACTTAAATTGTCCATCATGGATGACGATGCATCATGAACCTCAGTACTGTCTATATTTTTTGTCTTTTTCCAGATCTTCAACTCACAGTGCCCTTTAGTACCAAGGACAATTGTAGTGGCTGTATCTAGACATTTCTATCCATATACGTGTATGTGTTGTCAATTCGCTTCTGATTTATGGCAATCCTATGAATTAATAACCTACAAAATGTCCTGTTGTTAACAGCCTTGCTCAGATCTTGCAAACTGGAGGCTGTGTCTTCCTTTATCGAGTCAAGCCATCTCATTTGGAGTCTTCCTCTTTTCCTGCTGCCTTCCACTTTTCCCAGCATTATTGACTTTTCCAGAGAGTCTTGTCTTCTCATGATGTGACCAATGTACTGTAGCCTCAGTTTCATAATTTTAGTTTCTATGGAGAATTCAGACTTGATTTGATCTAGAAGCCACTTATTTGGCTTTCTAGCCATCCGTGTCATCTGTAAAATTCTTCTCCAGCACCATATTTCGAATTAGTCAATATTCTTCCTATCAGCTTTCTTCACTGGCTAGCTTTCACATCCATGCATAACCGGGACTAACATAGTAGGAATAACCTTGATTGTGGTCCTCAGCAACACAGTCCTCTCAATTTATCATTTCTTGGTTTCTGTCCCTACCAGAGGATTTCTGCAGTGTAATGTGAGACATGGCTTGAGTCATCACTGCATATGTTGCTGTCTATTCAAATCTAAGAAAATATTGGACCCAGAAACTGTATAAGCCAGGCCTAATTGTAATTAGGCCAGGATCCAAACAGAATTCGGCCTTGATCTAAACAGAAGCAGTGGGAAAAAGTAAAAGTTAATTTTGGGGCCAAGTGGAATCATACTATAATTCAACCCTTTAGAGTACATGTTTAAGATTACTTAACAGAAATAATTTACACATTAATATTATCTAATCACATTCGTTTGTTCACCAACTGTAAATGAAGGAGCTAGGAATCTGGTAAAAAACTAGATCTTTCTTTTTTTATCCTGCAATGAAAATGGGAATGTTCTCACAGTTCTGCATTAAACCATTTAAAAATCCAAGATTGTTTGTCATGAAGCATCCTTGCAGTCATGTAGACTAGAGACAGCTCCTCTGCGAAATAGTTATGGGGGAAATAGGGCATGTCTGCCTTTTTGATACTCTAATTAATCTGTGTGATGAACCTTTTTCTCTTCCAGGACAATTTAAAACCAGCGGTTCTCAGTATTGGACTCCATGATACATTGTACCCTTTTGAGCTGCTAATCTCATTATAGCTGCCGCAACCATCAGCTTCTCATATAATCTGAATGTAAAATGGCCAGCATCCCTGGCATCTTGTTTTACTGCCATACTTCTCTTATCTGAAGGGAGCTTTGATTCTCCAAAACCTATACCCAGAAAACCTTGTTGGTTTCTAAGGTGCCACTGAACTCAAATCCTGCTATACTTCTTTTAAACTCAGTAGAAACATAATAATAGATCCAAAGTCAAGGTATAGTGGCCAGGGCTCAGGATTATGTGGATCATCCCCTGGTCCTGTGCCTTGTTTGCAGAAATTTCCCTTATACAATGTTGTTATGTGTGCCTATTTCTAATCTTAACCTAGATAAACCAACATACCCTGCTAAATACATTTTAATCAGGTTCTCAGTGTGAGTTTAGGAACATATCCATGGTAAATTCAAAGCCTGTTATAGGAGTTGTAGGAGAAATTAACACGTGAGGAAGGGAAGGCAGGGAGTACACATCAGTTTCTAGTACATCCATACTAGGACTTGATATCATACAGCTTTCCCTCCATTCTCTTTCCATTTTCCCGAATGTTAATTTCTACTTACAGTTCCACACTTGGTTTTGAATTCACACTCAAAAAACAACACTTTTGTGTATGTAGAATAATTTTATCCCTGATGTGCAGGGCTAAACTTCTTCAGTTCACTAAACATTATAAGGTCCAGTGAATTAAAGAAGTTTAGCCCTGCATTCAGTTTGCTTCTGAGTGTAGACTAAACCATGAGCTACAGCCAGTCAGGCATGCTTAAAACATTTTACGTATGTCCATAAGAATGTAACTTTTGATGTGATAATGTGTCTTGTTGTCTGAAAATACACAAATCCAAATCACTGCTAGTGGAGTGAAGCTGGTGATACGGAACTTCCCCACATTACTCTCCTGCAGTAGACAACTGAGTACCTGAAACTCTTCTTCTGGGGATCAAGGACCGTCAATAACAGTATGGGCTGCACAGTGGATTCAATAGGGGGGGGGATGGATGGGCAGAAATCACTCTCCCCTTGTATGCCAACAGAAGCGCCATTACACATCAGTCAGGTGCCAGGCAGGGACAGTGCAGGCTGTGTCCCTAGTCCTAGGTCAGAAGTGCATCCAAAAAGCCAGTGGTAGCCTGGTCCAAGGGGCAGTCCAAAATACAAGATCAGGAGTCGCAGGAAACAAAGCAGGACCCACTGCTAGAGTTAGAAGGGTGGCAACTTGTTGCTTCCATGCTTGATGGTCTGTCTTGGCTGGGTTTTAAAGCTTGGTACCAGAGGGCTGGGATTACAGCCAGCTGCTTGGAGTGATCCTGGGGCTACTCCTCATTGCTATCAGCAAGCAGCTGACATTGGGCCAGGAGGTGTGCGCTTTGCTGTCTCTTCTGCAGGCTTGCTCTTTGCCTTCGTCACTTGTGCTCAAAGGGTATGGGCAATGCTGGAGGGCTGGGAATGATCAACTGAGTTCCACCTGTTGTTGCTTCCTGGCTGGAGGGTGTTGGTTGCTCTGCATCAGCTTCTGGCTATTGGTCCTGATGAACCTGTAGCTCATCAGTCTGCTTGCTGGTTCCTGATTCAGGGCTGGCTATCCTGGGCTTCTCTTCCCCTGAGTCCTCTTCTCCTGAGGAGCCCTCAATGTTACTGTGCCCTGAATGGGCCACAACATCATCTTAGAAATCAAATAATTAGAAACTCTTGAATCAAATCTCCAAACTAGTAATTAAAGTTAGTGCCACCAACATCAACATACTTTATATGTGGTACTCAGCCCAATAAAAGAAGCCACACTCTCCAGTTTGCAGGATCTGAGTAGGTCTGTTAGAGATAGAATGTTTTGGAGGTCTTTCATTCATAGGGTCGCCATAGGTCGGAAATGACTTGACGGCACATAACACACACACATTCAGCCCATGAGTCAGGACTCTCAGGGAGGTCAAAGACTTCCATTTACTGGGTTATGAGTCTTTATAGAGACACCATTTTTAATTGCTTTGTCAAAAAGCCTGCTGCTAAGGTTCATGCTTTAATTGAGAGAAGCAGCTGGACAGCAAACTCATGAGAAGCTGCCTTATACAGAATCAGACCATTAGTCCACCAAGCATTGCCTCCTCAGCATTATTTACTCAGACTGGCAGTGGCACTCTAGGTTCTCAGGTGGAAGGCTTTCACATCACCTGATCCTTTAAACTGGAGATGCCAGAGATTGAACCTGAAAACTTCTGCATGCCGAGCAGATGCTCTACCACTGAGCCACAGCATCTCCCCTGATGTCACTCAGTGTTGAAGAGAAATCTTTTTTAGCACGGGCAGGCTCAGAAAGTCTCATTCCTCCTCTTCCTGTCAGGTATCAGTAGTGTCACTTCCAAATTCACATGCTTGCAACTCAAGAGGTCCTTTATACTTCCCGGGCTTAAGATGGGTCTGGGAAGATCACTGCCTTGTTCAGTATCATTGTATTTAGACAGCTATACTTGGACAACAATAAACTCTACTTGAATCTACATTGCTCAACATCATATAAGAATAAAATTTCCCCATTCCTTCAGAGAAGTCAGTGGTCTTTATCCTGAGAAGTACAGCAAAACAGATAATTCCAGTAAGAGTCTACTTTTTTTTTTTTTTGCAGAAGCTTGTAGTTTAGGAAAGGGGACTGTTATCTGTTACTATTTAATGTTTTTAGCTCTCCTTTAGGCCCAAAACAATGGGCTGTTAACATTTTTCCCTGTCCTGAGCATAACAAGGCAGAGGCCCAGACAGCTCTGATGCATCTGGATGATGAAGGTATACATGCTGTATATATGACACTTATGGCTAAAATAATACTTGTATTTTACTTGTTTTAGGCATAGATGTACCAGCATGCATTAGTTAGCTTGCCTCAGGAGCCCATTCTGTGGTTCAGACTGCAAGTACTGTCTTGAGAGCTTACAAGCAAAGGATTTTGCAAAAGCAACAAGAGTGGAAAGTGCAACGAAGAACAAAGAGAGTTAGACTGTGGTGAAAGCATATGCCGGCTGCTATTACTCTCTGTGCTGTTAGAATAAATTATGTCCCCTTTTTAAAAAAGAAAAGCAGCACTTTAACTGTAATGCTATATGCAAATAATTAAGAAGATATTGTTTAGCTTTTTTCCATCCCTGCTTCAGTCTTGTGGAAACTTTTAATACTGCAGTTTGAAACTTGTGCCTCTGGGTCTCAAATGCCTGAGAAAGCTCTGCAGGCTCTAACTGCAGAACATTCCTTTGGTGGGCCCTGGAAACAGAGCAAGCTAGCACAAGAGAAGTTCAGAGAGATCACATGTAAATGAAGGCTGGCTCTAGACTCCCAAGGAGAATTTTATTTAGTTTAAATCTGAACTTGAACTTTTAAATGCATTCTAGTGGAAATGGACAGAAAGAACTGCTGGGTATAGTGCAAGACCATGTTGCTAGGAGTATAGTACCTCTGCAACACTGGTGTTAATAAACAGAAAGAGAGAAATGTTGTTTTATAGCCCAAACTTGCATAAAGGGGGAAGATACGTCTCTGAAAACCCAGAACGTGACGAATATACACTGAACAATGATAACTGATCATGTTTGGAGATGTGCATTTCCCCTCCCTATTTATGTGTATAGATAGCAACATACAATTGCTGCATAAGCATGAATTTACCATTAGAATTAAGAAATGTATGTGTGTGAGGGGGTCCCACCTCTGCTATATTGGTCACTTTGGCCCTAGATCTCCTCAGATGAAGGGGGATTGAGTGCACCTGGTTCCTCCTCATCTCACCAGCTTCTATCCTGTACAGCCTGGAGAAGGTAGCTAGGATACTCATCACTTGGCCTCCTCCCAATCCCTGTTGAAGGCAATGCTACTACAATTAATGCATGTTGGTCTCTACCTCTCAAGAGGAGAGCAGTCCACATGAGATCAGGGAGCATCTCTGAGCCCCACTCCTCCAAACCTCAATGGGGATATGCTGCCAGTCAGCTGTTAAAGGAGCAGTCCCTGGTACATTTTCCTACACAAACTTTGGAGATCCCTTTCCCGCCCAGACACAAATACAAAAGTAATGTATATACACTACAGGTATTATTATGACATGCTTCTTCAGATCAAATCAAGTGTTGGTCATTTTAAATAAATGATTTCAAAAATAAATGTGTCTTCAAAGTTGCATGAGTGATTGATGGACGCAATCCAGTTTAGCAAGTCTTCCGCTAAGTATTTAGTCAATGTTCTAGTCCCATGGAGTATCTTCCATGTATTGGAGTCTCCTACCATCAACTTGAATCAGCTTCCCTTCCGTATAGGTTGAATTTACAGTCTGCATGTAAGGTAGTATGTAGATTGGGCCCAATGCAGATGTTCTGTTTCACTGAGTCTTTTGAAGATCTCCCATATTTTTTCTTAGTTACGTTGCATTTCTAGATCTTCTTCAAACAAGAGTTTTCATGAATGTTTCAGCAAGGTTGCTCTAACGTGCAAACTTACGTATGTGAAGACAAGCCTGTGCAAAGTGTCATGTGACATCCCTGTATGAAGTTTGAATTCTTGTTGTATTAGACCAGTGCGAACTTTTAAAGTCATAACCTGAAATTTTGTGGTTTAAATTAATAGATTTTTACAACACCAAGTTATAATGTTCAGAACACCAGGGTAAAGGCTACTTTTTGTATGTGTTTGAAAGTAGCCTACAAGTAGAAGAAATGAAATTTTTGTATTCCAGTAAGGAAAACTTTATGCTGAGTAACAAATAGCAAGCAATGCTTTGGAGGTCTCTGAAAGATTTCATCTTGCCTCCCACTTAATCCCTTTTCTGTACTTCAGTCCTCAAGTAACTTCCATACTGTGGGCTCACTTTAATGGGTAGAACCTATTTTTCATGAAAAAGCAGGAAATAAGCTGTCTTTGGTGGGAAAAAAGATTTACAAAATGTAATCATTGTTGAAATATTCCCTTTGAACTAGCTTGTCCACAGGGGTGTCTGGCTCCCAATATCCCCATTTCTTTAAAACACCCTTACTAGTTCTTCAAGTAGATCAGGTACACTGGTGGCTCACTTCTTTGATGTCTTGAATGAATGAAAGAATAGTCTAATAAAGGGAGCTGTTGATCAAGCATAAAATACTCTTTAAGCTGACAGAATGGCAGAGTTAACACATCCTAAGCTGCTTTTAGGGTTTTTTTTTTCTTTTTTCCTGGCATTTTCCTGTGCTTTGTGTACAGTGGGGGTTTGTATTTTTTAAAAGCCTCTGATCTATGTAGTATGCCGTCCTATAACAAAACCAAAATAGGATTGTTTCTTTCTCTTGTTTGGTTGACTACTTTTTCAATTCTTTAGCCTTTTTTAACTAGAAAAAAGATCTGAAGTTTATTGTGTTTGGCTTCAAATGTGTGGCACGAAAGTTGAGGACATTTACTTAACATATGCTTGGTAATAAATAAAATTAATTACCTTACAAAGGGCTTATTTTAAAATGATTAAAAATAAAGTCCTGTCTATATGTCTATTTTTCTATCTATACACACACACTGTGAAATTATTTTATTTTGTAGTTAGAAGAGGGTGATTTTTCCCCCTGTAGATATAATGTAAGTCTTAAGTTTTATCTGCTTACCATGATTATATTTCAAGCCTTTCCCATGATAGATTTATTCAGTATTATAGTAAATGTCATTATTTTACAATTCAACTAACCTTCCATTCATTCTTCAAGTTTCAAACAATGGAGTTATACTCTACTGTCAGGGAAGTTCTGGGAATAGCCAGATTTGCTGAATGCTTAGAATTCTGAAACCAGAAGCAGTAATTGCTGCATTAGAATGTTGGTGAATTTGGACAGAATTAGAATAAAAGGATCCAAAGTGGTTGTAACCAAAACATGCTGTCCCAGGAGATGCATTACTAAGTAGTATTAGGCTGAAGGTCTATGCCATATATAAAAGATCTGTCTGTGCTGTGAATATTCTGTTAATTTCTAGCACACCAGTGAACTGCACACTTGATATTTTTATTTATTTCAAATTTGTATTCTGCCCTCCCTGCAAGCGGGCTCAATATATCAGTCTTGCATTACTGTGCTGATCACCACTGGGAAATAAAGTGCCCCACTGCTAAGTGCTTGAGATGGAAGTGCTGCCACTTCCTCCACTCACCTGGCAATGGGGTAGTCTGTTTACCAATGACTGGAGGTGGAGATCTGGCAGGTGAGCTACAGGAAGAAGCAGGACTAACATAACAATATTCAATGCACTGGTGTGCTAGAGACAATAATATAAAAATAGAGAGTTTGTGACATACTCACAGCGCAATGATTTATCTACCTATAGATTATATAAACTCCTCTAGCCAGATGAAGAGGAAAAACCATCATCAGTAGTGACTGGGTAGACAAACAGAGAGGTAAGGGATAAGGCTTAAATATTAGCATTCAGTTTCTTAATATAAAAACAGAGCTCATGTCATTTTCACCGTGTAGTGAGCATGTGTTTTTATCTTTAATGATCAATAGGTTAAAGTCCTTATCTTAGAGTTATAGTATATAATTCAATATAGTTTGCCATGACTGTCTAATGTCTTACTTCAAAGTGTGTATATGTTTTTTCTGAACAAAGTTTTCAAGAAGATTTTCACTTCCAATATTCTGTGTTTCCTAACTCTGATTAAGACAGCCAACAGATACACTTCTTCTTTTAACTTCTTTCTTAATTTTCCCTTTGCATGATTTTCATTCTAATCTCATCAGATAGATGCAATATAAGTTCAGGGAATGAAAGGGAAATGCATTCCTGTGGAATAAAGGGAAATATTTAGGAAGAGTGGTTGCCTCCCCTATTAGGTTACTGACCAGATTCTTCTTCAGATGCACCTGTATCCTGTTATGATGAGAAATAAAGAGTGACCACAACAAATGCTTTTTGTAAATTTAACCATGAATACATCCAAGACCAGACTTTTCAATCTCTTTTCCCCACTTCATCCCTACTGAAACATGCAAATGGTTTCTTGGCCATTCGGATGTCTAGTTAGTTCTTTCAGTAAATGCTTTTACCAGAAGCATTCATTACATATTTTTAGTGTCTATGGGTTGGATCCTAAAAATTATGAACGGAACTCCACTCATCAAACAGTAACTTGAAATGTCCATTTATTGCTTATAGCTAAATGGCACAATGATGATACATCTGCACTTGAATAGAATAGAAGATTTAAGTGGAGTTTATACAACAGACATTAGAAAAAGAGGCATTCTGCTGGAAGTACATTGTAACCATTTGGAGATACTATATTTCATTATCTTATAGCATTAGCAATGGCCACAGAATTATCACAATTTACTCTCTGATACTTGATATAAAATATAACATTTCCCATAGTATCCCACAAATTACCATTGAAAAGAAAAGCAAGTCTTTGGTATGCCTGAAGCCACTTTGGTTGCTTCTGCTTGGCATGTAAACCTTACAGAGATTTTCAGTGTTGGGCTTGCAATACAAAATATATAGCATGCCTCCGTAATTTTTTCCCCTAGTTTCAGCTCAACTGTTGTTGTTGTTGTGTGTTTAAAAAAAAAAGATTTTAACAGTACAAGGAGTCCAGTTTCAATTTACAAGGAATCCAGTTTCAATTTGTGAAGGTATGCAAAGTTGAAAGAGTTAAAATATCTCTTAAAGCAAATCATGATTTTGTGGATATGTACTACTACATAAAAGCTAAGAGTTGTTGTGCTGGTACTGAAATATACATAAGTCATGCTCAACCTCAGCACTCTCACAGTGCGATCCTAACCAGTTACATATTTCTGAGTCCATTGAACTTGATGGCACTGGCAAACCAGTCCAGTCTGAAGAGTGCGTCAGCCCAGAGAATTCTTAAATGACTTCAGGTGACAACAGTTCCATAGGACTGTGCCTACGTTTGTCATCTAAAGGAAATGTTGCAAAAATACTAGCCAGCTATGATTAATCTAGGAACTGCATATCCCCTTGCTATACATTTATTAACTAGGTATTTGACCATGGCTCTTGCACTGTAATTTAAAATCATTAGAGTGTTGCTTTGAAATGCTAGTTCTTTCTTGTAAAAGTTACCTCAAGAACCATCCATGTGATAATCGTGGTTCCCGCCAGGCTCCTTATACTAAGGATTTAGATATACATTTCCTGGGTGGAAGTACTGCATTGTATATTTGAACATCTATCCAACCTAATCAGCATTGGATTAGATTAAGATAAGCAACAACTTGTGCAATCAGAGGAGGAGGAGGTAAGGCAGAAATATAAAATAATTCCAGTTTATTCTCTTTTATACATGGGATCAAGAAGTTTTATTTCAGCTTCCAAATCAAGATCAACTCTTTAAGGGGGGACATTGCATGGCCCAATAATCTGTCCAAGAGATTTGTCACGTTTGTACTGTTATGTTGCCTACTTGCCATTCCAGAGGGAGAAGGAAGACTTTGTTTTTCACATGGAAAAGAATCTGATGTATGTCATACTTTAGCTAAAGTCAGTTATGTCCTTATCTAAGGGACCTGTGTCATATATCAAAGGATATTTTAATGCATATTCTGTTTTTTACAGATTATATTGCTCTGTTTAATCTGTTGTCCACCTTGGGTCCCAGGTGAGCTTATAAATGTTTAAAGTAAATAAATAAATGTTAGCCCTTTAAAGTTAAAAAGAGTGTGAAATAACCACACTCCCTTGAGTAGTGGTATACTGGCCACAGCTAGTTTTTCCCCCACTCAACAGATTGCCTGGAGGCAATTATTCCTTACCAGGCACAACACTAAACTAAAAACTGCATTGCCACTTCCATAAATGTGTAGATTTTAGACTTTTGTAGTGTCAGTCTTCTTGTAGTTTCTCAGTTACAGCTCCTGGAGCAACAGATATATAAGGTCTGTGGTCTCATGCTTGGCTAGGGGAAACCTGGTTTCTGCCATGAAATGTCTACCCAGTGTTGGCATCTGTAAGCCAAATCCGTATCACAATATTGTTATGAGACCCAGTTTGGTGTAGTGGTTAAGAGTGTGGGACTCTAATCTTGAGAACCGGGTTTGATCCTTCACTTGAAGCCAGCTGGGTCTCCGGAGCTCTCTCAGCCCCAGGGGCGGCGCGCCTATTGAGGCCAGGTAGGCGGTGGCCGCAGGCGCGGGGTGCTGGAGGGAGCGCTGGAAGAGGCGCGGGGGGCAAGAGCGCGCCCCCCCAAAGCAGAAGCCTCCTATTCCTCCCACCCCGCGCCGCCGCCGCCACCAGCACAAGCCCCCGGCCGAGCGCAGCCACCGCGGGCAGGCATTTGCTGCGGCGGAGGCAACCAAGCGGGAGAGCTCGGAGGCTGCCTGCTGCAGCGATCGGTCTGGCGGCGGTGCGTGCGCTCCCGTGATGACGTCACGCATGACGCCATCACGCAGGCAGGTGCGCGCGTGCTCGTGCGCGCGGGGGGGGGCGCTTGGCCGGCCAATCGCAAGCGCGGCAAACCCTAGCTCCGCCCCTGGTCAGCCCCACCCACCTCACAGGGTGATTGCCGTGGGGATAATAATGACATACTTTTTAAACTACTCTGAGTGGGTGTTAAGTTGTCCTGAAGGGCAGTATATAAATTGAATATTATTATTATATTATTAAAGGGGAAGGGACAATTTTAAAAGTTGGGGTTTTTTTTTAAAGGCCTTAGTCATCACTGCATTGGGTAAAATAAAAGCTATTCTATGGAATTTGTCAGAGGAGTTTTTAATGTATTAATGTCCTTAAATAACCTACTTTGTTTTGAGAAGCAAGCCAACTGTCATACCCAGTTCTGGATTCCACATTAGTAACATCCTTCTGCAATATTAAACTTTTGCCCTTGTGGACTGTTGTTTCACTTTTTTAAGAAAAGAAGTTTTAACTCTCATCAACTTACCACTGTTGTTTGTTTTGTCTAAAATATTATTTACTGGGAAATCTTTTGAACTAGGCTGGGCTGGGTTTGAATATATACTGCTTCAGAACCAAATATAAAACAACAGACATTTTGGCCTATTTCTGAACTGCCAGTACAGTCAAATTTAATACTAAAGAATAAATATTGCAGTTCTCTTTAAGGTATTCTAAACTTCAGGACTAGTGCACTTAGCAGTTGTTTGGATACCATGGCAGAATTACCGGAACATTTTTTAAAAAAAACATTCCGCAGCTAGCTTTAGCTATAGATTGGCATTCTTGAAGTAATATAATTGTCATTTCAGACTTCCTGTTTAGGATTCAGTCAAGTATATGTTGTTTATGGTTCATAAAACCTTACTACTGTGAGGATTTTAGGATACTAGCAATACAGAGCCTCAACTTTCATTGTGCTGTAAATTAAGGCGGGGGGGGGAGTGTGATAATGCTCCTCCGAGAACATTAAAACAGAGCTCAGCAATGGTTAAATGGAATTTTATAAGCACATTCAGTGTGGAACTGTTTTGCATTACATGAGTTGAATACCTTAGAGATGACACACATCTGCAGGCACTTTATTAAATCCTTAGTCAGCACTTTTCAACCTGATGAGATTACTTCTTCATTTGACTGGAGAAAGGAAAGATCTTGTACCGGACTGCAGAATTCTTTTTGAAGTTTCACCTTGAGTGCTAGGGAAAGGACAGTGAAATCCATTTATGTTGATATAGAATTGTAATAGCAATAGCGAATCTATGGCAGTGATTTTACATAACTGATACTATTCAGTCTTGTGAATCTGTATCCACTTCCTAAAGCAATATGTTTTAAAAAATAGAGACCACAGATAAATGATTGTTGCTTTAGTATCAAATACACAGTTGTAACAGGTTGGTATAACACAAGCCATTTTAAAACTTAGCAGAAACATTTCTGGTGACTAGCTGGTACAGAAGTTTAGATTAGAGAACATAAGAGGAAAATAAAATGGTCCAGGCATAATGGTTAATAAGTCTTAATATTCTTGTTACAAGCAGTAATCAACAAGCTAAACATTGCATCAGCATAGATGCTTCTTCATAGAAATAGACATAATGTACTCATACTTGGGGGTGGCATGTATGCCTATGAACGTCATGTATTTTTCTTTCCATATTGTGTTCAAATTCTCTACTATAATTCCAAGTTTATCTAAATTTGACTGTTCAGTGCAATAGAAAAATAAATGGTCATGTCTGAATGAAAGGATTTAGACATAGAAGCTTAAACGATAGAAGAATTATGGTTGTTGGGGGTTTTCCGGGCTGTATTGCCGTGGTCTTGGCATTGTAGTTCCTGACGTTTCGCCAGCAGCTGTGGCTGGCATCTTCAGAGGTGTAGCACCAAAAGACAGAGATCTCTCAGTGTCTTTTGGATTAATAACCTAAGAGTTGTGAGAGATCTCTGTCTTTTGGTGCTACACCTCTGAAGATGCCAGCCACAGCTGCTGGCGAAACGTCAGGAACTACAATGCCAAGACCACGGCAATACAGCCCGGAAAACCCCCAACAACCATCGTTCTCCGGCCGTGAAAGCCTTCGACAATACATCGATAGAAGAATTACTGCATATGTACTTTTTCTCAGAGATGCTGTGAATTAAAAAAATAAAATTTAAAAAAGCTACCTCAGAACAAGGGTATATGTAAACTGGTTTATTTTGGAAAGTAAAGATTTCTTCATGATGGTTGTGTGAAAATATCAAACATACAAACACCAACCCATTTGGGCATTTTAATCTTGGAGGTTGCTTGGTGTCCACTTGAATGTATATAATCCAATCTCTGCAAACCAGCTTTAAAGTTTCCTAGTGGACAGGAAAGGGTTAACGTTTTATTTTGTACAGGAACGGAGCAGTGTGTGCAGGAGTCATATTGACACCCCCTGTTCAGGGTAACTGTACTCCTATATTGACATGTTGATCATCAAGAACACAATAGCACTCTGTCTGCAAATCATTGCTAAAATCATCTTTTTTTAAAAAAAGTTTGAAAGCCTTAAGGCTTAGACAAAGGCGCAAGAGCTGCACTGCGCAGTTCAAAACTCCAGAGTCAGCAACTTCTATTGATTAAAAACTAACCTTTAAAGTAACTCTCAGAGTGTGTGGTTAGCATTTAAATTTAAACATGTCATGAGTTGATTTGTGTTACTGAATACCAACTCTGAAGGAGTTACATTCGCATCACTTTTTTTTTTCTAATTCCCTTAAGCAGCTAAAGTATTTCATGAAATGTCAGTAGGGCAGGAGAGTAGGAGAAAGGTGTTTATTGGGAGAGGCTGTGACTGGCATTAGCCTTGCAAGTTTTCTTTCCCATGCAAATATTCAGCTCTCCCTCCCCAACACTAAAAAGAAAAGTGTGGGGAGTGCAACACAATAATTAGCCCTTTGTCTAACTTTCCCAAGTGCCAGAAAGAGGCTGATTAATTAAATATACAACAGCATTGGGTTTTGGAGTGGGGGTCTTGCTTGTTGGGTAGGTCATAAATTAGGCTGAATAAATACTTCAATGTGTTTGCAGTGGGCCTGCTACGTCAGAGCCACTGGAAGGTTGGTGGGAGGAGAGCAGAGTGTTTCTTGCTAATGATAGTCACGTCTGGGTCTGTCTGGTTGCTCTTAGCAACCAGACATGATGTAACACCAGGATGAACTTGAACTTGGGGGACTTGAAAAGGGAACAATAGACCAGAGCAATCAATAAAGCCTATTTCAGTGAAGGATTACAGAGCTGCTCTGGGGTAACCTTGTCTGCGAGGCACGCACTGAATAGTAAGATGGGTGAAGAAACTTTTTTTTCCGTTTTTGAGAAGAGTGCAGAAACACTGCAGTTTTTTTTTTTAAACTTATGCAGTGAGTAGTAGAGGACAAAAAGTGGCATGGAAAAGTGCACCCCCTTCTGTCCAAAATGTGCACTGTGTATTAAGAAAAGAAATACTGGATACAAGCTACATTGTGAAAGAATGCAGGGAGTGTCAAAGATTTTGCTACATGTCCTTGAATGACACAGGCCTCATCAGTGTGTGGGCAGTTGGAATCAAGTCCCATTAATTTGGAGGAAAGTGCTAAAATATTAAACAGAACCTCGTCTCTACTTTTAAAATTAACTTAATGTAATGGTGCAGATTTTTCTTCATCTTAAATCTGCCTGCTTTAAATTGGACATTCTTCAATTATCATATAGTTATCAGTAGTAGGACTTTTGTACAATCAAACATTTTAAAATAATAGCAATATAAGATGAACAATCAAGGTGCCCTGGCAACACTTAGCAAGTGATCAGGCTGCTCTAGTTATAGCATGCATGAAAAATGGGAAGAGAGTGGCCTTTTGGTTTAAACGTTTGGCTTCTGGAACACAACTCTTAGGTTATTAATCCTAAACATTTGCATTGGCACCAATGTTTGTGATCCTGGTCCAGTCGTCAGGGTCAGGTTTTGCACTGACATGGAGTTAGTATTTGGTCCACAGAATCCAAGCCCTTACAAAATGGTGCAAAGAGTCATTTACTGTGCTTATGAAAACAAGAGCATGTTAATGTAACCTATGATAGAATGGAAGTGCAAGAATCATTCTTCTTAAACACTTTCCAAAACTTTAAACTTTCAGATGGCAAAAATATACTCAGATGGTCAGAGTGAATGGGCAATATTTCACTAGTCAGACTTACTCTATGTTAATCCAGTGAAGCTACCAAACTCCCTAATCTTCAAATGAACATTCTGCGCAGAACTTACATATGAAAGCTATTTTATTTGATTACAGGAGTTCTGGATCTAAGGTTATAAAATCTGTAGAGAAAAGATGGCAAAGCTTTCTAAGAGTGTTTTTAAAAGACTGAAGAATTAGACAGTGGGATGAAAAGGAAACTAGGCAACCAAACAGTCAGTGTTTCTGCTGCCAACTTATTTTTACCGGTATTTATTTAACCAGTCTCCGTGACATACTGCCAAAGCCAAAATCATGTAATCTTGAAGCCAGCAGGGTTTTTGCTTTACTTTATAATAAGCAATTTAAATATTAATAATTCCAGGTGCACTGGTGCAAGCTTGTTTTGTCTGGGAAATGATCGTGACTGTAATAGCACTAGTCTCTGTCATTTGTATTTACAGGAGATCTGTTTTGGTCACTATAAGCAGGTGTAAACTCCAGTGGAATAAATGCAGTGTTGTTAATGTGCCATCATTTAAAGAAAGAAAAATGGGTTTTGTAATATCATGCCTTGGTAAAAACGATTAACATTGGATAACTGCAAAAATGGTATGGCATAATGTATAGCTTGTTAGACTTGTACCAGGAATACCTGAGTTCAAATCCCTGCTCAGCCCTGAAGCACACATGCCTTGGGTCACTTACAGTTCAACCAGTTTTATGTTATATGTATAAAAGAGGGAAACAGTATCTGTACCACTCAGGATGGGTCTATGATAAATAATCATAACAAGTAAAATGCTCACTCAAAAGGTTAGTTAGCCACCCTTCAATATGTAAGAAGCTGCAAAATGCTTCTGCATAGCAGGTTTCCATACAGTAAGGCATAGCATTCTGCGGGGGCTTCCTGTATGAATCATCTCAAGTTGAACATCTCCACATCCGTGCTAGATTCCACTAGACGCACGAAAGCAGAAGCTACAGAGAAGTTCCACATAATCGCATTTGTTTCCGTTCGTAAGAATTTTTGGCAGTTTTCAGGCGGGAAGGATGAGGTTCGAGTCATTTTACTTAAATAAGATACAATGGTTGGCCAGGACATGCAGCACAACTTGTCTTTGTATATAATTTGACTCATTATAACATTTGGCATTGTATTCACTTGTTCATTTGAAAGTAGCTATCTGCAAACTAAAGTCATTTGCAAAATCAGAGTTGAAAATTAGACTTTTTGTTGCACCTTTATTCTTCTCACACATTTGTAGATTCAGTGGCTTCTCAGGAACAATTTATTGAAACCAGTTGGCCTAAATCTAAAGAAGAGAAAGAAAAAAACTTCACTTTTGAGTGATTCATTCCAGGCTGTCTTAATTGACAACTATGCCCATTGCACAGCATTTTATGGAGTGCCAACATTTGTTCCATTTTAATTTCATAGAAGAAAGCTTTTTGGTAGGCTTCGCCATCCTTCCTTCCTTCCTTCCCAGACAAGAGTCTTGACCAGAAATAAAAATTAACATTTTCACTGAACCCAACCGATTCATATTGTAAGGCTCGAGTACTCTGATCCTGACAGAAGCTGGCAATAATAGAAGAACTTTCCATGTGATTTGTCCAGGTGAAAAAGCCAGTTTACATGCTATAACCACACCCTGGTGTAGTCACTCCACAGTGTCTGTTTTAGGCAACCCCAATGTGGCAGTTTCAACATTCTGACCAACTAATTATCTGCCATTTTTGCAGACTCTGTATTCTATAGTTATAGAAAGTACTTATTTTGTATATATTCTTCTGTGGGAAAGCAAAAGGTGCTTTACCTTCCAAGTCTTGATAAAGTTCGTAAGAAAATATGACAGTGCTCAAGATATGCATGGAATCCAGTGAATGGATTAGTTGCAGAAAAAATTGTAGGTAAATTAGCTTTAAGCCATAGTCTTCTTGACATGACTGAATCTTAATGTTTTAATGGATTTGCAGAATGTTGAACAATTTGCCAAATTTTCTCTAACATTACAAGCAACTTCTGAATTCTTTGCTGCTTTATCCTTTTTCTCATAGCCTGTCCTGAGGCTTCCTTGTTTCATATGCAGTTTGAAGATGGATGGGGAAAATCTCTGTTTCCCTTAACAGGAACCTGTTTTCGTTCTATTTATGTTTATTTTATGGAAGCATTCATTAAGACTCTTTGTGAATTGAACTTTGATATTTTAAAGTAACAATTAAAGGGCAATGCAATTTTTATGAGAGTACATGCAAAAATTATCTGTCATGTTATGCAATGATTTGTAAATTTCCTGTGTCATTTTATGTTAGGTAAAGAGGGAACCATATCAACACAAGAAACAGTAAAATAAATCTGAGCCTGTTTGTAGAGTTATTTCTTACAAGTCTTCACCTTACTGAAATGCCTGCTTATTCTTGTTTGTTAGCATTTTATGATTCTGCCTGTTGTGCTTCAGTCTGTTTTCAGTTGTTCTGCTGGTTTTGGTATACTGATATTTTACTCGTTATTTTGTTTTAAGTTGATATTGATTGCAGTTTGATTTTTTCTGTCAATGTTATGCTTTTAGGCTTCTCTAACATCATTGAATGGGGAGGCAGCATACAAATAGTCTAAATAACCAAATGAGGATTTCTGTGATAATGACCATACATAATAAAAATTCCCTTTTTTTTATTTCCTTCATGCAGTCCTGGTACCTGGGATAAAACTCATAGCTTCCCACCATCCACCAGACAGACCACCTGACCCCTTCCCGACTCTATAACAAGGAAGCAGCAGCAACACAGCGCAGTTACTTCACATCTATGGAAGGGGAGAAGAACAGATATCAACAGCAAACTGATCACACTCAGAAATGGCAAAGTTATGGTTGATTGACAAAGGCCGTAACATGGGGGGGAGTAGGGGATTTTTTTAAAAAAAAACACCTTAGTGACTGATGTAATTTCTCATATGGTGCTGGAAATGTTTGGGCTTCATAATTTTTGAAGTGTTTCAATTGGTAGTGTAAGCATTAGGGACATCAGGTAGTAGAGCTAGCCTGCTGGCTGCTTACTGACTTGCTGTTATAACACTTTCCATATGTCGCTTGGTTGTTTTACAGTATTTTCATTGATTTATTTCCCATACCGGTGTGAAACTTCTTGCGAGATCATGACAAACAGACTTAAGTGATAAGTTTTGTAGTAGCTAAATTCTGCGACATAGAGTTTACAGGACAGACATGAGACATGTTTTTCCGTATCATATCAGGATTTTTTAAAATTTTACAGTCAGCAGTTAGATATGTAACATGAATCATAAGAGCATTATCAACAGGTTGATTTTTACTCAAGTTGCAGAGAAATATACAACCTCAATGTACTGCTGTTCAGAAAAAAAGAAAAAGGTTTAAAATGCTGCACTTACATAATACTTTAGATGATTTTCAACAATTACATAAAATTCACACGGAAATGGGGAAGTTGGTCTGTTTTGAAAGAAACTGACAGGAATCAATCAAAACAATCGAATTTTGAATTGAGAAAAGTGCAATTTCATTGGATAGCTAAATATCTTTGTAAGATAGAGATTGTTGAAAATTCTATTTTTGTTTTCCAAGTCCTACCACCCCAGGACTCTAAATTATCGGGGTAAAAAACAGCCTTGCAAGAAAAAAGGGGGAGCTATTTTTGCTTTTTATGTTTTTTATTGTTAAACTTGTATCCCTTTAAAACTGAAGGAAATTTTAAAAAATACAAAAATTAATGGTGCTTTTATCACAATATGTTATCTACATTAAATGCTAATTAATCATTTTCTGTTATCAAAGCACATAATTAAAATTAAATCATAATACCTGTTAATTTTATAAGCTAAAAGTCACTATAATAGATTATGCCAATTCTAACAAACTTTATGTGTTTCCGGCAATATAGGATATATCACTTCTCAAAATACCTTGGCCACAACTCAGCACACAGTTAGATATACTTCATCCCATTGATATAAGTGGGTTTACGTATACCTATCCCTGGATTGAATTGTGAATCTTGAGGTAATAATAGAGAGCTGTCCAGAAAACAAAACACCTTTGTGTCCCTGATCTGGTTTTATTTTCTGGACCGTAAAGGCAAATAATAAAGCAAAATGCTGATTCTACATCTTACGCCAGCTCAAAGCAAGGGCACCCTGAAAAAAATAAAAGTTCAGACCCCAAATGTCCTGTATCTTATGTACAAAAAAAAAAAGAAGAAAAAAAACCCCAGGAAAAATACAATTTTTTTTCTATCAGACAGCGGAGCACCCCTTTGCTTCCCATGCAACTTTAAGAAGGTTTCCTATATTATACATATATATACATTCTGATTGGCAAGTCCAGCTAATCAGAGAAAGTCTCTGCATGTTCTAGTGTTAGTAACTAATTTTTATATAGTTAATGTAGGGTAAAGTAGAGTGCATTAAGACACAATATTGTAATCCCTAATCCAGGCACTTGCCTTTAAACTATGTTTGTTCGGCCCTTCAGAAGGGTTTCTACTACTGTCCTATACAATCAAGTAAACTGAATTTCTTGGGAAGACACTTTGCTCCTCATCTTTTCCCTGAAACTAATTTTTTTTGTTTTGTTTTCTTGATTTGCACGAAACAAAAAAAAAATTCCATATCAATGTGCCTTGCCCTGGATAGCGATTATTTGTGGAATTGTTGCACATGTTCCTATATTGAAAGGGTTTTTTTCCCTAGTCAACATTTGGAGACACTTTTTTGTAAGTGTGACTTTTATGTCAGCCATTGTCAGTTTCAGCATCTTAGAATTCAGTAGAATGTTAGTCGTTTCCACAGATAGGGGTAGTGTTTTCTTGTCCTGTACGGTCAGTGGCAGTGCTATTCTGAGATCTGTAGATGCTAGATTATCAGTATTTTTGGATGTTGCTGCATTTTACATTTTATTTGGAGTCTTCCTTTTGTTTTTTCCCAGATATATGAAAATATGCAATACCTGCTTATGTCATATAGAAGAAAAGCTTAGCAATTCTTAATTTTTCTTTGACTTTTTTTTTTATTTGACCAAAGTCAGTGCTGCACTTGACGCAGTGTGTTTTAGGTGTTTGTACTTTTTTTTTTTTGGTGATTTTTGAATGCACATGCAGGAAGGGCTCTTCTTAGAGAAGCAGTCAAACTGTGAAGCACTAAGCTGAACCCTGCTTCAAGCAAGTTTTGTTTTACAACTGTTCCTTTCACAAGCAAGCCTTAAAAAAAACCCTCCCTTTTTCTTCAGCTCCCACACCCATTTTTATTAGCAGATTGCAATCAATCCACATTCAATAAAAGTATATAATGCCCATTTTTATATGCACGTTTTTAAAACTTCCAAGTTCTAAAAATTGTTTACTGGTTATACTCTATTTAAGGAAAAATGTTTTGGATTTTCATATATGTCAGATAAGTGGTTGAGTAGTCATTTGCTCTGTTGTATTGTGTGATTGTTAGTATTATGGTATCACATCCACTAGCCAGCATCCTTTGCCTTCCCTATAGCACTTAGCAGGGCATTACTTTATTAAGACATATGTGCACTAAAAAATAAAAAATAAAAAAATTAGCAGCTTTCAGTGCTTCACAGTGAAGGGAAAAAAGCCTAGACAAACATTTTGTCAGAACCTTGCTATAAGCCAAGGTATTACCAGTAAATTGGTTGTATATACAACAAAATTGCACCCTTTTTTAAAAAAACAAACTAAGCAATAGTTTGGGCAGTTAGTTGTTTTTAGTGAGCATGTCGTAGCCATGGCCGCAAAGAGACAGAATCAAAGCTGCCCACTCAGAAGCGATGTAATTTGTATGTTGTATAGTTTTATTGATTACACTGATTTATTCTACCCTATTTTATAATGCAGGACTTTTGTAATGTTGTTTAAATGAGGAAAGATTTCTGTCAAATTAGCTTAGTGGAATTTCTGATTGTTCGTTATAAAGGCAGCATTCATAGAATTGCTTTTTTTCCCTTTGGGAACTGGATTTAAGTTAAAAACTTTCCTGTTTCCTTTTTGTATGTATTTAAATACAGTTATTTTTTTCTTTTCTCAATAGTATAGCATATTCCTATGCTTGAGAAGTATAGGCTACTGAAGAACCATTGTAAATGGACATTACAGATATGCTGTATTTTTGAAGGTGTTTTATCGTATTAAGTTTGAAGATGGTTCAGTTAGGAATTCTGATCGGAATTGCATAAAACAAATTGTTTTCAAGGCTTTAAACATTAGGTAGGCGGTCAAGGGTGTTTACCAACTGGGATTGTAAAGTATTAAAGACACTAAATAAAATTTTGGTTCCTCTTACTATCATGCAGAAACACAGCAGTTCAGATCTGTTCAGGTGTGGAGAACAAACAGTGTTTTATTCCTCAAAGTAGAACAGAGAACGGAGATCTTAAGGGAAACAGCTGCATGGGGTGTGCAATCTACAATAGAAAAATAAGCTTTGGGTCACACTTCAGAATCAGATTCACATTTGTGTTGCCCATTTTGAAACTGCTTTTTATTCTTTGTGGGAAAAAAACTTCTTTGTGATCCTTTCTCTGAAAATCACCAGACGCACAAACACCAACTTTTGCCTCCTTCTTCCACCTCATCCACAATAAAAATGACAGTATGTCTCCATAAATTGACTTTACTATTAAATATTTATTCTTTTATCCCTTTTTAAAAATTGGACATTAGCTGTTGTCATTCTGCACACCTCTGTAACACTATTTATTCACTGTATTTTATATATTTTTTAAAAAAAATGAGCTAAAATCAGCCATGAGTATACCTTGTTTGTACTGTGATCTCGGCCCCTTCTCTTAAGAAAGTAAAGGAATAGGACCTTTTCAGCTCCACAGTATTCAGTCAGCCCACAGGAATATGCAAAATCCCTCTACCTAGTTTTCTTTCACTATTTCCTTTTTGTTCCTTATCCTTTGCAGCTTTGTAGTAACAGTGTTAACATTTACCATACACACACACACACACAAAAGACAAAAAACCCAAATACATGACATGAAACAGTTTTTCCCTTGTGATTTTTTTAAAAGAATGTCAATACTATAGTTTGCATTGTGTCTCTAGAAATATCTTTTTTATTATTTTCCTTTGGTAGAAGGCCTCCATAGAACAAACATTGCAAACCACAACCAGTGTGAAAATGTAAGGAGAGCTTCAATGGCACCTAAACAAAACTCATCTTTCATGAGATCTATTGGGGGAGGTCTCATGAAGTGAACTCTGCCTACCAGGCAAGGTTTCCATTAAATCAAACTTACAAAGCCAATTTTGTCTTGAAGTCAATGCATGTATTACTGTTTGACAGTAAAACCCGGCTATGCCACCATCAAGTCCAAGGCTGTGCAATAGTCTAATTAGTATCGAGTACATTTTCCTTTTATTTTTTCCAATAAAAAAGCAGTGGGATGAAAATTGCTTTGATATATAGCAGGTAACATTGAAGCTATTCCATAGCACTTAACTGTAGTGAATACTGTGTCACCAATTCTGAAATCAATTTAATGTTTAATGCAAATCCATTACATGGTGCTATTACAGGCTGGCAAAATGATTTACAAAAATGTGACAACTTGGGCTCAATTCACTCTGCTTTCCAACAATGTAAATGCATAGCAGTGTTTATCTGCATGAGAACTATGCACTAATATAAATCTGAAAAAAGAAAGAAAGAAATATATCAACTTTGGTATCTAGTTTCCGTTTACTTCAATCTTTTGCCTTTTTGGTCATTATTATAAATGCCAGCTTTAGGACAGAAAGAAATATAAGAAAACCAGCATAATACCTGATATATTAAAAATGTAGTGCCTGTGAAATCTGTATTATATTGCTCTTCTGAAGTAAGATTTTTCTACACCAGTAGCCTTCGCTGTCTGTCAGAACCTTCTGATATAGGTGATGTAAAATAACCGTACAATATTAATGCATGCTATTCCATAATGCTTAGTGAGCTGTATGAATATTACTCAGAGTTATGTTAGTCTTTTTTCTGACTTGGTTCTTGTCAGATAGGTTTAAAGATATTTCACTGAGAACACAAATTCTGTTTTTTTCTTGATTTTGGGTGTTTTCAGTATTTTGGAGATAATACATTTACTTAAAATTCAGTATTACTTGTGTTGGGGGGGCATTCTTTATCTTGAGGGCAGGCATGAGGTTTGAAATCAGAAATCCATGTGTGGCGGTATTTTTGCTTACAAGCTTCCATAACAACTCTAGGAGCTCAGTCTGAAAGAACGATAAGACATATTTCTATTAAGGGACAATTCTCTAACTTTGAACTGACATTGAAAATGTTTTTAATGGGCAGTGTTTAAACCAGGTACCCATGCTTGGCCCTTTTTCACACCAGACCTCCTCATAGTAAAACAACCTTTTAAGAACCTTTAAAAACCCAACCTCATGTGGCTGTTTATTTTCATGCACCATTGCAATTTTCTCCATAAGAAAACTCTGTATAAACTTTGGGCCCGATTCATGAATGGTCACTAGGCATTAACATAGGCTTTGGGTTTGTTTTTAAATTCAAATTTGAGCTCTCTTCTCCCCCCCTCCCCCCCCCCCACTTCAGCATGTTAATGTTATAAGGAATCCACCTGCTTTCATTTCAACCAAGGGACTTCATGGAAGCAAAGCAAGACTTGTTCCATACCTACAATATCTAGATCACCTGAAATGAGGAAGGAAAAAGGAAATGGGGAGTAATATTTTGATGAACTCACCCCCATTCTGCCTTTTCACAGATGAGACATTTTACTGTGCTGTTGAGCAAATTATAATTCCCTTGATCATACCAAAATCTGGAGATTTTCATATCATTTCAAACTTCCTTTCAGGATCTTTCCTTGAGCAAAGAGCACTTGCAATTAAAGATTTCACTAGGCATTTCTATATAGCCATCCCTCAAATCAGTGGTTTTTTTTCAAGCTAGAAATGAAATCTGAAATAGTCATAATCCCAAGGACAGGACTAGCATGTATGCAAAAGTTGAAAAGGTTTAGCAATCCAGAAAACTGATCTTAATGTAGTCTTAGAGAGCACACATTGAATAAAGCAATGTGGCTGGGTAAATAGGATCCCATTTAGACCTTCTCTTTGGTTGCTGCTGTAGGAAGGCAGGAAATTGTAGTTTTGCAGTTATTTTGCAGATCTGCAAAATATGTTAGTAGGAACACTCAGCTAATAAGAAATACCCATGATGCACCTGCTGTTGGCTTGTTTGCACAATTAGGCATTCACCAGCTCACATGCTCATTTCTAGCAGTCATGTACTTTGATTTTAATTTTCAATTTGGTGTTGCAATGCACTTCCAATGGACGTGAAAAATCTGCTGAAAAATCACTGAACCCTGTGTTAATAACCCTGTGTCTCTACCTTTCTTTATGAATCGGGCCCCTTGTGCCTCTAGAATCTTTGTAATGACTCTCATAGTCATCATTTTCGTTTTACTGTGTTCTGTGAAAATTTGCAATTGGTTGAGAATCACTGTGGGCATCCATTTTTTTCAACTAAATCTCTGCAGGTTTTTTGAGCTGGTGTGGATTAGTTTAACTCTTGTATCCAACCATTAGTGCTACCACCCTCTCACATTACAATACGATTACTGGAAGCAAGTACTGCATTTCCTATGCAACAAAAAAGGAAAATAAAAAATTGCTAATGCTAACACGTTTTGTTGTTCTTTACCTTAGTGTATGTAAGTATCTTTGAATGTTTATGAAAATGGGCCTGATGATACCTTAACTTATCTCTGAAATTTGTTGTAGCAAGAGAACATGGTTTGGGAATGAACAGTGAAACAGAATGTTATGAGAATATTGCAGGGTCTTTGTTCTGGCTTCACAAGCAGATATAACAAACAATTCAAATAGTCTTGGCTTCAAGGTATATCTTCAAAACATTCCATGGAACATCTTCTGTTCTTTTATCTGAATCTTCAGCTAGAGAAGAATTGTCTGGCCCACATGCCAAGATCTTGCCTACAACATTAAGGCCTCAGGAGCAGCTGAACAGGAAGTAGTGCCAATGCTAGTAGTCATCCAAGTATGTGAACCATTAATGCACATTTCTCTCCCTTTTCGCTGTGGAATACATCTTTGAAATTCCTTTTTACAGCTGGCCTGAGAGGGCAGGTGAATGGACTTATCAAGTATTACCACTTCAGTGTTCCAAAGCCCTTAAAGCTATAGACGGCTCTTCTTTTGTGGCTACCCTAAGTGAATATGGAAGGCAAAAGGTTCCTCCTGTTAAGGAAATATTATCCAGAGGAATACAGTTAAATCAGACTCACAAATAGGTAGAAATTATTGTCTTGTATGTGTGTTTTCTGTGATGCTTTACAGGCACTTGTTTTCTGTAGAAATGGATAGTCTTGCACAAATCTGCTGGAGGTAAACTAATAACTATAGGCCTCTACTGAGCAATTCTTTTAAAGGAACTCAAGCACAGTGGAGATTTGAAGTTCCTGACTAGGATGACTGTCACATGACATCATAGGTAACCTTTTAAACTAAAAGGGCATTTAAAATTTGCTTGTGCTGTATGGAATTGCTATTTGGGTTTGTTTTTTAAAAAGGCTAGAATCTGAGAGGTGAATTCTTTAGTATCAGGATTAAAATTAATCATATAAGAAAATCCATCTGCTTATGGTTTCAATGGAAAAACCGTTTCTCAGGCATAATTCCATCCCACTCACTGACTGAAAGGACATTTTTAGGGCATGTGTCCGTCACATGATAGATTCTCTTTCACAGTTTATAGACAGATATGAGGAAAGCATTCTGTTAGGAATTAAAATTAAAATGCTCACTTATCAAGTGGGCATGGAGAGTGCGCGTATGCTTTTTCATCAGTTCCTAGAATCGATGCCACTGTTGCTACCAATAAATTTGCAGGGTAGATGGACTGGAGCAGGGCGGGGACACAAGGGTCTGCCTTTATCCTCCCTTCTCAACAGGACAGGTAGACTGACTGTGGCTGCCAACCTGTCACATGTTTGTGTGTGTATATTCCATTTATCCTTTCTGTCATCCAGCAAACATAATCACAGCATTTCTCTTTGCCCCTGCTGGGTATGTGGGATGATTTTCTCATGCCTTTGTATCCTCCCACCAGCCTGCTTTGTAACAGAAGAAGCAAAGCCTTTCTCCTCTGCACAGCTCATAAAATACCTCAGAAAAAGTAAATGTTAGCATATAGATCCATTTCTTTCTAAAGCAGCTAACATGGCGCAATCATGGTGATGCTGAGTCACTCTTTGGAGCCTCAACCTTTTTGCTTTCCACTGCTCAGAGACAGACAGCTAGGTACCAGAATAACCATGGGTGGAAGGCTTCTGCTCATCCATTAATGCTGGGAATTATTTTGTCTGGATTTAGCACATTTCTGACATTTGACAATGATGTTCAGGGTGGATTATAAAATTTCAGACGGCGTATCCCTACTACTCTTGAGAAAAATAAAAAGGACCACTACATTAGAGTCACAATCTTGAAGCCAATTCATATCAGAATAGTACTTCTGTGTTTACTCAGATTCTTGAATTAGAAGCAGGACATAGAAAGCTTATAATTTTATATATGTAGAAATATATAGATGTTCCCTTAGTTTTAGTGAATTACACTGAACAAAGTATAAAGTTCATTAAGAGAGAGAGTATGTTAAATATAATAGAGCAATTGCATTATATATAGTATTGCATGTTACATTTTAAAGTACCAAATTGCCATTGTATTCTAAGAAAAGATTTCACTAGGCTGGATTCAGTTTGTGCCTTGCAATAACTTTTGTCCCACTATTTTCTAAACAATATATTTCCTTAACTCTCACTACACACAGAATAAAAATTCTGCTAGAACAAATGTATTAAAATTTAAATAAATCATGTAGACCTCTCAAACCTGCCCAATTTGTATGATCTCCTTTGAACACAACACCTGGTTACTTGGGTATAGAATGACACACAAAACAGGACACGACAATCAAATGTCTATTGACTATCTGATTTGACCAATATTATTAATAATATTAATATTATTTTGTTATTACCATCCTTCCTGGTTCTATGATTAGCACAATTTGATTGGAATGTCCTGATTTCGTTTTATGCTCTTCACATTAGACAATGGCCAGTCACTGCTGGACAACATAAAAATACCAGTGAAATAAAAGTCACTTTTTCCAACACAGGGAATGCTCATGTTTTCTGTAATACAGATACAATAAGGAAGCAATGATTTGACTCCTATTTTTTAACACTTTTGGTTATAGAATGTGGAAAGTCAATTCTATTTGCAGCCAAGAGCAAGTCTCCACAACTACAGCCAACCAAAATTGTCATGTTCAGATTCAATAAAACAAAAGACTTCCTCAGCATTTGGCACTATAATAGCCTGGCTGGTAATCACAAAAAACTGCATGTTTTCACTTCTGCCCTGTCAGGTAGCTGCATTCCACTCCATACGTCCAGAAAAAAATATATAGTGTCAGGAATCCTTCCACTCTGTTCAGCAAGGCTTGAAGACTTTCTCTAATTCAAGGAGTCCCCTCTGTCCCAAAACATAGCTCAGACATGGATCCATTGGGCATCAGGCTGTGAGCTATGTGCCAAGACCACTTGGTTCATACAAAAGGCACGTGCTTCTGGCCACATTCAGTCTCAAATACCTGCAATAGTAAAGGAAACAGAAGCCCCAGCCACGTCTTACTGAGCTGGAAGAAATGGTCCCTAAAATAGTTGTCCTTATAAATTTGTGGCCAAAGAACATACTGGGGAGAGAGGAAGTAAAAGAAAAGGAGACAGCTCACAATGTGCAAATGAGACAAATTTTTTACTTAAAAATTTCTCTTTCCCTGTTTTTTAATGCTTAGCAGATGGCAAAATGTACAGCAGCACATTGTCTACTGTACTATTTAAACAAGGTAGAGTACCTTACCTAAGCAAAACAACTTTTGTGCTAATGATATATAATTCCCAGAATTTTCCATCAACTTTCAAGTGTATTGATATTGCAGTGAAATCCTAAAGAGATCACTTGGATGTCATTTTTAAAAAACCAGCCTTTTAAACTCCTGTTATAGGTTTATTGAGCTATTCAATCCCTTCCTTAAAATATATAGATGTTACGGGTGATATGGGAAGAAAGGGAAAGTATTATTAAGGGAGTGGGTTAGTCTAATATCTTTTATCTGCCAAAGACAAGCCAGTACTGGAGATATTTATTGGTTCAGTACTTCAGCAACATGGTATTAATTGCCTCTGAGTGTTTTGATAGGTAGTTAGCACAAGGGTATTAATGAAAATAGCACCACTTCATTTTAAAATTAACTACTTGGCCATTCAGCAACATGAGCTGATAAATTATGGTAATAAATTTGAAATGGAGATTTATGTAATCATAACTCAAATTGTGCTCTGAAGGCACACTCAGATGAGGCTGCGTGATAACTACAAAGCAAGCTTCCTTTTGACTTACTTAGCACAAAAACTATATTTTTATTGCTTCACAGAGAATTCATTCATATTAAGCTAATCCCTGTTATAATAATTAAATTTTTATCCCTTGCTTCCAAAGAACTTTTGCTTTCTTCCTTCTTTATCCTCACAACATTCCTGTGAGATGGGTTAGGCTAAGAAATAATGGGTTGGATCCAAACTAGATTTTCCACTCATGGAAGGGGTGGGGTGATTTAAACCAATTCTGCCTTTCTGCTGCAAACCCCCAGTTTGCCTCTCATGCCATTCCTAAGGGTCCCTGTCCCTCAGGAGCAACATTTCAGGGAGATCAGTGGTCTGTAGCAAGGTAGGAACTTTTTGCTCCACTGACAGAAGTGCCTTGCATGAACAGAAACTTTAGTTTGGATCCAACCCTGTAACTTTACCAAGGTTATCCAAGGGCTTTGCCCCCCCCCCCACAATTGGAATGAAGAGGCAGACACAAGTATTGGAGTTAAAGGGCAGCTTTATTAAAACTATCACAACATAATAGTCAACATGGCAAGGGCCTAGCTAGCAATACAGGTCAGGCCGTGGGGTTGCTCCAGGACCTCCACCCTGGCCCACTCATTTTTCCCAACCTAACCTGCCATGGGGCATAAACTCAACCTACCAAAGCCAATTACCGCCCCTCCTGACAGTGCAAGGTAGGAGAACCCCCCCACCACCACCACCACCAAATTGCCAGTCGAGGTGAAGGAGAAAAAATTCCTACCTGGTCTTGAAAAATTATGACCAGCTAATCCTGCACTGAAATAGGGAGAGGTGGGTGGGCCGAGCACAAGGCACACTGCAGCGCCAAGGGGCAGAGCGGCCAAATAAGCCACTAGCTCTGCCCCTTGTGCAACCCTGGCCGGGGAGAAACACGCCACTGCTGCCTCCTTCTCCTTCTGGAGGGGGCAAAGTATGGCCCCCAGCCACAGTGGCTGTTGCTGCCAGCCAGGAGGGCCGATTCCCCCCCCCCATTTGGAATGAAGAGACAGACACAAGTATTGGGAGTTAAAGGGCCACTTTATTAAAATTATCACAACATAATAGTCAACTCGGCAAGGGCCTAGCTAGTGGTACTGGTCGGGCCCTGGGATCGCTCCAGGACCTCCACCCCGACCTGTTCGGGTGATCCACTAACTGCCCCGGGGGTGAGCCATCAATCGATAGCTGTGACCTGGCCGGCCTGGCAAAGTGGTTCACCCCCTTAAAGCTCCCCCACTTGGCCATAAAGCTGCCGGGAAGGACCAGCTTGTCCAGGGGTTCCCCACCAGGGCATCTGACCTCGCAGCTGGGCCATACAGCAGCCAGCTGATCCTGACAGACCCCAATTCCCCACCAATGGGGATGTGCCAAGGGTGGTCACCAGCCGCTCATTTTTCCCAACCTAACCTGCCACTGCTAAGACCAAGCCTCTGCTTAGTCCTTTGTGTCTCACAAGTGGCGTAAATCCCTTGCCGTGCAGCCAACGAATAGTTGTTCCACCATCCCCTCTATAGAGGTAAGCAAATGCAGCCTCGATTTGCCGATGGGGTGCCAGTACCTAACCCTTCCAACATACCACAGACAGGGAGTCTTGGACTAAACGCTACCCGGGGCCCAAGCTTCTTGCACACACCCAGCGAGGTAGCCTTGGGCCCCAAAACAAAACAGAACTCACACTCCAGGCAGGGAATCTTGCACACAAAATGATAAAAGCTTTGTGCACACACCCGGCAGGGAAGCCTTGGATTCCAGTGCACACATGGCAGAGGCCGAGGGCCCAAAACAAAACAATCTCCAAGCTTCCTGCACCCACCTGGCAGGGAAGCCTTGGAACATACACCCCAGGTCCTGCAACTGCGAAGAAGGCCTGGGCACTGGACCTGCAACAATAACACTCAAACATTCAGCGAACAGCAACTTATCAACATAGTCATCTCCGGCCCCCAAACAACTGAACCTAGTAAAAAGAAAAACACAACCATTAACAGCTGTAAAAAAACAAGGCCACAACAGAACGAACCTGACCACTCGTTCATTGAGATGAAGGCCCCTTGCCTGCCTGTTGCTGGGAAAATCTGGAACCATCCAGCCAGGGCCGGATCGAGGGGGGATGGGGGTAGTCTGCCCACGGCGCCGCCAAAGAGGGGGCGCCGGGCACAGCTGCCAGCCACTGGGACCGTGCCGGTGGCAGCACGGGCAGCTGAGCGGCCACCTGCACCATTCGCTTGCCCTGCAGAACAGGGAGAACGTGGAAAGCTGGCCACCCCCTCAGCCGGGCAGGTGAATGGCATGGAGAGCTGGAGGCTGCCCACGCCACTCACCTGCCCCGCTGAGGGGGCAGCCAGCTTGCCGTGTGCTCCCTGTCCTGCGGGGCAGGCGAACAGCACGGGCGGCCTCCCAGCCTTCCGTACCATTCGCCTGCCCGGCTGAGGGGGCGGCCAGCTTTCCACGCGCTCCCGGTCCTGCTGGGAAAGCAAGTGGCATGGAGGGCTGGGAGGCCGCCTGCACCATTCGCCTTCCCCGCAGGACAGGGAGTGTGTGGCAAGCTGGCCAACCCCTCAGCGGGGCAGGTGAGTGCTGCCAGTGGTGTCCCACCTGCCGGCGCTGCCACCACTCCACTGGTGGCATGCCCATCCTGTGTGATGATGTCACAAACGTCATCACGCAGCGCCGGGAGCGCGCGTGCAGCCAGACTTGGGTTGTCCCGGGCTCCAGGAATTGTAGATCCGGCCCTGCATCAGACCCATGCTTTTTGCCTTGCCCTGCACGCTTACATGCTGTAAAGGCATGGGAATGCGCACAAACTGGGCATGCATGATGGAACTTGCAGGGCTCCCTAGAGCAAACCCCTGGGATGCAAACTCCCAGCAAAGCATACATGCCACTCCAGCTTGTTCCCCAGGAGGGTGAATGCCAGATGGTGTGGAGGACCATTGAACCAAGTGGCCACTGTCTGAGCGGTCACCTACATTGGACCTGGCAGGGAACATCACCTGCAGCCAAAGCTGCTGGTGAACTTGGTCCCAAAGCAGGGTTAAGGGCTGCATGCATTCGGAATTCCTCGTCATATTGCAGCCTGGCTGCACCAGTGAAGTCTGAACACCCCCTGTATATAATATCCACATACTAGAACAGGAGGGGCTGTCCTCCAAGGCTGGGCACGAGCTATGACTCCTGCATAGATAAGAAACCCAGGCACCCAATTTACCCAGGTCCTGTCCACCTTGCGGTGCTTAAGCCATTCTTTGTCACGGTCCTCAAGAGCCTCTTTATCCTTCTTTTCCAGTTCCCTGAAGAGAAAGGTAAAGACATCTACATATTTGCCCTTAAGGATCTCTCTAGTGGCAGGGGTCAGATGGTCCCCCAGGGGCATAGCTGTGTCCCCAAAAGGCAGGGCCCTAAGCAGAACTGACTCATAGCTGGCCCAAGGGTAACTGTAAAAGGTACCCCATGGCCCACCCCACCCACATCTGCTGAATTCTGAGATGCAATAGGTGGCCAGTCAGCTGAACCCGCTAACTGACCAAATGGGGATAACTGACCCACCAGTGGCCATGCACTGGTTGAAGTCGAAGGGATTAGCAGGCCTGGCTGCACATGAGAATCCTGAGGCATGCAAGGGGATACAGTGGGAGCAGCCTGACCCCAGGTCCCCCAAAGGCTAAACAAACCCCTTCTGAGGCCAGGCAAACTTACCATCCTTCTCAAGAGGCTGAACCACCATCACTACCTGTTCAGGTTCTACTGAACCTCCATCGTGACCCTCAGCCAAACCTGCATCACCCGATGGAGCCTCTGGAGCTTGACTGCCTGACATTCTGGCCATCAACGCACTGGGTGGCCCTCTGCGGCCAGGCAAACCCTCAAGAGCAGAAAGATGTAACAAAATTTCATTACAAAAGGATGCCTTCAAAGCAGCCCTTACTGGCCTCTTGCTTTTAGCTGCTTTGTTAGAACTGGGGGCCTCACAAGCTTTCTCCAATGCTGCTAAGTGCTGAAGCAATTCCTGCCAGCTGGGTCCCATCTCCTCTTCATCAGAGGAAGATAGGGCTACCACAAGCCACTTGGAGGCAGGCCACTTAGCGGGCTGCTTACCCTTTGAGGGGCCCTTGCATTTTTTAGGAGGCATATCAAACCCCTGTGAACAGGCACCAACTACAGGGAAGGACCCCGTGCTAGAGGGCCCAGGTGCAGGGAGGTCACAATAAAACAGCCACCTGAGCAAGCAAGGCTGGTACAGCAAGCCGTTTCAAAATGGCTGCTGGGCCCGGGCCCACTAGAGGACAAAGTTGCAAATGCAGCAAAAATGCTCCCCCTAATTGATATTATTACAACCCCCCAAAACTAGGACCTAGTTAGCTAGAATTAAGGCAAGGTGCCCTGTTACTGTGTACGAAATGGCTGCCACCACCCATACCACCAAGATGGCCGCCCATCACTCCAGTATACCCAGGACCAACAAAATGGCTACCAGGGCAAAGCTCAGTAAAAAGGGCCTGAAGGCCTATGGCCACCACCAAGCCCAGCCACTTAACTTAAAAAGGGGAGGTAGGGCTCAAAACTCCCTGCAAACGCCCCTCACTTGCAGTCCCAAAGACTAAAGAGCAAGGGAGGAAGGGTACAAATATGGCAAATAGCCACCAGCCACCCCCCAAAAAACACCCCCCGAGCAAAAGAATACACTGCTTGGGGTCAGGGAGGGAAGCCAGGGGTTGCCACAAGGCCCGCTGCTGTTGAAGCCCGCTAGGCGATAAAATGGTCACAGGAGAGGCACACTGTACAACGTGGCTTAGGAAAGCAAAGCAACCACGTCCAGTGGCCCAGCCAAGCCGCGGCACTCTGACAGGCACTGCACTTGCACAAGCACGGCACTGGGAAACGCTCTACCACCCTGTGCTACAGCCGATGCCTCAGCTGCATTCGCTGCCGGGAGAAAACGCTCCCGCACACAGCCTCACTTGCTGCTGACATCGTTCTACAAGAGACGCATCCTTCCTCTGCCCGAGCACAAGGCGCACTGCAGTGCCGAGGGGCAGAGAGGCCAAATAAGCCACCAGCTCTGCCCCTCATGCAACCCCAGCTGGGGAGAAACGTGCCACTGCTGCCTCCTCCTCCTTTTGGAGGGGGCAAAGCACGGCCCCCAGCTGCAGCGGCTGTTGCCACCATCCAGGAGGACTGATTTGTGACTATGGGGAGATTTGAACTCCGTTTTCACACTCTAATACAAGTATTTTAGCAGCTACACTGCACAGGCTTCCTGATCATCAGCCTTTCCTGTTTCCTGCTGCTGGGGTTTGTTATGTCCATGGCAAATGTAACTGTGCTTCCACATTCACAAGTATAGGGGTTCTATATTCCACTTTTTAACCAAACTGCTTAGCATTTGTAAACATGTTAGGAGAATCCATAGCAGAAGGGGGAAAGTATATAAATACCGCTGTTATCCCTGCATTATGATACAGGAGCACTAATTATTCAATCATTGAAATTATACCAGGCTACTGCTTAGATAGAAGGCTGATTGGGAACTTTGTATGTGCTTCTCTGGGCTCCCTAAAAATAAGCAGGATACAAATGTAAGAGCAAAAAACTGCAGGATGTGGATTCTGGAATCTTGGTACTGTACCAGATGTCCAAGGCTACAAGGCACCAGGTGTTAATTTGGTTTCTTAATGAGGCACAAAGTGTCAGGGATTAAATTTCCCATGAACAGCTGCATTCCTGCTTCTTCTGTGTAGCAAACTCACTGCTGTAGTCAGTCAGAAGAAGGAATACATCCTTAAGGTCTCCTTTTTCCAGTACTTCACAAGATAGGTGTTATGTTTGTTATACATTTAGAAAGTCTTAAGCTTCACAGGTTATGCCCCAAATGGGCCCCCGCTGTTTCTACTCCAAGTGATTGTCTTTTATGAAATATTTGAAGAGTAGGTATGTGAGAAATTCACCTGTACTGTTTAATCCATCCCAACCCATCCACACACACATATCCTTTTCTGTTTTACTGCCACCAACAGGATATCTGTTGAGTAACCTGTACCTAGACATAATTTTGTGTTTTAAAATATCCATCTTCAAATTTAGATCCCTCCTAGTGCTAAACTTCATGGGATAGACAAAACCTTGGAATCTCGATTCTATACCAGTTTGGTGTAGTGGTTAAGAGCGGCGGGACTCTAATCTGGAGAGCTGGGTTTGATTCCCCACTCCTTTGCTTGAAGCCAGCTGGATGACCTTGGGTCAGTCACAACTGTACCAGAGCTCTCTCAGCGCCACCCACCTCACAGGGTGATTGTTGTGGGGATAACAATAACATACTTTGTAAACTGCTCTGAGTGGGTGTTAAGTTGTCCTGAAGGGTGGTATAGAAATCGAATGCTATTATGTTAGTATTATTAATAATTATTATTAATAATAATTTACAATGGAATTACTCAAATTCTGTTCCAGGAAGACATCTCCCTGCCCTCTCTTTGTATCTGGGTGAGCATGAGCCAAGTTAAGTGTTTATTTGGGTTAAAACAGACCACCACCAATTCTGAAGATACAGTGGGAAAGAGAAATAGCAGGAGGAATATATTCCCACCTCAATTCAAGTCTCTGCAGTTTTCCAACATGAACATCTATTTCAGAGAGAGAGAGACATTACTTGTATAAATAATCACCAATTACAAAAAGGGAAAACATACAGTTGAGCAAAATAACTGCTTAGGAAAGGAAAATAAAATGTGCAAAATGCATCTTCCTTATTCTAAATTTTACCCTATGATGTTGAATCAATATAACAGACAATAATTGAAAATTTCCAGATTTCTATTTCAGGCCATATTTCATTATTTTCCTTTCTTAGCCGTTCTAGCCTCTGTCGTTGCAGTTCTCTTCTCTCAACATCCCCTGAAAGCTTTCTTTTTCAAAAACAAAAAAATCTCAAAATTTTCACCCAACCAGCCGAGTTTTTCTTTTCCCTCCCATCCTACCAGATGAAAAATTGCTTGCTTATGTGCTGCTCCTGGTGACATAGGAAAAATTATCAACATATGAACTGGCATACTGAAAGGTAAATGAAGTTAAATAAAGAAACTTGATCTTACTGAGTGAAAGGACTGAATGTGCATATCTCCTGAAACAAGGGCTTTCCCACACACTTGACTTATTCCTGTTTTTATTAGCAGATGATCCCCAATTACTGGAATTGGTCTGGCACAATTCTTCTGCATGTCTGCCCTCCTTTTGCATTTTTACAGGTGTGGAGTCAATTTATTTTGTCCTACACATGGCTTAAAAAATCAGGATTTTCAATTGAGAGTGCTGTCATCATCAGAGGCGTCATCGGTGATGTCATACCACCCCTTCCCTTTGTTTTTTGTGCATGCTTATAATATTATACCACTATAAGGGCTGGTTTTTTTAAAGAGCAAAATGAACTCATAAGGAATTCTTTGCATTGGAAAGCCTAAAGGAGGAATAGCTTCACCACTCATATCTAAGTCCCCCCACCATCACCACCACAATCCAAAATGGAGACTCTTGACTCTGCTGACCCACAGCCTGGAGGTGGAGATGGCACCGGCAGGGCAAACTGACCTCTTTGGGATGGAACCTGGAGCAGCAGCAGCAACGTGCTTTTCAAACGTGCTTCTTGTACTGGTGTGAGAAGTGGCCACCCCACCCCAGGGCTTTTGCAATGTGTTTTAAAAATCATCATTTTTGTAGCATTATATAAACCTACCACTGTAACTGTATGCACAAGGGAAAATTTTTACTCAAAATCAGCTTCCAGAAAAAGACTTGGGTAAAAGTAGTCTCAAAAAATGGGAGAAAACAGGAAAACCCCTGAAGAGAAAATTAAAGGCAAAAAAAATGTGTGCGGAAATCATGGGATAAATCAAAGCAGTATGGGGCCAGAACTGATAGGTTCCACCCATGTGGAAAATTCCAATATTTTGATCAGCTCTACTGACTAAAAGCTTGTTCTATATACAAAATGAAGAACAATGAGAATGAGGAAGAGAGATGTTGCTATCTTGTGCTGGTCTTACTGCTAGGACATTTTCACTTATTTTCAGTGGACCAAAACAGTGAGTGAAATTCCATTCCTCATTCTGTTATCTCACTCCCAAATACCTGAGGTTCAGGAAATCCCAAGGAATAGCATTTGGCACATGCATAGTGTGCAGTGGGAGGGAGAAGTAGAAAAAGTCCTTCCCCATCTCTGGCAAAGTTCCTCTCTCCAATGAGATGAAATAGGCTGTATAAATCAACCCATTGTATACTGCTGTACCATAAACCTGGTCAGGAGCACAGGAGGGGAAGTGCATCGCTGGCAGAGGGAGGGGGTGTCTGGAGCAGAGGTTCTAGAAAGTGGAGGAGAAAGAGAAGGAAAGACATCAAGAGACCTGGAAGGAAATGGGCTAAGAACAAGTACAGCTTGGGCAGGAGAGGAAAAGAGAAAAAGGTTCATACACTGCCTGAAGCATGGCCATTGTCGAAAGTCACTGTGGCAAAGGCAGTTTTGGGATGAAAGATGAACTGAACCTAAAATTCCAGAAAGACAACATGATCAATGGGATCAAGAGCTGCTAAGAGATCCAGGAAATTTAACAGTCACACTCCCCTATCCATCTCCTGGCACATGCCATCGACCAAGGCAACCAAGGCCATTTCAATCCCATAGCTAGGCCTGAAACCAGATTGAAATGGATCCAAACCATCTGCTTCATTCAGGAATCTCTGAAGTTGCTCAGTCTCCACTCGTTCAGTCATCTTGTTCAAGAATGGAACAAGAATTCTAAAACTGGATTGTAGTTATTCAATTTCTCAGTGTCCAGAATAGGTTTCTTTAGAAGTAGACACACCACTGCCCACTTCAATGGGACACCATATGAATTGTAGAACTTCTTCATGCAAGTACTAGCTGACCAATGTGTCTAAAAGTCTTGTGTAGGTTTGAGAAACCTCCGGTGCTGAATCAGCAGTTTTTTCTTACCTAGAAATCTGAAAGCAAAACTACATGAGATGAATTACATGCATATGATGCGAAAATGCACTTACATGTGTTTCCTTATTGCTTTCCTGTTCACTCGCATACTGCATCCACACTGCACTTGATCCTGTGCTCGGATTGGCACGTATTTCTTCCCCATTCCTCCCAGACGAGAGATGGTATCCTATGATGCACCTTCTTTTCACGCATGCTCAAGCCTTCCTCTGCAGCTTTTCTGAGAGGGAGACTTGTTTACTCAATTGGACGTATCAGGAAAAAGCCACCTCTGATCTCCATTATTATCTATAGGGAAAACTATGGAGGCTCTTCAGAGGAAGGGAGTGGCATTTTGCAAAATAAATCTACAAAATTTTCAAGGGACATACTTCTAACTGTCCTCTAAAGACAAACCAAATTTCAGGGACATTGGACCTTGGGGAGCCATTTTAGCCCCCCCCCCAAAGAAGGTGCCATCAGCCACCCCATTTTTTACTATTGTAAAAGAGAACATGACAGCAACTGGGGAAACCCATTGATCATGTCTTTCCCGGGGTTCAATCTCCGGGAAACTTGGGAGGTCTTTAGAGGACAGTGAGGAGTAGGTCTCTTGCAAATATGGAGGATTTTAGACCTTGGGGAGGTCATTTTAGAGCTTCCCAAAGTAGGTGCCATCAGACACCCCGTTTTGTAATATTGTGGAGAGAAAATGACAGCAACTGGGGAAACCCATCAATCATGCCTTTCCCAGGGTTCAATCTCCCTGAAACTTGGGGAGTCTTTAGAGGACAGTAAGGAGTAGGTATCCTGCAAATTTGGAGGATTTGCGTGCAAAATGCCACCCCAGCCCCTGAGATAGCTTCTCTAGTTTTCCCCGCAGGGAATAATGGCAATTGAAGGTGGCTAGGGGCCCCTTATCTCGGGCCCATAAAATGGCCTCCCAAAGTCCAAACTTCATGAAACTTGGAAAGTCTTTAGAGAACAGCTAGAAGTAGGTCCCCAGCAAATTTGGTAAAATTTGGTCCTAAAATGCCCAGAAAGCTCCAAACCACATTTCCCATTGGAAATAATGGCTAAATTTTACCCAATTTGCTCTTTATTGATGAGCCGAACTGGAGAACAAGTACCCCCCCCCCCGTTCTTTTCAGGTTCATGTATCAAGCATGTTTATGAACTTTTGCTCAGATGCTCAAACATGTTGCCACATTCTTTCCCCCTCCTCATCCCAACTGCAGATGCTGCATGGAGAGGAGGAGGAAGAAGTTATGGGGGGAGGAGGGTGCAAGAAGGAAGAGTAGGGAGGCGACAGCATCAACTAGAGAATGGGAGAATTTAGAACATGACAAAAGC
The DNA here is from genome assembly GCF_028583425.1 of Eublepharis macularius. Classification (NCBI taxonomy): domain Eukaryota; kingdom Metazoa; phylum Chordata; class Lepidosauria; order Squamata; family Eublepharidae; genus Eublepharis; species Eublepharis macularius. The sequence continues at coordinate 78,671,115 of NC_072794.1, read as the reverse complement.
AAAAGTTTGAGGGTAAGCTGGATCAAAGGGCAAAAAGAGGGGAGAGGGAAGCGGAAGCTGCCCAAAATCAATGCTCTGCAATGACAACTTGCTGATTATGACACTCACAACCACGACTACATCAGTTACCCGACGCATGAATGGACTAGGGCTATAGGACATGTGTTCACCAGGGGTAAAATGGACATGGGCAGGTAGGAACAGAAATGATTCTAGACACTCGCATAGCCTTGTGTAACTTGTCTCGTTTAGTTTGGCTCGGATCCTTCCTTATCACTCTTCTCTCACACCTTTCATTTGATGTATCAATTGTGACAGGCTTAAACACTTGTCACTAGTACACTGCACAAATCCCACATGACATGTCTGTGTACCAGTTTGTGCACTGGACGATGCGTCTGCAGGCACTGAAATAAATATATATCCTTCTGGTGCTTTTACATCTTATAGGTTAGAATTTATGCATACATACAATCAAAACCACTTTATTCACAACAGAAGCAGATACAACTATCCTTGTGATCAGTTGTCTGAATAAATGAATAGAATAAGAGTTCAGCATCAGCACATTACACCAAAAATATCAAAAGAAAAAGACTTGCCTGTTTGCCTCAAGTTCCATGAAAGTCATGCAACAAACACTCTAAGGACCTTCATGAATAAGTTCCCTTCATCAACCTTTTTCTGAAAACTGATTCATCTCTAGAAAGAAATGAATAGTAGTGAACTGCCTTAGGTATAAAAGAAAATTGGAAAATTACTCCTATAAATGTGATTCATAATAGAGTACCTCCCCACCTATTTATGATACCCTACCAGAACAAAAGATGCTCTTTCAGTGACCCTGTTACATTTGTTCCCATAATGTTTCAGAATCACAATTCAATCCTTGTTTCAGAATCACAATTCAAACTGACATACAAGACAAGGCACAGTTGCACAGATCTTTGTACAGGGTTCAGATGCATTATATATTCAGATATCAACAGTGCAAAGAAGTGTACAACAGATGGAAGCATATTGAAGCCCTTAGGAGCAATAACATGCTATCCTTTCTGAGACAAATTCAAAAGTGATAACAGAACTGAGGGTCTTATCAGACCTAATCAGCCAACAAGAAACATAGAATTATGAGGAATATTTTGAACCCTTTTCTATGAGAAATCACCACTGGAGATGTGGGCGGCGGGGGGGGGGGGAGAGAAATCATATCAAGGAAGTTGCTGATATATTTACTGTTACTCCCCTTGTATCTAAATTTTTCCCTTCATTGTTTTGCTTATTGGCTTATGGCCACCATTTTTCATTGGAGATACCACACACTTGTCCACATATTTTAAACTCTGCCCCCACTCATAGGATATATTATTCTTGTGAAAGTGTTTGAGAACCTCATGGATGGTATTAGCACATATCCTTTGTTTAAATAAATATAATTCCTGATAAGGTTGCCAGCCTCCAGGTGAGGCCTGGAGATCTCCCAGAATTATAACTGATCTCCAAATGACAGAGAAAACGGCTGCTTTGGTGAGTGGACTCTATGGCATTATACCTCACTGAAGTTCCTCCTCTCCTCAAACCTTTCTGTCCCAAGCTCCACTCCTAAATATCCAGGAATTTCCCAACCTGGAGCTGACAAGCTTATTTCTGTAGTTATGTATAATTTGTGTGGGTTCAAAACTGCCACATAAATCTCTCCAAGTCTGCAATAAGGCAATTGTATGGGGAGTAAACAATATTCATCCATTGGTTTCTTTTATCTTATAATTTAGGAAACATCGAACCTAATAAACTAGAATGATTCCCTGTACATCAAATCTTGCCATTTTTCTCCTCAGAAAAGTCTTATAGGTTCCCATAGCAAGATTAGTAGAACAATAAAGTTACATGTGGCAAAAATATACTTAGAGATAGTAATATAGAAAAGACTGGCTATCTAATGACATCTCTTCTTTCAGGAAAATGTCATTTGAAGTTTAAATGAGTAAAAAAAAAAGGCCGGGAATGTGAGGACTGCAGTAGACCGTTGCAGTTAGCCAGCAATCTTGGTGTTTGGGTGTTGAAACTGTCACTGGAAAGAGCAAATACCAATAAAAAATTGACAGCTGATCAGTATGAGTGTTTTCATTTAGTTTCAGTAATGCATATTTCTGCAGAAAGAGTCAATTGATTACTAGGCTAATGTGACTTCCCCAATGGGCAACTTGTTAGGGGGCTTTAGACAAGTGGACAAATCTGAAAATCTCTTATATGTTACAAAGTCCATTTATTATAGATAAAGACAGATACTAAATCAAATGATTAGAGACTGAGGATCACTTTTATTGAAATATTCTTAATGAATAATGAAACACCAAAAAGGAAAGCCTGTGAGAGCCAATAGTCAGTGATATATTTCCAGTGAAATCTTAAACAAAGTTACTCTGCTTAGACTAGGCTTAGACTGGAGTAACTCTTCTTAGGATTTCACTGTTCATGTACTTCTCTTACAAAGGGGAAAGGGGCTTAAATAACTATGAGATACATGAACTTGCTGAGTAGCACAATGAGCTACAGAACTCAGTGTAAATAATTCACAGTTTCATTCAGTATTGTGTTCGATTTAATCAGCCTGACTGCCAATCTGGTTTTGATAAACTCTAGGTATCTTTAGCCTTCAGTGTGCTTACTGTACATTAAAGAAGATTGGTTTGGGGTATATTTGCATGTCAGCCAAATTGGAGGAAATAGTATGAAGAATTTTCAATAGGCAGCCTTCATTTGTGTAATTTTTCCCCAGAATGTTAAGTATGGCATTCCTAGTCCCCCCCCTCCCTCCAACACCTCCTTAAAAATGGCATATTTTGGTTACTGAATGAAGTATATGAGAGTTTTATGTGAAAGTCAGCTAAATCTTGCATTTATTTATAAACGTGACAAATTTAATAGGGCAGGACCAGTATTTGAATTATTGATTGTGAAATATTTGAACATAGAGTAGCCATCCATCAGTGTACACGAAAGGACTGGGGACAGATTTATGATGTTTGAGTTTTTCTGCTTTAGCTGGCACTTGACATTTCTATTAATTACAGCCTCACGCTTTAGTTTCTGAAGAATTTGTTACAAGTATTTATAAAAGATGTCTCTATCATAGCATTTAAATATTGTCTATGCAATGAAACATCTTTTTCTATTGAGTATCAATACACCAATTGAAGGGACAAATTAAATTTAATGGTATAATTCACAAAGGACAAAACCTTTCTTTCCAAGTCCAGTGTAATTTCTGATTGTGAGTATTAAATCCACTATCAATCCAATCCACTATATTTGCTTTCTTTGCATAACCTGTGCCTGTTAATTTTGGTGGTGGTCAAAGGAATTCACTGACCAATGGAAATTCTGCATATTTTAGACTTTAGCTTCTGGACTTTAATCAGGTCCATATGTTTCCAATTACAAATGGATGTCTATTTTCATAACAACTAGAAACTTGCTTTTTAAGAAACAAAACTGTAATTGTTAGGATGCTTAATTTGTTAACATTGCACAGTTCTATGCATGATTGTGGCATGATGGTATTATGAAATTAAAATACACCATTTGCTGTGTAGGCTGTGTAGGCTATATAGTAATGGTAGAGCTGGCTGATTTTGATGGTAGGACCATGTGTTAATGAAACATTAACAAAATTACCCCAGTCTCCTGAAGGAAATGGAAAGAGTGGATGTTTGTTGCAGTGTTCAGATGGTATTATAAAAAATACATTTCTCAACAGGTAGTTCTGCAACAAGTCATGCTCATCATGACATTCAGATAGGAAGCAACCACAAGAGTGCCAGACAAAGCCTCCCTGTACAGGACCTGTGGTTCAAAAAGCCAGAAAAGTGCAATGTTGGGGTGGGGGGAGGGGACATGGATCTCATGGATTTCCTTGCTATAGTTTTTACATTTAGTCAAGAGTCTGCTTATGGTCCTACCAGTAAACTAAAACCATGGCCTTTAGTTCTATTCTGCAGGATAATAATTTCAAACTTTTTAATTAAGAGATCTTTAATTATTTGTTCTCAATAATAAAAAAGGAAGAATGTACAAGGAAAGTGGATTCTTCAGTAGTTCTGGCACTATGGAATTCTCTAATCTTGTTCCATGAGCCTTTTAACAGGTAAGGGTATGGCTTTTGCTTTGTTATTGTTTTATAACTAATTATAATTTGTATTTTAAGCCATAAATCCCCTTGGTATTTTATTAATGAAAGGCCATATACAAACACAATAAATAACATAAAATCTGAATTGGCAAACTCAAGTTAGCACTAATTTCCCTCTTGCGGTGATAACTGATTAATGATTTTAAGCAGGACCCATATGTCTTCACCCCTAGACCTGGTTTCAGATTAAATACGTGAAATAATTATAAAGGAAGTGAGTCTGACAAGTCAAAAACACTATTCTTTTGCTGCTAAGTAGTCATAAGCAGCTTGCACATAACATGGATGAGGGTATCCCAGGACTTTAACAAAAATGTTAATCTCACATCTAGTCCCTCTTCATTTCTTTACTTATTGACTTAATTATATCCTGCCTTTCTCTACAATGTGGACCCAAATCAGCCTACACCATTCTCATTTTCTCCATTTTCTCCTCACTAAAATTCTGTGAGGTAAGGTAGGTTGATAGTGTGTGACTGGCCCAAGGTCACCCAGTGAGCTTCCATGGGGGAGTGCAGATTTGAACTGGAGTCTCCCAGATCTTAGTCTGACACTCTAGCCACTACCCCACATTGGTTTATTGGATTAAAACTGTGAATTTATCTCATGGGATTTTTTATTAAAGTATTGTATCCCACCTTTTAGACAATTCCAGTTCTCTTGTAATAGATGGAATAAAATACAAGGAAATCAAGATAATAAAAATCACAAATAAAATAGGACAATATAGCACAAGTTCAGCCCACAGTCTGAATAGCCTTATATAAATCTAAAAGCCTACTGATACTAAAATGTCTTCACTTGTCTTCCAAATACTGGCAGTAAGGAAGTTATATGAACATCTTGGGAGGACATTTCATAATCTTGGTGCTACCACTAAAAAGTCATGTCACATATTGCCACCTGTTCAACTTTTATTTTCTCCACCTCTCAGATGGCATGTGCTATGCTAGCACAGGGTGCAGCAGCTTCCAACTTTTTCTCAAATACTTGATATACCTTCCTTTTATGTACAGAAAACACAAATATACTTTTAAACTCCACAAATAAGCCAAATAGTACAATTTATATGCTAACTAATTTATAAATTATTTTTAAAAAATTGTTTTTAAATCAGTAAAAGTAGTTTGAGTTTGGTAGGAACCTTTTTTTTTCTTGTGGTTTCAAAGTTTCTAAAAATTTTCTCTCTTTGCTCACTACCACGCCTTGGCCTGGATAGCCCAGGTAAGCCTGATATCAGGTCTCAGAAGCTAAGTAGAGTCAGCCTTGGTTAGAAATTGGATGGGAGACCTCCAATGATGGGAGGCCTTCAACGAAGACTAGAAGCAGGCAGAAGCAGGCAATGGCAAGCCACATCTATTAGTCTCTTGCTAGGAAAACCCTGCCAGGGGTTGCCATAAGTCATCTAAAACTTGATGGCACTCTCTACCACGTATACTTTTACTGGGATATTTGCTAGATTAGTTTCATATCTTCAAGACTATGTGTTAGTTTTTATTCCCTTAAATCAATACACAAAAGACAATAGCAGGACAATAGCAGGTCTATTAAACAACTTCTGCTCATCTCTCAGTATTAATGTGTCTGTAAATGAAAATGCAGCTGAGACCTAAAGTTCTGTCAGTGAAATCTGAGTAAAGGTTTCAGCAGAAATAAATCATGATCTCCAGTCTGAGCGCCCAGCTAAAGCAAGCTGAAAATAGAAATTAATTTATTATGCTAAAGACAATGAAAAGTGTACCTTAATTATTATCAAGAGTTTATGTAATATGTACTTAAGAATACAAGAAAAATTGAGACAATTAACAATGTGTCCATCATTAACTAGAAACACAGAAACCTAATTTTTAGAAACATTAAGTCCTACATACTAAGTTTAACTTGAGAAACAATTCCAGGATCACATTTTTCATTCTTAGGGGAGGTACTGATGATGAGTAGGTAGGATAGGTGTTTATCTGTTGTAGAGATTATAGTTAATACTATCTGTAATAAGTGATACAAATTAAATCAGTAAAAGTAGTTTGAGTTTGATAGGAACCTCAATAGTAGCCAGATCTTTGCTCAGAAGTGGTTGAGATTTATGGTACCCCCATACAAGAGGGATAGCATTCTGTCTTGAGTTTATCATGAAGGTAAGAAGGACTGCCTCAGGGCCAGATGGTTGTACATTGGGAATAAGGAAGAAGCATAGACAGAGGACATGGAAGTCAAGAGAGTGGGACTTCTAGACTGCTTTGGCTTTGCTAGCTAGTGGATATGCAAGGTGGATACAAAACACTTTGAAAAATGACTGTGACAAAGCAATCAGGTTGAAGAAAAATGGAGTAAAAATGGAGTGAAATGTTTAAATAGTAACTTTGAGCATCATGGGAAGACACAACTTTTCAGTCTGATATCCCTGCAACAGAAGGGATGCCTTGACAGAAGAAGCAAATAAATGGGCAAAAACTATGTATTTATTTCATTACAAGTTGATCATCTGGACCGATTCCAGCCTGATCACTTCAACATATTTCTAAATAACTAGTTTTTATCTGCAGCATCTTTAGGCCTGTACATCATTTCTGGAATGGTGATACAGCCATGCCCTTAAGTGATCACCTTACCCCCGCTACAAGGGGAAAAAAATTGTGGGGTGAGTATGTGGATGTCTTTACCCTTCTCTTCAGGGACCTGGAGAAGAAGGATAAAGAGGATTTGGATGAGAGGGATAAGGAGCGCCATAAGCGCCGCAAGATTGATAGGACCTGGGCCAATTGGCTACCAGGATTTCTTATGTATGCTGGAGTCATCACGCGTGGCCAACATAGGAGGATGGCCCTCCCTATTCCAGTATATGGATATCATATACAGGGGGTATACTGACTTTGCCGGTGTAGCCTGGCTGCAATACAATTAAGAATTTAAAATGCAGACCACTCTTAATCCATCGTTGCCATGGGACCAAGTGCACCAGCACTTATGTCTGCAACTGATGGCCCCAGCAAAGTCCAACACTGGGGACTGATCGGATAGTGGGCACATTATGCAGCTATCCTTTTCATCATTTCTGGCTCCCACGCCTCTGCATTCAGTTCAGCCCCTTTGCTTTGAGTTTACCTCACAAGGTGTATGCAACCAGAAGAACTGCAGGTTTGGCCATGAATGCCCAAGCTGCAGGGGACCACACCCCTTCACTGCCTGCAAATGACAGAAGTCATTTGCCAAGAGAGGTGGTGGACCTGCAGGGCAGCAGGGTCCTGGAAAAGGGCCCCAGCCCGATATAAGTGAGGGTACTTGAAGCTATGTTGGCTGACTACCCTAGGCGGGCTGACGCCCAGTTTTTGTTGCAAGGTTTCTAGTTTGGTTTTCTTTTTCTTTTCTTTTTTTAAAAAATGTTATTGGTGAGTACATACAATGTTATTCAATACACAAATTCCCCGTCTTATCTAAATTATATCAGCCCCCACCCTTCCCCCCCTCCTTACTGACTTCCAACAGCTTTCCAACCCCAAACCCCTCTTATTACTCAAATTACTCTTAACCATAATTTTTCTAAATCCTATATATGTTATATCACTTATTCTAAGCATGTTCAAATTCTTCTATATCTCCAATTTTCTAATATATTAATCTACATTTCACTGTTTAAACTATCTATTTTTAATACAATCTCCTTATTACTAATATTAGCTTAGATTAATTAATAGCTAAGTTTCCCCATTAATGGTAAAGTTGCTTCTCTCTCCCCTTTATAAAGTCACATATTAATAATTCTCAAACTGCCACAATCCTCGTTTCACATCCCATTTTTTTTCTAACTATTGTTTCAATTTCTCCCAGTCTGCAATATATTCTCCTGGATCAAGATCTTTAAGTTTTCTTGTCATTTTGTCCATCTCAGCCATGTACAGCAGTTTGTAAATCCAATCTTCTATAGTTGGTATTTCTTGCACTTTCCATTTCTGTGCATACAAAAGTCTTGCTGCTGTAGTCATGTAAAATAGCAATGTTCTGTACTGCCTTGGAACTTCTTCCATTCCCAAGTTCAGTAGCAACAACTCTGGGTTCTTATTTATTTGGGTTTGCAAAACCTCATGAATTATTTCTATTATATCTCCCCAGTATTGTTTAGCTACCTCACAAGTCCACCACATATGATAAAATGATCCTTCATGCTTTTTACATTTCCAGCATTTATCTGACATATTTGCATTTCCATGCGCAATCTTCTTAGGCGTTAAATACCACCTATACATCATTTTGTATACATTCTCTTTAATATTGGTACAAGTTGAAATCTTCAAAGTATTTTTCCACAAGTATTCCCATGATTCCATTGTTATTTCTTTATGAAGGTTTATTGCCCATTTCACCATCTGGACTTTGACTGTCTCGTCTTCCGTATACCATTTTAAAAGTATTTTGTATATTTTCGAAATATCTTTTTTGCCTTCTTGTAGTATCGCTTCTTCTAACTCCGAGTTTTTTAGTCTTATTCCTCCCTTTAGACAGTCCGAGTTGTAAAGATCCCTAATTTGCCTATATTGAAACCATCCATAGTGAGGAGATAACTCTTCTTGTGTCTTTATTTTTGGTATTCTATGTTCTATCGACATTATCTCTTTATAGGTTAAACATTGTTGTTCATTATAAACAGTTCTCGGATCTATTACTTCATATGGTACCACCCATGAAGGGATACCACTTTCCATGTAATTCTTATATTTCTTCCAGATTGTGAAAAGGCTTCTTCTGATATAATGATGCAGAAACATAGAGTCCGCTTTAACTTTATCATACCACAAATAGGCATGCCATCCAAACAACTTTTTGTGTCCCTCCAAAGTCAGCAGTTTACGGTCTTTTAACGTTATCCAATCTTTTAACCATGTCAGACAAATTGCTTCGTAATATAATCTTATGTTTGGCAGTTGCAGCCCTCCTCTTTCTTTCGAGTCTTCTAATACCTTCATTTTCACTCGGGGTTTCCTGCCTGCCCACACAAATTCTGAAATTTTTCTTTGCCATTTGTCAAATTGTTTGAAGTCTCGGATAATTGGAATAGTTTGCAGCAAAAACATCACACGTGGTAGCACATTCATCTTTACTGCTGCTATTCTACCCAACCATGACAAATTTAATTTATTCCATTTTATCAAATCTCTTTCTATTTGTTGCCACAGTTTCTCATAATTATTTTTAAATAAATCTATATTTTTTGCAGTCAACTCAATTCCTAAATATTTCACTTTATTAGCTACCTCCCAGTCCGTTATCTCCATTAATTCTTGCTGTTTTTGCTTCGTCATGTTCTTACACAATATCTTCGACTTCTTTTTGTTCACATGAAATCCCGCCAAATCACCAAATTCCTTTATTTTATCCATTATTTTTGGCATATTGTCTATTGGATCTTCCACTATCAACATTACATCATCCGCAAATGCCCAGACTTTGTAGGAAAATTCCTTTATTTTTATGCCACGGATTGTATCGTCCTTTCGAATTTGAATCAGCAAAATTTCCAAAATCAAAATGAACAACAATGGAGATAATGGGCAACCTTGTCTTGTACCTTTACCTATTTTCAATTTTTTAGTCAAATCATCATTAACTATAATCGCTGCACACTGGTCTTTGTAAATTCCTTTAACTGCTTGTATGAACTTTTCGCCCATTTGCAGCTTTTCCATAGTGGCAAACATAAAATCCCAGTTCAAATTGTCAAATGCTTTTTCCGCGTCTACAAAAAAGAAACCAACTTCCCTATCACAGTGCTTATTGTAATATTCAATAGCGTTTATTACTGTCCTTAAATTGTCCTTAATTTGTCTATTGGGTAGGAATCCAACTTGTTCTTCTGCAATAAATTCCGACATCCATCCCTTTAATCTTTCCGCCATAATTTTCGCAAATATTTTATAGTCATTATTCAGCAACGAAATTGGCCGATAATTCTTAACGTTGGTCAAATCCTGTCCATCTTTCGGGATCAATGATATATTAGCTTCATTCCATGAATCAGGAATCTTTTCGCCTTGTAATATTCCGTTAATTACCTCACTTAGAAACGGCGTCAGCTCATTGGCCATCATTCTATAGAACTTTGCTGTTATTCCATCTGGTCCCAGTGCTTTCCCTAATTTTGTTGATTGTATAGCTTCTTTTATTTCTTCCTCTGTCACTTCCCTATTTAACTTCTCTTTCCATTCCTCTGAAATTACTGGAAGCTTCACTTTCTCCAAATATTCTGCTATTGGATCTCTGTTCACCTCTTTCTTTTGGTACAGCTTTGCGTAAAATTTTAAAAAGGCTCTATTAATGGCTGATTTATCTGTCAATGTTTTATCTTCCTCTCGAATCTTAGTTATGATTTTCTTCTCCCTTTTTTTTTTTAATTGCCACGCTAAATATTTCCCAGGCTTATTTGCACCTTCCAACGACTTCTGTTTCATTTTTTTAAAATTCCACTCCAATTCTCTATTGTTCATTGCTGTCAATTGTTCCTGCAGGATTTTCATATCCTGAAATATTTTCTTTTTTCCTGGTCTTTTTTCAAGTTGTATCTCTTTGGCTTTAATTTTTTCCATAATTTCAAGTCTCTTTTCTTCCCTACTCCTCCTAGCTCTTGCATTCAGATCCATTAGCGTTCCTCTAATAACAGCTTTATATGTATCCCATACCTTGTTAGTTGGTACCTCCTTATTCAAATTGCTCTGTATAAAAAATTTGGTCTCTCTTCGTAACAATGCCATATTTTCTTCCATTTGCAACAAGTCTTCATTTATCCTCCATCCTCTTTTCTTTTTATTTTCCCCAAATCTCCACATAACTGGATTGTGATCTGAGCCTACCTTGGGCATTATCTCCACATCTCTAGTCCATACCACCAGTTCTTTGGAGGCCCAGATCATGTCAATTCTTGATAGTGTAAAATGTCTTGCAGAGTAAAATGTATATTGTCTATTTTTCGGATTTTGTCTCCTCCACACATCTTCCAGACTTTCTTGTTCCTTAATCGCAAAACACGATTTTGGCAAAAGTCCTCTCTTTTTCTGTGCACTTTTAGATTTCTTGTCTTCTTCCAAATTTGTAACTCCATTGAAGTCACCTGCCAAAATTATTTGATCATAAGTCAATTCATCTAATTGTTCCTGTAAGTCCTTGAAAAATTTTTCTTTTGCCCCATTGGACGCATAAATTCCAATCACCAAAATCTTCTTAGAGTTCCAAATTATTTCCACTGCAATATATCTAGCTTCTGTATCACTTAGAACCAGTTTTGGCTGTAGCTTCTCCTTTATATATAATACAACTCCTCTCTTTTTGGAAGCTGCTACAAATTCAATTCCAAGTTTTGCAAGTTTCAAATATTTCACATCCTGTTTTTTAATATGTGTCTCTTGCAAACACACTATATTACATTTTTGTTTTAAAAGCCAGTGGAAAATAGTCTTACATTTAAAAGGTGAATTTAGTCCATTTACATTCCAAGATATGATTTTACACTCCATGATCAAATTTTAGCTCCTTTTGGTAAGTGTTTTTCATTGTCCCTGATAAACCTTTCCATCTCCTGGCCAGATCTGATGATTTTCCTTACACCACCAAATTCAAAAGCCAGTCCTTCAGGTATTTCCCATCTGTATTTGATTTTCATGTCTTTTAACATCTGGACCAGCTCTCTATACTTCTTCCTCTCCAACAACACCGATCTGGGCAGTTCTTTCATGATTCTCACCACTTTCCCATCAACCTCTAATGGGTCCTGAAATTGTTTACTCACAATTGACTCTCTTGTCTTTCTAGTTGTAAATTGCACAATCATATCTCTTGGTAACTTCCTTTGAGCTGCAAATTTTGAGTTAATTCTGTATGCCACGCCCAGAAGCGCTGCAATCTCCTCTTCTTCTTTTCCCAGGTATGCCGCCAAAATTTCTGTAATCTGCTCTTGGGCTGTTTTTTCCAAAACTTCCAGGATTCCACGAAATCTCACTTGTCTTTCCATTTGTTTACATTCAGCTACGGCCATTCTTCCCTTCATGCCTCTCAGCTCCATTCTCTGCACATCTGCCAAGGTATCAGGGTGGATGGGGGCTCATTACGTAGAACCCCCCTCACACCCGAGATCAACACACCCTCAAGGTTTTGAGCATACTTGCCTGTTCTCCTCCTGAGAACAGGGGGCTGCGGGCAGTTTGCACCCCTCCAGCCCTACAAACAGCGACTCAGACAGCCCAGCTCCCTGAGCTGCATTAGACCTCCATGGATCCCAAGCCGGAAGTCAGTTTCTAGTTTGGTTTTCAAATCCCATTTTAGGAACCTAGAAGTGCCTTCATGTCACCCAGCCTATGTTCATTGGTTGGCATGGAGGAAATTGTTAGGGCCAAGATAGTGAAGGAATGTGTCGAGGGTAAGGTTTGGGGCTCTTTCCCCTCCCCTCCCCTCCTGTTCATAACTTTATGGTTTCCATCCTTGGGGGTGGCGCCTAAAAAGGCAGCCAGTGAGTACCTATGCAAAACAAAGGCACTCCTGGTTACAGACTATGTAAGAACACGAGGGAAAAACCCACCAGGAGGAAAAACGGAATATATAAACAATGTATATTCTAGTGACAAAGTCTTAAAGATACAGAATCTTAAAATGCTAATTGTAAGTCAATGTGCAAATTCCGCCAGTGTACAATATTATGAACAATAATAATTTATACAACAACTCATATACAGCACTGTACCTAAAGCATATCAAGGTATCATCACAATAAATCCGGGAAGGAGTAATCCAACAGGTGAGTCCTTATTCATAACGTTATTCCAAAATGTCTCATATGTGTCGTTACTTTTCGCAGGTATACAAATGACATCAGATGATATTCCAAGCCCAAACTAGGGCCAGCTATTCAGACGATGCAGATTTTGTCCCGAAGGACTTCCTCAGGGACGTGGATGTTGTTCACTGTTGACTGCCGCGTAATATACATGTGATTCTCTAAACCCGGAGACGGTGCTAGTTCCTTCCACAGCGTACGACTCAACTAACAATGCCCGTATTAAGACTTTGAACTTCTTGGGTTTGCCTTTGAGGGTCAATTTTATATGGACAGGGCCCTCCCAATAGGGTGTTCCATGTGCAGTTTCTGAGTGTTTTAGTACGTTCCTGGAATGGACCTTGCGTTGTAGGCAGCGTTGCCTACGTGACACAGCTCATTATTTAGATGATTACCTTCTGGTGGGGCCCTTGCTGTCCGGGCAACGTAAATTTTTCCCAATCTTATTGGCAGTTTACTTGTGGGGGTGGGAGCTAGCTAACCACTCAGTGTACTTTTGGTGCAATAATATGGCAGTGGTTCAGGTAGTGAACTCCCTCTCTTCAAAATCGCCCAGGGTGATGAAGCTGGTCCATGCTTTTACATTGAGGTGCTTGCACCTTAACATACTGTTTTCAGCCAGGCATATTCCTGGCAGATGCCCTGTCTCGTCTGCAGATGGACTGGTTTCTGCAGCTTGCCCCCGAGGCCAATTTGGTGCCAGCCCCGGTGCCCCAGGAGCTGTGGAGAATTTGGAATCTGAGGCCTTCAGGGCCATCCAGTTAGCCCTTGCCCCTAGTACCAGGAGAGCATACGATTGGGCTATGCAGCAGTTTACAGGTTTCAGGCTGGAGGTAGGTCTCTGCCAAGTGTGGCCTATTTCTCTGCCAAGTGTGGCCTATTCCCACTGAGCACTTGATGCATTTATGTGTGGCCCAGAAAGGTAAGGGACATGGGGTCAAGAACATTAGGAGCCAACTTGCTGCCTTAGCTTTCACTTCCAAAGCCCATGGCTTGGGGGGACACCACTGGGGACTTCTGCATTCAGAAAATGCTGGAAGGTTGGGCTCGGGAGTCAGCTATGCCCAGGGATGTGAGACAGCCCATTTCTCCAGGTATTTTTCAGGGTCTGAAAGCAATGTGGTCCACGGTTTGCAATTCATGTTTTGAGGAGCTGCTGTTCCACGCTGCTTCTCTGATTGCATTTTTTGGTGCATTCAGAGTTAGCGAGCTTATTCCTCAGTCTCATAAGGATGACTCCAGCCAAGCCCTTATGGCAGCGGATGTTAAATTTAAAGGGGTGGTTCTCAGAATATGGTGCTCCAAAATGGACCAACAGCAAAAGGGAGTGGATGTTGTACTTGGCCCATGTGCCCTGACTGATTTGTGCCCTGTGGCAGCATTAAGGAGATATATCAATGCCTGGGGAGAAGCAGAAGGCATTCTGTTCTGCCACACGGATGGTGCCCTGTTGACTAAATACCAGTTCTGGACAGTCACGGTCAGGGCACTTAAGAAGCTTGGCCCGGTGTGTGTGTCAAATTTGGAACCCATTCTTTCAGGATAGGCGCTGCATCTACGGCCGCAGCAATGGGCTTCTCAGGGCTGGAAATTCAGAGGATGGGCCGATGACGTTCTTCTGCTTATAGAACGTATGTGTGGCCTTTGAATAGTGGTCAATTGTTTTGACATTGTTTCTTTTTTAGGTTCTGCGGTTCAACAGGAGAGGCTGTGGATCCTCATCTGTGGCCACAGTATGGTCTTTTGGGCAGCGCACCAAGCAAAGAGGACACCGATCGGGTCCCAGATTGGACTCAGCCAGTGGGCCATGGTCAAATGGCAGGGCAGAAGAGGCCTGCGCTAGTCTGGGTTGCTGCAACTGTTGTTCAAGGGGGGGAGTGCCCCTCCGCCTCATATCCAGGTCGTTCACTTGGGAGGTAACAACCTTGGTCTGATGAAGGGCATGACCCTGTCATGGCAGGCAAGAGATGACTTGCTGGAGATTAGCAAGAGTTGGCCTGGCGTCCTGATTTTTTGGTCTGCAATGCTTCCGCACCGGGTGTGGCAGGATGCATTGGACCACAAGGCTGTAGAATGGGCTAGGCAGAAGGCCAACAGAGCCCTATTCAAGGCAATGACAGGGGAGTTGGGGATTTATTCACCCCATCCGCAAATTTGGGCCGAGTTTGCAGACCTCTACTGAGGAGATGGTATGCACCTCTCTACGAGAGGCAATAGTATATTTTTGAATGACCTGTGGCAAAGGCTTAGGTTGGCCTTAAGCCATTTGTGGGGTGTGGAGGCCTAAGCAGAGAGTTGGCCTCTGCAGTGGCAGGATTTAAGTTAGGGGAAAATTTGAGCAGGCCAGTGAGCACCCTTGGCACCTCCCCATTGGTGGGGAACAGGAGTCTGTCAGGAGCAGCTGGGTGCTGTACGGCCCAATTGCAAGGACAGACACCCTGGTGGGGAACCCCTGGACAAGCCAGTCTCCCCCCGCTGCTGTACAGCTGGGTAGGGGAGCTTTAAAGGGGTGAACCACTTTGCCTGACCAGGCTGAGTCCCAGCCATACGATGGATGGCTCAAACCCGGGGCAGTGGGTGACTCGCCCAGACAGGTCAGGGCAGAGGTCCAGGAGTGACCCCTGGGCCTGACCTGTACCTCTAGTTAGGTTCTTGCGGTAGTTGATGTTTGCATGTTGTAACTTTAATAAAGCGGCCCTTTTTAGGACCCAAATGTTGTGTCTGTCTTTCATTCCAACTGAGGTGGCAACTCACAACACCAAAGAAAAGGAGATTTTCTTATGGATTGGTCTTATCTAGGTAGGAAATATTATCCAGGTAGGAAATCCATTGATGCTTGTGTAAACTGAAAGAAAGGCTCGCATTAATTACTCAAAAATAAGGTATACAAAAAATCACATGTGTGATGCCCTTGTCCAGGAGGTTCCAAAAGGGAAGGTTCTTTTTTTATTATAACATTTGGATTTGTTTGTATCTAGAAACGGGAAAAAATATTTTATAATTTCTGCCTTTGTGCAAATTGGACACAGTTGCTAAAACAGAGTTCCCACTTGCATTCATATCAGCAGTGGTGGCAAAAGGATAGTTTTCTTCTTGAATCCTGCACAGGAATTTGAAAGTTGGCAAAAGAATAAAGGGAAAAAAATCTGAAAAATCAGTGGTCAATCTAGCCCAACTAGCATTCTTAATGACTGGAGCAAAAAAAGGAGCAATGCAATCCACCTATTACAAATACCATTTTTATTAGCTAGATTAGGTAGACTATTGATATTTTGGATGGGGCTTTTTGTGTTTTTCTGCCAACATTCAGATTTCTGTACAGACTCTGAAGAGTTGTCATGTGGTAAAAGAAATATCAAGAATTAATATCTTCAGGAATGACCCAAACCCAGTTAAGTACTTCTAAGTCCAACAGATTTCACTTTAAGCAAAAGTATAACGTATCCTTATTGAAATTAATAGGACTTAAAAGTGTTTAACTCTTGTTAGATCACATCTCTCTCTTTTTTTTTAATTTTCTTTCAAAGCCCAGGATGGACAAAATGGTCATTCCACCTTTTACCTGTTGATTTATTGCTAGAGTTTTGGTGAAATATGAGCATACTTTTGATCACAAATATTTCAGCATGGCATTCTGTTGCATATTTGCAAGTACATGCAAAGCAGGCATATGTCAGAAAGGCAGTAAAGTATAATGAAAAAGTGAAGGCCTGGAAGAATACATAAATAACACACATTCAGCAGTAATAATTGAAATGGGATGGACGAGGTATAGCAGCCCTGGGACATAAGTAAGTTACATGCCCTTGACTTTTTCTGGTTGTAGTTGCAATTGTTATCCCATGATTCATTGATCATGAATAATAGTTATGTCACATCAACTCTTCTGTCATATTCTTCTCCTAGTATGATAGACTTTCATGTCTCATGAGGGATCATATGATCTTTGTTGTAAGTTCCTAGTATCACTGCATGTAGCTTTGCTGCTGGGTACATTCTATTCCTTATTCTCTAATATTCTATGATGATGATGATGATGATGCCTCTCATTCTAAGTAGCTGCCTCTTCAGAATGTGTCTGAAATTATTTATATTTCTCCATAAACAAAGAAGCTTTAGATGAAAAAGATTTCCTAGTTTAAAAAAGAGAAAGGTTTCATTCCTAGCTAAGTGTCATTCCTTCAGCAGAACATGATATATGAATCTCTTCTCTACATGATCTCATCAAGTTTGCATAGTAAATGATGCAGGATTCTCTTAAAATGTGTATCTAGCTTCCATTACTTTCAGACAGCACAGCTCACGTTTCCTTACAACTTCCGATATTATCATACACTTCAAATTGAAGCCACTAATCATAGAATAAAAATAAACCTTACAGAATACAACTTGTGATGTGTTTGCTGGTTTCATAGTCCAATTCTAAACAAAGATATACCCTTTTAAGCCCACTGACTTCAATTGATTTAGAAGCGTTTAACCCTCTTTAGGAGTGCAGCTTTAGGACTGTAAGAGTACTTATACATTGCCAATATAAAAGGAATTTTAAAATAATAACTTCAAAAACATCAGGATGGGAACAATCCAGGCAATATTATACACATTTATGTCCTGCTGATTTCAATGGGAGAACTGTAATCAGTATCTAGATATTTAACACTGAAGCAAGGATTTGTTTCAGGGACTGAATCTACGATACATAAAAATATCCCATCAGTAAGGATATCCCAATCAGTTTCAGAGAAACCTATTTAACTGAACATAGCAGCTCACACAAAGAAGCTCCAGCTGTACCATGCAGAATACATTGAGCAGTGTTCTGCAGTGAAATAACATGTACATCTGGTCTACACGAGCATTTTTTAATTTTTATTCATTTTCCCAGTCAAGATTTTAACTGACACTGGGCATAATGTGTATAATCTGTATACAGTTTGCGCATTAACATACCATTTCCAGATTTTCTTTATTCCTTGCAAAATTATGGGATTTGGTCTCCAGTGTGAACTTTTAGAGAAGAGCATTGGGAAGAGTGCTTTTATATTTATTAAGGCTGACAGACACCTTTCTTTACACAGACACTGTTAAAAACAAGTAGCACTAAGCGGGCATAGATACAGTCCTAGAGAATATGCACATACCTGTATTTATCTTTCACATGTTCGATTTATTATGGAATTCAGATTAAATCTGATGCTGGCTCAGTGTATGAAGGCAGCTTTGGTACATACTCACATACCACCCTTCATACGTTAGCAGTACTGGACAGATGGCTGCCATTACGAGATACACTTTGCATCATATACTTTGCTCATTAGACATAAAAATGCCTTTTTTTCAGCCTTTTAGTAATTGGATTGTTTTAGATCACGTGTTCACCAAATTTCAGCTTTCTGCTGGTTATAAAAAAACCCTTTGTGATACTCCCAGAAGGAAGGCAGATCTCTGTCATGTGGGGAAGTACTAACCTGTTCATGTCCTTGTCACAGACTGCACTTTTTAAAAGCCTAGAAGTGTTGTACAAACAGCTGAAGGACTGTTAAGGTTAATCCCTCACAGACACAGAGAGCTTTGAGTGACAGGGTATTCCAAGGAATCTGATTGGGTAGCATGAGCTGGAAACAAGAGTGCCTGTTTTCAGCCCTAGCTGAGAGGAATCGAGTGTTAACTGTTGGAGAAGACAGAGTCCTAACAGAAAGCAATTTAACACCATCAGGAGAACTGGAGAAAAGTTGACAAGGAAATTTGGGATGTAGGTGCAGACACCCATTTGGGCCAATGAAAATAGATCTTCTAAGGAGAGGAGATTTTCCCTACTCAGTTAGACAGGGAGGAAGGTCTGGAAAGTGGAAAGATCCCTGGTCGGGTGTGGTTGAAAATTGCCTTTTGGAGACTTTAAGGTTGAGTTAACAATAACAAAAAAACTAGGAAGAAAGCACTGGTGTTTGAAGAGAAGGGTTTGGGGTACTAGAAAGTGGGTACTGACTGACATTCTTAAACCCAAAAGAGAAAGAGAATCCTAAAAGAAAGTGTACTAGAGTGTTTGGAGAAAACACAGGAATAAAAGCCTCTAAACATAAGAATTTAAGTATCTGTGAAGAGCATAAGAACTGTCTCTGCATATACTGATTTTACCTCAGAAATGTCTATGTTGAATTACCTCATAAACTTTCAACTCCTTTTTTTTTTTAGAAAATTTTTATTGGTGAGTATACTTTTCAAATTCAATACATACATTCCCTCAATATCTAATTAACCCTATCCCCCACCCTTTTCCTCCCCCCTCTCTATCGACTTCCAACAGCTTTCCAACCCTTACCCCCTCTTATTATTTGATAATTCCCTTAGTCTAAGCACATTCTAATTTTTTTCCAGGTATTCTATCATATATATCAAATATCCTATCAATATAGCATGCTTCTATCAATTATACTATCAAATATTCTATCAGTATAATATACATCTATCAATTATACTATCAATATAGTATAAATCTTATACCCCTCCATATAGACCAGTATAATATAATATAATATAATATAATATAATATAATATAATATAATATAATATAATATAATATAATATAATATAATATATAACAAAAGTCTTAGTTTAAACATATTCTATTTCTTTTAAACATATATTCTATCAAATATACTATTGTCATTATAATATGTATTAACACCCCTACTGTGCACCCTGCCACCAATGTGGCACCGCACACAGCACCATACTGCACATTCATTATATAATATACAATCTAATCTACCAACATAATAGTATATATAGTATGCCCCATCAGTATATTTGTTTAACTATTCCCTTATTCATATACTCTGATAAAGGTATTACTTATCATAACCTCCCTATCTTATTCTTTAAAAAATCAGTTCTAAATTTCATCCCTCTTCTGCTATATTATAATCCAAGCTTAGATTAAAATAGATATAAATTCTTAATGGTAAAGTCACTTCTCTCTTCTGTTTAAAATGTCTTATTTCAAAAGTTCTCAAACTGCCACAGTTCTCCTTTCACATCCCATTTTTTTTCCAAAAATTGTTTCAGTTTCGCCCAGTCTGCCAAATACTGTCCCGGATCCAGGTCTTTAAGTTTTCTTGTCATTTTATCCATCTCTGCCATGTACAGCAATTTGTAAATCCAGTCCTCTACAGTAGGTACTTCTTACACTTTCCATTTCTGCGCATACAGTAATCTTGCTGCAGCTGTCATATAAAATAACAATGTTCTATTTTGCACTGGAACATTCTCCATTCCCAAATTTAGTAGCAGCAGTTCTGGGTTCTTATTTATTTGGGTTTGTAACACCTCATTAATTACTTCTATTATATCTCCCCAGTACTGCTTCGCTACTTCACAAGTCCACCACATATGGTATAATGATCCTTTGTGCTTTTTGCATTTCCAGCACTTATCTGACATTTTAGCGTTCCCCAGCGCAATTTTCTTCGGTGTTAGGTACCATCTCTATATCATCTTGTATACATTTTCTTTAATATTCGTACACGTTGTAATCTTAATTGTATTCTTCCACAAGTGCTCCAATGCCTCCATTGCTATTTCTTTATGAAAATTTATTGCCCACTTCACCATCTGTACTTTCACTGTTTCATCCTCAGTGTACCATTTTAGAAGTATCTTATAGATCTTTGAGATTTGTTTCTTGCCTTCTTGTAGCATTACTTCTTCCAATTCTGTATTTTCCATTCTTATTCCTCCCCTTGAACAGTCCGATTTATAAAGATCCCTTATCTGTCTGTATTGAAACCAACTATAGCAAGGAGACAATTCTTCTTGTGACTTTATTCTTAATGTTGAATATTGTATTTGTGTTATCTCCTTATAAGTTAAACGTTGCTGTTCGTTCTCAACAGTTCTCGGGTCTATTACTTCATACAGGACCACTCAAGAGGGGATTTGATCTTCCAGATACATCTTATATTTCTTCCAGATTGTGAAGAGGCTTCTTCTAATATAGTGATGCAGAAACAGAGAGTCCGCTTTTATTTTATCGTACCATAGGTATGCATGCCATCCAAATATTTTCTTATAACCTTCCAATGCCAGAAGCTTGCGATTTTTCAACGTTATCCAATCCTTTATCCATGTCAAACAAATTGCTTCATAATACAGTCTTAAGTTGGGCAGTTGCAAGCCACCTCTTTCTTTCGCATCCTGTAACACTTTCATTTTAACACGTGGTTTCTTGCCTGCCCACACAAAATTCGAAATTTTTCTTTGACATTTTTCAAATTGTTTAGAGTCTCGAATAATCGGAATCGTTTGTAACAGAAACATCACACGAGGTAGAACATTCATTTTTATTGTCGCGATTCTGCCCAGACATGATAAATTCAACTTGTTCCACTTTATCAAATCTCTCTCTATTTGTATCCACAATTTCTCATAGTTGTTCTTAAATAAGTCTATATTTTTTGCGGTTAGTTCAATTCCCAAATATTTTACTTTGTTTGTTACCTCGCAGTCCGTTAATTCCATCAGTTCTTGTTGTTTCTGTTTGGTCATATTTTTGCATAGTATCTTCGACTTCTTTTTATTTACAAAAAAACCAGCCAGATCTCCAAATTCCTTTATCTTCTTTATTACCTTTGGCGTATTGTCAATTGGATCCTCTACAATCAACATTATGTCGTCCGCAAATGCTCTGACCTTGTAGGTAAACTCTCTTATCTTTATACCTCGGATTGTGTCGTCCTCTCGTATCTGAATCATCAATATCTCCAAAATCAACATGAACAGCAATGGAGACAATGGGCAGCCTTGCCTTGTGCCTTTGCTTATTTTCAGTTTTTTTGTCAAATCGTCATTCACTACAATCGCTGCACTTTGGTCTTTATAAATTCCTTTAACTGCTTGTATGAACTTTTCTCCCATTTGCAGCTTTTCTATGGTGGCGAACATAAAGTCCCAGTTCAGATTGTCAAATGCTTTTTCTGCGTCTGCGAAAAAGAAACCAACCTCCTTATCACAATGCTTATCATAATATTCAATAGCATTTATTACTGTTCTCAGATTGTCTTTAATTTGTCTATTAGGTAAAAATCCCGCTTGTTCCTCTGCAATGAATTCCGACATCCATCCTTTAATTCTTTCCGCCAACACCTTTGCAAATATTTTATAATCATTGTTCAACAATGAAATTGGTCTATAATTTTTAACATTAGTCAAATCTTGTCCTTCTTTTGGAATCAATGATATGTTAGCCTCCTTCCAAGAATCAGGAATCTCTTGATCCTGCATAGCACCATTCATCACCTCTTTCAGGAGAGGTGCCAATTCTTGGCCCATTATTTTATAAAATTTTGCCGTTAGTCCATCCGGGCCTGGCGCCTTCCCCAATTTCGTTGATTGAATAGCTTCTTTTATTTCTTCTTCTGTCACTTCCTTATTCAATTTCTCTTTCCATTCTTCAGAGAGTGTCGGAAGTTTCATCTTATCTAAATATTCCGCTATTGAATCTTTGTTCACCTCTTTTTTTTGGTATAATTTTGCATAAAATTTAAAAAAGGCTCTACTAATGGCGACTTGATCACTTAATAGCTTATCATCTTCTTGTATCGTACTGATAATTTTCTTCTCCTTCCTCTTTTTTAGTTGCCATGCCAAATATTTCCCAGGTTTATTTGCACCTTCAAACGACCTCTGATTCATCCTCTTTAAATTCCACTCCAATTCTTTACTGTTCATTGCCGATAACTGTTCTTGCAATATTTTTATATCCTGATATATTTTCTTTTTGCCTGGTCTCTTTTTGAGCTGAATCTCTTTGGCTTTAATTTTTTCCATAATTTCTTGTCTTTTCTCCTCCTTTTTCCTCCTGTCTCTCGCATTCACGTCCATTAGTATCCCTCTGATCACGGCCTTATATGTGTCCCAAACCTTATTTGTCGATACTTCTTTATTCAAATTGTATTGCAAAAAGAACTTGGTCTCTTCACAGCAACGCAATATTCTCTTCCGTTTGTAACAGGTCTTCATTTATTCTCCATCCTCTTCTTTTAGTATTCTTACCAAATTTCCACACAATTGGATTATGATCTGAGCCTACCTTTGGCATTATTTCCACCTCTTTAGTCCAGAGCGACAGTTCTTTGGAGGCCCAGATCATATCAATTCTTGATAGTGTAGAGTGTCTTGCAGAGTATTATGTATATTGTCTATTCTTGGGATACTGTCTCCTCCATACATCCTCTAAACTTTCCGGTTTCATGATTGCAAAAAATGACTTTGGTAATAGTCCTCTTTTTTGTGTGTAGTCTTAGATTTCTTGTCTTCCTCCAAGTTTGTAACTCCATTAAAATCGCCTGCCAATATTATTTGGTCATAAGACAGTTCATCTAACTGTTTTTGTAAGTCCGTAAAATTTTTTTCTTTTGCACCATTAGGCGCATAAATTCCAATCACAAATGTCTTTTTTGAATTCCAAATTATTTCCACCGCCAAATATCGAGCTTCAACATCACTGAACACCACTTTAGGCTGTAGTTCCTCCTTTATATACAACACAACACCCCTTTTTTCTGTTTGGAGGCAGCTATAAATTCTTTTCCAAGTTTTGCCATTTTCAAATATTTTACATCTTGCTTTCTAATATGTGTCTCTTGTAGGCATACAATTTTACATTTCTGTTTTACAAGCCAGTGGAAAATAACCTTACATTTACAAGGTGAGTTTAGTCCAT
The DNA here is from genome assembly GCF_028583425.1 of Eublepharis macularius. NCBI lineage: Eukaryota > Metazoa > Chordata > Lepidosauria > Squamata > Eublepharidae > Eublepharis > Eublepharis macularius. The sequence continues at coordinate 78,647,390 of NC_072794.1, read as the reverse complement.
TTACATTCCAAGATATAATTTTACACTCCATGATCAAGGTTTTGTGGGTTTTGGTAAGTCCTTTTCATTTTTACTAATAAAATCCTCCATTTCCTGGCCAGATCTGATGCTCTTTCTTACTCCACCAAACTCAAATGTCAGTCCCTCTGGTATTTCCCATCGGTATTTTACTTTCATTTCTTTTAACATCTGGACTAGCTCTCTGTATTTCTTTCTTTCCAACAACACCGATCTGTGCAGTTCCTTCATAATTCTTACTGCCTTTCCATCAACTTCTAGTGGATCCTGAAACTGTTTGGTCACAATTAGTTCTCTTGTATTTCTTGTCGTAAATTGCACAATCATATCCCTTGGTAACTTCCTCTGAGACGCAAATTTTGAATTAATTCTGTACACCACGTCTAGGAGAGCTGCAATTTCCTCTTCCTCCTTCCCCAGGTACTCTGCCAAAATTTCTGTAATCTGCTCTCGGGCGGTCTTTTCCTCTGTTTCCGGGATCGAACGAAATCTTAGCTGTTTTTCCATTTGTTTACTTTCCGCGATGGTCACTCTCGCTTTCAGTCCTCTCATCTCTGTCCTCTGCAGATCCATCGTGTTTTCTACTACCTTCACTCTCTGCTGCGTATCTGATACATCTTTTACCAGCTCTGCCATTTCCGATTTAAGTGTCTCTTTAAAGTCTCTAAAGTCTTTTGCCATCTCCTGTATCATACCTTTGAGCTCTTTATTGCCTTCTGTAACTTCAGAAACTTTTTTATCCAGATTCTCCATCGCAGCTTGCCACTCCTTCTTTGACATCGTGGGGCTAGATTTACCACGCTCCCACGAATCTGCCCTTTTCCTTAAATCCGTGGCGCTGATTTATTACTTCCAATTGCTTTAAAAAGTCCCAATTTACTCAGTTTTTGTTAAAAGTTGTTTTGCTCAGTCCAAAATGTCGGGCGTTTTTTCTCTATGATTTTAACTTGAAGCAAACGCCCTTACCTTCTTCCAAGATGTCCTACTTCCTGTTTCCTTGAAGCCAAAACTTTGCCCTTCTCCGAAATGGCGAACTTCCACTTCCTGTATTAACACAGAGTGCCTCTTGCCAGTCTCTTTATGGTCCTGACGTACTTCCTGTTTCTTTAATGTTTGCAGCAGTTCTCGCGATATTCAAGCTTTCCCACAGTCCAGTATCTCTTCCCACCTCAGGTATGTAAACAATATCCAATTTTCCGCCTTAACTACTGTTTAAAATGTCACTTTTTAGATTTTCCCTTGCCGGAATCTTCCCCTTCACTTAATCAGTCTGTTGCAGTTTTTAAGTCCAGTTTTAAACTTTATTACTTGCTTAAATCTGTCCCGGTTTGAGAGATAGCAATCTTTACCTTCTTAAACATCTTTTCTTGGGTTGTAATCGCTGCTTCTTTTAATCAAATGAATCCGTTTCCCTTGCTGCTTAATGAAGCTCGGGCATGCAGGTCTTATGCCAATACAATTGACTTCTGAGCCGCTGCAGAGATCTTAGCAAACCTGTCTTCAGGTGGGACCTCCAGGGCAGGAGGGAGCTCGTTGCTTAGAGCCCCCCACCACCCGAGATCGACGCACCCTCAGATGCAGTGTGTACTTGCCTGTTCTCCGCCTGAGAACAGGGGGCCACGGGCAATCTGTGCCCCTCCAGCCTCCACAAACAGCGGCACAGACAGCTCAGCTCTTAGAGCTGCTTTAGACCTTCATGGATCCTGAACCGGAAGTCATAAACTTTCAACTCCTGATTTCACCTGACCTTTCCCTTCTAAAATAAATAAAATTGTTACTTTTGAATTTTGAAAACAGTTTTGGTGCTATTTCTGCTGTTTAAGGACAAAGAAGAGGGAAAGAGGAGGAGGGAATATCATAGTCCTCCATACAGTCTGCTTAACTTTTAAAATAACTCTTTTAGTAGATCAAATGCTAGCCCATGCATATGCCATGTTTGCAAAGCAAACTGCCTAGGCCACAATACTGCTGTGCAAATGTAACATGTCCAGGGGGGGGGGGAGTGCCTTTTGACACTTGTCATGTGAAGCTGCCATATGGAATGGCATGACAGCTGCCATTTTCAACTGACTCAGGAAGCAGAAGCATCACTGTACATATGTACCCTTAGATTTTGTGGATTGGGTATAATATCCCTTTCTTTATCCTTACTTGCTTTTTACATACTTATTATTTCTGCTCCTAAGTGATAAGGTGACTGGGAACCATCATAATTCCTTAAAAGTGCTCTTAACTTTCATTGTATGGAGGTCATGGTTCAAGTGAAATATAAAATACTTGGCTATGTGATTGGATTTAATTTAACAAAATCACTAATACTACACTCAGGTTTAAGATATTGGCAATATATCTTGTTGAAATATGAGCCCTTGAAGTACATGAGCAGGCTAAGCTTATGGTAAAACATTTCTTTGACTCTAAATATAAGTATCCAGAAATACACAGCAATGTGCATTCTTTTTGCTGCAGCAGGAAGGGTTCAGTTTTAAATCACCTGGAGTACAAAATTCAAAAATGGCCACAATCAGAATAAAATGGACAGATCCAAGTAACCATATATAATTTATATGAAAAGGAAACAATTATATATTTTATTCCCATTTATTTTGCCTAGGTTTCAATGAAATCTTTGAGCCTCTGGTTCAGCTAGATAGCTACGCACTTGCTTAACATTTAAAGGCTGTGACTATTCTATTGAAATGACTAGGGCTATTCATGTGCTTCGTTTTAATCACTTGCTTAAGTACTGTGCTGGATCAGAGCCAGAGTCACCTCAAAAACTAAAGCAAAGAAACAAGTACATTAATAATGGTTGTTGTGGGTTTTCCGGGCTGTATTGCCGTGGTCTTGGCATTGTAGTTCCTGACGTTTCGCCAGCAGCTGTGGCTGGCATCTTCAGAGGTGTAGCACCAAAAGACAGAGATCTCTCAGTGTCACAGTGTGGAAAAGATGTTGGCAGGTCATTTGTATCTACTCAGGAGGGGTGGGGTTGAGCTGAGTCATCCTGTAAGAGTTTCCCAGGGTGTGGAATGCTAATGGCAGGAGGCTTCACTGTATCCTGAGGAGGTTCTTTTGCATATGGATTGGGGCTTGATGTGCTCATCTTCTCTGCAGGGCTATTGTCGGGTGTAGAGTGTTTTGTTAGCCTGGTGTTTTTCAGAACTGGAAACCATGCTCTGTTCATTCTTAAGGTTTCTTCTTTCCTGTTGAAGTTTTGCTTATGCTTGTGAATTTCAATGGCTTCCCCGTGCAGTCTGACAAAGTAGTTGGAAGTGTTGTCCAGTATTTTGGTGTCCTGGAATAAGATACTGTGCCCTGTTTGAGTTAGGCTATGTTCAGCCACTGCTGATTTTTCAGGTTGTCCAAGTCTGCAGTGTCTTTCATGTTCTTTTATTCTTGTCTGGATGCTACGCTTTGTGGTCCCGATGTAAACTTGTCCACAGCTGCAGGGTATACGGTATACTCCTGCAGAGGTGAGGGGGTCTCTACTGTCTTTTGCTGATCGTAGCATCTGTTGTATTTTTTGGGTGGGTCTGAATACTGCTTGAAGGTTATGCTTTTTCATAAGCTTTCCCATCTGATCAGTAATTCCTTTGATATATGGCAAAAACACTTTTCCTGTAGGAGACTGTTTTTCCTTGGTTGTTTGATTCATCCTGAAAGCCTTCGACAAGTACATTAATGGTTGTTGGGGGTTTTCCGGGCTGTATTGCCGTGGTCTTGGCATTGTAGTTCCTGACGTTTCGCCAGCAGCTGTGGCTGGCATCTTCAGAGGTGTAGCACCAAAAGATAGAGATCTCTCAGTGACACTGAGAGATCTCTATCTTTTGGTGCTACACCTCTGAAGATGCCAGCCACAGCTGCTGGCGAAACGTCAGGAACTACAATGCCAAGACCACGGCAATACAGCCCGGAAAACCCCCAACAACCATCGTTCTCCGGCCGTGAAAGCCTTCGACAAGTACATTAATGCTTTCAAGATTCTAAAAAAGAACATGGTTTAATCTGAAGTGTTGAGATGATTTTCTCATTTCAGATTCATAATCTGGGTTGATGTGTATCTGTGATGTTGGACAGGTTCACAAAATATTAGTGAACAATGCTGTCTACATTCTTCTGTAACTTTGGGAGGGGGAGACATACTATTCTGGAGAGTGTAATGTTGCCATCTTAACCTCCAATAATGGAAATTAAGAGGTAATTTCTCCAGGAACAAGGCAATTGGTAGTTTTACTTTTGTTCCACAGAAAAACTAAGGCAAGAGTCCCCAGTGTCCCTTAAGAGCAAAGCTTGTTATTGGTTGCCCTTATTCAAATGCAATAGATGCCATTGGAGGATATGCACAGGCACAAACAGATTGGGACCCCTTGAAGTAAGGGGTGAAAAAAGTCATTAACTGATTTCAACAGTCCAGACCTCCGTGATTTTAGGTAAATTCTGTTTCATTAAATAGTCATTCATTTTCTTTAAGGAAGCCTCCTGTCTTCTATACAAATTAGAATAGTATTTAAAAAGAGTCTTTTGGATGGCCCAATTATCTGTGAAGATAACATTCCCATCTTGCAATTTTAAAATCAATTTCTTCTCTCTCTTTTCTCAATTTATAAGTTAACCATCTTCCCGGTTTATTAGCTAATTTGAAGTTTTTCTGTTTGACATATTTCAATTTTTTCTCTAAATCTGTTACTGTTATCATGGATAGCTGTTGTTGCAGATATTTTATCTCCTGTTGCACCTTAACATCCCTGGCACAGTTCTTAAAACTTCCTCCTTTTTCTTAATTTCTTGCAAAATACCTTGCATTTTTCCTGCCCCTTTCTCTTTAATTCTGAATTATAACATATAAAATGGCCTCTTATAAATGCTTTGCTTGCATCCCAAACCATTCTCAAATCTGTACCCTTGTTCAAATTTAATTCAAAAAATTCTTTCAGCCTTCTTTTATGGTCCTTAACAATTGCCTCTTTATGTAGTAAAGATTAATTTAGTTGCCACCTGAATGTATTAGATTTGGTCCTGTAATTAACTCTTACAGGGTTATGGTCCGCAAAAGACTTCAGTAATATCTCTACTTTGGTTATTTTGGTCACCAAATTTTTTGACACCCAGACCATGTCTATACGTGATAAAGATTTGTGTCTCTCTGAGTAGAATGTACATATATATATATATGTACATATATATATATATTCTCTTGAGTCACCATTTTTTTTGTCTCCAAACATCCACCAGACCCATATTATCAAACATGTCAAAACAAACCTTTGGTAATTTACCTTGAGTATCTTTTATATTTTTATCACAGCATCTATCTATTTGTAGAGAAACAACACCATTCCAATTACCCATCAACCAACAATTTTTATAAGGCAGATCAGCCAATTTTTCCCAAAAGTATTTGTAAAACACCTCCTTCTCCTCATTTGGTGCATAGATTCCCACCATCAAGATTTTACTCCCATTCAGTGTAACCCCAACCCCAACAAATCTACCCTGGTTATCAGAAATAACAAGTTCTGGTTTCAATACAGGCTTTAAATACAATACCACCCCATTTTTCGTTTTGTTACCTGCAGAGACAAATCCCCCTCCCCAATTTTGTAATCTAAATATTTGATATCTTTTTTCCTGATATGAGTTTCTTGTAAGCAGATGATATCAACTCTCAACTTTTTCAGATAATGAAATATTCTCCATCTTTTTTGAGGAACATTTGCTCCATTTATATTCCACGTTATGCATTTGTAATCCATGCTTGAAATTTTAGTTATTGTTTGAGTTCATATCATCTTGTTCTTTCTGATCCAGTACAAGTTGTTTTGAATTATGAATGGCCCAATAACAATTCAAGAGGTGGTAGAAGCAATTAAGAAGATGAAAATAGGGAAGACACTAGGCCCAGATGGACTGCCATGTCGATATTATAAATGCTTTGAAGATGAGATTTTGATACCCTTGCAAAATACAGTGAATTCAATTTTATTGGGAGGCAAGATGCCAGAGACCTGGAAAGATGCAAATATTACATTGATCCCTAAAGAAGGACAACATTTGATATTAGCAAAAAACTATAGATTTATATCACTGCTGAATAATGATTATAAATTATTTACCTCGATCTTAGCAGGAAGACTTAAGTAAGTTCTCAAAGACTTTATCCATGAGGATCAAAGCGGCTTTCTACCCAAAAGACAGTTGAAAGACAATGTTAGAACTGTTTTGGATATAATGGAGTATCTGGATAAACATAATGAAAAACAAGCGGCTCTTTTTTTTTTGGTTGCTGAAAAGGCCTTTGGCAATTTGAACTGGGTTTTCCTGTTTGAAGTCTTAGAAAAGATTAATTTGGGGGGGGAAATTTATAAAATGGGCGAAATTGATTTATACTTCACAGAACACCAAAATTATTGTAAATGGAAAATTAACTAAACCATGCGAGATTCAGAAAGGAACACGTCAAAGTTGTCCATTGTCACCGCTCCTTTTTATTTTGATGTGGGAGGTTTTGCATAGAGATATTATATGTCTCCTGATAGATCAGCCCAAATGAGCAAAGGTATGTCAAATTAGTGTTGGAAATGTGAGAAACAAGAAGGAACATTTTATCATCTCTGGTGGACTTGCCATAAAGCTAAAAAAAATTGGACCCAGATTCATATGATCATACAAAAAATACTAAAGACCACTGTACAGTTTAAACCAGAAGCCTTTTTGTTGGGATTAATGGACAAACCGTTAGAAAATTGGCATGGGATTTTATTTCTATATATGATTACTGCAGCTAAGCTGTTGTATGCACAGAAATGGAAAAATACAGAATTGCCTTCAATAGAGGACTGGACTATGAAAATGACAGAGTTAGCGGATATGGAGAAACTTACAGCTTTGATCAGAGACAAAACATTGCCTATCTTTCTGGCTAACTAAAAACTCTTTATTGACTTTCTACACAAAATGAGGAATAGTGACTTGATGATTTGTGGTTTTGATCATTAAGAAGATAATGGGGAAATATAAAACAAGTAGAAGGGAGGCAGTAGTGGAAAAGAAAATTTTGGAGGGACTGTAATTTTGTTTTTAAAAAAAGATAAGCGTTGTAGAGAAGAATGGTAATGAAATATGTATTATTGTTCTTTTTCCTGTCTAAGTTCCAAGTTCTGTTACCATCTACTTTTTCTTTATTCTTGTTTTCTGCCTTTTCTATGAGCTTCTATTTCTATTAATAAAATAAAAATAACTTCCAAAAAAAAAAAGGAATTAGTACAGACCTTAGCTGGTCTGTGCATTTTAGTATAGCAATCAAAATACGGCAAATTATATTGCAGTTTTTTTTAATAGATTTTTTTATTTTTAATATCTAACATAAAAAACTACAAAAGACTACAAAAGTATAAGGGGGAGAGAAAAAAAAGGGAAGGGGGGACTGGGAAAAGGGAAAGCAATTATATTGCAGTTGTGATTTGAATATTCATTGCCACCTATTTAAAGGATGGCTTTGCTAGATCAGTGAATTTCACAAGCCCAAGGAGGCTTCATGGCCAAGACTTTATACCGAAACACAACAACCCATCTACTACATCACATGTATATCCTCAAGGGATGTAAGTGATGCCTCTCCATCGAAAACAATTGTTATGCCAGTCTGCACGTGACATAACTCGATCAGTCGGCTAACTTGGACAGGAAGGTATCTTATTTTCAAACTTTGGAGAAGCAAACCTCACATTTCACTGATGGGTCTGAACAGTTTTAGCTATAATAATACTCAGTGCAATAATGCCTGTATCAGCACCTTATTAACACAACCATCCAAATATGTCTTTGTGGCATGAAGTGTGTCAAGTAAACAGATCGTCCAAAGAGCTTTTGCCCTTGAGGAAGGAAAATGGCTTTATGAGATCTAAGTTATTTCAATCCATCACATCAGTGAACCAGGAAACGAGAAGGATCTGCACAATAGGCAGGAACAGCTCTGAAGACTGTTAAGCTCCATCAGGCCAATAATGCATATTCCAGAAAAATAACTCCCTAAATATATATCTTTGTGATAGATACTAATTGCTCCAACAGAACCATTATAGCCTATTAGGTCAATATTCTGAATTGCTAAAGTGCTTTAATTAATACATATTTACATAAGATATCGGTACTTTCTCTCTGAGCCAGGACACACTTGAAAAAATGTGGAGCACAGCACCTCATATGCAATGCAATACACAGCAAGATTTGATGTTCCATTATTTGTTTTAATTTATTAAAAGTGCTTGTCAGAGACTCAAGGCACCAATTATGTTACTAACAACATGAGTATCTCCATATTCATCAACTGGTGTGTTCTCGTGCTTCAGGAAATTATATATTTATGGACTGTATGAGAGAGGATGATGTTCTTAAAGTTCTGCCAACCTGGTCTCCATCACCAATTGCTTTCTCACTTTCTGGTATTCTTTTGGAGGTATAAAAAAGTGACTGTGAACTATATGACTGCTGTTCTATTTATGTATGCGAATACTCTCTTAGTTTTTGTACAAATGCATCTAAGATGCTTGCTTTTGCCCTCATATGAGTTTCTGTTTCACAGCTTAAGGACCAATTCAGTTCAAATATTTGACATTCTTAATCGTGTAACAGCTACACAGCCACATAGATGATCTAATGGTTTCATCTGCCTCATCCTAATAGCCAAGGAATTGTGGTGACTAAGTCTGTATGAAATGTCTCAGATCAGAAATCATTTCCTTGATTCAGCTGCACCCAAAGGCTGCTCTGCATGGATGAACTCCAGTCATCTGAACCAAGCATTAGGATGCCACTGAGACTCAATTATAAAATATTAGTGTATGTATAAAAACACTGCAAATATTATTTCGGTAAAAAAATAATTGATTAAAAATTGCATTGTTTTGATTGAACATTGAACATGAACATCTCACATGGATTTTTTCTAGCACATTTTTAAAAACTCTGCTGTGTTGGTTCTTATGGTTGCCTAAATAAAGGACACTTCTGGTGGTGGGTCTTTCCCTGCCTTTTTCTTGCATTGCTGGGGGGTGGAGAGGGGTGTCACATAACCCCACTGACAAACACCATTCATCAGGGAGAGCTTCAGTAAGAAGGAATCAGGAAGAAACCTAATGGAGCATGAGCCCTATTGGCTCAAAGCAAGATAGACAATTTTACCTAATTTTCCTTTCTCACTACAATCCACCATGCCTGGTTACTTTTTGTCCATGGAGTTCCCAGACCCCAGGAAATGCTTGTTTGGGAACTATAATGGGTTGCTGTGACTAGAACAATACAGGGAAATATATCCAACACTGCACTAGAAGTGTTTTTTAAGTTTAAAACTTAAACTTAAATTAAAACTCAAATTAAATTGAGGTAACTCAATATAGATTAATCTGAGGTAAAATCAGTACATCGACTGACTTTAGCTCTTATGTTTCAGACTAATGAGAGTTTCTTAAGCTCTTCACAGTTACTTAAATCTTTATGTTGAGAGGCTTTTGTTCCAGTGTTTCCCCAAACACTTTAGTATACTTTCTTTAAGTATTCTCTTTCTCTTTTGTTTTCCAAAAGTCTGGTACCATCTTTCCAGTACCCAAATCCCCTCTCTTGAGACACTAGGAGTCGAGGTTTTAACTGACCCTTAAAGTGTCCAAAGGCAGTTTCTAACCACACCAGACCACTCTTCAGAGCTAACTCACTGTTTGACTGGGTAGGGAAATTCTCCTCTCACCAGAAGATCTATCTCCCTTTCTTTGGCCCAAATGGGAGTCTACACCTACTTCCAAAACTTCCTTGCCAACTTTCTCCCAGTTCTCCTGTCTGTGTTAAACTGCTTTCAGTCAGGGCTGAATCTCAAAAACTGTCAGTACTTGACTCCTCTCAGCTAGGGCTGAAATCATATTCCCTTCTCCCCAGCATCCAGTTCAGAAGACTTTCTCTGTTCAGCTCATGCTGAACAGCCATATTCTTTGGAGTAACCCTCACTCAAACTCTCTGTGTCTATGAAGAATTTAACCCTTCACAGTCCTTCAGCAGTCTGTACATTGCCACACAGTTGGAATGAAGAGACAGACACATAAGCTGGGAACCAAAGGGCCACTTTATTAACGTAACAACAACATATTATCAAACATTGCAAGGGACTAAACTAGCGGTACAGGTCAGGCCCTGGGGTCACACCTGGACCTCCGCCCCGACCTGTCTGGGCGAGTCACCTGCTGCCCTGTGTGCGAGCTATCCATTGTATGGCTGGTACCCGGCCTGGCCAGGCTCAGTGGTTCACCCCTTTAAAGCTCCCCCACCCGGCCATAAAGCTGGGTGGGAGAGACTGGCTTGTCCAGGGATTCCCCACCAGGGCATCTGTCCTCACAACTGGGCCATAAAGCAGCCAGCTGCTCCAGACAGACCCATTTCCCCACCAATGGGGATATGCCAAGGGTGCTCACCAGCCCGCTCATTTCCCCCTAACTTCTCACTTGCCCCCATGAGAAATCGGCGCCAGAGGCCAATTTAGGAAGAAGGAGAAAAAAACTCCTACCTGGCCCCACAACAGACGACTGGCTGATCCTGCACTGAAATAGGTTGAGGTGGGTGGGCTGAGAACAAGGTACGACTGGGATGTTGGGGGCAGATCAGCCCAAGGAGGCCAGCAAGCTCTGACCCCAACACATACCCAGATGCCTGGGATAGCACCTGTCTGCTTCCCTCCTTCCGTGGAGGCAAAACCTGGCACCTAGCTGAGGCAGCTGTTGCCACCTGCTGGGAGTGCCAACTTGCCATCACAGTTGGAATGAAGAGGCAGACATAAGTTGGGAATGAAAGGGCCGCTTTATTAACGTAACAACAACATATTATCAAACATGGCAAGGGCCTAAACTAATGGTACAGGTCGGGCCCTGGGGTCACACCTGGATCCCTGCCCTGACCTGTCTGCATGTGTCACCCACTGCCCCACGTGCGAGCCATCCATCGTATGGCTGGTACCCAGCCTGGCCAGGCTCAGTGGTTCACCCATTTAAAGCTCCCCCACCAGGCTGTAAAGCTGCGGGGGGAGACTGGCTTGTCCAGGGATTCCCCACCAGGGCATCTGTCCTCTCAACTGGGCCATAAAGCAGCCAGCCGCTCCTGACAGACCCCAGTTTCCCCACCAATGGGGATATGCCAAGGGTGCTCACCGGCCTGCTCATTTTCCCCTTACTTCTCACCTGCCTCTGCTGAAGCCCAAGCCTCAGTGTAGGCCAAAGCGCCCAACTAATGGCTTAAGGCCAACCGGAGCCCTTGCCGGAGGTCATCTAGAAATATATTGTTACCTTTATACGAAAGATGCACACCACCCCCTCGGTAGAGGTCTGCAAATTTGGCTCTAATTTGTGGATGGGGCAAATAAATTCCCAACCCAGCTACTAATGCCTTGAAAAAGGCTCTGTTGGGCTTCTGCCTAGCCCATTCTACAGCTTTAGGGTCCAATGTTTCCTGTCGCACCCGGCGCGGAAGTATTGCAGACCAGAAAATCAGGATGCCAGGCCATTGCTTGCCAATCTCCTGCAAATCTGCCTGCACCTGCAAGGAAAGGGCCTTACCTTTCATTAATCTGAGGTTGTTCCTGCCTAGGTGAATGACCAATATATGAGGTGGAGGACCACTCCTCCCCTCAAATAAGAGAGGCAGCAGCCTGGACCACCGAAGGCCTCTTGTACCTTGCCATTCAATGGAAAGTTAGGGCTGAAATCATATTCCCTTCTCCCCAGCATCCAGTTCAGAAGTCTTTCTCTGTTCAGCTCATGCTGAACAGCCATATTCTTTGGAGTAGCCTGTCACTCAAACTCTCTGTGTCTATCAAGAATTTAACCCTTCAGCTGTCTGTACAACACTGCTAAACTTTTTAAAAAGAGTATCTGTCACACATGGCTGCATTTATTCTATTCTGTAACTGTTGCTTATCAAGTGGTCACGTGTGCAATCACTCAGGGTTCTGTGTGTGCAGAGGCCAGCTGCAGAGAGATTTTAGAAGCTCTTTAAAAAGCATAGGGAACTCCTTTTCACACCCCCATGCCATTTTCCTCCCTCTTCTGGAGTGAAAAGAAGAGGGAAGGAATATCTTCAGTTTCTCGAAGTTGCTGCTGGAGAGATGTTTCATTATCAATAATTATGGAGGAGAGCTCACAGTGAGGCAGGAGGGAGGGACATGTGACAGGCAGCTACCTGATGAACACAGTTACAGTGCAACCATATTTTCACTATCATGGTACCTGTGCAATGCCACATGGGAGCATAGCTAGGTGACTTACAAGGTAATTTCAGTTTCAGATCCAGGGTTTCCAAATAGGGGTGTGCGCTTCGGGTTTCTGATTCGAGTAAATTACCTAAATCGGACCCAATCTGTAAAGATTAGAGATATCCAAATCGGGCCCAGCATGCTGGCCCCGATTCAGAAATCCCTAATCAAAGCTTTCCGAAGCATTCTGAATGCTTCGGAAAGCTTCAGGGCTGAGTTTAAAGGGCCCCGCCGCTGCTTGCAAGCAGTGGAGGGGGCCCTTTAAACATCATCTCACCCCAGCCCCAGCCCCCCCATCATCCCCACCCCCCACCCCCACCTACCTTGCCAGCAGCAGCAGTGGCTCTGGCTCCTCTGCTGCCATGAAGCCATGCCACTGCCTGAGCCTGCAAGGTGGTGGGGAAGGCTGGAGCTGCCGCCGCCGCCTCCAGCCCTTCCCGCCCCTCAATTGGCTGTGGCACTTTGGAATTAAGGTATTTCCAGATTTTCAGAAACCCAAAGCGACCTGGCCCTGCACACCCCTATTTCCAAACTAGCTATGCAACATTACTGGTTTTTTCCAGCTGGGGCATTGCCAGCTTGGATCTAATCCATTTGATTCTTTTCCATTATCATGAATTTAGGCCCTCTTCTCTGGAATGCTTCCACTCTCTGGGGCTGCCATTTTTTCACTTAATGACACCAAAATCACACAAAACAAAGTCCTCCCCACTGAGTTTGTCCTCAGTTATACTACACATACACAACAACAACAAACCCTGAAGAAGGCAAATGTCAGCGGGTGCACATTATGGCGAGAAACTGCCTGGCTAAGGGAAAGTGGTGGAGGGAGGGAGGTGTTGACATTAAAAATAATCGTGCTTTATGTTCACTTTTTTCTTTTTCTAAAGTGCCAATAAATTATTACCTTTGGTGCTGTGCTTCCTTGTGTTCACTCCCAGGAAAGTGTCTTTAGAATTGCAGCCTATGATTCAAGTCTTCTGGGACTTTTATCAAGTTTTACTGATTGAACAGACCACAAGCACACACACCCTTACCCGGAGTAGAACTTTTTTTCACAGAAACTGACAGTCCAAGGTCTACTCATATATAAGTTCCATGTTATTCAATAGGAAAGTGTCTTTTGAATTGTAGCCTGTGATTGAAGTCTGTACATTCCCTCTTCTAAATGTTTCCAAATCCAATAGGTGGGGTCTCCCCTTGTGATGATTTGATTGGCACAGAGAAAATGCCATTTCCTAGGTAGCAACGGAGGAAGAAAAGATGTAATCATGCACATTGCTCTCATTCCGCCTTCCCACCAACAGAGTTATTAATAATGTAAGAGTTCTCTCTCCTTGGGATCCAATTGGTGAATGTTCTTAAGGAAACCAAGATGCTGCCTTGCAAGCCCAGTGTCTAGTTCTGCTGCTGCTGCAGGGACATATGAACCGAAACAAAACACACAAACTTTTTGGGAGTATGCTATTATAACTTGGTTTCCCAGATTTGGTTCACCGTTCCAGAAGCTGCTTTAACAAAACGGAACAGGGAATTCTAGGTGTATTTTGGCTCTTTTTTCAGTTTTGCATACCCCTTTTGGCTACCACTAGCCAGTTGTAGAGATATGGATAAAGGAAACCAACTTCTGTCAGTAATTGGGGGAGGTCCCAGTGAAGGAACTATAGAGAGGACCCACCATACTGAGAAATATCCTACCAAGTAAGAGGGGAATTGAGTGATTTTTTCCAAACTGGGGGACTCTGGGCAAAGAATGTTGCTGTCAAAAGCCCTGCTTATAGGGGAGTGGTGGCTTGTGTGACTGAGATCTTGATTTCTCCATCTGGGAAGGGAACATTCTCCTTGATTGATTTGGAAGCTGACCATAGGTAAGAAAATGAGGCCTATAACAAGACAGACGTAACCTGGATTCTTATAAGAATCCCAGGATTGATAGTGCCCATAATCGCCTTTGTCATGGGTAGAGTAAATCATAACAATGGTTAGCATCTTGATATGGGAACGCCATGGAAGAATGGTGTTCATGCTTTGTAGGAGCTGAGCATTTTAGCAGGACTATCAGATGAGATGGGTGGGAAGCAGATGAGGAAGCCTTAGGTTTGAGAAGCTCACCCTCTGACATGGAACATACAGACATGAGAGAGTGCCCAGATGGAGAAAGCATCTTCAGTATAGGTCAACTTCTTTAACAAGATCAAGAGAGGACTTTTCTGAAACCATATTCCAAGATCAAGGGACTGATGGAAATGGAGATGGATTACTTGAGAAGCTAGGAATCCTTGCCTTATCATGGTGCTTATATTTCTGGTGTGCTTACTTTGGAGGCAACTCTAACCTGCTACACCTCGGACAAGATGGGTTTAGAGTTAAGGCCTTTGCTGGAACTAATGTTGGATCTGAAGATGTCAGAATAAGTCTTGGAACCATAGGAACCAATAGAGAATAAGCAGGTCTCTCAAGAGTTTGGAGATGCACTGGGCTGGGGCAGCCTTCAGAAGTTCAGACACAAAACTAATGAGTGCTTTTCCCCATAATACCATCTTTTGACAGGAAGCTCAATCATACTTTGCCTTTGCTGTACAATGCTTGGAAATGGAATATCGGGATGCACTGTGCAAACAGTGTGGTCATTGGATGGGAATTTTTGCCCCACAAGCCACACACTTTTTAAACAGAGCTTTTTAACTCACATTGGAAGGCCATTTCCTCTCAGCGCCTCAGACTTCAAGTCTGAGCCAGTTTGGGGACTCTAATCTGGAGAACCAGGTTTGATTCCCCACTCCTCCAACTGAAGCCAGCTGGGTGACCTTGGGTCAGTCACAGCTTCTAGGAGCTTTCTCAGTCCCACCCACCTCACAGAGTGATTGTTGTGGGGATAATAATAACATACTTTGTAAACTGCTGGGAGTGGTTGCTATGTTGTCCTGAAGGGCAGTATATAAATTGAATGTTGTTGTTGTTGTTATAAGTTCCTTTTCTTTTTATAACTAGTCTCCCTTCTGTTCTTTTTTATTTTTAGAAAAAATACAGGGCTAGAAAGTAGGTGCACCCTATTTCTGAAGTGAAGAAATGCTTTCCTCAAAGGAAAAACAAAACCTGATAAAATAAGTCTCCTCAGTGTACTATGAGGCTAATAGCCTATTGGAGGGGGGGGGACCCAAGAAAATAAAAGTAAAGTTTCTATTTTCTGCAGAAAAACAGAGCTTCTCAGAAGACAACATCTCTCAGCAGCTGCCAGCAGTAGAAAAAGAATTGAGGGAGGATGCTTCTCCCCTCTCTTTTCACACTGAAAAAGGCAGGAAAAGTATATGGGGAGCAGGAAAAGGAGAGGCCTCTACCTTTTTATAGCTTCTGATGTCTAGTCTGGGCACACACAGAACTTGTGTGGGACTGCACAGTTACCATGATGATGAACCCTTGTTACTTTGTTGCATATCTTTTTAAGCTATGTGTGTAAAGCAATTATTTTACCATAAAATGTTTAAACAACAAATACTACTGCACAGTGCTAGTTCTATCAGCCTGAGATCTACAGTAGAAGCCTATTCTTTCCAAGAAATTAGCAATGCCATCCTAAGCAGAGTTATACCCTTCTAAGTCTATTGAGGTCAATAGGCTTGGAAGGGTATAACTTTGCTTCGTATCTTATAGTACACTGTAGGATCTTCTCAGTGCTAAGTCATGAATTTCTAGAGAACCCTGCCAAACAATTGGTTGATTAATTTAAACCAGTTTGGAAATACCTTTTAAAATATATTTTCAAGTACCTAATATGAACTTGGAATATTTATAGTAAATTTGATCATTAGTTCTCCTATTCCAATCCATGGGAAGCAATACTCCAAATCATTCTGCAAGAAATTTGGCTGAATGCAAAGAGTATATATCTTTCATCCATAGAACAGGAAGCCACGTCTAGAGATGGGCATGAACAGAAAAAAAACCTGAGCATGATGTTCGTTGTTCATTGCCATCCATGAACAGGGACTCACAAACAACCAGGAACATGGCCCTGTTCACGAATATGTTCATGGTTAACTGTTCGTGAAGGCCAGCAGGCTTTCCTCCAGACATCATCCAAGTCAAGATCCCTACTGCACCACTCCCAGAAACCTGACCTGAGCAGGTACCAGGAAAGGTACCAATAATAAATAACAGCTTGGCCCAGAGCCTGGCAGCAGCCCTGGAATTTGAAGGGGTAGATCCCTATCCCACTGCACACAAAGAAAATTCAAGCTCCAATGAACTCTATCAAAATGCCAACAGCAACTGTCTCTCTCCCTCTCCACTGTCTGCAAAGTCAGAGCTGGGAGTCCCCCTCCCCCCTGCTCTTTGCTCCTTTGTTGTAACAAATTTGGAGCTCCACACTTGAAAGGAAGACCTGCCTATCAAGCTAAATTGGGCTTAGATTGGGGTTCCAGGGTAACAGCAGGAGTTCAGACAATCCCTGCCTAAGTTGCCAAGGGAATTGATTGCAGGTGCCAGACCCTCTGACTTGATGAACAGCAACGAACAGCAACAAATGAGGCTTGCAACGACCACCTGTTCGTTTAGAATGTGTCCTCATGAACAGCTTGTTCATGAACAGCAGATTGGGCTGTTCGTGGCTTTTTTGGTTCATATTGCTGTTCGTGCCCATCTCTAGCCATGACCAGGTGGTACACTGAACACTGCCCATTGCATATTTTCTTTTTCGACTACTGCAACAGCTAAGCTTTTGTATTAGGCAGCCATCTAGTTGACCAACGTGCAGTAGTACAGTATTATTATTATTATTATTATTATTATTATTATTACAACAGAAGATAAAATATACAAGATAAAATCACAATCAATTAACACAGCTTTCTAATAAAACACCTGCTCACCATATAAAAACCATATAACATTTGACGGAGGTGGAGATGCGTCTTAACGGAGGTGGAGGTGCGTGATCGCTCATATATGGGGGGTAGATGGTCAATACCCCCTACAGACATAAAGGAGACCGGGAGAGAGGCTCATTTGGTGGAAACCCTGACTGCCTCAACCGTACGCCTGGCAGAACATCTCCGTCCTACAGGCCAGCCTGAAGGAGACAAGATCTTGGTGGGCCCGGGTGTTCTCAGAGAGTTCCACCAGGTCGGGGCCAGGACCAAAAAGGCCCTGGCCCTGGTTGAGGCCAATCAAGCCTCAGAACAGAACATATGTATGCATACACATACACCTCTATTTCCCACGCTGGCCCTGAAATTCAGCATAGGTAAAACAACATTCTTAACACCCACATATCATAGAAATCCATTTTTCTCCGTCATGGCAGGCTGCTGAACTATATGAGATTAAGTCTGCCACCTCCCGACCTGGAAATACAAGGCCTATCTTTTTACTTGAGATGGGGAAAGAAATTGAAGCAAGGAAAGAAAATGCATGAGCAGCAATATGTCGGAGAATACAGCCTAGTGTCTAAATCTGTCGCTCTGTGGAATAGCTGATTTGGAAAAAGAATAGAGTTCAGAATGATTTAGTAAATCTAAAAATGAATAACTCCACTTGTCCTTTACACTGAATCACTTCAAGTAAAGACTTACTCCAGCTGTTATATTTTAGAGAAGGAGTGTTTATCAGAGAATTCCTATCTTAAAGCTTTACTTTCTGTGAAAATGGAATGCTCGCCTCCTCCTTAGTCAGAGAATGATTATGACAGCATTATAAATCATCTGAAGAAACTTTTGCAATACAAATAAAGGTTTGAGATGCATATGGCAAACTTCTTCAGCGAGCATAACTCATCCACACATGGAAAATAAACAGATACAAGAGGCTTAAAAGTACAAGAAGAACCACATAAGAACAATAGTCATTGCTCCACTAAAGGTCATGACAATTTTATTCCAGCAAAGCATTTTACCTCCAAGGTCTTATGTCATAACAGAATTACCATTATCTTTACCTGAGTTAGATAGATTCAAGTTGAGTGATGTGTTAGATTCCATAACAAATCTGAGCCCAGTTTGGTGGAATTAGTTAAATTGGTCCAGCTTCTTAGATTTACCGTTACTTACATCTTGTATTTCCCTCTTCTAATAAAAAAAACTATACTGGAATATCCGGATAAGAATTTCAGAGCACAGCTTGATTTTTTTCCAACCTAAAAATTCTGACCAACTATTTTTTTAGAATTAATGTTACACTTTTCACTGAAAAAGACCATGGCCATTTCCCCACTGCCTTGTTTTACC
The DNA here is from genome assembly GCF_028583425.1 of Eublepharis macularius. NCBI lineage: Eukaryota > Metazoa > Chordata > Lepidosauria > Squamata > Eublepharidae > Eublepharis > Eublepharis macularius. Next base: position 78,628,868 of record NC_072794.1, on the reverse strand, counting down.
ATTTCTATTGTGCCATTCCTGATGCCACTTTTTAGCAATTGTGTCTACACCATCAGGAATATCTCGCTTCTGTCACGATTCCCTCTGTTCTCACACTGCTCAAAAGAGTGCCATTTCCTCTGGAGGATTCAGTTACATCAGCGTTGAGAAAATCAAAGTAACACCACCACCCTTTTATTTTCTTAAGGGCAGAATAGCACTATATTGATCTTTCATTGAACTTAAAGTAATTCAGACCTTCACCCATCACTCGCATGATAGGCTGCCTCTTTGCCTGCTTTACTTTCCTGCCACTTTCCACAAAAAACCATTGGTGCTTTTCTGTGATGACTTGGTTTGAACTACTTAAAAGGTTTTTTCTACTTGGAAGAGCTTTTCTGGTAGGAGATCCATAGCTCCAAAGAGTCTCAGCCATGGCACCACATGCTGCAGTATTGCCTGTAGTTGTCAGATTGGTTCTACACATGATCCAGACCTCAACGCATCTGTACCTGGTATATCCCCAACACATTGTGTAAAAGCATAACACTTATGTCCACTTCCGAGTTGCTTTGGAAAGTAGGCAGAAATTGAGAAAGAGGCATGGGACCAACAAGTGACAAAGCAAAAAAACAAATTGAATGATCTCAATTGTTTTGTGCAATAACGCCCTACTGAATTTTTTTTAAGTGAAAAAATATCAGATAAGTGAATGGTTGATCAAGCAACCAAATAATTGGAACATATTTTATGTGTCTGTAAAAGAATCAAAGAGAGACTGATTCTCTTTCAAAAATCCAATCAGCTGGTTTGCAGCTCAGAGATGGGGATGCGGTGGGGGGGAAGCTGAGCTGCAATTTCCTGCCAGGAGAAAAAGAATGGATGGGACTTTCTCTCTCTCTCTCTCTCTCTCTCTCTCAAAACACCTCAGCTTTTTTCTGTCTCTTGTTATGTTGTTCCCCACTCCCCAACCCCATCCCAAGTTCTCAGAGGATTTTTGAAAGAGTGTGTGTGTGTGTGTGTGTGTGTGTGTGTGTGTGAGACTCCCTCCTCCCTCCCCAGCTGAGAATCACATTGAGCTGATGTTTTTTTTTAAACTACAATTCCCAGCAATCATTGCAGGATCTGACACTTGCCCATGCATCTTGTGTGTTTTGACCCTAAGAGTCAGTGACAGTGGGAGTGGCCGAATAACCATTTGTGGTGGTACTTGGGAAAACTTGTACTTGGTACTTGGGCAATTTCATGCGTTCTCATGCGTTCTCATGCATGGGGGAAATAACGGTAAATTCCCATCACAACATGGCAAAAAACAGAACAAGAGCTTTAGCAGTTAAAGTGGCAGAATAGTGGGATGTTGACGGAATGCGCACGGCACGATTGTGAAACAGTGTGGACAAATGTGAATAAAACAGCAGAATTGCGCTAACGTGACACTAAAATAAGGCAGTGTGGAAACGGCCTATATGATTTTTTTCTATGGAAACATTTGGACTAAACAAACATGGGTCACTTTACTGTTATAGTAGGAAAGTGTTAAATGTGCAAAAAAGCCATTTTAGCCATTAGCCATTCTAGCCATTATATAGCACTAAATGGGAATATTTTACATACAACACGATTTTTTTTTTGCAAGACATGCTGGGACTCTAGTCTGCCTTTATGTTATGGATACTTGAGCCTTCAATCTGCTCCTATAATCTATTACTGGAACTTGTTGTGATTAGTTAGTGATGAAAGAGAAATGAACTCTATATATTATTGAAAGAATTCTCAAGATTTAGGTTTGTTCATGAAACCAGATTTAGGAACTAAGTCTTAATAAACACTGGGCTTATTACTAAGCATTTCTAAGTACTTATAAGACTAAGCACTTATTTATTAAAAAACATGGTACAATACAATAAATAGTTTTAATGCCTACATTTTAAATTATTGTTTTGAGAGGTGACACAGAAATATCCAAGTCTACAAATGAGTAGCAGGCAACAGGCACTTCATTCAAATGCTAAACAACTTTCCGCCCCCCATTTCTGCCAACACTTTAAGAAACATGCTGTTTTCCTAACATATGTACATGCTGTAGTTCATCAAACTGAGAACTGGCTTTTTTAAAAGCCAGTAAAAATAGTTCTCAACAGCTCTAAATCACAACTTTAATATTCAAGGCACTCTTGCCCTGCAAATGCATTGGGTCATGGTTTGCCACAGTGAATATCTCAACATTCATTTCCATTTCCCTGCCTCATCTTGCTTCTTTTATGAAGTGGTTACTTAACTGTGTATACAATTAAATATATTGACATCACCCATTTTTACTCATAATTTATGATCCTTCACTGAATGAAACACATTCTTTTCCTATAAAAAACAGAGCATTTTGCATGTTATTTCTAATGAGCCTCTGAGTTATATTTTCAGATCAACATACTACATGTCGGATGGGGGTGGAAATCAATGGACTTAAATTATTAAAATTCTAAGTATCTATTAAGGATTCAGTGAGGTTGTAAAACTTACAGTACATCAATTTATTTGCTGTGTTAATTTTAGACACGCACCTTGACAAGAGGAGGAAAGGTATTACTTCTCTTTCTTTAGTCAAACTGAATGGAAGTGACTTGGAAATATAGATCATGTCTCCCATTTTTTAAGATTTATACTGAGTGTGTTGCTATTCACTGAGTAAGAATGCAGGTGAATGGCAGGTTTGCATTACAAATGCCTGAGGTAACTATAAAAATATAAATGGTATAAGGTTATTGATTTTTTGACTTGAGGCAACAAATTAGAAATGGCATGCTAAAAAAAATCACTAGTCTATTCACCAAATTTTAATTAAAACATAAATAAATCATTGTAGGCTCAGCACTTGCATATAAACAATGGGAAAGATGGCATACTTTCAACAACGTGTCAGTGTTTTGTGACAAACGAGTCTCAGCAATAATACAGCCCAAAGTGACTGAAATTGAAACCAGATTCTCAAACTAACTAATATCACATGCACACCATTTGGAGCTATTACAGCTGAAGCCACTGAAACCACACATTGGGCTTTGGAAAAGGTCAGGAGGAGAGAGAATAATTTTACCAAGTACAGCAGTACTTCAAAAAAAACTTAATAAAGTGAAACCTTGTTCTGATATTACATCTTTTTTGCCATGCTATGGAGAAATGGCTTTTCACCTCCTTATAGCAAACAATAACCATATGTTGTCTTGGGTACAGAATGTTTATTTCTTCATCAGTACACAAAAATGGGACTGGAAAGGAAGCAATTGTTGCCATAAGCAAGCACACTGCAAGGGCTTTATTCAAACCTGTAGGAAATAAAATATTTAATATGGAAGATATTAATTGCAGTTGCATTACAGTATCATCAAATAGTTCCCCTGTACTCCAGCAGCAGAAAAGGCAAGCCTACATCTTCCGTTGGAATCTGAATAAATGTGAAAGAGCCACAGTCTGAATCAGACCAATACAAAGGAGACATCAACATGTAAAAAATCACAGAGAGTTGCTGTCACTTCTGGTTCTCCCTTGGCAGGCAATCCCCGGTGGCCTGCCCCCAAGCAAGTGTTACAGGAACCTCCTTCCCAGATGTGTGCTGTCTGCTCTGACTCCATCTTGGCTAAATTCATGTTGGCAGCCATTTTAGGAGCAAGCAGTGCCATACTTTGGGAAACTTAAGGCCAAGGCTCTCCTCAGGCTATGGCTAATGAGTGGCCAAAACTTTGGACAGGAAACTGATTTACTGATGATACATCTGCGTGTCTACTTGTCATCACAGAGGCTTGCACCCACCTAGATCTATCAATGTAATTTCATCAGGAAGGACAAGTCATCCTGAACACAAAATCTAATTACTATCAAGCAGCCAGGTGGCTTTGATTACTTTTACTAACCTTGTCTGAATGTCTTCTACCAAGCTGCCACACGCATGAGTGAAGCCTCCACCCAGCCAGCCCTTTTTGTCCACTCTGCGTAGACGCAATAACCTTTAATTACCTTTCTGGGAAGCCCCCCTTCCTAACTCACTCAAACTCACAAAACCCACAGATTCTCATCCTGGACTCACCTGAATTCCTAGATGTTACAAGTATTTCTTTGATATTCTTTTGTGCAGGCTCCTATAACTATTGCTGTTCTGCCAGCCAAAAGGGGCAACCTAATCCCCTCTGCTGGCTCAGAGGTTGCCCAGTCTACTCTTCTCTCCGCCAACCTTTTCCTTGAGACTTTCTGCCTGATATTCCAAATGGCTATACACGTGAAGACCTTGTAACAAACAAAGGCATCCTCTCGCTAGCACAGAACCAACACATGTATTGTGAGGTATTTAATACAATATATTGTGATCTTTAACCTGTGTATACCAAGGTCCGAATATAGCACAGCACCCAAAAGAATGAGGGGAAATAAGCTTTTGTAAGTAAAAATGTTTTTATTGAATTAATAAAATGGAGTCAAATATCTGTTGAGAAAGAGAGAGATTTTTAAAACGGCAAAGCAAAAAAACTTACCCTAACAGCTACCTGCCTAAAAGAGAAAACAAAAGAGGATGGGGGCAAATTAAAGCACATGACCTGCCCTGTAGTGTGTGTAAATCCTGTAAAATCCTGATGTGGAGAGCAAAAGATAGGAGTGTAGAGACAGAGACCTGCTTGTGTCAATTGTGTGAATTGGAACTCAAAGTCCTCCGACAAATTCAGCCAGTGTAGGTTCCCAAAACAAGGCCCCACCCAGTGGACCTCAGAACCCAGGCACACACTGCTGTATTCAGTGCTTTCATTTCTTCCTTAGTAACCATTTAATACACACAAGGAAAGGTAATTAAATCATGATCTTTATTGTTACACATTAAGAAATAGGGAGTGCCAAAAGCAATCTGTGATCTCCCAAAGCATTTGTGTGCCCGAAGTAGCTATTTGCATCCTAGCTATCAAGTGTCTATTGTCAGGGCTTGCCGCCGCTGCCGCTGGGCGTGGCACTGGGCAGTCTGCTCCTGACATCATAGGGGGGCAGGGATACTGCAGGACCCTGCTCTGTGGAAGGAGGGGCGGTATACCTCACCCAGACTCCCTCTCAGTCCACTCGCTGGCCTGCTCAACCTGGCCTGCTTGCCCCCTGTGTCCTTCTTCATCCCCTCCTTCCAGAACTCTCCTCCAAACCTCCACTCTTGCATTGCACCGTTCTCACTCCACATCATCACTCCCTACTCACACCCACCACCACAGGGCTCTTCCCAGCCAGCTTTTATAGGGCTTCCTTCTACTGTCCCACCCCTCTTCCAGCCTGGTCTTGGGCTGCACCAAGCAGTTGCAGCTGGGGTAGCTGATCTGGCCCCACTGACCAGCCCCAGCTGTGCCTTGTTCCCTGGCTGCCCAGCCTCCCTGCCTTGGCTGATTGCTGAAGGCCTGTCCAGCTGCAGTTCCCTGGCTAGAAGCCCGGCCTCCCTGGCTGAGCTGATGGCTGAAGGTGGGTCCAGCTGCGGCTCCTTGGCTGGTTGCCCAGGGCTTCATGCAGAGTGCCTCCACTGGTCCCACCTGGAGTGGCTTGGCTTTTGGCAACTCCTGGGCCAGGCTACTATTTCCTAGCTGGGGCGTGGCTTTGGGTTGTTGGGGCTGCTGCTGCTTCTCCTCCTCAGGTAAGGCCTTTGGGTGGGTGACTGCTGGGCCCCCAATCCCTCTGCCCTTGCCCCCTTCCGCCTTGCTTAGTCCCCTTTCCTTCCCTAGGGGAGTGGGACTCGCTGGCCTTTCTCTGTCTCCCCCTGCCTCCTGAGGCCCTGGGCCTTTGCCCCTTGCCCCTGGCACCGGCAGGTTCTGGCCCCATTTGCCCATGGGAGGGGTTGGCCTGCTGTCCCCCAGCTGCCCCCTCTGCCTGCCAGTCAGACCGGTTGACCTGCTGTCAGCCGGCCGACCAGTTGACCTGCTGTCTGCTGGCTGACCAGTTGACCTGCTGGCTGCTCCCTCTGTATGCCCATCCGCCCGGTTGACCTGCTGTTCCCTCCTACCAAGTCTGGGGGCTGGGACCCAGACCCCGGACATCTATTAGTATACAATATATCTCTGATAAAGTGAGCAATTTTCATATACCTTGGTCGCATAAGTATGTTCAGTACACAGGGGCAGTAGTTGGAAAAACTGCTGCAAAGTATTAATGATTCAGGGGCTATATTTATACTGTAAAAATGCTGGAGATGCTAAGATTAGGTTGCTCCTTGCTCAGGTTGGGTTGGATCCAAAAAGTTTGAATTCTATTGGGTGGTTCAAAGCTAACTGTCATGCAGGAGAATGTTCAGGATGGGGCTGTCAACTAGTACAGGTATTCATGATCTCGAATGTACAGGTCATAAGGTGAAGCAGTGATAAGTGAACAAAAAACCAAGAGTGACAGATGGCTGTCTCCAGGAGGAGGAGGAGGAGGAGGAGGCTGAGCATCTGCTAGATCCTGACCTCCATAGAACTATGGCTGGGTGATTGATGGGATTAGGGGAGGGCAAAAGTGAGCTGACTACAATCTGTCCATTGCTTATTGTGTTGGAAATCTTGGGTCATTTTGCTAAGATCAAATTATTCAAGAAGGAAACTCTGAGGTCCTGGGGGCACATCCCTCCAGTTGCTTCTACTTGAGATAGGCTTTAGGGAGGAGCTGCCCTGCCTTCTATTACCCTCGGCATGACTTGCTGCTGCTTAATGACTCACTGCTGCTAGCTGAATTTCAGCTGGATGCAGACTCCATCTTCCAAACCTAAGCCCAGGGGTCATTTCCTAGAAAAAGAACTGCAGGAACTCATTAGCATAACTCATTAGCATATCTCATTAGCATATGCCACACCCCCTGACAGCGCCGGAAGTGTGTCAGAAGGCAACATCTACCCCTCAGGCCCCATTCCCCAAAAATCTCCAGGTATTTCCTAAAAGCAGAATGAACTCAAAGCAGCTTACCCTCCTCTGGAGAGCCAGCCCTGCTTGTACGCATGCACGCACGCACTCACTCACTCGCTTTCTCTCACAAGTCACAAATGAAAATAAAACAGCAGAATGAATTCAAAGCAGCTTACCCTCCTTTGGAGCCCAACCCTACCCGGCTTGCACTCACTCACTCACTCACTCACTCACTCACTCACTCACTCACTCACTCACTCACTCACTCACTCACTCACTCACTCACTCACTCTCTCTCAGAAGTCACAAATGAAAATAAAGCAGCAGAGCAGAATGAATTCAAAGCAGCTTATGCTCCTTTGGAGCCCAGCCCCATTCGTCTTGCACTCACGCACTCACTCATTTTCTCTCTCTCTCCCTCTCTCTCACGAGTCACAAATGAAAATAAAGCAGCAGAGCAGAATGAATTAAAAGCAGCTTACATTCCTTTGGAGCCCAGCCCCACTTGGCTTGCACTCACTCATTTTCTCTCTCTCTCTCTCTCCCCCCCTCTCTCACGAGTCACAAATGAAAATAAAGCAGCAGATCAGAATGAATTCAAAGCAGCTCACGTTCCTTTGGAGGTCAGCCTCACTCGGCTTGTATTCACTCACTCACTCACTCACTCACTCACTCTCTCTCTCTCTCTCTCTCTCTCTCTCACAAGTCAGAAATGAAAGTAAAGCAGCAGAGCAGAATGAATTCAAAGCATCTTACCCTCCTTTGGAAAGCCCTTGCCGCTTACAGGCCTCAAGGACAGCCCATGCCCATGCCCCCCCCCCCGGTTCCTACCAAGGAAACTAGGAGGTGGTTTTGCTGCCGCTGCTGCAGCTACTGCTGCTAAAGACAAGGACAGCCAGGAGGAAAAGGAATCATGTGGGTGGGGCCAAAACCCACATGGCTTCTTTTCAGATCTACCGGAATGCCATTCTGGCACGTTCCGCCTCCAAATGAGCCCTGCCTAAGCCCATGCTAGAACCAAAGTGAGACTCCAGAATGGGAGTTCCTTTAAAACAAGGATCCTGGGGGCTATAGGACCATCAGTGCAGACAATATACTCTACCCAGCTCAGCAGACTGTAGATAGGTATACTCCTTCTCTGTTCACTCCTTTCCTCTGAAAACTCTCCCTTTCTTTAAGTCCGACCCCCCTCTCTCACACACATGCTTCTTTTGGCCATTCTCAGGTGCAGAATTCCCTCTCAGCCAGAGGCTTGTTTTATTTTACTTTCTCTTTCTCTCCTCTGCTGGAACTTTCCATATGCAACTCTCCAGTGCACAATTGCACTGTTCTTATGCCTGAGTAACTTTTCAAACCCTGTATCCCTCTATTTCCCTCAATAAATTCTAAACCTTGCTTTGGAAAAGATCTAGTTGTTTTGTGGTTACTGGTAGCCTAGTAGAGCTTTGAGTTTGCTTGCCGCTATCCAGGTAAATCACATGTTTATTGTTGTTCTTCTGTGAAGTCCCACATTGGGACTGTATATGCACAGGCTGGCTGCAGGGAGATTTTTCTAGCTTTTAAAATCCATAAGAGGTTGCTCAGCCTCTATTGTGCATGTGCAGCAGTTTCCCTCCTAAATGTGGGTTGTGAGGCTGAGTGCCTCTACGTTCCCTCAGTTCTTCATTCGCTGTCGACAAGAGAGGTTCTTCCGAGCATGTTCTCTTTTCTTCCTTATTCCATCATAACTGTCTCAAAAAGTACTTTAAAAAAATATTTGCACTGTGGGACCAACATGATCCAAATTGATTAACACAACCTTTCTCTTCTATGGATGAAGCTCATAATATGTCAGGGTGCTGACATTGTCAGAAATTCACTCATAAAGCCAGGAGTGACAGAGCTTCCTGCCTGAAAGCAACTCTATGGGAGTGTTACCGGGCCCAGCAAAAACAGCAGCACAGAAATTTGCCACAAAGGATCTTTCGTCTCTCACTGACCATCTACTTCAGTTTTGTCAGGATGACCATCAGATTTGACAAAACGCTGCTCTTCAGTTCTGACACTGCTTCCATCAGATTCCCAATCCAGTGCCAGCAATCCTCTCCTGGGTTGGATGCCTGAGCAGAGAAAGCATCATTCCACAGATCCACACCAATCAGAATGTGCTGCATTGAAGCCACCTGCCAAAAACAAAAGGGCAAATCTAAATACCACAACCGATCGACTTCTACCTCCCAGAGTGAACATGGCTGTTCTCCATCTGTGCTGCCACCCATTATTCCAGAACAGGATGTCATGGAACCCGCTCATACTCCATCACCGCCACACACTCCTTCCCTTCATGAAGGGGCCACTGAGTATCCACCTCTGGAGGAGTTTTCTGTTTGGAGCTTAACTACAGAACCAACATTGGGTCAGTTCCCTATCCAGGTTCCTCTTCAATATTTGAATCTTCAACAATCTCCATCAACACATTGGCCTCCACAGGCTGCTTCATCAGCTTTCCAAATGATTCCTTCTTGTCCTTTGGTTTCAGGGGAAAGGACCTGTCAACAATTGGCAAGATTTCTTCGATTGGCTCCATTCTTTCCTCAATTCCAAGCGTTCTCTTCAGTTCTGATGACTTCAGTTCATGGACCTTCAACCGTTCTATCAATTCCAATTTGACCCTCGGATCCAATCCCCTCAGTTCTGAAAACTACTACACAAGGAACTTTGTTGGTTCTGCACCAATGGTTCCAATACTATTCACCAGAGTTCTTGGATGTAGCATCACAATCCAATGTAACTTCGGATCTAAACTTCAACTCATCTCCGGAGGGTCAAATTGAAGATTCCTTTAGAAGGCTCCTTGTTGTTTTCTGAGAAGACTTATGACTCAAATGAGAAAGAATCACCAGACAGTAGGTGACACAGGATCTAGTTCTCCAAATGAGAACTATCAGCTTTTCTAAGAGAAGATGGTGCATATGGCCAGGGATCTAGACTAGAGATGGGCATGAACTGCAATACGAACTTTAAAAAGCCACAAACAGCCCAATCAGCTGTTCGCGAACAGGCTGTTCATGAGGCCCCATTCTAAACGAACAGGTGGTCATTGCAAGCCTCGTTCATTGCTGTTCATTGCTTTTCATCAAGCCAGACAATCTGGCACCTGCAATCAATTCCCTTAGCAACCAGAGGCAGGGACTGCCTGGACTCTGTCTGAACTCCTGCTGTTACCCTGGAAACCCCAATCTAAGCCCAATTTAGCTTGATAGGCAGGTCTTCCTTTCAAGTGGGGAGCTCCTAATTTGTTACAAGGAAGCAAAGAGCAGGGGGGAGGGGGCTCCCAGATCTGGTTTTGCAGACAGTGAGGGAGAGACAGTTGCTGTTGGCATTTTGAGAGACAGGGAGAATGAATTGGAGCTTGAATTTTCTTTGTGTGTGGTGGGATAGGGATCTACCTCTTCAAGTTCCAGGGCTGCTGCCAGGCTCTGGGCCAAGCTATTATTTATTATTGGTACATTTACTGCTGCCTGCTCAGGTAGGGGTTCTGGAAGTGGTGTGGTAGGGATCTTGATGGCTGGAGGAGAGCCTGCTGTCCCCCATGAACAACGAACATGTTCATGACAGGATCATGTTTGTCAGTGTTCGTTGTTCATTATTCATGGATGACAACGAACAACGAACACTGTGTTCAGGTTTTTTTCTATTCGTGCCCATGTCTACTCTAGACTTCCACCTCCAAGCCAAAAAGTAAGGTCTTACAAGCCTTGTATTCAGACTCGCCTGCGTCAATAGCCTTTCCACCTGTGGAAGACTTTCTGGATATTGCGCACACTGTGTGGCAGACTCCTGCATCCATTCCAGCAACCTTTCAGAAGATTGAGAAAAATTACAAGTTTAAACAACTGGACTATCCATTTCTCTTTAACCATACTCATCCATTTTCTCTGGTTGTAGAAGAGGTCCAGGCCCAGTATTGTCATGGCTCCTTGTTGGCACCAGCAGACAGAAAGTGAAGGAAACTGGACGCTGTTGGTTCCAAAGTCTATTCCTCTGCTGCACTCAATTTCAGAATTGTGTAGTGCCAGGCTATTATGGGGTCATACAATCTTTTCTTATGGGAGAAGTTCTCTAATTACATTCAAGACCTTCCTGATGACCGACACATTTTCATGAAGGTTTTGCAGGGGGAGGCTATCAAGCTGGCAAAACAGCAAATGATGGCAAGGAAGCATGCTGCAGATTACTCTCGGAGATCCATGGCATCCACCATCATTCTGAGATTCCATGCCTGGTTGCGATCAGCAGCACTCCCTTTGAATAGAAAGGGTCAAACTGAAGATTCCTTTCAAAGGCTCCTTGTTCTTTTCTGAGAAGACTTATGATTCTCTGACACAAATGAGAAAGAATCACCAGACAGCAAAGTCACTGTCATTGCTCTCTCAGTCATAAATGTCAAGGCTTCATTTACAGGAATCTCAAGGTTACCAACACCATCTAGGAAGGTACCAGTACCAGCAACCTTATGGACAACGTTCATACCCCTCATCTCACCATTATTCTTCCAAGAGGGTGTCAAGACCGAGGGGGAAACCGAACCAGTTGATTTCCCTTAAATATGCAATGCATGGACAAAAACCTTTGTTCTGACTAGACCAGAATGAGGTTGATGCCACTACCTTCTCCCTGGACAGATTATATCCTTTCACCCCTGTTTGAGAGTCTATTACCAGTGAATCTTGGGTTCTCTCAATAGTTGAACATGGTTATAAGTTGCTTTTCTCTAAGAGTCTCTCATTGTCTGTATCTCCTCCAAGTTTTGGACCCTGTTCTCTTGCATTTCAAGAAGCTGTTTCTAATTTGTTGAAAAAGGGCTATTCAAGGGGTTGATTCTATTTTCTCCCCTTATGGTTTCTACTCCAGGAATTTCCTGGTGGAAAAGATGGCAGGCGGGATGAGACTCATCCTTGACCTACGTGGTCTTAATATCCACTATTCTTCAGCTTCTAGAAGCAAGTGTTTGGTTTGCAGTTATCTATTTAAAGGATCCATATTTCCATATAACCAGAGCACAGAAAATACCTCAGGTTATATGTGGAAGTGAATGGTTTGACTACACCATGCTGCCGTTTGGTCTTGCCTCAGCACCATGCGTGTTCACTAAGTGTATGGCAGTAGTAGTTGCTTTCTGTAGTCCAAGGGTTGTTCTATATATCCTTGTTACTGCAGAATCACTTAGTGATCACGTCGAATTCACCTTGATGACTGTTTCTAATTTGAACCTATTGGTTAATTGGAAAAAATCTATCCTCACTCCATGTAGAACCATTCAATTTATTGGAACTAGGCTCGATTCCTCACAGGGTAGAACATTCCTGCCCGCAGATAGGGTGAAAAATCTTAGCTCCCTTTTTCTCTCTAAGAGACATCAGTCAGCCTTATTCATTCAAATGCTCCTGGGTCTCATGACATCTACCACTTCCATGGCATTTTTCGCCTGACTAAAGATCAGACCCTTACAAAATTGGTTTGTATGAAATTACAATCCTAGGACTAGCCATCAGCAGGTCAGATTGTCAATCCCTAGGTCTGTACTCAAATCCCTGGTGTGTTTACATAAACAAGGGTTATCTGTTTCCTCTGTTAAGGTACAAATGGCTACAAATTCAGCCTTCTATGAGAGGGTGTGTGGTAAAACTGTTTTCTCTCATCACATGTCAAAATAGTTCCTTGGGTCAATCTCCCCACTCTATTTATAGGTCAAAAATTGTTTCAACCAGGTGATTCTCAAGAGGCGTTTAAGGAATGGAGGGTCAACAATGTAACTTGCTTGATGGATATAACCCAAAAAAATCTTTCTAAAATACAACTGGAAACCATCCCAAATAAGAAAATATGATGGTTTCAATATTTTCAACTCAAACACATGGTTAATCAACCAACTATAGAAGAGACATTAACCAGGAAAACAACAGAATTCAAAAACTTCCTTATATTAGAGTGTGACAAATATAAAGGAGCTATATACAAAATATTAATTTCTCTAGAGAACTCCAAAATCCCATCTTATTGCCATCACTGAAGAGCAATGGCTACAGATTTCAAAATTCCATATCTTCACTACCAGCTCCCTAAATATAAGAACTCAGTCTTTAAAATTTCTCACTAGATGGTATCTTACTCCTCAGAAATGTCATCATATAAACTCTATACTCTCTCCCTGTTGTTGGAAGTCATGTGGAGAAATTGGTACTTATTTACACTCCTGGTGGTCCTGAACCTACATCTCTAAATTTTGGAATGATATTTTCTCATATAAAACAAATCACAAGTTATTCTCTCCCTATGACTCCAGAATTGATACTAGTTAATTTACTGGGGGGGATCTTGAAATACCAAAGTTCCAAAAAGTTAATAACCATAGTACTGGCTGCTGCAAAAGCCTCTATAACAACAGTATGGAAGGACTCTCGAGCACCTTCTATTTCTTTATGGTACAGAAAATTTTGGGACCACTGCTATATGGAAAAAATTACCAACCAAATTGGTCATCTAAATACAGAACATGGCCAATCTAGTTTTTTTAGAAACGTAGTTTCCATTACTGAATGATATGGCTGATTTGAATTTATAACAAAGAAGAAAAGCAGGCATCCCAAACAAACAAGTGGATTGGACTTGCTGTGTCTGATAGAGATTTGTTTTGGATGCCTGCTTGCATTCCCATTTTGACAGTGCTATATTCTTGTAACTTTAGTGTTTTTCTCCCTTCTCTTGACTCTTTTCTTCCCCCTCCTCCACCTCCCTTAGGAGCATATCTCCATATCATATGGGAGATATTGCATCACCTTATCAGGGTTTTCTGTGAAAAGAGGTGGTGGAATTCTCTATTACCACATGTGCGCACGCAAAGCGTGCACATGCTCCTGGAAATGCGTGATGATGTCACTTCCGGAAGTGCCATTACTCCCAGAAGTGACACTGCTCCCGGAAGTGATGCCACTTCCCAGAAGTGATGCCGCTTCCCAGAACCCAGCATAATGCATTACGACGAGATAAATGTTAGTAAGCTTGGGAAATTATACTGTTATGAGAAAGGGTTTTTTTTCCTTTCTGTATCCTCTACAAAAAGTGAAATCTTCCATTCCCTTCCCCAAACATTTCATTTCTTTGGAATCATATTTTAAAATATGCAAGAAGGTGGGGGGCCTCTAAAAATCCAAAACCCATCTCACAAATCTAAATTCTAACAGATTCCCTCTGCCAGCATAGAAAAAAAAATCCAAAATACTTTCTCAAAATTCCAGAGTCTGAAATTCCTAATCTAATGAATATTGAATTTTCAAATTTTCAGGGAGGATTTTGTTTTATTGGAGCAATTCAAAATTAGATACTCAACCTTAGCTGCATTAGATTTATACTTAGTTTTAAATGGCTTTTTTTTGTTGCCTGCTAACTCTACCTTACCAATGGCTAAGCTGTTATGACATTGTGAAATGCTCATAAATATTCCAATGTCCCACACAAAAAATATTCATAAAAACTTCCTTAACACCCATATGTCCATTGCAATTTCAGTGATGTTAATCAGCGAAGGATGGTGAGAACCATTTGAGTTACCGCAATTAAGACATAAGAACACCTATATGCTGACGAATATATTGATAAAAGTCTTCTGTGACTTGGACACAGCTATCCATTCCTAGCATAAAACTGGAATAACCATAACTGATATTTTAACTATAACCATAACTGATATATTTAACTAACACAGAACCAATCTGCATTCAAAAGCTGTGGGAACCATAACAATGTCAACTTCAGTTAACAAAAGAATGAAAGCAACACACACACACACAGCCCCACCCCCTGAAAAGAAAGCAGAATGAACTCAAAGCAGCACACACACACAGCCCCACCCACCCCAAATGAAAATAAAACAGAATGAACTCAAAGCAGCACACATACACAGAAACCCCTGAATGAAATGAAAGCAGAATGAACTCAAAGCAGCTTAACCTCCTCTGGATAGCCGGCCACAGCAGCTCTGCTTGCACGCTTTCACTCACACACAGAGGAATGAAAAGAAAGCAGAATGAACTTGAAGCAGCTTAGCCTCCTCAGCGGAGTCTGCGCTGGGCCCCACTTTTCTCTCTCTCTCTCTCTCTCTCTCTCTCTCTCTCTCTCTCTCTCTCTCTCTCTCTCTCTCTCTCTCTCTCTCTCTCTCACACACACACACACACACACACACACACACACACACACACACACACACACACACACACACACACACACACACAGAAATGAAAACAGAATGACCTCAAAGCAGCTTAACCTCCTGTTCAGAGCCTGCACTGGGCCCCAGCTTGCTCTCTCTCTCTCTCTCTCTCTCTCTCTCTCTCTCTCTCTCACTGAGGAACAAAAAGAAAGCAGAATGAACTTGAAGCAGCTTAGCCTCTTCTACTGAGCTCCAGCTCTCTCTCTCTCTCTCTCTCTCTCATACACACACAAACACACACACACACGCACACGCACATGCACACACACGCACAGAGGAATGAAAAGAAAGCAGAATGAACTCAAAGCAGCTAGCCTCCTCTGCAGAGCCCACGCTGGGCCCCAGCTTGCTCTCTCTCTCTCTCTCTCTCTCTCTCTTCTAGTGCAGAGCATACATTACACAAGTTAGTTCTCAAAAGTGCTTCTATTATACTATTTGCATAGAACAAAAAGCATTCCAAAATCCAAATAGTTGTTTGAATGATATTTTGGGCACTGTGAAGGTCCTTTGGCATCTTCTCAGACTCTGTCCAGATTGAGAATTTCAGCCATTAAACTCAGTTACCGGAAGGCTGATGTGCAGTGCCCATTCATAATCAAGGCACTCTCCACTAGGGGTGTGCAGCCTGAAAAGATTCAGGTTTCCCGAAGTGGGGAAAAAATTCGGAAATACTATAATTCCAAAGTGGCAAGCAGCTTCAGAATTATGGTATTTTACTCGCTTCGGTATGCTCCGTAAATATTCAGAGCATACTGAAATGAGGGGGGGCAACCCCTCCACCTCCATCCCCCACCCCCCTGGGGCAACCCCTCCACCTCCCACCCCCTCTGGGGAAAACCCTCCACCCCCCACCCACTTACCTGGCTGGAGGGAGAGTGGGAGAGTCATCAGCTGGGCAGCGGTGGCACGGCAGCAGCAGTGGCAGCAGCACAAAGCTGCAGCAGCCTGGAGCCAGCTGGCTCCTCTGCCGCCACACTGCCTCCTGAGCCTGCAGGGCAGTGGGGAAGGCCTGAGCCACTTCCTCCATTCCTTCCTGCCCCTCAATTCATTGTGGCAGTGTGGCCATTTGAGGGGCAGGAAGGGCTTTTTCAGCCTCCTCCACCACTCTGTGGCCCCACAGCCCCGCGGGTGCCAGGGAGGGCCGGAGCCACAGCTGCTGCTGACAAGGGAAGTTGGGGAGGGAGGGTGGGGCTGGGGGTGAGGGGCTGGAGCTGGGGTGATGTTTAAAGATCCCCATCACTTCTTGCAAGCAGTGGTGGGGCCCTTTAAACTCAGCCCCGAAGCTTTCCGAAGCATTACAAATGCTTTGGAAAGCTTTGATTTGGAAATCCCGAATCTTTACGGATTGGGCCCGATTCGAGCATTTTTTCTGAATCAGATTCCCGAACCGCACATGCCTACTCTCCTCTAGGGCTCAAGCCTCTTCAGCAGCACTCCTCCAAGTAGGTCCTCTGTGAGATGTCTGCCAAGTTGCTACATGGTCTTCAGCCGACACATTCATCAAGCACTATTCTGTTGGCACAAATGCCAGAAGAGATTCAACAGTGGGAATGGCTATTCTACAGTCTCTATTGGGTTGACCACTCACACTCTCCTACATTGGTAAGTAGCTTGCTATACTTCCAGTATGAGACTGCACAGAAGAATGAAAATAAAAACAGATTACACTTACCTGTAACTGTTGTTCATTGTTTGTCTTGTGCAGGCACACATTTCCTCCCTCCTGCCCTGCTGTGAGTGTTATTTAAAGATATTCTTCCTTGTTCTGGTGGCTCAGGAGAACTGAGGGAATTTCGGGGCATTCAGCCTCATAACCTGCGTTTTGGTGGGAACTGCTGCACATGCCCAATAGAGGCTGAGTGCCCCTTTATAGATTTTAAAAGCTAGAAAAATCTTTCTGCAGCCAGTTTGTGCATGCACAGTCCCAATGTGTGCCTGCACAGAATACATTGCACAGAAGACAACAACAGTTACAGATAAGTGCAACCCTGTTTTCTGCTTCCCCTAATTGGCAAGTGTGTCAGTTTTCCAACTTAGCCGGGCTGTGAAAGCGGGAAGACAGTTTCCCCTGACACTGAGCTTAATTCTGCCAAATTGGTTGTGATTTTAGGTAAGTGTCCCAAACCCATTAAGAGCATCCATACATGTCTAAGGACATACGTAAAGAGGAACACGTGGTAACAAAAGTATGCCAGCATTCGAGTCTTGGTTTCTGTCAATAAAGGCCAGAGGAGGGGATAGGGGAAATTAAGTAGCCCCTCATAAGTCCTTGCAAGTCCCCCACTTATGTGTATATATTTCTAAACTTAATATCACCACTACTAGAATGAAACTATTTACACCTACAGCTATCAGCTGTGACCTAGTCTTCTTGACTCAACAAAATGCTTTCTAATTTTGTGGACAGAATTTTGCAAAGTTGAGGGAAAGCAGTACAATATAATGCCAGCTGGCAAGGAACATCTTATTTTTCTCCTCCTCCACCACCTTCTTTAGTGCAGAAAAGCACCTGTGTTTATTGAAAGGCCATGTATTAAGGTGAGGCTGGCAGGGTTTTTTGTTTTTTGTTTATACAAAGCTGTCTCAGCAATCAAGTTTTATCAAATGCCTGAGGGAGAGGTACAAGTTGGGATGCCAAAGATCTATCATCCACTTTCACCAAGCTTCATGCCCAAGTTCAAATGGTATAAAATTACAAGAATTTCCAAGTTGAAATGTACCTTCAGAGCAGAGCGATGTAATGTGGTTGTATTGGAATCCTGTTCTAAAGTATAAATCACAATGTATATCGTTTCTTATCCCAAACAGAAATTTGTAGGCACCAATAATTGCCCCTTCCATAAAGGCTTGTTTCCAAATATAAATTCAAAAGGCTGTTTCAATGCAGATGGTTCTTTGATTGCCAAAAATGCCCTTCATATACTGCATAAGGTGAATTGGCTCTGCTCCTGTCCCCATCTTGTTTTCCCCACAAACTGTTTTGTTTGACAGAACTTCAACACATAGTATAGAGGCATTTAGTGGCTCTGGACAGCAAAGTAGTGCCAACACATGCTGCTGTGGAGATATGAAGTAACACCAAGATCAAAACATTGTGCTTGAGACAGCAGCAGCTGCAGCCATCCTAAATATTTATTTGCCAGCTCAGCAGCTCATAGGATCAAGCTTTCAATTGTTTAAATTACAAAATTCAAACCATTAATTGCAGTCTCACAGTGTATGACTTGCAAATGATGCAATTCATATTCATTGGTCACAATCCATGATTTAGTAAATTATAAATGTGAAATATGAATTAATTAACAAAGGTTTAGCAGCCCTTTTGCCAAGTTCTTAAATGTGGTGATAATTTGAATTCAGATACAACACAAATGCAAATGCATGAGATTTTCTAAATATCTGCCTTCACAGTAGGTACAGGTTTGAGCTCTACCTATTATTTTTAACTACAAAATACATCCTCTTTCTGCTCCTACCACAATTGTTGCCACAAACAACTCTAATTAGAAACATAAGGCACTGATGGTCCTGAAATCAAATTCCAGCTATGTATTTCCCCATCAGTTCTAGTTTCACAGAGCTTCAATGTATCCCCTGATTTCTGCACACATTTTTTTTTTACTTTTAGTTTTCACTTTCAGGATTTTTTGTTGTTGTTCTCCCCAGTTTTTTTCCCCAGTTCTTTTGAGGCCAATCCTTTTTCAGGGAAGTTGATTCTGAGTTGCCTTTGTTCTTTGTGTGGAATATTTCTTTTGATTCTGTTTGTCCTGCCCACTCCCAACCACCTCCAACGTACTTTCTGATGATTGGTTGTTTGTCATAATCAAACCACTCCTCCCTCCACTTCCCTTCCTGCTCCTAGTTTAGCTTTCAATCTTTTTTTCTAATTGTCAATTTCATAAAGGTATAATGACTTAACTTTGTAATAATAGCGGCAGCAGGTTCTCTGAATCTCCCACTTTCATTTTTTTTAAAGTAGATCTCTAGCCCCTTCTATTGCAGAGGGAAGAGGCATATCTCTGCAATGGAAGGGACTAGAGACTTACTTTTAAAAAAATTAAAGCAGGGGATTCAGAGAATCTGCTGCAACTATTACTACAAAGTTAGGTCATTATAACTTTATGAAATTGATGATTTTTTTAAAAAATTGCAAACGTCCCTGGGGGTTGCTTAAGCATGCACAAAAATTAAAAAGGGGGAGGAGTGCTGTGATGTCACTGATGATGCCACTGATAACAACAGTACCCTCTCTTGAAAGTCTTGAATGATTATTTAGGGCATGTGAGGAAGAAATAAACTGACTCCCAAATTGTTAAAATGCAGAGGGAGGGCACACATGCAGAAGACCGTACTTAATCTGATTCCAGTGCTTGAGGATCAACTGCTAAGAAAATCAGGGATAAGTTGAACATGTAGAAAAGCCCTCAATAAGAATGAAGTACTCTTTCCTTGGAAGGGGGTGGTGGTTTACAGACCAGTTCAGCCCAGTATAAATACTGGGGGTGGGGGTGGATAGTGAAGTATCTGGAAAACCAGATAGGCTGACCCTCCCTCCTCAAAATTAAGATTGAAGGCTAGAGAAAAGATGGCGAAAAATATCAGTTTCTTGTTAGAGGGTTTCTTTAACTCCTACTCTTGCACCTTCTAGTGGCTGTTCAGTAAAATGGAAAAATAGTAGAATTCAGCACTGGATCTTCTAAACTTCCTGGAAAGTTTCCCTCTTCCAGTAGTATCACATGAAAGGGGGAAAAAACTTCTAAGGCGGCAAAACTGTACTGATCCTGTCAACCTGGTTTAATTACTTTCATTTGTTCTCTTATGCTCTTGGATAGGTTTGATTTCATGCTAAAACTGGCATGTTCTGTGAATACACTGCATAACTTTCCTTGCTTTGGAGATATTCAAAACATTCACACAATCAAAATTCAACTGGATAATAGTAGTGCTTATATAATGTAAGACATAATGTGTGGACACCCAATAATATATATTTTGGTCAATTCAAGATGTATTTGGCATTTGTTAAGGATATTTAAGCTGGTGTACTACAGACGTATCAGCCATGCTCTGTGTCAGGGGCGGAACAAAATAAATAAGACACTAGGCGCTAATGATCACAAAATATTCATTATTATCTATTCACTATTAAATAAAGGGGAATTTCCACATGTGGCAACATTGCATTGAAGCATGGTTGATGGCAATGTAGGCCATGCTGTATCGATACAGTATCCTTATTGGTAAAATTAAAGTGCCAAATGCATCATCTATGATTTTAATTAATGTGTAATTATGTCTCTTAGGCTTTATTTGTTTGTTTCTTCCTGGAAAGAAAATGAGAGATAAACTCTGACTACAACATATATTCTATTTATCCCATAAAAGTTAGTGGTGGCCAGCAACGCCAATAAGACATGGAAATCTCCCTGAATCATATGCTGTTCTGAAATCATCTTAAATCATCAATCATGATCTGTTTGCCCACTGCCTCACCGCTGTGGGGATTCATGGGATAGCCTAGGGGAACAGATATCTGCCTACCATTCTTTGGTGTGTGGCATCCCTCAGGGGGTGATTCTTTCCACGATGTTGTTCAACATTTATTTGTGCCTCTGTGCCCAAGTGGCTTGGGCTGGGGTGTCACGGCTGTTGCCAGATTTGCCTTTTTACATCTTTGGCAATAGGCGCCTTATCCCTCACCCCTGCACCTGGCTTCAGTAATCCATGTGATAGTCACCTCCAGGTTGGATTACTCTAACTTGCTTTATGCTGGGCTGCCTTTGGGCTTGACCCAAAAGTTACAACTGGTTTAGAATGTGGTGGCACGCATCCTTACGGGAACACCATTTCAGGCATATATCCATCTTGCGCTGTGCCAGCTCCACTGGCTTCCAGTTCAGTTCCGGATCCAGTGCAAAGTGTTGGTTTTAGTGTTCAAAGCCCTTTATGGACTGGGATCTGCACACTTGCAGGACTGCCTCTCCCACTAGGTCTCCCACAGAGCCTTGTCCTCTGCGGATAAGCAGCTCCTGGTGGTCCCCAGCCTGCGAGACATTCGTCTGGCCTCGACCAGGGCCAGGGCCTTTTTTGCTCTGGCTCCGGCCAGGTAGAACATACTCCCTGCAGGACCTGTTACAGTTCTTCAGGGCTTTCAAAAATGGAGGTGTTCTGCCAGGCCTTTGGTTGAGAGCCAGCGGATTGTCCCCTTCCTGTTTGCCACGTCTGTTGGTAGCCACCTGGGCTGTGCCACAGCTATGTACATGGTTGTTTTACATGGTTTTAAAAGATATTTATTATAGCCTAAGTTGATCATGGCACCAGTTGTTTTGTATTGTTTTTATAGTTTTTAGATATGTATATGGTTTTAATTGTACAATATATGTTGTTAGCTGCCCTGAGCCCATTTGCGGGAAGGGCAGGGTATAAATTTGATAAAATAAAAATAAATAGATAAAATAAAATGTAATTGTGATGGGTTGCAAAAAACTGCTTCTGGAACCCTGACATGCATACACTCTGAAGTGTGTGCTATGTTCTCATGTGCAAACATGTTAAAAGAATTTTAGACAGAAATTACTTGGAGAATTTTAGACATGGAAAGCCATGATACAGATTTCATGATATTTTAAAATAATAGTTTACATACCATCCAGAGCTGAAGGTTCATGCACAGATCCATCTGTCAAGTAGGAACTAAGGGGTCTCAGTGTATGAAGGGGGCAGACAGAAGTAGTTTCTCTTCCTTCAAAAAGGGATTAAGTTGTAGATTTCTCTGTCGCAAGATGGCCAGTCATTTATACAGCTTTAAAAGGTGATCAGACAAATTCATGGAGGATTAAGTCCTCTTGGAGGACTTTATGGAACCTCCACATTTTAAGAGGCTGTGACCTCTATGTCCTGTTTGCAGGGGCGTCTTAATGGGCATTTTATGCAACTGGATGCTGGATTAGATAGACCACTGGTCTGATCCAGCAGGGCTGCTCTTATGTTCTTATATCTTATAATCTTCAGTACAGGTAGGAAATTTAATGTGATATATAAAATAAAGACACGCAAATATATTAGTTTTACAAGATGACAGCCCGAAGGCTCTGATTTGGCCTTGAACATTTTGTCAGGAAGAATTCCGGATGTATTGGAGGGCACCAAGACAGCTTCACTATGTGCCTTTTGGAAAGACTCCTCAACTCCACTGCTTCAGAAAAGGAGCAACAGAGACTCCTTAGTCCTGTTGTCATTTGTCTTTGCTTGTAAACAGTGCATTCAAAACAAAATGGGGAGATGCTTCTTTCATGCTCTTCAACTATTCGTTCAAGCCATTCCCTTCTATTCTGCGGCCATTTAGGAACTTTCTAATAAGTACTCCGGCATCTGAAGAGTTAATCTGCTGCCATCTAGTGGACTACTGTATCTTTACATGCCATCTTTCTAACGTCTCTGAGTTTGCGCAGAACACTATATAACGTGCAATATTTTTTCACATATTCAGTGGGGTACTGCAGGGAGGAGGATGAGCAGACTGGAGCATGTAATATGTGCAAAGTTAAATAGAATTATTTTCTCAAAGATGCATCATTTTGGAGAAAACAAGGTCTTTTTTTCTGGAGGGAAAGAAAAGTGATGGACAGTGCAATCCTAACCTCTGCTAAGGTGCAGATGGGTGACCGCCTGTCTAACTTCGGAGCTGCTAGTCAGATCCCTAAGGATTTTCAGGAGGGAGCTGCACTAGTGTGTGAGGCTGGCCAGGCACAGCCAGGCACAGCCAGCAGAGTACACTCCCTCGTTTCCTGGAAACTCTGCCGACAGCGCCCAGTGCAAGGCCAGCTGCTGTTGACAGTGCTGTGAGTAGCAGGCAAAGGGAGAGTCAATCATCAGCTGAGATTGCATCCACTGCTTGCCAATGCCATGCCCCTCCCCCACAAGGAGGGGGCGCTCAGAGCTCAAAGACCCTACAAATTGCATGGCACCCCAACCGAGGCTCCTAGCTGGAGATGCACCCTCCCCAGCTCAGAGTGGGGTGCGGTGGGGTGGGAAGATGCCCACAAAAGCAGCAGACAGGATGCCCATCCTATTGCTCACAAGGGCCAGGCTGGCAGCCAGAACACCAATTACTTGCAAACACACATGCACTGCTTTGAGACGCACACACACACCTCTCCTGGAAAAGTTAAAAAAGAAAGGCAGGTGGTCCAAGAACTCCATGGCCAGGCTCAAACCCACAGCCCCTGACACTCAGGATGAGCCAAAAAGCCCCAGAGTCAGGAGAGATGGTTCCCTAGAGACATGTCAGGCAGGAAAAGAGTCCCCTGTGCAACTCCAATGTCACCTGCAACTACATGGTGCCAGACAGAGAATATCATGCTGATAAGCACGGCTCAGTGGAAAGGTGCAGGGATAGCATGCCTGGTGCTTGTGGTGTGGGTGGAAGAGAGGTAGGCTGAAATCCTCAGTCTGACTCCCCTTCTCTGCGAACAACAAAAGGGAGAGCGGGCTGGCCTTCCTGATGTTGTGCCCCTGAGATCCATTGGTTCAGCTGGCACATCACTTTGCAGCTCCACAATTCTCCGCCACCACCACATCCTCGCATCACCTCCCCATGTGCCAACCATCTGCCTGGTGTATCAGATGCTAGGAGTACTGTAGGACCTCCTTAGACCACCCCCCTCCTGCCAAGGCAGACAAAAATGGACTACAAGTCCCACCTTTCTCCCCAAGGTCTGTCTGAGGGGGAAGAAGGGGTGATGGAATGCCATTTGGCATCAGCCTCCAAGGTATCACTGAACAAAACAGAGATCCAGAGGCAACAGGAGCAGCTTCTGGAACCATCCCATCCTTGCCAGCCCAGAGCCAAACACCATCCTCTGGAATGTGTGATGTGGCAGCCCTACAGGAAGTGACAGATGGTGGGTGGAGTTAGTCCAGGGAAGGGTGTGGAGCTACTATCATCCACAGGCAAGCAAACAGACAGGGAGAGAGTTGGGGTACAACACAGACGTTGCTGAACTGTGAGGAGGATGTCTGGACACAGGTTGCCAACTCCTTTCATTCAGGGTGGTGACTGTGAGAGAATTCCTCTCAGGAGACTTTTAGAGGTGGTCAAGCCAGCCCTTCTGCTGTTTCTGATTAAGTGAAGCAGAGTTGCAGGTCAGGGAGAGTGCTCTTGAAGCCGAACTGGAATTTCAGTCTGAGGGAATTGCTGGAGTCTGTGATGGCCATGTACCCATGTCTTCCAGTTGGATTGCCACCTGCCTGAATGAAATCAGAGACATACACAGCAGTGCTGAAGTCAGGTCTGCTGCACCTGTGGGGGGGATCCATGGCCCCATGCAGAGGGTGGTTGGACACCCTATTGCTAAAGCAGCAGTAAACATCCAAATGGCTCTTATCCATCCAGCCAGGAAGTACTCTTTCACTCTGTCAGCTTTCTCTGCTTCAGCTACTGCTCAGAGCTCTGATGCTGTGTGGAACTGAGTACAAGGGTTGTTTGGCCATGTTGCCAGGGGAGTACAGAGAGTTGGCAACCAAGACCTCAGCCCAAAGCCATGCTCTCACTTCTGCTCAAAGGGAGGGAAATACAGTCAAAGGAGTTTGTATGCAGCCCTGTCATGGGCTGCCAGCAACCCCCCTACCCTGTCCTCGAAGGCAGCTCTGTCAAGCACAGTTCCCTGGGTGGCTGTCAGGCATGGTACCTCAAGGGCAGGGTCTGCCTCCCCCATATGCTTCCAGCCTCATTCTTGGAGGCCAGTATTTGGGGGATGCACTGGTCCATGTGCAAGAGGAGCAGGGGAGGTGGCAGTAGACAAGGGAGCTGGGGTGGCTGGCTCCCCCTTTGTACTTGTCCTCACCCCTTCGAGCTGAGAGCCAAACTAGACGAGACAAATTACACGAGGTCATGCGAGTGTCTAGAATCACATCTGTTCCTTCCTGCCTGTGTCCATTTTACTCCTGATGAACACGTGTCCTGTAGCCCTAGTCTGTGCATGTGTCGGGTAACTGGTGTAGTCGCAGTTGTGAGTGTCCATAGTCATAATCAGTGAGTCGCCATTGCAGAGCGTTGATTTTGAGCAGCTTTCACTTCCCTCTCCCCACTTTCTGCCGTTAAATCTGGCTTACACTCAAACTGTTTTGCTTTTAATCTGGATGGGGTGGAATTTTGCAAGCAAAATCCACCAAATTTGCAGGGGAGCTAGTCCTCACTGTCCTCTAAAGACCTTTCAAGTTTCAGGGAGATTGAACTCCAGGAAAGGCATGATCCATGGGTCCTTCCCTTCCTGTCATTGTCTCTTCATAATAGTAAAAACTGGAGTGGCTGCTAGCAGCTACTTTGATGGGCTTCAAACTGACCTCCCCAAGGTCCAATCTCTCTGAAACTTGGAAGGTCTTTAGAGGACAGTCAGCAGTTATTCCCGTGAAAATGTTGTAGATTTATTTCGCAAAATGCTCCCCCCCCCATTCCCCTGGATAACCCCCATAGTTTTCCCCGTAGATAATAATGGAGATGGCTGAGGACAAACAGGCAGGAAAGAGCTGTTTCTGGCTGACAGCAAGAAACGCTGCTGTGGCTTCTGATGTGGGGATTGCCCACCCCCCTTTGCATAGATGCCCCCTTGAGAGCTATGCTGGTGTTTGGCTTTGTCAGCTCCCTGAGCACTTTCAGCTCCTCCCCACCATAGAATTGAGCTGATAATTCCTTTTTTTGATTTCCTGTGCTTTGTATATAACAAAAAAAAATTCAGTGTTTTGATTAACTATACTTCAAGCAATTTCATAGAACAGATTTTTTTCCCCTCCCACATGAATATACTGGGGAAAAAAACTCAAACTTTTTAAAACCAATACTTCCAGGAGAGTGGAATATGCTTCTTAGTTGCCACTCATCAAAGTTCACCAGCTGACTAACAAAGGACACTTGTGTGCACAATTAATACAATAGAGTAGAAAGAGATTCACACAATTTTTATTTCATTCCATCTTTAATATTTTCAGCATTTTTTATCGTGACTATACACCCATTCTTCTTTTCTTATTCTCTTCATTGTTTCTTTTCAATGCAAAACATATATTTTGTGTGTGTTTTCGGCCCATGTAAGATGAAAGTCTCCGGGATTTTACCTAGGGTTGCCAACTTCAAGGTGGGGCCTGGAGAACTCCCAGGATTATCGTTTATCTACAAATGATAGAAATCAGTTCCCCTGGAGAAAATGGCAGCTTTGGAGAGTGGGCTTCATGGAATTATATTCTGCTGAGATCACTCCCTTCTCAAAACCCGGTATCCCCAAGCTCCACCCCCAAGTCTCCAGGAGTTTCTCAACCTAGAACTGACAACCCTAATTGTACTCATCATCCAGGGATAATTTCTAACAAATTTCAAGCAGGTAGGAGGGAGCATCCATGTTTTATAGGTAATCAAAATTCTCACTCAGATGGTGGGCAGAGGTAGATATTTTGTAATAAAAGAAAACAGGTTGTTTGAGGACAAAGTTTATGTAATATAAGAATACTCCTGTGAGAGTATTACTATTCACATATGAAGTGTGGTGGTGGCATAAGGTCTATTTTAAAATGAAAATAAAGCATATAGGTGAGAACTGAGGTTGGACCCCTTAGTATATTTAATCTCACTGCAGTGTTTTGAAGCATTTTCTCCCACTTAGATTCAATGTTTTAAGAGTGCATGGCTGAGGTAAATATATCACAAGAAAAAGAGTGCTGCATATGTCCATATGGAATGGATACATGTGAACTTGGCCTCCTTTTGTAAAGTTTTAAAATTATTGTAATCCATTTAATATGATAAAGTCAGTGATGTTAGAATATATTTAATTATACAGGGTGGACTTTGTCCTTTTTTCCTCCTCCGTCTTTCCTCTATGTGATAAACATTGTTATTACAAGATCCTGATGTTTGGCTTCCTCCACCACCACCACCCTGCCTGAAGTACCACTTGCTTGCATGCTAACACCTGCAATCAAAATACTTGTTGTAAATAGGCCTGCTTGACCAGAGTCTATAGGAACTGAATGTAAACATTTCCATTGTGAGAATCTTCAAGGGCTTACTTTGCAGCACAGGTGCTATTGACGAGGCAAGGCTGAGCATTTTATCTAATTAAGCTCATCTGACCGAGCTGTGGTTCTCATGAAAAGACAGCATGTGCTCATGGTAATGCTATGTGGGCTTGACATAGCTGCAGAATATCAACCTCACATGTCATTGCAGGGCACTGATTGGTTAATGGGATCTCCCCAGGTTGCTAGGCAATTGGGAATGAATTGGAAAAGTGGGTTTTGCTTTTTGTCCTTGGCCTGTCTCTGGTCTGAGAACTGTTTGAGGCCCTCATAGCTTGAATTAGTTATTTGCCTTCTTGCTCTTGGATTATAACTTTGGTTTGATGCCTTGGACTTTGAAACTTTTAGAGAGTAAAATTTCAAAGCATGAAAGATTGCTGCATAACTTTTAAGTTATAATTATTTAATCTCAATGTAATAGTTTCAAATGGCAAAAGGACTTATATTGTGCTATTATTCCAATTCAAACCTTTTAAGTACTATTAACAAACATTTTCAATTAACAAAAACTTATACAAAGTTCCTTTGGGTGGCAAGATCTGTGTGCAACTCTGTTGCTTCGTAAATGTCCCAGTCACTTATGTATCTGTTGCTGTCACTCTATCCTCATTCTCTCTCATCTTTCTAGAGTCAGTGCTTCCTTCTTCAGGCAGCATCTGAAGAACGGAGTTCTAACTCAAGAAAGTTTACACTCTGAAAATCTTGTTGGTCTCTGGGATACCCCTGGACTCAAATTCTGCTGTTCTACAGCAGACCAACATGGCAACCCTCCTAATATTCTCCCCTATTTTTGATATGCTTGAACTCTAAGTCAGACTGCTAGGTACCAGAATAATGGCCAGATTCAAACGTGTCCTAATACTACTCACACTTGCTAATTTTCTAGTCTTTTTTTTAGCTATAATAATGATATTAAATAACAACTTATTTGTTTTTCTTTCTGAGCCAAAAGCTCGCTCCCAAAAGTGTGTTTCAGCAATTTAAAATATGGATATTAAAAAATAAAATAAAAGGTGCTCAGGGAAGCAATTCTTAGTGACATCTGGGTCCGAAAACAACGAATGGGTGCCAGACTGCTGCTGCTTTTCCTTTTGGCCTCAAGTGTATTTCCTTCAGGTTTTCATTACATACTATATGACTGCACATATCTATTTAACTGTTGGCCATATTATATTTTAGAGTTTTAGTATATAATTAGACCTGGCTGCAATGTTTGCTATTACATTTTTTAGTTTCATTTACACTCACACCTCTATTATCTCAACCTGCTTACCCAACTTCATGCAATGCCTTTCAGTTTAGTTCCCTGCTAGTTTTAACCTTCTGTAAACAGTTATTCTTTGAATTGGTGATTGCCCATACATTTTCAATATCCTTCAGGCCATTTACAACTGGCACTACATTTTTGCCTTCTTTTCAATCATCTGGCTTTCCCCAAATGTTGCAGTTTTATTTTGTCTGCAATGCAGGAAGAAGCTGTATGTGGGGAGTGAATTGTGCACTGCGGCAAATGGCCTGCTCTCTTTTTTTACTGCAATTGATTTTCAGTTAATAACTTTTAACCTCCTGAACCAAACAGTCTGTTGTGTGGCTTATGCATCAAATACTTTCGCAGCTATATAGTAGGCTGGAAACAGTTTATGTTACATGACTTCAGATCAAACTGAACTATGATGAAGAACTATCTGAAGATTAAAGAATGGATTTGTTGCTTCTGCTTGCCCTCAAATATATTTTGTAAAATTCTAAAGCACCTCATTTCCACCAATGAAGACACTGTCCTAAATTACACCATGTCTTTGTATATGTCATTAATCCAGAAAAAGTAGAATACAGTGTACTTATTCCAATCCCCTGAACATAGATGTCATGTTAAGGGTCAGTTATGGCCTAGAAATGAACATAAGAGTAACTATGTTGGATCACAACAAATGTCCTATTTGCTCCAACGTTACTCTTCCTGACGGTGGCCAATCAGATACCACAGAGAAGCCCACAAGCAGGGCTTAAGATAACAGCCGTTACCTGCTGACTGCTCTCGAGCATTCTGCTTGTGAACCATTCGCATTCATTGGAATTCTATGACCCATTGTTTTAATGTGAATGCTCTACCACTGAGGCCTAGCTACTGCAGGGCTTTCTTGATAGTTGTACTGATGTTTTAGGATTTTTAGCCCAAGGATATTTGTCTGATCAACTCAATGTTTTCTTTTCTTTTGTCCTGCTTGCAAACTTGGTGGTTTTGGTGGGTTTCTGTCATCATGAACTGAGATGGAAGTTTCTGGTAACCTGTGAATCATTTGCTCTGTGAATGTTTGTATAAATGTAATGTTTTTTATAGATTTCATTAATGTTGTATGATTTATTATTTCATATTTTCATAGGACTTTTAGTACTACAAGAGGAAACTATATTATAAATAATTTTAATGACAAACTATTAACAGCAATTTCCTTATATAATTGATTATTAAGTCATTTGAAAATCAGCTCACATATTAGCAGAGAAATTAAACTGGAACAAATCTTACATCACATTCAATGAACAGGTCACCCAAAACATTTCCTGTTCCAACTGCTGAGCCTCCAGTGAGTGTAGAAGTCATGATTCATGTGGAAAGGGGGAGTTCAATAATTCTCTGAAGAGCTAGACATACATGCTAGCATGATTCCATGATTTCAATATCTTGCCCAAATTAAATTATATTTTTTTCATTTGTCTCATATATTGTGTGTCATTTCCTGTTGGTATATCACTAAGAGAAAGTGACCAGACACATTTTATCCAGTTAATTTGGATAGGCTGTAATAGGAATTTGGCAGTCATCAGCGTCTTCTGGAAAAATCCGGAGGAATTTCCCCATTTGCCATATGTGATGCTAATATAGGAAATAGCTCATCTGCAAAATGAAGGTTTAATTGGAAAAAGGAGTGTCGCCATAGAAGAGGTGCGAAATTATACAGTACTGCCAAAGAAGGAAACCTATTTCAATGATATTTAATCAGGGCTAGGATAAAGATTATATTTTTATTATTAATCATTCATTTGTTGGCTGCGTTTCTGATCTTCTCTAACAAGCACACAATGCATCTTGCAGCTAGCAAGCTCGGGGTCTAGAATATAAGCAATTTCAAATTGGAATCATGATAATAAAGAACTAGGTTTGCTGTAAAATTATTTTTTGCTTTAAAAGATCAACGACTCTTCCAAGAGGCAGAGGAATTTTTCTATCCAACTGCAAAATTCCACGTGGAATGGATCCAATCATCTATGAATGCAGCAAGTTCACAGGAGGGATCTTTTCCCCTTCCTTCTGCAGAACACTGTACTCTTCCTAAGGAGGGACAGCATGAGCGTCTGTGGCAAGGTGAATTAGCAGTATCCACATACATTTTTGTACATGCTCTTGTAATATTTTCAAAAGAGCTCAGGCAATAGAGGGGAAGAAAGATTTCTGTTGCTTTCCTCTTTTTGCTACTGGTCTAACATAACATTTCATCCACTGCCCATGCCACACGAGCAGCTTTTGAGGTGTGTGGGGTGACTTGGGAGATCTATGCCCAGTGTCAGAACCTAAGCAGTGTTGGCCCTGGTCATTTGAAAGTGAGACCCTAAAGAAGAGCTAGGGTTGCTACATAGAGGGAGGTAATGGCAAAACGCCCTGGAATGTGACTGTGAAAAGGTTTTCAATTTGGGGAAGCCTTTCCATGGCCTATGCTTTTTCCTTTCTTTAGCCAGGCCTCTTTAAAAACTGCAGAAATTGTACATGCCCAAGAGCACTTTCGTGCTGTTGCCAGGCCAACCAAAATTGCTGTATTCTTGTGAGAAGACACCTCATGAAAGTTTGGGAAGATCTACTGTGCATGTGTGACTTACTGTAGTGTTTTTACAGAGGCTAGGGAGGAGCAAAAAGGGGGCTTGTTTGGGCTCTTGGGGAAAGTTGAAGTTGCTTGTGATGAGTTGGGGGATTGTTTTTAAGTTAATGATAGATGAGGAAGATAGATGGACCAGTCTTGGATAGGTTTCCCCCCCCCCTTTTTGTTCCTTCTCTTATTTTGTTCCCTTTATTAGTCACAACCAACTCCTTTTATAGACCCCTTTGGTCCTTTGACTCGTTAGGTTTTTTTCCTGCACTCTTCTTCTGCATTCTACTCCCCTTCCTGGTATGTACTCTTTCGTCTGTCTACTTTTTTGCCGTTATTAATTTGCTCTCCAGTCTTCTATATACTCCTTAGATTTGTCCCCTCCGCACCTCTCATTCTGTCCCATCCCCCCCCACCGCCACCAATTTTGGGATTGGATAGTTGGTAGCACAGGCCTCATGCCTATCTTGTTAACACAAATTGAAAATCCTGGCTGCCAGAATGGAAGAATTAGCCACCCACCTGAGGTAACCAGCAGAACTGTCAGTCAAAGGGTCAACAGCCGGGATGAGATTATGTGTGAGTGGGACACACACATGCACACAGATAATACACCTGCAAGTTGTCTGCACTATGGATTCGCTGTCTGTATGGTTTGACTCTGTTGCCTTGTGTGTGTGAGAGTTCTATTTTTAGATGTCCACAAAGTTAACTGAAAAGTCATTTCATTAATTTTCCTGTAATTTCTGGTATGTCTTTGGAATCCTTTTTAAAAATTGGTTTTTCATTTACTACTTTCCAGTCTTCTAGTATGAAGGCTGGTTTTATCAATGAGTTGCCTATGTCACCAGAAAGCATCACTAGTCACCTCACTTTGACTTAGTTCTTCAGACACCCTCCTTAAAATCAATGGCTCTGGTATGAGTAATTGTCCCACATTTTTCTTCTGTTCATACCCTAATCTACAATTGTACATGGCAACCATTGGTAAAACTGCTAGGTAACGGTAGCTAGATAATAATATGTCTGGTCACAGGGGCAGAATAATAGGATCCAGCAGCTCATTCATATTATATAAAAAGTATTTATTGTGTGCATTCCACAAGTATAATCTGTTTTCACAATCTGGATGGAGTCTAAAGAGATGAAAAGATGCCAGATTTTCCAGACTATGGTGAGGTGCATATGTGTTAGCGAACAGAGACGTGTCCCAAATTATTTGGAGTCACGGTGTATAGTAGTGCAATCAACTTTGTCTATGACACTGAACAATTCAGGATGCTGAAATCCTAGGCAGACGGAAGAGCTCTAGAGGTCTCTCTCCAACCCACTTGGCTGGGTCACAGAATGTCAGGAGATGCCTCCTGTCATACTCTGCAAGGTCCTGTGTATTGCTTGTGCTCTGCAAGGCCTGTATGCGGTTTGATTCTGTTTGGCTCTGATGTTAGAAGCTGAAGCTGTTCTCTGCCTGAAATGTGAGAGCCTGCTATTATCTGTGCTGTTTCTCTTTCGCCTGGGAAGCTGGGCCTCATGGCCGTGAAGTTTCTAACACATCATCTCTGTTTTGTCTTGCTGCTTATCTATTGAACTTATCTGTTTCCTGAAGGGAGGTGGGAACTCTGGGACTGTGCTTAGAATCCTATATACGTTATGTGCTTGTAGTGAAACCCAATTCCTGGCAAGGAATGTAATAGGAAATGATACTAGTAGGTTATCAATAAAATTGCTTTAACTCATGCAGTTCCTGGAGTCATGCAGTGAAATAATTGAGAGTTACTTCGCAGAACGTTATACAGAATGGTAGTAGTGTGTGCCAAGTGATGTGCATTAAGATAAGCATCCTAATTTCAAGTGTATATTTGCAGACCCTAAACTATCCAGGAAGAGATCTTGAAGAAAACTCACCAGCAGGCACAGCTAATCCAATTTTCCCAGCAATGTACAGGATTGAAAGTAATTATAAAGGTTTTCTAAAACAAAGAGTTGGCAGTGACCACAGCTTATGTGCTTTTGTAAGTAATGCAGAACTTTATAAGACTAAAATCCTTAATGGATCTATAGTGAACTTGTGGATATATTACAAAAAGCAAAGTTTGCAAAGATTTCGCAACAAGTAACTGTAATAGAATACTAAAAATATCAATTATATTTTGAAAAACTAAATTCCTTGTTTTTTATTTAGGTGCAGGGAAGTCAAAGTTTTGAGGGATGAAAGATTAAAAGATGCTTCTTTGGCTCTAAATCAGATGATTAGTTGTTTAATGTTATCTAATTACATGTTTTAAAGTTCTACATTCACATTATGTTCAGAGGGCATATTTTCCCATCACTGATAATTCTCCACTGCATTGTTCCACTGTATTTCAGAGGTAACCACACTCCAGTAACTGCACTTTATTTAAAGAGATTTCTTTATCATTTAACTTTATTACAGCAGGCACAGCCTGGATGCTGTTCGAGTGACAAGGACTATTTCCTTAATTACTGTACATTGATAATAGCATTTACTCTGGCAGTTCCAGTGCTATTCAATCAAGCGAGATCCAATACAAAAAAAAGCTGATTTGCCAAAAGGGAGATTAGCATAAGTGCCTGCAGTCACATTCTATTTTTAAAAGTAAAGTTACTTCTTGTAGAACTTTATTAAGAGCCATAAAAATGATTACTATCATCTACCAGCTATTGCAAGGAAAAATAATAAAATAAACCCACACAGCGCAACATTAGGGCTAAGGACATTTTACATACCCCTTAACCACCCTCAAAGCATCTGATTACATCTGACTTACAAAAATAGCAGCAGGGTTTATATCTCGTCTTAATCATACATACATTTATTTTACAAAGTATTCCTCCCCTTTGTATGGCTGCATTTAGTTATTGCTTGACTAAGTGATAACTAAGGAGACTGCTCTTTAAAACTGAGGCCTTTTTTTGCAGAAATCTAGTGCAAGCTCTTAGGAGAAAGTTAAACAGGACATTTAAATAGAATGGCAAGTTATTTAAAAACTCTGAAAACAAATTGTAACATTGGTAACACCTGTTAACACACATATATGTAAGGAAAAACAGAGTTGCGCTTACCGTAACTACTGTTTTTATTGACGTCTTCTGTGCAGACACACATGGGACTGCGCCTGCGCAGGCCTGCCGACCGGAATTTTTCTTTTCTAGCCAACATCCACTAGGGGGCGCACGTACGCACCAATGCGCATGCGTGGCTTTTCCCGCCCGAGCGACATTGGGCGACGTCGCCCCCTTCCCCTCAGTTTCTCCTTTGCCGCCGAATGCCTTCACATTATCTGGAAGAACACAGCGGGGTAGGAGGGAGGGTTGTGTGTCTGCACAGAAGACGTCAATGAACAGTAGTTACGGTAAGCGCAACTCTGTTTTCACTGTCCGTCTTCTGTGCAGCCCCACATGGGAGACTCACAAGCCACTTACCCAGGAGGCAGGCATGTGTTCTCATTGAAAAAGAGACTGAAGCACTGCTTGACCAACAGCAGCCTCTTTCCTTTCCACACATCTAGTGCATAATGCTTAGCAAACATGTCAGAAGACGACCACGTTGCAGCCCTGCAGATGTCTTGCAAGGGCACGCCCCTAAGGAAGGCTGCAGAGGCAGCTTGCACTCTGGTGGAATGAGCTTTTACTTCCAAAGGGCAAGGTAACTTAGCATGCGAGTAGCAAGCCCTAACAGTCTGAGTAACCCAGCGAGAAATTGATTGAGCTGTAGCAGCTTTTCCCTTCCTGGGCCCATAATAGCACACAAACAGTTGTTTGGCACATCTAAACTGTGAAGTACATTGAAGGTAAAATAAAATAGCCCTTCTCACATCCAAGGAATGTAATGCCCTTTCAGAGTTATCAGAAGGGTCAGAAAAAAAGATAGGCAGGACAATGTCTTGTGAGGTATGAAATTGAGTGGAGACTTTGGGTCTAAAACGAAGGTCAGGTCTCAGAACTACTTTATTTTGATGGACCTTCAAAAAGGGAGGATCCCACCTTAGGGCTGCCAACTCGCTAACTCTGCGGGCAGATGTAATGGCGATCAAGAAAGCCACTTTCCAGAACAACCATTTTAACTCGCAAGTAGCCAGCGGTTCGAAGGGCGATTTCATAAGCCCTGCCAATACTACTTGCAGTGACCATTGGGGAACAATTTCCTTGACCTGTGGAAACATGTTATACAGCCCTTTTTAAAAAGACTTCGACAAACTGTGGGAGAAAACCGTTTTCCCATCTATCTTAGGGTGGAAGGCTGAAATAGCCGCCAAATAAACTTTAATAGAGGAATTAGAGAGTCCCCCATCCTTTAGAGACAGAAGGAACTCAAAAACAGATGACAGATGGCAATCCCAAACATTCAGCCCTCTGTTATTAGCCCAGGCTTCAAAACGCTTCCATTTAGCAGAGTATGATCTGCGAGTAGTGTCCCTACGTGCATTCAGCAAAATCTCAGCTACTCTGTCAGACATCCCTTCCGACCCAGAATGTGCCAAGCAGTGAGGCTCAGTTTGGGTAAGTCGTGATACCAAACCCCTTTGTCGGACAGAAGGTCCGGGTTCAGAGGGAACCGATAATATAACCCCTGTGAAAGCTGCATGACATGTTGGAACCAAGCTTGTCTGGGCCAAAAGGTTGTCACTAGATTCATGTAAGGCCCATCCTTCTGAATTTTGCTGATGATTCGAGACAACAGCGGGAACGGAGGGAAGGCATAAAACAGGTGCCCTGTCCAGCGTATCTGGAACGCGTCCCCGAGGGAGTGGTGACCTAGACCTCCCCTGGAGCAAAATCGTGGGGCCTTCTTGTTGTCCTCCGATGCAAAGAGGTCTATGTCTGGGAACCCCCAGTCCAAAAAGATGGCGTTCAGGTAGCCGTCTGCTATGGTCCATTCATAGCTGTCGGATCGCATACGACTCAGTTTGTCCGCGATGACATTGGTGGTGCCAGGAATATGGACCGCATGAATGAACATGCCTCTGTCCATGGCCCATTCCCAAATCCGAACGGCCTCATCGCAGAGGGCCTTGGAGGTAGTGCCCCCTTGCTTGTTCAGGTAGAACATCGTGGTGCAATTGTCCGTGAGTACCTGAACGGATTTCTGCTACAGCGTGTCTGCGAATGCGATAAGGGCATAACGGACCGCTCTCAATTCTAGCAGGTTAATGTGATCTTCCCTTTCCTGCTCTGACCAAACCCCATGTGCCCTAAGGGCTCCACACTGGGCTCCCCATCCTATCGTGGAGGCATCAGTCGAGATTGTGATCTCGGTTTGGATGGAACCAAATGCAACACCCCCAAGGAGATTAGTCTCATTAAGCCACCATCGTAAGATACGGATAATCCCTCTAAGGATGGAGTACCGCTTGTTCTGGGATTCATGTTCAAAATCATGAACAGACAGGAACCATAGCTGGAGAGGTCGCATGTGCAACCGGGCCATAGGGGTAACTGCCGTAGAAGAGGCCATAAGGCCCAGCAGCCGCTGGATAGCCGTTACCGACTGGAACCTACATCTCGAAAAGAGATTTAATTTAATTTAATTTAATTTAATTTATTATATTTATATTCCGCCCTCCCTGCTTTCGCAGGCTCAGGGCGGATAACAAATACAAACATGTTTAAAAACATTTAAAAACATTAAATAATACATTTAAAAACATTAAATATAACAATTCATGCTGCCCAGTGGTTCATACATGCCTCTGTGTTTACATAGGGGTGATGGTTTAACCCCCCCTTCACGGGGGGGGCACTGCCCGGCGTTAGCCATATGCCTGGCGGAATAGCTCTGTCTTACAGGCCCGGCGAAATGCAAGCAAATCTTGCCGGGCCCTTGTCTCGCAAGACAGAGCATTCCACCAGGTCGGGGCCAGGACTGAAAAGGCCCTGGCCCTGGTCAACGCCAGGCGGGCCTCCCTAGGGCCAGGGACACTTAAAAGATGTTTTCCGCCAGAGCGGAGAGTCCTCCAGGGCTCATATGGTGAGAGACGGTCCCTCAGATACGTCGGTCCCAGTCCGCGCAGAGCTTTGTAGGTTAACACCAAAACCTTGAACCTGATTCGGTACTCCACTGGCAGCCAATGCAGCTGGCGTAGCACCGGTGTAATATGCTCCCACTCCGGTGCTCCAGCAATGACCCGCGCTGCTGCATTCTGTACCAGCTGTAAGGCCCATGGGAAGCCCAGCGTAGAGCGCGTTACAGTAATCCAACCTAGAGGTGACCATTGCTTGGACCACTGTAGTCATGTCACGGGGAGACAAATAAGGGGCAAGCTGCCTGGCCCGCCGAAGATAATAAAAGGAAGACCTGGCAACTGCAGTGATCTGGTCCTCCATCTTCAAGGAGGAATCCAGAATCACCCCCATCCTGCCAATTTTTAGAGCACGTTCCCTGGGCAGAAAACCTCTATTTACATTGCCATCCAGTTCCATACCGATAAACAGTATTCTCCTGGACGGGGTAAGGTTAGATTTTTTGAGGTTAACCAAAAGTCCCAACCTGGAGCAGGTGAGCATCACCTTATTAATTTGGGCCAGGAGTGCATCAGCTGAGCGTGCTGCCAAAAGCCAATCGTCAAGATAGGGATAGATGGTACAACCCTGTTCCCTCAAGTATGCCACTACAACAGCCATACATTTAGCAAAACCCCGGGGGGCTGTTGACAATCCAAAAGGGAGTACCTGATAATGGTAGGCCTTACTGTTACAAAGGAACCTGAAGTATTTCCTATGACTAGGGTGGATGGCAATGTGGAAGTGTGCGTCCCTGAGATCCAGGACGGCGAACCACATGTCCTCAGGCATTAACTGGAGGACTGTATTTAAGGTAAGCATTCTGAACCGCTTAACAAGAACGAATTTATTCAATTCTCTCAGGTCTAAGATGGGTCGTACACCTCCATCCTTCTTGTCTACAAGGAACATCCTAGAGTAAAAATCCAAGAGGGGGTCCTGAGGGAGTACATCATGTACGGCTCCCTTCTCCAGCAGTGCTACAACCTCAGCCTGTAACTTATCAGAAGAGGATTGTGCTGAGTGATCAGGGAGAGACAACACTGGGTAAACATCAAACTGAATTTTATATCCAACTGTAACAATGTTAAGAACCCAACTATCAGAGGTAATCTCTGCCCATGCTGAGGCAAACTGAGCCAATCTGTTACCGAACATGACAGATTGTTCAAATTCTAGTCAGAACTGCTTCGGTTGAGTTGCTGACTCTTTAGCATCGTGGGCTTGTTGACTGCGACGTGGGTGGTAGCTAGGCCTCCGGCGCTGGAAAGAGCTCACAGGCGGCTGGAACTGCCTGTAGGACCCATAGTGTGGATACGGTTGATATCTCTGCTGTCGACTACGATAGCCCTGCGAGGAACAATACTGGAATAGATTCTCGGTGAATGGCCTGGTTGGGAGAACACCGTAGGAATGGGCTGTCAGCCGATCTTTACATTTCTGCGACAGGTATTCATCCGTTTTTGACGAAAACAGAGACTGACCCTCAAAGGGCAGATTTTCCACTTTGTTTCGTGTCTCGACAGGCAGTGCAGTTGTGCGGAGCCACGAGTGTCTGTGGAGCACGATGGATAATGCTAATGCTCTTGCAGAGGTGTCAACTGTGTCGCGGCCAGCATTTATCTGTTGTCGTGACAAACGTAGGGCCTCATCAAGCACTACCTTCGCCAACATTCTCTGGTCTGCCGGAAGCTTTTCCATGAAGACCGCCATATGATTCCAGAGGAAAATTTGATAGGCACCCATGATGGCCGAGTAATTAGAGATCTTGAGTGTTAGGGCAGCAGAAGAATATAATTTCTTGCCCAAAGAATCGAGCTTTCGGCTCTCTTTGTCGATGGGCACAGCATAGGACCCTTGGCGTTGACGGGTCTGCATCTCCTTAGTAATGAGGGACCAAGGCGGTGGATGCGCAAAGAGATACATATAGACGTCATCTCTCGTCTTATACAGAGCTTCCAGCTTACGAGACGTTGGGTAAACTGAGGCTGGCTTCTCACAGATCGTGTTGATGACTTCTACCAAACCTTCAGTAAATTGGAATGCAATGGTTGGAGGATTCCCAGACTGGACATACTGCAGGATCTTATCCTTTGGTTTCGGATCCACCACCGAGATCTCAATATCCAAAGAACGGGCCATTCGGATCATCTGCTCAGTATAGAGCCAGTAGTCTTCTGAAGGTGAAATACGACCCGTCCCAATAATGATGTCATCAGGTGACGGGTCAGACAGAGGGCTAGGGCTTGGGCCTTGGTAAGGCTCAGGCTGTCGGTAGGGCGAAGCACGCCCGGGAGAGCCATAGTGGGAGAACTCACTCCGAGTGTCACCCCAATATTCTCTGCCAAAAGATGGAGAATAGGATCTGTGAGACCTTGAATAGAGGGAGCTCTCCCTGTCATATCTGCTCCTAGCCAAGTGACAAGTCAGGTTCTCTCTGCCAGTGTAGTCGCCAGTAGACCACTTCTGGGTCACGCGAGGTGGGGCGTCGGGCAGGTCACTGTCATCATCAGAGGAACGGTACGATGGAGGTGACAGGTGCAGCGAAGGGGTCGCGGGCCTCTCCCAGAGCACCCCATCAGTTTGGACAGAAGTCGATCGCCTGTGCTTTGACTTCTTTTTAGCCTTCTTCTCGCCTTTGGAGGCTAAGCCCGGTTCGGCGCTTCGACTCCGTTCCATCGGATCTGGCGGTGTCAAAATAGGCAACAGATCTGAAGCCTTCGGTTCCGACCTGGTTCTAGGCTTCGGAACGAGGCTGAGGTGAATTGGCTCTGCATGCTTCGGAACCAATGATGTTGGTTCCGCCAGCGTTGGATCCGACTGTTCAGGAGCCAATCTGGCCGGGATGTTTGGGTCCGATGAAGTTCTCTGCACCTTCGGAGCCGGTGTGGAGGGCGGTTCCGACCTCTTCGGGGACTTGGAGCAGTGTCGCCGCTTCCGAGCCGGATCCAACTTCGGGGTTTGATGTTTACGATCCGATGCGGAGCTCGAAGCGTCCCTCGGATCCGAGGTCGGAGTCGGGGCTGGTCGGATCCAATCTGGCGAGCGGGAGTGAGAGGTGGAAGTGGAGCCATGAACGGATTGTCTGACCATCGAAGGGGTTTTGGCTGTCCCACTAACTGGTGGTGGTCCCCCAAGGGTATCAGGGGCTCCCGATGCCCGCATAGCCCTCCTCCAAAGCAAGGCATTCAACCTGTTTGCCCTCTCAGCCCTAGCCTTAGGCGTGAACCATTGACAATGCTCACATCTCTCAACGATGTGTCCTTCACCCAAGCACTCGAGACAAACGGAATGGCCATCCGTTCTTGTCATTTTCGTTGAACAGGTCGAACAACGCTTAAACAGCGACTTCTCAGACATACTCTGACAGAAAAACTGAACTATCTCACTCTCAAAATGGCGTTTCTTCTCACAGCGGACAGCTAGATCTTCACCGGTT
Source organism: Eublepharis macularius (assembly GCF_028583425.1). Lineage (NCBI taxonomy): Eukaryota > Metazoa > Chordata > Lepidosauria > Squamata > Eublepharidae > Eublepharis > Eublepharis macularius. Next base: position 78,588,362 of record NC_072794.1, on the reverse strand, counting down.
GGCGGCAAAGAAGAAACTGAGGGGAAGGGGGTGACATCACCCAATGTCGCCTGGGCGGGAAAAGCCGCGCATGCACATTGGTGCGTACGTGCACCCCCTAGTGGACATTGGCTAGAAAAGAAAAATTCCGGTCGGCAGGCCTGCACAGGTGCAGTCCCATGTGGGGCTGCACAGAAGACGGACAGTGAACACTGACCTATTTACATAACTGAGTTCTCTAGTATTAAAGTACATTTTTCACGATCCTGTTGTCCTTTGCTAACTCTAACCAAAGTATCAGCTATTTTTATATTTCACATTCTTTCACCAAAGGGGGTAAGACCATGAGAAAACCATTCATATCCATAGAGCCTTGATGGCCATCCTATGGGTGCATCCATATGACAGTAACTGCCTATTTTCTGTCCTTTTGCTGCTGGCTATTATGATGGCACAAGGACTTTACTTCAGAATAGGAACCTGCTAAAACTATGGCGTTAGTATTCTCTCCCATGATACTCATGCTTTCAATGACACACTTAGCAAATGTGGTTCCAAGTTTAAAACTTCAGAATATTTTCTTATTTTAACTCTTGGAAATTATTTATTATTGTTTAAAGTTCACAAGTGGCAATATGGCAGAGAAAAGTGAAATTGGCAGTAATGGTAGTTTGTAGTGAAATATTAAAATACATTTTAATTTTTTTATACAGGGAGTCAAAATGCTTTATGACTGTAAGTGACAAAAAGGAAGAGGAGAAAAAGGACAGCAATTACTATTTATTTTTGTCAAGAACAGCAAGATGAAAATGACACAAATGTTTACATATGAATGGGGAAGAGGGACAGCGATGCAAATGTACCAAGGGAATACTATTCCTATTCTGTCGAAGGAGGTAAGCCAAGATACTTAAGCCCCAGAAAATCTTTAACAGAGGAAGCTATTTATCATAACAAGGTTGGTTGAGACTGCTCCCCATACTGAACCAATTAGAGTAGCTCATTTCGTCATACTTCATAACTTGCAATGATAGGTTTCCAAGCCTGGCACAATATAGTAATTGAATTTTGATCAAACACACATGGCCCATAACCCACTATGTGAAACTTTCAAAGCAGTTTGCAGCTTTTAAATATCCAGTCAACTTGTTGCCAAAAGTACAGGATGTACTTGATGCAAGGGCAGGAGAGTGAATGAGCTGGAACTTGGTACATCTGTAAAACAACTTTTTTTTGTTTATAGTCTCTTCTTGCTCTTAAAGTGTAATATGGAACAGAATGCCAAATGTCAAGTCATTGCTTCTTGCTCTCTTCTTTATGTGCACACTTTTTAGTCTTTAGACTAGCATGCAGTCCAGTGTACTGTACTTAACGTTGCATTCAGCATAAATAATGTCCATAGTTCATTCTGATTTAACAAAATATACAGCAAGTCATTGTCCTCTTCTTGACAGGGACATAAAGTGATTGTCAAAATCAAGGCAGAAAAACCTTAACTCTGTTCATGTAAATAACAGTATATATGATAAAGTTGTCCGCTGCTTCTGACTTAAATGGAGAGAACTGATAACATAGACACTCCCACAGATTGTAGTCTTTCAAGGCTTCCCCTTGCATTGCTTATTAAACAGGCATCATCTCTAACGGAGGATATGATGTTTAACTCTGAAAGCCAAAGAAGGAAAAATATTGTTTAAGCATAATATACTAAAAATGGGCATGACTTCCACTACACAGTATAATTTTATCTTATTTAAGTAACAGTCCTCCTGTCCTATAAACAGGACTCAATAGAAGAGCCTATTGCTGAAGGCCTTGCATCTTTTAGTGGCATAGTCAAACAGTGCCCCTGCAACACCTGTGCAGCAGCTGCTAGCCATTGAGAGAAAAGAGGAAGTTTGAGTTGCCCTCAGCCTTGCTCACTCCTTTATCTTCTCTCTGTCTTCTGTAGGTCATGCGAGCATCACTTATATTCACTGCTGCCTCTCTTCCAGTACCTGTCAACAGAATGTTATTGTTGCAGGTACACAGTTTATTTATTTAAAACAATCCTATGCCACCTCACTATCCAAATCAGGATCCCCAAAGTGGTGAACATTAAGATATTTTAAAAAAAACATTAAAATATTTCATATTTTAAAAAGCATTGTTGTATATGTATAAATATTCATATTTATAAGTATAAAATATTTAAAATAAATAAACATAAGAATACACAAGACAGGAAGAAGTGTTAATCAGAGTTATGAGGGAATGCCAAACAAAACAAAGTCTTCACCCAATGGTGGAAGACAATGATACAAACGAATCTCCCTGGGGAGGGAGTTCCAAAGTTTTCGCACCACAACTGAGAAGGCACTTTCACAGGTCCCCATCCACCCAACTTCAGATGGTGGGGGTTCCCAAAGCATGGCCTCCAAAGATAACCAGAAAGGGTAGGGTATAAGACTAGGCATTCCTTCAGGTTTGCTGGCCCCAAGCCCTGTTGGGCTTTAAAGGTCAACTGGGAGCCAGTGTAGATGGAACAAGACTGCAGTGATATGGTCCCTAAAAACTGCTCCAATCAACATTCCTGCTGAAGAATTCTGAATCAACTTTTACGGCAGTCTTCAAGGGCAGCCCCACACAGAACACACTGCACTAATCTAATCTAGATGATACCATCACAGTGGCAAGAGCTTTGCTGCCTAGGAAGGGCTGCAGCTGCCTCACCAGCCAAAGCTGGTAAAAGGTGCCATTGGGCACTGGAGCCACCTGTTTATCTAACAAAAGGTCCAGGTCCACCACTCCCAAGCTAAAAACCTGCTCCTTCAGGGGCAGTTCAACACCATCCAGAACAGATCCCATTTTCAGATCAGACCTCCCCAATTCAACCAATAGAACCTCCATTTTGTCAAGATTATTTCAACTTGTTAGCCCTCATCCATCCCAAAACTGCCTCCAGGCACCCATTCAGAGTTTCCAAGCTTGCCTGGGATGTGCTGGAAGCATGACAGTGAGCTATGTATCATCTGCATACTAATGGCAATTCAGCCCAAATTTCCAAATGACCCCTCCCAACAGCTTTATGTGGATGTTAAAAAAACATGGGGGACAAGATGGAACATTGAGGGACCCCAGAAGCCAAGCAGCAATCCTGCAACACCACACTCTGAAACCTACCTTCAAGGTAGGATCAAAATAACCCCAAATGGTGCTTTGCAATCCTAACCCCAAAAAGTGGTCCAGAAGGATACCATAATTGATGGTATAAAAAGCCACAGAGGTCCAGAAGAATTACCATGGCCGTTTCCAGACGGCCCCCCGCCTCGCGAAACGTCGCGCGTCGTCGCGCGTCGTTGCGCAGAAAACGCGAAATATCGCGTTTTCTCGCGCGAGTTTTGCGCGACGTCGCGCAAAACTCGCACGAGAAAACGCGATATTTCGCGTTTTCTGCGCGACGACGCGCGACGACGCGCGACGTTTCGCGAGGCGGGGGGCCGTCTGGAAACGGCCCATGTTAGCACTCTCCCTGTCCATCTCCTGGTACAGGCCATCCACCAGGGTGACCAAAGCCATTTCAGTCCCATTACCAGGCCTGAAGACAGACTGGAATGGAGCCAAACAATCCACTTAATTCAGGAATTCCTGAAGTTGCCTAGCCACCAGTCATTCAGTCACCTTGCTCAAGACTGGTATATTTGAGATTGGGCAGTAGATATTCAACTCTCTGCAGTCCAGAATAGGTTTCTTTAGAAGTGGATGCACCACTTCCCTCTCTCAAGAAGACATTTACTGTCTCCCAGACCTCCTGTCAGCTGGTTCCACTCTGCAGATTTAAGCATCCAGGAGGGACAAGGGTCATTTATAAACATGTGGTATGTTTCAAATTTCAAAGAATCACATCCTCGGACTGAACAAACTGAAAGGTATCCCACATAACTGAACAAGTTAGCAACCTGGGACCATGTTTCTGTCACTGCTAATGTAGAGTTCGTCAGAACAGATGAGAGTTTATTTACAAAATGTTAAACAAAACAATTGCACCAAGCTGCAGAGCATTCCACCAATAGGTTGCTGCCCATCCAGAAGAGTTCCACAGTGGACATCCAGAAGAGGTTTACACAGTGTGGATGCAATGGTGGCAGAAAAATATTGTTATGTTGCTGCCATTACCACACACTTTGGCAACTGTGTTAATGAACCTTAGTTCCTTTTCACCTCTTCCCCTTAGGCTGCATCTCAGTTTAAAGCTGAAGAAGTATAGCTGCAAGCATTAAGCTATGGAATAGTTTCATTGCCCTTAGAGATAAACAGCAACAGTAGCAAAATGCACGTAAGTAAGGCATCTGGTTGTACCTACTTTTGAACCAGCAAGGAAGTGTGGCAGATACAGAATAGCAGTCTGGCACATTAGAAACATTATAAAGGCCTACCATTCACTTGTTCAACTTGTAGGTTACAGAAGAAGCCTGTTTCATTCTAAATGACTACCAAAGCAAAGATTGCTATGCTACTTGGAGCAACCACTTTCTCCTGATATAATCCCAGCAAAATATTCTGGTCAGTGGTTTGCAGCTATATGGAGTAACAGCACACTACCAGCTAGTACAAACAATTCTATGCATGATGCAGTGGCCACTTAAATACAATTTGTCCTCTCCATGCATTACATGGAATGTGCTTTATGATTTAGTGGTCTGCATTAATGTCTTAATTTCCTGATTCTCAATGTGTAAGGAAAGAAAGTTAGTTTTTAAAGAACAAAGGATGTGTTTTACTCAGATTCCTGGAATTCCTATGAATATTTTACAAGTTGTCTCATATACAGATTTGACACTAAAATGAATATGTATAAGGGCCCATTGCTCAATGACACAGTATATGCTTGCATACATAAGACCTTGGTTTCAATCTCTAGCAGCCCTAGTTGTTCTCAGATGATGGGGCTTGGAAAGCCCTGTCAATCAGAGAAGGTAGCTAAACCAATGATCTGAGCTGGTGTTAAGAAGTTTCACCTGTATGTATGTAGAAATATGCAGACACACAATGTCTTCTAGTTTCGGCAATCAGAAAACCAGAATAGAAGAAAACTAAAATGTCAGACTAAAGCCCTTTCAAAGCCACAGCACAGTCTTTAAAGCAGCATGGGTATTTTAAATGTATTTTTACCAGCGGAAAAGACTGAAAATGAACATAATTCTAACTTGATACTGTGGCACATAAAATTCATATCGAAAGGAGGATTAAACTATCTGTTCTGAACTTCTTGAAAGAGAATTTATATAGTAATTACACTAATGGAAGTTGATCTTTAAAAATGTTCTTACACAGTGTGAAAATGATGCATCATACACATCTTTAGAGGCTACTAAACCTTTTCCTCATAACGCTCTCATGTATCAATAGAGTAGCTGCAATGAATACATTAAACAGTGGTTTTAAAGCGCAGATCGGCACAGACAATCTCTCATCTACCATAAGAACCAACAAGGGGAATTCCAGGAGGATGCAAGAGAGTCTAAATATATAAGCTGATGCAGAATCTATAACATGTTAACTTTGACAATAAAAGAAGTAAAACTAGCCTGCAGGAGTAAATTCAGAATGTAATAGTGCATGTTTCATTTGCTTCCCTAAAAACCAAGACTGAAGGATAATCTAGTTCAAGCAGAAGTTTACTTAGCATCATGTATAGTGAGGTTATACCTGAACTTTGCTATATACCACCTTCAACTGATATAAGGTGTTCAACTATGAGGTTTGCTCCACCTACAGGAAACAGGATGCAGAGCAGGAGGGAGTGTCTGCTAATAACTGTACTTTGCAGTTTTTCTACCTAAAGATCCACAACGTTGGAAGAAGCGGCACCTTGTTTGTTCTTACTTAGAGCTCTAGGTAAGCAGTCAGTGTGTGAAGCCCAGCTGTTCAGAAATAAGTGGGCTGTTGCCCTGTAATCAGATCTATAGGATGTCCACTGGCAACACTCATACAAGGCTCTCTTGAATTTTACCTTGGAATAGGAATTTTAGAATTTTGTTTGAGAAGTTATTACATAAATGATAAATATATAAGAAATTGATTATTCAGGCTAGTCAGTTTCCATTGTTATTTGGTTGTGAAGTTTTTAATGTGAACTATTTTCACTGATTCCAATGCTGTTGCATCTTTTATGAGTAACCTTGGGCCAAAAATAGGATAAAAATGTTTTAAATAAAGGATTGTCGGAAATGTGGAATTGCTACATGTATCACCTTGGTAAAACTGTACTTGGAATTTTTAATTAGGTTTTGTTTTACATGTAAGGAAATTGGCTTTACCAAAATCCACAGTGAATGTTACATCCTATCACATTTTGAAATCTCCTCCATATTCTACAGCACTGGCTGAACCAAACCAGATTATCTGTGTTACAAATATATCCAAGAAGTGCTGAATTTGGTTAGAGAAGGACAGAAAATCTATCAGAGTTGGCCTTTGGGAAATAAAATCCAATATGTTACATCAGACAGCCTGAGGTAACAAAAAACTAAAGAACATGCTTAGCAAGTTAAAATACTTTCTTTGTTGGATTAAGTCATTTGAGAATTTTCCTGTATCTCATGATGGAGATTGGAAATGACGATTCCCCCCCCTAGTTCAATATGTTTGTCATCTGTTGTTACATAAAACAAAAAACATATTTTGGAAGTTTAACACACAAATAAGTTACATGCAGAAACAATGATAAACATTTATTGCAGTTGACTTATGAAGACATTATAACTAAGGAAGTTTATCTTTGGCTTAAGTCCCTGATTTTAATAAGGTCATCTTTATATGTGACAGAAAATTCAAGAGAACAAAACGGAAGGTTTATTAATAAACAAAAGAGCTGAACACCTAATGAAACAAACCAATAAATGGACTAAGAGATGTTATATTTCAGCTAACAAAACTACAACTCCAGTTGGAAATTTACTTGTCAGATACAGAACAAGTTGTGTGCACAGCACACCGCTGAGAATTGGTAAAAGCTACAAATGATGTTAAAATGATAAAGTTTTTGAAGAATGAAAAAACTAGAGGGAGATTTTTTAAAAAAAACCTGTGATGCAGAATTTGAAAAGACAAGATCATCCTATAGAATGGAAGACTATATTAGGCTTAGAAAAGTACAGTTTGGAAGACCCAGGTTTTTTAAAAAATGGAATTCCAAAGGATGCCAAATGAGAGGGAGAAAGCAAACCAAATTACCATTTTTGGCTAATTAGATTCTATACTAAAGAAGGATTTTTATGTGGAATAATCTCCTCAAACAACTTGGAATGTTTCTTGGTAGACAGACTTCGCAATTTACTTAAGTAGAGATGTTTGGTTCAGTAATCCCTTTAAAATACCAAATTTCTGCTGATTTAGTGGAATCTGGGATTACCAAACTAAAATACTGATTACTAAATCAGATTCAGTATTCTGAACTGAAGATTACCAAATTAATTTTGTTTAATTCAGTAAACCAGTTACTGCAGCTGGGCTGTTCCTTCACTGTTCCTCTGCAAAGGAACAGCAAAGAAACAGTGTTTCCTGCCTTTTTTCTCAGATGGGAAGGGGCAGAAGGGAGGGATGAGTGAGGCAGAGGCAGGAGGAAGGGAGGGAGGACTGAGTGACCAATCCTTGCAGAAGCTCTTCTTCTCTGGCCAATGGGATTCTCTAAAAAGGAGAGATCAATTTTTGTCCTGCAAGAAATTAAATAAGCAGGCTTGCCTGAGAGCAGCCTTCATTTTGTGTGGTATAGACTGGCCATGAGATTTGATTCCCTGCCTGCTGCTGGCTGTTGGCTCACTGTGGTCTGACTCTGGCCTGCTTTTTTGAGTGGATTCCTGCTGCCTGCCCTGTGCTTCTCCAGCTGCTGCACTGCTGATAAAGAAGAGACTGTTATACTTGGAGGATTTCTGTGCCATCTGCCTGGTTTGAGAGTCGTAGACTCACTGGTTTTTTTCTGTCTTTTGAGGGAGGGAGCTTGGCCTGGTGTCCAGAAGGGACAGAATTGGGGGGAAGGGAAAAGCTTTATTAAGATTTGTCTTTTAAAAACTGGGTTTTTTTGCGGTGGCTTTTACTTTGGGTTTGGCTTTTACTTAAATTTAGTGTTTATTTTGCTGTTTGTTCTTTGGCAGGGGGGGGCGGGTCTTCTCCTGTTGGAGTGCTTTGTCTATAGAAGTTTAGTGTAGTACTGGTGATGGAGAGTGCCCTCAAGTCAGAGTTGACTTATGGCAACCCCTGGTGGGGTTTCATGGCAAGAGATTAACAGAGGTGGTTTGCCATTGCCTTCTTCTGCAACCCTGGTCTCCATGGGAGGTTTTCCATCCAATTACTGACCAAGGCCGACCCCGCTTAGCTTCTGAGATCTGACAAGATCAGGCTCTCCTGGGCTATAGTTGCTGTTAATTGAATTCACTTGTTCTTCAGGGCGAGATCCTGTATTCCTTGTTATGGGTACATGCTTGGAATAGTTGGCAATATTTGCTGTAAATTTTTGCTGGTTGTTCTTGGGGAGGGGCTGCTTTCCCCTATGGGGGACTTTCTTTATAGAAGTTTGGTTGGTGTTTTTTGCTGGGTTCCATTTGGCTGGACCTCTTTCTCAAGGCTCAGAGGCTCCTCTCGTGCTCTCCAATGAGTGTGCAGAGCGAGCACGTCTTTTCCCATTGTCTGCTCACATTGCCCTCGTCTGCTCCTTTGGAAAGTTCAGCAGTTGGTCTTCCTGAAGGTCAACCTGCCTCTCATCAACTGCCCAACTGTGGACTTCCAGGCTGAATGAAGTGAGCCTAATTTGTGGCCTGCATTCTCCATGAGTCTGTGTTGTTTAATTCCTAAGAATTAAAAGTTAGGTAGAAAACCAGCAGGAGGGACAGTTGATCCAGTTTTCAGTTGGCACAACATAAAATTCATATTCCAGTTTGGACACCACACACATCCCAGAAACACCAGCCCATGTTTGCACAAATTTGTGTGGAAGCAGCCATAGAAATGTTCTCTAATGCCACTGCAAATGGGATGAGACGAGTCAGAGAGACGTTAGGGAAAGTACAGAACAACACACCATGCATCACCGAGGAAAACCCACAGAAGCATCCAAATGAAGTTACACAATGCTATTGTGAAATATAGGTAATGTGGTGTTGTTCTAATGTTAACTTTTCTCATTGGAGGGATGGCCAATGATGAAAGGTAACTGCAGCCTGTACCTTGAGTCCCTGAGCCAGCGAGGGTAGCTGCAGAGAGAGAGGATATCTTGGGTTTCCCAAAAGTACTCCTCATTCTCACTTTCGGCCTGAGGTCAAGTGGGGTTCATCTTATACAACTGTGCTTTTTGTCGTTGCCTTGTACTTGTGGCTGGGTACTGCTTGGTCCTGTTCTGTGGTGTTCCTTCACTGGCTGAATCCAGTGCCTAGCTGCTGAGAGTGACACTGGTTCTGTTGGGCTATGTTGCAACAGAGTCCGTTGCTTCAGCTTGGATTGGGTGGAATATATATGATTCTCTGGTGTGATGATGGTCCTCCTAGGGAACAATGGACAGTGGCTGGGCAGCCTGCTCAAGAGACATTGGGGTTTGGGGGTGGGTGTCAGTTTGGTTCTGTAGGGCTTTCCCAGGGATGAGCTTGCATTTGTGAGTGCACCAAGCCTTGTGTGTATGTGCCTCTGGGAAAGAACATGGAAAATTTCCCATCATTGAGTACAATGGACAGTGACTGGGTAGCCTGCTCAGGGGGCTCATGTTTTTTTTGTGGGGGGGTATCAGTTTGCTTTTGTTGGGCTTTCCCAGAGATGACCTTGCATTTGGGAGTGAGCCTTGGCTGTGGCATGCTTGCCTGATAACCAGCTTGGAAACAATCGAGAGTGGCTGTGGACAGCCTGTTCAGGGGCACTTGGGTAGTGAGGCTTCAGTTTTGTTCTGTAGGCTTTCCCAGGGATAAGCTTGCATTGGGTGTGTGCTTCTGGCCACTGGCATGGTTGCCCTGTATGTATGTGCCCCAAGAACCAGCTTGGAAAATTTCTTATCATTGGGAAGAGAGAGTGGCTGTGGGAATCTTGTTCAGAGGCACTTGGGAGGGGACTTAAATTTGGTTCTGTTGGACTTTCTGTGTGTGGAGCTTGTATTTGGGAGTGTGCCTCTGGCCATGGCAGCCTTGCTTCATGTATTTTTGCAGTGGGAGTCAGCTTGGAACCCCCCCTCCCACACAATAGGAACAAATGGAGTGGCTGTGGGCACCTAGTTCAGGGGCATGCAGAACTGGACCCCAGAATCTACTCTTGCTAAAACTTTGGGGGTCTTTAGAGGACCATCAGTAGTAGGTCCACTGAAAATCTGGTGGACTTTTCTTGCAAAATGCCATTTCCAGCCCCCTAGATAGCCCCCTGATAGTTTTCCCCATAGGGAATGAAAGTGGCTGGGGGCACCTTCTTTGGGGGCCCATAAATTTGGCCTTCAGGGTCCAATCTTTATGAAACTGGAGTGGTGGTGGTATATACAGGACAGTCAGGAGTAGGTGCCCTGCAAATCTGGTGGTTTGGTTGAAAAATGACCCCCGCCCCAGGTCACCGGATAGCCCCTGGATTGAGTTTCCCATGGGAAACAATGGCTAAACTTTACTGAATTTTCTCTGTATTACTGAACCAAACTAGAGAATCAATTTGGTAAGGGATTATCAATTTTTTCCTCTAGTTTGGTATACCTGAACTGGATTTACTGATATATTTTTTTTTGCACAAAGAAGTACTTATTTAGAAGATTTATATCCCATCGTTCTACTTATAAAGCACTTAGGACAACTTACAAATAAATTAAACAATAATAAAACAAATACAATTAATTAATAATTAAACCAAAATGATAAAAAATAGAACAAAATGAGTAAAATAGTCTACATTGAAAGAGCAGTAGCTAAAATTCCTCCCAGGGCCCATTCAAATTACCTTAAAAACTCTGGAACCATTAAAAACCAGCCACAGTAAAAATTAATTTTAAAAAATCACCAACATCGTCCAAAGAATCTTCAGTATAGTTTTTGAAGGTGTGATCCTGCAAGAAAGCAGAGTTATGCATGCAGAAGGGCTTCCTGTCACAAACTTGGAGGGCAGCAGGCTTTTCTACTCTGACAAAATATATAATGTCCCACTGAATGCATGCAGCCCTATATAAAGAGTTAATAGTTCATAGTCCATTTCTTCAGCTAAGACTCCCTCAGATTATTTGACCCCCCCCCTTTATTGAGTGCATTTGTTCATTTACTTCATGAAGAGAAGCAGCATTACTTGGTGGACTTCACCCTGTCAAACACGTTTCATACTTTATAATAGTTTAATCAACTACAGAATCCTCCATGTTCCAAATCAAGGCACTTACTGGCAAGTTTATGGATACATCTGTGGTTTTCTGAATGTCTCATTAGTAATACTCAGTCTGGTTAGCCTTGCTCCATAATAATCTATAATGTAACTAGAGCCATCTGAGGGTCCCACGATCTAGAAGAGAAAGCATTTCAATTAACACTACCTATTTTGAACACAGCATGCACAAACAGCTCCTGCCTCCCACCCACACACATTGAGACATTTATTTAGACTAGATGGCTTGATGGCAACTTATTATAAATGATCTGAAGAAATATTAGCAATTTCTTTTGAAAAAGTAATGAATGAAATACAAGAGAGAAAGTATATACCACCTACTTGATGAGAAGCGAACATAACTTTAATATATAAAGAAGGGAATGACCCACTAGTACCACAATCATATAGACCAATTTCATTATTAAATGTGGATAAAGAGGGGGGCTTAGCTGTACAAAATATCAAATTATATTGCCAAGCAGCTACACTAGTCTTGGTGTTAGACTGAATTATAAACTCAAATCAAAGGAATGTTAAACTGGAGACAATTGATACTAGAGAAGGAATACATAACTATTTAGGGATCAAGAAATCACTAAAAACAATTCAAAAACAAGATGGTAATCATATCTTGAAAGATGGTCTATTAAGAATATGGTTTCAATGCAGAAATACAGTAAGTCTGCCAACCTCGCCAATAACATCCCCAGTAGACATCTATTGTGATAACAGTACAAGAAAAAAAATTACACCATATTACCTATGAGTATATAATGGACAAAAAGGGAAAAATAAAATCCTGGTAAGTGGTTCAAGGAGAAGAAAAAAAATTGTGGTTGATCATCAAATGATACCTAAATTGAAAGAACAAATAGCCAAAGAAGGGGAGCAGCTAAGAAAGAAAAGCACCTTTGAACAATCATCTGTTTAAGATACCTATTAGGAAAAAAATTATAAAATATTGCAATATGACACTGAAACCAAGCAAATAAAAAACTGTATGATAAAATGGCTGCAAAATTTTGGAGAAAATGTACACATGAGGCAATGGGAAAATTTAAAAGAAATTAAGTTACTGAATGTCAAATATTAAGGGAAAACTGGTATAAAATGTTTTTAGATGGTATATATCCCTTAATGATATAGCAAAAACAAATAAAGATTATAGTGAGAAATGTTGTATATGTCAGAATACAGACACAACATTTTATCACATGGGGTGGACATAAAAGGAAGCAAGAAAATACTGGACAGAGATATATGAAGAAATGCAAAAGATATTAAAATTTAAGTTCCCAATGTATCCAAAAATATGTTATTAAATATTTTACCAAGTAAGAGTACAAAAATATACAGCAAACTATTTAAGTATATGGAGACAGTGGCAGGAGTAATATTTGCAACAAAATGGAAAGTGGTGAAATGCCCAGACCTCAATGAAGCCAGGCTCAGGCTGCCCCAAAAGCTCTCCCAAATCACTCTGTCTTTACAGCCTTGCTGCAACACCTTTTATTGTAACAAACTCTATGATGGAAATGCTCTCAAGCATTTGTGGAGTGTATTTGTGCAGTGACTCACCGTTGTACTTGATTATCTTGATTCACAGGTGTCAGGGCTAGCAGCAACCACCGCTGGGCGGTCCGCTCCTGACGTCAAAGGGGGGGCCAGGGATTCTGCAGGACCCTGCTCTGTGGAAGAAGGGGTGGTATACCTCACCCAGACTCCCTCTCAGTCCACTCACTGGCCTGCTCAACTTGTGCCACTCACCCACTTTGGTCTCTGTCATCTCCTCCTCCTTGGTCCACTCTCCTCCTAGCCTTTGCTCTCGCACTGCTCTGCTTCCACACCATCACTCCTTACTCATACCCAACCACCCCAGAGCTCTTCCCAGCCAGCTTTTATAGGGCCTTCTCTCCACACCCTGCCCTCCTTGCCGGTCCTGCCTGCCAGGCCACACCCCTCCTTGGCCTCCCAACATTGACCTGCTGACTCAAGCTGCTGCAGCTGGGGTAGCTGCCTGGGCTGCCTGGGTCAGCAACAGCTGCGTTAGGTTGGCTGGCTGCCAGGCCTCTCTGGCTGAGCCGATTACTGAAGGTAGGCCCAGCTGTGGCCCCTTGGCTGGCTGCCCAGCTCTTCCCACAGAATGCCTTCAGCAGCTCCACCTGGAAGGGCTTGGTTGTGAGCATCTCCTGAGCCAGGCTGCTGACTTCAAGCTGAAGTGGAGGCTGGGGCGTGGCTCTGAGCTGCTGTGGCTGCTTCTCTTCCCTGCCAGGTAAGAGCTCTGTTTGGGCTGCTGCTGGACCTCTATTCCCCCTGCCTTGGCCCTTTTCTTCTGGCCTGCTTAGCCCCCTCTCCTCCCCCTGGAGGGTGGGACTAGCTGGTCTCTCCCTGCTCCCTCCAGCCCTCTGTGGCTCTGGCCTTTTGCCCCTTCCCCCTGGAGTAGGCAGGTTCTGGACCTGGTTGCTGGCTGGGGCGGCAGGGTTGCTGCCTCCTGGTTGCCTCCCACTGTTCCCTTCTGGCAAGTCTGGGGGCTGGGGCTCAGACCCTGGACAACAGGTGCTTGGTCAATTCACATACAACATCTAAATTATGGCTTGGTTAACTGTGCCTGACCCTCAATCCTACATGTTCCACTCTCATGCCCATGGAATTTGCCCTCCTTCCCATTACTTGACAATGCATTGTTTACTTTTACATGAACCAGGGAAAGGTTTAGCTTAAAACAAAAACTGTCATTCCGATTTGACTCTAATTGGTGCTTCTGGTTTCCAGGAAAACTACAGCCTACAATATTTGAAGGTTTGGGAACATTATGTTTGAACTGATCTGATGGTGCCACCAAATTTTCTACAAGAAAATATCCTTGGGCATCCAAGGTAATATGTAAAGCAATGTACACATGTATCTACTTTGGATCAGCTCCAACAGCCTCTTCTGAAGCTGTCATAATGGGGCAGAAACAGTGGAAATCAAAGCCATTGTATGTAGTTAGTATTAATGCACTTCAACTCCACATTCAGCTTCTTCTGTTTAGACATGGAGAAAAATTCCAAGCATATTATGTAAGGAAATTCATAGAAGTTCCATGTACAAACCAGCTCTTAGACAAATTCAAAACATATAATAGCCCCATATAATTGAAAACCAACACAAAGACAAAATGCCAAAATCATCTGAAAAACACCCAATTGTTCAGAAACCTTTTTCAACAGAATCATTTTATAGAAATCTGCCCTAACTAAAAAGCTGATCTCTGCAGCTTACACCTTAAAAAAGATTAATTAGCATTCAACATTTGTATAATGTATTATCTGGCAGGTGTTTAAAGTTCATCTCTAAAACCTCATGGACTCATTTATATATGAGACAGCAACATGAAATATCAAACTGTTGTATGATGTTACTGAATTCTATATGACAATTACATCTTCTGTATGTAGAGGCTAGATTTCAAAATGTTGTAAATTATGTTGTAGTAGTTTTAACAATAAATCATGTTTTCCCAAGTATTATCATAGTTATCTACAGATATTGAGAGCAACTTGAAAGTTTATGTTTCCATCAAAAGTTTATTATCTGGACTTTTACATTGTGTAACTTCTATGTGCTGCTTACTGTGCAGTAAATCTACTCAGCTTCCCACTATATTTTCAACTAGTGTCCGGGGCTGGGCAGGCAGGCCTGGTCTAGGCTCCTCTGGAATAAGGCCCCAGGTTTGGCTGGCTAGACTGGAACTTCGGGATAGGCACTTTAGCCAGGGAGACGAGCTGAGGGCTTCAGCCTAAACAGGCTGGGAGTTGATCTGGCTCAGCTGCGCCTGCTGGCATGTGTGGAGGCTCCTGAGACTTTGCATGTGCTTTGGTCAGGTTTCTACAAAGAAGCAGTGCTTCTAGAGCCCTGTTCTGGATCCAGGCTGGGAGTGTGCAACCAGTCTGGCACTTTGCCTTCTTTGTGCTGCCTCAGCTAGGGCCTTCTGCTGATGCTGCTCTTCTGGTATAGGAGTGGGTACTCAGGGGCTATGGGCTCAGGTTTGGAGGCCAGTGGCAAGGTCTTTTTTGCAGGCTCTGGAAGGGTGGACTCTGGCACTGCTGAATCATGGTCAGCAGATGTCTCTACTACAGTCTCAGGCCCTTCCTGATTCTGCTGGTCCTCCTCGTTCCTTGGTCTGGGCTCCTTTGGTTCTTCCTCTGAGCCCTCGGAGTCCAAGCAATTGGGCTGGTCGGAGAGGGTTTAAGACAGCTAGGGAAATACATCCATGGGCAACTACCATTATGTGAAACACACCTTCAAGAATCAAAAGCAAAGAAGCAACTACATGCTGATTTCACAGTTTGGCATTGTAGGTTATGCGCTGTTTGCAATTGAGAAATTTTTATGGATATGCTTCGTGTAATTTTGTTTGTATTGATTTCTATCCTGTTCTCACCCCCAGAATTGCTAAAGGATGCAAACGTATAATTTTTAAAAAGCAATAATTACATAGTAAAATAATGAACTGATAGCCTGAGCAAATAAGTGTATCTTTAGCTGGGCTAGAAAACTTCATAGATTATCAGTGCAATCCTAAGAAGAGTCAATGGGCTTAGACTGGAGTATCTCTCCTTAGGATTGTGCTGTAGGACCCAGACAAATCCATGGGAAGGATATGCCATCTATCGAGGCACCAACACAGAAAGAATTCTATCTTGTATCACCATATTATTTCAGCTAATGGTGACAGCATGGAGTAGGACTTCACAGGTATTGAGCAACATCTCTATAGGATAATAAAGATAACAAAACATAAAGAAAGTGTTGCTTGAGAACACCCCTTTCATGTGAATAAAGTTCTTCCTCTCTAAAATCCTAACAGCATGATTGGACATATATCTTACTTAAAAGATCATATTAGGACCTATTGGACACGTCAGATTAGTTAAATTATGTCAACTTCATCTGTTCTCTGTTGAAAGTGAAATTCACTCATTGAATCTGACAGTGATTTTTAGAGTGATATGCGCTGTTGATTTATATATATGGTTCTAGGATAAGAATCTGTGTCTTGGGTCATACATAAGCACCAGCAGGAATGGATCTATATGGATTTTTTGTGTCAAAGCGCCCAGTATTACAGACGTAAAAGTATGAAAGAATAGACAGAGAGTGTGTTGAATCAGAATACGTGGATTTGTAACCTAAAACTCCACTCATCTAAAGGCAGCATGTTCTTCTAGCATAAGGCTCCTTAATCCAGAGAAATGCATTGCCATTAGCTCAGCAGAGTGGTAGGATACAACTAATGGTATTCAAATAGATGAGAAACTAAAAATATCTGAAAATATTTGCATGTAATTCTGCTTTGCCACCTTAAATACATCATAATCTTTTATTCCACCATTCCTATCCCTTTCAACTTTAGTCCTTAACAGTGACGTGTATAGGAAAATGGGAGGATAAGGGATAATGTTTAGAAATACTAATGTTTTGATTTACACAAGTTCAAAAGTTAATAAAATGTGGATAATAAACAGGCTGGTATCTAAAAAACTGTAAGCCCTTATTTCTTTTGGAAGCAAAGAAACAAACCCCAAACAAGTAGAAATATCCTATATGTTATAGCAAATTACTATTTTTAGTATGAGAATCTTCTTTTCCAACATCCTAAATTCTACTGGTTAAGCTCAAGTCCCACATGTGCATCTAAGCAGCCATTTTTAAATTCTGATACAGTGAACTTACCTGCATTGAAATCAGAATGAAATCAATCAAGCTACCAATTCCACAAAATCCCACTGTGCAGAACTTTAACAAACCTGAGGGGGAAAATTTAGTTACGCTATTGAACAGCTGTGCATAAAGCTTCACAATGTTATCGTTTCAGCACATGTAAACATCTCTGTTTTATAATATTATGGGCTCAATCCTGCCTAGATTTCTACAAGCGCAAGGTGGTAGGTGGAGATTTTCACCAATTTCTCCCTCCCTTGACAGCCCAAAACATCCCCCAAAATGTTGCTTTTGGGAGATCATGGGGAATAACTTGAGTAGTAACCAGAGGTCTCCAACAGAATGAATCCAGTGAAAATTGGCCTTTCCTTTGCACCCTCAGAAATTTAGGTGAAATTCAAGTTTATACTTTCTGCTAAGTTCTGTGTAAGCATATATGCGCGATTGTGCCTCTGGATCACACCCCATCTATAAATTTAGGCACCTACTTGTGGAGGACTGTACAGAAAAAGGGGTACAGGCATTTTTGCATACTTCCAAGGCAGAGTTGGGATACTCCTTTAATCCATTCCTTCAAAATGACTGATAGAGAATTTCTTACTTAAATCTAGGCAAAGACTTGAACCAGTGACCTTGAGGCACAGGTACATTCTCTTCCAATGACCGTGTCACGTTACATTTCTATAACATATATTTTTATTCTGTTACAGCATTGTCATCTCTGTTCCTCAAACATCTGAAAATGTTTTAATCAGTTAATAGATCCATGTGCTTATTTGCTACAAAATCTTTTTAAATTGATTAGTTATAGGTTTATTCCCTATTGCACTCAATTAGAACATACTTGAACCAAGTAATTAAAGTTCCTAAAAGAATTAGACCTGAGAATCTTTTATAGCCAACATTATTTTTTAAAATACACACAATTTTTTAAAGAGCCCCTGATAGTCTAGACACTCCTTATTTAAAGGTACACTTGATATACAAACCGAAAACATGGCTTTAGTAACTAGTGTCAGAGAAATGTTGGTTCTTATGTAACCTGGTCTGAGACTAAGTAGATAATGGAGCAGTGGCATAAGTAATACAATTCTGGAAGAAATATTTTCAGTTTTGAAGTTTAAAAGAGGGTTGTAATAGCAATAGTTATTTTAAAGTAAATATTATATGCAATAAAAAGCAGTTTTACTACCTTAATCAAGTGGATTTACGATGAGAACTATGATCTATTTGACTATTCTGTCTTTATAGTATCTATACATTGTTTCCATCCTAAGCCTGATAACAGAGATGCACATCCTGCAAGATTAACAGCCAAGTGAAACTAACCAGGATCACAGAATTCCAGTCATTTCCACTGCGCATGAGTATATACTGTAAATGGGTATATACTGTAAAAACTTTCCTGACATTTTGTGGACCAACATAACGTCATCATAGTACTTTTCTATCCCATCCTAGACAAGGTAATTGTTCAAAAGTTACCTCTCCTTAACATTCTAAGCACGTGGTTCTCAAAATGGTCATAAAGTTTCACCAAGGAAATGCCAGAATACTTCTAAGGCTTACAGGTGCTCTCTCAAACCCTCTCAGTTTTTACTGTGTATGTCAATGAGTTCTGAAAGCCATCTTGATAAACTGATACTACAGAAAGCTAGTTGAGTATTTCTCTGTCCTGAATTAATCTATAATACAAATACACAAAGATATATATTCCTTTAACTTCTTGACCATGGACAGTTTACAAGTGCAGGTGTTGTAAATCAAGCAGTCATCTTGCAGCCTGATCCTATGCAGATTTACTTAGAAGTAAGTCTCAGCAAATTCATGGAGCTTACACCGATGTAAATATGCACATGATTACAACCAATACTTATAAAGAGGTACTTACCTAAGGCAGGATATCCTAGATAAAACCTATCTGCTCCCAACCAACCGAGAAATAAAGACAGAGCTACTGCTACTTTGTAGGAATAACCATTTCTGGAAACAAAAATGAGAAAAAATAGCTGAAATGATTTAATAAATAATTAAATGAATTTGCAACAGTGTTCAGTTGCCTATTTAACAAGAAATTTAACATCAGAATCTAACTGCTTCACAGCTTGATCAAATGGAAATCCAGCCATGCTTATACACCAACAACATATGACCAGAAATACATACAGGAGCAAATGTTTTCAGAATCAATATTTGCAGTACTACCATATTTGTAATTAATTAATGCAATATGGACATGGAATCATCTCTAGGCTTGAACAGTCTCAAGCTTGACTACTCTTCTGGTTCAAATATAGGCTCAGAGACACTTGCTTCACATGGCCATTTTCACAGGATGAAATCAACAAGAGCTGCCACTTTCAGCTGCTTACCACAAACTACGCCAGCAATAAGAATAATTCAGTGATTTTATACTTGGGCACATATACTACACATTTCAAAATGCAAAGTGCCACAGCCTAGACACAGGAAGTATTTCACAGATGCAACCGGCATTAAATATGACACTATTACACTTTACATGGTGTCTAACATGGTGATGGAAAGAAAAAACCCCTATTAGAGATCTATTCCTATTTTTCATTCAATATTCCTTTTCTTCATATAGCTCATCATTCATCATGCAGCACTAAGGAAGTTGAATAATACAGCGTGTCTGCCATCCCCATATATCACTCTCTCTCATAATAAGACTAGTTAATAGCAACAGGTTGACAAGGTGGTGAAAGTTGGCACAATGACATCTACTGCCAGATGGCAGCAAGGCTCTTTTTCCATATCTAGCATGTCAACATTTATTTTTCAGATACCAAATATTCATTGCCCATCTGAGCAGTTCATACATGTCAATATAAATCCCTCAAAGAGGCAATTTAGTGGCATGTCTTCACAGGTATTCTGGTATTCTATGTTTAGTACTATGCCGTTCAAAGCTGATGTGCAGGTGGCAGTATCTACACACATCATCATATTGTCTACTGGGTTTTATGTATCTTTCTCTTAAGTGTTCTGCACAACCTGCTGCGTCCCAAGATTGCTGTACAGTATTTTAGCCATTCACTGCTGCTTATACATGGGCCTGGCTCACATGGACACACATGAAGTTTCTTTATACTAAGCGAACCTACTGACAAAGGAAGCTTTGACTCTTCAAAGCTCGTACCCAACTCTAGTTGGTCTTTAAGATGTTTCTGGACCCGAATCTTGCTCTATTGGTCCATCAAGTTTTCTACTGTACACTGACAGGTAGCCGTTCTCCAAGGTCCCACAGAGAGGTCTTTCCCATAACCCACTATCCAATCCTTGGGGGTGGGGGACTGCAGATGCCGAGAGCTTTTGCACTGAAGCAATATGTTCTACTACTAAGCCACAGATGAGGCTAAATTTGTTTCCCAGTTCCTTATTTGTGAATCCAACCACAAATATTAATGTACATAAAAAGCTCTAAATCCCTCAACAAAGTTTGGAGCACCAACCTATGCTGTTCCCTGGTTCAAAGCCTATCTTTGCTTTAACTGTTCCAAAGTGGTGTGCCTCAGGAGAAATGCAGATAAAGAAATTGGAGGCACCTGTACTCCCCCAAAGAATCTTTGGGCTACCCTGAATCATTCATCCACATACTTGGCAGACTGTGTCCTGCAAGGTGACAGGTGCTGTACCTGGCCCAAACACTGGTTCTTGCGCCATGAGTTTCTATTTGGTGTTCCCCAGGAAGCCTCTATACTGCATAGGCCCAAGTGCAGTTTCTTTATCTGTATTTCTGCTGCGGCAACAAACTTTGGAGCCGTTAGCACAAAAGCAAAGCTTTGAACCAGGGAACAGCATAGGCTCCCTTGTAGGGCAGAATGTGGGGATGTATGATCTGTGTTGGTCTTATTGTGCAGTGAGAGCTTTTTAAGTGTAATCAATATTTGTGGTTGGATTCATAAATTGGGAACTAGAAGGTGTGAATAAGGAACTAGGAACCAACTTCAGCCTCCTCCTGCACAGATTCTTGTTGTTTAAATCAGTACATTGAGGAGACATCATCAACAAATCGTATAGAAACCTAAAAGAATCAACTGAACAAGGCATCTGCAGGAGCAGATCTCAAAGTCCACCAGAAAGCAGCAGGTGAAGCAAAGTGCACACAACTGACCCAAGATCACCCGGTAAGCTTCACGGCAGCATGCAGATTTGAACCTGAATTGCCCGGATCCTAGTCCAACACTGTAACCAGTACAAATTTTCATGGGCTCAAACTTATGTTGCAATAAATTTGTTAGCCTTTGATGTGCCACAGGATTCCTGATACTAACTTTAGCAAAAATCCAGAAAGCCTTCTGTTACAAAAGGACCAAATGCCAAATGAAAACTCCACTTCTTCTATAGTCTGATGTCTGTGTACTGAATATGTACATTAAACAGCAAAGAAACATCATTCAACAGCAAGGAGGCACTGCTATGTTTGTATATTCACTGGGACATTAAGATCAAAACCAGCTTAATCAGCAATACATTCAATGATGTTTCATTAATATGAAGGTTGCACAGACCTAGCAACACGTACCTACCTAGTTTCCCCTTTCTCTTCGAACTCACTCATTCTATGCATTTTTTAGTCTGAAGGCACTTTTGGAGCCTGCAGGCACCTTTGGAATTTTTGAGAAGGGGTGGTGTCACTCCAAAATGGCTGCCACAGGAGGTGAAGCCAAACACAATACTTCCCTCTGCACTTTGCAAAAGAATCATAGAAGGGAAATAAAGAGGAAAAAGAGAGAAAGAGAAGCAGGAATAAAAACAAACAAAGGAAAGCTGGGGGTAATGGAGAAAGAAAAATAACAACGCATGAGGGAAAGGGAGAAAACACTTGGGGAATAAAAAGGAAAGCCTGACAGAAATGGAATTGCAGACTAAGGGAAGTACAGGTGTTTTCCAGTCCTTCCGATCCTCCAGTGGCTGTATTGCAACCATGGAAAACCCTTTCATTGGAATCAGGGCAGTCAATAATAAGCCCCGCCTTACAATGGCCTTGCCCACTTTCTAAAAAGCTTTGTAGATGCCAGGAAGAGTACTGGCAGGTGTCATGGTATACCTGTTCTAGTCAGTATTGCAGGTTCCAGTTGCAAATGTAGTTGGCACATTATGATTCCTGTAGGATAATAAAGAACTAGAAGACCATGAAGCCAAACTCCCCATCAGGGCAAACTACCCAGACTCCCATAATCCAGATCACAGCAGCAAACAAAGTGTATCATACCAAAATGTCCACAGAAGAGACAGCACCAGACAATGTGTTTCTTATTACTACACACTGCAGCATGTTTAAGCCCACTTAAGTTAGAATTAGGCATTCCTTATTATGTACAAAAATCAGTCAATGAGGCAAGTAAGCCAACTTACATTCTACAAGTGAAAGTTGAAGTCACCAGGGGTAAATGACATGATGAAAGAGAACTCTTTGTGACCTCAAACCCAGCAACTGGTTTGTCAGTGGGTAAATCCAGACAAACTGGGAAGGTTACATACTTCATTGCAAACTGGGAAAGTTACTTGCTTCTTAAATATGCGCTAAGATGTTCCAGTGCAGGCAACAGTGACTGGCTTTGCAATATTCCATGATTTCTGGTGATCCACCTGAGTTACAGCACATCCTTTTGCTCTTAGTTAATATACTAGCTCTTCTTATACCTCCATGTATTGCTGCAGCATTTTGTTAACATTTCCCAGTTATTTATTTACACATTTAGATGACTAGAGAGGATGTTAAAACAAACACCTATTGGGTATGAATTAAAGTATCTACACACATTTTCTGTATATTGATTTTTTTACTGAACAAGTTTTGCTTTATATTTTTAGAATAGTGTCTCTGCTGAGGGTGCATATGCACTACATCTTCAAAATGAGAAAAAGAGATCGAACATTTTACACATTTAAAATCAAATTAAATTCACTGTCTACATTAACATCAGAATTGCACACATATACATACTCATCGTACAATTAACAAACATAACATGCATGCTACCAGAGTATGGTTTCTCTTTTAAAAACTAGTCACACACTCCTATACATATATAAAAAATTAAACAAAAACATCCAATGAAATTTTCTATTTAAATCTTCACTTTATATTGTGAAAACTCAGACTCATAGAGAAAAAGCAGGGAAGACAAAGGTCCCTTTCGCACTTGTGGTTTAAACCACCATTTATGAGCATTTTCCTCGACTGCAGTAGCTTTGGCATGACACCCCCACATTCCACATTGTCTGAGGTAGTTTCTATTTGGTGTCTTGTTTTTCATTTTAGACGGGCTTTGAAGCCTTGGTGCAGTTTCAGGCTTTCAAGGCTTTGCAATTCATGTCACACTTTAAAAAAAAAAAAAAACAACCCTGCACATGCGTAGTAACATTGCAATGTTGGAAACACGGGGTGGTGGTGGGTTCCAACTGACTGGGCTATCGCGTACCCACTGGAGAGGCAATTTGGGGTGGAGTTCTGGGGGAAAACATGCACTTTTCCTGCTTGTTCCACTCACAATTATTTTTTTTAAAGCCAAGCCAGAAAAAGGGATAAAATGCTGCTAGTTCATTCCCTCCATGCCATTTTGTTTTGCAAATGGTTGTGCAAAACGCTTTTTTAAAAAACTCTTTGGCATTAGCAGAAGACAGGGAGGGAGGGAAAAGCAGCCATTTAACCCTTACCTGGCTTTTAAAGCCAGGAGAAATGAGCAGTAATGTTATAACATTTTCCTAGCTTTGAAAAAAATAAAACAGTGTATTCATACCACTGAGGGAGGAAAGACAAAGCAGCCATTTAACCCTTTCCTAGTTTTTAAAGCCAGTAGGGAATAAGCAGCAACATTAGGAATCGTTCCTGGCTTTGAAAAAAAAATATGAGTGTGTGTGCATTCCCGGGAAAAAGGAAGCAAATGAAGCAGCAGCCTTATGACCGTTACCTCGCTTTACTGATAAAAATGGCAGAAAATGAGTTCAGAGAGCTGAGGAGGGTGGGAGCGGTTAATTTGCACAGACCAATCAGCTCCCAGGGAAAAGGAGAGGGGGGAGAAGAGAAGCAGAAGGGGAGTATAGAGTTTGCACTGACATTAATTGGGCCAGACGCGACTCGGCAGCAGCTTCAAAATAAAATCGCAGTATGTCCACCAGGGATACTGCGGACAAAAATCGGTTCTGTGTCCCATGACTACTTTGCAAGTGTGGAACTCCTGCAAACATGGGAAGGAGAACAGATACTGAAACGCTTTAAAGTGATAGTGTGAGAAGCACCAAAGTATTCTCTAGCCATGAAATTGGAACTACACTTTATCAGCTACTGTGCACTATTAATATAGACCATCCAACATAAGAAATATATTAGTGAAGACCTGATGAAGACCGCAGTCCTTATCACATACCAGAATGCACAGCAAAATATAACATAGTTTTAGTGATAAAGACAACCAGGCAAGCACAGGAAGAACATTTCAGATTAAGAAAGCAGCTAAAGCATATAACGTATTTTATAATTAAACACTGTTAACCAGTGTGGAGACATTTTATACTGATACGTAAAGACACTTTATACTGACTGCATATATTGACTTACACATTTCGACATTCTATAGGTCTGTAAAATCCAATTTCTTTTCCAGTGAATTGGGTTTCATTTCCACTGAAATCCTTGCATGTAATATTTGGTGCTGGATGACAAGCAACTGAGGGCAAAAAAGGGTTACAACTGATAAATTACAACATTCTGGGTTGATCTCCACAGAAAGGTTCCAAATACAAAACTCAAGAAACAAAGCATGTGTATATTCTTAAATATATAACACAAATGAGTGAATGACAATGGCTGTAGCACAGTCTAAAACTAAGATCTGCTGCAAAAAAGGCAGTATTTTCTAATTTTACATATCGCCATAAAAAGTAACAATTGGTAATTATCTGCAAAAAATCTTTTGCATCTTTGATGTTAAATTCAGTTAAGAGTATGTGGCCAAACTTTATGTGGGTATTAGCAATAGCTAATAGCAGTAGCTATCAAGATTCACTGGAAAAGGTTCCATAACAAAAGATATGTGTATATAATCATGGTCAGTGAAGAACACCATACATACACTAGCCACCCCCAGTATTAATTCCGAAAGTACCTCTGAATCCAGCATTTTATAGATAGAAGTACACACAGAATCAATTTATCAGGTGTGTACATTCTTACCAGAGTTTGGTCAGCTTTTGCAGCTCAAAAAGCATCAGTTTGCCATAATTCTTACCATATGCAGTATGATTTGTACACTTCACAGGTTCTTGAGTGTCATTGTCTATTTTAGGATCTTCACAAATATATGTTTGACTAATTAAGGGAAATAGATGTACACAAATTCCTACACAAGTGTCCAGCAATAGCATCACAAAATTTTCAGCAACCACAGATTTTACCTGCACCAATAGCTTTTTTCTTCTCATCTTACTAAATGAAAACAAAGATAGAGAAACACACAAAATATGCAGTAGTCCATGTCATTGCAACAAACAAATGCACCTAAAGGACTAGCTAGATGGAAAAAGAAAATGAACTGCTACTATTTTTCTTGTTCTCTTTTTCTCATTCTGTTTGTAAAGTTCCCTCAAGTTGTACTTCACTTATGGAGGCACCAGTAAGGGGCCTTTCAAGGCAAATAAGAAGCAGAACTGGTTTGCCATTGCCTTCCTCTGCAGAGTCTTCCTTGGTGGTCTTTCATCCAAGTACCAACTCTGCTTAGCTTCTGAGATCTGAGGAGATCAGGCCATGCTGCCTTCCCTCCCCTTTTCCTCATTACAGCTAAATAAACAGAACGTATAACATGGTATCATTGCACTATTGTGGTAGGAGAGGAGGCAGCAGAATAAGACCTCCTCAATAATTATATTTAAGCATTAGGAAGAAAAACTGGGGGGAAATATAGCAGCTCTGTGCCCTTATAAGATCTGGTTAAGCCTTATCTTTAGGAGAGAGCACACCAGCGTGAAATAATTAAGTACACTATTCAGGGATTTCAAAACTTTATTCTAGTATCTCTGACAGACTTTTCTTTCACAATCTGTATACACTTAAAAGATAATCATGCTAATGTTGAGCACATATTTTCAACACCATACCATCTTCCCAAGAAATAAATCTGTAACCTTCAAGTGTCATATTGATAACACATTTCTAAAATTTTTCCTCAGAGTTTTCATTTTATAAGACGTAATAGCAAAAGCCAAAAGACTGAAGTGATCATGGACAAACGGTTCATGCCAGAAAACTCAACTAATAATCAACTACCATTTAACTGCTATACATATAACAAAATAAGAGTCAGGAGATATATCCAAGAGTAGTTGATATGTTGCAAAAAAACTTTTATGAAGGCTCCTTATTTCAGAACCACACAATAATAATAATAGTAATAACATTTGATTTATATACTGCCCTTCAGGACAACTTAACAGCCACTCAGAGCGGTTTACAAAGTATGCCATTATTATCCCCACAATAAATACCCTGTGAGGTGGGTGGGAGCTCCTAGAAGCTGTGACTGACCCAAGGTCACCCAGTTGGCTTCAAGGGGAGGAGTAGGGAATCAAACACAGTTCTCCAGATTAGAGTCCCATGCTTTTAACCAAATATAGCACCTTCACAGGACGAGCATGACAG
Source organism: Eublepharis macularius (assembly GCF_028583425.1). Lineage (NCBI taxonomy): Eukaryota > Metazoa > Chordata > Lepidosauria > Squamata > Eublepharidae > Eublepharis > Eublepharis macularius. Next base: position 78,561,667 of record NC_072794.1, on the reverse strand, counting down.
ACAGACATAAACTGTACCTTCAGGTTTCCCTTTTTTAATGTGATTCCCACATACAACCTCCCCACTTAGGGTAAAACCACGGAGGTGGGGGGGATCGCTAACAGTGTAGTCCTAAACAGAATAACGTTTAATTCCACTGAAGTCAATTCTTTCTAATATTAACGTTACAGATCTTCCCCATTAACCTAATATTTTTTTCTTTTATAAACTAACCTCACGTATCAAATCACGGGTTTCTCATACTTTGTCTCTTTATTATAAGTGCCTCTTTTCCCCAAGCGTCCGCTGAGCCTTTTACAGTTGCACCACAGGCAGAAATTCAACAGGTGTCACTTTTCTAATTATATACGTCGTAGCTGTTGGGCTTCACCTCTTGAATTTTTGCTTACTATACGTCTTTTAAAGTCACCGGAACACTAGGGGGTGGGGGTGGGAGTAGCAACCCTACTCCTTTGGAAAGCCTGTCACCGTAGTAACCAGGTAATTTGCGTCCTCACAGCTTCAGGATATTGGCCGACTCGAAGATCTTCGCACTTCAGCGGCGAGTCGCCCCCTTCCACATCCCGTGCCATGAGACACGTCAGCCACACGATTCCTAAGGCCCAGAGAGCTGGCACAGTCCCTTTCTGTCTCTTGCTCCCCGACAACGACTTCACCCGCTGGGCAGCCATGTTGGAAAGACATTTGTCAGCTGACAGCCTTGACCTATCTAAGAGCGGCGACGCCTCGAGAAACAAACTAGAAGAGGCAGGGCTAGTCTCGCAAGGAAACGCTAGTTTGCCCGTAACAAAGATGGCTCCTATGTCGTATAATTTTCAATGTGCCTGTAAAGAGACAGGCAGCCAGGCTCCCTTAGTAAATATGGGTATCGTTTTGCAAAGTAATGGGACGAAATTCTGACATGGATCCTTTCTGGGAAGGGAAATTTTACCTTTATTGCTGGCTATTTTCTCCGTTCCCGAAATGTGAGGAGCGGGTGAGAGACTGACGTCTATTCAAATGCACTGATGATACGTTGGCTTATGTTGGCACTGGCAGAGACTGATGACAATTGTGCGTGTAGTAAGAAAGAGCATAAAGAAAGAATAGCTAAATGCCCAATACAGGGTCACGCATTTATAATCCTTTGTGACTTTTTTCTTTCATTAAATTAATCCAGTTCAATCACCAACGGCAGCTCCATCCATCCATCCTCGTTAATCTAGTTCGTCCTGGCATTTGTATTGCAATTTTTCCGTTTAACAAGGCTACTATACTTGTAAGAACTGTTGAATAAGTAACCGTTAAGCCTTTCCCGTAGTTTGCATTTATAAATAGAAAAGTTGGTCCTAGTGAATTTCTGCTCTTTTAAAAAAAATACAGACTAGAATCCTTAACTGGAATCCACGCTTGAATATGCATTTCTTAAGGCTGTGTGAATGGTCTCCTACGAGTGGTCTGTTTTTATTACCTTTCTTCATTATATTTGAATATTATATAGCATCTTTCCTTGTACTTCCTAAATGTCATGGCCCTACTGTAATTGCGTGTAATTGGTGAGCACCAATTACACTCACCTATCAAAGTGCACACAAGTTTATACTAGAATAAAAACATGTTAATCTTTAAAGGTCCTGTAAGTCTCATATTTATTTTTAGTAAGCTTAGAAATGTCAGTAACAACACCTTAGAAAACTCAGGTTTGTCAGTGCACTGGAACTATCAGATTACCTCTTGTAAAGAATAAAATCTCATATTGTGTACTCTGCTGGATGTTATGGAATATTTTATTGTGAAACAGCAAAATTTCAAAATGCTTCTTACAACACAAACAAATGCTATACAGCTCCTGCTTTGAAATTTGAACCTGGCAACACCGTCTGTGAAAGCAGTATATTTGGTTCTGTGTTAGAATATATTTGCTGGAGTAAAAACATTATCATTCCCTAAATGGGTTTCATTTCAAAATTTGATGCCATTACTTTTTGTTTGTTTGTTTTAAGAAATCTTTTTCAGAGAGGTCTTTCATTCAGTAAGCACTTTTCTTTACTGAGAATGGGCAATACAGAGAAAATACCGATTGCATGAAATCACTAATTATTGTCAAAAGGCAGCAATCTGCAGCAATCAGCTGGTGAAGCTTTTTATGGAATAAGAAATCATAATGCCACTAATGTTTGCACATCAAACTACTGTTAAAAGCACAGGAGAAGAGTGAGCAAAAAAGTTTGCAATGACAATAGGGCTCTCTAGCCTGTTTTACTTGCATTGTTTACTTGTTTTGTACAATATTAGGTTGCTGAAATTCATCTGGATATGTCATATTAAAATGTTTAAAAGTACCAGATTCTCTTTAAATGATATTTTATTGAGAAGTTTGCATAGAATGTCTCAGTTTTGCACTTCCATTACACTTTGAAGTTGTTCCACAGTTGCATATTCATGGCGGTTGACTATCCACATGACTTTTCTAGGAATAATAATCATGCATTAATTTTTTACAGGACCGTGTCCAAAGGCCAGTTTGTGTGAGTAGAAAACTTTTTATCTGATACATCTATCAGTGATCTTAAACTAGATTCCTTATTTTTTCCACCAGTAGCCCTGTCTGTAAGAATAGCACTGGAATCCTATAAGAATAAGCCACATTTATACAGGGGAACTTGCTTACAAATAAGTATTCCAGGATTAAGTTGTACAACTACCAATTTCTGAGGACTTGTGATTCCAGTAAAAGAGATGCAGAGGAGTTAGCCGTGTTAGTCTGTGGTAGCAAAATCAAAAAGAGTCCAGTAGCACCTTTAAGACTAACCAATTTTATTGTAGCATAAGCTTTCGAGAATCAAGTTCTCTTCGTCACGAAGAGAACTTGATTCTCGAAAGCGTATGCTACAATAAAATTGGTTAGTCTTAAAGGTGCTACTGGACTCTTTTTGATTCAGTAAAAGAGAGTGCTTGGCAAAGATTCTGATGGCTGCACTTCAGGAAACTGATATTGTAAAGTCATTGAATAATCAGAACTAACATCTTTTCTCTTTTTATTACTTAATGATTTACTTAATGATTTTTTAAAAATCTTATCCTAATAGTATTTATTAAACAACCTTAAGTTGAAATGTACTACTTGGATTTAAAAAAAACCTGATTCATGATTTTCTTATGTTTGGAGTTTGGCATATTATTGGTTTCATAATGACAGTTAACTACACCAACCAAATTCCCTACCCTCCTGGAGAATGTAGTAGCTGTAGTAACAGCATTTGATTTATATACCATCCTTCAGGACAATACCACAGAGTGGTCTACAAAATGAGTTGTTAACCTCAGGACAATCACTCTGTGAAGTGAATAGGGCTGAAAGAGCTGTGATGGATCCAAGGTCACCCAGCTGGCTTCAAGCAGAGGAGTGGGGAATCAAACTGGGTTCCCCAGACTAGAGTCCTGCCACTATTAACCACTACACCAAACTACACTGGTTTGGAATGAAACTCGATCTACTTAGGGCCAAGCTACACATGACGAATGACACTTGAACAGCAAGTGTATTTCTCCCTGTTCACTTGCCCTCCACTCAATCCACTTGCCGTTCAAGTGTCATTCGTCATGTCTAGCTTGGCCCTCAGTACTCTCCTTTCCACCTCCTCACTGAGGTGAATCTGTACTTTTTCCAGGGGAAGGAGAGAGTAGGACGGACGTGTTTGCAGTTCCTCGATTCTCTCCGAAGTCTTCTTAATTGGCTTGGCTGCAGTGCAAGCCTATAACCAGTTGGGTAAAAACCAGCTATTCACAAGTATACTCCCACCCCCCACCACCCCCATGAAAGGTAAATATACGGTGAATTTTTTTCAAACCCGCGCCCTGAAGCGGCGGCGACAAGGAGTGGGATGCTGAAACCTAAACAGGACTTTTGCACACGGAAGTCAAGGCAAGATTTTGCCTTTTGCCCGCTGATTCCCTCTTCCTTCAGTGCAGAGCAGCTCCCCTTCCTGCCGGCTTCCTGCGCTGCAGGTGAGGCGCGGTCAAAATCTAAACTCCCGTTTCCGCCCAGGTAAGAGCGAGTAAGGCCCTGAAAGCGGTCGCTGGAGCAGCAGGTCCCTCTCACGAACAGGTAAGAGCGCGCCTTTAGAAACAGAAAAGAAGCAGAAGGCGCCCCTCGTCTCCCCTCCCGCGATTTGGAGTCCTCGCCTTGAGTGAAGGCGTCAGCGTCCCACCAAGTACAAAAGCAGCAAACTGCGCGTTTGCTGCGAGCTCGCTGTTGACTTCCTGTTTTAAGTTTCATCGAAAACAGAGAAGCGGCGCCGTGAGTGGAACTGCCTTCTGCAGCCCTTGTCCTGCAGCACTTGGCGTTTAGAGTCGGCCTGTTCATAGTCCAGTGCACTAATTGCAAATGAAAGCCAAAGTTTGCGTGAAATATAAATGGTGACAGAATTGTTTTTGATAGACACAATGTTAACTAGTATAGCTGAACTGGCTTCCACTTCTAAAGATTACTAACTGATTTCCAGGGTATGAACTTTTGAGAGTCTGAAGTCTGTATCTCTCCAGAGAACTACCTGAGCCTAGCAAACCAGAGTGAAGGATAGTATACTGGGAAGCTGCACCCTTGCAGGTAGGAATAATAGTGGATAAAATAGTTCTCCTTCCTCTTCTCATGCTTCATAAGCACTGTACATACATTACAGGGTATGCCCATACAAGTTTTGTATTTTTTTGCGCACATGTTGAGTAGTTATTGTATTCATTGCATTCAATGAGTGTACTGCTAAACATACAATTTATATTCCATGTTCATCTAAGTATCAGTCCATGTTTTTATTTTTACAGTGAATAGACATTTGCTATTTCTTATGAAGAGAAGTATGTATGCTCACTATAATATGTGCCTAAAGGTCCAGTTATAGACTAATCGGAATGAAGCAATGGTGTACTTTGACTTTGCAGTGGGCTTGTGTATCTCCTTGTGTGTGTGTTATGTGCTGTCAAGTCGCCTCCGACTTATGGCAACTCTATGAATGAATGCTCTCCAAAACGTACTATTGACAGTGTTGCTCAGGTCTTGCATACTGAAAGCTGTGGCTTTATTGACTCAAGCCATCTCATACTGGGTCTTCCACTTTTCCTGTGCCTTCAACTTTTCCTAGCATTGTATTGTCGAAGGCTTTCACAGCCGGAGAACGATGGTTGTTGTGGGTTTTCCGGGCTGTATTGCCGTGGTCTTGGCATTGTAGTTCCTGACGTTTCGCCAGCAGCTGTGGCTGGCATCTTCAGAGGTGTAGCACCAAAAGACAGAGATCTCTCAGTGTCACAGTGTGGAAAAGATGTTGGCAGGTAATTTATATCTACTCAGGATATTAGTGCTTGATATCAAGCACCAATCCATATGCAAAAGAACCTCCTCAGGATACAGTGAAGCCTCCCTCCATTAGCATTCCACACCCTGGGAAACTCTTACAGGATGAATCAGCTCAACCCCACCCCTCCTGAGTAGATATAAATGACCTGCCAACATCCTTTCCACACTGTGACACTGAGAGATCTCTGTGTTTTGGTGCTACACCTCTGAAGATGCCAGCCACAGCTGCTGGCGAAACGTCAGGAACTACAATGCCAAGACCACGGCAATACAGCCCGGAAAACCCACAACAACCATTTTCCTAGCATTATTGTCTTTTCCAGTGAGTATTGCTTTGATGTGACCAAAGTATGATCACCTCAGTTTTGTCATTTTCACTTCCAAGGAGAATTCAGGCTTGATTTTATCTAGAACCCACTTACTTGTTTTTTTTTTTTTAGAGGTCTGGGGTATCCATAAAACTTTCCTCCAGCACCACATTTCAAATTAATCGCTTTTCTTCCTGTCAGCTTTCTTTGTTGTCCAACATCAACATCTGTACATAATAGGGAACACCATACAGTAAATATTACCTTGTTCTTTGTCCTTAGCAACACATCCTTGTCCTTAAGGATCTTTTCTAGTGCCATCTTAGCTGCCCACTCAAGTCTTAATCTACTTCTCAAATACTGATCATAGTTTCCCTTTTAACAATTTCAATTTCTTAATTGTCAGCCTTAAAATCATGAAATTCCTCTGTGATTGTTGTTATTTTTGTTTTCTTGATGTTCAGCTGTGACATATGTATTGAGGGGCTACACATCTTCCCTTTGACATGAGACCTAGAAGATGGAGAGGAAGTGCAAGATGTTTCTTTGCTGGGCTCAGTGGGTGTAGCTGGAACAGGATATAAATACAGTATATATATATATATATATTAAAACTTCATGTTTCATTTCTTGTTGTTTCTAAGTAAAATGTGAAGTAGGTTTTAGGACTGGGTTGCCTATGAGAAGTATAATAAAGTACATTTAGAAACAACAGCAAACAAACTCCAATGTGTAACAACATGGTTCCTTTGCACAGAAGAAAAAGCAAATTTCTTGAAACAGATTTTTTTGCTTTTTCTTCTTTGCATTGTTGATTGTTGAGATGTAGCATTTCGTCTGTTGTTTTCGATAAATCTATGGGCCTGTCATTCAGTTTGAAGTATGTCAGAGTCTAAGGAGTGAGGCAAATCATATCCAAATGTCAGATCTGGTACTAGAGCATATGATTGGGTTAGATCTGGTAGGGGAGCATATGATTTGGGCTGGATAGAATGCATTTAAATCCAGTTTGTACTTAGAATAAAAAGGTTCCTGGAGAGAAATGATGAATTCAGTGAATGGGTAATCTTTCTAAGTTCTGAGTCAATAAGTGCCATATTTTTGCAAACATTTCTCATGAAAGTATTTTTTCTATTGAATGATAAAGGTATACTTTGTATTAATTTCAGCCCACAGAAGTTTGTAATATGTTTTTATTATCTAGATAGGGTCACCATTTCTGAGTTGGGAAATTCCTGAAGATTTGGGGGTAGAGCCTGGGGAAGGCAGGGATCGGGGGCAGGAGGGATGTCAACAGGTTATTGTGCCATAGAGTCCACCTTCCAAAGCAACCATTTTCTCTAGGGAAAAATATCTCTGTAACCAGGAGATGTTGAAATTCCAGGAGATCTCCAGGGCCTACTTGGAAGTTGGCAACCATAACACCAGAACCTTTTTTGTTAAATGAGTACACCTGTGGAGCATTTTAGATTTTAAAAAATTACTATTCCTTTTTAATATTTCAAATTAATAAAATAGCAATAGCTATTACTTAATACAGCTACCAGACTGATACAACAGTTTCAAAAAAGTGGGAATAAAAGAATTTCTTTTAGAATTCGCAGACTGTTTTTCCCTTTGCCTGAGAAAATACAATTAGCCATTGAACTGCTTGGATAAGGGTAGACAAGTGTGTTTTCTGGGCATTCCAGGACTTCTCAGTTTAGAAACTTAAATATTTGTCACCTATTTGAGGCAATCTTTTTTCAACAGTTTCTGGGTGTGAATTTTTTCAGCTCCACCCTATTTAATTTTTCTGTAAATTAAAACTATTTTGAAATTATTGAGATTCTGAACATATTCAGAAAACAATGACTTGACCTGAATCTGAAACTGGTTAAGTAAAGCCCCATCCATTAGAGCTTTTAGAGGAGTGTAATAAATTAATGTTGCTTTCAAACTCTAGTAAAGCCTATATAATTTTATTTTGCTTGTGTAAATTTAATTCACGAGTTCATCTTTGGTATCTGCTGTGTCTTTAACAACAACAACAACAACAACAACAACAACATTTGATTTATATACCGCCCTTCAAGATGACTTAACACCCACTCAGAGCGGTTTACAAAGTGTTATTATTACCCCACAACAATCACCCTGTGAGGTGGGTGGGACTGAGAGAGCTCCAGAGAACTGTGACTTGCCCACGGTCACCCAACTGACTTTGTGGAGGAGTGGGGAATCAAACCCAGCTCTCCAGATTAGAGTCCCGTGCTCTTAACCACTACACCAAACTGGTGTAAATAGCAACAGTATTTCACAGAGTTTAAATAATGAATCTATCCATTATATCTTACAAATTTAACTGATACCTTTCCCTATTATGTGTCCTGTGGGCATGTAAGGATTTACCTGAGGCATGAACCAATAACTAAAGATAATTCTCATTTGTAATAGCACCATTGCCCTGGTATCCAAAAAATTCCAGTGAGATTGCATTCTGTTGTTCTTCTTTTCAAAAACTAAGGGTGGGTGAGGCCATGGAAAAATTAGTGAGGCTATCGAAAAGGAAGAAAAAATCTGAGGTCAGTTGACAAACGTCATAATAAGCCACTGATAATGCTTTCAAAGTTATTAACATCAACACAGCTCAGCCAGCATGGTGTAATGGTTAGTTTGTTGGACTACGAACGAGGAGACCCAGGTTTGAATCCCCATTCTGCCATGGAAGCTTGCTGTGTGCCTTGGCCAGTCACATGCTCTCAGCCTGGTCTACTTTATAGGGTTGTTGTGAGGATAAAATGGAGGAGACTGATGTAAGCTGCTGTGGGTCCCCATTGAGGAGAAAGGTGGGGTATAAATGAACTAAACAAACAAACATGATTGTTATCCTATGTATGTTTACTAAAATGTGAGTCTTGTAGCACTCTGTGAGACTTATTTCTTAAGAAACGTATTTAGGAACATGTAGTGAATCTCTTAATATCAATGACAGTTGCACTGCTCCAATACAGTGCTGTCCTAAATAGAGTTACATCCTTTTAAGCCCACTGACTTCAGTGGACTTAGAAGGGTGCACAGTCAGTTACTCTGAAGGGTTTTATGGAGCAGCTTTAAATTTAGGAAAAGGGTACAGAGTGGGCCAAATATGTTTGAGTAATTCTCTACATTAAAATAAAGCTAATTTACACTTTTGTTTTCATGCAGATTTTTTGACTACAACACTGGAAAACCATCATGCCAGAAAATCCTGCAGCAGGTAAATGCTTTTTTGGGGGGGGGGATCCCTTTGATCAATTAATAAAATATTATTTAGCAGATTTTTAATTAGTGTTGGGGTTTGGGGGGGTATAACAGATAAACTACAGGTGCTGCAGATGCTGGAGCGTCTGCAAAGAAAACTGCATGAGAATGGAGACACTTCACAGTCTGAGAAACTGACTGTTTTGTACAACACACTCAGGAGCCCCTTATTCAATCAGATTCTGACTCTTCAGCAGTCAATCAAGCAACTGAAGGAACAAGTAAGTTACAAGTGCTAGTATTTTGCTAATAGTAGTAGCTTAGTTTCAAGGAAATTTCTAATATTCCTGAACTATTTGTTCTTAGCAATGTAATTGTCTTCCAAAATTTAACTAGGGGTGTCAGCTTTCTCTTTCCACAAACATTTTCATCTTTTCTGTGACTGATATGAATTCAGATTAAACTCTACACAATATGATTTTGTAGAACACACTTTAAGTAGAAAGGACTAAGGAGATTTAACATACAGTGTGTTCTAAAATGTCCTCTTTTCCTGCATGTAAAATCCACCTGATGTAGGATGTCAAGAAAAAACAAAATAAAATTTTGGAGAATGAATATGATGGGGGAAATATAAAGGAGAAAGCATACAGGGTTTTGAAGATGCATCCTGGCTTACCTGTCAGGAATACGACTCCTTCCATCTTTTGTCCACTTTTTTAGGATCTTTCTTTGGGAGTCTCTTGTTTGGCTGTTCTTGAGAGAAATCCCCTAGTGCAAGTACAGGTGCTGACTGATTTATAAGATTATTTGGAAAAATGAAAAATAGTGGTATTTTTTAAAAATGCAGTATAGGCAGCCATTTCTTCATTGCATTCTAAAATATCTGCAATTCAATATATTGTATTCTTTACATAGTAGATTAATTACATGTGAACATTTTGCCATGTTGTTCCCAGCTCAGTTATATGCCTCCAGATCGTTCTGTGGATTTTGACTTTACTAGGAAAGGTTTGTTGGTGTTTGAGGCTGACGACCACTCTCTTGATAATGGTAACCTATATGTGACTTACAACAATAAAAATTTACCAGTATCCAAGATGCCTCCTCTGATGCCAAAATTTGCAGTGGATGAGTTTAATTTAGCAATCCAAAGGATGGCCAAGGTAAGAGTACAGTACGATCAGTATGCCAAAGACATAATTTTGGATCTCTTTATTCCAAATTTCTTTGGCTGCTCATTTGAAGTTTCTATAACATAGTACAAGAAAATGTTAAATATTGTAATATTTATAGTCTAAATGTTAAGTTCTCACCAAATCTTGAGTTCATGGTGTCCTCTGGAGATCTAAAATTTACATTAGCAATTACAAACTATGTCTCAGTCTTTTTGCATCCAAAAATAAAGAATAAGTATTTTCTACTGCTCAATATTTATGAATCGATGAGTTTCTAAGGAAAGGTAAGAAAAGGTATCCTCTGGAATTCTTGAATACTGTCAAGATTCTTTTTGCAAACTCTCCAAGAAGTGTGTTGCCATTATAGTATCAGATTGGTCAATTATATACAACTAGCAATAAGGCCCATTTTTTTAAAAAAAATATAACAGGCCCTAGAAGTGCTCCCCTCCCCATGCTTCCCCCCCATGGCATCAGTCGAGGGACGGGGATCAGGAAAGAGATCGGTGGGCTCTTTCCTTTGGCCCCTCAGCCGCTGCTCCCAAGACCCTGCAGAAGCGGCAGGGAGCCCTGCCCCCTCTGGCCACTGCAGGACCTTAGGAGGACCTCACTGCCACGCTGAGCCTTCCCGCAGTGGCTGCAGGCACCTTGGGCTCCATGGTGGTGGGCTCCTCCACAGTGATGGAGCTCCTCAGACGCTGCTTTGGAGGGCTCCTTCACAGTGGCAGGTTCCTTGGAAGCCCTGAGGCAGCGGGAAGGCTTGGTGCTGCTGCCACCATGCTGGGTCCTCCCAGGCCTCTGGAGGTGGCAGGAAGGCAAACTGTTTTGCCTCCAACTTGCTTCCTATCCCCGCGTACTGTGTTTGCGTGCGGATAAGAAGTGAGTTGTCAGCAACATGGTTTGCCTTTTATGTCTTAGGACGAGGACACAAAGTAGACTAGACTAGCAGTTGGAATAACTGGTCACGTATCCTCTACCCAGTCAGAATTTGACCAATCTGACCAGGAGTTCATTCTTTGTCCGGAGGGAACAAAGCACACGGTCAAAGGTTTTTTTTGTCCTGTTGATTTTTTTTTTTAAAAAACCCAAAATCTTTCCTCCTGTAAGAAGACCCAATAGGTTTATTCTGTTAAACGTGTTTGTTCTTGCATCGCTTCATCAAAGGAAAAATAATGTATTGCGGTTGTAGATAATTTAAACCGCTTATGTATCCGACGTATCTGCGGGACCGCTTCTCTTCATATGAGCCCCGGAGGACTCTCCGTTCAGGCGGGAAACATCTTTTAAGGGTCCCTGGCCCTAGGGAGGCCCGCCTGGCATCGACCAGGGCCAGGGCCTTTTTGGTCCTGGCCCCGGCCTGGTGGAATGCTCTGTCGTACGAGACTAGGGCCTGGCAAGATTTGCTTGCATTTCGCCAGGCCTGTAAGATGGAGCTATTCTGCCAGGCATATGGCTGACGCCGGGCGGTGCCCCCCCCATGGGGGGGGGCTAAACCATTTCACCCATATGCGAATGCGGATGCTGTGGTCCACACTTAATACTGCATGTATTGCTCTGGAAGAACCACTGTGCGGAACATCAAATCTAAACTATGTGCTGCTTTTTAAATTATTTTAATTATCTATATGTAAATATATGACATTTATATGCTTGTATAGCTATAATTTAATCAATTAGATGTAGTGTTTTAAAGTTTTAATGGCATTTGATACTTGTAATTTTGTTATCTGCCCTGAGCCTGCGAAAGCAGGGAGGGCGAAATAAAAATGAAATAAATTAAATTATGTATAGTATTCTGTTGCTTTTATCTCTTTATTAGGGGCGGCAAATAGAATATATAGATATTGAGAAGCCATTTAGTGGAGGTCTTGGATTTAGTGTGATTGCCCTTAAAAATCAAAGCACTGGAGAAATTGGTATCTTCGTCAAAGAAGTTCAACCAGGAAGCATAGCAGCCAGGTGAGGTTTTTTGTTCTTTAAAATTTTACTTATTAAAAAACATTTGTATGCTGCCTTTCTGCCTAGTTAGGGTCTTCAAAGTAAGAGAATAAAAATCAGTGTATCCAAGACTCTTCAAAAATATCAACTGAATGAAGGCGTGGGGGGGGGCGGGGTGTTGTACTAATTTAACTGTCCTCCACGTGATAAATTGCACAACCTTAGAGCTGAAAGGCACCAGAAAGCTGGCTTGTCCATTTTTCTTCTTACAAGGTAAGTCTGCCAACCCATGCACAATTCACCCCCAGATCAACAACGCTGTGAGGTGGTCAGTATTTTCATCCCCATATTTTGGATGATAATTTGGGCCAGAATCATGAGAGGCAGTTGTCTAAAGGCCCACTTAGGAGTTAATGACTGTCATGAGAGGCAGCAATTGTAGCTCAACAGCTCACACTTTTATTCACTTGTGCTACACCAACCAAGCTGTAGGAGAAGGCAGCTTACAGTTGTAGGGCTTAGAGTATCTGAATAGGTCCACAAAGACTTAGGTTTACCTTACTGCTTACTCTGCCATGCAGTTCACTGGATAACCTTGTCCCAGTCTCTATATCAGCCTAACTTACCTTGCTGTGATAAGTTGCTGTGAGGATAAAATGACACCCTAAGTGCATCACCCTGAGCTTCCTGGATGAAGGATAGGAGAAAATATTAAAACATCTCTTCCCTGTTTGCTCCATTTACAGTGCCATCCTAAGCAGAAGTACCTCAGTCTAAGTCCATTGAAACTCTGTTTAGGATGGCATTGTTAATCTTTGAAAAGTTATTATGAAGTTGCTGCAATACTACTTTAAATGTCTTCTGTGCTTTAATAAAGGGATCAAAGGTTGAAGGAAAATGACCACATACTGGCCATTAATCATACTCCACTGGATCAGAACATATCCCATCAACAGGCGATTATGTTGCTCCAACAGTCCACGGGTTCCTTACATTTGGTTGTGGCCAGGGAGCCAACACAAAGAAGCAGTAGGACCTCATCTACCTTCAGTGACAATAATTTACCTGAAATGGTAAGTTCTGTTTCTGATTTCATTATAAATTAAGCCCAATAAAGAATGTTTACATGTTTGACAACTTTCACTATTTGGTTTAATTCCTGTTTTCCACACAGTTGGTACACGTATCAAACTGAACATGCAGAAACATATTTGTATTTGCATGATGTATTAATTACAACTTTTTTTTAGAATGGCTTTCTTGTTTTTTCTTTGTTGTTGTTTGTTCTTGGCTCCCTGGAACAAAAATAGTAGAGTGACTAATCATACTTAAAGCCATAATACTCTTAGGCAGCAAGGTAGGACCCTTTGTAGCTCTGAAGTAATCTGTAGTGTTATGCAATAGACTTGTAAATATGCTCTAAACTGATAGTTCTTGCAAGGACTGTTTCTGGTCTTTATTCTGTAATTTTCTCTATGCTCTGATAATTGTAGCAAACTGGAATTGTAGCTTCCAGACTTCTGAGTTGTTCAGAAGAGGTGCAGGCCACAAATGGAATAGACATATAAAATACGTTCTGTTGTGATATTTTCAGCTATGCTTTATTCAAATTTTCCAATGAATGTGCCTCTTGTAATACTGTAGACAAGGGGTCTCCAAAATGGTCCCCATGGATGCCATGGTGGCCACCAGCACCTTTCCAAGTGTTTTTAGAAAGTGGGTGGTACCAGGTGGGGCTTTTTGAGTTGTTAATGTTCGTCATATAATGTAAAGAGAGGCTTTATGTAAAATACATTGGCTGTGTAAAAAGCAAATTGCTATTGTTAAAATGTAGTGGGGCTTGATTCAGACTAAACATAATTGGCTGCAGAGCTAAAACGCTCGGTGTACCTCACTAGACCTTCTGGTGAAGTCATTGGCTCTTCCCAGTTGTAATGTATCTTGATAATGCAGGTGGAGGTTGATAATATCACTATGGAAAGTTTTGTTCTCTTTTCAGAAAACGTTTATGTTCCTATCAAACTCTGGCCAAAATCTCTTTCTTAGTGGGCACATGTGCAAGGAGCTCTCACCAGCTCTTTAGCTCCAACTGGTATTGTTACAAGTAATAGTGCAGGTTAAAAATTCTGGACTCATTAGATAAGGGCTCATGTAAAGGAGATAACCAGGAAAAAAGAGGGTTTTTTTCCATAGGTGCAAAATGAAGACAGGTACTGCCAGATGAAGGTTTCTTAGCTAACTCAATATGTATATTCACTTCGTGTGTATACAAGAAAAGATTTTAAAACAGTATGTTAAATTAAAAAGACATAACTTTAAACAGAGCTTCTGCCTCAAATGTTGAAGAGCCACTACTGGAGTTAGATATAACCTCACTCCCTAATGTTTTGTGGTTGACTCTGTCTCCTGTGGAAACTATTTCGTGGTTGGCTCTGCCTCTCATGGCAGCCATTCTGTGGTTACATTGACCATCCTGTGTCAGAATTCCAAAGGTACTTGCAGACTGAAAAAGGTTGGGGACCCATATTGTATCCCATCATCTCCACACATGAGGCAGACTAAACATGTGAAAACTTCCAAACACCTAAACTAATGTGAAAACTTCCAAGCACCAGACTAAACTAATGTGAAAACTTCCAAACACCTGTTGTGTGTTGAGAGTAAACTTCCCCTACATATTTCTTGGTACTCATAAAAATATTGAGAAGAAAAATCATGTTAAAGGGGATTCACGTTATATTCTGTTTCAGATCAACTGGAGTCATATTGAAGATGTTGAACTTGTTAATGATGGCTCGGGATTAGGTTTCGGAATCGTAGGTGGGAAATCAATTGGTGTAGTGGTACGGACGATTGTTCCTGGAGGACTGGCAGACAAGGTAAAAATTGACATAGTATAAGAATTGACATAGTATAATTCTTATTCTCTTTTCTGAGAGATCAGTAGATATGCTCTTACAATTATTCAATGAAAGTATTGTATTTTAAGAATGATGGTGGGGGGGAGAATGACATCCGGACCTGGAAATTTATTACTCTTATACTTTTTTCACATACCCGGTGAGGATGGGGGTGGGGAGCTCTTCAGGGCTCAGCTTCTGGCTGCAAGTGCCCAGTGTGCCTGCACATGGAAATAGTTATGAAAATAACATGTATAAGAAAATATTGTGAAAATATATATGTTAAAATTGTTGGTGAAAATAATATATGTGGAAATATACACATGATTTATAAAACACATACATTACTTTTAACTACACAGCATGCCTTTTGGATTCTCATTTGGATGAAATGAATTCATATATTTAGAATATCATATATTAAAAACAAATTGTTTACATTGTGGGGCTTAATAGCGTTTTGCAGTTTTGGAAGCCCCAGAAAGCAACCAATTACAGACTTTTGGCATGACTCTTCAGGCCTCCCATCAGAGCATGGCAGCATGGAAGAAAGGTTTTGGGAGAGGGAGGTGGGAGATAAGTTATACCCACATCTTTCCACTCTGTAGTCTCTTTCCTGCTGTTAGGAGGTGAATGGCTCTCACTTCATTGTGACAATGGCAGACAGTGGTTGAAGTGAAGAGCTTTCTCTCATGCCATTTCTACCATCGCAGTATGAGAAAGAAACATGGCTGCACCAAGCTGTCCTATTCTGGCCTTGTCCTGCACTCAGCTCCAGTGGTAGAGACATCAAGTCAAATGAAGTACAGTAGGTCAGGGAACTAGACTTGGGAATCTTTCTCTCAGTTCTCCCCTTCCGTTCATCTATTTTCCTCTCTCATATAATCTTTGCTACAATGTCTTCCCTGGAGTGGGGATCGCAAAAGATATCCATACACACAGGATGCTTAGGATGACTAAAGGACAAAAGTGTGAAACTGTCTGGTATATATATAACTGATATGATCAAGGGGTGAATGCTAGTATGTATTATAGTAAACTAAAGGTAAGGAAAAGATGACTGATTAAATGTCAGTGTGCCTTGGCACTCGGTAGAAAGGGAAATATTTAAAACGTGTATCATTTGGAACTAAAGTAATGGTTTATCATTACATTTCTTGGTTGCTGATCTGCAAGTGAAAGATAGAATGTCTCTTAATAAATTAGATTTCATTCGTACCATGGACACAAATCACACCATTCATTTTGGCTGTTGTGCTTGGGTCTTTTCTGTGATTAAATGAATTCTGACATTGACACTTTTGTCTTGTGAGAGAACAACTTGGGTAGATTTTCAGTCCTTTAGATTTTTGAGTGTGAAGCCATCCAAGGCTTTAAAGTTCATAATCAGCACCTTGAATTGGAATTGGAAACAAACTGGCTGCCAGTGTAGCCGTTTAAAGACAAACAAAATATTTTCGGGTTAGCTAGCCCCTACTATAATCTGTTGTGAATGAGGGCAATGTACGCTATAGATGTTAAGAGACAACCTTTATCATTTGCTCATATGTTGTTGCTGCACCCAAGCATTGGAAACAGGTTGCAAGTCTACTGCCTAGTGAGCCTTGATCAAACTGTTCCATGTCATTAGATTTTTCTACACTATTTAGGGAATCCCCCTCCCACAGTTTTCCACATGCTAACTATAGGCACAAAGTTCTATGTACATACTTGCAGCTGCTGAAAGAACCACTAGAATGGTTGAAACTACATGAAATAAGCAGTTTGATTTTCATGCTGTCCTTGCTCTCATTTGGCAGTACATAGCTTTTTTAAAAAATCCTTAAGTCTCTAGTGCCCATATTAAACTTGAGTGCCCATATTAAACTTGACCCATTCTTCCTTTAGGAAGACCAGAACAAGAAATCTGAGGCTTCTGGAGAATTTTCCATTATGTGCATAGTACATTCTACAGCCTGCTTATGCCTGGTGTTTGTATATGGCCATGGTGTTAAAGGTTTTTCAAATACAGAAAAGCTGCTCCACAGAGTGCAAAGTCCATCAACTGCAGCCTTTGAATGTGTGCATCTGATGAGAATTGGGACTTCACCCAAAGACTTTGGGGAGCTGTTTTATGAGAGCTTATGCCTGACATTTTTAGAACACTTTCCTGGGAGTAAGCCTCATTGAATAAAATGGTTCTTATTTTTGAGTAGTGCTGCTTAGGAATGCTCCGTTAGTTGCTCTTTGCTTCCAAGTATACCAACAGGCCTGAAAGGATGGTACCCCTTTCTGGATTGATACTTCAGTGCAAATCTGACAAATAAAACTACTGCCCTAACCTTGTACAAAGAGAAGTCTATTTCGTTTTAGAATAATAATATACAACAAAAATATGGCTTGTTCAGAATATAAATGAAAATTGGAGACTTGGAGAGAGTTGAAATTTTAAATGTTGGCTATTTTGCCTCCTCTACAAAACTGTCTGAAATAATGAATGCTTTTTCTCTTACTGTGTCTCTAGAACACCTGCTTCACTGTAAGGAACAAAATGTTTTGGCTTCCAATAGCATATGTCACATTATCTTAATTTACAGCAGGCTAGAGTAACTAAGAATGGAGGAACAGTATAAAAAAGAGTAATAATGAACACTGAGACATTAAATTTGGAAAGCAAATGTAATGGGAGACTGACTGTATGAGCCAATGCAGAGCTGCGGGGTGTGTGTGTGTGTGTGTGTGTGTGTGTGTGCAATTCCCCGTGCAGAAAACTGCTCACATGAATGGTCTGCCTGTGTGGGGCAGTATAGTATCAGATGCCACATGCAGAAGATCTCAGTAGTTACTCTGGTGACAATTTTTTTTGCCTCTTGTGCATGCTAGTGGAAGAAACTACTGCAGTTCTTCATATGTTACACAGCTTCTGTAGGTTGTGATCAGTTAGTGTAAGTAAAGCTTGCTAAATCTGCACTGGTTCCAAATTATAATTCTGGGAGAATCCTGAATATTAACCTTTGATGGAAAAGTTAAGTTTAATATTAACTCAAATTGACTGTGAGCCTGCCCCAATGACTCTTACACAGAGCAGATTGCCATGTGTGTCCAAAAATTTATATCCCTCATACAATGGTGGATTAAAATTTACCCTTGTAACCATATTTTGGTAAAAGGTTGGTGAAAGTAGGAGTGTGCAGGTTGGTTCGGACTTTAGATTAAATTACCAAATATTGGGTGATTCTGTGAAATCCGAGTATTCTGAATTAAAAAATAGGTATTCCAATTTTTTACTGAATTAATTCAGTAAAATCTGACCATTGTTTCCTATAGGAAAATCAATCAGGGGGCTATCCAGTGAGCTGGTAGGGGGTTATTTTTCAACCAAAGTTCAACAAATTTGGAGGAAACGAACTCCTAACTGTCCTCTGAAGACCCACCCCCCAAGTTTGGACCCTAGGGGCCAATTCTGTGGGTCCCGAACAAGGTGCCCCCAGCCACTCCATTGTTTCCTATAGGAAAAAGTCAAAGTTGACTCTCACTGCAGAAACACACTGGGGTAAGGCAGCCATGGCCATGCTGTTCTGTTCAACAGCACAGTTTTCATAAGAAGTCTCAAGGCTAAAGGTGTGTGCTGCAGTAGTTTCCTAACTAAAACAATATGACCCTTTTCTTACGCAATAACTGAGACCTCCTAAGTAGAAGAAGTGACTGTGGCTTGTGTGGTTAAGATTTAATCACTGTAAAGAAACTTGATGCTTAATATTTGGTCTTTTTCAAAATAACCTTAGTTGCTACATTGATTAATTTGATGGCATTTTGCATAGAGTGAGTGCCTTGTGAAACTAAGAAAAATATACGTTATAATTTGGTAATATATCATTCTGTTTCAGTTACTAATTTTAATTTGGCAAAACTATATTTCTTATTTGAAGGATGGGCGGCTCAGAACTGGCGACCACATCTTGGAAATTGGAGGCACTAATGTACAAGGAATGAGCAGTGAGCAGGTTGCTCAAGTGTTGAGGAACTGTGGGAACTATGTTAGGATGGTTGTTGCAAGAGATCCAGTGTGTGAAATAACTGTGACGCCACCAACCCCTTTGGCCCAGCCTGTTAGTATATTGCCTCCTTTTCAAGACAAAGGTTTTGAAACAGTGAGTATTTATAATACTAGTTGATTATATTGTTAAATATATCCCAAAGAACATGGCAACTGAAGATTTCATATAGATGGCTATATAATTATTGATCCCTCCAATCTTGATAAAATTTTCAGTCTAAAAGATATCTGACCCTTTCTGTTATTACTAAAGTTTACTACAAAAACTCACATTCTTTTTAGCTTTCTACTGTATCAAGGCAAAGAATACTTCACTTTCACCCTACACCTGATTCCCCCATTTCCTGTCGCTATTCCAAGCCTGGCTGCCTCATCTTTGTGACTGCAGATGTGAGTGGGTGGAGTGATCACTTTCAATTGATTCCCATAGTTTTCACAATTTCTCTTTATAGGAAAAGTTTTAAGCTGATGATTGTACTTAAAATAAATATAAATATTATCACTACTCCATCTCCAGAATTGTGTAATCTTAATCTCCAAAGGTACCCAAATGAAAATATTTTACAGATACTTATATTTTTTTAAAAAATTGGTTAGAAATTAAGCTGTCAATAGGTTAAGATCTTGATACTGATTTGTTTTTTGTAGTCTATGTTAATATTTCCTTGTAAAATCTTGCTTTAACAAATTTAATTGTGGCCATATTCAAGTAGTTTTCTCTCTATAAAAAAAAACTTTTCTCAGTTTTGCGTAATTAAAATCAACAAATGCTACCAAAAGTATGCAGGAGGTCTTGAAATGTAAGCAAAGCTGTGCTTATTCTCCATCTGTTGCTACTGTGCTTTTTCAATGTAGGTGTAGAATATTTTCAGTGGCCTCTTGTTTTCCTCCTCAACTACAGCTATAAAGTGCTGGAAATGTTAGTTTTGTGTCAGAAGCAATATATATATTTGTGTACACATATTCCAGGTATGTATAAGGCAGATGGTGCTTACAGTTGTATTGACCCTCACAACTTGCTACACTAGAAAGTGCTGTTAACTCAGGCTTTTAGCAAGAGGAGTTTCTGCTTCCAGATCAGTTTTATTCTTGCTAGTATGAATTCTGAAAGAAAGTTTCTTTCTCGTGTATTTTTAAAAATTTTAATACCTTCTTTTTAATTGAAGAGGTGGTAAGTTTTCCATCCTCTCATTTTACCAGCAGATTTTTCCATATAAGGGAAAAGAGAGATTACTTCTTTCCACAGCAAATTCACTGATTACCAGCACAATCAGATGCAATTGCATCTGTGGAGGTGAAGTACAATGACAAGCATTCTGTGGAACCTTGTGGCTACTGGTTGTTCAAGGCCATTCCACTAGACTTCTTGGACTGGACTTGTCTGAATATATTGTATTCTCAGGCATCCACCATGATGATGACCCATAGTCAACAATGGGTGATA
The DNA here is from genome assembly GCF_028583425.1 of Eublepharis macularius. Taxonomy (NCBI): domain Eukaryota; kingdom Metazoa; phylum Chordata; class Lepidosauria; order Squamata; family Eublepharidae; genus Eublepharis; species Eublepharis macularius. Next base: position 78,541,309 of record NC_072794.1, on the reverse strand, counting down.
GACCTGGCCTCCAGATTTAAATTTTAAAAGGGGTTTAAAGGGCTGTGGCAACACTGCAGCCAAGCTGGGTGTGTACTCTCTTTCCTCCTCTCTTCTTCCTTCTGGGGATAATTCTGTTGTTTATTGGGAGTGAAATATCAAAATATCCAGTAGTGCCTTTCATGTTATTGGAAATATCAGGTATCAGGTCGGCAATATTTGATTATACACCCCTATAGACAACTTGGCTCGATAATATGTACCCATATTTGAGTGAGGACTGACCAAAGAATGCTGCTGATGACATTGCCCCAAGTGGAGTCCAAAGCTCACTGTATGCATTTGCTCCTGTATATGTCAGGAATAGAGATAGGCACGGAACAGAAAAAAAAAACGAACCGCTTGGTTCGAGGTTCGCTCATTTTGCCAGAACACAAACCATGAACTTCCGAACCGCACCCTATTCCCGAACCGGTTCGAGTTCGGGGTTCTGCCACCGCCTGGCGGCACCTCCTGTACCCACCTGCATGGCCCTACGGGCGACCGCACACCTGGTGTGGGGGTCATGTAGGCGGCCGCCCCCTACTTGCAAGCGGGTGTTGGGAGGCGGCCGTCCCCCTATCAACTTGGGGCAGGGGGTCTGGCTGCTGCGCAGTGTCATCCCCTATGCCCACCCTCACAGCCATATGGGTGCTTGCACGCAAAGGCAAGCTTAAGAAGCATGCAAGTGGGGAGCCTGCAGACAGGAAAGCTACCCGCGTAGTTGTGAGTCAGCAGGCAGCCCCCCAAACCAACTCCACCCAGACACTGTCCCCAGCTGGAAAGGGGCTCAAAATAAAATGAAACCGTGTGTGTGCTGACAGTGTGTGCACACAGCAGAAGTGAGCTACACAACAGAAGTGTGCAAGTGGGGAGCCTGCAGACAGAAAAGCTACCCATGCAGTTGTGAGTCAGTGGGCAGCCCCCAAAACCATTTCCACTCAGACACTGTCCCCGGCTGGAAAGGGGCTCAAAATAAAATGAAACAGTGCATGAGCTGATGATGTGCACAGCAGAGATGTTTGAACAACCCTGTGCAGATGTGAATCTGGACACCAGAGGCATGAGCCCCGTGGCACTGGCTGGAGAGGCGCTCCAAATAAAAGTGAAGGGCACTGGAGGAGTGTGCAGAAAAGAGGGCAGACTTCACTGCACCACACAAGTCCACACAGAGAGCAAACAGCCCCGTGCGGGTGTGAGTTAGCTCACTAGAGGCGCAAGCCCCCCCAAACACCACCCAGTCAGTGGCACAGGCTGTAGAGGCACTTCAAATAAAAGTAAAGGGCATTGGAGGAGTGTGGAGAAAAGATGAAAACTGCACTACACTACACAAGTGCACACACACACAGGGAGCCAGCCTACAGAAAAGTTAGGCTCCTTGGAGCGGGGGGCACACAAAACAGAAGACAGACCCTCCAAAAAGCAGAGGAAGAAAAGCAAATAAAAGAAGGCCTTCTTGGGGAAGGGGGGCCACAAACCCCCAGAAACCAAACCAGAAGATTGGAGCTCAAAAAAGCAGAGAGGGAGAAACAGAGAAAAAGCAAATAAAACTCATTTAGAAAAGCAAGAACCCAGTCCCACTCAAAGGCCTAGGACTAGGCTGGGGAGGGGTGTGTGTGAAAAGCTAGCATTGGAATGGGGTGGGGGAAGAAAGGAAAAAAGCACCCTTTTCCAAGAACCTCCCCCAGTCCCCAGTAAGAGAAAAGAAAAGAGGGTTTTTAGTGCTTTCCCAAGAAGCAAGAAGTGGCTACAGATCCTCTCCTAGCAAAACAGCCAGCCAGGCAGCCAGCAAACTCTCTACTAAAAATGAAACCAAGGTCACATGGCTTTCCAAAAAAAGCCAAGATTAGAACAACACAGGAGCACTCTGATTGGGAGAAAAAGGTGCCTAACGTGGTTTTGGGGGAAGAGATTGGTGTTACCATAGCTGCTGAAGACCCATCTCCTCAGTTGCCTTAGAGATCCTAACCCTCCCCCCCTTTCCCTGGCTGGATTGGCCAGACATGGGAGCTCTCTACTTGCCAAGGACAGCTGCCAATCAAACATGGAGGCCTCAGATTGGGGGCAACCTGAAGACTGCCACCGTTGCCTGGGTGATGGAATGAATGTGTGTTCCTGCTAAAACCAGGAAAACGGAATGGTAGGAAAGTTCATTTGTTCCTTAAAAATGTGGCTGCTTGGAATGCGTTTCTTTAAAAACGAACCAGCCATTCCAAACGGAATTATGTTCCATGGTTTGTTTTCTGCCCATCTCTAGTTAGTAACTAAGGATCTGGCTCAACGTAATCCTTGCTATTGAGAATCAAGCTACAGGGCCACTATCCTACCAGATGGAGATACATGGCCATGTGATATGATGACATGCGGACCACAGGAGGAGGCATGTACCTGCAAGCATACCTTCCCTTTGCAAGCACCTATGATGTTCCTCAGCAACTGAGTCAGTTGTTCACTAGGAACCCAGTCAAGGGTATATTAACAGATTAAAAAGCCAGACCCTGCTAAGGCAACAAATGTCATTCCGTCAACCTCCATGGATGATCCTGGTTGACCACCTGTTCCTGGTATCTCTAAGACAATGTGGCATTCCATACTAGGACGTCTTGGAATTCAGCCTATTACCAAGACCAGTTTCCCTTTTCTACTTCCAGTTCATTTTGGCTTTTTCTTGCAATCAGTTCAGTTCACAGTTTCCTCCTGAGCTACCTTTTGTGTGACCAATAAAGTTACCTATTAGTTTTATACCTTCTTTGTGGCTTCATGATACTTAACGGTCCCCCTAAGTCTTTTGGGGTCTAAAATTAATCTGTGGTCCCTGTACCCAAGCTAGCTGTGCAGTGAAACAGCTGTCATGATCAGCTTTTTCTAGTGCTAGATTAGCCACTTCCAGTTTTATTATCTAGAGGATATTGAATTGCGTTATAATTTTAGTCTACAATGTCAAGGTGTGTGGCCTTTTTTCTTTCCCTTCCAATGTATATCTCATTGTACCCTGTTGCAGGGTTCATTTATATTATGCCTTGTTACCATCATGTAACAATTGCTCTGCTATAAATCTCTTATTTATTACTATGGGCCAACTCAAATGTGTCTTTCTGAAATACTGTACTTAAACTTTGTGTGGGGAGCCATGATTCTGAAATTCTCCCCCTCTGAAGAAACATGGTTGAATTTACCATGTCAAAAATGTAGGCTGTGTATCATTCAAATATGGTGTAATACTTGAACAGACTGGAATTGTGGTCTTACCTTCCATGTTAACCTGCGGTATTCAACAATATTAAAACATTGTTAAACAATATTAAATTGGTAATTTATATTAGTGCTTAAAGCAAACTTTAAGTGGGCTGAGGTTAGAAGAAAAACATTTTATTTTTGTATGTTTAGACAGAAGTATCTAGTTAGCTGGGAATGAATTATGGGAGTTTTTGTCAGAAGCTTATTACTAATTTTTTTATTACTGAACATGAAAGTGTACAAATTGTGTGGCTTATTTCCCAGGAAAATGAAATTCAGGAAGTTCAGCTGATAAAAAAGGATGGACAAAGCCTGGGAATAACAATTGTTGGGTATACACGAGTTTCTGAAAAAGGTGGGCTTTAAGCTGACTATTCTTTTAAGCTATGAAACAAACATGCCATGTTAAATGTAGAGTACTAAACTGAAACAAAACCCCTTTCTTTGAGCCAGAATTCATGGCTGGGTAACCTAATATTCTTCTAAACAAGATGTCTTTTACTCTATTTTTATAAGTCTGTGATCTGACCTAAAGCATTGTGATAGATGTAGAGATGTAAAATTTCCAGAAAAATTGAAACCATTTTTTTAACAAAAAAAAAGAGATTGGGGGAGGGGGGGATTGAAATATGTGAAATACTTTATCGAGCTTAAACTTATTTTATTGTATTAGTAACATAGACTACATAATTTATAACTTAGCATATTTATTTGTACTGTTTGGCATATTTATTAAATTTAAAAGTATAAATGTCTTCATTTTCTACAAGCAAAATTATAAATGTCCCCAATACTAGAAGGGGAGAGAGAGAGAGAGAGAGAGGTGCAAACTGTGTTACCAAATTTTGCACTAAGGAATAGAAAGTGTGTTGTTTGGATAGAATCAGTCTCATATGGTTATCACAGGACTAGCAGCATATTTAGTAATTTAAAATATTATAACTGTAGAGTCCTCAAAAGAAAACGAAGAGACTCAGTATCAGCAAATTTTTAAAGCATGTTTAAGGGGGAAAGTTCACATTGTTTGTACATGATCATCATTGTCTATGAATGCATAGTGACTCCTCTCTGTTTCCGTGCTGAAATCCTTTGCATTGGAAACGATTGAGAACAAATTCAGTTTTGTATCTGAGTAACTATGATAACTGTATTAGGATTGCACTTCCTCAGCCAGTTAGAGTTCCTAAAACTAATCTAATGGATCCTAGCAACCAGTGAATGTACCTTCTGGCTCTGAGGTAATCTTGAATCTAGGTGACTGTGGGTGATGGATCCTCAGGTGCCCATCCTTTGAAAGAGGGAAAACCAAATCAGCCCCTTTACCCTGCCCCCATTTCTCTGTTTTCATGTTAGCAGGATTAATTCAAGAAAGACCTGTCCTCAGTCCTTATAGAGGACTTGTGTATCCAATCGCAGACTCCCCTCTGCCCCCAGTCCCTGGACTCCAGTTTAAGAAACTACTATAGATTATCTAAACATAAGCATAATATAGATTTTGAGTGATTTTGACTTAAAAAGCTAGACTGGTTGCTCATTCAATAGAGAAGTATTTTACAGAGTTTATTTTTAGTGTTCCCTCAAATCTCTAGTTTTTTGCATTGGAAAAACAAAAGCCTTAGAAGGGAGGGAGGGAGGGAAAACACACACCCCCACCCAGTTTTTCCATCTCCCCCCCGACTTTTGGATCTCTAGATAGGAGACTGCATAGTTTTACTTGCAAATGGCTATTCAAGATGAACAGAACTAAATTAACAGAGAGTCCCATGGCAGTTTAAAGCTGGACGCTTTGGTCCTAAACAATCGTAGTGGAGACTGATACAAAGTATCAGGAGTCCTTGAAGTTCTAACTGCAGGTGAACACCTGGTTAAATGGGCAAATTGCTTTGTTTGTTTAGCCTGTTTAAGTTTGCCAAAAACACTTTACTAATCAAATGTAGACAGTTTTAAAAACACAATGAGGTACGCTGCACAGTTGCTTCAGTTTAATATATGAAATTGTGTAGCAGCTATGCAAAACATGGGTCTCTGATGACTACAAGACGCTTCATTCTTTACTCATGCTCTTTTCCCTGCAATTTAAAACCTCTTAAATGTCTGAGTAAATATACAATTGTTAAAAACTAGAGTACTGCAAGAAGAGGGTAACTATTCCCTTGTTAAATTAGGTTTTTTACCTTGTTAGAGTCATTGAGATTCCTCCAGTTCCTTGGATTTAAAGTGCTTAATCTTCTATTCACTCTAATTTGCATCAAAATTACCCAAATGTAATTTTCATTTAATTCTCCAGTTAATTTAAAAGTGATGGGTGTGCATAGGGCTGCTAACCTCCAGGTGGGTCCTGGAAATTTCCCATCGTTTCACCTGGAGAAAATGACTGCTTTGGAGTGCCGATTGTGTGGCATTCTACCCCACTGTGGCCCTTCTCCTTCACAAATCCTGTCCTCCCCAGATTTCACCACAATATCTCCATGAATTTATCAACCTGCAGTTGGCAACTTTAGGTGTGCATGCTGTATGTTGGTATAGGTGGTGGGGAAGGTTTTTTACCAAAAAAAGTAATACTTCTTTTTGCTTCATTTATGACCCCCCAAGTCTAGAAACATTGAAACTGTTTTTTTCCCTCTTAGCCAGGGGATTGCTTGTAGTAATAATGTAGACTTTTCTTCAAATAAGCATTTCCCTCTGACTTGCAGAGTAGTGTAGAATTTTATGGTGACATAAGCATTCCTGAATGAGTGTCTGCTTAATCAGATTAAGCAAAGGATTGTTTGCCCTTTCTCAAAAGGCCACTTCGGATTCTTTACAAAATGAACATCTTCTAAAAGTATGTTGACAATTAATAGTCCTGTTTGTTTGTTTTGTTTCAAGTGGAATCTTCTGGGATTTTTGTAAAAAATATCATACCTGGCAGTGCTGCAGAACATAGTGGTCAAATAAAAGTCCATGACAAAATTATTGCTGTAAGTACCTTACTTGTAACCTATAATATTTTGCATTACAAAACATTACTGTTATAGTTTCAGAATTGCAGGGCTAAAATAATCTGTGCCAGGTTACTAAGTAAGATGCCCTTCACATAGACCTGCATGGCAGCTTTCCTCCTATGATGAGATCCCTCCTGCTCATCGGGTGTCCAGTTTAACAGGAAAGAAGCAAACAATGTGTCTAGTCCATGCATTGTTCACACGCAGCCTCTACCTGAATAAGATGGCATCTCAGAAAAGCAGTTCCTTTATGGCTTTGGAAAGGGCTGACCACAAGTTCACCCTTATGGAAAGTAATATGATATTACTTGTATGCTCTTGTTTATTTGTGAAATTATTAGAATTACTGAATCCTTTTAAAAGTATGCCACGAGTCAAGAAACTGGGCTACCCTATCCTGTTCCTTGGCATTTCTATATCTTTGCTTAAGGTTTCTAGACTTGGAAAAGCATAGAAGGTCTGTCTCTGAAAAGTGCAGTCAGCATGACTTCGCAATTCTCAGAGGTAGAATGGAAACACTCAAAATGGCATCAGAACTTCAAGGTCAAAGACTAGAGGGAGTCTTACACCTCTACATCATTTAGAGCAAGGAACCTTGGGTGGGAAAACAGTGGTTAATTAGGATTGGTTAATTAGGATCAGGACAGCTACAAGTAGCTTGGAATTAACTAGGGGTTTTATTCTAGCTCCCCCGTGTAGTTGTTGGTGGATGCCTGTGTTACATATTCTTTGGATCTGGTTACCAGGACCATTGCTTTTGGAAGTCTATCCAGACTTAGTGCTTTTAGCCTGACATGGTAACATCTTTCTCTGTGTATTGCCTGAGGAATATTTAGCTTTGTTATTTTCCTTTCTGTTTGCGTACTTTTACATTTGTAATCTTTGCACTCTTGTTAATAAACTCTATTAAATATACTTTTGTGGTGTTATTTGAGTTTTAGGGCTTCAGCCTGAGTCCTGTACTTTGACCTATTTGTCATAGCTACCCAAGTAATTGTTTTGTGGTTCTCAGTCTGCAAAGTGGTCTACCATACAGGGTTGACTTTTTGTTTAACACCCAGTAGGGCTTTGATATGTCTCTCATTCTCAATCTGAGGGTTAGCCAGAGAGTGGTGGTGGTGACTGTTACCCTGGGAAGTGAAGATTCACTCTCCAGTTTGGAGTGTTTTGTTGTTGCCTTTCCAATCAGGATGGCTTGTGTATACAACTGTCCTTGTCACCATGTATCTAGACATGGGGACAGCCTCCCCCAGCTGATTCTAGATTTATGGCTGGCTAGTCTTGATTGACTTTTCATGATTGATCCTTCTGTTGTTAAAGTGGTAATGTTTAGTACTGAATGATAATATGGTACAGATTCAGTCCCATTTCATTTGGACAGCAAAGATTTGTTGATGTATCTTTGTATATACAGAATTGCATCTTAACAAGCAATACAATTTGACATCCTCATCCATTTAATCAAGTTTGTGTTATTTAGCTGGTGTAGCATAGTGGTTAAGTAACTGAGTTGCAATACAGCACTTCACTGGTTTGACTCTCACAATGGCCATGAGCTCAACAGGTGGCCTTAGATAAGCCACTCCTCTCAGCCCTAGCTGTATTGTGGGAATAATAACATGGGCTTTGTTCACTGCTCTGAGAGGGTACTAAGAGTGGTATACAAATGAAGTGTTGTTTTTATTTACAATGCAAACAATTGACTAGTTATCTATATATATTAGGTTGATGGGGTTAACATTCAGAATTATACTAACCAAGAAGTTGTGGAGACACTGCGTAACACAGGACCAAGTGTTCACCTTACACTGCTTCGAAAGAAACAGAGTTATGCTGACTTCCCTTCAGAAAGAGGCTTAAACAGAGGTGAATCTTTTTTTTCTTTATTTACCATAGCAAATAGTCTAAGTTGATAGTTTTAGGTGGATAGTTGTGTTGGTCTGCAATGGAACAGTAGGATTTTCATCCAGTGGCACCTTAGAGACCAACAAGATTTTCAGGGTGTACGTTTTGAGAATCATAGCTCTCTTCTTCAGACATGAGTAGGAATGGAGATCCCTGAGCCTTCAGAAGGTAGGTGGGGTATTACAAGGAAGGGTATCAGGATGTAAAGATGCAATGCAGGTTGATTAGATGGGAGGAGTATCAGATGTAAAGTTACAATGGTACAGTGCAGCTTGATTAGAGCAGAAATTAGCATCTGTAGTGAGATAAGAATCCTAAATCTCTATTCAGCCTTGGTGTGTGTGTGTGTTTGTGTTCATGTCCATTGTTCTGAATTTGTAAATGAACTCAGCAATCTCATGAACTTCAGCAATCTCATATTGAAATCCCTTAAAGTTTCTGTTTGAGGACAACCCCTTTTAGGTCAGCAATGGAATATCTTGGAAGATTAAGTTGATTTTACTGAATGCCTGATTTCTTTCCCTTTCCCTTTGCTTAGTGTTTCATGGTAGCAGTCTCATTTACAAGAACACATTCATATTCCAGATTGGATAATCCTGTAGAACCAGTTAATTCATTATATTTATTTCGAGTGTTTATATATTGCTTTATTACTTAAAATGATTGAAGCCTACAAAATACCAATCAATAAAATAAATCAAAACAAATGGTTGGATCCTACGAACTGTGAGCAAAAGGTGCTTGTGGTGGCAGAGCTTTCCCTGCCCTTCTCTTCCCCAGCCAATGCTAAGGGTTGGTATGACTCTCGTGAACTAAACACCTGGAGGCACAGAGGCCCCTCTGTGGAAGAGGGAAATCAGGTAAAATTTTTGTACTTCCTCTTGCTCCAACACAAAACTTGCTTTGCTATACTCCCTTCACCTCTGATTCCGCCTCCTCCTCTGAGCACTTCCTGTGCCTCTTGGGATATAGTCCACAAGACTCCCTGACACCAATTGTTTACTTTTTGCAATGAATCATAGAGGATTGCTGCAGAAAGCAAAGGCAGAGAAAGTCTGCTTCTGCTGTGCTTGGCATTTGTAGCATTCAGCCCAATACCCTCATGAAACCATATCAATCAAGCTGCAGAAAGATAGCTTTTAGTCTTTAAGTAGTCTAAACTTCATCCTTGAATGCAGAGTGGAAAAGAACAGGATGCACCTTCCTCTGAAATTAGACAGGTGAGGAAAACAAAGGAACTGTGGTGAAGCAATTTTCACAGTTGCTGGGGGCAAGCACTCCGCTCCCCATAGATGTCAGTCCTTGAAACCATCTGCAATGTTTTCCTGAATATGGTTTTATTGTTGGATCTCAAGGAGTGGTAGGGTTTTAAAAGTTAAAACAGCACCTTCCTTATGCACAGAAACATAATCTATTTGGAACATCACAAACATACATCAGAGTTGACTGTATGCTTCGGATGGTTTAAAGATTGTCACTACCCATAATCTAGCTATTTACTGCATATTAAATCAGTTCAGACTCTACCATTGGTTACCTATTGGTTTCCGAGGACCCTCAATGCTCTCTAGTGTGCTATGGTCTAGTGCAAGATGACTATATACAAAATAGTAATTTGTCTTTAGAGCTCTAAAAGTCTGTTTAGTGTATCTTCAGTTGTGTCTCTGATCTGTGTATCTGCTGTTCTGAAATTTAGGTTGGTGGTTACCAAGAATATGATCTCTACAGAGACTTATCTCCTCTTCAGTACTCTCATCCAGAGGCTAGGTCCTTGCTGTTTTTTTCTAAACAAGTTAAAAAGTTTAGGGAATTTATGATTTTGCTGTCATACTGTTTTCACTCTGGGCTTCTTGGTTTTTTAATGATAATCTTGTGTTTAGTGATATGTTTATATCATCTTTATGAACAGCCTTTGCTGTTCATGAGACTAAAAAAATTAAAACATTTTATGAAATAGTTCTTACAGTCCCTTTAAGAAATCTTTAGGGGAGTGGAAAAGACAGTCTCTTTATCTATGGTCACTGGACAGAGGAGTTGTTAAAGGTGTGTTTGTGGGGGGGAAGGAATGCATATGAAGAGACAATGTATAAAGTTGTATGTCATACAACTGAGATGAAGGAAGTGTGATCATGTCTAAAATGAAAACAAGTATATAAGGGGACTGGTATTCTGTGCTGTCACATCCTCTAAACACATAATTGACCAGAAGCTTTTGGAAAACTTACAGGACAGGTAAATGTGCCAACCATATTTCTGTCTGGAGTTGTGGAAACTGAAACTAACTTAGATAGTGAAAATGAGGAAGCTGAAGAACAAAGGGATAATTCTGAAAATGAAAATCAGCAGATACAACATACAGTGGGTAAGTTAGCCATCATGACGGGGCATACATTAATTATAATTTTGTTACACTGTGCTGCAGAAAAAAATAGCATTTTATGATTAAAGATCAGTGCATCAGGTAAGTATAATTCTAATAGTCTATCTTCAATAAGAGTAGAATTTAAAAAAATAAATAAATTAACCTCTCTTCAGTTAGTGGCCTGTTTGAATCTGATCCAGCGAAGCGTTACTTGTATTGCTCCAAAACCTCTGGACATATCCCTTCTGAGAAAGACATTTTAAAAATGTATTTATTTCCACTTTTCTCTCCAATGAGGGCTCAAAATGACTTACATCATCATTCCCCTCTCCTCCACTTTATCCTCACAGTCATAACCCTGTGAGGTAGATTAGGCTAAGAGACTGATAAGCCCAAAGTTACCCAGCAACTTTCTTTGGCTACACGTGGATCCTAATCCAAGTCACCCAGATCCTTATCTGATACTTTAACCACTACACTGTGTTATAGCAGGTCATGTGACACATTAGTGTTCATTAGCAAATTTAATGGATTTTATTCATTTCCATAAAGTAACAGCTATACTTGGGGCTTGTAAAAGAAAAAAATAACTTGCACCCATCTGATTGACCGATGGTCCCTATGAGAGCATAGTTTATTAGCTTTACTTAGAATGTTTACTAAATCTACTTTCAGAGCCAATTGTGTTATTTGATTCATTTATAAATTGCAGAATTTGTGCCCTGCCTTTCTGCCTCTTAAGGGCCACCAAAGTGACTAATAGTTAGAACAACTCATGTGTCTTGGTCATGCCTGCTTCTTACTGGTTCATTGTTATGTCTTTGAAATGCAGGTATGCTGTGTTCTTTTAACATAGGATAAACTGGTAGGGCTTTTGATGACATTTACAACTAGATGACTGTCCAGGACATATGGTTGCCAGCTTCCAGATGGTGGCTAGGGATCTCCCGGAATTATGACTGATCTCCAGGCCACGGAGATCAGATCCTCTGAAGAAAATGACTGCTTTGGATGGTGGATATTATGGTATTATACCCTGCTGAGATCCCCTCCCTTCCTAAACCCCACCCTCTCCAGGCTCCATCCACCAAATCTCCAGAAATTTCCCAACCTGGAGCTGGCAACCCTACTAGGACATGGTTTTGCTGTGACTTCAAGCTTCTAATGGAATAACCAAAGATATAAGGAGATGCCTTGTATTATGTGAGATAATTAACCCATCTGGCCCAGCATTGACTGTATTTCTCAGCCATAGCATTTCCAATTATTTATTTAACCTAAAGATGCCAGATGTTAAATTTGGGATATTTTATATGTGAAAAAATATACATTACTGTAATGTTTTGCATTTAAATAGTTTAGATTTTATTTCTATTTGCTAATATGGGTTTTTTTAAGTTGTTTCAGTTAGTTAAATGGAGGCCTCTGAGGAAAGAAGGAGGGGGACTGGATGGGTGAGTGGAATGTTATCTGATTGGCTGGCAGCTGTACCCTATGGGGTGGAGTGAACTGGAATTTTAGTCAGATATAGGGTTGCTGGTCCAGGTTGGAAAATTCCTGGAGATTTTGGGGGTGGAACCTGGAAAGAGCAGGGTTTGGGGATAGGAGAGGCCCAGTAGGGATCTTTAGTTTCAAAGCAGGGGGACTGAGCTCTGTGGTCTGAAGATTAGTTGCAATTCTGGGAGATCTCCAGCTACCACCTGGGGGTTGGCAACCCTGGATAAAGCATTGGAAGAAAACTGTTCATTCTGGGCAGAGCAGCAAACTGTACGTATGTCCAAAGAATATGAGTTGTCCAAAGTTGAGTTGTCTGCAATTAGAGTATTGTCTGCTGAAATGGGCAGTAGAGTATTATTTTTTGCAAGGTATGCTTTTCACTTTTGATGAGATGCTTCAATATTGAGCTGCATCTGTAACCTTTTAACTTGCTAGATATATTACACTGCAATGTTAACAGCACTTGGCATTGTTGTTTCCTACCACATGCTGCAGTTGACAAATTGTGACTAATATCATTACCATGCCTCGGCATTCATAGGCAAATAGAAATGGTTTTAAAACTGAGTAAGTGATCTCTAGCATAAAATTCTACATTCAGATACTTGTCATTTGGAGAGGTTCAGTTTTATTACAGAAATGGTGAAAACCATTTAGGATACAAGGATTTAAGAGTGTTTCACACTGGTAAATACATTCATCTATTTTTTCTTGCTTGAGAGCTAAAAGCAGTCATTTTGTTTCAAACATGATTTGATGTTAAAACGTTGTCTATAAAAATTCACCCTGGTACAGAAATTAATGGCCAAATTAAATTCCAAAAATAGTTCTTATATTGGAAATGCTGACAGGCACTTAATTATAATAGTACTAAAGTAAAACACCACTAATTTAATGCCTTGTCTAAACTCCGGAAACACCTTCCAAAGTTAATGTAAAAAGTGTGTTCTATAAGATGTGTTATTTCTCTTTTAGGTCAAATTGTGCTAAACTGTCATTAAAATTCTTGTTTCCTGGAGAGGTTTAAGCTATGAAGCAGGACTAGCAAGCATATTTTGATGCAATTAATAAAAATATTTGAGAAATACAGGGCCCTTGTGTCCTAGAAGATTAGAGAGGCCCAAGCATCATTGTCATGCTGTGGTGAGAGAGATGATTTTAGCTACAAGAAAACTCTGATTCAGTGCACTTTTCACAGCCAATTATGGCACAAAACATGTTCACAGAGTGTATGCCAATGTTCATACAGGGAATGCATAAAACATAAGGATGATAGATGTGTGCTGGGGACCAGGTGCATGCTTTTGCCCTAAAGCTTCATATTTCTATAAGGCACTGGTGTAAACTTGCATGTCTCTGTCAAATATAAGTTGGCCCCTCTGTTATGAAGCTTACTAGGTCACTCTGGGCATGTTACTGTCTCTGAGTCTAATAATAAGATCATAGTTTTGGTGAAACTGAAGAGCACAGTTCTCTCAGAGAAAGAATGAACCCCAGATTAACAGAGCGGTGGGTTATGTTGCATCAACAGTTGGAAAGAGGCCATCAAATATTGTTTGATATTCAAAGAGAATCTACAGTCTCCCATGTCTGAAGAATTACAGCATATAAATGTGTCTCAAAATTTCACATATGAATACACATTCCTGTGCATAAGTGGGTGGGCCTATAGGCAGAATCTGCCAGTCTGGTAGGTTCACCATAACATATACTGAAATGTGCCACAAACAGAAAGCCAGAATGAAGAGAATGCAAGAAAATAGCTCCAAATGACAAATCAGTGAAGTGAGTCAAATACTTACTATATTGTTTCAGCTTTACAGCTGGAGAATTCCAATGCTGTGGCGCACAAAAAGTGATTACATCAACTTACATCAACATGATAGTTACTCAGTGGCTTAGTGCCGCCTGTGGTTTTTCTGAGTACTGTTCTCCAGTGTAGCACCCATTCCACATTTAGGGTTACCCACAGTCCTGGAGGAAAATGTCCTATGCCTTTAATAGAGGCTTAATGTGTTGAAATGGGCAGTTGAAGCTTTTCATGGCATGGAGGTAAATAACAGCACCTGGTGAATTACATCCCATTGTGACATTTTTCTCCAGGCCAGTTAGAAACCCTGCACATATTTCAGGAAAGTGGGTGAGACCATTGTTTGGTAGGGCTTGTGGTTGGGAGGTGGTTCATGCCTTGAAACAGCCATTGCTGTAGGGACTGAGGACGGGTAAGTTGCAGCCCTTGTGCCTGATATGGAAACAAATGACATATTCCCTCCCCAAACCCCCACCCTTCTTGGCAGCTGCTGCATTCTCATCCCAGTATCTAGGCAGCTGCCAGGAGTTGGCAACAGAGAAGTCAGAGTAAAATCACCACCATCATCCACCACCACAGCAATGGTCTGTGGGGAGAGCAAGCTGGGTACAATGGGGTGGTGGTGATTTATTCCCCTTTCTTGTTGGTCAGTTTCTCTGTTTTGGGCACCTTGACAGTCCCATTTTCTCACCTAAGTTGCTGTTCCTCATGTCCCTCCCTCACTCCAGATAGACAAGGGGATGGTTAAGTTTCAACAGTGGAAGAAAAAGACAACCTTGCATGCTTATAAAAAATCTGGTAATTAAACAGGTTATGGGCATGGTTATAAATTTAATAGTTATATCCTAATTACTGTTTTTTTGGTGTGGTGGTGAACAGGGCATATAGTCATGTGGTTCTTTTGACTGATGGTAATTGCAAATGTGGCTCTCCACAAACTGGAGTTCTCTGTCTTAAGCAGAAAAGGTAAGTAATAAAAAGTACCTCTGAGCATATCCAGAGAGTTTTCCATCATCAGTGAGTAACTGTAACCTGTTTCTCACTTCATAATTAGAACTAGAAGCAGGGTCTGCAAACTGAGAATTAAGCTACAGGAGACGAATTTCATGAGCAGGAGCACATGAAGGGAATCGCAGTGTTACCAGGAAGTTGCGTTTTAAAAGAGATTGGAAGGCTTTGTCAATTTCCCCTCTCTACAGAGCCAGCAAAGATGGCTCCTTGGAGGGTTTGCTAATTTCCTCTTTGCCTCCTGAAGGCTCTGTCTGTTTCACCTCCCTTTCTAGAAGGTGAAGAGGAAATAAACAAACCCCCTGAGGAGTGATATTTGCAGGCTCTGTAGAGAGAGATATTGACAGGGCCTTCTGATCTCTCCTAAAATTCAGCTTCCGGGCTAACATTGCGACTCCCTTCACGTGACCGTCCTCATGTAGTTGATCTCTTGTAGTTTAGCTCTGTGTGTGCATCTCCCACAGAGATTTTAGCTTCTTTCTAAACACAGTGTACTTCCCTAGAGAACAAACTATAAAAGTGAACACGCGTACTCTTCTGTATCCTTCAGTCTCCCAGCAACACTTCACAAAACAGGGTCTCCCCAATTCTTTTGTTCCCTTCCTTCTTATATAGGCAAGCTTTTTTTGGCTTATTCCCCCCCTCCCCCATGACCATAGCTAATGTCACAATACAGAGGCGTATATTCACCAGTTTCAAATACAGATTTGATATAATGCGTTCTTCTGACTTCAGTTTTAGCATAGATATGCAGACATTATGCAAAAAAATGGGCAATTGCTTTTAAATCAGAACATTTAAAATGTAGGATTTTCCTATGACAGAGTCCTGTTTCTGCTCAAATGAGACAGTTGTACAGTGCATGTAGAAAGCTAGCTAGCACATCAGAAAGAACAATGTAGCCTGACCTTTGATGCTACATGCGATTTCTATAACCACTGGTTGTGTTTATTGTGGAGAAATACACCTTCACTCTGCAGTATTATAGATACAGGAAGACTCCGCTGAGTAATGTGTTTGAATGTGTAATTTGGTGCTGAGAGATGGCTTGAAATCTTGCAAAAATTCCAGTGCCCACATCCCTAGTCCTTGCTTCTTCTTAAAATGTTTCTTTGAGACCTTTACATTGATGAGCTTGTTTCAGCAATTTGGTCTTAGAAATGCATTCAATGATTGCATGTATCCAGTTAGTCCAAGGCAACTTATTCATCTTTTGGGAAGTAGAAAGTGGGGGTTCATGAGGAACTGCAGAAAGAGGCATCCGTTTGGAAATCCCATCACTCCCTTTACAGGATTCTTTAAGCCTTGATAGAGGCTTGGTAAGACTGATTTTCCCTTCTCATCCTCTCCTCTTTGATATACAGCTGCTCTTGGTCATTTTTGGTGCCCATTTACTCTTCTTTTGGTTGTCCTTTAGGTTCCCCGCTTTTAGTTAACTTAGAACATTATATTTTCTTCATACCTGTAAAGTCCTCGTTGGGCAGCTTTCATTTTCCACATGGAGACCAGCCATGGTACTGTGAGAAGTACTGGTTCCTGTAAGGTTGATGCCTAGACTTCTTCCCAGATCTGTTCTTAAGATTAAGCTCTCACACTTGCTTGTTCCCACATCATGATTGGGTTGGATTTTAAATGTCTCATTTGCAATTTGTTGTCACTATATGAAGATTAAGGGTTTTTATCTATTAAGGTTTTTCAGTTTTTTAACTATTTATACTATGTGGTTTTCAGTTAGGTGCATCCATAATTTGGAACAAACTGTTAGTGGTAGATTTGTGTAATAAAACTTGACATGTTCTTTCAAAAGTTTCCTGAAAAGGAGGGTTAATGCTGTCTTCAAAGAACTGACTTTAATAAAAAATGAATCCAGTTAAAGATTTGTGTTATGGTTGAGTAAAATAAATAATTATCTTGCTTTTGCTGTTATCTTTCGGAGTCCATTTGTGTATTTATGTTGGACATCCAGGGTCATATAAAAGGCAAAATGGAGACTTGGAATATCAACTAATCTGCTGTGAAAGAAGTAATTCTAGTCAGCTATTTGGTACAGGCAGCAACTGTTTGAGAACATTAAAATGGTACAAGGCTCAAATGTTTGAAAGGATATAAGTAAACATAAGAGATGTGCATGTTTACTAAGAAATCAGTCTGAGTTCAGTGGGCAAACTCCTAAATAGAAGTGTATGAACTGTGGAGAGCATCCACAAGAAATCATAAGAGTTTAAAATTTAAAAGCAAAGAGTGGGAGAACAGATCCCTTCACAAATGTTCCCCTCTAGTAGTGCCTAAACCTGCTGGCGTTTGGGGTTTAATGCCTAAACCTGCTGGGCTCATTCCCCTTTCTCTCTTTTGTCCTTTAACTAAAGCCTGATATACACATGCAGCATAATGAGGTGGGTAGAATGGGTTGTACCACTTCAGAGTGGATAAGGAAGACACATGCATCATGTTGCACCATGTGAAAACTCTTAACAAATTCCACTTACAGGAATTATTAATTCAGGTGAACTTTGAAAAATGTAATCCCTCAGCTGCAGTCTATAGTAATACAGTATATTCTGTTGTTTAAGCTTTCTGCCAGTTCTTTACCACCACCTTCTGTTGCATTTGTAGATCACGCCTTATGCTCAGTGCTTCTGTTGCCTGTGTCTTCTGGGCCATTGCTTAGATCTTGACTAAAGTTTCTGCAGGCATAAAGATTTCTGCCCACCGAGCACAATTTTCCCATCTCCCTCTTCCTGTGACAAGCCCCAAATGCCTCCTGACATCCTATTTTGGGGGGAGGGAGGCCATGGGGGCAGAAATTGCAACCCATGGGCAGAAGTCCTTGCATAGGGGGCAAGATTAGTCTGACCCCAAGCCTATATTTAGTCCTCATCAGGCTATTTGGAGGTGGGGGCTGCTCTTTTTCATTTTGAATACTTTGCTCATTTTTCTACATGGTGGTTTTCTAAGTACACAGAAACCCTTACGTTTCCCGAGGATAGCCTGGTTTCTCTGCTTTTGTGATCAGAAGAGGGGCCAGCTGCTTTAATACTAGACATCATGATAGGACAGCAGCCTCAGTCTCTTAGGAAGTTACGTTGTGATTCACTAAATTTGATTTTTTGCTTGGTAATATAGCAGTTGTGTGGACCTTATAGACACTGAAGCCCATATATAGCTCTAGTGTGTACCCATTTTTAAAAGCTCAAGATGGGAGTTTTATGTTTTCCATTCAACTAGAGAGTCAGTGTGATATATTATTTAGTATAGGGATGCCAGCCCCCTAGTGAGGGCAGTGTATTCCCTGCCCCCACCTTTTGTCCCTCTTCCCTGCTTACCTGGCTGATGGGGGGGGTGGCAGGTCAGGAGCCAAACTGGAGCATGTGGTGAAATGGCGTGCACTCCAGAGGCCCTGGTGATGCACTTCAGGTTGAAAACCGGAACGTATGAGGTCTCAGTGGGGCCAAATCACTGCCAAACTTAACGAAAATGCCATGTTTGGTTCCAATTTTGTTCCCCTGAGACTGGAAATGATGGCATTGGGGCCTGCAGAGCATGAGGAACATAGATCAGGGGCCCCACCTGCCTATTGACCCCCCTGTACCCCACCTTTCAGATAAGGGAGCTGGCAGCCATGAGTTAGTATGTTAGACCAGGATCTTGGAGACCCACCCACCTCACAGGGTGTTTGTTGTTGTGGGGATAATAATGACATACTTTGTAAACCACTCTTAGTGGGTGTTAAGTCATTCTGAAGGGCGGTATATAAATCAAATATTTGAATCTCCCCTCTGCCATGGAAGCTCACTGGGTGACCTGGGCCAGTCACACTCTCTCAGCCGAAACTACATCATACAGTTGTTGTGTAGATAAAAATGGAGTAGAAGAGAATTATGTAAGCCACTTTGGGTCCCCATTGAGGAGGCAGACAGGGTATACACAATGTAAATAAGTAAATAAATAAAACTGGCTTCCAAACATACTTTTTCTTGTGAAAGTCTTTGGGCAATGCTATTTCTTGCAGTAGTCTGGTTAACATGCATTGTATTTTCTTATATGATATGCAACAAAAGAATGCACATGCACTGGAAAATAGCTGATAACTGCAATGTGCATTTGGATTTTGATGACATTTGCTGCTTCTAATTAAATGTTCTGTAAGTCATTCAGAGTTGGAACAAAATCAGCTATAAAACAAAATAGCCTGTGGTAAACCTATCCCCTAGTTGCTGCCACTGGGTTTTTTTCTGGTTTGCACGTTGGGACCTTGGACTTCTACAAGTATTATTTATGTGAGAATCTTTTTATAAGTGCACTGAGCTTCTGGCTGGGGTCAAATGCAGGGCAACCAGTCATTTTATGCTGTCTAGCTTTGTCAAATTATCTTACATGACTGTAATACTGCTCTGGTTGCATAAGTAAAAAAAGTTGAAAGATATAAATGTCAAGATAGCCAAGTTCCCATGGAAGACTGGTTTAGAACTGGAGCTTGTATTAAAGTTCATATTACTCGCTGGTCTAATTAAACCAGACAAGACTTTCATCCTTACCAAATGTATAAACAAAGTCTGTGGCTGAATTGTAGCACTGTAGCCTTTGTAACGGCTATGTTGTGTTGGGTGTTTTAATCTAGAAGGTGTTGGTGCAAATGAAGGACTACATATTTCTCAGTGGAGAACATTTTATAAATGGCCATTAATGATAGTCAGTTGACTTTCATAGCCAGGACTGAGTTATTTACATTATTTAAATGATGCCGTATTCATATCAATATAAAATCTTCTTTTACAAACCTTCCCGAACTGAATAAATCTCACATTAGCCTTAATTAATATTTATGTTGTTGCTCTGCAAAAGTTATGTTGGTCTTTGTGCTGTTCATTATTGTTGTGTTTTATTGATGTATACTGAGCTAATTTTAAATATTTCCTGTTATATTTAATTTAGGTGAAATCCCAGAATCACTAGAAGACAAATTGAAATCTAAGTGGCAAAAAGTGTTGGGACTTGACTTTGAAGTTATGGTATGTTGTCCACATACTTGTGGTGCATACTGTTCTTTTAAATAGTAAGACTGTTATATTGTACATAATTTACAGAATACCTTATAATATTCTTTAAAAAGTATAGAACCTACATCATGAAGTCACAGCCAACTTATGTGACTCTATAGGGTTCTCAAGGCAAATGGTTTTCAGAGGTGGTTTTCCATTGTATGCCTCTGTGTAGTAACTCAGCCTTTCTTGGTGGTCTCCCTTTCAAATACTAATCAAGGCCAACCCTGCTTAGCAGCCAAAATCTGAGAAGATCACACTAACTGGACCGTGCAGGCCAGGGTGCAAAAAGAGTTCTTTAACCACATTTTGATCAATGAATCAAGTGAGGAGAATAGGATCTTAGCACTATCCTTCAGTTGCCTGCATAGAACTGGAACCTTACGTTTGGTCCATTTGGCAGAAGTGAAAGCCCTAGAGAAGCTCGTCCCAGTTGCACAGACAGAGCATTATGTGCATGCAGTTGTACATGCGGAGGCTATACCGAGATGTCTGACTGAATGTGTGAGACCAGGAGCAATGACAGTGCATATGATCCCAGACACAGACATTCGTTGTATCGTGTTTAGTGGCTTCTGTTTCTCTGTACATCTTAAGATGGGGTATGGGATTGTTATTAATTAACATGCAGTCTTTTGGATATACAACCCACCACTGAAGAATTAATACAGGGTTTTAACCCTTCCCATAACCAAACCCTTACTTTACAGTATGTGATACATAGCAGCCACTTAAAATATCCTATTTTTATGTTGCTTTTTTTTCCGAATTTTTTTTATTGGATGGGTCAGTATACACAAATCATAATATTCAATATCAATATCCATTGCATTATATCACTCCCACCCATCCCCCCCTTTTCAGTTGACTTCCAACAGTTTTCCATTCCCTTCACCTACATTACATCACTATCTCCTATAATATTAATTTCTACATTATAATATATAGTATAACATATCTATATCTACCATGTTTAAAATAAGACTCTAATGTTACTTTCAAGATTATAATATAAAATATACTATATCATTCTTACTTATACACTATCCATATTTTCACCACTAACTAATATAAAGTAAAGATCTATTCTCCCCTCTTAACAATTATCCAAAGACCACATTTTGCCTTTCATGTCCCATTTTCCCCCCACATAATTCTTAAGTTTCTTCTAACTCATAACATATTCCACAGTATCTTGTTCTTTCAACTTCCGTGTTAGCTTGTCCGTTTCTACCATATTTAGTAATTTCATAATCCAATCTTCCACTGATGGTATCTCTTGAGTCTTCCACAACTGTGCATAAGACATCCTAGCCGCAATAATCATATAAAACACCATTGTTCTGTCCATTCTATCAAATTCTTCTAGGTTCATACTTAATAACAACAATTCTGGGTTCTTAATCACATTTTTCTGTAAAATATCTGACATAACCTCTACAATTTCCCCCCAGAATTGTTTAGCTTTTTCACAAGTCCACCACATATGATAAAAAGAACCTTCTTGTTTCTTACACTTCCAACATTTATCTGACATTTGACTATTACCATTTGCTAACCTTTTTGGCGTTAAATACCATCTATACATCATTTTATACACATTTTCTCTTATAGTGGTACATGTTGAAATTTTTACAGTATTTTTCCACAACCTTTCCCAAGCTTCCATCGGTATATCTTTATTACAGTTTATTGCCCATTTCACCACCTGCACTTTAACTGTCTCATCTTCTGTAAACCATTTTAACAGAATCTTATATACTTTAGATATCATCTTTTCCCCCTCTTGAAGTAAAACATTCTTCTAGTTCCGAGTTTTTAGTCCTAAATCCTACCTTTCTACGATCTGTATCATATAAGTCTTTTATTTGCCTATATTGAAACCAACCATACTGAAACGGCAGTTCTTCATTGGTTTTAAGTATATATTTATTACAATCTACTCTTAAAATTTCTTTATATGTCCTCCACTCCTCTCCATAATATTCCACCTTTGGGTTTACAACTTCTGCAGGTATAATCCACATTGGAGTCTCTTCATCTAAATATCTCTTATATTTTTTCCAAACCGCAAATAAACTCCGTCTCACAAAATGATGTAAAAACATAGCATCAGCTCTTGTCTTCTCATACCACAGATACGCATGCCATCCAAAAAATTTGTTATATCCTTCCAACGTCAATAGTTTATGGTTTTTCAATAACATCAACTCTTTCACCCAAACCAAACATATAGCTTCGTGATACAATTGCAGATTCGGTAATTGTAGTCTGCCTCTGTAGTCCGCCTCTCTCCTTAGCATATAATACCTTCATCTTGACTCTAGGCTTCTTCCCTGCCCATACAAAGTTCTCTTCCTTTGCCATTTTTCAAATTGCTTATTATCTTTCACAATTGGTATTGTTTGCATTAAAAACATTATCCTCGGAAGTACATTCATCTTAATTACAGCAATGCGACCCAACCATGATAAAGTTCATTTTATTCCATTTCAACATGTCCATATCTGTTTGCTGCCATAATTTGTCGTAGTTGTTTTTAAAAAGATCAATATTTTTCACAGTCAACTCAATACCTAGATATTTTGTTTTATGGACTACATCACAATTCGTTATCTCCATTAAGTCTACTTGTTCTTGCTTAGACATATTTTTACATATTAATTTTGATTTACTCTTACTTACGTAAAGTCCTGCTAAATCCCCAAATTATTTTATTTTCTCCATCAACCTTGGCATATTTTGGATTGGATCTTCCACTATCACCATAATATCATCGGCAAAAGCTCTCACTTTATATGAGAATCCTTTAATTTTCAAGCCTCTTATCATATCATCTTCACGTATCTGCCTCAATAAAATTTCCAATACCATCACAAACAACCATGGGGAGAGTGGACATCCTTGTCTTGTTCCTTTACTTATTTCCAACTTTTTTGTTATATCACAGTTTACAATTATAGCTGCAGATTGGTCTTTATATATTGCCTTCGCTGCTTGAATAAACATCTTACCCATTTGCATCTTTTCCATCGTGGCAAACATAAAATCCCAATTTAGATTGTCAAAAGCTTTTTCTGCATCCACAAAGAAAAAAATGACTTTTTTTCCTGGATTCTTATCATAGTACTCTATTGCATTCAGTACTACTCTTAAATTGTCTTTTATTTGTCTATCCGGCAGAAAACCTGCTTGTTCCTCTGCTATAAACTCCACCAACCAGGTTTTAAGTCTTTCAGCCAATATTTTTGCAAAAATCTTATAATCATTTTCATTTCATTTTCATTTATTCAATTTATATACCGCCCATCCCCAGGGGCTCTGGGCGGTATATAAATTGAATAATTATTAGTCAGAGATATCGGTCTATAGTTTTTAACATTCGTTAAATCCTGTGCTTCTTTCGGTATCAATGAGATGTTGGTTTCATTCCATGTTTCCGGTATTTCCTGTCCTTCTAATATTGCGTTCATTACTTTTTGCATCAATTGTACTAATTCATCCGCCAATACTTTGTATAATTTAGCCGTAATTCCATCTTGTCCTGGCGCCTTTCCCACTTTCGTTGCTTGTATCGCCTCCATAATTTCTGTTACTGTAATTTTAGCATTCAAATGGTCTTTCAGTTTCTTAGGCACCTCTGGCAATTTCATTTTATGAAAGAATTCCTCCATTAGCCTTTCGTCAATAGTTTTTTTCTGATATAATTTCGCATAATATTTATAAAATGCTCTCCCAATTGCATTTTGATCAAACAGCTCTTTTCCATCTTCTGTAATTTTACTTATTATTTTCTTCTCTCTCTTTTTCTTCAACTGCCATGCTAGATATTTCCCAGGTTTGTTGGCTCCTTCAAAAGATTTTTGTTTCAGTCTTTTCAGTTCCCATTCCACCTCCTTGTTTTCCATCACTTTTATTTGTTCCTGTAACATTCTAATCTCATGTTGCAATTTCTTTTTACCTGGTCTTTTCTTTAATTGTTG
The DNA here is from genome assembly GCF_028583425.1 of Eublepharis macularius. NCBI lineage: Eukaryota > Metazoa > Chordata > Lepidosauria > Squamata > Eublepharidae > Eublepharis > Eublepharis macularius. The sequence goes on along the minus strand of NC_072794.1, from coordinate 78,517,466 downwards.
CTCTTTTTGCGTTATATTTTCTTGAATTTCCTTCAATTTCAATTCTTTATTCTTCTTATCTCTGGCATTTAAATCTATCAGTACTCCTCGAATAACAGCCTTATAGGTATCCCATACTTTATGAATTGATACACCTTTATCCACATTGTATTGAATAAAGCATTTAGTCTCTTTTTTAAGAACATCCAAATTTGCTTGGCTAAGCAGGAGATCTTCATTTAATCTCCATCTCAGTTTTTTCCTTCTCATTCCAAATCTCCACAGCATAGGGTTATGATCCGAACTAATATTTGGCAAAATATCCGTTTCCTTAGTCCACACAGCTAATTCTTTGGATGCCCAAATCATATCTATTCTTGACAGTGATTGGTGACTTGCTGAAAAAAAAAGTGTATTGCTTAGTCTTTGGGTTATGCTTTCTCCAAATATTTTTATATTAAAAAAATGACTTTGGCAATTTTCCCATCTTATTCTTACTCATACTTGTTTTTTTTGTCTAATTGTAAGTCCACAACACCATTAAAATCCCCTGCCACAATCACTTGATCATATGTCATTTGATCCAACTGAGTCATTATTTCATTAAAAAATTGTTCTTTTGCTCCATTAGGCGCATAGATTCCCAAAATCAATGTTTTTTCCCCATTGCACTCAAATTCCACCGCCAGATATCTACCATCTCTATCACCAACTATCAGTTTTGGTTGCAATTCTTCTTTTATGTAAATTACAATTCCTCTTTTCTTTTGCTTTGTTGCCACTACAAATTCGTTTCCCAATTTCTTATTTTGTAAATACTTATTATCTTGGTCTCTTATATGGGTTTCTTGTAAACAAATTAAATTACATCTTTGTTTGGTAAGCCAATGAAATATTGCCTTGCGTTTTGAGGGTGAATTAAGTCCATTTACATTCCATGATATTAATTTGTACTCCATCTTTAAAGTCTACTTGTTTTAGGTAAGTCCTTTTCATTCTCCAACAGGAACACTTCCATTGCATGTTTTGATTTAATCACTTGTCTCACAGATTGGAACTCAAAACTCAAACCTGCAGGTATTTCCCATCTATATCTTATATTCATAGATTTCAGTTTCTGTGTCAAATCTCTATATTTCTTTCTCTCTTGAAAAACTCTCCTCGGTAACTCCTTCATGATTCTGACTCTTGTCCCCTCAAGTACCAACGGGGATTCAAAATGCTTTCTAATAATTTCCTCCTTCATTATCTTTGTAGTTAGCTGGACAATAAAATCTCTTGGTAGATTCTTTTGCTCTGCATATCTTGAATTCACTCTGTAGGCTATATCCAGGCTGGCCGCCACCTCTTCTTTTTCCTTATTTAAAAATTCTGCTATTATTTAAGTAATTTGTTTCAAGGTTGATCCTGCCATTATCTCTGGAATGCCTCTAAAATGAATTTGTTTTTCCGTTGCTTTGCATTCCATCACAACCATCCTGTCACTTAATGCTGATGTTTCTGCTTTTATGCCATCCGTTCTGAGTTCCACCTCCTATACCTTCTGCTGTGTTATTTGCAGCTCTTTTTTTATTTCATCAATATTTTTCGCCAACTCTGCCACTTCAGATTTTATAGCCTCTTTAATATCCTTCAATAAATTTTGCTGTGACTCCTGTATCTGCTTTTGCGATTCCTGTACCATTTCTTGTGTCTTTTGTATAATTTCATTTATTTCTTTATTGCCCTCTGTCACTTTTTTGTCCAAGCTTTCAATCGCCGTCTGCCAGTCTCTATCTTTATCTTTTTTTGCCATCGCTGGACTTGCCTTGGCACCCCACGAATCCGCTCTCTTTCTCAACTCTGTTTTCTCACCTGTCACTTTAAACTCCCGTATTGAATCTTAAATTAATAGTCCAATTTTTATATCTTTCAAAATGTCGGGTGTCTTTTCTCTATGGTACAGTCTGTGGTAAAATTCACAACCTTCACTTACTCAAAATGGCGAATTTCCCTTCTTCTTCCAAATGTCGGGCGTTTTTTCTCTATAATATAGTCTATGGTGAAGTTTTCAACCTTTCCCACACTCAAGATGGTGAATTTCCGCTTCCTCTCAGGTCCTCTGTCCCACGCTGTTCTTCCATTGCTCCCCCAACACACTTCCTCGCCTTCTAGCCACGGCTCGCTGCTTTTAACAAGTACACAACTTCTCGCGATCTTCCAGCCGCTTCCCACACTCCTTCCCCGCGTCGTTGTCTCTCGAACCACAGGTATGCAAAACAAAACATCTTTTTCACTCTTTTTAGCTCTCTTATATTAAAAAAGTCACGATTTCCACTCCCAATCACTTTCTTACTTTCTCTGCTTTAGGTATCTGTCTCTTTAATTCAGTATACTTTGGTCTTTGTTTAATTATCTAGTCCATTAGGGGAGATAGCAATCTTTACTTCTTTTGTTCTTCTTGGGTTGTACTCACTGTTTCTTTTGTTCAATTCTACTTTAAATCCGTCTCTGAAGCTTGGGTACGACGGTCCTGTGCCAATTAAATGACTCCAAAAGCTGCTGCAGAGATAGTAGCTGCCCTTCTACGAGGGGACCTCAAGGCAGAAAGGGAATCCTTTATTCAGAATGCCCCCTCTGCCGAGATCACTCACTCTTAGGGCCACAAAGCATTCCTGCCCGATTTCTGCCTGAAATCAGGGGGCTGCGGGTGATCAAAGCACCGCGCCAGCCAGAAAACAGCACCTCGAATGGTCCAGCTCCCTGGATCACTTCAGACCGCCATAATCCGAAACCGGAACATTTTTATGTAGCTTTTTTTAATCTGTTTGTTTTGTTGTATGCTGAGAGAGGTAGTTTAAGATATTAATCCTATGCTGAGCAATGCATTGTTGTAGGTAGAGAATGTTTATGAAACTTATTTGTGAGAGAAGAAAATAATTCAAATGAATAACTATAGTACTAGCAACCCATTAGATTTTTCTCTTATAAAAATGTTCAGATAAGATATTAATTTCTTTCAGAAATTCCACTTAATTTTATTTTTCCTGCTAGAAAGAGAAATCATTATGACTTTTACTATTCAGATTGTCATCTTTATACTCTCGGTTGTCTTTCTCAATAAGTTGCTAGTGACAAGCTTGGTTCAATCATCATGTGAAACTTATTACTGTAGTTAATGGGGTCATCCAAATACAAGTAACATGCTAATAATGGTTAGCTAGACTACATCAGCATAGGATCTAAAAACATTGTTTGAAGTTGGTTTATTAACCACTGCTAGTCTTAACTTAATTTTCACAGAAAATATGATCACCAATATTTTAGATTGTTCTCTGGGGATTGTCTTCACTATAATTCAGGTTGGGATACCAGGTAATGAAACCAGAATTTTTTGAAGCAAACCAAGATTTAAATGATTATTGGTAGGCCAATTCCTTCTTTCATAAATTAGCCATTGCTGAATAAACTATGATTTCATTCTTATGTCTGAACTGAGCCACATACTATAATGATAAGAGTTGAAGGAAGTTTGAGAGAGAATTTTTTTCCCGTGGCCTGAACCCCAATCTAATGTGTCCCTTTTCTATTGATACTTGTTATCAATAAAGACTAGAATCTGCCAACATTGCCCCCCTAGTTGGAATGAGAGACAGACACCAGTGTTTGGATAAACGGGCCGCTTTATTAAACAGAACAGGCAACAAGAAATACGGCAAGGAGCCTAACTGGCGGTACAGGTCAGGCCCTGGGGTCATTCACTGTGACCCCACCCTGACCTGTCTGGGCGAGCACCCGCTGCCCCCGGGTGCGGTCCATCCCATGAATGGCTGCAACCCGTCCTGGCCAGGCGGAGTGTATTACCCCTGGAGAGCTCCCCCACCTGGCCGAACGGCAGCAGGGGGAGACCAGCTTGTCCAGGGGTTCCTCACCCAAGGGCGTCTGACCTCGCAGCTGGGCCGTACGGCAGCCAGCCGCTCCTGAAAGACCCCTGTTCCCCACCAATGGGGAGGTGCCAAGGATGCTCACCGGCCCGCCATAGATATAACCCTAACTAAATCCTGCCACCGCAGAGACCAAGCCTCTTCTTAGGCCTCAGCGCCCCACAAATGGCTTAAAGCCAACCTGAGCCCTTGCCGTAAGTCGTCCAGAAAAATGCTGTTGCCTCTGAATGAGAGGTGCACCCCATCCCCTCTGTAGAGGGCAACAGACTCGGCCCGAATCTGCGGATGGGGCAAATAAATCCCCAACCCACCCGTCATTATTTTAAACAGGGCTCTGTTGGCCATTCGCCTGGCCCTTTCAATTGCTCTGTGGTCCAATGCCTCCCGCCACACACGGCGCGGAAGCATGGCTGACCAAAATATCAGGACGCCGGGCCATCGCTTCTTGATCTCCAGGAAGTCATCCCGTGCCTGCCAAGAGAGGGCCACCCCTTTCATTAGACCCAGATCATTACCCCCCAAGTGCACTACCAAAATATGGGGAGGAGGGGCGGACCTCCCTTGAAACAAGAGTGGCAGCAGCCCCGCCCAATGTAGGCCTCTTCTGCCCTGCCACTCGATGTCTGCCCATCGGCTGAGTCCAAACTGGGACCCGATCCAGGACCTTCTCGCTTGGTGCGCCGCCCAGAAGATCATACTGTGGCCGCAGATGAGGATCCGGACCCTCTCCTGACAACCCACAGCACCTGCAAAAACACAATTCAACAGGATTTACCTTGCCCAAGTGGCCGGACGTAAGACGCATAAGCCCCTGAACGCCAACGTCCTACCCTCTGGATGTCAGGGCCCGAGAAGCCCATGGCAGCAGCAGTAGATGCCGCCCCAATACAAAATGAATGGGTCCCAAATTTGACCCCTTCTAGCCCTAACCTATGCAGAGCCCTGCCCGTGACCGTCCAAAATTGGTACTTAGTCAACGGGGCGCCATTACTGTGACAAAAAAGGACCCCCGAATGGTCACCACGCACCTTCAAATAACCCCTCAAGGCTGCTATAGGACACAGCTCGGTGATGGAACAACGGCCGAGGGCCAGGTCCACCCCTTTGTGATGCTGGTCAGTCTTGGAGCGTCTAATCCTAATGACCAGCTGCCGCGAGGGCCCGGCCTGAGGTGTCCGACAGGGACTGCTGCACTAGCTCGCTAACCCTGAGGGCGCCAAAGAAGGCCAGTAGAGATGCGGCGTGAAACAGCTGCTCCTCAAAAGGAGAGCTGCAGACCTGTGACCATACAGCCTGCAGTCCCCTAAGGATGCCAGGAGAGATGGGCTGCCTGTCATCCCTGGGCGTAGTAGACTCCCTCGACCACCCTTCCAGCATTTTCCGAATGCGGAAGTCACCCGTGGTATCAGTAAACCCTCGGGCCTTTGCGGCGAAAGCTAAGGCCGCCATCTGGCCGCGAATGTACTTCACACCCTGTCCCTTACCTCTTTGAGCCACGCAAAATTGCGCCAAATGCTCGACTGGAAGGGGCCATACCTGGCGGAGACCTGCACTCTGCCTGAAGACGTCGAAATTCCGTACCGCCCTGTCGTACGCCCTACCGGTGCTAGGGGCAATGGCTAATTGGATGGCCCGTAAGGCTTCCACTTGCCAATCATCCACAGCTCCTGAGGTACCAGAGCTGGCACCAAATCAGCCTCGGGGGCAAGCTGTCGAAACCGGTCCATCTGCAGACGAGACAGGGCGTCTGCCACCTCATTGTTGACACCAGGTATGTGCCTGGCAGAAAACAATATGTTAAGGTGCAAGCACCTCAAGGTAAAGGCGCGGACCAAAGTCATGACCCGGGGCGACTTGGAGGTAAGGGAGTTCACCACTTGAACCACTGCCATATTATCGCACCAAAAGTGCACGGAGTGGTTCGCGAGCTCCCCTCCCCAAAGGTAAACCGCCACCAAGATTGGGAAAAACTCCAAATAGGTTAAATCCCTACACCGTCCTTCTGCAACCCAATCTTCGGGCCAGGTGGCGGCACACCAGTGCCACCTAAAATAAATCCCCAGACCTATGGACCCTGAAGCGTCCGAAGACACTTGCAGTTCCCCTTCTAAAAGGAGCTCTTGCCTCCAAAAGGACACCCCATTGAAGCCCAGTAAAAACCTGAGCCAGAGCCCTAGGTCCTCCCTCATGCCATCAGACAGGCGTATCTTGTGATGGGGGAGCCGGAGGGTCCCCATGGCATCACAAAGGCGCCTCAGAAAGGCCCTACCGGGAGCCACTGCCTTGCAGGCAAAGTTAAGGTGGCCCACTACTTGCTGGAGCTCCAATAAGGAAACTTTGCGCTTCACCAGCATGGTGCGCAAACGCTCCTTCAAGTCCAACAGTTTCTCAACTGGAAGCCAGGAAGACTGCTGCACCGTATCTAACTCAATGCCCAAGAAGGTCAAGACCGTAGATGGGCCCTCTGTTTTTTCATGCGCCAGTGGAACGCCTAGCTCCCCAGTTAGGCTGACGAAGTCAGCCAAAAGGCGCGCACACTGACCCATCCCAGGGGGCCCAACCAGGATAAAGTCATCCAAATAGTGGGCGGAGTCACGGCAGCGCTGCCTATGACGCAGTGCCCACTCAAGAAAGGTGCTAAAGCGCTCAAATACAGCGCAAGAGATAGAGCACCCCATGGGGAGAGCCCGGTCCATATAATACTGACCCTCAAAGGCAAAACCGAGGAGCTCAAAGTCCTCTGGATGCACGGGGAGAAGACGGAATGCCGACTTGATGTCGCATTTCGCCATCTCAGCTCCCCGGCCACAACGTCTGACCACCTTAACGGCTTGGTCAAACGATGTGTAACGCACCGAGCACAAGTGCTCAGGTATTGCGTCGTTCACGGACCCACCCCTGGGGTAAGACAGATGATGAATTAGTCGAAATTCACCAGGAGCCTTTTTAGGCACAACGCCTAGGGGGGAAACCCTCAAATTGGGTACGGGAGGGCTGGGAAAAGGGCCTAAAACCCGTCCCTCCCTACATTCACGATCAATCTTGTCCCTAACCACATGCTCCATGCCTGCTATGGAACGCAAGTTATCAGACATAAAAGGGGAGCGGGGACCCTGGAAGGGGATACGGAAACCAAACAAAAACCCCTCTAACAAAAATTGGGCATCTGCCCTTCTAGGGTAATCAGCCAACATGGCTTCCAGTACCCTCACCTTTATTGGGCTGGGGCCCTTTTCCAGGGCCTTGTTGCCCCCCAAATCCACCCCCCTTTTTACTGAAGGGCTTCTGTTTCTTGCACGCGTTAATGGCGTGAGGCCCCCGGCAAATGGGGCACTCATGGCCATAGCGGCAGTTCTTCCTGCTGCAGGACCCCTGCGAGGTGAACTCAAAGCAGAGCAGCCGTGGCTGAACCGGCTGCCCCGCGAACGCGCGGGGGCCAAAACTAGTACCTGGGGCAGCTTGACCGGAGCTGGATCGCTGCATTATGTGGCTGCTGTCGGACCTATCCCCAGCCCCAAACTTAGCTGGGGTCATGACCTGGATCCAGAGGTGATGGTGCACCTGATCCCACGGCAGTGAAGGGTTAAGGGCCGCCTTCATCCTAAATTCTTCGTCGTACTGCAGCCACGCTGCACCGCCGAAGTCCACATATGCCCTATATATTATGTCCATATACTGAAAGAGCGAGGCAGCTCTCCCAGGCTGGACCCTAGCAATCACCCCCGCATAGACTAAAAAACCTGGTAACCAATTGGCCCAGGTCCTATCAATCTTACGGCGCCTAAGGCGCTCCTTGTCCCTGTCCTCCAGGTCCTCCTTATCCTTCTTCTCCAGATCCCTGAAGAGAAGGGTAAAGATGTCAACATATTCTCCCCGCAAAATCCTCTCCCGCATCGTGGGCGTAAGGTGATCACCTAAGGGCATGGCCGCATCACCTGTAGGTAGGGCCCGATAGGGGACAGCCCCATAATTGCTCCAGGGTGATCCGAAATGATTACAGCATGAGGGGACCGAGCCCACGCTCCCGGCCGCCTGAACAGGCGAACCCAGCCAGCCAGCTGTCCCAGTCATCTGACTGGTCCCCGGCGATTGGCAACCTTGCGCCCAATCACACGACCTATGAGCGCCATGCCCACAACCGCTTTGTGCTGGACAAGCATTACGTTGCGGTACCTGATCCCCCGATGCGTAAACGCTCTGTGCGTAAGCATTATGTTGCGGTGCTTGAGAGCCATGTGCCCAAGGCCAAGAAGAAGCCTGGTGAGGCCATGCGCACTTACCCTCCACCTCATGAGGCTGCACCACCAATGCCAGCTGTCCCACCTCTGCTGGCCAGACCCCTTCGATCTCCGCTGCCGCCGTCCTGACTATATCCTCATCCGCAACCGGCGCGTCGGCCACCGTCTCCGTCATTGCAGCAGCACCATCAGAAGTTCCCTCCAAGGCAGCTAAGTGGGAGAGAATATCAGCCATAGACAAAGTTTTTGCAGCCGCCCGTACAGGCCTCTTGCTTACCTGCCGTATACCCCCAGGGGAAGGTAATCTAGCGCGCTCTAAGGCAGCAATTCTTGCCAGAATGTCGCGCCGCCCTGGTCCCTCACCCTCCTCATCGGATGACAATGCCACCGCCGGCCGTTTGGAGGGGCGTGGCGCGGGCTGCTTCCCTTTACTATTACTTACCCCCTTCTTAGGACCCATCCTGTGTGGGGCGCAGTGTGCTAAGAAACCCCTGGCTAGAAAGGACCCCTGACAGGCCAAAATGAAGCAGGCAGTGAAGGGGGGGCGAGCAGCCGCCGCCTGCACGTACAAAATGGCCGACACCCCTTGCCTGCCTAAAATGGCCGCTGTAATTGACACGCGGCTGAGCCGCGTCGAAATGGCCGCCTGCTGCGTGCCTAAACGCACCCCCCACACCAACGCGCCCAGCCGGCTCCTCCTGAACGAGGCGTGGGCCCTGGGCCGAAGAACGAATGGCCGAACAACGTCGGGGGGGGGGGCTGGAGCCGCACGGGGTGATAACGGGCCGCTCAAGGGCCCCAAACGGCGAAAAGAACGGCCGCGAAAACGGGCCGCGAGGCTAACCCCCTCGCGGGCTGCTAGAACGGGCGCAAGGCCGACCCTCCCAGGCGCTGCGAAAAGCTATAGGCCTGGAACGGCCGAGGGAACGGCTGCGGGGCTACCCCCTGCGGCGGCGAGACGGCCGCGCAGGGCGCTGCAAACTGGCGGGAAACGCCTGCCTAGAACGGCCGAGAACTGGCCGCGATGCTCGCTCCGCCAAGGAGCAGCGCAGGGGGATAAGGGCTATGCCCTTCAACAAACCGCGCCTGTCACACAGGCCGAAGCTGTCTTCCCTGCAGCCTCGTGCCGGCGGAGCCCACGAACGTCTTCCTCCGGCCGAGCACGAGTCGAGACTGAGCTCAGGAGGGCGGAGCGGCTGGAAACAGCCCTTTAGCTCCACCCTCCCTGAAGCTATGCCCCTACTGCAGGGCAAGGCACGTCTGCCTCCCTCCTGCCAGGGCGGCAAATGTCTGCCACCATCCCAAGGGGCTTAACCCCCAGCACTGGAATGGCAGCCTTCCTATCAAAAATTTCTGCCATGTATAACTCTAGAACAACCTCCTTGTGCATTACTTTGCTTCCCTAATGCCCATCCCCTCCACAGTTGAAAAAGATGAGGCATCCCTCCCCCTTTATGCCATACAACTGAAATCCAAACCTATTTCCCAAATCCTGCTGTTGACAACAGTGGGAGGTGGTCAGAGTCAATTTAAGAACACCGTGAAGAAGGAATAGGAAATCTAACAACTTGGTTGTTGAATCAGTGCCCTGGGATTCTCTGGAAGCCTCCTTCTAGCCAAACAGTGATGGCAAGTTCAGTTCAGCCGAGTAATGTTGGCCTGGATGGAGAATTGTGGCTCATTGTTGGCATCTCAAGAGGAGCTGGCATTGATGGAGGCATAGTCATCCAGGCATTACTTTGCTTCCCTAATGCCCATCCCCTCCACAGTTGAAAAAGATGAGGCATCCCTCCCCCTTTATGCCATACAACTGAAATCCAAACCTATTTCCCAAATCCTGCTGTTGACAACAGTGGGAGGTGGTCAGAGTCAATTTAAGAACACCGTGAAGAAGGAATAGGAAATCTAACAACTTGGTTGTTGAATCAGTGCCCTGGGATTCTCTGGAAGCCTCCTTCTAGCCAAACAGTGATGGCAAGTTCAGTTCAGCAGAGTAATGTTGGCCTGGATGGGGAATTGTGGCTCATTGTTGGCATCTCAAGAGGAGCTGGCATTGATGGAGGCATAGTCATCCAGGCTAAAGCAGTGGTTGGCATGGTACATCATTGGTTCCCTTGGAGTGCTGAAACTCAAGAGTATTGTGAACCTCAGAGCATAGCAGAGCTGTTTGTGGATGATATGGCCATGTATCATAGGTACCATGTGAGACATGATGACTTCTGGTGGTCTGTGACTAACCTGGAGGAGTGGGCAACTCTAAGAAGGAGAAGAGAGAAAGAGAAAAAGAAGACATAGAAAACACCACTGCAACAATACACAGTCCAGATTGACACAATGTTCATTTATATGAAAGGGTTTTCCATGATAATTTAAATTTTATCATAAAAACAGTTCATGTGGACCTAATCCTGCACTGAATCATTATGAGTTTGAACCTATGAATTTCCTCTAGTGCAAGGATTTTTCTTAAGATGGAAGAAGCACGTTCTGTTGCAGGTACTCAAACTGAGAGAAACCACCAGGGAGGACAGAGTCTTTTCTTCTAGGAAAGGTCTGGGTGCTGCATTCCTATAGCTCCCACATTATTCCAGCAATATCAAAATGTGCTATTGTAGGGTAAGAATATTCATGCTATTAACCCCCCTCCCCAAAAAAGGGTCATGTTAATAGTTTCAGTGTTATATCTGTTGAACACAGAACACCCATTGAAGCCTTTCTGTTTGATATTCAGGTTTCCACCATGGACATGCCAATTGCAGATGATACTGAGCTACAAAAATATTCAAAGGTATCAAATCTTAGCTATTCCTCCCCTTTTGGCACATATTACCAATGCTACTAGACATTGGTCTGAAACAGCCAAATGAATGTATTTTTGTAATTTTGCTGTAGTGTCAGATTTGTGGCTATTCTAGATCCTTCAAAGTTGACACATAACTAAATGTATGAAATAAAATAGCAAGTATGCTGCTGCTTCCTTCTTAAAATACTTTATGATGATGTTTTGACATATTCACTTTTGAGGCAGGAGCAATGCATACAATATACCTAAGTTAACAACATCTTGAGGTGCTTTTATTTTGCAAAATCAATCCTTTAGCAGACCAGAGTCTGCACTGACTCTGGTCTGTTTTATAGTTCTATGGTTGTATGCAGTAAGTGTATATTTTGAAAAGAGAAGTTTCTATCATAGCTGCAAAGAATAAAAGGGTCAAATTTAGATTACTGTAATGTGTTCTCCCTGAGGCTGCCTCTAAAGACCTCTCAGAAACTTCAAGTGTTCCAAAATGCTGCAACTGGGCTGTTGAAAAGGATGTGCTGCAGCGAACATGTTAATCCCTGTACTTCCAATTTGTTCTGGGGATGAATTCAAAGTGTAAGTTTTCATCTGTAATCCCCAAAATTGTCTTGTTGCAGGGTATCTGAAGGATCACCTGCTGCAACATTAACTTATGTGTGCATTAACAATTTGTCTCTCAAGCCCTTTTCTGGGGGCCCCTCCATCTGAAGCAGCTATTGAGTAGGAAGAGGGCCTACTCTTGGTTGTGATGTAGCGCCTCTACAAAAATCATTCCTCTGATGTTCAGCATATGTCTTCACTTTTGGTTGACTGTTTGGACCTGGTCTGCTACTTTGGTGTCTTCCCCCACTCAGTTTTGATCTGTTGGAATTTCTGCTACAGGATGACTTGATGTATTTTTAATTGTAATTTTAACTTTTTCATTGATATATATTGAATTTTGTTAGCCTCTTTGTGCAAATTAGTCATGTGGCAAGACAAGTATATTCCTAGGGCTATGTGATAAGTGTGACTTTTTATTTTTTAAAATATCTGAACAACTGGCCATTGTCATGTTGCAGTCCAGTTCGGGGGCATATTGCTGTTTTGCCAACTTTGTCAAATAAAAATGTGTGATAAATGCAGCATTATTACAAAACTGGAGATTGTAGACCCATTGACTCAATTTGAATAACTAGTTTTAAGGTAGGTATTAGTCAAGGTGCAGTCCAAAGAAATTACATTTTAAAACTTAACGTTTGACTAATACTTCTGATTTTTATTACAATGCAGCTGCTACCTATTCACACATTGAGGTTAGGCGTTGAACTTGATACGTATGAAGGACATCATTACATATCGTCATTTGCTGCAGATGGTCCAATTGCTAAGCTTGGTTTGCTGCAGTTGGAGGACGAACTTTTAGAGGTATGGTATCTAGATAATATATTGGTTTTTCTTTTGTAGCATTCCATTATATTACTGCTGCCCATATTTTTGAGGTGCATTAGAATATCTTTATGCCCATATGATATGACTGTGGTTGGGAACTGCTAAAAAAGTAGGACTGGCAAAAATACAGGGGTGATCCAATTTGAAAGTGCCGTATAATTGGAGCTACTATAGCTGATATAATCAGTTTAGTGTTATCCTGCAGTTTATTATTATTTCATAAAATCATACGGCTCACAACAAATGCACTTTTCTTTTGAGCTGTTAAGTATAGGAAACGGTAGGTGTGAAGGAGTAAAAGAATATCAAAAGATTTAATTTCTTGGCAGTTACCAAAAATATAATGTGATCTAATTGTTAGCTTATTATTATTTAAGCCTGAACTCTTTTTTGTTCATTATTTATAAACGTCTACAGCTATGTCCAGAATGTGAGTTTATTGCTTTTATCCAACCCACCTCATCATGTCTCCCCCCACCGCCCCCCCCCCCAAATCACTGAATGCCTGGAGCACTTCTGTATAATACCAGGGCATGCGTTCTGTTAAAAAAAGTTTTGCAGTGAGAAAATGTAATAAATGCACAAACAAAACAGCACTGCCAAAACACAGAGATAACCGTTAGAGACAGTTGGGATTAAAAGAGCATGCTAGAGACAGCGGCTTCGATTTTATGACCTTGTTCCTCTCATGTTTCTCTCCAGCTGCTGCATAGATTTTCTTTTGCTGCAGTGCTAGCTTCCTTTGCTGCTAGCACTGCTGCATGCATAAAAGTTCCTTGAAAAAGATCAGTCTTGTGCATGCAGAATTGCTTGCAGCAAAGGAAACAAACACCACAGTGAAGGAAAGAGACTGCAGTAGCCAGAGAGAAGCATGAGGGAGACGATATCATAGGATCCCAGCCAGTGTTTTGAAGTTCTAAAATGGGCATCACTGTATGAATAATGACCAAACTACTTGTTCTGTTTCTCCTTGTGACTCTTTCTGACTCTTGACGGCCATTTTACTTGCAAACTGGTATCTAGTAGTAAGCAAGGAAACAGATGTGTTAACCATGCTAAATTAAAATGATGCAGAATAATATACATATTAGAAAAAGGTATGTAATTAGTGCCATAATAGTGAGGAAGCTATAATTAAATTAGTCAATGAAGTGTGAAGTATGGTTTGAGCTGGCCTGTGATGATGTGTTGTCAAATCCCTTTTCATCCGTAGCTTCGGGAAAGCCACTGTCACAAAATACTGTTTGACAAGATGGTTGTAAGTTAGGATGGTTTAACAATGGTGGCTTTCTTGAAGTAATGGCTGAGCAGGGTTTTCTCCTCAGGTCTTTGATCCACAAGGCAGATGTAAAAATAAAATGGGTTTCAGATGTTTACTGCCTCTGAATATAGAGGTTGCCTTTATAGGAAGGATTGAATACAAATGTGATAATATATAAGTGGGTCTGTCCATATTTTGACATTTAGTAGGATTGTGTATATCAGAGAACACTGGACGCTGTGACTGTGTGGATGAAGCAGAGTTGGCTGAAGCTGAACCCTGTGAAGGCAGAAGTCCTGTATCTAGGTCAGGGATTGTTGAGCTCAGGAATTCAGCTCCCAGCCTTAGATGGGGTGCCTTTGACACCTGCGTTGACGGTGAGAAGCCTGGGTGTGATTCTGGATGCCTCCTTGTCAATGGAGGCCCAGGTCTCATTGGTTGCCAGAACTGCGTTTTTCTATCTTCAGCAGGTCAAGCAACTTGCTCCCTATCTCTCTTGCTCATGACCTAGCTACAGTGATCCATGCAACAGTCACCTCCAGATTGGACTACTGTAACTCATTCTACACAGGACTACCCTTGAAACTGACACGGAAATTGCAACTAGTTCAGAATGCAGCAGCACATGTCCTCATGGAAACCCCATTTAGGATACATATTAGACCTGTACTGCACCAGCTCCACTGGCTCCTGGTTGAATTCTGGGTCAAGTTCAAGGTGTTGGTGTTAACTGTTAAGGACCTTAACGGACTGGAACCTGCATATCTTCAGGACTGTCTCTCTGTGTATGTTCCCTGGAGGGTCTTACACTCTGCTGGTGGTACTCAACATCTGCTGGTGGTCCCTGGCCCCAAGGATGTTTGCTTGGCCACAACCAGGGCCAGAGCTTTTTTGGCTCTGGCTCCAGCCTGGTGGAATGCTCTCCCAGTTGAGATCTGGGCCCTGTGGGACTTATTACAGTTCCGCCGGACCTGTAAAATGGAGATGTTCTGCCAGGCCTGTGAGAGTGGTTGAGGAGCTGGCAAACTATCCTGCTGGTCCCTTGCCTGTTTTGCTTTGTTTTGTTCCACCTTTTAATGAGATCTGTTGATTTTTTAAACGATTTTAACTGTTATTTATTGTATTTTAAATTGTGGTTTTTATGATGTTGTGACCGCCCCGAGCCCACTTGCGGAGAGGGTGGGATATAAATCCAACAAAATAAATAAAATAAATAAGAAAACTTCATATTTGGTCCTGTTTCAGGGCTAACTGAGCTTCATACATAGGCCACTCTGCATATTATTATTAAATATTTTTTAAAAAAACTGGAAACTCAATTTGATAAAAATTATACAGCCATATGGTTGTCCACACAAAATCCAAAAAAGAGCAAAACCTGTGCATTATCTTTTATTAGGCCAAACTATATTGACACAAAATTCAGTGTGATGACAAATACGAAAATAAAATAATGAAAAGGGAAAGCCCTTCCTATTTCTACTGTTTAAATCATCCTGTAGGTTCTTAAACATTCATTTTAATTATGAGCAATTAGTCAGATTATAGCTGGTGGCCCCATCAAAAAATGGGTCACAAGTCAACATTGCTGATGTGGATCACATCTGCTTTCACATACAGATCTCCGCTGTTGGATTGGTACCAGTCTGTGGTAGCTAATTATTTATAGGTTGACTATTCTACAGTTTTAAGGACTGGATAATGCTGCGACACCAGAAAGCCATGACTTTGTATATTGTATTTGGGACAGAAAACTAGTGTTTTCCCAAATAGCCATGCCCTATTTCCTAGAAAACCACATTGAATTTACTTTTTGCACACAAGTTTGTACTGGATTCAAAAGCTTGATGAAACCCTCCCTGACTTTACCAGCAGTGTGCATGGTACTAAGTATGTTGTGAATAGGATACTAGCATGTGTGTTATGTGCTGTCAAGTGGCCTCTGACCTATGGCGACGCTATGAAGGAAAGACCTCTAAAACATCCTCTCATTAATGGACTTGCTATTTTTGCTGTAGAATTTTAAGCATCACTTTGCTTGCACAGGAAATTAATACAATAGTCCAATAGTTGCTGCACTCCTTGGCATTCCCTTTTTTGGAATTGAAATGTAGACTGTTTCCAGTCCATGGGCCATTGTTTTGTTTTCCATATTTGTTGACAGATTCTTGCTAAGATTCTGATGAACTCCATTTCTGTAGCTTGAAATAGTTCTATTGGTATTCCATCTACTCCAGGTGCTTTGAGTGCAGCTTTTACTTCACTTCCTAGGATTTCTGGTTCTTCATCAAAGGATTCTTCTTCGAAAGTATCTGTCATCCTTCCATCTCTTGTATTATTCTTTGGCATATTGTTTCAATCTTTTCTTTATTTTATCCTGATCAGATACTGTATTTCTGTGTTGATCTTTCAGCATCCTAAGCCACGGCTTCAATTTCCCTTTGATTTTTCGAATCTTTTGGACCAGATCTCTTGTTCTTCCTTTTTTGTTGTCTTCTATTTCTTTGCACTGGTTATTATAATAAATTTCTTTGTCTCTGCATGTAAGTCACTGAAAAGCTGCATTTAGAATTTTGACCCTATTTCTGTTGTCAGGTTCAGAATGCTTCCCTATATATTGTAACCAAAGAGACTCCATTTTAATCCTTTTAGTGTTCTAAGTGCTTCTTTCACAGGTGCCAAGATGTTCCCTAGCAGCTATCTCTCTCCAGAGGAATGTTTTGACTACAGCTTTTCCAGTCCTGGGAAACTTTCACTTTCTCAGCTTCAAAGGGATTGTTTTGAGAACTATGGGGGGAGGCTGGGCCTACTGAGTCTTAATACTTTGTACTGTATTCTTTGCCTTTCATTCGTAACAATACACGTGTACCAACCCAGATATTGCATCTGGGCCCGTGGACTATAATGGTTGCATTTTTCAGTAAATCTTTTGAAAACAACAGACTCTTGTCTGATTGCAGAAGGTAGTCTGGATACAACTATTATTTAGCCACAGATCTGACATCTGTCACCTTCTGTTTTTGCTTTTCATCTATCTTTAGTAATTTTAAGAGTTTCTACTGTCATCCATTTAGGCTTCTCCTTTCTTTTGGTTACAGGAATAGTCTTTGCATATTCTTCCTTGATAATATTTCTGGTTTCAGCCCATAGTTCTTCTGGTTCACGATCAATTAAATTTAGTAATCTGTTCCTTGCCTGGCCGTTAAATTCTTCAGGAATATTATTTAGATTTTATTTTGGCACTATGATTCTTTTAGTGTTTCTCTTCAGCTTTATTCTAATTTTTGATATTAGCAACTCATGGTCACTCTCCTGCTTCATTTCATGATCCTAGTCCAAATTTTCCAACTATGTTTGATTCTGCTTTATCTCCAGTTTTTACATTTCAGTCACCTTTGATTATCAGCATATCTTGTTTAGGTGTACGATCAATTTCTTCTTAGACACTTGCGTGAAAGTTTTCAATTTCTTCCTCCTCAGCATCTGTAGTTGGAGCATAAACTTGAATGATGGTTATGTTAACAGGCCTTTCCTGCTGATTGATATTACTTGGTCAGACTTCATGTTGTAGCTCCTGACTGCTTCTGCTATGTCTCGCCTCAGCATTAGAGCAACAGCATTTCTTTTTAGTTCATTTCTGCAGTAAAACACTGTGTGGTTTTCTGACTGAAAATGTCCTGAGTTGGTCCACATTAATTCACTCACACCCAGGACTGCAATGTTTAAATGTTCCATTTCTTGTTTTATGATTTCTAGCTTACCTGGCTTCATACTTCTCACATTCCATGTTCCTGTTATGTGTGTCACACAGGACATTCCTGGACATTCCTTTTGCATCTATTCATGTCTGCAACTGGACATCCTTTTGGCTTTAATCCAGTCCCATCTTTAAGAATAGTGCTATTCGTACTTGTCCTTGGCTCTTCCCCAGTAGCCAACTGAGTGCCATCTGACCTGGGGGGTCCTATCTTCCACCACTTTATCTTTTTTTCATTTTGAATTGTCTCATCATAGGGTTTTCAAGGTAAGAGATTAGCAGAAGTGTGTCAGGGCTTGCCGCCGCTGCCGCTGGGCGTGGCACTGGGCGGTCTGCTCCTGACGTCACAGGGGGGCCAGGGATTCTGCAGGACCCTGCTCTGTGGAAGGAGGGGCGGTATACCTCACCCAGACTCCCTCTCAGTCCACTCGCTGGCCTGCTCAACCTGGCCTGCTTACCCTCTGCGTCCTCCTTCATCTCCTCCTTCCAGAACTCTCCTCCAAACCTCCACCCTTGCATCTTACTGCTCTCACTCCACATCATCACTCCTCACTCACACCCACCACCACAGGGCTCTTCCCAGCCAGCTTTTATAGGGCTTCCTTCTACTGCCCCACCCCTCTTCCAGCCTGGCCTTGGGCTGCACCAAGCAGTTGCAGCTGGGGTAGCTGATCTGGCCCCACTGACCAGCACCAGCTGTGCCTTGTTCTCTGGCTGCCCAGCCTCCCTGCCTTGGCTGATTGCTGAAGGCATGTCCAGCTGCAGTCCCCTGGCTAGCAGCCCAGCCTCCCTGGCAGAGCTGATGGCTGAAGGTGGGTCCAGCTGAGGCTCCTTGGCTGGTTGCCCAGGGCTTCCTGCAGAGTGCCTCCAATAGCCCCACCTGGAGTGGCTTGGCTTTTGGCAACTCCTGGGCCAGGCTACTATTTTCTAGCTGGGGCATGGCTTTGGGTTGTTGGGGCTGCTGCTGCTTCTCCTCCTCAGGTAAGGTCTTTGGGTGGGTGACTGCTGGGCTCCCAATCCCTCTGCCCTTGCCCCCTTCCGCCTTGCCTAGCCCCCTTTCCCTCCCTAGGGGAGTGGGACTCGCTGGCCTCTCTCTGTCTCCCCCTGCCTCCTGAGGCCCTGGGCTTTTGCCCCTTGCCCCTGGCACCGGCAGGTTCTGGCTCCATTTGCCTGTGGGAGGGGTTGACCTGCTGTCCCCCAGCTGCTCCCTCTGCCTGCCAGTCAGACCGGTTGACCTGCTGTCAGCTGGCTGACCAGTTGACCTGCTGTCTGCTGGCTGCCCCCTCTGTTTGCCCGTCAGCCCAGCTGACCTGCTGTTCCCTCCTTCCAAGTCTGGGGGCTGGGACCCAGACCCCGGACACACACCCCCGCTTAGCTTTGAGTTGTGGGGGTCAGGGTCAGACTCAAACATGCGGGACATGAAGTCCGCATCCACATGCTGAGCCCCCTTGCGGTACTTGATGGTGAACCGGAAGGGGAGGAGGGAGAGGTACCACCGCAGCACACGGGGGTTGTGTGCCTTCATGTGGTGGAGCCACTGCAGGGGCGCATGGTCCGTTAGTAGGACAAAGGGATTATTGGCCAGGTAGTATTGCAGGGCCCCCACTGCCCACTTGACCGCTAGGGCCTCCCGCTCCACTGTTGCATAGCGCCTCTCTGCGGGCTGCAGCTTCCGACTCAGGAAGAGGATGGGGACGTCGGTTCCGTCACGTTCCTGAGTCAGGACTGCCCCAAGGCCGGTGTCAGAAGCGTCTGTGGCCAGCGTAAAGGGTCGGTCAAAGTCCGGGTTCCACAGGGCTGTGGTATTAGAGAGGGCTGACCGCAGGTCCTTGAAAGCTGCTTCTAGTGCTGGGGTCCACTGGACTTGGTTGGGCAGCCCCTTCTTTAAGCAGTCTGTCAGGGGGGCGGCTCGGGAGGCAAAGTGGGGGATGAACCGCCCGTAATACCCCAGTAGTCCCAGGAAACGTCGGACCTGCTTCTTGGTCCGGGGCTGGGGGGCATCAGCTATTGAGGCCACCTTGTCTGGTGGTGGGCGAACTCGGCCTCCCCCGACCACAAAGCCCAGGTACTGGAGTTCCTGGAACCCCAGGTGGCTCTTCTTTGGGTTAGCCCGTAGTCCGGCTCGCTGGAGGGCCCTCATGACAGCTTCCAAGTGTTGGAGGTGGGTGGGCCAGTCCGGGCTGAAGATGATGATGTCATCTATGTACGCCATTGCATACGCCCGGCACTCTCCCAGCACTTGGTCCACCAGCCGCTGAAACGTGGCAGCTGCCCCGTGTAGACCAACCGGCATCTTCTTGAACTGGAAGAGGCCTCGTGGGGTGGCAAAGGCTGTCTTCTCCCGGTCCGCTGGCCGCACGGGCACTTGCCAGTAGCCCTTCGTCAAGTCTAGGGCCGACAGGTAGTGGGCGGACCCTAGGTGGTCTACCAACACATCTGCTCGGGGCATGGGGTATGCATCGAACTGGGCCACCTTATTCAGTTCGCGATAGTCGATGCAGAATCGGGTGGTCCCATCCGGCTTGGGCACCAAGACTATCGGGCTCCTCCAAGCGCTTCGCGAGGGCTCGATTACCCCAAGCCTGAGCATCTCTTCGGTCTCCTTCTCCACTGCCTCCCACCGCTTCCTGGGGATCGGGCGCCAGGTAGCCCGGGCTGTCTGCCCCGGGTCCGTTGGAATGGCATGTTGGATCAGGCTCGTGCTGCCCGGCCTGCGGGAGAAGACCCCGGGAATCCGAGCCCAGAGGTCTTGTAGCTGGGCCCTCTGAGCTGGGTCGAGCTGAGGGTCCACCTTGGGCTCCTCAAACTCCGGGGCATCAGTGGTCCAAGGCAGCACACTGTCAGGGAGCTCTAGCGGGTCCTCAGCCACGCCGCACTCCTCTTTTGGGCGCTCGTGCCACTGCTTTAGGAGGTTCACATGCAGGGTCTTCCGCCGACGCCGGCCGACCCCACACTGGACTTCGTAGGTGGTGGGGCCCAGCACCCTTCGAATCTGGTAGGGACCCCTCCATGGGTCCCCTTCCTCTCTTGGGAACACCGAGTGGTGCACGAGGACCTTCTCTCCGGCCTGGAAAGTCCTCATCCGCGCACCCCGGTCATAGGCGGCCTTTTGCTTTGACTGGGTGCGAGTCAGTCTGCGATTTGCCTCTGCTTGGGACTGTTGCACCCGGTCACGGAGACGGCTCACGTACTCCTGTATGGGGGGCGCGGGGCTGCTGGCCCGGGGCCCCCAGCATTCCGTCAGCTGGGAGAGCATCCCCCTTGGCTTGCGCCCATATAGCAGCTCGAATGGGCTGAAGCCAGTGGAGGCCTGCGTGGTCTCCCGGAGGGCGAACATGAGCGGGTCGATGTACAAGTCCCACTGGTGAGGCTTGTCCCACGTCATCTTCTTCAGGGCCTCCTTGACGGTCTGGTTCAGCCGCTCTGCCAACCCGTCTGTTTGAGGGTGGTACGCTGAGGTGAACACCTGCCGGATCCCCAAATTCTGGCAGAGCTGACGCATGGCTGTGGCACGGAACGGGCCCCCCCGATCCGTCAAAATTTCATCTGGCAGCCCCACCATCGCGAAAAACTTGGACAGGGCCCGTACCATCCCCGGGGTCTGCATGGTCTTCAGCGGGATGACCTCGGGGAACCGCGTGGCATAGTCCACAATCACCAGGGCAAAGCGATGGCCCCGGGGTGTGCGTGGCAGCGGTCCGATGAAGTCCATTGCGATGCGTTGGAAGGGCGTCTCCATGACGGGCAGCGGGGAGAGGGGGGCCTTCGGCGGGCGGCGGGCTGCCACCCGCTGGCAGGTGGGACACGAGCGGCAGTGGGCCTTCACGTCTGCATTCACGGAGGGCCAGAAGAATTGCTCAAGAACCTTCCTCAGGGTCTTGTGGTGCCCAAGGTGCCCGGCCCAAGCATGCTCATGGGCCGTGCGGAGGACTTCCGCCCGATAGGCTGCTGGCACAAGTAGTTGGCGGACCTCCCCCTGGCCATTTGGGGCACGAGCTATGCGAACCCAGACCCCTCCTTGCTTCTCGATGCGAGGGAGCCGTTGGGACCTCCGTTCATCCCGCACTTGCTCCTCCTCACGAGCGGCTGTCTCTCGCAAGCGCTGCAAGGACTCATCTGCCCCTTGGGCATCACGGAATGGGCGGTCTGCCA
Organism: Eublepharis macularius; assembly: GCF_028583425.1. NCBI lineage: Eukaryota > Metazoa > Chordata > Lepidosauria > Squamata > Eublepharidae > Eublepharis > Eublepharis macularius. The sequence goes on along the minus strand of NC_072794.1, from coordinate 78,495,925 downwards.
GGGTTCCAGCTGGGCCTCCAGTCCGTGGTTCTGCCCCTGGCCTGGTGGAGGGACCCTCTCCCGGGTCATTGGCCTCCTCCACTTGCAGAGCGGTGGCAACTTGTGGGTCTGTCACTTCCCCTGCCGCCTTCAGCCGAGACCCAGCGGTCCCTGAGGTGTCTCTTCCCAATTTCTTCGTTGCCTGCTGGAGGAGCCTGAAGAACCCTGGGGCATCTCTTCCCAGCAGTATTGGTACGGGTAGGTGAGCTAACTGGGCAACTTCCATTTGGTGGCGGACCCCTAGGTACTCTATCGTGATTAGGGCCGTAGGGTACGGCTGGGTGCGGCCCATCACATCCGTCACCGGGATCCAGCGGTACACTGGGGTGGCAGCTGGGAGGAGCTGGGGCCGAATTGCTGAGACTGCACTCCCAGAGTTCAACAGGGCTTGTAGGATCAGCCGGCCTATCTTCACGGTGGCGCATAGACTCTGCACCTGCTTGCCAGGCGGTGGGTTATTTTCCCAAACGAGGGCGCAAACCCTTGGCAAGGCCTCAGTGAGCACGCCGGCTTGCCTCTGCAGCTCCGCTGTCTGTGCTAGTTCTACTGGAGCGGCTGGGTAGGCTGCCTCCAGCTTTCCCCACATCCTATCCTGGCATTCCTCCAGCCACGGTCCAAGCTCCGCTGGGGTGGCGGCCTTGGGAGGCTGCCCCTTGACTGGTGCCTGCGTTGGAACGTCTCTCCCCGTACGGGCCACCAACTTGTCAGGGCTTGCCACCGCTGCCGCTGGGCGTGGCACTGGGCGGTCTGCTCCTGACGTCACAGGGGGGCCAGGGATTCTGCAGGACCCTGCTCTGTGGAAGGAGGGGCGGTATACCTCACCCAGACTCCCTCTCAGTCCACTCGCTGGCCTGCTCAACCTGGCCTGCTTACCCTCTGCGTCCTCCTTCATCTCCTCCTTCCAGAACTCTCCTCCAAACCTCCACCCTTGCATCTTACTGCTCTCACTCCACATCATCACTCCTCACTCACACCCACCACCACAGGGCTCTTCCCAGCCAGCTTTTATAGGGCTTCCTTCTACTGCCCCACCCCTCTTCCAGCCTGGCCTTGGGCTGCACCAAGCAGTTGCAGCTGGGGTAGCTGATCTGGCCCCACTGACCAGCACCAGCTGTGCCTTGTTCTCTGGCTGCCCAGCCTCCCTGCCTTGGCTGATTGCTGAAGGCATGTCCAGCTGCAGTCCCCTGGCTAGCAGCCCAGCCTCCCTGGCAGAGCTGATGGCTGAAGGTGGGTCCAGCTGAGGCTCCTTGGCTGGTTGCCCAGGGCTTCCTGCAGAGTGCCTCCAATAGCCCCACCTGGAGTGGCTTGGCTTTTGGCAACTCCTGGGCCAGGCTACTATTTTCTAGCTGGGGCATGGCTTTGGGTTGTTGGGGCTGCTGCTGCTTCTCCTCCTCAGGTAAGGTCTTTGGGTGGGTGACTGCTGGGCTCCCAATCCCTCTGCCCTTGCCCCCTTCCGCCTTGCCTAGCCCCCTTTCCCTCCCTAGGGGAGTGGGACTCGCTGGCCTCTCTCTGTCTCCCCCTGCCTCCTGAGGCCCTGGGCTTTTGCCCCTTGCCCCTGGCACCGGCAGGTTCTGGCTCCATTTGCCTGTGGGAGGGGTTGACCTGCTGTCCCCCAGCTGCTCCCTCTGCCTGCCAGTCAGACCGGTTGACCTGCTGTCAGCTGGCTGACCAGTTGACCTGCTGTCTGCTGGCTGCCCCCTCTGTTTGCCCGTCAGCCCAGCTGACCTGCTGTTCCCTCCTTCCAAGTCTGGGGGCTGGGACCCAGACCCCGGACAAAGTGATTTACCACTGCCTTCTTCTGCAGTGTAATACTAATCAGGGTTAGCTGAAGTGACACCGCTGTTGTTTGTGAAAGATCCTCCACCAATGTCACCTTGCACTACTGCTGTTGCCCAGTAGCTAACCTTCAAGAATTCCTTCTCTCCCATCACCATTGGAACATTCAGTTCTCTTCTACTGATGTGACCAGCATCAGAGGGTGAATGCATCTTAGTTTGGTGTCTCAGCTTGAGTGACTCTTTCAGGAGTTTAGACTCTTGACCAAGCCTTTGCTCCTGACGGTGTTGTTCTCAGCTTCACTGACACACTCAAATCCCCTCACCGTGTTAAGGTGTATATTCATGAGGGATAGCATATGATAACTATAATTTCCAGTCATAGTCAGTCTGAAAAACTATGTTCATTCCTCCCCATGTATTCAACATAGCTCATGTAACGATTTGAATAATGGCTACAGATTCCTCTGTACTACTTTTAACAAAGAAACCAGAATTCTGAAATTGAGGTTACAAGTATAATTTATAATTAATACTTAATTAAAGCCACCTTTTTACAGAAGTAGATATGTGATATACATTTTTATGTACATTTTGTGTGGTATAACCTGTCTTATTGTAGTAGCCCAGGCAAGCAGGAAGATATTTTTATGGCAGAACCAAATGTATTTCTTTTGATATTTCACTGCCAGTGTATGCTGTCCTTTCTCTTCACAGGTAAATGGTGTTCAGCTGTATGGGAAATCCCGCCGTGAAGCAGTTTCTTTTCTTAGAGAAGTGCCACCTCCGTTTACTTTGGTTTGTTGTCGACGCCTGTTTGATGATGGCACAGAGTCCTTTGTGGATGAACCTGCTGCCATTACTACTTGCTCACCAGAACCTACGGTAAAGCAATCAAAAGTACTAAAAAGACATTTTTGCAGTTCTTAAATTTCAGATTCTTAAAAAGTAAAATTCTTAATGTAACTGTGTTGCAGAATGCATTCTCTCTACTTCTGTTTGAGGTATCTGTCCTATATATATGTATGCTTGAGCTTCTAAATACCTTTGCTTCTATGATCACGTTTTATTTTTATTTATATATGCCTTGTGTAAAAGTGAGTATTCTTACTGCTGCTGCTATTTATTTAGATAATTTATATACTGCCTCTCCAGCTTCCGAGTAAAAACAAAACCATAAAATCATTAAAAAAGCTAATACATTATCAATATTATAAATGAGCCAGGGGCATAAAAACAGTATGAAACAAATATTGAGCACCCTCAAAATCCATTTAAAGTCCTAAGACTAGAGGTAGGCCATAAAACAGCTAAAAATCATAAGGCTTCTTAGTTTAAAGCCTAGATAAAAATAAATGTTATAGCTTGGTTATTAAAAGACAGTACAGTAGGTGCCCGATGAGCAGCAAGGGTGAGAGCATTTCAAAGGTAAAGTGCTTTTAGAAGTATAATGTTTTCATTTTCATGTATCCTTCTACTCCCCCTTTCCATTAGCACATTTGGTGATGTTGAGCTAAACTTTTTCACTGTATCTTTAACTTTTAAATGTTCTGGCATCGCTTCTCTACATGTACTATAAGAAGAATCCTGCTGTATCTGACCAGCGGTCCATCTAGTCCAACATCTTGTTTTACACAGTGGCCAACCAGTTGCTGTGGAGGGACAACTTGCTCTGCTGTTGCCTCCTAGCATTCAGTTTCAAATGTTTACTGCCTCTGAATATAGAAGTCTCCTTTACCCACCATGGCTAGTGGCCATTGATGGTCCTATATTACATAAACCTGCCTAACCTCCTTTTAAAACCATCTTAGCTTGTGGCCATTACTACCTTCACTGGCAAGGAATTCCACAATTTATTTACTTGTTGAGTAAACAAGTATTTCCTTTTGTCCATCCTGTACCTATTTCCCATCAACTTCATTGGGTGCCGCCGGAATTCTAGTATTATGAGAGAGAGCTCCTTCTTATCACCTTTTTCATCCCATCCATAATTTTATGTCCCCCACCCCCCGCCATCTTTTTTAAAAACTAAAAAGTCCTAGACTCTTCAGTATTCCTTAATAAGAAAATTGCTCAAACTCCTTGATCATCTTGGTTGCCCTCATCTGTTTTTTTTCTGGCTCTGCAATGTTTTTGAGGTACAGTGACCAGAACTGTACACAGTATTCCAAATAAGGCTGCACTATAGATCTATTCATGGGCATTATAATATTTGCCATTTTATTCTCAGTCCCTTTCCTAATAATCCATAGAATGGAATTTTCCTTTTTCACCACTGCTGCACATTGAATGGACATTTTCAATGAGCTATCAACTATAACACCAAGAGGTCTCTTTGTCTCATACAGTTCAAAACCTGTCAGCATATTAGGACATTTTGTTCCAATATGCATCACTTCTCACCAAAATTGCACTAAATTTACCCTGTTGTTGCCCACTCAACCAATTTAGATAGATCTTCCTGTAGCTCTTCACAATCCACTTCGGTTTTCACCATCCTGAATAATTTAGCATCATTTGCAGACTTGGCCAATATACTGTTTGCCCCCAATTCCAAGTCTTTAATGAATAAATGAAATAGCACGTCTTAGTACTGATACTTGTGGGAACCCTTCTACTCAATTCCCTCCATTATGAGAACTGTACTTACAGATAATATATGTGGAAGATGGACGCGATCTAAATGGGTCATATTATATATCCCTGTCAAGTAGTGATAACTATAGTAATTAATTGTAGTGGAACAATGTGGGGTTCCAAAATTCCAGAAATTATTTAGGACTTCAGAGCAAATCATATTCTAGGTACTGGAACACAGAAGGGCTTGCATTTGACTAAGGTTCCTCAACCTTTTTGAGGTCTGGAATTTTGAGGTGGGGTGGTGGATGTCACTACAAAATGGCTGCCACAGGCAGAGGATCCAAACACACATGGAAAGGGGGTGAGAAATATAAGTGTGCACACTCATGGAAGAAGCTCAAAGAGAGAAAGGGGTGCTCTGCTGCTGTGGTGCTACCTACCCCCCACTGCCTCACAGCTGATCCAGAAATTCTGTTTACAAGATCTGAGATCCTTCTCCAGAGAGTGGTGTGGAGGATCCAAGTGAAAAACCCCTTTATTTGTTTGAAGGCAACCAGTTATTGGTTCAGCCTTCACAATGGCCCTGTCTACTTTCCTGAAGCACAGAGTTGGGTACCTGGCAAAATGCATGTGGGCCTCATGGCATCCACTGGCATCACATTGGAGAACCTGCATTAGTCAAATAAGACAGGTACAGCAAAGGAATCGTGGGAAGAGGGGAGAGGAGAGAATAGACTTTCAGGTGAAGTGAGACTAGAGTGGGTCATGAAGGAGAATCAAAGAGTTTATGCAGGGGTCATTTCCTAGAAAAAGAACTGCAGGAACTCATTAGCATAACTCATTAGCTTATCTCATTAGCATATGCCACACACCCCTGACATCACCAGAAGTGTGTCAGAAGGCATCATCCATCCCTCGGGCCCCTTTCCCCAAAAATCTCCTGGTATTTCCTTAAAGCAGAATGAACTCAAAGCAGCTTACCCTCCTCTGGAGAGCCAGCCCTGCTTGCACCCACGCATGCACGCACTCACTCACTTACTCTATCTCACAAGTCACAAATGAAAATAAAGCAACAGAATGAATTCAAAGCAGCTTACCCTCCTTTGGAGTCCAGCCCCACCCGGCTTGCGCTCGCTCGCTCTCTCACAAGTCACAAATGAAAATAAAGCAGCAGAGCAGAATGAATTCAGAGCAGCTTATGTTCCCTTGGAGCCCAGCCCCACTCGGCTTGCGCTCATTCACTCAGGAATCACATGGGTGGGGCAAAATCCACATGACCTCTTTTCAGATCTACTGGAACGCCATTCTGGCGTGTTCCACCTCCAAATGAGGCATAAAGCATAAATGAGGCATAAAGCAAATGAGGCATTAAGCATAAAGATGTTGTAAGAAAATTAAGTAGTATAGATTTGAATCCCATAAGACTATTCTCATGTAGTCTTACTGAAAGTCTACGTGGTCATGTGGACTTGTGATTTATCTGCATTTAAATCTTTTTTACACCAGTTTAAATTCTCATGGAATACCTTCATAAGGATCCCTGCCAATCAAACTTCTATGCGAGGCAGTGGTCAATAATATTTACAAACCCAAGAACCACCAAACTGCAAATATCTGACATTAGCTTCATGAGCAAAGAAAAGCAAGAGCCATGGTGCATGTGGATGTCCTTCCAAAAGACAAGAACAAATGCAGCTCTAGAGAGCTTGCAACCCAACAGGTGGGCCTCCAGAACTTGAATTGAACACCACAGTATAAGGGATTCAATTTTTTTAGAAAATGTATATTACATTTTTCCATCAATGAATGCACAAAGTGGCTTACAATAAAAACACAAAATACAACAATAATTAAAACTATCAAATGAATCACAATAAAAGTATAGGATTGACTCGAAAGGTACCTTCTGCCAGCACTGAAGTAGTTATACTGGCATAACCGCATTTCTGGTTCTAGAGGAGGAGAGAGTGACTTTGCAGATCCCTACTTTGTGCCCCTAAGTGTTCCTTGACCCTCCCACCCCAGCAGAATTTTGGGACCTTCAATCAGTTGTTGCAGGAGGGAGAAATCCCACTCTGCCAACTTCATTCTGCTAGCAGTGCTTTGGGTCCAACCTACTATCCAATTTAAAATCTCAGGCAGAAAACAAAATGCCTTTGGACACTGTCAGAGTCCTTCAAGGATAGATGCATCTTCAAATTTTCCTTTAAAATCTTGTGGATGAAGGCAAAATGCACTTTCTGGAGGAGGGGGTTAGATTATCCTTTCCATCTGAACCTCTTGAAAGAGCAGGTTACCACATGAGGGCCTCCTTGGATGATCTCACAACCTAAGTGAATTAATACGAGCAAGGACACTACTTCAGATATTTTGGACCCAAACCATTTAGGGCTTTAAATGTTATAACCGGTACCTCTGGGAACAAGTGAATACAAAGTTGGTTCAATATATGCTAATTATGATGACTCCCTGTTAAAACTCACTGCCACATTTTGTACCAGTTGATGTTTGTGGAGTGTCTTCTAAGATACTTCCGCATTGAGCATGTTAATATATTTTAATCTGGATGTTAACATCCCTTGTGTGACAGTGGCCATCTCACCTTTATCCAGAAATGTTTGCAGCTAGTGCAATAACAACTGGATCCTAGTTGTTTATGCCATGTGTTTATCAAGGAATGTGGAGGAGTTCAGAGCAACCCCATATTGTGAATTTGATCTTGCAAGAATGGGAAAGTAATCTGACAACTCTCACAAAATTATAACCAGGAACCCAAAGTACACCCATGCAAGGATTTTTCAAACCTTTGGGCAGTCAACCCATCTCCAAGGCCCTCCAGAGTCAGAGCCCTCCATAGTAGCACTTTTAATGTGAAGGGCTTGGTGCTAGAAGGGAAAACCAGGAATTTGTGCATGCGCGGAAGCATTTGCACATATGCAGAAGTTTTAAAATGGCTTGTATGTACTGATAATGGCCATCTTTTTTTGAAAGAGAGAAATGTTTTCGTTAAATCTGGGCAAACTTTTACGTTCTATTTTATGAAGTGCTGTGGGGTTTTTTTTGGACTTCAGTACAAACAGTACTTTAGAAAATGTATCTTCTGTGAGAGATATTTTATGTTTGTGACTTCACTACTTTTACTGTAATTGGAAACTCCTGGTAGCTTATCTAGGCAGGTAGTTAGAAACATCATTGTATTAATGATACAAGGCATGTAAGTCAATCAGTTGACATGCTTATGGTGTACATCCCATTCATCATTCTTCAGTTTAATAAGGGAGCAAGTGCTTTGAATTATACCTCAGCTTCCCTATTAGCTGATTGCTTCCATTTTATGAACAAAAGATTTGATGCAAACTGGAACATTACAGTTTTAGCTGTTAAAATTTCTAAAGGTCCCAGATCTTGGCCTTTAGTGCTTCCATAGTAAAGTAAATATTTGCTCCTGGGATTCCTTATTTTGTGATGATGTATCCTTGATATATTGCCTTCCTACTTACTGTACTTTAACAATAGCAAAATACACAGTAACTAAAGCTGGGGTGCAAAGAAATGTGAACATTAATGATCACACATTTTTTTAAAAGAAGGTTTATAGTGATGAAGGGCATTTCTTTGTCTCATAATCTCTGAATCTATAGCGTGAGGAAATGTTGCCAGTTTCTCTCCTCCTCTGCCTCAAAACACATCAAGAATGTAGATCTTGCCTTTGTATTACCATAGGGAAAACAGGGGAACAAATCGCAAAACAATTAACAAAATGCAAGTAAGTTTGTATTATGGAATACGCTTCATATTATTTGTATTATGCAAAGGACAGTACCAGGCTGTTACATGAGAGAAGACAGATCATTGATCATAGTCTGATACAATTTCATGAGGCAACTCATTGTAGGAAATTACGGTACAGTTTTGGGACTCTGAATGCTTTACAGCAGGGGTTCCCAGGTTTTTTTCAGACTGCAGGTATCTTTGGAATTCTGACACGTGGTGGTTGCAATCACAAAATGGCTGCCATAGGAGACAGGGCCTGTCATAAAATGCTAGGGAATAAAGTTATGCATGATTATGAAAGTAGGCCTTCAGCATTTCAAGCAGAAACTCTGTTTAATGGGATGCCTTTTAAAGTTAACATATTTCTAAGGCCTGTTCATGTAGCCATTATCATGATAATCCTTGCAGGGTGAATTCAAATGTCTCACTAAACTATGACGTTTGAAACAAGTTGGTTAGTCTGTCAAGAGGTAAGCAATAAATCCTGATTTGTGCTCTGATTTGTCTGCTTCTTGCAGTATGTCCCACCAGCAGGGTATGGTTGCCAACTCCATGTTCAGAAATTCCTGGAAATTTGGGGGTGGGCCTGGGAAGGGCAAGGTTCTTGGAGGAGAGGGTCTTCAGTGGAAAATAATGCTTTAGAGTCCACCCTCCAAAGCAGTCATTTTCTCTAGGAGAACTGATCTGTGTAATCTGGAGATAAATTGTAATTCTGGGAGATTTCCATTTCAGGCCCTTCTGGGAGGCTGGTAATCCTATGCAAGAACAATATATATAAATAAAGTGCTACTCAACAAATTGTAGTTCGTAAATTTAAATGTCACAACAAACTGCAATTGATATATACTTTGTTTAACAAACAAGATAAAAATCCTAGTTTTGAAATTCCAGTTCGGTGACCACCAGCAAACTGTTTTGTTCGAATACATTTCAATGGGACATGATCAAACCACCATTTATTGCAGTGTCTGAATGTAACCACAACTGAGATATCCCTATATTAAAGATGGTGTGGTGATTCTGAGAGTTTGGGCGATTCCATACGCCCCGGCATAGTGCTATACTCGCGCAACGAGGGCATCTTCCTGGCGCGATTTCTGATGTCATCGCGCCTCAATGCTGCTCTCAAGGTGCGATGACGTCAGCGTACCAGGAAGACACCCTCATTGCTCAAGTATAGTGCTATGTTGGGACGTGCGGAATCGCCCTTTGTTTGCTTACTAGAGATGGGCACAAAACAAACTACGGAACAAAATTCCGTACAGAATGGCCAGTTCATAGTCAAAGAACCACACGTTCCGTGGGACCGCATTTTTCTGAACCAAACGAACTTTTCTTACCGTTCCATTGCCGGTTCGGACACTTTTGGTGCCAAATACTCCCTCGCCCAGGCAATGGAGGCAGTCTTTAACTTGCCCCCAATCTGAGGCCTCCAGGCTTGATTGGCAGCTGTCCCCGCCAACTAGAGAGCTCCCACTCTGGCCTATCCAGCCAGGAAAAGGGGGGGGAGGGTTAGAATCTCCAAGGCAACTGAGGAGATGGGCCTTCAGCAGCCATGGTAACACCAATCTCTTCCTTCCAAAACCATGTTAGGCAGGTTTTTCTGCCAACCAGAGTGCTCCTGTGTCGTTCAATCTCTTGGCTTTTCCCATAAATAGGGGAAGCCGTGTGATTCCTGGTTTCAGTTTCTCTAGAGTGGGAGAGGAAGGAGATCTTGGTGGCTGGCTGTGGTGTTGGGATTGGGATTGGAACTTGTTTCTTTGGCCTGCATTTCTGGCTCCTGGAAAAGGGGCTGAAAAGCCTCTTTTCTTTTCTCTTGCTTTCTTGTTTTTCTTACTGACTGGGGCCTGGGGAGGTGTTTGGTAAAAGGGTGCTTTTTTCCTTTCTCACCCCCCATCCTAGTCTCCCCCCCACCCCAAACCTCGAACCGGTTCGGAAATTGGGTGAGTTTGTTAAGTTTGTGTACCGTGGAAATTAACGGAACCACGAACCGAGTGGTTCAGTTTTTTTTCATTCCGTGCCCATCTCTAATACTTACTGATTTCTTGTCAAAGTTAAGAATTAAACCAAGGGTCTTCCAGCATCAAATATACTCTTAGTCACTACTTGTTGCCATCTTTTTGAAATTTCTTATTGTAATGCAACTTTACCCTGACTTGGATAGCCCAGGCAAGCCCGATCTCATCCGATCTTGGAAGCTAAGCAGGGTTGGTTAGTAATTAGATGGATGACCTCCAATAAAGACCAGGGTTACAGAGGCAAGCAATGGCAAACCACCTCTATTAATCTCTTCCCTTGAAAACCCCACCAGGGGTTGCCATAAATCAGCTATGACTTAACGGCACTCTCTATCACCACCAAAGTGACTTTAGACTTTATCTACTTTTATGCCATTGTAGTACACAACTGGTACTTTGAATGTCCCTTTAGCTAATCATAATAAGAGACAGATGCAGAGTCCTGTGGATGAAGCAATCTATAACCATTTATTAAACGATGGAGGAACGGTGGTTACACAAAGAGTAAAAGGTCCCCTTGTGCCCAACGCTCATCAAAGCTACAATAGCAGTACAAAGCAATTAATACCTTCTGGTTAATTATAATATTTGTTATTTTATTGGCTCATAAAACACAGTGGCCCCCATCGGCTCAAGTGGGTGACCACCTTTCATGATACAAGTGTCTAAGGGTATTCTGATTGGAAGAAACAACTTAGGTCAACAGTATTACAAGATCGCTGTTTCTTTATCTTATCTGTTCTTGGTTTTATCTCTGGAAGGAACATCGTCCTTCCTTTCTCACCCGTCTCTTTCATAGACTTCTCATTCATGCCCATTCCTTTGGTCTATGTAACATTTAGTGAAGGCGCCCCGATGTCGCTTCTGGTAACCTTGTGGGCTTTAAGCGGAGAATATTTCTCTGAGTTCCGTGGGAGAGAAGCGCTCCCCTTCCCTTGGAATGTGCTTATAGTTACATTCAGTACCCCTTCTCTGCTTTGTGGTTTCCTCTCTCAGCCCTGAGAGGTTTTTTGCTAATCTAGCTAGCTTTCATTGCAACATTTTGCATGGACAGTTTCACAAAGGGGTTTCTGTATCACGTAAGAAACAGGTGTCAGGAAACAAGAAGGTGCTTATTAAATTTGTTAAGCGCAATCTACCTGGTAGCAAGCTTCACAGTACTTTTGATCTTCTCACTGTGATTAACATGTATAACATACATTCTGCTTTGGTCTTTTGTTTCAAGTCTCATTTTCTTGCAAGTTGCGTTACAAATACTACATTGGCTCCTGAGAATAGTAAAAGTGCATAACAGTGATGGAAGGCACATAAGGCTACATAGAATCTCTTTCATTAAATCCATTTCCCACACCATAAATGAAACCATTTGAAAACTGAGAGGTTAGTAACACTATTTTAGACTATAAATGAACAAATATATAGTTTAATGATATCATTATTTAAATTCCAGCTTAGACGACCCCTCCACCTTGCATATTTTGGATGACTCAGTAAAAATAATCTCTTATTTCTCAGATGAAGCCTAAAGATTTTGGCACAGAGGAGGAAGAAGAGGAGGATGCAGAGCTTGCAGTATGGTCTTCTGAAATCAAAGTTATTGATCTTGTGAAAGACACTAAAATGGGCTTAGGCTTCAGCATATTGGACTATCAGGTATGCTGTGTACATTTATTATGATCAAATATAATTGATCCCAATTTTATTTGTATTGGTTGTTGTGGGTTTTCTGGGCTGTATTGCCGTGGTCTTGGCATTGTAGTTCCTGACGTTTCGCCAGCAGCTGTGGCTGGCATCTTCAGAGGAGTAGCACCAAAAGACAGAGATCTCTCAGTGTCACAGTGTGGAAAAGATGTTGGCAGGTCATTTGTATCTACTCAGGAGGGGTGGGGTTGAGCTGAGTCATCCTGTAAGAGTTTCCCAGGGTGTGGAATGCTAATGGCGGGAGGCTTCACCCTATCCTGAGGAGGTTCTTTTGCATATGGATTGGGGCTTGATGTGCTAATCTTTTCTGCAGGGCTATTGTCGAGTATAGAGTGTTTTGTTAGCCTGGTGTTTTTTAGAACTGGAAACCATGCTCTGTTCATGGGGAGGAAACATTCCAACAGACCCGGAGATTGGAAACACTTCGGAACAAGAAAGCACATCTACTCTGTTCTTTAATCTTTCTCCTACGCTGCAGGGACACAAGAACCATTCCATCTTCTCTCACAACAAAAAGAATATTCAAAACCACACAGGCGAACTGCATTTATGACCGTCTAGAACAGGCCCTCTTACGTGAGAGAACCCACATTACCCGCAGAGAACTTGCTGCCACAGACAAGGAGCTATTTTGCTTGCATATCAACACCAGCCATAAAATGAGAAGTCAGGATTGGGACAAGGTCGATAATCTCACCTACAGGAAGATGGAACAAGTTTTTACCAACCACACATCCAGACAGAAGCAGAAGTTTAACAAACTACAGGAAAAAAGACAGACAAGCCCAATGCTCGACAATGCACACATTGTCATCAATCTGACAGACCGTCAACTCTCAGCAGAAGAAACCTCCATCTTGGCAAAGGGAGGAAACTTTGCAGTCACCCCCACCAGAATTCCTGTGGAAGACATCATTGCAAATGTAGAAGCTGCCATTCATCATCTACCTGAAGAGGAAGCTGAGGAAATAAGAGGAGAGACAGCCAGGATTCTACGAAAATATATACATTAATAAATATACAATAAATACAATAAAATAAAAATATCTGATATCTCTGTCTCAACATGCAATAAATACAATAAAAGTCAAAAATCGTATCCTGGTTGTTATGAAAAAGATTTTTGAAAATGATTTTTTGAAAGTCAATGTCCATAGGCTATATATGGTGAAGATATAGCAGCATACAAAATTTCCATATATAGAGTTCCGATGTGAGTGCTGGGAAGCTCCAGTCCAAACTGAAAATTATTCCAAAGGTGCCGACGGGATTATGCGTGCATATTTATACAATTCCCGTTTCGTATATAACATACTTCTTCATGGGCACAATTAAATATGGACTGTGAACAAGAGTAAAACATAATCAATTACCAATTTGACATACATATGTGCTGATCAAGAATTCCTCAGTACATCCCTACACGCACAGAAAACTATGCAAGACAGAAGCACAGCCACCTAGACTATATGGACTCCCTAAAATACATAAGGATTCAGTCCCACTCCGACCCATTGTGAGTGCCATTGGTTCACCGACATATGAATTAGCTAGACATCTGGCCTATCTACTGCAGGACCACTTCGGGAAAAACCTCGTCTTACATCAAAGATTCAGCAGATTTCATCAACAAAATCAGTTCTCTGAAACTCAATCCACAAGACATACTTGTCAGTTTTGATGTTGTATCCCTGTTTACCAAGGTTCCAGTAAAAGACACTATTGCACTTATTAATCAGATTTTCCCAGAGGATGTAACAGCCTTATTCCATCATTGTCTGACAACCAGTTACTTCCAGTGGGATAACGAATTCTATGAACAGATGGATGGGGTGGCCACGGGGAGCCCTCTCAGCCCAGTTATAGCAAACTTCTACATGGAACATTTTGAAAAAACAGCTCTAGAATCAGCACCCCACAAACCTAGTGTATGGTTCCAGTTTGTGGATGATACATTTATCATTTGGAGCCATGGGGAGGAAGAATTGATGGGGATTTTGAATCATCTCAACAACATCCACCTGAACATACAATTCACAATGGAGAAAGAAATCAAGGGAAAACTCCCATTTCTGGATACCTTGGTCATCCGCAAAGCAAACTTTCAGTTAGGTCACAAGGTCTACAGGAAACCAACTCACACTGATCGGTACTTACACAAAAACTCCAATCACCACCCCCGACAGAAAAGAGGCATAATGAAAACATTAGTGGATCGTGCAAGACGGATATGTGAGCTGCACTTTCTCAATGAGGAAATTAATCATCTAAACCACGCACTTCAGGCAAATGGCTACTCCAGAAATGAAATCCGAAGAGCAATCAAACCCAGGATGAATCAAACAACCAAGGAAAAACAGTCTCCTACAGGAAAAGTGTTTTTGCCATATATCAAAGGAATTACTGATCAGATGGGAAAGCTTATGAAAAAGCATAACCTTCAAGCAGTATTCAGACCCACCCGAAAAATACAACAGATGCTACGATCAGCAAAAGACAGTAGAGACCCCCTCACCTCTGCAGGAGTATACCGTATACCCTGCAGCTGTGGACAAGTTTACATCGGGACCACAAAGCGTAGCATCCAGACAAGAATAAAAGAACATGAAAGACACTGCAGACTTGGACAACCTGAAAAATCAGCAGTGGCTGCACATAGCCTAACTCAAACAGGGCACAGTATCTTATTCCAGGACACCAAAAGACTGGACAACACTTCCAACTACTTTGTCAGACTGCACAGGGAAGCCATTGAAATTCACAAGCATAAGCAAAACTTCAACAGGAAAGAAGAAACCTTAAGAATGAACAGAGCATGGTTTCCAGTTCTGAAAAACACCAGGCTAACAAAACACTCTATACTCGACAATAGCCCTGCAGAGAAGACTAGCACATCAAGCCCCAATCCATATGCAAAAGAACCTCCTCAGGATACAGTGAAGCCTCCCGCCATTAGCATTCCACACCCTGGGAAACTCTTACAGGATGACTCAGCTCAACTCCACCCCTCCTGAGTAGATACAAATGACCTGCCAACATCTTTTCCACACTGTGACACTGAGAGATCTCTGTCTTTTGGTGCTACACCTCTGAAGATGCCAGTCACAGCTGCTGGCGAAACGTCAGGAACTACAATGCCAAGACCACGGCAATACAGCCCGGAAAACCCACAACAACCATCGTTCTCCGGCCGTGAAAGCCTTCGACAATACATTTATTTGTATTATTTATTTATTTTATTTCAGATTTCTATTCCGCCCTCCCTGTGAGTGGGCTCAGGGCGGATAACAACATATTAAAAATACAATTAAAAAATTCATGTACATTAAAAACAACACATTATGTCTTAAAATAATAAATGTATTAATGTATTAGCAAGCAGTAGAACAGATCTAATTACCTTAATCTTTTGGCACAGCTTGTTGATATAGTGCCCATGTTCAGCTCATTTCCTCCCTGCCCCCTCACTTTAAAGGCTATTGGGTTTTAAAAGCCTTGAATTAAGCCCCAGTTTGCTATAATTAAGCCCCAGTTTGCTATAATGTCCAAATGCAACTGTACTCACGTACATTATAGACAAATAGTTGGAATGTGCTCATGTGACTTTGAGTGCTTCAGCATAGATCCTTAGAGAGCAGTTCTAAACTGGTCTACTCAATTCCCAAGGAAGTATTCTTAGGATTACATCTTTAGTCATTTTATAACAAGCTTTGTGCTGGGAGTCCCAAATTTTACAACATAGCTCCGAATATCCCTTCTAGAGAGCAATAATATGCAGATCTGCTTTTATATTCTTGTATGATCAGAATTAATGGAGGCCTTAATAACACAGTTTTTATTTACTTACAAATGCAAATGCATTACCATGGTTGGGATGCAGCTAAATTTAAATTATTTGAAATGGGCTACAAGCCATTTAATTTTAGATCTTCCATCACTTTAAGATATTGGTTTAGAAAGTACTGTGTGTCCTTGCTGATCTACTCAGCTTTTTATGGTGCGTAGATATTAATGAGATATATTCATTCACAGTAACTGTTTTGACAGGCCATTTGGGAAAAAAATCAAATTAATATACGTGACCAGAATAACAGCTTCTCCTGTCAGACCTAGATGACCAGTGGAAAACAATGTTACTGTCCTGGCTCCTGAGCCATAACCGTCCTACGCTTTTCTTATATCTGACAAGTGGGACAATTGGTAATTGCTTCTTTACTTCACCTGACTAAGCATTTCCTGTCCCCGTGACGATTTCTTGAGTATGCAAGGTGACTTGTCTTACAGATTTACCCTGTAGGATGCCCATTCTTAATTGTTTGAAATCTTTAAGTGGCCCAAAATATGTTCTGTGCCTGTTGATAGGTGCTGGTTGCTGGAAAATATATTACAAGTGGCAGACCCACAAGATTTGTGGGAGGGGCAACTCGTTTTCCTCTCCCTCACTACTTTCTCTTTCCTTTTCCTGAAAGCCCCCATTGCCTCTCCCGTTTTCCTGCTTCCTTCTCTTCTTCCCACTCACCAACCAAACTTTTCTGCTCCCTAGTCTTCAGCTGTATTTATTATTTATTTACTCATTTATAGTCCACCTTTCCCCCAACTGGGGACCCAGAGTAGCTTACATCTTTTTTCTCCCCTCCATTTTATCCTCACAACAACCTTTGATGTATGTTAGGCTAAAAGAGAGTGACTGGCCCAAGCTTGCATGTGAGAGTCGGGATTCAAACCTGGATTGAAAGGCCAACCATTACACTACACTGGCTTTCATGGAGAGACTGCTATTGAACAGTAGCAAGCAGCCAGTCTTGAGCAAATCATGCAAGTCATTTAGTAGCAAGTTGTCTGGTAGTTGCTGCCAAGTCAAGTCCTAACAACACCATCCTCAAAGGCCAAAACTACTCTGGAAAGGGTCTTCCTCTGTCCACCCACCTCTTAGTGACAGAAACAAATGCTTGAAAGCTAGCAATGCTGTTGTGGTTGCCTAGCAACATACATTGAGAACATTTGTTTCTTAAAGCTAAAAGCAGTGCTTCGATTGGGGGGGGGCATTAAACCCCCCCCCCCCAGTTTTTGTTTGTTTTAGATTCTCCTGAAATCTGGGGTATTTTTCAGGTTTTAGAAAGATCTTGTATGTTCATGGAACAAAACTCTGGAAGTATCCACAAATTTGGACATGTTATTGATCTTAGTGTGGATATAATTACTTTCGGAGGTAGAACAGATACTTTTCTCTTGTTGACTGCTATTTTTTAAGTTCTAGAATGGTTTCCAGACCAGAGGGGTACCCACTGAGCTGCAAGCTTATGACAGGAAGTGACATGATATAGTCACATTATAAGAAAGAGACAGAGATATGACATTACCAATGTCAAGGCCCAGACTGTTGACGAAAGGAGCCAGGGACAGAAAATACAAGCAAGTGCCCGGAGGAAAAAGCTGAGGGTCAGAGCCATTGAGAAATCCTTGTCACTGCTAAATGTTCTCACCTCAGGAAAAACAATCAGGAGTACTAGTAACTTCTATGAAGACTGTAATGAATATTTACTTATAAAGTAACTGTGTGCTCATACAAAGTGCTATAAGGTATTATAAATACAATATAAATTCATAGAAAAATAGACATATATAAATCCATAAAGCATCCATTCATAAATACACATTCAATCATAAATAACCCTGAATACATGCAACAAACACTTATCAACCCAACTGGCAACATATAATCCTCAATAAAACTGTCCTTTCAAATTTCTCATAACCAAGTCAAGGAATGAGGCTCCATGGAAAACATGAAAAAGCAGGTGAGAAGTACTATCTACGTGAATGAAGTTCATGAATCTGTTTTTTCTTCATGCAGGGAAAAAGTGTGGAACAAAAGATAAAGATAGTCCAAGCCCATCTGTGCCCTGCCTGAACCGGGGCCAGCTTCACCCAAGCTCATCTCTGAGGAGCGGTGTCCCGTGTTCCTTACTTGTGCACCACTCCTCAGAGATGAGCTTGAGTGAATTTGTAATAATGCAAATATAGTGTGTATTGGTTCCTTGCCCCCGAGGAAGTCTTTGGATGAAAACTGCCTGAATCAGGGCCGGCTTGCTTTTCTCAGTTTTCATCCAAAGAAAAGGACAGTTTTATTGAGGATTATATGTTGCCAGTCGGGTTGATAAGTGTCTGTTGCATGTATTCAGGGTTATTTATGATTGTATGTGTATTTATGAATGGATACTTTATGAATTTATATATTAGTCTATTTTTCTATGAATTTATATTGTATTTATAATACCTTATAGCACTTTGTATGAGCACGTTGTCACTTTATAAGTAAATATTCATTATGGTATTCATAAAAGTTACTATTACTCCTGATTGTTTTTCTTTGGATTTTTACATTGCTATAGTCAGGGGAGCCTTCTTTGCATTGCTAGAATGTTCTCACCTCAGCTGCCTGTCACTTATCTCAGCATGACTGCAAGGAAAACCAGATTTGGTACCTGTACTTTCTATATATATGTGCATTATCAGCAGCTATTTTGAAAAGACAGAAAGTGACAGCCCAGTAGAAGTCTGTGACCCATCTGAGCGTTCCAGCTAGGGGTGTGCGTTTTGGATTTCTGATTTGGGAAAAATGCCTGAATGAGACCTGATTCGTACTCAACTGAAATTTATTATGGTCCAATACCAGCAAAGGTATTACAAGAGTAAAATAGAGTGTACAGTTTAAAAGGGACATCGTTATAATAATAAATTAAATTGCCTTATATTACATTACATTAAAAAAATAACATTAAAAATTTAGTATGTCATAAAACCAAATATCATAAAACCATATACAAGATCTTATTTAGAAATGAACAACCTCCTGTTCTTCATTGCCAACCAGCCAAATTTGGCAACCTTATATGTTATGTCCCTGGATCTATCTGAGAGCATTTTTGAAAGGAGGGACGCTCTATGTCTTCCCAGATGTGCGGTAAGTTATAGGCCTTATGTTGTCTTCTCGTAGCTGCGTGTATATTTTACAGTCAAAGATGACATGTTCTAATGTTTCTATTTTCCCCTCATCACAGGGACACAAGCGTTCTGACCCGATCTGTAAAGATTCAGGATTTCTGAATCAGGGCCAGTGATTTGGGTTGCTTTGGGAAGCTTCAGGGCCTTTCTTGGGCTTCAACTGGCCTGTGCGGGGATTCCCTCCGTGAGCCAGCTGAAATTCCCACCACCCCACTCACCCAACCAAGTTCCTACCACCCCACCAAGTTCTACTCCACTTACCTGGGCCTTCCTGCTGGCAGTGCTGTGTGGTGGTGGAGGCGACGGCTGCCACCTTCCCCACTGCCCAGCTGGCTGCCACAGAGGCAGTGGCTGTGGCCTTCCCCGCTGCCCAGCTGGCTGCTGCAGAGCCATCGGCGCGATAGCGGAGGTGGTGGCTCTGGCCTTCCCCGCCCTCCCACTGGCTGCCGCAGCAGCAGATATGGCCTTCCCACCCACCCAGCTGTCTGCTGCGGAGGCAGCAGTGCACTGGTGGAGATGGTGAGTCCGGCCTTCCCCTGCCTCCTAGCTGGCCACAGTGCTGGCAAAGGTGGTGGCTCCAGGCCTTTCTGCCTCTCCATTGGCTGCAGCTCTGGCGGTCGCAACAGCTCCAGGCCTTTCCACCTCCCCATTGGCTGCAGTGATGGTGGCAGTGGCAGCTCCGGGCCTTTCCGCCTCCCCATTGGCTGCAGCACTGGTGGAGGTGGCGGCTCCAGGCCTTTCTGTCTCCCCATTGGCCACAGTGCTGGTGGAAATGGTGGCTCTGGGCCTTCCCTGCCTCTCCCCTGGCCTCTGTGGTGGCGGTAGTGGTTCCGGCCCTTTCCGCCTCCCAGCTGGCTACGGCGGTGGCAGAGGCAGCAGAAGCATGCCCTCCCGCTTGCCGCTTCAGGTTTCAGGTAATACCAGAGAATATTTTTGGGGTGCACATCCCTAGTTCCAACCTTTCAATTGTTAAAGATGGGCTAGTGTGTATTCTAGCATTCATTGCCCAAAGTAGGCTATATGCCAGAATAAAATAGTGCCAGTCTTTTAGGTGTCACAAGATTCCCATTTACCATTGGAATTATTTGCCCTGTGAGGTTCAACAAGCTAGTTCTATTGCACAGTTAGGAAATGGGTTCTGTTCAAACTGTTCTATTAAACCTTTAGAAGAACAATGCAATACCCTTTGCCATTATTTCTACTGGATCTTTGTATTTTGTTTGTTGGATGTGGCATTGCTGTGGTTGTATTGCCATACTTTGCTGTATGGTTATTAGCTGCTTTTGCAGTGTCCCAGTAAATTGTAAAGTAGCCTGATCCAGATTGGCTTTCCTCTGTCAGAATTATAGCATGTTTGCATTCAGGGACAGATGTGGGACTATTTGCATGATGTGAACAAGGGCTGTATGAACAGGACCTTACTATCTGGTAACTTCCAGTGAAGTGAGGATGACTACAGTGAAACTGCCCAAATGCACAGGCTAGGCCACATGTTTTCCTTCAAAGACTTACTGGAAAAAATATATGTTCTTTCCAGCAGCATTTGCAATATATCATTATATTTTAAAGTGAATAAATGGCATCCATTGTGACATTTGTATGGCCGATAACTTAATTTAAAAGTTTTATACTGTGTGAGATAATTAATGAGCTCTAATATCTCTTTGCTGTAATTACGTAATAAATCACACACACTAAAACTCAGTTTTGGAAAGTAGGACAGAGGTTTATTACTGGGAGTACAAAGGCCGTATCTGAGGTTTTCTGTATTTCTGGAATTCTCAACCATTCCTCACTTGTCTTTCTAGTACAGTGTTCTGTTTCTAACAATGAGAAATACCAGATGTTTTAGAAAGTAAAGGGATTCCCAAAATGGGTGGTTAGGGAATAATTTGCCTTTAGGCTGTAGTTTTATAGGGGTGACAAAAATGTACGAATATGTGCATCTGGCCCAAATTTTTGAAATTAGTTTTGGTTTAGGTTTATAGGTAGTCCAGCTGTAATTTCCAATGGCTGTAGAGGCTAGTTTGTGTTCTCCCTCTGTATTTAACTTTTGTCAGGGATTTCTTTCTAGATCTATGTAGAATCGATAGAGCCTGGAATAACTGGCAATCCTGTGTTGCAGGATACACGCTTGTGTCTACTACCTTGCCCATATCTGGATATTAAATGCATGCTGGTATTAAATTTAATATGTTGGCCAAATCCTAGGTTGAATAATACAGTCTACTTCCCTTATTTTTTCCTACCATTCTATTTGAACGAGTTGCTCACCTCCTAACTAACTTTTATGTGGTGTTGCTGGCACATTTATAGATGACTTCATTTCGCTTGATCAGGAGACTTAAAATTGATGTATTGTCTTAAAATTAAAATTATTATTATTAGACTTAAAATTATTTCTCAAATGAACTCATAAAGCGCTTTGGACAGAAGGTCCTACAGAAAGCAGTGTTCTCTGCTAACAGTATGCAAATATTTTGCTTATTAGTTATTTCTGGGGAAACATCTTGTGTGTTTGCTAGATTTTTGCAGAAATTTCCCAAAATGGTTTATATATTAATTTTTTCAAAAGACCAAAATTAAGGAATTTTGAAAGTAAAATGTGATCCAGACTAGAATTCCAAACTCTTGTTGAGAATAAAGTGATAGAACTGCAAAGATAAATGAGCGTGAGGTGCTTTTATACGAAAGACAGTCTGAATGAACTACACAGTATAAACTGGCACATTCTTATTTAGTTTGCAGTGCCAAGTATTCATTCAGTTTCCTGCTAAAAATTCTGGTGATTTATTTTCTTTAGTTTTCAGTTCTATCAGCTTCCCCATTGTCTTTATTCAATTTGTATTCATTTAAATAGTTAAGCAAAAAGAGGGTGAGAGAGAGAGCACATTTTCCTTATTAGCTGCATGGAAAATTCATTTAGCTATATACCTCTTAATGGTACAGCTATATATCTGATCATGCAAGATGGGAGTTGTCATTAATGACACTTGGAACGTTATGGGAGAACATTTTATTGTTTACATCCCTGGACTAAACTGTGTGGTTCAAGTTGGCGTTAAAAGATCCAACGGGGGGGGGGGGGGATTGGTAGCTCTTTATATTGATGGTTATGGCTTCAGTTTGTATTACTTTGTATATAGATCATACTCAACTAAAAATAGACATTCAAGTGTCTGGTTCAAATATAGAGTCTGTGATCTCTAACAATTAAGAGATTCAAAGCGGACTGCAGGATTGCACACTCTTCACACATAATGACCTCAATCCTGGTTAAGGGTACTAGGTGCTTTCGTCTTTACCTTGGATGGTGCTAGCCCATGTTTCCATTACAACAAGCTTTGAATAAGCTTAGAAACTTATTTGTAAGTCTCACTTAACAAGGGAACCTCATTATTATGGTAATCATGGTCAAGGTTTATGCACTTATAATTCTTAGGCATACTTATTATAGGGGAGGGAGGATTTGATCTTATTACAACTCATTCCAGATCTCTTAACCATGATTGGTGATTGGGAGAGCTAAGTACCAGACTAAGTTGCCCTGTTAGTATCATGTGGCACCATCTTTCCTGCTGTCTTCTTTGTCAAAGTGTATTCTGAATGATTTGTTTGAGGTGGTCTAATAAATCTTTGCACAGACTTCTGAAATATGGATTCTGAGTCACTAGTTCAGCATCTGTAACTGAAAGCATAGATTGTCTGTCACAGATACCACATAATAACAACCTTTATTTTATTAATTCATAATAATAATAGTAACAACAACAACCAATTTATATACCACCTTTCAGGACTATGCCCACTCAGAGTGGTTTACAAAGTATGCTATGATTATCTCCACAACAAAACACCCTGTGAGGTGGGTGAGGCTGAGAGCTCCAGAGAACTGTGACTAGCCCAAGGTCACCCAGCTGGCTTCAAGTGGAGGAGTGGGGAATCAAACCCGTGCTCTTAACTGCTACACCAAATATATAATTAAAAAAATCTTCAGTTCCTTTTCAGACTTGTACACTTTCGGACTGATAATTAAACCTCAAGATAGCATTGTTGTTGTTGGGGGCATAGCTGGCTGTTTCTGCCTGTTTGCTAACTTGAGCAGTAATCTCTTTGTGGAGGCTTCCTCAACTGTGGAATGAAAATGAAGGAAATCCAAAATACCTGAATGCCTTGACCAAGGTTTAGCTATGAGCACACTGCTAGGTACAGCAACCTGACTTCTTTCTAGGAAGTTACCGCTTTCCTCCCAGTATTTCCTAATATAGCTCTCAGTGTTTTCTGCTGGGTTAAGGTTTCTGCCTTAAAAAAAATCTCATCCAGTTGGTCTTTTGATTTTATAAACTTATATAAGACCTGAACTGAGCAGAGAATTTCAGCCTTGCTGAAAGAGACCCAGCAAATGACATGGAATATCACCAAAGTAAGAGGTGGCCTGAGGGATCACTCAACTTGGAAAGAGGAAAAGAGCAGGTGGTTAGAAAAGCCTGTTTGGAAGGATGGCTGGAAGTGATTCTGGAACTGGCTCTAAACCAAGGAGATGTGTAATATTCAGGGCTCCCAAATGATAGACAAGAGAAATGAGGAGGAGTTCAAACTTTATGTAATAAGCAACTCCAGCAAACTGTGTGCAATCTCTCATAATTAGTTGAACTGACTACTAGAACATGTGACCCTAGGGAAAGTCTTAAAATTAACAGTCCTTAACTCAGTAGGGTAATACATGGAAACATCTTTAAAGTATAAGTTCTTTCAGTACAGGATGAATTTGATAGAAAGCTGCTTTATTCTTGGGAAGACTGTCTGATATATAAAAATAAACTCACATGGCTTGAGGAGCCAATTACCAATCATGGTTTTCAACGTACATTGGCTAGTACAATGTACAAGCTGATTTAATTCAAAACATGTTTTAACAGAACAAATTGCTCTTTAAATATTAGGAGGGTGCAAATGAAAAAATTGCAAATTAAGTTCGGTAATATCACACTGAAGAAAGAAGTTCGTATTTCCTGAATACAGAATTGATTCTCTATGTAGGTTCAGTGATACAGAACAAATTCAGTAAAATCCAGCTATTGTTTCCTATAAGAAACAGCACAATCCTATGGAAAGTTACTCCAGTCTAAGTCAATTGACTTCAAGGGGCTTAGACTGGAGTAACTCACTATAGGATTGCATTGTCAATTTGGGTTTATCTGGTGGCCAGGGTGTGTGTGTCATTTTTCTGATCAAATTTCATCAAATTTGCAGGGTACCTCCTCTTGATTTTCCTCTAAATATCCCCCTAAGTTTCAGGGAGATTGGACCTTAGAGTCCATTTCTGCAGGCCCCTAAACAAGGTATCCCTAGCCACTCCGTTTGTTCCTGTTGTTGGGAAAAAGTCCAAGCTGAC
Source organism: Eublepharis macularius (assembly GCF_028583425.1). Taxonomy (NCBI): domain Eukaryota; kingdom Metazoa; phylum Chordata; class Lepidosauria; order Squamata; family Eublepharidae; genus Eublepharis; species Eublepharis macularius. The sequence goes on along the minus strand of NC_072794.1, from coordinate 78,471,638 downwards.
TCCCACTGCAGAAACACATGGACCAAGGCTGCCATGGCCAGAGGCACAATCCCAAATACAAGCTTCACACCAGACAGTCCAACAGAACTAAACTGACCCCCCCAAACCAGTGCCCCCTGACCACGCTGACCAGCCACTCTCCATTGTTCCCCCAAATGGGGGGAACAATGGGATGGATACAATGGGATGGAACAATGGCAGGGATACCATGGCCAATATGTGCTCCCAAATGTAAGCTCATCCCTAGGGAAGCCCAGTAGAACTACACCGATGACTCCCTCAAAACCCCAGCACTCCCTGAGCAGGCTGACCAGTCACTTTCTATTGTTCCCTATGAGGACCTACATTCACCAAAGTGAAGCAAGGAGACCAACTTCATATCAGAGAATCACATACATTCCACCCAAACCAAACTGAACCAAGGAACACTTTTGCAACTTAGTCCAACCAAACCATTGTCATTCACAGCAGCCAGGCACTGGGGGTGGGGGGACATCACAGAACAGAACTAAGCAGTACCCAGCCTCAAGCACAAGGCAACAGCAAGCAAGCGCAGTTGCATAAGATGAATCCTACCCGCTTGGCCTCAGATTGAAAGTGAGAGTGAGGTACTTGGGAAACCCAAGTTGTTCTCTCTCTGATGTATTGTCAAAGGCTTTCACGGCCGGAGAACGATGGTTGTTGGGGGTTTTCCGGGCTGTATTGCCGTGGTCTTGGCATTGTAGTTCCTGACGTTTCGCCAGCAGCTGTGGCTGGCATCTTCAGAGGTGTAGCACCAAAAGACAGAGATCTCTCAGTGTCACAGTGTGGAAAAGATGTAGGTCATTTGTATCTACTCAGGAGGGGTGGGGTTGAGCTGAGTCATTCTGTAAGAGTTTCCCAGGGTGTGGAATGCTAATGGCGGGAGGCTTCACTGAGTCATTCTGTAAGAGTTTCCCAGGGTGTGGAATGCTAATGGCGGGAGGCTTCACTGTATCCTGAGGAGGTTCTTCAAGCACCAATCCATATGCAAAAGAACCTCCTCAGGATACAGTGAAGCCTCCCGCCATTAGCATTCCACACCCTGGGAAACTCTTACAGAATGACTCAGTGAAGCCTCCCGCCATTAGCATTCCACACCCTGGGAAACTCTTACAGAATGACTCAGCTCAACCCCACCCCTCCTGAGTAGATACAAATGACCTACATCTTTTCCACACTGTGACACTGAGAGATCTCTGTCTTTTGGTGCTACACCTCTGAAGATGCCAGCCACAGCTGCTGGCGAAACGTCAGGAACTACAATGCCAAGACCACGGCAATACAGCCCGGAAAACCCCCAATAACCATTGTTCTCTCTCTCTCCAGCCTTTCTTCATTGGCCATCCCTTCTACCCCGCTATGAGGAAAGTTAACATTAGAACAACAAATTACATACATTGTATTACACAACAGCATTCTGTAGCTTCATTGGAGGGTTTCTGTGGGGTTTCATCTGTGACATATTGTAGAGATAGCCATCTCAAACCTCCTACTTTGGGCACTCTAAACTGCCACACTAAGAGTCAGGCAGGTGAGATGCACTACCTTTTTACTTTGTGGGATTAAAAACTCTGCCTTCCCCAAGGCCTCGGCTCTCCAGTCCCTGTGTTTGTTCTGGGGTGTACCCACATCCTGTCATTAATTCCAGACTTGGCTTAAAATATAAATCAAGTTTATTGGGTTACAGGAGTGTTCTAAAGCATAAAGCACTCAAAGAGGCAACAGACATAAAAACAAACCTTACTGTTGCTAACTAAAAGCTTACCTATCTAAACCTTAAAAGCTTGTTAACTTAAGCATCTCTGGATAACATTAGATATTCATCTTACCCATCTGGTAGAATACGTGCCCTCTCTATGGAGACATGCCTAGGTGAGAGAATAATGGGTTTTTTGGTTCACTGGTTCACTGAGAAGCCATATTGAGAGCCAATCAGGGCAAAGCAATTAGCGTTACGGCTGTGAGAACATTCAAGGAGGACAGATAGAGTTTCTCTGAGGGCCAAGCTACACATGACGAATGACACTTGAACGGCAAGTGGATTGAGTGGAGGGCAAGTGAACAGGCAGAAATACACTTGCTGTTCAAGTGTCATTCGTCATGTGTAGCTTGGCCCTGAGACAGGATCTCAAGGTTGACTCACTTAGGAACTCAGACTTGTTCTACAGGTGTTTAATTAGCTTAGCCAGCTCTTTTAACACTAGGCCAGAACCTGAAAACAGTTAAAACATTGAACCAAAGTTCTGCCGTTCTTGCTAAAATTCTGGCCTTAACTGGCAACTTCTATACACACATGGTGTGTCATTCTCTGCTTTCCCTAACATCTCTCTCTGACTCTTCCCATCTCAGTGGCAAAGAAACAATATTTCTGAGATCTCTTTTCTCAGTTATCTGTACAAATTTGTGCTAATGTGGGCTGGTAGTTTTGCAATATATGTGGGGGGAGGGAAGGGTCCAAATTGTACTGTGCATTTGCTGTGCCAACTGAATCAACTGGCCTTCTGTACTGATTTTCTACCTAACTTTTAAGTCTTGGAAAGAGTGTTTTTCTTCACCTCACCAACACAGACTCCCAGAGGATGCAGGCCACAATGTGGGCTCACCTCATTCACTCTGGAAGTCCAGAGTTGGGAAATTGAAGAGCGGCACATTTAGGAAGACTAACTGCTCAACTCTCCAGGTGAGCAGATGAGTGTAATGCAAGCTGACAATGTCGCCTGCATGGGAAAAGACTCTGAAGCATATGCACCAGACAAATGACCAGACCCAGGGTCATTCTGTCAACAAGGCTGCAACAGTGAATTCCTTGATGGGCCTCTCTACTGTCTGGGAGATGGTGAGCCAATCCTCTGGTCTGAACTCTCCTCCCCTCCCAAATGTTGCTCTCCAAGAGCGTGATGGAATCAGCTTAAAATGTTTGGATTGCCAGGCATTGAAACAGCAGAAAAGAGGGGAGGAAGATTGACATGTTCCCCCCCCCCCCTTCTGTGGCTAACCTGAAATGGTAGTTGGTGTTGGAATTTTTAGATGACGGTGCTACTAGAGGGACAGTTGGAGTAAACTGAAGAGTGAGGGGAGTTGGACCCTGGCTTCTGACCAGAGAGGGTCAGCCAGAGAGTCCCCTGTGTGAGGAAGGAAGGGGAAGGTGTACCCTTAAAGGAAAAAGCATTACATTCATGAAACACTTTTAGTCCTTGGACTAAAGTGGGAAAGACAGCACTAACTTCTGAGTAGACACAAGAGATCTGGAATTGTAGTGAGCCATGGAAGTGGGTTGAAAGGAGTCTCCCCTTCAGCACAAGGAACAGGGTTATAGCTTGGGCCTAACTATAACTCCTGCCCAGTACCAAAAAAAAGGTTTTGACTCAGTGGAGTACCCTGAGGTCTGCAGAGAAGGGTAAAATTGGAGCACCTAACTTGTGAAGGAGTGCCAAACTCAAAAAGAACTCAGTGTAACAACTTTAAGTCTGATAACACAACATCTCTCATCCAAGTCAGCAACTTAAGAACCGCACCAAATATTTTGTGCCTCACACCAGTGAAGTATTCAGTACAAATCCCTCGTAAGTTTTAAACACCTGCTTACAGCTTCCCCCCTCACTTGGGTATGCTCCAAATCTTTACCGAGCATACCAAAGCGATTTAAATACCTGAATCTGAAGCGGCTTGCCGCTTAGGGTTTCAAATATTTACGAAGCTTTTTCCTGCTTCAGGTTTACTTTTAATCTTTGGACTAAAGTGGGAAAGACAGCACTAATTTCTGAGTAGACACAAGAGATCTGGGAATGTGCAAGGCACTGAAATTTTTTCTGGTGCACAGACTAGAACCTGAACTCTTCAATTCCTACACAAGCCTATTAAAGGGGGGGAAACCCTCTGTTTGGTCCCTAAAAGCTACTAATTAAGTTTTGCAATACAAGACCTACAACTAACCTATCTTAAAAACCCTTAAATTCACCATCTTCGCAGAATACCCAAAGTACACCTCAAACCACCAGCAAATTTAAGCTAACAAACTGAACCAAGCACCCCAGGAAACACTCTCCCCACCAACAACAATTTAACACCATACCAAACTTCAACGGCAAGAAAAATAGAACCCAGAAAAAAAAACAAGGAAAAAACACTATGAAGAAAGAGCACCCCAAGCCCTAACAACAGGGGAAAGCAGCCCCCACCATCAAAAAACAAACAGCAGAAATGTACAGCAAGAAAGAATGCACCCACAACAAGTGAAATCCCCCCCCCCACAAGAACAGGTGAATTTAATAAAATTAACTGGAACAATAAAACAAATCTCCCATGACAGGATAAAATAAAAAAGGCCTTCCCAGAAGAACAAGCAGAAAAACAGTAACAGTAAATATAACCAAAAAGAGTCCAGTAGCACCTTTAAGACTAACAAATTTTATTGTAGCATAAGCTTTCGAGAATCAAGTTCTCTTCATCAGATGCATGATACAGAGACTGGTCAAATATAGAAGAGGAGGGAGGAGAAGGGAGGAGAGAGAAGAGGCAATGGGGGGGGAGGGGGAGGGTGCAACCAAAACATTCCTTTGCTAGTATATGTAAACATCTCCTTTTGGAGTGTGGATCAGTTGGCTTCAAAGGAGTTTGCCCTGTTAGTTTGTAGCAGCCAAACAGCTAGACCATCCAGTTCCAATGCAGTATGAGCCTTCGATAACCACAGCTCTCCTTGCCAGATGCATCTGACAAAGAGATCTGTGGTCCCCGAAAGCCCACGCCAGGTGCCACTGAGGTCCCCCAGACCCCGCCTCTGTAATCTGTTACCTGTGATAATGTGATAACCATTCATAGTCCCTATTCAGTCCCAGCTTGACAGAGTCAAATTTGCATATGAATTCCAGTTCAGCAGTCTCCCGTTGGATTTTGTTTTTGAAAGGTTTCTGTTGAACTACAGCGACCTTTAAGTCTTTGATGGAATGTCCTGGTAGATTGAAGTGTTCTCCCACTGGTTTCTGGACGTTTCCATTTCTAATGTCAGATTTGTGTCCATTTATTCTTTTGCGTAGAGGTTGGCTGGTTTGTCCAATGTACAGAGCAGAAGGACATTGTTGGCACATGAGGGCATATATCAGATTGGAGGATGAGCAGCTGTAAGAGCCAGAGACAGTGTAGTTGATGCCATTGGGTCCTGTAAAATTTCATACTAAAGCACCCACACACACAGTAAAAAAGCAGTTTTTAAAATGCAAACTCAAAGCTTTCCCCTCCCGCCCCTAACCCTATTCCTCCCAGACACCAGGCCATTCCCCCCCCCCACCCACCCACCAAAGATAGGGAAAAAAACCCAGTGAATCTATGACTCTCAACCAGGTACCAGCAGATGTCCTCCCGATGCAACAGTGCAGAAATCCTCTAGATGCAGCAAGGACAGCAGGATCCAATCCACTCCAAAGCAGATGGTAGAGAGAGACCCAACAGTCAGCAGCAGGTGGACAGGGTCTCAGTCGCCACCGGACAGCCAGACCACACATCACAAAATGAAGGCTGCTCTCAGGCATTCCTTGCAGGCAGTTTAAAAGTGGGCATCAAAAGATGTACCCTGGACTGGTTTAAATCATTTCTCATGGAACAGATTTAAAGGGTTGCCATCAGAGCTCAACTATCTCCAGAATGGAAGCTTTTTTCTGGGGTTCCTCAGGGTGCAATCTTATCTCCCATGTTATTCAACCTCTATGTAAAGCCTTTCGGAGAACTCATTCGCAGCTATGGAGTTGGATGTCACCAATATGCAGATGACACCCAACTCTATATCTCACTAACCAGCTCCCCACAGGATGCAGTAGAAATCTTGGGTCACTGTTTGATAGCTGTGGTGAAATGGCTGAAAATGAACAAATTGAAATTGAACCCAAAAAAGACGGACATGATACTTGTTGGGAAGGCAGAGATCTTGAAGGACATTGCACTCACCACTTTCGATGGAGTTTGTTTGACTCTTACAGACTTGGTTAAGAGCCTAGGGGTTATACAAATCCAGTGCGGCTACTAGAAAAACAAGTTAAAGCAGCTGCAAAAAATGCTTTCTACAACCTCACTCTAGCCTAGAAAATGGCTTCTTACCTTGACATGACTGACCTGGCCATCTGGATCCATACTATGTTAACATCAAGACATGACTTTTGTAATACATATGTCTCTCATCTAAGTTAACTAGGAGACTCCAATTGGTGCAAAATGCTGTGGCTCGACTGTTATCAGGAGCGAGAAGTCGCATGAACATCACTCCATTTCTTGAAGTCACTCCATTGGCTCCTATCAGTTATCATGCTCAGTTCAAGGTATTGGTTATCACATACAAAGCTCTTCACGGCCTTGGTCCAGCATACCTATGGGACTACGTCCAGGCAACTTCACTCATCTGAATGAGGTCTTCTGCAGGTGCCAGCCTGCACATGAGGCAAATTCAACAGTAGTCCATACACAGGCTTTCTCTGTGGTGGCCCCTACCCTGTGAAATGGCCTGCCTGAGGAGTTCAGGAGAGCCTCCACTCTCCTAACTTTCCACAAACTATGCAAAATTGAATTATTCATAAAGGCTTTTGTATTGTAGGGAGGGAGTCTCAGATGCTTTACTAATGAGTTAAGGACCATAGACTTCACCATTATGTTGCCTTATGTACTATCCGTTGTCTTAAATATGTGCTCCTATGAGCTACCTGTGGTTTATGTTATCTAATGTCAGTCCTAGAATTCCTTATGTTCTGTTTCAGCATCTCTTCAACTCTGTATTGGATTCTTACTAACGCTATGTCTTTGTAAACTTGTGTTTATTTACCCTATGGCACTGTTTATCATCAACAACAACCACCTCCACAACCCCCCCCCCCGAGCAAGTGGGCTCAGGGCAGGTCACAACAATAAATAAAATATACAGAGATAAAATGACAATAATTTAACACAGCCTTCTAATAAAACACCTGCTCACCATATAAACACCATATAGCATCTGGTGGAGGTGGAGGTGCCGCTTAACCATGCATGGGCGCTCATATATAGGGGGTAGATGGTCAATACCCCCCTCACAGACATAGGGGAGACTGGGAGAGAGGCTCATTTGATGGAATCCCTGATGGCCTCAACCATACGCCTGGTAAAACATCTCCGTCGTACAGGCACACCTGAAGGAGACAAGATCGTGGTAGGCTCGGGTATCCTCAGACAGAGAGTTCCACCAGGTTGGGGCCAGGACCGAAAAGGTCCTGGCCCTGGTTGAGGCCAATCGAGCCTCCCTGGGGCCAGGAACCACCAGTAGGTGCTTACCAGCTGATCTCAGCACCCTCCGGGCAGTATATGAGAAGAGACGGTCCCTCAGGTATGCTGGTCCCAGTCCATTTAGGGCTTTATAGGTTAATACCACAACCTTGAACCTGATCCAGAACTCTACGGGAAGCCAGTGTAGCTGCTGCTGCACTGGAGTTACATGTGTCTTGAAAGGCACACCCATCAGGACATGGGCAGCAGCATTCTGGACCCGCTGTAATTTCTGGGTCAGACTCAAGGGAAGCCCTGCGTAGAGTGAGTTACAGTAATCCAATCTGGAAATGAACGTTGCATGGATCACTGTTTCCAGGTCATGGGTCAAGAAATAGGGAGCAAGCTGCCTGGGCTGCCGAAGATGGAAAAAAGCAGACCGAGCAACTGCCGCGACCTGGGCCTCCATTGATAAAGAGGAGTCTAGCATCATGCCAAGACTTCTGACCAGTGAAACGGGCACAAGTGGTGCCTCATCGAAGTTCGGAAGCTGGATCCCCCCCCTCCAGTGTTGCATGGCCTAAGTATAGGACCGCGGTCTTCATGGGATTCAACTTCAGTCTGCTCTGCTTCACCCAACCAGACACGGCATCCTAAGCTCTAATCAGGGCTTCTGGAGCTGAGCCAGGCCATCCATTCAACAACAAATACAACTGGGTGTCATCAGTGTACTGGTGACAGCCCAGTCCGAAACTCCGTAACAGCTGGGCAAGGGGGCACATATACAGATTGAACAACAATGGGGAGAGAATCGCCCCCTGGGGGATGCCACATACCAGTGGTTAGCATGCAGACACCCTCTCCCCTAGCGCCACTCTCTGTCCCTGACCGTGGAGAAAAGAGAAGCCACTTTAAGGCAGTCCTTTGTATCCCCACATCGGCAAGGCGGTGGGTCAACAATTCATAGTCAACCGTGTCGACCGCTGCCGAAAGATCCAATAACACCAGCAGCGCCGACCCGCCTCGATCCCAATGCCTATGGAGATTGTCTGCAAGGGGGACCAAGACTGTTTCAGTCCCATGGCCCGAGCGGAAGCCAGACTGGAATGGGTCCAGGACTGATGCATCTTCTAGGAAAGCCTGCAGCTGCTCTGCCACTGCCCATTCAATCACCTTACCCAGAAATGGGAGGTTTGAGACTGGGTGGTAAGTGGATGGGTCAGTGGGGTCCAAAGTTGTTTTTTTCAGGGGAGGCTTCACCACGGCTTCCTTCAACGCCCCAGGAAAAACCCCAGAGCTCAATGGTAAGTTGATAATGTCCTCCAGCGAAGCCCTCAGCCCATGCACGCTGGCTTTCACCAGCCATGAAGGGCAGGGGTCCACGGAGCATGTAGTGGGCCTCACCCGCTGCAGGATCCTGTCAACATCTTCCTGGGAGACCAGACTGAAGTGATCTAAGATCGTCCCAGAGGACGGCCAAGGGGTCTCCAGTTCCCTTACTGTATCAACCATGGTAGGCAGGTCGCGGCGGAGAGACAAGACTATCTGCAAAAAAGCTCCCCAAAGCCTCACAGCTAATAACCAAATTATCAATTTGATAGTCTCCCTCTGAGAGGGAGACCAGGGACCGAACTACTTGAAACAATTTTGCCGGGCATGAGCTTGCAGATACTATGGAGGTGACACAGTAATCCTTCTTTGCCACTTTCACAGCTACCTCATAGGCTTTCATAAATGTTCCGTAAGATGATCCTACTTCTTTGCCACGTTTTCAACACCACCCTCGCTCAAGCCGTCTCAGCTCCTGCTTCATTCATCGTAGCTCCTCCGTATACCAAGAGGCTAGTCTGATGTGGGGGTGGAGAGGGAAACGGGGAGCGATTTCATCGATGGCTTCAGAGAGATGGCCATTCCAGTCCTCTACCAGCTCATCTAACGAACTGCCAGGGGGCATCAGCTCCCACAGAGCATTCTGGAACCCAATTGGATCCATTAGTCTCCATGGTTGAGCATAAATTTGCTCACCGCCTATGAAGGGAGGAGCTGGTATTCCCAGACGAGCCTTCAGGACAGAGTGGTCCAACCACAGCACTGCTTTAATAGCATCAAGGTCCACATGAATTCCCATTCCAAAGATCAAATCCAGTGTGTGGCCCGCGTTATGCATGGGGGCTGAAACAAATTGGGAAAGTCCCAGTGCTGCCATGGAAGACACTAGGTCTGCAGCTTGAGAGGAGGCGGCATCATCGACATGGATGCTGAAGTCACCCAGGACCAACAGCCTAGGGTGCTCCAAGGCCCATCCCACCACTGCCTCCAATAAGCTCAGCAGGGTAGCTGCTGGTGCACTAGGTGGTCGGTACACCATGCAGATAGCCAAACTTTCCTCAGGTTCCCACGTCAGTCTAACACAATCAATGCCAGTGATCTTTGGTGTGGGGAGTGGCCTGACTCGAATGAGAATAGCCACCCCATCCCCTCCAATCATCCGTCTGGGACTGATGAAGGACTGAGAAACCTGGGGCGGGGGCTAGCTCTTTCAAGGTGAATGTTTCGCCATCCCTCACCCAGGTCTCAGTCACGCACACCAGGTCCACATTTTCTGCCACAAAAAAATCCTGCAGCGTTTTGTTCTTCTTATTAATGAACCTGGCGTTACACAACAGCAGTGCTGGGGGGAGCTGATTCATTTTCCTGGCCCCACAACCAGCATGCCTTGGGATGGGATGCAGGTTGGAAGGACACCGAGTCCTACCATGTCTCCATGGCCTTCCATTCCTGGCCTGTGTCCCACCATCATGCCTCCCCTGCCCCCAGAGCACTGGGATCCCCAGCTCCCCTCCGGGCTTTCTCGCAACCCCTTCACAACCTCCACCCCATATCATTGTCCACAACACTACAACACAGTTGACCCAGCAGCCCTTAGGTAATCTCAATATAAAATTTCAATTCAATCATATCACTACTCCCACCCACTCAATAATTGGGTGCACCTCCACTTATTTAAGGGGCCATACATCAGCCCAATTCCAGCCTCAATATGCTAGGTCCACCCCAATATAATTTCAACTGAGCCCAGAAAATCCCAAAGAGCTTCACAAACTGTGGCCACCAAACAACCTCCCAACCCCTCCACCAATTCCAGGAGTAACCCCCTAAGTCCAGCTCTGGGCCACTTAACACAGCAAGGCAATTCAATTCCAAGTTCAACTTAACAGCCCACCGAAGCCCAGCAATTTCGGTGGGCTTCTAGCAGTCTTTCAGACCACCCAGTTGCCTCCAGGTCACAGCCGAGGTAATCCGACTTCCCAGGTAAGGGGCAGACCCAACAGCCTCGCAGGGCTTTCAATAGTCTTTCAGGCCACCTAGCTGCTTCCAGGCCAGGCCAAGATCTTCCAGCATCCCAAATGGGAAGCAGACAAGGTACAGGAAAAGCACCCTGCCCATCACATAAACCCAGCACTGGCCCTGATTGAATGGAGCCCAAATCAGGAAATGTCCTTGATATTGACTGTACTAATTTCACACTGTGTAATATGCCTTGAGTGTCAGTGAGAAAGGTGAACTATAAATGACATAAATAGTAATAGTAATAAAAAGTCTCCTTCTAGAGAATCCCATTGGCTAGAAAAGGAGAGCTCTTGCAAGGATTGGCTGCTCACTCCCCCTTCCCTTGAACTGCCTTGCTGTGTTAAGTGGGCCAGAGCTGGACTTAGGGGGTTACTTCTGAAGAGCCAGTTTGGTGTAGTGGTTAAGAGTGTGGGACTCTAATCTGGAAAGCCAGGTTTGATTCTCCACTCCTCCGCTTGAAGCCAGCTGGGTGACGTTGGGCTAGTCACAGTTCTCTGGAGCTCTCTCAGCCCCACCCACCTCACAGGGTGTTTTGTTGTGAGGATGATAATGACAAACTTTGTAAACCGCTCTGAGTGGGCATTAAGTTGTCCTGAAGGGCGGTATATAAATCAAATGTTAATATTATTCCTCATTCTCCCTTCCTTCTGCCTCTGCCTTACTTCACCCTCCCATCTGCGAAAAAAGTTGGGAAACAGTGTTCCTTTGTTGTTCCTTAGGAAAGGTCACTGAAGTTTACTGAATTAATTTGGTAAACTTGAGTTTGGGAATACCAAATTTGATTCAATATTCTCTTTTGAGTTCTGTAATACCAAGTTTCACCGAATCAGGTGGAATTTGGTATTTTTAAGGGATTACCTAGCCTGAATTGCACATCCCAATTGAACATTACTTTCCTCTTTGGTTGTAACTGATCATATGAGGCTTCCTTTGAAACTGCCTTATGTTAAGTGAGATCATTGGCCCAACTAGCTCAGTATTGTCTATTCTGACTGGCAATGGTTCTCCAGGATATCGACCAAAATAGAGATCTTTTAAACCTGGAAATCACAAGGATTGAGTTTAGATCCTTCTGCATGCAAACCACATACTTTGCCACTGAAGCATGGCTGTTCCCTGTACAGAGGCTCCATGAAGCGGTTGCTTTGATGCTGGCAAACATTACGGCATAAACTGTGGCCACTATACAACATTATTCTGAACTTCACAGCATTGGAATCACGAGTGTAGCAGACAAGGCTATGTATTTCTGGTTTGTAAAAATAGTCAAGAAATTATTTTTATATCTCTTGTAGGTCCTTCTGATAAAATACATTTTGAGATTTCATTTGGGGATGGTTGGAAATCTCTCTTCATTGGCAAACTATTACCAAATAAATAGCATTTGAACATCTGCCACCGACAAAAAAGATGATGTCCTAGGAACTCCAATAGTTCAAGTGCCATTGTTTTGTCACAATTTAAATATGATTTCCGGGAGCACCTGCAGCTCAGCCAAGTAGAGTTGCCGACCTTAACAAAGTGTGCACTTTCTAAATCAGTTTCTTAAAAGTACAGTACGTCTCCTTGAATATTCTTATTTATTTAGTACAACGTTTTTCCTGTTAGAAGCTTTATTTGTTGAGAGTGAATGAGGAATGATGGGTGAAATTATTTCACTTTGGGGGTGATGGTCAGGGAATCCAGTAATACCCCCCTCTCAAAAAAACCCTAAAAGATGTTGAGGCTAGCCACCCATTTTGATGGTTCTTTCTCCAATTATTTTTTTCTTCTTCTTTGTTGTAGTTTCTCTGGATCTTTACTGACATTTTCTATAACAGGAGTCTTGATTAATGCCAGATGTATAGCAGAGCTTATGAAATTCATTGCTGTATTCCCCACTGCAGATCAATAAATACCTATCTTTTATTTTCCAGAGTCTGCCTTCCTCTACAAAAACACCCTTCAGTTTAACAACTTGAATACATTTATACATTTTAGGGTTGTATTAAAGTTACAGTGGTAAATCAGAGGTTTTATATTATCTAGAGCGCTGGGTTCTGCTGACCTTAAAAGAGGGGCTCATTCTATGTAACTGCAAGCCTATTTCTCCAAAGTTGCTGTAAGCAAGAGGAGGAGGCCTGACCACTCAGGTTTTGCTCCGTTGCAGGTAACTTCAATATATTGAGTTTTACAGTGATTGACAACAATTTGAGAAACTTTACAGAAACAACTTTAGACTGATATAGGTCTACAAAACTGAATTCAGTCATCTTCCATAAAGGGACCTCAGTATGGCCAAGAAGTCACTGTACAACTTCAGGGTTATTCTAATGAATCTTATTTTATTTACAGCAGTTGTTTTATGGTAATTTTGCAACTACAGAAAGAAAGCAATGAAACCCACATTGTTGAAGCAAACGAAGATATGGGTTTGGGTGATGCATAACTAGATGTTATGCCATCCTTGAGGACACTGCAGCCATTTTAGACCCAATTTTGGACCATTTAAAATTGCTATGAGGGCCCAGTTCTGATCCAGGTTCTCATTCCTCCCCTCCCCCCCTTTAAGTGCCAAAACAGCTCCCTCTCAGTGGAACCTTGGTTTCACAGCTAACTTAGTGTTTTTTTAAAAGTGGTTGTGTGTGATGTCTAAATTGAGTGAAGACACAGCAAAGACAAAGTACCTTCAGCTGTAGTCAAGTTTGTTACAGATGTGATGGACTTGGGTGTTAAGATAGGCCCTTATTTGTTCTTTAAATAAGTGTTCTTTTACTCTCTTCACTTTTTTAGCTACTAGCCATGTCCAACCTTGGGGCAGCCTGCCCACTAGGCAGACCTAGGTGATTACCTAGGGTGCTAATCATCACTGTGCACCTGGAGGAGCACCAAGTCCAGCCCCCCTTGTGGTGGCAGTAGTGGACTTGGCTGTGGCTCACCATAGCAAACAGCAACCCCAAACATTGACCTTGGCCAGCAGAGAAAAGAAGGTGCCTGTTGGGAGCTGCTGCAATCATGTCACCTCTGCTGCTGCAGCACTTAGCTTGTCTGCTTCAGGCATGGGGGAAGGTGCCTGGCCAAGCTGTGCACTACATGCGGGGAGATGTCTGGCTACGCTGTATGCAGTTCTCCTTCAGGAAGTTGAGCAAGTGCATGCAGCAGGCTAGCTCCCTAGCTCCTGTGTAGCTAGGGCCTGTTTTATTTCCCTGTCTACCCCTTAGGCACAGCAGCCCTTGGTTTAGGGTTGCCAGGTCCCCATAGGCTCCCAGCAGGAGAGGAGGGACCTGGCACTCATTGGTTGCACAATCTGTGTGTGCATGCTTCTGGTCTTGGCACTATGATGCCACTTCTGGAAGTGACATCATCGTGCTAGCCACAGGAGTGCTCCTGTATTTCAGAATTGACCTGTTGGGAGCCAAATTGGCCCCTGCAAAGCATGGGAGCACTCCCACAGCCAGTGCACTTCAGGAAGTGATGTCATGCCCTGCTGGAAGTGTGTCTGCTGTGCACTTGCCCTGATTGCCTACCAGTGGCAGGCGATCACTGTGTCACCTCCTGCCAATCATCAGCAATCAGCATGCACCAGGGCAAGCCAGCAGGCATCAGGCAAACTTATCTGGGTGTCATCACCACCCGGAAAAAGAAGGGGGCAGCTTCCCTGCAGTAGATGTGGGTCAGTCACCATGGTGTCAAAAACCCTTGGGCTGGCTCTGTGGAACCTCCATGTTTAGAGATGGAAGCTTTGGCCTACTTGTGGGCCTTCTGTGGTATTCGATTAGACTCATGAGAAACAGGATGCTGGGTTAGATGGGAGATTTGGTGCCATCCAGCAGGACTCTTAGTTCTTATGTTCATGATGTAAGCTTTTGAGCTGATCTTGCAAATGGGATGTTTGTAATTTTGGGCTGGTCTCACAGTATGATAGATTTTCTTGTTTCTGTATACTTTGATGGAGGGAGAGCAGAGCCTGTGTGCTTATAGAAAAAATTCTTGCAATTCCAAGACGAGCAATATTTTTATTGAAATATTAAAATAGCATGTTGAGAACTACATGTGAGAATCCTTGTAATATTAAAGAATAAACTTGGGTGCAACTTTTGTGGACCAGGCCCAAATGTGCACAAGTATACGATTGTGCCTCAGCATTGCAAGGGACCTTTAGGCACATATTTAGATTATCAAATTAAACTCCATGGATCTTCTAAAGATTTTGCACCTGCTTTCAGGTGAGTATGCACAAATATTCAAAGTAGGTATTTCAGATATCCTAGTGTTATATTGAATTTTAAATCCATATTATACAGCATCAGAAATCCACAGCAAGAGTAGGAACTGGAAAAGGAGCCTTTAAGTCTTCATCCTGTGAGAGTCGCTCTTTGGTGAATTTGCTAAAAAAGAAAAATGAAACAAAATATAGTCCCTATGGTTTATTCAAGTCTCTCTTAAATTTGTTACAGTTAGTATTTTTACATTCTGGGAGTCCAGTCCTATTTTAGTAATTAATCTGTTGTTTCTTTACCTTAAGGTACTATCAAACTTTATGTAGCCCGTTAATGACTGGTAGTTTTGGGGATAAAATAACCAATACTATTAGCTTGGCCAAATTCATCCATGATTAGTTTTTCTCTCCTCACCCCTGCCCTGTCATCTATAATAGTTGATTATATGCCAGTTTTCTCGTACCCACATATTCTCATAGTGAGTGCAGCATGTGTTGATTGCCAGCCATCAGTGTGACATGTGGCAGTAGTTAATGTGAACATGGATGGGCCACACAGAACTCTATGCACAGTTATTGTAAGAAGCTTTTATAGCCAGGGTGACTTCATGCTACTCTGTCTACACTTAACACCAGCTGCTGGAAGTTAATGTGCGCAGCAGCTGCTATTACCCAGGTGGACTGTGGAAAAAAGTTCTGACTTGGAAATATTTCAGAGGGGTAGATGTGTTAATCAGCTGAAACCAAAATAATAAAAAGTCTTGTGGTCCTTAAAGACTAATGAACTTATTGTGACCTAAGCTGCTATGAGACAGAGACTACTTTATAAGATACGTGACATAACTTGCAATGCTTAGAAAATTTTTATGCTGCTTCTTGAGAAACCTTATTGAGGTAGCTCACAAAGTAAAACGATACAATACAATCATAAAAAGCAACAAACCATGGAAACAAGCCATGGGCGCAAAAACAGCATGAAGCTCCACCCAGCAGTCTGACGCCTTAAAAATATCTTAAAAGATGGGATTCTTCAGTTAAAAGTCTCAGTAAAAAGTGTTTTCGCTTGCCACCTAAAGGACAGCCAGGTGAGCATCAAATATGCCATAAGAGCATTCCAAAGGTGAAGTGAAAACCCCTCTCTGGTCACCACACACCTCACCTCCACAGGCAGGAACAGAGAGAGTAGGGCTTGTGAGGCAGATCTTAACTGGTGAGCTGGGCAGTATGGGAAGAGATGGACCTTCAAGTGTCCAAATTCCAAGCCAATCAGTACTTTAAAGTTAAGAACCAGCACTTTGAATTCTGCCTGTAATCAGATGGACCATTTGGTAGCCAGGTGTCACATTTTGTTCCAGTTGAAGGTTCCAGTCAGTTTTCATAGGCAATTCCATGTTACAGTAGTCACCGTTTACAGTCATCTAACCTGGATGTGATCAGAGCATGGATTACCATGGACGAATCATGATCCTTGAGGAACAGCCATAGCTGGCATATCAGCTTCAAGTGATAATGCATGCCTCAGGGGGAGACCTGAGCCTCCATCAGTAGACCAAGGTCCACCAGTATCTCCAATCTATGAAACTTTGAGTAAAGTGCAGCTCCTTCCAAGTCAGGAGTTATCAAGCAGTCCTCAAGCAGATTTGTCAGCAGTCCCTTAGACTTCCAATACTGTATATTCCCTACTCTGTAATAAAGTCTGCAGTATCCTAACCATAGGACTGCGGTAATCACCCCATTCCTTTCCTATCAGTTTGCAGAATGTGTTCACTGGTAGGCATACAATGTGTGGAGGTGTAAAAATTTACTTTTTAAAAACTGATTTGAAGAAGTACAAAATAAACCCACCTCATACAGTTAGTGTCTGAAATGATGCCTTTGCAAAACATATTACACTAATTTCATCTTCTGAACTCTGATGTATTTCTCTTGGCTCTGTTACATAAAATTTGTTATATTCATGCTAGCAAAATATTCCGATGGTAATTTGAAAGGATACAGATGAATGATTCTGAAATATATTTGTTTTGGGATCAATTAGCTATTCTATGGGCTTTATTTACATATAGGTATTTTTGTGACAGTGGGTATTTTGTGCCTTGAATGCACCAATTTTCTTCTGGAAGTTGATTTGTCTGAATGAAGACCTCAACGAATACTAAAGCTAATCTGAGAGCAAATGGCAAGAATGGTCTTGCCTCCTGCATTTTTATACATGTGCTTCTTAAAATGAACTGCAGTACCTGTTCTCAAGAAAGCTGTAGTAGCGAAATAATTAGATTCAGACAACTATTCTGTGTCCTTTAGAAGATAGGAGAGATCCTAATCTGATGACTGGACAAAATATCAGAGGCTACCAATGTTTAATACATTTAATGAAAGATGTTGCTATTGGTCTCTTAGTGCCCTCTGTTGGCCAATAATGAAATTTCACAACCTTTGAATCTAATAAATCCATCCTTCATTGTTACGGCTCTCTTGCGCTTGTTTGGCGCTGTTACTAGAAACAACTCATACCATGTAAAAAGTTTTCATTAGCTCACAAAATGTGGTTGATATTCAGCTGAAACCAACTGATAAACTTGGTGTATGCCACTTAACACCTTTATCTAGAAATAATTAACGTGACAACTAAAATTTAGAAATATAAAAGCAATACCTTTAAGAAAAGATCTCAGTTATAAACTGAATCCAAATTCATTAATTTAAATGCTAGCGTTAGGAGCCCCTGATGCCTGTCTGGCATGGTTCTTGGAATTCATGTATAATTTTAACCAAGAGGAGTCTGAGGAAGTGTTATGCTTTTGAGAATTTAGAGCTTCCAGTGAGAACAGAGCAAAGGGCTTTTTCTTGTAGGGCTTTGCTAAATTAAATTGCTTATTTGGCTCCATAGAGGCCTTAAGCACATAAATCAGAAAACTCCTATAGTTATTGGCATATTAGTTAATATAGTGTATTATACATTTGCAGGCAACATTCAGATTTGGCCCCATTCATACCTTACTTTCTGCGATGTAACAGCAGTAAAAACCAAAATCATATGGTTCCTCTTCCACATCAGAAGGGATTCTGCCTAATTGCTCCCCAGTGGAGTTTAATATTTTAATCGTGCCATCTCACTCATGCACAAAAGATGGATAAACAGCTTCACAAACAGAATTTGTTTAAAATATTTATATACCTGCCATTCTCTCCTAAATACCTCAGAAGTGGTACCATTGCAATTCTGTTTTTCAGAGCCCACCTCATCTCAGGGAGTAACACAGAAGCTCTTTATTCCCTGCTGAAATCTAGACATAGATTGCAAATTCAGTAAGATTCAAGAACTAATGAACCACATTCATAGTCAAGGCTTTTTTTACTCCTGCAGCAGCAACACAGAGCTGAGGATACAAACCACTGATAAACATGCCATGTCATCTAGGGTTGCTAGATGACAAACCCTGAAACTCACGAGGAAGGATGTGATGATGCCATGGAACAGTACATGGTTATGTAACATTGAATTACAGTGCTACAAACCATAAAGTATTGTATGGGTGAATGTATGTATCCACAATCATGAGAGAACCAGTGTATTGAAGTGATGACAGTGTCCAACTATGGTCATAGAGACTTGAGATCATATCTCTACTCTACTCTGGAAGCATGCTGGGTCAGTCACACACTCTCAACCTTCCTCACAGGTTTTTAATGGGGATAAAATGAGGAAGGGAACCATTTATTTTTACTTATAATATTTTTATGCCACCTCTTCAGAGTCCTGCTTGAGGCAGCTGACAACAAAATTAATATAACAATCTAAAACAGGAAGCCATTAAAAGCAAGCCATTGGGTATAAACAGTATACAAACTATACATAAAACAGACTTCAGGCCAGAAACAGACCAGATAAAACTCCTAATTAAAAGCTTGAGTAAAAAGATGTGTTTTTGCCTGGCTCCTGAAAGAAAGTAAAGTAAGCACCAGGCAAGCGTCAAGGGGGAGGGCATTCCAAAGACAAGGTGCCACCACAGAAACTTTTGTCTCTAGTCACCACACACCTCACCTCTGAAGATGATGGCACAAAAGCAGAACCTGAGAGGCAGATAGTGGGCTGGATAGTATGGGAGGAGATGGATCTTCGAGTACCTTTGGCTCAAAGCCATATAGGTATAAATGATAAGAACCAGCACTTTGAATTGTGTCCAGAAACAGATCTTCCAGTACAAAGGTGATATGATCTGTGTAAGCACCCCATAACAATAGCCTGGGTGCCACGTTTTGGACCAGCTGATGTTTCTGGATCATTTTCAAAGGCATCCCAACATGTGGCACATTATAGTAATCTAACTTGGATGTGATCAAAGCCTAGATCACAGTGGCCAAAACAAACTTTTTGAGGAACAGGAAGCTGGCCTTTTTTGCTGTAGTATACAGGCCCTGAAAACTGAATTTTTATCTTGATGCATTTTATTACTTAGTCACCTTGGGTGTTCGATATGTGATGGATACTCATAAATAAAATAAAATCCATTGTCACAATTATCAATCTTGGTGCAGAGAAAATCAAGTTGTATACAAAGAAAAACAAGCTCAGTGTAATGAAAGGGTGGGCAAGAACAGGCATTGCTGGTGTTTCAGAACTCTAGTGATCAGTCTGAGATTCCTCAGTAGTTGGAGTACTCTTGCAAAACTTTGTACTTCTGTGTTATTGGTTCTTCACAACGAATACTGCTTAAAATATGACAGTAAAGATAGAACACAGGAATTCCAAAATCTCTGAACCTGCTGTTGTTCAGCTAAAAATGAATTAACTATTAGCATTTTTTTCCTAGAAAGTTACATTGCTATTCAAATTTTTATGTAGCAGTTTTTTACATGCAGAAATGAATGTTTTGAACATTGATCTTCCTGTTATGTAGTTTCTCTTCCTGTACAAGAGCTCCCTCTGGTTGAAACTGGCAGTGTAATAGCAAAAAAAAAATCCCTTATTTTATTTTCTAGTTATTTGTATGCTACTTTTTCTGTTTAATTATATTGTCAGTTCAGTTTGTTTATAACAGCTGACTGACCTCAGAGCTAATAGAACATTTTTAAAATTCTTGACTGTCTTTTTAACCTGAAATAATAGCTTTAAAGGGCAGCATGTGTTCAAGAGAAGTTCTGGGAAAACCATTCTCAGAGCAAATGTGTCATTACTTATCATGCCTTAAGCTTTCTACTTATAAAAGAACAAGGACTTTTTTAAAAATCAGCAATATAGTCAAGTCATGTAGGGGC
Organism: Eublepharis macularius; assembly: GCF_028583425.1. Taxonomy (NCBI): domain Eukaryota; kingdom Metazoa; phylum Chordata; class Lepidosauria; order Squamata; family Eublepharidae; genus Eublepharis; species Eublepharis macularius. Next base: position 78,451,591 of record NC_072794.1, on the reverse strand, counting down.
AGGGACAATGAAGCCCTGAGCTAGTCACTCATTTGTTTGGAAGCAGACCGTAAATTTCTGCCTCTGGTGATAAAGCCTAGTTCTTCCGTCTGATGCATATGCCAACTTTTCCGGTCACAAACAATTGCCTACAAATGGCTTCTATAAATGAACATGTGTGAGAAGTTCCAACAGAGAAACTTTTAAGGATTGGCAGTCGGAGTCATAAAGTATCATTTTCTGCTATGCAAATGAGCCTGGGAGATATTTGGGCTCATTTTGCTCCTTATTTCAGTCCTTTTCACACAATTAGATAGTTCATTGTTTTCTGTTTATGGTAAGCCATACTTCGCTGATATGTTTGCAGTGGTAAACTTTGGTTTGTGCTTTCCTTACAAATGAGGATTAAACCCAACTGATGTAGTCAAAACAGAACAGCAAGCTGTGAAAACTAAGACATCAATAAAAATTATCCAGATGAAATACTTAGAAAACCAGAGGCAGTGGTGCTTGAAAAATATATAATTAGTCCTCAAAGGAATTTTTATGGTTAACAAGATTCTATAATGCTCTAACACGTTTTTTTCAATGCTATACCAAGACTAGGTTGAGTAAACTTTAAAGAAACTCAAAGTGTTACATGAGCCTCAATGAGTGATAGTAACTACATATCCCAAAATCCTATGTTCAACAAAAGTATCTCAGACCAATAAAGTGCTAGTGCAATTTGGCCACTGACAGATAATACAATCAATATGATATATCAATATATGCAGGACCAGTCTATGAAAAATATCAACCAATACAAAATTCATACAATAGAAATAGCCTTTAAAAGGCAATACAATATAAAGTATATTCAAAAGAAATTCAAGAACTGGCATGCTCAAAAAAGTCCGAATTGGTCCTTGACTCCTTTTCAGGAAACAAATTTTCAAACATGACCACAACGGGTAATCTAGTGCATTTTTCCCTGTCTGAGTATGAGATACTCTTGTTGGACACCGGAATTTTGGATATGTAGTTACTAGCACTCATTGAGGCTCATGTAACACTTTGATCCAGAGGAGTTAGCCGTGTTAGTTTGTAGTAGCAAAATCAAAAAGAGTGCAGTAGCACCTTTAAGACTAACCAATTTTATTGTAGCATAAGCTTTCGAGAATCACAGTTCTCTTCGTCAGATGCATGGAGGGCAAAAAGAGAAACTGGTCAGATATAGAGGAGAAGCCCCCTCTCTCCTCCTCTATATCTGACCAGTTTCTCTTTTTGCCCTCCATGCATCTGACGAAGAGAACTGTGATTCTCGAAAGCTTATACTACAATAAAATTGGTTAGTCTTGAAAGTGCTACTGGACTCTTTTTGATTTTGTAACACTTTGAGTTTCTTTAAAGTTTACTCAACATAGCCTTGAAATTCCAATAAAAATGTGTTAGAGCATTATAGAATCTAGTTAGCCATAAACATTCCTTTGAAGACTAATTATATATTTTTCAAACACTATTGCCTCTGGTTTTCTAAGTATTTCATTTAGATAATTTTTATTGATGTCTTAGTTTTCACGGCTTGCTGTTCTGACTACATCAAAACAGGCAGTCTTGGGTTTAATCCTCATTTGTAAGGAAAGCACAAACCAAAGTTTACCACCACAAACATATCAGCATCTTATTTAGTCACTGCAAACATAATCAGTGTCTTATTTAGTTTTCACAGCTTACAGTTTTATTTTGACCCTTTCCCGTGATACTCTGTTTTGATGAAGTGACAAACTATGTCATGCCACAAATGCAGAAATAACTAATCATTTTGGTGCATATGATGGCAGAAGGGAATGTACAAGCTCCCAGCAGCAAATCATGGTTTGTCATGGTATCTGAATCAAGAATATTTGTCATAAAGGCTTTTTATTCTGTAATTTAAAAAGGCTAACCCATATTTTCTTTGTGCCTTTTACAGGATCCCTTAGATCCAACACAGACAGCAATTGTGATCAGCTCACTGGTACCAAATGGAGTGGCTGAGCGTAGGGGTGAACTTTTCCCTGGTGACCGTCTGGTCTTTGTAAATGAAAAAAGTTTGCACAGTACTACTCTTCCAGAGGCTGTAGAAGTGCTGAAATCTGCACCTCTGGGAAATGTTCGCCTTGGAATCTGTAAACCTTTGGTGGTAAGGGCAATCATTTTGTGTTATAACTTAGTTAATCCAGTTCAGCAAAACCAGTGCTTAACTTGAATGGAAATGCCACGGGTGCCAAGTGGAGCTGGCTATGAACTCCCACAGTCCCTAGGTTCTTTTGTAATTTCCCCTCCTCTCAGATATCCAAAGTTGCTATTGCTGAAGTTGGAAGATAAAATGTGTGCTGAAGGACCAAGAGGATCTTGCTTTGGAGACACTTGGTAGTTTTTTCTGCCCTTTGTTCACAGGATCTGCTTCAATTTCTGTATGCAACCAATTTCGCATAACTGTCCCAATTAGTATTTCCGCAAGTCTTTCAATGTAGCTTACTGTACACAGTTTTAAAATACAGTATTTAAAAATTGCAATAATGTAAATGAAACAGCAACTTAGACAGCAGCAAAAAGCACTCAAAGGTTTCTTTGAAGCATGAAAAACAGCCTTCAAGTACCTTATGTAATCAAGCATCTTGGGCTTCTCTATGTAAAGAATGGCAAGCTAGGTGCCAATACAGAGAAGACTCTGTTGCTAATATTCATGACTTAGAACACTTCTTTCTCCATGCAAGAATTTTTGGCCTCACTCCCCCCCCCCAGAGTCCCTCTTTACTCTTCTCTCACAGTCAACAGATAAATGAATATCAAATAACTGCAAACAAACAATTTAGCAAAAGCCAAAGCATGCCCCCCACAACAGCAAAAGCAGTTTGTAAAAGGTAAACTGTAAGAAAAAACTTGTTCCTCCCCCAACCATCCTTCCCAGACACCAGACCAAGCCTCCCTCTTCCAAAAGACAGGAAAGAACTCAATGAGTCTTTGACTCTCAAACCAGGCAGAAGTTCTCCAGACTGGCAGTGCCGGTGTTCCTGCAGGGTAGGGGCCACCACAGAAAAAGCCCATCAATATTCTCTCTCCTGCTGCCAACATTCTATCTCCTGCTGCAGGCTTTCACTTTACCCCCACATTGTCCCCGGGGTGCCCTCTGATCTGCAGGAATACAATTTGGAGGGTGGCCACAGAAAACAGTAGTGGGAGAGGGAAGACAGGGAAGTTTTCTTTCTGAAGCTCAACTCCACTAGGTGCTACTTAGAAGCCAAGCCAATAATTTTGAGCACATGTTCTTCAGTGTACCATTGCTTATAGAAGATGTGAAAGCACTTAACATACTGAAATTATCATCTTCTTCGGTAGGCGTATTGTGTTGTGGGTATAGCACAATAATGGAAAGCTTTGTGCTTGAACTTTATAAACTGTTTATTGATAATAATGCTGTCTACAAAGCACAAGCACAAAGTCTTCATAAAGGAAACTAGTATTTATGCAAAGTGTGAAGCGGCATCACAGTTTCTTCAGATCATTGTAGCAATCTGTCTGCTGCTGGAAATTGCAAAGCAATTTCAGACATTTCAAAAGACGCAACATGGGATGAGTACGATAAAAAGCAAATGCTTATTTTTTTGAACAAGAATATGAAAATTGTTGGGGTTTTGTTGTTGTAAAACTTTAAAAAATATTTTATTCTGACCCTGGCCGCACCTAATTTTGCTTTAGCAAGATGAAGCATTGCATGTTGCTAGATCACTTGCTGAATCCCGAAGGGTTTAAGGCATGGCACTAAAGCAATTAAGAATACATTACTATGTTCTTTTCAGGATAGGGAAAGCACACATGATGGGCCTGATATCTATTCTGCATTTGGCTAAGTTTATTTATATTATAACTGAAAAGTAAGCCAAAGCATGGAAAATAAAATAAGTGAGAACATAATTTTTATCTCGCCCATATGTTTAGCTTATTGTTTCTTTACTATTCTTGAAACATTTCATTATATTTCTCTTTTCTATTATTCTGGTTATGACTCCTATCTTTCTAGTTTACCGTTTTTTATTCCCTTTTGACTTCCTTTGCTACTGTATCTTTTATGAACCAGTTTTTCCCATTCTCTTCTGCTTCAAAATTTGGGCTTTGATATTATGTTGATTAGTCTTTGTGTGACTTCTTAAAGGGAGAAAATAGACAGTGTGCGACTTCTTGTATTATGGATCCAAAGAGTATTGCCAGAAATTCTGCATCTCCAACACCAATCAATAATACTGAATCATCAATACTCCTTGAAGCTCCAAAGGTATCTATTGATTTTTATTTTCATTAAATTTAAACTGAGATGCAGAGAGATGGGGATGCAAGAGAGAGTTTCTGCTTCAAGATGGAAAAACAAAAAGATGCCTTTTTCAAATGTTATCCCTAAATTATTAAATCAGTGCAGTGCTTGTAGTTTTTGGAATGCAAGTTTTTCTTTTTTAGACTCTTTGTGTGTGTGTGTTCATTCAGAATCAGAAAATTTTTGACATACAGTGCTTTTTGTAAACTGCCTGTTACAGATTTGGGGGACATTGGCCCTGTGAGTTAAATACAGTCTGTTCACCCTTGATGAACATACGGGATATTCCATGTAGTATACTTTAACTGGAAATCATCCTGCCCTTGAGTCTGAGCCCAGTCCAGTCTATATAGACTGGTCTAAAGTCTTGCCCTGGGCTTTCCTGCAGGCAGGCCAGTCTTGCCCTGGGCTTTCCTAGAGGAAGTAAAAGCATCATGAAGACACAGTAGAACCAAAAATGAATGTCCTCACTGCTCTTAAAAGTTATTCTCAGCATTCTTCTGATAGAATGTCTGTGCATAGAATGAAAGGGTTGGACCAACAGAAAAGTATACTGAAGGAGTTGGCAAGGTGGATTGTTCCCTGTCTTCCCCATTCCCAAACAACCTACAGCTTACCATAAGAATCCTCTCAAAGAGTCAGGTGAGCCCATAAACAAAATGAAGTATAGCACCAGGTACTGCAGCAATAAGAAGGATTTGGGTTAAATCATGCCCTTCTTCTTTCTCTGGTTACATCAGTGGAAGAAAGAGAAGGAGGAAGGATATTATACCTCACCTTGATGCAGTGTCCTGTACAATTTCACATTTTGTTCACAAGGCTCCTTTGACCTTTAAGAGGATTTTCAGAGCAAACTGACAGCTTCTTGGCAAAAGAAAGAGGAAGTCCACTCTACACAAAGAAATCACTGGTTTGGCTCATTAAAGCAACTTCCGGAATGGCAGAACGAGATTGGGAAACAAGGCTGTAATGAGACCCCCCACACACCAAAAAGTTTGTGTGTTTTGTTTTGGTTCTTACCTGTACAATGGCCCTGCAAGCAGGCCAGGCGGTGGTGGGTTGTCCAGCAGCACCTAGTTTTCCTTAATGGCAAGTCTGTCTGCACTTAGCATGCAACCAATTGGATCAAAAGGAGAGAGCCTGAGCCCTTAAGTTTAACTCCATTGGCAGGAAAAGAATGTGCGTGGCATGCATGTGTGCATTTTTTCTTTTGCACTTCCTGGGCAATGGGCATTGAGTGGCTCATAGAATCAAATTCTTGGGCATTGAGCAGCTCATAGGGATCAAATCGCAAAAGATTAGCTTTGAGCCAGGGAGGCTGCCCCTGAGATCTAATCTCCCTGAAACTTGGGGGTCATTAGAGGACAGGTAGGAGTAGGTCCCCTGCAAATTTGTTGGATTTTGCTTGCAAAATGGCACCCCAGCCCCCTGGATAGCTCCAGTAGTTTTCCAAGTAGGGAATAATGGAGATTGGAGGTGGCTTGGGGTCACCTTTTTTGGAGGGCCATAAAATGGCCCCTTGGGGTCCAATCTCCCTGGAAATTGTGTAAGGGACCTACTCCTACTTGTCCTCTAACAACTCCCCAAATTTCCGGGGAGATTGGACCCCAAGGGGCCATTTCACAAAATGTGTAAGGGACCTACTCCTATTTGTCCTCTAACAACTCCCCCATTTTGTGAAATTTGGTCCAAAATTGACCCCCCCCCCCGCCCCAGGCTACTGGATAGCCCCAAATTGAGTTTCCCATTGGAAACAATGGCCGAATTTTACCAAATTTGCTCTGCATTACCAAACCAAACTGGAAAATGAATTTTGTATTTGGGGAATATCGAATTTTTTTCCCCAGTTCAGTTTTACCAAACTGAGTCTATCAATTTTTTTGCAAAGCACACTCCTAGTCAAAAACTGCAGATTAGGGGTAGGCACGAACCGTGGAAAAAATGAACCATGTGGTTCCTGGTTCATGCGTTGCCCCGAACTGGGGCAAGTTTGCGAACTGGTACGTGGTTCATATGTGGGGTTTAAATGCCCCTTTCTGTGCCACTTAGCAGTTCGGAAGTTCATGGAAAGGAGCTTCCACGAACCGCTGGTTTAAAAAACCACAAACCAGGCTGGTTCGTGGTTCTTTTGGTTTGTGTTCCGTTTTGTGCCCATCTCTACTGCAGATAGATCCACGAGGAGCAATAAGGAGGCATGGCCTTTGTCTGTATTCAGATGGAGATCATCCATTAAAGCTACTATAACTTTTTTAAAAAGTATCTCAAACCATGAGGCAGAAGTTTTAAATTCTAAGATGTTCCCAGAACAAAATATTAAATATTAAAAAGAGAGAGAGAATTTTTAAGGTTACTACAATGATCTGCTTTGATGTTTTATGCAGGACTTCAGAGATGTATCTTTCTCTAAAGAAGAACTTGTTGATGAACCGGAAGAATTGTCTTTGGGGAGAGAATTTCAACTTTCTCAACACAAGACAGATGTTGATAAGGAGGCATGGGAAATGCATGAGTTTTTGAAGCCGCCAGTAAAGGATCTTGGTGAAGAGCAAGAGATGCTGGTGGATGAAGAGTATTACGCAGACCAGGATTATTACAGTTGTGTGCCATCAGATGTAAAAGAGCATGCCCCATCTACTGAGTTGATCTTTGGTACTACAGGCCAATGGGCAAAGGAACTAGAACTTACTAACATGCCAGAATTGAGTCACCTGATGGATATTAGAGCAGAAAAAGCACACCATTGCATATCCAGTAAAGATAAAAGGGTAAAAAATGTTAATGTGCGGTATTGGGGTGGAAGATGATATTTCCATGTACATCTAGAAAATGTCAGTAATTGATACTATTATTTTATTAATTATAGAGTAAACTCAAATATCAAAATAGCCTGAAGAATGCTGAGACTATAAAAAGGGACCTTGTTGAGTTTTGTTGCCATTGTGGTACACAGAGTTTAAACAAAGCCAGTAGCAATCGCTATGTTTTGGAAAGCAGCATTCTTTTTGTGGTCATATATTCAAAAGAGCTTTATATTGAATTAGTTTAAAACTCTTTTTTACAGTAATATTAACTTGTCTTTGCATCATAGGGCAATGAAAATGGATTTCAATTTTGAATTGCCTTCATAATATATGTATTTTTTTCTCTCTCTGAAGCCTGGAGAAAACACAAATAATAGTTCATTATCCCCTGGAGCCTCAGCAAAATACAACCAACCTAACAGTATGCTGGATAGTCAGGAAATGAGTAAGTAATCGACAAAAAAATTCAGTTGGAATTTAGGTTTGCTTGCTTCAGTTTGTTGGGTTTACTTAAAATAGGGCTTCTCCCTATAGTGGACACTAGGTTGATAATTTGGCTGTGATCATTAGGAAAGCCAGGTCCAGTGATTCGAATGAATTTTAGAAATATTGATGATTGCACACTTGTTTTTACAGTATTTAAATTTTTAAAGAATTTGGAATGTTGGCAAAATTTGAGCAAGACCTTGCAATATGAGCTGTGTAGATTTCCAAAGCCAAGGAGCTCTATTTGATACTGAAGCCTTGGGTCTAAACCTCAGGATGCTAGCTATGATAGTCTTCTGTTAGCTTGTCAGTTACCCTCATCCTTTTCCAAACTTTTCTTCTCAGCCAGAGTGAAAATTGAAAAACAAGAACCTGACTTTCTCAGAATGCAGAACTTGAACTGATTTAGTGGGTAGTGAGCAAAATTTAAATTGTTACACAGTTCTTGGCCACCTGAGGGTTTTGAATTGAATGGTGATTTATTAATAATAAACAGTGATATAATTTCAGGGAATAATTTTGGATCCAAAATGGTGCAGTTTTTTTCCTAACAGAAGCAAGTATTAAACTGGCCATGTTGCCAGAAATTACACCGTTGAGCCAAGTTCTTTTCATACAGGCATGATGTAATAACATTGCAGCATTCCTTGCAACATTTAGCCTCCCTTGTTCCACATTTGGCTGTAACTGGCTGAGATGGAGAAACTGCATACATCTCTTGTAAACAATGTAAGGCACCTAAATGCTGAGGAGAAAGTGAGGAGATTCAACGTGTAGTTGCTGTTTTGGTAGCAGCTCTATGCCCAGTATGTCTACTTAAACCATTGTTGAGACTGAACAAATAGACACAATTGTATGCTTTCTGAAGTAATGGTCTAAGCCTCTGTGTTTATTTCATATAAGTATGTCTAATGTGTATTTTTGTTTTCTCTCTTAAGTTCACCTTTCCTACTCACAAAGCTATCTGTATTCCCTATCTGACTGACACTTGTTTGTTAACATCTAAATGTCAATGTAATGGAATGATAACTAATCTCTTATTGCAAGATACTGCAATGCAGAGTGACCATAAAGATCCTGTATGCATCAACAATGATCTTGAAGTCACTGAAAAAAGTAAACTGAAGGCTGAAGACTGTGACTTTTCTAGCAGCCAAGATTCTGCTCTGTCTAGAGGACTGTCTAGGTATGGAAGAATAACTTGAATGAAAATGCCTAGTTGAATTACTTAGAATGAGTTAAACTAGAATAATTTTCTTAACTAGCCATAAGTAAACATAAAATTCAAGAAATGTCAAGGTTCTTGCAGCTATCATACAGTATTTAACATTTAACATATAGCACATGGAAGTATTCTGATCTCTTCACAATCATTGACCGGTTATCTCCAGAAGGTAGTTCTGGAGGACTGCTGATTGACCTTGTAGCATTTACAGTTCTATTCCATCCTCCCTATTCACTCCTTTTTCAGCAGTGGCATAGAAAACTACCCCTATAGAAGCATGCCACTAGGTGTGTACCTTTTTGGTTTTAAGATGCTCCATTAAGACATTTTATTTGTGCTGGTTTTTAATCGAGTTGTTAATTCTTCTTGACCACTTGTTAGTTCTCTTAATATTTTAACATTATAACCTATAAACCCTTTGGAGTATATTATTTGCCTATGTTATTATTTAATAGTCTTACGCTGGTTTTTGTATTTTTATTGATGCTTTGCATTCATTTGTTTTTTGTTTTGTGATTCTAATTTTACTGTTGCTGTAGAGGGTTTTTTATGGCACTTATTCTGGAGAGGTTGTACAGGAATGTCCAAATAAATAATCTCAAGAATTGTTTCAAAAACCCTGTGAGGTAGATTAGTATTTCTTGAATAGCAAAATATATTGAAAATAGCAAACTGTTGTACAAAATAAGAGGGTCACCTTTTCATCAAAACAAAAGTAATTATTATCAATTGATAAATGCGGCCTGTTTTGTTGAACAAATAGCTGATAGAGACAATGGAAGGTGGAAAATCAATGCCTAGGCATCAAGAGTAAATAGCTGGTTGTTAGCTATAGGCCAAATCACACCTCTGGTTTAAATCTTGCCACAGCCACAGACTCACAGCTGGCCTTAAGCAACCCACTCTCTCTCCATCTAATCTCATATTTGTAGCATGAAGGTATTTCTGACCTACTTCACAATGTTTGTTAAATAATTATTGAGCAACTATATGTGAAATTATATGGATGTTCTAAAGTGCTCAACAAATGCTAAATATGCTATATGATGTCTGCAGGAGTCTTCCATATGACATCCTGTAATCTTGGTGATTTCTTGTGATGTTCATTTACTATCAGAATTTTTAATTTGCCTTCAATGGAGAGCACATACTGAGGCTAGTTTTACCCTGATGGCTGTGTGACCATACAGTCTGTCATATGTACAAGCAACAGACCATTTTGGCAATATAGACTAGAGATGGACACGATCCGCATTACGATCAGAAAAAACCCATGATAATGGCGATCACGCGATTGTGACCCGGCGGATTGTGATCTTCCACGGCCAACAATCCAGTGGTTGGGAGAGGCCTGGATCGTGGCGTTCGGGCTCGATTTGGGAATCCAGACACTCAGGCGCCAGCAATCTATTCCCCTGGCAACAGAGCCAGGGGAATGCCTGAGCTCTTTTTTTTTTTTTTTTGAAAAATTTTTTATTGGGTTAGGATCAAATGTTTACACATTACAGTCAATATTCCCATTTCCCAGTTTCTAACCCCCTCCCTTTCCTCCCCCTTTTTGTTGACTTCCAACAGTTTTCCAACCCTTTGTCCCTTTTCCCTTACTCCTTTTAATCTCCTCTATCTAACAAATATATATTCTCCCTTTATTCTAAGCAATACTTCTTTAACTATTTTTAATACTCTGTACCCTGACTATGAGTCCCATTTTCCATAATGGATAAACAATTTATCCCATTTTTCATTATTTCACTTTCAAATATTTCTATATATCATAAACTATGTAAACCATACATTCATATAAATCAACCAGTTTAACTTATACTCTATATGTTATTCATTCTATCTTCTTCTTTCTATTTTAGTTATATTTGTTTACATTAGTATTTCTATTCCCCTTCAGTCATAAGTCTATATATGATATCAATCAATTTGACTCATATACAACTTCAAATAAACATATTCAGTTTGGTACACTGTACGGAATCAAAAAGAAAATATTATTAGTTAATCAATCCTTATAGTTAACCCTTATGATTAATTATTTTTTATCAATATTCTATTTATTATTCTATATATATCAATCTAATATCATAACTGCTTAGAAATTCTCTTTTACCTCTTCTCCTCCCCGGTAAAGTCACCCCCCTCTACATTTTATTGTACTTCAGTAGTTCTCAAACTGCCACAGTTCTCCTCCTACCTCCCATTTCTTCTCCAAATATTGTTTCAACTTCTCCCAGTCTGTGTTAAACTGTCCTGAGTCCAGGTTTCTCAATTTTCTTGTCATTTTGTCCATTTCTGCCATATACAGCAATTTGTGGATCCAATCTTCAATAGTTGGCACTTCTTGTATTTTCCATTTTTGCGCATACAAAAGTCTAGCTGCTGCCGTCATGTAAAATATCAACGTCCTATGATGGGCTGGAATTCCCTCCATTCCCAAGTTTAGTAGCAGGAGTTCTGGGTTCTTATTAATTTGAAATTGTAATATCTCACTCATTTCTCTTATTATTTCCCCCCAGTACTGCCTAGCTACCTCACACGTCCACCACATGTGGTAGAGGGAGCCCTCATGCTTCCTGCATTTCCAGCATTTATTAGAAGTGTTCAAATTCCCTAGCGCAATCTTCTTTGGTGTCATGTACCAACGGTAAATCATTTTGTAAATGTTCTCTTTAATACTAGTGCATGTCGTTGTCTTCATTGTAGTCTTCCACAAGTATTCCCATGCCTCCATTGTTATTTCTTTGTTGAAATTTATGGCCCATTTCACCATTTGTCCTTTAACTATTTCATCCTCAGTATACCATTTCAGCAGTGCTTGGTATACCTTAGATATTCTTTTCTTGTCCTCTTTAAGAAGGGTCTGCTCTAGTTCCGAGTTTTCTGTTCGTATACCTCCCTTTACAGAGTCCGAGTTATATAAATCTCTAATCTGTCTATACTGGAACCAATCATAATAAGGTGATAGTTCCTCCTGAGTCTTTATTCTGAGTTTAGATTCTTCAGTTCTAGTTATTTCTTTATAAGTTAGACATTGTTGCTCATTATCAACAGCTCTCGGATCTATCACCTCATATGGAACTACCCACAAAGGGGTTCCTTCTTCCAGATAGATTCTATACTTCTTCCAGATTATATATAAACTTCTCCGTATATAGTGATGCAGGAACATCGAGTTCGCCTTTACTTTATCATGCCATAAGTATGCGTGCCATCCAAATATTTTTTTATATCCCTCTAGGGCTAGTAATTTCTTATTCTTTAGCGTCATCCACTCCTTCAACCACACCAAGCAAATTGCGTCATGGTAAAGTCTTAGATTGGGCGGGAATGCCTGAGCTCTGTTTGCCCTCCTTCTGTCGCCCTGGAAACCCGAATGGAAGCCCAGCTTTCCTTGATCAGCAGGGCTTCCTTCCAACCACGGAGCAGCAAAGCAGTCACAAGTTGGGAGAAGACACCCAGGGGAGGGAGGGGGAAGGGGGTGTTCTGTAGCCATGGGCACTCCAATCTCATCCCTGCAAACCCTGATAGGCTGCTCTGACGGCCAAACACAGACCTCCTGTGTTGCTGAATGGGACCTGAGGGGAGGCGGCTCGTCGCCGCCTCCCCGTGCCCGCCAGGCTCGACGGCCGCCGCCACCACCCACCTTCCCACATAGCTGGGAATACCAGCATGCCCCGCTTTGGCCTCCATGATTCATGATTCACGGTTCGGGAACGGAAGATGGTCATTGTGGATCGTTAATACGGGATCGTCGTTGGCACCGATCCACGATCCATTGGGTCGTTAATTTCTTTTGGATCGTGCCCATCTCTAATATGGACATTAAAACAAATTACAGTATTTGTACATGTTTGGCTTTGAATTCTACTTTTGTGCTTAGGGAGCAGTCAAGAAAGAAGAAAGCATTGTGTATACTCCTCCTCTTCCATGCATGTCCATGTCATGCTGCACTCAATAACATAATATTGACTTTGAAAATCAGTGTTTGCATTTTTTGTACTTATAAGGACAGAACATCCTTATTTCTTATTTAAGAGATGCTACAGTGGTTGTAGGTCACTATTTTTCCAGGTGTTTCTATTTGAGTAACAATTTTTTACAAATAGAGGCATATTAAACTGCAGGTTCACCTTAATCTGCATACTTGACATTTTTATTCTAGGCTTTGTTATATAGACAAATGCAGTGTAGCATATTTGGAGGGCTAAAATTTATTGCCATTTTATTTATTTAGTGAATTGCCTGAGAGAGAAGAGGGAGAAGGGGAAGAAACGCCAGCATTCAGCCACTGGGGACCACCCCAAACGTATGTTGATAAATGTTTCAGTATTTCTTCTGCCTTAGAAACTATTTGAGGCTCTTGAGCATAAAACGTTTACTTACCTGAACTTTTCATCTTTTGCCTGGAGACTCTGTTATCCTGACCATTTTTTTTATCCCATTCTAGAATAGCAATAAGGTAGATATAAGCTTTGCTAAATACTGTAGGTAAAATTAATGTTTAGCAGATATCCTGCTGAAAAGGTTTAATATACTGATTTCTAGAAACTTCCTAGTGTGGGTTCCTTTGCAGATGATTTATTCACTGAAATGTTGTTGATTCCTCTGTGGATTACTGGACACAGATACTGTTATCAGCCATTCTAATCTTACCAGACGAACATATGAATGCCTTGTAACAAATCAGACCACTGGTCCATCTGTTGATTTTTTAAGTTGCAGTGGTCCTCCATTAAAATATGGAGAAATATAAACTACTTGTTTCTGCCAGCAGAACAGAACTTTCCTGTCTCCCTGTCTGTCATTGCAGCACACTGGTCTCCTCAAAATGCTGCTTCTGGGGGACAGGAGACCCTCAGAAATGGTATGAGTGGAAGAGCAAGGGTCTGCAGCAGGAAGAGGAAATTGGTGGAAATTACACCTCCCCTTCTGTTAGCAAATATTTTAGTTTGGATACAACCCCTTGGTCTAGTATGTCAAAAGGAGCCTAGACATCAAGCAATATTAATAGGGAAGCATGACCCTAATCAATAGATAAATGTTGTCCATCAGAGTCTCTATTCCATAGATAGGCTTGAAGCTGACTGAAAAGAATATAGGGCAGAACCCATAAAACTGCTCTGCCAACACCATCTTAATCACCTTCCCAAGAAAAGGCTGTTTAGATACTAGCCTTTAATTGGCAATCAGCCCCTTGTCTAGAGACAATTTCTTTATCAGGATTTATTTGTTAGAATCCATAAGCCTATTAATTACAATCCCAAATGAAATACATTAAGCCACTCCAGGCCCAGGCACACCCCCTGCAGTGGAAGATCTCAGATCTTCCGCGGAGGAAATTGGCAATCTGCAGATGTTTAATAATTAAAGTGCACCATGCTAAATTTCTCTGTCATTCATAATCATAACTGTTAATTCAAATATCAGACAAAGTCAATTGTGCTCATTCATCAATAAATACAGCAATAAATAGATAATAAATAGAACATCAATAGCTGTACAATCCCAAATGAAAAAATCACAAGTGTTCCTCAATACGTGCCAGAATGCCAGGCACAAAATGCAGCAATAAGTAGAACAGCACTGTTTATTTATTTAGGAGATTTTATGCCACCTTTACATAGTCTAACTTGAGGCAGCTTATAATTAAATAATAAATTTTCAAAGTGAAAAACAAGCCATTAAAACAAACACAAGGATTTAAAAGGAACAGAAAACTATCAATTAAAAAAGCCTCAGTCCAGATGCAGACCATAAAAGAGCTGGAAAGATTAAAAAAAAACACCCTAATTAAAAACCTAGGTAAAAATAAATGTTTTGATCTGGCACTGAAAAACAATATGGGCTGATATCAGTATGTAGGTTTGCCAGCAAATTCCTTAATAGACATGATTTCTACTGCAAATGTACCTGTACTGGACATCTGTTGCAGATCAGGAGGTTATAGAACAAATGTGCCTTTTGGATCAACATGTGTTCAACTCTGTTTTTTAACATAATTTGTCTCATGCCAAAGTGCATGGTTTTTCTATTGCAGAATGCTCTAATCATGTAAAATTGTACACAGGATCTTTCAAGGCATGAATTCTCTGAATACCGTAATTTGCATGTTGCAACAGGAGTGGAGGCTGACAAGTGTTAATGAATTGTACTTTTGCCATTCCTACTTGCTTGTAGTGTACAAGTCGGTTTGCACTTTAAAAGGCTTATATTACACTGCAATGTGTTCAAATTTGCATCAGGACCAAGTTCAGCAAAAGTATTGTTTTGCATTCTTTAGTGTTGAAATTTTCCGAGACCCTCATGTGCCCCTTGGCATAAGTATTGTCGGAGGACATACAGTTATAAAGCGTCTAAAGAATGGAGAACAGCTTAAAGGTATATTTATCAAGCAAGTCTTGGAAGACAGCCCAGCAGGAAGAACAAAAGCTCTCAAAACTGGTGATAAAATACTTGAAGTAAGTTCAGACAAACATTGTTTTGAAGAAAATATAACTGTTTGCAACTGTCTCACTGTGGGGTCAAGCATTAAAAGTGTAGTACTTTGAAGAGAAAATCAAATCTCCTTTAGAAGTAACTTACTTCATAGGTATTCAGAGAATGGCTTCAGCCACTAATGATACATATGAAGACACAATGTGCAAATGAGCTGTAGATCCTTTATTCATGCACAGAGCTGAGGTTTGAAGTCTGGAGTCAAACGTGTCTCCTGCAGAGATGTGTTCGCTTCTCACAAAGATGCAGCACACACATTTCCTGTGACAGGAGATACTTAAGTCCCTACTTTATACGTTAATGATATACAGTCTAGGAAACAGGTGAAAATAGGTGGGTGGAGATTAATGATTGGAAAAAACCTTCCTCCCCCTAAGTGACTGAAATGTCCAAGACAATATAACTCATAGAGGCTTGTGCAGCCAAATTCTAGGTCTCCCCTTCCCCAACAGATTCTAATCTGTTTTCAGCCTTTTGAGTTCAGGGAGGTTTTTTTTACTTGAGTTTTTTTTAAATTTATGAATTAATATTTTTTTCTGTATATCTAGACAGTTTGCCAAGTATGCAGAAACCCCACCATTTGCCGGGGCTGGGGGGCTGGGTCCCTTTCACTACATTATTACATTTATTAGAAGGTGGGCACCTGTGAGGAGTCAAGCATAGAGGTAGATTGTCTGGAAGTTATCCCTCGTAAACCAAATCTCCCAATCTAGGGTATTAGACATTTTAGGGGATTTTTGCAGACCAGCACATGAAGCTCCCTTTATACTGAATCATACCACTGATGACTCAAGGTTGATTTTGTCTACTCGGGCAGTGGTTCTCCAGGGTCTTAGATAAGATCTTTTATATCACCTGTTACCTGATCCTTTTAACTGTAGATGCCAGGACCTTCAGCATTTATTTATTTATTTAAAATATTTGTATGCTACTTTTCCGCCCATCTTAGGATCCCCAAGGCAACAAACAATGTTAGAAATTTTAAGTAGGTAGCTGTGTTGGTCTGTACTAGAACAGCAGGATCTAAGTCCAGTGGCACCTTTAAGACCTGCAAGATTTTCAGGGTATAAGTTTTTGAGAGTCAAAGCTCCCTTCTTCAGATACGAGGAAGAGTGGAGATCCCTGAGTCTTTATATCTCAGTCAGGGGGAAGGTGGGGCGAAGCAAAGCAAGGACTCTGGATGTAAGAATAGAATGCATCTAGATTAGAGCATAAAATAGCATCTATAATGAGATGTATCCTATGTCTCTATTCAGCCCTGGGAGTGCCATTTTTCTGAACTTGTGAATGAATTCAAGTTCAGAAATTTCACATTGTAATCTGCCCTTGAAGCTTCTTTGCTTGAAGACAGCCACTTTTAGGTCAGCAATGGAATGTCCTGGAAGATTGAAATGTAATCCCACTAGTTTTTGAGTGTTGTGGTTTTTAATGTCACATTTATGTCTATTTGTTTAGGGACTGACCTGTAAAGGGTGGAAGGGCATTGCTGATAGTGATAGTGATATATTATATATTGGTAGCATATATAACATTGGAAGATGAGCAACTGAATGGACCTGGGGTGGTATACTGTTGTATTTAGGCCCGGAGTTTTTGTTGTTGGAGTTAATATGGGAACAGAGTTGTCATCTAGGTTTATTACAGGCACAGGTCCATGTTAGGAATTAAATTATTATGAGTAAAAAGTTGTTTAAGATCAAGGGGCTTTCTGTGGGCAAGAAAAGGTTTGTGTCCCAATGCTTGTGACAGAAAAGTATCACTGTCCAGTGTAGGTTGCAAGTCATTAATGATGCATTAAACTGATTTGAACTAACACCAGTATATCTATAGCCCTCTGCTCAAGCCAATTCAACACATCATTAATGACTTGCATATAAATACAGACACCCAAACAAAGAAGGTGGAGGGGCAATGAAAACTAGTGAGAGAACACCAATAAAAAAAAAAGTCATCACCTGCTGGCAGATGATTGCAATAGAGGGGGACAGACAAATCTCTCTGGGGAAAATCTTTTCTCAGGTAGCCACCTATTTTGTCTCAGATGGAGGCGGAACCTGAAGCAGGGCCTCTGATGATGACAGATAAGTTATGCAGGGTCAGTACTTAGATGGGAGACCATCAAGAAAGACTCTGCACAGGAAGGCAATGGTAAACTGCCTCTTTTTTCACTTGCCTTGAAAGCGCCTTGCTGGGGTTACCAGAAGTCAGTTGTGAATTGGCAGCACATATGTATGGTTGTAAATATCAGTACTAGCATCTTGAATTGGGCCAGGAAGCAAATGTGAGAGGCAGTGTAGGTGGAACAAGATGGAAGTGATATGGTCCTTACAACCCTCTTCAGTCAACACTCAGGTTGCAGCATTTTGTACCAACTGTAGCTTCTGGATGATATTCAGTGGCAGTCCCATTGTAGTAGTCCAGATGTCACTAACCTGTTCATGCCTGTAGGCAGTTTTGGAGTTCAGACATAGTGGTGGTTGCAACTACAAAATGGCTGTCTCTGGGGGAGGTGGCGCCATCGACAAAATGGCTGCCTCTGGGGATATAACTCGGGGGATTTTTTGTGGTGGCATTCATTAGTACAGAGTATCAGCGCCTGTTGTGGGGAGGGATTTCCGAAGTCTTGATGGGGGAATTGGTGCTAAGTTATATATGAGTACTAGCACTTTTGAAGGGGGAGGGGTAAAAGAAGTAAGGACTGCAAAACCCTAATCGTAATTCTTAAACATTTCAGACAGAAGCTCTGTTTAACAGGATGTCTTTTTAAATGAATATATTATTGTAAAATATTTTGTTGGATACACACACAGTAATGAAGTGAAAATTCTTGTCCTGTGGTGGCACCTGTTGCCAAAGCAACTTCTTAAAAATCTGGACAGCCAATTGGACCTCCAGCAGACAATCAGAAGCCCTGCAGGAAAAATGCCCTATCTGCCCCTACTTCTAAAAACACTAGATGAGCTCCAGGCAAGGTATCAGTGAGCACCGTGGTACCCACAAGTACCACACTGCTGACTACTATAGTAGTTTAGCTAGATGTTACCAGGACATGCACCACAGTGGCAGGATCTTTTTCTACTTGGGGAGGACCACAACTGGCTCACCAGTTGAAATTGGTGAAAGGTGCCCCTGCCTACTACTGTCACCAATTTATCCAACAGGAGGTCTGGGTCCAGCAGCATCCCCAAACTACAAACCTACTCCTTTATAAAAAATTGCAACCCCATCCTGTACATCCCAGTTCCTGGGTCAAATGTTTCCCCAGCAGTGGAACCTCTATTTTGTTGGGATTGTTAGCCCTCATCCATCCCAAAGGCACTGGCTCATAGTTTCTGCAGCCTCCCTGAGATCTGCTGGAAGCACAGGATAGAGCCTGGTGACTCATAAGAATACTGCTGGCAACTCAGCCCACGTCTCTAGGTGGCCTCTCCCAGCTCCTTCATAAACCATTCAGAGCAGATACTCTGCCAGTAAGCCATGGCATCTCCTCTTCACCCTTTCAACTGCCTTTTGACTTCTCTCAGAATTCCAAAGGCAATAAGAATGTTCAGTTTTTGTCATACTATTTGGGAAAGTCTCTTTTTAAAATGTGCGAGCTAATATATCCAGGAACTCTGACTTTGTCTGTTGTAGGTTTCCATCATTGCTTTTGTGAAAGGCACTCAACCATGATTTTGGCTTTTAGAACTAGTTGGGGGCACTCAATGAACTGTGGGAGAATCACCTTTCCTACAGAATAGCACAAGATAGATGCAGTCTGGAGATAGATAAATAACTTCCTGATCAGAGAGCCAGTTTGGTGTGGTGGTTAAGAGTGCGGGACTCTAATCTGGAGAGCCGGGTTTGATTCCCCACTCCTCCACTTGAAGCCAGCTGGGTGACCCTTGGGCTAGTCACAGCTCTCTGGAGCTCTCTCAGCCCCACCCACCTCACATGGTGTTTTGTTGTGAGAATGATAATGACATACTTTGTAAACCTCTCTGAGTGGGCATTAAGTTGTCCTGAAGAGCGGTATATAAATCGAATGTTGTTATTATTATTATTATCACCGCCAAACTTGATGTTACAGGTGCCACAGATACTACCTGTGGCCACCAATGCCATTTCAAATATAAATTAAGCTATTTAAAAATGCTTCAAGGGCCCAATCAGGCCCATGATATAGTGAAAACAGGGGATCTTGTCTCCCCCCATCCATGGTTCCTCATGCTTTTCTGGCACTTGTAAAAACAGGGGGGTGGTTGTGGATAAGATTCCCTGTTTCTGCTGTGCCTTGGGCCCTTGCAGCATGTTTAAATGGCTGAATATGTCAAGGGTTAGTCTATGCCCTACAAGCAAATACTACAGAATTTGAGATTTTCATTTTCTTGAAAATACTTTGGGATATGATGGAGGGTGATGAAGTTATGCCTGGTGTAGAAAAAGTGGTTAGACAAAATTTGTCTGACCTGCCCTATACTACTGGCACACAGGAATACCTGCTATAGGAAGTAGGTTCAGAACAAAGAGGTAATCGCTTCTTCTCCCAATACACAGTTAACTCATGAGGTTCAGTGTCACAGGATGTGTAGAGATGGTCACTGTCTTAGAGAGCTTTAAAGAGAAATTAGGCAAATTGGTCTGATCTGAGTGACTGCTTCTATTTTTTTGCTGTATAGCATTGACTTTTGGTGTTTTGAGGCTAGGAATCTGCTCATAGAACCTTGACTCCAAATGGTGCAGTGCTAAAGAGATGTTTTGCCTCTTTCTTTCTGTTTATACTATACATGAGGAAGTTTGGCAGTGAGAGGTTGCATACCTGATTCTCTCCAGAATACCAATTCAGCAGACCAGTTTCCCCTTCTCCCTCGTTTCCCCGCCCCGCTTTTAATTGCTTTCGATGTTCTGTGCCTCTTGGAAGTAATGAGAATACTCAGGCCTCATCAGGCTGTTTGTTGTTAATGGGGAAGTTTTTCTTTTCAAAAAATTTCCAAGCACTATTTTTTCTCCACACCTGAGTGTACCCAAGTATGCAAATACTCCAATTTCGTTTATGGGTTGACTTCCATCACTGTCATAGCTACTCAGCCTTCAAGTTCGTGATATGGAGTGGTGATGATATGAAGACAGCTAGTACAGCTCACATATGCTTACTGGGTTGATGCTTCCCTGTAAAGAAAGCCACAACTACTCTTAAGAACTCATCTGCTATAATCCCATACAGTATGGCAGAATTTTCTAGAAAGCCGCTTCCTCACTTCTCTGCAATTCACTGTGAAATCTTGTGAAACTAAGGCATTATGTCACAAAAAGCAATTGTAAGCAAAGTATACCATATTAAGATAGCTGTAGAACAGATCGATATGAATAAGTTGGGCAAATGAGCCAAACTTGATACTATAAAGCACTTGTCTAGTAAGTATTTCTTTGATTCTTTTGCTATTGTCATCTTTTTTTTAAAAAATGGAATTGACATGCTAAAGGTGCCAACTCTGGGGTTGGGAAATTCCCAGACATTTGGGGGCATATCCTGTGGAGAGAGGGGTTTGGGGAGAGGAGAGACCTTAGCAGGGCATAAAGCCATAGAGTCCCCTCTCCAAAGTAGCCATTTGTTTCAGGGGAACTGATCTCTTTTGTCTGGAAACCAGTTGTAATTCCAGGAGATCTCCAGCCCCTACCTGGAGGTTGACAACCCTACTAATGCTGTTGAGGCCAGTTTTTAATTGTGAGTTTTGCTAAATATATATTTGCTACTGGAAACATTTATGTGATATTTTCAAGTGCAAAATTTCATTGATTGAGAAATTCTGAAACCTCATTTTGTGAAAAGTACGGAGTGCCAAACAGCCCTCCAGAAAAACCCTCTTTGCTTTGCAGGTGTCTGGAATAGATCTACAAAATGCTACTCATGAGGAAGCAGTGGAAGCTATCAAAAATGCAGGCAATCCCATTTCATTTGTTGTTCAGAGTTTGTCTACTCTTCCTAGGGTGAGTTACCTGTTTGGTTTTCAAATCCAGATACAGATGTAGCATGCAGTTACTTGGTAATTTCTTGGAGAAAAATTTGGTCCTTGAAGAAGTCATTTGACTTTTTTTTTTAATGAAAAACAATTTCAAACAAGGAGTCAAGGCAGATAATAATAAGATGGAAAAAATCAATAAATTAGATTTACATTTTCTAATGCTTGCTAGCTGTTGAAAGTTAAAGGTAAATCCAAGTAAAATACTTGGACTTAGGCAAATTAAGCAATGAGAATTCAGTAGCTAACCACCATGGATTGTGAAGTATCCTTGGGGACAAGTGAGCTGTGGCTCAGTAACAGAGTAACTGCTTGGCAAGCAGAAGGTCTTGGGCTTGATTCCAGGCACCTCCAGTATTTTTTTTAAAGGATGGGGTAGTTGGTGATGTGAAAGCCTATGTCCCTGCTGCCAGTCTGAATAGACAGTACTGATCTTGATGGACCAAAGGCCTAATTCAGTATAATGCAGCTTCACATGTGTTTAAGTGGTATAGTTAAGAAAGTTCTTTTGTTTTTACTTAAAGAATTCAAGTGCCAGTTAACTATCCTATATAAAGTCTTCTGAACACTCTTGGAATCAGTCAACTTTTATGTTGCATCTCCAGAGTCACGTTGTTTGTGTTAAACCCATTCTGCAAAGAAAACATGATCACTTTCAAGTAAATTTATTACACTTTGAAAATATATGATAATAAAACATAAACATTAGATTTTGAATAATTTGGCACTCTGATAGGCTCTGTCAAATTATAAGATCCTAGTGACAATAATAGCAACAAACATAATGGTTGTATATGAGAGTTTTACTTTGCGCTTGCAATGAATGAAACATAATTCGGACTGGATAATTATATGCAAAATTTAATGTATTACATTTGGGCTGCATTACATATTTACAAATATTTTCTTCCCTGCAGATTGTTTCTATAATAAACTCCAAGAAAAATAAAGATCACAGCGATCAAGACATAATTGAAGAAACTGATAAGGTATTGATGATATTTCTTGCTTCCCTGTGTATGTGTTGGGGGAAATCACAGCTGACATAGGGCAACCCCTGTTGGTGCTTTCAAGGCAAGTGAGAAGCAGAGGTGGTTTGCCCCTGCCTTCTTCTGCAGTCTTCTTTGGTGATCTCCCATCCAAGTACTGACCCTGCTTTGCTTCCGAGATCTGATGAGATCGGGTGGAACCAAGCTCCCTGCCCTCCCTCTTGCTTTCCTACAGAACATTTTGTCACTTTAAAATACAGGGGAAGGTTCATTTAAAAACATATTGATATTTATCTGTAGGTATTCTGGTATTTGGGGTGAGTCAAACCATTTTATGTGTTTATTGCTTTGTATTACATCAGATGTATTGAAGTGGAATAAGTAAAAGCAATAACTGCTCAACTAAAGGAAAAGAAATTTGGATGCAAGCTCATATTTAAATTCGTTAGGAATAATGCATTTTGTTGAAATAATGAAATATGGTGAAATGGTGACCAGCATCTGCTGCTGCCTGTTTTGTCTAGATACATTTCCTGAGAGTATGTCCTGTAGGAATGTTCTTAATGGGGAAATGATTGCAGAATAAAAACTGAATGTGCATATCAGCAAATGATAGTTTTTTATTTGCATTAGGATATAATTTGAAACAAGACGGTAACACTTTTGTTTTAAACCTGACCTTGGACCTTTATTACAGCTTCTCCTTGGATTACCTTAGAACCAACACCTTGAATTGGATTCAGAGATTAATTGGAAGTCAATGCAGCTGCCTTAAAATTGGTGTTATGTGACCTGTCCATGGTGACTTGGTAAATGAACTAGCAGCTGCATTCTGGACCACCTGGAGTCTCCAGAGCATCTTCAAAGGGTAGCCCTACATAGAACGAATTGCAGTAGTTTAAACAAGAGGTGACTGTTGCATGAGTCATTGTGGCTGGGTCGGACTGAAATAGATATGGGAAAAGCTGTTGAACCTGGTGAAGATGAAAAAACACTATTCTAGCTACCATGGACGCTTGTTTGTCCATAGAAAGCTTAGAATCAAGCCTAACACCCAGCTCTTCAGAGTCCACAATGGATAGCTGGGCTCTCTCATGTAATACGAATGACAAATTTCCCAAGCCAAAATTCTCCCCAGCCACATGACTTCAGTTTTTGAAGGATTTAACTTTAGCCAACTACCCCTCAACCCACTCCACCATGGCATACAGGCCCTGGGCCAGAGAGAAGACATCTGCTTCTGGATACTTATCAAATATCAGACCACTTTGTCCTGAAGACTTGTCTGGGTGTGCCAGCCCCCCCCCCCCTTGCAAAGGTGGTGAACTGTTTTATGCTTGCCCGCAGAATAATGGATCTAATTGGTTTCCGGACTGCTCTGCAGAATCCGATACCCCCTGGTGATTCGCTGGATGTGCTGGTGGAGGACTGGAATGTCTGTCTCTCTGAAGCATTGATGAAATCACCCCCCATTGCCCTCTCTGTTCCCGTACCAGACAGGCTCCCTGGTATACTGAGCTACACCGGATGAAGTGGGAACTGAGACGGCTAGAGCAAGTGTGGCGGCAGGTTTGTGACAAAGAATCAGGAACATCTTATAGGACATCTATGAAAGCCTATGAGGTGGTGGTAAAAGCTGCAAAGAAGGAATTCTATGCCACTTCCATCTCATCTGCAAGCTCATGCCCGGCTCAGTTATTCAGAACTGTTCAGTCCTTAGTCTCCCTTTCACAGGGAGATCATCAAATTGTTAATTCGGCTATTAGCTGCAAGGCTTTGGGGAGCTATTTTGTGTGTAAGGTCTTGTCTCTCCACCGTGACCTCCTGGCCACAGTTGACAGTCGAAGAACTGGAGACTCCTTGGCTGTCTTCTGGACCTGTTTTGGATCACATCAGCTGACTCACCCAGGATGAGATTGACAGGGTCCTGCGAGCAGTGAGGCCCACCACTTGCCTCCTGGATTCCTGTCTGTCGTGGCTGGTGAAAGTCAGACACACTTTGGGATCCATTGGAAGCCATTGTCAACTTGTCTCTGAGCTCTGGGGTTTTTCCTGGAGCCTTGAAGGAGGCAGTGGTGAGGTCACTCCTGAAGAAAACCATCTTTGGATCCCACCAAACCGTCCAGTTACCACTCGGTATTGAACCTCCCATTCCTGGGTATAATGATTGAGCAGGTGGTTGCAGAACAACTGCAGGTATTCCTGAAGGATGCCTCTATCCTGGATCCATTTCAGTCCGGCTTCCAGCCTGACCATGGAACTGAGACAGCACTAGTTGCCCTGACAGATGATCTTCATAGACATCTGGATTGAGGCAGGTTGGTAATGTTGGTGTTGTTATATCTCATGGCAGAGTCTGATACGGTTGACTATCAGCTGTTGACCTACCATCTCAACAATGTGGGGATATGTGGGATGGCCTTGCAATGGCTGATCTCTTTTCTCCACAATTGGGGACACAGGGTGGCACTCCCCATTGGTATACAGCGCCCCTTGGGGCAATACTATCCCTGATATTGTTTAACATTTATATGCACCCCCCTCACCCAGCTGGCTCAGAGTTTCATCAATATGCAGATGACACCCAGTTATACCTGTTGTCAGATGGTTGGCCAGATGCTGCACCGGATACCCTGACCAGGGCATTGGAAGCTGTGACTGGATGGATAAAGCAGAGTCGACTGAAGCTGAACCCTCCAAAGATGGAGATCCTGTACCTGAATCAAGGGTTGACAGGTTCAGGAATATGGCTCCCAGCCCTAGATGCGGCACCGCTGGCATCTATGCTGAAGATGAAGAGCCGGGGTGTGGTCCTGGATGCCTCTTTTTCAATGGAGGCCAAGGTCACAGAGGTTGCCAGATCTGCATTCTTTTATCTTTGTCAGTTCAGGCAGCTTGTTCCCTACCTCTCAACCAGTGACCTAGCAACAGTGATCCAAGCAATGGTCATCTCCAGATTAGATTACTGCAACTCATTCTATGCAGGGTTTCCATTGAGATGGATCCAGAAGTTATAGCTGGTCCAGAACACAGCAGCATGTATCCTTACTGGGACCCCAGTTAGGATGCATATTCAACCTGTTTTGTGTGAGCTGCACTGGCTGCCAGTCGAGTTCTGGGTTAAGTTTAAGGTACTGATTATGATGTTTAAAACCCTTAACGGTCGTGGACCAATATACCTGCAGGACTGCCTCTCACCATATGTTCCCCAGAGGACATTCCGTTTTGCTGATAAACACTTTCTGTTGATCCCTGGCCCCAAGGATATTCGCCTAGCCTCGACTAGGGCCAGGGCCTTCTTAACCCTGGCTCCTGCCTGGTGGAACTCTCTCTCTGTCGACACTAGGGCCCTGTGGGACTTGTTACAGTTCCGCTGGGCCTGTAAGATGGAGATATTATGGTGATGGTTGAGAAGGGGGCGAATTGTCCGGTTGACCTCTCTGCTGCAGCCTTTTGGTCTGCTTGTTTTACATTCTGCCAACCTTTCTGCTCTACTTCCATGATACTGGCATGTGGAATGTATTATGGTGAAACATCACATGCTGCATTTTATATTGTAGTTTTAAACTTTTGTACTGAATTATGAAATTGTGTATTTTATCTTCTATAGTGTATTGTTGTTTTAATGTCTTGTATTATTATATAATGTTGTAACCCACCCTGAGCCCAGTCATGAGGAGGGCAGGCAAGAAATCTAATAAATTAAATTAAGTAGAAGTCAGAGCTGGGTGTCATCAGTGCACTGGTGGCATCCAACCCCAGATCTCCTGAGAACACCTGCTAGAGGGTGTATCTGCTGGGGGTGGGATCAATCACTGTGGGACCTCACAATTTCTCATTGCGGTGAACCTTAATCTCCCATGACCACCCTCATGGAGCATCCTTGGAGGAAGGAGGCAAACCACTGTAAAGCTGTGCCCCTCACCCCAAGTGAAACTAGGTGGTCAACAAAAACCCAATGGTTATGCCTTTCCACACAGTTTGCTAGACATAGATAGAATAACATCTTTCTGAGATACTCACAGACTGACCTAGGCTCATACACAGTTTGACTGGATCCACACAAATTCACTAAACTTGACAGAACACTTTCTCTCAGCACACTGACTAAAAACTCCAGTTCACTCCACCCCTATAGCTACCATCCAATCACAGCAAATATCATTCCCCCACCTACTCCCCTTCTTATTTCAGAGACCTGCATTTAAACTCACAGTAACCAATATTCAAAACCCGCACATTAATACACACAAACTTATTTACATGCAAAACATTATAAAGACCAATTGAAATTTCAGATGAGAAAATAATCTCTCACTTTACTGGATCTTCTGGTGGAAAGGAAATCCAGTCTGGCACTGGCAGCTGATAACGCCTGTTAGGAGAATTCAAACATGCATATTCATTACATGATATTGGAGTAAATAACATGCATGCATTGTCAAGGAGTTCCAGACCCCTGGGGCCCAGCCCAGCTAAGGGGAAGGGACACAGGCTGCCTGGAAGGTCCTGTTGCAAATAGCAAACCAGATAAGCTGCCACCAGCTCCCCGGTCTATCCCTAGGCTAAGGAGTTAGGGAGCAAAGCTCCAGAGCCTATTAGGGAATTAGCCACAGCAAAGTCTACCTTGCAAGGGTAAGCTTGCAGGCAGAGTTCACAGCAAAAGAATAAGTGTTTTGTAGGTGGATCTCAAGCACACACAGGGTGAGTTCAGCAAAGGTTTTATAACAGTGAGGCTTCAGAGTCTTAATAACCCACACAAGGTAAATATATAAATATATAAATCTATATAAATATATTTATATATAAATATATAATATATAAATCAAAGTGCAAGGTTATCACACATAAGACACAAAGTGAGCACAAACAAAAAAACCCTACAGCAGTACACTCTACACACCGCACTGAATTCTTAGGAGGCAAAGCAAGTTGGTTTCTCAAGCAAGCAAAAATCCCTGGTAAAGGGTCCACAAAATAGCCAAAGCAAAAGATAGAGCTTCAGTCCTTCTCATCAGATAGAGCCAGAAGCAAAGCAAAAAAGCGTGGGCAGAGGTCTGAGCTAGACGCCCACCACAAGCTTCTCCATGTTGGTTAACAGTCGGTTTATATTGGTTCAAGCAGGAACCAAAGTGAAACCACACCCATTCCTAGCTTGACCACATCACCTGACAAATGCAAAAAGGGACACGTGACAAGTCTGCAGCTCTTGGCACAGGACCCCAATCTGCTGGTGCGAAGTTAATTACCAATTAGCCAGCAAGAACAGCTTATCTTGACTCAAGGACAAAGCTAACATAACTTACTGCTAGCAAGAGCGAAAAGCCTCTCCAAAAAGGGAGGAGAGAATTTCTCCAGCCAAGGAAGCCTCCAAACCAGCTCTCAAAAGGGCTTCCCATACTCTTAAACATAACATTTTTTCTTTACATGCATGAACATGCTGCCATTACTACTGCCATATAAGATTGGCCATGTGGAAGGTTTTATAAGATGTTGTTCCCTGCTTGACCTCTAAAGAACTTCCTGTTAACACAGGTAATTTCCTTCTCTTTACCATAGATACATCAATACTCATACATCAATACCATACAATACATCAAGAGAGAGAGAGAGAGAGAGAGAGAGAGAGCTTACTTTAAAAAGTAGTTTCATTGTGAAGATTATATTCTAGCAGAATTTGTTTTTAGAAATAAAGTTAAAAATTATCATGCACACACTTGTGGCTATAAGCTGTTATGTTAAATTATGCATTATTCCTAGCTATTCATAACATGAACAAAATGTGGTTGTTCTGCTGATGGTCTTCCCCCTTCTATCAGCAATAAGCTTTTATCTTCATCACTTAGTATACTAATAATACTAGGACATGTGGGTACATGGGATGTGTTCTGGAATATAAGTGTTCTGGAGCTGGCATAAGATTAGGCATCAGCTGAAGCGTTCCACTGACAAAACCCCAATGTGCAGAGTCCTAAATACTTAAAAGAAAAATCAAGGATTGATTGTATGAAGTTGCTTATTCTCAGTCACATAGTTGGTCCATTTTACTCTGAATCCGGCAGTGTTTTTCAGGGTCTATTGCAAAGAAAGATCTTTCCAAACACCTGCTACCTCAGGTTCCTTCAGTGGCGATACCGGCAATGACTGAAACTGCAGTGTGCTGTACTACTAATCTGTAGTCCTTTCCCAAATATAATTAATACAAGTTTTTAATTAAGTAATACATATTCTGAAAGTCTGAACTGTAAATACAGCAGAACCGTTTTTTTTTAGTATCACCCCACTCAATTCATCCTGTTTATGTTGCATTTGAAACTGTTTTCAAATGTGTTTTTTAATTTTCATTTTTTTACATAGAGATGGTGCCTTGGAAGGAAAACTTTACAAATAACACAGGATAGATGGGGTAGTCTGAAACTCCTTGTTGTGCATCTATCTTTAAATTAAACATGAAAACAGCCATTGGAAAGTAGAGCTGCTGTCTAACCAATGCTAGCTGAACTGCAGTAATTGCTTTGTCCAACATTTGATTTATGGGTTCTCAGATTTTTAGAGCAAGCCTCACGAAACAATTGGTTATAAAATCATAGAGTTGGAAGGGACCTTACAGACCACCTATTCCAACCCCCCTGCCCAATGCAGGAATAGCCTAAAGCATCCCCTACAAGTATTCGTCTAGGAGCTCCATGAAGACTGCCAATTAGGGGGAACCTAGCACATGCCTAGCAGCCGATTCCACTGCTGGATTATTCTTAACATGAAGAAGTTTTTCCTAATGTCCAGCTAGTACCTTCCCTGCTGTAGTTTAAACCCAGGCCGAATCCACATTACCTTCGCGCGTCCCGGTGTTGCGCTAAATGTCCGCGAAACACCCGGAAGTATAGAGTCTTTCAAGCGCGATTTCAGAAATCGCGCTTGAAAGACGCTATACTTCCGGGTGTTTTGCGGACATTTAGCGCCGCGCGGAGGTAATGTGGATTCGGCCCCATTGTTTCGATCCTGTTGCCAACAGGAACAACTCCCTTTGTTCTCCTAAGTGGCAGACTTTTAAATACTTAAAAAGAGCAATCATTTCTCCCCCTCAACCTCTTCTTCTCCAAACTGAACATTCCCAAGTCCCTCAGTCTTTCCTTGTATGGCTTGGTTTCCAGGCCCCTGATCATCCTGCTTGCTCTCCTCTGTACTGTTCCAATTTGTCCACATTATTTTTGAAGAGAGGCCTCCAGAACTGTATACAATATTCCAGGTGGGGCCTTACCAACATGGTATATAGTGGGACAATGACATCCTGTGATTTATATGTTACTGACTTTTTTACATACCCCAAGATTTCATTCACACTCATATTTAGCTGGTGGTTTTGTGGTGTGTGTGTGTTGTGGGGGGAGGCAGACTGCAGAGTGCATTTGTTGTGCCAACCATATCAACTGTCCTTCTCCTGCTGATTTTCCACGTCCTGCATCTGGGTCTAGGAAGGAAGCCATAGCATTCTGAAGCATATGCACCAGAGGGATGACCAGACCCAGGGTCCCCGGATCAGACGAGACCGTGACAGTTGAAGTCCTCAGGATCTCCCCTGTCTGGGAGTTGATGAGCCAATCCTATGGACTGAACTCACTCTCCCCCCCCGCCAAGTGTTGCTGTCTGAGAGCCATGCTGTAAGAGTGGCCTGCTACTCTACCAAACATTCAAGCATGGCATGGGTGGAGTTCCAGTGGTAATCAGGTGATGCTCTGGCATACCTGTCCTGTCCTGCTTCTAGCGCAGTTGATGAGTTGTTTTCACGCTGTGTGAGAAGTGACTTGTGAGTCACTTGACATTTCTGGAGCAGACACTGGAACTCATGAATTGCGGGGATGAGAAGATCCTGAGAGGAACCCAGACCAAGTGCATCCTTCATCAGAAGGTGAAATTTGTGGGCTGCACAGGAAATGTACTCAGGGTCCACTTTTGACACTGCTTTCATCATGTTTGCACCACCAACAGTCACTATGAATCCCATGGCGACAATGCCCTCACCCACCCAGTTCACTAATTGCCTCTTCAAGGTGGCAGCGATGTTCTCCACCATTCCCAAGCACCTCTATCTTTCCTTGTATGGCTTGGTTTTCAGGCCCCTGGTCATCCTGGTTGCTTTCCTCTGTACTGTTCCAATTTGTCCACATTATTTTTGAAGAGAGGCCTCCAGAACTGTATACAATATTCCAAGTGGGGTCTTACCAACACAGTTTATAGTAGGGCAAAGACATCCTGTGATTTGTACGTTATTGATTTTTTTATATACCCCATTTCATTCGCTTTTTTTTTTTGCTGCCGCATCACACTGACTGCTTATATTTAGCTTTCTGCTCACCCATATCCCAATATCTTGTTAACCTACACTACTACCCAGAAGTGTATACCTCATCCAGTATGCATGTTTTGCATTTTTGTTACCTTGGTGGAGAATCTGGCATTTCAACATGTTAAATTGTCTTTGTGTTCAGATCTTGTTGAATTCTAGCTCCTTCTTCAATGGTGTTTGGTACTCCTCCCAGTAGGGTATCTACAATTTTAATGAATAAGCCCTTCATACCCTCATCCAGAACATTTATAAAATTATTGAAAAGCACTGGGCCCAGAACCAACTCCTATGGCACTATACTGGACACCACCCTCCAGTCAGATATGATGCTATTAACATCTACTCTTTGGGCACAATTATGCAGCCAGTTCCCTATCCATCTAACCGTCCAAGAGTCCAGTCCATAGTCCTCCAGTTCACTCATCAGAACAGCATGAGGAACCTTATCAAAAGCTTTACTGAAATACAGATAAACTATATCAACAGCATTCCTGCAATCCAGTAAGCCTGTCACTCACTTACAGAAGGAGATGACGTTGGTCTGGCAGAACCTGTTGGGGACAAATTCGTGCTGACTTCCCCATATCACCATGTTGTCCATCAGATGCTTGCAGATTGATGCCTTTAATATCTACTCCAATATCTTCCCTGGGACAGAGGTCAGGCTGACTGGCCTGTAGTTCCCAGGATCATTTTTTTTCTCTTTCATGAAGATTGGGATGACATTTGTCCTCCTCCAGTCTTCCAGCACATTTCCCGTCCTCCAAGAGACCTATAAGATGATCGACAATTGGTCTGCAAGCTCTTTTGAAAGTTCTTTAAGCACTCTCAGGTGCACCCCATCTAGCCCAGGGGATTTACACACATCCAGTGTAGCAAGGTGCATATCCTCAATTTTTGTGCCCTTGTCAACTAGCAGCCTGAAAGCCATGCCCTGCCTACTGCCATCTCTAGGTGGGCCTGTTCTCTCCTTCAGGGAGAAAACTGAGTCAAAATAAGCATTGAGCTTTTCTGCCATCTCTCTGTCCTCTGTCAGAGTTTCTCAATTTTTACCCAGCAATAGAGGTATCACCCCCTTTACCTTCCATTTGCTCCTCACGTATCTGAAGAATGTCTTTTTGTTGTGGCAAGCCTCCTCTGGCCAGTCTCAGCTCATTCTGAGCTTTGGCCTCTCTGAAGGCTGCCCTACAGTGCCTAGCTGCTCCCAGATACTCTTCTTTAGATGCATTGGCCTCTAAAGAAACGCTAAAGAAGGAGTAGCTAGGCTGCCCTACAGTGCCCAGCTACTCCTAGCTACTCTTCTTTAGATGCATTTCCTTCCCTCCATTTCTTGAACATTTCTTTTTTTTTTCCTTAGCTCATCTCAGAGTTCTCTGTTCCTTCACATTGGCTTCTTAGATCCTCTACCTCATTTCTGTCTTACTAGAATGGTAATAGTTTGAGCCTGCAAGAGCTCTTCTTTTAGGAGAGCCCACTCACTCCCTTCCAGCATTCTTGCCCATAGAATAACTCTTATCATCTCTCTAATTAATAAAAAAAGTTCGCCCTACTAAATCACATCTTTCCATACATTCCTAGTACTAGGATGATGAATTAATTTTCCAACAAAGCTATGTTCCACAAATACTTGCATTAAAAGAGCTTACTGATAATAAGAAAAAAATACTATTAAAATGAGAAAAAAATCGAACTATTGAAAATACAACTTGAGACAGTGCCTCTCTGTAAAAATAATATGTTGCCACATCATCCACAGTCAAGTTCCCTGAGTTACCATAGATTGTATAATATTGAAATATTGGCAAAAAGTCAGCATTAAGTGAAGTATAAGTAATAGGTAATGAAGATAAGGAGCAGAAAAAGGTTAGAATTCTTAATAGTACTTTAAGGCTCTTAAAGGTTATGATAATCAGTTATATTAAGTAATAAGCAGTGTTAGTGTTAATAACACTGTTCTTTTTTCTTTTTATTATTACTAAAATAATGAGTACACATCAGTTTGAGTTTTGCATGTTTTGTTTATTCTGGTACAATATTTAATCACTATTTTAATAACTATAACTTTGATACTTTGTATTTTAATAATCCTTGTAGTACACAGTTTTTCGTATCTGCTTTGCTTGTCCCCTTTTTCTCCCCTACTTTTCTGTACCCTATTTTTGCTTTAATAATATATATATATATATATATATATTTTAAAAAGTCCCCTGAGTTACTGTGGACAGACCATTATTCTTAGCCTAACCCACCTTATGGGATTGTTGTAGGGTTGCCATCTTCTCAGTGGGGCCTGAAGATCTCCTGAACATACAACTGACCTCCAGATGGCAGAGATCAGTTCCCCTAGAGAAAATGGCTGCTTTGAAGGGTGGTCTGTATGGCATTATATACCAATGAGCTTCCTCTCTTTCCCAAACCTCACTATCTTCAGGCTCCATCCTCAAAATCTCAAGGAAGCTCCCCACTGGGATGCTGGCATTCCTAACTTGTTGTGAGGATTGTTATGTATTGGGTTGGCTTCAATAAATGGTAGGCTCCTAATGTCTTTATTCCTATTGTTTTATTGTTGGCAGCAGGCAACCGGTCCTCTGTAATAAAGACCAATCACAATCTTGTAAATATGTTATTATGTATATAGTTAATGCAAATCAAGGATCCTAGTTACGTGTTTCTTATTGGTTGTTGTATAAACATGGATGTGGCCAGGGCTTTTTTTCTGGGAAAAGAGGTGGTGGAACTCAGTTGGTTGCCCTCGGAGAAAATGGTCACATGGCCGGTGGCCCCGCCCCCTGATCTCCAGACAGAGGGGAGTTTAGATAAACTCCCCTCTGTCTGGATGTGGGGCCACCGGCCATGTGACCATTTTCAAGCGGTTCCGGAAGTCCGTTCCACCGCGTTCCTGCTGAAAAAAGCCCTGGATGTGGCTTTTATATATATATATATATATATATATATATATATATATATATATATATATATATATATATATATATATGGCTTCTGTTGGCCTATTCCTCGGACTAGTCTGCCTGTTCCACTCAATAAAGATGTTGCTCTGAGTTGAAATCCTGACTAACTGAAATCACTATAAGCTGAAATCACAATACATAATAAGGATAAAATAGAGAAAGAGAATACCTGTATATCACACTGAGTTCCTTGCAGAGGATAGGAGAAAAATGTAATACAAACAGTTAAGCATTTTATTCATTTTAGAGATGATTGAATCAAAATGGAGACAATCTTTACCGTGCCTTTGAAAATGGTGTTTGAATGAGAGACAAAGGTAAAAAACAAAGCCTAACATCACTGTATGTAAACACACATGTTAAAATGTGTTTTTAAAAAACTTTTTGGCTTAATATATGAATTAGAGTTTATTCTTAAAATCGTGGTAGCCTGTGGTGGAAACCATTTCTCCAGATGACCTGTTTTCTTCTAGTTCTTGAACTTCTCTACAGTACTGCTGTGCAGCCTTGGTGTAAGTTTGTTATGAAAGTTTATTGATAATATTTACCTGTTTTATTCTTTTTACACATTTTGTTATCAGTTGGTGTGATGCAACAGAATCCTGTTCCATCAAGGGTTTATAGGACAGTTAACAGCTCTGTCCTGCAAGCAAGATGCACCTGTACAGAGACGTTCTTGTCCAGTTATTTTGTCAAGGCCATTCAGCTAGGAGAACTGCACTAATTAATTTCAGAGCTGGAAAGCAGGAGAAATGAGCACTAATGTGGAAAGGTCCCAGAAGCTATTGGTTAACACTGGTCAGAAGGTAGAACAGTCTAGGAACTATAATTGGCCGAGGGTTCCAGCTTTGGTGAACTTTGACTTGGTGCTTCTGTGCCTTTGTCTGCTGTGGTATTTAGTGTTTTGGCGCTTCCTATACAGTTACAGTGTGGTGAGGCTTTGTGCTGTGTCCTAAGGATCTTGTCAGGCACCTACTGTAACTCTACCAAGAAACTGTAGGCTGCTGGCCTAGAAAGCCCTGCTGCTACTCAACCATCTGTATATTTTGGAATTCCAACTCAGCTGCAGGTACCATCTGCAACAGCTAGACTAAGTAGCTTTGTTGTTTTTCAGTGCATTAGATCTGCTGAAACCTGGGCCGTTTCCAGACGGCTTACCTGCCTCCGGAATGTCGCGCCATGTTGCAGAGAAAACGCGAAATATCGCGTTTTCTCGCGCGAGTTTTTCGCGTTTTCTTGCGCAGTATTTCGCGTTTTCCCCGCAACATGGCGCAACGTTCCGGAGGCAGGTAAGCCGTCTGGAAACGGCCCTGTATTGGTTTTATTTTAAAAAATTATTAACTTGAGTACTTAATAAAGAATATATTTTTCATATAGGAGTCTGTTACTTCTAAGTAAGACTATCTTGGAACCTGTGGGAGGTTATCTGGCAGTTTTGCGAGGGTTTATTAATGAGACAAGGAGTTCCTCTGGCTTCCAGGCACAGAGCAATAACGACACCCTTGCCCTTCACATAGTCTCGGATCTAACGGGGGTGGGAGCAGTCATAACTGGACAGAGTATTTTATGAAAGCACCATAATATTGGGTCATAGTTTTGGATAAGTTGCTGTTCATTTTATTACCTCCTTCAATTTCCTGTTTAGCTTCTACCTCTCATGTTGCTGATAGGAATCATATGAAATAGTGTAAATTTTAAAAATATGTAATATAGGTTTTGGTTTTATTATATGCATTGGGAGCAATATCATTCTAAAATTGCGTGTGGATCCTTGATAATAATTCTGTACTGCAGAAGAAGGATTTTCTGCCCATTTGTGTTGATCTCATGGCTTCCGGTCTCAGAGTTTGTTTGCTAAAGAGCATCTAGCTATTAGCGCTGTGATTGCAAGAGATGCAATTGAGCATAATTTAGTAAAACTGTACAGCTAAAGAATGATTCAGTTGCTCTGAGCCAGAGAAACAGATGCTTGGATGTGACCTGCCGTAGCACTCTTTAGGTTGGATATGCACCACTATATGCATCATTATCGCAAATGTCTTTATCTGTGTGAGGTAATGGAATTTTATTATAAATTATTATAAATAGACTTTAAAAAACTAGCTAGAATCTGAGTAAAATATTATAGTTATAATACTTATGCAGCTTTAATGTGTTCAGTGTTCTTTTTGTAAACTATGTAGAAATAGAGTAATATAAAGAAAAACAGATTAAAGTTCCTGTCAAATAGAAGATGTTTTAATTAGTATTGTGGGTTACGTGCTTTGCTGTTACCATCCTGTTTCTCGAGCAGCCTAATCAGAAATCAATTTTCCTTATATTCAGCTCTGATTCAAAAAACGTGTTTTTGAGCATTTTTAAAAAGAAATCAAAAACCATACTAAACTTGAAGCTTCATTTAAAAACAGCACATACACTAACAGTGCAATCCTAAGGAGAGTTACTCCAGTCTGAGCCCATTGACTTCAATGAGCTTAGACTGGAGTAACTCTCCTTAGGATTGCACTGTAAATGTGTTTATAAAACTTGAGGCTTTTTCAGTCAAGTAATGGAAAATAATTCTGAAGGTCTTATGCCTCCTGTTTTTGTTTTTTTTAAGAAGAAAAGTGGAGCACCACCCCCCATGAAATTACCTCCTCCTTACAAAGGACCAAAAAAGTCCAGCTCTGATGAGACAGAAGAGGAAGAAGAGGACTTTTATACAGAGGGTAATGATGTGACGTTTTACTCATATGTCTGTGTTAAGGACTGCTGTTCATCTGTGGCTCTATGAAGTAGCAGGTGATAGTAGGGACCCTGTTTATTGGACTGTAATGAATATTTGTCAGTGTGTTGAGAGATTTCCATTTTTGATAGGCTACTTAATTTTTACAAAACTTATTAAATTTAAACTGCAGTTTCTTAAATCCAGTGGTGTACAGAATTCAAAAAGTTCTCTATCAAATATTGAAGAAAGAATTCTTTTAAGAGCAAGTAAAAAAGGGGTGGTGCATCAGTATATTAATATTTCAGTCTACACTTATGGAGAAGAGCCACACGTTACATGTTTTTTGAAAGCTTGTTTTTGTAATGGCCAAACAATGCTTTATATGAACCGAGCTTTATATTTAGAGAACCATGCCATTTCTTTTGTTGTTGCTTCTAAATGATGCCAGAAGCATAATAACATAAGGAGAGCCCTGCTGGTTCAGACCAGTGGTCCATTTAGTCCAGCATCCTGTCTCACACAGTGGCTAACCAACTACTCTGGAGGGCCAACGACTGGGCATAGAGATCAAGGCCTTCCCCTGATGTTGTCTCTTGCTACTGGCATTCAAAGGTTTACTGCCTTTGAATGGGGAAGTTCCCTTTAGTCACTGTGGCTACTAGTAACCACTGATAGATCTATCCTCTGTGATTCTGTCCCTTTTAAAGACTTCTGTGCCAGTGGCCATCACTACATTTCCTGACAGCAAATCCCACATTTTAGTCATTTTTTGAATGAAGAAGTATTTTCTTTCTCCACCCTGAATTTAAGTTTTATGATTGGCTTATGGGATTTTTCTCATTTGAATCATGTTAAATGATGTAATTTCATACTGTAGATACACTAGCACTTTAATGCTATTTTTACACTGTGTGTTGATTCATTTAGCACAAATGGCATTGAAATGAAGAATAAAAAGCTATTATTGTACATAGCATCTTCCTATAACTCATACTTTATTCACTTAAATTTCAGTGAAGTATTGTTCCTAGGAAGAGAAACATGCACACCCCAAAAGACATGAAAAGGTAGACCAGAGTGTGGTTATAGAATAAGATTTCTGGACAGTTCAAGGGTGATTAGAATGTGGTAAAGGAAGAGGTAAAGGAGGCAGAATGGAGGAAGGTTTGGGAAGAAAACCTAAATCTCAACCAATATTTGGATGTCAGAGTGTACTGTTTGTGAAACTATGAATGCCATACCTTGGATATTATGGTTTAAACTTTTGTATTGTGGTTGTTTCCATTTTATCCCTATTTATTGTGCATTTTAATTATCTTTTATTGTACAATTGTTGATGTTGTAATCTGCCCTGAGCCCGCTTGTGGGGAGGGTGGGCAATAAGTCTAATAAACAGCCAATTGTTCCCTGAGTAGGGAGAGAAGAATGTCCATTCATGATGGTGCCTCTGTAGGCTGCCTCCATTTTTTCTTTCTTCCCTATAGCATCATATCTGCCATTTCTGTTTTTTCCTTTTCTGCTTCTAAGAAAAAGCACATACAGTCCAGTAGTCCAGTAGCACCTTGGAGGCCAACTAGATTTCCAGGGTGTGAGCTTTCAAGAGTCAAAGCTCCCTTAGTCAGACCTATAGAATGAAAAAGTGTAGGAGTCTTTAAAGTCCAAGCAGAGGGTGGGAGTGGCACTGCAAATTAGATTGTCAGAAATCATCTTGTCAAATTAGATTGTCAGAAATCATCTGTCAGAATCATCTTGTTGCTTAGATCAGTGAGCAATCCTAATATGGATGTTGTTTTAAAGGGGATAATGAACTACCATATGATGTGTCCCAGCTTCTTATCATCAACAGACTTTCCTGTAGATCCTCCTTTTAGTCAGAGCTGAGTAACATTACCAAAAGCTCAGTTCTCACCTGTCATTCTCATAGTTCTGGACCTTCTGAATGCTTGAGTGTTTTGGAACGGAAACTCCTATTGGTTGCTGCAACAACCTTAGATGTAATCATAAAACCAGCCTTACAGGGCAGTCTTAAACACACTTCTAAGTCCATTGTAGTCAGTGGGCTTAGTATGGTTTAACTCTTCATAGGACTGCACTGTATGAATGCCAGTGTGATGTGGTGGCTACAGTGCTGAACTTAAAGAAGGCTCAAGTTCAAATTCCTGCTCAGCTTCAAAGCTTTCTGGGAGAACTTAGACCAGTTTCCATCTCTTAGCCTAATTGCTGGATAGGCAGGGACTATGCTGTCTTGAACTCATTAGACATGCCAGATAGAATCACTGTACTGAATCTTAAGGACCATGAGCAGAACAAATCTCTGCAGCGTTCTGTGATACTTGAAATAGGTAGCTACAGGAACTTGGGAGCAGTGTATAGTGCAGCATGGGGGTCTGCAATGGGAGAAGGGAATCAGGACATTCATCACAATGCCTTGCACAGGCAGAAGACTTACGCTTCCACCCATTGTTATTGGTTATGATTATGCTTCTAAGACTTACTTTGAAAGTTTTCTTCCAATATAATAAAAACTATATAACGGTATGTTCACTTCTTTTATGGATTTGTTAAATTGATGGGCATGTTAATTCTTTAGGTACTTGGCTTGTATTGTCTGCCCTGTGAAGTTACTGGAGAGTGTGTCTTCGGGGGGTTGCTTAGGCAAGTGGGTCTGCAAGAGAAATAAAAAAGAAGGCAAACTGATTGCTACAAAAATAGGAGTGTACACTTCTTTTGTAAGATGAAGAGGAGTCTTAAGTCAAACTCTGCCTCTCCAATAGATGTCACTGCTGTCACCAGCAAGTGCTGATGTGCACAAAGAAGAATAACTTAGGGATGGCTTCTTAATAAATGTGGACCTTCTTACATTTAAATAATGTGGGTGCGTATTTGGCTTATTTGCATGTGTTTCGGAGCTGGTGTTTGAGTATCATTTTTTTTGCTTTTGTTCTTTGAATGAGAAACAATGTGTAAATTTGTTCTTATACTTAACAGACAAAGGAATGCTACAATATATTTCTGATCTACTTTGCAAGCTTTCATGTATACAATACTTGCCTGGCTTTTTCCAGTTGTTGGTGAAGAGCTGCAGTGTTGGATATGCCTTCTCAAAGAACTATTTTGAATTGATGATGCTCATAGGCTCTTTCCCTGTTAATATGTTGAGCAGATGTTGTGTCTGTGGATGTACACATGTCCATGTATATCAGAAAAATGCATAGAGGATGTTCTTTAAGAGGAAAGAAAAATTAGCATTTAGAAAAACTAATGAGTTTGGCAGTTTTCAATGTTAGATCTCTGCTCCTTAGACTTCTGTGATTTTTATTTTTGGTTGGTAAAAAAGGAGCAATATTAAATTCTTGAAATTAGGTTTTTCTAATTCCTCTTTAATAACATGCAAGTAATGATCAGGATTTAGATCTGAATATTACTAAAAAGGAGATGATTTTGTTTCTGAGGTATAAACATTATCTTGTGGTGCATCTCGGTTAAAGCGAACGCTGAAAGGTAATACTTGAACAAGTCTGTTAGGCTGACAGACATTCACTGATGATTTGAACCAGAAAATACATCTATAAATATGTGTGACTGGGTGTTATAAACCATTTTCTCTGCAATTAAGAGTGGACTATTAAGTACTGGCTGTAGCTGGCTGAGAAAAAAAGACACAGTGTTGTGTTAAATTGACGTATGTTTTGGGACAGGAATGCCATTCGAATATTAGTGATCTCTGGCAGTGCAACAACACAGTAGCAGCAGCACAAGCAATAGCAGCAGCAGTCGAGCGTCAGTGGGTCAGATGTAGGAAACCAGGGGATTTTCTTTTCCCTGCATAGTTGTGCTGGCAGTTTTGCTGCCAGATATAACTGCTTGTAGATAAGCTTGGAATGATGTGTAATTGATCACATGCATTAATAGAAAGAGAACTGACAGCTTGCCCTTAAAGCGAGGGAAATCTCTGAGACAGGCCCAAGGTCGCCAGAAGAAAAAGAAGGACTGAGCCTCTCTGTTTCTGCATGTGCATGTGTATGTGTATGAGATGAGGACTGGAGCTGCTCACGGCATTTGAATGTTTGTCAGGAATGCAGATACCTTGAAGTGCATACTGATACAGCAATGGTACAAGGGGGTTTCCCAGGTACGTATCCAAGTATCTATCTACGTGTATTGTACTCACTTCCAGCTACTCATTTTCACTATTTCATTTATGAAAACTAAGGAGAAGATGAACCGCAATAATAGCATTTTTTTTCTTTTGTGTTATCTTTATGTAAAGAGAGGATATGAATTCTGCTCTTTTTTAAAAAAAAATGCATTGACTAAATTGATGTGATTATTTTAATCAGCCAGTAGAACTGATAGTGTATTGATATGCTGTCTCAGTGTTCAGGATTCTGTGGTAATTGCTGAAGATGACCCAACTTTTTTATTGTTAACCAAACATTACAAAAATATGGTAACAGATGGTTTTCTTCTATATTTTGCTTACTAAGTCTCTGCTAGGTAAATGTTTAGAATACAATAAAGAGCTGTTGTTGAAATCACAATGTTCAGCATTTTTTTATTGCATGAGGCAACAGAATGTAAGTAAACAAGCATGTTATTTTCTGCAAAGTGTGATATAATGTTACAGTACTGCTGCGAGGTGTGATTTGCTTATTCCTGGCTTATCTTCTCTCTGTCCTCGTATGTGCAATGACTGGGTTCCAAGGATTAAGTATAAGGGAAGCTTTGTGTGCATGTGTGAGAGATGTGTGCATAGAAATCTTAGGTCTAAATGTTTTAAAATGTAAAAGATCTGGCAATGATGGTTTGGTTATATCCCTCTTTTTTGCTACAGACCTTTGTCAAATATTGAAAGTGTACCACTTCACAAACCATGATTCTGTAGTGTCCACTTTGTGCTCTATATAAAGAAATGACTTTGGAGAATTACAGAGAAGGAATTCTTTCACTGAAGCTGGCACTTTATCACTGTGAAACACTTAGCATCACTGCAGTGACTTGCAATTAAGGATATGACATAACAGGTTGGGAAAGAGAGTGTGTGAGCATTTGCCAGAGAGAGTGTCAGCTATAGTATACCATTAATGTATGCCTGAGGCTGTTGTAGAGCTGCTTTATACAAACTGAATATGCATTTCCAAATGGCATATTTTTGTAGTACCATTTGTAGTAATAATGCTATTATATTGCAAAGAAAGTGTCAAGATCATCTGGTCTAGCCAACTAGCAACGCTCTAAAATTCTAAAGAGAAAATAAAAACCACACTGCTTAGTTATTAGTTTTTAGTGTCTAAAAAGCATCTTTAGTGTGTAGTTGTTTTTAAGACTGGAACTCCTGGGAATGGGAAATGTAAATAATCTACTCTGGGAAGGAAGATTTAATATGCCTGATAAAAATTGCATTCTTTAGGTGCTCTTATCCATTCCAGAATGTTGTCTTTAAATGTTGAGATAAATATTTTCATGTGTGCATTAGTTATATTATGGTTCAGAAGGATTTGCATTGACAGTTTCTGTAGCTTGAGTTACATGTATTGGATAGCTACTGTATCGCCATCTTGTTTTTCTTTTTTGTAATAACTGTTTTATTATTTTTGCTTTAGTGTTATAGAGAGCACTTTGGCCGATGAATCTGCTAAACTTGCATAAGAAGTTCACAGGGCAGCCAAAACCTCCTCAAAATATTATTATTCCTGTTATAATTGCAAGGCATACTAATTTTCATGTTATGGTCATGTGTCTGACTCCTCATGCATCCATGTCATACTAAACATAGTTCTGCCATACAAGGCAGAATTAAACATTGCATATAAATGCAAGCAACCAATCCCAGACTGTGCTTTTATTAATGGTGTAATTTGAAGTGGTGGGAGGGAAAGGGTACTCAAGTCTTCCCTATGTGCTGTTCTTCTGAAGCAACTCCACTACCCAAGAGCATCCCCCTTCCAGAGTTCTAGAACTCTTTTGAAGGTAAACTTGCATCTTCATGGTGGCAAATAAGCTGGGAGACAAAGGCACACTAAGGACACGCCAAAAGACCACTGTGGTCTTTTGGTGTGTCCTTAGTGTGCCTTTGCCTTGGAGTTTGGGACCGTTCCCCCTGTCTTTTTGCCAAATAAGCTGGGAGGACAAACAGTAGCATAAAAAGTGGCAGATATGGAGAGGGTTGTTAAAACAGCGGTAGATCCTACAACACATTTTGGGAATCACTGCCTTACTGTACATCTTCATTAAAAAGCATTTTAATTTCAGTGCCAGTATCATTTCAGTATCTGTTCTTAATCATTACATGACTGTACTAGAAAAAGCCTTAAAAAGCCATCTAGTTGAATAGCAGACTTGAGCAACATTTACTGATCATTGGAGTGGGAGGAAACATATCAGTGTGACACCTTCCTGTGTTTGTGGTTGGGCATTGTTAGCACACAATTTAGAGCAGTGGTGTACGTGAAGATAGTCACCAGTACTGAGCACTGGGGCTCTCCTAAGACCTGAGGGGAGAATTGGTGGATAAGGAATGGCACCTTTTTCTTTACTACAAAAAAGCAATGATTTAGAGTATTTCAAAGAAAAGGAAGCTCCTCGTTGTCCCCTGCACACCCTGGTTCTTACAGTAGGAATCTGGCTACATAGCAGGGCACTTTTTGAGTAGCAGATGTGTGTCCAATTGACATCCAGTTGTAGCTGATGCACACATAATGGGCATATGAAATATTCTAGCAATGAACCAAGAAAACTTGCATTTAGATTGTAAGCCACTGAAAATGTCCTGTCTACTAGGAAGTATGACATTTTAATGTAACAGAATAGAAACTGAAGAACACAGAGATGCTTACACAGTAATTTTTAGTGTTTTTTTACAAACACTTGTATTTCTGGAAAATATCTGAATATCACTGTTGTCTGGTTCTCTACATCTGGAGTGCTGGTGTGTTATGTGAGCCAGCATGGTGTAGCAGTTAGATTGTTGGATGATCCTAGTTTGAATCCCTACTCTGCCATGGAAGCTTGCTGAGTGACTTTGGTCAGTCACACACACTCAGTCTAATCTGCCTCACAGGGCTGTTCCGAGGATAAAATAGACAAGTGGAGTTCCTCAGAGATCAGTCCTGTGACCTGTTCTGTTCAACATTTTTATAACTGATTTGGATGAAGGAATAGAGGGAATGCTTATTAAACTTGCAGATGAAACTAATACAGTCAAAGATAGAGTAAGGATACAGGATGATCTTGATAGGCTGGAAAACTGGGCTAAAACAAATAAAATGAATTTCAACAGAGATAAATGCAAAGTTCTGCATTTAGGAAGGCAAGATCAAATGCATAATTATAGGACTTGTCTTGGCAGTAGTATGTGCAAAAAGGATCTAGGGGCCTTAGTAGACCATATGCTGAGCATGAGTGAGCAGTGTGATATGGTAGCTAAAAAGGCAAATGCAGTTTTGGGATGTATCAACAGAAGCATAGTGTCCAGATCACGAGAAGTGATGGTATCACTCTACTCTGCTCTGGTTATACCTCACCTAGAGTATTGTGTTCAGTTTGGGGCACCACAATTTAAGAAGGATATAGACAAGCTGGAACATGTCCAG
The DNA here is from genome assembly GCF_028583425.1 of Eublepharis macularius. Classification (NCBI taxonomy): domain Eukaryota; kingdom Metazoa; phylum Chordata; class Lepidosauria; order Squamata; family Eublepharidae; genus Eublepharis; species Eublepharis macularius. The sequence continues at coordinate 78,407,663 of NC_072794.1, read as the reverse complement.
AGGAGGGCAACAAAGATAGTGAAAGGTCTGGAGACCAAGTCCTATGAGGAAAGGTTGAAGGAGCTTGGAATGTTTAGCCTGGAGAGGAGACGACTGAGAGATGATATGATAACTGTCTTCAAGTACTTGAAGGGCTTATAGAAGATGGTGCAGAGTTGTTTTCTGCTGCCCCAGAAGGTTGGATCAGAACCAACAGCTTGAAATTAAGTCAAAAGAATTTTGGGCTAAACATTAGGAAGAACTTCCTGACAGTTAGAGCGGTCCCTCAGTGGAACAGGCTTCCTCAGGTGGTGGAGGGCTCTCCTTCTTTGGAGGTTTTTAAGTGGAGGCTAGAAGGCCATCTGTCATCAATGCTGATTCTGAACCTGGGCAGATCATGAGGGGGAGGGCAGAATGGGTTACATCAGTGCTTAGTTCTCATGGCCCTTCTTACATGCCCAGGGTAATGCCGATTGCTACCTTGGAATCAGGTGGAAATTTTCTCCAGGCCAGTTTGGCTAGGTATCCTGGAGGTGTTTTGCCATCTTCTGGGCATGAAGCAGGATTCACCGGGGCAGTCGCGGGGGGGGGGGGGGGGAGTTGTGAATTTTCTGCATTGGGCAGGGGGTTGGACTAGATGACCCTAGAGGTATCTTCCAAACCTATGATTCTAACTTATTAATGTTAAAAGGAGGAAAGAATGCAAATGAATGGCATTAGAAGTTTAATAAAGCAAAACATACTTTATACTTAGTAGTCTTCTATAAAATAGAGATTTTTAAAAGGACTGGAGTCCTAAAATGAATATTACATAAAGCTTTATGGGGTTTTGACTATCTGTTCTGTAGAAGTGAGATGTTAGAAATAAAGTAGGTTTTCCAAAAATTTTACATTTCTTAGAAATGATAGGATTGTAAAGTGTTTTAAGGGTTCTTTCCTTTATACTGGTAAAATCCTCTAGACATACTTCCAAAGCCTGGTGATGCAGTTTGAATAGCCACCAAAGTAAACAAATTCACAAGTCAGTATTTCATAGCACCTTGGGACTGTAATTACATCTTTAAGGCAGCACTGCACTGCTTCCCTGAGAAAGACCGCCCCTGAGGAGAAGATCTAACGAAACATCAGGTTTCTTTGCCGGCCCTGTACGTTGGGCGGGCGGGCAGCAATTTTTGGATGTCCTGACTCCAATGGCACCACCTGCAAAGAAAAATAATAAGTATTAAGACTCATATAGAGTTACCTTTGGCTATTAGAACGTTTGACTTTTCTGCGTTTGATTAAGAGATTTATACAAACTTTTGAAATTACCTATATTTGAGTTTAGAAATTGACTTTTTCTGAATCCATTGGCAGCTTATATTGATATGTATATACTTGTTCGTTCATTTTGATTTATGTATTGTACACAGAGCACTTTGTCACTGAATATTATTAAATATCTATCTTATTAGAAACCTTATATCATATCTTTATTTGGTACTCTTTAACCTCCACGTGTGGAGATCCACTCATTCTATTAGTGTGTATAGTTTGGAGGAGCCTCTTTTTTTGTGTTTATCTCTCTCATTCTACAGTTACTTCATTCGTTTCCCATCAGTTACTGGGCTAAATTCAAGGACATGTCTATCACATTCAAAGCCCTTCAGGGCCTTGTAATTTCATATCTGTGTGAACGTCTCTCCCCCATATTCCACCATGGCAGTTTTACTCATCTGGACAGATACCCCCCTGCAGTTGGGCAAAAACAACAGCTCCCTGCAGATGTGCTTTCTCTGCGGTAGCCCCCACCTTACGGAATGGCCTGCTTGAGGAATCAGGAAAGTTCCCACTCTCCTGGCTTTCTGCAAACTATGCAAAACTGAATTATTCAGGAGGGCTCTCTAGCCAGATTATAGGGCCATGTCGTCAGAAGTAGCTCAGAGAGGTGCATTGGTAGGGATAGGAACTATACGCTCCTCTATTGGGTTCTGTCTGCTGATGTAGACATGTGCCTACTAGGGAGTTTCTACATTGCCCCCCTAATTGGAATAAAGAGGCAGACACAAGTGTTGGGAATTAAAGGGCCGCTTTATTAAAATTATAACAACATATCTGTCTACATGGCAAGGGCCTAACTAGCGGTACAGATCAGGCCCTGGGGTCACAATGCACTCTAGGCCAGCAGTGATGGCTGCTGCAGCCGGGGACCATCATTTGCCTCCCTGGAGGAGGGGGAGGCAGCGGTACTTTCCTGGTCCCCTGGGTTCGCTGCAAGGGGTAGAACTGGTGGCCGTAATTGGCTGCTCTGCCCTTCGGCATCTCAGTTGTGCCTCGTGCTTGTCTTACTGTGACGTCATGAAACAGCTCTAGTTAATAGACATGGGCACGAAACAGAAAAAAACAAAAGGAGAGGTTCGTGTTTCATCATTTTTCACGAATCACAAACCACAAATTTTCACAAAATTGACCCATTTCATGAAATGATTCATTAGTTTCATGATTCGTCAAAATGAGGGGCATTTCAATGGCCCCCTTCACCCAGGGAGATGCCAAACTCGCAGGAAAACTTCAGCAGGTTCTCCTCCACCCACCCTCCTGTTTTTCCAAGATTGCAATATGTTGACTAGGAGGCAAGTGCTGCCAGAGTGCTTGACTGAAACGGGGACCGGGAGTTGCTGGGTCAGACTCAGGAGGATGACGAAGGATTACCGGCCATGGTGTGGAGCTGGGCTGGGAAGAGGGAGTGAAGGGTAGACTCAACTGCAGGCAGGAACAGTCCCAAGAGTTTGGGATGTGGACTGGAGGAGCTGGATGTTTCTCTAAAACCTTGCCATTCATCCTGACTGAGATGTGTGTGCCCTAAGGGGCACCCATGACATCCAGCATGTGGGTTTTGTTGGTGGCCGCCCCCCTCATGGACTCGGGAGGTGGTTGATGCTCCGGACTGCCTCCCTTCTGTCCCCATGCCATGGGCTTGGGGGTGCCCCACAGCTTCCCCTTGGGCCCTAAGGGGAGCCCACAACATCTGGCATGTGGGTTTTGTCGGTGGCTGCCCCCGGCTGAACACTGAAAGTTTCTGCAGTCCTTTAGATAAGCACCTGCAAGCAGCCTGTGAAAGAAACAGTTATGGCATTGGCAATAGGACATCAAGTTACAATATGAAACATTGGTTTAGTATTAGCATTGGCATGGTTGGGGATCAGACATGACACATTTTCCAGTGTTCAATTCAGTTATGTATGTGTGACAAACAAAATATACAACAAAACTGATTATGAACAGAATCTGAAAGCAGTTGCAGTAGAATTGTACAATTCATTGTGTTAAATCTTTGTATTGTTCCTTAGCTGTTCTGTTGTGCTTTCCTCTCTAAAGAGTTTAGCTTTTTCAGTCAAAGCTAACTAGCAGGTCTGTTTTATATAGTGGTTGTTCTTGTGGTTTATGAATCTCCCGATGTTGTATTTTGAAGAGAAAGGAAGTTGTAAATAATATTTGATAGCTAGCAAATCTTACTGTAATTTGTTGATCATAACTGAAGCTTATAGTGTATCCAAAACTAAAGCCTTAATATACTTTAATATACCTCCTTTTAAATAAACACATTAATAAGGTGGAACATTCAACATGTCCCATATATCCAGTAAATAATGCAATATTTTTCAGCTGTGCTTATAAGACAACAGATGAATACATGTATGTCATATTTCCCCTAAAGTGAAATACTATATAAGTGAAGATAGCCGATCTGCAATATTTTGTACTGGGCTCTTTACAGCATTTTGGGGCTTAGCCTGTTCAAAAGTCTTCTTAAAAAATTCAGCTGTAGTTTTACCTCATTTCGTTTCCATTTAAGTTTACACAGCTGATATGAAAAATATGAAGCTATAGCTTTGGGAGGTAGGCAGGCTGAGATATGTGTTGCAGATCTCTTAGGCCCCAAAATATTAACTAATGTTTCTCTCAACATCTTGCGCTAATTGTGGAAGAAAGAGACCAAAAATAGGTTACCATGAAGTTGTCATAATCTTTTGCATATATTTCAAAAAAGATGCTCGTCTTATATTTTCACCTTTTCCGTTTATAATTACATTTATGTGGCAGCTAAATAACTTTTATATATAAAGAAACCATTCTCCCCAGCATGGTTTGTTAACCTAATTTAAGAAACTACCCCTTTCCCTCCTTGTGTACTGTAATTTGAAGTAAAGGCATTGATCAAAATAGATTTTTCAATATGCAGCCTAATAGACTTCAATTTTCTCAACTGCATAACAACACTTATTTAAAAATAACAGTTTGTGTTAAGAATGATTCCTTTGATATAAAAATTACTGTTAAGCTGGAATAGGCAACTTTTTTGATCTGTGTGGGGATGGGTTGTGCAATGTACACCTGTGAAGATGTTGGTGCGCTGGCAAACAAAGCAGAGGAGGGAAGGAGTAACAAGGACAGTGAGGATGTTGTATATGGATCTACACATTTCAACCTTTTTTGCATGGACATAAGAGAATATCATTAAGTCTGTTTTAGGTCAATGTGATTTGCAAAGGATGGAAATAATACCTGCATGATTTCCTAGTGTGGCACAAGGCTACGTATGGGAGAGTTTACACTCAAATGTTCTCTCTTTCAAATACCATGGAACTATTTTTTGTTCAAGATAATTTTTTGGTTTATGATAACTCATCCTTTGGGAATATAGGGCTCAAAAATAAAATCAAAGCGCTGCAGCATTTCTAATGAATTAAGAGCACTATCAATGCAATGAGGAGTGCTGTAGAAAAAAAATATATTGAGTGGTGTCATAGTATCTTTATTCAAATATAGTGATTGCTAGCTTTGTCCAATTATTATACCACTAAATCTGCCCAGAGATAAGAATTCAATAGTACTTTAGTGGTAACCCTTTAACATATGTTAGTGAATGCTTGTACATCTTCCCTGTACATACATACATGTGTTTCTAAGAAAGAGTCAATGCATGTTCATTTTACAAATGAAACCAGGAGCCAATACATAGATAAATGTAGGAGTTGTATCACAGGATCAGCTGTGCATGTATCAGCTGTAACATGAGAATTACTCAATGCACATACAAAAAACAATTAAGAATATATTGTGCTCAGACTGTATGCGCATTCAATGTAACTTGGGAAGAAAGCTTTTTGAACAAGAAGAGCCTTACCAGATCAGACCAGGAAGTTCATCTAGTTCACCATTCTGTTTCCATTAGTTGCAAGTCAGAAGGATCCAAGAAATCCACAAGCTTTTCATGAAGGTGGTGGTTCCTTGCTTCCCCAAAAGTTACTAGTATTCAGAGGTACACTGCAATTGAAACTGTGGAGGTTCGAGTTAGCTACTATGACTAATTATTGATAGGTCATTTCTCCATGATCTAATGTTCTTGTAAAGCCAACTAAGCAAGTGGCTCTCATCACAACCGGAAGACAAATCACTACTTAAGACAAATGGCAATCCAGCAAAGGGATTTCAGAGAGTAATAAAGGAGACTGGTAAGGGGGGAAAGCTGTGATCTTTTATACTGTAAAGAGGCTTTACATCTTGTAGTTTAAATTTGAGAGGTGGAAAGGGCACACATTGCAAGAGACCAATTCACCTTGCATATATAGGACCCAAACCAAAAGGAAGCAGGAAGTGAATTGCTTGCTTATCTTCTACCCAGTTCCCATGCATAAGGACTTGAACCTGTGTGCTTCCCTCTGTCCGGCCAGCATTTACTAAGAGCACTGAATGCAGTGCATATCTCCCCACCCATGCCATTTTCCAAGGAATCTATTTGTAAGGTAGGGCTTTGGGAGAGTGGCTAGGTTTTCCTGCATACCTTGGCATTTCTTTCTGTTCACACAAGCTCCCTCCTGCTCTGTCCAGTCCACTACTATTTGGGATGCCAACCCCAGCTTGGGAAATTCCTGGAGATTTTGGGGTAGTGACTGGGGAGGGTGGAGTCTGGGGGAGAGGAAGCAGCTCAGCAGAGATGTAATGCCATAGCGTCTGCCCTCCAAAGTTGCCATTTCCTCCAAGGGAACTGATCTTTGTTGAATGAAGATCAGTGGTAATTCTGAGAGAACTCCAGATTTCACATTGAGGTTGGTAAGCCGATGTGTTCAGCATATTAAGTGACACCAACTTTACAAACAGAGAAATGAGAGTTGCTTAAATCTGACCGCTTGCCAAATTCTGCCACTTTCTCATGATAATGATAAACATATAGCTCCTTGAATGAGATTGCACAAAGGCATATTAGTTCAATCCCAAGATTGGATTCCAAGATTTGGCTACCTATCTGAAACTAAATCATTCCCAGTGTCATTAGTATGTCTCCAAGCTCCATTATTAGGTTTCCCCTATCTTAGCATAGCAGATTATTTCTGCTCATAGAAAGCATATTGGTGTTGCTGTTCCAGATACGCTTGCTGATACTCTGTGGCCAAGGAAAATAAGGATCATCTCCATTTCTTACTATTGGCTCAATAATATTGCTGTTGTTTAAGAAAGATTCATCCTGAACCATTTCTCTCTTTTTGGCAAGCTGAGTAATAGGTTGCCAGTGAGGTCTGACTGATATTCAAGTACTTATTAAAATGAGTATAATACAATTCGGCCCACCCAGCCAGCTGTGTAGCTGCTTAAGGCTGGGGGTCGCCTTTTGCCTCCCCACAGGAAGAAGAACTGACAGACAACTTCTCAGCCAATTGGGGATTAAGGAGGGGGAAGAGCCAAGAGTCTTATAAGGTGGCTCCGCCCCTGCTCCCCTGCAGTTTGCCTTGATCTCGGCCCACCCACCCACAATATTTTTTTGAAGTACAGAACAACTTAAAATAATCGTTTTCATTATCAACTATGGTCCTGCCAATGCTCATAGATTTTGTTTCCTCCATGCTGTTTGACCCATGCAGTTTCATTAAGTATTTGAAATACTGTAGGACAAGCAGTGCTATGCAGTAAGAGATGAACTCATTTATTAGTGGCAAACATTCACTGAAATTATTATCATTATGATCATGGTCTTGAAGATGTTTGTACCTAACATATAACTTCTTGAATTATACTCCTGAATGATGACCTGAGAATTCTCAAGGACAACAGAAAAATACCAAGTCAGTTGCAGACTAAATTGGCAATTTCCACAATTCCTTCTACATGGAGGAGGCAAGAAATTTCCATTCTGCCACTGGAAAATTTAGTCTCGATCCAACCCACCATTTGAAGGTGATGCTTCTTGATGCATCTACCTTTACCATGGGTAAATTGCTTGTAGATATTACTTTGGATATGCTTACTGTGTCCTACAATGCTGATCAAACAGCTGGTGACTTTGGCAGTTTCACAGTAGAGACAAAGAGTTGAGAAGACGGTCTTTTTATTGCATCAGTCATTATGGAGTATGCAAGTTTTTAAATTACACTAAGCCCTACATGTTATAAATAAGCAATTTTCTTATCTGATAAAATGCATGTGTAATTTAAAAGTTTGATTATGTCCAACCTACTAGTTGGTGCATTAAAATATATCTCTCATTCTATATCAACAGGGGGTAAATTGGAGCAGCCCGTGCATGAGCTTCAGCATTTTATTTTAGAGGTTTTTGCATTTTTAGCTATTAAGCATATATTTAAACTGTGTTTCTGTCTTATTTCAAAATGTTGCTACTCAGTTCCAGCCTTGCAACTGCTTCTGCAGTTGCTTGTGATAGTGATAACAGAATTTTTATCAAGGAAAAAATGTTTTCATCTTTCTTTGCTAATATTTAATCAGCGCTGTCAGAACAGTGATCCACAATCATCCTGCTCTGTTTCCTTCCTAATCTAGGTAGAACATTCATGCCTTATCAGTGGGACAGAAATATGCAGACACCACCTCTACCCTCGCCTCTTTTTCTCCAGTCTCTTACTACATAGCACTGTAGGATTCTTGGATGGCGCAGAGTCCTTCTAAACTCAGCAATTTTTACTCTCCATGAATAACTGATTTGAAACTCAGTATTCATAGGAGATTGGTTTCATGTAGGGGAAATGCTTTGATGCTGACAAGCAAGGAATTTAAAAGGTAAATAAATAGGATTGTGTTCAGAGAGGGGGGCAAAGATTGTATATTTCTCAGTATTTTTCTGTAAAATAATCCTCAAGAGGCTAGTTCTTCTCCTTTCATTTCCCTGCATTTGAAAGTGTGTGTGTGTGTGTGTGTGTGTGTGTGCTGAATGACATAACTATACATTTGAGTATTTGAGAAACTGAGAGCAAAGCAGTATTTATCCACTTAGCATGGATTTAGCATAGATATTTGAATGCCACAGGACAAGGTTCAGTTCTTAAACGTACTTCTTACTGATATAGTAGTGTAGATCCAACCTTCTTCCAAGTGGCCATCCATTAACTTCTGTGGCTCTTCTGCTGGAGGAATATCCAGTTAAGTTGGAGGAAGGCTCCTTAGGCTAGAGGAATTCTTCAAACTTTTCCCAGATGAGTGGTAGGATTGGGATGAGATCCACTCCAATAAATGCTGTATCTGGGCCATACTTCAGACTGCAGGTTAGGGTTGCCTGTCCTGCTCTAGCAAATACCAGATTTGGGGGGCAGTATGTGGGGAGGGTGAAGTTTCAGGGATGTGATTTCACATCCTTTATGATGCTCTAGTCTCTATGGTAGGTGGTCACTTCTAGTTGGAGATTTGAAGTAACTGACATCACTTCCTGGTGATGCTCCAGAAATCCCTCCATTCCCTATGGTCTTTCTTTACCATAAAGACTGAGGAAATTCCTAGAATGTTGCCCATCAGTGCTATTCTTCCCCCCTTCCCCATTTTTTTCTGTTATCTGCAGGCTTATGGCAAGCCTACTAAAGTTAGGGGCTCACATGTCTGCAGGCTCTTTTTTACATACCAAATTTTCCCCACATAGAAAACTAGCATATCATATATATAATTTTTATATGGAGAGTATCTGTTATGTAAAGAAAAAATATGCTGACTCGTTAACTACAGAAGTACATTTCACTATAATTTTTATGTAAAAACTGACAAGAAATGTTCTTCTTGGTGTATTTCTTTGTAATTCACAAGATTATTATAATAGAGAAGATGAATATATTGATATAGGAGTTTTAATGTTGACATTGATATTCATATTGGATATTGATACTGAAATTTTGTTTCTTACTATGACAATTTAATAATAGTTATTTACTTTAAAATATTTATAGCCACTTCTCCAATGAAATGATTCTCTGGCACTGCAATCCAGAGTTGCTCTCTTCTAACACCCTTGAAGAAAGTGAATTGAGAAGGATGTAGCTCTACTTAGAATTCTACTATGATTGGCTTACATAAAAATAGGTCCAATTCAATTAAAACCAATAAAGCAAATTATGAACAATAGTGAAAACAACAAAAAAATCTTAAGCTAGCACATCAAAACACAAATAACAGAAGCAGTGTTTATGTATGTGCATGAGGTAAAAGAAATAAAAATAACAAGAGCCATTAGCAAAAAATCATAAAAGTCAGTTGAGTACTCATATGGTGCTATATAAAAAAGAAGGTAAGACAGATTACTGACATCTGTATTATACTAAACGTTACTATATATATTAGGATCATTAAAATATATTAGAAAAGAGTAACTTCTAAAATCTAGATAAAATTGGGGGTTTGCTGCCTTCCTGGGACTATAATACAGGAAGCCACAATATATGGCTGTGTTTGGCTTTGTAGGTCACAGTTGTGTGGACCTGATTTAAGCCAAAGCTTCCCTCAAGGCTATCTGTCCCAAAGCTTTTAAGACCATATGTGATCTTAGAGCAGCTGGGTAAGGCATGATACCTGGGCTGCATGAGGCTATATGACATTTTAGAAGTGTAGTTCCTATGCAAGTTACATGCAAGTTGCTGACTTGCATGTGAGGGTAGTATAGGACCTCTGACTTTAGAGCAGATCCGCAGCTGCCAGTTGATGCAGAACATAGCAGAACAAGCAAGGTGACACAGTCCTACCTGTACAAACATGAACCACAGAACCACCTAACACTCTTTGAGCGCCTAGGAAACCACCTAACACTCTTTGAGCACCTAGGTTGTTATCATCATAACAACCCTGTGCGGTAAGTAAGGCTGAGAGCGTGTGACTAGCCCGAGGTCACCAAGCAAGCTTCCGCGCCAGAGCGGGGATTCGAACCTGGGTTTCCCAGCACTGCACCACACATTTGTATGCTTCTCATGTTCCTCTAAGCTGCTGCTTTTTCAAACACTTCCTATTTTCTTACATAACACATACCTATCTTATATTACTTATGAATTATGCACAATCATTTAAACTGCTGCATGTTCATGGCAAAATACACAACAGAGCCTAATCCTTCCCCAGCTACTCATTCTATATATCTTGTTGAGAAAAGGAACAAACTATGAGCAAAACAAATAATATGAAGTGTGTACGCTTTGTGCTCAGATGGTACAAGAAATATAAGAAGCAGCCCTTTCAGTGTGAGTGAAGGAGGGGCTAGGTAATTTACTTCAATAGAAGAAGTGAGTTCAGAGACATGTATTTGGTGATTATAGTCCCCTCCCCTTCATGTGCTCCTAGAGAGGGGCTTGACTGCTCTCTTCCATGTCTTGAGAATGTTCTACACATACTAGTGAAATCACTGAATCATGATGATGCTCTTAGGTTTTAATAGATATTCACTTATTAAGGTACTTGCAGAGTCTTTGGGGGCAGTAGAGAGTTGTCATGAGATAGTTGAAAAGTAACTCTTGGTGCCTCACATTAGAACTTCCATTTAAGACAGTTGCTAAAGTCAGAACAAAATAACAAGACGGTGATAGAACAGATGTGGTTTTGTGCTGCAAAAATATGATTTACTCACTTTAATTTTCATTAAGGCCAAATATTCCAGGGTCTTTAAACCACAGAGAATAGAATGAAGTCTACTCAACCTGTAAGTCCCTTGTTATTGCTTAAATAGGTTTACAATGCACTTATTTACAAAATGTTTTAGCCAACCTTGTTCAGAGGTTAAATGGGTCAATGACTGTACTTCAATTACTCTCCCTTGCACACAGAGCTGAATGGCATCCATTTGGTCTGGCAGTACCACTACAACCTTGTATTTTGTGTCCTTCATTTAATATTTATCTGCCTTGAAGTGTACCTTCCATACACAATTACTAGACCACTCTTGTATATCAAACACTTATTCCTTCCTTAGTTTCACTTCTTAGAAAGCAGCAAGGGTCCTCTTGAAAGCTAATCTCGGGGTTCTGATGTTAGTGCATCTAATTTACTGACTACAATTTACAAGACCCTTAAAAAACTGCAATTTGACTAATTGGAGTTAAGAAATTTTTTGCCATTGAAACAATGACCAATTATACCACTAATCTTTCCAAATAGCTCCATGAATCTTATCTCAGAATAATGTAAACGTTCACATTCAAAGCCTTCTGACAACCACTGCCTGAAAAAAGGCAATTTATGGCTTATATCTGTACAAGTTTTTTCCCCTTCTCAATTAAATTGGCCCACAAGACTTGAATTTAAAAGTAGGATGATGTGACTCAGCCATAACTTACATATATAATCTGACAAGTCTTATGACTCATTCCCAAATATGCAATCAAAAATGGGCTGAGCATGGTGGCAATGCCCCAAAATAAATGTATTCTGGGTAGAAATACTAAAACAGATAAAACTAATAACGAAATGTGAAATACCACTGGATCCTCTTCTAATCTTTTTAAACCTTTGGCAAAATCACGACATACCATCCTCATACCATCCTGACATATGCCGCTTTGGGTTCCTAGCGGTTAGAAAAGCAGGGTATAAATGCCTTTGCTTGTTGGGGCATGCATACATACTTATGTTGACCAGCCTTTAGCAAATATCTTTGATTTAAGGCTGGCCTGAGAAAAGTAGATAGTGTACATACACTGTATCTATTGCTTCATGTGCTGACTAGAAAATGGCACAACCATTCATTCTCTCAGATGCATTATACAACATGCAGGGCCGGCGCGCCCATAGAGGCCAGATAGGTGGTGGCCTCAGGTGCGAGGGCCCTGGAGAGGTGCCGGAGGGGGTGTCAGGGGCGGAGGCGCGTGCCGCGGAGCTGGTGTGGCTGGCCTGCAGTTGCTGCAGCCAGCCAGCCCCGTGCTGCTGCTGCCGCCACTGCCACACGCCCCCAGCCGGGTGCAGCAGCTACGAGCTGCTGCCGGGGCGGCATGTGGAGCGCGGAGCAGCCTCCGCCCGCCACCCCAGCCATCCGCCGGCGAATGCCCCGGCTTGCACTGCGCAATGACGTCATCGCACAGTCCGCGCGTGCTGGCAGGGGTTGCCGCAGACGCCAGAGACCCTGGTGCCGGCAGTGACAACATGACATCCTTGTATTGTTGATGTAGTGTCAATAACCACATACACTTCAGACTCCTTGCTAATACTCTGAGCTCTAGAAATGTACGTGTTTCTTCTTCTCTGGAAGGCAAAAACAGCAGTAAGTACCTCAGTGTCTATCAGATTTGGAGTCTGTCTTGCTGCATGTCATGCAATCATGTCTGTACCAGGACATCCTTTGCATAATTATTTGCAGGGCTTTTTTCCTGGGAAAAGAGGTGATGGAACTCAGTGGTGGAACTCCAGACTGCACAATGATGTCACTTTGGGTCAGCTGGAACAAGGGGGGAGTTTTTAAAATTTTAAATCACCCTCGGCGAAAACGGTCACATGGCCAGTGGCCCCGCCCCCTGATCTCCAGACAGGGGGGAATTTAGATTGCCCTCTACGCAGCATGGAGGGCAATCTAAACTCCCCTCTGTCTGGAGATCAGGGGGCAGGGCCACTGGCCATGTGACCATTTTCAAAAGGTGCCGGAACTCCGTTCCAGCATATCCCCACTGAAAAAAAGCTCTGATTATTTGGCAGTAAGCCCTGGTGAAGACAGTTGAACTTCTATACTTTGGGGCCTACCAGTGTCACTGCTAACCAAGCAAAAATTTCAAGTCAGTTTTTAAAACTCAGGATTTAACAGAGATGAGGCTATAAAAATACTGTTCAGACCTTGACGTCTTGCTGTCAAGATCTGGGCTGTATGAGGAAAACAGCCTACAGGTCAGCCCTTGTAATAAACACAGGAAATACTGTAGCAGCCCATCAATTTTGGCTCTGCCTTCCATTTCCAAGATTCCTCTTTGGAAAGACATAAAGCAATGAGGTATTCATGTATGGATAAAAGCCCTTTTGTAATTTTATCTTTGCTTGTATTTATTGTTTTAAAATGTGATGTTTCAGGCTCTAACTAAATACCTTTTAGGAGATGCATCAAATGCTATATAATCTATGTTGTTGGATATAACATGGCTCCACGGAGGTCTAAGAAAAAGACTAGACATCCTGTTTGTAATGTAATAACATGAGAACTACAATTGCTTGTATAAAGTGTCTGGTAATGAAAGCAGATAATGGAATTGTTTGTAAAAACAGATGCTAACTGGCTCCCCATTGGTAATCCGCAGCACTGAAAAATTATACCAGTTGGAGGGAGGAGAATAGTCCAAATAAGAGGATGGAATTGGAAAAATATCTGAAATCTGTGTTTAGTCAGTAAGGACTTGTAAAAAACGATGGACTGAGTTTCCTATGAAGATGAAAAAATCAGTAAATTTTAATAAACCTATGTCACACGAGATGTTTTTGCTAAATGATCTTTCTAATGTTGGGAAACAATTTCATGATATTATTTTGCGTGTTTTCACTGTTGCTAGAATGATATCTGTATTATATTGGAACAAGGACATTGTCCCAGATTTAAAACAATAGTTTGATAAAATTAAAAAATGTTTATTATGATTAAATTAACCTTTATACAAAAAGGAAAGAATTTGACTCATTATGAAACAAACCGGTTTTTTTGGATAACTTATATCGAACTGTATGTTTAAAGTACATTATTTTGTAAATTTTGGATAGTTTGTTACTTTATAATTGGTCCTTTCTTGTTCTCTAGGTATAAATTAATAATAAAATATTTTTTTAAGATACCTGAAATATAAGTGTTTAGTCAGTAAGAACTTCTACAAAATAATTGACTGAGATTCATGTGAAGATGCAAAAATTAGCAAAATACCCAAGTGTTAGACAAAACCAGCAAGAAACCCCAGAAGGTATTTGAATGTAAATTGGATAATACGTTATAAAAACATTGGTATTCTTTTTTACTATGATACTATAATTTAGGGGACAGAGCAGCCCTGTAAAGAGTATATAAGCACTTGTTTATGGCAGTTTCTCCCATTTCTCCAAATTAGTAGCATTAGCTTCTGCTGGAATGCACATTGATTAGAATGTGGGGTGCAAGGGCAGGGGCAGCTTGTCAGTATACCTACAGGTGAACTGAATTTAATTCAGCAGTATAACAGATGTTCTTCTTGCCAGTTGAAAGAGGAATTGTGTATTTTGTCACTACTCTGCAATTTTTTTGGTAGGATTGCCAGGTCCCCTGGCCTCAAAACCAGGAGATGGGGAAGTTGTGGTGTGGGCACACTGTCAGAGTCCTTTCATCACGTGCACTCCAGAGCCTTCCTTGTCATGCAGGGAATGATGTCATTCCCAGCACAATAAAGGGAGTGAAGCTCCCACGGCTGATTTTAAGCAAAAGAGCCCTGTGTGGGGGGCTTTCACTACCTTTGTTGTGGAGCATGCGGGAACGTGCTCTGGACCTCCTGGGCCTTTTTCCCATGTCTTTCCCCCCCACCGACCAGGTGAGTGGTAGCAGGAGGCAAATGCTGGGAGGGGGGCATCTCCCACCGCCATCAGGGGATTGGCAGCCCTATTTTTTGGTAATCTGATATTTCAGTTTGTGATAGTGGCTGCCAATGCAGTTTTTAAAACCCACAGGTAGATTGATAAGGCAGGTTCAGTGTTTCAGGAATTCTGCCAAATAATTCCCATCAGCTCCCTGAAAGCACTGTCTGTATGCAGTTGGAAGCAATTCAGTGAAGAAGAAAAGAATTAATTAATTGATTGATTGATTAATTAATTAATTAATTAATGTCAGTTATAGTCTGCCTCTCTTACTGAGACTCAAGGCGGATTACATAGTGTGAGATTAGTACAATCAGTATCAAGGATATTTCCATACAGTGTCAAGGACATTTCCATAAACAATATAATAGGATTTTACCGCACTTACGCCTCCAGCTGGCCACCAAACGTGGCTGCCAGTGGCAGCCCATCAGTGGTAGTGCGCCTCGGCAGCCACTGGGAAAGGGGGGGGTTACGCCCACATAAGTGCAAGTTATGCTTGTGTAAGCCTTAGTCCTCTCCCTGAGCGCTTTCCACCTCCCACTTAGGATTGCACTGCCCATCCTGGAAAGACAGAGGTAATGCTGGTTGAGAAGGTATTATGCTCTCCACTTCCAATGGGGTTCAGCTGACCCTTGCTGAGTCAATTAAAAGCACGGGTCACACTGGATCCAGTTTGGTGTAGTGGTTAAGAGCACGGGACTCTAATCTGGAGAACTGGGTTTGATTCTCTGCTCCTCCACTTGAAGCCAGCTGGGTGACCTTGAGTCAGTCACAGCTCTTCGCAGCTCTCTCAGCCCCACCCATCTCATTGGGTGATTGTTGTCAGGATAGTAGTGACATGCTTTGTAAACTGTTCTGAGTGGGTGTTTAGTTGTCCTGAAGGGCGGTATATAAATCAAATGTTATTAATGTCATTATTAATATTACTGGTGGAAAAGTGAGTTAATGCAGGTGCAAAAAAAATTGCTTTCCTCCTACTCAGTTGAGCCCAGAAAATTGCCCCTTACCTTGACACAGACAGTCTGTCCACCTGTATCCACACCACAGTAACATCAAGACTAGACTACTATTATTACAGTCTACATAGGTCACCCCTTGAAGACAACTCAAAGACTCCCATTAGTCCAGAACGTTACAGCTTGGTTATTATCAGGAGCTAAACATGGCATGCGTATTACTCCCATTTTACAGTTTCTCCATTGGCGGCCTATCAGTTACCTAGCTCAATTCATGTTACTGACTATCACATAAAAGCCCTTCATTGCCTTGGTCCCCCATACCTGCAGGGACTGCAAGTGGGCAAAAGTAACAGGTGGCTGTACACGTGCATTCTCTGTTGTGGCTCCCACCTTATGGAATAGCCTCCCTGAAAAGGTCAGGAAGGCTCCCACTTTAATGGCTTTCTGCATACTATGGAAAACTGAATTATTCAGGAGGGCTATTTTATACACGTGTAATAGGATCATACTGTAACAGAAAGGTTCACAAAGATATTTTGGTAAAGAGATAGGGACTGTAGACTATGCTGCCATGTATAGTGCATATTGTCTGTTGCTATAAGTATGAATACTATGTAATATCTGTACTGTTTAATGCATCATATTAATTATTTTGTTTCAGCTTGTTGTCTCAGATTTCTGCTTGGTTTCAGATTTCTGCAATCCAAATCCCATTACATTGTTTATTGGATGACCCTTGCTGTTGATTTTATTTACTTGCGCTGTGTAATCAGGCTTGTGTTTCAGTAAGAAAGGCAGGCTATAAATAACATAAATGAAAATAAAGTAGAACAGCAAGATTTGAGTCCAGTAGCACCTTAGAGACCAACAAGATTTTTGGGGTATAAACTTTCTAGAGTGAAATTTCCCTTCTTCATATCTCTAAGGTGCTAATGGACTCAAAAAAACTATCTGTAAAAATAACATAGTATAATACTTTGGCTTTCATTGTGAATTGAATTTAGGTAACATTAGAATAATCTAATATACTAATGTAATAATAATCTAATGTCCTTATCTGGATGGTCCAGGTAGCCTGATCTCATCAGATCTTGGAAGCTAAGCAGGGTCAGCCCTGGCACACACAGTAAACAGGTGTCACTATATTTCTGAATGTCAGTTTCCAGGACAAGCAGCAAGGAAAGGTTTGGGCCTCTGGGCCTCTATTTGGGGGTCTTCCAGGGTATCTGGTCAACTTAATGACTCTTCTGAAAGTTGTTCTGAACTGGGGTACTACAGTGGCCAAATGGGAGTTGCAAACCTAGAAGTCCCTTTTCAAATTCCTCCTTCCCCTCAGTCTCAATAGGTGACCTTATTAGGTAAGCCACTATTTTATCTGCTTCACCCCCTTCCCTCTCTCCACACACATGTTCCCATCTATGTTTAAACATGGGGCTAACAATAATGTTTGTACAGGACTGAATATATTGAAACAATGACTGAAAGGATATACGTAAACGAAAAATATATTTTGTAAAGGCTTATGCTTAATTTTCCTACTATTCTATTGACACAAGTGACTTACGTTTCCTACAAGCCTCCCAAATCAGCAGAGCCACAATGTATTCTGACACAGAGATACACATGCACACAAAAATACACCAGTATTATAGAAATATATATGGGAGGGAGCTTGTATTCTACATCTGCTTGCATGACACCCTGTCTATTGTGAGGGCAGTCCTTTGCTTAATTCTTTGGTGTTAGACAATTCTTGGGACATTAATGATACTGGTCTGGTGACAGCAGAAATAATTAACACTTGGACCTCCCCTGCAACAGAAAAGAGCGCACTATAAATGGAAGCAAGCTTAAGATGTAAGCCGAATAGTCAGTGTGTTAATTTCAGATGGTGTGTCTAAATTTGACTTTTAGACTTTCAGTGTCCTGTGTTGTAACAACAATATCTGTTTCTTTTTCCTTTCTTTAATTTGATAGGTTCTCTGCTTTTTCCAGTACCTCTTCAGTCTACTGTTGCCATAGAAACATTCACTATTCATAGTTAACATTGTACAGCTGTCACAGTTTTCCCAGGGTAATGATAGTTCTTAAAGCAGTGCTTGTAGTACATGGTTTTGTATTTATCATACCATTTCATTCTTTTTAATAGATTAATTTCTCTCACCTTGTCCTACTTATGGATGTTGCTTTCAAACAATAGTTTGAAAACAGTTATGATTGCTTTTTTTAAACAATTCCTGCAGATGTGTGAGCACTAGTATAATAGAATTGGTTTTAGAAAGAAGTGTTGAAATTGTACAGCACAAACTAGTATTGGTGGAAGTCATTATAGTTTTAAGTGGACTCTCCTACATGAGTCTTGTTTGGATGTTTTTAACTCATCTTATTTTACTATGTAACATCTAACTTCATCAAGTAAAAACCTGTTATGCTAGAAGAAGAATTCCGTTATACTTATTAAGTGATTTGCCTATGTATGTGCGTTGTTGCTGCCGCCATATTATCAGTAATGACTAGGGGTGTGCTACCCCAAAATATTTGTGTTTCCTGTTTCTGGTTTACCCAGAGCAGGAAAAAAAATTTGGGTAAACCCAAAACCCAAAGCGACAAGCCGCTTCGGGTTCAGGTATTTAAGCTGATTTGGGATTATTAGGGAAGATTCGGCCATTGTTTCCAATGGGAAATGCTGCTCCTGGCTATCTGGAGGTCTGGAGGGGCATTTTCTTCCCTAATAACACCAAATTTGCAGGGGACCCTCTCCCAACCTTCCTCTCACGGCCACCCAAGTTTCAGGGAGATTGGACTTCGGGGGGGGGCATGTTATGACCTCCCAAAGAAGGTCCCCCCGGCCACATTATTCCCTATGAGGACTAACTTCACACCAGAGAATCACAATAAGAAAAAATTGATTAAAATACCCAACGAAACCATATGAAGCAAGTGAGTGAGCAACTAGAAGTGAACTAATGAACAACCTCCCTCATTGGAGCCAATCTGATGAAAGGGAATCAACTTCACTCCAGAGAATCATCCATTGAATTCAACCCAAACCAAACGGAACCAAGAGTTGAAAACTAGTGGGCTGTTCCAGGAGGCTGGGGGTGGCATTTTGCAAGCAAAATGCACCAAACTTGCAGGGGACCTACTCCTTCCTTCCCTCTGGAGCAGGAAACATCAGGGAGATTGGACTTCGAAGGGCCATGGCATGGTTCCCCAAAGAAGGTTGACCACCACCCCACTTTCTATTGGGGGAAAATCCAGACTCCCACAATAGAAACACATGGAATGTGGCATCCATGGCCATAGGCAGAAACCCCTCAGTAAATCCCCCAACAACCCAACAAAAACAAAGGCAAACTCCTCAAAACTCCCGAGCACCCCCAGAGCTGGCTGGCCAACCACTCTCCATGCTTCCCTATGGGGCCAACCATCACAACAGAGATTCACACACACACAAAAATCAATTTTAAAAAATTTATTTCTTGGTAACAGCAATAAATTAAAGACATCACATCACTGTTAAATCACAATGTACAGTTCTAGATTAAATCAGCCCCCACCATCACACCAGAGAATCAAAAACACTCCAAAAACAGAACCAAAAACACACCAAAAGTAATTTTTTAAAATTTCATTTCTTGGATTTCTGGGAACAGCATTAATAGCACATTCAAATCACAGCATAGAGTCCTCCACCTTGAAACAAATTCTAACATCACACCAGAGAATCACAAACCAAAAATAATTTTTTAAAAATTTCGTTTCTTGGATTTCTGGGAACAGAATTATTAGCACATTCACATCACAGTCCCACCGTGAAACAATTAAAAAAAAAAATACTGTCCTCCCAGAAAATCCCCCAATCGGGAAGGGAAGAGCTGCTTGCTGCTGCAGCGACTGACTCTTTCAGCCAATCTCCCTTCCCTGATCACCCCCTCTCCCACTCCCTCTCCTGCCTCTCTCACTCCCCTCTTCCCCGTCCCATCAATTGAAAGCTGCAGGAAGAGAGCTCTTTGAAGCTTTTTTCCTCTTGCCACTGCAAGGGAAAAAGGCTTCACATAGCAACACGAATCGCTTTGGGTTGCTCTGCTTCGGGAATCACAGGTCAACCCGAATCGGGATTGATTCGGGTTTTTGAAACCCGAAACGCACATCCCTAGTAATGACCCATACCAAACAATGTATAGGAGACAGCTAAAGATTTTTATTTTAAAAATGACAGACTTAGTAAGAGATCACAATTTCTATTTATAACTCCTTTAGGGACTTTTCTGTGAGAAGTGGGGGCTTTTGTTAGGAATATGGTGATATTCCAATTGATACATGAATGCATTAAATGATAAACCATGCTAGAGTCTTTTGTCCAAGCACTCCCTAAATAAGGACACAAGGAACTACATGGGTTTAACTAGTTTATTTAAATGGCTGATCTGCATAACATTTTTAAAAATATGTTAACATATTTTAAAGACAGGCTGTACTAGGCAGCCTGCCAATGGCTGCCTTTGTTGGGCAGATCTGCTCTGGCTCCAAACATGGCCAGTGATTCCACCAGCCTTGTTTATCTTCATCTGCACATATACTGTTCCGAGAGGAGCATGGCCTCATTCTCCTCCTCCAATGTACCATAAGGCCACTACCAGGTTTGAAATGATACTGTTCAGCACCCACCCAGCTGTAAGGTTGTTCAGGACACAACCTTCCATCACACTGCCTCAGGATGCTTACTAATTATCCCTACCTATTGTGAGCAACCAGCCCTATTCCTGCCAAATAATTATGGCCAAACCAGTAAATGCTCACACCAAATTAATTTTTAACAAATACCTCGCTTTAGTGACATCACAAAGTAGGTGAAAAAAGGCCCCTCCATCAGCTAGTCTGGAGGAACATAAAAAAATCCTGCTTGTCCTTTTACAAGTGGCTGGCTAATCCCACAATACCCAATAAGGTGGCCAGCTCCAGGATGGGAAATGCCTGGAGATTTGGTGGTTGGAGCCTGGGGAGGGCAGGGTTTGGGAAGGGGAGGGGCCTCATCATGGTATAATACCATAGAGACCACCCTCTAAAGCAGGCATTTTCTCCAGGGGAACTGATCTCTGTTGTCTGGAGATCAGTTGTAATTCCAGGAGATTTCCAGGCCACACCTGGAGGTTGTCAACCCTAATATCCAAAGAGAAGGTGTGTGGGTCAAAAGCAGAGCAAATGGCTGCTTGGGACAGGCAGAACCTGCTGAAATAGCTACACTACTGACTCCCTCCCCCTTGGCAGGAACATTTCCAGCCCAGACCAGCACTGTTCTGTGCCTCACTTGGTAGAAGGGGCCACGGCAAATGAATCCATGATTTCTAATGCTGTGAATGCCCGTTATAGAATGGAAACTGCATTGCACTAGGCAGCCCAGCCTGATTCACTGTTGAGATTTGTGTCCTTTGCACACTCAGGTATTTTCTACATCCAAAGATCCATTTTCTGCATCGAAAAACCTATGTTTGTTTACAGTGGATGCAGATGCAGCTTGTTTACTCTGTTTGTGTGCTACTTCCCTTCTCAATTGTACATGATTTTTTTCTCTGATTGGAAAGCTTTTAATCAAACTCCAGTTTGTGATGATGTGTGAATAGAGACAAGGACTGGGTTTGGTGGGAGCAAACATGAGGGTTTTTATTTTGTGAGAAAGTACAACTCTTAATAAAATCTAAAATGTTATTTGAAGTGTGTCAAATGTTATTTGAAGTGTGTCATTTATTTTTGAAAATTTAAGGACTAGCTCTCCCCACACACACCCATCACAGAGTGAACTCGAAATAATTGAATGGCCAGATAATTATTAAAGAACTGGCCTTTTAAAGTGCTTGGTAAATCGATGAGGTAAATTACACTAATGTTTACATGTACAGCTAGCCATCGATGAGGTAAATTACACTAATGTTTACATGTACAGTTTCACCTTCCTCAAGCATACTGTTACTAGAAATGGTCTCCTTGCAAAAATATGATTTATGGGGGAATTAGCTATACGAGAGGCGGTAACTGGAATCTATCACCTTTATATACTAGGTCCCTTCCTACAATAGAACAAGTGAGTCTGGTGCTTAATATAAAACAATAACTTTTATTGAACACAAGAACTTCTTGCACATACACACCAATTACTGGGGAAAATAATTACACACACACACACACAGTCCTAGGGAGCATAGCCAGAAATTGGGGATCGCGAGAGGGAGTAAATATATTTACCTATCCTGGAGAAGGGGGATCCAGTCCGCAGTGAGGAGAGAGAGAGAAGCTTCAAACATCCAGCGTCCTCGGCAAGGCAAGAGGCTTAGAGCAAACCTCAAGGGAACAGCGCTTGTGGATCCAGAAACGTATTCGAAGGAAGAGAGGCTTAGGGAAGAGACCCTAAGGGAGCAACATCCTGGAATGTCGAAGGCTTTCACGGCCGGAGAACGATGGTTCATCGACGGTCTTCCTGTGCAGTCCCACATGGGGGAACTGTGCATGCGCAGGCCTGCCGATAGCGGAAATTTTCCAAAGCTCAATGCCACTAGGGGGCGCTCGAGCCTCTCTGCGCGCCTGCGTGGCCGTTTTCCCGCCGAAACGGCTCCTAAGAGGCGGAACGTCCCCCACATACCCTCAGTCTTTCTTTCGCCGCCGATTGATACAGTTTTCCTGGCTCGTTCGCCGCGATGTCCGAGACTGCACTGTTCAAAAAATGTGAGTCTTGTGGAGGAAAGATGACGAGATCGGATGGCCATTCGTGCTGTCTTTACTGCCTGGGAGAGACGCACAACACCCAGGCGTGTAAGCACTGTCGGGCGTTTACCTTGAAGGCTAGAGCAGAGCGGGCGGGTCGTTTACACGCGTCCCTGTGGAAGCGGGCGATGGCGGTTCATGACCCATCTACTGAACCTGCGAAGGGGCCAGAAAAATCTGCCCCACGACCCGGCCCTGGTTCGACCAGCTCTCGAGCCTCTCTTTCCCACCCTTCTCCGAGTCAGTCGGAACCGAGGCCTTCGGAGTCACGGGCTGTCCCTGCATGGAGCGCTTCGGAACCAACCGTCGTCGGTTCGGAGCCGTCGGTTCTGAGTTCTCATTGGAGCCGCCCGGCATCATCGAAGACGCCCTCGAAATCTTCGCAAGAGCCTCCGGAACCGTCCCCTCCTCGGAGTAGAACACCTTCGGTTCCGAGAGCTGCTTCTTCAGACCCGGTTCCATCAGAACCATCTTCGATTCCGAGAAGTCGGGTTTCGACGGGGGAAAAGGAGAAAAAGAAGAAGCGCAAACACTCCTCTAAGAGTGGTGCAGCAGTGCTTGAAAGCATCATCTCCACTCCACCCGTTCCCGCTGAAGCTCGTCCTTTGTCTTCGAGTGAGGCCCGTCTGGGTTCAGGTGACCATCGTTCGCCCCGAAGTCCTCGGAACCGGGCAGGCTCGGTGGACGACGTTATAATTCTGGATAAACCACCCACACCATCAGGGCAGCCGCGGTCTACCTCTCGGGATCCTCATTCCCCGAGATCTTCCGAGTACAGCAGGGGTCGGGCTCGACACCGACGTAGTCCCCGGTCAGATAGAAGTAGGTCCCGGGACGAGTACCGGCTTAAGGACGATAATCACCCATTTTTATCGGTCCATCCGCCTCCTTCTTCACTCGTCACCGAGGAAATGCAGACTAGGCCCAAACAGGGGTCGTTGTCGGTCCCGGCCAACAAGGATAGCAGATGCATAGATGCTATGGGTTGGAAGGTCTACACTTCAGCCGCTTTTGGGATCAAAGTGGCCAACTATGCAGCCATGATGGCTGCATACCAGTTATTATTATGGAAGAATGTAGCTGCATTCATCCCCAAGCTCCCAGATGATCAGAAGGTCTTCCTTCGAGTAATCCAAGAGGAGGCGGTGAGGCATCAGATCAATGCTAGCCGGAGTGCAGCGGATACTTCAGCGATAGCATTGCTTTCGGCCGTGGTCCTCCGTTGCTATGCCTGGCTGCGTACCACAGCTCTCCCTCCAGACACGAGAAACAGAGTGGAGGACCTCCCCTTCGAAGGGACTACTCTTTTTTCAGAGAGGACGGATGAGTACCTCTCGAAGAAACGGACTGACAGGCTGACTGCAAAATCGTATGGGGTGCTGCACCAGACTCCCTACCAAGCTGCGAGACCGTACCACAGGTCGTTTCAACGCTACCGTCAGCAGCGTTATCAGCCCTATCAGGGGTACGGCTATCAATCACAGCGGTCATACCAAAGTCCTCAGCCTACCTATAACAGGCGTAGGCAGAACCAGAGGGGTTGAGCTGGCTCACACCAACAGCAGCAACTGAAGGACCAACCTCCGATACAGAAAAATTTCTGACAATTACAGGGCTCTGACCCATTTTTCGGAGTCAGACTGAGTTCCTATTTGGCCGCTTGGCGTTCCATTTCTACTGACGTTTGGGTGTTGTCTATTGTTGAAGTTGGATATAAAATAGAGTTTGTTGAGTTACCTTATTTACGACTCCCTGTCTTTACTTCTGATGCACCCACACATGAGGTCCTGGCTGAACTGACCGCATTTTTACAAAAAGAGGCCATTGAGGAAGTCCCGAAACCGGAGTCTTGGTTTCGTTTTTACTCTAACCTATTTATGGTAGAGAAAAAGGATGGTGGGCTGAGGCCCATCCTGGATCTCAGAACCCTGAATAAGTTGGTTCGGGTTCGGAAGTTTAAGATGGTCACCCTTCAGGTGGTTTTGGCATTAATACCCCTTAACTCTTGGCTTGCGGTCCTGGACCTTAAAGACGCTTATTTCCATATCTCTATATTTTCGGAGCATAAAATATTTCTCCGCTTCACGTATGGTGGCCGTATCTATCAGTATAGAGTGTTACCTTTCGGGTTGGCATCCGCCCCGAGAGTTTTTACAAAGTGTATGGCCGTGGTAGTGGCCTACTTGAGACTCCAAGGGTGTTGTATTTTCCCATACCTCGATGACTGGTTACTAGTGGGGGATTCCCTTAGTCAGGTCATGAGACAGGTATCTCTGACGTTAGAGGTATGCTTGAAGTTGGGGTTATTCGTGAGTCATGAAAAATCACAGTTGACCCCTGTTAAGAAGATTCAATTTATTGGAGTGGTTCTGGAGGGTTCCAGCGATGCAGGGTTTTTGCCTGAAGATAGAGCTCACAAAATTAAAACCCTTATAAACAGATTAAAGTGCTGTCGCTTTCAACCTGCTAGAGTACTGCAGTGCCTGCTGGGGTGCATGGCCTCTACAACTGCTGTTGTACCTTTGGCCAGACTCCATATGAGACCACTTCAAATGTGGTTTAATTCTGTTTTCTCCCCTGAACGCGATTTACAGAGTAAAAAGTTTTCTGTACCCTGGAGGGTGGTGTCTTCCTTGGAATGGTGGCTGGATGATTCAAACCTCTTTGAGGGTGTGCTCTTTGGTTATAGACAGCCACAGGTTACGGTCACTTCGGATGCCTCACTTCTAGGTTGGGGGGCCCATTGTGAGGGCACCTATGCCCATGGTGTCTGGTCAGAGGACGAGGGTAAAGAGCATATTAACTTGCTGGAGTTAAGAGCAATCTTTTATGCTCTGGTTTCCTTTTCAGATACCGTCCAGAACAAGTCCGTGCAGATCTTGACGGACAATACGACGGCGATGTGTTACGTGAACAAGCAGGGTGGAACAGCATCGGTGACCCTGTGCACCGAAGCGGTGAAGCTGTGGCAGTGGGCCCAGGAACGCTCGATGTGGCTGCAGGCTGTGCATATCCCAGGGGAGTCGAACTCCTTGGCGGATCACTTGAGCAGACTTCAGGGGGACCAACACGAGTGGTCTCTCCGGGAAGAATACCTTCTCCCTATCTTTGCCATGTGGGGGTCCCCGGAGATAGATCTCTTCACTTCGGAGGAGAACTTCAAGGCCCGGGACTATTGTTTCAGGGGAGGAGTGGGACGAAAATCTCTTGGGGACGCGTTTCAGCTTAGGTGGTGGGGTCACCTATATTACGCGTTCCCGCCGTTTCCGCTGCTGGCCAGGACCATCAGCAAGATTCAGCGGGACGGGACATCGGTCATCCTGATAGCTCCGTTCTGGCCACGCCAGCCATGGTTCCACTCCCTTCTACAGCTCCACGTTCAATACTTCGAGTTTCCGGTAGTTCCAGATTTCCTTTTCTGGAGGGGGGTCTTCCACCACAATGTCGAGAAGCTGAAGTTGACAGCTTGGTTCATCAGACAGGATTCTCCTTCTCCTCGGACGTAACCCATGTCCTGGAGAATGCTAGACGTCTGTCGACCCGACAGTCATATACGCTTAAGTGGAACAAATTTATGGATTGGTGTCACAGGAGAGGGATTGACTCGTGGCCTTCCGGAGATCCTGGATTTTTTGTGGGAGATTAAACAGACAGGGCTGGCTAATAGCTCGGTAAAGGTATACTTGGCGGCTATTTCCGCTTTCCACCCTCCTGTTGATAGGAGATCAGTATTCTCCCACTGTACGTCCAGGTTGTTTTTAAAGGGGTTGAATAA
Organism: Eublepharis macularius; assembly: GCF_028583425.1. NCBI lineage: Eukaryota > Metazoa > Chordata > Lepidosauria > Squamata > Eublepharidae > Eublepharis > Eublepharis macularius. Next base: position 78,381,395 of record NC_072794.1, on the reverse strand, counting down.
TCTGTTTCCTCCTGTGAGAGCCATTGTGCCACAGTGGTCACTACCTTTGGTCTTATCTCAACTAATGTTGAGACCTTTTGAGCCTTTGGCATCATGTCCCTTGCGGTTCTTGACCTTAAAGGTGGCCTTTCTGGTGGCTATCACTTCTGCCAGGAGGGTAGGAGAGTTGGCAGCTTTGTCTTGTGACCCGCCATATTTGAAAATACACAATGAAAAGTGGTTCTTAGGACCAAACTGGAGTTTCTACCTAAGGTGGTGTCTCACTTTCACTTGTCTCAAGACATTGTGTTGCCAGTCTTTTTTCCCTCGCATACCTCGACGGCTGAGAGGGCCTTATACTCCCTAGATGTTAGAAGGGCTATCCTCTTTTATTTAGACAGGGTAAAGCCTTTTCGTTTGGATTCCAGTTTATTTTTTTGCTTTGCGGGGCACAAGAAGGGAAAGAGTGCTTCTTCCCAATCTATTTCTCGGGGGGTAGTACAAACTATACTGACATGTTACAAGTCAGCGAACCTACCTTGTCCCCTAGAGGCACGTGCTCACTCGACCAGAGCGCAGGCATCGTCGGCTGCGCTGCTAAGGGGTGTTCCCCTACATGATATTTGTAGAGCGGCAACTTGGGCCTCTGCTGATACTTTTGTGCATCATTATGCCCTGGACGTTTTAGACAGAAGGGAGACAACAGTGGGTACTGCGGTTCTACAATCAATGTTTCTGTAACTAGAAAATAAAATTAAAAAATGAGGTTTTTTTGTCTGGAGTTGTAGGTTGTGTTGCATCTAATAAACACATTTTACTTACCTCCTCCCATGTGTTAAGCTTTGTAATCTTCCCATGTGAGACTGCACAGGAAGACCGTCGATGAAAAACAGGTTTTATTTACTATAACTGTTGTTCATCTAGGTCTTCCGTGCAGGCACACATGCCCTCCCTCCTTCCTCGCTAAATCTCTTGGTTTTCCTTGCAGTATGGCGGCGAAAGAGGACTGAGGGTATGTGGGGGACGCTCCGCCTCTTAGGAGCCGTTTCGGCAGGAAAATGGCCGTGCAGGCGTGCAGAGAGGCGGGAGCTCCCCCTAGTGGCGTTGAGCTTTGGAAAATTTCCGGTATCGGCAGGCCTGCGCATGCGCAGTTCCCCCATGTGTGCCTGCACGGAAGACCTAGATGAACAACAGTTATAGTAAGTAAAACCTCTTTTTGTTGTGGGTTTTCCAGGCTGTATTGCCGTGGTCTTGGCATTGTAGTTCCTGACGTTTCGCCAGCAGCTGTGGCCGGCATCTTCAGAGGTGTAGCCCCAAAAGACAGAGATCTCTCAGTGAGATCTGACACTGAGAAATCTCTGTCTTTTGGGGCTACACCTCTGAAGATGCCAGCCACAGCTGCTGGCGAAACGTCAGAAACTACAATGCCAAGACCACGGCAATACAGCCCGGAAAACCCACAACAACCAACATCCTGGAAGCTAGCATGATTTGAATGGGGCCAGAGCTCTACCTTTATAGGTAAAATGTGCCCTGAGATGGAGGAGAGTCCTCCTAGCAGTTAGAACAAAGGCTCCAATGGTTAGTTCCTGGGTTAGACAAAAGGCTTGAGTACTTTGATTGGCAGCTGCCGGTGTGTGTGAATACAAATGTAAAACTAGTTCTAGCACTGCACAAAAAGGATAGTTTGCTGATGAAGCGCACTAGAGCTAGGTTAAGTGTTTTTAGGGAGGGGATACATTGTGCCAGGAACAACTGTCTATACTTATGAATGTCGTTTGATTAGCTCCTCAATCACTGACAGGAGATCTCATCACGGAAGGAGGGAGAGGAATGTGCTAAGTGGGGTTGACGCTGCAAGTCCTTTGTTGCTCTGAGCACCAGTGGGGCTGGCGATGGCAGTAAATCCAATCAAGCTGCGGTCACTCTGCATTCCAGAGCAGCATTCCTTGCATGCCTGGTTCTCCCGGGTGGGATGTAGCAACATCAGAGGCTCCCTGGTGGCCATACAGTAACCATTTTAAACTCCAGAGGTGTGTCCACTTTTAATATCACATGCAGCTATATGAAAACTGCTGTATAGCTGGCGGAAGCCAGGCTGACTGCTTACAATACTGTTGAGCTATCTGAAGAAGGGAGCTCGAAGGTTTACACCTGAAAATCTTGTTGGTCTCTAAGGTGCCACTGAACTTGAATCTGGTTGAGGTACACATCACCTCTCCCCAGTCTTGATAAATAAGATTGAATAATTTCCTTGGTAACAAAAACTAGATGTTTATTTATTTCCCTTTCCTTGCAGAATCTGATTGTCAATTGCTTTAGTGATTTTATGGATGTTCTTTAACCAGCCTTGACAGGGCATAGCAAAATATCAGTGTTAATGAACATAAACCATATGTTTCTCTGATGCAAGACCACCAATAGTAAAGTTTTGATGGGAAACAAATATATGCAAATTCTCTCTTTGTGCATTAACTCCCAATGAGTGGCAAGACACCACTGGGCAGGCTATGCTGATCCTACCCAGTAGTAGAGTACAAGAGACATTGGAGGTCAGCATTGGCTGGTAAGTGCAGCTGCTGTAGCACGGTGGTTAAGTGGTTTGTCTGTGAACCACTTCGAACCACTGGTTTGAATCTGACTATTGCCATGAGCTCAGTAGGTGGCCTTGGGTAAGCCACTCCTCTCAGCCCCAGCTCCCTAGCTGTATTGTGGGGATAATAATAACACTAACTTGTTCACCACTCTGAGTAAGGCACTAATTTGTCTAGAAGAGCAGTATATAAGCGTTGTTGTTGTTGTTGTTGTTGTTAAATATAACCAACTGGTATGTTACATTGAGTGTTTAGGTCTAACAATATATACTATCGATTTATTTCAGAGAAAATCAGGCAAAGATATGCAGAACTTCCAGGGGAGTTGCACATTATTGAGCTTGAGAAGGATAAGAATGGTCTTGGACTCAGTCTTGCTGGCAATAAGGACAGGTCTCGCATGAGCATCTTTGTTGTGGGCATCAGTCCAGATGGCCCTGCAGGGAAAGATGGAAGAATGCATATTGGAGATGAACTTTTAGAGGTAATTTTTTCTTTTTCAGTTTAAATGTTTTAACTTGCAGTGGAAGAGAAAATCAAGAATCGAATACAAAATAATGATCTGAAACTGCAAATAAGGCAAACGTGCTAACAGGCACAGTTCTGGGGAATAGCCTTTTGCTGTTGCTATTTACACACTTAGACATGTTCTATCATTCTCTGTAAGTGCAAATGTCATGGTCAAGTTCCTATCAGTTGGACAGTGGATAGAGAGCCACAAAGATAAAGGAGGGATTTCAATGTGTGTGGGCAACTGTTAATACTATGTTTCCTGAAATAGGGGCATGTGTGCCAGTTTCCATTTCAAACCTCCCCCCCCCAACTGTGCCACACAGCATAAGAGGAGGATGTAAACTTTATAGGTGAGTGCCAGTCAGGGAGCAAAGCAGGCCCATCCATAGGCAATGGATACGTTGGTGACACTTCAGGGATGCAAGAAACAATCCGTTGGTAAATTGGGAAAAAATAGGAAAGGATACCCAATGTGGAAAGCACTGAGCCAGTCCCATGAGTCATAGAATGACTCATAGCACTGAATAATCCAATCTCAATAAGCCCCCATATATCTGAAATGAGGGAGGGGCTTCTACATGACAGATATTGTAAACACAGTAGGCTTTAGTACTCTTTACAAATGAAGCTCTGTGTTTCATCTAAGCAAAAACTTATGACTTGCAAAATATAAATATGGTATTTTCTTATAATAGTTGACTGTCTGAGGGATACGTAAACTGAATAAAACCAAAATAAGAATTACTGACCCAATTAGATCCATGTTTAGGATCTCCCCTTTTTTCTTTTTAGTTTAGAGCAACTGCAAGGGGTGTTTATTTCATTGTGGCAACAACAATGGGATGAAGATTGATTAACCCTTTCTTCCGGTACCATTTCCGTGCTCTACATTATCCTCCTTAAGATGCAGGTAGCTCCATGGGGACAAATAAGGATACAATATTGGTCTTTTCTGTCTTAAAAATAATTATAGCTTTGGGACTGTGAGTGGAAATTAGATCAAGAAAACAGCAGGAAGGAAAAGGCAAAACACCCCCTTCTCTACTGTGACTTTCCCAATCTTGTAAATAGCCACATTAAAGAAAGGAAAATGCATGTGATCCTGATCATGGATTTTCTTATCTATGGGGTCCATTATCTCACCCTCCTTTCATTTTTTTAACAAAACAGTCAGAGTCCATGGATCATTATCTTTGGGTTCTGGCTGACTAATTCAGGAGCGCTATTCTACATCATGTGTGAGGAGAACTGAGGGCTTGTAATTGTCTCATGCCATTTCTTATTTCATGCATATTTGACTATTCTGTTTAAAGCAAAACAGTTTGTAATGGCATATCCAGTGCTGAGGAAGTGGAGAGGACAGTCAGGTTCTTCACATTGACAAAACATTACTTAGATCTATTTCTGACTTAGGTTGCTGTGAGTTCCAGCAGATGTAATTCACTTTCATCGCTGAGCTTTCTTGACATTTTAGCTGTCTTCATGCAGTTCTATTTTTGTTGTATTTTAATATCTGTTATCATGGTATCTGATCAGACCAACGCAACATATCCAGTTTTGAAACATAACATATTAATTCTGTTTCTCTTAGCTTGAGAAAGAGAGTATGTGTTTTCTTGCAGAATGAAAAAATGGGACTTTAAAAAAACCATCCTTTTTGTTTGCTGTAATTAATTAAAACACACTGCTTTAAATATAGTTTATAGTTTAATCTAGTTTATCTGTTCAGCTTGAATAGAATTAATTTTAGCTTTTAGAGATATTAGCACTAATCTGAGACTGCATACAGACATGCATAAATTCAGCACTAATCCTATTGTAGAGGAATATTCACGGCAGTTGCAATCACACAAACCTTTGCCAAGGATAGTACAATCTTTTTCATGTATGAAGCAATATATGCACGGCATTGATTGGCTGATCTTTGTGTCAAACATTAAGTAGCTCTCTTCCCCTTTTCAAGGTGGGTCATGGTTAGACATGGGCACGAACAGCATTACGAACAAAAAAACCCCATGAACTGCCCAATCTTCTGTTCGCGAACAAGCTGTTCGTGCGGCCCCATCCTAAACGAACAGGTGGTCGTTGCAAGCCTCATTCGTTGCCTTCGGCAGCCGTTCGTCAAGCCAGACAGTCTGGCACTTGCAATCAGTCCCCTTGGCAACCGGAGGCAGGGACTGAACTCTGTCTGAACTCCTTTTGGCTTTCCTTCTGGCTTTAACCCTTCAAAGTATATCCAGCAGAGAGTCCCGTTTTTCCACTGTGAAGAGAAAATGACAGCCAACGGGGAGACCCGTGGATCATGCCTTTCCCGGGGTGCAATCTCTCTGAAACTTGGGGGGTCTTCAGAGGACAGTGAGGACTATGTCCCCTGCAAATTTGGTGGGTATTGGACATTGGAAAGGTCAGTTTGTAACCCCTCAAACTAGCTGCCAGCAGACACTACTGTTTTTGCCAGGACAGAGTCCTTTAAACTATCAGCTGATAGTTTTAAAGGATCTTTAAAAGGCCAGGTAAGTGGGTTTGAGGGGAGGGGGGATGTTGGGGGGGTTCTGGCCCCCATGAACAACGAACATGTTCGGGAACAGTTCATGTTCGTCCATGTTCATTGTTCATTGTTCGTGGATGGCAACGAACGACGAACAGGGTGTTTGGGGTTTTTTTTCCGTTCATGCCCATGTCTAGTCATGGTTAAGGCTGTTTGGCTGGCTCTTCTGTCAGTTGCTAAGTCGGGCCTTTTCTTTTCACCCCAGTTCCAAACCTGTCCACAGCAAAGGTAGGGTTGCCAGCTCTAGGTTGGAAAATTCCTGGAGATTTTGAGGATGGAATGTGGGAAGGGGAAGGACCTAAGAGAGTATAATGCCATAGAGTCCACCCTCCAAAGCAGCCATTTTCTCCAGGGGAACTGATCTCTGCGGCCTGGAGTTCAGTTAGAATTCTGGGAGATCTCCAGCCACCACCTGGAAGCTGGCAACTCTAAGCACAGGTTCATCTTCGTTCTTCTGTGCCTCCACACATGGGGACTGCGCAGGCGCAGGCCAGCCGCCGGAGAATTTTCTAGAGCTTCCATGGCTCCGAAGGGGCCGTTTGTCGCGCGCCTCAGCGACCGTTTTCCCGCCCAAACGGTCACGTGATCCTCCAGCGACCAACGGCCCCTTCCCTCAGTTCTCTTCTTGCCGCCGCTTGGAGAGAACGTGAGCTTCGTTGCTCTGTGCTTTTTTGTGCTTCGTGCTTTATTCTGACTGATTGCTTGGCTTTTGACTTCGGACTTCGTGACCTCGACTATTCTTCGGATCTCGTTTTGGACTTTGTTGTGGACTCGGTAATTTGACTCGGACTGTTTTTGACCTTCCTTTCGCGTGCCCCTGAAGATGGCCTCAAAGGCTCTCTTCAAGCATTGTCTCCAATGCCACACGAAAATGGCCAAGACCGATGGCCATGAACTGTGCCTGTTCTGTTTGGGGGAGACCCATAATGTGACGGCCTGTAAAATTTGCCAGGGTTTCACCAGCAAGGCCCGGCAGGAGCGCAAGGCCCGACTAAACTCCTCCCTGTGGCAGAAGGTCATGTCCGGAGGCGCTCCGTTGCCCTCCTCCAAGGCCGGCCCAAGCCCCTCTGCCGAACGGCATTCCAGAGCTGGCTCAGTGGCCTCCGCGAGGTCGGGGTCGAAACCGCGTCCCCCGAGTACCTCGGCGTCGAGAGCGGCCTCTCCAGCGCAGGGACCGGTGCGGCCGCCCCGTAGCGCGTCATCTACCAGGTCGGATCCGAGACCTACGTCGGAACCGAGGATCCTGGTACCGAGTCCCCGGTCGGAACCGACGTCCGGATCGGTTCCGATGAAGCCTAAGAGGTCGAAGCCGAGGTCCCCTTCGAAGGTGAGGAGCGCGTCGGTTCCGAGGTCTTCTTCGGAACCAGCGAAGAAGAAGAAGAAGACCAAGCATCATCGGTCGCCGCGTCCCGCTCCTCAGGAGGAGGTCATCGTGCTTCCTCACACGCCTTCCCCTCACCTGGGCTCCCCGGAGCCAGAAGACATCACCGTTCCTGTGCCGGATCCGATGGCCTTCGAGACGGTGCCCGCGGAATTCTCGTCGGGGCCGGAGCCGAGCCCGCACCGTCGGAGCCGACCATCGCTTCCCCTTCGGTCGCCGAGGCTGGAACCGAGCCCGTCTCCTCGTCGGAGCCGTCCGTCGCCTGCCCGTCCGTCTCCACCTCCGGTCGGTCGTGAGCGGCATGGTTCCGGGGACAGTGTCCGATCAGTCCGGTCCACTGCGTCCCGGCATCGGCAGGCTTCCTACCTCCCCTCGCCATACCGTTGCCAATGGGAGGGGGCACCTGCGGGCTTCTCCGTGTCGGAACCGAGGCCTTCGACATCGAGGTCGGCGTGGGCTCCCCCTCCGCTCCAGGTTCCGGAATCCCAGCTCGGTTCCGATGAGGAGGATGGGGAGAGCTTTGGCGGCTACCAGTCGGAGTCCTGGTCCGAACCATCGCCGGCTGAGGAGCTAGTGCCATCTGCGGACTCACCATTCGAGGACCTCCGCATCTACGCCGACCAGATGGCAAGGATGGCCAAGGCTCTCGAGATGGACATCTCTTCGGCTGTTCCCCAGACCAAGGACAAGCTCCTCAAACGTATCTATGGGGATAATCCGGCGTACGTTGGCTTTCCCATGCTCGAGGGTATTGAGGAGATTGTGGAGAAGGTGTGGCAGGTGCCCTGTGATCAACCTCCAACATCCAAGTGCATCGAGCAGCTTTACAAGATCAAGCAGGGCACCTGGCCGGCGTTGGTGAAACACCCTCCACCTTCCTCCTTGGTCACAGAGGAATTCAACCCCCGACGATCGGGTCACTCCTCGGTGCCTGCCGATAAAGAGGGCAAGAAGCTTGATGCCATGGGCAGGCGCCAATACATCGTTGCTTCACTGGGTCTGAGGATTGCCAACTACCAGACCATCATGGCAGGGTACCAGCTGTACCTCTGGGAGAAGTTGGCATCCTATACCCGGGACCTCCCTCCTGAGCAGAAGGCTGTGGTGTCCCTGCTGCAAACAGAGGCTGTCCGGCTGTCTAAACAGCAAATGAATGCTGGGAGCCACGCTGCTGACACCGCTGCTCGGGGAATGGCTTCGGCGGTGGTCCTCAGGCGCCACTCCTGGTTGCGGTCGACGGCCCTGTCCCAAGAGGTGCGTTCCAGGGTGGAGAGCATGCCCTTTGAAGGGGACTCGCTGTTCTCCAAATCGACCGACGAGACCCTGAAAAAGAAAAAAGAGGACAGGCAGACGGCGCGGTCCTTGGGTCTGGCTCCAGCGGACAAGCCCTCCTCTAGGTCACGGTACGCTCCCCGGTCCGGCCCTTACCACTACCAGGGCAGATACCAACAGCAGCGGCCGGGCTACCAACAGTTTCCTGCCTACCAGCAGCGGCCTTACCCTCCCGCACAACAGCAGAGGAGGCGTCGGCCTTTCAAGCCTCGTCAGGCACAGCAACCGGCCCAGCAGAAAGACCAGCAGGGCGCCGGGAGGCAGTACTGACGGGTCGCGCCAGCCGTATCCCCGAACTTTTCGGACAGACTTAGTCCACTCATCTCTGAGTGGGAGTCAATAACATCTGACTCATGGGTCTTAACTATTGTTGAACTGGGGTATGGGCTGGAGTTTGTTGAGCTGCCTAGATGCAGTTCACCCCTGACAGCTGTCAATAACACTATGGCCGAGCTGGATGCGGAGATCGTGTCGCTCTTGGCCAAGGGTGCTGTGGAAGAATTGCCCTATGAGGACTCTGTAAAGGGTTTCTTCTCTAGGTTCTTCCTGGTCCCTAAGAAGGATGGGGGCTTACGTCCCATTTTAGATCTGAGGGGCCTTAATGCCTTCCTCAAGGTGACCAAATTCAAAATGGTTACGTTGGCGGCTGTGATCGCCTTGCTGAAACAGGGGGATTGGTTTGCGGTTCTTGACTTAAAGGACGCATACTTTCACGTGGGCATACGGAAGGAGCACAGGAAATACCTGAGCTTTGTTTACCGGCAAAGGGTTTTCCGGTATAAGGTGCTCCCCTTTGGCCTGTCCACTGCCCCACGAGTGTTCACTAAATGTGTGGCCTCTGTGGTTTCCTTCCTACGGGAGGAAGGCTGTACCATCTTTCCGTACCTCGATGACTGGCTCATCGTGGCTGAATCGGAGTCTAGGCTGGTGCAGGACATTGGCTTGGTACTTAGCACTTGCCAACGCCTGGGGCTCCTGGTGAACTTGGAGAAATCCAAACTGGTGCCCAGCTGCAAGGTGTCCTACATTGGTGCACTGTTAGACTCTGTGGAGGGTAAGGCCCTGCTCCCCTTGGAGAGGGCTCGGTCCCTCAGGGGTCTAGTGTCCATGTTTAAAAGGAACCGATTCCAGTCTGTGCGCACTATCCAGTGCCTACTAGGGCATATGGCAGCGGCCACCTCTGTGGTGCCTTTCGCTAGGCTGCGTATGCGCCCTCTCCAGAACTGGTTTGTGCGGAGGTACGATGCTCTGCTGCACCCTCCGTCCCTCAAATTCTCTATCCCAAGGGTCGTCCTCTCCTCCTTGGACTGGTGGCTGTCTGATGACAACTTGTTTAAGGGGACCCCTTTTGGGTATCAACACCATGACATCACGGTTACCACTGATGCCTCTCTGTTGGGATGGGGGGCTTACTGTGGTGATGTGTCTGTGCAAGATGTCTGGTCTGACAGGGAAAAGACCCTCCATATTAATGTGCTTGAACTAAGGGCCATTCGTTTCGCACTTGTGTCTCTTACAGCACTGCTGAGAAATCGTCATGTGTTGGTGCAGACGGACAACACGACTGCCATGTACTACGTGAATCAGCAGGGGGGCACAGTGTCCATGGCCCTGTGCCGGGAAGCCACACTCACTTGGCAGTGGGCTATCAAGAACGGCGTGTCGCTCCGTGCTATACACGTGGCTGGGTCGGACAATGCCCGGGCAGATGCCCTCAGCAGGGTCCCTTTACTGGACCACGAGTGGGAACTGAACGTAGAGTGCGTTGGGCCGATCTTCCAGATGTGGGGTCATCCAGTGATAGACGTGTTCGCCACTGCGGCGACCACCAAGGCCCACACGTTCTGTTCCAGGGCGGGGAGCGACCCCCTCTCTATTGGGGATGCCTTCCAGTTTACGTGGACGCAGGGCTTGCACTACATGTTTCCTCCGTTCCCCTTGATTCCCAGGGTCCTGTGCAAGATAGAGGAGGACGGGACGGACTGCATCCTAGTGGCCCCCTTCTGGCCACGGCAGGTTTGGTTCCCGAAGCTCCTACAGATGTCCCAACGGACGTATGTGAGTCTGCCCCCTCGGCAAGACCTTCTCCTAAACGGGAGCCTGGTCCACCACGATCCCAGGAAGCTGCACCTAACGGCTTGGCGGATCGTTCCTCCCCGATAGGCTTTACTGACGAGGTACAGAGGGTCCTCCTGAATGCTCGTCGGCCATCCACTAGGCGCGCTTATGCGGCCAAGTGGCGCAGGTTTGAGCTCTGGGCACTTGCCAGAGGGGTGGTGCCTGACAGCAGTCCCTTGGGGGTTGTGTTCGAGTATTTGTGCCACTTGCGTGGCTTGGGTTTGAAGGTGTCCTCCCTCAAGGTCCACCTGGCAGCGATATCAGCTGCTCACACCCGAGTTGAGGGTGCTACGGTGTTTTCTCACCCACAATCCCGCCAGTTTCTTAAGGGCATGTACAATCTTTACCCACCTGTGTCGGCGCCAGTGCCTCAGTGGTCACTGTCCTTGGTACTCTCACGTCTCATGTTGCCTCCATTTGAACCTATGGCTACATGCCCCTTGGACATGCTATCCTACAAGGTAGCATTCTTGGTGGCCGTCACATCGGCCAGGAGGGTCAGTGAGCTGTCTGCACTGCGGTCTGACCCTCCCTTTCTTGTGTTTCATCCCAACAAGGTGGTCCTGCGTCCCTGCCTCGGGTTCCTGCCCAAGGTGGTGTCCGCCTTCCACCTCTCGCAGGATATCTCACTGCCTGCATTCTTTCCTCAACCCTCCTCTAAGGGGGAAAAGGCCCTCCATACCCTAGACTTGAAGAGGGCCCTAGCCTATTACCTGGATAGGACGAAGGGATTCCGCTCCAGTCCTCACCTGTTTGTGTGTTTTGGGGCCAAGGACAAGGGTAACAGGGCTTCCTCACAGACCCTGTCTAGGTGGATTGTGACGGCCATTAGCAAGGCCTATTCCCTGGCAGGGGTGGATTGCCTGCTTCATGTCAGAGCCCACTCCACGCGGTCCCAAGCATCCTCTTCGGCACTCCTCAGGGGGGTGCCCCTGGTTAACATTTGTAAAGCAGCCACATGGTCCTCTGCAGACACCTTTGTCAGGCATTACGCCGTTGATGTCAATGCGGAGCAGGATGTATCTGTGGCCAAGGCTGTCTTACACTCCCTTTTTTCCTGAGGGAGTTTTGGTATGACTTTCTTGGCGTACCTGTTGGGTACCCTTGAGTGACAGTGTGTATATATGTACCTGGGGGTGTGTATATATGTAAATATTGAGTATTTATGTGTCCTTTCACATTATTTTTACATAGATGTATATATGCATATCTATTTATTGTTGATCTTGTTTGCTTAATAAAATTGTGTTGGACTTCACCCCCGCCTTCCTTATTGTGTGAAGCTTGGTACACTCCCATGTGTGGAGGCACAGAAGAACGAAGATGAAAACAGGGTTAACATACCTGTAACTTATGTTCATCGAGTTCTTCTGTGCTGACACACAACCCTCCCTCCTACCCCGCTGTGAACTCCAATGCACGATATTGTGATGGCTGTAACGGAAATTGGTGTTTTTAAGGTGTTATGGCTGAAGTGTGTTGGTCAAGCGGCGGCAAAGGAGAACTGAGGGAAGGGGCCGTTGGTCGCTGGAGGATCACGTGACCATTTGGGCGGGAAAACGGTCGCTGAGGCGCGCGACAAACGGCCCCTTCGGAGCCATGGAAGCTCTAGAAAATTCTCCGGCGGCTGGCCTGCGCCTGCGCAGTCCCCATGTGTGTCAGCACAGATGAACATAAGTTACAGGTATGTTAACCCTGTTTTATGACTTGTCATTCCTTAAATAATTATTTTAAATGGGAAATCATGCAGTCACTAACAGAAATAAAATCAAGTTGATGGGCAATAATATTAGAACAAATGGAAATCACTAACACTGACACATTATCTGGTGCATTCATAGCAATCAGCAATGTCATACTTCCCAGTTGCAGTGGGAACAGTGGGGCATAGGTAATACAAAGAATCTAAGTGAAGTGATAAAGCTGTAGTATAATGTCAGTCACCTGAAAATGGGTGTGGAGATTTAGAAGAAGTAGAAATGGAGATCCTTGAGCTGCTATATCCCAGCCAAAGGTGTATGGGGTGTTACAAGGGAGGGCATCAGGAAATAAAGGTACAATCCAGCTTGATTAGAGCAAAAACTAGCATTTGTGGTTAGATAAGAACCCTGTTCAGCCCCAGGGGGTGGCGTGATCCATTATTCTGAATTTGTGAATAAACTCCATTTCAGCAATCTCGTGTTGTTTCTCATTGTTAGGTCCAGTGATCATGCTGTTGGAGTAAATATGGGGACAGAGTTGACATTTTGATTTATTGCAAGCTCTGGTCTCAGTGTCAGTGTTCGGAAGTACATTATTAGGAGTGAGATATTGTTTAATATTAGGGGGCTGTCTGTGGGCAAAAAAAGATTTGCCTCCCCAACAAAGATGGACTACAAGCCACTAAAGGAATACCATCACTGACAATAACACAGCTGATCTTGCTAGCAGGCTCTGCCAGTTTGTGGTCACCCACAATTACTTCAGATTTGGTGAAGACTTATTCCTTCAAATCCATGGCACAGCCATGGCCACTTGCATGGCATCCCAATACCCAACGTTTTCATGGCTGACTTGGAACAGTGCTTTCTCAGCCCCTACCCACTAACACCCCTCCTGTACCAGAGATTTATTGAAAACATTTTCATCATCTGGACACATGGGAAACTGAAGTGAGCTGTGTCTCAGGAAAGCTCAATCTACAATAAATTTTGTTAGTGCTACTGGTCTCTTGCTCTTTTCTGCTGCTACAGACAGACTACGCATTCCATCCTAATTTACTTTTAAATGTGTACCAGTGAATGATGGCCTGTACTTTCCCTTACAGCAGCACTATCTGTTTGGAATGCTGGTTTGCCCACATTGTGTAAACCACTGGTTGCTAGTTCAGATGTAGTTTGCCATAGACATGGAAATAATTATCTTACTGCTTGGGAGGAGGAGAAAGGAGCATTGGACCCAAACATCTTCTTGTCTTGCTGATGTAGCAACAAACCATTACGTCAGAACTAAGACAGTACGTAGCTGTTAATTTTTAAAGGAGTCCGGGCTTTTGTTTCCTTGTGTTGTGACACAGTAGATTGCATAGCAGATGGGTACAGATTCCTAGCCACTAAATATGCTACTACTGTTTAGATGACCAAACATGTGGCTGGCAGTTGGTGAGAAACAAATTTATGTATTTATTTAGATTTTTATACCTAATTTTTCTAACCAAAGGGGACACATTGTTCTCCCCTCCATTGTTATCTTCACAACAACCTTGTATGGTAGGTTAGTAGGGTTGCCACATTACTTCTGGTGACAAGAGACATTGTGTACCCTGCTGCTCCTCAGCTGGGTTGAGAGAAGAAAATGGTGATTGAAATGGGGGACACAATCAGCATTCGTGGTATAATGATACAACTTCTGGCGTAACCCAGAAGTGACATCATCACATCAGATGACATGCTAGCATTCACACAAAACTAAGGTTGAATAACAGAACTTCGGTCACTGCTACCATGTTGCCCCCAGTGCAGTGACATTGCTTCTGGGTCACACCAGAAGTCGCATTGTCACACCAGGGACATTAGTCACACACACACCATTAAATCCCTTCCTCCCCCTGGCAACCCTATAGGTTATGATGAAAGAGAGAGTGGTTAGGCTGAAAGAGTGTGTGGCCTGAAAAAGAGTGACCTTGCCTCCCCTTGACCTTGGAGACTTAGACTTTAATAATAGCACTAGTGTAGTAAAACAGTGGAGTCATTATCACGCTAGCAACATTTAACCATAATGCATTCAGACTCTGACCAAAAAGGCCAATTTCTTTACACCCTCTATGAAATATTTATGATGTCAATACCACTCCAAAACATGTACTTACTAAGGCTGTCTTTGTTTTAAATCTCATTTTCTGTTTTAATTTTTATTCATAATGTAGCCACTTCAGTTCCTTAACCCTTAGTTTCATTTGTCTTTTCTTGCCTTTAGTTCTTTTATCCTTTTACCCTTTTCTGACTCCTCTCATTTATACATCTGTTCCTTAAAAGGAGCCCTGAGCCAATTTTAACATTACAGTATGTAATTGCGGTTTTCCTATGAAGCCTACTAGAAAAGGCTAAAGCCATAGAGGCTTTCATTAGTTTTTTTAAAAAGATACTGAAGGGAGGCTACATTCATAGATTATAAAATTACTGGAAAAAATATGTATTCTGCACAAATAGATGTAGATAGAATTTATGCTGGTATTGGAAATGTTGCTTGCTCAAAATTCACAGCTGAAGACACAGCAAGGTTGTCAGGTCTCCCTACCTGAAAAGTGGGGGTGATGTGCAGGGGTGCCAATCTTCCTTTCCCAGTGAGCTGAGGCAGCCTGGAGCATGCTGCTCACAGGCTCTGCAGGCCCAATGATATTACTTCTGGTTTAAACTGAAAGCTGCAGCATCTCTGCAGGCCCAAAACATAGCACTTTCACTATGTTTGGGGCTGTTTGTTAAAGAATTGGCCCCAATGAGATGTCATAGCTTCTGGTTTAAACCAGAAATGACATCATCAGACCTGCAAGCTTGTGTGCAGCGTGCTCCGGCCTGCCTCTGCTCACCCCTCCCCTACTGGCCAGGTGAAGAGCAGCAGAAAGCAGAGGCTTGGGGCAGGGGATTCCCTACCCTGGCAAGTGATCAGGCAGCCTTAAAACTCAATGGAACACTTGCCTCTTATTTTGCTTGGCCTGCTCTGGATGGGGCATTATGAGGTAAACTTCATGCTCCAGATTTTGATGGATAGATGCAAAAAGTGTCCCACTTATATGGCTTTATAAGATAAAAGATCACACATCTGTGATCAGATCTCCCATCTCTTTTAGCAGCTGCGTGGAAAGGAAAATAATTAGGTCAGGACACATCTCTGAAGAAGTTTCACTTTTTCTCCTGTACAATTTTTTATGTACATCACTTACATTTCCCAAGCTGCTCCTTTCCCCAGTAAGGAAACCAAACAGTTAACCAATCCCTTTAGTTAGGGTTCTGTTCATAATGTAAGGGGCTCTTCAAATTTGATTGTATGTGCAGTGCAGGGGAAGTATTCTGTCTTTCGACACAAGAATCGTGCACGAGTATTCAGTCTTGAACTGTTCTGTTTCAATCTAATTTGAAGCAGGATAAATGACATAAGAATATATGGCAATACACACTGTATTATGTGTAGGTGCTGTAAGCTGCTATATTGTTGGCTTAACAATTAGTACATTTCTCACAAAATAATTTAATTCCAGTTGGAAAGCAGAATTACCCCTACAAAAATATGGGCAATAAACCCAAAAATTACATTCAAGTTGCACTGAAACATGTGGAGCTATGGTTTGGTTTCTTAGGTGAATAATTGGTATTGAAAATTACAGCTTGTTTTGTGTATTTTATAGCCTGATATTTCTTGAATAAATGCAGTTTTTAAATTGAATGTGTTTTTATCACTGTTGTTTGGAGCAGTTAAACCTGTAATTTTTTAAATTATTATTTCTGTTCATTAACATCACTATCCCACTTCTGTTTGTGTAGGACCCTTTATTTTTCTACAGAGGGTATATTGGCCGTTTTTATGAATTGGCTGTTATGATCCTGCTTCCTTTAGTTAGTTATGTTGTCATTTCCTTGACAAAAGGAATGACTCTGCTATCACTGAAAATTAACATTTTCCTTTCTTAGGTTTATGACTATCATTTCCTGTGCATCTAATGAAGTGGCCCAGAAAGCTTATGCTGTAATAAATCTGTTGGTCTTTAAGTGCCACCAGATTTTGTTGTTTTTGTGGAACAGACTAACACAGCTAACCCTCTGGAATATATCAATTCCCAGTCTCACTTGAAGTATTTATGGGAAATGTTTAATTTGCTTGCATGTACAAGTTTTGCAAGGGAAACCACATTAAAGCTAAATCTTTCTTTATGAAGAGGGATGGCAGCCTGATAGGTTTCTGAGGAAGTGCAGTGAAGGAAGTTAGCATTGACTGTTTTCACTTTTCATGCATTTTTGCACACCATCTTACTAAAATGCTGTTACATTTTAGGAGGACTCTTACAGAATACTGATCTATACTCCTACAAGGGGAAGAAAGCTAATATAAGGCAAAACTCCATGTGGTTTGACATTTCAGTAGGTTCAGAGGAAATAGGATTACTATCTCCTCCATTTTACAGTGCGTGTGATTTTTATCTCTCACTCTCAAGTTGTATTTCAATGAATTGAATGGCACCTTTGGTTAATATAATCAGTCTTATTCCGAAGATATAATTATTCCAATTGATCAAAACTTTATTTACACAGAGAGTTATCAGAGTAAAACAAAAGAAACATATTTCTCCAGGAAGCAAAAGGCTCATAGCTTTTAACTTTATTTTATTCTTGCTTGCTGGCTGGCTGGAAATTAGATTAAAAGAAAAAGCATAGAGAAGGGAACATTTCCTGCAGAAGTATGTGATAAAATTACAAAGCGATACATAACCTTTTGTCTTTGCTTAATTTATAATCATGTTTAACGTTCTTTTTTATAAACAGATAAACAACCAGATCTTGTATGGGAGAAGTCATCAAAATGCTTCTGCGATAATTAAGACTGCCCCACCAAATGTCAAACTGGTATTCATACGGTAAGAACATTAACAACTGGGTTTATCAAATCCAAGATTAGTGGCCTGAACTGGGAAGAAAGAGTGAATTTACAAATAAAATTGATAGCTGTTAAAATCTGGTCTCAAATACAGGCCTTTTGAGCATTTTGTAATATCTCACACAATGAGTATGAGTTGACAGCTGGTATGATTTAGCAGTTAGAGTGTCTGACTATGATCTGGGATACCCTGGTTCAAATCCCCATGCCACCTGGAAACTTGCTGGGTGACCTTGGGCCAATGATCACATTCATCCAACTTAAGGTACTATGTACATGAATGCCGGCTTCTCCACATATATACCGCCCAACAGGATGGGGAACCACATGCATAAACAGGTTCTTGTATGTGCTGTTTTCTTTTTGAATCAAACTGCTAGTCAGGAAGGGGATGAGTATCTGAATTCAGTCCATTCATCCATTACTTCCCCTACTAATTTGGATTTATCTTTTTGAAGAGACTTTTTGGCTGCTGCTTCTATGAGAAAGACAATTGTCTTACTTTTTATATTGACTGAATAGTGCTCAGTTCTTGTTTACAAGTTTAATAAACACCACTTCATTATTATTTGTATATATTTATAAATATACTAGCTTGATACCCGTGCTTCACTATGATAACTACTTTAAATCTAGTTACATATGGGTATGTAACATTTTTTGGTTTGTGTTTTTTTTAAGTTGGTTTTGTAGTATAATAGCATAGTACCCAAGCTTCACAAAGGTGTCTGAATAAAGCGAAGCGTGTTATCCCTATTCAGGAGTCTTCTACCATCTTTATTCAACTGTCTGCAGTTTCCTTCATCTAAATTTTACCTCAGAACAAAGAGTTCTACAGCTGACCAATCAGGGGGGGGGGCGTGAAAGCAGGCAGGAGTGCCTCAAAACACCCCTTAAGCGCCATGGTGCTCTCATCCCAAACAATGAGCTTGCAGTTCCACAGCACTTGGGCCATGTTGCTTTGTTTTGAGATGCTGAACAGGGGTGTTTCTGCATGGATGAAGTTAAGAGGCAGCTTGAAGGTAGTGAAGGATCATATGCCATGCCCGAGTAAGCCTTAACCTTCTGTGGAAGTCAGTGCCTCTCTACTTGTCTTCCAGGATTGCTTTGCTCATAGAGAGACTCTGCTGCTCTGTGCACCTCAGGGTGATCTTGCTGGTACTTGGCCACTGCTGCTTGGTGCACTGCAGGAGTAGGGTGTGCATATTTCTTCGCTGCATGTCTAAGTTGCTTCCTCCTTTTAGCATCGGCATATCTTGCACGACATCTGCCAGAAGGCTTCTTGGCGGCAGTAAGAGGTAATGGCTGCGAGAGGTGTGAGGTGGAGTTGGACTGAGGGAGGGGTGGTATGGTGGGCACTTTGGCAGGTTCATGTGAGAGGTTTGCATTGAAATGACCCCTAAAAAAGTCGTGCACCATCTCCCCATGAACATTTAAAAACTCAGTTGCCATACTGACTTTTATATAAAAACCCTATTCAGGAGTCCTGTACTGTCTTTCTTCAACTGTCTGCAGTTTCCTTTACCTGATTTTTACCTCAGAACACAGAGTTCCACAGCTGACCGATCAGGGAGGAGGAGGGTGTGAGCAGGCAAGAGCCTGTCAGCCACACAGGAAAGCCAGGGCCCACAGGGAGATTGGCAACCCTAGCGGGGAAGACTAGCAGGTGTACTTTTACCTCAGGACACATTCAATGACTCCCAACAGCAACTGCATACTTACTGTTTAGAATGTTGGGGTGATGACCAATCAGGCCGCATATGCAAATGACCTCAGGGAAGAGTGGCCGAGTTGGCAGTTGGCGGGGGTGGGGGGTGAAGGAGGAGCAGCCTGCCAGGCACACAGGGAATCTGTATCCCTATGGGAAAACACATTTTACCCCTTTTTACCCCCTTAGGAGATGGATTTCTTAAAATCCCTTCTTAGTGAGTCTCAACATCATGAAAGGAATGTTCTCCCCAAATTTTACATTTCTAGGTCCAGGGGTTTGGGCTGGGTGTTGATGAGTCAGCCAGGACACTTGCCTTTATATATATAGATTTATACTCCATCCTTCCTTTTGGCTCAAAGCAGATTACAGGTGATAATTAAATTTCAAATTAAAACCAAATTTTAAAAAACTCCAAATAACCTTCCTTCCTTCTAAAAGATGTCTGCTATTCATATTGCATAAGCATTTAGTATGATTAGAGGACCAAAACGAAACTGGCTTGCTGATTGAGAACTTGACAAATTAAAGTCTGTTAAAATCATTCTGTTGGAAGAAAAAAGCTCCTATCACAGATTGGATGATGACTCATCTATATAATTCAATAGACTGGCTGCAACTGGAGAATCAAGGAACATGCTTATTTGATTGATAGGATTTCATGAAACAAAGGTGATTTTTGAAGGAGTCTAGGGAATGAAAGTGAAATGTGCAAGGAGAAAATCTGGAAGATGAAATATTAGTAAGACAGAAGACCAACCAGCTTACATAGTTGCAGGTGTGGCAACCATCCCCAAAGTCCTGCCTGTCCTCCAGGGCTCTGAACCAATACTTGTGATTTAAATTGCATGCAAATCCCAGAGATTACCAGCCAATTAGAGCCCATGAAACTCCACTGGTTGGGTGGGGATGAGCAAGCCTTAGCATAAGGAAAAGAGATACTTTTCCCCTCAGACAAGGGATTAGTCAGGCGATTTATTTTGGCTTTAAGTTAGGCTTTGAGGCCAGGTTAGGGAAGGAAACTTGTTTTGGTGAAGTAAATAAACACTCTGTGAAGGGCCCACCCTATCTAACTTTCTGTGTACAGGTTCTTTGACCAGGATCTCTGTGAAGTAAAGGAGTGGTCTAGAACCTAAGTGTAAGCCTGTAAACGGTAGTAAAAAGGTTAAGAGTTGAAACCTGAATGCTGAGGGAAAAAGGAATCAAATTTCCCTTCACTGTTTGTATTTGGTTAACTAACAGTGCAATCCTAAAAAGAGTTAGTCCAGTCTAAATCCATTGATTTCAGTGGGCTTAGACTGGAGTATCTCTTCTTAGGACTGTACTGTACAGCTGTTTTAACATGTTAGCTCGCATCGGAGATAAGATATAACGTCTGTGGAGTGCAATTGCGAGCTAGGTGTACAATTTACTGATTATTATTCCGTACTAAATCTTTACTGTATTACTCCTGTAAATAAATTTGTTCATTTCCATCTGCATCTTGTTAGACAAGGCAAAATAGCTGTGTGAAAACACTATAATTATTCTTTACCAATTAAGTACTATATTATTTAACAATTAAGTACTATATTATTCTTTAACAAATAAGAACCCTTGAGGGCACACAAAGCTTACAAGCTATCAACCAGTTAGATAAAGCTTCTTCTGTCTTCCTTTTTTACTGATTGTGGGCAGCCATAAAAAGAGAAGCCAGAGTGTGGGATTTGGACAGCCATAAGTCTGGAGGGAGGATAGTTGCCTCAGAAGTCTCCTTCGTCTCTCTCTCTTCTCCCCCCCCCACTTGTTGCCAACACAGTAAATTTGCTGCCTGATTACAGAAAATGGGTCTTTCCCTAATATTGTTTGACCTAAAATGGCACCATTTGGGAGTTGGAGCGTTTGGCAAGTGAATGTTAATATTCTTTAATGGCTCCCTCAGTTGGAGCCCTGTTTTTGCATGTGATTTCTCCAGCTGCAGGACAAAGTGGATGCACATGTTTGTGGTGGATGCACATGTTTGTGTGAGCACAATGACATATTAAATCTGTAGGGTACGGACAAAGAGCAAAGAGAAGGATTGGGGGCGGGGAGAGAGAACGTGCTGTGATTGGAGATATAGGGTTTCTTTTTCTGGGAATCTGGCATGAAGTAATGGTCTGCTGCTCAGTAGAACGGCTTCTTTTTGTTCACCCACTGTATATTAGTAAATAAAACTAATATAAGATACCTGAAGTATCCAGGGTGCTCTGTCATCCAAAGGAATATGCTACCTCTAAAAGCTTTGATGCTGGGAAATTTGGGAGTACGTAATAGTATTTTCAGACAGAACAGAAAAACTATTACGAGGCTTGTTCTTCAGGGGTATCATCTACCAAAAGTTAAACACTAGACCACATTGATTTCAGCAGGTGGATGGCAGTAGTAAGTAAGAATGGCATAGTTACTAGATCTTCCCATTACTTAATGGCACTTAAAAGTGCTTAGATGATCATCTGAATGGATTGTGTCCTAGATGTAGTGTAAAGTGATTGCCAGTGTTTAAATTTTGCCTCACTGTGTACAGCTCTACATTGCTGTAATATGGAGCCTAATGCTTATCAACATAATAGGGTTGTTATGAACATTATTTTTGAAACAATTGTAATATAATAATTATGTTTAATATGATTTTTCAAAATTGTGCTTTGAAGTGTAGTCAAATAAAATTTTTAAAAATAAACTTTAAAGTCCTGTGGATGATCTAAAAATCTGAGCTGCATAATTAATGTAGAAATGTGCTTTTCTGGTTTTGTCATTCAAAGGGTTATCAGTTATCCAATTCTCTTTCTGGTTGCATGTTACAGAATCATGTTTATGCCACCCAGGCTATGATGTACCCCTCTGTAAAATCATAGACATGGCGAATCTAGCCACCTAGATTCATGTCATGGTAGCTTCCTGATTAGAGTACAATATAGAGTTACCAGTTTTCATCAGATCAGCCCGTCACAAGGGCCTTCCCTTCCTTGTCACACTGGAAATGATGTAATTCCCTGTATGACAAGGAAGAGCTCCGGAGCGCCTACTCATGTTGGTCACACACAAGGTAAGTTCCCCCCTCAAAAAACCCACCCCCAAGCACCCCCTGCGAGTGCTCCTCAATCCCCCCATCCTCCGGTTGGGCTCCAGGGGACCTGGCATCCCTACTACCCTAACACATTCTACATACGTCTCCCTTGAAATCCGTTTGGAGACTCCAGCTGGTACAAAACACTGCAGCTCAAGTATTATCAAGAGCTAGACCAAGCATGCATATTATCCCCATTCTGCAATCACTCCATTGGCTCCAGTTAAAGGACTCAATTCAAAGTTTTGTCTATCACATACAAAGCCCTTCATGGCCTTGACACCTCATATCTGCATGACTGTCTCTCTTCCTGTCCTCCACCACAGCAGCTTCACTCATCTGAACAGGACCTTTTACAGGTGCTGCCCAGCAAATGGGCAAAATCAACAGCTGCCTGTACACATGCTTTCTCTGTGGTGTTCCCCACCTTGTGGAATGGCCTGCCTGAGATCAGGAAAGTTCGCACTCTCAGAGGGCCACCAAGGCAGCTAACAAATTAAAACATTGGTGAAAGAGGCGGGAACACTGAGCAAGGCCATGCAAAACAAAATAGTCTTCACGTGTTGACAGAAGAAGGCAACAGAAGTCAACAGGCAAATCTCCCTGGAGAGAAAGTTCTAAAGTTTTAGTGCCACTAATGAGAAGGCCCTCTCTTTGGTTGCCATCCAACTAGTCTCAGAAGGCATGGGTGTCAGGGCTTGCAGCGGCCGCTGCTGGGCGGGGCGCTGGGCAGTCTGCTCCTGACATTAAAGGGGGGCCAGGGATTCTGCAGGACCCTGCTTTGTGGAAGGAGACTCCCTCTCAATCCACTCGCTGGCCTGCTCAACCTGTGCCACTCACCCTCTTTGGCCTCTGCCATCTCCTCCTTCATCCACTCTCCTCCTTGCCATTGCTCTCACCCCCCCCCCTCAGAGCTCTTCCTAGCCACCTTATATAGGGTTTCCTTTCCCCGCCCTCCTTCTAGGCTTGTTCCCTCTCCTGACTTGGCCCAGCTGTGCCTTCCCTCAGGTGTTTCCCTCCTACCACTAATCCCTTCTTGGCTTCCTTGCCTTGCTGGCAGGGTGGGGTTGAATGCGAGCCATCCCCAGCTGAGGTCTCCTTGGCCTTGCTCATGAGGAGCTGCCCCAGTAGGCCTTTGAACTGCTGAGCTTGCCTGGCCTTGCTCATGAGGAACTGCCCCAGCCGGTTTCTGTGCTGCTGAGCATGCCTGGCCTTGCTCACGAGGAATTGCCCTAGCCAGCTTCTGGGCTGCCTGCTCATTGATGCTGGGCAGGGCTGCCCATCTCCTCCCCCAGAATGCCTGTGGCAGCTCCACCTGGAGGGGCTTGGCTCCTAGCAACTCCTGAGCCAGGCTGCTGTCCTCTAGCCGGGGTGTGGCTCTGGGCTGTAGTGGCTGCTTCTCCTTGGCTGGTAAGGGCTCTGTTTGGGCTGCTGCTGGGTCCCTATTCCCCCTGTCCTGCTCAGCCCCCTCTCTCCCCCCTGGAGGGTGGGACTGGCTGGTCTCTCCCTGCTCCCTCCAGCCCTCTGAGGCTTTGGCCTTTCGCCCCTTCCCCCTGGAGTGGGCAGGTTCTGGACCTGGTTGCTGGCTGGGGTGGTAGGGCCACTGCCTCCCAGTTGCCTCCCACTGCTCCCTCCTGGCAAGTCTGGGGGCTGGGACTCAGACCCCGGACAATGGGCACCTGAAGTGGAGCCTCCAAAGATTATTGTAGTGGGTTCATAAAGGAGTAGGCATCATTCAGGTATGTTGGTCCCAGACTGTACAGGGCTTTAAATGTCAGCACCAGCAACTTGAGTTGTGCTTAGAAACAAACTGGAAGCCATTGTAGATGAGCTAGGACTGGAGTGATATATTCCGTACACCCTACTCTAGTCAGCATCCTAGCTGCAACATTTAGCACCAGTTGAAGCTTCTCAACACATTTCAAGGGCTTACTCCCAGGAAAGCCTTCTTAGGATTGCTGCTAATATATCTTATAGTTACTATGTATGGATCTTTAGGTCTAATGAAGACCACAAATGACAATGCTAAAGAATAGTGCTAGTAAAATGAAGAATTACTTGCTATCCTTAGCAAGGCAAGTCATCCAAAGGAGATTAATGATCATGCCTATAGCCTGTTCTTCCTTTATATAGCTACTGAAAATTAAATGTCATGTACAACCACTCAGTCTCCATTACTTAATTGCGTATAGAGAATGTCTGGTATATAGCTGCACAGGCTATAGCCAAATCCAAATCCAATTTATTACAGCAAAAGCCAGCAGTATAAAGCAATACGATTACAAGCAATAAATCAATATTATCAGTACAGGAAAACCAAAGGCATAAAAGGGATAAGAGTTAAAATGGAATAACAGTAATGAAAATAAAAATAAAAAATGTATAATGTGTTTTTCACTAAGAGAAGTTTATGTTTTCTGATAGCTAAAGAGCAGAATTTGGCCACAGCATAGGTTACTGAGCTCTGAGAATCTTCTAAAAGAAATTTGCGCAGAACTTCTGGTCTAAATTCCAAATAGGATTGCAAGGGGATAAATTTAGACAAAAGAGGTAGTATGAGGCGAGACCATTCTTCACAATAAAATTCACAGAATAAAAGTATGTGAGTAACAGATTCCACCATATTGGACATGCATGGACATAAGCGCTCATGCATTGGTATCCACCAGAATTTGCCATACAATACAGCTGAAGGCAATGCCTCAAACCGGGCTCTAGAAAATGCCCATCTGTAGGATTCATGGGTAATACTGGATAAATATGGGGCAGCTGAAAAATTAGGCCAAGATTTTAAACACCTGAAGTTCTTGGGAAGTAGAGCTTCTTCATTTTGAAGTTCAAGATCAAGAAGCCTCTGAGTAATCGCTGTTTTTGCCATATTCAGGGTTCCATTAAAAAGATCTTCAGGATTTAGGCCAATTTGCTTGATCTTGTTAAAGATTTGTGTGAACCAAGGTGGATAAGGGTCCGCAGCTAGGAGATGAGTTATGATTCCCTTTGGATTATAATGAATTTTCAGCCAGAGGAATATTGACAGGCTATAGCAAAAATATTTGAAATTGATTCTGAGAGGGATTCATTGTTCCATGGCACTATAAAAGACTGAGTTACACATGACTTCTGTAATATGTTTATTGGAATTAAAATATAACAAAGCTGAGGTTAGTTAGAAGAATGGTTAGTTTTGCACAGTAATGGATAAATTCCCCTTGATCTTAATGTGACTGACTAAAACATGCTTACTTGTAGAGCTTCCAGTGAATGTTCGTTCATTCGTTTTTCTTTCTTTCTTTCTTTCTTTCTTTCTTTCTTTCTTTCTTTCTTTCTTTCTTTCTTTCTTTCTTTCTTTCTTTCTTTCTTTCTTTCTTTCTTTCTTTCTTATTTATAAAATATATAGTGGCTACCAAGGCCACTAACAGATTAAAAATATACATAATAAAAACACTTTTCAAGGTTAGCCCCATGTAGAGCATGTTAGAATAATCTAATCTAGATGTAACCAGGGCATACACCACAGTAGCCTGATCTTTTCTGCCCAAGAAAGACTGCCCATGGGTAACCAGGTGAAGCTGGTGAAAAGCACTCCTGACCACAGCTGCCTCCTGCTTAATAAGCAGTAGATCTAGGTCCAAAAGCACCCCGAAACTGTGGACCTGTTCCTTCAAGGGGAGTACAACACCATCCAGAACTTTAAATCATGGATCTTAGAGCTGCCAGTCCTTCCACTGTAGCAGCTATCATGCCTGTTGCTGCTCCAAGTAGTGGCGGGAAAAAAATTGAAGGCCAGTCTTGTGTGTGCCACTCTCTCATTTCCAGGGAAACCCCAGAAGCGATATAGAGTAGCTTTAGGAATCACCATAAACTCTATGGTAAAATCATAGGAGTTTCTGGCAATTCCTATAGCTACTCTACCTCACTTCAGGATTTTTCTTGGAAGTGACATAGTGATGAACACAACAGGCCTTTCATGTCCCTTCCCCAAACTTTCTGCCAGTTGCCTGGCAACCCTACACTCATTAGTAGCACTTGCATCTTGACAGAATTAAGCTACAGTTTATTTTGCCCACATCTATTCCACCAATTCAGGGTTTCCAAAGCCTACCTGGAATTGGCCAGAAGCCTTCAACAATACACTTAACCATTGTGCTTCAGCTTAACCACTATGCATATGCACATACATGTCTGGAGACTGTGATGTAACCTGAGAAGGCAGATTCCCTGAAATTAAATTTGTATTGTGTGTCTTTTAAAAAGATTGCCATTTCTTATTCATGTTGTCACATTTCTCTCAGGATTTAAAAACGGTAGGTTAAAAGAGGTTATTGCTGCTAATATTCCCCTGCTATAACTGTTCATATTCAAATGAACTGAGTCCTGCTTCAAAGGAGGCCCTTTCAAAGTAAAGGCATGTTGTAAATGGTACTGCAAACAAATAATGGCCTTTGCACTACCCTCTCTACAACTATAAATCACAATCTGATTATAACTAAAGTTAAGACACTTTCCCTTTGATAACTTTTAAATGAGTTTCTCCTCCTCCCAGCTCCCTTTGATAATCATTTATTCTCCTTATATGGCCACAAATCTGCAGTTTTTAAATGGCTTCCATTGTATTTCTGGTTTTGTATAATTTGTATCAGCTAACTTTTACCTTCTATTATTTTAATGTCTGGGAATTTTATATTTTATTATTGTAATTTTAATATGTTTTACATGTCCCAGAACTGTTTAGATCGAAGGTAGGATACAAGTATTTAAATAAATAAATAAGCCGAAATATGAGTGGACCTGAGCACACATCTGAATGACAAGGGTGACAGCAACAATTCAGCATGCAGCCATCCAACTGATTCTGTCTTCCACACTGTGGTGCTAAATTATCTCTAAAAGAGTTTACACATGCACTTTAATCACTGTGCTTCAACATCCTAAAAAGAATTACTTTCACATATCAAATTTTAATAATAGATCCTGTATTTTCATGTTTCCCAACATAATAAAAACAATTTTCCAGGAAAGGCAGTTCACCTATCCACCCACTAGTAACGTAAGAACTTAGAGCAGAAAAAGTAAACTTTTGAATGAAAAGAATTGGCTTTGAGGATGGGTAAGAGACCACATGCTACGCTTTGTGGTCCCGATGGAAACTTGTCCACAGCTGCAGGGTATGCGGTATACTCCTGCAGAGGTGAGGGAGTCTCTACTGTCTTTTGCTGATCGTAGCATCTGTTGTACTTTTCTGGTGGGTCTGAATACTGTTTGTAAGTTGTAATACAATAAACTACATCTGCATCCACTGTAAACAAACATAGGTTTTTCGATGCAGGAAATTCAACCTCAATCTATGGCCATTAAAGTATTTTGCAATATCACATTTTTTGTCTCTTTGAAATTGTTCATGCAGAATCCAGGGTTTTTTTCATATAGTGAATATCAGGTCTGGCTTTGTGAAACATAAGTTAAATATTTGCCGCACAAAACTGAAACTTTAGTAATTCCTCAAAATGCACCATGGCCACAGTGATACCAGTGAGGTTCATAAAAATTATATATAGTTCCTGTACCTATTAGAGATGGGCATGAACCGGAAAAAAAACAAACTGTGCAGTTCGTGGTTCATTGCATTTCATGAACTTTCACAAACCTGCCTCCGGTTCGCGAATCAGTTTGTTTGGTTTATAAAAACATCACATCCAGGTCAGCAAATCTTCACTTCCGGGCCAGCAGAAGGCCACTTCTGGGTCAGCAGAAGGTCTGCAGAAAGTCCATCCCCTGTTGCCTAGGAAACCGATTGATCAGCGCCAAGCTGTCTGCAGTGACTAACCCAAAATGAACCAAATAAACCAGCCTAAAGTTCGTGGCGGTTCATCAGAAATGGGCTCTGATGAACCACTGGTTCATGAACCACGAACTGGCATGGTTCGTCACGAACTTGGATTCGTGTTTCGGTTTGAGACCATCTCTAGTACCTATGTATGTAACTAAAATATGCAAATAGTTGCAACCATCTAGATTTCCAGTGTAGTTCTTAGTACTTACCACCTTGTTTTTTCCTGCTCTAAGCAAAATGGACATAATTACAAGTACCTTCTTGTACTGGTCATATGGCACAGAAACCCTGATGAATCTATATGGGTCTAGGTTTTGTCATTAGCTGGAGGGAAGAAAACCTGGGAACTGTGCTAAGCTCTGTGTAGAAAGTACAGTAGTCTGAATAAATGAAAATAAAAAGGGGAAATGGAAAATTTGAGAGGATATTTCAGTTTGTCTGGCATGTATTATATTGATTTTTTTCTTACTTTTCAGCAATGAAGATGCATTTAACCAGATGGCTGTTGCTCCTTTCCCATTACCCTCTAGCTCTCAGTCTTCAATTGAAGTAAGTCTTTTTTAAA
Organism: Eublepharis macularius; assembly: GCF_028583425.1. Classification (NCBI taxonomy): domain Eukaryota; kingdom Metazoa; phylum Chordata; class Lepidosauria; order Squamata; family Eublepharidae; genus Eublepharis; species Eublepharis macularius. The sequence continues at coordinate 78,353,115 of NC_072794.1, read as the reverse complement.
ATCTTTTTTAAAATCTCCTAATTGAAGGAGATTAATCATGAGTAATAAATTTAACATAAATCTAGATATCAATCTAATTAAACCCAAAGGAAGCATTAAGTATAAATTCTACTGCACATGAATTCCCCATCTTGATAAAATAGTTGGTATGGTACAAAGTAGTAGTCGCTGCCTTTCTTTGTCAGATTGTTGTTAAATAACTTGGAGACTATTGTAGCTAGTTCAGGAATATTTTTTATGTAGCAAATTAGATCCGTATGAGTTACTTACAATGCAATCTTAAGAACACTTGCCTGGAAGTAAGCCCCACTGAATAGCATCATCTTCTGAGTAGTTAACTTAGAGATGAACTTGGCTGAACTTTTTACTTTGTCAGATCAAGGGAAAAGCAGACCAGTTACCACTGACAGCCAGTGTTTATTCTCTATGTTCTTCAGTAGCAGATCTTAGGGTTTGCAGAGTATCCATTCCTTGTGTGTTAAGGATCAAATGTCTACAGATGCCATAAACCTGGTATAGAAAATCTCCATGTATAGTGTAGGAACTGCTAATGTCGGTAGATTATTGGGACATCTAAGGTACAAATATGACAGAGGTATGAATTTCAAACATTGTTTAAAAAAGACTGAATTCTGAAAGCTGTTGGGTTAAATTCAAATCTCATTTTGCTTGTGTTTCTCCTTTGTGGGAAATGAACCCATGATTTTTGTACTAGCTTCTTTTTCCTTATTCTGAATTTTCCCATTAAAACTAATGTTTTTCAACATTATTTTTCTACTAGTTGCCAAAAAATACATCTATCTGTGAAGTTATTTACGTGCCTATAAACAAAATGTGGGGTAGAGGGTGGAGACCTCCCCAGCACATTCATGCACAGAGGGATAAAATTTAAAAATTAATTATGTACTGGAAGGGGCAACCATAGAATTGAAAAATGTAGTCTCCCTCACTGTGCTATGGTCTAGATCATATTAAAGAAAAAGACAGATGAGTTATCATTTTCTAGTTCGTTAGCAACCATGTCTATATCCTATTGATGTCCAAGCCATTGCTAATTATAAAGTTGATTACTCAAGCATTAAAAAGATTTGACCAGGACTGATATTTTCCTGTATATAAAGTGTGGTGACATTCAACAATTTTTTGTAGTTGAAAATACAGTGTGTATCTTCTGACTCCATTTATCCAAGTTGCATGATTTATTTTGCATGTGGACAGGGTAATATGTAGTTGTAAATACATATAGTTTCGTGTCTGATTCACGTTTTAATCTCACAACATTGTCTTTGGGGAAACATTATCTTTGACAATGGCCAGTTCTTGCCAGCATCTGTTGAAACAAAGCAGTATCACTTTCTACAGTTAGGAATCTCAGGCATTGTTGCCATGCTTATTGGAAACCTATGGTCTAAATATCGTAATCTGGAAAGGAAAAGGTGTAACAATAGGTATTTCATTAATTTTGTCTTTCCTGGTAATTAAAGGTAAATGTTTAAAATGAACACTCAGTAAGTACTGAACACAAGGGAACACAACAGAGAGTGGCCCGAGTGGGAAGGCTCCCTTTAAAAAAATATAGCAACAGGGCTTTTAAGTTGTAGAGTGGAGTATAAGTCCTTGGATGATTATTGTTTTTGTCAGGAGTCAAATATTTAGGGCGACAACCTTAATTAATCAATCCAATTTAACTGATTAAAAATGTCTTGCTTAGTCAAAATTTTGGTCTAATTATTTGGGCCATCATCTGAATGTATTGTTAATTGTTCCAAGGTATACACAGACTGGATCATTTTATGCATGTACAGTACAGAGTCTCAGATGTATTAAATTTCTTGAGACTTAATATTGCAGAAAGTTCAAATATTGCAGGGTGAAGAATACAAAACAAAAAAGTGATCATTTGCTGAGCATCCCATGTTCAAGGATAAACACTTTTGTGCCCCGTAAAAGTTCTGTTGGTCCTAACTCCCATACCAAAACTATATTATATGGGGAAGATGCTTTCAATTACACCATTGGTTGGAATGGTTATGAGAGGGAACTTACCTTTTTAGATCCAGATGTGGGGAATCAATCCTTTTTTTAGGTTTATGGGTTATGGCCGTTATGATCAATTGGATGCTGGATATGAAAGTTATCCTGTCCATTGAGTCTCCTCTCCACCAATACTGTAGAAGGGTCTACCTTTTGCAGTTGTGTTGTTTACTAAATTATGGCTTCATTTTCTAATTTTTTTTTAATTAGGATCACAGTACCACTGAATCTGCAAGTGGTGAAGAAGATACCAATTTGGACTATCCCATGAAAGGCTCAACAGATGATGTGTACACTAAACTAGTAAGCATTTATAAAGAAACATGTTAATTCCCTTACAGATGCAGGATTTCTCTATAAACAAAAATGGGAAGGAAGGAAGGAATGAGGAAGTCAAGGCAGGAAATGACTTTAAAATGAACCCAAAATTCGCATCTCAGAAAAATCTGGTACTTTCTCATCCCCATTTCTCCCTGTATTTACTTGATTCTCTGGGTCACAAAACTTATACTGGGATCCACATTTTTTGCAATTCAAGTCTCATATATTAACATCAGTCCATCCAAAACAGAAAGCTATGTTAATAAAATAGAGGGGCAACATTAAATGTGTTTGCAAATATTCTACTTATCAAAAGACAATGTCAAGATAGCTAAAATCAGTAGCAACCAGATTGTGTGCTAGCCCACAAAAGAAACATACAAAAAGCAAATGATATAAAAATGTCACTAGTGGGATGTTTGGGACTTGGGCAGGCTCGACAGCTGTAACCCACTCCAGTCTTTCCTTGCCAACCTACCCATCACAGCCATGACCAAAACAACAATTCTTAGAATTCCAAAAATCAAATTGTATATTTACAAAGTATGAATGAGCAAGCACAGAATATTCTAATACTGTTTTCAGTATTAGAATTATACATTTGACTTTGAGACAAAGTTAACATTAGAGGTACTTTTCATGCAGTCATAGTATCCAGCTGGTTGCATACTTGGCTGCATTTCCAGTGGGTGCAAGTGGGTCTTGGTTGGTTTCCGACCTGGTGGCTTTTTTCAACCTAACTATCTGTAAATAGGTACTTGATTCACTGATGTGATATAAGTCAAAGATAGATATGCCTATCCATTTCCAGCACAAAAGTTGTACTAATGGTTTTCTTTGAAATATGGTGGGAAGAAATTAGGTATTGCCAATTTCAGCTCTGATTTTGGATTAGGTGCTGCAGAGGCAGTGGGCATTTCTAGTTTACCCAGAAGATTGATGGCAATGAGCACTTATTTTGTATTAGAAATCAAAGATCTTTCTACATTATTGGCAGAAGCACAATATGTAAATTGGAGTATAGCAGTTGCTAATTCCAAATTAAAGATAACTGTACATTCCCAACTCTGCACCAGTTTGGTGTAGTGGTTAAGAGTGCGGGACTCTAATCTGGAGAGCCAGGTTTGATTCCCCACTCCTCCACTTGAAGCCAGCTGGGTGACCTTGGGTCAGTCACAGCTTCTGGGAGCTCTCTCAGCCCCACCCACCTCACAGGGTGATTATTGTTATGGGGATAATAATAGCATACTTTGTAAACTGCTCTGAATGGGTGTTGTCCTGAAGGACGGTATATAAATTGAATGTTATTATTATTATATATGATATTAGACCTCTCTTGAAAACATTCAACAAAATATAGCAGCAATTCCATTGTCTGCAGAATCGTGGGTTTTGTTTCTAGGCATGGGCAGATTTTTAAAATGGAAGTTTAAAAATATTGTTTCATTTCAATATTTCAATAGGATAAAATATTTGGAATGGTCTGTTTGAGATAACTTTTAACTTTGTGTGTGTTGTTTGCGTTGTTAGAATGTTGGTAACAAGACTGAAAAAGAGATGATGGAGAATCAGCAGGTTCTGTCAGAACAACCAGAAAATGTGTGTATTTGAATTTCCATTGTTTCTGAAAGCATTTAAAATATAAAATAGTTTATCCTGCTTGCAATTTTTTTAAAATTAGGGAGAAAATCACTTGGTTTTAATTTGAACAGTAAAATTTTTAAAATATATTAAGTAGCCAGAAAAAAATATAGAAAATTCAGTTTTCTGAATTAGAGTCCCTGAATTAGAGTCTCATTAGAGTTTAAAGGAGCTTAACAATATAACTACTTTGGTTTCTTTCTTTTTTTCCGCTTCCCTTCCAGTTCCGTAACCAGTTAAAGCTATCCAAATCTTCAGCAGTAATCCCCATCAGTTTACATGAGATATCTTTGACACCCACATCGTTTTCTCCAGAGACAGAATTCAGCAGCCAAAGTATGAATCTTTCATTTACAATACCTTGCATTCATTATAAAACTCCTTCAGTGTATTCTCAAGAATTCTTTTTTAAAGGTCTAGATTAAAGTTTAGTTATTTGGCTATCATTTGGCCTTTCAATATATCACTTAAATGTAGAGGAAAAGGTGTATTTATTTTCAAAGTGCAATTATTCTGCAAGTAAAAGTTATTTCTTGTAATTGTTTTCTATCTCGTGTGGTCCACAGTAGGTTATACCTGATGTAATTTTAATAAAGGGGTTGTTAGCCTTTGACCAAATAAAGTACACTGTACTAATCTGGTATGAAGGTCAAATAAACTCCAAAATTAGTCTTAGAAATGAGAGGGGAAAGGCATTGAAGGTGACATCAGCTTTGTTTTATCAGTTTTTAAAATCTATTTCTCTGGGTTGATTTGATCCAGATTTTTGACTAACGGCTACCTTGATACTGATGATGTGTATTATTTAATATATATATCAATTATATCAAAAGTACTTTTAAACACTATGTCACAGATTCTAGCATAGACTACGAAATGGACTATTACTCATTATCTGAGGCCTGAACTAGATGAGACTGCATCAGTGAGTCTGCCCCAGGGATGCACTACCATTTTGAAGCAATGAGTTCCCACCAGGGCACTCGATTTAGTGCAGTGGAGGCCTGATGGTTAGAACCCACTTGTGGGGGGCTAGAAGTCAAATAAATAAATAAATAAAAATGCTGTATGATGACGGAGGGGCTCTTGCCTCCCCTGACACAGTTTTTCCATCTTGAAATGGTGTCAGGGGCATTATTTGATGGCATGTCCCTCCCGGGACTATTTTAGGGCAGAAAAATGGTAGAGGGAGAAGGAGCCCCTCCTCTCCATGTACCATGGTGGTCCTGACCAGAATCAGGCCCCTGCAGTGCTGTTAGAAGGATTTCCTTACTACTGCAAAATGGTGGTACATCCCCAGGCTGGACTAAAGGGTCTCATCTAATTTTGCTTTTATAGAGTTGAAACATATTGATAGTTCATAAAAGCTCCACCACCTAACTGGCCAGGAAGTGGTCATAAGCTGGAACTTACCCTTCATTCTTGCCTGTGATCTAGAATTTTTATGGAAAAGGGGTTAACCATTGGCCCACAGCAACTTAGAGCCAGCACAGGATAAGCTATGATCTTGAAGGACTTGGTTGCATGTGTAACCTTATGAGATGGTGGTGTCCTAAGGTTAAGTGAACTATTTCTTTAAAAAAAAATTATGACCCCACTTTTCTCCTGTTGATTCAGGATCCAAACCACTTTGGACTGTACACTATGCGGAGAATGGTATATATCTTCTACTTCAGATAAAGAGATATAAACATTTATTCTCTACATTGCGTTTGTGTCACATTAATGTATTGTTACAGTGTTTTGGGAAACAAATTTGGCCTTTTTTGTGTAGTTAATGTACTACCTTCCTTTCCCCACAAAGGAACTCAAGGCAACTGGCATATAAAGTGGCATCAAGATATATAGTTATGGAAGAACACATCAACTTTCTAAACAATATTCAATATCTCAAAAACAAAATCTTATGTGGCATCCCTTTGCAAGTAATATATTTCCAGAAGTAGAATTGCTAATGGTTGCTAATGATTAAAACATTATTAGCATTACTTCATAGCCTACAAAGAAAGGACAAGGCAATGTCAAATTGTTTTCAAGGAAACAGGGAAATATCAAAAAATTGCATTACAAAACTTGCATACCTTTTTATATAATTTTGTTTTGCCTTAAAAATATTACATGAATTTTGTTTCTAAATTAAAAATATAATCTCACAAGCAGTATTCAATTCTAAAACATTGCAAAGGATAAACTAATTACTCGATTCACATTATTCTGCTAAAACTGTTCCTCCCTCATTTCAGTATGTTCAGGTGAGAATATGTTTATAAGAAATATATATAGGTTTTATATCTTTCAACCACTGACAAAATGGGAAAGACTATTAATAGTTTTCTTTCACCAAAAAACATCTGCTGTCAAAATGTATAAGATCATGATAGAACTGCACACTATAGATCATAGTACCAAAGATAAATGGAAAAGGGATTTGCAGCTGACAGTTTCAGAAGAACAGTAGAGTGTACATGCACAGAAACACATAATGCAAATGAGAACTTTTATAAGTTATGTGAGATCCAAACTTTCTGCTTCACTAACTGGTGCCTTCCATCAGTATAAGGAGCCCTGCTCCATGTGTAGAAACTTAGGATGCAATTCATTATCCTTGGTATTATACTTTCATTTCAGATAAGATTGTATGGATCTCTAAAAGTTGGAGATTGAATCATGCAGACATGGATTTTAAGCATGTTTTGTAGTCATGTAAATATACAGAAAGACAGAAAGCTATCATAAATACCGTAAAAGATTAGTATTAGTTATGAACTGCTATTTGATCCTGCAGTACTTTTTTGGGATTTCTAAAGAATCTGGTTAGGAAAAAAACATCAAAAGCTAAAAATGTATTAATACTGTTCATATCCTAATTATAAGATATTGGAAGTAACATAAACTCTTTTCAAAGGAAGAATGAAGGAGGGATTTTTTGGCACACTATGTTAATGAACAAACTTGCACACTATAAAAGACTATGGGAAGTCATGAAAACTAACCATCTGTCATTCTTGGAACAATGGACTGCTTTTATTTCCTACTGGAACAAATTCAAGTTGTATGAAAATGTGACACAAGAAATATTGGCTGTTGTTAAAGACATACTATGTGAAGTTTTGTTTGTTATGAGGGTTTTTTGTTTCTCTTTGTAATGTTTCCTAAAAACACTTAATACAATTTAAATTAAAATGCTGCAGGTGGGTATCACATATTTGAATGTTGCTCTAAACCGTAAGAGTTTTTTGCAAGTAGAAAACAAGCAAAGAACGGAACAGATTGGGATAAAGCCTCACTCTAATTTTTTTTCTTGCTTGCTTGCAGACTTTTTAATGTTGGGAGTGAATTCAAAAGTGGTATTCCTCCCACCTGAAGTAGGGTTGCCAATGCCGTGTTGGTAAATTCCAGTAGACTTGGGGTATAAGCAGGGGTGATTTCGTAGAAAAAGAACTGCAGGAACTCATTAGCGTAATGTATTAGCATATCTCATTAGCATATGCCACACACCCTGCCATCACCGGAAGTGTGTCAGAGGTCAACACACACCCCTCAGGCCCCCTTCCCCCAAAATCTCCAGGTATTTCCTGAAAATAAAGCAGAATGAACTCAAAACAGCTTACCCTCCTCTGGAAAGCAAGCCCCAGCAGCCCTACTTGCACTCACTCACTCCTCTCTCTCTCTCTCACTCACAAGTCACGAATAAAAATAAAGCAGCAGAATGAATTTAAAGCAGCATCTTACCCCCCTTTGGAGATCCAGGCCCAGTAGCCTGGCTTGCACTCACTCACTCACTCACTCTCACTCACGAGTCACAAATGAAGATAAAGCAGCAGAATGAATTTAAAGCAGTAGCTTACCCCCCTTTGGAAGGAAGGCAGTGAGGAGGAAAAGGAATCACATGGGTGGGGCCAAAACCCATGTGACCTCTTTTCAGATCTACAATAACGCCGTTCCGGCATGTTCTCCCTTCAAATGAGCCCTGGGTATAAGCTGGGGAGGATGACATATGGGAAGGGGAGGGACCTCAGCCATACAGTCCACCTTCCAAAGCAGCCATTTTCTCCTAATGAACTGATCTCCATCATCTGGAGATCATTTGTAATTCTGGGAAATCTCCATTCCCCACCACACACAACCTGGAGGTTGGCAACCCTAGCTAGGGACAATTCACGGGTTAGTTTGCTTCTTCTCTCTTCACTTGCAGAATGCTATACTTAAATGGACAGAGATCTCAGCCATGGGATTTTCTGCAGTCACCAAAGCTCCACTATACACCTGCTAGAGCACAGATGTTCCTACAGGTGAAGTTCATGAGTTCTTGTGAGCGGAACAACCAACTGATAGCAATGAAAAACTAAAATAACAAGAGATTCAGGCTTTTTAATCTGAATATAATCCAACTCTTAGTTTATTAAAAAGTCATATGATACTTTCTATATATACCAACCCGCATATGAACCAAGAAAATTTATGGCAGGGCAGTGTCACTGTATTAAGTTTAAGTTTAAATTTAAGTTTTAAATTCAAAGTACTATTATTAAAATGCCTTGAAAGCACTGATTGGAAATTATTCTCCTTGACTACATTGGAACCACTTCTGGAGAAAGCAATGATTCAATTTAACTTCTGTTGGCCTACTTCAAAACGTACTTATAAAATCTGTACATGTTTCATTCTAATTGCTTTTATTGCTGTCTATGTTGCAATGAGCCATAAATCAGCCTATTTTTTCTATTGCTCCAATCAGTTTAGTTTGACGAGGATGCACATACAGATTTAGACATTGTTTCTTTTTTGTATAGTGCTTCTGTTTTCATTGTCTAGCACCTTTTGTCTTTGTAGGCAGCTTTCCATCTCCTTTGGTAGTACTGGATCCTGCGACATGCCCAATAGTTCCTGGGCGAGAAATGACTATAGAAATATCTAAGGGACGATCAGGCCTTGGCCTCAGCATCGTAGGAGGGAAAGATACACCACTTGTAAGTTCTTTGTTTTGTTTTGATTTGTTTTAACACTGGTTTCCAATCTTAAACTCCATCCTTTTGCATATTTTTCTGTAACAGTTGCTTCAACAAAATTTAGCTCTCCAGAATTTTTCAGCTTCAGTCCATAAATCTCAAAATGGTACCAATTTGGGACATGAATGAAGAAAATATTGTGATAGAATTTTGCAAGGGTTCCTGGGAGGATGCAGAAACTATTTCTGTCATTATAATTTGGTCCTCAATAGGACTGCCAACTCTCGGTTGGGAAATTCTTGGAGATTTGAGGTGGAGTCTGGCAGGCTTTGGAGAGAGAAGGAACCTCAGAGAGGTATAATGCCATAAGATCTACTCTCCTAAACAGCCATTTTTTTCCAGGGGAACTGATATCTGTAGTCTGGAGATCAATCATAATGCTGGAAAATCTCTAGGCCCTACCTGGGGGTTGGCAACCCTAGTCCTAATAGTGCTGTGACCTAGTAACAGCAATTGATGTGGCTTTCTGCACTCCTTACCTATAAAGCTTTCAGATTAGGAAATATGTGGGAAGGAGGACACGTTTTAGCATGGAAGTTCAGCCATAACATATAAAGTGAGACTTGATTTGTACATTTAGATATGCCCAACACTGGTGAGTACTTGTGTGGGTCTTCAGAGCAGAAGTTTTTCCCAGTCGTACTCTCTGAAGACTACTTGTACAGCAATACCAAGGATTGAATCTCAGAAATTTTATATGTAAAGTGCATACCTTACTGAGTACAGCCCCTCTGTTCTTGGATAGATAACAGGTTTTCTTGCCTCTTGCTTTTGCTGTTCTGTAAATGAATCCTGTTTAATGGGACATCCCCTCTGAGTATGTTGGTGTTTATTATAATAATGCTTCATTATTATCACAGGATTTAAGAAGGCTGAAGGTCTATTTTTTCAATCTCTTTTCACAGTGACTCCAGAGAGCACACATCCATTATTACATAATTAGCAATGAGAGCTTACAACAATTGGTGGGGAAGGTATGGTGGGGAAATAAAGATTTATTTATTTACATCATTTATAGTCCGCCTTTCTCACTGAGACTCAAGGGAGATTACACATAGGTGATTTTTTTCTTCAAAGCAGTTGAATTGAAGCTACAATCTGCTTCCTGCAGAAGAAAAAAAATAGCTTGGGGATTATGCAGAAGCATCTGCTAGACAAAACGAGGATTCTACAGGTCTTATTCATAACTAAGTTTATTGTTTCACAATAAATTCTGTATTTGTACAAACCCAATAAAGAATTCCACCCCTGCAATCATACCTATGCAGAAAAGGTCCAAACAACCCTAATTAAAAACACAACCACCTCAGACATAAGCAACAGTATCTCCAGACTGGAAAATTTCTCAGAGAACATAGGGTGTCTGTGTGAATGGCAGGTAAATCATGTTCCAAGAGAAGGAAGGAAGAAAAAAAATATTAATTTTTGTCCTCATGTTTTTGTATGCCCTATTGAAGCTGTTGTAACCTACAAGTGTTTCTTTTATGATTCCTTTTGTGTTGTGTGTGTGTATGTGCATGCATGTGCACAAAATACCACTAAAGACAGGACTCAGGAGTCAAACTTTTAATGGCCTAACCTTCTGTATCAATTTCAAAATTTCAAAATTTTTACTATAATTCATAAAATGCAATAGTTGCAAAAGTTGTTCTCAATATTAGCATGTATCACAATATAAAACATCATTTTTAATGATCAGCTTTTACAGTCAAAATGAGATTGAGAACTGTTTTGCAACATTTGGATTTTATTCCTAAGTAATCGGGCCTGCTTGGTACAAATAAAAGCTCCTTTAACATCCTGTACCAGCATTTCTGCACCTTCCTTACTTTTACAGAAGCATATGAGCAATTTGCTCTCTGTCATTTTTGTGACTATGTTTATCCACCAGTGTTCTTCCTTGCATCTTTGCTCTTAGTGGAGAATGTCTGTCATAGTCTCTCCTTGAAAGCAATTAAACTAAGTCTCCTTCGAGAAATTTAGCCACAAGGCATCCTGGGAGGGAATAGTGTAAGACGGTTTGTCCCCTTATTTATTTATTTATTTATTTGTCATTTATAATCTGCCTTTCTCACTGAGACTCAAGATGGATTATATAGTGTGAAATTAGTACAATCAGTATCAAGGACATTTCCATACAGTATCAAGGACATTTCCATACAGTGTCAATGATATTTCCACAAAAATGTCATAGGATTTTATGACATTGTCATATTTTATATTAGCAAGGATTAGCAGTATTAGCAAAGATCCAATACAGAGTTGAAGAATTGCTGAAACAATTGCTGAAACATAATCAATTCTAGGACTGACATTAGATAACATGAAGCACAGGTAGTATAGGAGTACATATTCGAGGAACAGATAATATGCAAGGCAACATAGTGGTGAAGTCTATGGTCCCTAACTCATTAGCGAAACATTTGAGACCCTCCTCCCTACAATACTTCCCTCCTATCTGAGTAAAAAGCCTTTTTGAATAATTCGGATTTGCATTGTTTGTGGAAAACCAGGAGAGTGGGGGCTTTCCTGACCTCCTCAGGCAGACCGTTCCATAGGGTAGGGGCCTGTGCGTGGGTTGCTGTTGATTTTGCCCATGTATAGGCTGGCACCTTCAAGAGACCCTGTTCAGATGAGCAAAGCTACCGTGGAGGGACATAAGGAGAGAGGCGATCTCGTAGGTATGCTCGGCCAAGCCCCTAAAGAGCTTTGTATGTAATAACCAATACCTTGAATTGAGCACGGTAACTGATAGGTAGCCAATGGAGTAATTGTATGATGGGAGTGATGTTCATGCTCCTGCTCACTCCTGCTAACAGTTGAGCTGCACCATTTTGCACCAATTGGAGCCTCCTAGTTAACTTAGATGGGGGATCAATGTATAGTGCATTACAATAGTCAAGCCTTGATGTTACCATAGCATGGATCCAGGTGGCCAGGTCAGCCGTGTCAAGATAAGAAGCCATATTCCAGGCTAGAGTGTAGTAAACATTTTTTGCAGCTGCCTTAACTTGTTTTTCTAGTAGTAGCACTGGATCCAGTATAACCCCTAGGCTCTTAACCGAGTCTGCAAGGGTCAGACAAACTCCATCAAAAGTGGGGAGTACAATGTCTTTCAAGATCTCTGACTTTCCAACAAGCATCACTTCAGTCTCGGTTGAAATGAGCCAGTTTAGGCTGTTCTTTTTGATAATTCCATATGCCATGAATGTGCTATTTCCAGGATATAAATGAACATATGAATTATTAAAAGGGTAGGGATAATTATCTCAAAAATAATTTGTTAGACATTACTTTTAACCTGTCATAAGTGCCAATTAATCAGTAGAGCTGACCATAAGCTCTCTGAAATAGTGCTGTCTTGCAAGGTCTTCTAAAAAGTCAGCAAGGAAGAAGGATGCTAGAACTGGAGTTATGATTAAGTCACCTTGGATTGGTATAACAAGCAAATAGATGTGGGTAGTGACGCTGGTGAACATGGGTTCATATTGGAAAGACAATCCTCTCATACAAGGTGGATTTCTGTATTGCAGTAAAAATAAAGGAAGGGGGAAGAAGCTTATTTTTATACTTTTTTCAGCGAAAGCTAAGAAATTGCATTGAGATCCAGGAAGAATTTTGAGTTTAAACCCATGATTGTCTTTTTATTATGTTGTTTCTGACTTACTCTATGTAGGTTTCTATCATATATCATTTTTTAAGTTTCACATATGCAGGCTGCAATGAGAAGGAAAATGAGGGGAGGGGATTTTCCCTGCCAGCACAATTATGCACTGTCTGTACATCTGGTTGAAGGATCAGTTGTTATCAGGGGTGGCACCAGGGTTTCTGGTGCCCGCGGCTGCCCCTACGTGCATGCTCACATAGTGTGCGCCCCCAGACTGTGTGATGATGTCATTGCGTGATGATGTCATCACGCAGCAAGCCAGCCCCCATTGGCCGGCGGGTGGCTGGGACGGTGTGCGGAGGCTACCCACGCTCCCAGTCAGGCGTGGTGGGTGGCTGCGGAGGTTCCACACGCTGCCCCAGATGCCTGCCATGCCTGGCCTGCGGCTGCTGCACCCAGCCAGGGGCATATGTCGATGGCAGCAGCGCGGGGATGGCCAGCTGCAGCAGCTGCGGGCCAGGCACACCAGCTCTGTGGCGCGTGCCTCTGCCCCCAGCACCCACTCTGGCGCCCCCTTGGGCACCTCAGCACCCGTGGTGCCCGCCTCACCACCTCAATGGTGGCACCAGCCCTGGTTGTTATGTCCTTAATATGAATGAATGCTGTTATGAAAATTTGATTGCTGCATGCCAGGTGACCTGCTTAGAGGCAGTTTAAGTTGCATTTTCCGTTACTTTTTTGAAACTGTACATGTATGGAAGCATGCATCTTATAATTTAAAAAGCACTTTTTGTTTTGCTAATTGTATTAGTAATTTGATTAGTCAATTTTTTGTATACAGATTAAGATTTTTTTAATATCCATGATACCTAGGTCATCTATAATTTATATTAAGCTTTCAGTAAAAAAATTACAAAATAAAATAAAACATAGCACAAGTTTGATGTGGGACTTTTGCAGTGCCAGAGTGGTTGTAAAGATCACAGAGCAGTAGCATTATTAAAAAGAGGCTTCTAAATACCCCCCAATCACAAGATTTGCTTTAGGTTAATGGATATTATTTTCCCCCATTTATTTTTTCCTCATTTCATCTTACTGTCTGAATGATACAGCATTGCTTCTTTAAAGTGCTTTTAAAACCAAACATGGGCGTTTTCCACATGCACACTTACACCATGTTTTCTGGATATTACATACAAAGTTCTTCATGACTTTGGTCCGGCATACCTAGAGGACCGCCTCCCTCCCTATGTTCCTCCACGGCAGCTTCGCTTATCAGAACAGGGTCTCCTGCAGGTGCCAGGCTGCACATGGGTGAAATCATCATCAGCCTGTACATGGGCCTTCTCTGTGGTGGCCCCTATCCTGTGGAATGACCTGCCTGAGGAGGTCAGGAGAGCCCCCACTCTCCTGGCTTTCCGCAAATGATGCAAAACTGAACTATTCAAAAAGGCTTTTTACTCAAATGAGAGGGCTGTATTGTAGGGATGGGGTCTCAGATGCTTTGCTAATGTTAGGGACCATAGACTTCATCATTATATTGCCTTACGCATTATCTGTTGCTTTAAGTATGTACTCCTGTGTACCTCCTGTGCTCTATGTTTTCTGTCAGTCCTAGTATTGATTATGTTCTGTTTCAGTATTTTTTCTACTCTATATTGGATTCTTGCTAATGCAATGTCTTTTAATCTTTTGTCTGTTTACCCTATGACATTGTTTATGGAAATGTCCTTGATACTGTATTGAAATGTCCTTGATACTGATTGTACTAATCTCATACTATGTAATCTGCCTTGAGTTTCAGTGAGAAAGGTGGACTATAAATGGCATACATTTTCAATCATGATGATCAGATCCACTGTGGACCTCTGTAATTCTGCACTTGAGGAGGTCTAACCAAAGTGGTATCTGTTTATTTTTTTCTACATTAGAAAAATGCCCCCTTCTTGCTGCAGGCTTTCTAGGGAACTAGTCAGTTTCATCAGTAGATGGCTGAGGAAACTTACAAGAGGTTGTGGTGGGGGGGTTAAGGCATCTGCTGTTTTTTTTTAAAAAAAATTAAAACCACCAAAAAAATAATGGACCAAAGAGTATAGGAAGCACAGATGGATTCAGTACTCTCTGCAGTTTTTTTGTGTTAGCCATATTGCAGCCTTTCCCCCCGCCCCCCACAATCAGTTGCAGGGTTTGTTTGTTTTTTAAGTCTCCAAGGTTGCAACATTGCTGCTTATTTTTTTAAAAAAAAATCAGTGGAAAAAATGGATTGGTTGCTGTTCAACTAATCAGAGCACAGGAAGATAAATGGGAGAGTGAGGGCTAAAAAATCCCAGGAAGCAGATTTGGCTCTCCATTACAGCTGCAAGACCAGGATGCCTACATTTCCCATCAAAACTTGAGGGAAGCTGACAAGTGTCCAACCTTTGTCAGGCGTCACTTGTAGCTTAGCTCTGAACTGAAGTACTTTTACTGTGTATGCAGAACTCTGGGGATAAATCAGTGCAGTACAGGGCCAGAAGTGATGAGAAAGCCCCACGAGGAAAAGATTGTTCTATCAGCTCTCAATTGCTTTTCTCAATATATATCTTGGAATTACAAGAGAGTAAACCCAAATTTTACTGTAGATAAAACTTTTTTATTTACATTGGATTGGATCCAAAGAATTCTGACACATGATGTTTCTGCCATTGCAATAGAACTATCCCATCTGCCCCCACCCTACCTCATGCAACCACTGAGTTTCTTGAAACACGGCTCCCAGAAGACAAGAGATCAATTATTTTCGTTTTTCTAAGTTGATCAGTTGGGTTTTCGCTTGCACATGATTTAGATGGGTAGCCGTGTTAGTCTGTGTGTAGCAGTAGAAAAGAGCAAGAGAAAAGAGAAGTTTGTATGAAATATTTACAGAAAGGAGGGCATATAGGCATCAAAAATGGCAATGCAAAAGAAGAAAGAGAAAAAGCAGGATGATCCTGAAGAAGATTTTGATTTGACAGATTTTATGTAAAAAAATCAGCAGACCCTGGTTACACAATTGCAAAACATCACTGCTCAAATTAAAGATTCTATTAAAAAGTCAGAAGAACAAACTCAAGAAAATATTAAACAAGAAGGGAAGAATGTATATAAGATTTAAAAAGATATCTCAGACCTAAGGCACAAATTTATAGCGGGATTTTTTATTTCAAATAATTCCAATTAACATAGAAAACATTGGGAAATTGGCAAAAACAAATGAATAAATTCATCTGGAATGGAAAAAACTAAAAATCAGATTCAAGGTGTCACAGGATGAAAAAAGAAGAGGAGGCCTAGGCATACCAAATATTAAGTTATATTATCAAGCCGCTGGTCTGGTCTGGATTACAGATTGGATCCAAAATCCAAATGATAGGTTAATAAAGCTAGAAGTGGCAGATCTGACAAAAGGGCTACATAATTACCTCTGGCTAAAGAAAAGGCCAAGAATACAACACACAAGTCATGTAATTAGAGACAATCTGCTTAAAATCTGGGATTCTGTGAGAATGATGTCACCAGTAATGTCACCAATAGATTCCTTTTGTGATAAACATATGAGGAAAACTAATGCTTTCATAATTAATAAAGATATGATATACTATCAAGGAAAAATAAAAGCATGACTATCAAATAATGAAAAAGGTAAGAAGATACAATGGCTAGTATATCTTCAGGCAATTTCCAGACTAAAGGAAGCGGTCAAAGATCACAGAGGCTGATTAAGAGATCTAACGGAGTATTGTCGAAGGCTTTCACGGCCGGAGAACGATGGTTGTTGTGGGTTTTCCGGGCTGTACTCCAATCACCATCCCCGACAGAAAAGAGGCATAATGAAAACATTAGTGGATCGTGCAAGACGGATATGTGAGCCGCACTTTCTCAATGAGGAAATGAATCATCTAAACCACGCACTTCAGGCAAATGGCTACTCCAGAAATGAAATCCGAAGAGCAATCAAACCCAGGATGAATCAAACAACCGAGGGAAAACAGTCTCCTACAGGAAAAGTGTTTTTGCCATATATCAAAGGAATTACTGATCAGATGGGAAAGCTTATGAAAAAGCATAACCTTCAAGCAGTATTCAGACCCACCCGAAAAATACAACAGATGCTACGATCAGCAAAAGACAGTAGAGACCCCCTCACCTCTGCAGGAGTATACCGTATACCCTGCAGCTGTGGACAAGTTTACATCGGGACCACAAAGCGTAGCATCCAGACAAGAATAAAAGAACATGAAAGACACTGCAGACTTGGACAACCTGAAAAATCAGCAGTGGCTGAACATAGCCTAACTCAAACAGGGCACAGTATCTTATTCTAGGACACCAAAATACTGGACAACACCTCCAACTACTTTGTCAGACTGCACAGGGAAGCCATTGAAATTCACAAGCATAAGCAAAACTTCAACAGGAAAGAAGAAACCTTAAGAATGAACCGAGCATGGGTGCCAGTTCTGAAAAACACCAGGCTAACAAAACATTCTATCCCTGACAATAGCCCTGCAGAGAAGATTAGCACATCAAGTACCAATCCATATGCAAAAGAACCTCCTCAGGATACAGTGAAGCCTCCCGCCATTAGCATTCCACACCCTGGGAAACTCTTACAGGATGACTCAGCTCAACCCCACCCCTCCTGAGTAGATACAAATGACCTACATCTCTTCTCTTTTCCACACTGTGACACTGAGAGATCTCTGTCTTTTGGTGCTACACCTCTGAAGATGCCAGCCACAGCTGCTGGCGAAACGTCAGGAACTACAATGCCAAGACCACGGCAATACAGCCCGGAAAACCCACAACAACCACAGATCTAACGGACTTTGAAAAGTGGAAAGACCGCATGTTGGGGCAAATTTATAAACTTTTACTTCAATATGACACAGAAACAGAACAAGTTAAAATATGTATGTCAAAATGGATTTAGAATTTTGGATAAATGATAACATTTCAAAAGTGGGAAAATTTATGGATGAAGGATATAAAATTTACTGCAAACCAAACATTAAGAGAAAACTGGTACAAAATGTTCTATCGGTGGTATATAACTCCAAAAGATATAGCAAAAATGGATAAGAAACATAGAGGGATGTGTTAGAAGTGTAAAGAAGTAGAAGGCACCTTTTACCACATGTAGTGGACATGCAAAAAAACAAAGGTTATAGCAATATTGTTCATTTTAAGTCTAAATTTTCCAAAATAGAAACATATTATTTAATTTGACTAATTTAGTATAGTTCACATAATTTGGGGTGTTATAGTATAGTATTGCTAGTATTAAAAGTGTACAGATTATAATATACAATTAGGTTAGGTAAGAAAAGTACAGCAAATATTGTTAATTACTTTATAATACAATATATATTTATTATTTGATTTAATAGTGAGACATAGTAAAAGAGAGAGGAAATGTCTCTGAGACATGATATTCAAATAATATATAGTAATTGTACTCTAAATAATCTATGTAATGGGTATCTCAATCTTCCCTCAGTGAAATGTGCATTCCTGTTTTTCCTTATTTTTCTTTTCTGTATCCCCTTATTGTTTAGAAAATAAAAAAAACATAATTTAAGCTTGTTACCACAAGCATTGTTTCCAAGACTTGAGAAGCGGCTGTGTTAGTCTGTCTGTAGCAGTAGAAAAGAGCAAGAGAAAAGAGAAGTTTGTATGAAATATTTACAGAAAGGAGGACATATAGGCATCAAAAATGGCAATGAAGAAGAAGAAAGAGAAAAAGCAGGATGATCCTGAAGAAGATTTTGATTTGGCAGATTTTATGTAAAAAATTCAGCAGACCCTGGTTACACAATCGCAAAACATCACTGCTACGCATCTTGATCTACCTCACAGGGTTATTGTGAGGATCAAATGAGGAGAGGAAATGATGTATTTTGCTTTAGGCCCCCATTGGGGAGAGAGGTGGTATACAGGGCTTTTTTTCAGCAGGAACGAGGTGGAACGGAGTTCCGGAACCTCTTGAAAATAGTCATATGGCCGGTGTCCCTGCCCCTGATCTCCAGACAGAGGGGAGTTTAGATTGCCCTAAACTCCCCTCTGTCTGGAGTCAGGGGACAGGGCTACCGGCCATGCGACCATTTTCTCCAAGGGCAACCCACTGAGTTCCACCACCTCTTTTCCCAGAAAAAAAGCCCTGGTGGTATATAAATAAAGCAAATAAATAATAGGTTGGTGGCCAGATGAGAAGAGATTTGGGAAAGGTGAGGATATTCAAGCTGCTAGGTGGAAATAGTATGGGGAGGGGATACAGGGGAAAGTGAGGTCCCCCTTGCAAGTCCTTGCAGATTCTCCACTAGGCAACTGGGCTTGGCATGGCTGGTGTGGTGCAGTTGAGCCTGATGCAACTGTGCACAGCATGACCACCACAACACAACTGGGCACAGCATGGCCAGAATGGTGCAACTGGGCACAGCACAGCCTGGCAACTGACATTGCACTATTCAGCCAGAGTTTTCATTGGGAGAGGCAGCCAGAGGAAAAGACAGGGAAAGCGGAAGATGGGGAGCAAATATAGGTAAGTTCACTGGTGGGTAGGAAGGAGAGAAAGAAGCAGGAAAGGGTAACAGTTTGGGGGCTGCCATTTAAGGGAAAGAAATATTAATAATCACTCTTACTCAAGAATCAATAATCGCTCTTACTTAAGACACTTCATTACCTGCCGAACAATAGGGGTTGTATATCTAATTATATGCCCCTGTCCTAAACTTTATATAGGTAGCACATCCCGAGCTTTAAAAATAAGAATATTAGAACACGTATCACGTATTAGGCATCAAATAACAGAAGCACCACTCACACAGCACTTCATAGACCAACAGCATTCAGCACAAGACATAAAAGTGGTGGGACTTGACAGTACCTCTAGGGAATCTAACACTCAACAGGACCTCCTCCGCAAAGAGGCTCAATGGTTCCATTCCCTGGGAACTTTGGTCCCCAAGGGACTGAACAACGAACTATTACTGAAGTGTTTCTTGTAATAGTCTAGTTTATATATCATGTGATTGGGATGTCTGTTGAAGTTGCTGCAGTATTATGTAACATAGGAGCGTGGCCCCTTTAATTGAACTGATATTTAAGTTAAGGATTATGCTGAGTCTAGTCACGTAGGACTCTTCACGTCTTAATGGGTGATGTAGTAGGCATGTCTGAAAAGCAACATCATAAGGGTGAGCATACATAATGTGTTATTAAGACTATTGATGTGTAAATAATTTGTACACAGCAGATGTTGGAAATATTGTTCTTTATTAATTGAAATATAGTAAATGCCCCTGAGGAAGTCTTATGATGAAGAACTAAAGAAGTAAAGAGAAGTCTTGCCGGCTGTGGTTCCGGGCTTGTTCCATTTGGGTGTTTTCCATCTGCACCTCAGATTCTTCTTTACCTACAGAAAGAGAAAACAGAAGAAAAAGCAATACCTACTTTGGAAATTCTTCAACAACAACCTTAGGACTTACCTGGTTGATTTCCATTTGCCTGTATACACCCGAGTCCTCGGACGGGGACTCTGTTAGATATACATGTATTATTCTTGTGATACAAGTTATTATTAGTATATAAGTGATGTATAAGTCATATGCACGAGGTGTATGTGTTATTAGACTTATAGTCTTAATAAGAGTTTCATGAATTCTTGAGTAAGAGTGATTATTAATATTTCTTTACCCTCTGGCTACTTACCACTTTAGACTTCTGTCTTACCTGAGGGCAGCCTAGTTTGTTGTTGTTATCTATTTAAGGGAAAGAGGCAGTAGTTGGGGAGGGAAAATTAGATGCTTCCCTATAAGTCCGTGTGGATCTCTTGCTTGTTTATTTCTACTTTCCTATATATAGCTGTTTGTATTACTTATTATTGAATATTATTTCTACTGCTACCTGAAAGTTTTTAAATATCATTTTGAATTTTTAGCTTGTTCTCTAGAGTATGTGCAATTAGGGCTGCGTGTACCCTGTAGGGGTGGGGATCCCCCCTCTCCCCCCCTCACCTGGCTGGCAGGGGGGGAAAGGCCCCGTAAAATGGGCCCAGGAGCCAAAAAACCTCCCAGGCCAGTGTGCAGTGGGCACACTCCCCACTGGTGCAATGATGTCACTCCTGGGAGTGACATCATCGCGCCGCACCAGGAGCGCTCACACAAGAACACTCAAAAGGTGAGTGCCAGGAGCCCCCCTCCTCTCCCCCCAGGAGGGTAAGGGGATCTGGCAACCCTCTTTGCAATACCTTTCAGTTTTATATGGCCAGTAATTAAAACAGCTAGTAGGAAGCAGTCCATGAGTATGGTTGACATTTTGTTTAAAAACAAATGGTATCACTGGTGAAATGATAAATACAATTTTGATGTCCCTTTTTTTCTGTATGTGATATCCATCCCCAGCAATAAGTATATATCACTGCAGCAACATCTGCTATTGCCTGTATTTTTTAGCCTCAGTAATAAAACCAATATATTTTTAGATTTCATTTCTTCTTGTGGATTGAATTGCATTCAATGCAAGGCATCAGTTTTCTAATTAATTCTGAATATCCTTATGACCTTTAAAATAGTCATTCTATAACACCCTGCTTTTACATTATATAATAAAAGTTAGACATGATTAATATGAAAGCTGACCTAGAGTTCATATATAGCTGATGTCTGAGAATATTTTAATAGAATTTTCAAGCAAGAATATCCCGAATTATTTGTAGACAGTGGGAAAAGTGTATTTAGATATGATCAAGATTGTAGCATTGGAAACTGGATGATACTTTCTTATATTTAAAGGCCTTAGCTAAACACTATTGATGTCTTATCCATGATTAACCATCTGAAGAATTTTATATTACCTTTTACACTCCCTCTCCTCTCCCATGGTCATTTTAATTTCATTGAGTTGAGTAGCATGAACAACAACTGTCAATGGAAGAACTTTATGCCCCATGTTGTGCCGCTTCAAAGTGAGATGATGATCTAATTTATATGCATTAACATAGAGTTATTTTGCTCCACTAGGATGCTATTGTTATCCATGAAGTTTATGAGGAAGGGGCAGCTGCTAGAGATGGCCGACTTTGGGCTGGTGATCAAATTCTGGAGGTAAGGTTAATCTTGATGAACACTATCTCCCATTTAAAACTTATGTGTTATAACTGGAAAAACATGTGTTGTATTAGAGATCAGAAGAAATGGCTGGAATTGATTCAATTCTATATACAATCATATATTGAAATAAGGCTATTGTAACCTGATTTAAAGCAGTTCTGACTTTTCAATATTATCTTATATCTAATTTTGAACCTGGACCCCCAGAGTACTGGTCAAAAAACTTGCACAATGCAGCCAATATAGGAGTGGGGGGGAGCAAATTATAGACCTGTAAGAATCCCCAGGTTTGCAGGAAAAAATTAAAGGGGGAGGTAAAATCCCTCCTCTAAACTTAGGAATATAGACAACATAAAGGGGAGGGTTGAGATCTTATAGCTTTGTGACATCTTGTCTGCCGTATTTGGAGTTGTTCAACAACCCTAAGGAGGGCAGCTGGATAAGAATGAAGGTGGCCAATGGTGGAGCAGAAGCAGCCAGGGGGAGGAAAAGAAGCTGTGCAGGCAGCAACAAAAGGTAAGCAAATAGTGGTGGCCAGGGTGGGAGAAGTTACAGGTGGCAGCAGCAAGTAATAGGAAAAAACTGGATGGGAAAGTGACAAAGTGGTAGTAGCAGCTGCCAGCAGGAGGTGATAGTACTCCCTTCTCCCTTCATTATTCCTTTTCCCTGCAAGAGGGATAAAGTAGTGAAGTAGTGAAGCTAGTGAGAGAAGGAGGCTGCAACTGCTTCTTTCTCATTCTTTTTTTAGCAGGCTGCACTTGCCAGGGAGAGAACACATGGCAATGTATTTATTTATTTTATGTCATTTATAGTCCACCTTTCTCACTGAGACTCAAGGCGGATTACATAGTGTGAGATTAGTACAATCAGTGTCAAGGACATTTCCAAACAGTGTCAAGGACATGTCCATAAACAATGTCATAGGATTATATAAAGACATAGCATTAGCAAGGATCCACTATGGAGCTGAAGAATTGCTGAAACAGAACATAATTCTAGGACTGACATTAGATAACATGAAGCACAAGCAGTATATAGACGTACATATTCAAAGTAACAGATAATATGCAAGGCAACATAGTGGTGAAGTCTATGGTCCCTAACTCATTAGCGAAGCATCTGAGACCCCCCCCCCCCTCTCTATAATGGTAAATGCCAGGAAAGGCATTACTCCCTACAATGGCAGTGGTGGTAAATGGGAGGAAGAGACAGCAGCTCCCCTACTGTGAATTCCTTAGGTTGCTGTTTATATACAATACTTTACATTCGATTTCTTAATTTAAGAACTGGAAATAATTTCCAATGAAAATCTTAAATGTGTTCCCTTAAGCCAGAATTTGCTCTCCAAAAATTAAATGTAACTATATTGGCACAACCTTTCAATGAACTTTACTAATCTGCAAATGTTTTATTCTGGGTTATTAGATAAAAAATGGCTAAGAAAAAAACTTTGTGCTGACAGAATCATAGAAATGAATTCAAACCACTGTGATCACAGAGTAGCTACAAACATCTTGCTGGGAAGCCAACATAAATTCTCAGCACACCTATTATGGACTCTAAATAAGAAGGTTACAAAAATACTGAGGACTATTTGGAAATTACTGTTGCTGTTTCACATAATGTTTCTTATTTTTAGCTATGCTATTAGTTTAAAACAATGTGTATGGTATATGCCACCAAGTTACTTCTGACTTATAGCAACACTATCAATTAAAGACTTCCAAAACATCTTATCATTAACAGTCTGGCAAACTGAGGGCCGTGGCTTCCTTTATTGAGTTATTTTGGGTCTTCCTCTTCTCCTACCGCCTTCTACATTTCCTGGCATTACTGTCTTTTTCAGTGAGTCTTTCTTCTCACAATGTGACCAAAGTACAATAGCCTCAATTCCATCATTATAGCTTCTAGGGAGAATTCAGGATAGATTTGATCTAGAACCCACTTATTTGTCTTTTTGGGCAATTATTATGTCCCTAAAAACTCTCCTCCAACACCACATTTTAAATGAATTAATTGTCTTTTTGTCAGCTTTCTTCATTGTCCAACTTTCACATCCATCAGTAGTAATGGGGAATGCCACAGTTTGGATTATCTTGATTGTGGTCCCCAGTGACACTTCCTTATCCTTAAGGATCTTTTTGAGTTCATTCATGGCTGCCTCCCAAGTCTCAATCTCCTTCTGATTTCTTGGTTGCAGTCTCCCATTTGGTTGATGATTAAACATAGGAACAGAAAATCTTTAACAATTTCAATTTCTTCATTGTCAACCTTGCATAACCCTAGTCACTCACTACTTTTGTCTTGATGTTCAGCTGTAATCCTGCTTTGGCACTTCCTACTTTAACTTTCTTCAGTAGTCACTTCAAGTCTTCACTATTTTCTGCCAGTAATGTGGTATCATCTGCATATCTCAAACTGTTAATGTTTCTGTAAAGAAAATAGCTTTTCTGTTCAAACTGTGACCATCTTAAAATCTTTGGTTCAGGAGAAAGTTTACAGAGAGAGTTTACAGAGCTTGCTAGCAGACCAGTTTGAGATAAGAGATAGCTTGTTAGCAGAGCTTCCATGACACAGCTTTGTACCAATTAACATTCCTGAGCACTAAGCCTATCTCACTCCTGTGGGAAAGAGGCTGAACTAAGGCTGCAGATTGCTTTCATTTCTGCCCACTCAACATGTCCATGCTAACAACAGTGACATCAGTTCTTATCTGATTGGCTAACCAGGCCTGAGCCAATTGAGACCACCACCCATAAAGTAAATTAGCAACATGTAGTAAAGTGAGAGGCTAGAGCGAAGAGAGAGATTCTCTGGTGTGCTCCGTTAACCATCTAAATTTGCAATATGATCTGTAGTGCCTCTTCCTTTTCTGAATCCAGCTTGAACATCTGGCATTCCTTGTGTCATATACGGTAAGACTCTTTGTGGTAGAATTTTGAGCACCACTTTGCTTGCATGGGAAATTAATGAAATTATCTAATCATTGCTGCAATTCCTTTTTTTGGAATTAGAACATAGACTGTTTCCAGTCTGTAGGTCATTGTTTTATTTTCCATATTTGTAGACAGATTCTTGTTAAGATTTTGATGGACTCAGTTTATGTAGCATGAAATTGTTCTATTGATATCCCATATATTCCTGGTTATTTGTTTCTCCAAATGGCTTTGAGTGCAGCTTTCACTTCACTTTCCAAAACTGCAGGTTCTTCATTAAAAGATTCTTCTTTGGAGGAATCTGTCATCCTTTTATCTCTTCTGTATAGTTCTTTCGGTGTCTTGTTTCCATCTTTTCTTTATTGTGTCCTGATCGAAAACTGTATTTCCATGTTGATCTTTCAGCATCCTGTCCTATGGTTTGAATTTTCCTTTGATTTTTCTAGATCTTACGGAACAGGTCTCTTGTTCTTCTCTTTTTGTTGCTCTGTTTTATTTCTTTGCACTGGTTATTATAATAGTTCTCTCTGTGTCTGTGTGCAATTTGCTGAAAAACAGAATTTAGAATTTTAATTCTATTTCTGTCACCTTTTACTTTTGTTTCTCATTGTCTTTAGTAATTTTAAGAGTTTCATCAGTCAACCATCTAGTTTTCTCTGTTCTTTTGGTTACAGGAATAGTCTTTGTGCATTCTTCCTTGATAATGTCTCTGGTTTCAGCTCACAGTTCTTCTGATTTACAACCAATTGAACTTAGTAAAGCAAATCTGTTCCTTACAGGGTCTTTAAATCCTTCAGGAATGTTGTTTTGATTACATTTTGGCACTATGATGCTTTCAGTATTTCTCTTCAGCTTTATTCTAGTTTTTGATATTAACAGTTTGTCGTCTGGTCTTGTTTTATCAGAGAGAATAGAGCTTCTCCATCTTCTGCTTCCAATTATGTAATCTATTTGCTTCCTGTATTAGCCTCCAGTGATGTCCATATATACAACTGTCTGTTTGAGTGCCTGAAGTGTATGCTTGCAATGATCAAATTGTTGGCTTTACAAAATTCTATAAATTGATCTCCTGCTTCATTTCATAATCCAAACCCAGATTTTCTAATCATGTTTAATTCTGCTTTTCCTTCTACTTTTGCATTCCAGTCACCTGTGATTAGCTATACATCTTGTTTAGGTGTATGATCGATTTCATCTTGGACACTTGCATGAAAGCTTTTAATTTCTTCCTTTTCAGCATCTGTAGTTGGAACATAAACTTGAATAATGGTTGATAGGCCTTCCATAAAATCTGATTGATATTATTTGGTCTGACTTTGCATTATAGCTCCAGATTGCTTATACTGTGTCTTACCTCATTATAAAAGCAACACCTTTTTTCCTCTTGAGTTTGTAATTTCTAGAGTAAAAACTTAAGAATTTTCTGACTGAAAATGTCCTAATCTAGTCTAGTTTAGTTCATTCACACCCAAGATTACAATATTTAAACATTCCAGTTCTCATTAAAACAACTCTAATACTATATTTACAAAATTTAATAAATAATATGGGATTATTCACAAAACGTGAAGAAATTTGTGTTTAGAAAACATGTTTGCATGACCTGTACAGCTTGTGGCTGTTGAGGAAGACAGGGAACTGCACTGCATTCATTTAAGCCTTATTAAATTATTTCATCTGAGTCATACACGAAGCAAGTTGTGCAGTCAAAGAAAAACAAAATGCTATCTTCCAGGGTGGGGAGTGTGTGGGAGTAACTGGAATTGGTGCTTCAGCCTTGGAGCATTTCTGTGACCAACAAGTACTGTAACTGGAGGCCGGATGAGTCCATGCTGTCATCATGATGCACCATCGCCCTGTATATTTATAATTCATGTTTGTACATACACCCTTTGCAAGTAGAGCATTTTTGCATGAAGTCAGATGTTTATCTAATTTCCTCAGTCTGCACATAGTGGAGTCTTCAGTCAACCCTGGCTCCCAGGTTGTCAAAATTACAGACAGTATCATTTCCTGCAAAAGCATTCTTGTTCAAGGCTTTATGAGAATTAAAAAGGAAAGAATCAGCTTTCTGCCATCCCCTTTCCTGCCCTAGAAAACGTCTATTCTAGGCAGAATACCTATGGAGGAAGCGCATTAGGCAGGCTTCCCTTTTGGAATGAAAAGTATCAAGGGAAGGTTGGTGCTCCAGCCTCGGAGCCTGGAGAGATTGAGTGGCCTCATGGATCAGCTTTCATGAAAGCATTCACCATGGCAAGTTCCCTCTGTCTTGAAGGGTACAGTCCAAGATACAGGAGCCACGTTCTCACCTCATCTCCAGTAATTCTTATGTGGTGATTTAGGAGTTACCAAGTCCTCTAGGTCATATTCGTCATATGATCATGCTTTCATGAGAAAACAGCAGGAGTAAGCTAGGACGTGCTACAGACACCAAACTGGTTCTTCAGAGGCTGAATCAGTACAAGAAGTCTATTATGGATAGACTGACCACCTCAGAGTTTCCCCCTTAGAAATGCCTAGCTAAAACCAGACATTCAGTTGTCCATCCAGAAGAAACTCTGTCCCCTAACAACGACGAAGAACTCACAGGCCTCTGCAGCTTTCCTGAACACACTGAATCCAGCCACATGGATGCCTTTCCAAGAACAATTCAATGAGATTGTATGACAGAGTTGCTCAACCTGTCCAACCCCTTCCCATTCCAAAAGTTTCTCCAAATTCCTCAAAGAGTTTGATGGGGTTTTGTTGTGTTTCCCAGTTGTTGTAGAAAACAACTCAGCTCTGCACATAAATGTCAAGGCTTTAGCAGTAGTGAACATCGTGGCTTTGCACAGAGAAAGATCCTTACTAACATACTGCATGGGCCCTCACTTGTGAAGCAGTCATTGCTGATGCTACCCATAAAATCCATCCAAGTGAATGTGCCATGGCAAAATAAAGAACAAATGGTTAATGTTCCTTTTCTTAGTTTTATTGTTGATGCTATATAGAATCGTTTAAAAATGGGTATTTTTTTCTCAACTATATTAAGAGGAGGCCTCATATATGCAAAGAGTGTTGGAAGAAGATTGATATGGATGTTGGCCCCAAATTCTCCAGGAGTTAAAGTACAATATATGTTTCAAGTTTCTTTATTTCAACAAAAATAGATGCTTATTTGGTCAGGAAAATTATACAATCCTGTCTTGTCTCCATTTATTAAACAGCAATGTAAAACATTTGTTTTAAGAGCAATTCAGTAGAATTACTGGGATTGGTCTTGTCTGCCATCTATTGGAGTGTATAAAAATATTTTTTTTGTAGTTTACACTGCAAAGTGTTCCTTTTAAGATTTATATTTGAAGTCTAGCTATGAATTAATGGCTTTGTGGCCAGATATGTTTGAATATTCAAATAGACACAGACATTAAAAGATTTACAGTGCAATCCTATGCTCAGTTTCTCCAATCTAATCCCACTGATTTAAATGGGCTGCAATTGAGATAATTCTGCACTGTTACTCAATCAAACTGTAAACAAGTTAGCATATTCTTTGGTGACTAAATGTAGGGAAATAGGATTCATACCACAATGTGCTAGAGAAGTTTCTCTTGGAGCTTTAGGGGGCCCATAAATAGGTATTGGACTGAACACAAGCTTATGTATATCCAAATCACTGTTGTTTTTGAAACGTTTTATCTCTCCCTGCAGCAGCTGACCTGCCTGTTTATTTCTTTTCCCCATCTGTTATCTTCTTGTAGAACATAATTACTTGAAGTATGCTTAATGACTATGCTTATTGATTGTAGGTACATTTGCTTCATTGCAAAGTGTTTCTTAGAGCTCATCATGTCTTTTCTAACCTTACTTTACTACAAATGCAACCTAAATTAAAATCATGTAATGGATCATATGAATATGTAAAATTAATAAGTGATTAGCAGTATAATCCTAAACAGAGTTACACCCTCTTAAATGCATTGACTTTAGTGGACTTAAAATAATATAACTCTATTTATGATTACACTGCAAAACAGATAGAATGGACATTCTAATTGTTCCTGGGTTTTGTACCAGGACTGTCAAAATATGGATGACTGTAGAATTTTTTGGTTGAAATCTTGTATAGCTTTCCTTATTGAGCTGTATGCTTTCCTACAAACCTGATCTCTTTAACAATAATTACATTGACTATTCTGCTTAGTAAGCTTACTAATTAAAATCCAATAAGCAAACATTTCTATGAATATAATATCTTGATTTCCTCCAGGTTAATGGCATTGACTTGAGGAACGCTAGTCACGAAGAAGCTATCACAGCCTTGAGACAGACTCCTCAGAAAGTGCAGCTCATTGTTTACAGAGATGAAGCTCATTATAAAGATGAAGAGAATTTGGAGATTTTCCATGTAGAACTACAAAGAAAAATGGGTAGAGGATTAGGACTAAGCATTGTTGGGAAACGGTAAGAGTTATACTTAAGCACAGCTCTGTTAAGAAAAGAACATTATTCTTGCAGTAGAACATATACTAGTGTTCTAAAGCCAACTCAGGGGATCTGTGATTAAGAAGTGCCCACTTTATTATGGTTCTATCATCATAAAGATGAAAATTCCAGTCCTTGCAAAACTGATTTGATGTATCCTACTAATATGAAATTTGCTGTGGAGAATCTCTTTGGGAAAGTATGCAAGCTGTGTCCAAATTTTAAAAGGGATGAAAAAAATGACTCAGAGCAGAACCACAAGTGACAAAAGGCACAGATTGGACACTTGTCAGCTTCCCTCAAGTTTTGATGGGAAATGTAGGCAGCTTGGCGGAATGTTGGACAAGTGACAGTTGAAAAGTCCATTGGACAGCAGTTAGAGAGCGAAGCTGCGAGACCAGGATGCCTACATTTCCCATCAAAACTTGAGGAAAGCTGACAAGTGTCCAATCTGTGCCTTTTGTCACTTGTGGTTCTGCTCTCAGTTACAGGAGTTTTAAAATGTGATTGGTGACTGTCAGTTCTCAATACCATTATCAGTCTCCCACTAGAAGCGGTGGGTCCTTCACTTCCAGCCTCTGCCACCACTCACCTGGCCCGTAGGGAGAGGGAAGCACAGGGAATGGGCCCAGGAGCTCCAGAGCGCACTTCCATGTGCTCCGGAGCATTCCCTTGTCATGCCGGAAGTCACATAATTCTCAGCACAACAAGGAAGAACTCTGGAGAGGACACATGCTCTTCATGCACAGGCGAGGTAATTTACCCCTGTGTGTGCCCCCTATCACCCAGTTTGGGCTCCAGGGGACTTGACAACCCTAGTTCCCAATCAGTGTTTTGTTGGTAAAAAATGTTGCAAACTTAGGCTGTTTCCACACCAGCATTTTCCCCTGGGAGCACACAGCATGCCCTCACTTTATCTAGAAGTTTCTTCATGACAGGGGCCCTGACCTGGATGGTCCAGGGTAGCCTGATCTTGTCAGATCATGGAAGCTAAACATGATCAGCCATAGTTAGTACTTGAATGGAAGATTACCAAGGAAGTCCAGGGTTGCTATGCAGAGTCAGGTAATGGCAAACCACCTCTGTTTGTCTTTTGCCTTTAAAACCCCAGCTGGCCATCATAAGTCAGCTATAACTTGACAGCACTTCACACACAGGCAGCTACATGTAAATAACACTCTACACTTTCCTCCTAGCTTTTTGCGCTGTGCAGATTTCAAGTTGAACAAAGGCTACTAAAACAGCAAAACAAGAAATGGCTGTTCTTTTCCATTGACTGCCATGACCCCCTCTGACCAGCCCAGTGACTCTGACTCAGAGAGCTCAGGGGAAGAGCCTGAGGAGCCAAGATCAAGGAACTAGAAGAACTAGGGAGGGTCTGACCCTGCAAGCATGCTCCAGTGGCACCAGAGGCCACCCGCCAAAGCCTTGCAGGGAGACCTTGCCACCACCCTCAAAGATAATCACTAGGCCTCCACCAGCCAAGATGTGAACTTTGGCTTGTAGCCCCCCAGGACCTGCTCCTACACCACAAGAACTGTGTTGGTAGAAGGCCCAACCTGAGGCAGTATAATAGAGGTGAAGTGCCAGGCTGGCAGCATGCAATCCCAGCTCGGAACCAGAACAGGGCTCTGAGAGTAGTGCTGCTTTGCAGGATCCTGGCCAAGCACACCTCAGTCTCAGGAGCCACAACACCTGCCAGCAGATGCAGTTGATCCAGATCAACTCTCAGCTAATTTAGGCTGAGGCTCAAGAAGGCTCCACTAGATGCAAGCCCTATGTTCTGGTTCCCAGCTCCCTATCTACAACTCCAAGCTCTAGTCTATGCTCCCAAGTCTAGCCAGCCAAGCCAGCAGTCCTGTTCCAGTGGAGCCGAGACCAGGCCAGCTTGCAGAGTGCAGGATATTGACAATATAGAAGATGACATAATTCAGATCTTTCTCTAGCACTACCAGTGTCTTGTAAGGCAAAACATGTACAACAATGTATGACTGCCTGTTAATTTTTACATATTTTAAAGATAAAACCAAATTGTAAATGCCTGAGCTGAATACTTCCATATGTCCTATCACATGGGAAAAGCTCTAGTGGGAGAGATGCTTCCACAACTTACATATGGAAAAACGTTTATATAAAACAGCCTTATAGTACAGAAATAAACAGAGCCACAAAATATTTCTAACTGATTCCGTCTCACATGTATTAGTAAATATGTACAGGATTGGACTGTGCTATTGATTAATTAAATCTTTAGAATTTACATTCAGAGTAAGTTTGTACATGTGATTATCTGATAATGACCAAATAGTTACTGTGCTGGTTTTACTTTTTGCCATATGTTCACGAGTTGAAGACAAGGTTTAGCAAAAGATTGGTTGTCAGAATTAACTTTAGCGTTTACAAGCATAAATATCTTTGTAAGTACAATATTGATCACCCCTTAATTGTGGTGATTGGGGCTGCAAGACCAAGAGGAAGTGTGAGCATGTGGAGCTTCAAATTCTAAGCAAGCACAATATGTGAGAATAGGCATGGTGTTGGAAATTAATTATTCAGACTCTTTTGATGCTGCTTTGTGCCAATAAAAAAGAGCAGTACAGTTAATAAGAACCAACTCTCAAACCAAAGATCAAGAACATAAACCAGAAGGCCAAGAATGATGATCTAAGGCTGAAGAGGTCTTTCAGATCAGTGGCTCTTTATATACTTGCTTTATTTATATCTTGCCCTACTTCTTGCAATGAATTCAAGGCTGCTTGCATAGAATCCTGGGTGGGGGTAGGGTATCCCAACCAGACTTGAATCTGCTTATCTTCAGCTAGGTCAACTCTTGTAGTTGAGAGCTGCTGCAGTATAGTGGCAAAAGTATGGTCTGTGAGTGATCTCCAGTTCATATTTCACCTCCGCTTCAAGCACTAGATAGCATTGGACGAGGTGTTGTTTTCTCATCTGGAATAAAAGGATAGTAACATTAACCTACCTAACAGTACGATTACTAGGATAATGTATACCATTATTATTGCTGTTGTTCCCCACAGCAAATTGTGTCTGAATTTTCATCTTGAGACTAGAATATGAGTAATGACTAAGTGAATTCTAGCCAGGATTTCCTTCCATGTTTATTCCAAATCCCCTGATATGGTCCTGCCATTTGAAAATATAGGGGTCCAGTCCAAACTGCAATCTGCAAGTAGAGTTTCATGCTCTCTGAAATGCTGTCCCCAGGAACAGCATGATGCAGGGGTCTGCAGTGTAATAAGAACCTATTGTATTGTGTCTCTGAAACATTTAAATGTCTGTATTCTTAAATATTTCTTTGAATATCATTTTTTTTAAAAACTGCATCTAGAAACTGTTTTTGCTTGT
The DNA here is from genome assembly GCF_028583425.1 of Eublepharis macularius. Taxonomy (NCBI): domain Eukaryota; kingdom Metazoa; phylum Chordata; class Lepidosauria; order Squamata; family Eublepharidae; genus Eublepharis; species Eublepharis macularius. The sequence continues at coordinate 78,320,609 of NC_072794.1, read as the reverse complement.
ATAATATGTATAATATATGTGGTTCTTACATTGTTAGAAATGGAAGTGGAGTATTTATCTCTGATATCGTCAAAGGAGGAGCTGCAGACCTTGATGGGAGACTAATTCAAGGAGACCAGATTTTGTCTGTCAATGGGGAGGATGTAAGACATGCCTCACAAGAGGTTGTTGCCACTATTCTCAAGGTGAATCATAAGATATATTCTTAGGTGCTCAATTGCAGCTGCAAACATTCTACAAGCTGATTATAGACAGATCCACCAGAAATTTCCACAGACAAAAGGGATTGCCATCTGTGTAGTAGGACTTCCCTCCCTCCTCTTCCCTGCAGTCCAAAATTGTCCCTGAAATGCTGCTCCTGGGGGACAGGAAAAACCCCAGGAATAGATTGGGAGGTGTCAGAGAACGGTAGTGTGAGGGTGGAATTGGCAACCCTTCCCATCCTCTGTCCGTAAAAATCCTCCATGGGATCCCAACCATGCTCTGTGCCAGTCCAAAAGTCATATTTGACAACCAAGCATAGTAAAAGTGTTGGTACATTAAACAGTAGGGAAACTGGCAAAGATTTGACTGCATGTAATTGTTATTCAGAGGAAGAAGGGAAGATACATTATGACTGGACAGTGTGGTATATTATAGTTCTATACATTAATTTTGAATGGCAGCTAAACACTCCAGTCCTTTGCATATCTACCCAGAAGATCCTTTTTGTTCATAGAATTGCAGCCCAAGGATTGGACCTGGCAATTTGCAGACACAAGGATCGTGGATCTTCTGCAAGTTCCCCAACCCTCAGGAGTCCTTTTTGACCATGGAAAATTTTATTCCCCGGCTCCTTGGGGCTGATAGTCACTTGCAGTGAAAGGGAGGGAAAGGGAGGCAAAATCACCCTCTCTGCACAGAAGAGGCAAAAAGGGCCATTTCATCCCCTGCAGCCTCCTGACCCACATGTGATCCTGCAACCCCAAGAATGAGCTTTCCCAGGGTCAGAAAGGATTACTAGGAGAAGAATGTGGGGGGGGGCAGGGTGGAAATCCATGACTGTCAGCATCTTCCACTGGTGGATTGCTGGATCGAACGTCATGTCTTAAAACAGATGTGATAAGGGAAAAAATTACACATTTAATGTTTTTGTGAATTATGTGTGTGCTTAAAAAGGCATGGTTCTAAATGGACTTCAGCACGTTGGGGTGCTATATGCTTCCTCACATTAAAAGACCTCTCTATGCGTAGAAAACTAGCAGTTCAGACAGAAGGTGAACTAGTTGGTTATTTAATTATAATATTGGTTATTTAATTATAAGATCTCCTGTTCAGATAATCAGTTAGTCTTTTGTGTTATAAACTGTTGTGATTTATTCAAGCGTGAGATTTAGGTGTATGGATGAGAATGTTCTCAATAAATGAATACTTCCCAAGAGGAATTTAAGAACTGCCTGTTGTATTTCTTTCATATCTTAAGTGCGTTCAGGGGCTTGTGCAGCTAGAGATTGGACGACTGAGAGCTGGGTCTTGGCTGTCATCACGGAAAACATCTCAAAACAGCCAGGTTAGTGGCAGATGATGGTACATTATATAAGAAATGTGAAACCGATTAGATAAAATCAGCTTTTGGTGTCTTTTGACTGCAGGGAACAGGCTTTCAGATCTAACTTATTGATTCACCAAAACAATCTTTTTAACCATTGGACAATGTATCCAATTTATTAGCTCCAAAGGAGGCTTGGAATACTATCTTAGAAATATATGAATATTCTTATAATTTAGTGGTTATTTTGTCATGTACTTCATTTTTCCTGAAGTTTTCATGAAAATAATTGCATAAGCAATCTGATTTTTTTCTTTTTATCTCACCTTTCAGCTCACTTGGAGTCCTCAAGGTAGATAATAAGTTTCACAGCAATATTAAAAATTTAGCCAAGTCAGCATCAGCATATATGAGGATGTCTAGGCTCGGCCCCTCTGTCACAGCTTCATCTCCTTGACCATCAACCCCTTTCAGCATGATATTGGGAGGGAAGGGGGTTTCTTGGCATTCTTGCACTTCTCTCATTGGTTTCCCTCTGACATGACCTAAGGCAGGTAGCTGAGAACATCCCTCCTCATCCCAGTCCCTTTTAAATATAGTATGACAAACCACTCATGCCCAGTCAAGGTTTCCACCATCTTTCCATCTTACAAGAGGTTGGGGACCATTTAGGCTGCAGCCATGGCACAGCACAACCCTCATGTTTTGTCCAGCCACTCAGAAATGACACAGATTGATTCTTGGAGTGGTGGCACTGGCAATTAAAAAGCTAATGCATCATGTCAGTGACACTCCCCCCCGCCCCAAGCTGGAAGTAGCCAACAGTAACATTCCCAGGCATCATATAATAACATACAACCAGGGCTTTTTTTCAGCGGGAACGCAGTGGAACGGAGTTCCGGCACCCCTTAAAAATGGTCACATGGCCAGTGGCCCCACCCCCTGATCTCCAGACAGAGGGGAGTTTAGATTGTCCTAAACTCCCCTCTGTCTGGAGATCAGGGGGTGGGGCCACTGGCCATGTGACCATTTTCGTCGAGGGCAATTCAAACTTTAAAAAACTCCCCCCTTGTTCCAGCTGACCCAAAGTGATGTCATTGTGCAGTCTGGAGTTCTACCACCTCTTTTCCCAGAAAAAAGCCTTGCATACAACAATAATAAAAGAAAGAATATAATATGTTCTGCCATTAGAAACAAGCACAACAGTCACTGTGATTTCAAGGGAAGGCACGAATCTTTTAACAAAACCATTTCTCACTCGTTCTTATTTACATGTAATGCCATTTGTCAGTCTCTGTGCCCTTTTGCTACCTTGTGTCAAGTTCTGATACATGTTGGATAATTCACTTCACCTGAACTATTGAACTGTGCCTTGCTTGGTCCCTATGCCTATTATTTCTTCTGTTTAGCAAGCAAAGGTTTTTCAGATGCATTGCTTGCCCGGCTGCAGCTTGGCAGCTAGGCTTCAGGTACACGTAAGTGAAATATGTGGATAAAATACTTTTGCTGTGTATTGATTTAGTATGTCTATTGTGAGAGTAAGATTCGAGTCCAGTAGCACCTTAAAGACTAACTTGATTTTCAGGGTATGAGCTTTCAAGAGTCAGAGCTCCCCTTGTCAGATTGAAAGGGGATTTATTTTACTCTGCATTCCAATTCAAACTCTCCTTCAGCCAATAATCTCACACAGGTTTAAGACACCAAAACAGTGATCTATGAAGAAAAATGAGTTATATCGATTATCTAAAACTCAGACATTATCACGCTCCTGTGGAACCCCCAGAGACAGTTGGAAAAATCTCTGTCATTTTCTACACAGCATAGGTGAACAACTGATGAAACACCAAACTCCCATAAGTAAAATCAACAGGCCTCTGCCCGCAATAACAAGACCCTTAAGGAAGGCTTGGACCCATTGAGGAGGGTTAGGAAGTCATGAGCAAAGCAAACTGTCCCATGTTGGATTTTCTTCATTGTCAAAATGTGCAGCGGAAGTCATGTGTTTGGTGTAATTTTTCCATTAACTCACTAGTGTCATCAACGTGAACACAGCATTCAGATCCAACCAAAGCACATACACCCACCCCCTTTGAAGCTATGACAAAGTCTAGGGCAAGCTGATTCTAGTGCACCATTAGTCTTACCTGACTGTTCAGAGGATATGGCTGTTAGTGCTGTAGTTGAATCTTTGGTCATAAGTTTTAAACAGAGCATGGAATCTTAAAATAGCCATTTCCCAACAATTTAGTTGTTTCTGCACAGGGAAAAAAGCCATAGGCCAAAGTCAATCCATATATTTTTGTCCATATTAAAGCTGGCAGGTCTGCATCTTACCAGGAAGTCCTATAGTGTCGAAGCAACAATTATGGCAACTCAGGCACTATCTGACTAGGTGGGTATAGTTGGGCCAGGTAATAATGTCTTAATAATGTTGTCACTATAATTACACATGTTTGTGTAGCTCATCCTGTATCCAAGGCAGTATATCTGAGATCTCTGCCTGAAAACAAAAGAGGTAACTAAGAACCAAATCCTTTTGGGGAGCTGCACAAGTTTTCTACCAGATAGGGCCCACAGTCATGTCGGTTGTCTGAATGTACAGTGACAACTATATGCTTGATGTGCTTGGCTACAAACCTGGCTGGTTTAATCAGTGTCTAATGCAAACCCATTTTATAATACCATTAGTCCAATTTAAGAAATTGCTCAAATGGCAAAACCTGTCAGAGCTAAGGTTGCATTTATATGATCTTCAAATATGGCTTTAAAAGGTCTAAAATAGCTCGTCTCAGCATTTTGGTAGTGTCAATACAAAGAACAAAAAGAACACAAAGCAGGGGCCATCCATATATCCTTTTCCAAATTAAGGCAGACATGTCAATATTCTCTTGTGAAAACCCATAGTGCCTTGTGGAGTAAGTTAAATCAGCAGGGGTGGGCGTACCCTCCCCACCCCCCCTTTGACATTACTACAAAGCTGAAAAGAGCCATCAGCCAGATTCTACACACGGGTCAGAAAATTTAGGGCAATTGACCACAGCTCCGGTATTAACTTTAATCAGTGTGTAAAACCTTAAAATATCTCTTGATAGTATTGTTGTCAATTCTGGGTCTTTAAAAAAAAATCAAATATCCTTTATTGGATGGAATCCCTCTATAAACAACTCCAGAAAATATAAAGTCATGTAACGCTTTGGAAGCAGTGTCGAATAACTAGATATTAATTTTAAAGTGGTGGTATAACTTGAATCTGGGACAAATCAATTCCTTTCTTAAAGATGGTCTGTTCATCAAATAAGGCAGACAGATATTGAAAACTTATGTATAGAATAAGTATAGCTGCAAAGAGGGCTTGTTCTTATCTAAACTTATCCAGGACCACTTCCTAAAACTGCTAGGTGGAAGGCATGTTTTATTATAGCTATTAAAAGTACTCTCTTTCCACCAGGGAAACCCATAAGGATCTTCCAAAATATGAAAGGCACACTGGGCAGTATAGAAGGGCTGCCAAGTTGATTATATTACTTATTCTAAGTACTGGAAAGGTGGGAAACAATGGAACCTGGGATACTTAGGTGTGAGGGCATACTATTCCATCAATCCACTCATGCCTATAACTGTCAAGAGAGATTTTAATAAATGATCAAACTCACCAATAATGAATTGCACTGTTCCTCTGGTCATTTACACTACAAGGAAATACCAGGTGTGTCAAATGCACCTGCCAAGATCAAACCTAAACTACCAAAGCAATAATTATAACAGCATACACAATTTTTTCTGTTTCTCCTGCCGTTCAGGCTGTGAGCTGCATAAAACTTTTCTGGAGCCCATACACACTGCGGTGGATTTTCTCAAGTCCATTCTTGGGTTGAGTCAGTCTTTAGTTGTCCTGTTTCTGAAGCATTTATAAGTCCTTCATCAGGCAATGTTCTTGTAAGTTGGAAAGGAATGTAAAGAGTCCAAGTCTTTCAATTCTCCCTCTCCAGGGCTGGACAAAGTTCACATTGCTGCCTCACTCTCAGGATCAGGCCAGGTGGAGGTTTTCAGCCACTCAGAGCCACTCTTATTGGTGCTCACATCTGGGATCTGGTCTTACAACATTTTCCATGCATGGGTGGCTTGGCTTCCTTCTGTTATTCAGGGCAACACTCCTAACCAGAAGAATCCAAGTACAGCCTTTCCCCATATGGCACAAGTCAAGTTGACTTGGTGGACCAAGTCTCTGGGCCCTTTATGTCATGGGCAGAAACATCTGATAGAAAACTGAAAAGATTAGAACTCATTCATGAAGATGGTTTAAAAATTCACTCAGCTGAATCACACACTTAGAGGCATCAGTTGAAAATTTCGAAAGTGTTATTCTATATGGGAGATTTCAAATGGTGGTAAAAGTATCTCCTAAGAGCGAAGCTACAAGTGACTTTCTTCACGTGGGAAACACTAGATTTTTCTTGCAAGGTTACCTGGGAAGTGAAGTCCAAGTGGTCCTTCCCCTCTCTGTTGGAATCACTGCCTGAAGAGCCACAAGAGGGCTTTGTTTGGGGGTGGGCAGCTGCTACTTTCTCCCAGGGTGTTCTGCGGACTGCCTGCTCCCAGGGAGCTGCTCTGGCCACGTCGATGAAGCTTCAGCCGCAGCAACAGTGGAAGAATCTGCTGCAGATCCTTCCACTGTCACTGCAGCTGAAGCTTCACCGATGCAGCCGCTTTCTCCAGAGCAGCTCCCTGGGAGCAGGCAGTCTGCAGGATGCCCTGGGAGAAAGTAGCAGCTGCCCACCCCCAAACAAAGCCCTCTTGTGGCTCTTCAGGCAGCGATTCCAACAGAGAGGGGAAGGACCGACCACTTGGACTTCACTTCCCAGGTAACCTTGCGAGAAAAATCTAGTGTTCTCCACATGAAGAAAGTCACTTGTAGCTTCGCTCTCAGTGTATCATGGCCAGAGGGAGGGCATTGGGCCATATTTTACTTCCCTTTTCCTATCTAGCAATCCCATGTACTCTGAATGGTATAAATTACAAATCCTCTGTTTTACAATAAACCTCACATCCACTATCACCAAACAAGATCTTAAACCCATTTACAATTGCTAAAAAGGGAAGCATAAACCCAATGTTGCTGAAAAGTCCCTTGACCAGTTATAAAAAATTACAATATAAGAACCCTTAACACAGATCTGGACCCAAATCTTGCTCTTCTACTACACACTAAAATAGCTACCCACAGGAAACTATTTCTATTGTGAAAACTTTGCTGAGTTTTAAATGCCATCAAAGGGCTTAGACTGCAGTAACTCTGTGTAGGATTGTACTGCCAGTATCTTTGAACCTGATCTCTATATATAGATATTTGGGCAGCGACTTGCAAAAGAAAGCAAGATGCTCCCATATGATAATTTTGCATCTGTTTAAGGCTGAATCCACACGTACCGGCATAACGCTAAACTGTCGGAATGCCAGCATCTTCCTAGCGCAATTTCTGACATCATCGCACCACGATGCTGCTCTCATGGCACGATGACGTCAGAAATCGTGCCAGGAAGACACTGGCATTCTGACAGTTTAGCGCTATGCAGGTACATGTGAATCCAGCCTAATTCTAGAATCAATAGTTTTCTAAGGCAGTATGGGTGCTTTCTTGAGATTCCTTATTATAATACCTCAGGTTTTACCGTTCCACTGATTCTAACCTGGATGGCCCAGACTAGCCTCTCATCAGATCTCAGAAACCAAGCAGAGTCGGCTCTGGTTATTACTTGGATGGAAGACCACCAAAATAGTCCAGAGTAGCTATACAGAAGCAGGAAAAAGTAAACTACCTCTGAATGTCTCTTGACTTAAAAACCCTTTGGGGTCACCATGAATCAGCTGCAGCTTGATGGCACTTTCCATCCCTAATTCTAGAAATATTCCCCAATAATTTAGAGAGGAGCAGGTTGCAGCCTTTATTTAGGTATGTTTGAGAGAGCAGCTTGTCACAGTAGGGGACGGTAGGAAATAATACTTTCCTCTTTGGACAAAAAAGTCAAGCTTAACATATATATTATCAACCAAGCTATTTACTGTTTTGTCCATCATGACCAACTGAATATAGTGCACAATCTAGAGAAGAGAACCTGTATGGAATTGTGGTTAGAGTAGCCCTATTCACATACTACATTGCACATTTGTACATCTGTTCGTAGTAAAAAGCCACCATGCATTCGTTTTGCAGTTGAAAGTAGGGAAGATTACCTGGATAAATGTTGGCTTTGTATCACATGTGCAGCTGTACATGCATTTAATGTAATGTGAGAATTACTCAATGCACATATTAAATTAAGCATACACTGCATATGGATCATACGACAAAAGCTCTGTTCACAAGTTACAATGAATATAACTTGTGAACAGAGCTTTTGTCGTATTAGAATCTGGCAGACCCAGGTCTGAATCACCACTCTGTCATGGAAACTCACTGGTGACCTTGAGCCAATTTCATACTTTCAGCCTAACCTACCTCACAAGGTTGTTATTGTGAGAATAAAATGGAGGAAAGAAGAATGAAGTAAGCTGCTTAGGATCCCCAATGGGAAGAAAGGCAGACAATAAATGAAGTAAACAACTAAAAGACTAAAAAGTTCTTGGAGGAAAGTTTTTTTTTTTTAGAATTATCTTTCAATTTTTCCAGTAGAAAAAATGGAAATTTTGTGAAGCACTGGGGGAAAAACTCTCTTGAAATGGTCTAAATGCTTTTAAGGACAACACTTTTCTTTTTCAGTATAGAAAACTTTTTATGTACATCTATTTATAACATTAGATAATTCTCCGGTGGTCCTAGGAGTGGGGCAGACCATACTTTGGGGATATAGCTCCTCCTCTCCGAAGGCAGGGTCAGTCAGCTGATTTTGATCCTGGAAGGGAGGGGCTTGTCCCTGGAATCTCCTGTCTTTTTGGCCCTAACATCCGAGCAGAACGTCTTCAGCAATGCTCTGCAGAATGCAGCGATTCCGGTGAAGAAGAAACTGCCAGAGATGAGGTGGGCGTGGTGGCGCACACCTGTACTTAGGGAGGCTGAAGCCAACAGGCAGCGCAGAGCTTGCATGGGAACAGGAAGGCCCAACCACCTTCCCCCACCCCTGTTTCGCTTGGAGCAACACCAAGCGTTAGAGCCAGAGGTCCCTAGGTTCTCCTAGGTTCCATGGCCACAACTGCAAAACTCCACCAAGGTTCCCCAACTTTGGGCTGGGAGGAACCCCCCTCAGATGGAAAGAGGGTGCAGTGTTTGAATCCACAGTAGCCTGTCATATTATAGGGAACTCCCTAAGGCTTGGAATGAACAGCCTCCAACAGCAGCAGAAGAACTGCTCTAATCTCGGCAGCCCTGACTGAACCGGAGTAAGACTGATGCAGCAGAGAATGTGAAAGGCAGGAAGGAGGAGATAAGAGCAGCAGAAGCCTGCCTGTGAAAGGCAGGAAGGAGGAGATAAGCAGCTGAAGCTTCGGAGCCAACTCGCCCCAAATAAAAGGGAGCCCCGTTTTATTTCTCCTCCCTTCAGCCGGGACTTCTGAGGTGTTCTTTCACTCTCATTTTCTCCCTTTTGTGGAAAAATCCTGTTGGTGGGAATGTCAGTATTGGCAGGCCCCAGCCACCTCCCAGGCCTCAGAGGGTGCAAATCTGCAGCCTAGTGGTGCCAGATTAGGGTTGTCAGGTCCCCTGACCTCACCAGCGGGAGATTGGAGGTCTGGCACCTACCTTGCCTTCTTCCCGTGTGCACAGAGCGCACCTGCGCGATGATGTCACTTCCATCTGATCCAGGGGTATGTGATCTAGGTTGAATGGGGGGGGTCTGATCCAGGTTGAATTGGGTCCGAAACAGCCTGGAATGGGCTGCTGTCACATGGGGGAGCACTCCCCCGCCTGGCAGCAGCCCGATCCTGGCCATTTTGAGTGCAAATTGGGCTGAAACAGACCCAAAATGACCAAAACAGGCCAGAAACAGCCAGGATTGGGCCCAAATCAGCCTGAAACAGGCCACTGCTGTGTGGGGGAACACCCCCACCCGGCAGCGGCCTGATCCTGGCCATTTCGGGTCTGAATTGGGCCACAATGGGCCTGAAATGATCAGGCTCAGGCCTGAATTGGCCTAGAATGGGCTGCTTGCAGGCAGGGGAGCCGTTTTGGGCCCATTTTGGCCTGTGGGAGTGTGTGGCACCACCCAGGAGCACAACCAGGAAGTCCCTGCCTCCCCCACCGACCAGGTAAGCAGGGGGTGGAGGGTGGGAGCAGGGGATCCCCTGACCCCAGCGGGGGACTGGAAACCCTATGCCAGACTCACAGACCTCAGCCTCCACCTGGATCTCTCAACAGGCCAGTGAAAGAGAAGGTCCAAGGGTCTGCCTGAAAATTCCTGTTGGTGGAATGTCAGCAAAGGCAGGCCTAGCCACCTCCCAGACCTGAAAGAGCACAAACCTGCAGCCTAGACTTTCCAAACTCCCAGGCCTCGGCCCCCTCCTGAGCCTCTCAAAAGGCCAGTGAAAGAGAAAAGTCCCAAGGGCATGAACCCATCAGCAAAGACGCCTAAAGTGAGCTGCTTAATCATTTGTGGTTAGGTGACTGGGCCATGAATCAGCACTCTGCTGGTTCAAGTCCCATAATTGCATGAGCTCAGTAGCTAACCTTGGGTAAACCACCCTTTTCAGTCTCAACTACCCAGCAGTTATGGAGGAATAATGATCATTCTGACCTTATAACAGCCCCTGACCTGGTTAGTCCAGGCAAGCCAGATCTCATCAGATCTCAGCAGCTCAGCAGGGTTGGCTTTGTTAACAATTGGATGGAAGATCTCCAAAAAAAGACCAGTGTTGCAGAGGCAACTATGACTGGATGGCACTTTCTACTACCAAGGGGAAAGAAGTTAAATGCCCCCTATTTACATAGTTGCAGCTGTAGTTATTATTTAACAAACCTGCTGGCATGGCCGAGGATGAAAACATGAAGGAATTCAAAGAGGTCCTGAAAGCACACCAACAAATAGTCTAGCAGCTCAACCCTAGATGGGCAAGAGGGGCATCCAGTGTGGGGGGGGGTCTGACTCCAGAAAAGTAAAAGGGTGCCCCCCAGATTAAAATGGAGGCAAGGGCTATTAAGAGCACAGATCTCAATTAAGCCCCCAACCTGAGGACCCTGAGCTATCAATTTTCTCCCTCAGCCAAGAAGAAAGAGGAACTGTTAAAAGAAGGGAAAATTTCCTAGTACACATAGCTACCCCAATACAAACAAGGATTTTCTCAGGAACTGTATCCTAGAAGGCTCCCTAAGGTGATGAGATTCCTGGAGTCTTCTCCCTTAAGGACCAAGGGGAAGGAGGACAACAGAGTTGAAGCGAATCCTCCCGAAAATCAGGAATAACTCCATCAGGGATTCCCTTCCAGTAGCCCTTCATACCTGTAGAAGTTTAAGAGGGAAACTCTAGCAAAACTAACCACTCTATTTCCTTTTTTCCAAGTCTTATACATAAATTCCAGGGGCTACTAAGAGGATCAAGCTGCCATTGGTGGATGGTCTGGTAACTAGCCTGCCATCTAATTCTGTGCTGCCTATTGACTAAGACAGGCTACCTAAGGATTCTGGCCTCAGGCAGTTCGAACTGGCTATTTGCAGAAAATCAGAGGTTTCCACTACATCCTGCAGAGCATTGGCAACAGCTTCACTCCTGCCTAGAGCCACATTGTCTCGGGTCTCAGACCTGGCTGCAGTGAGCAGCAAAGTCATTTAAAGAGCTGAAGGGCAAAATTAAGAAAATAGCCCTGGCAATAGTCTTTACACATTCTTAGATGCTATGCTGTGGTCAACAAGAACCATGGTTTTCAGGCAGCCAGGCACAAGACTTAGCTTAGGAATTGGAACATAGACCATTTGCCCCAAAGCCAAAGTAACCGTATTTCCCTTCAAAGACATCAACTTATCTGGAGAAGCTCTGTATAAAGGAAAGCAGACTAAACATTGAGAGGAGTGTAGTACCTTCTCCCTCAACACATCTAGTCGGAATAGCAAAGGGCCAAAGAAGGGAACTCAGTGTTCATCTACAGTCTTCCTGTGCAGTCCCACATGGGACTGCGCATGCGCAGGCCTGCCGACTTCGGAGATTTTTACAGCTCAACAACACTAGGGGGGCACCCTCGCCTCGCAATGCACATGTGCGGCCGTCTTCCCGCCGAAACAGCTCCTAAGAGGCAGGGTGCACCGACATACCTTCAGTTCCTCTTTTGCCACCGACTTGAGAGGTTCTTGCTCACTCTATTTCTTCGGAAAGCGTTCTTCGTGATCTGTAAGAATGTTAGAGAAAGCATTATTCAAACGATGTACTTCTTGCGATAGAAAGATGACTAAATCTGATGGCCATTCCACCTGCCTGTACTGTTTAGGGGAAACCCACAACCTGCAGGCTTGTAAGTACTGCTGCACCTTCACTCCGAAGGCCAGGGCGGAGCGGGCGGGAAGGCTTCAGGCCTATTTGTGGCAGCGCGCCATGGCGGTGACGGATCCCTCCGGAAAATCCCCCATGCGTGAGAAGACTATCTCTCCGGCGTCGAGATTGGCAGGCACGAGGTGATTTTTCAGACAGTTACCCGCCCGCACAACTTCACGGCCAACAAGTCCAGCAACATTGGCTTGGGGCTCTTCGGAACCGACGGCTCCCAGGTCTTCCTCGGTTCCGATCTCGGAGTCGAGACCAGCCTTGGAGCCACTACAGGCTAGGTCGGGTGATCTATCTAGGAGAGATGCCTCCATGACACCCAGCCTTTCGGAACCGAGAACTCCCCGGAGTGGAGCTAAATCAGACCATCACAGCGTGTCTTCTCGCAAAACCTCAGTTCCAAGGTCTCCTTCGGAACCATCTGCTCCGAGCCTGGAGAAGAAAAAGAAGAAAAAACGCAAATCAGATAAGCAAATACTTGAGAGTGTAATTACTCCACAACCTACGGATCAACAGGCGCCATCTGGATCCAAGCCGCCGGAAAAAAGATGCCGTAATTCCACAAACAGGGTCTCCCCTCGGGGAACCCCAAGGTCTGATGTATCCCGTGAACTGGATGTTGTTCTCCTTGACAAACCCCCGACACCATCAGGGATACCACGCTCACCTTCTCGAGAGTCATGGTCCTCACATTCCTCCCGCAATACGAGGGACCATATTGGACGTATGGAGGTATCACGTCGCACAGAAGGCTATAGTCCTTACTTGAGACGGAGATACTCTGCGGTGAGCCCGCCACACTGCTATTATAGAGAAGGGTCATACGGTTCGGACCATGGAACCAGGAGGCGATCCAGATCACCTTCCTTGCATGCCGGTTCATCAGTGGGCTCCAGACGGACCCCTGGATTGTCGGATACAGAGTACGAAAATTATACTCGATATGAACGATCTTACGATTCGTCCCCTTCAGATTCACCCGATGGAGTGATTGGTCCATCGGAGGAGGCTTCTCCGACGGATGATTTCCATGCGTACAACGAACTCCTCCAACGAATGGCGAGAGCGCTTGAGATCGAAGTGGCCTCTATGGAACCACGATTGACGGATAAGATATTGAAGCATATCTACTCGGGTGTGACCCCGACGGTGGCCTTTCCGATGATTGAAGGTTTTGTGGATCTCCTTTCTAATCTGAATCTGAAACCAGCATCGACCCCTTCCACTAATAAGAAAGTGGAGAATCTATATAGAGTGAAGGACGAACACTGTCCATTCTTATCCCTTCATCCACCCCCGTCTTCACTTGTGACTGAAGACATGCAGGCCAAACCAAAGCAGGGCTCCTTATCGGTTCCATCAGATAAGGAGAGTAGGAAGATCAACTCCCTAGGGAGGAAAGTATATACTTCAGCAGCCTTTGGCATTAAAATTGCTAATTTTGCTGCAATGATGTCTGCCTACCAATTATTGCTTTGGACAAAGGGGCCCCTTTGTGCCCCAGTTGCCTGACGACCGGAAGGCTTTTCTTCGAGTTATTCAAGAGGAGGTGGTACGCCTGTCACGTCACCAGATCAATGTAAGCAGAAACATGGTGGATACCTCAGCCAGGGCTCTTTTGTCAGCCTTGGTCCTGCAAAGATTTGCCTGGTTGAGAACCACGGCCTTACCAGCGGAGACTAGGAGTAAGGTGGAGGACCTTCCTTTTGAAGGACAGACCCTCTTCTCGGACAGAACGGACGACTACCTGTCCAAGAAATGAAAGGACAGATTTACTGCAAGATCCTATGGTGTCCTGCATCAATATCAACCTCCCCGACTTCAGTATAGGTCATATGCCAGAGGCCGACAGAACCGTTTCCACCCTTATTCTGGGTATGGCTACCAGTCACAATGGCGATACCAGAGCCTGCAGTCCACCTTTTCGAAAAGACGGCAGGGCAGTAAGAATAGACAGGGAAATGTGCAGTACCAGGCTAAAGATCCGGCGCATTCCCAGAAGCAATTCTGACAATTACAGGAGCCTGACCCCCTGTTTGGGGACAGGCTATCAGCCTTTTTTTCTGAGTGGTGTCGTGTTACCACAGATGTTTGGGTGTTACAACTAGTTAAAGTTGGTTATAAAGTTGAGTTTTTTCAGTGGCCTTGTCTCCGGCTCCCAGTTTTTTCTTCACACAAACCTCACAGTGGGATAGTGTCTGAACTTGCAGCCCTTCTACACAAGGGGGCTATAGAGGAGGTGACGGATACTTCCGCTTACCTTGGGTTCTACTCGAACCTTTTTGGGGTAGAAAAGAAAGATGGAGGACTCCACCCGATACTGAATTTACGAGAGTTAAACAAGTCCATAAGGGTCCGGAAATTTAAGATGACCACATTACAGATGGTCCTAGCGTTACTGCCTACTGGTAGTTGGTTTGGGGTTCTAGACCTCAAAGACGCATACTTTCATATCTCCATCTTTCCAGATCATAGGAAATTTCTTTGGTTTACCTATGGTGACCGTGTTTTTCAGTACCGAGTCCTCCCTTTTGGATTATCCACGGCCCCTAGAGTGTTTACCAAATGCATTGCTGTGGTTATTGCCTTTCTTAGGACTCAAGGTTGCTGTATTTTTCCCTACCTTGATGACTGGCTGATCGTTGGCCAGTCAGAGGAGGATGTGAGCAATCTAATTTCTATTACTTTGTCAACCTGTTTAAAGTTGGGGTTATTTGTGAATCAGAAGAAATTGAAACTCCACCCCTCTAAGGTTACCCAGTTTATTGATGCCATTGTGGATGGCACTCTGGATGCTGGTTTTCTGCCCAATGACAGGGCTTGTAAGATCAAAGCACTTATTAACAAATTTAAGAGGTGCAGGTTCCAACCAGCCAGACTTATTCAAGTGCTGTTGGGATATATGGCTGCCACTATGGTGGTAATTTCTTTAGCGAGACTCCGTATGCGGCCCTTACAACTTTGGTTTTCCAAAGTTTTTTTCCCTGAGAAGGATAACCAGAACAGGAAGTTTAGTATCCCCCGGGGGGGTCCTCCTTTCTTTGGAATGGTGGTTGCAGGATTCCAACCTTTTTGGGGGGATTAGTTTTGGTTATAAACAACCTGAGATCTTGATCACAACGGATGCCTCTACCCTAGGGTGGGGCGCTCATTGTCAGGGAGCCTATGCTCATGGCATGTGGGACAAGTCTGAGTGTGAAGAACACATCAACCTTCTCGAATTGAGAGCAGTCTATTATGCCCTGGTTTTGTTTTTGGACATGGTCCAGAACAAGACAGTTCAAGTCCTGACTGATAACACTACCACAATGTTTTATCTGAATAAACAAGGGGGTACTATGTCCCATGTGTTATGTGAGGAATCAGTAAAGATTTGGAATTGGGCTATTGACCATTCGGTTTGGCACCTGACAGTTCATATACCAGGTGTTGATAATGTCATGGCTGACCATCTTAGTAGACTTCAGGGGGACAACCATGAGTGGTCCCTTCACGACACCTATTTACGTCCTGTCTTTTCAGAATGGGGATTCCCAGACTTAGACCTGTTCGCATCAGAGGAGAACTGCAAAACTCCCCAATATTGTTCCAGAGGAGGCATCGGCCTTGAGTCTCTTGGGGACGCGTTTCAGTTAAACTGGTCCGAACGCCTCCATTACATTTTCCCACCGTTTCCCCTGTTAGCCAGGATACTTTCCAAGATTCAGATGGACAGAACGTCAGCCATCCTGGTAACCCCTTATTGGCCGAGGCAACCATGGTTTCATGCCCTTCTGAGACTGCAGTGCCGGATGCACCATTTCCCGGACCAATCAGATTTACTGTCCTTCCGGGGGGTGCTTCATCACAGAGTGCATGCACTCAAACTGACAGTGTGGTTGATACTCCAGGAGGGGGTTTCTCTGAAGGAGTAATCCATGTACTTCAAAATGCTCGTCGTTTGTCCACTAGACAGTCATACTTCTTGAAATGGAATAAGTTTACTGAGTGGTGTATGGGGTGGGGAGTCAACCCTTTGGCCTCGTCCCTTTCAGATGTGTTGGAATTTTTGTGGGGACTTAAACAGTCTGGATTATCTAACTCATCTATTAAGGTTTATTTGGCTGCGATCTCTGCGTTTCACCCACCAGTTGATCGCAGAACGTTTTTTTCCCATTACACATTGAAATTGTTTTTGAAGGGTCTCAACAATTTATTTCCCCCAGTATGGGTGTTAGTGCCTCAATGGTCTCTGCCCTTGGTATTAACTAAACTCATCTCCAAACCTTTTGAGCCGCTGGCTACTTGACCTTTGAATTTACTTTCTTTTAAGGTGGCATTTTTAGTCGCTGTTACATCAGCCAGGAGGGTGAGCAAACTGGCAGCCCTCTCCTGTGAGGCTCCTTATTTGAGTATCCATCCCGAAAAGGTGGTACTTTGAACAAAAGTAGAATTTCTTCCTAAGGTGGTATCCAAATTTCACCTGTCTCGAGATTTCCCTACCTGTATTTTTTAAGGATCACTCTTCAGACGCAGAGAGATCCCTCCGTGCTCTGGATGTTCGCAGGGCTCTCCTGTTTTATTTAGATAGGGTGAAGCCCTTTCGAAAAGATTCCCACCTTTTTATTTGTTTTGCGGGGCCGAAGAAGGGAATGAGGGCCAATCCTCAGACTTTGGCTCGCTGGGTAGTTCAGGCAATTTTGTTAAGCTATATCTCCGTTGGAGATTCATGCTCACTCCACCAGGTCTCAAACATCTTCAGCAGCACTTCTGAGAGGTGTCCCGTTGCAAGACATCTGCAAGGCTGCGACTTGGGCTTCTGCGGACACATTTGTCAGACATTATGCTCTGGATGTCCTGAACAGGAAGGAGACGATAGTGGGTACAGCAGTCTTACAATCAATCTTCCTGTGATGATGCATCTGTGCCTACCACCCAGGTATTTAAGCTTTGTAATCTCCCATGTGGGACTGCACAGGAAGACCGTTGATGAAAAACAGTGTTTCTTACTTGTAACTGTTCTTCATTTAGGTCTTCCGTGCAGGCACACATACCCTCCCTCCTTCCCCGCTAATTCTCTTGGTACTTACCTTGTAGTCGGTGGCGAAAGAGGACTAAGGGTACGTCGGGGGCGCCCCGCCTCTTAGGAGCCGTTTCCGCGGGAAGACGGCCGTGCATGCGCATTGAGAGGCGAGGGCGCCTCCTAGTGTTGTTGAGAAGTAAAAATCTCAGAAGTCGGCAGGCCTGCGCGTGCACAGTCCCATGTGTGCCTGCACGGAAGACCTAGATGAACAACAGTTACAGGTAAGAAACACTGTTTTTCCCTTTTTCCTGGACCTTTTCCCTCCAGATCCAAAAGAATTTGGTCAAATAAAACAGATTCTTAGGAACAAGAAAGATCAGGATGGAAAGGCTAAAATTTGTCATGACTGTCATTCAGAAGGGAGATTGTCTGGCTTCCATGGATCTCTCAGAGGCACTTTCAACATCAAGCCCCTCCTTTTGTCCTGAAAACACCACCCAGGGTGTTCATAAGAATCCTAGTAGCACTGATAGCATGGCTAGGCCACAGAGAGTGGCTCCTTTCCTGAGATTCGGTTTTGTTTTCCCGGCCATGTCGGACGCTCCTCTCCGCAGGTCCGGGAGGAAGCGCCCGAGCAGCCTGACCGGGTGGTTGACCCGCGATGGTTAACCCCCAGGACTCCCAGTGAGGGGGTCAGGGTCCGGAGTGCCGCGGGAAGAGCCCCCGGAAGTCGATGCAGGGGGTAAATTGCCCGTTTGCTCCTACGGAGGCCGGCAGACTTGCGCAGCACATCGTGTGCTGCCGGGCCATGGAGAACGGCAACAAGCAGATTTAAGGTGAAAACCTGGAAGTAAGCGAATCCCTTCTGTTATTCTAAGCGTATGCAAAGGATTGGTGGGAGTTGAAGCTAAGAAGGTTCGGATAACTTCCCCTTCATTGAGTTTTGGAACTTAGTTGGCGGACTCCCCTCCCCCTAAGATGGTGACGAAAAAGCAGAGCCCGGCTCTGGGCAAATCTGTTACAGCTGTTTCACCTCTCTTGAAGAGGTGGTTAAGCGGTTGGTCATTGAAGCTATGAAGCCCTTTGTTGATAAGCTAAATGAAATCGGTCAAAGGGTTGGTTCAGTTAGTGATAGACACGGCTCAAGACAGAGATTTTCCATCACAAGAAAGACAACAAAGAGTCGGTAATAACATCAGAGGTCTTAAGGAGACAGAAGGCAGAAGTGGCTCAGCAGCTGGAGATGAGGGTATCCTATCAGGATGTCCTCCAGGAGGCAAGGTTCCAGACCTGGGAACTCTAGAGATGCCTGTTACCATACCATGAGGTGTTAGAGCTCAAGAGGTCCAAGACAGTTGAATTGACAGAGATCTTCAAAAAGGAGAACAACCAGTGGCTGGAACTCATTCAGTTCCACGATGGTATCCCACTCAGGGAACCAAAGTGAACAGTGATGACCATGGACGCAAGTCTTTGGGGATGAGGATCCCACACCCAATGAAGAATGGCATAGGGCATCTGGCTGAAAAAGAAATTATCAACAGTGTAAATGCTTTGGAACTTTGGAGCCATCAGATGGGGTCTGGTGGAATCCCAATATCTTTCCACAGATCACCATATGTTTATACAGATGAAAGATCACCTTGAATCTCTGAAAGAAGTACACATAGCAGACCAGGACAACTCCCTGGCAGACTAGCTAAGCCAGAGAGTGATGGATCAAGCAGAATGGATACTATCCAGAGAGATTCTCCAACTGGTCTACCACAGTTTTCAGCAAGGTTCAAGAAAAAGAAACCCTCAAACCATAGGGATAGATGCTGCGAGCGGCAAGCTGCCTTCACACATCCTGTATGCTTTCCCCAGTACAGCTATTGCACAGAGCTGTTCAGAAGATCACACAGTAAAGTGCAGAAGTGATACTAATAGCAACCTTCAGGTCCAGAAAGCCATGAAGAATCAAAACCTGAAGAATCTTTCAAGCATGAATCCCTTGCACCTCCCATTGAAGGAGGGGAACAATGCAGGGAACAATACCACACCCTTGACCAGCTCTGACAAGGCTCACAGTGTGGCGGTCGAAAGCAAACAACTAATAGGGTTGTTGGACTACACATAAGGCATAATTGGTACTGTTAGCCTCTAGGAAGAGTTCCACAGTCTATTAAAAAAATCCTTCCAAGTTCCCAGAAGAGTGCATGAATAGAGACATGTAACCTTTCAGGGCTACTTAGGGAGTTACTATCCTTCTTTCAAGAAGGGTTGAAGAAAAATCTTAACACCAGCACCATTAGACAGCAGGTAGTGATCACCTCGACAATCAGGGGTTCTAGGAATGGACATTCCCTTTTACATCACCCTCTTGGCAACAGATTCTAAAAGGAGACCTCATTGTTGAATCCTCCAAGGACTCACTGTTTTTTCCCCACATAAAATCTTAATTTGGTATTGAGAGCATTATCCAAAAGACATTTTGAGCCTATGACCTCATGTCCCCAAAAGGAAGTGATCTTTAAAACCATCTTTCAGATGGGAATAAAATCAGCTAGACAAGTGTTAGAATTGTAGGCACTAGCAGTAGATAGAGATCCATGCCTTTCCCTTCAAGATGGTAGAGCAAGTTATGAACGGAACCAACTTTGGTTGTTGGGGGGTTTCCGGGCTGTATTGCCGTGGTCTTGGCATTGTAGTTCCTGACGTTTTGCCAGCAGCTGTGGCTGGCATCTTCAGAGGTGTAGCACCAAAAGACAGAGATCTCTCAGTGTCAGTTGCCAAGACCACGGCAATACAGCCCGGAAAACCCCCAACAACCATCGTTCTCCGGCCGTGAAAGCCTTCGACAATACATGGAACCAACTTTCTTCTGAAGGAGAACGCCACGTTTTCATAGGACAGAAGAAATAATACTTCCCTCCTTCTAACCTAATCCAAAGCATGGGAAGGAAAGGGAATCGCACGACCTTGATATATGTAGAGAGGTGAGATTCCACTTGGGCAGGACTAAACAGTTTTCACAAGTCTGGAACACTAGTTGTGTGTTTTCAGGAGGTCCTCCTTGGGACAGAGAATGTCTTTTTTCTTGCCTAAGTAGGTAAAGCAGGTAAAGGAGGGTACCACAACACACCCTCTAGGCCTGGAAGGCAGACTACCCACCCTGGGGCACTCTGCTCTTGCATGTCCCAAAAGTATGGACTGCCCCATTCCTAGGGCCACCAGAGAATGGAAAATTTGTATTCACTTACCATGAAGCTTCCTTTTGCAGTGGTCTAGGAGTGAGGCAGTCCTACCCACCGGAATTTCTTGGGGGGGGCAGTTTCTAGGATCGGATGAAGAGTTAGGACAATAGTCTTCCACTCACTGGATTCAAGGGAGGGAACTTTCTATTTATAACAAAAAATGAGGGGAGTTATTTTTCTTTCTTGGTATCATGATGGGGAGTCAGGGCTTGGGAACAGACTGGCGATTCCAGGGAGAAGCCCCTCACCTCCAGGATCAAAATCAGCTGACCGACCCTGCCTTCGGAGAGAAGGAGCTATATCCCAAAAGTATGGACTGCCTCACTCCTGGATCACCAAGAAAAGAAGCTTCACGGTAAGTGAATACAAATCTTTCATTCCTGTGTAAACATAAACATCTTTTCAAGAATATATGAGAATAACTTTGACAACAATTTATAATATATAATAACCATGTACTTATATACCCCTCTTCTAAACATATTAGCGACACACTCAGAGTGGTTAATAAGTCACTGTTATTATTACCCTCACAATTCAGCTGGGGAGCTGGGACTGAGAGAAGCGATTTATCCAAGGCCGCCTGCAGCATTCAGGGCAGTAGTGGGAGTCGAACAAGCAGAGTGCTGGCTCAGAGCTCAACCATTTAACCACGATGTTACAGCAGCTCTATAACAATTAATATGCAGTAAACGTATATGACAACACATAGTTGAAGAGTTTGATGTTTTCAGTACTGTATGAAATTAAACCAAATAAGCAGGTAGTCCTGTTGTGACTGTATTAAACTGTAATACACCTTTTTTTGTTTATCACCCAAATCTGTTTTCTAGTTTTAGTTTTCAAGTAGAAATTAAAATATTTGTGCTCACAAAGCATAGGCTACAGCATTTTGCAGCTTTCTTTCCCTCATATTAGGTATATTTGATTTTTTTAATAGAAAACTAAAGCGTTCCTTAGCATAGGAATGAACTTCTAAGTCCATTGAAGTCAGAGAGTTTAGAAGGGTACAACTCTTAGTTTTACACTGTTAGGCATTTACACTTTTAAATTCCATACATATGCCAAATAGCATAATTTTATATGCTAATTGTTATAAATTATGTGTTTTAATAAAGCAGTACAATACGTTTAGGTGAAATAGGAGGGGAAACAGGAGATGAAACAGGTTTTTTCTCCCATGGCCTTCAAAATTTCCAGAAATTGTACATCTCTAGTTGTAGATCATGGCTATTAAGGCATGGTCTCTTGGGATATGGAAATCCCATTAAAACCATAGTTTATTCCCAGATCTGACCTCCACAAATATTTGAGGGGGGGAGAGTCTGGCCATTTTCATTGTTTTGATAATATACTGGGAAGGGCGACCCCAAGAATCTGTAATACTAGAACTGTTATGTCCTTTTACATAGACTAAAATACAAATATTTCATTGTAAGCTATATTTTAACTTTGTATGTTCACTGTACAAGCATTTGTATATCCATTCACACAATAACATCATTATGTTGTTTACCTTTGTGTTCATTTAGATGGAGCTCAGTTCAGTGTGCTGTAAAATCTTTTATTTTCTTTCTTCTGCCTTACCATTTTTGCCTCTGATTTTCAGATAGGCCAACACACCATTCATGGTCACTTTCACCCTACATTTGCTCCAGTTATCTCCACCTTACAGAATTTTATCAGTGCTAAAAGATCATCTGCTGATTCCTCTCATAGAAACTCAGGTATGGGATGGGAAGCACAATCAATAATAACCCTTTGGATTATGCTGTATTTCTCTATTTTTTCAATGCTATCTTATTCTTTTCACCTAGAACAATTATTAGGATATTCACCTGTATGTAGCAAGGAACAGTAGTTGCAAAAATGCCTACACTTGGGAAAACCTGCCAGAACAGTCCTGCTGAGGAACATCTCCTCAAAGAAACAGGCTGTCCTACAGCAACACAGAGATTTTGAGTGTTAATCTGAATAATGATGGCTGAGAGTAGAGTATTGACTGGGTGATCAGAAGAATCTGACTCTCATTTTGAATTTGGCCCCAGAATGTGGTTCCAAACTCTGCACAATGGGGCCATGTGAGAGATGTTTCTACAAATCCGGGGGAAATGCAGGTTTGCCCCCCTAAAAAATCTGAAAAGTTTAAAAACTAAGAGTTTAAAAAAGATCACATCAAATGAACACTGTCTATAGGTGCACAGAATGTGCATCCAGGAAGTAAATTCCTTACTACATGAGATCTTGAAGAACATTTTGGTTTGCCTAGACAACCAAAAACAATGCATATGCTACGATGAGCTGAAATTAAGGGGAGAAGAAGCCAGTAGGAGAGGGGGGGGCAAGGTGAGGAGCAGAGGGATGGTATGAAGTTATGGGAAATGAAGGCAAAGGCAATGTGGTTATTGGTGAGGAGAGCAAATGGAACCACTGGGAGGAGGGAGCAAAAAGGTGAAGATAGAGCTACCGGAAAGGGAATGGGTCACAGGTCCCCAACTCAGCTGGCAAGGCAGTGTGCTTGGGGCTGAAACTGCATGCAGAACACCCACTTGTATAAGACAACTACTATCCCTAATTCTCCATTCTATTTATGGTGGCCCAAATCCTTTCTCAGGCCACACAATTGACAAAACTGGCTACCACCTACTATACCCAGCTTAAACTTCTAACAGTGCAATCGTATGAAGTCACCCCAGTCTGCACCCACTGAAATCCACAACTTAGAGCAACTCTGCATAGGGATTGCTTTGTTAGTCTTTGATTTGAGATAGGCATGTGTACTATCCCATTGTTAAATCCTGAGACAATTTATGACAGTAACTGGATTTTTATCTGTGGTGTTTTCTCACGTCAGCAATCCATTCTAGTTACTATTGAACTTAAAGGGTAAGCATTATTGCATGTTATTTGTACTAGCCATGATTAACCTAGTGAAGAACAAATTACAAAGTGAATCAATATAATGGCATTAACTGTAGGTCAAACTATACTGTAGCCACCTTTGTGCATGCCTCTCTGTGTAAGTAAGTATCTTTTAATGGAGGGGTCATCACTTCCATGGTTATCATCTGGTCTGGCCTGACCAAGCTTTTTATTTAATGATAATTTTGGAAAGGTAACCTGGAGAGGCCCTAATCTCCTGGCAGCATTATCTCTTAATTACAGTATCTAATTGTTTATTTCTTTTATTAGTTGAGATAGATATGGGTCCAAGGACTGTCGAGATTACAAGGGTGAGTTGTATGTTTCTCACCTTTTGGAAACATTTACTTCTTATCTCAAGTGAAAGCTGTTCTGTACAGTTTGCTGCTTTGTTAGTGAGTAGTACTGCATATATTAGTATCTAAGTGTTTATTCAGGCCAAAATTTTCAATTACAGCTTATTGTGATCTATGTGTATATGGCATATGATTGGCTCAAATAATAAAACTAATTTTCCTTTAAAGTGATACAACTTTGCAATAATCTTTCCTCAGGTTTATATATATGCATGTTGGAAATAAAAGGCGGGGCGGGGGGACCTGTTACAGCATGGCTACAGTGTATAGTTGATCAGTTTGAGCACTGGACCTACGCAAGCGTCAAACACAAGAATGGAAATGTTTTGCATGCAAGGTTTGTTGTTGCAAGGCATTCTGTTCCCTTTAATTAACACATGAACTGGGAATTTTACATCATCGCATGTGTTTTCTTTATTATGAAGTCTGCATAAAAATACAATATTAAATAAACATGTGTCAATGCATATATGGTATATTCTGAACTATGGCAACACAAATGGTTGTAACAATAATATTTCTATTAAGGGGCCGAATGATGCACTTGGTATCAGTATAGCTGGTGGCAAAGGGAGCCCATTGGGAGACATTCCAATCTTTATTGCCATGATCCAAGCCAGTGGAGTAGCAGCACGAACACACAAGCTCAAAGTGAGTGACATTGTCCCTTCAAATACAATGACTTTATTTTGCTGCTGCTCTTTTTATTCCTTCCAAAGAGGATTTTGTCTGTTGCAAGGATTATATCTTGATGAAGAAATCCTGGTGGCCACTTCCATTCCCAGTCATGAAGGCTGCTTCCTTCCTTCCTTTCATCTTTTTATTGTTAGCAACAACTGTGTGTGTTAGCTGTTGTGATTGATTACATAAATTACATAAATGTAGCCAAAGCCTAGTATCTTCTTCTTAATGTGCTCTATGACTGGGAATCAAGGACATAATTCCACATTTTGTAATCCATAAATAGAGAAGAGAGCCTGGAAGATAATGAACAACCCTTCTGAATTTGTGGAAACAAATACAGGCTGTTTTGTACAGTTACTTAAATGTTTGTATCTGACTTTACTGTGTCCTTTATATAGCGACATGCCTACATGGCAGTGTGACAGATGACCATTTATCCAAATATTTGATAAATTAAGGATTTACTCTAGATGATAAGATTACCTTGTTCCTTATATCTCAATAGGTCTTTTCCATCTCCCATGAGTTCTTATAATGTTCCCCTTGCCTCCAGAATTATAGCAATGAAGTGCAAACTCCTTGTTGTTGGCTGATACTTCTAGGATGAGTATTTTACTCTCACTATGAAGAATGCTCAATAATCAGTACAAATACAGCAGACCTCTATTGTCTTACTATCACCAAGAAACGTAGATGTGCAATGCCAGACTTGCAGTTCCCTTAATGCTAGTAATTTTCTGTGGCTTTTTTTTTAAGGTTGGAGATCGGATTGTCAGTATTAATGGGCAGCCTTTGGATGGGCTGTCTCATGCTGATGCAGTTAATCTACTGAAGAATGCTTATGGGAGTATTATCCTGCAGGTATGATGATAAATTGAACATGCAGCTGCACAAGGATAGATAAATGCTGTGTTTAAAAAAATGGAGCATCACTGGTGCAAGACATCACAGCACAGCAGGGTTTTTGGCTGATGTGAATTATGCATGATGAAAGCAAGACATTATTTTGCTGAAGAGTTCTTTATTTGTAACTATACAGACTGTGAATATGATTACATAAAAGCATAACAAGGAGATGGAGGGAGGAAATGACTTGTTGCAACACATGAAAAATCATCTATAGTTATAGTTTGTCACTTTTAATTTAACCCCCCCCCCAAATGGTAGGATTACAAAATGATTTCCTTTCTTGTGCCTCATAGTTCTGAATGAGCTGCCAGTCATGCTCTCTTCCTTGTTCTTCAGAGAGAAGTGCAAAGTAAACAGTAATGCTAATTTTGGGGAGTTATCCAATTTTCTTCTGTATAGGAATAGTTATCAACCAAACTGCAGTGTCTGGGTATTACAATTGACTAGTTGTCTTAATTATGTAGAGAAGAGGTGTGTTATTAACTAAGATTATCACTTTTACATTTGCAAACTACAAGGCACTTATTTTATTTCCTTACACAAAAAAAAACCTGATCAGCATGCCTAAAATGAATGTGTAGAATATTAAGCACTTTAAAATCCTATTAATTTCAATGAAAGTGAGATAGACATATGTTTAAATAGATATATGCTTAAATTTCCCCCACTGTAATCAATGGTCAGTATAGGCTGGATTAGTGGTTAGCATAGGCTGGATTAGTGGTTAGTATAGGCTGGATTGTTGTACCAGCAACCAGAATGAAGACTCCAGAAACAAATTCTATGAGTTAAGCTAGGTTTTGTTAATAGCTGAGCTACATCCATGTAACTCTGACCTAACTTTTAGTGCTTGGTGCTGCTAATAAGCAGCCTACCATGGCTGCCATCATTTTGGGCAAAGCCAGCCTAACCCCAAAGTTGGCCAGTATTAGCCTGTACATAAAACACTACTGAGAAGTGTTAAACCTCATCTCCTTCCCCTCACTTGCTGACCAAGCATCTCGAGACATCTTGCTCAGTACCACAGGTGCTCCTTTTTCAATGCATCCAGCTGCTCAAGCCAATGGCAGGAACAACCCTTCACCCTTAGATGGCTCAAGGTACTCGCCAGTTATCCCTACCTATACACCAGCAGCCCAGAATATTCCTGCTATACCTAGCAGCTATACCAGTCCGAGACCAAGCCTAATTATGATTCAAGCACAAACCCCTCAAACAATGTGGAGCAATCAAAGAAAAGGGATTCCCTTCCAAGCCAGTCTAAAGAAAACCCCAAAAATTCTGCTGTCCAGGGAGACCAACATTCTTGAAAGAAAATGCCACAAGGAGTAAGTTTAAATAACTTTTCTCACCTCCTTTGCCTAACCAGAGTCTCATGCCCCCATTTAAAATATGAACTGGAGGAAAACTGCACCCCAGGCTTGCTAAACTGGGAACTGTATTCCTATGATATTTAAGACAGAAGTTGGGATTCACTTTGCTGAGTGAAAAGAAGGGCAACTGCTGAAGTCTGTGGTCCTTAGTCAGGGCCATGAGCTTCAGTAAAATGGAAAAATCAGTACAATATCTGAATATATAAGGAACTATTTTTAACTGGCCAGATATTTGGGTGAATACAGGTTAAAAGGAAGAGGGAAATATTTCCTTTTCTGGGCAAGTGGTGAAGTGGTCACACACTAGATTTGCCACACATGCAGATCCTAACAAATGTCATTGGTGAATGTGATGGCTCAGAACATCTGCTGAAAGCTACAGTTCACAGACAGCTAACTCTGAAGCAGAAGAGAACTTCAGCATGCATTCTCTATAGCTGTAGATCTGAAAACATAAATCCTGCATAATGACATTCAAGGTGGTAGAATAAAACAAGAGTCCAGTGGAATCTTAAAGACTAACAAAATTTATTCCTGTATAAATGTTTATGAGTCAGAGCTCACTACATCACAAGCAGCATCTGCTACAAACTAACATAGTTACCTCTCTGGAATTATTTACGGAGGATATTCATGATTCTGGTAGCAAGCCAATGCAATGTGAGTAGTTTGGAGATGGAGCCATTTTGAAGCCACTCATCTAATTGTGGTTGCTGTATCATATGAACTGGTTCAGAATTAAAAACTCTAGGGGGGTGGGGTGTGTTAGGTTTGGTCACCTTGAAAGAACGGATCCCTCCAAGTTTCTCAGTCCTTCATCAGTCCCAGATGGATGGTTGGTGGGGCGGGGGGGGGGGATGGCAATACTCATTCAAGAGTCTGTTTCCTTTAGGCTGCTCCCTGCACCAAAGGTCACTGGCATTGATTGTGTAGGCCTGATGTGTGATGCTGAGGAGAGTTTGGCTATCTGCTTAATGAACTGACCGCCTAGGGCACCAGCAGCTACTCTGTCAAGCCTGCTGGAGGTAGTGGCAGGGTGGGCCTTGGAGCATCGTAGGCTTTTAGTCCTGCAAGACTTCAGTGGTCATGCCAATGATGCTGCTACCTCACAGACTGTGGACCTGGTGTCTTCCATGGCAGCACTGGAACACTCCCAATTTGTTTCAGCTCCTACACATCAAGTGGGCCACATGCTAGATTTGATCTTTGGGATGGGGATTCATGTGGACCTTGATGAAACTGAAGTAGTGCTGTGGTCAGACCACTTTATCCTGAAGGCTTACCTGGATATACCAGCCCTGCATAGGGGCAAGCTGGTTTATGCTCACCTGCGGAGACTAATGAATCCAATTGATTTCCAGACTGCTCTGTGGGATCTGATGCCCCCGGGCAGTTCATTGGATGAGCTGGTGGAAGACTGGCATGTCCGTCTCTCCGAAGCCATCAATGAAATTGCTCCCCATCACCCTCTCCGTCCCCCTACCAGACTAGCCCCCTGGTACACAGAGAAGCTACAATGGATGAAGCGGGAGCTGAGACCGCTTGAGTGTGTGTGGTGGTGGTGTCGGGACGAAGAAATGAGATCATCTTAAAGAGTGTTTATGAAAGCCTATGAGGTGGCTGTGAAGGCGGTGAAGAAGGATTACTACGCTGCTTCCATAGCATCCGCAAGCTCACACCCAGCAAAATTATTTTAAGTAGTTCAGTCATTAATCTCCCTTCCCCAGGGAGATCACCAAATTAGGAATTTGGATATTAGCTGTGAGGCTTTGGGGAGCTTTTTTGTGGATAAAATCTTACTGCTCCATTGTGCCGTACCAGCCACAGTTGATACAGTGAGAGAACTGGCAACCACTTGGCCATCTTCTGGTCCAATTTTAGATCACTTCGGCCTACTCTGCCAGGAGGCAGCCAACAGGATCCTGCAACTGACAAGGCCCACCACTTGCTCCCTGGTTCCCTGTCCTTCGTGGATGGTAAAAGCCAAAAGCCAGTGCGGATGGACAGTCCCACTTGAGGCCATTGTCAACTTGTCTCTGAGCTCTGGAGATTTTCTGGGAGTGCTTAAGGAAGCTGTGATGAGACCTCTTCTGAAAAAAGCATCTTTGGATCCCACTGACCCATCCAATTACCTCCCAGTTTCAAATCTCCCATTCCTGGGCAAGGTGATTGACTGGGTGGTGATTGAGTGGGACAGAGTAATCCTGAAGGATTCCTCTGTCCTGGACCCATTCCAGTCTGGTGTCCGTCCATGCCATGGGATGGAGATAGTGCTGGTCGCCCTTACAGACGATCTTCATAGACACTTAGACCAAGGTGGGTCGGCACTGCTGGTATTGTTAGATATTTTGGCAGCATTCAACACAGTCGACTACAAACTTTTGACCCACCTCCTCGCTGATGCAGGGATTTGAGGGTCTACCCACCTTCCTGAATAGATATAAATTACCTGCCAACATCTTTTCCACACTGTGACACTGAGAGATCTCTGTCTTTTGGTGCTACACCTCTGAAGATGCCAGTCACAGCTGCTGGCGAAATGGCAGGAACTACGATGCCAAGACCACGGCTATACAGCCCAGAAAATCCACAACTACCATCGTTCTCCGGCTGTGAAAGTCTTTGACAATATATAAAAAGGCCTATGTTTATTTCCCTCACTAGGACTCCTGCATATTCTTCTTTACCAATTGGGCTAAAACAAGATAAAGCACTGAATTGTGTGCAACAATAACATTGAAATTTAATTGGAAGTGACCACGCCATTGCTCTCTGTCAGAGGTATTCTGTTCATACCCACAGTTTTCTTAAAAGAACACAGTAATAATTATAAGGAAGTGTAATCGCCTGCAGAGTGTCAAAATGCTTGCTTATTGCAAGTACCTCCTCGTAAGCAAACGGTCAAATGTTCCTGTTTTAAAAAGCAGCCTGTCTTCCTACAGTAAGGTTTTTATTTAACAATAATTGAAAAGTAAAGGTTGGATTTTTAACAATAATGGTAAAAGTAAAGGTTGGATTTTTTTCCCTCACACATTTTAATTAATTAATTAGAATTCCGTAATCTGACTTTCAAATGTTACATATTCTCTTTTTTTTTTTTTGAAAAATTTTTATTGGGTTAGGATCATATATTTACACATTACAGTCAATTTTCCCATTTCTCAATTTCTAACCCCCTCCCTTTCCCCCCTTTTTTTGTTGACTTCCAACAGTTTTCCAACCCTTTGTCCCTTTTCCCTTACTCTTTATTTATTCCTCTAACAAATATATATTCTCCCTTTATTCTAAGCAATACTTCTTTAACTATTTTTAATACTCTGTACCCTAACTATGAGTCCCTTTTTCCATAATGGATAAACAATTTATCCCATAATTCCATTTTCAAATATTTCTATATAACGTAAACTATGTAAACCCTACATTCATATAAATCAACCAGCTTAATTTATACTCTATATATTATTCATTCTATCTTCTTCTTTCTGGTTTAGTTATATTTGTTTACATTAATATTTCTATTTCCTTCAATCATAAATCTATATATAGTATCAATCAATTTGACTCATATATACCTTCAGATAAACATATTCAGTTTGGTACATTGTACAGAATCAGAAAGAAAATATTATTAGTTAATCAATCCCTATATTTAACCCTTATGATTAGTTGTTTTCTCTCAATATTCTATTTATTATTCTATATATATCAATCTAGTAACATAACTGCTTAGAGATTTACTTATACCTCTTCTCCCCCCCGGCAAGATCACCCCCCTCTGCGTTTTAATGTACTTCAATAGTTCTCAAACTGCCACAGTTCTCCTCCCACCTCCCATTTCTTCTCCAAATATTGTTTCAGCTTCTCCCAGTCTGTGTTAAACTGTCCTGAGTCCAGATTTCTCAGTTTTCTTGTCATTTTATCCATTTCTGCCATATACAGCAATTTGTAAATCCAATCTTCGATAGTTGGCACTTCTTGTACTTTCCATTTTTGCGCGTACAAAAGTCTAGCTGCTGCCGTCATATAAAATATCAACGTCCTATGATGGGCTGGAATTCCCTCCATTCCCAAGTTTAGTAGCAGGAGTTCTGGGTTCTTATTTACTTGAAATTGTAAAATCTCACTCATTTCTCTTATTATTTCCCCCCAGTACTGCCTGGCTACCTCACACGTCCACCACATATGGTAGAGGGAGCCCTCATGCTTCCTGCATTTCCAGCATTTATTAGAAGTGTTCAAATTCCCTAGCGCAATCTTCTTTGGTGTCATGTACCAACGATAAATCATTTTGTAAATGTTCTCTTTAATGCTGGTGCATGTCGTTGTCTTCATTGTAGTCTTCCACAAGTATTCCCATGCCTCCATTGTTATTTCTTTGTTGAAGTTTATGGCCCATTTCACCATTTGTACTTTAACTATTTCATCCTCAGTATACCATTTCAACAGTACTTGGTATACCTTGGATATTCTTTTCTTGTCCTCTTTAAGAAGGGTCTGCTCTAGTTCTGAATTTTCTGTTCGTATACCTCCATTTACAGAGTCCGAGTTATATAAATCTCTGATCTGTCTATACTGGAACCAATCATAGTAAGGTAATAGTTCCTCCTGAGTCTTTATTCTAAGTTTAGATGCTTCAATTCTAGTTATTTCTTTATAAGTTAAGCATTGTTGCTCATTATCAACAGCTCTCGGATCTATCACCTCATATGGAACTACCCACAAAGGGGTTCCTTCTTGTAAGTAGATTCTGTACTTCTTCCAGATTGTATATAAACTTCTCCGTATATAGTGATGCAGGAACATCGAGTCCGCCTTTACTTTATCATGCCATAGGTATGCGTGCCATCCAAATATTTTTTTGTATCCCTCTAGGGCTAGTAGTTTCTTGTTCTTTAACGTCATCCACTCTTTCAACCACACTAGGCAGATTGCGTCATGGTAAAGTCTTAGATTGGGCAGTTGCATTCCGCCTCTTTCTTTTGCATCTTGTAAAACTTTCATTTTCACTCGAGGCTTCTTGCCTGCCCATACAAAATCTGATATTTTCCTCTGCCATTTTTCAAATTGCTTAGAGTCTCTGATGATTGGTATTGTCTGTAGCAAAAACATTACTCTTGGTAACACATTCATCTTAACTGCTGCAATCCTTCCCAACCATGACAGATTCAGTCTATTCCATTTGATCAGATCTCTCTCTATCTGAATCCATAATTTTTCATAGTTGTTTTTAAATAAGTCTATGTTCTTTGCAGTCAGTTCAATTCCCAAATATTTCACCTTATTTGTTACTTCACATTCCATTATTTCCATTAACAATTGTTGTTTTTGCTTAGTCATGTTTTTGCATAATACCTTTGATTTCTTTTTATTGATATAAAAACCTGCCAAATCTCCGAACTCCTTAATCTTATCTATCACTTTTGGCATGTTCTCCATTGGGTCTTCTACAATTAGCATTATGTCGTCCGCAAATGCTCTGACCTTATAAGAATAGTCCTTTATTTTTATTCCACGGATTTCTTCATCTTGTCGTATTTGTATCATCAGGATCTCCAATACCAAAATGAACAACAGCGGAGACAACGGGCAACCTTGCCTTGTTCCTTTACTTATAGCTAATTTCTTAGTCACTTCATCATTTACCACAATTGCTGCATACTGGTCTCTGTAAATTTCCTTAATTGCTCTAATGAATCTTTCTCCCATTTGTAGCTTTTCCATAGTGGCAAACATAAAGTCCCAGTTTAAATTGTCAAACGCCTTTTCAGCATCAACAAAGAAGAAACCAACCTCTTTATCACAACGCTTATCATAATATTCAATAGCATTTATCACTGTCCTCAAATTGTCTCTGATTTGTCTGTCTGGCAAAAAGCCTGCTTGTTCCTCCTCAATAACTTCCGAAAGCCACCCCTTCAGTCTCTCCGCCAATATCTTCGCAAAGATTTTATAGTCATTATTGAGTAACGATATAGGTCTGTAATTTTTCACGTTTGTCAAGTCTTGGCCTTGTTTAGGTATCAGTGATATATTCGCTTCATTCCAGGTACCTGGAATCCGTTGATTCTTTAAAACTCCATTAATCACCTCTTTTAGGAATGGTGCCAGTTCATTGGCCATTGTCTTGTAGAATTTAGCCGTAAGTCCGTCTGGCCCTGGCACCTTTCCTAGATTTGCAGATTGTATTGCCTTACTTATTTCCTCATCCGTTACTTCATTATTCAGTCTATTCCTCCAAGCTTCCGAAATTACTGGGAGTTTCATTTTCTCCAAATATGTCGCTATTGATTCTTTATTCACCTCTTTCTTATTGTATAACTTAGCGTAAAATTTGTAAAAGGCTCTACTAATGGTAGTCTGTTCCAAATACGTTTTATTGTCCTCACATATTTTGTTTATTATTTTCTTTTCCCTTCTCTTTTTTAGTTGCCATGCCAAATACTTCCCAGGTTTATTTGCTCCTTCAAACACTTTCTGATTCAGTCTTTTAAGGTTCCACTCCAATTCTTTATTATTCATTGCTGTCAGCTGTTCTTGAAGTATTTTAATTTCCTGGTACAGTTTCTTTTTCCCTGGTCTCTTTTTTAACTGTATTTCTTTGGCTTTTATTTTCTCCTCAATCTCTTGTCTCTTCTCCTCTTTCTTTTTTCTCACTCTACCATTTAAGTCCATTAGTATGCCCCTTATTACCGCCTTATAGGCATCCCAAACTTTGTCAGTTGGTACTTCTTTATTCATGTTATATTGTATGAAGAACTTTGTCTCTCTTCTCAACATCTCCATGTTCTCTCCTTCCTGTAACAAGTCCTCATTTATTCTCCATGCTTTCCTTTTTCTCCTCCTCCCTAATTTCCACATGATTGGATTATGATCTGAGCCTACCCTCGGCATTATTTCTACCTCCTTAGTCCATAACGCTAAGTCTTTTGAGGCCCAGATCATATCAATTCTTGATAGTGTACAATGCCTTGTAGAGTAAAAGGTAAATTGTCTACTTTTAGGATTTTCTCTTCTCCATACATCTTCTAAAGTCTCCTGTTTTATCAGCTCAAAGAAAAGCTTTGGTAACAGTCCTCTTTTCTTTTGTACAGTTGTTGTCTTTTTATCTAGTTCCAAGTTAGTCACTCCATTGAAGTCTCCAGCAAGAATTATCTGGTCGTCTGAAAGATCATCTAATTGCTTCCTCAAATCCTCAAAGAAGCTCTCTTTTGCACCATTAGGTGCATAAATTCCGACTACCAACACTTTTTTTAAGTTCCATGTACATTCCACTGCTATAAATCTGGCTTCCACATCTTTTATTACATATTTTGGCTGTAGCTCCTCTTTTATGTACAACACCACTCCTCTTTTTTTCTTATTAGAGGCTGCTACAAATTCATTGCCCAATTTCCCCATCTTTAAATATTTTACATCCTGCTTTCGAATATGGGTTTCTTGCAAACAAACAATATCACATTTTTGTTTTAATAGCCAGTGGAAAATACTTTTTCTCTTGTTTGGTGAGTTTAGTCCATTTACATTCCAAGATAAAACTTTACACTCCATACTCATAATCTTGTTGGTAAGTCCTTTTCATTGTCCCTTATAAATCGCTCCATCTCTCGCTCAGATCTGATACGCTTTTTGACCCCTCCAAACTCAAAGGACACACCTTCTGGTAACTCCCATCTGTACCTGATTTTCATGTCCTTCAAGATCTGAATTAGCACTTTATATTTTTTCCGATCTAGTAACACTGACCTGGGTAATTCCTTCATTATGATAATCGTCTTGCCATCAATCTCCAATGGATCTTGAAACTGTTTTGTCACGATCTTCTCTTTCATATTTCGTGTCGTAAACTGCACAATCACGTCTCTTGGTAGTTTCCTCTGGGTTGCAATTCTCGAATTTACACGGTATGCCACATCTAGGATAGCCACAACTTCCTCCTCCTCCTTCCCCAGGTATTCAGCTAACACCT
This sequence comes from Eublepharis macularius, assembly GCF_028583425.1. Classification (NCBI taxonomy): domain Eukaryota; kingdom Metazoa; phylum Chordata; class Lepidosauria; order Squamata; family Eublepharidae; genus Eublepharis; species Eublepharis macularius. Next base: position 78,286,176 of record NC_072794.1, on the reverse strand, counting down.
CAGTCATCTGTTCTTGCGCTGACTTTCCTTCCACTTCTGGCAAACCACGAAACCGTAGCTGCTTCTCCATGTGTTTAGTTTCTGCAACCGTCATTCTTCCCCTCATCAGTCTCATCTCTGTTTGTTGCGTGTCTGCTAAGTTCTCCATCGCGTCTTCTACTGTTTTAACTCTCTGCTGCGTTCCTTGTAGTTCACTTTGTATTGTTTCCATACCTTTTTTGACTTCTGACAGCTCCGATTTTACTGTCTGTTTGACCTCTTTAACCTCTTTTATCAGCTCCAATTTTGTGTCCTTAAGTTCTTTAATCACATCTAAAAGTTTTTTGTCCAGGTTTTCTATTGCCGATTGCCACTCTTTTTTCGACATCGTGGGGCTTGCTTTGGCTCGCTCCCACGAGTCCGCTCTCTTCCTTAACTCCGTGGCGTAAAATTTAGATGTCTTTTTATTTCAAATGTCCCGGTCTTCTTGCAAAAATTAATTTTTAAAGAGTCCAAAATGTCGGGCGTCTTTTCTCTATGGTTCCTCTATGATTTTGTAATCCAAGATGGCTTACTTCCTTTTCCGCTGAAGCCGCGACCCTTCCCCTATCAAAGATGGCGATTCCCTTCTTCCTGCCCTCCGGCAAGGGCCGCTTCTCTCCAGCAACTCTATTGTTATTACGTACTTCCTGTCTCCCGACTTCCCACAGTAGGTCTCGCGATGGTATCTTTTTCTCACAGCTCCATAACCGCAAGTATTCAAAACAATAGTCCAATTTCTTTAATAACTTCTTTAAACTTAGTCTCTTTTCAAATACAACTCTTGCCAAGTCTTCCCCTCCTTATTATTAGCCTGTTGCAGTTTGAAAATCTACTTTTCTTCCTCTCTGCTTTTACCAATCTGTCCCGTATCAGAAGATAGTGATCTTTACCTTCTCATTCACTTTTCTCGGGTTGTAATCGCTGTTTCGATTTTGTCTTCTCCTCTCCACTTCTTTCCCCAATCGAAGCTTGGGTATGTAGGTCTTATGCCAGCCGAATTGGCCCCAGAACTGCCGCAGAGATCGTAGCCGACCTGTCGCAGGGTGGGACCTCAAGGATCGGGAGGGGACCCGTTGCATAGAGCCCCCCCTCGTCCGAGATCTAACACACCCTAGGGTCTTGAGCGTTCTTTGCCTGCTCTCCGCCTGAGAGCAGTCGGCCGCGGGCTAAATTTCCCCCGCCGGCCGCTTAAAATGGCAGTCCGGTCAGCTCCGCAAATGGAGCTGCTTCAAACCTCCATGAATCCCAAACCGGAAGTCAAATGTTACATATTCTCAATGAAAATTTTCATGAGGGAAGTTTTCATAATTAAACAACTGTAGCAATACCAAATATGATAGCAGGAAAATGGGGTACATTGAACTGGAAATTACTATTTCTTTTTTCTATTTTTTAAGTGACTGTACACTTCATTTGTCCAACAATGGCTATGAATTCAAATAATAGAAGTGCTCATTCTATCAACGTGATAGTTACGTGTGGCATGTCATTAAAGACTTCTATTATCAGTTAAACCACCTCCTGGTAGCTGACTTGGAAAGGTCAGGTAATTGTATCCAGTGATGTGGAAAGCTTATTGTTGATATGTCCTAGGAAGGATGGCAAAGAAATTTTAGTGTTGTTTGCAAATAGGAGATTAAGATCCCAGGGGAACACATCCCTCCTGGCTGTTTGGTTGCTGTTGTTTAATTGAATCTGTTATCTGCAGGTGTAGTTATAAGGAGCATCTTTTTGCAAGTTTGTTGAACTTAGATGCACTCTTATTGCCAACTGCAGATTGGTAAATATAGCTAGGTCTTGCGGCCAGTGATATTTTTAAAAAAACTAGTAGCCATAAGCAATGGTTCAATACTGGAAAATTAAGGTACTGTTTACATTCAGTATTTTCTGCCTTCTTGGCAATATACAATATTACAGTTGGAATAAGCATATCAAATATATATAGTTTATTTAGAGAACTCTGACATTTGTTCATATTAATTAGAGTGTATTATCATATTAATCATTGTATTACCGGTTAGGGAAGATCAAAATTGATAGACAGATGTGGGTTTCTGATCCTTTCTCTCAAGTGAACCAATTCCTGGCACAAGTTATTTATCTACAGTGAATTGTAGTCTCTTCTTTAATTGCTGAGCTACTTTTAAACATGATTGAATGAGAAGGCATATTTGTTTCATCTGTATCTCGAAACCGTGGTCTAGGAACTGAGGCTGATCAGATGATGGAGCTACGATATACTGGAAACATGTTAAAATAAGACAGTTTCAAAGAATTAGTCAAGCGGAACCCCTTTGATTATTTGAAGATCTGCAGTGGGTTTAGGATAATTTTTTTTCATTCTTTCTACTTGTTCTCTTGTCTGCATGTTTTCCAATGGAAGTATAAAATGATACAAGTGCTCTTATTTTGGGATGAAGATGTAGATTTTTAATACAGCAGCTTTGGTTTCATTGACTGATTTTGGAAGAGAAAGCAAGCAAGCAGAACTAAAAATCATTAGCTTTCATGTCAGAAACAAAGGTGAAGAGAAAGAAAAAAATGCAACTTGCAAAAGATGTATGTGAATAAGATCTCTGGTAAACTTATGGAAACCGTAATACAAAAAGTGTCAAAATGACCCCCCCCCCCCAATATCAAGAGACAACAAAATTATTTTTTTAAGGGTTTAAAATTAAAACATAAAATTGGATTTAAGCATCTGCAGCAATTCCTACTAATTAAACATATTCCGTCACTAACCAAAGATTTAAGCTCTCTCTCCCTTTCCACTCCTGCTTGTGGAAGAGATGACAGTTTTCGCCAATTTCTCTGCCTCACTGCAGCTCCCCACATTGCCCCCTATGCTCTTCACTATCCCTTTGGGGGAGTAACTGGTGAAGAGCATAGACAACTGCAGCAGGAAACGGGAGAATTACTGTTTGAACAGTGTTGCCCACTCATGCTACATATGACACAAGCCCATGTTTTCTTTTTGATGGCAAGAACTGTCTTCGATGGCTTCTCCTCATGCTCAGTAATCAGCATATGCAAAGCTTTGTACCTCCAAAGTGTGTTTAGCAGGATGCTAATAAATTCTTCTTGCCATGCAAGTCTAGAAAAGTGAAGGTAGAATGGTGTATTTATTTAGTCTGTCATTCTGCTCTTGCTTTACAAAGATGAAGAATTAGCTCTATATGTCTTAGCTTATATATGTCTTCCATCTGTGTACTAATTAGAGCTATATCTGCTTTAAACTAAGGCATGTTCTGCATGGGTGATTTTTGCCGATTTTGGCCACATACCTCTTCTGATTTTCTTACAAATTCCAGTCACTTAACTTCCCCTTCAGATTTCACAGTGGCATTTTAAAGGGTTCTCTTTGAATTTTCTGCCTGTGCCTTTTCTCTGATGTTTTCCTTGTTGCAGTTTTGATTCAGCTTCCTACACAATACAGAATTTCCTCTTGGCTTATTTTTCCTCCATCTTCCATCCTGCCTATCTCCACCCCCTCCCCCTGCCTTTGCTGGTCACTTCCCCCTGATTGGTCTCTCCATCTCCCCTTTCTCCCTCTTCATTCCTCATTCCCTCCCCTCCACTCTCCCCTCTTCCTCCTCCTAATATGAAACAGACCTTTTAAAAAATATAAAAAGTAGATATAAGCTTTATTGGCCCTCCTATCATTCACTGGGCTCATCTGTTGAGAAGACTGCTTCTAAATGAGGCAGTCTGGCTTGCTAAGTATTCAAAATTTCCTGTTTGCTAACTTTTCCCCTTTTGCACTGACCTGTAGGTTGTAGCTGATACCAACATCAGTGCCATAGCCAACCAGCTAGAGAGCATGACCGCTGGCACCAATCTTAGACCACCTACTGAACACCATTCTGAAGATCTAGAGTAAGTATGTGCATTCACTTAATGACTTGGATAGTCTAGAAGACACAAAATTACTTCTCCAAAGAACTGAAAAATGCTTTCAGTAACAACACAAATATTTTATTTTTAATGAAATTCTGTTGCTTCCTCTTTGGTGTTTGAACATGCATTATGTTTTATCCTTTGTTTTCTATACCAAGAGATTATGGATTTTTTAGTATTGTGCTGCTCTCTTTTCAAGGCTTGGTCTGTTGGCTGGTTGTGTGATCTTTGTTGATATTTGTCTTTTAACTGTTTCTGTATTTGATGGCTGGTAGCTACCTTGAGAGTAACAGCTGAGAATATAAGATACAAACGTCTTAAATAATAACAAATATATTTGTCAAGGCTAGATGTAGACATTTTGAACTTCTCCCATTTTGTCAACTGTGAAATTTTGAATCCCATAAACTGCTGTCAAGGTTTACGTTTTGACAGGTTGTACACTTGGTACCATATGGTAGCGTATGCTTGTGGCATATGGTATGGTGGTAATGATTTGGTCATGGTATGCTGAGGAAAGTATTTTGGAAAGGAGGGTGCCTAAATACGTGTGTCTCCCCCCCCTTCATTTGTAAGACTAGAGATGTATGCAATAAGAGATGGTATAGAATAGTTCAGTACTGCATGTAGGTTTTCACACTTCAGTAGAATAAACATTTTGATTGATTAGCATACTTAGTGCAGAGATTTTTCTCCCTGGTCAGACTTGATAAAAATACACTGGTGTTCTTCGCATCTGGCTGGATTACTTAGGAGCATTATCTGGTATCTGTAACCTAATTCATCTGTCTTTTGAAGTTAACTTGTACCACACACAGTGACCTGAGTAATTTCTTATTCAAGGTTATACATACAGAAATTCTGCATAAATACTATATACGTCAGAATTCTACAACACAGAGAATCTTTTTTAAAAGCAGATTTCTAGATCTTGTGGGGAGAAGGAAGTATAGATAGTGCTTTGTAAAATCTGAGAAAGGAGGATGGAAAATAAAATCCATAGGATTTATAGAGGTCATGGAATGGGACTGCTGCCATGCCTAGCTGTTTGCCCCTTTTAACAGAATAAATTATACAAATAAGCAAATATTCTCAGTTTCATATATGGCATACATTGCAGTTTTGCTTTTCTTTATACTGATGTAACATATACATCATTCTGCCTTTTAGAAACTGGATGTGAAACATCCTGCCTCTGGGTAAAGCTGACTAGGTGACTTTTGAGTTATATCCCAGTCCTGTTGTTTTATAAATATGGGTCTGGTATGTAAATTCCCCCTTCTAGCCACAATTTACAGCACCCGTCAAAATGTGGCTGATGTAAATATTTTTGCTTTTGACTGCTATTATAACTACTAACATCACAAAAATATGCAAGTGCGAATCTTCCAGACTGCTGGAATATTTTTTGATTTTGCCCTTTTGATTGATTTCTGACAACCCTTCCCCCATAGTTTTCTTCTCTGATGTGTTGTCAGCTGTATTGTGATGATAATAACACTGACTTTGTTCACTGCTCTGAGTGGGGCACTAATCTGTCTAGAAGAGTGGTATATAAGCATAGCTGCTGCTGCTGCTGCTATTATTACATTGAGTCTGCTCCTGTCTGACTGTTTTACTGCTTGAGATGAGCTGTGGAACCTGTAATTCCAGATGATATTTTAGAGAAATTAAATGAGGCATGACTTTTAGCATTTTTCCTTAAAAAAATTCAAGATACATGCTCTATAAAGTTTCTGTAGGATAAATTTTAATCTTTTCCTCCTTTGATTCATGAAAATTATATTGGACACTCATTAATAACACTTAGTCACCAGAATTAAAATTATTCCCTGTATGATATCCAACAAACAGTGAGTGACATAAATCTCACAGAATGATATGCTGTACCCTATGAGTCCCCCCCCCATTAGGGTTACCAACCTCCATGTGGGGCCTGGTGTTCTCCCAGAATTACAGCTGTTTTCCATGTTACAGGTTAGTTCACCTGAAGGAAAGAGAAGGTTCAGAGGGTGGATTCTATTGGTATCACATCACTGCTGAGCTCCAGGAATATCCCAAGACAGAGTTGACAACCCTGCCCCAAAATACTACTCCTGCAGAGTCAAGGAACTCTAACAAATAGGATGGGGGCAAAGTGGGGGGGGGAGTCAGAGAGAGTTATTGAAATTCTATGTTAGTGGAAGGGCAATTTTATCATTGGAAAGGAATGTCTCTCTTCACTGAGTCTATCTACAAGGACCCCTGGGTTGGTGTATACAGATCTCCCCTCCATATTATTCTTACAACGATCCTTTGTTGGACTGGCAGATTGTGATTGATTCACCCAATGAATTTCATGGCTATCCCATCCTAGTCCGATCACAACACCAAATGTTTTTCATCAAATGTTTTCCTGTTTGTTTGAAGAAAGCTAGACCTGATCTCCATTGTTCATTTCTATTAATTAGATACATATCTATGTGTCAGGATCAGTAGCTTGCTAAACTTCCATATGTACTGATGCTGGGAATCAGGCACTGGGCTATATGATCACTGTTACTCCAGTGCTACCACATTCCTTGTTAAACAAACACTGGCACTCTTTTTTCACATCTGACTTAGAGGAAACCTCATGCTACTGACAAGACAATATATAAAATTGACTAGTGACTTTGTTTCCTTGACAGTAAGTTTCATTTGCTTTTGTTTGGAGTGGTAAGACCATAGCTTCAGAAAGGCCATGAAGGTGTTTCAGGCTGTACCTTGACTTCCAGACTGTGTCTTCTTCATATTAAGTCACTTCAACACTACACAGCTACTACAGATTAGTTCACACCTGGTACAAATTGAGCAGAAGCTCACAAGGAGTACCACACTGGAGCTGCCTGTTAGGAAATAATTTATTTTAAAAATAAGTGGTTTGTATAAATAACCTCATCTGTGTGCTCCTTACTGTTGACAACCTCATAGCAGAACTCTCCAGCTATTAAAAACCACAAAACATGTACACATGTAACTTTTACAGGCATGGAGATTCAGTAATGGAAAAAGTTTCACCTACTGATTTGAGGCTCTTACAGTATAAGTCTAAGAAGAGTTACTCCAGTTTAAGGCCATTGAAATAAACAGGCTTATACTGGAGTAACTCTGCTTAGGATTGCACCATTAGAACCTTATAAAGACAGAGGAGCAATGCCAGAAGAAAGCAGGCAACTTTATTAAAGCTCCACATCACCGATTAGGCTGCTTTCCCAGTTATTAAAGAGCACTGTTCTAAGAGGCATTTGCTGTGTTTTTCAGAGCACCTCAACCTAAAATAATTGTGTTGGAGAAAGGCTCAGATGGATTGGGATTTAGTATTGTAGGAGGCTACGGAAGCCCCCATGGAGACCTCCCCATTTATGTCAAGACCATTTTTGCAAAGGTAATTTTAAAAAGAACCTAAGCATGAATCATATGACTATTGATGTTTTTATTTAAATGAAGAAACAAGTAAATATAAAAACATCAATAACAGCAAAACATAACAAAATGTAAATATAATATCAAACAGCCCACAAGATGCTCAAGACACAAATCCAAGAAAAGAAAATTGCATGCCCCCCAGTCAATAAACAAACCGGCTTATCAAGAACATAAGGAAAGTAAGATCATTATAGAGGCTTGAACAAAAAGAACTGCCAAAGGCCCACTGGGATAGGATGGGCTTACCAAAGGAGCTCCATGAATTTACTCTGGTAAGCCACTTCAAAAAGTGTGTGCCATCACCAAAAAGGCTAGTACTTTTATGGAGGTCAAACACTTCCCAAAAGGAGGAAATTCCCAGCAGAAAGTGTGGGCAAGATTAAGGTGACAGGTGGATCTGTACAGGGAGCAAGTCTTTCAGATATATGGGTTTCAAGTGATAAAGAGCTTTCAAAGTCAAGATCAGCTCTGTTATAAACAGACAACCAGTACAACTGTTACTAAGTTGGAGTAATATGGATCAAGTGTTTGACTCATGCTAATAGGCAGGCAACTATGTTTTGCTCTAGCTGAAGTTTCAGAGCTGCCTTCAAGTGGTCTAATTCTGAGTTGCCTTCAAGTGGTCTAATCTAATCTGGAGGTTACAGAAGCATGGGTCAGTGTGTCTAGGTCAGTAAAACAGAGAAGGTGAGAAAGAGCTTTCAAATCATATGTTAATGATAGAACCACCAGGCTACCTCTCAAAAAACAAAGGATTCAGGATTACACCAGACTCTTCACATGATCACAAGAGGCTAATGAAATTCCATCTAGACTCAAAAAGTCAGTTCTCTATAAGGAATCTAGTCTCCCAAACATGGGACACCTCCGTTACATCTAGGTTTTAGTCAGTTCAGCCTCAACCTGTTTAGATTTCCACAAGATATTTTCTTCAAAACATAACTAAAATCATGCTGATTTGATCAAGCCCTTGTAAAGGAAATTGGAAAAGAACCATGTTTTAAGTTCTCATGTCTTACGGTATCTTTAAAAAAAACTAGACTCTTGTGTCAGTTTTATGCACAGTCTGTAGTTATATTTCCATCTTTGATGGATTAGGCACAACCAGAAAAGGAAAGAGGAAAGAATATGAAATAGGTAAGCATGTACGTAACTGGGCAAGTGCAATGGTGCCAAGAAGAACTCACTTTCTGTGAATATTTGTGAATGGACAGACATGTTCACAGTCTTTTAAAGAAAGAAAACTGGTAATGAGAAATCAGTACACTGGCTGTGTTAAAGGTGCTTGTTGTAAGGCGTTTAACCAAACGATCATTGCATCCCTAATAGACAAGTTAGTACTTCTTTTTGTTTGTACATCTTTTGCAAGATTCTAACTTTAGTCTTGTTTTTGTAAAAATATGGGATTGACATCAGGGGATTGGTCAGATTTAGGTGCAGACTTTCACAAACTACTAACAGTATATACCAGAACATATCACACACACAAAAATGTGTTTTAATACTCAGCACACCTGGTTGTCCAAAGCAGAAAAGCAGCAATCCTGGAGTAAATTCATTGTAGAGATGGGCCAGGCTGCGCTTTTCAACTTTGCAACAAGTGCTTCCCTTTTCAAGCATAGCTTGTGTACTAGGTATCATTCTAAACTGCTTCATACCACTTGCCAAAACAACAGACATTTTATTTTTTAAGATTTGCCTGACTACGTACCTGACTGTTCCCTTCACTATGGTTTTTAGACACATGCTACCAATTGTTAATATTATAATAGCTATTTTCTGCCAAAAGCAACAGTTTAAAGTAGGCTATAAAGGTACAAGCTTGTTTATTTTATAGCACTTTGCATCTGAGCATTGATCTGAGGGCATTAGTTTTACTGGGCTGTGATGTTTCAGCGCTTTAAGATCTTTTTAAAAAAAATCTGTAAGGTCACTTCTACCTAGACTTGAATGGTGCCCTTTATTTTAGAAAACATAGGCCTTAACCGGTGATGTGAAATGATTTAGCCATGCCTTGGAAAGTGATCATTGTTCCATATAGGTGGGCAGTCGAGCAGCTCTTTTTTCCTCCCTTTTTTTCAGTGAAGCCTTTCGAACATCTCCTGTCACAAATACTCCAGGAAGCATTAATAACTGAAATGAAACATCATTGTTCAGAGTTGTGTCTGTCTGCCTGTCTTTAACTAAGAGTTATAAAATTGCTTGTCCTCTGATGTACTGTTTCTGGTATTTGCAGGGAGCAGCTGCAGATGATGGCAGATTGAAGCGTGGTGATCAGATTTTAGCTGTTAATGGAGAGTGTCTGGAAGGCGTGACTCATGAGCAAGCTGTAGCTATTCTGAAACGCCAAAAAGGGACTGTAAAACTAACAGTGTTGTCATAAGCTTTGCTGCACATTCAGTCTGGGCTGGATGCAATTATTTCTGAGCACTGCTAGAGCTGCTATAAAACCCCCTTGAGTGAGATGAAAACCCAACTGCAGCTAAAATTAGTGCACATTAATCCTGTTGCCTGTGAGGTTTGCATCATTTGTAGAGGTTCATTTTGTCCGGTCACTGAAAGTAATTGTGAAATCATTTTGTCTACTAGTGCTTCCTTGAATGTTCTTCCACTCCTCAACGTTGTTTCTGCTTTACTGGTAACTGCCAGCTACCAATAGGAAGTATAATAACTTAAACTACTCTCACATACACAAAAAGGGATGTAACTCATTGTTGGATCCCATAAGATGGACAGAAATAAATGCTGAGTGACTTTTCATCTCATTCATGGAATGCTTATGCTAATTGTCTTTTCAACTGTGCCAGAAAACATTAAAATGTAATTAAATTACTACCATTCCAAATGATGAAATAACAAATTCTCCTATGGGAAATTAATTGTATATGAAATTCTAATGATACAATGCCCACCTCACTGATTAATATTCTTGGGATAGATGTGTATATGTTACTGTTAATTATGATAAGTCAATTTTTCAGCCTCTCCTCAGTTTGCATTGGTCATGTGACAATTTCTCTGGCTGTCTTAAATTCTTTTGATAGATTGACATGAGCCTCATGAAAGCATGTCTCAAGAGAGCTGGATAGGTAATAAAGGTGGTTTGTAGGATTTAAAGCTTAACTCTGTGGATGCTGCAGAAAGAACCTTGATTTGGAATAAGGCTAGCCATTACGATTTACAATAATAATACAGAAACAGAATACTACAGTAAAGAAAACATGGTGGCTCTAATAATTCATAGTTTTGCAGTACAGTGTCTCATTAATCAGCAAAGACACACAATTTATGTCCAAAGCGTGTATCTGCTGGATGTTTTACCATATGAAACAGATAGAATACAGTAACATCTTATCTGTCAGAAATAAATGATATATGTGAAATTGGTCAAAGTTGAGGAAGCGGTTATCAATGGAAAAGTGGCTGTCTTATCTCATCAAGAATCTTGTCTTTATTTGTTATATGTCCTGTGTTTGTATCTAGCTAATCACAAAGTGCATTAAGCTATTGGGATACATTGTAAGTATTCCATGAATAGTGCCTGAAAGAAAGCTGTTTTAAAAGGTTTTTACCCAGTCTTCAGTGACATTACTGATGTTAATGATATAAATGTCCCATGAAGATTTCGTCAAGACAGGAGATGTTCCCTTTGTCGAACGCTGAAGTTACATTGCACGTATATACATATGTAACACGAAGGTGTGGCTCGTTATAAAATTGTTTTAAGGATAGTGACCAAAATTATCTATTCTAATTGTACCGGCTTGGATCCTATGACATTATTCTCCTTATGATTCTCTCTAGCAACTGCAGGACTTGTCCTCTGCTATGGCACTTGCTTCCTCTGCTGCTAGCACTTTTGTGTGTGGTTGGGGATCCTCGAAGAACATCGATTTTGCACACACAAAAGTGCTGGCTGCAGGGGAAAGCAAGTGGCTGAAGGGAAGTGTGAAGGGAACAGTGATATAGGATCTAAACAATAATTTAGACTGTTATAAAATAATTTTAAATTTGATACAGGCAACTTTCCTCTCACGTTTATGATATAAAGAATGTAGAGCTTGTGTGCTGACCTATTTTGCACTTCTCGTGACTCAAATGAGATTACGTGGTTGCTTCTCATAATTTGCACACTTTTCCTGTCACATATAGTACTGCCAAAAACTGCATTGAAACCTACAAGTAAACTGGTGACAATGTAGGGGAAGTAAGTTCTATATGAAAATGATCAAGGGTACAGTCCAGTGTGCAAGTCCAGTGAAATGAATGAAAATGTATTAAAGCATGGTTGGACTTGAATGGGGCAACTTCACAGTGGATTATGTGCCAGTCCTTTCAGCCTGCTTAATGCTTTTCTGGGTACATGGGCTTCAGGTTTGTTTAATAATGCTGCTGATTTCTGTGAGATAAGGAAAATAGCAATGAAATATACTATATGTTTATGTATATCAGTAAAATAAGATATTTTATGATTTCCAAAGATTCAAAATAAAATTCACTTGCATAAATATGGTGATTGAAGAAGAGTTAATGTATCTATACACAGAAATCTAACTTTATTTTAGAACAAACAGTATAGATCCAAAAAACTACAGACCTGTTACATTTGCCCACAACATTTGTAAGCTCTGGAACAAAAAATGCAAAGAAAGAATAATAATCTGAAAGAATGTTGAAATCATGATGCCAGAGAGTGTTGGCCCCCATGCATGACAATTAGTAGAAATTGGACATAACACATTTTATGGGTTAATCAGCATTTTCCTGTCTAATTGGGACTCCTCAGTTAAATGTAAGAGAAATGTGAGCTCTGAGTTTCTTGACTATTCATACAGTATGAAACACTGATGCAGAGGTCTCTGGGAAAAGCAAAAATAAAAATCTAGGTTATTAGTACATCCAACAGAAATAATGATGGTGAATATTTAATATAGATGACACACATGTATGCCTTATGTCCAAAGTCAGGAGCTCCACCCCCAAGACTTACTTGGACCAGTGGAAGTTCCACTGGGCCTTTCCGGTGGTCAGAGCAGCTGCAGTGAGCTCCAGGGGGAAGGCCCATCTGGGAGCAGGTGAAGAAAGGTGGGTTAGGCACAGCATGACAGAAGACAGGGCTCTGCTGCCGAGCCACACCTGCAAGTGACCCTGTGGATGAGGGCTACAGCATCCCCACTCCTCTTAGGCTGGCACAGACCAGAAAGAGGCCTTCCAAGGGATCAGAGGAGGGAGGGGTGCAGGATCATAAGGCCTGGGCTGGGAACTTGACCGCCTCTGTTACTTACACCCAGTACAACTACAACCTCTTTCATGGAGATTTAACTGAGACCAGACTGTCTTCCCCAGTCGCAGAAAATCATTTAAAAATCAGGACACAAGGTAGCCAAGGAGAATGAAGCAGGCCTCTACTTCATAGTCAGAATAGAGGAATGGAGCAAGTGGCTACAGTGAGGCAGAACCCCTCCTCCTCCCCCAGTGGTCGAGGATTTGTCTGTGGCCTGCCACTAAAGAGCATGGAAGTCCCAGGCTCCGTCCCTCAGGAGTCAGAGCCTGATATCTTGCCAAGCAGTATTAAAGACACTTTGCATATAACGGCTTTAAATGAATCAACAATTTATAAAACTTGATTTAAAGTGAGGGAAGCTCTACAGCAAGCCATTACCTGAAGAATCAGGTGTGTTTTTAAAGCATAGTACAGCATAGTTTCTAGAGCATGGGTTGTTTATTACTAGTTCCACATGCCCAAGTTTCTAAATCCCTTTGTACATAAGGAAGGCAATGCAGAGTTTTTTCTTGTTGTCTTGCACTTCCAGACCATTTCTCTGGCCCAAATGAGGGCTCAAATCTACAAAAACTTTGACAGAATTGCTACCATTCTGGATATTCAAGGACCTGCATAAAAAGTGCCAAAGCTACCCAATATTTTCAGGGTAACCTGATCAAGCAAGGCAGTGTAGGCTGGGTATTAAATATCTCCTAAAGCATGGTATTGTTCTCCCTAGAAACTAAAATGGCAGCACTGAGGCTATTGTACTTTGGTCACATCATGAGAAGACAAGATTCTCTGGAAAAGTCAATAATGCTAGGAAAAGTGGAAGGCAGTAGGAAAAGAGGAAAACCTAAAACAAAATAGCTTGACTCAATAAAAGAAGCCATGTCCTCCAGTTTGCAGGATCTAAGCAAGTCTGTTAATGAAAGGATGTTTTGGAGGTCTTTCATTCATAGGATTGCAAGGTCGGAGGCAACTTGACGGCACATAACACACACATGGTAATAAAGAAGTGAGAAGTAAATTTATAATAAAGGAAAACAGAACATCTGCAGCATTGCATTGGCACACTAACATTGCAAGTATAGCAGGCTTGCACGGGAGTGGCACAGTTTAAATTACACTCTGGGTATGTGCACCAGTAAGTTCTTCTGTCCTGCCAGTCCCATTTAAATCTGGATGCAAGCTCTTCACAATAGGGACAAGCACCCACAGAGTTATGGAGTTCACCTTCAATGATACGATATCAGGTAAGACCACCCTCCTTCATCTGGTGAGGAACAGGATCATAATGAGTATCAATTCTTAATATGAATTTCCAAAGAAACAGCTTAGTATTAATTTAGGGAATCATAATTTTCTGGTCTGTTTTACCAAGGGGCATTAGCAATCTTAATAATCTTAATAATCAGCAAGGGACATTAGCAATCTTAATAATCAGCAATCTTAATCAGACATCTTGGATTTTTAAAAACATTTTTCAAGTTGAAAGACGCACTTGCAGATTTTATTATTAAGCAGTGACAGAGAAATATAAATTTTGATTTTGTATCATGACTCAGATTCTTCTCTAGTTTCAGACACACAGCGTGTTCAATTGTAGGATTATTTAAGGACATCTGTGAGACATCTAACATTTAATGTGATTTTAAATTAGATCTATTACTAATCGGCAAGGGCTGTTTTCACACTGCTTACCTTCCCTTGCAACGACCCGGAACATTGTGCAAAAACCGCGCAAGATTGTGTTTTCTCGCGCGAGATTTGCATGACATCACGCAAATCTCGCGCGAGAAAACGTGATCTTCCGCATTTTTTGCGCGATGTCCCGGGTCATTGCGAGGGAAGGTAAGCAGTGTGAAAATGGCCAAGGTCCCTAGACTCCTCAGGCTCATGGCAGTGCCAGGGCTTGAATCCTAAGACTGTTCACAGGAGTCCTCCACAACTTCAACTAGATAAATTTGGGAACAGGGACAGCAGGGAAGATTCCCACAAATCTCTCTGGGAATGGTTCAGGCTACTTTAGGCTGAAAGTGATCCATTTTGGATTGGCCTAGATTCCAAAGAAAACTAGGTTTGATCCAAACTGGACTGAATAATGGCACACTTTAAAAAAATCCTTTTGGATTCTGTCGCATCTGTAAAAATGGAAAGAAAATTACTTGCTCCATTGGCAAGTATTATACCTTTCACATTAGTTATATGTGTTTTCCTAAATTATTTCCAATGCTCAAAATATTATTCATATAATCAGGTACTGATTTATTTAAATAATGCTATCTTCTATGCAATTTGCAAAATGCTTTTCAAGCATTAAGCTGGAATAATAAGAGCATTGTGTCGAATTTCATTCCAACTGAAATGCCTCTAAATTCCTTGTAGTTAATCAAATGGTGATTAGTACCACCAGGGAAGTGTGGCATATACTGCCTATGGGAGTAATGTGATTATGTCGTTCACTTACCTCCATAAAAGGGGTCCAGAATCAGTTCAATTGACATCTGCAAAATATTCACTTGATGGTGGTGCTGTTCGTTCATATGTTATACTGTTATTTTTCTCTGACTTTTGTAAACCTCAGCCAATAAATTAGGTATGTTTTATTTCCATTCTAAAACAGACTTTATTATTGCTCCTTGCTTTAGCTACTAGGAAACATGTCATTTGTTCACATCCCTAGCCTTTTCTGCGATATCTGAATCTGTGTAAAATGAAGACAAATGCTTTGTATTCTCTGCTGCCTTGAAAAGAAAATGCTCAGATACATTTTACTTTCTCATGCCAGATCTGTTAGATAAAAATGAACTCATGTGCATACACAATGTGCAGAATTCCCATAAGAACAGTGTTCCTCTCAGACAGAAGTTAGTTATTTCCTAAACTGCCTGTCAGATAGATAAAGGAAACATAAGAAAGCAAAGGAATTTCAGCAAAGCACAGCGTAACTCTTGTTGTCAAAATTCTGCCCTCTCAACCTCCTCTGAAGAGCTTTATCAACAGGTCAAGGGCAAAGCACCTGCTGCCTGCAAGGCAATTCCTGCTCTCTTCTCTCTCTTTTTCCCCGGCAGCAAGATTGATCAAAATATTAGTGCAGTACAGATTAGGAATTTTTTATTCCACACCACCCTGGAAAATCTAAGATCAGCACTGTGACCTTCTTCACTAATTAGTGTTCCTCTTTAAGGCGCTTCTAGCTATCCGAAATGTTTTTGGTGTCCAAAAGATCTTTGGGATAGATTACTTGGGCTGCTATAAGGTTAATCTGTTCAGTAACATTCAGAATTATAGAAATCATCAGAGCTATACAGAGCACAGCTTCCTGTTTCTGATACTAGTTTAGAATAGCTGATACACTAGAAAAATCCAATTATTTGACTTTGTGTTAACCAAAAGAATAAACACTGTTAGTGCTTTTAAATCAAAGGCAGAGTAAATTAATACTGTGTGAAGAGGTCCTCTGCTGTGTATCGAGAAGGATGGGGCTTTGGGTAGTGATCCTCCATGGGAGGAGGTTCCTTTTTTAATTGATGGAATGTTATCGTATATTGCCTTATCATTTTTATTTAATTTAATTTATACTCTGCCTTTCTCCCGAACGGGGACCCGAAGTGGCTTACTTCGTTTTCCTCTCCTCCATTTTATCCTTGCAACAATCTCGTGAGGTGGGTTCGGCTGAGAGGTCACCCAGTGAGCTTCCACAGCAGAGTGGGGATTCAAACTTGGGTCTTCCAGATCCTAGACTGACAATCTAACTACTACACCACACATAAAACGAAATGAAGCTAAGTTAGGCAGCAGATTCCAGAGAGGCATCATTTTCCTGCTTTTAGCCTCCATCTCTGTCATTTGAAAACAAATTGTATTTTAACTTTTAACTTCAGATGTAAAAAAATATAAGGTTGACATTGAACAGCCTACAGAACAAATATATGTGTGTAGAAGTTAGTTGTGTTTAACTGAATCTCCAACTCCAGCTTAAAATTAAAGTTTCTGATGGGGGATCAGACTGGAGTGAGAAGTGGTATAGGTTCAGCTCTAGTGATTGCGGTTATTTCATTCAGCATTTCGGTGTGAAAGCTGAAGACTTGCAAGCATGATACAGTCTAGGGATTCCCCCAAACAACATTGGTGCTTCCTCTTTGTGCCTGTTCTGTGCTTTGGGAGTAAGCCCACAGCACACTATGGCCTTGCATGCTAGCATTGCTCTTTGTACTGGAATTCTTATCTGCATGCCTGCAAAAGAGTCTGAAAGATTTTTGGACCTGCCAATGTTCAGAAATGCATCCGGCTATGGTATAGCAATGCATTTGACTGTGCATTCTGTCTCATTCTTTTTTAAACTGTTTTTATTCATTTTATGTTTATTTTATTTATATTATAAACTGCCTTGAGTTCCTGCCAAGTAGAAAGGTGGCTAATAAATGTTTTTAATAAATAAATAAATACACACCAGTTCAGCTCATGTCTAACTGGCCAGTCATGAGTAGTGGAGCCAAGTGTTTGGCAAGGTGCTTGAAATGCACTTAAGCAAATGTGGATGTTTTCTTATTTCATTAGATGGCTTTCCTGCAGCCACACACACACCCCTTCATCAGCTGCCAAGATGCCTTTGATTTAAAAGGCAGATGGTAAAACATAAAATATTAAGTCTGAAGTTTGAGTTGATACTAGCTAGGTCTGTGTATTTTCACTGCCTGCCAATGAATCCTGCTAATCTTGTGATCACTTCTCAGACAGAAGGCATTGACTGCACAGGTGCAAAATGCAGGTATGCAATCTAGCCAAGGTTGCTGATGCAGCTGACAGTGCAGCAAGAATGCAGCTGACAATGCTGATGCAAAGAGGGGAAAACCAACATGCAACTCTATGCTCTACAAAACAATCAGTTCAATGACCTATTGCCCCAAGAGATGCATGCCTTTTCTCCAGTAACTGAGGCCAGGGCCGGTGCCAGAGGTTTTGGCGCCCGCGGCGGCGTGCATGTGCGCGCCCGCCACGGCCTGCGTGATGATGTCATCGCAGACGTCATCACGTGCCGCAGCGGGGCTGGGCGGCGCACGGAGGACTGCCGAGTGCAGAAGCTGCGAGCTGCTGCTGGAGCAGCGCGCGGAGGCTGCTCTGTGCGCCGCCCCAGCAGCAGCTCACGGCTTCTGCGCTCGGCTGGGGCGGAGGAGCGCGCAGCAGAGCTGGCGTGGCTGGCTGCAGCTGCTGCTGCAGCCAGCCAGCCCCGTCCTTCCGCCGCCACCGCGCACCCCAGCCGGGTGCACAAGCTGCGAGCCGCTGCTGGGGCGGTGCGCAGAGGCTGCGCCCGGCTGGGGCGTGTGGCGGCGGCAGTGCGCCGGCCCTCTGCAGAAGCCCCGAGCTGCTGCTGGGGCGGGTGCCGCACGGAGGCTGCTTGGCGCGATGCCCCAGCAGCGGCTCGCGGCTTCTGCGACTGGCTGGGGCGTGTGGGGGCAGAGGAGCGCGCTGCAGAGCTGCCGTGGCTGGCTGCAGCTGCTGCTGCAGCCATCCAGCCAGCTCCATGCCACCACCACCGCCGTGCGCCCCAGCTGGGCGCAGAAGCCGCGAGCCGCTGCTCGAGCGGCGCACGGAGGCTGCGCCCAAGCTGAGGTGAGTGGCGGCGGCGGCGGCAGCAACGGGCTGGCTGCAGCAGTAGCTGCAGCCCAGTCATGCCAGCTTTGCTGCGCGTGCCTCCGCCCCCAACACCCCCTCCAGCGCCCCTCCAGTGGCCGCGCGCCCGAGGCCACCGCCTACCTGGCCTCCATGGGCGCGCCGGCCCTGACTGAGGCTGTCTAGTTCTTGGAAGGGTGAAAAGGAGCCAGCGCAGTATTGGAGTAGTTGGATTGTCTGACTAGGGTCTGGGAGACCTGGGTTCAGATCCCCACTCTGCCATCGAAATTTGATGATCTTGGGCCAGTCTCTGCCTACTCTAATTCACAGAGTTGTTGTGAGGATAAAATGGAGGAAGAGAGAATGATGATGTAAGGAACTTTTGGTCCCCATTAGAGAGAAAAGCTGCCAGAAGCTGCAATGACCTGGCTCTGCAGCACAAGTGGCTGCTGTGCTTGTGCAAAGCTGTTCTAATATAGATTGCCAACACCAGCTTGGCAAATTCCTGGATATTCTGGGGTTCTGACAGGAGGGCAGAGTTTGAGGAGGGGAAGGAGTTCACAGGGATGTAATTCCATAGAATTCATCCTCTGAAGCTGACATTTCCTCAAGAGGAACTGATCTCTCTAATCTGGAGATCAGTTGTAATTCCAGAACTCCAAACTCCACCTGGTGGTTGGCAACCCTCACACAATGGGTGAATTTTGCCAGGGAACATCAAGGCAATCTGTCAAGGAGCTACACAGGCTAATCCAGGAGTTCCGTCACAGTATGAGCACATAAGTAATCAGACCAGTGATTTAAAAAAATATTTTATATAATTTATTAAACGAACAAAATAATAAGACTACAGCCAACAGATATTAAAAATCACACAAAAAGTAAAACAATAAAGCTAGCTTTTACTACTTAACAGAGTTTCCAATAGCAACCAAATGGTGCTGACTTACATCCAAACGCAGGCCTCAGTATAGCATGGTCTACAGCTGCAAATCTCTTCAGCATAGATTCGGATCTACCTATAAAATCGCAGTCACCTCCCTTCTCTGGGGCAATACTACGATTATAATTCCTAACCTCCCAGGTCAGGTGACAGCAACCACCTATCCAAACATGCCTTCAAAAGAATATTCCAGGTGTTCCCCCCTCCTAACTTTGATGAGATGTTCTTATGAGGAGCCAACTGCTTCGACCTTGAGCTAGTGGCTACTGAAACACCACAATGCAGTTCTACCTGAATAAACAAGGGGGCACAAGGTCTTTAGCCCTCAACACAGCAGCAGCAAGAATATGGCAGTGGGCTATAGCACACTACATCAAAATCACAGCCATATACATTGGCAACTGATCCAATGAGACAGAAAATAGTAAAGAGTCCAGTATAGGGTTGCCAGGTCCCTTCACTCTCCCAGCAGGAGACTGGGACGCTGGCTCACCTCCCCTCTTTCTGCTGTGATTCTTTTGGCACATGTGCACGCTCCCGGCTGGTGTGATGATGTCACTTCCCGGACATGCCATCATCATGTAGGTCAAAGGGTGGCCTGGGAGTGCTCCTGCGCTTGCCAAAGGGCTGAATGGCCCCTCCGTGGGGCCCAATTCGGCCTGAAATGGGCCCACTGCAGGGCACGGGAGCACACCGCTGTGGGGTGCAGGTCTTCGCTGCACCGCCCAGGGATGCACTGCACCCCCCCACTGGCTAGGTAAGTGGGGGAGAGGTGAGAGCAGGGGATCCCCCATCCTGGGTGGGAGAATGGCAAGCCTAGTCTAGTAGCACCTTTAAGACTAACCAACTTTATTGTAGCATAAGCTTTTGAGAACCACAGCTCTCCCTGGCACAGATATAAAAGGTGGGGTAAACGGCTCCTTCCCCCAGTTTTCTTTAGCCACTGCTGAAGGATGTCTCCTCCTGTCTCTCCTCGATTCCACTCCAGTTGATACAACTTTGGGCCTTCCAGAGCCATAGCCTCTAAGGCTATTTTCAAGAAGTGTTTGCACTATGGATCCAAGATGGCCCCATCTGACTGGCACAACAAATGCCTGTTATGTCTGGGCAAGGACCAGACTTAATGGGGGGAAAGGGAATTGTTTCTTGAGAGATGCTTTTCAGATTCCATGGTCAGGCCTTCTTCTATATGTGTTTCCCCCTCTTTCCCTGATGACTCTGACACTCATCAAAATGATGAGGGAAGGTTCCTTGACTATCCTAGTAGCATCTTACTATCTGAGCCAAGTCTAGTTCACCATCCTACGCCAAATGGCTCAGGGTAGAACTTACATTTCCCCCTTGTGCCACACCTGCTGCAAGACTTGTGATTCTCTATAACAGCCTGGACACTCTGAAATTGACAGCCCCCCTCTGGACTGAATTTCTCCTCCCTAGTCCAGAAGGTCCTATTAGAAGCTAGAAAACCTTCCACTAAGAAATTATACCTTTCCAAATGGAAGAGATTCTGGTTTGGGGCTTCAGTCAGTAACTTAAACCCAATCCTGGCCCCATTACCATGTATATTACACTACTTGGTCCAACTCAAGGACCAAAATTTGGCTAATTCCTCTATTAGGGTGTACCACATGGCCATTTCAGCCTATCATGGCATTATAAATGGGAAATTCCTATTTGTACACCCACAGTGTAAATCCTTCCTGAGAGGCTAAGCAACTTTATATCCTCCAGTGTCCAGTCCAATCCCACAATGGAGCTTTTCTCTGATTCTCATTTTGCTCATGCACAAACCTTCTGGGCTCCTAGCTACCTGCCCTCTCAAGGTTCTGACAGCCAAAACAACTTTTATGATGGCAATAACCTCAGCAAGAAGGATGAGTGGACTGCAAGCCCTGAGACATGACCCTCCTTTCATCAAGATGTTCATAGATAAGGTCATTCTCCATTCCAGCCTCCACTTCCTACCCAAAATGGTCTCTGCTTTTCATCTGAATCAGGACATTGTCTTGCCTATATTTTTTCCTATGCTTTCTACAGAGGCTGAAAGACTCCTCCACACATTAGATGTTAAACGTGCCCTGTGTTTCTACCTAGACAGGACTACTACCTTCCGGAAGGACCCTAACCTATTCATTTCTTTCAGAGGACCTAAGAAAGGTCAGAAGGTCACTACTCAGACCCTTTCAAACTGAATAGTATGGCTCATTAGAGAGTGTTACAAGTATTCCAAACAACCATGCCCTCTGAACATCAGCGCACACTCTACAAGGGCCCAATCCACCTCGTCAGCAATTAACTTTGGCATTCCGTTAGCGGACTTATGTAAAGCGGCCACCTGGTTGACTCCATCCACCTTTATTAAACACTATGCAATTGATGTGGACCCCAGAAAGGACACAACTATTGGCAAAGCAGTCCTGAAGAGTCTCTTTCGATGAAGAGCAACATGCCCACCTCCTGGGTAAGTTTGCTCACTAATCTACCATGTGGAACTGCCCAGAAGACATGACGATGAAAACAGGGTTGCACCTACCTATAACTGTTGTTCATTGAGTGTTGTTCTGTGCAGGCACACATCCCTCTCTCCTTCCCCACTGTGTGCTCTTTATTGCTATATATGTATATGTTTTTTCCTTCTTCACCAGCGGCTTACAGAACTGAGGGAGGGAGCTGCCCCGCCTTTTATAGCCATGCTGCGGAGAAAAGCATGCAAAAAGGCAAGGCGAGCATCTTGCAACTTTAGGAGCTTTGGAACATCCATGGCTAGCTTCCACATGCACAGTTCCCATGTGTGCCAGCACAGAAGAACACTCGATGAACAGCAGTTACAGGTAGGCACAACCCTGTTTTCTTGTGCAAGTGGAGGACCTCATCCACATAGATCATCACCTCCTCCACAACATTCAGGCCCTACATCTGACAGCATGGCTGGTGGGGCACTGACAAGATAGTCATTTAGGGTCATCCAGGTTCTCCTGTCCTCTAGGAAGCCAGTTACAAGAAAATCATATGCTTATAAATGAAACAATCTCCTGTTTGGGCAGGCGACTGCAAGATTTCCACAGAATCTTGTGGTTTGAATCATATCTTTGAGTATTTGCTATATTTAAAAGATAGTGGGCTGTCAGTTGCATAGCTCAAGGTACACCTGGCTTTCCATGATAAGACTGGCGATTCCACAGTGTTCAGTGATGAAAGAAATTTTTTAAAGGTCTTTTCAGTTTGTACCCCCTCACACACACTACTCCACTTGTCCCTCAGTGAAGTTTGTCTCTGATTCTGTCAGCATTGATGTATAAACCTTTTGAACCAATGGCTACATCATATTTTTATGTGGTTTTGTACAAAACAGCATTCCTAGTGGCTATCACATCAGCTAGAAGGATAGAAGAATTGGCAGCTCTTCCTTTTTTAAAGTTCCATAATAATAAAGTAGTGCTGCAAGTTAACCTTACTTTTTTTTCTAAAGTAGTTTCGTCTTTTGCTATATTTGCTATCTTGCAAGATATTATTCTCCCAATATTCCTTGCCTAACCCCACCTGACCTCAGGAACGCATACTACACACCTTAGATGTGAGGAGGGCTCTTGTATTTTATTTGAAGAGGGTCAAGGACATGTGCAAATATAAGAATCTATTCATATGTTCCTCGGTCCTCAACAAGGGTAAAGCAGCATCTGCACAAACTCTGTCTAAATGGGTTATCTTTGCAATCAGGATTGCTTATGATAAGTCTGGAGTCCCATATCTGTTGCCATTAAGGGCCCACTTTACCAGTACCCAAGCTTCTTCCGGGGCCTTGTGAGGAAAGATTCCAATTCAAGCTATCTGTAGAGCAGCAACCTGGTCATTGCCTACCACCTTCATCAGACATTATTCCATAGATGTCAATTCCAGGGGTGAAGCGGCTATGGGAAAAGTAGTATTACAGTCATTATTTTGCTGGTCAGCCTACACCCTCCTCCTATGGTACATGAGTTTGGTATTCTCCCATGTGGGACTGCACAGAAGTCATCAAGATGAAAACAGGGTTGCACTTACCTGTAACTGTTGTTCATCGAGTGTTCTTCTATGCAGGTACACATCTCTCTCTCCTTTCCCCACTGTGGGCTGAGTAATACTGTACCTGTCTTCTCCATGGCTGCGAAAGGAGGACTGAAGAAGGAGTACTTCTCCTCCCTAGGTCATGTGGCATCTGGGTGATAAAATAGCAGCACACAACAGGGATTGGGGGCGGGGAGTACTCCAAAGCTTTGGAAAGCTCTAGAAATCTTAAAGTTTTAACGTCTGCAGCTGGCCTGTGCCTGTGCAGTTCCATGTGTGCCTTCACAGAAGACCACTCCATGAACAACCATTATAGGTAAGTGCAACCCTCTTTTCCCTCAAGCATAACTGCAACTGGGGAGGAGAGAGAAAAAAGTTAGCATGGGAGAAAACGACTTGAGAGTGGTGAATGGATCACAATTGGGGGATACCGTGGATGGGGAGAGTTGCAGGAGCCCATGGGCACGCTATGCCAAAGGCCCATAAAAAACAAAGGCCCATAAAAGATCTGTGCACAGACGCGCACAAGCATGTAGATTACTGGCAGTTCAGCCACACTACAGAGAGTCCAGGTGGAGTTGTGTGTGAGAATCCTGCAGAGGTATGATAACTTTCAGAGCCAGTGTGCTGTAATGCATAGAGTTTCAGACTAGGATCTGACAGACCCCAGGTTTGAATCCTCGTTTTGCCATTGAAACTTGCTGAGTTACCACACTCTCAGACTAATCCACCTCACAGGGTTATTGTAAGGATGAAATAGAGGAAAGAAAAATGATGTGAACCACTCTGGGTCCCCACTGGGGAGAAAGGTGGGGTATAAATTAAGGAAATAATTTCAGGAACCCCAACAGTTCCTGTTGGGCTTCCTATATTTGGTGAGTGGGAAGACAGAAAGAAGGAAGTGGACAGACAGGTTCACTGAGGTGTTTTGTGGTGATAAAATCAAGGCATCCAGAATGTGCTAGTTTTTGCTAGCTGTTTCCTAGATTGCTAGCTGTTTCTGAAAAGGAGAAACAGTTTGAATCAAGAACAAGTAATAAGGTGGCAAATATTTCAGGGGGAAATTCTACTATATAGCTTCAGATTGCAAAGGCAACCCCCAAGTGTATCAGATAGTCTTCTTATCCTTTGATGGGCATATTGTAAGCTCTCTAGGCTTTGTTCATGTTTTTAAAGTATGCCCTTAAATATATTTTCCACATATTTTCTTAACTGGCAAATATATTTCCCTCACCCAAAAACTGCGGAGTGGAACTTCTTCTCTATTATCTTCAACTTCTTATTGTAAAGCAATTTTATTCTATGAAATCAAGTTTCAAGATCATGCTCAGATGAAGCAATTTTATCAGTCTTTATGGGCCTGTGCTTCAGCTTTCCTGTCAGATAAGCAGGAAATCTAACCATCACTCTCCTGTTATGAACCATTAATGGTCTCTGGGGTCCATCATCTTTGTTCATTTTGGAAAGCAGGTAAAAACTGAATAAATTATTATTGCAGAGCAAAATAGATTTTGGAAGATATATTTCTTAACTGGCAGATAAAAAAATAACCCTTTGCTTCCAGGAATAAGGAATCCCACCAATAAGTCTGTACTTGAACCAGGTTTGATTCCCCACTCCTCCACTTGAAGCCAGCTTTGTGACCTTGGGCCAGTCACAGCTCTTCCAGAGATCTCTCAGCCCCACCCACCTCACAGGGTGTTTTGTTGTGGGCATAACAACGACATACTTTGTAAACTGCTCTGAGTGGGTGTTAAGTCATCCTGAAGGGCGGTATATAAATCAAATGTTATTATTCAAATGTTATTATTAAACTGATGTTTGCAGGTTGTGTGTGAATAATCACACTGTAAGATTGTTTTAGTAGCCTGATTAGCACCGTTTGGCCAGAACTTGTAGGTGTTTGCAAGCTAAATAGGGTTGCCTACAGTCAGTACCTGGATGGGAAACCACCAAGAAAGACTGTGGTTGTTATACAGAGGAGGGTAATGGCAATTACCTTTGTTCATCTCATGCTTGGAAGGCCCTATGCAAGGGGTTGCCATATGTTGGTTGTGACTCAACAACATCTCCATCCTCAAGATTTTGTTACATTCAAGAGCCGTTTGTCCTGCCTGGAGAGTCTTTGGGTTCCCTTGAGTGTGCAGAGAGATTCATCTGAGTAATCTGAAGTTAATTGAAGAGAGAGGATTATTTTAGCGTTCTGTACTCGGGAAATTAGGGAATGGGCCTTGTGTGTTTGATGCCCCCTAGTGTCAAGTATCTGCTATGAAAATTGCATATCATATTTATTTAGCATAAAGCAGAAGCTCTCTGACATCCTTGCAATGAATTTCAATGTCTATGTTCCCCAGTGTTCTAAATAACCTTGAGCCCTTCCCTGAAAGTCTCCATAGCCTCTTCCCTCAGGTTGCCAACTGCCTGGAGAAAAAATGCCCTGTCCTTTTAATAGAGGTTTAATAGGATGCTATTTACTAGGTGCTATTTTCCTCCATGCAATGAAAAGTTTCAGCTGCCTAGTTCCTCATATTAACCTTCTATTAAAGGGACAGAACAATTTTTTTCCTCCAGGTCGTTGGCAACCCTACTTTTCTCCTTCTCACCCACCAGCCCACTTACCTTTATCTGTTTTCAGCTTTTATTTTTATTATTTATAATCCATCTTTCTCATTGAGAGTCAAGGTGGATTACATAGTGCAAATTAATACAATACCTGAAAATAATAAAAAATCCAATACAGAGCTGAAACAATGCTAAAACAAAGCATAAGCAACTAAAACATGACATGTTAAACAATGCAGAAATTGCCTAGTAGTAGTTCCTATACCTTTACCAAAGTATTTTTGAAGCATTTCATTAGTATACAGCTCTCCTACCTTTGTTAAAAAACTCTCCTGAATAATTCAGTGTTGCATCATTTGCAGAAAGCCAGGAGAAAGGGAGCCTTCCTAACCCCATCAGGCAGGCCATTCCATAAGAGGGGAGGCAAACAGAGAATGTGCATGTACGCGCAGTTGATTTTGCCCATTTGCAGGATGGCACCTGCAGAAGACCCTGTTTAGATGAGTGAAACTGCCGTAGCAGAGCATGGGGAAGAGATATGAGAGTTCAAGGCTTTCCCTTCTTCACTCCCCCTGGCAGCCTCTATCTGGGAAACGTATGGCCCAGTTGAGCAGAGCTTGCTACTGGGCCCAGGTACATGGTAGGTAACCTGCAAGAACTTACAGAGGGTATTGCACTTTCAACCTTCCCACAGTATTTTCCCTTTTCTTTCTCCTGGCAGCCCCCATAGCCTCACCTTTCCCTTCTTATTTTTCTCCTTCCCATGTACCAACCAACATACCTTTTCATCTGCCCCACCCCCATTTTCAGCTATATTATTTATTTACTTTAATCTCTATGTTGCCTTCCTCCCCAATGGGCACCCAAAGCAGCTTACATCACTCTCTCCGCCTTCATTTTATCCTCACAGCAACCCTATGAGCTAGTGTAACCCCCATGAGCTCCAGTATCTGGAGCCAGG
Source organism: Eublepharis macularius (assembly GCF_028583425.1). Taxonomy (NCBI): domain Eukaryota; kingdom Metazoa; phylum Chordata; class Lepidosauria; order Squamata; family Eublepharidae; genus Eublepharis; species Eublepharis macularius. The sequence goes on along the minus strand of NC_072794.1, from coordinate 78,259,422 downwards.
TGGAAGGTGCTGGTTGCTGAGGAGCTTGATAACATTTTACAAGCTATTATCACTTTTATTAAGGTAATCAGAAACATGTTATATGTGAACAACAGTGACTAATAGTGGTGTATGTGTGTTATATTTCATTGGTATTATTATTGGAATCATATTATTCTTACAGGGCTGTAATTCCCAAGAAGAGGAAAGAAGCCTGGGTTCCAGTTGCTTCATAACCGGGAGGATTGTGGCAAAGGACTCTATCCAAAAAGATCCAAAAAGTTGAACTTGCTTTACCTTGAGTGTTTCAGACAACCAGTTACTTGACTGAACTTAAAGACATGGTTGGCTGCAAGTTTCTGTTTTTGTTGCACCTATGAGTTTGGTTTAAAAAAATAATTGTAAAGGTTTGATGTAAATAAATTTTCTTCATCTGCCTGATCTCGTCAGATCTCAGAAGCTAAGCAGGGTCGGCCTTGGCTAATAATTGGATGGGAGACCTCCAGTGAAGACCAGGGCTGCAGAGGCAGCTCATAGCAAACTACCTCTGTTAGTCTCTTGCCATGAAAACCCACAACACATTTGTGTTGAAAGTTTGCTTTCTAAATTAGCCTTATAGAACACATACAAAAGAGGTTATACAAGGTTAGGCTGAGATTGCGTGGCTGGCCCAAGGTCACCCTCTCAGCCTCCATGGCAGAGCCATTTTCTCCAGGGGAACTGATCTCTGTTTGCTGGAGATCAGTTATAATTCTGGGAGATCTCCAGCCACCACCTGGAGACTGGCAACCCTAACTCATGTTCCTCAAAAAAACCCTCCCCCCGAGTCAATTACCTTAGTAAAGTTTCCACTGCTGGGTGCTGCTGACTTTCTCCCAGAGCCTGACCACCTATGAGAGTGTTGAACCTGGTACAGCACAGAACAAGGCTGCCTGCCAGTTGCCCACTCGATGGGGCTTAATGGGGCGATGGCGGGAAATGGAGAAGACAAAACCATAGAGATTGGGAAGATTCCTTAAAGCATCATGGATGACACTTCTTCTACTACTACATCTTTTTCTTCTTGGCCTGGAATTGATGTTGTGGTGTTGCATGACACCAGTCCCATGTGTTTCCACCTCTCCAATCCTCCTCCTGGTAGCCAGGCAGGAACTGGCAACGTTAGCACAGGAAGTGTCCAACTTTGGTACAGGCCTTGTGGAAACCATAAAAAACAGACAGCTGAATTGCTTGGATTTTCTCACTCTGTCTCATGTTCTTTAGTAAGAAGTTCAAAAAAAAAAAGAGGACAAGAGCCACAGCGTGCTTTGAGTTGGCTGGAGCAAAAAACAAAACCCTAGAGCTCAAGGCCTTAGGTACCCAAGCTGCATAGTGACTGAAACTCTGCCAGTGCAAGGACTGTTCAATCATAACAAGGACTGAGAAGATATCATTCACAACTCACCAAAGTAATCAACCAGCTCACTGTCTGAGAACCTTTGGTATCGTCAGTGCTCTTGCAATGGCCCCCTTCGCTATGGTTTTAGAAAGCAACTGAGGAACACATTAGTGGGACTCAGCTGCAAAGCCTTTTACCCCATACTTTGAGCTCTTAGTTCAGTGACCAACAATTCAGACTGGAGTATGTGGAGTTACTCCACTCTAAGCCCACTGATTTGAACTAACTTACACTGGGATAACTCTTCATCATTAGGGTGTTTGCCCTGAAAGTAAACGACAGTAAATATAAGGAGATAATCAGCCTTTGGTACTAAAATATCTAGCACTCAATGCACACCACTATAAAATCCCAGTCCCAATCCTAGCCATTTAATTGTGTCCGATCCTTGGCTACTCTGAAATCGTATCCCTCCAGGCCTTTCTGTCTCTGACTGCTTCTTTCAATTCCTTCATGTTCAGTCCAGTGTCTTTCATGATGGTATCCAGCCAGCGGGTTTTTGGTCTTCCTCTCTTCCTCATTCCACTCACCATTCCTAGCATCATTGATGTTTCTAGTGAGTTGGCCCGCATTACTATAAAATACACTGATAATAAAATTATCATCATGGAGAATCATAGAAGGCAGAGCAAAGAAAATGCATAGACATGGCTGCCAGAAGAAGCATGTGGGAACTATAGAAAAAGATCACCGCTGAAGAATAGTAAGCTTTCTTGGTGGTAGCACACTTTATGGTTAAAAAAAAGCCCTTCAGGCTGACTCCTTTCTGTCCTTTAAGAAATATATTTTGCTTAGAAAGGCTTCTGGATACTGTTAGCCCAAATAGGGCCCCACCCACTCCTGGCCCATTTAAGGAGAAGGCAGGTGGAGTAGAAGGAGTACAGAAAGTCTTTATTGCAATAAAGGGAGGAACAGGTTCTTAACACAAAGAAAGTTACCTCAGGTTCCTCACAGAAAAACAAAGCTGCTTCCCCCTTTATACTGAAGGCAGCCTATTCCATATATGGTAATCCAAGCTAATTGGCTTATGTCAATGCTGCAGTATGAGGTTCAAGGCACAAGTGTGTCTAAAGAGTTAAACAAGTTAAGTTGATCACATGTCCTCTGGCTCTGCCTGTGATCAATCAGTATACTCCTTTAGGAGCACTATGCCAGACTAGGCCCAACGTCAGGTATGTGCCATCAGTCCCCCCTTTGGCCCAAGGTCTAACCTACAGTGGGCCACTTGGGCCACCTTGATTTCGATAATGTTGAAGCATTATAAATCTTTGTTCTATAGCTTCCAGTTTAAAGCACTTAATACAACCTGCAATAACTAGTGGCAATGTTTGGCCACAAACACATAAACACATAACAAGGAAAAGTATGGAAACCCCAAGTACCAAGGCTGACTTAAGGGAGTTCCCAAGATTTGGCCACCACGATCCAAAGAGGGTCTGCCACCATGACTCATAAGGAGGTACATAAGCTATTTGCGCTATGTGAGCAGCCCTATCAAAGATTGCCTGCCGATTGTCTGGAATCCAGGCACAGCATGTGGCATTAATTAAGGCACAAGTGCCCCCTTTCGATGCCAAAATTAGGTCCAGAGCCATACGATTCTGCAGGGCCATCTGTCGGATAAGCCCCTGTTCAGTGGCAAGGTCTCTCAGGGCACTAGCGGTTTCATTGGCTACTATTTCGACCACTGCTTGTAAACGCCAAACAGCCTCATTAAGTCCTCGAAATAGCCCAAACCGTGTAAGAGGTAAATATTGCTTCATATACTGCTGAGCTGTTTCTACATCTCTATAATTCCGGATGTGTGGTCTGGTACCCAAAGATGAAGTAACAAACAAGGGTGGCAAAACAAGGGCTAAATAACATATCCCTGTTCCATTTATTGGTAATGCAGAGTAAGCCCTCCGCCCACACACCCAGTAGTGACCAGCTAGCGCCTGCAGAGGATCTAATGAGGAATTTGCCCCTATCCACTGAGCTGAGTAATACCCTGTTCCAAAGGTACCTGGCCCCACTGCAGATATATTAGGATGTTTGTAATAGCATTTCCAGGCAATACCTTCTTGTTCACACCATACATCTGATGAATCTGTATCATTCACGGTCTCATCCTTATAGGACCACCAGGGCTCAGATAGGTTGGTTATGGGATTCCATATAACACCCTTATGCCATAGTTTTGATCCATTTTCATACGCATCATATCTCCCCTCCTCCAGAAAAATATGATCACATAGAGATCTGCCCAACCTCTTACCCTGTGGCGAGGATGAATTCTTCCAAAGACACCACTCTCCCCGGGTTCGGACTACCTGGAGGAATCCTAAATTTCGATACCCTATCTGCTGCCAAGTTTTATTTTGGGCGGTAGTATCATTTAGCCAAGGCCGGGGAGCTACAGCCATTTCAGCAGCTGTCAAAGGTTTGACTATTAAAGGCATACCTAGGCGAGAACTTTCAGGCATTAGGGCACAGATCCAGCATTCAGTAACATTTAACAATTCACTAGCCCTCATGGGTTCCACAAACTTCAAAATCACAGGAGGTAAGGAAACTCTGGGATACTCGTTTTCCATCTACCCCAACAATATGAACTTGCTTTTTAGTAGCTCTTGTTCCCTTTGGGGGTTGAGGCACCGTTGAATGGGTTGCTCCAGAATCAACAAGGAAAGGTATTGCTGTTCCCCCTACCATCACATTTACCAGGGGCTCAGGGTAGGGGGCTAAAGTTAGCTTATGCCCCTGACCCCCCTATTCACTTTCCTCCTTTTCTAGCATTTGGAACTTGTCTTCTGGCCTTCGATTTGGGCACTCTCGTTTCCAGTGTCCTTCCTGTCGACAGAGGGCACACTGGTTTTTTCTCAATGGCTTCCTTCTTCTTTCCTCTCTTTCCCTTTTTTCTGGTCTCTTGGTTCCAGGCTGCTTCAAGTGAATGCCCCCAATAGCCTGTGCCAACATTATTGCCTGTGCTTTCATTTCTTTCTTCTTCTCTTCCCGATCCCTTCCTAAATAAACCTTATATGCTAATTCGACCAGCTCTGAAATTCCCTTCGTCTCCCAGCCTTCCAGTTTCTGCAGCTTCCTTCTGATATCATCAAATCCTTGTCCCACAAACAAGGCATTAAGCATTCTTTGATTCTCTGGGGCTTCTGGATCCAATCCTCCATGAGCCCGAAGAGCCTCCATTAATCGCTGCAAGAATTGGGTGGGGTCTTCCTCTTTCTTCTGTTTCACCTCATAGACCTTATTCAAATTTATTCTGCGGGGAACTGCCTTTTTCAACCCTTCCAAAATTAGCTCACGGTAAGCTGCATGAAGGCCCCGTCCTATATCTGTATCATGTGGCCAATTTGGAGTCGTTCTTGGCACCACCCGGTCAACACTGTGGGCTCCTGCTGCTAGCCCCGACGCTTGTTGTCTAGCCTCATAAATATCTCTTGCCTTTTCAATCACTAATCTCTTTTCCTCTGGTGTAAGAATATTATTCAGTAGCAACTGGCAATCTTGATAAGTAGGTTGGTACATTTGAAAAATGCTACTAAATTCCCTGTGGACAATATCAGGGTCCTCTCTCAAGGAGGGGATGGTTTTCTTCCAATTCATCAGGTCGCTGGTTGTGAATGGTACATAAACATAAGTCAGACCTGTTGCCCCAATCACCTCCCTTAATGGACATTGGAGTCCCGGCTGTAGTCTATCAGGAGGGTGACGGGCCTCTGGTGGCCTCAGAGTCATGTTTTCTCCTTTGAGTCCCATATCCGGGGGAGTTTCCTTAATTGGGGACTCAAGCTCTTCCACCAATTCAAGGATGTGCTTTTTCTTGTCAATAAAAGTGGAAGTTGGGGTCTTGGGTGGCACTGGCTCCACCGAAGGGGCACTTGAAACTGGTGAGGTGGTGGAATCACATGGGCCGGGATATGGGGGTAATTCAGGGTAGAGTTGGGGGACCTGCAATGGATCCCTCACTGCCTGTCTTCCCTCCCACGCCTGTCCTTGTAACCCATCCACTGGATCCACATCATCCTGTTCAGGGGTTTTCTCCTCTATTTCTCCCTGGCCCTGCCTCTTTGGTCTGCCCTTTCCCAATCCCTCTGGGGGCAAAGGTACAGGAGTCTTAGATGCATTTACAAGTAACATTTGCATATCCTTCTTTCTTAATTTACAATTCTGTAACAAATCAGCTTTGGTAGCCGTATACATCCAAAATTGAGCATAATCATGTTCATTCCACTTTCCCTGTTGAAATGTCAGATTTAATAAATCCCTCAGGGTACTAAAATCAAAAGTTCCTTGTTCTGGCCACAGCCTACCATTATCAAACGTATATTGGGGCCACTCAATAGTACAGTACCTAACCAGTCTACTAACAGGATATTGTGGCAGGTCAACATCTTGTGATCCCACAATTTGATCCCAGTTCTTTACCATACACCCTAGAGGAGTACACTTCTCCTTTTTAGACTGCCCTCCTCCCATCCTGCGATCTGCAACCAGGGCCTCTTCTGTTACCTGAGGACTTATAGTGGGATTATGCAGATCTGCCCAGGATCCCGTTTTCCCACCAAGGCCTACCTTTTCCAGTCAGCTACCACCAATCCCTGTAGTTGGGAGTCTGTCAGTCCTTCTACTCACTGGGGACGTCCGCTGCACCACAGGAGCTGTGGCCTAGTCAAGGGAGTTCCAAGCCTTGGACATCAATGGATCCATGGTGTGCACTACCAGCCTGGCCGTCCCTTGCCATTCCGCCACGCCTGTCAGTTCAGTGGAGGTCCCTTCGTGGTCGCCAGAAACTGTTAGCCCGAATAGGGCCCCACCCACTCCTGGCCCATTTAAGGAGAAGGCAGGTGGAGTAGAAGGAGTACAGAAAGTCTTTATTGCAATAAAGGGAGGAACAGGTTCTTAACACAAAGAAAGTTACCTCAGGTTCCTCACAGAAAAACAAAGCTGCTTCCCCCTTTATACTGAAGGCAGCCTATTCCATATATGGTAATCCAAGCTAATTGGCTTATGTCAATGCTGCAGTATGAGGTTCAAGGCACAAGTGTGTCTAAAGAGTTAAACAAGTTAAGTTGATCACATGTCCTCTGGCTCTGCCTGTGATCAATCAGTATACTCCTTTAGGAGCACTATGCCAGACTAGGCCCAACGTCAGGTATGTGCCATCAATACTAAGCACAGGATTTATTTCAAATTCTTGGACTGCATCTGTTTGGGTAGATTTTAATGTATTAGTCATTGTGATTGATCCATCTTTTTATTGCTCATTGGTTTTATTCTGAAGTTGTTTTATTTTTACTGTTTTGTAAATGGCTGCAAGAATTCCTTGGATCACTCAATGGGGAATTAAAATTTAAAAATAAATAAAATGAGTGCTGGGTTGAATGTTATAGGAATGGGATTTAAATCTAAATCAAGTCCTTAGTGCCTGACACTCTCTATGGGATGCTTTCCTTAGGGGAGGGTTGTAAAATGTCTTCATTAATAAAACCTCTGATATTAGGTTTCTCTGAGTTTGACTGAGATTTTGTTATTGTATTAGCATTTAACCAAACAGATAAACTGAATTCTATTGAACTGAAACTGAATTCTGTTGAAACCAGCATACAATGCAAACTGCCAACTACAATCCCAACATTAATCTTCTTTGAAATAGGCCTCCACCAAGACAGAAATAGGCCTTCCGCGTGTTCAGTTGTGAAAGCTGAGTGGTACTTCAACATCCTGACATAAATATCTGGCCAATCTGAAAAAGAAATGCCTTTGTGGAAGGAAGGAAGGAACCATGACAGGTACATTTTCTAAATAACCTTCTAGCCTGGTAATTTTATTAAAATTTCAATAGGTGGAGCAGTTGACAACATTTTACATTGCACTTCTAGATTGGAATAGACAGAAAATGTATTCTGCTCTAAGAATTAAAAACTCAACATCCGGTGATGGATAGCCTTTCCTTTTCTGCATTTGCCCTTTCCCTTCCTGGATTTGTGTATAATGGTGAGACTGTAGAAAGTTAGCTTTTACTCAAAGTATAAGTTAGTTTAATTAAAATAGTACCTTTATTTAAATTGTGTTAATATTAATGTGCACATCTATTTGTGGTATTTTGCTTAGATTCATCCCTTTCTTGCAGGGACTTTTTCATAATCTTTTTGTTTAGTCCTAACACACTGAATCAAGAATATAATAAATGTCCTGTGTCACACATGGGTAAATAATTCTATGTCTTAAGAAGAAACAGAGCAACTGATTTCTCAGTGGACTATCTTTCTGAATGACACCATCAAATCTTACCACTAATGGATGCGTGCACTTAAACTGGAAAGGTAGAGCAGTATGGAGACATGTTAGAGCACCTACTCCAAAGCTTTTCAGGCATCTTCTGTTAAAGGATTTCATGTATCAAGTACTGGAAAAATGCTTTCTCTGCCTGAGAGTCACGGTCAGTTTCAACAGATAATATATGTGGAATATTCGATAAACAATACAATATGGTATGCTTACCTGTGTAAAAAAGCTCTCCTGAAAAATTCAGTTTTGCATAATTTGCAGAAAGCCAAGAAATCAGGAGATTTCCTGACCTCTTCAGCCAGGTCATTCCATAAGGTGGGCCACCAATGAGAATGCAGGTGTATGGGCAGTTGTTGATTTTGCCCATTTGCAGAGTGGTACCTACAGAAGGGCCTGTTCAAATGAGCAACGCTGCCATGATGGAACATAAGAGAGGCAATCCTATAGATGTGATGGGCCAAGGGCATGAAGGGCTTTGTATGGGATACCCAAAACTTTGAATTGAGGTTAGTAACTGATGGGTAGCCAATGGAAGGAGTGAAGAATGCATGCTCCATCTAGCTCTCAATAAGATCGAACGGCAGCATTTTGTACTAACTGGAGTCTCTTAGTTGACTTTGAGAGGAGAGCTATATAGAGTGTATTACAGTAGTCTTGTCTTGATGTTACCATGGTGTGGATCCATGTGGCCAGACTGGCCATGCCAGTGGACCATCTTCTGAGTTAGACTGAGTTCAAAGAAGGCCTTTTATGCAGCAATGCTGGATCCAGTGTAACCCCAAGACTGTCTACTGCCATGGTCATTGAAAGCAGGGAGCACAATGTCCTTCAATATCTCCACTTTCCCAATCAGCATCACTTTTGCCTTGTCTGGGTTCAGTTTCAATTTGTTCGCTTTCAGCCATTTGACCACACCTGCCAGGCAATAACTCAAGATATGTACTGCATCAGTATGGGATTCAGATAGCTAGATAAAGAGTTGGGTGTCTTCCACGTATTGGTGACATATAAATGATTTCTCTAAAGGCTTTACAGAGAGGTTGAACAACACGAGGAATAAAATTGTGCCCTGTGAAAATCTGCAAGATAATCCCCACACTGAAGATAGCTAATCTCCAACAGCAACCCTTTCAGTCTATTCCGTGAATGGTTTAAATTGTTCCAAAGCACATCCCCTGATACTTATTTCTGTCTTTAAACATCTCAACAAGATGGCATGATCTTCTGTATCAAAGGCAGCAGATAGACCCAGGAGGAGCAACAAAGAAGCATGACCTTTGTCAACATTCAAAGGGAGGCCACCAGCTAAAGCCACCAGAGCGGTCTCTCTCCCATAGCCCAGCCTGAAAGTAATTGAAAAGTGTCTAGAGCACAAAAGTTATCCAAGAAGACTTGGAGCTGATATGCTAGTGCTCTCTTAACCACTTTGCCTAGAAAGGGCTAATCAGAGACTGGGTGATAATTGGCCACATCATTTTTGTCTAGGAATGGTTATTTAATTAGTGGGCAGATAACAGCCTCTTTGAGAGGCTGGGGGAAGGAACCTTGAGTTAGAGCAGAACCCCAAGTGACAAAAGGCACAGATTGGACACTTGTCAGCTTCCCTCAAGTTTTTATGGGAAATGTAGGCGTCCTGGCCTTGCAGCTTCGCTCTCCGACTGCTGTCCAATGGACTTTCCAACTGTCACTTGTCCAACATTCCGCCAAGCTGCCTACATTTCCCATCAAAACTTGAGGGAAGCTGACAAGTGTCCAATCTGTGCCTTTTGTCACTTGTGGTTCTGCTCTTAGTGACTGATTTATGAAGACCTCAAGGGCTCATTTATCTTTACATGATTTTAGCAGCCAAGATGGGCATGGATCTAGGGCTCAATCAGTGGCCTTCATAGATGCCAGGATCCTGTCAATATCCATCACTGCAACTGTAGGTCAAAGTGGTTCATAAGCAGACCAGTTTATGAAGTATTTCTTTCACCTCACCTATTACAGCTGGCATCCAGGTCAGAGCATATTTATGCTATTTTATCAGCAAAAAAACACATTGCAAAGTTGCCTAATTGTTCATGAGACACTAAAGGTTCAGATTTAGGAGTGGGAAGATGTCAAAATACCTTAAACGGTTGGAATGATCATGAACCAGCTGGTGCAATGGTGGCAGATAAATGCACCTATATCTGCTAAACATTATAGTGCCCATCAACTAGTGAAACACCTTTATTATTTAGCATATTTATATACTACCACTCCAGAGACCTGCTTTCCTAATTCTTTCCTAAATGCCTGGTGCTGCTTAAGAGGACATCTAGAATATTATTTTTATAGACTGTTAATGTATCTTTATTCTTCACAATAGCTATTAACTAAGATAACTAAGCTGAACCTCCATGTACAAGCAGTTTCCCTTGAATGGTGACTGAAACAAAGAATGAGGGGGGCATCGTCCTGTGCCAATAGAAGCGTATAAGTTGATCATGGCCATGCAGATAACTGTATTCCATATGAAAATAATTCAGACATCATTAAGATCATATTGATACCTAAGGAATTAAGTATGCTTAACTTTTTATGACTAAGCTTATCTGCTTATCTACAATGACACAAGTTCCATGGGAACAAACAACTCATAATTGTACTGTATTGTCCTGCTACCACTGCCATAGCTATTTACAAGCTCTGGGTCTACTTAGGTACATAGAGGAACAAAGGCTGCAGACAAAAAATCAGCATGGCTTCTGAAGGGGAAGTTCTGCCTCACCAACCTGCAGATCTTTGGGAAAGTTAACAAGCATGTAGATAACAGAAACAAGGTAGGCATTACATATTTGGACTTTCAAAACACTTTGGACAAGATACCACACCAAAGTTCCTGAGTAAATTTAGCTTACTCTTATGGATTAAAAATCTTATGGATTAAAAATTGGTTAAACAACAGGTCAGTTCTCTCAATAGAGGCAAGTGAGCAGTGGGTCTCACAGGTATCAGTAATGGGGGTGCTATTTAATTTATTCATAAATGATCTGGAATTGGGGTTGACCAGTGCAGTGGCTAAGTTTGCAATGAACATTACTTAATCAGGATACACAGTTAGTCAATGTAGGTACGTGTAAGGAGATACACACTGGGGGGGGGGGTGGAATTCCCAACTCCAAGCATTTGCCAGTGGGGGGTCTGAACTTTCTGAGTCTGAGAGGGAAAGACACTTTGAGGTCATAGATCTTGTGCTCAATGAAAGTATCAACCCAGTGTGCCACAGCAGTGAAAAAGGCAAGCGCTGTGCTTAAAATAAAATGGCCAATATTATAATGCCCCTATATAAACATATGGTGCAGCCTCATTTGGCATATTGTGCGCCATCCTAGTCACTGTATCTCAAAAAAGGCATTGCAAAGCTAGAAAAAGTACAAAAGGCGGCATCCATGATGATTGGGATTTGGAGACTTTCTTAGGAGGAAAGGCCGAAGAGTCTGGGACTTTTCAGTTTAGAAAAGAGACAGCTAAAGGACATGATAGATGTTTATAAAATATGCATGTGTTTGAAAGAGTGGATAGAATCTTTTCCTCTCTCTCCCCAAATGCTAGAAATCAGGAGCATCCAATTAAGCTGATGGACAGTAGGTTCAGGATGGACAAAAGGAAATACTTATTTACACGACAAGTGATTAAAATGTGGAATTCATTGCCAGAGGATGCACTGACAGCCACAAGCACAGAGGGCTTTAAAAGATTAGACAGATTCATGAAGGATAGGTCCATTTGAGGCTACCAGCAAAGATGACTAAGGGGAAACAGCACATTCAATGGCAGTAAACCTTTGAGTACCAGTGCCAGGAGGCAACATCAGGAAAAGGCCTCAGACTCGATGCTGTGTTGTTGCCCTGCATAGTAACTGGTTGGCCATTGTATGCAACAAGATATTGGACTAGATAGACCACTGGTCTGATCCAGCAGGGGTGGGCTTGAGCCTCTGAACAGGTTTATAATTTATATGGACAAAATTTAGGAATATGATTTAGTTAAAATGCATGTTTGCTGGGCCTTTCCAGGCCTCCCGATTCTCTTCCATATTTAAGACATACAGCAATTTAGATGGTATCGTCAGCTGCAGAGGGGATGTGTGTCTTGCTGACTAAAAATATTTCTGCCCTGTCAGCCAATAAGCATTGATTTCTACAGACGGAAGAAGCCAAGAAAAGATCACATCTTGGTTGAGGATTTAAGATATGCCCTGGAGAGAACTAGAATAATTACCTCTTCATCTCACAGTGCCTTTATCTTATTTGAAACTTTGGAGGTGCTGTGTCGTTGCAAGGAGCAGACACAAACCAGAAATATTTATGTTCTGGTTTTGCTGCTGACCTATTCACATCTTTAAAAACATTACCATCCCATTTCCCATGACTTTTATTTGCACTGTCTGCATCCAGGTGTCACTTAGGGGCCAGAGTTCCCATGCTTGTACTGCAGTCTAGGGTTGGTTCCGTTACATGTTTAACGTTTAACATGTATAAACACAGAGAGGTCATAGCTCAGTGGCAGAACAGTCTCCGCCACACACATTTTTAAAGTATTTCTGGTAGCTGGGCTGGGAAAGGGGTTTCTTTGCAACCTGAGGAATTTTCTAGTTGGAGTAGATAGTATTGGCCTTGATGGACCAGTAATATGGCTCAGTATAAGGGAATTTCATCTCTTTATATGATTTTGTTTCGTGCGATTACTCAACTCTTGAAGACTTGCAGATGAATACCTGAATTGATTCCAGCGGGGAAAATATTTATAATTTGTCACATTTTATTCTGCGTACCTCCAAGGAACTCAGGCTGCTATATATGATTCCCACCCCCTTTATTATTTTCACAATCCTATGAGGTAGGTGAGGCTGAAAATGAGTGGCTCAAGGTCTCCCACTGAGGTTCTTGGCTAAACAGATATTTAAACCTGGATCTTTCCAATTCTCATCCAACACTCAAACCCTACACTGCCCTGGCTCTTGTATTGTGATTAAAATGACGTGCTAGGAAGGTTCTAGATATGGTATTTTACCTAGGATGCCTCATTCATATATCCTTGAGTATGCATCTGTAACCCTTTAGTCAGCGTATAAACTGAATTTCTTCTATTCTCTTTACCTTTTTTGTACTTCAAGCATACAAAGCTATCATTTACAAAAATAACTAGTTAACTATTAACTTGAATAAAACATCTGAGTCTGAACACAGGACCAACATATCAGTGGAACTTTATCCAAATAACTGTAATGAGAATTATAGCCAGTGTGTTACCATTGCATATTTGAAGTCAGAATGATGTTTCTGTTTTCCTGCACTTTTGCTGTTTTTTCCTGAGCGGAAAGAATGTTGTTCTGTGCTTTAAAATACACAAGAGTGGGGCCAGTTTCTGTTGATTATTTTTAAGTCAGAGGACTCACCATTTTTGCATTTTCCTTGGAGACTTCGACTCAGGGAGACCGCACATTAAGCCACGGAGTCGATGTTTGCATTCTTCACATATCTTTGAGCTTATATCACGACAACTTGCTGGAAGAGACTTCTTCTATTTCAGTCTGCTGCGCTCAACAACCTTGTCTGCTTTTTACACAGTGTCTAGTACTTCTATCTTATCTACTCAGGTACATCAGCAATACAAATAAACATATCTCTTCAACAGCAAATCTAAAACATGTCTTTTAAAATCTTAAGGATGTTTCTGAAGAGAACTTTTGTACCTACCTGCAGACATTTAGCTACAAAAATACACATATATTACTCATTACTGAAACAAGTATGTAGCACAGAGTTAGCTCAAATGTAGACAAAGTTGGAGAAAAATAGAATGAGGAAGCAGAAGAGAAAGAAAAAAGAACAGAATGACAGGAAGGTAAAAGATAGTTCTATCTGGAGCATTTTTATTTTGGTCCAAATTCAGTGCAGCAATTTAATAACTAATGGAAGCCCATTGTTTTATTTTTAACAAGAACACTCAATAAGAACTTAAAATTTTTAAAACATCCCTTCACTTTGCTTTGGTCACCATTATTTTCACTCAGAGTGCATAATATATAAGCTAATTCTGACAGCACAGCTGTTTTCTCAAATTGATTTTGTGCTTGTTTCAGCCTTACATAGCCATACTATTCATTGATTACCTCTCAAAGTCTGTGGCTAAATTTATCAATACTGGCATTGTTTAAACATTTTATAGAGTTTCCCATCAGTGGAATCACAAAAGACTTATTAGAATTAAAATAGGTGTTCTGTCAACACATTTACAAGACTAATTTCAATTATAGCTTACAACAAAGGTCGCATCTGCTTCATTCTCCTTTTTATGTAGGTTAATGCAAATTATAATTTCCATTCATTATACCATAATAATGCTGAAGGAATGCAATTTTAATATTTCAAATCTCTTACCCTATATTTGAACCTTACTTTCCCTGCTCAGATGTGACTGTTCAAATTTAGCAGCGCCTACCTCCATTCAATAGCTACAGGAATAGAATCACTGCTTTTTTCTGAACAAAACACTGCTAACAACTGCATGGTATGCTAGAATTCAATTGTGTAGCTTTGTTGTATTTCTGTATATCATGCAACTGTTGAAGTCACAGAGGCTATGTTGGAAAGGGAAAAAACAAGGGAAATCCTTCGATAAAAGGTCAGGCAACATGATCATCCCAGAAGCAAAAATGACCTGACATAGATATACCTAAACTGAGGAGTTTCAAACATTTCATTCCATGACCAAATCTGAAAAAAGACACTAATATGTCAAGTTCATTACATTAAAGTAAATAATAGCTTTACAAAGCAGGGATATGAAGCAGCTGCTGCTATTTTTTAAGGGAGAACCAAAAGCTTCAATGGAAGGAAATAACTGATTGCCCAGTTCTTGGGATTATGGCATGTATGTTTGTAATTCATAGTGATTGAACAATGAAAATTTAAAAAAATCTGCCTTTTGGATGCACTGTAGCGAGTCCTGGAAGGCTGCCAAAACCCATGGAAGAACTTTGACTACCCTGTGGGTGGAAGGTTACTCAGTAAATAGAACAATATGACAACTGAATTATTACAACAGATTTCAATCTACCAAGTTAGGGATATCCAGCATTTTAGTCTGATGAAACCAGAGAACAGATGTTTGCCCAAAAGGCACCTTCCATATGTAGCCATAATCAGAAATAGCTCTTCAGAACATAAATATGAAAATATCTTAAACAACTGTAATCCTCCCAGGGAAGTTTATGATCAAGTCATATTGTTTTTTGTGTTCATTTTTTTTAAAGTGCAAAATATCTTAATTGTGTCTGAACTTCTAGTAAGAGATATTCCAAAGCTTCTTCTTGGCTGGCCAATTTAAATTCAATTAGAAACAAGAAAGCCACACGTGGTATTTCCAAATAGATGGGAAACAAACTTGCTTTCACAATATACAGAAACTAATTCATGTATGTTTGAATATACCTAAACAATTAGCTTTTCATTCTTACATCAGAGCCATATAAACCAAATACAATATTTGTATATAATTAGTCCAATCTGTATTTGTTGCTATATGCCAAATAATCACTGACTGCTGGTATTTAAAGAAATCAATAACAATAAATATCACAATACAACTTACAAGTTAGTTGAGACATGCTTTGTGATACAAATGACACTATTATCTAAAGTTACAAAAACAAGTTTTAGTATTGCTTTATTATTGTGCTTAAAATTTTTATGCTATAAGGAATAAAGGCTGAACTTCCAGTGTAAAAGATCAGTATTCATAGTTTATTCTACTGATGTGGTGCTCCAGTGCCAAAGAAGCTGGCATCAAGGACTAACTAGACATTAAAAGAAACATGCTCTCTCTTGGTAATGTCTAATTTCACACAGGGTAAATGGGATACCTGTTGCATAAAATTAAATTACAAGAGAGGACAGAACTCTCTTGTAACACCTAGCTAGGTCCTCAGGCATGATATCAGTGCAACTGGTACCTGTCAATACTTTGGGGGGGCAGTATTGTGATCAGGCCCTGACTACTGCCATAACACAGCAGTAGCTACCAGTGGTACTACACTGGTAGTTGATCCATGACCCTGATAAGGACATGTGCTCTATACTGGTAGGATTGGTACTTTCTGAGACCCTTACACAGCAACCAATGGATGTTCAAGATCCAGTGGGAGACCCAGGCACAAAATAAGGGAATCAAGACAGATTTTCCTGGCATGGAGGCAGATCTATCCTGTTGGTGGTTGGTACAGATTGATAGCATTAGGGCCATTAGGATACTTTAAATATTATAAATAATAGCTGTTGTTATCTGTATCTTCACTGAACCTTGAACAACTTTGGTTTTGTTTGTGTTGTCATAACTGAAAATACTTACCCTTCAATATACAACATTCCATATTTGATGGATGCTCTGCCATCATTCTTGGAAAATATAGAACTACTGCCTGGGGACAAATGAATTGATCCACTGTCCTTATCAAAGGACAAACAGTTTAGCAAGTTACAAAATAAGTTTGAAGAAGCTACCAGTTTAGTAAGAGACCAGCAAGTTTTGAAAGTACAATTACGGTTAATAAAAGACAATGCAATAATAGCCATTTTGGATTATTGGTGCCACTGTGCATAGGTTAAGACCCTAAAAGCAGACTTAATGGGTGACTCAGTGATTAGGAATGTATGCAAATAGCTGGCATAGTTCCTCCTTTCCATATGTAGAGAAATAAGCGGTTATCAGCTACAATAATTGGCATATAAACTTGTTGGAGAGCTGGCTAAATGAATAAGTCTTTTGTTATCAATTCTTCATTCTGACATACATAATTTTCAATTTCCCTTTATGTATTCAGAGACTGTGCTGTACGTGGGCCTGGAGGATCTCTGCAATTTCTGCGTGGGCAGATTTCAAAGCGATGGACAATGCAGAATTACCAGCCTACATGAAAATAAAATGACAGAAGGTTAGTATTATGCCAGCCATCCTTATTGATCTACTTTTCTCAGACTGTCACAAGAAGTATAAATAAAGCTGCATACTCTATCTAAATGAAAATATTCACCATATTTAAATCAACAAAGTATCTGTGTTGAACTGACAAATACTTTATCCCTTCAAAGAAAAAATGTACATCGGCAGGAGAACTCACCAGTTTTAGTAAAATTTGTTAGCCATTATGATGGTTTCAATGTAGCATTCCAAACAACACAAACCATTTATTTGCAATATACTGACTTCCTATTTTTGGCTGACCAATCCACAAAATACACAATGACAAGCCAAAATCCTTCTGCTGGTGCAGCAAAGTAGATTGCCCATTCATAAGGCAGGCCCTTTATTTTTTATATAGAATAAACATGAGCTCTTTGTTAAAGGAAACGCAGTCTCCAGCAGCATTAGTGTAGATGCAATTAAAGATACAATCCAAGTCATGGTCCTGTCTCAGACTTGCTTGGCTAGAAAATTCTGCTTAAAAATCAGGCTTTGAGACAGAGTATGATGTGACTCTGCTGGTTTTTCTCATTTCTAGTCACCACTAAGTAAACCTTATTTCACACTAGAAAACTGAACTATGAAAGGAAATAAACTGCTACTTATTTGACGTACTTGGATACTTTCCCCATGATTAAAACTGGTAGGGCTTGGCAAGCAAGAGACTAGGTGCGGGGAACATTGGGAAGAGCAGCCTTTGCAATGCTGTAATGTGAAGGCATGCCTCTCTAGGAATCGCTGGAAAAATCTATGGTAAAACCAGAGTTTCTGGTGATTCCTAAAGAGGATTGGTGTCACTTCTGAGTTTTCCCCAGAAGTTACTTCACATTATTGGTTCAGCAGCCATTGAAAAGAGATGTGACGTTGGGGAATCTTGTGCCACTCTGGTGGGCACTGAAAGAACTTCTGCCTGTGACCAAAGCCTTGTCATGTGAGATTGTCTGAGTGGCAATATTGTTGAGTGTTAGGTTTTTTATAGCAACTTCTATAAGACATCTTAGGTCCTGCTTTGCAGGAGAAATGAGGGATAAAGACATTTAAATATATATTTAAATATTTTAATAAATAAAGTAAGAAATAATAACAATTAAAGAATCATGGAGTTTAGCTTCTGCCCCAATTCTATGGAAAATAAACTAGGGAGTTCTCTGAATAGTTTGAAATAATAAAATTTCACATATGTAGTTCAGTCACAGTCTTCTTGTAACATAAGTTTTATAGTCTATAGTTGTTGCATAAATCTTTGGTACCATTCTCATGCAATTATTTTGCTCACAAATGCACTGCATCATGGGAACTTTATTCTTATGGATGTACATACATTTAAAATGTATTTAAGACTACAAACCCCACAGTATAATGTAACTGTGAGCAAAATAAGCTACACTGAATCCTTTCAAGCAGATCTGACTGTCAAGTCCAGGACATATTTGTCTGAATTGTAATGGATTTCTGTAAGATTGTCTTTAAATCCACAACAAAATTCAACCCACAAATTCCATCTTGAATTACATTTTTAGTAAACAGGAAGGTTGACTGGAAGTTCTGTTTTTGTACTACTCGTGCACGCATGCATTTCTCTTACCTTGTCAGTTAAGTTACTATCACAGCCTGGATGACTCAAGAGAAGCTTCACAATCTCAATGTTACCATACTGACAAGCAACCATAAGAGGTGACAATCCAGTGTCATCCTGAAGGTTTATATCAGCACCACATGCCAACAGGGCTTTTACCATATCTTCTCTATCATGGCTCACACCTAGAATTAAGGCAGTCTGGCCACCCTAGAAATGACAATAAACACAAATACATAATAATCTATTCAGAGGAGTTAGCCGTGTTAGTCTGTAGTAGCAAAATCAAAAAGAGTCCAGTAGCACCTTTAAGACTAACCAATTTTATTATAGCATAAGCTTTCGAGAATCAAGTTCTCTTCGTCAGATGCCTGGCATCTGACGAAGAGAACTTGATTCTCGAAAGCTTATGCTATAATAAAATTGGTTAGTCTTAAAGGTGCTACTGGACTCTTTTTGATAATAATCTATTGTGTTTCATTTCTTATTATCTTTGTACTTTTCAAATTCTACAAAATGGCCTTTTAAGGGATTTCATTACTGATAAATAAAAAAGACAGCATTTTAACCTGCCTTTCTCCCAACGAGTGACTTAAGATGGGTTATGATGTTCATTAAAAATAATATAACAACAAACCTTGCCTTACAGCAATAAACAAAGACCAACCCTGAAACCTGGCCCACAAACCAAATAAAATTTATGAGAAAGTCTGTCTGAACAATTTGACTCTGAAAAGTCTCCTAAAGATTAGCAAAGTGGGATCCCTTCTGACAGATTCAGGATAAATTTGCTACAAGCTAAGGGCTGCTACAGAAAATGCTCTGGAGCAGGTAGCCGCTGTCTTTACCTGCCTGCAAGATAATACCTTCTACAGGCCCTCATCTGCAGAACATAACTGCCACAAAGGAGCAAACTGGCAGAGGTGACACAAAGGACTTTATAGGGAACAAGAGGCCACATTATGCACCAGATGAAGTTTGCAAATTGTCTTTAAGTGCAGCCACAAGGAGAGTATATGACAATAGTCCAGCTTCAAGATTACTGTAGCATCGATTAGTGTAGCTGGACTGGGTGAGTCCAAATAGGGGCAACCTTCCAACTAAGTGGAAATGGAATAAAGCAGGTTTTGCCACCAAGTTGACCCGTTTTCTCTAATAATAATGCAGAATTCCAGCACAACTCCTAGACTCCTGGCTGAGAGAGAGAGAGCAGTACCCCATCAAACAAGGGGATGCAAGACCTTCTAGGACCTCAGGCTTACTAACCAGCATCAGCTCTGAAAAATAAAAATACAGGATTGGATCTAACAATTCCTTTCTGCTAAGTAAGGAAGCATTCTCTGGTGGATGTAACCTTACTTGAATGGAGGCTTCTTCCCTAGGAGGCAGGTTCCTCACTTAGCACAGGGGGGGGGGGTCACTGGATTCAATGTATAGTGATTCATATGCTACTAAGGTGATAATAAATAAAGAATAAATAACGGTAACATACCTGACTTGCCCTTATGTTAACATTGCCTTCTTTCAACAGCTTTGTGACCACCTCCATCTCTTCACCAGTCTCTGCCGATGCTAGTGGTGTGATCATTACTGCTGTATACCCAGCCTTATTCTGATGGTTTACATCACAATCACCTAAAAACACGTATCTTTCATATGTATAAGTCTAATGGCAGTTGAGTAAGTACAAAACAAGAGAAGCAATATTTTTGTTTTATTTGTTCGTTTAGGGAATTTGTATGCTGCCTCTCTACAAACCTCCTTGAGGCTACTTATAAGCAAAACAATACAATAACATTATCATAAATTTTCAATACAAAAACAAAACAGGGACATTTTAAAAATTCATAAAAGATACTTCAGACCAGAAGTACCCTGACCTGGATGGTCCAGGTAGCCCGATCTCATCAGATCTTGGAAGTTACGCATGGCCGGCCCTGTACCTGGATGGTACAGTACCTGGATGGGAGACTACCAAGGAAAGCCAGGGATGCTATGCAGATGCAGGTAATATCAAGCCACCTCTTAATGAATATCTCTTGCTTTGAAAACCCTATGGGGTCTCCGTAAGTTGGCTGTGACTTGATGGCATACAGACACACACAGACTAGAAGCAGACCATACAACAGCTAAAAGGACAAAAGCCCCTTAGTTAAAAGCCTGGTTAAAAATGTTTTGATCTGACACCAAGAACTGAGGTTGCCAACTCTGGCTTAAGAAATTTCTAGAGACTTGGGCAGGGGGGTGTGAGGAGAGTTCAGCAGGGATTTGATGCTATAGAGTCTACCCTTTGAAGCTGCCATTTCCTCCAGGGGGAACTAATGTCTCTAATCAGAAAATCAATTGTAGTGTCAGGAGAACTCCAGGTCCCACCTGGAGGTTGGTAGCCCTACTTAAAAGACAATATGGTAAGTGCCAGGCAAGTCTCAATGGAGAGAGCCTTCAAAGGTGAGGTGCCACCACCAAAAAAGAAGGGGAAGGAAACCAAAAACTCAAAATAAATGAATGGCAAAAACATGGGATCTGGACTCATTTCATTGTCATCCTAGCATAAAAGGCAATCCCTACTTACTGGGAATGTCATGGGAAGGAAGGATGATGTATATCCGTGTATATCTTTCATAAGCAAACTATGGGGGGCTCCTACCCCATTATTGATAAGTGTGAATCTGTTTATATATATTATATATAGGTATAAATTATATAGGTAAACCACTAGAAATGGAAACGGGCACATGTGCTTCCTTACTTCACAGAAAGAAGGGTAACATACTATGGCCGTTTCCACATGCTGTTAAAGCGACGGGCTACTTACTGAATGCTGGCGGGTTTTTTCACAGATTCCAGATGCCTCCGATTTCAAAGAGGAAGTAGGCAGTTTTGCTTTTGTTTGTTCAGCGTCTTTTGTGAGAATGGGATTTCCCACTCTTTCCTGTGCTGCGTAAAGGATGCTGAACACACGGAAGTCAAACTGCCTGCTTCCGCTTTGAAATCGGAGGCACCTGGAATCTGTGAAAAAAAACGCCAGCATTCAGTAAGTAGCTCATCGCTTTAACAGCATGTGGACGGCCATTGTATCTGGCTTAGTCTGAAACATGGCTCATTTGGAATACTGTGTGCAGTTCTAGTCACCATCTCACAAAAAGGATATTGCAAAGATGGAAAAAGAACCAAAGAGGGCACTAAAATGATTATGGGGTTGGAGCCCCTTTAACATGAGTATGAAACTTTTCATTTTAGAAAAGATATGACTTAAGGGGGCATGATATTGGTTTATAAAATTATGCATAGGTATAAAGAATGTCTGTCCCCAAATACTAGAACTTGGGGGCATCTAATGAAGTTGATGGCCAGCAGATTCAGGATGAACAAAAGGAAATACTTTTTTATACAACGAGTGATTAAAATGTGGAATTTGCTGCCAGAAGATGTAGTGATGGCCATAGACAGCTTTAAAACAAATTAGACAGACTCATAGAGAATAGGTCCATCAGTGGCTACTAGCCATGGTGACTAAAGGAAACCTCTACATTCAGAGGCAGTAAATCTCTGAGTAACAGTGCCAGGAGGCAACATCAGGAGAAGGCCTTAGCTTCTGTGCCCTGCTGTGAGCAGTCCAGAGTAACTGGGTCAGCACTTATGAGACTTGATGTTAACTAGATGGATTGCTGGTCTAATCCATCAAGGCTCTTGTGTTTCTGGGCACCACATATTGGTTGTCATGACTTGAATGACAGAGGTTGTTGCACCAAAGGTAGGAGTGCAAAGGGGGGAAACAGATGAACCAAACAGAGGAAACATTAGGAGAAAGCACACAGAGCGCAAACGTTGCACATATTAAGTTCCAGTCTCACAGCAGAACTACAAGTGACAAAAGGCACAGATTGGACACTTGCCAGCTTCCCTCAAGTTTTGATGGGAAATGTAGGCAGCTTGGCGGAATGTTGGACAAATGACAGTTGAAAAGTCCATTGGACAGCAGTCAGAGAGCCAGGCTGCAAGACTAGGATGCCTACATTTCCCATCAAAACTTGAGGGAAGCTGACAAGTGTCCAGTCTGTGCCTTTTGTCACTTGTAGTTCCGCTCTCAGTCTCAAGCTTCTCCAAATGAAAGATCTCAGGAGTTTGGAAAGACCTCTGCTTGGGACTCTGGAGAACTGCTGCCAGTGAGAGCAGAGACTACAGGATCCTTATGGTTTGCATCATTGCTAACACTCCAGGGAATGCTATTATTTTCTTTCTTTCTTAGACTTAAAATGAGTTAGTATTTAAATTCAGTATATAGTTTTGAGTATAGTTGCCTGGAGGCATTTACCAAGAAAACAAAACAACCTTGTTTCAATATTCTGGGGCAGCTTATTGTAGCACAACAATCGGTTTATAGACACGTATGATAATATGCCATTTTTCTAACATTTTACAAGTTGTCATGCCAACAAAGAAGTCAAAGAACTTCTTTCTTCTTGATGGAAAGCACATGCATGTTTACTGGATAAAATCTCAGCGGAATGTTTTACTCTTTCACATCTGACCTAACTGTTCATTAATTTAGAATGCAGTTTTTGGTACAAAGTTCTAGTTTACTATTACAGTCTTAAAAGTCTATGGCTCAAAATTTGAATGTGAATACAACATGAGATATTGGCAGCCTAGTCTGTATCAGTGGGCCATTTCATCCTCTTTTTTAATTTTAATAATTTTATTAACATTAACAGCTATCATCAAACAAAACAAAAATATACTCAAATTAAAACCAAAGATCAGTACAAATTTGTCAGTATCTATACAATTAACCATTAACACTTACTTTAAATATGTAACAAACAGAACAATCTTAACAGTAGAGATATTAATAATAATATAACAATCTACACAAAAGGTCACCACAAACCCCACATTTCCATATCAATAACATCTCGGTAAGGTAGCTTTGTTAAAAGTAGATCATTTTTAGAAAGAAATTTGAGGAAAGGCTCCCACTTAACATAAAAATTCGAAGTATCAGTGGAGTTTTTCTGTAGGTATACCTTTTCTGTTATTTTTTCCATTATTAGAAAATCCCATATCTTGTTGAACCAAGTGTTAATTGCAGGAACTGATTGTGACTTCCAAACTGAAGCAAGTGAGGCCATTTCATCCTCTAAGTTGCCACTAGTGCACTTGCCTGCATGCATGTTGGCATGTGATCAACTGTAAACTATGACTAAGAGAGGCACACCTCCAAAAACTCAGGGAGTCATTTACAACTTACCTCATACAATCAGATTTAAACATCCCAACATAAAACTCTTTGGTTGCATGAACTGGCCCTTAGATACAGATATAGTGAGAAAAGGACAAAAGTAAGGAGAGTACAGTTGAATTCAATGAGGAGTAGTGTGGACAGTATCAGAGAGAAGTGAAAGGATCCCTTGTTGTGGTCTATGTGCATCAGGCAAGGCAGAATATCTTAGAAGAATGCAGAGTGGATAACATAATGATCATGAAGCAAGGCCAGAGACAAGAGTGCAGAAATCAAGGCAAAAGAAAATAAGAACTGGGTTGGGCAGCAAGAATAAAAAGGCAGTATCAAGGAGAGCACTGAAAACACAGCAAACGGAATTAATTTTCAGCTTTCAACCTCCCCCCAAACAAATAAACAATTCTTACCTGTCTCTAAAAGCAGCTTCACAATTTGAAAGTTGGAATGAGAAACACTATAATGAAGTGCTGTATTTCCATTCCCATCTGCTAAATTTACAATTATATTCTGTAACTGCGGATGAACTGCCTCAACTTCTTGGAGGTAAGCTGCAACAATTTCAGGGCTGGAGGATTTCCTGCTTGAGACTCGGAACCACTCCTGGCAAATGGTGCTTAAAATATGCCTCTAGAAAGACCAACAATGAGAATCTTCTAAAGTGGTTTAATAATGTTTTTGTGCTTTTGACTCCCATCCAAACTACTGGCCATCCAAACTACCACATAAGGAATGAGCAAGCTCTTAAAGTGTCCAACCCCATAACTCTCTAACTCAAGTGTGAACTGCATTTCACTGTGTTTGAGGTGATGTGGGGTAATACAAATGTCTGTAGTATTTGGTCTTATGTGTGATGATGACTATTTCTCAACATAAGTTATTACTATATGTTGGACTTGACTGATAGACACACATGTGAACTTGCCCTAAATCGTACTGAGAACTGCTGCTACAGTATCCAGCACAGGTTACTGAAAGGGTAGAGAGGTATGAGAACACACTCCAGGCAGATTGTGTTGTTGGTTCACTGGAAGGACTATACCTACCACCACTAAATGATGTTGAAGGAAGACACAAATTTGGTGTCTTTTCTAAAAAGCATCAGGAGGTAGTGAGGGACTATTCCCACAGGACTCTGCAAGCACACAGCTGCTGAATAGAACAACAGTACTTAGCATGGGTGCAGATGATTACATTGCCTGCCAGCATTCGTTTCAGCTATCCATTCACATGGTAGCTCTGCACATGTACACTTTCTGATGCAAAGGTACCAAATCTCCTTCCTCCTACTGTGGCACTCTGTGGTGGTAGCTGTAACCTGCAAACCACCTCATGAACTGCCTCTAAACTGACTACAATCTTCCTAAGCATAAGGAATGATTTTGGCCCACACATACGCTCTCAGCCTAACCTATTTCATAGGGTTGTTGTGAGGATAAAATAAAGGAAGGAAGAACAATATATGCCACCCAGAGCTCCGGAAAAGAAAGATGGGATGAAAATGTAATCAACAACTTCAAATTTGAAGGATTCTAAAGCATGTCTATGAGCATGAGCAATAGTAATTGAGACAGGATTAGTTTCTTAAGTTTAAAGAGAAAACCAGTTAGCATGCAACTGTAAAAAAGAGTACCAAAAATTTGTCCTTTGTGGTCCTTATTTCTGACAGGTTTTTGCTCAAGATTTGACATCCTTTCAGAAAATCAGCAGAGGGTTTAAATCTGAAATTGAACAAATCATTATGGATTCATTGTAAGAAATAAATAACCACTAATACATTTGGATTGGGAAGAACGCTTTAGAGTGAAGAATTCATTGTGCTTCTGCCATACCATTAATTCCCATAGTACAACTGACTGACAACAGGGAGCAGATCCACATTCAGATAGATCCACATTGTCTCTTTGTGGCTACAGACTTCCTTAGAAAGGGCATATTTTAAAAGCACTAGTCACAATACAACACAGATTTTAAAAACACAATTAAGCTAGTCTTGGCTTATTATTTTTCTTTCTGCTATGTATTCAATTTGTCAAGGGTATGGCTCATAGGTCATACCCAGCTTATCAAAGAAGTCCATCTGGCAAAAAGTCTCCCACCTCCACAAAAATGACTTGTCCACTGGTGAGTTACAAAATGACGGCAATATCTCTGCAGGGGGCAAGCCCATGTGACTCAAAGCCATATATCACCCTCTCCAATCACGCTTATTGCCTGTTTTGACTGGTATAATGCAGCTGTCCAAAAGATACACCAGGAATACAGTGTTCATTTTTTTGGGGGGGCATATTACAATTCAACAGCCTAGCTAACGTACCACAAACACATAGCACACGTTTTGCAAATAAGAAATCCACCACAAAAATATATTTTGTTTACCTCAATATATATTAATACATCTGGCAAGCCTTTTAGTATAACCTGGAAAAGCTGACTATGGTAACTGTACATGTTGATACGAACACTTTAGAGCAGAACCACAAGTGACAAAAGCTCTCTGACTGCTGTCCAATGGACTTTTCAACTGTCACTTGTCCAACATTCCGCCAAGCTGCCTACATTTCCCATCAAAACTTGAGGGAAGCTGACAAGTGTCCAATCTGTGCCTCTTGTCACTTGTGGTTCTGCTCTTAGTTTGCCATTGCAGTTCTTATTACCTCTCTGTCTTGTGCTGTGTACTTTCTCTTGTAGTTCTCTCTAGTTCTTCTGAATCAGCAACTTCTGTCCTCATGTACTGTGAAAGACCAGATGCTGTTTGTTCACCTCCATTGCCTTCTTCCCGTTTGCACTCTTCACTGCCATACTTCCTCTCAGGACCACTATCTGAATTTCCTTCTGATGAGCTTTCATCACAACTTGAATCTTCACTGGATGTAGTTTCATAACTGAGGGAAGAACTAAGTGTCATTCAGCTTTCCATCTGCTTAACCAGAGAGATGCAAGCAAAACTGATGGCCCCCAAACATGAAATGCTAGATGCAAAAGCTATGAGGTTTTCACCTTCTGTTTTCCAGGAGACAAAGAATCACTCACAAAACTATGATGCTAGGTACTGGCCTCTTATAGGACTAGTGGTCTCAATAACATCTACTACGGATATGATGCTTGCTTTCTCACACAACGAAAGTACTACAACCTTACTGCATTTTCAAAGTGAAATGACAGAATAACCACTCAGTTATCAAAACACTTTGAACTTAATTATGTTTTCATAGCTGAACTGCTTTACAGATTCCTACTTTAATTCCTACTTGAAATAAACTTTGTGCTGGCATATTTTTAAAAAAATCACTGAGAACATTTGAAGTATTTCCAAAAATTCCAGGTTCTTAGTCTCCAATATAACAAGAATGGAAGAACTCAGATGTCAGGCTTAGTGGTTGAGATTGTTAGTCCAACACGCCCACCTGGCTGAAAGCCATGACCTCTGGAGTCCTTGAGTTCCAAGGCTCTATGCAGTCAGAGGTACAGAGAAACTATATCTTGCATCAAATCATGGGTTGTGTGCAGAATAACATGCAATTAAATACATTTCCTGAGGAGACAGCAATGTACAAGTTGCAATATACACCTGTCAAGGACTTTCTGAAACTTTTTGGGATCTTCCCATGCCCCAGCCAAAATGAACAACTAGTGTTTCCAGGACAATAACCCTTACAATCCTTTTCTATCAAGAGCATCTCTGACAATGCAAAATTGAAAATAGTCCAGTAGCACCTTAAGACTAACCAACTTTACTGTAGCATAAGCTTTCAAGAATCACAGTTCTCTTCATCAGATGCCTGACAATGCAGTAAGCGAATCAATCCATCAACAGGAAAACCTCATCTCCTGCCATACTAACATCACATATCAAAGTAGCATAATTATATTAGAAGCCCTTTTTGTGCTAGCATCTTTAGGCTTGTGTCGGCCCCAGGATTGCTTCTCCACCATTATGTCAGGACAAGATGCAATCCCCAGACAGTTCATCTGCCATGTGTGGATTCATCTAGTAAAAATAGTAGTTTCCACTTGAAATTGTTCAAATTGCTCATAGATTGCTAATTCTCTTATTCTGTGAATTGCATACCCAGATTCATGTGATTAATTAGCTTTTAGTGGATTCTCCAATTAACAACTGCACCCACGACCCAGCACCATTAGGGAAAGGTGTGTAGGTGGTGCGGATAGCTGTGACTGCAGGTGGTAAGAGTGCATGTGCATGGCCAAAGCAAGATGCACAGGTAGGTGGGAGGGCAAGAAGAGGAGCCTAGTAGTGGGCTGGGGAGGGGGCTGAGCCTTTGGGGAGAGATGAACTGTGAAAGTTGACTTTATGGGGGAGATATAAAGTTGAGTAATCTTACATACTAATAACAAAGTGTCCCTGATCTGTGGATAGTTAAATCTGGAGAGTAGAGCCATAAACAGATAAGACAGATCATCCTACACACCTGAACAATGTCCCAGGTTTGCAGAAAAATCTGAAATCTAGAAAAGTACATTGGGGTTTAAAAAAAAACAACAAAAATAATTAAAGGAGCTCCGGTTGCTTTAACCAGATGCCCTCAGTGGCTGTTGCTAGGCAACCAAGTAATAGGTCAGTATTCCAGGCTTGGTTTCTGTCAGGAAAAGATAGAGGGAAGGGGCAGAGTTCTTTCCAATACTATTTTGGTCTTTGAGGTAGGACTCATTGGGGCCAGACTCAGAAGCAACCACCAGGAGACTTGATACCACGTGACTTGTATCACTCATCTAAGCCTGACTACTTGCTACTGCTCAACAGCAGCCCCACCCCACCCCCTTCTCAGAGGAGGATGTAGGATACCCAGGTTTGAATCACCACTTTAATGTAGAAACTCAGTGGATGGCTTTGATCCAGTCACACACTCTCAGCCTAACCTACCTCTCATGGTTGTTGTGAGGATAATATGGAGGCAAGGAGAATTATATATACTGCTTTGGGTCCTCAGTGTGGAGAAAGACAGTATATAAATGAAATATAAATGAAATTAATTAATTAATTAAAATTAAGATGAAGATGGGGGACAGATGAAAGGTAAGTTGTTCAGTGGGTTTGAAGGAGAGAGGAAAATCGAGAAAGGTGAGCATATGGGGGCTGCCAGGAAGCGAGAAAGAGGAAATAGTGTGGGGAAGGGGACACAGGGAAAAGTGAAGTACCCACTGCAAGTCATTGCAGGTTCCCCTCCATGCAACTGGGCCAGAGAGGAGAGGCTGCCTGGGGTAGAAGGGGGAAAGGTGAAAACAGGGAGACAGACAAAAGCGGGTGGGAAGGAGAAAAGGAAGCAGGAAAAGGGGAGAACCTATAGGGGGAAGTGAAGGGAAAGAGGACATGGTGTAGGAAGAGATGAGATGCCCCCCACAAGTTCTTGCAGGTCCCCCACTTATCCTACTTAAAACTAAATTACTTTCCTCCCCAAGGTGACAGGGTATGTGACCTCTTAGGTATTTGGAATCCTAAGAGTGCGCTAAGGTTGCCTTACCTTAAAGCCAACTGTGGGAACAGTTATTTGAAATGTGTGCTACTGAAATTTCCATTCATGAATTCCTTGAGTAAAAATTTCTGGAAATCACCACCTCAAAAATAGCACTCTTGGGTAAGAGAGGGTGAGAGAGAAGTTCTGCACAAATTCTACATAAATGACACTCTGGTTCTCTCCACAGAAATTCATAAGGAAAGAATCAACTTACAGATTAGTTAAGACTTGTAGTGTGGCTATCTATGCCTGACTCAGTGACAAGTTAGTTTGTACTGATTTTTTGTTTTCCATACAATGACGTTCAGTATTCATTGATATCAGTGCAACAGAATCTAACATTTCTGGTAATTACATGTGCCCTGTTGCTTCCTACCAGCCTTACAAAAGTGTTATCAATGTTCGAATATAATATATAATAGGCTTAAATGAGGCTATGACAATTTGTTATTTCTTAGGACTATCTTCTCTTATTTTGTTTGGCATACATGTAATGGTAACATTATACATACGTAGCAGAGCAGCTCCCTCGCTGTGATCTATTGAAAGTCAGCCCTTGACACAAGCTAAATCTATACATGAAAATACATTTTTGTCTCTAATTGATGCTTACCCACCATTTACCCCAACAAATTGAAGGTTCTTTTTGGTGCTGTTACCTCCTGAATGTAAACCAGTGTTTTTCTTTTTCATAATAGATTTAAGACTTGTGCTTGGAGAGATCTCTAATAGAAATATTAAAAACACAAAATATCAAGACTGTTAGAATGGTTTGTCCTTAATTTCATCACATACTTTTAATGACACAGCAGCTGGTAAAAACAGCTGCATCCTGTTCTTAAGCCCCCATGCTTGCATTATAGTGGCAGTGTGGCAGCTGGATGAAACAACTATGTGAGGCACCATCCCAGATGAGACAGTTACGTGGGAACAGAAGATGCAGTACACACTTGAAGACTTTTCACTTGCTGGCCCATGTGGTAAGACACACACATGTGATGTAAAGTGTGTGGAGCTCCCACCTGCCATCTCCATTTTTTCTGCAGACAACACACCATTGTGATAATGTAAGAACCAGGTCAGCATTTCTTGTATCCATGATCAAGTAATTTAAATGGAGAATTACCAGTATCAGAGCAAAAACCCCTGAGGCATTCTTAAAATACCATGTTTGAAATACCAAGATTATCAGAACAATGTATTGTCGAAGGCTTTCACGGCCGGAGAACGATGGTTGTTGGGGGTTTTCCGGGCTGTCTTGCCGTGGAGAAGATTAGCACATCAAGCACCAATCCATATGCAAAAGAACCGCCTCGGGATACAGTGAAGCCTCCCGCCATTAGCATTCCACAGGAACTACAATGCCAAGACCACGGCAAGACAGCCCGGAAAACCCCCAACAACCATTATCAGAACACATTTGCTGTTGAAGAAATTATAGTGATCTTAACTTCCACTTACACATTTAAATCTCTTCTTGTATGATCATTTCCTGGATAATTTTTACTATCATGTTCTACGAGAGCTTCAAGAGTTTACCTACCCAGCCCAGTCAAGGCAAAAGTAAAAACTCATACCAGCAGTGTGGTTTGATGGCTGGATCTGGATATCAGAAAGTCAAATTCAAACCTTCTCTCAACTGTAAAATTCAGAGTCTCTCGACACGACACATCTTACACAGGAATGCTCAAATGTAGGGAGATGCAATGTTAGCTGGGAAACGTAGTTTAAATTTTCAATTCTCTACATGAGGGCAGTTTAAAAAGATAAAGTTGGCGGAGATCGCTCCTCAGAGGGTTTGTTAATTTCATCTATGCCTCCCCAAAGCTCTGTCAATTTCGCTTCCCCTTCAGGGAGGCAAAGATGAAGTTAAGAAACTCTGAGGAGCGATCTGCGTTGTCTCTGTCTTTTTAAACTGTCCTTGTGTAGAGAGGTGAAATTGACAGAGCCTTAAGGTTAGGGTTAAACTACGCTTCCTGGCTAACATTGTGTCTCCCTGTGTAAGATGTCTCGTGTAGAGAGACTATCCGTGTGCAGCTTAACTTATTTCATAATCTTGTATAACTAAAGCAACACTCTTGAGCTCCTTGAAAAATGGGATAGGAGACCACCAAGGGCATTAGGCAAAGGCAGGCAACACCTCTGAATGTCTCTTGCCTTGAAAACTCTATGGGGTCACCATAAGTCACCTGGAACTAGATGGCACTTTTCACCACCAATAAAAGCACAGGATAGGGAATTGAAAAGAATCCCCTTCTACTCTAAAGTGAGAGTCTAGCTTGGCTGAAGGCTACAGGAAAGAAAGTAATCACAGTAGTACAGAAAGTGCTATTATTTGACCTGGGGTACGTGACTAAATCATTCCTGCATGTTGCATATTGAGGACTCCTGTGATTTAAATTAGAAATTTAAAAATGCTGAGATTTTATAGTGCAGAGCAACAAGTTATCCCTTCTCTTCATCACTAGCCCACATTGTAATGAATTTGAAAACATGACTCAACGAAATTCACATAGGTAAGTCAAAATTCTTCAGCCTGCTGAGCTCAAATATTGGATTTAGAGAATATTGATTTGACTGAGTTTTTGTTTTTAAAAATGTGCCTCTGAAACACATTCCCATCATACTTCTAATGCCATGTGAGCCTGAATGCCTTGTCAATATTGCCCAGCTAAGAAGAACAAGCTAAACTGCTTAGGAGCAGAGAAAAAGTAAAGGGAAACCTGAAACCTATGGAAACCAGGAGAAAGCATAGCAAACGGAAGGTGAATGTGTTAAGGAAGAATATAGCCAGGACCTATTTTGGGAGGTGTTGTCTGAGGGCCAAGCTACACATGACGAATGACACTTGAATGGCAAGTGTATTTCTCCCTGTTCACTTGCCCTCCACTCAATCCACTTGCCGTTCAAGTGTCATTCGTCATGTGTAGCTTGGCCCTGAGAAAGTGTAAAACTGGAGGCCAACGATGTCTTCAATCTGCCACCATTATTGTTTAACACAAGGCTAATAGTAAGTAAAGCATCATGCAAGCAGATGGGATTTAGAGTGGATCTGATGTTTTCCAAATGAATCACATACTATGAATTTTGGAGGTGTTGCAAAGGCACTTCAATGACAGCTTCATTAGACTGAGGACTTAGATTGTCATCTCCTATACTTCCTCCCCCAAGTCTTGTGGAGAGGAAAGAGTTCAGTTCTGACAGACTGAGGTGTCTGTTGGTCAATGACCCAGCTGCTTAAAGACTGAGGAGGCAGCCTGTCGTAGAGAGAGTTGCACTCTCCCTGAAAGACCAGTTTAGTAGTTTGGAGGTGCTGAAAGATCTTGGCCTATGGTTAGAGGACCAGGTCTTCTCGTATAATCTGGCCCTGGTTACCTGGAGCCAAGCTACAAAAGACGAATTACACTTGAATGGCAAGTGAACAGACTCACGTGTATTCCTCCCTGTTCACTTGCCATTCACTTGAGCTCCACTTGATCACTTGTGGTCAAGTAGTGCGCAAGTGAATGGCAAGTGAATAGGGAGGAATACACGTGAGTCTGTTCACTTGCCATTCAAGTGTAATTCATCACTTGTAGCTTGGCTCCTATCCTCTGATCATACCCAGGTTAGATTACAGAGATGCACTTTACGTGAGGGCTGCCTTTGAAAACTGTCCAGAAACTTCAATTGGTTTAGGCTATTCATAGGGACTGGATGCACGATAGTATCATCCCTATGCTGAAAGATTTGCCCTGACTGAACATACGTTTCTGGGCACATGTCAAAATGCTGCTGGTTCTTACCTTTAAGGATCTAAACAGTCAGGGGCTGAGGTGTCTGAAGGACACCTCCTTCCATACTTTGAAACCTGCTAGTTAAGATTCTCTTCTCAAACTCTGCTCTCTGAGCCCCAGACCACAGAGGTTAGGTAGGTAACTACTACAATACAGAGCTTTTTAAATGGTGGTGCATTGCCTTTGGAATGCCCTTGCAGTTTGCCTGGCATCTAGCTTACTCTTTTAGGCAATAGGCCATAATATTTTTTACCCACTTTTCTGACAAGAGTTCCATCTTTTAAAGGTTTTTAGTCTGGAGGAGTGTTCTATGGATATAAATTTACACTACTGGATGCCATTTTATGCTGTTTTTATAACTCTGGCTTGTTTATTATTGGTCTTTATATGATTTTATTGTTCCGTTTTACTTTGTGAGCCACCTCAAGCTGGTCTCCGGAGAAGCAACATATAACTTTTGACGATAATTTAACAGTGATATGGTGTAAGGGGAATAAATTGTATTATTCTGATACAGATTCTGATTTAGGAGATGTTAGGTTCTACTGATTTTATAACAATGTTTTTGGCTTATACAGTGTCATGTATCTGAGTCCCTGAGCTACAAACCATTTACTGCCTTTTCTTTGGTGGAATAACCGACAGGCCTTGAGACAGCCACTTTTTCTCCCACTTGGAGGCCTAGGGCCTTACTGGATATTTTCCTCTGGGTCTATATTTCCCAGATATCCTCCAAGCCTGGGACAGGGCCTAGTGAAATTGGGGGGGTAAAGGAAGGCCAATTGGCACAAACAAGGCTGGCCATGTGAGAGATAATATAAAGCCCCCCTTAAGGGGGAAGGTGTTCTCTCAAAAGCTGAGTGGCAGAGAGGTCACTACCAGCAGAAGGTGTTCCTTCACCCAAAGAGGGTGGGTTGGAACCTGGAAGGAACAGGTAAAGTAGGGGCCTGTTAGCAGCATTAGGAGTCTTTATTGTTTTCTTCATACATTAATTTTGTATGACTCCTTCATACATTAATTTTGCCCTGCTTGTTGTAAATGTGTCCTCTGTTAAACTGTTGCTCACAAATATTTATTTTCCCACCTGTGATGTAACTGCCAGTTTAATAAAGGGGTTTGTTTTACTTTGTCTGGGTTCGCACATTTCAAACTCAACTGGTCACCTGGCAACAGACTCACCAGTAGAGGGATGTTAGGAATGATGAAGGGAAAGGGTATGTGTGTGCTCTGGGCCCTTCTTAGCTGAATTCCCAAACCAGAGTGGTGGCAGCCAGAGCTGAAGGGAATAGGAGGGAGAGAGGTGTTGGTGGGGGGCTAAATGTCCCCTAGGGGAGACGTCTATGATAGATAGGTTGCCAAGTCCCTATACCCTCCTGGTGCTGCACAAAGTGCAACAGCGCTCCCACAACCAGCACGATGTCACTTCTGGGAGTAATGTCGTCGTGCTCCTTGGGAGTGCGCACGCTGCACATGATCCTGGGGTGTCTACAGGTGGCAAGTGACCTCCGAGTGGCTTGCAACTTCCCACTGATTGCGGGCAGATCGGCAGCAAGGGTGCAAACCCCTGAAAGTTTCCCCACCACCAGCAGGCACCTGGGAACCCTAATAATAGACAAGCCCCCACATGACCTCTCTTACCTGTGACATACACTTTTATATGAATTTTTGTTTCCACTCATTCCTTTAGGGGGGGTGGGGAAGCCTTGTCAACAGCAAGAAAATTTCACAAACATATTTCAACTGCTTCCAACTTTTTAAATTTTTTTTCCAAAAAGGGAAACTAAAATATGTTTGTGAAATTTACACTTAGTAATATTACACTTAGTAATATTGAATGAATTGAATATGATTCAACTGCTTCCAACTTTTTAAATTTTTTTTCCAAAAAGGGAAACTAAATCATATTCAATTCATTCAATATTACTAAGTGTTACTTCTAATGCTGAGGGCCCAAGCATCATTCATCTGGGCTGCGATAAAGCTTTTACCATGGGCTTCATCCCATACAAACAATCATATGAGTCATGAAAGAAACATTTGTTTTATTTCTAAAATGACACAGATTATATCACAGAAATGGGCTTGCAGCCAAGGCTGACCCCTAAGGCACTAGAGAATGTACACCCCACCCCCCAGCCTATCCCATCTATATTCGAGCCTTGCTAATATCCCTGTAAAAGAAAAGATGACTGGCTCTGCCAGTACTATTTACCCAACTGTTGATACTGTGTGTTGGAATTCTCCTTGTCTGTTGGCCTTGGTGTTGAGTAGGCAGAGAGCAACAAGTTCAAGGAATTAACAAGCTGATTCTGAATGGAACTGAGCTTCGAGGCAGGTTGCTTAATTGCACTGGCCAGTTCTGGATAGCCATGTTCCAGGCACATCCACTGTTCTTGTAAAAGGTCCTGGATTTTTTTAACATAATGGCTTATGGAGGGATCTGAAGGTGAACCCATTGGTTCTTGGTGGCTCTCTTCCTCATTCAAATCTTGCTTAAAATCTTTTTCAAAACCAGTTTCATTTCCTCCTTCCTCTGCATCAACAAACTCTGTTTCTGAACAGCTTCTGACAGTTGGAACATTAGCAGAAGACAACTGTGTGCCACATTGATATAATACATTCCGATATTTGTTATTATCAATGTGCTCATCAATCTTCAGTTCATTGTTCCTTATTTCAAGAACGGAACCATCAGCACCCTGCTCCATCCCAGAAGATATGCTGCATTTCTCTCCAGCACTAACAGGAATGCTTGCCTTCTCATGGTCTGCATTGACAATCTCTTTACTTATTTCCTTGAATTGTAGATTCGTATTATTAGCCCCAAGAGCATCACATCCAACAGATTCCTTAGGTATGGCGATGATCCCATTGATCCCTTTGTCAGGTGCCCTTTTAACTACGTTTTCATGCACAATTTCAGTATTCACAGCAGCATCGTGATACTGTAGGGCATTGTTAACCTGCATGGATGGTTTAATGTCTTTGGTGCTCTCCCAACAGAGTTTCTCTTCCAGCTGAGCTTTGGAGCTTGCCAGCATCTCAATACTTCTCTCCTTTGCCTTGATTTCTTTATCTTGCTGTTTCAAAACAACACGAATCTGCTCAAGTTCCTCTGTTTTGTTATTTAGCTGTTCTTCCAAAATGGCGATATGTTGCTTCAAGACCATTATTTTGCTAGGTTCTTCATCAGTCAAAGACTCAAGGTGCAAGGCTGCCCCCATCTCACTAGTACCAAGACTGCTGCCATCCTCCTCCTCAAGTACCTCTGGAACACTCTCACATATATTCAGTTCCATTTCTTCCTGAGACTGGCTTTCACGCATGTATTCCAAAGTTCCAGAAGAATCTAGTTCACTTTGGACTAACTGCAGACAGTTATTTGTCTCTCTTACACTACTTTCTTCCTCTGCACTTTCAGTAACTATAAGCCATTCTTCAGATATGAAACACTGGCTTTGCCACAGAGCTTTTGGTTGTATTCTCTCCTTAGAAATCTCTGCTTCTTGTTTATCTAGCACAGGAATAGCTTCCTCTTGACCTGTATGTTTCTGACATGCATAGGCTACCTTATTGTTTGGTGGTTTCAAATTTCTTAGGTTTTCAGAGACCATTAATGAAGAACCACTTGAGCTATCTAATTCCAATGATTCTTTTGTAGGAGTAAAATGCAATTCTAACCCCTCTCCATCCACAGATTGCAAAAGTTCTAATCGTGGAGAGCCTGCTGCTAGCTGAACTACTTGCTCTGAATTTTGGACTGGTGGAAGTGTGGCAGGCATACTTGATGTCCTCAGCAGCTGAGGCCTCCCTCTACCTTTACTAGTTTCCTCTTCAAGAGTAACAGAATCTTGTTTGATGGTCTCTATCAAAAAGTCTTTTTTCCTGTAACTTGGCTCATTTAGACAGTCTGAAGATGGTGATGAGTCTGTGGATGTTACAAGGAGGGTACTTTCCTCTGTCCCTAAGGAGGCCTTCCTCTGTGTGAGAAAGCTTCTACTTTGGGGTGCGGAATAGGCCTTGGATCCATTTTCTGGAAGGCTGAAATTCCGAGGCAGAGTGCTGAATTTTGGATGCTTTGCCTTCCTGTGAATTGGAATCCGCTTAATAGTATTTCCTTTCTCAATGTCATCAACATACTTCAGGAAGTCAAGATCTAAATGGAAGCCATATGGTGTTTCAACAGAATAGGGACTCTGGGGTGGATCTTCTTCTCTTTTTGATGACAAGTCACCTGCTGAAATAAATAATTTAAAAATAATAATAATAATAAAAAACAGGGCTACTATCTTGCTGGTCACATAGAATGTTTCATTATTTTATCTCATCTTTCTGCTGTAAAGGGAAGCTAACAATGATAGCTAAAAATTCAATTTTGAATCAATGAGAGGACCATGGTGTGACAAGTTACGCATTCCAAGCATCTTGTCCTGTGTAATAGCCAATGCAATGCAGTTGGAATGTAGCTGAACACACATGCTAAGGACAAGCGGGAAAGGACAGAAAGCCCAACACAGAAACTTGCCCTCCCATGGGCATGCATAACAGTGTCTGCAAAGTAATTCACCGTGCAGGTATTAGGTATTTAAGTGCATTTTGGTTCACACCACTGCAGTCTTCTTGTGATGAAGCTAAAATGTTGCTCTGCTTCCCCCCACCCCCACTGCCCTGTCCTACATTGTCTCTAAGGCTGCAACAGCATGAATCCACTGCAGCAATGCTGAACACCAGTCTTTATCACTATGCATAATTTTGTAGTGAAATGCTGGATGTAGCTTCAGGTACAACTACAGGACAGTTTCATTAAATCACTGTACAGTTTGCCTCCATCCACAAGGCAAAAGGAAGAAAGTGTGGATGGCAATTTATCATCTGAGACATCTCTGCAGAGTCAGCTTGCAGATACGGTCCCAAAGAGGCATGTATGAATGTATAATATTCTTTTCTGGGACTGAATCATGTAATTGTACCATCGAAAGTCATCAGGAATTCACTAAATCATCATTTGAATGGGCAATTATGTAAATGACAGCAATTGTAGGCTGCACTACAAATTTTCTTTTAAAAAGAACTGTATAAAATGATATATAAATCCTTACCATTATACTTAGTGTAGCTAAGATATTCTTCAGAATATCTGACTTTAGAACCAGGTCAGTGTTTGAAGATACACACACACCTGCTCCAGCAAAGAAACAACTGAAGAGCTCGGTGGGCATCTCTCTTGTTGTTTTTTTAAAATATAAAATACCTTTAAGAATATATCAGACAGCATGGTCCCATTATCTTTTACTAAACCAGAAGAATGAGTATTGGAACACTACTGGTACCTTGGAAACACAGATAACTTCTTGTGAATGACTTAAAAAGTGCATGTGATATTTTTTTTGTTTTAATGTAATATTTATTATTGTTTTTAATGCCGTAAACTGCTCTGGGCCTTGTTCAAAGAAGAGGTGGTATAAAACTTTAAATAAATAAATAAATAAATCCTATCAAGCAGAACTATGGCCCACTCTATAGTTTCTGTATATCAGCGTGGATATCTAAATTTTAAAAATTGTGAATTTGCCTAAAAATGTATGAATGTATGGACCAGTCTCATTGTTCCATTTTCCTTCAAGCTGGTAGAACTGACTGGCCCTGCACTGACTCAGAGAGACAGATCCCCCCTCCCCCAGCTCCTGCTATTCAAGATCCTTGTGATCAGAGATGCCAGGAACTAAAGCTAGGAGCCACATGTGCACTGCCAGTGAACCATGACCTGTCCCCAAGGTAGCAGGAACCACTTTTAGATTCTCAGTAAAGCCAAGTGTTTAGAAACATCCCATGTGCTGCAGTAATCAACCATTTCTGTCATTATACATATGCAAATTTTGAAGCCACCTGCTTAAAAAATGTCTAACAAACTAACTAGAAAAACATAAGAAAATGTGGGGTTTTAAGTTAACAATGACAGTTTTTTTTAAAAAAAAATCTCAAATTAAATTAGTACCATACCATTCATACTCTCCATTGTGGAGAATTTTGCCCAATCTGTTGATGTCAAGCCATCACCTGAGGAAATTCAGCTTACCCTAAAAAGAATATAATGAATTATATTGTTGGGGTTATTTCAAGAACCAAATGTCGTATTTCTTTCTAATATTCTTTTTATATGCATTTCTTATTCCCTAAAGCAGGGGTCCTCACCTTTTTGAGCCTGTGGCCAACTTTGGAATTTTGACAGAGGGTGGTAGAAACAACCACAGAATGGCTGCCGTGGGAAGCAGAGCCAGCCACAAATTGTCATGGAGTGAGGTTACGCATAACTCTGATAGTAGCTTTTCAACATTTAAGCAGAAGCTCTTATTAAAAGGATGCCTTTTAAAACTAACATATTGTTTAAAAATATTTTCTTGTATACACACAAAATATACGAATTGAGCTAGCTAAGAAACTCTCATCTGGCAGTATCCGTCTTCATTTTGCATGCATTTAACTCACAAAAAGGCTGCTTCTCCTGGCTATCCCCTTTACATTAGCCCATCCATGTTTAACCTGCCCTATAACTTGTAATGATCACCATTGGTGCTGAAGAGCTGGTGATTGCTCCTTGCACAGGTGTACAGTAAGAGAGCAATTCTGGCCTGATTTTGATAGGAACATAAATTATTTTTGAAAAGAGACTAGAATTTCATTTAATGTGCTTATCAGCTTCACTTGAATTATAAAAATGCATTCAAACGGAGAAGATTTGATGACTTCAATAGAAGTCCCAGTTAGGTACATTAACCATTTTAGTTATACAGCTCAATTGTGTTTAGTCAGAAGTAAGTCCCACTGTATAATGAGAATATCACTCTGCTATTCACCGATGAAGTTTTTTACATAAAGCCACTATTAGCATATCATAAACAGAAGAAATTGAAAAAGTCCTGCCCACATTCTAAAAACAGTTGGTGGGAACCAAGTTGGGGACCCCTGCCCTACAAAAACTTATTTATCTTTAAACTGAATGCTATTAGACAATTTCTGTCCATATGAAATGAAATTATTGTCCTTACAGTCAAATCCTAAACAGAGTTACTCCAGTCTAAGCCCACTGAAATCAACAGGCTTAGACTGGAGTAACCCTGCTTAGGATTTCACTGTTACTTATCTAGTAAGCATTTGGGGGCCTGTATCTCTAAGAGGTCTTTTTTCATTACTAAGACAATTCTAGTGCTGCAGGAAATTATGACACTGAAGGTTTGGAAAGAGTCAGAGAGAAAAGTTCATTGTATGCAACTTGAGGCAATGTCTCATCACATTAAGTATTGGAAAACACTGATTCCTGTGATCTGAAATGTGGCTTATAATTAATATATTGCATACTACAGCATTTCCACATAAAAAGCAAGGGTATAAACTAATTATGGGTATGACAGGTTGTCACTGGAGTTAGGTCTGCCATTAGATATAGTGAAGCTCTCACAAGTAGCATAATATAGGGACCTTTAAAGAGCAGAAAATTGTCAATTATTTAATATTTTTAATATTTCTTATTCCCAATAAGAGATGAGAGTGATACCCAGGATACAATTTGGAACTGGGGGTGAGCAGACGAGTAGCCAAGTTTGCAGATGATACCCAATTATTCAGTATAGTGAAAACCAAGGTGTATAGTGAAAAACTGCAGGGGGATCTCTCCAAACTAGGGGAGTGGGCAACAGCATGGCAAATTAATTTCACTGTTGATAAGGTGATACAAATTGGAACAAAAAAAATTCCTAACATGCTGATGGGACTGATACTTAGATTGAAAGAAATCTTGGCACTATAACTTGACAAAAATGTCACTTCTCGATCTGGTTTCCAAACAGATTTGGACATGATAAGCGTCATTAATGTGGCTGTACCTCTTAGCATTATTGCAAAATTTGAACACAGTCATATGCAGCAGGTGGATCATGTGGAAAGTAGTTCCATATGGTTTCTGTAATCCAGTCATGGATAACAAAGAGGCATGGACTCCAGTGCCATGGGGAGCCAGCAATGACACTAATCTAGGAACATATGCATCATGCTTTACCGCATACTATAACCTTGGCCATAGTATGTGAACAAGCTCTATACTAGCCAGTAATTACTACAAAGCTTTATAAAGACTAGTTAAAGGTTAGTAGTTCTCTCACTAAGAGTGCTCTTAGAATCCATAACTATATATAAGCAGAAACATGCAGAGTTGCAACACTATCATGGAAGCTCCTTGTTTAATTACTAGGCAGACAACACAAAACCACGTATAATTTTAATGGATACATCTGTACATCATGAGAATGCTGTGCATATAGGAAGGACATATTCAGAACCGATGAAGACTGTTATTAGATACAGAATTATTATCATTTAAATTTCCCTGCAGTACCGTTTGCAGTCATGATGCAATTTTTGCTTTAAACTTTGAGGTGTATAGACTTCAGTAGATAAATGTCGTATTTTTGCACTGACTCAAAGGATCTTTAAGGAAACTGATTACAGAGAAACTCCTATCAGTGCCACACTAAACTGTGTTAACACCATGATACCTAAATCACTAAGACTAATGCTTGCAAAATTCACTGTGGGAAAAGAGCTTTTGATTGATTAGGAACATTGAAACTGAGGTTATGAAACAAAGATCGTTTCTCTCCAGTGGGATGGCATATTAATGCAATCTCATTAAGGGGTATTGCAACAGCTTTCTGATACCGCCTATCATTTCCAACTGCATTGCAGCAATTTCATTTAGCATTTCATTATTAGAGTTAAATGACAAGCATTTTTTTCAGGTTACCTTCATGTCCTCCCAGAAGCCAAATCAAAAAGAAAAAAAAGGAACCAAGGCAAGCCTTTTCTTTCTAGGAAGCTCTTGTAGCACTCCTGAAAAAGTCAAAAATTACACTGGCAAAATGTGTATTTTCCTGCTCCTAGAAAAGTTGAGCAGCTGACCAGTGACCTTCCTTTAAAAGTGAATACAAGTTTTCATTAAGATAGCACTGAAGGATGGAAGTATAATTCATGTTCAGACATGCAAAGTATAGGACATGTCTAAAGGTCATACTGAGAAAAAAATTAGTTATGCTTTCTATATTATTTGGCATCACTGACAGAGAGTACATATTCAAACAAAGCAGAGTATTGTGCGTCTTTTCAAAAACAGGATTATATAAAAGACAGCCAATAATTAACTATACATCAGTGGCAGTACAATAACAAATGTATTGCGGGAAAGAAAGAAGTATATTATGAAGAGGCAAACAATGCCTTATATGATTGTTCTGAAACAGAAATGTCTATGGATTTCACATTAACATTCTGATCCTAAAGATAGTATCAAAACTGACTCTACGTTGATTCCAAGGCTTACATCCCAGTAGGTATTTTAGGTCCAAAACAATCCCAGCCAACGTTGTGTTTAGTTGGTTCCAAGTCTAGAGAAACCAAGCTGGCAAAATCAAGTGAAGGGGGCAGATCTGGAACAGTTCCAAGACACTGAGAAACCAGGGGTGAGAACCAGTGTGGTATAGTGGTTAGAGTATCAAACTAGGATCTGGAAGTCCCTAGTTCAGATCCCACTTTACATGTTTGCTGGACAACCGTGGATCAGTCATTCTGTCTCAGCCTATCCTTTTTCAAAGGGTTGTTGATGTGATGAGAGAAAAGGAAGGTATATATGTCTTATCTCAACACCGTTTCCATACCAAGAAGTCTACTGTCCCCAGCCTTTTTTTAGCCATAGTAGTGAAAAAATCAAGTCCCTTACAGCAGCCTGTCTTTTTCTCCTCCTGGAGTTTAAAGGATTCTTTCCAGACAGGGAGATTTTACAGGGAAAGATTTCCCCTCTCCACTGGTGCAGCCTGGTCCTGTTTGATCTCCCTTTCTTGCAACTGTTTTTGGCAACTCATACCATGTGTTTTGGCCCTTTGGCCATATTTAAGATTCCATTACATTTTTGATTTGTCTCTATTAAAAATGTTCTTAAGTCAGAACAATAAGGGGAAGCCTTCCTAATCTGTCTAGTAAAATAGAAGAAGTAAGTCTTGTGTAGGCAAATTTATGCATGGAGATATTATGAAGTAAAGCTGCTGAAAAGTTGCCTATTATGCCACTATTAAAGGTGTAAGAACCCTAGCCAAAAAAAGAGGGTCACACGACTACCAATAGCAAGTTGGATCAGAAATGCTTTGAGAACTGTGTCAATAACACTTCAGTAGCCAGTCAACACAGTTTAGGATAGCGGATCAAGTAAGAATATAAACACGTATGTAAAGTGCCATCAAGTCACCACTAACTTATGGTGACCCCTGCTGGGGCTTTCAAAGCAAGTGAGAAACAGAGGTGGTTTGCCACTGCCTTCCTCCGCAGAGTCTTCCTTGGTGGTCTCCCATCCAAGTACTAACCCTGCTTAGCTTCCGAGATCTAACCAAATTAGGCTATACCATGCCACCTTCCCTCCCATAAGCACATATGAAAATGGAATATAGAGAAAGATTGCAGACTTGGGTTGAAAAGGAAAAAAGAGGAAAATAAGGCATTTATTCAAAGAGTGGTGCCGATCAAATCCTTTTTTCTCAGTATTTAACCTGGAATAAATCAGTTTCCCACATCTACCTCTCAGCTTTCCTGCAGTCAAACCTCTGGAAGCCTTTAATTGCTGTAAAGTCTAGAGACCCAAGAACAATGCAACCTAATTGATGTGAGCTGGAAGAAAGCTTTGACTATAGCTGAAATGGGAAGAGACAGTTCCTGGCTGGAATTCCATTTGGAACACTAACACTAGAGGCAGTTAAGATTTTCCTTCCTCCCCTTCTTCCTTATTGCCTCAAACTCTTCCATGTTTCTCTCTCTCCCTCTATCCCACCTCAAGTCAAATAAACATAAAAGGTTTCTGAGGTAAAGTTTTGGCCTGCTGTTATATTATTATGCTTAAAGGATGGCAGAGTACAAAATCATCTTAACCAGCTGAAATTGAGGTAGAATACACCATGTAGCCGGTCTAGGGATGAACACCACTACCTCATAAATAATATAGTATATTGTGTCTGAGTCCCAAGTTCCAGCCACCAGCCAAGATGAGTAGAGGAGAGTTTCACTCTGACCTGGGCCTCTACCGATGATAGGGGGCAAAAGACAGCATTTTCTTGATGGCATTTGCCTCTCTGAGAGACTGGCTATGTTGTATATTGCTCATGTGAGGAAATGGGTCTCACAAACACTTGTTTCTGCTCACATGGGAGTGAGAAAACTATGTAACCGCCCTTGTTCACCTGCTTAGCAAAGTTTTTTGTTCTCTCCAATTCTCTCTCCCCCTCTGTGTATCACCGCCACCATTATTAAGGCACATTCCACTTGAGCTCAGGCAGCATCTGTAGCTTTGGCATTTAAAGGCTCTGTTTGGTGGTTGCATCACCCCTGCCTCCCACTCTGGATAGTGTGCTAGTAGAGTGTGGTCAACTGCTGCCCCCTTCCCCTTCTGCTCTTGGTACACATGATCTGAACAGGGCCTTTACCTTAGGTTACAGACTAGCTAGATTGAAAATGTAAAGTTTAATAAGAATATAAAGGCACACACAGAATATGTGAACACTATGGAATAAGTAGGAAATAAAAGAAAGGTGATAACATACATTTGTCTAAATCCTAAACTCTATACATATCCCTAATGGTAAGTAAGGACAGGCTTTTAATTACTGGAGTTCCAAGCATTAAGAAATCATCTGTTACCTTGATTTAAGTTGTTGGGTGTCTCCATAGGTGGTAACTGAGCATGTGCTCAAGATGGAGACCTGGTACACCTAGGCTTGCAGTAAAATGGATATTGCTCTATTCCTCATGGCAAATGGCAGCCTCATGCTCAAGGCTTTTATTCTCTCTGTTTCTCCCACTCCCTACTCATGGGAAGGCCTGCTTTTGTTTCCCCTTTGCCCCTTGTCATCCTGAGTTCTATAGCTTTAGGTGTGATTATGGGTTTAGGTGGGACATTGGCTGCCCACTGTTCTTCTCCTGACTAGTGCCATCTTTATGTATTATTTACATTATTTATAGTCCACCTTTCTCACTGAGATTCAAGGCAGATTACACAGTGTAATTCAATATGATCAATAGCTAAGACATTCAGTAAACAATACAATAGGGTACAGAATACAGAAATTTGAAACAATGTTAAAATT
Source organism: Eublepharis macularius (assembly GCF_028583425.1). NCBI lineage: Eukaryota > Metazoa > Chordata > Lepidosauria > Squamata > Eublepharidae > Eublepharis > Eublepharis macularius. Next base: position 78,214,485 of record NC_072794.1, on the reverse strand, counting down.
GTTTGACATGACATCATAAATGACAGTAACAGCCTTTATGGAAGCATCTCTTTGAACCATTTCCTTACAGTTCATCCCTATTACCTGTGTATGAAAGCCCACCTGATAATTTGGCTCGGCTCTGTACTTGGGAGTCATCCTCATTCCTTTTTTATTCTTGACAGCTAGCAAAAGGTATGTTATAAATTCTGAGCCTGTACAGAAAGGAACCCAATTATTGTGCTTTGGGCTGTGAACTTTGGGATAAATCCTGGGGTATAATGCACATCACTACTCCTTGGTACATTTATTGTTAATAACTTCAAGTTCAGTTTACACTGGATATACCTCTCCCTGCAGATCAGTTTACATCCTTGGGTATTCCAGGATCACACAGCAATAACTCTGCTCTAACAAAAAGGGAGAAAATGCAAACATAGTTCTCTGACTGAAAAAATTATTAGAAATGTATTAGAAATAAATGAGAAATAAATTAAAAGTGCAGCATAACTAATTGTAATATATATATAATATAATATTCTGAATGGACCATTTTGTCTGTGGCTTTTTATTCCCTCAAGCTACACACACAAATCTGAGCTGCAACCACCAATGAAAAAGCACAATCTGTACAACTGGAGAAGAAAACCCAGCAAAGCATCTGCTATCATTACCGAGCATTCCACGCTATTGATTCTTTACTTCAGTGGAAGGTCAGTGGGTGGCAGCTATAACAGCAGGCAGAGGTCTTCTGCAGGAGTAGGCAGAGGGGGTTGTCTTCACAAGGACGCTGTAATTGAAAGGAAGCACATTTAAAACTCTAATTTTCTCATCTCTGGCTGCTGCAGCTCTTGATAACAACTGTTGAGAGGTGGCAAGAAAAGAATACTGTGCCATCCCTCCTTTTGAGAAAAGTTGGGCTGTGCTAAAAACCTCAAGGGAGGCTAAATCAATCTGAGACACAACTAGGACAAAAGACACTAGGACATTTACACGAAGAAACTGAACAAACAAGGGAACTCAAGGGATAGCTAAATTGTTCCAGAGTTGAAACATTGCTCATATTTGCTGCCAGTTTTGAGGCTGTTGTTACGGGGGAAATCTCATCTGAGAAACTGAATTTATAGTAACAATATAACTTTCCTCAAGATAAGACCTGCATTGCAACTGACAGAATATTGCAACAAAACATGTTCTGAAACTAAAACTGAAGTCACCAAGTTTCCATTTAAATACTCAGAATTAGAGCTATTTCATGCATGATATTTTAAAAGGTGCATTTAAGAAGTTTCTAATTTTATTTATTTATTTTTGTCATCTGTAGTCTGCCTTTCTCACTGAGACTCCAAGTAGTAAGAGATTAGTACAATCAGTATCAAGGGAATTTCCATTCAGTATCAAGGACATTTCCATAAACAATTCCACAGTGTAACAGAAAATATGAAAAGCAAAACATAATGGTGAAGTCTATGGTCCCCAACTCATTAGCGAAGCATCTGAGACCCCCTCCCTACAGTACAGCACTCCTAGCTGAATAAAAATCCTTTTTGAATAATTTGGGTTTGCATTGTTTGTGGAAAGCCAGGAGAGTGGGGGCTCTCCTGACCTCCTCAGGCAGGCCATACCACAGGGTAGGGGCCCCCACAGAGAAAGTCTGTGCACGGGCTGCTGTTGATTTCGCCAATGTGCAGGCTGACATGTGCAAGAGATCCTGTTCGAATGAACGAAGCTGCCGTGAAGGAACACAGGGAAGGAGGCAGTCCCATAGGTAAGCCGGCCATCATAATGTATGAAGGGGTTTTATAGCTCTTCATCTAAAGAAAATAGACAATTGCTCAGACTTAGAAAGCCCTGATCTGTATAACACCATGGTAGGTTAACGTATATGGGGCTTCTTCTAGTATTGTGCATGATCATAGACTAAAACTTTTTTTAAAAAATTGTATTTGATGGGCCATGCCTTAACATGCTGTTTAACGCGAAGCTATCTCTTTGCTTTCAGCCTCTAGTGTGAAGAACAGAAGATTCATCTCAAAAATTACCCTATCTATTCATCACATTTTAATCCCAGTAATTCATGCCATTCACTTTCACTTGGCCTAAGCAAAATTGCCTGCAGTGTTCCTGTTGAGGACTGAAGAACACTGCTTACCTCCCCTTCACCCCCTGAAAGAGAGCTATAGGCAAATTTCACCATAGGCTTGCAAAGGAGAGGCTCAGGGACGGGACCCATTCCTCAGCTTTCGAAATGGATGAAGGTGAAGAGCAACCAGATGAGGAGTAAACCCAGTGCTAGGGGACCAGATGCAAGACTGAATTTCTTATAATCAAAGTTCAAAGGTCACATTTTTCCAGTCTGAGAGATAAAGTTATTTTTCAACCAAGGGGAAATAAACAGCTGGGGAAATAAAGAGGAAAAATTTCATTGGGAGAACACTGGGAAACACCAGAAAAACTCATATGAAACGTTTGCTCCTTTTGAACGAGTGAAATGCTTTTTAAGACAAGTTTATATTCACACAGAATGTATAGAAAATAACTTTTTATGAAAAATAATATACCACATTAGATAACGTTGATTCCTGTGTATACTGTATATATGATGTAATGGACAGGGCCGGATCGAGGGGGGGCAGGGGGGTAGTCTTCCCCCAGCGCCGCCAAAGAGGGGGTGCCGGGCGCAGCTGCTAGCTGCCGGAAGCGTGCCAGTGGCAGTGACGACGGCTGAGCGGCCACCCGAGCAATTCGCCTGCCCCGCAGGACAGGGAGCGCGTGGCAAGCTGGCCGCCCCCTCAGCTGGGCAGGTGAATGGCACAGAGAGCTTGGGAGGCCGCCCGCACCACTCACCTGCCCTGCTGAGGGGGTGGCTGGCTTGCCGCACGCTCCCTGTCCTGTTGGGTGACTGGCACGGAGGGCTGGGAAGCCGCCCGCGCCATTCGCCTGCCCTGCAGGATAGGGAGTGTGCGGCAAGCCGGCTGCCCCCTCAGTGGGGCAGGCGAGTGGTGTGGGTGGCCTCCCAGCCGCTGGTGCTGCTGCCGCTCCGCTGGCGGCATGCCCGCCCTGCGTGATGTTACGCGTGCGCAAGGACAGCCGGCCTTGGGTTGTCCTGGGCATCCGGGAACCCTAGATCCGGCCCTGGTAATGGATGAAGTGATGGATTAGGATCTGGGCAACCCAGGTTCAATTCCCTGCTCTGCCATGGAAGCTTGTTGGGTGACCTTGGGCCATTCACATACTCTCAGCCTAACCTACCTCACAGGGTTGTTGTGAGGACAAAATGGAGGAGAATGATGTAAGCCAATTTGAGTCCTCACTTGGGAGAAAAGTGGGGTATAAATGAAATAAAAAATAAAATGTATATAATATACTTTCAAGGAGATGTTTATTATTTAAATGTGACAATTTTTGTCCACAGTTAATATGCTATAATGAGAACAATAATGCACCATTGTATTGTTCAGTGTTTCCAGTGTTACAATTTTTTAAATTTATTTTGCTGGCCTTGGATCAGTCTATGTCCAGCAACTGGGAATTGCAACCTATGGAGCAAGGAGAGGAGCCTGCTCAGAACTGACCACAACACTTCGTTGTAGGTCCCCAATCGTTGCTTATTATTGTAGATATACTCTTTTGAAAACACAAACAGCTTGCCAAAATCCTTGACATTTAAAAACAGACTTGGCAACCATATTCTGACCAGAAAGAGAGTGAGGCTGGATCTATATACAAGACTATCCCATGTAAGAGTCAAAAATGCCTTTCAGAAGCAGGATTCATAAACTTTAGGGCAAACTGAAAACTCCCTTCCATGCTGGAATCCACTGAGTGAGTATCTTATGGTCTCCTCTATGCTACACCATTTTGGTGTCATGACTTATCCTTTACATCATCTTCTTGCATCGGCTCTTCAGTTGTGATATAGCATTTCCAACTTAAAGAACTTTTCTAGGTTGGTGTTCCAACTGATCAAATAGTAGCCAAGCTGAATTGCTGGCAACAGAAACCCATTAAATTTAAATGTAGACTCTCGGGGAATATTTATTGTATCTACTTTCATTTTTGTTTGGAAACTTAGAAATGTATATAATGAGTTTTCAGTCTGTCAGGTGAAGCAGAGGGACAGAAAATAACTGTGCAAGGATGAAGTCAAGTGATACACGATGCAGTAAATTCCACACTGGATGGAATTTCATCTTAGGGTGGATTTTCATCTTAAGAGAAAAGGCATGAGATCTTGATTAGACGAAGCAGAAAACAGCCTGATTAAAAAGTGCTGTCTCAAGTCATATTCAGTGCTGCAGCTGCACTGGCATCAGTAACTATCTGTGCAATCCTAAGGAGTTACACTTTTCTAAATCCCCTGAAGTCAATGGGATTAGAAGGGTGTGGCTTTGATTAGGATTGCACTTGTAAAGGCTAGGGTTTGTGAACGATGAAACTGTGACTTCGAACTGCTTAAGATAGCTAAGTCTAACATTTGAAAGGCTTTGATGATTTTTCTGTCCTTACAAAGCTGTAGCTTGCCTAACTAACATAACACATTTAAAGTATAACAATTAGTATATCGCTGGGCAGGATTACAAGTAGAATTTTTTTGGTTCCACTGCCATAAGGCATAGTCACAGCTGATTGCAGCTGTTGTTAATCTGCACCATGTACGTGCTGACATTCTACAAAGGGTAGCTTATTTAGCACTGTTGTAGAGAAACCTCTATGAGTGAGATCAAGATCATGGGGTGTGCACCCCAAGAACTTCAGCGGAAATAAAAAGGAGCATTCTGACAGTGGCTTCCTTTATCCTGGGGAGAAAAGGAGGCCTTTTTTCTTTATACCAAACTTGTGAAGAAAGCTGTATAAGATGCACAACACATTTGTTAAAATGTTTCCTGTCCCCTGATGTGACAGTAAAGTGGCACAGTTTGAAGTGTGTGTGTGTGTGTGTGTGTGTGTGTGTGTGTGTGTGTGTGTATAAAAAGCCCGTGTAGATATACTCTAGCTGTAAAAAAAAAAAAGCATATCAGAGTAGTATCAGGTTTATGCACATTATTAATTATCTTAGAATGATGTATAGGACAGTATCTATAGGCGGTTGAGGTTGCCGCCCCTCTAAGGGAGTGTGCAGTGATCCCCTCTGGGAAATTCAAACTCCTAGCTTTGTAAGCCAGTCTGATGCACTTCCTAATCCATCTACTCAGAGTAGACGTAGAAACGCGTTTTCCTATGTTCGACCCCCTAAAGGAAATGAACATTGATTCACATTTCTGGATCTGCTTTGTCCTGTCAATATAGTAACTAAGGGCATGCTTAACATCCAAACAGTGCCATTCCCTCTCCTTCTCATGTTTGGGGTTGGTGCAAAAAGATGGCAGATTAATCTCCGCACCCCTATGGAAGGTAGAATTAATTTTGGGAATAAAGGACAAATCTGGTCTCAAAACCACCCTGTCATTGTGAAAAATGCAGAGCTCCTTATCTACTGACAAGGCATTCAACTCAGACACCTGTCTGGCGGATGCAATCCCCACTAAGAAGAGAGTTTTGAACGTAAGTTCTCTACGGTTACACGTGGCCATGGGCTCAAAGGGTTTCCCCGTTAATGCCTTTAACACTACATTTAAATTCCATGTTGGAAACCTAGGGATCTGAGGATTGATGAGAGCTGTACCCTGTAGGAATCTTTTTATGTGCAAATGTTGAGTAAGGGATCTCCTCTTCCTACACCCTGCTATAGCAGAAATAGTTGCCTCCTGCCTTTTTAGGGTACTTGTACTGAGTCCTTGGTTTACTCCCTCTTGAAGAAAAAGTAGGATCTTGTTGATGGATGGTCGTAGAGGGTCCCTATGTCTATTTGCACACCAACGCTGGAAAACTTGCCAAGTATTATAACTTGAACTTGTGGGGTTTTTCCTTGAAGCTAACATGGTAGCTATGACTTGATCCGAATAGTCTAGCTGCCTAAGTTGCCGGAGTTCAACTTCCAAGCAGTGAGCTGAAATATCTCCGGTCGTGGATGTAGCAGGAGTCCCTGTGTCAACAAGTCCAGCCTGATAGGGAGGTGTCAAGGGTCCGCTGATGACATGCTCATCAGGTCCTGGAACCAAGTCCTTCTGGGCCAATGTGGTGTTACTAGTATCACTTCTGCCCTTTGCTCTACAATCCTTTGTATCACCCTGTGAAGTATCTGAATCGGTGGAAAGGCGTACAGAAGTCCTTTTGGCCATCCGCAAGTCAGTGTGTCTGTATCCAATGCCAGGGACTCCCTGCCCCTGGAAATATACCGTGGCACCTGATGGTTCCTTGCGCTCGCAAACAGGTCTGTGTTTGGAATGCCAAACTTGGCGCAAATCCCTGGAACACCTCCTTGTTCAGCATCCATTCACCCTGGTCTATCTTTCCTCCGCTTAGCCGATCCGCCAGGATGTTGTCCTTTCCTGCCACATGGACCACCCATAGCGACTGAATGTTGTCTTCTGCCCATCTTATTATAAGGCTCGCTTCTGCGTGCAACTTTTTGAACTTTGTTCCTCCTTCCCTGTTTAAATACACCTTCGCAGTTGTGTTGTCTGTGCGTACTAGTACATGAGCGTCTGACATTTGAGCCTTGAACTGAAAGAGCCCGTTCTTGACATTTCTCAGTTCCAGCAGATTCATACTTTGACAACGCTCTGCTCCCATCCAGGTACCCTGAGCTGTGAATTTCTGAATGTGAGCTCCCCAGCCCCAACGACCGGCATCTGTCATCATGATCACCCTCTTTGGTTCTCTGAGGGGAACTCCCATCAGAAATCTGTCTGCAGCCATCCATTATTTCAACTCCTGACTGATGCGTTTTGGTAATTTGACTATGACGTGCTTCCTATGGGCGATGGCCATCTGGTAAGGAAGAAGGAACCATTGAAATGGTCGTGTGTGAAACCTCGCCCATTGAAGTACATCTTGACAGGAGACCATCATGCCCACTGGCTGAGCCAGAGACATGACTGTCCAGTACTGGTTTAGTTGTATCCAAGCAATCAGAGACTGTATCTTCTTTTGTCTCTCCTGGAATAAGAATATCCTGTCCCTTGCTGTGTCTATCAACACTCCTAGATGGACTATTCTTTGCACTGGAGTCAACAAACTTTTCTTTGTGTTGATCACAAAGCCACGTTGTCGGAGGCATTCTGATGTCTTTCTTACCGCTTCCATTCCCAATTTCTGGGAGGGTGCTTTGATTAGAAGGTCGTCGAGATAAGGAAAGAGTGATATTCCTTGCAGCTGAAGCAATGCCACCAGAGTGACTAGTACCTTGGTAAAGACTCTGGGAGAGGACTTGAGTTCAAACGGGAGAGCTCGATACTGGAAGTGATGTCCGTTGTATGCAAAACTCAGAAACCTTTGATGTGATTCTCTTATCGGTATGTGCAGATATGCTTCCGAGAGATCTATAGAGGCTAAGAAATCTCCCTTTTGAATGGCTGCTGCAATAGTTCTTAGAGTCTGCAACCTGAATTTGCGTGTTTTGATGAATTTGTTCAGCCACTGCAGGTCTAGGATGGCTCTGAAGTCTCCTTTTTTCTTTGGTACTATAAAGCGGAGTAAACCCCTTGGTCCCTCTGATCTACCAGTACAGGTTCTATAGCCTTGATTTGGACCAGGTGACGGATTGCCTGTAACAGAAGTTGGTGTTTTAAAATGGATGGGTTTTTTGGTAGTTGTAAAACACGTCTTGGAGGAAGAGAGAAGAACTCTAGAGAGTATCCCTCTGTCACCGTGTCTAGAACCCATCTGTCTGAGATTGTCTGACGCCATACGTCTGCAAACTCCTGTAGTCTGCCCCCAATCTCTGAGGGCTGATCTGGGGCATTGTAGTCATGCTGAGGTCTCCTTTTTCTGTGCCTTGTTGAATTGTCTGAATCTGGAGAAAGATGTAGCTGTGGTATCCATTCTGGACCTGGATTGCCATTGTTTCTTGAAGGACCTGGAACTCCTGAGCCGAGGAGACCTCTTTTGGTCACGAAAGGACTGAAATCTCTGTTTGTGTTGAAATTCCTTCTTTTTTTGAAGGCAGTATTTTTTTCTTCTCTTTGTCCTCCACCAGAAATCTTTCTAATGCTTCACCAAAAAGGTTGGTCCCTTTGAATGGAATAGCCGCCACTTTAGCTTGAACCTAAGGATCTACTTCCCATTTCCATAACCAAGTATTTCTTCTGGCTACTACATTGAATCCTATGGCTCTGGAAGAAAATTGATGCATCTGCAGCAAAAGCCGTGGCCAATGCATTCTTCTTGACTTCATCTTTGGTTTCCTTGGGGACATCACTCCCCGCTGCAGCCAAGTCTGATGCCCAGGAAAAGGCTGCTCTAGCAAATAAAGAGCCGGCTACTGAGGCTCATAGAGATGTTGCTGAAGCCTCAAAGTTCCTTCTTAAGGACTGTTCGATTCTTCCATCACACGGGTCCTTAGGGAGGCCATCCGCCCCCATGGGGAGAACCAAAGTGGTTCCCAGGCTAGATATGGGATTGTCTACCACAGGTAATTTTACTTCTTTCGCCGTATCTGGTGTCAAGATGTAAAATTTTAATACCACTGGTTGCGTAGCCTTTGACTTAGCTGGAATCTCCCATTCTGCTTTCATGATGTCATAGAAAACAGCCGGTAAGGGAATTCTGGCTTGTGTACCCCCCTTCTTAGGAAGAGCCTTTTCTGATCCCTGTGGGAAGGCAGAGGCTGTTTCCCTCTTACCAGCAGACGTTGGGGTAATCTCAAGAACCCTAAGTACCTTAGGCAAAAGTCTAGCAAAGACCTCCTGATGAAACAATCACACTTGGGTAGGTGCCAATGTATCCTCCTCCTCTGACAACTCTCCCTCTTCTTAAACCAAAGAGAGGTCTGACATGTCTGAGTTGGAGTGATCATCTTCCCAAGGGCTTAATTCCCTATGGGCAGAAGATTCCTCCTCTCTTCTCTTTTTTGATCTTGGAGGGGAAAGAGAAGGTCCCCTACACTTGCCTGACTTGGAAGTACTTGGTCTAGACCTGCCTGCCTTTTTTACTCCTGCCTAGCCTCTCTGAAGGGGCAGAAACCTCTTTAAGTAAACCATGTTCTTTTAACATTACTTTAAACTCCTTCCTCATTTCTGTGCCCAGCCACGACATAATGTGTGCTTTGGCTTCCTGAATAGAAGGGTCAGATTCAACATTTTCCCCTTCATCCCCTGGAGATTGGAAATGGAGGCTGGAGAGTTGGGGAGCTCTAATTCGCACAGAGCATCCCCTGCACTCGAGGTTGTAGACAATCCCGCCTTTGCCGCCATTGCTGTTTCTTCCCGCCAAAAACAGCGTCCCTACGAAACAGAGAAAGGAGTCTTAAGGCAATGGAAAAAGAAGGGGGGAGGCAAACTCAGTAAAGGCTAATGAAGTAGTTACACAGCCAGCGCCAAGAGAGAAAACAGCAAGGAATAAGCCCTTGAGGCTTTCTACCTCTCTCTCCGCCGGCAGCCGCTTTTCTTTGCAAGCGAAGAGGTGCCAGCAAAAAGCCCGCGCAGGAGCTAAGATCAAAGCCCTGGGGCCCAACGTTACTCCTGCTGGTCTTCTGGAACTCTACCACACCCTCGCCGAGGAGAGGACGAGAGGAGGGGGGATTTCAAGCACGAGGGCCGAAATCCCATGCAGGAGCTCCTGCAAGGGCCATGGAAACTAGAAAGTCTAGCGCCGTTGGCCCTGCTACTAGCCGTCGCTCCGAGTCGTCAGATGGGAGAAACCAACTCAGAGCAAATGGAAATGGGGGGGGGGGGGAGAAAACCGTAGCCTGGCGAGCTTGTCCGTTTTTCCTCTGTGTCCTCTTATTATTATTATTTTTTGCTGTATTAGCTGCGGGATCTGATGCTCTTACGGAGAGAGCAAATCGACGTCCTGCACCCAGGCAGGGTCAGGAAAAACTGAGGAGTGAAGGAAACTTTTGACTGACCCTGCACTGGATAGGAGTCGCTTCCCAGTAGTAAGGAATGACCCCACTCCCTTTGGACCACCAGAGAATATAGTTGCCCATCAAAACAATCAGATGTCGTAGCACACCCATTTCTTTTAACATCATCCATAGCATTTCATGATCCATACAGTTAAAAGTTTTGCTGTAATCTATAAAACATAGGCTGATTTTCTTCTGAAATTCCCTGGTATGTTCCATTAGCCATTGTAAATTTGCAATGTAATCTCTAACGCCTTTTCTTTTTCTAAATCCAGCTTGGACAGCTGGCATTTCTTGTTCCATATATGGTAAGAGTCTTTGCTGTAGAATTTGAGCATCACTTTGCTTGCATGAAAAATTAACATGATGGTCCAATAGTTGCAGCACTCTTTGGTGTCCCCTTTTTGAAACTGGAACACCGACTGAGTGTTTCCAGTCTGTGAGCCATTGTTTTAGTTTCCATATTTGTTGACAGATTCTTGTTAAGATTTTGATGGACTCTGTTTCTGTATCTTAAAATAGCTCTAGTTGTATCCCATGTACTCCAGGTGCTTTTTTCTCTCAATTGCTTTGAGTGCAGCTTTCACTTCATTTTCTAAGGTTTCTGGTTCTTCATCAAAAGATTCTTCTTTGAAGGTATCTGTCATCCTTCCATCTCTTCTGTATACTTCTTGAATATTTACACATTTACAAATATTTACAAAACTGAAAAAGGTTAAAAGAAAGTATCTCTAAAACAGTAAAAATATAGTCCAATACAAAAGTTGTCCATAAAACGAATGAAATCCATGTTTTACCTTAAAAAGTAAATTCTGGGATAAAATGAAGTTGGGAGGCTTTGCCCAAAAGAACAGCCTTCTCCAATCCATCCAGCAAGACAGAAATCATGCTCAAATGATTCACTGAAATGCCAACTGTTGCTTATCTCCAATTTTTGAGCTTTGAAACTAAAGTTCATTATGTAGAACAGGGGTGGCCAAACTGCAGATCGGGAGCCACATGTGGCTCTTCTAGACATATTGTGTGGCTCCCAGAGGTTTCTGAGTATCGCCATGGCCATACATATTAGTTTAGTTTATTTCCCCGTCTCCCTTCCCTCCTTTCTTTCCATGTCTTTTCCTCTCTCTTTCCTTTTTTCCTTCTTTCTTTCCATGTCTTTCCCTCCCTTTTCCTTCCTTCCTTCCTTCCTTCTTTCCATATCTTTCATATTTTCAATAAAAATTTTGGGGTTGCCAGGTCTGACTCAGAAAATACCTGGGGACTTAGTGAAGCCTAGCAAGGATGTGACACTTGCAAGTCAGAGGTCAGGTGATGGCGCTTCCCAAGCTCCACCACTTATGATGATATCACTTCCAGCATACTGCACCCAAACCCCACCCCTTCCTGTGATGTCACTTTCAGGACACTCCCCCAAACCCACCTCTTCATCTGAAGTCACTTCAGTGCATCATGTATTGCGGCTCTCAAACATCTGACGTTTATTCTGTGTGGCTCTTACATTAAGCAAGTTTGGCCACCCCTGATACAGAAAGATACTTTTACTCACCAAACACCCCCATTAGAATTCTAACTGTCTGGTAACCTGAATGTGTAAAAGATCATATTGTTATTTCAACACGGCTGGATTATTTTAGGTTTAAAGTGGAATCAAGACATGCTTTAAATAAAAATTTAAAGAAAAACACAAATTTCTACACTAAGGGCTTGGATTCCATAAAATCTATATGAAGCCCATTAATTTTGAAATAGCATCCTTTCACACAGCACTAAGCCTGTAATTCAAGACCACGGACAGATTTGTTTTTTAAAAAATCATATATTGATGTGCTGCAGAACAGTGAGGCTATCTTTAAAAATATTTTTCTGCATTTGGGTGTGTAAGTACAGACTGACCCGTCAAAGAATTTTGCTTGCCACCAGAAGACTACCCTGTTCTTTCTCACTATTAATACATTTCAGGTTGAGAACCACGATTCTCAGTCATGCCTGACAATTGAGATCAATTTTCTAAACAAAAGTTTTAAAGTCTTTGATTTGCCATTGCATCAAGACCCATGTGTGCTTCCAGACAAACTATGAGGCACTGTGAGTCAGCATTCTACTGGTTCAAATCCCACCACTGCCATGAGCTCAGCAAGAAGCCTCAGGAAAGCCCCTCCTCTCAGCCTCAGCTCTCCACAGCTGTATTGTGGGGATAATAACACTGACTTTGTTCACTGCTCTGAGTGGGCATTAATCTGTATAGAAGAAGGGTATATAAGTATACAGTTATTATTATTATATTGTTATTATACATTTCAACTGCTGTTGTTTAAGCAATGACTTGTGCTTAAGTAGTGTTCATTTTCCATCAAGCCTCCTAGAAGCTCCTCTTCCAGGTCACCCTGTTCCTCCTCCTTCTCCTCCTGTCCCCACAACCCTTTCACAAGAGAATCATGACATACTTTGGGGTCCTCAGCCAGAGTTTGATGACTGCTGCTAAATAAACCTAACGTACCTTTTAATTTACATTACTTTGAGGTTGGTTTGCCCACACAACAGTTTGTGTATACTGACTCAGATAAGGCAACATTATTAGAAGGTACATCTTTATTTACAGACTACAATGACTCTAGCAAGTTTAGATGGACTGATTATGAAATTTTTCACATGTGAAATATGAACTATGTACATCAACCTTGATTGAATACTGCTGGAAGGAATTATTCCTTGTGGTCTTTGCAGTATTTTGCTCTAGAATCATAACCACCTGCTAGTCAAAAGACATGCAACTAAACTCTAACCTGCCTGTGAGGAGACCAAGAAAAGAACCAGTATAGAAAGTAGATTTTTAGGGATCACACTGCCTGTATGCTTGCTTCTGTTCCCCTCCTCAGTCTGTATATCTGTAAATAAAATGCAAACAAACCATAAGAATCACATACTTGGGATTAGTCAACAGCCTTCCCAACCGCAGCCCAAATAAAGCAATGATATGAAACAGACTGGCAGCTGTATTCCACACATGGCAATTCTTCAATGGGTATCTCCTGTTCTGGATGGGGTTGCACTTCCCCCTAAAGGAGCAGGTTCATATCTTGGGGGTGCTGCTGGATCCAGGCCTCCTGTTGGATAAACAGGTGGAAGTGGAGGTCAGAGCAACCTTTCACCAGCTTCAGCCCTTCCTGGGCAGGAAAGATCTTGCCACTATGGTGCATACCCAGGTAACATTTAGATGTTATTACTGCAATGAGTTCTACGTGGAGCTACCCTTGAAGACTGGAGACAACAGCTGGTACAGAATGCTACAGCTAGAATGTTGACTGAAGTGGACTGCAAGGACCATATCACTCCAGTCTTGTTCCATCTACACTGTCTCACCGTTTACTTCTGAGCCCAATTCAAGGCGCTTTACGGCTTGGGGACAGCGTATCTCAAGGACTGCCTCCTCCCATACGAACCTACTTGTCCACTTCAGTCATCTTTGGAGGCCCTGCTTCTGGTGCCTCGCCATCTGAGGTTAGACAGGTGGTAACCTGAGAAAGGGCCTTTTGGTCATGGTGTCAAAACTCAAGAACTCCTTTCTCAGGAAAATTCATCTGCCTCCCTCTATCATTGTCTTCCACCAGTGGATGAAGACTTTTTGTCTCATTAGCTATCATTGGCCCTTCTTCCAGGTCCTCTCTCCCTCACTTGCTCTCATTGGCTCTTCTCCCAGTTGGGTTATTGAATGTATATAAGATTTATTTCATTGTTTAAGTATTTTATACAAACTTTTATTTTAAATGCTGTTTTAATGTCTTGATATTTTAATGTTGAAATGTTTTAATATTTTGATGTTCATCACTTTGGGGACACTATTGGGTTGGAAAGGTGGCACAGAAATGTTTTAAATAAATAAACATAGCAAGGTGGTAATCATCCATATACACACAACCATCAATTTTGATTAAAAATGTAATTTCCTCTCAGGTAAAATGTTTTACCTGAACTTCTGTTGGGCAAACCAGTTCCTAGACATGTGTCTGAGCATAGATACTGGGGTGTGGAAGTTATTCATGCAATTTATGTAAAAAAAGGACTTTAACAATTGTTTCACTTCTATTTCCCCCACCCCTTCACATGTCCTGACAGATGGCAAAAACAGGACATTATCTGAAGGGTAAATCATTAACCCTCTAAAGTCAATGACAAAGGTTCCATTGACTTTTGTGGGATAAAAATTTGGATGTTAGACAAAAAGCAAGCCTGCCTTTCCAAAACTGCCTTACAGGTTAACAGTGTATAGCCAAGATTCAAGGTCTACACCTCCTGAGGTCCACTCACAAAATACTAAGGAAGTTAAGTTTTTATAAAAGTGGTCAAGATACCGTTTTGGCCACACTCTGTTGATGGTACAGCAGAACTTTTACATTACAGACAACTGGGAATGGTGGCTATATGCAGCTCTGGATAGTGACTAATGAACATGCTAAGTGTTGACTCTGTGTAGACAGCTGGTTATATGCTACCAGTAGGCAAACATTGATGCCACTTTTGCCAACCACTCAGGAACTCAACACAGCTTGAATCACATGGTAGGGAACACAGTAGTACTACATCTCTGTGCAGAGCCTGTTGTGTGTAGGGCTGCCAGTCCAGGTCAGGAAATTTCTGGAAATTTAGGGGGTGGAGCCTGGAGGGGGTGGTGGTGAGGGAGGGGAGGGAATGCTGCAGGGTATAATACCATAGAGTCCACCTTCCAGATCAGCCATTTTCTGCAGAGGAAACTATCTCTGTTGCCTGGAGATCACTTGTATTTCTGGGAGAATTCCAGTCCCCACCTGGAGGCTGGCAACCCTACCACTTCCTGTCCCTATCAGTCCAGGGATGTCAACTCCTTTTTGGAAGTAGACTCCTGCTTTTTTGAAGGAAGAAGTTTGGTAGATATGACTTCTCTCACACTGTCCTTCACCTGTTGTTACTCCACATGTCTGGAGTCTTAGACCTTAAAGCAGAAGAGTAAGGACAATGAGAACCTTAATGCCTGCAATATGATGGTGATAATCTTTTCCTTGCAACTTAGCAGTTTAAAAAGCAGAAATCCTCTATGACCTGGAAAAGGCTGTACTGTAGCCTAGAATCAACGGAAGCACTATATACGTCCAAAATAGAAAGAAGGGTGGATGGGTTGTTGCGTTAACATAGGTTTTAATGTATGTAACAAAATATACCTATCAGGAACCCATTTCTTTTTTCTGCAATCTGGATTTTAATATTAGGATTCTTCCATTCAAGCCAGTAGTATCACATCAGTTTCAGACTAGTTTGTGATCAGAATTAAGTACTTGATCTTTAGCTTGTCCTATTTGCTGCACAATGATTAATAACTCAATTGGACTGGGATGGAAGCAGAATATATTGTGCTTGGCTAAGAGTAAATTGCCAATTCAGATGAGCATACTTTCCTTATTTTTTATCTGTACTCAACCAATGTGCAGATATTTTTCTGTCCTGTAACCAGAAAGTGGGGGTTCGTCACTGAGATGATATAAAAGCATCTCATATATCATATGATATAGAGATGATATAAAATCAACAAATATCTTAAAAAGTACAAAACATTACCAATAAGGAGTTATAGTGCATAGAACACACCCTTCTATGCCCACTGACTTCAATGGACTTTGAAGGATGCAGCTCTACTTAGGACTACATTCTTAAGATGTAGGGTTGCCAGGTCCCCCGGGTATGAAAGCAGGAGATGAGGGATCGTTGGGGGGGATGTAATGGGAGGACTCACCTCATGCATACTGTGTGCACATGTGCTCAGGAGCACTTCTGCATCGTGCCAGGAATGATGTCATTCCTGGAATGATGCAGAAGTGCTCCAGAGACTGTGGGACCATGCTGTGGGTGTCCTGGGACCGTTCCTGCACCTCCCCACCAACCAGGTGAGAAGAGACAGGGAGCGCAGAGATTGGGAGCAGAGGCTCCCCTGCCCCACCTGGGGCTGGTATCCCTACGATCCCAAATTAGGGGAGTGCACCAAAAAAAATTCAGTAAATCCAAATGAGGAATACCAAACCAACCCCCTCCCCCAATTCCCTGAATACTGAGTTGATGCTTTAATTAGGTTTGAATATATGAAAGATATTCGCTAAAATGCAGCCATTGTTTCCTATGGGAAAATCAATCCGGGGGCTGGAGGGGATCTTTAGAGGATAATCGGGAATAGGTTTCCTGCCAATTTGGTGGAGTTAGGTTGAAAATGACCTCCCTCCCGTCTCTGCAAAAAAGGCAGGAACTGCTGTTTCTTTGTAGGGTAATGGAAAAGGAACAGCCAAGCCTTGTTTATCGAATTTTACTAAATATGTATTGTCGAAGGCTTTCACGGCCGGAGAACGATGGCTGTTGTGGGTTTTCCGGGCTGTATTGCCGTGGTCTTGGCATTGTAGTTCCTGACGTTTCGCCAGCAGCTGTGGCTGGCATCTTCAGAGGTGTAGCACCAAAAGACAGAGATCGTGACACTGAGAGATCTGTCTTTTGGTGCTACACCTCTGAAGATGCCAGCCACAGCTGCTGGCGAAACGTCAGGAACTACAATGCCAAGACCACGGCAATACAGCCCGGAAAACCCACAACAGCCATTTACTAAATATATTTGGTAAAAAAATCTAGAATACTGAATCTAGCTCAGTAGTAACTGTTTTGATCTCAAATACCTGGATTTCACTGAATCAGCCAAAATTCAATATTTTAATACATATAACAAACTGAACTGCATATCCCTATGTCAAATAACATCTGTAACTTGCAGAAAAAATGTTAATTCTTCTTTGCTATAGTATGTGCCTTACTGACAACAACAACAACAAAAGCAAAGCATAATAGTAACGGTTCTCTCAGGCTGTGATTTTAAAATATCAGTTTTTAGTGTTCTGTCCTGCATGTCTCCTCCCCCATGCCCCAGAATTATATTGGCAATAATGCTTTAAAATTAAGTTTCTCTTAATGATTCCCTTGCTTGCCAGAAAACCACACCTAAGTATTTTGGCTGAACTTGATTTCAGAGTCCTGGGACTGTGGGAGGTAAAACATTCATAGCTCTTTACAATGATGAACTCTTCAGTAAGTGGTGACCCATTTCAGACTCCATGTACTCCAGTTCATTTTCCCGTTTGTTCTCACACATACACACCCTCACTTGTACAAACAACTCTCTCGATAATTTAGCCTGTTTTCACTCATAAACCTGGAAAATGGAAAGAACTAGAATACAATTATTTCTGTTTTTCAATGCTCTAATATTATGGTAATGAATAAGAGTGAAAAAAGTGCTCTTTATTCATGAGTATTACAGACTGGCTTTGAGGTAAAAATTTACTTGCCAACTATATGTTAGCCTTTTCTGCATGATCAGATTACTCTGATGCTGATTCCATTCTGCTTCTCTTGTTCTCTGGAGTTCCTCATACGGAAAGGAGGCATGAGAAGCAGAATTGGTTTTATTCCATCTTTTTTCCCCTGCTCGCATGCTGCAACTTTTTTTAAAGTCGATGTTAAGCCAGCATTAAAGCAATTTATGTGTGTGTGTAGAAATCTTACTCCAGTAGGGCTTCTCCCACCCACTCCTTTCCTTTCCCGGGGTGCTAAATGGTCAAGCTCTAAGTGTAAATCACTCCTACCCTCCTCTTCTCCCTGCACCCCTCCCATTTTTTTTATGTAGAAAGTAAGGGTAGTAACACTAGGACATTTGTTTGGTACAGACAGCTTTCTTCAAACGTGGATTCAGCAAATTGCCCAGACTGTCATGGCATCCTCAAAAATCTCTTGTAGCTGGGGAACTTCCAAACCGCTTCCTCTTCTTTTCATCTTAGTCTGGCTCACTGAGACCTCCTTATGCAGCCCAAAAGAAGAGGTTTGATGGCTGATAGTGCCACAGAAGAGGACAATCTTAAAGCATGGTTCCTGGCAGACACCTTCCTCAGGAATGTACAACAGGCATCCATTGAATGCCTCAGAGAAATCAAGATGACCTGGGACAAGGCCAGCACTGCAGCTTTTGGAACCAGCATGATTCTCAAAAACAAACACACCAAAGCAATCGTTAACAACTGCAACGGCTGCCACAAAAGTATGCAAATTGCACAGTTACACAAAAGTACTTTTTAGGTTTCCCTCCCAAGCCAATCACATCCCTATGATTCCATAACTACATTGGAGGGTGTGGGACTGTCCAATCAATGACTACAGAAATGGAGAGAGGAAGGGGAATGGTGGGCACACTGGGTTACACCATTGCAACGTTACAACTCATGCTCAATTTTTTTTTAAAGTGATGTACGCTGCAACCCCTGGAAAACCCAACTCCACACCAATGCATTTCCACATGTCTGGAATGAAAAATGAGATGCCAAATCAGAGTGGCATCATTCAATATGGAAAACAGGAAGCCCATGCCAAATCAGCTTTGATCGACACAAACAGCCTATCCTAGGCTGCAATTCCCTTCCTAGCTTCTTTAAATGAAATCAAGTCCTCAGGGCCAGATTAATTATACCCTAAGGTACTAAAGGAACTTATGCTGATATAATTGTGGAGCCTCTGTCTACCATGTTTGAGAGTTCTTGGAGAACAGGCGAGGTGCCAGAAGATTGGAGGTGAGCAAATGTCCCCATCTTCAAAAAGGGGGGAAAGGAGGATCCAGGTAATTACCAACTCGTCAGCTCGACATCTGTACCTGGAAAGGTTTTGAAACAAATCATCAGTCAGTCCTTCAGCATTTAGAAGAAACAGCTGTGATTACTAAGAGCCAGCACACGTTCCTCAAGAACAAGTCATGTCAGTCTAACCTTATCTCCTTTTCTGAGAGAGTTACTACTTTGTCAGACCAGTGGAATGCTGTAGACAGTTTATCTTTATTTCAGTAAGTTCCATATGATATTCTTGTTGACAAGTTGGCAAAATGTGGTTTGGATTCTACTACTGTTAAGTGGATTTGTAACTGACTGATAGATCGCACCCAAAGAGTGCTTGTAAACGGTTCCTTATCTTCTTGGTCTCTGGAATGGGGAAAATCAATGGGATACAGTCATCCCTGGGTATAAGCTCTATAAGACAGCAATGGAGTGCTGGGGGGGGGGGTCTGCTGTATATCAAAGAGGACAGAGAAACAAATAAGTAAGAAAACATTAGACAAATTAGGAGAAACTGGAATCAAAGAGAATGATTAGGCACAGTGAGGAACAAAGAAAAATCAGCATGGCTTCTGCAAAGAGAAGTCCTGCTTCATCAATCTTTTGAAGTTCTTTGAGGAAATGAACAAACATGTAGATAATGGTGACCCAGCAGACATTATATACTTGGATTTTCAAAAGGCTTTTGACAAGGTACCTCACGAAAGACTCTGAAGTAAACTCAGCAGTCATGGAATAAGAACATGGATTTTATGGATTAAAATTTTGTTAAATGAAAGGAGGCAGAGAGTAGAAATAAATGGACAGTTCTTGCAATGGATGAAAGCAAGCTGCGGGGACCCACAAGGATCAGTATTGGAGTCAGTACTATTTAATGTGTTCATTAATGTGTTTCAAACTGAGGGAAAGTACTGAAATGGCCAAATTTGCAAATGACACCAAATGATTCTGGACGGTGAAAATCAAGACTGCGAAGAGCTCCAGGAGAACCTCTACAAATTGGGTGAATGGGCAACAGTTTGGCAAATAAAGTCCAATGTAGATAAGTTTGAGGTGGTGCATACTGGAACAAAAAAACCCAACTTTAAGTGCGTGCAAATGGGGTCTGAATGTGCTATGACTGAGAGGGAAAGAGACCTTGGGATAATAGTGGCTATCTCAATAAAATGTCGTCTCTGTGTGCCATGGTGGTGAAAAAGGCAAACTCTATGCTGGGGATTATTAGGAAAAGGATTAAAAATAAAACAAGACAATATTATAGGCCCCTGTATAGCTCTATAATACAGCCTCGTTTGGAATATTGCATGCAGTTCTGGTCACCATATCTCAAAAAGGACACTACACAGCTTGAAAAAATACAGAATAGGGTAACTAAAATAAATAAGGGCTTGGAGACCTTTCTTATGAAGAAAGGCTGAAGAGTCTAGGACTTTTCAGTTTAGAAAAGAGATGATTAAGGAGGGACATGATAGAGAATTATAAAATTATGCACAGATTATGAAGAATGGACAGAGGGAACTTTTTCTCCAACTCCAAAAATGCAAGAACTTGAGGGCACGCAATGAAGTTGATGGGCAGTAGATTCAAGATGAACAAAAGGAAATACTTCTTTACGCGACAAATAATTAAAATGTGGAATTCACTGCCAGAGGATGTAGTGATGGTCACAGGCCAGGGCCGGCGCACCCATTGAGGCCAGGTACGCAGTGGCCTCAGGTGCAGGGTGCCGGAGAGAGCGCTGGAGGAGGCGCAGGGGGCGGGAGCGTGCGCCACAGAGCTGCAGCCTCCTATCCCTCCTGCCCCGTGCCACCGCCGCTGCCAGCACACGCTCCTGGCCGAGTGCAGCTGCCGCAGGCAGGCATCTGCGGCGGTGCAGGCAACCGAGCGGGAGAGCTCGGAGGCCACCCGCGCACCATCACAGCCGCCCGCTGCAGTGATTGGGCCGTCGGCGGCACGCTCGCACTCCTGTGATGACGTCACACATGACGTCATCACGCAGGCCGGTGTGAGCATGCTTGTGCGTGCGTGGGGGAGGCGCCCGGCCGGCCAGCTGCGAGCGCCAAAAACCCTTGCACCGCCCATCACAGGTGTAGGCAACTTTAAAAGAGGATTAGACAGATTCATGGAAGATAGGTCTATCAGAGGCTACTAGCCATGGCGACTAAAGGGAACCTCCACATTGAAAGGCAGTGAACCTCTGAATACCAGTGCCAAGAGGCAATGTCAGGGGAATGCTAATACTGCTATGCCCTTTTGTTGGCCTTCCAGAGTAAATGGCTGGCCACTGTGTGAGACAAGATGCTGGACTGGATGGACCACCGGTCTGTTCCTGCAGGGATCTTCTCATCTTGTTCCTCCTCCATAATTCTTAGTAAAGCAAAAGAGCACATATGTATTGTGTTATGCATTTCTGGTCCCACTGCATCCACTTCACTGGTTGCCACTTTTTAGGGAAGCTCACAATGCAATAACAGCAATTTGCGTGTTTTAACACTACTAGATGTTTCTAGGAGGTAAGCAGAGGAGGAGATGTAGGGCTGCTTTGTTTGAAGCCATAATGTAGAATTCCCTCCTAAGTATTAGCTTCCATCTGGCTCGTAAGAAAAGCCCTCCTAGATCAGACCGATGCTCTGTGGATGCTCCTAAAAATCTGCTATAGAAAGACGTATCCAGGCCTGGCTCCCAGCCTGTTCTGAAGGGTTTAGACCAAATCCACCCTCATAGGCACATACTGAAGATGGGATGGAGAATCAATCTGTTAGGTCTTAGACAGATTTCTTCTGACAGATGGTGATAGGGCAGCAGATGTCTTTCCTACATGTCATAGTCCTTCTGTGAGAATCTACTACGTATTCACACTGCAGTCAGAGAGAACTTGTGAAATATGATTCTCTCTTCTTGTCAGTGCCACCATTCCTAAGGAACTGTTGTGTATAATATTGTGAACTCTCACGGGCCCCTACTGAATAGTTCCTGTGTGTCACTGACAACAAGCCACACCATGTCCATGCATGGTAACAATCAAATTTATTTTTTTAAAAACACATCCCAGGATAACCGCTTCTCTACTATCCAAGTGCTCATCTCCTGCCCACTTACCCTGGAACATCTTTCCCCTTATGCTATTTATTTTTTTCTTCCAAGAGTGTATGCCCCTTCCCCTGGCCTAGCTACTCAGCACAGGAACACAGTCTATTTACTCATTTCTTTCTGTGCTAATCCCTTGAGGAATTGCCATTGCTCCTAAAAATTAACATCTGGGAAAGAAATCCCTTGAGTTTAGAGAAAAGAATCAACGTTAGGAATTGGGAGTCCTTTGAGATCAGTCTGCCCTTTGCACATGCATAACTGTACAGCTCACCCTCTGTAGCATATAAGTTTAAATAATACATGTTGGAAAACCACCAAGTAGGTTGGGCTAAGGATTCCAGAGGTGAGATTTACTTTCCAGGCATTAGCCTGATCACACAAAACTAGTACTACTACATTGCAAATAGGAAGAAAAATATAGGCATTTTAGCAAACTAGTTTCAAAATAGCAAAAGATCAAAACAAAAGCTGCTAATTTTATAGCTCTCTTAACTCTAGGGAAGATTTAAATCCTAGATTCTTCACTATCCTTTTCACAGTAAAAACTTAACGTTTACAAACATTTTCTCAAGTTCCTGACACCTCTTTTCAGAGCATTCATAGAACTGTTCCTCCCTTTGCCCATAACCTGGGGCGTTAAAGATACAAATCCTAAATGGGCTTTGTTGATTGCAAGGCACTCTGCCCTAGTTCAGAGGCGGTGTCGTCTTTTTAATTTTGCAGATATGAAACCTTCCTGGAAAACAGAACCGAAGCAAGCAGGAGGGCGATCCGAGTCGCATTACTAGGTGGAGTGAATGCCTCCTACTCGCGACGGGCGGGGGTGGGGGGGTTGATCTGCTGCACTCAGCCAATCCCCTAAAGGATCTGCGTTCCACCGTAGGCACCGACCTTTGGAAACGGCTGGGACTCCTGATGCCCTTGAAGTTCAATAGGGCAGAAACGCTTGCCCAAGATCCTGCAGAGGGCAGTCACCGCGTGCAAGCAAGCAGCTAGGACGGAGAGAACTGCACCGCGGAAGAAGAGACAGCGAGACAGGCTGCCTGCTCCGACTTCCCCGCAGCTAAACTGCCTGTCGCGGTCTGCGCAAAGTCGGTCCCACCATCGCCGCGCCCCCTCCCCATCCCCTGCCGCTTCCACTCCCCTTTTGAGCCTTTTGGCCCCATTCCCCAAAACAAGACAAGCTGCCCCGTGGGGGCGGGAAGGAGCACCCGCTCCCGTGTCTCCGAAGACCCAGCCCGGCGCCTGGGCTCAAAGGTCCCGCTCATTGCAAACGATCGAGCAGACTCTGCCTCGTCGGCGCCGCAGCAGCGCACAAAGAAGAAGCCGAGAGTCTTTACCTGGCCCCGCTGGCGTGAGCCCATCAGCGGCGCAGAGGCAAGACTGCCCTCCCTGGGTCCAGCGCCCTGCGCCTGGCCAGCTGCTGCACCCGCAGTTCCCCTCCTCGGCCGGCAAAACAGCGCTCTCTGGAGCTCAGCTTCAGAACCGGGGCTCCTCGCTCGCTGCAGGGGAAAATATGCCCACAATGCTCTGGCGTTGCAAAGAGCTTCCCCCTCCCCTCCCGGGCTCGGCGGGTGGGCAGAGCAGAGAGCCGCCTCTTTCGGTCACATTCAAGCCAAATAGTCAAGGCGGAGTAATGCGCGTGTGCCTTGAGCCTGATTCATGCACTTTGGGGCCACGGGCTTACTGGAAGCAATTCCCACGAAGAGGAGTGGGAATAACTTCCCAGTAATCATGGTTGAGGAACAGTTCTATAACTTTCTCATCAGACTTGTTCCTTCTCTTCTTCCTTTCTCTGTAGAGTATATTGTACAGTTTGCAGGCAATTTCTGTCAGTATTCTATAATGTGCACAACCTATGCATGTTACAAAATTCTTAAAACAAAAACGTTTTTGACCACACACAGCTTGATTTGATCCAGCACTCACCCCTGGAACCTCAGCTGAGTATCTGGATTCCTTCTTGGAATATGGAAGAAAATAAGGCTGCTTTTACACACATTGGATTATGCACTTTCAATGGATGTTAGCAATGTGTGAAAGGGGAAAATTCAGTTGCAAACTATCACTAAAGGGCTTTGAAAGAGTATTATCTAATGTATGTGAAAGTAGCATACGCGTGCATTTGAGCATGTATACAACGCCTATACCCAGATCTGGGATTTGAGGGGGAAAGCGTCCAACTCAGAAGGCATGAATTTGCAGACACTGTTCAGACATTTTAGGACCCTGCAGGATCTACTCCTAAGTCAGTTTGTTGGCTCTCTGGGATTTTTTCTTCTGGCTTCCATGCAATCCAACAGTTTATTGTTCACAGTAAGATTTCTGTGGCTTTTCTCCTGGTAATAAATCAACTAAATTTCACCCATCATAGTGACTGTGTCAAGTCAGTTTCAGGTAGGTAGCCTTGATGGTCTGCAGTAGAACAGCAAGATTTGAGTCCAGTGGCACCTCAGAGACCAACACGATTTTCAGAGTGCAAGCTTTCAAGAGTCAGAGCTCCCTTTGTCAGATACAAGTAGTAGCGGAGATCCTTGAGCTTTAATCTACCAGCCAGAAGATGGGAGAGGTATTGCAAGGAAAGGCATCAGGATGCTGTCAGGTGCTCAGGATCACCTGCCATATTCAATAACCGCTGAAGCTGAAGCTGATGCTGTTGGAGTGATTCCATTATTTGATTCTGGGGTGAAAACAGAGAACAGGAGGTGTTTGATCCTGTTGTAATCACTCCCGAGTCTGGGAGCCTGCCTAACCCTGAAAAGTCCATGAATCACACAGCCTGTTTTCCTCAATGCAGAGTTAGAGGACTATTAGGAGAAGGGAGGGGGATTAGGAGTAGCCTTAGGGAACTTATATCTGCTTGATACTTGTCTGTAGTTGCCAGTCCTAGCAAAGATGGTGAAAGTGTATGATACTGGTGTCTTATCAATAAAGAACTTTTACTCATGAAGTGAAGTTTCTTTGAGAGTTGCCTGGCATCCTTACAGATGCAAAGGTACAATGCATCTTAATTAGATGGGAGGAGCATAGCAAAGGGTGTAAAGGTACAATGGTACAATGCATCTTGATTAGAGCAGAAACTAGCATCTGTAGTGAGATAAGAATTCTATGCCTCCGTTCAGCTGCAGGGTGAGGGGAGTGTCCATTGTTTTGAACTTGTGAATGAACTCAGGTTCAGAAATCTCATGTTGTAAACTGCCCTTGAAGCTCTTTGTTTGAGGACAGCCACGTTTAGGTCACTAATCGAATGTCCTGGAAGATTAAAATGGCTCTGCCTCTTGGATATGCACCTTAACATGGTGAGGAGGTTTGAGTGCATCAGTAAAGCTGAGAGCAATACCATCAGAGGCACAGACTTGGTCAAGAGTCTAAACTCCTAGAAGAATCACTCAAGATGGAACAGTCAAAACTGAGACACCAGTCTAAGATGCATCCACCCCCTTCAGGAATCAATGGTCACATCAGCAGAAGAGAATTGTCCATTCCAATGGTGCTGGGAGCAGAAGAATTCTTAAAGGCTATCTACTGGGCAGCAGCAGTAGTGGAAGGTGACACTGGCGGAAGATTTTTCACAGCCAACAGCAGTGACACTTCAATTAATCATGGTTAATACTGCTCAGAAAAAGACAATGGTAAACTTTTGTGATCACACTGTGGTAATGCAATAAATCGCTATACTCATGGAGTTGCTGAATTTAACATTCTGCTTTATTTCAGCCGATAATGAAATGAACTCAGAAAAGAAGGTAAGATAACAGTCTAGGGGGTGGAGTTTCCCTCCATCCCATTATAAGGTTCCAGTTAACTCTTTACTATCCATTTTACTACATCCCTCCCTCTTTAATTTTTTTCTTTTCCTTCTTTATTAATCTCCCAAATATAGCCTTTCAGGAGGTCTTCTTGCTCTCACTGGACAGTGGTATGGTTCCACTGCATCGTTGTCTCTGAGTCTGGAAAGGTCCATTTCTTTAGAAGCTTCTCTAATTGGTGACCTGGAAGGGGGCATCAAATTATAGTGGGCATTAGTCTCTGAAATGCCACAGGGACTCTAGTTTTCTGGGCATTCCTGTTCCTCTCCCCTTTTTACTGACTGTTGCACGTCAGTTTTCTTGCAGATGTGGTCTTAATGCCACCTGATGACTCAGCCATCAGGTAAACCAATCTTGATTAGAGCCCCATCTGTGCTTGAATCCTACCAGGGATCCACATAAGTTGAGAGATACTAAAATTCTTGGTATAGACCTGATCCTGTACTCCCAAGTGTCTATCTTTAGCATGGTAATCATGGTTACTTTTTTGAAGAGTCTGTTTCCTTTGCTCTTCCTCTTCTATTTTGGAACACACAAAATCCAGGTGGGTCCATACCCACCTTCCTATCAAAAACTGGGTTGAACTCACCCCCGTGGTGGTCTGGGGGGGTGATTGTATATTTCAAGAGAAATCGAGCCAGTCTAGTCTCCAAAGTCCCAGAAGTCATCTTTTTCATTCCTTCTTTGAAAGTTCTGATGGCTCTCTCTGCTAAGCCATTTCAAGCTGGATGGTAGGGGGATGTTTGGATGTGTTTAAATCCATTTTTTCCTTGGAATCTTTAAATTCCTGGCTTGTGAAATTTGGTCGATTATCTGTGAACAGTATCACTGGAAGTCCATGACAAGCAAAGGTCTGTTGAAGTTTGTCACACGTTAGAGCTGATGTTGTGAAATTCATTAGATGAACTTCCATCCACTTGGATAGGCATCTATTATAATCAAGAACATCTTCACAAGAAAAAGTCCTGCAAAATCTAGATGTATCCAAAACCAAGATTTTCCAGGCCACTCCTATGGATGTAAAAGTGCCAGTGCTGGTGCCCGCTGATGTTGACATTGAACACATTGCTTGCACTCCTGTTCTAAATCTTCGTATAAATGTGGCCACCAGATATAGTTGCAAGCTAAAGTCTTCATGCGAGAGATCCCATGATGGGCTTCATAAAGTTCTTGTAGAACCTACTTTCTTCCTTGGAGGGTGGGGTGGAATCACAACCTTAATGCCTCATACCTCATACCTTAATACCACAACCTTAATACCCCATAATACACATCCATTCTCCCCACAATTCAGCCCTCCTGCTCCAATAGGGACAAATTGTTTCTCCCGGATTCTGTGAGGGCTAGTCACGCAGAATTAACTCTGTTACTTGAGACAGAATTAGATCCTGATGGGTCCAGACTCTGATCTGAGAAGCTTTTACTGGTGTACTTGTGCTCCATTAACAGTGCCACTTCCTCAGGGGTAGCTTCAGCCCCTGGTGCTTCTGGTATTGGTAATCTGCTCAGGGCATCTGTATTTCCATGTTGGTTACCAGCTCTATAGATTATCTTATATTGGTATGCTGCTAGTGTCAGGGCCCAGCATTGTAACCAGGTGGCTGCCATAGTGGGCACCACTTTACTTTCATTAAAGAGTTCAATTAATGGTTTATGATCTGTGACAATCTTGAACTGTTTCACATACAGATACTAATTAAAAATTTTATGCCAAAGATAATGGTTAGGCCCTCTTTCTCTACTTGTGAATAACCCTGCTTTGCTTTATTGAGTGGCCTTGAAGCATCTGCTAGGGGCCAATTTTCTTCACTTTCTAGTTTGTGTGACAATACAGTCCCCACACCATAAGATGAAGCATCACAAGACAGGATAACTTTTTTGACCCTTTTTAGGGTCAAAATGGACTTGTACATCTGAAGATTTCAGCATTTTGACCCTTTTTAGGGTCAAAATGGACCAGTAGATCTGAAGATTTCAGCAGTCTTCTATATTGTTGAAAGGCTTCTTCTTACCTCTGTCCCCAGCGCCAAACAGTCTTTCCTCACGAGGAAATGTAAAAGTTCCAATAGGGCTGAGAGGATTGGAAGGAATCAATGATAATAATTTAATATCCCATAATAGGCTCTGTGTTCTGTTGTAGTCCCCACAAATGTGAATGGTTTTATCGGGTTTGAGTACAGGGACAATAGGAGTTGTCCACTCTGAAAACTGTATAGGAGAGGTGATTCCTTCCTTCTTCAGCCTGTCCAGTTCCACCTCTGTCTTGTCCTGAACAGCATATGGTGTTCCATATGTTATGTTTAGTCCTAGGTTTAGGCCTAGGTATAAAATATTTTGGCTGATTCCCCAACTTTATAAATATCCTTGCTTTAACACCTTTTAAGGTTCCCAGTCCTCCTTGGAACGTTGCCGGATGAGCATGTAAGACTTTTTGTACTGCTGGTATTAACAACATCAACATTAGATTTATATACCACCCTTCAGGACAACTTAACACCCACTCAGAGTGGTTTACAAAGTATGTTATTATTATCCCCACAACAATCACCCTGTGAGATGGGTGGGGCTGAGAGAGCTCCGGAAAGTTGTGACTGACCCAAGGTCACCCAGCTGGCTTCAAGTGGAGGAGTAGGGAATCAAACCCAGTTCTCTAGATTAGAGTCCCGCAGCTCAAATTCAGTTGACATATTACTTCCTAGTCTAATTCCAATTCTTTTAACCAGTTCCTTCCCAGTAAATTTGGTCTATCATCTTTTATTACTACTGCCTGTAAATCTTGCTGTTGCCCTTTATAATTCAGAGGGATCCACACTGACATTACTACCGGAATATTTTCCCCAGGGTGTCTGCAATTTTACTCTTGCATTTTCCAGGACCTTGGGGCCTACTTTGCTCTGTTAATAAGTCTTAATCACAGTCACTGAAGCCCCTGTATCTATCTCCATGAGTGCAAGCTTGTTATTCAGTACCACATACAGACACACACAAAAGTGTCTGTCCTCAAAGAAAGAAGTTTCAAGGGCAGATTACAACATGAGACTGCTGAACTTGAATGTATTCACTAATTCAGAACAATGGATCCCCCACGATTGAGTAAAGACATAGGATTCTTAGTTCACTGCAGATGCTAATTTCTGTTCTAATCATGCACTGTAACAATCAAACTTACACCCTGAGAATCTTGTCGGTTTCAAAGGTGCCACTGGACTCAAATCCTGTATGTCAAGTGAACTGTCAAAATATTTTTTATATCTGAATCTTCCACAAATATTGATGGGCTTAGTCAAACTTGCTTGTTTTTGAAATCAGTTTGGCTGTACGGTAATACAGAAATCTTTCGTATGAAATGTCTTTTAACAATGAATGCCAGACTTTTTTTAATCACAAAGTATTTTACACTTAAGGGAAAGTATTCATTTCCTTCAAGATTCTAAAAAACGCTTAACTTCATTTCAATTTTATTGATATATTAGATTTGTTGCTACATAACATAACAGATCTTTACATTTCCTGAAGACAGTGCTTCCAAATGGGATCACCATTAAGAAACTACCTCTTCATTAACCTAGGCTGTAATCATGACACGTAACGTTACTGAGAGGATGCCCTCCTCCTAACTAAAAGATTGCAATGGGATACGGGAGAGGTACTAGTTTCTTACATACGTTGGAGATGGGAGTGTGTGTTTGTTTTTCAAGAAAACTGGCGCTTTGAATTTGGCCTGGAAGATCACAGGAGACCAGTCTGGAGCACCATAACAGTATGTGCCTCATATGCCACTTTCATTTACAGTTTGGGGACATCATGCTCTGGACCAGCTTCCAGTGAATTGTTATGGGGTATTGCCATGCTACTACTATTTGGGTTGATATTTCTTTCTCTCTCTCTATCATACTGGGGATATGGGAAGCTTCTGTCATCTAATCACATGAGACCATGAAACAGCAGAAGGAGTAGGACTATGCCTAATCAGATCATACTTAGCTGTTAAGGTCTAGGTCTAGAGAGAAAAGCAGCCTTTCCTGCTACTAGGCAATCAGGCAATTATTCAGAACCTTGCAGTTAATCAAGTTACAGTTAGCCACAAAGAATCCTGCTGCATTAGCATTCCTGCCTGTAAAGAATTATGTCCAGATTAGCATTTCCTGTGAAAAGATTCATAGCTCCGACTGATCCAGTTTGGGCTGCTTTGAATTTCCTGAAAAGACTAGGTTTAATCAGGTAACTCCAAACACACCTGGAGTTGACCCTTCAGCTAATCTGGGAAGGAAATAACCTCTTGTTTTGAACCCAAACTTCTGATCCTATATAACTGGCAAACTTTCCCCAGAAACTGATGTTCTTGTGTTGTCCTGCTGGCTACACTCCTGACAGAAGTGGACAACATGCCTCATGCATCTTTGGCTTTTTTCATGTGGATGTTTTTCTCTGCTTTGACATCCAGGCTAGAATGCTATTTTTTTCTAGCATCCACTGACATGCAGAAGAGGGCAACCAAGATAGTTAAGGGGTTTCCTATGAGGAAAGGCTAAGAAATCTTGAGCTTTTCAGTTCAGACAAAGGATGACTGTAGGAGAGACATGTTAGAGGTTTATAAAATTATGTATGTGGTGGAGAAAGAGAATAGAGAGAACTTTTCTTTCTGTCCCATCACTAGAAGTTGGGAGCACCCGATGAAGTTCATAGGCAATAGATTCATGAAAAACAAAAGGAAATACTTCTTTGCCCAATGAGTATGTAGTGATTGCCATTAATATTGATAGCTTTGAAGGAGGTTAGACAGATTCATGAGTCCATCCGTGCCCGTGGTAATTAAAGGGAACCACCACATTCAGAGGCATTAAAAAGTACCAGAAGGCAACATCAGGGGAATGCCTGTGCCTTTACTCCTTGTCTGTTGACCCTCCAGGTCAATTGTTTGGCAGCCATGTGAAAAAAGGATGCTGAACTAGATGGCCCACTGATCTGAATCAGCAGGACTCCTTATGTTTTAATTATCTACTCTAATTATCCAGTTTCCAGCAAGCCATCCACATGGGAAAGAGTGTATTTTTGAAGGTCCCACTTACATTGGTGCCATTTCCCCCTCACAACCACTAATGCAGCTCTCTTTTTAAAAAATCAGTAATTGCTAAAATAATATAGTGTTGCAGCAGTTAACAGTTTCTCTAACAACCTTTAAAATGCTCTCCAGGCCAGAGTGAGAGAAAAGAATGCAGGTGAAATGGTGGGTGCTGAAGAAAAGTGCAAGGAAAATACCCCTATGGAAGCAGCAGCAATGAATGCCTTGCCCTGTGAATGCTGCCTGTCAACCCCAGGGCTGGATCTAGGGTTGCCGGTGCCCGGTGCAACCCTTGTTCTGGCCTCCACGCACGCAGTGCGTGCATACTCCCAGTGCTGCATGATGATGTCTGTGATGTCATCACGCAGGGGTGGGAGGCGTGCCGCCCACATGGCAAGCAGGCTGCCCAAGCGCCCAGTGCACTTCGGAGCTGGCGGTGGCAGCAGCGGCGGCAGCTTGTGTATGCGCTGGGGTGGCCGGCTTGCTGCGTAGACGGCTGAGTGCAGGGCTAGGAGGCCCTCCGCATGATTTGCTTGCCCCACTGCCCCGTGCCGCCTGCGCAGCAAGGTGGCTGCCCCAGCACCTGGTGCACCACGGAACTGGGGCAGCTGGCTTGCTGCACAGGTGGCTGAGCACAGGGCTGGGAAGTCCTGCACGCACGACAAGCCAGCTGCCCCATTGGCGGGGCAGCCGAGGGCCTCCCAGCCCTGCGCTCAGCCTGCCTCATGGCAAGCCGCAGCGCGCTCCTGGCGGCTGGCAACCGCACCAGATGCCCCCTCTTTGGCGGCACCGGGGGCAGGCTACACCCCCTGCCCCCCCTCAATCTGGCCCCGGTCAACCCCCACTGCTCTTTCCTTTGGATTACCGGCAGCCTCAGTGTTTGGACCTCTGCCTGGAAGCTGAATATATAGGCAGCCAAAGTGGTGTAGTGACTAGAGTGATGGCTGAGGATCTGGGAGACCCAGGTTTGATTTTCTGCTTTGCCATGGAAGTTCACAGGGTGTCCTGGGGCCAGTCACACACTTTCAACCCAACCTACTTCACAGGGATGTTGTTAGGGGAAAATGGAGGAGAGAATAATAATGTAACCTGCTTTGGGTCCAAACTGGGGAGAAACACATTCCCAAATCTCCCATGCTGCTGCAAGCCTTGCCTTATCCCCAAGTCACCATCTTGCCCTGTTCCTCCTCCTCTCTTCTGGCCTTGTATTGCATCACTGGGAGACTCATCATGGTTATCCACTCTGGGGTCTCCACCCACTGTTTTTGAGAACCATTTTTCATCTGTGATTGAGACCTAATGTTATTCTTTAAGGCTATTTTTAAAAGAATATGTAGGCCACACAGAAGAGATAAAGGCAGAAGTTTGGTTTTTTAAAAAATTCTGTATTAACACTAGGCAGCAGGCATGTATTTAAATATATTAGTCTGTGAAAGAAGGTACTGGCCTGGCATCTCTCTCATGTAAAAACCTCCGGCTAACAAGACATGGCCTTGTTCAATGCTGTGTTGTCCCAACAATGTAAATTTGCTAGTTAGGTGTGCACTGTGCACTCTGCTGGACTCTTTGGCCTGCTGTCTGCTCTTAGACAGGAGACACTTTGGCAGCCTTACCACAATGGAAGATTAGGTTTCCCAAGCACACCAAGTCCCACTCATCAATCTTTCCCTTTTGAACTGTAAATTATTTATGTGTGAAGAGATGCTTACTTCTCTGCTCCAAAAACATGCTCTTGAATCAGGATGGAGGGGGTTACATTTTATAGGTCTGATGAAGAAGGGTTTGCTCATGAATAAACGTCACAATAAATGTCCAGGACTTCACATTGCTACAAGACTTTTTCTTGTTTGGACTGCAGTGGATGAACATGACTACCTGTCTAGAATTTAAGTAGAAGTGTTGTGACATCTTAAGAACTATTTTGAAAAGTTATAGCATAAACTTTTATAGACTAGAACATGCAGTTTCTAACCACAGCAGACCAGGGATCTCTTCAATCTTCAGAACTAACACCCTGTTTGACTGGGTAGGAACATCAAAAACTTATTTTATGAACAAATATAAAAAGTGCTTTATTATTCACACTAACATATTATAGAGGAAATTGTTGTATGTATATTTATTATTTTATTTATTTATTACAATTAGTATAACACATGAGCAATACAAATATCCAAGGTGCCTAACAAGATCACTTAAAATGCAAATTAATCCCACATAACTATAAAAGACTAGCAGATAATAGTACAGTAAAAGATAATCAATACAAAAGCAGGGCATCTTCTGGTAAAGAACCATGTTGGCTTGTCACTTAAAAATTAAAAGGGTATAGATTTAAATTAAAAGGGAATTCCATGGCTTTTGTGCCTTCCTTCAAAGGTGTGGACTGCATTTCACATGCTGAGCCATCAGCTTTTTCTTTGGCAGATGCAAATCTCGAGTTTCTTGAAACGTGCCTGTAACAAAAAAATCTATCTTTGATTGATAATAGTCAACTTGTCTATAATTTTTTGAACTCATCAAAGCTTTCTCTTCCATTTCTAAATTATGAGCATGTTGTGTCCATTACAAGCCAACAATCAAATTAAAATAGTCAATTTCAGATGATTTATATATGGTGCATGTAAAGTTTTTTATCTTCAGTTTATCCGAATCTGTTTTTTATTTTAGGCCTAGGATAGCAGTGTGAATAACATTGGCTTTAGCTTCATTCTGTGGCACCTATGCAGTAGGCAATCAAGGAAACGACAGAGGAAAGCATATACCAATGCATGACCTGCAATCTAAGCACTGAAAATATTTGACAAATTTAATTACGGTAACAGTAGTTGTAAGCTGTATCCAGCAGGACTCTGATGAGGCAGCATAGAAATCTTAAATAAATAAATAGCCCATGAGTATCTGATCTGAGAGCCAAGCTACAAGTGACGCCTGACACAGGTTGGTCACTTGTCAGCTTCCCTCACGTTTTGATGGGAAATGTAGGCATCCTGGTCTTGCAGCCTGGCTCTCCATTTAATTGAAGTTTACAGAGCAGCAGTCTATGGGAGGGAGAACATGTGGTCAGGAGGGGAGTGAAGGCATCGGGCTCTCGCCGGGCGCCTCCCTTCCCCTCCACTGGGTGTGTGTGTGTGGGGGGGGTCTGTAAACTTCAATTAATTGGAGAGCCAAGCTGTAAGACCAGGACGCCTACATTTCCCATCAAAACTTGAGGTAAGCTGACAAGTTTCCAACCTGTGTCAGGCACACTTGTAGCTTGGCTCTAAGTTTCCTTCCCTTTCAACTTGTACTCATGTCTAAACACATCTTGTGACAACTAGAACAAAAATTGATAGCATTTTATGGTTAAATTCTTTTATTTGAGCATCTGTACACAGTAGGATGGTTGTGGATTTTCCGGGCTGTACAGCCATGGTCTTGGCATTGTAGTTCCTGATGTTTTGCCAGCAGCTGTGACTGGCATCTTCAGAGGTGTAGCACCAAAAGACAGAGATCTCTCAATGTCACAGTGTGGAGAAGATGTTGGCAGGTAATTTATATCTACTCAGGGAGGTGGGTTTGGGCTGAGTCATCCTGTAAGAGTTTCCCAGGGTGTGGAATGCTAATGGCGGGAGGCTTCACTGTATCCTGAGGAGGTTCTTTTGCATATGGATTGGTGCTTGATATGCTAATCTTCTCTGCAGGGCTATTGTAGGCTGTATTGTGTTTTGTTAGCCTGGTCTTTTTCAGGACTGGAAACCATGCTCTATTCATTCTTAAAGTCTCTTCTTTCCTGTTGAAATTGTGCTTATGCTTATGAATTTCAATGGCTTCCCTGTGCAGTTTGACGAAGTAGTTGGAAGTGTTGTCCAGTATTTTAGTGTCCTGGAATAGGATACTGTGTCCTGTTTGAGTTAGGCTATGTTCAGCCACTGCAGATTTTTCTGGATGGCCAAGACTGCAGTGTCTTTCATGTACACAGTAGGGTTGCCAAGTCCTTTTATCCTTCTGGCAGGGCGGGGGGGGGGCAGCATTCACCTTTTTAAACTCCTTGAGCATGCATGAAGCGCAGGAGCGCTCCCAGAGTGTCATGAGGACATCATATCCAGGAAGTGAAGTCATCACATAGGGACTGGGAGCACTCCTGCACTTTGCAACAGGCCATGCCTTTTTCTATGTGGAATTAAGATGAGTATGGACGTGAATTTTCCAAAATGAACAGCAAGATTCAATTCCAGTAGCTTCTTAAAGATCAACAAGTTTTTCAGGGTATAAGCTTCCCAAAATTACTATACATTCTTTTATCACATAAACATAATGTTTTATCAGAACAACATAAGTAGACAATGAAATGCAAATTGAAAGTTAAGCCTGAAACACACCAGCTAAATTTAGGCAGTATTTCACCTTTATGAGATTAACTTTCAAAACTTCAGGGGCCTTGAGAAATTTGGTGATTTCTACAGTGGCAGCACTCTCTTATAAAAATTAAGATTGATTCTTATTGCCTTGACAAGTGAAGCTCCAGAATGTGCCCTTTTAACCCTGTATGTCTGGCAGAACTGATGGCAGATGTGATGGTAGGGTCTACTGTCCCATCCTGATTATGTTGTACTGTCTATTGAATAAGAAGTGTTCAGGCAGTTCACTGGAATGTAAATTCTTTTTGCTTACGAGGGGGAAAGCACACACACACATCTCTAGCCTTCTCAGTATTTAGGCATGTTAAGACTTACACTTGAACTGGAGTACAGCTTTAGCATTGCTTCAACCAGTGCATTTTAATATCGTCTGTAACATCTATAAGGGTTTGATATTGTCCATTTGCAGTGATGTGCTTTCAGTTAATGCAGAGTTAGGTTGCTTCAGCCTATAGTGGCCTTTATGAGTAGCATATCCTGCACTTTACGGACCCATCGCAAGAGGTGCTATTCTAGCACTGAGTCCAAGAGTTGCCTATATTGGCCTTTCCCAGAGAGATCCACCATGTTTACATGACACAGCCCTGCAGGGTAGAACTCTAAATCCTACCCTGGCACTTTCTTGAATGTTTGGTGTAGTGGTTAAGAGTGCGGGACTGTAATCTGGAGAACTGGGTTTGATTCCCCACTCCTCCACTTGAAGCCAGCTGGGTGACCTTGCATCAGTCACAGCTTCTAGGAGCTCTCTCAGCCCCACCCACCTCACTGGGTGTTTGTTGTGGGGATAATAACAACATATTTTGTAAACCGTTCTGAGTAGCTGTTAAGTCATCCTGAAGGGTGGTATATAAATTGACTGTTGTTTTTATTATTATTATTATTATTATTTTATAAAATGCTAGTATTCTAAAGTACTTCTTTAGATTTAAGGCACTAGATACAGGAAACTTAGGCAGCCATGTCCCTCTATTACATTTACTTACCAATGAAGGGGAAAGGAAATAGTGTCTATCGTTCTTTCACCCCGATCCTAGTTTTGTTTCTATAGCAAGAATTTTACTCCTATTTGAAGTGGCTACATTTCTCTTGGATGAAATGGGTTGACAACAAATTGGTAGGTATGTGGCATTTACTTCTATGTCTTGAAAACAGTTTGTTGAGCGCTTAGCTTAGGTGGGAATCTGGCACTTATTTTACTGTTTGAAAACAGTTTGATGACGACTTGAAATATCGGCCAGGAGAATGTACTTTTTAACATGGATACACTCAAAGGCAACCATCTTCTACTTAATTTTAAAATTTCTGTCTGTGCGGAATTTAGCTCAAAGTAGTGTTGAGGATGAAAACCAAAATGAAATATCGAACAACCATGGTACATATAGGAAAGGTAAATTCTAGTCACTATATTTTGGGCTGGGAAATAATTTTATCCCATGTCAGACAGGCTGGCAACTCTCGCATTGTTTATATTACTATTTCTCTGTAGCTCCAGTAAGGGCCGGATCTAGAGGGGGGTAGTCTGCCCCCGGTGCCGCCAGGGAGGGGGTGCCGGAAGCAGCTCCCAGAGCATGCAGGCGGCAGCATGGGCAGCCGTGCTGCCTTTTGCTTGACTCGCGGGACAGGGGGCAGCTGGCTTGCCGCGCACCCCCTGTCCTGTAGGGCAGGAAAAGGGCAGTGCAGCCGCCCACGCCATTCACTTGCCCTGCAGGAGAGGGGGCAGCCGGCCGCCCCGTCCCGCGGGGCAGGTGCATGGCGCGGGCAGCCTCACAGGCTCCCGCGCTGCCTTTTGCTTGCCCCATGGGACAGGGGGCGGCTGGCTTGCAGCGCACCCCCTGTCCTGCAGGGCAGGCAAAGGGCAGTGCGGCCACCCACGCCACTTGCTTGCCCCACAGGAGAGGGGGCAGCCGCCTGCCCCCTGTCCCGCGGGGCAGGCGCGTGGCGCGGGCAGCCTCGTAGCCCCCCGCACTGCCTTTTGCTTGCTCCGCAGGACAGAGGGCGCGCGGCAAGCCGGTCGCTCCCTGTCCCACAGGGCAGGCGAAAGACAGCGTGGGGGGCTGCAAAGCCGACCGCGCCATTCGCTTCTGAAGCGAATGGCGCGGGCAGCTTCTCAGCCCCCCGCGCTGCCTCCGGCACGCAGCGTGATGATGTCATCAAAATGTCATCCCGGCATCCCGGCAAGCGTTGCCCCGGGCGCCGGGAGCGCTAGATCCGGCCCTGGCTCCAGTCACTTATTTAAGTCTGTTGGCATTATTTTCTTTATAGGCATGCTTCCTGGCACATCTGCTTTCTCTATATATTTATTTATCGCCTGCATGGTGGATGGTCTAAGTATTTTCAGCTCTGTAGTTCTGTATCAAAACATTTCCAATCTAATCTCAGATGACAAAATATGAGAACTGTTTAACTTTATTTATTCTGAGCAAGGGTTGTGATTAAATTGCTTATTTTCTTGTCCTTTCTACTTGTGAACTTGGATAACTTCATTACAACATTGCATTGCAAAATTCTCTGTGAACTTCCTGCCAAACAAATTTGCCAAGAATTCCTTAGCTTTAAAAACTTCTTTTGTGTTGTACACCTAAGTAGACTACATGGTATACAATAGAACATTGTATTCAAAGAAATGCAGCAGAGTCATCTTTAGATATCAAGTATTTATATATGTATAATTCTCCAGCTGTACAATACTTGCTATAACTTCAGTTATAAAGTCTGCCCTTGCTATAACTTTATAGCAAGGGTTTCAGTTATAGCAAGGGCAGACTTTATTCTAATTCAGTTTTTTTCAGGCATCTTGGGAGCTACCTCAGAAAGGGGAGGTGAAATTGACAGAGCCCTCCAGGAGGTAAAGATGAAATTAACAAACCCTCTGAGGAGGATCTCCCCTAGCTCTTTTTTTGTTGGAAATTGCAATGTCTGGTGTACTGCAGCAGCAAGAAGGGAAGAAGAGCCTTCTATACAGGGGGCAGTGAGGATCAGTCATTTAAGACAGTGAGAGCAGCATCTCTCTCTTGTTTCCTGGGGGTCATTTCCTTGGCCATTTCCACACATGTTGAATAATGCACTTTCAATGCACTTTAGCAATCCTTTGGAAGTGGATTTTTTGTTCCACACATGGAAAAGCAGTTACAAATGTTCAGTAAAACGTATTGAAAGTGGATTATCCAACGTGTGTGGAAGCAGCCCTTGTCTTGTCTCCTATTGGGCTAAACAGGGCAATACCCTGCTTCTTCTCTCTCCTGCCTTCTCACTCTTCTCCAAGATGTAGTCAGTCAGAACTCTATCTCTATCTCTCTTCTTTACTCTCAAGTATGTATTTCTTAAATAAACTTTTAG
This sequence comes from Eublepharis macularius, assembly GCF_028583425.1. Lineage (NCBI taxonomy): Eukaryota > Metazoa > Chordata > Lepidosauria > Squamata > Eublepharidae > Eublepharis > Eublepharis macularius. The sequence continues at coordinate 78,176,203 of NC_072794.1, read as the reverse complement.
CCTCTTTAATCAGCACAGCATAACTTCTCTGCTTTATGTGCACTCTGCCAACATTTTAAAACTACACTTCCTGGCTAACATTGCGTCTCCATACAGTTGAGCATCCCACGTAAAATGTCTTGTGTAGAGAGACTCTGTGTGTGTTTGAAAAGTCATTGGTCACTCCCAAGTGACCTTCTGCCTACCCTGTTCTATTAACTGGATTTGGACATTGCTGCTAGCGTGAAACATTATTCAATAAAGGAATTTCAGAGGGAACAACTAGCATGAAATTGCTAGATTACAATTTATTATAAAGTTTTGTTGTATTTATCTGGGTTTGAACTGAGACTTTGTAGTGAATCTGTTTGAAGTTAATCTCTTTAAGATTACACTGAAAAGGTATTTTATTACAGGTGTTAAATTAGTTTAGCAAGGCTGGGGTGATGGTTTGTCACTAGTTACTGCTATTGTGAATTGTAAACATGCTTATCTTACATACATTTGAGCTTCACACAATATCAGTTTGTACTTTTTGTATTGCATTGCATTTTGACCTTACTAATTACATTTTTTTTCTCCATGTTATCTGTCAACTGAATGTACACTTCTTGTGATGAAGTAGCTGTAGTCCATAATTGCCTAGGGCTCATAATTGCTTAGGGCACAGCAAATATGTTTATATTGCAACAAGACTTTTTTTTTCTTTTTTATGACTAGATTTAGAAATTCTTTCAGTGTGAAAGACTGTTTTTGCTCCAACTCTCTTCAATTGTCTTCATTTTTGTTCCATTTTAATTTTCACAATTTGTTTTATCACTAGAATCCTGGTGCCGAGTTTTATTATGACTGCATATTTTCATAGTAAAAATAGAATAGGAGATTAAGTGGTACATTAACAGCCATAGCTATTGATAGATGTCTTCAAGAAATTAGAAACCAGCATGTTGTATCTTAAATAGGCTAGATGAAATTTATATTTCCAATAGTTGTTTTGCAAGGAACATATACTGAAACTAGATAATAGCTACACCTTTCAAAACATCTTGTGACAACTAGAACAAAAATTCATAGCATTTTATGGTTAAATTCTTTTATTTGAGCATCTGTACACAGTAGGATGGTTGTTGTGGATTTTCCGGGCTGTACAGCCATGGTCTTGGCATTGTAGTTCCTGATGTTTCGCCAGCAGCTGTGACTGGCATCTTCAGAGGTGTAGCACCAAAAGACAGAGATCTCTCAGTGTCACAGTGTGGAGAAGATGTTGGCAGGTAATTTATATCTACTCAGGGAGGTGGGTTTGGGCTGAGTCATCCTGTAAGAGTTTCCCAGGGTGTGGAATGCTAATGGCGGGAGGCTTCACTGTATCCTGAGGAGGTTCTTTTGCATATGGATTGGTGCTTGATATGCTAATCTTCTCTGCAGGGCTATTGTAGGCTGTATTGTGTTTTGTTAGCCTGGTCTTTTTCAGGACTGGAAACCATGCTCTATTCATTCTTAAAGTCTCTTCTTTCCTGTTGAAATTGTGCTTATGCTTATGAATTTCAATGGCTTCCCTGTGCAGTCTGACGAAGTAGTTGGAAGTGTTGTCCAGTATTTTAGTGTCCTGGAATAGGATACTGTGTCCTGTTTGAGTTAGGCTATGTTCAGCCACTGCAGATTTTTCTGGATGGCCAAGACTGCAGTGTCTTTCATGTACACAGTAGGGTTGCCAAGTCTTTTTATCCTTCTGGCAGGGCGGGGGGGGGGCAGCATTCACCTTTTTAAACGAGCATGCATGAAGCACAGGAGCGCTCCCAGAGTGTCATGAGGACATCATATCCAGGAAGTGAAGTCATCACATAGGGACTGGGAGCACTCCTGCACTTTGCAACAGGCCCTGCATGGTGATGTCACTTCCCAGAAATGGCATTGTTAAACTGCCCTAGGAGCACACCCAGGAGCCCTGTTCCCCCACCTTCCCCCACCCCCACTGGCCAGGTGAGTAGTGGTGGGGGCAGAGGGTGGGAATAGAGAATCCCCTGCCCCACCGGGGGACCTGGGTTTCTAGTATACACAGCGATCTCTGATTCCTTCAGCAAATTTAGTCTTTTGAACCCTACAGTGGGGCAAAAACAAGGGCCTGAGTCTTCTTTTCAGAAGACCCTGGTCTTCTTTTCAGTTTTGGTCTTCCAAGTAAGGTTGCCTACTCTGGCTTGGGAAATTCCTTGGGACTTAGGGGTGAAGCCTGGGAGGATTAGGTTGGGGAGAGGGAAAGACCTGAGCTGGTTAAAATGCCATAGAATTCACACTCCAAAGCAGCCATTTATTCCAGGGGAACTGGTCTCTGTAGTTGAGTTGTAATTCTGGAAATCTCCAGACTCTGCCTGCAAGTTTGGCAACCCTACCCACAAGGGACAGTCTGGGCTGCTTTGCACAGCTCTCATTGGTTACCAGATGGCCAATTTTAGGATTTGTGGGACTTTGTGGGAGCAAACAAGTGTCTGAAGGAAAAGGTGCAAGTTTATCCAGAACCAACCCTGCCCCACTGTACATAATTTCACCTGAAGTCCTCGGCAAATGTCTAGGAAATTTATCAGTGCAATGAACAATCTATTTTTTTAAAAAATTGGCCACATGTGGGCCTCATTTATTAGAATATTTAGCTATATTAAAATCCTACATCCAAATGCAGGTTGGCCATCCAATGCCTCCAGGTCATGTTGTTTGAATAAATAAAAAAAAATCAGGCAGCTAGACACTTTAGTTATTTTATTATTGGATAGTAAAGATTTTCTGTACTTCACAACTGAAAATCATTCCCAGTTTGTTGGCCTGACAGAACACTATAAACAGAAAAGTAGTGAAGATGCTTCAAAAGCAGGCTGGCATAAGGATCCTATATGCTTTTACATGGACATGCAGTATTGGGTTAAGTGGAGCCTACTTCCAAGTAATGACAGTAATGACATAATCTGAAATGTTGTTGTAACATGCAACACTGTGGGTTGGCACACTTCAGCCATGGCCAATCCCATGTGCTTTGAGGGATGCATGGCTAAGAAGTCATGTTACAAACAGAGAGGGACAGTAACAGCAGTTGCAACAGCTCTCTGGCTGGAGCTGAAACCCATGGCATACTGCTTTCTATCTAGCTGTTCTGACTGTTCTTATCAGATGCAGTGGTTGTTTGATAGTTAGATAGGCTACTTCCTGTTTCTTCCCAGAAGTTTCTCTCTTCCTGTTTACTGATGCAGTTAGTATCTATTCTGTTTCTCTCAGTTTTCTGTCAGAGTTGTAGTTCCTGAATAAACTCTTCAGACTCAAGATCATTCCTAAGATATACTATACCCTACAAAAACATCTGGCATATTTGAGCAAATAGACTTCTTGGCCAACCCACAGTTCAACAACCACTGTCATCACTGCACCTGATAAAAACAGTCAGAACAGCTAGACAGAAAGCAGTATGCCGTGGGTTTCAGCTCCGGTCAGAGAGCTGTTTCAACTGCTGTTACTGTATTTGCTGCCCCCTGCAGGTATTCTGTGTTTTCTGCCTTCTCTGTACGCAAGACATTGTATTTTCCAACACCCCTTCTCAAGGTCTAGTGTACAGAGTCCACAAGGTTTAACGTCTTGACTCAAATGTTGGACTATTTCATCATAGTCCTTCTCTTCAGAACACAAAATCAGATTTATTGTCGAAGGCTTTCACGGCCGGAGAACGATGGTTGTTGTGGGTTTTCCGGGCTGTATTGCCGTGGTCTTGGCATTGTAGTTCCTGACATTTCGCCAGCAGCTGTGGCTGGCATCTTCAGAGGTGTAGCACCAAAAGACAGAGATCTCTCAGTGTCACAGCGTGGAAAAGATGTTGGCAGGTCATTTGTATCTACTCAGGAGAGGTGGGGTTGAGCCGAGTCATCCTGTAAGAGTTTCCCAGGGTGTGGAATGCTAATGGCGGGGGGCTTCACTGTATCATTGCTACTCCATTTCTGGCTACTCCAGAAATGAAATCCGAAGAGCAATCAAACCCAGGATGAATCAAACAACCAAGGAAAAACAGTCTCCTACAGGAAAAATGTTTTTGCCATATATCAAGGGAATTACTGATCAGATGGGAAAGCTTATGAAAAAGCATAACCTTCAAGCAGTATTCAGACCCACCAGAAAAATACAACAGATGCTACGATCAGCAAAAGACAGTAGAGACCCCCTCACCTCTGCAGGAGTATACCGTATACCCTGCAGCTGTGGACAAGTTTACATCGGGACCACAAAGCGTAGCATCCAGACAAGAATAAAAGAACATGAAAGACACTGCAGACTTGGACAACCTGAAAAATCAGCAGTGGCTGAACATAGCCTAACTCAAACAGGGCACAGTATCTTATTCCAGGACACCAAAATACTGGACAACACTTCCAACTACTTTGTCAGACTGCACAGGGAAGCCATTGAAATTCACAAGCATAAGCAAAACTTCAACAGGAAAGAAGAAACCTTAAGAATGAACAGAGCATGGGTTTTCAGTTCTGAAAAACACCAGGCTAACAAAACACTCTATACTCGACAATAGCCCTGCAGAGAAGATTAGCACATCAAGCCCCAATCCATATGCAAAAGAGCCTCCTCAGGATACAGTGAAGCCTCCCGCCATTAGCATTCCACACCCTGGGAAACTCTTACAGGATGACTCGGCTCAACCCCACCCCTCCTGAGTAGATACAAATGACCTGCCAACATCTTTTCCACACTGTGACACTGAGAGATCTCTGTCTTTTGGCGCTACACCTCTGAAAATCAGATTGCCAGCAGAAACCAGAATGTAAATCTATCTATTGTCTTGGTACCTTGAGTAAAGGCATTGTTCAGCTTTGAATTACTTAAAACCTTCTTTGGTCAACTTTTGGTGTAGTTTTTCATTCCAACACCTTGCAGCTTGTTTGAGCCCATATAAGCTCTTTTGCAGTTTCGCACAAGATGCCTGTCCTGGGATTGTTCAAATCCTGGTGGCTCTTCTATGTAAACGTCCTCTTTCACCGTGCAGAAAAGTTGTTTTTATGTCTAGATGCTTCACGTGCATCTTTTGTGCTGCAGCTATACTCAGTAGCACCCTTATTGAAGTGTGCCTCACCACTGGTGCCAAGGTTTCATTGTAGTCTTCATCATATTTCTGAGTGTAGTCTTTGGCAACCAATCTCACCTTGTATCTTGGCACTGCATCGTGTTTGGTCTTGAAAATCCACTTGCACCAAACTGTTCTCTTCCCTGGAGGGAGTCCGTGTCTGATTTTTGATGAGAGATTCAATCTCTTCAGCTGCTTCTCTGACAGGCATTTTTGTTATTTCTTCCCATATGGAGAGTTCAGGCACAACTTCTGTCCTTGCCAGATAGGAAAGTCTTTTTGGTGGTATGTTCTTGTTTACTCTCTCCGACCACCTGATTCTTGGCTCTTCAACCCCTTCTGACTCTGTGGCCCCTTCTGGCTCTGGGGGTTCTGCAGCTGCGTCATGTGTGCAGTCCACGAAGGGTAGTTGTACTGCTCTTTGTTGCTGTTCTTCATTTTCTCCTGTTGGTTCACTTTCACCAATTTCTGCCATCTTCCTTTTATTAACATACACAATGTCGCAGATTTTTATTGTTTCAGTCTTTGAGTTAAGGATTTGGTATTGTCTATATCCTTGTGCATACCCCACAACAATTCCTTCTTCTGCTCATAGATGCAGAGGAGTTAGCCGTGTTAGTCTGTGGTAGCAAAATCAAAAAGAGTCCAGTAGCACCTTTAAGACTAACCAATTTTATTGTAGCATAAGCTTTCGAGAATCAAGTTCTCTTCGTCAGATGCCTGATACAGATACTGGCCAAATACAGAAGAGCAGGAGAGAGAAGAGAGGCGGCAATTAGGGGGGGAGGGGGAGGGAGCAATCAAAACATTCCTTTGCTAGTATATGTAAACATCTCCTTTTGGTGTGTGTATCAGTTGGCTTCAAAGGAGTTTGCCCTGTTAGTTTGTAGCAGCCAAACAGCTAGACCATCCAATTCCAATGTAGTATGGGCCTGATGGGACTCACACTTAAGAGATTTACAACAAGCATTTTTGGGACTACAGTACCCACCAAATGAAGTGAAGAAACAAATCAACAGGGCCAGACTAGTACCCAGAAACAGCCTACTCCAGGACAAACCTAAAGGAACTAACAACAGAACACCACTGGTTGTCACCTATAGCTCCCAGCTCAAACCCATCCAACGTATCATCAGTGAGCTACAACCCATCCTGGAAAATGATACCTCTCTCTCAGAAGCCCTGGGTGGAAGACCTTTCCTTGCCTACAGACAGCCCCCCAATCTTAAACGACTTCTCACTTACAATCATGAATCGGCCAGCAGAATCACCAGCACAGGTACCAGGCCCTGCAACAGACCCAGATGCCAGCTCTGCCCCTATATCTACCCAGGGAATACAATTACAGGACCCAATGGCGTCAACTACACTGTCTCTGGCTCTTACAGCTGCTCATCCTCCAATCTGATATATGCCCTCATGTGCCAACAATGTCCTTCTGCTCTGTACATTGGACAAACCAGCCAACCTCTACGCAAAAGAATAAATGGACACAAATCTGACATTAGAAATGGAAACATCCAGAAACCAGTGGGAGAACACTTCAATCTACCAGGACATTCCATCAAAGACTTAAAGGTCACTGTAGTTCAACAGAAACCTTTCAAAAACAAAATCCAACGGGAGGCTGCTGAACTGGAATTCATATGCAAATTTGACTCTGTCAAGCTGGGACTGAATAGGGACTATGAATGGTTATCACATTACCACAGGTAACAGATTTCCTTTACAGAGGTGGGGTCTGGGGGAGCTCAGTGGCACCTGGTGTGGGCTTTCGGGAACCACAGATCTCTTTGTCAGATGCATCTGGCAGGGAGAGCTGTGGTTGTCGAAGGCCCATACTACATTGGAATTGGATGGTCTAGCTGTTTGGCTGCTACAAACTAACAGGGCAAACTCCTTTGAAGCCAACTGATACACACACCAAAAGGAGATGTTTACATATACTAGCAAAGGAATGTTTTGATTGCTCCCTCCCCCTCCCCCCCTAATTGCCGCCTCTCTTCTCTCTCCTGCTCTTCTGTATTTGGCCAGTATCTGTATCAGGCATCTGACGAAGAGAACTTGATTCTCGAAAGCTTATGCTACAATAAAATTGGTTAGTCTTAAAGGTGCTACTGGACTCTTTTTGATTTTTCTTCTGCTCAGAGATCCATCTTAGACCTTTTTTCTTTAGGAACATAACTGTAGGCTTTTGATCCAAAGACCTTCAGGTGATTCACATTGGGTTTGTGCCTATACCATAGTCCAAATGCTTGCACCTCTGATGTGCAGTCTATTTTGCAGGTAGGTAACAGTGTTCATTGCTTCTCCCCAGAATTTCTCAGGTAGCCCTGCTTCAAAGAGCATGCACCTACTCATTTCAGTGAGTGATTCTTTCTGCTACTCTGTTCTGCTCTGGCATATATGGCACTGTGACTTGATGCTGAAACCCCTGCTCGGTCATGTAATTTTTCATTTCATGTCCTATATATTTACCTCCATTGTCAGTGTGAAGTGCCAGTGGCCCTCTCTGGAATCTGTTACTGACCATTGCTACATAAGCTTTACATTTTTCCATGTACATTACAGTGTACTTGGAGAATGTCACTATTCTCATTGGACCGCTGTTCTCATTGGACTGCATAGGTCACTGTGTATTAAATCTAATGACCGCCTTGCCTCATTTTCCTCAGCTCCTTTCCCTCTAAAGCTGGGTCTGAATGCTTTGCTTTTAATGCAGCATATACATTTTTCTTCAAAAACACACTTTGTAAATTGCATGCCTTTCATCAGATTATTGTTTTCAAGTTGGCTGATTGCACTTACATCTTAGTGCCCAAAACACCTATGCCAAATTAATGAGCAATTCTTATGTTTACAGCTCTCCTTTGCATTTTCACAGTCAGCTACTTGCTGGCACGTTTCCAAGGCATACAGACCGTTCCTTAGCTACAGCTATTATTTCTCTGTTCTCCTTAATGAGACATTGTTTCCAAAAGATACTTTCATATTTTCTCTGCAAGCGTGCTTACAGAAAGCAGGCTAGTTTCCAAAGTTGGCACATAGAAGCACTTTGTTAGCAAGATTTCCCGGGTCTGTTCATTTGGAAGTTTACATCTTAATGTTCCGGACCCTATGCCCGCTATTTCTACAGATCTGCCATCTGCTACACATAACATCTCCATTTTTTTTCCTTTAGTGTTTCAAAGAAAGCTTTATTCCCTGTCATGTGAGCTGTACATGCAGAGTCAATATACCAAAATTGCTTTCTGGGTTCTCTTTCTGCTAGTATAATGCATTTCCTTGCAGGTTTTGGTTTGTCATGTTGGAAATTCCTCCCTGCTCCTTCCTTTCCTCTCCAGGAGGAAGCCCTTTGTTTGGAGAGAGTACAGTTCCTTTTGAAGTGACAGCTTTCCCCACATTCATGATGTAACGTATTAGCTTTCTTGCTTAAATTTACAGCACCCATAGCACTTTCACAATCTCTCAGTCCAGACCCTCTGTCTGAGTTCTGGAATTCCTTATGTTTATTATACTCCTCCACCATACTTATGGCTTGACTCAGAGTCAAATCTTTCTTAGCTTCTACTTGATTTATGAAACTTTCATACTCTGGTCAGAGGTTGATCAGCAACAGTACTATCAGATCTTCATCAATGTGATCTTTTCCAGCTGAGCGAAGCTTGCTGGACTAAAGTAAAAAAAATCATCCAGGTGCTCCCGCATGTTCTGATGCTCTCCCATTCTAATACTGAACAACTTCCTTTGTAAAAGCATTCTACTTTTAAGCGAAGTAACTACATAAAGTCTTTGAACTTCTTCACAGATATTTTTAGCTTTATCAATATGAATCACCTGCAAAATATCCCAGTCCTCCAAACCTTTAAACAGGATCCCTTTGGCTTTGTCACTGTGTTCATCCCATTTTTTTTGCTTTTCAGGTTCCTCATTTGCTGGTCTTGGATCCTTAATTGCATCCGTAACTCCTTGTTCCATGAGATGGGTCTGCATGAGGGCTTTCCAGATTATACAGTTTCTTTCGTTCAGCCTTTCTATCACTTCAACTTGCTTAATGCTATAGGTGGCCATTTTGTCCCTTTGTTCTCTCTCTCACACAGCTCATGAGGGGAACCTCTGGTGAGTCTTATTCCTTTAATCAGAGATCAATCCACAAACCATCCTCTGCTACCATGTAGGGTATGGTATATTTTAGGATTAGGAATGATCTTGAGTCTAACTAAGGAGTGAATGAAGAGAGTTTATTCAGAAACTACAACATTGACAGAAACCTGAGAGAAATAGAATAGATAGTTACTACCTCAGTAAACAGAGAGAGGAACTTCCGGGATGAAACAGAAAGTAGCCTACCCGTCAGAGTTGCTGCCCTCTGCAGTTATTCTGTGTCTTCTGCCTTCTCTGTACACAAGACATTCTATTTCCAACAGTTTTTGGCTTCCTCTGCCAGAAGCATCACATAGTGTTGTTGTATGTAGATTATGTTCTAGGCCTCAAACTGCTGCACCAGTGCAAGTGCCTAAGTGTCAATGACCAACCTCGTCCCCCAAACCAATTCTCATAACTAACAGTTTTCTAAGACACAAACTAACAGTGCAGTCCTAAGAAGAGTTACTCTGGCCTATATCCATTGAGATCAATGGTCTTAGACTGGAATAACTCTTTTTAGGACTGCACTGTAAAACTTTTTAAATCTGCAAAATGGACAGGGATTCTAAGGCCAGGATTCCATTCTGAAAGTAGTGAGTTTGTAACTGGATATTCTCAGAGGTCACTGGATCCAAATTCTTGGGGTCATATCTGGCTCAGCATCATATTTTACAGAAAGCTTACTTCTGGAAGTACCACTTCAGTAAGATTTTAGGACTTTGGCAGAGAACTGGAAGCTAGGATTCTGGAGTGAACAACTGTAATGTGAATTCTTAGAGTTATTTGCCAGTGTTGCAAGTTAGCAGAGCCTGCGAGGATGCCTTGATGCTGTTCAAACTGTTTCTAATACAGCTTTTGCCCCTCTTTTTATACAAATTAATGTTCTAGTTAGGCTTATTTTTCTGTTTATATTCAAGATTTCTAAAGTACGTATCAGCTGTTATGCCCAAAGTGTTGCACATAATAATGAGATAATCTTAAATATGACACTCTAAAAATTAGTATCTAGAATAAAACAAATGAAAACAGACCTGCACATGCATAGTAGGGTTAATTTCCAAAGGCAGAACAAAATAGAATCCTCTTTATTTGCTTTCAGAATGAGCTTGGAAGTAAGTTCTAGTGAAATAAATTAGTCTTAAAAGCAAATATAGCATTATTTCTAAGCAGCAACTTCTGGACTCTGTCAGGGGACAGAAATGTGCCACTTGAGGGGCTGGAGCATACCTGGAGAAATTAAGCCATCTTGTTGAAAGCATCCACCATTCTCTGCTCTGAAGACCTTGATCCTCCACCTCTCTGCCAACATATGGGCAGTGTCACTGTCCCCAGTGAGGGACTAGAGTCTGCCCACACCAGGAGTCCTTGGCACAGCTTACACTACAGCTGACAGGCACAGAAGAATTGCAGAAGCATCTCTGTGATGCATAAGAGTCCCATCCCTGAGTCTTGGATGACTGAGCAAAGGAGGGCATAGGATGCCAGGAGGCAAAGGTCAGGACCAAAAGAACCATGATATTAATTTCATGAAGTCCAGGAGGGCTTTAGATTCCCCGCCCCCCACAGACAGTTCTCCTGTCAATATTTGCAGAATACATTATTTACAAAAACAATTTTGATACTAGGTATGGAGAACAATTGTTCAAAAGGGGGAAAACAACAACACTGGAGTAGCCTAAACTCTGCATGAGCCTAAACAGTTCTTTAGCTCCAAGACACTTTTAAATGTGCCTCTGAGCTCTTTTGCAATTTCAAGGAGGATGCCTGCCTATTGTCCTGGGAGCTGATGAGAAAATGTGTATATGTATGAATGGGAATCTTTCAGAGTGTAAGAATGAAATGCTTCTCTAATTTTAATATAAAAAAATAAAACATTGTACCTCAGCTATAAAGTTTGGGAAACACTAGTTTAAGAAATTATTATTCCAAATTAGGCAAGCAGCTGGCTCTTTTCCTATAAATTCTAGCCCATTATATGAAACAAAACTTCCTGTATTAGCTGAGCTCCAGGAGCATAACAATCAGAAGGTATTTGATCAATAATTACCCTGCTGTACCAGAAACAAATGGATTTTGTCACTCCAGGCAGTTCAAGAAAATCAGAGCATTTTGCAGCTTTTCCAGCTGTGAGGTCTCTACCTAGCACTGGGGCCTCAGAAGGGAGGTTAATAAAGCAACATATGGTATGTGTACAATTTGCACAATGTCCACAGAACTCTCACCATAATTTTGACAATGCGGGACGCCTATTAGATTTATAGGTCTAATGCTGAAATACCCTGGGGCTGACTCAGGATTTTAAATTGTCTGGTGTTTCCATGGTTTATGTAGCACAGAAACAACTAAAGTTTGCAGGAGACTTTCCTGCAGCGGTAATGCTTTGTAATGGAGACTCCCTTGAGGTCCTTACAAATCATACCTCCCAGAAAGCTGAGCTTTTCAACCAGTGTGTATAGTTATTTTTGGTAAAGTATATTTGGAGCTTTTAGTTTTCCAAGAGAAGCTATTTTTGCAGACCTACCATAGTTATAAAGTTATAGAACTGAGTTGGTTTAATCTTATTCATTCAAAGATCCCCCCGCCCCCTGCAAGTATCAGATTTGGTCTCTCTAGATCATCCCAACACTACTTGAATATTCCACTGGAATCAAGGATTGTAGAAGTTGTTAATGCTCCACAATCTAAAATTGAGAGATATGTTCAGTCAGGAATCAATGTATACCCGAAAATGATAATTCTGCCTGTTATCAGGAATGAAGGTTTGGGCAGATTATCTTCTGTACATGTCCAGATTCTAGGTTCTATATTTCAGGTAGATTTCTGATAGTGCAATTCTATGCACTCCCATTGAGGTGAATGGACCTAAAAAAAGTGTTTCATATTGCATTGGAGGGCTATTTAAATTGCTGTAGCAGAGCTATAGATGTGCTCAGCATTAGATGTATTTTCTGAAACAGAGCTTTTTGATAGCACAACCTTGTACGGTTGGGAATCTAAGAGGCCTACTTGCCATACATATGAATTATGTATCGGCATCATAACATAATATTTTAAATTATGTCACAGTACCAGTCTGATTCATGGCAGTGAAAAAGAAACTGTGTTTTGGGTGCATAGCTTCTCCTATTGCAAGAACACTTAAAAGAATAAAAAATATTAAGATACTGATGCAAAGCCTAGAAAATATATACACACTTTTAAAAGAAATGTAACATATTCACACAATAATATCAAAATACCCTGTGAAAATATATGCATAAAATGTATAATGCAACATGGCTTTATGAGCATTAGATTCTCTTAGCCTCCTATTAAAATATGAAAAGCAGTGGGAAATAAAACTGATTTTAGGTAAATAAAAAGCTCCTGTGAATCTCACTGGATTTTGTACCTCTAGAGAGTAATGTCAATTTTTCCATTGGAATGGGAATTACATGGTCTAGCACTATGGAGAGAAGTGGATGTGGAGACACTTCAAATTTCTTAAAATAATTTCCTCCTTTTTAGTTATTCTACCACCTGAGAGAGATTCCCTTTTGCTTTCACAAGAAGCAGGGCTCATTTTGAGGAGAAACGCGCAGGAACGCAGTTCCAGCAGTTCCCCAAAGAGGTCACATAACAGGTGGTCCCGTCCACCTGACTCAGCCATTTTGGACCCGTTTTGGCCTGGATTTGGGCCAAAGCGGCCCAGATCCAGGCCTCTGACAGGTGGTGGATCTCTCTCCCGCTCAGCAGCGGCCTGATCCTGACCATTTTGGGCCCAATTTCGGCCCTGAATGGCCAGGATTGGCTCCAAAACAGCCAGGATAGGTGATGTCAGGGGGTATGGCATATGCAAATCAGCTATGCTAATGACACACTTCCGGTGCTGTCAAGGGGTATAGCATATGCTAATGAGTTATGTTAATGAGTTATGCTAATGAGTTCCTCCAGTTCTTTTTCTACGAAATGACCCCTGACAAGTAGTAATAAATAACAATTTACAGCTGGCCATCTGAAGCAGGTCTATAAAAAAACTCTACTCAGGTCTATTCAATAGGGCTTACACTCAGAAAAGTATTCTTAGGACTGCATTGTTATTCACTCAGTTGTATTCCACCTTCCCTCCAGGGAGCTCAGATTCATATACCTGGTCTCTTCTTTTTACCTTTACAACTCTATGAGGCATACTGTGAAATAGTGATTGGTCAACATTATCCAGTACACTGTTGCTGAATGAAGATTTGAGCTTGGATCTGTTGTGAATGAGAGATATAAAGATGCCCTTTAACTGAACCCCCAGGAAATCAGACCCTGGGAAGACTCTGTTTGTCAGGAGGAGAGGGCAATAAAATGCTCACATTGCAACAGAACAGAGATGAGCTCCAACCACTTGGCTGCACTGGACCAGACCGGATATGTACTGGTGACAGAGTGCCCTAGAGGACCCATGAGGGATGCTTGGTAGTGAGAGCGGGGAAATCCATCCGTCAGAGGAAGAAGTTAAAAAGATCTGTATGGCATTTTTGTTTGTCAACATTCTGGACCAGGAGCAAGGGGATGGGAGGGCATTTTCTTCTATTGCCTATGTGTTGCAGAATTTTCATCCATTTATGTTGAATTGGGGTGCCAAGTTAACCTTAGAGTAAATCTCAAGTTAGTTAGTCAAATGTTTTATCCTATTAGTTCTCTCTGGCCTTTATGCATCATATTACCTTTTTTGTATTTTCTGTGTAGTACATTCAGTGTAGTACAATAAAGATCTTCTCTGTTTAAGAAGATTGTGTCAAAGTATTTCCTTGCATGTCTAAGTTTGGTGTAGTGGTTAAGAGTGGCAGGTCTCTAATCTGTAGAACTGAGTTTGATTCCTCACTCCTCCACCTGAAGCCAGCTGAGTGACCTTGGGTTAGTCATAACTTCTTGGAGCTCTCTCAACCCCACCCACCACATAGGGTGATTGTCATGAGGATAATAATAACACACTTAGTAAACCACTCAGAGTGGCAGCTAAGTTGTCCTGAAGGGCGGTAGATAAATCAAATGTTATTGTTGTTATTAATGCTCATTCATGCTGGCACTTTGCATGTGCTCAGAGGCTCACCAGAGCCACACTGCTGGTGAAAGAGAAGCCTGAAAATCAGTTTGGTGGTGGCAGGTCAAAAGAGCATATAGCCAAGGGGAGAGGAGATGTGGTATTTTGCTGTCCCACATGTAAGCAAGCATCCACAGTCTCACCTGAGGCTATACCAGGGTCTCCATGATCAAAGGCCAATATGTTATGAATTATATTATACGTGTCCTCATATACAAAGTCAATGTGCGCATGTATGTGCTTCAAGTTGCAACCCCAGCAAGGAGCTTTCAATGCAAATGAAAAGCAGAGGCAATTTACCAGTGCCTTCCTCTGCAGAGTCTTCCTTGGTGATTGCCCATCCAAGCACCGACCCTGCTGAGCTTCTGAGACCTGATGAGATTGTGGTATACCATGCTACTTTCCATCCCCATACAAGGTCAATAACAATGGTGAAATAATATTAAGTCTTAAGTAATTAAGCTTATGATACATGCATAGAAGACTCTCCTCCCACCTGCTATTCTTTAACTTTGCTCAAAAAACACTCTCCTGCATACCATCAAATATATTTTTCTATATTTTATACCTTCTGTAGCTTTTGGTTCACAGAATTAACCAAACAATTATATTTTCTACATGTATCATCTTGATAAGAGTTTTTCTGGTTTTATTCTGAAACTTTTAACCCCACCCAACATAAATACAGGATTAAAAAAACCTCTTATGCCTCTCTCATTTTTTTAAAAATATTTTTTCTACCAACCCCACATGAGGAAAACAGTTTACATTTCTAAGCTTCTATACATTTTAAGTAAAAAGAACTTAACATTCAGGGTGAGCTTTAAATCACACCATTGTTTTAGTGTCTCCTGTAGTTGTTTAATATCTAATACGAAATATTTACAATAGCTATGTTGCTATCTTATTGCGGATCTCATTTTATTATGTAAATCCTGTCAGCAAAACGAGTTGCAAAAAACAGGAGCCCTTATAAGAAGCAGCATACCGAACCAGAGGAATCTGTGCAACATGAAAGCTATCTTGCGAACAAAGAATTCCCCCCTGCCCCCTAATTCATGGCTACTGAAGCTGTGAGAGTTTACACATTTCATCTTAAGTGGAACACACCTCTGGTTCCCAGATGTTCATTTTGTCTTCTTTTTTTGACACATTTATCATATTTCATTATTTTGTGTTGAAAAATAAAAGTAGCGTTTCATCACTCTGAGATGTGTGGAGCTTTTTAAAAACACAGAATACCAATTAGGGATGTCTACGGCTTTCAGCAATTAGCTGTCTCATTCTGAAAGAAATAAACTGACATATTTCAGAACATCTTATGGTCAAAAAATAAGTTAATCTGCAGGCACGTTTACTGCATGGCTGCCAATAAATACTGTAAGGCACACAGTATGCCTACAGAACTGCAGATGAAACTTGGTTCCTGATTTGTACTTTGGTCACATTGAAATATGAGCAAGAGGAGCCAAGAGCTGGCTTTTGACTAGCTAGCTATTTTATTTACTTGGAAGGTATATATTTGTGAATCAAATAGCTCTTGATTTTCCCCATAGCAATCCATCTCCTTCTCCCAGATTCCTTTGGTTCTCCAACTTCATTGACCAGAACATGATAGGGTAGGCTGTACCTCAAGTTTCCAAACAGGGAAGATTTGGACAAAGGGTACTGAATCAACTGCCAGTCTCACCAATGATTCTGCTGTCAAACTCAGCAGACCATTTGGAAGTGAGTGAGACAAAGAGCAAAACTTGTGAGCATGAAAGCATGCAGCTCTTCAGTCATCCTGTTTTTGCTGTCCAACTTACACTGAATCCGGTGTGAAAATGGTACTCCAAACTGAATTTGTATGTGCCACTTAAAACAATTGTTGTGCACATGTGAAAAACATAAAGGCCATTTTAAATGCATATATATCAGATTTCTTTATCAGATTTGTGAAAGACAAAAAAGGCAACTTTGAATACATTTGTGGTTTCAGAAAACTGACACCGAAGTAGCAATGCTACTTTACCATCACTTTACAATGCACATGTGATCTGGATGAGTGCCCATTGTAAGGAGGCGAAAGGTGGATACGAATCTGATGTGTGCACCCTGCTAGTTCAGACTGTCAGTACTTACATTAGTTACCGTCAGTAACATCCGAAGTAATATGCATGTCATATAATGCTTTGAGATGTACATGAGAACTCAAAATGTGCTTATTGCCTGTTTATAGTATAAATCACTGCAAGAATTCAGGACATATTGCAGCGCTAAAAAGAATTATAAAAGGTAAAAGAAGTCATAATTTCATTCTTCATCTAACTGACAAAAGCCTTTATTTTCCCCTACCCCTTAATTTCCCCCCCTGTCAATTAAATATAAACTGACCACTTCCTGTCTTTCAAAGGTGGGGAGATGAAAGCTACACTCCAACCATTTCTGCTTAATGTTACTAATATTCTTTCATTTGTCACATGTACATTACTGCTGACAAAATACCATAATTTAGCACTAATCAAATCCCTCCCTGTCTGCTCCTATTCAATTGTGTTTGCCAGGATCCCTGTACCAGCCCAGTACTTCCCCCAGCTTGTCTTCCTCCAGCTACATCCACTTCTGAATCCATCCTGGCATGCCAGCACAAACTCTGGTTAAGTTAAATTGCCCTATAAGCATTCAATTCTTCCCACAAATTGAAGGAGGGGGAAAAAAATCAAAGAAGCTTTATTCCGTTTTCCTATATCATCCAGCATTATCTTTTGGCAGTTGCTCACAAAGTGCTCAGTTTATGAAGCTCACACACTTTGGGAAACAAAAGAGTAAGAAGCTCAGTTGCTGCTGGTGACCAGCAGAGTAGATAGGGGGGAGGACTGTGGTTTATTTGCCCATTGTCTCAGATAGCAAGTTAGCCGATTATACTGATTCCTAGGCAAGTTGGATAAACAAATTCAAAAACGACAATTGATCAGTCAAGAAGAAATGTCTCTCATATATGGCAGCCAGCAAGACACAGCAGTTTTTCAAACACAGTACTGAGACTTTTGCATATATTTCCCACCTCAGATTCAACCCACAATACAAGCAAAACACAGCTTGTCTGCAAGAACAGCAATACTAGCATTATTTTTAATGTTGCAGTTGCTCCTGTTCCATGCAGTTGTTACTCATTGCAGCATGGTGCCAGAGGCGTTCTGAGAATGGATTCTACTTTTCTAACAGACATAGATCTACACTGATTCAATGTTTCTTTTTAAATGTAAACTTTCCACGCGCCGCAGGGGGCGTGGGATTTGGAGTGCACTGGAAGGGCCATTGGTGCTCTCAGAGGTGGCCCGCGGCCTGGGTGGGGGAGGACATTCTCAGGGACCTCACATTCTTGGAGCTCTTTCCCATCCTGGTCGCGGTAGTACTCTGGA
Organism: Eublepharis macularius; assembly: GCF_028583425.1. Classification (NCBI taxonomy): domain Eukaryota; kingdom Metazoa; phylum Chordata; class Lepidosauria; order Squamata; family Eublepharidae; genus Eublepharis; species Eublepharis macularius. The sequence goes on along the minus strand of NC_072794.1, from coordinate 78,158,499 downwards.
CTGACCAGTTCCGCAATAGGAAGGTTCTCTTTTGGTGCGACAACCAAGAGGTGGTGCGAGTGGTAAACAGGCAGACTTCACGTTCAAAGCATGTAATGCAGCTGGTGCGCAAACCGCTACTCCTGTGTTTGCAGCACAACATTGTGTTTGGAGCACGCCACATACCCGGGGTGGACAACGACATAGCGGACGCCCTTTCTCGCTTTCAAATAAACAGGTTTCGGGAGATGGCACCAAACGCCGAACAACACCAAGACCCCTTCCTATAGGAGCTGTGGGAACTTGGGAACATCAGATTCTGCAAGGAGTTTTGAATTCGCTGGCACCAACGACCAGGTGGGCATACGGGCAGCTGTAGCGGCATTTTCGGCATTCCTCTTTGAGAGGCCTGGCCGGATGGGATATGCTGGAGGAGGCTCTCTTGGACTACCTGGCATGGATGGATGAAGTGGGATACACACCCAAGACCATCAGGACACACGTGGCGGCCATCTCATTCTTCTGCAAGATGACGGGGCGGGTGGACCCGACCGGCAGCTTCTTGGCCTGCAGGGCCATGGTGGGTTGGGCCTGCTTGGAGCCTCCTTGCTGGGACTCCTGGCGGCCCATCACGGCCGACATTCTACAGGTCATATTGGGGCAACTAGGTGCAATATGCCGCCCATCCTTTGAGGTCATACTGTTCCGGGCAGCCTTCTGCCTCACATTCTACGGGGCCTTCTGTGTGAGTGAGCTGTCGTCATCATCAGTGGGGGACCAGACCAACAGGGCATCGGCATGGGGAGACATCTCGCTTGGGGGTGGCAGGTTGCTGATCAAGGTCTGGCGGTCCAAGACTGACCAGCAGGGGCATGGAGGAGTGGTTCAGCTCTGTGCCGTGGGGCAGGGGGCCCCTTGCCCAGTTCAGGCAGTCAGGGAGTACCTGGACAGGCGCCCAGCCACATCCGGCCAACTCCTGGTGCACGCAAACGGCGGGCTACTCACAAGGTACCAGTTTACAGCTGTCCTGAGGTCCAGCCTGAGAGTAGCAGGCCTCCCACCGGCCAAGTACGGCTCCCACTCATTCCGCATTGGGGCAGCAACCACAGCGGCCAAGGCGGGGTTGTCCGCTGGCTGTATAAAAGCCATTGTCAGGCCGTCTTCTGGAATGGAGTAGCGAAGGCACAGCAGCTGAGTTATGAGCTCTCTGCCATGAGCTTCCTTCTTCCTTGGGACTCGAGGATTTGGGCCCCCAAGTCCCCCCCCATGGAGAGGGGGGCAGGCTGGAACAAGGTGGAGGAGCTCAAGGGGACTGGCAACCCCTGGGAAGCCCCCACACCGGTTTGAAAAGCAAGGACTATGGGAGTAGCCAACATGGCTATGAAGCTACAAAAGCCGAAAGTCCAACAAGCGAAAATGAATTGAAGCAAAAACAAAGCAGATTCCTGATAAGACAAATAAAGACAACTGGAAGATGGAGCATTGCAACCCTACAAGACTTCCCATCAAGTAAGAAGATTGTTTTATGACTTTACGAGGGCTAACCAGCTTGATTGCAAGGCGGTTGCCCGGGCGAAGACTGGGAGGAGGGAGGAAGGTACGGAAGATTGATTGCAAATAAAACTCTCTCAGCAGCGGTCTGGAAAGCAATAAATTGTTTGAAAATATAAATATAAATAAAAGTGAAGCTTTCTACCACTTTGATGAGAGTTTGGACATAACACTTATAAGTAACTTTGAAATGGCTTTCCCAGAAGAATTATTTTCCAACTTGCTAAATTGATGACTGAATTAATAACTAAAGCAGATATGATATCTGGAGTGGAAATGGATAAAAACACTATAAAAGATGATAAGGCAGAAGAAATTTCTAAAGGGGCAGACCTAGCTGAAAGAAAACTAGAACAGAATGAGGAAAAGCTTAGCCTGCAAAATGGAGGAACACATCAGTACGTCTCTGTAAAAAGACAAGGCATAAACAAGAAAGAGGAGGGGCAACAAAGCAAACCCATGAAGAAGCCCAGCGTACCATTTCTGAATGAGGAGAAGAGAATGATGCAACGTATCTTAAAGAAGAATAAACAGAGACCTAACACTATTCTTACTAACCCCTTCCAGAACTGGTTAGAAGATAAGAAGAGTCATCTTTGGGGGTGCAGATGGGAAAAAGACTTGATGTACCATTTTACAGAGAGGAAGAAGAAAAAACGAGAATGAAATCCAGATTGTGATCCAATAATTTAGGCTTAACCTTTTATATCTATCTGTCGCTCTAACCTGTTATACTGTTAAGGGATAAGAGAGAGGGGGGCCGATGGAGCTTTTTGTCTTCTCTTTTTGTTTCTTGTTTGAAAGGGAGAAAGGAGAAATATAGATTATGATTTAGGCTCCCTCTCTATGCTTAATGATATGTAATACAGACTTATTGAAAGTTTAGATGTTCTGTAACATGTTAGATTTTGTATATTTACTGTTAATGGATTAGTGATAATGTGATAATTGGGTCTTTGGAATTCTTTAATCCTTCCTAGACTCTAGCTATTTTCTTTAGAATATAAACTAGTGCTTAAGCCAAATACTTACCTGTTCTTTCCAGTCTTACTATTATGAAAATTCAAATATATAAATGTAGATGGCTTGGATAAAACAGATGAAAGACCTACCCTCTCTAGAATATAAATTAGTGTTTAAGCCAAACACTTATTTGGTCTTCCCAACCTCACGATTATGAAAATTCCAATTTATAAGTGAAGATGGCTGGGTTAAAATAGAGGAGAGAATGTGGGAAAACTGGTATAAATATGTTCCTTTTTCCTATATTGATAAATAATAAGAATCATTTATCTTTCTGTTTATACTCTCTATTTTTCTATTTTTATCTCCTACTCGTGGAATGATTAAGGGATTAACAATTTTGGTTAATGTGGATTTTCCGGGCTGTATAGCCGTGGTCTTGGCATTGTAGTTCCTGACGTTTCGCCAGCAGCTGTGGCTGGCATCTTCAGAGGTGTAGCACCAAAAGACAGAGATCTCTCAGTGTCGCAGTGTGGAAAAGATGTTGGCAGGTCATTTATATCCACTCAGGAGGGGTGGGGTTGAGCTGAGTCATCCTGTAAGAGTTTCCCAGGGTGTGGAATGCTAATGGAGGAAGGCTTCACTGTATCCTGAGGAGGTTCTTTAGCATATGGATTGGTGCTTGATGTGCTAATCTTCTCTGCTTGGCTATTGTCGGGTATAGAGTGTTTTGTTAGCCTGGTGTTTTTCAGGACTGGAAACCATGCTCTATTCAGCCCGGAAAATCCACAACAACCATCGTTCTCCGGCCGTGAAAGCCTTTGACAATTTTGGTTAAAATGTAAGGGATTGGAAATGTGATTTATGCATAATAAAGGAAAGAATTATTAGAAATGAATTAAGAAATAAAGTAGATAAGAAAGCATAGAATGTAAATAAAGACTGCAGAGATTAAAAGGGAAGCTTGAAGGTAGAAGTGGCGTTAACTGGGTATGTAATGTCTTGCTGTATTATGGATGGATGGATATGTGTCTTGTACACGAATCTGCTACTGAAACCTTTTTGTCTTGTTGTAACCCTTTTCCCCACTATAAAATCCAATAAAAATCATTTATAAAATAAAAATAAAAGCCAATGGCAGATGGGCTTCCAGAGCATATGTGGGTTATGTCAGAAGAGAATATACTAACGTTGTGTGATCTAGTTGCAGGCACGGCATCCCCCGGGGACAGCGCGGCCAGCAACACCATGATGAGAATGACATCTGGAACAGCTCAGTCAGGGGGATGCAAATGGGCCCCCTGGGGGTCCTGGCAGAGATCCCCAGGGCCATTTGTGCCGGTCACCTCCAGGGGCCAGGAAGGAATTTTTCTCACAAGGGGCCAGATTGGCCGGGTCCTCTTGGGGTTTTCGCCTTCCTCTGGACATCGAAGTTGGGAACCCTGGGGGTGGGAGGTGGCTCCATCTTTCTTGGTTGCAGCAGCTGGAGCGTTGGCGGGAGTCGGGCCTCTGGCCTTCCTCCTGTGGCGGTTTTGAGGCATTGGGCTGGATCCCAACAGGGTGAGTAGGCCTTCAGGATTGCTCACCCCGACGGATCTGGAAGCAAGGGTCGCCAGGCAGGGCCAGCGACAGAAGAACATGTGCCAAGGTGTGCCAGCGGGAGGCTTGTGGATGATGCATTGGTCGGCATCCAGGCCTCCAATGCCAACGGGGATCCTTGCCCAGATGCCAGGCCAATGCTCCATCCAGCTGTAATCAATAAAGTTGTGGCCATTCCTAACCCAAACAAGTGTCTGGTATGATTCATTAGCTGAAACGCAGTCTGACATAGCAGATAGAGGACAAAAGGAAGCTTGACAACTCACCGGCAGGCTGGGTTGGCACTGGGTGCAGGATGCAGTGGAGGCGGGATTACCTGGAGGAGAAGGAGTGCCCATCCTGCTCTGGTCCAGCCGTGTGGTCAGTGCCATTTTCATCCGAACATCCGCAGGAGCAGCAAGTCATCCTCCCACCCTTCGCTGATCATGGACAATAGGGGGGCACTGTCACAACTTTATAGGTTTGGCGGTTTTGAGGCATTGGGCCAGATCCCAACAGGGTGAGTGGGCCTTCGGGACTGCTCACCCTGATGGATATGGAAGCAAGGGTCGCCAGGCAGGGCTGGCAATGGAAGAACGTGTGCTGAGGTGTGCCAGCGGGAGGCTTGTGCGTGATGCATTGGTCGGCATCCAGGCCTCCAATGTCAACGGGGATCCATGCCCAGATGCCAGGCCAATGCTCCATCCAGCTGTAATCAATAAAGCTCTGGCCATTCCTAACCCAAACAAGTTTCTGGTGTGATTCATTAGCCAAAACGCAGTCTGACATAGCACATAGGTGACAAAAGCTGCTGCAGGGTAGAGGGGATGAATAACTTGTCTAGGCTGGTGAGAGTCTGCTATTATTGAGATATTCTGAATCGGGCCATTATGATGACAGCAAATCCCATTGAGATAAATTATTTCTAAATAATGAGTTTAGGAACAAGATATTTGCACTATATCTCCTTTTGAGAAGGAACAGAATAGTTATTCTGAATGTCAGCAGTTTCTATACTATCTTTTTATTCCTGGCTCACCCAATATTACCAGAAGATTAATACATTGTTAACTATACTTACCATGCCTACATGAAGCTTCTCTTAAAACCAATGAGATTTTCAAAACGTACGTTTAGAATCAGAATGTCTAAGTTCCAGCACTAGGTACTGTCAGTCTGATGAACATGGCTTGCTTTCTACAGGTTGCTGTAATGGTAACTGACACACACACACACAGCCTGAGCACCATCTAGTGGAGACAGTTGATATCCATTTACTTTCTCTCTCCAAATGTTCCTGTTTTGGTAAGTTTCCTCTAAACATTGTATATACTAGAAAATCTTGTTGTCTTGGAACTCCAAGCTTTATCAGAAATGTTACATCATAGAATACTGGGCATAAAAGAGAAGCCTTTCAAAGTAAAATCTTAGTTTCAGTTTTTAAAGTCTGCTATAGCACAGTGCAAGCTTCTACTTACAATGACAGCATCTGAACATTAAACCCATCTGAATTACAAAAACAGGCAAACAAACATTCTCAGTAAATGCTATAGTGTTCCTCAATTACCAAATCTACAAACTCAAATCAACGTTTTGAAAGAAAGGAATTACTGGTAATCCTGCCCTCACTGTTTAATCTTCTATATATTTCCTTTTGGAAAAACTTCCAAATCCAATGTATATCACTCCTCACAGTTTACAAAGGCTAACTAACCTATCTGCTTTGTTGATTTTTCTACCACATTTCCCCCATATTTCCTTATGCTCTTAAGTGACCTTTCTAAATTGTGTCTGCTCCTTTCCTGATAATAAGCTCTGGACCTTTATTAACTGCATGACACACAAAAAATAATACCCTGACTGTACAGAAAAAATTTCTCATGTTACATTTTTTCCGTCTCATGCCATTGTTAAAGGCAAGGAGATGTTACCAGAAATGAAATGGTCAATCTTGTTTTAACCCAATTTCTTTTTTCTTTCAGAGTTTTCCAATTATATCCCCTACCAATGGAATACACTAGAGTGATTCTTTGTTATTCCTCCAAATGTAACAATTTGTTACACAAATATACATATAACACAAATACTTTTAGTAAAAACTACCAAAGTGACTTACATTAAAATAATTGAAAGCAAAACATTAAACAACAATCAAATACAGTTAAAGTAATAGTGACAGAAACTAGGTTTAAAAGCTAAAATATAGATCTTAATAAAATCAATCCATCTCAAAGGGTTAACAAAAGAACTATTTTAACAGCAACCTAAAACTTCAGAGGGAAATTGAGAAACCTATATTTTATTTTGAAAGGTTTTTCTTTTATGCCCACATCCTGGGAAAAAAGAATGTCCATGTTTCAGCACCACCACTGAAAATATATTCCCCCCCCCCAAATCTCTCCAGATAATGTGTGAAAAAAAGCTAGTACACATATGCAGACACCAACAGAAAGGGAGACAATTTACCAGGAACCAGTAAACAGGGTCAATGTGTTATACCAGTGTTTCCCAACCTTTTTCCATGAAGGAATCTCTAAATTAACTTTCCAAATCTAGAGGAATCCCTACCTATGAAAATATTTACAGGCCATAAAAAGAGGATGGCAGGGAGCACAATTCAAACACTGCTAAATTATTGTCAAGAAAATTTATTTGCAAAAAGAATACACACACAATTTGAAATATCATGAAAAATTCCAAGAATCCCTTGAAATATCAAACTTATTAAGGATATATAAGCACTCACTCAAACTCACACGTGTATGTATATATGGATTTATGTGTGTGTGTCAGTTTGGTGACTGAGAGTGCTAGCAAGTCATATCTGATTTATGGCAACTCCTACTGGGTTTTCAAGGCAAGAGACTAACAGAGGTAGTTTGCAACCCTAATTTTACCCTTATGCCCCATGGTAATTGTAGAAGGCCAAAAATTACTTCATCAGGAACGGCTGTGGGAGCTATGCTAATTAGTGACAGGATATGGACCTACCTTTGCAGATTACTTCAGGAAGGTAGCTTGATTGTCATATCTGCTGGTTATGTATTATTTTGAACATGTGTTAAATTTATTGGGGTAATTGCCTCACAAATATTGGCCAGTCTCTACTTCTAGAACATTGAGGTGGTCTTATGGAGTCACCAAATAAGTCCCTAGGATGGGTTGAAATGTTTCTCACAGGAATCTGATTGCTTCACTGTGACATGGCATTTTATTTTCTACGAGGTTTGATTAAAAGTCCTGGACTGTACTAAAGGGAGTCCTTCTATATCCTTGCTATCTTATCACTTGGGTTTGTAGGTAATTCTGGGGATAACAGTGGAAAGTTTCTCACAGATGTATTAACCACTCTTGAAACCAAGCAAACAACACTTGAGCATGTAAGGAGGGTCACTAGAACTAACTCAGAGAATCAGAGTGAACAAGTTAGAGACTCCAGAAGCAAAACAAACACAAATGAAACATCCAGTAAAAACACTACCGTACCAGTAAACACTGAAGAAACAGTTTACTTATGTGGAGTAAAGATAGATACAGTTGCTCAGGATACTGAACTGAGAGAGGTGGTACAAATAAATGAGTGAGATACTTTAGCCATTCCAGACACAGAAACATCAGTAACACTGGTCAGAGAAGATTTGGGGGGATTCCGCATGATCAATTTTGATCGGACTTTCTGAGCAGTTATGCCGTGATGGAGTCCTACGAATCCACTTCTCCCCGATTCCACATTAGGCTTTTGTTTCGCACATTTCATTGGCTCAAAGTCCATCATGCGGAATTTTTGACAGGATAAAAATCGATTCCTCATCGCTTTTTCCGGGGGAAGTGTCGAATGATGCACATCTTCATTTTTTTTAATTCCCCCCCCCAAATGTTGCTACACATAAACGTCGCATCAAACCAACACATTAGAAAAAAAATTCTCACAAAAAACGTTGCTACACATAAACGTTGCATCAAACCAACACATTAGAAAAAAATTTATCACAAAAAAACGTTGCTACACATAAACGTTGCATCAAATAAACATATTGGATAGGCCAGAGCACTTCCTGTCGATATTGTGGAAGAGTATTGGCTATTGATATTTGGAGGGAAAATTGTTACCAATGACCCAGCGTCTATCTTTCCCGCTTTCTTCGTGAGCGGTGTGGTTTAGTGATAGGTGTTGTGTTGAGGACGGTCTCTTTCTCCCTCCATGAAATGCCTAGACCACTAGTTGAACGCTGAAGTCCCTCCATCACACTTTCACTCTACCTCAGAAGCTGTCAGCTGTCAGCGAGCAACAAGTAACAAATTTGGCATGTTGTAAAATGGACCCATTATTGGTCAGCTGTTGTCATGTTACACAGGATGTGTTTCTGCATAGATTTGTAGAAACGTTGCAATGTTTTTTTACATTTTTTTTTTAAAAGAGGGGAAGGGAAAGGGTAGTGGGTGTAGCTTAGAAAACATGATTGGCCAATCAAATTAAGTTGATTCAAAGGGCGAGAGAAAAGAGCAAGGGTGGGGAGAACATCGGATAAAGAATTCCGCATGATTAAAATCCCTAATCTGCTGCGCATGGACAAATAAGTCGGGGGAAAGCAGGATGGAAAAAAAACAGACAAAACGTGCAGTGACTTCGAATCTGCTGCTAGGATTGCCGTCCCATGTGTGGAAACACAAGAAAAAAGTCATTTAGAGGTCATTTAGAAACTGAAGCAGGGAAAACCATTCGTGCGGAATCACCCTTGGTTGACAAGGAAAACGTTATACTAGATAAGCAAATATCCTTGCAAAGTATGTAGGGAAATTCTAAAAAGGTGTCCCTAACACAGCTAAAAATTAACTGGAGAGGAAAAGAATATTTTACTGTAGCAGTTATTAAATAACAGAAAATACCAGTAATATTGGGAAGAGATGTAATGGGAGCAAAGGCAAGAATTCAAATATGCACTGACTCTAATGATTTTCTACAAGTTGAAACCAGGGGAGCAGAAAACAGGCCCCTAGGTATCTTACCAACAGACACAACTGATACATTGCAGGAGGGAAAAAGAGACTCTAACTCCTGTCAGTACTGCTAAAATGTCACAAGGAAAAGGAGGAGGCATAAATAAAAACTGAGGAGTTTAAAAAAGAGATTATGACAGATCGTGAGTTAAAAAAGGACATAAGAGAGAAGGCCAGGCAGAATGAGATGAACACAGAAACAGATATTTTTGTGTGGGAAAAGGAGGTTACAGAAAAGGGTTACTAACCTAAAGATAACTTGTGAAAAAATAGACACTTTAGAGCAAGAAAACTCCCATCTGGATATGGAAAATAGAAAGCTGAAAAAGACGTTAGATAGCCAGAAAAACCTCAGCTTTCAGCTAGAATCCTTAGAGAAACAGAATACACAAATTGATGAAGAGAATTTACAATTCAGAACGGCTGACTCTTTGAAGAGTATAAACATCAAGACGGCTCAGTTACAATTAGAAAACAAAGAACTGGAAAGAGAGAAACAAGAGAGAAGAGTCTGGAGCTTATGAAAACATCTTTTTAAAAGGCTGAACGTTTAGAAGTCAGTTACCAAGGTTTGGATACAGAAAACCAAAGGCTGCAGAAAGCCCTAGAAAACAGCAACAAAAAGATTCAGCATTTAGAAATGGTGATTTATTTTGTTGTTGTTGCCCTTTTAAGTGTCTTTCTACTAATGTACAGGAGCTATCAGTCATTTAGAAATAGACTTTATGTTGGAAGAGAGAAACAACTTGCTAGTAGGGGTGTGCAAGGAAAAAACTTTCGGCTTTCTTGTTTCGGGATTACCCGAAACAAGATTCTCTACCGTCATTAGCCGAAAGCCGAAACAAGAATCTCTTTCGGGATTCGGGATTCGGCATTATTTCGGCATTCTTTCGGCATTCTTTCGGGGTTTTTTTTTGGGAAAATGCCTCCGTCTTTCAGGACGCCTGGAGGAGGCATTTTCCCACCAAATAAGCCCAAAATTGGTGGGGACCTTCCTCTAACCCTTCTCTAACAACTACCCAAGTTTCAGACAGATTGGACTTTGGGGGGCCATGTTATGGCCCCCCAAAGCAGGTCCCCCCATCCTCCCCATAAGAAAGCAAAGGATCAGCATATTGTTAGCATGCTGCTGCTGATCTTTCTTCATTATTTCCTATGGGGAAAAAATGAAGAGGCAGGCTTCCTTTGCCAGGGGTGGCATTTTGCATGCAAAATGCCCCCCAGCCCTCAGGGGCCCTTCTCCCACCCCTCCTCCCACCCCCCACCAAGGCTCAGCCTGCTCCCACTTGGGGGGGCCATTTCATGGCCTCCCCAAGTAGGTGCTCTAATCTCTACCACTGACAGCTGGGGGAGGCTTGTGTTGCCAGGGGTGGCATTTTGCATGCAAAATGCCCCCCAACCCTCTGGGGCCCTTCTCCCACCCCTCCTCCCACCCCCCACCAAGGCTCAGCCTGCTCCCACTTGGGGGGGGCATTTCATGGCCTCCCCAAGTAGGTGCTCTCAGCCCCTAAAGTCCACCCCTCACAGCCCCACACAAACCCAATTCCCCCCCAGCTGCCACACACAGACCCAAATCCCCCCAGTAGCCCCTCACAGACCCAAATCAACCCCCACCTGCCCCACACCCACCATAACCCCAGGAACAGGCTGGCCTGCCCTCCCCTTTTGGGAACCCCTAAACTCTCTTTCCCAGGGCAGTTCTGCACAGACAAGCTGTGCCACAATGGTGGCAGTGCCAAATCGTCCCTGGGAAAGAGCACCTGCCCTGGCACACAGACAACCACCCCCCTGACCCCCCCACCACCCGCAGAGAAGGCTGGCCAGCCTGCCCCATTGTTCCCTATGCTGGGAACCAACCTCCCATCAAAGAAGGGAACACAGACACACAATCATTAAGTTTAAAAAACCTTTATTTTCTCATTTTCAAATTACAAGTGGTCAACAAATCACAACATATTACACTTATTGTCCCTCATAGCACAACACAACACAATTAACTACACATCAGAGAATCTTAAACACAATTTTTTTTTTGAAATGGACAAACAGTAAAGTTTTGAACATTACAACAGGTTACATAGTGAGCGGGCACAACAGGGCATGGAAACAGAAGATGATCATAATAACTACCAGCCTAATACAACTCTCCCTCCATAACATGACTTAATGGGGGGGAACCACTGCAACAAAATCCCCCCCCAACCCTCTGGGGCCCTTCTCCCACCCTTCCTCCCATCCCCCCACCAAGGCTCAGCCTGCTCCCACTTGGGGGGGCCATTTCATGGCCTCCCCAAGTGGGTGCTCTGCTCTCATCTCTACCACTGACAGCTGGGAGAGGCTTTTCTTGCCAGGGGTGGCATTTTGCATGCCAAATGCCACCCTCACCCTCAGGGGCCCTTCTCCCACCCTTCCCCCCACCCCCCACCACATGCATTCCTTGACAATCAAGAAATCTGGAGTTAAATATAATGTGCATGTAAGTCCCTCAAAGACAGAAGCAATATGGAGGTAATGACCCATTTGATTTCCACAACCTCAGACACAATTAGGGATCCGTTTCCCCTTGGTGGGGGATCCCCCACTCTCACCTATCACCCCGAAGGGGGAAAGTCAGTGAATGAGCCTTCAAGGTACGCTCCAGGGGCTGCTGCCGTGATGTCACTGATGTCATCTGGCTGCCCTGAGAGTATGCCTGTGCTTTGCAGTGGGCTGATTTGGGCCCTACAGGCCAAAGCAGGATCCCTTGTGGCCCAAATCTGCCTGCTGTGAATTGTGCGTGCTCCCCAGCCTTGTGTGATGATCACATCACTTCCTAGAACAGACATCATCATGCCAGAGCATTGCCATGAAATGATCATGCGTGTGTGAACAGACCCTAAGTATCCTGTAGGCTTCAGTGATGGTATAGTAATGTTTTCACTCACATTATAGAGAGAGAGAGAGACAGAGAAGGGGGGGAGGCACTGAACCTAGATTATTTCTTCTATTTTACTGTCCCCTTCCAAAGCCAGGGTGGCATTGGCACAATGCCCCCCTCCCCCCGGCCAGAGCCTTAGTACCAGTATGCATTGACAGGCCCATGCATCATAGTCCTTTTTGAGACCCAGCCAAGTTGTGTGCCTTTTGGAGAAAAATGTTCAAGTTGCTGGTGGGGGTATGAACAATTTTTAGATATCCACTGTAGTGCAATGGCTAGAGAGTTGGTCTAGAATCTGGCAGACTCTGATTCTGTGCCTTGTAGGCTTGATGGATGTTCTTGGCTCAGCCTAAGTAAACAATTGTGTTGTGTTTTCCAGAGGCAGTCTAGGTGATTTTGGGGCCCTGGACAAATGTTCTGGACGGGGCCCCAGAACCAGTGCCGCCCCACCACTGGCTCCTTGCCAAGGCCAAGCAATTTGGTCACCTAGGCCCCAGATAGAGTGGGCAGGAGTGCGTTGTTTCCTTCCTCCCCCCCCTCATACAACTAAGAAGGCCATCGGTGGAGTCACTCCAATGTGAGGCATGGAGCAGCTGTCTATTGTTAGCCTGGTTGTGATGAAGGTGAAACAAATCAAGGGAGAACAGCAATGTGTAAACCACTCTAGGTTCCCATGGGGGAGAAAACCGGGGCATAAGATAAACCTTTAATTTGGTGGGGAGGGGGTATATACATTTTATGTGTATGTGTCTGTATGTTTTATGCATTCAAATCACTTGTGGTGTACTTTAGAATTATATTGAGCTCCACAGTATCCCAAAAACCTTGTCCATGTATTGCAAACCGAAGTCAATCTACCACAACTAGGGTATTCTTCTTTTCCCTACTGCCTTCAATTTTTCTTAGCATTATTGTCTTTTCTAGTGAACCTTGTCTTCTCATGATGTGACATAAGCACTATCATCAATTGATATCTTCAAGGGAGAAAGCAGGCCTGATTTGGTCTGGATGCCACTTACATGTCTTTTTCGGAGTCCATGGTACATGTAAATTGAAACTTTCTTCCCACTTCACAGTGTGAATGCTTTTTCCTCCTATGAGCTTTGTCTAAATTTTACTGTACTGATACTGCTCATTTGGCCAAAAGGCCTGCCCTTGATCAATGCCACATTAAATACTTCATAATAAAAATATGTTTTTAGAACCATTTAAAAGTGTCCTTAAGTGCCATACGCTGATTTAAAAAAACATAAGCTAAATGTTTGGGAACACAACCAGATATGTGAATGACTGAAATGCAGCCCAATCCCACTGCTACTTAAAATCCATTTTTGATGGAGGTCTGGATTGTCTTACATTGGTGTCATTGGGCTTGGAAACAGGAACCTGGAAGCGTTCCATGGGGGCTACAACTTTCATGCCAAGGCTAAGAGGGTGGGAACGGGATATCTCTGGGGTGGCAAACTCTGGCCTTGGAAGTTACTGGCAATTTGGGGGTGGGACTTGTGGAAAGGAAAATCTGAGTAGGGATCTCCCCCAGAATCCATGGTCCGCATTTGCCCTCTAAAGAGATTGCCCTTGGAAGCAGCCAGTTTCTCTGTAGGGAACTACTCTCTCTAACCTGAACTCAAGCCCAACCAGGAGTTTGGCAGCCCTAGGAAAATTTCAGAAAAAGATGGCAAAGGAGGGCCAGCAACTGATAGAGGCATGGAAGCCCACACCAGGACAGTAGCAGGGGCCTACTTGGGCACAAGGGACGACCAGTGCTCTCATCCCCCATAGTCCACTCCTTACAGCCCCACACAAACCCAGTTCCCCCACCCCAGCTGCCACACACAGACCCAAATCCTCCACTCAGCCCCTCTCAGAACCAAAACCACCCTCAGCTGCCCCACACCGAGTACCCCAGGAACAGGCTGGCCAGCCTGCCCCATTGTTCCCTATGCTGGGAACCAACCTCCCATCAAAGAAGGGAACACAGACACACAATCATTAAGTTTAAAAAACCTTTATTTTCTCATTTTCAAATTACAAGTGGTCAACAAATCACAACATATCACACTTATTGTCCCTCATAGCACAACACAACACAATTAACTACACATCAGAGAATCTTAAACACAATTTTTCTTTTGAAATGGACAAACAGTAAAGTTTTGAACATTACAACAGGTTACATAGTGAGCGGGCACAACAGGGCATGGAAACAGAAGATGATCATAACTACCAGCCTAAAACAACTCTCCCTCCATTAAACGACTTAATGGGGGGGAACCACTGCAACAGGGTCCAGCAGAACCTATGTCATTTCCTGTGGCTGTGCTTTCAGTTCAGACACACAAAGCTGAACTGGGCACTTCCAAGGCACTGGACAATGGTATTTCTGGAGCAGTTCTGCAGAGGTCTCCCCCCACCCCCACACCAGCCTCAGAATTTACCTGGGAACATCTGTGAGAGATCATCATTGGCCGGTGCCCATCCACCACTCTTCCCGCATCCCCCAACCATGCAAACCCAACATTAACATCAATTTTTTTTTTTTTAAACATGAACATTCAATCAACTTTTAAAAAACATAATCACAACATTTTTTTTTGGTTTTTTTTCCTTTTTTTACATGAACAGAACATCAACTTTTAAAAAACATAATCACAACATTTTTTTGGGTTTTTTTTTTTTTACATGAACATTCAATCAACTTTTAAAAAACATAATCACAACATTTTTTTTTGGGTTTTTTTCCTTTTTTTTACATGAACAGAACATCAACTTTCAAAAAACAGTACAACAATTCTTCCACAATTTTTTTTTACAAGGATTTCATCTGATAAAAACACCTAAGCAATCCCTATCTAACCTGTTTCTCCCTCCAGTAGCAATCCATGTTTCTGGGGCATTATTTTTCATAATAAATTTGGTCCCACAGGGTATGTCTCAGTGATGGGAGATGTTTTGAATACCCTGGGGGGGGGGGCTTTCAAATTGCTGGGTGTTTTCCCTTTGCCACTGGTTCCTAACCACCCTCCCTCTACTGGCCGGTTTTAACTGTATATACAGGGTTTTATACAGGGGAGAGCGCGATTCCAAAGGATTGGACTCATAGAGGATGCAGGCCACAAGTTGGGCTCACCTCAGTCACTCTCGAAGTCCAGTCCTGAGAAATCGAAGAGGCGAGAGTTGACCTTCAGGAAGGTCAACTGCTCGACTCTCCATGGGAGAAGGCGAGTGCGATGTGGGCCGACAATGTCGCCCGCATGTGAAAAGACGCGCTCGCTCTCCACGCTCGTCGGAGGGCATGAGAGCAGCCGCTGCGCCTCGAGGGAGAGGTCCGGCCAGACCGACTCCTTCCTGGCCCAGTAGCTGAGCGGATCGGTGGAGAGCGACTCGCAGGGCTCCGCGAGGTAGTCCCTGACCATCGCCTCCGCCGGATCCTCTCTCACGGTCCTCACGACCCCAGAGGGGACGAGGGCCCACCGGAGCATCTCCATCTCCATCGGCACTCCGGTGGTGGCCTCGGGGGGGGCCTGCGCAGAGGGGGCGTCAGAGGGACCCGCACGGCAGGGCCCCTCTTGCGTCCCCCCTGTCGACAGGCGTCCCCTCTTGGCCTGCCTGCGCCTCACCCAAGAGCAGAGCCCGTCTCTGGCTTGGGTGAGGTTCCCGTCCCGCTCGGCGAAAGTGCCCTTTATGCGCGGGTCACACATGGTCGCCAACATGTATGACTCTTCCTTAGTGAGAGGAGTTAGCCTGGCAGCTATGCCCTGCTGCAGCCTTCTCACTAATGCGCGCACCGCTGGAACAAGGTCAGCACGGGGCGCGACCCGGTCTGCAAGGGTGGCCAGATTCCTCTGGAGCGTGTGCACCAGGGGAATGACCAGACCGAGGGTCGCCGTGTCTGACGAGACCGCCACAGTGAAGTCCTTGAAGGGCTTCAGGACCTCCACTGTCTGGGTGATGGTGAGCCAATCCTCCCGGTTGAACTCACCCACCTGACTCGCACCGCGGTTCTCGGAGAGCCACGCGTGGAGTGCGGCCTGCTGCTCCACCAAGCGCTCAAGCATGGCGCAGGTGGAGTTCCAGCGAGTGCTGACGTCAGTGATCAGAGCGTGCTCTGGCACACCTGTCCTGACCTGTGTCTGGCGCAGTTCGTGCGTGGCCTTCACGCTGCGCGAGAAGTGACCCGTGAGCCTCCGACATTTCTGGACAAGTAACTGGAGTTCACGGGTCCGGGTATCCACGGGTTCCTTCGAGGAGCCCAACCCCAGCGCATCTCTCACCACTAGGTGAAGCTTGTGAGCGGCACAGTAGACGCTCTCTCGGCTCACTAGATGCGCCGCTGCCCTCATGTTCTTGCCACCGTCCGTCACCATGCATCCCACGGTGGCGGGTCCCTGGCCTATCCACTCGTCCAACTGTCTCCTTAAGGTGGCAGCGATGTTCTCCGCCGTGTGGGACACGTCGAGCACCTCGGCGTGAAGCAAGGCCTTGCAGTAGCCGGCCTGGCGGTCTCGCATCCTTCCCTGTCTAGCTGTGCTAGGCACCTCCCCCCGGCCCCCACCCAGAACCGACTCGGGTTCCCACCAGTGAGCAGTAAGCGAGAGGTACGCTTGCTGCACACTTGGGCAGGTCCAGATGTCCGATGTGAAGTGCACAGTTCTCCCGGCAACCCGGGACAGCTGTGCCTTCACATGATCCCTGGCAGCCCTGTAAAACGAGGGCACCACCGATCTGCTCAACGACGTGCGAGCAGGGACGGCGTACCAGGGAAAGCAATCTTGGAGCAGCCCTGAGAAGCCGAAGTCTTCAACTACGGAATACGGTTGCCCATCCACTGCTATCATGTTGACGATGTGGCGCGTGATGCGCCTGCTCGCCCTCCGGATCCCCTCTCTGGGCACACTAGCGCCCTGCATACCAAGCATCTCCGGGAGAGAGGCTTGGCGTCCCTTTCCTGCAGGTACCCTTGGGGGGAGAGCACCAGAGGAGCCTGCCTCCTTCTGGCTAGCTGGCGGCCGTGCGGCGCCACTCGAACCCTCCTCCCGAAGAAGCACCGCCTGGTGGTGCCTCTTCATATGGTACCTCATCCCAGACGTGGAGAGATGCCACACATCTTTGCCACGGCTGACGCGCTGCCTACAATGCAGGCACAGGGCTGCTCGGGGATCCTCCGTTGCCTGGAAGTGCTTCCAGATTTCGGAGGAAAAGGGCATCCCACGCTTCCCAGGAGAAGCGCGTTCGGGACCACCCTGCGGCACCTCCTGTGAGGTGCTCTGGCCGGACACACCGTGTCCCACTCTCGGCCGGGCAGGTGGGGATGGACGAGGCTGAAGGGGCAGAGATGTGGGCTCTTCCACCACAGTCTCTGCCTCTTCCTCCCGCGTCCTCTCCTCCTGCACAGCCGCGAGAGGCCTGCTGCTGGCCTCAGAGGAAACTGGGGTGGACCGCCCCAGGGGGGGTCTCACGGGCAGTTCCTCCAACATCCTCCGGGTTCCTGGGGTGAGCGGGAGCGCAGGGAAAGTCATGTGCTCCGCGCCCATCCCAGGAGACACCACATGCTGCCCCTCCTCCAGCAGCTGGCTCGCAACCACTGGAGGAGGAGGAGCCTCAGCAGCAGGCCCCTGCCCAGTGCCAGCCCCTGCCTCACGCACCCGGGTTGGGGGTGGCCCTCCAGCAGC
Organism: Eublepharis macularius; assembly: GCF_028583425.1. NCBI lineage: Eukaryota > Metazoa > Chordata > Lepidosauria > Squamata > Eublepharidae > Eublepharis > Eublepharis macularius. The sequence goes on along the minus strand of NC_072794.1, from coordinate 78,140,841 downwards.
TGCCTCAGGAAAGAGAGTCTTGCGAACCCTCTTCCTGTCACCAGAAGCCAGGCTGGTGAACGGCAGCAGCGCAGGGGAGGGCCTCCTCCGCTCAGATGGAGGGGCTGCCGCAGCAGTCCCCCTCCCCCTCCCCTCCTCCCCTCTAGATTTCTCCCTAGCCTTTCCCCCGGGGCCCCTCTCTGCTTTCCTCTCCGACATACTTTCCCCTCCCAAATTCAACCCTAACTAATCAGAAAAGATTTAGAAAACAAAGGTCAACTTTGTTTTCAAGACCTAACTAACCTGCTCTAAATCTGTGCTTCTAGTGGCTCTGTGACTTGGAGATGAACAATCAAGTGCCTTTTTAAGCAACCCTATTTATGTCAGGGAACCTGAGCCTGCCAATCAGCTGAATTCCTCTGGAATTGAGCTGGCCCTAAACCCCAATAACAGGTGACAAAGCCTTAAACACTCACACACTAGTATGCCCGGGCCGGCCTGGCACCACCACGGGTGCCAGAGATGGGCGGTGGAACCCTAGTTATGGGGGCACTAATGGGAAGCCTATTGACAGCTATTACAAATTTTTATATATATATATATATATATATATATAGAATTCAAACCTAACACTCACTCACTAATGCTTTCCCTGCTGAGTCCCTATTTAGTTTTTTAAAAAAAACTAGGCTCGGTTTCCCTAATAATTATGTTGAGGGCAATTATCCACTGATCACCTACCAACTGGCCTACCTACCTAAGAGACACTATTTAGCGGGACCGATGTATCTGTGGTATGTCGGTGTGGGGTGTGGATGTGGTGTTTTGAAGATGAGCCTCCCCCCTCCCAAGCTAGCAAGAACCCACCCCCAAGGCCACCCAAATGTGAACCCGGACTCGCTCACAGTAACACCAGTCCTGCAGTCCAGCGATGTTCAGGCGGTCTTGCAGCTGGTCCTCCTCTCCTCCACGATGCTGTCAAGAAAATTGGAAATGTTAGCAGAGTCAACACCACACGCCGCACACGCAACCCCCAAAATTCAAGGCCCCGTTGCACAAGCCAAGTCAGCCCCCCCCCTTAAAGGCTAGGGCCAACCAGCAGCAAAACAAAACACATCCACCCAGCAGAGCTTCTGGCCTGTGCAGGCCAAAAGCTGGCACACTCATTTTTTAGTCCTGTGAAACAGTAGTTCAAGCCCACCCCACACTCAAACTTGAAAAATGAAACATGAAAGAAAGCAGGCACTGCGATCAATGCTGGCCCCCCTAACCCCCAAACAATATCCTCTTGCCCAACCAGAAAATGCCCCCCCCAGCCCAAGCCATAAAGACAGAGCCAAAGCATATGCTCGCAGGTAGGCACAGCAGCAGACATAAGCTCAAAAACCAAATTTAACAACAACCCTACCAGTCCACCAGTGCAGATGTCCAGCAATGTTGATCCTCCAGGCAGAGATCTGCAGGCCGATGTCCACCAACTGCAGTCCAGTCCAGAAGAGGTCCACCAACGATAAACAACCTGAATGTGAAGCAAAACAGTGAGTGCCAGGCCAGCAAACGGGAAGGGTTACCAAAGCCGGAGCAGCAGGCCTGTGTGTGGGCCGAAGGCTGGCACAGTTGATCAGGACGGAGCCTGTTGGGAATCCTTGCAAGCAGGGGACCAGACACAGAAAAGCAAGCCACACCATTCCAGATTGTGGAGCACAACTGTGAGTGCCAGGCCAGCAACCAAAAAGGGTTACCTTGGCCAAAGCAGCATACCTGTGTGTGGCCCACAGGCTGGCACAGTTGATCAGGACGGAGCCTGTTGGGAATCCTTGCAAGCAGGGGACCAGACACAGAAAAGCAAGCCACACCATTCCAGATTGTGGAGCACAACTGTGAGTGCCAGCCAGAAGAAAGGCTTCTGGCCTGTGTAGGCCCAAAGCTGGCACACTCTTGTTTTAATCTTAAAACAGTGGATCAAGCTTAAAGAAGGCAAGCACAACAACCAATGCTGAACCCCCCCCCCCACCATCAAACATTGTCTGCCCAACCTGTCCCCCAGGCCATACCTGTGTGTGGCCCACAGGCTGGCACAGTTGATCAGGACGGAGCCTGTTGGGAATCCTTGCAAGCAGGGGACCAGACACAGAAAAGCAAGCCACACCATTCCAGATTGTGAAGCACAACTGTGAGAGCCAGCCAGAAGAAAGGCTTCTGGCCTGTGTAGGCCCAAAGCTGGCACACTCTTGTTTTAATCTTAAAACAGTGGATCAAGCTTAAAGAAGGCAAGCACAACAACCAATGCTGAACCCCCCCCCCCCCACCATCAAACATTGTCTGCCCAACCTGTCCCCCAGGCCATACCTGTGTGTGGCCCACAGGCTGGCACAGTTGATCAGGACGGAGCCTGTTGGGAATCCTTGCAAGCAGGGGACCAGACACAGAAAAGCAAGCCACACCATTCCAGATTGTGAAGCACAACTGTGAGAGCCAGCCAGAAGAAAGGCTTCTGGCCTGTGTAGGCCCAAAGCTGGCACACTCTTGTTTTAATCTTAAAACAGTGGATCAAGCTTAAAGAAGGCAAGCACAACAACCAATGCTGAACCCCCCCCCCCCACCATCAAACATTGTCTGCCCAACCTGTCCCCCAGGCCATACCTGTGTGTGGCCCACAGGCTGGCACAGTTGATCAGGACGGAGCCTGTTGGGAATCCTTGCAAGCAGGGGACCAGACACAGAAAAGCAAGCCACACCATTCCAGATTGTGAAGCACAACTGTGAGAGCCAGCCAGAAGAAAGGCTTCTGGCCTGTGTAGGCCCAAAGCTGGCACACTCTTGTTTTAATCTTAAAACAGTGGATCAAGCTTAAAGAAGGCAAGCACAACAACCAATGCTGAACCCCCCCCCCCCACCATCAAACATTGTCTGCCCAACCTGTCCCCCAGGCCATACCTGTGTGTGGCCCACAGGCTGGCACAGTTGATCAGGACGGAGCCTGTTGGGAATCCTTGCAAGCAGGGGACCAGACACAGAAAAGCAAGCCACACCATTCCAGATTGTGAAGCACAACTGTGAGAGCCAGCCAGAAGAAAGGCTTCTGGCCTGTGTAGGCCCAAAGCTGGCACACTCTTGTTTTAATCTTAAAACAGTGGATCAAGCTTAAAGAAGGCAAGCACAACAACCAATGCTGAAACCCCCACCCCACCATTAAACATTGTCTGCCCAACCTGTCCCCCAGGCCATGCCAAGAATAAACTGCAACACCTTTTTGCAGAGGCAGGCCACAGCAGCACATTGCCCAGCATCAAAAAAATTTACAAAAATTTTAAAAAGGCCTACCAGGTGTCCTCTCAGGATGTCCAGCACAGTTGATCCTCCAGGCAGATGTCCTCCAGGCTCCAGGTGCAGTCTCTCTTCTTCTCCTCTCTCGGTCACAGCTCAGCAGCAGCAGCAACAGAAGTGTTCCAGACAGTCTTGCTCCAAATTTAAATCCCCTGCTGCAGCCTCAGCCAAAGATTTAAATCTATTGGCTGGCATGAGAATGCAGCAGTGGGATTGGTGACTCCTAAAGTCCCCACTCCCCTGCCTTTCCCCACCCACACTCCAAGAGCCACCCTCCTCCTGCTCCCCCCCCCCACCTGTTAGTTTTGGCGGGAATCTCTGCTGCTTTGCAAATGCAAAGTGCAATGCAATGCTTGCACCTTGCATTTGCAAGGCAAAGCAGGATTCCCTATCCTCCTTTGCAAGAGGGGTGGGGGGTGACAGAAGGAGTGAGTGATTCACTCCTTCTCCCCCCCTCCCCTCTTCTAAGAGCCTGCAGGAAGCCTTTGCTTCCAGCAGGATTTTGCTAGCCGCTTGCTAAGGCAAACGGCTAGCAAAAACAAAATGGCGATTCTCGAATGCCGAAAGAATGCCGAAAGAATCCCGAAACGTTTCGGGTTTTTCTTTCGGCAATCCCGAAACGTTTCGGCATTCCCCGAAACGTTTCGGGATTCCTGAAGAATGCCGAAACACTTTTGTTTCGGCATTCTTTCGGCATTCTGAATGCCGAAACGCACATCCCTACTTGCTAGTAAAGTTGCTGAACTGGTTGAAGACAAATGTAAAAGTACTAGAAAAGCTCAGCATGTGTAAAAAGGAGTATAAAGAGTTAGAAAACTTCTTGAAGGATGCTAGCCTTCTAAATGAGTCAACCAGTGCATCAAACATGAAGACAGTGTATAAAAAACTGAGCAGGTCAAACTCTGTTTTCAAGCAGGACATAGACTGTTTAGGAAAAGAACTGGAAGAGGAGAAGTCTAAACAATCACAACAATATGACTTGATGGCTGAAATGCGTAGAAGAATGGAGAAGAATGCGTAGAAGAATGGAGTCTTTAGAAAATGGAACAAAATCTATTTATCAGCAAATAGCAGAAGCTAAAACCACATTAAAAGTATATGATATGAACAGACAGAGGAACTACTCAATACAGAAAGAATGTCTAGGAATAGTGTGGGCTTTAAACAAGCTGAGAAGTTACACATGGGGACAAGAAATAGAGATAGATACGAACAAAAAAAACCCAAATATGATGTTCGTTGCCATCCACGAACAGGGACTCACGAACAACCATGAACATGGCCCTGTTCACAAACATGTTCCTGGTTGGCTGTTCGTGGGGGCCAGCAGGCTCTCCTCCAGCCATCATCCAAGTCAAGATCCCTACTGCACTACTCCCAGAAACCTGACCTGAGCAGGCACCAGGAAAGGAACCAATAATAAATAATAGCTTGGCCCCAGAGCCTGGCAGCAGCCCTGGAACTTGAAGGGGTAGACCCCTACTGCACCACTCCCAGAAACCTTACCTGAGCAGGCAGCAGGAAAGGTACCAATAATAAATAATAGCTTGGCCCAGAACCTGGCAGCAGGCCTGGAACTTGAAGGGGTAGATCCCTATCCACCACACACAAAGAAAATTCAAGCTCCAATGCACTCTCTCGATCAAAATGCCAACAGCAACTCTCTCCCTCTCCACTGTCTGCAAACTAAGCCAGAGCTGGGAGCCCCCCACCCCTCTGCTCTTTGCTTCCTTGTTGTAACAAATTTGGAGCTCCACACTAGAAAGGACGACCTGCCTATCAAGCTAAATTGGTCTTAGATTGGGGTTTCCAGGGCAACAACAGGAGTTCAGACAGAGTTCAGACAATCCCTGCCTAAGTTCCCAAGGGAACTGATTGCAGGTGCCAGACGGTCTGGCTTGATGAACAGCAAGGGACAGCAATGAACGAGGCTTGTAACGACCACCTGTTTGTTTAGAATGGGCCTCACGAACAGCTTGTTTGTGAACAGCAGATTGGGCTGTTTGTGGCTTTTTTTGTTTGTATTGCTGTTCGTGCCCATCTCTAGACAAGAATTCACTCTATTAACGGACCACCATTCTTTGACGTGGCTTCAATCAATGAAAAATACCAATACACAATTACAAAGGTGGTCTTGGTACATTCAGAAATTTAATATTCGCATCCAGTACATCAAAGATAATGTAGTAGCCGATGCCTTATCTAGATGTGAAACCAGGCTGGAACAGGATATTGAAAGAGAAATGTCCAGAAGAAGCAAAAAACTACTTAGTGGTTAATGGAAATATATGACACTTGTATAAATTTATGTACTTCCTGAAACTTTCTCACAAAGCTTCTGTACAGCTGTATGTCTGATCACTAGACAACTGAACAACAGGCAAACAATTTTCCACAAAAGTGCTAATCAGGATGACGGGCAACAAAGTCCTTCCACCTGGCAACTGTCTTTCAAGATAGGCATTTACTACACCATGCCTTTAAGAGCCTTAATGATCTAGGCCTACTGACAATTTTACTTGAATTTTCAAATGGACACTTTGTGACTCATAGAATAATTAAGTTGGAAGGGGTCTTACAAACCATCTAGTCTAACACCCTGTGTAGGAACAGCCTAAAGCATCCTCAACAAATATTCATAAAGCCACTCCTTGAAGACTGCCAAAAAGAGGGAACCCACTACATCTCAAGGCAGCCAATTCCACTGCGGGCATACTCCTAACGTGAAGGTTTCCTGATGTCCAGCCAGTACCTTCCCTCCTGTAGTTTAAACCCATTTCTTTGAGTCCTATCTTCTATTGCCAACAGGAACCGCTCCCTCCCCTCCCCTAAATTGCAGCCTTTTAAATATGCATGCTTTGCATTTTTGTTACCCAGGTGGAGAACCCAGTACTTAGACATGTTAAATCACTTCTTATTCAAATCTGCCCACTTTTTCCAGTGTGCTCAGATCTTGTTGAATTCTATCTTTATCTTCAAGGGCGTTTGCTACTCCTCCCAGGTTGGTGTCTGTTATGACTCCTTTCTTTCTCTTGGGTAGATTTGGTCTTTAAGACCTGATCTTCTCTCAGGCTTCACACACAGTTTGCCTGCTTTTGGTATTAATTTCTCTCTCAATTACAAGGCCTCTTCTCAGGCGCACACACAGTTTGTCTGCTTTCTCCTGACTGAATGTTCTTTTACAAACACAGTTCAGGCTTCCACACAGGTTATATTTCTCTCAGACAACATACACAAACTCAAGCTGTATACAGCTTGCCTGCTTTCTCCTGACTAAATATTTCTCTCAGAACTGCTTAAAAATACTCAGGCTGCACAAAGCTTGCCACTCTTGCCATGACTAAATATTTTCTCTCCACTCCCAGTCTAAAACTGCATTCACTCCGCCCACACTTTCAGTCATCAACCAGTCATATCACTCACTCAACCCTCGCTTTCACCCCCCCCCCCCGGGGTGCCCTTCCATGCAATGTCCTTGTCCATCTTTTTATATTCTTGTTCTGGGAAAAAATGCTGTATGGAACATCCAAATCAAATTATGTGCTGCCTTGTTTCTTTGCTCTCTCTCTCTCTCTCTCTATATATATATAAATGTAATTTTAATGATAAGATGTAGTATTTTATAATTTAATGATAGTTAAATATGTTTTAAATTGTGTTGTTATCCGCCCTGAGCCCGCTGATGTGGGGAGGGCGGAGCATAAATCCAAAAAATTAAATTAAATTATTTAAAATCATTACAGTGTCATCTGTAGATTTAATGAGGAATCCCTTTATATTTTTGTCCAGATCATATATAAAAACATAGAAAAGCACTGGGCCAGAACTTAGCCCTATGGCATTCCACTGGACATCTCCCTCCAATCAGACTTGATGCCATTGACAACTACTCTCTGAGTGCAGTTATCCAGCCAGTTTCCTATCCATCTAACCATCCTAGTCTCCAGTCCACAGTCCTCCAGTTTACCCACATCAGAACATCATGAGGAACCTTGTCAAAAGCTTTACTGACTCAAGGCAACTCCAGCTTTCATACTACTCTATGATGCACATGGGTCTTAGCAATATTTTGGACGGTCTTAATTTTACAGTATTACATGACTTTTCCATTATGAAATTTTTGCACTGTATGGGCTTGAGACTTGAACTTTGACCAGAGTTCAAATCCCAACTCAGTCATGAACCTCATCTGGTAATTCTGAGCCACTCTCAATCTAATTTACTGCAGGGGATTGTTATGGGGATTAAAAAGATCTGGAAGCTATGTGGCTTGCCCTGAGCTCCTAGGAGAAAAGGCAGGATATGCTGTAACTCCAAAATAGAAGTTTAACTGAGTTGTTTGCTAATACTATGTAGAGAACCTCAGATTAAAGATAGAAGCATCCAACTCCCCCACCCCCCGCTGACCCCACACAATGGGCTGGATTTTGAGTCAATAGGTGAAACCACTAATATATAAACAACACCAGGACCTCCCTCCAGGCTAATTTTGTCTCCTCGTGGATTACTCAAAAAATAAAAGGATTAGGCTAATTGCACTAACACGCTGTAAAAATTACACACACAACATTAGCCGGGAGGACTTACAGCTGCTTTTTATTCATTTATTATAGCTAGCCTTTTTAAACTATTCACAGGATTAAACAGTTAATTAAAATGAAAAGTAACAAGTTTTAACGTACATCAAGTTCAACACTTATCTCGCTCGAGGTTTTTTTTCTTGTTTTTTTTAACACACCGTTTTGGAAATGTTTCCTAACTTCTTATATTCAACTCAGTTTTCAGCAGGAAATTTCACTACTTTGCAAATTCCCTGCACATTTGCACACCCTTTCCCAGCAACCGTTATACCGTTCCTATTTAAAAAGAGCTCTGTTCTTTCGACTCACTTTTGGAAATGTCACGATTGGCCAGACAACTAGACGGGGCGTGGCTAAAGTGTTACTACTATATTTTTCTACCTCAGTCTTTAATCACTGCACAGGCTCAATGCATTCTATCAGGCCTCTAGTGTGGCACGCGAGCGCCTTTCTAGGGCCCGTTGGGGCTGCCCATGCTAATTGCCTGCATCTAAAAAGGAAGACGAAAGCTATAGATGTTACAGTGCTGCGAAGCAGAAACGGCAGAAGATCCATATAGATGTGGAAGAGTACCTGCTGTCGCTTTTGCACTCTTTGTTGGTCTTCGCGGAAATATTAATTTTAAACTGGCGTTTCTGAGGCAGTTCGATGGAAGAGGGCGCGAGAAACAGTCCAAAAGGAGGGGTCCTGGCGCGGTGTGAAACGCGCTAAGTTTCCCGTTCTGGGGGGGAGACAGGGATCGGAATGCTCTGATACCATCGCCATAGCAACTAAAGAGGGGGAGTCGTGGGACAGCATCCTCTCAGCTTCCCCCCGCCCCCGCCGGAACCTGCCAGAGCAAGAAGATGTAGCGGGTGAGAAGCTGCGGGCGTGCCGTTCCTGGCCCGTTGAGCGATGAGCCGGGCAGGCGCGCGTTCGTGGAACTCCTTCTTTCAGAGAAGAAGCCGAGTTCGCCCCCCACCCCCGGATTTCTGAGGTGGCCGCTGCTAGTCCGGGCCAGCTCGTGCCTTGCTGCTGTGGAGACTCCGCTGTGAGGAATTTAACTTCCCGCCCTTCTCTCCGACCTCCTGGCATTGGTGGCCTGGAGACCTCTGGCTTCTGGTTGGGATTGGGCGTTGCAAGTAGGGGTCACAAATAAAATGTTGGTAGACCGATCTGAAGTGGGGAAGGAAATTGCCCGGTAAAGCTGAGGCGCGGGGGTAAGCCTTAACCTACCTCCAACCCCCGCGCTCTGAGACAAATGCCGCCTGCAGTTGGCTTGGCTTTCAGTAGTACATGATTGTTTCGCCAGCTGATTAACGGCAGCCTGTCTAAGCCCCGTAGCGGGAACCTGCACCAGGATTTTGTAGTGTCTAGAACTGTTAAGTTCTGTAGTGATAGCCGCGTATAATAAGTTCATTGTACTCAAAGTAATAAAATGTTAAGGGGGCCGCAAGATTGCAAACAAGTTGATAATGGCATAAGCTCTGGTGAGCCGGAGTCCACCTGCTTTTAACGTGGTAGGGGCTGATTCACAAAAGCTAATGCTCTGATTTGTTAGCCGATAAGGTGCTTCTGGGCTCCTTTGAATTAGGAATGGCCTACTAGGTTAGTATATATCTTCCTTATTTCTTCTAGTGCTTCGGAAAAAGTTCCTTACAGGTTTGGGTGCCTTCATACCATCAAAAATGAAACCTGTAATTGCATTTGCTGCTGTTGAAAGGGGATGGGTTTAAGTAGCTTGATCGTTGCCTCTCCTTATTTTACTGTAACTCTCATTCAGTCCATCACGAGGCAGAGAGAAAGCTTCATTGCTGTTGTGTGTTTGATAGTAGCAGTGGGGTAGCACACATATTTAGTCCTCATCCTGCCTCTTGGGGAGGAATTCTTTCAATATGGAAAAAGTCCTGTTTGTGCATGTGCTAGGGTTTTCTCTGTGTATACAGAAACCTCCCCCTTCTATGTTCGTGCTCCAATGTGCTGCTCTAGAAATCTGCACAGGGTACCAACTTTTCTATTAGAGGGAATGACTATTCTGACAAAGCGTTGCTGAAAAGTATAATAGGCCATAGAAATTGCTGGAGTGCACTGTGCAGCATTCTTTCCTACCCATCATTGCTGTGTTGAGAGCAGGAGAATTTATTACAAATTACAAAATCCTCTCCATGTGCCTTGATTTATGTTTGGACTCTTTCTGAGGTTTCTTTGTTTTTGTTTTCCCCTTGTTCCACTATTATGGTAAGTGTTGTTCTTATTAATGCTGATAAAGTAGGTGAGGATAACATTACACATTAATTTACAGCTGCCTCACCAAAAGAAAGAGATTGGCTTTCTTTTGTTCTAGGAAATTAATATCCAAATTCTAAACAAATTAATATCCAAACTCTAATTAAAGTTTACTCCTATATATCTGAAAAGCATAATCCCAAATAAATAAATTAATCAGAGCCCCAAGACTATTTTTTTTACTGTGCCCTTTTCATATCTGTAGTTGAAATCCAGAAAGTACCTGCTCTTACTTGAGGGTAGGTTTCACATTGTGGTGCTGGGGAATTGCTGCTCTGCCCCTTGGTCTCTAGCCTATAGGGTACCCCAAGGTTTCATCTTCCTTCATGCTTTTCAACATCTATGTAAAGCTGCTGAGTTTCCACCAATAGGCAGATGACACTCAGCTCTATCTTGTGCTACAAGCAGATCCAGGGAGGCTGTTGAAACAGGTGTCTGGAGGTAGTTTTAGAATGGATGAGGACTAACAAACTGGAACTATTGGTTGGGGGCAAGGTCTAAATCGGGAAATGGGTTACTTCCTGTTCTAGATGGGTTGCACTTCTCCAAAAGGAGCAAGTTTATTACTCTGGGGTGCTACTGGACCTGGGCCTCTTGTTGGATGAACAGGTGGCATTGGCTTCCATAGATGGTTTTTACCAGCTTTGGTTGGTGACCCAGTGCAGCCTTTTCTGGGCAGGAAAGAGCTTGTCATTGTAACATCTAGTTTAGATTTCTGCAGTGTGCTCTATGTGGGACTGACCTTGAAGACTGTGGAAGTTACAGTTGGTACAGAATGCTGCAACCAGAATGATACTGAAGTAGGGATAGGCTTACCAGTTTCCTGCTGGTGGTGGACAATCTTCCGGGGGGGAGGGTTGCTGGCTTGGCGGTGGGAGGTGGTGATCACCTGCGATTAGCAGGCAACCTGAAAAAGCATGCACCAGAACTAGCCCTGCGTGAAGCACAAGAGCACACCTCTCTGGGAGCACATGTGCACTTTGTGTTCATGAGAGGAAGCCTTGGAGGATAAGTCCCGGGTCCCCCCCCCCCTTCTGCCAGGAGGGGATAGGGGCCTGGGAACCCGAAGTAGGGACCATAATGCCCCAGTCTTGTTTCATCTACTCTGGCTCCCAGTTTACTTTCAGGCTCAATTCAAGGTGGTGGTATTGAACTTTAAAGATGTATAAAACTGGGGCCCAGCATACCTGAAGGATGACCTTTTCTCATATGACCTCCCCACTTGCTTCAGTCATCCTCTGAAGCTCTGCTTTGGGTGCCCCTGCCATCCAAGACTAGATAGGTGGCAATCTGTTCCTTGCATTATGTGTTACTGAATTATTTTTATACTACTTTAAATGTTGTTTTAAATTTAAATTGTTTTTTGAAAATGTTTGTTGCCTTGGGGACCATATTTGGGGGTAGAAAGGCGGCATACAAATGTTTTAAATAACTAAAGAAACTTGAAACTTTCTTAATGCCTACAAGTTCCTCCTAAGCCACAGAAGAGTTTTAGATGGTAAACATTATCTGAGCTACATATGAAAACAGTGTAAGAATGTCATTTTGCTGATCAACTTACCTGCTTTGATTACTCTTAATACAGAATCATCACAATTCGTGCTACCACTTGTAAAACATAGCTGTGGTATTTTATATACTTTAACAGGAATCTTTCAAGGCTGATCACAATCTTCCTTCAGTGTACTTGTGAGAGTGGGAAAATGCCAGGTGTGTTACCATGTGACAGTAATGGACTTTCAAGAGAGACCCCATCAAAAAAAAGCAGGCTGTCACTTAAATTTTTTCAAAAACGGGAAACAAAAAGAGCACTGGATTTTACAGAATCACAAGAAAATGAAGATAAATCTTCAGAAAATGTCTGTTCTGAAATGTATGTAAGAGTTTATTATGCAATTTCTTAAGACAATGCAAGTTTAATTGTGGGTTTTCCATTTTACATATATAGTAGTTCTCTATAAAGGCTTTTGGAAAAAATTGAACAAGTAGAATATATGTTGTATAAAATATCAGTTGTGTTAAACCAATAAAATTGAACCAATGTCATTGGTTCAATTTTGGGGTGCATTAGCTTCTTCTAATCTGATTTCTGAAAGAACACTACATATCACTATTAATTATAGCAGTGTTCATTATGGAAGTACAAATAATGCATTGTTTGAGCACTTAACCTTTGACAATTACTTAACTTTTGATAATTATTACATTTATTTTCAAAATAAAAGATGGAGCTTTCCTTAAAATATATTTTAAGAAATGTTTGAATTCTCAGCTCTGTATATGGATATAAGAGCTGGCTGTTACACCACACAAAAGCTTCGTGTGAGGAAATCCTTTAAAAAGGTCAGTGATCAGGCAGATAGTTTTGGGACAGATACTTAAATTGACCTAATTATGTTCATACAGTATGCCATTAACTTAATGCTTCTGTATTGCTGCTTGGCCTATATAGACAGACATGAGTCTTTCTGGATGACATTTCAAAAGTTTATGTGCTGAGAGAACATGCACATGTAATAAAAGTAGCTATCAAAATAATTCTTGATTATAAAATGTTCACTATGCATTAAAAATATAACTGGACAACTGATACTGATGCCTACTTTAGAAGCAAATACTGTTTCAGTTGAAGCTTGACTGTATTTATGGATTTTGTGCAGTGTGATCTTTGTAAAACATGAACTTTAACGATGCTTTAGTAAATATTAATATTTTACAAACTACCGTTTTCCACTAAAGACATTTTAAAAAATCATGTGTCATTTGCATGTTAGAATTGAAATTCCTCTAAACATTTCTTTTGAATAACAGTGATCACGTTATTCCTGCAACACAGTTACTTTCTACTGTCCACTGTGAGAAGAAAGTGAACATGTTGCCTTTTGTGGGCTTGAACAATCTGGGCAACACTTGCTATCTCAACAGCATTCTTCAGGTAAATTCATAACAGAATTAGAAAATATAATTTGCTAAAACATGTTGCTTAAAACCATAATGATAAAAACTTTGTTGAGTATCTGTATAAGTTGGTTAAAGTAAATCCGTAAGAGGCATTAACATCCTATTCCTTTTATCTGAGGCCCACTGCTATTGCTATAAGGTGCCAGACTGACTTTTTTAACAGTGCCTTTTCCTTTGTGTCTTAGTGCACTTTTGTGTAACAAATGTGTGTTCTGTACAAATATTTAAAGTATTACACAGATTAAAATATAAGGTCTTCTAGCAATACTAATACTGATTATTTTTATGTAAAGTGATTTATCTATTTAGTATGGCTTGATTCTTGCTAAAGTCAAGGACTTTGAAGAGCCATTGTTTTCATTTGAGATTTACTTATTTAAGAGAGTTCTATGCTGCCTCATCATTGTCCTACTTTAGGCAGCTTACAATTAAAATAGTACAATTACAATAGTAAGTTAACTATAAAAAAACAAGCCCTGGGACACAAACAGCATAAAACAGACCTCAGACCAGAGCAGACCACTAAGAAAGCTGGAATGATAAAGCCGCTAATTAAAATCCTGGTTTAAAAGTTACATTTTGTCCCAGTGCCCAAAAGACAGTAAATTAGACACTAGGTGAGCCTCAAGGCAGAGGGTGTTCCAGGGATGAGGTGCTACCACAGAGAATGCTTTTCTCTAATTGCCACCTTCCTCACCTTTGAAGCTGGGAGGCACAGAGAGTAGGGCTTGAGACGCAGATCTTAACTGGTAAGCTGGATAATACAGGAGGAGATGGTCCTTCAGGTTCCCTGGCTCTGGCCCCAAGCCATTTTGGTCCTTAAAGGGCATTTCAATACAAGAATGATATGCTCCTATAACGAACCCCCAACCATAACCTGTAAGCTGCATTTTGGACCAGCTGAAATTTCTAGACTTTTCAAAAGCAAGCCCGAGTATAAGTACTTGATTGAAGTTCTGCTGTCTCTGTAGGAGGATCAAAGTGCTTAACACTGGAAGAATTGTGCCCAACATTTTTAATTTGCTTATCTATTTTGAAATGGTGTATGATAGAAACCCTAAGATCAGAAAACAAGTCCCAGTAAAGCTGAAAATGTAAACTACAATAAACCACAAGCAGCTAGTCCACCTATGCATGCTCATACTCATGCCTGTGAGACCAAAACAGGTTTTCTTTTTTATAGTAAATAACATACAAGAACATTCATATCCAGTTTTGCGGTAACTTTCAAGCCTAGTACATGGCATTTAGAGTTGAAACTTCTAGAGCATGTTACTGTCCAAAACTAATAAAACAAGGTTGTGGGAAAATGAAGTACTTAAGACACTTTAAACACACTTTCTAATACCAGTAAATTTGTATTGCTGCGTCTAACTGGATGTCCCTGTGAGAACATCTAAATTCTATTAAGTATTATAAACTGGAATGTAACCCTTTGAGGCACTTCACTCTCTCCAACCCTCATTTCCTGGGCCTTCTGTAAAAATGTATAAACAGGCAGGATATTTTCCATGCTTAGGTTTTTATTTATAAACATCAAATATTTATATAAATTATGAGTGTTGAGTTGAAACTTCAAAAGTTCTTAGTTGTCTCCTTGGTCTGTTATAATGGGTTGCCACCTGAAGGCCCTTGTGTCACAACTGGCCCCAGGATGGCTACTAAATTTGCCAACCTAGGAACAAAAACATTACATGGAGTAGGAGTGGTAGTTTCTGCAGTCTTATTTTTGGGACTTGGTTGTCACAGTGGCTGTCCAAACAATGCCATGTCTGACCATAAACTTATTTACTACTGCCACTCTTGAGCTTTGTGATATGGAAATGTATGCATAATTTTTATCGTGACAATTTGTTCCTGTTTTCATTTTCTTAGAATTAAAACATGCACAGCTTTATTCCATCACTTCTGTCTGTGAATAATTGTGCGATCATGACTTCCATGTATTATTTTTTTAATTGCACATAGTTTTTCATCTTTCCCCTAAGGATCTAAGGGCAGCATGCATTAGATTATTCCATTTGTGGGAGACTGGTATCTTTGGGCCAGCCACAACTGGTTTCAGGGCTGAGTGGGGATTTGAATCCAGATCTCCATACAGCAGAGTGCTTGGTCTGCTACTGATTCTTTGTACAGATAATACAAAACTAAAAAGCTGTGAAGAGAAAAATCTATCTCACGTTTTCCTATATTTTATAGTCCTCTTGTTCTTAATTTAGGTACTCTATTTTTGCCCTGGCTTTAAAACTGGAGTCAAGCTACTATCTAATATCATTTCACAGAAAAAAGAAAACTTAAAGGAGGAAATAGGAAAGGTGAGTATAAATTTATTCATGTTGTAACTAGGTAAGAAAAGTCACCATACCTTAGATTCAGCATAAATTATTGCAGTTTCTTCTCTTAGAAAGAAGTTTACAGTAAAGAATTTGTTCATTCTGTAGCAATTATGCAAGCTTGCTTTTGAGACTTTATTAAGGGTTTATGTTCAGTTACTGTCTAGTAGGATAAGCATAATATTTATTGTTTGAACTTTTATAACCAAATCTTAATAGCTATCTTAACTCAATGCAAAAAGAAATCTATTGAGACGTTTATTGTGATAGCCTTGCAATACAGCTAGCTTAATAATAATAAGAAAGTTAACTTTCAACGTAAACTGTTCTTTTCTCTTATTACAGGGTATCATTAAAGAAGATTCTCTTGCAAGCTATGAATTAGTCTGCAGTTTACACTCCTTGATTGTTTCAGTTGAACAGCTTCAAACCAGTTTTCTCTTAAATCCAGACAGATACACAGATGAACTTGCTACTCCGCCAAGAAGACTGCTAAACACACTAAGGTATAAATTATGCTTAATAACCTTTACTATATCTTTAACCACTTTTGAACCAAAAGGGGTCAAACCTTGCATTGTAATAAATTCTGATAGGATGTAATATCAGTCCAGCAGCAATGCAGACTGCTCTTTGCCTGGACTGCTCTGATCTTTCATGATAACCATGTTTGGAAAGGACGAGTTAGGATACCAATTATATGTTTTGATCTGTGGCTGCTTGTAGGTCACTTTAAAACTGTATTTCATGCTTCTAAATAATGGTATCTTTCAAAGGGGATTTGCTGTACATCTTTTTTCCTCTTGTCCACTCATTAGCTTTAGTCATAATCTCAATCTAAATTGTCTTTAGCCTGCATCCTTTTTAAAGGAACACATACTATGTTTGGTTATGCTCATATATCCTTGTTCAACTTTGCCATGTCAACAAAAGTTATTATTTGTTGATTTAGGGATATGCTTCACATCTTTGGATATATTGGGTTATATTATAAATTATTCTTTATAGGGAACTCAACCCTATGTATGAGGGGTATCTGCAGCATGATGCCCAAGAAGTATTACAGTGTATATTGGGGCACATTGATAAAACATGTCAGCTCTTGAAAGAAGAACTGAAACCTGTGCCACCGGAAGAGTCAACAGTTCAGTTGGAGAACAGGTCTAGTAAAAACACTGACAGTCTTGTAACTCCTGAAGAAGCTGGTACTATGATAAATTGGCAAGCTGTTGATAATTGTGAAGATAAAAATAAAGGCAGTGGGAAAAGAAAAAATGACATGGAGGGTGGCAATGAAAAGAAAAAGTCCAAAGTATCCAAAGAGAAAAATGAAGTAGAAAACAGAAGAGAGACCCGATCTAAGAGATTTTCTAAGAGAAAAGCATTGGAAGAAAAACCTGAAAATCAAGCAGAAGCTACCATTAAATATCCTAAGGAAAATGAAAGTACCAAGCCTACTCCTAAAAAATCCCGACTTAAACTTAACTGGTTAAAATCTTCAAGCAACCAACCTAGTATTCTGTCGAAATTCTGTCGTTTGGGGAAACTATCTACAAATCTGGGTTTCAGAGATCAGATTAAAGAAATTGAAACTTGTGAAGTTAAAGAGGTCTCTCTCAAGAATGAAAATGGTAACCAAACAGAGGAAAAATATTGTGATTCGTGGTCTCCTGTGGAAAGTACTAGTGAAAAGGAAACAGCAAAGCCACACAAGACAGGTTAGCCACAGAACGTGTGTGGGTGTGTGTGTGGGAGGGTGCTCACTTGCTGATAAGCTCATTTTGCTACAAGAGAGCTCTGACTCTTGAAAGCTTACTCTCTGAAAATCTTGTTTGTCTCTGAGATGCCACTAGGCTCAAATCCTGCTGTTCTACTGCAGACCAACACAGCTTCCCATCTAAAACTACCCTCATTTTTTAGTTCCCTTTGCCATCAAATTCTAAGCAGGGAAAGGTGACTGGCTTTTGACTGTTACAGTATACACAGTCTCCTGAACTTATCTGTTTTCCATGGAGCTCAGCCATGGGGGGCTGATAACTTTTTGTGGCTTTTTAGCACTAGAAGGGGAAAGAGCAAGCTAGCAACATACAGATTTCATAAGTAAGCTTGCTGCAATGTGTGGACTACAATTGTTGTGTGTCCACATGCTTTCTCCTACCATTACCTCTTATCCTGAAGGGGAGATGATGATGCATTTCTAGCTGGGCTGGTGGCTATTTGCTGTTGCTCAGCAGAACAGCAGCAAATTGCAAGGCTGGATTAATTATGGTTTGAGTTGGCAAGTACAACAGGGAACTAAACACATCATAGCCTTTGGAGAAAAAGCTTCCTAAGCTTTAGGATGTTACTAAAGTCAGAGAGAATGAACAGATGCTGTGGAAAGATGGGTGGAGAAGGGTTGAATTGGTGGTTCCTTCACTGCCTAGTTCTTTGCATCTCTATTTACTTAGAGGATATGCTGGTTGAATCTGAAAGATGGGGATGACATGGCATCAAGTAGTGAATTGAACGTCCAGGTTTAGATGTAAACTCATTTGGGTTCTTAAGCAAAATTGATCTTAGTAATTCTGCTCTGTTCTAATCGGTGGAATCTGAAAAGTTATGTGCTGAGCTGCAGTTGGAACAAAGTCTTCCTCTTGAAGCTCCTCCTATAAAGAGCTCTGAGGCTTTTGAGTCTTTTCTACTGCAGCTCATTCTGCTCAAAGTTGAGGGATCTTCAATAGCAGTCCTGGATATAGCAGGACAAGCTGCAGTCAAAATGGGCCATTCAGAAAGCCCTGGTGAGTGTGTGTTAGTGCTTGGACATGCATACTGAGCTCTTTAGTACCTTGGTCTGCAAATTACAGTATAAAGCTCTTGAACACCTTTCTAAGAATATCCTACAATCAGTCTCTGTCCTGTTTAATCTAGTTAATTAATGCAGTTGAATATGTATTTTTAGACACAGAAATGGCAATCTTTAATTTAGTGGAGAAGCTCTTCCAAGGTCAGTTGGTATTGCGAACAAGGTGCTTAGAGTGTGAATGCTTTACCGAGAGGAGGGAAGACTTCCAAGATATCAGTGTGCCTGTGCAAAAAGATGAAGTCTCAAAAGTTGAAGAGAATTTTGAAAGTAAGTTGAATCACAATAAAGGATTTTAGATATTCGCAAGAGGGGGACCTACAAGGGCTTGTGGGAGGGCATGTCATTTCCCCCTCCCTCACCAGGTCTTCTTTCTCTTCCCTGCTCCCTGTAGCCTCTCCCCCTTTTTCTGCTTCCTTCTCTTTTTCCCATCCTTTGTCTCCCCTGTCTTCATCCCCCCTGGCAGCTTCTCCCCTATGGCCCAGTTGTGTGCTGATGGCTGAGCTGGGCCCAGTTGCATGGCGGGGATCCTGCAAGGACTTGCTGGAGGTACTTCAGTTTTCCATGTATCCCTTTCCCCGTACTATTTCCTCTTTCCATCCTCTTGACAGTCTCTATAGGCTCAACTTTCCCTACATCCTTCTCTCTTTCAAACCTACTAAACTTCACTTTTATCTGCCCCAGTCTTCATCTATGTTTATCTACACAGTCTTCATCTATGTAATTTACTTCATTTATATGCTACTTTTCTCCACAATGGGGACCCAAGCAGCTTACATCATTCTCCTTGCTCTCCATATTATTCTCACAAAAACCCTGTGAAGTAGGTTATTCTGAGTGTATGAGACTGGATCAAAGTCACACAGTGAACTTCCAAAGCAGAATGTTATGTCTCCCACATCCTACTCTGAAACTCTAACCACTACACCACGCTGGCTTTTGTGGGGGGGCGGGTGCTGCTGTTGGCCAGTAGCAAGTAGCTGGGCCAGTGTGAATCATAAGTCCTGTGATATCAAGTTGTCAAGTGCTTGCTTCTGGGCCTGGCCCCAACAAATCCTCCTTTGAAGGCCAAAACTGGCCTGGAAAGGGTCCTGCTCCTTCTCCCTGCCTTTTACTGACAGAAACTAAGCCTAGAATATTGGTCCACTGAGGTCATCTGGTTAAAGCTACAGGCACTCCTTTTATTATTTGAGTGTTTTAAAATCTCCCCTATGTGTTGGGTTTAATTGCAGATTTTTCTGTAAACCTGGGGCTTTTTCAGGCATGTAAGAAAATCTGTCTTGTCTATTCATGGCTCAGATCTTGGGATTTAAGTATCCTCAGATCAGGGCCAGTTGGCAATTAGTATATAAGATAGGGGTTTTGTCCCTCTTATCGGAGACTTCAAGCTAGAAATTGTCTGGTAAAATTATCAATAGAAACTACTTAATTCTCTCTGTTCTTTCTCTCTTTAGTCATTTTTCTTAGTTGATTTTTTTAAATTATGGGACAGAGCAACAAATTTAAGCAACATTGCTGTCTAAAACCCATTTTGTGAACTTGCAATACCTTTAATTAGTTGTACCCAGATTTTGACAACAGGAATACTATATTCCAGTATGGTAGCTCAGTTTTTTGTTTACCCTCTAGTGTATTCTAATTTTTTTTCATGTTCAAAATTGATTTATATTCCATTTTATAACTTGTTGCAATGAAAACATACAGCATCCTTTGTAACACAAGTTAAGTTTCCCATGCTAAAACTCTCAGCAAATGCACTATTGGCTATGAGGATGGAGATCCACTAGTTGAAGGCAATTCTGTCCCTTTCCTACTTTTTTTTTTTAAAAAAATTGTTTTTATTATAACAATCACAACGATACACAAAAAGTAAGATGGTACACAGCAATTTTACAGCTATAGAACAGGGAGTTACAACATCTTATGGTACCCTTTCCTCCTTTTAAAGAAAACTTCTTATTCTATATAAAAAGTATTCCTTCCCATCCTGAAAAATTAGTTGAAGGCTGCTGCTTTGGTTAAGGGGTAAGGAATTGCCTTACGCTTTGATAGTGCTGAGTTCAGAGATATTGGTATTAATGCATTTAACATCTGTACTGGTATTTTCTAAAGCATATGTGATCACTATTTTGCAACTATGTAGTAGTTAAAACTCTGATTAGATGTATTTAAAATGTTAATACTGAACTAAATATAACAACTTTTTTAAAGTTTCTCCAGAGCCTAAAACAGAAGTGAAGACTCTGAAATGGGCAATTTCACAGTTTGCTTCAGTGGAGAGAATTGTGGGAGAAGATAAATATTTCTGTGAAAACTGTCGTCATTACACGGAAGCTGAACGCAGCCTTTTATTTGATAAAATGCCTGAAGTTATAACAATTCATTTAAAATGTTTTGCTGCTACTGGCTTAGAGTAAGTATTGTGAATAAACCATACAAAAAGTCTCCACTGCTGAAAGTAAGATTTTACATAAATGTAAACTAATAATAAAATAGAACTAAATTTAACTTCTAAAAAATCAGGTACATAATCCATTTCTACCATTCTAAAACATACTGTGGGATTAATTTCTTGTGTTTTACTGTCCTGTGTTAAAACTGCTCAGCTTCCATGATTTGTTTTTGAACTACTGATATCATTCTAAGAGCCTCGATAAGAGATGTATATCGTGAGCCTGTATCATTTGGAAAAAATGTCAGATCATACATACTAATTTTTCCTAGCTCACTACAAATGTTAACATGGGTTTGTGTTCATGCTTTCCTGATCCCTAAACAAGATTACAATGGGTTTCCAAAAGATAATGTACCTCACTTCTATCTTCCCATTACTTCAATCACAAACCATTATTCTCCTGTTATTGATGCTTTGTAGGGAAAAATACTGACTACTAAATTCCCTCATCTTGTGATGAGTAGTTTCTCCTGTAGGTGAACAACAATTAAGTAGACCTAAAAACTAAAACTTGACAATGTCACTTCTGTTAGAAACACCGTTGAAAGAAGTTGTGACTTCACGTATTAATTGGCAGATGAGGAGAAATAAAACTCTTTTTAAAGAATCTTCATTGGAGTCCAAGAAAACTTGTTATATATAGAACATTTTAATTTGTTTTTTAAAAAAGTATTACAATCCTGATCAGTGCTTACTGATAGTTTTAAAACCGTTATCGTATTCCTTCACGTGTGATTTATGACCTCTTTCTTGTCCTCAAATATAATTTGCTAGCTGATTTGTAATGGCTAAATCCCTAAGTTCCTTTGCTGTTGGGACTAGGGGTGTGCATCCCGAAAATATTCGGGTTTCCTGCTTCGAGTTTACCGTTGGGATTTATTTCTAATGTTTAGCTTTAATATTGTAGCAATGAACAAGTGATATAAAAGTTATTCTTGCTTGCTCTGTTTATAGCACTTTTCAAACTAGTCACACTCTGGGGCCAAGAGGCAAGTTAATCTCTTGTAGCAAATTATGTGGCATGTTCACATGTTTACTAGCAACATTAGTGCTACTGCCATACACCTTAAATATCTTATGTGTACTGAATGCCATAGCATACTACTGACCCCAAATATATTTCTTTACATTTATTGGTAGGTACCTTCTTAAAATTTCCCACCATTTTTGTTATATTGAGCATCACATGTTCTGGCTGTAATAATTTATGTCTGTGGTTATTTCCATAAGTTGTTAATTTTCTTTAATACTATGTACTCTTAAATGATAAATATCTAATTTAAAAAATCCAAAAAGTTGGTATCCACCCATCACTCCTTGAATCTTAAACTGAAAAATCCGAATAGGATTATTTTTAATCAAATATATACATTCATAGTATTGGTTATTTTAAGTTATGGGAATACTTATGTATCTTAATATCAGTGTAACAGTTTTCTACATATTGAATGTTTTTATCTATTAATATAATTTTCTTTCCATATGTTTTTATAAGCCACATCCTTAATCTTACAGAAAGCCTGTTCTAAAGACTTTTGCCACTCTTAAAAATAATTGCACAGTAATAAATATGGGAATACTTAACTGGCTACCTGTAAGCTTCCTAGCGTATTAAATACTATGGGGCAAGAACCTAAATGTTATATGCAGTTTACTTTAAATTCACACACACAAACACACTTGAAGCTGCCTTATACAGAATCAGACTATCGGTCCATCAAGGTCTGTACCATCTATTCAAACTGGCTGCAGGTCTCCAGGATCTTAGGCTGTGATGGAGATTTTTCTACCTGATCCTTGACTAGATATGCTGGGGATTTAAAATGGGAGATGTTCTACCACTGAGCCACAGTCCTCCCCCTGTGTGAAAAAATTCATTGTGTGCAAAGAACATTCTTTCATTTTAAAGTGAAACTGGACTAAGCATTAAGTGCATCTTGCAGTAAAATGAGGACTCAAAACAAGAACATGAACTGGAGGTTGGTATTTGATAGTAGAAACATCCAGTCACTCGAGTCCTGCTGTCAAAAGATTTAGCTGACCTGGTGCTGAACTTCAGGCACAACTCCATTTCACATACTTGTCCCACCCCCATCTTGTTCCAGTATATCCTTCTGTTCATAATATTTTTCTTCCTAAAATACATAGTCCTTATTTTCCCTAGGTCCTGTGAGAAATTAAAACAACTTGATTCATGTCCCTTGTAGAAACTGCACTGGTTGTCTGCAGCTTTTTAGTTAACTTCATTTTTGCCATTAGAATATTTGTGAATATTGTTGATTATCACAGTAGTTCAAAATCCTAGAGGGAAAATGTGCTGTATTCTGTACTAGTGCCTTTGTTATCATTGGCAGATAATCTCTGCAGGTCATATTCATTTGATCTATTTTTAGAAATTCGGAACTTGATTTTCTGCCAAATATTATTTACTAGATAAGTAGCCCATGGCAAGAAAGTAGAAACAAAGTTGCTGGTGTTTAGTCTGGACAGTTGTTAGCTTAGTTTTATTTTGCATTCTCTAACAGCAGTTTCCTTCTTTTGAGCTGAACCCAACAGTTTTTATCTGACCTAGTTTTAATTAAATGTTACTTGCTTTTCAGAAAAGATTTATCGGTAACTATACCACTTTTCTCCAAAAGGTTTGATTGTTACGGTGGACTTTCCAAGATAAATACTCCTTTACTGACACCCCTCGAGCTGTCCTTGGATGACTGGAGCATAAAGCCAGCCAATGAAATTTATGGACTATTTGCTGTTGTGATGCATAGTGGCATTACAATCAGCAGTGGGCACTATACAGCCTCTGTCAAAATTACAAATCTCAGCAGTTTAGAATTGGACAAGGAGAATTTCATCACTGATCCACAATGTGAAATGACTCACTCAGAGCCACTGAAAGAGCAGGAAGCAAGAACAGTAACCGAGGATTACGATGATGGTGAGGTCTCCTTTAAAGTCAGTGGTAATACACAGCCCAATAAAGGATTAAACAAAAAGAATATAGAAGCTGTGGGACTTCTTGGAGGACAAAAAAGTAAGCCCGCTTGTGACTTGCTCAGCAGCAAAGCAACCCATTCTGGTATGATAGTCACTGAAACTAGGAATGCTGAATGGAATCATGCTACTGGAATTGTGGAGGTTGAACACCATGATCAACCTGGCATGGCTTCTAATGGACCAGAAAGCAAATCAGCACATATAATGCAAAGTTTGAAAGAATATGAGGGGAAGTGGCTACTCTTTGATGATTCTGAAGTGAAGGTTACTGAGGAAAAGGACTTTTTAAACTCATTATCTCCTGTTTCGTCATCTACATCCACACCTTATCTGCTCTTTTATAAGAAAATGGTAGAGTGAGGATATATTTTTGACTGTAAATACTAGTTTTGTATTAGATGTATGCAGAAGAATCCTTAGTAGGATAAGCTTCAGGTATAAATGAATCTGTGTCTTTGATTTTGTACTTTGCATTATTTTAAAATGTGGGTAATTCACTTTAGTTTCTATATACAAGATTATTCTTTAGCAATACAATCCTTTATAAAGGTTACTGAAGAAAAAGCAAAATTAAATTCGATTCTAATTGCATCATGCTACTTGTATATTAGCTTTTTAAAATGGATTTGTATTAACATTCTAGAATAAATTTGTAATTGCTATTAAAAACTCAAGTTGTTTTTTGTGAAGAAACAGTCAGTTCCAATGTGAATGGAATACTGTCTAGTGAAATTACATGAACTGCTGAAAAGCAATGTCCATTTTCTTTTATTTACCCTTGTTACTCAGCAGATCAAAAAGTCACCTGGGGCAGGTGATTTGGAGCTGGGAAACCTTAAAGATCTGCCAAGACCTATTCAAAGATACTGGCTTCAAAATAAAGAAAGAAGGGACATGTGCTGTGGCACTGCTAGCCATTGCTTGGCTCAAGGTAGAGCCATGCCCTTGTCCCACTTACAACTGTAAAGCTATTCTGTTGTACTAACTAGGTTGTATCTTCTTTGACTTATTTAACAGCACCTCCTTGATTCATCTGCTGGAATAAATGTAACTGGTCTGGCAGTAAACTGCATCTTTTGGACAGTATTACAGGATTTTACCATGATAGTTTGTTAGAAGTTGAAAAGATGACTAGAACAGCCTTTGGGTCAGTAGTCATGATAATGGCACACACTGATTCATGGAAGATTGTGGTATTTATAATACTTAATTCACTGAAGTCTTCCCTGTGACAAGTAAGCATTGTGACTAGGGTGTGCACCTCAAAAATATTTGGGTTTCCTGCTTCAGTTTCCTGCTTTGGGAAAAAAATCCAGAATGACCCAAATCCCGAAGTGGCAAGCTGCTTCAGGATTTGGGTATTTAAAAGCTTCAGTATGCTTCATAAAGATTTGAAGCACACCAAAGCTCAAAGCCACCCTCCTTGTGCCAATCGGGCAGGAGAAGGGGCACTTACAAATGTCCCATGCCTGACTTCACCCAGTGCACCTCAGGTGAAGCCAGGTGCGGGGCGTTTGAAACTGACAGCACCCCTTCTGTCGCTGGCCAGTGGCAGAAGAGGTGCTTTCAGTTTCAAATGCCCTGCGCCTGGCTTTTGAAACTGAAGGCGCCCTTCTGCTGCTGCTTTCAAACTTCCTGCCCCACCGTTTTTTTCCCCCCATGGGAGAGAGAGGAGGGAAGTTTGAAATCAAGCAGCACTTCTCTTGCTTGCAATGCAAACAGCTAGAAAAGTGCCGTGGGAGCGGCTGCTGCCACTTTGCCCAAAGCTTTGCGAAGTGATACAAATTGCTTCAGAAAGCTTTGATTTGTTATTTCCAAATCGGGCCAGCAATGCTGGGCCAAATTTGGGCCTGATTTGGTTTTTTTTTTCCAAATTAGAATCCTAAATCGCACACCCCCAATTGTGACTAGGAGTATGCCGGAAAGCATCAAGAAATTAATTATGAAGAGTGATGCAAACAGCACTATTTGCAGAGCTAGGAGGGTTTGCTCCTCCCTGTTCCACCAAGTTTTACAATACCAATGTATTTGCTTAGTCTAACTGTTCCAGAGTATAGATGAGTAATTATGCTTGTGAGACTAAATGCACTACCCTCTCCAGTTTCTGAAGGAAACCTACTGGGCATACCTATTGTGGTTGTGCCTCATGTGCTATTGAACCTGTAAGACATGTTCTGAATGTCATTGGTACAACAAGGCAAAAAAGAAGTGGGTTGAACCTTTGATATTACAATGGACTGAGTCTACAGCAGATATAACTTCCTAAATTATTAGCAGATCCAAGAGTAAAAAAATTTACTTGTTTTAGCCAAACTTCTAATTCAGGCCAAGAGAATTCTAGCAACATGGGAAGTTAGCTTTTTTGTAGCTTATGTTTTGACCTCTGGCCTGAATTCTTCCTTTCTTCCTCATGTCCCCAGTTATGTTTGATAAATACTGCTTAAACCTATAGGTCAGAGGAGTAGAAAGAGAAAGAAAGGATAGGGATATGCAGGTAAAATTATTTTCTTAATTCTGTATTGGGAATTTGGGAAGGGCTATGACCACTTTTTTAATGTAAATATCAAGTGTGTTGTCATTTTGGAAAGCTGTTCCTCAAATAGCTAGTGCGGTGTAGTAGCTAGAGTGAAGAACTAGAATTTGAGTGACCCAAGTTCTATTTCATGCTATGCTGTGGAAGCTTGCTGGTTGACCTTTGGCCAGTCACATCTTTTAGCCTAACCTACCTCACAGGTTTGTTGTGAGGAAAAAATGGAGAGGAGAATGATGAAAGTTGCTGTGGGTCCCCCCTGAAGAGAAAGGCAGGGTATAAATGAAGCAAAATAAATAAATATTGGAAATACTCCTGATATCCAATAAAAATAATCATGTCCTCCTCTGCTTCTCCATTTGAAATTAAAGGGGAGAATACAGAAAGCCCCCCAACAGATCTTACAGCTGGTAAATAACTACTTTGGTCTTTTAAAGAGTAGAAC
Organism: Eublepharis macularius; assembly: GCF_028583425.1. Lineage (NCBI taxonomy): Eukaryota > Metazoa > Chordata > Lepidosauria > Squamata > Eublepharidae > Eublepharis > Eublepharis macularius. The sequence continues at coordinate 78,114,127 of NC_072794.1, read as the reverse complement.
ACCAACTATCAGCTGATGTCCATTAGACTTGGTTTCTACCAGGCATTAAAAGGTCTAAATTGGCACTAGGCTTTCCTGGCCCGCATTGGATCTTCAGCTTGATTCATGGGCTTCCTGACTCTGGCTGTGAGGCTTGGCTACTCTGCCAGCTGGTCCAGCTACCAGTTTCCTGTTGCTGGGGACTGTAGCCTCTGATGCCAGCAGCAGTAAAGTTGGGTGGCTAGGCCAGCTGGTGGGCTCCTATTCTGTTGGCTCAGATGCTAGTGATGTTAAGAGCCCTCCCTCCACCCCAGCAAGAGAATGGCAGCATAGCTGGCCAGTGGGGTAGCTCTCCCTCGGAGTCTAGCAGCCCGCCAGCTGGAACAGCTTCAGAGCTACCAGTGGAGCCAAAGATCTGCTATGAGCTAGGTTAAATCCAGGACCAGCTGATACCTTTTCTTGTGGCTGGTAGATTAAGCCTCCAGAGGTCTGGTCTATTGCCAATACAAAACAATGACCAGTAGATCTGTCCTCTGGAAGCCAGGTCTACTAGCTGGTAGTCCACATCTTGACGCTTTAAAATGTAAAGTGCCACTATTTCCTATCAGGACAGAACCATAGAAAATTATGCCTCAATTTTTAAATTGAAGAGCAGAGGCACCAACTATTAGATGTAAGGTGCTCCTTCCTAGAGGCTTCTGCTCTCCCCCACACCATTCCCAATTCCAATGTTATCTGAAGTGATAGCATCAGACTCGAGAGTCATGTCAAAGAAGCAACAATGGTGTTGGATAGTGCTGACTCAGTACCCTAAATATGGGACATACTACTTTATCAGCAATATCCAACTGTCGCACCCCTAATTGTGAGAAATTAAAATATGGGTTAAAATAGGGTAATGCTTGGCTTATTTTACACAGTCCATCCTCTGAAGCGCTGGTCAGCAAAATCTGGCTTTAACGGCAATGGCACAAAATAGCATTCAAACTAGGCTGCTCTCTAGGAGCTCTTCTGGATCAAGCTGCCAGTTGTCCCTTCTGCAGGACCACACCCAGCAGTTTGAGGCACAGAAGCAGGTGCCCCTCTGCAGCGCAAATGTTTGACACAAAAACAAGTTAAAAATGAACACAGTCTACGTATCAAGTGAAAAAGATACTATCTACATATTTACCTTTCCTTGGAATCTTTGCCATGTGAAGAATGATCAAAGTGAAAATCTGATGCAATAAAGTGTAAACATTCAAATTTTTAATGGTACCATTAAAATAAAAACTACATTAAAAATGGTTCAAAATGCATTCACAAAGGCTCCTAATATAAATTAAATATATGTACTAAAAAAGGAACCAAATTTAACATTAGAGAACGCTATAAATAAAAATGGTTGATACATTAGAGTACCTTTGAATATTTAAAAGTCTTTTTAAACAGTTGTGTTCACACAGTCTCACCCACATTTGGAATACTGTTGCCATTTGTGTTCTTTGTAAAAAACTGATAGGTCTACATTTGATGATTCATAATGAAAATTTTGGCCACTTACTGCTTCTGTTTAAGTCAGTAAAATATGTGCAAGGTGTCCATAATGAAGTCCCAGAGTTTTATTTTTAAATAAAACTTTTTAAAAGTCTTGGAGTGGATAACACTGCATGTTCTTTTTCAGTACCTTAAAAACATAAGTGCTTTTAAGCTGGTTAGATGTCCATTTTGCGAAGGCTCATTCTGCTGAAGGAATCTCTGGGGAGGAAAAGAACAATGAGATAAGCCACTACCTTACACATTGTGAAGGATGAGAGTTACGTTCTTCAAGAACAGACTGCTACACAATGACACAGTTTGGACAAAGCAACAAATCATGGGGTTGGATCCTGTATTGGTGCAAGGACCTTTCCTTTGTACAAGAAGCCTCGCTCTGGTGGAAGAGATGTGTGCAGAGAGGTTCCGCGGAGGAGATTCGTAAGATCCAGCCAGTGGTTTCTTGTATATGAACAAAGCTTGGAGATCCTCAGGCTTGCCTACTAACTCTCCCTTTCCTTTATGTGGGTAATCAAACTTTTTAAACTTTGTCGTCACATCTATTCTCTACAAACCAAAATTCCAGACCAGGTTAATCCTGGTTTTGTAGGGAAAAAAGGAAACTATAGTTTATTATTTAGACTAATGACCCAAAGTGGAAGTCTTTCATTGGACCTTTGTACAAAAGAAGAAGGGAGGGAGTGTACCTGCTCAAGGATCCCATGTATTCATTCAGGAGATGACAAAACATGGCTTACATCTCAAGCATGACAAAGTAGATGTGTTTCTTCTATGAAATCGATAAGTTCTGAGCTAGTCTTGTGCCTGGTCAGTAGTTATAAGGAATTAAGTAAATGTGCCTCAGATGGAAGGTCAGTCCAGTATGCCTTGCTTTGCCAGAATAGAGAATTGAAAGCTCCATTAATGGTCTTGTGTTTTGTGCATATTTCCTTCATAATATAGTAATACACGTTCTAAGAAGCAATATGCATGATCTAGCCAAAACTGTCCTATTAAAGGACACCAATTTCAGTAGAAGCCAGCTTTTGTGCTCTTGTTACAGTCCTTAGCGCCAAAGTGTATTTCTTCCAGAAAACAAATCTGTGAATGTGGAAACTGCTTTTCCTTTTAACTTGCACCCTTTGGAAATGAAGATAAATTTAGCATATATGCTCTTTAAATTTCAATGTAGCAGATTTAACAAAATAACATTTTGAAAAACACTGCACCTAAACAAGCAGGCTCTAGTCTATGAAACCTTATCTTGGAATAAACTATACATCCAGGCAATTATTTTTTTCTGGATTCAAGCCTGATTGTCCAGTAGAATAACAGCTGTTGAAAATGCTGGTAATCAGCTGTCAGGTCAGTAGAACAACACTTTTTTTCCCCTTTGAAATCTATTTTGTATACAAAATCTAATGACACATCAAATTTCATGTTAACCATCTTAACAAAAATTCACCTGAAGTGCCTGTGGGTTGTATCAACTAGAAGCAGCATTGAAATCTTCTGTGCAGCTGCTGCTTGAACAACCAACACATCCTGCCCCATCACCCTAAAGGCTTCTATTTCTACCTAGAAGTTGGCTGTTTTCCTGAAGGACTGTGAAATGTCAGCACATCTGGGATGCAACAGGCATCATCCAGACCATCTGTAAATCACTGTATACTGCATTTTGTCAAAGGCAGAGGGAAAATCCACCTACCTTTGGGGTAGCTGTATAAGAAGGAAATTATAAGCATCTTACTGCACTTTAGTAAGAGTTTTTAATCTACATTTCTCTCCCTACTATTCTATCCCAGGAAGGTTTTGTTTTTCAAACTTTAAGCAAGAGATGCTAAGATACATTAGAATGACCTGTGGCAAGAGGCAGGAAGGACAGCCTTGTATAATTGGGGGATTTTTCTATTGATTAGGGGTTGAAGTGCTTCCTTGAGACGATGATAATTCCTTTCAAGTTCCCGCTGATATTCTTTTTGATCAGGGCCAATCAGGCTTTTATTCTTTCGCAGGGCATCTTCACACCTAGAAAACAAAAGCTCATTCAACACTGGACAAATCTAAATAGTCTTCCAAAATCCTGTTAAGAGTATTTTGCTTATGCATAACCTTCCTGGGCTACAAACCTAATTGTGCTTATCTGGAAATAAATTTAATCAAAATCAATGGAACATTGTTCTATGGCTACAGTACCATGATTGTATTACCAAAACTGACTACCGTGAGAACTCAGCTTTTCTGATCTTGGAAGAAATGCCCCGTTCACCTTAGCAATCTTATTTTTTTCACAATTGTTTGTGCATTTTTAATTAAATGAATTCTAGGAAGGGTTTTTCCAAATGGCTACCTGTATTACATGGATGGTTGCCTCTGACATTTTTTAAATTAAGGAGTTTTCTGCATAGGGTTATTTTTTGTTGGTTCTGCCCTCATAATGCTTTGGTTTATTCCTGAATTTCTACGTGTCTTCTTGTGCCATTAGTTTTGTCTTAGATTCCAGTTTATTTTTTCTGGGTCTTTTGGGAGCACATTTATCCCAATTTTTTTTTCAAACCAATCTGGAATCACCTCTGTTCCTCATGCATAATGTTTAAGTTTTGTCCATTCTGCCCACTCCCACCCACCTCCCATTCCTTCTTAATGACTGGATTTTTTGTTGTCAAAATGTGTGGGTTCTTTTGTGATCTTTTTTTTAAAAAAGCTGCTCTTATAGCAATATATCTCTGTATCATTATAAAAGAGTGATCCCACAGAGGTGTTTATTGTGATTCCTAGCATGTTTCTATATGTCCCATGGACAGAATTTTTATTTCTAATCAGTTCTTTGGAGGGGGAACACACCTGCTTGACAGAGATGTTCCTGAGAGCCTGTTCATAATTCTTCCTCCCACCCTTCTTAAAAATTCTACGCTTGTTATTCTGGCTATTTTATTTGTGATTTGATATCACTTTCTATGTGTGGTCAAATGATGGTTTTTACACATGCGTATTGGTTCTACAACTGATCTGAGCATCAAAAGTAAATTCAAAATGGCACAGCAGGAAGACAATAATCCAATCTGCAAATTACTAGGGATGAAGGGGACAGGGCATAGCCCTTCTTTAGCACTAAATCAATATATTGATATGGTGCACACACAAAAAGGGTGGTGGTGGTGCTGTGGTGCCACAGATGATGCTACTGAACAGAATCCTCGGTCAAAAATTGTGATTATTTAGGGCATTTCTGGAACAAAATATATCAATTCAATGACTGGAAAAATGGAGAGGGAGGGCAGATTGGCGGAAGGCCTGTGCCCAAAACAATTCATGCTTATGAATTCACTGCTAAGAAAACTAGGAATAAGTTGAGCATATAGAAACCCCCTAACTGTGAAGCACAATCAAAAGCACCATGAGTCCAGTGGCTTTCTGTTATATAATTATGGACGTGTTCAGAGTGTCTCTGCTCACAATCCTCTTCACACAAGTACAAGGAAGCATCCCTACACGTATAGAAATTCACATGCACTATGGAATCACAGCCAATGTACACAGGATGGACTGATATTATTGCTGCTCAAATACCAATTATTTGGATGCCTCCCTGAAAATGGAGGCACAGGTCACAGCGGTTGTCAGGTCCTCTTTTTTCCATCTGCACCAGACCAGGCAACTTGTCCCATACCTGTCTACCTGTGACTTTTCTCTAGACTATACTACTGCAACTCGCTCTACGCAGGGCTCCCCTTGAGCCTGACCCGGAGATTACAGCTGGTACAAAATGCAGCAGCGTGTGTTATTATGAGAGTGCCAAATGGGGCACATATGACACCAATATTACATGAGCTGCATTGGTTGTCTGTGGAGTACCAGATCAGATTCAAGGTTCTGGTACTGACCTATAAGGGCCTATGCGGACTGAGACCAGTGTATCTGCGGGACCATCTCTCCCCATATATTCCCCAGAGGACACTCCGATCAAGAGATAAACAGCTGTTGGTGGTCCCTGGTCCCAAGGAGGCCCGCTTAGCCTCGACCAGAGCCAGGGCCTTTTTGGTCCTGGCTCTCACCTGGTGGAATGTTCTGTCTACTGAGACCAGGGCCCGTAATACAGAGCTGTTCCACCAAGCACATGGCTGAGTTCTGGGCCTCCACTGGCGTGAAACAACAAGGGTATATAAAATCTAACCCTCCCTCCAAAGGCTGTCCACCATCCTGTTTTAGTTTGTAAGGTTGACTGAAAACTAGAAATATGTTTTTATTTTAATGATGTTTTTAAATGTTTTATGGAAATGGAATTTTATTGGATTTTAATGGGTTGTGATCCGCCCTGAGCCCACTCGTGGGAAGGGTGGAATAAAAATGTGAAATAAATAAATAGCATTTGTTCAAAATCGAAAATCAAGAGCAGTTTAGTGACAACAACATAATACCTTTTAGTGAAGTCTTTGAAGCAAAGGCGTAGCTTGTTATGGTGACGGAAGAGTTTTGGATCATTTGGTATTTCAGACAAAAATACCTGTGCAACTTCTAGTGGGCCCTTGATAGAAGAACACAGTGAGATTTTATGAAGGCCCTGCCACACGAGTGATGTCATATAGATAGAATTATTAATTAAATACAACATTTCTTTACGCCACCTCTACAACAGAGTCCTGGAAGAATTGTGCCCTAAATGGATGAGTGTCAACTGAGCATGGGGGAATCTGCCTTGTTTTAAAAAACAAGAATCACTAGATTTTCTAGCTAATGGAGAAAGCACATGTGGTGAGTGGTGAGGTGAGAATAAGGACAATTTCATTTCCAACCCTCTTATATATGCTCAAAGGCAGAGATGCCCATTGCCCAGGAGTTGGCTAAGTGGTTTAGGGCCTAGACTTTGCAGGTCTCTTCCTTCCTTTCCCTATACATATGTCTTACCATGAAGGAGACAAAGAAGCATTCAAATCTCAGTATTACACACAGTGTAGGGTAATCTAGATTTAGATGTCAATATACACAAACCTTTCATAGCAGAATTCATTTAGGTTATTTATAATCTGCCTTTCCACTGAGACTCAAGGTGGATTACACCATGAGTCAGTACAGTCAATTTCAAAAACATTTCAACAATAGGGTATATAGCGTACCTGCAGGGGTCATTTCGTAGAAAAAGACCTGGAGGAACTCATTGGCATAACTCATTACCATATGCCACGGCCCTTGACATCACCAGAAGTGTGTCATTAGCATACCTGATTTGCATGTGCCACACCCCCTGGCATCACCTATCCTGGCTGTTTTGGACCCAATCGTGGCCTTTCAGGGCCGAAATTGGGCCCAAAATGGCAAAAAGGGGCTGAAAATGGCTGAAAAGGGGCCCAAAATAGTAAGGATCGGGCTGCTGCTGAGTGGGAGAGTGATTCACCACCTGTCAGAGGCCCGATCCGGGCCATTTCGGCCCCAATCCAGGCTGAAATGGGCCCAAAATGGCTGAGAGTCAGGTGGCCGGGGCAACCTGACATGGGACCTCTTTGGGAAACTGCCGGAACTGTGTTCCTGTGCGTTCCCCTTTGAAATGAGCCCTGGGTACATGTAATAGGGTACATAAATGCAAATTTGCAAATATTTAAATGAGCAGAAATCCAATACAGAATTGAAGAAATGCTGAAACAGAGCACAAGCAATTCTAAGACTGAAATATTAACAACATAGAACCTGGTCAGTAAGGTCATACTTACAGCGATAGTACATAGTAGTAAAGTCTACAGTCCCTATCCATCTCTTTGAGACTACTACCTTACAGTACAGCCTACTTGATTAAAAAGCCCTCTTGGATAATTCAGTTTTGCATAGGTTGTGAAAAGCCAGGTGAGTGGCCTCTTCAGGTACGCCATTCCATAAAGTGGAGGCCACCACAGATAATGCATATATACAGGCAACTATTGATTCTGCCCATGTGCAAGGTGGCGCCCTTGTTAAGGCGAATGAAGCTGCCATAGGGAGAGAGATAGATGGACCAAGTCCATGAAGAGCTGTATGTGGCAGCCAATACCTCGAATACTTCCTTTTGACCTTCCCACCCTCTAGCAATCCTACTATTATCTGCTCCCATCTTCAGCTTTTCCTTTGTCTGTCCCCTGGCAGCCCCTATTTATAAAAATTCTGTATGTTTCCAGCTTCTGGGCCAGGTTCAATTGTGCAATGCCAGCCACAGGTCTGGACCCAGTTCACAGGAGACCCCTCCATGACTTTCCCCTCTATCTCCCCCTCCCCTCCATGCACTATTTCTTCCCTTCCTCCCCCTGGTAGCCCCCATGTCCTCATCTTTCACTGCTTCTTCTTATCCACCAATCAATCTATCTTTTATCTGCCCCTCATCTTTTTTTGTACTTTCTATATTTATTATATATTTGCCTCATCTATACATCTTTCTCTACAATGTGGACTCTATACATCTTTCATCTATACATCTTTCTCTACAATGGGGACTCAAAGCAGATTACAGCATTTTCCTCTCCCCCATTTTATCTTCACAACAACCCTGTGAGGTGGATTATGCTGCGTGTCTATGACAGACCCAAGGTCAACCAGTGTGCTTCCACAACATAATGAGTATTCAAACCCAAGTCTCCCAAACCCCAGTCTGAAACTCTAACCATTACACCATGCTGGCTTTTGTGGGGTGGGCTGCTGTTAACAATAGAATGTATAGTGATTACTTCTTAGCCTGGTCCCAATTAGTCCTCCCTTAAAGGCCAAAACAGCCCTGGAAAGGGCCCAGCCCCTTCCCCCTGCCTTTTACTGACAGCAACCGAGGCTGGAAGACTGGCAATAATGTTGTGGTTGCCTTGCAACAGCCACTGAGGGCATTCATTTCTTAAAACTACAGGTGCAGCTTCTATCATGGGGGGGGGGGGGGTTGTCAACCCCCCTGTGCATTTTTTTTTTAAGATTTCAGATTTTTCTGCAAAACTGAGGTTTCTTCAACTTTGTAGAAAGATCTGTCTATGCCCCCAATTTAAATATATACATTGAACATTCGATATATTTATTTATGTCATTTATAGTCCGCCTTTTTTGCTGAGACTCAAGGTGGAATACACAGTGTGAGTTAGTACAGTTAATTGTAAAACTATTTGTATTCACTGGGTTGGATACAAAATACCACAAGAGGACTTTCCTGCCTTTTAAAAAGTAAGCCCAATGTTTGTTGCTAAACATCTGTGATCAAGAGCATATTTTTATGTATCTTACCTGATTTACTGTTGTACCCACTGAACCCTGAAGCACCATTTGGAGCATCTTTGGGTCTGCTGGATCTTGATGTGTTGCAAATGCCAATTCTTGGGTTTTTTTCTGCATATCCTCAATGGCAACTTCAATTGGTGTCAAAATTATCTAAGGATATAATAGTCGGCAGTAACACATAAGAAAATTCTTACAGCATCCTCAGGCTAATTAAATATGTATACAGTGGCCACCTTCATTAGCTACATTTAGAAATGTGTGCAAGACAGTTCTATTTCAGAGGGCATTTGGTGGTAAGTAAATTGTTTCAGCAGATTTAGCTGTATATTTTTAATCTGTGCACTGTTAATTTGTTAATGGAGTCCTAAGGTTTTGTGTCCCAGCAGCTTGTTGTTGAGCTGTGAGCTAGCTGCCTTAAGTATAAGGAAATAAGACAGGATATAAATATTTAATATAAATAAATCAATTTAATCTCCTAAATATCAAAAAGTTATTCTTCAGTTCTTGGAGGAAAACATTTAGCACCTATGTAGCCAGCCATTGAGACATGGGCTTGTTCTAAGAGTTCAAGGGTAATCACACAGAAGCTAAGCATTGGCTTCTACAACAGAAAAATGAAATCTAAATTAATTTGTCAAAAAACAAGAAGAATAAAACAAATATACTGTGAAGAATGGAGAAGGGGGTATTTCTCCCTTTAGCTGAAAACTGACTATTGAAATGCAAAAGACAAGCATGGGATCTTCCAACCAATTTGTCAAATACAGAATATGAGATTCCTTATTGCTAGACAGGGATGATGACACAGCAAAGGCAATGGCCTGTGAAGGACAGCCACCAAGCCAAATCATACAGCAACATTTTGTGAAATACATAATTGCCTGTAATGTGCCAGTATTACAGATCAGTTTAAGCCATAATGGTGCACATAGAGACTTCCACCATACCAGGCCCAGGGAGCAGGACTCTGAACTTCCCAGGAACACCTCCTTTTATTGGTCTTGTCTGGTATAAAAAGGCATATTGGGCCCAAGGGAACCTACCCCCCCCCCACTATCGTGGTGACACAGTGGCCTTTCTGCAGCACAACTGTGCCGCTGCAGGAATGACAACACAGGTGTTAGACTTAACTTCATATGCTGATACAGGAAAATAACGTAAGTTATCCTCTTATCATAGTGTTAAAACCCATGTTCCAGTTTTGATGCCAAATTTCGTATACTCACTCAGCATTGTCGAAATAACTTAGTGGCCGAGCAATGTCAGCTGCTTCCCTCTACCACACACGCCTTCAGTGTGAACTGGAATTTTTTTCAGGAATGCCCCATTGTCTTTCATGAGAGAGGGTCAGTTTTGTGAACTAGGTTTCCATGGGATGGAGGGTTCATTCAGAATGCCTACTTCACCAGCTATTTGCATGCTGGAGGGCACTCTTCTACCCAGAGGCAGTGCGGCTGATTGAATTATGGGCTGAGCTAAGCACCACTCCTGTTAGGCATATTCCTCCCATTATCATTGCCTCTGACTTTCATCCCTTACCCTTTTCTCCCATTAACCTCTCCCCTGTTAAAATTTGATTGTAAACTACTTGGAGAAGATAACTCTCTGTTTATGTTATTATGTAAAGTGTCATGTTCATCAATGGCTATACAAATCATCACAATCACCATAGAAATAGTGAATTCTACAACTCAAGTGAAAGCTTTTCCCTCAGACTAATGAATTAAAAGCATATATATCAATGCAACAATTGATTAGCTATACCAAGGTCTTTTTACATTAACAATTTCCCTCCAGTCTTGGACCTTCTCCATCTTATAGTGCAGCAGACGCTCAGGGCTCACCTCTTCTTTGTGAATGACATTTATCCTGGTTTTAATGTAAGGGAAAGCATGTGATGTTGTTAAGATCGTCTTCCTCTTGAACTGCTCATGCAGCTCGCCGTGAGCTCTGCCATCCAAGGTAAAGGGCGTACAGTACATGAATCGCCGCAAGTTGTAGTTTTTGTCAAAATAGGTTATCCTGTCCTTCATTTCGTATGTATCAAAGTAAGGTTCCACGTAGGTTATTTGAATATAGGCCTGAGGTAGAAAAATGAATTAATAAGAACACTCCATGTGCTTTTAACAAGTCAACCAACAATTGCTTATGGCTCTCACCCATTTTGGGCTCTGTTCCTGCTGTAAAACTAGAACCTTTAGTGAAACAATGAGGACCGTTCCCTTATCAAGGATAGTCAGAATCTTTACTGAGGGAAGGGTCAAAGTAAGAACTGCACAGGGATATGGGGTGCTTATGGAAGACCTGAAGACTTAAGCAGGAAGTATAGGAGTGTTAGAAGGGCTGAATGTAACTTAGAAGCAGCCTCCATTCTTCAGGTGCAGACATTTTTATCAGGGCTGCATTAGTAACTTAAGAGTGTGTATATGCTGTGTGCCGTGCATCTACACCACTCAAAAGTGACACTGACACTCATCTTACTTTCTTGACTGCACATTACACTCATCATGTGAGAACTCTGCCATCATCTGATGGTTGACCATCCTGAATCCCCCTATCAACAGCTATAAAACACCGGAAGGGGCAGAAATCACAGAAATATTTCCCGTTCCATGAGTGTAATCTGTAGCCATGCCCTTAGAAAACCTGAGACTGATTTGTTCAAAAGTGTCACAACTTCACTCTATTTTCTTAATGCAACACGTTTTATGCAAAAGGGAACAAATCCACTTACAATTGCTCCTTTTATGTTTTCTAAACGGTACAGCCAATTACAGTGTTATAAAAATCGCTGGTCCCACAGACTCATCTGCAGGTCCCGGTTGCTGGTCATGGAGGTGAGGAGGGCAGGTGCATGGTGGCCAGCATGTTCGGAGGCGTGTGGTGGCCACCATGTTCAGAGTCGTGGGGGGCTCAGGGCAGCCTCCAAGGATGCAGCCTGAGTGCCGCTATGGTTTGAATCTCAGGCCAGCCAATTAGGGCCACTTGGCTTTTGGCTGGTGGGACATGGGAGCCAAGTAAGCTGCAGCAGCGACCAATCTGTGTTGGTGGTGAATGTGCTGAGGCAGCAGTGAGGAGCTGCAGTGATGAGAGAGACGCCAGTGGGAGGCGGTGGGCTGCAGCTACAGTGGCGAGCGGTGGTGGCTCCACTTCAGGGTGGATGCAGCATCCCTTTGAGACATCCTTTTGAGGTTTCCTTCACCCCTCCTACTTTGCTCCTTTTAGTATCTTGCTCCGTTTCCCTGGGCGGACAGCCTTTGCCATGTTAAGGGAGGAATTGAAATTCCTCCATTTCGGTCCCAATGCTTGTAAGCAGGCAAACGAGGGAGTGGAGAGGCTCGAAAGCAGCACAGGCGATTGAGCAACCCATTGAATTAGCCTTGTCTATGTACTACCCATCACTAAAACCCAGCAGGCAGAAGTCATCAGGGTGCACAGGAAGGAGCCTGAAAGCTGACTGCATGTCACATTTGGCCGTGAGAGCGCCCAGCTGCAGAACGTTGCTCTTGCTGTGGGGCTGCTGACCCAGACAGGACCAGCTTGTCTAGGAAGAAGATTGTCAGGACTGTGGGATAATTTGTTGAGACTCAGGGTGGTCTGGTGATACCTCACCTGGACATCTCTTTCAAAGTAGAGGTTTTGCTCCAGCCCAATGGAGTGCACCTGTCCAGCTGGGGATAGGACATTTATTAACAGGACATCTGGGATGGCTTGCTGGCTTAGATGCAGCTCTATGAACTTTGGCAGGAGCCATTTTGTGGCTCTTGTGGCAGTTTGGGCATTGGGCAAGGATCTGTTTGGGGGAAACAGGGCTTGTGAGCTGAGTTTCCCTGTTATAGAGATCACCTTAAAGGATCTAGGGAGCGAGGTACAGCAGGTGCATTCCCAGCTCGGGGGCTGTCAGGACCTCCTCATGCCCAGGTGGCAGGGGATCCACACAGAGGCGTCTGTCCACATGGTATCCTGTTAACTGTCATCCCCTGGGTAGTCTGAGGGGATGGGGGGTGATTATTGGCTGGCAAGAGGATCAGCCGATACTGGGATCTATGCCCTATACAGTGCCAGTGCTCCGTAAGCTATAAATCAATACAGTTGTGGCCTCTTTCAACTCCATGATTGTTTGGTATGTTCTGTTGCCTTGTGCCTTTTCCTCCCCTCCACTGTTTATAGGACAGTGCTATCCTACAAACAAAGCAAATAGGAAGTCTCAGTTCCTCACAATAACACCAATCCTGGAACATGCTATCTCCATCTAGATTAAGAGAGGTGAAGATAGCAGGTTTAGATAAACTACTTTGGAATAGCATCATCTTGTACGTCCATTTATTCCCAGGGAAAGCTGAGTGAGGCCATACCAGATATGTCAATCCACATTGGACCCAAGATACAGTTCCAGCTATTATTTGATTTAAGTTTCCTACCTTGTTGGCATCTAATTTGCATTTGTCAACAGGGTTAGAGTCCTTAATAACTTCAACAACATCTTCACCAAACCTTTCTCCATAAAATCCCTGAAAACAATAAAATCAGAATCCAAGATTTTAAATGAGGGCTAGCATTTTGAATTAAATCGTATAAATTCAGAAGAGCTGCAACTCTGACTACTGTATAAACTGTGTCAGAAAAGTCTGTAGGATTGAGAAAAAATAATTGTCTGGAGTTATACTGTGGTAGGAGGGGAGAGAAATCTAGAAGCTTAGATATGATTACTTCATGGCATTTTGTTTCCTTATGCAAAGAAAAAAAATCCCCTCTCCAGTCAATCTCCCATATATACTGTGAAATTTTAAAAAACTGCTGCAGAACAGAGTTTAAATATATCACACTAAAATACAATTTTTCCTGGGTTTGTGAAATGTCATATTAAGTATCTATGCATATCCTGTTGCCTTTCTGGAAATGCAATATTTTAACAACACACTGATCCACCCAGGAAAAAGCTTCTAGAGAAAGGGGGCATTTGTCCTATTTCTCTGAAAGCAGAGATATTAATTAGATATTTATTAGGTGAAGCTTTCCCTACCATTCACCCCCCATGCAGAAAAATGCTTCATTTGTAACTTCTATGTGTTAAGTTTCTTGCACAAAACCAGGGTTAATTTTTAAAAAGGTGACAACCCTAGCCTAAAGATTAATTATGTGCAAATCACATTATGAACCAGCATAACAATAGTATGATTTTACAGTTTCTGAATTTTATTTTAATGTCTCCACTTTTTGGATCGCTAGTTAAACAATCTGGTTTAAAATAAATAGTACTTGAATCCCTTGCAGTCCTTTCAGTGTACTGCAGTGTGGCATTTTAATGCATTCAGTATGAAGCAGAGGTTTTTTAAAACAGAAACTAATACAGAGGGACAAAGAGTGCAACCTGAAGTCCCAAACAATTCATCTGCTCAGTAAGCATTAATCATTTGGATAAGTGTCTATCTGAACTAGGGCTCATCAATGGGCTTACTCTTACAGTGCAATCCTATGGCAACTTGCACCAGTCAAAGCCCATTAAAGTCAATAAGCTTAGACTGGAGTAACTCTCCATAGGACTGCACCATTAGCAAACTGAAAGTGATGAAACCAATGGACTGCATCCAGACCATAAGAACTAGTTCTAAAGGTGCCCTCCTGTCCTCACATTGGAAGAAACTGTCATTCCATTCACGGAAGGGTTCAGCCCAGCATCTTTGAGAATGAACAGAAATGATTTCTATCCCCACTGAACAAATACAACCATCTGAAAATAAAGGGAGGAGCTTCTTCAAGACAAGAATGTCTTTACATGGCTCATTTTAAAATAAAGTATTCTCATGAATCCTTTTATCTTATTTGTGTGTCTTGTCTGACTGAGCATTTTTTCAAAAATCCTTTCAACCTTGGCTAAAATAAAACTCCCTCCCCCGCTCCCCGTTTGTGAAACTGCATGTTATTGGTACATAGTGCTGTTGTTGTGCAACTGCTCTTTTAAAAACAGGAGAATGGAATTCTGTAAAACTGGTTATAAAATAAAGATTTTAAAATCTGCATTTTAAAATTAAGCAGTTGGGGGAGGATGACTAACCAGTCATAGAAAGTGGCTCCTTACAAGCAATTAATGATCATGTATATTCCATAACTATAACCTTACCTAATGTTTAATTTATATTTTTAAAGGCTGATCTCAGTGCATTCTGAACATTTGCACATTTTGGAAATACAACACTTTAACCAACCATTGACATTTTCCAACTAAAAATAAACATTTGAGAGCAATCTGTCAGTTACACAAAATTACAGAACTCATGTCAAAACTGCCTAATATCCGGTTTCCAGCTGATAATAATAACATACTTTGTAAACTACTCTGAGTGGGTGTTAAGTTATCCTGAAGGGCGGTATATAAATCAAATGTATTTGTTATTATTATTATTGAGTATGATCAGGCGTTCCTAGGCTGTGCTCCCGTTATGAAGAAGTATTGTTTTAGCTACTTTTAATTGATTTTAGCTTTTATTTTAAATAGCTTTCTTCTTATCTTGTTTTTAACTCTTCCTCCCTCCTTTTAGTAAAGGCAGGGGGAAGGAAGGACAACTTTTATTTTTCTGTTTTAAGCGAGAAGCAGTTTTATCTTAGGTATTCCCAGCAGGTAGCATGGTAGAGGTATACAGGTAGCATGGAAGAGGTTTTTTTCTTTTAACTGATTAAGGCAGCTGCTACTGCTGCTATTGCAGCTGTCCAGCTTCTGAGATCGTTTATTTTTTTCTGAAACCCCCTTGTGCCATTTCATTTTATTTTTTCTTCATTTTATTTATATGTTGTTAGGTGAAAGATTTATCAGTTTCTGGTGGGGAATAGGGTGGAGTTGGATGGCTGAGAGGATAGTTCAGCTTTGCTTTTTTATTTGTGTTATGTTATGTTATATACTTTTATAAATAGGGAGAACTAAGTAAGCTACATTTATTCATTTATTTAGGGTTGACAGTCACTGGGTGGTGATCTCTCTGTTTTTACCAGTATTTTAGCTTTGTTTTAAGACTGTTTTAAATTCTTTTAAGCTGTTTCATTCTAACATATGGTATACCCATAAGAAACCTAGGGTATATCGATAACAAGGGATGTGCGCTTCGGGTTTGGGATCCAGGTTTTTAACCCAGATTGGGCCTGCTTTAGGATGTTTTGGCATTCCCGAATCAGCCTCAACATTGCTGAAGCAATTCGAGAATGCTGAGCAAAGCTTATGCCAAGCTTTGGGTAGTACGGCAGCACTTTTCTTCTTGCCGTTCCTTAAAGAATGTTCTTTGTCATTCCTTAAGGAACGAAAACCAATATAAACAGAACAACCTGTATGCAGAGGAGAAATAATGATGATGAAAATGCCAATCAACCCACTTAAATCACTGCTGATGTATATTTAAATACAATGAAAAATAATATCCAAAACATTCAAAAAGGCATAATTAAAGCATAATTAAAGCATACATTCACACAAGGCAAGCTGCTATAAAGAATAAAGGGACAATTCCATAAATAAAGTCCACCAAGTTAACAGTCTCTAATGAAGATCAATACAAAGGTAAGAACACAGGTAAGTGAAGAACACATTCGGCACAGCTGGATCAATTACAGTCTTCTCTTTTCTCTTAAGCAGGTGTGAGGAGTGTTGCAAGAAGCAAAACATCCAAAAGACGTGCTTGGCCACCCTTAAGGAACAGCAAAAGGAAAGAAGGGCTGCTGGCATTTGCACTTTTTTTGGCTGATGGGAGGGGGGATGAGGGGGTTGGTGTGAGAGGCAGGAGGGGGGGGGAGGAGGGATGGGATCAGGGAAGGGAGGGGGCTGTGAGAGAGTGGCCAATCCCTGCAGAAGCTCTCCTTCTATGGGGATTCTCTGGGAAGGGAGTGTTTTTTTAAATGCTGCAGGGGAACACTAAGGGGGCTTTCTAGGTGGCTGGGGGTGGCATTTTGCCAGCAAAAAGCACCACATTTGCAGGGGACCTAGTCCTACCTGTCCTCTCAAAACATCCCAAGTTTTAGGGAGATTGGATTTTGGGGGCCATGTTACGACCCCCCAAAGAAGGTGTCCCATCCACCAATCTCCATTATTCCCTATGGGGAAAACTAGGGGCTTTCTAGGTAGCTGGGGGGCATTTTGCAAGCAAAATGGAGCTGGACCTGACTGGACCTGGTGATGACTGCTATACCTGACTGCCTGCACCTGGAAGAGACTGGTTTTAGAGTCACACTAGACTCACGTTTTTTTTTCCCCTCTTTGGGTGGGAGAGAGGTTGTCTTGGTGGGTTGAGGGAAGGGAAAATTGTTATTAGTTTGCATTTTTGCTGCTTGCTTGCTGAACAGTTTTGCTGTGTGGATGTGCATTGTTTAGCTTTGTTTGGCTTGTTTTGGGGGTGTTATGTGGGGTGTGTGCTTTACTTGGCTTTCAGTTATTGTTAGTTTTCTGAAAGTGTTCTGTTAGTGTTAGGTTCTGTTCTGTGGTGTTTCCTCACTGGCTGAACTCAGTGCCTGGCTGCAGTGAATGACTCTGGTTCTGTTGGGCTAAGTTGAAAAAGTATAACTTGGTTCAGTTTGGTTTTGGTGGAATGAATGTGATTCTCTGATGTGAAGTTGTTCCCCTTGCATCAATTTGGTTATGGGGGGGGGGTCAGTTTACTTCTAGCTGCAAGAGTTCCCTTGCTTCATGGCTTTGTGTATTTTGTGTTGGTGTTTATTCCATGTTTGACTGTATGTTGTATTTTAATATTGATGTAACATAAATGTAATATTAATGCTGTTACCCGCTTTGAGCCCGCTTGTGGTGAGGGTGTGCAAGAAATCCAATAAATAAAATTTGTTTAAATTCATTTTTTGTTAGTGTGATTCTCTGATGTGAAGGTTGGTCCTCATAGGGAACAATGTAGAGTTGCTGGCCAGCCTGCTCTGGAGGTGCTGGGGGTTTGGGTGCATATTTGGTTCTGCTGGGCTTTCCCAGGGATGATCTTGCATTCAGGAGTGTGCCTCAGCTGTGGCATCCTTGCCCTATGCCCCTGAGAAAGACATTTTAACAGTTCTCATCATAAAGAACAATGGGGAATGGCTGGCCAGCCTGTTCAGAGGGTGCTGGCCTTTGGGGGGATGGGCTTCAGTTGGTTCTGTTGGGCTGTCTGGGATGTAGTTGGTAAGTGGGAGTGTGCCTGTGGCCATGCCACAATCCATGTGTTTCTGCTGTGGGAGTATGGTTGTTCCCACAATAGAAACAAATTAGGTGGCTGGGGTCACCTTCTTTGGTGGGACATAAAATGCCCCCTGGGTCCAATGTGCCTATACTTGGGGCTTCTTGAGAGGACAGGTAGGAGTATTTCCCCTGCTAATTTGGTGCATTTTGCTTGCAAAATGCCACCTCCAGCCACCTAGAAAGCCCCCCTAGTTTCCCCCATATGGAATAATGGAGATTGGAGGTGGATAGGGGCATCTTCTTGGGGGGCCATAACATGCCCCCCGAAGTCCAATCTTTCTGAAACTTGGGGGGTCATGAGAGGAGAGTTAGGAGAAGGTCCCCAGCAACTTTGGGATTATTAGGAAAGAAAATGGCCTCCCCAGGCCTCCGGATAGCCGGATAGCCATTGGAAACAATGGCTGAATCTTCCCTAATAATCCGAAAGTGGTTTAAATACCTGAACCTAAAGTGACTTGCCACTTTGGGATTCGGGTCTTCCTGAATTTTTTTCCTGAAGCAGGAAACCCGAATCTTTTCCCCGTGCACATTGAACAGATTTATACTAGTGATGATTGAAATGGGTAAAAAGTGGGCCTGCTCCTTTACCCTGCACACGGATGAAATCAACAGTGCATTCTCTGTGGTGGCCCCTGTCCTATGGAAAGGCCTGCCTGAGGAAGTCAGGAGAGCCCCCTACTCTCCTGGCCTTCTGCAAATGATGCAAAACTGAATTATTCAAAAGGACTTTTTCACAAATAGGAGGGCTGTATTGCAGGGAGATGTTCTCAAAGAGATGCTTCACTAACGAGTTAGGGACCATAGACTTCACCGGTATGTTGCCGTACGTACCATCTATTGCTTTAAGTATGTGTTCCTATGTACTACCTGTTGCTTTAAGTATGACCCTACAGGGTAGTTCTATATTGTCTAATGCCAGTCCTGGAACTGCTTATGCTCAGTTTCAGCATTTCTTCAACTTCGTATTGGATTTTTGCTAATGCTATGTCTTTGTAAACTTATATTTATTTATCCTATGGCATTGTTTATTGAAATGTCCTTGATATCGACTGTGCTAACCTCACTCTATGTAATCTTCCTTGAGTCTCAGTAAAAAAGGCAGACTATAAATGACATAAATAAACACAAAATTAAAACAAAGCAGATTAGATTATTTTCTTATTAGTGCTTCTCCAGTTTCCTTAAAAAACAGGTTTGACCCTTTAATGCATCAGGGGCAAGTGGAGGCTGAGGAACTTGATAGTTCCCACTCTCTGAACCAAAGAGATTTATTTATTTCAATGGGGAAAGATGATATGGTAATTCCTGATGAGAACACTGGAAAGAGGTCTTAGTCTGGCAGAAACACAAACCGTGCTTATAGCAGACACATTAAAACTTATTTATAATAGGCTTGAGTTTATTACAAGCTATCTTCTCAAGACAGTACCACTGAACCAGGAACACTCATTACAAAGACACAGGAAGCCATTTTATTCAGAAATGGTAAAAAAGGATGCAACATCCATCGAAAGACCTTTATATAACAATAATATCAAGAAAAGGATTTATTCTCCTTCCCTTTCAACAAATAATATGCTCCAGGTGAATAAACTCCTGATTGTAGTGGCTGTCTTCCCCTTTAAAGGACAATGGATAAACTGATGGGGAAAGTGGTGCAATTCTTTGCTACCAGTGTTGGATCCACCAATTCCCCACTCCTGCCATAAGCTGTTCATTATTGTATCCAGGATCTCAGTCTGAGAAAGATTTTTTCCATCACCTGTTACTTGAGATCTTTTGACTGGAGAGACCAAGATCTGAACCTGGAATTTCCTGTGCTCAACCACAACTTTTCTTCGCTCAGAACTGAGAGTTACTATGGCCTAGGATGGTGTGACATTGGCACATGATCCTATCTTGCAGTGTAAAAGAATGAGATAAATATGACTGGCATATTTGTTTGTTCATTAAGACTACAGGGAATACTGTGGCTTTAAGATCTATTTCCTGCACTGACCAACTATCATGTCTCTGTTGCGTATGGCTGCATTATCTATGTGAAAACCAAGGAGAGGCCCATCAAATGATTCCCCCCCCCCCGCCGTTTAATTTGCATCTTTCCTGCCAAAGAGGTAGGAAAGATTCATGTATTGGTTCTTATTCTTATGACTGCAGTATTTATATGTACACATCACAGCTGCACAGGATGGCACCACAGATGGCATTCACACCACAAAGTCTGGATATGTTAAGGGGGGAAGAGAAGCAGCTTCCATTCAGCTGTATATGTGTGTGTGTGAGTGTGAGAGAGAGAGAGAGAGAGAGAGAGTGAGTGTGTGTGTGTAAAGGCAAAATCAAAAAGAGTCCAGTAGCACCTTTAAGACTAACCAATTTTATTATAGCATAAGCTTTCGAGAATCAAGTTCTCTTCATCAGATGCCTGATCAAAACTGTTTTTGATCAGGCATCTGATGAAGAGAACTTGATTCTCGAAAGCTTATGCTATAATAAAATTGGTTAGTCTTAAAGGTGCTACTGGACTCTTTTTGATTTTGCTACCACGGACTAACACGGCTAACTCCTCTGGATCTATGTGTGTAAAGGGGAAATGACAAATAAATACAAGGAATTACATAAAATTTTAATTCCATAATAACTAGTTCTCAGATATATTTTCATGTCATAATTTATATTTTTGAACAGCTAAAACAAAAGTGTTTCATTGATTTTCTGTCCAAGTCCTAGCATAATCACAACTCAGACATAGCTGTGCGAAAGTCCTCAAAAGTTGATTTTCAAGAGACCAAGAAACTGTAGTGTGTGGGTTAGCACTTAGGTCAGGAAAAACCCTGAACTTTGGGAACAAAGGATGTGTGCAACCCCCAGCTCATTATACCAAGTTTGGTAAACCTCCCAACTGAACTAAAACTTAGGTGCTCTGTAAACCCCTTCCCCAGCCCATGTGATTGTAGGATGACATTTCAGGTATGATGCAGGAATCTCACCTCTAATCGATGAGAAATTTCAGCCAATTTTGTTATTGCAGGCTCCTTGTAAACAAATTCTTGCTCATCCAGGTCTCCAAATTTTGTCCCATAAAAGCCGACACGGAAGTATGTACCAAACATCCGCTTACCATCCTAGGTGCAGGGAGGCAAATGACATTTCAGTACAAAGACTCATTCCTACATAGTGACTGTTCTTCTCCTGTCTTTTAATATAGTATCATGCAAGAATAAACAAACCATCCAAAAGGACCAAACAAGTTACAGCAAAAAAAGAAGGGAAAACTCAATATTAAACCATACATTTATGAGATTACAGGAAAGCAAATCTTAGTCATGCAATGGGGTCAGACTTGGTCATTCACTGGATATCTGCATTCAAGGAATAGGAGAATGTTTGCTCGCCCAAATTTTGCTGACAGCAGCAGAGAAATCAACAAGGAATGCTTCTCTAGCTGTTTCAGAGAATGCTTCTCTAGATTGATTTCAGTAGAGCTGCACAGATTTAGAACTAGCTAAATTGGTGTGCCTTTGGACCAAGCAAAATTCCCAATTCCAGCAGATGTCTGGGCCAGATCGAAGTTTGTTATCACCAGAGAAGAATGCTGAGATACTGAGAGTGTAGAATTGCTGTTATTTGCCAAACAGGAGCTCAAATGCTGGAGAAGATGACTTGGTTAAAAGGAAGTTTTGTCATGGTTGCTGAATAGGGCAAAAGAGACTGCACAGTGCTACGGCATCGCCTCATCCTTTCTCATGCTTTATCCTTTACACCAGTGCGTGCAATGTAGTGTGAGGAATGCCATGGCAACTCCACAGTTGTATCTATTATTTTACACAGAGGTAAAACTGGGGTTAGGTGGTAACTGAGACTGAATTATTACTTCCCGTAGCCCCAGGACAATCTCTGAGACCATCTGTACGTGCAGTAAAAAATTGTGACAGACACTGGAATGCCTTGTGTTTCCAAAGACCAGATTGCAGGTATTATACCATACCAATCCCTACACAAACATATGAATTGCTGTAAGGGTTTCTTTATGTAACCCCATCATTTCCATCATGGAAACCACAAAGTATCTTTCATCTTTGAGTGGATAAGAGTTTTAAAGTTTCAACAGCTTTCTTCTCTGAATCTGACTTGATACAAAACAAACAGACTTTTTAACATATCATTTCTAGAGTGAAACATAAATTTAAACTGCCATCTGGTGGGCACACTTGCATCTTCATTGGTTTGTAGGCAGTTGCTTTCCTTTGGGACAGTGGAGAACCCAATAATGCACCAAACACATATGCCAATAAAAGTGGAAAGCACACTCTTTTATGGAAGGTAAATGGTAACTGAGATATGAGGGCAGAAAACTGGGTAATGAGAGCCACAAAATCTGTGACTTCCTTAAAACAAACCCAAACACAAACAGAAGAATTCACACTGCATGCACGTGTCATAAATATAATTTAGAAAAGGACTCCAAAAGTTCACCTTTACTCTCATGGCATAGTTATACTATAGATTCATATTTCTTTTATGTATTTAATTTAGCTATGCATCCCACCCGATCCTGAAAGTTCAGGACCAATCACATATTTCAAAAAGTGTTTCATAGAAAACATAAAAAACAACATAGCTTCCTACTGCTTTCTATTCTAGAATAGAAAGGAGGTACTTAAGAAAATTACGAGCCTTTGGGAATGAGAAAATTGCAAAGGGAGAGTTCCATTTTGTAGGTTGTCCACAGGTATTAGTTCTCTACTTTGCAATACAAATGGAAGTTTTCCATTTATATCACTCATAAGGATGGAACAAAAGGAAAGAGGCAGGTTACAAAATATGCATGGGCCAAGTTATGGTTAAGTTATACTTTGCATCTCATGCTGTTCCTAAGATACTAAAAAGTCAGCTCAGAGTTTAAAGCACTGGCACAGCAGCTTGTTTTCATCAGGTGGTAAGCCTCTGTCTTCTTAACCAGCTGAAACTGCAGGCTCTGAATAATCTTCATGGGAAATCCCATTTAGAATGCACCGCTGTAATCAAGATGTGGGTGTATAAAGACCCTGTTAGCATTGAGAGAAAAAGTATGCTACTTTACACCAAATGGAATCATTAATGCACTTAATTTGCAATTAATGGAAGTCTTGCAATGGGTTCCAGAAGCACTCTAAATGACCAAAGGAACAATAATTGGTAGTTCTGATCCTTTCTAGTCATATGGCCTACCAATAATCATCAACTCAGTCTTGCCTGAATTCAGTTTAACGAGCTCTCCTGTTTTCAGTTTAATACACGTGAAAGGACAAAGTCCCACAGACCATTGTGCTGCAAAAAATATTCCTTTTTTAAGCTCGAAATCATCAAGTGTTCCAATTTTACAGGCACAGAATCATCAATACTGCAGCTGTAAGCTTGCTGAATATCAATCAAAACGCCGCGAGAGCGTCTCATCTGCTGTAGACAACCTCCCGGAGGGAAACTGGCAACGGGTTTGCTGGCTACGTTGGTACCCCCATTTCGCTGTACCATGATTCTTCAAAAGCCTTCACAACATGCCAATGTATAGTCGCCTGATAGGTCAGTTCATTCAAAATCCTCATAGATTTCCATTTCATAGGACATTTTCCTCTGTTTCCTCTAATGCTATGTCTTTGTAAACTTATATTTATTTATCCTATGGCATTGTTTATTGAAATGTCCTTGATATCGACTGTGCTAACCTCACTGTATGTAATCTGCCTTGAGTCTCAGTAAAAAAGGCAGACTATAAATGACATAAACAGAGGAAAATGTCTTATGAAATGGAAATCTATGAGGATTTTGAATGAACTGACCTATCAGGCGACTATACATTGGCATGTTGTGAAGGCTTTTGAAGAAGCGTGGTACAGTGAAACGGGGTACCAACGTAGCCGGCAAACCCGTTGCCAATTTCCCACCGGGAGGTTGTCTACAGCAGATGAGATGCTCTCACGGTGTTTTGATTGATATTCAGCAAGCTTACAGCTGCGGTATTGATGATTCTGTGCCTGTAAAATTGGAACACTTGATGATTTTGAGCTTAAAAAAGGAATATTTTTTGCAGCACAACGGTCTGTGGGACTTTGTCCTTTCATGTTTATTCAAATGAAGGCCGTCCCCTTGTGGATTTTGTGTTGTTCAGTTTAACACAGTCAAGCCAAGGCTGCAGGATCAAAGTCAAAACGGTGTCACCCGTATTTCTTTCAATGGTATCAAAATAGTATATTTTTTCATTGATCTCTAAGAACAACTTACTAAGGCAGTAATCAAAGTCTCAATGCTACATGTAGGCCAGAAACTGGTACTGGTATGGTACAATACAGGTCTGTGAACTGAAGAGGGTCAAGGGGTCCCGAAAGCCAGGGATCTCTCCATGCACAAAGCAAAAAAGGGGAGCTGGAGCCTGATCAATGAGTGGCCCAGGAACCCGTGCCAGGAGTTGGTTTCTTAGGCAACTGCCGAAAGACTAGAGTTCTGTTTTTGCCACGTCTTCATAGAACAAAAGCACTGACAAGTCCAACTACCAATAGTCTCAACTGTCTTCTTCCACCCCAAGTTCAAACTAAGTGGTAGCTGAACCCCAGCTGTAGCAAGGAGCCAACACACAATTCAGTGAGTTTTATAAAGTGATTACCTCAAATTACCCAAGGTGCAAATTTCTAATCAAGCTGGGGGTCAGCTGGGTATGAATTCTAAAGGAGACATGGGTTTGAATATTAGTCTAGTCGTGGAGGCACAGGGTTGCTCTTGTAGATTTGAGTTCTCCATATTTACAATGGAAATTATAGTGATCTACATCAGAGAACATCCTAATTTGGATAGCCCAGGTGACCCTGATCTCATCAGATCTCAGAAGCTAAGCAGGGTTGGCCATGGTTAGTAATTAGATGGGAGACCAGGGTTACAGAGGCAGGCAATGGCAAACCACCTCCGTTAGACACTTGCCATGAAAACCCCACCAGGGGTTGCCATAAGTCAGCTATGACTTGAGGGCACTCTCTACTACCACCACATCAGAGCACATTGCCTTCTGAAAAACCATGACCAAGTGGCAAAGCATGGCTTATCATTTTCAGTGTTGTATTCAAAATTGTACTGAATTTGTACCAAATAGTATGGTGGTCTTGTTCTACATTTGATCATTTGTAGTGCATCTAATCTTGCAGTTTTCCTTTCTGAAGTAAGCAATCCTAATTTCTCAGGTTTCTCTCCTTTCTTTTAAGATATTGACCTACTTGGTAGGGGAGAGTGATGACCCCTGGTGGGGTTTTCATGGAAATGGGCTTTCCAGGATTGACTTACTTAATCATGCCCAAATAGGTTAGCATTTAACGCACCTTAGCAACACTCTAAGTGTTGTGCCTAATACAACTTACATATATATAAATCCCTGTTACTAAAATTATTTACATGTTTAAAAGTACATTACGTAAATGCTCTAGAATTAATATAAAGACCACTTTGCATGACATATTAAAAATGAGTTCTTGTTCATCCAACAGATTTCTCTGGGGTTGTATCATAACATGTAGAGGAGAAACAAATGTTTGAAAACATACAGTCAACATGATCATGGGGATTTTGGTAAATCCTCGTTTTTACTGCATGTTTTCTAGCGCACATCTGTCCTTCCCCTGAACTTGGTAGCTATGGAAACAAACCATGAACAAACAGAAATTAATCTTTCCTGAAATGTATGAAGTTACCCTAAAGGGTACACCAGATATTCTTTCTGATAATTTTCCAGCTCAAAATTACTGCTTTTCTCTTGCAAACGGAAAATATATAAAACTCAATCTCTTTTCTCCCATGGGTGAACAAGTATTTTAGTGGGCACGATGGCAGGAAGTGAAAAGGTTAAGCAGATGCACTCCCACCTGCTGCTTTTCTGCTCCTCTAATGGGAGGAGACAATTTTTGACCATTTCCCCCTCCTGGTGCAGACCCAGGGCCATTCCTGGTGGTCTGAATGTTGCTGCATGTGGGACATTATAGCGGGAGGTGGGAAAATTCTATTCTGCAAACTTTGCTTGTGGATTATAGAATCCATTGTTTCCTACACTGAGACTGTGGAAATAGTCACATTAGAAATTTACATAAATATGCTTTTTAATTTATAATTCTTTTTTAAAAATGTAATTTAAGGCATTATTTCACTGAGAAGCATACCAACGCCCATATGTGAAGGAGAATATACCCAGATAAAACCAAGATTTGTGTGGAACAAGGCTGACAAGCTTAAGTCCATTTCTCATATATAATGCAAGAATAGCATCATCTAGCACAGACATCAACCTACCAACTCCTGCTCTAAACGCTAATACTCAAATACATCATTTGTCCATATAATTCCACTTAATGGAACGTCCAATGATGACAAAAAGTATTTACAATCACAGGGCTATTTATTACATGATGTTTTTCCTACACAACATTATTTGTTGCTAGGAAAAAGTGTGCCTGCTGCCATGGATGGGGAAATCATATATGTCTAAATAGCCAGATGTATGCAGAGTGAAAATTCACTATTGGTTTTCAACACACATATGTGCATGTGCATGTGCATGTGTGTGTAAAAGTTCTGGCAGAATGTTATGAACACATAATACATACTGTTGTTTCCTGTACAGAAAACAGAAATGTTAACCATGGGAAAATATATGAGTGGAGTTGCTCTTTAAGTGAGAAAGAAATAGAATGAAGAACGTATTTAGTCAGTGGTATTATATCAAAGGTGAATCTTCCAATTAATTATCTGTTTGAGCACAGAACTCCCTTCCGGCTGATAACTGCATAAATACAAGGCCAAGTCAGATAGGTCATCTGAAGGGTACTTCTGTAGCACTATACTCCAGAAACAATAGACTGCCTTGCTCTATAAATTTAATATAACCTTTGGTAACTTTGAAACTGAAAAGGGCATGTCTTTCAGCTAGAAATTGCCTCTGAGCCTCCACAAATTCCTGATGTTTTTAGGTAACATTAATTGCAAGAGGTGCTAGTCAGGGCCGATCATTTTAGAAATATCATGAGACGGCTAATGAATGCTGTGTAACAATTTAAACATAATACGTAAAAAAAGATTCGAATCAATTACTGTAATTTTAAACTTGAACAATAGTTACCTAAGACAAATCAGAGGATACTTAAAAGAAAGGTGTAGTTGTCATTAAATTTTAAGGGGAGTATTGATGGATCAATGCTTAGGGAAGATTTTAGGAAAAGTTCAACTCAGAGCATGCTGAAATGTGTGCAATACATGAACCAAAGAATGAAATTCCATAAATAACAGGTGGAAGTTGGGATGTGCAATAACATATGACATCATGTTATTGTTCAAGGTGTGTTCTAAATATACAAGAGTTCCATAATTTTTGACCAAAAGTTTTCACAAAATTAAATACCCCACTAAGCATTTACAAGCAAATAAAAGAAATTAATATTCCATGGTCTTTGTTTCTGAGAGGTGCTAAAATGCAGTTATGAGAAAGGAAGTTATTATAAAGCATTTAAATCTATTATTTTGAGAAAAATAATAGGTCTTTGGGAGGCAAAGAGAATGAAGGTGAACGCTGTAGAGTCATTACAGAACTGGCAGAGCGGGTAACAGCCATCATGACTTATGAAGGGTTCATAATATGTTGTTATGCATGGTAAATACCTGCTTGGGTATAAAGTTTTAAGAGGTTTCTGCCATCTATGTACCAAAAGCTTCGCCAACTGGATTTACTTAGCCAAAAGCAAGAAAAATAACCGCTAAATTTGTCCCTGTTTACATCAACAATCAGCCAAAATCCCCCCAAAGTCCAATATTGGTCTAAAGGAATATCTCATAATTTTGTACAGTTAATAATCCCAAGGGTTTTGTTCCAATAATCTAGCAGGTGAATTCATAGCATTGAGTTGGAATGGCATAAGATGCTACTTGGGCCTGCTAAGAGGCAGAAATATCCACATTCCAACAGATCATCCTGTGCAGTTAACTGGAAAGTTCTCCTCCAAAAGCCCAACTATTTAACTGGACTTGCACAACAAGGCATTTCATAAACCCTTGAGCTGGCATAAGTCTTTGGTAAAATGAAATTATTGGGGAATGCCATGGAGGTAAAAAAAAAATCAACAACAACAACTTAGTAGGAACTTACCACAACAGACAATAGTAAAAGTGGGGAGGAGGATCAGCAACCAGGGCAATAGAGGAGAAAACAGAAAGTATTTTAATTAGGGAAACTTCAAAACAAATAAGCAGCATTTGGCAGCAAATAAACAAAAAAGTACTTAAAAATAGGGAATGGGTAAAAAAAAAAGCATGCAATGGGCATTAACGGCCACACAGGGGGAAAATGTTTCAGAAAGAAGTGACAGGTGCAAAGCAGTGGTCAAGAACATAAACCATGGATGTGTTTTTACCATGCAATAAAACAATACTGAATGATGTTAAAATTGTAACTGAGGACAGGATATACTTCAGGGGTCGATTTAGCATCACACACATTAGTCAGAAAAGGGGCTCACAGGCTGTCATATCACTAACTACTAGTTGCTGAACAGCCACAGATCCGTGGTGCTTCATATGGTATTTTTTGTTGCAATTGGTTCTTGAGTGATACAATATGATTTTGGTCCAATTCTAACTGTGCTAGTGACACCCTTGATTTTCAGATTCTGGCAGTAGAATCAGCTAATCCATGTGAGGATTTCTTTAAGCAAGCAGCTATTTTTACAGAGCAGTCTGGGTTCTTGGTTGCAACCACATCACACTGGTATGATCTTTATCTTACAGTTATTGGATAAGAAGAGTGAATGGTTTAAAAGGCTACGTTTGTTAAGACACATTATTCTAGAAAGCAGCTGAGTTCTTTTACGTTTAAGGTTAAAATTAAGCTGTGACTATCGTTTCCTTATTTTCTGGACAGAAAATTAGACCAGGTTAGACTAGGGCTACACAAATCTCTTTGTCTGGATGGTGTGCCATATATTGTGTTTGACAGGCAGAGGTTAGACTCTTCTGAATCAAAGTGATTCCAAGGTCTTGAGTGCTACAAAAATGCATGTTGGTTCCAAGAGTAAAGTTTGGTCTTTAACGTTCACTGAAGGGTGGAGGCCATGAAGACAGTGCTCCAGCTATGGTGCTTTGACACTATTTTTGCCTATATCACAACCGCTCTCCTGAACCAAAGCTCCAAAAGAAAAAACTAGCAGCCACAACAAGAATGATCATGATAGAGAATGAGGGGCCAGAGAAAATGAAAAGGCAGCATCAGCACCTGAATTGAGAGTGGGGTTGGTAGGACAGAGACAAATCTTATAAAGTGTTTGCAAAAAATGCAAAGGACTCCTATTTCAACTATGCCTTCTGTTCTCAAAAGTCCTGTTCAAAATGTGTCTGCATGGAAGGTATAAATTGGGGAAACTGTTTTCAAATGCAGATCAGAGTTTTGTGGGTACATACGAGATTCACACTGAAAGAAGGTAGATACACTGAAGGTCTACTGAAATTAACAGGACCTATGTTCTTAACTATGTACTGGATTTTCACAGGAATTCAGTGCATCTAACACTCTCTGATATGCACCAGTTTGTAACATAAAAGGAAGCAAAGATCTTTAACAGTACTCCTGCCAGATTGATTATTTATGGTCTTTGCTGTTTGTCTAGGTATGAAAGGTCAGATGGGCTGCAAACTTGTTCAGCAATGAGAGACATAATGGAAAAATATATAGTAGCCAAGGGGGCTCTATTAAAGACACAAACAAATAGAGCTGAGCCCAACATGCATGTGTTTGTTTTTTGTGTGTAGAAATTTGCATATTTGATAAGAGAGCATTTTGAATTGCACAAACTTGACTTGAAAAGCTCCATCAGCTAGCCTATTCTTATTCTGTAATATTCTTATCCGAAACTTGTTACAATTGAGAGTAGGCCTTTCCTAGGGTTGCTCCTTTTTTCTGGCAGGGAAATGCATATCGAAAACTGTACTTGATGGACCTCTGCCTGTTATGGACCTCTGTTAAATGCAAAATATTCCTGCAGTAAAATTGGTAGCCCCAATCTTTCCTTTAAAAGTTTGATATCTAAAATACATAATGGGAGTTTAATGACCGCAACCCAGAAAAGTGATTCAGATGCAACTTTAACAGTTTAAAGTACAGTTTGGGGTTTCAGAGGAAGGAACTACTGAAGGTGAAATGACTTAATAAAAATGGACCAGAATTTCTGTATTGCAATCAATGAAATCTGGCTACTTGCTCAGTTGCTGAAGTCCTTCAGTACTGCTCTTTTAAAGCTTCACCAAATTATACCTGAAACTAGGAAAACTTGATAATACATTTAAAATGGGGGGTAGTATTCTCATATAGCCATGTATATGTCCACTGTATGTCTTTTGTTAGCCTACTCCTGTGAGCACTATTTTCACGACATAGCTATAAATGAGCTACATTCTACTACAAAGAACACTAGAGAAGCAGGGTTTGATCCCCAGAAAGCTACTGGAGTCATTCAAATTTTGGCATTCATAGAAGCAAACAAAGGTATCTATCTCTTTGCTCACTGAAAACCACATACTGGGATTTTTGACAATGGCCTTAAACTGAGTTCATTTCATTCTTGACCAAGACCTTGACCTTGAAAGGTCATTCTTGACCTTTCAACAAAGCAGAAGGGGCTTGTTTTGTCAATGCCAGAGTTATATTATAATAAGAATTAACATCTTTTTAATCAGAATCATTTTTTTATATTCAAGTATTAGAACTTAAATCGACCCCTGTGTTGGGGGTAAACATATGGTAGGAAAAGATGGTATTCTGTGTCAATATTGATGAGAAATGGAATATAAAAACAAACAAACTAGTGATGGTAAAAAAAAAAAGTGGTTCATTCGCCAAAGAACCTCATTAGTGTAATACAGAGGCATTCATGCACTACCTAAGTTATCTAAAATGACCACAACAGTTTGGCTGATATTTCTTGTTAATTAATTCAGATCAATAGCAGACAGCAACAGAAATGCCCACAGCTAGCACATGTGGGGTAAGCATTGGCAGGAGTCATCAGATCAATCTATTAGTGTTCTTTACTAACTAAAATATTACCTACCTCCCAGCCAGTACTCTGTATAATAAAAAGTAAAAAAAAAAAAAGGTCTGTCACAGAAACAAAATCAGTACTCTCTTCTCAAAGGCCAAAATACAACCATTAACACAGAACACGTCACTTCAAGGGGCCTCAAGGATTTTTAGCTGCTGCATGTTAAATATGACACTTAGCTCAGAGGAAAAACTGCAGCATGGCAAAGCCCTCTTTCCCACTATTAAGTACTTAAAGCCAAATCTGAATTATCAAAGCCACTATGACCATTACAGTGCAATCTGAATTTCAAGCAGTGAAATCTGGATTTACAGTGCAATCCAAAACACACTCCAACAAAAGTGGATTTAGAAAGGTGTTCAAATTACGATGGCACCCCAAAGAACTGAATGCTTGGGTCAATGGCCAAGTTGTGCAACAAAATCCAGCATTTAAGGAATGAATTTCAATGTTCACTTTTGGGGGGCAGTCGAGTTTACTACATCATTTGCATTTTCTAGTAGAATACAATTTAATTTTCATGTACGCTTGCATTCTGGTTAAAATCTACATTTTACAGTAAGTTGTCTGAATAATATTTGCGCTATTATATCAATAAATTTATTTAAATATATGGTGAGGTTTTTTGAGAATGGGGTTCAAAATAGAAATGAAACATGATCTCCACACTGCAGCAGCACCTTTGCACGTGGATGGCCTGTGGAGATGTGATGCTCCTATTCCTAGACTATGGGTGAGGAAACCATGAGCAGGCAGGACCATCAATCCTCACTCAGTTTACACAATGCAGGTCACAGTTTTCACAAGCAGAGATCACTTGTACCACCAAAAAAGGGTCTCTGCCATTACCTGAGCAGCTCTAGATGGCTAAAATGGAAGGCACACACCCCTGAGGGTGGTCAGCCAATGTAACCCGTGAGAAATATGTTAGAATTACTGTAGTACTTTCATACATTATGTAGTCAACTAGAGGATGTTAAGTGGCAGACAGATAATGGTTATCTTTCTCTAATATTGCTGACTTTACAGACATAACATAGGGTTGCATCTAGTGACTCCTTTCCTTCAAGATGGATTCCCTTCCACTAATTCTTCTAATGGAAGAAATACCAGAAGAAGATATTCTGCTGGAGGCAGACTTAGTGGAAGGGGGTTACTGGATCCTCCTATGCAGAAGTCAGTCACTGGATTCAAACCACTATCCACAGGATTCCCTACATCACGGTACTTTAGTGACATGAAAAGCTATTGTAACTTGGGTTTTGTGTACATGTGTGTGTTGCGCAAGCAACACAGGCAGGACAATTGCATTAATGATGCTGGTACTGCTGGTAAAAATCGAAACTGTTACCTGATGAACTATCTTGCTGAATGCCTCCTGAAGTTTACCGTGAATTGCAGCCAGTTTCTTGGCATCTCTGTTAGCTTCATGAATTGGAATAAGGATTTTGTAAACCTCGTTGACTGCTTCATACATGCCAGCCTAAAAAAAAAAGTACGTCAATGTATCTTTTTATTGATCATAAAAATACAGCAAGAATCCTGAGCACAATATGTGATTACAATATTATTATAATAAAATGGGAAAATGCCTGTTTGGGATACATTTGTTACTAAGGTAGAATGATATGCATATTTTGTATTCAAAACAACATACACACAGTCACATGTGAAACTCATACAAATACGTTTTTACCACATGTGCAGGGCATTGTGCTCTAAATGTTAATTTAAACAAGATGGAAGTCATGTGGCCTGGGTAGTAGCTGTGTTGGTGTGTCAACGCTACACATGTTTTCTTCTAGCATGTGGGATAAGAGATTTTTAACTCTTACAGTAGCTTCCAGAAGTCCATTATCATCTTTAATCAACCTGAAGGTTCTAAAGATGAGCCAAAGCAGCAACGTACACCCATGCAATTTCAGAAAAGAAAAAACTGTGTGAAAGAGCCCCACAGCTCATTAGCTGTGCACATTCTGTATTGTAGCACAATCTATTCCATCAGACATGATAAACACATAAATGTATGACAAACTGGCTTTTCCCTTCCAATTACAACCACTGATTGGCCTTTCTTAAACTTAAAAAGAGGATATTAAACAAAAAAAATAGTTTAGATTCTGCGAGACTAGCTTGTGAGATCTTGACCACCACTGGGTTGCTTAGGCAAAGCCAGACAACATTGCCTAGGCAACTCAAAATGGCAGTTGAGAATTTGTAAACTAGTCTTGAAAGATCCTGGTGCGTTTAAACTATCTTGTGCTTTATTTAATCTTATTTGAAGTTGAAGATGGCTGGAATCAGGAAAGGGGACAGGCAGTGGGGCTGAGAGGGTTTGGGGGAAAGGCTGCTGAGGCTTGGATGGTGTGTGTGAAGAACAACTAGGAGAAACTGACAACCAGCAAGATTGAAGGGGTAAGGAAAGAAGTGGAACCAAAGGTTATGGGAAGAAGAGAAGAATAGGACTTGGATCAAACAGGGAAGCAGAGGGAAGGGTAATAAAGCAGGAGACAATAAAGGAGGGAAGTGGGGACAGTGTGGGAAGAAGACAATGAGAGAATAATATTTTCCTTCCCCCTTTAGTCTTGAGGGTTCCCTGCCTGTGTTTTCTAATATGTAGAACTATACAATCATAAGGAATTTTAATATACTTTAATAAATACGTGTATTAAACTCTTCTACCATAGAGAAGGAAGCTGCAGCTTGCTCCAGCAATCCAATTAGACCAGCTTCAGTGAAATACTTTCCAGAGCATATCCCTTCTTCATCTGGTGATACAACATCGTCAGAAACTGCTGATTCTTCTAAAACATTTGAGGAGATGTTCTGAGGAAATCACAGGTGAGATATGAAATGTTTTCTTTCAACATCAACAGTGTTAAATTCCTAGAAAACTGCATCTTTATTTAATATTCATTCACCTCCCAATTAGGTAATGTTCTGTGAAATGAAAGCATATTTCATTTTGCTAAGATCCTCTTCAAACAATCTATACCACAATGTAATAAATTTCAGTGGGCCATCTCATAGGACTAGAACTAAACAGAGGATAATGTGTTTTTCTAGGGTAGGACACCAGTGAAAATACAATGGTATTGTGATGGCTTCTAGATAACAGAGTGACAGGAAGGAGAATAATCTGTTCTGCAAAACAGTTATGATGGAACACGGCGCTTTAGTGTAGGGGAATGCCCTCATACTACAACATTATTTGAGGCATACTAATTCAGTGTTTGCTATTAGGCTTGCATTCTAATACTTCCCATTATCACCCATCTGAACTTTCCCACTTGCCATATTTCCTTTCACAACTAGTTCTAAGATTTTCTTGGACTTCCGGCAATGGGTTTTAAGGACATTCACAGAACTGCTACTTTTGCTGTGAAGTGTTGGAACCAAGCTCTGCCACTGATGGCATGGCAGCAAGGGTACATATTCTGACAAATAAGCTTGCTATAGCATGGGACTCTGCACTGTAGTCAGAATGCATCCTGGCAGAATATTCAACAGAAAAGCCAAACTGTAACACTAGTATCTTTTGGCAATTCTAATACACTGTGTTTGGGTTAAGTGCAGGTGCTAGCCTTAGCTTTAACACCATGTAATCAACTGCATTAAATTAGAGTAGTTAGCAGCAATGTATTTATTTTTTGTACTAAGCAGGAATTTAAAATATTGTGGGGCGGTGGGGGAGGTCCTCTCCTAAATATATTGTTGTATGCTATTATTTAAAAAAAAAGGTTAATAAACAAAGATATCATCAGTAGGCATTTTTTTAATTAGGTCACCTGCCCATAAGATATTTTCTTTTGAAGAAACTACATTAAAACCCCATCACCTGCAAGGATTCTGTTACTCTCTACTAAACGTGGGCACGAAACGAACCACGGAACAAAATTCCGTACGGAATGGCTGGTTCGTTTGGGCCGAAAAACACGTTCTGTGGGAACGTGTGTTTACAGAACAAACAAATTTTTCGAGCTGTTCTGTGGCCAGTTCGGAGTTTCACAGACCCCACGCCAGTTTCAGCCCATTGGCTGAATCCAGCGCGGGGTCTGTGGAACTGACAGCCTCTTTTCCTGCTTCCCGGGCTGTCAGTTTCACGGCCCCCATGCTGGAACAGTGTGGGGTCTGTAAAACTGACAGCCCAGGAAGCAGGAAAAGAGGCTGTCAGTTTCACAGACCCCTGCAGCGCAGGGTCTGTGAAATGACAGCCTCTTTCTCCTGCAGCAGGAGAAAGAGGCTGTCATTTCACAGACCCTGCATTGGAACCCGCGTGACGTCTGTGAAACTGACAGCCCCTTTCTCCTGCCACTCTCCTGCAGCAGGAGAAAGAGGCTGTCATTTCACAGACCTTGCGCTGGAACTGGCGTGACGTCTGTGAAACTGACAGCCCCTTTCTCCTGCCGCTCTGGCAGTGGGAGAAAGAGGCTGTCATTGCACAGACTCTGCACTGTTCCAGCGTGGGGTCTGTGAAACTGACAGCCTCTTTCTCCTGCCACTCTGGCAGCAGCAGCAGAAAGAGGCTGTCATTTCACAGACCCTGTGTGGGGTCTGTGAAACTGACAGCCCCTTTCTCCTGTTGTCAGAGCAGCAGGAGAAAGGGTCTGTCAGTTTCACAGACCCCGTGCTGGAACCAGCGCCGGGTCTGTAAAACTGACAGCCTCTTTTCCTGCTGCCCGGGCTGTCAGTTTCAAAGACCCAGGGTCTGTAAAACTGACAGCCCGGAAAGCAGGAAAAGAGGCTGTCAGTTTTACAGACCCCGCGCCGTTCCAATGCAGGGTCTGTGAAATTGACATCCTCATTCTCCTACTGAGAGAGCGGCAGAAGAAAGGGGCTGTCAGTTTCACAGACCCCCGCACTGGTTCCAGCGTGGGGTCTGTGAAATGACAGCCCGGGCATCAGGAAAAAAGGCTGTCAGTTTCACAGCCCCTGCGCCAGTTCCAGCACGGGGTCTGTGAAATGACAGCCTCATGAACCACGAACTAGGAAAAGGTCGCAAGTTTATGGTTCGTGGAATGCTATGAACCACGAATCATGTGGTTCAGGTTTTTTTGGTTCGTGCCCATGTCTACTCCCTACCTTAAAGTGTTGTTATGAGAATGAATAAGAATTACAAATCAATTTGTACACTATTGAATCAATGGAAGAAATAACTGATGGTTAACATGTTTGTATTGTTCCTATATCCCTGAATGAAGCAATACTTTCCATGAATTAAATAGCAGTTCTTAATGATGCTCTCCTAACATGGATAATGTTATGTTTTCTGTAATCTTTAACTGTAGAATAGTGGAAAGGCAAAAAAACACCCCAGGTATTTAGTCTGATAAATAAAATGTACTACCTGAAATGTAACACATCCAACAGGAAGGTATTTTCGATCCTCAAGCATGCTTAAGTATTCAGCAACAAGTGCAGCTGAGTGGACCAAACACTGAGCTGATTCTGCATGGTTGCTCCTCTCAGAGTGCTTTCCAGCCATGTTCTGAAGCCAGGTGAGTCGAAGATCTGGGGAATTCTGGTAACCCTTTGCAATTCTAGTTAACAAAAAGAAGGAAGTCTCACATCAGTACATATTGAATTTCTTAGTTTCTCAGAAGGGAGCAAGCCAAGAAAAGCTCTACCTGTACATCAAGTCAATTAGCATCTCTGGATCTTCCTGATGTTCTTTCATTTTAACTGTATCAGACAGGATCATATGGAGATTGAAAACAAGATCCTGGACCTGAAATGTAGTAAAAATAATCTGTCAATTATTTTTCTTCTGTGTTAAAAATTCAAATGACAAAAATCTCTATCACATACTTTACATGTATATGAGGATATATTATAAGCATTCCAGTATATTTGATGTTATATTAATCAATTAGTAAATATTTGTTAATTCTATCTTGATTCATTCTGCAAAGTTTAATTGTATTGTTTGACTGGATGAATTTTTTCTAAGCTGCCTGAAGTCAAACGTACTCTTGTCAAACTGAAAATCACTTTAATAATGTAAGAGGCTGGTCTCATTGTGATCACAAAAACAGGATAACAGAACACTTGTACTTATGCCATGAAAATCAAACAGACATTAATTTTTCATAATAGTCAGCATTCTTCCTAACCTGATCAGGAAATGTTGTCTCCCTTAATTCTAGGTCCTCTTCAGCATAGGTCAAAATGGTCTTCAGAGAACGCCTCAGAAATTCCTCATTAAAGTTCTGAGATGTTCCCACTAGGGATGACAGTGACATGGTCACTTGCATTTTCACTCTGGCAAAGTTCTGAAACAGAGGATTTGTTATTGAGGCAATGACATTATTATTTTAAGACTGTTGTCTACAACTCCAAGTAAAAAAATATCAAATCCCAAAATTAGTAAATAAAACCATCTTGTAGGAGGTCATCCCTTGCTGAAGGGGTTTGTCCAGGTGAACTCCTATGTTCTAAAAAATATTTTTAAAAACCTTCATTCACATTGCTTGCTTATGGATGGATTGTTTATTCTCCTCTGAAGTATGGGTAGACATACAACTTTTGAATAATGAGTAAAACTTGAGTCTTTGGTAACTGTGTGGCCTAGTTCAGTTTAGAACAGGCTCCCCCTCCTAAGATTCAATGTATGATATTGAATATGAACTAGCAGTGATATACTCACATTCCCAATCTCAAAGTTTTGCCTCATAAGGAGATACAGAGAGGCACTGGCATGTGACCGTATGGTGCTAATACTACTGCTACAATGGCGAAGGAGTCGTAGGCATAAATCAGCACATTGCTCAGTCTCTTCTTCAAACAGCAGTTCTGGGAACTATATTGGTAGAAGAAGGAACATTAAACAAAGATAGTTGGGCTTAAAAGAGCATTCCAAATGCTAAACTGAGATTACATTATTTACACTACAATTACTACTGTTTTCATCTGCCCTTGATCCACTGAAGCTTCCCTTGCAGTAAACCACGACCCCAGCTGTTGATTGCAACTTTGAGAAGTCAACCTCTTCCCAATTCAGAAAGTAAAGTTGGTAAAAACTAAAATTAAATTAAATTTTATTTGAAACAACATTTTATTCAGATGATACACATTGTAAACACTGCTGATGTGCAAAGATCAATTTGGACAATCAGGGCAATCCTAAGCAGAGTTACAGCCTTCAAAGGCCATTCATTTCAATGAACACAGAAGGACTGCTTCAGAAATCTCTTTATTCCCACCTCTACACCAAGAACGCTCACCTTTGAGACCAAAGCCCGCTGAGTGGCAAAGCAGTGTTGCAGGTAAAGAGCACTCTGATTACAGGCCATGCTGTGTAAAAGAGCCTTCAGGACCCCACCAAGAATACTTTCCTTGGATTCAGTCACAGAAACTGTCTGCAACCAAAGACAACAGAGAACAAGAGAAAGAGACAGAAAGTTACCTTTGGGCTGTCAAGAGCAGAAGTGGTTTCCAAAGGAATTCGGCTAGCAAAGGTAGAACAGGCCTTAAAGGATATATACCCAGATCATTTTGCAATAAAACTGTCTATAGCTGTGGAAACTTGGAAAAGAGACTGTGCTTCCATGCTTTGCATCAGGCATCTCTCTAAGCCTCTGAGAGGAAAAAAAGGAAAATGGAAGCTGGACATGCCCTCATATCCTAACCACTGTATAGGTGGAATATTATGACGGGGGCAGGTAGTAAGAAAAAGATCAAAAAAAGAAAGACACATTGGCTGTATACATTAAATTAGAAGAAAACTAAAAATTATAAGCAGTGTAAACAT
The DNA here is from genome assembly GCF_028583425.1 of Eublepharis macularius. NCBI lineage: Eukaryota > Metazoa > Chordata > Lepidosauria > Squamata > Eublepharidae > Eublepharis > Eublepharis macularius. Next base: position 78,075,378 of record NC_072794.1, on the reverse strand, counting down.
AAGCAGTTACACCCTTTTAAGCTCACTGACATCAATGAAATTAGGACTGTGCTGTAGGAATCTTATCTGTCTGGGTGATTTTTATTATTTGTTTCCATACTACGAGCCACTCCCTCAGTTTGCACATGCAACCCTTAGAAGCAGCAGGTGAGGAAAAAACTAGGAAGCACCTCATTCTGAATATGTATATAGGGTGTATATATAATGAAGTACTGCCAGCAATATCCACTCGGAGTTGCAGCATCACACAATTCAATCAATTCACAATTCTGTAAAACCATCTGTAGCATGTTTGCCATCTTCCTCACCTGGACGATTATCTCTAAAGTATCCAAAATAATCAGGTTTGCTTCAGTTGCCAGGTTGCCATCAATAAGTGCTTCATGCTCTATCTCTGCCCTTGATCTGATAAAAGTAAAGTAAATTATAAGATATTGCCTTTAAAGAATAAAGCAAAAAGAAGTCTATGTTCTACTATGAAGATTTTTCATCAGGTGAATGTTTTATTATGAACAGGACACTTTAGTCATGGGTGCCATCACAAGAATATCTTCTGAATAAATATATTAAAAAGTAGGCAGAATTGTTTTAGGCTAAAAACAATCACAAAAGCTCACAACTAGTTACATTCATTCACACGGGTTATTTCTCAAAAAAAGCCTCTCCAAACCCACAGAATTAACCACTTTTCAAATTAAGGAGATTCTGAAAAGCAGTTTGGTGATGTGGAATTGGAATCTACTATTCAAAGTAAAATGCCAACACCCTTCTGAGCATGCCGAAGCCCTCCTTTGGATTTTCATCTATCCTTTCTTTTGGAAGCTTGTGACAATTTCCTTTAATGTTGCCTAAAATTCATCCTTTAAAGCTGAATAATTAAATCCTCGTATGCCCAAGAAAAATATAGTTCAAAAAATGAAACATGGATTCCAGTAAAGAAAACCAATGTCTTGTTCATATTGACATCAATGATGGTAACCTCCTCTACTTCACAATCTGAACACAGGGTGGTGCTATGTGAATAAATTTCTGAAATTCACCAACCTGACAGGATAGGTACCAATGGAAATGTCTCTCTCAAGAATAAAGACATCACACTGATGCTTTGCTGTGCTCCACTTATACTCCATATGATTCCTAAAGACAGCTACTTACATTTTCAAAAATTAAAAACTGATAGCAATTTTAGGACCTGTAGAAGCACATGCTAATGTCTGTATCAGTTCAAAAAAGGGAAAATGCATCTGCAGCAACACAACCATTATATGAGGAATGCATTGCATTAAAAGATTCTAAATCTACTATCAACACTGATTAAAAAAACAGATCTACATATTTTTAAAAGTCTTGATCATCTTCCTTGTACAGCATCCCTGAGATAATCTTTCACTTCCCTAAATTATTAGAGATTTATTACATTATTACAATTGTTGTCTGCTAAAAATTTCTTAGGAGTGTGATATCTCTTGTTTTCAGCCCAACTCCTTTGTAAGTCCTTATATGAACAAAAAAAAAATCATATTTGTAAATGTAAGCTAGCAGAAATGTATTTGTTCAAAGCATAAGTGTTGGCTCTTGCAGAGGAAGTCTGGATGCCTCATCCACAACACTTCCCATACTCCCGTTGCAAAACTGCTCTTCCTTCACAGGAGTGGAACTAAAGAAGTCTGGAAGGTTTTGTATGGTGTAAGCTGCATGAGCCCTGACCTGAACAGTCCAGGCAACCCTGACCTCATTAGATCTCAGAAGCTAAGCAGAGTCGGCCTTAATGGGAGATCTCCAAGGAAGACCAGGGTTTCTATGCAGAGGCAGTGGCAAACTACCTCCATTCGTTTCTTGCCTTGAAAACCCCAGCAGGGGTCACCAAAGTCAGCTACAACTTGATGTGAGGGCGATCTGGCTGCAACAACTTGATCACACTTTGTACCATTAAACTGCATGAAGTTTATGGAGAAGTGATTTAAAAGTGTAAAAATCTTTGTTGTAAAAATCTTTTCACTTGCAAGATGAGACTGAATTATTAATTATTAAGAAACCAACAGCTACTGCAGTTTCTAAGGGAGGATGAATGGAATCCTACAAGCTCCAAGAACACCTTGAGTCCTAAGTTGCAGCATCTCAACCAGCTTCTTTCCTAGGATGGTACATTTTGGTTCTGGGGCGTCCTATGTACCTGGGGAAAAAAGATTTCCCTGAGCCATTTCATATCTGTATTTTATGCAAATTTGTATAAGATTGAGGGAGCACTGCAAGGAAAAATCCTTTTTGTTTTTTTATACATATATCTTTCCCATATCTATTACACCCTATTAAAGACAGTGAAAGGAAACATGCTCATAGCTGCTCTGACTGAATTAGGACCTTGCAAGGCAATGAAAGAAAGGGAGGGAACAGGCTTGGTCAAAGGGTCTATACATAGGATGAACCCACATGCAGAGCCTGAGAGACTGCAGGCAAGGTTCATGGAACCACTTTTCCAGCCACAAGCCTGGGAACAACCTGTGAATGCAAAAAATATGGAACTTCACCACTTTGCCAGTTCTCCAGCAGATAAGAAGACTTGGCAGGGGGTCCCAAATTCAGTGAGGAACCTTGTCATCTTCAGGATCAAACACTTCCTTTAAGAGATTGCCCCTACGTTTTCACTGTGTCAAACTCAGTTCAAGCGTACAGAAGGCAGTAATTGCTTTGAGCCTGACAGTGCTGGAAAGGCTTCAAAAGGGAGAGCACAAGACACTTCATTCTACTCTCTTCCCTTGAGACAAATATTATAGAATACTAGTTAGAGTGCTGGATTAGGACCAGGGAGATCCAGGTCCAACTCCCCATTCAGTAATCAAACATTCTGAGTGATCTTTAGCCAGTCACTCTCCATCACAGGGCTGTTGTGAAGATAAAATGGAAGAGTGGGAAAATGTATACTATTCTGAGTTTCTTGAAGGAAGAAGGGGATAAAAATGTAAATGTAGAATAGAATGTGCTTTAAAGAGTAGAATTCTTCAGATAAGGTATGTTGGGGAGGGTGCCGCCTACTTTTAGTAGTTGAAGGGAAGGTTTTGGATTCAAACCTGGAATCTTCAGCTAAAAGGATGAGGTAGCCGGTGGTGGGAGACTTCTGCATGAGACCCTGCAGAACCAAGGCTAGCCAGAGTAGACAATTCTGACCTTCACAGGCCTGTTGCTGACTCAGTGTAAGGAAGTCTCACGTGTTCAAGCGTGAAGGAAGACTGTTCAAGATATTCCCATTTCTAGTTTCTATCTCATGGGATTTAAGATACAGGATTTTTTAAAAAAGTGAATCCTCTGTCATTTCACTTGATCCAAATTAAAGATACATTTAAATGACACAATTCTTTCACTAAGAGGCAATTCCTATGACCACAATTAATGGTATCACCAAATTACCAGGGACTAGATAAAGTGACTGCAATATTCACACTATATTGCAGACATGCTATATGTTAAAGAATGGCAGGGGATAGTCTGAAGCAGGATAAATGCACCCTAGCATTTTAGAGATGCCATTTTGCAAAGGATATCTGCAAAGTATCTCAGCTTACCACAGACTGCGCACTCAGGGCTGTTTTAGAAGACAGAATGCATGCCAAGCAAAGCTAAAACCACAATTTCTATACCTAAATAACATACTCCCCCTCACCAGTATTTCCAGCACAAGCAGACACTACAAAGCAAAGGGATTATTTTGATCATACACACACACAAGGCATCTGCCAAGCATCACAAGCCAGAATTGCGTTGACAGAGTATGCAGAAATCCTAATGCCAGAAACCAAACAAAACAAAAAGAACACTACACCAATGCTACAATACCTGGCTGGTTTGTGGCTTCTAAAAACACAGCACATGTGGAAAAATAATCAAAGTGATGGATTAGGGCAGGAAAAGAGAGCAAGCTTTGAGCACCCCAGAATGCTCTAATGAAGTAAGTAACAGGTCTTAGCTGTAGTTTAAAGTATGCTGTAACTCAAGACAGTTTTCACTCATTTAGCTTGGCAACATAATCTGTCTGTGTGAGACAGATACCTTCCAAACTCAATTTCTTATGAGATTAGTCCTTGTCTGGTTCGGGTGGCAATCTTTGTTCACTACCCTTCCAAGGGAGCAAACTTGTGTGCGCCAATTCAATTAATTTTTTCTGCTTTGAACAAACCATAGATTGCCATTACATCTGAACTGGCACACTACGGTTTGTTTTTGCGCTCAAACCAAGTGTGGAAACAGCAACTGGAAGGGTAGCAAAAAAGCCCTAAAAATGACTATGATTTGTGTTAAACCTCAAGTGACCAGCTGAACTGGAGCATGCACATGCAAGGAGAGGGCAGGGGAGGAGGGGTCCAAGCAGAGCCATCCTACGCAGACTGATGTCCTTGTAAGTGTACTGCCTTCAGTGGATTTAGCAGGGTTTAACTCTGCTTCAGATGGCACTGTCAAGGCTCAGTCACGTAACTCCAAACCATGGGTTGGCGTTGTTTGTGAACTTTCTATTTGACATATCATCATTCTACTATTAACATCTTTGGATGAAATAGAATTACTTGTCAAGTTTTTCTGTGTTCTGTCGCCAGTGAGTCATATCCTTTCTCCATCGCAGGTTCTCTTGACTTCCAAATGCACTCCCAGAAGGACTTCTTTCTGTCAAGGAGATTAAAAAAAACCCAAATGCTTTCAATATTAATTTTTCTGAAAGATTTTCTGAAAGATCATTTGATGGAGCAACAAGGGTCCTCGGCATACAAGAAACAATATGTGTAATATTTTCCTACTGAGCATGAAATGATGGTTAGTGTCGAGCAATTATACTTTAGGGTAACAGTCAACTTACCCAGCTGTCCTCTGCTTCGTCGTACCATTTCTTGTCTTGCCCCAATACTCCCTAGGATAGCTTCTTCAAGCTTTGCTCTCATATCTTTTGACTTCTTAAAGGTCAGACTGTTCATTCTTTCAAAAACTTTCTTCCCCTAAAGCATTTAACAACAACAACAACAACAAATTAACATGAGATTGACATATCTGTCTAAATACCCAAATACCCAAGCGCAAATAAGGATATGGGAAGAAATGAAATTGACAATATTTTTTTAATCTATAAAGAAGCTTGTAAAGTGGGCAGGAGAGAAACAGCTTTCTGAAGAGATGCAAGCAAAGATAAGGGAAACAGGACAATTTTAGCAAACTCTATGCTTTCAGTATAAATTAAAGTGATCAGGAGGGTGGAGAGAGAGATGCCCACTACCAATGTAAACCTGTTCAACTGTCACGGCTCTAAATAAGGAATCCTGGGAACTGCACTGTTAAGGGTCTGGGAATCTAATTCAAAATTCTCAAGATTCACAAAAACAGAACATCCCACATTTCTTTTGAGGAAGCCAAGGCACTTCAGTCTGTTTCATACTATAGTATTGCTGCAGCTTAGACGTGCTGTCTTCTCTTTCTCCAAATTGTAGTTTCTTTGGTAAAACATACAGTGGGCACCAAGAACAATAGGACTGATACCACGTCAGTAAGTGTTTGCAAGGCTGGGCGAGATGATGATGATGATGATGATGATGATGATGACGACAATAGCAACAATAACAACATTTACATAACATTTTTCAGCTACACATGAACTTCACTTGTAATCCTTACAACAGCCCTGCAAGATAGGCCAGTAATATTTTCCATGTATTACAGATGCAAGATTCAGAACACTGTCTTACCTAAGCCCCCCTGGGGAGTTTTAGACAGAGAATGGGAAACTTCCCAAATCACAGCTTATTCTGTTAAACATTATGCTACACCAGTTCTCAAGGGCTTGCCCTCTGGTTACTGACAGAATGAGAAATTTAGTTCCATGAATATTATAACGGGTGGAGAAATTGTGGGACCATGATGGAAAGTCTTATTTTCAATTAAGTATGTGACACACGATCCTGAATACCTTCACTTGACTGAAAAGTCCTTGATTGCAACTATACTGGTATTACTCTACCTTGTATTCAAAGCAGGAAACACAGAGATAAAGCAAATCCAGCAAGCGGTTGAGCTGCAGCACCGAGAGATCTGTGAACCATTTCTGCAGAATACTTTCATCTGCATTCTTCAGGACCCACAAGAGACAGATCAAAAGGTTCCGACTTGACTCAGCTGAAAATGTTGAATGCTGCCTGGTTGTCTAAACATACAAAACCCGATTACTATCAAGACCACATTTTCCATTTGGAAGTTTTCTGTTGGATTTCAGCTAGCCAGAGACCAGAGATCAGCCTCTTGAAACTATATTTTAAAATGCATAAGGATTTTCTTCTCGTTTCAGAATGAGAACTTTAAATCTTGATGTGGAGCCCAATAATATATTATTACAGCCCTATCTCCCAGGAACAGATATAATCATCTTGTTCCTTCACAATCTATTTGTTACCTCTCACCACTCATTCTCTTTCTTCCAAGAAGCTTGCAGGGAAAGACTGCCACCCACTCTTGCTGCCCTGAATTAGTTCAAGGCATGCATATTTGCCTATTCACAGATGGGACTTGAGGAAGAATGTGTTTGTACCGAAGAAGTAAGGAGAAAACTGCTGGGCCGGGCAAGCTGCGGAACGGAAGTTCCTGCAATAGCCATAGCAACTGTTTGGCTTATCATGCTTCCACCCTCACTTTCGTAGTCTTCCACAGCTGTGCAGCTGGGCCTTCCACGTTGATTGTGACTTTCTGTAAAGAGATATGCCAATTCTGGTAACATACCATTGCAACAAACTGTTTCCCATAATCCAGTTTAATAGTATAAACACTTTTCATGTTGTTCGTAAGCAAGCAGTGAATGGATTCAGACTGCAGCCATGTTTATAAAAGTGTGATGTCCTTTCTTTTCTCATGGCTGAGGTTACTGTTCAGCAATACTGGGACATGTAGTAAGTATCAATACTTATAACAACACCCCAATTGCTTAATGCTGTCTAGGGATTGGTACCATAAAATCTAATTGCTGAATTATGATTTGAGATCTAACCTATCACTAGTATGGACTGAGTAGTTTTGAAGATCAGTGCACTGAAAAATGGTTTCTGATTTCTCAAGTAGTACTTAAATGCTTGTCTATATATTTACTTACTAAACTCACATTTGCCCCATGCAGGCTTAATGAAAATATATCAAATTGCCTTTTACCAAGTGAGGCCATTTTTGCGTGCAGCTCCGTATCTGACTGACAGCAGCATTACAGGGTCACAAGCTGAGAGAGATCTTTCCTATTCCTGTTATCCAACAGTAAGGACTGAGATCTTCAGCTTGCAAAGCAGGTGCTTTCCACTGAGCCACAGCCCTTTCCAGTACTGGATTAGTACTGCAACTGTCTTCTTCTGTAACTGCTGCCAAACTAGAAATGAATCCTTGTCTTTACACTGCAATGGGTTATCCCACATCAAAAATGGCTATCCTGCAATTTTACAGGCATGACTTCCTCCTCACATTATTCCTATGGATGGATAAAATATACTAGCCAGATCCGCTTCCTGATACTTTTTAAAAAGTTTACACTTAAAATTGCACAGATAAATGCCCAAACAGGATCCTTTAAGTATGTGCGCCATAAGGAATGTAGGCTATTTGTTCTGTCTAAATATAGCACAGCTATAGCTACATGTAGATTGAATGGTTGTTGCCATGCAAACACAGTTACTGGGAGTACTTGCTACCAATTATCAGATACTTTAAGTGTAGTTGCTACCAGTGAAATAAACTCAGCACTGATTAACTGACCCCATTTACCTAATTCTCTTTCCAGGGGGCTTGCAATGGTTTACAAATAGTTCCCAAGAAGTCACTTTTCTGAGCAGTTTAAAGGATAGACACGCTTAGGTTCAGCAGTCGAACTGTATTGTGTGCTCTCAGATCATTAGGTGATATGGGCAGACACTAGACTCTTAATGAACAAAACAGCACACAAAATACCTGTGAAGTCATACAGCTGGGGCACACTCTCCATTATAACTCCAATCAGTGGCAGGTACAGAGTAGCAACTCTGGCCTTTACCTGGGGGTCAGAGTACCGTGGGTCGGAGTCATGGCTGGATAGTAAATTGTGTATCATATTGATGACTTTCTTGTGCAATCCAAACAAACTGTTAAAAAAGAGTGGGGTTGGAAGGATGAGTTAATGGTTTTAGAGCAAATAAGACTTGGTAAACATACACAGACAGACAGACAGACACACACAGAGGAATGCACCCCTTAGGCTTGCCCCTTTAAACTGATTTTTATATTGTTCTTTTTCTGTGAAATACGTTTTTCAATCTCTTATTCATTTCAAAAATATACACATTTTGTTACCCAATTAACTTCCAATAAAACGACAAACAAATCTCAGACTAGAAGGGTCAGGGTTAACCACAGGTACCCTGGCCAAACCATTTGGAGCACACTCCACTGAGACCAATGAGTAAATATCCTTCCACTGACTTGTATAGAGAAAAGAGATGATGGCTCAGTCAAAGGGTGTGAATACACTTGGACCCATCCCACACTAAGCTGACCCCCAAGTCCTGGCACAGATGCCCCTCCAACTATTCTTTTGCTTTTCCTTCTTGTTCCTTCTGCTGCTATGTGCCTGCTTCCCAGCTCTTTGGTATTCTTTTTTTCTTTCATCTCCCACTTCTACCTTTTCTGCCTTCAAGATTCTCTGGTGGACATATGTAAAAAACTACGCAACTATAATACAAAAGAGCATATCCTGTGATTATCCTATTTATGGAAAATCAGAAACACAGATCCTGAACCAAAGAGGATTGATGTAGACTATTTCAGAGACATTTGAAGTAGGAACAAAGAAATCCAGAACTTTAAAACTAGTGTGATATGTCACTTGATACATAAGAATAAAATCATAAACAAAAAATAGGTGCATAGCAAACTCATCTCATTCTCAAATGTAATGATCAACATACAAACTATTATCAGTCTATTCAGCTTTACACTGTGGAATATAATACAGATGTCCATGCTCAAGAAATTGCTCAGCAGTTACTTTTGTTCACACAACAACACCAAAGCAGCCTCCCTGGTGAACAAGAGCATGTTTTAAACCGGGCCTGGTAAGACATAGTTCACTGCTTGTTAGGTGGGGATGCTAGAATATCAATCTAATCAAAATGCACAAATGTAAATGCACAAGCTCTAAATTTGCTGGTATAGTCTCCACTCTAACCATTTGAGGTCAACAATGCTTTTTTTTTTAGTAATATGCATGCAGATCATACATTTCAGAGCAAGAATTAACGTCTAAGACTACATCACCTAAATAAAGATTAGTACAGTCATACACTTGCGACCTAGAGTCCTTACGGTGGATGTGACACTAAGAGCACCCTAATGTGGCAAAAGGAAAGCTCCTCCCCTGCATATACTTGACTATATCATTAAATGACAGCCTGGCTGAGCATAGGTGAGATCTGGGGACAACAAATTAAACCACTGCAAAGTTGCTGAAATCAAGGGAGCCTGGGTCTCTTGTGAAAGAGCATGTGTCCTGCTTTCTCTTCTAACAGCACATTTCATTGCAGTCCTGCCTTAGGCAGAATACTGCTTTTGAGAAATTAGCTCACCTTTGAATTATTTTACTGTGCTAGAAACAATTTAAAAACTTACCCTTCTGCATCGGGATCTAAAATGACAGCCAGCTCAGTAAGCACCAGGCCTGCCAAGTAGTGCTGCTGGCGGAATGGCACAGACAGTTCAAACATATTTGCAATCTTCTGGTCTTGGACATTTGTGGAGAACCCAGAGCTCTGTTATGGGAACAAGCATTGCTCTCCTTACATTTACAGCAGATAGAGGCAGAAAGACAGACACTCTCTATATACTAAGAACATTAAGTTTTTGCTTTGGTAATTTTAACCAATTGGATGCCGGAGTAGCTTTAAGTGCACTTATGAAACAATAAAATCATTTGTCTGCTTGTCTCCAGAAAACTCCACAAACATCCTTATTATAACAGTATTCATTATCTTTGCATATCTGGAACAACAGAAGCTGAAATTTCCTGCACTGAATTTTATAGGGTGGCTATACGGCACTAAAGGAAGAATTGCATCCTTACAATTTTTTCTTCCTCTTTTAAAGCATTAATTTAACTCAAGATTTTTATGCTATCAAAGAGACTCCTGTTTAATTTTTGCTGCAACAGATTAACATGGCTGCCCCTCTAGAATTATTACATCCATGTGAAAGAAAATGCTCCTGAAACACAGTCTTCCTCAAAAGACAAAAACTCATGGAAAGCTAATTGAGACCATATTTATGCCGTCATTATCACAAGAGGGTGTCTGAAATCATCTCGTGAGGGCAATGTTGTAGAAAAATCACTACTCTATATATTCAATAATGAACCTGACAATTTTTCAGGAATCAATCAATCAATCAATCAATCAATCAATCATTCTGGAATATTAGTGAGTATCATCCAGTATACGTTTTATGTATATGTACTCTTAGGACAGACCCAATGGATCTTTTTCAGGGATTAGGAATGTTCTCTTAATGTATCTAACCTCTGCCATGCAGACACATAGGGATCTTCTGCCCATACTGATTCTTTTCTGTTTCTCATAGCTGACTTTCTGCAGTGATAATACTAGTGCCATATGGGGAAAAGTGCTTGTTTGTGTCCCTCTCTTACAGCAATTACATATTTAAAACTCTTTAGCTATTGAGTTTGCCTTAGTAATTGCCGTGATAAACATCAATGGAAACATGTTTTCAGACATATATTAAGAAAGAAACATTATTCTGCTTGAGATACCGTTGCCCACTGAATTTTTATTCCTGTGAGCAAAGCAATTTTATTTCAGGTACACTTTGGTTTGCTGCCTACCTGAGATGTTGCTGATGAAACTGAAGGTGATGGGGATGCAGGAGGTGTCAGCAGACTGCAGGGTAAATTCAGGGTAACATAGTGTTCATGGCTACAGACAATCCGAAGGAAGTCTAGCCTCAAGGATACAAGAGTGCTTGGGTTTGGTAAGGAATAAAGCTTGGATGACACCTTGTGGATTAGGAACAAGCAAAGTTAATAGAAACAAGCCACAATGAGACATGATCATGCACATTAAAAAAAACCTTGCCTTTCTAGACTGCAGAATCAGGTAGGTCAAAGCAATGCACATTAAATTTACAGGTCATAAAAAATAAGCTATAAACCCACTATTTTCCAGGCAAGTCAGCAAATAAACTGAAGCTTTCCCACACAATTCCAGTCCTATTTTCTTGCTGGAAAGCTCCCCACCCCCACTACAGTTTTGGGAGGCTCACAGGGTGGAAATGATGGTGATAGCTATTCTCAATTGTTTGTTCCCACCACTTGATAAATTCTTTTTAGTAGCAATGACCTTGGGCCTCTCCTAAAAACAAAGAACAGAACCAGACTCCAATCAAGAAATTCCCATGCTACACGTCAGGCCCTCACCACTCTCTTTGCCTACCATTCTTACGAATTCTGTTGTAAGGATGAATGTTCTCCCTACTCACCCTCCCATTCCTCCACCATGCCTGACTCTGCCTTTAATGGTTCATCCCCATAGATGTCCTTTTGATGTGTATGCTGTACCTGTTTGTAGTAGGCCTTAATAAGGCTGAAGACGAATCCTCTATCCATGACAGACAATAGATCATTGAGAAAGAACGCTAAACTAGTGTTGAGTCTTTCAATCATTTCTGTATCCTGCGTTGGAAAACAAATGAAAGGAAAATAAAGGAGTGTTGCAACATAGACCTAGTACTTTAGTTTCATGCTAAGACCCTGATCCGACAACTTGTCCTGTGTTTTGCAACCATTTTTCAGGATCAGGGATTAAATTTTGACAAGAATACAGCTGAATTGCTTCCATTACCTTCTGAAACCGGGAGACTATATCACTGGCAATTGTGCTGACCAGAGCAGCTATGTCATCCATGAAGCGCTCTGGAAAACGATTCTTCCTTGGCGCATCGAGTTTGTCAGCAAAATACAAATGATGCACCATACTTTTTACCTGGAGGGAACATATATTACCAGTTTCAGTCACTTGCAAAAAAAAAGGTCAGCTGTATGATTTGATACTATTCCTTCATCCAGAGTTCACAGTTATAACAATAGCTATAGAATCATCCATGCTAAAGATGTACTGAATTTTCAGTGCAAATGCCTCCCCACCTCTCTTTTTGGTTTTGTCTGCACCTAATCCCAACATAATCTACTGCTTCATTTGAGCTATTTCCCCCTTTTTCATAGGCTTCTTTCTACTTTACTGTATCCTTCCAGTCAAATCAGGAATCACCAACCACAACCACACAACCAATGAAGACACTTACAGGAAAATTTATGCATTTCAAGACTCCTCTCCAGCCCTTAACATCCTTGAAAAGGGGCTCTGAAAAATGTTCTAAACAATTGTGCCCCTAATTACACTGATGTGGTTCCAACCGTTCCATGCAAAGTATGAGTTTTCCTGAGTTACTCCCTGTTGCTGCAGCCCCTTCTAACCTTCCAAAAGATAATCCCAGGTTTGTCGGACCAATATAGAGGAATGATTGTGCACTCTGGGGTGCTGGAATGAAGAAGGAAAAGGGAAGTAAAATCACTCCTCCTTCCTCTTCTGCAAGCAGAGTTCTGCTGAGGAAAGGAATCAATGTCACCGCCTTGTCCCTTCTCACTCCAGCCCATTGACCCACACAACCATTTCTCTGCACAGACTTCACAACCTCAAGACATCTTGAACACAAAATGTTTACATGAAGAAAAACAAAATGCCACCAACTGTTTTCCCATTCTCTTACCATAAGTTCAAAGAAGAACCACGCCTGCTGAAGAGCTGCCTCACGTACACTCCCACTGCAGACAACCCACTGTAAGGCCAGTTCTTCGTGGAAGAGCTAGACAGGTTCAAATTCATATTTGATGTCAGTTGCTTAATTATTTGTCAAAACACAAATCCGCAACAATTCCATAACAACCAATGACACACAGTGAAGAATGATAAGCAAAATATGAGAACACAACAGCAATGACAGCATTTTTGATGAAATACTTAAGCAGCAATGTCAGACATTAGTGGTGTGGTATGTGTGTGAAAAATATTTCACAAAATTTGGATCCACAGTTGTAATGCAAGGGTTATCAATTCACCTTTTTCCTCCAAAAGTTTAGCTCTCAAATTAATTTAAACTTTTTGTATATTTTTTTGGTTTGCAGTAAAGAGTAAAATGGGAATCTAATCACATAGGCAGTAGATTTTTAAAAAGGGATTTAATAACAAAATATAACTGGAGAAAAATATAACTGGGAATATAACTGGGAAAAATATAACTGGAGCCCACACCAGGATACCTAAAGGGCTTTCTTCTACTATACAAACCTGTCCTGCAGTTGAGACCATGTTAAACAAGCCCTTCTCCAAATTTCATAGGTTCAGGTAGGAAGTCGTGCTTGTCTGCAGCAGAACAGCAGGATTTGAGTCCAGGGGCACCTTAGAGGCCAACAAGATTTTCAGGATATAAGCTTTCAAGAACCAAAGCTTCAGATACCAAGAAGGGAGTTTTGATGCTCAAATGCTCATACCCTGGAGACCTAGTTGGTGTCTAAGGTGCAAGTGGACTTGAAATTTGCTCTTCTATGGCAGACCAACACAGCTACCCACCTGAAATTATTTTATTGCAATAATTCTGTTTTTATCATAATTGCAAACTGCTTTGGATTGTTAGAAAGGTAGAACCTACATTTTTACAAATAAGTCAAATTGGCTCTCTGCTGAGAGTTTTCCTTCAGCAGTCACATTCATTGTCAAATTGTAATCCTTGGACCAATTTTCTCAAGGGTAGTGTGGCTGCTGCTCTCTCATGGTTCCCACACTGCATTACAAAGGACAGAATACAGGAATTTCCATGGAGAGGTTGTGATTGACAATGTGGCTAACTCCCAGTGCAGATGGGAAATAACCATATTATTACTTCTAACAACCTGTTCTCACAATCTCTTGTTCTAACATCACCAGAGATGTTAGAGATTTGAACAAAGGGAAGCAGAAACCAGGAAACAGAAATCTCCCAGCTACAATCTCCACCTGTGAAAAAAAAAGAAAAGCCAAGGAAGAGGCTGCAAACAAGCATCCACAATCCTTGGACCAAGTCCTTACCCTCTCCACCTCCCATAGCATATTTTAATGGTATTTTAATTGTACTCATTTTTAATTACTGTAAGTCACCTTGGGAAATAATTTCTGGCTGAAATGAAGGGCAAAAATACAATAAGTAAATCACATAATAACTGGTCCTCTTGGGAGTTTAAAAAGCAATCTGTGGCCTGGCATGTAGGAGAGAAGAGCAACAAATTAAAAACCAGACACAGAAAGTATAAAGACCTCAATTCCTTTTCTCCACCCTGGCAGAAGTTCTATGGCAAAGACAGATCCTGCTGGAATGAATTCTTCCTTTGCCCATCCTACTCCAATTTTTCATTATGGGAGAGAGAGACCAGAGAGGCCCATCTCGCCAGGTCTCCAGCAAGACAGGACCTGGTAGCCCCAACTATGACATTTATTACTATCCCTTTGGAGATGGAAGTAAAATGTGGAAGTAAAATGTTCTGTTTCTTGTTTGTTCAAAGCAAGTCCAGGGCTTGTGAACAACAGCCAGAAACTATTAAGTGGAAGCTACTGCACAGCTGACTCTTCCACATGCTTAATTTGTGCATGCCATCCACTTGATCTTTGTATCAAATGGCCAAAAGGGGGACAGGGTATTTTTGGATGGATCCAACCATTTTGTTCCATTGGCACCCACATACTCCTCTGGGGCAAGGTGTCTTCCACTGATGCAATAATGGAACAAAATGGTAGGCTCCAACTCCCTACTTCTTTTGCACACTTCTAGATCACACTTATGGTATTTTATAAGAGTTTGCAGTCCTGGTATATAAAAGGGTACTGAGCAACCACAGCTCTAGTTGACACAGCACTCTCAAAATCAGGACACAAATACCGGATACGTGTGACGGCTTCATGGTTTATAATGACTTAACTTCCCTGCCCCACCACAAAATATCAAATTGTCTTCACTAAAATCTACCTTTTTAGTTGGTAAACGTCCTGTTAATGTTTGTAAGAAACTTGACGTCTCTGTGTGCGAAGACATACGATTACAACTTCGATCTGTAGCCTACAGAGCGGAAATGAATGTATGATGACAGCACATTAAAATTGGTTACAGATGACATTTGTAGCTCTGGGAAAACAAACATCAACAACAGAAATGTCTGAAGCTATTGGTCCTATGCAGATCTCACCGAAACAATATGACAACAAATATAAAACTTTGGAACTGTTTGTTTAAAAAATCTGCTGTAGTATGGGTGGACTTTTACAAAATGTTACAATATTTTTGTATAAATATATTTGATGTTGCAAAGCATGAAACTTGCATATAGCATCATTATATTTGGTTGACATACATGTGTCAAGAAAACAGTTTTTAAAGATTTTGGAGCCATTCCTCCCAGCTGTATAGCTATTACCCAAAAAGTAAAATCCATAAGATTACAGCCACTCCACAGAACCATAAAATCAAGATCGACTTGTGTTGACAGAATTCATCTACAGTAATGTTTTAAGCCAGATATATACAGGAGAGAAGAAATTTCAGTTTTGTTTTGTTTTTTAGAGAAAGCTGAGAGGCATGTTCAGCCATTTGTTCAGTGATATAAAAATCCAACAAATAAATAAATAACCATGCAGTGTTAAGAAGCAAGCAATTATGGTTAATGTGTCAAGTTACTATACATTTCATACTTTGCAACAAAAATGTTTCTTACTATATTTCTTTTTTCTAGCACCCAAACTTCATTAAGCAAGATCTAATGTAGACAATGATTCAGTTTAAATGTATTCCATTCAACCACTTACATGATGGAGGACTGCTGAATGATGAATAGAATGCATTATGAAAATGACAAAAATGATAAGCAGTATACGAATATAAAAAGCATAGATTTTGTAAGGATGTGTTGAACGTGTTCCCACAAGGAATATGCTTTGCCTGATATACCAAACCATCATAAATAATGATTATAAATAAATAAAAAGAACAGTGAGAAAACATGAACATTTCACAAATCTAGAAGCAACTGAAATATGGTAGGGACAAATAATGTTGGTGTTGGGTGGTTTTTCATGCAGTATGACCGACAGAGAGGGGGTAGAGGGGTGGATCATAGGTTCCTCAAAAAGCAAGCCAAGTAGACCATGATGTGAACTTAATTGGCAAAGATGTAGAATCAGCCAAGGTAAGAAAAAGAAAGAAAGAAGCTATAATGTAGACACCACCTGTGTAGTCTCTGCACTTGGACTGGGGTTGGATCCCCATGGGGCAGCTTTTGGAGCACCAGTATTTACCCAGGAATTGGAGCGGTCTAAGCCCTGGGCACATGACAGAAAGCAGTAGGGAAAGGAAAGACATATTATATGTTTCATGCTATATAGTCTAGGAAAATTAGAGAAATTAATTCCTTCAAAGAAATAGTCAACACAAATGCATCACCAATTAGTATTGTTAAATCAACTCCTGAATTTTAGTTTACAAGGTTATTTCTACGGCTTCTCCATCATACACATGCTCAGTCACCAACTCAAACAATTTACAGGTAGACAGATATGCATTATTAACCAAAGACATTTGAGATACCACATTTTCCTATCGTTTTTTCACTATCCGTACATGCATCCTCTCACATATATACTGGGGATCTAATTCTTAAGACACACATACAAATCTGTATCTTCACAAAATCTAAGACACTAGAATTATTACCTTTAAAAATGATCTTGAACCCTATACTCCTGTAAAGTTACAGCCTTCTGTTGCCATTTTATAGTTTTACCAAAGGTCTCTGAACACTGCCTTTCAAATGATGAATAAGTGACCCAAGAAGCAGAGAAGAATTTTATAAACCACGAAGAAGAGGTTTTTTTTTTAAATCACAGTAAATAAACTTAAGCAATGGCAAAATTCAGTCCTATAAGCTACATTCCAACAAGAGACATTTTGTTTACTTCGTTGGTTTTCTATACCAAGCTTTTCTGAAAACAGGCCTTTTAAAAGCCCACTGAGCAGCAAGAGGACCATGCTGTTTATACAGATTGCATTCAAATGTCAAAACTATGTCTGTTACAAGCACTTGTTTGCCATGCTCACATGCTTCTCCATTTCTATGTGGTACAATTCAAAACATCCTGGTTTGATCCACCTTCACTTTGCTGTGACATCTGAATATACCTTGGCAAACTGAAGTCTGCTTATTCCTCACAACTGAGGATTCTAAAGTAGAATTAAACTAAGATTTAAAACGCAGATTTAAGATTTTAAACAAAATCCAGTGTGAATTTGGACACTGTGGTTAATTGAAGCTTGATCAAACCAGGAATATTCCAATATGCTCCATGCATGAAGGAAGAAGAGAAGTGAAAAGGAAATTGTTAACATGGCAAAGAAGCTGTATTCATGTTCCTCACAGACAAATGGAGTCTTCTTGTGACCTCTGAATGCAGCAAGTGTTCAAGCCAAACAAGTCTTGCCTGACAAGTACTTCAGTGAGCGGCTGCTAGGGAGAGGCATGCATTTCCCAAAGGAAAAGCATTAAATAAATCCAGAGCTGGACATGACTTTTAGAAGGTTTCTGGGTTTTTTTTTATAGCTTATGTAGAGGCATAACTCCTATTAGCTCTCAACACAGATTTCACATGCTGAATTCTATTGAATGTGAGTGTAGTTCAAACTTTGGATTACAGGTTGATATAAGCAGGTTTCTGGGATTCTTGGAGTGGCAACTGAGTTGACATATCTCGTACTATCACACTGAGACTGCAGCTCATTGCTTTCTAATGACATTTTAATGGGTTCTCATGAAACAATAAGGTATAATGCACTAGAGCATTCCTGCATCTTACCTTCTTTTTGAAAAAAGGACATTATAGTAACTTTTATTATAGCAGCTATCAATTCAAAAATACTTATAATAACTAATTCCCGTAGCATGATACAAACACAACAAACATTGTTTTTAGTCCATCTGTACTAACTTCCAACTAAGATAATGAAAATAGTTAGAAGCGTATTAATGCTAAATGTGAAGTCCATCTGGATGCCACAAAAATAACTTTTAGGGTACTCAGGGTGGCATGTACATATTAATTTGAATACTTAAGAAAACATAAATAACTTGGCCTGCACACTCCCCCTTCAGAGCAAATCAACATGGATTTTGGGAACTCTGCACCTTGTATTATTGGGACAATATACAGTGACTTGGTTAAAAAATTCTCCATGTGACTGATGCACACTACTATACACTTTTTATTTTGCCAAATAGGGCAGAACTAAGTCTTCATGAACCAGGTGCAATAAAGTATCAAGTATCAGGTTTGGAAGTATCAGGGTTCTGATACTTTGAAATATCAAAGTTTTATACCAAGCTTTAATAACAACAACAACAACAACATTTGATTTATATACCGCCCCTCAGGACAACTTAATGCCCACTCAGAGCAGTTTACAAAGTATGTTATTATCATCCCCACAACAAAACACCCTGGGAGGTGGGTGGGGCTGAGAGAGCTCCAGAGCCCAAGGTCACCCAGCTGGCTTCAAGTGGAGGAGCGGAGAATCAAACCCGGCTCTCCAGATTAGAGTCCCGCGCTCTTAACCACTACACCAAACTGGCTTAGAAATAAAGCAGAGCCAAAAATTAGGTTTTGGTAGGGGAGAACATTACTCTTTACAGCAAAATTGAGGGTTATAACTGGCATCAGAAGACTCAGTTTCAGAATACCTCTGCCAAGGAGCAATATTACTCCTTCTAGCTTATCAAACAGCTTAATATGTCTCTGTAAGAAAGCTTCTATTCATTTTTATTGCCAAATTACCCAGGCCAGGCAGCTTGTGTAAAACTTATCATATTCTAGGCAAATTCCATGTGCACATCTCTCCCTCAGGCATTTCACAAAAGGTCAAGGTGGTTTAATTACCAAGATCATCAAATGGATACTTAAATGTTCCTAACTCTCCATGTCAATGCTTTAAATGTTTAATAAAAACAACATGTGTCATTGTTTGAGGTGAAAACGCTTTTTAAATTACTTTAAAATTATTAATTCTTTGGTCCCTCCCTTTGCCCTTTTATGTAAATAGGTTGACGACTTAAAAATATTAAGTCATTCGATTGATTTTTCACATAAGTGGGTGTAAAATGCCTTTAAAGTGACCCATAAAATAATTTGGGCTGGAAGGAAAAATTAAAGGTCAGAATCTTACAAGAAAAGAGTCTGCACTTCCATTGCTGTTGTCTTGTGGAATCTAAACATATTCTTGGCTATTAACTAAGGATGTCGCTTCAGTATCCCTTGCAACAAGTGATAATATCATGGAAACATTGGGATGCAGAGGCATCCAATCTGTACTACACTTTGGAACCCAGTGGGGTTTCAGGTTTTTTTTCAAAACAAAATCACAAAACACAAACTACAGTTTGCCTCAGGATTACTTTGAAGAGGAAGGAATAAACTAGCTTTTTCTTGTTAAAGAACATAATACAACGCCTACCACTTCAAGTGCAATCTTACCTTACTGCCAATGATAGACCGTACTTCATCATCAGGTGAGGTTGGAGTCCCAGATATATCTGGGTTACTGTTACTAAGGCTCCTGGAGCGATTCAAGTTTAGGCTTGCTGGTCTGACAGCTGAACGAGCCATAGTAGCATAATGCACTGATCCTCCCAAACCTAAAACAATGGCACACAACATAAGTCAATAGGGGAGATACAAGTTAAGTAAACATCACCTAGTAAACATCACCTACACTAGTAACATTGCTTTGAGGAGTGCCAGTCATATCAACATCTCTCTCAATAATATGGCTGGCAGATCCTTTCTCTGTGATTCATTACAACTTCTTACCAGTATCTGTAAGTTATGGTATTCTGATATTTTAAAGGTAAAACTTCTGTGAAGTACCAAATTTCTACAAAGGCAGGTACTGCAAGTCAGCCTTGTGTGACAGTTATATAAATATGGCTGCACTCTCCAAATGGTGAGGGAAAAACACCAAGAATATATTCTCAGGAACTACACTCTACTATTTTTCTCATATGACTAAAAAATTCATAAGCTGAATTTTGGCAAACCTTAAATGAAGTCCTAAAAACCAGGTTCTTCTGTTCCAGTCTCACCCTGCAGTAACATTTAAAAGTAAAATACCTGATGATGGTGAATTGGGAGAGGTGTTTGGTAGGCGAAAAACATAGTAAATATACGAAGTGAGCAGGTTGTTTCTGCCATGCTGGTCCTGGTTTCCTTCAAGGTTTTTATGTAGTCTGTTTACAATAGAGGCCATGGCCTCAAAAGATGCTTGACCAAGATTAACTACCAAGAAAGAAAACGAAAGTTTGTCATAAAGCTATTTATCAATGCCAACAACCTAATGGTAACAAGTAGACATGGGCACGATCGGAATTACGGTCTGAAAATTGCCCCGATTTTGGTGTTTGCGCCATCGGGACTGGGCTGATCGGTTCCGTCCACGGCTCCCGGTTCAGTGCTTGGGTGGGGCGCTCTATTGGGTCTCGATTGGATCGATCGGTTTACGTTCGGGATTGCAGTCTGCAGACAGTCTGGTGCCAGCCATCTGTTCCCGAGGGAACGGAGCCCCGTGGAAATGGAGCCTGGGGAATGCCGGAGCTGTTTGCCCTCCTTCTGTCGCCTTGGAAATGTGAATGGAAGCCCAGCTTTCCTTGATCAGCAGGGCTTCCTTCCAACCACAGAGCAGCCAGAAAAGCGCGCGCCCGTCTCGTCCATTTGGGACAAGAGAGGGGAGGGTGGGGGAAGCGGGTGTTCTTCTGTAGCCATGGGCACTCGAATCTCATCCCTGCAAAGCCTGAGAGGCAGCTCTTACGGCCAAACACAGCCTTCCTGCGTAGCAGACCCAGGCTTTATAAATAGCCATGTGCTGCGCAACAAAGTTTCACTTTCCGCTCGCGGGTGGAGTGGGACAGAGGCGAGCTCTCGCTTGCCGCTTTTGAAGAGAGAAAGCGCAAGAGAGAGAGAGAGGGAGCTTTAGCTTTGGGCTTCAGCGGATAGGGAATTAGGGAATAGGGAGCTATCTCCTCTGGTTCCAGGGCTGCCGCCTAGCTCTGGGGCCAAGCTCGGTGGGCACCTCGGCTGAGGGCTCAGGTCTGGGGGGGAGTGTTGCAGCTGGGGTTGGGCTCTATTCCTATTCTCTCTGCTTCCAGGGCTGCCGTCTAGCTCTGGGGCCAAGCTCAGTGGGCACCTCCTTGGCTCAGGGCTCACACAGTATTACACACTCTAGTGCCTGGTCACTCTGGTCTGGGGGAGTGTTGGTGGTGGGGCACCCTCCCGAGTCGGCCTTCCCGATTCCCGATTCTGTATCAGAAATGGGACTTGATTGGCGAGGTTCGGGTACCTGGGTTCGGCGCCGCCGTGGAATCACAATCAGCTAAATCGGGATTATTTTTTGGATCGTGCCCATGTCTAGTAACAAGCCAATTTCAAAGAGAACAATAGATCTGGTTAATTTAAAAAAGGAATTAACCTAACAAATTTCCCTTGAAAATTGTCTTATAATAGGTTAAGTGTGTTCCTCAAGACTGGGAGCATTTGAATGAGTATTTCAATAACAGTGAACAGTACACATTCCAAGAGATTATCTGCTTCAACACAGAATTAGGTGAGAAACAATGTTTAGATATCCTGCATGTGAAAGCCACAATCATAACTATATCTCCACTTTATTCTTATTACCATATCCAAATATGAAAAATATAATTGCAAATAGGTCTCAAACTGTACATTGTTATTCTCAGGATGTTCCCAGAGTTAGCTAACTTACTTATACTTTGGCAGAAGAAAAAACGCACTGAATATCTGTCCATAATGGACATTTCTAGTCTGTTTATCTATTCAATAAAATTTGTATTGTCCTCATCTCAAATTAAAAATAGTTGATCTACAGTTCCACAACTTAAGCATAATCAATGACATTTAAAAATATAGCTGAGTAAATGCAATAGGAAATATATGCTTCAAACTCTTATTGTCAAAATAAAACATCAACAAAATACCTATTTGGCCTGCTATAATAGGAGGTCTTACAACCAAAAGAATCAGTTTGTCAAGCAGGAGATGGAGAAATCGCACCACAGGTTCTAGCTGAGATGAACTTAATGCTGAAATGCTGCTCTTTAATTCGTTCTCCAAATTGTTTTCCATAATTCTCATGTCGCCTATACGCACAGGAAACATGTGTTCATCCAGAGCATGAACAAGCGCAAAGAATTTGTCAAGGTAAGGGTCCTATATGCACAAAAAAACCCAGCAAAATATGCTTTAGATATGTTATTTTAAAAATGGCTGCATTGATTAATATGTTAAAAAAGTCCTTGGCTAAATAAAATTCCTCAAAGAAACTACATCAATAGGCTGCACAAGAAATGTCACCATTTGTATTCATGTCAGCTATAGCTCTTTCAGCTTAAAGGAGATACTGTTAATACATACCTGCGTATGAATAGTTGATACAGCGACTATTTCTACATTAAAAACTCCCTTATGGTTATCTACCCACTTCATTCCTGGCAGGGGCACCTGATAACAAAACCATAAACAATAAAACCATTTATATGTGTGTGTCATTACAATGACACCAGAAAGAGCAAGCTTCTCTGCAAAATTAAAATTCTTCTAATAAGTAACTCCAGTTCAAATTAATGCTGGATGATATTAACCTATTTTAAAGTTTGCTATGAAAATATGCAACCTGACTATTCCTGAC
Organism: Eublepharis macularius; assembly: GCF_028583425.1. NCBI lineage: Eukaryota > Metazoa > Chordata > Lepidosauria > Squamata > Eublepharidae > Eublepharis > Eublepharis macularius. The sequence continues at coordinate 78,052,515 of NC_072794.1, read as the reverse complement.
ATTTGCATTTACTAAGTAAATCTTCTCAGTATAATGAATGACTGACCTCTGGAGAAAGCACAGAATAGGCCTGTGGTGGCTTCTCCAATGAAACAGGGAGGCAGAACTGGCCAGTTTTCAAACGTCCATTCTGGAGCATTGGTATCCACTTTAATATGGAAGAAAATGCAGAAAATGTTTATTTGTAAATATGTTAAATACACAAGAAATTTCCAGTTCACCCAGTGTGAAAAAATATCTGACCTAGAGGCCAAGGGCCTCTAAATAAAGTCAAATCCCCTAAATAAAGATTGCTTAGAGTTGCACTCTTGGTCACTTAAGCCTAAACTTCCAATAGAACCAGAACTTCGCCACATGCAGCATTATTACAAAATCTGCTGTAAAAAGATTAAAATATTGGAAATAAAACTAACATAAAAATGAATGTTCTGTGTCTCCTCTCCTCTTCTCTAGAGGGACCAAAATGGAGTTATATATAAAAAAAGAAAGCATGGGGGTGGAGTATTTACCGTGTATCCAACAGGAGTTTCTAGTGGAGTGTTTTGTTTTTGCTGACAACTGACATGATAAAAAGTGAAGAGCAGGTGGTGGTGATCTGTTAATGTGGCAGGGAGTTTAATCTTGATTTCTTCATGAAAATCGGGAGACCTGTTTTACAATAAAAATATTTTTTATATATAAAAGTCATCAGGTATAAATAACTGCTTGTATATCAAATGTTTTTTTCCTAGAGTGCATTATTCTGCATTTGTTAAATGTGAACCTTTGTGATGACAAACATAAAGAAAAATGAAAGAACAAGTACTCAAAATAATGAAAATTTTCTTCTTTATGGTCAATTCTCATGCCTGCCTGTTTCTGTCTATGATCCCTAATCTCAGAGGACTGAACCACACATTACACTGTACCCAGTCTCCACAGGTATGGTTATATCAGATATTCACTAGGAGTTCCATGTCCTGAATGTCCAGCAATTTTTGAAACTTAATTCACAGGTTGGATTCGTATCAGGAATGGGGCATGCATGTAGAGGGGACTTAAGCCTTCCTCCCTGCATTTTTATTTGTCCTGTTGGAGAAATTTAGCAAAGTCCACCATTATACATAAATTTACCCCATGGGGCAAACAGCACCTTTCTGGGCTATTTCAGGTCAGGAAAATGGCCACTGGGGGGCGGGGGGGCTTAATGGCTTATGAACCACAGGGAGTTATATCTAGCAGACTAACCTGAAGTTATTACAATGAAGGATTTTAAAGATAATAACCAATACCTTCAGGCATTCAATGGATTGAAAACTTGCTATAGTAAGTGTATTATGCCTAAACTATGATAATATTTTTCACTGCTCTATGTAGACTGCATTACAATAGAGCCTCCAAGGTTACTGTAGCATGGATCAGTGTGGTCAGACGCACTGAATCAAGGTAAGGAGCCAATTTACACACTAAATTGAAATGGAAAAGGTCATTATTTGCAACTGCACCTACTTGTTCTTCTAATAGCGGACTAGGACTCCACATCACTCTCAAGTTCCACAATGAACCACAAAAGGCCAGCTGGATTCCATCACATGTAGGCAAAGCAAATATCTTTTAAGATCTCGCTTTCCTGACAAACATCACATTTGTTTTTTCAGGATTCAACTTCAACCTAGTTACCTTTAGCCATCTGACCATAGCTGCTAGGCATTGGTCCAGGATGGTAACCAATTTACATGATAAGCACTTTGCATGTCTTATGGACTTCTACCATACAGATGTATTATGGGGCCTCCCACATGGTAGACATTGTGAGAATGGGTCATGTGGTACAGTGGTGCTGAGCTTTCACCAGGAAACCTGGATTCAAATTGCTGCCCAGGCACTGTGAACCAGTTACTATGTCTTAGTCTCTCAAACCTCTTGTAAAGCTAAAATGGGGAAAACTCTATGTAGGCTACCCTGAGGTTCTTGGAAAAGGGATCTGATACAAATAAATAAGTAATTTGGCATTGACCAAGTAACTACTGACTATTACCAAATACCACCAGCAAACTATTCCATAAATGAAAGGCCTGAAAAAACCCTAGGATTCTAGAAATTAGATGCTAACACCCACAAATTTGAAACTTGTATTCAGCCTTTAACTCAGCTGATAGTGAAAAAGAATTTGTATAAGGGATATAAAGTATTTTCCCAGCCCATGTGTATATCTTAATAATGAGAAGTCTGGGGTAAAGTGAAGCTTTTAAAATCTATTGCAGCTCAAACACCAACTTGCTAGGTTGGTGTCAAAGCATCTGTCCTGCATAGAGAATAGTCCAGGTTCAGTCCCCACCTCCTCCTGTTAAACAATATCAGATGTGCTGTCACTTAATGTAGGGATGTAGGCTAGATGGGTAGTTTTAAAAAACCAAAAGGCAAACTATAAAAATGCAATATTCTTTAATACAATATACAATCCTGTGAATACTATGTCCTGTGAAGTCAGATGTTATTTTTAAAGCGTCTTTTGCATTTACCTGTTATGATACACAACAGCTGTGTAAGCTTCCTTTGAAAATTCGGCACAGCTGGATTTTCCAAAGATTACCTGCAAAAGTAAACAAAATAAGACATTTTAAATGTTTTTTCGAACGTAAATCAATATGGCCCCTTAGCCTAACTAAAATTTCCATTTTGTAATGCCAAAAATGAAGATTAAGGCCTTTCTTTCTATTGTGGTTTGAAACAGTATAAAAACAGATTGAAGAATGTTTGGACTCCTACATTCTCTGAGGCACTGGCTGTGTGTAGGAGAATCAGAAGAAAATTCAAGGATGCAAGAGCAGGCACACAATGATGAAAACACATGGAAAATAAAAGGATGCAAAATATCACAAATATTTACATTGAAGGCTACCAGTAACCTGCATAGGACTCCATGTTGGTCTTGTACCATCAGGAGTGCTAATTGGGTCAGGGTAAGTATAGCAATACTGCTGGGACTAGATATAGATCACATCATCCCCCAAGAGGCAGTAAGAACACACAGAATCTCAACATGGTAATGACACTTAAAATGAAACATGCATGCACAAACACATAAAGCAATCAAGAGCACGCACATACAGATGCACCATACCGGCATTGCATTACTTGGATCCTCCCCATACATAAACTGGACTTTTACAGTAATATTCCGAGCAGATCCTTGACGGTTAGCAAAGTTAAGGGTTTGAGGATATACAAACAGAAGGTTTCTGTGAAGTAAGCAGAAGGGGTAATTAAAAAACAGTGGGGATAAATCATTGAGTACATCATAAATTAAATGCTGTAAGTAGAAAGGCGGTTGATAGTGTTTTAAATAAATAAATAAAATAAAAATAAAAGTTTCTTTGGTAATCAATAATCAATATTTTGAAGCAGTCCTAATATATTCAATAATACTATTTATGTATTGTTTAAACTATGCAAACTGACTTACGGTCTGTGACCCAATATCTCTGATAATAACTCTGAAAGGAGGTAAATCTGTGATTCCCAACCTTGTCAAGTATGGGGGGCCCCTTTTAATGTCAAAATATTTTGCAGTCCCCACTATAGCAGTTGTACTATTAATATCCGCTGATTGAGAAAATACATGACGAAAAGCTACAATTAATTCAGGAACATTTTAAAATGACTTTGTATTTTCTTAATCACAACAACATCTACATACATTTGGTATTTCATATATATATATATGCACAACCTCTCCTCCTCTGCACTAGTGGCCACTCCACTATATAGTGACCACTCCAGTATAACTGCAGATTGATGACACACATCCAAGGAAATTGGAAACCAAGCCGCAGAACTGTGAGTGCAGTCCACAGCGTGCTAACTATTTGAATTATACCACACAATACAAGAGACAAGAGCATCCAAAGCATTTTTATATTGGTTTCTAAATGTGTAGGTGTCTTTGTTTAACACAAATATTGTATAATTGACCACTGAGTAAGGCCTGAGGGCCGAAACCCATCTGGTCTGTCTTTGCGTCAGTCACCGGTCTGTAGCATCATCTGTAAATGGAGAATGTTTTCGTTACTTTTGACATATGCATGTAGCCTGCAATTTAGGTCCTATGTTTTTAACTACAACCTTGTGTACACTCATAATAAATACTTATTTGGAACATTTTTATTTTAGTTTATAACTTGACCATGTATCTTCCCCGTACCCAGCAGGGTAAGCATGGGGTGCTGCAGTAATCTAGCTGGCAGATGAAGCCCAGCTGGCAGCTGGAGCAACACAGAGTCGGGGTGGTGGTGGCTGCCATAAAGGCAAGCCCGAGGGGAAGGTACAAAGTAGAATCCTGTCCATAGCCACTAAGGGACCCTGGCCCACTAGGGGACCCTGGGGATCCTGGTTCCCAGGATGGGAACCACTGAGGTAGATCATTAGTACTTATACACCCAGCTACTTCTTTGTTTATTTCCTCTGCATTTTTGCTGACGTATTTTACTCTGAATACTGATTGACTGATTTAATCCAGGTTTTTCAGCTTCAAGCACATTACATACTGGATTACAACCGTAATTGAGGATTTACATCATTATATTCTTAACTGCCTGTTGTATGCCCAACCTAGGACTAAGTTTCTTTGAGATGTTGTCCAACCTTTGTACCCACTCAGATTCCAAGAAGATTGTAGTTTTACTAGCCAATTCTGATGCTAATATATCCTACAAAATGGCTTTATATGCCCTGGCTGCAAAAAAAATATGGACTACTGCTGTCTTTAAGGGATTAAATTAACATTAAATATTGTGGATTTGTACTGTTTTTATTGACTGTGTTTACTTTTATTGTCTTATATGAATTTGACAACTGAAAATGGTTTATTGGTTTTATTTTTAAATTTTACTGTTTTGATTATGTCACATCAATTTTATTCAAACACATTTCTGTTTTTATTCTTGTTATTCATGACTTGTAATGGCATATGGCTAAACACAATAAACCTTTACTGACTACTGGATTACATTAAGCTTTTTCTGAAGCCTACAGGTTTATTTTTATTAGAAAGATAGAAAAAACACAAAAAAGGAAAAATATACAAAGGATTCCAGTACATAAACATAATGTAGGAACTGATATTAATAGCCAAATTAAGAGCAATTCAAAATCCAAAGAATATTTTAAATGACTAAAATTGACAACAAGTGGCTGCATCTAAAAAAAAACCCCTCGAACTGTTAGAAATGAATGTATAAGAAAAGAATAACTGTATATGTACTAGGGATGAGCTCTTTGGGTATCTGATTCAGGTTTTTTACCCAAATCTGGCCCTATTTGGAAAGATTCAGTATTTCTGATTCGGAAATACTGAAGCAAATCTTTCCAAAGAAATTCAGATCGCTTCGGAAAGCTTTGGGGCACCTGGGAGCAGTTCTGAGGCTAAATCAAGCTTCCCGCGCTTTCTTAGGAGAGGGGAGGGGGGAGAAGGAGTGAGTGACTCACTACAACCTCCTCCTTACCCTTCCCATCTTGTAAAAAAAGGCGGGAAGCTTGAATTAGCTTCAGAACTTTGCTGGCTGTTTGCAATGCATTGCAATGCAAGCAGGCAGCCAGCAAAGTTTGCAGAGATTTCCGCCTAATTTACAGGATGGGAGGGATGAGGAGGGATGAGTGAGTACAAGGGGGAGGAGGGAGGGGGATCAGGGAAGGGAGGGGGAGTTAGGAGTGGCCTATCCCACTGCTGCATCCTCCTTCCAGTCAATGGATTCTCTGGAAGGAGATGCAACAGGGGATTTAAATTGAAGGCTTGCCTTTTGGTCAGTCACTAGGGGGTTATAAATGTAGTGCTGCTCTTGTTGTATGCTGTCTCCCACCCTCAGCCCAGGAACTCCAAGAAATAAAGTGTTTTTGCAAGTAATTGTGTGTGTGTTTATGATTCTCTGATGTGAGGATAGTTGTGGTACTACTGTCTAGGAGACTGTTGTGCTGTGACACTAGTGTCATGTGCCTTTAATGCTGTAACTGAAAGCTAAAAAATAAAAAAATTGAACTTAATTCAATGTGTGTTTCTGTGTTATTCTCTGGTGTGAAGGTAAGTTCCCATCATATGGAACAATGGGGAGTGGCTGGCCAGCCTGCTCTGGGGGTGGTGGGGAACTTGGAGGTGCGTGTCTGAGGTTCAGGTGTGCTTTCCCAGAGACAAGGTTGCACTCAGGAGTGTGCCTTCCACTGTGGCACCTCTGGCCTGTGCAGAATTGCCCTGGGAACGACAGTTTAAAAGTTCTCATCATAAAGAACAATGGGGAGTGGCTGGTCAGCTTGCTCTTGGGGTGGTGGGGAATTTGGGGGTGCGTTTCTTTGGGTCTGTTGGGGGGTAGATTGAAAGGGGGATTATGCCTGTGGCCATGGATACTACATTCCATGTGTTCCTGATGTGGGAGTCTGTATTTTCCTACAACAGGGACCAATGGAGAATGGCTGGGCAATAAAATGGCTGGGCAATAAAATGGTATGGTGGGAGAACCACCTTTGGGCCATTTTATGGCCCCACAAAGTGCAATCTCCCTGAATCTGAGAGGAGTAAAGCAAGGTTGCCATTATCCCCGATGCTATTCGCATTAGCAATGGAACCCCTAGCAGATAGAATTCGAAATAGTGGTAGAATTCAGGGATTTCAAATAGGTAAGGAAGAACTTAAGTTAAATCTTTTTGCGGATGATATTCTGTTGACAATAAGTAATCTGTTACAGGCAATAAGAGAACTGCTAGTTATTTTAGAAGATTTCAAGTCAAGCTCGAGGCTCAGAGTCAATATCAAGAAATCTGAAATAATGTTTCTTAACGTAGATAGGGAAACTAAAAGAGAGATATTAGTTCTAACAGGGATGAATTCAGGAGTAAGTAAAATTAAATATTTAGGAGTATATCTTGTTAGAAACATAGAGAAGCTACAAAAAATCAATTATAATAAGGTTTGGACAAAGATAACAAAGAAATTGAAGGATTGGAAGAATAAACATTTGAGTATTTTAGGGAAAATTAGAGCAGTAAAAATGTTTATACTACCAAAGATGCTATACCTACTTCAGGTACTTCCAATAGAACTTGACCAGAAAGATATAGGGAAATGGGACGAAAATATTAAAAATTGGGTGTTCGGACGGAAAAAGCAAGAATTCCAAAAAAATTGGTATATATGCCCCAAGATGATTTAGGATGGGGACTCCCACATCTGCAAGCTTATTATGATGCATTCCAGTTGAAAGCATTGATGGAGCTAGAATGGAGGAAAGGGGATAAGTGGGTAAGATTTGAATCTGCAATCAATAAGGGAGCAGGTAGTTATGGAATTTATACTAGAGATTTGCAAAAGGAGGTAAGACAAGCAAAGGGCCCAAGAAAAATAGCCTTGATTGCAAGAGGTGGAAAACTGGGAGAAGGAGATGAACCCGAAATTTTGGGAAGATCTTAAGGCGGAAGGTATAACTAGAGTGAAGGATATGTATAATGGTCAAGGGGATTTGTTACCACTTCAGGAACTGAATCAAAAATTAGGGAAAAGATATTGGTTAAATTTAATGGGGTTACACCATTTAATTAAACAAGATAAATATAAAGAAGCTATTAAAAGGGAAGACAATAATATAGAACATGCACTATATGTGGGTGAAATAAAGTGCTGGCAGGGAAAATCTACCTTGAATTGGTGAGGGATAAGGAGTTTATGTTTAGAACTTTAAAAAATAAACGGAATAAAGAAAAACAAATAACTTCTGAGGAGGTTAACAAGTTAATGGTGAATTTGAAGACAATCAAGCTAGAAAAGTATAGAGAACTTGAAAGAAAGATAATTATGAAGTGGTATAGAACTCCTGCCCAATTGGCATACATGCTTAAAGGGATGAAACCTAACTGCTGGCATTGCAATGCAAAAGAAGGGCAGTACTCCCACTTATGGTGGGAGTGTCCAAAGGTCATTGATTTTTGGGAAAAGATACGGGGAAAAATAGCATTGGTATGTAAGGTTAACCTTAATATAGATGTAGATCTATTATTCATGGGTGTACTGGGAAATACTAGAATTGAGAAACAAAACCAGGATATTTTTAAAGCAATGTTACTAGCTGCACATGCAGTGATTGCATATGGTTGGAAGGAGAATTTAAAATGGACCTTAGAAAGATGGAATGATTACCTATATGAATATATTCAATCGGATATGTTGGAATGTTTAAAAAAAGATAAGGCATGGGATGGGAAAATGGAGGAGATAAAAGAGAAATGGTCTGTATATTTTCAATGGGTATATAATGGAGAAGCCAATACAGCTATATTTGGAAAATTGGAAAAAATGTGCCTGTGGCTAAAAATTTAATCTGTGGTTATATGATGGCCACCTTGCGGGGGGGGGGAGGGTTATAAAAGGGGTAAAAGATGTATCATAGGAGAACTGGGACTGTATTGCAATGTAATAATATGTGATGCATTAATAATAATAAAAAAGAAGCAAGTTGGAAAAAAACAAAACAATCTCCCTGAATCTTGGGGGAGGGTAGGAGGAGAGGTAGGAGCAGGTCCCCTGAAAATTGGGTGCACTTTGCTTGCAAAATGCCACCCCAAGCCACCTAGAAAGGCCCTTTGTTTTTCCCCATAGGGAATAGTGGAGAGCGGAGGAGGATAGGGGCACCTTCTTTGGAAGGCCATAAAATGCCCCCCAAAGTGCAATCTCCCTGAAACTTGGGGGAGGGTGGGAGGAGAGATAGGAGCAGGTCCCCTGAAAATTGGGTGCACTTTGCTTGCAAAATGCCACCCCAAGCCACCTAGAAAGCCCCCTTGTTTTTCCCCATAGGGAATAATGGAGAGAGGAGGATAGGGGAACCTTCTTTGGGGGGGCATATGCCCCCCCCGAAGTCCAATCGTTCTGAAACTTGGGGGGCATTAGAGGAGAGTTAGGAGAAGGTCCCCACCAAGTTTGGTTTGATTCGTAAAGAAAATGCCCCCCCCAGGTTCCCAGAAAGCTGAGAGCATGTTCCCCATTGAAAATAACAGCCAAATCTTTACGAAGCAAACCCGAATCTTTCAAAATTGGGTATTCTGAAGCGGCTTGCTGCTTCAGAATTCCCTTTATTCTGAATATTTACAGATTCGGGTACTTCGAATTGGCAAATCCGCATCACCCTGGCCCTGCACACCCCTAATATGTACATACTCTTACTTCACTTGCTTTTAGTTTATGAACCGGATGTGCAGTTTGTTCTGAATATTGGTTCTCTGAATACTGCTGATTCGTTCTGTACTGTTGTAATTTTTTAAAAAAATATTGTTAATACAAGACCTAAACAAGCGTCTATAAAGATTTTTTTCCCTCCTTGGATCCAGTCCAGCACATCTTCCCTTATAAATTCTGAGGGAATGTTCCTATTCCAAAATTCAATGAACGGAGACCACAAGTGAACAAAACAGTCTGAGCTTTTATCTTTCTTTATGGTTCCTGTTTTATCATAGGGTTGGAAGGGATCTCTAGCATCATCTAGTCCAACCCCCTGCACAATTCACAACTACTTCCCCCCAACCCAGACACCCCATACACTCCATGCCCAGAATATAGCAAAACACCGTCAGGATCCCTAGCCAAACTGGCCTGGGGAAAATTGCTACCTGATCCCAAGGTGGCAATTGGCCTTACCCTGGGCATGTAAGAAGGGGCCACGAGAACTAAGTACTGATGTAACCCTTCCAGCCCTTCCCCTCCTCCTCTGATAAGCACTGATGTAACCTTTCCTGCCCTCCCCCTCTGAGTTGCAGATCTTATGTTTTAATCTGAGTATTCTAAACATTGTAAAGCTGTGTAACATTATCCCTTTTGTTCCTGTTTCCCTTTCTATTTCTGAAACCAAAACATGTTTCTGAAATATGGTGCAGAATCATGTGATGATAAAAGAGATGCCAATAGTCCTGGAGAGAAAAATGTCATGTTCCTTTAATATAGGCTTAATGTGTGGAAATGGGCAGTTGAAGCTTTTAACAACAACAACAACAACAACAACAACAGCGCTTATATACCGCTCTTCTAGACAGATTAGTACCTCACCCAGAGTGGTGAACAAGTTAGTATTATTATTATCCCCACAATACAGATGGGACTGAGAGGAGTGGCTTACCCAAGGCCACCTACCGAGCTCATGGCAGCAGGGAGATTCAAACCAATAGAGTGCTGATTTGCAGCCGAACCACTTAACCACTACGCTACAACAGCTCTCATGGCAAAGAGATAATATCACTTGGTAAATAACACCTAATTAAGTCTCTTTTAAAGGGACATGACATTTTCCAGGCCTGTTGACAACACTTTAAGCAGCTCTCAAGCACTGAGCAAAAAAAGTGCAGACCAAGTATATTGCTCTTCACAGTATCTGTCCTCAGTTGACATTTTTTGAAACTGTTCAAGATTTTAAAAATCTGAAGCTCCTTCACACAAATATTATTACATAACTTACAGTATGTCCAGTAGCAAGTCATACAACAGCAGATTGATTATACAAATTAACAAACTCTCTGCCTTACGATGCTTTCCTTCACATGACTCTCCACTGTCAATCAGCTTGGTAGTGTCCTTGTGCTATTTAAGCTGGCCAATAAAGCCACATTACATTAGCTTTGTGCATTTCATACAGTAGAATAAGCTTAAGTTAACAGATTGGCAATTTCTTCTGTTTCAAATGAAGACCTTCATGCTGAATTAAGCGCTGGAATTTCATCCCCATTGGTCATCTTGCCTAATCAATGATCTCTTTATTATTTCTGTAGGCAGCTGCTGAAGAATTTTCTCCTTTTCTTTTGTAGCTCTCCTAAATTACCTCATTCTGGCATGAATACATTTGCTCAAAGTGCTTTTTCAAATAGAAATGGATATGAACATTTACTTTAAAATGTACTTTGCTTATAAAACTTTCATTAAGTATTATTAGTAGCTTAAAAGAGGGATTTAAATGTATTTGTGAAGCCAAGCTACATGATCCATATATTAAGAACAGTGTTCTTCTAAGGAATCACTGATACACTGGCCTATTTTTTAAAGTGGGCCTTACCTGTTTTTCCTAGTTTCACCCCTTTCTCTCAGAGTTTGAAATGAGTAAGTTCATTAAATAAAAGCCAGTGTGGTACAGTGGCTACAGTAGAAAAGAGCAAGAGTCCAGTAGCACCTATAAGACTAACACAATTTGTGGTAGAGTATGAGATTTCATGAGTGTCAGCTCACTTCTTCAGATACCTCAGATAGGGGTTACAGTGTTAGACTAGGATCTGGGAAACCCAGAATCAAATTCCAACTCTGTTATGTAAAGTCTCTGGATCATCTTGGGCCAGTAACCCACTCTCTCAGCCTAACTTACCTCACAGGGTTGTTGTGAGGATAAAATGGAGATGAGGACAATGTTGTAAGCTGCATTGGGTCTCCACTGAGGAAAAAAACTGGGGAATAATAATAATAATAATAATAATAATAATAATATCAGAATAGAGAGGTCAGACTTTACTTTCTTGGAACCTCATGAGATGGAGAAATAAATTCCAAGACTCAGAATTTTTCTTTTCTGCAAAAATGTGACATTCTGTGTATGTAGAAAACCTTGTCTTATGAATTCAGACCCCCAGTTCTCCAGGGTTATTGCATGCTCACGGAGAACTGGTTTTTAACAGTGGGCTGTTAAAAACCATACTAAAAGCCATGCCTGTAGGGACCTAGTAATCTTTGTTTCTGTCAATCTCAAGGCTGATTTCCAGGTCTTGAACAGTAATGCCCCGATTATTTCAGGGTGGTGGAGATTTGAGGCAAACATATTGGATATTTCGTTTGTGTATATTCCACCTAAAATTTATAAGTCCTGAGCCAGGATAAGATTTGGGATAACTTATCTGCCACTCTGGATGCCCTAGACTCTCACTTTCTACTCCCACGTTTTATATGGATACGTTAAAGTGTAGATTGACACTGGTTCTTTTGGTGACGATGCATATAAACAACAAGGTCATTTTGTATGCATGCCATCTGGTTAGGCCACCCCAGATATGTTTTTAAATAAGTTGGGCATGAGGCTCCTAGAAATACTTTCCTCTCATCACCTACATTGCCTCCATGGTACCCTCTATGACTCCGCCCAAAGCACCTATATATATGTCTGCCTGGGGCACTAGTACAACAGACTGTATCTTAGCCTCCTCATCATTACACTTTCACTGTTAGAGGTAGGAAACAGGGCTGAGGATGATTACGGCCCCTTAAGTGTGCCTCTTGGCTTTCCAGATGCAGTTGTTCTGAGTAAATTACTGGAACTTCCAGAAAAAGTCCAACAGGGAGCAAAAAGAATCAGATAGTCCATTCACCTGCACTCTAACACTGTACAAATCCTGGAGGCCGATGTCTTTCAATCGTTATGCCAAGAAACACCTTGGACATTTTGAAGATTTTCCAAAGAAATTGTCTGCCATCTCAGACTTGTCTTTTTTAGTGATAGACTTTAAAAATCCAAAATATATTCTTCTGCAGGCTGCTTTGAACAGGAGTGCAGAGTAGCTAGGAAGGAGTTTATTCACTGTGCACAAGAAGGGTGTAATCATGAAAGCAGAGCCTCTCTCCCTGTTCTCATATCTCTAAGGTCAGTCTACAAGAAACTCTTAAAGCAAAAGAAGTATGCTTTTGCCAAACTATAGTTGCAGGAGCAGGGTGAATCATGCAAGTCACATGGTAGCTAGTTGCCCAGTTGTTGTTTCCAGACTTGGACATAATGAGTCTTCCATCAAAGGCCAAAACTGCCCTGGAAGGACTCCCCCCCCCCCCGCCTTTTACTGACAGAAACCAAAGCTTGAAGGCTAGTAATACTGCGTGATTGCCGAGCAATGGTCACAGACAGTATTTATTTCTTAAAGCTACAGGCACTGTTTCTATCATTCTGGAGGGTTTTAATTGCCCCACTGTAGGTGTGATTATTTTAAGATTTCAGATTTTTCTGTAAATCTGGGGTGATTTTCAGGTTTGTAGAAATATCTGTCTTGTCTGTTCATGGCTCCAATCTCTGGATTTAAGTATCCACAGATTTGGCCATATTGAGAATTAGATATATTGATAAGTGGGGGACCCACAAGGGACTCTTTATCCTCACTGCTAGATTCCAGCTTTGTTAACTCTTCTTGCAAATATTCATAGCAAATCTGATTTTTCTCTATTCCCTTACAAAAATATTTGGCATAACATAAAACATTCTAAAGTCAAATAACCAGCTTTTGTGGAAGAACATATTAATTTCAATGTTGAATAAAATGTATTAATGTATGGGCTATGATCTATTTCAATAACTGAAGCCCAACTACACTCAAAAGTTTTTAAAAAAATTATTCTGCTTTGCGTATGTAGTCAACCACTTAATCCATCATACATGCCATGGACACTGCAAACTATTTTTGTATCATTTTATTTATAGAATAGAATAATGTTTATTGCATGCAACCAAAGGCCATTAAAACTGAGCGAATAAAACACATAAATAAATAAAAAACATGAACAGTACATGATAAAACTATACTGCTGAAAACACAAGAGTACATTAAAACACATTAATACACGGGGTCACTTTGTAGAAAAAGAGCGGCAGGAACTCATTAGCATAACTTATTAGCATAACTCATTAGCATATGCCACACCCTTGCCATCACTGGAAGTGTGTTATTAGCATAACTGACTTGCATATGCTGCACCCCCTGACATCACTGGAAGTATGTCAGAAGGCGACACCCACCCCTCAGGCTCCACCCCAAGAATCTCCAGGTATTTCCCAACTCAGAGCTGGCAAGCCTACCTGGAGAAAAATTGCTTCAAAAGCACAAAGAAAATAGTCAAGATGTTTGTTGATTTTATTATAAAATCGACAACTCTACAATGAACAATTAACTAATACAAATAACCGTAACTGATATATTTAACTAACACAGAACCAATCTGCTTTCAAAAGCTGTGGGAACCATAACAATGTCAACTTCAGTCAACAAAAAAATGAAAGCAACACACACACACACAGCCTCACCCACCCCATGATAATAAAACAGAATGAACTCAAAGCAGCGCGCACACACACACACACACAGAAACCCCTGAATGAAATGGAAAGCAGAAAGAACTCAAAGCAGCTAAAGCCTCCTCTGCAAAGGCAACCCCAGCAGCTCTGCTTACACTCGCACGCTCTCTCTCTCTCTCTCTCTCTCTCTCACACACACACACACACACACGAATGAAAAAAGCAGAATGAACTCAAAGCGGCTTACCCTCCTCTGCAGAGCCCTGCTGGGCCCCAGCTCACTCTCTCACTCTCTGTCTCACAGAGGAATGAGGGGAAAGCAGAATGAACGCAAAGCAGCTAAGCATCCTCTGCAGAGCCTGCAGGGCCAAAGGAGTAAGGAATCACGTAGGCAGATTCTAGAGCTTCCAGAATGGCATTCTAGTGTGTTTCCCCTCAAAATGAGCCCTGTTAGTACATAAGCGAAGGAGTCTCAACTGTTAAGAGCAGCTCAAGCCTGAATTTTCGAAGTTGCCAGGCGAACTGTGCTACCCTGTACGAGACTAACAGCTCCAAATCAGATAGAGAGGGATCAATTCGTTTTAAGATTTCCCCAAGAAATTTTATTTCTGGTCTCTGTATTCAAAGGGCAGAACAAAAGATAATAGGGAAGATCTTCAGGGACAAGCAGCTGATCGAAGCTGATGGGGGGGTGAAATGCCCCTTTCCGTGCTGCTTCACAGCAGCACAGAAAGAGGTATTTAAACCACATGAACCACGAACCAGTTTACGAACCTCCCGTTTCTGGGGAAGGTGATTGAGCAGGTGGTGGTGGAACAGTTGCAGGGCTTCCTGAAGGATGTCTCAGCCCTAGACCCCTTCCAGTCCGGGTTCTGTCCGGGACATGGGACAGAGATGTTGCTGGTCGCCCTTACAGACGATCTTCGTAGACATCTGGATCGAGGCAGCTCGGCACTGCTGATATTATTGGATCGATATTATTGGATCGATACAGTCGATTATGATCTTCTGACTCACCGCCTCGCCGATGTGGGGATACGAGGGACTGCCTTACAGTGGCTTGTCTCTTTTCTCCATGGTCAGGGACAGAGGGTGGCACTTGGGGAGAAACTGTCATCCCGCCACCCTTTAATGTGCGGGGTCCCACAGGGACCAATACTCTCCCCTTTATTGTTTAACATCTATATGCGCCCCCTTGCCCAGTTGGTCCGAAGTTTTGGACTTGAGTGTCATCAATATGCAGATGACACCCAGTTGTATCTGATGATGGACGGACGGCCCGGCTTAGCCCCAGATGTCCTGGAACATGCTTTTGCAGCTGTGACTGGTTGGTTGACGCAGAGTCGGCTGAAACTGAACCCGACGAAGACGGAGGTCCTGTACTTGAGCCACCGGGGATTAGGTTCGGGACTCCGGCTCCCGGCCCTCGTTGGGGCACTGTTAGTGCCAGGTCGGAGGGTTAAGAGCCTGGGAGTGATCTTGGATGCCTCCCTGAAAATGGAGGCACAGGTCACGGCGGTTTTCAAGTCCTCTTTTTTCCATCTGCGGCAGACCAGGCAACTTTCCCCTACCTGTCAACCCGTGACTTAACTACAGTGATCCAAGCAACGGTCATCTCTAGGCTAGATTACTGTAACTCGCTCTACGCGGGGCTGCCACTGAGCCCGACCCAGAGATTACAGCTGGTACAAAATGCAGCGGTGCGTGTTATTACGAGAGTGCCAAATAAGGCGCATATAACACCATTCTTACGCGAGCTGCATTGGTTGCCAGTGGAATACCAGATCAGATTCAAGGTTCTGGTATTGACCTATAAGGCCCTGTGTGGACTGGGACCAGCGTATCTACGGGACCGTCTCTCCCCATATATTCCCCAGAGGACACGCCGATCAGGGGACAAACAGCTGTTGGTGGTCCCTGGCCCCAAGGAGGCCCACGTAGCCTCGACTAGAGCCAGAGCCTTTTTGGTCCTGGCTCCCACTTGGTGGAATGCTCTGTCTGCTGAAATCAGGGCCCAGCAGGACCTACTATGTTTTCGCTGGGCTTGCAAGACAGAGTTGTTCTGCCAGGCATATGGCTAAGGCTGGGCCTTCACCAGCCTGGAAAAAAGGGGTGTATAAAACCCTCCCTGTGAAGGCTGTCCACCATCCTGTTTTAAATGTGTTGTTTTAATGAACATGAATTTTTAATTGTATTTTAATAGTATTTTTAATATGTTGTTATCCGCCCTGAGCCCACTCGCGGGGAGGGCAGAATACAAATTTGAAATAAATAAATCCCAGTTTGTGGGCAAGAAACTTTAATTCATTATTGTACTCAAATCTCGGTTTTGCTTAGACTGATTTGCTGAGAATAGCAAATATCCAATTTTAGCTCCACACCCAAGAGAAGGAAGAGGGGTGGGTTGCACATCAGTTGAAAATAAACCTGACTCCAGTTCATCAAAGAGCAACCCAGTGTTTGTTTATGATAACTAAATACAGCTTGAAGTCTCAAGCAAAAATATCTTTAATTCAAATTAAGTAATTACCATAATCACTTATAAGATTCCTATTAGTTTCTGTGGTAATCATCTGTTCCCACAACAACTTCAAAGTACCCTGGGAAGAGCTAACAATTGCTAAGGAGGATATTGCATCTGGCACAGAAGTGTGGTAAAAATATGTAGTAAGATCTATAGCAATCTGTATCTATGCGATGTCTCTTCAGAACAAGACCCTGTTCTATGAAAAACGTATCACTAACCTTTTCAAATACTACTGTACATCATTTAAGATAATTAAATTTAGTTTTCGATTCTGTTTTAGGGTCATGTTTGAACTATTTATGACATAATTTATAAACACAGTTAAATAAAAACTATGAACACATCTGTTTTCATGTTTGTGTGTATGTGCCATTAAGTCATAGTTTATTTATGGCGACCCCTGCTGAGATTTTCAAGGCAAAGAGACTAACAGAGGTAGTTTGCCATTGTTTGACTCTGCATAGTGACCCTGGTCTTCTTTGGAGGTCTGCCATCCAATTACTAAGGCTAACCCTGCTTAGCTTAATCAAAAAGAGTCCAGTAGCACCTTTAAGACTAACCAATTTTATTGTAGCATAAGCTTTCGAGAATCACAGTTCTCTTCGTCAGATGCATGGAGGGCCAACAGAAACTGGTCAAATATAGAGGAGGAGAGGAGAGGGGGGAGGAGAGGAGAGGGGAGATGCAAACAACTCCTTTGATATGGAGATGCAAACAGCTCCTTTTGATGTGGGGATCAGTTTGCTTCTGTAAAGGTTCAAAGGAGTTTGCCCTGTTAGTCTGTAGTAGCAAAATCAAAAAGAGTCCAGCAGCACCTCCAAGACCAACCAATTCCACTGCAGCACAAGCCCTCGAGAACCACAGCCCGCCCCGCCAGATGCATCTGACAAAGAGAACTGCTTAGCTTAATGAATCTATATATAATAGTCTGTTCAGCAAGGCATTAAAATTGAGTTTCGGCCATTTGTATTCATACTGTAACCAGATTTTACCAAACTGGGGCTTTCAGACTCATGGGGGTCCACTGTAGTTAGAAACTAAGCACAGTCATCCATGTAGCTGGTGGGTCCATGTATCTGTCCACTTGCTTGTTTCACCACCAGCAGCAGCTCCATGTCAGAAAAAGAAAAGAGCTGGAGACAGATGTCACTACCTCCTCCAGCCAGAATCTGAGCATGCAGTATCTTAGAGCAGCCGCACCAGTAAGAAACAAGCAGCTCCTGCCTCATTTATGGGAGTGTGTTCTCTCCTCTCTGGCATACATAAGCACACATTGGACTGCTTGATCTGCTAGGTGTCAGGAAGATAAAGAAGGGAGCTATAGCCTAGCCTCCATTTCTGCACAGGTGCCTGTGCTGTGTGAGGAGCAGTAAGAGATTACTCTACTATGCTGCAAGCAACTTCCTTGCAGAAAAGAGGGAAGGGATAGCATACTCATGAGCTTCGAGAAGAAAGAACAGTGCTGATCCTGCATTTGCATTACCAATATTGCTCAACAGCTGCATCATCCCCAACATCTATATCTTCATTCTCTATTTTTACACTTAAGAGTTCTAAAACGCCCGAGATCTGTCATAACAGCTGTAGGTAGCTGCCTAAAGATGAGGGAAAGACATTTCACTCATACTCAAACACTATGATCTTTATGGATATTTTACTTGTTCCTGGAACAAGCCAATGGCTTTGAAACCAGATTCCAGGGATAAGCATAAGTGCGCCCTGGCTCTAAAGTGGTTGGATCCACAAGTACATATTCTGGATGTTTCTCATGGACAGAACTGGCAGAAACTTTCCTCCCTAGGGGCTTCCATGAACCATGGCTGGGCATTGTGAAAACAAATGCTGGACTACATAGACCTTTGGTCTGTTTCAGCATAACTGTTTTTGTGAAACGAAACAGAACCTGTATGTATGTATGTATGTATGTATGTATGTATTAAACTACTATCCCACCCTCCCCGCAAGTAGGCTCAGGGTGGGTTACAACAGTAAAACATTTATGGGGCTATACTGAAAAATGCTTCAGAAAAACATTTCTCAACCAAGATTCCATAGCTTCATGAGGCACAGGCAGTGGGCAATGGTTCTACCTCAATGGTCCTGGAGTTCAATGGTTTCCTTGGGTTTCTAAACTCTGAGAACTTCAGTGTTTTAGAAAGTTTGCTCCTGTTGTCTATAGTTATAGTCCTGCTATATATTGAAAGTTCTAGCTTGGCATTTACAAGCTTGAAATTAAAATTCAATCTGCTAAGACATTTTTCATAGTTACTCATGATAATAATCAGAGCTTTAAAAATAACATTATATCTAGAAGACTGGTTTATTTGTGAACTATTTAATTCAGAGTATCTTATTTAATTCACTATCTAATCAGAAAGGTTCTTCTCTCCTGATAGATAAAAGAATCTGAAGAGGACACAGGTTACATTCATTCAACTGTACATGACTAGTTTAATGATCAACTGCCCCAAGTTGACTTTTGAGAATGGAGCAGAAATATATATATATATATTATACATACAAGCATAACAAGGTCTGTTACAACTGTCACAGAGGAAGTCTAATGGCTGAGAAAAAAAATCTGCTTTGAAGGCTATTAGAATATTTTTCAGCAGAAAGAAAATGAAAATAACTGTAGTATTACTCTTTACCATTTCTCTAGTTATTTCAGTTAAAATAGATGGAAACTACTCTTCCTTTGAACTATCCCCTCCGGAGTCAAAGTTAAGGTTTGCAATGTTAGATGATGTTCGGTTACTAGCCAACGGATTACTCCAGCTTGGGCATGGCCTGAAAGACTTTGCTGTCAAGACCAAGAAGCAAATGGATGATATCTTTCAGAAGCTGAACATTTTTGACCAATCTTTTTATGAACTCCTGCAACAAACAAATGAAATTAAGGAAGAAGAGAAGCAACTCCGAAAAACAACTTCTAGATTGCAAGCCAACAATGAAGAAATAAAGAATCTCTCTCTGGAGTTGAATTCCAAGATCAAAGTCCTTTCACAAGAGAGGATCCAACTTCAAACTAAAGTAGGGGGGCTGGAAGAGAAACTTACTAAACTGTTTAAGATTCAGTCTGAAATTAAGCAACATGAAGAAATTGTACCACTTCAAGTAAGTAGATTTGAAAGAGGTGTAGTGGAGTTTCTGCATAAGATTAAAATGTTATTTTGGTACCACTTCAATTAAGTAGATTTGAAAGAGGTGTAGTAGAGTTACTGCATAAGATAAAAATGTTATTTTGGTTTTGATACACTCTATAGCTGTTGCTCATTATACGCAAAAGTATTAGTACTAGAAGTGGGCACAGACCAGGAAAAAACCATGGCCCTTTGGTCCATGGTCTGTTGCATTTCACGGACCACGGACTTTTCATGGACCCATCCCTGTTCACAGACTGATATGTTGGCCCGTGGTCTGTCACTTCCAGGGGCCTTAGGATTGCCCCCTTCACACTCAAAGATGTCAAACTCACAGGGAGTCTTCAGCAGGCTCTCCTCCAACCGCTCTCCAACTTTGGTGAAGATTGGATTTTGGATGTCCCAGATATAGACACCCAAAGTGGCTGCCCCCAGGAAAGTTTGATTAGATATAATAGGAGCCATAAATGCCAATTGACTTGCATTGGCTCCAAAAAGTTGCAATGAAAATGTGGAATGGAGTTAGAGAATCTTCCTCTGAGAACGGAAAGTGTTCTGCAGAGGTGCAGTTCTCTGTTATTTCTGTACAAGCTTAGATGCACTGTTTTGCTCTGGGCATAGGGTTGCCAGCCTCCAGGTGGTGACTGCAGATCTCCCTGAACTGATCTCCAGGCCACAGAGACGAGTTCATCTGGAGAAAATGGCTGCTTTGGAGGGAGATCTCTATGGCATTATACCCTGCTTAGGTTTCTCTCCTCCCCAAACCCTGCCTTCTTCAGGCTCCACCCCCAAATTCTCCAGGAATTTCCCAACCTAGAGCTGGCAACCCTATCTGGGCCTGGAATGACAGCCACCAGAGTGGAATGACGGTCTCTGGGAATAGATCAAAGGGAGTGGTAAAAGTCAGATCCAGATTATTTTAAACGGATCCTCATGAATTCATATGATTTTTATATTGAAACAAAACAAAAAGGCTATCATATTATATATCATGTCCTAGTCTACAGACAGCACCAAAACAATCATGCACCCAATGATTGGTGGCACCGCCACAGCACAAAAACATGCTTCAAAAGCACAGATCCTCATAGATCCTCTTGATTTTTACATGGGGCCACCCCAAATCCACCACACAATCACATATCATGTGTATTGCCACAAATTGCACACAAAAAACCATGCACTCACCATTTCATTGCACCACCACGGCACAAAAACATGCTTTAAAACCATGGATCCTCATGTTCTAGTGCAAGGAATTCCCAAAGGGGGGGGGGTTCAGATCCTCCTGGAACAAACCCAGCTATGGAAGTCTCTCTCTGCTGGGATGCAGCTAGAGGGCAGCAGGCATTGGTGTACTAGGGGATGGGAAGACCTATGGGGACGGAGGTTAAAATTCCCCTGCGGGGGGTGCATTTGCAGAGGGTGGTCGAAAGCCCTGACCTACCTAGGCACCTTCCCAGCCGGGATAAGTACTCTAAATAATAATGATACTGTTAATAAGTAAAATATACAAAAGAATTCTGTGACTCCTCATAGGCTTAGTCCCTCAGCCTGGCTGTGGAACAGAAGCAGCCAGAATCTCAAGCAAAAGCTTCAAACACCTACCTCTGTGACTGAAAAATCCACCCTGCAATTTCTCCTAGTCTTACTGCCTGCTGGAAACTGAAACCACTTGCCTGAGAGGTGGGGGGGGGGGATTTACTCCTTCTGCTCTCATAGAGAAGAACAGAAGCTGTCTGTTTGACAGCCAGAGGAGGTCTGTGGACGTCCTCTCCATTGCATAGGGAACTGATTGATCACCACCAGGAAGTCTGGATTCATGGACTGCTGGACCGCCAGCCTGGACTAATAGTCATGGACTATTACTTTGCCAGTTATGCACTTCTGAAGCAAGATGGAAAAGTTGATAGTTATTAGACATGTTCAGGAACAGGAAAGATAATGTAATCTAAAAATACTAGCTCTGGCATGAGCAAATTAATAGACTAGATGATATAATAAAGGAGAGCTAATGCAGTGTAGTGGTTAGAATGCTGGACTAGGATCTGGGAGACCTTGGTTCATATACTTCTTCTGTCAAAATGATCCCTTTGGCCCTTCCTACCCTCTCTCTGTCTAGCCTACCTCAAAGGTAGAAGAAGAAAGTGAGGAATGGGAAATCAGGAAAGCTGGAAATGCAGGATAAAACAGTAGTAGAGAATCACTTTCCTATTTATATACTTAACATTCTTGTGGTATAATACACAAGAAGTGAAACTGAGAGGACTTGCAATGGAAGGGAAATCTCATTCCCTCCCCAGCTAGTCCCCACTTCCCTCCCTCTTGCTCCAGTTCTGCTGCCTTGCCCTCCTTTGCTCTGTCTCTGCTTCTTCCTCCCCATCCCCTTACCCAACCACTCCCTCAGTCTTTTCTTCCTGTAGCCATTCACCCACCTGCAGTTTCACTCCCTTGGCAAGTTCCTGTCATTTCTCCTCTTTCATTCCCTCTCCTTTCTTGTTCCCACCCACATTGACCTCCTTTTATTTCCAATTTGCTTCTTGTTTTTCTCACTCTTGCCAGTCTCCATTCCTGCTCCTCACCCCCATCAAATATCAGGAGCCACTTGGGGGTTACTATAGCAACTCTATATACAACACAATTTTTAAAAACACAGTATATATGTGTTTCTACTTGCAACAAAGCTTATTGTGTTTAAAAATGCAATGGGCTCTAGCAGGGCCTTATGAGGGCATGCGCTGCCCCAGCAGCATTCCTATGCTCCACAGCAGGCCGATTTCAACCTCAAACTGGCCAAAATTGGGCTGGTGAGGAGTACAGGCACATTCCAGGGCCTGTTGCACTGCCCCAGCAGCGTTCGTGAGCACCACAGTGGCCCAATTTGGCTTCAAATGGGTGGATATCAGGCTGGTGTGGAGCAACCCAGGGCCTGTTGCACCACCCTGGCAGCATTTCTGTGCTCTGCACTGGCCCAATTCAGCCATAAGTGGGTGGAAATCGGGCCAGTGCAGCTCGCAGCAGCACTCCAGAGCCTGTCGCAACACCCTGGTCCACTCAGGGCATGCTGAGGGCCAGGCTGGTGTGGTGGACCTCTCCGGTGCCTTTGTGGCTGTGGTGTCACAACCCTCCAGACACCCCAAGGAGGCTATTGCAGAGACACAAAAGGCCAGTGCGGGAGTTCAGCCAGTGCGCTGGGTGGTAATGCCAGGCCATGCTGGGCCTTCCCACAGCTGCTATGGAGCTTTGGGAGGGGTGCGTCAGTCCTCCCCACTGCCTCTTAAGCAAGCCAGACTGGCAACAACTCTTTATCTTCGCACAGACCAGAGTGCGCCTGTGCAGGGATAAAAAGTGAGTCGTCACCAATATGGCTTGCCTTTTATATAGTAGGATTAGATATTATTAAGTAATTGTATGAGGTAATGCTGTGTTGGAAAATATTTGTTAATTGCTAGACTTTATACTAACAGAAATTAAGATCAGGTATACTCAAGATATATTTATGTGTATATTTTTAGAAAATTAGCACAAAGAGGGTGAGTTAATCAGGGAGCAGAAATTGTCCATGATAGTCACCTGTGATGTAGCCAGGGTGATTTTAACACATTCCTGACCCCTTCATAGCCATGAAAATTAATGGATGCAGGCATTCCTGGTTGGTTCTGCAATATGCAGATATGGCATGTTTCACAAGACCTAAACCTTCTATACCCATCCTAATCAATAGGCAGTGGTTTCCAATTGTTCCAATTCTTGATCTATCACTTTGTTAGGACAGAGGATAAAGCAGATATATAGTAAGGCAAAAACAAAAATTATATGTTTTCATTGTAAAAATTAGCCAAATTTAAAAGAAATGTCTGTAGTTATATTTAACACAGTAAGGAAATAGTCTATGACTCAATTATTTATGTTTTTCATGCAGAACTTTGGAGAGAAGCAGGACGACAGCCTCAGATACCTCTTCAAAGTTGTTCAAGCCCAGTGTGCTCAACTTGACAAACAGCAACAGCAAATACAAGCACTGGAAGAGAAGGTACAGTTGTTGTTGATTTTAATTACTTTCCACATTCTGGGTGTCGCTTTAATGATTATCGGGCAATTCTTGAGAGAAGGCTGTATATAGCAACAGAGGAACGATACAGAAATAGGAGTAACAAAAAAACCCAGCAAGAATGAACTACAGAAGTAGTGTAATAATGGAAACAGCAGTAAAGAGTAGTTTAAAATAAACCTCTCTTAAGAATCATATACTACGTCCATCATGCCACAAGTAATTTGTGGTCTGATTGTCTCCACATAAAAAACATGTGTCATGAAAAAATTAAGCTTTCACAACTACTAACAGCTTTAAAAATGCTGGAACAGTTTTGTCTTTTACATCCTCTACATGCATTACATATGATTGTACTTATAATCATTATATAAATATACCTAGAGTATTTGGAGCATATGCCTAAACATGCAAGGTGCGAAAGCAACAAGTAAATGCGTAAATCGGGTTCATTGGTCTGGAAGTCAAGGTTGGCTAGCTACCACAGCGATCCTAAGCAGTTATACCCTTTAAAGTCCATGTAAGTGAATGGTCTTATAAGAGTATAACTCTGTAAGTGACAATTTAGGTATGCCTTGAAAAATGTGTTAAACAGTCCTTACTCTGTTAATTAACAGACAAAAGGCAATCTAGAGCAAGATTCCCTATCATGGTGCCCATGGGTGCCACGGTGCCTGTGGACATCTTTCTTGGTACCCACTAAGTGTTTTTAGAAAGCAGGGAGTGTGAGGTGGGGGTTTTGCTCAGTATGGCTTCTGACTGGCCACTGGAGATCTGATTATCTATACAGATTTTTTTAAAGTTGCTTTGCCACAGCACAAACATCTTAAGTGTATGAGTGAAGATAAGTTGTGCTTATGCAAGAAAATACTTGTAAACAATATGTTTAAAAATATGTTGCTTTCAAAAGGCATCCTGGTTAAACAGAATTTCTATTTGAAATGCTGAAGAGTTACTATAAGAGTTATGCATGACCTCGTTTCCTGAGATTTTGTGGTCAGTTCTGCCTCTTGTAGCAGCCATTGTGTGGTTGGATTTCTCTCTTGTGGCAGCTATTTTGTAGTTGTACCCACCATCCAGTGTCAAAAAATTCCAGAAGCGCTCACAGGTTCAAAAAGGTTGGGGACACTTTACCTACAGGATTTTTTTTTTTTGCTTACAAAAGATATAAACCTGGGGTATAAACAGTGCTCAAATTACAAGAGATCAGAGACTGACAAGCCCCCTACCTCTTGATTTGGACTCCCCTTATTCCACGGCTCATCACTGCTCCCTTCCTAGATCTCCTCCTTTACCTTTCTCACATTCAAACATTGTTAACACCTACTGAAATTAATGCAACATATATCCGTGTGCATGCTTCCATCAGTCCACATAAACAACTCTCTTATTCCCAGTCAGAGTGCCTGCACACTATCTCCTGCTGCTCACCCATAGACCAAGCTGGCTTTGAGTTTAGTTTACTGCAAAGGATCTCTACCCTCAGTGTGTCTACATGTGAACAATCTACTTTAGTAATAAATATATAGACAGAAAGATATACATTATCCCTCTTTCCAGCTAAACAACACAGGCTTTCAAGATGATTTACAGATTTCATTTCCTCTGAAGACCGATGAAGCAATGAATACCCAAGCTAATGCAACAACTACAACTCAGGAATATAAAGGTAACTGCATACAGTTCTGCTGATAGGTTGCTTTATGTATAATGCTTTTTGACAAGGCAGGAAAATACACTGAGGAAAAGAAATGCAGCCTTCTACACCAACATCTGTGAACAGCCTGCAGAGCTGATTGTGAAGCGCGTATAAAAAAGACAAAGAGGACAAGTGCTCTGAGATCTCTGCAGAATGCCCAGGATAAAAATGTAAAAGTTAAGACAGATTTATAGGCAAAGACAAATGGCTAATTGCTGCATTGGTTAAAAGAAAAACCATATTTGTAGGAGTTGCCTCTTCAGTATATGAGAAGTGTTTAAAATGGTTTAAAAACATACTAGATCAACCTCTTGCAAAACAGAAAAAGGACTCCTGAACACTGGAAAATATTGAGTTAAATTTGGAATTTTAATAACTTTAGATCAATTCAAATTAAAGTTAATATTCAGTTAGGGATGTTATTGTCGTTTGATTAATTTTTTAAAAGTTATATTCTTTTCCATGGTCTCACTTCAGAACTACTTTTTAAAAAACTTTTCCATAACAGAAAAATCATTTTAATGTTTACTGTCATATACTGCAATCCTTTGCAGAGTTATTCCTGTCTATATCTATTGAAATCAATGAGATTAGACCAGAGTAACTCTGCAGAGGACTGCATGAAAGTTTATGAAATAAACTTATCTGGAACAGACAAAGAATAACAGCTTATCTTTCACATTAAAAAGATGAGAAATGTGTGCAAGTTGCAACAACTGTTCTCAGTTACTTGGGTGAACCTGTGAAGTTGCCACTGAGTCTCTTTAAATTCCTGTCTCTAGCTGTATATTTTAAACACATTTCAGGCAATGCTACTGACTGCACTTGGATTTACAACAGAGGTGAACGATCCAATGGCATTTATTCTATTAAGCCAAACAGATCCAAGGCATTTAAAGTATATTGTGAAATGAAAACAGGTAAGACCCTGCATTTTTTTGTTTTTTCAAAAAAGTGCCAGTACTCATATATAAGGTTGCACCGATTTCTACCAGTTCTCCCCTCAGAACTTGGAAAAGCCTGAAAAAGGATGCTAGTACTCAGTACATACCAATACACACACATACCTGACTAAGACTAGCTGTGCAAGCAGCCAGCTTACTTTGCCTTCAGAACTTGACTTCTTATACTAATGTGTCATCATCATTCCCCTCCCTACTATTTCCTCTTTCCCGTCCCTGGAAGTCTCCCCTTTTCCTGCTTCTTTCTCTCCTTCTCACCCTCCAGCCAACCTACCTTTATCTGCCCCCCCCAGCTTGAACAATCAAGGAATTGTCAAGAATTTTTATATAAATCCATGTATTTTTGGTAAACTGAAAAAAGAATAAACAAATGATTTAAATAAATGATTTAAATAAATATGTATGGTTTTTGTACAATAATTTCATAAGTTATAATATACAATCCCACAAGTCTCATTTAGAGTAGAAAATCAACAGGTACAAAAAAAAAATCTATGCTAAATTGCAGAAAATCACAAGCCTCTAAATAATTAACCCTACTATAGCATGAAATTTTACTTCATTTAAAGTGCTAATGCCATTAAATCCATATGAGTTTCAAAAAACATTTGTAAGATTGTGCTATTTAGCACTGACTTTTTGTCAATGCTAAAAATATATAAAAATTCTTGACAATTCCTTGATTGTTTTATAGCTTTCATAGTGTTCTGTTAATTATAGACCTCCTGATGGAGCCTGGAGTTCTCCCAGAATTAAAACCAAACTACAAAGATCAGTTCCACTGGAGAAAATGGCAGTTTCAAGATGGTGCTTTATGGCATCACATCCTTGCTGAGTTCTCTCTCCTTCCCAAACTCTGCTATTCTTCTTCACTCCCAAATCTCCAGGAATTGCCCAACCTGGAATTGGCATCCCTACTACACCCATCTTCAGCTTTCCCTCCTTTCCTATCACTGGCAGCCTCTATCCCAGGAAAACTATGGCACAGTTGTACAATGCAGCTCACTGGCCCCAGCTGCGCAGTGGGGAACCCGAAAGGGGCAAGGGGCACCTCGCTTTCCCCTATATCTCCTCCTCAAGCTATTTCCTCTAACCTTCCTCCTGGCAATCCCCATATCATCACATTTCCCCGCATCCATCTCTCCTTTCCCACGCACCTCTAACCTACCTTTTATCTGCCCCCCAAGTTCAGCTATATTTATTATTTACTTAATTACCCCACCTTTCTCTACAATGGGACTCAAAACAGCCTACATCATTCTCCTCTCCTCCATTATATCTTCACAACAACACTTTGAGGTAGGTTAGGTTGATAATGTGTAACTGTTCCAAGGGCATGCAGTGAATAACTATGGCAGTGTGAGGATTTGAATGGGGATCAGTCAATGGGTTTCAGGTTGCTGGCCTCATCTTTCACAAAGTCTATGGTAAAAATAGCCACCAATAGGCTCTACTTAAAGTTCATTTTTCTTTCTTACCCACAGGAAGTCCATGGACAGTCATTCAAAATAGAGTTGATGGATCATTAGATTTCAACCAAACCTGGGAAAGTTATATTGATGGTTTTGGCAACCTTGATGGTGAATGCTTTGCTCCATAATATTCACAGAGAAGGAAAGTCGTTTTTTATATACTAATAGGCTAGCTAAGTGAAGCTTGCGTGAACACCAGAGAAGACAAATAAGTTTAAGGATTGAGTCACATTTCACGTTTTGGGTTTCTTTCAAACTTTTTCATCCCTAAGCAACTGGTCTGAGTTGGTACAATATGAAGATGCTATCTAACTCCAAGAATTCTAATGCATCTAATATTTAATTATACGGCTTTTCGCTCAGATGACCACTTTCAAATTATGTTGAAAGTCTTACTGTGCAATCCATAACAATCATTTACATCCTTCTAAGCACATTGATTTATTTCAGTGGATTTAGAATGCTGTAACTATGCTTAGGTATGCATGGTCTCTTGGTAATAGACTTATAAGAGTGTAACTGTGTGTTCAATTGCACTGTAAACTCAACCAGCTTCCCAATCAGATAAACAATGGGTTTCACAAACATCCACAGAGACATTAAAATGTACACATAATGGAAGATCAAGATCACTGTGTTCTTCCCCCAGTCCCTCTGGTTGTGAGCTATACTTCATATTTATTTAGGAGTCAGCATTTGTAGGTCTGATCTATATGATCTGTACATCACAACATTTGGTATACTGGTTATGTGAGTTGCATTAGTATCTAAGCATTTAGGTCTTCATACAATGGTGAAATACAGCATGTGAACACCAGGTTAAGCAAAGGTATGCAGTGTCTTACATTTCATATATCTGCATAAGGCTGTTATACTCTATATTTGTATTTTATTTTCTCAATTTTTACCCCACCCTTTCCCCCTACTGGGGGCCCAAAGTGTCTTACCTTGTTTTCCTCTCCTCCAGTTTATCCTTATAACAACCCTATGAGGTAGGCTGGGCTGACAGTGACTGGGCCAAGGCCACCCAGTGAGCTTCCATAGCAGAGTGCAGAACTGAACCTGGGTCTCCCAGATTCTAGTCTAACAACTCTAACCACTGTAACATGCCGGTTTAGATATATGCTTAGCAATTTTTAGGAGTGACTCTTAAATTATTAAGGTTAAATAATTATTTAGACTTCATACTGATTGTTTTCTGAATGTACCACTTTCAAAAACCTGTGTAGGCTAAACTTGACATGAACAGAAGCACAGGAGCATGTAGCATGGGAATTTATTAAGAACTGATCAAAACAGCACTGCTTCTTTCTTCCAACCTAGCCAGTTGGTTAAGAGCAGCACGACTCTAATCTGGAGAACCGGGTTTGATTCTCCACACCTCCAATTGAAGCCAGTTGGGTGACCTTGGATCAGTCACAGATTCTCAGAGCTCTCTCAGCCCCACTCGATCACAGGGTGATTGTTGTAAGGATAATAACAACACACTTTGTAAACTGCTCTGAGCAGGCATTAAGTTGTCCTGAAAGGTGGTATATAAATCAAATGTTGTTGTTGTTGTTATACGGACAACCCATTCAATACTAGTTCCTATAGCATTCATCAATGTAGCTGCTAGCTGCTGCAGCATCTCAAAATATCCCCAAATGTTTACCTTTTATTACGGTTTTTTGCATGCATGCACAATTGCCTTGGCCCTTAGGACAGAGCTTTTCTCTAGCACTTTGGGAGCTTTTCTCTAGCACTGGTGAAGCAGTCCCATGGCTGTTGCCACAACTCAAGAGAAATGCCTACTTCCAAGTTCTGCTATTACAAACATTCCCCATCATTTTGAGAAGGGAAGACTGTCAGCAAGTCCATCCTTGCAATATAAAGCAAATTAGGTCAGACAAAGTCTATAACTAATTAGCCAAAAGTTCTAGGGAATTCCCATAATAGCCTTATGCTTGCTAGTAGAGGCCTGACCTATACATACTGTCAAATAAGGCAGAGTTTCCCTATACAAACTTATGGGGAAACTAGCATAGCTTGTAAAGGGCTAAACATGGAACCTTTCTTGCTGGTGCTGATCTTTTATTTGCAAGGAATTTTAACACAGGGGAACAATAAAAATGATACTTCCATATACAGTTTGGTGCAGCTCATTCTACCACCTCAGAACTGTACTGCCTCATTGTGCTGTATATATGCAAACAAGGCCCAAAACTCTGGAGCCACGTTTTGTAAAAACATTTGGTCAGGTGCATTCATACTCATGATGAACCTTCACAACATATGAAAATTAAGTGCTGGAGGAATTTGCTATGTAGTGCTAGAGGCAGCATTCTGCTTTCATGTAGACTATAAAATGGCATGAGATCATTAAGCTACACTGCTTTCTCTTGATAGTACAAATCCTAATTTCGAGACTTCACCAGTCATGTCACAGAAGAATAAGTGGGAAGAAACCACCTCTATTTGCATTGATTAATCATTCACTTAGGGCATAAGGCTCAAGTTAAAGAACATTCCATCCAGTGCACTTTGCCAAAGATCTGTTTCAATCTGCTTTAACAAACGTGTTATGATGGAACAGGAATCAATGTGGCAACAATATCTGACCAGACTGGACATGGGGCAACATTTAATAGTAATCATGTACACTAGCTTTAATTCTGAAACCATTTAGTCTTAAGTCATTCAACTGCCTCTAATGTCATTGATTGCAAATTAATAATTGCAAGTTCATACTTAACAATAGCTAAACAGGTCTCAAAGCAGCTCCTCTATTTCTAGAATAATTTTCTCCTCTGAAAATATGAAGTTGCACACTACTAAGTCAGATTAATGATCTATCATGTAATGTCTCCTCTGATAAGAAGCTCAGAAAGAAGTATTTTCACATGAACACACATGAAGTTTCCTTGTAAAGAATCAGATCTTTGGTCCATTTAAATCAGTACTGTCTAAGCAAACTAGCAGCCAGTTTGATGTAGTGGTTAAAAGCACGGACTCTAATCTGGAGAGCCGGGTTTGATTCTCTGCTCCTCCACTTGAAGCCAGCTGGGTGACCTTGGGCTAGTCATAGCTCTCTGGAGCTCTCTCAGCCCCACCCACCTCACAGGGTGTTTTGTTGTGGGGATGATAATAACATACTTTGTAAACTGCTCTGAGTGGGCATTAAGTTGTCCTGAAGAGCAGTATATAAATCGAATGTTATTATTATCGAATGTTATTATTCCAGGATCTCAGGCAGAGGTCATTCACATCTACTACTTGGTCCCTTTCACTGCAGACACTGTAGACTGAAACTAGGACCTTTTGCTTACCAAGCAGGTATCTACCACTGAGCCATGGTCCATTATCCATATGAGATGCTTTTTAGCTAAATGCTATCAACTGAATATGCATGCGTAGAGTGCACTCTTACATTTGAATATGAAACTCCTCCTGCTATTTCACTAAGGAGGGCCAAGATCTTTCACAATAAGTCCTTCTCATTAAACATATAGTACTATTCACTGCTCAGATAGGCTTGTAAAATGGTTGCTCTACATGTGCTTAACAAAGCTATTCTTTCAGTCCATCTCAGTAAGAGATGGGTGAAAAAGCAGGAAAAGCCCACATATAATTCTGTAAAAACGTCTATATGATTGCAAAGTCTTCCAAAGGCATGAAGTATACCAGGTGCACAAGCTGATAATCTAGTACAAACACAGTATTACAGCATCCTACCTTACATTAACATCCCAGTACTTACTATTTTTTTTCTAAATTTCCTCTATGGTTTCCTTATTTTACATATATATAATTGCTCCATTGGTCCAGAATATCAACAACAGGAACAAAATAGTATTATTGGTTTAAAGTGCAATCCTAAGTAGAGTTACACCCTTCTAAGTCCAGTGAAGTCAATACGCTTACGACATAAATTGCTCAACAACAAAAAAAGTACAGTAAGATGTAATTATTTAAGGATGCCATCCAATGCACAATTGCCTGGAAGTAGCTTCAGTGAACTCAGTAAAATTGACTTCTGGGTAAACATACTGAGGGTTGCACCACACGTAGTCCACTTAAAATGCTAAATTTAAAGGTGCTACAATAAATGACACTACCAAAATGCCTATTAAGGGTGTATTTCTTTCTCATGGCTGACACTCCATTTCCGTTGCAATTAAATTTTATATATGCCACTTGCTTCACTTATCAAAGAGATTCAGTCACTTGCTTTTTTGTTAAGTATGCCTTGAATCCTTCTTTACAGACAGTGATAAGCTCCACAGTTCCATTCCATTTAAATTTAGTTTTATTTTCTGCTTTATTGATCATTAGTGCATAATCTAAAAGATATAAACAAAAAAGATTTTCGGGAGAAATTATCTGTAAAGTTCAAGGGTTCCCAAGGCTCAGGTGGTCTACCTAATTAATAGAATTAATCAATCCATGTAGATGTTTATACATTATCTGCAATCTACTCTAATTGTTACATTTGTGCATCTTTGATTTTCAGGGGAATTTTGGTTGGGCCTACATAAGATCCACTCTATTGTAGACCAAGCTGACTACATCTTGCGTGTTGAGTTGGAGGACTGGAAAGCTAACAAACGTTATATTGAGTACTCATTGGTAATGGGAGGTCCAGAAACAGACTATGCTGTCCATGTTGCAAAGATTACTGGGAATATTCTCAATGCCCTGCCTGAACAGAAGAAAGTTAAATTCTCTACAAAAGATCATGGGAACAACACTGAAGGGAAAGCTATCTGTCCAGAGATTTATTCAGGTAGCTGTATTCTGAATGCATTAATGCTTTAACCTTTTTAAAATCAGGAAAACAACTTATTTAAGTTTATTTATTTATTTATTATATTTATATTCGGCTCTCTCTGCAGAGCAGGCTCAGAGCAGATTACATCACAATATAAAGCAGGTAGCATAATAAAACCAACTTCAGTTTATAAAATCCAGTGGTTATGTACCAGTTAGTTCGTAATAAAAACCAGATACCTAAAAGTCATCACATTCAATGCCCTGAAAATGAAGCAACTGGAGCTGTCAATCTTCCTTGTACATTTCTAGATCTCTGCTAAAATATCTGGTCAAACTTTAGGATGTAGAAACAGGATACTATTTTGAGCAAAGCCTTTTGCCAATGGTCTCGGTTAATCAGTAGCACAGAAAGCAAACAGTTGGTGCCCTGCTTTTCTGACACAGTTCCAATAAGCAGACATTTCAAGTGAAATATGGCAGAACTTCCATTTACTCAGATTTCAACCCAACCCAGATTTCTCCCATTTATTTTCTTCTCAAGCATCATTACCTGTATTTGCTTTCAAACTGAAACTCAAAGAAAAGGTTATATGACCTCCTAGGTAAGAGGTATACTAGGTCATTTTTATGATCTCCTAATCATCTAAATTTATTAGTCAATCAAATTGCATTCGAAATTAACTAAAATAATGTAGTAACGCACTCACTTTGTAGTTGCACTGCTGGAATGGGTAAAGGAATTAATTTACTTATGAAGGAACAGCCCTTGTAGCACAGGGGTTAAATGGTTTGGCTGCATATTAGCACTCTACTGGTTCAAATCCCACTACTGCCATGAGCTCAGTAGGTGGCCTTGGGTAAGCCACTCCTCTCAGCCCCAGCTCCCCAGCTGTATTGCGGGGATAATAATAACACTAATTTGTTCACCGCTCTGGGTGAGGCACTAATCTGTCTAGAAGAGCAGTATATAAGTGCAGTTGTTGTTGTCACATATAGCCAAATACATCCAATGGGCAATATTGCACAAGATGGCATTTCACTACAGGAATGTTTAGCTGGGTGACAGATTAAAAAACTGAGAGCTGCTATAGCACAGTGGTTAAGTGTTTCAGTTGTGAATCAGCACTCTCTTCGTTTGAATCCCGCTACTGCTATGAGCTCAGTAGGTGGCTTTGGGTAAGCCACTCCTTTCAGTCCCAGCTCCCCAGTTGTATTGTGGGGATAATAATCACACTAACTTGTTCACAACTGCACTAATCTGTCTAGAAAAGTGGTATATAAACACAGTTGTTGTGGTGGTGGTGGTGATTAAGTTATGAACCAAGTATTTGAATCAAAACTCTCCTGCATGCATGCAGGCAGGCAGGCAGGCAGGCAGGCAGGCACAATCTGGCTAAAGTAATACATGCACTGATCAACCAGTTATATTGCCATATAGGCAGGCAGATTCTGTTATGTTCAGCAGTAATCCATACTACGGATTCAAATAAAGGTCTACAAACTGATGCTGATATGCAAAGAGGCTATATTTGGAGGATATGGCCTCCATTATTGAGGGTAAGAAATGGTGTTTCTGAATTCCCTTTTCCCCCTGACCTCAAACTGATGCTGATATGCAAAGAGGCTATATTTGGAGGATTTGGCCTCCATTATTGAGGGTAAGAAATGGTGTTTCTGAATTCCCTTTTTCCCCTGACCTCAAATCCAGCGCATGCCGTTGAAAGAGAAAGAGAGAGAGAGAGAGAGAGAGAGAGAGAGAGAGAGAGAGAGAGAGAGATCTCAATACAGACATGGAAGTCCCCACATCTGCCTAAATGGGCTTCAGGGACTACTGCGTCTCTGTGATCACATTTATTGTTGCTACAACAGATTTGAATTACATGGAGCTTTTAATCTTATTTTCAGGTGGTTGGTGGCACAATGAATGTGAAGAAACAAACTTGAATGGAATATATATCAAGCCAAGTTCAAAAGGCAAACTGGAAAGGGGGAGGAGAGGGCTTTATTGGAAGCCTCACAAAGGAAGATCTCATCTTCTTAAAGCAACCAAACTGATGTTACATCCTACCGAGTTTGAAAATTTTGAGTAAACAACTTGACTGAGATTTTACTCAATAAAACACAAACAACTTCATTCCAAGCAGAGTAAAGGCACTTTTCAGCACAGAAGAAAATCAGGGTATATTTTCATTACATGAACTGCTTCATCATATTAAAAAATATTAGTGTGTGCTGATCAGGGCTCATTTGGAGGGGGAATGCACCGGAACAGCGTTCTGGAAGAGCTGAAAAGTGGTCACGTGGGTTTTGGCCCTGCCCACGTGATTCCTTTTCCTTCCCTATGCCTCCCCTCGAAAGGAGGGTAAGCTGCTTCAATTCATTCTGCTGCTTTATTTTCATTCATGACTCGTGAGAGAGAAAGAGAGAGAGGAGTGAGTGCATGCTGGGCTGCTGGGCCTGGATATCCAAAGGAGGGTAAGCTGCTTCAATTCATTCTGCTGCTTTATTTTCATTCATGAGAAAGAGTGAGTGAGTGAGTGCAAGCTGGGCCTGGAAATCCAAAGGAGGGAAAGCTGCTTCAATTCATTCTGCTGCTTTATTTTCATTCATGAGAGAGAATGAGTGAGTGAGTGCAAGCTGGGCCTGGATATCCAAAGGAGAGTAAGCTGCTTCAGTTCATTCTGCTGCTTCATTTTCATTCGTGACTAGTGAGTGAGTGAGTGCGTCTGTGCAAGTAGGACTGCTGGGGCTTGCTCTCCAGAGGAGGGTAAGCTGCTTTGAGTTCATTCTGCTTTATTTTCAGGAAATACCTGGAGATTTTTGGCGAAAGGAGCCTGAGGGGTGGGTGTTGCTTTCTGACACACTTCCGATGATGTCAGGGGGTGTGGTAAATGCTAATGAGATATGCTAATGAGTTCCTGCAGTTCTTTTTCTACGAAATGACCCCAGGTGCTGATCATGGATATGATCAAGAGAGGGGAAAGGTTATGCAGAAGGACATGGACAACCATTTACCACATGTTCTGCTGGCTTTGGAAAGCCCCTGCTAGCCAGCTTTCCTTAGCATCAAGGTCAGCTGTATATGAAGACTATTATTACTATTATGCAGAAGGAAGAAATGAGACCACAGGTGTGCCAGGAGTTCCATGTCTTCCAGGCATGCAGGGGCCCTATTCCGATTACAACCACGGTATGTGTGGAGAAGATATTTTAGCCTTCCCCTGGGCTGTTTTCAAAAACTTAAATGGCCCTGGGGACCTGTGATTTACTGAATTTGAAAATGTATGTGAAGCCATCATTGCACGTATGTTTCCCAATGGGGCAAATAGCAGCTCCCCAGGACCATTTGAGTTTGCAAAAATGGTGGTGTGTGGGGGTGAGGGGGAGAATGAAGCCCTTTCTCCACATGCATTACAATGAGAATACACCCCATGCTCACGAAACAGCAGTGCACATATGGTGCAAAGTCTTTGCGGCAAGGATTTGTGGCACAAGAATCTATATTGTGTGAGTTGGGCCACAGGTAGGGCTGTGCACGGGTGGGGAGATTCGGTATTCCCACTTCGGGTTTCGGGAATCGCTTAGGTATGCTCTGTGAAGATTCGGAGCATACTGCAGCGAGGGGGGGAACTCCCCACTACCACCCCCCACCCTCCCTGGGGAGACCCCTCCACCCCCCACCCACCCTGGAGAGACCCCCCCAACCCTGGGGAGACCCCTCCAACCCCCACCCACTTACCTAGCGGCGGGAGGGTTATCAGCTGGATGGCGGCTCCGACCTTCCCCACCACCCCGCAGGCTCGGACAGCGGTGCAGCAGCAGCAGAGGAGCTGGCCCGGAGCTACCGCAAGGTAGGTGGGGGGGAGGTGGGGGGTTGATGTTTAAAGGCCCCCGCCGCTGCTTGCACGCAGCGGCAGGGCCCTTTAAACAAGCCCTGAAGCTTTCCGAAGCATTTCTGAATGCTTTGGAAAGCTTTGCTTCGGTATTCTGAAGCGAAGCCAGCATGCTGGCCCCGCTTCGGAAACACTGAAGCTTACCGATTCGGGTACGCTTCGGGTCCGCTTCGGATATCTTTACCTGAAGCGAAACCCGAATACCACAGCCCTAGCCACAGGCTGTATTGTCTACCCTCTGAAGTTGCCATTTTCTCCAGGGGAAATAATCTCCAACACTTGGAGATCAGTTGAAATTCCAGGAGAAATCCAGGTCCCACCTTAAAGTTGACAACTCAGATTACAGTTATGCATTATCTACTGAAATGTGTGTTCATTTATATTTACTCCATTTATACCCCACTTTTATCCCCAATGGGGACCCAAAGAGGCTTACAACATTCTCCTTCCTCCATTTTATCCTCATAACAACCCTGTGAGGTAGGTTAGTCTGAAAGAGGATGATTGACCCAAGGTCATCCAGCAAGTTTCAACGGCAGATACATATATGCAAATATATTATAAACATAGAATCCCAGAAGCAGTAGGTTTTTTTTTTTTGTTTTTTTAAAGAAAGCCTGCTACAGTTCCTCTGGAATCCATACCATCACAACTGAAAGGCCTACAAATTTTCCATGTTATAAGCTTTTATTATTCAAAGTTCACTTTGTCTGATACCATCTATTATCTGATTCAGTGTGTTTTGACTCCCAAAAGCTCGTGCTCTGGAAAATTTTGGTGGACTTTAAGGTGCTACTGGACATGAATTTTGTTCTGCTATTAACACAGCTACCTGCCTGAGACTGAAAGTTCAAGTTCCCAATATGTTGCCATTTAACACTAATTCAAGTTACTTTTACTTGGATGTAATGTTACAGCTTGTGGAAGTTCTGGAGAAAGTGTATGTTTTGTGAGTTTCACATGCCTAAACCTAGGTCAAATTTGCCACTAGGTTCTTGTTCACTATGAATAACTACAAAAAAAATAAAAGTGATTCAGAATAGTAGTTGCAGGTGAGTGCTGAGTGGGTGAGGAGAGTAGGGAGGGGGCACGGTGATAAAAACACACAGACAGTGCTGGAGGTAAAGAGGCCACAACTTTATTGAGATTACAGCTCAGGGAGCAAAGGCGCGCAAGTGCCAAGGGGCAGGGACCAGTTACCCAGACCAGGGGCCTGCACTGGATGTGGCTGGGTGTGCTCCACTAGCCCCTGGTCATTCCCTGCCCCTCCACAACATGGCAGCCACCATGCCATCTCCCCACTCGCCTCCCCCATATCACCCGCAACCTGGGCACCCAGGTAAGTCTGGGAGCCATTGTTTCTTAGCCTTTAAGCCACTACAACCCACCAACCAAGTATGCCAAACCACAAGAAAAATCAGGACATAAAACTGCACTCCAGACCAATTCCCCCTGCCCCAAATGTCAATTTTTATTTTAGCCCACTTGGCACTTTTTGGAGAACTTGTTCCTCCTTTATCTTTGCTGCTGTCATGGTGTTCTAAAAGTTAATCACATATACTTAGTCTCATGGGTGGAAGAGTATTATTTTGTGTCACTTTTTCCTCCAAATGGGGTTCTATCTAGGATTTTATCCTCAGGGTGGAGTGAGCAATATAAAACAATTTACTTTCACTGGCTGTCATAAGCTATAGCAAGAGGGGAAGGTTCTACATAAAATCCTAAATGCCCCCATTGCCCTCATAGTTCTTAATGCCCCCCACCCAAGATATACAGACACGATAAAGAATCACGGATCGAGAAAATGTCTCAAAGGAAATAGTAAGCTAAGTTAATGAAGGAAAACTTAGAATTGTATCCAACCACCTCATGCTCTTCTCACTAACAAACCTAGATTGTTCTGCTGAATGGATGATACACGCTCCCCTTTAATGTGGCCATGGTAGGATTCATTTTTTAACTGCATAGCTAAATGTTATCAATGGCAGTTTAAATCTGCATATGCCATCTGTATACATACACAATAACTTTCTCAAAGATAAAACCCTATCCAATTTTAAGCCATCAATGTTCATCATATAGGACAGAAAAACATTTTTCAGAATAGCACATCTTAGGGGATAAATTGTTCAAATATATAAATATAAATAAACTGTGGATGGGGCTTGCCTGAAGTAAAAGTTGTACAGCAGCAATGCTAGATTGATTGCTTGGTAGACTGCTCCAGTGTTGAATAAATTAGTATTAGAAAAAAATAACTGCACAAAAAAGGCTACTACATTTTCTAAAGAAAATGCATTAAAATATTGATAAAGTATTAGAAAGTACTAGTTTAACAAGGAATATGGGCGACATCTGGGAGGCCTTGAAATACTTGCAACATAATTGCTATTATTAACGCTACATTAGTACCTTGCTCTTTCATTGCTTAAGCTTAAATACACAATTTTTATCGCATTCGTTTTCACAAGGACTCTAGTTCTGTTGCTAGTTCAAAGCAGCTTCATAAACTGACAGCAGAGTTCATTTTATGTATGTAAGAATTGCAATGTTGGATCAATTATTAGACCAACTGTCCACCCTGTTTTATATCCTGCAACTATCAGATGTCTCAGCTGAGTTCATAAACGGGCATGTTGACCAGCCCATGTTGCTAATTCCAAGGTCCATCAGTCAGATGTATATCATGTGCAAAAATGCAGACTGCACTTTTGATTTTCATGGTTGATGAGTACTGACAGATTTACCCTCGATTCTTTTATAATCCAATGATATTTGTTCACAATATACTGTGGCAAAATTCCAAAGATGAATTAAACACTATGTAAAAAAAAAAAAGACTTGTCTTTGCTTGGCTCAGCAACCCAACTCTAATCTTAGACTTCTGAACTTCACTTCTTCTCAACGTAGTTGAGAAAGTATCAAATCAAAGTAGTTGAGAAAGTATCAAGGTTACTACTGTCATTGACTGCTCCAAACAATGAACCATATTCAAAACTTTTACTGCTTGTCTGAAAACATGGAGATTTGTTGGGAGATCATCTTCTGCCTGACTCAGTGGCATTTACTGAATAAACAAACTGCTCTATGGGTTTACATATTCACGATACACTCAAGCTAGATTAAGGCTATTTCCTCTTTACAAATGAACATGTCTTTTAATGATCTGCATCTATCACTGTTAAAAAGAATTTT
Source organism: Eublepharis macularius (assembly GCF_028583425.1). Classification (NCBI taxonomy): domain Eukaryota; kingdom Metazoa; phylum Chordata; class Lepidosauria; order Squamata; family Eublepharidae; genus Eublepharis; species Eublepharis macularius. Next base: position 78,012,791 of record NC_072794.1, on the reverse strand, counting down.
AAAATTCTATTTTCTTTCAGCGGCCTATCATTTTGTATCTTGAAAAAGCCAAATTTCTAGCAGCTCTATTATACATTAAGGCCTTCCATAAAGATTTCATGACTATATTACACATATATTATTTGGAAGCACTGTGTCCTTGTAAAGACTTTTTACCTGCACTGATTTATTGCACATTCCCCAATGGTTGGCTGACCACAATTATTATCCTTCTGCCCTTATCCCTAAAAATATACAGATAGGTTGAAAAGAGACAAGGAATTGCCTTCCAAACTCTCTTTGTCATTTGGCACCAAAAAGTATTAAGTTTCTCCTTGAGAAACAAAAAATTTGGCCTGCTCCCAGAATAAAAGAAAAGAAGGTTGTTCAGAAGTAAAGAATTATTCCATTTTTTTCATATTTAATTGCTAAATATCAAGGAAAGGTGACCCTTTCCAATCTTTATTGATCTAAATAGTTCCATAAACAGAGACCATCCCTGAGGAAAAGTGCTTTTCACCTTAATTACATATGGTTATCTTTGGCACATAGTGTAGTAACTTTTAAAGGAAGACTGATGAAAGCACATGAGCTCTGGAACAGTTACATCCTTTTGATGTAAAATGTGTTCTATCCCAATGGGCCTTGGTAAAGAATCTACTATGGGTAATATAGCCAGCATTTCTGGCTTCACATCACCTCATTATTCAGGCTCAACAGTGGTCAGTAAGGGAGACACTAGCATGAGAATGAACGACATCATTCACCACCTCATGTGATTCTTCGATCTAGACATTTCATGAACATTCTGGGAACATACTATAGCAATTCCCATGTGACTAGCCATGTACAAATCAGACACTGTTGTAATGTTGTAATATCGGTTTCTAAGCCAGCACTGAAGGGGTTCCCATGCAGTGCTCATGTTCACACACACATCCCAAAACAGACAGCTATGTTACCCTGCCCCAGTATCTGAAAGCTGAATGAAAGGGACTAAAACCTAAAGAAGGAATCAGATAAGTATTGTGGTAATTGCATTCTAGACGGGTAGCTGTATTAGTCTGTACTGCAAAATAAAATGAGTCCAGTGGCATCTTAAAAACTAACATTTATTTGAGCTTATGCTTTTGTGAGTCAGAACTCATGTCAACATATTCCAATACACCTAATGGAGCTTATGCTGGAATAAATGTTGTCAAATGATGACACTTAATCTGGAGAAAAACACCCTCAGAAAAAGAGGTCAGCATTTAATTAGAGAAGGAAGGTACTTGGAGTACAGGATCCTACTAGACAGCATTACAGACTGTATTAAACATTTCAAAGCCTGACCTGCTTGTGAGAAGCAAGAATGTCACTTGAAAGACACTTATTTAATAAGGTGTAGTTAACCTTGCCAAAACATCTATTTATTGACTTTGGTTAGTCATACAAACAGGGTCAGGTTGAAAGAGCGGGAAAAATATTTCCACTATTTTAAAGAAGTTAAACAATGAAATGCTGATTCTGATTAAGAACCCACCAGATACTTAGAATTAAGCCAAACAACACACACACACACACACACAAACCTCCAAACAAAAAAAAGGTTAATATAGCACTAAGTGAAAATTCCTATAAATATCAATTGTACCATACCTTAACTTTTCTGATTGTATGAACAATGTAACAATGATCTTATTAACTAATCCGAATTATGTGATCTTGTGAACATGCATTAAATTGAAAAGTTCTATAAATGAAAGAAGAAAACCCAAGACTGCAATGTATTAGGTATTTATTTAATGTTTTTTATCCCCTTAAACTCTCTGGTATATGATTACTAAAAGGGTATTATTCTGAACAAATTCATTTACCCCTGCATAAATTAAAAATCTATTTTTACCCTTACCTGTATGTTGTATTTGGAATATAAACATCCCTTGCAGGGAACTCCAGGATCTCTCTGGTTGGGCGAACTCTGCTATCAGGGTAAAGTTTTACTTGCAGTAATTCTGGAGTTAGACAATAATGTGGGCTCTCTGGAGCTGGAGAAATATCTATCTTCAACTGGGCTATGGCAAGAGACATTATTAGTATAATCAAGTTTGTAATCAACCACTTTCCTGTGATAGAAAATCATCACTTTCAGGTGAACAAACAGGGAAACTTTACAACAGTTGATCCTTCTTCTCTTTTTAGGTTACCAGTGACTAATATAACTCTCTGTAAGTATCATGACATGCAGCATTACAATGACTAATTTTTTTAAAAAATGCTAGCTATAATTAAAGAAATTAGCATTAAAGAAATTAGCATTTGTTCTAATTGCTTTGAGTCAGGATCTGACCATTCTTTTAATCTTGCTCTCTCAGTGAGGTGGAGCTGCAGAATGTGGATTGAAATTAATTACCAGTCATTCCTTTCTATGAGTTCTCATTTGTTTAGGGGCTTTGAAAAGTGTCTGTTAAATGTAAATGTAAATGACCTTTTCATAGCGAACAGCCCTTTCAGTTTTCTTGAACATTTATTTGAATGCATCCACATTTTGAAGTGTTAAACTAAGTCTACTTGTTAGTTATACAGGAAATCGGAGGGCCCTGCTTCTCTAACAGCAACATAATTAATAATAATAATAATAATATTTGATTTATATACTGCCCTTCAGGACAATTTAACACCCACTCAGAGCAGTTTACAAAGTGTGTTATTATTATCCTCACCCTGTGAGGTGGGTGCGGCAGAGAGAGCTCCAAGCAGCTGTGACTGACCCAAGGTCACCCAGCTGGCTTGAAGCGGAGGAGTGGGGAATCAAACCCAGTTCTCCAGATTAGAGTCCTGTCGCTCTTAACCACTACACCAAAATGGCCCAAACTGTGGTATTTTATTGCCCTCCTGACCATGTGAATAAGAACAAGACCAGCTTAGGAGATCACATGGCTTGTAAAATTACTTCCCTTTCCCAGATGCGGGATGTCTTTCAATGCCTTTGATGAGGAATGGGGAAAGAGAGAAAGAAGGTGGGAAGTTAAAATTTTAAGCTCTCTATACTAAGGCACAGCTTGCTTTATTGCTTCAAGATCTCTCTCTTGAAATCTAGGGTTACAAAATTGTGGTTTTAGGACCTAAAACTAGAGCTATAATTTATTTACCTTCTGGCGACTGTCTAGCAAATACAAGAAAAAATGAGATAATGCCATTTTAAAAGTTGTTTGTTTAGTTCTATAGCTTGCTTTGTTTTAAAATTAAAAACCAGATTTATTTCCTGCAAGTCTGAAAGATCACACTTTTTATGTTGTATTTTAAAATAGGTTTTGATTCAGATTTCTAAGTCTTAACATAATACTGGAAACACTTCTAAGATTATTTTGACTTCTTTTCTGTTTGATCTCAAAGATACATACACAATCCTGTGGAAAGACTCTCACTCTTAACCCAGGAAAAGGACTGGAAGCATTATTAATATTCCATAAATGCTATCAGACTGTAGCCCTAACAGAACCAGAAACAGAGTTCTTCAGATTCAGAGGCAGTAAATTATGCTGATGTCTCTGGTTCTTTCTCAGATTCCTAAAAAAAGCCTTTTGTACCAGGTCCACTGCATATAAATCAAAATCTGCTTCACTCTGCTTCCTCTACTTTTGTTTTGTTCCTTAATCTTTGTCTAATATTGCTTCCTTGAAATCTGGCCAATTGGACCTTGCTATTTTTAAAGAAGACCACAGGGGTGCCGGGTTGTGTGGCTGACATCTTCCTAAGGATGGACTTGGGCCTGTGATCTCTTGAAGGGCAGGCTTGCCTTTGGGCTCTATTAAAAACTGATTTATATGTCACTCCATGGAAAAAATTAACGGAGACTAGACTCCAGTTGTTGTGGCTGAACAGTAGCGAGTTAGTGAGAATGGGAAGGTTAGCAGCACGCTTTTTGGTGAATGAATGCTTGTATACTGTGGATTTTTTGAGCACTAAGGAGACAGCACACACGTTATGCTCTCCATTGTATTTGGGATTGTCCTATCTAAAGGCAGCTTTTCTATACTTAATATTGTTTTTAAGCATTCTACCATAACACCATAGTATTTATGCTTGCAAGACTAAACTCTATTCCTTCTCAAATAATGCAAGGTTGAACACAAAGGATTCCATATCCTGAAAGACTTTGCTAGTCAACAGATAGAAACTTTGCAGTATTGTTTACTGGAATGCAATATTTTTGTAGCACTAGGGATGTTCTATTTTTATGATAATAAAGGGTTGTCAATACCAAACAAGTTTAGGGTTGCCAGGTCCCCTTACCCAATGGACAGGAGGTGGGAGACCTGGCACTCACCTTGCAGAGATGTTTGTATGCACGCACAGTGTACATGTGCTCCTGGGGCTGCGTGATGACATCACTTCCAGGAAATGACATCACCGTGCAGGCCACATGCCGCCCCTGGGAGTGCTGCCATGCTCTGCAGCAGGCCCTGGAGTGCTCTTGCACTCCACAGCGGATCAATTTCGGTCCGTTTGGAACTGAATCGGGCACATCTGGGGCTGAAATTGGCCCACTGAGGACCACAGGAGAGCTTCCAGGGCGGTGTGATGAGCCCTGGAGGGCTCTTGTGCTCCGCAATGGGCCAATTTCAGCCCATTTGGGGCTGAATAAGGCCCGATTTCGGCTGAATCAGGCTGGTTTCAGGCTGTAATCATCCCACTGCAGCACGCAAGAGTCTGCCGCGCCACCCAGGAGTGTGCACTGGTATGTGGTTTCCTCCACTTTTCCCCTGCCGGCTGGGTAAGAGGAGGTGAGAGTGAGGGATCCCCCCCCACCAGGCAGTGGAAGGGCAACCCTAAACAAGATTTTTAAAAATCTGGAAGGCGTGGACTTAGGAGTTACACTGGATGTTGCTATATTTTTTGCCTATGTTATTAAATTTAAAGGATTTTAAGTGCAATAACTGTTAAGTCATTTTAAAATTGTTTCTTTGTTGTAGTATTTAGTGTGGCATTGATCAAGGCCTGTGGCCAAATGAGTAGTACCATTAAAGTGAAGGCCTACTGGACCACAGTAATCACCATAGTTGGCCAGTTTAGGTTGAGTCTCAGAAGCATGGCAGAGATTAAACTAATTTCAAGAGTTAATGTTTTTTACAACTCCGTTCCAGTAGGACATGGACAAATCAAGAACTAACTTTTCCATCTGTTCTACATCTTGAATTCAAGCAAGACATTCACATGTCACAAACTTATCCATAACATTCATCTGATGGTACTGAACAGCAAGAAATAAGCTGCCCAAAGTGACAGAAACTAACTACCATGCTAGTATCACTTTGCTCTCTCTCAACCCCTTCAGAAATATCATTAGAATACCTGTAATGGGCCTCAGCCTCCTTAGGACAGAAGATGGCCTTCTCATATCTGCAAGAAACTTGTACAGATCTTCATCACTCAGACGGTCACCTTCCTATTAATTAAAAATAAAGACATGCAATAATTTTCCACTGTCCACTTCAAACAATAGTTTTCTCCTACCATTCTTTATTTTTTCTCCTACCATTCCCATTTTTTAAGGACAACCTTTGTAATAAAATAATCTCATAAAGATTGTGATACATTACAAATTTCAATAGCCTCATCTCTCTTTTCAGTTATGGTATGTTAATAATTTTATGAAAGGAAAGTAGATTTTATCTTGTTTGCACTTTGAATAGGCTCTAATTAGCCTTAAGTAAGAAACAAAGCAACAAAAAAGAAGGAATTACTAGTGTTTTGAAGGACACTATGTTGTCCTTTAAAATTGAAATGAACTTTATGGCTCTAATTCCTCTCTTAAAGTGATGTGGGTATTCAGAGAGAAACCCACCTTGCCAAAGCCCCCAGAAACACAGAAGAAAGAACAGACAGGGCCAAGTACAGAGACGAAGCCTGCTTATGGACATGGCAGGCAACCATTTCCTACCTTCAGAAGGAGGCCTCCTCATGAAAAGGATACTTGTGAGTAAAGACTTGCTGTGGATCAAAGGCTTACTAATGAGCCCAGAAGCAAGGGTGGCAGAAAAGGTACAGCTAAAAGGCCAAGGAAGTGGGGCTTGAGGAAGAAGGAACTTTCAGTTCAACAGAAGAAGGATAAGGATACAAATAATTCATTATTAGGGGTGTGTGATTTGGGTTTTGGTTTCGAGTACAGTACCCGAATCGTACACAATTCGCAATGATACGGGATTCATATTGCTTCGGGAAGTTTTGGGTCAAGGGGTTTAAATACTCCTTTCTGTGCCACTGCGAAGCAGCACGGAAAGGGGCATTTAAACCCATGGCTCAGCTGTTTGGTGGGGAGATCCCCACCAAGCAGCTGATCCACCCGGCAGGAGTTTAAATGCCCCTTTCCATGCTGCTTTGCAGCGGCATGGAAAGGAGTATTTAAACCCCTTGACCTGAAATTTCCCAAAGCGATACAAATTCCATTGCTAATCGAGTCAGATTCAGGTACTTTACCCGAGTCATACTGCCAAGCAGCTGATCCTGGGCTTCCCTACTGCCCAGCTGGCCACTGCAGTGGCAGAGGAGGCAGTGCGGGCCCCGCAGGAGCTGGCTCCGGGCTTCACCTCTGCCCAGCTGATCGGCCTCCCCTCTCCCTGCTGGCCATGTAAGTGGGGTGGGTGGGGGTAGGTGGGTTTCTCCTAAAGGGGGTAGGGGGTGGAGGTGAGGGGTTTGCTCCCCCTCATTTCAGTATGCTATGAATCTTTATGGAGCACGCCAAAGCAAGCTAAATACCAGAATCCTGAACTGGCTTGCCGCTTCGGGATTCTGGTAATTCCGCAATTTTTTCTCGCTTCAGGTAAACTCGAAGTGGAAAACCTGAATTTTGGGGTTGGGGGGTGCACACCCCTACCTTCTCCTTGGCTGAGATAAAAGGGGCATGCAATTTGTCTTGCCTTCCTTCCTCAGAACTGATTTTATTTGCATGGCTCCCTTTGGCTTAGTAATTACTCTCCTCCTATGTATGAAAAAAATTCATTTTTATAACAAGGGATAAATATATATGGAAAGACATCAAGCAGCTAAAGAAACAATTGGATTTATTGAAGGTAGAAAAAACTCAGGAAAAAAATGAAATATTTAAAACAAAGACATTTCGGAGCTGCAAATAAACCTGGAAGGTATTTGGCGTACTGTTTGAGAAAAGAAGGATACCGGGAATTAGAAATGGCAATCAAGTAATCTATAAAGAGCAAGACATGAAAGATCAAATTAGAACTTTCTTTTCCAACCTCTACTAAGAAGGAACCATAAAAGAAGAAGAGATGGAGAAATTTCTGCTAGAAACACAATCAATGAGCATAGAAAAATTCTAATCAAGCAATAACAAGAGATTAACTTTGCTATCAAAAAACTAAAGGCAGCAAAGGCTGCAAGTCCGGATGGGTTGAAGGCTGCCTATTATAAATGTTTTGAGGATATATTAGCCATACCCCTACAAAAAATGTTGAAGGAGATACAAGACAGAAAGTTCCTGTCATGGACGTGGCAAGAGGTAAATATATCTTTAATACATAAAGAGGGGAACAATCCATTAATTCCACAATCATACAGACCCATCTCTTTACTGAATGCGGATTATAACACATTTACAACAATAATGGTGGAAAGATTAAGAAGATATGTCTCAGAAATAATTCATAAAGATCAAACAGGCTTTGTCCCGGAGAGATACATGAAAAACAACTTCAGATATCTCCTCAATGCAATTGAATATTCAAGAAGGAAGGGTGAAAAAACTGCATTTATGTTTCTAGATTCTGAAAAAGCGTTTTATAATGTGTCTTGGAAATTTCTTATGAAAGCACTACAAAGAAAATTGAAATAACAAAAGGAATACAACAGGGGTGCCCAATATCACCATTATTGTTCATTAGTGCCTTGGAAATTCTGGTGGTGAGAATCAGGCAAGACAGTAGAATCGATGGAATAAAGGAGGGGAAAGAGATATATAAAATGAAAAGCTATGTGGATGATATGGTGATATCAGTGACAAAGCCAAATAACTCTTTTACTTACGTAATGGAACAAATATTAAAATTTGGACAGTACTCTGGATACAAGCTGAACAAAAAGAAAACAATTATAATGTTACTTTGGACAAGGACAGAGGAATGAGAAGAGATTGTGCTATACTACAAAGTCTGTAAAATACCTAGGAATAATTGTATCAGCATGAAATGAGAACCTATATAATGATAATTATCAAAAAGTGTGGACAAACATTTCTGAAGACTTGCAAAGATGGGAAAAAATGAATATTTCATGGCTAGGAAGAATGTCTGCTGTTAAAATGAATATACTACCAAAATTGAATTTCCTGTTTCAAATGGTTCCAATTCATATTCATAAACAAGTGGCAGAAACAAATAAATGACTTCATATGGAAAGGGAAAAAACCAATTATAAGATTTAAAATATTATAGGATGACAAAAAACGGGGATTGGCAGTACCAAGTATTAAACTGTACCGCCAGGCGGCATTAAATCTGAGTAGAAGACACATCAGATTGGAGACAACTGACACTAAATAGGGCATTCATAATTATTTATGGCTTAAGTAATCACTAAAATCCATTCAAAAGCAGGATGAGGTCCATATACTAAGAGATGGACTATTTAAAATATGGTTTTAAAGCAGAAATAAATTGAGCCCACCAATCGCACCACTGATGTCACCAATAAACGCTCACTGCGACACCACCACCAGAAATAAAATTGATCAGTTCAGCTATGAATCTATGATACACAAACAAGGAAATGTGAAAACTTGGCAAAAAATTCAAGCTCAAGAGAAAAAATATTCCATGGTTGATGTATCACCAAACAGTATCTAGGTTTAAAGAACACACTCTCAAAGAAGGCAGCAGTTTAAGAGAAAAATCAATTCGAATTATTAATAATCAGTGACCTGAAGTATTTATTAGGGAAAATTTATAAAATTTTACTGCAATACCACACAGAAATGGAGCAAGTTAAAAACTGTATGTTAAAATGGATTAAAAACTTCAGAGAAACCATCTCCATGAATCGACAGAAAGATTTACGGACTAAAGATACCAGATTTACAGATTGTCAGTTGTTAAGAGAGAACTAGTATAAAATGTTCTTTAGATGGTATACTAGCCCCAAAGACATTGTGAGAATTAGTAAGGATATAGTGGACAGTGCTGGAAATGTCAATGCACGGACGCAACATTTTATCACATGTGGTGGACATGTAAGAAAGCATGAAGATATTGGATAAAGATATGTGAAGAGATTCAGAAGATTCTCAAACTCAGGTTTGAGCTAAATCCGAAAAATCTGCTACTAAATATTTTACTGAATAATGTTAACAAAAGAACAGGCAGATCTTTTCCGGTACATGGAGATAGCTGCAAGAGTACTATATGCAGCGAAATGGAAAACAGATATATGCCCTGACTTGTCAGAATGGATAGACAGATGTATGAATATGCACCAATGGCTAAATTAACTTCCTATGTGCACAATAGACCAATAGTTCTGGGGACAATTGGAAGATTTCTTTGATTACTTAGGTTAAAACTAAGATAAATTAAGGTAATTATGTTACAAATATAAAACACAGGAGAAGTGACTGATTAAAAATTATTGACATTAAAATTTGGGTATATGCAACTAAGGAGAGGGGCTGAGAGCTATTATACAATTTAGTTGTGCTGTTATATATTCTGAATATATCTTTCTATTAGCTTAAATTAAATTCAAATGTAGTGCTTGTATAAGTTTCTATGCACTTTCTATTGTTATATCTTTTCTTTTTAAATAAAATCTTTACTTAAAAAAGAATCTTTTTATTCCTTTATGTCTCAGTAATCAGATCACAAGGCAAAAAGACATCACTGAAAGTTCAGCAAGACTACCCTGTAGTAAATGTCTTTGAAAATAGCAGCCAAATTTTATGAGCTGAGGTAACATTTCACAGATTCACAGATGAAAAGTATTAATACACTGTGCGTATGTTTTTGTGATATCCTCTAGCATCCCATAGGTACTGTGGAGAATAGTAGAAAATGGTGAGAACTTCAACTGATAATAATGGAAAATTCCATTTCTGTTCCTAGAAATGAGTCTGTGTGAGACTACGTTTCTACTGAAGTTTATTTTAGTCAAAGAGTTAAGATAACAGCTATTTTTCATCATGGAAAAATGTTAACGTTAATTTAAAATACGATTTGAACTTGAAATAAGTACTTTGGAAATACTTAAGTCACATCTGAATTTCAACTGAAAATGCACATTTCAAATTTAAATTGAAAATATTCACGTCTCAGTTCTTTTATTCAGAGTACCTTGAGCTGATATCTTCAGGTTCAACTTTTAATCCCTTTATCTGCCTCCTTATAACAACCAAGTAGTGGGATGCTAATCCTAGGCATTTCAGGTCAGTAGCTTCCTGTGCTAATCAAACTGCCAGTATTGCATTGCAAAAACATCAACCTTGCATAAACTCAGCAGGAGCTTCTACATTATTCCTGAATGACCTGATTTTCCTGGTGATAGTAATGCTGTCCTGAACTGCTAAATAGTGACCTGACATCTCCACCTCCTGATGTTCTTTATGTGCTACTCATAACCTTAGAACTTGCCTGCATCCTTGTCCCACGTAACTCCACTACTATCTAGTCCACTGTCCTGAATATAAGCCTCTATTTTATTCATTTTAACATGTCTATCCTGAAAGCCTGATGGAACAATAGAAGATTAAACTTATATTAAAACACAGTAGAAAAAAGCAAGAATCCACTAGCACTTTATAAGACTAACGAAAGTTGTGGTAGAGTATGAGCTTTTGTGACTCACAGCTCACTACTGTGACTCATGAAAGCTCATACCCTACCACAATTTTTTTTAGTCTTGTTGGTGCTACTGGAATCTTGCTCTTTTCTACTGCTGCACAGACTAACACGGCTACCCATCTTGATTAAAACACAGATGTTGGAAATCAATCTCAGCAAATATAACAACTTATCTTGCCTATCAGCTTGACAAAAACCATTCCTAACAGTTGCATCTTGCAATGTTTCCCAAAGATACTCAGACTTGGGCTTTGGCAAGTATACAAGGAAAACAAATCTCACATGTCAGGGTATCCCACCAACAGGAGCTCTCCACAGTTGCACAGAATTAGTGTTAATGATTGCAGCTGGGAAGAAAGCAGGACTGAGCCTCTCAGGGCTTTATAAATAAAGCTGTATGTACTCTAAGCTAAAGCATACATTAAAACTTTGTGCCATGGTAGACATAGCACAGTGGCACTGTAAACATGGTTTGTCTAATACCTGTTTAAAGAAGTTGGTAACTGTGAGGGTAGCTGGTCTAAAGTTTGTCAGGTTGCAGGCCTCATCCCCACTAGTGGTTCTTTCCAAAGAACGCCTGCCGACGATGCTAGAATTTCTTCTCTCTGACCAAGATCCTTTGCGTTCTTTAAAAAAGTAAGTAGCAAAAATAAAACAAAAAACTCACACAAACAAACTACATTTATTTTAGGAAGACTACACAAGAAGATAACTTCTGCTGTCTGAAATTATGGGGAAAGCAAGATAAAAGAGGTGGTTATGCTAAGACAATCGCACTCCCGAGGCATTAGGAAACCATGAAGCACAGCTGAATATCTCTGTTCCTCTCACAGCAACCATACCCCAGTGCCTTGTGCCTATTATAAAAGTCTTTATCATGTGGAGATTTATGTATTTCTACTGAGAAAAAAATGATGAAGTTGGCAGTTTGGGAAAGGGTGGGGGAGCTGAAAGATGCTGAACAGTGGTTTCAGATGAGCTGCACAGTTCACAACGATTAATCTACTCCTTTGGAAAATACTCATCAGTCTATAACATTCTCACAGACTTAGCAGCTTGGTTTTAGAGAGAATAACAGATGGTTTACTAGTAAAATCCTTGAAACATAAACCTATTTGTTATTACAGGCTTGTCCTGTTCATTTTATCCCTATTACAAAGGCATAGTGAAGGGATGAAAAGGTGGAACAAGCTGATAAACACGTATTTTGTTACAGAATGAATCCAACTTTGTGGCAATCTAAAGAACATAACAACAACCTTACTGGGTCAAAATAAGCTACCATCCTTTATCCAAAATAGCCTATAGTAAATTCTATAGACAGTGGGGAGTACCCTACGCAGTGGCAGTGGAAGGCATTGCCAATTGTACTCTGCCTCCAAACATGGAGGTTCCATTTATATATTATGTCTAATATATAACTAAATACAGAGACCATCAATTTTCAGAAGTTAATTAGTTTTTGAATAAAGAGATACTGCTGCCTTTTATTTAGCTATCCACCAGGAACCCAAAATCTCTTTCCCAATCAGGCACCACAAAATCAGACCCCTAAAGCAGAATATTTACATTTAGGGGGTTTTTTAACCACTATATATCACTTCGTATTTATTCACAATGAATCTTACCCCACACCTGATTCTTTGGTAGCTCTTTGCAATTCACTTTGGTTCTCACCATCCTGAAAAATTTTATGACATCAGAAAATTGGCCACTTTACTACTCACCACAATTCCAGAGGAATTAAGTAGCTCAGTTCCAATAACAAACCATGTGGAACCTGACTGCTCATTTCTGCCTTTTAAGAAACCTGTTCATTTATTTCTACTCTCTGCTTCAAGTAATTTAACTAGCTTATAATCCATAACCGAAAAGAGTCCAGTAGCACTTTTAAGACTAACCAACTTTACTGTAGCATAAGCTTTCGATAATCACAGTTCTCTTTGTCAGATGCATGACCCTCCATGCATCTGACGAAGAGAACTGTGATTCTCGAAAGCTTATGCTACAGTAAAGTTGGTTAGTCTTAAAGGTGCTACTGGAATCTTTTCGATTTTGCTACTACAGACTAACACGGCTAACTCCTCTGGATAATCCATAAGAAAAGCCATCTTTCTATCCCACAACTGCTCATCTTATACATGAGCCTTTGGTGAGGGCCTCTCTTAAAAGCTTTTTGGAAGTTCAAGTGCATAACGTCTACGAGATCATCCTTGTTCACATATCTGTTATTCTTTTTTAAAAAACTCTAAAAGGTTGATAAGACACACCTAGTTCATGTATGTGCTTTGGTGTTCCATTCACTACATTCCCAGGCTCTAAAAAGGAGGGTGATTTTAGCAAGAAGTTGCTTCCAAGTTCATGCACATTTTGACCTGGAGCACTGTGTGCCCCTGTGTGACCATTTCAACTATCTTTTACTCCAGAATTCTTAATGATCTAAGAAGAGCTACCTTGGATTTTTCTGTGAACATGCTCGATACCAACCTCCTGCAGCAATTTCTACTTCTGTTGAGTCTCTCTCCAAACTTCCCGCACTGCTGACTATGTTCATTAAGTGAATGGCTGTCCATGCAAAAGGCATGCGATACTTGCCAAGTCTTTGGCAAAATTGCTCTGCTTGGCTTTTCAGTTTCTCCAGTTTTTCCTTGTTCTGCAAAAGCAAAGCCCAATGCATATAAAATACAACCACTTTTGAAATATTAACAGGGGAAAGAACAATAGCTTTGAAACAATACTTTCCTTCCACTTGAACTTAGTGGGCTTCCACTGCAAAGTGCAGTCCTCCTGCACAAGCTATTTTTTAGTTCATATACAGTGGTTTGTTGTACATGAGCAGAAAGCATCTGGAGCCAGAGGAACAGACTCCTTGACAGAGAATCACATTGCACAAGCAGAAGGAAAATATAGGATCCAAGCCGCCAAAAAAGCTGTAAGCTTGCCGTGAAGGAAAGATTATAATCATATTCCTGTTTGAGAACTGGGGGTGGGGGAGACTACATTGCTGCAGTGTTTCCTCATGGTCACACAAGACATCTTTGTCAATGTAATAAAGATTCTTCTGCTCAAATGTGGTATAAGCTAGTAAAAAGGGACCTTCACATGGGTGAAAGTGACAACCACAGAATCCACAACTCAGCCATACCTGTATTCCAAGGAACCCCCATATGTATCTCTCCAAATTATTCCAAGCTTTTTGACAGCTCTAAGGACTCATAACATGTGCTAGAACAAAAGGGAGACTCAAATCTTAATACGATTTATTTAGAATCCTTTCCAGCCTTTTGCCAAGTGCTCAGGGAAAACACCATGGGATCTACTTTTATACTAGTCAGGCTGAGATGTAGTCCTTAATCAAGGCCTCTCAACAAGCTGCACAGCTGAAAGATATTGATCCAAACTCAGTACTCTGTCTACTGCACCACAGTGGCTAAAAATGACAGGTATCCAAAAAAGTTATTTAACTTAAAAACATTTAAGAATTACCTTTGCAGCATCTGCTTCTTTCAAAATCATATATGGCTCTGCACATTCCCCAATATCTCCCTGCTGCAATACTTTTTCCAGCTATGGGGAAGGAATAAATGTGTTGAGTAATAGGATAGACACATATAGCATACACACCAACAAACAGATTAACCAACTAATGAAGCTTGAACAGTTTTTATCATCAAAGTCAGGAAATGTAGTTGCATTGTGCAATATATCCACATCAAAAAGAGTAGGGAAGTTTCAGACAGGTATGTGCAAACAACATCTGACTAGATCTTAGAAGTACCCTCACATGAACAGAAAACACTTCTGCTTGCCAGGGAGGGATCTAGGATCATAGGATTTCCCATTCAAGCTGCAGCACACACACCTCAGCCCTGTGCTACAGCAAACTATTCCAAAGGGTTGCCTGACATTCAGGAGCAGATTTTTGGTTTGCCCAGAGTCTGTAGAAGACAGGAAGGATCCCCTCCACAAGTAGAGCTCCAATCATGGTTCTTTGGATCCAGCCAAATATTCCTACCTGCAATTCAACTGCAGGTCAAAGACTTCAGCTAAGATCTACAGAAAGGTCCGGCTTCCAGTTTTGTTTCATCTTTTACTCTGATTACTGGTGCGACTCAGAACATGGCTTTTGGGGTAATTGCACTGATTCACCAGAACACCTGACCCTGGAAGGAGCAACTTGCTCTCTTGAATTCTCTCCATCATCTTGTGAAAGTATAGTATGACAACAACACCCCCCTTCACTCTCGCCATTGTAAAGTAGATTTTCCAACCAAAATTCAGTCTCCCTACTTTGACTGAGCAGCCCCAAGTAGCGTTTTAATATTTGTGGTTTAGAAAGTCTGTTTGTCCCATCCTGACATGCAGATATAATTCTGGATTTTAGCCCAGCCCAGGAACTTGATAGGGGAAAGCAAGGGTCCTCTTTTTTTTTTTTTGGCTTGGAAATGGCTCTATAGTTTGTATAACATTGAAAAAGAAATAAATTTATTTAACAAGCACGGATTGAGTAAACATAGTCAAGGGATAGTAATGCAAAGGTAAAAAAAATGTTATTACAGAATACACTTTGGTTAACAGGCAAAATAGTATCCTGATTTTCATATATTCTTGGTTCATAACAGTGAGAGGAGTTTTACTTCGTCATTTAGTTACAGCAACAAAGTTTCTTCAGGAAATTTCCTATGACAGTTCAGGTTTTCTGGAGTTAGTCACTTTCTTTGTGCATCTCACTCCTTTCTTGAAACTAGAGGGTATTTCTATCTCCAGAGTAGTCTAAAACCATTTTCCTTTCACAACAAACCAGGGTCCTCCACAGAGCCAAACTCCCTTCGAAAATGGGCAGGAATTAATCATCTTCTCCACAGAAGATATAACCCCTCTTCTTTTTGGCTTAAAAGGGAGTCTCAACCCACTACACTCCCACCAAAACACACTCCCAGTTTTCTGGCGTCTTTGTAAAGTATACTCCAGCTTCAGTATAATTCAAATTAGACTTTGAATTCTTAGACGTCTTCCTTGGGCCAGAAATAGTACAGTTAAGGAAAAGGAGTCTTCTCCCTTCCCTCCTTTTCTTGTCAGACTCCCTGACTCCAAATCCTGTCAGAAACCAAATGATAGCCTTTAGACTGGTTCTAATTGACAGAAACTCTGGTATGGAATAAATAATTTTTTAAAAAAATTCTCAGCACTCAGTTGATCACATAGTTTTTTCAGCTGATGCTGACCAACCAGAGAAGAGGGAGCAGCCTGTCACTCAAGCTCTCCATTCTAGGGGATAGTTAACCCTTCCGCTCCCAGCTCTCTGATTTTGCTGCACTTTGGAAACCTGCTGTTAAGTGCAGTCCGTCACATACAGCTTCTTGACAGGGCTTTTTAGCAACTCAGAGTACGGTAGAAGATGCTGGTAACTGCATTTTTCTGTTACTTTGTTTTGAGATGACCATTTTATTCTGATACATGTTACTACTGACTGATTTTATTGCTTGAAAAGTGCTTTGAGAATATTCTTCTACAGAAAAGCAATTTTAAAAAAATGAACAATATTCCTGTATTGTACAAACTGGAAGGAAGATTTGAAAGGGGGAGAGAAAGCACATTCGTCCACATTTTTATTCTTACTGGAAGGGGCCATGCAATTTTCATTTCTGTGTGATGACATCACTTCCAATACAAGCCAGATTCTTTCACACTTGCCCCCAAACTTGGCGTTTTTGACCAAAAACAAGGAAAATTGACCCCAGCACAGCCACATTGCTTCCTGGTTGTGCCAGAAGTGACATCATTTTGCCTGTCTGCCTCCTCCTGCCAATCAGCTGAGGATCAGTGGGCAGAGACTTTAATTGCCAGGAGTTTGCCGAGCATAAGCAGGCACCTGGCAAACACAGACATACCACAAATTATTTTTTCTGCTTATTTATCTTGCTCATGTCCTTTTCCTTCTTGTGGAGTGCCATTTTAAACAAATGCCCGCTAGTTAGGCTCATCTCATTGAGTTTACAAGCACTAATGTGCAGCTACAAGCTCTTTTAGATAGATATTGGTCTCCGATGCATGGTGTTAATCTTCTGCTCTTATCTTGTAAAAATCAAGTACTGTGAACAATATATATATATAATGCATGCACGTTTTTGCTTCAGAAGCTATACAATGGGATGTGTGCAAAATTTGAAAAGAGAATCTCCTCTTAATGCTACTGTCAATGAGCCTCCATCTTGCCCGGGTGATCTGGGACAATGAAATGTGAATCTTAATCTTAACATATTTCCCAGGGCAATAGGAATACTATTTCTCAGGAACTCTATTATAACATAGCTGCTAAGACATCGCCACAACTACTTTCAGAGCTTAGTAACATCACATCAGCAGAAAAGGGCAAAATAAAAGTACGGCCTTAAAGTGCAAAGAGCAGCCATCTGGTTCAAGTCACTTCCACTGAGCTGAAGTGATAAACATATGCCAAAGATCTCTATGGAACAGGCTGTCTTTGGATAGTGACATCAAAATTGTCGAGGCAAATTTGCAGAAGTGAAAGAACAATTGTTTGAGGTAACTTCCTCTTTCCCTTGGATAATGTCTGAACCCAGTTAGTTGAGGGTAGGAATATTTAGAGACCAGCTGGCCCAAATTGGATCTTGATTTTATAAGATACAGTATCTCTATGTCAGAATTGTCTATCAAAAATGGTTAGCATGAACCACAACAGTATCAAACAGACGCCTCTTGATCAGTGGATTTCTTCATAGGCCCAGAAACATTAGGGGCGTGTTGTGGCTGGCAATAATAATCGCTAGCTTGGACTTAAACATTTATGAATTTATCTACTACAACTAAAGTGGTTGTACAGTGTTGTCATGAACAACGTATCTGTCATTCCAATTTTGATTAGGCACAAAATATTAATTTTTAATTTATTTGTCTTTGCTTGTTTAATTATTTATTGACTTGAAATATTTATAGAATGCTGTTCCCTACAATGTGTAGACAAACCGGAATGGGTTCTGAAGAGGACAATGAAGATAGCTGGGAGTCTAGAAAACAAGTACTATGAGGAAAGGTTAAAGAAACTGGGTAAGTTTAGATTGCATTTATCCTTCTAGACTGTATGATGGTCTACACATAGGAATTTGTAAATAGATTGAAAAGAAATCTTGTTTATGGAAGAAATAATCAAGTACTATTGACTTTTGCATGATTCTCCACCAGTTGGATTTTCATTAGATGGACATTAGACTCTACCGGTTTAATTCTACCTGTTGGATACGTCATTACTATGTATTGATTGTGTAAATTGTGTGTTACATTCAAGCCACTGATTTTTGCACCTTGAATGTTGATCAAACTTACACATTTTGTAATTGTGATTTTTCCCTGATTATGTATATATAGTAGTTCTGCTAGTCCAGGGAAATCCCCCTTTGTCGTGGTTGTGGTTACAGGAGGGTAGCAAGATTTGGGTTGAATATGAGTTGACCTTCCTAATGGTTAGAGCAGACCAACCAGTTACTGGGAATCGGGGGGGGGGGGCTTGTCCTCACTGGTGATCTTGAAACAGTCTGGATAATCATCTGTTTTGAATGATCTATCTTTGGATTTCCTGAACTAAGTAGGGAATTGTACTTGATGATTTGCAAGGCCCTTTCCAACTCTATGGATCTATGAACATTCTTTATTGTTTTCAACTATTCTTTCTCTTCAAGCAACATTTTTTCTTGTAAAATGTTCTATGTATTTTAAAACTCTGAATTAGTGAGACACTGGAACATCATGTTTGAGCCTTAGATTCATTTAAGAAATTCTTCTGTTCAATAATACCCACATTTTATAAGCAGAAATACCACCTCTTACCTTTATTACCAGGAAAACATCTTGAGAGGGATAAGTAATAGAAAAGATGGCTGACCGGGCCAATGTTGTTATAGCAGCTGGAGGTATATGAGGACGCAACATGCCTTTAATTTGTTCTGAGTTTAAATCAAAGTAGAAGTTCTCTGAAATCTAAAGAATATACGTTAGTAGCAGATTTGTGTGGGTATCAAATTTCTCACACCTCTTATTAAATACAAGATCTGAAAATGTTAGAGCAGTTCATTTCCCTCATATGACTACCATTCCAGACAAAAACTGGAAATCAACTAGCAGAAATGGCAGTAAACCACTGAATAGCTACCTCATAAATCATGTAAAATGTTTGTACCAGTATGGCTTGTGCCTTTTCCAGATACACAACAAACAAACAAGAAATACTAATACAAACACTCTATTTATCAGATTGTCCTTTGGGATTTAAACTAAGTACAACAAGGGATTTAAACTAAGTACAACACAGAATAGTTTATATCTAACATTTATTTTCTGCTTGTAGAAGGGCATTTGGCCCAGAGAGGCATTGTTTGCCAATTCCTCTGTCCCATTGCAAACCTCCCTTCCTATACACATTGTGAGCAATGATGTTCCTTGGTGTTCTCTGAACCCAGTACAGGGCAGGGAGGGGGAATGGGCCACAGTGAGAAGGGGAAAGCAGGAAGTTCCATTCTGCAAAATTTCCATTCCATTTGCAGAACTTTGATGCAACCAAAAAGTAGTACACTATAAAAATAAAGAAAACTTTAGCAATGGAAAAATTATATCTAATTGTGCCTAATATATCTTCTACCAGATGTAGATAAAGAGTCTCATTTCTCCCTCCCCATAATAGTTTATGCTATCTGTCACCAGAAGAACAGATCACTGCAAACTGTTCAGCTAAGTGCTAAGGTTGACATCCTTTGAATGTCCAGTCAAACGAATACAATGTTAACACAGAGTTTTTTGTTCACAGTCTAGAATTCTACTCTTCATGCCAAATCTAAATGCCAAGAGAAATCTACACCTACATGGTTCTCCCACCATCTTAAGTCTATCTTTCGCAATCTGAGTAAATCCATAATGATGGAAGCATATCAGTAGTTCTTAATCTATTACTTCCCTTCAACACACATTATCATCAAATGCTTTGAGCCAAAACTAAAATATTAGGACATAAAAAAGCAAATAAGGCAGATTTATGCATATTTATGCTATACAAATACATGACATAAATCTCAGGCATACATTCAATGTGATCCTTATGCCTACAGTCATCATCTAACACAGTGATACACAGTGGCTTGGGAGCCATATGTGGCTCTTTGACATGCCATTTGTTCTCCAGTGTGGCACCCACCCCGTCTTCCAGGAAAATGAGCAAGGCCATCATGGTAAGCAGATAGTTCTCACCTTGAAACATTGCCACTACAGGGATTGGAGGGGACTAGAGTTTAGTTAAACAACAAACCTCCCTAAATGTGGGCCTCATGGAGATAAAGAGCCCATTCTCTCCAACGACGACTCACCCTTCTTTGCTGCCTCTACATTTTCATTCCAGCATACAGGTGGCTGCAAGCTGGCTACAGAGAAGAGAAGTACACTAGCAAGTACACTAGCTGTAGAGGTAGGAGGCTAGCTTGGAAAAGACAGAAGAGCTATGGGGGAAGGACAGCATCACCTCTTTCCTATTCCTAAATTCATAATCCTGTTTAACTCAGTTACCCCTTGCAGATAGTCATTATTGCACCAAACCAAATGTATTCCTTCAATCTTCTCTTCTCTGGACATGCATGTTGCCATTACCAGATTGGATTACTCTGCAACAGCATGGAGGAAGGATAAAACATCAGGTAAGCAGAAGTAGAGGCTTTTGTTAACCATAAGATAGGTCACGTTCCTGGAAATTGTCTTGCAATTTAAATACAGAACAATGCAGGAATTCCTCTGTCAGGAATGAAACAAAGTGACAGTTCATGCGTCCATCAAGCAATAACAATGCAAACTTTATGAACTGCCATTAAACGACACCAGAGGACACTGGCCACTTCTATATTTTCTTTTAACTCTAACTTCTCAGAAGAATAAAACACAGTATGTAAAACTATTACTATTTTACCAATTTAAGATGAACCTTATATGAGAGATTATATTACATTTAAAATGTACTGCACAGAAAAATCAGAGTTATGCAAGAAGTTGCAATAAAGAATGTTATGAGGGGAGTCTATTTGCATGTCATATCCAATAAGAACAGAGTGATGTTCTTTTATTTCTATTTTGTCTGGAGTGAATAATTTCCTATTAATCAAAGAGCTGATATTCTGAAAAACAGAGTTTCGCTTACTGTAACTGCTGTTCATTGACGTCTTCTGTGCAGACACACATGGGACTGCGCGTGCGCAGGCCTGCCGACCGGATATTTTTCTTCCAAGTAGAGTCCACTAGGGGGCGCTCGTCCGCCAACTGCACAGGCGTGGGCCTTCCCGCCCAAACGGCATCCGGCGACGGCGCCCCTTCACCCTCAGTTTCTCCATTGCCGCTGTCCAACCCTAAAACACAGGTCAGGAAGGACACAGCGGGGCAGGAGGGAGGGTTGTGTGTCTGCACAGAAGATGTCAATGAACAGCAGTTACGGTAAGCGAAACTCTGTTTTCATTGTCCGTCTTCTGTGCAGCCCCACATGGGAGACTAACAAGTAGCTTACCTCGGAGGTGGGTGTGTCCCTCAAAGGAAGAGAGATTGGAGAACAGCTTGTCCCACCGAGGCATCCTTCCTCTCCATGACATCCATCGCATAGTGCTTTGCAAACGTCTCCGAGGAAGACCAGGTAGCGGCGTTACAGATGTCCCGCAGCGGGATGCCCTTCAGGAAGGCCGCCGAGGTAGACTGTGCCCTGGTAGAGTGTGCTTTAACCTCCAAGGGAGAAGGCAGGTTAGCCTGAAAGTAACAAGTCTTAATAGCCAGAGATACCCAACGAGAGATGGATTGAGAGGAGGCAGCCCTACCCTGTCTAGCACCAAAGTAACAGACAAACAGCTTCTTATCCTTCCTATAGGCAGCTGTACGGTTCAAATAAAACAAAATCGCCCTACGCACATCCAGAGAGTGTAGGGACCTTTCCGCCGCGCTAGTCGGAGCAGGTAAGAAAACTGGGAGGACAATATCCTGTGAAGTATGGAATTGGGTTGCCACCTTGGGCCTAAAACGAGTATCAGGTCTCAAAACCACCTTATTCTGGTGAATCTTAAGAAATGGATGGTCAAATCTGAGGGCTGCTAGTTCACTAACCCTCCTTGTAGAAGTAATTGCCACTAAAAAGGCGACCTTAAGGGAGAGCCATTTCAGGTCACAAGTCGCTAGAGGTTCGAATGGGGCCTTCATAAGTTCTGCTAGAACCAGCGTAAGGGACCATTGGGGCACAACAGCAGTGGCCTGGGGAAACACATTATTTAACCCTCTCAGAAACAATTTAGACAGACTATGAGAGAAGACTGTCTTTCCGTCAATTCTGTAATGAAACGCCAAGATGGCGGCCAAATAAACCTTAACGGACAAGTTAGATAACCCATCATCTTTCAGGGACAACAAAAATTCAAAAATGGATACCAACTGGCAGTCCCAGACATTTAGTCCCTTAGGAGCAGCCCAGGCCTCAAAACGCTTCCACTTTACGGCATAAGACTTCCTGGTCGTGTCTCGCCGAGCGTTAAGCAAAATTTGAGTCACTCTATCTGACATTCCCCCTTGCCCAGTAAACACCATGCCGTGAGATTCAGTCTGGGTAAATCGTGATACCATGTCCCCCTGTCCGACAGAAGGTCTGGGCTGAGCTCGAAGCGGTAGGACTGACCCCGGGACAGCAACAGCACGTGCTGGAACCAGGGCTGGCAAGGCCAGAAGGGGGTCACCACCTGGGAACCATCCCGCTGAATTTTGCTGACAGTCCTTGATATCAGTGGGAAAGGGGGGAAGGCATAAAAGAGACGACCCCTCCAGATTAGTTGAAAGGTGTCTCCCAAGGAGTGGAGACCTAATCCCCCCCTGGAACAGAACAGGGGGGCTTTCTTGTTGGACTCTGTAGCAAATAGGTCCACTTCCGGGAACCCCCACATCAGGAAGACTTTGTTCAAATAACAGTCTGTTAAAGTCCATTCGTAATTGTCCTGCACCATGCGGCTCAACTTGTCTGCAACAACGTTCGCAGTGCCGGGAATGTGCACTGCCTGGACGTGAGTGTGACTGGCCCGGGCCCATTCCCAGATGCGGATTGCCTCTTCACACAGGACCCGCGAAGTTTTGCCACCCTGTCTGTTCAGGTAACACAAGGCTGTACTGTTGTCCGTAAGGACCTGTACTGATTTCCCCTGTAGTGTATCTGTAAACGCGATAAGGGCATAACGAATGGCCTTCAGTTCTAATAAGTTAATATGAATGCCCTGCTCAAAGTCAGTCCATGTGCCATGGGCCCTAAGGGATCCACATTTCGCGCCCCAGCCCACATTAGACACATCAGTGGAAATGGTAATTTGGGCCTGCACTGGGCCAAAGGGAACACCTTGGAGGAGATTGGACTCCACGCCCCACCAACCCAGGGAACGAATGATCCCCCTAGGTATTGAGTACTTCCGGTTCTGTGAGGCTAACTCAAAGTCATGGACGGATAGGAACCACAATTGGAGTGGCCTCATATGTAAGCGGGCAAAGGGGGTGACCGCCATAGCGGAAGCCATCAGCGCCACTAGGCGCTGTATGGTAGCCGCGGATTGGAACCTGCACCTCCTAAAAAGGGCAACCATCCTGCAGATCCTCTGTGCCCGCTCAACCGGGAGGAAACCCTTATTGGAAATTCCATCCAGCACCATACCAATGAAGGTAAGTCTCCTAGAGGGGAGAAGGGTAGATTTGTCAAAATTAACCAAAAGTCCCAAACGGGAACAGGTGCGTACGACACTCTCTATCTGTTCCTGAAGGGCCTCAGCCGATGATGCAGCCAGAAGCCAGTCATCAAGATAGGGGTACACCGTGCAACCCTGCTTTCTAAGGTAAGCCACCACAGTAGATATGCACTTCGTAAAGACCCTGGGAGCGGAGGACAACCCAAAGGGCAAAACCTGGTACTGGAAAACCTTGTCCCTGCAAAGGAACCAAAGGTACTTTCTATGACCTGAGTGAATAGCTATATGGAAGTATGCGTCCTTTAAGTCTAGGACAGCAAACCACATATCATCTGGCATAAGCTGTAGCACAGTGGCCAGCGTGAGCATCCTAAACAAAATTTATTCAACCTCCTCAGGTCGAGGATAGGGCATATACCACCATCTTTTTTGGTCTACCAGGAACATCCTGGAGTAAAATCCCAGAGGGGAAGCATTAGGGGGAAGAGCTTGAATTGCCCCCTTCTCTTGTAAGGCTAACACTTCGGCTTGCAATTTGTCCGAAGAGGTTTGCTGAGAAAAATCAGCCGGAGACAATTCAGGGTAACTTTCAAACTGAACTTTATAGCCAACTGAAACGATGCTCAAAACCCAACTATCACTGGTAATTTTGGCCCATGCCGGCGCAAACGTAGACAGTCTGTCCCCAAACACCACAGACCGTCCGTCATCTAGTCAGAACTGCTTGGTCTGACCAGGGGGTTCCTTAGGAGCCGAGCCTTGCTGGTTGCGACGGGACCTGTTTTTAGGCCTCCTACGTTGGTAGGGAGCAGAAGCCTGTTGGTAAGGCCTGTAGGACCCATAAGGAGGATACGGGTGGAACTTCTGGTAGCGCCCCCTGTAGTTCTGGTAGGAACGGTATTGGGTGCGGTGATCAGTTGGCTGTCTGGAAGGGAGAATGCCATAGGATCTAGCCGTGAGGCGATCTTTACGCTTTTGCGACAGGTAGTCATCTGTCTTAGAGGAAAACAGGGTCTGCCCTTCGAAGGGCAGGTTCTCTACCTTATTGCGTGTCTCCACAGGCAAGGCCGTGGTGCGGAGCCAGGAGTGTCTGCGCAAAACAATAGCTGATGCAAGTGATCAGGCTGCTGTATCAACAGTCACAGCCGGTGTTAATTTGCTGCCTAGACAGACGCAAGGCCTCATCCATAATAACTTTAGCCAAGGGCCTCTGGTTATCGGGTAACTTCTCGAGGAAGACGGCCACCCGGTTCCACAGGAAGATCTGGTACGCTCCCATGATGGCCGAGTAGTTTGCAATTTTCAAGGTCAGTGCTGCCGAGGAATAGATCTTCTTCCCCAGCGCATCAAGCTTCCTGCTTTCCTTGTCTGCACGGACCGCATGCGTGCTCTGGCGCTGTCTTGCCTGCATCTCCTCAGTGACTAATGATGAAGGAGGAGGATGAGAAAAAAGGTAAGGACAGTCATTGTCCCTGGTCTTATAGAGGGCCTCCAATTTCCTCGAGGTAGGATATACAGAGGCAGGTTTTTCACATGTCGAGGTGATGACCTCTACCAGGCCCTCAGTCATGGGGAAGGCAATGGTGGACGGATTGCCAGATTGCACATACTGGAGGATCTTGTCTTTGGGTTTCGGGTTGGTAGTAGAAACTTCTATCTCCAGACACCGAGCCATACGGAGCATCTGTTCTGCATAGAGTCTGTAATCCTCGGATGGAGACACCCGCCTGGTTCCGACAATGATATCCTCCAGTGACAGATCTGAAGGAGGGCTAGGACTCGGTTCTCGGATCCTATCCGAAGAGTGATGCGAGAGACCTCTTTCAGGAGAGTCGTAACGTGAGTATGCACTACGACCCCACCCCCCAGTCCTCCCTACCGGAAAATGGAGAGTATGATCGATGGGATCTTGGGTAGTCTGATGGATCAGCAAAGTAATCTCTACTGCCAAAATGAAGGGATAGGTCCCCCGGAAAGGGATAATCCCTGTGGCTGGTCACGATCTCCCCCTCCTCTCCAGACGACGAGCAGGATGGAGATCTCACCTGAGGAGAAGGTGTCTTTGGTCTAACCCAAGAATGATCGGTCTGAACTGATGTAGACAGACAATGTTTGGATTTCTTTTTCACCTTCTTCCCCGCAGGGGCCTCGATCGAAGATGCTGAACTACACTTCCGATCCTTCCGCTCCCTCTTCTCTGACAAGGTAGGTTCCAAAATTGGATCGGATCCGAGGGCGACCGTGGGATGCTCAGCCGAACGATCCGTGCCCTTAGATTTTGCCGGCTTAGTGGATGGAGGAGCCGGATCCGAGGGCATCGGATCCAGGGTCTTCGGTTCCATTTCGCTCGGTTCCTTCCGAGATGGCAGTATCGGATCCGACGATGCTTTCTTGGCTTTCGGAACCGACGGAGCCGTAGAATCCGAGTGCGAGAAAGACCTGTCTTGGTGCTTACGGACCCGAGTCGGATCCGAGTCCACTTGATGAGTCAAGGGGACCGTTGGGCTCTTTGGATCCGACGTGTTCACGCGGGCCCTTTCCGGGGAGCGCGGTCTATGGGAAGGAGTACTGCAGACTGAGCCTCCAAGGGAAGGCGGTTTTGGAGAGAAAGAAGGGGCCCCGGTAGCACTCATGGCCTGATTCCACAGCAAGGCCTGTAATCTATGCTTCCTCTCGGCCCTGGCCTTGGGGGTAAAGCGTTGGCAGTGCTCGCATTCCTCCACCTTGTGGGCCTCCCCTAGGCCTCCAAACAAACCGAATGACCATCGGTTTTGGTCATCTTGGTGGAGCAGGTAGCACAGAGTTTAAAAAGGGCTCTCTCAGACATCTTGAGAGAGGATCTCACCAAGAAAAAGAATGACAATCTTCTAAACGCACTTTCGATTTTTCTCCGCAGCGAACTAGAAGAACTACACCGGTCGGCAGCAAAAGAGAAACTGAGGGTGAAGGGGCGCCATCGCCGAATGCCATTTGGGCGGGAAGGCCCGCGCCTGCACAGTTGGCGGACGAGCGCCCCCTAGTGGACTCTACTTGGAAGAAAAAATATCCGGTCGGCAGGCCTGCGCACGCGCAGTCCCATGTGGGGCTGCACAGAAGACGGACAATGTATCATATGTTACAGGTTAAAAGAAAACTACAAATGAAGGAAATCTTCTATGCCAAGGCTGTAAATTCCCAATCTCATCCCACTTTTGCACACTTCTTTCTTTTAAACTATTTTATCTTTTCAGATTACACATTTTTGCCTTCAACCTCTCTTATTCTCTTTGCAGATAATTTTGTGCTGCTTCCTAATTTGTTTATGAGATTCTTGAGTTCTGGGGCTGAAAATGGAACATAGTACTCTTACAACAGTTAATCACAGAAGCACTGTAGTTCAGACCCTGTAAACAAAGACATAGTTGTTATAAAAAAAACTCACCTTTTTCTTTTCTTTACCATCATACAATGCCAAACTTGCAAAAATTGGTTCTATTTCAATTTCAAATCTTTAAAGGGAGGGAAAATAAATATATATATATTTATATATAAAATTGAAAACATTAAATTGCAACCAAAAACATCTGATCACAACAAAATATTAGTGAATACCTTTGATGTTTGACATAACAGTACTACAATTAAGGAACAGCTTTGGGAGAACGTTTCAAATTTTGCAGCCTAAATGTTTATAAACAGGTATCAGGGATGGGTGAGACTTTTAAAAACTCTGCTACTAAACCTTTAACTGCAGCTTCATGAACAAAAAATAAGTTTTTTTTATTGCAATAAATAGTGGGACACTATGGCTGATTCCGCACACGTTGGATAATGCACTTTCAATGCACTTTAGCTATCATTTGGGAGGATTTTTTGTTTCACACTCAAAAAATTCAGTTCCAAATGATCTCTAAAGAGGATTGGAAGTGCATTATCCAATGTGTGCGGAATCAGCCTATATCCACTAAACTAAATGCACAGCAGCCAAGAAAATAAAAATGTAGTAGCCCTAGAGGCAGGTCAACAGGAAAGAGGCCTTACTTTATATACTTCCAAATGTGTTCAACTGCTCCCCATTGCACTCTAAGCCTGAAATGTGTAACACCAAGATCACTGCTGTGTCTTATAATTTTTTGCAGATACATCTGGTCATCAGGACCTCTAAACAACAGGAAGGACTCAAAACGGAGACTTTCTAGAGCTTTAACCACTACTTCTTGCTGACAGAATGGGTACCTCCTGGGACCAAGCACTTTTGTTGCTTCCCTACCATCATCACCACCTTGCCATGAGCTTTGCACAACTGCTTACTTTTCACCCCCTCCTCTTGCCTGTGCAATCAAGATGCCCAATTAGTGATCTGACGAAGAGAACTGTGATTCTCGAAAGCTTATGCTACAGTAAAGTTGGTTAGTCTTAAAGGTGCTAGTGGACTCTTTTCGATTTTGCTACTACAGACTAACACGGCTAACTCTTCTGGATCTATTAGTGATGTGACAAGCCAGAAAAATTTGGGAGATGCTGATTTTCATCTGGATTCTGTTCCCCACTCCTACTCCAAAGGACTTCTTTTCAAAATTTCTCCAATTAACATGTTTAAAAAAACCTGAACAAAACTGATTTTTAAAATTTTTTAGAATGAAATGTTTTAAAGATTTTTCCAATATTGTTCTAACTGTCCAGTCACAAAACATTCTAACAACTCTGTAAAAACTATGGAAGCAATCCTGAGTAGGTCTACTATAAATAATTCTCAAATCCTTTCACTGGCAGATTGCTCTGCTGTGTGCAGTGTGTGAAAGAAATATCTCTGTTTGGAAATACATACACACACCACCAAATTAAGAAACAAGTTAACAATAACAGGCAGCCTGTTAGAAACCAAGAATACCTTGTTTTGCAAAGTTCATAAAGACAAAACTGAAAGTTCAGAACCAGAAGCTATTAATCTTTCAGAAGCTGGTTCTGACTAGGGGTGTGCAGTGGGGAAATATTCGGTTTTCCTGCTTCGGGTTTACCCAAAATGGGAAAACGGTTCAGAATAACCCAAAACCCGAAGTGGCTTCAGGTATTCGGAAAATGATTCAGAGCATACCGAAGTGATCTCCACCTCCCCCCTGAGCCCCCCTTCCCCCAACCCCCAACCCCATTTACCTTTCCCAAGGGCCAGAGCAGGTGCCTCTGCCACCGCCGCCGTAGCCAGCAGGGCGGCAAGGAAGGCTGCAGCCAGAGCCTCTGAAGCCCGTGCCGCCGCTTCAGCCTCCGCAGCGGCTGGCAGAGTGGCGGTGCAGGCCACCGCTTTGGCCTCCGCAGCGGCTGGCAGGGCGACAGTGAGCGCTGGCACCAGCACCACCCACACCACCACTTCGGCCTCTACGGTGGCCGGCAAACCAGCAGTGAATGCTGGCATCTGTGCCACCTGCGCCACTGCTTCAGCCTCCGTGGCGACCAGGCAGCGAACACCTGCGCCACTGCCAGCTGCCGCTTTGGCCTCTGTGGCGGCTGGCAGGGCAGCAGCAAGTGCCGGCGCCTGCGCTGCCCCCGCACTGCCGCTTTGGCCTATGTAGTGGCTGGCAGAGCAACAGCGAATGCCTGCACCGGCACCGGCCACTGCTTCAGCCTCTGTGGCGGCCAGCAGGACGGCAGTGAGCACCAGCACCCGTGCCGCCGCTTTGGCCTCTGTGGCAGCTGGCAGGGCGGCAGCAATGCCGCCGCCGCCTGCACTGCCGCTTCGACCTCTGCGGCGGCTGGCAAGCTGGCAAGGAAGGCCACTGCTTTCACCGCCACCAGGTAAGTGGAGTGGTGGTGGGAGGGAAGGCGCCCTTTAAAAAGGCCCCGAAGCTTCCCAAAGCAATCCGAATTGCTTTGGGAAGCTTTAATTCAGTATTTACGAATCAGGGCCATCATACTGGCCCTGATTCAGAAATACTGAATCTTTACTAATCAGGCCCAGTTCGTTCCCCCACCCCTTACCGGGAACCCAAAGCGCACACCCCTAATTCTGACTAAAGATAGACACATAAGATGGTAAAATTTTCAAGGATATATTATTTACAGTTTAAATCACATGATATAGCTTTCATGTGGCCAATTTTGCCCAGGTGCTGGGACAGGACTGTATGCGATGATGATACACTACTGAAGAGACTGATTTTACAAAGTTGAAATCAATACCAATATTTATAGCTGGTTGAGATCTGAATTATTGTTTTTCAGGCAATGGGAAGCAATTTGAAAGACAGGTTGTGGAATGTACTTACAAAATGGGTACTACCCATTTTTGCAGTATCTTCTGTTTCTGAATAATATTCACTCACTTTGTTTATTAAAATATTGATGACTTCTTTCTTTCGGTGTTTTTAAAAAAATGCCCTTATTTTCAAAACTGGCAAAAAATTATGTCTAAGTCGGTTCTTTAGAATGCAACATTTGCTGCTCCTTCTCCAGTACTGTGTGTGTGTGTGTGTGTATAAATTTTAGAACTATACCAAGCCGTATAGTATGAAATGATTAGACATAATCCATTTATTTATGAATTTAAAATAATAAAGTACCTTTAGCTCTGATAAAATGAGTATTGCATATATTTCAGTTTTTTCCTATAATTTCCAAATGTTTTGCTCAGGCAGTGACATGGACAAATCAACTGTTTTCCATGAACTTCAAGAATTCTGGCATTTTATCCCTGGTATCTCTTTGGGCCTTTGCTTGCTTCCTGTCTTCCCTATTTTCACTTAATCTGCTCTTGCATTCTTCACCTGACTTATTCAGACTTCCCACATGGGACTAACCATTACTTGTTTCCTGGACCATGACTTTTCGTAGCCAACTGACAACATATCTCTGCTCAGCTTCTAGGAAAGACAGCATTACTTCATTAGCTACTTAAGATTTTGAGTACTGCCTGTGCCCTGAGAGTTGTGATCATTATCGTGCAAGAAAGCACTGGATCTAATCTAAGTGACTCCCACTGATACATCCTAAGCGCTAGCAAGCTGATCTAATAAATCTCTAGTTCAAGTGAACAAAGTTATGATTTGGATCCTAATCATAACCTTGTTCAATTTGCTAACTAAAGGCTTGGATACCAGAATTTTCACACCTGCCTCTCACCTGCTGCAGTGTACTGATTTCCCAAAATACTACTCCTGGGGAAAAGGGATCCAGTACAGCATGACGGATGCAGCCTTCAATTAGCAGAACATATCACAGGGATCTAAGTGTATGTCATTTTTGTATACTGCAAATCATAAACCTCTTAAACCTGAACTGGGCCTCTAGGACTTAAAGGCATTGCAACTTACCATTTAATATGGGAGAATTCCATGTAGTGTTTTACCCCTGTCTCTAGGTCCAAACTAGGTACAGAGGGAAGGGCTACTGGAAAGCCAGAACAATACTAAACTACTTGAAATCAGTATTGCAATTATAGCAAAATCTAGGGATCACTGGTACAGGAATCACAGAAAATAAATTGGTCAGGATCAGATAAGGACCAGATGTGTGTCCACACTCATCTGTACCTCAGTGAAAAAGTATGTCTGTCTTTGCATGTCCGCCTTTGTCATCCCTGCCCCTCAATCATACTGCTGGAACATTTACTTTCTTCAGCTGCTCACCAAACGTTTCAATGTACACATCCATTTGATTACTATACAGATCTACCTCTTTTCTGGGAGAGAATTACGAATGTCATGGTTTATACCACTTTCTGAAATGTATTGGCTAATTAAACTTTTTAACAGTTACTATGACTTAGTAGTTATCTGAAACATGAGGGTTTTTTTTAAAAGTGGAAGACCAAACTATAGCATCTTGTTTCAAAGTCTGGCACGATATGGTTTAGATGACACGGTACCAAAAGCTCCTAAAATAACTAAACTAATGAGATTGCAACCATGATCTTAAACATACTTAACTGAGAAACTAATTTCTAGTGAAATCAGAGCAGAATTGTTTATGACTGAGGTGTAAATGGATTTGTATAATAAACTGTTCCAAAGCCTCATCATAAACCTATTTTGTGCAACTATATTCTGCTGAACTAAATGGGATTTTTATGATCATGCATCTAGCAGTAGGATAAATCACAAAGAGATTTATCTAGCTTAAATGTAGCTATGAAAAACTGCTAATTGTGGATTAAATTGCATTACATGAAAATGAAAGAGAATAATACCTTCTACGTGCATGGAATCATTATAGCCATCTTTCTATCAATAAACACTGGAAAATATACCAGAAAATTGCAAAACTCAAACTCTCTTCTACCACACAATTAATGATATTCTGCTAGAAGACACTGGGAAACCACTTTTACTTGGAAGCAAGTCTCATTGATTTCAACAACTGTTCCTTTTTGGTGTTTTGAAATATAATGCGATGGGATGCAGCAGAGCTCTAAAGTTCAGTCAACTAAACTGGCTCCATATTTCCAAGGCCAAAAGATCTCAATGTCAGCAGCCTATTTGCTCTAAGGTATGTATGCATGCATCTGTATGTTCAGTTTCCTCTGATGCAGCCTGTCTCAGGCAGATTGCCAATGTGTACTGCAGGTCATGTAACCAAATGAGGTTACGTCTGCTAAGAATTAAAACCCATTTTTGCTTACTGTCCTCTGCATGATCAAAGTTCAGTTCATCTCACAGGGTAAAGAACCCTTTCTATCAATTCTCACTATTTTCAATCTTTTCCAACATAAGCTTTTATTTGGACAAAAAGTCTTGTCTGTCAATCTTAACAGGACTCACTTTCAGTCTATATGAGATACAACAACTAGGATATCTTAGCAGAACCAGGGTTAATTCTATTTGATCTGAGGAAAACCCCAATTGGAATGGGTTTTGAACTACTGGCTTTCCTTGCTTCATTTTTGATATGCCTGGAAGCTATGGCTATCTGCTCTTCCAAATACCAAATCCTTGGAAATGGCTTGAAACCAAAGGAATGCTTGAAAGCACATGAATTTGAACCCTATACTGGCAAAACACTGTGCCAAGCAGTGCAGGTCCTCTTCTTTTTCTACATTTTTATGCTTTTTATTATCTTGAGAAATTTTCTTTCTTGCAAATATATGCCAGATGGGTAACCATGGTATTCTGCAGCAGCAAAACAAAACAGGAGTCCAGTGGATATTTAGTCTTTAAGATACCACTGGACTTGTGTTTTATTTCAAATACACATAAATTATGATGTCCTTAAATAAATTACTCTTTACACTTTAACAGCCCACACAAGTACTGCTCAGTTGCCAGGTATGTTCTCCCATGAACATTGTTCTTATAGAATTGTGTATGTGGATTAATAGAACTCAGGTTCTCTGTACACTTATGAGGTCTGGTGAGTGCCAAGGTTACTTTACAGATTTTGACCCCCACTATGAAAGTCAGACTGATTGTAGTACAGGGCAGAAAAATAGAAATAATTCTATATGCCTCTTGCTGTCCTCTGATGGGTGATTCTCACTCTTTTCTTATATATTGTTCTTTAACATCTGCTGATGTTTATAAAAGACATCAAAATCAGTTGATACACATCTCTATTGTCTCTTGCTGTTACATTTGTTGTTGTCTCATGTTTGATTAAATTTAAGCTAGTTGTTATATTTTATTGTTGATTATTTTGTCCACATTGTTGAAAAGCAGGATAAAATATCTTAGAAAGAAATTAAAGTAATAATGAAAACTACTAGTAGATTGCATGCTTAGGAGTTCAGCCCTGACTCCTAATCAGTACAGATTTTAAATTTTATTTAATAAAAATATGTATACCCTTCTTCTTCAAATAAATTTGTGCAAAGTTATTTGCAACACTGACTACCTAACACATTTCTGAGCCCTTTCTGAAAAAGCACAAGAAGATGTACATGAACACAATGAACATTAAAGGTAAACCTGATTTCCTCAGACCTAATATAAAGAGAATTCTGTAAAAGGACAGTCTCAATTAACTGAAGTAATTCATATCTATATAGCTCTTCATTTCAGGACAGATCTGCTATCACTGTATCTTAGCGCAGGGTCTTAAAGCACCTTGTAAAAGAAAAGGCCACAAAATCATCTGTATTAGTGCCGGAGCTTAAAGTGGCCTCCCTCTAGGAGACATTCAACATATATCTCAGTTACGAGAAGCACTCTAGTCTAACTGGAGTTCCCTAACAAGAAGGGTTGACCTAACTGAGGACACAGAAGATGAATACAGCCATGTGTAAAATCAGTTTTGTGCTTTATTTCTCTAAGGGAAAACCAGTAAAATTTTACCTCATGTTATTAGAGAAGAGTTATAGGCAATGAACCAGCTACAGGTAACCCTACATTCAGGAGCTCCACTTCATTAAACTTGTTTAACAGGTTTCTATTATCCCCTGTGAAAGCTTGCTAACCGTCTGAAGTCGCAAGTCTTAAAGAGAGACAGTCATGGTTTTTAGGCCTCACTTTTGGCTTATCTATCAGTTGTTTGGTTAAAGTTGCAAATCGTTATCTTAAAATGCTGAAAGTTTTTTGAAGGTATGGGACAGTAACCAATATTCTTTTGTGGAATAAAAACAGAATGCAGGATAGCACAAGACAAAAGGGTTGCACCTACATGTAACTGTTGTTCATAGAGTGTTCTTCTGGGCAGGAACACATGGGAACTGCACATGTGCAAGCCAGCCACGGACATATCAAAACTCCAAAAGGCATGAGATGCTCACCCTTTTTGCGTGCCTTTTGTGTGGGCACGGCTATAAAAGACAGGGCGAGCAGATCCTTCCCTCAGTTCAATAAACCGCAGATGAAGAAGAAGAAATCAGCATATTTAAAGAGCTCACGGTGGGGAAAGGAGGGAGGGATGTGTGCCTGCACAGACGAACACTCAATGAACAACAGTTACAAGTAGGTGCAACCCTGTTTTCATCATCGTGTCTTCTGTGCAGTCCCACATGGGAGAGTAGCGAGCGAACTTACCCAGGAGGTGGGCGTGTTGCTCATCACCATCGAAAAAGACTCTTCAGGACAGCCTTGCCAACCGCAGCATCCCTTCTGGAGTCTATGTTAATCGCATAGTGTTTAATAAAGGTGGACAGAGTCAACCAGGTGGCCGCCTTGCCTAAGTCCACAAGTGGAATGCCCAGACTAAATGCTGACAAAGTCAAATATGCCCTGATATTCAAAGGGCACAACTGTTCGGATTGTCCATAACACTCTTTAATTAACCACACCAACCAGTTGGAGATGGTTTGAGCGGTGACTTTCTTTTTTTAGCTCCTTTCTGAAGCTAAATCCTTTACATTAGGGTCCTTTATGAAGGCAACAGTCCTGTCCAGATAAAAACACAGAGTGTGCTTGACGTCCAATGTGTGTAGTAGCCTGCCAGCCTCTGTAGAAGGTGAAGTACAAAACACTGGTAGAGTAATGTCCTGGTTGTGGTGAAAAGCAGAGACTACATTAGGAAGGAACCAGAGGCTGGGACAGAGAATCACCTTGACTGCAAACATTCTGAGGAAAGGTGGATCATACTTCAGGGCTTGCAGTTCACTCACCCTCCTGGCGGATGTAATGGCCATTAAGAAGGCCATTTTAGCTGTCATAAATTTGAGAGAACATGTAGCTAATGGCTTGAAAGGCTTATTCATGAGTGTTGTTAGAACTAAAGATAGGCTCCACTGAGGAGTGGGTATGGACACAGGAGGGTAAACATTAGCCAACCCTTTAAGGAATTATTTGCATTCCGGTTGGGAGAAGAACATCCCTCCCCCCATGACAGGCCGAGATGGTTGCCAGATGGACCTTCATAGAGGAGTTAGAGAGTCCCTGGTTCTTTAACAGGACCAGATCATCAAAGACAAATGGCAAGGGTGCCGAAGAAGGAGCCAATCCCTATTTAAAAGTCCAAAGGGAAAAATGTTTCAACTTACTAGAGTATGACTTCCAAGTGGAAGGTTTTCTGGCCTGTGAAAGTATGTTCCTGGCTGGGGAAGAAAATTCTATTCCAGGGGGTACACAAGTCGTCAGCTTCAGTGCATCTAAATCGTGGTGAAGAACCATGTTGTCCAGAAGATGGGTTGGTGGCAGCAGAAACTGATATGTCCTGCCCTTTGACATTTCTGATAGGGTAGAAAACCAAGCCTGTCTTGGCCAGTAAGAGGCAATTACAATCACTGATACCCTCTCCCTCATCATTTTGCTGAGTGTCAAAGTCAAGAGAGGGAGAGAAGGGAAGGCATAGAGTAGATCGACTGACCAGGATATCTGAAAGGTGTCTCATAGGGACAACTTTCCCTTGTCTGCTCAAGAGCAGTATTGGGGGCACCTCTTGTTTAGCAAAGTACCAAAGAGTTCTACGCTGGGAAATCCCACCACAGGAATATGGGTTGAAGAAAACCTACGAGTGGAACATTCGTAGTTCTGGTCCTTGGAAAGACTCATGACATCTACCATAGTGTTGTCTTCTCTTGCAATATGGATAGCTGTGAGGGAGACCTGATGTTGGATAGCACATTCCCGAATCAGGGAGAACTCTCAGGAGAGGGACAGAGAGACTGTGCCCCAGCCCCCCTGCTTGCTCAGATAATGCATGGCAGTTGTGTTGCCCATGCATATTTGAACATTCTTGCCCTTGACAAGGTGAAGGAAGGCTTTTAAAGCAAACTGCATAGCCTTTAGTTCCCAAAGGCTGATGTGTAACTTTGACTCGTGTCAAACTCAGAAATGTTCTGTAACAAACATTTATTGTGATGTGAAATAAGCATCCTTTAAATCCACAGTAACAAACCAACATTCAGTTCCTAACGGGGTAAAACATCTTTCAATGATAACATTCTGAACTTTTTTGGAACAATAAACTTGTTCAGAAAATGGAGATCTAAGATGGGGCGGGAGCCCCTTGACTTTTTGTCCACAATAAAATAGTGGGAATAAACCCCATCGGAAACGGAGGATGGAACCGGTACTATTGTTTGTTTCTGCAACAGATTTTGTATCTCCTTCACCAAAGCTGCTTGAGGCAAGGAGGGGTTCATCTGGGGAGGAATGTTTGGAAGAATGGATTTGAACTCCAGGGAGTAACCCTCCCGAACTATCGACAGCACCCAGAGCTCTTGGGTAATTTTCTACCATGCAAGAAAGGGCAGGGTTTGATTGATAGGGAGGGGCATTGGAACCGCCCTTAGACTTGTGACAGTAATACCTCCGTTGAGGCTGATTGGATGGAACTGTGAAAGCAGCATGTTGCTCGTTCTGAGGGAAAGAAGGCCTTTGCTTACCTACCACCAGAAGAAAATTTTCCAGGCATTCTTGCCTGACAGGTCCAGGCCCTTGGGCTTTTTCTCTTTCACTGGTCTATTGAGAGGCCTAGAAGAGGCTGAGGCCTGGGAGTTTGGAAAGTCTAGGCTGCAGGCCTGCACTTTTAGAGGCCTGGGAGATGGCTAGGCTTGCCTTTCCTGACATTCTGCCATCCAGGCCCCTGGGCATTTCTCTTTCACTGGCCTGTTGAGAGGCCCAGAAGGGGCTGAGTCCTGGGAGTTTGGAAAATCTAGGCCACAGGCATATGCTCTTTGAGGCCTGGGAGGTAGCTAGGCCTGCCTTTGCTGAATTCTGCCATCCAGGCCCTTGGACATTTCTCTTTCACTGGCCTGTTAAAAGGCCTAGAAGGGGCTGAGGCACTTTAACACCAGCAGGTTTAAATAATGAATTGGACTACTCGGTATTTTTATGAATTTGAGTCTAATTATTTTTGTAAGTTTTATTAACTATTGAGGGAGACTAAATGGTCAAGATAACCGGTATGTCCATGATGTTTTATGAATATTTTTCTATTAATTGAATGATGCATAAAGATGTATAATTATTTAGTGTATTTATTGTATTTATTGTAATTGAATGTATCTTTAAATGTTATTGAGCGATTAATGGCTGCTCTTGATAATTGGAAGCTGTAGGTGGGGCAATTAGGTAATTGAACAAACCACCATATAAGCTGGTTTTGAGAATGATTAAGTACCTGTCCCATTGTGTCATTGTTCTTTCGGTATTGGAGGTTAAGATTGCAAAAAAAAAAGTTAACGTAAGTATATAGTTTTGGTTATGTGTCTGCATAAACAGGGTTTGGATGGCAGCTTACTTCATTATGGTTTATTATAGAAGTAACGGCCTGAAGAAGGAAGTGGGCTGAAACGAGTGAAAGTGAAGGAAACCGGTTAAACTCGTCGCCGTGGACACTGGTTTCAGTGAAATCAATAGCCATCATTGGCCCATTGTGGCATTGCTGCTACCACCGATTATTTATGGACATTCCGTTTGTAAATATATCCGGCATTAATGATATATATTGAACCTATCACATTGGATGATGAAATTGTATTCCATTGGTCTGTAATTTGGGCATTATGGTTCTGTATGTTTGGGACTGTATGTGATGTAAATATCGGAATTACACTGTAATAATAGTGTGTGGTTGTGACTTCCTTGAGCCTGCGTGCTCTTTTGGGTTTTGTAGTTCTTAGGAAGTGGTTCCCTCTTGTTGGTTTGCTGACACTCTGCCAACAGAAATTTTCCCGCCAAAAGGAGAAATGAAAGTGAAAGTGCACCTCACAAGTCCTGGCTGAAAGGAAAGAGAAATAAAGGAGAGCTCCCTTTTATTTAGGGCGAGCTGGCTCTGAGGCTTCTGCTACTCTTTTCTCCTCCCTCCCTCCTTTCGTTGCCCCTCCTTACCCCCAGGATCAGTCTTACTGCGGTTCAGTCGGGGCTGCTGGGGTTGGAGCAGGTCCTCTGCTGCTGCTGGAGGCTGCTCCTTCCAAGCCTGAGGGAGTTCCTGATAATATCGGTCTCTACAACAGGCTACCGCAGACTCAAACACAGCACCCTCTGGCCATCTGAGGGGGGGGTTCCTCCCAACCCAAAGGTGGGGAATCTCGGTGGAGTTTTGTGGTTGTGGCCATGGAACCTAGGAGCAACCTAGGGCCGTCAGCTCTAATGCTCGCCATCGCTCCAAGCGAAACGGGGTAGGGGTAGGTGGTAGGGCCTTTCCTGTCCCCTGTGAGCTCCGCACTGCCTGTGGCCTCGGCCTCCCTGAGTACTGGGATCACAGGCACGTGCTGCCACACCCGGCTCATCTCTGGCAGTTTCTTCTTCACCGGAATTGCTCTGCTCTGTAGAATATTGCTGAAGACGTACTGCTCAGATGGCAGGGCCAGAAAGACTGGTGATTTCAGGGACAAGCCCCTCCCCTCTGGGATCACAATCAGCTGACTGACCCTGCCTTCGCAGAGGAGGAGCTATATCCCCAAAAGTAAGGACTGCCCCACTCCTAGGACCACCGGAGAATTTTTGTGAGACATAGTTTCTCATCAGGGATGAGATTTAAGGGCTGACCGTGTCCCACATGAACAACTGGTACCTGGCCATAATGGCTTCATAATTGGAAATTTAGGGCTGATGAGGCATAAATCTTTCTCCCCAAAACATCAAGCTTTCTGCCCTCTTTATCTGTGGGGGCAGACCAGCATCCCATGGAAGACCCTTGCTTTGTAGGGCTTCGGTAACAATAGAATTAGCAGGAAGGTGGTTGAACAAGAACCCAGCCCCGTCTTGCTTGGTCTTATAGAGGTTATCTAATTTTCTTGAGATTGCTAGTGTGGATGCCGGCATAGATCAAACTTCCTTCGTAACATCTATCTTCCCCTGCATGATGGGAAACAACACCAGGCCCATTGCCTCAGAGTGGACAACCTTGAAGACTGGATCTGATGAAGTTGGAACAAGTCACTTCAATTTTCTATGACTTTGCCATTCTGACTACTTGTTCAGAGTAGATGTGAAGATCTTCAGTGGGAGACACACCAGAGTCCTCTGTGATACAGTCGGGAGGATGGCTTGGATGTCAAGTCGGAACTGGAGCCGGAACCATCGTCAGGATGTGTTGGTGGATTAAGTGCTGCACACTCAGTGTCTTCAGGAACCAAGGGAAGTCTTGTCTTCATGACCGAAGGGTGAGATTCCGGAGGATAGTAGTCATCGTGCATATAGTAGTGAGGCAGTGGGTAGAGACCCGGAGAGCCTTCCATGCTGTAGGCATAATAACGGTAAGGAGACTCATAGGAGTATGGAACCCATGGACGTCTGTGACAACCTCTAGACAACTCTCGGTGTCAGTTAAAACCAAGGAAGCTGCTTCCTTCTATGCAGGTCACACTGGAGAAGGTGGTAATGGAGATAACAGCACTCCCAGGTTTGAGAGATCAGGAATTTCACCTTCTAGAATGGCAGGAACTGAGGCCGACCGACATCTCAGGGTTGGAGAGGGCATTCTCAGAGCTGGAGGTGGGCTGGATGCCATGGAGGCAGATGGAGCTGAAGCTGAGGACCACTTTTTCTTTTGCCGTTTCAGAGTCAGGCACTTTTCAGTACACCTTGACTTCAGCTTGACCTTTTTTGATGGCGGCTTGGATGGAGACCGAGATGAGCCAGAATCTTTATGAACCGACTGGTTCATATCGTCAGCACTTGGAACCAAAGTAGAAGGAACCGATTGGTTCTTATTATCGGCACTTGCAGTCGAAGTAGAAGGAACCAACTGGTTCTTATTACTGGCACTTGGAGCCCAAGTAATAGGTGCCGAGGAGGCTCGTTCTGGGCGTTGTGGTCCTTTTTTAGTGGCTTTCATCAGTTCAGAATCAGAGACACTTTTCAGGGCTGACTCCCATAAAGCCACTTTTAAGTGCGATGCCTGTTCGTGTTGGGCCTTTGGTGTAAATTGCTTGCACACGCCACAGCGCTTTATATCTTTGCCTCTCCTAGACACATTAGGCATTTCCCATGCACATCGAATTGGGCCATCTTGGACCCGCACTTAAGACACTTCTTGAAGAGTGCCTTCAAAATCATCTTTTTCTTCTCGCTTTATTTCTTCTGTCTTGGATTTGAGGAGAAGCTCGAAGTACATCTTTCTTCAGCGGTGGCTAAAGAAGAACTGAGAGAGGGATCCGTTTGTCCCACCTTTTATAGCCATGCCCATTCAAAAAGCACGCAAAAAGGATGGGCAAGCATTTTGTACCTTTTGGAGCTTTGATACGTCCCTGGCTGGCCTATGCATGCGCAATTCCCATGTAGAACTACACAGAAGACATGACGATGAATCTTGCTTTCATTAGTAATGAAAGAACGCACACAGCTTTGCATTCAATGAAGCAGTTGCTAGAATGAAATGAATTTTTTTAAAAAATTCTTATTTATAGTCCGCCTGTCTTACTGGGACTCAAGATGGATTACACAGAGTAAGTCAATACGATCAACAGCTGGGGCATTCAACAAACAATGTACTAGAGTATACAAATGCAAATTTGCAGAAACTGGAAACAAGTAGAACTCCAATACAGAGCTGAAAATAACATTGAAACACGCATAAGCAATTAAACATGACAACAGAGAAACTTCCCAGTGGGAATATACTTACAGCAACAAACAGTACATAGTAGTATAGTTTATGCTGAAGTCCACAGACCCTGTCCTCTCATTAATGTATCTGAACCATTTCATTACAGCTCAGCCCTCCTATTTGGGTAAAAAAACCCTCCTGAATAATTCAGTTTTGCAAAGTTTATGAAAAGCCAGGAAAGTGGTAGCCCCCATAACTTCATCAGACAGGCCATTCCATAAGATGGGTGCCCATAACAAAGATATCTTCTATATCATGTTTTTGCTAGGTGGTGTTGTGTGTGAAATATCTCCACCAAGGCAAAAATACCCAAAGTGCTCAACCTCTCAGATCTGGAGTTGTTCCCAAGCAGTGAACTTGTGATCTAAAAGAGTCCATGCAGGACTCCCACTTGATGCACTAAATGTTCTCCTTGAATAGAAATAATACTCACTTTAGGGACAAACACTTCACAAGAAGCCTCTGGCCAAAGTGCTCTTTGGGGATTTCAGGGATACTCAGCCTTTCGATTGGCTCCTCCTAAAATTGGACATAGGAACATGGTGAACGCATGCAATGTTACTACGGAACATGTTATTCAATTGCTGAAGCAGGTAAAATATATCCCCCCCCCCCGCCCAAGACATTTAATCAAAGCATGAGAGTATTTGCTACAAGTATAAGTAACAGGGAAGAGATTTAATTTAGGGTGGCTACATAATGATTGAAGCTATGTAAAACAAATGCCTTGAAAATTAATGCCCAAAGGTCAATATTTGTGCTTTAATCATACACTACTTTAGTCAATGGCAATAATCTCATGGAAATAAAACAATGATAATTGTATACTATAGGGAACACTCCTAAACAGGTTTACTCAGAAATGTCCCATTTTATTCAACAGGGGTTACTCCTAGGAAAGTGTTTTTAGGATTGCTGCCTTAATTGTGTGCCTGTTTTACACTTTAAACTCTTCGGCTAAATAGACTTCTCTCTTTATTACCCACAAAAACTAACAAAATTCACTGGTTAGAGCCAAGGTGTCAAATTATCTGCACCATGGGCAACATACATAAAAAATGGAATCCTACAGAGTTTGACAGGTGAAGTTGTGGAGAAGAGCTTGAGAACATGTGCAACTTAAAGGGTCAAGCCAAAGAAAATATTGGTAGAGCTTTGTACTCTATTTCCCTTTTCTAGTCATACTTATTTAATATCAAAGGTATCAGGTATTTGTACTGTAAAGGACAAGTGCCAAGTGCCAACTAACTTACTAACAAAGTATCAACTCCACAGAGGACAGATTACATGTGTGCATGTGCTGCTGATCAAAGGACAGGAAAGTCTGAAGAACTCTCAAGTATTTTAATAATACCTCCTCTGGAGCTGGATGCAATCCAAAAAGTTCCTTGTGTCTGTTGGATTTCCTCTGATCATCATTTTGATGGTCAATTTCTTCATTTGGCGTTCGATCCAAAAGATTTGGAAGCAGTGCATCTGGGAGGGAATTTTTCAGATCAAAAATACTGCAAGCCCAGCTGCCACGTGGCGTATCATCTATTGACATGGACCGTCGTTTAAGATCATCCTGAGATTGAGGAAATTAAATGTGAAATACAGAGGAAGCTGTCATTTTTTAACAAAATAGAATGACATCCTCATAAGGCACCATACTTGTTCATCCTGATAACTGCTGCCATCTGGAGCTTCATCGGACTCGAAGATTTGCTTTGGTAGGCCTTTCTGTCTCTCCTTCTGCTTGTCTAATGTGTTAGGATTAAATCCTGTTCCCAGTTTGTGATATCTATTCACAACAAAACAAAGCACATTAAAGCAATGCCCCCTCACAAAAATAAGCCAAAATATTAACTGAATGCTTAAGCCTCTCACTAGAATTTTAATTACTCTGATCAACATAATCTTAGGGTTCTGTATCACCAAATGAAAAG
Source organism: Eublepharis macularius (assembly GCF_028583425.1). Lineage (NCBI taxonomy): Eukaryota > Metazoa > Chordata > Lepidosauria > Squamata > Eublepharidae > Eublepharis > Eublepharis macularius. Next base: position 77,969,924 of record NC_072794.1, on the reverse strand, counting down.
GCAATTGCTATTTTGTCTACTAAACTACAGCCTCTGGCTTCTTTAATTGGAACTGAATCTAATTGATTGCTATAGAGTTTACTTAGATAACAATCTAAACTGACAATTAAGGCTATCATCTTTCCTTGCTTTAAGAGGAACGGGTGCTGCTAGCCAGAAGCCACACAACCAAGAATACCCTCAAGCTTAACCACTTAATTGATCATCACTAGGATACCTGAAGTGTATAATCATTTCACAGGCTATAGTATAATTTCATTTCAGTAAATTGCCTACTTTGAATCATTAATTTACTAGACATTTTCTGCAATTAAGGAATCTGACTACTGCAGCTTGCAAAACCATGTCTTACCGTTACAAATACCATGATATCTAGTTGATATTTAGGCCTTTTCATATTCTTTAACTGAAACCCAGTGATTCTTATTAATATGAAGAATTCTACATATACAGGGTATTCTACATTTTCTGCTATTAGAAGCCAATAATTTACATATGCAAATAGGAAATTCTAATGAATGCATGGAATACCTTTTCAGTGATGTGAATAAGAAAATTTTGTCCATATGGACCTCTGGATCATGCCCTGTGTGTTTGGCTAATGTACTACAACAGCATATTAACAACTTCTTCAATGAGAAAGCATTAAGGGTGCATAAATTACTCTCAAGAAAGAATTTATATTTCTTTTACACAGGCTCTAGATTATGAGAGTGGGAGGTTCTTACTGACCTGGCCAGGATTTCAACATAATGGCATCTTGGTTTTTATATGGAAGATACTGGGTGCTTTGCACAAATAAAAGAAGACACAGGCAGGCTGGTATAGTGGTTTTGGAGTTCACAGCTCCACATCACTATACCAGCCTGCCTTATGTCTTCTTTCATGTGCAAAATATCCAGTGTCTTCCTTATGTCAAAATACACAACTTTAACCAGATAAAATCAATCATTTCTTTCTTGTCTTAATAGAGCTAGAATATTCTCTCTCTTTACATATTCCCCACATTGTGAGCACTCTGTGGTATTTTTTTCTACAGAATTAGCTTTTTACAAATCACAGGGAGATGCTGGGAGAAGGAAAGGGAGGGGAAGAGTGGTCTCCAGAAACTTAAGGCACTGGTAATTTATAGGATTAAACTCAATGAGACCCCTGAGGATAAAAGCGGAGCATCCAGAATCCCAGCTACGTAACGACAATTAATAGTCCAATGTGAAAGGAAGAAATACTGTATATTCCAACTTATTTGTACTACTCCTTTTGTAGAAACTGAATTAACAGGTTTGCTCAGAATATTTCTCATATTTGCTCAGTGGGGGTTACTCCTAAGAAAGAGTTCTTAGGATGGCACTATAAATCTATTCTTTTGGTAAATTATCTTAACTGGCAACTGACAAGCAGCAACATGTCTTCTCTTTGTTTCTATTTTACCTACACAGCGAACAATATAGTTCACTTGATCTACTAATGAAGAAGTCTTGCGAAATCTAAGGATTTATGGTTTCAGATAAGCTGACAATGTACTCCTGTCTCATTGAAGCTACCGGTCTGACGGCAAATAAATAAAGAACAACAACAAAAGATGGAACTGACATGACACTGAACACTAGGCTGCTGAATGCAACAGATGAACAGGCTGATAAACACTGTCTAAAGAATCTCTCATGATATTTAAATACTATTATTTAATTATTTTGCTTTTGATTTGGGATTTCATATTGACCAGAAGCACAGCCCCCAAATGGCATGCTTTGCGTTTAGAGCTAGATATGACAGCAAAATTAAGGGTGCTGCTGAAAACAGCAGCTCTACATTGCAATCTCCATCCTTTCCCCATAAAATAGTCATATAGAAACACAGTGAACTAACTAAATAAAAAATCCCTGAGAAAATACATAGTAGAAGGCTGATGCACAAAAGTATAGAAAAAATGAATACTGAACGTCTTGTTGAAAAACTGAAATCACCTCGGTCTTCAGAGGGACATTTCTTTCTTCAAATCTTTTATACATTATTTAATAACAACAACTACATTCGATTTATATACTGCCCTTCAGGACAACATAACATCCACTCAGAGTGGTTTACAAAGTATGCTATTATTATCCTCACAACAATCACCCTGTGAAGTGGGTGGGGCTGAGACAGCTCTAGAAGAGTTGTAACTGGCCCAAGGTCACCCAATTGGCTTCAAGTGGAGGACTGGGGAATCAAGCCCGGTTCTCCAGAGTAGAGTCCCGTGCTCTTAACCACTATACCAAACCACTACATTTTACACATTCTGTGGCATTTTTTCTCTGCTTCTGTTTTTACCTTGCTATGTAACTCTCTGGATAGTTACTGACTGTCTTTAAGAAGCATAATCATAATATTATTATTTAATATTATTATTAATATTATAGTCTTATAATATACTATAATAGTATATTATACTATCATATAATAGTATAATATACTACTTCCTGAGTGTAAACAAGCTGCAGCATTCTGCACCAGCTGAAGTCTCTGAATCAGCTTTGAGGGGAAACCTATGCAGTGCGCATTACACTACCGCAGCCTCGATGTTACTGTGGCATGATTCCAGGTGGCCAGATCGGCTATGTACTTCTATAGGAGGCCATTTTCCAGGCTAGTCTGAGTTGTGAGAAGGCCTTTTTAAGAGCTGTATTCACTTTCTTCTCTAGCAGCAGCGCTGTGTCTAGTATAACCCATAGGCTCTTAACTGAATCAGCCAGGGTCAACTGAACCCTATCAATGAACACAATGTCCTTCAAGATCTCAGCTTTTCCAACCAGTATCACTTCCACTCTGTTTTTCACACCCAGACCCTTATATTCCCCAGAGGACTCTCCGATCGGGAGAAAAGCAGCTATTAGTGGTCCCTGGTCCCAAGGTGGTCCGCCTGGCCATGACGAGATCCAGAGCTTTCTCAGTCCTGGCTCCTACCTGGTGGAACGCTCTGTCTACTGAGACCAGGGCCTGGCGGGATTTATTGTCTTTCTGCTGGGCCTGTAAGACAGAGTTGTTCCGCCAGGCTCATGGCTAAGGTTGGGCCTCTGCCGGCCTGGGTGGGGGGAAGGAAATTTAAATACCCCCTTGTGAAAAACTGTCCACTACAGTATACATGCAAAATATTTTAAGTCTTCCTGATGCTGCCGCCACACAATACAAAATGTTTTAAATTATTCTAAATGTTTTAAGATGTTTTAAAATGTTTTAAATTGTTTTTAAATGTTGTTAGCCGCCCTGAGCCTGTTTGTGGGGAGGGCAGGATATAAATATGAAATAATAAAATAATAAAATAATAAAATGAGTCATTCAAATGAACTACTCAATTGCACACCATCTTTCTTATAAGTGTAAGGCAACCCATATACCTAACTTGCTTCCTGCCAAAAAGAGACATGGGATAAATACAAACTTTCAGGAGGGCAGCCTCCTCTTTTCAAAAGTTATCCTCAATGGCAGAGTGTAGAAAATGATACTGAATGATAAAGAAATATGGTACCATAACTGTTTTGAATATTCAAATGCATGCATCCTCTGAAAATACCTCCCCCCGCAACTCATCTCAAGTGTTTCTTTTCTCACAAATACAGAAACAAGCAACTTACTTTCTGTTCACAATGGCCCAATCTTCTGTGTATTTTCTTACACAATCCCTTACATGAGGGTCCATTTCACTGTGGTGACAAAAAATTGTTCAAAACACTTTTCAAACCACAAAAAAAATCTGTTTTTTTAAACTTTTAAAGCGGTTACACTGAACTATTTTTTTAAAGTATACTAATAAAGACAGCTAGCATTTTGCAGACACAAGAATATTCCGAGTTGTCCTTTATTCCGATTCATGGATTGTTAAAGCATGGAAGGGAGACATTCACATCCATATCATATGTATCTTTACAATAACAATAACCACAAAAAGAAGGTCACAGTGACTAAGTTCAGCCAGATTCAACATTACCTGGATAGTGAGGGCATTGCTGTGGTATAGCACTGCCATACAATGTCTAAAAAGACACAGTGCAATCTAAAACCAAGTTATACCCTTTAAGTCCATTGGTTAATGACTGCAGAAGGGTTAACTCTGCATAGGATTGCACTGGCAGCCACGTAAGCAGACTACTGAAGGCTGGTGACCCAGGGGAACAAGTTACCCACCCTAGTTAATCTAAACAAGTGGCTGCTTCCCTTCAAATGCTTGCCTTCATAGCCTTTGCTGCTCTTTTCCTGCAAGAGCCTGCCCCCTGTTGCTTTTCCTGCCTTTATGTCCCTCTTGAAATTGTAGGCTAAGCAGAGTAATGAAAGAAAGAACAGCAAATTGATTGGGCATTAGGAAAAAGCAGAGGTTCCCACATGGAGTCTGCTCATAGTTTAAAGGGGAGCAGTACCCTTCCCCCAAGATTCTGCCATCTCCATTTCTTATGTAGCTTCCTTGGCTTTCAAAACTTTACCAGGCTACAGCTGTGAGTGGGGAAGGTTGAGAGAAGGAAGTCTTGTTCTCAAAATCCAGCAGCCATATTTGAAATTAGGGATGTGCAATTCAGGTTCAGTATTCAGTAAAAATTATCAAATTTTACCTGATTCAGTAAAATTCAGTATTACCAAGCTTAACTCTGTATTCCTGAATAAATTCAGAAATACTGAAGTCAGGTTTACCAAATTAATTCGGTAAAATTCAGTAAAATTTGAGAAGTGTGGCTGCACTGTTCCTTGCTGTTGCTTTGCTAAGCAAAGAAACACTGCTTCCTGCCTTTTTTAACCAGATGGGAGGGGGGTTAGGCAGAGGCAAAAGGGAGGGGGAAAGGGAAATAGGGGGAGTGAGTGGCCAATCCTTGCAGCAGCTCTTCTTCTCTGGCCAATTGGATTCTCAAGAAGAATAGTGCCTTTTTTAAACTACTGGAGATTGAGAGACACTGCCTGTATCTCAGGCACAGCCAGCCCCGATGAACCAGACAGCTCAAGGGAAGAGGACAAAGCAACCACAGCAGGGCTCTTTGCACCTTCGGCTATGAGCAACCCACTGCCGTTCAGCAGTGGCCCACCTGTCTTGGCTCAGGACACACCAACTAGCTCTTCACAGCTCACCTGACCTCTGCTGGAGCACAAGCAGAAGAGGATTCGGTGTGAACTACTGGAGAGGAGATGAAATGCACAATTAGCAAAGGCACATGGAGCCGATCAAGGGTGTGGGGAGTGCTTGGCAGCAAAACGTGCACCTTGGTGATAAAAGACGGAAGCCACAAGTCGAATCACCCTCGACCCTGCCACCACTGACCTTGACTCTACCTTGCCCCAGTGACCTTGGACTGCCTAGGACTATGACCTAGCACTGTTTTGGACTGCGACTGGATCCTGCTGCCCAGTGAGTAGATTCCTGGCTGCTGCTGCCTGTGTTGAGGCTTTTGGCACCAAGAACAACTGCTGGTGCCTGGTTTGAGAGTCATAGACTCACTGGGTTTTTTCTCTCTTTGGGGGAAGGGGAAAGGGTTTTTTTTACTTTGCATTTTAAAAACTGTTTTTTTGTTGTGCGTGAAGCGTGCTTCGGTTGGGTTTTTGTGTATGGGGAGCTTTGATTTCTGGCTGTTGAAGTTAAATGCTGTTCATTTTGCTGCTTGTTCTTCCGGGGGGGGGGGGGGTTGTTTTATCCTGTTGTGGGTAATTAATTGTTTTGTGTTCCTGTTAATTTTATTAAATTCGCTTGTTCTGCTGGGGGGGGGGGGCTGTTTTCCCCTGTTGTGGGTACTTTCTTTCTTGCTATAAATTTTTGTAGGTTGTTCTTTGTGGGGGGGGGGGGCTGCTTTCCCATGTTGTTCTTTCTTTACAGAAATTTTGTTGGTGTTTTTGCTGAGTTCTGTTTTCTGTTGGCACAGAAGTTGGTTTGGCGTTCAATTATTGTTGTTGGTTGTTCTTTGTGTGTGGGGGGGGGAGGTGTTTGTTAGGATGCTTGGTCCATGTGGTGCTGTAGTGGGAGTCAGCCTGGAGTTTTCCCCCCACAATAGGAACAAATGGGTGGCTAGGGGCACCTTGTTCAAGGGCCTACAGAACTGGACCTCAGTGTCCAATATTCCCTGAAACCTGGGGAGTCATTAGAGGACAGTCCTGTGTAGGTCTGCTGAAAATTTGGTGGATTTTGCTTGCAAAATGCTGCCTCCAGCTGCCTGGATAGTCCCCACCTTCTTTGGGGGGGCATAAAAGGCCCCCCGGGGTTCAGTCTTTATGAAACACAGGGGGTCATTAGAGGACAGCTAGGAATAGGTCCCCTGCAAATTTGGTGAAATTTGGTCAAAAATGACCCCCCTCCCAGGTCACCAGAGAGCCCTGAACTGAATTTCCCATAGGAAACAATGGCCGAATTTTATGAACCAAACTGGAGAATGAACTCAGTATTTGGGGTGTGTGTGCTGATTTCACCCCCCCCCCCAGTTTGTTATTACTAAATTGAATCAACCGATTTTTTTCCTGTGCACACCTCTATTTGTTCATGAGCTACATGTAGCTCCCAGCAGTGACAGGTTATTTTTTGAATAATATAGCAAAAAGCTTGTGATGTTTCACTAGCAGGAGGGAAGGCTAGGAAGAAGGGGAACTCAAGTTCCTGGCCCTTTACCCTATGTCCATTAACTCCATTCTCTTATCACTTCCCCTTTGGAAATACTGCCCCCTTCCGGGGATCTTTTTCACTTTTTGGTACACTGACCAATATTGTTTCACTCCCCACTGCCTCAACCAAGTACTGGCTTTCTTACAACTCTGATTCCTTTTCCTCTCACATCTCCCAAATGCATATTTTTCTTTATCACCCACTGCCAAATACAGGAATGAATGGCAGTCTTTCACTTAGGCAAAAGGAAGAGAATATATTCAGAGGTATGCAGAGAATGCTTATACAATTTATCTACCCAATATACGTTCTTCATATTTATCCATGTAAACTTTGTTTTAGTTAAAATAGTCGGTTTCTGTCTCCCCATCCCGTTATCCCCTACTGGTTGAATTTGCTTTAAATTTGTTAGCATGCTGTCCTGAGCACAGAGTGTGGGATTAACAAAAAAGGCTGGCTGACCAGATACACAAATAAATAAACTGTGTATTTATATAGCACTTGCAGTGTTAAGCACTTCAAATACATGTGCAATCCTTAAAACAAGCTGTGTTATTGTTCAGAGGCTACTTTGTGAGTTTGTGGCAGAGGCTAGATTTGAACCAGAGACCTCCAATAATAATTCATTTCTGAACCCTTACCCACAGATAAAACAAAGAAGGAATGTTGGGATAATAAAACAATACTGGAAACCAGTACATATTGAAAGACATGATGAGTTTCTCTCTCACACAAAAGGTATCTCCTATGAGGAAAAATGAGGTGTGTATCTGTCAATACCTTCACTTAAGTCATCTGCTTGACCATATTCATCATGTGTTAATACAGGAGAGGGTTTTTTTACTCCTTACCTCTCTTCAGGGACAGCTGATACAAGCGTTCTGCATTCTCGAGGACTATAGATAACTTCAATATCATCTGAAGGAAATTCAAGCAAGTCCCTCAAAGGACCAGAATCCATTGCAAGTGGATGTGTAAGAAGGTAATCTTCCAAATCTACTGGGTCCACAGGCTCAGTGAGAGGTACCTAAAACAAAACCAAGATAGGCAGGGTTTTTTTTCCTGGGAAAAGAGGTGGCAGAACTCTCAAGAGGGAAATGAGGAAGAAACATATGGGATTCTTTGAAATCATATTATTTTCAAGCACTATTGCGGAGTATTTTCAAGAGGTGCCGGAACTCCATTCCCCCGCGTTCCCCTTGAAAAAAAGCCCTGAAGATAGGTAAAATATGTAATTGGTCAAGAAAAGGTAAATATTTAGTAAAAGTATTCCTCCTCCCTTAACATTTCAAAAGCTGGCTTTTCTCCCGCTAAAAGAGCAATACATAATAATGTTAACTCCATTATGTGTCAGGTATTCCCTCATAGAAAGAAAGTAAGGCCACAGACAAGAGCTGCTGGGCAAGAAATATTTTTAGAAAAGGCTGAGAGCAACCAGCCACTCATATATACTGCACACGCACAGTCATCCCCATCAAGGTGCCTGGACTAAGTGAGCGATATCAGCAAGGACCAAGTTGCACATACATCCTGTAGGAATCACCTGTGATGATCCAACATTGAATTAATTCATCCAGTCCAACAAGAGCTAGATGATAATGTCCTTAGATTTAGTACACTGATTACTTTCGACTGCTTATTTGTATATTTAAGAGATCATGAAAGCAGTCAATCAATATGATCAGAATAATCCATCTATCACATTTTCACCCCATCATACCTCCAAGGAATTTACAACAGCATACAGTGATCTCCCGATCCCATTATAGCTAGCATTATACCCTCTGAAATAATGATAAGAACAATAACAACGTTAATGGAGTAATGTTAATATGTGCAAAATGCTTAGAACACTGTAAGTTACTAACTAACTGCTAAGTCACATTCTTCAAAATCCATGAGGGAACAATGACTTTGTGAAGCCCATACCTACTGTATTTGGCAGTATTCTCTATTCAGATTCCAGCAGTCATCCCATCATAACATAATGATCCAAACTGTAAGAAGGGGTTAAAGGAACCTGATCTAGCATTACATGTGGAATCCTGAGATCCTCTATATATTATGACAATGTTTTCTGTCTGTATAACTGAAGCCAACCATCCCAATTCTATTGTAGGAATAAAAATAGGAATGCAGCCTTTACAAAATAGCCCGTATACTTTCTAAATTTAGCATACAAAACTTTCACAGGACAAGAGTCTGTTGCAAACTCTATATTCTGTTCAAATAAATCAATGTGAGAAGTCCCTGACCCTGTCCAACACAACAAGACCCAATAAATGCCTTTATTTTATGTCAACCTATTTATACTGCATTTTTATGAAGTACTGCAAATGTACTAGTTCGACACTACTTCTGACAATGATAGCGCTATCCTAAACAGTTACGCCCTTTAAGCCCATTGACTTGAATGGATTTAGAAGGCTGTATGGCACTGTGGATACACACCTTAATGTGGTGAGGGGGTTTCAGTGTGTCAGTGAAGCTGAGAGCAACACCGTTAGGAGCACAGGCTTGGTCAAGAGTCTAAAAGTGAAGTAAAATCTGCACTCAAAGCGATTCGGTTTCGTTTTCCCGGCCATGTCGGACGCTCCTCTCCGCAGGTCCGGGAGGAAACGTCCGAGCAGCCTGACCGGGCGGTTGACCTGCGAGGGTTAACCCCCAGGACTCCCAGTGAGGGGGCCAGGGTCCGGAGCGCGGCGGGAAGAACCCCCTGAAAGCAATGCAGGGGGTAAATTGCCCGTTTGCTCCAACGGAGGCCGGCAGACTTGCGCAGCGCATCGCGTGCCGCCGGGCCATGGAGAACGGCAATAAGCAGATTTAAGGTGAAAACCTGTAAGTAAGCGAATCCCTTCTGATTTCTAAGCGTATGCGAAGGATTGGTGGGAGTTGAAGCTAAGAAGGCTCGGATTTCTTCCCCTTCACGGAGTTTCGGAACTTAGCTGGTGCCCCCCCCCCTAAGATGGCGACGAAAAAGCAGAGCCCTGCGATGAGTAAATCGGTGATGGCGATGTTACAGGGGAAGGGGGAAACCCTGGAAGAGATGGTCAGACGAGCGGTCTTTGAAGCTATGCAGCCCTTTGTAGCGAAGTTAAATGAAATGGGGCAAAAGGTTGATTCAGTGGAAAGCGAAGTGAAAACCATTAAAGAAACAGCGTCTGGAGCAGAGCAGTCTGCACGCGAAAACGTAGTACTCATGAAAGCAACAAGTAAAGAAGTAAAGCTCTTGGAGAATCAAATAATAGGATTACAAGTGGACCGTGCCCAAACGGTACTGCGTCTTCAGAATGTAAAAGAGGAGCAAAGTGAAAATTTAAAGGATTTGGTGTCAGAACTTTTGGCATCATTCGCAAAGGCAACTAAAGAAGAGTTAAAAAGCGATATTCTGGAAGTCCGTCGGACATCTTCAAAATATGCAATGAAGCGTCAGCTGCCTTGCGAGATTATTATTGACTTTTCATCTAAGAAGACTCGGGACACCATCTTATATAATTCGTATAATGTGGACTTGGACTATCTGGGCAATAAGGTTAAGATATTGAAGGATGTTCCATTTTTGGCTCGTAAAAGAAGATTTAAATATAAAAGACTTGCGGCTTTCCTGAGGAAATGTGAAGTAAAATATAAATGGTTGTTTCCGGAAGGCATCTGGTTCAGATACAAGGATCAAACCTACAAGATAACATCGGAAGTACAGCTGAGGGACTTTTTGTTTAACCATCAGGAGTTTCAGCAAGAAGAAAGTCCAAAGTCTGAAGGGGAGGGTGGGGGGGGAGGGAACGAGCGCAGCTATTGTAGCTGCGCAGAGAGAACTGAGACCGAGACGCGGGGGGGGGGGGGGTAGAGAAGACCTGATCCTGAATGTAGTCTGTATTTTATAAGATCTACCAATCTGATAGCATATTAGAAAGTTAACTTTAAAGAAAAATTGCAGTATGAAGGGAATACAAGACATGTAGATGTAGTGTGTGTTTTCTGTTTATATGTTGCTCTTCCCTTTTCCCCAGTCCCTTTTTTTCCTTTATATTTTTGTAGTTTTTTGTAGTTTTCTATGTTAGAAATAAAAATAAAAATATATATTTAAAAAAGCTGCACTCAAAGCAATTGGGAGAAACAAAGCACCTGGATTAGATGGAATACCAAATAGAACTATTTCAACCTACAGAAACAGAGTCCATTAGAATCTTAACAAGAATCTGTCAACAAATATGGAAAACAAAACAATGGTCTATGGACTGGAAACACTCAGTCTACATTCCAATTCCAAAAAAGGTGGATGCCAAAGAGTGCAGCAACTATCAGACTACCGATGCTCAAAATTCTACAGCAGACTCTTACCATATATGGAATGACAAATGCCAGATGTTCAAGCTAGATTCAGAAAAGGAAGAGGCACCAGAGATCACATTGCAATTTTATGATGGCTAATGGAACACACCAGGGAATTTCAGAAGAAATAGATTACACCAACGCTTGTGTGGATCATGAAAAGCTATGGAGAGTGTTAAAAGAAATGGGGGTGCCACAACATCTGATTGTTTTGATGTGAAACCTGTATTCTGGAGAAGAGGCTACTGTCAGGACAGAATATGGGGCAACAGAACGGTTTCCAATTTGTAAATGTGTCAGACAAGGATGCATATTATCTCCCTACCTGTTCAACTTCTATGCAGAGTATATTATAAGGACAGCTGGATTAGATTTAGAAGATGAAAGTGAAAATAGGTGGAAAGAATATTAACAATTTCAGATATGCAGATGCTACCACGTTACTGGCAGAAAATAGTGAAGACTTGAAACGGCCACTGATGAAGTTTAAAGGAGAAAGTGACAGAGCAGGATTACAGCTGAACATCAAGAAGACAAAAGTAATGACTACTGAGGAATTTTAAAGTTTACAATTAGGAAATTGAAATTGTACAAGATTTTCTATTCCTTGGCTCAGTCAACAGCCAACAGGGAGACTGCAATGAAGATATCAGAAGAAGATTGAGACTTGGAAGGGCTGCTGTGAGGAAGCTAGAGTAGATCCTTAAAGATAAATATGTCTCTCTGGGAACCAAGATCAAGATAATCTAAACTATGGTATTCCCCATTACTATGTATGGATGTGAAAGTTGGACAGTGAAGAAAGCTGACAGGAAGAAAATGTATTCATTTGAAATGTGGTGCTGGAGGATAGTTTTGCGGATACCATGGACAGCCAAAAAGACAAATAAGTAGGTAGTAGATCAAATCAAGCCTGAATCCCTAGAAGCTAAAATGACAAAACTAAGGCTATTGTACTTTGGTCACATCATGAGAAGACAAGATTCTCTGGAAAAGTCAATAATGCTCGGAAAACTAGAAGGCAGTTGGAAAAGAGGAAGACCTAAAATGAGATGGCTTGACTCAATAAAAGAAGCCACATCCTCCAGTTTTCAGGATCTGAGCAAGTCTGCTAATGATAGGATATTTTGGAGGTCTTTCATTCATAGGGTCGCCATAGGTCGGAGGCGACTTGACGGCACATAACACACACATGGCTCTGTGAGGCATTTTCCCTTTTATCACAAGCCTAAGCAAAGGTGTCAAGGTGACGTTTCCACTCTTAGGCATAACTAAGCCATGAAAACCTAAGTTCTGCTTAGTTGCTATGTCAGATTAAACTAAAGCTTCAAGGCAAGCACGTCTAATACTTTTCAAATCAATTTCAAATGCTAAGGAAGTCTTTGATCTGACTTTCCTTCTCAAACAGTGCTGCAAAATTAGAAAACTGGCTTTCTGTGAGAGAAACAGGCTCAAGCTGCTCAAGTGAATCATTTAGACTAACAGCTTGGATCACCAGAGATGGCACAGGGTTCAGAAAACCCTGCAACACTAATATAATGTCTAAATAGCATAAACAACTTAGATCTCCCACGTGCAAACAAGAAGTGATTATGGGAAAGAAAGAATTACATCCTGAATTTAAAGCTGGAGTACTGAAGAGAATCACCTACAGCTAAAGACGGCCAGTTGACTATGTAATATATTAAGCCTGAAATTGCTCTTACAGAGTCCAGATTTGGGGGCATAGGGCAAGAGGCAGTGTCACTTCACATCTACAACTACCATTCTAATATATTTACATTAATTATAGTTCAAATAAACATGACTTTTTATCAAATGGCTCTGAAGCAGAGCCAGTGTTGTAAATATAACCACCACCATGTTTTTCTTCTGCTCCCTTACCAGACCTGTCTTAAAGAGACATTTGATCAATCATTGGTTTCCATATTTGTAAACTGAAGACTGTCTTCTTTCCAGAAAGCCAAAAGAGTAACCTGATAATCAGCTCCACCCAGCACAAGTTTATCTAAATTTGACTACCATTCTGCACAGGATTCAGAAAAGAGGCCATAAGATTTTTTTTTGCTTTATTTTTTTAACCTCCAACCAGATTATTTTTATTAAAATGTTTTTATGCCTATTTCCCTCCATCCACAGCAGAGTTCTGATGAGCTCAAAAGCTTACACACATTGTTAATTGGGTTGGTTTTCATATAATGTCTTTCATGACTTCTGTTTTTAGACTGAAGCAGAGCAACATTCAGCATTTCCAGTTTTACTTATCAGTGTCTGATAATGAAAGCAGAACAATGAGGCTGGCCATGAAGAGGAAAGAGATTTTTGCAGGAAAATATGACCTTGCTCCATTGCTCTCTCAACAAGGGGAAAACCACCGAAAGGAAGAAAAAGGACTGTGTATACAAGATTCCCTCTTGCTGCCCTGAGATCCTAGCAGCAGAAAGGAAGAGTTCAAGAGCAAGTTCTACCTATTAAACTGAAGATTGTCAAATGGAAATGAAATGATAAACAGAACAAAACGTTTCAGTGACCAGAAGAATAATGGAGATCTTGTTGCCCCAGCACTGGATCTGCCTAATTCCAATTTCACTCAGTGGAGGATAAAACCATCAATGGCTACTAGCCAAGATTACTAAAGGGAATTTCTACATCTGGAGGCAGTAAATCTCTGAATACCAGTGGTAGGAGGGAACATCAGGGAAGACCTTGGCCTTTAAGCCAGGGCAACTGGTTCACTGCTGTATAATACAGGATGCTGGACTAGATGGATCAGTGGTCTGATCCAGCAGGGCTCTTCTGCTCTTATGAACCTCAGGCATCTCTGGAGCTAAAAGCAATTACTGAGAGATCCCTGCATTGTTTCTTGCTACAAGAGGTGGAATAATGATCACGATGAGCTCGCAGCCCAAAAAGGCCTTGAAAGGAGAGAGTCACATCCTTGCTCTGCAGGCACTTGGAGAGCTGACAGTGCTAATGGGCAGGTCTGCAACATTTTGCAGGTTCTCATTTGAGCCCTCTAGTAGCAGTCAGTGGCCCTGCACCAACCAGTAGGACAGCAAAACAGGTGCAGCCTCAAACAAGGGAAAGGTTTTTGTATATGCAGAGGAAACCCTAAACGTGCAGAAAAATATTGGTCCTCTACCAAAAAGCAAAGAGCCACAGATGTAAGGTATCTTGCTTCTGCCATGGAACTAGGGCCTTAGTGTTAGCTGAAGGGAAGACAGTTTGCTTCAGAATCTGTATCAGGATGTACAGCATGAGGCACAAATTCCCCGGTTCCAATTTTCCCCAGAATTTTCCATACAGCAATAGAAAAGGGAGTTATAAATATCCTCATCTCAGTGGGAAACCAAAAGAAGAGTCATGTGGCACCGCAAAGAATTAAAAAAAGGTTTCAGTGTGTGCTTGAGCCCATTATAACTTACAAAGTGTGCTCAAGCTCACAAAAGCTTTTGCTACAATAAATGTACTAGTTGTTCAGATGCCAAAGGATTCTTGTTTTTTTCCGCAATAGACTAACATGGTCACCATCTTGTAATTCAATTGTCTTCCAGTGCAGTATCACTCAGGGTTTGGGCTAGTTACATAGCCTATCGCAACCTAAGCACTACTGCATTCTATAGATGAGGTAGAAAAAAGATTATTTTCTTCCAACTTCCCCCTCCCCTGATACTAAAGGTTTAAGGCTGGCATTAGGGCTGGCAGAGCAACAATGTAGGCTGATGACACGGTGAAAACCTGTGATAACAAGTGGAAGCATCAAATATGCCCAGTATGCTACTACTAATGCTAGCAAGTGGGCCGTGAACAGAAGCCCTGTATAGGGGATACAGGTTCTTACAAACTGCACCTGTAGAATTTTTGCCGTCCTCAAAACAAGAAGCAAATCATAATGCTACCCCGTTTTTAATATACTTTATTTAAAGTTATAGCCTGAACCATTCTGGAAACAACATGGGCAATACACCCCCCCCTCCACCAAGTAATGTAGCTGCATTGTATCATTTCACATTCCTGGGTCCTTCCTCCCTTTCCCAATTTCCATGCACATATTCAAAAAAGGAACATATGTCTCCACATATACACATGTCATCTCTCAAACTTTGCCATGTTTTGCCCAAACACTACTGAAAACATTGGTCACTGCAGTGGAAAGCTGAGCAAACGATCTTTCCCAAAGTCAGATCAGGAATATGTTGCAGAAAATCATAATGTACCCAGAATGTTTTAGTGAGTGGCTAATCATAAAACCCTAGATGGAAGAAGGAAGAAAGGACTGCTGGAAGGAAGAACAACAGGGCCGAAAGTGGGATAAAGAAGGCAGAATAATAGTTGACTTGACCAGCATTTCACACTCTGTAAAAGATAGGTACTTAAGCAGAACACAGCACCCATCTGAGAACCATAGTTTTGAGAGAAATTTCAGAGTTCCCAGTACTTCACCTACTAGTTTTTTTTAGCGGGGCAGGGGGGGCATACCATTTGAAATGCTTTAATACATGCATGAGTCTAAGTGAAATATCTTTTCCCTGACTACTAGAAGCCCTGAAAGATTTAAATACTTCCAGGATGTTGAAATAGTAAGAGAGATGTCCTAGTAGATATTGTAGTCTTTGCACCAGTTTCCAATGCAACACCTTTACCTTCAAAATGATAGTAAAATTCTCTTCCTCTCCTTCCCATTTATGAACATTACTCCCTGTTGGAGAGTTCTCACTTCACAGAATGTAGCATTCCAGTCCAGTAAATTACTAGGTACGAGCATTTTCCAAAACTGGAGAAAGCACAAATGTGCGTCAGAGCAGCATTGTAAAGCAATTATAACCCTGAGAGGATGTATGTAGAAGAAACATTATTATTTTGGGGGCAGATAACTAATTACATAGGCAGGGATTAAAAGAAATACAACAGACTTTAAAATAGATTTAAATCAATGTAATAGGGAATGTGCTGCATTTTGTTTTAAGTTCTTTCGCTTAAAAAAAGATCTTTCCAATCACGAGTGGCTGCCTGTCTTACTGCACTGTCACATTTCTCCCTAGGTTAGCACGTTCTCTGAGCCAAACTGTTTATCAGTCAATTCTCTACCACTCCCCTCTCCAAAAATGCTCATGGAGGTAAACATGGGGCTATCCATTTTTAGCTTATATCACAGAGCCCACATAGAGACTGTTAGTAAAGCAATATTAACGTTTTAAAGGCCACTTCACACTTACACTACGCTACACTTTTTTATACACACACACCCTCGCCTCTCCCAGTGACCCCTGTTCTATGCTCATAGGAGGCAAAAAGCCTCCAAGATCCTCCGGTCAATATGGTCTGGAGGAAAATACCTTCCTGACCCCAAAGTGGTGCTCAGCATTACCCTGGGCATGTAAGAAAGGGCCACGAGAACCTAGTACTGACGCATCCTTAAATGCCCTCCCAATCTGCATACATTCATATTGAGTAACAGAATCATCACTGCTGCTGGGTGGCCATCTAACCTCCTCTTAAATACTTCCAAGGAAGAAGAGTCCACACTAACAACCTTAACTCCATACCTGTGTGTCTATACCAAAGTGTGTGTGTATACACTCATTCACACACACTCATATAGTATATTACAAAAGCAGAACAAAAGCAAAAGGGGAACAGGTGACTAAATATGGTTTAGCTCCTTCCAATTATTCCATTATTCTGTATTTCTGTCAGTCTCTGGTTCATTTTCATATTCAAAAGGAAGGGTATAAATCAATGGCTAAAATAATCTGCTGCAAGAGAATCAACAACCCCCGCAAAGTCTTCTCTGCCAGGAAAGAACAACATCCACAAAGATGGAACCATAAGGTCTCTGCATAAGAGACAAGGTGTAAACAAATCTTCCCATTCTAGTAACAACTTTTTGTTGCTGAACAGGAGGTAAAATTTGCTTCTTAAAGAAGGAACTTCATCCTAAAACGTGAACTAAATAAGGGCCACAGGAGTTTAGGAACAGTTAAGTTTCACATTTTTTATCCCTCTGCTTTTTCAGATGACGATTATAGCATTAAGATATAAACAAACAAACACTGGATGCCAGAATTAGCTTCACCATCTTTGCAAGAAATACTGCCTATCACCTGAGTAAAGAGCCAGAGCATAAATTCATGGTTATGAAGAGGAATTAGTTTGTGTCATCTTATTGGCAGATGAAAGACAAGCACATTATTTTAAACTCTGGTTTTTTATGGCAGATTGACAGATAAAGAAAGCTTTGCAAGGTCAACCTCTCTGTTTTCTGGCTAGAGCTATCATTATAAGGAATTTGTTAATACCACCCTCCAGGTGACCAGGTTGCCTGTTTCTATTAAGGAAACAATTTTTAGACCTTCCTTCATTAAACCACATCAGGACAGAGGATATTGTAACAATTAAATTTTCAAGCTCTTTTTTTTAAAAGAAGATTGTACAGGAAGTTTTAGTTCATTAAATGGCCAATTGAAATTAGCAGTGAAAGATTACTAACTTGTAAAAGACAACAAAGTTCTCCAGCAATCTGAAAAGAAGCAGAATGCCAAGTTGATTTTATATATTGGGTTTCCCCCCTCCCTTCTCTTGCTTTGACCCTAATCAAAACACCAACCTTCTGTCATGTGTTAATTTCAAGAAAATCTAGCATACCCTGACCTATGTCTGCCTTATGGTCAACCAGAGCAACTGCTGCCACACAAATGAATCTTAGCATATCGCTGTAAATATTAATTTCTGAAGTAGGCCAAAAACTGACTCATGTATGTGCACATCTCCCACTCCTACACAGTAAGCCAGAACATTCCCAATTTTCAAGTGTTTTTCTGCAATCACAACTAGACATGAGCATGAACAGCATTACGAACGGGGAAAAACCCATGAACAGCCTGTTCGTCTGTTTGCGAACAAGCCGTTGGTGAGGCTCCATTCTAAACAAACAAGTGGTCATTGCAAGCCTCGTTAGTTGTCTTTGTCAGCCGTTCGTCAAGCCAGACGTCTGGGGCCTTTCAATCAATTCCCCTGGCAATGGCAGGGATTGAACTCTGTTTGAACTCCTTCTGGCTTTCCTTCTGGCTTTAACCCTTCAAAGGACTTACAACAGAGAGTCCTGTTTTTGCCACTGTGAAGAGAAAATGACAACAAAGGGGGAGACCCATGCATCATCAATCTCTCTGAAACTTGGGGGGTCTTCGGAGGACAGTCAGGACTATGTCCCCTGCAAATTTGGTGGGTATTGGACATTGGGAAGGTCAGTTTGTGGGGTGTTTAAAAGGCCCTGTGCCTTGCACGTGGCAGGAAAGGGCCCTTTAAACTATCAGCTGGCAGGCGGCAGGGGGGAATTTCCCCTGCCACCTGCCAGCTGATATTTTAAAGGGATCTTTAAGAGGCCATGAACAATGAACATGTTTGTGAACAACTGTTTGTTGTTCATTGTTCATGGATGGCAACGAACAACAAACAGCTTGTTCGGGGGGTTTTTTCGTTCGTGCCCATGTCTAATCACAACACATGCAAAGGTCATGGGATCCTTGAATACGCGTTGAAATACATGGAAAACGTCTGTCCACAATTTCACTATATATCTGAATTCTAAAGATCTTCCTTCTTTGACACATTAAGTTTCCTCCTATCTTCTGACTCCCCTTCACCCAATTCTTTTTTACATCCTAGGAAAGTAACAATGTGTAATCTCTATTGATATTAGTGGTCTTCAACAAGAGCAAAAAAGATATTTTATACCCACCAAATATTATTCAGGTAATACCTAGCATAGATATCATCTAATGGTTTCTGTAATGTATCAATGAGCAAAAACAAAAACCTGTTTTATTAAAGTTTATATAAAGTGTTTGCCTTTTTGCAAATATATATTTTATTATTCTTAATATGCACCCTGAAACTTTATTATAATAGTATTTCAAACCACAGCTATTTTAGTTTACTGAAATAATATCCTGAAACATGATTTGGTGAGCTTAGAGGAACACTCCAGGTAACCTAATGTTTAAGAACTGGAGGTCAGGTTAATGCAGTTCAGCATCATATGACAGGTCCCAAACAACATTATGTTCATCTTACTATGCATTTGATCCCCATTTATTTGTAGGTAAAAGATACTAGATGCCACTGCTGGACCAAGTTCAGTGTCTCTGTGAATTTTTGTAACTGTGAAAAGACCATTTTGAAATAGCCTGTTATTCTAAATAAGTACCGCAGCTAGAATAAAGAGTCACTAATGATGACTACCTCAGTACAAAATACTCTGCCTTTTTCAACACCACTTATATTATAAGGGAATATCTTGAAGATATACATATGCTACACTGATACAAAAGTTCAAATAGCCCCTAACTAAACTAAGATACTAACTTGATCTGTTGAGTTGATATAAACTATTATCCTTCATCCTTTTCAGCTAACAAGCATGTACAGGTAGGGAGTTAAGTTTGTCAGTGCTTTCAAAACTCTGTTTCAAATGTTTACAACTTGACTGTTACAAGGACACTCAAGCGTTTTGTCTTTAAGGTTCTGTTATTCTTCACCGTTATGTCCTTTAACTTGCTTTGAAAATAAAACTCCACTTCCTATTGACTTTGTCCTTCTCTGGATGTCAAACACAGTATTTTGCTATATGCTAGTGCTTCTCTCAGCCCACCGAAGTGTTTTTCTATTTGCTGTCTTGAATTCCTGCGATATTATTTACTGCAACATGAGCAATGGGTTAGCTAAGCATGCCTATCTGTTATTCCACACACACAACACTGTTGTATATCCTGGTGCCATTTCGTTTTTAAATTGCCTTGGAATTTGAAGAACTTTTAGTCTAATATGGCATAGCTCAGACATAGCATTACTATTTCAGCAAGAACCAGTCACAGTCTTCATCTGGAAAAATTACCATGGTATCAAGTGTTAACGATTTCTTCCCTCTTTCCAAACTTCTTAAAAAAAATCACAATTTTTACCATTTTGTAAAACAGAAAGGATTTTGAAAAAAGTTCTTAAAAAATTTAAATGAAGGTTCTCATTTTATACATAACAAACGGGGGACCCACAAAGACTTGCTGATAGGGTTGCCAGATACCCTTCACCTCCCGTTGGGAGGGTGGAATCCCTGGCACTTACCTTGTGTGCTGCATGAGGTCCTCTTTCCAGCATAATGACATCACTTCCAGAAGTGACGTCACCATGCCGCCCATGCGTGGTGTTTCGCATGGGGCCAACTCAGCCCTTTCGGGGCCCAAACTGGCCCCAAACGAAGTGCGGGAACGCTACTGTGGGTGGCAGAATGACATCACTTCTGGAAGTGATGTCGCCACACTTGTTGGGAGCATGTGCACGGTGCGCACTCATGAAGTGGTAGGCAACCTCTGGGAACGTGCCCCTCACACCAATCACTGGTGATCAGCAGACAAGGGGGCAAATCACTGGGAGTTTGCTTGTCACTGGTGGGCACCTGGGATCCCTACTTGCTGAGGGCATCTCATTTCTCTCCCCACACCTTATGTTATCTTTCCTTTCACTGGCAGCCCCCCCAACTTTCCCCCTTTTCCTACTTCCTTTTTCCATTCCTACCCACGAGCCAACGTGCTTTTATCTGTTTCCCTGTCTTCAACAATCTCTCCTTCACTTCTTCCAGAAGCTTCTATCTGGGGAAACTACAGGCAAGTTGTGTAGTACTGGCCGTTGGCCCAGTTGCACAGTGGTAAACCTACAAGGACTTCTGTGAGGCACCTCACTTTCACCTTTATCACTTTCCCTGCACTATTTTCTCTTTTCTTCGTCAGCCCCCCATATCCTCATCTTTTCTTTCTTCTATCTCTTCTTCTCATGCACCAACCAACCTACCTTTTCCCTGTTCCCTGTCTTCAGCTATATTTATTATTTACTTACTTCATTTATAGTCTGTCTTTCTTCCCAATGGGGAAGAAATAGTTTATGTCATTCTCTCAATAACCTTGTAATGTAGGTTAGGCGGAGAAAGTGCAACTGGCCCAAAGTCACCCAGTGACTTTCCATAGCAAAGGAAAGATTCAGGCTTGGGCCTCCCAGAATCTAGTCTGAAACTCTAACAACTACACAATACTAGCCTTCATGAAGTGGCTGTGTTGAATAGGGCAACCAACCAGTCCCGGGTGAGTCACACAAGTTGTACAATATCTAGTTGCCTGTAGCTGTTGCCAGGCCCAGCCCTGCTAAATTCTCCCTCAAATGTGAAAACAGCCCTAGAAAGGGCCCTGACTTTTATTGACAGAAACCAAGGCTTCAACAGGCCATATTGTTGTAGTTGCCTAGCAACGGCACAAAGTACATGCGCCACTTAAAGCTATAGGTGCTGCTTCTATTATTCCAGGCAGTTTTAACCGCAGTGGGTTTTTTAAAAAAACAACAACAGATTTTTCTGCAAACTTGGGGCTTTTCTCAAGTTTGTAGAAAGATCTGTCTTGTCTGTTCACAGCTCCAGTCTCCAGATTTAAGTATCCACAGATTTGGCCACACTGACAATTAGATATATTGATTTATGCTTTCACCAAGAAATTTCACTACAGGAGTTAATGATGTCCCTAAATTTGTACCAAAACATCTCTGGTGTATCTTACTTACTCCCCCTCAAGCATCCGTTTTCACCTATGAATAGCATTATGACAGTCAACAGGATTAAAGTTATTGTGGAATACCTTAATAGGATTGCAAACTTTTTTTTACTGGTTGCTGTATCTTTAACTTAACTTTTTCTGCAACTGAGTACTTCCTAACAAACAAGCAGAAAAACATGTACCCTCATATAAGGAATAGAGAAAATGAGGAACTCTTAACACTGTTGTCTTAAGGCAGTTCCTTCTCCAGTTTTGTGCTTGACACAAATAGATACTGAAAGCATTTTGCTGTTTTTCCTGCCATGAAGAGATCTTTAGATTACAGCTTACTAATCATCATTTGTACATTTTCTATATTCATGTTTACATTTTACCCAGTCATTATGAATGCAAAACTATTATACTGCATTTTGATGAGCTGGTTTCAGGTAGATAGCAGTATTGCTATAGGACAGAACAGCAAGATGGGGGCCCTGTAGCACCTTAAAGACCAACTAAGTTTCCAGGGTATGAACTTTTGAGAGTAAATGCTTCCTTTGTCAGATAGGGGGACTGGAAAAAGGAAGGAGTCCCTTATAATCCAGGCAGAGAGTGGGAAGGGTATTGTAAATTAGAGTGTCAGGATGTTAGCTATAATACATGTTGTAGTTAGCTTGATGGAGCATGGGTGCGAAGTGCAGAAAATCAGCATAAGTGAGAATGTGAGAAAAATATGGTCTGGTTCAACCGTAGGGAATCCAGTGTTTCAAATTTGCTTTGCCTTTCAAAATTCCAACACAGTCTATATTCGCTAACTCATTCACAAATAAGGTTGTCAACTTTTTGTCCAACCACTACACTACACTTTCAATAACAGTTCAATAGGCAAACATTAGCAGATGATAATATTTTTCTTCATACTGGAAAAGTTTGACTGCTGATTTCAGTTTATCAAGGCAATATTGAAAGCACAAAAACAGGATAGACCATTTTTTAAAAATCAGCTGGCAACCTTATCTGCACAGATAGGTTTACAAAGCACTGTATGAACACACTTTTTGATGGGTAATTTAGTCTTGTTTGACACATAACAGCAAACAGAAATCCATGTGTGCTTAACTGGGGCACACCACCAAATTATGGCAGATGAAGCAAAAGCTATTTATTAATACTATGATTTTAAAACCTCTGTTATACTAGGCTTATGCTATAGCAACAATGCCATGTAGTTCAGTAAAGTAGAAAAATCTCTCATCTTTTTTAGAGGAAGGTCTAAATGCAGGTTTGTCTAACTGATAGAAAAGAAGAGTAGACTTATATGAATTCATTTAGTATTGCTTCATTGCTTCATTTTTTTTCAATGGGTCAATCTCAAAGCAGATTCAAACAACAGGCATATATGTAGTACAGTTTCCCTGAGACTGTATCAGCTCTTAAAAGTATGTGCAAGACTGCACAAGTTTACCATGGCAACATATTTCAAAAACGTAATCCTCCACACGAGTATATCTGATAATCTAGTAACTTTCTTGTGCAGTGGTTGAATTAAACAGCAAACTGAAAAGAAGAGGGGCAAATTTAGATTGATACAAACAGCAAACTTTATTATGCAATCAGTCTTCTTTCTGACTATCGCCTCTTATAATTCTATTGTTTTTTAATTCCTATTTAAACTAAGGTCTTAAGTCTTAGTTAACTCATGACTGATAAACAAGATTTGCATCCTCAATGCAAAAATGCCCAACAGCTACAATTAGCTTACAGTGCTGGGCCATGATGCCTCCTCTATTCAATTGGTCTTTTCTCTCTCAGTGTAGGTGGTAAAACTGCATATGTAGGATACCTTTTCCTAAGACAATGCCACAAGATGGCAGGATGAAATTTTACCACTCTTCTTGATAAATCTTGCTCTAATTCTAGTGCCCCACTGGGCAATGGCAAACGTTCAAAGAAATGTCTCAGAAATGAAAAAAAGAGTAAGAGTCATTGACCTTTTCATACTTAAACAAGATTTACCAAATGCGCTAGCTTTTATTTAATTTCCATCTGACTTTTACATTACTTGTCAGGTGATTTGCAGTCTATCTCATCATTGCATAGTCAGATCATTCGTTCAGCTTACTGCCTTCTCACAGACTGCATGAACCAAACATGAATATACAATACTGTTCCCATTCATTAAAACATTCAGTATGGACTGGAAACTGCTGCAACTTGCCACCCTTAAACTGCAGCAGTCCCATTGAGTTCAATGGGAATACTTTTAAGTAGGAGTATTCAAGATGTGAACTACAATTTCTAACAGTTTGGGATGAGTTCACCTCACTGTTTTCAATATTCTTATATCTGAGATTTAGACAAAGCCCAATGTCTCTTGCTGAGAGGTACAGTTTTCATCTTCTGTAAATTTCTGAGCAAGTGTAAATAACTGTAAGTATGCCTAAGCATACCAAGGCAGCAAATTGACTATCACTATACCATCATTCCAGGAACAGACTCTGCTATCTAGAATATACTTTCTTCGTGTATGCTAATACTTCTGAAATAATTATTTCTAAGGGTTCATCTCCAATTGCTGGAAGCCTTGGATCCCAGCTGCTGGGGGAAAGAAGGCTTACAAATGTTTTAAATAAAACTTGTAGGCAGTCTCATCTCATCCAATGTACTATACAGAGGAGCCTGAAGAATTAATTGCCTCTTTTTAACTTTAGGATTTAGAAAAAACAAAATTTCCTAAAATCAGAAGTTGTTTCCAACGTTTTAAAAGCCACCACTATTCTTATAGACAGTGGAGAATGGTATCATGCATAGAGATGGGCACGAACTGCATTATGAACTTCAAAAACCCACAAAATTGGCGATCGCGCAATCGCGATCCGGAGGTTTGTGATTGTCCGCGGCCAACGAACCAGCGCTCAGGAGAGGCCTGGATCGGTGCGTTCGGCCGCAGTTTGGGAAGCCAGACAGGCGCCAGCAATTAATTCCTCTGGCAACGGAGCCAGAGGAATGCCTGAACTCTGTCTGTGCTCCTTCTGTTGCCCTGGAAACCCAAATGGAAGCCCAGCTTACTTTGATCGGCAGGTCTTCCTTCCAACCACGGAGCTGCAAAGTGGTTGGGAGAAGACACCCAGGGGAGGGAGGGGGAAGGAGGTGTTCTGTAGCCATGGGCACTCCAATCTCATCCCTGAAAACCCTGATAGGCAGCTCTGATGGCCAAACACAGACCTCCTGCGTTGTTCAATGGGACCTGTGCTTATAAATAGCCGTGGGCTTCCAGGCTGGGTTTCACTTTCAGCGAGCAGTGGAGTGGGACAGAGCTCTTGCTTGCCACTTGCTAGCCTTTGGGGAGAGAGACTGAGAGTATAATTGAGCTTGGATTTTTGTGGGAATTTCCTGGGGGCCTTGGATTGGAGAGGGTATAACTCCAAGATCCCTTTTGCAATCTTGTCCAAACTTGGGTGATGGCTGTAGGAGAGCCTGCAAAAGACTCCCCGGGAATATGGGCTCCCTAAGTGCCACAGGGGCCATTCCGCACCCACGAACTGCGAACCGCGAACCGGTTCAGCAACAGAAAATGTTTGTCGCGGTTCACAACTTCGGGATCGTTGTCGGCACTGAACCACGAACCGCTGGTTTGTTAATTTTTTTGGGTTCATGCCCATGTCTAATCATGCATACACAATGCTTTCTAAGTTCATCATCCTACAGAGCTGTAACTGCTGATTCAGTGACTTTGGCGGACCCCAACTCATATAGCCAACTAAATTTCACTGAACATATTTAAGCCCCCAAATGACTCACCTTCTGTGCATTCACAAGCAAGATCTCCTTTTCGAAGTGAGCCTCACAAAAAAAAGCACTTTATATCTTCAGTAAAGTACAGTTTTTCTGCACATGCACACCAAAAAAATTAGTAAAAAATTGAAGGGGGGAGCACCATCTTTATCATATATCTAGTTGACAGGGTACCGACTCCATTTACTCTACTTTTTTCAGGCACATTACAAATTCAAAATCTGCACAGGTATGCACACAACCCAATCCCCTTTGCATTATTAAAACCACATGCAGGCCAATTAATTTCCTAAGCATAAACACTGTTTATAAGGGCTGGTTCTCATTTCAAATTTTGGACTTGGGTACAGATACACCTCTTTACAATACTTGGTCAAGGGCCCAAATCCTATCCACTCTGCCTATTTCAATCATTTTAGAGGCAATCACCACCAAATTTTACATACAGATGTTCTTCACACAAAGAGATACTTATGTATTTTGTAATAGTGTATTAACCAACTGAGCATAAAATGGAAAAGTCCTTCATAGAATCCTAGCGTTAGAAGTGGCCTAACAGACCATCTAGTCCAACCCCCTGCCCAACGCAGGAACAGCCTAAGGCATCATCCTGGTTGCTCTCCTCTGTACCTGTTCCAATTTTGAAATGAGGCCTTCAGAACTGCACTCAATACTCTAGATGAGGGCTGATCAACATGGTATATACATATTCAATGAACTCCCTTTGAAGAAATGTATTCTTGGGATATTATAACATTCAGCAGCCGTATTTAGAACAACAACCTAGAATATATTTCAGCTAGCATACTTGTTCTTAAATACAGCTTAGAGAGACTGTGGTCTGAACCTACTGATTGCTTATATACATAAAAATTTACTTACAGTTGTGTGATGAGATACACTGCCTCCAATGTTAAGGTTCTTGAGAAGTTGTGGAGATCCACCATATTGTCCTGAAATCTGCTTCCTAACTTCAGCTGCCACAGTTCTGAAAAAAGAAAGTTCTTTTACTGAATAATTTGTTATGCTAGCTACAATTACTGAGACAATAAGAGAGATAAGTATGTTCTGTAATGGAGCTGCATCTATAATACATCAGCCCATAGATCTCTATATGGTAGATGGTCTACACATGGGTTGGATGTAAATGTGCAAACAAACAGGCAAATTTAACCCTATTATAGTTATTCTTTGTTAATGTTCTAGAGTTGGATTCAACTAGCTTTTCACTCAGCTTCCCCTAATCCTTACTACAATCCCCATTTCATATGGCTTTTGTACATGCAGGCCACATGATCCCTCAGTATAGGCTTTTTTGGCAGTCCTTCCTCCTTTTTCAAAAGTAAACCTGGATGGATGCATTTCATTTCTTTTAAATAACTGCACAGTGAATAATCAATGAACTCTTAGGATCCTGTGTCCATTCCCTAGCCCGCCTTTATCCTACCTCACAACATTCCTTTTTATTAAAAGACAGAAAAAACATAGTAAAAGAAAACAGGAGCGGCAAATTCTAGAAAAGAAAGAGAAAGGGACACAGAGTTGTAAGGGAGAACTCCATTTTCATTCATATCATGCCTGTACTGAAAGATCTGCACTGGTTACTCATCTGTTTCTGGGCACAATTCAAAGTGCTGGTCCTCACCTTTATGGCCCTAAATGGCTTGAGGAGAGGATACCTGAAGAACAGTGTCATCCCATATTTTCCAGCCCCTCAGTTAAGATCTGCCTCTCAAGCCCTGGTCTTCAAAGGTGAGGTAGGTAGTGAGTGGACAAGGTATTTTCTGTGGTGGCACCTCCCTCACTTTAGGAATACTCTCTCCCTTGAGGTTCACCGGGCACCTACTTTACTTTCTTTTAGGTGTCTGTCCAAAACGCAGGGTTTTAATTAGGTTTTTTTCCGTATCAGCTTTTTAATGATCTGAAATGCAATTCAATGTTAGCAGCATCACCAAAGTTTGTCATCACAGAGTCTGGATTAAAACTTCAGAAGCTTGTAATATCTAGCACCCCTTCTGAGAAAAGCTCTGCAATCCAAGCGTACTTTACCTGGCTGCTGTGGTAGCAGTAGAAGGGAGGTCCACCTAAGTGCCCCCCTCCACCCAAGTGCTTTGAACATGACTCCAACAACATCCAGGTGTTCAGAACCCTAGGAATTGCAGTTTTCCCAAAGTGCCTGATATCCACAGTACTGATATCAGCACACTAGATACTACACATCAGATGGTACATGAACATGACACAAAAGTATATACACACAAAATACGTTTGTAACTCAAATCAAAGACATGAATTCATGAATGTCAGTATACTGAAACATGACTGGAATCATACAGAATTAAATTCAATGGATATCTTGTCAGTGACTTCTTTGGGTTTTCTTGTTTTAAAACATTTCTGTCCTGCCTATCCCTAAAATGCTCAAAATGGCTAAGAAAAAAACAGATAATTACATAAACACTATCCAAACTAAATTAGTCAAATATGAAAAGTAAAAGTCCAAGCCACAAATCACACCAAACACCCATCAAAATTCTTCGAAAAAAAGGCATAACCAATTGCCTTCAATATTTAAAAAGCCCGTTGAAAAAGAAATGTAAGCCCACCTGATTCATATCACGAGGAAGGTTCACTACATGGATTCAGACAGGCTATTCCAGGGGACTAGCAATATACAAGAATAGATGCAATATCTAGTACAGACCAAGTGAAGGGACCAACAGCAGAGAATGCTAGACAGATATAACATGGCACAGAGGTTTACAGCAGAGAAAGTGCTCATCTATTATTCACATTTTATGGAGTCATAAAAGAAACAACATACTAAACACAGTAAAGCTTATGTTACAACAAAGTTGGTTAGACTTTAAGGTGCTACTGGACTCTTTACTATTTTGCTACTACTGACTAACACGGCTAACTCCTCTGGATACTAAACATATATTCTAGAATTTTAATTTAACAATTAGCATCCTTGGTTGAAAAGCAGGGACAATCTATGGGGAACTGGAATCTGCACAGCCTTTCTGTTATTATAATAAGCTGACTTAGTAACTGAAATGCAAAATAATTTAATGGGAGTTCGTGAGGAACGGAGGATAGTGTCCATTTGTGTGAATGTTATCACACATAACCCAAAAGTTATGGCAGCTCACTGCCTCCTAGAACTCTTATGAAAAGGGAACTCCTCTGAATGTAAGGTAAGTAACCTTAGGATACCTTACCTAAATTATGTGAGGTAACTTACCTTAGGACCAGGGCTGCATACACAAAAAGGTGTGAAAACACACCCCAGCACAGCAGCAGCAAGGGAAGAGCACACAAATACCCTATTTTCACAGTGTCCGTTGCTGCTGCCTGCTCCGTCCTGTCCCCCGCCCCCTGCCCATTCATGCCAGCATAAAAGTGCAGGTGCAACAGAGATTGTACCAGGATACTCTACAGTGCTAAACCCCTGGCAATACAGCACACTTTGGCAGGGAAACATGGTAAAGCCCTTTGAAAGGCTAAATAGAGGGAGTGAGAGCAGCCCACTTTGAAAATTTGTTCCACCTCCTCCCTATAACAGAAATAGCATCCACACAGATGCTACACCCCAGCCACACCAAAGATTCCCTTTGGTGATTCCTTTGGTGGAGCCCACCAAGTGTTTCTAGAAAGTGGGCAGGGCCAGGTAGGGATCCTGCCAAGCAGTGCTTCTGATTGGCTGAGCAGATTAAAATAACATTGTTTTGGTGGCAACTTCTACCACGGTGTTGGTTCCATTCTGTCTCACTCCTCTTTTCTAGTGTATTTTAAAAAATTACTTCTCTTGCCCCCTGCACCTAGGTTTCCTGGGTCCATGTGGCTTCACCTCCTGTGGTGGCCATTTTCTGGTTGCTCTCACCACCCTGTGTCAAAATTCCAAAGGTGCCCCCAGACTCAAAAAGGTTCAGGACCCCTGTTCTACCTATTATGACAGAAGAGACCACAGTGGAAACAGCTGCCACTGATGGACAGCATCATTGTACAAGGCAGCCAACTTTATTTTTGTGTGGGGTACGACAGACAGAGCAGCAAGGGGGAAAAAAAGCAGCTTTCTTCACTGCATCTCCACCTGTTGCACTACTGTCATACACTCTTAAGCCACACAAGAAACCTGTTAAGACAAAAAGGTAGCAATTCTACATAGGAACTGATGGATTTCCACTTGTCACTGCCTCTACAGGTTTTGCTGCAGACTTCACTTTTGACCTGCATTGCCTCTGTTCCTACTGGCGGTCTGTATTACCTATGAAGAAACAAGAAAGGCACAAGGACAGTCATGGGTAAGGGTCCTGAGTTGCAAAAGGAAGCATCTTTGTCTAGAAATTCATTAGGAGTTCATGAATAAACAAGCAAAAAAGACACCAGTTAGGTGTTCTTCCAGTCCTCATCTCTCAGCTCAGTGAGAGTGCTCGTGATGACACATTTGGTAGGAAATAACCCAGGAAATAATACAATATTAAACGACCACATGTAGTGAGTTCCACTCGATATCTCTCTCAAGTTGCTATGAGTCTTGCTACTCCAGCTGTCTGCAAAGGAAAAGGAGCCAGAAGTGTTCCATGTTGCCTTAACTGTTGTATATGGTATGAATGTAGTTACATCTGGGGATTCACAGACCACTTACACACCTATTTGGTATAGTGGATATTTATAGTGACATCCTAAGCAGAAGTACACCCTTCCAAGTCCAATGAAGTCTATGGACTTAGAAGGATATAACTCTACCTAGAATGGCAATGTTACTCCCCTCTGAAGGAATCACTGCTAGTACCTGTTCAGAGATAATTATCCTATATAATCATCACCACATATCAAGTGGTGGGAGAGACCTAGAAGACATTTAGTCATATGGAATTCCCCTCCCTTGCTTACATGTATGAAGTGCCTAATCTCTGTATCCCTGGTTGGAGAAGTTTATATGGGTGTTTGCATCTGATTCAAATATAGGATTTCTGTAAGGGTTCTAAGAAGATAGGGCAAATCCACACGCCCTTGGCGCGTCCCAGCGTTGCGCTAAATGTTCGCTAAACACATGGAAGTATAGCGTCTTTCTAGCGCGATTCAGAAATCATGCTAGAAAGACACTATACTTCCAGGTGTTTAGCAAACGTTTAGTGCAACACCGGGATGCTCCGAGGGCATGTGGATTCACCCATAGTTATCTGCAATATGCCCTTTCCTCTCAACTATGGCTTTCCCCAAAATGTTCCCTTTTATCAAAAAATACCTTTTCCTCATTGTAGATGGTAAAATCTTCAGACTCGGTGACAGATTGAGGTTTCTGAGTTCCTTGCTATTTAATATGCATTCTCAGGCTGGCTCTTATATACTGTTGGTGAGTCAGTATCCTAGCCTTTGTCACTGCTGAATGGGGTGGAGAGAGAGTTGGTGGGAGCAGCCATTTTGGACTCTCCATTTACTTCAATAGGAGGTTTTAAAGTTACACATCCTCCTTTGAAGATGCAATATTATGCTATACATGGAGGCAGGACTTACCTAAGAGAGCACAGGATTCCAGTTAAGGTCTGCTCCTCTCTCACCACATCTGTTATACCACTAATTTTTAGTCCTAGCAGTCCTTGTAGTTCTGTCAGAATCCTGGATACAACAGTGTAATTTTATGCTATGAAACTTCAGCAAAGCTGAATCCGTTGACTCCCTCAGCAAAAATAGATTTAACATCAACATTATTCTCATCCAGTGAGTATACATCAAGAACAAATGTCTTTTAAGTGTATCGGTACACCTGGAACTGATTTTAATAACTGCTTACAATCATTTTAATTCAAGGGTAGATGTTTTAGATAATTGGATGTTGTTACACCGCCCTGAGCCTGTCTGACAGGGAGGGCGGTCTAGAAATGTAAAATAACAACAACAACAACAACAACCTATTAATATTTTCTATCCCTACCTCTATGGGAAGTTCTGATAAGATCACCCATTCCATGAAAACAGGGAAGCATTTTGGCCTGTTCTTCAAGCTCAAAGGGGGCCTCAAATTAGACACTTACGAATTTTTTGGCATTTGAAAATTTTCACAACTTTTTTTTAAAGTGCAATATGTGCTGTCATTTTCATTTTCATTATAGTTTGGGACCTCAAGAGCTGAACATTACTTGGTCCTCTGTGAACCTGGAATGGGCCTGCATTCAATTCTGTCATTCAGGAATAATCAGATCAAAATGGAATCCAGCCAAAGAGAAATAAACAAGCACAACAGCAACATCCACCAGGCTACAAGACTCAAATATCAACCAAAAGCACCCTCTTGAAGCTTCATCTGTGACTCAAATCAGGGCAAAAATATATTTTCATTGGCTGCCCATCACTAATAAAGTATGTCTTCTTGATACCTGATGAACTATTTTACCTTTTGAAATCTCTTGTTACATTCCCAAATTATTTGGGATGTGACTTTAGAAACTAGCATATAAATTTCATATATACAAAGGGTGGCAAACTTTACTGATACATTGTGGTCATGTATTTAAAAATACCTCTCTTCTCTGGTTTAGTCCCAACTACTGAAAAAAGGTAGATCTGGTTCACTAATTGATATTAATTCTGAGAATGCCCTATTATTTTCCCCAGAGTTACTCAAATTAATATTTAATACTACAGACCAGAATTAAGTTCTTCATGGAACTCCCTAAAGGCAGAAGCTCAGGTATAAGGCAATCTTACATCAGCTGGGGAGGCAGTGTGTCTTAACAGCACTTTGAGACTATGGCTCTTCTTTCATGTGGTGCATACCAATTCATTTCTGGCAATTCACTGGCAACAGAAAGATGAAAAATCTGAGGCTTGTATAACAGTAGTTTCCAGGATAGAATCACAATCCACACGCTGACCAAAGGGTGAGAAATTAGATTTCAAAGATCATCAAGTAAAAGTATGGACAAAATATTCTACCAAAGCACGGCTCAATGAGATCATTATGCAGAAAGTTACTATTAACGCCAGTGGTTCAGTTAAGACTTAAGAGTACATGAGAAGTGTGGACAAAATTATTTAATTGCGAGGGGGTGTGTGTCTCATTTTGTCTTTCCCAAACTGTCAGCAGCTACAAAGGGAAGTGGGGAGCATTTGCACATTCAAAACTCTTGCTATAAATACACTCTTTCTGAATATTGGAACGTAGGTTTTTCCACAGTCACAAAGCAGCCAGTTGTATGCTCTATTTTTCCTGAAGCATTCTATTACATTACAGCCTGTGCCTTAAGAGCAGCTGATCCAATGCCTGAAATCATGAACTGCTGGGACACTTTCAAGAGTAATAAAGACACCTATGATGTCAAAAAGCCAGTTGCAGACCCAGCTGTAACAAAGTTCCTGGTCAATTGCTCTTAAAAACTCAGTTGGCAAGAGTATGAGAAAGCACATGGACAGGCCAAAAATGATAAAAATGACTATTAAAAGATGTTCACTTACATATAATTAGGTGAACTGACAGACCCTCAAGTAGTTTACAAAAGTTTATAATAAATAATTAAGGATTAAAATCTAAAGTTGTTCTGAAACTGTTTCAGAAAAATCTACAATTAAGTCAGAAAAACGTCCAATATTTCCTCTTTTATTAACACCTTTCTTGCATATTTCTTATACTTTTTTCATAATGTCTTTATATATGCTGGATTAAAGCTATGCCAATGCTGCAGTGTGTAGAAGACTTTCAAACCTAAGCCTTTTCCTGTTGATATCAAATGCGATGTTCTCAAGACGTTTCAAAGTCATTTGTTGGATTATTTTTTAAAAACACAGTCACACATCAGCATGATAGACCTAAATCTGAAGATATATGAAAAGATAATGTGATAGTTGTCTGTCTGGTGAGCCAGTTTGGTGTACTGATTAAGAGCAGCAGGACTCTAATCTAGAGAACTGGGTCTGATTCCCCACTCTTCCACTTGAAACCAGCTAGGCTGTAAGCAGTCAGCCCGGCCTCCACCATCTTTAATAGCCATTTTAACAAGGCTGCTTGTGATATTAAAAATCACCAGGCCTCTAGATTTAAAATGGCAGCTTGTATTGCAGCCAGAGGACTTCCAGCTACCAGTTGCTGAGTCCCGCCCGGGAGACCCAGGCATGAATGGAATGCTGCATAGGAATGCGGAGAGATTAACAGTGATTAGTTTTGCAGTTCCCCCAGCCCCTAAGGAATCCAGTGCAACAAAGATCTCTCAGAGTCATCCCCACTTAACATATTCCTTTCCCTCCTCCCGTGATGAGATCTCCTGTCCTTGATTGAGGAGCTAATCAAATGACATTCATAAGTATTTACAGTTCGTTCCTGGGAAGGTACATTCCCCAAATAAATTCATCAACTTAGCTCCAGTGGACCTCACTAACAAACTGCCCTTTTGTGCAGCGCTAGAACAAATTTTGCATTCTCTTTCACACGCTCCGGCAGCTACCAATCAAGTTAAACAAAACTTTTGTTAATTCCAGGAACTGACCATTGGAGTCTTTGTTCTAATGGTTACGTGGGCCATCTCACCTCAGGGCATGTTTTATTCTATAAGAGTAGTGCTTTGGCCCATTCAAATTGTGCACGTTTCCTGGCTGCTCCCTCAGGGTCACTTCCCTAAGCCTCTCTCTCTCCGTACACACTTATTGGATCCAGAGCACTGTTCCCTTGAGATTTGCCCTAAGCCTCTTGCTCTCCTGGCCAAGAACACTGGCATTTGAAGCTCTCCCTCCGTGGACTTCTCTGCTCTCCAGATAGGTAATTATTGCCTTGCAATCCCCTAAATCTATTCCACGTTCACCACTGCTTTTCCTAGGCCTCTTGTGTGTTTGCGTGCAATCTTGTGTGTATGCATTTGCCCCTCAAATAAAACAATTATCCTTTATTTAAGAACACCGGCTTCGTGTGTGTGTATCCTTGGGAAAGGACTCCGTAAATTATTGGTGAGAAAGATCCCATGGTTACTTGCCTCTCACACAGCTGTCTCCCTTGCTTGCTAATTCCCCCACTCTATTTACTTGCAAGGAGACCATTCCAGGTAACAAGGTGACTTTGGGTCAATCACAGCTCTTCCAGAGCTTTCTCAGCCCTACCCACCTCACAGGGTGATTGTTGCTGTGGAGGTAATAATAACATACTTTGTAAACCACTCTGAGTGGGTGTTAAGTTGTCCAGAAGGGCGGTATATAAATCAAATGTTATTGTTATTAGAAAGACATCCCATTAATGAGAGAAATGAGCACTTTCTGAGAGGAAAGTCAGGGTGTTAATAATTAAATAATCATTAAAAACAATAACAAATATCTCCAATCCTTGTCATATTCAGCTCATCTTGTGAAGAAAAACATTATTTAATTCTCAAATTATATTTTGCATATTGTCATCTGATAGCAGTTAAGCAATTCCATAAGATGCTTTATACATCTCTGTAGTAAAATATACGTAGATTTCTACTGGAAGTCAGTTTTAATGGCTTTTCAACTTATTCCAGTTTAAAGATCATTTTAACCACTATATACCAACACACTCACTAACACCTCTCTTATACCTGAGATTTATCAATGACATTTTCATTATCTGAACATATGGGAAAAGAAATTCCACCAGGACTTCAACAAAACATACACACACCTCAACTCACGGTCTGGTCTAGTCCACAAAGGAAGTCTATTTTCTAAATATAACTGTATGTCTACACAATGAACATATAAGCACAACCTTATACAAAAACTGACTGTTACACATGCATTTATGTGCTTGCAGCTATCACCCTGAGCACACCAATCAATCCATTGTCTACACTGAGCCAAGCTCTACATTACAATTGCATTTGCTCTAATTCATTGGATAGGTATTCACACTTCAGCATTTACAACAGGTATCCTCAGTCTTACAATCCCCAACCAATGCACTGAAGAAACTGAAGTACAAAACCAGACCATTACCCAGAAAAAGCCTACTACAAGGCAGGCCTAAAACAAATATTTGTTTGCTTATTAAAGTATTTACACAACTTTTCATATAGGTCAAAGTAGCTTACAAAATTCCCAAATTAAAACCAAGATAAAATCCCTCTCCATCACCTACAGCCCCCACCTCAAAACAGTCTAATGTATTTTATTTATTTATTCATTAAATACTTATATAAAGCCTTTAATCAAAGTGGCTTACAAATCATAATTTAAAATATCAGAATTTAAACCAACTAAATAAAACCCCAAATAGCCCCCCTCCAATCAAGAGATACTGCAGTTTATACCTCATTAAATGCCATAGCAAATAAATAGCTTTGCAGTGCCTCCTAAAAATGTCCAAAGATGGTGTCCCCTCACCTATTCCAGGAGTCCATTCCACAAAATGGGAGTTCCAATGGAGAAGGAATAGACTCTGGTTGACGCCAAACAGGTTACCTTATGTGGAGAAACCACCAATTGGTGTCAACCTGAGGACCATAGCTGGCACACAAGGTTATATGGGAGGAGACAGTCCTTTAAATATGTGGAGCCTAGGCCAAGAAGGGCTTTAAAAGTTATAACCAGCACTCTGAATTGGACTCAGACTGGCAACCAATGTAGCTGTTCCAAGATAGGCAAAGTATGTTCCCACCAACTGCCCCCCTGACACTCATCAGGCTGCTGCATTTTGAACCAGCTGAGTTTTCCAAGTTGTCTTCAAGGGCATCTCAACGTAGAGCATATTATGGAACTCCAACCGCAAGATTAAAAAAGGCATCAATCAGAATAGCCAGATCAACTGAGCCTAAGAAGAGTAAGAGTCTGTGAGCCGGATACAGATGATAGAAGGACTCTTGGCCACTGCCATGACCTGTTTTACAAACAGCAAGGTCAGGACCATGAGAACCCGTAAGTTCTTAACTCCATTCCATCTACTACAAGTGGATCCTATCCCTCTGAAATATCAGCCTTTCCAACCAGCCTCACCCGTGTCTTGTTTAGATTCCGCTTCAGCTTTGTTCTGCCTTTGCCACCTGAACACAGCATCAAAGCACTAGTATGCAGATGGGGGAGCTGGGGGCCTATGTGAGCATGGGAGAGGATACCAAGAAATGACCCTGTTTATCAATGATCTACAACTCCTATTGAATAACTGTATATTACTCACACAGTCCTTGGACAGCAAGTCTCTTCCTTGCTTTTAGACAGTTCCGACTCTAAAAAAGTTTCTTACAAACAATAATGAGCTTAATAGAGACATAAACCCAAGACTAGGCTTTGCAACAAACACAAATGCCAACTTTACCCCCACATATATTCAGGCTATACAATTGCAGAACCTAATAATATTAGCTGTACCATCTTGGGCTTATCTACTCGCTCATACTCCAATGTCTTCATGTGTCAACAATTTTCTAGTCTTTGCAACAGAGCACACACGTCAGTCTCTACACCAAAGAACAGACACAAATTGCATATTTTAAAAAATGGGAGAATGTTTTAGTCTTCCACGAGGTTCTGCTGATGATATAAAACTTACAGTCCTTCTGAAAATGAACTTTAAAGGAAGAATCCAGTGTGAAAATGCTGGACTGAAATTCATTAAGAGGTTCCATAGTAGTCCATCATTAATCATGTGTTGCTCCCACCATGCTTACATGCAATCACCAAATCATGAGTACAGATTCTAACCACATACAAAATGTGCATGCATAGGCTTCATTCCCCTGATTAGGAATACTGCTTTTGCAAATGATGTCCAAGGAATTCTGCGGAACAGTTTAACTGACTGGCCATAGCAACAACCCAAACTGTGAGGAGAACCCAAGAATATCAGTGGCTTGATTGGGGCCTATGTATTAAAATTTAGTTCTGACATATTAACATTATAAGAAAGGCAAACGTGTCATTTGGACTCCAACTGTGAGGTGATTCTATTACCAGAAAAGAGATTAGAAAAATAGCACAGCTTAACCAGTCATATACCAACACAACATACTTATTCGTTTCTTTATTTACGGTCATTTGACCAATCATGTAATACCACTGCACTAAAAAGAAAATTCAAAGCATAGAATAGAACAAATAAAATAATTTGGAGTTAAGATCTAGTTACAGTACAATATGATTTCTGAGACCTAAATATCACACAATATACTTAAATTCACACTTAAAGTAGCAACGCAACATACTTAAAGTCACTCAGCTTGATATCTATAAAAAAATCAGTCAAATACCAAGATTTTCTACTTTTCCTTTGCAGATCTGTGTAGCTGAGCAACAGAGTATGTGTGTCTAGCTTGCCATCTGGTTATCAAAACTCACTGTACCACTGATTCTAATGAGACATAAGTGCACAATAACACTGCAGAGTGCAACCAGTAACCAGTATTTACCGTTTAAAGATTATACTGAAGACCAGTTTCATCTCCATTATGTATTTTATTTATAGTCCACCTTTCTCACTGAGATGCAAGGTGGATTACATAGTGTGTTAGTACAGTCAATTTCAAAGGAAATGGTAGGAGTAGCTCTGACACTTTATAATCATAAGGAAGGCCAAAGGAGACACAAGATTCTTATTTTAGTATCTGCACCAGTGCTGCTAGGGAGCTTGTCTACATTACTTTCCATTCTATCCCTTCTTTCACTTTAAGGCCATCTATGTCATAATGATGACTCACGGTAGAGATCATATTATGCAGGAGAAGGATCTGTAAAATTATTAGCAGTAACAAAACTATCATCAACTTTTTTTCAAGAAAATAGTTGTACTATTATCAGCGTAGAGCATTTCACTGCAGAAACTGGATTAGATTAACAGAGGCAGTCTGCTGGGAAGACCTGCTGCAATAACCCAACAAAAATGGAGCTCCGAAGGGAAAGCTCCCATTGCATTGTGCCCTACACACTTTTCTCATTCTATAATTTTGATTGGTTGTCTAGAAGAAAAATGAGAGAGCACTGTGCGATACCACAATTGTTTGCTCTGGATTAATCTGAATTTTTTTATTCTTTTCTGCTAACATACTGAAAGTCCAACAACATCAACTGGAATTACCACTCCAAACACATATGGAATCTACATTCTTAAAGATCCCCCTAAAACATTAAACTTTTCTTTCCCCACATAAATAACATACATCTATTTGCGTATAAGTCTGTATGGCATCATTTAAAGATAACAAAAGGATTTTAGAAGATATCCTACTTTTATGTTGTCTTGTCATTATGCTGACTCAATTGTACTCCTTGAACTGTGACATCAGGAAAGATGGCTATTAGGGAATTTCTATGACCCCTATTCTAAAAGACCTATGTATGAGCATTTATTGGAGTTGACCATTCGCACAGAAGGCAAGAGTTGTTCCTATGTAAGCAGATTCCTTCTGAGACTGTGGTTAGAGAGCCCTATCGCAAGGACAGTATCACTCTTGTTTTGACTTTGTACTCAAGAATTTACCTTAGATAAGGAGTCTCTCAGGAAGACACCCAAGATTCCTGTGTGGCACCAGACATGTAACATGTTTATATTACAGAAAGAGTTTACTGTCTTGTCAATCAGACTTGTTTTGTGTCATGTCTCCTGAAGAATGTGATTCTGAAGAATTGTTTATATCTAGTTCTGTATAACAATTTTATCTCTTTTCTGTAAACAATTAACTTTGGAAAGTATATAAGATTCTCTGCTATGGCTGATCTTTATGCATGTGTCGGAACATGGCACTGCATCTGGGTTTTATTGTAAATAAAGCTCATTAATTCTTTATGGATCACTTTTGGTGTCTTCGTTAATTGTGGGTGATGGCTGTGGGGAAATGTAATCTGAATGCAGAGTACCTTTAAAGAACTTTTTCCTTAACAATGGCAACATTGAAATCCCAAGCAAAGTTAAACTCTTCAAAGTCCACTG
Organism: Eublepharis macularius; assembly: GCF_028583425.1. Taxonomy (NCBI): domain Eukaryota; kingdom Metazoa; phylum Chordata; class Lepidosauria; order Squamata; family Eublepharidae; genus Eublepharis; species Eublepharis macularius. The sequence continues at coordinate 77,930,755 of NC_072794.1, read as the reverse complement.
AAGCTTAAAAGGATCTAACTGCTTAAGGTTGCATTGCAAGTTAAGAACCTGTCAGTTTTCTCCATTAAGAACAAATTTCTTTTTAGGGCTGTTTATTATATGGTTCTACTTTAAATAAATGTGAGAACACACTTTGGGGCTAATTTTATCTTTACAGATATCTATATAGAGCTAGCATTATGATGATATGCTTATGGACTCCAGACTTCCACTCAGCTCAAGCAACACACATTTAGGTAACAGAACAGTATGAAAAACCACGCTGAAATGCTTTAGTCAAACACCAGTATATAAGTTAAGAATACATGGAACAGCTCAAAAGTTTCTGAGGAGGCACAGGAAAAGAAGTGAGCTTCAAGTCATACAAAATCTGGCAGTCTCTCTTCTGACTCACACATAAATAACAAAACGGAGGTGCTACTGGTGGGAGAAAGGTTTGACCCAGGAATTGAAATATCTCCTGTTCCGGATAGGGCTGCACTCCCCCAAAGGAGCAGGTTCAAAGCCTGGGTCTTTGCTAGATCCAAGCCCCCTGCTGGATAAACAAGTGGCAGAGGTGATCAAGGGTTAGGGTTGCCAGGTCCTTCTACTCTCCCAGCGGGCGACTGGGACACTGGCTCCTCCTCCCTCAGTGCTGGTGCTGCTGTGACTGCACGCGCATGAGCACTCCCAGTGTGCATGATGACGTCACTGCCAGGAGTGACGTCATCACGCAGGGTCAAAGGTGCCTGCGTGACAACGTCACGTGTGCCGGGGAACACAAAGAGAGCGGGCAGCTCTCTCTTGCGTGCCACTGCCACTGCACCCCTTGTCCCTGCTGCCGTGGGCAGCACAGGGGCAGCGGCGGCCGCAGCAAGAGAGAGGGCTGTGGTGGCCACGGCCTGCTCTCTATCTCGCCGCGGCTGCGGGCGCCCCTGTGCAGCTGGCGCCGGCAAGGAACGCAGTGGTGGCGGCAAGAAAGAGAGAGAGCAGGCCGTGGCCACTGCAGCTCACTCTCTTGCCGCGGCCACTGCCGTGCCCCTTGTTCCCGCCAGCGCCAGCTGCACAGGGGCGGCCGCGGCAAGAGAGCTGGCCGCAGCCGCAGCAGTGAGAGCGGTGTGCTCTTGCAACCGCCGCCTGCTTTCTCTCTGCTGCCACCTCCACCCGCTTCTGCGGCACGGGAGCACACCCCGCACTCAGGGGCACGCTGCACCACCCGGGGGGGATCAGGTAAGTGGGCGCAGAGGGGAGGGTGGGATCAGGGATCTCCTGCCCCGAGCAGGGGGATGGTAACCCTACCAAGGGTGCCTTTCACTAGTTTCAGCTCATGGGCAGGAAAGACCTTGCCATCATGGTGGCCCTGGTAATATCCAGATTAGATTACTGAATTGTGTTCTGTTAAGACTACCCTTGAAGACTATTTGGAAGCTACAGATGGTACAGAATGCTGTGACCAGAATGCTGAATGAAGTAGGTCATAGGGACATCACTCCTTTCTTGGTCCACCTACACTGGCTCCCAATTTGCTTCCAGGCCCAATTCAAGGTGCTAGTATTGACTTGGCATTCAAGGTGCTAGTATTGACTCATGACAAACAAACCTTAAGGGCCACCTACTCCCATATGAACATACCCAACCACTACGGTCATCTTCATTGGCCCTACTTCAGATGCCCCTACCATCTGAGCCTATATGGGTAGCAACCCAAGAAAGGACCTTTTCCGTCATGGCACCAAACCTTTGGAATGCCTTCCACAGAGAGATTTGTCTCTCTCCTTCTAACATTCTCTTCTGCCAGCAGGTGAAGACTTATGTTTTGTTTGGATGAAGGAACTTGCCAAATTCACTGCAATTAACTCTTATTAGCCATCCTCTCTGTTTATGTGTTTATATGTTTTATTTAATTCTTTTAAATAATTTTTATGTATTTATTTTTTTAAACATGGCTTTAAAGTCTTGAATTTCTTTTAATGTTTACCACCTTGGGGACTCTGTATTCGATGGAAAGGAAAGAGGAAAATGAAATTTTGTAATGTATTATTATAAATACTGTCTTATACAAAATTATTCATCATGGTGAGACTGCTTTCCTCTTGAACTAACCCTGTAATTTATGAAACTGACCTTCCTTAAGTACAATCTAGATATCACACAGACATACTCATACAGCGTGATATAGGGTTAAAGTGTTGAACTAGGATCTGGGAGACTCAGGTATGAATTCCCATTCTGCCAGGGAAGCTTGGGCCAGTCACACACTACCCTACCTCACAGAGTTGCTAATGAAGTTAAAATGGAGAACAGTGATTTATGTTGCTCTGGGTTCCCATTGGGGTGAAACGTGAGGCAGAAATTAAATAAATAAGTTAATGAATATATGAAGAGAAAAATACACTTTAACCATCTCCCAGAGAGGCAGGGAAAAATACAAAACCTTGGCACAACTAGCAAAGTGGAAATCACAGCTGCAAATCTCCAAATATTTAAATTTTTACATCATATTAGGAGGCAGTGAACACAAAGTTTGGAGAAAATGTTGCAAAATGTTACATTTAAAATAGGATTTTATCAAAATTTCTATGGAAAAGCAGTCACTACCCCTAAATAAAAGTTAGTAGGATTATCTAATTTTTCAGAAAATGGGAGTATTTTCTTCTCAAATCACAAACATTAAAAGGAAAGAAAGAGTATCAATGCTAGCAGTCTGGACTCTTATCCTAGTAGCCTGATCTCTTCCTCCATCTCATACACTAACACAAGGCATTCCACCCAATTGCTAAAACAAGAACTTAGGGGGAGTGACAGAGCAATTCTCCCGTTCATAAGAAAAAAAACTTGATAACTGGAATGAGCACATGAGACAGCACAGAATTTCAGAAGGTTCTGATAATCCCCCCCCCTGACATCAGGCCCACCCCATTCCATAGCCCAAGAAGAATATGTCAAGGTTTATAAAAGGAAGTGGATAAATTATACCTTTTGCACATAAACAAGAATGGAACTCGGAGAGTTCTTAGAGAACAGTGCACTCAGCCCTTCATCCCAAAGGCCAATGTAAAACATACACACAGAACACTATTAGACTCTCATACACTCAAAGTGTCACAACTATGAGGGGAACACAACATAATCAGCCTCTCAGAAAGAAAATATCACCAATGCATAGACTGTGCTGTTTAGAATCACACTCTTACAAACAAATCAGACATGGGAGGGGAGTAAAGGCACAATGCAAACTCCAATCCACTCATCCAGAGAACAATGCATTACAAAGAGGACCTGCATGTTAAGACCTGTACACAGTTCTTCAAATAAGAAGGCTTTTAAAAAGCACAATACAGGTCAACTGAGAGCCCATTAACAGGCACGTTATGCTGGTCGTGTTTTCAAAATGATCTGATACACGTGTAGGCAGCCTCATAAAATTCAAGGCAATAAGCCTAGACACCGCACCCTTCCAATCTAGAGTCCAACGTATCACAAAGACCCGCACAGTGAGACTTCACTCCCACACATTCTACCAGATATAGAAGCAAGACCACAATGCATCCCGCCCCCAGCTGGAAAACAAGGGATCCTATAGATACTGAAGGTGACTGCAGATCGGGGTCATGCAATACACAATGCCCCACACGGAAACAAATGCACAAGGCTTCCCTTCCCATCAAGCCAGCCGAACACTGACATGTGCACAGAGAGCCAGCGGTTGTATGTTCAGCTCAGCACCATGCGACAACCCCGAAATATACAATGCATGCGCGATCGCATATACATATCTGAGCGCAAGCCCCGCTCCTTCCCCCACCTCCAGAGCTCCAGTACAATCCCACAACCCTGGGAGTGGGGGGAGGGATCGTTCAGCCCCTGCTAGGCCCCTGGCTCAGCTCGCCCACTCCTCCGAAGTTCAAGCTCTTCCTCCCACCGACCCCCACCCCTCCCCCGCGGCTACAGTGTTGCCAGTTTCTCCTCCCGGCTCAGCACGGGCCCTTGTACCTGCTGATCTTCTGGGCGAAGGCGCGGCGCTCGGCCATGGCTGCTCGGGATTTACGGGCGAAAAGCGCTTTTCTCGCCGCCGCCGGAGACAGTCAAAGGAATCAGGGATGGGTGCCGTAATGCTCGTGAGAGGCACGCCTCCCAAAGTCCTATCGCTGGCCCGCCCGCCACAACAGCATTCCCTCTCCAAGCTAAAGGAAGAGGCTGAGTCTCTCCAAGCAAATATATGGCCCAGGCAAAAGCTAGAGCGCGGGGCGGGGAGCGGTCTGCAGGGTTATTGTCCCGTTCTGAGGCGCCGGATTTCACAGTCATGGGGGAGGGAGCCCGGGAAGAGGCTCGCCCCGGCTCTAACTGGCGGCCACTGGAGGAAAGGGTGCGAAGCGTCGGGTGGACAGAAAGACACGTCTCCGGGCTCCACTGAAAGACCTCACCGAAAGAAGGCCGTAAACAGTGATTCCGTTCGAAAAAGTGTAGGGAGTGACCCTCTTGAGTTCTTGGGAGAGTTTTCGTTGCACGCCCCTCCTACAGAGCAAGAGCGAAGCAAGAACTTCAGTCAGCACTCTGTCTGACGTGGACGAGGCCAAGATAAAGATATCCTTTCCCCCTCCTTCCTAGCGATTGAAACTGAAAGACTTATCCTCACTAGTTTGGTTTGGTTTAGCTTCCAGTCTCGTCCAGTTTGGTGTGTTTCAATCTGAGGGGAAAGGCTTTCTAGACTTGGGGGGGGGGGGAGGACAAGTTTTAACGTGCTTTGTAGAGAAGGTTTTGTGTCACTGGAAAATCTTCATCAGGGTCAGAACTACCAGACGCCCTCTCTCCACCACATGAACACGTACATCTCTTCCAACTGCTTCTGGCCCGGAGCTTTGCCACCAGGCCTCTATTCCTGTTACTCTCCCAGCCTCGCCAGAGAACCCTCCCATGCCAGCACTGGGTCCTGAGGGTTGCCCTACTTTTGTCACCAATGTTCATTCAATTCACAAGGCTGAATAGGGAAGGGGGGGAGCAAGCCTTTGTGCCCCTCTGTGACACATGTAAACTTCTTACTTGTTCAGTATTTATTTATTTAGATATTTATACACCAGTTTCCTCCCCAATGAGATCCAAAATTGGTTACATTATTCTCCTCCATTTTTATTCTCACAACAATGCTGTAAGGCAAGTTAGGCTGAGGGTATTCAACTGGCCCAAGGTCACCTGGAAAGCTTCCATAGCTGAGTAGGAATTTGAACCTATCCTTATCCAAGATTCTAACCACTATACCATGCTGGCTTACATATTTATTCAACTCCTTCAATGGCCTGCAGATAAATAAAAATGCACGTTTAATAGAAAATGTTACTCAGTATTTACAATTTGGTTCCAAGTGGTAAGAGTTACCTATAGTTCAAAGGGAATCCAGCTTTGACACTCAGTAATAATAAATACAATAAGTAGAAACACATTGGCAGTCCATGTTCATTTTTGCTACTGCTGTGTAAATTATCATTTAAAGTACTTTTTCTGTAGTGCATTTGTATTGGTGTTTGACCAGGTATCAAACAGATGTGCAAAACTTTAATGTTCAGCTCACATGAAAATCTTGCATTGAAATATTGCTTACTTTGTAGGATTTGAGTCCAGTGGCACCCTAGAGACCAACAAGATTTTCAGATACCTGAACAAGACAGCTGACTCTCAAAAGTTTATACCCTGAAAACTTAAATCATGCTGTTCTGCTGCATTCCAACATGGCTGTCCACCTAAAATTGCTTACTAAAGTGATATTCAATGGCTTAAACTCAACATATGGCTCTTCTGAGCACTGTTCCCCAATGTAGCATCTGCCCCATGTTTCAAGAAAGTGGGCAGGGCCCCTTGCATGGTGGGGCTTGCGGTTGGAAGGTGGTTTCTACTTTAAAACAGCTGCCACTAGAGGCTTAGCTCATCCTTCCCTGCTTTGTCATATCCTGTCTGAACCCTTAGTTTCAGTACTGCTCTGATTTGTCTTTATGTTAAAAATTCTACTATATTTCACAAGAGCATAAATAATATGAAAGTCATTATGAAAATGTTTTTGGTTTGGTTTGTTTTTTAAGCAAATGCATGTGATTTCAGTACATAGTGCTGCTATAATAATAAAAATACCTAAATAACTACGTCATTCTACATTATGAAGATGCAACATTACTCATTTATATTTACCAAACTATACCTTATGTAATTTTTGAATAACCATTGCATTGTGCACGTGATACAAAAAGAGCTTTACTTCAATCTATAGTATCCTGTTTTTCGACTATATCTATGTCCGATGCCTGACAAGTGAGATCACTGGTTTCCAACATTTAATATTTTCAGGTTGTAGATACATCTCCAGTTTAGGTGTCAGTTCATAAAGTATAAGCTGCATGTACTAAACAGTACAGACTCACACAAAACTCCACCACCATCTCATACACACAGGATAATGAAAGGCCAAAAATGATTTCAGAAGTTACTTTAATCAGACGGTTATTGCTTTTATGACTTGCTATAACTTGAACTCACCATATGACTAAACATGTCCTTTCTCTTTAAATCCATGATAGCATCTTATTCTTATATCGCAAACTATTTGTGTTGCTTTCCAAAATAAATAATTTCCTAAAAGTACTAAGTATCTATCAAATATCATTTTTAAGATTAGTTGTTGAATATATGGTGCACAATTACATTTCTAACAGGAAACTTAATAGTGATAAAAAGTGTCCAGAATAATCTCTATTAATTAATCTAGTTCTCGCTGCTCTTTTCTCCGCACCATTTCTATAGAATCATTCTATGATTTCTATTTCTAGACCTCTGAAACTACAATCTAAATATATGCATTTTTCTCCTTGTGGAAAGTCAATTTAATAGAATAACATTTTCCTTTACTTTTCCACAGAAAGGTTTGGCATGATATTCCAGCTGGCTAATTAGGGTTCAGCAAGGCCACACAATGTATTTCTAGAGCTCAGCACTGAGAAGCATACCATTAAGCATGTGCAGAGTGCCTTTCCCTCATCACTGAGTAGCCACAAGCGTGCCATATACATCTAGGATTAGATAGAAGGATTTGTGACTTGCAAGATAGGATTTCTAGGACCAGTGTGGAAATCAAGCGGTTCATTTCTGACTTTGTTGTTTCTGACTCTAATCTTGCTGAATTCCTACTTTGTTCTTTAGTCTATGTCCCTGGCTTCTAAGGGTGAAAACAGATGCATTTTTAATACTGTGGAAATGGCTAGATTAAAATAAAATATATCACCGCATTCAGATATATTTTTGTTTAGGACTGGTAAATGGGGGTGGGAGGGGAGCAAGCCAACCACTACATTGTGAATGCCTGTCTTCACTTAAAATTTGCCTTGGCTTCCTAAGCTAGCTGTTTGTTCCATGAATTGACAACTATGGAATAACCTGCCAGATCTGATGCATTTCTGATCTTGGATTCACACTTGGCTGTACTCTTGCCTACTGACCAGCTTCTGATAGTTTGTTCAGAATACTATGTGACATTGAAATATTGCCTTTCCTCTTCGTTTCAAATCCCCAGACAAGCAAAATCAAGTGTGTGTATCAATTTTAAATGCTGTATGTCTCAGTAAAGCCTGAGGTTAATGAGTAACACTCATGAGTGGATAATCTCTATGCCCCCGGCACAGATATTGGAAAATTCAGCATGGTCTAGTATAGTACACAGAACCCTTAGCGTAAAGCAGTATTTTTCTAAACATTTGTAATTAATTTATTAAAATCCAGAAGTTTAGTAAGTAGAGTAACACGAAGTATGGAGAGGAATAAATAGCCTCATAATTCTTATCCAGAATGTGATTATGATCTGTGTAGAGAAGAGTCTGTGTTTAAACCTTTAAATTATAGAATAAACAAAAAATCCACCCCATTTATTTTCCGATTTACACATTATTGATTGAAGAGCCTTTTCAGTATTACTAGTGAGAAGCTGATTTTTTTTTTCGCCACAGGGAATTTGGGGGGGGGTAGGAAAGAAAAGCATTCTGGTTATAATTTCCAATATAACAGCAGCTAAATAACAAGATTCTATATCTGTGCCACTGAACTTAAATCATAACAGATGGGTGAGGTTAGAAGGAATGTATACATGACCTTGTAAGGAAGACCAACAGATACCACAGACTGACTCAAATTTTTTCAGTGCATGGAACATTAACCAATGGAAGTGAAGGGAAAACAGAATAAATTTATGAAAGGTTCCCCCACCCTTTCCTATACTTCAAATAACACTATCCACTAAAATTCACCTGAACAACAACTCTTGTCTCTCTCTGGTGCTGACAGGTAGCATGACTGAGTCTGAAAGCCAAGCTCCTGAATTCTTATTCCAGTGCTGCCAGTGACTTGCTGTAGTAAAGATTCAGTTGAAGAAAAGGAGAGCCAAGAACTGGATAAAATCTTACATGGGGATTATAAAAGTGTGTCTTGTTTTTTAAAACTTTAACAACAACAACATTCAATTTATATACCACACTTCAGGACAACTTAATGCCCACTCAGAGTGGTTTACAAAGGGTGTTATTATCCTCACCTTCTAAATATATTTTACTTTCACCCTCTCCATTCAAAGCCAGTGCAAATAATCTTTTCTACTGATCAGTGTGTAGAGATCCTTGTATGTATACAGCTGTTGCATGCAAGTATCAATGTGTTGGCTACTAATCCCTTCCAAACATTTGCATTAGAAGAAGGCAGCAGTCTTTGGTCATAAGAATGATACAGTAGATACAATAGCTCTCTCATCTTCTCAGTTTATATTCTGCAGAAAAAGAGGGTACATTCACCTTCCAACATAATTCTGTGAAGATTCTTTGCCAGAGGATGTTCAAATCATTCAGGTATCAGCTACAGGGACAGGAAGGCATCACCTGTTTCTGGATCCTGGTGTTCCTGGAACATCATACCCCTTTCAGATGCCTCTCATCTTCCAAGAAGGAATTGTCCCACAACTTAAAAACTGCTGACTATGCAGTAGTAGGAAATGGACAGAGGTTTTGACCATATAGTCAACAGGGCACTATATTACTCGGCCTAAAGACTTTGACAGAGCTGTTGTGCCTCTAAAAGTTTCAAAGAACAGTAATGATATCAATTCTTCTGTCACTACAGCAGTGTGATCTGTCAACCCTAAGAGCAGGGGAAGAGGAAAATGAGAGCCAAGAAGCATTGAAGGTTGAAGTTCACATATTGATTTGAAACCAGACAAACAATGCTTTACTGCAGGCTCTTGGTTTTAATGATTTTGGACAGATGCAACATAATTAACCACAGATAGACTGAGGGTTACCAACCTCCAAGTTGTGTCTGGAGATCTCCCGGAATTACAACTGGTCTCCAGGCCATAGAACTCAGTTCCTCTGGAGAAAATGGCTACTGTGGAGGGTGGACTCTATGGCATTATACCATGCTGAGATCCCTCCTCACTCCAAATCCCACTGTCTCCAGGCTCCACCCCCCAAATCTCCAGGAATTTCCCTAGTTGGAGCTGGTAACCCTAGATAGATCCCACATTACATCTATACCATTAAGAAACACTTGATCCATGAGCAGGACAAATCCATGAATAGTGTACCAGTTCAGAATTGGTTCATAAGCTTGGTGGTTTCATGTTAGGCATAATAAATCCTTAAATGTATATTCACAGACCCAGTCACAAAGACTAATTTCCCATCGTTTCCACTTAGGCCAGAAATGATAAACAGACTCAGTCACAAAGACTTATTTTCCACACAGTTCTTCACTCACAGAATAATTCTCTCCTCTTACCCATATAGGGTTGCCACCATCCAGGTGGTAGCTGGAGATTTCCTGGAATTACAACTGATTTCCAGATGATAGAGATCAGTTTCCCTGGGGAAAATGCCTTGGACAGTGGACTCTATGACATAATATCCAGTTGAGGTCCCTCCCTTCCACAGACCCTACTGACCCCAGACTCCACTCCCAAAATCTCCAGGAATTTCCCAACCCAGAGCTGACAACCCTGCACTGACACAGACTCTCTCAGGCTTCCACACACACTGCCTGACTGAACTCTTTGAATTAGACACTCTGACTGACTGGTTAAACTTTCCCCCTGTGTTCATTCACAAGAACCCTCGGACTTCCACACAGATTTACTGAACTAGACAGAATGAACGCTTTCCCTCAGCATTCTGATGAAGTCTGCAGCTCACTCTACCCTCTAGATACAGCTGCCATCCAGTCACAGCTCTCTTCACTCACCCATCCACCCTCCTTCTTGCTTTAGATACCTACACTTCAAACCATAGTAAATATTCAAAAAACCCTGTTCTAACTGCACCTGTGGCATCCTGCCCTGCATAGTGCCTGATCACCTGGACGCCTCCCAGGTGCTGCTTGTAGAAGTGGCTGACATAGTAGACTTTTCTGCCAATCACCAGCTAGCATGCCTCATAAGGCTGGATTCGACCTGTATGCAGCCCAACCTCTTCCCAAGTGAAGAAGCAGCATGGTCCACTCCCGCTCCTGTCCATGGCCTTCATTTCAGTCATGGGCTTGTTGCTGTTCAGCTGTGGGGGAGCCATCCACACTGGGCCAGACCATCCACCTACTACCATCCCTTTTCCACGCCACTCTCTGGTCCAAGAAATCTTAATTCCAAATCTTTCTTCCATTATGGATTTATCTAGGATTGCCCCATCTTTAATCCAATTAATAATAATTGACAAACCAGAGTATCTCCATTCCCTAAATTCACTTAAATCCTTTCCTGGTGGAAACCAGTCCTGATTAATGAAGGACATTAAGGGAGAAATACCTGGAGCTAAGATTTTCCTATATTTGTCCCAGGTTTTAGGCATGGTGTCTAATAGGAGGTTGTAGGAAATCAAACCAGACCTGTTTTTAGCAGGGGACCAGACGGTTACTGATAATGAAAATGGTGAGGGAAAAAACCTTACTACAGAGATCCAGGCTGCTGTTGGATTCAATTTTAAAACCTGAATCAATGGAGCCAGAGAAGAGCGAACATAATATAAAGGCAGATCTGGAACATTCAGACCACCTAAGCTTGAGGGCCAATGTAATGTCTGAAACCCAACTCTCGGTTTGCTACGAGATCAAATAAACTCATTGAGAGCCCTTTACCAAAGCTGTATTTTCTTTGGGGGTATCTTAACTGGGAGAGAACAAAACAGAAACATGAATTTAGGGAGAATGAAAGATTTAACCAATGAGATCCTATCGAACCATGAGTAACCTTGTTTTTTCCATTTAGAAAAAGGATCAACACAGATTTAAAAAGTTCATCAAAATTTACCAAGACAACATCATTCATATGTACAGAGATATAAACTCCTAGGTATCTCATCCTCTTAGTAACCCACTTGAATGCAAATTGTGTTCGTAACTTGACTACTGAACTAGGGGTCAAGTTAATGGGAAACAGCTCCAATTTCGATTGGTTAACTGCTAAACCAGAAATTAAACTAAACAAATGTAGAGTTTGCGAGATTGCTTCTAAAGAGTTAACTGGGGAGGTAAAAATCAGAATGTCGTCAGCATAAAGCGAGACTTTGGGTTCATAGACCCCCACTTGAATGCCATGGATGTGAGGATTCTGCCTAAAGGCTTCCACCAGCAGCTCTACAGCAAGTGCAAAAAGGAGAGGAGAAAACGGACAGCCCTGACGGGGCTATTTATACTGAATAAACCAGATTTCAGATTGTTTGCCTTGACTTGGGCTTGAGTGGAAGACTAAAGAGCCTGCAGAGTACAAAGAAACCTAGGGTCAAATCACATGTCGAAAAAGGGAAAGAAAATAGGACTTTTCTATGGAATCGGAAGCTTTGGCCATTTCAAGGCTCAATACAACTGCCTCTGTTGGCTGAATTTTACAAAAGTTTATAATACTCATCGTCCTCCTAAAATTATCTGTTAAATTTCTATTGAGTATAAAATCCGTTTGGTCTGGTTTAATTAGCTTCTCAACAATTTTTTTCAAATGATTAGCCAATACCGAGGTAAAAATTTTATAATCCGTATTTAACAATGCTATTGGGTGACTCTCTGGACTTGTTGATGCCTAGGTGTCCAGCCATGGGCGTCTCATGGGCCAGCTGTAACACTTGCAGCCAATACTGCCTGGGAACCACCAATTGCTTTCTCTTTTCCCCAATGACACCACATTTCCGCCTCATTGACAGTCTGTACAGCCTCTGTCCCAGGACTCTGAACACAGAAGGGTTTTCAGGGCTCAGTTCCTAGGTGCTTGCTTCTACTTTTCCCCACAAGTCTCAGTGTCTCATCTGCTGTCTGTTCAAATTATTAATTCTTCAGTTTGATGTCCCTGTAACAATGTATCAACTCCATTAACACAGTGCTCCTCTGGCACTGGCTGCAGCTCGTTTGGTAATGTCTGTTGCTCTGTAGCTTGAGACCTACTTCTGGTAATTCTGTTTACATTTCTTACTTGTACTACCAGGTCATTTCCCAATAGAATAGGTATGTCTAAGTCGTTCCATACTCCCATAACCCAGTTCCCTTGGTATCTGATTGGGATTTCTGCTACGTCTACTTTGATTTCTGGGCCTCCTGTCTCCTTAATTCTGCAAGTCTGTTCCATCAAATACTTTCCTGCTTCACCAACTCTAGTTTAATCAATGTAATCTTTGCCCCAGTATCTCTCCAGCCTATTATTGGCTCCTCATTTACTTCCACAGCTTCTAAGTAATCCTAATTTATATAATTTGGGCTTTCCATACTTTCAGGTTGTTCTTGAGGGGCAGTTTCTGGATGTGGGCCTGGAAGTTTTTCAGCAGTCTCCTCTGTCCTCTTAAGGACGTTAACTGTTTTAGCTTGGCTGTGGTGGGATTTTCTTGAGGGGCAGTTCTTGAGGGGCAATTTCTGGATGTGGGCCTGGAAGTTTTTCTTGAGGGGCAGTTTCTGGATGTGGGCCTGGAAGTTTTTCAGCAGTTTCCTCTGTCCTCTTAAGGACATTAACTGTTTTAGCTTGGCTGTGGTGGGATTTTCCTGTCTAGCTGAGGACACTGGGATTTATGTGGCTTTATTCATGACAGTGATAACAAGTAATCACTCCCCTCTGAAATGTTAGTGTCTTGCCTTGCTGGATAGGTTTTTGGGGATTCAGCTTTCCCTGAGGGGACCCAGACTTTATTCTTTTTGATGGATGGTGGTGGTAATAAATTTTCTCCTATATCCCCTTCAATTTCATCCAGTAAAGTGGAAGCCTCCTCTACAGTTTTAAGCTTCTTGTCCCCCAGGAACCATCTTAACTGTGAGGGAACTTGTCTGTAGAACTTTCCTAGTCCCATCAAATTCTTCAGCACTTGGAAAGGTGTCGCTTTACTTCCCTCAACCCATCTATTCAAGGCTCTGTCTAAACAACAACTTAATTGGGAATAGGTTTCTACAGGCTTTCTCCTTATCTCTCTGAAAGCCTTTCTACTTTGTTCTGCTGTCAGACCAAAGCGAATTCTGACCCTCTCTTTAAACAGTCTGAGGTTTCTTCATCCCTCATCTCTGAATAAATTTCACTAAATCCTCGACATATTTGTGGGCTCAAATAAAGCATACTAGCTTCATCAGGAATTTGTAAATCTTTGCATGTTCTTTCAAAACTAAATAAAAATGCATCCACATCATTTCCTTTCTAATAACGGGGGAATTTCTTTTGTCCTACTAAGGAGATTTCTTTTCTCCTATATGAAACTGGCAGTTCTGCCCTTAACTGCATTTCTCTCATCTTTAAAGTATATATTTATTTTTCATATACTCTTTCAGCCTCTCTCTTTCTCTTTCTCTCTCTGGTTGTGCCCTCTCAGCCGTTTCTTTTTCTACCTGAATCATTTCCAACTCCTGACTAGGGTTCTCTTTACCAGCCACTTCTGGTACCTGAGTGTCTCCCTCAGCCTCTTTATTCTTCTGTCTAGTTGCCATTTCTGTATCAAGAGGGAATGGTCTTCAGTTGAATAACATCAAAGAAAAGGAGAACCCACTCCAAGAAGACCATATAAGATAATTTATATCAACCAATGTACAGTCCTAGAATCTTTCTCAACAATTAAATTGCAGCACTAGAAATTACATTGTATTCCATTCTATTTTTGTGGTGTGCACACGATCTTCATTACCACAACACCCCTTTGGTGTGGTTTCCCAACCGTCGAGCTACCTCCGAGGGGGTGAGCTCCCAGTGGGAAGATGGCTACGGGTTTGCCGGCCTTGGTGTTTTCCTGTTTCGCAGCACCTTGCTTCTTCACCAGCCTTTACTGTGTGCCTGAAGGATATACAATTCTAATCAGAAAGTTTGCACCAACATGCAATTCCTCATATTGAAGCATATCAGTGCTTGCAATCAATTACATATATGTACATATAAATTCAGTACATAGAACCACTACTGATGAACTATTTTAAATGCTCATTACAACATCAATGGTCACACAGATCATGGGCACTTTGTACATATCATGGCAAAACTACTTACAGTATCCTCATTTCCTTTCAAATTCAATGCATCCTCTTTTGCATTATTTCACAGTGTGATGTAGCCCTTAAACTCAGGGCTTAAATACAAAATGTCAAGTTACTCAATTACACAAACTGTCAAGTCATTCAATTACACCTAACAGTCTTAAAGGAACCTACTCCTTTACAACAAAAATCTAAAATGCCAAGTCATACAATTATTTGCACCCAACGGTCTTAAAGGGACTGACACCTTTACAAAAAAGGAGTGAAATCCATCTCCTGATTCAGGCCCCTGGGAGCCATAGTGTTTAGTCTAAAAATCCACTCTGCCTCCAACTGCAAGAGTGCTCTACAGGTGTCTGTGACTCGTTTAAAAATTCTGAGCAATTTAAAAGTCTTGGAATAAGATACTGTGGCCTAATTTGAATTGAAAGAGTAAAGAGTGCTTGCAGGTGGAGAAGGGGCGTGATACATTGTATAGTGTCTGTTTATCTGTTGCTGTGGAACTGGCCCCTCCCTGCTGTGAGTGAAGATTCCTTCTGTGTCAGTTAAGGTATCTGTTGCTGTAACTGCCTCTCTGTCTTATGTATAAGCCATGAATATGTTTCTCTCACAGTTTGTTGTTTATTTTACTGTAAATAGTTATTAAATGAAGTTAAACATCTTCTGAGATGATTTTACTTCTCACTGGATTCTTCTGTTTATTCTGCTATACGGTGGTACATCCTGCACCTGGTGAGTGAAGGGATATTGCCCCATCATGAGGACTATCTGGGATATTTAAATATATCTCCCCCTCACAAAAAAGAGTTCCATAAAATTGTTCAGGCTAGAAATTAAAAGATAGTCGGACTGTATTTCTTATTGAAAAGCCTGGATAAAAGAAATGTTTTAGTTTGGTGCCTAAAAGGCAGGAGTCCACAAATACAAGCAACAAAGGAGGAAAAAGCATTGTTGTTTGTCGTTAGGTGTCTCACCTCTAAAGCCAGGGGCACAGAGTACAGGGTATGTGAGGAAGATCTTAGCTGGTAAGTAAGACAGTATGGGGGGAGACAATTCTTCAAATATGCTGGTTCCTTAAAGGTATTAACCAGCACTGTGTTCAGAAACAAACAGGCAGCCAGTAGAGAGTTTTCAGTACCAAGATGGGTGAAACTTGTGATCCTGTATCCTACCCCTGACAGTATCCTGGCTGCTGCATTTATATGAGGATGGCATCCCTGGGATGGACAACTAGTACTCTAAGCATCTTATTTGAGAGCGATTGACAAAAGCACCACTGGGGAAGTAAGCATGAGGTTAATGACTAGGTGTCTGGTGAGGTCATCATAGAGGAAGAGGAACACCAAGGAACTGAGCATACATAAAAGCTAAGGCAGAGCAGTGAAATGTCTCCTTTCAATGGAGAAATGCTAAGGATGTTAAACCTCTTTTCTGGCTACTGTATAGTTGTTATGCAGAGGATTTAGTGGTAGTAACAAATATGCTTATTTCTGAGGCTGCACTTATGTGACATCCCGCCCTCACTCTCCATCCCCTGTGCTCACTCAAGAGAGCAGCTAGAGAAAAAAACCAGGGGAGGCAGTGAAGATAGTGTGACATCACAGCATCCACAATGCTCTGGGAACTTCCACACATCTCTATAGTCTTTACTACAAAGAATGGGGGAATTCCTAGAGCTTCACAGATGCCATGATATCACTACCGGCACCTTTGGGGGGGCACTCCCACGTCCTGAGGGGAGAATTGTTGGAAATCACTGAAACTATATAGATGAGTACTGGTACCTTTTTAAAAGACAAAAAATCAATGCATGCATCATCATACTTATGTCAATTACACACTTTTCCTTGTGGCTTTCCCTTTCTTCAGAAACTGAAACAAAACAAAAAATTTCCCCAAAGTAAAGAACTAATCCCAGCATTTCTTTGCCTCCTTGAAGCCTAGGAGCCACTACCTTTGCATCTGCCAGAAAAACACATTTGGAAGCAACTGTCTTGCTTGTAGGAAAATGCTTGGCATGGAACTAAGGTTGCCAAGTCCCTCTATCCTCCTGGCAGAAGGGGGAGGACCGGGCACTTACCTTGTGCCTCTGGCAAGTTCCTCCTCAAGTATGCACCCTTCCAGTGCATGTGAGATGATTCACTTCCGGGAATGGTGTCATCATGCCAGCTCCAGGCAAGCTCCTGCGCTTTGCATGGGGCTAATTCTGGCCCCAAGCTTAGCCCCAGCAAAGCACGGAATGCCTGTGGCTGGCATGACGATGTCACTTCAGAAAGTGATGTCATAATGCCCCCTGGGATTGCGCACTCTGTGTGTATTCCCAGGGTGCCTGCCACTGGGAGGCTTGCCACCTCTTGCCAATCGATGGAGGATCAGCGGGTAACGGGGCAAACCTCTGGGAATTTGCCTGTTGCCGGCAGGCACCTGAGAACCCTATGGGTTGAACCTCTCCACGTTTTGTGATTGGACCCAACCTTCTTAGCAGCCATTTTGTAGTTCCACCTTCTCAAAAATCCAAAAATGTCCAAAGGCTCAAAAAGGTTAGAAAGTCCTGTTGTAATCAAAGTTATGGTATTTAAACATTGTGACTACAGTTACCCAAGGTCAATACATATGTGTGAAAATCAATGCTGTCTCTTTTCATACTAATCTTTTACACAACAGTCCCACTTGTTCACTGAATGAGCAAAAAGGGAGAGAAGTGAATGCTTGTCCTGCCCTAGGGTTGCCAGCTCTAGCTGCCACCTGGAGATCTTCAGGCCCCATCTGAAGATTGGCATTTATATTTTGCCCCTTCTTCCACACAATTGCCAAGTCATCTGCAGAGTGTCACTGCATAGAGGAAGATCTCTCAGAATTACAACTAGGCTTCACAGTTGCTCACTGCTGGCAGGCAATCTCCTGAAGGTTTGCTCCATTGTCTGCCGATCACTGGCAATAGGTGGGAGATGGCATCCCCCCTCCCCAGTGATTGCCAGCTACTGGCAGGCAACCTGGGAAAGCGCTCACCAGATATGCTCCTGGCAGGGCACAATGATGTCATCCTGAATTTTGGCCTCAAACAGACTCTGAATTTTGGTCCCACGCAAAGCATAGGAACATGCCTGTGGCTAGCATGATGATGTCACTTCCCGTAACATTGTCACACCCTGTCGGGAACGCTTGCGCTTTGCTAGGAACTCTTATCAGCGATACAGTTCTGAATGTCACTGACCATGAGGAATGAAGAAGTTGCATGGCCAGTTCCTCCACATGGTCACCCTGTGAAGATGGGGAATGGGACCAACATGCTCATGTCTGTTCTCCTTCCCCACATGTTCACTGTGTGGGTTTGTCGTATACCAGGCTACTATAATTGCACCTTGTATAGGTTGGTCCAAAACTACAGCCTTCAATAAGAGAAGTATCCTTGAAAAAAATGAGACGAAGTACTAAACTAAAGATCTAGCAGCAGAATATGAAGAAGACTGATTTTCCTCCTCCAGTTTTACCACTACTGGGCCCATATTTTCTCTCTCTCAAAAAGGGGAAAGCAGCTGGGTGAGGAGAAAGGATTAAACAGTCCTTTCCTATACCATCTCCCCAGTAAAGCCCCAATGATTAAGTCTAGTTGTGTGATTTACTTCTGATAAAATGTGCATATACTGCAAAGTCATTAGTCTAATTCAGTTGATTTTAATTTTTTTAAAAAGTTGGGAGACAGCATGCATTAGCAGTTTCACTCATATATTTGTCATCTCAGCCTGAAGTGAAATGCATTTGTTATTTTAGCTTAGTTTTATTTTGTCTTGGTTAAATGTCATAATTAAAGTCAATGTTATAAAAGAAAATATCAAGATTCTGCAATACAAATGTAATATTTCCAGTGGCATTTTGTTGTAGTGGCACTAGAAGTCAACAAATTACTACAATCTGATTTTGACTATCCATTTGTTGATAATCTTAAACTAACTTAGTTAGTATGTATTTGCTTATTTCAAAATTTAGGTCCAGTAGCACTTTACAGACCAACTAACTTTGATGATAAAAAGCTCACATCCTGGAAATCTAGTTGACCTCTAAGGTGCTACTGGCCCTGAATCTTGCTCTTATGCTACAGACTAACACAGCTACCCACCTGACACTTGTTAATTCAGTTCTTTCTACAATTTTCTTTCTGACGTTCCTGAAAGAAGTAATGTAGACTTTTGATTCAGAGAAAAAATCTTTATAAAACAAACTATCCACGTGCAAACAGATAGTTTCACATAAAGTCATTTATTGACAAGTTATATCTACTAAATAAAGCAATGGTCTGTACTCAGGACTATTTCAGCCAGTCGGTAGACTTTGACCACGGGACAGAACTGACAACACGTGCCTGTCATTATACAGAGGATCTGGTTACTGACATGCCACCGCAACGCACCTACATGTGAAAACTTAGTCCCCAAGTGATGATCAAAGACCGGCTTTTCCCTTTAGTGGATGTGGTACGTTGGTTTTAAGGATGCCCTCCAGGCTTATTAGGAAAAGAAACAATC
Organism: Eublepharis macularius; assembly: GCF_028583425.1. Taxonomy (NCBI): domain Eukaryota; kingdom Metazoa; phylum Chordata; class Lepidosauria; order Squamata; family Eublepharidae; genus Eublepharis; species Eublepharis macularius. Next base: position 77,911,763 of record NC_072794.1, on the reverse strand, counting down.
CGATAAAAAAGAAGACTATGAATTTTTGGTGGTGTTGCAGTCAATGTTCCCTCTAAGCGGTGCAGTGTTGTGAGCCAGAAATCCAATTTGTGAGCAGCAACTTGCAAGTTGTGAGCGTGCCTTTTCGAAAACCAGAATCCATTTGATTAAAAGACTTTTGATTTAGGTTGTCTGAGGCATTGGTATTGAGTGCCATCAATATGTTGATGACACCCACTTAGGCATGTGGTTTTCAAAAGCTTATACCTCAATAAAGTTGGTTAGTCTTAAAGATGCTACTGGACTCTTTACTATTTTGCAACTACAGACTAACACGGCTAACTCCTGTGGATCTACAGAGAAGAAGAATTGTGCATCATCCAGCCCTGCAATGCACTCACTCTCTGGCTATTCCCTTCTATGTTTTATATAAAAAGGTGTTGTGAAGCATGCCTGCAAATGGCTCAGACACCATTTCTTTCCATGTGCATCAGTGTATTGCCAGAGTTTTCTTTGCATTTTGGGCAACATCAGGCAGATGAGCTTCAGTAAGGGTTCCTCTTTGCCCACAAGCAAATCCTAAACAGAATGTGATGTGCAGTCATCCCTCCCTCTACCTCTGCTCTGTCGATTGGCATTTCCTGTCTCTTCTGTGGCCAGGTCTGCAGAAAGACAAAGGAAGCTGGCTGAAGTTGCAGGGGGAGCACCTATTTAGCTTCCAGCTGAGAGCTGCTCATTGGAACAGCCTAGAACTGGCCTTTAGTCACCCTAGAGGCTTCATGGCTTTAAAACTCTTTCCTTTTCTCTTTGTGAGTTATGGTCATGGAATCTCTGAAATGAAATCAAGTCATAAAGCGTAAAGTCAGCATTGAAGTCCTGCCTTCTCCTTGCTTGCCATTCTGTTTTATTACACTGTATTGCAATGATCTATTCTCCCCTGAAGATATAAGCAGAATGCCATTGATGTACAAAAATACTGGTAAAACTGAGGCCACAGCTCCCACTCCCCATGGAGTAATTTAACTAGAGGACAGCCTGTCTTACCAGCACGTGTAAAATTTCCAGATTCAGACCCTAGCTCTGTCATGAATTTTCCTAGCCATGCAAGTCTTTGTGACTAGGAAGTCAATTTTTTGTGTGCATGTAAAATAGATTTCCTTAGTCATGAATTTACACACACAAAAAAAAGAGTATTTCCCTACCTGGAGCTGGCAACCCTAGGAGTGTGAAACACCACTGCCATCTCCTCCTCCTCCTCCAGCACCCACGCTGGGCCAGAGAGGCTGCTCGGTGGGCTGGTGAGAAATAGCATGGGTGCCTGCCGCTGCTGCTGCCACCTTTTCCTACAGCACTGAGCCAGAAAGGATGCTTGGCGGGCTGGCGAAAGGCCTTGGGGATGCCCACCGTGGCTCCTCTTCCACACCCAGCAACGGGCATGGGAAAGGCCGCATGGGCACCTGCCATGGCTCTTCCCCCAGAGCCCGGCGAGGGGCTGGTGAAAGGCTGCGCGGGCGCCTGCTGCAGTGCCTCCTCCAGAGCCCGGCGAGGGGCCAGGGAAAGGCTGCCTGGGTGCCTGCCGTGGCTCCTCTTCCAGAGCCCAGTGAGGGGCCAGGGAAAGGCTGCGCAGGCGCCTGCCACGGCTCTTCCCCCCCCCCAAGACTGGCGAGGGGCCAGGGCGCCTGCTGCGGTGCCTCCTCCAGAGCCCGGGGAGGGGCTGGGGAAAGGCTGCAGGGCCGTCTGCCGCAGCTCTTTCCCCGAGCCTGGCAAGGGGCTAGGGAAAGGCAGCGTGGGTGCCTGCTGCGGTACATCCTCCAGAGCCCGGCGAGGGGCCAGGGAAAGGGTGCACGGACGCCTGCCGCAGCTCTTTCCCCGAGCCTGGCGAGGGGCTAGGGAAAGGCAGCGCGGGTGCCTGCTGCAGATCCTCCTCCAGAGCCCGGTGAGGGGCTTGGGAAAGGCCGCACGGGCGCCTGCCGCGGCTCTTCCTCCAGCGCCCAGCACCTTCCGTGCGCTGGGGCTTCTCAGCTCTGTGCTGAGTTGTGACGAGGGGCCAGGGAAAGGCTGCCTGGGTGCCTGCTGTGGCTCCTCTTCCAGAGCCCAGTGAGGGGCCACGGAAAGGCTGCGCGGGCGCTTGCCATGGCTCTTCCCCCCCCCAAGCCTGGCAAGGGGTTGGGGAAAGGCTGCCTGCTGCGGCTCTTTCCCCCCCCCCAAGCCTGGCGAGGGGCTGGGGAAAGGCTGTGCGGGCAGCTGCTGCAGTGCCTCCTCCAGAGCCCAGTGAGGGGCTGGGGAAAGGCCACGCTGGCGCCTGCAGCAGCTCTTCCCACAGAGCCCAGCGATGGGCTGGGGAAAGGGCTCTTCCCCCCCCCCCCAAGACTGGCGAGGGGCCGGGAAAAGGCTGCACGGGCGCCTGCCGCGGCTCTTTCCCCGAGCCTGGCGAGGGGGTAGGGAAAGACAGCGTGGGCGCCTGCTGCAGTGCCTCCTCCAGAGCCCAGCAAAGGGCTTGGGAAAGGCCGCACGGGTGCCTGCCGCGGCTCCTCCTCCAGCGCCCAGCGCCTTCCATGCGCTGGGGTTTCTCAGCTCTGCGCTGAGTTGTGACGAGGGGCCAGGGAAAGGCTTCCTGGGTGCCTGCCGTAGCTCCTCTTCCAGAGCCCAGTGAGGGGCCGGGAAAAGGCCGCGCGGGCTCCTGCCATGGCTTTTTCCCCCCAGCCTGGCGAGGGGCTCGAGGGGCTGGGGAAAGGCTGCATGGGCGCCTGCCGCCGCTCTTTCCCCGAGCCTGGCGAGGGGGTAGGGAAAGACAGCGTGGGCGCCTGCTGCAGTGCCTCCTCCAGAGCCCGGCAAAGGGCTTGGGAAAGGCCGCACGGGTGCCTGCCGCGGCTCCTCCTCCAGCGCCCAGCGCCTTCCATGCGCTGGGGTTTCTCAGCTCTGCGCTGAGTTGTGACGAGGGGCCAGGGAAAGGCTTCCTGGGTGCCTGCCGTGGCTCCTCTTCCAGAGCCCAGTGAGGGGCCGGGAAAAGGCTGCACGGGCACCTGCCGCGGCTCTTTCCCCGAGCCTGGCGAGGGGCTAGGGAAAGGCAGCGCGGGCGCCTGCTTCAGTGCCTCCTCCAGAGCCCGGCGAGGGGCTTGGGAAAGGCCGCACGGGCACCTGCCGCGGCTCCTCCTCCAGCACCCAGCACCTTCCATGCACTGGGGCTTTTCAGCTCTGCGCTGAGTTGTGACAATTCCTGCGCCACAGCGCAGGAGCGCACATTGCAGTGTAGGACATGTGTGTACTAAGAGACGAGATTGATACACTTCATGGACTACATTTCCCAGAATGCATAGTCCCCATTGCAGTGCAATTAAAACAAAGCAATGTATTCAGGGATTTGTAGTCTCAAAGCCGTCTGGGCTACCCAAATTTTGATTCCCTCAGCCGTTAGAAAGGCGTGTGTAGGCAGATTTCACTTCCTCTTAGGCCGGAAGTGGTGTCCATAGAGGATGCTAAACGTTGCCTAGAGCGTTTACGGCAAGCAGAGTAGGTCAAAAGGATCGCTGGCGGAACGAGAGGAAAGGGGTTAGTGGGTTTTGTCTCCTACTCCTTCCCCCCTCCCGTATTTTGGCTCCGATGTACTGGATAAGGGTGAATTCGATGAGTGGGGACATTGACAAGTCCTGATTCCTCAGGATATGAGTTCACCAACACAGCTCCCCACTTGAAACTGTCTTCATGGATTCCTGAGGGGTCCTTCGGTAATGGAAGAACTACATCTTTCAGATCAGGAGTCTTGGTATTTGGGATTCCCTATATAGGGAGCAGGTAATGGAGTAACTGCATAAACATCTTGTGGCCCTTTCCATTGGTTGTAATATTTTTGGGAAGGGGAGAACGCAAAGCGTTTTTTAAATATATGTTTCATTTATGAGGAAGGACTAGGTTGCTTGAAATAACGGGCAACTTTTTCCTTATAACTCTGTGAGTTTGGAAAACACAGGGTTGCCAGCTCTGACCTGGGAAACTTTCTGAACGTTTGAGAACATTTCCCCTGTGGAGAGGGAAATTTTAGGTGGGATTTCATCTAGAATCTGTGGTATACGGTAGAGTCTGCCCTCTGAAATTGCTATTTTCTCCAGAGGAATTGCTCGGTGAATATCCTAGCTGTTGATTATATGGTATTTTTACTTGCACTGTGTAATCCACTTTGGATCTCAGTCAGAAAAGAGGATTAATAATAATAATAACCTCTGTAGTTTGGAGAACATAATAATAATAATAATAATAATATATGTATCCTGAAAGTCAGTTGTAATTCCAAGAGAAAGCCAGACCCTATTTGGGAGGTTGGCAGCCCTAGAAATAATTGGGCAACGGTTTGTGTAAATGGGATTGGGCTTTTTAAACAGGATAAGTGGGATAAACCCTCCCTCTCCCCCTCCACCCTCCTCCACACAAGGTGGGCCCCACCTAATCCAGACAATTTGCAGCCATGTAATTTTTTTTATGTTTGGTCCCATTATGATTCTTAGTGGGTTTTTATGTTTTAGCTTCAGAGTGAAACCACGCTAATGTGTGCCATGCCCTGTTAAAAATGCCTTAATGCTGGCAGTCTATTTCATATGTTGCTAAAAGCTGTGAACCTCCTTTCATTTCATCATCTGTCTTTTTCTACAGGCTCAGGTCAGTATAGCGTTAAAAGTGAGGCCCTAAGAACACTTTCTGAGGATTGCTCTCTAAAAAGCTTTGTGCTTCTGAACATGTTTAGATCACTCAGTGCCACTCTACTGCTTACATGAGGATGGCAGCATTAAATCTCCTCCAGTCGCTCCTATGGTTTCTGTCATGGAGCTTTCTCATCTTATCATTCAAAATGTCCCTTTTAAACTCGTTCTCTCCTTTCCCTAAGGGAAACTCCCTTTCACCTACTTTCTTTTCCCTTGGTGTTTATGAGAAAAGCCAGCAAAAACTCAGCACTTTCACTGTAAGCCCTCGGTGGGTAGATACTTAAATGGACATGATCTGTTGGGCTTGACCCAAATGGCATTGGCTAAAATTACTACTTATATTGGTAAACTTTGCATCTACCCAGTTCAACATGGAAAAGTATACTGCATTTGAAAAGAAGGGATTGAATCAGTCAGAATTAATCATGGGTGTAGCAATTACATTATGGCAGTTCTCACAGACCAGGTCAAGAGCTGAGTCTGCATCCTTTTATAAGTAGTTTGAAGGATAATTTCTGTACTAAACTGTGAGAGTTATAGTGAATCCATTATGAAAACTGAAGGCAAATCTTGGAGAACATCATTCGGAAGAAGCAAAGTAATGACATAATAGGAGGGATCCGGCATCTGCTTGCTTGGAAATAAGCAAGTTTGCTACAACTTAACTGCTTACTTGCAGCCAAAGCAATAATAGCATTGCCTCTGCCTTTCCAGTCAGTTCAGGCATCTTTTCTCTCCTTTCACTTTTTTCTGTTTTACAGTTGGACTATCTTTACTGGACCATAAGAATATACTTTGAAAACCTTGATTCGATGTCTGTACTTTTAAGGCAGATTCTTTTTTTTAAAAAGTGTATTCAGTTCTGTGAGCCCCCCCCCCCCCCCCACAATCCACGGTTAAACTCATCTCACTCCATTTGATACATAGAAATGTGCAAGCGGGCTGGTTTTAAAAAATTGCAAAATGGTAATTTCTTTCACATTATATTACTTGCCAAGGGTTATAATTAAATGTAAATACAAACATTTTTCTGCAATAAAACAAGCTGCCTGATTATAGGAAGACAGCTGAATGCATCAATTGCTTGCAAGCTAATTGGCAAAGCAATGCAGGTGAGAAATCCCACCTAAATACTCTTCTTTAAATAAATTGTGTCTTTATATATATGTGTGTGTGTGTGTGTGTGTGTGTGTGTGTGTGTGTGTGTGTGTGTGTTGCACTAAGCTAAAAGGAAGTAAGCCCTTCACACACACTATGGGGCCAATAGAGATGTTGCTATGTCTTATCACTGTTAGAACTGACTGATAGCTATAATGAAACTTTACTACGATGTCTCCTAAGGTATGGGGTGGGCAGCATAACACAGCCTGATGCTGAGGAGGATTACCAGCCCCTTCTGAACTGTGCTGTCTTACATGCTCATTCCAGATGTCAAGTTTTTACTTACAAACAGGAGATTTGCACTGTCACTCCCACTAAGTTCTTGCTCTTCAAATGGGAGGAATGCCTTGTGTTAATATATGAGATGGAGGAAGAGTCTAGGCTCCTGAATATAGCCAGGAAGAAATGTTTTCATCCATACAATTTGTATTAGTAGCTCTGAGTGTACCTGGCAGATCTTAGAAGAGCAATAATAGAAATCCAGCCTACAGAAGCTGATCTTCTGCCCTTGACCCAAACTAATCCATGGTAGGCATTAAATCTGATTGTGGCTCTGTGAACTATCACTCTCCTTCCCCTCCCCCACTTTCTTTCAGAAGATGGGCAAATACACAGTGCAGTTAACGAGGGTGCTGAAACTGCTATTTCTGTCTGTGCAGTGTAGCTTACCTAGCACGTGTCAGTTGGGTTTATATTCCTTAACAAAATTGCAGGTAGGCCCTATAGAAAGACTCCTGTTTGCATTGTTTGCTGAGTTATCTTTTTCCCCTGCAAAATATTTATAGTACAAAGGTAGGAAAATTCCGAAATCCTTCCTGTGGTAATTGGAAACAGTGCAACACATTCTGTAAAAACAATGAATGAAGCTGTGAAGTTGTGTTTTTTAGGAGGCCTTTAAAGTAGCTCTAACTTGTGTAGGAATAATCCAGTGTGTAACAGAAGACTCAGTTTTAGTAATGAATGATTGTATTTTTCTCCTTAAGCATACCCTTCTTCTGTATGCATCCCAGATTTTTTCACTTAGTACATTTTGGGTTGGGAGAGAACCCAACACTCTTAAATAGCACATTAATATTTATAAGCCTTGAGTCCTGCTTCTGAACAGAATAGACGTAATATAAAACTGCCCCTTTAACAGCAATTTAAATATTTTTCTCTGCCTTCCAATTAGTGTTTAGGTATTCTCAGATGTACACCAATATAGTCAATGTCCCCAAGTGAGTTTACTGTGGAATACAGATCAGTTGGAGAATATTATGCTTTATTTAGCTTTGCATGGTAATTTTACTGTTGTGTGTTTGGAATCAAATGTTTTTATTATTTATTCATAGAACTTACAATTGTGTTTCTGTCTGCAAGTAGAGGATTCTAGGATTTTATTGCTCTTCCTAGTCACAATAGGTTTAACAACCTAATAACACAAACATGCTTGGGTATGCCCTGTGTGCTCATGGATACACTCATTCCTTTCCTTTACAGTAGCAAAAATTAGTGCCTTTCAAGACAGTGATGGCTGTTCCTCTTGAATGGGAATATGGAGGCCGCAGGGACAGATGAAGTTGAGAAAATAAAATCAAAATTTATGTCTGCATGGCACAATGTGAAATACAGTAAGTGAAATATGAAATTGCATTGCTTAATGAGAAATTAGTGAAACAATGTAATCTGGCCTTTGAAATCCATTTGTATTTTGTTCTAAATGATGGTAGATAGTTTGCTAACTGGTTAATAACAAATGATTAGTGCCATTGTAGATGTAATGTCACACCACTGTAACAAGCAATGAGCAGGAGAAGGAAGGTGCTCAATTCAGACTTTTTGTCAAGGTCCAGTGCAGACCTAACACTCTGCCATTGTTAGGGCTAATAATTGTTTGTTGTCTTAACCTTGCTTAAATTTCCTCCTGTACAGTCAGGCCACAGTATGGCTAGAGGACTTCAGCTCATAGAAGGATGTGTACAGTGAAGTATCAGTGAACCCAAAATGTTCCTTGTAAGAAAGCCTTGTGCCCCTCTGTGTTCACATCACCCTTTTTCTTCTCTGTATTAAATGGGATCATTTGCATTGATGGACAGCTTGTCTTCAGGTGCCCCTCTGTCTCCTGGAAATGCTGCTTAGGTAGAGGGAAATACTATGAGAAAATAGAAAAGTATATAGTTATATTCAGGAATGTCATATAATGTTTTAAAGGAAAATAGTAACTATTGATATCCAGATCTTAATTGACAAAGCTTTGGGCGGGGGGTGGTTAAAATCTGTTCCTATTATGTTTCTAAATTTTTGTCACTAATCATTTTTAAAGGTGTTTTCTGGTATCTCTTCAGAAGGGGTTTTTACTGTGTGCACTCTAGTTCATTGCTGTTATTCCTGTCTGGAAATGAAAGAAACAACATTCATTTTTTGCCTGATGTTTTAAATGCATGGCTATGGTGCCTTGAAATTGCAAAATATTTTCATTTTAGAGACACTAAAAATATTTAACAGCTTTAACACAGAAAGAACTGAAACTATGTCAGTACTGATTACAGCAGTGGAATTTGTTTCTAATGGAACTTCCAATTTTTATTTCCTTTTTAATTTTCTTAATGTTAATAAAGCCTGCAAGATATCTGAAAGATCTCTAATTGATTGTTGACGTTCCCCTCCCCTTTTTTAGGCTGGGTATTGAAAACAAAAACTTACTTTAGCAGAAATTCTCCTGTCTTTTTGCTGGGAAAATGTTACCACTTCAAGACTGATGGTAGGTGATGCAAATATGTAATTAGTTCTAAGCCCAGTCTGTCACTGCTTTTTAGATGCATTTACAATACTGGACCAATCATTTTCTACCTGTGATAAGTGAGCACCTGTAAAGATGTAAAGCATGATTCTTACCAGTGTGATTCTATAGGGCATAATGAGAAGGGATATCCCCTGGACATAACAGTTCAGTTTTTTCCACTCTAAGGGTTTAAGCATGCAGGCAGGCTCTGTGCTAAATCAGGTCAGGGAATAGGAAGCCTGTGCATGCCACTTGTTTCCCCATATAGCCCACCTCCTCCATCAAAGAACTTGAAAGCATGGTCGTGGAGATGATGATATGGGATATGGAAACACACTTCCCGTTCCCCACAAACCCCTGGAATAATGAGTGCTTATACACATATGTGGTGGTATGGGGGATCAAGATTTTATAATACTCCGTTAGATCCCTGTTGATGCAGGCAGGAATTGTGCCAGTAGGATATAAATGCCTCCAAGGAGGATATTTTTGCATTATAAAACAAATGGGACATTCAAGATCATAGGTTCTAATATATGTATTACTTGGAGAAGGGAAATAATGCCTAAATTCTGTACTGTGAAAAAATAATATCTAAAACAATGGCTGTTTCAGCCCATTATAACTTTGTCTTCATCGTCGTTCTTCTGTGCAGACACACATTGGGGACTGCGCTTGCGCAGGCCTGCCTCGGAGAGAGATTTATAGCTCTAAAACCCCCGAAATGTGGGCATCCCCGCCCAGAGCGCATGCACGGTTTTTCGCACCCAAATGCAGCGTATTACGGCGGGGCGCCCATCTTGTCCCTCAGTTCTCTTTTCGCCGCCAGTGGGAGAGATCGTTTGCTCTATCGCTCCCTGATTGCACACTTTTTGTTAGTTGTAGATAGTTGTAGGTAGTTAAGTGTATAAAGTTCGTAGTTTATTATACTGTTCTTCTAGTTAGTGTATATAGGAATATGTCGCAAAAGGCATTATTTAAGAAGTGCTCCATGTGCGACACGAAGATGCCTCAAACGGATTAACACTCCCTGTGCCTCCTTTGCCTGGGTGAGTCCCATAATGTCCCTGCTTGCCACCACTGCCAATGATTTACGCTGAAGGCGTGCAGCGATTGAGCGGCCAGGCTTAAAGCAGCCCTGTGGGAGTTGGTCCTTTCAGGATCCAATAAACCATCAGCGCAGGCATCTGGCGACTCGAACCCATTACCCAGGGTGATAACCCTGTCCACCAAAATGGGACGTGGGGACTCCTCAACTGAGCAGGCTCTGGCACAGTTGGAACCGTCAGCTGCCGTTCCAGAGACTGTCGGTTCCAAGACGAAACCGAAGGATGGACACAGTTCCTCCAAACAATGCTCCCTGGAACCGACCGGTGGGGACTGTGCTCCCACGGAACCGGTGCCGAAGAAGGCTAAGGCGAAGACTAAACACCTTAAAAAGTCCGCCTCTTCTTCCCCTCATAAAAAGAAGCACCGGTCGACATCTTCAACACCTTCTCTCATCATTGAGGAGGAAGTTTTGCAGAATCCGCTGACGCCCTCCCCCCCTCCTACTCCAGTCTTTCATCAGGAGACCGAAGGGGAAGGAGGTTTGGATGAACCGGATCCAACTTTTTCTACTGCCATGGATCCGAGCCCGAACCGTTCGGATCGCAGACCCTTGATTCCGGTATCTTCGGCTCCAAGCATAATGGCTCCACCGCAAGCGCAGCAGTTTCAGCCCTCACATCAGTATCCTCCTTATTCTTGGTCGGTTCCGGCATCGGGTCCGCCAGCGCCACCCACTCTGGGACCCTTCTGGCCATACCAACCTGCATACCAAGGGCAACCCCCGAATTGGCAGGACTTTATAGCTTGGCTCCAATCCACGCCAGCTTTACAGCCTCCTCCCCGGTCGATCTCGCAACAGAGTCTACGGTCTGCGGATCTGGGCACATCTAGGAACCAATTGGCCACGATCGTGGAACCCACTTCTGGTTTGGAGGAGGACGTTGAGTCTGTGTCTCACTATGGGAAGATATCCGACATCGCTTCGGATCCATCCCCGGAAGAGACTGTGGGCGAACCCCCATCATCCTCGCCCTTGGAAGATTACAGGCTGTTCACGGAACAGATGTTGAGGATGGCCAGGGCTCTTGAATTAGATGTCTCCAGTACCTCATCCAAACCAAAGAGTAAGGTGCTCTAAGCACCCTATTCGGATTCCACGTCATCGGTAGCCTTCCCAGCAGTTGAAGACCTCTTGGACATTGCCCACGGGGTGTGTGAGAAACCGGCCTCGGTTCCAGCGACCTCACGCATGGTGGAGGGCTATTACAAGCTGAAACAAATGGATTGTGCCTTCCTTTTCACCCACCCCAAGCCTTCCTCTCTTGTAACGAAGGAAACACAACCAAAGGGCAAGTACGGCTCACATTCTTCACCCAACGACAGAGAGGGGCACAAGCTCGATCAGCTGGGACAAAAGGTATATTCGTCAGCCGCCCTGAACTTCCGCATCTCAAACTACCAGGCCATTATGGGGTCCTACAACCTGTTCCTTTGGAGTAGACATTCCTCATATATCACAGATCTCCCAGAGGATAAGAAATCCATATTTAGGATTCTCCAAGGGGAGGCTTCTAGGTTGGCCAAGCAGCAAATGACCGCTGCCAAGCATGAGGCAGATTGCTCAGCACGTGCCATGGCCTCAGCTGTGGTGCTCCGGCATCACTCCTGGCTGAGGTCGACGGCCTTGACTCCCAACAAGAGAAGTAAAATCGAGGATTTCCCTTTTGAGGGCACCTCACTGTTCTCTGAGAAAACTGATGACTCCTTGAATCAGATGAAAAATAATAGGCAGACTGGGACAAAAGGTATATGCTCACTGGGGGTCATTGCCAGACAACAACAACCCCAACATCAACAGCAGTGTAGATATCGGGGCCGGCAACAATACCAATGCAACACAAGGTATAATTATCAACCTTATCATCATTATCACCAGTAAAAGACATATCCCTCTTATTAACGGGGCTCCTCTATGCGCTCTACCCGACCTAGATCCAAGCAGAACCAACCACAATCCCCCAAGTTTTCCCAGCCACAAAAACCTGGGTTTTGACTGACCGACCTGACCTCAGGACAGCCGTACCTGTTCCTGGATAGGTTGCCTCCCTTCCTTCGAGAATGGGAAAGGATTACCTCTGACTCCTGGGTCTTGGCCATCGTTTGAAATGGCTACCGTTTACGCTTTGAGCATGTACCTCAGTTGTCTTGTTCTGGGAATTCATCGATGCCCTCGCAAGAACTGCAACTCGCCATTGCGGAGCTCTTACAGAAGGGTGCAGTACAAAGGGTCTCTACAAGTGACTCTAAGTTTGGGTTTTATTCCCGATATTTTTTGGTGGAAAAGAAGGATGGTGGAGTTAGACCGATCCTTGACCTGAGACAACTGAATGTGTTTATTAAAGTTGAGAAGTTTCGCATGTTAACACTCTCTAGTGTCATTCATTATCTAGAGAAAGGTTCTTGGTTTGCGGTCCTAGACCTCAAGGATGCTTACTTTCACATATCAATACATCACACCCATAGGAAATACCTACGCTTCTGTTATGGGGATGAGGTGTTTCAATATACAGTGTTACCCTTTGGGTTATCATCCGCTCCCAGGGTGCTCACTAAGTGCATGGCGGTGGTGGCGGCCTTCCTACGGTCAAAGGGTTGCACAATCTACCCATATCTTGATGATTGGCTCCTGGTGGACCAATCTAGACAATCCCTGTTGGAACATGTACAACTCACAGTCACCACTGCTTCCAAATTGGGCCTGTTAGTTAACTGGAAAAAGTCCAATCTGGAACCATCACAATCTATCCAGTTTATAGGAGCTTCCCTTGATGCAACTGTAGGGAGAGCCTTCCTTCCTGTGGAAAGGTTAAGAGTGATCCAATCCTTGGTGAGGCGAGTGGAATCCAAACGGTTCCAATCGGCTAGGTTCATTCAAAGGTTGTTGGGCCTTATGGCATCTTCTACAGGGGTTGTACCCTTTGCACGCCTTTTTATGAGACCGTTGCAGAATTGGTTCATTAGGGTTTTTAACCCGATTAGGGACTCCCAACTACGGAGTCTGTCCATCCCGCGATCAATCACAAGATCTTTAAAGTGGTGGGGGGATCCCTCCAATTTGCTCCTTGGGGTTCCCTTTGGGACCTTTACCCCAAATATGATCCTCAACACGGATGCCTCCCTCCAGGGCTGGGGGGGGGGCACACCTGGGGCATTTTTCTGTACAAGACATTTGGTCCCCATCAGAGTCGCAAATGCACATTAATGTTCTAGAATTGAGAGCCATATGCTATTCACTTGCTTCCTTTGCAGAGTTGGTACGAGACAAGGTAGTGCAGGTGCAAACAGACAACACCACCGCTTCTATTACCTCAACAAACAAGGCGGAACGGCTTCCCTTACCCTCTGCAGAGAGGCGACTTGCCTGTGGCTCTGGGCTATTCGCAACAATACCTGCCCGCAAGCACTTCACAGAGCAGGCCTCTCGAACTCCTGAGCAGACGCGTTGAGCAGGTTCTTCAAACCGCACCATGAGTGGACAATCAACGGCGTCTTCCTTCACCCAATCTTCAAGCTCTGGGGCTTTCCAGAGGTGGACCTCTTTGCAACCTCCCAGAATACCAAGGTGAGGCTGTTCTGCTCCAGAGTGGGACTGGACAGCCACTCAATAGGGGATGCCTTTCAGATCCCCTGGTCGACGCACTGTTTTATGTGTTCCCACCAATACCCATGTTGCCTCAGGTTCTTTGCAGAATCAGACATTACAAAACCTGTTGCATTCTTATAGCACCTTTTTGGCCTCGCAGGGAGTGGTTTCCCCTTCTGTGGCAAATGGCATGGGGCAGGTACCATCTCTTCCCAGAGACCCCAGAGTTGCTCTACCGGGAGCAAATTCGACACCACGATGTCAGCTCCCTCAGTCTAACAGCATGGCTGCTATCCTCGTAGCTGTGGGATTCTCTACTGAGGTGACAAAAATCCTGTTAAATGCTAGGAAACCCTCTACTAGGAGGTCATATGCTTATAAATGGGATGCTTTCGCAGGATGGATAGCGCAGCAGGGCATTTCCCCCTTTTCCTGTCCCATACCTAAGGTCTTTGATTATTTGCTTTCCCTCCTACATAGAGGCCTAGCAGCTACATCAGATAAAGTCCATTTGGCTGCTATATCTGCATTCCATGATAGAGTGGATGACAGGACCCTTTTCTCGCATCATGCGTCTAAACAGTTCCTTAAAGGAGTGTTTCGTACATTTCCCCCTAGAAGAGCCCGGACACCTCAATGGAGTCTATCCTTAGTGTTGGCTCAGCTGATGCTTCCTCCCTTTGAACCTCTGACGCATTGCCCGATTGCCCTGTTGTCCTGGAAGGTAGCCTTCCTGGTCGCAATCACATCGCTAAAGTGGGTGGGTGAACTGGCATCATTGCGGGTAGACTCTCCATTCCTACAATTTTTTCCCCAAAAGGTGGTGCTACACCCTAGCCTGGACTTTACACCTAAGGTAGTGTCCGCTTTCCATTTGAATCAGAAACTCTCACTTCCAGTTTTCTTCCCTAACCCCACTTTGGATGCAGAAAGAGCCTTGCACAGTTTGGATGTAAAAAGGGTTTTATTGTATTATTTAGATAGGACACGGTCGTTTCGGAGGTCCAGGTCACTGTTCATTTGCTATGCGGGCCCGCGCATCGGTCTCCCTGCATCTAACCAATCCATTTCTCGGTGGATCATGGCAACAATTAGAAAATGCTACACTGCAGCTAAGACCCCATGTCCAGGTACAGTCAAAGCTCATTCTACTAGCTCACAATCCTCCTCGGCAGCTTTCCTCCAGGGAACACCGCTGCAAGATATCTGTCAAGCCGCGACCTGGTCGTCGTCAGATACTTTCGTCAGACACTATGCTGTGAATGCGGGCTCCAGGTCGGATGCTGCTGTGGGAACTGCGGTGCTTCACTCCTTATTTGTGTAAATAAAATAAGAGGAGGAAATGAAGGAAGAGGTGAGAGGATTCAGAGTACTGTGTGAACCATTGACACTGATTGATCTTAGGGGAGATGGAACTCCTCACACCCGCCCCCATTGGAGAGTAGCTTGTTATACTCCCTATGTGGCGCTGCACAGAAGAACGACGATGAAAACAGTGTTTCACTCACCTGTAACTGTTGTTCGTCTAGTTCATTCTGTGCAGACACACATTCCCTCCCTCCCGCCCTGCTGTGAGGAGGTACGCTTTGGTCTACTTCTGGCGGCATAGGAGAAGTGAGGGACAAAGTGGGCGCCCCGCCCTAATACGCTGCGTTTGGGCGTGAAAAACTGCACATGCGCTCTGGGCGGGGACGCCCACTTCTCGAGGTTTTTAGAGCTATAAATCTCTCTCCGAGGCAGGCCTGCGCAAGTGCAGTCCCCAATGTGTGTCTGCACAGAATGAACTAGACAAACAACAGTTACAGGTGAGTGAAACACTGTTTTCTCCAAGCAGGATTTTATACTAGTTTATGAAATGACAGTGCCTTAATTTATCTTATAAAAAATGTTATCTTACTGAATGTTAATTTTCCAAATGACAGCTGCTTAATTTATCTTGTGTGGCAAATAACTTGTACATTCTCACTGCAGTTAATATTGTGGACTATATGGAAACAAATACAGACTAAATTTTCTCTCAGTGGAATGGAACTTTCTTGCCTCTCCCACCCACTGATCTACACAAAATGCTGCTTCTGAGGGACAGGATACTGTGAAGGAATGACTGTTTACAAAATTACAGATTTCTCCATTTTCAAAATCATTTTTGGTACAACGTATTGTTGTTTTTCCAGCAAATATCATGCCAAGTAACTGAAACAATTTGTTGTGCTTCCTTGTAGAACCAAGTGAACTGTCACAAAATGGATCAGATTATGATATTAATGATGAAATAATTTCTAGAAATGTTGAAGAGTTCCGTAAAGACTTTATTTCTAGAGTATGGCTGACATACAGAGAAGAATTTCCGCAGATCAAAGGCTCAGCATTAACAACCGACTGTGGCTGGGGTTGTACCCTCAGGACTGGCCAGATGCTTCTAGCTCAAGGACTTATTGTTCACTTTCTTGGCAGAGGCAAGTTCCCATGTTTGCCTGTGGATCAGATTGGATCAGATTAATTTAACTTTTGGGTTGAAGTAGTTTGGGAGAATCACAAGATAGAGCAGTAGATGTTTTTACTGCATTCTTCTAAACATGTGACAGTAGCTGCAATGCATACCAGCTCAATAAGTTATGGGAAAATGCCCATTTAAACTTTGACTAGATGATAATTTAACAAAATGATTACTTGGTAAGAGGTTGAAAACACTTAACTGGTATAATTCATAGATTCTGTTTCCTGTAAAAGGATGTTCTGGGCTGTAATTGCTGTGCTGTAAATCCATTAATGCCCAATTTCTGAGTCAAACAATCATAGTACACTTGCTGGAAGAATCTGTGGTGATATTTTGCTGAGAAACTGATTAACATTTACTTTCTTAAAACATAACCAGTGCTAGTTATGAACTAAATTCAAATATAATACTTTGAGTTGATACTTGATCATAAAAGAAAACTCAGAGCAAAGAGATGTATAATATGTTTGAAATGCTGTTACAGACTGGACCTGGCCAGATGCATTGGTCATTGAAAATTTAGATTCTGAATCATGGACCAGCTATACAGTAAAAAAGCTCACTGCATCACTTGAAGCATCATTTACAGGCGAGAGAGAATGCAAGGACCAGTTAAACCATCATAAAAAAGTCCCAAAAGAGGTTTGGAAAAACAGAGAAATGAAAGATGAACACTGCCACCGAAAAATAATCTCTTGGTTTGGTGATTCCCCACTTGCAAATTTTGGCTTGCATCGACTGATAGAATATGGAAACAAATCTGGAAAAATAGCAGGAGATTGGTATGGGCCAGCTGTTGTAGCACATCTTTTAAGGTAAAAAGCTCTAAACTATCGTTCAACCTTGCATCGGGATGGGTACAGAGGAGGGGTATTTTAGGACTGTCTTGAAATTGTAATTAGAAAGTAACTATTCTTTTACAGTAAAAAAAAATCCCCTCCAATTGCAATTTTCAGTACATGTTAATGGAGTCTGAACTTGATGAGACCGAGAGGGAAATGCCTTGGGGTCCTAGCAAACAGCTTGGTGAAAATGTTGACATAGTGTGTTGCAGCAGAGAAAAAAGCAAACTGTGTTCTAGGCATTATTAGGAAAGGGATTGAAAATAAACTAGGGGTGTGCATCAGAATAAATATTAGATGATCTGGGTTTCAGGGATCTGTCCCCCCTCCATAGGTATCCCTGAAATCTGGGTCAGATTATCTGAATTAATCCTGCTATTCCTATGCAGAATAATGGAGGGAACTGTCTTGGGAGTCTGGAGGGATGTGTCATTTTTCAAACAAATTCCCCCAAATTTGCAGGGAACTTCCTTTCTGTTCACTAAGGAACCACCAAATTTCAGAAAGATTGAACCCAGGGATACAATTTAGTGGGTCCCTGAACAAGCTGCCCCAGGCAGTCTCCATTGTTTCTTGTGGGGGAAACATTTCCAAGCTGTTCCAGGCCAAGGGAAACTTTAAGCAAAGGCAACCCCTAGCCAAAAACCAGTCCCAAATGCAAGTCCTGCTTCCATGTAAGCTGAACCAACAAAGCCCAACAGAACCAAAGTGAAGCAAGGGAAGTAAGGTCAAACAGGAAAATGTCAAACTATAGTTTGACTCCCAATGTATAGCTAGTAGAATCCTTACTAAAGTGGAGGTGAAGGCTCACCAGAGTTTAAAAGTGGGGCAGTGTTGGCTTGAAGGGCTTTTTTTGGAGCTCAGATCGGGGGGGGGGGGGGTAGAGGGAAGAGATGGGATGGGAATGCAGTCTGTCTTCTTTCTGCTGCCTCCTTTCCTCCTCTGACCTCATGTTCCATTCCTGCTGCAGCGTGAGGCTTGCTTCCCTCTTGCTCACAGGGCTAATTGGCACTGCTGCTCTGTCCCCTACTGGCCTTGCACTGTTCTCCTGCTGCAGTGTGAGGCCTGCCTTCCTCTTTGTACTGGTTTACAGGCTTTAAGTGTCAGGCAAGATAGGGTCATTCGGTCCAAGGTCAGGGTTCCAGAAGCCAGGCAAGGCAGGGTTGTTTGGTCCAAGGTCAGGGTTTCAGAAGTCAGGCAAGGCAGATCTGTTAGGAACAAGGTTGCATGCATTGCTGGGATGTTGCAGGATGAGAAAGTTGATGTGGCTTGCCTAACAGAGATTTGGCTGCAGGAAAATGACAAGGTGTGTTTTTCCCAACTAACTCCCCTTGGCTGTGCAGTCCTACACCAACCTTGCTATGGTAGCCAGAGCAGAGGAGTTGCTATTATTCGTTGTGAGTCCTTCAACTTCCGCAGATCTCCAGCTATAGCTGTTATTGACTGCATGTTTCTGTCTCTGGGAATTAAAGATAGACTGGTATCCTGCTTGTTTACAGACCACCCAGCTCCTCCATAAGCACCCTTTCTGAGTTGGCAGAGCTGCTAGCAGACATGGTGTTGGAGACACCTAGACTTATTGTTCTGGGAGACTTCAACATCCATGCTGAGTGTTCAGTCAGGCCCGGCTCAGGAATTTATAGCTTCCCTGGCAACCCTGAGCCTCTCTCAAATAGTTTCAGGCCCTGCACATGAAAGAGGCCACACACTAGACTTAAGTTTTTGCACTGAGCCTTTGAGGGAAAGTCTTATTTCAACATTAGAGACTTGCCTGAACCATGGTCACATCATCATCTGCTGAAGAAAAAAATGAATATGGCCCCAACACCCCGCAAAATAGGGGGTCCAGTTAAAATGATTTGCTCACAAAGGCTCATAGACCCTTCCAGATTCTAAAATGCCTTGGGAGATTCTAGAATTCCATACACATGCTCCACAGAAGCTGCTGTAGGAGCATGGAACACAAAGCTCCTTGAAGCTATTGACACCACTGCTCCTTGTCGACCTCTCCAGCCCTTGGGACAGAAGCTGGCACCATGGTTTAACCACGGAGCTGGCTGACCCAAAGAGGGCTGGAAGATGTCTAGAAAGACACTGGTGTAAAATGTGCACAGAAACTGATAGAACTTGCTACAGAACACACTGGAGGATGTATGGAGCAGAAATGAACACGGCAAAGAAATGTTACTTCTTTTTTTTATTATTCTTTATTTTTGACAAGTTTTATATTTTTGAATACATCCAACACAACAACATTAATCAAACAAACACACTAACAAGTAATTTCAAAGGTAAGTATAACAGTCCACCATAGGCATTTGCTGAAAACCATGAAATATAAGAGTGTTATGCGTAACAGTACAAGTATCATTCTATATAGATATACAACATCATAAAAAGAGAAATAAATAAAAAGAGGTTTAGAAGCTAAAAGGATCAGTTGGGTCAGGGGTACAAGGTGATATTTCACGAGCGATCATATAATCAAGTACTGGTAACCAATTCTCCCAAAAGCCTTGTTTCAAGTTAACGGAATGCGTTAGCTTCAATTGATGGGAGATTTTTTCCATAAAGAAGGCATCCCAGATCTTATTGTGCCAAGTTGTTAAAGAAGGTGGTTGTGGGCTTTTCCAGAAAGATGCTATGGAAAGTTTTGCTGCGGATAACAGCATTGCTATTAGGTCTCTAGTGTCTGTTGGCAAATCAAAATCGGTTTAGTAAAATCAGTTCTGGTTTAGGTGGGATTAAGTGGCCTATGCTTTGTTTAATGCAATCAATTACGTCAAACCAGAAATTTTGGGTAACTTTGCATGACCACCAGCAATGATAAAATGAGCCTATTTCCCCACAGAGCTTCCAACATCTAGGGGAGATAGATCTAGTGCTATAGTCAAGTTTTTGTGGGGTGATGTATCATCTGGTCAGAAGCTTGATAGAGTCCTAATGTTAATTGATCTGGTTTTAATAATTGAGGAGTTCCATATTTTAGTCCATTGGGTGTCAGAGAATTTTATGCCACAGTCTTTTTCCTATGCTAATTGGTATGAAAAGGGCTTTGTTTTGGAGGTTGAAAGTAGAATTTTATATATTTTTGAAAGACAGCCTTTGCTGCTTTGTTTTTCTTTCAAAAGAAAGTTTTCAAAATAAGTTGTTTTATGGTTTAAAGTCACCTTTAAAGAAGATTGATTTAAAAAATGACTTATTTGAAAGTACTGGAACCATGGGATTTTGTCGCATAATTTGGTTTCAGTTTTTTGTTTAGAGAAAAGAATTCCATGTTTTGAAATATCAATCAGTCTAATCAGTCCTCCCTTTTTCCAGCTGGTAAATGGTTCCTGGTGAATTGCTGGTGCAAACCAGGTTTGGCCGGTGAAGCAAGAAAGAGGGGATATGGGAGGCGCTAGTTTAAGTCTATGCCTGTCCCATGTATCCAGAGCTGCGTAGAGGAAGATGTTATTTTTAATGCTGGAGGGACGTTCCGATGATTTATTCCAAACAACTTCCTGTAAAGTTTTAGGAGAGGTATAATAGCTTTCTATTGTTTTCCAGTCTGCATTGTAATTTCGGTTAAGCATAAGGGATAAATATGTAAGGTGCGTTGCGTCATAGTATGATTTGACATCAGGTACACCCAAGCCCCCTAGGGTTGAATGGCTGCACATAACAAAATGGCCAATCCTGGGTCTTTTTCCTTCCCAAATCAACTGATTCAATAACTTTTTCCACGTTTCCAGAGTTTTATGCTTAATTAAAATGAGCAGAGCTCTAAAATAAAACAAAATCTTTGGGAGAATTATAGATTTCATAAGATTGATTTTCTCTAGCCAAGTTAGGTTGACCTTTTTCCAGCTGAAGAAACATTACTTCTCAGCAACCATTGCATCAGCTAGTTCACAACCGTCCCAATTGTTCAGGGTATCCAGACATCTTCTAACCCCTAAATCTGAACGTTTACAGTTCCAAGAACAATTAGCTGCGAGGCCTTTGCTAAGTTTTTTGCTGATAAAATAGCACAGATACGCTCTGATCTAAATGCTAGCTGCAATACAAACGAGATAGAAGAAATGCTTAATACACTATCTGGCCTATACTTGGACTGCTTTGAACCAATTACAATGACAGACCTTAACAGGATCCTGGCATCTATGAAAGCCACTACTTGTGTGCTTGATCCTTGCCCATCTTGGCTGTTAAAATCAAGTAAAAATCACATAAATAAACTACTGAGATCTAATGTAAATCAATCGCTAACTCAGAGCACCTTCCCCTGGCCACTCAAACAGGCAGTTATCTATCCACTAATTAAAAAAAACATATCTAGACAAAATGATGTGGCCAGTTATCGTCCAGTCTCGAATCTGCCCTTTCTGGGCAGTAGCTGGTCAACTCCAGATCTTCTTGGAAAACTCTAGCGCTCTAGATCCTTTCCAGTCTGGATTCAGACCAGGGCATGGGACAGAGACAGCGTTAGTGGATGATCTCTGTCTGAATATAGACAAAGGCCATGCCTCCTTATAGCTCCTCCTGGATCTATCTGCAGCCTTTGACACAGTAGACCATGCCATCCTGTTGAGGCATTTAGAAACAGAAGTGGGCATCAGAGGATGTGCCTTGAACTAGTTGAAATTGTTTCTCATGGAACGGACTCAGAGGGTTGCCATTAGACATCACCTATCTCCAGAATGGAAACTAACTTGTGGGGTTCCGCAGGGTGCGATCTTATCTCCCATGCTATTCAATCTCTACATAAAACCTTTAGGAGAACTCATTCACAGCTATGGAGCTGGATGTCATCAATATGCAGATGACACCCAACTCTGTATCTCGCTATCCAGGTCCTTACAGGATCCAGTAGAAATCTTAGATTGCTACCTGACATAGTGAAATGGCTGAAAAATAACAAATTAAAATTGAAGCCAGACAAGACTGAAGTGATGCTTGTTGGGAAGTCAGAGATCTTGAAAAACATTGTACTTCCCACCCTCGATGGAGTTCATTTGACCCTTGCAGACTCAGTTTAGGGCCTAGAGGTTATGCTGGATCCAGCGCTACTACTAGAAAAGCACTTAAAGGTGCTACTGGACTCTTTTCTATTTTACTACTAGAAAAACAAGTTAAGGCAGCTGCAAAAATGCTTACTACAATCTCACTCTAGCCTGGAAGATGGGACTGCCTCCCTCCCTGTGTTCCTCCATGGCAGCTTCGCTCATCTGAACAGGGCCTCTTGCAGGTGCCAGGCTGTGCATGGGTGAAATCAACAGCAGCCTGTACATGGGCTTTCTCTGTGGTGGCCCCTACCCTATGGAACGGCCTGCCTGAGGAGGTCAGGAGAGCCCCCACAAAAACAATGCAAAATCGAATTACTCAAAAAGGCTTTTTTCTCAGATAGGAGGGCGGTATTGTAACTCATTAATGTTTCATTAATGAGTTAGGAACAATAGACTTCACCATATTATCTGTTGCTTTAAATATGATCTACTCTCAGCCTTTGCCTACAGTGCTCTAAGGATGTAGGTGATACTGGAGGGCTGGAAATGGCCAACTGAGTTTCACTTCCTCAGTCAGGGCTGGAAGATCTTGGTGGCTCTGCACCAGCTGTTGGTTGTGAATCTTGACAAGCCTGCAGCTCATTTTCCTTCTGGTTGGCTTCTGTTAACTCAGGGCTGGCTACATGGGGCTCCTCTTCTCCTGAGGAGTCCTTGTATTGCTGAGCCCTGGCTGATTCATGACACTCTTGGTCTCTGGCCTGGCTGGCACTGCTGCTCTGTCCTCTGCTGGTCTCATGCCACGCTACTGCCATGGTGTGAGGCTTGCCTCCCTTTTGCTCCTTGGGACAGCTGGCACTGCTGCTCTGTCCCCCACAGCTGTGCGCCGGTCTCCTGCCATGGCGTGAGGCTTGGCTCCACTTTATGCTGCTTGCACTGCCCTCGCTGCTGCTCCTGCAGCCAAATAATCCTGCTCAGCAGCATTTGGTTCCCTGGATCTGATCTGGGATTCTTTAAAGTGATCTGGAATAGCTGATTTATACCGGATTGGCATTAATCCGGCTAGTTTGTCAGTTCAAAAATTGTAGATCATATACCCCTAAATAAAACAGCCAATATTATAATGCCCTTATATAGCTCTATGATGCAGCCTTATTTAGAATATTATGTGCAATTCTGGTCACTGTATCTCGAAACGAATATTGCAGAGCTGGAAATCGTACAGAAGAGGGCAATAAAAATGATTAAGGAGTTGCAACACCTTTTGTATGAGGAAAGTCTGAAAAGTCTGGGACTTTTCAGTTTGGAAAAAGTATAACTAAGGGCACATAAGAGAAGTTTATAGAATTATGCACAGTGTAGAAAGAGTGGACACAGAGAACTTCTTCTTTTTCTGCCATAATACTAGTACTTGAGGACATCCAGTGTAGTTGATGGGCAATAGATTCAGGATGGACAAAAGAAAATGCTTCTTTATTTAGTAGAGAGAGTGCAGTCAAGTTATAGTTGACCTATAGTGACCCCTGGTAGGGTTTTCATGACAAGAGACGAACAGAGGTGGTTTGCCATTGCCTACCCCTGCAACCCTGGTATTTGTTGGAGGTCTTCCATCCAATTATTAAGTCCAACCCTGCTTAGCTTCTGAGATCTGTCGAGATTGGGCTTGCCTGGGCTATCCAGGTCAGGGCTTCTTTACTTAATGAGCAATTAAAATGTGGAATTTGCTGCCAGACTTTGCAACGATGTCTGCAGGCATAAGCAGCTTTAAAAGGAGGTAACATCAAGGCAAGGCCTCAGCCTTTGTGCCCTATTATTGGCCTTCCAGAGTAAATGTTTGTCCGCTGGTAGACAAGAAACAAGATCCTAGATGAGATGGACCACTTATCCATCAAGGCTCTTCTTATGTTCTTAGTATATTCTTGGTACTAGCAATTCAGGTGTGTGTTCCACAAACAAGAAATGTCAATAAAGATCTGACATGAATTTACTGAAATTTCTTCAGTTTTTGGAACTGTCAGATTGGCCATTCTGGGCAGTGAAGGTGTGAAAAGCCATTCCAAACCTAATGAAATGTTCTAAAAACTAACAACTCTTTTAACCTTGAAACATGCATAATGTTATAGACTTTTTTTTATACTGTAACCTGGGGGCTGTAATGTACTCATAGTGTAATGAACTGTCAGAGTTTAAAATTGATGTTTTCAGCATTTCTTTGCGCACATCAAATTCTTGTGAAATTGTAAGCGTATGGGACTATTAATATTATAATTACATCATAGTAAAAGTAAAGGGTCTGTGACATTCAGTCTAGATTTTAAAAAAAGAAACTCAAAGTCAGATTTCTCTGTACAGTGTGCCTTTATATGCCATTTCTTTGGACACCATTGATTTTGTATTTTTACAGTCTTATGTTCTAGGGGGGTCCCAATATGGTCATAAATTGAATCATTAAGCCTTCTAAGCACAAGAGGCCAAAGTGCAGATGTAAATTTTTTACATTTATATAGATGCGGGATTTGTGTGGTGCTTGTATAGCAAGAATATTCACCTTGAATGAGACGTCAGGGAAATAATATACTGTTTGAGAGGTGAAGGTTATTTATGTATTTAGTGGTAAATAATTGAAAGTATTACTGAAATAATCATATAAAATTTGTGAACATTTTTTCTACAATTTCACTTTCTTATTTCAGAAAAGACGCTTGGTTTCAGGACTTGCAGGCTCACTTTAAATGCTTTTGTGAACAAATTCTGTCAGCAGTTTAATCCTTGCATTGCTGTCGTTTCATATTCTACCCCTTCACTATTTCTTCTTCAGTACTAGATTCCTCTTATAAATGTGGAAGTGAATATCGAAATATTCAGTGTCTGTTTCCTCCTACTATGACACAGATGTTATCATTTTATTATTCTTTTGCAGTTCTTAAAAATGTCTTTTCATAAACATTGTTTGAGTCATCAGACTATACATTCAAATTGTCTTTAAAAGATATCAGCCTCTGAGATCAAGTCTCATGCAAACAATTGGTTTGTGTCTTAAGGGCTATTTCCTACAATATGGTTTCCTGTATAGAGTACATTTCTATCACGGAGTGCCACATATTTACTATAACATGATTCAGATTGTACATGTATCTATTTTTGCTACTAGTACATACATTGGGCTATAATTGGCAGTAGATTCTGTGTATTCACTGGGTGTTTTGTCACATTGTACCTGAGTGTTTTGTTACAGGTGGCTTTTTGATGTGGAAATGTGTTCTATGAAATTGTTCATTCTCTCTCATACTCTTTCTCATGTCTTTTAGTTAGTAAAAGGAATTAAAGCTGTTTAAATTGGTGGTGTATCTTTGAAGGTTGTGTAATCTTGAAAATTGTCCTGCTACCAGGGTTTTAAAAAGAATGTAGTACAGCTATATATTTAAAAAAGGCTAGAAATTAATAGAGGTAGTAAAGCAGTTCTTTTTAATTTAATAGTTTTGTTTTTTTCCTATTTGCCAGCAAATTTGTTTGCCACATTTTCCTGCTGATGCATATTTTCTCTTGTTTATCTTTAAGACAGACAGACACAAATTGTAATTTTCACTCTGCTGTACATAGCCCATTACTTTACCATGACTCTCTTGATTGTGTCCTAGATAGCTTTAGTTCTATGCAGTGCCTAACCTAAAATACAACTGTATTGTTTGTGTACAGAAAAGCTGTTGAGGAATCAAGAGACCCTGAGTTACAAGGAATTACAGTGTATGTTGCTCAAGACTGCACAGGTAAGTAAGACAAATAAAGAATACCGTGTTTGTGACTCATCTTCAAAGCACATAATCTAAATTTTCATAGCTAAAAGATGGAGAGGCATTCATGTGGCATTCAATTTAAACTATAAGTCTGAGGGTTTTTTGTATTATGCTGAGTGTCAGCCTACACTGATGATGCTGCATATATCATAACCTAGAATATAACATTTATTATTTATCAAAGGAGCTGCAGAGACTTTATTTAAATAATACTTGGAAAATGTATCTAAAAAATGAACATGGATGTCCTTTAATCTCTAATTTACTCAGCACATAGTTTGCTTCTGTAGCATCTGCAATTAGCTTTTGTGGGCTAATTGTCTTAGTGCCTTGGAATCCATATTCTTGTCTCCTGACAGGCACAAACAATTTTCTGATGTATTATTTTTTTTGGAACAAAAATACATAGTAATTAAAAGTATGCTTACTGAGGGGAAAAAAATCTCCATTCATGCAATATTAGATCAATGGAAAACTGTAATTTCTTTCTGCCCTGGAGCAATAATGTATGTGATCACTTTACATAGAATACTCAAACATGTCAGACAGTAAAGCAGCATCATTGAGACAATCCTTTTCTTGGACAAATGACAGCATAAATTGTTTTGATCATCTGTGGCTTTCAAGCAGGTATGGATATTAATACTTTGTTAGCATATAATGACACTTGATAAAGGGATAATGCAATATACTGTATCTGCATGGCTGTGCTGTATTCTACTCCCAGGTATCTCTGTGGTTTGCCATAGCTTAGCTGCTTAATAACAACAACAACAACATTCAATTTATATGCCACCCTTCAGGATGACTTAATACCCGCTCAGAGCGGTTTACAAAGTATGTCATTATTATCCCCACAACAAAACACCCTGTGAAGTGGATGGGGCTGAGAGAGCTAGAAGCTGTGACTGACCCAAGGTCACCCAGCTGGCTTCAAGTGGAGGAGTGAAGAATCAAACCCAG
Source organism: Eublepharis macularius (assembly GCF_028583425.1). Lineage (NCBI taxonomy): Eukaryota > Metazoa > Chordata > Lepidosauria > Squamata > Eublepharidae > Eublepharis > Eublepharis macularius. The sequence goes on along the minus strand of NC_072794.1, from coordinate 77,885,394 downwards.
TTCTCCAGGTTAGAGTCCTGCACTCTTAACCACTACACCAAACTGGCTCTGGCTTGCTTTGATGCATGATGTTCTGGTGAGTGCAGGAGGCACAGATGGAAGGAGGATTGACTCAATGGACCAGTCTTGTCAGTCACCCCAGGCCTACAATTCATCCTTTAGATGCAGCACGTATGTGGACTGACATCCCACAGTCAGGGTCACAGCTATGCAAGGCATGTTCCTGGTCTAGCAAGCCAAGACATAATACCTTGTTTGTCCACTTGATGACAGTGCAGCCCATACTGGAGGGCACTGTACAGGTCCCCCTCACTGAAGAAACTGCAAGTTAATGGAGTGGGATGGGAAGGCAGGCCTGCAATTATTGGAACAGCCCTAATACCATCATTGGTTTCAGGGACTTTGTGTGCCATGTCAGCCTCCAACAAATAAAGATATTGCATAGATGGGCATGCACACATCACACGGGTCAGCAGTAGGAAGACACAGGGATCAGCAGAGGATCGTAGAAAATTTTATTCTCCTTCATTGAAATCATCACAAGTCTTACCTGTCATAGCTATTTAGTTTGTGTTTGAAAGGCACTTCCTCTTATATAAATCTTGATTATTCTTCTTGTCTTTCAAGTTTACAAATCTGATGTTATTGACAAACAGTGCTCTTTCACGGATCCTGAAAAAACAGATACCAAAGCTGTAATTATATTAATTCCTGTGAGACTTGGTGGTGAAAGAACCAACATGGAATATCTAGAGTTTGTGAAGGTATGAAATAAGTTCGGTCACTTTTCAGAAAGTTGTACTAGATCGTAGGAAAAGACACTTAAAGATGGTAATCTTCGTTCTGTTAAATGTATTAAATGTATTTATGACTTTACAGATGTAGATCATAAAGTTTGACTTCAGAAACTGGAAACTTCTGCGCTCTGCAATTATGTCTGAATACTGATATTCATAGTTAAAGCAGTTGTAACTATTCTCATCCCAAGTGGCTGCCTGAGAGGCCTCTGATGTAGTAATTCCGGATAATAAAGACAGATCTCGTTTCACCTGTATTGGTGTTTTCATCAGTGAGCATCCCATGGGACCTTGTTTTTATAATGTTACTAAAGACCTCCATATATTTGTCACACTTAACATAAATGCCAGTAATCAGCTGTTTAACAAAGTCTGCCTCTTTTCTCATGGAGTGTCACTGGGGATTATTTTTTGGCTCATGCTTCAGTATATTGCTTTTTTTTAAAAAAATTGTTTTAACAACTTGCTCTTTTTTATACCCTGGTTTGTTGGTTTTTTTAAAAAACCCACTATAAAGTGCCTTAGTTATGATAATGGGGTTTAGATAATAACCATTCCTGCATATACTGTGGATACATACAAGGTATTTTAAAGATACTTACATTTTTTAAACAAAGAACTCTCCATGATTAATATTTATTATTTGTGTTACAATATTTAAGAATTCAGTGTTCTCGATGTTAGAAACATGAACGAATATGCTGCAAGTCCAATTGAGACCATATGTGACTTTTCTGTCCAAATAGTACACTTTTTTACAACACTTATTTGCAATAATAATTTAAATAACTTTGATTGCAGTAAAGATGCTATTGGTGTATTGATAGCATGAATTCAACAGTGTGCCATGCAAATATCTGTATTTCTTCCTCTTTTCTAAACAGCACTTGAATGTAAATATGGATCAATATGATCAGATGTTAGTATAATATATGGTCCCTATATACTTATTCTGTATCCCAGGGAGGCCATCATAATCTCCCTTTTGGAAATGATCTTGTTAGTTTTGCTAAGTCAAGGGGGTTTAAAGTTAAGCTCTCTGGTTGTGTTTGAGTCTTTGATGATCATGATATCATGGAAACCCTAATATTCTTTTTCAATTAAACTTGTTTGTAGAGACTTACTAGTTGGAAGTAGAGAAATAGTTCAGCTGAAATGCCAGTATTATTGTTTGTACTTGTTTAAGTTTTCATTACGATTTTATTATATTTTGTCACTTATAAAACAGAGAGCATATGCTGTGTGTAAAAACCGCCAGTGCTTCAAGATGAAGTAGCAGTTAATGAATTGGTGTAAGGCCATGGTGTAACAATTGTGGCATCAGTATACATGCCTACCTTTCCCTTGGGATTGTGAGATAAAAGCAGGAAATAAAAGGCAAGCAAAGGAACATCAAAAAGAAATGAATGCTAGATCACTGTTCTTATTTGTGTCCTGTAAACAATATGTACAAACAGCCCCTTTCCTCAAAAAGTTAATGGAAACCTCAAAATAGCTCTGTGAAGTGCTTCGATCCCAGCACTTACAAACTTACGTGGTTCTTAGAAAAGAGTACACCTGAAAGCCTCTTTGGGGTAGAATTCCTTCTACTTTTCTTCTATGGCTGTGATTTAGAAACCAATGAATGCAGGATTTATAATTCTCTGCTGTGAAATGCATGAGGCTGAGCTTAATATTCCTCCCCTTCAGAGAATAATGGGGAAATCTTCATGGATGTAGCAATTTATTTGGAAGCAGTTGGTTTTGTTGAACAGACACTGGCTACCATTTGCCATAAGGTCAAGGCTACTACACTGTAATCCTACAATTCTTTTCTATGGAGTCTTAAATCTGAATTATTTATTGTTGCGATGACAGGGAATTTTGAGTCTTGAGTACTGCATTGGTATTATTGGCGGCAAACCTAAGCAGTCATACTACTTTGCTGGATTTCAAGGTTAGTGTTTTAATAAGATATGTCTTCTTCAGTGCAAGATCCCCCCCTCCCCAAACTTTGGAGTTAATATAAGAACAGTGGGAAGTAGAATGATTAAAATAGCAAAATGAGTACCTTATTAATTTATCAGACTCTCCAAAGTCCAGTCATTTGTCACTTGCCCCATATGGTAATTGGATTCTGTAAAATGTACATTTAATTTTCTTTGTTGCACAAACAAGGCATAATTTATCTGTTTCATCAAACTCTTGAGAGCCTTTTGCTGTTTCCAACCTGGCAGTTCTTAGTTATATATTTACCCTTTAGTAGTTTAAGTGGTGCAGGTTGATGACCAGATGACAAGCAAATATGTTCTTCCTGTCATGATGAGGAAGTGCAATACATTTTTCATATGCAAACTCAGGGAATATAATTGCGTGTTTGTAAAAGTAATTTTATCTCCAAAAATTAAATGACAGTTTCATCACTTTATCAAAATTCTGCTTCTACAAGCATATTTGATTATGCAAAAGTTAATCTGTCCTGCAAAAACCCATGCTTCAGTCAATGAATATCAGCTTGGCAGGCAGTTACTTGCTAGGGGCTTCTCTCCCCTCCCTTCCCCAACTGTTCTGCATAGAAATTGGATTGTAAGCTGTGTAATAATAAGGTGTTTTTTGAATTACTTGTCTTTTGTTTTGTCCTTGTAGATGACAGTTTGATTTACATGGATCCTCATTACTGCCAGTCTTTTGTAGATGTCAGCGTAAAGGATTTCCCCCTTGAGGTAGGATGGATAAAGAACTAGCACTATTAGATTCATATATGAACTAAACTCTTAATTACTTAGATCTTCTTTTGTTGTTCTTGGTCTTAGGGAAAAAAATACATGTGAATACGTGTGAAATTCTTTTCTCTATGTTGGTAGTTTATATACAAGGCCTATACATCTAATTTTTGCCTTGAGGGAGCCAAAGCCTGGCTTGAAGAAGTGAGGCTTCCAACATTGAAATACCATACTCTCAACTTATATTTCTCAACCACTGCATACACAGTATATACAGATAAGGCTTTTTAAGCATTAAATGTCCAACTACACTATTGTGTGAGGCTGTGTTTTGGGGTGAGTGTGTCTTGCCACATGCACAAGACTCTATCCTCAGTCTAGTTACTTGAGGTGCTGAGGTACTTCCAATTATATGCTCACTTCTGCCAATAGGTTTGGAGCCAGGACTTGAATGGAGACAGCGAAGAAAGCATTGGTACAGTGCATATACTGTGCATTGTACACAGCTGAATCACTGCAGTTTTGAAATAGTTAAATTCCCTTATTTGACTAAATTTGAGGCATAGCACCAGTCAACAGTAATTCTATAATCAAATGTGCAGCAGTACAGGTGTATTTACATGGTCTGCTGCAGTCTTGCTGCTCCCAGCTACACAATTGAACCTGAGCCTAGTGGTGGGAGGAAATAGGATTTAAAAGAAAAAAATGCTTCAGTGTTACTGCCACCAATAACCATGACTTTCGATATCCGAGACAGGAAATTATTTGGGCTGTTTTTTATAATGCAAGTTACTCTCTTTGTTGTACAGACAAATTTGAAAACTGGGTGAGAGTCACTCATGGCCATAATGATGTTATGTTAATAAGAGCCTGATGGATATTGTGTTTTAAATTTTTCTGACTTTTAAGTCCATGGTAGCTCTGAATTTCTGGGACAAGCCATAATAGAGGTCTTAGTTGCTCTTACGGGCTGCAGGAGTTATCCATTCAGCCAGAACATTCCTGCTCCCTATACACTGGCTCCTACTACATCTGAACAACATGTTTGTTGGGTACCAATCAGCTGCAATTTCTGTAGGATTTTTTCAGTTAATTAAATTGTGCAGTCACTTTTATACGTTGAAGACACTATCTATTTCTGCTACTAAATAAAGCAAATTTATTTTATATATTTGTTGTAGTGTTAGTTTTCTTGGCCCTGGCACCAACCTGGTGGAACTCTATGTCTGCAGCAACCCAAGCTCATTCGGATTTGCTATCTTTCCACCGGACCTGCAAGACAGAGATGTTCTGCCAGGTATACGGTGATTGAGGCGGGCAAGCCATCCAAACTGTCCACACTGGCCTCCTGTGAATGGGAGGGAGTATAGCCCCCCAAACTCTGTATCTATCTGTAACCGGCCACCATGCCCTATGGGCTTGTCTAGGCTGAATGGATGGTGCAAGATGTGTGCAGCTGTTTTTAATTTTGTGTTGTTGTTTGCTGATTTTATTATTTTATGCTGCCAAGTTTTATTATTGTATATTTTATACTGCTATGATCTGCTCTGAGCCCACTTGCAGGGGAGTGAAATATAAATTTAAATAAATAAATAATCCATGGACAGTCCAAAATGAACATGCAAGGTATATAATTAGGACAAAGACCATGCTTATTTCTGGAAAAGAAGAAAGATACAAACTTTTATTGGATCAAAAATGTGCCATACCAGAAGAACTTGTCTCACCAATTTTTTCTTGAGTTCTGTAAATTAATGGCGTTAGTTATGCAAGATGGAGCTTTTGTAAGAATGCCATAAAAAAAATTTTCTGTAAAGAAAGATAAGATGTTGACTTGGGTGGTATCATATTTCAAGAAGCGCATCTGTAGAAATGAATCAGAGACCTGCCGTAATGTTGAGTCCATCTAATAATAATCTGTCCTTTTCTAAAAATCTCAGAAACAACCTGGGATGGCTTTCTTATTCCATGTAGCAGTTCTGTTAGATTTCACTATAGCTTATATTTTCAAAATTAATAAACTGCCCAGGCTAAGTCGAAAATCAATCCAGTCTATGGTCAGCTTCTATTTGTTTGAAAGAATCTACCTACTTCTCTCTGCATGTAGAATTTCTAAGCACGAAAAAATCTGTTCTTTTGTGAAATAATATTGTCTAGTATAATGTCCAAAGAGGCTTAAAGTATTCTAGTTTAAATTATTATGCTCTTTATAGCAGAACATTTAGATGGTTTCTTCTGAATCAGTTTGTGATAGGGAGGACCAATAGTTCAATAGTAGCCCTCTGTTTTGAATGCAGAAGCTCCCAGTTTCAATCTCCAGCTAAAAGGATCTGGTAGTAAGATGAGAAACACTTGGGGCTGAGACTCTGGAAAACCTACGCCTTTTAAAGCAGACAGAATCAACCTTGAAAGACCAGTGGTCTGACTCGGTATAAGGCAGCTTTATGTTCATGTATATATTTAAATGACAGAGCTATGAGTAACTATGGGGCTCACCTGGTAGGTGTCTTTTTTGCAGTGCAACAGGGTATTAAGGTTTGATTTTAAGATGTATGCTGCCTTGTGATTAGTTTTGCATATAAAATAATGTGAGGATTAGAAAGACAAGATGCCAGATGATTCTTAACCGGGTTTCACACTCTTGCAGCTTTCTTAATGGGAATATTCTAAGAGCCAGTTTGGCAGCAGGACTCTAATCTGGAGAACCCCACTCCTCTGCCTGAAGCTAGCTGGGCAACCTTGGACCAGTCACAGCTCTCAGCTCAACCCACCTCATAGGGTAATGGTCTTGAGGAGATGCCAGTCTGTTTCTGAGTTAAATTGAAATTCTGATTTTTACCTTTTAAGCCCTTAAACAGGTCCAAGCTACTTGCAGGACCTCTTGCTACCTGCAATATCAGCTGCCTCACCAACTACAATTGGAAGGTGCAATAGATGGCAAACAAGCATAGGGGTTTTACGGTGGTGGCATGTTAAATTATTGAGTACCTCCTAGTTGAGGCTGCCTGGTTCCCTAGCCCAGCTATCTTTGATGTGTCTGGTGAAAACAGTTTTATTTGCCTGGGTTATTAAAATATTCTTTAAAAGGGCACTTTTTTACTTGGAGAAGTGATTAAATGGTTGGCTTTTCTGTTTGTTTATGTTTTTATTGCCCCCTAAATGTGTTACGCTATTTTAACCTGTGTTTGCTGTTTTACCAAGGTTTTAATGTTTCTCTGTTGATTTAATTATTTCACTGATTTTTTAAAATAAACTGTTGTGAGCTGCTAAGATCATGTTTTAAGGAGAAGTGGCTAATAAATGTTGCTTTTCTTATATGCGATCTTTTAACATTGAAAGGGAAAAGTATCCCCATGTAAAGCTTCTATAGTGCAAAATGAATAATCCCGTGCAATCCTTATCAGCTTTTGAAACAATCTGTGAAACAATAAGGTAGCATTTGGAAGACAGCTTACTCTCCCAGGAAACTTTTGGTGCTGGCTGTTGCTTCTAAAGAAGCAGTTGGGTCTTTAAATTTTCATCTTTTTTATTGTGAGGGAAAAGTTAGTCATTGCATGTCTTGCACCAGATACCTCACTTCATATCCTTCATTGCTATCTCAAACTAGCATGAATTTTTCAGACTCAGATATGGGAAGAAAAAAATTGCTTAGAATTATGATGAAGGCAAAATAATTGGGTAATAAAATCCTGGGTCACATCCAAAGGTTGTTCTCTTTGTTAGGGACTCTTGTCAATTCCCCCTGATCCCCACCTACATATACACTGTGCTCCAAAAATGTTGCTGTGTTGGGATGGGCCCATCAGGAGTAGTGAGGGGCTCTGCAATGAAAACTGCGCTTTCCCTCTTTGTCTTCTAGTGGAAGATTTCCTTTTACTCAAACTTGCCAACTAATCTATAAATTACGACAGTGTAAATCCTCACAATATCAGTATTATGTCAGTCAACCTGTGTTAGTTGAAATGGAGGGGAATGCCCTCAAGTCATAGCTGACATGGCAACCCCTGGTGGGGTTTTCATGGCAAGAGACTAACAGAGGTGGTTTGCCATTGCCTGCCTCTGCAACCCTGATCTTCATTGGAGGTCCCCCATCCAGTTACTAACTGAGGCTGACCCTGCTTAGCTTCTGAGATCTGATGAGATCAAGCTTACCTGGGCCATCCAGGTCAGGGCTAGTTGGAATATCTGGTTGTAATTATTTACTTGAAAGTAATTGAAACAGTGAGGATCTATAGGTTCATTAGACTAGGCCAGTCAGTCAAATACTTTTAATGGCATAATATAAACCTAAAAAATGCAAACAAATCACTGTAAAATTACATTATATACAAAGTGGCTATGCGCTTATACAGAACTTAAACTAATCTTAAGAACTCCCACTAAAAACTCCGCAACTACTCTAGAAATCACTGTGTTGTTATCACTCAACAAAAGATGACATAGAGATGGATTGTTCCGGTATTCAGTAGACATTGGTAGCCTCTCAAACAGTTCTCTACTAGGCTTATTACTTTGCTTCTAGAATTAATTTGAAATTAATACTTTCAACTAGTGACTGTGGGCACTATAGATTTTATCACCTGGAGGTGTTTTTGTGAATTCAGGTGTATAAACTTTGGTTATGTTATCTGTTAATAGACAAATGCATCCATACTTTTGCCTTTATCCATGCATTTAACTGTTTTTTCTTTCTTTCTTGCCAATTGCAGTCATTTCACTGTCCTTCACCCAAAAAGATGTGTTTTAAGAAAATGGATCCTAGCTGCACTATAGGGTTATATTGTCAAAATGTGCAGGACTTTGAGAGGGCATCTGAAGAAATAACTAAGGTAATGCCCACATGGTGAAACAGATGCTTCACTGGGAGCCTTTGCTTTGGCACAGAGCCTTTTTACATAGAGAGACCACATAAACCTTTAACTCCTGTTGTAGGTTGAGCCAAATATGTTAGTCCCTTTGCAGTTTTCTCTTGCTTCATATAATCAAATCATGTAAAATGTAGAAAGAAAAATTAAATTGCTAACTCGGTAACATGAAACATTTTATGCTGCAAATAGCTACATTATTGGAGAAATTTGTCTCTTTGCTTTTGAAACAGAGCTACGTCTTAATGTGTAAGCAGGATGGGAAAGTGTCTGACCAATTTTTATTTGCCTTGCACTTGTGTAAATGATTTTATCTAAGTGTATTGCTGAAGTTAATTTGTCTCAGAAAATGTATGTGTAATTTTTTTTAGTATTTAATATGTGCCGCCGACCAATTATAGGATTACCCCACTAGGTGGCAGCATTTAAGCAAAAATATTTCTGTAGAATGTCCTTTTGCCAGGCACAACCTCCAGAAGAATCTTTAAAAGGCAATCAATTCTTTGGGGATGATTTTAAGTGGCAATATTAAATCAAACTAAATTGTGCATTATTACTTGTTAGCATAAGTGTATATTTGTTAAATTTACAGATAAAATATTATTACTGTGTTTTAGCACCATTTAAAATCACTAAGAAAGTGCCTCCTAGATCCAAGTAAACAGGTTAGTTTATGGCATTTTTTTTCTAAACTAGAAAAGGGAAAGGAAATAAAACAGTTACATTTGATGCATGGAAAAGAATAGCGGCTATGTTGCTCATTTTCTTCACCCTTCGTTTTCCCTTCTTTGCTCATGCTTTCCCCGATCTTTGCATTTTAACCAACTCGAAATAAAGAATTACCCTGCTTGGAAATATTATAGGCATCTAACTTCTGATTAGAAATGGCATCTCTCTGATGTCATAGCAGAAGCATACATTGTGCCAGTCAGAACAACACCTGCAGCTGTCAAGCACTGAGAACTGGTGTCCATCCCAGCTTAAGTAATATTTTGTGTTGCATATATTTTGTAATTGAAATCTGTGTTTTAAATAATTCAGGGACATAAGTTGTGATACATACTGTTCCCCATTGGAATAGAACATAGAGTCTGTGGCAGATGTAGTAACATCACTGAAATAGCCATTGGTAGGGTGCTGAGACTGAGGGAGTAGCTTACCTAAGGCTGTGTAGTGAATGGGTGAGGATCTTCCTGGTGTGTGGTTCTTATTCAGTCATCCTACTGCACCAGTTCTCGTAGTCATACAAAGGAGAACTCTCTGCAGAATACAGCAGTAATCAAAAGGGCCTTTCCTGAACAAAGTTGATTCTAGCCCCAATGTAGCATTTTTCATGTTTGTGCTTTCACAAAAATCATTCCAAATGCATCCCTTCAGAGGCTCATATATGGGAAAACTTGGGGGCGGAGGGGCAGTAGGGAATCCTGTTTGGGGACTTTTTAATTTATTTTAAAAACATTTTATGCTACCTTTCTACTTAATACATGATCCCCAAGGTAATAAACATTTTAAAAAGGAACATTAAAATAGTGTTTAAAACAGAAAATCATTTTACTAGTGAAAATAATTTCATCTCCTTTGAAATGGCTGCAGTCACATACATATATGATTTCATGTTTGAAGTATCTGATGTTAAATGTATCCGTTTCATTTTTAAAAAACAAGTTCGAAAGGTGGCAGTTTTTGTCAACCCTCATGTGAACTCTCAGCGGTCTTGTTGGAGTTCCTGACTACCAGGGCAGGGTTTTGTGTTGTGGGATAGGAGGAGCAGCAAAAGGAGAAGATGGGAAGGTCCTGTTCTGTGAACCAAGCACTGCTCGTGGATCATTTGATCCAATTGATGTTTTTCGCTATCATGGTTCGTAGGAAAAAAGAACTGGAACTATATGAGAAGTGCCTGAAGAACGCACACAGAGAAAGATTAAGCAGGGCTCTCATTTTAATCAATGTCCTGCATATCCCTCTAAAGTAACATATACTTGAAAATAAGGGAAGTTGGTATAATCAGATTTCACATTCTTCTGTCCTAAGTGTGTACTAATCAAAGTCTAACATCTTCAGATCACACGCAGTGCTGAAACTGCTATAGTATCAAGTATTGTGCCCTTGCAAAGTCCCATCTATATGTCTATAACTGAAAGAAATGCATCACACTCATGAGGAAGTGCATTTTTACTGATCATTGGTGGTGGCTGTCATTTTGCTAGACACCTGTCAATTAGCAGGAGGAGTAGACCTGCCAGCTAATTTCACAGGCTACCAAACAGCCATCAGAATGCTGTGAACCTCTATTATTGATGTGGGTTGAATTGATCCAATAGCCAAACGATAAAAGGCTCAATTTAATGACCCTGTCCCTTGAGATCTATTGCTCTGTACCCTCCTTCCTAAATTTTTCCTTACCAAATGATTCCTCTTCTGTCTTGTCTTACAACTGATTGTGTTTCAGTTCTCCTTGGCCTTCTCTTTCGCAGGACGGAAGGAAGTAATTAAAATAAGTTAGTATAAAATGTAAAACTGCAGATCATAGTAAAAACGATGGAATATGACTGCAAGTCTGATTTTTCTAGGATCTGGTTTTTTAAAATAGCCGCTGCAATTTATTGTATAATTAAAACTATTTTTGTTCAATCACATTGGCTGCGGACTACTTTATAATACGGCAATGTGATCATATATGTATTCTTGCAGATGAAAAGTAAAGTATAATAGCCCAGAGAGCTGGTATGCCAATAGTATATGAGTTAGTGAGTTCAGAATTCACAGCTGGGATTCCAGAACTCTGCAGAGTTTAGCTGTTTTGAAGAACGATGTAGAGTGGATATGTGAGTACTTCAGTGTCTGAAGCAGTAAATTACACAGTGTCACTGTGCAGAAGTGTGGGGGTTGCATGCACTAGTTCTGCATATGCGCCTCTCTTCTGGGTCTGGTACAGTACTGAGACAGACACTGGAAGCCTGAAAAGAGGGTGCCCTCAAATAATTCATGCATCTCATGTGCAATATTTTCATTTGATGTTAAAAATGAATACTATGTTTATGACATTACAGCAATTTTAGTCTTCCAATCATTGTTTTCTTTCTGATACTGTCTTTTACTGTAGATTCTGAAATCCTCTTCTAAGGAGAAATATCCCTTGTTTACCTTTGTAAATGGACATTCTAGAGATTATGATTTTGTGATGAGTCCAGTCCGGGAAGAGAGAACCCTTTTCTCTGAGGATGATAATAAAAAACTGAAACGTTTTAGTACTGAGGAGTTTGTCTTGCTGTGAGAACATTTTTTGCTAGAGTATTGGCAGCTTTCCAGGAGACCATTTACCCTTTGAAAATACATGGACAAACAACACCGACCATGGTATATTTTCTTGATGTTTTAAACTTTGTTATGTAGTTGTAGTCTTGAAGTGCCCATTGTAAATGTATAAAATGAATTATTTTCCTTGATGGTAGATGAATATAATGAAACATTCTGGTAAAGACAGATGATACTGTACCAGTCTAGGTATAATAGTATTTGATGTTGTGCCAGGCTTGCTCACAAGATGCTTTATGCTATTTTATGTAGATTCTAGCCATTCCAGATTCATTTCAGTTCTTGACAACAGCCTGATCACACGATTCATTACATTTAGGCTGATTTATTTGTGATATGCAGCTCTGGAAGGTTTGTGGTATATCAGTTCTCCAAATATTGTGGCAAACACTGATTTGGCTGCATCAGTCAACCTTCTTGAGGGCAACCATATACCCGAGGGCCTCTGTGAAGTGGCCCAATATAACTTGTTTGGCACGTTTGCCATATTCAACCAAGTCTGGTGAGAGCAAGTGCTCAAGATACCTTCTTGTTTGTAACTTAAGTTTAACTTCAAGCTAGAACTAGTTAATAAAACCTATTGTTTAGTTTGTTTTTCTGCCTGAGCCCTGATATTGCTTAATAATCATGAAATTCCAAGCTCACAATGCATTTTGCTCAGAGATGTATCTCTATCAGCAGTATTTTTTAATAGTAATACTGATGCAATTAGGTAAGCAGAGTAGCGAGTTAAGGTGCTGTTTAGCAATATGATCTTATAATGACTACTCATTAAGCTTGTAGTTGAACCTTAATAGGAGGAGGTAATAATGTATTGGCTTCCCCCCCACCCACAATTTTAAAAGGTATGTTACTAATATTAAATTGCAACCAATCATAATACACAAAAACAATTATTAGATGTGAGCTGAATTTTGTTTCCTGTATCCAAATACAATTTGGATGCCTACATTATTAACAGTGTAGCTTTTAAATAAAAGCATTTCACTATAGAGTTGGGAGACAATAGCAAATTGGCTTGGAGGTAATATTCTGTTTCGTGATATTTCTTGTTACTGTTCATTTACAAGTACTAATCATCTAATTTTCAATAGAGACCTAATATATAAATTTTTAACAGCAGAAACAGCATACAGCATGTGAACATAATGGAAAAGATAACTATTGCTTTAATAAAAGGGTGAAAATATTGAATGCATATGTCTTCCTTGTAAAGATGTACTTTTCTTGCAGGGATTACGTTGTTCTACCACCTAAAGTGGCCAGCTGTGTAAACTGACCTGATTATTTATTCAGTTTGTTATGAATCAATATGATCTTATTCGACTACAAACATCAAACTGAATAATAAAGATCCTGTATACCTACTTCTCATGAGAATGATGAGGATGGCAAAAGGACAGTTTATAGACACAGTACAGAAACCTGCCTGAGGCCCACTAAATGGAAAGTGAAATTTATTAAGAAAATTCAAAAAGTTCATTGGATCGGGCCCTGCAATTTTGCAAATAGAGAGAGAGAGAGTGTGTGTGAGAGGTGTGCTTATGCAACAATCTCTTCCATCTCCCTGAAGAAGTTACTAAGTACACTTTCTGAAACCCTGAGATTGCTCGCACAATATCTGGCACAAGCAGAAATGCAAGCAGGAATACGAACATTTAATCTTTGGTCTCCTGTGCAGTCCCATATTAGGACTGCGCAGGTGCAGATCAGCCATAGAGATAAATTTTGTCAGGCTCTCAAAAGTAGGGGGCACTCTGCTCCTACAACGCGCATGCGTGTGGGCCTTCCCAACGAAATGAGGTGTTGCTAGGCAAAGCACCCCTGATTCCCTCAGTTCCTTTTTCACTGCCGACAGAGAAGGTTCTTCATCTTCGCTAATCATGTACCGACAAAGGACCATCCATCGACTACTCTTTTGCCTAATCCACCCTCTTTTGCCCAACCACCCCTTCACCACCTCCAACACCAACCATCCAAGAGATGGAAGAAGAGGAACTGAGCACCGATGGAGGAATTCAGTCCCTCCTTTACTCCAGATCCGACAAATCCAGATCCAATGCTTTCAGTTCCAACTTTGGTTACAATCACCAACCAATCGAGCCAGAGCCCTTTTATTCAACCAACAACTTCATAAAACTTATATCAACAACCACCAGCTTGGAACCATACTATGTGTAATGATTTTAAGTGTGTGTGTGTCTTTAAATGCTTGGTGTGGTACAGATGAAGAGTGGGGTTGAAAGAGCAGGATGAGTGAGTGAGATGATTGGTTGATGACTGTGGGCAGAGTGAACTGCAGTTTTTAGTTACTGAGTGGAGAGAAAAGATTGAGAACGGAACTACAAGTGACAAAAGGCACAGATTGGACACTTGTCAGCTTCCCTCAAGTTTTGATGGGAAATGTAGGCAGCTTGGCGGAATGTTGGACAAGTGACAGTTGAAAAGTCCATTGGACAGCAGTCAGAGAGCCAGGCTGCAAGACTAGGATGCCTACATTTCCCATCAAAACTTGAGGGAAGCTGACAAGTGTCCAATCTGTGCCTTTTGTCACTTGTAGTTCCGCTCTCAGTTGGGCAAAGCAGACAACCTGTGTGGAAGCCTGAGGGGATTCTCATTCTAGTTCAGTTAGGCAACCTGTGTGGAAGCCCGAACTTTATGTGTCTGTGAGAGAAAGTCTTATGTATATTTGAGAGAGTGATTGATCTATCTGAAGCAGGCAAACTGTGTGGCTGAGAGAGAAAGTTCATGTATATCTGTGTGACTGAGCCTATGAAAAGAAACTTTAAGAACTGATAACTATCTTTGAAACAAGTTTAAATACTAGTGTGAAACTGATACACTTCTTGTAAAAATAAACGTTTATTTTTTTATCCCAGAGTATATGTTATTCTTATATCTTGTTCCTATCCTCAGGGCCACATAATCCCATGAAGGAGCCTGATGCTTGGGAACGTTATTAAAGGGGAAATTTAAATTAAATATCTTGGAATATAATTCCTGGCGGCAGCAATCTACCCAGAGAGTGTAAGAAGAGGGTTAAAGGAAAAATCTAACTGAAAAAGAAAGGTGGTTGTAACACTGTGTTCCACTCTGGATTGCCTCCCTCAACTCCTGCACCTTGGCAACAACCCCTAATGGCTGCACAGATGCCTAACTGGCAAGAATTCTTCTCTTGGCTCCAGAACGCCTCCTCATTTACCACTGCCCCAAATCCTTCATCAGTCTACTTAGTTCCATCTGATCTAGCAGCATGCAGGCACCGGAACCGATCCCCATCCTCATTGGGATCTGAAGAGGCTGCAGACTAGACATCCGAATTTAACAGAGCCTCAGACATTGCATCCGATTGATCTCCAGGCGAGCTGATTGGAGGGACAACCTCATCCTCCCTGAGAGAGGACTTCAGACTGTTCTCAGAACAGATGCTGAGAATAGCACATGCCCTGGACCTTGGTGTCTACCCCTAATCCAAAAAAACAAGGTCCTACAGGCCCTATACAACAACTCTCCTGCTTTGGTAGCCTTCCCAGCAGTAGAGGATTTTTTGGATATCACCCATGGCATATACGAAAAACCAGCTTCCATGCCTGCTACCTCCCATAGAATTGAAAACTTATACGTTAAAACAACAAGACTGCACATTACCATTTAGCTACCCACAACCATACTCTTTGGTTGCAGCAGAGGTCCAGTCCAAGGCGCATTTTGGATCTCACCCCCCCCCCCCCAAGTAGACAGAGAGGGTCACAAACTGGACACTCTTGGAAGAAAAATTTATTCATCTACATCCTTCAATTTCCACATAGCCAATTATCAGGGTATTATGGGTATTATGGGATCATACAAATTATTCCCCTGGGACAGTCTATCCCACTACATTCAGGAACTACCTGAGGACAAGAGAGCTCTTGTCAGGGTCCTTCAGGGGGAAGCAATGAAACTAGCAAATGGCAGGAGGGAAACATGCCACAGACTGCTCAGCTAGATCACTGGCTTCCTCCATAGTCCTCCATCATCACACCTGGCTGATCTCTGCCGCCCTACCCAACAACAGAGGAGCAAAGATTGAAGACTTCATATTTGAGGGGAAATCCCTTTTCTCAGAAAAAACAGATAAAGCACTTCAACAAACTGCTTCATCTCTAGGTGTCATCGTGGCTCCTCAAATGACAACAGCACTACCAACAACCCAGGTATCATTACCAAGGCAAGCCCAACTATCAAAGGAGGTCCAACAAGTACAACTACCAATAGTATTGACCTTATTCATCTTACTCATCAGAGATCAGGAAGAAAACGTTCCAACAAACAACAGCCCAAACAAATACAACCCCAATCACCCAAGGCCTCTCAATCTCAAAAACCACTATTATGACTGACCACCCCACCGCCGACAGCTCCCCTGTCTTTTCTGGACAGATTAGCACTGTTCCTGGATAATTGGAGGGCAATCACCACGGACTCTTGGGTCCTCCAGGTGATAAGCCAGGGATACTGCTTGCATCTTCTGGAACTACCTCCATTGTCTCCTCCAGGCGATGAATCCACTTGTTCAGCACAAGCCTTATACCCTGCAATTGTTGAGCTGTTGACCAAGGGGGTGATTCAGGAAGTGCCTCAACATGAGCCCCTATTGGGCTTTTATTCCCATTACTTCCTTGTTGATAAAAAAGATGGGGGAACCCGCCCCATCCTGGACCTTCAAAAGTTAAATAAATTTGTTAAAGTTGAAAAGTTTTGCATGCTAACGTTCTCTGGTGTTATACAATATTTGAAACTTAGTGATTAGTTTGCTATAATAGAACTTAGAGATGCATATTTCCACATCACCATTCACCCTGACCACAGAAAATATCTTCACTTCCTATATCAAGGGAAAGTTTTTCAATACACTGCCTTACCCTTTGGGTTGTCTTCTACATCACGAGTGTTCACCAGATGTATGGCTGCTGTAGTTTTTCTTAAAGCCAAAGGCTATTCGGTATGTCCATACTTGGATGACTGACTTATATTGGCCCAAACCAGGACTCTCCTCTTGGAGCACATTCACTTAACAACCCAGACCATGACATCTATATACCTGGTTATAAATTGGAAGAAGTCCTCTTTCTCCCCATCCTAGTCTATTCAATTTATTGGGGCAAAATTTGATGCTGTATCAGGGAAGGCCTCTTTAGCAGAAGACACAGCTAACGTTATTCATGCATTAGTCAAACGTTTTCAGACCTTACGTTTTCAACCGGACCTGACTATTCAGAGACTTTTAGGGCTCACAGACTCTACCGCAAGTGTGGTTCCCCCATGCCACTCTTTTCATGAGATCTTTACAAAACTGGTTCATCAGACGTTTTGACCCACTGTCAACTTCCTAACAAACCAAGTTCTCCATACCCAGGTCCATTCTCAGAGCTCTAAATTGGTGGACCTCTTATACAAAACTTCTTAAAGGTGTGCCCTTTTGAATTCAGCTCCCCAACACTTCTCTCACGGCAGAGGCATCCCTCTTGGATTGGGGGGCACAATGTGGTAAACTCTCAGTGCAAGGGAAATGGACGTCAGAATCTTGGATGCATATTAATGTTCTAGAATTAAAAGCAATCCGCTATTCCCTTGTTTCCTTTGTCTTCTACGAGACAAGATAGTGCAAATCCACACAGACAATACTACCACGATCTTCTGTCTCAACAACGAGGGGGTACAGCATCACTCTCACTTTGTGCAGAGGCAACAGCACTGTGGCACTGGACGATCCAAAACAATGTCATGCCCCAAGCTCTTCACATAGTGGGAACCACAAATGTTAGAGCAGACTCCCTCAGCAGGATCTCTTTGCACCACAACACGAGTGGTCAATCACCAATTCTTACTTGTACCCCATTTGCTGACTGAGGTTTCCCAGATACCGACCTCTTTGCCACGAAGGCCAATACCAAGGCCAGGAATTTTTGCTTCCAGTGGGTTTAGACCCAGACTCCCTGGGAGGACACATTTCAAATCAACTGGGATAGTGGCCTGTACTATGCATTTCCACCACTCCCCTTAATACCAAGGGTGCTAAGCAGGATTCAATACCCATTGCATCTTCATCACACCTTTTTGGCCCCACAGGAATTGGTTCCCAACACTGTGGACTATGGCCAAAGGACACTTCAGACATCTCCCACAAGCCCCAGACCTTCTGCACAGAGATCAGATCCTACACCACAATGTGCCTGCTCTTAGGCTCACGGCATGGCTCTTGATCTCACAATCTCCTCCTCCTTTTTGGAGTAGGTAGCTCAGGTCCTACTTAATGCCTGATTGGTCTACAGCCATAAGTTGAACTGTTTTGTGTCATGAGCTGATACCCAACATTCTCCATTCAACTATTCCTTGAATCTCATTTTTGAATACCTGC
The DNA here is from genome assembly GCF_028583425.1 of Eublepharis macularius. NCBI lineage: Eukaryota > Metazoa > Chordata > Lepidosauria > Squamata > Eublepharidae > Eublepharis > Eublepharis macularius. The sequence continues at coordinate 77,867,315 of NC_072794.1, read as the reverse complement.
TAACACTTTGAAACAAAGCCTCGCTGCATCCTCTGTCAAAGTCCCCTTAGTGGTGATCTCAGTATTCCAGGAACCAATAGATGGCAGAACATTTTTTCTCATCATACTGCCAAACAATTTGTCAAAGGGACCAACAATATGTTTCTCCATAGGGCACCTCCCGTACCCCAGTGGAGCCTCTCCCTAGTCCTGGCACAACTTATGATGCCTCCATTCGAACTGTTGGCCCACCGTGATATCCCTACTCCCCTGGAAAGTAGCCTTCTTAGTGGAGATCACATCTCTCCGAAGGGTGGGTGAATTGTTATTACTCTGCTCAGAATCTCCCTTACAATTTTTCGAGGAAAAGATTAATCTACACCCAAACCTTGATTTTCTCCCCAAGGTAGTTCTGAGATTTCACCTCCAACAGAAGGTAACCCTACCAATATTCTTTCCCCATCTATCCTCTGAGTTCAAGAAATCATTCCACACGTTGGATGTTTAAAAAGCCTTTTTTTATTACTTGCACAGAACCAAAACATTTAGAAAGTCCAAGGCTCTCTTTATCTGTTACACAGGCCCAAGTAAGGGTCTGCCCATGGCAAATCAGTCTTTATCCAGCTGGATTGTGGAAGCAATCAAAACAGCACACAAGTCTGTCAAAGTACCGTGTCCAATGATGATCAAGGCTCACTCAACAAGAGTACAATCTTTGTGCAGCAGACACTTTCATTAAACACTATTCTGTTGATACACATGCAAGAAGGGATGCATGAGTGGGGACAGCAGTACTTCACTTCTCTTCAATTGACATTTTACACCTTCCTCCATTGGTGAGTAGCTTGCTATACTCTCAGTGTGGGACTGCACAGAGGACCGAAGTTGAAAACAGTGTTGCACTTACCTGTAACTGTTGTTCATCTAGGTCTTCGTGCAGGCACACGTTCCCTCCCTCCTACCCTGCTGCGGGAGTACCATAATTATACTTGCCTCCTATGGCTTAGTGGAACTGAGGGAATTGGGTGCCCTGCCTAGCAACACCGCATTTCAGTGATGCAAAGTGCCCCCTACCTTTGAGGGCTTGAAAAATCTTTCTCTGCAGCTGGCCTGCGCCTACACAGTCCCAGTGTGTGCCTGCATGAAGACCTAGATGAACAACAGTTACAGGTGTGTGCAGCACTGTTTTTTACTTGATGCAAGCCACTACTGTTATCTTTTTCTCAAGTTTCTCCTTGTGCAAGAGCTCTCATGAAAGTGGCATTTTTGTGATGGATCCAACCAGTTGTTCAGCTACTTCCACTTTTTAAAACAAATGGTGCTAAAACACTTAATTTTATGTTGTGTATATGAAAAATATCATGGGACGTTTTTCATGAGTCATTTGAGTGCTTCAAATATGGCTACTTACAACATGTTAAAAGAGATTTATGGCCCACCAGCACCCCAAAAGTTATTCATGATTCAGAGGTAGATACTGAGCTTCCATTTTGAGACAATTGACCACGTTTTGTGTGAATGGCATGTATTCTGTTTTAATCTGATCTCTCTCTCTCTCTCTTTTTTTTTTTGCATGAAGATGGCCACTATGAAGTTTAAGGTCTCAATTTCACTAATAAAAAATGGTCTTTTAAGGATATGAGAACAGTTTGGTCTGAATCCTAGCCAGGCATATTCACAAGTTGTCCTTATCCCTAAAGATCTGTGTTATAATGGTGACAAGTTAAATTACTAAGTTACTATAAATTAATGTTTTTCAGTAACTACAGGGGACTTTAATTTGAAACCATGTTAATTACATGGTGATTCTCGTTACCTCTGCTGCATTATCTCCTTGAAACCTCTGCAATTAATTTGTGTCATTACTGTTGTTGCTGCTGCTGCTTTCAAACACAAACCATCCTCTCATTAGTTATCACTCACCCAGCAGTAGTCTATTTTCTTAAAGGCATTTTACAAATCAACACCCACCTTTAGTTCCTTGCCATGGTATATAGAACCAATATGCAAACACAGATGGGAATGAAATGGCCAGATCACTGGGTGCGGCGGGTAGTGGTTGGGAATGATAATGTAGCTAAAGTATCCTTCTCATGGACCTGTCTGGGCTGTGTCGTGTACAGCCAAAGCATCTCTCTTAGAGTGCTATCTAGTCCTTCCCCATAGAAACCTCAGAGGGAAGAAGTATGACTGCCTATCTGAGTTTTAGCAGCAAGGAACACCTAGTAGTTATCCTCTGTATGTCTCTAAGAACACAATTATGTTCCTGAACAGTCTAACAATGCAATTCCTTCTAAGACTATTGATTTCCAAGTTGTGTAACGTGTCTGCCATATTCCATCTCATTTTTGTATTCCACAATGTTATTGTTGTTGAACTGTTTAGTCAAAGAAGGATCTGCCAGTTTGCCCCCCCCCTTTTCATTTGGATGTAGCCTTGCAGTTCTTAACCTGTAATTCAGTATCACCCACCAAAATCATAGTATTATCACTGAATATTTTCCACCCACAAGCCAAAAGAAAAAAAGGGACATAAAAACAACAAATGGCAGATCTATGCATATGATTCTAGGGTTTCAAGTATACATTCAATGGGACCCTTGCACATGATGTCTATCAAACAACTCTTTAATTGGCAGAACTTCCAATTTTTGGAAAGTCACAGAAATGGAAATTGGCCAACTTGATTCCTGTTTGCTGTGTGCCACTTTTTTAAGGCCTAGGGAAGAAATCTAAGTCTTGGATTTTATCTTTAGGGCAGGGTAAGCGACACTGTCACTGACTCAGAAACCATTGCATGTGGGAAAGGCTGCTAAAATCCTGAATGCCCCCATTTGCCTATGGAAGTTCTGAATACCAGGCAAGATTCATGGAGTGACCCTAGGTAGTTTTATTGCCCAGGTAATGAATGGATCAGTCAAAATTGCTTTACAAAATTGCGATACGAAATTACAGGTTGGATAATGACATTTTCTTGTTGAAGAAAGATTCACATTACTGTCTTTACTTACCTATCACAGCCATGTTGGAAACTGCCAAAGTCTTCACATGAGCATCATCTTTATTAATTTAATTTAAGATTTGTTTTATTTTAAATCCTTGCTTTATCCTGCAAAGATTAATTCTAATCCTATAATCTGGCCTCAGTGAGGTCCCCAAAGTCATGTATGTACTTTCTTTACTTCATGTGGCTGAAGAATAAAAGCAACAGCACGATTTGAATGCTAAACCGATGTGTTAGTGCCCTGTAACTCAAACCTAGTGGTGTTCCTAGTCTTTTCCTTTGTGTCCCAAATACTGGTTTATACACACTTTTTGGGTTTATAGTTAGAGTTGTAGAACAAGCAGATGAGGAGCAGAAAATTGTAAGTTGCCAACATGTTGACAAATATGGCTTATCTGTTGACGTAATCACACACCGCCTCCCTATTGCTATGGCTTTTTAGTGTCATATACAAAAGAATCCTCTGAAAGCTTCACAGAAAGCACACTGGCCTATATATGCCCTTTCAAAAACTATTGAACTAAAAGTGGATGTTACTAAGGAGGCTGAGGCCTGATGGCATGCATTGTAAAAAAATAGAAAATTCTTCCTGTGGGTGTGACCTGTACCTTTCTGAAGTTTAAAAAAATGAATTGGAATGTTCCAGAGACTAGAATTACTTCACTTTCAGGGATAAATTCAATCCCCCTTTTAAAAAAAAAAAAAAAGACCAAAACCACAGGTATTGAAACACCTTTCACTTTTTGAACTTGAAAGTGTCACCTTTGAATCAGAGTCCTTAATCTTTATACTTCTGTGATAAGGAGATCCCAGAAAATTTTAGCATATTCAGATGCTAACCTGATGATGTCCAAAGTGTCACCAGCAGGCTGGATTTATCGTACCACTTGAAAAGTGTTCCAGTTAGTTCCACTCACAACATGATGGCAGAAAAACCTTGACTGGTTTAATGTTAGATGAAGAACCAAGGTGGAGGATTTGTAGTATACAACTAAGTAAATTCCTTTGCAGTTGTGCAGAGTTGTCTGGACTCCACAGCTAAAACAGAAAAAAATGTTGTTTTTCATGGTAATACAAATTCTTGTACTAATAGGAGCATGGCCTTGATTTTTCCATCCATTTGGGAAAAAGTTACTTGTCTGATTCTAAACAAAGAACAGAAGAACTGATTCACTGCCCCCCCCGTCCCCATTCTAAAAGGAAAGATACTATGAAGCAATACCAGAGTAATGTTAATTGTAACTCTGTAGCACTCACCATCAGTAAGATCTCTTGTGCTCTGTTTTTAGAAATTGGGGTACATGGAGCATATGAAATGCACAACACGATCTCTTGTTCTCTGGATTTTTGACAGTGCTACATGAAAGAGTGCTTGTGTTGGGATGCTTTGCTCTTAGGCTACTCTCTATTTAGCATGTATTTACAGAGATATATGAATATTTGATTAATGAGTCATAGTCTCTGGAGAAATTTAATAACTATTCTGCTATACAAAGCCAGCTCCTTTACTGTTAGCACAGCTGCCAAGGGAGTCTCTGACACCAAAGCCCTTCTGTATCTAATGTATGCTGGGAAGTGAATTCCTTCTTTACAAGGGAAGACATTATTCACTCCCCAGTTTTGAACTTTTGCAAGCTCACTTTACTCTCCCTGATTTGTAAAGATTTTTCCAGTGGAAACAAGCTGTGACATGTGAGTTGTCGAAAGCAACAGTTCATATGGCTGTGTTTTAACAAAATTTGTTTGGAAGGCAAAGTTAGAAAACCTACTATATAAAAGGCAAACTGTGTTTCTGACAACACATCTCCTACCCTGGTGTGCCTCCAAAGGGCGCTGCCGTGGAAGCAAGCCCAGACAAGGCAGCCCGTCCCTCCAGAAAGCATACCACGGTGGGAAGCCCAGGTGGGGATCAGGAGCAGAGCAGATGGCAATGGCTGCCCCACCTTCACCCAGCTGGGATCAGGAGCAGAGCAGGTGGCAATGCCCACCCCCCCCACCTTCACCCAACTCAGATCAGGAGAGGAACAGGTGGCAATGCCCATCCCCCCTTCACCCAGCTGGGATCAGGAGCAAAGCAGGTGGCAATGCCTGCCTCCTACCTTAACCCAGCCGGGATCAGGCACAGAGCAGGAGGCCAAGGCCGTCCCCCCTCCAACCTGCCGGAATCAGGCGCAGAGCAGGTGACAATGCCCTCCCCCCTTCACTTGGCCAGGATCAGGTGTGGAGCAGGAGGCAATGCCCACCCCTCTTCATCCCACTGGGATCAGGAGTGGAGCAGATGGCAATGCCCTGCCCCCTTCACTTGACCAGGATCAGGCGAGGAGCAGGAGGCAATGCCCACCCCACCTTCATCCCGCTGGGATCAGGAGCGGAGCAGGTGGCAATGCCCGCCCCCTGCCTTTACCTGGCCCAGATAAGTCATGGAGGAGGAGACAACAATGCCTGTCTGCCCACACTCCCCTTTCTAGAACCCATTGTATTTTTCCCCACAACGGGCTTTGTTACTTGTGTGTGTGTTGTGCTGCAGCCCAACTATTGTTATGGATTGATAAAGGGATCAGATCACCCCTGTGCTAACTAGCATTTGTTTCAGAAACAATTCAGAGTGCTGGTTCTTATCATTAAGACCCTTCCAGATGAGTGTTCTTATTAGACCCCTATATTCACTCAAAAGCCTTAAGAGTGTTTGTTCTTTTTAATTATGTGCTATGATAAAACATATGTCCTATGAATACTAAATAATTCAAAATGAACTTTCCATGTGAAATAGTAAGCAGTGCACTAGATGCTGGCTTAATATTCAAACGTTCACAGTAAAGATGTGTCTTTCCCAGCTCTTCCAATTTCAACAGTGTGCATTGTGTGTAAAGTGCAACCAAGTCACAGCTGACTTGAAAACCCCATAGGGTTTTTAAGAGACAAACATAGTTTGTCTTTGCCTGCCTCTGCATAGCAACCCCACACTTCCTTGGTGGTCTCCCATCCAAATACTAATCAGGGCCAACCCTGCTTAGCTTCAAACATCTGATGAGATTGGGCTAATCTGGGCAATACGTCATGCTGAATGTAATGGGATTTAGTCCCAGGAATGTGCACACAACAATTTAGACTTAGCATTTATAGACCTGTGAACCTAGAAATGTCATCTTTCTGGTAACTGAGCTGATACCTCCTCTGCATATGTATGAGTAACTAACAAATTTTTAAAAATGTATTCCCAAAAACGGAAAAATAAGGTCAGTTAGAATTAATAAGGCTGCAATCCAAATACTGTTTTTTTTTAAAAAATTTTTTTTATTGGTGAGTACATACAATATTATTCAATACACAAATTCCCCGTCTTATCTAAATTATATCAGCCCCCCCTTCCCCCCCTCCTTACCGACTTCCAACAGCTTTCCAACCCCAAACCCCTCTTATTACTCAAATTTCTCTTAACCATAATTTTTCTAAATCCTATATATGTTATATCACTTATTCTAAGCATGTTCAAATTCTTCTATATCTCCAATTTTCTAATATATCAATCTACATTTCACTGTTTAAACTATCGATTTTTTTAATACAATCTCCTTATTACTAATGTTAGCTTAGATTAATTAATAGCTAAGTTTCCCCATTAATGGTAAAGTTACTTCTCTCTCCCCTTTATAAAGTCACATATTAATAATTCTCGAACTGCCACAATCCTCGTTTCACATCCCATTTTTTTTCTAACTATTGTTTCAATTTCTCCCAGTCTGCAATATATTCTCCTGGATCAAGATCTTTAAGTTTTCTTGTCATTTTGTCCATCTCAGCCATGTACAGCAATTTGTAAATCCAATCTTCTATAGTTGGTATTTCTTGCACTTTCCATTTCTGCGCATACAAAAGTCTTGCTGCTGTAGTCATGTAAAATAACAGTGTTCTGTGCTGCCTTGGAACTTCTTCCATTCCCAAGTTCATTAGCAACAATTCTGGGTTCTTATTTATTTGGGTTTGCAAGACCTCATTAATTATTTCTATTATATCTCCCCAGTATTGCTTAGCTACCTCACAAGTCCACCACATATGATAAAATGATCCTTCATGCTTTTTACATTTCCAGCATTTATCTGACATATTTGCATTTCCAAGCGCAATCTTCTTAGGCGTTAAATACCACCTATACATCATTTTGTATACATTCTCTTTAATGTTGGTACAAGTTGAAATCTTCAAAGTATTTTTCCACAAGTGTTCCCATGATTCCATTGTTATTTCTTTATGAAAGTTTATTGCCCATTTCACCATCTGGACTTTGACTGTCTCATCTTCCGTATACCATTTTAAAAGTATTTTGTATATTTTCGAAATGTCTTTTTTGCCTTCTTGTAAAATCACTTCTTCTAACTCCAAGTTTTTTAGTCTTATTCCTCCCTTTAGACAGTCCGAGTTGTAAAGATCCCTAATTTGCCTATATTGAAACCATCCATAGTGAGGAGATAACTCTTCTTGTGTCTTTATTTTTGGTATTCTATGTTCTATTGACATTATCTCTTTACAAGTTAAACATTGTTGTTCATTATAAACAGTTCTTGGATCTATTACTTCATATGGTACCACCCATGAAGGGATACCATTTTCCATGTAATTCTTATATTTCTTCCAGATTGTGAAAAGGCTTCTTCTGATATAGTGATGCAAAAACATGGAGTCCGCTTTAACTTTATCATACCACAAATAGGCATGCCATCCAAACAACTTTTTATGTCCCTCCAGAGTCAGCAGTTTACGGTCTTTTAACGTTATCCAATCTTTTAACCATGTCAGACAAATTGCTTCATAGTATAATCTTATGTTTGGCAGTTGCAGCCCTCCTCTTTCTTTCGAATCTTGTAATACTTTCATTTTCACGCGGGGTTTCCTGCCTGTCCACACAAAGTCTGAAATTTTCTTTGCCGTTTGTCAAATTGTTTGAAGTCTTGGATAATTGGAATAGTTTGCAGCAAAAACATCACGCGTGGTAACACATTCATCTTCACTGCTGCTATTCTTCCCAACCATGACAAATTTAATTTGTTCCATTTTATCAAATCTCTTTCTATTTGTTGCCACAGTTTCTCATAATTATTTTTAAATAAATCTATATTTTTTGCAGTCAACTCAATTCCTAAATATTTCACTTTATTAGTTACCTCACAGTCTGTTATATCCATTAATTCTTGCTGTTTTTGCTTCGTCATGTTCTTACACAATATCTTCGACTTCTTTTTGTTCACATAAAATCCCACCAAATTACCAAATTCCTTTATTTTATCCATTATTTTTGGCATATTGTCTATTGGGTCTTCCACTATCAACATTACATCATCCGCAAATGCCCTGACTTTGTAGGAAAATTCCTTTATTTTTATGCCACGGATTGTGTCGTCCTCTCGAATTTGAATCAACAAAATTTCCAAAATCAAAATGAACAACAATGGAGACAATGGGCAACCTTGTCTTGTACCTTTACCTATTTTCAATTTTTTAGTCAAATCATCATTAACTACAATCGCTGCACACTGGTCTTTGTAAATTCCTTTAACTGCTTGTATGAACTTTTCTCCCATTTGCAGCTTTTCCATAGTGGCAAACATAAAATCCCAGTTCAAATTGTCAAATGCTTTTTCCGCGTCTACAAAAAGGAAACCAACTTCCCTATCGCAGTGCTTATCGTAATATTCAATAGCGTTTATCACTGTCCTTAAATTGTCCTTAATTTGTCTATTGGGTAGGAATCCAGCTTGTTCTTCTGCAATAAATTCCGACATCCATCCCTTTAATCTTTCCACCATAATTTTCGCAAATATTTTATAGTCATTATTCAGCAACGAAATTGGCCGATAATTCTTAACATTGGTCAAATCCTGTCCATCTTTCGGGATCAACGATATATTAGCTTCATTCCATGAATCAGGAATCTTTTGGCCTTGTAATATTCCATTAATTACCTCACTTAGAAACGGTGTCAACTCATTGGCCATCATTCTATAAAACTTTGCTGTTATTCCATCTGGTCCCGGTGCTTTCCCTAATTTTGTTGATTGTATAGCTTCTTTTATTTCTTCCTCTGTCACTTCCCTATTTAACTTCTCTTTCCATTCCTCTGAAATTACTGGAAGCTTCACTTTCTCCAAATATTCCGCTATTGAATCTCTGTTCACCTCTTTCTTTTGATACAGCTTTAAAAAAGGCTCTAAAAAAGGCTTTAAAAAAGGTGATTGATCTGTCAATGTTTTAACTTCCTCTCGAATCTTAGTTATGATTTTCTTCTCCCTTTTTTTTTTAAATAGCCACGCTAAATATTTCCCAGGCTTATTTGCACCTTCAAACGACTTCTGTTTCATTTTTTTAAAATTCCACTCCAATTCTCTGTTGTTCATTGCCGTCAATTGTTCCTGCAGGATTTTCTTATCCTGAAATATTTTCTTTTTTCCTGGTCTTTTTTTAAGTTGTATCTCTTTGGCTTTAATTTTTTCCATAATTTCAAGTCTCTTTTCTTCCCTACTCCTCCTAGCTCTTGCATTCAGATCCATTAGCGTTCCTCTAATAACAGCTTTATATGTGTCCCATACGTTGTTAGTTGGTACCTCCTTATTCAAATTGCACTGTATAAAAAATTTGGTCTCCTTTCGTAACAACGCCATATTTTCTTCCGTTTGCAGCAAGTCTTCATTTATCCTCCATCCTCTTTTCTTTTTATTTTTCCCAAATCTCCACATAACTGGATTGTGATCTGAGCCTTCCTTAGGCATTATCTCCACATCTCTAGTCCATACCACCAGTTCTTTGGAGGCCCAGATCATGTCAATTCTTGATAGTGTAAAATGTCTTGCAGAGTAAAATGTATATTGTCTGTTTTTCGGATTTTGTCTGCTCCACACATCTTCCAGACTTTCTTGTTCCTTAATCACCAAACACGATTTTGGCAAAAGTCCTCTCTTTTTCTGTGCACTTTTAGATTTCTTGTCTTCTTCCAAATTTGTAACTCCATTAAAGTCACCTGCCAAAATTATTTGATCATAAGTCAATTCATCTAATTATTCCTGTAAGTCCTTGAAAAAATTTTCTTTTGCCCCATTAGGCGCATAGATTCCAATCACCAAAATCTTCGTAGAGTTCCAAATTATTTCCACTGCAATATATCTAGCTTCTGTATCACTTAGAACCAATTTTGGCTGTAGCTCCTCCTTTATATATAATACAACTCCTCTCTTTCTTTTTGGAAGCTGCTACAAATTCATTTCCAAGTTTTGCAAGTTTCAAATATTTCACATCCTGTTTTTTGATATGTGTCTCTTGAAAACACACTATATTACATTTTTGTTTTAAAAGCCAGTGGAAAATAGTCTTACGTTTAAAAGGTGAATTTAGTCCATTTACATTCCAAGATATGATTTTACACTCCATGATCAAATTTTAGCTCCTTTTGGTAAGTCTTTTTCATTGTCCCTGATAAACCTTTCCATCTCCTGGCCAGATCTGATGATTTTCCTTACACCACCAAATTCGAAAGCCAGCCCTTCAGGTATTTCCCATCTGTACCTGATTTTCATGTCTTTTAACATCTGGATCAGCTCTTTATACTTCTTCCTCTCCAACAACACTGATCTGGGCAGTTCTTTCATGATTCTCACCACTTTCCCATCAACCTCTAATGGGTCCTGAAATTGTTTACTCACAATTGACTCTCTCGTCTTTCTAGTTGTAAATTGCACAATCATATCTCTTGGTAACTTCCTTTGAGCTGCAAATTTTGAGTTAATTCTGTATGCCACGTCCAGAAGTGCTGCGATCTCCTCTTCTTCTTTTCCCAGGTATGCCGCCAAAATTTCTGTAATCTGCTCTTGGGCTGTTTTTTCCAAAACTTCCGGGATTCCACGAAATCTCACTTGTCTTTCCATTTGTTTACATTCAGCTACGGCCATTCTTCCTTTCACACCTCTCAGCTCCATTCTCTGCACATCTGCCAAGGTATCAGCCACCTTTTCTACTGCGTTAACTCTCTGCTGTGTAACTTGCATTTCTTTTTGAACCTGATCCATATTGTATTGTCGAAGGCTTTCACTGCCGGAGAACGATGGTTGTTGTGGGTTTTCCGGGCTGTATTGCCGTGGTCTTGGCATTGTAGTTTCTGTCGTTTTGCCAGCAGCTGTGGCTGGCATCTTCAGAGGTGTAGCACCAAAAGACCGAGATCTCTCAATGTCACAGTGTGGAAAAGATGTTGGCAGGTCATTTGTATCTACTCAGGAGGGGTGGGATTGAGCTGAGTCATCCTGTAAGAACCCCCCTCACACCCGAGATCAACGCGCCCTCAAGGTCTTGAGCGTACTTGCCTGTTCTCTGCCTGAAAACAGGGGGCTGCGGGCAGATTGCACCCCTCCAGCCCTACAAACAGCGACTCAGACAGCCCAGCTCCCTGAGCTGCGTTAGACCTCCATGGATCCCAAACCAGAAGTCGCAATCCAAATACTGTTGAATGAGGCAGAAAAATCTATAAAACCTCAAGGCTGGACAATACCATGGACTTGATCTACAATGGTGTTTCGTTAGCCCAAGGCACACAAGGCATACTTTAATCAAGATACTGCATAGTACAATAACATTACATGATCACAATAGCTCCAAGTGAGGAAGGGTGCAAACTCTTTGACTTGGAGCTCTGACAACTGCTCTGCTTTGGTCCTCAGCAGCTGTGCCATGCTGTAACTGATGACTGGAGTTTGCATGGACTCACCTGCTGTAACTGGCACAGAAAAATGTGTAGGAAAATGTTATGGATCACACCCAAGAAGGTGATTATGTCTTTTGCCCAGGTAGAGTTATTATCTTTGTCCAAAGATTAGCCCACTTAAACCAAAAGCCTACATTTTCTTAGTAATGAAAGATCCTTTGCATTGCAAGAGTCCTGAAAACCCAACTTGATTTTTTTTTTAACAGTCAGGATCAATTGCTGTGCAAGTAAAAGGGATTGTAATTTACACAGAATATGCAAATAGCTTGCATGTTTACTTGCAGGGGCTTTGAGTTCAGTGGGGCTTGCTGCTGGGAAAGAGTATATAGGATTGTGGCCTTTAATAAGGTGCCTGAGGTTACTAGCCTTTATCTCCCACTTGAGACACTGATAGGAAATCTGTTATATCTAAGAGACTTGGAGTACATGCTTAACGGCCATCCCTGCTGCCGACCGTGGCCATGCATGCAGGGGCTGCCATTTGCCCCCTGGAAGGAGGAGGAGGCAGCACTCTTTTCCGGGCATCCGGGACTTCGCTGGGGGGGGGGGGCAGAGCCTGCAGCCTGTTCAGGCCACTCCACCTGCCCCCTGGCTGCAGTTGCGAAAAGTGCTTGGCCCACCCTTCTCACCCTGTATTAGTGCAGGATTAGCTGGCTGCTGTATTCAGGGCCAGGTAGGAATTTTTCCCCCTTTACCTAAATTGGCATTGGGAACGGGTTTTTTCGCCTACCTTGCACCTTTTACTTGGATTGAGGTAATTGGCTGTTGGTGCCAGTTAGGGGTGTCATGGGCAGAATAAAGTTTGGGATATAGGGAGTGGGCCGGTGAGCACCGTTGGCACTTCTCCATTGATGGGGAAGTGGGGTCTGCCAGGGGTGGTTGTTACTGTTTGTGATGGCTGCCATGCTGCATGGGCAAACTGCCTAGGGGAACCCCCATGTGCAAGTCCTTCTTTCACTGCTGTACAGCTGAGGCTTAGGAACTTGAAAGGGGGGGGGGATCCACAGGATGGCTTGCACCTGTGGCTTCAGGGCTTGCCCAGACAGGTCAAGGCGGAGATCCATGGGGTGACCACGTGGCTTGACCTGTACTGCAATTTGGCCCTTGACGCAGTTATTAGTTGCTGTTATTCAGTTATGTTAATTAATAAAGTGGCCCTTATATCCATACCTGGTGTCTGTCTCTTCATTCTGACTAGGGGAGCAAAGAGACATACCTTTATCAGCACTTAACTATGTTCCACAGAAAACTGCTTCCAGACAATAAGTACTGTTCAGCCCAGGATCAAATTAAGCTATTGTATTTTTTAATCTGCCTTTCTTCCCAAAAGCTCTGGGTGGTACTTAATTGGTCTTCACAACAATCCTATGAGGTAGAGTTGGCTGAAATTGAGCAACTGGTCCAACATCATTCAAGGAGTTTAATGGGTAATTGGAGATCTTAGTTTAACACTCTAACCACTACAACATACTATCTGTCATTCTATATTTATTCAGGTAAATATATACATATGTAAAGATGACACTCATATGAAGTGTTGATGCTAGAATTAGAAGTTAATTAGGATGGGAGAGAAATAATTTTATTACAAATGTGATTTAAAACACTGATTACTGATTTTCTAATTTCTAATCAGTATTGTGCCTAATAATTTTTTTTGCTTTGAGCCTTCAAAAGGAAATAACTCACTGCTCGATTGCTCATTCTCCATTTTTATTTCTAATATCTGTGGAAAAATCAATTCTCACTTAGAAAGTTAGGTAGATATTTTAGTGGTGTTACTTCAGTTAAACTACTTGAAATAATGGGGAGAAATGTAAAAAAAGATAAATTTAGTGCAGAGGCATTCATGGGAGGCTTTAACTGCATTTTAGAATTATACATGCTATGCAGAATTTCCTGCAACCCCTTCTCCTTAGGGCCACAATGCATTACAGCAGACATATAATGAAGCTGCTATAAAATCTCTGGTAATTAAGGGGGATTTGACAGTAATTGCAACAGTGAATCAACTTAATTATTACCTGCTTCAAAGAGAGCTAAACTGATGTTATAATCTAACCTTTCCTACTTTTAAAATGAGAGATTAAACAAGTATGTATAGCATTTAAGAATTAAATCTGTTGAGATAGAATTCTGTTAATATAATTTTACACCCACACACACGCATATTGTGTAGCAATAGAATTTATAATATAGATACATTCCCTTATATTTAATAGTGTTAGTGAACTAGGACTTGCCCTCGGATCTCATGGCCTTACTTCTAGAATTAGGCTTATAGACTACTGTACAAGATGCTTTACAGTGCAAACCTAGTTACATCCTTAGCCCCTCGACTTCAGTAGCCTTGAAAGCAATTCTGCTTAGGATTGCACTGTCGTTTGCTGTTTATATTGAAGTTGTTTTATATGTGGACACAGAAATATTCCATATTGGGTATGAAGAGGCAGTCTTAGCAACAGAGCTACTACCATCCCCCAATGCAGGCTGAAACACAGAACGTTAGTTAGAGTTGCCAGGCACAGTGGGAGATGAAGCAGGCAGGGACTTCTATGGGGAGGGCATGATGATGTTGCTTCTGGTGTGACCTTGAAGTGTTACACCATCATGCTGGGGGTGACACTCTAGCATTCACCCCAAACACTATTGTTTAATTCTATGGTTTAATACTCTGCAATACCAGGTCTTTGAGGCATAAAACTGTTCATCTCTCTGAGACATTATAGAAAGAGAAAACTTACTTGGCTTGCATAACTGAAACATGATTGAAAGGGAATGATATGGTGTGTCTCTTCTATCTAACGTCATCTGGTTTTGCAGTCTTCCACCAGCCCTGCACAGGTGGCTAGAAAGGAGGGGCGGAGGGGAGGCTATTATCCTCTGTGAGTAGGTTGCTAGGCACTGCCTGGCAACCAGCAGGAAACAGAGAGGGTTGAGACATGGGGAGGCACTGGTAGTGATAGTGTAATGTCATTTCCAGGTGTCATGCTTCTCTAGGAATTGCTGGAAACTCTGGTAAATGACTGATATTACTTCCAGGTTTTCCCAGAAGTAACATCTCACTGTTGGCCCAACTGCCATCTAGTGCATTATTTCTGCTGCTGCTGCTGCTTCAAGTAGTGGCAGGAAATGGGAACTGGGGACAGGGATCTCTGGCTCTCAGCAGGGGCTTGGCAGCCCTATCTGTGAGTCCTTCAACTTCCTCAAACTGTCGGTACAAACTTTATCTTGCATCAATATTGCGCTTCTTACAGTGGGGACCAGGATAGATTCTGCTTGTTTACTGGTTGTCCAATTCCTCTCTGAGTTGGCAGAGGTCCTCTTGGATTGGGGCTGGAGACCCCTAGACTGATTGTTCTTGGTGAATTCAACATTCATGCTGAGCGCACCCCATCAGGGCACCCAAGATTAGGCACTACTTCTACATAAGACTTTGTTTGGTCTGCTTATGGACCATGTTGACCCAAGTACTGTGAGGGATGTTTACAGGATCTATAAAGCTCATTTGTGCACTGAATCCTTGCCATCCTGGCTGCTAAAATAATCTAAGAACCATGTTAAGAAGCCCTTGATGTCCATCATAAGTCAGTCACTAGCTCATGGTACTGTCCTTCAGCTGCTCCATTCACTACTTAAAAAAACAACAACAACATCCCTACAGAAAAATGATGTGGCCAGCTATCACCCAGTCTCTAATCTGCCTACTTGGGAAAAATGATTGAGAGGCTAGCTCCAGGTCTTCTTGGGTAACTTTTGTGCTCTGAGCCCTTTTCAGGCTGGTTGTAGGTCAGGCTATAGGACAGAGATGGTCCTGGTAGCTTTAGTTGATAATCTTCATCCGAATGTAGACAAAGGCCATGCTTCTTTGTTGCTCCTACTTGATCCACCTTCAGCCTTTGATACAGTAGATCATGCCATCCTGTTGAAATGTTTGAAGGCAGAAATGAATATCAGAGTATGTGCCTTAAACTGATTTAAATAGTTCCTCATGGATCAGGCTCAAAGGGTTGCTGTTGAAGACCAGCTATCTTCAGTGTAGGAGCTGTCTTGGGCTCCACAGGGCACAATCTTATCCCTAATTTAGCCTCTATATAAAGCCTTTAGGGAAAATCATTTGTAGCTGATGACACCCCGTTCTATCTCTCTCAATCCAAATCTCCTGGTGATGTGGTAGAGGTACTAAGCCATTGCCTGACTGATGTGGTTAAATGGCTGAAGTGAACAAATTGAAATTGAATCCAGAAAAGATGAAAGTGATGCTAGCTGGAAAGGTGGAGATCTTAAATTATATTGTGCTTCCCACTTTTAATGGGGTCCAGCTGACTCAATTCTTACTGGATCCAGCCTAGTGTAGCCTGGAAGATGGTCTCCTATCTTCACATGGCCTGGATCTATGCCATGGTAACATCAGTACTAAAGTAGTGTAATGTACTCTACAAGGGTCTCCCCTCAAATTCAACATGGAGATGCCAATTGGTGCAGAATGCCACAGCTCAGTTATTATTAGGAGTTAGATGGAGCATACATATTACTCCCATTCTGCAGGCACTCCAATGGCTACCTATCAGTTACAGGGCTTATTTGAAGGTCTTCTTATACAAAGCCCTTCATGATCTGACTTGGCCACTATATCTGCAGGACCACTTCTCTCCCTGTGCTCTGTCATGGCAGTTTCCCTCATCTGAACAGGGCCTTCTGCAGATATCACCATCCCAGGTGGTAAAATCAACAGCTGGCTGTACATGCACTTTCTCTGTGGTAGCTTTCTCCTAATGAAATAGACTGACTGAGGTCAGGAAGGATCCCACCCTCCTTGCTTTTGGCAAACCGTGCAAAAACGAATTATTCAGGATGGCTTTTTAACATAGTCATTAGGGCTGTACTGTAGCAAAATGTTTCAGAAAGATACTTTAGTAAAAGGAATAGGGATTGTGGTCTGTTGCTGTAAGATATGATAATTTATAATGTAATGTAATTACTGCATTATTTAATGTATCAGGTTAATGCTTATGCTTTGTTTCAGATCTGTTTTGTGATTCTTACTTGTTTTCAGAATTTTGCAATCCAAAAATGAAGCTGCTATATGCTACACCAGTCTGTTCTGACTGGAAGGAACTGTCAAGTTTCTCAATATTAAAAAGTCCAGTAGCACCTTTAAGACTAACCAACTTTATTGAGGCATAAGCTTTCAAGAACCACAGCTCTCTTTGTCAGATGCATCTGATGAAGAGAGCTGTGGTTCTCGAAAGCTTATGCCTCAATAAAGTGGGTTAGTCTTAAAGGTGCTACTGGCCTTTTTACTATTTTGCAACTACAGACTAACACAGCTAACTCCTCTGGATCCAGTTTCTCAGGCAGTGAAAGTGTCTCCCAACACTTGCCAGAGACTTTTTATCTGGAATTGCCAGATAATTAAACCTAGAGCCTTGCACATGACAAGTAGGTGCTCTGTCACTGAGCCTCAGCTTTCCTTAAACATCCAGATTTTCCTTTGGCCTGAATGTTTTACCTCCTTGTCTCGCACAGTGCTCTTTTCCCTGTTTTAGAGAGGCTTTTGGCATGATGTTTTGCAGCAAGAGAATGAGACTGACCAGTGCAGAATGAGAATAGCATGTGCTATTGAAGCACAACCAACATATGAAACAAAATGGAATCCAGGACAGCTATGTTTCAGCTTTGATTCATGAAGTAATATCATTTTATCAGTGTGGTTTCTAATCAGAGATTTCAGCTGGATGCTAGAACAATGGAGACCTGGGTTCAAATCTTCATTCTATTACAAATGGAGTGAGCCGTTTCAGTGGGTAAATTATATGTCTACATAGGTTTTTTCTATTATTTTATTGTCTCAGTAGAGTACCTCCTATTTCAAATGGTTAGTTTACCTCCCATTTATTTGAGTTCAATCTCATTGTTCCTATTATAGCTTTAATTTTTCATGTATTCAAATGAAAGTACATGCCATAATGAAATGGATAGCATGAATAAGGTTTCAGCTGTACTGGTATTCCTATTGCCATGGTTTTATTTTAATGTAGCAATCAAGATATCTCAAATATTCATTAAGATAGTAACTACAAAAATAATATATTGAATCTATCATTAAGTAAAAATTTTAAAAAGATTATTAAAAGCTGTTTTTAAAAGAAAGGATATACAAACTTCCATGTTGAATTCTGGCACGTCTAGTTTAAGAGTTACCACTCAATGGGCAGTATTCAAATTCTAGATGGTGGTAAATGTAATAGAGTTCAACCAGGAGATCTCAGTAGTCAAGAATGTTCAAAATATTGCTGTGCAGATTTCTCAGTGCCTTAATATGTAGCACTAAGATGCTTTTATCAAAAAGGAAAGAATGCAGTTAGAATGGATCTCATTCTGTAACTTTTTCCTGGACAAGGAATTGAAGTCTCATAAAGATCAGCTCTACTTTTTTACTTTGTAAAATTGAGTTTGAATGAGGCTTAATATAAATGAAAGCTTTCTTTGTCCATGAGAAGAAATGGATTTCCAATGGGTATTGACTAACACATTATGTCTGAATTTTTATTTAAATATGTTGTTCAGGAAAAATTACTATGCAGGCATTTTTTGCAATTCTTCCAATATTCATGGCTTTTGTTATGATGGTCAGTTATGAAAAAAAGGAAAGCCTCAAAAAAATTGCAACAAAAGACCAACAGAGGGCCAGTTAAGCCCATTTTGCTTGGAATAAAAGTTATTACATTTTTTTAAAAAATCCCAGTCTTCCTCCAAGGAACTCAGGGCGGTATGCATAACTCTCCAACACTCTAATCTTTATAATATTCTTATGAGGTAATTGCTTCAAGAGAGGAAAAGGGCCTGAGCCAGGGTCACATAGTGAGCTTCAAGGCTAGGTTTGAATCTGGGTTTCCTTAGTCCTATTCTGACAAATGAGATCCAGTCTGACCAAACCTAGACTCATCTTCTGCAAGGTCTGCATCATTTGCTCAAAGATCAAGAACTAAGCCCTGTATCTTACATCAGCTGCACTGTACTAAAACAACACACTGTACACTGTACATTGTACTCCCCACTTTCAATGGAGTTCGTCTGACTCTTGCAGACTCAGTTAAGAGCCTAGGGGTTATACTGGATCCGGCATTATTACTAGAAAAACAAGTTAAGGCAGTGACAAAAAATGATTATTACAACCTCACCCTGGCCTGGAAGATGGCTTCTTATCTTGACACGGCTGACCTGGCCACTTGGATCCATGCTATGGTAACATCAAGGCTTGACTAT
Organism: Eublepharis macularius; assembly: GCF_028583425.1. Taxonomy (NCBI): domain Eukaryota; kingdom Metazoa; phylum Chordata; class Lepidosauria; order Squamata; family Eublepharidae; genus Eublepharis; species Eublepharis macularius. The sequence continues at coordinate 77,848,324 of NC_072794.1, read as the reverse complement.
TGGAATGCTCTATACATAGGTCTCCCGTCTAAGTTAACTAGGAGGCTCCAATTTGTGCAAAATGCTGCAGTTCAACTGTTATCAGGAGCGAGCAGGAGCATGAACATCACTCCCATCCTGCAGTTGTGCCATTGGCTACTCATCAGTTACCGTGCTCAGTTCAAGGTATTAGTTATTACATACAAAGTTCTTCATGGCTTTGGTCCGGCATACCTACAGGACTGCCTCCCTCCCTATGTTCCTCCACAGCAGCTTTGCTCATCTGAACAGGGTCTCCTGCAGGTGCCAGGCTGCACACAGGTGAAGTCAGCAGCAGCCCATACATGGGCTTTCTCTGTGGTGGCCTCTATCCTGTGGAATGACCTGCCAGAGGAAGTCAGAAGAGCCCCCACTCTCCTGGATTTTCGTAAATGATGCAAAACTGAACTATTCAAAAAAGCTTTTTACTCAAATGGGAGGGCTGTATTGTAGGGATGGGGTCTCAGATGCTTCGCTAATGAGTTAGGGAACATAGACTTCATCAGTATATTGCCTTACATATTATCTGCTGCTTTAAATATGTGCTCCATGTTGTCTAATGTTCGTCCTAGAATTGATTATATTCTGCTTCAGTATTTTTTCTACTCTGTATTGTATTCTTGCTAATACTATGTCTTTTAAACTTGTATCTATTTACCCTATGGTATTGTTTATGAAATGTCATTGATACTGTATTGAAACGTACTTGATACTTATTATACTAATTTCATACTGTGTAATCTGCCTTGAGTCTCAGTGAGAAAGGTGGACTATAAATGACATAAACAAACAAACAAACACAAATAAATAAATAAAAATGCAGTGCATGGTTCCTTAGTATTCAGGCCCATGCATTCATATGGGTCTGCAGTTGAAAAGAGTGATATTGAAAAATACACCCTCAATGGGGGGAATCTTGAGTTGAAGCAGCTGGTGGAGTCTGAACTGAAACATTAGCATGGCTGTTTGGGCGTGTGTCTGTGGTGGGAAACAGCTACCACTGATTTTTTTTTATTCCAAATAATTGCCATGTCAAAAATTTAAAAGGCTTCCCCCTACCAAATTCTTCAGTTAAGCAATATTCTAGTAGAGTTCTTTATCCACTGGCACCACTTAGGGTACGGTCCTATAAGGGTAAAGATGACTCCTTAATCATAAAAAAAAACCCCTATTTTATTTAAAATACCTATTTCCATTTATGTAATATTCTTATTGTTTATGATCTTGAAAAAAATTGCTTAATAAGTAGAATGTTTGCCTTCCCAAAGAGGTATTGTCATATCATCAGTAAAATGATAACCCTGACTACTCCTTACTGGGGTTAGTGATGTTTAGCAAGGTTTTGTAGTAAGATTTACAAATGCCCTAAAATGAGAAACATTTTTCACAATTTTCTACCTATGAAACACAGATCTTTTGATAATGAGGATGAGGCTGCCAATAGGGAGAAAAATATTCACAGTACAGTGGGCCTCCCTGACCCCCATTCAAAGTGAATTTTGAATTGTCTTAATGGAATCATGAAGCCCAATCTGACTGGTGTTGGATACCGTCATGCTGGCAACATGATCTGAATTATTAGAATAACATTGCTGGCAATATAATATTTGGAAACATAAAATTGCAAAGACAAGTCAGTGACAGGTGCAAAAAAACAACATTCAGCGCACCTTTAGTAAGGTTACTAGCTTCCTTTAGTAGGACATGAAAGATAAGTTCTATCTACTGTAATTCGCCCAAGATACTGACTGTGACAACTGAGTATTGAAAGTAGTTGCTTACAGCTTTGGAGTTTATAGATTATATAAATCCACTTTTAGTGTGGGCCATGGTATCCAGCAAAGAAAATATTTCCTTAAAATTTGCTTTTGTAATATGAGATTTTAGGGTTAGGAACAGAAGGGATAGAATTCTAAATGATCTGCCGCTTATGTGAACAAATGAGCAAACTTTAACAAATTTTCATGGGTGCCTTTTGCTATTTTTACAGCACATTTTAAAATAAATGAGAAATTAACGTAGGAAGAAGTACTTACTATGCATGCTCAGTGACTATTTTTTCATAATGTTTTAATGGACTTGGAGTTGAGCTCCAGTAAAATCTGGATTTATTAGAAACATTTCATGCATTTCAATGGAGTTTTTCATCATGAATCAGGATATTTTACATTATTTCCATAGAGCTGACCCTCTGGTTCATTAGAAATACTCCAATACAACCAATGGACCATTTCTAATGATCCTAGTTTTACAGTAAAGCCAAGGGTCAGCTGTACTGAAAACAATGGTGCTAACCTTTTGGTTTATTAGGAAAATGCTTCTGTGTCTCAATGGAGCATCTCTAATCAATCATATAAATGAGTACCATATACTCATCCCATTGGTTGGGATATTTCAGAATCAGAATATGCTTTGCTGGGCTTTGAAATTTTTAATTGACATCTCATATCAAAACTTTAAATCCTTGAGGTTTTTTTAAGGGCTCAAGCCAAACCTTTCCTCCTCCATACAGCATTCTAGAACATTGTGTAGACTTCTCCTTTCCATAGCTCTTGCAAACTCCACCCATATATAATGTCTGGAAGCTGCCATAATGTTCTTTTATTCTCCTTTGGCTGTTGCTGCCTATGGTTTGAACATTTAAAAACTGCTAGCCAGGAGCTACAAGTTCTTGATTTTGAAACTGTTAAACAGCAAGAAACATAGCAACTAGGCCAGGTGTTATCTGCCTGCATAATGTGCTTGACACCACTTTCTTTGTATGGGCTCACTTTTTCTTTTTTCTGTACTCAGTTATATATACCTACCCATATAGGTACCTATTAGTCAATGGTCTTAGAAGGGTGTAACTCCACTTTGGATAGCACTATACTTCACACATCTGACAAAACAGGCTCTAACCTACACAAACTAGTGGCAAGTATCCTACCACTTTGCTCAGCAAAGTTTGAAGCCTTCCCCAGCTTAAGGCACTTTCCTGCAACAGAAATGGATCTTCTGCCAGACAAAGAGCTAACCAGTAGACCCTTCAGAGAAGAGCAAAGCTTCTGCACAGGAACACATTCTGAAGATGACTGGAACTCTTTTTCCTACTTCTTTTCTCAGTACAAGTGCATCAGGAGATCAGCATTAATCATATATTTCATATTGAAGCACTCCAGTCCATTCTGTCCTTGCACAATAGCTTTTGGTGTAGGAGCAGCTTCTATTGTACCTTGGCTATCATACATCACCTTGCAATAGAGTGCAAAATGGTTAATGAGTGAATTCTGCAGAAGGATTATGTATTAAGAAGCAACATGATTTGCGATTCGGTTTCATTTTCTCGGCCATGTCAGACGCTCCTCTCCGCAGGTCTGGGAGGAAGCACCTGAGCAGCCTGACCGGGCGGCTGATCTGCGAAGATTAGCCCCCAGGGCTCCCAGTGAGGGAGGCAGGGTCCGGGATGCGGCGGGAAGAGCCCCCTGAAATCGATGCGGGGGGTAAATTGCCCGTTTGTCCCTATGGAGGCCGGCAGATGTGCGCGGCACCTTGAGTGCTGCCGGGCCATGGAAAATGGCAAAGAGCAGAACTAGGCGGAAGCCTGTAAGTAAGCGAATCCCTTCTGTTATTACAAGCGCACGCGAAGGAGTGGTGGGATCTGAAGCTAAGCAGGCTCGCTCTTCCCCCTCGCTGAGTTTCAGAATTTGGTTGGCGGTCCCCCCCCCCCGCTAAAATGGCAGCGAAAAAGCAGAGTCCCGCTTTGGGCAAGTCAATTTCGGCTGCCCTGCAGGCGAAAGGAGAGTCGCTCGAAGACTTGGTGAAAAGGTCGGTTATCGAAGCCATAAAGCCCTTTGTTGACAAGCTGAACGAAACAGATCAAAGGGTGGTCTTAATTGAGAGCGAAGTGAAAACCATCAAGGAAGCAGCGGGGGGGGCAGAGAAGTCTGCCCGGGAAAATGCGTCACTCGTGAGGGCAACGAATAAAGAGTTAAAGCTGGTGGAGAACCAGCTCATCGGGCTACAAGTGGAACGAACACAGACAATTTTGCGCCTCCAGAACGTGAAAGAGGAGGAAAATGAGGATTTATGGGGTCTGGCCTCGGAACCATTGGCGACACCCGCGAGGGCAACTAAAGAAGAGGTAAAAAGCGCCGTTTTGGAAGTCCGTTGGGCTTCTTCAAAATATGCAACGACGCGTCAGCTGCCTCGCGAGATCATCATCGAGTTTTCATCTAAAAGGATCCGAGACACTATCCTATACAACTCATATAATGCGGATCTGGATTTTCTGGGTAATAAAGTCAAGATACTGAAGGACGTTCCATTTTTAGTTCGGAAAAGAAGATTTAAGTATAAAAAGCTTGCAGCTCTTCTGAGGGAACGTGGAATAAAGTACAAATGGCTATTTCCGGAAGGTATTTGGTTCAGTTTCAAAGATCAAGCTTACAAGATAACATCAGAAGATCAATTAAGGGATTTTGAGGACAAAAATCAAGAATTTCAGCAAGACACCAAGCAAGAAGAAAAGGCGAAGTCTGAAGGGGGGGGGAGGGAACGAGCACTGCGGCTGCAGTTGCTCAGAGAGAATTGCGTCCGAGGCCCAGGGGGGGGGGAGGAAGACTTAATTTGAATTGTAATTTGTATTTTGCAAGGTCAGCCACTTCATCAATATTATACAAAGTTTTAATTTTTTAATAATGGCAGTATGAAGGGAAAGCATTGTGTGTAGTGTAGTGTTGTTATATGTTGCTGTTTTTTTTCTTTCCTTCCCCTGCCCCCCTTCTCTCCCTTTGTATTGTTAGTCAATGTAGTTAATAAAAAAATAAAAAATCTTTAAAAAAAAAAAGAAGCAACATGATTTCACTTGAGCTATTTGTGCTCTAAGTGGAAGTTTATTCTACCCACTCCTTTGTCCTCTGAACTGGAAAAGGCCAAAAGGATACAGACCATGTGGGAAATCTGCTTGTTCTGCATGATTATGATAAAGAAAGTAGCGTGAGTGTAAGTCCTTTTCTACTCTAGAGGTGCCAGTAAAAGCATGAAGAGGCAGCCACCCTGCTATGAGCTACCATAGTTAATCATGTCAACTCATGCTGCTGAGTGCTGTGTTTAGGGCCTCTGGCTGTCAAAGGCAGAATTTCATCTTGTGGTCCCTAAGGCCATCTAGAAAACCTAAAATGTTCATTTATGTTGCCTATTGTCTGACCACATCTGTGTGTGCTTTAAAAGTTTTCAGAGCTGACCTTCAAGGACATAGAGTCACACAAATCACCAGCCCAATAAGTTCATATTTTTTGTCACTAGAAAGTAATATTATTTTAGTTGTTAAATATTTGCATATATTTTTAAAGCAACATTTTATAAAATAATAAAATGAAATAATAGATAAGTTTAATTTTCAAGCATTAACTGCTAATGCTAATTCTGTGCCTTTAACTGTGCACATAGCAAGGTTTTATTTAATTGTTTTAAATATATATCTTTGTATTTAAAATGGTTTTTAATGTCTCAAATGTTTTAATGTTTTGATTTAATGTTCCTTGGGAACCTTGAATTGGGTAGAAAGGTGGAATAACGTTTTAAATTTAAATAAACAAACATGCGTTTTATATGTACAATATGTCCCCCCTCCCTCATCTCCGTATGCTCACACAGTCCAATGGGCTACATTATTTCATTGACTAATACTCAGCTGTGTAAAATTCTTTTACATTTTAAAAGAGGGTTGCCCTGTAGTCTTGAGGACTGCTGATTGAGACACACAGGCCCAGCTTTTCCTTGGTCATTCAGAAACCGTGGTCCAGTTCTTTGGATCATGTCATTGTATGCACGTTACGTTTTTTGTAGAAGTACATAATTGAGAAAGAAGAAATTAATCCGTTCACACAGCTTATTTACAAGGTTTCAGAGAAATTCATAGAGAAAGAAATCAGTAACAGTACCTTACAAGATACCACATTATATATTGCTTTGGAATTGACTTAGATCTCAAGAGCTACACCATAACTGGTTCCAGAAACTGAAAGAAACTTGGTGATTAGGGGGCTTTCCCACTACAATATAGCAAACTTCTTTTCCCATTGAGGGGAGCTTCAAAGCACTTTGTGACCTAGTGCTACTGTTCAAGGGTTAGTGTCAGGTGAGTAGCTTTATTAGTCTGTAGTAGCAGAACAACATTGGAATCCAGCAGCACCTTACAGTTACAGACCAACAAAATTTTACTAGGTATAAGCTTTTATGAGTCACAGCTCACTTTGGATGAACATTGTTTTGTTTAAAGGTTCAGCATTCTTCTAGGCATACCCTAGGATCCATGGGCATGGCTGACTTGCTTAAGCTGATGATGGACCAGGAAACTCAGTGATGAATTGTGGGCTAAACAAGAACAACAAAACCCACACAACCTGCTGTCTGTCTGTCTGTGTCTGATATCTCTCCAGTTGGCCCCCATGTGGCTTGCGTCATTCTCCATTTTATCCTCTCAGCAATCTTGTGACATGTCACATAGGTTAGACTGGGAGTGTATGACTGGCCAAACGCCATCCAGCAGGCTTCCATGGCAATGTGAGTTTTGAACCTGGGTCTCCCAGATCCAAGTCTAACACTCTAATGACTCCAACACAGTGGTTCTCTAATGACTAGGCTAATCTAATGAAGGATGGCTTTGAGGCTTGGAGCAGGGTTTGTATGCAGAGAATGGGTCTGAGTGCAGGGAAAGAAAGAAATACTTGAGTAATACATATCCCTTAGTTTCCAATCTGATGTGGTCATTCCTCCAATCTCTGCCTGATCTGCCTTCTGGATGGGCCTGATTGTAATGACATGGGGGTGGGGAGTGTCACAAAATGTTGAATGGAACTCACAATGATTGGTGATACATGTTGAAAAGTTGGTACTGTATTAGCTTCACTATTGGTGTCACTACTGATTCTGTGTCTATGTTAAGCATACTCAGGCTACAATCCTAAGCACACTGTCTAGGAAGTAAGCCCCACTGAGTTCAGTGGGACTTCTGAGTAAACATGTTTAGGGTTACACTTCCCAAGAACCACTTCAGATCATGGCCATTAACTTAATAATTTTTAATCATATTCATACAAAATATTGTTATAATGTGGATTTAGAAGTAAGGAAGGAAATAGAAATATCACTTGTGTTTTTGCTTATGTTTATATGTATATGTATCCATTCAGCCAACATGAAATTAAGCATTTTGTCTGAATGTGTTCAACATGCTTTTAAGTATAAGTGTATTTTTGTTTACAACATCAGGATAGTATATTTCCCAGAAATTTTGTTTCAGTTCATCACACATTTGTTTCACTTCCCCAACCATGTTAATTGTTTCTTCATCAAAATCACCAATAACTCTTCCCTGTATTGTCATGTTGTCTATAAATATTTAGTAACTGGCTTGCATTAGCCGGTGCTGCTCTGTATTAGAGATGAAAAGGTAGCATCTGCTGAAATTGAAAGTGGCCACATTTTTGCGATTACTTAATTAAATGCCAAAATTTATCTACATTAACAACGAAGTGGTAAAATTTATTGATCAATTCACATGATATAAGTTGACAAATGGCCCAAGCAATTTCCATAATTTTCTACACGTGTTAAAATTTGTAATGGAAAAGAGAGAGAGAGAGAGCACAGTATATTAGCATTCGATGGGGAATGAAAACGATGTTTTGTAATGGAAGCTAATGCCCTGCAGCAGTGTACTTTGTTTTCTGTGCCCTGTCCAGGCCGAGACTGTTTGAGCTGTGTACAGATGGGTCTCTGACAGTCCTACAGCTGTTCTCCTAATTGTCCATTAAGTGTTCTATTGATTCCCTGATTCAAAGTACATGTCTTTCAGCTCAACCTATCGTGTGAAGTGGCAGGCACATTCCTTGTAGAATGACAGAGCTGCCTGAAACCTAAAAATGTGGGCTGCCACTTTCAATTGAGCATCCTGCTTTCAAAGGAAAAGGCTTGGTTAAAGGAGCTTTGTAATAGCTGGATAGGTTTGAATTTCCAAACTTTGAGCATCAATCAATTAAAGCGGCCTAAAGCAAGAGGAGCTTTAATTCCTTGTACAGCTTATGTAACTAGAGATCGACTGTTAAAAGCATTAGGCAAGCATATTGCCATTACTTTGATAATAAGATACTAGATTTATTTAACCATATGCAGATCTTCCAAGTCTTCCTGACATGAGCCATCACGGTTTTCTTATTTAACTTGCAAGTGGGCTCTTGGCTTTTCCTCTTTTTTATACAGAAGCTAGATCACTGCTGATTCCAGATTATGTCACTCAGAAAGGTATTTAAAATCATCTATCTTTAATCTGAAGAAGTAAGACATAAGATGTGTATTTTTTTTAAAGAATGATAAATCTTCAAAGAAGCAAGCAGGCCCTCATAAAATGTAAAAGTTATTTAGTTTCCCACAAAAGAGGTTTATTAATCTAAAATTTCCACTCCATTGAGATGATTTAGTTTTTACACAACATCTCATTTCTTGCAATTGTACAAGGCCTATATCTCAAGCAAAGACATGATAGCTTTAAAGCTGAAACAATGCATCACTGAATCACAGGCGGGAGAAAGACCTGTATTAAAATTCTTACTAAATATGGATTTTGAGATTGTTTTAAAAAGTTTGTTCACTAATATGATTTTAGTAGCCACTTTCTCTTGATTTTTAATCAGCTGATTTAATATTTCTGAACATAATTTCATCCCTTAAGCTCTGAATATATTGTGGCTTGGATCCAACAAAGCATTTCCATAGGCAGAAGGATTTCTATCTGTGGATTGTGAGTTTTTAACCTCTCTTTTCCATTCCAACCTAAAATAACCCCTGAAGTGTTGCTTCTGGGGATTCTCCACCCGCCAGGAGCATTTTAAAGGACATATTGATCTCCAACAGGAAGGGGGAATTGAGGGAGTTGCACTTCTTTGGCAGAAATCCTTCTGCCTATGAAGATGCTCTTTGGATCCAAGCCACTGTTTATAGGATCTTGTTTACAATATATAAATTTATATATCTCTGTGTTAGTTATATATTGCTTCAGGAATGTAGTACTTAAAATCAGACGTCAGATTTTTTCAGAACTATTTTGCTTCTGAGGTATTTTTATTTTCTGAACTTAGGGAAAAATCACCACCCATAGGCCTTAATATCATAAAAAGCCATCTGTAGGGGGCCAGATGGAAGGTAATGGCAGAAATATAGACACCCAAAGATAGCTAAAAAGCAAAAAAATTAAATACACAATGAAAAAAGCATTGTTTTTGCATTGTAGGTATCTTTGGATGTCTATTGTTCTGCCTTTATCGCCTCCATTACCTTCCATCTGGCCCCCTTACAGATACTAAAAGTTCATTGTGACCTGCAATTTAAATTAAAAACTTCAAACAAAGTTAAATGAGAATTTTGTTGCCGAATTATATAAACTTTTTTTAGTGTTGCCCCAGAACTTTAAAAGTCTATGTGAAGTGTAAATGTAATTAAAATTTCCCAGAATAAAAGTAGTTTAAAGCCATTTATACAGATTTAGATTTCTGCATGTACTTCCATATGTGTGCAGACTCAGAGCTCTTGAACATTTGGAGCAGCCTAACAAAAATCTCTCTCAGCTCTGCAATCCAGGATCTTTGAGATGCTAGGTACTGACTTTTGGGCTTTATTGCACTCAGCCTGCTCCATCACTTCTGAAGAAGATATGTGCATACATGCCATATGAAATTGTAGCTGGAGAAGCTCCATGAACATATTGACTTCCACACTCATGAAACAGTGCAAGTAAGGGTATCTAAACAATAAAACAGAAACTTAAAATGTAATAAATTAGTTGTGGGATATATAATAAGACACATTCTTATTCTGTGATTGTACTCCTTTAGCATCACTGTTTCATCTGCCAGATAAGTGGTTGGATCCAAAGATCCTCAAAGGGAAGGAAAATCCCCGCTGAAGGAAAATCCCCGCACTATAAATGTACCTTTCCCGTTCTAAGATGCACAAATGTTTACACAAAGTTATAACAGAGAGGTTCTCTATCAATGTTCCTGCTCATGTAAGAGGTTGCACAAATTCTTCACATACAAAAGAATATAATTGGACCCAGTTTAATGTTTAAACCTTCCACAAGAGTTATAAAATACTCCTTTCTTGATACATGTGGAAGGAGGTCTTCAGATCAAACTCTAACAGTCTAGCAACATGTCCTAATTTTAAGCATAGTTGGCAGCTTACATTGCTTGACCCACATTTTCAATTTAGGAGTCTTTTGAGCCACCATATGTGGGTCAGGGGTAGCAATATCACTAGATACTAAGGATATGTGACTGTACTTCTACTCATAAATATAACATATACATATATTTATACATTTACAAAGTCTATTTAATCTGATAATGGAATATACTTTGATTTGTGCAAACTATTTTGTAAATCTACCAAGAAAATCAGCACTTTCTAATACACTGCTAGGAGGAGTTACACACAAGGTATTTTAGAAGCTTTCAGACTTTTGTCTTGTTGAATGAACTTCAGCTACACTAAATTTTAAATAAATTTGTGATGACTGAGCAATATACATTGGTTGAGCTGAAATCCAATAACCCACAGGACAAATTAATTTTCAACAAAAAGGGCAGAAACCTCAAGTGCCACAAGTCTATGGAATCTCAGAGTCTCTCTCTGGAGCCATTTTTGCAAATCACTACTGCTATTCATAATCTAAATCAGTCTCCTTTAGCAGCAGAAGACCTTTTTTCATGACAAAACAGAAGATGACATTCATTAGTGCCTAACATGCATAAGCTACCTTAAATTTATTGGTACTTTCCTACTTATCTGGATAAGGATTCCTTTGTCTACTGCAATAGGCAAATTCTAGGCATAGAACTCAACAATATAGATTGTCACCCACCCCCAAAACTTCTGGCATTTCCCCTTTATTCAGGAAATAAAGCTGGTGGTTAAGGTGCTAGCATTTTCAATATGCATGTTTCAGTTGTACTTAGTGAACGGGTAAGTGTGGCAGTAGGTAGAGCAGTAAGTGGATGAACAGGAAGAAACCTACCATTTCCTATGCGGAGTTCCAGTTTTAAATGTTGTTTTGAATTTCTGGGCTTTTTTTCTTGCAAAATATGAATAATTCTGTTTTGCATACTAACTAAATAAATTCTGTTGGAATACTTGCAAATGCAATGAAAAATGTTCTTCACTCTTCACACATTTAAAAAATAGTATTCTATGAGTGACATATTATATGAAGCATAGTCATGTATGTGTCCTGGCAAAAGAACTGCCTAGCCTTTTCCTCTGGTGCTCCCTATTTCTCTCTCATTTTTATGAGGAAATACCTTCTCACAGGTCTGGCAAGCCCTGCTATCTTGCTTGGACTTATCCACTAATTACCCAGGACTAGACATGGGCATGAACGGGAAAAAAATGAACAAGCTGTTCATTGTTCATTACCATCTACGAACAACGAACAACGAACAGTAACGGACATGACCCTGTTCACAAATATGTTTGTTGTTCGTTGTTCCTGGCCCCTTAAAGATCCAACTGCCAGCTGATAGTTTAAAGGGCCCTTTCCTGCCACATTCAAGGGGCAGGGCCTTTTAAACACCCCACAAACTGACCTTCCCAATGTCCAATACCCATCAGATTTGCAGGGGACATAGTCCTCACGGTCCTCCAAAGACCCCCCAAGTTTCAGAGAGATTGCACCCCGGAAAAGGCATGATCCATGTGTCCCCCCCCTTGCTGTCATTTTCTCTTCACAGTAGCAAAAACGGAACTGCCTGTTGGAAGGCAGCTACTTTGAGGGGTTACAAACTGACCTTCCCAATGTCCAATACCCACCAAATTTGCAGGGGACATATTCTTCACTGTCCTCCGAAGACCCCCAAGTTTCAGAGAGATTGCACCCCGGGAAAGGCATGATCCATAAGTCATTCCCTTTGTTATCATCTTCTCTTGACAGTGGCAAAAACGGGACTCTCTGGTGGAAGCTAATTTGAGGGGTTATAAACTGACCTTCCCAATGTCCAATACCCACCAAATTTGCGGGGGACATAGTCCTCACTGTCCTCTGAAGAACCCCCACATTTCAGAGAGATTGCACCCAGGGAAAGGCATGATCCATGGGTCTCCCCCTTTGTTGTTATTTTCTCTTCACTGTGGCAAAAACAGGACTCTCTGGTGGAAGTACTTTGAAGGGTTAAGGCCAGAAGGAAAGCCAGAAGGAGTTCAGACAAAGTCCAGTCCCTGCCGTTGCCAGGGGAATTGATTGAAAGGCCCCAGACTGTCTGGCTTGATGAACGGCTGACGAAGGCAATGAATGAGGCTGGCAACGACCAGTTGATTGTTTAGAATGGAGCCTCATGAATAGCTTGTTCATGAACAGATGAACAAGCTGTTCGTGGTTTTTTTCCGTTCATAATGCTGTTCGTGCCCATGCCTACCCAGGACTAGAGATGGGTACGAACAGCAATATGAAGGAAAAAAGCCACGAACAGCCCAATCCGCTGTTTGCAAGCAAGCTGTTCATGAGGCCCCGTTCTCGGCAAACATATATTCGTTCCAAGCCCTCTTCGTGGCGTTTGTCAGCCATTCATAAAGCCAGACAGTTTGGCGCCTTTCAATCAATTCCCCTGGCAACATAGGCATGGACTGTCTGAACTCTGTCTGAACTCCTTCTGGCTTTCCTTATGGCTTGTAACCCCTCAAAGTAGCTTCCAGCAGACAGTCCATTTTTTTCTACTGTGAAAAGAAAATGACAGGAAAGGGAGGGACCCATGGATCGTGCCTTTCTTGGGGTGCAATCTCTCTGAAACTTGGCGGATCTTCAGAGGACAGTGAGGACTATGTCCCCTGCAAATTTGGTGGGTATTGGACATTGGGAAGGTCAGTTTGTAACCCCTCAAAATAGCTTCCAGCAGACAGTCTAGTTTTTGCCACTGTGAAGAGAAAATGACACAAAAGGGAGGGGCCCATGGACTCTCCTTTCCCCGGCTCAAGTTCAGCTAAGTCCCAAGGGAGCCATTCTGGCTCCCACAAACCTCCAACTACAAACATGTTCATGAACATGTCATGTCCGTCGATGTTTGTGAATCCCTGTTCATGGATGGCAACAAACAACGAACATGTTCATTTTCCCCCTGTTCGTGCCCATCTCTACCCTGCACTCATGGTTGGGAGTGGTCCTGTTGGTAGGAGTTCATCTTCTCCTTGGTCTTGGTTCTATAGCATCTCTTCTTTTGTGTGTGGGGCGGGAACTGGAATGTGTAGTCCTGCCTTCCACTCCTTCAAGTGCTTTACATGCATCTTCTACAATTGTGGTTGGTGGGGCCCATATTGAACCTCCTGTCTGTAGCAGGGGTGGGCACCCAAAAAGTTTCAGTTTCAGTTTTGATCCTAGGGGGTTCCAGAATAATTCCATTCGAACTAGTTTGTTTCAGGGAAGTCCAGTGCCTTCCTGCTACTGGAAGGTACAAACTGAAACAAACAAACATTTTTGGTGGGAGGGACTTGTTACAATTTAGTTTCCTGGATTTGGTTCAGCTGCTTTAAAAAGCCAAACCAGCAAGTTCTGTATATATTTTGGATCTTTTTTTTTGTTATGCACTCCTCTAGTCTGACCTGTCCTAGGTCTCACATTAGTCTTTGAGAAGGAAACCAGAGCTTGGTCTTGCCTCACACTTTGTAAGCCGAAAATCTACTTTGTGAGCTGAAAAACAACTTGCATTAATGCTTTAAGCGTGCCTCCTTTTTTAAAAAAAAATTATTTCAGTCTACAAACATACAAAACATACAAACATACATTACAAATTACTTTAATGTGTATTGTTTCTCGCTTAGAAACAACAATGCAAGCAGTCATTGATACATGGTTTCTAAATATCAAACCAAATTACTCTGCAGGTAAAGTTATTAATACTTCTCCTTCCCAACTGTTTGATATACAAACATAATTATATCTCTGAGACATGTGCTGCATCCCATCCTGGGCACATGTTAGCCTTCTGTATTCCAACAAGATTGCAGCAGGTAGGCAGAAAGATTTATAGTATAATCCTGTACAAAGTAACTCCAATCTAAGCCCATTGATTTCTAGCTTCTGTAGAACCCAAAAACAAAAACCATGTAATGCATTTTGATTACAATCAAAACAAATCAACAATAAAAACCAGTTGTCCAAGACCATCTAGTCCCATTAGGTGAAAGGACCACAAAATCAGAGTATACTTCTATATAAAAATGGATATGTTCATGCTGATTGCAAAGGGGTACAAAAACAGAGACCCCTCCAAAGTTAAACTAGAACAAAAAGTGGGAACCCACAAATGGAGGGAAAATAATTGAGTTATTTATATTTCCCCTCCAATTGTGAGTTCCCACTTTTTGTTCTAGATTGCAAAGGGGTGGCTGTGTTCATCCATTGCTGCAAAATAAAGCAGACACTCAGCAGAATCTTAAAGACTAGTACATTTATTGCAAGATGAGCTTTAGTGAGTCAGTGCTGACTTCTTCAGATATGTATGGATACCAACCTGAGAATCATTCTTACGTTTTCTTTTTCCCACAAATGAATCTGCACTTGAAAGGCTCATGGCGGAATTCATCCTTGATCTTAATCCCTGCCCTGCCCAACCTGCCCCATAAGAAGGACTCTAAATTTGATTTCCGTATCTGAAGAAGTGAGCAGTGACTCATAAAAGCTCATACTGAAATAAAAGTTAGTCTTTAAGGCGCCACTGGCCTTTTGTTTTACGTTCATGTTGATTGGCTTTCTTGTGATTAAGGTGTGTTTCTGACTGTGGATTTCTCAGCTCAGGCAGGTAGCCATTACCCTATACAAGCACCTGGAAATCTAACACTGAACAACATTTGGAACAATTGTACTTTAGATAATTACAAAAAACATACAAGCTGTCCAAATGCAGTATCTCTCTCATAGACTTCTATTCTTCTCCATGTCACAAAGAAAATGTGGCTCATCTACCCCTTTCATTTTAGACAGAAGCTCAGGAATGGCAAATCTGGCAATGTGGTAACTTTGTGCATGTAACTTCAACAGCCTGAAGTCCTTTTGCCAGTTTTCTGGGGCAAATAAACAAGATCTGCACAATGTTGCAAGTCAGAGTGATAGGACTTGCAAATACAGAATTGTAAGCTTTGATTTTTCTTTACAATATTTATGTACCACCAATATAGAGAGCTGCTTGAGGTGGCTCACAAACAAAAAACCCCATAATTTTAAAGAAGTCAGGATGACAGGAGGAAACATTTCCATAATGTTTCAACCTATCATCATACCCTAAAATCAGGCCTGTCAGCAGGCTGCAAGCCAGTTAACATGAACAGGATCAAAACCTAAACCTCTGAAATTGGCCAGTAACCACTGGTTTGGGACAAAGAGGAAGAGGAAACTTTGGCCCTTTTTGCACTTACGGTTTAAACTGCCATTTATGAGCATTCGCCCCGATCGCAGTGGCTTTGGCATTGCACCTGTTCATTTCACACTGTCCACTGCAATTTCGATTTGGTGTCTGTGCTTCATTTCAAAACCTTGCTGCAATTTCGGGCTTTCGGGGCCTTGCAATTCACATCACACTTTTTTAAAAAAAATTGAGCATGCGTAGTAACGTTGCAATGTTGGAACCCTTCCCCCCTTTTTGCTGATTGGGCTGTCCCCTGCCCACTGGAGAGGCAATTGGTAGCAGAGTTCTGGGGGAAAACATGTACCACTCTCATTTTTTTAAATCAAGCCAGGAAAGGGTTAAAATGCTGCCGATTCATCTCCTCCCAAGAAGCAGAGGCTTGTTTCCAAAGGGCTGTGCAAAGTGCTTGGGTTTCCCCCCCCCTCTTTGGCAAAGTCTGAAACATGCCTGGGAGGGAGGGGAAAGCAGCCATTTAATCCTTTCCTGGCTTTTAAAGCCAGGAAGAAAGTGCAGTAACATTACAATGTTGCAACCCATTCTTGTCTTTAAAAAAAAAAGAATGTGTGTGCATACCCTAATGGAGGAAGGAGAAAGCAGCTATTTAACACTTTCCTTGCTTTTAAAGCTAGCAGGGAATTAGCAGCAAGCTTAGGAATCATTCCTGGCTTTTGAAAAAAAATAAAAGAGCATGCATACGGGGAGGAAGGAAACCAACGAAGAAGCAGCCTTATGACCCTCATCTCACTTTACTAAAAAAAATGGTGGACAAGGAGTTCAGAGAACTGAGGAGGGTGGGAGTGGTTAATTCTGCACAAACCAATCAGCTCCCAGGGAAAAGGAGAGGGGGGGGGGAGAGAAGCAAAAAGGGGGCTAAAGTGTTCACATTAGCAAAATGCGGGCCAGCTGCCAGTCGGCAGCGAACTTAAAAAAACATCGGGGTATGTCCGCAGGGGGGAAAATTGGGGATACAGCGGACAAAAAGTGGGACTGCATCCCATGACTGCTTTTAAGTGTGAAAACCTTGCAAACATGGGATGTGGAATAGGTACAAACACGCTCTAAAAACCGAGTGCGAAAAGTACCTTTGTGGCACCAAAAGAGTTTCAGTTTGGTAGCCGTCTTGGTCTGCAGTAGAAAAGCAGGATTGGAGTCCTGTAGCACTTTAGAGACCAACAAGATTTTCAGGGTATAAGCTTTTGAGAATCAAAGTTCCTTTTTTCTTTGTATGTCAAGAAGAGAGCTTTGACTCTGGAAAGCTCATATCCTGACAATTTTGTTGGTCTCTAAGGTACCACTGGAGTCAAATCCTGCAAAATCTTTAAGGCTTCCTGTTTAATTCTGCACCTACAGACTCCCCTGTGAACAAGGAGGCCTTCCTTCGGCTTCTGCTGCAGGAGAGAAGGCAATTCAGGCACAGCTGCTCTTGGAGGCTCACTTTAGCTTCAGATCCAGATTTGGGGTGGGGGGGCAAAGAAAGGCTCTGAACCTGTGACCTTGCAGAGAAGAAGGCGGCTTAAAAAAAAGAAAATGAGAGAGCCAAGCTTGAGTCAGCCCCAAAGCGGCTGCACTAAAATAAACCCCCAACAGTGCGATCCTAAGCAGAGTGACTCTGGTCTATATCCATTGATTTCATTTTATATGGAGAAGCTCAGCTTGCCAAGACAGGGCGGCCAGATCCGATTCTTGGCTGAGTCTGCATTTCAGGCTGTAAAAGCCACTTTGAGAGAGGCCTTGAAAAGGAGGCCTCATCAACGGCAAGATCAACCAGCCTCTTTCAACACCACAACGGCCTTCTCTTCCTCCACATGTGGCTGTTGGCAGGCATGGTGTGCACCTGGCCAGCCCTCTGCCCTCCTTCTCATCTTCATCATCCTTCTTTCTGGCTTCCTTTTGCTCCAAGTTAAATGACACCTTTTGCTCCAAGTTAAATGACACCTTCACTATGGTGGCAGCTGAGGTGCTACCTCATTTCCTCTGCTCTCTGGGGCTGAGGAGATCCCGGTGGGTTCAGACTACACAGGCCAGGCTTCATCGCTTGGCTCTGCTCTGTTCACCAGCTAGAGAGCCGTCAGTGGCTGGAGGCACTCTCTGGCTCCACCCTGGGGGCCAAGTCAGCCACAGCCGGGAATGGAGGAGAGAAGCAGGATGAGGCTCCATCCCTGCTCCATCCCTATAAGGGCCCACTCGCAGGCATCCATTGAGTGTGAGTGCAGGGCCACTTGAGAGTTAGTACCTGTGAGCTTCAGCTGAGAAGCTGTGAGCAAAGGAGTCAGAATCTGTAAGTGATTGCTCAGTTGCTCACATTAGCGGGAACACTGATCACTTCCTATTCCCAGGAAACCTGAAATATTTGTTTGTTTATTTTTTATACCCCACCTTTCTTCCCTATGGGGATCCAAAATAGATTATGTAATTCTCCAGAGATATGATGAGAGTTATTCCATGGACAAGAATGCTTGAGGGGAAAGGAGTGAGTGAAGGGTGGACTCTCCTAAAAGAGGAGCTGTTGCAGGCTCAAGCTATCATCATTCCAGCAGGACTGAAATGTGGTAGAGGATCTAAGATGCCAATGTGGATGAACAGAGAGCTCTGTAATGAGCTAAGGAGGAAAAAGGAGATGTTCAAGAAATGTAGGGAAGGAAATGCATCCAAAGAAGAATATTTAGGGGTAGCTAGGCTCTGTAGACACAGCTGTCAGAGACACCAAAGCTCAGAATGAGCTGAGACTGGCTGGAGGATGGGGGGGACTCACCACAACAAAAAGATATCCTTCAGATACATGAGGACCAAACAGAAGGTGAAGGGGGGATACTCCAATTGCTGGGTGAAAATGGAGAAATTTTGACAATGAGAAGGCAGAACGGCTCAGTGTCTACTTTGCCTCAGTTTTCCCCCTGAAGGAGGGAACAAGCCCACCTAGAGATGATAGTAGGCAAGGCATGGGTTCAGGGCTGCTGGTTGACATGGGGAGAGAAGTTGTGGAGAAGTGCCTAGCTGCACTGGATAGAAATCCCCTGGCCCAGATGGGGTATACCCAAGAGTGCTTAAAGAACTTTCAAAAGAGCTTACAGACCCCTTGTCAATCATCTTCCAGTCCTCTTGAAGGACAGGCGATGTGCCAGAAGACTGGAAGAGAGCAAACATCATCCCAATCTTCAAGAAAGGAAAAAATGACGATCCTGGGAACTACAGGCCAGTCAGCCTGATTGGAGGGAGGTGTCCAATGGAGTATCACAGGGCTCAGTCCTGGGCCCAGTGCTTTTCAATATTTTTATAAATAATCTGGAAAAGGGTGTGAAGTGATTACTTGTTAAATTTGCAGATGACACTAAACTGGGAGGAGTAGCAAACATCCTTGAAGATCTACACACTGGGAAAGTGGGCAGACTTGAATAAGATGCAATTTAACAGGTCTAAGTGCCAGGTTCTCTACCTGGGTAACAAAAATACAAAGCATGCATACTGGATAAGGAATACACTTCTGGGTAGCAGTGTGTGCGAATAAGATCTTGGGATATGGGTGAATAGGAAGCTAAATATGAGCAGTTCGTATGATGCAGCAGCAAAAAGGTGAACACAGTCTTGGTTTATATTAACAAAGGCATAACATCAAAGTCACAGGATGTCATTGTCCCACTATATACTACATCTGCATCTGCTCAAGGAGAACTGTAGTTCTCAAAAGCTTATGCTACAGTAAATTGGTTAGTCTTAAAGGTGCTACTGGACTTTGCCATTTTGCTACTACAGATTAACATGGCTAACTCCTCTGGAACTATATACTGGCCGTTTCCACATGCTGTTAAAGAGACGGTCTACTTACTGAAGGCTGGCGGGTTTTTTTCACAGATTCCAGATGCCTCCGATTTCAAAGCAGAAGCAGGCAGCTTGTCTTGCGTCTAATCAGCGTCTTTTCTGAGATCGGGATTTCCCACTCTTTCCTGTGCCAGGTCAAGGACGCTGATCAGATGCAAGACAAATGGCCTGCTTCTGCTTTGAAATCAGAGGCATCTGGAATCTGTGAAAAAAAATGCCAGCCTTCAGTAAGTAGACCGTCTCTTTAACAGCATGTGGAAACGGCCACTATGTTGGTCATGCCTCATCTAGAGTGTGCAGTTCTGGAGGCCTCACTTCAAGAGGATGTGGACAAATTGGAATGGGTGCAGAGGAGAGCAACCAGGATGATTGGGGCCTGGAGACCAAGCCCTCTGAGGAAAGACTGAGGGATATGGGAATGTTCAATTTGGAGAAGAGGAGGTTGAGAGGAGACATGATTGCTCTCTTTAAGTATTTAAAAAGCTGTCACTTAGAGGAGAGAAGGGAATGCTCCATGGTTCCAGAAAAGGTGCTGAAAAAACAGAAGCCAACAGCCCATAACTGTTTTGAAAACGGAGATGTCTGGATTCCTGGGGGAAAGCTGCCAACATTCTGTGAGTGGGCTGTTCCTATAAGGACATGTGGAAATGGCCCAGGATTTGAAATAATAGGTTTAAACTACAGGATGGAAGGTACCAGCTGGACTTTAGGAAAAACATCTTCACATTAAGAGTAATTCAGCAGTGGAATTGGCTGCTTAGGGAAGTGGTGAGTTCCCCCTCATTGTCAGTCTTCAAGGAGCAGCTGGACGAATACTTGTCGGGGATGCTTTAGGCTGTCCCTACATTGGGCAGGGGGTTTGAATAGATGGACTGTAAGGCCCCTTCCAACTCTATGATTCGATGATATGATTCCTCTCCTTCAGAATATAAGAACACATAAGAAGAGCCACATAAGTGGTCCATCTAATCCAGTATTTTGTGTCACACAGCAGCCAACCAGTTGCACTGGAGGGCAAACAGCCTTCCCTTTCTGCTGCCTTCCAGCACTAGTATCCAGAGGTCTGCTGCCTCCAGATATGGAAATTTCTTTCAGTCACCACAGCTAGTAACCATGACGGATCTCTCCTCCGTGAATCTATCTAAGCCCCTTTACAAGCCATCTATGCTCATGGTCATCACTACCTACATTGGCAGTGAATTCCACAGTTTAATTACTCATTGGAGTCCTAAACCTATTTCCCAACAATTTCATTGGGAACCCTGAATTCTAGTATTATAGGACAGGGAGAAAAGGCTCCCTTTATCCACTTTCTCCCCCATGCATAATTTTACAAACCTCTTATCATATCCCCTCTTGGCCGTCTTTTTTCTAGACTGAAAAGTCTCAGACACTTCAGCCTTTCCTCACAGGAAAGATACTTCACATACACACCTCAGACCATCTTGGTTGGCCTCCTTTGTGCTTTTTCCAAATCTGAAATATCTTTTTTGAGATATGATAACCAGAACTGCACACAGTATTACAAATGAGGCTGCACCATAGCTTTATACAAGGGCATTACAATACTGGCCATTTTATTTTCAATCATTTTCCTAATAATTTCTAACATGGAGTATGATGTTTTTGCTGCCACACACAGGGTTGGCATTTTCATTAAGCTTTCCATGACAACTCCAAGATCTCTTTCAAGCTCAGTTGCAACTAGTTCAGACTGTTTTTTTCGATATAATATGCATCACCTTACACATTGGACTTCATTTTCCATAATATTGCCCACTCACCCAATTTAGAGAGACCCTCTTGTAGCTCTTCACAGTCTGCCTTGTTTTTCACTAATAATTTAGTATCATCTGTAAACTTGGCTTCCACACTGCTTACCCCACTGCTTGAGGGACCCCACTACTCAGTTTTCTCTATTGTGAGGTCTGTCCATTTATTCCTGCTTTCTGGCTCCTACCATTTAACCAACCTTTAATCCATCTGAGGATCTGTCCTCTTATTCCATGACTGCTAAGCTTACTCATTTCTTTGGTGAAGGGTTAGCAATTGCTTCCTTTCTTCCATGACCAGGACCATCAGTTAACCCTCCTTCAGACCTCACCCAGTAAAGATACATGGTTAATACCCATGGTCACATCTTCCATTTTAATGTCTCACCTCCTCTTCCTGGGATCCTCCTTAGGATTTACCACCCAGTCCCAAGGCATTTTTCACATAAACACTATGACATTTTCCCTGGTGATAGGACTTTGTCTCCCCATCCTTTCTTTTAGCAGCACATATTAGTGGGGACATGGCTTGATACATTAGGGGCCAGAAGCTCTCCTCATGTCTCTGTCTGTGCTTTGTTGTGAGCCAGCCAAACACTCCTCCTTGGCTGTGGGGTGAAAGCATTTGAATACCCCCTTGCAGACCCTGAAAGTCCTACATACTTCCCTTTCTACTTCTCTTTCTTCTTGTGAAACTTGCCCCAGAACTCTTTCTATCCTTTTCACCACTCTCTACCATTTTCACCATGGCATCTGGCTTGGCACTACAGCTGTTCCATTCTTGTTACTTGAGGCACTGATCCACCATTTCTGAGGCAATGGCCAGTTGGAAATACAAGTTCCCATTCTGGAGATGGAGTCATTTGGTGGCAGCTATGGCTGTCACAGGAGATCAGGGTGCAGCCAGGCAGATTCCCACTGATGTGTGTTTGGCTGGAGTTAGCCTTAGAAAGCTCTGGACAATAGCATTTCTCACTACAGAACAGTTAGTTGTCTGAATGATAGTTTATTGATATAATCCAGCACTCTGGTTATATTATGATTCTGTCCTCGCTTTGCTCATTTGTTAACTAATAATGGGGTCCCTGGTTAATAATTATATACCACTCTTCTAGACAAATTAGTGACCCACTCAGAGCACTGAACCAAGTCAGTGTTAGCTGGAGCTGAGAAGAATGGCTTACCCAAGGGCTACCTACTAAGGTCATAGCAGTAGCTGGATAGGAACCAGCAGATTTGCAATCCAATCACTTCACCATTATGTTACATAGTGGCCGTTTCCACACACGTTGAATAATCCACTTTCAATACGCTTTAGTGCACATTTGTAACTGATTTTCCATGTGTGGAACAAAAAATCCACTTCTAAAGGATAACTAAAGTGCATGGGGAAAGTTTTGGGGAAAATCTTTGTTTTGGAATAACTAATGTAGTGGACCAATTTTGTAGGCCAAAATACTACAAAACTTTAGAAAGAAAAAATTCTGTTTCTGCACTGGTACCTAGAAGTCACTCTTATATTTGGCAGTGGGATAAAAAAGCTGTTATCTGATCTGACTTAAATTTGATTTTTTCCCACTTAAGCAGCTATTGTCCTTGTGATCTTTCCATGCCAGTAAGAAGCAGGGATACCGTTTTGTGGAGTCAAAGCTTGAAATTGATGAAACCTATTGAGCAAAGGCTTTCTCTGGCTTTTAATCTCTTTAATGGTAAATTTTCAGCTCTTTGTGAAATATATTTATGAAATATAAATGTGTGTGCCCTGGTGCCTGAGAACAGCTCTGCTATGCCTTGTGGTTTGTTCACCCTATAAATATGGGCTATACTCTTGGCTAGCCAAGAGGAGCCTATCTACTGATATATAGTGGCAGGATTGTAGGGTATAAAGAAGTTGTATCAAGAACAGGTTCATTTCTTGGGCATAGGGCCATCATGAGCTCATTAAAACATGATTCGAAGGTTAATATTATGCTTCAAGTCAGATAGAATCAAAGCAAATGGTAATTAATATTTTCTTATTAACTGTTGGCTTTTAGTTTGCAATATACTGTGTCTTATAGAGATTTACCTCATTTGAATTTGAACAAAATAAAGTGACCATAGCTGATAAATGAATCCACTAAATAACAGTTCTGAATAAAACAGGGTAAATCACGATAGGAATTTGAAATATTTTCTCAGGATAGTCCTCACAGAATCTTGCTAAAGGTGTCCTCAGACAATAGAGTAGGGTAGTCTGCAAAGAGATTAAATTATAGGAATGATCACAGGACTTCAACAACCTTTGAAGGAAATGGTATGAATTGTGGATGATGGCTTTAGAGTAGTTTTGTATCTTGAACTTTGCTGTTGTATATTTGATCTATTTTAAACTGATCTTATTTTAGTATGATTTTTTTAAAAAAGAACTATCTGTTGATCTGCTGGCAGAAAATAATTTTTAAAATAAATAAAATAAATTTTAAAAGTATCTAAACACAATAACATTGTTCTATTGGTGTTATGTTTTTGCTCAACTTCATTATCCTGACAGCATGATTTCTTGCTCAATTATTGTGCTGATAGTTTGGCATAAGGTCAAATCTAGATGATTCCACATTGCAAATTTCAAGGGATTTGACATACAGTATTTCTATATGAGGCTTCCTTTCTTCCTTCATAGTAGTGGCACTAAAAGATGTTGATACAGCCTGCTTTGCAAAAAAGATGGTGGATACAGGGTTGACTTCCAAGGCTAAGGGAAAGAAAGAGAAACTATCTGATGTCTTCTGGTGGCCTGGATCACTTATAAGGTATATGCTGCAGTTGCCACACCTGTTTGGTTGAAAGCACTTGTTCTATGAGTTTTGGTAGCATTATGACAGCATCACTTTATGAACGCTGTCTCTTTCATTCTCTGTGTTTTGTTGGCTGCATAGAAGTTGATCTGGGTTCTTACTGTATTGTCGACAATTGCAAACACTCAGGTTTTGTTATAAGACTTCTATTGACCTATTCAGTATAGTTTATTCAGCTACTTGGATACCCAGTCACTTTAATTGAGTGTCCAGAGACACAGGAATTTGGAATTACTGAAAAATAAAACACACACAAATTGGTCCCATTCAATGAAATCTCATGAGGAATCACATTTAAAACACAATCTGCCCAGAACTTGCCAGGTCAAACAAATTAAACCATTGTGATAATAGCCACAGTTTGTGTCACATGCTCCTGGAAAGTGTAAAGGAAAATGCAGAGAAATGGCAAAACCTATATATATATATATATATATATATATATATATATATATATATATATATATATATATATATATAAGTCCATATGAGCTAATATTTGACAAGTGATTTGAAAAATGCAGAGCTCTCTGGTTTCCTTAGGAAAAAAATCCTCACAGAAATTCACTTGCAGTGAAGAAATTAATCCAACTCTTTAAAATTTAGGTGACTGTCTTCAACATATAACTTTCCTTACACTTTGGAAGTGTTGAGTGAGAGGTCTGATTAAACATGATGCAGAAAGAGCTTGCAAGTAGCACTGTTTACTAACATTTCAATTTCTATGCCTCATTTATTAGACTTAGAATAAAAAGGTTAGAGGGGTGTTTGGGATTGTCTTTAACCTTGATGATATTTCCACTGAAGCAGCATAATGGTTCTTAATTGCTTAAGTGAAGAGAACATGTTGACATGTCCTTCTTGGTGCTTAAAGCTCAGTGCCTCAACCATTATGCTAATTCAAGCATTATATACACCGAAGTATTTATGGGACTGACACAAGTGATGTTGCAGGTAAAGGGCTGTGAAATGGTCTGTAAACAGAGAGAATTGATTCCAGGCCCAAAGCAATGCTATTAAAGTCACAGACATTGAACAGCCAACCCTACAATTTCTATCCAGATTGTCAAACTGGGTCAGACAGTGTCAGCGGGGCTGCCATTATAGATCAGATGAGTGGTCTTATAATATGTAAACCAACCACACGCATGGTAATGAACCACAGAAAGCAATTGATACCTATCTTTTAAAGATTTTCCAAGTGTGGACATGGGGAACAGGGAGCAGGTTGGATTGGAGTGGTGTAGAACACTGCAAGCATTTTAGGGTTTAAATGAAATTAATAATGAATAACAAGAAAAATCTCCTGTTATAATATTTACTATTTGACAAGATCATTAAAAATGATACTGTAGTGAAATAAAAGCAGTACTGGACATACCTGTTTGCTATATAATTAAATCAGCAGTATTTCTTGAACTTTTGCTTTATAAACCGGAAGAAAAGCTGCATAAACTAGGCAAAAATTGTGACCATCAGCTAATTCAGTTGAAATGTTAGGTTTTTGACTAATCAACTGATTCACAATTTAAAGTAAAGTTTAGAGTAACACAGCATAGTATTGATGAATGACAAGTGAGCTATTTATTTTGGTAGTCATATTCCATGTATCCATATGCATACGTCACCTGATTTCAATGCATTAGGATTGTCTGCAAGATCACAACCAAATTAGGCACAATTAATTGCAGCTATTTGTCAGAGAGACTACAATCAAGTTCTCTGAAGTGATTTGATTCCTGTTCAAATTGTTGTACAAAACACCATCAAGATGAACATGATTTTTGCTCATGATTTGTAGGATTGTAAGACATGCTCTCTAACAAAATGCATTTCAAACTCAGCACAGAGTTTCAGCTCAGGGGATTAGCATGAGAACTACTGATTGGGAAATAGCCTCTACTATGTTCCAGTTAAAATTTAGAGGAGCTGTATGGAAGCATTCCAAAATAATTGAATTGTGCTCTAGTGAGCATTTCTTGATCAGGGCTGGACAACAGTGAATTGTGGGCTTCAGTGACTATCTGTAAAATAAATAGTAGTTCAATTCCTAAAAATTGTATGACAAGGCATTGTCCTGTAAAAAAAACAAAAACAAAAGCTACCTTGCATTTTCTAAATCTGCCATTTTTTCATCATGTGACTCATTATGAGATAAGGTTGCCAGTCATGGCTGGCAACCAACAGGAATTTAGGAGGGACATAGGGGGTGCTGTCAGACAAAGGCATGATGTCACTTCTGGGGAAAACCCGTAAGTGATGTTGCATCTCTCTAGGAATCACCAGAAATTCGATGGTAAAACCATAGGGTTTAAGGTGATTCGTAGAGTGAACTGATGGCACTTCCAGATTTTCTGTGGAAGTGATATTATACCACCGCCAATTGGCGATTTTGTAAAAGATTATTTTTCACTTGCTGGCTGCAGGTGTGGTGGCAGGAAATGCGAGCCAAGGCAGGGGATACCTTGCTTCTGGTGAGAAAATGGCTGTCCTATCATGAGGTAATCTAAAGTTACTCATCTTAGAAAAGAAGGCAGTTTCTAAATACTAAATTTAGATTGGCATACAAGAGATAATGTTCCATTCAAGAAAGAATGAAGAAAATGCTATTAATACTGCAAAACACCACCACCCCTCTCCTAGTTGTTTAAATATATGCTTACATAATGCATGTTTTATATAGTCTCTCTCTCTCTCTCTCTCTCTCTCTCTCTCTCATTTTTTATCCTGCCCTTCCTCCAAGGAGCTCAAGATAGCGAACATAATTCTGCTTACAATCTTTTGAATTAGCCTAGTCTGACAGAGGATAATCCAATATCACCCAGTAAACTTTGAGGCATAGTGTGAATTTGAATCTAGGTCTTCTTGATAGTAGTCTTATCTTCTGTCCACAAAAGTCTTAAAGTGTGTGCTGTTTTGCCTACTAGTTCCAGCAAGCTTAGTTTTGCAGTCTTTAGGGCAGGAATTCCCAAACTTTTTTAGCCAGAGGAGGCTGAGCCAAACACAAAATGGCTGCTATAAGAGGTGAAGCCAAGCACAAAATGACAGGGAGTGAGGTTATGCATAGTAGGTAGATTTTCAACATTTCATGCAGAAGTTCTGTTAAAATGGTGCTTTTTACAGTTAATGTAGTTTAAAAATATTGACAGCCATTCTGTCATTAGCCCAACCATTTTTAATCTGCATTATTATCAGTAACAACAACAACATTCGATTTATATACCGCCCTTCAGGACAACTTAACGCCCACTCAGAGCAGTTTACAAAGTATGTTATTATTATCCCCAAAACAAAACACCCTGTGAGGTGAGTGGGGCTGAGAGAGCTCCTAGAAGCTGTGACTGACCAAGGTCACCCAGCTGGCTTCAAGTGGAGGAGTGGGGAATCAAACCTCATTCTCCAGATTAGAGTCCTGTGCTCTTAACTAGAGATGGGCATGAACCAGAAAAAA